>NC_058518.1:75583748-85583748 GCF_904849725.1 Hordeum vulgare subsp. vulgare
ATATATATATATACATGCTGTGAAATAATATAATACAAAAAAAAACAGGTACTATATGGGCTCTTTGCCGTCTGCCAGCTGATGGCAAAGACCTGTGCCATCAGCTGGCAGATGGCAAAGGTGCCACATGGCATCCAGCTGTGCATCCTGGGGTGTCTATATAGGCTCTTTGCCGTCAGCCTCCAGGGTGGGGAGACGGCAAAGAAGAGGGCACAGAGGAGGGGGGAGGAGGAGGCAGACGACATAGAGTGGAGGGGGGAGGAGGAGGAGGCAGACGACAAAGAATAAGGGGGAGGCAGACGGCAAAGAATAAGGGGGAGGCAGACAGCAAAGAATAAGGGGGAGGCAGACGTCAAAGCCTCCGTTAACCCCTAACGGAGGCAATGCCTGTCGGCTGTCGTCTCGAGCACTTTGCCGACTACTCCTATGGAAAGCTGACGACAAAGAGCTTTGCCGTTCGCTTTGTGGGGACAGACGGCAAAGAAGGTACGATGTCGTCGTAGGCTGATGCAGAAATTTTGCCGGCCGTGAGATTCTTTGCCGTCTGTGGTATTGTCTTTGCCGTCCGGGATTTAGTCTTTCCGTTTGTGATGGAAGACGACAAAGAAGCTGATTCCTGTAGTGACACATCGATATCTTCCAAAGATAACAATCATATTAACATCACAAAGCATTGCGACTCACATGAGATTAAATCCAAGGTATTCAACAAGCATTACTTTGTCCATGTGCCTATCCTTGGAAATAGCCACTTTGCCAAGTCCCAATACCTTGCTTTTACCTTTGTCAGCATATGTGATTTTGCTTCAGGGGTGATGGAGTTAGTGGCATATTCATCAGCAAGCTTTTGTCACCAGTCATGTGATGTGTGCAGCCACTATCAAGAACCCACTCAGTACTCTTGGGTTTGTCATCCTGCAGATGAATTAGTACAACTTACCATCTCATATGCTTCAGACTTGAAGAATATGATATCAATTTCATCAGATAGGAATTTCATCATAAACAGAATTATGAGGACGTGTGAAATATTTCTATTTCATCAATGTTCGCTTGCGTCCTATCAAGCATTTTCCTCAGGTCTCCAGCAAATTCTTTAGATGCTGATTTTCATCTGGAGACCCGACCTGCAGAAGTGATTAGTTCAATTTCTTCACCACCCACATCTGAAGGGGTCGTAAAGCATTTATCATCATGCGAGCACCATATGAGAAGGGGGGCATTGAAGCTAATGCACTTCTTCTAATAGTAGGGGGGTTAAAGTACTCAAATGAATATGCAGAGAATTTATTTGAGGATTTATGAACATAATGATTTGAAGAATAACGCTCATATTCATATTCCTTGTAATTTCACTGCATGTTAGAAGCATTAGCACGGGTACGAGCATAGTTTTGACCAGTTGAGGATTTTGATCCTCTTGAAGACTTTGGTCTTCCTCAGGAATTTGATCTTGGGTTCAAATTCTTCATAGGTGGTGTCATGAGGACATTCACCTGAAGATTTTCAAGGCAACTTTTGGGAACCCCGATTTTCCTCAGGGGAGGGCCATTCCTGGAGTTAGTTCCAACATATCAAGCAAATACTTCACCAGATTGATTTTTGAACAGTTTATAGTTGGAGTCAAATGACTCATCTGAGGAATAGGATAATTCACATGAAAAGCATGTTAGATTGGATGGATCAAAAGGAGGCCCAGTAGTATCAACCCATGAGGTTTTGGGATACTGCTTAGGTTTCCAATAAGATCCATCAGCATTCAATTTCCTCTCAAAGGCAATCCCTTCTTTCCTTGGGTTCCTGTTCAAGTTCTACTTTTTGAGAACATCACAAAGGGTTTGATGTCCTTTGAGACTTTTGTATATGTGTGTCACATACAATTCCTACAGTCGTGCATTTTCATCAGTGACATTTGTGTTTTCCTCAAGTGAGGAATTTGACACTATAGAAGCAGTTGAAGAATTTGTAGCAATTGAAGCATTTGATGATTCTGGTGAAGAATTAGCAGTTTCATGTTCGATGCATTTAATACATGGAGGAATGAATTCAGCTTGAGAAGCACTGATCTGTTGAGCTAGTAATGAATCATTTTCCATACGAAGATCATCATGAGAAATCCTCAGCTTCTCTAGATCAAGCTTCCTTTGAAGAAATTCATAGGAAAGTTTCTCATGATTAGAGGAGTGTAACATGACGGTCTTGAAGATTATCAAATCTGGACTGAAGACTTTTCATATCTTCAGTGAGGATTTGAGTAAGATTCATTTCATCATTCAACAGAATATCGCTTCTATCTAGCAATTTCTGAAGTTTTTCCAGGGCAGTTTGTTGTTTAGTGGCAATGATAGAAAGTTTACCATAACTGGGTTTTTTATAATCATCAGGTTCACAGTCACTTGAATCAGAGGAGGAAGCATCATTCGGTACCTTTGAACCTTTTTCTATGAAGAAATAGGTTGGAGCGAAGTCATCAGCATAGTCATCAGTGTGGATGGTGTTATCATTTTCTTCAGTGTTGAAGATTGACTTGCCGACGAATGTGGTTGCAAGTGCAAGACTAGCCTGTCCGGATTCTGAGTCTTCATCAGAACCCTCCTCTTCATCACATTCCTCGGATTCTACCTCGGAATCCATTTCCTTGCCAATAAGTGCCCGAGCCTTTCTGAAACTAGTCTTCTTGTGCGATGAGGACTTTGAAGATGAGGATTTTGAAGATTTCTTCTTTTTCTTCGAGTCATCAGAACTTTCATCCTTGTATTTCTTGTTCTTTGATTCCTTTCCCCAGCGAGGACAATCAGCAATGTAGTGACCTGATTTCTTGCATTTGTGGCAGGTTCTTTTCTTGTAGTCCTCAGATGAAGATTCTGATTTCCTCATATCTCTTCTTGAAGATTTACCGAACTAGCCACATCGTGTAAACCTCCGGAATTTCCTCACGAGCATTGCAAGCTCCTGTCCAAATTCTTCAGGATCACCAATGCTACCATCCGAGTCTTCTTCTTGAGATGAGGAAATTGCTTTGGCCTTCAGTGCACGTGGTCTAGAAGAGCTTGGTCCATATAGATCTCTCTTTTCTTCTTGTTGGAATTCTTCAGTATTGAGTCATTCGAGTATATCAGCTGGATCAAGCATCTTGTAGTCTGGTCTTTCTTGAATCATTAGAACTAAAGTATTAAATGAAGAATCCAAAGATCTTAGGAGTTTCTTCACAACTTCGTGATCAGTAATGTCTCGAGCTCCCAGTGCTTGCAGTTCATTTGATATGTCAGTGAGGCGATCAAAGGTATCTTGGCAGCTTTCATTGTCAAACCTCTTGAAGCGATTGAAGAGATTGCGAAGAACATCAACACGAGAATCACGCTGGGTTGATACTCCTTCATTTACTTTGGACAGCCTTTTCCAGATAAGTTTTGTTGAGCCCAAAGCACTTACTCTGCCATACTGGCCCTTGCTCAGATGGCCATAGATGATATTCTTTGCTTGAGAATCAAGTTGCTTGAATTTCTTCACATCAGCAGCAGAGATAGTAGCAATGACGATAGGGACGCCATGTTCCACAATATACTAGAGATCGTTGTCAATAGCTTGTAGATGCATCTGCATCTTGGCCTTCTAGAAGGGAAAGTCCTTTCTTCGAAAGTAGGACATGCTGCAGTAACCTTAATCATGCATGCAGTCGACATAACTAAAACTCCAGGTGGTTAAACCAAAATCACACAGAACAAGGGAGTACCTTGCTCTGATACCAATTGAAAGTGCGTTATATCGACTAGAGGGGGTGAATAGGAGATTTTAGAATTTCATCACTGAGGAAATTCCTTTTGAGGAAATTCCTCACTGATGACTAACTTACAGCGGAAACAACAAAGGATCAGGAATGCAAAGTATCACTACAGCAGTTTTTCAGGATGAAGAATATGAAAACAGTTTGCACAGTATGCACGCACGCAGAAAACAGATGAGGATTAACTTGCGTGAAGAATTTGGGGTTGATGAATTTCAGAGAAAGTCTTCAGCAAATTCTTCAAACAGTGATAGTGAAAATCATCAACACACAATCTGAGGAATATAAAGAGTTGAGGAAATAGAACCCGTTTCACGCTGAAGACGGTGGTTGATGATCCAATTCCAACTTCTGTGACAATTGTACATCTGGTTGGGAGCAGCTTGGTATTGAAACCAAAGGACACACAGTCCCGGGACACGGTCCCTACCGTATTCTCCTTGGGCTAAGAACACACAGTCCTCGCCCAACACTCGTGGTAAGTTTTCAGGGCAGACTTCCAAACCCTCACAAACTTGGTCACCTCGCGATCCACAATTGACTGCTGGATTTCTCTAGACCATGACGCCTAACCGTCTGGAGGATGCACAGTCCTCAAAGGTAAAAGGCTTCAGTCCCACACAGGAACAACTTCTTTAGTGCTGCTCAATCACTTGGTGTTTGGTTTGTCGTTTGGTGTTTGGGGTATTTCCTCACTGATGAATTACTCTCGAAGATTCTGAGGAATTTGGGTTGCTCTTATGACAATTGTCAGTTTCTAACGGAGCAGCCAACCAGCTAATGGTTGTGGGGCGGCTATTTATAGCCTAGCAGCATCCTGACATGATTTGACATTAATGCCTTTAAATAATATTACCGTTGGTGTGGATAAGACCAATTATGTGGTGTGGCTATCGATAACGGTCGGGACCCTCAACTGTGAGAGTCCTCATGTCTCTCATATTCCTCACTTGAGGCTTTTGGTAGGGTTAGGCTTGGGTTGAGCATCATGAGGAAATTCATTCCAATGTGTTACCTCGACCCCCTTTAACAGTACGGTGTTCCTATTACTCAAATCTGAAGAAAATAAAGCAGAAAGAATAAATCTTCATGCTTCAAAGTCTTCAGATTGATTTTCTTCAGGACACACCGAATTCCTCAATTTCAATATCTTCATGAGGAATATCAATTTCATCGCAAAATCTTCGCAATTCAATTCTTCAGCTTCAGACTAATTTCTTCAACCGAAGATATACATTTTTAGGGGTCGATATTCATCGAATATAGCAAACTCCTGAGGAACTTATAGATCATCTGTACACTCAAGAACACATTAGATACTTAACCTATAAGTCTTCAAACCACCAAAATCACTAAGGGGCACTAGATGCACTTACACCCCCCTTTTTCCTTCCACCTATTTTCAACTTCAGTCCAGATTCATGAATGGCAATAAATCACACCTTCCCTTTATAGATAAAAAAGAGGTCGGCTCACCAATTGCCCCTGCTCTTGAAGAAGGTTGTTGCAGAATACACTGTCCCAAACAACGTATGGACAGAGAGTAAAATGCATCAGTGCACCCTAAACTTGTTGGTTGGGACTAAAACAATCCTCAAACTGTGAAACTGCATTAATACAGTCCTAATACTTGTTCCTACAGTGCTCATACGGTCCTCCAATTTCATTCATAGGTCCTGGCATACAAGCAACATACGAATTTGCTGTACAGAGCATATTGGGTTGGCCACCTGAGCATTCGTAGGCCAAGTTGACTTGGTCTCTAGTAGGCAGAAATCCCCAAATTGCTCTTAAATCCCTAACCCTCGCCACGCTCCCGTAGCCCCCAAATCCCTTCATCCGCTGTCGCACTCATGTAGCTGCCCCGCATGTTGCCGGCCATGGCTCGACAGCCCGTCGTCAGCCGTGGTTCCCGTGTCCATGAAGTTGTTGGGATGTAAAAAATAAAGGGAATTCTGAAGAAGAGTTTGAGTCTGAAACTTCTTGTGCTCTGCTCTGATGTTTTGATACTGAAAAAGGGAGGAGCTTTCTTGTGCTCTCAAGAAAGCTCGTGTGTTTATTGACTAAACTGAATCTGCGTTTATCTATTTGTGAGATGATGTGTTGTTTCAGTGTGACAAGTACCGAGTTACTTCAAAAAGAAATGGCAGCAAAGGATCTGTTATTCAATTCAGTGTCACAAGTTGAGAAGCAATAGATTTGCGATAATTAAGCACACATAAACATTATATTTGCACTTGAACAATCTTGTCAATTAAGTTGCACAGTACAAATAACACAAAGTGTGTAATAGTTGTGTCCTAATCAAAAGACAACTCTTCCACTTCATGATCAACACAATGACCATAAAAAACATTGCCATTACAAGTTTTGCGCGTGATCATAAGCAGAAACACAAAAGGAGATGAGGATCGTTCCAAACTTCACGTCCCTTTTCCTAAATTCATCGAACATATTAACCTTTCTAGGTGTTTTAAAACATGTCATGTTCTGATTGATAGGTGCAGATTTTTTATTTGTATTGTTTCCTTGAATAGGGCATGGATTAAATCTTGCCTCCTCGGCCCTTGAACTAGTTGCTGCAGCTCATTGTTTCATTTGTTCCTCCAACACAGCTTGCTTCCTTGCTTGATCTGCCATCTTGTCATCCATTGCTTTCTTGTTTGTTTCTTCAGCTGTCCTTTTTCTCAGCTCCCATTCTTCATTCCTTGTTGTGTCTTGTTGATTGTTCTGTTACTCCCAAGCATTTTGCCTTGCATCCTCCTTAGCCTCCTTGAATTTTCTCCAACTCTCGTGCCTCTCAAACTCCTCTGCTTGATGTATTAGAAAAGCCGCCTCCTCCTACTGGTATTTTTTATTTGTAATCATTTTCTTCTCCTCTGCAATCCTTCTCTTCTCAGCAGCCTTCTTTTGTTTTCCATCTCTGCATTTCTTTTCCTCTCATCCATCATTTGCCTTTTATTCTCTCCCATTTGAAGTTTCTCCTCTTGGGCGTTTCTCTTTTTTTCCTCAGTAGCTCTTCTCCTCTTCTGCATCAAGTCTCTTTTCCTCTAGAATAGTTTTTTTCTTTTCCTCGGCTGCTTGTTTCTTAGCTTCCAGCTCTTCCTTTCTCTTTTGAGCTGCAAACTTAATTTTGTACTCTTCTTCTTTCAACTTTGCCATAGCTGCTTCAAACTTTGCTAGGTCTGCAACTTCTCTTTTCTCAGTTGCAGCTCTTAGCTTTGCCAATGCCAAAACCTCTCTTTTCCTGTGAATATTGCCCTCCTTTGTTGCAGTAGTAGGGATAACTGGGGGTTGAGACATGATATGCTCCTCTATGAAAACAGAATTTGGCAATGGGCCTTGATGGACTGCTTCCCTATGGCTTGCTTCCCTCTGGCTTGCTTCTCTCTGAAATAGATTCAATTTTACGATCATAGATGAAACATTTGTACATGAACTTGTTATATGAAATTAAAAAAATTATATGTAAGTACCTCCTGTGTTAAAATATTAACTATCTCACGTTGATACACATGTAGTAGCTCTTGAATTAAACCTTATGTCTGTTGATTTTGTTCCTACAAACAGTAAAAGGAGGACATTTTTTACATGTTGAAGCATATAATTACTAACATAATGAAGTCCATGTAGCTATATATAGGGACTCACATGAGTTAGAACTGCTTCTTCCTCATCCGAGGAGGAGGAAACATCAGGCTCTGCTCTCACTCTGACCCTTTCAGACTTTCTCTTTGGTTTTAAACCTAACTTGAAGTCCGTACAACCACCAATGTTATGGCAAGCAACTCCACAATAGCTGCAATGGATTATTGCCCCTGCCCTTGTAATTTTTACTCCTTTTTCCCCCTGTTTCTCTTCTGGCTGTTTTCTCCTGTTCTTCCTCCTCCTTCCTTTCTGCTTTATGAATGGTGGTGGTGCGATAGTTCTGCCATTCATTTTGCTCCACTCACTAATATTGCAGGATCCAACTCCTCTAGCCAATCATGTGCCTCTTTGTTTAGAACTAACATCTCATTCATGTTATGTCTAAATTTCCCTTCAGTACTACTTCTAGCACATTTCCAGAGTTCGTTTTTGAGGGCCTCGCCTTTAAAAAAATTGTTGAAATTCTGCCAAAGATGCCTAACACAAAATCTATGTGGGGAACCACTAAACAATTCTTCCACTGCCTTTATTACACCCTGCCATAAGTAAATTTATAAAGCAAGTGTTCACAATATTTAAATGCAGCCCTGTACAATAAGAAAATGTTGAAAAAAGGTAAGACACATTCACTTTTTGCTTGTCAGACATGATAGTCCAAAGAGCACTATTCACAATACCAAGATCTTTCTTTAAAGTTGTCAAGAACCACCTCCGGGCCTTTGTGTCTTCTCTCGGAACCACTACATGTGCAATAGGAATTATGCAATCGTTTGGATCCATTCCTACTGCACTAAGTAGGATGCCTCCATATTGTGTCTTGAAATGACAACCATCGAGGAAAAGAATAGGCCTACAAGCTGATAGGAAGCCCCTTTTACAAGCATCAAAGGAAAAGTAGCATATCTCAAACTGGACATCTTCAGCAAGGTCTAAATAAAATGTACTTCCTGGATTGGATCTCCTCAACTCATTTGCATAGTCCCACAACTTGTTGTATTGTGCTATTTCATCTCCATATATAATATTGAAAGCTAGTCAGCTGGCCCTCCCTAGCTTCCCTCTTTTCATTGTCATGTTGAAATCTTCCTGCACAAGTGCTGCCAATCCCTTGAGGGTCATGTTCTTATTAGCTCCTATTTTCTCCACATACTTGTTAGCAATGTACTTGGCAGTAAATGCCCTCACTTGCCACTTCTTGCTACAATGATGCACATTATTGAAGGTTTTCACCATAACTGAATCTGTCCTTTTGTCCAATGAGGCATAAAGATACCATGGACATCCATCCTCACACTTAGCTCCAATCCTACTTTTATCATTCTTGGGAAATGTGATGCTCACTCTCTCTTTCACACTATACTCCCTGATTGCTCTTCGTAGCAAATCAACTGATGAGAATAGCTGCCCCACATGGAACTTTGGATCATGCATATCTTCTGATGTAAAAGATTTGAAATTGAACTTCATCTCATCCTCGTCCGACTATGGAGCTTCTAATTTCTCATCTTCAGAGTTACAATCCTCAACCACTTGCTTCCCTTTCCTATTACTAACAGAATGTAGTTGATCCTGCACCAATTCCCCATCACCATCCTCCAATTCATAATCACTGTCTACAATCTCGGGAACATAATCACTATCTTCACTATCATCATCATCATCATCATCGTCGTCATCACATCCTTCTTCATCGACATTGCCTCGCTTTGGTCTTGGCCTCAACCTAACAACTTCCTCATTGCTTGCAAATTTATTGGCCTCACACATAGTGTTGTCGTCAACATAACTGCCATCAATTCTGCTTTGCTCCTCACCACTAACATCATCCATGATTTTCTTCTTAGGACTGATAACATGAGGTAAATATACTAGTGGAGTGGCAAGCACATCGTCCCATGTTGATCCTCCTCCACCATTGTAGCTGTTTTCATGATCCAGAAAAATCATCAAGTATCGGTGCCCTCCTTTTATCATTCCCAAATGTCAATACAAACTTCGTCTTCCTTCGATAACAACCTTGCACCATCTTCATTCAGTTGAGAGCCAGGTAGCAACCAATACATGGAAACCCTACCAGCCGTCTTATACCCAATATGCTCTACCAAATCTTCAAACATATTCATGCATACACACTTAGTTTCACAAAAATCGTAGCAAGTCTTTTCCCCATTCAGATAGGCTCTGTTTCTTCCATTGCCATGGAAAAATCCTCCATGAACAAATTCCAAAGTGAAAAAGTTATTGTCTTTCACTGCAAAAAGAGCAGAATTGAACTAATTCAGTCATTCATTTTGAGATAAACCCTACAAATACCTAAACCCTAACCTAATGTGCGCCATATGCCACCAGATTAGTGCATAAATCATGGGGGATCGCTAAACAACTGCCTAATCTAGTGGGAAACACTCTTCATGGGCAAATTTTCACAGTCATGTGGGAAATTTGACACCGTACGTGGGTGCCACCCCTTTCTCATGGCATTGTACAGGGACGACCATTGCTGCCGTGAACCGCCGCTAGCAGTTACGGGAGTGCCGCTCTGCGTTCCTTCACCGTTTCCGGTGCTCGCATGGACCGTCAGAGGTGCCGATCAACCATCCCCTTCCACCGTGTCCCTACTCTCTCTTCTCCTGACTCGAAACACGGGAAGAAGAGAGTCTCGTACAGATCTGGGCAGATGGGGAATTTTGTACGTGTAGCAGGGGTCGAACACTAAGTGCACATCTTTTACTTCCCCATGCTGACGTGGCTAGTCTCTGTACAGTGAATTCGTATGTTGCTCATACGCCAGGACCTATGAATCAAATTGGAGGACCGTATGAGCATTGTAGGAACAAGTATTAGGACTGAATTAATGCAGTTTCATAGTTTGAGGACTGTTTTAGTCCTAACCAGCAAGTTTAGGGTGCACTGATGCATTTTACTCTGCGTCCATACGTTGTTTGGGACAGTGCATTTTGCCACAACCTTCTTCAAGAGCAGGGCGTGAAGCTCATCGTGATGGGGCAATTGGTGAGCCGACCTCTTTTTCAACTATAAAGGGAAGGTGTGATTTGTTGCCATTCATGAATCTGGACTGAGGTTGAAAATAGGAGGAAGGAAAAAGGAGGGGAACAAATGTGAAACAAAACTCAATGGTGTGGAACGGTGTGGGAATGGGGAAGACATGGAGAGAATCTTTATCGTGGCCACGACGGGTAGTCACTCTATGGACACATGACCCATTTCGGCTCCTGGCTCGTGCAGTTTTTGCATGACCTCCTGCAGTTTTAAATTTGTGTGATAGCTTACAAAATGTCATAAATCATGTTCCTCATGTAGACTGCGGCAACGCAAGATGCCTTGAGACCGCTGGCCTTATGGAAAAAACTGAAGGTTGCCATGATTTTCGAGCATTACAAGCAAGCCGCTATAACAATTACATGTGCCTGGAGGCAAAAACATGCAAAAAAATCTAATGAAACTCGGAAAGGTATTTTTGTTGGTGTAATTATGTCACTAATTTATGATATAAAAAATCAATTGTCATGCTGCGTTAGAAGTATTGCTATCCTATAAGTACTTTATTGCTTTCTTCGAAACAAAGGCAAAGATTGCCTCATCTATTAATTAAGTAGAAAATAATTGGCGAGTTAATTACAAAAAATCAGACAAAATCCAGAACAACAAGAGCCAAGCCCCATTCCATAGACTCAAATACTCAGGACAAAGCCCACCCAAAACAACGAAATGTCAGCCTGTGACGAGACAAGGCAGCTCCGACTCCGACGGAGAACTCAGAAGAACAAAACAACGCACATCTGGCACCACAAAAGATCGCCGAACGGGCTACCTGCAGCCAGTCATCGTACACCACAGGGCCCTGATACGTCTCCATCGTATCTACTTTTCCGAACTCTTTTGCCCTTGTTTCGGACTCTAATTTGCATGATTCGTATGGAACTAACCCGGACTGACGCTGTTTTCAGTAGAATTGCCATGGTGTTGTTTTTGTGTAGAAATGAAAGTTCTCGGAACGTCCTGAAAATTTGCGCAGAATTTTTCTGGAAAATATGAAAAATACCTGCGCAAAGATCCACCGGAGGGGATGGGCCAGTGGGCCACAAGCCCTGTTGCCGCGACCACCCCCCTGGCCGCGGCAACCAAGCTTGTGGGGACCACGTGGCTCTGCCGCCCCCAACTCCAGCTCTATAAATTCATTTTCGCCCAGAAAAAAATCAGAAGAGAAGATTTCGTCGCGTTTTCGATACGGAGGCGCCGCCACATCATGTTCTTCATCTAGAGGACAGATCTGGAGTCCGTTTTGGGCTCCGGAGAGGGAAATCGTCGCCATCGTCATCATCAACCTTCTTCCCTCTCCAATTCCATGAAGCTCTTCATCATTAGTGAGTAATCTATTCGTAGGCTCGCTCGGCGGTGATGAGTAGGATGAGATCTATCATGTAATCGAGTTAGTTTTGACGGGGATTGATCCCTAGTATCCACTATGTTCTGAGATTGATGTTGCTACTACTTTGCCATGCTTAATGCTTGTCACTAGGGCCTGAGTGCCATGATTTCAGATCTGAAATTATTATGTTGTCACCAATATAGGTGTGTTTTAGATCCGATCTTGCAAGTTGTAGTTACCTACTATGTGTTATGACCCGGCAACCCCGGAGTGACAATAACCGGAACCACTCCCGGTGATGACCATAGTTTGAGGAGTTCATGTGTTCACTAAGTGCTAATGCGTTGTTCCGTTTATTTATTAAAAGGAAAACCTTAATATCATGTAGTATCCTTTTGGACCCCCGCTGCCACGGGAGGGATGGACAATAGATGTCATGCAAGTTCTTTTCCCTAAGCATGTATGACTACACACGGAATGCATGCCTACATCACATTGACGAACGGGAGCTAGCCACATATCTCTCCGTGTTTAACTATTGCATGATGAATATCATCCAAACAAATCACCGACCCATTGCCTACGAGTTTGTCCCACTTCTGTTGTTACTTGTCTTGCTCTGCTGCTACTGCTGTTACTTGTCTTGCTCTGTTGTTACTACTGTTGCTACTTGCTACTGCTGTTACTACTGTTGCTACTGTTGTCACTACTGTTGTTCCTTGCCACTGTTGTTACTCGTTACACTGCTACTACCTGCTACAATACTTGTTCGCTCGTCTTTGACGGGAAAAGACAATTTCCGTCAACGGGCAACTTCTGACGCCATTGATACGACAGTTAGGAATAGTCTACCATCAACAGATCGTTTCTGACACCGTTGTTATCATATTACTTTGTTGCTGATACTTTGCTTGCAGATACTAATCTTTCAGGTCTGGTTGAATCTGATACATTCAGCTGCTAATCCTCGAGAGTACTCTCTCACCTCCTGACTGGCGAATCAACAAATTTGGGTCGAATACTCTAGCCTCGAAAACTGTCGCGAACCCACACGCTGGTGGGCTATCAATAACATTCTCCTAGTTCCGTTGCCGGGGAGTGCGAGCAGCATTCCTCTGGTGTCGTTGCCGGGGAAGGTCTGTTGTCACAGGAGCAGCATTTTTCTGGCGCCGTTGCCGGGGAGGTATTGCTATATTCTCTGAGTCACTTGGGATTTATATCTGCTGATCACTATGAAGAATCTGAAGGATCCAAAAACCAAAGTCTTGCCCTCAACTATGAGGGGAGGTAAGGAACTGCCATCTAGCTTTGCACTTGATTCACCTTCAGTTATGAGTAACTTTGCGACATCACCTCCTGCTATAAATCTTGATATGTCGCCTGTGCTTGATGATGCTTATGATGCTACTGCTAGAGATGCTATGCTTGATACTATGCCTGATGATACTGCTTTGCCTGATGATGCTATTTTGCCTGATGATGCTATGCTTGATACTGCTAGAGATACTACTTTGCCTGATGTGCCACTAGGGGTATTGCTTGATGCTCATATTGCTAGAGTTACTGCCAATGCTCGTGATGCTTCTGAAACTGCCGATACTATTGAGATAGAACCCGCTTTTGCTCCTACTAGATCTAGCTCTCCTAGATATGAATTGCCTGATATACCTGAGGGTTATGTTATGGAGGGAGAGATAGCTGAGGATTTTCTTGCATGTAAGGATGCCTATGACGCTGAGAAATTACTTTTCAAGTGGAAGGAAAAATCTCTGAAAGCTAGGATGAAATACGACGCAAAGTTTGCCACTTCGCCTATCTTTATCACCGATAAGGATTATGAATTCCCTGTCGATCATGAGATAATCTCTCTAATCGAATCTGATCCTTTCCACGGTTATGAGTCTGAGACGGTCGTAGCCCATCTTACCAAACTACACGATATAGCCACCCTTTTCACTAGTGAGGAGAAGATCCGCCACTACTATATCCTTAAGTTGTTTCCTTTCTCTCTAAAGGATGACGCTAAAGCCTGGTTCGCTTCTCTTGCTCCTGGATGTGTGAGTAGTCCCCAGGATATGGTCTAATACTTTTGTGAGAAATATTTCCATGCCCATAAGAAGCAAGCTGCCTTGCAGGAAATATACAACTTTGCTCAACTCAAAGAAGAGAGTCTCCCACAAGCTTTTGGGAGCCTCGCCAGCTACCGAATGCTTTGCCTGATCACCCTCTTAAGAAGAACGAGATACTTGATATCTTCTATAACGTACTCACCGATGCTTCTAGAGACCACTTAGATAGTTGTGCCGGTTGTGTTTTTAGGGAACAAACTATAGAACAAGTTGAGACTCTACTGAATAACATCTTGATCAACGATAATGCTTGGACTATTCCCGAACCACCTCCTAAGCCAACTCCGAAGAAAAGAGGTATTCTATTCCTCAGTCCCGAAGATATGTAAGAAACCAAGAAATCTATGCAAGAGAAAGGCATTAGATCCGAAGATGTCAAAAATCTACCACATATCGAAGAGATCCATGGTCTCGATAACCCGATACAGGTAGTGGAAGTAAATTCTCTGCGTAGGTTTGATGAGAGTGATATTCCTTTTGATAAACCTGCTAGCCTATGCTTTGATGAATTTGACAACTTTGTTGCCAAACAAAGAGTTTCAATGATTATGTTAGCAGACATTTGGAACAAAGTACTCGTATACTTAGTCATTTAAGTGCTTGTGTAGACAGAAATGTCAATGATCTGAAGCTTCTGAGTAAACATGCCTCTATGATTACTACTCAGGTAGAACAAGTACTTAAATCTCAGAATGACCTGCTCAATGAACTAAATGACAACTCTGTCAGAGTCATTACTAGAGGAGACAAAATGACTCAGGAACCTTTGTATCATGAAGGTCATCCTAAGAGAATTGACCAAGATTCTCAAGGAATTAATGCAGATGCACCCAGTCATCCTAAGGAGAAGAAGAAGGATGATAGAAACCTGCCTTTTAGTTCACCAAATACTGTCACACCTGAAGAACCAAATGATATTTCTGTGTCTGATGCACAAATACAATCTGGTGATGAACATGAACCTGGTGACAATATGGACAGTGATGTTCATAATGATGCTCAACCTAGCAATGATAAGGATGTGGAGATTGAACCTACGGTTAATCCTGATAATCCACACCCTAAGAGATACGATAAGAATGACTTCACTGCTAGGAAGCATGATAAAGAAAGGGAGCCATGGGTTCAGAGACCTATGCCCTTTCCTCCTAAGCCATCCAAGAAAAAGGATGATGAGGATTTTGAGCGCTTTATTGAAATGATAAGACCCGTCTTTCTGCAGATGCGGTTAGTTGATATGCTCAAAATGTCTCCGTATGCCAAGTACATGAAAGATATCGTGACCAATAAACGGAAGATACCAGATATTGAGATCTCCATCATGCTTGCCAATTACACTTTCAAAGGTGGAACTCCTAAGAAACTTGGTGATCCCGGAGTGCCCACTATACCTTGCTCCATCAAAGGAAACTACGTAAGGACTACCTTATGTGACCTTGGAGCCGGTGTTAGTGTTATGCCTCTCTCTCTTTATCGTAGGCTTGAACTGGATAAGTTGACACCCACTAAAATTTCTCTACAAATGGCCGACAAATCAACTGCTTTATCTGTTTGCATTTGCGAGGATGTGCCTGTTGTGGTTGCTAACACCACTATCTTAACAGACTTTGTTATCTTGGATATTCCCGAGGACGATGACATGGCTGTCATCCTCGGAAGACCCTTTTTAAACACTTCAGGGGATGTTATAGATTGCAACAAAGGCAATGTCACTTTCCATGTCAACGGTAATGAGCATACGGTGCACTTTCTGAAGAAACGATATCAAGTACATTGCATCAATGCTATCGAAAAAACTTCATCGATTCTTATTGGGAGCTTTGAATGCCCTATTCGTCGTGTTAAGATGAAGTATGATTTGCTTGTTGGGGAGATTCATATCCCCATTGAGGTGACTTAGTGGCTATTCGACAATTCTTTGTTTCCTTTTGCGATTCAGAAAAGTTTTGTCATGAGGATTTGATCAACCCCATTGACGGATTTCTTTCGATGACCATGAAATGGATGAACCAAAGAGTCACATACCTCTGTTTTAAGCTTTCACTTTCTTTTTCTTAGAAGAAAAAGGATAGATTTAGTTTAGTTTTTCCTGTTTTGTGTTTTAGCGTCTCGGAGAAAAATACCCCAAAAATAGGAGTTCTCTGATGGTCCTGAAAATCTAGTATGATTTTTTCTCGAATATTTGAAAAATACAGGGACAGAGAGCTGGCCTGGGGGCCACCCCAGTGGGCCACAAGCTCTGTCACCGCGGGCTACCCTCCTGGCCACGGGGAGCAAGCTTGTGGGGCCCACAGGGGCCCCCTCCACTCACTGCAGCTCCCATCCTCTTCATCTACCTCCAGAAAAAGTCTTTTCGCAGCTCAAACCCGTGTTCTTGCTCATTTGGCTGTGATTTTCGATCTCCTTGCTCAAAGCATCATTCTCCGAACCGTTTTGGGGAAATTGCTCCTTGGTAAGTGACTCCTCCATTGGTCCAATTAGTTTTTTCTCTAGTGCTTTATCCTTCGTGTATTCTTGCTACCTTGGTGACCCTCTTCTTGAGCTTGAAATGTTGATTTTAGCTGGTCCCAAGTAGTTTTAGCGTGTGATACGGTCTCTAGGCACTAGTAGGAGTAGTTGCTACTAGTTGGGTTAATCCTTACTCACTTTTTTTCGAAGTCTCTAAAAATTTCAGAATTTTTTCAGATCTAGAAAAGGAAAAAGATGAGGAGGTTCTTGAGAGGATTTTCAAGTCGTAACCCCAAGGAGGATGAGACGAACCTCCCCAAGTACGTGGTTCCTCGAGACACGGAAGTTTGAGCTTGCGAGTGGCCAAGTGATGAATTTTTGCGCGTCATCGTACTTTATGAAGACTTTTATCACTTGGTGGAGAACGCAAGTCTTACCGCGTTCGTTGAAGATAAGTGCTCACAATACCTCCTCCTCAAAGCTTCAACTTTTATCCGAGGAAGAATCCTCCCATGGTTGAGTTAATGTTGTACGATATCCCCCAGTGCATGACCCTACAGGATTTTTGCAATGCATGCAAATTATCTTATGTTGGGGATATTCATGATCCTCGTCCACGGGACTTGGAGGATTTCATAGGTACTATTGTTGTTGGAGAGGAGAGAGGAGTGTCTCGCGCTAGAATTGCTAGCATACATTTTCCTGTGCTTCGATACTTCTCACTATTTGTGGGAAAATGTTTCATTGGCCGTGGGGAGGCTGGATCACTTAGTTCTCCAGACCTTGCGGTTTTGCGCGAAGGCCTTTATAACACTAAGACTTATAGCCTAGGTGCTATAGTAGCTCAGCGGTTGAACACAAACCGTTCCAAAGGTGTCGTCTATGGAGGTATCTATGCTACTCATCTCGCTAGACACTTTGAGATACCCATTAGACTTCGCGAGGAAGAAGAGATGCTTCTTCGTGAGAAATATCTGGATTATGACAGCATGGTTCGCCATGATTTTCTGGATAGAGATGCTAATAGACGGATGATTTATAACCTCGTATTTAGTCAGGGTACTCGAGAGACTATTACTTTGCCTGCTCCTTTGTTCGATCTTCATGCAGGCAGGTACACTATTATGCCCTCAGACATCTACGCATATTGGGCCTTAGCCCAACCACAGGTGCATGTGCCCGACCCGCCAGTCGAGTACCAGACGCCAGTTTATCAGTGGGAGCCAGAGGAGCTCACACAGCAGTGGCATCCACAGTCCGCTCCGGAGTACCCCGAAGCTGGTTATTTCCTGCCTTGGGAGTAGACCAAGCTAGGCCAAAATCCTAAGCTTGGGGAGTACGTGTTCTCACCGACCTTACATTCATGCTTATGCTTTCACTTTATTCGTCAGTGTTCACACTTTGCCACTGTATTATCCATGCTAGTTTATTTTCGTTTTCTTGTTTTCTTGTTTTGTGTCCTTTTGAGAAAACCCAAAAAGATTTTCCTTTCTTCTTTTTTGCTTGTTGGGAGCTCTCCCGTGTAAATAGTTTTATTTTTCTTTGGGTCAAGGTAGAAGATATTGGTTACAATGTTTATTGCTCTCGCATGCATACCTGTTTAGCTTTCAAAGAGCCATATTACTTTGTCTTCTCCTTTGTGTTTGCCTGCAGATTCAGCTTAGTCCAATGCACAAGCACTCTTATTATTGTTCACATCGTTCGATCGTGCATGTGAAAGGCAATAATGATGATATATGGTGAAGTGACTGAGACTGGAAAAGATGGTATGAACTCTATCTATTTTGTTTTTCTAAATATGACTAGCTTGTCGTTCAGATTCAGCTTTGTTATGAGAGAACCATGTTTGCAATGACAACTTAGAGATCATAGTTTCTGATGCCATGCTTATTTAGATAGGAGCTTATAATGGTTTGTCTTGAATGCCAACATAGATTTTGAGATGACTATGATGTAGTATGATAGGATGGTATTCTCCTTCGAATGATTCAAGTGGCTTGACTTGGCGCATGTTCATGCATGTAGTTGAAACAAAATCAACATAGCCTCTATGATGTTCGTGTTCATGGTGATTTATATCATGTTCATGCTTGCACTCCATGTTAGTCAAACTCATTGCATCTTGATGACTGTTGTTGCTCTCTAGTTGGCCGCTTCCCAGTCTTTTGCGAGCCTTCATTTGTACTCAGCGGAATACTGCTTGTGCATCCACTTCCATAAACCCAAAAGTTTTTCCATGAGAGTCCACCATACCTACCTATATGCGGTATTTACCTGCCGTTCCAAGTAAATTTGCATGTGCCATTCTCTAAACCTTCAAGAAATAATATGTTTTGCATGCCCGAACCGCTCATGTGGTGACAGGGGGCTATTGGTATCTTCCATGTTAGGCGTGTTATCCTCGACATCTGTTTATTCACTGTCATTCACGAGAAAGGGGCCGGTAATTGGAAAGCTCGGTTCCACGCTTAACTCGAAAACATAACTGTAAAACAAGACTCCCCCTGGATTGATGTTAGTATGGACGGTACCCGAGGATTCGGCTAGCAGTGGAGTGTGATTGATTGCTGGTGGAGGAGTTAAAACTTTACTTTTCTGTTTGGGAACCGCCTATAGCATGAGTAGCGTGGAAGATATTGAGAACTCTTGGTCATTGCATTGACGATGAAAGCATGCCACCCCAAAATTATTATCTCTGTTTTAAAAGCTTGAGCTCTGGCACCTCTGCAAATCAATGCTTCCCTTTGCGAAGGGCCTGTCTATTTATTTTCCTATTGAGTCATCCTCTTCTTATAAGCACCAATTAGAGAGCACCTTTGTAGTCTTTATGCTTTGCTTTTGATTGATATTGAGTATGACCATGACTGGATCTTCGTTGCTATGAATTACAATGTTTAGTCACCCCTTGATCTTTGAAAGTGATCTGCATTTATGTTTTGCGGTCTCAGAAAGAGCTAGCGAGATACCACCTATTCTTATTGCTTTATGCTTGTTTTGATTGAATTGTTGGTATCTGAAACTCGTTATTATTTGCTCGCTAGCTGATTATGCATTGATATTAGCTTACCGTGAGACCTTTGTGTCACTTGCTTATGTGGTTAACTTGTGATCTTACTGAAATTCTGATTATGAGTTAGACATAGTTGCAACAACAAGATCAAACATAGTTTGTCAAAGTTTTTGTTTCTCTTTCAGTTTGTCAACTGAGTTGCTTGAGGACAAGCAAGGTTTTAAGCTTGGGGGAGTTTGATACGTGTCCATCGTATCTACTTTTCCAAACTCTTTTGCCCTTGTTTTGGACTCTAATTTGCATGATTTAAATGGAACTAACCCGGACTGACGTTGTTTTCAGCAGAATTGCCATGGTGTTGTTTTTGTCCAGAAATGAAAGTTCTCGGAACGTCCTGAAAATTTACGGAGAATTTTTCTGGAAAATATGAAAAATACCTGTGCAAAGATCCACCGGAGGGGATGGGCCAGTGGGCCACAAGCCCTGTTGCCGCGGCCACCCCCTGGCCACGGGAACCAAGCTTGTGGGGCCCATGTGGATCTGTCGCCCCCAACTCCAGCTCTATAAATTCACTTCCGCCCAGAAAAAAATCAGAAGAGAAGATTTCATCGCGTTTGCGATACGGAGGCGCCGCCACATCCTGTTCTTCATCTCGAGGACAGATCTGGAGTCCGTTTTGGGCTCCGGAGAGGGGAAATCGTCGCCATCGTCATCATCAACCTTCTTCCCTCTCCAATTCCATGAAGCTCTTCATCGTTCGTGAGTAATCTATTGGTAGGCTCCCTGGACGGTGATGAGTAGGATGAGATCTATCATGTAATCAAGTTAGTTTTGACGGGGATTGATCCCTAGTATCCACTATGTTCTGAGATTGATGTTGCTACTACTTTGCCATGCTTAATGCTTGTCACTAGGGCCCGAGTGCCATGATTTCAGATCTGAAATTATTATGTTGTCACCAATATATGTGTGTTTTAGATCCGATCTTGCAAGTTGTAGTTACCTACTATGTGTTATGACCCGGCAACCCCGGAGTGACAATAACCGGAACCACTCCTGGTGATGACCATAGTTTGAGGAGTTCATGTGTTCACCAAGTGCTAATTCGTTGTTCCGGTTCTTTATTAAAAGGAGAACCTTAATATCATGTAGTATCCTTTTGGACCCCGCTGCCACGGGAGGGATGGACAACAGATGTCATGCAAGTTCTTTTCCCTAAGCACGTATGACTACACACGGAATGCATGCCTACATCACATTGACGAACGGGAGCTAGCCACATATCTCTCCGTGTTATAACTGTTGCATGATGAATATCATCTAAACAAATCACCGACCCATTGCCTACGAGTTTGTCCCACTTCTGCTGTTACTTGTCTTGCTTTGCTGCTACTACTATTACTTGTCCTACTCTGCTGTTACTACTGTTGCTACTTGCTACTGCTGTTACTACTGTCGCTTGCTACTATTGCTACTTGCTACTGTTGTCACTACTGCTGTTCCTTGCCACTGCTGTTACTCGTTACACTGCTGCTACCTGCTACAATACTTGTTCGCTCGTCGTTGACGGGAAAAGACAATTTCCGTCAACGGGCAACTTCTGACGCCATTGATACGACAGTTAGGAATAGTTTGCCATCAACAAATCATTTCTGACACCGTTGTTATCATATTACTTTACTGCTGATACTTTGCTTGCAGATACTAATCTTTCAGGTCTGGTTGAATCTGATACATTCAGCTGCTAATACTCGAGAGTATTCTCTCACCTCCTGACTGGCGAATCAACAAATTTGGGTCGAATACTCTACCCTCAAAAACTGTCGCGAACCCACGCGCTGGTGGGCTATCAAGAATATTCTCCTAGTTCCGTTGCCGGGGAGTGCTAGCAACATTCCTCTAGTGTCATTGCCGGGGAAGTTCTGTTGTCACAGTAGCAGGCCCCGCTACCGCAGCTTCGACTCCACAACAACAAACAATCCGAGGCAATACCATGGACACGTAGGAGAAGAGCCGACTACCACAACCTTTGCCGCCTCGCCGACCTCGCTCCCACCATCACCGTTGCCACAGAAGTCTGGACGCCATAGTGATACTCTCGGGGCCACTACTCCATCGCGCTGAGTGCAAACAACCGTCATCGCCTTCCGAGGCCACCGTCCCGACATACCACTGCCCCCCTCGAGCAACAACGCCACACAACCGAGCTGCCTGCAACCCACGCTGCTCAGGGCAACCGCTCACAAACCACGAATGTTGCACCACATCCGGGGCCGCGGCCCCGACGTAAAGTCAGACTGCCCCCTCTGGGCACATCGAGCGAGCCGACACCCCTACCACCCAAGCAGGACAAGGATGCCACCCAATCAATGTAGAGATAGAGCCCCACCTCATAGAGCTTCCACTCACATTGTTCCCAGATCGCCATCTCTACACACCAACAGAAAACACCCAGAGCCACCACCCCGACGTCCACTGTCCCCGACAACGAAGAGATCTGTGTAAACTGCAATATGTCGACTCTCCAAGGTGATGCCTCAAAGAAGGAAACGGAATAGCCGCTGCTACTGCAACAAAAGACCTTCTAATGGCGCCAGAAATAGGCGTGTTGACGGCACCAGGAATCCTTTTGCTACGGCTACGCCTTAAGGGACTTCCTAGGAAAATATGCAAAGGATTTCCCCCGTGGCCTTGGAGCCTTGCGTTGGTGTTCCCTCGAAGCGGAAAGGGTGATGTAGCGCAGCGGTGGTAAGTATTTCCCTTAGTTTGAGAACCAAGGTATTGATCCAGTGAAGGAGTATCACAAGTGCTTGCACAAACACAAAAAGCTTGCTCCCAATGCTATGAAGGGGTTGTCAATCCCTTATAGATTGTTCGCCAAGTGAGAACTGAAAGCAACAAAGTAACAAAGCAAAGTAAAAGCAAAAGTGGAAACGATAGGTGTGAATAGACCCGGGGGCCGTAGTGTTTACTAGTGGCTTCTCTCATGAAAGCAAGTAGACGGTGGGTGAACAAATTACTGTCGAGCAATTGATAGAACTGCTCAAAGTCGTGACGTCATCTATGGCAATGATTATATCTATAGGCATCACGTCGAAAGCAAGTAGACCGATACTTTCTGCATCTACTAGTATTACTCCACACATCGACCGCTATCCAACATGTATCTAATGTATTAAATCCAAAAGAACAGAGTAACGCCTTAAGCAAGATGACATGATGTAGATGGACAATTTCATATCTACGACAAAGCCCACCTTGTTACCCTTGATGGCAACTACACGATGTGTGCCTTGCTGCCCCTACTGTCACTGGGAAAGGTCACCACACGGTAAGAACCCAAAACCAAGCACTTCTCCCATTGCAAGAATCATAGATCCAGTTGGCCAAACAAAACCCAAGACTCGGAGAGACTTACAAGGATATCAAATCATGCATAAAAGAAATCAGCAAAGACTCAAATATATATCATAGATAATCTGATCACAAATCCACAATTCATCGGATCTCGACAAACACAATTCATCGGATCGCTAAAGAGGATTACATTGGATAGATCTCCATGAAGATCATGGAGAACTTTGTATTGAAGATCCAAGAGAAGAAGAAGCCATCTAGCCACTAACTACGGACTCGTAGGTCTGAAGTGAACTACTCACGAGTCATTGGAGGGGCGATGATGTTGATGTAGAAGCCCTCCAACTCCAAAGTCCCCTCCGGCAGGGCACCGGGAAGGGTCTCCACATGAGATCTCGCGGAAACGGAAGCTTGCGGCGGCGGAAAAGTATTTTTGTGGATCCCTTGATTTTTTTCTGTATTTTAGGGAATATATAGGCAAAGCAGCTAGGTCGGGGGGGCGCCAGGGAGGCCACAAGCGTGCCATCCGCCGCCCCCCTGGTGGGGGATGGGGGGCTTGTGGGCTCCCTGTAGCCCTCCTGGCTTGGCCCACAGGCCCCCTGATCTTCTTCCGTTCGGGAAAATTTTATTTCGGGGATTTTATTCTATTTGGACTCCGTTCCAAAATCAGATCTGAAAAGAGCCAAAAACACAGAAAAAATAGGAACTGGCACTTGGCACTAAAATGATAAGTTAGTCCCAAAAAAGATATAAAAGGTACATAAAACATCTAAAGATGACAAGATAACAGCATGAAACCATCAAAAATTATAGATACTTTTGAGACGTATCAGCCGCCGACATCGCCCGCTTCGACCATCTGAAGCTAAAGATTTCTCTTGGAGAGTCGTGCAATGAAGCTCCACGGCAATATCTTCAAGAAGGGGAACGACGCCATGGCGCCGCCGTTGCCGGCACCGATCGGAAGTCAGGGCTAGGCTTTTGCCCGGAGCTCCACCACACCTTCGAACCCGGATAGATCTGAAGGACTGCACATCACACAATCCCCATGGTAGACGTGCACCGGCTCCACCCGCCACCACGCCTCGAGCGCATCGGCGCCATCGCGCCCACTCATGTGGCAACGCACGAGCATTAAACTAGTATATTCAAAGGCTGACTATGTTCAATTTTGATATGAGTTATTTTTTTTAAATGGGGGCAGAACCTTTGCCTCATTCATTAATTGAGGGAAAAATCTAAAATAAACCTTGAATTCATACTCGATATCTGAATCGAACCCTTACCTTCCGGTCACTAAAACTGGCACCGTGTATTTATCAATCCCGGTCATTCTATGCCCTAGACCCATTTGTCGCACTTGGAAAAGGATGGACCAGCATTACTCACTTCTCGCATTGACTATTTTAGGCCCACGTGCCATCTGCATATTCTTCCTCTTTCTATTTTTTTCTCAGACTAGGCCACACCACATGCATGCATATCTACTCTCGAGATGTCGCTCCCCACCGTTGTCGTCGTTCTTGGAGACCTCATTCTGAAATGAGATCTCACGTCGAGAAATGAACAAACTGGCACGCAAGCACTTCTGCTTTGGTGAGCCCTCCTGCGACGAGCCGACGAACTGCCACAATTCGCCACTTAACTTGCTGACCATCCACATGTGTGAACTACAGCCAAACCATGGAGCCACGGGATCAAAGCACTCAACACTACTACTGTAATGTTGAGTAAATAGGAAATTTCTCGATTAAATTAATCCATGAATAAATCACTAACATGGCATGAACTGTACTAAGCACATACTGATAACTGATCATAGCATCGCGTACTAGCCAGATAATAGATATATCTATGAAAATCATCAGTACGCCTAACACAATAATAAGTAGGAGTGGGATAAACAAGTTATACCCTCCGATCGGCCAGTTGGCCGTAGAAGCAACAGTAACGGCGGCAACGTCCTCGACCGCCTTATTGTCGGCTTCGGCCTTCTCTCGGGCTATACGGTCGACGTCAGCTGGTGAAGACATGGCGATGCAGGCATAGAGGAAGTAGACGGACGGAGGCGAGCAGTCGCGTAGTCACTCCCCAAAAAGATAATCGCCCCTATCCCGTACAGGATCCGGAGAGGCGGGGTTTCGAAGGCCTGCTCTCCTGTCGACCGTGTACATGGTGAATGGAACGGAGTCACCGGTGGCAGCAACAGCAAAAGGAACAAGCACGTGGAGGCAGATGTGATCTGATCTCGTGACAGCTAGGGTTGGCACAAGCCTCGCTTATATAGGCACCGCCAGGTGAAGAGACGTGGACTCAACCCACGTCTGAGTCGGTAAGATCCCGCGATCCTGTGTCTTAGATCGTGGCGCGTCTATTACGTATTCTCCATTCCTGACCGACAAAAATAAGCGCGTAGGTATGAGCTCGGCTCGGCTCATTCCCGCGACGCGGCACATCGTGACGAGGCGTGGCGTGGCGAGGCAGGCGGCAGAGGAGGAGTGCGCGAGGGCCTATTCTCTTCTCATGCTCCAATAGCATGTGGAAGAGAGACCCTTACAAGGGGGTCCAACTCCTTCTCCACTAACGGGGTGGAAATAAACTTCCCACCACCCCTTATCATGCCACCACCTACATGGGCCCTTAGATATTTTCTAAAATTGTCTCACGGGCCCTAAGACCATCTCAGATTTTAGCGATCCCCCGCCAGATCTCAAGGGCTCATTATGTTCTTTCTTCCAATCACTGTTTTGATATACCAGCATTTTAGTGAAGACCTTTTAAGGTTGAGCTTCACCTAGAGAAAGTAGCTACATTCCTTCACAACTGAATAGTGTACCATGCCTTGAATTGTTAGTTTGACGTAAAGAAGTTTCACAACAAGTCTTACTAGTACTACGATGCCGAAGGCTGACCCCTCGGGTGAAGCATATTAATCACACTCCTGGCCTATTCATGAGCTTACTAGAAATCACCCCAATCTCATAATGTGTGACCAGCAGTCCGGCTCATAAATGTGTGTTCCTCCAAAGACCGCTCTATAGGACAACATCTTGCTTACACATAAGCTTTAGAACACATTAAGACAGTAGTCACCCTACCATACAATATCCGGGAGTATTGCATCTCCAACGGAGTTGGTTAGTAAAGTTACTCTCCTTAGTTCACCACTGGCTTGTTTTCCCAGGTCCTACTTCACGGGATCTCCGAACATATAGGTTGGGTTACTACCATGGCAACTCATGTGGGTCTCACACACATCTCCCTCGATGCACTATCTATCATAACACATGATAGCCCTTCGGTAAAGGGATCTGCCAGATTCTTAGCCGTTTCGATGTAATCCAACACTATCACTCTAGAGTTTTTTAAATCTCTGACGGACTTCAATATCATTCTTATATCTTTGTTGGACTTCATGTTGTCCTTTGAACTCTTCACTTTGACAATAACTGTCTAATTGTCGCAGTTCATAAGGATAGGTGGAATTGGCTTCTCAACCACGGGCAAGTCCATCAAAAGATCTCAAAGAAACTCTGCTTCAACACCAGATGTGACTAATGATGTTAATTCTGCTTCCGTTGTCGATTGTGTTAAGATCGTTTGTGTGCAATACTTCCAGGAAACAACGCCTCCTCCAAGGGTAAACATATACCCAGTATAGGCCTTCATCTTGTCAGCATGAGAGATCCAATTCGCATCACTATACCCTTCAAGTACTGACGGGTATCCCGTATAGTGAAGTCTATGGTTCATATTACCTTTGAGATAGCGCATAATTCTTTCAACAGCACGCCAATGAACATCAACAGGATTGGCAACAAACCGGCTCAGTTTGCTCACGACAAACGCGATGTCAGGTTCATTGCACTAGCTATATACATAAGTGACCCAGTAATTTGAGAAAACCTCAATTGATCTTTAGCTGTGCCTCGAAACTTTGGAATCAACACACTAGAACTCTGGTGTTTGAGAAATTTTGCAATCCGAATATCCAAAGCGACTCAAAATCTTCTCAACATAGTGGGATTGCAGGAGTGTAATCCCACCCTCATCATCTCTCAAAAGCTTGATGTTCAAGATAACATCAGCCACCCCAAGGTCCTTTATCTCAAAGTTCTGAGACAGTAAAGACTTATCCTCCTCAATCACTTTGAGGTTAGTTCCAAATAGTAGTATGTTATCAACATACAAGCACAGTATAACTCCTTCGCCCCCACCATGGCGATAGTATACACATTTTTCAGCTTCATTAACAACAAAGCCAACATATGTTAAATTTGTATTAAACTTATCATGCCATTGCTTAGGTGCTTGTCTAAGGCCATATAAAGATTTCAACAACTTACACACCTTTCCTTCCTGACAATCTATCACAAAGCCATCTGGCTGTTGCAAATAAATTTCGTCGTTTAGCTCTCCGTTCAGGAAGCCATCTGAACGTCCATTTGATGAACGAGAAGACTATGCGAGGCCGCCAACGAGAGTAGTACTTGAATGGTGGTCGGTCTGGCCAGAAGTGAAGAAATGTTAAAGAAATCTTCTTCAAGCCTAGCCTTGTACATTTCAATTGTACCATCGGGCCTAAGCTTCGTTTTGAACACACACTTACATCCCAATTGTTTACAAACATAGGGACGATCAGTAATCTCCCATGTCCCATTAGCCACGATGGAATCCATCTCGCTAAGGAAAGCATCATTCTAGTAGTCAGCATCTGGAGATGCATACGCTTCTGAAATAGAAGGGGATCATCATCCACGAGTTATATGAAGAAATCGTCACCAAAGGTCTTTGCAGTCCTTTGTCTCTTGCCCCTACCTAGGGCTTCCTCATCATCCTCCTCGGGATTTTCATCATGTGTTTGTTCATAATATTCCATAGGAATGGCAGGCTCAAGATTCTCCTCAGGGCCTCTTCTCTTCTCATGCTCCAATAGCATGTAGAAGAGAAACCCTTATAAAGGGGTCCAACTCCTTCTTCAATAGCGGGGTGGCATTAAACTTCCCACTACGCCTTGTCATGCCACCACCTACGTGGGCCCTTAGAGATTTTCTAAAATTGTCTCATGGGCCCTAAGCCCATGTCACACTTAAGCATGTAACCCGTAAGAATTGGGTTCCTGTACCGCAAAAGAAAATCAATCGAATCAATGCGGCTGGAAGAAAACATATTGACGAAAACCACAAACACGACCTAGTGCACATTTACAACTCAGAAATCCGAGAGGCATTCATCATGGAACTATTTGTGCCTCCCCTCTAGCGAGGACGTATCTAGTGCACAGAGCCATTTGATGCTACCGGTGCACCGAACTTCCTTAACACATTTTCAAATGTTCAAAAAATGTGGAAACACATTTAGCACATCAATACGGGAATCAGTTGGTTTGTCGTGTGGCGAGTAAAGACGACAAAGGCAGGAATACAGACGGCAAAGATTTTGCCGTCAGCCGATGATGGCAAATAGTATCGGCACATCCTAAATGGGCAAAGAGTTCTGTGCCATCAGCTTTTTATCGGGCAGACGACAAAGTCTTTGCCGTCAACAAAACTCATGTTTGGCCATCTCGCGATTACATAATAGACAGCAAAGAAAAGCTCCTTTGTCGTCAGCCTTGTAAAATTACAGACGGCAAAGAATTTAGGTAAATATAAAAAACAACAGCGTCCGGCATCCTGCATATAGCGAACAGTGTGTCCGGAGTCCGGTGTCCAGCGAGCAGCGTGTCTGGCGTCCGGCGCCCGACGAGCAGCGTGCCCGGTGTACTGCGTACACGAGAAGTATCGCCAGCGTCCTGCATAGAACGAGCAGTCTGACCAAATCAACAAAGGACGACGGAGGCCATGGCCGGAGTAGCAGAGGACAATGATGGCCGAAGCAACGACGAATGATGACAACCATGGACGGAGTAGCAGCGGATGGGTAGAACAACGGGCGGTGGGGGAGAGCAAGATGGGCGGCGAGGGATAGGAAGAAGGGCAGCGGGGAGAGCAAAGGGCCGGTGAGGCAAGCAAGATGGGCGGCGGGGGAAATTAAGAAGGGCACGAGTGTGGTGGAGCGGTGGTCGGAGGTGAGCTCGTCGGAGCTCAGGCATGGTGAAGAGGAAGAAGGGCGTCGGGAAAGAGGAAGGACGACACGGGCGGCGAGTGGCGGAGTGGTGTCCGGGGCCATGAGTGGTGGAACGGTGGCTGGGGTGGTGGCGGCAGCCGGTAATGCGAGCGGCGCCAGGTTCAGAGAGAGAGAGAGAGAGGTAGGTAAGAGAGAGGGGTATGAGAGAGGATAAGGGGGAGATAGGAGGACGTGGTGGGGCGGGATGCACCCAGGGTGGATTGCGGTGAGTGGTGGGGACGGGCTACGCGCGGGGTGCACCGGATGATTGCCACATCATCGATCCACGTGATCGATCCGTGGGTTGTGTTTCTTCTTTGTTGTGTGCATTTTTTTATTAGAGACGTCAAAGATCTTTGTCTTCTGCATTTTTATTACACATGCAAATTGAGCTGTTTGCCATCTGTGTTTTTTCTTTGTCGTGTGCTCATGACGGCAAACCCCCTTTCTTTGTTGTCTGCTCGATGAAAAGTTGATGGCAAAGACGCTCCCTAACGGCAAATTAGCTGTTTCCCGTAGTGCATTCACATAATATTAATGTATGTTGTTATAAAAATTCAAATCAAAATCAGAAACATAGCCCAAGATACAAAAATGACAAATTCAGTATTGAATAGTACAACCTTCGCTTCTAAATATAAGCCTTTTTGGGGAGGTGATGTTTTTTGCACCTTAGCTCAAATGAGCTCGGATGAATAGTAAAATCAAAAAACATTTAAAAAATGTTCAAAAAATCTGATTTTTGATGACAAACTCTGAAAAATCATCTAAGAGTTTGCAAAATTTCATCATGAAATCACATTCGTGGAAGTCGTAGCGGAAAATCCAAAACAAAAATCGATACCCTGGAAATGCTACTTCCGAAAGCATTTTGGAGCACTGTTTTTCTTGGACACGATTTCTAAAAATGTGATTTCAATCTGATATTTTGCAACCACTTAAAAATTTTGTCAAAGTTTTCCATAAAAAAACAGATTTTTTGAACATTTTTAAAATGGTTTTTGAGTTACCGTTCATCCCAAGCTCATTTGAGCTTGGGTGTACAAGGTGACTTTCGCCTTTTTAAAGATTTCAATATGAACTATATACGGACATATATAAACGTAATATAGAGTGTAGATTTATTCATTTTGCTTTGTGTGTAGTTCATATTAGAATCTTTAAAAGGGCATATATTTAGGAACATAGGGAGTACATAACAAAAGTTTGGTTTTAGACTTGGTCCGTTATCAGAATGATGTCAAATTTGTCTTCTTTGACGTAGAGAGCAATGTTTAGAATTTTGATACAAAATTTTATGACATCACACGTTGATGTTATGCCAATGTGCTAGATTGTTTTTCAAATTCTTTATTTTTTAAAATGTATTAATGCGTCCGGTGCACCGGTAGCACCGATGCACCAGATATGTTCTCCCCATCTAGGGCTATCCTTCTTGCTTTTGCTCTTGCAAGATATGGATAAATTTCATACTCTCGTTCGGATGCTCCATATGATAAATGGTTTTGAACAATGATATGTATATGTGCAAAGAAGTTAATGCTAAATCAGAAAGTTCATGTCAAGGCTCATTACGTGTCGCAACAAACAGTCCCATCAGAAACACTTTTATGAGTTTTTTCCCTACCCTAGCAGCCGCCACGTGCCAGGCGACTAGGGAGACGATCTTCTTCCACCGATCTCAACCGGGCAAGGCGCTGCCCCCCTCTCCCCCCGGCTGCTCCGGCGGCAGGAGGGAGGGGGGACCCCGTTTCTCTGGTTAGTAGTTAGGGTTTGGACTTTTAGGTCGTGCTGCATCATTGTGGTGGTGGGAGCGGCGTCCGGATGACAAAATCTGCATCAGCTCCACTCCCACACCGGCGATGTCCTTCGTGGCGCCGTCTTGGAGTTGATGGCATGGTGTGTTTGCCGATCCTTCAGATCGGCGGCGTTAGGGTTCATGGATGGTGTCAGTGAGGCGGCGGCGATGACTTCATCATGTGTGTCTCTTCTTCTGCTATGTCCCCATTGTTGTGGCGTTGTCTCCGACATCATGGTAGAGCAGGGAGGTTTTTTCAGCTAGGAGTACACGCAGACGGGTGTCTATACAAGTGACAGCTGGAAGATGATGCATCTTGTGTTGGGTTTGTGGTTGGTGGCTGACATTTCTCGTTTCCTTCTACGACGTCGTCGTCATGAGGGGGTGTCCGATCTGGAGTTTGATAGCGTGTCTGGGACGTGTTGCCCCGCAATGACTCTTTCAATGGCAATGATTTTGCTTCTCGCAAACTACTTTTAAAGTCAGTAAAGCTACAGATCAATGATGAAGTCGTGTTGAGCTCAGGTAAAGAGGTGATCTGTTCTTCTTTTTCTTTGGTGACAGCTTCGGTGGTGTTGAAGGAGAGGGACATGCAATGGTATTTTGCGAAGGATTATTCTATCTTTCCAGTCTTGTAAGATCGGTGTTTATGTGCCTTGTAACTTGAACTTATTCTATAAATAAGACACGTATTATCATGTATAAAAATCAGAAAGTTCATTGTGCTTGGTACCTGAAAGTTTGGTAGATTGGTTTGCCATGTGGTATGGGTCATATGGGACTCGAGGCTCCTTTTCCTTAGATCAACCTGATCTTGCTTGGCAAGTGGGTAGTTCCTGCCACAGATGTGGCCTCCGTTTTAAACTGGCAACTTGGCAAGTGCGAATTTTCAACTTGGCAAGTGGATAATAAAGCCACTTTGTTTTTGATTTATTATTATTCTCTCGTATCAAAATATAGGATATTTTCTAACACTGACATAATGTCAAAAACGTCTTATATTTTGATACAAAGGGAGTATTATTATAACTGAGATGAATACCCAAAATGAATATGTAGCAAATATAATCATCCTATTTTTTCATTATTTCAGACAAGCTCAAGTCCCGGGCATTATTTTGGATAAACGGCATAGCAATGTGAAGAGATTACAAGGTAAAGCACACATATTGTAGCCAAATTATTTGCATATCTCATTATGTAAGCTTACACACGAATGCAAGAAAAATATATTTGGATGTACAAATTGTACATGGCTTGCTTGAGGAGGTGTTCTCATTTCAAGTATTTGTGGAACCAGCCGAGCATTAAGCCAAGAGCCTGTTCAGCGGTCTTGACTGCGAACGGGTTGGTAACATTGTATCTGCAAGCGAAGCCATGGGCAACTTCTGGAAAGATCTTTGCATAGTATTGGATCTGCAACAAGTGGAAGTCATATGAGGCTCTCACTCCCTTCTTGTGAAAGAACATGAATGAATGGACCTTCTGTGCTTATTGTTTAAGTTTGGTTTATTCTAACTGAATCTTCTGTTTTATGTATGCAAATTGAGTTACATGCTTCCATGCACAATGTAACAAGCCATGTAGAAACATTGTAATACTTTGGCATCCAAATGTCTGGAATGAAATCACCTGAAAAGCTGAAACCCACCTGATTTCTTTGATGCAAGGTCTCCACAAGCTGATCTACTAATGCTGGTGGCGTAACGGCGTCATTCTCAGCTCCAAGAATCTCTATGGGGGACTTGATCTCTGAGTGGCAGTTAAACTAAGAGTAAAACACATGTATAGTTCACCAACAAAGGTACCATAAGAAATGAAGAAAAAGGTCACCTTTCATATCGTCAGTGGTGACTGCTGAAGGATGTGAGATGACAATTGCTTCTACCTCGTTTGTTTTCGCCACCTCCACCGCAAATTTCCCTGTCAGTAGAGGAGGAGGGTGCGAGCCAAGAAAAATCTTTGAAAAAGTGAATACGAACCGATCCTATTTGCGGAATTACTAACTTTCTCCCCTAGATTTCATACTCCTAGCGTGCCAGCATTATAAACATATTTATCTTGTGTTGGTTTCACTAACCGCCCCAACAATAGCCCCCAACTCCAACATAAGACCTCTTCTCCTTCTTCAATGCTGCGAAGATTGGTTTAGCATCTTGAGCGGCTTTTACCTGTATGGTAAAGATCGATCAGAGTGGGTGGATAAATATAGGCAAAATGAATTGATGGAGAGTTATCATAGGTAAAGACGAATTTACCGGAGAGTGGGCCAGGAACCATTCTGTTCTGTTTGCCCCGTCCGTATAAGGTTGTCCATTGAAGAAGTCGGGCACCACAACGTAGTATCCAGCTTCACCGACTTTGTCGGCAATTTTCCTTCATTTCCATGAACGCGTGAGCAAGCATAAGCATTTTAGTAAACAATGACATGGATACAAATTTGTTGGACACATGGTGATCTTGGTTGGCTTTTGTACTAAATTGATCAGTGCCTAGCCTTGCTTTCAGAAGAAGAAGTAGAAGACAAGTAGAAACTGGGTGAACGTCTGATTCATATTTATTGTCGCTGATTTAGTACAATCAGCACAATTAATATGGATCCGGGGGAGTAGCAAAACCGGTGGTAAATGCAACCTCTGTCTAATTTGGGGTGATTTTAGGTAGTTTACTCTTTGTATACATTCCAGTTCATAATTTTTCAACTCACCATTACTGTAGAAAGGAACGGAAGTGAGGAAAAAGGGTAATGCTGCGAGAAGGAGGTGGTACCTCAACAATGGCGCTTGGAATCCTAAAAGGTCAGATAAAGCACCATCAATACCAAGTCACACGCGTGCATACTCACTTGCACGTTCCATAATCAAACAGCCTAACCAAAATGAACTAACCGTAGAAATCGGAGGCCAGGACGACGGCCCTGTGGGATTTGGCGTCGCCGGTGACGTAGGCCTTGAAGCCGGCCAGGTCGTCGACGACCGCGCCGGTCTCGTTGCCGCCGGCGGTGAGGTCCGGCGGGTTGTCCGTGCACTGCGAGTGAGGTTCGGCGGCGGCGGCGCCGCTGGCCAGCACGGCGAGGAGGCAGAGGAGGCCCGGGTAGAGCAATGCGCGCGGAGCCATGGTCCTGCAATAGCGGAGGCTGGATGCTTCGAGCTCGTGGTGTCTGCGTTGGCCTGCGCTGTACCTTTGCGTGCGCTTGTATGCCGGTGATGATTCCGTGCAGCCTGCGGTTGGTGGCATGAATTATTCATTGTTGAGTCGTCTCCACGTCGCATTCTTTTTTTTCTTGCTTCTTGTAGCGTGCCCCGTGTTTAGTCGCGTTTATTTTGTGATGAAGAAATCTTATTTTTCTGGTTGACCTTTTGGAGTCGCCATCGTCGGCGACGACGGGGCGGCCGTGGCTTACAGGGGGTCGAACGGCGACCGACAAGCCGCGGGCGGGCGGGAAGTCACCGCCCTCGTCATCAGCCCGTGTCATTGGGTAATCGGATCTTCAGTATACGTATTTAGCTTCAACGCCATGTTTTTGTTATTTTTTTAGCTTCAACGTCATGTGGCAGGCCGACAAAATGCTCTGAATACAGTAAACCAATGCGCAAGTGTACGGAGAATCATGATAAAATACATGCACGGCAATTCCAAGCCGTTTTGCCACATATAAGGCCAACTCCATCGCACGACCCCAAACAGACGTACGGTTTGGCTGAATTTTGTTCGTTGGGGGCAGCAATGGGTACGCACATGTCTGTTTCTGTCTGTTGGATCGTGCGTGCGTCCATCGCGTGGCCGCATCCCAAATCATGTTCATGTTGAAGGTGATTAAAAAAATAAAAAAACTTAAATAAAAAGTAAATAAACACAGTTAAAAAAACTTAAAACATATAATTAATGGGTCACGGCCACAAAACGGCCCAGTTTCAACGTCGTTGACATAATTAACATTAAAAAACGCCCGTCGATGCCGTGGTCGTCGCCATCTTCATTGACCGCCGGTGTCGTCGTCGTCGCTGACGAGGTCGACGTAGGTCGGCGGCGTCCAGAGGTGGGCCGACGGTCCGTGCTGCGCGGGGGCGGGCTGGAAGCTGGCAGGAGCCTGCACCACCTCCTCCCGTGGCGAGGCGTCCCGCTCCGGTGACCGCGGCGGCGTGGGACACCAGTACACGCCGGCGGCGTACGCCATCTCCGGAGCCGTGCACGACCAGCTCCACTGCTGGCCCACCAGCGCGGCCACCAGGGCGTCCTTCATCACCTCCTCTGCCTCCATCTCGGGGATGGCGACGTCGCCGGCCACAGAGAGGGTCATCGCCTACTCTAGGCCCGGCCATTGGCGTTCATCATGCATGCTCATGGAGTCCTCCATGACACGCTGCATGAGCCGGACCTCCTCCTGCGCTGTCATGCGAGGAGGTGGAGCTGGTGATGGAGACGGGGAAGGCGACGGCGTGGGCGTGAGGCCGCGCACCCGTGTACGCCCGCGCACCTCCCGACGTGGCCGCCGCGGCCCCGACACCGTGCCGGTGAAGTACGAGGCGCGCTGCACGTCGTGCTCGTCCCTGAGTCACGTATCCCAGAGCACGGAATCGGGGTCGTACCTGTCGTCGTAGTAGAGGTCGTCGGGGAGGAGGCAGCGGCGGCACTCGATCTCGTCGCGGCGCGCACGACCGTTCGTCGGCACCGGCGGGATTGGGACCCGGTCGGCGGAGAGGTGCCAGTTGTTGGGGAGGTGGACGTCGCTTCACGGGACCAGCGTCCTCGTCTCCCAGTAGCGCCGGCATACCTCAGCGTTGAGGTACTGCCGGTCGCGCTGGCCGGCGGGCCTAGGGGCGATGGTGAAGGGAGCAGGCGCGGCCCGGCGCGGTGGCGATGCGGCCTCCTCCTTCACGGAGCCGCGGCGGCGTCCCGACGAGGAGCCAGCCTCGCGGTCGTGCTTCCCCATGGCTGCGAGGCGGCCGGACGGCGAGTTCGAGGCTAGGGTTTGGGTGTCGGGTTTCGAGGAGGCCACGGGGTGTAGTGGGAAGAGTGGACGACGACTGGTCCACGACTTCCGCATTTAAGAAGGACCGCGACAGTTCCCTGGGCGGATGACGGGCGGGCACGGCCGCTCATGTACATTGATGTGGGCAGGTGGGAGGTAGGTGGCCGCCTGCCACGCGGCCCCGACGTGGACGAGCACGTCTCAGTTCGCTCTCCGCCGCGACCAAATCCCGCGCAAGTTTGCGCTCGAAATGGGTCGCCCCGGACGCAAAACGGACAAGATGGGTCCGGGCCGTCTCGCGCTGGGCCGACCTGTTTGTCCGTTTTACCCCAAACACACGGGGCCGGACAATTTGGGGTCGCGCGGTGGAGTTGGCATAAGAGCATCTTCAACAGACGCGCTAAACAAGCGTCGTGCTAAAAAATTGTCTTTTTTGCACGCGCTACCATTTCGGGCGCTCCAACAAAGGCGGTAAAACCGCGTGCGCGACAAAACCAGTTCAGCGTGCGGGCGAAAACGGCATCGCGCCCGGTTTATTTGCTCCGCCCATTCCTGCGCGCGGCAAACTCGAGCGCTCGCTCGCAACTCCACCTACCCCATCCAGTCGCGGCGCCGTCGTCGCCTGCGCCACTCCATTTCTTCGGCATCTGTTCCGGCGCTTCCTCGGCCTCTCCCCGCGCCGTTGCTTCTTGCTCCATCACTGCCGCCCCTCGCACCGGCAGTCGACCGACGAACTGCGCCCGACCGTCCACTGTCGCTCGGTGTCCGCAAGGTGTTCGACAGAACGTCCGCAAGGTATGTATTGGATTCAACTACAAATTTTGTACATGAATTGTAGTTTTCATAGCTTAGTTTAAACATTGTAGATGAGTTCTTCATATGATTCTTCCAAAGGAGAATTTGATATGGAAGAGGAGGAGGATCTTGCAATGATCCTAGCTATGCATATCAATAAAAAACCGAAGCACGGTGGTTTGGTTATGGGTCGGCAGAAAATTTGGAGGGATATGATCAATGCGCACAACAGATTGATCACGCACTATTTTACGGATAATCCCGTGTATCCCGAGTCGTACTTCCGACGTCGGTTTATGATGAGCACCGGGTTGTTCAGGCGCATTGTAGAGAAACTAGCGAGCCATGACCGGTTTTTTCAGCAAAGAAGGAATGCCGCCGGAGAGCTCGGGCATAGCACCTTTCAGAAGGTAATAGCCGCTTTGCGTATGTTGGCATACGGTATCCCCGCTGATCTAGTTGATGATCACTTGGACATGGGTGAGAGTCAAGCCATAATGTGTGTCAAGCGCTTTGCAATCGGAATTGTGCAAGAGTTTGGCTAGGAGTATTTATGATCTCCCAATGATGAAGACGTCGCAAGGCTATTGGAGATGAACAAAGCTTGTGGCTTCTCAGGTATGCTTGGCTCAATAGATTGCATGCATTGGAGTTGGAAAAATTGTCCTAAGGCATGACATGGGCAATTCCACGACCAAAAAAAGGGTTCCACTATAATCCTTGAAGCGATGGCCGATCAAGAGACTTGGATTTGGCATGCTTTTTTTGGAATGTCTGGATCTTTGAATGACATCAATGTTGTTAACCAGTCACCACTGATGAATAAGATTGCAAATGGGGAACTACCACCAGTGCAGTTTGTAGCAAATGGCCATACATACAACTGTCGCTACTATCTTGCGGACGACATCTACCCAAAGTGGCAAACATTTGTCAAGCCGTTAAAAAACCGGAAGGTAAGAAAAATCTTGATTTCGACAATGCTCAGGCGGCGGCTAGAAAAGATGTGGAGAGAGCTTTTGGGATTTTACAAACCCAATTTGCTATTGTAAGAGGAGCGGCTAGACTTTGGGATCAAAACAACGATAGCATAGTCGTGAGAGTGAAATGAAATGTTTTGATTGCACAAGTAGCGTGTTCAGGACATGCAGGTGAAGAATAAGTTAAAGTGAAGCATTTGGGATGAGGAAATTGAAAAGGTCTTGATAAAAATTCTTTAAACAGTAAAGATCAAAGTCATCAACATACAATTGAGGAAATGAAAGGGTTGAGGAATTAGAACCAGGTGCTCGATAAAGACAATGGTTTGATGACCCAGTTCCAACTTTTGTGGCACTCGTACGTCTGATTTGGAACGACTTGATATTTAAATAAAAGGACACACAGTCCGAGGACACTAAGTCATTATCGTATTCTCGTTGAGCTAAGGACACACAGTCCTCACCCAACACCCGTGGTAAGTCTTCAGGACAGACTTCCAAACAGTCACAAACTTGGTCTCCTCGCAATCCATAATTCACTGCTCGATGCTCTAGACCATGATGCCTAACCATCTGGAAGATGCACAGTCCTCAAAAGTAACAAGTGTCAGTTCCACACAGGAACAATCTCTTCAGTGATGCTCAATCACTTTTGGGTTTTGGGTTTTGGTTTGGATGTTTGGGTTTTTTTCCTCACTCATGAATCTCTCTCAAAGTCTTCGAGGAATGGGTTGCTCTCAAATGACAAGTTCAGTTTCTCTCGCGGAGTAGCCAACCAACTAGTGCTTATGAGGGGTAGCTATTTATAGCCGGGGAGCAATCCCGACATGAATTGACATAAAAGCCCCAATGATATGACCGTTAGGTGGATAAGGTTGGGGACAACTGGTGGATAAGGTTGGAATGTTTCAGCTATGAAAGTCCTCATGTCACTCATGTTCCTCAGAGGTAGGTAATTCGCACTCGCGAAATCTATAACATCCCAAATTTTCAATTTGGAATGTTTTACAATTGTAGCTAAGCATCTATGCATTTTTTAAATGATGGTGGCATTTGAATTTTCTTTCAGTTTTGATTTGAATTTATTTTTGGCACAAGAATTTCACTCACAAAATTCCTGACAAATACCTTGCCAAGCAAGTATGAGAGGTAACATGACACCCCAAAAGTTACAAAAAAAATAGTGCCAACAATTTTAAAGGCCAAAAATTTGGCTTTATTGGATTTTAAAAAAATATTTTTTATAAAGTTTTTATTTTGTGTAAAAGAAAATGTCCACGTTGCGGAAAATATTTTTCTGATCATTTTGATATATAATACTTAGATTTTTGGAGTATTATTTATTTCCTTTCGTAGGTTTTCTTTCCTATTTTTAAATAAAAGGAAAAATCGCTTTTATTAGGAATTTTAGCCAAAGCCGTTAGGAAGTTTCGGCCCGAATCTCTTTCTTCTTCCTCTCGAGCTTCTCTTTCCTTCTGCCGCAGCCAGCCCCTTCCTTCGCCGAAGCACTCGGATCCGAGGGGATCTCCCTGCCCCTTCCATCTCTCGCACCCCCGACGCCCTATAAATACTCACCTACTCCCCCGTACTCCGTTCAGCCCCACACCCCCACGAATCCCTTGTCAGAAATGTCGTGCCGCCCTCGCTGGAATCTCGCCAGAGCTTCACCCCAACCGAAGCTCCCCGAGCTTCTGTTGCTCCCCTCCGTCGCCCCCACGCCTCTCCGACACCACCAAGACTCGTCGGAGTTACTCCTCCGCCGCCTCCTTCGACCATCGGAGCACCCCTAGCCGCCACCACCACTGTTGGCCGCCGCCAAGACTCGCCGGAGATCCCCAGCCACCGCGGTGAGCTCCACTGTTTCTTCTCCACCGTTGGATGCTCAGCCTGCGGTTTAGATTAGAACATAGATACCCCTTCGGTTTATTTAGAAAAAACCCAGGTTTTCTCTTAGTAAATATTTAGCCGAAGAGTTTTTGTTTTAGTTGCGGGCGTTCTTTGGTTAGCCTCCTCAGCGCACACCTTCTAGCCAATAGGAATCTGCCACGTCCCTTGTTTTTTTATTTTATTTTTCTCTGTTTTGTTTGTGAAAACAGATTGGAACCTAATCTTAGAATCTCTATAACTTTTAGGTTATAACTCGAAATTAGATGATTCTTTTTTCTTTGGATCACAAATTTTATGTAGTTTCTGTAGATATAAAATTTGACCATGTTTGAATATTTAAATTTTAATTTTAAACAGATTTGGTTCAAACCTTGTTTTGTGAATATCTGGAGTTTAAAAATAGTTTTTAGTTGATTCTTTTTGCTACTGGTCACTAGTGATCTTATTTATCAGTAGGTTTAATTTCAGATTTTTTAGGATATTTTATCTTGCGGTTTTCAACAAAACAGAATCTGTTTTAGTTCTTGTAGGATGATTTTTGTTCTCTTTGGATCTAGCCACTTTCGATTGTTGTTTTATTTTATTTTTCCTTGATGTTGTGATGCTTATTGTGTGATATTGTTGTCTAGTTAGATCATCCGGAGTGCGAAGCTTGTTATCTAGAGGCGCTCAAGTTTGAAAGTCGTCAACAAGGCAAGTCACGTTGATCATGTTTTACCTATGGTTTTATATGCATTTAGTTCAACCTTCTCCACCCATTGCATCCAAAGGAGGTACTTGGAAATTTGTTTCTTGATGTAGTATCATGTGGTAGGCACCCATCACCCTTGTTACTTGGCCCGGGATGATAATTTTATTTTGCTATGCCCTTAGTAGACGAGGTTTTGGTTCAGTGTTTATCACGGGTGTTGTGAGAATTTAATAATCAAGACCGGAAGATTTCAAGACTCTTCAAGACCTCGTGATGTAATACACCTCTAGGTGAAGGATGGTTTAGATGGGAACCCTGGAGTAACCAGTGGATGACCCGGGATGCATGGGGAAGTGCCATGACATCTTGCGGAAAGCTTCACCCAGGCAGAAAGAGATGGATAGATACTTCAAGACCCGAGGCTTACCTACACAGCCACAAGTAATTATGGGCTCTAACTTGGTTGGACACCGTGGTGACTCTGGACGGGCAGTGCTACGAGATGTAGAAGAACGGTAGGATTGGATGGGCACCAACAGTGGCTCAGAGGAACCCTTTGGAAGACTATGTTTTTATCATCCGGTTCTCAAACACCCTGAAGTGCGAGGACTCCAACGGAGGTGGTCAAATCTTGTGGGGAACGTGTGCAAAACTCTGCAGAGTACTCAAACCTAATCGGTTAGTCCTGTCCACGGTCATGGACAACTTGAGCCAAAGGAACTGAAATTATCTGGAATTCTCAACACAAATTATAATAATGATGTGGGTATTAATGATAATTTGGGTATGAGATATGGTTGGTGGAACCATCTCATTAACAACCAACAATGTAGTAAATTTTGCTTTTAGCCCCTCTCTTGTTGTAGGAAATTTTTTGCTTTCCGCTAAAAACTTATAGCCCCACCTGCCATATATGCATATAGTATAGATGATATATTTTCGCCTCTCTCTTTTGGTGACTTGCCGACGTATTCAATATGCTGACCTACACGGCTGCAACGTGTCATGTTGCATAGTACTTTTCCGACCAGGGGTGAGGATGCGATCTACGCTCGGTGATATGCCCTCGAGTCAGATGGACTTTACTACCTTTGAAGCTTCCGCTAGTCTTCGTTTAGTTTTATCTCATGAGTTGGCCTTCAGCCACTTTATTGTAATCTTTATTGTAATAAAGTACTCGATATGAGATCCGATTAATAAAGTTGTGTGATTGAACTCTCGATATATACATTGATGTACTGTGTGTGTACCAGGATGATCTTGGGATGGTACAGAAACACCAGAGACTTGGCCGTTTCAGGTCAGGTCGCTACAAAAACCTAACTCCTCAGTTAGGGCAAATTACTGAGAGACCATAAGATCTTCGTCTCTATCACTGGAGAATTTGATTGAACTGTTGAAGATTTCAAAGTCTTCACTTGAAGGATTTGTACGTGTAGGCTTTGAGATGAGCATCACTTGGAAACTTTTCCTTAGTTTTACCTCGACCCCCTTTAACACTACGGTGGTCCTATGACACAGAATACATAAAATGGAAGTATGAAAACGAAAGTCTTCACGCTTCAAAGTCCTCGCATCAATTTCTTTACAGACACACCAATTTCCTCGCTTTCAAAGTCTTCAGACGAAATACCAAAGTCTTTAGCCGAAGACATACATTTTTAGGGGTCGATATTCTTCGAATAACTCAAACTCCCCAACGACTTATAGAGCATGTGTACACTCACAAACACATCACTCTCTTAACCTATAAGTCTTCAATACACCAAAATCACTAAGGGGCACTAGATGCACTTACGATCTCCCCCTTTTTGGTGATTAATGACAAATAGGTTAAGTTTTCAATGGAGATAATAATATGTAGTGTAAGTACAGAGTTTGAGGAATTTGAATGCAAGATATAGAGAAACTCCCCCTGAAGATGTGCATATTTGAGGAATTTGCTTTGGACTGCAAATGCACATTGAGGATTTATACCATGGAGATCTCCCCATATATCTTGTAATCCATGGAGGCATTTGACATATATCATGAGGAAATTGAAATGCATGATGGAAAAGTGGAGTCTGATGAATTTTAGCATGCGAGGAAAAACGGTTTAAAAGTATCAGACCACCACCGGGCATAAGTTTACAACTCATACAACCAAACACTTCAGAAGAACAGGAGTTGCAACTTAAAAAATATAGTTGAAAAGCCCATAAAGTAGACCCGCTTGAAGGCTAACTTAGATTTCTCCCCTTTTGTCATCAAGTGATGAAAAGAGACGAAAGTGAGGACTAACGTCCTTGAAGAATATCAACTTGTTTATGGAGGAGAGCGTTGTTGGGGTCGTTTGTCGTAGTTGTGTCATCAAGATCTTCAGCTTCTTCAGTTGTGCACGTTGAAGAAAATGAGATGGCCACCAATTGAGGAACTGGAATTTTCTTGAACTTCTTCTTGGGCAGCCAGGACCAATCAAAGTCTTGCTGGAACTCCATTTCAGTGAGTTCCTCAGAGGTCCGAAGGAGAGACAGAATGGCCTATGTGCAGTCGAAGATCTCATGAAGATAATAGTGATGTTTCTTCACAGCATTCTGAGTCGCATTTAGATCTTTCACATTGGCATCAAAGTGACGCTTTGCCCATTTGTGGTTGCAATCAACCTTTTGATGAAGACTTAGAAAGAGCTCACGGCCAGTCATCACATGTGGTGCAGATTCGCGAGGGGCTTTACCTGAGGCAGTTGAGTCTTGAGAAGCAGTGTTGTCATTAGTTGAGTAAGATGCAGTTGTGTGAAATTGGCCATCAAGGGGCTGAGATCCTTCATCAATCACAGATTTTCCTTTGCCTTCAATTATCTCGAAGGATTTCTTGACGACTTCAAGTGGAGGCAAGTAGCTGAGATGATTCTGAAAATCTGCCTTGTAAGGGACTGCAGATATGGCCCTGATGAATTTCATAATCCAAAGCACATATGGCTTCAGGTCAAAAGGTGACACAGGAGTGTTGGTCAAAGTCCTCATGAAGAAATCGTGAAGAGTTATGACCCTTGATTGGACAGAAGGTTTTGGTAAAAATGCAGTAAACTTTCCTGGGCACATAAAGCAATTCCTTCACGAGGAATGTGGTTTTGGCGGCATTCCAGGAGCTAAAGGCTTCATCAACACTTGCATCATATGATTGGGTAGTTCAGTCTCATCATAGATGCATGTGACTCCCTCTGAGGGAATTGAAACTCGGACTGCACAAAGTAATACCATGGAAGGAGCTTTGTAATGAGTGTTTTGAGTCATCCAGTCTAGAACACAAGTGTTGACATCTGAGACATCACCTGAGATATACAAGGTAGCATATAATTGAAGAAATATTTCCTCATTCCAGTCACAGATGTTCATGCAAAATGGCAGTAGTACAGCGTCAAAAAGAACGTGAAGAACTGGAGCAAAGCGAGGAACGTTCTCCATATCTGCATGAGGAATTTGTCGGTGCGGAAAAACTTTGTCCTTGTTTAAGAGTACAACGCCATAGTAGTTGAGCTGAGTAAGGGTCCAGAATCTGTTGTGCCTTATCCTTTGAAAGTCAAAAGGATTTGCACCAATGAAATAGTGATATTTATCAAAGAATTTTGCCTTGTTAAACTTTGGCCTTTTTGTTCCAGAGTAAGGCTGAAGAGTCTTCGGTTGAAGATTGGGCTTTAACCGGCCCACTAGTCTTCGATAATCTTTAGTTTGAGGAATTTTAGCCACGACCACTACCGAATGAGGATCATCAACATGAGGTTCAGAGGAAGTGTCTTCAATCTAAGGAACATGTTGTTTAGCTACACTCTTCTCAGTTTGAGAAATATGCTGTGCATATTCATCAATTTCAGGTGCAGCAGTTTCCTAAGTAGCTGTTTGATTGGGAGTGTCTTTAGCTGATGCAGCAGATTCTGTCTCCGGGATGGACTTCATCAGAGTGCTCTTGTCTTCAGACCCTGTATGAATTTCTTCAGTGTCTGCAGGGGACTTGGGAACTTGAGGAATTGGAGTGGTCAATGGTCAACTGGGATGAGCCTCTTCCCAGTAATCGTCATTGATCACAGGTATTGTGGTGCCAATGTCCATGTCTTCATATTTTTCTTCATCTCCTACATTTGTGTTCTGCTGCAGCTGATGAGATGAGGGTTGAGGAATTAAAGGATTTGGATCAACTTCAATTTCTTCATCAATCGGTGTGGAAGCAACAAATGAGTGTCCTCCATTTCTTCATCCCCTTCTTGGATTACGTGCTCGACAACAAATGGCACCATTACATAGGAGGGTGTAGTGTTGATAGGGGTGGCATCAATTGGTGTAGTTGAGGAATTTGTCAAAGTCCTCAAGTGTTTTGCTTCTAAGTACTCTGAATTCGCTGAAGCTTTACTTTTCTTTGCTGCTAACTTTTTAGCATCCTTTGTTTTCTTCACTTCTGTTGCAAAAGGAAGCTTCACTTTGTTTGCTTGTGAAGATTTTTTAGCTAGAGCAGTTTCTTCACGCACGACTGATGCAGTTGTCCTGGCAGTAACAGGTTCTTCAGGTGCAGTCATTTCTTCAGCTGCCCCGGCAGGTTCGTGAGTTGGAGGAATTTCATCATCAGAATAGTGAGGCAGCTTAACGATGTAGCTAGCCTGAGGAATTTGAGGTTGCGTTTTGACTCCAACATGTTTGTTGTGGTCAGTGATGACTTTGTTTACAACATTGACGAATCTGACTTTTGCGCCTTTCTAGTCTGCATGAAAGCTATTGTATTCTTCACTGAGCTTCTTGATCTCGGTTTGAGTGGTGAGGAGTTGATGAGGGGTCATAGTCAGAATGTTCTTCACAAAGCTCTCTTTCTGAGTCTGAGATTTTCTGGCTTGTTTGGCTTTCTGAGTGTTCCATTTTTCCTCATTGATTAAGGTTGTCAGCATGTGACTTGGTCCCGGTGGACACTTCGAGTCATCAATAGGTGCTTTAGGATTTTCATACGAGAGGTCTATGAAGTCTAGTATCACCTTTGGATCCATCATGAGGGGAATGGTGGTGTCTTTGTCCTGTGCGACCCTTTCTTGCTTGTTTCTGATGATAGCTACAAGTACTTCATCATCAGCTTATTCTTCTTCTTCAGATCCGGAAGGAACATTGAGGACTTTGCTAGGGCTGGGCCTTTTTCCTCGCCCACTGGTCATTTTCTTCTTCACGTTAGCACTTGAAGAAGTATCTGTAGAGCCTGAAGCACAAGGCCCTGAGGGAATTGAAGTCCCCATTGGATTCTGACTTGTAGCCAGCTTCAGATGAGGTGAGGACTGTCTGGCAGCAACTGGGGACTTTGCTGCCACCTTAGGAGCTGACTCAGGAATTTGCTATGAAGTATTTGCTAGTGAGGACTTTGGCTTGACAACAGACCTCTTCAAAATAGCTCGCTTTGGAGCAGTTTAAATACCAGAAGCCTCAGCAGCAGAGGAGGAGGCAGCAGCAGCTGCAGCAGTAGATTCCTCATTGAATCTCTTCACGGCTTGGTGTGCACCTTTATGCAGTTTGTCTTGTTGCTTTGCATATTCTTCAGCATAGTCTTGAATAGTGGCAAGGCTTGTGGTATCAGCAACTTGTTGACTGCCCAGAGGAGGCCTTTTGCATGGAGGCTTCAAGGCCAATTTCTTCATGTATTTAGGAGTCACATTCTCCTTCCATTCTTTGGCCCATCTTCTCTCAAATTTTCTGCAAGCGCGTTTTGTGCTTTTCTTTTGTTTCTTTTCCATAAACTGCTTCATCAGGTGTGCAATATTCATCATAGATGTCTTCAAGTATCTCAAAAGCAGTGTTGATATCAGCCTTCTTTCCACCTTTCTGTTTCTTCTCATCAGCCATTTTCTTCACTTGAAGAATATGAACCTTTGAGGAACCTGATGAGGTATGCAAATTTTCTTCAAGAAATGTTGCAACTGAGTTAAGTTGATGAGAACCTAGTGATTCGTCAGCACACATTTTGTATGTGTGAACAGAGTATAGATTCAAAGAATTTGAAGAGGTCATATGTGTTCTTATAAGATTTTAAAAAATGACTCAAGTTGAGAAAATTGACCAATATTGTTTTTGACGAATTTCAATAAGTGTCCTTGGCTTTGGTTCCAGAGTTGTGCAGATCCAAAAATTCACACAATTGAGGAATCGCTTGAGGAATTGAGTAACTTAGTGAAATTTATCAAGTGTTCTAGACATGGAAGTGTTCATCTCATGAATTTGCTGACGAATAACACTTCTGAAGATTTTGTGGGAACACAAAAATCTACACGGGCAATAAAATTAGATTTTAATTACCCTAGTTGAAGAACACAAATAACACGACGAACTGTAGAAGGTGAAAACAGAAGCTCGTCGGTTCAGATCTTCAGCACCCTAACTCGGTGGCTGAAGACATCTACAGCAGCGGCGGAGGAAGGAAATCCATGGTCGGCATGAGTATTGCAACGGTGAGGTCGAGGCAGTGAAGCTTTTCCTCACCGGCGGTGATGATTTCCAGCGGCGGCGCTAGGTCTGGCTTCGAGCTGTGAGAAGTGGAAATGAGAGGAAGAAGTAACCGAGGGGGTGAGAGTGGGGTATTTATAGCCCAGGTGAAAAATGGTCCGCCCAAAAAATTCGACCAGATTGCCGTGGGCCTTCCTCTCCGCCTCACAGGTGGCACTCATGTATTAAGAGGTGGAGTTAGTGGAGATCATGCAGATCGTGCTTATCGAATCGTGGGTAGTGGGTGCGGTTTGAGCGGTAACGGCTGAAAAAAAAATTGAAATAAATTTTCAGGACTTTGTTCAAAAATTCTTGAGCTGACAAGGATTCAGTGAAGACTTTGAATGAGTTTTAAATAGAACGCATATGAAGAATTTGAGAACATACTGGGTTGATCTTGGCATAGAGGGGGATCGGGTCCGATCACATTCACTTAGAAGAAAAACACAACATGAAGACTTAGCTATAAATGAATGTTGTTGAGGAGTTTGAAAGCTCATAAACAAGTATATAGTCAATGAGGAACTTATTTTGAAAGTTTGAAGAATTTGAATTTGTGAGGAATTTCAAAAACTGAAGACTTTGAAGATTTGAAGAATTTGCAAAAATCTCAACATCGAAGAATTTCAACTTGAAGAAATTCAAATTGGGTTGGTAGCGTGACCCACCTATAAGAATGATCATTTCGGGCACCCACATACAATTATCGTAGGGTCCTGAGAATCAAACTCTTCATTAATTTCTTCACACTTAGAGAGTTATTCTTCATTGATTGAAGAAAAACATTACTTCATGTGTTGCACATCTAAGTCATCAATTTTGCATAAGTGTTAGGATGTGTGTCCTTTTCAGAGAACATCTGAAGATTCTAAGATATTTAGCTAACACTGCAACTTGCAAAATCTCTTTTCATCCAGGGGCATAGTGAAGATATCTACTAGTTTTCCTTCAGTCTTCATGTGGTCGATGACGATACTACCCTTGAGTACATGATCATGAAGAAAATTATAGCAAATCTAGGTGTGCTTGGTCTTCGAGTGTTGTACTCGGTTGTATGCAATATTTATTGCACTCTCATTGTCACAGTAGTGTGGCACGTTCTTCATGTTGATGTCGTAGTCCTTGAGAGTTTGCTTCATCCACAACAGTTGAGAACAACACGAACCAGCAGCAATGTACTCAGCTTCAGAAGTGGAAAGTGACATGCAATTCTGCTTCTTTGAGGACCAACGGACTAAGGATCGTCGGAGGAAATGGCAGGTCCCTGATGTTGACTTGCGATCCATACAGTCACGAGCATAGTCAGAGTCAAAATATCCAATGAGATGAAGATTTGAGCCCTTCGGATACCATAATCCAAGCGTTGGTGTGTGAGCTAGATATCAAAGAATATGATTCACAACCGTATGGTGTGATTCCTTTGGTGTTTCTTGAAAACGGGCACACATGGAAACACTAAGCATAATGCCTGGCCTAGATGCACATATGTACAATAAAGAGCCAATCATAGAGCGATATACCTGCTAATCGAAATCTTTACCATTTTCATTAGTGTAGAGGTGGTCGTTGGTAGGCATGGGAATTTTGACGCCTTTGCATTCATGCATGCTGAATTTCTTCAGGACATCCTTGAGGTATTTATCTTCAGAAATGCATTTTTGAGGAATTCGAAGCCCTAGGAAAAAATTCATCTCCCCCATCATGGACATTTGATGTTCTTCACCCATCATGTAGGCAAATTCGTCAATGTAACGTTTGTTAGTACAACCAAAGATGATATCATCCACATATATTTGGCACACAAATAGTTCACTATCATAGGATTTCGTGAAAAAGAGTTGGATCGAGTGAACCGGGTTTGAAGCCTTTCTTCAGTAGGAATTCCTTCAATGTGTTATACCACGCCCGAGGGGCTTGCATGAGGCCATAAAGAGCCTTGTTGAGTCCGAAGACTTTGTCAGGATGCTTCGAGTCTTCAAAACCTAGGGGCTGAGCAACATATACTTTTTCCTCAAGGTGACCATTGAGGATTGCACTTTTCACATCCATTTGATACAATTTGATATTCTGATAGTTATCATAAGAAAGAAATATACGAATATCTTCAAGTCCAGCAACAGGTGCAAAAGTTTCACCAAAGACAATTCCTTGAACCTGTGTGTAGCCTTGGGCTACAAGTCGTGCCTTGTTCCTCACTACCTGACCATCTTCATCTTGCTTGTTTTGGTAGATCCACTTGGTACCGATGACATTGTGCTTGCGAGGATCAAGTCGCTTGACGAGTTCCCACACATTGTTGAGCTTGAATTGATGAAGTTCTTCTTGCATAGCTTGAATCCACTCAGGTTCCATGAAGGCTTCATCAACTTTTGAGGGTTCTATGATAGACACGAAGGAAGAATGCCCATAAAAGTTAATTGAATGTGAAGGTTTTGAGCGAGCGAGGGGACCTGGCGCATTGATGTCATCGAGGATTTTGTCAATTTGCACTTCATTTGCAATCCTCTGATATGTGGGTTGAAGACTTTGATCGGCTTGAGGAATTTGGTCTGGAGAAATTTCCTCAGGTGCACTAGCCTAAATTTCTTCGTTGTTTGGGATGACTTCTTCAACAGGTGGTTGTTCCTCAGTAGGAATGATATCTTGAGTAGCCTTGAGCTTATTAGCTTCTTCGTGAGGCATTTCATCTAGGACAGGAGGCAACTCCTCTCTTTGTGAGCCATTAGTTTCATCGAAATGCACATCTATAGTGTCAACAACCTTGTTGTGGTAGTTGTTGAAGACTTTGTAGATGTGCGAGTCTTTTCCGTAACCAAGCATAAAACCCTCATGTGCTTTCCATAAACTTTGAACTGTGGTGAGGATGAAAGTGCGTTATATCGACTAGAGGGGGGGCAAATAGACGATTTTTACAAATTCATCACTGAGGAAATTCCTAGCGAGGAAAGTCCTCACTCATGAACTGAGTGCACCAGAAATAGTACTTAGGCAGAAGTGATAAAACGACTACAGCAAAGTACTCAACGTGAATTGAGAAAAATGGTTTGCACAGGTCATGTATATAGGATAAGCAGGTGATGAATAACTCAGATGAAGAATTTGAGGTGAGTAATTAACAGAAAGTCTTCAGTCCAATTCTTCAAATAGTACAGGTGAAAGTCTTCAACATGCAATTAATAAAATAAGAAGAGTTGAACAAATAGAATGAGTAGCTTGTTGAAGACAGTTGTTAATGACCTAGTTCCAACTGCTGCGACAGTTGTACGTCTGGTTTGGAGCGGCTAGGTATTGAAACCAAATGACACACGATACCAGGACACACAGTCCCTACCGTATTCTCCTTGAGCTAAGGACACACGGTCCTCGCCCAATACTCGTGGTAAGTCTTCAGGGCAGACTTCCAAACCCTCACAAACTCGGTCACCCGGTGATCCACAATTGACTGTTGGATGCTCTAGACCATGACGCCTAGATTTTGGAGGATGCACAGTCCTCAAAGGTAACAAGCGTCGGTTCCACACAGGAATAACTTCTTCAATGATGATCAATTACTTGGGTTTTGGTCTCAGTTTTCCTGTTAGGGGTATTTACTCATGTGATGATTTTTGCTCAAAGTCCTCGAGGAATTGGGTTGCTCTAAATGACAAGTGTCAGTTTCTCTCGGAGCAGCCAACCAGCTACTGGTTGTGGGGACGGCTATTTATAGCCTGGGAGCATCCCGACATGATTTGACATTAATGCCCTTAATGATATGACTGTTGGGTGGATAAGATTTGGGACAGGTGGCGCGTAGCGCGACAACGGTCTGAACTTTCAACTTTGAAAGTCCTCATGTCTCTCATGTTCCTCACTTTGAGGATCTGGTAGGTGTAGGTTTGAGTTGAGCTATAGTTTTACCTCGACCCCCTTTAACAGTACGGTGTTCCTATGCCAATGAAAAAAATGAAACAAAAAGAGTAAATCTTCAAGCATGAAAGTCTTCAGAGTATTTTCTTCGGGACACACCGAATTCCTCCTCTTCAATGTCTTCATGAGTAATATCAACTTCTTCGCAATTTCTACGCTATCAAAGTCTTCAAGGAATGACCAAAGTCTTCACCTTCAAGGAATGACCAAAGTCTTCACCCGAAGACATACATTTTTAGGGGTCGATATTCATCGAATAATTCGAACTCCTGAGTGACTTATAGAGCATGTGTACACTTACAAACTTATCAGTCTCTTAACCTATAAGTCTTCAATCCACCAAAATCACTAAGGGGCACTAGATGCACTTACAATCTCCCCTTTTTTGGTGGTTGATGACAAATAGATTTAGTTTTCAACGGGAATAAAAATTGAAATGTAAGTACAGAGTTTGAGGAATTTGATTGCAAGATACAGAGAAACTCCCCCTGAAGATGTGCATATCTGAGGAATTTGTGTTGGATAGCACATTTACATTGATGATGTATATCATGGAGATCTCCCCCTGTATCTTGTAATTCATGCATGCATTTGACGTATAGTATGAGGAATTTGAAATGCATGATGAAAAATGATGTTTGGCGAATTTCAGTATGCATGCATTAATTAACTTGAGGAATAAGCATGCGAGGAAAACGTTCAAAAAGTATCAGAACACCATCGGGCTTAAGTTACAACCCATTACATCAAACACTTTAGAAGAAACGAGAGTTTGTAACTTAATAAAGGTTTATAAGCCCATAAGTTTGACCCGCTTGAAGATTAACTCTCATATTTCTCCCCCTTTGTCATCAAGTGACGAAAAGGTACGAAACTGAGGACTAACGCCCATGAAGAACTTCACTTATGTGGTGGAGGAGAGGCGACATCATTCTTCGTCTCAGTCTTCCTGGTTGGGCATGTTGCAATATCAGCAGGTTCTTCATCAGAATCAGCACAGCAGAATGAGGAATATGAGCTGTTCACCAAGTTAGGAACCGGGAACTTCTTGAATTTCTTCTTTGGCGTCCATGACCAATCAAAGTCTTGAGTGAATTCCAGTTCTTTGAGTTCCTCGGGAGTCTTGAGATGTGACAGTATGGCCCAAGTGCGATCAAATAACTCATGAAGATAATAGTGGTTTTTCTTCACATCATTTTCAGTGTCACTGAGGGTTTTCACAATAGAGCCAAACTGACGCTTAACCCACTTATGGTTTTGATCAACCTTCTGATGAAGAATGAGGAGTAGTTATCTGTTAGTCATCACCCGTAGGGCAGTTGGACTTGGAGGTTTTGCTCTACCATCAGATTCTTGGGTGGCAGTGTCATCATTGGAAGAGTAGGATGCTGCCTTGCGAAATTGACCATCCAGTGGCCGATTTCCTTCATCAATCACAAACTTGCCTTTGCTCTCAACAGGTTCAAAAGATTTCTTGATGGCTTTGAGCGGAGGCAGATAGCCGAGGTGATTCTGAAAGCCAGCTTGATAGTTGATTGCGGATCTCGTTCTGACGAATCTCATGATCCAAGGCGCATAAATCTTCACCTCGAATGGTGACAAGGCATTGTTGGTCAAAGTCCTCAAGGAGAAGTCGTAAATTTTCATTTTGATTCCATGAATGACGTTGAATAGTATGTTCTTCATGATCCCAACAACATCTTCTACATTATCACGCCCTTTGATAGGTGTGAAGGAATAGGCCAATATCCTGTAGACTGTTCTGGGCACATACTTCAATTCCTTCACCATGAATCTAGTCCTTGGAGGTTGGACCAAAGCTAAAGGCTTCATGAGGGCCTCCATTAGATGATTTGGCAACTCTTTTTCATCATATAAGTTTATTGCTTCATCTGAAGGAATTGAGATTGGTAGAGCTCGAAGAAATTTTGTGGCTGGAGCAGTTAAGTGAGTGTGCTGAGTCATCTAGTCCAAGACCCAACAGTTGATGTTTTTGGGGTCACCTGAGATGTGCAGTGTGGCATAGAACTGAAGAATGATGTTTGTATTCCAGTCACTAATATCCATGTAGAATTGCAGTAGCCCTGCATCATGAATAACACTCAAAACAGGGGTAAAGCAAGGAATTTCCTCCATATCACAAAGAGGAATGTGTCTGTGACGGAATATCTTTCTCTTCTCCACAAGCACAGCAACATAGTAATTGAGTTCTGTTCTGGTCCAGAACTTCCTGTGCCTGATACGAAGCTTGTCGTATGGATTTGCCCATGTGAAGAAATGATGTTCATCATAGAATTATGCTTTCTGAAACTTTGGCCTCTTTGAATATGGTTGTCTGGGCTTTTGTTGTAGATTTTGATGTTAAATTTCATCAGCTTGAGGAATTTTAGCCACCATAATTGCTGATTCAGGATTTGCAACTTGTGGTTCATCGATTGTTTCTGTATGTTGTGTTGAGTCACTTTCTTCACGCACATGTTCTTCATTCTGAGGAATCTGTTGTGTCGTTGGTGCAGTTGCAGGTACAACAGTTTCATCAACATTTGCATTTTCATCAGCCGATGCAGCTGATTCTTGGTCTGGTGCTGATTTCACAAGTGAGCTCTTTTCTTCAGAGCTAGTAAGAATTTTTGTAGATGCCGCGGATGCAGAAGTTTGAGTAATTTGAGAAGCCATTGGCGAATTTGGATGAGCCTTTTTCCAAGAAATCATCATGGATTGCAGGTGTGGTGTAGCCAATGTCCACATTATCCTCTTTTTCTTCAGCACCCGTTTCTGGTTTTTGAGGAGGAGGTGTTGAGACTTGAGGAAATTGACCAGGTTGAATTTCCTCATCTATTGGTGTGGATGCTGCAGAGTGATTTTCATCCATTTCCTCATCCTTTTCTAGAATGATATGTTCTTCACCAAATGGTACAATCATGTACGATGGTGCAAGGCTAAGAGGAGTTGCATCAACTAGACCTGATGATCAAGTAAGCAATCTTCAGTCGTTTTGCCTCTAGAGACTTTGAAGGTGTTGATGCCTTTCTCTTCTTGGCTTCCTTCTCAGCAACTTTTGTTTTCTTCACGTCTGAGGCAGAAGGAAGTGCCACTTTCTTCACTTTTGAAGACATTGGTGAAGGAGCATTTTCTTCACGCATTGCATAGGCAGTTTCAGGCCTGGCAGATTCTTCACTAGTTACATTCTGAGCAGATTCATCAGTAGCGCGTTCTTCATCTTCATCAGTCAGTTGTACTGTGTAGCTGGCTTGAGGTATAGTTGGTTGCTTTGGAGCTGCAACCGTGTTGTTGTATTCAACAATGGCGTCAGTTCCGACCTTGACAAACCTCACTTTGACTCTGTTTTGGTCTGCATGAAGACTTGTGTATTTGTCAGTGAGGATTTTCAGCTCAGCTTGAGTAAAGACAAGTTTCTCTGGCGTCAGGTTGAGGAGATTTTGCTTCAAGTCCTTCTCTTTTTTAACCTTTGCAGCCCGAGCTTGTTTGGCTTGCTGATCCTTCCATTTTGGTTCATTTATGAATGATGTAACCATGTGTCCTGGTCCAGGTGGAAGCTTCAAATCATCAATGGGTGTGTTTGGATCTTCATAACAAAGATCAATGAAGTCCAGCATCACTTTTGGATGCAATGCGAGGGGAATGGTGTTGCCAATAGCTTGTGCAGCCATTTCTTGTTTGTTCCTCATAATGGCTTGAAGAGCTTCATCATCCTATTCCTCACTTCCCTCTGAAGCACAAGGAATATTGAGGATAACTTTGTTTGGGCCGAGCCTTGTTCCTCTCCCAGCAGTCATCTTAGTATTCAGTATGCCAGTTGAAGATTTGTGAGCTGAGCCAGAGGCAGATGGCATTGAGGAAATTGGAGTGCCTGTTGGATGATGACAAGGTTGTGGGTGCGGAGGAAGTGAAGACGATGCTGCAGTTGAGGACTTGGCAGCTGTTGTAGTTTCTGTCTGAGGAATTTGCTCTTTGGATAATGTTGTTGAGGGCTTTGACTTGACACCATATCTTGACTAGTGTCTTCTTGGGAGGTTGTTCTATAGCAGAAGCCTCAGCACCTGAGGAGGAGGCAGCAGCAGTTGCAGCAACAGCAGAATCCTCATTGAACTTTGTTATAGCCTCTTTTACCTTTTTCTTTAGATTTGCAAAATACTTGGCTTTTTCTTCATGATAGTCTTCAAATGTGACCATGCTGGAGGGATGAACACTTTGTTGATCTCCCATAGGCAGTCTTTTGCAAGGAGGTTTGAGAGCAAACTTCTTGGCATACGTGGGATTGACATACTTGTATTTCTTCCACTCCTGAACCCATCTACGTTCAATCCTCTGAAGCCTGATTTTTCGTTTTGCTATTGTTTCTTTCCCATGAATTTCCTCATATGGTTTATAGTAATCAGCATAGACATCTTCGGGGATCTCAAAGGCGGTCTTCTGTTCTAGCTTCTTGCCATCCTTCTGTTTTCTGTCATCCTCCATTTTCTTCAGTTGAGGTTTTTGCTGAGGAATTTGTATTCTGGAGGAATCTGATGACACATGTATATTTTCTTCAAGAAATGCTGCAAATGAGTTAAGTTGATGAGAACCTAGCGATTCATCAACTGGCATTTTGTAACTGTGAACACAGTATGGGTGCGAAGAGTTTGGAGAGGTCATATGCATTCTCAGATTTGAGGAATTTGAAAAAATGACTCAAGTTGAGGAATTTCACCAGTACACTGCTGAGGAATTTGACTAAGCATTCTAATCTTGGGTTCCTTAGCTTTGCAGATTCGAAAATTTACACAATTGAGAAATCTCGTGAAGAATTTAGTAACTTAGTGAAATTCATCAAATGTTCTAGACATGGGTGTGCACAGCTGAAGGATTTTCTGAGGAATAACAGATTTCACAGATCTAAAGAAAATAAATGGATCAACAGAGGCAGTAAAAAAAATTAATTACCCTGTTTGATGAACTCGATGAATTGTGGAAGTGAAAAACAGAAGCTTTTCAGTTTAGATCTTCAGTGCCCTAACTTGGCGAGTAAAGATAGCTACAGCGCTAGCGGAGGTAGATGATCCGCAATCGGTGTTAGTCCGGCGACGGTGAGGTTGAGGCAGTGAAGTTGTTCCTCATCGGCGATGAAGATTTCTAGCGGTGGTGGCAGGTTTGAGCTCGAGCGGAGAAGACGAGAGTGAGCGAAGAGTTTTTCACTGGTGGGGGGGCTATTTATAGATGAGGTGAAAACGGTCTGAAGCGAAATATTCGGACGAAACTGCCCATGCCCTTTCGTCTCCGCATGACACGTGCTACCCACGTACGAAGCGGTGGAGATAGTGGAGATCATGGTTATCCTATCATGAGTAGTCAGTGCAGATAGAGTGGTAACAGTAAAAAGCTATTTTTTGAAATTTGAGGATTTTGTAGCAAAGTCATCATCTGACAAGGAATTCGCGAGAACTTTGAACAAGTGTCAAATAGAACGCATATGAAGAATTGAGAATAGACTTGGTTTAGCTTAGCATAGAGGGGAGACGGGTCCGATCACTTCACTTAGAAGAAATACCAACTTGAAGACTTAGCAATAAGTGAATGTTGTTGAGGACATTGAAAGCTCATATACAGTCAACGAAGATCATCACAGAAAATGTTGAAGAAGTCAAAAAAAATTGAAGATGTTGAAAACTTTGAGGAATTTGTGAAAAGTCTCAAATTTGAAGAATTTCAACTTTGAAGAATTTCAAATTTTGAGGAATTTCAAACTTTGGTGGTGGTGTGACCCACCGTATAAGAATGATGATTTCAAGCACCGCATACAATTGTCGTAGGGCTCTGAGAAACAAATACTTCATTAATTTCTTCACACTTAGAGAGTTATTCTTCATTGATTGAATAAAAACGTTACTTCGTGTGTTGCACATCTAAGTATTCAATTTTGTATAATTGTTAGGATGTGTGCATTTTTATAGAACATTCGAAGATTCTAGGATATTTAGCTCACACTGCAACTTGCAAAACCTTTTCTCATCCAAGGGCTTAGTGAAGATATCTGCTAGCTGGTCATCAATCTTCACATGGTCGATGACGATGTTGCCCTTGAGTAGATGATCACGAAGAAAATGATGACGAATTTGGATGTGCTTGGTCTTCGAGTGTTGTAGTCGGTTGTAGGCGATCTTGATTGCACTCTCATTGTCGCAGTAGAGGGGCACATTCTTCATGTTGATGTTGTAGTCCTTGAGGGTTTTCTTCATCCATAGCAGTTGAGCACAACAAGATCCAGCAGCAATGTATTCATCTTGAGCAGTGGAGAGTGATACACAGTTTTGCTTCTTTGAGGATCATCAAACTAAGGATCGTCCGAGGAAATGACGTGTACCTGACGTTGACTTGCGATCCACATGGTCACCAGCATTATCAGAATCGGAATATCCAACGAGGTGAAGATTTGAGCCCTTGGGGTACCATAATCCAAGTGTTGGTCTATGAGCTAGATATCAAAGAATATGTTTCACAACCTTATGGTGTGATTCGTTCGATTTTTCTTGGAAACGTGCACACATTCAAACACTAAGAATAATGTCTGGCCTAGATGCACATAGGTACAATAAAGAGCCAATCATAGAGTGATATACCTGCTGATTGAAATCTATACCATTTTTGTCAGTGCAGAGGTGTCCATTGGTTGGCATAGGAATATTGACGCATCTGCATTCGTTCATGCCGAATTTCTTCAAGACATCCTTGAGGTATTTCTCTTGAGAGATGAAGATGACATTGCGTTGTTGATGAATTTGCACACCTAAGAAGAATTCCAGCTCCTCCATAATGGACATTTGATATTATTCACCCATCATGTAGGCAAATTCATCACTGTAATGTTTGTGAGTACAACCAAAGATAATGTCGTCGACATATATTTGGCACACAAATAGTTCATTGTCATAGGATTTTGTGAAAAGAGTAGGATCAAGTGAACTGGGTTTGAAGCCTTTCTTCATGAGGAATTCCCTGAGTGTGTCATACCACGCCCAAGGGGCTTGCTTGAGGCCATAGAGTGCCTTTTTTAGTCTGAAGATTTTGTCAGGATGCTTCGGGTCTTCAAAACCTGGGGCTGAGCAACATATACCTCTTCCTCAAGCTTACCATTTAGGAATGCACTTTTCTCATCCATTTTATATTGAATAATATTGTGATAGTTAGCATAAGCAAGCAATATACGAATAGCTTCAAGTCTAGCAACAGGTGCAAAAGTTTCATCAAAGTCGATTCCTTCAACCTGTGTGTAGCCTTGGGCTACAAGTTGTGCCTTGTTTCTCACAACCTGACCATCATCATCTTGCTTGTTTCGGTAGATCCACTTGGTGCTGATGATATTGTTCTTGCGAGGATCAGGTCTTTTGACGAGTTCCCATACATCATTTAGCTTGAACTAAAGAAGTTCATCTCGCATGGCTTGAATCCACTTGGGTTCCATGAAGGCTTCAACAAACTTTTAGGGTTCTGTGATAGACACAAAGAAGGAACGCCCACAAAAGTTAACTAATGAAGCTTTTGAGCGAGTGAGAGGACCTGGCGTATTGATGCCATCGGGAATTTTTTTAATTTCCACTTCATTTGCAATCCTCGGATGTGTTGGTTCAAGACTTTAGTTAGACACAGAAATTTGATATGGAGCATTTTCCTGAGGTCCATCCGCTTGAATTTCATCATTGTTGGGAACGACTTCTTCAACAAGGGGTTGTTCCTCACTAGGAATGATATCTTAAGTAGCCTTGTGCTTAATAGCTTCCTCATGAGTCAAATTATCTGGCACAAGTGGCAGTTGCTCTTTTTGCGAGCCATTAGTTTCATCGAATCGCACATCTATAATTTCAACAACCTTGTTGTGATAGGTATTGAAGACTTTGTAGGTGAGCGAGTCCTTTCTGTAACCAAACATAAAACCCTCATGTGCTTTAGCTGCAAACTTTGAGCTATGGTGAGGATCTCTAATCTAGCATCTTGCACTGAAGACTTCGAAATAACTTACATTGGGTTTCTTGTCAGTGAAGAGTTCGTATGAGGTTTTCTTGAGGAATTTGTGAAGATATACCCTGTTGATGATGTGGAAAGTAGTGTTGATTGCCTCGAGCCAAAAGCAACGAGGAGTCTGATATTCTTCAAGCATGGTCCGTGCCATTTCAACCAGAGTCTTGTTCTTGTGCTCAATGACACCATTCTGTTGAGGAGTATAAGGAGCACACAATTCGTGAGTAATACCAAGGTCATCAAGATAATCATGAAGACCGGTATTCTTGAATCCTGTCCCATTATCACTCCTGATGTGTTTCATCTTGATGTCGAAGTTAGGCCCTTGAGGAAAACGTTTGAAGACTTCCTGCTCTTCAGTTTTATAATCAATGATGTGTACCCAAGTATAACGAGAATAGTCATCAACGATGACAAAGCCATATAGAGATGCTGCATTGGTTAGAGTAGCATAATGAGTAGGTCCAAAGAGATCCATATGAAGCAAATCAAACAGACGAGTAGTAGTCATGATAGTCTTCGAGGGGTGTTTGGATCTGGTCATTTTTCCAGACTCACAAGCACCGCAGATATGGTCCTTGAGAAATTTGACGGTTTCGATGCCAATGACATGCTTCTTCTTTTCAAGTGTGTGAAAATTCCTCATGCCTGCATGACCAAGTCGTTGATGCCATAGCCAGCCTTCTGATGGTTTTGCTAGTAGACACGTGGCTGGTTGTGGACCTGTAGAGAAGTCAGCAATATAGAAGTCTCCTCTCCTAAAGCCTTCGGAGCCTTTGGATTTGTCAGATTCCACGATGACTACGCATCTATATTTTCCAAAGATGACAATCATATCAAGATCACAAAGCATTGAGACTGACATGAGGTTAAACCCAAGGGATTCGACAAGCATGACTTTGTCCATGTGCCGATCCTTAGAGATAGCCACTTTACCAAGTCCCAATACCTTGCTTTTACCTTTGTCAGCGTAGGTGATATGCTTCAGTGGTGATGGATTCTGTGGGATATTCATCAATAAGCTTTTATCACGAGTCATGTGATTTGTACATCCACTGTCAAGAACCCACTCTATGTTCTTGGGTTGATCATCCTGCAGATGAATAAGTATAGCTTACCATCTCATATGCTTCAGATTTGAAGAATATAATATCAATTTCACCAGATTTGAATTTCATCACAAATAGTAATTTGAGTTTATAATGAGGACGAGTGAAATGGTAGATCATTTCATCATGTTTTAGCTTGCGTCCTATCAAGTAATTTTCTCAGGTATCCAGCAAATTCTTCACATGATGACTTTCATCTGGAGACCTCACCTACAGAAGTGATTAGTTCGACTTCTTCACCACCCACATCTGAAGGGGTGGAAAAGAGTTCATCATCCTACGAGCACCATATGAGAATGAAGGCATAGAAGCTAATGCACTTCTTTTCACAGTAGGGGGGTTAGAGTACTCAAATGAATAGGCAGATAAATTCTTTGAGGACTTATGAACATAATGATTTGAGGAACAGTGCACATATTCGTGTCCCTTGCAGTTTCCCTGCATATCAAAAGCATTAGTGCGAGTACGAGTAGAGTTTTGACCATATGAGGAATTTGATCCTCATGAAGACTTTGGTCCACTTGAGGAATTTGATCTAGGGTTCCTGTTCTTCACTGGTGGTGTCATGAGGACATTCACGTGAAGACTTTTAAAGCTGCTTTTGGGAACCCGGATTTTCCTTCGGTGATTTCCCTGTTCAGAATCTACTTTTTGAGCACATCGTAAAGGGTTTGATGCCCTTTGAGACTTTTGTATATGCCTGTCACATACAATTCCTTCAATCCTGAATTTTTGTCAGTAGCATTTGTGGTTTCCTCAAGTGAAGAATTTTATACCACATGAATAGTTGAAGAATTTGTAGCGATAGAAGCATTTGAGGTTTTAGGTGAGAATTAGTAGTTTCACGTTTGATGCATTTCAGACATGTTGGAATGAATTGTTCATGAGTGGTACTGATTTGTTGCGCAAGAAATGAATCATTTTCCATTCAAAGATCATCATGAGACATTTTCAACTTCTCAAGATCAAGCTTCCTTTGAAGAAATTCATATGAAATCTTCTCATGATCAGCCAAGAGTGTACCATGACAATCTTGAAGACTATCAAACAAAGTTGTCATAATCGCGACTCAAGTCTTAGAATCTTACGATCTTACGATCCAAACTAGGCTCTCCGATTCTACGATTTTGCTCATAAAATCTAAGATTCTACGATCCTGATAGCTATGATTCTACAATTCACAATCCTAGCAACGGAGCCCCGATCCGATTCAGAATCGCGATTCTGACAACTTTGCTATCAAACCTAGACGGAAGACTTTGAACATCTTCAGTGAGGATTTGAGTACGATTCATTTCATCATTCAATAGATCATCGCTTTTGTCTAGCAGTTTCTGAAGCTTTTCAATAGCACTTTGTTGCTTAGTGGCAATGTTGGCAAGTTTATAGTAACTGGGTTTTTGATAATCATCATGTTCACAGTCACTAGAATCAGAGGAGGATGTGTGGTTTGGTACCTTTGAACCTTTTGCCATGAAGCAATAGTGGGAGCGAAGTCATCATCATATTCATCAGTGTCGTTGACGTTTTCATTTTATTCAAGGTTGAAGATCGACTTGCTGACGAATGTGATAGCAAGTCCAAGACTTGCCACACAAGATTCTGACTCCACTTCAGAACATTCCTCTTCATCACATTCCTCATATTCTTCTTCAGAATCCAATTCCTTGCCAATGAGTGCCCGAGCCTTTCTGAAACTGGTCTTCCTGTGCGATGAGGACTTCGAAGATGAGGAATTTGACGATTTCTTCTTTCTCTTCGAGTCGTCAGAACTTTCATCCTTGTATTTCTTCTTTCTTGATTCCTTCACCCATCGAGGACAGTCAGCAATGTAGTGACCATATTTCTTACATTTGTGGTAGGTTATTTACTTGTAGTCCTCACATAAAGATTGTGATTTCCTCATATCTTTTCTTGAAGACTTTCCGAACTGGGCCATGCTTTGTGAACTTCTGGGATTTCCTCACGAGCATAGCAAGTTCCTGCCCTAGTTCTTCAGGATCACCAAGACTGCAGTCAGATTCTTCTTCTTCAAATGAGGCAACAGCCTTTGCCTTCAGCGCAAGAGGTCTTGAATAGCTTGGTCCATATAGGTCTCTCTTTTCTTCTTGTTGGAATTCATGAGTATTGAGTCTCTCAAGTATATCAGTGGGATCAAGCATCTTGTAGTCTCTTTGTTCTTGGATCATCAAAACCAGTGTGTCAAACGATGGATCAAGAGATCGTAGCAGTTTCTTCACAACTGCATGGTCAATGATGTCTCTGGCTCCCAGAGCTTGCAATTCATTTGAGATGCCAGTGAGGCGATAAAAGGTGTCTTGGCGGCTTTCATTATCAAGCCTCTTGAAATGGTTGAAGAGATTGCGAAGAACATCCACACAAGAGTCACACTGTGTGGAGATTCCCTCATTGACTTTGGACAGCCTATCCCAGATAAGCTTAGTTGAGCCCAAAGCACTGACTCTGCCATACTGACCTTTGCTCACATGGCCACAGATGATATTCTTTGCTTCCAAGTCGAGTTGCTTGAACTTCTTCACATCAGCGGCAGAGATGGTTGCAGTGATGGAGGGAACACCATTTTCCACAATGTACCAGAGATCGTTTTCAATTGCTTGAAGATGCATTTGCATCTTGGTCTTCCAGTAGGGGAAGTCCTTTCCTTTGAAGGTAGGACAACCTGCAGTAACCTTGATCATACCAACGGTTGACATAACTGAAACTCCAGGCGGTTAAATCAAAATCACACACAACAAGGGAGTGCCTTGCTCTAATAGCAATTGAAAGTGCGTTATATCGACTAGAGGGGGGTTAATAGGCGATTTTTACAAATTCATCACTAAGGAAATTCCAATTGAGGAAAGTCCTCAGTCATGAACTGAGTGCAGCAGAAATAGTACTCAGGCAGAAGTGATAAAACGACTACAACAAAGTACTCAGCGTGAATTGAGAAAATTGGTTTGCACAGGTCACTTATACAGGATAAGCAGGTGATGAATAACACACGTGAAGAATTTGAGGTGAGGAATTCAGAGAAAGTATTCAGTCAAATTCTTCAGACAATACAGGTGAAAGTCTTCAACATGCAATGGAGGAAATGACAAGAGTTGAATAAATAGAACCAGTAGCTTGATGAAGACAATTGTTGATGACCCAGTTCCAACTATTGTGACAGTTGTACTTCTGGTTTGGAGCGGCTTGGTACTGAAACCAAAGGACACACAGTCCCTACCGAATTCTCCTTGAGCTAAGGACACACAGTCCTCGCCCAACACTCGTGGTAAGTATTCAGTGCAGACTTCCAAACCCTCACAAACTCGGTCACCCAGCGATCCATAATTGACTGCTGGATGCTCTTGACCATGACGCCTAGCCGTCCGTAGGATGCAAAGTATGGTGTTCCTATTACTCAAGAATGAAGAAAATGAAAGAGAAAGAGTAAATCTTCAAGCTTCAAAGTCTTTCGAGTATTTTCTTTGGGGCACACCAAATTCCTCATCTTCAATGTCTTCATGAGGAATATCAATTTCTTCGTAATTTCTTCATGATCAAAGTCTTCAAGGAATGACCAAAGTCTTCACCCGAAGACATACATTTTTAGGGTCGATATTCATCGAATAAATCAACCTCCTCACTGACTTATAGAGCATATGTATACTTACAAACTTATGAGTCTCTTAACCTATAAGTCTTCAATCCATCAAAATCACTAAGGGGCACTAGATGCATTTACAGAGGATCTATAATTCAGCATCTCGCACCGAAGACTTTGAAATAACTTACATTGGGTTTCTTGTCAATGAGGAGTTCGTATGAAGTCTTCTTGAGGAATTTGTGAAGATATACCCTGTTGATAATGTGGCAGGAAGTGTTGATTGCCTCAGGCCAGTAGCGACGAGGAGTCTAATATTCTTCAAGCATAGTCCATGTCATCTCAACCGGAGTCCTGTTCTTGCGCTCCATGACGCCATTATGTTGAGGAGTATAAGGAGCAGACAATTCATGAGTAATGCCAAGTTCATTAAGATAGTCATCAAGACCAGTGTTCTTGAATTATGTACCATTGTCATTCCTGATGTGCTTGATCTTGACGACGAAGTTCGTCGAGGCCCTTGAGGAAAATCGTTTGAAGACTTCCCGCACTTCAGTTTTCTAAAGTATAATGTGCAACCCAAGTATAATGGCAATAGTCGTCAACGATGACAAAGCCATATAGAGATGCTGCATTGGTTAGAGTAGCATAATGAGTAGGTCCAAAGAGGTCCATGTGAAGCAATTCAAAAGGACGTGTGGTGGTCATGATAGTCTTCGAGGGGTGCTTGGATCTGGTCATCTTTCGAGACTCCCAAGCCCTGCAGAGATGATCTTTGAGGAATTTGACACTTTCGATGCCAATGACATGATTCTTCGTCCCTAGTGTGTGCAAATTCCACGTGCCTGCATGACCAAGTCGTCAATGCCATAGCCAGCCTTCTGATGTTTTTGCTAGTAGACATGTGGTCGGCTTTGGACCTATAGAGAAATCAACAATGTACAAGTCTCCTTTCCTAAAGCCTTCGAAGACTTTGGATTTGTCAGATTCCATGATGACTACGCATCACTATTTGCCAAAGATGACAATCATATCGAGTTGACAAAGCATTGAGACTGGCATGAGGTTAAACCCAAGGGATTCGACAAGCATGACTTTGTCCATGTGTCGGTCCTTAGAAATAGCTACCTTATCAAGTCCCAATACCTTGCTTTTACCTTTGTCTGTGTAGGTGATATGCTTCGGTGGTGATGGAGTCATTGGGATATTCATCAGTAAACTCTTGTCACCAGTCATGTGATTTGTACACCCATTGTCAAGAACCCACCCTATGGTTTTGGGTTTGTCATCCCGGAGAATAATTAGTATAGCTTACCATCTCATATGCTTTAGAGTGAAGAATATGATATCAAATTCATCAAATTTGAATTTCATCACATAGAGTAGAATTAAAACATAGTGAGGACGTGTGAAATGATAAACATCTCATCATGATTAGCTTGTGTCCTATCAAGAAATTTCCTCAGGTCTCCGGCAAATTCTTGAGATGACGACTTTCATTTGGAGACCTGACCTGCAGAAGTGATTAGTTCAATTTCTTCACCACCCACATCTGGAGGGGTGGCAAAGAGTTCATCATCATGCGAGCACCATAAGAGAATTGCGGCATTGAAGTTAATCCACTTCGTTTCACGGGAGGGGGTTAGAGTACTCAAATGAATAAGTAGAGAAATTCTTCGAGGACTTATGAATATAGTGATTTGAGGAATAGTGCACATATTCATGTCCCTTGTAGTTTCCCTGCATATCAGAAGCATTAGTGCGAGTGTGAGAAGAGTTTTGACCATATGAGGAATTTGATCCTCGTGAAGACTTTGGTCCACTTGAGGAGTTTGATCTGGGGTTCCTGTTCTTCACTGGTGGTGTCATGAGGACATTCACGTGAAGACTTTCAAAGCTGCTTTTGGGAACTTGGATTTTCCTCAGGGGTGGTCCATTACTCCATTTAGGTCTAACATATCTATTAAATACTTCACAATTCCAATTTTTGAACAGTTTATGATTTGAGTCAAGGACTCATCACAGGAATATGAAGTTTCACATGCAAATCCTGAAAGAGTAGATGTATCAACAAGATGTCCTTTTGCAGCAACCCATGAGGTTTTGTGATACTGCTCAGGTTTCCAGTATGACCCATCAACATTCAATTTTCTCTCAAATGCAATACCATCTTTCCTAGGGTTTCTGTTCAAAATCTACTTTTTGAGCACACCCCAAAGGGTATGATGCCCTTTGAGGCTTTTGTAAATGCATGTCACATACAATTCCTTCAACACTGCATTTTCGTCAGTGACATTTGTGGCTTCCTCGAGTGAGGAATTTCTAACCACAAATACAATTGAAGAAGTTGTAGCAATAGAAGAGTTTCAAGTGAAGAATTGGCAGATTCGCATTCGATACATTTCAAGCATGGTGGAATGAATTCTTCTTGAGTGGTACTGATGTGTTGAGCAAGCAAAGAATCATTTTCAATTCGAAGATCATTATGATACGCCCTTAACTTCTCAAGATCTTGCTTTCTTTGAAGAAATTCATAAGATAGCTTCTCATGATTGGCCAAGAGGGTGACATGACGATCCTGAAGACTATCAAACCTAGACTGAAGACTTTTGACATCATGAGTTAAGATTTGAGTCCGATCCATGTACTCATTCAATAGGTAGCAAGGGCTAGGCTTGCCACACCAGACTCTGACTCCTCTTCAGAACCTTCCTCTTCACATTCTTCACATTCTTCCTGTGAATCCATTTCCTTGCCGATAAGAGCCCGAGCCTTTCTGAAGCTGTTCTTCTTGTGCGATGATGGTTTTGACGATGAGGACTTTGAAGATTTCTTATTTTCCTTTGAGTCGTCAGAACTGTCATCCTTGTATTTCTTCTTCTTTGGTTCCTTCACCCAGCAAAGACAATCACCGATATAGTGACCAGATTTCTTGCATTTACGGCATGTTTGTTGGAATTATGCCCTAGAGGAAATAATAAATATAGTTATTATCATAATTCCTGTATCAAGATAATCGTTTATTATCCATGCTATAATTGTATTGAATGAAGACTTATATACATGTGTGGATACATAGACAAAACACTGTCCCTAGCAAGCCTCTAGTTGGCTAGCCAGTTGATCAAAGATAGTCAGTGTCTTCTGATTATGAACAAGGTGTTGTTGCTTGATAACTGGATCACGTCATTAGGAGAATCACGTGATAGACTAGACCCAAACTAATAGACGTAGCATGTTGATCATGTCATCTTATTGCTACTGTTTTCTGCATGTCAAGTATTTGTTCCTATGACCATGAGATCATATAACTCACTAACACCAGAGGAATACTTTGTGTGTATCAAATGTCGCATATAAAGATGCTCTACAGGTATCTCCGAAGGTGTTCGTTGAGTTAGTATGGATCGAGACTGGGATTTGTCACTCCGTGTGACGGAGAGGTATCTCGGGGCCCACTCGGTAATGAAACATCACACACAAGCCTTGCAAGCAATGTGACTTAGTGTAAGTTGCATGATCTTGTATTACGGAGCGAGTAAAGAGACTTGCCGGTAAACGAGATTGAAATAGGTATACAGATACTGACGATCGAATCTCGGGCAAGTAACATACCGAAGGACAAAGGGAATGACATACGGGATTATATGAATCCTTGTCACTGAGGTTCAAACGATAAGATCTTCGTAGAATATGTAGGATCCAATATGGGCATCCAGGTCCCACTATTGGATATTGACCGAGGAGTCTCTCGGGTCATGTCTACATAGTTCTCGAACCCGCAGGGTCTGCACACTTAAGGTTCGACGTTGTTTTATGCGTACTTGAGTTGTATGGTTGGTTACCGAATGTTGTTCGGAGTCCCGGATGAGATCAGGGACGTCACGAGGGTTTCCGGAATGGTCCGGAGACGAAGATTGATATATAGGATGACCTCATTTTATTACCGGAAGGTTTTCGGAGTTACCGGGAATGACGAACGGGTTCCGGGAGTTCACCGGGGGGGGGGGGGCAACCCACCCCGGGGAAGCCCATGGGCATTGGGGGTGGCGCACCAGCCCTTAGTGGGCTGGTGGGACAGCCCAAAAGATCCCTATGCGCCATAGGAAGAAAACTCAAAGAGAAAAGAAAAAAAAAGTGGAGGTGGGAAAAGGGGGAAGGACTCCTCCTTCCAAACCTAGTTGGACTCGGTTTGGAAGGGGAGATCTCCATCCCTTGGCTCGGCCGAAGTCCTTAGGGGTCCTTGGACCCCAAGGCAAGGCTCCCCCTCTTCCCCCTATATATACGGAGGTTTTAGGGCTGATTTGACACAACTTTGCCACGGCAGCCCGACCACATATCTCCACGGTTTTACCTCTAGATCGCGTTTCTGCGGAGCTCGGGCGGAGCCCTGCTGAGACGAGATCATCACCAACCTTCGGAGCACCGTCACGCTGCCGGAGAACTCTTCTACCTCTCCGTCTCTCTTGCTGGATCAAGAAGGCCGAGATCATCGTCGAGTTGTACGTGTGCTGAACACGGAGGTGCCGTCCATTCGGCACTAGATCGTGGGACTGATCGCGGGACGGTTCGCGGGGCGGATCGAGGGACGTGAGGACGTTCCACTACATCAACCGCGTTCACTAATGCTTCTGATGTACGGTCTGCAAGGGTACGTAGATCACACATCCTCTCTCGTAGATGGACATCACCATGATAGGTCTTCGTGCGCGTAGGAAAAATTTTGTTTCCCATGCGACGTTCCCCAACAATGTTCTCTTCTTGTAGTACCCAGATGAAGATTCTGATTTCCTCATATCTCTTCTTGAAGGCTTTCCAAACTGGCCTCGTCTTGAGAACTTATGGAATTTCCTCACAAGCATAGCAAGTTCCTGACCAAGTTCTTCAGGATCACCAAGGCTGCACTTAGAGTCTTCTTCTTCATATGAGGAAACAACCTTTGCCTACAGCACATGAGGTCTTTCATAGCTTGATCCATAAAGGTCTCTTTTCTCAGCATGTTGGAATTCATGAGTATGAAGTCTCTCAAGAATATCAGCAGGATCTAGTGCCTTGTAGTCTCTTCTTTCTTGAATCATCAGAATGAGTGTATCGAATGAAGAATCAAGAGATCTCAGTAGTTACTTCACTACTTCATGGTCAATGATGTCTCTGGCTCCAATAGCTTGTAGGTCATTTGAGATATCAATGAGGTGATCGAAGGTTTCTTGGCAGCTCTCGTTATCAAGTCTCTTGAAGCGGTTGAAGAGATTGAGAAGAACATCAACACGAGAGTCACGTTGAGTAGATACTCCTTCGTTGACCTTGGACAACATTTCCCATATTTTCTTTGTAGAGCCCAAAGCACTCACTCTGCCATACTGACCTTTGCTCACATAGCCACGGTTGATAATCTTCGCTTCAGAATCGAGTTGCTTGAACCTCTTCACATCAGCAACATTGATAGTTTCTGACACGGTGGGAACACCTCTTTCCACAATATACCAGAGATCGTTGTCAATTGCTTCAAGGTGCATGCGCATCTTGTTCTTCTAGTAGGGAAAGTCCTTTCCTTCAAAGGTAGGATAACCCGAAGTGACCTTGATCATATGTGAGGTTGACATAAATAAAACTCCAGGTGGTTAAACCAAAATCACAAAGAACAAGGGAGTACCTTGCTCTGATACAAATTGAAAGTGTAATATATCGACTAGAGGAGGGGTGAATAGACGATTTGCATGAATTTGTCACTGAGGAAATTCCTTGTGAGGAAATTCCTCGGGCACAAACTGCGTGTAGAGGAATAAGTACTCAAGCAGGTGTGCAAAACAACGATACCATAGTCCTCAGAGTGAAATGAAATGTTCGGATTGCACAAGTAGCGTGTTCAGGACATGCGCGTGAAGAATAAGTTAAGTGAAGAATTTGGGGTGAGGAAATTGAGAAAGTCTTCAGTCAAATTCTTGAAACAGTAAAGATCAAAGTTGTCAACATACAACTGAGGAAATGAAAGGGTTGAGGAATTAGAACCAGGTGTTCAATGAAGACAGTGGTTTGATGACCCAGTTCCAACTGTTGTGGCAGTCATACAACTGGTTTGGAGTGGCTTGATATTTAAACCAAAGGACACACAGTACTAGGACACTAAGTCCTTACCGTATTCTCCTTCAGCTAAGAACAGATAATCATCACCCAACACTCGTGGTAAGTCTTCAAGGCAGACTTTCAAACCCTCACAAACTTGGTCACCTGGCAATCTGCAATTCACTGCTGGATGCTCTAGACCATGACACCTAACCGTCTGGAGGATGCACAATCCTCAAAGATAACAAGCGTCGGTTCCACACGGGAACAATCTCTTCAGTGATGCTCAATCACTTTTGGGTTTTGGGTTTTGGTTTGGGTGTTTGGGGTTTTTCCTCACTGATAAACCTCAAATGACAAGTGTTAGTTTCTCTCGCGGAGCAGCCAACCAACTAGTGGTTATGGGGGGAGGCTATTTATAGCGGGGGAGCAATCCCGACATGAATTGACATAAATTCCCCAATGATATGACTGTTAGGTGGATAAGGTTGGGGACAGCTGGCGCGCAGCATAGCCATGGTCGGAACGTTTCAGCTATGGAAGTCCTCATGTCACTCATGTTTCTCACACGTAGGTAAATCGCGCTGGCGAAAACCTAACTCTTGAGTTAGAGCAAATTCCTCGGAGACCATAAGATCTTCGTCTCTGTAACTGAAGAATTTGACTGAACTGTTGAAGATTTCCAAAGGCTTCACTCGAAGGATTTGTATGTGTACGCTTTGAGACGAGCATCACTTGGGAACTTTTCCTTAGTTTTACCTCACCCCCCTTTAACACTACGGTGGTCCTATGACACAGAATACAGAAAATGGAAGTATGAAAACAAAACTTTTCACCCTTCTAAGTCCTCGCATCAATTTCTTCACGGACACACCAATTTCCTCACTTTCAAAGTCTTCAGAGGAAATACCAAAGTCTTCAACCGAAGAAATGCATTTTTAGGGGTCGATACTCTACGAATAACTCAAACTCCTTAGCGACTTATAGAGCATGTGTACACTCACAAACACATCAGTCTCTTAACCTATAAGTCTTCAATACACCAAAATTACTAAGGGGCACTATATACACTTACAGATTTTAAAAAAAATGTGTTTTCTACTTTTTGAATTTACTGTCCAAACTCGAACATTTGAGCCCGGGTGTGGAAAATCCATGCTTGTCCCACTAGGGCATCTCCAAGGGCACTCCTCAAGCCCTCGATGTATGTCGGCCCAAAAGACCCAACCCAAGAGGCCTTCCCAATCCCAGTCCATATGTCAGATAATACCCACACATTTCCACCACGTAGGACCCGACAAACCGACACCACCCTACTCCTACCAAATCGACCTACAACTTGTTCCTTTTACTCATTTGTTCTGTTTAGCCTGCGCCTTCCTTGCCATGCACCACCTGGAGCGTTTCCATATTCCCAAACTTGCTCATCGCCCTAGAACCTACCCCCACTTGGAGCACCACCTCTAGACACGGTGGTGACACCTAACGGCACCCTAGTGTGTCCTAGCCTTCATAGATAATGCCACTATGAACGTAGTAGAAAATAGAAAGAGTCTATTATGTGTATGTACATGCCCAGGATCACTATGAAGATGCCACTTGTTCATTACATGCTTCCCATGAACTATAAATTCCCCCTCGGAACAACACATAACACATGTCCTAGCATTGTAGAAGAGTAGCAATTCAAGCCACAAGCAATGAGGCACACGCGACATGAAACATAACAAAGCATGCATGATCATACAACATAGCAAGTTCATCCTAACACTACTATGGTGTCATCCTACCACCACATCCAAAAGAGGGTGTAATCTTACCACCGCAAGTTCACCATCAGCATGAGGGGTTAGTATATACCACCTGACCAAAATATACAGACCATCAATAGTTTTCAAGCCCTAGATACACAAAATATGAGTCATCATCATCATCATCATCAAGGATCATGCCCAACCAGCTCCACCCGAGACGACACTAGTAGTAGTGATTGCCCAACCAGCTCCTGGGATAGAAAACTCTGTGAGCATCTACCATGGCAACAAACCCAAGACCCCAGGCCTTATTGTCCCGTGGGCACCTGAGAGACATCGTCAGAGCATCTTGGTCGAAGCCACCTTGGTCCATGACGATGGTGTAGAGGACATGATGGACGTCGACCTGCTTGCTCTCCCTTATGGAGTTGCCAACTCCTTGAAGGCCTCAGTCATGCTAGTGAAGACATTGATCTTGTCCTCCATCAAGCCTCCCATCTTCCTCTTCTTATCAAGCATGGGGACATGCTCGAATCCCTTATCAGGACCATCAAGCATGATGGTATCTGACTCATGGGTGTGTGGGAACTCAGGCATGGACGAACCGAGCGGCTCACCGAAGCCCATGGCATGCTTGTCGGTTGCCAGCCCAATGGAGAAGATGTGTTGCACCTAGTTGTAGTTCTGGATGGGTGTGTTGAGGAACTCCACGTCTTTGGGATGGTCCTAAGAAAGAAACACAACATGGTTAGTTGCGAGAAGATAATGGTTAACGATCTTAAACAAGGGAGATGTGAGCTAACCACGGCGTGGCCTTGGTAGTGCTCTGCCTCTAGAACGATCGAGCAAGTAGTTTGATACCATGAGGTGTTGGAAATATTCCCTAGAGGCAATGATAAATAGTTATTATTATATTTCCTATTTAAAGATAATTGTTTATTATCCATGCTATAATTGTATTGAATGAAAACATAGATACATGTGTGGATACATAGACAAAACAATGTCCCTAGCGAGCCTCTAGTTGGCTAGCCAGTTGATCAATGATAGTCAAAGTTTTCTGGCTATATGCAAGTGTTGTCACTTGATAAGTGGATCACATCATTAGGAGAATCATGTGATGGACTAGACCCAAACTATGAACATAGCATATTGATCGTGTCGTTTTATTGCTATTGTTTTCTGCGTGTCAAGTATTTGTTCCTATGGCCATGAGATCATATAACTCACTCCCAACGGAGGAATACCTTGTGTGCATCAAACGTCACAACGTAACTGGGTGACTATAAAGGTGCTCTACAGGTATCTCCAAAGGTGTCCGTTGAGTTAGTATGGATCGAGACTGGGATTTGTCACTCCGTGTGATGGAGAGGTATCTCGGGGCCCACTCGGTAATACAACATCACAAAGAAGACTTGCAAGCAATGTGACTAAGTATAAGTCACGGGATCTTGTATTACAAGAATGAGTAAAGAGACTTGCCGGTAACGAGATTGAAATAGGTATGCGGATACCGACGATCGAATCTCGGGCAAGTAACATACCGAAGGACAAAGGGAATGACATACGTGATTATATGAATCCTTGACACTAAGGTTCAATCGATAAGATCTTCAGAGAATATGTAGGATCCAATATGGGCATCCATGTCACGCTATTGGATATAGATCTAGGAGTGCCTCGGGGCATGTCTACATTGTTTTCAAACCCGCAGGGACTGCACACTTAAGGTTCAATGATGTTTTAGTATAGTTGAGTTATATGTGTGGTTCCCGAATGTTGTTCGGAGTCCCGGATGAGATAAGGACGTCATGAGGGTTTCTGGAACGGTCCGAAAATGAAGATTAATATATAGGATGGTTTCATTTGGTCACCGGAAAGTTCCCGGCAATTATGGTAGTGTACCGGGAGTGACGAATGGGTTCCGGGAGTTCACCGGGATGGGCCCACCCACCCGGGAGTGAGCCCAAGGTGCCCGTGGCGCCACATAAGAAAATACCAAAGGAAAAAAAAGGAAAGAGGGAGCTGGGAAGGAAGAGGAGGACTCCTCCTTCCCAAACCGAATTGGAGGAGGAGTCCTCCAACTCCCTTGGCCGACGCACCTTGAGGCCTTGTGCCTCAAGGCTAGCCCTCGCCCTCCCTCCTATATATATTGGTGGTTTAGGGTTGATTTGAGACACAACATTCCCACGTGCAACTCAAACCTATACCACGTAGTTTAACCTCTAGATTGGATTTCTGCAAAGCTCAGGTGGAGCCCTACAGGAGTAGATCATCACCACCATCGAAGTGTCGTCACGCTGTCGGAGAACTCATATACTTCTCCGACTTGCTTGCTGGATCAAGAAGGCAGAGATCATCGTCAAGCTGTGCGTGTGCTCAACGCGGAGGTGCCGTCCGTTCGGCGCTAGATCGGAACGGATCGTGGGATGGATCGCGCGACGGTTCGTGGGACGGTTCAAGGGACGTGAAGATGTTCCACTACATCAATCGCGTTTCTTAACGCTTCCTGCTGTGCAATCTACAAGGGTACGTAGATCCAAATATCCTCTCATAGATGGACATCACCATGATAGGTCTTCGTGTGCGTAGGAAATTTTTTGTTTCCCTGCAACGTTCCCCAACAGTGGCATCATGAGCTAGGTTCATGCGTAGATGTTATCTCGAGTAGTACACAAAAGGTTTTGCGGACGGTGATGTTCGATTTTTTGCCCTCCTTAGTCTTTTCTCGATTTGGCGGTATTGTTGGATTGAAGCGGCCCGGATTGACATAACTCGTACGCTTACGAGAGACTGGTTTCATCGATTGACATGCAACCTCGTTGCATAAAGATGACTCGCGGGTGTCGGTTTCTTCAACTTTAGTTGAATTGGTTTTGACCGAGGCGGTCCTTGGAGAGGTTAAATAGCAATTTGCACATCTCCGTTGTGGTTTTTGCGTAAGTAAGATGCGATCATACTAGATACCCATAGCAACCACGTAAAACATGCAACAACAAATTAGAGGACGTCTAACTTGTTTTTGCAGGGTATGCTTGTGATATGATATGGCCAATGACGTGATGTGATATATTGGATGTATGAGATAATCATGTTGTAATAGTTAATATCGACTTGCACGTCGATGCTACGGCTACCGGCAGGAGCCATAGGGTTGTCTTTAAACTAACGTTTTTGTTTGCAGATGCATTTACTATATTGTTAGGTCATAGCTTTAGTAGTAATAGCATAAGTAGCACGACAACCTCGATGGCGACACGTTGATGGAGATCATGGTGTGGCGCCGGTGACAAGAAGATAATGCCGGTGCTTTGGTGATGGAGATCAAGAAGCACAAGATGATGGCCATATCATGTCACTTATGAATTGCATGTGATGTTAATCCTTTTATGCACCTTATTTTGCTTAGAACGACGGTAGCATTATCAGGTGATCTCTCACTAAAATTTCAAGACGAAATTGTGTTCTCCCTGACTGTGCACCGTTGCTACAGTTCGTCGTTTCGAGACACCACGTGATGATCGGGTGTGATAGACTCAACGTTCACATACAACGGGTGCAAAACAGTTGCACGCGCGGAACACTCGGGTTAAGCTTGACGAGCCTAGCATGTGCAGACATGGCCTCGGAACACGTGAGACCGAAAGGTCGAGCATGAATCATATAGTTGATATGATTAGCATAGAGATGCTTACCACTGAAACTATTCTCAACTCACGTGATGATCGGACTTGAGTAAGTGAATTTGGATCATGAACCACTCAAATGACTAGAGAGATGTACTTTTTGAGTGATAGTTTAGCAAGTAATTTGATTAGTTAAAATCTAATTATCTTGAACATAGTCTAAGTCCACTTTGAAATACTTGTGTTGTAGATCAATGGCTCACGTGACAGTCACCCTGAATTTTAATATGTTCCTAGAGAAAGCTAAGTTGAAAGATGATGGAAGCAACTTTGTAGACTGGGCTCGTAATCTTAAGTTGCTTCTGCAAGCTGGGAAGAAGGATTATGTCCTTAATGTTGCCCTAGGAGATGAACCACCCGCTACGGCTAACCAAGATGTTAAGAACGTTAGGTTAACACATAAGGAGGACTACTCAGTAGTTCAATGTGCAGTCTTGTATGGCTTAGAGCCGGGACTTCAACGTCACTTTGAGCGTCATGGAGCATTTGAGATGTTCGAGGAGTTTAAGTTTATCTTTCAGAAGAACGCCCGGATCGAGTGGTACGAGACCTCCAATAAATTCTATGCTTGCAAGATGGAGGAGAATTCGTCTGTCAGTGAACATGTGCTCAAAATGTCTGGGTACTCAAACCGTCTAGCTGAGCTGGGGATTAAACTCCTGCAAGAGGCTATCACTGACAGAATTCTTCAATCACTGCCACCAAGCTACAAGAGCTTTGTGTTGAACTATAACATGCAAGGGATGAACAAGTCACCCGGCGAGTTATTCGCGATGCTGAAAGTCACAGAGTCAGAACTTCAGAAAGAGCATCAAATGTTGATGGTCAATAAGACCACTAGTTTCAAGAGAAACGGCAAAGGCAAGAAGGGTAACTCCAAGAAGAGCGGCAAGCCTGTTGCCAATCCGACGAAGAAACCCAAGGCTGGACCTAAGCCTGAAACAGAGTGTTATTATTGCAAGGGACTGGGTCACTGGAAGCGCAACTGCCCCAAGTATCTGGCTGATAAGAAGGCGGCCAAGGAAAAATTAGGTATATTCGATATACATGTTATTGATGTGTACTTAACCAACTCTCGTAGTAGTGCATGGGTATTCGATACCGGTTCTGTTGCTCATATTTGCAACTTGAAACAGGAACTGCGGAATAAACGAAGGCTAGCGAAAGATGAAGTGACGATGCGCGTGGGAAATGGTTCCAAGGTTGATGCAATCGCCGTCGGCACAGTTTCACTTCAGTTACCATCAGGATTAGTTATGAACTTAAATAATTATTATTTAGTGCGTGCGTTAAGCATGAACATTATATCTGGATCTTGTTTATTGCGAGACGGTTACTCGTTTAAGTCAGAGAATAATGGTTGTTCTATTTCTATGAGTAATATCTTTTATGGTCATGCACCCAATGTGAGAGGATTGTTCATATTGAATCTTGATAGCGATGATACACATATACATAACATTGAGACCAAAAGAGTTAGAGTTAACAATGATAGCGCCATGTTTTTGTGGCACTGCCGCTTAGGTCATATTGGTGTAAAGCGCATGAAGAAACTCCATTCCGATGGACTTTTGGAGTCACTTGACTTTGATTCACTTGACACGTGTGAGCCATGCCTCATGGGCAAGATGACTAAGACTCCGTTCTCCGAAACAATGGAGCGTGCAAGTGACTTGTTGGAAGTCATACATACCGATGTGTGCGGTCTGATGAGTGTGGAGGCGCGTGGCGGATATCGTTATTTTCTCACCTTCACTAACGATTTGAGTAGATATGGTTATATCTACTTGATGAAGCACAAATCTGAAACGTTTGAGAAGTTCAAGCAATTTCAGAGTGAAGTTGAAAATCATCGTAACAAGAAGATCAAGTTCCTACAGTCTGATCATGGGGGTTAATATCTGAGTTTCGAGTTTGGTGCTCACTTAAGACAATGTGGAATTGATTCACAGTTGACACCGCGTGGAACACCACAGCGTAATGGTGTGTCTGAACATCGTAATCGTACTTTATTAGAGATGGTGCGATCTATGATGTCTCTTACCGATTTGCCGTTATCGTTTTGGGGTTATGCATTAGAGACAACTGCATTCACTTTAAATAGGGCACCATCAAAATCCGTTGAGACGACACCATACGAACTGTGGTATGGCAAAAGACAAAAGTTGTCATTTCTTAAAGTTTGGGGATGTGATGCTTATGTCAAAAAGCTTCAGCCTGAAAAGCTGGAACCCAAAGCGGAAAAGTGCGTCTTCATAGGTGACCCAAAAGAGACAGTAGGGTATACCTTCTATCTCAAATCCGAGGGCAAAGTGTTTGTTGCTAAAAATGAAGCTTTTCTTGAGAAGGATTTTCTCTCGAAAGAATTGAGTGGGAGGAAGATAGAACTTGATGAGGTGGTCGAACCTCTAATCCCTCTAGATGGTGGTGCGGGGCAAGGGGAAACCAATGTCGTTGCGACGCCGGTTGAGGCGGAAGTTTACGATGACGATCATGAAACTTCGGATCAAGTTCCTATCGGACCTCGCAGGTCGCAAGATCACGTACTGCCCCTGAGTGGTACGGTAATCCTGTCTTATCAATTATGTTGTTGGACAACAATGAACCTGCGAATTATGAAGAAGCAATGGTGGGCCCGGATTCCAACAAATGGCCGGAGGCCATGAAGTCCGAGATAGGATCTATGTATGAGAACAAAGTATGTACTTTGGAAGTACTACCTGAAGGCCGCAAGGCTATTCAGAACAAATGGATCTTTAAGAAGAAGACGGACACAGACGGTAATGTGACCATTTATAAAGCTCGACTTGCGGCAAAGGGTTTTTCACAAGTTCAAGGAGTTGACTACGATGAGACGTTCTCACCGGTAGCAATGCTTAAGTCCGTCTGAATCATGTTAGCAATAGCTGCATTTTTCGGTTATGAAATCTGGCAGATGGATGTCAAAACGGGTTTCTTAAGAAGAGTTGTATATGATGCAACCCGAAGGTTTTGTCGATCCAAAGAATGCTAACAAAGTATGCAAGCTCCAGCGATCCATTTATGGACTGGTGCAAGCATCTCGGAGTTGGAATAAACGCTTTGATGAGGTGATCAAAGCATTTGGGTTTATACAAGTGGTTGGAGAATCTTGTATTTACAAGAAAGTGATTGGGAGCTCCGTGGCATTTCTAATATTATATGTGGATGACATATTGCTGATTGGAAACAACGTGGAGTTTTTGGAGAGCATAAAGGATTACTTGAATAAAAGTTTCTCTATGAAGGACCTAGGAGAAGCTGCTTACATTCTAGGCATTAAGATCTATAGGGATAGATCGAGACGCGTGATAGGACTTTCACAAAGCACATGCCTTGATAAAGTTTAGAAGAAGTTCAAAATGGATCAGTCCAAGAAAGGGTTCTTGACAGTATTACAAGGTATAAAATTGAGTAAGACTCAGTGCCCAACAACTGCGGATAGAAAACAAATGAGTTTCGTCCCCTACGCTTCAGCCGTAGGTTGTATCATGTATGCAATGTTGTGCACTAGACGAGACGACAGCTTGGCCATAAGTATGGCAGGCAGGTTTCAGAGTAGTCCAAGAGTGGATCACTGGACGGTGGTCAAGAATATTCTGAAGTACCTGAAAAGGACTAAGGAAATGTTTCTCGTTTATGGAGGTGACAAAGAGCTCGTCGTAAAAGGTTACGTCGACGCAAGTTTTGACACCGATCCGGATGACTCTAAGTCGCAAACCGGATACGTATTTATTCTTAATGGGGGTGTACTAAGCTGGTGCAGTTAAGCAGAGCGTCATAGCAGATTCTACATGTGAAGCAGAGTACATGGCTACCTCGGAGGTAGCAAAGGAGGGTGTCTGGATGAAGCAGTTCATGACAGATCTTGGAGTTGTGCCGAGCGCACTAAATGCAATAACTCTGTTCTGTGACAACACGGGTGCCATTGCCTTAGCAAAGGAACCAAGGTTTCACAAGAAGACCAGACACATCAAATGAGGCTTCAACCTCATCCACGACTACGTCGAAGGAGAGGACGTAAATATTTGCAAAGTGCACACGGATCTGAATGTAGCAGACCCACTGACTAAACCTCTTCCACGGGCAAAACATGATCAACACCAGAACTGTATAGGTGTTAGATTTATTACAATGTAAATCGCATGGCGGTGTGAGGACTAGATTATTGATTCTAGTGCAAGTGGGAGACTGTTGGAAATATTCCCTAGAGGCAATGATAAATAGTTATTATTATATTTCCTGTCTAAAGATATTTGTTTATTATCCATGCTATAATTGTATTGAATGAAAACATAGATACATGTGTGGATACATAGACAAAACAATGTCCCTAGCAAGGTTCTAGTTGGCTAGCCAGTTGATCAATGATAGTCAAGGTTTTCTGGCTATATGCAAGTGTTGTCACTTGATAACTGGATCACATCATTAGGAAAATCATGTGATGGACTAGACCCAATCTATGAACGTAGCATATTGATCGTGTCGTTTTATTGCTATTGTTTTCTGCGTGTCAAGTATTTGTTCCTATGACCATGAGATCATATAACTCACTGGCACCAGAGGAATACCTTGTGTGTATCAAACGTCACAACATAAATGGGTGACTATAAAGGTGCTCTACAGGTATCTCCAAAGGTGTTCGTTGAGTTAGTATGGATCGAGACTGGGATTTGTCACTCCGTGTGATGGAGAGGTATCTCGGGGCCCACTCGGTAATACAACATCACACACAAGACTTCCAAGCAATGTGACTAAGTGTAAGTCACGGGATCTTGTATTACAGAACGAGTAAAGAGACTTGCCGGTAACGAGATTGAAATAGGTATGCGGATACCGACGATCGAATCTCGGGCAAGTAACATACCGAAGGACAAAGGGAATGACATACGGGATTATATGAATCCTTGACACTGAGGTTCAACCGATAAGATCTTCGGAGAATATGTAGGATCCAATATGGGCATCCAGGTCCCGCTATTGGATATTGACCGAGGAGTGCCTCGGGGCATGTCTACATAGATCTCGAACCCGCAGGGTGTGCACACTTAAGGTTCGGTGATGTTTTAGTATAGTTGAGTTATATGTGTGGTTACCGAATGTTGTTCGGAGTCCCGGATGAGATCATGGACATCACGAGGGTTTCCAGAATGGTCCGGAAACAAAGATTGATATATAGGATGGTTTCATTTGGTCACCGGAAAGTTTCGGGCAATTCCGGAAGTGTACCGGGAGTGAAGAATGGGTTCCGGGAGTTCACCGGGAGGAGCCCACCCACCCGGGAGTGAGCCCAAGGGAACCATGGCGCCACATAAGAAAATACCAAAGGAAAATAAAAGAAAAAGGGAAAGAGGGAGGTGGGAAGGAAGAGGAGGACTCCTCCTTCCCAAACCGAATTGGAGGAGGAGTCCTCCTCCCTTGGCCGGCGCACCTTGAGGCCTTGTGCCTCAAGGCTAGCCTTCCCCCTCCCACCTATATATATTGGTGGTTTAGGGTTGATTTGAGATACAACATTGCCACGTGCAACTCAAACCTATACCACGTAGTTTTACCTCTAGATCGGATTTCTGCGGAGCTCGGGCGGAGCCCTGCAGGAGTAGATCATCACCACCACCGGAGCATCGTCACGCTGTCGGAGAACTCATCTACTTCTCCGTCTTTCTTGCTGGATCAAGAAGGCCGAGATCATCGTCAAGCTGTGCGTGTGCTGAACGCGGAGGTGTCGTCCGTTCGGCGCTAGATCGGAACGGTTCGTGGGACGGTTCGTGGGACGGTTCAAGGGACGTGAACACGTTCCACTACATCAACCGCGTTTCTTAACGCTTCCTGCTGTGCGATCTACAAGGGTACGTAGATCCAAATCTCCTCTCGTAGATGGACATCACCATGATAGGTCTTCGTGTGCGTAGGAAATTTTTTGTTTCCCATGCAACGTTCCCCAACATGAGGGACTACTAAGGTCTATGAGCTTGGACCCTTGGATACATCTAGTTGTCCACTTTTTTAGGTGGTTGTAAACCTGGGTGGAGGTCACCTCCTAGTGAGAGAAGTCGAACACTTGCTTCACAATGATATTCTCCTTGAAGTCCTTGTCAGTCCTAACCCCACTAGATATGAGCTCACACATCTTTCTAAGCACGAACATGGACAGGAACGGATGTGACTTCATGATGTCCCCCTACCGTCCTTTGCCTTTGCAGCTACCATTTGTGTGGCGACAACAACAACAACAACATTTGGCACAACGAGCACAAATGTTGTAGACACTAAACAAGGGCCCATGTCATCACGCTGGAACACATCTGAAACAGGAGCCATCTGCTCCTCGATGGAGGCTGAGAGTCCTCGACATAGGACGATGGGAACTAGCTCTCAGACAGGACAATGGTTTGACTAACCTCTTGCGTTTGCGTGGTTATATCCTACAATCGTAGCACACACATGGACAGTAAGCATAACACACACTACCAGACCATGTAGCTCAACACAGTATGATATGAGCAGCATACACCAACAAGCATTCTACCAATCCATCACAACTAGCTACCAATCCATTGTGTTCAGCACTACGATACAACAATAGCATGCTACAAATCTATCACCAATAGCTACCACAACATCACACTCTCATAGATCGACAATGTACAATGCTACAAGATGGTCATAGATCAAACCCACCACATACTCCCAGATCTAGCTAGAACGAGTACAAAGAAGGGGGTGATTGAACTCACAGAGGCCATCGTTGCAGCTCAAGGGAGACATGAACATGTCGGAGAAGAGGAGGACATGAATCGACGCCGCCATGGACCGCCGGCCGAAGAAGAGGCAACGCTTACCTGCTTGTTGGTGCCGATCCGCGTTAGAGGGAAAGCTCAAAAGGAGGAGAACGGTGGCGACAGTTTCGACGGATCGGCGGGAGGTAACCCAAAATCCTCCCGCCGATTTTCAAAGACACGCATGATCTCGCACCATCTCCGCGCCGCGTTCCCCTCCCTTGCTTCGGTTGAGCCTGTCTCGCTAGAAACTGACGATTCGGCACTTCCTAGCATGACTGGTTGTGAGGTGCTTTAAATATCACGCGATTGCAGGCCAAACAATGAACCTAGGCAACCAAACAACCCAATTTCTCCAGGTGCAGGCCTAGTTGGGCCTCATGCGAGCAACCAAACACGTCATTGGTTTCTCGTCGCGGTCTTCCCAGGAGTTCGAGTGCGGACCCCGTGACAGTTGTTCTTCCGTGGGCCCGATGAACACTTCACTTGTACTTGCAATCAAATATTGCTTCAAATATCTTATATCTTTTAGGTTTTGTTTGTTTCTGAACACATATTTCAGCTCCATGACTATGACATAACTATCCCAAGCATTTTGAAGTTTGGGTCTCATGAAAGCATAGTGTTGTGATGTAATTCTAGATTTTGAATCGAAGGACGTGAATCACATCATCCTTAGTATTAGTGCGAAATCATCTAAACTCCAAAGTATGAAATAGGACAAAAAGAATCTCGACACTCTTGAGGACAATCCTCACATTACGGTACCAATCATAAAGTTTTCACCAAATATTGTAAACAACTAATCAAGTTCGACTGAAAAGGTGAAAAACGTGTGCCATAAATACTCTACTACTATAATTAAAATACCATAAATATTATGCTACTATAATCCACATACTCTTAGACATTGTTCATAACTAACTATATTGATTTTAGAGTACGCTCCCACTAAAACCAGTATCCCTCATAACTGACTATTAGTTATTCAAGATCCGTGATTCAATTATTCTCCATTGTTGTGACGTCACCGATGACAAATTTTTTTACTATATTCACCATCAACAAAACCTCCAACCCACATAAACATAATGGTGGCAGAACAAAACACACCCTGACACCAACTATAATTACTATATTCGCACTTATCATTTTAGCGGACGCATAAATAAATAGGGATAACGCGTGTCTCTGCGAAATAAGTGTATTTGTCAACAAAACCCCCAACCCAGATAAACTCAAGAAACAACCCCAAACTAACCTGAGGCTGCCATCTCCAGCAAGTCCTAAAGTGTCATGGGAGAAGAGAAAAAGGCACTAACACGAGTTGATAGAACAAATGATCCGGCTTCACCTTGTAACGGCACTCACTGGCATAGGCCAATTTAGTTTTTCAGCTTCAGCTTCAGCTTCTTCCATGTGCATGACGCTGGAATTTGGATGCACAGTTAGATCGACTATCAGGCATTTGCATCAGGTAAACCACACTCAAAACCTGAACTAGAACTGTAGTCGCCCAATATGTTCGAACATGATAGAAACCAAGTATAATCTATCTCAGAAATCTCGCTACATTTTTGCCTACAAACCTTCAATCCAGATTAACTAAAGAAATAAACCTGGATCATCATGCTGCTATCTCCATCCATGGCACACCTCAGAGAAGTGATAAATAAAATAAAACACACTAACACCAACCGATAAAGAATTCTGAAACTTCACCGTTATAACAGCATTTGATGACACTAGGCCTAGTTCTTGAGTCTTCAGTTTCTTCATTCAGCATGTCATAGGAAGAAAAGTAAGACTATCCAGCATTCACGCATCAGTATCAGAGGAGCCAGACTCTAACTTCAGCCGGAATTGTCTCGCGACAGCCTTAAGTTAAGCACCAAAATTATGGAGCTGGATGAACTGATACGGAAATTGACAGGATATATAATGATCGTGCAAGCAATATAAAAGCTCCGGCATAACATTCACAAAAGCATGCTAAATACTATATTCTGAAATTATAATCTCAGGCAACTGAGTGAAATTAAGTGACCATACACGTAATGGTGGCAGAACATAACACACCAACTAAGAATGCAAGCACAAATAATTACATGATACGAGGCTAAAACATGTAAGCACAGCTAGAGCAGGTTCATGGCTATCATGTCTCAAGAATTCGTATGGATGATCAAATACATCCTTCTCCGGCATCAGCTCTGCCACACAATCTAATCATCATAACCTGAATGTAGCTTCACATTCCTGCAGAAAATTCAGGGTATTCAGGCATATCATAAGAATCCACCAAGCAGCAAACAAAGAAAGTTTTAGATAGCAGAAGGTTAACTAAACTGTTTGGTTTAAACATTCTCTATAAGCAGTTAAGCACATCATCATTGATCAAATCTTGCAAGAGACATTCAGCACATTGTAACCGTGTATCACCTTATCAAGCACCTTCTTCAGTAGGCTTCAAGAAGGCCGGCGGCCACGCTATCGTGTAAGGGTATATCAGCGGGGACGGGCAACCCTCGTTCAGAGACAGCCTCGTCATCTTCATGGTCTCGAGATGAATGGAGAAGAGACAACTGCCATTGCGCAAGAACACAACACCAGCAGCCACCCCGATGACATCCAGTGTGAGATGGTAAAAGTGTTCCGAGCCAATCATCTCTGCAATCGCCCTGTGGAACCTGACCGACTTGTCCACCAGCGTCCACGCCAGGCCACCGGCGCCGTCGTCCTGGCCGGCCCAAACCTCGATGCAGAAGCCACGCATGGTGAGCACATGGAGCCCGCCGGCGCCGTCCTCCCCCTTCTCGATGACGTCGAAGCTGAGCTCCCGCAGGAAAGGGGGGAGCGGCAGCACGGCGAGCTCCGTCGTCGCCGTGTTCAGCGCCAGCATGTGCTGCCCGCCCGTTAGCTTCCAGTACAGCGTCCGGTTGGCCTGCATCGCCCGGGAGGCCGCGAGACTGGGCTGCTGCGCGAGGCCGCCCACGTCCGCCCACCGGAGGTCGGCGGAGGAGAGGACGAAGGCGCGCAGCTCCGTGGTGTCGCCGACCCGGGAAATGCAGGCCGCCTGGAACACCGAGTAGTCGCCGTCGTCGGCGACGAGGGCGTACCCCACGGGGTGGTCGCCGGGGAGCGCGGGGAGCGAGACCCAGCGGCGGGCCAGCGGGTCGGCGACGGCGAGGTCCTGGGACGACGACCGGTTGCGCAGCAGCAGGCGGCCGTTGCGGCAGTCGAGGATCTGCCACGGGGTGCCGGCACCGGCGGCGCCCGGCCGGCCGCGGCGGGGGATGAAGGACAGGGCGAAGTCGCCGCGCTCGGCGACGCGGCTCGTGGCGGCGGCGGGGGGCGCGGGAAGCAGGTGGGGGGCGCTGTTCCCGCGGCGCTCGCCGGGGCGGTGGAGGTGGCAGCCGAGGAGGAGCGGGCAGGTGAAGGGGTGGCGGCGGCGGAAGCGGCGGAGGAAGGCGGCGCTGCGGGCGGCGCGGAGGAATGGGCGGCAGGCGAGGGCGACGCGGAGGAGGTCGGCCGGTGCCGGGAGCAGGATGAAGACCTCCTGCAGCAGGTCGTCGCCGAGGACGTCGACGGTGGAGGCGGCCGCCGGAGCCATGTGGCGCCTGGAACGGACGGGGAAAGGGACGTTCCCCAGTTTCCCACTACGACGCGCTCGTTTCGGCGGCCTTGGACCAGGTTGCATGCTGGATGCTGATTGGCATGCCTTGCAATTTAACCGCTCAGGTTTCATTTAAGCCCGGTAAATATTTGCCTATAATTGTATAACGGCCCAGCAAAAACAAATCGAGTTGAAGCTGAGAGATTTACTCAGAAGCAACATGCATCTATACTACTCCCTCCGTTTTCTAAATATAAGTCTTTTAAACGATTTCATTAGATGTCTACATACGAAGCAAAATGCTTGAATGTACACTCTAAAGTATGTCTATATACATCCGTATGTAGTCCACTAGTGAAATCTCTACAAAGACTTATATTTAGGAAAGAAGGAAGTACTACTAAACAATCGAACAAGAATTACACTACAGACACCCCATCAAACATCCCACAAAAAAAAAATCAATCAGCACCCCACGATTAATCCCACAGATCTTAATCTAACAGCCCTCGTTAATTCACCGTCTGCTGGGTGTACTTAGCAATTATAATTGGCTGAACATACTCCACCAACGAAACTTCCAATCACGCAAGAAAAAAAGAGAGGAGAAAATGCCCAGCAACGTCCCCTGTAATCACGGTACCATCCAGCCACCAGCATCACGGGATTCTCATCAGGACCATCTGCCCAGTCGTACGTCCCCTGCAAGCATCACGGGATTCGCCGTAGTCCATGGAGATCTCCCTGGACGCGCTGCTGGGCGTGCAGCGGCACGGGCAGGACCTGGCCTACAGGCTCGCGCAGGGCGTCTCGGGCCTCCTCCTCCACGTGCAGCCGCCGCAGCACCCGTGGCCCGCCCCGCCGCTGCCGCTCAAGCTCATCCCCTTCGACATCGAGCTCCTCGCCGTGCCCTTCGTCGGCGGCGGGGGCGTCGACCTCCCCGCCGTGGCCGTCGCCTCCTTCGTCGAGATCGGCGGCCGGCTCGGGCAGGCGGGCTCCGACCTCGGCGGCTCCATCGGCGGCGTCGTGCAGCAGCTGTCGCGGCAGATTCCCGTGTCGTTCCGCGCGGAGGGTGCCCGACGCCGGAACTGGGAGGGGGCCACTGCGTCGCCAACGCCTGCCGCGTTGCACGAGGGGGAGGCGGGGCTCGCTGCGGAGAGGGCTGCCGAGGGCTGCGGGGTAGCCTTGGAGGGTGTCGGGGAAAGGGATTCCCTCGAGGAGGTGGTTGCGGCGGTCGCGGCGGCCACTGGAAGTGCCGTCGCCGCCAGTGCGGTCGGTGTCAGGGCTGACGGTGCGGATGGGTCGGATGAAGACGAAGACGGGTTCGAGTTCGAGATTGGGACTCTGGGGAGATTTATGAAGCCTCAGGTACCAATGTTGGATTCCCATCTCAAATCATACTGTGTTTTCTGTTGACGATAGATAATCCTCCAAAGTGGGATGATGTATCTTATACATAAGGAAGCTTAGCTTATGCATGGATGATTTTGTTGTAGAATGATGGCCATTTGCTTGTTGTTGTAATTGGTTGTGCTCATTGTTGAAAACAATCAAGTCGTGTCCCGCTACGAATGATGTTTGTCAAGTCGGATTGTGCCGTACTTGTGTGTTCATTGTTGGTATAATCAATACTTAGCTATGTCCTGCTAGGAGCTGTGTTTGTCGAATCTGATCGTGGCATGTCGAGTCCTACCTTGCTATGTCCTAATTGACGTGTACGGAAGGCGAGTCTGTGTACGAGAGTGGTTGTGTAGCTTCATTGTGCATACATACACATGCAGGTTGCAATGTTGTGTGCTGTTTTGAGAAAGAAACAAGGGAAAAAAACAGAGGCACCTGAGCTGTCTTTGCTGAAATATGCCTATCTTGTGTATGCGTGATTGTTTGGCTGATTGATTCTGCCATACGAAGTATTACTTAGGGGGAGATTGTTGAAATAATAGTCGTGTCTGGTTTGGTCCTACCTAGCTATGTGTTAGTTGACATGTATGACTTGGACAAGGTGATTCTGTGGAGTGTGTACGAGTGTGAGTCATCTAGCTTGATTATGTACATATACACATGCAGGTTATAATCTTGTGTAAGATTCGCAAGAAGGAAACAAAAAAAGGAGGTACATGAGATGAATTGGCAAAACATCCCAATTGTGTGTATCTGATATTTGTTGGTCTGATTGACTGCTTGGGCTAAAAGCTAACACTCCTCTTAAATTTCAATATGATATACTGTTTGTGGCTATATGTTTGTCATTTAGTAGTACATGTACTTCAGATATCCTTTTCGTATACCAAAGGTTATACCCTTCTTTTTTCTGCAGATTTATGATGGGTTTTTGTACAGGTTTAGAGTGTAATTGTACTGGGTCTGCGGTGCTGAAACACATTCAATATGCTCAAGTACACATCAGAACACCTGTAATGATGATGATGCAGGGGACTGTAAATGTCTCGGCAATGTACAATACAAGGCACCACACTGTTGATAGTTCAGTTGTTGCACGTGGAGATTTTTGAAGGTTAGAATCATCACGAGGTGGTTCAACTAATGGAAATGACAATGCACCTGGTTTCCTTATTCAGTTGGGTCCCTTACTTTTTGTGCGAGACTCTACAACACTTCTTTTGCCTATTAATCTGTCAAAGCAACACCTCATTTGGTATGCTTATGATCACAAGGTACTTCTCTTATTCTTGATATATGAATCTACGCATGTTCATTAGTTTTTATTTATTTTATCCTTTAGATAACTTTCTAGAACAGTTTTTTTTGCCTTTTCTTATGATGGTAATCTCTAAAGCTTTATATACATTGCATTGTATATTGGTAAAATGTGAAATATACTACAAGAGTGCAAATATTATGCATAGGCGCATAGCATCTGCTTGAAACTGAAACGAGGTGGGTGAGATTGTGAGGTTTTTTTTGAGGGAATTGTGAGGTTATTTTTTATAACGAGAGTGGGTGAGGTCTTTTTTTTATAACGGGAGTATGTTCTTATTTTTCTTTTTTTTACCTTTTCTGTGTCTACCATGTTTATTTGTACATTATGGAATAGTTGATTCTATTTTGACTACTTCCTCCATTCCTAATTATAAATCTTTTTAAATTTTCGAATATGAATCACATATGGATCAAAATGTCTATATGCATCCGTATGTAGTGCATAAAAGACATATATTTAGGCACGGAGGGAGTATACAGACAATAAATATCCCATATGTTTTTTACGGAGAAATTCACCATGTTGATTGCCTTGGATGTGCGATTTTTGCTAATTATGAGCAGGGAATTTTCGGTGTACGGTAACGCACGTGCATGCTTACTAGTCAAAGGTAAAAATGCAAAGGGGTGAATTGCAGGTGTTCAGGATTTTTTTCCCCATCTAACTAGGTTTCCTCGCAAAAAATAAAAAGGATATCTTACTAGATTTATTTTACTGCACGGCCAATGGGTGAAGGGTTTGGCTGGTTTGCTGTCCCGGTATGGAAAAGTTGGCAGAATGGCAGCCCAAACAGTTCTGCCGGGATTGCTTTTTCTTTTCGAATCTCGGGGATTGCTTTATTGCTTACGAGCATTGCGAAGGAAGATTATTGTGTTGCTTTTGGCAGCAAAGCGATCAGCGCCTAAAGTGTTTCACCAAACTTTGACTTGGGAGCACATAGTGACCAATCAGTGGTAACCAATCACCGTCCTCTTGCCAAAGTAAAATATACAAAATTGTTCGTCTAGGCCGTCCACAACACAAATTACTCCCTCTGTCTCATAATATAAAAATATTTTTGACATTACACTAGCGTCAAAAACGTTTTTATAATATGAGACAAAAGGAATACTTTTTCAATTAAAATTGCATTTGATTTAAACAGTAGAATACTGGATACAAATAAGTATGGCATTGCTACTAATCAACCTGTTGGTGCCACGAAAATTGAAGCCGCCTAGCTCACCGTTTGATTAGCCTGGTCCGCACTGTCTGATCCTTTTCTCTCAGCCCGTTGAATGGTTAACGCACTCACGTCTCTCCCTCACATCGCACAACCTTCCCTCCTTTCTCCTTCGATCTCACAACACCTCAACCACCGGCGAGCACTCCATCGGAGCACGGGTAACCGCTGGCGACGCTTCATTGCAGCCTCGACACCGGCGCGACGGCGCTCCATCGCCACATCCGACGGTCGTCGATGATGTTTCACTGCACTGCCACACCATCGCAACGAGCTCCATTGCAGCGCCCGTCAACTGTCGTTCAAGCTTTTGTGCAGGTTGCAGCCCCACCATCGGGTGGGCGGTGCTCCATCGCAGCACCGACTACCCCCGTCGAAAGCTCCATTGCAGCACCCGATAAATGGCCTCCGGCGAATCTTCACTGCGGCACCGCAACAGGCGCGACAGTGCTTCATGCCAGCGTGATCGCGACGGGTGTTACAACGAATCACACGGTGGCGACACGCAGAGTGCGGCTACTGCCATCACCAGCAAACGGTTGCAACACTGGACGCTCACCCGCAAACGATGATGCATCGGCGCGCACGCACCACTGGACGCTCACCGGGAGCACCACCATGCTCTTCAACCCCGGTAGCACCATCGTGCCCTTCAAACACCGGTTGCAACAAAAAGTCCTGCATGTCCCCTATTGCTGGAGTGCAGAAGGTCACACCCGGGTGCTGTAAACTGTTTGCGGGTTGCTCCATCGAGAGCTAATGGTGAAGAGGTGGGGCGGCTTGCTCCGACATGGATTAATGGCGAGGAGGGGGACGTGTTGCGTGAAACAAAGATAAGAGAGGGAAAGGGGGATCCGGCATGGTGGGAAAACGGAAATGAGTGACTCCCGTTGACATCGGAGATAAGGCAAACTACACGGACCATGCTGTGGCCTCACATGGAAGTGTAGCGATCACGCGAGACGGCTTACTTTCTGGAGAAATCATCCGAATGGTTTTTAACATTTTCCTATAATTATAGGGTAATTGCTTTTTCGGGGGGGATATAGGGTATTAAACCCACCGACACGAGAACACCATAAGCAAAAGGGGAACTATGCACTAGTGCAGAAAAGCCTAGCTCTGACATAGCAAAAATGAACTTGCTAGTGTGGACACCTGATACGTCTCCAACACATCTATAATTTTTGATGGTTTCGTGCTATTATCTTGTCAAACTTTGGATGTTTTGTATGTCTTTTATATATTTTTTGGGACTAACTTATTAACTCACTGCTAAGTGCCAGTTCCTGTTTTTTCCGTGTTTTTGACCCTTTTCGGAGGAGAATTTTAAACGGAGTCCAAACGGAATAAAATCTGCGGAATGATTTTTTCCATAACAGAAGACACACGGGAGACTTGAGAACCAAGACAGGAGACCTCGGAGGAGGTCACAAGCCCACCAGGCCCGGCCAAGGGGGGGGGGCTAGCAGGCTTGTGAGCTCCCCGTGGCTCCCCTGCCCTAGGTCTTCCACCTATATATTCCCTCAAATTCCAGAAAAAAATCAGGAGATCATCGAAAATACTTTTCCGCCGCCGCAAGCTTCTGTCTCCGCAAGATCCCATCTGGGGCATGTTATGGTGCCGTGCCGGAGGGGGGATTCAGATACGAAGGGCTTCTTCATCAACACCATGACCTCTCCAATGATGCGTGAGTAGTTCACCATAGACCTACGGGTCCATAGCTAGTAGCTAGATGGCTTCTTCTCTCTCTTGGATCGTCAATACAAAGGTCTCCATGATCTTCATGGAGATCTATCCAATGTAATCTTGTTTTCCGGTGTGTTTGTCGAGATCCGACGAATTGTGGATTTATGATCAGATTATCTATGAACCTTATTTGAGTTTCTTCTCATCTCTCTTATGCATGATTTCATATCCTTGTATTTCTCTTCGAGTCGTGGGTTTTGTTTGGCCAGCTTGATCTATGATTCTTGCAATGGGAGAAGTGCTTGGTTTTGGGTTCATACCGTGCGGTGACCTCACCCAGTGACAGAAGGGGTAGCGAGGCACGTATCGTGTTGTTGCCATCAAGGGTAAAAAGATGGGGTTTTCATCATTGGTTTGAGATTATCCCTCCACATCATGTCATCTTGCTTAAGGCGTTACTCTGTTCGTCATGAACTCAATACACTAGATGCATGCTGTATAGCGGTCAATGTGTGGAGTAATAGTAGTAGATGCAGAAAGTATCGGTCTACTTGTCTCGGACGTGATGCCTATATGTATGATCATTGCCTTAGATATCGTCATGACTTTGCGCGGTTCTATCAATTGCTCGACATTAATTTGTTCACCCACCGTAATATTTTCTATTTTGAGAGAAGTCTCTAGTGAACACTATGGCCCCGGATCTACTCCACACTATATTTTCAGCCTTACTCTTTTTCTTCGTTGCACTTTCCTCCTTCAGATCTCACTCTGCAATTAATCTTGAAGGGATTGACAACCCCTTTATAGCGTTGGGTGCAAGCTCTTTTGTGTTTGTGCAGGTATTCTAGACTTGACGATATTCTCCTACTGGATTGATACCTTTGTTCTCAACTGAGGGAAATACTTACTGCTCCTGTGCTGCATCACCCTTTCCTCTTCAAGGGAAAAACCAACGCAAGCAAGTCTCTATCAACGTGTCAATTTCTGGCGCTGTTGTTTGAGAAGTAGCAGAAGGATTTCTGGCACCGTTGTCGGCGAGGATCAAGTCAAGAACTCATCCAAGTAAGTGTCGCAAACTCATCTCTTGCATTTACTTTTTTTTGCCTCTCGTTTTCCTCTCCCCCACTTCTGAAAAAAAATTACAAAAATATTTGCCTTTTTCGTTTGCCCTTTTCTTTCACTTGCTTTCTGTTGGCTTGTGTGCTATGTGCCTTCAATATGCTTGCATCTTCGCTTGCTGAAAATCTATTGATATGGATCCTCATCCACTTGCTAATCTCTTTAAGAGATCCACTTATGTGGAACCAATTGCTGGTGAGTTGAGTGCACTTGACTTTCTCTATGGAGTTTTGCTTGAGAGGCGTGAATCTGAAAATCGTGATGAAGAAATTTATGAAGTGATTCACGAGGGCTCCTTGGATGAAAAGCATGATTGCAATGGTTTCACTGTAAATTCTATTAGTGACAATCATGCTAAAAATATGCAAAACCCTAAGCTTGGGGATGCTAGTTTTTCTATGACCACTACTTATTGCAATAATCATGATTGGGGTGATGATCTTTCTTATGATCTTGAAAAATTGTTTAAACCTCATGATGAATATGATATTTGCAATAATATTGAAAGTGGGTTTGGAGAAGTCATGACTTTAGTTGATGATAATCCCACTATTTTTGAAGAGCGTCAACTTTGCATGCATGTGGATCATGAAAAGAATATCCTATGTGACAGTTACATTGTTTAATTCGAATATGATCCCACATGTAATTATTATGAGAGAGGAAAATACGGTGGTAGAAACTTTCATATCACTAAGTTACCTCTCGCTATGTTGAGATTGCTATTGTCTCTTTCTTCTTCCTTGCATTTGGTAACTATTGGTTGTATTGCCAATTTGTTTTCCTATAAAATGCCTATGCATAGGAAGTATGTTAGACTCAGATGTGATTTTCACATGCTTTATGATGCTCTCGTTGTGCTTCAATTCTTGTCTTTTCTGTGAGCATCATTGAACTATCAATGCCTAGCTAAGGGCGTTAAACAATAGCGCTTGTTGGGAGGCAACCCAATGAATTTATCTTTGCTTTTTTATTTCTGTTTTTGTTGCATTCACACCATCATAATTCTGTTATGATTGTGTTTTTTGTGTTTCTTTTTGTGTTTGAGCCAAGCAAAACCTTTATGACTAGTCTTGGTGATGGTTGTTTAATCCTGCTGGAAAAAGACAGAAACTTTTCGCTCACGAGATGATTTTTCATTTTTATTGAGAAAGAGCTTTTGAGTTGATTCTTTTTTTTGCTGGTTGATATGCCTTTTGCCCACGCATTCGTAATTGTTCAGAATTTTTGAGGTACCAGAAGTATACGAAGTATACAGATTGCTACAAACTGGTCTGTTTTTGACAGATTCTGTTTTTGTTGAGTTGGTTGCTTGTTTTGATGAAACTATGGATAGTATCGGGGGGGGGGGGGTACTAGCCATGGGAAAGTGAGAATACACTAGCCTAACACCAATATAAATATAAATCAAGATTGCTACAGTACCTAATGAGGTGCTAGTTTGTTTTCTTGTGCTAATGTTATCACAAGTTTCTGTTTAAGTTTTGTGTTGTGAAGTTTTCAAGTTTTGGGTGATGTTCTCATGGACAAAGAGATAAGGAGTGGAAAGATCTCAAGCTTGGGGATGCCCAAGGCATCCCAAGCCAAATTCAAGGACACCAAAACCCTAAGCTTGGGGATGCCCCGGGAAGGCATCCCCTCTTTCGTCTTCAATCCATCGGTAACATTACTTGGGGCTATATTTTTATTCACCACATGATATGTGTTTTTCTTGGAGCATCTTGTATCTTAGGATTCTTTTCTTTTTGTTGTGTCACAATCATCCTTGCTGCACACCTTTTGACAGAGACATGCACTCATCGTGATTTTGCTAGAATGCTCATCGTGCTTCACTTATATCTTTTGAGCTAGATTTTTTTGCTCTATGTGCTTCACTTAGATCCTTTAGAGCACGGCGGTGCGTTACTTGGTAGTTGGCTTATGCTATGAAAGTAGTCCCAAAGGTGATAGGTACCCAAAAAGGATACAGAAACCTCCATCTTCATGTGCATTGAGTAGAAAGAGAAGTCTTGATTCCTCTCAATTAGTTTTGAGACGTGGATTTGGTAATATTAAGACTTATGTTAGTAGGGTGTTGTGAATCTAGAAATACTTGTGTTGAAGTTAGTGATTCCCGTAGCATGCACGTATGGTGAACCGCTATGTTAGGAAGTCAGAGCATAATTGATCTATTGATTGTCATCCTTTGTGTTGAGGTCGGGATCACGCGATGGTTAACACCTACCAACCCTTCCCCTAGGAGTATGCATTTAGCACTTTGTTTCGATTACTAATAAAAACTCTCGCAATAAGTATGTGAGTTCTTCATGACTAATGTGAGTCCATGGTATAGATGCACTTTCTCCTTCCACCATTGCTATCCTCTCTAGTACCGCGCAATTCTTGCCGGTGCACAAACCCACCATATGCCTTCCTCAAAACAGCCACCATACCTACCTACTATGGCATTTTCATAACCATTTCGAGATATATTGCCATGCAACTCCCACCGTTCTGTCTCATGACTTGTGCCGTCACTCTCATATTGCCATTGCATGATCGTAAGATAGCTAGCGAGATGTTTCAACGTCATACGCCAAGCTAGATCGTTGCACATCCTGGTACACTGCCGGAGGCATTTCCTATAGAGTCATCATCGTTCTAAGCTTTGAGTTGTGAGTAAATAAAAGTGTGATGATCATTATTATTAGAGCATTGTCCCATGTGAGTAAATAAAAAGAGAGAGGCCAAATAGCCCAAATAAAAAAAGAAGAGGCCAAGAGCCCAAATAAAAAAAGAGAAAAAGAGAGAAGGGACAATGCTATATCTTTTTCCACACTTGTGCTTCATAATAGCACCATGTTCTTCATGATTGAGAGCCTCTCATTTCGTCACCACCATATGCTAGTGGGAATCTTTATTATATAACTTGGCTTGTATATTCCAATGATGGGCTTCCTCAAAATTGCCCTAGGTCTTCGTGAGCATGCAAGTTGGATGCACACCCACTAGTTATCCTTTTAAGCTTTCACATACTTATAGCTCTAGTGCATCCTTTGTATGACAATCCCTACTCATTCACATTGATATCTATTAATGGGCATCTCCACAGCCCTTTGATACCCCGAGGCAATGTGACCATCTCCTCCTTTTTGTCTCACAACCACCACCACACTGTATTCCACCTATAGTGCTATATCCATGGCTCACACTCATGTATTGCGTCATAGTTATAAAAAGTTTGAGAAAGTAAGAGTGCGAAAACAATTACTTGGCCAATACCGGGGTTGTGCATGATTTAAATTAGTTGTGTGAGGATGATGGAGCATGGCCAGACTATATGATTTTGTAGGGATAACTTTCTTTGGCCTTGTAATTTTGAAAGTCCATGATTACTTTGCTAGTTTGCTTGAAGTATTATTGTTTTCATGTCAATAGAAAACTATTGTTTTGAATCTTACGGATCTGAACATTCATGTCACATGAAAGAAGTTGCAAAGGACAACTATGCTAGGTAGCATTTCACATAAAAAATTCAGTCTTTATCACTTCCCTACTCGAGGACGAGCAGGAGTTAAGCTTGGGGATGCTTGATACGTCTCCAACGTATCCACAATTTTTGATGGTTCCATGCTATTATCTTGTCAAACTTTGGATGTTTTGTATGCCTTTATATCTTTTTTGGGACTAACTTATTAACTCAGTGCCAAGTGCCAGTTCCTGTTTTTTCCGTGTTTTTGACCCTTTTCAGAGGAGAATTTTAAACGGAGTCCAAACAGAATAAAATCTGCGAAATGAATTTTTTTCCATAACAGAAGACACGCGGGAGACTTGAGAACCAAGGCAGGAGACCTCGGAGGAGGTCACAAGCCCACCAGGCCCGGCCTAGGGGGGGGGGCTAGAAGGCTTGTGAGCTCCCCGTGGCTCCCCTGCCCTAGGTCTTTCGCCTATATGTTCCCTAAAATCCCAGAAAAAATCAACAGATCATCGAAAATACTTTTCCGCTGCTGCAAGCTTCTGTCTCTGCAAGATCCCATCTGGGCACGTTCTGGTGCCCTGCCGGAGGGGGGATTCGGATACGGAGGGCTTTTCATCAACACCATGACCTCTTCGATGATGCGTGAGTAGTTCACCATAGACCTACAGGTCCATATCTAGTAGCTAGATGGCTTCTTCTCTCTCTTGGATCTTCAATACAAAGTTCTCCATGATCTTCATGGAGATCTATCCGATGTAATCTTCTTTTGCAGTGTGTTTGTCGAGATCCGATGAATTGTGGATTTATGATCAGATTATCTATGAATCTTATTTGAGTTTCTTCTGATCTCTCTTATGCAAGATTTCATATCCTTGTAATTCTCTTCGAGTCGTGGGTTTTGTTTGGCCAGCTTGATCTATGATTCTTGCAATCGGAGAAGTGCTTGGTTTTGGGTTCATACCGTGCGGTGACCTCACCAAGTGACAAAAGGGGTGGTGAGGCACGTATCGTGTTGTTGCCATCAAGTGTAAAAAAGATGAGGTTTTCATCATTGGTTTGAGATTATCCCTCCACATCATGTCATCTTGCTTAAGGCGTTACTCTGTTCGTCATGAACTCAATACACTAGATGCATGCTGGATAGCGATCGATGTGTGGAGTAATAGTAGTAGATGCAGAAAGTATCGGTCTACTTGTCTCGGACGTGATGCCTATATGTATGATCATTGCCTTAGATATCGTCATGACTTTGCGAGGTTCTATCAATTGCTCGATAGTAATTTGTTCACCCACTGTAATATTTGCTATTTTGAGAGAAGCCTCTAGTGAACACTATGGCCCCCGGGTCTACTCCACACTATATTTTCAGCCTTACTCTTTTTCTTCGTTGCACTTTCCGCCTTCAGATCTCACTTTGCAATCAATCTTGAAGGGATTGACAACCCCTTTATAGCATTGGGTGCAAGCTCTTTTGTGTTTGTGTAGGTACTCTAGACTTGACGAGATTCTCCTACCGGATTGATACCTTGGTTCTCAACTGAGGGAAATACTTACTGCTCCTGTGCTGCATCACCCTTTCCTCTTCAAGGGAAAAACCAACGCAAGCAAGTCTCCATCAACGTGTCAATTTCTGGCGCTGTTGTTTGAGAAGTAGCAGTATGGAGCCCACACTAGAAAAATTTAAAGTAGTCCAGAGAGTGCACGAGGAGGCGACAAGCCTGCTAGGCCCAGCCTACCCCCCTAGCTGGGCATGGAGGGCTTGTGGCCACCTCGTGCGCCTCCCGGACTCCGTTTTCATGCGGAGTACTCCTTGTGGTCTAAAAAAAATCATTATATATTCTCCCGAAAGGTCTGACCTCTGTATCACGCAAATTTCCTATATTTTTGTTTCGAGCTTGTTTCTGCTGCAGATCTAGATCGCTATGACGTCCCCAAAAGCTCCGAAGGACAAGATCTTCGAGAAGGTCATCAATCCTTACCTAGAGGGAGTGATGCAACACCCTCAATCCATCGAGATGCGTGAGGGGATGTTGCGTATCCATGATGTTGAGGGGCCCAAGAAGACCGGAAGCATGGAGGCGAGGCTCGAAGCAATGGAACAACATGTCTTCAAGTGTCAAGGGATGGTGGAGCATGGACTCAACGCCAACCACATGATGATAACAGATTTCACCAACAAGCACAAGATTGATGCCAATGACGTTGGGAAGCACCTCTCCAGTCTCTATGACAGGATTGATCACCTCCAAGCCCATATCTATGACCTGTAGAACCAAAACTGTGAGTATGAGTATAGACTTAAATCAATACGGTTGGTTGCAGATTTGAGGATTCCGTAGACTCGTTCATCTTTCCATGATGGAGCACCTATGCCTTGGAAGACGGAGGATCAAACTCATGTTGCAACAACTCCACCACCATCACCCCAAAGGAAGACAACTGAGCATGGGTATGGGCAATCCCCTTGGCTTGTGCCAAGCTTGGGGGAGTTGCCCCGGTATCGTATCACCATCATATCTTTTGCCTTTACCTTTGTTTTAGTTTGTTCCTTTTCAGTTTTCTCTTTCTCTAGTAGAATAAAAGTCTTAGTGTTTTAGGCTTGAGTTTTGCTTTGTGTCACCCCCGATGTATTCGAGCTCGTGAGCCATATAATAAAGTGTATCTTAGTTGAAGGGCTTTGCCTCTTTCCATGATCAAAAGATCGAGAAAGAACAAAAGCATGAAAGATCACGTAGTGATCTTATGGGAAGTGATGGCTTCACATATAAAAAGGATGATGATTGAAACTTGTTGAGGGTAGATAAACGTAAACCTTGGTCATTGGTGCAATTAATAGGAAGTGATAAAGAAGGAGAGGTTCACATATAAATATATCACCCTTGAAGATCCCTTAGCATGTGATGATTGCTTCCACCTCATGTTAGCCAAAACTCCCGCACCAAGTAGAGATACCACTTGTGCATCCATAAACCTTTAACCTAGTTTTGCCATGAGAGTCCACCATACCTACCTATGGATTGAATAATATCCCTCAAGTAAGTTTTCATCGGTGCAAGCAATAAAAAATGTTGCCTAATATGTATGATCTATTAGTGCGTGGAAAATAAGCTTTGTACGAACCTGTGATGAGGAAGACATAAAAGCGACAGACTGCATAATAAAGTTCTTTATCACATGAGGCAATATAAAATGACGTTCCTCCGCACTAAGAGGACACACATCCGAACCTCAAAAGCGCATGACAACCTCTGCTTCCTTCTGCGAAGGGCCTATCTTGTACCTTTACTTTTTGCCCTTGAAAGAGTCATGGTGATCTTCACCAATTCCTTGTTTCGCCTTTATATTGGCTAACGTCATATTCTAGGGAAAGATCTATATTCATATGTCAACTTGGAAGTAAGTATTCATGAATTATTATTGTTGACATTACCCTTGAGGTAAGCAGTTGGGAGGCAAAACTATAAGCCCCTATCTTTCTCTGTGTCCAGCTGAAACTTTGATCTCATGAGTACCACGTGAGTTGTAGCAATTGTAGAGAACGAAAAGATGATTGAGTATGTGGATTTGCTTTACAAGCTCTTATTTGACTCTTTCTGATGTTGTGACAAATTGCAATTGCTTCAATGACTAAAGGCTATCGGTTGTTGATTCTCGGTAAGGTTCCTGATCCATGCTTTACTTTGTGAAGGAATTGTCACTTTGGCATGAGAGATTATATGTTGGTATTGCTGTTCTAATCATGATCATGATGCCTGCATGTTCGTATCTTGTTTTTTCGACACCTCTCTCCCTAAACATGTGGGCATGTTTATTGATTTGGGCTTTCGCTTGAGGACAAGCGAGGTCTAAGCTTGGGGGAGTTGATACGTCCATTTTGCATCATGCTTTCATGTTGATATTTATCGCTTTTTGGGCTATTATTTCACTCCACGGTACAGTACTTATGCTTTTCTCTCTTATTTTGCAAGGTTTACTTGAAGAGGGAGAATGCCGGCAGCTGGAATTCTGGCCTGAAAAAGGAGCAAGTTTGAGATGCCTATTCTGTGCAACTCTAAAAGCCGTGAAAATCAACGGGGAATTATTTTGGTTTTTATGAAAAATACTGCGCGGAAGAAGTACCAGAGGGGCGCCACCTGGAGGCCACAAGCCTGCCAGGCCCGGCCTACCCCCCTGGTCGGGCCTGGGGGGCTTGTGGGCCCCCTGTTGCCCCTCCGGCGCTCATCTTTTGCTATATGAAGGGTTTCGTCCGGAAAAAAACCCAGAAGGGAGCTTTTCGGAGGATTCGCCGCCGCCACGAGGCGGAACTTGAGCAGAACCAATCTAGAGCTCCGGCAGGACGATCCTGCCGGGGAAACTTCCCTCCCGGAGGGGGAAATCATCGCCATCGTCATCCCCAACACTCCTCTCGTCGGAGGGGACTCGTCACCATCAACATCTTCATCAGCACCATCTCATCTCCAAACCCTAGTTCATCACTTGTAACCAATCTCCGTCTCACGACTCTGTTTGGTACTTGTAAGGTTGCTAGTAATGTTAATTACTCCTTGTAGTTGATGCTAGTTGGATTATTGGGTGGAAGAGTTTATGTTCATATCCTTGATGCTACTCATTACCTCTCTGGTCATGAATATGATTATTCTTTGTGAGTAGTTACTTTTTTTCCCGAGGACATGTGATAACTCATGCTAATAGTAGTCATGTGCATCTGGTATCCGTTCGATATTTTGATGTGTTGTATGTTGTTTTTCCTCTAGTGGTGTTATGTGAACGTCGACTACATAACACTTCACCATTATTTGGGCCTAGAGGAAGGCATTGGGAAGTAGTAAGTAGATGATGGGTTGCTAGAGTGACAGAAGCTTAAACCATAGTTTATGCGTTGCTTCGTAAGGGGCTGATTTGGATCCACTAGTTTAATGGTATGGTTAGACTTTGTCTTTATTCTTCTTTCGTAGTTGCAGATGCTTGCAAGAGGGGTTAATCATAAGTGGGATGCTTTTCCAAGTAAGGGCAGTACCCAAGCGCCGGTCCACCCACATATCAAACTATCAAAGTAATGAACGCGAATCATATGAACATGATGAAAACTAGCATGACAGAAACTCCCGTGTGTCCTCGGGAGCGTTTTTCCTCCTATAAGACTTTGTCCATGCTTGTCCCTTGCTACAAAAGGGATTGTTCCACTTTGCTGCACCGTTGCTACTTTTGTTACTTGTTGCTTGCTACGAATCACCTCACCATACAATCACTTGTTATCGGTAATTTCAGTGTTTGCAGATATTTCCTTGCTGAAAATCACTTGTCAGATCCTTCTGCTCCTCGTTGGGTTAGACACTCTTACTTATCGAAAGGACTACGGTAGATCCCCTATACTTGTGGGTCATCAAGACACTTTTCTGGCGCTAGAAAAAGGTCTTGATAACCCATAAGTATAAGGGATCGCAACAGTTTTCGAGGGTAGAGTATTCAACCCAAATTTATTGATTCGACTCAAGGGGAAGCGAAAGAATATTCTCAAGTATTAGCAGTTGAGTTGTCAATTCAACCACACCTGAAAGATTTAGTATCTGCAACAAAGTATCAGTAGCAAAGTAGCAGCAAAGTAACAGTAGTAGCAACAGAGTAACAGTAGCAACAGTGATAGCAGTAGCAGCAAAGTAACATAGCAAGGACCAGTAGGAAAAACTCATAGGCATTGGATCGGTGATGGATGATTATGCCGGATGCTATTCATCATGTAACAGTTATAACACGGAGAGATATGTAACTAGCTCCAGTTCATCAATCTAATGTAGGCATGTATTCTGTATGTAGTCATACGTGCTTAGGGAAAAGAACATGCATGCCATCTATTGTCCATCCCTCCCGTGGCAGCGGGGTCCTAATGGAAACCACGGGATATTAAGGTTCTCCTTTTAATAAAGAACCGGACCAAGGCATTAACACTTGGTGAATACATGAACTCCTCATACTATGATCATCTCCAGGAGTGGTTCCGGCTATTGTCACTCCGGGGTTGCCGGGTCATAACACATAGTGGGTGACTACAACTTGCAAGATAGGATCTAAACACACATATATTGGCGACAACATAATAGGTTCAGATCTGAAATCATGGCACTCGGGCCCTAGTGTCAAGCATTAAGCATGGCAAAGTAGTAGCAACATCAATCTCAGAATATAGTGGATACTAGGGATCAATCCCCGTCAAAACTAACTCGATTACATGATAGATCTCATCCAACCCATCACCGTCCAGCAAGCCTACGATGAGATTACTCACGAACGTTGAAGAGCATCATGGAATTAGCGATGAAGGAAGGTTGATGATGACGATGGCGACGATCTCCCCCCTCCGGAGCCCAAAACGGACTCCAGATCTGCCCTCAAGAGGAAGAACAGGAGGTGGCGGCGCCTCCGTATCGTAAAACGCGATGAACTCTTCTCCTTGATTTTTTCCGGACGAAAGAGGTTATATAGAGCTGGAATTGGGGGCGGCGGAGCTCCGAGGGGCTCACAAGCCTTCCAGGCCTCGTGCAGAAAAGCCTAGCTCTGGCATAGCAAAAATGAACTTGCTAGTGTGGACACCCCACGCCACCAATATGGCATCACTGTTAGAATTTAGTGGTGGCGTTGGAGATGGCGCCAGCAGTATTTTGAATACATATGGCGTTGGACAGAGTTGCATGTCGGCACTATCATATTTAGCTAATAAAAAATACACAACAATGGAAACTTCACAAACTAAATGTGTCAGCAATTTACAAAAGATACTACCAACTTCACAAACTAAAAACGTTTCACCAATTCACAAAAGGAAGTACCAACTTCACAATGGATCAATTTTCCCCTCTCGACACTACCTATGTTCTGAGGACTAACTTAAGCTCGCAAAATTTATTCCTATGCATACGCCCCTCTTGCCCCGTTCTCTAGCCTATAAATTATCTAATTTTCCAAAAAACCCTAGGGGTACCCACGAAACAGTTTTTATGCCATCACAAGTCTCTCTTCCATGGAAATCCCATACGGAGCTCCATTTCGACACTCTATCGGAGGGAGGATTGATCACAGAGGGCCTCTTCATCAACCTTGACGCCCTCTTGTTGATGTGTGAGTAGTTCACCTCATACCTACGGGTCAGTAGTTAGTACCTAGATGGCAATCTTTCTCTCTTGACCTTCAATACAATGATCATCGCATCTCCGCTTTGATCTATCTGATGTAATTATTTTGTATGGTGTGTTTGTTCAGATCCAGTGAATTGTGGGTTTATGTTCACTTTATTCATAAAAAGTATTTCAGTCTTCTCTGAATTGTTATTGCTCTTATTTGCATGATCATCATAGCTTTGTAAATCTATCCGATCCATTGAATTGCTTTGGCCAAGTAGTTTGATCTTTCTTCAGTGGTAGATGTGCGGTGTGGTGGGTTCAACCTAACGAGTTTCTATATCCCAGTGACAGAAGGGGACAAGTTGCATCTTTGTGTTGCTATCACTAAGGATAAAATGATGGGGTTTATTCATATTGATTGAGTTACTTTGTCTACACCATCTCATCGTTCCCCAAGCATTACTCTATTTTACTTAATCATCTAGATGCATGCTTGATAGCGATCGATGGGTGGAGTAATAGTAGTAGGTGCAGGCAGGACTCGGCCTATTTGCTTATGGACGTGATGCCTCTATACACATGATTATTGCCGTGAAAATCACATAACTATCCGCTGTTCTATGAATTGTCCAACAGTAATTTGTTTACCCACCATATGTTGCTTTCACTTATATATTCAGAAAACTTATATTTTCCTTGTTGCCTTCTTTTATCTTTTATTTTAGTTCCAATTCTCAACAATTATCTACACAACCTACTTGCTTGCAAATAACAAGAACAAGGAGATTGACAACCCTCTTGCCCGCGTTGGGTGCAAGTTGTTTGCTCTTTTCTGTGCAGCCGCAGAAGACGGTTGAGGATTGACATTCCTATTGGTTTGATAAACCTTAGTTTCTTAATCGAGGGAAATACTTACCCGCATTATGCTCCGATAACCCGTTCCTCTTCACGTAAAACCCAACGCAGATCACAAGCACCAAGAAGGATTTCTGGCGCCATTGTCGGGGAATATCATCACCAAATATTAGGAACTTTACACAAATTATCATTCACTTTTATCCTTTTTATTTATTGTTTAATCTTGCTCATTTAAAAAAATCAAAAATATTTACCTTGGCTTGCTTAGCTTGTCACTAGTTTGCATCTTTGCTCTCTAGTTTACTTGTCCTGCTTCTTACTTTGCTTGTTCGGTCACCATGTATCAATATACTACTAAGTTTTATGAATTCTCAAATACTAATAATAATGATTTTATCAGTACCCCAATACCGTCCTATTTACCCTAACAACTCCAGAGGAGGTCCCAAAACACTTTTTACACCGCCGCAAGTCTCCGTTCCAGCACTCTACTAGAGGGGGGATGAATCACACAAGGCTTCTACATCAACCTTGCCGTACTCATGATGATGTGTGAGTAGTTCACCACAAACCTACGGGTCCATAGCAGTACCTAGATGACATCTATCTCTCTCTCTCTCTCTCTCTCTCTTGGATCTTCAATACAATGATTATCACATCTTCCCTGATCCATATGATGTAACTCTTTTGTACGGTGCGTTTGTTGGGATCCGATGAATTGTGCGTTTATGTTTAGATTATTCATGATAAATATTCGAGTCTCCTCTGATATATAATATGACTCTTATGTGCATGATTATGATAGCATCGTAACTCTCTTCGATCTATTGAAATAGTTTGGCCAACTAGACTGATATTTCTTAGGTGAGAGAGGTGTGTTGTAGTAGGTTCAACGTGGAAAATTTTTGTATTCCACTTTTAAGTACATTCTCCTGCTTAATTGTTTTGGTGATGATGACAACTCACTATGTTATCTAACCGGGTGTCAAATATGAAGGTATCATTTGTTACGACACAAGACCGTTAGGCATTCCCTCCAAACGGAAAAGATCGAAGACGTGTTCCCTGCGTGTTTGTTCTCTTTGGTCATAGGGATCCCGTACTATTAAGAGGGAATCCACATTGGAAGTCTATGGGTGAATCAATTCTTCTCTAAGATTGTTGCACCCATCGTGTTCCATTGCATCATTGAGAGAGTGGAACCCCAGTTTTTCTCTACCAACTGATTGTACCGGTGCTCTAGGCGGTTGTACCGCTCAGTTACTGGGCGGTTGTACCGACCCTGCACCAGTCCACCACGGGACACGGTTCTGTTTCACTGCGGTTGTTGGGCGGTGGTGGTCCGGTTGTACCAGCCAGTACTACGAGTGTTCCAAGCGGTTGTACCACTTGGGACTTAGCCACGCCCAACAGCCATGGCTAGTGACACCTCTCGGCCAACTTCCTGTTTTGGCCCGGTTGTACGGCGGTGGTTGACTAGTTGTTCCTCTAAAATAGGAACACCGATTGTACCGTCCCAACAACTGGTTGTACCACCCAGTGCAATTTTTGCTGTAATGGTTAGAAATCTGGGGGCCTATATAAGGGGGGTGTTCTTCTTCCTCCCCCTTATCTCTTACCTCTCTCTCTCCTCCATTGATGCACTGAAGCTTTCTTGCCCAATCTCTCTCCCTAGCCACCAAAACTTGATGTCTTGCTAGGGATTGAAGGAGGAGACCTAGATGTACACTTCCACCAAAGGAAAATTGATTCCCCCAAGTTCTTGTGTGGATTTTGTTACTCTTGTGTGTTTGAGCACCCTAGACGGAAGAGATCACCTCGAAGCCACATTCCATTAAGGTGAAGCTCTGTGGTTTTGTTGGGAGCCTCCATTTAAGTTGTGGAGAGAGCCCCAACCTTGTTGTAAAGGTCTGGTTGCCACCTTAAAGGGCATCACTTAGTGGAATCACGACACCTTGCATTGTGTGAGGGCATGAGGAGAATACGGTGGCCTTAGTGGCATCTTGGGGAGTATTGTGCCTCCACGTTGCTCCAACAGAGACGTACTTCCCTTCAATGGGAAGGAACTTCGGGAACACATCCTCGTCTTCACCAGTTCAACTTGTGGTTATTTGTTTCCTTTACTTGTATTTAATCTTTGCTATTATTGTCGTTGTTAGCATCATATAGGTTGCTCACCTAGTTGCATATCTAGACAACCTATTTGTTGCTAAACCTAATTTGTTTAAAAAAAGGCTTAAAATTTGTTAGTTGCCTATTCAACCCCCTGTTGGGGAACGTTGCATGGGAAACAAAAAATTTCCTACGCACACGAAGACCTATCAAGGTGATGTCCATCTACGAGTGGAGATTTGGATCTACATACCCTTGTAGATCGCACAGCAGGAAGCATTAAGAAACGCGGTTGATGTAGTGGAACGTCTTCACGTCCCTCGAACCGTCCCACGAACCGTCCCGCGATCCGTCCCACGATCTGTTCCGATCTAGTTCCGAACAGACGGCACCTCCGCGTTCAAGACAGGTACAACTCGACGATGATCTCGGCCTTCTTGATCCAGCAAGTAAGCGGAGAAGTAGATGAGTTCTCCAGCAGCGTGACGACGCTTCGGTGGTGGTGATGATATACTCCTGTAGGGCTCCGCCCGAGCTCCGTAGAAATCCAATCTAGAGGTAAAACTATGTGGTATAGGCTAGAGTTGCACGTGGCAAAGTTGTGTCTCAAATCAGCCCTAAACCACAAATATATATATATATATATATACGAGGGAGGGGGAGGGCTAGCCTTGAGGCACAAGGCCTCAAGGGTGCGCCGACCAAGGGAGGAGGAGGACTCCTCCTCCAATTCGGTTTGGGAAGGAGGAGTCCTCCTCTTCCTTCCGACCTACCTCTTTCCCTTTTTCTTTTATTTTCTTTTGGTATTTTCTTATGTGGTGCCATGGGCCCCTTGGCCTGACTCCACTGATGTCCCACAAGCTTATGGGACCGCAGCAGTTTTCGAGGCTAGAGTATTCAACCCAAATTTGTTGGTTCGCACGACGGGAAGCGAAAGAACATTCTCAAGTATTAGCACCTGAATGTGTTAGATTCAACCACACCTGAAAGATTAGTGTCTGCAAGCAAAGTATCGGTAGCAAAGTAGTATGATAGCAACGGAGCTAGAAACGATCTGTTGACAAGGCAGACTATTCCTAACTGTTGTATCAATGGCGCCAGTAAAAGACTTGTTGACGGGATGTTAGTGCCGCTTACCTAGCCTCGGCAACGGCGCCAACAAAGCCTTGCCACAAGTAACAGCGGAGTAGTAAAGAACAGTAGTAGCAACAACAGCAAAGTAACAAGTAACAGCAGTAGTGACAGCAGCACCAAAGTGGCCCTATCCCTCTTGTAGCAAGGGACAAGCCTAGGCAAAGTAACGTAGCGAGGACCAGTAGTAAAAGACTCGTAGGCAGTGGATCGGTGATGGATGAGTGTGACGGATGTGATTCATCATGTAACAGCTATAACACGGAGAGATATGTGGCTAGCTCCCGTTCATCAATCTAATGTAGGCATGTATTCCGTATGTAGTCATACGTGCTTAGGGAAAAGAACTTGCATGACATCTATTGTCCATCCCTCCCATGGCAGCGGGGTCCTAATGGAAACTATGGCATATTAAGGTTCTCCTTTTAATAAAGAACCGGACCAACGCATTAACACGCGGTGAATACATGAACTCCTCATACTATGGTCATCTCCGGGAGTGGTTCCGGCTATTGTCACTCCGGGGTTGCCGGGTAATAACACATAGTAGGTGACTACAACTTGCAAGATAGGATCTAAAACTCACATATATCGGAGACAACATAATAGGTCCAGATCTGAAATCATGGCACTCGGCCCCTAGTGACAAGCATTAAGCATAGCCAAGTAGTAGCAACATCAATCTAGAACATAGTGGATATTTGCACAGGTATTTTTCTTTTATTCCATAAAAATTCTCCGTAAATTTTCAGGACATTCCGAGAACTTATATTTCTGCACAAAAACAACACCATGGCAATTCTGATGAAAACAGCATCAATCCGGGTTAGTTCCATTCAAATCATGCAAATTAGAGTCCAACACAAGGGAAAAATAGTTCAGAAAAGTAGATACGATGGAGACGTATCATCCACCAGCCCACTAAGGACTTGTGGCGCCATCCTAGTGCCTTGGGCTCACTCCCGAGTGGGTGGGCCCCTCCCGGTGAACTCCCAAAACCCATTCGTCAGTCCCGATACACTACCAGAATCGCCCGAAACTTTCCGTGACCAAATGAAACCATCCTATATATCAATCTTCATTTCGGGACCATTCCAGAAACCCTCGTGACGTCCGTGATCTCATCTAGAACTCCGAACAACATTCAGTAACCACACATATAACTCAACTATACTAAAACATCATCGATCCTTAAGTGTGCAGACCCTGCGGGTTCGAGAACTATGTAGACATGCCCCGAGGCACTCCTCGGTCAATATTTAATAGCGGGACCTGGGTGCCCATATTGGATCCTACATATTTTCTGAAGATCTTATCGGTTGAACCTCAGTGTTAAGGATTCATATAATCCCGTATGTCATTCCCTTTGTCCTTCGGTATGTTACTTGCCCGAGATTTGATCGTTGGTATCCGCATACACATACGTCTCCATCGTATCTACTTTTCAAAACTCTTTTGCCCTTGTTTTGGACTATAATATGCATGATTTGAATGGAACTAACCCAGACTGACGCTGTTTTCAGCAGAATTGCCATGGTATTATTTTGGTGCAGAAATAGAAGTTCTCGGAATGACCTGGAAACTTACGAGGATTTTTTGTGGAATATATAAAAAATACTGGCGCAAGAATTACACGAAGACATGGAGCCAGGGGCCCACGAGCCCAGGAGGCGCGACCCTCCCCCTAGGGCGCGCCTGGCAGGCTCGTGGGGCCCACGTAGCTCCGCAGCCTCCAACTCCAACCCTATATAGTCTCTCTCGCCCAGGTAAATTTAGGAGAGAAGAGTTCATCGCGTTTCACAATACAGAGCCGCCGCCACCTCCTGTTCTTCCTCGGGAGGGCAGATTGGAGTCCGTTCTCGGCTCCGGAGAGGGGAAATTGACGCCATCGTCATCATCAACCATCCTTCATCACCAATTCCATGATGCTCTTCATCGTTCGTGAGTAATCTCATCGTAGGCTTGCTGGACGGTGATGGGTTGGATGATCTATCATGTAATCGAGTTAGTTTTGATGGGGTTTGATCCCTAGTATCCACTATGTTCTAAGATTGATGTTGCTACTACTTTGCTATGCTTAATGCTTGTCACCAGGGCCCGAGTGCCATGATTTCAGATCCGAACCTATTATGTTTTCATCAATATATGTGTGTTATTGATCCTATCTTTCAAGTTGTAGTCACCTACTATGTGTTATGACCCGACAACCTCGGAGTGACAATAACCGGAACCACTCCCGGAGATGACCATAATATGAGGAGTTCATGTATTCACTTCGTGATAATGCTTGTTCTGGTTCTCTATTAAAAGGAGACCTTAATATCCCTTAGTTTCCATTAGGACCACGCTGCCACGGGAGGGATAAACAAAAGATGTCATGCAAGTTCTTTTCCATAAGCACGTATGACTAAATACGGAATACATGCCTACATTACATTGACGAACTGGAGCTAGTTACATATCACCCTATGTTATAACTGTTACATGATGAATGTCATCCGACATAATTATCCATCACTGATCCAATGCCTACGAGCTTTTCCTATACTGGTCCTTTCTAAGTTACTTTACCGCTACTACTGTCACACTTGCTACACAAATTACTACTGCTACTGTTACCGCCGCTACCATTACTATCATACTACTTTGCTACTAAAACTTTGCTTCAGATACTAAGTCTTTCAGGTGTGGTTGAATTGACAACTCAACTGCTAATACTCGAGAGTATTCTTTTGCTCCCCTTGTGGTGAATCTATAAATTTGGGTTGAATACTCTACCCTAAAAAACTGTTGCGATCCCCTATACTTGTGGGTTATCAAGACCTCTTTCTAGCTCCGTTGCTGGGGAGCATAGCTCTATTCTCTGAGTCACTTGGGATTTAGATATGTTGATCACTATGAGGAATCCGAGAGATCCAAAAACTAAATTCTTGCCCTCAACTACGAGGACAGGTAAGGAACTGCCATCTAGCTCGGCACTTGATTCACCTTTAGTCATGAGTAAATATGCGACACCACAACCTACTAGTAATTCTGATATGTCGCCTGTGCTTGATGATGCTACTTCTGCTATCCATGATGATTATGATGATGCTTTGCTTGATAATGATATGCCAGTGGGTGAATATCTTGATGCACAAATTGCTAGAGTTACTGCTGAATCTGATGATACTTATGAAACTGATGAAATTATTGAAGTTGAACCTGCTGTGACACCTGTTAGACCTAGCTCTCCTAGATATGAATTGCCTAATATACCTAAGGGTTATGTTATGGAGGGAGAGGTAGCTGAAGACTTTCTTGCTTGTAAGGATAGCTATGATCTTGAGAATTTATTATGCAAGTGGAAAGAAAAAATATCTAAATGCTAGAATGAAATATGATCCTAAGTTTGCTACTTCACCCATCTTTGTTACTGATAAGGATTATGAATTCTCTGTCGATCCGAAGTTAATCACTTTGGTTGAATCTGATCCTTTTCATGGTTATGAATCTGAAACTGTTATAGCACATCTTACTAAACTGAATGATATAGCCACCCTATTCACTAATGAGGAACAAATTCGCCATTACTATATCCTTAAGTTGTTTCCTTTCTCACTAAAGGGTGATGCTAAAACTTGGTTTACTTCTCTTGCTCCTAGTTGTGTGTGTAGTCCCCAGGATATGATATACTACTGCTCTGAGAAATATTTTCCTGCCCATAAGAAACAAGCTGCCTTGCAGGATATATATAACTTTGTGCAAATTGAAGAAGAGAGTCTCCCACAAGCTTGGGGGAGGCTTGTCCAGTTACTTAATGCTTTGCCTGATCACCCTCTTGAGAAAAATGAAATACTTGATATCTTTTATAATGGACTAACCGATGCTTCTAGGGACAACCTAGATAGTTGTGCTGGTTGTGTGTTCACGGAACAAACTGTGGAACAAGTTGAAATTCTATTGAATAATATCTTGAGCAATGATAATGCTTGGACTATTCCCGAACCACCCCCGAAGCCAACTCCGAAGAAAAGAGGTATTCTATTCCTCAGTCCTGAAGATATGCAAGAAGCCAAGAAATTTATGCAAGAGAAAGGTATTAAATCTGAAGATGTTAAGAATCTACCACCTATTGAAGAAATACATGGTCTTGATAACCCGACACAGGTAGTAGAGGTAAATTCTCTTCGTAGATTCAATGAGAGTGATATTCCTTATGATAAACCTGTTAGCTTATGCTTAGATGAATTTGATAACTTTGTTGACAAACAACAACGTTTTAATGATTATGTTAGCAGACAACTGCAACAAAATGCTCGTATGATTAATCATATAAGTGCTTGTGTGGATAGAAATGTTAATGATCTTAAGCTTATTGGTAAACATGCTTCTATGGTCACTACTCAAGTAGAACAAGTACTTAAGGCTCAAATGACTTGCTCAATAAATTGAATGGCAATTCTGTTAGAGTTGTCACTAGAGGTGGTAGAATGACTCAGGAACCTATGTATCCTGAGGGCCATCCTAAGAGAATTGAACAAGATTCTCAAGGAGTTAATACTGATGCACCTAGTCATGCTAGTAATAGGAAGAAAAAGAAAGATGATAGGGATTTGCATGCTAGTAAACCTGATGCTCTTACACCTGAGAATCCAAATGAGGATTCTACTAATGCCGAAACACAATCTGGTGATGAACATGAGCCTAGTGATAATACTGATAATGATGTTCATGTTGATGCTCAACCTAGTAATGATAATGATGTGGAGATTGAACCTGCTGTTGATCTTGATAACCCACAACCTAAGAACAAGAGATATGATAAGAATGATTTTATTGCTAGGAAGCATGGCAAAGAAAGAGAACCATGGGTTCAGAAACCCATGCCCTTTCCTCCCAAACCATCCAAGAAAAAGGATGATGAGGATTTTGAGCGCTTTGTTGAAATGCTTAGACCTGTCTTTTTGCAAATGCGCTTGACTAATATGCTTAAAATGTCTCCTTATGCTAAGTACATGAAAGATATTGTGACTAATAAAAGGAAGATACCTGATGTTGAGATTTCCACCATACTTGCTAATTACACTTTTAAGGGTGGGACTCCTAAGAAACTAGGTGATCCCGGAGTGCCCACTATAACTTGCTCCATTAAAGGAAATTATGTTAGAACTACTTTATGTGATGTTGGAGCCGATGTTAGTGTTATGCCTCTCTCTTTATATCGTAGACTTGAATTGGCTAAGTTGACACCTACTGAAATGTCTTTCCAAATGGCCGACAAATCAACTGCTTTACCTATCGACATTTGCGAGGATGTGCCTGTTGTGGTTGCGAACGTTACTATCTTAATGGACTTTGTTATTCTTGATATTCCCGAAGATGATGCCATGGCGGTCATCCTTTGGAAGACCCTTTTTAAACACTGTAGGGGCTGTTATTGATTGCACCAAAGGCAATGTCACTTTCCATGTTAATGGTAATGAGCACACGGTGCACTTTTTGAAGAAACAATATCGAGTTCATTGCATAAATGCTATTGAAAAATCGCCATCAATTATTATTGAAAGCTTTGAATGCCCTATTCCTACTATGAAGATGAAATATGATATACTTATTGGGGATATGCACATCCCCGTTGAGGTAACCTAGTGATTATTTGAAAATTCTATGGTTTTATGTGATTCGAAAAAAGTTTGTCAAGGAAACTTGATCAACCTCATTGATGAATTTCTTTTGATGACCATGAGATGGATGAATCTAGAAGTCACAACCTTCTGTTCCCAACTTTTACTTTCTGTTGTTTTGTAGAAAAATAATAATTATAGCTTTATTTTCCTATTTTCTGCTTTTTCCGTTCCATAGAAAAATGACCTGAAAATAGAAGTTCTCCAAATGCCCTGAAATTCAAGTATGATTTTTCTGGAATATTTAAAAATTTCGAAGATAGATAACTAGTCAGGGGGATGCACCAGTGGGCCACGAGCCTAGGAGGTGCTGCCACTCTGCCTGGGCGTGCCTGGGAGGCTCGTGGGTCCCACATGGCCCCCGTCCACTTATTCCAGCACCCATCTCCTTCGTCTACCTCCAGAAAAAACCATTCCACAGCTCAAACCCGTGTTCTTGCTCATTTTGCTGCATTTTTCGATCTCCTTGTGCAAAGCCCCATTCACCAAACTGTTTTGGGGAATTGTTCCTTGGTATGTGACTCCTCCATTAGTCCAATTAGTTTTTGTTCTTGTTCTTTATTCATTGCATATTATTGCTGCCTTGGTGACCCTGTTCTTGAGCTTTGCATGTCAATTTTAGTTGGTCCCAGGTAGTTTTAATGCATGATATGGCCTCTAGGCACTTGTAGGAGTAGTTGCTATGAGTTTTGTTAAGCTTTGTCTACTTTTATTTTGAGTCACTAAAAATTTCAGAATTATTTCAGAAAAAGGAAGATGTTCAGGAAAAACTATCATGGTGGTTCGTCAAGCACAAGGGGACCCCGTCTCGCGATTCGGGAGCTCGATCCTTATCAGCCGAGGAACGCACCGGTGCAACCATGTGAATGGCCTTCCGATGAATTCATGATTGATGCAAGTTTCAAGGACGAGTTTGATACATTTGTTCACATCGCCAGGCTCGAAGAATTCATCTCCAATAAATGTGAACAATATACTACACTCACTACCTCTTTTGTTCGTAGATTCAAAATTTTCAGTTGGCCGTGACACATCCATACTGTTCAATCTTTATGACAATTCGTATACTATGGACTTAGAGGATTTTAATAGAATATGCAAGATACCTGATTGGGGTAGCCCCAATGACCCTCCTAAATCTTTGGTTCGAGATTTTATTTCTAGTATAACTGTTGGAGAAGCTAGAGATATTACGCAGGCTACCATGGGGAACATTCACTTTCCTGCCTTACATTATTTTGCCCTCTTCATGGGTAGATGCATTAACGGCAAGCATGAGCATTGTCACCTCTGCGCACCTGACCTTAGTAATTTTAAGAGCGCAGTAACGGGTGATAGAAGTTTCAACATGGGAGCTATAATTGTGAGGAGGCTAAATAATAATGCTAATGAAGGGGATTTCTTTGGTGGGATCTATGCCACTCGCATATCAAATTTTCTTGGAATACCCATCCGCACAGGAGATCCCCCTCTCCACACAGCTTTCCTTGATCGCGCCGCTATGATACGTTATCAGTTCCTTGAGAGCGATAATGAATCCCTCCTATACCGGTTAATATTTAGCCGACAACGTGTTTTCCATATTACCCTTCCTGCTCCAGCCTTCTTTGACTTTTAGGGAAAACGGAGATATTACATAACCAGAGGAGAGGCAGAGGAGTATGAGAGGGAGGTGAAGGCTGCTCTCCTCCGTGAGGCAGCTATTCAGGAGGTAGCTGCCGTGTTCCAGTACAACCCCAATTATGATTTTGGATATCACCCGGACCAGCCTTGGGAGTAGACCAACTTAGGCCAAAAGCCTAAGCTTGGGGGAGTACGTGTTTCTCACCGACTTTATATTCATGGTCACACATTCACTTTGATAGTCGGTGTTCACACTCTTCCATTGTATCATCCATGCTAGTTTATTTTTTTCTTGCTTTCTTCTCGTGTGTTTGTTTAAATATGAGAAAAACAAAAAACATAGTTGTAAGTTTACTTTCCAGCTTGCTTAGTGGTAATTAAAAATAAAACCCCAAAAGATTTCCCGTTCTTCTTTTGCTTGTTGGGAGCTTTCTCGTGTAAATAGTTTTCTTTTTCTTTGGGTCGAGGTAGAAGACCATGATTAAAATGATTAGTGGCTCTCATATGCATTATTGTTTATCCGTCAAAGAGCCATATTACTTTGTCTTCTCCTCTGAATTTGCTTGCAGATTCGAGCTTAGTCTAATGCACGAACACTCTTATTATTATTCACATCATTCGGTCATGCAAGTGAAAGGCAATAATTACGATATATGATGGAGTGACTGAGCCTGGAAAAGATGGTATGAACTCGACCTATTTTGTTTTTGTAAATATGACTAGCTCATCGTTCCTAATTCAGCATTGTTATGAGACAAACATGTTTGCAATGACAACTTAGAGATCATAGTTTCTTATGCCATGCTTAATTAGCTAGGAGCTTATAATGGTTTGTCTTGGATGCCAACATGAATTTCAAGATGACTATGATGTAGTACGATAGGATGGTATCCTCCTTTGAATGATTCAAGTGGCTTGACTTGGCACATGTTCATGCATGTAGTTGAAACAAAATCAACATAGCCTCTACGATATTCATGTTTATGGTAGTTTATGTCCTACTCATGCTTGCACTCAACGTTGGTTAATTTCAATGCATATTGATGACTGTTGTCGCTCTCTAGTTGGTCGCTTCCCAGTCTTTTGCTAGCCTTCACTTGTACTAAGCGGGAATACTGCTTGTGCATCCACTTCCATAAACCTAAAGTTGTTCCATATGAGTCCACCATACCTACCTTTATGCGGTATCTACCTGCCGTTCCAAGTAAATTTGCATGTGCCACTCTCTAAATCTTCAAATAATAATCTGTTTTGTATGCCCGAACCGCTCATGTGGTAACAAGGGGCGGTCAGCATCTTCCATGCTAGGCGTGTTATCCTCGATACGTGTTTATTCACTATCACTCACGAGAAAGGGGCCGGTAATCGGAATGCCCAGTTCCATGCTCAAATCAAAAATATAATTGCAAACAAAACTCCCCCTGGATTGTTGTTGGTATGGACGGCACCCGAGGATTTGGCTAGTCGTTGAGTGAGATTGATCGGTGGTGGGGGAGTCAAAATTTTACTGTTCTATTTGGGAACCGCCTATAATATGTGTAGCATGGAATATGGTGAAAACTCTTGGTCATCGCGTTGACAATGAAAGCATGCCACCTAAAATTATTTATCTCTTTTTTAAAAGCTTGAGCTCTGGCACATCTGCAAATCAATGCTTCCCTCTGCGAAGGGCCTATCTATTTACATTACTGTTGAGTCATCCTCTTCTTATAAAAGGCATCAATTAGAGAGCACCTCCGTCATTTTTATGCTTTGCTATTAATTGATATTGAGTATGACCGTGACTGGATCTTCTTTGCCATAAATTACAATGTTCAGTCAGCCCTTGGTCTTTGAAGGTGCTCTACATTTATGTTTTGCGGTCTCAGAAAGGGCTAGCGAGATACCATCTGTTCATATTGTGTCATGATTGTTTTGATTGAAGTGTTGACGTTTGAAACTTATTATTATTGCTCGCTAGTTGATTATGCCATTGATATGAGTACACCATGATACCTAAATGTTATTGCTTATGTGGTTAGCTTATGATCTTGCTGAAAATCCGAATATGAGTTAGACATAATTACAACAACAAGATTAAACAGAGTTCGTAAAAGTTTTTCTTTTGTCTCTTCCAGTTTGTCAACTGAATTGCTTGAGGACAAGCAAGGCTTTAAGCTTGGGGGAGTTGATACGTCTCCATCGTATCTACTTTTTCAAACTCTTTTGCCCTTGTTTTGGACTCTAATTTGCATGATTTGAATGGAACTAACCCGGACTGACGTTGTTTTCAGCAGAATTGCCATGGTGTTGTTTTTGTGCAGAAATAAAAGTTCTTGGAATGACCTGGTAACTTACGAGGATTTTTTGTGGAATATATCAAAAATACTATCGCAAGAATTACCTGAAGACATGGAGCCAGGGGCCCACGAGCCCAGGAGGCGCGACCCCCCCTAGGGAGCGCCTGGCAGGCTCGTGGGGCCCATGTAGCTCCGCAGCCTCCAACTCCAACCCTATATAGTCTCACTCGCCCTGGACAAACTAGGAGAGAAGAGTTCACCGCGTTTCATGATACGGAGCCGCTGCCACCTCCTGTTCTTCCTCGGGAGAGCAGATCTGGAGTCCGTTCTGGGCTCCAGAGAGGGGAAATCGACGTCGTCGTCATCATCAACCATCCTCCATCGCCAATTCCATGATGCTCTTCATCGCTCGTGAGTAATCTCATCATAGGCTTGCTGGACGGTGATGGGTTGGATGAGATCTATCATGTAATCGAATTAGTTTTGATGGGGTTTGATCCCTAGTATCCACTATGTTCTAAGATTGATGTTGCTACTACTTTGCTATGCTTAATGCTTGTCACTAGGGCCCGAGTGCCATGATTTCAGATCTAAACCTATTATGTTTTCATCAATATATGTGTGTTCTTGATCCTATCTTGCAAGTTGTAGTCACCTACTATATGTTATGACCCCGCAACCCCGGAGTGACAATAACCGGAACCACTCCCGGAGATGACCATAGTATGAGGAGTTCATGTATTCACTTTGTGCTAATGCTTTGTTCCGGTTCTCTATTAAAAGGAGACCTTAATATCCCTTAGTTTCCATTAGGACCCCGCAACCACGGGAGGGATGGACAAAAGATATCATGCAAGTTCTTTTCCATCAGCACGTATGACTAAATATGGAATACATCCCTACATTACATTGACGAACTGGAGCTAGTTACATATCACCCTATGTTATAACTGTTACATGATGAATGTCATCCGACATAATTATCCATCACCGATCCAATGCCTACGAGCTTTTCCTATACTGGTCCTTGCTAAGTTACTTTACCGCTACTTCTGTCACACTTGCTACACAAATTACTACTTCTATGGTTACCACCGCTACCGTTACTATCATACTACTTTGCTACTAAAACTTTGCTTCACATACTAAGTCTTTGAGGTGTGGTTGAATTGACAACTCAACTGCTAATACTCGAGAGTATTCTTTGGCTCCCCTTGTGTCGAATCAATAAATTTGGGTTGAATACTCTACCCTCGAAAACTGTTGCGATCCCCTATACTTGTGGGTTATCACATATCTATTTCAATCTCATTATCGCCAAGTCTCTTTACTCGTTCCGTAATACAAGATCCCGTGACTTACATTTAGTCACATTGCTTGCAAGGCTTGTGTGTGATGTTGTATTACCGAGTGGGCCCCGAGATACCTCTCCGACATACGGAGTGACAAATCCCAGTCTTGATCCATACTAACTCAACGGACACCTTGGGAGATACCTATAGAGTACCTTTATAGTCACCCAGTTACGTTGTGACGTTTGATACACACAAGGTATTCCTCCGGTGCTAGTAAGTTATATGATCTCATGGTCATAGGAATAAATACTTGACAAGCAGAAAACAATATCAATAAAATGACACGATCAATATGCTACGTATATAATTTGGGTCTTGTCCATCACATGATTCTCCTAATGATGTGATCCCGTTATCAAGTGAAAACACTTGCCTATGGCCAGGAAACCTTGACCATCTTTGATCAACGAACTAGTCAACTAGAGGCTCACTAGGGACATTGTGTTGTCTATGTAATCACACATGTATTTGAGTTTCCAATAAATACAATTCTAGCATGGATAATAAACGATTGTTATGAACAAGGAAATATAATAACTAATTTATTATTGCCTCTAGGGCATATTTCCAGCAGTATCCCACTTGCACTAGAGTCAATAATCTAGTTCACATCACCATGTGATTTTAACGAATCTAACACCCATACAGTTCTGGGGTCTGATCACGTCTTGCTCGTGAGAGAGGTTTTAGTCAACGGTTCTGAATCGTTCAGATCCATGTGTGCTTTACAAATCTTTATGTCATCTTATAGCTGTTGCTACTACGTGCTATTCGGAAATACTCCAAATATCTACTCTACTATACGAATCCGTTTTACTACTCATAGTCATTCGGATTAGTGTCAAAGCTTGCATCAATGTAACCCTTTACGATGAACTCTTTAACCACCTCCATAATCGACAAAAATTCCTTAGTACATTAGTTACTAAGGATAACTTTGACCGCTGTTCAGTGATTCAATCCTGGATCACTCTCTGTATCTCTAAACATACTTGTGGCAATGCACACATCAGGTGCGGTACACAACATGGCATACTGTAGAGTCTACGGATAAGGCATAGGGGACGACCTTCGTCCTTTCTCTTTCTTTTGCCGTGGTCGGGCTTTTGAGTCTTACTCAAATTCACACCTTACAACACAACCAAGAACTCTTTATTTGCTGATCTATTTTGAACTCCGTCAAAAACTTATCAAGGCATGTATTTCAACTGAAAGTTCTGTTTAGCATTTTGATCTATCTCCATAGATCTTGATGCTCAATGTTCAAGTAGCTCTATCCAGGTCATCCTTTAAAAAAACCATTTCAAACAACCTTATGCTTCACAGAAATTCTACATTACTTTCGATCAACAATATGTCAACGACATATACTTATCAGAAATTCTATAGTGCTCCCACTCACTTCTTTGGAAATGCAAGTTTCTCAAAAACCTTGTATAAACGCAAAAGCTTTGATCATCTCACCAAAGCGTATATTCCAACTCCGAGATGCTTGCACCAGTTCATAAAAGGATCACTAGAGCTTGCATACTTGTTAGCATCCTTAGAATCGACAAAACCTTCTGGTTGTATCACATACAACCTTTCCTCAAGGAAACCGTTGAGCAAACAATATTTTGACATCCTATGTGCAATATTTCATAAATAATGCAACAATTACTAACCTAATTCCAACAGACTTTTAGCATCGCTATGAGTGAGAATGTCTCATCATAGTCAACCCTTTGAACTTGTCGGAAACATCTTTGCGACAAGTCAAGTTTTTCTTAATAGTGACTTTTCACCATCATCGTCTTTCTTCCTTTTAAAGATCCATCTTTACTCAATAGTCCTATGACCATCAAGTAGTTCTTCCAAAGTCTACATGGATCCTCTCTCGGATTTCATGGCCTCCAACCATTTGTCGGAATCCAGGCCCACCATCGCTTCTCCATAGCTCGTAGGTTCATTGTTGTTCAACAACATGACCTCCAAGACAGGGTTACCGTACCACTCTGTAGTAGTACACAACCTTGTCGACCTACAAGGTTTGTAGTAGCTTGATCCAAAGCTCAATGATCACCATCATCAGTTTCCACTTCAATTGGTGTAGGCGCCATAGTAACATCTTCCCGTGCCCTGCTACACACTGGTTGAAGTGACGGTTCACTAACCTCATCAAGTTCCACCACCCTCCCACTCAATTCTTTCGAGAGAAACCTTTCCTCGAGAAAGGACCCGTTTCTAGAAACAAACACTTTGCTTCCGGATCTGAGATAGGAGATGTATCCAACTGTTTTGGATATCCTATGAAGATGCATTTATCCGCTTTGGGTTCGAGCTTATCTGACTGAAACTTTTTCACATAAGCGTCGCAGCCCCAAACTTTCAAGAAACGACAGCTTAGGTTTCTCCAAACCATAATCTATAATGTGTCATCTCAACGGAAATACGCGGTGCCCTATTTAAAGTGAATGCGGTTGTCTCTAATGCATAACCCATAAACGGTAGTGGTAATTCAATAAGAGACATCATAGTATGCACCATATCAAATAGGGTGCGACTATGACGTTTAGACACATCATCACACTATGGTGTTCTAGGTGGCGTGAATCGTGGAAAAATTTCCACATTGTCTTAACTGTGTACCAAAAACACGCAACTCAGATATTCATCTCTATGATCATATTGTAGACAGTTTATCCTCTTGTCACGACGATCTTCACTCTGAAATAGCTTTGAACTTTTCAACATTTTATACTTGTGATTCATCAAGAAAATACTCCTGTATCTACTTAAATCGCCAGTGAAGTAAGAACATAACGATATCCACTGCGTGCCTGAGCACTCATTGGACTGCACACATCAAAAATGTATTACTTCCAATAAGTCACTTTCTTGTTTCATGTGGTATGATTTGCATGTCTCAAGTGATTCAAAATCAAGTGAGTCCAAATGATCCATCTGCATGGAGTTTATTCATGCATTTTATACCAATAGGTATGGTTTGCATGTCTCAAACGTTTCAAAAATGAGTGAGTACAAAGATCCATCACTATGGAGCTTCTTCATGCACTTTACACCAACATGACTCAATCAGCAGTGCCACAAGTAAGTGGTACTATCATTACTACTTTGTATCTTTTGGCACCAATACTATTAACATGTGTAACACTACGATCAAGATTCAATGAACCATTGAGGGTATTTATTCAAGCAAATAGAATAACTCTTATTCCTTTTAAATGAATAATCGTATTGCAATAAACATGATCCAATCATGTTCATGCTCAACGCAAACCCCAAATAACAATTATTTAGGTTTAACACCAATCCCGATGGTAGAGGGAGCGTGCTATGTTTTGATCATATCAACCTTGGAAACATTTCCAACACTTATCGTCAGCTTGCTTTTAGCTAGTCTCCGTTTATTCCGTAGCTTTTATTTTGAGTTACTAATCACTTAGCAATCGAACCGGTATCTAATACCCTCGCGCTACTTAGGAGTACTAGTAAAGTACACATCAATATCATGTATATCAAATATACATTTGTCGACTTTGACAACCTTCTTATCTACCAAGTATCTAGGGTAGCTCCGCCTTAGTGACCGTTCCCCTCATAACAGAAGCACTTAGTCTCGGGTTTGGGTTCAATCTTGGGTTCTTCATTAGAGCAGCAACTGGTTTGCCATTTTCATGAAGTATCCCTTCTATCCATTGCCCTTCTTGAAACTAGTGGTTTTACTAACCATCAACAATTGATGCTCCTTCCTGATTTCTACTTTTGCAGTGTCAAACATTGCGAATTGCTCAAGTATCATCATATCTATCCTTGATATGTTATAGTTCATCACGAAGCTCTAGCAGCTTGGTGGCAGTGACTTTGGAGAACCATCACTATCTCATTTGGAAGATTAACTCCCACTTGTTCAAGCGATTGTTGTACTCAGACAATCTGAGCACACACTCAACCATTGAGCTTTTCTCCTTTACTTTGTAAACAAAGAATCTTGTCGGAGGTCTCATACTTCTCAACAAGGGAACAAGCATGAAATCTCAATTTCATCTCTTAGAACATCTTTCATGTTCCGTGATGTTCCAAAACGTCTTCGGCGCCTTCCTTGTAAGTCATTAAGTATTACGCACGGAACTATCACGTAGTCATCAAAGGATGTGTATGTCGGATGTTCGCAACATCCACATACGACGCTCGAGGTGCAGCACACCGAGTGATGCATTAAGGACATAAGCCTTCTGCGCAGCAACGAGGACAATCCTCAGTTTTATGGACTCAGTCCGCAAAGTTGCTACTATCATCTTTCAACTAAATTTTCTCTAGGAACATATAAAAAAATAGTAGAGCTATAGCGCAAGCTACATCATAATTCGCAAAGATCTTTAGACTATGTTCATGATAATTAGTTCAATTAATCATATTACTTAAGAACTCCCACTCAAAAAGTACATCTCTCTAGTCATTTGAGTGGTACATGATCCAAATTCACTAACTCAAGTCTGATCATCACGTGAGTTCAGAATAGTTTCAGTGGTAAGCATCCCTATGCTAATCATATCAACTATACGATTCATGCTCGACCTTTTGGTCCCATGTGTTCCGAGGCCATGTCTGCACATGCTAGGCTCGTCAAGTTTAACCCGAGTGTTCCGCGTGTGCAACTGTTTTGCACCCGTTGTATGTGAACGTTGAGTCTATCACACCCGATCATCACGTGGTGTATCGAAACGACGAACTGTCGCAATGGTGCACAGTCGGGGAGAACACAATTTCATCTTGAAATTTTAGTGAGAGATCACCTTATAATGCTACCGTCATTCTAAGAAAAATAAGGTGCATAAAAGGATTAACATCACATGCAATTCACAAGTGACATGATATGGCCATCATCTCGTACTTCTTGATCTCCATCACCAAACCACCGGCATGATCTTCTTGTCATCAGTGCCACACCATGATCTCCATCAATGTGTCACCATCGAGGTTGTCGTGTTATCTATACTATTACTAGTAAAGCTAGGACCTAGCAATATAGTAAACACATCTGCAAACACAAACGTTAGTTTAAAGACAACCCTATGGCTCCTACCGGTTGCCGTAGCATCGACGTGCAAGTCAATATTAACTATTACAACATGATCATCTCATACATCCAATATACCACATCACGTCATTGGCCATATCATGTCACAAGCATACCCTGCAAAACAAGTTAGACGTCCTCTAATTTGTCGTTGCAAGTTTTACGTGGCTGCTATGGGTATCTAGTAGGATCACATCTTACTTATGCAAAAACCACAACGGAGATGTGCAAATTGCTATTTAACCTCTCCAAGGACCGCCTCGGTCAAAACCAATTCAACTAAAGTTGAAGAAACCGACACCCACCAGTCATATTTATGCAACAAGGTTGCATGTCAATCGATGAAACCAGTCTCTCGTAAGCGTACGAGTTATGTCGGTCCGGGCCGCTTCAATCCAACAATACTGCCGAATCGAGAAAAGACTAAGGAGGGCAGCAAATCGAACATCACTGTCCACAAAACCTTTTGTGTTCTACTCGATATAACATCTACGCATGAACCTAGCTCTGATACCACTGTTGGGGAACATTGCATGGAAAACAAAAAATTTCCTACACACACGAACACCTATCATGGTGATGTGCATCTACGAGTGGAGATTTGCATCTACGCACCCTTGTAGATCGCACATCAGGAAGCATTAAGAAACGCGATTGATGTAGTGGAACGTCTTCACGTCCCTTGAACCGTCCCACGAACCGTCCCGCGATCCGTCCCACAATTCGTTCCGATCTAGTGCCGAACGGATGACATCTTCGCGTTCAGCACACGTACAACTCGACGATGATCTTGTCCTTCTTGATCCAACAAGCAAGACGGAGAAGTAGATGAGTTCTCCGGCAGCTCGACGGTGCTCCGGTGGTGGTGATGATCTACTCGTGCAGTGCTCCGCCCGAGCTCCGTAGAAATCCAATCTATAGGTAAAACTATGTGGTATAGGCTAGAGTTGCATGTGGCAAAGTCGTGTCTCAAATCAGCCCTAAACTACCAATATATATAGGAGGGAGGGGAGGGCTAGCCTTGAGGAACAAGGACTCAAGGGTGCGCCGGCCAAGGGAGGAGGAGGACTCCTCCTCTAATTCGGTTTGGGAAGGATGAGTCCTCCTCTTCCTTCCCACCTACCTCTTTCCCTTTTTCTTTTATTTTCTTTTGGTATTTTCTTATGTGGCGCCATGGGCCCCTTGGGCTAACTCCACCAGCCCACTAAGGACTTGAGGCGCCACCCTAGTGCCTTGGGCTCACTCCCGGGTGCGTGGGCCCCTCCCGGTGAACTCCCGAAACCCATTCGTCACTCCTGGTACACTGCCGGAATTGCCCGAAACTTTCCGGTGACCAAATGAAACCATCCTATATATCAATATTCGTTACCGGACCATTCCGGAAACCCTCGTGACGTCCGTGATCTCATCCGGGACTCCAAACAACATTCGGTAACCACACATATAACTCAACTATACTAAAACATCATCGATCCTTAAGTGTGCAGACCCTCCTGGTTCGAGAACTATGTAGACATGCCCCAAGGCACTCCTCGGTCAATATCCAATAGCGGGACCTGGATGCCCATATTGGATCCTACATATTCTCCGAAGATCTTATCGGTTGAACCTCAGTGTCAAGGATTCATATAATCCCGTATGTCATTCCCTTTGTCCTTCGGTATGTTACTAGCCCGAGATTTGATAGTCGGTATCCGCATACCTATTTCAATCTTGTTAACACCAAGTCTCTTTACTCGTTTCGTACTACAAGATCCCGTGACTTATACTTAGTCACATTGCTTGCAAGTCTTGTGTATGATGTTGTATTACTGAGTGGGCCCCGAGATACGGAGTGACAAGTCCCAGTCTTGATCCATACTATCTCAAAGGACACCTTCGGAGATACCTGTAGAGTACCTTTATAGTCACCTAGTTACGTTGTGACGTTTTATACACACAAGGTATTCCTCCGGTGCCAGTGAGTTATATGATGTCATGGTCATAGGAATAAATACTTGACACGCAGAAAACAATAGCAACAAAATGACACGATCAATATTCTACGTATATAATTTGGGTCTTGTCCATCACATGATTCTCCTAATGATGTGATCCCGTTATCAAGTGACAACACTTGCCTATGGCTAGGAAACCTTGACCATCTTTGATCAACGAACTAGTCAACTAGAGGCTCACTAGGGACAATGTGTTGTCTATGTATCAACACATGTATTTGAGTTTCCAATCAATACAATTCTAGCATGGATAATAAACGAATATTATGAACAAGAAAATATAATAACTAATTTATTATTGCATCTAGGGCATATTTCCAGCACCCCCTCTAGTCAACCATATCGATCCTTTCAAATTGGTACGAGAGCCTCGTCTCTTTATCAAGGGTTTTACCACCCAAAGAGTATGGCTGACGACAGGGAATGGTTTGATGAGGTGCCCGAGGGAACTGTTGCAAACTCGGTGACCCGAGAGGAATTGAATAAGGTCATGTCCACATTTAAATCGTCTATGTCTATCAAAGTCAAAAACATGCTTAAGGATTTCCTTGAGAATTACAAGCCGTCCTCCGACCCATTGTTGGTGGCGAATCCCACATCTTCGGATTCGGGAGGCAATTCCGAAAAAGGAAATGCTAGTAGTGAATAGGATAAAACGCCTCAAGGAACGAGTGGGGTTAATGCCTTTACCTTTGTTCCTCATCCCTTGGTCTGTGGAGGACTAGTTCACCCACCGCATATTATTAATCTAGGTCCTCCACTAAAGCTTGTTAAGAATGATTTTCTAACTTGGTTTTTTGTATCAAGCCTCATTTGAACCACAACTCAACACAACTTTGGAGAATCATTGAGCAGGGATACTACCCACATGATCCAAGAAATATCACGCCAAGAGAAGAGGCAAACAATCAACTCAACCACTCTGCCTTGTTCATTCTTCAAGCCATCGTAACTATTGAAGACGATCCTCACTTGCATCCCTTCACTCATACAAACGATTGTTGGGAGCACATCATCTCCATGTACAAGGGAATCTCTAGCATTCAACGGTCCAACTATGAAGTGGTTCTCGATGAGGCCGATGAATTTGCTATGATCGAGGATGAGGACCCTCGTGAACTATATCAGAGAGTCACAACTCTTGTTGTTGCTCTTCAAGATCATGGAAGCAAAGATGTGGATGGCACATGGATTAAGCGCAAGTTTCTCAAGGCCATCATGCCTGTCAACAAGTCCATGTCCTTCGTCATCCGTAAAAGGCCAGACTTTCATTCCTTGTCGTCAAGTGATGTGTTGCATGACTTTGTTGCCATGAATATTTTGAACAAAACTGCTGACAATGCTCTAGCCCGAGTTCAATAGTCAAGAAAGGACTCTCCCAACCTTGCTTTGAAGGCCAAGGCTGCTTTAGAGGAAGATGAGGAAGACAAAGAAGAATCTTGTCCTCAAGACACCAAGTATGCTTACCATGAGCATATGGCTCTTGCATCAAGGCAGTTTTGGGGCAAGAAAAAATCAAGGCCCAACTTCTCCAAGAACAACTCAAGCAGGTCTAAGGGAAAGCAACGCGTGAGAACTTGCTACAATTGTGGCAATGTGAGTCACTTTGTGGCAGATTCTCCCTATGAGCAGAGGGAAGACAATGGTGGCAAGCTCATTAGAAAAGACAAGACCAAGTATTTCCCAAACAAGAACAACTTCCCCAAGAACATGCCCCCTAAGGGGTTGGTGGCTCAAGAATAGTACCTCTCCGATGAGGATGATGATGATGATACAAGTGGGAAACAATGGGAATGGCCACGGTGGCCATTGCATCTTCTTCACCAAGCAAGGTGTCTCTCTTCAAGGCCCCCAACGAGAACCTCATTTCCAAGTGTCTGATGGCCAAGGCATCCGACAAGGTAACATGTAACACTCAAAATTCCAACAATAAAGTTACCATTTCCGCTACCGTGGATAGCAGAGATGAAAAGGAAGAAGTAGAGGAGGAGGAAAACTCCTTCGATAAATTCATGAGAAATCTCAATGGTAAATTGAAGAAGCATGTTGTTTCTCTCTTGGAACAACTCGGTGAGGCCAATGACATTATTGATTCTCATGAAGATACCATCTCTACCCTACAAGATCATAGTCGTGACTATGCCGATGAGATTGCGGATCTTTCCATTGCTCTTGAAAAGGAGCAAGGCTTCGTATAGTTCTTCAGGAGTCATCTAATGATGACCTTTCTAAGTTAAAGAAAGATCTCGATCATGCTCTTGTTCTTACTAGTGTGCTTCAATGCGAAAAGAGTGCACTTGGGCTTGATCATGTTAGACTCAAGGAATACCTTGCAACACTGGATAAGGCTCACAAGGCCTTGAAAAGTGCTCATGTCTCTTTAAAAGAGCCTCATGCTCAACTCCAAGTAAAACTCACTAAGGAAATAGCCACTTGCTCTCCGTTTGTTTTAATTGATAATGTCATGCTACTAAACCATATTGTGAGCATGCACATCTTGTGGAGGAGAACTCCAAATTAAGAGAGTAGATTGAGAAAGGCCTTGTGACATGCATCCAAGGTGAAAAGAATCTTAATGACCTTCTGAGCAGTCAAAAGGAAGTGGTTGTATAGGAAGGAGTTGGGTTTGCACCCAAGTCCAAGAAGAAGAACAAGAAGAAGAAGACCAAGCAACCTCCCCAGATTATGAAAACCTTTGTTAAATCTAGGAAGGATGCTCATAGGAAGAAAAAGAACCAATCTAAGGGTGGTAATGCCATGAAGGGCAACACCTGTCTACCCAACATAGTCGGCGACTTTAACCCCTCCTATGTGTTGTGTCGTGCGAATGATGGACATGTTTTTGCCAAGTTTGTTGGCTCTTATGACGAGTACATTGCATGGTCTATTTGGGTTCCTAAGACCCTTGTCACTAACAAAATAGGACCCATTAAAGAATGGATATCTAAATCCAAGCATTGATCTTTTGCAGGAGTTTGCTTTCGGTGGGTGTTAGGGAATGTTGCATGGGAAACAAAATGTTTCCTTCGCACACGTAAGACATATCCATGGTGATGATAATCTATGAGAGGAGAGATTGAATATACATACCCTTGTAGATCGCTAAGCGGAAGCATATATAACGCGGTTGATGTAGTGGAACATGTTTGCGATCCAAATCGCACACCATCTCGCGATCCCATCATGATCCGTCCCGCGATCCCATCATGATCCATCCCGGTCTAGTGCTGAACGGACGGCACCTCCGCGTTCACCACACGTACAATTCGATGATGATCACCACCTTCTTGATCCAGCAAGAGGGGCGGAGAGGTAGATGAGTTATCCAGCACGGCGGTATGGTGGTGATGGTGGTGAACTAATCTTGGAGGGATTAGCCAAGCTTCTGCGGAACTAATCTAGAGGAGTAAAAGATCTAGGTGAAGTAGAGGGAGCACGTGGCAATTAGGGTTAGATCTTCCCTCTAAATCCTCTAGTATATATAGAAAGGAGGGAGGGGAGGAGGCAACCTCAAACCCTCAAGGTTTGGCCGAAATTGGAGGTGGAGGAGTCCTACCCCAATCCTACTAGGAGTAGGATTCCTCCTCTCCACTTGGAAACCCTTTCAACCTTTTCCACCTTTGGGTATTTCCGATCCCTAGCCGCATGGGCCTTAGTAGGTTGTTAAGCCAGCCCACTAGGGGCTGGTTTGACTCCTCCCACAGACCATGAGGTCCTTTGGGTCAAGACACCCCTCCCAATGGCCCCCGGTGCCCTCCCGGCACTCCCGGTACAAGACCAAAGTACCTGAAACTTTTCCGATGACCAAAATAGGACTTCCTATATATTTATCTTTACCTCCGGACCATTACGGAGCTCCTCGTGATGTTCGGGATCTCATACGGGACTTTGAATAACTTTCGGTTGCCAACACACATAACTCAATAATGCTAAATCGTCACTGAACCTTAAATGTGTAGACCGTGTGGGTTCGAGAACTATGTAGACATGACCTGAGACATTCTCCGGTCAATAACCAATAGTGGGACCTGGATGCCCATATTGGCTCCTACATATTCCTCGAAGGTATTTATCGGTTGAACCCCTATGTCAAGGATTCAGTTAATCCCATATGATGTTCCCTTTGTCCTTCAATATGTTACTTGCCCGAGATTCGATCGTCGGTATCTCCATACCTAGTTTAATATCGTTACCGGATAGTCTCTTTACTCATTCCGTAATACAAGATTCCTTGACTAACTCCTTAGTCTCATTGCTTGCAAGGCTTATTGTGACATTTTGTATTACCGAGTGGGCCCCGAGATACCTCTCCATCACACGGAGTGACAAATCACTACTAGGAAAAGGGCTATAGATGATATAGATACTAATGGCGCACCACACAAGTAGTGCGCCACTACTATATAGTAGTGGCGCACCATGTGAGGTGTGCAATTAGTGTGATGGACACTAATGGCGCACCATATACTTGGTGCGCCACTACTATTTTTTTATATTTTTATTCTTTTTGCAAAACTACTAATGGCGCACTAGTAGCTGGTGCGCCATTAGTAACCAGGGTTACTAATGGCGCATCTGTTAGTAGTGCGCCACTACTATATTTTTTTTTGGTTTTTTTTCAAAGTACTAATGGCGCACCACAGCTAGTGCGCCATTAGTAACCAGTGTTACTAATGGCGCATCTGTTGGTGGTGCGCCACTACTATTTTTTTTGCAGAACTACTAATGGCGCACCAGAGGAGGTGCGCCATTAGTAACCAGGGTTACTAATGGCGCATATGTAGGTGCTGCGCCACTAAAATATTTTTTTTTGCAAAACTACTAATGGCGCACCACCACCCTCGTCGCCAAGCACCCCCCGCATCCTCCCCCGCTCCACCGCCGCCGAGCACCCCCCGCACCCTCCCCCGCTCCACCGCCGCCGACGACCCCCCGCACCCTCATGTTGGGGAACGTCGCATGGGAAACAAAAATTTTCCTACGCGCACGAAGACCTATCATGGTGATGTCCATCTACGAGAGGGGATGAGTGAGCTACGTACCCTTCTAGATCGTATAGCAGAAGCGTTAGAGAACGCGGTTGATGTAGTGGAACGTCCTCACGTCCGTCGATCCGCCCCGCGAACAATCTCGCGATCAGTCCCACGATCTAGTACCGAACGGACGGCACCTCCGCGTTCAGCACACGTACAGCTCGACGATGATCTCGGCCTTCTTGATCCAGCAAGAGAGACGGAGAGGTAGAAGAGTTCTCTGGCAGCGTGACGGCGCTCCGGAGGTTGGTGATGATCTTGTCTCAGCAGGGCTCCGCCCGAGCTCCGCAGAAACGCGATCTAGAGGAAAAACTATGGAGATATGTGGTCGGGCAACCGTGAGAAAGTCGTCTCAAATCTGCCCTAAAAGCTCCATATATATAGGAGAAGGGAGGGGGAACTTGCCTTGGGGTCCAAGGGACCCTCAAGGGGTCGGCCGAGCCAAGGGGGGGAGGACTCCCCCCCAAACCGAGTTGGACTTGGTTTGGTGGGAGGAGTCCCCCTCCCTTCCCACTTCCTCCCTCTTTTTTATTTCTTTTCCTTTGATTTCCTTCTCTTGGCGCATAGGCCCCTTTGGGGCTGTCCCACCAGCCCACTAAGGGCTGGTGTGTCTCCCCAAAGCCTATGGGCTTCCCCGGGGTGGGTTGCCCCCCCCGGTGAACTCCCGGAACCCATTCGTCATTCCCGGTACATTCCCGTTAACTCCGAAAACCTTCCGGTAATCAAATGAGGTCATCCTATATATCAATCTTCGTTTCCGGACCATTCCAGAAACCCTCGTGACGTCCGTGATCTCATCCGGGACTCCGAACAACATTCGGTAACCAACCATATAACTCAAATACGCATAAAACAACGTCGAACCTTAAGTGTGCAGACCCTGCGGGTTCGAGAACTATGTAGACATGACCCGAGAGACTCCTCGGTCAATATTCAATAGCGGGACATGGATGCCCATATTGGATCCTACATATTCTACGAAGATCTTATCGTTTGAACCTCAGTGCCAAGGATTCGTATAATCCCGTATGTCATTCCCTTTGTCCTTCGGTATGTTACTTGCCCGAGATTCGATCATCAGTATCCGCATACCTATTTCAATCTCGTTTACCGGCAAGTCTCTTTACTCATTCCGTAATACAAGATCCCGCAACTTACACTAAGTTAAATTGCTTGCAAGGCTTGTGTGTGATGTTGTATTACTGAGTGGGCCCCGAGATACCTCTCCGTCACACGGAGTGACAAATCCCAGTCTTGATCCATACTAACTCAACTAACACCTTCGGAGATACCTGTAGAGCATCTTTATAGTCACCCAGTTACGTTGCGACGTTTGATACACACAAAGCATTCCTCCGGTGTCAGTGAGTTATATGATCTCATGGTCATTGGAATAAATACTTGACACGCAGAAAACAGTAGAAACAAAATGACACGATCAACATGCTACGTCTATTAGTTTGGGTCTAGTCCATCACGTGATTCTCCCAATGACGTGATCCAGTTATCAAGCAACAACACCTTGTTCATAATCAGAAGACACTGACTATCATCGATCAACTGGCTAGCCAACTAGAGGCATGCTAGGGACGGTGTTTTGTCTATGTATCCACACATGTAAATGAGTCTTCATTCAATACAATTATAGCATGGATAATAAACTATTATCTTGATACAGGAATTATAATAATAACTATACATTTGTTACTGCCTCTAGGGCATAATTCCAACACCTTACCCGCTCCACCGCCGCCGAGCACCCACCGCACCCTGCCCCGCTCCACCGGCGCCGCCGACCCCCCGCACCCTCCCCGGCCCGCTCCACCGCCGTCGACGACCCCCCGCACCCTCCCCCGCTCCACCGCCGCCGCCGACCCCCCGCACACTCCCCCGCTCTACCGCCGCCGCCGACCCCCGCACCCTCCCCTGCTCCACCGCCGCCGCCGACCCCCCGCACCCTCCCCGGCCCGCTCCACCGCCGTCGCCGACCCCCCGCTCCACCGCCGCCGACGACCCCCCCGCACCCTCCGCCGCTCCACCGCCGCTGCCGACCCCCCGCACCCTCCCCGGACCGCTCCACCGCCGCCGACGACCCCCCGCACCCTCCCCCGCTCCACCGCCGCCGACGACCCCCCGCACCCTCTCCCGCTCCACCGCCGCCGCCGATCCCCTGCACCCTCCCCCGCTCCACCGCCGCCGACGACCCCCCACACCCTTCCCTGTCTCCTCGCTCGGTTCCCCCGAACGGAATCGGCCGAGCGCACCAGCCACCCCTCCCCCCCGAGCGCCATTGCTATATAAAAAAGATTACTAATGGCGCACCTCTCTAGGGTGCGCCATTGCTATCCAAAAAAAAGATTACTAATGGCGCACCTCTCTGGGATGCGCCATTGCTATATAAAAAAAGATTACTAATGGCGCACTGTATGGGGATGCGCCATTGCTATGAAAAAAAATCTAATGGCGCACCGCTCGGGGGTGCGCCATTGCTAACCCTCTCTGCCTCTGCCCTCGCCTCTCCTCTCCTCTCCCAAATCCAACAGGCCGGGATCTCGCCTCTCCACTCTCTCTCCACCCCACCCCTCCCCCGTGCCGTCGGCCAGCCACATCCCCGCCGTGCGGCCTCGCCCCCCACCTGCCGACGGATCTCCGGATTGGATCGTGGACGTGATCGGGGTCCGGGTGGTGCGTGGCGAGCGGCGGTCCCCTTCCCCGCTCCAGTCAGGTACGGCGACCCTGATCCCCCACGCGCCAGCACCCCTCCGCTAGGGTTCCCCACTCCGCCGCGCCGCCCCGCCCCGCTAGTGTTCCTCGCACCGCCGCCGTCCCCGCGGCATCGCGCCCTTCCCGAACCCGAGGCCTCTCCTCTCCCACTACACCCTCACCGCGGCGTCGCGCCCCTCCAGAACCCGAGGCCTCTCCTCTCGCACTACACCCTCTCCGCCCCATTCCACGCCGCCGTCCCTCCCACACCCGCGCCCTTCGCCGCCGTGGATGCGGCCGCGCACCCCGGAGGCCTTGCCCGCCCCCGCAGCGTGCCGCTGCTCCCCTCCTTGTCCTCCTGGACGCTCTCGCGCTCCGCCACACCGTTCACCACCGCCACCGCCTTCCGCTCGAAGCTCCACAGGGCTCGCGCCATTGCCGGCGGCGGTGCGCAGGCTTTGGCCGACGCGGCGCGGTGGGAGCCCAAGCGGGTCTACGGAGGCGAGGCCGAGGGTGCGGGTCGAGGTGATAAGTTTCTGAATCTGCCAAATTTGGTGTCGATCGGGCGCATGGCGTCGGGGCCGCTCATTGGATGGTGAGTTCTTACATTCAGGTGTCACCATGTTGTCGAATCGGATGCATTAATATAGGTGCTTAAGTTTGATGTTGGGGTTCGTCCATCAAAATGTTACTACTACTCTGGTGTTTACTTTGTACTGCATTCAGTACTTTGTACTGCATTCAGTACTCACCGTGTTAATATAGGTACTTTGCTAACACTGTTTGTTGTTTTCTGTTCACTGTCACTGGTTTCAGTTATTTACATGTGCTGTGATTCTTGTTGTAGGGAAAGAAAGGCTGTGGCTGAAGTTGCCAGTGGATCGTTCTAAGTTTGTTCCCGTAGCATTAAAGGTACGAATACTACACTAGCCATTGAAATCAGTTTGTCTGAACCTGGTGACAAGATATATGTAGTTCATTGAATTGATGATATGTCCCTAAAATCTTTGTGCGGGAAGGATTCAAGTACCACCACACGGAGGAGGCCTACTTGATACTGACATACTAGATCCCTGACAAGCCGTCTCTGCTCCCAACGAACGCTTGTCATCAGGTCGGCGTCGGGGGCTTCATGATCAATGATCAAATGGAGGTAGCTCTCGTGCGCACAGTGCTAGTAATGGTTTCGGCCTGAAGGGATAATTGCTGAAGAAGTTCGTGTGTCTAATGGCATTTCCCTGAACACCCCGACAGGTCCTAGTGGTGCAAGAGAAGTACCGCGACTGGGTGTTGGACGGTGTGTGGAAACTTCCCACGGGGTTCATTCAGGAGGTAAGGACGCACCGAAGGTCATGGGTGATGCAACCGTACCGTAGTACGTGATGCGTGTCGCTGGTACTGAAGCAATTGTTGTTCCTTTTGCAGTCAGAAGAAATATGCACGGGAGCCATCAGAGAGGTCTAGGAAGAAAAGGGGTAAGAAAAATTGTTTTCCTCTTGCAGTCCGTTTTCTGGGACTATCTTGCAAGGATTAGTTCTGAATGTGTTGCTCTTGTGGTGTGATATCTGCAGGTTGACACAAGTGCTCAGAGCCACAAGTTCTAAACCTGAAGGTTTGTGTTGCATCTATTTCTTTTAGGGCAAGAGGACTACAGCAGGCTGAGCCTGCCGAGCTACAGAGGAGCGTGGACCAGATCCTGTCATAGCTCTACTACCACAAGGTCATCGGCGTCGCACACTTCCTGCTCTTCGTCGAGGGCAAGGCCGCCTTGCCCACCGTCGCCGGCGTCCTCGAGTCCTTCCCCGTGCGTTCCTCGCCTCATCATATTTCCAAAAATTCACTAGTACCAATATGACTCGGCTTGTCTGTTCTGAGTCTGTGTCTCTCTGTCTCTGTTTAGTAGAAACTGCAGCATTTGATATCCTTTTGGGGAAAGGCTACAATGGACCCTCCAAATATTCTCTGCTTACTGCACATTTCATTTTTGTAGAGATTATGCCAGAAGCACCGGGTGTCTGAAGTATCTCAAGCTGATCTTCAGAACGATGAGGACCAAGCCTACAGGAAGATTATGTCTGAACCATTTGTCGTTTCTCCTTTGGCCCCGTCTATTCTTGTCCCATCTCTTTGCTACACACTTCTTTAGACTGCAAGTTTCTGCATGTACTAGTGCTGGCTTTTCTAAGGAAATTGCTTGTTCGCATCGTTAGATAACGCTAGTTGGTACTTTTACCCAAACCGAATGTTTCTGAACTTTTTCTGTGGTTGTGCTCAATTTATCCCATGACTGTAAAAAAAAGTGTAGCACGCCGAAGCACAGTAAGAGGATGTGATAGGAAAATTGTTCAGTTGTTTTCTGCTCGTACAATTTATGCCCAGTTTCTTCTATTTACCTTGTGATAATGTGACTTGGAAAGTATAAATGTTATCATTTCCTTCTAATTAAACATTCAAGTCATCCTTTCTTGCAGATAACGGAAACCTCCATAGGTCAAGAACTATGCCGGGGGTGATCACGGATACTGAGATAACTACTGAAACTCCGGGTCCATCAAATCGGGAAAGGTCAAAAACTGAGAGGCGCAAACAAAGTAACCCAACTGATGATCCTGCTAAACATTTATTGGATGATAATATTTCCATATGGAAAAAGGTGTGTATACCTGGCCCTCTTATCTTCCTTGGTATGATGAAATGTAGCTTCTTCTTGACGCGGTCCATGTGCTGGTTATGTAAATGTAGGAGGTATTGAATTGTTAATTATGTTAGTTTCTGTATGAACATTGTCATTAATATGTTTGGGAGATAGTTTTTATATGTAATTACATCTCTATAGAAGTTGGAGCTGATGAAATTGCAAGTGCTTTAGTGGGTTGGAACAACGTAGTATATACAAATTTGTAAGTTTTGACATACTGCAGTGCATTGCATGGAAGCTTGAAACATGGCCAGATTTACTAATTTGTGTCTGGTGCTGGATTTTTCTCTCTTCTAATCTTATGCAAATTTAATTTCACACAACTCAAAAATTTAAATCGAATAGCTACAGTGAAGGATGATGGAACTGTGGTTGTTAATGTACCGAGTACACTAGAAGCGACTCCAATTGACGTTGGAGCAGTGGATGGCTATGAGGATGTTGTAGTTGAAGAATCATTTTGTAGTCAGCCGCTCATCTCTTAACTAGCATCAGTGATTCAAGGCCTAGGGGTGTTCCATGATGGGCCACCTTGTCAGTTCAGTCTAGTGTAAGATTTATATATGCGGAAACAACAGAGACCTTGACTCGCAGTTTGCAAACATGTCTTTACAACACAAGGATATATTGTTAACTATGATATCATGATAATCTTTTGATTGAATGTTTTTAATACGCATATGATATTTTATCAACTTGATCTGGTTCCACTTTCTTGACAAATTTGTGCAAAATGTTTTTAGGTACTCAACCTATTGATGCACATGGACATGATGACTCTCTAGCGTTTATGGACCAACCAACCTGTAATCATGGACCTTATTGTATTGTAGACCATTTGGTGTTTCGAGTGTTTTGGAGCTTGCACTTTGTGCATGTAGATACAAACTTGTGTGTTCTGAACCATCTGAAGTCTCTCATAGTAACCAATAGTCCTTATCTTTTTGTGACTTGTGTGTTCTAGATGATTGTTAAGATGGTCAAAACTATGCTTCCTCTAGGTTAATTTGTTTGTCAACTTGCATTCAATGTATGTGCATGTTTATAAACATATTTTCATTGTGGTGTAATATGTGTTTATCGTGAACCTTCTTGTGGGTGAGAGGATAATAATTGAATATTTTTAGAGCTGGTAGTATAACCTGTGGTGCATCATGAGCTATACTAATGGCACACCTGGGAGGCATACTAATGACGCACCTCGGAGGCATACTAATGGCGCACCTCGGAGGCATACTAATGGCGCACCTCGGAGGCATACTAATGGCGCACCTGGGAGGCATACTAATGGCGCACCTGGGAGGCATACTAATGGCGCACCTGGGAGGCATACTAATGGCGCACCATGAGCTATACTAATGGCGCACTGCCTGGTGCGCCATTAGTATACCAGATACTAATGGCGCACTTGTGGTGCGCCATTAGTAAAAAAATCTAATGGCATGATGCTAGTGGCGCACCTATAGTGCGCCATTAGTAGCCAAAATAGGTGCGCCATTAGCAAGCCTTTTCCTAGTAGTGAATCCCAGTCTTGATCCATGCCAACTCAACAGACACCTTCGGAGATACGTGTAGAGCACCTTTATAGTCACCCAGTAATGTTGCGACGTTTGATACACACAAGGTATTCCTCCAGTGTCTGGGAGTTGCATGATCTCATGGTCATAGGAACATATACATTGACATGCAGAAAACAGTAGCAATAAAATGGCACGATCATATGCTAGATTCATAGTAATTTCTCCGGAACTTACCATTGAAAAGGTTATGCTTGTTGAGACCCTTGCATACAATTTACTTTCCGTTTATCAACTTGCACTTATGGGCTTTAGTACTTTCTTTGGTATTGACCCAGTGGCCCTTTTGTGGAGCAAGACTCTTAGAGCCTGTTTGGGACTGCTCTGCTCCAGAAAATTCAGCTCCGTTCTAGAAAACGTAAGCCAAACGGGGTAGCTCCACGATATACCGCTCCACAAAAAAACTAGAATCTGGGGTCCAACTCCTTATTTTTTGTGAAGCTCTCTAGGAGGTGCTCCATAAAATTATAGAAGCTGGAGTTGGAAGAAAATTACCCACCACTGCCACCAGTAAGTGGATACCCCTTCGTTTCTTACCTCCCATCCAATCAAATAGATCCTTTTCACCAAATTTTCCATTCGTGAAGCTGGAGCTAAATTAGAGCCAAACATTCTCTTGAAATGGTTGCAACTCCTATATGAAACTGCTCTAAAGTGGATTTGGTGAAGCGGAGCTGATTTTGATGGAGCAAAGCAGTCCCAAACAGGCCCTTAAAGTAGCCTTTGTTGGGCATGTCGACAACGGTCTCTATGTGGTTAACTTTTCGGAGCAACTGAAAGTGCAATCATGCCCTTAATCATATTTTGATGTTGTTGACAACACACATATAGGAAACTAATCATCTTAATCGAGTGTATCTGAGGTTTTGTTTCCATGAAAGTTTTTGTAAGGATCATGACTAATTTTTCCAGGATGCTCAAAAAGGAAGAAACAAGACGAAGTGGTATATATTTTATTTGTCTTTCTTAAGTATAGGGACCCCTCACTATTAAGAGGGGATCACTGGGTCTCGCAAGAAACTTGCTCAAAACTACTAGAAATTCATCTCCCTATCTTCCTGTTGATCTGTTCCTGGTCGGTCGTTCGGTGCTTCTCGGACGACCGGTCCCCGGATGGCCGGCACCGTTCTGAAATTCGGAGCCAGCCAGTAGAGCCAAACCTTCGGACTTCCGGCCCCTCTAGTCGTCCGAGGCCTGGACGCCCGGATACGGAAGGAATTACATTGCCACCTAACAAATCCAAAATGTTGGACCTTCGACCATTTCGGGTGTCTGTGCCCTGGACGGCTGAGGCCTTTTGGTCGTACGTACGATGTTCAGTTTTTCACGTGATGCTGATCTAACACCGCATCTGTCTTGGGACGACTCACGTTCTCCGAATGACCATATACTGATTACCTCTCCACCAAAACACTGTGGTAATCAGCTATCCTCTGCATCTTTCGGACGATCGACCAATGTCGGATGTTCGACCCCTCGTGGTTGTCCAGACGACCGTGAACTGCCGGACGTCTGGAAGCTGCACTGCATAAGTGGCTCCAACGGTCACTTTTGTGCCACCACTATATATAGTCTTGTCCAACCTCGAGTGGGACGTGTCCAACACAACTGAAAATCTTCAATAACACCTTTCTCTCTGATGACGAGTTTATGGATATAATTCTTGCCCCTCATTGGTTACCCCAACTGGAAGGTGGAGATGTAGTTAGCAGCAAATTTCCCTTACACGGAGACTGTAAGGTTTATCAAACGAGTAGGACTCCTAGGATCAACAAGTAGGTGTCTTCCACCCTGGCTCTAGCAGAAGATGTGGACCTGCACACACAACAAATAACTTTGCTCCCAACGAGTACAGAGAGGTTGTCAATCTCTCCGGCCTTGTAATATGCAAAGTATCAAAACACAAGCGGGAAGGTAATAGTGATTGCAACGGAAAAGTAAATGAAAGCGGTAAATGATGGAGGTGTAAACAATGATGGTGATATGGACCGGAGTCACATGATGTTCACTAGTGATGTCTGTCTCCCAAAAGACGATAAACAACTATACTAGGGTAAACAAATCACAGTTGGGCAATTGAGAGAATTATGATCGCAGCGCAATGCTTAGTATGCTACTTCATAGTTAGAGGTTCAATAGTAATGGGCAGTACGCCAAGACAAGTAGACAATTTATTCATTAGCATCTACTTACTAATCATCCACCTTGAGATATCTATCCAGAACATATCTTCCGTATTAAGTTGCGAGCCCCACCCAAAGTGTAAACTCGAAGCAATGGATAACTGCATTAACGAACTATGCGTAAGGTAAACAATCCTTGCAACCGTGGTCACAAGCACCATTGTTTTCTCCCTGGTGGCAACAAGCACATCCCCTAGTCTCATGTTTCTGTCACTCAAGCTAGACATCGAGGGGCCTGAACCCACAATCATGCATAATGCTCCCTCTTGGAGTTACAATCTACTACTTGGCCAAAGCAATAAATAGCAACGGCCAACATGCACGAATCACTAAAGAACATAATATAAAAGGATAATCAAATATATAACTCATAAAAATCTGAACATAATCTCATAGTCTATCAGATCCCAACAAACCGTGCATAGCAATAGCAAGAGAATTACATAGATGCCTTGATCATGTGGGGCAGCTCACAAGGACTAACCATTGAAGCACTAGATTGGAGAGAAGACATCACATAGCTACTGGTCATGGACTCATGGTCCAAGGAGGACTACTCACGGCACGTCCGGGAAGCGTCCATGGCGGTGGAGAAGCTCCCGGAGGTCAATCCTCCCTCTAACAGGGTGTTGGGAAGAGGTCTCCTGACGCTCCCGATCGTGGAAGCGCTGCGGCGGCCGAACAATGGAGAAATTCACGATTCCAGAAAGTCTGCGAGGGTTTCCTCTTGGGACTCTAAATATAGGCCAAAGGAGAGCACCAGAGGAGGTGGGACCTCCTGGCGCGACCTAGGGCATGGCCGCGCCAGTAGGCTGCGTGGGAGGCCCCTGACCCCCTCTAGCCCTCCTTCGGTAATCCAGAAGCTTCAGTTTTGCTGATTTTTTATATATTTTTTATGGAATTTTTCGGGCTTTGGAAAATTTGGTAAAAGCCCATGCAAAAAGGACATCAGCGGACAGAAACTGGCGCTGGGTGCACTGAGTTAGTAGGTTAGTCCAAATATGTGTAAAATGATATAAAAGTGTAGCAAAACATATAACAATGTCACCCAAAAGATCATGGAACAAGCAAAAATTATAGATACGTTTGGGACATATCAACATCCCTAAGCTTAATTTCTGCTCGTCCTCGAGTAGATAAATGATAACACAATAATTTCTGTGGTTGCATGCTAACACACATCTAAGAACTTCAAAGTAAAGCAAGTGAGATATGCAATTCAAGTCAAGACAATAACAAGCAAGAGTCTATATCTAGTATTGAATTTAGCAAAGTAAGAACATAAAGGTGCAAGAACTCTCGCTGTCCGTGACTCGAATGTCTCCAAATGGTGTTTGCGTGCAAGAAGTGGGAGATGGGTTGAGATCATAAAATATTTGTTTTTTTATTTCTGTGCCCCTGGTTCCTTAGCTCTACTCGTTCATCCCCACTCTATTAACTTTTACTCTTCCCCACTCCCTTGCCCGAAACCCTCAGATGAGGTTATAACGGACGCTGCCGTCGGGTCAATGCCTGACCGTTAGATGATGAGTGGGGCTGCGTATACGTGGGAGCATGCGAGCCCGCGGTCATGGGGTAGCACGTGTCCATGGACATGGCCGAAACGCCCCATCATATAAAGAGGGCAACCACCTCCATTGCCCCTACCATTTCCCCCCAAATCCCCTCCCTACCGCATCGTCTTCTTCTCCCCCACCAGTGTCGTATCGCTCTCCTCCATTGCCTCCACCGCACCGTCTCGCTCTCCCCCACCGCATCGTCTTCCTCACCCTCATCGCCTCCATCTGTAAGATGGCCGACGCTCATGGCGACACCGACACAGCGGTCGGAGATGTGGTGGAGCTGCAGGGTCCAGCCGCGGTGACTGCGGATGTTGGCGGCGTGCACGGCGGTGCGGGGAAACTCGCAACCACTGCGGATGTGGCGGGCTCCGCCTCATTGTTGTAGAAGGTCAAGGCGTCGAGCGGCGCACTCAATCCAGATGCCCCCGTTGCGCTTCCTGCCGTGGAGGAGTAGGTATTTGCACTTGCTTAGCTTGTAGAGTTAATTGCTCCCTAGTTGCATTGGTTAGATTGTGATTCATACGGTAGTTCATATGGTTAGAGTAGTTGGTTTGGCGGATGGGCCGGGGTTTTCTGTAGGGTATGGGTTGGGGGGACGAGGCTTTTGGACTAAGGTTTGTTGGATAAATTCGTTGCAAAAATGCTATGTTGTGAACTATGATTTTCGGTGCTCCAATGATTGGGGTTTTTAGATTTGTTTTTAGATTTGGATAAATTCGTTGAAAAAATGATAGATGTTGTGAATAGATTGGGTTTTTTAATGCTATGATGCTTATTAGATTTGTTTTTAGTGCTCACAGATTGGGTTTTTTAATGCTACTCAGATTGGTTGCCTTAGATTGGGTCCCTATTAGATTTGTTTTTGAATGCTACTCAGATTGTGGTTTTGAATCTCATATGCCCAAATCGAATCCATTGCTTAAGAAGTTATAAATTTGATTCAATGTGTGTAAATTTGTCATATTGGGTTTTTGATTCATTAGTATATAAATTTAATTCATTAGTATATAAATTTGTCCACAATATGTAGTTATATTAGCTCTCTTCTTCAATGTGTGTGCATGACGAATGATCAATGTGTTATTTGAATGTCATATTGGGGTTTTTGATCAATGTGTGTACAAATCTAATACATTGTTATACTAGTGATGGATGTGGTTTTTGAATGCATAGAGCTAAGGGGTACAGAAATAAAAAAACCCCACTTCTAAAACATTTCTGATATTGGGAGTATATTACCCTATGATCAATGTGTCATGTGTGCATATCTAAATTTTAAATTGGCTACTAGTGATGGATGTAATTGTATATTCAGGAGGATGATGGTTGGGGGGGGAAGAGGAAGTTGGCCGACTACAACCCGTACAAGGGGGCGTTTAGTGACAATTCTGAATATGAGGTAAGCCTATCCCTTGTTCATTTAGTTCCTTTGACATGGTGTATATGAATCTATAATGTATTAATTCAATTCATTCATGTGTGCAGTATGATTCTGGAGATGATGTGTACAAGGGAAACATCGCGTCCTTCACAACCAAGGAGGTGCAGAAGATCAAGGCCAAGGGAGTTGCTTCCTTCTACAATCGCAAGTTCAAGAAGTGGCACTGCCCCTACTGCACCACCAAGCCAAAGCCCAAGGATAGCCGCTTAGATCACTTTCTGTCTCATGCAGAGGATGTGGTGATCCGCGGGGAGGACTACAAGATCAGGGGTAGCATGCTGCGCTCGCGAAGGCCCTGACTCCCGCGTGAAGTGATGTGATGATGTTGTGATGGTGTGATGATGTGAACTGAATCTTAATCTTTTGGGTACTTAGGGTACAATTACTTATGGTAAACTTAATGTGGGAGTTTATGGTGTGAATTTAATCTATGGTGATGCTAGTAACGTATTATTCTATCTATATTTGTCTATCCTTGTATTTGCCTGTGGTGTATGGTTAGTTATGTCTAGATGTTGTGAACTAGAGTTTAGGTGCTGCAATGATCAAACATGTTGTTTCAGTGTTGCTTCACTGAGCAGACATGTTGTTTCAGTGTTGCTTCACTAATCACTTCAATGTTGCTTCATTGATAACACATGTTGTTTCAGTGTTGCTTTCATCTATATAGTGTAGATTCGAAATATGCTCCAAATGAGCTCCCAGGCTAGGGTAAACAGCTCATTTGTAATCAAGTTTTTTTGGACCTACTCTAAATGAGCCAAATGTTTTGTATTAACACCTATTCAATCTATATAGTGTAGATTCGAAGTCTCACTATTTTTTGAATTAGTCTTCATATTTTTACATTTTCTTTAAAAAAATATGCTTTAATATAAAAACTATTAAAAAACACGTTTAAAATATGAAAATGTAAAACTAAGTTCAGATCCTTCTTATTCACTTTGAAATAAAGCTTTGGTGATTTTCTTGATTTTTTTAAATTTCTCAAAAACAGAAGGTAACCCTACCTCATGTCCTTGAACTCTATGAAATCTTGTAGGTGATAGCTCATATGTGTGAAGGTTTTCTCATGAAAATGACCATAGACCAAGTTTATGATTTTTGGTTGGTAACATGTCACATAAGACAACATTGTGCGCAGGTTTCATATTTTTTTGATTTTTTTAAATAATGGTGCTCATTTGACCTCAATCGTGCGAGCTTGGGTTTTTTTCATGAAAATTACCATAGACCAAGTGTAGTATTTTTCCTCGTTAGTGTGTCTTATAAAATAACGAACGACGAAGGTTTCCTATTTTTTCGATTTTTAAAATTAGTTATGCTTAGTCAAAGCTTTCGTAACCCTGTTGACCAGCTCAAAACCCCTCTAAACCCCGCGGGGATTCACCTAACCCTAGCTCCCAACGTCAGCCGTCCGATCACACTCTGCTGCCTCTGGAGCTTGTGTTGGTTTTTCCCTTGAAGAGGAAAGGGTGATGCAGCACATGAGCAGTAAGTATTTCCCTCAGTTTGAGAACCAAGGTATCAATCCAGTAGGTGAATCAAGCCAAGTGTCCAGAGTACCTGTGCAAACACAAACGAGCTTGCGCCCAACGTCAATCCCTTCAAGTTGATTGCAAAGTGAGATCTGAAGGCGGAAAGTGCAACGAAGTAAAAAGTGTAAGGCTGAAAATATGATGTGAAGTAGACCCGGGGGCCATAGTTTTTACTAGATGCTTCTCTCAAAATAGCAAATATTACGGTGGGTGAACAAATTACCGTCGAGCAACTGATAGAACCGCGCAAATTCATGACGATATCTAAGGCAATGATCATACATATAGGCATCACGTCCGAGACAAGTAGATCGATACTTTCTGCATCTACTACTATTACTCCACACATCGACCGCTATCCAGCATGCATGTAGTGTATTGAGTTCATGACGAACAGAGTAATGCCTTACGCAAGATGACATGATGTAGAGGGATAAACTCAAACCAATGATGTAAACCCCATCTTTTTACCCTTGATGGCAACAACATGATGCGTCCCTCGCTACCCCTTCTGTCACTGGGTGAGGTCACTGCACGGTATGAACCCAAAAGCAGGCACTTCTCCCATTGCAAGAATCATAGATCTTGTTGGCCAAACAAAACCCACAACTCGAAGAGAATTACAAGGATATGAAATCATGCATATAAGAGATCAGAAGAAACTCAAATAAGATTCATAGATAATCTGATCATAAATCCACAATTCATCGGATCTCGACAAACACACCGCAAAAGAAGATTACATCGGATAGATCTCCATGAAGATCATGGAGAACCTTGTATTGAAGATCCAAGAGAGAGAAGAAGCCATCTAGCTACTAGCTATGGACCCGAAGGTCTATGGTGAACTACTCACGCATCATCGGAGAGGTCATGGTGTTGATGAAGAAGCCCTCCGTATCCGAATCACCCCTCCGGCAGGGCGCCAAAATGTGCCCACATGGGATCTTGTGGAGACAGAAGCTTGCGGCGGCGGAAAAGTATTTTCGTGGATCTCTCGCGCAGTTTTGGATTTTTTTGGGAATTTATAGGTGGAAGAGGTAGGGCAGACGAGCCACAGGCGGCCCACAAGCTTGCTAGGCGCGGGCCCCCCTGGCCACGCCTAGGTGGCTTTTGGCGTCCCCTGGTGGCCTCTGCCTTGGTTCTCACGTCCCCTACGTATCTTCTGTTCCGGAAAAAATATTTTCAGAAGTTTTATTCCGTTTGGACACCGTTTAAAATTCTCCTCTGAAAGGGGTCAAAAACACGGAAAAAACAGGAAGTGTCACTTGGCATTGAGTTAATAAGTTAGTCCCAAAAAAGATATAAAAGGCATACAAAACATCCAAAGTTTGACAAGATAATAGCATGGAACCATCAAAAATTATAGATACGTTGGAGACGTATCAAGCATCCCCAAGCTTAACTCTTGCTCGTCCTCGAGTAGGGAAGTGATAAACACTGAATTTTTGATGTGGAATGCTACCTAGCATAGTTGTCCTTTGTAACTTCTTTCATGTGACATGAATGTTCAGATCTGTAAGATTCAAAACAATAGTTTAATATTGACATGAAAACAATAATACTTCAAGCAAACTAGCAAGGCAATCATGAACTTTCGAAATAATAAGGCCAAAGAAAGTTATCCCTACAAAATCATATAGTCTCACTATGCTCCATCATCCCCACACAACTAATTTAAATCATGGACAACCCCGGTATTGGCCAAGTAATTGTTTTCGCACTCTTACTTTCTCAAACCTTTTTCAACGCTCATGCAATACATGAGCGTGAGCCATGGATATAACACTATGGTGGAATAGAGTGTGGTGGAGGTTGTGAGACAAAAAGGAGGAGATGGTCACATTGACTCGGCGTATCAAAGGACTATCAAGATTCCCATTAATAGATATCAATGTGAATGAGTAGGGATTGCCATACAAAGGATGCACTAGAGCTATAAGTATGTGAAAGCTCAAAAGGAGAACTAGTGGGTGTGCATCCAACTTGCTTGCTCACGAAGACCTAGGGCAATTTTGAGGAAGCCCATCATTGGAATATACAAGCCAAGTTATATAAAGAAGATTCCCACTAGCATATGGTGGTGACAAAGCGAGAAGCTCTCAGTCATGAAGAACATGGTGCTATTATGAAGCACAAGTGTGGAAAGAGATAGTAGCATTGTCCCTTCTCTCTTTTTCTCTTTTTTTTGTTTGGGCTCTTTGGCCTCTTTCCATATCTCTCTCTCTCTCTTTTTGTGTGGGCAACTTTGACCTCTTTTTTTTATTTCCTCACATGGGACAATGCTCTAATAATGATGATCATCACACTTTTATTTACTCATAGCTCAAAGCTTAGAACGATGATGACTCTATAGGAAATGCCCCCAGCAGTGTACCGGGATGTGCAACGATCTAGCTTGGTGTATGATGTTGAAACATCTCGCTAGCTATCTTACGATCATGCAATGGCAATATAAGAGTGACGACACAAGTCATGAGACGGAACGGTGGGAGTTGCATGGCAATATATCTCGGAATGGCTATGAAAATGCCATAGTAGGTAGGTATGGTGGCTGTTTTGAGGAAGGCATATGGTGGGTTTGTGCACCGGCGAAAATTGCGTGGTACTAGAGAGGCTAGCAATGGTGGAAGGTGAAAGTGCATCTATACCATGGGCTCACATTAGTCATGAAGAACTCACATACTTGTTGCGAAAGTTCTTATTACTAATCGAAACAAAGTGCTAAACGCATACTCCTAGGGGAAGGGTTGGTAGGTGTTAACCATCCCGCGATCCCAACCGCAACAGAAAGGATGACAATCAATAGATCAATTATGCTCAGACTTCCTAACATAACGGTTCACCATACGTGCATGTTACGGGAATCACTAACTTCAACACAAGCATTTCTAGATTCGCAACACCCTACTAACATAACTCTTAATATTACCAAATCCACGTCTCAAAACTAATTGAGAGGAATCAAACTTCTCTTTCTACTCAATGCACATGAAGATGGAAGTTTTATTGTATCCTCTTTGGGTACCTATCACCTTTGGGACTACTTTCATAGCACAAGCCAACTACCAAGTTCCGCACCGCCGTGCTCTAAAAGATCTAAGTGAAGCACATAGAGCAAAATGGTCTAGCTCAAAAGATATAAGTGAAGCACAATGAGTATTCTAGAAAATTCACGATGAGTGCATGTCTCTATCAAAAGGTGTGCAACAAGGATGATTGTTACAAAAAAAAAGAAAAGACTCCTAAGATACAAGACGCTCCAAGCAAAACACATATCATGTGGTGAATAAAAATATAGCTCCAAGTAATGTTACCGATGGATTGAAGACGAAAGAGGGGATGCCTTCCCGGGGCATCCCCAAGCTTAGGCTTTTTGGTGTCCTTGAATTTGGCTTGGTATTCCGTGAGAATCCACAAGCTTGAGCTATTTCCACTCTTTATCCCTTTGTCCATGAGAACATCACCCAAAACTTGAAAACTTCACAACACAAAACTTAAACAGAAACTCGTGATATCATTAGCAAAAGAAAGCAAACTACCACCTCTTTAGGTACTGTAGCAATCTTGATTTCTATTTATATTGGTGTTAGATTACTATATTCTCACTTTTCCATGGCTAGTACCCCCCGATACTATCCATAGTTTCATAAAAACAAGCAACCAACACTACAAAAACAGAATCTGTCAAAAACAGACCAGTCTGTAGCAATCTGTATACTTCGTATACTTCTGTTACCTCAAAAATTCTGAAACATTACGACAGCCTGGGAAACGGCATACCAAGTATGAGCAAAAATAATCAACTCAAAATCTCTTTCTGGATAAAAATGAAAAATAATTTTGTGAGCGAAAAGTTTTTGTCTTTTTCCAGCATGATAAAACAACCATCACCAAAACTAGTCATAAAGGTTTTACTTGGCTCAAACACAAAAAGAAACACAAAAAAGACAATCATAAAAGAATTATGATGGTGTGGACGCAACAAAATAGAAAGCAAAAAGCAAAGATAAATTCATTGGGTTGCCTCACAACAAGCGCTATTGTTTAACACCCTTAGCTAGGCATTGATAAATCAATGATGCTCACACAAAAGACAAGAATTGAAGCACAACGAGAGCATCATAAAGCATGTGAAAATCACATCTAAGTCTAACATACTTCCTATGCATAGGCATTTTATAAGAGAACAAATTGGCAAGACAACCAATAGTTACCAAATGCAAGGAAGAAGAAAGAGACAATAGCAATGTCAACATAACGAGAGGTCATTTGGTAACATGAAAGTTTCTACCACAATATTTTCCTCTCTGAGAGCAATTACATGTGGGATCATAATCAAATTCAACAATATAGCTATCACAAAGGATATTCTTTTCATGATCCACATGCATGCAAAGTTGACGCTCTTCAAAAATAGTGGGATTATCATCAACTAAAGTCATGACTTCTCCAAACCCACTTTCAACATTATTGCAAATATCATATTCATCATGAGGCTTAAACAAATTTTGAAGATCATAAGAAAAATTATCACCCCAATCACGATCATTTCAACAAGTAGTGGACATAGCAAAACTAGCATCCCCAAGCTTAGGGTTTTGCATATTTTTAGCATGATTGCCATTAATAGAATTTATAATGAAATCATTGCAATCATGCTTTTCATTCAGGTAGCCCTCGTGAATAATTTCATAAATTTCTTCATCACGATTTTCAGATTCACACAGCTCAAACAAAACTCCATAGAGAAAGTCAAGTGCACTCAACTAACTAGCAATTGGTTCCAGATAAGTGGATCTCTTAAAGAGATTAGCAAGTGGGTGAGGATCCATATCACTAGATTTTCAGCAAGCGAAGATGCAAGTGTATTGAAGGCACATAGCACACAAGCAAAGGAAAGGCAAACGAAAAAGGCAAATTTTTTTGTAAATTTTTGTTTTTCAGAACTGAGGGAGAGGAAAACGAGAGGCAAAAAATTAAATGCAAGAGATGAGTTTGCGACACTTACTTGGATGAGATTCACCTAAAACTTGATCCTCCCCGGCAACGGTGCCAGAAATCCTTCTGCTGCCTTTTGAGCTTGCGTTGATTTTTCCCTTGAAGAGGAAAGGTTGATGCAGCACAAGAGTAGTAAGTATTTCCCTCAGTTTGAGAACCAAGGTATCAATCCAGTAGGAGAATCAAGCCAAGGGTCCAGAGTACGTCCGCAAACACAAACGAACTTGCACCCAACGCTATAAAGGGGTTGTCAATCCCTTCAAGATTGATTGCAAAGTGAGATCTAAAAGCGGAAAGTGCAACGAAGTAAAAAGTGTAAGGCTGAAAATATGATGTGAAGTAGATCCGGGGGCCATAGTGTTCAATAGAGGCTTCTCTCAAAATAGCAAATGTTACGGTGGGTGAACAAATTACTGTCGAGCAACTGATAGAACCGCGCAAAGTCATGACGATATCTAAGGCAATGATCATACATATAGGTATTACGTCCGAGACAAGTAGACCGATACTTTCTGCATCTACTACTATTACTGCACACATCGACCGCTATCCAGCATGCATCTAGTGTATTTAGTTCATGACGATCAGAGTAACGCCTTAAGAAAGATGACATGATGTAGAGGGATGAACTTAAAACAATGATGTAACCCCATCTTTTTACCCTTGATGGCAAAAACACGATGCATGCCTCACTACCCCTTCTGTCACTCGGTGAGGTCACCGCACGGTATGAACCCAAAACCAAGAACTTCTCCCATTGCAAGAATCATAGATCAAGTTTGCCGAGCAAAACCCACAACTTGAATAGAATTACAAGGATATGAAATCATGCATATAAGAGATCAGAAGAAACTCAAATAAGATTCATAGATAATCTGATCATGAATCCACAATTCATCGGATCTCGACAAACACACTGCAAAAGAAGATTACATCGGATAGATCTCCATGAAGATCATGGAGAACTTTGTATTGAAGATCCAAGAGAGAGAAGAAGCCATCTAGCTACTAGCTATGGACCCGAAGGTCTATGGTGAACTACTCACGCATCATCAGAGAAGTCATGGTGTTGATGAAGAAGCCCTGCGTATCTGAATCTCCCCTCCGGCAGGGCACCAAAACGTGCCCACATGGGATCTTGTGGAGACAGAAGCTTGCGGCGGCGGAAAAGTATTTTCATGGATCTCTCGCGCAGTTTTGGATTTTTTGGGAATTTATAGGCGGAAGAGGTAGGGCAAACGAGCCACACGGTGCCCACAAGACTGCTAGGCGCGCCCCCTGGCCGTGCCTAGGGGGCTTGTGGTGTCCCTTGGTGGCATCTGCCTTGGTTCTCACGTCCCCTGCGTATCTTCTGTTCCGGAAAAAATCTTTTCGGAAGTTTTATTCCGTTTGGACACCGTTTAAAATTCTCCTCTGAAAGGGGTCAAAAACACGGCAAAAACAGGAACTGGCACTTGGCACTGAGTTAATAAGTTAGTCCCAAAAAAGATATAAAAGGCATACAAAACATCCAAAGTTTGACAAGATAATAGCATGGAACCATCAAAAATTGTGGATACGTTGGAGACGTATCACACCCTGGCACCACGCGATAGCCCTCGGATGTAGTCTTCTAGAAGGAATTTGGTGGGCATGCTGCGGGCAGGCTCCGGGCCGTTGTATCACAAGGACGGCTCCGCATCGTTGGATCATGGGGCGATCCGCGAGAGGCGATCCTGTTGGTTGTGCTCGACTTCTCGCCCACCACTGACTCCGTGAGAAAAAACGGTGGTGTTGGGCCCAAAAGGAAACCAAGCTCTAGTTGGGCCGTCGAATCACGTCGTTTTTTTGTGAACGTGTTGGCTGTGTTTTCTGTGAACGCGTTGGCTCTGTTTTTTTGCATCGTTTGAAATTACACAACAATTGACATTGCGTAGAAATTTTAGTTCTTTTTGTTCCATACAAATATAAAATGACCAAATTTATAAGGGCTAAATTTATTTTATCATGCAAAATGGCCATAAACTATTAAAAAATGGGTCATTTTGCATTTGTATAATGGCCACAAGCCCTTTATCTCTTTTTATCATGCAAAATGACCTAATTTTTATGGGACAAATTTATTTTTATCATGCAAAATGGCCACATGCTCTTCAAAAATTGTCTTTTTTCATATAATATAGGCTTTGACCATGGATTCCCACGCGTGCAATTAGCTTCTTTTTCTTCTTCTTTTCAAACCACCGTTTCCCATGCGTGTACACTCCTGATGCTGCGGTGGGTTTGAAAACGGACTACTAACTTCACATTTGACCCTGTTATTGCCACGACCAAATAACATGTAGCACTATGGCTATTTAAGCCACCCTCTGCCTCTGCCATCCCTCATCCATCTGCCCTTCTTTCTCTTCGACCCCTTCTCCGTCTTCTGCACATCCCTCAGCCATGCAGTACACCGGACCAACCTACCACTTCCCACCCACCGTGCCGGAGAGGCTCTACCCTACCGGCGTGTACGTTGATCGGACACTACGTGTGTGGGCGATATCAAGTCTGAGGACCGCAATGAACTTCACCGAGTTCTTCCTCGCGTTTGGCTACCACCACCTCCCGAGGGGATCTCCAACAATGTTCCGCGTCGAGGAGGTCATCCAAAATCGGGTGGTGGTTGCTCTGCTTGCCCACTTCACCAACACATTGGACGCCTTCTACCTCCTCGGCCGGGTGTTTTGGTGTGTCTCCGAGTTCACCGCTTTCACCACCCACAACAGGTTCACGGAGTACAACAACATCTTCCCCACCGCGACGCGCATGCACACTCTTCCTACCTCATCGACAACGCCCCGGAGGAGCAGTGAAAAGGGCTCCCGGAGGAGGAGCAATGTGGAGAAGGCGGCGGCTAGGGTTCTAAACCCTCTATCTTTTTTTAGTCTATGTTATGTTAAGTTGTAATTGAATTATGTTGGAGTTGCTATGGGCTTGTTGGCCCTTTTCTTAAATTCTATTATTAAGTTTTCTATCTATTCTATTATTATGTTCTTCCTAGTTTGAGCTATGTGATCGTGTTATGGGCTTGTTGGCCCTATCTACATATCGGGACTACATATTTGTTGATTATTTTCTTAGAGAGCTCGGCTTGTTAGTAGGGTTCCCTTGTTAGTAACCACTGAGTGCATGCAAGCAAGATTTGTTAGTAGGGATGAATGAGTACAACTAACCAAGGGAGTGGCTCTTTTTTTACACAAGCCACAAATATGTAGCCACCTAGCTAGAAGAGAGGAACCAGCGACAGTGACCGTTGCTGCATTAGTGGCGGCTGGCGTGCAAGAAATCAGCTCGGTCAGTGCATCGTGGAGGACGCATCGGCCCATGCGGGCTCGGTCGGTGCATGCAGGCTCGGTCGGCACATCATGGGATCGTGGCATCGGCGCATGCAGGCTCGATCGACACATGCAGACAGGGTTTGCTGGGTGCATGCATAGCAGGCTTCTGTCCTGGCGGCGCGCGGAAACGTTTAATGTAAGGGACGGCCCAACGAAACCACGGACCAACGGTCGAACACCGACACCACCCAACGCGGCCCCACTTGTCAGGTCGAACGGACAACACAGTCTAGCGTGGCCCCACTAGTTAGAGTTAACGGTCAAGCCTTTGAACTTACGACATCGTCCGTTGTGCCGAGTTATGAGGGTTTGTGGCAAAGGAGTGGGGAAAACTGAGCAAAAGTTAAGAGCGCGGGGATGAATGGGTAGAGCTAAGGAACCAGGGGCACAAAATTAAAAAAACCTAAAATATTTTTTAATTGAGAACTCAATCTAATAAAATTTCACACTTGGTCTCCTTCGGAATCTTATTTCGACTCCCCAGACCACTAGTCAGGCACAAGTGAAAATGATCCTCTCCCTTTCGATTTTGAGCACTCATGCAATGGATGAGCGTAAGCAAGATAGGATGGCACTTAGGATGGCAAATAGAATAATGATGGGGAAGGAAGACAAAAAGGTGTGAAAGGCTCTAATCAATGAGGACAACCATAGGTGAGAGAAAGCCAAATGATAGATATGATGTGAGGAGTAGGGATTGCCATGTAATGGATGCACATATGAGCTAAGGTAAGCTCTCCAATGGAACTAGTGGGGGTGCATCCAACTTGTTTGCTCATGAAGACCTAGAGCTCATTTTAGGAGGCTCATCATTGGAATATGCAAACCAAGTTCTGTAGTGTAAGGGTCCCCACATAGTTATGCATGAATGATAATCTCTATGGAGTACCAATATAACAATGGAGTACAAGTGTGGATCTTTCAAAAGGAATAGTAGTGTTGCCCCCTTCTCTCTTTTTATTTCTTTTATTTTTTTATTTTTTTTGTGGCCTCTTTGGCTCTTTCTTTTTATCTCTCATTTTCTTCTTTGGGATCTTTTGTTTTGTCCACTTTGGGATCTTTTCCTCACTTAAGGGCAACACTCTATGTTTTACATGAATAAAAAGAAAAATCATCACACTTTATAAGAAGTACTCAACATAAAGACAAGTGAAAATTACCATGATGTATGCAAATGTATGCCTCTGCGAGTGTAGCAGGATATGCAATGATACTAGCGCGTCATGTAGCAGAAATAAGGGCAAGGCCCAACTATCATGCGGCTCTACGATTGAGCAAAATCATGTATGACATGAAGATCAAGTCATGAGATGGTTGATGTTGCATGGCAATGTATCTCGGAAAGCATATGGAAATGCCTTAGTAGGTAGGTATGGTGGCTGTTTTGAGGAAAGATATAATGAGGTTTATGTATGACAGAGCGTATCACGTCATGGGTTTGGATGCATGATACGTCTCCGTCCTATCTACTTTTCCGAACTCTTTTGTCCTTTTTTGGACTCTAATTTGCATGATCTGAATGGAACTAACCCGGACTAACGCTGTTTTCAGGAGAATTTCCATGGTGTTGTTTTTGTGCAGAAATAAAATTTCTCGGAATGTCCTGAAAATTTACGGAGAATTTTTCTGGAATAAAAGAAAAATACCTGCGCAAAGATCCACCTGAGGTGGCGTGCCAGTGGGCCACAAGCCCTTGGGCCGCGGCCACCCCCTAGGCCGCGCCGTGAGGGCTTGTGGGGCCCACGTGGCACCACCGACCCCAAACTCAGCTCTATTTATTCCGTCTCGCCCGGAAAAAAAATCAGAGAGAAGGATTCATCGTGTTATACGATACGGAGGCGCCGCCACCTCCTTTTCTTCATCTGGAGGACAGATCTGGAGTCCGTTTTGGGCTTCGGAGAGGGGAAATCGTCGCCATCGTCATCATCAACATTCCTCCATCGACAATTCCAAGATGCTCTTCACCGTTCATGAGTAATCTCATCGTAGTCTTGCTGGACAGTGATGAGTTGGATGAGATCTATCATGTAATCGAGTTAGTTTTGATGGGGATTGATCCCTAGTATCCACTATGTTCTAGATTGATGTTGCTACTACTTGGCTATGCTTAATGCTTGTCACTAGGGCCCGAGTGCCATGATTTCAGATCTCAACCTATTATGTTGTCGCCCATATATGTGTGTTTTAGATCCTATGTTGCAAGTTGTAGTCACCTACTATGTGTTATGACCCGGCAACCCCGGAGTGACAATAGCCGGAACCACTCCCGGAGATGACCATGGTATGAGGAGTTCATGTATTCACGAAGTGTTAATGCGTTGGTCCGGTTCTTTATTAAAAGGAGAATCTTAATATCCCGTAGTTTCCATTAGGACCCCGCTGCCACGGGAGGGATGAACAATAGATGTCATGCAAGTTCTTTTCCCTAAGCACGTATGACTGCATACGGAATACATGCCTACATTAGATTGACGATCGGGAGCTAGTTACATATCTCTCTGTGTTATAGCTGTTACATGATGAATCACATCCGGTATACTCATCCATCACCGATCCACTGCCTACGAGTCTTTTACTACTGGTCCTTGCTACGTTACTTTGCTGCTACTGCTGTCGCTACTGCTGTTACTCTGCTGTTACTATTGCTGCTGCTACTGCTGTAACTACTGTTGTTCCTTGCTATTGCTGTCACTACTGCTGATACTTGCTACTTTGCTGTTACTTGCTGCAACACTTTTCTGGCGCCATAGATAGAACAATTAGGAACAGTCTGCCGTCAACATATCTATTTCTCACACCGTTGCTATCATACCACTTTGCTACTGGTACTTTGCTTGCAGACACTAATCTTTCAGGTGTGGTTGAAATTGACAAACTCAGCTGCTAATACTTGAGAATATTCTATCGCTTCCCTTTGTGTCGAATCAATAAATTTGGGTTGAATACTCTACCCTCAAAAACTGTTGCTATCCCCTATACTTGTGGGTTATCAATGCCCCGGCGGAGTTTGCACCAACTCTCAACGTGAGAAAGGGAAATGCACGGTACCGAAGAGGCTACCAAAATATGGATGGTGGAAGTGCCAACAATCGAATACTCACATTAGTCTGAAGAACTCATACACTTATTATTGATAACTCTCTATCTAGTTAGGAAATTCACAAAGAGACAAGTACCCCGAGGAGGAGTGTTTGGGGGTTTGGTTATCCTCGACTCATGGTAATGTGAGGGTACTCTATATATTCCAACCCCTCCAAAGGTTGGCGATCAATTTAGTAGCTAGAGTTCTCAACTAATTTTTAGTTTTTAAAAAACACACGGATTTCCCAAAATACGACACCTACCAGTAATAGGCTCAAGCTCTTGGCACCAATAGTCCAAACATTACTCAAATAAATACCTCAAAACTATTGCAAGTTACTACTATACTTAAATAGGAACCTCAATTACCTACTCATGCAAGACACGCAACTTATTGCAACGAGCCAACTCTCTAAACAAGATAAGCATGAAAACTCAAGAGAGTTCCAAAGTCAACCTAAATAAAAGCTCTTAAAAAGATAAGCATGAAAACTAAGAGCTAAGCATGACATTAGGTACGAAAAGATGGAGAACACACAAAAAGATAAGAATTTGTGTTCTAGAGTGGAATTGAGTGTGTGTCTCTCCCAAACAAGGTAGGCTAGGTTTCAACTTATTATGAACATAAAGAAAAAGTAAAACAAACTAAAATGCAAATAGCGGGATGCTCCAAGCATAGCACATATCATATGAAGTGATAAACATATAGCAGGGAGATGGACGAACTGATGATTGTTGATGGAGAAGGGGATGCATGGGGGCATCCCCAAGCTTAGACGCTTGAGTCTCCTTTGAATATTTATTGGGGTGCATGGGGGCATCCCCAAGCTTGAGCGCTTGACACTCATGTATCTTCTTTCATCATCTCTCCCATCGCATACTTGAAAACTCCCTTCATGCAAAACTCATCATAAGCTTATTACAGTGGTTAGTTACCTTAATAGAAAAATTCATTACCTGCTGGAAATAAAGATTTTCATGAAAAGGTACTACTTCTTATGAATGCCAAAAGGTTTTTGCAAATAAAAAGTAAGCTTAGGATTTGCAAAACAATGAAAACGCAAAACATTGCAGAATCTATGAAAAACTGAACAACAGGTAGTAAATAATTTATTCGGGGCACTTCTGCAACTCATATCAAAAAACTCAGAACAGATGCCAAAAAAAAGTTTATATAGAGCATGCTGTCAAAAAAGTTCAGATAAAAATATGACTTGGAGATTTTTGGCGTATTGTTCCATCAAGCACAAAAAATCTGTTTCTGGACATCATGTCACAACTTTTGAACTTTCTTGCAAGCGGAGGCTATAACTTGGCACAAAGCTTAAAAATAAAGATACAATGATGTTTCTACAATAGTAACATACATGAATACCACTAAAAAAGAAAGTAAAAAATCAAAGTAAAGATAACAAGGGTTGTCTCCCTAGAGCTCTTTCTTTATAGCCATAAAGATTGGCTTAAGATTTTAATGATGCTCTCGTAGGAATAAGAGTTGTGGAACAAAAGAGAGCATCAAGAAGCAAATACCAAACTCATTTAAGTCTAAAATGCTTCCTATGCATAAGAATATTGCAATAGAATGATTCATTAAAGCACAAAGCAATAAGCATAGGAAGGAAAAACAAGTGCAGCTTCAAAACCTTCAACATAACGAGAGGGAACTTGATATTGTTGAAATATCTATAAGGATATGTTCCCTTCTCATAATAATTTTTAGTGGGATCATGAATAAACTCAACAATATAAGTATCACATAAAGCATTGTTACCATGATGCATATGCAAAAAGCTACTCTTACTCTCCACATAAGCATAATCTTTCTCATTGGTAATAGTGGGAGTAGGACTATCATAAACATGAAGAGTATAAAACTTTGCATAAAAGAGAGGTATAAGATCTTGCCAATTCAGCAAATGAGAGTTATCAAGAAGCCTATACCAATCCAAAGCCTTATCTTTTAATGATATAGATAATAGTTTTCTCATAACAAAATCCATCGATATACCTGCAAGCTTAAATAAGGAGCATAGTTGTGAAAGATATAGCAAGTGTTCGCCTTGATGTCTATCTCCTGCATATCGATTAGCCAAGACACAATCAATAATACTAGTTGGTATTTTAAAGGGCACAATTTCTATAGGTGGGGGAGGCTTCTCCACAACAATAGAGGTGGAGCGGTTCCCCACAAGCAACAAACCAAGAGCAGAGTTGTCCATAAGCCTAACTAATCATGCTAATCATGAAAAGCAAACTAACAAGACTAAAAAGAAAAGGTAAAATATAGTGTGCAACTCCCCTATTATGAAGATTGGAGTCCCCGGCAACGGCACCAGAAATTTGCTTCATGATGAGTTGATGGATATACTTCTCGCCCCTCTTTGGTTAACCCAAGTGGAAGGTGGAGATGTAGTCAACAGCAAATTTCCCTTACACGGAGACTATAAGGTTTATCGAACTAGTAGGACTCCTAGGATCAACAAGTAGGTGTCTTTCACCCTGGCGCTAGCAAAATATGTGGACCTACACACACAACAAATAACTTTGCTCCCAACGATTACAGAGAGGTTGTCAATCTCTCTGGCCTTGTAGTTTGCAAAGGATCAAAACACAAGCGGGAAGGTAATAGTGATGGCAACGGAAAAGTAAATGAAAGCGGTAAATGATGGAGGTGTAAACAATGATGGTGATATGTACCGGAGTCACATGATGTTCACTAGTGATGTTTCTCTCCCAAAAGACGATAAACAACTATGCTAGGGTAAACAAATCACATTTGGACAATTGACAGAATTATGATCGCACCGCAATGCTAATTATGCTACTTGATAGTTAGAGGTTCAATAGTAATGGGCAGTATGCCAAGACAAGTAGACCATTTGTTCATCAGCATCTACTTACTAATCATCCACATTGAGATATCTATCCAGAACAGCTCTCCGGTATTAAGTTGCGAGCCCCACCCAAAGTGTAAACTCAAAGCAATGGACAACTGCATTAACAAACTATGCGTGAGGTAAACAATCCTTGCAACTACGGTCACAAGCACCGTTGTTTTCTCTCCGGTGGCAACAATCACATCCCCTAGTCTCATGTTTCTGTCACTCAAGCTAGACATCGAGGGGCATGAACCCACAATCATGCATAATGCTCCCTCTTGGAGTTACAATCTACTACTTGGCCAAAGCAATAAATAGCAACAGAGAACATGCATGAATCACTAAGGAACTTAATATAAAAGGATAATCAAATATATAACTCATAACAATCTGAACATAATCTCATAATCCATTGGATCCCAACAAACCGAGCATAGCAATAGCAAGAGAATTACATAGATGCCTTCATCATGTAGGACAGCTCACAAGGACTAACCATTGAAGCACAAGATTGGGGAGAAGACATCACATAACTATTGGTCATGGACTCATGGTCCAAGGAGGACTATTAATGACACGTCCGGGAAGCGTCCATAGCGATGGAGAAGCTCCCAGAGGTCAATCCTCCTTCCGACTGGGTGCCGGGAAGAGGTCTCCTGACGCTCCTGATCTTGGAAGCGCTACAGCGGCGAAACAATGGAGAAATTTGCGATTCCAGAAAGTCTGCGAGGGTTTCCTCTCGGGACTCTAAATATAGGCCAAAGGAGCGCACCAGAGGAGGTGGGACCTACCCAGGCGACCTCCTGGCGCGGCCTAGGGCCTGGCTACGCCAGCAGGCCACCTCGGAGGCCCTTGGCCCCCCTCTGGCCCTCCTTCGGTGATCCGGAAGCTTCTGTTTTGCTGATTTTTTATATATTTTCTATGGAATTTTCCGTGCTTCGGAAAATCGGGTAAAAGCCCATGCAAAATAGACATCAGCAGACAACAACTGGCACTACGTGCATTAATTTTGTAGGTTAGTCCAAATATGTGTAAAATGATAAAAAAATGTAGCAAAACATATAACAATGTCACCCAAAAGATCATGGAACAAGCAGAAATTATAGATACGTTTGGGACGTATCACTCTCTCACTCCCATTTGCTTACACCAAATCCTAGACCCCAAGAGCATCTATGAGTCCTTTTGAGTGTTGTTCCAATCAAAATATAGATCGTCTCCCTCTCCTCCTCTCAATACAAGCTATTTGTGATTTGAGCAAGTTTTGAGCACTCCCCGTGATCTTGTTACTCTTGGAGGTTGGAGACTCCTAGGGGGTAGGAGTTCTTCGGAGAGGAATCAAACCGTGTGATTACCCGTGGAAACTTTGTGAGGGTTTGGAAGCCACTTCAAAGGCTTACCACTATTGGTTGAGAAACGCCTTCGTGGTGTTGTCTCAAAGAGAGAATAGGGTGAGCCTTCGTGGCGTTGGTGTGCCTTCGTGGTAACACCTACCTCTCTAAACGGTGACGTAGCTTCCCTCCAAGGAAGTGAACGCCGGGATACATCCTTGTCTCTCATAGTTGCGGTTATCCCTAACCTTAAATATGTACTTGCTATTAGTCTTTGATTACTTACTTGTCCTTTATTATATCCTACTTGTTGTCGTGCTTTGGTTAGCAAAGCTTGCTCTTCATCTTGCAATTGTTTGGCTCAGTTTTCATATTCCGCATTATTGCCTAAAATTTCTAAGTAATTGTTAAAGTTTGTAACTATACCTATTCACTCCCCCTCCAGGTCCATCTTGATCCCTTTCAATTGGTATCAGAGCCTCGTGCTCTATTCTTGTGGCTTAACCGTCCTAAAGCGAGATGAACCCCGGAGGTACTCCCCTTGTTGCTGATTGGTACGTCCTTTTTGCATCATGCTTTCATGTTGATATTTATTGCTTTATGGGCTATTATATTACTTTGTGGTACCATAATTATGCTTTTTCTCTCTTATTTTGCAAGGTTTATTTGAAGAGGGAGAATTCAGGAAACTGGAATTCTGGACTCGAAAAGGAGCAAGTCTTAGTCCACTATTCTACACATCTCCAAATGCCGTGAAAAGTTACGTGGAATTTTTTGGGATTATATAAAAAATACTGGGCGAAAGAAGTACCAGAGGGGGGCTGCCAGGGCGCCACAAGCCCTGCCATCGCCACCCCCTGGTGGCGGAAGGCAAGCTTGTGGGCTCCCTGACGGCCCACTGGACCCCCTCTTTTTCTATATGAAGGGTTTTGTTCCATAAAAAATCAATCGGGAGCTTTTTCGTGGTTTCGCTGCCGCCACGAGGCGGAACTTGACCAGATCCAATCTAGAGCTCTAACAGCACGATCCTGCCGGGGAAACCTCCCTCCCGGAGGGGGAAATCGTCGCCATCGTCATCACCAACACTCCTCTCGTCGGAGGGGAGGCATCTTCATCAACATCTTCATCAGCACCATCTCCTCTCCAATCCCTAGTTCATCTCTTGTAACCAATCTCCGTCTCACGACTCCGATTGGTACTTGTTAGGTTACTAGTAGTGTTGATTACTCTTTGTAGTTGATGCTAGTTGGATTACTTGGTGGAAGAGTTTATGTTCAGATCCTTGATGCTATTCATTACACCTCTGATCATGATTATGATTATGCTTTGTGAGTAGTTACTTTTGTTCCTGAGGGCATGGGATAAGTCATGCTGATAATAGTCATGTGAATTTGATATTCGTTCGTTATTTTGATATGATGTATGTTGTTTTTCCTCTAGTGGTGTTATGTGAATGTCGACTACATAACACTTCACCATATTTGGGCCTAGAGGAAGGCATTGGGGAGTAGTAAGTAGATGATGGGTTGCTGGAGTGACAGAAGCTTAAACCCGAGTCTATGCGTTGCTTCGTAAGGGGCTGATTTGGATCCACTAGTTTAATGTTATGGTTAGACATTGTCTTAATTCTTCTTTTGTAGTTGCGTATGCTTGCGAGAGGGGTTAATCATAAGTGGGATGCTTGTCCAAGTAAGGGTAGTACCCAGGCGCCGGTCCACCCACATATCAAACTATCAAAGTAACGAACGTGCATCATATGAACATGATGAAACTAGCATGACAGAAATTCCCGTGTGTCCTCGGGAGCGTTTGTCTTCCTATAAGACTTTGTTCAGGCCTGTCCCTTGCTACAAAAGGGACTGGGCCACTTTCTGAACCGTTGCTACTACTTGTTACTTATTACTTTCCGCTTGCTACGTTTCACCTCACTACACCATCACTTGTTACCGCTACTTTCAGTGCTTGCAGTTATTACCTTGCTGAAAACCGTTTATCAGAGCCTTCTGCTCCTCGTTGGGTTTGACACTCTTACTTATCTAAAGGACTACGATTGATCCCCTAAACTTGTGGGTCATCAAGACTCTTTTCTGGCGCCGTTGCCGGGGAGTGAAGCGCCTTTGGTAAGTGGAAATTGGTAAGGAAACATTTTTATACTGTGCTGAAATTTATTGTCACTTGTCACTATGGAAACTGTTCCTTTGAGGAGTTTGTTCAGGGTATCTTCACCACAAACGGAAGCACGAGGAGTTGTTCCTCAACCTGAGGTACCTACTAAAAATATCTTTTATGAAATTCCTTCGGGTATGCTTGAGAAACTGCTGGCTAATCCTTTCACAGGAGATGGGTCTTCACATCGAGACTTGCATCTGATCTATGTAGATGAAGTTTGTGGTTTATTTAAGCTTGCAGGTTTGCCCGAGGATGAGGTAAAGAAGAAAGTATTTCCTTTATCTTTGAAGGATAAGGCTTGACATGGTATAGGCTATGTGATGATACTGGATCATGGGGCTACAATCGGTTGAAATTAGAATTTCATCAAAAGTTTTATCCTATGCATTTAGTACATCGTGATCGGAACTTTCTTTACAACTTTTGGCCTCGTGACAGGGAAAGCATAGCTCAAGCTTGGGGGAGGCTTAAATCAATGCTATGTTCATGCCACAATCATGAGCTTTCGAGAGAAATCATCACTCAAAACTTTTATGCTCGGCTTTCTCATGAAGATCGTACCATGCTTGACACTTCTTGTACCGGTTCTTTTATGAAGAAGGATATTGACCACAAGTGGAATTTATTGGAAAGAATCAAACGCAACTCTGAAGATTGGGAGCTGGAGGAAGGTAAGGAGTCAGGTATGAATTTCCAGTTTGATTGCGTTAAATCTTTTGTTGAGACAAACACTTCTAGATATTTTAGCGATCAGTATGGATTTGACTCTGAGATAGTAGATTCTCTGTGTGAATATTTTGCTGCTCATGTTGATCTTCCCAAAGAGAAGTGGTTTAAGTATCATCCTCCTGTAGAAAGCAACATAGTCAAAACCAATCTAGTTGAGGAGAAAGTCATTGCTTTTAGTGATCCTGTTGTTCCTTGTGCTTACACTGAGAAACCACCATACCCTGCTAGGATAAAGGATTATTCTAAAGCTCCAACTGTGATACATAGGTGTTACATTAGACCACTTGCACCCCCTGTGGAAATTAGAGTTGAACCTAGTGTTGCTATTATCAAAGATCTCTTAGCCGAAGAGATAGATGGGCATGTTATCAAATTCTATGAGGACTCCGCTAGAATTGCTAAACCTCACGTGAAAGACAAATACGGACCTGTAGTTGGCCTGCCCGTTGTTTCTGTCAAGATAGGAGATCACTGTTACCATGGTTTATGTGATATGGGAGCTAGTGTTAGTGCAATACCCTGTTCTCTATATGATGAAATCAAAGATGAGATTGCACCTCTGAGTTAGAACCCATTGATGTCACTATTACGTTAGCTAATAGAGACACTATCTGCCCTCTGGGAATTGTGAGAGACGTAGAAGTCCTGTGTGGTAAGACGAAGTATCCTACTGATTTCCTCGTCCTTGGTACTGCACAAGATAGCTTTTGTCCCATCATATTTGGTAGACCCTTTCTCAACACTGTCAATGCTCACATTGATTAAATTAAGCAGACCGTCACTGTTAGTTTAGAGGGTGTGTCTCTTGAATTTAACTTCTCCAAGTTTGGAAGACAACCCCATGAAAAAGATTCGTCTGGTAGGAATGAAATCATTGCTCTTGCCTCTATTGCCGTACCTCCTACGGATCCTTTAGAGCAATATCTGCTCGAGCATGAAAATGATATGCATATGGAGGAGAGAGATGAGATAGATAAAATTGTCTTAGAACAATATCCTATTCTCAAGAATAATTTGCCTGTTGAACTGCTTGGGGATCCTCCACCACCAAAGGGTGACCCTGTGTTCGAGCTTAAACAGTTTCTAATACTCTTAAGTATGCCTATCTTGATGAGAAGGAGATATATCCTGTTATTATTAGTGCTCTCCTCTTAGAGCACGAAGAGAAGAAGTTACTAAGAATTCTGAGGAAGCACCGTGCTGCTATTGGATATACTCTTGCTGATCTTAAGGGTATTAGTCCCACTCTATGTCAGCACAAGATTAAAACCGATCCCGACTATAAACCAGTTGCTGATCATCAAAGGAGATTAAATCCTAAGATGAAAGAGGTCGTTAGAAAAGAAATATTAAAGCTTCTGGAAGCAGGAATCATTTATCCTGTTGCTCATAGTGATTGGGTAAGTCCAGTACATTGCGTACCTAAGAAGGGAGGTATCACCGTCGTTCCTAATGATAAGGATGAACTAATCCCACAAAGGATTATTACCGGCTATAGGATGGTGATAGACTTCCGGAAACTGAACAAGGCAACCAGGAAAGATCATTATCCTTTGCCATTTATCGACCAAATTCTAGAAAGGCTATCAAAACACACACACTTCTGCTTTCTAGATGGTTATTTAGGTTTCTCGCAAATACCTGTTGCACAATCTGATCAGGAGAAAACCACTTTCACCTGCCCCTTCGGTACCTTTGCTTATAGACGTATGCCTTTTTGGCTTATGCAATGCACCTGTCACCTTTCAAAGATGTATGATGGCTATATTCTCTGACTTTTGTGAAAAGATTGGCGAGGTTTTCATGGATGACTTCTCCGTTTACGGATCTTCCTTTGATGATTGCCTCAGCAGCCTTGATCGAGTCTTACAGAGATGCGAAGATACCAACCTCGTCTTGAATTGGGAGAAGTGTCACTTTATGGTTAATGAAGGCATCGTCTTAGGACACAAAATTTCTGAAAGAGGCATTGAAGTTGATAAGGCTAAGGTTGATGCAATTGAGAAATGCCTTGACCCACAGATATCAGAGGTATACGAAATTTCCTAGGTCATGCTGGTTTATGTAGAAGGTTCATTAAAGACTTTTCTAAGATTTCTAGGCCTCTTACCAACCTCTTGCAGAAGGATTGTGAGGAAGCTTTCGAAATACTTAAGAAGGCTTTGATAACCGCACCTATGGTTCAACCACCTGACTGGAACTTGCCCTTTGAAATCATGTGCGATGCCAGTGATTATGCTGTTGGTGCTGTTCTAGGACGAAAAGTTGACAAGAAGTTGAATGTTATTCACTATGGTAGTAAAACTCTAGACAGTGCCCAAAGAAACTATGCCACTACGGAGAAGGAATTTTTAGCAGTCGTGTTTGCATGTGAAAAGTTCAGATCTTATATAGTTGACTCCAAAGTCACTATTCACTCTGATCATGCTGCTATTAAGTACCTTATGGAGAAGAAGGACGCTAAGCCTAGGCTGATCAGATGGGTTCTCGTGCTACAGGAATTTGATTTGCATGTCGTTGACCGAAAGGGTGCTGATAACCCTGTAGCAGATAACTTGTCTAGGCTAGAGAATGTCCTTGATGACCCACGACCTATTGATGACAGCTTTCCTGATGAGCAACTAAATGTCATCCGCACTTCACATAGTGCACCGTGGTATGCTGATTACGCAAACTATATCGTAGCCAAATACATACCACCCAGTTTCACCTATCAACAAAAGAAGAAATTCTTCTTTGACTTGAGACACTACTTTTGGGATGATCCTCACCTATATAAGGAAGGAGTAGATGGTGTTATTAGACGTTGTGTGCCTGAATATGAACAAGGACAGATCTGGCAGAAGTGTCATTCCGAAGCCTACGGAGGACACCACGCTGGAGATAGAACTGCCCATAAGGTATTGCAATCAGGTTTCTATTGGCCCAATCTCTTCAAGGATGCCCGTAAGTTTGTCTTGTCTTGTGACGAATGCCAAAGAATAGGGAATATTAGTAAGCGTCAGGCAATGCCTATGAACTATTCACTCATCATTGAACCATTTGATGTTTGTGGCTTTGATTATATGGGACCCTTCCCGAGTTCCAATGGGTACACTCACATCTTAGTTGCTGTGTATTACGTTACTAAGTGGGTAGAAGCTATCCCCACTAAAAATGTTGATCACCACACCTCTATTAAGATGCTTAAAGAAGTCATTTTCCCAAGATTTGGAGTCCCTAGATATTTTATGACTGATGGCGGTTCACACTTCATTCATGGTGTTTTCCGCAAGATGCTCGCTAAGTATGATGTCAACCATAGAGTTGCATCTCCTTATCATCCTCAGTCTAGTGGTCAAGTGGAGTTGAGTAATAGGGAGATCAAATTGATCCTACAAAAGACCGTCAATAGATCTCGAAAGAATTGGTCTAGCAAACTTGACGATGCACTATGGGCTTATAGGACTGCTTATAAGAATCCCATGGGCATGTCACCGTACAAAGGGTTTACGGTAAGGCATGTCATTTACCTCTTGAGCTGGAACACAAAGCTTATTGGGCAATCAAAGAGATCAACTTTGATTTCAAACTTGCCGGTGAGAAGCGGTTGTTTGATATCAGCTCGTTAGATGAATGGAGGGCCCAGGCATATGAGAATGCCAAGTTGTTCAAGGAAAATGTTAAGAGATGGCACGACAAACGAATACAGAAACGAGAGTTCAATGTAGGTGATTATGTCCTGCTATACAATTCTCGTTTAAGACTCTTTGCAGGCAAGCTTCTCTCTAAATGGGAAGGTCCTTACATTATCGAGGAAGTATATCGTTCCGGTGCCATCAAAATCAATAACACGGAAGGAAATTTTCCTAGAGTGGTAAATGGGCAAACAATCAAGCATTACATCTCTGGTACTCCCATAAATGTTGAGACCAATATCATCAATGTCATAACTCCACACGAGTACATAAGGGATGTTTATCAGCCTATTTCAGACCCTGAAAACGAAGAGGTATCTGTTTCGGTAAGAAATTGGACTCCGATGCTTTTCCAATAGGAAATTTCCTCCGTTTTGGAATTTTTGGAAAATTAGAAAAATAAAAAGGAGTCCAGAGAGCGCACGAGGCGACCACAAGCTTGGCCACCGCCCCTACCCCCTGGTGGCGGAGGGAGGGCTTGTGGACACCGCGTGTGCGTCTCGGACTCCGTTTTCTTGCGGAGCACTCCTTCTGGTCCAGAAAAAATCGATATATATATATATATATGCTCCCAAAGGTTTTGATCTCCGTATCGCGCAGTCTTCCTCTGATTTCGTTTCGGGCTAGTTTTTGTGGCAGATCTAGATCATCATGACTTCCCCAAACGCTCCTAAGGAAAAGATCTTCGAGAAGGTCATCAATCCCTACCTCACGGAAGTGCTGAAACACCCTCAATCTATCAAGATGAGCGAGGGGATGTTGCACATCCGTGATATTGAGGGGCCTAAGAAGATCGGAAGCATGGAGACGAGGCTCGAAGCAATGGAGCAACAAGTCTTCAAGTGCCAAGGGATGGTGGAGCGTGGACTCAACGCCAACCACATGATGATCATGGAGTTCACCAACAATCACAAGATGGATGCCATTGATATTGGGAAACACCTCTCCAGGCTCTATGACAGGGTTGATCAATTTCAGGGCCAGATCTATGACCTGTAGAACCAAAACTGTGAGTATGAGTACAAATTTAAATCAATAAGGTTGGCTGCAGATTTGAGGATTCCGGCGACTCGTTCATCCTGCCATGATGGAGCACCTATGCCTTGGAAGACGGAGGATCAAAATACTTCAACAACTCCACCACCATCACCACCAAAGGAAGACAACTAAGCATTGGTATGGGCAATCCCCTTGGCTTCTGCCAAGCTTGGGGGAGTTGTCCTGGTATCGTATCACCTTTATATCTTTTGCTTTTACCTTTGTTTTAGTTCTTTCCTTTTCAGTTTTTATTTCTTCTTTTAGAGGAATAAGTCTTTAGTTTTTAGTTTGAGTCTTTTGCTTTTGTCTCTCCCCCGATGTATTCAAGCTTACGAGCTATATAATAAAGAGTATCTTAGTCAAGGGCTTTGCTTTGTGCCATGATCAAAAGTATGAAAAGAACGATAGCATGAAAGATCATGAGACGATCTTATGGAAAGTGATAACTTCACTTATGACATGTATGATGATTGAAACTTGTTAAGAATAAATCAACATAGACCTCAGTCATTGTTACAATTAATAAGAAGTAATAAGGAAAGACAGGTTCACATATAAATATATCATCTTAGACACTTTTTACAATTGTGAGCACTCACCAAATTATTACATGCTTAGGAGTAGATGTTGGACAAGGAAGACAACATAATGAATTGTGTTTGCTTGGTTCCAAACAATGTTATATGATTAGAGATCCCTTAGCATGTGACGATTGCTTCCACCTCTTATTAGCCAAAACTCCCGCACCAAGTAGAGATACTACTTGTGCATCCATAAACCTTCAACTCAGTTTTGCCATGGGAGTCCACCATACCTACTTATGGATTGAATAAGATCCTTGAAGTAAGTTGTCATTGGTGCAAGCAATAAAAATTGCTCTCTAATATGTATGATCTATTAGTGTGTGGAAAATAAGCTTTGTACGAACCTGTGATGAGGAAGACATAGAAGTGATAGACTGCATAATAAAGTTCTTTTTCACAGGAGGCAATATAAAGTGACGTTCATCCGCACTAAGAGGACACGCATTCAAACCTCAAAAGCGCATGACAACATCTGCTTCTCTCTGCGAAGGGTCTATCTTGTACCTTTACTTTTTGCACTTGTAAGAGTCATGGTGATCTTCACCAATTCCCTATTTTTGCCTTTGCCTTGGCTACCGTCACATGCTTGGGAAAGATCTATATTCATATATCAACTTGGAGTTGATTACCCATGCTTTATTATTGTTGACTTTAACCTTGAGGTAAATAGTTGGGAGGCAAAACTATAAGCCCCTATCTTCCTCTGTGTCCAGCTGAAACTTGGACACCATGAGTACCACGTGAGTTGTAACAATTGTGGAAAACAAAAGAGATGATTGAGTATGTGGGTTTACCTTACAAGCTCTTACTTGACTCTTTCTGATGTTGTCATAAATTGCAATTACTTCAATGACTATGGACTGTTGTTGGTTACTTCTCGGAAAGGTTTTTGCTTCATGCTTTGCTTTGTGAAGGAATTGTTACTTTCCCATAAGAATCTTTATGATATATAGCTGTCCTATGTGTGATCATGATGCCCTCATGTCCGTATTATGTTTTATCGACACCTTCGTCTCTCAACATGTGGACATGTTTATGGAACTTGGTTTTCGCTTGAGGACAAGCAAGGTCTAAGCTTGGGGGAGTTGATACGTCCTTTTTGCATCATGCTTTCATGTTGATATTTATTGCTTTATGGGATGTTATATTACTTTGTGGTACCATATTTATGCCTTTTCTCTCTCATTTTGCAAGGTTTATTTGAAGAGGGAGAATTCAGGCAGCTGGAATTCTGGACTGGAAAAGGAGCAAATCTTAGTCCACTATTCTACACATCTCCAAATGCCCGGAAAAGTTACGTGGAATTTTTTTGGGATTATATAAAAAATACTGGGCGAAAGAAGTTCCAGAGGGGGGCTGCCAGGGCGCCACAAGCCCTTCCACCGCCACCCCTTGGTGGCGGAGGGCAAGCTTGTGGGCTCCCTGACGGCCCACTGGCCCCCCTGTTTTGCTATATGAAGGGTTTCGTTCCAGAAAAAAATCAATCGGGAACTTTTTCGTGGTTTCGCCGTCGCCACGAGGCGGAACTTGAGCAGATCCAATCTAGAGCTCCGGCAGGACGATCCTCCCGGGGAAACTTCCCTCCCGGAGGGGGAATTCGTCGCCATCGTCATCACCAACACTCCTCTCGTCGGAGGGGAGGCATCTTCATCAACATCTTCATCAACACCATCTCCTCTCCAATCCCTAGTTCATCTCTTGTAACCAATCTCCGTCTCACGACTCCGATTGGTACTTGTTAGGTTACTAGTAGTGTTGATTACTCTTTGTAGTTGATGCTAGTTGGATTACTTGGTGGAAGAGTTTATGTTCAGATCCTTGATGCTATTCATTACACCTCTGATCATGATTATGATTATTATTTGTGAGTAGTTACTTTTGTTCCTGAGGGCATGGGATAAGTCATGCTGATAATAGTCATGTGAATTTGATATCCGTTCGTTATTTTGATATGATGTATGTTGTTTTTCCTCTAGTGGTGTTATGTGAATGTCGACTACATAACACTTCACCATATTTGGGCCTAGAGGAAGGCATTGGGGAGTAGTAAGTAGATGATGGGTTGCTGGAGTGACAGAAGCTTAAACCCCAGTCTATGGTTGCTTCGTAAGGGGCTGATTTGGATCCGCTAGTTTAATGTTATGGTTAGACATTGTCTTAATTCTTCTTTTGTAGTTGCGGATGCTTGCGAGAGGGGTTAATCATAAGTGGGATGCTTGTCCAAGTAAGGGTAGTACCCAGGCGCCGGTCCACCCACATATCAAACTATCAAAGTAACGAACGTGAATCATATGAACATGATGAAACTAGCATGACAGAAATTCCCGTGTGTCCTCGGGAGTGTTTTTCTTCCTATAAGACATTGTTCAGGCTTGTCCCTTGCTACAAAAGGGATTGGGCCACTTGTTGCACCGTTGCTACTAATTGTTACTTGTTACTTTTCGCTTGCTACATTTCACCTCACTACACCAACACTTGTTACCGCTACTTTCAGTGCTTGCGGTTATTACCTTGCTGAAAACCGTTTATCAGAGCCTTCTGCTCCTCGTTGGGTTCGACACTCTTACTTATTGAAAGGACTACGATTGATCCCCTATACTTGTGGGTCATCACTGATCCAATGGATAAGGGCGCAATTTCCACGGAAGTCAAGTCCTTCACTTCCAAGGATCTGGAACGGGCCCTTTCTAAACAAATAGAGGAGCATGATGCTTCTCTTGAGGCCTTGGTCCAAATGAGACTGGCCACATTATCCTCGATAATGGCATCACCTCCAAGTGGTGGGGCCTCGAGGCCAAATATGCCCAGTTTTTCACCTGGCCAACAACCTCCTAACAATGACCAAACTAGTGTTCCTTGGCTTTATGCTAGACCTCAAGTTGAGAAACCTAAGTATAACCCTGGAGGAAAACCCCCTTTGCTTGATGACAGTTCTGATTTTGCTTTGTGTATAGTTGGTATGCAAGATCATATTAGGTACGCCAATGATGAAATGTTGGACATTCTGGAGCATGGCTACTATCCTGTCGATCCAAAGAATCTCACTCCAAGAGAAACTTATGACAAGCATCTCAGCGACACCACAAGAAAAGGAATGAGTGATAAGCAACGAAGACCTTACATACACATCACAAGAGCCAAGGAACTATTGGACAACATTGTAAGGACTAAGATCGGTACCTCCACCCTCCGGCTTGCTCAGTATGAAATTGTCAAGGGGCAATTGCAGAACTTCTGTATGGAAAAAGGTGAATCCCCAAGCAGCTTCTAGAACGGCTCATGACTCTCACCGCCGACATTGAGTCACGTGACTGTGACAAGACACAAGATGGATTCAACTTGACCAAGAGATTTCTCGTGGACAAGCTACTTCATGCCCTTGCTCCATATTAACACCACATGGTGTGGGATATAAGACAACACCATGGGTTCAAAGAAATGACTCCGGATGACATCATATCCACCTTACAACTATTCGAAGAGTCAAAAGAAAATGCTACAAAACATCTTGCCATGCATGGTACGTCAACATCAAAGATCAATGTTGCCCTGAAGGCCAAGCATGAATGTGAGGAAGAGAAAAGTGAAGAAGGAGAAGATGATGATGATTATGAAGATGGTGATGAGATTGACTCCGATGGGAGACCATCATATGAAGACATTGCCCTCTTCGTGAAGAAGTTTAGTACAAGGAAGTTCAAGGGAAGATTCCAGAAGAAGAAGGTGAGAAAATGCTACAATTGTGAGGAAACCAACCACTTCTCTAACGATTGCCCGTATGAGAAGAGAGAAGACAAACCAAGGTTTCCCAAGACCTTTGCAAAGAAGAAGTTGCCAAACCCTATGAACTCCAAGCTCAAGAGGAGAGATGGGAAAGCAATGGTTGCACATGAAGAATCAGATCCAGAAGATGTTGGTGGGGTTGCCGGAGTAGCTCAAGATTCACGAAACACCTTGAGTTTAGTCAACAAGAGTGGTGATGTTGTCGCCTACAACTATATGAAAGACTAAAAGGGCAACGCTCACAACTGCTTGATGGCAAAGGTTGTCATAGAAGATGAGGAGGACCAAAACTCCCCTGACAATGTTAAGGTAACTCCACGATCAAATTTCTCCCGTCTATTGTCTACCCCTTGTGATGAGTATCTTGATGCGGAGGATCACTATGATGATGACAATATAGATCATCTTATGCTTGCTAAAATAGATAAATTCATGTGCTCCCGTAAAGGAAATAAGCTCACTATGTTTCGTATGCTTATGGAAATGGTGAGTAAACACACCAATACCACAAAGGAACTCAAAACCCTCTTCACAGTGGAAAAGGAAAAGAACGAAATGCTTGAGCGGAAAGTCCAATATGAGGAAGCACAAAATGATGATCTATGCTTAAAAATTGGTGCAAACCTTGATAATCATGCTAACAATCTTGCCTCCTTGGAGAAAGCCGAGAACTCATGCAAGGAGTTGATGATTGATAAAAGTAAGCTTGCTAAATCTCATGCTTCTCTCTCTAAGAATTGTGAGCTTTTATCCATGTCCCTCAAGTCTAAGGAAGAGGAGCTCACTCTCCTTACAAAGAGTTTTGAGACGCTCAAACTTACTTATCTTGAAACTCTAGCCAAGGTTTACTCCTCACCTATTATCAATGTTGATACTTGTACTACTAACTCTAGTGGCGACCTTGCATCTATTCTTGAGGAAAACCGTTTTCTAAAGGAACAACTAGAGAGAGGACTCATGACATGTGCTCAAGGACAAAAGAATCTTAATGACATTTTGAGCCAACACAATGAGGTCTTTGACGAGGAAGGGCTCGGGTTTGACCCAAGCACAAGCAAGAAAAATATGTCTCCTGTCAAGTGCACTACCCCTCTCAAAGAAACATTTGTACGAGAAGGACATAAGGAGAAAGGTAAGGTGGAGAGTGGGAAGGCCACTAGGGGCGTACCCAGTCCCCACAAGCCAAAAGAGTTCATGCCTCCATCCTACGTACTTCATAAAACAAAGGATGGAGAGGTTTATGCTAAATTTGTTGGTCCTCGTAATGCATTCTGGTTCTATGCTCTTTGGGTTCCTAAGACCCTTGTGACTAACTTGTGAGGTCCCATTGTTAAATGGGTGCCTATAACCAAGTCATGAATTGTGTGTAGGTTGGTTTCTCTGGTGGAGTCAAATGGGTGATCGATAGTGGATGCACCAGCCATATGACCGGAGATAGCAAATTGCTTTTTGATTTCATGGAAGCTATTCAACCATTTATGAGCATTGTGCCTGGTGGAGGATCAAAAGGACATGTACTCGGGTTGGGCAAGGTGGCTATCACAAATGACATGTCTCTTTCAAATGTCATGCTTGTCCAATCCCTTAAATACCATTTGCTTTCTGTTCGCCAATTGGCTTCCATGGGTTATGATACACTATTTGGACTAACGAATGTGAAAGTCTGTAAGAGAGACACTCTCGAAGTGGATTTTATTGGAGAGTTGGATGGCAACCTTTACACGGTTGATTTCTCGAAAGAGAGCACCCTCCATGCAACTTGTCTAATGGCCAAGGCCGTCAAGGGGTGGCTATGGCATCACCGGCTAGCCCATGTCGGCATGAGAAATCTTCAAGATCTCTTAAAAGGTAATCACATCCTTGGACTAACCAATGTCTCTTTTGAGAAAGATCGTGTGTGTAGTGCATGCATAGCCGGGAAGCAACATCAATCAAAGCACGCACCCAAGAATATTGTATCTATGTCAAAGCCATTGGATCTCCTCCATGTGGATCTCTTTGGGCCTCCGTCATGGGATAGTCCTGGTGGGAAGAAGTATGGACGTGTCATTGTTGATGATTACTCAAGATATACATGGGTGTTTTTCCTCAAGTCCAAGGACGACACGAAGATCACCTTCATTGATTTTGCCAAGCAAGCCCAGCACAAGTTTGACAAAGAAATCTTGGAAATAAGAAGAGATAATAGCTTTGAGTTCAAGAAGTACACCTTGGAAGAATTTCTTAGTGACGAGGGAAGTGAACATCAATATTCGGCACCCTACACACCTCAACAAAATGATGTAGCCGAGAGGAAGAACCATACACTTGTGGAAATGGCAAGGTCCATGTTGGATGAATACAAGTCGCCACACAGTTCTTGGGATGAGTCTGTCAACATAGCATGCCATGCATCACCCGTCTCTACCTCCGCAAGATATTGGAGAAGACTCCATATGAGGTCCTAACCGGAAACAAGCCAAATGTCAAGTACTTTCATGTATTTGGGTGCAAGTGTTTCATCCTCAACAGAAGGGAACGATTAGGAAAATTTCAATCCGAAACAGTTGCGGGGATATTTGTTGGTTATGGATCAAACTCTCACTCCTATAGAGTCTACAACAAATCCAATGGATGTGTTGTAAAAACTTGTGACGTGACGTTTGATGAATTTAACGGCTCCCATGGGGAGCAAGTTGACCTAAGTGATGCAGGTGAAGAAGATCCCTCTCAAGATATTTTGACCATGGGTGTTGGAGCCCTTCTCCCAATGGAACAAGAACATCGTAATGATGATGAAGAAGATGGAAGTTTCTCTCATCCTCAAGTCGACTCAACACCCATACCTCCACAAGATCCTAGTGCTCAAACCATGCCATTTGTTCAGGATCAAGAAGGAGAACAAGTTCCTCACCATGATCACATTCAAGAGCAAGATAATCATCAAGAGCTAGACCAAGCAAATGCTGTCATTGATGATGAACCTCAACAAATGCAACGTGAAGAAGAATATCTTCCACCATGCATTAATGATCCTTATGTTAAGGATGTTGATGATGGAAATGAAGTGGAACCTCGTGAAACCCTAACCACCATCATGCCACGGGTGGACGGTCGTGTCGATGTTGATAAAATCCTTACTGGCCTATCGGAAGGTAGAGTCACTCGTAAACAATTAACAAAATTTTGTGCTCACTTTTCGTTTGTTTCTAGTGTTGTTCCACTCAGGGTACAAGATGCATTGTGGGACAATGATTGGCTTGTTGCTATGCAAGAAGAGTTGAACAGCTTGACACACACCAAAGTATGATCATTAGTCGAAAGACCAACTGAAGAACACAATGTCATTGGAACAAAATGAAATTTTAAGAACAAGCAAGATGAGAATGGCATAGTCATCCGCAACAAGGCAAGGTTAGTGGCTCAAGGGTACTCCCAAGTTGAAGGTTTGGACTTTGGTGAGCCCTTTGCTCCCGTTGCCCGTATTGAGTCTATTCACATTTTTACTAGCTTATGATGCTTTCAATGGTTTTACATTGCATCAAATGGATGTGAAGAGTGATTTTTCTTAACGGTCCTCTACAAGAAGAAGTATATGTATCACAACCACCTGGGTTTGTTGACCCCGATCACAAAGACCATGTGTATAAAGTTCACAAGGCTTTGTATGACCTCAAACAAGCACCGCGTGCTTGGTATGATCATCTTAAGAAGTTTTTACTCGATGATGGCTTTGTGAGAGGAGAGATCGACCCTACTCTTTTTAATAAGAGGGATAACGGTGATTTGATCTTACGCCAAATCTACGTGGATGACATCATTTTTGGTTCTCCTAACATTCACTTGTGCAAGAAGTTTGCGACCTCCATGACCAAGACCTTTGATATGGTAGTCAACACGGACTTAAGTTCTTTCTCAGATTTAAAATACAACAATTTCAAGAAGGAATTTTCTTGTCTCAAACAAAATACCTCAAGCACATTCTAGATAAGTTTGACATGACAAATGCTAAACCATGTAAGACACCCATGTCCACAAAATTTGTTCTCACTTAAGACACAAACGATATTTGTTTTGACCCATCTATTTACCGCTCTATGATTGGTCCATTGGTTTATCTTTGTGCATCTAGACCAGGCATCATGTTAAGTGTAGGCATATGTGCAAGATTTCAAGCTTCCCCTAGGGAAAGCCATCATACGGAGGTTAAGCATATCCCTAGATACCCTGTTCACACCCCAAAGTTGGGCCTATGGTACCCCAAGGATGCAAAGTTTGATCTCATTGGGTACACAAATGCGGATTGGGATGGTGACAAAGTGGGACGGAAATCCACGTCAGGTGCATGTCATTTTCTTGGATGCTCCTTGGTAAGTTGGTCCTCGAAGAAGAAGAATTGTGTTTCCCTCTCCACTGTCGAAGCTGAATACATTGCAACTTCAAGCTGTGCAACTCAATTGCTATGGATGAGGCAAACTTTAAAGGATTATGGTATCACCTATAGACATGTTCCTCTTTTATGTGATAAGGAAAGTGCCATCAAGATTGCTGAGAACCCCATTGATCACCCTCGCACAAAACACATTGATATTAGGTATCACTTCTTGAGAGATCATGTGCAAAAGGGTGACATTGATATTGCTCACGTGGGTACAGGTATGCAACTAGCAGACATCTTCACCAAGCCATTGGACGAAGCAAGGGTTTGTCAACAGAGGCGTGAACTTGGTATCTTGGAGCTTGATAACATTATGTGAAATCTTGTACACCTACATACACTTACTTCATGTTTTTGTCTAGGTGTAGGCATGTATTTAGGGGTAGACATTCCATTCATGAGTGATATCATCCTATATGATGCATAAATCAACCCAACACTCTCAAAGTTACTTTGCTCACCTTGGTGACTTGGTGCTTTAAATGATGCAGTTGTGGTGATGGGCTCAAGATTATCTTCGCAGTGCCATCCCACGTTTACTCAAACATGGTGGGTAAAACCACCACCCACACCCTTATATTGAACATCGCTAGAGCTGTTTAGCTAGACTGGTCATTATTTGGGAAAATCTTAGGGTGCTACATGTGTTAGGACATTCTCCATCATTTCACTATCATTAGTGCCACAACAAACAGGAAAACTCCCATGTTTGCCTCTGCCTCCTGTTTGCCCCTCTCGGACGTCCAACGTGTGTTGGTCGTCCGGTTACTTGCGGATGTCCGGACGTCCGCCCAGTGTCCGTCATCCAACAATTCTTTTACCTCCAGACATCCTACGTCTGTCGGTCGTCCGATGATTCGGCCCCATATAAAAGTCTGAGGCCCCGCGGGTTTCGGCATTTACCCTAACACACCGCGCCTCCTCCTCCTCCTGTTCTTCTCCTCTACATCACCAGGGCGCCGCGGGACTGTCGCCAAGTCCTCGCCGCCAGAGCTTCTCTCTCCTTGGGCCACGAGGTAACCTCCTCCTCTCCTTCAAACCGATTCCTCCTCCTCCTCCTTTCCTTCACACTGCTCTGCTCTCGGTGCTCTCAATGCATTTGGTCCGTGACCTAGGATTTTTATTTCTCTCAAACATGGTTGTAGGAATTTTTGTTGCCATATCGAAGACCAAGCACACCGCATTCAAGACTCCCATTGGTTTTTCCTCTCGTACCACCCATCGTGCAGGATCATATGAATCCCAAGAACGTGCTCGCGCCTACAAGCGTGTTTCCAAGCATTCGGTTCGTGGAACCGTCTCATCCTCGGAAAGCTCCAACTACGAGGAAGAGATGCAGTATGAAGAACAAGCTGAATTTGTTGGAGTTCGCAAGAATCTCCCAAAGCCCGGCACTCGGAGACCCACATACATGCCTCCTCCGCCTATGGTTCAGCCTCAAGGTGATGCTTTCCGTATATCTTTTGAGCCTCCTCCTTCTCTAGGTCGTGAAATTAAGGATTTCACAAAGGTTCCTAAATCCGCATACCTTAAGTTTCATCGTGACACACATCAATTCTTTGTCGCGCATGACTCTACGGATTCACGTTTTCGCACAAATATTCAGGCAGACATTTTCTCTACTGTTATTGTTCTAAAAGGTTTGTGTGTTCATCACTTTATTGACATCGAGTATATTCGCACTCACCCGATGAAATATCCGGGTGCCATTAATCTCATCGAGTCATCTGGTCTTGCTGCACCTTTTGCTTTTCAGCATGACTTCAACCATGTTGCCATTCATCAACTCTATGTAACTTGCTTCTTTTGTCCGGATAACACCGTCACCTGGATGACGTCTGACACCGAGCTCTCAGCTTCATATGCTTAGTTTGTCGCTGCTCTTGGTTTTCCGGATGCTGGCTTTAAGATCCATAAAAATGACACAAACCATGCACCTAGAGCCACTGAAGCCTGTGGCTATCTCTTGAAAACACTTGATGAGCTTGATGAAGAAGAAAAGGGCAAAGATCTCAATCAAGTCTCTATTTGGAGATCGCCCTTCTTCATCATTTTTCAGTGTGTCATCCGCACCATCTATCCCAAGATGGGTGACAGGGGAACCTGCAGCGGATATTGCATTGACCTCATGGCTCATCTTAATGAATATCCTAAAATAAAGATCAATGTTCCTCACTTATTATGGCATGAGATTTGCCTCGCTAGTTTTCAATACAAGCGAGCCTTTCCTCATGCTCCTTTTATCCAGGCTCTCATTGAACATGTGGCCCCCTTTTCTATTGTTCGCACTCACGTGCATAAAAAATGGGCCATTCCCCCACACATGGTAGATGACTGGGCCCTCAAGAAATCCCCATTCACTCCTACTCGACGGGTTCCTACTCGGTCTAGGTCTATCTCATCTAGTTGTGCCTCATTCGGTCGCTATGCTAGTTTTCTTGGGAAAGCACATTCTACCATGATGAAGGCTTTCACCTTTCAGTGCTCACAAAAACCACGATGTGGTCACTCGCATGATCTCTTCTAAGAATGCTCTCAAGGCTCGTCTGAGAGACTCGGGAGCAATTGATGTGAGTGATGATGAGGTTCTTCCTCCTGCTCCTCCTTCCGACTTTGGTTTTCCCTCTGGCCCTGAGTGGGATGACTTCCTTGACGAGGCTGGGGGCAGTGGCACCCATGGTGATTATGATGATGGAAGGGATTTCTGAGTGTGTGGTGGCATGTCCTGGTGTTTCCCTTTTTGTTATTTGATGCCAAAGGGGGAGGACATTATCTTAGCATTCGACTTGTTACTCTTAATGTATGAATGATAGATTATGCTGAACTATTATGACATATATGGATGATGTGTTATCATGTAATGCTACTTATGGATGATGTGTATCATGCTATCTTATTGATTCATATGATATCTTCGATGCATGTGCTATCATGCTATTTTATTAATCCTTACTATTATAACATATATGAATGATGTGTTATCATGCTACTTCATTGAGCTATATGATATCTTCGATGCACTCATTATCAAGTAAGGTGGAGATCCCGACCATAACTATTTTACCATGCATACAATCAGGAGGAGCTCCTTAACAAATCTCTCCTAAGTACATATGTCTACTTTACTTTTGAGAGCTATATGTATGTTGTCATGAACTACCAAAAAGGGGGAGATTGACAGTGCAATCTTGCCCTTAATCATATTTTGATGTTGTTGACAACACACATATAGGAAACTAATCATCTTAATCGAGTGTATCTGAGGTTTTGTTCCCATGAAAGTTTCTGTAAGGATCATGACTAATTTGTCTAGGATGCTCAAGAATAAAGAAACAATACAAAGTGGTATATATTTTATTTGTCTTTATTGAGTATGGGGACGCCACACTATTCAGAGGGGATCACTGGGTCTCACAAGAAACTTGCTCAAAACTACTAGAAATTCATCTCCCTATCTTCTTGTTGATCTCTTCCTGGTCGGTCATCTCGTGCTTCTTGGACGACATGTCCCTAGATGGCCGAAACCGTTCAGAAATTCGGAGCTAGACAACAGAGCCAAACCTTCGAACTTCCGGCCCCTTCTGTCGTTCGAGGCCCGGACGTCCGGATACAGAAGGAATTCCGTTGCCACCTAACAGATCCAAAATGTCGGACTTCCGGCCATTTCGGGCGTCCGTTCCCCGGATGGCCGAGGCCTTTCGGTCGTCTGTACGTTGTTCAATTTTACACCTGATGGTGATCTAACACCATCTGTGTATTCGGACGACTGACGTTCTCCGGACGACCGTATAGTGATTACCTCTCCACCAAAACACTGTGGTAATCAGCCACCCTCTGTATCTTTTGGAGGACCGACAACAGTTGGACGTCCTACCCCTCGTGGTTGTATGGACGACCGTGAACTGTCGGACGTCCGACAACTGCACCGCATAAGTGGCTCCAACGGTCACTTTTGTGCCACCACTATATATAGTCTTCTCCCACCTCGAGTGGGAGGTGTCCAACACAGCTGAAAATCTTGAAGAACATCTTTCTCTCTCACTCCCATTTGCTTACACCAAATCCTAGATCCCAAGAGCATATGTGAGTCCTTTTGAGTGTTGTTCCAATCAAAAGATAGATCGTCTCCCTCTCCTCCTCTCAACCAAAGATATTTTTGATTTGATCATGTTTTGAGCAGTCCCCGTGATCTTGTTACTCTTGAAGGTTGGAGACTCCTAGGCGGTAGGACTTCTTTGAAGAGGAATCAAACCGTGTGATTACCCCCCGAAAAGTTTGTGAGGGTTTGGAAGCCACCTCAAAGGCTTACCACTAGTGGTTGAGAAACGCCTTCGTGGTGTTGTCTAAAAGAGAGAATAGAGCGAGCCTTCGTGGCGTTGGTGTGCCTTCATGGTAACACCCACCTCTCTAAACGTTGACGTAGCTTCCCTCCAAGGAAGTGAACACCGGGATACATCATTGTCTCCCGGAGTTGCGGTTATCCCTAACCTTAACTCTCTACTTGTTGTTAGTCTTTGATTAGTTACTTGTCGTTTTATTATATCCTACTTGTTGTTGTGCTTTGGTTTACAAGCTTACTCTTCACTCATGCAATTGTTAGGATCGGTTTTCATATTCCACATTATTGCCTAAAATTGCTAAGTAATGGTTAAAATTTGTAACTGTACCTATTCACCCCTGTAGGTCCATCTCGATCCCTTTCAGCAACCCACAGGGACTGCGACTTGCCTAATGGCTAGAGTTGATGTGGGATGGCTTTGGCATCGTCGACTAGCCCATGTGAATATGAGATCTTTGCAAAGTATTCTAAAAGGGGATCACATTCTTGAACTAATAAATGTGAGTTTTGCAAGAGATCGGCCTTGCAGTGCATGTATTGAAGGAAAGATTCATCAGACAACTCACCACCCCACGACCATCATCTACTCAAAAAGGACTTTGGAACTCCTCCACATGGATCTCTTCGGTCCTCCATCCTATGATAGCGTTGGGGGAAGAAAGTATTGCTTGGTGGTAGTGGATGATTACTCAAGATATACATGGGTATACTTTTTCAAGATAAAGAGTGAGACTCAACAAACCATCATCGACTTTGCTAATGAAGCTCAACACCAACACAATGCAAAGATATTGATGATCAAAAGTGACAATGGCACCGAGTTCAAAACTACACCCTAAATGAATTTATGAGTGATGAATGAATCAAGCATCAATACTCTGCTCCTTACACTCCTCAAAAAAATGGCATGGCAGAAATGAAGAACCGGACATTGATGGATGCGACAAGAACCATGATGGCAGAGTTTAAATCTCCGTATAACTTTTGGGCTGAAGCCATCAACACTGCATTCCATGCATCCAATCGGCTCTACCTTCGCAAATGTTTGAACAAGACTCCATATGAAATTCTTATCGTCAACAAGCCCAACCTCAAGTACTTCCGGGTGTTTGGTTGTAAGTGTTTCATTCTTAAGAAAGGTGCTCGTTTGTCCAAATTTGAACCCAGAGCTCAAGAGGGCATATTCGTTGGTTATGCTTCAAACTCTTGCACCTACCGTGTCGTCAATAAGTCCTCTGGACTCATTGAGTAGACATGTAACATGGAGTTTGACGAGAATAATGGCTCCCAAGTGGAGTAAAGTGGTATTTGTGATGTTGGTGATGAAATTCCTCCCGAAGCCATAAGAAGAATGGGCGTTGGATAATTCCTGCCCGTTGACGAACCCCTTATGACTAAAGGAGAAGGACAATGTTCCACTCACATGGAACCATCACCGACGCAAGACCCACATGCTTCCGAAGAACACTCTGAAGGACCTCATCCCCTTAATCCCGATCAAGGAGAAGATCGGCCTCAAGATGTTCCTGCACCAACTGATGGCCTTGATCCCGGTCCCCCTTTGAGAATGCTCAAGACCAAGAGCAGGCTCAAGATCAAGACAAAGCTCAATATTAAGAGCAATCACATGAACAAAATCAAGCTCAAGATGAAGGTCAAACTCGAAAAGGCGACAAAGGTCGTATACATGCTTGTCAGCTTACCCCTGAGGAGATTCAAGACACCGCGCTGCCAAGAATGCTAAAATGCTCAAAAATCTTTCTTATTTGATGGATAATGTCTACGAAAACTTACAAAGAGGGATAACTACTCGTCGTCAATTATCAAACTTTAGTGCCCATCATGCGTTTGTTTCTTGCGTTGAACCACTAAAGGTACAAGAGTCTCTCGAAGACATGGACTGGGTTGAAGCCATGCATGAAGAACTCAATAACTTTGAGCGCAACAAGGGTGGCGACTTGTGCCAAGACCCAAGGAGAACCACAGTGTCATTGGGACAAAGTGGATCTTTAAGAACAAGCAAGATGCAAACGGTGTCATTGTTGGGGAACACATCAAGAAACAAAAAAATTGGTACTGCGAGCACGCCCGGATCACTATGGAGACTACATACAAGGTTCGATCTTTTCATTACCCACTCATAGCACAACGGAAGTAGAGTCGATGATGATCGGCGGTGCAGATCCCCGCAGCTAGGATTTACAACCTCCCAACCGCGAGGATGTACTCCCTCGTCTACCCCACTGACAGCCCTCCGGGAGGCGGTCAGACAGTCCCTCGGACGGTGTCTTGGACAGTCCTTCGGGAGGACCCTCGAAACTCGGATAGTCACTCGGACAGCCCTTCGAGAGGCACTCTCGAACTTAGACCAAAACTACGATCTCTCTACAGAGTTATACACATACAGTGTCATCTATCCAGCAGGGCTTCGCCATCTAGAACTAGTTCCCACCGGAACCCAAACAGCCTTTCGGCTATGCGAAACTATTTCCCTGGGAGGGAGAGAGAAAGCCAGATGATACATGGCATGTGTATGTGAGAAATAGTGAGTGTGGAGAGCTCCTCTCCACCTCTATTTATAGGGGAGAAGGAGGTGGTGGTGAGTGAAAATATCAGCTCAAAAAGGGGGTCCCACCACTCCATGTCATCCATAGATCTTTTCAGCCCAAAACATTTTGAGTACACACTAAAATAATTCTGGACGCATTCCGAAACATGTTTAGATCAATGATTTTCATCTTCTAAAAGCAACCAAAGCGGTTCCAGCGGTCCAGAACATTTCTGGTTTTTCTGTGTGAAAAATCTCAGAAGTTCCCAGTGTTGCTTAACGTAGTAATTTCAAAAAAATTCCTACATCACACAAGAATCTATCTAGGAGAAACCAACAATGAGTAATGGGGTAGAGCATCGTCCTACCTTTGAAGATCGCTAAGCGGAAGCGTTACTGTGAACGCGGTCGATGGAGTCGTACTCGCAGCGATTCAGATCGGTGTGGATTGTGATATAAGTGCCGAATCACGACACCTCTGCGTTCAACAGACGTTCAGCCCGGTGACGTCTCCTACGCCTTGATCCAGCAAGGAGGAAGGAGAGGTTAAGGGAGAGCTCCGGAAACACAACGGCGTGGTGGTGGTGGAGCTGCGTGGTACTCCGGCAGGGCTTCGCCAAGCTCTACACAGGACGAGGACGAGGAGGGGTAGGGCTGTGCCGTGGGAGAAAGGAGTTGCGTGTGTTGCAGCCCCCAAACCCTCCACTATATATAGGAGGAGAGGGAGGAGGGTGCGCACCCCTAGGGTTCACACCCTAGGGGGTGCGGCAGCCTTAGATGGGCAAGGGGCGGCGACCAAAGGTGAAGGAGGTGGCACCCTAGGGTGGCTTGCCACCCAAGGCAAGCCGCCTAGGGTTGGCCCGCCCTCCCTCTCTTGCGCCTTGGGGTGATGGTGGTGGCGCACCAGCCCACTTAGGGGCTGGTTCCCATCCACTTTTGGCCCATGTACCACTTCGGGGCTGGTGGCCCTTCCCGGTGGACCCCCGGAACCCTTACGGTGGTCCTAGTACATTACCGGTGACGCCCAAAACACTTTCGGCGATCAAATCCTCACTTCCTATATATGAATCTTTGCCTCCGGACCATTCCGGAACTCCTCGTGACATCCAGAATAACATCCGGGACTCCGAACAACCTTCGGTAACCACGTACACTATTCCCATATAACCTAGCTTCATAGAACCTTAAGTGTGTAGACCCTACGGGTTTGGGAAACATGCAGACATGACCGAGACAACTCTCTAGTAAATAAGCAACAACGGGGTCTGGATATCCATGTTGGTTCCCACATGTTCCACTATGATCTCATCGGATGAACCACGATGTCAAAGATTCACTCAATCCCGTCTGCAATTCCCTTTGTCTACCCGTATGATACTTGCCCGAGATTCGATCGTCGGTATCCCCATACCTTGTTCAATCTCGTTACCGGAAAGTCTCTTTACTCGTTCCGTAACATATCATCTCGTGGCTAACTCCTTAGCGACATTGAGCTCATTACGATGATGTTTTACCAAGTGGGCCCAAAGATACCTCTCCGTCACACAGAGTGACAAATCCCAGTCTCGATTCGTACCAACCCAACAGACACTTTCGGAGATACCCGTAGTGCACCTTTATAAACACCCATTTACATTGTGATGTTTGATGCATGCAAAGCACTCTTCCGGTATCCGGGAGTTTCACAATCTCATGGTCTAAGGAAATGATACTTGACATTAGAAAAGTTTTAGCAGACGAACAACACGCTATAGTGTTATGCTTAGCATTGGGTCTTGTCCATCACATCATTCTCCTAATGATGTGATCCTGTTATCAATGACATCCAATGTCCATGGCCAGGAAACCATGACCATCCGTTGATCAATGAGCTAGCCAACTAGAGGCTCACTAGGGACATGTTGTGGTCTATGTATTCACACATGTATTATGGTTTCCGGTTAATACAATTATAGCATGAATAACACACAATTATCATGAATTGGAAATATAATAATAACCACTTTATTATTGCCTCTAGGGCATATTTCCAACAGTCTCCTACTTGCACTAGAGTCAATAATCTAGTTACATTGTGATGAATCGAACACCCACAGAGTTCTGGTGCTGATCATGTTTTGCTCGTGGAAGAGGTTTAGTCAACGGATCTGCGACATTCAGATCCATATGTACTTTACAAATATATATATATATATATATATATATACATACATCCTTCCTGAATGTAATCACGGATGGAGTTGAAGCGACACTTGATGTGCTTGGTCTTCCTGTGAAACCTGGCCTCCTTCGCTATGGCAATATCTCCAGTGTTGTCACAGAAGAGAGTCATCGGGTCCGATGAATTAGGAATCACTCCTAGGTCCGTGATGAACTCCTTCATCCAGATCCCTTCCTATGCTGCTTCCGAAGCAGCTACGTAATCCGCTTCACAGGTAGATGCCGCCACGACGCTTTGCTTGGAACTGCACCAGCTGACTGCCCCACCATTCAAAACATACACGTATCCGGTTTGAGACTTGGAGTCATCCGGATCTGTATCGAAGCTAACATCAACATAACCCTTTACGACGAGCTCTTCGGCACCTCCACAAACGAGAAACATATCTTTAGTCCTTATCAGGTACTTAAGGATATTCTTGACCGCTGTCCAGTGTTCCATACCGGGATCACTTTGGTACCACCCTACCAAACTTATGGAAAGGTTCACATCAGGTCTGGTACACAACATGGCATACATAATAGACCCTGTGACTTAAGCATAGGGGATGGTGCTCATCTTTTCACCATCTTCTGTCGTGGTCGGGCATTGAGTATTACTAAATCTCACACCTTGCAATACAGGCAAGAACCCCTTCTTGGCCTTATCCATATTTAACTTCTTCAATATCTTGTCAAGGTATATGCTTTGTGAAAGACCTATGAGGCGCCTTGATCTATCTCTATAGATCTTGATGCCTAATATGTAAGCAGCTTCTCCAAGGTCCTTCATTGAAAAACACTTATTCAAATAGGCCTTTGTGATTTATATCACTTCCCATCAACAATATGTCATCCACATATAATATGATAAATGCTATAGAGCTCCAACTCACATTCTTGTAAATACAGGCTTCTCCATAAGTTTGTACAAACCCAAACGCTTTAATCACCTCATTAAAGTGAATGTTCCAACTCCAAGATGCTTGCACCAACCCATAGATGGAGCGCTGGAGCTTGCATACCTTGTCAGCATTTTTAGGATCGACAAAACCTTCCGGCTGCATCATATACAATTCTTCCTTAAAGAAAACCGTTAAGGAATGTCGTTTTGACGTCCATTTGCCAGATCTCATAATCATAAAATGCGGAAATTGCTAACATGATTCGGACGAACTTCAGCATCGCTATGGGTGAGAAATTCTCAACGTAGTCAACTCCTTGAACTTGTCGATAACCCTTAGGGACACGTCGAGCCTTGTAGATGGTCACATTACCATCCGCGTCAGTATTCTTCTTGAAGTTCCATTTATTTTCTAGGGCTCGCTAATCATCAGGCAAGTATACCAAAGTCCATACTTTGTTCTCATACATGGATCCTATCTTGGATTTCATGGCCTCAAGCCATTTGTTGGAATCCGAGCCCGCCATCACTTCTTCATAGTTCGAAGGTTCACCGTTGTCTAACAACATGATTTCCATGACAGGATTGTTGTATCACTCTCGTGCGGAACGTGTCCTTGTGGACCTTCGAGGTTCAATAGAAACTTGATCCGAAGTCTCATGATTATCATCATTAACTTCTTCTCTAGCCGGTGCATGCACCTTAGAAACATTTTCTTGTGTTGTGTGCTACGTCGACAGAAACCTTCTGTCGTCTCTTGAGCTTGCGTTGGATTTTCCCTTGAAGAGGAAAGGGCGATGCAGCACAGGAGCAGTAAGTATTTTCCTCAGTTTGAGAACCAAGGTATCAATCCAGTAGGAGAATCGAGTCAAGTCCAAAGTACCTCCACAAACACAAAAGAGCTTGCACCCAACGCTATAAAGGGGTTGTCAATCCCGTCAAGATTGATTGCAAAGTGAGATCTGAAGGCAGAAAGTGCAACGAAGGAAAAGAGTAAGGCTTAAAATATGGTGTGAAGTAGACCCAGGGGCCATAGTGTTCACTAGAGGCTTCTCTCAAAATAGCAAATATTACGGTCGGTGAACAAATTACTGTCGAGCAATTGATAGAACCGCGCAAAGTCATGACGATATCTAAGACAATGATCATACATATAGGCATCACGTCCGTGTCACACCCTGTTTTTCACCCCAAGTTTTCTGTGTTGCAAAAATCAGAGCCTGTTAAAACTTCTTCAAATAATGTTGTGAGTGCAATGTCAGCCATTGTTTGAGTGTATGCTTGCTTGTTTGATGACTCCAACCCATGTAAAACTTATTATTTTGCTCTCATCAAACACCCTTTTTCTTTTATATCAAGATCACCTTCATCATGTTGGGATACACTACAAGCTCATGAAGCCAAGTGGCACTTCCAACCAAAGTTGGTGATCTGATCATAATATCATTTTCATTCATTAAAAACATTAGTTGGTGATTTAAAATATTATTTTCCTATTTTATACCTATGTCTATTTCTAAAGCCAGTAATGATATTTCCACAAGGAAAATTACTTTCCCGCCTTAGAAAATTCTGAGTAAATTCATGGAAGCTCAGAAGGACATATATTTTCCATACATAAGATTTTCAACCCTATTTTATATTAATATTATTTGAGTAAAACCCTGAAAACCATTTCGGTCTGTTTTAGCTTTTTGAGATGTTTCCAAAGAAAATTATCTCAGTAAGTTCCCATAAAATTACAGGAGCCCTCCCAAACCATATTAGATACTCACCTAAAATCTCACCTTGATCCAAGGTGGGTGAGTGCACTTAGAGAGCCCAAAACCCTCTCTGTCCAGAGTAGAGTTGGAACAACTCTACATTGCAAAGTTTCTCCAATGGAGCTGAAACTTTGCAGAGGTGTTTAACACCCCAAATGAGGACTCCACACCAAAAATGGGATTTGTCAGACTCTGTTTGGCCACACTTCCTTTGTAAAGGACAGTACTGGTCATTTAGAGACATTTTCAAGTTTGCAAAGCCAAACTTGTTCAATGGAGCTCAGATTTGGTGGAACCCCATGTTTTTACCCCAAGACCAAACCTGTTAAGTTTCATTTAAAGTGGTGGAGTGGAAGCACCCCAAGTCACTGTCGAACACCTATTGACAGGAAGGTAAAAACCTTCCTAGCCACCGTTTTACCCAATGTCAAGGCCCCAAACTTGGTGGGTTAGAGCACCAGAACACCCTGAACACCTTGTCAACCAGCCCCTCCACAACCCCAAGCACAAGTGACAAGACCTCCAATTTGAGCTGCAGGACAGTACTGGCAACACTAGTGTTCCTTGCTCCCTTGACGAGCTCGAGCTCCCACTCAACCGCAACGGCTAGGCACACTCCCAGCAACACTCAGGACATGGAGGACACGTCCCAAGTGCCCCAGAGTGAGGCAACATGCCGTGGCATGCCAAAATTGCGCTTTGGGCGCGCTGCAGAGAGCCACCCGCAAGGGGCCGACGCTCCGGCCGGTCCCAGCCTCCCCAGTTATGTCCAAGCACTCCCCCGACAACCATTCAGTGCAAAGCTACCTCAGGGACCCTCTCCCCCTCGCGCAAGAGCTCAGGCGATGCGTGCCCGTGCGCGCCCGAAGCGGCCGAGCATGCACGGTCGCTGCAGCTCGTCCCCACTCGCTTTCCCTCTGCGGCCGTTGCACCAGGAGGCCCTAAACCACGTCCCGAACCCGTGGTTTCGCGGCCAGCACCTCACTGTGCTTGCACGTGTGCCACGGTGATTCACCGGCGTGCCCGAGTCGGGTCACCGTCGTTGGCCTATAAATAGACCCCCCCGGCACTCCAGCACCCTCCAAGCAGCTTCAACACAACCAGTAGACACTCCCTAGCCGCCCAATCGAGCTCGCAGAGCCCTGGTGCTCAAGATCGAGCGAGGACCCTCCGCCTCGGAGCTCCGGTCGATCTCCGGCTACACGTCGGCTCCTGCGGTGCCCGACCTCTCATAACACTCCCCTCGACACCAGGAACATTTCCCCCAACTCTCCCGAGCGAATCCATAACCCTAGCCCCTAGTTCAACACGAACCCGAAACCCTTCCGCCACGAGCACCTCGTCGCCGGCGACCCAGACCACCTCCGGTGACATCCCGACCACAAGCAGGTAGGCGGAGGCACGAGGAACCCGTTCCCGTTCCTAGCTAGGCCTGAGGACAACGGCAGCCTCGCCGACGTCCATCTCCACCTCTCTGGCTGGAGCTAGGAGAAGGACCCGACAGGTGGAGCCCACCTGTAGGTCTCCTGGGGTAGCCAGCGCGCGCAGCTGCTGATGCTGACCCCAGGGGCCTGCAGGTCAGGTTTGAACCTGGCCCGCGCGCGCCTGGTGGCCAGACCTGCTGGCTGGGCCGGCTGGATCTGTTCCCCTGGCCTTTCCTTTTTCTTTTAATCCAGAAACTAAATGATTTTTGTAAAAAGATTTACTAGTAGAAAAATATAATTCTTCCACTAGTATTTTTCTAAAAATGAGTAGTATTTGATTCTGAAATAGTTGGCATTTATCAAAAATAGAAACTATTTTGGTATAATAAAATGATATTAAAAAGCACTTGTTTGCTTCTGTTTGCTTTTAAATAAATATGCTTAGATAATAAAACAATAGGAAACATTTTTGAAAATAACATCCTGAATTTATTCAAGCCTTGCAACATTTTTAAAAGCACTTTGTTATCTGTTTTAGTGAAAACTAGTATTTATTTACTCCTTTCTCGACGGTAGAGTTACCGAGTGACGGAGGATCCGGAGCGGACGACTTCGAAGACCCCGGATACCTAGCTGATCAAGGCAAGCAGCCCTTTTTCCATGACTTAAGTAAATAAAATGATGCATGCTAGAATAGCAAGTATTTTCCGTTGCATGGGATCACAGTGCCGGTTCATCATTGATGTGATGGTATCGAAGGATTCTTCGAAGAACTTGCATTATAGTAGTGATATTCACATGGCTCCTCGGAGCACAAATATGATGAGCTTGATCCTACCATCTACGAGGATCATGCTACTGTCATGTTGACTAGTAGAGTATAATCACTTCATTAAGCTTGACCCTACCCCGTGAGGGTCATGATTTTATCATGTTGACAAGTAATATTAAGGCATACTATCATGAGCATAATGATGAGTTAAGTAAAGAGTTTATGAAAACCCCGTCGGGTGCCACTAATGCCCGAGGGTGATGATGAGTTGGTGATCACTTTTGGTGAAGTGATGCACTGGTGATTTTGGTGTGAGTATGGTTTCGGAAATGGATTAGATTTATGATGTGTCGACCATCCCAACCTTACAAGTATGACCACGATACCCCTTTATGGGACGGGGCTTTGTTGATTACTCTGGTCGGTGCTAGCAAAGAGCCACATTACTAGTGACGGGAGTGATCGGTGTCACTCTCGTGATGGGGTCGTGCCAGGTAGGACGACTATGCCATTATTATGAGTTCTAGGCACACCGTTGGTCCCTGCTTGTTTTTTATAGTCCAGAGTCGGTGCTCGTAAGACGTACAACATGTGGGGTGGGTACCAATCGAGTGGATCTCTTTGTCTAGTATCTTCAGGGGAAAGATGATGATCGGATACTTACCTCGGGTATATGTGATATACCGTGAGTCGTGGATGACACAGAAGTATTCCGTTTCTCGTGGGTCCAGCGTACTACCTCTGCAGAGTGTAAACTATTCGAATAGCCATGTCCACGGTCAAGGACAGTTGGGTGGTGCTGCTTAAACTACGTCCTGAGTTTCTGCATAAACCAAGTGTGTGTGCGTGGTGTTAAAAAGGTGTTGTTATAGTTATGATAATCACAATAATATGATCAAGTTCGGTGACTTGACATATAGGGTAAACCCGGATGGTTTAGCCCTCATTAATACATTGAGGTTATGACAAGTCCGATGACTTGGCATATAGGGTGAACCCGGTGTGTTCAACCCTTGACAGATATGTCAATATCTGTAACCTGTTCTTCAAAAGTAGTTCTTTGACTTGTTGCATATACTTGATCATACCCCCACATCGCATTCCACTCGAGATATATGTTACTGTTTTTCATTACCATATATATGGCATGGGCTGTTTGCGAGTACATTCAAAGTACTCATTGGCTTGCCACTGGTTATGTTATTGACCAGACCTGGAAGGACTAGAGATTGGCGATGAGTACGCCGTCGGAGACGAACCTGCGATCTAGGACGCTTTCGAGTCAGAATGCCTGTCGGTGTAGGCTTGATGGCATGGGCACCGCTTAGCCCTTACAAGTTTCCGCTACTCGATGTATCCGTTTTATTTGGCTTTAGGCCTTGCTCTTAAACCCGACCTTCTGGTCATTTGATGTAATAATTCGGTACTTGGATGTAAGACTCTATTATTCAGTATCTGTGTTCAGTGAACATTGATCCTTGGGGTCACTGGGCACGACGAACTCGACTTGCTAGTCGGGGTCCCCACAGAACTGGTATCAGAGCCATCCTCACTATAGGAAGCCTTAGATAGCATGGACGTTAACCAAGAACGTTAGGACGCCAGCCTTGCACAAGACTCTTGCACATACAACCTTCTGACTTCTCTCCTATGCCTTGTAGATGGCTGCTGTACCTGAGACGCTTCTGGAAACCGGCTTTCCACTACTTCTGTTGGATTGTCTCGAGAAGTGCCACGTACGACGCACGCCCATCTTCCTCTACCACGAGCACTGGGTCAATGCTGACACCAAGGAATATCACGTTGACGTGATAGTGAAGGCTAAAGACTCCCCGTCTAGTTGGTTCTTTGAAGGACCACAGATGGGAGAGCTGATGTTGGCAGTGGAGACGGCTGCACGAGAGGCGCTCGTGCAACTCCGCAGCATCCTCCCTGATATGGCTAATGATCCTGTCACTCGTCATCTACCTTTCATTAAGGAAGGAGTGGATGGGAGCTGGACACTCACCCCAGCCACGGAGGATGGGATGCCACTAAGGTTTCAAACCTACTTCAGTCTCTCGTCAGACACCCTGACACACTTCCTGGTTAAGGAATCAGTCAAGCTTCGCCAAGAGCTGCACCTAGTCAAAGGTCTGCTCCACACTGAGAAGATGCAGAACCGCAAAGTAAAGAAGGCACGCACACCTGAAGGGAGGGCAGCTGTTGCCACTAAGGGTGGTGTGTTACCCATCCAGGCAGTCCCTCTTCGGAGTCGCCGCCTGACAGCGGAAGAGTACACTGAGATCTTCGCCGCCTCGCCCAAGAGACGCCGAGACGTGCTGATTCTTTCTTCCACTCCTATAAAGGAAGAGGATGTTGATGAAGATGAGGATCCTATTGAGTCCGCCTTTGAGACCGAGAAGTCCGCCGCGTAGGTTTTCGCGTAGGCGATTCGGAGTACCCGAGTATAGGGTAACCTTGTATATGTTTTTAATTGCGTGCTTGACGTAAGTCACCTATTGCCTTGGGTAGCCTGTAAGTGACTACGTCACCTAGTTTTCACGAATGCAATTTCCAGTTTGTCAAAACTTTGGTTTTAAAGACTTGGCACATGCACGTATTGGACCCCCTCTTACTAGGAGCAAATCCTGTACTCCCGAGCTAGGTGGCATTTTGACCTGTCTGTTTCTATGACAGGATGGTGAACGCAACCCGCAACAGCACCTTCGGCAACCCCGGCGCCGGCTCCTCAGGGACGCCGCAGGGAACCAAAGGAGAAGCTCACGCTGGAGGTCACCACGAGCAGCCTAGAGACCTTCCGCCACCACCTCCTCCTGAGAACTTGACGATGGCTCAGTTCCTTCAAGCTCTTCGAGAGGAGCGTCAAGCCAGCAATGCCGTTATCCAGCAGCTGACTCAAGTCCTGGTGGACAACCCGCCGCGGAATGAGTATGCCGGTGGTCGCTCTACTCTTTCTGAGTTCATGCGGACTACGCCCCCCATATTCACGGAGTCGACTGAACCTCTGGACGCCGATGACTGGATTTGCACTATTGAAGACCTCCTCGCGCTGGTCAAGCGCACCGATGATCATGAGAAGGTCCTTTATGCTTCTCACTGTCTCGGAAGCACCGCCAGGGCATGGTGGGATGGATTCCAGATCATGCCGGCAGGGCAAGTCATCACATGGGAGATGTTCAAGGAAGGATTTCGCGCGGCTCACATTCCGCCTGGACTGATGACCATTAAGAAGCGGGAATTCCGAGCCTTGAGGCAGGGCAGTGGAACTGTTAAGGAGTACCTGCAGAAGTTTAATCTCTTGTCAAGGTACGCACCTGAAGATGTTAACACTGAGGCCGCTAAGGTGGAACGCTTCATGGAAGGGTTACAGCAGTCCCTGCAATACCAGCTGGTGGTTTGCGACTGCCAGACTTTCAGCGAGTTGGTTAACAAGGCGCTTATGCTGGAAGACAAGCGTCGTGCAATGGAGGACACCCGCAAGCGCAAGCTGATAGGTAGTGGACGACCCGGTAATGCAAGACCAAGACCGTGGCAGTCAGCACCTGCAAGACCCAACTTTCAGCAGCAACAGTACAAGTACACGGTGTTCCGCTAGAATTATCAGCCTCAGCAGCAATTCAAGCCAATAGTCAAACCACCGAACAACGGTGGAGTCAAGACCAACCCTCCGAGGCAAGTCACCTGCTTTGGGTGTGGTCAGACTGGGCATTATTCCAGGCAGTGCCCCAACAAGAAGCCCGACGCACCGCGTCCCAATGCACCCAACCCCGGTCAAGGTGCACCAGGGAGGAACCAGGCCCCCCGCAACCAACAATTCAATGGTAGGGGCCGGATCAATCACATCACTGCAGAAGAAGCACAGGAGGACCCGGACTGCATTCCGGGTACATTCCTCGTCAACTCAACTCCAGCAACAGTGTTGTTTGATTGAGGTGCCTCGCATTCTTTTGTTACTCAAGGGTTTGTGGAAAAATGCGGTTTAAAACCCACTTTACTCCACGGGCAGATGGCAATCCAAACCCGGGGAGCAGTATTAAGGACCAACCTAGGGTGTAGAAGGGTCGAGATAGTTATCAATGGGACGAGTTTCTTGGCAGACCTCATCGTGCTTAAATCACAAGGTTTGGAAGTAATCCTCGGCATGGATTGGTTGGCCAAGCACCAGAGTCTTTTGGACTGTGCCAACAGGGCCATCACCATGATAAGCAACCAAGGGGTCAAGGTTAAGTTCGTCTCCGAGCCAGTATTGGCTCACGCACCTCAAGTCAACAGTCTCTCCGAGGTAGAGCTTGATCGAGTGCCTATAGTCTGTGAGTACCCGGACGTCTTTCCTGACGAGCTACCCGGAATGCCTCCTGACCGAGACATTGAGTTCATCATTGAGCTTATGCCCGGATCGAGGCCTATTTATAAAAAGCCTTACAGGATGGGTTCCGAGGAGTTGGCAGAGCTGAAGAAGCAGCTGGATGAGCAATTCAGGAAAGGGTTCATTCGTCCGAGTGCGTCACCCTAGGGATCAACTGTTCTGTTTGTTTCAAAGAAGGATGGTACCATTCGACTCTGCATCGACTATTGTTCCCTTAATGAAGTCACAATAAGAACAAGTATCCACTCCCCAAGATCGAAGACCTGTTTGACCAGTTAAACGGGGCTAGGGTATTTTCCAAGATCGATCTTCGATCGGGATACTACTAGTTGAAGATCCGACCAGAAGATATACCCAAGACTGCATTCGTGACCCGGTACGGTCTATATGAATGCACGGTCATGCCCTTCGGTTTGAGAAATGCCCCAGCCTACTTCATGTACCTCATGAACAAGGTCTTCATGGAATATTTGGACAAGTTTGTCGTCGTGTTCATCGATGACATACTAATCTTCTCCAAGTCCGAAGAAGAGCATGAGCAACACCTGACGCTAGTTCTGGGAAAACTTCGAGAGCACCAACTTTACGCCAAATTCAGCAAGTGCCAGTTCTGGCTGAACGAAGTTGGATTTCTGGGTCATACCCTCATAGCACGTGGTTTAGCCGTGGATCAGTCCAAGATTTCTACAATGACCAACTGGGAATCACCCAAGGACGTGAAGGATGTTAGGAGTTTCCTCGGGCTCGCGGGATACTACCGCAAGTTTGTTGAGGGATTCTCCAGCTTCGCTCGACCTATGACTCAGCTCTTGAAGAAAGGCCGGAAGTTCGAGTGGACACCGACGTGTGAAGCAAGCTTCCAAGAGTTGAAGAAGAGGCTAACTACCGCCCCGGTATTGGCTAGTCCGGACATCAACAAGGAATTTGTGATATATTGTGATGCCTCGGGAACCGGGCTCGATGGAGTCCTGATGCAAGATGGCAGGGTCATGGCGTACTTTTCACGGCAACTGCGACCGCATGAGGAGAACTACGCCACCCATGATCTCGAGCTAGCAGCTGTAGTGCATGCTCTGAAGACATGGCGACATTACCTTCTGGGAAAGCGATGCGAGATATATACAGACCACAAGAGTCTGAAATAAATCTTCACCCAGAGGGAGCTGAATATGAGACAACGGAGATGGCTTGAGTTAATCAAGGATTATGACCTCGGCATTCAGTACCATCCCGGCAAGGCGAACGTGGTAGCCGATGGCTTGAGCCGGAAGGCAGGCTCCTTGAACGTCGCACTCAAGGAAAGGTTACCCGCCTTGTATGAAGAGATGGAGGGCTTAGGACTTGAGACAGTCGAAGCAGGGTACCTGGCCAACCTCGAAGTCAAGCCTACTCTGGCAGACGACATCAAGGAAGCCTAGAAGGGGGACAAGAGTATCGAAGGCCTCAAGAGGAAGGTGCGAGAAGGCAAAGCCCCAGGATTCTCGATTGATGAGCAAGGAGTATTGTGGTACGGGAAGCGCTTATGCGTACCCAACGATGCCGAACTTAAGGACTTGATCCTGCAAGAGGCACATGACACACCATACTCTATCCATCTAGGTGGTACCAAGATGTACCAATACATCCGAGAACGATTCTGGTGGCATGGCATGAAGAGGGAAATTGGCTCCTATGTCACTAAATGCGATGTATGTCAGCGAGTCAAGGCTGAACACCAGCGACCCGCTGGATTGCTACAAACTCTTCAAGTGCCGGAATGGAAGTGGGATATATTCGGCATGGACTTCATCACCGGGTTGCCCCGGTCGAATAAGGGTCATAACTCCATTTGGGTCATAGTTGATCATTTGACCAAAGTGGCCCATTTCATCCCCGTTAACACCACTTACGATGGCAGCCAGCTGGCCAGTCTGTACATTCATCGAGTGGTGAGTCTCCATGGAGTCCCCAAGGAGACTGTGTCCGACCGCGGCACGCAGTTCACCTCAAGATTCTGGAAGAAGTTTCAACAAGCTCTTGGAACCAAACTCTCCTTCAGTACGGCTTTCCACCCACAGACGGGCGGACAGACCGAGAGGGTAAATCAGATACTTGAGGACATGCTCCGCGCTTGTGTTTTGGCCGATGGTGCCAAATGGGAAGACTGCCTACCATTTGTTGAGTTCTCTTACAACAACAGCTACCAGTCCAGTCTTCAAATGGCTCCATTCGAAGCTTTATATAGGCGGAAATGCCGCACCCCGCTCAATTGGTCCGAAACCAGTGAAGGGCTAGTTTTCGGACCAGAAGCACTACAGGAAGCAGGGGACAAGGTTCAGCTTGTGCGAGAGAACTTGGAGGCAGCTAAGTCAAGGCAGAAGAGCTATGCGGACCCTCGCCGCAGAAACGTGGAGTTTGTTCCCGGAGACCAGGTGTACTTGCGAGTCACGCTTCTCAAGGGGACCAAGCGTTTCCATGTCAAGGGGAAGCTAGCTCCAAGGTTCATTGGACCCTTCAAGATCACGACAAGGCGTGGGGAAGTAGCTTATCAGTTGGACCTACCTCCTGAACTTTCAAGTGTGCACAACGTGTTCCACGTGTCACAGCTCAGGAAGTGTTTGCAAGTGCCGAACGGTCCCGATCTTTACAAGGACATTGATCATCAAGCTATTGACCTTCAACCGGACCTTACCTACCGCGAGAGACCGATCCACATTTTGGACGAAGCAGAGCGTTGCACCAGAAGCCGCACCATCAAGTTTTTCAAGGTTCAGTGGAGCAACCATACCGAAGCAGAAGCCACATGGGAACGTGAATACTATCTCCAATCAGAATTTCCTGAGTTGTTTAACGCTTAGCTTAGGAATCTCAGGGACGAGATTCTTGTAAGGGGGATAGGTCTGTCACACCCTGTTTTTCACCCCAAGTTTTCTGTGTTGCAAAAATCAGAGCGTGTTAAAACTTTTTCAAATAATGTTGTGAGTGCAATGTCAGCCATTGTTTGAGTGTATGCTTGCTTGTTTGATGACTCCAACCCATGTACAACTTATTATTTTGCTGTCATCAAAAACCCTTTTTCTTTTATATCAAGATCACCTTCATCATGTTGGGATACACTACAAGCTCATGAAGCCAAGTGGCATTTCCAACCAAAGTTGGTGATCTGATCCTAATATCATTTTCATTCATTAAAAACATTAGTTGGTGATTTAAAATATTATTTTCCTATTTTATACCTATGTCTATTCCTAAGGCTAGTAATGATATTTCCACAAGGAAAATTACTTTCCTGCCTTAGAAAATTCTGAGTAAATTCATGGAAGCTCAGAAGGACATATATTTTCCATACATAAGATTTTCAACCCTATTTTATATTAATATTATTTGAGTAAAACCCTGAAAACCATTTCTATCTGTTTTAGCTTTTTGAGATGTTTCCAAAGGAAATTATCTCAGTAAATTCCCATAAAATTACAGGAGCCCTCCCAAACCATATTAGATGCTCACCTAAAATCTCACCTTGATCCAAGGTGGGTGAGTGCACTTAGAGAGCGCAAAACCCTCTCTGTCCAGAGTAGAGTTGGAACAACTCTACATTGCAAAGTTTCTCCAATGGAGCTGAAACTTTGCAGAGGTGTTTAACACCCCAAATGAGGACTCCACACCAAAAATGGGATTTGTGAGACCCTGTTTGGCCACACTTCCTTTGTAAAGGATAGTACTGGTCATTTAGAGACATTCTCAAGTTTGCAAAGCCAAACTTGTTCAATGGAGCTAAGATTTGGTGGAACCCCATGTTTTTACCCCAAGACCAAACCTGTTAAGTTTCATTTACAATGGTGGAGTGGAAGCACCCTAAGTCAGTGGCGAGCACCTATTGACAGGAAGGTAAAAACCTTCCTAGCCACTGTTTTACCCAATGTCAAGGCCCCAAACTTGGTGGGTTAGAGCACCAGAACACCCTGAACACCTAGCCAACCAGCCCCTCCCCAACTCCAAGCACAAGTGACAAGAACTCCAATTTGAGCTGCAGGACAGTACTGGCAACACTAGTGTTCCTTGCTCCCTTGACCAGCTCGAGCTCCCACTAAACCGCAACGGCTAGGCACACTCCCAGCAACACTCAGGACATGCAGGACACGTCCCAAGTGCCCCAGAGCGAGCCAGCATGCCGTGGCATGCCAAAACTGCGCTCTGGGCGCGCTGCAGAGAGCCACCCGCAAGGGGCCGACGCTCCAGCCGGTCCCAGCCTCCCCAGTTATGTCCAAGCACTCCCCCGACAACCATATAGTGCAAAGCTACCTCAGGGACCCTCTCCCCCCCGTGCAAGAGCTCAGGCGACGCGTGCCCGCGCGCGCCCGACGCGTCCGAGCATGCACGGTCGTTGCAGCTCGTCCCCTCTCGGTTTCCCTCTGCAGCCGTTGCACCAGGAGGCCCTAAACCACGTCTCGAACCCGTGGTTTCGCGGCCAGCACCTCCCTGTGCTTGCACGCGTGCCACAGTGAGTCACCGGCATGCTTGAGTCGGGTCATTGTCGTTGGCCTATAAATAGACCCCCCGGCACTCCAGCACCCTCCAAGCAGCTTCAGCACAACCAGTAGACACTCCCTAGCCACCCAATCGAGCTCGCAGAGCCCGGGTGCTCGAGATCGACCGAGGCCCCTCCGCCTCGGAGCTCCGGTCGATCTCCGGCTACACGTCGGCTCCTGTGCTGCCCAACCTCTCATAACACTCCCCTCGACACCAGGAACGTTTCCCCCAACTCTCCCGAGCGAATCCATAACCCTAGCCCCTAGTTCAACACGAACCCGAAACCCTTCCACCACGAGCACCTCGTCGCCGGTGATCCAGACCACCTCCGGTGACATCCCGACCACGAGCAGGTAGGTGGTGGCACGAGGAACCCGTTCCCGTTCCTAGCTAGGCCTGAGGACAACGGCAGCCTCGCCGGCTTACATCTCCACCTCTCTGGCTGGAGGTAGGAGAAGGACCCGATAGGTGGAGCCCACCTGTCGGTGTCCTGGGGCAGCCAGCGCGCGCAGCCGCTAACGCTGACCCCAGGGGCCCGCAGGTCAGGTTTGAACCTGGCCCGCGCGCGCCTGGTGGCCAGGCCTGCTGGCTGGGCCGGCTGGATCTGTTCCCCTGGCCTTTCCTTTTTCTTTTAATCCAGAAACTAAATGATTTTTATAAAAAGATTTAGCCAGTAGAAAAATATAATTATTCCACCAGTATTTTTCTAAAAATGAGTAGTATTTAATTCTGAAATAGTTGGCATTTATCAAAAACAGAAACTATTTTGGTATAATAAAATTATATTAAAAAGCACTTGTTTGCTTCTGTTTGCTTTTAAATAAATATGCTTATCTAATAAAACAATAGGAAACATTTTTCAAAATAACATCCTGAATTTGTTCAAGCCTTGCAACATTTTTAAAAGCACTTTGTGATCTATTTTAGTGAAAGCTAGTATTTATTTATTCCTTTCTCGATGGTAGAGTTACCGAGTGACGGAGGATCCGGAGCGGAAGACCTCGAAGACCCCGGATACCTAGCTGATCAAGGCAAGCAACGCTTTTGCCATGACTTAAGTAAATAAAATGATGCATGCTAGAATAGCAAGTATTTTCCGTTGCATGGGATCACAGTGCCAGTTCATCATTGATGTGATGGTACCCAAGGCTTCTTCGAAGCACTTGCATTATAGTAGTGATATTCACATGGCTCCTCGGAGCACAAATATGATGAGCTTGATCCTACCATCTACGAGGATCATGCTACTGTCATGTTGACTAGTAGAGTATAATCACTACATTAAGCTTGACCCTACCCCGTGAGGGTCATGATTTTATCATGTTGACAAGTAATATTAAGGCATACTATCATGAGCATAATGATGATTTAAATAAAGAGTTTGTGAAAACCCCGTCGGGTGCCACTAATGCCCGAGGGTGATGATGAGTTGGTGATCACTTTTGCTGAAGTGATGCACTGGTGATTTTGGTGTGAGTATGGTTTCGAAAATGGATTAGATTTATGATGTGTCGACCGTCCCAACCTTACCAGTACGACCACGATACCCCTTTATGGGACGGGGCTTTGTTGATTACTATGGTCGGTGCTAGCAAAGAGCCACATTACTAGTGGCGGGAGTGAGCGGTGTCACTCTCGTGATGGGGTCGTGCCAGGTAGGACGACTATGCCATTATTATGAGTTCCAGGCACACCGTTGGTCCCTGCATGGTTGTTACAGTCCAGAGTCGGTGCTCGTAAGACGTACAACATGTGGGCTGGGTACCAATCGAGTGGATCTCTTTGTCTAGTATCGTCAGGGGAAAGATGATGATCGGATACTTACCTCGGGTATATGTGATATACCGTGAGTCGTGGATGACACGGAAGTATTCCGTTTCTCGTGGGTCCAGCGTACTACCTCTGCAGAGTGTAAACTATTCGAATAGCCATGTCCACGGTTAAGGATAGTTGGGTGGTGCTGCTTAAACTACGTCCCGAGTTTCCGCATAAATCAAGTGTGTGTGCATGGTGTTAAAAAGGTGTTGTTATAGTTATGATAATCACAATAATATGATCAAGTTCGGTGACTTGACATATAGGGTAAACCCGGATGGTTGAGCCCTCATTAATACATTGAGATTATGACAAGTCCAATGACTTGGCATATAGGGTGAACCCGGTGTGTTCAACCCTTGACAGATATGTCAATATCTGTAACCTGTTCTTCGAAAGTAGTTCTTTAACTTGTTGCATATACTTGATCATACCCCCACATCGCATTCCACTCGAGATATCTGTTACTGTTTTTCATTACCATATATATGTCATGGGCTGTTTGCGAGTACATTCAAAGTACTCATTGGCTTGCCACTGGTTATGTTATTGACCAGACCTGGAAGGACCGGAGTTTGGCGATGGGTACGCCGTCGGAGACGAACCTGCGATCTAGGACGCTTTCGAGTCAGAATGCCTGTCGGTGTAGGCTTGATGGCATGGGCACCGCTTAGCCCTTACGAGTTTCCGCTACTCGATTTATCCGTTTTATTTGGCTTTAGGCCTTGCTCTTAAACCCGACCTTCTGGTCATTTGATGCAATAATTCGGTACTTGGATGTAAGACTCTATTATTCAGTATCTGTGTTCAGTGAACATTGATCCTTGGGGTCACTGGGCACGGCGAACTCGACTTGCTAGTCAGGGTCCCCACAGTCCGAGACAAGTAGACCGATATTTTCTGCATCTACTACTATTACTCCACACATCGACCGCTATCTAGCATGCATCTAGTTTATTGAGTTCATGACGAACAGAGTAACGCCTTAAGCAAGATGCCATGATGTAGAGGGATAAACTCAAACCAATGATGAAAACCACATCTTCTTACCCTTGATGGCAACAACACGATGCGTGCCTCGCTACCCCTTCTTTCAATGGGTGAGGTCACCGCATAGTCTGAACCCAAAACCAAGCACTTCTCCCATTGCAAGAATCATAGATCAAGCTGGCCAAACAAAAGCCACAACTCGAAGAGAATTACAAGGATATGAAATCATGCATAAAAGAGATCAGAAGAAACTCAAATAAGATTCATAAATAATCTGATCATAAATCCACAATTCATCGGATCTTGACAAACACACCTCAAAAGAAGATTACATCGGATAGATCTCCATGAAGATCATGGAGAACTTTGTATTGAAGATCCAAGAGTGAGAAGAAGCCATCTAGGTACTAGCTATGGACACGTAGGTCTATGGTGAACTACTCACGCATCATCGGAGAGGTCATGGTGTTGATGAAGAAGCCCTCCGTATCCGAATCCCCCTCCGGCAGGGCACCAGAACATGCCCTAGATGGGATCTTGCGGAGACAGAAGCTTGCGGCGATGGATAAGTACTTCCGATGATCTCCTGATTTTTTCTGGAATTTTTGGGAATATATAGGCGGAAGACCTAGGGCAGAGGTGGCCCAGGGAGCCCACAAGCCTGGGAGGCGCGGGCCCCCTGGCCGCGACTAGGGGGCTTGTGGGGTCCCTGGTGGCCCCCTGCCTTGGTTCTCAAGTTCCCCGATCATCTTCTGTTTCAGAAAAAATCTTTTTGGAAGTTTCCTTCCATTTGGACTCTGTTTAAAATCGTGCTCTGAAAAGGGTAAAAAACACGGAAAAACAGGAACTGGCAGTTGGCACTGAGTTAATAAGTTAATAGCATACAAAACATCTAAAGTTTGACAAGATAATAGCATGAAACCATCAAAAATTATAGATACGTTGGAGACGTATCACTGTGCTACTCTCCGGTTCAAGAGGGGGTACAATTACATAATATTCTCAAGTATTAGCAGTTGAGTTGTCAATTCAACCACACCTGAAAGACTTAGTGTCTGCAGAAAAGTATCAGTAGCAAGGTAGTGTGATAGTAAAAGTAGCAACGGTAACCAGTAGCAACAAAGTAACAGAAGTAGCAACAAAGTAACAGTAGCAGCAGTGACAACAGTAGCGGCAAAGTAACGTAGCAAGGACTAGTAGGAAAAACTCGTAGGCATTGGATCGGTGATGGATGATTATGCCAGATGTTATTCATCATGCAACAGTTATAACACGGAGAGATATGTAACTAGCTCCAGTTCATCAATGTAATGTAGGCATGTATTCTGTATATAGTCATACGTGCTTAGGGAAAAGAACTTGCATGACATCTATTGTCCATCCCTCCCGTGGCAGCGGGGTCCTAATGGAAACTACGGGATATTAAGATTCTCCTTTCAATAAAGAACCGGACCAACGCATTAACACTTAGTGAATACATGAACTCCTCATACCATGGTCATCTCCGGGAGTGGTTCCGACTATTGTCACTCCGGGGTTGCCGGGTCATAACACATAGTAGGTGACTACAACTTGCAAGATAGGATCAAGAACACACATATATTTGCGACAACATAATAGGTTCAGATCTGAAATCATGGCACTCGGGCCCTAGTGACAAGAATTAAGCATGGAAAAGTAGTAGCAACATCAATCTCAGAACATAGTGGATACTAGGGATCAATCCCCGTCAAAACTATCTCGATTACATGATAGATCTCATCCAACCCATCACCGTCCAGCAAGCCTACGATGAGATTACTCACGAATGGTGAAGAGCATCATGGAATTGGTGATGAAGGAAGGTTGGTGATGACGATGGCGACGATCTCCCCTCTCTGGAGTCGAGAACGTACTCCAAATCTTCCCTCTAGAGGAAGAACAGGAGGTGGCGGCGCCTCCGTATCGTAAAACGCGCTGAACTCTTCTCCCTTATTTTTTCTGGACGAAAGGGACTAAATAGAGCTAAGATTAGAGGCGATGGAGCTTCGTGGGCCCCACAAGCCTGCCAGGCGCGCCCACGGGGGGCCGCGCCTGGTGGGCTTGTGGGCTCTCAGCTCCACCCCTCCGGTTGATTTTTGCGCGAGTATTTTTCATATATTCCACAAAAAATCCCCGTAAATTTCAAGGTCATTCTGAGAACTTTTATTTCTGCGCAAAAACAACACCATGGCAATTCTGTTGAAAACAACGTTAGTCTGGGTTAGGTCCATTCAAATCATGCAAATTAGAGTCCAAAACATGGGCAAAAGAGTTTGGAAAAGTAGATACGACGGAGACGTATAAACTCCCCCAAGCTTAAAACCTTGCTTGTCCTCAAGCAATTCAGCTGACAAACTGAAAGAGACAACAGAAAAACTTTTACGAACTCTGTTTGATCTTGTTGCAACTATGTCTAACTCATATCCAGAACTTAAAGCAAGATCACAAGCTAACCACATAAGCAAATGACATCTAGGTCTCACGGTAAACTCATATCAATGGCATAATCAACTAGCGAGCAAATAATGACAAGTTTCAAATGTCAACACTTCAATCAAAACAATCATGAAGCAGTACGAACATGTGGTATCTCGCTAGCTCTTTCTGAGATCGCAAAACATAAATGCAGAGCACCTTCAATGACCAAGGGCTGACTAAACATTGTAATTCATGGCAAATAAGATCCAATCACAGTCATACGCCATATCAGTCAAAAGCAAAGCATAAAAATGACAGAGGTGCTCTCTAATTGGTGCTTCTATAAGTAGAGGATGACTCAACAGGAACATAAATAGATAGGCCCTTCGCAGAGGGAAGCATTGATTTGCAGAGGAGCCAGAGCTCATGCTTTTGAAAACAAAGATAATAATTTTGGGTGGCATGCTTTCATTGTCAACACAATGACCAAGAGTTTTCACCATCTTCCACGCTACACATGCTATAGGCGGTTCCCAAACAGAAAAGTAAAGTTTTGACTCCCCCACCACCGATCAATCACAATCCACGACTAGCTGAATACTCGGGTGCCGTCCATACCAACAATAATCCAGGGGGAGTTTTGTTTGCAATTATCTTTTCGATTTGAGCATGGAACTTGGCATTCCAATTACCGGCCCCTTTCTTGTGAGTGATAGTGAATAAGCACATATCGAGGATAACATGCCTTGCATGGAAGATACTGATCACCCCCTGTCAACACATGAGCGGTTCGGGCATGCAAAACAGATTATTTCTTGAAGATTTAGAGAGTGGCACATGCAAATTTACTTGGAACGACAGGGAGATACCGCATAGAGGTAGGCATGGTGGACTCATATGGAACAACTTTGGGTTTATGGAAGTGGATGCACAAGCAGTATTCCTGCTTAGTACAAGTGAAGGCTAGCAAAAGACTAAGAAGCGACCAACTAGAGAGCGACAACAGTCATCAAAATGCATTGAGATTAACCAACATCGAGTGCAAGCATGAGTAGGACATAAATCACTGTGAACATGAATATCATAGAGGCTATGTTGATTTTCCTTCAACTACATTTGTGAACGTGTGCCAAGTCAAGCCACTTGAATCATTCAAAGGAGGATACCATCCTATCATACTACATCATAGTCATCTCAAAATTCATGTTGGCATCCAAGACAAACCATTATAAGCTCCTAGCTAATTAAGCATGGCATCAGAAACTATGATCTCTAAGTTGTCATTGCAAACAAGTTTCTCTCTCAACGAAGCTAAATCAGGAACGATGAGCTAGTCATATTTACAAAAACAAAATAGATCGAGTTCATACCAGCTTTTCCAGGCTCAGTCACTTCATCATATATCGTCATTATTGCCTTTCACTTGCACGACCGAATGATGTGAACAATAATAAGAGTGCACGTGCATTGGACTAAGCTGGAAACTGCAAGCAAACACAAAGGAGAAGACAAAGTAATATGGCTCTCTGACAGATAAATAGATATGCATGCGAGAGCCACTAAACATTGTAGCCATGGTCTTCTACCTTGACCGAAGGAAAAAGAAAACTATTTACACGGGAAAGGTCCCAACAAGCAAAAGAAGAAAAGGAAATCTTTTTGGGTTTTCTCAAACTAGACAAACACACGAGAAGAAAAAGGAGAAAAAGAAATAAACTAGCATGGATGATATAGTGGCAAAGTGTGAACACCGACTATCAAAGTGAAAGTGTAAGCATGAATATAAAGTCGGTGAGAAACAAGTCCTCCCCCAAGCTTAGGCTTTTGGCCTAAGTTGGTCTACTCCCAAGGTGGGAAGTAACTGCCTCCGGGGTACTCTGTAGTGGATTGAGGGTGCCACTTCTGTGTGAGCCATAGAATGAATTTTTCTGGAGGTAGGAGAAGGAGATGGGAGCTGGAATAAGTGGAGGGGTGACACATGGGCCCCACAAGCCTTGTAGGCGCGGCTAGGGGGGGTGCCCGCGCCTCCAGGGCTTGTGGCCCACTGGTGCAGCCCCCTGACTAGCTCCCCGCCTCAGAATTTTTGAAAAATTCCAAAAAAATTATACTTGATTTTCTGGACATTCGGAGAACTTTATTTTCGGGGTACTTTTCTACGGGACGCTAAAAGCAGAAAACAGGGAAAACTAAACTAAATATATCGTTTTTCTTCTAAGAAACCGAAGGTGAAAGCTTGGAACAGAGGTTTGTGACTCCTCGATTCATCCATTTCATGGTCATCAAAAGAAATCCGTCAATGAGGTTGATCAAGTCTCCTTGACAAACTTCTTCGAATAGCGTAAAAAAGAACGGAGAATTTGCGAATAGTCACTAGGTTACCTCAATGGGGATGTGCATATCCCCAACAAGCAAATCATACTTCATCTTGACAGTAGGTATAGGGCATTCCAAGCTCCCAATGAGAATCGATGAAGTTTTTTCAATAGCATTGATGCAATGTACTCGATATTGTTTCTTCGGAAAGTGCACCGTATGCTCATTACCATTGACATGGAAAGTCACATTGCCTTTGTTCCAATCAATAACAGCCCCTGTAGTGTTTAAAAAGGGTCTTCCAAGGATGATCGCCATGGCATCATCCTCGGGATATCCAGAATAACAAAGTTTGTTAAGATAGTAACGTTCGCAACCACCACAGGCACATCCTCGCAAATGCCGATTGGGAAAGCAATTGATTTGTCGGCCGTTTGCAGAGAGATTTTAGTGGGTGTCAACTTATCTAGTTCAAGTCTATGATAAAGAGAAAGATGCATAACACTAACACCGGCTCCAAGGTTGCATAAAGCAGTTCTAACGTAGTTGCCTTTAATGGAGCAAGGTATAGTGGGCACTCCGGGATCACCTAGTTTCTTAGGAGTTCCACCCTTGAAGGTGTAATTAGCGAGCGTGGTGGAAATCTCAGCCTCAGGTATCCTCCTCTTATTAGTCACATTATCCTTCATGTACTTAGCATACGGAGACATTTTGAGCATATCTGTCAAATGCATTTGCAGAAAGATAGGTCTAATCATTTCAAGAAAGCACTCAAAATTCTCATCATCCTTTTTCTTGGATGGTTTGGGAGGCAAGGGCATGGGTTTCTGAACCCATGGTTCCCTTTCTTTACCATGCTTCCTAGCAGTGAAGTCGTTCTTATCGTATCTCTTATTCTTAGGATGTGGGTTATCAAGATCAATCAGTTCAATCTCCACATCCTTATTATTGCTAGGTTGAGCATCATCATGAACATCACTATTGATATTATCATTAGGCTTGTGTTCATCACCAGATTGTGTTTCTGTATCAGAGACGAAGACATCGTTTGGACTATCAGGTGTAACAGTAACAGGGTTGCTGGCGTGCAAGTTCCTATCATCTTTCTTCTTCTTCCTAGGATGACTAGGTGCATCAGTGCTAACTCCTTGAGAATCTTGTTCAATCCTCTTAGGATGACCCTCATGATACAATGGTTCCTGGGTCATTCTGCCGCCTCTAGTGACGACTCTGGCAGAATTATCATTCAACTCATTGAGCAAGTCATTTTGAGCCTTAAGTACTTATTCTAATTGAGTAGTAACCATAGAGGCATGTTTACTCAAGAACTTAAGATCATTGGCATTTCTGTCCACACAAGCACTTAAATGACTAAGCATACGAGCATTCTGTTCCAATTTTCTGCTAACATAATCATTGAAACTTTGTTGTTTGGCAAATAATTTATCAAATTCATCCAGGCATAAGCTAGCAGGTTTATCAAAAGGAATATCACTCTCATTGAATCTTCGAAGAGAATTTACTTCTAGTACCTGTATCGGGTTATCAAGACCATGGATCTCTTCGATAGGTGGTAGATTTTTGACATCTTCAAATTTAATGCCTTTCTCTTCCGTAGATTTCTTAGCTTTTTGCATATCTTCAGGAGTGAGGAATAGAATACCTCTTTTCTCAGGAGTTGGCTTTGGAGGTGTTTCGGGAATAGTCCAAGCATTCTTATTGCACAAGATATTATTCAATAGGATCTCAGCTTGTTCTACAGTTCGTTCCCTAAAAACACAACCGACACAACTATCTAGGTGGTATCTAGAAGCATCGGTTAGTCCATTATAGAAGATATCAAGTATTTCATTCTTCTCAAGAGGGTGATCAGGCAAAGCATTCAACAGCTGGACGATCCACCCCCAAGCTTGTGGGAGGCTCTCTTGTTCAACTTGCGCAAAGTTGTATTTTTCCTGTAAGGCAGCTTGCTTCTTATGGGTAGGGAAATATTTTTCAGTGAAGTAGTAGATCATATCCTCGGGGCTACGCACACAACCAGGATCAAGAGAAGTGAACCAAGTTTTAGCATCATCCTTTAGCGAGAAAGGAAACAGCTTAAGGATCAAGAGAAGTGAACCAGGATCTTTTCCTCACTAGTGAATATGGTGGCTATATTGTACAGTTTGGTAAGATGGGCTACAACCCTTTCAGACTCATAACCGTGAAAAGGATCAGATTCGACCAGAGTGATTAACTCAGGGTCGATAGAGAATTCATAATCCTTATCGGTCACAAAGATGGTGAAGTGGCAAACTTCGGGTCGTATTTCATCCTAGCGTTCAAAGATTTTTCTTTCCACTTGCGTAGTAATTTCTCAACATCATAGCTATCCTTACAAGCAAGAAAGTCCTTGATACGTCTCCAACGTATCTATAATTTTTTATGGTTCCATGATATTATCTTGTCAACTTTGGATGTTTTATATGCACGAATATGCTATTTTATATCTTTATTTGGGACTAACCTATTAACTCATTGCGAAGTGCCAGTTTCTGTTTTTTCCGTGTTTTTGGTCCATTTTTAGACGGAGTCCAAATGGAATGAAACTTTACGATGATTTTTTGGACCAAAAGAGACCCTCGAAGTTTGGAAGAAGGCCAGAAGAGCCACGAGGGAGTCACAAGCCCTGACGCCGCCACCACCCCCTAGGTGGCGCAGGGCAGGCTGGTGACCTCCTCATGGGCCCGACCAACGTAATTCCACCGCCATAAATTCCTATAAATTCAAAAACCCCCAAAAAGAAACCTAGATCGAGAGTTCCGCCGCCGCAAGCCTCTGTAGCCACCAAAAACCAATCTGGAGCCCGTTCCGGCACCCTGCCGGAGGGGGAATCCATCTCCGGTGGCCATCTTCATCATCCCGACGATCTCCATGACGAGGAGGGAGTAGTTCTCCCTCGGGGCTGAGGGTATGTACCATTAGCTATGTGTTTGATCTCTCTCTCTTGTGTTCTTGAGATGTCTTGATCTCGATGTACCATGGGCTTTCCTACTACAGTTGGATCTTATGATGTTCTTCCCCCTCTCCTTCTTGTAATGAATTGAGTTTCCCCTTTGGAGTTATCTTATCGGATTGAGTCTTTGAGAACACTTGATGTATGTCTTGCATGTGTCTATCTGCTGTGATCAACTTGCGGGTTTGTGACAATTGGGAACCTATGCATATGGGTTGGCACACGTGGATTCATGTGATTACTTGATGTATGTTTTGGTGATCAATTTGCGGGTTCGTGACATTGGGAACCTATGCACAGGGGTTGGCACACGTTTTGACTCTCTGGTAGAAACTTTGGGGCACTCTTTGAAGTTCTATGTGTTGGTTGAATAGATGATTCTGAGATTGTGTGATGCATATCGTATAATCATACCCACGGGTACTTGAGGTGACAACGGAGTATCTAGGTGACATTAGGGTCTTGGTTGATAAGTATCTTAAGGTGTTATTCTAGTACGAACTCTATGAAAGATTGAATGGGAAGAATAGCTTCGTGTTATTTTACTACGTACTCTTGAATAGATCATGAGAAAGAATAACTTTGTGGTGGTTTCGTACCTGACAATAATCTCTTCGTTTGTTCCCCGCTATTAGTGACTTTGGAGTGAATCTTTGTTGCATGTTGAGGGCTAGTTATATGATCCAATTATGTTATCATTGTTGAGAGAACTTCACTAGTGAAAGTATGAACCCTAGGCCTTGTTTCCACGCTTTGCAATACCGTTCGCGCTCACTTTTACCATTTGTTACCTTGCTGTTTTTGTAATTCCAGATTACAAAAACCAATATCTACCATCCATATTGCACTTTTCACTATTGAACTTCATAAATTTGCCATCTCCACGGCGGACGGCAAAGGGGGGAACCACGGACGGCAAATGCTTTGCCGTCGGTCAGCACAAGGCAAACTAGACGGTAAAAAAAATCCGGTGAAAAGGTTATTTGCCGTCTGCTTTTGTAAAGCGGACGACAAAGAATCTTTGCCATGAGGGGGCAGACGGCAAATTAATTGGGACGACATATAATGCAACGTCCCTGTTAAGTGTTAATGGCAGGCGTCCTCTCTTTGCCGTCTGCTGTCCCCCCCTTTGCCATGTGGGGGCAGACGACAAAGAGGGGAGAGAGGGGGGGGGTTGATTCACCCCTTTGCCGTCTGCCCACCCCCCTTTGCCATGTGGCAGCAGACGACAAAGAGGGGAGAGAGAGGGGGCTGATTCACCCCTTTCCCGTCTGCCCACCCCTCTTTGCCATGTGGGGGTAGACGGCAAAGAGGGGAGAGAGAGGGGGCAGATTCCCCCTTTGCCGTCTGCCTAAACCCCTTTGCCATGTGGGGGCAGACAGCAAAGAGGGGAATCTGCCCCATTTTAATTTATTTCTTATTATATCCAGCATTTTTAACAATAATCAGGATATATATATATTTGACATAAATAAATTTCTTCCGTACTCATAACCATATTAAAATAACTCTCATCCATAGTGCATACATATTATGCAAGTTGCATCCGTACCAAACCATTTATTACATCAGTTTCATCCACATGCATACAAAGTTTCATATATATCCATATACTACAATAGTTTCAATACAAGCCATGGTACAAGAAATCATCTTCAAGCATTCCATCAATATAATCCAAGCTTCCCGTGAAGTGAAGGTAATCTGCAAAATGACAAATAAGAAAGTTAGAAGAATAATACTAGATGAAGAAGTATATATATAGGTTATTTCGGAGAGAAATTAGCTAAGTATAGACCATTTAGGAGCTAACTAAGCTAATTATGTCATTTAGGTGGAACCCTAGCTAACTATAGGTTGTTTCGGAGCTAACTTGGGTAAAATAGGTCATTCCGGAGCAAACTATGCTTATTAAGCCATTTTGGATCTAGCTAGGCTAATTATAGGCCATTTAATACCTAAGTTAGGGGGAATAGGTCATCTTGCAGCTACGTAAGCCTTATTATGTCATTTAGAAGAGAACTAAGCTAACTGTAGGTCATTTTTTATTAAATAGGTCATTTTGGAGCTAACTAAGCTAATTATGTCATTTCATAGGATAATTAGCCCATTTAGCCTTTCTTGGATGAGTCTAAGCTTCGTAGAAGAAGAGAAAGAGAAGAAGAAGTAAAAGAAGGAGGAGGAGGAGGAGAAGAAGAAGGAAGAGGAGAAGAAGAAGAAAAGAAGAAGGAGAAGGAGAAGGAGGAAGAAGGAGGAGAAGCAGGAGCTCCTTCTCCTTCTTCTCCTCCTTCTTCTCCTTCTTCTTATCATCCTCCTTCTCCTTCTTCTTCTTCTCTTCTTCTTCTTATTTCTTCCTTCCATTTTTCCTCTTTCTTCTCCTCTTGTCCCCTTCTTCGGGCTAAATTGGCTAAGAATGCCTTTTAGGAGCTAATTATGTCATTTCGAGGATAATTAGCTAAGTATAGGTCTTGTTTTATTAAATAGACCATTTAGGAGCTAACTAAGATAATTATGTCATCTAGGTGGAACCCTAGCTAACTATAGGTCGTTTTGGAGCTAACTTGGGTAAAATAGGTAATTCCGGAGCAAACTATGCTTATTAAGCAATTTTGGATCTAGTTAGGCTAATTATAGGCCATTTAATACCTAAGTTAGGGGGAATAGGTTATGTTGCAGCTACGTAAGCCTTATTATATCATTTAGGAGAGAACTTAGCTAACTGTAGGTCATTTTTTATTAAATAGGTCATTTTGGAGCTAACTAAGCTAATTATGTCATTTTGTAGGATAATTAGCCAATTTAGCCTTTCTTGGATGAGTCTAAGCTACGTAGAAGAAGATAAAGAGAATAAGAAGTAAAAGAAGGAGGACGAGGAAGAGGAGGAGGAGAAGGAGAGGGAAGAGGAGAAGAAAAAGAAAAGAAGAAGGAGAAGGAGAAGGAGGAAGAAGGAGGAGAAGGAGGAGCTCCTTCTCCTTCTTCTCCTTCTTCTTATCATCCTCCTTCTCCTTCTTCTTCTTCTCTTCTTCTTCTGTTCTTCTTATTCTTCCTTCCTTTCATTTTTCCTCTTTCTTCTCCTCTTGTCCCCTTCTTCGGGCTAAATTGGCTAAGAATGCCTTTTTGGAGCTAATTATGTCATTTCGAGGATAATTAGCTAACTATAGGTCATGTTTTATTAAATAGACCATTTAGGAGCTAACTAAGCTAATTACGTCATCTAGGTGGAACCTTAGCTAACTATACGTCGTTTCGGAGCTAATTTGGGTAAAATAGGTCATTCGGGAGCAAACTATGCTTATTAAGCCATTTTGGATCTAGCTAGGCTAATTATATGCCATTTAATACCTAAGTTAGGGGGAATAGGGCATCTTGGAGATACGTAAGCCTTATTATGTCATTTAGGAGAGAACTTAGCTAACTGTAGGTCATTTTTTATTAAATAGGTCATTTTGGAGCTAACTAAGCTAATTATGTCATTTCGTAGGATAATTAGCCAATTTAGCCTTTCTCGGATGAGTCTAAGCTACGTAGAAGAAGAGAAAGAGAATAAGAAGTAAAATAAGGAGAAGGAGAAGGAGAAGGAAGAGGAGAAGAAGAAGAAAAGAAGAAGGAGAAGGAGAAGGAGGAAGAAGGAGGAAGAAGAAGGAGAAGGAGGAGCTCGTTCTCCTTCTTCTCCTCCTTCTTCTCCTTCTTCTTATCCTCCTACCTCTCATTCTTCTTCTTCTCCTCTTCTTCCTCTTCCTTCCTTTCATTTTTCCTCTTTCTTCTCCTCTTTTCCCCTTCTTCGGGCTAAATTGGCTAAGAATGCCTTTTTGGAGCTAATTATGTCATTTCGAGGATAGTTAGCTAAGTACAGGTCATGTTTTATTAAATAGACCATTTAGGAGCTAACCAAGCTAATTATGTCATCTAGGTGGAACCCTAGCTAACTATACGTCGTTTCGGAGCTAACTTGGGTAAAATAGGTCATTCCGGAGCAAACTATGGTTATTAAGCCACTTTGGATCTAGGTAGGCTAATTATAGGCCAGTTAATACGTAAGTTAGGGGGAATAGGTCATCTTGCAGCTACGTAAGCCTTATTATGTCATTTAGGAGAGAGCTTAGCTAAATATAGGTCATTTTTTATTAAATAGGTCATTTTGGAGCTAACTAAGCTAATTATGTCTTTTCGTAGGATAATTAGCCAATTTAGCCTTTCTAGGATGAGTCTAAGCTACGTAGAAGAAGAGAAAGAGAAGAAGAAGTAAAAGAAGGAGGAGGAGGACGAGGAGGACGAGGAGAAGGAGAAGGAAGAGGAGAAGAAGAAGAAAAGAAGAAACGAAGAAGGAGAAGGAGAAGGAGGAAGAAGAAGGACAAGGAGGAGCTCCTTCTCCTCCTTCTTATCCTCCTCCTCCTCCTTCTTCTTCTTCTCTTCTTCTTCTTCTTCCTTCCTTTCATTTTTTCTCTTTCTTCTCCTCTTGTCCCCTTCTTCGGGCTAAATTGGCAAAGAATGCCTTTTTGGAGCTAATTATGTCATTTCGAGGATAATTAGCTAACCATAGGTCATATTTTATTAAATAGACCATTTAGGAGCTAACTAAGCTAATTATTTCATCTAGGTGGAACCCTAGCTAATTATACGTCGTTTCGGAGCTAACTTGGGTAAAATAGGTCATTCCGGAGCAAACTATGCTTATTAAGCCATTTTGGGTCTAGCTAGGCTAATTATAGGCCATTTAATACCTAAGTTAGGGGGGAATAGGTCATCTTGCAGATACGTAAGCCTTATTATGTCATTTAGGAGAGAACTTACCTAACTTTAGGTCATTTTTTATTAAATAGGTCATTTTGGAGCTAACTGAGCTAATTATGTCATTTCGTAGGATAATTAGGCAATTTAGCCTTTCTTTGATGAGTCTAAGCTACGTAGAAGAATAGAAAGAGAAGAAGAAGTAAAAGAAGGAGGAGGAGGAGGAGGAGGAGAAGGAGAAGGAAGAGGAGAAGAAGAAGAAAAGAAGAAGGAGAAGGAGAAGGAGGAAGAAGGAGGAAGAAGAAGGAGAAGGTGGAGCTCCTTCTCCTTCTTCTTATCCTCCTCCCTCTCCTTCTTCTTCTCCTCCTCTTCTTCTTCTTCCCTCCTTTCATTTTTCCTCTTTCTTCTCCTCTTGTCCCCTTCTTCAGGCTAAATTGGCTAAGAATGCCTTTTTGGAGCTAATTATGTCATTTCGAGGATAATTAGCTAAGTATAGGTCATGTTTTATTAAATAGACCATTTAGGAGCTAACTAAGCTAATTATGTCATCTAGGTGGAACCCTAGCTAACTATACGTCGTTTGGGAGCTAACTTGGGTAAAATAGGTCATTTCGGAGCGAACTATGCTTATTAAGCCATTTTGGATCTAGCTAGGCTAATTATAGGCCATTTAATACCTAAGTTAGGGGGAATAGGTCATCTTGCAGCTATGTAGGATAATTAGCCAATTTAGCCTTTCTTGGAGCTAACTAAGCTAATTATGTCATTTAGATGGAAGTCTAGCTTTTTTTTATTAAAACACTAGAAATAACATACCATTATCGTCATCACAGCGGTAAAGCACGGTGGTTCTGGCTTGTTTCACCTGAAGAAGGCTGCCCTGGAGAAGGCTCGAGTGTAGAAGGGTCGTGGGATGCGTTTCGGGAGATATTCTGCACCAAACATCATTTGCAATGTCTAGTTAGAATGAGGACACTCTTATGATCACTTCACTGAAATGAAACTCATCGTCACCGCCACATTAATGACTGGCATCGGCGGAGGGACTTGGCCGTTCTTCTCGCACATAGACTGTACATTTGGTTTCGACAAGTCAAACTTTTTATTTAATAATGAAACGTACATTCAAATGCAAGATTTGAAATAACATGAAGAAGAAACTTACCACGAAGAGCTCGTATATGGCCCTGTTAGATGCATCATTCCGTGCCCTCTCCGCCTCCACCAATGCAGTCGTCCTCTCCTCCAGCTCCCTAATTTCTTTATCCTTCGCAGCCATAGCCACCTGCATTGCCTCTCTCTCTTTCTGAATAGCAGCCTGCAACACAACTCATTGTTAGCAATGTAATCATATTGGTTCCAACGCACAACATAATGCGGAAAGATAGTTGAGTGCATTAAACTAACCTTGATGGCGAGCTCGACTGGCCGTGGACGACGTGTTATCTCCAGACAAGAGCTCGTTTGGCGTGCCTTTATCTGCCGGAGAGTCCTAGGACAACGTATAAGGCCGTCTCCAATTGCGATCGAGCCATGGGGCCTCCCGTTGCCAGCTATCATCACCAGCTCTGGATCAATAGGCCCCTCGCTCGGGTTAAAGTCCTCCCCTTTCCTCACCTTCCTGTGATCTCTGTACTTCACGAGCTTGTGGTGGGAGGAGATGTTGGTGAAGTTTTCTGGATGCTCGAGGTCAGACTCAGAGAATGCCTTGACCTTCTTGTACGAAGCAGTATGGGCCATCGCATATAGGTCGTACATCTGTGGCGCCTCCGTCTTATTGTGACGCGCCTAAAACAGAGAGAGAGGAAAATTGTATTAGTAAAGGGATCAATATAGCATTAAGAATGAATTGCATGAGGCATGGAGGAAACCACATACCCAGTTCTCGCCAAATTGGATTAAGTTTACGCTCCCTTGATGGTGTGGCACGCCAACCATTTTGCCAAGCCTCTCCTAGGCGTTCTTGTGGCTGGCCTCCCAAGTTTCAGAGCACCACTGATCCACCAAGGCCTCCGAACAATCCATCTTAGCCACACACCATCTCGGGGGCACCTAAGTTAACAAATAGAAATTTGAGCGTGTAAGAACCAAATCAAGGAAACTAACTACAAAGCCTGAATAATATGTTATTACCTTCCTGTAATGCTCCTTCTCCATCTTAGCATCACGACACTTCGCCTTGTCAAGCCTAATACGCCGCGTGGCATAGTAGTCTCGAACAACCTGCACCCAAGCCTCGTGCCGAAAGTTTTGAAGTAGGCGGCGACATACGGTTTCGATAACCTTTGCCGCGTCCTCGTCGTATGCCTCCTCACACCTGTAGTAGGTCTGCAAATGAAAGACCACCGATTAGTACAATAAATAGCTATGGTTGATTTATAATTGTGTGAAGGATAAATTACCCAGAACTTTCGGATCACCATGTCCGCCCTCATGTCGCACAAAACACCGTCGATCTCCACCTCCAGCGGGGCCGGGGCACCCAAGTAGTGCTCCCAGGTCATTCCTACCTCTTGCTCCCGACCGGGCAACATAACAAACCCTGGGAAGTTTTTACGGCAAAGAACACCAAGGACGCTGTTGGGCTTGCGGACACCCTTGGTAACAATCCAACCCCTACAATATGACAAATTAAAGCCAAAACATTAAATATTTGAGAAAACGCGAAGGCAAAAGGTTAAATTAGAGTAAATTAACTTACTTATCCCCATTTGGCCTAATCGACCACCTCTGCTCGGGGGTCGCTGGCACGAGCGGGAGCCCCGAACTACCACGCTGGTAGACGGTAGCCCCCTCACCCAGCTCCTCGTCGCTACCAGCATGGCCACTTGGCTCAGCCCAGGTATCCCACTGGGTCTCTTGGGACGTACCCTTATCCCAGCTTTGCTCCGGAGTCGCCTGGAATGAAGCCTTTGGGGCATGAGTCTCGTGGGTCGAAGGCTCGTCGACCTGAGGCTCGTCGACCCGAGGCTCGTGAACCGAAGACCGTGTAGCCTCCACCTCAGACGAATCCACCCTAGAAGTCATGTGCTCAGGTGAATCAGCTTGGGGTGGTGGCGGAGACCGTGTAGCCGCCACCTCAGAAGGCGTGGCAGCCACCGCCCTACCTCTCCCGCGGCCACGTGTACCTTTAGTACAACATAAATACCAACATGAGTAATAATATATATATAAATATCAATATGCATACAACATGAGTACAACATAAATACCAACATGAATACAACGTGTACCTTTAGTGCCTCTAGGCTTCGCGGGGGGTCGACCTCCTCTCACGGGGGGGGGGGGGGGTGCTCCTTGCATAGTAGAGAGCAACACTCTCCGAAGAGGTGAGGAAGGAATGGAAGTACCCATCCCATCACCCGCCGACGAAGAAGGAGCCGCGGAGTGCTTTCGACCCTTTCCCATCATCTTTCAACACCTGTCATGACAAAGAGTAAATGAAATTAGTACAACATAAATACCAACAGGACTAATAAAATGTATATAATTTAAGTGTATCATCGTCCTAAATACCAACATGACTAATAAAAATTGAATACCTAACATGAACTCAAAATTTATATATAGTATAATAGTTGAATACCTGACATGAACTAATAACAATCGTGCTCGTCTATATATGCTTCGGGGTCAATAAATGCATCATGATCATCACTATCATCAATAAATGCATCATCATCATCACTATCACGAAGAACATGTGGAAGGCCACCATTATGTAATCGGTCAAGAACTGACAGGTCATCCGCAGTAGTAACCTCTTCTTCTTCCAGCTCTTCCTGTTCGGGCTCAGGGGTTAAGATGGATTCACTGTCGCTGTCTACTTCATTGTTCTGGGGTGAAGTAGAGCGGTTCTTGAAACGTTTCTTGGACATACGTGTTTCTTGGAAGAATTCTCCTTCGTATGTGTCTGGGTTAATGTGAGGTTCGTAATCCTCTTCATTGAGGGTAGGTGGTCTAAAATGTGGTGGCACTTCATAAACGACATCCCAACCTTTGAGATTTGGATCAGTTTGGCAGGCCCACGATAGATAGAAAACTTGTGTCACCAGTTGAGCCGTAATATAGACATCGGGAACATCTAAGTGGGTGTTTTGGTTGATTTCGACTAGTCCTATATGTTCATGAGTCCTTCTAGTCTCCCTCGGCTCAAAGCAATAACATTTGAAGACTACGACGGTCGGTGGGTTTTCACCATAGAATAGAAGTTCATAAATTGCTTCAACTCTTCCATAATACTCGGTGTCTCCTTCACCGATAGCAGAGACAGAACAATTTGTAGACTTTAGGTCGGGCATAGATAACTCTTTGCCAAAGGTACGAAAGTGATACCCGTTGATGTTGTATTTGTCAAATGAACGGACCTTATAGTCAAAACCATTAGCGACTTGTCTCAACTCGGCGTCCATAGACTCTACATCAGCCTACAAGTTTTATACGAAAGAATGGATGCATTAGCCGCAAATTAGACCAAGAAATCAAATGAGACCTTAATGGTAATTAATTACCCTTTGTTTGAACCAAGAGATGAAATCGGGACAGTCGCCTCCATGCTTTGCGAGAAGCTCATACTCTTCGACGGAATCCTTTTCGATGACCACTCCATCCGAGAATTTGGCGACGTATCGACTATATCAAATATCCAGGAATAACAGTAGTTCAAAGCAATTAGAAGTTGCGGAACAATAAATAACCGAGAACTTACTCGATGTACGGCCGCAATTCTGTTAGGTTGGTGAAGATATACAATGAAATGGTCTGCCATTCTTCGACATCCATCGATTTCCCTTTCGAAGCACCGGATGGTGCAAGCTTACCTTGGAATAGGCTGAGGTTGGATCAAAATTTTTTTCGACCGCCAACATTGTACCGAGGCTTCGGGTTATGCAAATGATGATTTTTGGCTTCGTAGTGTGCTGTCATGAAGTTTGCCGCCTCCTCACTAATGAATTCCTCGGCCATCGATGCTTCAATTCTATGTTTATTTTTACACTTAGCTCGAAGCGTCTTCTGCATCCTCTTAGTTGAGTAGCACCATCGATTTTGAACGGGCCCCCCCATTCTTGCCTCGGTCGGGAGATGCAAAATCAAATGTTGCATTGGATTAAAGAAGCCCAGTGGAAAGATCTTTTCTAATTTGCAGATCAACTCCGGCGCCAACTCTTCCATTTCATCTAGCACGCCAGGCGATAGTTCATTCGCACAAAGAGAACGGAAGAAATAGCTCAGCTCTGCCAGTACTAGCCATTCATTCTCAGAGATAAAGCCACGCAACATCACCGGCATTACCCGCTCAATCCATATGTGCCAATCATGACTCTTGAGCCCAGATATTTTCAATTTCTCAAGACTCGCTCCCCTCTTTAGATTCGCAGCATACCCATCGGGGAACATCAACCGCATTTTCACCCACAATAGCATTTCCCTCATAGCTGGCCTTTCAAGATTGAACCATGCCTTTGGCTTCGCTATGCTTTGCTTTCCTTTCCGTTGTCGCAAGTTTTGCAACGGTCTATCACATAGAGCCTCTAGGTCGATTCTAGCCTTAGGATTATCTTTTGAAATCCCCTCTATGCCGAACAATGTACCAAAAATGGGCTCCGCAATATTCTTTTCAGTGTGCATCACGTCAATGTTGTGTGGGCAAAGGAGGTCCTTGAAGTAAGGCAGATCCCATAAGCATGACCTGTGAGTCCAAGCGTGTTTCGTATTATACCCTTTGAAGTATCCTGGACGCAAAGGATCAGGCTCGAGAGCATTTAACTGATCAAGGGTCTGTTGGCCTGTCAACGCAGCTGGTGCAGTGTTTTTGACAACTCTACCTTTGATGAAATTCTTCTTGTCTTTTCTTAACTTATGGTTAGGATCCAGGAATTGTCTATGCATGTCGAAGCAAGAATACTTGCGACCAGCCTGCAGCCAACGGAACTGAAGAGCTGCCTTGCATGTGGTGCATGGGAACCTTCCATGCTCACACCAGCCAGCGAATAGCGCAAACGCCGGATAATCATGCGTCGAGTACATGTACCACACATGCATTTTGAAATTTGTTTTGGTAGCCGCGTCGTAGGTCTTGATCCCATTATCCCAGGCTTCTTGCAACTCATCCTTAAGCGGCTGCATGTACACATTCATATTCTTCCCCGGATAGTTGGGCCCTGGAATTATCAACGTCAGGAAAATCTTCTTTCTTTTCATAATCTCTCCGGGTGACAAATTTAGTGGAATGACAAATACAGGCCAACAACTGTATTGTGCTGTCGTCATACCATACACATTGAACCCATCCGTGCTGATGGCAACTCTAGGTTGCCTTGGATCTTCCGATTTATCCTTATGTAATGCATCGAAGTGCCTCCACGCATAACCATCTGAAGTGTGTACCAGCATCTTGTTCCCATCCACATCTAGTGTGGTTCTTTTGCCCAATTTGTGCCATGTCATCTGTCTGGCCGTCTCTTCGACCATGAAAAGACGTTGAAGTCTTGGTACGATTGGCAGATACCGACGAACACTAATGGGGATTTTGGTCAGATTCTTCTCACCCATGCCGTTGTCTACCACAATATACCTGGAAGAATTGCAAATGGGGCAATAGTTCAAGGCCGCATACTCAAGCCTAAATAAGGCACATCCATTCTCACAGGCATGTATCTTCTCATAGGGCATCTTAAGTACACGGAGGATTTTCTCTGACTGGTATAGGTTTGCAGGCAGTACATGTCCTTTGGGTAGAAAGCGTCCAAATATCGTCATCATCGCGTCGTAGCATTCTCTGCCTAGGTTGAATTGAGCCTTCAGAGCCATTACTTGCACGATGGCATCCTGCTGACAAAGCTCAGTCTGCTCGTAGAGAGGACGTTTTGAAGACTCCAACATTTCATAGAAGGCCTTTGCAGATGCCTCCATCTCATCAATCCCGAGCATCATCAAAGTCTTGCACCATGTCTTCAATCCCGGTACCATGCTTGTCGGTGCATCGACGAATCACCTCAGCTCTGGCACGTTGGTCAGACTCACCATGAAAAGTCCACACCGTATAATTAGGCGTAAAACCCCACTTCTGCAAGTGTTTACCCATTTCAAACTCTGTCTGCTTTTTCCAATTGTCGCAGTTCGGACAGGGGCACCATGTTTTTTGCTGGCCATTTGCAAATGCGGCTATCACAAACCCCTTGGTTATTGTTAACCATTCATGGGTCATGTCTTTCTAACTAGGGTGACCAGTGTACATCCAAGCACGATAACTCATGTTGCCTAGCTACCTATGGGGGCACAAGAAATAAATATATAATTCATCATCTATATTCATACGCTAATCAAGTTTGTGTGTTTTATTACGTCCATGCAACCTACACGCTAATAGATAAAGATAGGTCCTAATCCCACCCGAGTATGTGTAGACTGGGTTCGTTTTCCCATGCTCTGCTGCAGATGCGACGCAGAATTTCGGCAGCACCTCCCCGTTGTTCTCCTGATACACGTCTCGGCAATAAGCAGAGAGGATGTTTACCCGGAGAACAACAGGGGAGGCACTGACGAAATTCCGCATTGGATCCGGAGCATAGCATATGGGAAAACAAACCCAATCTACACATACTCGGGCTGTCCATGGATAATGTTGGACAATTCTAAAGGATGGCGGTTATAAATATGCAAAGAAATGCATATTTATAGATGTCGCCCTTTCGAATGGGAGACGCATACTGGTCACGCATACTCATGATTGAAGAAAGCTATAGCTAGCAAGTTTCATCGGCACGAAGACCGGGACAGAGCAAATTAAGGGGATAGGAGGAAAAGTCATTTGTGCTCACCAACAAACGCAAGGGCGGAGCTCGTCCAACGCACGTGGAGGTCGTCGAACAACTACACATTGAAATTCACATGATCAACACAAATAGGATGTTTTTATAATTAACATATTCGGAAAATATGTGACCTAACTCATAATTTACAAAACTATGACCTCGTGGGCCTCTGGAAGGCTGAAAAGCACCTTCTCGTTCAAAAGAAGGCAGAAGAGGTGTCGGGGGTCGGGGCTTAGTGGCGTTGGGAGTCAGTGCCGTCGAGGGTCGGTGGTGTCGGGTGTCGGTGGTCGGGAGTCGGGTTAAATGCGTCGATGGTTGGGGGTCAGTGTCATGGGGGGTCGAGGGTCACTAGCGTCGGGGGTTGGGGTTTTTTGGATCAACAAGAGGCCAAAGAGGTGTCGGGGGCCCGGGGTTGGGGGTTACGGCGTCGGGGGTCGGGGGTCGAGGGTCAGTGGCGTCGAGGGTCGGGGGTCGGGGTCAGTGGTGTCGGGCGTCGGGGGTCGGGAGTCGGGGGTCGGGAGTCAGGGGTCAGTGGTGTCGGGCGTCGGGGGTCGGGAGTCGGGGGTCGGGGGTCGGGGGTCAGTGGTGTCGGGCGTCGGGAGTTGGGGGTCGGGGGTCAGTGGTGTCGGGCGTCCGGGTCGGGGGTCGGGAGTCGGGTGTCAGTGGCGTCGGGGGTCGGGGGTTGAGGGTCAGGGGTTGGTGGCGTCGGGCGTCGAGGGTTGGTGGCGTCGGGGGTCGGGAGTCGAGTGTCGGGGGTCAGTGGTGTCGGGTGTCAGGGGTCGGGAGTCGGGTGTCAGTGGCGTCGGGGGTCGGGGGTCGAGGGTCCGGGGTTGGTGGCGTCGGGCCTCGGGGGTTGGTGGCGTCGGGCGTCGGGGGTCGTGGGCGGGGGGTCGGGGGTCGGGGTCCTTTTCTTTCTTCTTCTCCTCTCTCCTCTTTTTCTTCTTCTTCTTCTTCTTCTTCTTCTTCTTCTTCTTCTTATTTCTCCTCCTCCTCCTCCTCCTCCTCTTCTTCTTCTTCTTCTTCTTCATCTTCTTCTTCTTCTTCTTCTTTTCTCTCCTCTTCCTCTTCCTCTTCTTCTTCTTCTTCTTCTTCTTCTTCTTCTTCTTTGTCCACCTCCTCCTCCTCCTTTTCTAACAGTAACCTAATTATAACTAAACTAATAGTAACCTAATTATCCTAAACTAACAATAACCTAATTAACATTAAACTAATAGTAACCTAATTAACCTAAACTAACATTAACCTAATTAACACTTAGAGTAACCTAAACTAACAGATGCACTGAAATGAAAAAATAAAAAAAAGAAAGAAAATGAACTCACCAGGGAAGTTGCCACGGGAGGGGTGTGGCCACCGGGAGGGGTGTGCCCGCGGGGAGGGGGTGGCCGCAGGGAGGGATCGCCGGGAGGGGTGTGGCCGCTGGGAGGGGGTGGCCGTAGGGAGGGGTCACCGCAGGGAGGGGTGTGGCCGCGGGGAGGGGTGGCCGCGGGGCGGCGGCGGTGGCGAGTGACAGTGAGCGCGTGGGGGAGAGAGAGACAGTACTGTGGGGCCGTGGGGAGAGACAGATAGTGAGCGTGAGGGGGAGAAGACGGCCGTTACACGGTCGGCCCCTTTGCCGTCCGCCCCCCGACGGCAAAGGCTGACCCATGGCAAAGTTAGCCTTCCGTCAGACACGTCAGGCATGGGACCCACCCATGCTCTTTGCCGTCTGCCCTTGGTCCCTTTGCCGTCCGCTGGCAGACGGCAAAGGCCCGACACATGGCAAATAGTATTTTTGCCATCAGTCAGCCCTTTGCCGTCCGCCTTGCGCCAACTGACGGCAAAGAGCTTGTTTTCCATCAGCCAGCAGATGACAAAGACATGGCTGACGGCAAAGAACTGGATTCCAGTAGTGTGTATCACCATCTCTTCGCCGAACTAGTGCACCTATACAACTTACCATTGTATTAGGTGTGTTGGGGACACAAGAGACTCCTTGTTATTTGGTTGCACGGTTGCTTGAGAGAGACCATATTCATCCTACGCCTCCCGCGGATTGATTAACCTTAGGTCACCCACTTGAGGGAAAATTGCTACTGTCCTACAACCCTCTACACTTGGAGGCCCAACAACGTCTACAAGGAGAAGGTTGCGTACTAGACATTAGTCCTCAACTATGTCTCCCTCCATAACATAACCCTCAGGCATATCAGGCAATTTATATCTAGGAGAGCTAGTTCTAACAGGCAAAATAGCAGGTTCTACTTGAATAGTATCAGCAGTTTCATAAGTATCATCACATCTAGCAGCAACTCTAGCAATTTGTGCATCAAGGAATGCACCTAGTGGGAAATCAGTATCAAGCATAGCATCATCACAAGTATCATGGACATCAGAAGTAGCATCATCAAGCACAGGCAACACATCAAAATTTCTAGGAGGAGGTGGTGTCGCAAACTTACTCATAACTAAAGGTGAATCAAGTGCAGAGCTAGATGGAAGTTCCTTACATGTCCTCATAGTTGAGTGTAATGCCCCAAGAGACTATCTTTCCCTATTTGGAACCTTCTCTATGTGGGTCCACCTTGTCATTGCAATGAGAGCATAATGCATGTGTTATTTCATGTGTCACCTTGCCATGTCTTCCTTTGCATGCATGCATCACTTCCATTCCATTCATCCTTGTCTTGTGTTTGTGCTTTTTGAATCCATGTGTGATGTGATGTGATGAATATGTGATGGTGTGGTGTTATGTGAAATGATGTGAATGCATTGTGAGTAGGAGAGACTATGTTGGGTGCAGAAGGGTTTCAAAACCTTCCTCCTCTCTTTTATCTCAAGGTCAAGTTTCACTTGCCCCATTCCTATTTCTAAAATGCCCATGTTTTAGAATGTTTTGTGGTGGATATGAAGAGGTGTATTTGCTGTTTTGAAAAGGTGTTTTAGTGGTGCAAATAATTACAAAACAGATCCATTAATACTGTTTTGTAAATATTTAATGGCTCCAAATATTTCTTTTCCATTTTATTCAAATAGGTCATAAATTCCTATGACCAGGGGATTTCTATTGTAAATTTAGTTGCCATAGTTTTTTCCTGGGAGATTATTTTTGCTGGTGTTGTTTTTAAAATGGAAAAAACGAGGGAATCTCTTCTCTCTTACCTGTCGCCAGGATGGGCCTCTCGCTCCCTCCCGAGGCCCATTCCTCCTCTCTTTCCCGCGGCAGCCCAGGCACGCTGTTTCTTCTTTCTCTTGACGACATTGTTGCTGCAGCTCACTTTCCGTCAGGCAGCACAGAGAGAGCGAGCACGCCGTGAGGGCTCATGGACGTCGAGACCCTCTTATAACCCTCGGCGTGCGTGCCCCTTGGCTTAGGGTTCCGCGCTCCCCCATCTAGCGCCGCCACTCCTCCCTCCATCTCTCTTCCTCCCCCAAGGTAAGCTCTGTAGTCCATCTAGTAGAGAGAGAGAGAAGTGCACCGTCGTCGATCCCGTGCTGCCGTCGTCTCCGGCGCCGGCCACCATGTCCAGGGGCTCGGGGCAGGACCCCGCGCTGCATTCCCGCCGTTGCTGAGGTCGGGGAGCAACCACACCGATGGCCAGCTCCACGTCGACGGTGAGTTCCCGGCGGCCCAGCTCCTGCTTCGGTTCGGCGACAGTACACTTACATCAGGCTTCGTCCCCGATCGGATCGACCCTCTTCTTCTTCCCTAGGTGAGCCTAGCCCGTCCTCCCTTCCCCCTTCGGTAGATCCGGCGATGTTAGAGGCCGTGGCTCTCTGTTCGAAGAAGAGCACAAGGGCAGGTGATGTTGCATGTATTGATCTTGTGTAGGTGTTAGGGCTTGTCCCGGTGCTCGGGACAGTGGCTTCCAACAGTTAGGAGCAGTAGGCGCAGTTGTTTCCCCGCGGCGCAGTAGCTGTAGTAGAGACGCTCCGGTGCTCGTTGCCGTGTAGTCTCTCTGTGCATAGCAGAGCAGGGCGACCATGTTGTTCTGTAGGTTACCTTGTAAAGTTCCCCTGTTCTGTCGAGTCCCGAAGCGCAGCGTAGTGGTTGCAGTGGTTGTGTTGTTCTGGCGCGTCAAGGGTTCGAGTCCCCGCGGTGCCACCCCCTTTTAATTCTGGTTTTTGGCACAGTAGCGCACAGGGACACGTTAACGTGGTTGCCATCCCTGTTCTGTCGAGCTAGGGTGTTATAGCAGAGTGGTGTTGGTTCAGTGGCTGTACCAGGGAGTCTAGGGATCGAATCCCTTCCCCGACCTGTTTATATTTTTGTCTTTTCTTTTCCTGTTTTGCATTGATCACTTGCATACTTGCTGTGGTGAGCTTGGCACCTCTTGTGCTATTTATTTTAGCTCTCAGCAAGTAGGTTTCTCCTATGTATGAGATAGAGTTGGATCTAGCATGTGTAGGTGATGTTTTGGGCATGTGGTTGTGCTAGTGATATGTGTGTGAGCTAGTGATGCATGTGTGGTGTGTGTTTATGAGTGAGTGATGCTTGTGTGCATGTGCAAGCTTCCATGTGTTATGATAAGCTTATGCACCACATGTGAAAGTGTGAGTGTGTGTGTGTGTGTGTGAGGGTTCTCCCCCTCCCCACATACTTTGTGGTGTGGTAGTAGTGGCTCTTGTGTGTGTGTATGATGTTGTGTGTGCTTGTGCGTGTGTGTCTCACACATGCTCAAGGCATGATGTGCCTTGATGAGCACATGTGCAAGTGGATGTGTAGGTGTAGGAATGCATTTGGGAGTGTAAGTAGTGTGTGTGTTCTAACTAGCAAGTGTAGGTGCTTATTATGCATGTGCTTGATGTATGTGTGTGTGGTGTGTGATAAGGCACATGAGCATGTGGTCTACCCCTCATGTGCACCATGTATATGTGAGAGTGTGCAAGTGCTTGTGTAGGTGATGAGCTAGTGGAAGCACATGTGATGATGCACTATTCACTCTATGTGATTCCATGCACATTTTACTTCTTAGTTTGTGTCCATTTGTTCTATGCAAGTGCCTATGTATTATATATGTTTTTGGGGTAGAATCATCCCAGGAATCCAATGGTGGCTTCAGATTCCACTTTGGAACACTTTCTGGGAATGTCATATTTCAATTTTGTTCCATGTTTAGAGCTTGGTTCCATGTCATGTGATGAGCCCAAGAGGTTGATTCTTTGTTGTGGCAGTAGAGGGTGAACCCCTCTACCACATGTTGGTTTTGTTTCATGCTTAGGAGTTCATATGTGCAAGTTGTGCCTAGTCAAAGTAGGCATGTGGCTGAAATTCCAGTTTAGTGAAAATCTGTGATTTTCACCGTCTCAGAATCTGCTTACATTTTCTTGTCCTGTTGTTGTGCTTGTAGAAGTCCATGTGTTGGGAATTAGCCTTTGCTATCAACTCGAAAGTTGTAGATTATGTGTTTGTCTAGCTCACTATGCATTTTCATTCCATTTGGAATCGTGTAGATATTGTTTTGGGTGCTGCCAAAATGCTTCAGAGCATAAACAGCTAGTGAGAATCTCGAATTTTCACTAAGTCCCTGAAAACTGATATTTTTGTCCAAGTTAGTAGCTGTAGAACTTTCTGTGTGAAAATCCTTTGCATTATATTTTTGCTTGTGCTTGTAGTACTCTTAGATAGCTTCTGCCACCTATCTTATTTGGCATATTTGGGAGGTTGTAGGTGCCCTGCATTAGCCCTCAAACTGCTATGATGCTGTTTATGGCAGATTGTGTAGTTTTGATATTTGATGATTGTTAGTGCATAGATGATGTTGTGGTGATATTTCTTTGCACCAGCCCATCCATTCTTGTTTGTTTTGTGCTATGGTAACCTGGGAACACCAGGTGTATGCCATTGGAGTGTATTGTGGTGATTTTGACACGTAGGACTTCATTTCTTGTTTCATTGTTTCCCGTTGATCCGTAGCTCCGATCATTACGATCTTTATATGTTTTTTCATCGTTTTCACGTGACGCATCTGTTCATGTCATTCTCATGCATGTCAAGATAGCTTAGAGTGCAGTTCTGTCCAGGAACTTGTATTTTCTTCTCATCCATGTGCAAGTGAGTAGAATAGAGGTGCATGTTCATTTTCATCTCATGCATCATGTGTTTGTTGCATCTTGTGGTGCTGTTGTTCATTGGATTCTATTTTATGTTGGGTAGCACCGAGATCGGAGAACGAGTACGTGGATTCGGGAGAGTACGGGCATGACGAACAAGAGCAGTTCCAAGCTGAGGACATCACAAGCAAGATGATATGACCTTTATTCCATCTCTAGACTTGTTATGCTAGATCACGTTTCTTCGTCATATGCTTGCTGCCTACCACTGAAATAATTGCCTCCTAATTTTTCCATGAAACCCAAACACTTATCCCTTCCTAGGAAATCTTGTATGGCTAAGTAGGCTTTGCTAAGCTTCTAATGTTAGCGTTGCTAGTTGCAGGTGCCTTGTCTCATGTGATAACATGAGTTTGATATCATTATGTTAAATCTGTTATTTAATTAATGCACCTATATACTTGGTAAATAACAAAAGGCCTAGCCTTTTGCCGGGTGTTTTGTTCCGTTATTGCCGCCATAGTTACCGGCTAATGGTGTTTGATTCCATAACTGATCACTCCTAACACGTTCGGGGTTGTTATGGGGACCCCCTTGATAAATCGTGTAGTGTTAAGACTTGTCCGACAGGACTCAACTTTGGTGTTAATGTGATAATCACTTAATAATAATCTGCATAGGGAATGATCACCCCGAGGAACTTTAATCAACAACCCGGGCCAGTGCTACTTATGAGTGTTGGTCCAACCTGGTCTGCTTGCAGGGCTACCACAAGGAAACTTGAGGTTTGGTTCTCGTAGCTAGTTCCATCCGTCGTGACCTGAGACTCAGATACGCGGCTCTTATCGGGGTCATTGACACAACGGGAGGTCCTGCTAGAGTTGTCTTACCCTAGCGATATAGCTTGCGTATAGGAATCCCGGTGAAGCTTTGGTTGTCCCCAGAGTTGAGGTTTTCCTCTAAGGAATCCGACGAGATCACGAGATTCGTGATAGAGGATTACTTTGTGGCCCGTGACCGTTTGTGATGGACTAGTTGGAGCACCCCTGCAGGGTTTAATCTTTCAGAAAGCCGTGCCTGCGGCTATGTGGCAACTTGGAATATTTGTTAACATCCGGTTATAGATAACTTGAACCTAAGCTAATAAAATTGCCAATTGTGTGTGTAACCGTGACTGTCCCCTTCGAAGACCTCTCTTTGATCGGGAACACGGTGGGGTTATGATTGACGTAAGTAGGTGTTTGGGATCACTTAGTCATCAACTAAACTTCGATTGCTAGTATAGACCACCTTCAATACTTGTTCTACGTAAGTTAGCCACCATATATGATGAGGATGCTGCAACCTAAACACTCCACCTTCCTTACCTAATAACTTGACTAGTTCAGGCACCGAGGTCATAGATTGCTGAGTCCCCGTGGCTCACAGATTCCTTCAAAACACCAACAGGTACAGGTACCCCCGAGTCAGGTGATCTAGACAGCATGCAGCTGGCGTGGCAGTATGATGAGGAGAACGACCACCTGTACGTGAACTATCCAGAAGACTGAGGCGTGGTCGTGATCGTGGGCAAGCGTGCAGGGGTAGCATAGCCATTTCTCATGTTTTGTAGTCCGTAGCGGAACTACCTTGTTTGGATGCGTGATGTAAACTCTGATATTATGTATGAGATGGCAGTTGAATCCCTAATTGTTATTCTGTTATTATGTATGTGCTATGTTACCGTGCTTGCGAAACGCTTATATGTGCTTCTTTCCAATTCGGGGCCACGTTCCCTAAATCGAAAAGGACCGCATCTTAGTCATTACACTGAGGGAAAGACTTTAGTTTTTGGATCTCTCGGATTCCTCATAGTGATCAGCAGACGTAAATCCCAAGTGACTCAGAGAATATAGCTATGCCTCCCCTGCAACGGTGCCAGAAAATGGTCTTGATAACCCACAAGTATTGGGGATCGCAACAGTTTTCGAGGGTAGAGTATTCAACCCAAATTTATTGATTCGACACAAGGGGAAGCCAAAGAATATTCTCAAGTATTAGTAGTTGAGTTGTCAATTCAACCACACCTGAAAGACTTAGTGTCTGAAGAAAAATATCAGTAGCAAGTTAGTGTGATAGTAACAGTAGCAACGGTAACCAGTAGCAGCAAAGTAACAGCAGTAGCAACAGAGTAAGAGTAGCAGGAGTGACAGCAGTAGCGGCAAAGTAACGTAGCAAGGACATGTAGGAAAAACTAGTAGGCATTGGATCGGTGATGGATGATTATGCCGGATGTTATTCATCAGGCAACAATTATAACACGGGGAGATATGTAACTAGCTCCAGTTCGTCCATGTAATGTAGGCTTGTATTCCGTATATAGTCATACGTGCTTAGGGAAAAGAACTTGCATGACATCTATTGTCCATCCCTCCCGTGGCAGCGGGGTCCTAATGGAAACTACGGGATATTTAGGTTCTCCTTTTAATAAAGAACCGGACCAACGCATTAACACTTACTGAATACATGAACTCCTCATACTACGGTTATCTCCGGGAGTGGTTCCGGCTATTGTCACTCCGGGGTTGCTGGGTCATAATACATAGTAGGTGACTACAACTTGCAACATAGGCTCAAGAACACACATATATTGGCGACAACATAATAGGTTCAGATCTGAAATCATGGCACTCAGGCCCTAGTGACAAGCATTAAGCATGGCAAAGTATTAGTAACATCAATCTCAGAACATAGTGGATACTAGGGATCAATCCCCGTCAAAACTAACTCGATTACATGATAGATATCATCAAACCCATCACCGTCCAGCAGGCGTACGATGAGATTACTCACGAACGGTGAAGAGCATCATGGAATTGGCGATGAAGTATGCTTGGTGATGACGATGGCGACGATCTCCCCTCTCCAGAGCCCAGAACGGACTCCAGATCTGCCCTTGAGAGGAAGAACAAGAGGTGGCGGCGCCTCCGTATCGTAAAACGCGATGAAATCTTCTCCCTTATTTTTTCGGGACGAAAGGGACTAAATAGAGCTGAGATTGGAGGCGGTGGAGCTTTGTGGGCCCCACAAGCCTGCCAGGCACGGCCAGGGGGGCCCCGCGCCTGGTGGGCTTGTGGGCTCTCACCTCCACCCCTCCGGTTGATTCTTGTGCCAGTATTTTTCATATATTCCACAAAAAATCCCCGTAAATTTCCAGGTCATTCCGAGCACTTTTATTTCTGCGCAAAAACAATACCATGGCAATTCTGCTGAAAACATAGTTAGTCTGGGTTAGTTCCATTCAAATCATGCAAATTAGAGTCCAAAACAAGGGAAAAAGAGTTTGGAAAAGTAGATACGACGGAGACGTATCAGAAGACACATTTTTCTGCTTTAGGTTGAAGCTTCTCATGTTGATGTTTCTTCACATAGGCATTGCAGCCCCAAACTTTCAGAAACGACAGCTTAGGTTTATTGCCAAACCATAATTCATACGGTGTCGTCTCAATGCATTTAGACGGTGCCCTATTTAAAGTGAATGCGGCAGTTTGCAATGCATATCCCAAAAATGATAGCGGTAAATCAGTAAGAGACATCATAGATCTCACCATATCCAATAAAGTGCGATTACAACGTTCACACACACCGTTGCGCTGCGGTGTGCCATGCGGCGTGGGTTGTGAAACAATTCCACATTTCCTTAAGTGCGTGCCAAATTCATGACTCAAATATTCTCCTCCACGATCAGATCGTAGGAACTTTATTTTCTTGTCATGTTGATTCTCCACCTCACTCTGAAATTCCTTGAACCTTCCAAAGGTGTTAGACTTGTGTTTCATTAAGTAGACATACCGATATCTTCTTAAGTCATCAGTGAGGGTGAGAACATAACGATATCCACTGCGAGCCTCAAGGCTCATTGGACCGCATACATCGGTATTTATTATTTCCAACAAGCTCGTTGGTCGCTCCATTGTTCCGGAGAACGGAGTCTTGCTAATCTTGCCCATGAGGCATGGTTCGCATGTGTCAAATGATTCAAAATAAAGAGACTCCAAAATTCCAACTGTATGGAGTTTCTTCATGCGCTTGACACCGATATGACCAAGGCGATAGTGCCACAAATATGTGGGAATATCATTATCAACCTTACATATTTTCGTACTAACACTATGAATATGTGTAACATCACGTTCGAGATTCATCAAGAATAAACCATTGACCAGCGGGTCATGACCATAAAACATACTACTCATATAAATAGAACAACAATTATTCTCAGATTTAAATGAGTAGCCATCTTGCATCAAGCGAGACCCCGATACAATGTTCAAGCTCAAAGATTGTACTAAATAACAATTATTAAGGTTTAAAACTTATGCCGTAGGTAGATGTAGAGGTAGCGTGCCGACGGCGATCACATCAACCTTGGAACCATTTCCTACGCTCATCGTCACCTCGTCCTTAGCCAGCCTACGCTTGTTCCGCACTTCCTGCTTTGAGTTGCAAATGTGATCAACGACACCGGTATCAAATACACAAGAGCTACTACGAGCGTTGGTAAGGTACACATCAATAACTTGTATATCATATATACCTTGGACGTTGTCGGCCTTCTTATCCGCTAAATACTTGGGGCAATTACGCTTCCAGTGACCGGTTCCCTTCCAATAATATTACTCAGTCTCATGCTTGGGTCCTTTCTATGGCTTCTTCTCGGCAACTGGTTTACCGAACGCGGCAACTGCTTTGCCGTCTTTCTTGAAATTCCTTTTACCCTTGCCCTTCTTGAAACTGGTGGTGTTATTCACCATTAACATTTGATGTTCTTTCTTGATTTCCACTTCTGTTGATTTCAGCATTGAATACAACTCCAGAATGGTTTTCTCCATCCCTTGCATGTTGTATTTCATCACAAAGCCCTTATAGCTAGGTGGAAGCGACTGTAGGATTCTGTCAATGACCGCGTCATCCGGAAGTTCAACTCCAGCTGAGTCAAGCGGTTGTGCAACCGAGACATTCTGAGTATGTGCTCACTAACAAAACTATTCTCCTCCATCTTCCAGCTGAAGAACTTGTCGGAGACTTCATATCTCTCGACCCGGGCATGAGCTTGAAAGACTAATTTCAGCTCCTAGAACATCTCATATGCTCCATGTTGCTCAAAAAGCCTTTGGAGCCCCGGTTCTAAACTGTAAAGCATGCCGCACTGAACTATAGATTGGTCATCACTCGGTGACTGCCACACGATCCTAACGTCTTGGGATGTCACGGGAGCGGGAGGGTTACCTAGCGGCGCATCAAGGACATTTTCCTTCTTGGAAGCCATGAGGATGAGCTTTAAGTAACGAGCCTAGTCCGCATAGTTGCTACCATCGTCTTTGAGCTTGGTTTTCTCTAGGAAAGCGTTGAAGTTAAGTGGGACATTTGCGTTGGCCATTGGATCTACAATATTTGTAAAGACAATTTTAGACTAAGTTCATGATAATTAAGTTCATCTAATCAAATTACATAATGAACTACCACTTAAATAGACATCCCTCAAGTCATCCAAGTGATACATGATCCACATCGACTAGCCCGTGTCCGATCATCACGTGAGACGTACTAGTCATCAATGGTGAGCATCTCCATGCTGATCGTATCATCCATACGACTCATGTTCGACCTTTCGGTCTCTCGTATTCCGAGGCCATGTCTGTACATGCTAGGCTCGTCGAGCCAACCTAAGTGTTCTACGTGTGTAAATCTGGCTTACACCTGTTGTATTCGAACGTTAGAATCTATCACACCCGATCATCACGTGGTGCTTCGAGACAACGATCCTTCGCAATGGTGCACACATAGGGGAATACTTATCTAGATATTTTAATGAGGGATCATCTTATCTTTGCTACCGTTGTTCTAAGAAGTAAGATGTAAAACATGATAAACATCACATGCAATCATATAGTTACATGATACGGCCATTATCATCTTGCTCCTTTGATCTCCATCTTCGGGGCACACATGATCATCATTGTCACTGACATGACACCATGATCTCCATCATCGTGTCGTTGCGAAGTCGTCTCGCCAACCATTACTTCTACTACTATAGCTAACGGTTAGCAATAAAATAAAGTAATCACATGGTGTTGCATCTCATATAATAAATTAAGACAACTCCTATGGCTCCTACCGGTTGTCATACTCATCAACATGCAAGCCGTGAATCCTATTACAAGAAAATGATCAATCTCATACATCACATATGTAACATCACATCCTTTTGGCCATATCACATCACATGGCATACCCTGCAAAAAGAAGTTAGACGTCCTCTAATTGTTGTTGCAAGTTTTACGTCGCTTATTTGGGTTTCTAGCAAGAACACTTCTTACCCACATGACAAGCACAACGTTGATATGCCAATGCTATTTAGCATTCATAAGGACCCTTTTCATCGAATCCAATTCGACTAAAGTGGGAGAGACATACACCCGCTAGCCGCCTTATGCACCAAGTGCATGTAAGTCGGTGGAACCTGTCTCACGTAAGCGTACGTGTAAGGTCGGTCCAGGCCGCTTAATCCCACAATACTGCCGAAAAAAGATAAGACTAGTAACGTAGAGCAATTAACAAAATCATCGCCCACAACTTTTGTGTTCTCCTCGTGCATAGAATCTACGCATAGAATCGGACTCGGATGCCACTCTTGGGAATCGTAGTAATTTCAAAAAAATCCTACGTCACACAAGGATCTATCTACGAGAAACTAGCAACGAGCAAAGGGGTAGAGCATCTTCATACCTTTGAAGATCGCTAAGCGGAAGCATTACTATGAACACGGTCGATGGAGTCGTACTCGCAGCGATTTAGATTGCGGTAGATTCCGATCTAAGAGCCGAACAACGGTGCCTCCGCCTTCAACACACGTGTAGCCCGGTGACGTCTCCTACGGCTTGATCCAGCAAGGAGGAAGGAGAGGTTGAGGGAGAGATCTGGCAGCACGACGACGTGGTGACGGTGGAGCTGCGTGGTACTCCGGCAGGGCTTCGCCAAGCTCTACGGACGACAAGAAGGAGGAGGAGTAGGGTTGCGCCGTCGAGGTGGAAAACTTGTATTCTTCGAAACCCTAGAACCCCACATATATATAGGGGGAAGGAGGAGGAGGGTCGGCCACCCTTAGGGAAACCCTATGAGGTGCGGCGGCCAAGATGGGGAGGAGGGGCGGCGCCCTAGGGTGGCCTTGGAGCCCAAGGCAGCCCCTCCATGCCTAGGGATTGGCCCCATCCACCCCTTACTGCGCCTTGGGCCCTTAGTGGTGGCGCACTAGCCCACTTAGGGTTTGGTTCCTATCCACTTTTGGCCCATGAAGCCTCTTACGGCTGGTGGCCCCTCCCGGTGGACCCCCAGAACCCTTTCGGTGATCCCGGTACATTACCGATGACGCCTAAAACACTTTCCGCGATCAAATCCTTAGTTCCTATATATGAATCTTTACCTCCGGACCATCCTAGAACTCCTCTTGACATCCGAGATCTCATCCGGGACTCCGAACAACCTTCGGTAACCACATACACTATTCCCATATAACCCTAGCGTCATCGAACCTTAAGTGTGTAGACCCTACGGGTTCGGGAACCATGCAGACATGACCGAGACACCTCTCCAGTCAATAACCAATAGCAGGGTCTGAATATCCATGTTGGTTCCCACATGTTTCACGATGATCTCATCCGTTGAACCACAATGAACCACAATAATCTCATCGTATGCAACTCCCTTTGTCTACCGGTTTGATACTTGCCTGAGATTCTATCATCGGTATCCCTATACCTTGTCCAATCTCGTTATTGGCAAGTCTCTTTACTTGTTCCGTAACACATCATCCCATGGCTAACTCCTTAGTCACATTGAGGTCATTATGATGATGTTTTACCGAGTGGGCCCAGAGATACCTCTCCGTCACACGGAGTGACAAATCCCAGCCTCGATTCGCACCAACCCAATAGAGACTTTCGAAGATACCCGTAGCGCACCTTTATAATCACCCAGTTACGTTGTGACGTTTGATGCACCCAAAGCACTCTTACGATATCCGGGAGTTGCACAATCTCATGCTCTAAGGAAATGATACTTGACATTAGAAAAGATTTAGCAGACGAACAACACGATCTAGTGCTATGCATAGGATTGGGTCTTGTCCATCACATCATTCTCCTAACGATGTGATCCCGTCATCAATGACGTCCAATGTCCATGATCAGAAAACCATGATCATCTATTGATCAACGAGCTAGCCAACTAGAGGCTTAGTAGGGACACATCGTGATCTATATATTCACACATGTATTACGGTTTCCGGTTAATACAATTATAGCATGAATAATAGACAATTATCATGAACGAGGAAATATAATAATAACCACTTTATTATTGCCTCTAGGTCATGTTTCCAACAGTTTTAACATCTCGTCCATATGTATTTTGCCTTAACCCTATTAGGCAATTCTGTCTCATAGATAAACATGCCTAATGTCAAGGCTACTTAGCTCAAGCACTTCGTCGAAAAAGTTATTTTCAATGAAGTCCTAATTCGTTTAAGGAAATTTATATTATTTCCAATCAACAATGTGTCAAGCACAAAAGGTTTTTAGCGATGTTATTATGCTCACACTTAGTTTCTTGTAACCAGAAGCATCTTTGTTATCCATTGATGAAATCAAACTCCTTTGACTATTTCATCAAAAACGAAGATTCCAACTCCATTATGCTCTCTTCTGTCCATTGCTCGAACTTTGAAGTTTGCATTCTCTGGATTGAAAAAATACTTTGGACTGTATCACATGCAAGTCCTAGGTTGCATTTCCATCCCATGGAAATCATTTTTGGTATCCATGTATCATATCTCATGATCGAAATATGTATCAATTGCTAGTTTAACCCAAACCGACTTTAAGCATCGACAAGTCGATCTTTATGGGTAAAACACTTTTATCCGTATTAGTTTATAGTTCCATTAGTATTCGTTAGTGTCACAACCAGTTTCCAAATAAATTAATTTATTGGAAATCAGCCATGTGCGTCCTAGTGAATAAAAATATTTCTCACTGAGAGACTCATCTTGATACTGAAAACCAGTAGTGCTTCATATTAAACAAGTAGAGCAAAGGTTTCTCTACAATTATTACAACATATCCAAGTCTAAAGTAGACGAAATGTTACAGTGGTCTTAGGTGACTCTACTGCTTGTAATAAAGGGGCACGTCACATCAGAGTAATGTGACATGACAAGTACTACTACGCGCCAAGCGCCAGAGTGAGGCTTGACAATTTATTCTTGGTGGCAAAAGCGGTGAAATAATATAGCGGCAGACTCCAGGATCGCAAGACTGACTGGGACTCCTCTAGACATCAGACTCACTATCGAACTCTTCATCTATGAGGTCTCCTTCATCCATATCTGGCCACATCAACAAGCAAGTGAGTACTTTGAAAAGTACTTGCAAATATTTGCACAAAAGATGAGATGCATGCAGTTGATTATTAATATGCATGGTCCAGATCATGACATATCAAATTCTAAGTGTTGGAATGAATTAAGTTAGTGGATAATTCACGATGTAGTCCTCCCAAGATATCCTAACAGAAAAGTAAAAATGCACCGATCAGGTGTATGGAGTGACGCATCGAAAGGTTGAAAAGGGTTAGTAAACCATCGTCGGGCGTTTGAGCGACACCACATACAGTGCATAAATAATAACAAGCCACAAACTGGCATCTTAGCGACACCACAGAAGGGGCGTAAAAATAAATAACAAGCCACAGTCGGGCGTCTTGGCGACACCACAGAAAGGGCATAAAAATAAATAACAGGTCGCAGTCGGACATCTTGGCGACACCACATAAAGGATATAAAAATAAATAACATGTCGTAGTCGGGCGTCTTGGCGACACCACAGAAAGGGCATACAAATAAATAACAAGCCGCAATCGGGTGTCTTGGCGACACCACAAATAGGGCATAAAAGTAAATAAGGAGTATCCAGGTGGTACAACAAACCTTCAGGATAATTCTTGATCCAATAAATAATTTGATTACGTTCCACATCATCATTAGATTTCCACAACCATTATTAGTTCCACCACTTATACTCCAAGGACCGACTCTAAGACCGACACTTGACTAGTCAAACAACCGTCCTTAATCGTGGACACAGCTACTCAAATAGTTTTACTCTGCACTGGGTGTACTCTTTATCCATAGCTCATGGGTTCCGACAGTCAACAAGACTAATCCCGCGTATGGTATATTAGAAGCAAACACTCAGAACCAACACACACCCATTTTACCTCCGCGGAGTCCGACTTCACCCGGACTACGCTGCGAAGGCAAAACCATAAGATGGGGAGGCTTCGACCTCGACTAGTATGGGATCAAAATTTATACCGCGCGCTAACTAGGAGTGCCTTCCCTTCCGGTCCCAGAACACCGATGCCCCGTGACCGGATGACTGGATTTAGTCTAGGTCCATGGATACCATCATTCCGACCCCTCTACTTGGTGTGTGTCTGATAATAGGTCTACAACTGACTATATCAAATCCATTATCCAGGAATTTGTGGTAGCACGATATAGAAAGTGAGACATGGACAAGATTCGATCTAGGCCGATATTGGAGTTATCAAATTCTTACCAACACCATTGTGCACTTGTCATGACCAGGCCATAACCTATCACGTTCTGCGTGACTAGGTTATCCACGACCTCTCATAACCATCACATGTCATTGCCATGTTTTATCATTGTTATAAATATGTAGCATGTATGAATAATGCAAGGGGGTGAATATTAAATATTTTTTAGTTAGCAAACAACGCATCAAGAGTTCAAACATGCTTGCCTGGTTCCACGTAGTGAGGATCAAGCTCGGTGCAGTTAACGTCGGTGTTCCCTTCGTCAGAATCTACATTATATAACGGGTAACGTCATAATAGGTAAGGCCTAGCTACTGGTTCCAAAATAATTCTAGGCAAATCCAAAAATAAACTAGACCTTATAGGGAGTGTTTTGCAAAAAGGATCAATGTAAAAGTTGGTGTAGATCAAAAGTTATGGGCAAAATAAAATCAGGGACTGATACGTAATTAAAAGGAATTTGTCCACGGGCTAGCTTGAGATAACTCAAGGAGCTCGAGCCTGAATACGCTTTCCTCAAACAAAAGCGGTTTCTGAAAAAAGATGTTTCCTTCGAAAACGCTTCATAGGAGAAAGGAGACGCTGACAAGGGGGTCCCCCCTGTCAGGTTTGAAGGCCCACCGACGCCAGAGGCTTACGGTGGCCGCCGACGGTGATAGGAAGGAGGAGGGGGCTAGCTGAGGGTGTCGTTGCACTCACCGTGGACCCGCCAGTTTGTGAGATCTAGTTTTGGACCAGAAGGAGGCTCCATGATCCACGTCGACGACAGCTTGGCTCCGGCGGACGACGGCTCCGGTCAACTCTGAACGTTTTCCTAGGAGCTCCCTACGTTCAATTCAACGAGGGGTTAGGGGGATGAGCACCAGGAGGCTTTTGAGAGTCAAATGGGGTCCTGCCGTAGCTCACCTAGCTCGAATGTGGCCAGATTCCAAAGAAGATTTGGGCGGCCGGAGCTGGGAAGAAGGCCCCTTTAAGGACCCTCTCTGGTTTGGGCATTGCTTCGGGGTGGAGGAGAGGTGTGGTGAGGTGGGTGATGGTCTCACAAGCTTGAGGAAGCGCTCTATTTATAGAGGCTGGGGAGAGGTGTCATGGCTTTAACTCCTGTGAGGAATTCCGATGAAGTAAGAGGTTGGTCAGGTGGTCCGGCTCGTACCAAATCATCGACGAGAGTCCTTTTTTGGCCTAAGACTTGTCGGTCATCAACGTAGAACGCGTGTCGATGATGAGGTGCTCGCTCTGCACTACGGCGGCAGTGTGCGCGCTCTATGCAATTTGGTGCGAGGCCACGACTTTCGGGGCGTGCAATGTCTACAGAGGACACGCGGAGGCGGCTCGAGTGTTGGGCGGTGTCGGGCGGCGCGGGGTTGCAGCAGAGGAGGTGCTGGTGGCCATGGCAGCCGTTGTAGTGCCTGCAGACGGAGCTTGGTCGGCTCGGCCAGCTCACCACCGACGCTGGCAAGCGTCCAAAGCATCACACGGCGCATGGATAGGCTCAAGCACAGCATCAACCGGCTCAAGCATCGATACTGTGGTGATTGACGAAGAACTGAAACTCTGAATCGAGACTGAATTGTATTCAGAGAAGAACAGTGGCACAGTGCAGGTTAGGTGCTTGATGAAATGCAAATGGCATGTGCACAAAGAATTTTGAGATGAAAATTTTTGGGGAGGGCTCTCATTGGGTGCAGAGATAGTGTGAAAAATTTCAGAATTTTTGAAAAGGTTCAAGGCAGGTTTTAAATGAAAACAAGATTCTGAGGTCAAGCTTGAGTCAAACAAAATTTGAAAATTTCAAACCTGTGGACTCAATGTTTTTGGTGGAGGTGGTTGAGGATACTAAGGTCTACTAACTGCAAGAGTTTGGGTTTTAAATTCCAAAGGAATCACTGAGTTCCTTTGTAAAATGGCTAGGGATAAAAATGATTACCGAAATCCCTTTTTATCAAAAATAATTTGTGAAACGTGTTCCAACCCTTCTAATGTTTTGGAAAATATATAAGAATGAAATCATAGAGGATGTAGAGGTGTAAAATGATCCAAAACTGGATGGAGGGCAAAGTGAACCTTTTTTATAAGTGTTAATAGAAAACTATATGAATAAATGTCAAAGTTTTGCAGGAGAAAGAATATTCTTTCAAACCGATTCATTTTGAGAAGAGGTTAAAAGAGTACCTTTCTAAACTAGGTTGGTGGAGAAATGAAAGCTCCAAAGGTTTTTCTCATGGAGGTTGTCAAAGAGCTTCAAAGCTTTTGTCAAGGGAAAAATTTGAAAATCCAAAGAAATCAGGAAATCCAAATTTAAAGATCTTGGGTGCTACAATACCTACCCCCTTAAAAAATCTCGTCCCCGAGATTTCAGCCAGTCCTCAAGAAGTTGTGGTTGCTCTTTCTGTAGGTAATCCTATCTTTCCCAAGTGGCCTCATCCTGTGAATGGTTGCTCCACTATACTCTAAAAAGTTGTTCCACTGTACCCTGAATAGTTTGGTGACCTTTTGTCGTGTCCTCCTTTCTGATTTCTCCAATATCTTTACGGGGTGTTCCTGATAGGATAGGTCTGGTTGCACTTCTATACTGTCATGGGCTACCTATTATTCGGGGTTCCTCACACACTTCCTTAGTTGAGAAATGTGGAATACGTAGTGCACGTCTGACAGTTATGTGGGTAGATCCAATTGGTAGGCAACTTGGCCTCTTCGAGTAATTATGCGGAATGGTTCGATGAAACAAGGCACAAGCTTGCATTGACCTTGAACCTTTGTAGCCCTCTCATGGATAATACCTTTAGATACACATAATCATCAGGATTGAAGCCGACGTCACAGTGTTTCTTATAATAGTAGCTTTTCTGACGGCTTTTGGGTGTTTTGAGTCTCTCTTTATGGTTTTTACCTTGTCCTATGCCTCTTGGAGTAGTTGTGGGACGAAGATATGGCTATCTCCGGTTTCTGACCAATTTAGAGGGGTACGACATCTTGTTCCGTATAAGGCCTCAAAAGGTGACATTTGTAAGCTCGCCTCATAACTGTTGTTGTATGAGAATTCGGCGTAAGGCAAACTATCTTCCCTGCTGTTTCCATATGTGAGCACACAAGCCCTAAGCATGTCTTCGAGAATCTGATTTACACGCTCAGTTTGTCCTTCAGTTTGAGGGTGATATGTTGTGTTGAACACTAGCTGAGTTCCCAAAGCTTGTTCCAAATACTCCCAAAATCTTGATGTAAATTGGGTGCCTCTATCGGATACAATAGTTTTAGGTATCCCGTGCAAGCACACAATACGGGCGAGATATAGCCTTGCTAGCTTCTGAGTGGAGAACGTAGTCCTTACTGGAAGGAAGTGAGCCACCTTTGTGAGTCGATCTGTGATCACCCATATAGCATCGTGTCCATGTTGTGACCGGGGTAGTCAAACAATGAAGTCCATGCCTACCTCATCCCACTTCCAGTCGGGTACCTTCATAGGTTGTAACAGTCCTGCTGGCTTCTAGTGCTCTGCCTTGATTCGCTGACATGAATCATAGTGGGCAGTGAAAGAGGCAATATCTCTTTTCATCCCGTCCCACCAATATTTTGTCTGGAGGTCTTTGAACATTTTGGTGCCTCCGGGGTGGATAGAATAGGGCACGTTCTGAGCTTCTTCCAGAATTTGGGTTTTGAGATTTTCTTGGTCCAGTACACACAATCGGTCTCTGTACCATAGGATCCCTTGCTCATCAATAATAAATTTGGGGGCCTTGCCAAGGCTCACCTTTTTATTTATGCCTTCTATGCTGGGGTGTCCTTTCTGAGCCTCCTTGATATTCGTGTCCAGAGTGGGTTGTACTTCAAGTTGTGCCATTGTGCCTTCTGGAGCGAGAAGCAGGTTTAGCAGAGCGAACTTTTTCGCAATATCAGGCCTCATCTTTGGTACGGGGACCTTGCCTGAGGTGGGGTTCTGGCTAAGAGCATCTTCTACTTCATTAGCCATACCAGGATGGTAATGAATGCCCACATCATAATCTTTAATTAACTTCAACCAACGCCGTTGTCATAGGTTGAGATCTTGCTGCGTGAAAATATATTTGAGACTCTTATGATCCGCGTATATTTTGCAGCGATTTCCAAGTAGAAAGTGCCTCCATTCTTTGAGAGTGTGAATCACGACGACAAACTCCAAATCCTTAGTGCCATAGTTTTCTTCGTGTCGCCGTAGTTGTCGGGGTGCGTAAGCACGCCCTTTCCTTCCTGCATAAGAACACATCTGAGGCCTTTCCTGGAGGCATCACAGTATATCTCAAATTTTTTGTTCAAGTCTGGCACAATCAACACTGGGGTTGTGGTCAGCCTCTTCTTTAGCTCTTGGAAACTGATCTCACAAGCTTCGGTCCATGCAAACTTCTTTTCCTTCTTGAGCAGCTGGGTCATGGGTCGGGAAATAGTGGAAAAATTCTCAATAAACCTCCGGTAATATCCCGCCAATCGGAGGAAACTTCAGATGTCCGTCACATTGGCTGGATTCGGCCATTCACTTACAGCCTTGACCTTCTCAGGATCCACTGCTATGCCATCCTGGGTCATTACATGTCCCAAAAATCCAACGTGCTTCAGCCAAAACTGTGGTGCTCCGCCTGATTACCACTTTAGCCAGACGGTCGCCGTACACACCAGCCCAGGAAATCACTCTAGCATGCACGTTTACAACTAGTATCATGAACGCAGGCATTACTATTAATGAATATAAGGGTTTTACATAAAGAACTATAAGGGTGATGGCAGCGGGAAAAGCTCTATCTAAGGCAGCATGGTCCTGGTGCGGCTCCAATCCACATGGATCTGACTCGGTTCGCTCCTAGCCCACGAACGCTCCAGTTCCTCGTGTGCGACGGATCCTTATGTGAACCTCGCCGCATTAAAAGCCGATGAGTACTTTTGAATGTACTCGCAAGCAAAACCAAATTAACATATACACTAAGCAAAGCGATCCATGGTATTCAAGCATGCATTTTTTATAAGAGTAATATTAATCATTCTGATATAGCATACCTATCTAGTAATATTAATTATCAAAGTATAATAGGATTATCCAGCATTATAATTTCTGTAATAAATGTGATAAGGTGAAGCATATTAGGTAAATAATTTATACTCCGACTGTTCTCATGATCCAGTCTCAATCTGATCCAAATCCAATCCAATTCATGTGGTCACCCGACCACTCATCTTATAGCTATCCCATGGCTAACATGTCATATACCGGACATCCTCTTATGTCTGCACAAGACGAGTTCTTCCATCATTATCATCCCTGATACGGTTGACCACCTACTGAGGTTTGGTCGAGCTGTCCATTACCGTGGACTCCACTATTCGAATAGGTTTGACACTCTACAGAGGTTGCACACTTTTCCCACACTATGGAGCACTGACCTCGTCATCCCATTCGGGTGGACCACTGTTGCTCCAACGAAACCTGCCTGATCTGTAATTCTTTCATCGTACTACCGGCATTCATCCTCCCCTAGAGTCCTGCCCTGCGTGGCCCTGTATCCTCATGACACCTGCCACCATCGTGGCCAAACTAAACTGTCCCAACCAGGGACCAGCCCAACACAACTCAACTGGGCTCACAGGATTATCACCGCCCACCTGATCAGGGTAGCACGCGTGCATAATACTCCCTCTTTGGAAGTACTGGTGAAAGGTCACCCGATCAGCCGAAGTCACGGCCGTCCCATATCGGCAAATGTGGTTGCATGGATAAGCCCAAAGAGGTGACTCGAGATCAACCAATTAGGTTTGGTTTTAACAACATAATTATGAAGCATGGTTGTTGTCAACAATAACTTAACATGATGATAATTATGCATGAAATAACAACGGTAGGAACACCACAACCTACCTTTATATTATGAGTCATTAATAAGACAAGATGTAAATGACAAGCTATTACTTTACAAGCTCTAACTGTAAATGAGACCCTCGGAACCCTCGCATAAGACCAGCAAATAAATTGGTAGCCACCAGAACGGTCCATACAACACAAATCTAGGACGTTACCGTAATAACTCAAGCCCGGATCAAGACGGCTGGAAAGCAGCACAGAGCATGAAGCGGTGTTGATAAGAAGAATGTAGCAGTTCCCTAAGACGACCGAAGAACAGCTCAGAGCATGGGGTCACTGCCATGGAAAGAAATTCAACAGCTGCCCGCGACAGCCAAAAAGCAGCTCAGAACACGAGCTAGTTGTTGACAAGAGAAATATAAAGTTGGCATCCACATACAGGCCATGTTACGATACATACAATCACAAGCATATTAATTAAACATGCACGAACAACACAGAGCAAATCTTTAGGGCATATGTCAGGTGGTTAGCTTGCCTCGGGTCGAAGGATACTCCCGAAAGAGGTGCGGAGAGTCCACGGAAAAGATCGCCGGATACCGCTCCCTCTTGAAGGGGCTGATTGGAGATAAGGGCAAAAGGGTCACTTTCACAGTGTAACCACCTTGTGAAAATGATACCAATAATACGGGCTCAACGAGATGTAGACGTGGGCTTTGGAATCACCGAAATCGGAGTCCCGAGCAAAAAGATATAATCGATTGAAGCAGAAGGACCTTTGTGTAAATAAAGTATTTACTTACGGGTCCTTGACTGGAAATCTAGTGGCGCCTTCTCTGGAAATACGCTTTCTGAAAAGGAAAGCGTATTCGTGGATTTACACGTCCACTTATCCAGCTAGCTGCCTCTCTCTCACCCACATGTGGGGTCGGGGCCCACCTATCGGCCCCCTTCACTCTTCTCTCTCTCCTTCTTGTTCCTCCCGCAACAGAGGAGGCATGAGCGAGGCTGCTCGACGCTGGCGCTAGCCCCCGATGGTTCCGGCCATCCCCCGAAGTGCCCCAGTCACCGGCATGCTCAGAAGAGGATGCCGCCTCCGTTCCACCAGGATATGGGTGGCGACAGGGGTCCGAGCGACGACGACGCAAGATCCCGTGGGTGAGGCCTCCGGTAAGATTTGGGGACGAGGCCACGAGTGACCCAGGGATGGAATGAGGCTTGGGGAGGGCCCGAGGGGCTCTGGAGGTTCTTCAAGAGGAGGGGATATGGCCAGGGGAGTCTTCGTTAGCTCGAATTCGAGCAAGATCCATGACGGCAATGGCGGCCGAAGCTGCCAAAGGGAGCGGGGGCGTTGCTCCACTGAGCTTGGGAGGGGCTGGTATTGCTTGCCAGGGAGAGGGGCATAGGAGGCACCATACATAGGCTCGGAGGAAGGATCTAGGCATCTCTCACCAACGACCGAAGCTCCAGGAAGATTGGCATCGTTCCGAAGGTCGGCAGAAGCGTTCATGGCGAGGAATAGAGGGGGGGATGACCGCACAATCACGGGCTATCTAGTGGACATGGAGGGGACGCGAGAGGAAGATGAAGCGGACGAGGCCGAGGGCCCAAATGCACAGAGCATGCATTTGGCGTGCTCTTCCTGTGGTCACCACGTGCACTACCCCATCTGTCACTTTCCTTTGTGTCCAGTCACGTCCAACAGCTCCCTCACTCCTCAAATGGATGAGATCAGGATCTGGAATGAGCAGGGAGGCTCTGGGATAAGAGACACTTGCACAAACATGATCTGATAGCAACCTATTTGTGGTCTTTTCTGGAATATTGGCCAAATAGAACATGCTGAATTTTGGTGTGTGGCAATGATTTACTAAGATGAGTGCCTTGGCAAATTTCCAGGACAAATAACCCATCCTAGCTAGCACTTCCTTCACACCATGGCAAACTGGACAGAAACAAAGATGAAGAAGCTGGGGTCAAATGGCTACATGGATTTGGCTCAAATTTTATGGAGAGGGTTTATTTGAATATATGGAGATGCTCGAAAAAGTTCAGCTTATTTGGGAATGCCTACATGGTATTTCCTTGACAAAGTTCCAAATAGGCAGAAACTTAAGAAAAAATCTTGGACAACATTGATATAAGGGATTGAGCTGATTTTTGGTATTCTTTAGTGATTTAACAATGTAAACCACCATGAAAAGTTTCAGATCAAGGAGATCAAGGAATAGAGGACTTCCTTTGCAAATTTCCCAACTGGACAAAATTTGCGAACTAATGTTGTGCTCAACATTTGAACTATGGAACTTGGGATTTTGATGGAAATTGGCAAGATATGGATAGGAGAAGCTCCACAAATTATTTGGGATTTTTCCTGGCTACCAAAATGGTAGTTCCTTTAGAAAGTGCCCAAAATACAATATTGGCATTCAATAGGAAAAGGGAATTTTCCTTTATTCTATGATGGCCAATATTTTAAGGGAGCTCAATATGATCACAAAGAATACCTCCACAAATTTTCAGAAGCTTTGGAGATGGATAGCTATTTTCCTGGATTTAATTCCTTCATCTGACAGAAAAAGGAATTATTTATAAATGACAAATATTGCAAATGACTTAGAAATATTTTTGCATATCAAGGGTTTAAAGATAAGGGATGATCACCGGGAAAAGGTTTGGGACGCAACATGGCAAAAGAAATTGGGGTTCCTTTGAAACAGTAGAGATGAGTGTTTCCCTTCCGGCAATTCGGAAGGTAGGGTTTTGACGGCAAAACCTTGAGGAAAGATCTTGGGTGGAAAAGCTAGACTGGGAGAATCTTTGGTTGGATATGGAAGGCAAAACTAAACGACCATATTCACATACCCAGGGGTGAAAGAAATCCGATAACAATGAGAAAAGGACGGGGGGCCAAATCCCGCAAATGAAAAAAATCAGGGAGCGAAAACCAGGGTGTTACAAACCTACCCCCCTTAAGAAAATCTCGTCCTCAAAATTTCCAGGCTTACCTCCCGGGGAAAAGGGGACTTACCTATGTGCGACTTGGTTCCATCAATTCTCATGCCTTCATTGGTTGTCTATCTTTTTAACTGCCTCTTCGGAGAGCCCAAGTGTTGTATCTGCACATAGCTTCCTTGAATCCTTCTCTTTCCTGTCAGGTGTACTCTTTGTTCTGATAGTGGTGTTGTGGGGTGGGGTAGTGAGTACTGACAAGAAACAGTTGGTTTTAAGGGCCTGAAAGTATTTTCTTCGGGCTTTATTGTAATGCTTTGTATCCTGGATGTCACGGGTAATACACCTTTTCCTATTACCAGGCTCACGTACTCGTATGTCCTTGAGTGAATGGGAGTGGCTTACTCTTTGCTGTGTCAGAATTCTCAGTCTGGCTGTGAGTTCCGTATTGGTGTTTGCTTATGCATCCCAACTTTGCCCTTAGGTGATCCATAACTCAAGGAACAACACTACCGTCCTATTACCTATTTCATCAACTGAAATGTCAAGCATGATCAAAAAATAAACATAGACAGTAATCTCTTATTCCAATGATGTCATGGTGTCTATGAGTTGTTGCTGCCGGTGTGCCTTGAGCCATTTGATCTTAATGTATTGTTCAGACTCTGTTTTTAGTGGAGATGGCTCTGTCTTAAATATAGCCTCTGCAGTCCTTGTTGTGATCACTGAGATGTGCATAGTATGCCTATCACTTGGTGTATCTTTTTAGGGCATAGATTCTTATATGAGTTGGTGGCCCATATTCCTGATGGGTGCGGCAAACTCACCTGTAACTGTAAGTAATACATTGTTGTGGCCGCATATGCAAGAGTCTCAAGGGTTGGTAATACCTCTTTGTCCGCAAAATAGTATCTTGTTGTTCATCATGGAGGTTGTTTGCCCACAACTTCTTTGATCTTGAGGCCTCATTTGATGTACTTTTCATATCCAGCTATCACTATTCCTTGATTGTTTTCCTTTTGTGTTGGCTTGTTCGCACAACTTACTCTCGCATCTCTCGTAGAGGTTACGATGCTTATATTCCTCTTTTAAACATAGGGCCGTTGTTTCTCTGAACACAGTCATTCCCGTGTACGAGTGGCTTGGATGAACTGATCCACTAGACTGCATAACATGTGCAAGTGCAGGATGAATCCTTTCATAACCACGAAGTTCTGAGGCGAATATGGGTACCGACCAGTTCATGCTCGCGACAAGCTTGTTGTCGGCACAGTGACGTGTTCAAGAAGACTGAATTCCTTATGCTCGAAGCTTTTGCTAGAGTAGCATGCTGAAGCAGGTTGGGTACCATACCTCACAATCTTTCCTTCGTGTGGCTTGCTGCGGAGGGTCGGTTTCCTTATGCCAGAAGCTTTCCGCGGTAGCCTACTATGGAAGATGGGAGTGTCGTATCCCATAAGGATCTTCCACCGAGTGGCGTACCGAGACAGTGTGGTACCATAAGCTCTTTTTGGTAGCTTGTGGGGGAAGGGTAGGTTGCTTATTCCACAAGCCCTTTGCTATGATGTATCGTCAGATCTAGAGCTGGTTCCGTCTTCCTTTTGAATTATCCGGAATTTTACCCATAGCAGAGCCAAACTTGATATATGCCATACCTTGACGGAAGATATTTCATTGGTCATGCACATCACTTGTCCTTCTGATGGTCTAGTTATTGTTGCTGTAAAGGTTGCACAGCTGTTGCAGACCTCATGTTGACAATTGATTAAGAAGGCCATATGTTCAGACCAGGTGTTGCCGATAATAAGCAATTGATGGATAATTCCATTTGATTTAGCCATGTTTCCAAGCATGTTAGGTGCTCCTTGATTCGGACAACCGTGAACTTATCCATATTCCTCGTAGACCTTGTTCACCGTGCCCAGAAATTTTTATATTTTCACCGATGAGCTTTAAGATTTGTCTTGAAATTTGTACCAACGTACTGAAGTTTTGTTGCTGCTTTTTGTGTATTCACATTCTTGAAATATGTCCTTGGTGCGTGATAAATGATTCTTGGGTCCATGGAGAAAAGACTCAGGGTTCAACTTACTTGACTGAATTAATCTTTGTATCGCGGGCTCAATAATTTGTCCCTACTGATGTTCGTTCTTGGTAACTTTCCTGAGTGCTTCCTCGGGTATGATCGATTCTGAGGCCAACTCTTTTAGGTATATTTTGGCCTTGTCTGTTACACAAAATTCTTCTTCCGACCCATTCTTAATTCTTGACAGATCCGGTGGTAGTGTTCTGAATATCAGGCGGTTGGCATGGCTTGTCTTTTGTTGAAATGGGGATTATTGGGTATTAACCCAGTTGCATGCTGATCTTCTTAGACAACTCTTGCAGATGGATCCTGTCGGAGCGAAACAAAACCGACAAAAGAATCGGGAACCGCAAAAAACCAAAAAGCAAGTAAAGTTCAAGTGTTGCGGACCTTACACATGGCCAAGGATTCACTAGTATAACTAATATTGCGCACTCGATGCATATCTAAGGATTAGAAGCGAAACCGCACAATGCTCCTGGTAGCACTAGTGTCAAGCTCCTACTACTTCCTTAGGGAGCATCACACTCGACGAGAACCATAGCCAAATTGGCTTAGTCAACGTTCCTAAGGTTGTCGAGGAGAGACAGAATTTATAAGCGTTTCCCAAAGGAAACTAGAGTGAGAAGAGAAATGTCGTGGCTAGCAAGCAAGGGTAAGCATATCTGGTTTACCTAGGGGTTTCAGGGCTCACGGGTCATTGTCGGGCGCGAGCATTTCACAACGAAGGCAAGGGCCACGAGAGTTGGGGTCTGATGGAGCCGAAAACCAATGGGTTTGCCTTATGATCAATAGTAGCCGTGCCAAGTGGCAAAGATGGCTGAAATCCATCTGGGCTCCCTACTGAGAACAAGACGGTGGAGTCTAGCTAGGGCAACCTATAGTCATCCTGGCTGCTCTGATACCATTCGTTGTGGCGCTCCACCTGATTACCACTGTAGCCAGACGGTCGCCGTACACACCAGCCCAGGAAATCACTCTCGGATGCACGTTTACAACAAGTATCATGAACACATGCATTTCTATTAATGAATATAAGGGTTTTACATAAAGAACTATAAGGGTGATGGCAGCGGAAAAAGCTCTATCTAACACAGCATGGTCCTGGTGCGACTCCAATCCACAGGGATCTGACTCAGTTCGCTCCTAGCGTGCGAATGCTCTAGTTCCTCGCTTGCGACGGGTCCTTATGTGAACCTGGCCACATTAAAAGCCACTGAGTACTTTCGAATATACTCGAAAGCAAAACCAAACTAACATATACACTAAGCAAAGCGATCCATGGTATTCAAGCATGCATTTTCTATAAGAGTAATATTAATCATTTTGACATAGCATACCTATCTAGCAATATTAATTATCAAAGTATAATAGGATTATCAAACAAGATAATTTCTAAAATAAATGCGATAAGCTAAAGCATATTAGGTAAATAATTTATACTCCGATTGTTCTCATGATCCAGTTTGAATCTGATCCTAATCCAATTCAATTCATGTGGTCACCCGACCACTCATCGTATAGCCATCCCATGGCTAACATGTCATATACCGCACATCCTCTTATGTTTGCATAAGATGAGTTATTCCATCATTATCATCCCTGATACGGTTGACCACCTACTGAGGTCGGGTCGGGCTGTCCATTACGGTGGACTCCGCTATTCGAATAGATTTGACACTCTGCAGAGGTTGCACACTTTACCCACACTATGGAGCACTGACCTCGTGATCCCATTCGGGTGGTCCAGTGTTACTCCAACAAAACCTGCCTAATCCGTGACTCTTTCATCGTACTACCGGCATTCATCCTCCCCTGGAGTCCTGCCCTGGGTGGCCCTGTGTCCTCATGACACCTGCCACCGTCGTGGCCGAAATAAACTGTCCCAACCAGGGATGGGCCCAACACAACTCAACTGGGCTCACATGATTATCACCGCCCACCTGATGAGGGTAGCATGGGTGCATAATCCTCTCTCTTTGGAAGTACTGGTGAAAGGTCACGTGATCATCCCAAGTCACGGCCGTCCCATATCAGCAAATGTGGTTGCACGGATAAGCCCGGACAGGTGACTCGAGATCAACCCATTAGGTTTGGTTTTAATAACATAATTATCAACACTAGTAGAAAACGGGCCTTTGGCCTGGACCCTTTAGTTCCCGTCTGCCTCTGGGCCGGGACTAAAGGCCCGGCCACGTCGCCCCAATTCTCATATCCTCCCTCGAGGCTTTAGTCCCGGCCCGTAAGGAGCCTTTAGTCCCGGTTCGTGTCCCAAACAGGGACTAAAGGGCTACTCGGTGGGCAGCCCGCATGTGCGCCACCTTTAGTCCCGGTTTGTGTCTCAAACCGGGACTAAAGTCCTCTGCCTATATATAGCACAGCCCCCCTCTCCCCTCTTCGTTGCATTTTTCTTGGATGGAGGATTGTGGGTGGGTGCTTGCTCTCCACTTTTTTTTATGCACTAGAGGTGTTTGTTGAAATGTGTGTTAGAGCGATGCCGCTTCAGTTCACCGAACACAACTACGATATGAGATGCCCGAGCCACGCTTAAACCTCTTCCTCTTTATTTCTACTTATTCTAAAAGGTTAGCAACTATATTTCCTTGTTTAGACCATGCGGTACTAATTTTTAGGATTGTGATTGTATTTGATATACTATCGTATAACGCAGATGAGCCATCCATGGATGTAGGGTGATCGACGCATAGCCGCTTACAGAGAAGGCGTGCATTCTTTTCGAGATCCAGCCGATGCGAACAAGCATGGTGGTGGCTATATGTTTTGTCCATGTGTTGAATGTCAGAATGAGAAGGATCACACTTCCTCAAGAGTCATTCAGAGCCACCTGCTTCGGTCCGGTTTTATGTCAGGCTATAATGTTTGGACCAACCACAGAGAAAGAGGGTTATGATGGAAGACGACGATGAAGAAGAAGAGAATGATGATGACAACTACCGATCTATGTTCCCTGAGTATGCTGATACCGCAATGGAAGACAATGAAGAAGAAAATCAGGATGAAGAACGGGAACCAGATGAGCCCTCTGATGATCTTGGCCGGGTCATTTCTGATGCACGGCGAGATTGCGACACAGAAAAGGAGAGGTTGCAGTTCGAGCAGATGTTACAGGACCACAACAAATTGTTGTACCCAACTTGTGAAGATGGCCAGAAGAAGCTGGGTAGCACACTGGAATTGCTGAAGTGGAAGGCAGAGACCGGTGTGACTGACTCGTCATTCGAAAAGTTGCTGGTACTGATGAAGAAGATGCTTCCAAGAAAGAACGAATTGCCCGCCAGCACGTACGAAGCAAAGAAGCTTGTCTGCCCTCTAGGATTAGACGTGCAGAAGATACATGCATTCCCTAATGACTGCATCCTCTACCGCGGTGAGAAGTATGAGAATATGGATAAATGTCGGGTATGCACTGCATTGCGGTATAAGATCAGAAAAGATGACCCTGGTGATATTGAGGGCGAGCCACCCCGAAAGAGGGTTCCTGCCAAGGTGATGTGGTATGCTCCTATAATACCATGATTGAAACGTCTGTTCAGAAATAAAGATCATGAGAAGTTGTTGCGATGGCACATGGAAGATCGTATGAAAGACGATAAGTTGAGGCACACCGCTGATGGTCGGCAGTGGAGAAAAATCAAGAGAGAGTTCCCGAGATTTGCAGCTCACGCAAGGAACTTATGGTTAGGTCTGAGTACAGATGGCATGAATCTTTTTGGGGAGCAGAGTTGCAGCCACAACACCTGGCCCGTTACTCTATGTATCTACAACCTTCCTCCTTGGTTGTGCATGAAGCGGAAGTTCATTATGATGCCAGTGCTTATACAAGGTCCAAAGCAACCTGGCAACGATATTGATGTGTACCTAAGGCCATTAGTTGATGAACTTTTGCAGCTGTGGGCCGAACTAGGTGTACGTGTGTGGGACGGGCACAAACAAGAGGAATTTGACCTTCAAGCGTTGCTTTTCGTAACCATCAATGATTGGCCTTCTCTTAGTAACATTTCAGGACAGCCAAACAAGGGATACAATGCATGCATGCACTGTGTGGATCAGACAGAAAGTATATATCTCGACAACTGTAGGAAGAATGTGTATTCGTACAATCGTCGTTTTCTTCCGCCCAAGCATCCCTTAAAGAAAAAAGGCAAGCATTTCAATGGCAAGGCAGAATCCCGGGGGAAGCCTGTCATCCGTACTGGTGTTGAATGTATTTGATATGGTCAAATATTTAAAAGTAATCTTTGGAAAGGGTCCTGGCAGCCAACCTGTTCCTAACGGCCCTGATAAGCGTGTACCCATGTGGAAGAAGAAATCTATATTTTGGGAGCTACCCTACTGGGAAGTCCATGAGGTCCGCTCGGCAATCAACGTGATGCACCTGACGAAGAATCTCTGCGTGAATATTCTAGGCTTCCTGGGCTTGTATGGGAAGTCAAAAGATACACCGGAAGCACGGGAGGACCAGGAACGTCATAAAGGAAGAGATGGCATGCATCCAGGGCAGTTTCAAGGGCGTGCCAGCTACGCTCTTACTAAGGAAGAGAAGGAAATCTTCTTTGAAGTCATGTTCAGTATCAAGGTCCTGACTTGCTTCTCATCGAATATAAAGGGAATCGTAAATATGAAAGACAAAAAATTCCAAAACCTAAAGTCTCATGACTGCCACGTGCTTATGACGCAATTGCTTCCGGTTGCATTGAGGGGAATTCTACCGGAAAATGTTCGCCTGGCAATTGTGAAGGTATGTGCATTCCTCAATGCAATTTCTCAGAAGGTAATCGATCGAGAAAGTCTATCAGGGTTACAGATTGATGCGGTCCGATGTCTGGTCAGCTTTGAGCTATTGTTCCCACCATCCTTCTTCAATATAATGACACACCTCCTAGTTCACCTAGTCGAAGAGATTAGAATTATCGGTCTTGTGTTTCTACACAATATGTTCCCCTTCGAGAGGTTCATGGGAGTCTTAAAGAAATATGTTCGTAACCGTGCTAGGCCAGAAGGAAGCATCTCCAAGGGCTATGGAACAGAGGAGGTCATTGAGTTTTGTGTGGACTTTCTTCCTGACCTTAAGCCGATTGGTGTTCCTGAATCTCGGTATGAGGGTAGGATCACAGGAAAAGGTACACTAGGAAGGAAAGCAAAAGTATGTATGGACGGGCATTCTTTCTCTCAAGCACACTACACAGTTCTACACAATTCCACCGTGGTGGCTCCGTATATCGTGAGACACAAGAATATTCTACGCTCTGAAAACCCGGGAAGGCTGACTCTTGGATTAAAGGGGAACACGAGAAGACTTTTGGCAGTTGGTTGCAGACACATCTCATGAATGACGACACCGTTGAAGATGAGCTGTACTGTTTGGCCAGGCCACCATGTTCGACTATATGTACTTTCCAAGGGTATGAGATAAATGGGAATACATTTTACACGGTTGCCCAAGATAAAAAGAGCACCAACCAAAATAGTGGTGTCCGCTTTGATGCAACAGACGAGAATGGGCACTGTTTGGAAACATATTACGGGTACATAGAGGAGATATGGGAACTTGACTATGGACGTACTTTTGAGATCCCTTTATTTCGGTGCAAATGGGTGAAGCTGACAGGAGGCGGGGTAGTTGTAGACCAAAAGTACGGCATGACAACAGTGGATCTCAACAATCTTGCGTACATGGACGAACCATTTGTCCTAGCCAATGATGTCGCTCAGGTTTTCTATGTGAAGGACATGTCTACATTAACGAGAAAAAGAAATCAGCAAAAGAAGATATTGTCCGATGAGCCAAAACGCCACATAGTTCTTTCAGGGAAAAGAAACATCATGGGAGTAGATGACAAGATAGACATGTCAGAAGATTATAATAACTTTCATGAAATTCCACCCTTCAAAGTGAAAACTGACCCAAGCATTCTACTGAATGATGAAGATTGTCCATGGCTACGACCCAGAAGAAAACAGAAATAAGATTGTCCGTTCGAAACCCTGATACTTCGAGAGAGATTGTCCGTTTTGTACACGAAGTGCGTGCAGTTTTTTTCGTAGCCCTCTCAACTTTTTAATATTCCTATGTGGGTGAAATGATGATAGCATGCCAACTTTCAACATTTTCAGAGTTCATTTGTAGTGCTTTTCAATTTTAGGGTCAACCAGCTCAAAACAAAATAAGTAAATCCACGAAATATATCAAATGAAGTCAGAAATTGTTGAAATTTTGTGGTGTGCCTTTGAATGGTGCATTTTGAACACACAAAAAGTATGGAGTTCAAATAAGTTCAAAAAATGAAATCCCTTTGTAAGAGATGAGTTCAAGTTCGAAACCCTGATACTTCGAGAGAGAATGTCCGTTTTGTACACGAAGTGCATGCAGTTTTTGTCGTAGCCCTCTCAACTTTTTAACACATGCTATGTGGGTGAAACGATGATAGCATGCCAACTTTCAACATTTTCAGAGTTCATTTGTAGTGCTTTTCAATTCCAGGGTCAACTAGCTCAAAAAAAATAAGTAAATCCACGAAATATATCAAATGAAGTCAGAAAATGTTGAAATTTTGTGGTGTTCCTTTGAATGGTGCATTTTGAACACACAAAAAGTATGGAGTTCAAATAAGTTCAAAAAACTGAAATCCCTTTGTAAGAGATGAGTTCTCGTTCGAAACCGTGATACTTCGAGAGAGATTGTCCGTTTTGTACACGAAGTGCATGCAGTTTTTCTCGTAGCCCTCTAAACTTTTTAACACATGCTATGTGGGTGAAATGATGATAGCATGCCAACTTTCAACATTTTCAAAGTTCATTTGTAGTGCTTTTCAATTTCAGGGTCAACTAGCTCAAAAAAAAAGTAAATCCACGAAATATATCAAATGAAGTCAGAAATTGTTGAAATTTTGTGGTGTGCCTTTGAATGGTGCATTTTGAACACACAAAAAGTATGGAGTTCAAATAAGTTCAAAAAAATGAAATCCCTTTGTAAGAGATGAGTTCTCGTTCGAAACCCTAATACTTCGAGAGAGATTGTCCGTTTTGTACACGAAGTGCATGCAGTTTTTGTCGTAGCCCTCTCAACTTTTTAACACATGCTATGTGGGTGAAACGATGATAGCATGCCAACTTTCAACATTTTCAGAGTTCATTTGTAGTGCTTTTCAATTTCAAGGTCAACTAGCTCAAAAAAAAAAGTAAATCCACGAAATATATCAAATGAAGTCAGAAATTGTTGAAATTTTGTGGTGTTCCTTTGAATGGTGCATTTTGAACACACAAAAACTATGGAGTTCAAATAAGTTCAAAAAAATGAAATCCCTTTGTAAGAGATGAGTTCTTGCTCGAAACCCTGATACTTCGAGAGAGATTGTCCGTTTTGTACACGAAGTGCATGCAGTTTTTGTCGTAGCCCTCTCAACTTTTTAACACATGCTATGTGGGTGAAATGATGATAGCATGCCAACTTTCAACATTTTCAGAGTTCATTTGTAGTGCTTTTCAATTTCAGGGTCAACTAGCTCAAAAAAAAGTAAATCCACGAAATATATCAAATTAAGTCAGAAATTGTTGAAATTTTGTGGTGTTCCTTTGAATGGTGCATTTTGAACACACAAAAAGTATGGAGTTCAAATAAGTTCAAAAAAATGAAATCCTTTTGTAAGTGATGAGTTCTCGTTCGAAACCCTGATACTTCGAGAGAGATTGTCCGTTTTGTACAAGAAGTGCATGCAGTTTTTGTCGTAGCCCTCTCAACTTTTTAACACATGCTATGTGGGTGAAATGATGATAGCATGCCAACTTTCAACATTTTCAGAGTTCATTTGTAGTGCTTTTCAATTTCAGGGTCAACTAGCTCAAAAAAAAGTAAATCCACGAAATATATCAAATGAAGTCAGAAATTGTTGAAATTTTGTGGTGTGCCTTTGAATGGTGCATTTTGAACACACAAAAAGTATGGAGTTCAAATAAGTTCAAAAAAATGAAATCCCTTTGTAAGAGATGAGTTCTCGTTCGAAACCCTGATACTTCGAGAGAGATTGTCCGTTTTGTACACGAAGTGCATGCAGTTTTTGTTGTAGCCCTCACAACTTTTTAACACATGCTATGTGGGTGAAATGATGATAGCATGGCAACTTTCAACATTTTCGGACTTCATTTGTAGTGCTTTTCAATTTCAGGGTCAACTAGCTCAAAAAAAAATAAGTAAATGCACGAAATATACCAAATGAAGTCAGAAATTGTTGAAATTTTGTGGTGTGCCTTTGAATGGTGCATTTTGAACACACAAAAAGTATGGAGTTCAAATAAGTTCAAAAAATCATTGCAGAACATATGACCAAATTAATACAAGTTCATCATCACATTACAGCCAAAGAACAGTAGTGATCAAATGTTATTATTGCAAAAAATAAATACATAAAGTTCTCTCATAAAACAACATACAACTATGTAAAACATTTAAATGCAACAAGAAACGCGATCAAAATCGCAACTAAGGTAACAATTGACCCAACAGCATAATGATACCAAGCCTCTTTATCAATGGCATATTTTCTAATATTCCTAATCTTCAAGCGCATTTCATCCATCTTCAAGCGCATTGCATCCATCTTCAACCGCATCGCATCGATCTTCATCTCGATCATCGATGACATCAGCGACATGCAACTCCAGTTCCATATTCTTATCCTCAATTATTTTCAATTTTTTCTTCAAATGTTTGTTTTCTTTTTCAACCAAATTTAACTTCTCGACAAGAATTTTTATGTGGGTTGGAATTTCCGGTTCACATACCTCCTAGATTAAAAACATATATGTCACATTGGTCGTCATAGTTGTCATAAACAGTAAATAAAACAAATAGTTATAAAAGATAATATATACCACATCCGAATCATAGACAGGACGAGGGCCGACAGAGGCGGATACCAAAACCATCGCACTATATAATAACAAAAAATAATGAAAGTGAGTAATTTATACAAGTATGTATCTAAATCATACAAGTAAGATTTTTTTGATTTTAAAAAGAAGATAAGAACAAGAGGCTCACCACGGTGGTGCTCGCAGTTGGTGTGCACGGCCAAACCTAGACAAATATTAAGGAAAATGAAGCTTGGAGGTCGAGTTTGGAGAGGAGAAAGCTTAAGTAGAGTGGCTCGGGCATTTCATCGAACACGTCATGTGCATGAACTAGAGTGGCAAGAGCATGGCATGGTCACACTTCAACAACCAAAAAACAGGGGATATGGCGGGCAGGGGTGAGGGTTTATATAGGCAAAACTTTAGTCCCGGTTCTTGCCACGCCCCGGGACTAAAGGCCCCTGCTTCCCGCCTTCTTGTCCGCCGAAAAAGGGCCTTTAGTCCCGGGTCGTGGCTCCACCCGGGACCAAAGAGCCCCTTTAGTCCCGGTTGGAGCCACGCTCCAGGACTAAAGGCCCCTGCTTCCCGCCTTCTGTTCTGCCCGAAAAAGGGCCTTTAGTCTCGGGTCGTGGTGCCACCCGGGACTAAAGGGGTCTTTAGTCCCGGATCGAGCCCCGAACCGGGACTAAAGATCCACCTGTATAAGCGGGAGTTGGAAAATTTCGAACCCAAATCGTCCATTTTCTCTTCTTCTTCCACTCGTTCTCGTGCCCCGCGCGGCAAGCGACGAACTCGACGACGCCGTCAGGCTGCCCGCCGTCCTGCTCGCCGCCGCCTGCCGTCCTCCTCGCCGTCGCCGTTGTCCTGCTCGCCGTCGCCGTCGTCCTCCTCGCTGCGCGTCGCCGTCCTCCTCGCCGCGCGCCGCTGTCCTCCTCGCCGCGCGCCGTCGACACCCCCGACCGATAAGCCCCACGCCCCCTCCTCCCCAACACTCCGGCCAGCACAAGCAAAATCTGAAAAACGAGAAGAAAGGAAGAAAAAGGAGAAGAAAAGAAGAAAAAGGAGAAGAAAGGAAGAAAAAGCAGAAGAAAGGAGGAAAAAGGAGAAGAAAGGAAGAAAAAGGAGAAGAAATGAAGAAAAAGGAGAAGAAAGGAAGAGAAAGGAGAAGAAAGGAAGAAAAAGGGAAGAAAGAAAGAAAAAGGAGAAGAAAGGAAGAAAAAGGAGAATAAGAAAAGGAGCAGAAGAAAAGAAGAAAAAGGAGAATAAGAAGAGGATCAGGAGAGGAGAAGAAGAGGAAAAATAGAAGAAGAGGAGAGGAGACGAAGTAGTAGAAGAATAGGAGAAGTAGAAGTAGAAGTAGAAGAATAGGAGAAGTAGAAGTAGAAATATAATTTTGCTATTGTATATGCTTAAGTGTTAATAGTTTAATTTTTCTATTGTATATGCTTAAGTGTTAATAGTTTATTGTTAGCAAGAAAATTAATAGAACTAGTTTAATTTTTCTATTGTATATGCTTAAGTGTCCGGGACTGGGCTCCGCCAGGCTGGTATTTTAGAGTTTAGGTTCTAGCCAAGACCCAGGACTAAAGGTCCTCCTATATAAAACGAGCCTTCGAAGTTTCCAACCCCACTTATATAGTTTGTTAGTTTATTAGTTAATCAAATGTCCGTTTTTTGCAGAACTATGGATCCACATATCAGGATCCTCGAAGAGGAAGAACTTCTCGAAGATAGAATCAAAGACGGCCCCGACGTTGAACCAGCCGAATCTCCGACGTCATATCTAAACGACTCCGGATATGGAATGGAGGTCGAGCGACACGAAGATGAAGCCGATGGGGCAGGAGATAGGTCCAATGGCGGAGAAGGTGATGATAGCTCCACTGATGGAGAAGCCGGTGGAGAAGCCGGTGAAGAAATAATAAAGTCCGGCGAGGTATACATATGAAGTTCGACAATCACTTGTAATATGTGAAAAATATTGGAGATAGCTCTATATTGTATACATATACATTCATTTGATGAATGTTTCTTGCTCTTAGGCCTCCACATCGAGCAAATCTATGAAACGAGGCCCGACTAGAAAGTTGGATGTACGGACGCATTACACCTTTGAGGTGATAATGCCTACGGGCGAACCCAAGCTTCCTACGAATGCTGCTGACACATTCAAGAAGCAATGCAGAGTTCTCGTTAGGGATCACGTCCCGATCAGCGTTCGGGAGTGGAACAAGCGCAAAGGGGCAGCCGATAGTGACTATGTCACCGAAAGGTACAAAGATAATCTTTGGAATGATCTCATGTCACATTTCAACCTGCCAGAATGTGAGAATGAAGACGCCGCAGACAAACTGAGGGCCAAAGTCAAGCAGTGGACTCTAAAGAAGATGGCCGAACTGTTCCGTAGCTGGAAGAAGAAGCTATGGAAAAACTATGTGGATACCAAGAAAGTGCCAGTATTCGAGGGGTATCTAGCCAAGCAGGCGAATCACTGGAAGGAATTTCAAGAGTACAAGGAGTCAGAAGATGCCCAGGCATTATCAGAAAAGAACAAGATAAATGCCGACAAGAAGAAATATCACCACAAGTTGGGTCCAGGGGGCTATGAGACTGCCATCCCAAAGTGGGAAAAGAAAGAGCAAGATCTAATAGATAAAGGCGTCGTACCTGAACCACTCCGTGATGAGTGGGAAGTGAGAGCAAGAAATTGGTTCCTTGCGCATGGTGGGTCGTACGACGAAAAACAGGGGACCTCATCTGCAATGACAATCTTAGGATACCCAGGGAGAATTGGATAAGGATAATGAAAGAAATTAAGGAGGGACAAAGAAAGTTCACTGCAGATAGAGATAAAGATTTGCTCACACTGGTCCTCGGCAATGACGAACATGGAGGACGAACGCGAGGCTTCGGTCCATCTTACCCGTGGTGGCTTGGGTTCGCCACAGACCAAGACACTTACAAAAGCCGAGAGAGAGAAAAGAAGCGGCAGCAGGATGAGGAGAATGACAAGTTCAACCAGTTGTTTGCTAGGATTAACGAGCAACAGAAGTAGATTGATGAGCTTAGAGGAGTACCATGCCAGGAAGATCCTGCAATTGATATTACCAGCGGCGCATCTAAGCGGAAAAGCAGCGTGGCCGAATCTGAGGCCCCGCCCGGCGATGAACGAAGAATAATACAGGGCGGTCCCGGCTACCCCGTGGATGGAATCAAGGAGTCAACATCATGTGAACTCCATCAGAAATTCAAGAACATATCCATGAAGGTGGCTGTTGGACAAGCTTTACCTTCTGGCCCTGATGCACGCTGGCATGGCCGTGAGATTCCAGCTGGCTTTGCTAAAGTCGTGGTGGATGAAATCATGACGGGGTTTAGTGGTATGGAGCTCGACATAGCTGGACCCGAAGATGAGAGGACACTCGGAGAAGTACTGGGTGGAGTCATCCTATGGGACAAGAACTACATCAAGCTTCCAGGCTCGGCCCCAAGGACAACACCGCCTCCGAGTCGTCGCAGGTCACCTACACCTCCATTACCTCCAAGCCCTCCACATGACGTCGGCCAGCACAACACGAGTCCATCTCTATCTCCGCCGCCGCCCGCTCCGGATACAAAGCCTGAGCCTGCCACGGATACAAAGCGGGAGCGTGCCACCAAGAACGGTCCACCGCCGCCCGTTCCGGATACAAAGCCTGATCTTGCCATGGATACAAAGCGGGAGCGTGCCACCAAGAACGCTCCGCCGCCGCCCGCTCCGGATACAAAGCCTGAGCCTGCCACGGATACAAAGCGGGAGCGTGCCACCAAGAACGCTCCGCCGCCGCCCGCTCCGGATACGCAGCCTGAGCCTGCAACGGATACAAAGCGGGAGCATGCCACCAAGAACGCTCCGCCGCCGCCCGCTCCGGATACAAAGCCTAAGCCTGCCACGGATACAAAGCGGGAGCGTGCCACCAAGAACGCTCCGCCGCCGCCCGCTCCGGATACAAAGCCTGAGCCTGCCACGGATACAAAGCGGGAGCGTGCCACCAAGAACGCTCCGCCGCCGCCCGCTCCGGATACGCAGCCTGAGCCTGCCACGGATACAAAGCGGGAGCGTGCCACCAAGAACGCTCCGCCGCCGCCCGCTCCGGATACAAAGCCTGAGCCTGCCACGGATACAAAGCGGGAGCGTGCCACCAAGAACGCTCCCCCGCCGCCCGCTCCGGATACAAAGCCTGAGCCTGCCATGGATACAAAGTGGGAGCGTGCCACCAAGAACGCTCCGCCGACGATTCCTAAGCCATAGAGCACCCGAAAGCGCAAACGGTCGCCCCTCCCAAAGGTACGTCATGCTAATCTTCCTATCGGACCTTATGATGGTACCCCCTTCCATCAAAGTATGACTTACACCATAAGCCTGATGACTATACACGCACATTGCCAGCACAACACGAGTCCATCTCGATCACCGCCACCGGACTTGGGTCGTCCGTCTTTACCGCCGCCCGCTCCGGATACTAAGCGGGAGCGTGCCACCAAGAATGCTCCACCGACGATTCCTATGCCACAGAGCACCCCAAAGCGCAAACTATCGCCCCTCCCAAAGGTACGTCATGCTAATCTTCCTATCAGACCGTATGACTTACACCATAATCCTGATGACTATACATGAACATTGCAGAAGGAAGTGAAAAAGAGCAGATGTGCAAGTGCAAGTGGGAGCAAATCAAGTTCAACTACAAGCAAGAAAAAATCAGACGTTCCTCAGCTTGGACAACAGGCTATCCCACCCCTCAAGGTGTTAACCGAGAATGTTCCCCCTTCGATGCAGGGTCTAGCTTTAGAAAGTGCAAAGAAGTTGGCGGCTGCATGTGGTGTCTCGGTTGAAGAATTGCTGTCTTCCCAAGACGACAAGATACCCAAGGCTGTGGTAGCCCCTAAGCCACAGTTTGTCTTGGGTAAGCCTTTGGTCAGCAAAGATGATCTCCCAACAAATATGCGTTACTTGCATCAATGGTACTTAAGTGAATCAAAGAATGGGAGAACGATGATCGTGCTGAGTGTCCCAAGGAGTACTACGACCGCCCTGAACAAATCCATATCGACTTTGATGAACTCTTCCAGATGTACAATGGCGACGCCCTCAACAAATCGCGTATGAGTTGCTATTGTCTGTAAGTTTTTCAATTCGTTGTCTACATATATATAACTTGTTTAGTTATTTCAATTCATTGTCTATATATAACTTGTACTCTATTATGCAGAATGAAGATTCTGTATTGTAAAAGTAAGTGCATCCTAAGTATTGGGTTTATTGACCCAGATAATATACATATAGCAACGCTAACTAATTATCCCAAGGAGACGGAGGAAAACCTTCTAAGGTTTCTAATAGATCAAAATTTCTGTGACCACATACTGTTTCCATACAACTTTAGGTGAGGGTCTTTACTCTATTGTGTCCATTCACTTATAAGTGTAATTGATAAGTTACTCACACTTATATATATATACATGTGCAGCTTCCATTGGATTCTGTTGGACATTCAAATTGATAAGGGAATAGTTGATGCCTTCGACCCATTATCGAGACCCTTGAAACAGTTGCAAAGCCTGCAGGACATGCTCCAAAGGTAATTTTAATCATTCTTGCGCTCTATCGGTCTCTTTCGATGATTTTCTGATATATCAATTAATGAAAAATTGAGCAAATCATTATCCTTGTCGGGCAGGGTTTGGAAGCGGTTCAAGTGCGTGACTCCCGGTAACTTTCATGAGAAGCTGACCTTTAAAGCGGCTCAGGTAAGTAGTAGTATGATGTACTTCTATTAATTTTCAATACATTCATGATGCTAGATTATTATTCTGATTATATATATTCTATTCTCGTAAAGTGCGACCAGCAGCCACGGGGAACGCATCTATGCGGATACTATGTTTGCGAGACCATTCGCATGTTTACCTCTGAGCACAAGGATCACAAATTCGACGTAAGCAATGAACATTCACACCTCTATTTTTACCCGTCATTCTTTGTTATCATGATTGATATTCATATTCATCTCCTCTTCTTATATAGCACACGGCCATGACGACGAAGGTCCTACCAGAGCAACGCGCGATTGCTGTTGCAGAGGAGCTTGCGACCTTTCTGAGGACGGAAGCTATAGATGATAAAGGACGATTTAGTGTAGTTAGGGGCCATTACTGATGTCCGTCCATGTAATCGAATAGACGGGCTCTAGTCCCGATAATTCAGATCTCCATATAATTGTATATATATGCTCGCTTGTAAGATAAGTTAATTATATATATATATGCATAATTATTTCTATTTTAAATTATATTGAAACTAATTCCCAAACACCAAACGAGGCATCACGTTAATCTCCCGAACACCTAAACCCTAAAACCCTAAAATAATTTCATTCAAAAAAAAGCCAAAATCCAGCAAAATCTGAAAATCTTTAGTCCCGGTCCGTGTAACGAGCCGGGACTAAAGGGCCTGCCCCTGGGGCGCTACGAGGCGCCCACGTGGAGCACCTTTAGTCCCGGCGTGTAAGAGGGCCGGGACGAAAAGGTTAGGCCTTTAGTCCCGCCCCTTTAGTCCCGGTTGGTGAACCGGGACTAAACCCCCTTACGGGCCGGGGCTATAGGCCCTGTCCCCACTTGTGCAAGCATGGTTGCTGTCAACAATAACTTAACATGATGATAATTATGCATGAAATAACAACAGTAGGAATACCACAACCTACCTTTATATTTTGAGTCATTAATAACACAGGATGTAAATGACAAGCTATTACTTTACAAGCTCTAACTGTAAATGAGACCCTCGGAACCCTCACATAAGAACGGAAAATAAGTCGGTAGCTGATACGTCTCCAACGTATATGAATTTTTTGATGGTTCCATGCTATTATCTTGTCAACTTTGGATGTTTTATATGCATGAATATGCTATTTTATATGTTTTTTGGGACTAACCTATTAACTCAGTGCCAAGTGCCAGTTTCTGTTTTTTCCGTGTTTTTGGCCCATTTTCAAATGGTCTCCAAATGGAATGAAACTTTGCGATGATCTTTTTTACCAAAAGAGACCCCCGAAGCTTTGGGAGAAGGCAAGATGGGCCACGAGGGAGTCACAAGCCCTCACGCCGCCACCACCCCCCTGGTGGTGGCGCGCAGGCTTGTGACCTCCTCGTGGGCCCAAATGACACAATTCCACCGCCATAAATTCATATAAATTCAGAAACCCCAAGAAAGAAAGTTAGATCGGGAGTTCCGCCGCCGCAAGCCTCTGTAGCCACAAAAAACCAATCTGGAGCCCGTTCCAGCACCCTGCCGGAGGGGGAATCCATCTCCGGTGGCCATCTTCATCATCCCGGCGATCTCCATGACGAGGAGGGACTAGTTCTCCCTCGGGGCTGAGGGTATGTACCAGTAGCTATGTGTTTGATCTCTCTCTCTCGTGTTCTTGAGATGTCTTGATCTTGATGTACTGTGGGCTTTGCTACTATAGTTGGATCTTATGATGTTCTTCCCCCTCTCCCTTCTTGTAATGAATTGAGTTTCCCCTTTGGAGTTGTCTTATCGGATTGAGTCTTTGAGAACACTTGATGTATGTCTTGCACGTGTCTATCTGTTGTGATCAACTTGCGGGTTTGTGACAGTTGGGAACCTACGCATATGGGTTGGCACACGTGGATTCATGTGAGTACTTGATGTATGTTTTGGTGATCAACTTGCGGGTTCGTGACATTGGGAACCTATGCACAGGGGTTGGCACACGTTTTGACTCTCTGGTAGAAACTTTGGGGCACTCTTTGAAGTTCTATGTGTTGGTTGAATAGATGATTCTGAGATTATGTGATGCATATCATATAATCATGCCCACGGATACTTGAGGTGACATTGGAGTATCTAGGTGACATTAGGGTCTTGGTTGATATGTATCTTAAGGTGTTATTCTAGTACGAACTCTATGATGAATCGAACGGAAAGAATAGCTTCGTGTTATTTTACTACGGACTCTTGCATAGATCTATCAGAAAGAATAACTTTGTGGTGGTTTCGTACCCGACAATAATCTCTTCGTTTGTTCCCCGCTATTAGTAACTTTGGAGTGACTATTTGTTGCATGTTCAGCGCTAGTTATATGATCCAATTATGTTATCATTGTTGAGAGAACTTCACTAGTGAAAGTATGAACCCTAGGCCTTGTTTCCACGCATTGCAATACCATTTGTGCTCACTTTTACCATTTGTTACCTTGCTGTTTTTGTAATTTCAGATTACAAAAACGTATATCTACCATCCATATTGCACTTGTATCACCATCTCTTCACCGAACTAGTGCACCTATACAACTTACCATTGTATTAGGTGTGTTGGGGACACAAGAGACTCTTTGTTATTTGGTTCCAGGGTTGCTTGAGAGAGACCATCTTCATCCTACGCCTCCCGGGGATTGATAAACCTTAGGTCACCCACTTGAGGGAAAATTGCTACTGTCCTACAGCCCTCGACACTTGGAGGCCCAACAACGTCTACAAGGAGAAGGTTTCGTAGTAGACATCAAGCTCTTTTTTGGCGCCGTTGTCAGGGAGGAGAAATCAAGGTCTATCCAAGTAGGTCTCACAAACTCTTCTCTTGCATTTACTTTTGTTGCCAGTTGCCTCTCGTTTTCCTCTCCCCCACTTCACTTTTGTCGTTTTAATTTGCCTTTCTCCTTTGCCTTTTTCGTTCTCCCTTTTCTCTCGCTTGCTTTCTGTTCGCTTGTGTGCCATGTGCCCTCAATATGCTTGCATGTTCGCTTGCTGAAAATCTGGTGATATGGATCCTCATCCACTTGCTAGTCTCTTTAAGAGACCCACTCGTGTGGAACAAATTGCTAGTGAGTTGAGGGCAATTGACTATTTCTTTGGAGTTTTGCGTAAGATGCATGAATCTGAAAATTGTGAGGAAGAAATTCATGAAGTGATTCATGAGGGTTCCTTGGATGAAAAGCATGATTGCAATGGTTTCACTATAAATTCTATTAGTGACAATCATGCTAAGAATATGCAAAACCTAAGCTTGGGGATGCTAGTTTTGCTATGACCACTACTTATTGCAATAATCATGATTGGGGTGATGATCTTTATTATGATCTTGACAATTTGTTTAAACCTCATGATGAATATGATATTTGAAACAATACTGAAAGTGGGATTGGAGATGTCATGACTTTAGATGATAATCCCACTATTTTTGAAGAGCGTCAACTTTGTACGCATGTGGATCATGAAAATAATATCCTATGTGATAGTTACATTGTTGAATTCAAATATGATCCCACATGTAATTGCTATGAGAGAGGAAAATATTTTGGTAGAAACTTTCATGTTACCAAATTACCTCTCGTTATGTTGAGATTGATATTGTCTCTTTCTTCTTCCTTGCATATGGCATCTATTGGTTGTCTTGAAAATTTGTTTTCCTATAAAATCCCTATGCATAGGAAGTATGTTAGACTTAAATGTGATTTTCACATGCTTTAGGATGCTCTCGTTGTGCTTCAATTCTTGTCTTTTGTGAGAGCATCATTGAATGCCTAGCTAAGGGCGTTAAGCAATAACGCTTGTTGGGAGGCAACCCAACGAATATATCCTTTTTCTTTCTGTTTTGTGTTTTCCACACTTTCATAATTCTGTTATGATTGTGTTTTTTGTGTTTCTTTTTGCGTTTGTGCCAAGCAAAACCGTTATGATTAGTCTTGGGGATGATCGTTCGGTCATGCTGGAAAAGACAGAAACATTTTGCTCACGAAAAGAATTTTCATTTTTTTCTGTAAGAGATTTTGAGTTGATTATTTTTGCTGCTGATTGCTACGCAAATTATTCAGACTGTCGTAATGTTTCAGAATTTTTGAAGTACCAGAGGTATACGAAGCATACAGATTTCTACAGACTGGTGCTGTTAACAGATTCTGTTTTTGTTGTGTTGGTTGCTTATTTTGATGAAACTATGGATAGTATAGGGGGTATTAGCCATGGAAGATTGAAAGTACAGTAACCCTGAAAGTGCATTATATCGACTAGAGGGGGGTGAATATGAGATTTTTAGAATTTCATCACTCAGGCAATTCCTTTTGAGGAAATTCCTCACTGATGACTAACTTACAACGGAAACAGTAAAGGATCAGAAGTGCAAAGTTTCACAACAGCAGTTTTTCGGAGTGAGGAATGTGAAAACAGATTGCACTGTGAGCTGGCACGCAGAATACAGATGAGGATTAACCCACGTGAAGAATTTGGGGTTGAGGAAATTGAGAGAAAGTCTTCAGCAAATTCTTGAAATAGTAGCAGTGAAAGTCATCAACACATAATACGAGGAAAGTAAGGAGTTGAGGAATTAGAACCCGTTTCTCAGTGAAGACAGTTGTTGATGACCCAGTTCCAACTGTTGTGACAGTCGTACATCTTGTTTGGAGCGGCTTGGTATTGAAACCAAAGGACACACAGTCTCGGGACACACAGTCCCTACCGTGTTCTCCTTGGGCTAAGAACACACAGTCCTCGCCCAACACTCGTGGTAAGTCTTCAGGGCAGACTTCCAAACCCTCACAAACTTGGTCACCCGGCGATCCACAATTGAGTGCTGGAAAGCTCTAAACCATGACGCCTAACCGTCTGGAGGATGCACAGTCCTAAAGGTAAAGGGCTTCAGTCCCACACAGGAACAACTTCTTCCGTGATGCTCAATCACTAGGTTTGGTTTGTGGTTTTGGTGTATGGGGTATTTCCTCACTGATGAATTACTCTCGAAGACTCTGAGGAATTGGGTTGCTCTTATGACAAGTGTCAGTTTGTAACGGAGCAGCCAACCAGCTAATGGTTGTGGGGGCGGCTATTTATATCCTGGGAGCATCCCGACATGATTTGACACTAATGCCCTTAAATAATATGACCGTTGGAGTGGATAAGACCAATGACTTGGCGTGGCTATCGAAACGGTCGGAACCCTCAACTGTGAGAGTCCTCATGTCACTCATATTCCTCACTTGAGCCTTTTGGTAGGATTAGGCTTCGGTTGAGCACCATGAGGAAATTCATTCCAAAGTATAACTTTGACCCCCTTTAACAGTACGGTGTTCCTATTACTCAAATGTGAAGAAAAGAAAACAGAAAGGGTAAATCTTCATGCTTCAAATTCTTCAAAGTGATTTTCTTCAGGACACACCGAATTCCTCAATTTCAGTATCTTCATGAGGAATATCAATTTCATCGCAGATTCCTCGCGATTCATTTCTTCAACTTCACACCAATTTCTTCAGCCGAAGATATACATTTTTAGGGGTCGATATTCTTCAAATATCCCAAACTCCTCAATGACTTATAGATCATGTGTACACTCATAAACACATTAGATACTTAACCTATAAGTCTTCAAACCACCAAAATCACTAAGGGGCACTAGATGCACTTACAATCTCCCCCTTTTTGGTGGTTGATGACAATTAGGTTAAGTCTTCAACAGGGATCAAAAATATGAAGTGTAAATACTCATTTGAGGAATTTGAAATCAAGATTCAGAGAGACTCCCCCTGAAGATGTGCATATCTTGAGGATTTTGCTTTTCACAACAAATGCACATTGATGATTTATATCATGGGAGATCTCCCCGTGAGTCTTGTAAATCATGCATACATGTAACATATCATATGAAGAAAATGAAAATGCATGATGACAAATGGTATCTGACGAATTCCAGCATGCGTGCATTAAAATTTGAGGAATAAGCATGCGAAGAAAAACATTAAAAGCGTCAGAGTACCATCAGGCTGAAGTTACAACTCATTACATAAAAACTTCAGAAGAGCCAAGAGTTTGTAACTTAAATATAGTTCATAGGCCCCAAAAATATCCCGCTTGAAGACTAACTCTCAAGTTTCTCCCCCTTTTTCATCAAGTGACAAAAAGGGACAAACTGAGGACTAGCGCCCGTGAAGACTTCACTTCTTGGCGGTTGAGGAAGAGCCGTGATGCTTCTTGGGAGTAGTCTTCTTCCTTGGACCGGTAGCAGTGTCGAGCTGTTCTTGATCAGTTTCAGTAGTGCGGAATAAAGAAAAGGAGATGTCTTCAAGGTCTGGAACTGGAATAGGCCTGAACTTCTTCTTGGGAGGCCACGACCATTCAAAGTCTCTCTCAAAGTCCATTTCTTCAAGCTCAGCCTGAGTCTTCAGATGTGCAAGTGTAGCCCAGGTGCGATCAACAACCTCATGCAGATAATGATGGTTGAGCTTCACAGAGTTCTGTGTTTTAGTGAGTGTTTTCACAATGGCGCCAAACTGGCGTTTGACCCAGTTGTGATTGCAATCCACCTTCTGGTGAAGACTGAGGAGGAGCTCTCTTGTATTTCTCACGCAGGAGGAATGGGGCTTGCCGGACGAGTCTCAGTATCATCCCATGAAGAATAAGCTTCTGGCTCTCTGAACTGGCTATCAAGGGGCCTACTTCCTTCTTCAATCACTGATTTTCCTTTTCCTTCAATGGTCTCGAAAGTCTTCTTGTTGACCCGGATAGGAGGCATATAACCAACATGGTTTTGGAAATCAGCATGGAAGTTGATGCCTGTCCTTGTCCTGATGAATCTCATGATCCATGGGGCATATATTTTGTGATCAAAGGGACAAATAGCATTGTCGGCCAAAGTCCTCAAGAAGAAATCATGGATGTTGATAGGAATACCATGAATGATGTTGAAGAGGATATTCTTCATGAGTCCTACGACATCTTCTTCATCATCATGGCCTTTGATCGGCGCGAGCACACTGCAGAGGATTCTGTAAACAGATCTGGGTGTGTACTTGAGCTCGTGGACGAGGAAGGTTGTTCTCGGAGGTTTTCCTTCAGCCAAAGGCTTCATGAGTACTTCCATCATCCCATTTGGCAGCTCACGCTCACCATAAAGCTTCACAGCCTCATCTGAGGGAATTGGTACAGGCAGTTCATGTAGGAGTTCAGTAGCAGGAGCCTTGTAGTGAGTGTTTTGTGTCATCCAATCAAACACCCAAGTGCTAATGTCTTCAGGGTTGCCGGATATGTGAAGAGTGGCATAGAACTGAAGAATTAGCTCGCTGTTCCAGTCAGATATGTCGGAGGACATTGGTAGTAAACCAGCATCATGGAGTACACTGAGGACTGGCTCGAGGCACGGTATAGCTTCAAGTTCAATGTGAGGAATATGCCTGTGCTGGAATATCTTGTTTCGTCCACATAGCACATAGGCATAGTAATTCATCTGTGTCCTAGTCCAAAACTTCAGATGCCTCATTTGAGGCTTGTCATAGGGGTTCTCTCCAATGAAGTACATGCGTTCTTCAAAGAAATTTTCCTTTTGAAACTTTGGACGCTTGGAGAATGGCTGACGCTGAACTGGCTGAAGATTTTGCTGAGGAACAGGAGGGGAGACAACAATGGCAATCTCTGGATTGAGCACGACGAATGCATTGTCTTGGTCAGGTGCATTTTCCTCAGGGTGAGGAATTTCAGCAGCTGTGAGTTCACGCTGAGGAGATGGTTCTGGCTGGGCGTCAGGCTGAGGGCTTGCTCTAGCTGTGCATCAGACTGAGGAATAGCTTCTTCTTGCTTAGTTGGAGGAGTTGGGTCAGCCTGTTCCTCATCTTCAGGATTTTGCTCAAAGCGTTGAATTTCATCAGCTTGAGGATTTTCATGTTGTTCTTCCTCAGCTGGCTTGGCGGCAGAGTCAGTTTCACCAGCTGGTGCAGCTGATTCTTGAGCAGTGTCTTTCTAAGGAATGAAGGGCTGAGGACTGTCGTCTATATGAATTTCTTCTTCAGTGTGTTCCTCGGAGGTGGCATCCTTCATTTCCTCATCTGCCTTTTTCTCTTGATCTTCAATGATGACCATTTCATAAGACGGAGCAAGATTTAAGGGCACAGGGTCCAGAGGAGCAGTTTCTTCAAGTGCTTTGAGACGCTTGGCCTCGGTTTCTTCTTCTGCTGAGCAGGCCTTTCTCTTTTTGGCTTCCTTCTCAACAGCCCTGGTTTTCTTCACGTCTGGTGCAGACGGAGTCATCTTCTTCACCTTTGAAGCTTTTGGTGAAGGGGTTCTCTCGACAGATTCTTCCGCTGGTATGGAGGAACTAGCTAGCACAGAGTCATCAGCCAGCATTGATGAAGCAGCTGGGTCAGGGGCAGTCTCATCAGCTGCAGCAAATTCATCAGCTGGAGCTTCCATGATGATTTCTTCAATAGCCGGTACATCTGCACGGCTTTCTTGGTGTACTTCCTCAGCTTGAGGAGTTTCCTCATCATGAGGAGATTCGTCTGCTGGCTCCTCAATCAAGGGCTGAGAAGTTGGTGTTGGGGTGCAACCTTCTTATTGTAGTCATCAACAGCTTTAGTGGCCAGCTTGATGAAATTGCTCTTGAGACTCTTACGATCTGACAGCTTGGAGTATTTGTCAGTCAATTTCTTCAGCTCTGCCTGTGTTGATACCAGTGCATCAGGAGTCAAGCTGAGGAGATTCTGGTTGAGGAATTTCTCCTTTTTAAGCTTTGCAACTTTGGCCTGCTTGCCCTGCTGTTCTTTCCACTTAGCTTCATTGATGAAAGTGGCCACCATGTGGCTAATGCCAGGAGGAAGTTTCAAATCATCAAGCGGAGTGTATGGGTCCTCATACCAGATGTTGATGTAGTCAAGTAGGACCTTGGGGTCCATGGCCACAGGAATGGCACTACCTGATGCTTGAGCTACTCTTTCCTGCTTGTTTCTGATGATGGCTTGCAGTGTTTGATCATCATATTCATCACTTCCCTCTGATGCAGACGGGATGGTGCTGATTTTGCTGGGGCTTGGCAGAGTTGCACGTTCAGCAGACACCTGAGTCTTCACAGGAGGTGGTGAAGACTTTGTCTCCGAGCTAGTTGCAGCTGGGAGTGAGGAGCTGGAGCTGGCGGTCATAGGCTTCATGACCTGCTTCTGTACTGGTTTCTCTTGAGGCTTTAGTGGTGGTGCTGAGGATTTTGGAGCTGAGGAGATTGGCACTGAGGGTTTTGGCGCTGATGGTTTTGGAGGTGAGGGTTTTGTAACTCATGCCTGAGCACACTTCTCTTGAGGCTTTGGAGCCCTTGTCTTTGACGGCACAGACTGCATTTGAGGAATTTCTGAACCAGAGGTCTCAGCGGCACAGGAAGTAGCAGCAGCTGAGGATTCATTGAATTTCCTCACTGCAGCTTCTGCCTGCTTCTTGAGCTTAGCGAGATGCTTTTCCTTCTCATCTGGATAGTCATCAATGGTCTTGAGGCTTGAGGGATGTGCTACTTGATGATCCTCAAGTGGGGCATGTCTGCCAGGGGGCTTGAGAGCGAATTTCTTCGCATACTTGGCAGTCACAAACCTGTATTCCTTCCATTCCTTCGCCCATCGGCGTTCTATCTTCTGCAGCCGTATCTTTCTTTTGGCCGTTGTCTCATTTTCATCAGGTGTACAATAGTCCATGTAAATATCCTCAGGGATATCCACAGCTGTGTTTTGCTCAAGTTTCTTTCCTCCCTTCTGTTTTCTGTCATCGTCCATTTTCTTCAGCTGAGGATTTTGCTGATGGGATTGAACTCTTGAGGATTTTGATGAGACTTGAAGATTTTCTTCCAGAAACGCTGCAAATGAGTTAATGTGATGAGAACCGAGAGATTCATCAGCTGACATGTGTGTACCTGTGAACAAAGTATAGTTGCGAGGAATTTGGAGAGGTCATATGCGTTCTCAGATTAGAAGAAAATGAAAAAGTTTGACAGTTGAGGAATATAACCAGTTGTTGAGGAATTTGCCTAAGCATATTGTTCTTGGGTTCCAGAGTTGTACAGATCCGAAAATTCGCATAATTGAGGAATCTCGTGGAAATCTTAGATGCTTAGTATAGTTCATCAATGATGTGGTGATATGCATTGTTTGAAGAATCAAGTGCTTATCGATTCTTGAGGAAAAACAGATTTCACATAGAAGATGTAAAATTTTAGATCTAACTTGCGGCAAATATGGCATTTTATTAACCCTTGAGGGAGCACACGAAGAACACAGAGAAGTTGTGTAGAGAGGATCTTCGGTCGCGTGTCCAATGCACCCTAACCCGGCGACAGAGGACGTCTACGGCGGCGGCGGATGAAGATGGTCCGACTCCGGCGTGGTTCCGGCGACGGAGAAGTCGAGGCAGTGAAGCTCTTCCTCACCGGCGACGAGACTACCAGCGATGGCGCTAGGGTTCGGTGGTGTTTGCTGTAGCAGGAGAGCGATGGAGCGAAGAAGAGTTTTCCGAGGGGGATAAGGACATATTTATAGCCAGACAGTTACTGTTGGCGCGAAGATTTCAGAGCAAACAGCCCCTGCCTCTACGTCTCCGCAGGACACGTGTAGATCCCGAACGAGGCGGTGGAGATAGTGGAGATCGTGGTTATCCGATCGTGGGAAGTGGGGTTTAGTTACTGTGCATTAAAGAAACATTTTTTGAAGATTTGAGGATTTTCGTTACAAAATCATCAGCTGACAAGGATGCAGTGAGGATTTTGAACAAGTTTCAAGTAGAACGCATATGAAGAATTGAATAGACTGGATGAGTATAGCATAGAGGGAAAGTAGAGTCCGTTCACATTCACTTAGCATAAATATCAACTTGAAGAAATAGCTATAAGTGAATGCTGTTGAGGACTTGAAATCATAGTCTATCTAGTCAAATGAAAGTCATCAAGTGTTTTTGAAGATTTTGTGATAACTCGTCACAATGAAGAACATCTGTTTTGAAGAAAAACACATTTTGAGGAAATGGAATATTTGAAGAAAATTAACTTGAGGAATTTCACATTGGGCGGTGGTGTGACCCACCATATAAGAATGTTGATTACAGACGCCGCGTACAATTGTTGTAGGGCCCTGAGAATCAATTTCTTCATTGATTTCTTCACATTCAGAGTGACATTCTTCATTAGTTGAAGAAAATCGATTCATCATGTGTTGCACATCTAAGTTATCAATTTTGCATAAGTGTTAGGATGTGTGCATGGTTTTACAAAACATTTGAAGATTCTAAGATATTTAGCTCACACCGCAACTTGCAAAACCTTTTCTCATCCAAGGGCTTAGTGAAAATATCTACCAGTTGATCATCAGTCTTCACATGGTCGATGAGGATATTGCCCTTGAGGACATGGTCCCGAAGAAAATGATGACGAATCTGGATGTGCTTGGTCTTCGAGTGTTGTACTGGGTTGTATGCAATCTTGATTGCACTCTCATTGTCACAGTAGAGAGGCACATTCTTCATGTTGATGCCGTAGTCCTTGAGGGTTTGCTTCATCCATAGTAATTGAGCACAACATGAACCAGCAGCAATGTACTCAGCTTCGGCAGTGGAGAGTGATACGCAGTTCTGCTTCTTTGAGGACCAGCAAACTAGTGATCTTCCGAGGAAATGGCATGTGCCATAAGTTGACTTGCGATCCACACGGTCACCAGCATAGTCAGAATCAGAATATCCCACAAGATGAAGATTTGAGCCCTTGGGATACCATAATCCTAGTGTTGGTATGTGAGCTAAGTATCGAAGAATATGCTTCACAGCCTTATGGTGTGATTCCTTCGTTTTTGCTTGAAAACGTGCACACATGCAAACACTAAGCATTATATCTGGCCTAGATGCACATAGATACAATAAAGAACCAATCATAGAACGATATACCTGCTGATCAAAATCTTTACCATTTTCATCAGTGCTGAGGTGGCCGTTGGTAGGCATTGGAGTCTTGGCACCTTTGCATTCATGCATGTCGAACTTCCTCAGAACATCCTTGAGGTATCTCTCCTGTGATATGAAGATTCCATTGCTTTGTTGACGAATTTGAAGACCTAAGAAGAATTTCAACTCCCCCATCATGGACATCTGATATTCTTCACTCATCATGTAGGAAAATTCATCACTGTATCTTTTGTCAGTACAGCCAAATATCATATCATCGACATATATTTGACACACAAATAGCTCATTATCATAGGATTTAGTGAAAAGAGTTGAATCGAGTGAACCAGGTTTGAAGCCTTTCTTCATGAGGAATTCCTTCAATGTATCATACCATGCCCGAGGGGCTTGCTTGAGACCATAAAGAGCCTTTTTGAGTCTGAAGACTTTGTCTGGATTCTTTGGATTCTCAAAACCTCGGGGCTGAGCAACATATACTTCTTCCTCAAGCTTACCATTGAGGAATGCACTTTTCACATCCATTTGATATAAGATGATGTTATGATGATTAGCATAAGCAAGTAGTATTCGAATAGCTTCAGGTCTAGCAACAGGTGCAAAAGTTTCACCGAAATCTATTCCTTCAACCTGGGTGTAGCCTTGGGCTACAAGTCGTGCCTTGTTCCTCACCACTTGACCGTCCTCATCTTGCTTGTTTCGGAAAATCCACTTGGTGCCGAGAATGTTGTGCTTGCGAGGATCTGGTCGTTTGGCGAGCTCCCATACGTCATTCAACTTGAATTCAAGAAGTTCGTCTTGCATAGCTTGGATCCACTCTGGTTCCAGAAAAGCCTCAACAACTTCTGAGGGTTCTATGATGGATACAACAGAAAAATGCCCACAAAAGTTAACTAAGTGTGAAGCTTTTGAGCGAGTGAGAGGACCTGGCGCGTTGATGTCGTTGAGGATTTTGTCAAGTTCTACTTCATTTGCAATCCTCGGATGAGCTGGTTGAGGATTTCGTCTGGGCTGAGGAAGTGGTTCTGGTGCAATTTCCTCAGGAGCATCTTCTTGATTTTCATCAGTGATGGGGATCGTTTCTTCACCAATTTCCTCAGTGGGGAAAATGTCTTCAGTAGGTTTGAGCTTTATTGCTTCCTCAGGAGACAACTTATCTGGATCAGAAGGCAATTGCTCTCTTTGCGAGCCATTAGTTTCATCGAACCGCACATCTACAGTCTCAACAACTTTGTTGTGATAGTTGTTGAAGACTCTGTAAGTGTGCGAGTCCTTTCCATAACCGACAATAAAACCTTCATGTGCCTTAGGTGCAAATTTTGAGCTATAGTGAGGATCTCTAATCCAACATTTTGCACCGAAGACTTTGAAATAACTTACATTGGGTTTCTTGTCAGTGAGGAGTTCATATGAGGTTTTCTTGAGGAATTTGTGAAGATATACCCTGTTGATGATATGGCATGCAGTGCTGATTGCTTCAAGCCAAAAGCGACGAGGAGTCTGATATTCTTCAAGCATAGTTCTTGCCATTTCAACCAGAGTCCTGTTCTTCCTTTCGATGACACCATTCTGCTGAGGAGTATAAGGAGCAAATAATTCGTGAGTAATACCAAGTTCATCAAGATAATCATCAAGACCAGTGTTTTTGAACTCGGCTCCATTATCACTCCTGATATGTTTGATCCTGATGCCAAAGTTCGTCGAGGCCCTTGAAGAAAATCGTTTGAAGATTTCCTGCACTTCAGTTTTATACACTATGATATGCACCCATGTATATCTGGAATAATCATCAACTATGACGAAGCCATATAAAGATGGTGCATTGGTTAGTGTGGCATAGTTAGTAGGTCCAAATAAATCCATATGAAGCAATTCGAATGGACGTGTAGTGGTCATTATAGTCTTTGAGGGATGCTTGGATCTGGTCATTTTCCCAGATTCACAAGCACCGCACAGATGATCCTTGAGGAATTTGACTGATTCTATGCCGATGACATGCTTCTTCTTCGCGAGCGTGTGCAAATTCGTCATGCCTGCATGACCTAGTCTTCGGTGCCACAACCATCCTTTTGAGGTTTTTGCTAGTAAGCAAGTGGCTGGTTGAGGACCTGTAGAGAAATCAACAATGTACAAATCCCCTCTTCTTACACCTTCGAAGATTTGGATCTGTCAGATTCCATGATGACTACACATCTATATCTACCAAAGATAACAATCATATCAAGATCACAAAGCATCGAGACTGACATGAGGTTAAAACCTAGGGATTCAACAAGCATCACTTTGTCCATATGTCTATCCTTGGAAATAGCCACTTTGCCAAGTCCCAATACCTTGCTTTTACCTTTGTCAGCATATGTGATTTGCTTCAGAGGTGGAGTCAGTGGCATATTCATCAGTAAGCTTTTATCACCAGTCATGTGATGTGTGCAGCCACTATCAAGAACCCACTCAGTATTCTCTGGTTTGTCATCCTGTAGATGAATTAGTACAGCTTACCATCTCATATGCTTCTGATTTGAGGAATATGATATTAATTTCATCAGATCAGAATTTCATCATAACAGAAATATAAGGATGTGTGAAATATTTCTATTTCATCAATCATTAGCTTGCGTCCTATCAAGCATTTCCTCAGGTCTCCAGCAAATTCTTAAAATGATGATTTTCATCGGGAGACCTGACGTGCAGAAGTGATTAGTTCGATTTCTTCACCACCCACATCTCAAGGGGTGGCAAAGCATTAATCATCCTGCGAGCACCATATGAGAAAGGTGGCATTGAGGCCAATGCGCTTCTCTTAACAGCAGGGGGGTTAAAGTACTCATATGAATATGCAGAGAACTGGTTTGAGGATTTATGAACATAATGATTTGAGGAGTAACGCTCATATTCATATTCCTTGTAGTTTCCGTGCATGTTAGATGCATTAGCACGAGTACGAGCATAGTTTTGACCAGTTGAGGATTTTGATCCTCTTGAAGACTTTGGTCCTCCTGAGGAATTTGATCTGGGGTTCAAATTCTTCAGTGGCGGTGTCATGAGGACATTCACCTGAAGATTTTCAAGACAGCTTTTGGGAACCCAGATATTCCTCAAGGGAGGGCCATTCCTGCAGTTAGTTCCAACATATCGAGCAAATACTTCACCAGATTGATTTTTGAACAGTTTATAGTTGGAGTCAAATGACTCATCTGAAGAATAGGATAATTCACATGAAAATCCAGTTAGATTAGATGGATCAAAAGGAGGCCCAGTAGCAGCAACCCATGAGGTTTTGGGATACTGCTCAGGTTTCCAATAAGATCCATCTGCATTTAATTTCCTCTCAAAGGCAATTCCTTCTTTCCTCGGGTTCCTGTTCAAGATCTGCTTTTTGAGCACATCACAAAGGGTTTGATGTCCTTTGAGGCTTTTGTATATGCCTGTCACATACAATTCCTTCAACCCTTCATTTTCATCAGTAACATTTGTATTTTCCTCAAGTGAGGAAATAGACACAACAGGTGCAGTTGAAGAATTTGTAGCAATAGTAGCATTTGACGATTCTGGTGAGGAATTAGCAGTTTCGCGTTCAATGCATTTAAGACATGGAGGAATGAAATCAACTTGACCAGCGCTGATCTGTTGAGCTAGTAATGAAACATTTTCCATACGAAGATCATCATGAGACATCCTCAGCTTCTCAAGATCAAGCTTCCTTTGAAGAAATTCATAGGAAAGCTTCTCATGATCAGTGAGGAGTGTATCATAACGATCCTGAAGATTATCAAATCTAGACTGAAGACTTTTCACATCTTCAGTGAGGATTTGGGTAAGGTTCATTTCATCATTCAACAGATCATCACTTTTATCTAGCAGTTTCTGAAGCTTTCGCAGGGCAGTTTGTTGTTTAGTGGCAATGATAGCAAGTTTACTATAATTGGGTTTCTTATAATCATCAGGTTCACACTCACTTGAATCAGAGGAGGAGGCATTATTTGGTACCTTTGAACCTTTTGCCATGAAGCAATAGGTTGGAGCGAAGTCATCAGCATAGTCATCAGTTTGGATGGTGCAATCATTTTCTTCAAGATTGAAGATTGACTTGCTGACGAAAGTGGTTGCCAGTGCAAGACTAGCCTGTCCGGATTCTGAGTCTTCATCAGAACCCTCTTGTTCATCACCTTCCTCTGATTCTGCCTCTGAGTCCATTTCCTTGCCAATAAGTGCCCGAGCCTTTCTGAAACTAGTCTTCTTGTGCGATGAGGGCTTTGAAGATGAGGATTTTGAAGATTTCTTCTTCTTCTTCGAGTCATCAGAACTGCCATCCTTGTATTTCTTCTTCTTTGATTCCTTTCCCCAACGGGGACAATTAGCAATATAATGACCTGATTTCTTGCACTTGTGGCAGGTTCGTTTTTCGTAGTCCTCAGATGAAGATTCTGATTTCCTCATGTCTCTTCTTGAAGATTTACCAAACTGGCCACGTCGTGTAAATCTCTGGAATTTCCTCACAAGCATTGCAAGCTCCTGTCCAAACTCTTCAGGATCACCAATGCTATCATCTGTGTCTTCTTCTTCAGATGAGGAAATTGCTCTAGCCTTCAGTGCATGTGGTCTGGAACAGCTTGGTCCATATAGATCTTTCTTTTCTTCTAGCTGGAATTCATGAGTATTTAGTCTTTCGAGTATATCAGCTGGATCAAGCATCTTGTAGTCTGGTCTTTCTTGAATCATCAGAACTAAGGTATCAAATGAAGAATCCAAAGATCTCAGCAGTTTCTTCACAACTTCGTGATCAGTGATGTCTCGAGCTCCCAGTGCTTGCAGTTCATTTGACATGTCAGTGAGGCGATCAAAGGTGTCTTGGCAGCTTTCATTGTCATGTCTCTTGAAGCGATTGAAGAGATTACGAAGAATATCAACACGAGAGTCACGCTGGGTTGATACTACTTCATTTACCTTGCACAGTCTCTCCCAGATCAGTGTTGCAGAGCCCAAGGCACTTACTCTTCCAAACTGGCCTGGGCTCAGATGGCCACAGATGATATTATTTGCTTGAGAATTGAGTTGCTTGAATTTCTTCACATCAGCAGCAGAGACACTGGCAGAGATGATGGGGACGCCATGTTCCACAATATACCAGAGATCATTATCAATAGCTTGTAGATGCATTTGCATTTTGTTCTTCCAGAAGGGAAAGTTCTTTCCTTCGAAGGTAGGACATGCTGCAGTCAACTTAAACATGTCTGCAGTCGACATAACTAAAACTCCAGGTGGTTAAACCAAAATCACATAGGACAAGGGAGTACCTTGCTCTGATACCAATTTAAAGTGCGTTATATCGACTAGAGGGGGGTGAATAGGAGATTTTTAGAATTTCATCACTCAGGAAATTCCTTTTGAGGAAATTCCTCACTGATAACTAACTTACAGCAGAAACAATAAAGGATCAGAAGTGCAAAGTTTCACAACAACAGTTTTTCAGAGTGAGGAATGTGAAAACAGATTGCACTGTGAGCAGGCACGCAGAATACATATGAGGATTAACTGACGTGAAGAATTTGGGGTTGAGGAAATTAAGAGAAAGTCTTCAGCAAATTCTTCAAACAGTAGCAGTGAAAGTCATCAACACATAATACGAGGAAAGTAAGGAGTTGAGGAATTAGAACCCGTTTGAAAGGACGTGGATGTCGCCTAGAGGGGGGGGTGAATAGGCGCTTTAAAATAGTTAAGGTTTAGGCTTGAACAAATGCGGAATAAAACTAACGTTTAATATGTCAAGAAGAAAACCTGCAAACAACTAGGCTCACCTATGTGCACCAACAACTTATGCTAAGCAAGATAAACAACTAAGTGATAACAAGATAGATTACAATAAACAATATGTCTATCACAAAGTAAAGTGCATAAGTAAAGGGTTCGGGTAAGAGATAACCGAGGCACGGGGAGACGATGATGTATCCCGAAGTTCACACCCTTGCAGATGCTAATCTCCGTTAGAGCGGTGTGGAGGCACAATGCTCCCCAAGATGCCACTAAGGCCACCGTAATCTCCTCACGCCCTCGCACAATGCAAGATGCCGTGATTCCACTAAGGGACCCTTGAGTTCGGTCACCGAACCCGTACAAATGGTAAACCTTGGGGGCGGTTACCGAACCCGTACACGTGGCAACCCTTGGGGGCGGTTACCGGTACACGTACAAATTGCTCGGGGCAATCTCCACAACCTAATTGGAGACCCCGACGCTTTCCCGGAGCTTCACACCACAATGATTGAGCTCCGAGACACCACCAAGCTTCTAGGACGCCAAAGCATCCACGAAGAACAATATCTAGGGTACTAAGTACCAAAGGTAATAAGCTTCTCAACCTTCACTTCCACGTATCACCGTGGAGAACTCAAACCAATGCAACCAATGAAATGGCAAGAACACACGAAGTGGTCAAGTCCCTCACACTCAAATCCCTCCACAACAACGAAAGCTATGGAGAAATATGAGAGGAAGAACAAGGAGCTCACAAAGAACTCCAAGATCAAGATCCAAGGGGTTCCCCTCACATAGAGGGGAAAGTGATTGGTGGAGATGTGGATCTAGATCTCCTCTCTCTTTTCCCTCAAGAACAAGCAAGAATCATTGGAGGGATTGAGAGTAATCAAGCTCTAAAAATGTCAACAATGGAGGTAGAACAAGAGCTCAACGGATAGATGAGACCAAGGGGGAAGAAGACCCCCTTTATATAGTGGGGGAAGGAATCAGACCGTTACCCCCACTCTATGCCCGAGCTCCAGCGGTACTACCACTGGCTGCAGCGGTACTACCGCCAGCTAGCGGTACTACCGCTGGCCCCAGCGGTACTACCGCTGGGCCCCTGGTAGTGCAAAGGCACTACCACCGCCAAGAAAGTCTTCGCAAAAAGGTTCGTCGACGAACAACCGCTAGGCAGGCAGTACTAAGCTCCTGGAGCGGTACTACAGCTGACCAGGGGCGGTACTACCGCCAGCCAGCGGTACTACTGCTAGGGTCAGCGGTACTACCACCAACTCTAGCGGTACTACCGCTCGCCACTGAAACAGCCATAACTTTCGCATACGAGCTCCGAATCAAGCAAACCCAAGCTTGTTGGATTCAGGACGACAAGAGCTATCCAAACAGCGATATAGAGATGTGAGTCCTCTATGAATGAAGAACCGGCAAAAACTCCAACATCAAAAACATCATAGTAGATGCATATGGACTCCATTTTCGATGAACTCGAGCTTGTCACGAAGATGAGCATAAGCTCTAAAATTCACAAAGAGAAACACCAAACAAGAACCAAGAAGTATGATGCAAGGATGCAAATGGTTTGAGCTCTCAACGAACGATACGATCAAGCTACTCACTTGAGAGCCCCCCTTGATAGTACAGCAATCTACCCTAAACAGAAAACCTATCAAGGGCAAACCTATACCTTGCACCTCGTCCTCTTGAGCTAGATGATGATGATCTTGGCTTCCTCAAGATGGACCACCTTTCTTGAGTGTGTTGGCTTGATGAAGACTAGTTGATTGCTCCCCCATACTCACTATGGGCGAGCCACTCTTCAGCATATCTTCATAAGTCCATTGCCACCACGACGGACGGCAAGCTTCAAGCATGATATCTTCGTGCTGATCCGCTTGAACTTGCACATCGCAATCTTGATGACGATCACAACTTGACGTCATACTTCATGGGTTGTATGAGATCTTCCCGTTGACGCAAGCCCATGGAAACACACCTAACCCCCACACAGAACTCTCACGAAGACCATGGGTTAGTGCACAAATACGTAATGGACAATGCTTACCATACCATGGGATCACTTGATCCCTCTCGGTACATCTTGTACGCTTTGTGTGTTGATCATCCTGATTTGCTCTTTGTCTGAGATCATGATCAACCATGTGTCTCTATGACCATTCTTTGGATAATACCTTGAATACCATCTTGGTCATCAACGTCATACTTCATGGGTTGTATGAGATCTTCCCTTTGACACAAGCCCATGGAAACACACCTAACCCCCACATAGAACTCTCACGAAGACCATGGGTTAGTACACAAATACGTAATGGACAATGCTTACCATACCATGGGATCACTTGATCCCTCTCGGTACATCTTGTACGCTTTGTGTGTTGATCATCTTGATTTGTTCTTTGTCTGAGATCTTGATCAACCATGTGTCTCTATGACCATTCTTTGGATAATACCTTGAATACCATCTTGGTCATCATATAAACTCCTTGAACCCAACAGATGGACTTCAAGAAGTGCCTATGGACAAATCCTATAAATGTAACTTAAGGCAACCATTAGTCCATAGGAATTGTCATTAATTACCAAAACCACATATGGAGATATATGCTCTAACACCGTTTCTCAGTGAAGACAGTCGTTGATGACCCATTTCCAACTGCTGTGACAGTCGTACATCTCGTTTCGAGCGGCTTGGTATTGAAACCAAAGGACACACAGTCCCGGGACACACAGTCCCTACCGTGTTCTCCTTGGGCTAAGAACACACAGTCCTCGCCCAACACTCGTGGTAAGTCTTCAGGGTAGACTTCCAAACCCTCACAAACTTGGTCATCCGGCGATCCACAATTGACTGCTGGAAAGCTCCAGACCATGACGCCTAACCGTCTGGAGGATTCACAGTCCTCAAAGGTAAAAGGCTTCAGTCCCACACAGGAACAACTTCTTCAGTGATGCTCAATCACTAGGTTTGGTTTGTGGTTTCGGTGTATGGGGTATTTCCTCACTGATGAATTACTCTCGAAGACTCTGAGGAATTGGGTTGCTCGTATGACAAGTGTCAATTTCTAACGGAGCAGCCAACCAGCTAATTGTTGTGGGGGCGGCTATTTATAGCCTGGGAGCATCCCGACATGATTTGACACTAATGCCCTTAAATAATATGACTGTTGGAGTGGATAAGACCAATGACTTGGCGTGGCTATCGAAACGGTCGGAACCCTCAACTGTGAGAGTCCTCATGTCACCCGTATTCCTCACTTGAGGCTTTTGGTAGGATTAGGCTTGGGTTGAGCATCATGAGGAAATTCATTCCAAAGTGTAACTTTGACCCCCTTTAACAATATGGTGTTCCTATTACTCAAATGTGAAGAAAATAAAACAGAAAGGGTAAATCTTCATGCTTCAAATTCTTCAAAGTGATTTTCTTCACGACACATCGAATTCCTCAATTTCAGTATCTTCATGAGGAATATCAATTTCATCGCAGATTCCTCGCGATTCATTTCTTCAGCTTCAGACCAATTTCTTCAACTGAAGATATACATTTTTAGGGGTCGATATTCTTCAAATATCTCAAACTCCTAAATGACTTATAGATTCTGTGTACACTCATAAGCACATTAGATACTTAACCTATAAGTTTTCAAACCACCAAAATCACTAAGGGGCACTAGATGCACTTACAAACCCAACATCCGCACAAGTAGAATTTAAGTTTTCTATAGTACCTAAGGAAGTTGTGGTTTGCTTTCTTGTACTAATGTTATCACGAGTTTCTATTTAAGTTTCGCGTTGTGAAGTTTTCAAGTTTTGGGTGAAGTTCTTATGGACAAAGAGATAAAAGAGTGGCAAGAGCTCAAGCTTGGGAATGCCCAAGGCACCCCAAGTGATTCAAGGATGTCGTAAAAGCCTAAGCTTGGGGATGCCCCGGGAAGGCATCCCCTCTCTCGTCTTCAATCCATCGGTGATGTTACTTGGGGCTATATTTTTATTCACCACATGTTATGTGTTTTTGCTTGGAGCGTCTTGTATCATAGGAGTCTTTTATTTTTTTGTTGTGTCACAATCATCCTTGCTGCACACCTAGAGATAGAGACATGCACTCACCGTGATTTCGTCGAGCTTCACTTATATCTTTTGGTAGACAATTCAGCTCACATGTGCTTCACTTATATCTTTTGAGCTAGATGCTTTTGCTCTGTGTGCTTCACTTATATATTTTAGAGCACAGTGGTGCGTGGCTTGGTAGTTGATCTATGCTTTGAAAGTAGTCTCAAAAGGGGTAGTTATCCAAAGGGATATGAAAACTTCCACCTTCATGTGCATTGAATAGTTAGAGAAGTTTGATTCATCTCAATTAGTTTTGAGTTGTGGTTATGGTAATATTGAGGTCATGCTAGTAAGGTGCTGTGGATCTAGAAATACTTGTGTTGAAGTTAGTGATTCCCGTAGCATGCACGTATGGTGAACCGCTATGTGATGAAGTCTGAGCATGATTAGTCCTTTGATTATCAACCTTTGCGTGGCGGTCGGGATCGCGCGATGGTTTATACCTACCAACCCTTCCCCTAGGAGTATTCGTTGAATGCTTTGTTTCGATTACTAATGAAACTTTTGCAACAAGTATATGAGTTCTTCATGACTAATGTTAAGTCCATAGTTTAGATGCACTTTTACCTTCCACCTTCACTATCTTCTTAGTGTCGTGCAACTTTCGCCGGTGCACAAAACCCACCATTAGCCTCCCTCAAAACAGCCACCATACCTACCTACTATGGCTTTTCAAAGTCATTCCAAGATATATTGCCATGCAACTACCACCATGACATGTGCCACCACGTCTACATTGCCATTGCATGATCGTAAGATAGCTAGCATGATGTTTCCATTAATGTCTATGCCATGCTAGATCATTGTCACAGTACACTACCGAAGGCATTCCATATAGAGTCATCGTTGCTCTTAGTTTTGAGTTGAAAGTGTGATGATCATCATTGATGGAGCATTGTCCCATGTAAAGAAATAAAAGAGGCCAAAGATGCCCACCAAAAATAGAGGCCAAAGAACCCACCAAAAAAATGAAAGAAAAAGAGATAAGGGACAATGCTACCACTTTTCCACACTTGTGCATATTAAGCACCATGATCTTCATGATTGAGAGTCTCTCGTTTTGTCACCACCATATAGCTAGTGGGAAATTTTCATTATATAACTTGGCTTGTATATTCCAATGATAGGCTTCCTCAAAATTGCCTTAGGTCTTCGTGAGCAAGCAAGTTGGATGCACACCCACTAGTTTTCTTTAAGAGCTTTCGCATACTCTTAGCTCTAGTGCATCATTTGTATGGCAATCCCTACTCATTCACGTTGACATCTACTGATGAGCATCTCCATAGCTCATTGATATGCCTAGTCAATGTGACCATCTTATCCTTTTTTGTCTTGCAACCTCCACCACACTCCCCACCACTTATAGTGCTAAAACCATGCCTCACACTCATGTATTGCGTGAGAGTTGAAAAGGTTTGAGAAAGTAAAGGTGTGAAACAATTACTTGGCCAATGCCGGGGTTGTGCATGACTTAAATTCGTTGTGCAATGATGATAGAGCATAGCCAGACTATATGCTTTTGTAGGGATAACTTTCTTTTGGCCTTGTTATTTTGAAATTTCATGATTACCTTGCTAGTTTGCTTGAATTATTATTGTTTCCACATCAATAGCAAACTATTGTTTTGAATCAAACGGATCTGAACATTCATGTCACGTGAGAGGAGTTACAAAGGACATCTATGCTAGGTAGCATGCAACATCAAAAATTCATTCTTTATCACTTCCCTAATCGAGGACGTGCAGGAGTTAAGCTTGGGGATGCTTGATACGTCTCCAACGTATCTATAATTTTTGATGGTTCCATGCTATTATCTTGTCAACTTTGGATGTTTTATATGCATGGATATTCTATTTTATATATTTTTTGGGACTAACCTATTAACTCAGTAACAAGTGCCAGTTTCTGTTTTTTCCGTGTTTTTGGCCCATTTTCAAACGGAGTCCAAATGGAATGAAACTTTACGATGATTTTTTTGGACCAAAACAGACCCCCGAAGCTTTGGGAGAAGGCTAGATGGGCCACGAGGGAGTCACAAGCCCTCACGCCGCCACCCCCCCCCCCTGGTGGTGGTGCTCAGGCTTGTGACCTCCTCATGGGCCCAACTGACGCAATTCCACCGCCATAAATTCCTATAAATTCATAAACCACCAGAAAGATACCTAGATCGGGAGTTCCGCCGCCGCAAGCCTCTATAGCCACGAAAAACCAATCTAGAGCCCGTTCCAGCACCCTGCCGGAGGGGGAATCCATATCCGGTGGCCATCTTCATCATCCCGTGATCTCCATGACGAGGAGGGAGTAATTCTCCCTCGGGGCTGAGGGTATGTACCAGTAGCTATGTGTTTGATCTCTCTCTCTCTCGTGTTCTTGAGATGTCTTGATCTCGATGTACCGTGGGCTTTGCTACTATAGTTGGATCTTATGATGTTCTTCCCCCTCTCCCTTCTTGTAATGAATTGAGTTTCCCCTTTGGAGTTATCTTATAGGATTGAGTCTTTGAGAACACTTGATGTAGGTCTTGCACGTGTCTATCTGCTGTGATCAACTTGCGGGTTTGTGACAATTGGGAACCTATGCATATTGGTTGGCACACGTGGATTCATGTGAGTACTTGATGTATGTTTTGGTGATCAACTTGCGGGTTCGTGACATTGGGAACCTATGCACACGGGTTGGCACACGTTTTGACTCTCTCGTAGAAAGTTTGGGGCACTCATTGAAGTTCTATGTGTTGGTTGAATAGATGATTCTGAGATTATGTGATGCATATCGTATAATCATGCCCACGGATACTTGAGGTGACAATGGAGTATCTAGGTGACATTAGGGTCTTGGTTGATATGTATCTTAAGGTGTTATTCTAGTACAAACTCTATGATGGATCGAACGGAAAGAATAGCTTCGTGTTATTTTACTACGGACTCTCGAATAGATCGATCAGAAAGAATAACTTTGTGGTGGTTTCGTACCCGACAATAATCTCTTCGTTTGTTCCCTGCTATTAGTGACTTTGGAGTGACTCTTTGTTGCATGTTGAGGGCTAGTTATATGATCCAATTATGTTATCATTGTTGAGAGAACTTCACTAGTGAAAGTATGTACCCTAGGCCTTGTTTCCACGCATTGCAATACCGTGCGTGCTCACATTTACCATTTGTTACCTTGCTGTTTTTGTAATTTTAGATTACAAAAACGTATATCTACCATCCATATTGCACTTGTATTACCATCTCTTCGCCGAACTAGTGCACCTATACAACTTACCATTGTATTAGGTGTGTTGGGGACACAAGAGATTCTTTGTTATTTGGTTGCAGGGTTGCTGGAGAGAGACCATCTTCCTGCGACGCCTCCCGCGGATTGATAAACCTTAGGTCACCCACTTGAGGGAAAATTGCTACTGTCCTACAACCCTCTGCACTTGGAGGCCCAACAGCGTCTACAAGGAGAAGGTTGCGTAGTAGACATCAGTAGCCAGCAGAACGGTCTTCACAACACAGATCTGGGACGTTACCGGAATAACTCAAGCCCGGCTCAAGGTGGATGGAAAGCAGCACAAAGCATGAGGAGGTGTTTATAAGAAGAATGTAGCAGTTCCCTAAGACGGCCGAAGAACAGCTCGGAGCATGGGGTCACTGCCATGGAAAGAAATTCAACTGCTGCCCGCGACGGTCGAAATGCAGCTCAGAACACGAGCTAGCTGCTGGCAAGAGGAATATAAAGTTGCCATCCACCCTGGATGGCTGAAAGCAGCTCTGACTCAGGCGTGGTGCCATCATTGAAGAAAATGCGAGCAAGGGTTCGTCGGAGTCACATACAGGCCATGTTACGATACATACAATCACAAGCATATTAATTAAACATGCAGGAACAACATAGAGCAAAGCTTTAGGGCATATGCCACGTGGTCAGCTTGCCTCGGGTCGAAGGATACTCCCGGAAGAGGTGCGGAGAGTCCACGAAAAAGATCACCGAATACAGCTCTCTCTCGAAGGGGGCTGATTGGAGACAAGGGCCAAAGGGTCATTTTCACAGTGTAACCACCTAGTGAAAATGATACCAACAAGGCGGGCTCGACGAGACGAAGACATGGGCTTTGGAATCACCGGAATAAGCGATTGAAGCAGAAGGAACTTTTTGTAAATAAAGTATTTACTTACGGGTCCTTGACTGGAAATCTAGTGGCACCTTCTGTGGAAATACGCTTTTCGAAAAGGGAAGTGTATTCCTGGATTTACGCGTCCACTTATCCAGCTGGCTGCCTCTCTCTCATCGACACGTGGGGTCGGGGCCAACCTGTCGGGTCCCTTCTCTCTCTTCTATCTCTCCTTCTTGTTCCTCCTGCGACACCAGAGGCACGAGCGAGGCTGCTCGACGCCGGCACTCGCCCCTGACGGTTCTGACCATCCCCCGAAGCGCCCCAGCCACTGGCGTGCTCAGGAGAGGACGCCGCCTCCGTTCCACCAGGATATGGGCGGCAACGGGGGTCCGAGCGACGACGGCGCAAGCTCCCGCGGGTGAGGCCTCCGCCCAGATTTGGGGACGAGGCCTGTCGGGGGGATAATCCTGGGGTTGGCTCAACGAGCCTTCTCCTTTATCTTCAGCCCAAGTGGAATGACCAAGAACAATTCTACAAGGCCCAAGTCCCTTGGACAGCTAGCCGACACCTACCGGCTAGGGGGCGAGACGACCAACTCTCTGGCCTGCCAGGCAACACCTGCCGGCTAGAGGCGAGACGGCTACCTCTTCCTGGCCGCCTAGGCCAAGCCAGCCAGCTAGGGACGAGGCGGCCATGCCCAAGCCGGCTTGTCAAGCAGGCTAGCCAGCCGGGGATCTCAAGTCACATTAGATCATAGGTCATGATGAGACCCTATGATTAAAGGTGGCTACTGATACATCTTCGTCGTATCTACTTCTCCAAACTCTTTTGCCCATGTTTTGGACTCTAATTAGCATGATTTGAATGGAACTAACCCGGACTGATGCTGTTTTCAGCAGAATTGTCGTGGTGTTGTTTTTGCGCAGAAATAAAAGTTCTCGGAATGACCTGGAAATTTACGAGTATTTTTTGTGGAATTTATAAAAATACTGGCGCGAGAATCAACCAGAGAAGTCGAGCGTGGAGCCCAAAAGACCACCAGGCACGCCCCCTGGCCGCACCTAGCAGGCTTGTGGGGCCCACGGAGCTCCACCGCCTCCAACTCCAGCTCTATTTAGTCCCTTTCGTCGGGAAAAAAATCAAGTAGAAGAGTTCATCGCATTTTACGATACGGAGGCGCCGCCACCACCTGTTCTTCCTCTAGAGGGCAGATCTGGAGTCCGTTCTGGGCTCCGGAGAGGGGAGATCGTCGCCATCGTCATCACCAACCTTCTTTCATCGCCAATTCCATGATGCTCTTCATCGTTCGTGAGTAATCTCATCGTAGGCTTGCTGGACGGTGATGGGTTGGATGAGATCTATCATGTAATCGAGTTAGTTTTGATGGGGATTGATCCCCAGTATCCACTATGTTCTGAGATTGATGTTGCTACTACTTTTCCATGCTTAATGCTTGTCACTAGGGCCAGAGTGCCATGATTTCAGATCTAAACCTATTATGTTCTCTCCAATATATGTGTGTTCTTGATCCTATCTTGTAAGTTGTAGTCACCTACTATGTGTTATGACCCGGCAACCCCAGAGTGAAAATAGCCAGAACCACTCCCGGAGATGACCATTGTATGAGGAGTTCATGTATTCACTAAGTGCTAATGCGTTTTTCCGGTTCTCTATTAAAAGGAGAACCTTAATATCCCGTAGTTTCCATTAGGACCCCTCTGCCACAGGAGGGATGGACAATAGATGTCATGCAAGTTCTTTTCCCTAAGCACGTATGACTACATACGGAATACACGCCTACATTACATTGATGAACTGGAGCTTGTTACATATCTCTCCGTGTTATAACTGTTGCATGATGAATAACATCCGGCATAATCATCCATCACCGATCCAATGCCTACGAGTTTTTCTTACTGGTCCTTGCTACGTTACTCTGTTGCTACTGTTGTCATTGCTGCTACTGTTACTCTGTTGCTAATGCTGTCACTGCTGCTACTGTTACTCTGTCACTACTACTGTTGCTGCTTCTACTGTTACCGTTGCTACTGTTGCTATCACACTACTCTGCTACTGATACTTTTCTGCAGATACTAAGTCTTTCAGGTTTGGTTGAATTGACAACTCAACTGCTAATACTTGAGAATATTCTTTGGCTTCCCCTTGTGTCGAATCAACAAATTTGGGTTGAATACTCTACCCTCGAAAACTGTTACGATCCCCTATACTTGTGGGTTACCAGCTACGTGTCAACAAAGGTACTGGATCGGAGTGCACGACGGGTACCAGCGTCGGTGACCACGCCACTGACCTCCCCCGGCTCTGATCCATCACCCAGCACAGTGTCGGTCGTCAAACTCCACTCCATTACTGCACTCGGCGTGGGAACAGTGGAGGCGGTCATACCGTCTGCCCATGACGAATCTCGCTGGACGACACCGGACATACCACACGTGTCCTGCGTCAACCTTACGCGAGAGCCTTATTGGCTAGCCGGCGGGTCCCACAGCCAGACAGGACCTTGCAGCCAGCGGGCCCCTCAAGCGACAAGACAAGACCCCCGTGGGCCCCATGGCCAGCCGGCGAGGCTGTCAGCCGTGTCCCACTCTTGTACCCTTAATCCATATTGTAGGACGGTGGGTTCGTCTATAAAACCCCCCGGCCCCGCTCCATGCAGAGGGTGAGTCAACTCATCACACACACACACACACCAACCACATACGAGAGGCACAGACGAGCCGGCTGCTCCTTTTTCCTACTCTGCAATTCAGCTCTAGGAGCAACCTGTAATCCTATCCATACATATCATACACTCTAGCAGGACTAGGGGTATTATCTCTTCGGAGATCCCTGAACCTGGGTACATCATGCGTTCCATGCTTGTACCAACCTCGCCCCTAGGGCCCTCCGGTGCCACTTTGGTTCCTACCTTCTTTAGCCTATCCATGGCTTATGTTGTGAGTATTCACCGACATTTGGCGCCCATCGTGGGGCCGATCGCGACATCGGTTGGCTTTACGCACTGGGCGGGGCCCCGCACCTACACCACCGGATGCATCGCGTCCGGACCGATCTGTATGCCCGTGGAGCCTGGCTTCGATGAGGTAACACCGATGATGATCAACGTCCCTGTCCGCCATGCGGATTTTGGAGTCCAATGACGAAGCGCCTCCCAGCGTCGTCGTCGCTGCTATGGAGAACCTCAACGTTCTCTTTAGCGACGTGCGCTTCAACGATGGTTCTCGCTACTTTGGCGAGGAATTCGACGTTGAGGCGTTATGCGCCAGCTTCAGTAGGCTCTCTATCGCTGAGACGCCTACACACGACGTGCACCCCAGCAACATACTCATCTTCGACGACCCTCCGCCGTCTGTGGGGTTCTTCACCCCATACCATGTCGCCACCGTCTCCAACGTCATGGAGGTGATGGTCTCTGGCGCCGGCACCAGCACGGCTCAGGGCAAAGCGTCAGCAGACGCTGCTGAGCCCCTGCTGCCTCCGCTGACACTCTTCAGGCTGCGCTTACCGGCCTGAAGACGCCCATCGCCGCCTCCACAAACCCTAATGATGCGCGAGCTTCGCTAGAGGAGGCTCGCAGGCAGATTTTGGAGGAGGGAATCGCCATCACTTCAGCGAAACACCAGATGGAGGCCACGCAACACGAGTATAACTCCGCATATGGCCTCACTCTGGTTTCTGAGCCTCCTAGACGGCTTGGCTCAGTCCGCGGCTGCTATGTCCACAAAAGTCATTCCCCGGCAGTGGTGCCAGAGATCCTTCTGTCGTCTCTTGAGCTTGCGTTGGTTTTCCCTTGAAGAGGAAAGGGTGATGCAGCACAGGAGCTGTAATTATTTTCCTCAGTTTGAGAACCAAGGTATCGATCCAGTAGGAGGGTTTCGTCAAGTCCAGAGTACCTGCGCAAACACAAACAAGCTTGCACCCAATGCTTCAAAGGGGATGTCAATCCCTTCAAGATTGTTTGCAAAGTGAGATCTGAAGGTGGAAAGTGCAACGAAGTAAAAAGTGTAAGGCTGAAAATATGGTGTGGAGTAGACCCGGGGGCCATAGTGTTCACTAGAGGCTTCTCTCAAAATAGCAAATATTACGGTGTGTAAACAAATTACTATCGAGCAACTGATAGAACCGTGCAAAGTCATGACGATATCTAAGGCAATGATCATACATATAGGCATCACGTCCGAGACAAGTAGACCGATACTTTCTACATGTACTACTATTACTCCACACATCGACCGCTATCCAGCATGCATCTAGTGTATTGAGTTCATGACGAACAGAGTAACACCTTAAGCGAGATGACATGATGTAGAGGGATAATCTCAAACCAATGATGAAAACCCCATCTTTTTACCCTTGATGGCAACAACACGATGCGTGCCTCGCCACCCCTTCCGTCACTGGGTCAGGTCACCGCACGGTATGAACCCAAAACCAAGCACTTCTCCCATTGCAAGAATCATAGATCTAGTTGGCCAAACAAAACACACAACTCGAAGAGAATTACAAGGATATGAAATCATGCATAAGAGAGATCAGAAGAAACTCAAATAAGATTCATATATAATCTGATCATAAATCCACAATTCATAGGATCTCGACAAACACACTGCAAAAGAAGATTAAATCGGATAGATCTCCATGAAGATCATGGAGAACTTTGTATTGAAGATCCAAGAGAGAGAAGAAGCCATCTACTTACTAGCTATGGACCCATAGGTCTATGGTGAACACGCATCATCGGAGAGGTAATGGTGTTGATGAAGAAGCTCTCCGTATCCGAATCCCCCCTCCGGCAAGGAACCATAACGTGCCCTAGATGGGATCTTGCGGAGACAGAAGCATGCGTCGGCGGAAAAGTACTTAAAATGATCTCCTGATTTTTTTGGGATTTTTAGGGAATATATAGGCGAAACCCCTAGGGCAGAGGGCGTCCAGGGGGCCCACAAGCCTGTGGGCCGCGACCTCCCCCCTGGCCGTGGGGTGGGGGCTTCTGGGGCCCCTGAGGCCCCCCTGCCTTGGCTCTCAAGTCTCCTGATCTTCTTCCGTTACGGCAAAATTCTTTTCAGGGATTTTATTCCGTTTGGACTCCGTTTGAAAATCTCCTCTAAAAGGGGTCAAAAACATGGAAAAAACAGGAACTGGCACTTGGCACTGAGTCAATAAGTTAGTCCCAAAAATATATAAAAAGCATGCAAAACATCCAAAGTTTGACAAGATAATAGCATGAAACCATCAAAAATTATAGATACGTTGGAGACGTATCAGCGGCCATGGTCGGGTCATTGCCGAAATTCTAGGCGGCAAGCAGTCCATCTACGAGACTCCTGCAGCCAACTTGCGGGCGGCCCAGGCGGCAATGGCAGAAATGCCGAGTTTGGAGGGCGAGGAGCGCTCTTTCCAGGAGAAGCGGGTCAAGGATCTCCTTGACGACGCCAACGAGCAGCAGACACGGTCAAGCCTAATCAGAGTCTCCGGGACCCAACCCCGGAGCGTGCCGCAACCCAAGCGGTCATCAGCATGCTGAGGGAGCTTTCTCGCATTGCACTTCCAGCCGGAAGGGCGAGGGAAGCCATGACAGGCGCTCCCAGCGCCAGAGCGAGCATACTTCGAGCCGACGTCGTGGAGGTGACGAGAGCGACTCGGTGTATGAGGTTCCTTATCCGGGGAGGACCCATGCCACCGGTTCGCAAGGAGCCCTTCCGATTGCGGATCGGATCAGGCGCTCGCGTTCCCCAGGGCGATCAGGACGCCCGCAGGCGTCTCAACGCCCTGGCCCAGTCAGCCCTTCTGGAGGAAGATGTCCCCATCAGACCGGCCTGCTTCGGCCCCCGGATCAGAGGGGAGCCATTTCCCCGAGGCTTCACCTTGCCTCGGGATACTCCCAAGTACAACGACACCGCCAAGCCAGAGGACTGGCTGATCAACTACACCACAGTCGTTGGCATTGCTAGGGGCAACAAACGCGTAGCAGTCCGCTACGTGCCACTCATGTTGGCCGGCTCGGCTCGGACATGGCTTAAAAGCCTTCCAGCCGGCAGTGTCAACTCCTGGGTGGACTTTGAGGAGGCGTTCGTCCGCAACTTCACTTGCACTTACCAGCGTCCGGGCCGGTGATACGTCCATTTTGCATCATGCTTTTATGTTGATATTTATCGCTTTATGGGCTGTTATTACACTTCACGGTACAATACTTATGCCTTTTCTCTCTTATTTTGCAAGGTTTACATGAAGAGGGAGAATGCCAGCAGCTGGAATTTTGGCCTGAAAAGGGAGCAAGTTTGAGATACCTATTCTGCGCAACTCCGAAAGCCATGAAAATCAACAAGGAATTGTTTTGGAATTTATAAAAAATACTGGGCGGAAGAAGTACGAGAGGGGAGCCACCAGGAGGCCACAAGCCTGCTAGGCACGGCCTACCCCCTGACCGCGCCTAGGGGGCTTGTGGGCTCCCAGTTGGCCCTCTGGCTCCACTCTTTTTCTATAAGGAGAGTTTCGTTCCAGAAAAAATCAAGGGGAGGCTTTCGGGAGGAATCGCCGCCGCCACGAGGCGGAACTTGAGCAGAAACAATCTAGATCTCCGGCAGGGCCGTCCTGTTGGGGAAACTTCCCTCCCGGAGGGGGAAATCGTCGCCATCGTCATCAGCAATACTCCTCTCATCGGAGGGGACTCATCGCCATCAACATCTTCATCAGCACCATCTCATATCCAAACCCTAGTTCATCTCTGGTAACCAATCTCCGTCTCGCGACCCTGATTGGTACTTGTAAGGTTGCTAGTAGTGTTAATTACTCTTTGTAGCTGATGCTAGTTGGATTACTCGGTGGAAGATTATATATTCAGATCCTTGATGCTATTCTATACCTCTCTGGTCATGAACATGATTATGCTTTGTGAGTAGTTACTTTTGTTCCTGGGGACATGGGATAAGTCATGCTATAAGTAGTCATGTGAATTTGGTATTCGTTCGATATTTTGATGCGTTGTATGTTGTTTTTCCTCTAGTGGTGCTATGTGAACGTCAACTACATAACACTTCACCATTATTTGGGCCTAGAGGAAGGCATTGGGAAGTAGTAAGTAGATGATGGGTTGCTAGAGTGCAGAAGCTTAAATCCTAGTTTGTGCGTTGCATCGTAAGGGGCTGATTTGGATCCACTAGTTTAATGCTATGGTTAGACTTTGTCTTAATTCTTCTTTCGTAGTTGCGGATGCTTGCGAGAGGGGTTAATCATAAGTGGGATGCTTGTCCAAGTAAGGGCAGTACCCAAGTGTCACAGCCCAAGTTTGCCATGCTTGCCATTGCATTTCATGCACGCATTCAAATTTCATTGAATCTGGAAATGGAAGTGATCAAGCCAAATGAGTTGAAATTGACAAAAAGGCAATAAAAATATTACCTTAAAAGGAACCAGAAAAATGTTCCAAACATTTGGGAAAATAGTGACAGGGAATAACTTTGTCAAACCAAATTTCTAAGTCACAGGAACTTGTGAACATTAATTTTGATTGGATTAAATAACTGTTTGGAATGGAGTTATTTTGCTCTCTTTAAAATAAAAGTTTCAAAAATGTTGAAACTATGTTGTGGCATTGATTATTTTTATTGCTGTCACATAATACTATTTTAGGATTTTATAAAATGATTAAATGTTTAAAAAAATTCTAAATCTAAATGCCAGAAAGAAAATAAAACAAAAATAGAAAAAAGGAGAGAGAGAAACTAACTTGTACTCACCTGCTGGCCCAGCCCACCAAGGGGGTTTTCCCCTGTCGTCTCCCTCCTCCTGCTAGAAGGCAGGGGAGAAGATGAGCACGGCGCCGAGGCCAGGGGCGCCACCTCCTCCCTGCCTGCCTGTCCCTCCTAGCCAGCGCGCTGCCTCCCCCGTGCCTTGTTTTCCTTCCTTCCCCGAGCCTCTCTCTCTCTCCCTTATCTCCCTCTCCTCTGCCCTGCTCTCTCTTTCTTCTGCCGCCATTGGTCAGCTCGAGCTCGAGCTCACCACCGTGCCCTTCGGCTTCTGCTAGCCCTATCCGAGCAGTTCATTCCCTTCTCCATGACGTGCTGCACCTCCCCGTCCAGAGAATCGAGCCGGAGCCCCCATGGCGCTGCCATCGTCGTCGTCTTCATCTCCGGTCACCGAGATCCGCCGTCGTCGATCTGCTGCCACCGGGCTTCTCCGACCTCCCCGATGCCAAGAATGGAACCCCCGTGAGCCACTGCTTCTTTCCCCTCTCTTTCCCCTGGTTCTCCCGCACCGTAGCCCCGTTCCCCACCAAGGCCGAGAGCTCCTCGCCGCCAGCCATGTCGTCGCCGTCGCTGTGGTGCCTCTTCCACGCGCTCGAGCTGGGGATCGAGCTCCTGGAGCCGCCAGGAACGTGATGAGCCCATCAGCTGCCCTCCCCGTGCCCTGCAGCCATCACCCACGGAAGGCCGAGCTTCGGCCGCCGCTTCGGCTCGTCGTCGGCACTCTCTCCGGCGACCCTAGCTTCTCTTGATGCCCGTGCCAGATCGACTGCTTCGCCAGCTCTCTGTAGCCGTAAACCGCGTGCAAAATGGGCCTTTGTAGCGTCGTTTAGCTTATCTCCGGCGAGCCTCCGCCGCGGCCGTGTTCGCCGCCGGCCAAGTTCCGGTAGCCCCCGACGTGATCAGCCTAACTAACCACTAACCACCACCCCTAGCCGCTGAAAGAGGGCCCCACTGGTGAGTCAAACCTCACTTAGTGCGGGTCAGCACGGGATTAGCACCTGGGTCACTGACCAGTGGACCCCAGTGGTCAGGTTTGACCTGGCCCAGGCGTAGTTGACTGCTCGCGCAATGCTGATGTAGTGTTGACGCAGTAATTGATTTCCTATTATAAAATAAATCCAGGAAGTTGCTCAAATTGTAAAAATCATAGAAATTAAAATATAACTCGGATGAAAATAATTTATATATGAAAAAGTATCAGAAAAATCCAAGGAATCTGATTAAGGCATTTTCATGCATGTTTCAAAAAGTTAACATCACCAAATAGTTAAAATGGTGAATAGGATAAATTTCGTAATTAGTTTGGAGTTGGAAATTGATACTTATTTGAATTCCACTTCAATTGTTATGACCAAACATTGGTCAATGCAAACCAGTACCTCAAAATACTAACTCCATACATGTTGGAATAAATTGTTATGAGCATCAGGTCAAATCAATTATAAGGGTACTTGGAAAGATACCCGACTTGAAGTGATGTTTGGATCCTAATTCAAACCAACTTCAACTTAAGAAATGATAGCCACATTAGCCCTGCCACCTCTCATTTAATGTCTTGAGCATGCATCATAGTGTTGCATTTCCATGAAGTAATTGTTGTTCTTTCTTGTTTGTCGGTGTTGTCCCCCCCCCTCGCTAAACGATGTTTCCGACGATGTGATCGTTGACATTGATGAAGACTCATTGCTATCTTCAGACGTGTGAGGCAAGCAAACCCCCTTGAGCATATTGAAATAAACCGCCTCTCTCGCTCCTGCTCTCTTTTACTGCATTAGGACAAACACGATTCAACTATACATGTTGTCGGTAGTTGAACCCATTCCTTTGCATGACCTGATTTTGTCACAGTAAATAGTTGAAACCATTTAGCATGAGTAGCAACTGCTTGAGCCTTGTTGTGCTTCCTCATCCATGATTGTTTACAATGCCTTCTATGCTTAGAGTCGTGTCGGGTCTGATCCGTCTGGATGATGAATCGGAATGGTTGTGTTCATATCCTAAAGTGTGAGAGTAAAGGTGTGAATCTGATTTGGTAAAGGTAGCGATGAGAGGCCATGTAGGAGTACATGGTGGGTTGTATCATTGGGACCGTCCTTAAGAACTGAGTTCTGTGTGTTATATCCAAGACAAGATACTACCACACATTGGGATACTTAATTGACCCTCTCGTCTTATTAATCGCCTAGATCTCTGGCCAGGAGTTGCAATTAGTTTCTGGTGTTTGTAGGAAAAGTGTTGGCGGCCGTGTTTAGCTCTGCCCGACGGGGTAGGCTTCACTACGGTAGATACACAGTGGCACGGTGTACCAAGTGGCACCCGGATGGTGGGCTTGGGAACCCTGCGCGCATCGTTTGGGGCCGTAGAGGAAACCTCGGCCGAACTTCCTTGCGGGTTCAGTCTCAAATAGGCGATAAACCTGGACTAGGGTCTTGTGTGGTTAACGGTCGTGGCCGACACCCACGCCAGTGCTTCCGCTTGAAGTTTGCCGAGATACATGAGGTGCATATGGTGCTAAGTGGTGAGAACATGTGTGAAGAAGTATACCCCTGCAGGGTGATTCAATCTGTTCGAATAGCCGCGTCCTCAGTTATGGACTACTTGGAAACAATACGTGGTACATAAACAATTTAAATGGATACTCTAAAATATGCAAGATATGTGTGAGTGCTATGGAAGGCCTTCTCGTAGGGAGACGAGAGTGGATCTATAGTGGTGTATTGAATTGGTGAATATGTGGACTCGTGTGCGCTATCCCACCTCAAAGAAAGAACTTGTAGTCATAGTACAGGTTAGCCAAGAGTCAAAGCTGGCTAGCTGCAATCAAACCCCACAATCCTTTCATTGAAACATGATGCATATGTAGATAGTTCTGATGTAAGACTTTCTGAGTACCTTTGTACTCACGGTTGCTTTATTTATGTTTTTGCAGAGAAGACTTAGACTCATGAAAGGTTCTATGCGATGTGTTTGATGTTGACCGGAATAGCTTGGGAATCCCAGACACAGGTCTGGCTCCTTTGGTAGGGTCGTAGTAGCTTTTCAGGCTCTTCCAACCACTTTTAGTAGATGTCTGTACCCAGACATGATTTGCTTCCGCTTGTTGTTTGTATGACTTGAGTGTCGGGTCACGAGACCCCTGTTTGTAATATCATACTATGATGACCCTTATGAGTCTTTAATAAATGCTTGAGTCATAGAGTTATGTTGTGATGCCATGTTGTATCTACACATATCGTGCATAATGTGTGTATGTTTGAAATGCATTATATGTGTGGGATTCGACACCTAGTTGTTTGCCTTTAGTAGTACTCTTTACACGGAAATGCCTCTTTGTGATTCCATAGAGCCTTGGTAGTTTGCTACTGCTCGGAACACATTGATTGACCGGCATGTATCCTTCTTTGCTGCTGGGTCTCTCCCTTCGGGGAAATGTCACGCGGTGTAATGGAGTCCTTGTAGCATGCTACGACTCGTCTACACACGCTGATGACCGACACCTGCTTTGCTGGGTTATGTATGCCTGTCCCTGTATGGTTGTACCGCTGGGGTTTATAACTAGTCTTGTCGACCCGGGTTCTTTGTCGTTTGAACGCTAGCAACATATTCATATACGTGAGCCAAAAGACGCAAACGGTCCCGGCCAAGGTAAGGTGGCAGCCCTGGAGTTTACCGTGCGTGAGGCCGCAATGTGATGTGATGTGTTACAGGCTAGGTTCTTATGACTCAGGATCGGGGTCCCGACCCCAAGCGCCGGTCCACCCACATATCAAACTAACAAAGTAACGAAAGCGAATCATATGAACGTGATGAAAACTAGCATGACAGAAATTCCCGTGTGTCCTCGGGAGCATTTTTCCTCGTATAAGACTTTGTCCAGGCTTGTCCCTTGCTGCAAAAGGGATTGTGCCACTTTGCTGCACCGTTGCTACTTTTGTTACTTGTTGCTTGCTATGAATCATCTCACCACGCAATCACTTGTTATCGACAATTTTAGTGCTTGCAGAATTTACCTTGCTGAAAACCACTTGTCAGATCCTTCCGCTCCTCGTTGGGTTCGATAGTCTTACTTATCAAAAGGACTACGATAGATCCCCTATACATGTGGGTCATTAAGACTCTTTTCTGGCACTGTTGCCGTGGAGTGAAGCACCTTTGGTAAGTGGAACTTGGTAAGGAAACATTCATATAGTGTGCTGAAATTTATTGTCACCTGTCACTATGGATACTAATCCTTTGAGTGGCTTGTTCGGGGTATCTTCACCTCCAACGGAAGCACAAATAGTTGATCCTCAACCTGCTGCACCTACTGGAAATATTTGCTTTGAATTTCCTTCGGGTATGCTTGAGAAACTGCTGGCTAATCCTTTTACACGAGATGGAACATCACATCCCGACTTGCATCTGATCTATGTAGATGAAGTTTGTGGTTTATTTAAGCTTGCAGGTTTGCCCGAGGATGAGGTTAAGAAGAATGTATTTCCTTTATCTTTGAAGGATAAGGCATTGACATGGTATAGGCTATGTGATGATACTGGATCATGGGACTACAATCGGTTGAAATTGGAATTTCATCAAAAGTTTTATCCTATGCATTTAGTACATCGTGATCGGAATTATATTTATAATTTTGGCCTCGTGACAGAGAAAGCATCGCTCAAGCTTGGGGGAGGCTTAAATCAATGTTATATTCATGCCACAATCATGAGCTCTCGAGAGAAATTATCATTCAAAACTTCTATACTCGGCTTTCTCATGATGATCGCACCATGCTCGACACTTCTTGTACCGGTTCTTTTATGAAGAGAGATATTGACTTCAAATGGAATTTTTTGGAGAGAATTAAACGAAACTCTAAAGTCTGGGAGCTTGAAGAAGTTAAGGAGTCAGGTATGAATTTCACGTTTGATTGCGTTAAATCCTTTGTTGAGACAAATAGTTTTTGTGACTTTAGCGCTAAGTATGGACTTGACTATGAGATAGTAGCTTCAATGTGTGAATCTTTTGCTGCTCATATTGATCTCCCCAAAGAGAAGTGGTTTAAATATCATCCTCCTTCAGAAGTCAATGTAGTTAAACACACTCCAGTTGAAGAGAAAGTCATTGCCTATAATGATCATGTGGTTCCCAGTGCTTACATTGAGAAACCACCTTTCCCTGTTAGAATAAAGGATCATTCTAAAGCTTAGACTGTGATACGTAGAGGCTATATTAGAACACCTACACCCCCTGAGAAAATTAGAGTTGAACCTAGCATTGCTATCATCAAAGATCTTCTATCCGACGATGTTGAGGGACATAATATTCACTTCTGTGAAGATGCTGCTAGAATTGCTAAACCTCATGCTAGAGACAAACATAGGCCTGTTGTTGGCATGCCTGTGGTTTCTGTTAAGATAGGAGATCATTGTTATCATGGTTTATGTGACGTGGGTGCTAGTGTTAGTGAAATACCTCAATCCTTATACGATGAAATCAAAGATGAGATTGAACCTGTTGAGATAGAGCCTATTGATGTCACTATTCAGCTTGCCAATAGAGATACTATCTGCCCTGTGGGAATTGATAGGGATGTTGAAGTCTTATGTGGTAAAACGAAGTATCCTACTGATTTCCTCGTTCTTGCTACCGCACAAGATAGCTTTTGTCCCATCATATTTGGTAGACCTTTTCTCAATACTGTCAATGCTCATATTGATTGTGAGAAGCAAACTGTCACTGTTGGCTTTGAAGGTGTGTCACATGAGTTCAACTTCTCCAAGATTCGTAGACAACCTCATGAAAAGGAGTTGCCTAGTAAGGATGAAACTATTGCCTTAACTTCTATTGTCGTGCCTCCTACTGATCCCTTAGAGCAATACTTGCTTGAGCATGAAAATGATATGCATATGGATGAAAGGGATGAGATAGATAGAGTTGTCAAAGAACAATATCCTATCCTTAGGAATAATATTCCTGTTGAACTACTTGGGGATCCACCCCCACCAAAGGGTGATCCTATCACTACAGGAATCAGCTTCTTTGCCGTTTGCCATCACAGACGGCAAATACTAAATCCCGGACGGCAAAGAGAATACCACAACCTACGACGGCATCGTACCTTCTTTGCCGTCTGTCCCCACAAAGCGGATGACAAAGCTCTTTGCCGTCAGCTTTCCTTAGGAGCAGTTGGCAAAGTGCTCGAGACGGCAGCCGACAGGCGTCGCCTCCGTTAGGGGTTAACGGAGGCTTTCCCGTCTGCCTCCCCCTTATTCTTTGCCGTCTGCCTCCCCCTTATTCTTTGCCGTCTTCCTCCCCCTTATTCTTTGTCGTCTGCCTCCTCCTCCTCCCCCCTCCACTCTTTGTCATCTGCCTCCTCCTCCCCCCTCCTCTGTGCCCTCTTCTTTGCCGTCTGCCCACCCTGGAGGCAGACGGCAAAGAGCCTATATAGACACCCCAGGATGCAGAGTTGGGTGCCATGTGGCACCTTTGCCATCTGCCAGCTGATGGCACATGTCTTTGCCATCAGCTGGCAGACGGCAAAGAGCCCATATAGTACCTGTTTTTTTGTTTTATATTATTTCACATCACATATATATATATATATATATATATATATTTGACAGCACATTTATATAATTCACTACACATATATGATATATAGTTCACCACACATATACTTGCCAACACATATATATAATTCACAACACATATATGATATAGATATAAATCAATCTACATCCCCATATATCGAAAGAACCAACATACAAAGTATTGCACTATTTAACCATATATACATATACATATAGTTCGACATTGTTCATCAACTCAAATGAAAACTATATGATATACATATAAAGTTCATGCATCGACATTGTTCAACTCCATGAATGCCAGCTTCCATGCATGTAGTATATCCAATCTGCAAAAATGTGAATAAGAAAGTCAGAAGAAGAACAAAATAAGATGTTTTTGAGATAATTATGTCATTTTTAGCGGAAAACAAGCTAAGAATATAATATTCACGAGCTAACCAAGGTTCTTATGCCATTTTTAGCTTATTATGACATTTTGGAGCTAAATGGGTTAATTATGTCATTGTTGGGGAAATTAAAGCAAGGATAATATGAAAGAGGAGAAGAAAGAGGAGGAGGAGAAGAAGAAGAAGAAATCAAGAAGGAGGAGAAGGAGGAGGAGGAGGAGGAGAAGGACTAGAAGGTCCTTGGCCTTCTCCTTCTCCTCCTCCTCCTCCTCCTTCTCCTTCTTCTCTTCTTCTTCTTCTTCTTCTTCTTCTTCTTTCTTTTCATTTTTCCTATTTCTTCTCCTCTTCTCCTCTTGTTGGAGCTAAATTACCTAATTATGTCTTTTTGGAGCTAAATGGGCTAATTATCCCATTTTAGAGGAAAACAAGCTAAGTATATAATATTCATGAGCTAACCAAGGTTCTTATGCCATTTTGAGGTTATTATGGCATTTTGGAGCTAAATGGGCTAATTATGTCATTGGTGGGGAAATTAAAGCAAGGATAATATTAAAGAGGAGAAGAAAGAGGAGGAGGAGGAGAAGCGGAAGAAATCAAGAAGAAGGAGAAGAAGGAGGAGAAGGAGTAGGAGGAGAAGGACTAGAAGGTCCATGGACTTCTCCTCCTTCTCCTTCTTCTCTTCTTCTTCTTCTTCTTCTTCTTCTTCTTCTTCTTCTTTCTTTTCATTTTCCTATTTCTTCTCCTCTTCTCCTTTTGTTGGAGCTAAATTACCTAATTATGACTTTTTGGAGCAAAATGGGCGAATTATCCCATTTTAGAGGAAAACAAGCTAAGTATATAATATTCATGAGCTAACCAAGGTTCTTATGCCATTTTGAGGTTATGATGGCATTTTGGAGCTAAATGGGCTAATTATGTCATTCTTGGGGAAATTAAAGCAAGGATAATATGAAATAGGAGAAGAAAGAGGAGGAGGAGGAGAAGAAAAAGAAATCAAAAAGAAGGAGGAGAAGGAGGAGAAGGAGGAGGAGGAGAAGGACTAGAAGGTCCTTGGCCTTCTCCTCCTTCTTCTCCTTCTCCTCCTCCTCCTCCTCCTCCTCCTTCTCCTTCTATTCTTCTTCTTCTTATTTCTTTTCATTTTTCCTATTTCTTCTCCTTTTGTTGGAGCTAAATTACCTACTTATGTCTTTTTGGAGCTAAATGGGCTAATTATCCCATTTTGGAGGAAAACAAGCTAAGTATATAATATTCATGAGCTAACCAAGGTTCTTATTCCATTTTGAGGTTATTATGGCATTTTGGAGCTAAATGGGCTAATTATGTCATTGTTGGGGAAATTAAAGCAAGGATAATATCAAATAGGAAAATAAAGAGGATGAGGAGGAGAAGGAGGAGAAGGAGGAAGAGGAGAAGGACTAGAAGGTCCTTGGCCTTCTCCTCCCTGTCCTCCTCCTCCTCCTCCTCGTCCTCCTTCTCCTTCTTCTCTTCTTCTTCTTCTTCTTTCTTTTCATTTTTCCTATTTCTTCTCCTCTTGTTGGAGCTAAACTACCTAATTATGTCTTTTTGGAGCTAAATGGGTTAATTATCCCATTTTAGAGGAAAACAAGCTAAGTATATAATATTCATGAGCTAACCAAGGTTCTTATGCCATTTTGAGCTTATTATGGCATTTTGGAGCTAAATGGGCTAATTATGTCATTGTTGGGGAAATTAAAGCAAGGATAATATGAAAGAGGAGAAGAAAGAGGAGGAGGAGGAGAAGAAGAAGAAATCAAGAAGAAGGAGGAGACGGAGGAGGAGAAGGACTAGAAGGTCCTTAGCCTTCTCCTCCTTCTCCTCCTCCTCCTCCTTCTCCTCCTTCTCTTCTTCTTCTTCTTCTTTCTTTTCATTTTTCCTATTTCTTCTCCTCTTCTTGGAGCTAAATTACCTAATTATGTCTTTTTGGAGCTAAATGGGCTAATTATCTCATTTTAGAGGAAAACAAGCTAAGTATATAATATGAATGAGCTAACCAAGGTTCTTATGCCATTTTGAGGTTATTATGGCATTTTGGAGCTAAATGGGCTAACTATGTCATTATTGGGGAAATTAAGGCAAGGAGAATATGAAAGAGGAGAAGAGAAACTTACCGTAGTGGTCATCAAGGAGGAGAAACACCTGGAGAAGGGTCGTGCGATGCCGCTCGAGAGTTATTCTACAGAATAGATATTTTGCAATGTCTCAGTTAGCATGATGACACTCAATTATTAATACTAGTTTATAATGAAACTCACCATGCCAATCGAAGAGAAGATAGGCATCGGCGGAGGGACTTGACCGCTCTTCTTGCACAGACCCTGAAGAGTGTGTCGTATTAGTTAGTAATGAAACAGACATTACACACATGATTTGGCTAATGTAAAAAAAAGTTACCACAAAAAGCTCGTACAGGGCCCGTTGACCCGCCTCATTCCGGGACCTCTCCTCCTCAATCAATTGTGCCCTGGTCTCGTCCCTCTCATCAAGAGCAGCCTGACTTGCCAATCTTTCTTTCTCAAGAGAAGCCTCAAGAGCAGCCTGGCTTACCAATCTCTCTTTCTCAAGAGCAGCCTGGTTTGCCAATCTCTCTTTCTGAAGGGCAGCCTGAAACACCATTCCTCGTTACCACAGTAATGATCTATGGTGACACACATAATGAAATGGATGGAAGTGTTCTTAGTCCGTACAACTAACCTCGATGGCAAGTTCGACTGGCCGTGGACGACGCATTATCTCAGGACAGCTGCTCGACTGGCGCGCCTTGCTCTCCGGAAGAGTGAGTGGACAACGTATTATCCCATCTCCAATGGCTATCGAGCCATGGGGCCTCCCGCCACCAAATATCGTCACCAGCTCTGGATCCAAAGGTTCCTTGCTATGTTAAAGTCATCCCCTTTCGTAGCCTTCCCCGCGTCCCTGTATGCCACGAGCTTCTGGTGGGGTGATATGTTGGTGAAGTTATTGGGATCATCCAGGTCAGACTCAGAGAATGCCTTCGCCTTCTTGTACGAGGCAGTATGGGCCATGTCATAAAGGTCGTACAAGTGTGGCATCTCCGTCTTATTGTGATGCGCCTAAAAGAGAGGAACAAAATATTAGCATCAAGAATGAATTGCATGAATCGTGAAGCAAATCACATACCCACTTTCGTCCAAACTGAAGTAAGTTAGCGCTGCCTTGATGGTGTGGCACACCAACCATTTGGCTACGCCGATCCTTCGCATTCTCGTGGACGGCTCGCCAGCTGCCTGTGCACCACTCATCAACCAACGCCTCCCAACAATCCAACTTATACGCACACCATCTCGGGGGCACCTGCAAGTTATTAGAAAGAATTTTCAGCACTACGCCTATGCATGAAATCAAGAAAACTACGTAAATAGGTAATTACCTTCATGTATTGCTCCTTCTTAAGAAACTTTCCGCGGCAATCCTTCTTCTTCTTCTTAATACCACGCGCGGCATAGTAATCTCGAATAGCCTGCGGCCGAGCCTCGTGGCGCAAGTTCTGTAGTAACCGCCTACACTCGGCCTCGAGAACCCTGGCCGCCTCCTCCTCATATCCATCCTCACACCTATAGAAGGTCTGCAATCAAACGTGAAAACACCGATTAGTACAATAATTAGCTATATTGTTAATTTTAGATTCTGTAAAAGGATAATTTACCCAAAAGCTCTTGATCACCATCTCGGCCCTCGTGTGGCACAAGACACCATCTATAATCTCCTCCGGCGGGGCCTGTGCAGCCTGGTAGTGCTCCCAGGAAAATCCTAGTGTAGGAACCTGACCCTCACCAGGCAACGTGACGAACCCCGGGAAATTTGTCCGGCAAAGCACACCAAGGACGGAGTTCGGCCTGTGGACTCCAAGAGGGTGTACCCATCCCCTGCAGTATGATAAGGTCAACGCATTAGATATTTGAACAAACTTGAAGGCAAAAGCTAAAAAAAGAGTAAATGTACTTACCTATCTCCTTCAGGTTTAATCACCGGCCTCTGCTCGCGGGTAGCCGGCGCGACCGGGAGACGTGTACTACCACGCTTGTACACGGTGGCCCCGTCCACCTCCACATCGCCCTCACTATCCGTAAGCTCATCCTCACCATCCCCGCCCCCTGAGCTACCCGGACCCTCGGTCCAATCCGGTAACTCGGTACAATCCGATCAAGTCTCCCATCCGGGCCTCTCCACGTCGGGTGAAGCCTCCGGAACCGTAGTCTCCTCCGACTGCTCCTCGGCTGAATGCACCTCGACCCGAGGCTGCTCCTGGACTGGAGTCTCATGGGACGAATGCCCGTCAACAACAGGCTCCTGGAATGGATTCCTCGTAGCCTCCTCCGCAAACGGGTCGACCATAGTAGTCCTATGCTCAGGTGAATGAGCTGGTGGTGGTGGCGAGGACGGCTCAACAGTCTTCCTGGATCTTCCGCGGCCACCACCTCTCCCTGTACCCTTCCCCTTCTTCCCTACCTGACCAGCACCTCTCCTAGTGGGCAATGCCTCCGACGACGAAGAACCCACAGGTGGTGTCGACAGACTGTCTTCCAAGGATCTACGGAGAGATAGGGGTGGAAGGGAAGTACCACCCCTCGTGCGGGGCGCCTGGGAAGAACCCGTCGAGCGATCTGGATCAACGCCCACCATCTTTCCACACATGGTGACCTGCCATGACAAAGATTAAAAGAAATTAGTACAACATAAAAAATTGAATAACTGACATGAATAATAATATGTACATGAATAATAAAGATTAAAATATATATAATTTAAGTTGTGAATCTTACAAACTAATAATCATCATCAATAAATGCATCATCATCATCACTATCACGCATGTCTTCATGAATGACGTGGTCATCGGGTTCAACGGCGTGAAGTTGTGAAAGGCCTTCCTTTAATCGTTGAAGCATTGACAGGTCATCCACATCAGTAACCTCTACGAGTTCCAGGTCTTCTGGTTCCGGCTCAGGGCTGGAGTCGGATTCATTGTCGTTGTCTACTTCCATGTTCTTGGGTGAAGCACGGCAGTTCTTGAAATGTTTCTTGGAAAGACGTGTTTCTTGGAAGAATTCTCCATCATATGTGTCTGGGTTAATGTGAGGTTCATAATCCTGTTCATTTGGGAGAGGTGGTCTGACATGTGGCGGCACTTCATAAACAACATACTAACCTTCTAGGTTCTTATCCGTTTGGCATGCCCACGGTAGATAGAAAACTTGGGTCGCCTGTTGAGCCGTAATATAGACATTGGGAACATCTAAATGGGTGTTTGGATTGATTTCGACTAGTCCTATATGTTCATGAGTCCTTCTAGTCTTTTTCGGCTGGAACCAATAACATTTGAAGACTACGACGTTCGGTGGGTTTTCACCATAGAATTGAAGTTCATAAATTGCTTCAACTCTTCCATAATATTCGATAACACCTTCACCGATAGCAGAGACACCACAATTTGTAGATTTCTGGTCGGGCATAGATAGCTCTTTGCCGAAGGTACGAAAGAGATACCCGTTGATGTTGTATTTCTCAAATGAACGGACCTTATAGTCAAAACCATTAGCGACTTGTCTCAATTCGGCGTCCATATACTCTGAATTAGCCTACAAGTTTAATACGAAACGGTTGTTGCATTAGACGCAAGTTAGACCAAGAATGAAATGGTCCATTATTGATAATTACCGTTTGTTTGAACCAAGAGATCAAACCGGGATAGCCGCCTCCTGTCTTTGACAGAAGCTCATAATCTTCGACGGAATCATTTTCGATCACCGCTCCATCCAAGAATTTGGCGACGTAACGGCTGTTTGAAATATCCGAGAATAAGAGCAGTTCAAATGAATTAGAAGTTACGGGAAAATGTGCCGAGAACTCACTCGATGTACGGCTGCACTTCTGTTAGGTTGTTGAAGATATACAACGAAATGTTCCGCCATTCTTCGACATCCAACGTTATTGATTTCGAAGCACCGACTGGTGCGAGATTCCCTTTGTATAGGCTGAAGTTGGGCCCACCTTTTTTAGGGTCTGCATCATTGTGCCGAGGCTTCAGATTATGCAAATGATGATTCTTGGCTTCGTAGTGTGTTGTCACAAAGTTTGGCTCCTCCTCAGTAATGAATGCCTCAGCCATCGATGCTTCAATTCTACGCTTATTTTTACATTTACCTCGAAGGGTCTTCTGCATCCTCTCAGTTGCATAGCACCAACGATCTTGCATGGGCCCACCCAATCTTGCCTCGGGCGGTAGATGTAAAATCAAACGCTGCATTGGATTAAAGAAGACCGGTGGAAAGATCTTCTCTAACTTGCACAACAACTCAAGTGCAAACTCCTCCATATCTTCTACCACGCCAGGCGACAATTCTTTCGCACAAAGAACACGGAAGAAATAGCTCAGCTCCGCCAGTACTAGCCATTCATCCTGAGGAATAAAGCCACGTAACATCACCGGCATTACCCGCTCTGGCCATATGTGCCAATCATGACTCTTGAGACCAAAGATTTTTAATTTTTCAAGACTCGCTCCCCTCTTTAGATTTGCTGCATACCCATCGGGGAACATCAAGTGCATTTTGACCCACAAGATAATGTTCCTCATAGCTGGCCTTCCAAGATTGAACCAGGCCTTTGGCTTCGACCACTTCTGCTTTCCTTTGCCTTCTCGCATGTTTTGTAACGGTCTATGACATAGTTTCTCTTGATCGACTCTAGGCTTAATATTATCCTTTGTCCTCCCATCTATGTCGAACAATGTACCAAAAATATCCTCTCTGATATTATTTTCAGTGTGCATCATGTCAATATTGTGTGGAAGAAGGAGGTCTTTGAAGTAAGGCAGATCCCAGAAGCATGGCTTGTGAGTCCACGCGTGTTTTGAATTATACCCCTTGAAATACCCTAGACGCTCTGGATCAGGCTCGAGGGCGTTTAACTGATCCAGGATCTGTTGGCCTGTGAACGCAGGTGGTGCCAAGTTTTTGACAACTTTACCTTTGGTAAAGTTCTTCTTGTCTTTTCTGAACTGATGGTCAGGATCCAGGAACTGTCTATGCAAGTCAAAGCAAGAATACTTCCGACCCTCCTGCAAGCAATGAAACTGAAGAGTTGCCTTGCATTGGGGGCACAGGAACCTTCCATGCACACACCATCCAGAGAATAGCGCATACGCTCGCAAGTCATGCATAGAGTACATGTACCACACATGCATTTTGAAGTTTTTTTTTTCTAGCGGCATCGTATGTCTTGACCCCATTATCCCAAGCTTCTTCCAACTCATCCTTAAGTGGTTGCAGGTACACATTCATATTCTTCGCCGCATAATTGGGCCCTGGAATTATCAACGTCAGAAATATGTTCTTTCTTTGCATAATCTGCCCGGGGGGAGATTGAGTGGAATGACAAATACAGGCCAACAACTGTATTGGGTTGCCGTCATGCCGAAGGGATTAAAACCATCTGTGGCGGCACAGACTCGAGGATTCCTTGGATCTGTCGCTTTATCCTGAGGCAATCCATCGAAATGTCTCCACGCTTCCCCATCCGATGTGTGTACCATCATATTATTCCCATTCGCATCTAGTTCGGTTCTTTTGCCCAATTTGTGCCATGTCATCTGTGTGGGTGTCTCTTTGACCATGAAAAGACGTTGAAGTCTTGGTACGACTGGCATTTACCGAAGAACACTAACTGCGATTTTGGTCTGCCTTTTCTCACCCATACCGTTGTCTACCACAAGATATCTGCAAAACTCGCAATTGGGACAATAGTCCAAGTGTGCTTACTCCTTCCTAAATAAGACACATCCTTTCTCACATGCATCTATCTTCTCATAGGGTATCTTAAGTACATGAAGTATTTTGTCCGACTGGTACAGGTTTGCAGGCATGACATGGCCTTTGGGTAGGAAACGTCCAAATAGTGTCATCATCACGTCGTAGCATTCTCTTCCCAAGTTGAACTGAGCCTTCAGAGCCATTACTTGTGCAATTGCATCCAGCTGACAAAGCTCAGTGTGCTCATGGAGAGGACGATTTGAAGACTCCAACATTTCATAAAAGGCCTTTGCAGATTCCTTCATCTCATCTTCCGAATCCCGAGCATCATCAAAGTCTTGCACCATGTCTTCGATCTCGGTACCATGCTCGTCCGTGCGACGATGGACCACCTCAGCTCTTGTGCGTTGTATAGACTCACCATGAAATGTCCACACCGTATAATTAGGCTTAACACCCCTCCTCTACAGGTGTTTAATCATTACAAACTCTATCGTCTTTTTATAGTTGTCGCATCCAGGACAGGGGCAATAGTTTCTTTCCTGGCCATTTGAGAATGCGGCTTTCACAAATTCCTTTGTTTTTACAAACCAGTCTTTCGTCATCTCTTTCTAACTAGTATGGCCGGTATACATCCACGCACGATTACTCATCTTGCGTAGCTACTAAAGACAGAAGAAATATATTTATATATAATTTAGCATTTATATTCATCGGTTAATCAGGTTCGCCATTTTTATTACGTCCAGGCAACCTACACGCTAATAGGTAAAGATAGGTCCTAATCCCACCCAAGTATGTGTAGATTGGGTTCGTTTTCCCATGCTCTGCTCCGGATCCAACGCAAAATTTCGGCAGCACCTCCCAGCTGTTCACCTGATACACGTCTCCGCAATAAACAGAGAGGATGTGCATCTGGAGAACAACAGGGAGGCACTGACGAAATTCCGCATCGGATCCAGAGCACAGCATACGGGAAAACGAACCCAATCTACACATACTCGGGTTGTCCATGGATAATGTTGGACAATTCGAAAGGATGGTGTTTATAAATATGCAAAGACATGCATATTTATAGATTTCGCACTTTCAAACTGGAGACGCATACTCGTCACGCATACTGATAAATTAATTTAATTACCTAAATCTAGGAAGTTTCATCCGGAAACCGACCCACAGTAAATGAAGGGGCGAGGAGGAGATGACATGTGTACTGACCCACGAATGCAGGGGCGGAGCTAGTACAACGCACGGGGAGGTCTTCGCACAGCAGACCTCACAGCGAAGACACAACTGTTACATGTAAATCCACCCGATCAACACAAATATGCTAATTATGTCATTTTATAGCTAAATGGGATAATTATCTCAGTGTTGGGGAAAATAAGGTAAGGAGAATAATAAAGAGGAGAAGAAAGGGGAGAAGAAAGAGGAGGAGGAGAAGAAGAAGAAGAAATCAAGAAGAAGGAGAAGGAGGAGGAGGAGAAGAAGGAGGAGAAGAAGGAGAAGGTATTTTCCTTCTTCTTCTTCTTCTTCTTCTTCTTCTTCTTCTTCTCCTCCTCCTCCTCCTCCTCCTCTCCTCTCCTCCTCCTCCTCCGCCTCTCCTTTTCTCCTCCTCCTCCTCCTCCTCTCCTCTCCTCCTCCTCCTCCGCCTCTCCTTTTCTCCTCCTCCTCTCCTCTTCTTCTCCTTTCACGGGAAATTTCGGCATGACATGTCCCAATTCGAAATATCACATGTCCAAATCACATGTCCACATATGACATGTCCACTTCAATTTTTCATATAATAGGAAGAACAATATAGAATGTGAAGCATAATGCAAGAGTCTTTTTTCTTCACAATATTTGGAACTAGTGGTAATCAATTCTGTTTTTTATTTAAATAGCCTATATGAAACTTGAAGAAAAATTTGCAACCTAATAAGAATTAACCTAAGTAACTTAACATAAGAACCTAATAAAAATTAACCTAAATAAATTAACCTAAGTAACTTAACTAAATTAACCTAAACAACTTAAAGTAAGAACCTTATAGCAACAAGAACCTAATAACAATAACCTAACTAAATTAACCTAAGTAACTTAACTTAACTAAATTACCCTTAGCAAAGAGGCAAAGAGAGGAAAGGAGGGTCGGAGGACTTACAAGGGGCTAGGGGAGACGTCAGCGATAAGGTGGAGCTCGGGGGAAATGCTGGCGGCAAGGTGGACTAGGGGCATAGAGAGGAGGGGGCGGTGGGGGAGCAGGGGGTCGCAGGGAAGAGGGGGCGATGGTGGAGCAGGGCACGGAGAGGAGGTGGCGGTGGTGGAGCAGGGACACGATGGTGGAGGAGGGGGTCGCAGGGAGGAGGAGGGCGAGCTCCGGCAGCGGGTCGCGGGGAGGAGGGAGGAGGGAGGATGAGCTCCGGTGCCGACGGAGGAAGAGAGTTGGGGACTCTGGTGAGCCGTTATGGGGGAGAGAGAGGGGGTGGGGTGGGGGTTGACAACGTTAGGTCTGGTTGCCTCTTTGCCGTCTGCCCCCGACAGCAAAGTGGTAACAGGCTGACGACAAAGAGGTGGACCGTTATGGGTTAGAGGGCGGTGTGGGGTGGGTTCTGTCTCGTCTGCGTCCATGTGCTTTGGTGTCAGCTGGCAGACGGAAAAGAAGCAGCAGATGGCAAAGATGATGTTTGCCATCAGCCTGGTCTTTGCCGTCAGGTTTTGGGTAGCTGATGGCAAAGAGTGTCTTTGCCATCAGCCAGCAGACGGCAAAGAAGCAGCAGATGGCAAATTCTCTAATTCCAGTAGTGTTTGTTCGAGCTTAAACAGTTGCCTCATACTCTTAAGTATGCCTATCTGGATGAAAAAGAGATATATCTTGTTATAATTAGTGCTAGCCTCTCAAAGCATGAAGAAAAGAAGTTACTAAAAACTCCGAGGAAGCACTGTGCTGCTATTGGATATACTCTTGATGATCTTAAGGGCATTAGACCCACTCTATGCCAGCACAAGATCAAAACTGATCCTGATTTCAAACCAGTTGCTGATCATCAAAGGATATTGAATACTAAGATGAAAGAAGTAGTAAGAAAAGAAATACTAATGCTCCTGGAAGCGTGCATTATCTATCATGTTGCTCATAGTGATTGGGTGAGTCCGGTGCATTGTATCCCTAAGAAGGGAGGCATTACCGTTGTCCCTAATGATAAGGATGAATTGATCCCAAAGAGGATTCTTACTAGCTATAGGATGGTGATCGATTTTAGGAAATTGAATAAAGACACTAGGAAAGATCATTACCCTTTGCCTTTTATCGACCAAATGCTAGAAGGCTGTCTATACACACATACTTCTGCTTTCTAGACGGTTATTCTGTTTTCTCCGAAATACTAGTTGCACAATCTGATTAGGAGAAAACCACTTTCACCTGCCCTTTCGGTACCTTTGCTTATAGACGTATGCATTTTGGCTTGTGTAATGCACCTGCCACCTTTCAAAGATGTATGATGGCTATATTCTCTGACTTTTGTGAAAAGATTGTCGAGGTTTTCATGGATGACTTTTCCGTTTATGGGTCTTCTTTTGATGATTGCCTCAGCAACCTTGATCGAGTTCTACAGAGATGTAAAGACACCAATCTTGTCTTCAATTGGGAGAAGTGCCACTTTATGGTTAATGAAGGCATCGTCTTAGGACATAAAATTTCCAAAAGAGGTATGGAAGTCGATAAGGCTAAGGTTGATGCAATCGAGAAAATGCCATACCCCACAGATATCAAAGGTATAAGAAGTTTCCTTGGTCATGCTGGTTTCTATAGAAGGTTCATTACAAACTTCTCTAAGATTTCTAGGCCTCTTACCAATCTCTTGCAAAAGGATATTCCTTTTGTTTTTGACGATGATTGTGAGGAAGCCTTCGAACTACTTATGAGGGCTTTGACAACTGCACCTATTGTTCAACCACCTGATTGGAACTTGCCTTTTGAGATCATGTGTGACGCTAGTGATTATGCTGATGGTGTTGTTCTAGGGCAAAGAGTTGATAAGAAGTTGAATGTTATTCACTACGCTAGTAAAACTCTAGACAATGCCTAGAGAAACTATGCTACTACGGAGTAGGAATTTTTAGCAGTCGTGTTTGCATGTGAAAAGTTCAGGTCTTACATAGTTGATTCCAAAGTCACTATTCACACTGATCATGCTGCTATTAAGTACCTCATGGAGAAGAAGGACACTAAACCAAGACTTAGCAGATAGGTTCTCTTGCTATAAGAATTTGATTTGCACGTTGTCGGCAGAAAGGGTGCTGATAACCCCGTAGCAGATAACTTTTCTAGGTTGGAGAACGTTCTTGATGACCCATAACCTATTGATGATAGCTTTCCTGATGAGCAACTGAATGTGATCAATGCTTCACATAGTGCATCGTGGTATGCTGATTATGCAAACTATATTGTTGCCAAATATATACCACCTAGTTTCACGTACCAGCAAAAGAAGAAATTCTTCTTTGACTTGAGACACTACTTTTGGGATGATCCTCACCTTTATAAGGAAGGAGTAGATGGTGTTATTAGACGTTGTGTACCTGAACATGAACAGGGACAGATCCTACAGAAGTGCCACTCCGAGGACTACGGAGGACACCATGCGGGAGATAGAACTGCACACAAGGTATTGCAATCAGGTTTCTATTGGCCCACTCTCTTCAAGGATGCCCGTAAGTTGTCTTGTCTTGTGACGAATGTCAAAGAATAGGTAATATTAGCAAACGTCAGGAAATGCCTATGGCTATTCACTTGTCATTGAACCATTTGATGTCTGGGGCTTTGATTATATGGGACCTTTTCCAAAATCCAACGGGTATACTCATATCCTAGTTGCTGTTGATTTCGTCACTAAGTGGGTAGAAGCTATCCCCACTAGTAGTGCTGATCACAACACCTCTATCAGGATGCTGAAAGAAGTTATCTTCCCTAGATTTGGAGTCCCTGGATATCTAATGACCGATGGTGGTTCACACTTCATTCATGGTGCTTTCCGTAAAACGCTTGCTAAGTACGATGTCAACCATAGAATTGCGTCTCCCTATCACCCTCGGTCTAGTGGTCAAGTAGAGCTAAGTAATAGAGAGATTAAACTGATTCTGCAAAAGACTGTCAACAGGTCTAGAAAGAATTGGTCTAAGAAGATCGATGATGCACTATGGGCTTATAGAACTGCCTATAAGAATCCCATGGGCATGTCTCCGTACGAAATGGTGTACGATAAAGCATGTTATTTACCTCTTGAGCTAGAGCATAAAGCTTATTTGGCAATCAAAGAGCTCAACTTTGATTTCAAACTTGCCGCTAAGAAGAGGTTATTTGATATTAGCTCGCTTGATGAATGGAGAACTCAGGCATATGAGAATGCCAAGTTATTCAAAGAAAAGGTTAAGAGGTGGCATGATAAGAGGATACAAAAGCGTGAGTTCAATGTAGGTGATTATGTCTTGCTATATAACTATCGTTTAAGATTCTTTGTAGGAAAGATTCTCTCTAAATGGGAAGGTCCCTATGTTGTTGAGGAAGTATATCATTCCGGTGTTATCAAGATCAACAACACGGAAGGTAATTGTCCAAGAGTTGTAAATGGGCAAAGAATCAAGCATTATATCTCAGGTACTCCCATAAGTGTTGAACGCACATTAACACCATAACTCCGGAACAATACCAAAGGGATATTTATCAGCCTGTTTCAGACTCAAAAACGAAGAGGTATGTGATTCGGTAAGAAAACAGAGTCCAAAACTTTTCCAGTAGGAAATTCTCTCCGTTTTGGAATATTTGAAAAAATACAAAAATTGGAAGTAGTCCAGAAAGTGCGCGAGGAGGCGACAAGCCTGCACGGCGCGGGCCCACCCCCTGGCCACGCCGTGAGGGCTTGTGGCCACCTCGTGCGCCTCCCGGACTCCGTTTTCGTGCGGGGTACTCCTTCTGGTCTGGAAAAAATCATTATATATACTCCCGTTTGGTCTCACCCCTGCATCACGCAGATTTCCTCTGTTTTTCTCTTTGAGCCTTTTTCCGTTGCAGATCTAGATCGCTATGACTTCCCCAAAAGCTCCGAAGGACAAGATCTTCGAGAAGGTCATCAATCCCTACCTCACAGGAGTGCTGCAACACCCTCAATCTATCGAGATGCGTGAGGGGATGTTGCACATCCGTGACATTGAGGGGCCCAAGAAGACCGGAAGCATGGAGACGAGGCTCGAAGCAATGGAGCAACAAGTCTTCAAGTGCCAAGGGATGGTGGAGCGTGGACTCAACGCCAACCACATGATGATCACGGAGTTCACCAACAAGCACATGATTGATGCCAATGACATTGGGAAGCACCTCTCCAGGCTCTGTGACATGATTGATCAACTCGAGGCCTAGATCTATGACCTGCAAAACCAAAACTGTGAGTATGAGTATAGATTTAAATCAATACGGTTGGCTGCAGATTCGAGGATTACGGAGACTCGTTCATCTTTCCATGATGGAGCACCTATCCCTTGGAAGACGGAGGATCAAACTCATGTTGCAACAACTCCTCCACCTCCACCAAAGGAAGACAACTGAGCATTGGTATGGGCAATCCCCTTGGCTTGTGCCAAGCTTGGGGGAGTTGCCCCGGTATCGTATCACCATCACATCTTTTGCCTTTACCTTTGTTTTAGTTTTCGTTTTTCAGTTTTCTCTTTCCCTAGTAGAATAAAAGTCTTAGTGTTTTAGTCTTGAGTTTTGCTTTGTGTCACCCCCGATGTATTCGAGCTCGTGAGCCATATAATAAAGAGTGTCTTAGTTGAAGGGCTTTGCCTCTTGCCATGATCAAAAGAGTGAGAATAGAACAAAAGCATGAAAGATCATGTAATGATCTTATGGGAAGTGATGGCTTCACATATAAAAAGAATGAGGATTGAAACTTGTTGAGGGTAGGCAAACGTAGACCTTGGTCATGGTTGCTATTAATATGAAGTGATAAAGAAGGAGAGGTTCACATATAAATATATCATCTCTCACACCATCCATGATTGTGAACACTCACTAAACTATTGCGTGCCTAGAAGTAGATGTTGGACAAGGAGGACAACATAATGAATTGTGTTTGCTTGGCTCCGAACAATGTTATATGATTAGAGATCCCTTAGCATGTGATGATAGCTTCCACCTCACATTATCCAAACCTCCCGCACCAAGTAGAGATACTACTTGTGCATCCATAAACCTTCAACCCAGTTTTGCCATGAGGGTCCACCATACCTACCTATGGATTGAATAAGATCCCTCAAGTAAGTTTTCATTGTTGCAAGCAATAAAAATTTCTCTCTAATACGTATGATCTGTTAGTGTGTGGAAAATAAGCTTTGTACGAACCTGTGATGAGGAAGACATAAAAGCGACAAACTGCATAATAAAGTTCTTTATCACAGGAGGCAATATAAAGGGATGTTCCTTCGCACTAAGAGGACACGCATCCAAACCTCAAAAGCGCATGACAACCTCTACTTCCCTCTGCGAAGGGCCTATCTTGTACCTTTACTTTTTGCCCTTGAAAGAGTCATGGTGATCTTCAGCAACTCCTCATCTCGCCTTTATCTTGGCTAACGTCATATGCTTGGGAAAGATCTATATTCATATGTCAACTTGGAGGTAAGTATTCATGAATTATTATTGTTGACATTGCCCTTGAGGTAAGCAGTTGGGAGGCAAAACTATAAGCCCCTATCTTTCTTCGTGTCCACCTGAAACTTTGATCTCATGAGTACCACGTGAGTTGTAGCAATTGTAGAGAATGAAAGAATGATTGAGTATGTGAATTTCCTTTACAAGCTCTTATTTGACTCTTTCTGATGTTGTGATAAATTGCAATTGCTTCAATGACTAAAGGCAATCGGTTGTGACTTCTCGGTAAAGGTCTTGATCCATGCTTTACTTTGTGAAGGAATTATCACTTTAGCATGAGAGATTATATGTTGGTATTGCTGTTCTGATCATGATCATGATGCATGCATGTTGGTATCTTGTTTTGTCGACACCTCTCTCCCTAAACATGTGGACATATTTATTGAGATAGGCTTTCGCTTGAGGACAAGCGAGGTCTAAGCTTGGGGGAGTTGATACGTCCATTTTGCATCATGTTTTCATGTTGATATTTATCGCTTCTTGGGCTATTATTTCACTTTACGGTACAATTCTTATGCCTTTTCTCTCTTATTTTTACAAGGTTTACATGAAGAGGGAGAATGTCGGCAGCTGGAATTCTGGCCTGAAAGTGGAGCAAAGTTGTAATACCTATTCTGCGCAACTCCAAACGCCGTAAAAATCAACGAGGATTTTTTTCGGATATATAAAAAATACTGGGCCGAAGAAGCGCCAAAGGGGCGCGTGCAGGTGGCCACAAGCCTGCACGGCGCGACCACCCCCCAGGCCGCGTCATGAGGGCTTCTGGGCAGCCTGCTGGCCCTCTTGCCCCCCTCTTCTGCTATATGAAGGGTTTCATCTGGAAAAAAAATTAGGGAGGATCTTTTTTGTTGATTCTCCGCCGCCACGAGGCCGAACTTGAGCAGAACCAATCTAGAGCTCCGGCAGGACAATCCTGCTGGGGAAACTTCCCTCCCGGAGGGGGAAATCGTCGCCATCGTCATCACCAACACTCCTCTCATTGGAGGGGACTCGTCACCATCAAAATCTTCATCAGCACCATCTCATCTCCAAACCCTAGTTCATCACTTGTAACCAATCTCCGTCACACAACTCTGATTGGTACTTGTAAGGTTGCTAGTAGTGTTGATTACTCTTTGTAGTTGATGCTAGTTGGATTACTTGGTGGAAGAGTTTATGTTCAGATCCTTGATGCTATTCATTACCTGTCTGGTCATGAAGATGATTATGCTTTGTGAGTAGTTACTTTTGTTCCTGAGGACATGGGATAAGTCATGCTAATAGTAATCATGTGAATTTGGTATTTGTTCGGTAATTTGATATGTTGTATGTTGTTTGTCCTCTAGTGGTGTTATGTGAACGTCGACTACATAACACTTCACCATTATTTGGTCCTAGAGGAAGGCATTGGGAAGTAGTAAGTAGATGATGGGTTGCTAGAGTGACAGAAGCTTAAACCCTAGTTTATGCGTTGCTTCGTAAGGGACTGATTTGGATCCACTAGTTTAATGCTATGGTTAGACTTTCTCTTAATTCTTCTTTCGTAGTTGCGGATGCTTGTGAGAGGGGTTAATTATAAGTGGGATGCTTTTCCAAGTAAGGGCAGTACCCAAGCGCCGGTCCACCCACATATCAAACTATCAAAGTAACGAACGCGAATCATATGAACATGATGAAAACTAGCATGACAGAAATTCCCGGGTGTCCTCGGGAGCGTTTTTCCTCCTATAAGACTTTGTCCAGGGTTGTCCCTTGCTACAGAATGGATTGGGCCACTTTTCTGCACCCTTTCTACTTTTGTTACTTGTTGCTTGCTACGAATCATCTCACCACACAATCACATGTTACCGACAATTTCAGTGCTTGCAGAATTTACCTTGGTGAAAACCACTTGTTAGATCCTTCTGCTCCTCGTTGGGTTCGACACTCTTACTTATCTAAAGGACTACGATAGATCGCCTATACTTGTGGGTCATCAGACACCATGCGGGTGACAGAACTGCACAAAAGGTATTGCAATTAGGTTTCTATTGGCCCACTCTCTTCAAGGATGCCCGTAAGTTTGTCTTGTGACAAATGTCAAATAATAGGTAATATCGGTAAACGTGAGGAAATGCCTATGAATTATTCCCTAGTTGATGTTGATTACGTTACTAAGTGGGTAGAAGCTATCCCAACTAGTAGTGCTGATCACAACACCTCTATCAGGATGCTTAAAGAAGTTATTTTACCTAGATTTGGAGTCCCTAGATATCTAATGACTGATGGTGGTTCACATTTTATTCATGGTGCTTTCCGTAAACCACTTGCTAAGTATGATGTCAACCATAGAATTGCATCTCCCTATCACCCTCAGTCCACTGGTCAAGTAGAGCTAAGTAATAGATAGATTAAACTAATTCTGCAAAAGACTGTTAATTGGTCTAGAAAGAATTGGTCTAAGAAGCTCGATGATGCACTGTGGGCTTATAGAACTGCTTCTAAGAATCCCATGGGCATGTCTCCGTACAAAATGGTTTACGGTAAAGCATGTCATTTACCTCTTGAGCTAGAGCATAAGGCTTATTGGGCAATCAAAGAGCTCAACTTTGATTTCAAACTTGCTGGTGAGAAGAGGTTATTTGATATTAGCTCGCTTGATGAATGCAGAGCTCAGGCATATGAAAATGCCAAGTTGTTTAAAGAAAAGGTTAAGAGGTGGCATGATAAAAGGATACAAAAACGTGAGTTCAATGTACGTGATTATGTCTTGCTATATAATTCTCGTTTAAGTTTTTTTGTAGGCAAGCTTCTCTCTAAATGGGCAGGTCCTTACATTATTGAGGAAGCATATCGTTCCGGTGCCATCAAGATCAACAACACGGAAGGTAATTTTCCGAGAGTGGTAAATGGGCAAAGAATCAAGCATTATATCTCAGTTACTCCCATAAATGTTGAAAGCAATATTATCAATACCATAACTCCGGAGGAGTACATAAGGGATATTTATCAGCCTCTTTCAGACTCCGAAAAGGAAGAGGTATGTGATTCGGTAAGTAAACCGACTCCAAAACTTTTCTAGTAGGAATTTTTCTCCGTTTTGGAATTTTTAGAAAAATAGAAAAATTTAAAGTAGTCCACAAAGCGCACGAGGAGGCGACAAGCCTACCAGGCGCGGGCCATCCCCCTGGCCGCACCTGGGGGGCTTGTGACCACCTCGTGTGCCTCCCGGACCCCGTTTTCTTGCGGAGTACTCCTTCTGGTCGGGAAAAAATCATTATATATTCTCCTGAAAGGTCTGACCCTTGTATCATGCAATTATCCTATGCTTTCATTTCGAGCCTATTTCTGCATCAGATTTAGGGCAAGATGTCTTCTCAAGATTCAGAGGGGGAGAACTATCACTACTGGAATCCAGTTCTTTGCCGTCAGCCATCCCTTTGCCATATGCCGGCTGATGGCAAAGAACCTCTTTGCCGTCAGTTAACACAAGGCGGACGGCAAAGGGCTGACAGATGGCAAAAATACTATTCGCCATGTGTCGGCCCTTTGCCGTCTGCCAGCGGACGGCAAAGGGACCAAGGGCAGACGGCAAAGAGCACGGGTGGGTCCCATGCCTGCCGTGCCCGACGGAAGGCTAGCTTTGCCGTGTGTCGGCCTTTGCCGTCTGCCGTTGGGGACTTTGCCGTCGGCGGGCGGACGACAAAGGTGCCGACCGTGTAACGGTCGTCTTCTCCCCCTCGCGCTCACTGTCTCTCTCTCTGTCCCCCCCTCACAGTACGCTCACTGTCACTGGCCCCCGACGCCGCATCGCCTTGCTCCCCGCGGCGCTCCCCTCCCCGCGGCCACCCCGGCCCCTCCCCGTGGCCACCCCCTCCCCGCGGCCACACCCCTCCCCGCGGCGAACCCTCCCTGTGGAGCCCGCCACCGCACCGCCTCGCTCCCACTGGCGACCACCTCCCCGCAGCGCTCCCCTCCCCGCGGCGACCCCCTCCCCGCAGCGCTGCCCTCCACACGGCGACCCCCTCCCCGCGGACACCCCGGCCCCTCCCGGCGGCCACCCCCTCCCCGCGGCCACACCCCTCCCCGCGGCGACCCCTCCCCGCGGCCACCCCCTCCGCGCGGCCACACCCCTCCCGGCGACCCCACCCTGCAGCCACCCCCTCCCCGCGGCCACAACCCTCCCGACGGCCACAGGCCTCCCTACGTCCACCCCCTCCCCGCGGCCACACCCCTCCCGCGACAACTTCCCTGGTGAGTTCAATTTTTTTCTTTCTTTTTTTCATTTTAGTGCATCTGACGATTAAGTTTCATTGTACCTGACTCTAGATAGCTTTAGACGATGAAGCGTCAAAATTATAGTATAGACATTCACAAAATGTGAAAGATCTAGGGTATATGTTTGTATTGTGTTTGTGGTCATCATATCAAACAAAAGCACACCAAATTTTGGCGGAGCAAATGGTGGCCTCGCCAAAAATTGGGCTGCACTATAAAGTTGAATAGCAGATGGGGTTGGGATGAGCTAAATAATTTTACCTTAACCAAAACACAGGCTATATATCATCTGGTCAACCCCGAATTTTTTGGTTGACTTATGTGCTTTGATCCAAACAACCCCCTAGCTAGTTTATATTTTGGTCATTCTTCAGTAAACAAAATAAATATTACATTCCATATTAATATGAAATTTTATTTCCAAGTATTAGTACCAAAGATCAGTAATTTTCAAACTAATTGTTGATGTCTAGTTGTACCATTACACTATTATGGTTTGAAAGGCACAAACTAATCTAATGATTCACTCGAAAAAAAGGGAACTGGTTCTAGATAACTGCAAAAACATGTGGTTTGAAACACACAAACTAATCTAATGCTAAAATCGATCTAACCTTTTTCCCTTCGTTTGGACGCTCATTGGTCCGGCCGCCAGCCAAAATGTGCCGATGGATCGACATGATGGCGCCTTTGTGCCCCCTTCCTTCTCGGCAAAGAAATACAATAGATCACCATCTAGCAATTGGCCACGGTGACAGGTTAGATCGCAGGAGCAGGTTTTGAACACGATCGCAGGAGCAGGTTGGAAACGAAGTACTTGGATGAGATTTGAACTATTTCTTTTAGGGATAACTATTCCAATGGTGTACTAGGATGGCCTCTTTGCTTCCATAATAGTGGGCTGATCTCATTTTATATTTCCTAGAATTTGGGCATTTTGCGTCCAGTCATATGTAAAGCAATCCACGGGTCTGGTTAAGGGAGGCACAAGGGGGGCAACGCAAGGAACGGATAGTTCCGGTGGCACATATAAGAAATGAAAGTTATCCCGATATATATGCATCGGTTGCTTCTTTGTGCTTTTGCAATGGTGGTCTCTTCTTTCAAGGAGGAAAGCAAAAATCTAAAAAAAACACTAGATTCTAGATAGTTTCCATTTCTAGTAACGGGGGTTAATAGAAAGTTAGAGTTATGGTGGCCGAGTGAGGTCACAAGGGATATACAAGAAGAAGAAGAAAAAGAGGAGAGAGGATAAGAAGAAAGAAAAGGACCCCGACCCCCCGCCCACGACCCCCGACGCCCGACGCCACCAACCCCCAAGGCCCGATGCCACCAACGCCCGACCCCCGACGCCATTGACACCCGACTCCCGACCCCCGACACCCGACACCACTGACCCCCGACACCCGACTCTCGACCCCTGACGCCCGACGCCACCAATCCTCGACGCCTGACGCCACCAACCCCCGACCTCCGACGCCACTGACGCCACCAACCCCCGACCCCCGACCCCGATGCCCGACACCACTGACCCCCGACCCCCAACTCCCGACGCCCGACACCACTGACCCCCGACCCCCAACCTCCAACCCCCGACTCCTGACCCCCGACCCCCGACCCCCGATGCCACTGACCCTCGACCCCCGACCCCCTACCCCGACCCCCGACCCCCTACCCACGGGGTCATAATTTTGTAAATTATGAGTTATATAGGTCACATATTTTCTGATTATGTTAATTATAAAAACATCATATTTGTGTTGATCGGGTGAATTTCAATGTGCAGTTGTTCGACGACCTCCAAGTGCGTTGGACGAGCTCCGCCCTTGCGTTTGTTGGTGAGCACAAATGACTTCTCCTCCTACCCCCCTTAATTTGCTCTTTCACGGTCTTCGTGCCGATGAAACTTGCTAGCTATAGGTTTCTTCAATCATGAGTATGCGTGACCAGTATGTGTCTCCCATTCGAAAGGGCGACATCTATAAATATGCATTTCTTTGCATATTTATAACCGCCATCCTTTCGAATTGTCCAACATGATCCATGGACAGCCCGAGTATGTGTAGATTGGGTTTGTTTTCCCGTATGCTGTGCTCCGGATCCGATGCGGAATTTTGTCAGTGCCTCCCCTATTGTTCTCCGGGTACACATCCTCTCTTCCTATTGCCGAGATGTGTATCAGGAGAACAGCGGGGAGGTGCTGCCGAAATTCTGCGTCACATCTGGAGCAGAGCATGGGAAAACAAACCCAATCTATACATACTCGGGTGGGATTAGGACCTATCTTTACCTATTAGCGTGTAGGTTGCATGGACGTAATAAATCTGACAAACTTGATTAGCGTATGAATATAGATGATGAATTATATATTTATTTCTTGTGCCCCCATAGGTAGCTAGGAAACATGAGTGATCGTGCTTGGATGTACACTGGTCACCCTAGTCAGAAAGACATGACCCATGAATGGTTAACAAAAATTAGTGGGTTTGTGAGAGCCGCATTTGCAAATGGCCAGCATAAAACATGGTGCCCCTGTCCCAACTGCGACAACTGGAAAAAGCAGACAGAGTTTGAAATGGGTAAACACCTACAGAAGTGGGGTTTTACGCCTAATTATACGGTGTGGACTTTTCATGGTTAGTCTGACCAACGTGCTAGAGCTGAGGTGATTCGTCGTCGCACCGACGAGCATGGTACCGGGATTGAAGACATGGTGCAAGACTTTGATGATGCTCGTGATTCGGACGATGAGATGGAGGAATCTGCAAAGGCCTTCTATGAAATGTCGGAGTCTTCAAAACGTCCTCTCCATGAGCAGACTGAGCTTTGTCAGCTGGATGCCATCGCGCAAGTAATGGCTCTGAAGGCTCAATTCAACCTAGGCAGAGAATGCTACGATGCGATGATGACAATATTTGGACGCTTTCTACCCAAAGGCCATGTACTGCCTGCAAACCTGTACCAGTCAGAGAAAATCCTCCGTGTACTTAAGATGCCCTATGAGAAGATACATGCCTGTGAGAATGGATGTGCCTTATTTAGGCTTGAGTATGCGGCCTTGAACTATTGCCCCATTTGAAATTCTTCCAAGTATATTGTGGTAGACAACGACACAGGTGAGAAGAATCAGACCAAAATCCCCATTAGCGTTCTTCGATATCTGCCAATCGTACCAAGACTTCAACGTCTTTACATGGTCAAAGAGACGGCCAGACAGATGACATGGCACAAATTGGGCAAAAGAACCGAACTAGATGCGGATGGGAACAAGATGCTGGTACACACTTCAGATGGTTTTGCGTGGAGGCACTTCGATGCATTACATAAGGATAAATCAGAAGATCCAAGGCAACCTAGAGTTGCCATCAGCACGGATGGGTTCAATGTGTATGGTATGACAGCAGCACAATATAGTTGTTGGCCTGTATTTGTCATTCCACTAAATTTGCCACCTGGAGAGATTATGAAAAGAAAGAACATTTTCCTGACATTGATAATTCCAGGGTCCAACTATCCGGGGAAGAATATGAATGTGTACATGCAGCCGCTTAAGGATGAGTTGCAAGAAGCCTGGGATAATGGGATCAAGACCTACGACGCGGCTACCAAAACAAATTTCAAAATGTATGTGTGGTACATGTACTCGACGCATGATTATCCGGCATTTGCGCTATTCGCTGGCTGGTGTGTGCATGGAAGGTTCCCGTGCACCACATGCAAGGCAGCTCTTCAGTTCCGTTGGTTGCAGGCTGGTCGCAAGTATTCTTGCTTTGACATGCATAGACAATTCCTGGATCCTGACCATAAGTTTAGAAAAGACAAGAAGAATTTCATCAAAGGTAGAGTTGTCAAAAACACTGCACCAGCTGCGTTCACAGGCCAACAGACCCTTGATCAGTTAAACGCTCTCGAGCCTGATCCTTTGCGTCCAGGATACTTCAAAGGGTATAATACGGAACACGCCTCGACTCACAAGTCATGCTTATGGGATCTCCCTTACTTCAAAGACCTCCTTTGCCCACACAACATTGACGTGATGCACACTGAAAAGAATATTGCGAAGGCCATTTTTGGTACATTGTTCGGCATAGAGGGGAAGTCAAAAGATAATCCTAAGGCTAGAATCGACCTGGAGGCTCTATGTGATAGACTGTTGCAAAACTTGCGACAACAGAAAGGAAAGCAAAGCATAGAGAAGCCAAAGGCATGGTTCAATCTTGAAAGGCCAGCTATGAGGGAAATGCTATTGTTGGTGAAACTGCGGTTGATGTTCCCCGATGGGTATGCTGCGAATCTAAAGAGGGGAGCGAGTCTTGAGAAATTGAAAATATTTGGGCTCAAGAGTCATGATTGGCACATATGGATTGAGCGGGTAATGCCGGTGATGTTGCGTGGCTTTATCCCTGAGGATGAATGGCTAGTACTGGCAGAGCTGAGCTATTTCTTCTGTTCTCTTTGTGCGAAAGAACTATCGCCTGGTGTGCTAGATGAAATGGAAGAGTTGGCGCCGGAGTTGATCTGCAAATTAGAAAAGATCTTTCCACCGGGCTTCTTTAATCCAATGCAACATTTGATTTTACATCTCCCGACCGAGGCAAGAATGGGGGGGCCGTTCAAAATCGATGGTGCTACTCAACTGAGAGGATGCAGAAGACGCTTCGAGCTAAGTGTAAAAATAAACATAGAATTGAAGCATCGATGGCTGAGGCATTCATTACTGAGGAGGCGGCAAACTTCGTGACAGCACACTACGAAGCCAAAAATCATCATTTGCATAACCCGAAGCCTCGGTACAATGATGGCGATCGAGAAAAAGTTTGATCCAACCTCAGCCTATTCAAAGGTAAGCTCGCACCATCCGGTGCTTTGAAAGGGAAATCATTGGATGTCGAAGAATGGCGGACCATTTCATTGTATATCTTCACCAACCTAACAGAAGTGCAGCCGTACATCGAGTAAGTTCTCAGTAATTTATTGTTCCGCAACTTCTAATTGCTTTGAACTACTCTTATTCCCGCATATTTGATATAGTCGATACGTCGCCGAATTCTCGGATGGAGCGGTCATCGAAAAGGATTCCGTTGAAGAGTAGGAGCTTCTCGCAAAGCATGGAGGCGACTATCCCGGTTTCATCTCTTGGTTCAAAAAAGGGTAATTAATTACCATTAAGGGCCCATTTGATTTATTGGTCTTATTTGCGGCTAATTCATCCATTCTTTCGTATTAAACTTGTATGCTGATGCAGAGTCTATGGACGCCGAGTTGAGACAAGTCGCTAATGGTTTTGACTATAAGGTCCGTTCATTTGACAAATACAACATCAACGGGTATCACTTTCGTACCTTTGGCAAAGAGCTATCTATGCCCGACCTAAAGACTACAAATTGTTCTGTCTCTGCTATCGGCGAAGGAGACACCGAGTATTATGGTAGAGTTGAAGCAATTTATTAACTTCTATTCTATGGTGAAAACCCACCGACCGTCGTGGTCTTCAAATGTTATTGGTTTGAGCCGAGGGAGACTAGAAGGACTCATGAACATATAGGACTAGTCGAAATCAACCAAAACACCCACTTAGATGTTCCCGATGTCTATATTACGGCTCAACAGGCGACACAAGTTTTCTATCTACCGTTGGCCTGCTAAACTGATCCAAATCTCAAAGGTTGGGATGTCATTTATGAAGTGCCACCACATTTTAGACCACCTACCCTCAATGAAGAGGATTACGAACCTCACATTAACCCAGACACATATGAAGGAGAATTCTTCCAAGAAACACGTATGTCCAAGAAACGTTTCAAGAACCGCTCTACTTCACCCCAGAACATTGAAGTAGACAGCGACAGTGAATCCGTCTTAACCCCTGAGCCCGAGCAGGAAGAGCTGGAAGAAGAAGAGGTTACTGCTGCAGATGACATGTCACTTCTTGACCAATTACCTAATGGTGGCCTTCCACATGTTCTTCGTGATAGTGATGATGATGATGCATTTATTGATGATAGTGATGATCACGATGCATTTATTGACCCCGAAGCATATATAGACGAGGACGATTGTTATTAGTTCATGTCAGGTATTCAACTATTATACTATATATAAATTTTGAGCTCATGTTAGGTATTCAATTTTTATTAGTTATGTTGGTATTTATGACGATGATACACTTAAACTATATACATTTTATTACTCCTGTTGGTATTTATGTTGTACTAACTAGCAAAAGGGCCCGTGCGTTGCAACGGGAGAAAAAAACACTACATGCTTTTAATCTTTTTATAATCATTTTGATTTATTAAAATAATAAGCTAACTAACTAATATAGTCAGTCCTATCCTATTTTGTTGAGAAATCAACCCATCCATTGTTAATTCCACCATGATGAGAAATTGAGCAGGACATGCAAAGCAAAACAAAGGGGCTACGTGAATTGATCAATGGACTCTTATCTTATTTCACTCATGGGGTAGAGAATGTGGCATCATATGACAAACTGAAGATGGTGTTCCATTCTCTGTCTCTACAACAATACAATCTTACATTCAATACATTCATTCATCATCAAACAAAACCCCACAAAACAAAATTTCTTACCGGTGCTTGGCACACGGTTGGAGGCATGGGGAGGGGATCTCACCAGATGTTGTGTTCCTGCCGGAGGAGGGGATACGGTGAGGGGAGCAAGGGTTAGGCGCCTCTATCTGGCCATAAGAAGTTGTCGTTGCCGCGCCATAATCTCGGAGTTCCCCGTGTGAGCCATGAAGGCCCGCCTCCACCTGCAAGTACTTCGCTCCGCCGCGCCACCGTCGTTCTGCATCGAGTAGACACATCATCCCCAGTCACTGTAGCTGTCGCGTTGATTTGATCGAGCAAGCTGTGCTCGAGCGCCGGAACGGGGGCAGCAAGCAGGCAGAGTTACGGTCGAGTAGGCAGGTGGGTTGAGATCAACAACGGTGGTGGTTGAGGTCGGCCACGGCGGCGAGTGGTGTGGCAGTGGCCTGGGCACACGCGAGGGTGGACCAGGGTCGACGCGATGCGCTCGAGCGCCACAACATGGGCAGTGAGCGGGGAGAGGTACGGTCGCGGAGGTGGGTTGAGATCGGCAGCGGTGGCGGTTGAGGTCGGCCGCGGCGGCGAGTGGTGTGGCGGCGGCCTGGGCACAGGCCAGGGTGACCCAGGGTCGACGGGAGGAGGCGATGCGTACGGGTATAATTTTTGCAGCGAATCGTTTTTTCCTTTTGCGTTGCAGATAAATGATGGAGCGCGGGTTGAATAACAAAAATTACAGGGACTTTTTTATAAAAATGCCATGGTGGGTTTTTCGACGGAAACAATAGCCGCTTTATTATTAGGTATATATTTCATTTACTCTTTTTCATGACAAGTGTTGAAAGATGGTGGGAAAGGGTCAAAAGCACTCCGCGGTTGCTTCTTCGTCGGCGGGTGATGGGATGGGTACTTCCATTCCTGCCTTGCCTCTTCGGAGAGTGTTGCTCTCTACTTTGCAAGGAGCGCCCCCCGTGAGAGGAGGTCGACCCCCCGCGAAGCCGAGAGGCACTAAAGGTACACGTTGTATTCATGTTGGTATTTATGTTGTACTCATGTTGTATGCATATTGGTATTTATATACATTTTATTACTCATGTTGGTATTTATGTTGTACTAAAGGTACACGTGGCCGCGGGAGAGGTAGGGCTACACGGTCTCCGCCACCACCCCAAGTTGATTCACTTGAGCAAAGGACTTCTAGGGTGGATTCGTCTGAGGTGGAGGCTACACGGTCTCCGGTTCACGAGCCTCGGGTCGACGAGCCTTCGACCCACGAGGCTCGTGTCCCTGAGGCTTCTTTCCAGGCGGCTACGGAGCAAAGCAGGGATGAGGGTACGTCCCAAGAGACCCAGTGGGATACCTGGCCTGAGGCAAGTGGCCATGCTGGTAGCGACGAGGAGCTCGGTGAGGGGGCTACCGTCTACCAGCGTGGTAGTTCGGGGCTCCCTCTCGTGCCAGCGACCCCCGAGCAGAGGTGGTCGATTAGGCCAAATGGGGACAAGTAAGTTAATTTACTCTTATTTAACCTTTTGCCTTTGCATTTTCTCAAATATCTAATGTTTTGGCTTTAATTTGTCATACTGTAGGGGTTGGATTGTTGCCAAGGGTGTCCGCAAGCCCAACAGCGTCCTTGGTGTTCTTTGCCGTCAAAACTTCCCAGGGTTTGTTACGTTGCCCGGTTGGGAGCGACAGGTAGGAATGACCTGGGAGCACTACTTGGGTGCCCCGGCCCCGCCGGACGTGGAGATCGACGTTGTTTTGTGTGACACGAGGGCGGACATGGTGATCCGAAAGTTCTGGGTAATTTCTCTTTCACACAATTATAAATCAACCATAGCTATTTATTGTACTAATCGGTGTTGTCTCGTTTGTAGACCTACTACAGGTGTGAGGAGGGATACGAGGAGGACGTGGCAAAGGTTATCGAAACCGAATGTCGCCGCCTACTTCAAAACTTTCGGCACGAGGCTCGGGTGCAGGCTGTTCGAGACTACTATGCCACGCGGCGTATTAGGCTTGACAAGGCGAAGTGCCGTGATGCTAAGATGGAGAAGGAGCATTACATGAAGGTAATTACATATTATTAAGGCTTTGTAGTTAGTTTCCTTGATTTGGTTCTTACGCGCTCAAATTTCTCTTTATTAACTTAGGTGCCCCCGAGATGGTGTGTGGATAAGATGGATTGTTGGGACGCCTTGGTGGATCAGTGGTGCTCCGAAACGTGGGAGGCCAGCCACAACAACGCCAAGGAGAGGCATGGCAAAATGGTTGGCGTGCCACACCATCAAGGGAGCGTCAACTTAATCCAATTTGGCGAGAACTGGGTATGTGGTTTGCTTCATGCCTCATGCAATTCATTCTTAATGCTATCTTGAGCCCTTTACCAATAAAATTTTCCTCTCTCTCTCTTTTAGGCGCGTCACAATAAGACGGAGGCACCACAGATGTACGACCTGTATGCGATGGCCCATACTTCCTCGTACAAGAAGGTCAAGGCATTCTCTGAGTCTGACCTCGAGCATCCAGAAAACTTCACCAACATCTCCTCCCACGACAAGCTCGTGAAGTACAGAGATCACGGGAAGGCGAGGAAAGGGGAGGACTTTAACCCGAGCGAGGGGCCTATTGATCCAGAGCTGGTGATGATAGCTGGCAACGGGAGGCCCCATGGCTCGATCGCCATTGGAGACGGCCTTATACGTTGTCCTAGCTCTCTCCGGCAGATAAAGGCACGCCAAACGAGCTCTTTTCCGGAGATAACACGTCGTCCACGGCCAGTCGAGCTCGCCATCGAGGTTAGTTTAATGGACTCAACTATCTTTCCGCATTATGTTGTGCGTTGGAACCAATATGATTACATTGCTAACCATGAGTTGTGTTGCAGGCTGCTATTCAAAAAGAGAGAGAGGCAATGCAGGCGGCTATGGCGGAGAAGGATAAGGAGATTAGGGAGCTGGAGGAGAGGACGACTGCATTGGTGGAGGCGGAGAGGGCACGGAATGATGCGTCTACCAGGGCCATATACGAGCTCTTCGTGGTAAGTCTCTTCTTCATGCTATTTCAAATCTTGCATTTGAATGTCCGTTTCATTAATAAATAAAAAGTTTGACTTGTCCAAACCAAATGTACAGTCTGTGTGCGAGAAGAACGGCCAAGTCCCTCCGCCGATGCGAGTCATTAACGTGGCGGGGACGGTGAGTTTCATTTCAGTGGAGTGATCTTAAGAGTGTCCTCATGCTAACTACACATTGCAAACGATGTTTGGTGCAGAATATGTCCCGAAACACATCGCACGACCCTTCTACAGTCGAGCCTTCTCCAGGGCAGCCTTCTCCAGGTGAAACAAGCCAGAGCCACCGTGCTTGACCCTAACTTAGGTATGCTATTTCTAGTGTTTTAATAAAAGATAGCTAGATGACATAATTAGCTTAGTTAGCTCCAAAATGACCTATTTAATAAAAAATGATCTATACTTAGCTAATTATCCACGAAATGTCATAATTAGCTCCAAAAAGGCATTCTTAGCTAATTTAGCCCGAAGAAGGGGACAAGAGGAGAAGAAAGAGGAAAAATGAAAGGAAGGAAGAAGAAGAAGAGGAGAAGAAGAAGAAGGAGAGGGAGGAGGATAAGAAGAAGGAGAAGGAGGAGAAGAAGGAGAAGGAGCTCCTCCTTCTCCTTCTTCTTCCTCCTTCTTCCTCCTTCTACTTCTCCTTCTTCTTTTCTTCTTCTTCTCCTCTCCTTCTCCTCCTCCTCCTCCTCCTTATTTTACTTCTTCTTCTCTTTCACTTCTTCTACGTAGCTTAGACTCATCCAAGAAAGCATAAATTGGATAATTACCCATCTAAGTGACATAATTAGCTTAGTTAGCTCCAAAATGACCTATTTAATAAAAAAATGACCTATACTTAGCTAATTATCCTGGAAATGACATAATTAGCTCAAAAACGCATTCTTAGCCAATTTAGCCCGAAGAAGGGGACAAGAGGAGAAGAAAGAGGAAAAATGAAAGGAAGGAAGAAGAAGAAGAGGAGAAGAAGAAGAAGGAGAGGGAGGAGGATAAGAAGAAGGAGAAGAAGGAGGAGAAGAAGGAGAAGGAGCTCCTCCTTCTCCTTCTTCTTTCTCCTTCTTCCTCCTTCTCCTTCTCCTTCTTCTTTTCTTCTTCTTCTCCTCTCCTTCTCCTTCTCCTACTCCTCCTCCTCCTCCTCCTCCTTATTTTACTTCTTCTTCTCTTTCTCTTCTTATACGTAGCTTAGACTCATCCAAGAAAGCCTAAATTGGCTAATTATCCATCTAAATGACATAATTAGCTTAGTTAGCTCCAAAATGACCTATTTAATAAAAAATGACCTATACTTAGCTAATTATCCTCGAAATAACATAATTAGCTCAAAAAAGGCATTCTTAGCCAATTTAGCCCGAAGAAGGGGACGAGAGGAGAAGAAAGAGGAAAAATGAAAGGAAAGAAGAAGAAGAAGAGGAGAAGAAGAAGAAGGAGAGGGAGGAGGATAAGAAGGAGAACAAGGAGGCGAAGAAGGAGAAGGAGCTCCTCCTTCTCCTTCTTCTTCCTCCTTCTTCCTCCTTCTCCTTCTCCTTCTTCTTTTCTTATTCTTCTCCTCTTCCTTCTCCTTCTCCTCCTCCCCCTCCTCCTCCTCCTTCTTTTACTTCTACTTCTCTTTCTCTTCTTCTACGTAGCTTAGGCTCATCCAAGAAAGGCTAAATTGGCTAATTATCCATCTAAATGAAATAATTAGCTTAGTTAGCTCCAAAATGACCTATTTAATAAAAAATGACCTATACTTAGATAATTATCCTTGAAATGAAATAATTAGCTCCAAAAAGGCATTCTTAGCAAATTTAGCCCGAAGAAGAGGGCAAGAGGAGAAGAAAGAGGAAAAATTAAAGGAAGGAAGAAGAAGAAGAGGAGAAGAAGAAGAAGGAGAGGGAGGAGGATAAGAAGGAGGAGAAGAAGGAGAAGGAGCTGCTCCTTCTCCTTCTTCTTTCTCCTTCTTCCTCCTTCTCCTTCTCCTTGTTCTTTTCTTCTTCTTCTCCTCTTCCTTCCCCTTCTCCTCCTCCTCCTCCTCCTCCTTATTTTACTTCTTCTCTTTCTCTTCTTCTACGTAGCTTAGACTCATCCAAGAAAGCCTAAATTGGCTAATTATCCATCTAAATGACATAATTAGCTTAGTTAGCTCCAAAATGACCTATTTAATAAAAAATGACCTATACTTGGCTAATTATCCTACAAAATGACATAATTAGCTCCAAAAAGGCATTCTTAGCCAACTTAGCCTGAAGAAGGGGACAAGAGGAGAAGAAAGAGGAAAAATGAAAGGAAGGAAGAAGAAGACGAGGAGAAGAAGAAGAAGGAGACGGAGGAGGGTAAGAAGAAGGAGAAGAAGGAGGAGAAGAAGGAGAAGAAGGAGGAGAAGAAGGAGAAGGAGCTCCTCCTTCTCCTTCTTCTTCCTCCTTCTTCCTCCTTCTCCTTCTCCTTCTTTTCTTCTTCTTCTCCTCTCCTTCTCCTTCTCCTCCTCCTCCTCCTCCTCCTTCTTTTACTTCTTCTTCTCTTTCTCTTCTTCTATGTAGCTTAGAATCATCCAAGAAAGCCTAAATTGGCTAATTATCCATCTAAATGACATAATTAGCTTAGTTAGCTCCAAAATGACCTATTTAATAAAAAATGACCTATACTTGGCTAATTATCCTACGAAATGACATAATTAGCTTAGTTAGCTCCTAAATGGTCTATTTAATAAAACATGACCTATAGTTAGCTAAGTTCTCTCCTAAATGACATAATAAGGCTTACGTAGCTCCAACATGACCTATTCCCCCTAACTTAGGTATTAAATGGCCTATAATTAGCCTAGCTAGATCTAAAATGGCTTAATAAGCATAGTTTGCTCCGGAATGACCTATTTTACCCAAGTTAGCTCCGAAACGACCTATAGTTAGCTAGGGTTCCACCGAAATGACATAATTAGCTAAGTTAGCTCCTAAATGGTCTATACTTAGCTAATTTCTCTCCGAAATAACCTATATATACACTACTTCATCTAGTATTATTCTTATAACTTTCTTATTTGTCATTTTGCAAATTACCTTCACTTCACAGGAAGCTTGGAAAATATTGATGGAATGCTTGAAGATGATTTCTTGTACCATGGGTTGTATTGAAACTATTGTTGTAGATGAATATATGAAACTTTGTATGCACGTGGATGAAACTGGTGTAATATATGAAACTTTATATGCACGTGGATGCAACTTGAAAGCTGGATATAAGAGGTTATTTTATTATGGTTATGAGTACGGAAAGAAATTTATTTATGTCAAATATATATATATATATATCCTGATTATTGTTAAAAATGCTGGATTTAACAAAAAATAATTAAATAAGGGGCTGGTTCCCCTCTTTGCCGTTTGCCCCCACGTGGCAAAGGGGGGAATCTGCCCCCTCTCTCTCCCCTCTTTGCCGTCTGCCCCCACATGGCAAAGAGGGGGAGGCAGACGGCAAAGGGGGGAATCTGCCCCCTCTCTCTCCCCTCTTTGCCGTCTGCCCCCACATGGCAAAGGGGGGGAGGCAGACGGCAAAGGGGGGAATATGCCCCCTCTTTCTCCCCTCTTTGCCGTCTGCCCCCACATGGCAAAGGGGGAGGCACACGGCAAAGGGAGGAGGCCTGCCGTTAACACTTAACGGGGACGTTGCAATATATGCCGTCCCAGTTAATTTGTCGTCTGCCCCCTCATGGCAAAGATTATTTGCCGTCCACTTTGGGAAAGCAGACGGCAAAGAACCTCTTCACCGGATTTTTTTTACCGTCTACTTTGCCGTCAGCTGACCGACGGCAAAGCCTTTGCCGTCCGTGGTTGCACCCTTTGCCGTCCGCTTTGGCAGACGGCAAATTTCTGAATTTCAGTAGTGTACGTGGCCGATTACCTTGCTAATCCCAAGTTCTATGGGGACTTGGATCACTATGGTTGGACCACTGACGAGGAAGAAGATTATGATCCCTAGGGGAAGGAAGGAACATGTTCTGATGAAGAGGAGGCTCCTCTACCCCAACCTGGAGACACATATGTGGAGTTCAAAAAGTCAAGCCTCCCTGACTCAAGGAACAAGCCTAAGATTTTGTTTATCCCTTCTCGTCTTTTGCAGGAGAGTAAGCAAGAATTATGCCAAAGGGTGTTGAGGCTTGAAGAGGAAATTAACGATCTGGAGGAGCAAAACTTTGTGCTCAAGAGGAAATTAAACAAATTCAAGAACTCTGCAACAACTCCACCACCATCACCTCCAAAGGAAGACAACTAAGCACGGGTATGGGCAATCCCCTTGGCTTCTTCCAAGCTTGGGGGAGTTGCCTCGGTATCGTATCACCATCACATCTTTTGCCTTTACCTTTTCTTAGTTCGATCCTTTTTGGTTTTATCTTTCTCTAGTAGAATAAATTTCTTAGTGTTTTAGGCTTGAGTTTTGCTTTGTGTCACCCCAGATGTATTCGAGTTCGGGAGTCATATAATAAAGAGTATTTTATTTAAGGGCCTTGCTTCATGCCATGATCTGAAAGAAAAGAATGATAAAATAAAAGCATGATAGATCATGTAATGATGTTATGGGAAGTGATGGCTTCACATATAAAAAGAATGTTGATTGAAACTTGTTGTGGGTGAACAAACGTAGACCTTGGTCATTTCTGCAATTAATAGGAAGTAATAAAGAAAGAGAGGTTCACATATAAATATATCATCTTGGGCACCATCTATGATTGTGAACACTCACTAAACTATTGCGTGCTTAGAAGTAGATGTTGGACAAGGAAGACAACATAATGAATTATGTTTGCTTGGTTCCGAACAATGTTATATCACTAGAGATCCCTTAGCATGTTACGCTTGCTTCCACCTCATATCAGCCAAAACTTCCGCACCAAGTAGAGATACTACTTGTGCATCCATAAACCTTCAACCCAGTTTTGCTATGAGAGTCAATCGTATCTACCTATGGATTGAATAAGATCCCTCAAGTAAGTTGTCATTGGTGCAAGCAATAAAAATTGTTCCCTAAATATGTATGATCTATTAGTGTGTCGAAAATAAGCTTTGTACGAACCTGTGATGAGGAAGACATAAAAGCGACAGACTGCATAATAAAGTTCTTTATCACAGGAGGCAATATAAAGTGACGTTCCTTCACACTAAGAGGACACACATCCAAACCTCAAAAGTGCATGACAACCTCTGCTTCCCTCTACGAAGGGTCTATCTTGTACCTTTACTTTTTTCCCTTGAAAGAGTCATGGCGATCTTCACCAATTCCTTACTTCGCCTTTATCTTGGCTAACGTTATATGCTAGGGAAAGATCTATATTCATATGTCAACTTGGAAGTAAGTATTCATGAATTATTATTATTGACATTAACCTTGAGGTAAATAGTTGGGAGGCGAAACTATAAGCCCCTATCTTTCTCTATGTCCGACTGAAGCTTTGATCTCACGAGTACCACGTGAGTTGTAGCAATTGTAGAATACGAAAGGATGATTGAGTATGTGGATTTGCTTTACAAGCTCTTATTTGACTCTTTCCGATGTTATGATAAATTGCTATTGCTTCTATGACTAAAGGGTATTGGTTGTTAATTCTCAATAAGATTCTTGATCCATACTTTACTTTGTGAAGGAATTGTCACTTTAGCATGAGAGATTATATGATGATATTGATGTTCTAATTATGATCATGATGCGTGCATGACCGTATGTTGTTTTGTCGACACCTCTCTCTCAAAACATGTGGGCATATTTATTGATCTCGGTTTCCGCTTGAGGACAAGCGAAATCTGAGCTTGGGGGAGTTGATACGTCCATTTTGCATCATGCTTTTATGTTGATATTTATCGCTTTATGGGATCTTATTACACTTCGCGGTACAATACTTATGCCTTTTCTCTCTTATTTTGCAAGGTTTACATGAAGAGGGAGAATGCCGGCAGCTGGAATTCTGGCCTGAAGAGGGCGCAAGTTTGAGATACCTATTCTGCGCAACTCCAAAAGCCGTGAAAATCAACGTGGAATTATTTTGGAATTTATAAAGAATACTAGGCGGAAGAAGTACCAGAGGGGAGCTACCAGGAGGCCACAAGCCTGCTAGGCGCGGGCTACCCCCCTGGCCGCGCCTAGGGGGTTTGTGGGCTCCCTGTTGGCACTCTCGCTCCCCTCTTTTGCTATAAGGAGGGTTTCAGTCCATAAAAAATTAAGGGGAGGCTTTCGGGAGGAATCGCCGCTGCCACGAGGCGAAACTTGAGCGGAACCAATCTAGAGCTCCAGCAGGGCCGTCCTGCCGGGGAAACTTCCCTCCCGGAGGGGGAAATCATCGCCATTGTCATCACCAACACTCCTGTCATCGGAGGGGACTCATCACCATCAATATCTTCATCAACACCATCTCATGTTCAAACCCTAGTTCATCTCTTGTAACCAATCTCCGTCTCGCGACTCCGACTGGTACTTGTAAGGTTAGTAGTAGTGTTAATTACTCTGTGTCGTTGATGCTAGTTGGATTACTCGGTGGAAGATTATATGTTCAGATCCTTGATGCTATTCAATACCTCTCTGGTCATGAACATAATTATGCTTTGTGAGTAGTTACTTTTGTTCCTGAGGACATGGGATAAGTCATGTGAATTTGGTATTCGTTCGATATTTTTGATGCGTTGTATGTTGTTTTTCCTCTAGTGGTGTTATGTGAACGTCTACTACATAACACTTCACCATTATTTGGGCCTAGAGGAAGGCATTGGGAAGTAGTAAGTAGTTGATGGGTTGCTAGAGTGACAGAAGCTTAAACCCTAGTTTATGTGTTGCTTCGTAAGGGGCTGATTTGGATCCACTAGTTTGATGCTATGGTTAGACTTTGTCTTAATTCTTCTTTCGTAGTTGCGGATGGTTGCGAGAGGGGTTAATCATAAGTGGGAGCTTTGTCCAAGTAAGGGCAGCACCCAACCACCGGTCCACCCACATATCAAACTACCAAAGTAGCGAACGTGAATCATGTGAACATGATGAAAACTAGCTTGACAGAAATTCCCATGTGTCCTCGGGAGCGCTTTACCTCCTATAAGAGTTTGTCCAGGCTTGTCCCTTTCTACAAAAGGGATTGGGCCATCTTGCTGCACCGTTGTTACTATTGTTACTTGCTACTTGCTACGAATCATCTTACCACACAACTTTCTGTTACCGATAATTTCAGTGCTTGCAGAGAATACCTTGCTGAAAACCACTTGTCAGATCCTTCTGCTCCTCGTTGGGCTCGACACTCTTACTTATCGAAAGGACTACGATGGATCCCCTACACTTGTGGGTCATCAGCGAGCCCCGCGAGCTGGCCATGTGCGTCTAGAGGCCCGACGAACCCCTTCGCGACTACGTCACTTGCTGGACGGCGCTTCACAACTCCTGTGAGGGAGTGCATGAGGTACACGCCATCCAATACTTCATCGACGGTTGCCGAGACGGCACTCTCCTCAAGCACAAGCTCATGTGCTGTGAGCCCACCTCTCTGGCGGTGCTCATGGCCAAGGCAGATAACTACGCCACGGCCGACTCCGCGATGCGAGTCAAGGTGACCGCCTCGGACAAGGCTGTCCCCAAGCCGGCTACTCCTAAGCCGGCTCGAGACAACCAAGGCAGCCACAACAACAACAAGCGCAAGGCAGATGAGCTAGATTCGTGCTCCAACAACAAGTTGGTAGCTAGCATGGAGGGTGAGGCATTAGCCACTCAGGCCAGCTCCCAACGGAAGCGGCCCAATAAGAGCAACTGGTTGCCCAGCCAGACCTTTGAGCAGATGCTTGACGCGCCCTGCAAAATACATTCTGGGACACAGCCCTCCGATACCAGCAAGTTGTAGTCACCTACTATGTGTTATGACCCAGCAACCCCGGAGTGACAATAGCCGGAACCACTCCCGGAGATGACCATAGTATGAGGAGTTCATGTATTCAGCAAGTGTTAATGCGTTGGTCCGGTTCTTTATTAAAAGGAGAACCTTAATATCCTGTAGTTTCCATTAGGACCCCGCTGCCACGGGAGGGATGGACAATAGATGTCATGCAAGTTCTTTTCCCTAAGCACGTATGACTACATACGGAATACATGCCTACATTAGATTGATGAACAGGAGCTAGTTACTTATCTCTCCGTGTTATAGCTGTTACATGATGAATCACATCCAGTATACTCATCCATCACCGATCCAGTGCCTACCAGTCTTTTACTACTGGTCCTTGCTACGTTACTTTGCTGCTACTGCCATCGCTACTGTTGTTACTCTGCTATTACTACTACTGTCACTACAGCTGTTCCTTGCTACTGCTGTCACTACTGCTATTACTTGCTACTTTGCTGTTACTTGTTGCAACACTTTTCTGGCGCCATTGATACACGAGTTAGGAATAGACTCCGTCAACAGATCTGTTTCTGACACCGTTGCTATCATACCACTTTGCTACTGATACTTTGCTTGCAGACACTAATCTTTCAGGTGTGGTTGAAATTGACAAACTCAGCTGCTAATACTTGAGAATATTCTTTCGCTTGCCTTTGTGTCGAATCAATAAATTTGGGTTGAATACTCTACCCTCAAAAACTGTTGCGATCCCCTATACTTGTGGGTTATCAAGACCTTTTTCTGGCGCCGTTGCCGAGGAGGCACATCTATATTCTCTGAGTCACTTGGGATTGACGTCTGCTGATCACTATGAGGAATCCAAAAGATCCAAGAACTAAAATCTTGCCTTCCACTACGAGGAGAGGTAAGGAACTGCCATCTAGCTCTGCACTTGATTCACCTTCAGTTTTGAGTAAGTATGCGACTTTGCCTCATGCTAGAAATCTTGATATGTCTCCTATGCTTGATGATGCTACTTCTGCTGCCCATGCTGCTTATGATGCTGCTATGCTTGATACTATGCCTGAAGATGCTATGCTTGATACTATGCCTGATGATGTTATGCTCGATACTATGCCTGATAATGCTATGCTTGATACTATGCCTGATGATGCTACGCTTGATACTATACGTGATGATGCCATGCCTGATACTGCTTTTCCACTAGGTGCATTCCTTGATGCAAAAATTGCTAGAGTTGCCGCTAGATGTGACGATACTTCTGATACTTTTGATACTATTGAAGTAGAACCTGCTACTATGCCTGAATTGCCTGTTATGCCTGAACGCTATGTTATGGAGGGAGAGATAGCTGAGGACTTTCTTGCGTGTAAGGATAGCTATGATGTTGAGAAATTACTGCCCAAGTGGAAAGAAAAATCTCTGAACGCTAGGATGAAATACGACCCGAAGTTTGCTACTTCGCCTATCTTTGTGACCGATAAGGATTATGAATTCTCTATCGACCCTGAGTTAATCACTCTAATCGAATCTGATCCTTTTCAAGGTTATGAGTCTGAAATGGTTGTAGCCCATCTTACCAAATTGCACGATATAGCCACCCTATTCACTAGTGAGGAAAAGATCCGCCACTACTATATCCTCAAGATGTTTCCTTTCTCGCTAAAGGATGATGCTAAGACCTGGTTCACTTCTCTTGCTCATGGTTGTGTGTGTAGCCCCCAGGATATGGTCTATTACTTCTCAAAAAAATATTTCCCCGCCCCATAAGAAGCAAGCTGCCCTGTAGGAAATATATAACTTTGCTCGAGCTGAAGAAGAGAGTCTCCTACAAGCTTGGGGAGGCTCATCCAGCTACTGAATGCTTTGCCTGATCACCCTCTTGAGAAGAATGAAATACTTGATATCTTCTATAATGGACTTACCGATGCTTCCAAAGACCACCTAGATAGTTGTGCTAGTTGTGTTTTTAGGGAATGAACTGTAGAACAAGCTGCGATTCTACTAAATAACATCTTGTGCAATGAGAATGCTTGGACTATTCCCGAACCACCTCCTAAGCCAACTCCAAAGAAAAGAGGTAATCTATTCCTCAGTCCTGAAGATATGCAAGAAGCCAAGAAATCTATGTGAGAGAAAGGCATTAAATCTGAAGATGTCAAGAATCTACCAACTATCGAAGAGATCCATGGTCTCGATAACCCGATACAGGTAGTAGACGTAAATTCTCTGCGTAGGTTTGATGAGAGTGATATTCCTTTTGATAAACCTGCTAGTTTATGCCTGGATGAATTTGATAACTTTGTTGCCAAACAATAGAGCTTCAATGATTATGTTAGCAGACAATTGGAATAGAATGCTCGTATGCTTAGTCATTTAAGTGCTTGTGTGGACAGAAATGTCAATAATCTTAAGCTTCTGAGTAAACATGCCTCTATGGTTACTACTGAGGTAGAACAAGTACTTAAAGCTCAGAATGACTTCCTCAATGAGTGGAATGACAATTCTGTCAGAGTTGTTACTAGAGGCGGTAGAATGACCCGGGAACCTTTGTATCCTGAGGCCCATCCGAAGAGAATTGAACAATATTCTCAAGGAGTTAGCACTGATGTACCTAGTCATCCTAGAAAGAAGAAGAAAGATGATAGGGATTTGCACGCTAGCAACCCTGTTTCTGCTACCCCTGAGAGTCCAAACGATGTCTCTGTCTCTGATGCTGAAACACAATGTGGTGATGAACATGAACCTAATGATAATATCAATAGTGATGTTCATGAAGATGCTCAACCTAGCCTAATGATAAGGATGTGGAGATTGAACCTGTTGATATTGATAACCCACAGCCTAAGAATAGAAGATACGATAAGAATGACTTCACTACTAGGAAGCATGGTAAAGAAAGGGAACCCTGGGTTCAGAAACCCATGCCCTTTCCTCCCAAACCATCCAAGAAAAAAGATGATGAGGATTTCAAGCGATTCGTTGAAATGATCAGACCTGTCTTTCTGCAAATGCGTTTGACAGAATGCTCAAAATGTCTCCGTATGCTAAGTACATGAAAGATATTGTGACTAATAAGAGGAGGATACTAGAGGTTGAGATTTCCACCGTGCTTGCTAATATACCTTCAAGGGTGGAACTCCTAAGAAAGTAGGTGATCCCGGTGTGCCCACTATACCTTGCTCCATTAAAGGCAACTACGTTAGGACTGCATTATGGGACCTTGGAGCCGGTGTTAGTGTTATGCCTCTCTCTCTTTATCGTAGACTTGAACTGGATAAGTTGACACCCACTGAAATCTCTGTGCAAATGGCCAACAAATCAACCGCTTTCCCTATCGGCATTTGCGAGGATGTGCCTGTTGTGGTTGCTAATGTCACTGTCTTAACAGACTTTGTTATCTTGGATATTCCCGAGGATGATGCCATGGCGGTCATCCTGGGAAGACCCTTTTTAAACACCGCAGGTGCGGTTATAGATTGCAACAAAGGCATTGTCACTTTCCATGTCAACGGTAATGAGCATACGGTGCACTTTCCGAAGAAACAATATCGAGTACATTGCAGCTATGCTATCGAAAAAACTTCATCGATTCTTATTGGGAGCTTTGAATGCCCTATTCCTCGTGTCAAGATGAAGTATGATTTGCTTGTTGGGGAGATACGCATCCCCATTGAGGTGACCTAGTAACTATTCGAGAATTTTGCGCTCTCTTTTGCGATTCGAAAAGGTTTGTCAAAGAGCCTTGATCAACCTCACTGACGTATTTCTTTCGATGACCATGAGATGGATGAATCGAGGAGTCACAAACCTCTGTTCCAAGCTTTCACCTTTGGTTGCTTAGAAGAAAAATGATAGTTTTAGTTTAGTTTTCCGTGTTTTCTGTTTTAGCATCCGGTAGGAAAGTACCTCGAAAATAAAAGTTCTCCGAACACCGTGAAAATCTAGTATGATTTTTTCTGGATTTTTTGAAAAATTCTGAGACAAAGAGCATGTCTGGGGGCTGCACCAGTGGGCCACAAAGCCCTGACGGTGCGGGCACCCCCGTGGCCGCGCCACCCAGGCTTGTGGGGCCCACAGGCACCCCCTCCACTCATTCATACTCTTATCTCCTTCTCCTACCTCTAGAAAGAACGTTTCGCAGCTCAAACCCATGTTCTTTCTCCTCTTGAGAGAGGAGTGTCTTGCGCTAGAGCTGCTAGCATACATTTTCCCGTGCTTCGGTACTTCTCACTTTTTGGGGGAAATGTTTGACTGGCCGTGGGAAGGCTGGGTCACTTAGTTCCCCAGATCTTGCGGTCTTGCGCGAAGCCCTTTATAATGATAAAACTTATAGCTTGGGCGCTATAGTAGCTCAACGGTTGAACCTGAACCATTCTAAAGGTGTTGTCTATGGAGGTATCTACGCTACCCGTCTTGCTAGACACCTTGAGATAACTATTAGACCGGAGGAGGAAGAAGAGGTTCTTCTTCTCGAGAGATATCTAGATTACGATAGCATGGTTCGCCATGACTTTCTTGATGGAGATATAAATAGAAGGATGGTTTATTACCTGGTATTTAGTCAGGGTACTCGTGAGACTATTACTTTGCCTGCTCCTTCTTTGTTCAATCTTCATGCAGGCAGGTACATTATTATGCCCTCGGACATCTACGCATATTGGGGCCTAGCCCAACCACAGATGCCCGTGCCCGAGCCACCAGTCGAGTACCAGACGCCAGTTTATCAGTGGGAGCCAGAGGAGCTCACACACCAGTGGCATCCTCAGTCCACTCTGGAGTACCCCGGAGCTGGTTATTTCCCTCCTTGGGAGTATACCAACTTAGGCCAAAAGCCTAACCTTGGGGGAGTACGTGTTCTCACCGACTTTACATTCTTGCTTATGCTTTCACTTTCTTAGCCGGTGGTCACACTTTGCCACTGTATCTTCCATGCTAGTTTATTTTTCTTTTTCTCGTTTTCGTTTAGTGTGTTCGTCTAGTTTGAGAAAACCCAAAAAAAAAAAATTTCTTCTTTTGCTTGTTGGGTGTTTTCCCGTGTGAATAATTTTCTTTTTTCTTTGGGCCAAGGTAGAAGATCATGGTTACAATGTTTAGTGGCTCTTGCATGCATACCCGTTTAGCTTTCAAAGAGCCATATTACTTTGTCTTCTCCTTTGTGTTTTCCTGCAGATTCCAGCTTTTGTCCAATGCACGAGAACTATTATTGTTCACATCGTTCGGTCGTGCAAGTGAAAGGCCATAATGATTTTTATATGATGAAGTGACGGAGCCTGGAAAAGCTGGTATGAACTCAATCTATTTTGTTTTTGTAAATATGACTAGCTCATCATGCCTGATTCAGCTTTGTTGTGAGGGAAACATGTTTGCAATGACAACTTAGAGATCATAGTTGCTTATGACATACTTACTTAGCTAGGAGCTTATAATGGTTTGTCTTGGATGCCCACATGAATGTTGAGATGACTGTGTTGTAGTATGATAGGATGGTATCCTCCTTTGAATGATTCAAGTGGCTTGACTTGGCGCATGTTCACGCATGTAGCTGAAACAAAATCAACATAGCCTCTATGATATTCATGTTCATGGTGATTTATGTCCTTCTCATGCTTTCACTCAATGTTGGTTAATCTCAATGCATTTTGATGACCGTTGTCGCTCTCTAGTTGGTCGCTTCCCAGTCTTTTGCTAGCCTTCACTTGCACTAAGCGGGAATACTGCTTGTGCATCCACTTCCATAAACCCAAAGTTCTTCCATATGAGTCCTCCATACCTACCTATGTGCGGTATCTACCGGCCGTTCCAACTAAATTTGCATGTGCCAGTCTCTAAACCTTCAAGAAATAATTTGTTTTGCATGCCCGAACCGCTCATGTGGTGACAGGGGGCTATTGGTATCTTCCATGCTAGGCGTGTTATCCTCGATATGTGTTTATTCACTATCATTCACGAGAAAGGGGCCGGTAATTGGAATTCCAAGATCCATACTCAAATCGAAAAGATAATTGCAAACAAAACTCCCCCTGGATTGATGTTGGTATGGACGGTACCCGAGGATTCGGCTAGCCGTGGAGTGTGAGTGATTGGTGGTGGGGGAGGAAAAACTTTATTTTTCTGTTTGGGGACCGCCTATAGCATGTGTAGCATGGAAGATGTTGAGAACTCTTAGTCATTGCGTTGACAATGAAAGCATGCCACCCAAAATTATTATCTCTGTTTTCAAAGCTTGAGCTCTCGCACCTCTGCAAATCAATGCTTCCCTCTGCGAAGGGCCTGTCTATTTTTGTTCCTGTTGAGTCATCCTCCTCTTACAAAACCACCAATTAGAGAGCACCTCTGTCATTTTTATGCTTTGCTTTTAACTGTGTTGAGTATGACTGTGACTGGATCTTCATTGCATTGAATTACAATGTTTAGTCAGCCCTTGGTCTTTGAAGGTGCTCTGCATTTATGTTTTGCAGTCTCAGAAAGAGCTAACGAGATACCATCTATTCGTACTGCTTCATGTTGTTTTGATTGAAGTGTTGACGTTTGAGGCTTATTATTATTTGCTCGCTAGTTGATTATGCCATTGATATGAGTTTACCGTGAGACCTAGATGTCATTTGCTTATGTGGTTTGCTTGTGATCTTGCTGAAATTCTGGTTATGAGTTAGACATAGTTGCAACAACAAGATCAAACAGAGTTCGTCAAAGTTTTTCTTTTGTCTCTTTCAGTTTGTCAACTTAATTGCTTGAGGACAAGCAAGGCTTTAAGCTTGGGGAAGTTGATACGTCTCCGTCGTATCTACTTTTCCGAACTCTTTTGCCCTTGTTTTGGACTCTAACTTGCATGATTTGAATGGAACTAACCCGGACTAACGCTGTTTTCAGAAGAATGTCCTGAAAATATACGAAGAATTTTTCTGGAATAAAAGAAAAATACCTGCGCAAAGATCCACCTGAGGGGGCGTTCCAGTGGGCCACAAGCCCCTGGGCCGCGGCCACCTCCCTAGGCCGCGCCGTGAGGGCTTGTAGGGCCCATGTGGCACCACCACCCCCAAACTCAGCTCTATTTATTCCCTCTTGCCCGGGAAAAAAATCAGAGAGAAGGATTCATTGCATTTTACGATACGGAGGCGCCGCCACCTCCTGTTCTTCATCTGGAGGACACATGTGGAGTCTGCTTTGGGCTCCGGAGAGGGGAAATCGTCGCCATCGTCATCATCAACCTTCCTCCATCGAGAATTCCATGATGCTCTTCACCGTTCGTGAGTAATCTCATCGTAGGCTTGCTGGACGGTGATGAGTTGTATGAAATCTATCATGTAATGGAGTTAGTTTTGACGGGGATTGATCCCTAGTATCCACTATGTTGTGAGATTGACGTTGCTACTAGTTTGCCATGCTTAATGCTTGTCACTAGGGCCCGAGTGGCCATGATTTCAGATCTGAACCTATTATGTTGTCGCCAATATATGTGTGTTTTAGATCTTATCTTGCAAGTTGTAGTCACCTACTATTTGATATGACCCGGCAACCCCGGAGTGAGAATCGCCGGAACCACTCCTGGAGATGACCATAGTATGAGGAGTTCATGTATTCACCAAGTGTTAATGCGTTGGTCCGGTTCTTTATTAAAAGGAGGGATGGACTATAGATATCATGCAAATTCTTTTGCATAAGCACGTATGACTACATACGGAATACATGCCTACATTAGATTGACAAACGGGAGCTAGTTACTTATCTCTCCGTGTTATTGCTGTTACATGATGAATCACATCCGGTATACTCATCCATCACCGATCCACTGCCTACGGGTCTTTTACTACTGGTCCTTGTTACGTTACTTTGCTGCTACTGTGGTCGCTACTGTTGTTACTCTGTTGTTACTACTGCTGCTGCTACTGCTGTCACTACTGCTGTTCCTTGCTACTGCTGTCACTACTGCTGTTACTTGCTACTTTGCTGTTACTTGTTGCAACAATTTTTTGGCGCCATTGATACAACAGTTAAGAAAAGTCTGCCGTCAACACATCTGTTTCTGACACCGTTGCTATCATACACCTTTGCTACTGATACTTTGCTTGCAGACACTAATCTTTCACGTGTGCTTGAAATTGACAAACTCAGCTGCTAATACTTAAGAATATTCTTTCACTTCCCTTTGTGCTGAATCAATAAATTTGGGTTGAATACTCTGTTGGGGAACGTTGCATGGGAAACAAAAAATTTCCTACGCGCACGAAGACCTATCATGGTGATGTCCATCTACGAGAGGGGATGTGTGATCTACGTACCCTTGTAGACCGTACAGCAGAAGCGTTAGTGAACGCGGTTGACATAGTGGAACGTCCTCACGTCCCTCGATCCGCCCCGTGAACTATCCCGCGATCAGTCCCACGATCTAGTGCCGAACGGACGGCACCTCCGCGTTCAGCACACGTACAACTCGACGATGATCTCGGCCTTCTTGATCCAGCAAGAGAGACGGAGAGGTAGAAGAGTTCTCCGGCAGCGTGGCGGCGCTCCGGAGGTTGGTGATGATCTCGTCTCAGCAGGGCTCCGCCCGAGCTCCGCAGAAACGCGATCTACAGGTAAAACCGTGGAGATATGTGGTCGGGCTGCCGTGGCAAAGTTGTCTCAAATCACCCCTAAGACCCCACTATATATAGGAGGGAGGGGGGAGCCTTGCCTTGGGGTCCAACGACGCCCAAGGGGTTCTTCCGAGCCAAGGGGGGAAGGTCTCCCCCCCAAACCGAGTCCTACTTGGTTTGGAAGGTGGAGTCCTTCTTCCCTTTCCCACCTCCTCCTTTTTTTTTCTTTTCTCTTTGATTTTTCTTCCAATGCGCATAGGGCTCCTTTGGGCTGTCCCACCAGCCCACTAAGGGCTGGTGCGGCACCCCCAATTCCTATGGGCTCCCCGGGGTGGGTTGCTCCCCCCCGGTGAACTCCCGGAACCCATTCGTCATTCCCGGTACATTCCCGGTAACTCCGAAAACCTTCCGGTAATCAAATGAGGTCATCCTATATATCAATCTTCGTTTCCGGACCATTCCGGAAACCCTCGTGACGTCCGTGATCTCATCCGGTACTCCGAACAACATTCGGTAACCAACCATATAACTCAAATACGCATAAAACAACGTCGAACCTTAAGTGTGCAGACCCTACGGGTTCGAGAACTATGTAGACATGACCCGAGAGACTCCTCGGTCAATATCCAATAGCGGGACCTGGATGCCCATATTGGATCCTACATATTCTACGAAGATCTTATCGTTTGAACCTCAGTGCCAAGGATTCATATAATCCCGTATGTCATTCCCTTTGTCCTTCGGTATGTTACTTGCCCGAGATTCGATCGTCGTTATCCGCATACCTATTTCAATCTCGTTTACCGGCAAGTCTCTTTACTCATTCCGTAATACAAGATCCCGCAACTTACACTAAGTCACATTGCTTGCAAAGCTTGTGTGTGATGTTGTATTACCGAGTGGGCCCCGAGATACCTCTCCGTCACACGGAGTGACAAATCCCAGTCTTGATCCATAGTAACTCAACGAACACCTTCGGAGATACCTGTAGAGCATCCTTATAGTCACCCAGTTACGTTGCGACATTTGATACACACAAAGTATTCCTCCGGTGTTAGTGAGTTATATGATCTCATGGTCATAGGAACAAATACTTGACACGCAGAAAACAGTAGCAATAAAATGACATGATCAACATGCTACGCCTATTAGTTTGGGTCTAGCCCATCACGTGATTCTCCTAATGACGTGGTCCATTTATAAAGCAACAACACTTTGTTCATAATCAGAAGACACTGACTATCGTTGATCAACTGGCTAGCCAACTAAAGGCTTGCTAGGGACAGTGTTTTGTCTATGTATCCACACATGTATATAAGTCTTCATTCAATACAATTATAGCATGGATAATAAAGATTATCTTGATACAGGAATTATAATAATAACTATATTTATTATTGCCTCTAGGGCATAATTCCAACAGTCTCCCACTTGCACTAGAGTCAATAATCTAGCCCTCACATCTTCATGCGAATTACATTGTAATAAATCTAACACCCATACAATTCTGGTGTTGATCATGCTTTGCCCGTGGAAGAGGTTTAGTCAGCGGGTCAGCTACATTCAGATCCGTGTGCACTTTGCATATATTTACGTCCTCCCCTTTGACGTAGTCGCAGATGAGGTTGAAGCTGTTGGAATTATGCCCTAGAGGCAATAATAAATGTAGTTATTATTATAATTCCTGTATCAAGATAATAGTTTATTATCCATGCTATAATTGTATTGAATGAAGACTCATTTACATGTGTGGATACATAGACAAAACACCGTCCGTAGCATGCCTCTAGTTGGCTAGCCAGTTGATCGATGATAGTCAGTGTCTTCTGATTATGAACAAGGTGTTGTTGCTTGATAACTGAATCACGTCATTGGGAGAATCACGTGATGGACTAGTCCCAAACTAATAGACGTAGCATGTTGATCGTGTCATTTTGTTGCTACTTTTTTCTGCGTGTCAAGTATTTATTCCTATGACCATGAGATCATATAACTCACTGACACCGGAGGAATGCTTTCTGTGTATCAAACGTCGCAACGTAACTGGGTGACTACAAAGATGCTCTACAGGTATCTCCGAAGGTGTTAGTTGAGTTAGTATGGAGCAAGACTGGGATTTGTCACTCCGTGTGACGGAGAGGTATCTCGGGGCCCACTCGGTAATACAACATCACACACAAGCCTTGCAAGCAATGTAACTTAGTGTAAGTTGCGGGATCTTGTATTACGGAACGAGTAAAGAGACTTGCCGGTAAACGAGATTGAAATAGGTATGCGGATACTGACGATCGAATCTCGGGCAAGTAACATACCGAAGGAAAAAGGGAATGACATACGGGATTATACGAATCCTTGGCACTGAGGTTCAAACGATAAGATCTTCGTAGAATATGTAGGATCCAATATGGGCATCCAGGTCCCGCTATTGGATATTGACCGAGGAGTCTCTCCGGTCATGTCTACATAGTTCTCGAACCCGTAGGGTCTGCACACTTAAGGTTCAACGTTGTTTTATGCGTATTTGAGTTATATGGTTGGTTACCGAATGTTGTTCGGAGTCCCGGATGAGATCACGGACGTCACGAGGGTTTCCGGAATGGTCTAGAAATGAAGATTGATATATAGGATGACCTCATTTGATTACCGGAAGATTTTCGGAGTTAACGGGAATGTACCGGGAATGACGAATGGGTTCCGAGAGTTCACCGGGGGGGCAACCCACCCCGGGGAAGCCCATAGGCCTTGGGGGAGACACACCAGCCCTTAGTGGGCTAGTGGGACAGCCCACAAGTGCCCTATGCGCCAAGGAGAAGAAAATCAAGAGAGAAAGAGAAAAAAAAGGAGGAGGTGGGAAGGAAGGGGGACTCCCTCCCACCAAACCTAGTCCAACTCGGTTTGGGGGGGGAGAGTCCTCCCCCTTGGACTCGGCCGACCCCCATGGGGCTCCTTGAGCCCCAAGGCAAGGCCCCCTCCCTCCCTCCTATATATACGGAGGTTTTAGGGCTGATTTGAGACGACTTTTCCACGGCAGCACGACCACATACCTCCACGGTTTTTCCTCTAGATCGCGTTTCTGCGGAGCTCGGGCGGAGCCCTGCTGAGACAAGGTCATCACCAACCTCCGGAGCGCCGCCACGCTGCCGGAGAACTCTTCTACCTCTTCGTCTCTCTTGCTGGATCAAGAAGGCCGAGATCATCGTCGAGCTGTACGTGTGCTGAACGCGGAGGTGCCGTCCGTTCGATACTAGATCGTGGGACTGATCGCGGGATTGTTCACGGGGCGGATCGAGGGACGTGAGGACGTTCCACTACATCAACCGCGTTCTCTAACGCTTCTGCTGTACGGTCTACAAGGGTACGTACATCACTCATCCCCTCTCGTAGATGGACATCACCATGATAGGTCTTCGTGCGCGTAGGAAATTTTTTGTTTCCCATGCGACGTTCCCCAACAGTGGCATCATGAGCTAGGTTCATGCGTAGATGTCTTCTCGAGTAGAACACAAAAGTTTTTGTGGGCGGTGATGTGCGTTTTTCTGCCCTCCTTAGTCTTTTCTTGATTCCGCGGTATTGTTGGATTGAAGCGGCTTGGACCGACATTACTCGTACGCTTACGAGAGACTGGTTTCATCGTTACGAGTAACCCCCTTTGCTCAAAGATGACTGGCAAGTGACGGTTTCTCCAACTTTAGTTGAATCGGATTTGACCGAGGAGGTCCTTGGATGAGGTTAAATAGCAACTCATATATCTCCGTTGTGGTGTTTGCGTAAGTAAGATGCGCTCCTACTAGATACCCTTGGTCACCACGTAAAACATGCAATAACAAAATTAGAGGACGTCTAACTTGTTTTTGCAGGGTATGATTGTGATGTGATATGGGCAACAATGTGATGTGATATATTGGATGTATGAGATGATCATGTTGTAATAGAAATATTGACTTGCACGTCGATGGTACGGCAACCGGCAGGAGCCATAGGGTTGTCTTTATACTAACGTTTGTGCTTGCAGATGCATTTACTTTTTTGCTAGGATGTAGCTTTAGTAGTAATAGCATAAGTAGCACGACAACCCCGATGGCAACACGTTGATGGATGATCATGGTGTGGCGCCGGTGACAAGAAGATCGTGTCGGTGCTTTGGTGATGGAGATCAAGAAGCAAGTGATGATGGCCATATCATGTCACTTATGTATTGCATGTGATGTTAATCCTTTTATGCACCTTATTTTGCTTAGAACGACGGTAGCATTATGAGGTGATCTCTCACTAAAATTTCAAGACAAAATTGTGTTCTCCCCGACTGTGCACCGTTGCTACAGTTCGTCGTTTCGAGACACCACGTGATGATCGGGTGTGATAGACACAACGTTCACATACAACGGGTGCAAAACAGTTGCGCACGCGGAACACTCGGGTTAAGCTTCACAAGCCTAGCATGTGCAGACATGGCCTCGGAACACATGAGACCGAAAGGTCGATCATGAATCATATAGTTGATATGATTAGCATAGAGATGCTTACCACTGAAACTATACTCAACTCACGTGATGATCGGACTTGGGATAGTGTAAGTGGATCATGAACCACTCAAATCACTAGAGAGATGTACTTTTTGAGTGGGAGTTTAGCATATAATTTGATTAAGTTGAACTCTAATTATCTTGAACATAGTCTAAGTCCACTTTGGATATATTTGTGTTGTAGATCATGGCTCACGCGACAGTCATCCTGAATTTTAATACGTTCCTAGAGAAAGCTAATTTGAAAGATGATGGAAGCAACTTTGTAGACTGGGCTCGTAATCTTAAGATAATCTTACAAGCTGGGAAGAAGGATTATGTCCTTAATGCTGCGCTAGGAGATGAACCACTCGCTACGGCTGATCAGTATGTTAAGAACGCTTGGTTAGCACGTAAGGAGGACTACTCAATAGTTCAATGTGCAGTCTTGTATGGCTTAGAACCGGGACTTCAACGTTGCTTTGAGCGTCATGGAGCATTTGAGATGTTCCAGGAGTTGGAGTTTATCTTTCAGAAGAACGCTCGGATCGAGAGGTATGAGACCTCCGATAAATTCTATGCTTGCAAGATGGAGGAAAACTCCTCTGTCAGTGAACATGTGCTCAAAATGTCTGGGTACTCAAACCGTCTAGCTGAGCTGGGGATTGAACTCCCGCAAGAAGCTATCACTGACAGAATCCTTCAATCACTGCCGCCAAGCTACAAAGGCTTTGTGTTGAACTACAACATGCAAGGGATGAACAAGTCTCCCGGCGAGTTGTTTGCGATGTTGAAAGTCGTAGAGTCTGAACTCCGTAAAGAGCATCAAGTGTTGATGGTGAATAGGACCACTAGTTTCAAGAGAAACGGCAAAGGCAATAAGGGCAATTCGAAGAAGAGCGGCAAGCCTGTTGCCAATCCGCCGAAGAAACCCAAGGCTGGACCTAAGCCTGAAACAGAGTGCTTCTATTGCAAGGGTATGGGTCACTGGAAGCGCAATTGCCCCAAGTATCTGGCCGATAAGAAGGCTGGCAAAGAAAAATCAGGTATATTTGATATACATGTTATTGATGTGTACTTAACCGGCTCTCGTAGTAGTGCCTGGGTATTCGATACCGGTTCTGTTGCTCATATTTGCAACTCGAAACAGGAACTGCGGAATAGACGAAGGCTGGCGAAAGATGAAGTGACGATGCGCGTCGGAAATGGTTCCAAGGTTGATGCAATCGCCGTCGGCACAGTGTCACTTCAGCTACCGTCGGGATTAGTGATGAACTTAAATCATTGTTATTTAGTGCCTGCGTTGAGCATGAACATTATATCTGGATCTTGTTTATTGCGAGACGGTTACTCTTTTAAGTCAGAGAATAATGGTTGTTCTATTTCTATGAGTAACATCTTTTATGGTCATGCACCGAATGTGAGAGGATTGTTCATATTGAATCTTGATAGCGATACGCATATACATAACATTGAGACCAAAAGAGTTAGAGTAAACAATGATAGCGCCATATTTTTGTGGCACTGCCGCTTGGGTCATATTGGTGTAAAGCGCATGAAGAAACTCCATGCTGATGGACTTTTGGAGTCACTTGACTTTGATTCACTTGACACGTGCGAACCATGCCTCATGGGCAAGATGACTAAAACTCCGTTCTCCGGAACAATGGAGCGTGCAAGTGACTTATTGGAAATCATACATACCGATGTATGTGGTCCGATGAGCCTGGAGGCACGCGACGGATATCGTTATTTTCTCACCTTCACTGACGATTTGAGTAGGTATGGCTATGTCTACTTGATGAAGCACAAGTCTGAAACATTTGAAAAGTTCAAGCAATTTCAGAGTGAAGTGGAAAATCATCGTAACAAGAAGATCAAGTTCCTACGGTCTGATCGTGGGGGTGAATATCTGAGTTTCGAGTTTGGTGATCAGTTAAGAAAATGTGGAATTGTTTCACAGTTGACACCGCCTGGAACACCACAGCGTAATGGTGTGTCCGAACGTCGTAATCGTACTTTGTTAGAGATGGTGCGATCTATGATGTCTCTTACTGATTTGTCGTTATCATTTTGGGGTTATGCATTAGAAACAGCTGCATTCACTTTAAATAGGGCACCATCAAAATCCGTTGAGACGACACCATACGAACTGTGGTATGGCAAAAGGCCAAAGTTGTCGTTTCTTAAAGTTTGGGGATGTGATGCTTATGTCAAAAAGCTTCAGCCTGAAAAGCTGGAACCCAAAGCGGAAAAGTGCGTCTTCATAGGTTACCCAAAAGAGACAGTTGGGTACACCTTCTATCTCAAATCCGAGGGCAAAGTGTTTGTTGCTAAGAACGGAGCTTTTCTCGAGAAGGAGTTTCTCTCGAGAGAATTGAGTGGGAGGAAGATAGATCTTGACGAGGTTATCGAACCTATCATCCCTCTGGATGGTGGCGCAGGGCAAGGGGAAACCTCTGTCATTGGACGCCGGTTGAGGAGGAAGTTAATGATGATGATCATGAAACTCCAGTTCAAGTTTCTGTTGAACCACGCAGGTCGACGAGATCACGTGCTGCTCCAGAGTGGTACGGTAATCCCGTCTTATCAATCATGTTGTTAGACAACAATGAACCTACAAGTTATGAAGAAGCAATGGTGGGCCCAGATTCCAACAAATGGCTAGAAGCCATGAAATCCGAGATAGGATCCATGTATGAGAACAAAGTGTGGACTTTGGAGATACTACCTGAGGGCCGCAAGGCTATTCAGAACAAATGGATCTTTAAGAAGAAGACGGACGCTGACGGCAATGTGACCGTTTATAAAGCTCGACTTGTGGCAAAGGGTTTTTCACAAGTTCCAGGAGTTGACTACGATGAGACTTTCTCACCCGTAGCAATGCTTAAGTCCGTCAGAATCATGTTAGCAATAGCTGCATTTTTCGACTATGAAATCTGGCAGATGGATGTCAAAACGGCATTCCTTAACGGTTTCCTTAAGGAAGAGTTGTATATGATGCAACCGAAGGTTTTGTCGATCCTAAGAATGCTAACAAGGTGTGCAAGATCCAGCGATCCATTTATGGACTGGTGCAAGCATCTCGGAGTTGGAACAAACGCTTTGATGAGGTGAGCAAAGCATTTGGGTTTATACAAGTGGTTGGAGAATCTTGTATTTACAAGAAAGTGAGTGGGAGCTCTGTGGCGTTTCTAATATTATATGTGGATGACATATTACTGATTGGAAACAACGTAGAGTTTTTGGAGAGCATAAAAGGTTACTTGAATAAAAGTTTCTCTATGAAGGACCTAGGAGAAGCTGCTTACATTCTAGGCATTAAGATCTATAGGGATAGATCAAAACGCCTGATAGGACTTTCACAAAGCACATACCTTGATAAAGTTTTGAAGAGGTTCAAAATGGAACAGTCCAAGAAAGGGTTCTTGCCAGTTTTACAAGGTACGAGATTGAGTAAGACTCAGTGCCCAACAACTGATGAAGAAGAGAGCATATGCCCTCCGTCCCCTATGCTTCAGCCATAGGTTCTACCATGTATGCAATGTTGTGCACTAGACCGGATGTTAGCCTGGCCATAAGTATGGCAGGTAGGTTCCAGAGTAATCCAGGAGTGGATCAATGGACGGCGGTCAAGAATATCCTGAAGTACCTGAAAAGGACTAAGGAGATGTTTCTCGTGTATGGAGGTGACGAAGAGCTCGCCGTAAAAGGTTACGTCGATGCAAGCTTTGACACAGATCGGGACGACTCTAAGTCGCAAACCGGATACGTATTTATTCTTAGTGGGGGTGCAGTAAGCTGGTGCAGTTCCAAGCAAAGCGTCGTAGCAGATTCTACATGTGAAGCGGAGTACATGGCTGCCTCGGAGGCGGCTAAGGAGGGTGTCTGGATGAAGCAGTTCATGACGGATCTTGGAGTGGTGCCAAGCGCACTGAATCCAATAACCTTGTTCTGTGACAACACTGGTGCCATTGCCTTAGCAAAGGAACCACGGTTTCACAAGAAGATCAGACACATCAAACGACGCTTCAACCTCATCCGCGACTACGTCGAGGAAGAGGACGTAAATATATGCAAAGTGCACACGGATCTGAATGTAGCAGACCCGCTGACTAAACCTCTTCCACGGCCAAAACATGATCGACACCAGAAATGTATGGGTGTTAGATTCATTACAATGTAATTCACATGGTGATGTGAGGGCTAGATTATTGACTCTAGTGCAAGTGGGAGACTGTTGGAATTATGCCCTAGAGGCAATAATAAATGTAGTTATTATTATAATTCCTGTATCAAGATAATAGTTTATTATCCATGCTATAATTGTATTGAATGAAGACTCATTTACATGTGTGGATACATAGACAAAACACCATCCCTAGCATGCCTCTAGTTGGCTAGCCAGTTGATCGATGATAGTCAGTGTCTTCTGATTATGAACAAGGTGTTGTTGCTTGATAACTGGATCACGTCATTGGGAGAATCACGTGATGGACTAGACCCAAACTAATAGACGTAGCATGTTGATCGTGTCATTTCGTTGCTACTGTTTTCTGCGTGTCAAGTATTTATTCCTATGACCATGAGATCATATAACTCACTGACACCAGAGGAATGCTTTGTGTGCATCAAACGTCGCAACGTAACTGGGTGACTATAAAGATGCTCTACAGGTATCTCCGAAGGTGTTAGTTGAGTTAGTATGGATCAAGACTGGGATTTGGCACTCCGTGTGACGGAGAGGTATCTCGGGGCCCACTCGGTAATACAACATCACACACAAGCCTTGCAAGCAATGTAACTTAGTGTAAGTTGCGGGATCTTGTATTACGGAACGAGTAAAGAGACTTGCCGGTAAACGAGATTGAAATAGGTATGCGGATACTGACGATCGAATCTCGGGCAAGTAACATACCGAAGGACAAAGGGAATGACATACGGGATTATACGAATCCTTGGCACTGAGGTTCAAACGATAAGATCTTCGTAGAATATGTAGGATCCAATATGGGCATCCAGGTCCCGCTATTGGATATTGACCGAGGAGTCTCTCGGGTCATGTCTACATAGTTCTCGAACCCGCAGGGTCTGCACACTTAAGGTTCGACGTTGTTTTATGCGTATTTGAGTTATATGGTTGGTTACCGAATGTTGTTCGGAGTCCCGGATGAGATCACGGACGTCACGAGGGTTTCCGGAATGGTGTGAAAACGAAGATTGATATATAGGATGACCTCATTTGATTACCAGAAGGTTTTCGGAGTTACCGGGAATGTACCGGGAATGACGAATGGGTTCCGGGAGTTCACCGGGGGGGGGGGGGGGGAAACCCACCCCGGGGAAGCCCATAGGCCTTGGGGGAGACACACCAGCCCTTAGTGGGCTAGTGGGACAGCCCACAAGTGCCCTATGCGCCAAGGAGAAGAAAATCAAGAGAGAAAGAGAAAAAAAAGGAGGAGGTGGGAAGGAAGGGGGACTCCCTCCCACCAAACCTAGTCCAACTCAGTTTGGGGGGGGAGAGTCCTCCCCCTTGGACTCGGCCGACCCCCTTGGGGCTCCTTGAGCCCCAAGGCAAGTCCCCCTCCCTCCCACCTATATATACAGAGGTTTTAGGGCTGATTTGAGACGACTTTTCCACGGCAGCCCGACCACATACCTCCACGGTTTTTCCTCTAGATCGCGTTTCTGCGGAGCTCGGGCGGAGCCCTGCTGAGACAAGGTCATCACCAACCACCGGAGCGCCGTCACGCTGCCGGAGAACTCTTCTACCTCTCCGTCTCTCTTGCTGGATCAAGAAGGCCGAGATCATCGTCGAGCTGTACGTGTGCTGAACGCGGAGGTGCCGTCCGTTCGGTACTAGATCGTGGGACTGATCGCGGGATTGTTCGCGGGGCGGATCGAGGGATGTGAGGACATTCCACTACATCAACCGCGTTCTCTAAGGCTTCTGCTGTACGGTCTACAAGGGTACTTACATCATTCATCCCCTCTCGTAGATGGACATCACCATGATAGGTCTTCGTGCGCGTAGGAAATTTTTTGTTTCCCATGCGATGTTCCCCAACAGAAGCGTCGTTTGATGTGTCTGGACTTCTTGTGAAACCGTGGTTCCTTTGCTACGGAAATGGCACCCGTGTTATCACCGAACAAGGTTATTGGATTCAGTGCGCTTGGCACCACTCCAAGATCCGTCATGAATTGCTTCATCCAGACACCCTCCTTAGCCGCCTCCGAGGCAGCCATGTACTCCGCTTCACATGTAGAATCTGCTACGACGCTCTGCTTGGAACTGCACCAGCTTACCGCACCCCCATTAAGAATAAATACGTATCTGGTTTGCGACTTAGAGTCGTCCGAATCTGTGTCAAATCTTGCATCGACATAACCTTTTACGGCGAGCTCTTCGTCACCTCCATACACGAGAAACATCTCCTTAGTCCTTTTCAGGTACTTCAGGATATTCTTGACCGCCGTCCAGTGATCCACTCCTGGATTACTCTGGAACCTACCTACCATACTTATGGCCAGGCTATAGTCCGGTCTAGTGCACAACATTGCATACGTGATAGAACCTATGGCTGAAGCATAGGGGACGGAGCGTATATGCTCTCTATCTTCATCAGTTGCTGGGCACTGAGTCTTACTCAATATCGTACCTTGTAAAACTGGCAAGAACCCTTTCTTGGACTGTACCATTTTGAACCTCTTCAAAACTTTATCAAGGTATGTGCTTTGTGAAAGTCCTATCAGGCGTTTTGATCTATCCCTGTAGATCTTAATGCCTAGAATGTAAGCAGCTTCTCCTAGGTCCTTCATAGAGAAACTTTTATTCAAGTAATCCTTTATGCTCTCCAAAAACTCCACGTTGTTTCCAATCAGAAATATGTCATCCACATATAATATTAGAAACGCCACAGAGCTCCCACTCACTTTCTTGTAAATACAAGATTCTCCAACCACTTGTATAAATCCAAATGCTTTGATCACCTCATCAAAGCGTTTGTTCCAACTCCGAGATGCTTGCACCAGTCCATAAATGGATCGCTGGAGCTTGCACGCCTTGTTAGCATTCTTAGGATCGACAAAACCTTCGGGTTGCATCATATACAACTCTTCCTTAAGGAAACCGTTAAGGAACGCCGTTTTGACATCCATCTGCCAGATTTCATAATCGAAAAATGCAGCTATTGCTAACATGATTCTGACGGACTTAAGCATCGCTACGGGTGAGAATGTCTCATCGTAGTCAACTCCTTGAACTTGTGAAAAACCCTTTGCCACAAGTCGAGCTTTATAAACGGTCACATTTTCGTCAGCGTCCGTCTGCCTCTTAAAGATCCATTTGTTCTGAATAGCCTTGCATCCTTCAGGTAGTACCTCCAAAGTCCACACTTTGTTCTCATACATGGATCCTATCTCGGACTTCATGGCTTCTAGCCATTTGTTGGAATCTGGGCCCACCATTGCTTCTTCATAATTTGCAGGTTCATTGTTGTCCAACAACATGATTGATAAGACGGGATTACCGAACCACTCTGGAGCAGCACGTGGTCTCGTCGACCTGCCTGGTTCGACAGAAACTTGAACCGGAGTTTCATGATCATCATCATTAACTTCCTCCTCAACCGGCATCGCAACGACAGAGGTTTCCCCTTGCCCTGCGCCACCATCCAGAGGGATGAGAGGTTCGACAACCTCGTCAAGCTCTATCTTCCTCCCACTCAATTCTCTCGAGAGAAACTCCTTCTCGAGAAAAGCTCCGTTTTTAGCAACAAACACTTTGCCCTCGGATTTGAGATAGAAGGTGTACCCAACTGTCTCTTTTGGGTAACCTATGAAGATGCACTTTTCCGCTTTGGGTTCCAGCTTTTCAGGCTGAAGCTTTTTTACATAAGCATCACATCCCCAAACTTTAAGAAACGACAACTTTGGCCTTTTGCCATACCATTGTTCGTATGGTGTCGTCTCAACGGATTTTCATGGTGCCCTATTTAAAGTGAATGCAGCTGTTTCTAATGCATAACCCCAAAATGATAATGGCAAATCGGTAAGAGACATCATAGGTCGCACCATCTCTAATAAAGTACGATTACGACGTTCGGACACACCATTACGCTGTGGTGTTCCAGGCGGTGTTAACTGTGAAACAATTCCACATTGTCTTAAGTGAGCACCAAACTCGAAACTTAGATATTCACCCCCACGATCACACCGTAGGAACTTGATCTTCTTGTTATGATGGTTTTCAACTTCACTCTGAAATTGCTTGAACTTTTCAAATGTTTCAGACTTGTGCTTCATTAAGTAGACATAACCATATTTAATCAAATCGTCAGTGAAAGTGAGAAAATAACGATATCCGCCACGTGCCTCTATGCTCATCGGACCACACACATCGGTATGTATGATTTCCAACAAGTCACTTGCACGCTCCATTGTTCCGGAGAATGGAGTTTTAGTCATCTTGCCCATGAGGCATGGTTCGCACGTGTCAAGTGAATCAAAGTCAAGTGACTCCAAAAGTCCATCGGCATGAAGTTACTTCATGCGCTTTACACCAATATGACAGTGCCACAAAAATATGGCGCTATCATTGTTAACCCTAACTCTTTTGGTCTCAATGTTATGTATGTGTGTATCACTATCAAGATTCAATATGAACAATCCTCTCACATTGGGTGCATGACCATAAAAGATGTTACTCATAGAAATAGAACAACCATTATTCTCTGACTTAAAAGAGTAACCGTCTCGCAATAAACAAGATCCAGATATAATGTTCATGCTCAACGCAGGCACTAAATAACAATGATTTAAGTTCATAACTAATCCTGACGGTAACTGAAGTGAGACTGTGCTGACGGCGATTGCATCAACCTTGGAACCATTTCCCACGCGCATCGTCACTTCATCTTTCGCCAGCCTTCGTCTATTCCACAGTTCCTGTTTCGAGTTGCAAATATCAGCAACAGAACCGGTATCGAATACCCAGGCACTACTACGAGAGCCGGTTAAGTACACATCAATAACATGTATATCAAATATACCTGATTTTTCTTTGGCCGCCTTCTTATCAGCCAGATACTTGGGCCAATTGCACTTCCAGTGACCCATACCCTTGCAATACTAACACTCTGTTTCAGGCTTAGGTCAAGCTTTGGGTTTCTTCGTCGGATTGGCAACAGGCTTGCCGCTCTTCTTCGAATTACCCTTCTTGCCTTTGCCGTTTCTCTTGAAACTAGTGGTCTTATTCACCATCAACACTTGATGCATTTTACGGAGTTCAGACTCTGCGACTTTCAGCATCTCAAACAACTCGCCGGGAGACTTGTTCATCCCTTGCATGTTGTAGTTCAACACAAAGCCTTTATAGCTTGGCGGCAGTGATTGAAGGATTCTATCAGTGATAGCTTCTTGCGGGAGTTCAATCCCCAGCTCAGCTAGACGATTTGAGTACCCAGACATTTTGAGCACATGTTCGCTGAGAGACGAGTTCTCCTCCATCTTGCAAGCATAGAATTTATCGAAGGTCTCATACCTCTCGATCCGGGCGTTCTTCTAAAAGATAAACTTCAACTCTTGGAACATCTCAAATGCTCCATGACGCTCAAAGCGACGTTGAAGTCCCGGTTCTAAGCCATACAAGACTGCACATTGAACTACTGAGTAGTCCTCCTTACGTGCTAACCAAGCGTTCTTAACATCCTGATCAACCATAGCGGGTGGTCCATCTCCTAGCACAGCATTAAGGACATAATCCTTCTTCCCAGCTTGTAAGATTAGCTTAAGATTACGAGCCCAGTCTACAAAGTTGCTTCCATCATCTTTCAACTTAGCTTTCTCTAGGAACGTATTAAAATTCAGGGTGACTGTCGCGTGAGCCATGATCTACAACACAAATATATTCAAAGTGGACTTAGACTATTTTCAAGATAATTAGAGTTTAACTTAATCAAATTACTCGCTAAACTCCCACTCCAAAAGTACCTCTCTCTAGTCATTTGAGTGGTTCATGATCCACTTACACTAGCTCAAGTCCGATCATCACGTGAGTTGAGTATAGTTTCAGTGGTAAGCATCCCTATGCTAATCATATCATCTATATGATTCATGATCGACCTTTCGGTCTCATGTGTTCCGAGGCCATGTCTGCACATGCTAGGCTCGTCAAGCTTAACCCGAGTGTTCTGCGTGCGCAACTGTTTTGCACCTGTTGTATGTGAACGTTGAGTCTATCACACCCGATCATCACGTTGTGTCTCGAAACGACGAACTGTAGCAACGGTGCACAGTCGGGGCCAACACAATTTCGTCTTGAAATTCTAGTGAGAGATCACCTCATAATGCTACCGTCGTTCTAAGCAAAATAAGGTGCATAAAAGGATTAACATCACATGCAATTCATAAGTGACATCATATGGCCATCATCACGTGCTTCTTGATCTCCATTACCAAAGCACCGACACGATCTTCTTGTCACCGGCGCCACACCATGATCTCCATCAACGTGTCGCCATCGGGGTTGTCGTGCTACTCATGCTATTACTACTAAAGCTACATCCTAGCAAAATAGTAAACGCATCTGCAAGCACAAACGTTAGTTATAAAGACAACCCTATGGCTCCTGCCGGTTGCCGTACCATCGACGTGCAACTCGATATTTTCTATTACAACATGATCATCTCATACATCCAATATATCACATCACATCGTTGGCCATATCACATCACAAGCATACCCTGCAAAAACAAGTTAGACGTCCTCTAATTTTGTTGTTGCATGTTTTACGTGGTGACCATGGGTATCTAGTAGGATCGCATCTTACTTACGCAAACACCACAACGGAGATATATGAGTTGCTATTTAACCTCATCCAAGGACCTCCTCGGTCAGTTCCGATTCAACTAAAGTTGGAGAAACTGACACCCGCCAGTCATCTTTGAGCAACGGAGTAACTCGTAGCGATGAAACCAGTCTCTCGTAAGCGTACGAGTAATGTCGGTCCGCGCCGCTTCAATCCAACAATACCGCGGAATCAAGAAAAGACTAAGGAGGGCAGCAAAACGCACATCACCGCCCACAAAAAATTTTGTGTTCTACTCGAGAAGACATTTACGCATGAACCTAGCTCATGATGCCACTGTTGGGGAATGTCGCATGGGAAACAAAAAATTTCCTACGTGCACGAAGACCTATCATGGTGATGTCCATCTACGAGAGGGGATGTGTGATCTACGTACCCTTGTAGACCATACATCAGAAGCGTTACTGAACGCGGTTGATGTAGTGGAACGTCCTCACATCCCTCGATCCGCCCCGCGAACTATCCCGCGATCAGTCCCACGATCTAGTGCCGAACGGACGGCACCTCCGCGTTCAGCACACGTACAGCTCGACGATGATCTCGGCCTTCTTGATCCAGCAAGAGAGACGGAGAGGTAGAAGAGTTCTCCGGCATCTTGACGGCGCTCCGGAGGTTGGTGATGATCTCGTCTCAGCAGGGCTCCGCCCGAGCTCCGCAGAAACGCGATCTAGAGGTAAAACCGTGGAGATATGTGGTCGGGCTGCCATAGCAAAGTTGTCTCAAATCAGCCCTAAAACCCCACTATATATAGGAGGGAGGGGGGAGCCTTGCCTTGGAGTCCAAGGACCCCCAAGGGGTTCGGCCGAGCCAAGGGGGGAAGGTCTCCCCCCCAAACCGAGTCCTACTTGGTTTGGAAGGTGGAGTCCTTCTTCCCTTTCCCACCTCCTCCTTTTTTTCTCTTTGATTTTTCTTCCAATGCGCATAGGGCTCCTTTGGGCTGTCCCACCAGCCCACTAAGGGCTGGTGTGGCACCCCCAATGCCTATGGGCTTCCCCGAGGTGGGTTGCCCCCCGGTGAACTCCCGGAACCCATTCGTCATCCCCGGTACATTCCCGGTATCTCCGAAAACCTTCCGGTAATCAAATGAGGTCACCCTATATATCAATCTTCGTTTCCGGACCATTCCGGAAACCCTCGTGACGTCCGTGATCTCATCCGGGACTCCGAACAACATTTGGTAATCAACCATATAACTCAAATACGCATAAAACAACGTCGAACCTTAAGTGTGCAGACCCTGCGGGTTCGAGAACTATGTAGACATGACCCGAGAGACTCCTCGGTCAATATCCAATAGCGGGACCTGGATGCCCATATTGGATCCTACATATTCTACGAAGATCTTATCGTTTGAACCTCAGTGCCAAGGATTCATATAATCCCATATGTCATTCCCTTTGTCCTTCGGTATGTTACTTGCCCGAGATTCGATCGTCAGTATCCGCATACCTATTTCAATCTCGTTTACCGGCAAGTCTCTTTACTCGTTCCGTAATACAAGATCCCGCAACTTACACTAAGTCACATTGCTTGCAAGGCTTGTGTGTGATGTTGTATTACTGAGTGGGCCCCGAGATACCTCTCCGTCACACGGAGTGACAAATCCCAGTCTTGATCCATACTAACTCAATGAACACCTTCCGAGATACCTGTAGAGCATCTTTATAGTCACCCAGTTACGTTGCGACGTTTGATACACACAAAGTATTTCTCCGGTGTTAGTGAGTTATATGATCTCATGGTCATAGGAACAAATACTTGACACGCAGAAAACAGTAGCAACAAAATGACACGATCAAGATGCTACGTCTATTAGTTTGGGTCTAGTCCATCACGTGATTCTCCTAATGACGTGATCCAGTTATCAAGAAACAACACTTTGTTCATAATCAGAAGACACTGACTATCCTTGATCAACTGGCTAGCCAACTAGAGGCTTTTTAGGGACAGTGTTTTGTCTATGTATCCACACATGTATATAAGTCATCATTCAATAAAATTATAGCATGGATAATAAACGATTATCTTGATACAGGAATTATAATAATAACTATATTTATTATTGCCTCTAGGGCACAATTCCAGCATACTCTACCCTCGAAAACTGTTGCGATCCCTTATACTTGTGTGTTATCACCATGAATGATCCCTTTGGGTTGAATACACCCTTCGACAGTGCATCTTTGCACGACGGCTGTCGCAAGGGGAGGGCTTGCCGGCTGCCTGAGGTGCAGAGGCTGCACCTCAAGCCCCGGCTCTCGGTCCTGCTCCGGCTCCACCACCGCCGCCTGGCGACGACGACTGCCTCCACGACTACTACCCCCATCAAGACGGAGCGTTCGACATTGATACGTCTCCAACGTATCTATAATTTTTGGTGGTTTCATGCTATTATGTTGTCAAACTTTGGATATTTTCCATGCCTTTTATATATTTTTTGGGACTAACTTATTAACTCAGTGCCAAGTGCCAGTTCCTGTTTTTTCCATGTTTTTGACCCCTTACAGAGGAGAATTTGAAATGGAGTCCAAACGGAATAAAATCCCCGAAAATATTTTTTCCGTAACAGAAGAAGATTAGGAGACTTGAGAGCCAAGGCAGGGGGTCCCCAGGGGCCCCACAAGCCCCCACCCCACGATCAGGGGGAGGCCGCGGCCCACAGCCTTGTGGGCCCTCTAGACCTCCTTTTCCCTAGGTTTTGTGCCTATATATCCCCAAAAATTCCACAAAAATCAGGAGATCATCGAAAGTACTTTTCCGCCGCCGCAAGCTTCTGTCTCCGCAAGATCCCATCTGGGGCACGTTCTGGTGCCCTGTCGGAGGGGGGATTCGGATACGAAGGGCTTCTTCATCAACACCATGACCTCTCCGATGATGCGTGAGTAGTTCACCATAGACCTACGGGTCCACAGCTAGTAACTAGATGGCTTCTTCTCTCTCTTGGATCTTCAATACAAAGTTCTCCATGATCTTCATGGAGATCTATCCTATGTAATCTTCTTTTGCGGTGTGTTTTTTGAGATCCGATGAATTGTGGATTTATGATCGGATTATCTATGAATCTTATTTGAGTTTCTTCTGATCTCTCTTATGCATGATTTCATATTCTTGTAATTCTCTTCGAATTGTGGATTTTGTTTGGCCAACTAGATCTATGATTCTTGCAATGGGAGAAGTGCTTGGTTTTCGGTTCATAGCGTGCGGTGACCTCACCAAGTGACAGAAGGGGTGGCGAGGCATGCATCGTGTTGTTTCCATCAAGGGTAAAAAGATGGGGTTTTCATCATTGGTTTGACATTGTCCCTCTACATCATGTCATCTTGCTTAAGGCGTTACTCTATTCGTCATGAACTCAATACACTAGATGCATGCTGGATAGCGGTTGATGTGTGGAGTAATAGTAGTAGATGCAGAAAGTATCGGTCTACTTGTCTCGGACGTGATGCCTATATGTATGATCATTGCCTTAGATATCGTCATGACTTTGCGCGGTTCTATCAATTGCTCGATAGTAATTTGTTCACCCACCATGATATTTTCTATTTTGAGAGAAGCCTCTAGTGAACACTATGTCCCGGGGGTCTACTCCACACCATATTTTCAGCCTTACACCTTTTACTTCGTTGCACTTTCCGCCTTCAGATCTCACTTTGCAAACAATCTTGAGGGGATTGACAAACCCTTTGAAGCATTGGGTGCAAGCTCGTTTGTGTTTGCGCAGGTACTCTGGACTTGACGAGACCCTCCTACTGGATCGATACCTTGGTTCTCAAACTGAGGGAAATACTTACTGCTCCTATGCCGCATCACCTTTTCCTCTTCAAGGGAAAAACCGACGCAAACAAGAGAAGTAGCAATAAGAATTCCTAGCTATGCTGGGGAAGGACTTTTGTTGCCTTAGCAGAAGAATTTCTGGCGCCGTTGCCAGAGAGGAAGATCAAGTCAAGAACTCATCCAAGTAGGTGTTGTAAACTCATCTCTTGCATTTACTTTGTTGGCCAGTTGCCTCTCATTTTCCTCTCCCCCACTTAACCAATTTGCCTTTTTCGTTTGCCTTTTCGTTCGCCTTTTTCTTGCTTCCTCTTTGTTTGCTTGTGTGCTTGCTTCCTTGCCAAAGTCACCATGAATGAAAACACCAAACTTTGTGACTTCTCGAATACTAATAATATTGATTTTATTAGTACTCCGATTGCTCCCGCCACTAGTGTGGAGTCATATAAAATCAATGCTGCTTTGCTGAATCTTTGTATGAAAGAGCAATTCTCTGGCCTTCCTAGTGAAGATGCCGCATCCCATCTCAATACCTTCATTGAGCTTTGCGATATGCAAAATAAGAAAGATGTGGATAATGACGTGATTAAATTGAAGCTTATTCCTTTCTCGTTGCGAGATTGCGCAAAAACTTGGTTTTCTTCTTTGCCCAAAAATAGTATCGATTCTTGGGATAAGTGCAAAGATGCTTACATATCCAAGTATTTTCCGTCGGCTAAGATCATCTCTCTCCGTAATGATATCATGAATTTCAAGCAACTTGATCATGAACATGTTGCACAATCTTGGGAGAGAATGAAATTAATGACTAGAAATTGTCCCGCTCATGGCTTGAGTCTTTGGATGATTATTCAAATATTTTACGCTAGCTTGAGTTTCGCTTCTAGAAATATCATGGACTCCACCTCAGGTGGAACGTTCATGGAAATCACGTAGGGGAAGCCACAAAGCTCTTAGACAACATCATGACGAACTACTCTCAGTGGCACACTAAAATGGCACCTACTAGTAAGAAGGTACACGCTATAGAAGAAATTAACTCGTTGAGTGCTAAGTTGGATGAGTTAATGAATTTGGTTGCTAGTAGAAGTGCTCCTTTAGGTCCTATTGATATGCCCTTGTCTTCTTTGATTGAGAGTAGCAACGCTAGCCTGGACATTAATTTTGTTGGTAGGAATAATTTTGGCAACAATAATGCTTTTAGAGGAAACTATGTTCCTAGGCCTTTTCCTAGTAACTCCTCTAATAATTTTGGCAACTCCTACAACAATACTCATGGAAATTACAATAGATTACCCTCTGACCTAGAGAGTAATATCAAATAGTTTATCAACTCACAAAAGATTTTCAATGCATCCATAGAGGAAAAACTACTCAAAATTGACGATTTGGCTATAAGCGTTGATAGAATGTCTAGTGATATTGATGCTTTGAAAGTTAGATGTGCTCCTCCCAAGATCAATATGGATGAAACTTTGAAAGCTATGCGTGTTTCCATGATTGAGAGCAAAGAAAGAACCGCCCAAAGTCGTGCTAGACATGAACGTCTTAAAAAGGCGTGTTCTCGTGATAAAAATCACGAAGATCTTAAAGTGCTTGTTGTGACTCCCATTGAATCTTTGTTTTCTTGCGTTAAACCCAATGATGATGGGGCTGGATATGAATCCAGTTTGGTTGAAAAGCGCCCCAATGATTCGGAGTCAATCTATCTTGATGCTAAAAGCATTGAAAGTGGAGTAGAAGATGTTAAAACTTTGAGTAGTAATGAAATTACTATCGTGGATTTCAAGGAATTCAATTATGATAGTTGCTCCTTGATTGAATGCATTTATTTGATGCAATCCATGTTAAACTCTCCACACCCTTCTAGCCAAAGCAAGGCCTTTACCGATCATATCGTTGAAGCTATGATAAAATCTCTTGAAGAGAAAATTGAATTGGAAGTCTCTATCCCTAAAAAGCTTCATGATGAGTGGGACCCTACCATCAAAATCAAAATCAAAAACTATGAATGCAATGCTTTGTGTGATTTGGGTGCTAGTGTTTCTGCGATTCCAAAGTATTTATGTAATGTTCTAAGTTTTAATGGGATTGAAGAGTGTTTTCTTAATTTGCATCTTGTTGATTCTACTGTCAAGAAACCCATGGGAAGGATCAATGATGTTCTTATTATTGCAAATAGGAACTATGTACCCGTGGATTTCATTGTGCTTGAGATTGATTGCAATCCTACATGCCCTATTATTCTTGGTAGACCTTTCCTAAGGACTATCGGTGCTATCATCGATATGAAGGAAGGGAATATTAGATTTAAATTTCCTTTAAGGAAGGGCATGGAACACTTTCCTAGAAAGAAAATAAGATTGCCTTATGAATCCATGATGAGAGCCGCTTATGTTTTGAGCACCAAAGACGACGATACGTAATTCTATCGCTTTTATGCCTAGCTAAGGGCGTTAAACAATAGCGCCTGTTGGGAGGCAACCCAATGAATTTATCTTTTTATTTCTGTTTTGTTGCGTCCACACCATCATAATTCTGTTGTGATTGTGTTTTTTGTGTTTCTTTTTGTGTTTGAGCCAAGCAAAACCTTTATGACTAGTCTTGGTAATGGTTGTTTGATCCTGCTGGAAAAAGACAGAAAATTTTCGCTCAGGAGATGATTTTTCATTTTTATTCAGAAAGAGCTTTTGAGTTGATTCATTTTGCTGCTGATTTATATGCCTTTTTCCCAGGCAGTCGTGATTTTTCAGATTTTTTGAGTTATCAAAAGTATACGAAGTATACAGATTGCTACAGACTGGTCTGTTTTTGACAGACTCTGTTTTTGTTGAGTTGGTTGCTTGTTTTGATGATACTATGGTTAGTATCGGGGGGTACTAGCCATGGAAAAGTGATAATATAGTATCCCAACACCAATATAGATGGAATTCAAGTTTGCCACAGTACCGAAAGAAGTGGTAGTTTTGTTTTCTTGTGCTAATGTTATCACGAGTTTCTGTTTAAGTTTTGTGGTGTGAAGTTTTCAAGTTTTGGGTGATGTTCTCATGGACAATGAGATAAGGAGTGGAAAGAGCTCAAGCTTGGGTATGCCCAAGGCATCCCAAGCCAAATTCAAGGACACCAAAAAGCCTAAGCTTGAGGATGCCCCGGGAACTCTTTCGTCTTCAATCCATCGGTAACATTACTTGGAGCCATATTTTTATTCACCACATGATATTTGTTTTGCTTGGAGCGTCTTGTATCTTAGGAGTCTTTTCTTTTTGTTGTGTCACAATCATCCTTGCTGCACACCTTTTTGAGAGAGAGAGACGTGCACTCATCGTGATTTTGCTAGAATGCTCCTAGTGCTTCACTTACATCTTTTGAGCTAGATACTTTTGCTCTATGTGCTTCACTTATATCTTTTAGAGCACGACGATGCGTGACTTGGTAGTTGGCTTATGCTATGAAAGTAGTCCTAGAGGTGATAGGTACCCAAATAGGATGCAAAAACCTCCATCTTCATGTGCATTGAGTAGAAAGAGGAGTCTTGATTCCTCTCAATTAGTTTTGAGACGTGGATTTGGTAATATTAAGAGCTATGTTAGTAGGGTGTTGTGAATCTAGAAATACTTGTGTTGAAGTTAGTGATTCCTGTAGCATGCACGTATGCTAAACCGCTATGTTAGTAAGTAGGAGCATAATTTATCTATTGATTGTCATCCTTTGTGTTGAGGTCGGGATTACGCGATGGTTAACACCTACCAACCCTTCCCCTAGGAGTATGCGTTTAGCACTTTGTTCCGATTACTAATAAGAACTTTCGCAACAAGTATGTGAGTTCTTCATGACTAATGTGAGTCCATGGTATAGATGCACTTTCACCTTCCACCACTGCTAGCCTGTCTAGTGTCGCGCAATTCTCGCCGGTACACAAACCCACCATATGCCTTCCTCAAAACAGCCACCATACCTACCTACTATGGCATTTTCATAGCCATTCCGAGATATATTGCCATGCAACTCCCACCGTTCCATCTCATGACTTGTGTCGTCACTCTCATATTGCCATTGCATGATCGTAAGATAGCAAGAGAGATGGTTCAACGTCATACGCCATGCTATATCTTTGCACATCCCGGTACACTGCCGGAGGCATTTCCTATAGTCATCATCATTTTGATCTTTGAGCTGTGAGTAAATAAAAGTGTGATGATCATCATTATTAGAGCATTGTCCCATGTGAGGAAATAAAAAAAGAGGCCAAAGAGCCCAAAAATAAAAATAAAAATAAAAAGAGAAAAAAAGAGGCCTAAGAACCCAAGTGAAAAAAAAGAAAAGAGAGAAAAAGAGAAAAGGGACTGTCGTGGGTATAAGTCTGACAGTAGAAGTACGGGGTACGAAAGTATATGGGCAGAGCCTTTGCTACGACGAGGATGTATGAGTTCAGGCCCCTCTACGATGGAGGTAAAAGCCCTACGTCTCAGTGCTCTTGGGAGCTTTGTGTCGATTGTATTAAGGGATTACAGCAAGTGCCAACCCGTGTACCAGTGGTGAAGGGCGGCTTATATAGAGTGCGCTGCCCTTCATAATGGTCCGGTGGATAGGTGTGGAGTAGTGGCAAGTAAATGCTGGTGTTACTAGTAACGTAAGCCTTAAATGCTAATTATGGTGTATGAAAACGTATGACCGTTGCCCTCCTGGGAGGTTACGATGTACAGAGTGGATTCCAGTCGGCACGTTAGATATGCTCCGAGTGGACCGTCGCCGACTGGATGATGGGGGCGTCCTTAGTTCAGTCGGAACTGTCTAAGGGCCTTGTCCCCTATGAAGGGTAGTCCTTGGGTAGGACCTATAGGGCAGACCTATGACCCTACCCTCGGACTATAACCCCATCATTAGTCCCCGCATGGATCGGGGCTGGAACGATGAAGTGATGTCCGGAGTTTGGAGCCGACTGGTATTGAGGTGATCTTAGCGTTGTCTGCGTCGATCCATTTTATCTTTGCGGCTAGTGATCCGAGTGAATATGCAAGCGAAATGAACCGTGAGGGACTGATTTCTTCCGCGGAATCTTTCGGCGAGACCGGTCATACTGACAGCGCTAGATTTTCCGGGATTCTCAAATTTCGGTTGTCGGGCACTCAGCGGGGATGACGTCATCGCCATCGAGTAGATTTCGCCTCCTCGATTACCGCGCCGCGATCTTCTCCACTAATCTTGCAGCAACCGGTTGGGAGGATAAGATCTTGGGCCCACCTATAGGTGACTTAGTCGCAGGCCTTTTAAAGCCTTCCTGGCGAACCTTCCTGTTGCGCTGCTCATCTTCCTCCCATTGATCTCGCCTCCCCGCAACTCCCTGCACATCTCTAGCCACCTCCTTCCCCTCCTCCTATGCGGATCCGTCGCCCTCGCCATGACGAAGGGGCAGACCAGCAAGCTTGAGGCGAACAAGAAGAAGAAGGGGGCGGCCTCCACTCAGCGGCGGAAGAGAGCGTTGCCGGCAGGCTAGATCCAGGGGGACTTCCTCCCCTCCATGGTGAGGAAGACCGACGTGCTGGAGCTAGTGGAGCACGGCATGGTCGTCGATAAGTCTTGGAGGCTGCGGGAAGGCGAGATGGAGCTGGCGCCGAGGGAGGGGGAGCGCGTGCTGCTGCTCAGCCACGTGGCCAGAGGTTTCTCCCTGCCTCCCCATCCTTTCTTCCGAGATATTATGAACTACTTCGGGGCGCAGCTCCATAACTTTCCGCCGAATGCGATAGCTCATCTTTCCGCATTCATCACCCTCTGCGAGTGTTTCATAGCATGTCCTCCCCACTGAGGGCTCTTCAAATATGTTTTCTGTGCTAGATCTCAAACGGTTAAGAAACTTAGCCAGTCTGATGATAAGACACACATCCTCCAGCTCTGCGGGGGTTTAGGATTTTAGAAGAAAACGAAAAGTAGTTATCCCTCCCTTCAGCTATCCGAGTCGGTTAGGAACTGGCAATCGTCCTGGTTCTATTGCCAGGACATTGCCTGCCCGAATGCTCCGAGTGGGTTACCACCCTTTAGTTTAGACCGTACGGGCCCTCCCAGGAAGCTAGCGCTCTCTAAGGGAGAAAAGCCCAGATCCAGCCTTTGATCGACGCGCTGATAACTGTCGTCCGGAACGGAGTCACCGACATGGACCTGTTGGAGACTTTTCTGGGTCGACGCATCCAGCCGCTCCAGTCCCGAGACCACGCAATGTGGCATTACACGGGGCCTTCGGATACCACTCGGTCGTATCCTTAAGACGTGAGCGAGGAGACCGTGGGTGCGTGGGTCCGCAGCATCACGGGCACATGTGATAACCCCGTGGGAGCTCGGCGGGTGAAGGCCTTCCGCGCCCAAAATCCTCCTCCGAATGAGGTGAGTACATGTTGTCGAGTGCTTCTAACCTTCTCAGTTTTATTGCTTTTCTTGTCTCGCCGACTGACGTTGCCGACTGTGTTTTGTGCAGGAGTGGATGAACTGGCATTCTGCAGTCTCAAGTGGCGATCCGGTCGAGGAAGAAGAAGGCAGCATGGAGGGTAGCACGGGTAGTGCCATGTACGTCTCTGACAGTAGGGAGACGGAGGAGGAAACAGAAGAGGAGGAGGAGGAGAGTGAAGAGCAGAGCTCGTCACCCTCGCCACCAGAACGCCAAACCAAGCACCGTCATGACTCCGCTATTCCGCCGGCTCCTCCCGTGGCCCCGAGTGCTCGGAGTGTGAAGAGAACCAGGGGTTCTTTTGCCGAGCCCATGGATCAGCCGTCCAAGGTGGCTAAACCCAGCGGGTCTAAACCTCAGAAAGCTTTGCCCCGGATTTTGATCGCTGTTCCGGTCGCCTCAGCGTAAGTATCTTTGCTCTTCCATCTTCCTTCAATATCCAATTGGACTCTTCTTTTTGGGAATTCTTGTTTACCCGTCGAATGGATTTCACTCAACAGAGCTGCTACCTCCGCCACCTCTCTGCCGCGTCAGGGTGACGATCCCATGGACACTTATGACGCCGCCACGTCCCAGCAAGGTACGTTGTCACGACTCCAAGAGCTGTATTACCGTTTCGCGAGTCTTGTCTTTGATCTTGATCTTTTTCTGTATTTTTATTTTGTTTAGTCGGGCTTCCTTCGGAGGTGATCCATCTGGACGACAACGACCAAAGGGGGTCGGAACCAACTTTGGCGCCTGTCCCTGGGGTTATCCAACCTGCTGCCAGCCCCGCCATGAGCGTGCCGCCGACTGAGCCGGCGGCCTTCACGGCGGAACCGACTGGAGCAGCGCTCGGGATGCCCAGGGAGCTCAGGATGCCTAGGGCGCCTTCTGCCACACCGGGTCCGTCGACTGTTCACTATGATGCCCGACGCCTCCCGGAAGATCAAGTAGGAGCCGCCAAAGACGCCATGGTACAAGTGGAGCTGATGGTGGGCGAAGCCAAGGGAGCATATGACTCTGTTGTGTCCCTGTACAAGAAGAGCTTGGAGCTTTGGGATGATATCCGAGTAAGTGCGCTAGTAAGTGGTTACATTCCTCTTGGTGCCCACTGGGGGTTTTGGCGAGATACTCGGATACAGTAGGTTAATTTTCCATTGGGTTCACTCCGAGTGAACCCAGTGGGTGTAGTCCCCAAGACTTTTGCCGAGTGTTTGCACCGGCAGTTGTCTTTATATGTATTTTCCATAATCTCTACACATTAGAGCTGATCTGCCTGAATGGTACCAGTGGGGGCACGCCGAGTGCACCCACTTGGTGTAGTCCCCGAGAGTAGTGTTACTCGGGTCGAGTAATAGTAGTCTCATAGTGTTGTTGGTTTGCTATGGAGCTCAATGCACCTATTTGAGCTTCATACCACTGGGGTCACTCTCAGTGAACCCACTGGGTGTAGTCCCCAAGACCGCTATCGATTTCTTGCATCGGCAGAGGTGTGAAGAATCTTGAGTTTTGATTGTTTTGTCATATCTGTCGAGACTTTTTCCTTGTTGAATCTGGCCGATCCTCCCTTTGTGTCTCTTTGACAGAAGACTTGTGAAGTGGGATCGGCCTATACTGCTCTGATGGCTGAGAAGACTCAACTTGCTACCGACTTGGAGGTAGCTGCGAATGATATGGCTGGCATGAAGAAGGCTCTCGCTGAACGAGAAATATCTTTAGAGGAATCTCGGGAGACTAACAAGGCACTGTTAGCCGAGTTAGAAAATATGAAGAAGGAGAGATCTGAATGGGTGGGCCAGCTGAAGTCAATGAACGCTCGGTGCAAAGCGCAGGAGAAATACGTCGGCGACTGGGCGAAGAAGATGGTCGCACTACTTGGTGGTAAGTTGCTTGCCGAGTGCTCATTGACTTTGGAGTTCACTCCGCGCTTATTTTCTCCCTGTCTTTTCTTTGCAGATTTCTGTCGGGACGTTGAAGTCTAGACCGCCGAAATTGAACCGGCGCTTGGGCAACCGAATGTTCCACTCGGTGATGAAGCTAACCGGGACATGTTCCGACTGAATTCCCGCCTTAACAAGGTGGGTCCTTTCGTTGGTCGCCTGAGAGAAGTTGTCGGCTGAATTGACAAAGAGCTGTGGCCTGAAGATGACTCCCGGAATGAGATAGAGGGGTGGATGACTCGACTAGAGGATGTTCCAAGCAAAGTGCAGGCATGGAAGAAGTCTGCCGCTCCATGTGGCGCGGACGTGGCGCTGTCTCTGGTCCGAATGCATTGTAAGGAAGCCCGTGAAGACAAGCCGAAGACGTTGTAGGTCGCCAACACCAAGAAGCTTCGATTTGAAGACTTCATGGAGACATTCCTCGACACGGCCACTTGGATTGCACATGGAATCGACCTCGACACCTTCGTGGAGCCTGCCAGCCCCGGCGATGCTTGATTGACTTTATGCTGAACGCGCATTTACCTCGGAATGCCGAGTGGAGTTTGTATTAAACTTTGGCCACTGCTGTTGGCCGGTACATTCGTGGCTCAGTGTGGATAAACTTGATTCACACCGAGCCGACTGATCGTTGAACTCAATTTGAGTCCGAACCAGATCTTTTGCTCTTCTTTCTATGAGTTTTTTTTGACACGATTTTGGCTCGTGGTTTTTGTTTAGGCGACTCAGCTAAGACTTCGAGTGTAACTTGTGTGCCCACTCGGAGGAAGATCTTTACTTAGGCAAGTCTGGTTCGCAGCTAAGTCCTTGAGTGTGACTTGAAATGCACACTCGGAGCAAGTTGTTTGCTTAGGTGACGCTGGGTCGCAGCTAAGTCCCCGAGTGTGACTTTACATGCACAACCGGAGCAAGTTGTTTACTTAGGCGACTCTGGGTCGCAGCTAAGTCCCCGAGTGTGACTCTTGGTGCACACTCGGAGCAAGTTGTTTACTTAGGCGACTCTGGGTCGCAGCTAAGTCCCCGAGTGTGACTTTTGTTGCACACTCGGAGCAAGTTGTTTACTTATGCGACTCTGAGTCGCAGCTAAGTCCCCGAGTGTGACTTTTGGTGCACACTCGGAGTAAGTTGTTTTCTTAGGCAACTCTGGGTCACAGCTAAGTCCCCGAGCGTGACTTTTGGTGCACACTCGGAGCAAGTTGTTTACTTAGGCGACTCTGGATTGCAGCTAAGTCCCCGAGTGTGACTTTTGGTGCACACTCGGAGCAAGTTGTTTACTTAGGCGACTCTGGGTCGCAGCTAAGTCCCAGAGTGTGACTTTTGGTGCACACTCGGAGCAAGTTGTTCACTTAGGCGACTATGAGTGGCAGCTAAGTCCCCGAGTGTGACTTTTGGTGCACACTCGGAGCAAGTTGTTTACTTAGGCGACTCTGGGTCGCAGCTAAATCCCTCAGTGTGACTTTTGGTGCACACTCGGAGCAAGTTGTTTACTTAGGCGACTCTGGGTCGCAGCTAAGTCCCCGAGTGTGACTTCTGTGCACACTCGGAGAAAGTTGTTTACTTAGGTGACTCTGGGTCGCAGCTAAGTCCTCGAGTGTGACTTTTGGTGCACAGTCGGAGCGAGTTGTTTACTTAGGCGACTCTGGGTCGCAGCTAAGTCCCCGAGTGTGACTTTTGGTGCACACTCGGAGCAAGTTGTTTACTTAGGCGACTCTGGGTCGTAGCTAATTCCCCGAGTGTGACTTTTGGTGCACACTCGGAGCGAGATGTTTACTTACGCGACTCTGGGTCGCAGCTAAGTCCCCAAGTGTGACTTGTGGTGCACACTCGGAGCAAGTTGTTTACTTAGGCGACTCTGGGTCGCAGCTAAGTCCCCGAGTGTTACTTTTAGTGCACACTCGGAGCAAGTTGTTTACTTAGGTGACTCTGGGTCGCAGCTAAGTCTCCGAGTGTGACTTTTGGTGCACACTCGGAGTTAATTTTTTAGACCGGAGTCCGCAAAGGCGGAAGAATTTTGAATCGGCAAGAAATTAATCCGCTTTGTATTACTTCAATGACATTTGTTCTTTACATTGTCTCTGTCGGCGGTTATGTGTAGAAGCGCTTCAGTAGATCTCCATTCCATGCTCGCGGCTCGTCCGTCTCCCTGTCGAGGTTGTAGATTCGATACGCTCTGTTGTTCAGCACCTTAGAAATGATGAACGGTCCTTCCCAGGCGGGAGCCAACTTGTCTGGTCTCTGTTGATCCACTCGGAGCACCAGGTCACTTGTTCGGAACGTGCAGCTCCTGACGTGCCGCGCATGAAATCGCCGCAGATCTTGCTGATAAATTGCTGAACGGATCAATGCCATCTCGCGCTCCTCTTCTAAAAGGTCTAGTCCGTCTTGCCTGGCTTGCTCTGCTTTGGCTTCGGAGAAGAGTTCGACTCGTGGAGAGTTGTGAAGCAAGTCACTCGAAAGGACTGCCTCTGCTCCATAAATGAGCAAAAATGGGGATCGTCCTGTCGATCTATTCGGAGTTGTTCGGAGGCCCCACAGCACCGAAGGCAGCTCGGTGACCCATGCGTCGGTGGCATCTCCAATTTTCCGCAGGAGTCGAGGCTTCAACCCTTGAAGAATGAGTCCATTCGCCCGCTCCGCTTGTCCATTTGTTTGGGGGTGCGCAACAGATGCAAAATCCACTCGGATACCTTGGCCTGCGCAAAAACCTTTGAACTCGTCCGAGTCAAAGTTTGTGCCATTGTCCGTGATTATGCTGTGTGGAACCCCGTATCTGGAGATGATGTCTCTGATAAATTTGATGCCCGTAAGGGCATCAAGCTTCTTGATTGGCTTGCTTCAATCCACTTGGTAAACTTGTCGACTGCTACCAGCATATGGGCGAATCCTCCTTGGCTTGTTCTGAATGGTCCGACTGTATCGAATCCGCACACGACGAATGGCCAAGAAAGGGGAATTGTCTTCAGCGCGGACGTTTCCTTGTGGGATTTGTTTGAATAGAACTGACAACCTTCGCAATGGTCGACTATATCTTTTGCCATTTCATTCGCCTGTAACCATAAGCAACCAGCTCTGAATGCTTTGGCGACGATTGCCCTTGAGGAGGCATGTTGGCCGCAGGTTCCCGAGTGAATTTCATCCAAAATTAACTGACCCTCCTCAGGAGAGATACACCGCTGAAGGACGCTTGAAACACTTCCTGTGTATAACTGGTCCTCAACGACGGTGAAGGACTTCGCCCTGCGAACGATCTGCCTAGCTTGGACCTCGTCTTCCGGTAACTCTTGCCTCAGGATGTACGCAATGAATGGCACAGTCCATTCGGGAATGACAGCTAGAATCTCCATGACCAGGTCAACCACATCGGGAACCTCGACTTCAGTCTTATCTGTTGAGCTCTTCGGTTGCACAGGTTTCTCTATAAAAGAATCTTCTTTTACCGAGGGGAGGTGTAGGTGCTCGAGGCAGACATCACTCGGGACAGGTCTCCGTGTGGATCCAAGTTTTTCCAATTCATCTGCTGCTTGGTTTTTCAGTCGGGGAACATGGTGAAGTTCCAGACCTTCGAACTTCTTTTCGAGCTTTCTTATTGCGTTGCAGTATGCAGTCATGGTGGGGTTCCTTACATCCCACTCCTTCATTACTTGATTAACCACTAGATCTGAGTCGCCATAGACCATCAGGCGACGGACACCGAGTGTGATGGCCATGCGCAACCCATAAAGGAGAGCTTCGTACTCTGCTTCATTGTTGGAAGAATCAAAATGGATCTGCAACACATACTTGAGTTTATCACCTTTCGGGGATATGAGCACTACGCCGGCGCCGGAGCCATTCAACATCTTGGATCCATCGAAGAACATGGTCCAATGAGCCGAGTAGATGTGAGTCGGTTGTTGTTGTTCTACCCATTCTGCTATGAAGTCAGCAAGAGCTTGAGACTTTATAGCTTTCTTGGCTTCGAACTTGATGTCGCATTATAGCATCTCCATTGCCCACTTTGCCACTCGGCCTGATGCGTCCCGATTGTGGAGAATTCCCGACAACGGAGCATCAGTTATGACAGATATCGAGTGGTCTTGGAAATAATGAGCCACCTCCTTTGTAGTCATGTAGATCCCATAAATAAGCTTCTGATAATGAGGATACCTCTGCTTGGAAGGAGTTAGGACTTTGGAAACATAATATACTGGCCGCTGAACCTTGTACGCTTTGCCTTCTTCTTCGCGTTCGACTGTCAGAACGGTGCTGACGACTTGATTTGTAGCCACGATGTACAGAAGAAGGGGTTCTTTACTGAGCGGGGCAGTAAGAACCGACTGGGTGGAAAGCAGGACTTTGAGGTCGTCGAATGCGGTTTGGGCTTCGTCTGTCCACTTGAAGGTATCCAACTTTCTTCATGAGTCGGTACAGAGGTAACACCTTCTCGCCGAGTTGAGCGATAAACCTTCTCAAAGCTGCTAGGCAACCTGTGAGCTTTTGTACGTCATGTACTCTTATCGGCCGCTCCATTCGAACAATGGTCCCGATCTTTTCGGGGTTGACATCGATCCTCATTTGGAAACGAAGAAACTGAGTAACTTCCCGCTGGGAACGCCGAATGAACACTTGCCTGGGTTGAGCTTGATATCATACCTACGTAGGTTGGCGAATGTTTCTGCCAAGTCAGTCAGCAGGTTGGAACCTTTGTGTGACTTGACTATGATATCGTCCATATTTGCCTCCACATTTCGACCAATCTGGTCTAGGAGGTATTTTTGGATCATTCGCATAAAAGTTGCTCCTGCATTTTTCAAACCGAATGGCATAGTGATGTAACAGAAGCACCCGAATGGGGTGATGAAAGATGTTTTTAATTCATCTGGACCATACAGACGGATTTGATGATAGCCCGAATAGGCATCAAGGAAGGATAAGCGCTCGCAACCTGCAGTTGAATCAACGATTTGATCAATGCGGGGGAGCGGGAAGTGGTCTTTCGGACAGACCTTATTAAGGTGCTTGAAATCGATGCACATACGGAGATACTTGTCCTTCTTGGGCACCATGACAACATTAGCGATCCACTCGGAGTGGTGTACCTCGCGAATGAAGGTGGCTGCCAGAAGTTTAGCTACCTCCTCTCCAATTGCTTTTCTCTTGTGCACGGCGGACCGACGCAGGCGTTCTCGGACGGGCCAAGCGGTAGGATCCACATGCAGTCGGTGCTCAGCCAACTCCCTGGGTACACCTGGCATGTCAGCATGCTTCCATGCAAAAATGTCCCAGTTCTCATGGAGGAATTGGATGAGCTCGGCTTCCTATTTTGGATCAAGGGTGGTGGAGATGTTTGTTGGGGCGGCGGTGGCATCCGTTGGGTGGATGCTTACTTTCTTCGTGTCTCCCGCCGAGTGGAATGGGGACTCGGAAGCTGGCTTCTTTGAACGCATCAGGTCGGCGGGGTCGGCAATCTTCTTGTAATCATCCAACTCGAGTACAGCCATCTGATGGTCTGCAATTCTCGACCCCTGCTGCAGACACTCCTCAGCCCGCTGCCGATTGCCTGCGACAGTAATCACGCCTTTGGGACCAGGCATCTTCAGCTTCAAATATACGTAACATGGACGGGCCATGAAACGTACGTATGTCGGACGGTCCAGAATGGCATGGTATGCACTCTGGAAGTCTACCACCTCGAATGTTAACTTCTCTTTACGGAAGTTCTCGTCAAAGCCGAAAACGACATCCAACGCAATCTGGGCGAGTGACTTGGCCTTTCTTCCTGGGACGACTCCATGGAATTGCATACTGCTCTCTCTAAGTCTGGACATCGGAATGCCCATTCCCTTGAGAGTATCAGCGTATATGATATTCAAGCCGCTGCCGCCGTCCATGAGGTCTTTGCGCAGCCTAACTCCTTCCACCATCGGGTCGACGACCAGATCTTGCCTCCCTGGGGTGGGTACGTGTGCTGGGTGGTCTGACTGATCAAAAGTGATTGCAGTCTATGACCACTTGAGGAACGTGGGAGTGGATGGGGTTGCCATGTTTACCTCCCTGTTGACCAGCTTCAGTCGACTTTTGCTTTCTACATCAGCAAAAATCATTAACGTTGCATGGACTTGAGGGAACGGATTCCCCTTGTCCTCATCATCTTGCTCGGTGTCTTTCTCACTCGAATGTCCTTCACCGGATCCTTGTATCAGGAGGCGACACTGCCGAGTGGTATGTTTCGGCAATATGACATTGCCTTCTTCATCCGTCTTCGTGTGGATTGGAGACGGTTGATCTAGGATGGAATTTCCTGTGTTTCTTCTTGGGGTGTACTGTGGTTTCCCCTTGCCTTTGGACTTAGCGTTTGTAACGACTGTCGCCTCTGCTTGCGGAGTGAATTGGGCTTTCTGTTTCTGCTTCCGACTGCTGCTCCCATCTCCGTTGGCGACTGACTTATGCTTGCCACTACGTATGCGGTCTTCCTCTTCTCCATTCACTTAGCGCGCGGCTATCTCCATCATCTTGCTCATGGAGATGTCGCCTGTCCGACCAAACTTTAGGTATAGATCTCTGTACCGAACGCCTGCCTTGAAGGCGCAGACTGCTTGGTCTTCTGTAACATTCTCCACCGTGTGGTAGAGGGTTGTCCAGCGCTAGATGAAATCGCGCAAGGGCTCGTTTTGCTTTTGGACACAATGCTGAAGGTCTGTGAGACCAGCAGGGCGTTTGCACGTACCCTTGAAGGTCCTGATGAAGACTCGGGACAGATCTGCCCAACTGTAAATGCTTGATGGAGCTAACTGGTTTAGCCAAGCTCGAGCCGAACCGTCGAACATCAGTGGGAGATGTTTCATGGCGACATGATCATCTCCGCCACCGATCTGGACCACCACTCTGTAGTCGTCTAACCAAGTTTCTGGTTTGGACTCTCCTGTGAATTTGCTGATTCCCGTCGCCAATTGGAAGTTGGGAGAGATGTCAGCCGAGCGAATGGCCCGACTGAAACACTCGGGACCAGAAACAACGGTCCTGCTTCCACTCGGATGATCTCTATAGTGACCATCACGTTGGGCTCGGCTTCTATCAACCTTCTTCTGAGTGATATACCCTCTTGCATCAGGCCTTTGATCATGTGCGTCACCGCACGAACGATGATCATCGTAATGCCGGGGTCCGTAAGGCCCACTCCGCGGAGGAGTACACGAACGGCGATGATCTTCGGGATGAGACCGAATGGAAAGCAGATTCCGACTCTGGTCCCTGGAACGATCGTTCCAGAGGCTGCCCCCTCTGCGACGCTGGTGAGAGCCGGGACTGAAAACCGACCGATGTGTGTTCGCTTGAACGGAACTGTTGTGGATCTTGTTGTGCGACTGGGAGACCGCCAAGTTTTGCTGTTGCGCCTTATGTAACAAGGAACGGATCTGCTCGATTCCTCTACTAGCCTCCGAATCAGTCAGCTGGAGAGAATCAGCGATCCTGGTTGCTGTAGCCAAGTTGAGGATGGGTGTGCGGAACACCTCGACTTTGCTCTGGGGAGCGCGTCGACTGCAAGAACGAGGGTGCTGACGACGAGCGCCGGATGATTCTCCGATCTCACGCTTGTTCCGACCAGTCTTCGAGGAATTTCGTGGGAATCGGCCATGAGTACTTCGGCTGCAGGCCCGTGACCCTGATACTCGGAAGGTAGTTCGGTCGAAACTGACTCCAAGCACTGCGATGACCGCGGGACCACAACCGATTCGAGCACCGCCACTTGAGAGGACATGTTTTGTCGCACTAGGGCGTGTCGCAGCCAACGCTGGAGCCGCGAACGACCGGATCGTTTGTTGCGGCGCGTGACGGGGGCGAAGATCCACACCGGGGTCGATGGCTGGAGAAGAAGAACGCTGCAGGAACTGGGACGGAAGTGCGTAGCCCCGCGACTCGGAAGCGTCTCGATGTCGAGTGGCACATCCTGAAGCCATGCCGAATCATCGGCGATGAAGGAGAGTGCACCGAAGAGGATCTCAAGACCCATGCACAGATCTTCGCCGGATGACATGACGAAAATATGAAATCGCAAACTCGCCGGAAGTCGCTTAGACGCCTGCCCCACGGTGGGCGCCAACTGTTGTGGGTATAAATCTGACAGTAGAAGTACGGGGTATGAAAGTATATGGGCAGAGGGCAGAGCCTTAGCTACGGCGAGGATGTATGAGTTCGGGCCCTCTACGGTGGAGGTCAAAGCCCTACGTCTCATTGCTTTTGGGAGCTTTGTGTCGAGTGTATTAAGGGATTACAGCAAGTGCCAACCCCTGTACTAGTGGTGAAGGGCGGCTTATATAGAGTGCGCTGCCCTTCATAATGGTCTGGTGGACAGGGGTGGAGTAGTGGCGAGTAAATGCTGGCGTTACTCGTAACGTAAACCTTAAATGCTAATTATGGTGTATGAAAACGTATGACCGTTGCCCTCCTGGGAGGTTACGATGTACAGAGTGGATTCCAGTCGGCACGTTAGATATGCTCTGAGTGGACCGTCGCCGACTGGATGATGGGGGCGTCCTTAGTTCAGTCGGCACTATCTAAGGGCCTTGTCCCCTATGAAGAGTAGTCCTTGGGTAGGACCTATAGGGCAGACCTATGACCCTACTCTGGGACTATAACCCCATCAGGGACAATGCTACTATCTTTTTCCACACTTGTGCTTCATAATAGCACCATGTTCTTCATGATTGAGAGCTTCTTGCTTTGTCACTACCATATGCTAGTGGGAATCTTCATTATATAATTTGGCTTGTATATTACAATGATGGGCTTCCTCAAAATTGCCCTAGGTCTTCGTGAGCAAGCAAGTTGGATGCACACCCACTAGTTTTCCTTTTGAGCTTTCACATACTTATAGCTCTAGCGCATCTCTTGTATGGCAATCCCTACTCATTCACATTGATATCTATTAATGGGCATCTCCATAGACTTTTGATACGCCGAGTCCATATGACCATCTCCTCCTTTTTGTCTCACAACCACCACCACACGCTATTCCACTTATAGTGTTATATCCATGGCTCACGCTCATGTATTGCGTGATAGTTATAAAAAGTTTGAGAAAGTAAGAGTGCGAAAACAAGTACTTGGCCAATACCAAGGTTGTGCATGATTTATATTAGTTGTGTGAGGATGATGGAGCATAGCCAGACTATATGATTTTGTAGGGATAAGTTTCCTTGGCCTCGTTATTTTGAATGTTCATGATTACTTTGCTAGTTTGCTTGAAGTATTATTGTTTTCATGTCAATAGCAAACTATTGTTTCGAATCTTACGGATCTGAACATTCATATCACGTGAAAGTAGTTGCAAAGGACAACTATGCTAGGTAGCATTCCACATCAAAAATTCATTCTTTATCACTTCCCTACTCGAGGACGAGCAGGAGTTAAGCTTGGGGATGCTTGATACGTCTCCAACGTATCTATAATTTTTTATGGTTTCATGCTATTATCTTGTCAAACGTTGGATGTTTTGCATGCCTTTTATATATTTTTTGGGACTAACTTATTGACTCAGTGCCAAGTTCCGGTTCCTGCTTTTTCCATGTTTTTGACCCCTTTCATAGGAGAATTTGAAACGGAGTCCAAACGGAATAAAATCCCCGAAAATATTTTTTCCGTAACAGAAGAAGATCAGGAGACTTGAGATCCAAGGCAGGGGGTCCCCAGGGGCCCCACAAGCCCCCACCCCGCGGCCATGGGGGAAGGCGCGGCCAACAGGATTGTGGGCCGCCTGGACCTCCTTTGCCCTAGGTCTTTCGCCTATATATCCCCAAAAATTCCACAAAAATCAGGAGATCATCGAAAGTACTTTTCCGCCGCCGCAAGCTTCTGTCTCCGCAAGATCCCATCTGGCGCACGTTCTGGTGCCCTGCCGGAGGGGGATTCGGATATGGAGGGCTTCTTCATCAACACCATGACCTCTCCGATGATGCGTGAGTAGTTCACCATAGACCTACGGGTCCATAGCTGGTATCTAGATGGCTTGTTCTCTCTCTTGGATCTTCAATACAAAGTTCTCCATGATCTTCATGGAGATCTATCCGATGTAATCTTCTTTTGTGGTGTGTTTGTCGAGATCCGATGAATTGTCGATTTATGATCAGATTATCTATGAATCTTATTTGAGTTTCTTCTGATCTCTGATATGCATGATTTCATATCCTTGCAATTCTCTTCGAGTTGTGGGTTTTGTTTGGCCAACTTGATCTATGATTCTTGCAATGGGAGAAGTGCTTGGTTTTGGGTTCATACCGTGCGGTGACCTCACCAAGTGACAGAAGGAGTAGCGAGGCACACATCATGTTGTTGCCATGAAGGCTAAAAAGATGGGGTTTTCATCATTGGTTTGAGATTATCCCTCTACATCATGTCATCTTGCTTAAGGCGTTACTCTGTTCGTCATGAACGCAATACACTAGATGCATGCTGGATAGCAGTCGATGTGTGGAGTAATAGTAGTAGATGCAGAAAGTATCGGTCTACTTGACTCGGACATGATGCCTATATGTATGATCATTGCCTTAGATATCGTCATGATTTTGCGCGGTTCTATCAATTGCTCGACAGTAATTTCTTCATCAAGGCTAATATTTGCTATTTTGAGAGAAGCCTCTAGTGAACACTATGGCCCCCGGGTCTACTTCACACCGTATTTTCAGCCTTACTCTTTTACTTCGTTGCACTTTCCGCCTTCAGATCTCACTTTGCAATCAATCTTGAAGGGATTGACAACCCCTTTATAGCGTTGGTTGCAAGCTCTTTTGTGTTTGCGCAGGTACTCTGGACTTCACGAGATTCTCCTACTGGATTGATACCTTGGTTCTCAAACTGAGGGAAATACTTACTACTTCTGTGTTGCATCACCCTTTCCTCTTCAAGGGAAAAACCAACGCAAGCAAGTTTCCGTCAACGTGTCAATTTCTGGCACTCTTGTTTGAGAAGTAGCACAAGTCCATCCAGAAATTTCTCCATTCTTCTTTCCTCTGTCTTATACTCTTCACTTGAATAATGGGATAATTGATTATACCGATCCATATATTCCATCACACTGGAACTTGTTTGCTTAAGGTCTTCAAATTCCCTCTTCTTGATTTTCATGACATTGTAGGGAATGTGTGCCCCATGAAAATTGTCCTTCAACTAAGCCCATGTGATGTTGTTCTCGTCTGGATGCATGCGGAGGATATTTTCCCACCACGAGGTTGTTGTTCCAGTCAGATAGTGGGGTGCATAGAGTACTTTCTCATGGTCGGAAAATTGCACAATTGTAAGCTTCCTCTCAATGTCACGTAGCCAATCGTTTGCTTCCATTGGTTTGTCGGTGTGCGAAAAAGTTGGCGGACATGTCTTTTGTAGTTCAGCCAGTCGGGAATGTTGTGGGTGTGGTCCACGTTGATTCCCCATATTCATTAGTTGATTCATCATCTCGTGATGCTATTGCTGGCTTTGCTCGTGCAAACGACAGACCTGTGAAAATGCTGGGTTGCTCTCTTGACAGCTTGACTGACCCTGAGTGAACTCATTCCCTGTCTCAGCGGATTGATTCTCCCCCTGAATTCTTGGCATGGAGCGTGTACAGGGACGGCTCATTTTCTCAAAGCTGGGTTAATGTCGCAAAAACCAAATGAGAAATTTGAAGCTCAATACAGTTTTTAAAATATTTTCCAAGGAAACACTGCAAAGATTTTATCCATAATTTAACCGGCGTGTTCGGAGAAGGACTGTGGTACATCTTATATCACACATAATTATACATGTCACTCACGCCGTACTCTCGTATGTCTGACTTGTTATTTAAGCTAGTGCACTTTTCCTGTCCTACATGACGCAACACGACTACTTCTCTTCGGTATAGGAGCATATCATCATACATATCATACAAGCATACTAGTGATCTGATGCACCATCTCTAGGTGGAGGCGGGAGGGACCTGGATTCGCTGACCCAGGGAAAGTCCCAGACGAGGAGCTGGGGAGTTCACTTCCTCTTGCACTGCTCTAGGTGGACTACACGAGACGGCGAAGCACGAACTCGACTAGTAGGTAGAGCATCTCTAATCGGGGCAGGAGCAATGAATTGGTGAACTCCTCAATGGTAGGCAGCTGATGACGAAGCTGAGGTGGCGGAGTGCATGAAGAAGAAGAATATGGGCCTGACCGAGGTGGTGCGGGACGAAGGATTCCCGTCCTATGGTGAGGACGAGTAAGGTGCTCCATGCAAGCAGCCACTAGGTCATCCACTAAGCCATCAAAGAATGACTCAAGTGCTATGAGGTACTGCACAAGCATTGCAATAGCCTCATCTTCCTCTCCTTTGGGGCAAGCATAAGCATAGTGGCTGGTGTACGGCACGTGGCAAGGAAGGTAGTGATAAGGATGAGTCTTCATCACTGGAAGGGTGTCCCTGAGACGGGCAATCGCCTCCCTGGCTGCCATGTGAATAGCCTTCCTTTCCGTAGGCATGGCTCTCCCAACAAAACGAAGACGACGGGCCTCTGGTCGCCCACCAATAAAATGCACCGACGCCTGATGCATAGTCAGAGAGTCGCTGATCTGGAGGCGGTAGAACGAGTACTCGACGCGGGTCGTTGGTCCAATCGAGATCTTAGCAATGACGGAAAGGAGTCGCAAAAATCCCGCCAACTCGTTGGTGAACACCTGCGACGGGCAACCATTGCCAACCATCTACAGCAGACAAATTTTTTCATATACTCAAAATATAAATATATGTTGACTAACAGAAAATGTCCAAAACATGCAAAAAATAAAAACAAACTAATCCGGTTAGCGATCGTGCCTAGGGGTTTCCTACAGTCAGCCTGGCTTTGATACCAAGGTTGTCATAGCCGGTTTCCAAATATAGCCATGTGCGTCCAAGTGAAAAAAAATATTTCTCACTGACAGACTCATCTTGATACAGAAAACCAGTAGTACTTAATATTAAACAAGTAGAGCAGAGGTTGCTCTACAATTATTACAACATATCCAAGTCTCAAGCAGACAGGATGTTACCGTGGTCTTAGGGTGACTCTACTGCTTGTAATAAAGGGGCACGTCACATCAGAGTAATGTGACATGACAAGTACTACTACGCGCCAAGTGCTAGAGTGAGGCTTGATGATTTATTCGTGATGGCGAAAGCGGTGAAATAATACAGCGGCAGATGATGATGAGTTGATGGATATACTTCTCGCCCCTCGTTGGTTACCCCAAGTGGAAGGTGGAGATGTAGTCAGCAGCAGATTTCCCTTACACGGGGACTGTAAGGTTTACCGAACTAGGAGGACTCCGAGGATCAACAAGTAGGTGTCCGCTGCTGTGGCGCTAGCAGAAGACGTGAACCTGCACACACAACAAATAATTTTGCTCCCAACGAGTTCACAGGGGTTGTCAATCTCTCCGGCCTTGTAGTTTGCAAACGATAAAATCACAAGTGAGAATAGTGATAGTGATTTCAATGGAAAAGTAAATAAAAACTATAAATGATGGAGGTGTAAACAATGGTGGTAATATGGACCAGAGTCCCATGATGTTCACTAGTGATGTCTCTCTCCCAAAAGACGATAAACAACTATGATGGGTAAACAAATTACAACTGGGCAATTGACAGAATTATAAATGCACCACAATGCTAATCATGCTAGTAGAAAGTTAGAGGCTCAAAACTGATGGGCAGTACGCCAAGACAAGTAGACCGTTTATCCATCAGCATCTACTCTCTAATTATCCACCTTGAGATATCTATCCAGAACATCTCGCTGGTATTAAGTTGCGAGCCCTACCCAAAGTGTAAACTCAAAGCAATGAACAACTGCATTAACGAACTTTGCGTAAGGTAAACAATCCTTGCAACCATGGTTACAAGCATCGTTGTTTTCTACCTGGTGGCAACATCACATCCCCTAGTCTCATGTTTTTTCACTCAATATAGACATTAGGGGGCATGAACCCACAATCATGCATAACACTCCCTCTTGGAGTTACAATCTAGTACTTAGCCAAAGCAATAAAAAGCCACGGAGAACATGCAAAAATTACTCAAGAACATAAAATAAAAGGAGAACCAAATATATAACTCATCACAATCTGAACATATTCACATAATCCATCGGATCCCAGCAAACTAAGCATAGCAACAACAGGTAAATTACATAGATGTCTAGATCATGTGGGGCAGCTCACAAGGGCTAAGAATTGTAGCACAAGATTGAATAGAAGACATCACATAGCAACTGGTCATGGACTCATGGTCCAAGGAGGACTACTCAAGGCACGTCCCGGAAGCGTCCATGGTGGTGGAGAAGCTCCGGGAGGTCAATCCTCCCTCCGGGAAGGTGCCGGGAAGAGGTCTTCTGGCACTCCCGATCTCGGAAGCGCTTCGGCGGCGAAACGGTGGAGAAATTCGTGATTCTGGATCTTCTGATAGGGTTTTCTGTCGGAGAGATAAATATAGGCCGAATGAGGGCACCAGAGGGGGTGGGACCCACCCAGGCGACCTGGTGGCGCGGCCAGGGGCTGGCCGCTTGGGCGAGCCCTGGCTTCCCTCTATCCCCACTTGATGCCTCGTGAAGCTTCCTTCTCACTCATTTTAATATATTTTTCTCAGAATTTTTCGGGCTTTGTAAATTGGGGTAAAAGTCCTTGCAAAAAATACATCAGCAGACACAAACTGGCACTGGGTGCACTGAGTTAGTAGGTTAGTCCAAATATGTTTAAAAAGGTATAAAAGTGTAGCAAAACATATAACAATGTCACCCAAAAGAGCATGGAACAAACATAAATTATAGATACGTTTGGGACGTATCAACATCCCCAAGCTTAATTCCTACTCGTCCTCGAGAAGGTAAATGATAATACAAATAATTTCTGTGGTGACATGCTAACACACATATAAGAACTTCAAAGTAAAGTAAGTAAGATATGCAATTCAAGTCAAGACAATAATAAGCAAGAGTCTATATTTAGTATTGAAAATAACAAAGTAAGAACGTAAAGGTGCAAGAGCTCTCGCTGTCCGTGGCTCGAATGTCTCCAAATGGTGTTTGCGTGCAAGAAGTGGGAGATGGGTTTAGAGAATAAAGTATTATAAAGTTTAATTGAGAACTCAATCTACTAAAACTTCACACTTGGCCTCCTTCGGAATCTTATGTTGACTCATCCCCAGAACACTAGTGAGGCACACGTCAAATGACCCTCTCCCTTTCGACTTTGAGATTTCATGTAACGGATGAGCGCAAGCAAGATATGTTGGCACTTAGTATATCAAAGATAATAATGATGGGGAAGGAAGACAAAAAAGCTGTGAAAGGCTCACATCAATGAGGACAATCACAGGTGAGAGAAAGCCAAATGATAGATATGATGTGAGGAGTAGGGATTGCGATGCAACGGATGCACATATGAGCTAAGGCAAGCTCTCCAATGAAATAGTGTAGGTGCATCCAACTTGCTTGCTCATGAAGACCTAGAGCTCATTTGAGGAGGCTCGTCATTGGAATATATAAGCCAAGTTCTATAGTGTAAGGGTCCCCACATATTTATGCATGAATAATAATCTCTATGGAGTACAAGTGTAACAATGGAGTATGAGTGTGGGTTTTTCAAAAGGAATAGTAGTGTTGCCCCCTTTCCCTTTTTTTGTGGCCTCTTTGGCTCTTTCTATTTATCTCTCATTGTCCTCTTTGGGATCTTTTCATGTGTCCTCTTTTGGGATCTTTTAATTTGTCCTCTTTGGGATCTTTTCCTCACTTAAGGGCAACACTCTATATTTTACAAGAATAAAAAGAAGATCTTCACACTTTATAAGAAGTACTCAACATAAAGACAAATGAAAACTATCATGATGTATGCAAATGTATGCCTCTGCCAGTGTAGCAGGATATGCAATGAAACTAGCGTGTCATGTAGCAATAATAAGGGCAAGGCCCAACTAGCATGCGACTCCTCGATCAAGAAAAAGCATGTATGACAAGAAGATCAAGTCATGAGATGGTGGATGTTGCATGGCAATGTATCTCGGAAAGGCTATGGAAATGCCTTAATAGGCAGGTATGGTGGCTGTTTTAAGGAAATATATAATGAGGCTTATGATGACAGAGCGTATCATGTCAAGGGTTTGGATGCACCTGCGAAGTTTCCACCAACTCTCAAGATGAGAAAGGGCAATGCATGGTACCGAAGAGGCTAGCAAAATATGGATGGTGGAAGTGCCAACAATCGAATACTCGCATTAGTCCGAAAAACTCATGCACTTAATATTGGTAACTCTCAATCTAGTCAGAAGATTCACAAAGAGACAAGTACCCCGAGGAGGAGTGTTTGGGTGTTTGGTTATCCTTGCGCATCCTCGACCCATGGTAACGTGAGGGTACTCTATATATTCCAACCCCTCCAGAGGTTAGCGATCCATCTAGTAGCTAGAGTTCTTAACTAATTTTTTAGTTTTTGAAAATACATACATATTTCCAAAAATACGAAACCTATCACTAATAGGCTCAATCTCTTGACACCAATAGTCCAAACATTATTCAAATCAATACCTCAAAACTATTGCAAGTTACTACTATACTTAAATAGCAACCTCAATTACCTACTCATGCAAGACACACAACTCAGTGCAACAAGCCAACTCTCTAAACAATATAAGCATGATAACTCAAGGAAGTTCCAAAATCAACCTAAATAAAGCTCTTAAAAGATAAAGCATGAAAACTACGAGCTAAGCATGACAACAACTATGAAAAGATAAAGAACACACAAAAAAAGATAAGCATGAAAACCTATGTTGTGTTCTAGGGTGGAGTGGAGCGTGTTTCTCTCCCAAAAAAGAAAGCTAGGTTCCAACTTGTTATGAACAGCAAACAAAACTAAAACAAACTAAAAAGTAAAGAGCGGGACGCTCCAAGCATAGCACATAACATATGAAGTGATCAAAATATAGCATGGAAAAGGACGAACTGATGATTGTTGATGGAGAAGAGGATGCACGGGGGCATCCCCAAGCTTAGACGCCTGAGTCTCCTTGATTATTTCTTGGGGTGCATGGGGGCATCCCCATGCTTGAATGCTTGACACTCCTGGAACTTCTTTCATCATCTTCCATCGCATACTTGAAAACTCCCTTCATACGAAACTCATCATAACCTGATTGGAGTGGTTACTACCCATTATAAAATAATTTGTTATCTACTGGAAATAAAGATTTTCATGAAGAGCTACTGTTTCTTAAGATTTCCAAAAGGTTGTCGCAAAGAAAAATCAAGCTTAAGATTTGCAAAACAATGAAAACGCAAAACAAGGCAGAATCTGGGAAAAACAGAACATCAGGTAGTAAGTAATTGTTTCGGGGCACTTCTGCAACTCAAATAAAAAAAACTCAGAACAGATGCGAGAAATACAATTATATAGGGCATACCTTCAAAAAAATTCAGATAAAAAATTATCTAGTGATTTTCGGCGAATTTTTCCGTCAATCAGACAAAATCTGTTTCTGGACAACATGTCACAACTTTTGAACTTTCTTGCAATCAGAGGCTAAAACTTGACACAAAGCTTGAAAATAAAGATACAATGATGTTGCTAAAGTAGTAACAAGGATCAAGACCACTAAAATTTAAAGTAAAAACAAATTGGGTTGCCTCCCAACAAGCGCTTTCTTTTATGCCTTTGAGCTAAGCATGATGCAAAAAAGATCAAGTTGTATCAATTGAACCATCACAAAGATCATCAAAAAGCTCTTCAATAGTACAACTAATCCTACTTGTGGCAGCAGATCCCCACACGAACGATCCCGTCTCCCCCGCTAGAGAAAAGGCGATCGGGAGGCGATCCCAACTGCCCCCAGCGACACCAGCCGCCACCGGTCCGTGCCTCCTCCGTTGCCCACTCCAGCGATGTGACGAGGTGGGGACCACGGCTTAGCGTCGGCTTCTAGTTAGGGTTGGCCTAGTGTTTTCTTGGGACACCGTTGGGGGGTGGGAGCGGCGTCCGGGCAAATAAATCTGCCTCAACTCTATTCCCACACCGGCGACGACCTTCACGGCGGCATCTCGGAGTTAATGGCAACATGTGCTGCTCAGTCCTTCAGATCAGCAGCTTGGTCTTCTCGCCGTTCTTCAGATCTGGCGAGATAAGTTTCTCGGTTTGTCGCTGGCATTCGTAGTTATTCGCGACGGCGCTGCCGGCCGGGGCGAGGTGGTTCTTCTTGAGCGAGGATGTCAGTCCGGAGGTGGTGGATCTGCCGTTCCTCTCCGACTTTGTCGATGGGAGGCGACAAATCTAGGTCCAAGATAGCACGGGGACGTCCCCTGGTCGACGTGCCACATCGACATGTGCCTTGTTGTGTGCACCGGGCCTGTTCGTCGACTCACAAAGCCTTATTGGTGATGGTGCTTTCTCGGATCTTGGGATGGAGGAGGCTCGGCGTCTCTTCCGACGTTCGCCTCGGTGGCCCTGGAGTTGGGCGGCTGCCGTTCACTACGGTGGTTGCAGGAAACCCTAGGGATCGTTTTGTATTTCTCGATATTTTTGGTTTTTATCAGCAAACTCAAGATGATCATTTTATCCTGTTTTACCTTTTAGTTTCCACGTGTGTTTCTTATTGTAACTTGTTTTTTGATTAATGAAACATGTGGTTGCACAAAAAAAATAGTACAACTAATCTTAAGAGAACTCTCAAAGAGATGCCTAGTGGCAAAACTTCTATGAACAAATGCAAAGGTAGTAACACCAATTGGAATTTCATTTCTAATTCTATTTAAGAGAGGTATCTCTTCCAAGGCCTTCATAGTTTGAACACCCTGTTGGGGAACGTAGTAAATTCAAAATTGTCCTACGCCATACAAGGATCTATCTATGGAGAGACCAGCAACGAGAGAGGTTGTAGAGCATCTTCATACATTGGAAGATCCCTAAGTGGAAGCGTTACTATGAATTTAGTCGATGGAGTCGTACTCGCAGCGATTCAGATCGCGGTCGGTTCCGATCTATGAGCCGAATCACGGCACCTCTGCGTTCAACACACGTACAACCCGGTGACGTCTCCCACACCTTGATCCAGCAAGGAGGAGGGAGAGCTTGAGGGAGAGCTCCGGCATCACGACGGCGTGGTGGCGATGGAGCTACGAGGTATTCCGACAGGGCTTCGCCAAGCACCACGAAAGAGGAGAAAGAGGAGAAGCATGGCTGCGTCGAGACAGAGATTTCGTGTGTCTCAAATCAGCCAAAACCTCCACTATATATAGGGGGAGAGGGAGGGGCGCCCCATTTAGGGTTCCCACCCCCAAAGGTTGCGGCAGCCCCATCTAGGGATGGTGGTGGCGGCCAGGGCAAGAGAGAGGGGGTGGCGCACCCCAGATGGGCCTTAGGCGCATCTGCACTAGGGTTTCCCCCCTTCCCTCTCTCGTGGCACCTTGGTCCTAGGTGGGAGGCGCACTAGCCCACTCTGGGCTGGTTCCCTTCCACCTTTTGGCCCATGCTAGCCTTTGGGGCTGGTGGCCCCTCCCTGTGGACCCCCGAAACCCTTTCGATGGTCCCAATACATTACCGGTGTCTCTCGAAACAATTCCGGCGACCAAATCCTCACTTCCTATATATAATTATTTACCTCCGGACCATTCCGGAGCCCCTCGTGATGTCCGGGATCTCATTCGGGACTCCTAACAACCTTTGGTAACCTTGTACACTATTTCCCTATAACCCTGGCGTCATCGAACCTTAAGTGTATAGACCCTACGGGTTCGGGAGACATGCAGACATGACCGAGACATCTCTCCGGCCAATAACCAACAGCGGGGTCTGGATATCCATGTTGGTTCCCACATGTTCCATGATGATCTCATCGGATGAACCATGATGTCAAGGATTCAATCAATCCCGTATGCAATTCCATTTGTCTATCGGTATGATACTTGCCCGAGATTCGATCGTCGATATCACTATACCTTGTTCAATCTCGTTACCGGCAAGTCACTTTACTCGTTCTGTAGCACATCGTTTCATGGCTAACTCCTTAGTCACACTGAGCTCATTATGATGATGTTCTACCGAGTGGGCCCAGAGATACCTCTCCGTCATACGGAGTGGCAAATCCCAGTCTCGATTCGTACCAACTCAACAGACACTTTCGGGGATACCCGCAGTGCACCTTTATAATCACCCAGTTTTGTTGTGACGTTTGGTACACCTAAAGCACTCCTACGGTATCCGGGAGTTGCACAATCTCATGGTCTAAGGAAATGATACTTGACATTAGAAAAGCTTTAGCATATGAACAACACGATCTAGTGCTATGCTTAGGATTGGGTCTTGTCCATCACAACATTCCCCAATGATGTGATCCCGTTATCAATGACATCCAATGTCCATGATCAAGAAACCATGATCATCTATTGACCAACGAGCTAGCCAACTAGAGGCTTACTAGGGACACATTGTGATCTATGTATTGACAAATGTATTAGAGTCTATGGTTAGTACATTTATAGCACGAATAATAGATAATTATCATGAATTAGGAAATATAATAATAACCAATTTATATTGCCTCTAGGGCATATTTCCAACAGTCTCCCGCTTTACAGTCAATGGGTCTGAACCTTTCAGATCCGTGTGTGCTTTACAAATCTCTACGTCATCCTATAGATGCTACTACGCCCCATCTGGAACCTTTCCAAATGATTGCTCCACTATACGAATCCGGTTTACTACTCATAGTCCTCCGGATTAGTGACAAAGCTTGCATCGACGTAACTCCTTTATGATGAACTCTTTAATCACCTCCATAATTAAGAAAAATTCCTTAGTCCATTAATTACTAAGGATAACTTCGACCGTTGTCGAGTGATCCATTCCTGGATCACCCTTGTACCCCACGACTGACTCATGGCAAGGCACGCTTTAGGTGCGGTACACAACATAGCATTCTTGTAGAGCCTACGGCTGATGCATAGGGGACGACATTCGTCTTTTCTCTTTCTTCTGCCGTGGTCGGTCTTTGAGTCGTACTCAAATTTACACCTTACAACATAGCCAAGAACCCCTTCTTTGCTGATCTATTTTGAACTCCTTCAAAAAACTTGTCAAGGCATGCATTTCCTTGAAAGTTCCATTAAGCAATTTGATCTATCTTTATAGATCTTGATGCTCAACTCTCAATTAGCTACATCTAGGTTTTCCATTAAAAAAACTCATTTCAAACAACCCTTTATACTTTGCATAAATTCTACATTATTTCCGATCAATAGTATGTCAACCACATATATTCATCAGAAATTCTATAGTGCTCCCACTCACCTTTTGGAAATACAAGTTTCTCACAAACTTTGTATAGAACCAAAAACTTTGATCATCTCATCAAAGTGTATATTCCAACTCCGACATGCTTGCTCCAGTCCATAGAAGGATCGCTGGAGTTTTGCATACTTGATAGCACCCTTTAGGATCGACAAAATATTTTGGTTGTATCACATACAACCTTTCCTCTCTGCAATATTTCATAAATGATGCAGCAACTGCTAACATAATTTCAACATACTTTCAGCATCGCTACGAGTGAGAAAGTCTCATCGTAGTCAAGTCTTTGAACTTTGTCGAAAACACCTTTGCGACAAGTCGAGCTTTCTTAATGTTGACTTTTCACCATCATCGTCCATCTTCCTTTTAAAGATCCATTCACAGTTAATAGTCTTATGACCATCAAGTGGTTCCTCCAAAGTCTATACTTTGTTTTTCATACATGGATCATCTCTCGGATTTCATGGCCTCCAGTAATTTGTCGGAATCCGGGCCCACCATCGCTTCTCCTTATCTCGTAGGTTCATTGTTGTCCAACAACATGACCTCTAAGACATGATTACCATACCACTTTGTAGTTGTACGCATACTTGTCCGCCTATGAGGGTTTTGGCACTAACTTGATCCGAAACTTCATGATCACCATCATAAGCTTCCACTTCAATTGGTGTAGGCACCACAGGAACAACTTCCCGCGCCCTGCCATACACTGGTTGAAGTGGTGGTTCAATAAACTCATCAAGTATCCACCATACTCCCACTCAACTCTTTTGAGAGAAACCTTTCCTCGAGAAAGGACCCGTTTCTACAAGCAAACACTTTTGCTTCCGGATCTGAGATAGGAGGTATAACCAACTGTTTTGGGTGTCCTATGAAGATGCATTTATCCGCTTTGGGTTCGAGCTTATCCGGCTAAGACTCTTTCACATAAGGATCGCAGCCCCAAACTCTTAAGAAATGACAGCTAAGGTTTCTCTAAACCATAGTTCATACAGTGTCATATCAACGGAATTGAGTGGTGCCCTATTTAAAGTGAATGCGGTTGTCTCTAATGCCTAACCCGTAAACTATAGTGGTAATTTGATAAGAAATATCATAGTATGCACTATATCTAATAGTGCACGATTATGACATACGGACACACCATCAGACTATGGTGTTCTAGGTGGCATGAGTTGTGAAACATTTTTCACGTGAAACAATTTTCACCTTGTCTTACACGTTTGCCAAACTCGTAACTTAGATATATATGATTACCTCCACGATCACATCATAGACATATTATCCTCTTGTCACGATGATCTTCAAATTCACTCTGAAATTACTTGAACCTTCTTCAATAATTCAGATCTGTGTTTCATCAAGTAAATACACTAGTATCTACTCAAATTATTTGTGAAGTATGAACATAATGATATCGACTGCGTGCCTCAGTACTCATCGGACTGCACACATCAAAATGTATTACTTCCAACAAGTTACATTCTTGTTCCATCTCACTAGAAAAAGAGGTCTTCAGTCATCTTGCCCATGTGGTATGATATGCATGTCTCAAGTGATTCAAAAATCAAGTGAGTCAAACGATCCATCCGCATGGAGTTTCTTCATGCGTTTATACCAACGGGCATGGTTTTCATGTCTCAAACGTGTCAAAAATGACTGAGTACAAAGATTCATCAGTATGGAGCTTCTTCATGCATTTTATACCAATATGACTCAAGCAGCAGTACCACAAGTAAGTGGTACTATCATTATTACTTTTTATATTTTGACAACAATATTATGAACATGTGTATCACTACGATATAGATTCAATAAACCATTCATTCTAGGTGCAAGACCATTTAAGGTATCATTCAAGTAAACGGAATAACCATTATTCTCTTTAGATGAATAATCGTATTTTCCATTTACATAATCCAATCATGTATATGCTCAACGCAAACACCAAATAACAATTATTTAGGTTTAACACTAATCTCGATGGTAGAGGGAGCATGCGATGTGTGATCATATCAACCTTGGAAACACTTCCAACACACATCATCACCTCGCCTTTAGCTAGTCTCTGTTTATTCAGTAGCTTTTATTTCGAGTTACTAACACTTAGAAACTGAACCGGTATCTAATACCCTAGTGCTACTAGGAGTCCTAGTAAAGTACACATCAATATCATGTATATCCAATATACTTTTGTCTACTTTGCCAGCCTTCTCATCTACCAAGTGTCTAGGGTAGTTCCTCTTCAGTGACTGTTCCCCTCATTACAGAAGCACTTAGTCTCGGGTTTGGGTCCAACCTTGGGTCTCTTCACTAGAGCAGCAACTGGTTTGCGTTTAATGAAGTATCCCTTCATGCCCTTTCCCTTCTTGAAACTAGCGGTTTCACAAACCATCAACAATTGATGCTGCTTTTCGATTTCTACTTCCGCGGTGTCAAACATCGCGAATAGCTCAAGGATCATCATATCCATCCTTGATATGCTATAGTTCATCACGAAGCTCTAGTAGCTTGGTGTCAATGACTATGGAGAACTATCATTGTCTCATCTCGAAGATCAACTCCCACTCGATTCAAGCGATTGTAGTACTCGGACAATCTGAGCACATGCTCAATGATTGAGCTCTTCTCCTTTAATTTTGCAAACGAAGAATCTTGTCCGAGGTCTCATACCTCTCAACAAGGGCACGAGCATGAAATCCCAATTTCATCTCTTGGATCATCACGTATGTCCTGCGACGTTCGAAACATCTTTAATGCTTTAATTCTAAGTCGTTCAAGCAATATGCACTGAACTATCATGTAGTTATCAAAAACGTGTATGTCGGATGTTCGCAACATCCATAGATCACGCTTGGGGTTCAGCACACCGAGCGGTGCGTTAAGGACATAAGCCTTCTGTTTAGCAATGAGGACAATCCTCAGTGAACGGACCGAGTCTGCATAATTGCTACTTCTATCTTTCAACCATATTTTCTCTAGGAACGTATCAAATACCGTAGAGCTATACCGTAAGTTACAACATAATTTGCAATTTTCATGATAATTAAGTTCATCTGATGAACTCCCACTTAGATCGACATCCCTCTAGTCATCCAAGTGTTACACGATCCACGTCGACTAGCCCATGTTCGATCATCATGTGAGACGGACTAGTCATCAATGGTGAGCATCTCCATGCTGATCATATCAACCATACGACTCATGTTCGACCTTTCGGTCTCCTGTATTCGAGGCCATGTCTGTACATGTTAGGCTTGTCGAGTCAACCTAAGTGTTCTGCGTGTGTAAACTGGCTTACACCCATTGTATGCGAACGTTAGAATCTATCACACCCGATCATCACGTGGTGCTTCGAGAGAACGATCCTTCGCAACGGTGCACACTTAGGGGAATACTTTCTCAAAATTTTCATGAGGGATCATCTTATCTTTGCTACCGTCATTCTAAGCAATAAGATGTAAAAAAACATGATAAACATCACATGGAATCATATAGTAACATGATATGGCCATTATCATCTTGCTCCTTTGATCACCATCTTCGGGGCACCATGATCATCATCGTCACCGGCATGACACCATGATCTCCATCATCATGATCTCCATCATTGTGTCTCCGTGAAGTCGTCACGCTGATCTATTACTTCTACTACTATAGCTAACGTTTAGCAATAAAGTAAAGTAACCAACATGGTGTAGCATCTCATACAATAAATTAAGACAACTCCTATGGCTCCTGCCGGTTGTCATACTCATCGACATGCAAGTCATGAATCCTATTACAAGAACATGATCAATCTCATACATCACATATGCAACATCACATTCTTTTGGCCATATCACATCACATAGCATACCCTACAAAAACAAATTAGACGTCCTCTAATTATTGTTGCAAGTTTTACGTGGCTGATTTGGGTTTATAGCAAGAATGTTTCTTACCTACGTGACAGCCACAACGTTGATATGCCACTGCTATTTACCCTTCATAAGGACCCTCTTCATCGAATCCGATCCAACTAAAGTGGGAGAGACAGACACCCGCTACACTACTGGAATCTGCTGGTTTGCCGACAGCGAGAGCTGACGGCAACGACCTGTTTAACGGACGGCAAAGGCTTTGCCGTCAGTGTGCGGCCGGCGAAGGAGCCGGCCACGATTTTATCGGCAATCACCTTCTTTGCCGTCAGCTGCAAATCGACCCACGGCAACGCCTTTGCCATCAGCTTTTTGGCACGGGCTGACGGCACACAGCAATGGCGGCAACGGCGCAAGCCGAGCCCCGTTAGAGGGTTAACGGCAGGCTTTGCCGTCAGCTGGAAGCTGGCGGACGACAAAGTTCTCGTGGGCCATACGTTTTAGGGATGCTAGCAGCACTGACATGTGGGTCCCCTCTTTGCCCACAGCCGGAGCGGAGCTGACGGCAAAGCCGAAAACCTGGGTCCCCTGGGTCCCCTCTTTGCCCACAGCCGAAGCACAGTTGACGGCAAAGCCGAAAATCTGGGAAAATTTGGTGTTCTCACAGTTGCCAGGTTACACAGGCTGTCGCCATGTGTCCTTCTTTGCCGTCAGCCCACCGTCGGCATAGGCCTTGCCGTCAGTAAGCTGTAGGCAAAGACCCTCTCTGCTTTTTGTATATTTGTTGTCTATTAATTCCCTGCATTTGCAAACCATAGATACAAACAACAATATATATATAATTGCCCAGGCCCTAAACAGCACCACAAGTGCATCACAAAGTGCAAACAGCACCAATATATGTAATTAAAGTGCAAACAAGATCACAAAGTATTACAAAGCATGACAAGTGCATCCGCAAATACAAGTGCATTACAAATTTCATCTAAGACTACATGAGTACAGTCCCTGGAGCATCCATCCATATGACATGCTGCGTTATCAAAATCTTTATAATGAGAAAGAAGTTAGAAGAAGAATACAATAAGAAAGAAGTTAAATTAAGCTAAGTATTTAGAAGAAGAAGTGGAAGAAGAAGAAGAAGAACAAGAAGAACTAGAAGAACAAGAAGAACAAGAAGAACAAGAATAAGATGGAGAAAAAGAAAGTAGAGAAAAAGGAAGAATAAGAAGATTTGTTCTTCTTATTATATCTTCTTCTCCTCTTTCTTCTTCTCTTATTTCTTCATCTCTTCTTTGTTCTTCTCTTCTGGTTTCTTTTTAAACTTTCTAAACTAATTATGTCATTTTTGAGCTGTAATATCAACTAATTATGCTATTTTTTGTGTTATCAAGTAATTATGTCATTTTTGAAGTAAGTGAGCTAATTATGTAATTTTTTAGGTAAGTAAACTAATTATCAACTAGAATTTACAAAGATAACTAAAGCATGGCTAATATCAACTAGAATTTACTAAGCTAACTAAAGCATGGCATAATCTAAGATGATCTAAACAATAAGAAGAATAAGAAGGAGAGGAATAACTTACTGAATGCCAAGAAATGAAGGAGAAGAACCATCTCCCTTGGTCGCTGGGTTGCTAGGGCTCTCACCAGGAGAAGTACAGGGATCGTGGGATTCAACTCTGGAATGATGCTACAACAAGGCAAGAGTTAAAATATGTGGTTAGCACAACGACAGACAATGGTATAAGACCGTGCAAGGTTGGTCATTGAAAGGGAACTCACCGTTCCCACCGGAGAAGGCATCGGCGGAGGGGGCAGCAAACCTTGCTTCTAACACATAGCCTGCAAATTAGTTTTCGAGGAGTCAAAGAAATAGCCTTGTTGCTTCTCACACATAGCCTTGCTTCTCACACAACTGACTTACCGCAATGAAGTCGTGCATGGCCTTCGCATGAGCATTATTGCGTGCCCTCTCCTCCTCAAGCAACCTCTGCGTATTTCGGTCCCTCTGCTCCAACAAGAGCCTAGTGGCCTCCCTCTCCTTCTCAAGTGCGTCCTGCAACCACTCCTCAAAAGGAATTTTCATCATCCATCCAAGGACAAATGAAAGAAAGAAATAATGAAGAAAACTAACCTCGATAGCAAGATCAACAGGCCTCGCGCGTTGCCGTATTACAGGAGCGGAGCTTGTTTGCCTCGTCTTGATCTGAGATAGAGTCTCAGTGATAGGGACGAAGCCATCACACATGGCCAGCGTGCCATGACTCTTACCGCAACGAGAGATCATCAATGCCTCCGGATCGATAGGATTCTGGCTCGGGTCAAAGTCAGGCCCGCGCAGCTGTTTGACCACCTCAGAATAAGACGTCATCTTGCTGTACGCGGACAGGCTTGTGTATGCCGACGGCCCGTCCCCCTTAGAATATGCCTTTGTCGTCTTGTACGAGCCCTTATGGGCCATGCTAAACGCGGCGTATCCCTGAGGCTCGGGCTGGTTATTGTGTTTGGCCTACACGAAAAGACAAAAAATTAGTACAACAAAAATCATGAACGAATGAATTATTGAAGAAACAAAAGAAGGCACACATACCCATTTTTTTGGCATATTGCTTGATGTTGGCATTTCCTTGGTGGTGTGGCACACCAGCCAATTCGGCACGACAGTCATTGGCCATAGTGTGGTGCTCAACCAAGCCTCTGAGCACCACCAGTCCACTATCATCTACCAACAATCCATCTTATCGGCCAACCATCTCGGGGGCGCCTATGAATGTAAGTTAATGAAGAATGAAACTAAGTATTATAACTAAATAGACCTAACTAACCCTAACAAAACTATTAAAGAATTGATCTTTGGAATGTACATACCTCCAATGTACTCGGTCTTATCAAGGTAAATCTTCCGACATTCAGTCTTTGTCTTCGGCTCCCCTTGCTTGGCATACCAATCTCGAACAGCCTGAACACGCAGCACGTGCCTCGTGTTATTCAATAAACTCTTGCACTCTTTAACGAGGTTCTTCTTGGCCGCCTCCTCCGTCCCCTCCGTGACCCTAAAGTAACTCTTCAATTATGCCATATAGATTCACAGATGAATAGTGAAATGATTTGGAAGGAAATAACAATATATAACATTGTATACTTTTCATTGGCTAAAATAATAGTTACCCAAAAATCAGCCAACACCTTGTCGGCCACGCTCACGCAAACAACACCATTCACATGTGTGTTTTCCGGGAGCAGAGCGGCTTGGTAGTGCTCCCACTTGAGTCCTGGCTCGGGAACCATACCCTCACCGGGCAACTGTACTATCCCGGGGAAGTGCTCCCTAAGTAAGGCACCAAGGAGGCAGTTTGGATTCCGGGTATTCTTCGGTAATCCCACCCCCTACATAATGATAAGGCAAATACATTAGCTACTTGGTGAAATATAATGATATAAGGTACACAATATATATCAACTTACTTCTCACCATCTGGCTCAATGAACGTCATGTGCTGCAACTACAATCGGTTTGGAACTCGTGTCATACCACGTTGGTAGACCGACTTGCTGGCAGACGGGCTCCGCCTCTCTCCTTAAGCCTCCGCCTCAGCCCCCTCAGCCTCCGCCTCAGCCTCCTCCTTAGCCTCCGCCTCATCCTCTGCCTCCGCCTCAGCCCCTTGCATTGGCGTCTGCTCCTGGACGGGAGGATCCCGCACCGGTGACACCCTCGTCTGCAAGGGTGAAGTGGCTGAGACAGAAGTAGCCGAGGGTGGTGGCGACTGGCTCCTATCAGGCAGCCTCCCTCTCCCACGACCACATCCTCTGCCTCTCTTCTTTCCTCCGCCTCTCCCACGGGGCTCCTCGGAAAAGCTCTGCAACAAAGTTCTCCGTAGCTGCCCAGGTGCTATCCTCAACTTATCCCCGTCTGCCATGTCTCACCACCTGGAACGATAAATAGTTAAATAATTAGTACAAATTCAAGGACAATAATTAAAAGAAAAATAATAAATACATGAATAATTCAACTAATAATTGAATAATTAAACAACAATGTTTGGATGCATACAAAGTACTAATAGTCGGGATCATCTATCTCTTCTGCATGGTCAATTGAAGCAAAATCATCATCAGTATCACACGTGTCGTCATGACTGATATCGTCATCGGGTTCAGGGACATCATGTGGAAGGCCTTTTTGTAACCGATCAAGCATTGATAGCTCATCCGCATTGGTAACTTCTTCTACTTCCACTTCTGCCTCATCATCAAGTGATTCTTGTTCCTCCGTGTTTAGGGTGGACGTCGAGCAGTTTCGGGTACGACGTCTCACACCACGTGATTCTTGGAAGAATTCTCCATCATATGTTATTGGGTCAATTTGAGGATCATAATCGTCTTCATTTGGGGGAGGTGGTCTAAGATGTGGCGGCACATCGAACACGACATACCAACCTTCCAGGTTCTTAACACTTTGATGGCAGTATGGCAGATAGAAAACTTGGGTGGCCTGTTGAGCCACAATATAGACATCGGCACCACTTAACTGCCTGTCTTTTCGAATTTCTACTAGCCCAAGATGTTCATGGGTCTATCTTGTCTTAGTAGGATCGGACCAATGACATTTGAACACAACAATGTTCGGAGGATTTTCACCATAATAATGAAGTTCATACACTTCTTCAAGTCTTCCATAATACTCGACACCTCCTTCGCCTATAGCAGAGGCATCGGAATTGTTTGTTTTTCGACCGGACATTGAAAGCTCTTTGCTAGCAGTACGAAAGCGATACCCGTTGATGTCGTACTTCTGAAATGTACGGACCTTAAAGTCAAAACAATTAGCTATTTCTCTTAATTCATCGTCGACTTGCTCATCTGAATTAGCCTAGAAGTTCAGAAAAGATAGAGTTTGGTGTGTTACTCATGAGTAATAGCAACAAAGGAAATCACCTATTATATATAAGGGAGGTTCCGTTTCTTTGAACCAAGAGATGAAACTGGGATAGCCGCCTCGTGTCTTTTCAAGAAGTTCATACTCGAGAATAGATTCTTTTTCGAGAATTGTTCGACGTATCAACTGTATCAATTAATAATAGTTGTTAGACACAAAACTTGCTCAAAGTTGCGAAACAATGTATAGAGCACTTACTCGATGTATGGCCGAACTTCTATTAAGTTGTTCAATATATACATCGTTAGTGTGTGCCACTCCTCGATGCACAACAAGTTTGGTTTTCCCACACCAGAAGGTCCGAGCTTCTCTTTGAAGAGGCTGAGACTGGATTCACGTCGTTTTGGGTCGCCCACATTGTACCGAGGCTTTGGATTATGCAAGTTGTGCATAGTGGCATCATAGTGTGCTGTTATGAAGTTTGCCGCCTCCTCGGTAATGAACGCCTCGGCCATCGATGCTTCAATTCTACGTTTATTTTTACATTTTCCTCGAAGTGTCTTCTGCATTGTTTCAGTTGCGTAGCACCAACGATTGTGCACAGGGCCACCCAATCTTGCCTCGGTTGGGAGATGCAAAATCATGTGTTGCATCGGATTAAAGAAGCCCGATGGAAAAATCTTCTCTAACTTGCAGAGCAACTCTGGCGCCAACTCTTCCATGTCATCTATCACGGCACGCGACAACTCTTTAGCACAAAGAACATGGAAGAAATAGCTCCACTCGGCCAATACTAGACATTCAGCCTCGGGGATATAGCCGCGCAACATCACCGGCATTATCCGCTCAAGCCATGTGTGCCAATCATGACTCTTGAGCCCAAAAAATTTCATTTTTTCAATGCTCGCTCCCCTCGTTAGATTCGCAGCATACCCATTGGGGAACAACAACTTTTTTTGCACCCACAAGAGGATTTCCCTTATTGCTCCCTTCTCAAGATTGTACCAGGTAGGTGGTTTGGACCAATTTTTTCTTCCTTTCGGTTCTCGCATGTTTAGTGATGGTCTATCACACAGAGTCTCCTAGTCAACTCTAGCCTTTGTATTATCTTTGCCCTTATCAGTGCTGAAAAATGTGCCAAGAAGGGCCTCGATGATATTCTTTTCAGTGTGCATCATGTCAATGTTGTGTGGAAGTAAGAGGTCTTCGAAGTAGGGGAGATCCCAGATGCATGGAATGTGGGTCCAGGCGTGTTCCTCATTATAACCCAAGAAATACCCTGGACGGTTTGTATCAGGCTCCATAGATTTTAACTGTTCATTAATTTGTGCCCCCGTCAACGTAGGTGGTGCCGAGTGTTTGACAACTTTAACTTTCATGAAATTCTTCTTGTCCTTTCTGAATGGATGGTCCATAGGCAAGAACTGTCGATGCAAGTCAAAGCAGGAATACTTCCCACCCGCCGGCAACCAATGCAACTTAAGAGCTGACTTGCATTGTGGGCATGGGAACCTTCCATGCACACACGAGGCAAAGAAAAGTGCAAATGCCGGCAGATCATGCGACGAGTATTGGTACCAAACATACATTTGAAAGTTCTCTTTCTTAGCTGGATCGTATGTGTTGACCCCATTCACCCAATCTTCTTTCAAGTCATCCATCAGCGGTTGCATGTACACACTCATATTCTTCCCCGGGTAGTTTGGCCCTGGAACTATCAATGTCTGAAATATGTGCTTTCTTTGCATAATGGATGATGGTGGAAGGTTGAGGGGAATGACAAATACAGGCCAGCAACTATATTGGGTAGCCGGCATACCAAAAGAATTAAACCCATCGAGGCTGATGGCGATTCGACAATTCCTTGGTTCTTTAGCTTTTTCCTTATGTGTACTATCGAATGCCTTCCATGCGTTACCATCTGAAGGGTGTACCAACATCGGAACTCCGTGTTCATCTAATTATTTCCTAATTCCATGTTTGTGCCATGTCATTTGTTTTGCTGTTTCTTCGAGCATGTAAAGTCGTTGAAGTCTTGGTAGGATCGGCAAATAATGTAGGACACTCACAGGGATTTTGCTCTGCTTCTTCTCACCTTCACCGTTTTCTACCTCAACATATCTGGAGGACTTGCAAAATGGACAATATGTTTCGTCTGCATACTCTTTCCTAAATAAGGCACATCCTTTCTCACAAGCATGTATCTACTCATACGACATCTTGAGTGCACTAAGGATTTTGTCTAACTCATATAGGTTTGAAGGCATAATATGACCTTCGGGTAGAAAGCGCCCAAATAGGGTCATCACTGAGTCAAATAGGTCTCTTCCAATGTTGAATTGGGCTTTCAGAGCCATTACTTGTGCGATGGCATCTAGCTGAGAAATCTTAGTGTGCTCGTGAAGAGGACGTTTTGGAGACTCCAACATGGCATAGAAGGCTTTCGCGGATTCCTCCATCTCTTCGTCCTTGTTCCGAGCATCATCAAAGTCATTCACCATGTCTTCAATCCCTGTACCATAATCATCGGTGCACAGACGCAACACCTCATCTCTGTTACGTTGGGCCGACTCACCATGAAATGTTGACAAGGTATAGCCGAGAGTAAAACCACGCATCTGCAGGTGTTTACCCATTACATCCTTTGTCTGTCGCGAATAATTCTTGCACTTAGTGCAGGGGCACCATCTTTTTGGATGGCCTTTAGAAAATGTCATTTCCACTAATTCATAGGTTTTGCTCAACCATTCATCGGTCATCTCTCTCTGACTATGGTGACCGGTGTACATCCATTCACGATCAGTCATTCTGGCAAGCTAGCTATATAGTATCCACATATAAACAATATAAATTATCAGTCATCAAGTATGATAAATTAATTATGGCCATTTTTAATCATGGTTAATACATTGGGATGCACTGCATGCACACCTACCAGCTACTAGGTAAAGATGGGTCCTAATCCCACCCGAGTATGTGTAGATTGGGTCATTTCCCCATGCTCTGCTCCCGATCCAACTCAAAATTTCGGCAGCACCTCCCCGCTGTTCTCCTGATACACGTCTCGGCAACTAACCGAGAGGATGTGTACCCGGAAATCAACAAGGAGGCGCTGTCGAAACTCTGCATGGGATCCGGAGCAAAGCGTGGGAAACGACCCAATCTACACATACCCGAGCTGTCCATGGATAATGTTGGACAATTCGAAAGAATCACCGTTATAAATATGCAAATGCATGCATGTTTATAACAGGAACACTTTCGAACGGGAGACGCATATTGGTTACGCAACAACTTTGCATTTTAATACTAAAAATACCTAGCTAGATAGTGTCATCAGCACGAAGGCCATAACAGAGCAAAATAAAGGGGGTGGAGGAGGAGTTAACAAATGTGCTCACTTTCGAATGCAGGGGAGGTCATCGAAAACCAAACCCTCGCGGAGAAGCTACTACACATTTAAATGCACTCAATCAACACAAATACACACTCGTGGTAATTAAATAATTGCTAACTAAATTTAACTTTTCTCCCCCTTCTTCTTTCTCCTTTTCCTTTTCTTCTTCTTCTTTCTCTTTTTCTCCTCGCGGTAATTAAATAATTTCTAACTAAATAATTCTCCCCCTTCTTCTTTCTCTTTTTCCTTTTCTTCTTCTTCTTCTTCTCGTAATCTCCTTCTAATTGCTAACTAAATAATTGCTAACTAAATTTAACTAAAAATCTACCACTAAGTAATTGCTAATTAAATTTAACTAAAAGTCTACTACTAACAGATCTAACTAACATAGAAAAAAATAAGAATAAAAAGAAGAAAAAAGCGGAGGAGGAGCTCACCGGCGAGTCGGGGCGGGGCTGGGGCTGGCGCGGGGTGGTCGGGGTAGGCCTGGTGCGGGGCTGGCGCGGGGTGGCACGGGGCGGAGCTGGCGCGGGGCGGCGCGGGACAGAGGCGGGGCGGGTCAGGGTGGACGGGTGGGGCAGAGGCGGGGCGGGTCAGGGTGGGCGGCGCGGGGCAGAGGCGGGGCGGTGCTGGGTGACGGCAGGTGGTCAGGGCAGGGCTGGCGCGGGGCGGCGCCGGCTAGTAGGGGCTGGAGCGGGTCGACGACGGCGGTGGGTCGGGAGAGCAGATGGGAGAGACATGAGAGAGAAGAGGATAGGGCAGTTAGGTCGTGTTCTGCACGGGGGGATAACACCGGGCTATGCCGTCAGCTGGCTGTCATCAAAGACAGCCGTTAGGCTTTGCCGTCCGCTGGCTGTCGGCATAGACGGCTCCCGTTAAGCCCTGGTCGGATGTGGGACCGGGAAGCTCCCTATGCCGTCAGCCTCCCTATGCCGTCAGTCTTTTTCTCCTTTGTCGTCAGCTGGCTGACGGCTTAGATAAAGCGGACGGCATAGATTTTCTATGCCGTCAGCCGCGCCTATGCCGTCAACATTGTTTTTGCCTGAGGGCAAAGTCTCTATGCCGCCAGCCCCGTGAAATTGCTGCTGGCAAATTATGTTTTTCCAGTAGTGCTAGCCCCCTTATGCAACTGGTGCATGTCTGTCGGTGGAACCATTCTCACGTAAGAGTACGTGTAAAGTCGGTCCGGGCCGCTTCATCCCATGATGCCGCGAAATCAAGATAATACTAGTAATGGCAAGCAAGTCACAAAATCAGCATCCACAACTTTTGTGTTCTACTCGTGCATAGAATCTACGTATAGAACCTTGGCTCGAATGCGACTGTTGGGGAACGTAGTAAATTCAAAATTTTCCTATGCCATACAAGGATCTATCTATGGAGAGACCAACAACGAGAGAGCTTGTAGAGCATCTTCATACCTTTTAAGATCGCTAAGCGGAAGGGTTACTATGAACGCGGTGGATGGAGTCGTACTCGCAGCGATTCAGATCGCGGTCGGTTCCAATCTATGTGCTGAATCATGGCACCTCCGCGTTCAGCACACGTATAGCCCGGTGACGTCTCCCACGCCTTGATCCAGCAAGGTGGAGGGAGAGGCTGAGGGAGAGCTCCGACATCACGACGGCGTGGTGGCGGTGGAGCTACGTGGTATTCCGACAGGGCTTCGCCAAGCACTGCGGAAGAGGAGAAAGAGGAGAAGCAGGGCTGCGCCGAGAGAGAGATTTCGTGTGTCTGAAATCAGCGAAAACATGTACTATATATAGGGGGAGAGGGAGGGGCTCCCCCTTTAGGGTTCCCACCCCCAAAGGGTGTTGCAGCCCCATCTAGGGCTGGTGGTGGCGGCCAGGGCAAGAGAGAGGGGGTGGTGCACCCCAGATGGGCCTTAGGCCCATCTGCACTAGGGTTCCCCCCCTTCCCTCTCTTGTGGCGCCTTGGGCCTAGGTGGGAAGCGCACCAGCCCACTCTGGACTGGTTCCCTTCCACATTTTGGCCCATGCTAGCCTTTGGGGCTGGTGGCCCCTCCCGGTGGACCACCGAAACCCTTTCGGTGGTCCCAGTACATTACCGGTGTCGCCCGAAACAATTCCGGCGACCAAATTCTCACTTCCTATATATGATTCTTTACCTCCGGACCATGCCAGAGCTCCTCGTGATGTCCGGGATCCCATACGGTACTCCGAACAACCTTTGGTAACCTCATACACTATTTCTCTATAACCCTGGCATCATCGAACCTTAAGTGTGTAGACCCTACGGGTTCGAGAGACATGCCGACATGACCGAGACATCTCTCCGGCCAATGACCAACTGCGGGGTCTGGATATCCATGTTGGTTCCCACATGTTCCACGATGATCTCATCAGATGAACCACGATGTCAAGGATTCAATCAATCCCGTATGCAATTCCCTTTGCCTATCGGTATGATACTTGCCCGAGATTCGATCGTCGGTATACCTATACCTTGTTCAATATCGTTACCGGCAAGTCTCTTTACTCGTTCCGTAGCACATAATTTCGTGGCTAACTCCTTAGTCACATTAAGCTCATTATGATGATGTTCTACCAAGTGGGCCCATAGATACCTCTCCATCATACAGAGTGACAAATCTAGGTCTCGATTCGTACCAACTCAACAGACACTTTTGGAGATACCCGCACTGCACCTTTATAATCACCCAGTTACGTTGTGATGTTTGGTACACCCAAAGCACTCCTATGGTATCCGGGAGTTGCACAATCTCACGGTCTAAGGAAATGATACTTGACATTAGAAAAGCTTTAGCATACGAACAACACGATCTAGTGCTATGCTTAGGATTGGGTCTTGTCCATCACATCATTCCCCAATGATGTGATCCTGTTATCAATGACATCCAATGTCCCTGATCAAGAAACCATGACCATCTATTGACCAACGAGCTAGCCAACCAGAGGCTTGATGTCCCACAAGCGTATGGGATCGCAGTAGTTTTCAAGGGTAGAGTATTCAACCCAAATTTGTTGATTCGCCAAGACGGGAAGCAAAAGAATATTCTCAAGTATTAGCAACTGAATGTGTCAGATTCAACCACACCTGAAAGATTAGTGTCTGCAAGCAAAGTATCAGTAGCAAGGTAGTATGATAGCAATGGTGCCAGAAAAAGCCTTGTTGACGGGATGTTAGTGCAGCTTACCTAGCCTCCCCGGCAACGGCGCCAACAAAGTCTTGCAACAAGTAACAGTGGAGTGGTAAGGAACAGTAGTAGCAGCAGCAGCAAAGTAACAAGTAACAGCAGTAGTGACAGTAGCAGCGAAGTGGCCCAATCCCTTTTGTAGCAAGGGACAAGCCTAGGCAAAGTAACGTAGCGAGAACCAGTAGTAAAAGACTCGTAGGCAGTGGCTCGGTGATGGATCAGTATGACAGATGTGATTCATCATGTAACAGCTATAACAAGGAGAGATATGTGGCTAGCTATCGTTCGTCAATCTAATGTAGGCATGTATTCCGTATGTAGTCATACGTGCTTAGGGAAAAGAACTTGCATGACATCTATTGTCCATCCCTCCATGGAAACTACGGGATATTAAGGTTCTCCTTTTAATAAAGAACCGGATAAATGCATTAACACGCGGTGAATACATGAACTCCTCATACTATGGTCACCTCCGGGAGTGGTTCCGGCTATTGTCACTCCGGGGTTGCCGGGTCATAACACATAGTAGGTGACTACAACTTGCAAGATAGGATCTAAAACACATATATATTGGCGACAACATAATAGGTTCAGATCTGAAATTATGGCACTCGGGCCCTAGTGACAAGCATTAAGCGTAGCCAAGTAGTAGCAACATTAATCTATAACATAGTGGATACTAGGCATCAATCCCCGTCAAAGACTAACTCGATTACATGGTAGATCTCATCCAACTCATCACCGTCCAACAAGCCTACAATGAGATTACTCACGAACGATGAAGATCATCATGGAATTGTCGATGGAGAAAGGTTGATGATGACGATGGCGACGATTTCCCCTCTCCGGAGCCCGAAACGGACTCCATTTCTGCCCTCCAGATGAAGAACAGGATGTGGCGGCGCCTCCGTATCGCAAAACGCGATGAAACCTTCTCTTTGATTGTTTTTCAGGCGAAACGGAAGATATAGAGCTGAGATTGGGGGCAGTGGTGCCACGTGGGACCCACAAGCCTGCATGGCGCGGCCATAGGGGGTGGCCGCGACCTGTGGGCTTGTGGCCCACTGGCACGCCCCCTCCGGTGGATCTTTGCGCAGGTATTTTTCTTTTATTCCAGAAAAAATCTCCGTAAACTTTCAGGACATTCCGAGAACTTTTATTTCTGTACAAAAACAACACCATGGCAATTTTGCTAAAAACAGCGCAAGTCCGGGTTAGTTTCATTCCAATCATGCAAATTAGAGTCCAAAACAAGGGTAAAAGAGTTTGGAAAAGTAGATACGACGGAGACGTATCAACTCCCCCAAGCTTAAAGCCTTGCTTGTCCTCAAGCAACTCAGTTGACAAACTTGGAGAGACAAAAGAAAAACTTTGACGAACTCTGTCCGATCTTGTTGTTGCAACCATGTCTAACTCACAACTAGAAGTTCAGCAAGATCACAATCAAACCACAAAAGCAAATGACATCTAGGTCTCACGGTAAACTCATATCAATGGCATAATCAACTAGCGAACAAATCTATACCTAATAATAAAGCGGCTATTGCTTCCATTGAAAAACCCACCACATCATTTTTATATAAAAGCCCCTGTAATTTTTGTTATTCAACCCGCGTTTCATCATTTATCTGCAACGCAAAAGTAAAAAACGATTTGCTACAAAAATTATACCCGTACGCATCGCCTCCTCCCGTCGACTCTGGGCCACCCTGGCCTGTGCCCAGGCCGCCGCCACACCACTCGCCGCCGCGGCAGACCTCAACCGCCACCGCTGCCGATCTCAACCCACCCGCCTCTGCGGCTGTACCTCTCCCTGCTCACTGCCCCCATTGCGGCGCTCGAGCGCATCGCATCGACCCTGGTCCACCCTGGCCTGTGCCCAGGCCGCTGCCACACCACTCGCCGCCTCGGCCGACCTCAACCACCACTGCTTTCGATCTCAACCCACCCGCCTCCGCAGTCGTACCTCTGCCCGCTTGCTGCCCCCGTTTCGGCGCTCGAGCACAGCTTCTGGATGAAATCAACGCGACAGCTACAGCGACTTGGGATGATGCGTCTGCTCGATGCAGAAAGGCGGCAGCGCGCGGATAAGGCGCATCGGCACGAAGTACTTGCAGGTGGAGGCGGGCCTCCATGGCTCACATGGGGAACTCCAAGGTTATGGCGCGGCAACGGCGACTCCTTATGGCCAGATAGAGGCGCCTAACCCTTTCTCCCCTCATCGTATCCCCTCCTCCGGCAGGAACTCGTCATCTGGTGAGATCCCCTCCCCATGCCTCCAACCGTGTGCCAAGCACCGGCAAGAAATTTTGTTTTGTGGGAATTTGTTTGCTGATGAATGAATGTATTGAATGTAAGATTGCATTGTTGTAGAGAGAGAGAATGGAACACCACCTTCAGTTTGTCATCTGATCCCACATTCTCTACCCCATGAGTGAAATAAGATAACAGTCCATTGATCAATTCACGTAGCCTCTTTGTTTTGCTTTGCTTGTCCCGCTCAATTTCTCATCATGGTGGAATTAACAATGGACGGGTTGATTTCTCATCAAAATAGGATAGGACTGACTACATTAGTTAGTTAGCTTATTATTTTAATAAATCAAAATGATTATAAAAATATTAAAAGCGTGTGGTATTTTTTCTCCCGTTGCAACGCACGGTCCCTTTTGCTATAATAATAAGCCTCAAGTGTCAACACTTCAATCAAAACAACATGAAGCAGTACGAATAGATGGTATCTCGCTAGCTCTTTCTGAGACCGCAAAACATAAATGCAGAGCACCTTCAAAGACCAAGGGCTAACTAAACATTGTAATTCAAGGCAATGAAGATCCAATCATAGTCATACTCAACACAGTTAAAAGCAAAGCATAAAAATGACAGAGGTGCTCTCTAATTGGTGCTTTTGTAAGAGGAGGATGACTCAACAGGAACATAGATAGACAGGCCCATCACAGAGGGAAGCATTGATTTGCAGAGGTGCCAGAGCTCAAGCTTTGAAAACAGAGATAATAATTTGGGTGGCATGCTTTCATTGTCAACGCAATGACTAAGAGTTCTCAACATCTTCCACGCTACACATCCTATAGGCGGTTCCTAAACAGAAAAGTAAAGTTTTGACTCCCCCACCACAATCAATCACACTCCACGGCTAGCCGAATCCTTGGGTACCGTCCATACCAACATCAATCCTGGGGGAGTTTTGTTTGCAATTATCTTTTCGATTTGAGCATGGAACTGGGAATTCCAATTACCGGCCCCTTTCTCGTGAATGATAGTGAATAAACACATATCAAGGATAACACGCCTAGCATGGAAGATACCAATAGCCCCCTGTCACCATATGAGCGATTCGGGCATGCAAAACAAATTATTTCTTGAAGGTTTAGAGAATGGCACATGCAAATTTACTTGGAACGGCAGGTAGATACGGCACGTAGGTAGGTATGGTGGACTCATATGGCACAACTTTGGGTTTATGGAAGTGGATGCACAAGCAGTATTCCCGCTTAGTACAAGTTAAGGCTAGCAAAATACTGTGAAGTGACCAACTAGAGAGCGACAACAGTCATCAAAATTCGTTGAGATTAACTAACATTGAGTGCAAGCATGAGTAGGAAATAAATCACCAGGAACATGAACATCATAGAGGCTATGTTGATTTTGTTTCAACTACATGCGTGAACATGCTCCAAGTCAAGCCACTTGAAACATTCAAAGGAGGATACCATCCTATCATACTACATCATAGTCATCTCAACATTCATGTGGGCAACCGAGACAAATCATTATAAGCTCCTAGCTAAATAAGCATGTCATAAGCAACTATGATCTCTAAGTTGTCATTGCAAACATGTTTCTCTCACAACAAAGCTGATCAGGCATGATGAGCTAGTCATATTTACAAAAACAAAATAGATCGAGTTCATACCAGCTTTTCCAGGCTCAGTCACTTCACCATATATCGTCATTATTCCCTTTCATTTGCACGACCGAATGATGTGAACAATAATAAGCGTGCTCATGCATTGGACTAAAGCTGGAATCTGCAGGCAAACACAAAGGAGAAGACAAAGTAATATGGCTCTTTGAAAGCTAAGCAGGTATGCATGCAAGATCCACTAAACATTATAACCAATATCTTCTACCTTGACCCAAAGAAAAAGAAAACTATTTACACAGGAAAGCTCCCAACAAGCAAAAGAAGAAAAAGAAAATCTTTTTGTTTTTTCTCAAACTAGACAGACACACGAAAAGAAAACGAGAAAAAGAAAATAAACTAGCATGGATGATACAGTGGCAAAGTGTGAACATCGGCTAACAAAGTGAAAGCATAAGCAAGAATGTAAAGCCTGTGAGAACACGTACTCCCCCAAGCTTAGGCTTTTCTCTTAAGTTGGTCTACCCCCAAGGATGGTCCTGGCGAAATCCAAAATCAAAATGGGGGTTATACGGGAGCGCTGCAGCCACTGTCTGAATAGCTGCCTCACAGAGATGAGCAGCCTTTGCCTCCCTCTCATACTCCTCTGCGTCTCCTTTGGTTATGTAATATATCCGTTTTACCTGAAAGTCAAAGAGAGCAGGAGTAGGAAGGGTAATATGGAAAACACGCTGTCGGTTAAATATCAAACGGTATAGGAGGGACTCGTCATCCCCCTCAAGGAACTGGTAGCGTGTCAAAGGGACGCGGTCAAGGAAAGCTGTATGGAGAGGGGGATCTCCTTCGCGGATGGGTACTCCAAGAAAATTTGCTATGCGAGTGGCACAGATGCCACCAAAGAAATCCCCTTCAATAGCATTCTTATTCAGCCTCCTTGCTATAATAGCTCCCATGTTGAAGCTTTTGTCACCCGTCACTGCGCTCTTAAGGATACTAAGGTCAGGTGCGCAGAGGTGACAATGCTCAATCTCGCCATTAATGCATCTGCCTATGAAGAGGGCAAAGTAATGCAAGGCAAGAAAATGAATACTCCCCATGGTAGCTTGCATAATGTCTCTAGTTTCTCCAACCGTAATACCCGCGCAAAAATCTCTAACCGAAGATTTTAGGAGGATCACTAAGGCTACCCCAAGTAGGTATTTTGCAAATTCTACTGAAATCCTCTAAATCCATGGTATACGATTTATCATAGAGATCAAACAGTACCGACGGCTCACGGCCAGCTAAGAATTTGAATCTACAAACAAAAGAGGCAGTGAGAGCAACATACTGTTCACATTTTTTGGAGATGAATTCTTCGAGTCCGACATTGCGAACAAATGCATCAAACTCATCTTTGAAGCCTGCCTCAATCATAAATTCATCAGAAGGCCATTCACATGGTTGAACCTGCGTGTCCCTAGGTTGGTAAGGATCAGGATCCCGAATCGCAAGACGGGGACCTCTCTTGCTTGAGGAACCACCATGAAAGTTTCTCCCGAACATCTTCCTTTTCTAAAATTTTCAGTGACCCAAAGGAAAGGTGAACAAGGTTCAACTAAACTTGTAGCAACTACTCCCACAAGTGCCTAGAGGCCATATTACACATCAAAACTACTTGGGACCAGCTAGAATCAGCATACAAAGCTTAAGAACATGGTTACCAGGGCAGCAAAAATACGCGGACTATAAGGCACTAGAGCAAAAACTAATTGGACCAATGGAGGAGTCACTTACCAAGGAGTAATTTCCCCAAAACAGTTCGGAGAACGGTGATTTGAGCAAAGAGATCGAAAATCCCAGCAACAGGAGCAAGGACATGGGTTTGAGCTGCGAATCGATTTTTTCTGGAGGTAGGAGAAGCGGATGGGAGCAAGAATGAGTGGAGGGGGTGCCTGTGGGCCCCACAAGCCTAGGTGGCGCGGCCAAGGGTTCCCCGCGCCCCTAGGGCTTGTGTCCCACTGGTGTGGGCCCCACACAGACTCTTTGTCCCAGTATTTTTCAAATATTCCAGAAAAAATCATACTAGATTTTCACAGTGTTCAGAGAACTTTTATTTTCGGGGTACTTTTCTACCGGACGTTAAAACAGAAAACAGGGAAAACTAAACTAAATCTATCATTTTTCTTCTAAGCAACCTAAAGTGAAAGCTTGGAACAGAGGTTTGTGAATCCTTGATTCATCCGTCTCATGGTCATCGAAAGAAATCCGTCAATGGGGTTGATCAAATCCCCTCGACAAAACTTTCTCGAATCGCAAAAATAGAACAGAGAATTTTTGAATAGTCACTAGGTCACCTCAATGGGGATGTGTATCTCCCCAACAAGCAAATCATACTTCATCTTGACATGAGGAATAGGGCAGTCAAAGCTCCCGATAAGAATCGATGAAGTTTTTTCGATAGCATTGATGCAATGTACTCGACATTGTTTCTTCGGAAAGTGCACCGTATGCTGATTACTGTTGACATGGAAAGTGACATTGCCTTTGTTGCAATCTATAACAGCCCCTGCACTATTTAAAAAGGGTATTCCAAGGATGACAGCCATGGCATCATCCTCAGGAATATCCATGATAAGAAAGTCTGTTAAGATAGTGGTGTTAGCAACCACAACAGGCACATCCTCGCGAATGCCGATAGGGAAAAAGTTGATATTTCAGTGAGAGTCAACTTATCCAGTTCAAGCCTACGATAAAGAGAGAGAGGCACAACACTAACACCGGCTCCAAGGTCGCATAACGCAGTTCTAACGTAGTTGCCTTTAACGGAGCAAGGTATGGTGGGCACACCGGGATCACCTAGTTTCTTAGGAGTTCCACCCTTGAAAGTCTAGTTAGCAAGCATGGCGGAGATCTCGAGATCAGGTATCCTCCTCTTATTAGTCACAATATCTTTCATGTACTTAGCATACGGAGACATCTTGAGCATATCCGTCAAACGCATCTACAGAAAGACAGGTCTGATCATCTCAACGAATCGCTCAAAATCCTCATCATCCTTTTTCTTGGATGGTTTGGGAGGAAAGGGCATCGGTTTCTGAACCCATGGCTCCCTTTCTTTACCATGCTTCCTAGCAGTGAAGTCATTCTTATCGTATCTCTGATTCTTAGGTTGTGGGTTATCAAGATCAGGTTCAATCTTCACATCCTTTTCATTGCTAGGTTGAGCATCTTCATGAATATCACTATTGATATTATCATTAGGCTCATGTTCATCACCAGATTGTGTTTCAGCATCAGAGATAGAGGCATCATTTGGACTCTCAGGTGTAGCAGCAAAAGGGTTGCTAGCGTGCAAGTTCCTATCATCTTTCTTTGTCTTTCTAGGATGACTAGGTGCATCAGTGCTAACTCCTTGAGAATCTTGTTCAACTCTCTTCGGATGACCCTCAGGATACAAAGGTTCCTGGGTCATTCTACCGCCTCTAGTAACGACTCTGACGGAATTGTCATTCAACTCATTGAGCAAGTCATTCTGAGCTTTAAGTACTTGTTCTACCTGAGTAGTAACCATAGAGGCATGTTTACTCAGAAGCTTAAGATCATTGACATTTTTGTCCACACAAGCACTTAAACGACTGAGCATACGAGCATTCTTTTCCAATTGTCTGCTAACATAATTGTTGAAACTCTGTTGTTTGGCAACGAAGTTATCAAATTCATCCATGCATAAGCTAGCAGGTTTATCAAAAGGAATATCACTCTCATCAAACCTACGTAGAGAATTTACTTCTACTACCTGTATCGGGTTATCGAGACCATGGATCTCTTTGATAGGTGGTAGATTTTTGACATCTTCAAATTTAATGCCTTTCTCTCGAATAGATTTCTTTGCTTCTTGCATATCTTCAGGACTGAGGAATAAAATACCTCTTTTCTTCGAAGTTGGCTTAGAAGGTGGTTCGGGAATAGTCCAAGCATTCTCATTGCACAAGATGTTATTCAATAGAATCTCAACTTGTTCTACGGTTCGTTACCTAAAAACACTACCGGCACAACTATCTAGGTGGTCTTTGGAAGCATCGGTAAGTCCATTATAGAAGATATCAAGTATCTCATTCTTCTCAAGAGGGTGATGACGCAAAGCATTCAGTAGCTGGATGAGCCTCCCCCAAGCTTGTGGGAGACTCTCTTCTTCAGCTTGAGCAAAGTTGTATATTTCCTGCAAGGCAGCTTGCTTCTTATGGGCAGTGAAATATTTTTTAGAGAAGTAGTAGACCATATCCTGGGGACTACGCACACAACCAGGAGCAAGAGAAGTGAACCAGGTCTTAGCATCATCCTTTAGCGAGAAAGGAAACATGTTGAGCATATAGTAGTGGCAGATTGTTTCCTCACTAGTGAATAGGGTGGCTATATCGTGCAGTTTGGTAAGATGGGATACAACCGTTTCAGACTCATAACCGTGAAAAGGATCGGATTCGACCAGAGTGATCAACTCAGGGTCGACAGAGAATTCATAATCCTTATCGGTCACAAAGATAGGCGAAGTGGCAAACTTCGGGTCGTATTTCATCCTAGCGTTCAGAGATTTTCCTTTCCACTTGCGCAAAATTTTCTCAACATCATAGCTATCCTTACACGCAAGAAAATCCTCAACTCTCTCTCCCTCCATAACATAGCGTGTATCAGGCATAACAGGCAATTCAGGCATAGTAGGTTCCACTTCAATGGCATCAGCAGTTTCAGAAGCATCATCACATCTAGCAGCAACTCTAGCAATATGTGCATGAAGGAATGCACCAAGTGGCAAAGCACTATCAGGCATAGCAGGCATAGTATCAAGCATAGCATCATCAGGCATAGTATCAAGCATAGCATCATCGGGCATAGTATCAAGCATAGCATCATAAGCAGCAGAAGTAGCATCATCAAGCACAGGCGACATATCAAGATTTCTAGCAGGAGGCGACGTCGCAAACTTACTCAGAACTGAAGGTGAATCAAGTGCAGAGCTAGATGGCAATTCCTTACCTCTCCTCGTAGTGGAAGGTAGGATTTTAGTTCTTGGATCGTTCGGATTTCTCATAGTGATCAGCAGACGTCAATCCCAAGTGACTTAGAGAATATAGTTGTGCTTCCCCGGCAACGGCGCCAGAAAAAGCCTTAATGTCCCACAAGTGTATGGGATCGCAGCAGTTTTCGAGGCTAGAGTATTTAACCCAAATTTGTTGATGCGCCAAGACGGGAAGCGAAAGAATATTCTCAAGTATTAGCATCTGAATGTGTCAGATTCAACCACACCTGAAAGATTAGTGTCTGCAAGCAAAGTATCAGTAGCAAGGTAGTATGATAGCAACGGTGCCAGAAAAAGCCTTGTTGACGGGATGTTAGTGACGCTTACCTAGCCTCCCCGGCAACGACGCCAACAAAGTCTTGCAACAAGTAACAGCGGAGTGGTAAGGAATAGTAGTAGTAGCAGCAGCAAAGTAACAAGTAACAGCAGTAGTGACAGCAACAGCGAAGTGGCCCAATCCCTTTTGTAGCAAGGGACAAGCCTAGGCAAACTAACGTAGCGAGAACCAGTAGTAAAAGACTCGTAGGTAGTGGATCGGTGATGGATGAGTATGATGGATGTGATTCATCATGTAACAGCTATAACACAGAGAGATATGTAGCTATCTCCCGTTCGTCAATCTAATGTAGGCATGTATTCCGTATGTAGTCATACGTGCTTAGGGAAAAGAACTTGCATGACATCTATTGTCCATCCCTCCCGTGGCAGCGGGGTCCTAATGGAAACTATGGGATATAAAGGTTCTCCTTTTAATAAAGAATCGGACCAACGCAGTAACACGCGGTGAATACATGAACTCCTCATACTATGGTCATCTCCGGGAGTGGTTCCGGCTAATGTCGTCACTCCGGGTTTTCCGGGTCATAACACATAGTAGGTGACTACAACTTGCAAGATAGGATCTAAAACACACATATATTGGCGACAACATAATAGGTTCAGATCTGAAATCATGGCACTCGGGCCCTAGTGACAAGCATTAAGCATAGCCAAGTAGTAGCAACATCAATCTAGAACATAGTGGATACTAGGGATCAATCCCCGTCAAAGACTAACTCGATTACATGATAGATCTCATCAAACTCATCACCGTCGAGCAAGCCTACGATGAGATTACTCACTAACGATGAAGAGCATCAAGGAATTGTCGATGGAGAAAGGTTGATGATGACGATGGCGACGATTTCCCCTCTCCGGAGCCCGAAACGGACTCCAGATCTGCCCTCCAGGTGAAGAACAGGATGTGGCGGCGCCTCCGTATTGCAAAATGCGATGAAACCTTCTCTCTGATTTTTTCCCCAGGAGAAATGGAAGATATAGAGCTTAGATTAGGGGCCATGGTGCCACGTGGGCCCCACAAGCCTGCACGGCGCGGCCATAGGGGTGGCCGCGGCCTGTGGGCTTATGGCCCACTCGCACGCCCCCTGTGGTAGATCTTTGCGCTGGTATTTTTCTTTTATTACAGAAAAAAATCTCCGTAAATTTTTAGGACGTTTCGAGAACTTTTATTTCTACACAAAAATAACACCATGCTGAAAACAGCGTCAGTCCGGGTTAGTTCCATTCAAGTCATGCGAATTAGAGTCCAAAACAAGGGCAAAAGAGTTTGGAAAAGTAGATACGACGGAGACGTATCATGGCCCGCGCAGGGTGGACCCCTGGGCGAGCCCTGGCTCCCCTCTCGCCCCACTTGATGCCTCGTGAAGCTTCCGTCACGCTGATTTTTATATATTTTTCTCGGAATATTTGAGGTTGTGTAAATTGGGGTAAAAGTCCATGCAAAAAAAAATACATCAGCAGACAGAAACTAGCACTAGGTGCACTGAGTTAGTACGTTAGTCCAAATATGTGTAAAAAGGTATAAAAGTCTAGCAGAACATATAACAATGTCACCCAAAAGAGCATGGAACAAACATAAATTATAGATACGTTTGGGACGTATCAGCAGACTCCAGGATCGCAAGACTGACTATGACTCCTCTAGACATCGGACTCGCTATCGAACTCTTCATCCATGAGGTCTCCTTCATCCATATCTGGCCACATCAACAAGCCAGTGAGTACTTCAAAAAGTACTCGCAAGCAGTTTGCCCAAAAGATGAGATGCATGCAGTTGATTGTTAATATGCATGGTTCAGATCATGATATATCAAATTTTAAGCGTTGGAATGAATTAAGTTAGTGGATAAATCAGGCGGTAGTCCTCCTGAGATATCGTAACAGAAAACTAAAAATGCACCGATCGGGTGTGTGGAGCGACGCCTCGAAAGGTTGATCAGGGTTAGTAAACCACCTTCGGGCACCACATATAGGGCATAAATAATCACAAACCACAAACGGGCGTCTTAGCGACACCACGGAAGGGGCGTAAAAATAAATAACAGGTCGCAGTCGGGCGTCTTGACGACACCACAAAAGGGCATAAAAATAAATAACATGCCGCAATCGGGCGTCTTGGCGACACCACACAAAGGGCATAAAAATAAATAACAGGCCATAGGCAGGCGTCTTGGTGACACCATAGAAAGGGCATAAAAATAAATAACACGCGCTGTTGGGTGTCTTGGCGACACCACAGAGAGGGCATAAAAGTAAATAAGAAGTATCCGGGTGGGACAACCAACCTTCAGGACAATTCTTGAACCAATAAATAATTTGATCATGTTCCACATCATCATTAAATTTCCACAACCATTATTAGTTCCACCACTTATACTCTAAGGACCAACTCTAAGACTAACACTTAACTAGTCAAACAACCATCCTTAACCTAGACACGGCTACTCGAATAGTTTTACTCTGTAGAGGATGTACTCTTTACCCATAGCTCACGGGTTCCGATAGTCAACAAGACTAATCCCGCGTACAGTATCTTAGAAGAAGACACTCGCACACACCCATTTTACATCCACAGAGCCCGGCTTCACCCGGACTACGCTGCCAAGGCAAAACCTTAAGACGGGGAGGCTCCAACCTCGACTAGCATGTGATCAAAATTTATACCACTTGCTAACTACGAGTGCCCTCCCTTCCGGTCCCAGACCGAAAACACCCATGCCCCCTGGCCGGATGACTGGATTTAATCCAGGGCCATGGATACCTTCATCCCGGCCCCTCTACTTGGTGTGTGTCTGATAATAGGTCTACAACTGACTATACCGAATCCATTATCTAGGAAACTGTGGTAGCACGATATAGAAAGTAAGACACAGACAAGACTCGATCTAGGGCGATACTGGAGTTATCAAATTCTTACCAACACCACTGTGCACTTGTCATGACCAGGCCATAACCTATCATGTTCTGCGTGACTAGGTTATCCACGACCTCTCATAACCATCACATGTCATTGCCATGTTTTATCATTGTTATAAATATGTAGCATGTATGAATAATGCAAGGGGGTGAATATTAAATATTTGTTAGTTAGCGAATAACACATCAAGAGTTCAAACATGCTTACCTGGTTCCACGTAGTCGGGATCAAGCTCGGTGCAGTTAACGTCGGTGTTCCCTTTGTCGGCATCTATGTTATATAACAGGTAACATCATAAGAGGTAAGGCCTAGCTACTGGTTCCAAAATAATTCTAGGAAAATCTGAAAATAAACTAGACCTTATAGGGAGTGTTTTGCAAAATGAATCAATGAAAAAGGTGGTGTAGACCAAAAGTTATGGGCAAAACAAAATCAGGGACTGATATGTAATTAGATGGAATTGGTCCAGGGGCTAGCTTGAGATAACCCAAGGCGCCCGAGCCTGAATACACTTTCCTGAAACAAAAGTGGTTTCTGAAAAAAGACGTTTCCTTCGAAAACGCTTCAGAGGAGAAAGGAGACGCTGACAAGGGGGTCCCCCTGTCAGGTTCGAAGGCTCACCGACGCGAGAGGCTCACGGTGGTCGCCGGTGGTGATAGGAAGGAGGAGGGGGCTAGCTGAGGGTGCCTTTGCACTCACCATGGACCCGCCCTTCGGTGAGATCTAGTTTTGGACCAGAAGGAGGCTCCACGTCGACGGCAGCTTGGCTCGGGCGGACGGCGGCTCTGGTCAACTTTGAACTTTCGCCTAGGAGCTCCGTGCGTTCGATTCGATGAGGGGTTAGGAGGGGATGAGCACCAAGAGGCTTTTGAGAGTCAAATGGGGTCTTGTCGCAGCTCACCTAGCTTTGATGTGGCCGGATTCTGAAGCGGATCGGGGCGGCCGGAGCTGGGGAAGAAGGGCCCTTCGAGGACCCTCTCTGGTTTAGGCAGTGCTTCGGGGTGGAGGAGAGGTGTGGTGAAGTGGGTGATGATCTCACAAGCTCGGGGAAGCGCTCTATTTATAGAGGTCGGGGAGAGGTGCCATGGCTTTAAGCCTTTAACTCCAGTGAGGAATTCCGGTGAAGTAGGAGGTTGGTCAGGTGGTTAGGTGCTCCGACTGGTACCTAATCATCAAGGAGAGCCCATTTCCGGCCTAAGACTTGTCGGTCATCGACGGAGAACGCGTGTCGACGATGAGGTGCTCGCTCTCCACTACGGCGGCAGTCTGCATGCTGTGTGCATCTCGGTGCGTGGCGACTGCTTTTGCAGCGTGCACTGACGATAGAGCACACGCGGACGCGACTGGAGCGTTGGGCGGTGCCTGTCGGCGCGGGGCTGCAGCTGGGGAGGTGCTGGTGGCTGTGGCAGCCGCTTCAATAGCTGCTGCCGGAGCTTGTCCGGCTCGGCCATCTCACCACTGACGCTGGCAAGCGTCCAAAGCATCGTGCGGCTCATGGATAGGCTCTAGCACAACATCAACTGGCTCAAGCATCGATACTATGGTGATTGACGAAGAACTGAAACTCTGAATCGAGACTGGATTGAATTTAGAGAAGAACAGTGGTACAATGCAGGTTAGGTGCTCGATGAAATGCAAATGGCATTTGCACAAAGAATTTTGAGCTGAAATTATTTGAGGAGGGCTCTCATTGGGTGCAGAGATAGTGTGAAAAAATTCAGAATTATTGGAAAGGTTCAAGGCAGGTTTTAAATGAAAACAAAATTCTAAAGTCAAACTTGAGTCAAACAAAATTTGAAAATTTCAAACTAGTGGACTCATAGTTTTTGGTGGAGGTGGATGAGGATACTAAGGTCTACTAATTGCAAGAGTTTGGGTTTAAAATTCCAAAGGAATCACTGAGTTCCTTTGTAAAATGGCTAGGGATAAAACTGATTAGAGAAATCCCTTTTTATCAAAAATAATTTGTGAAAGGTGGTCCAACCCTTCTAAAGTTTTGGAAAATATATAGGAAAGAAATCATAGAGGATGTAGAGGTATAAAATGATCCAAAATAGGATGGAGGGGAAAGTGAACCTTTTTTAAAAGAGTTAACACAAACCTAGCTATAGGAATAAATTTCAAAGTTTTGCAAGAGAAAGAATATTCTTTCAAACCGATTCATTTTGAGAAGAGGTTAAAAGAGTACATTTTTGAACTAGGTTGGTGGAGAAATGAAAGCTCCAAAGGTTTTTCTCAAGGAGGTTGTCAAAGAGCTTCAAAGCTTTTGTCAACGCCAAAATTTCAAAATCCAAATAAATTAGGAAATCCAAATTTAAAATTCTTGGGTGTTATAGTTAGACTCTAAGTCTCTCGAAAGGTATATCATTTGTATGGAAACTATCTCAGATTATATTGGCATTTAGCCAATTCTGGAGTGAGGGCCCATCAACGCTTTCTTGTGTATCGTAGGTATACTCTTGCCTAACAACAATATCTCGTTTGCGCACGTGAGAGGTTTGCATGAGTTTTGCCTACGTGGTTCAGCTGCAAGTTCGACCGAAGTCCATACATCTCATGTAGAGGCTTCCGTATCAGTCGCAGTAGGAAACTCTGGAATCACTTCCACGGTTCCTTTCCTTTGATCTGATGACCAAGATATTGTTACCTCATCGAGTTGCACTATCCTCCCACTCACCTTTTTGTAAGAACCATTTTCTACAAAATCATATCGTTCTGTGTGGCAAACCTTTTTGCCTCGGTATACTCAGGGAGGAATACCCAATTACTTGGGATAACCTACAAAGTAGCACTTGTTTGATTTGGAATAGGTTTGTAAACATTTTACACAAGCCCCATATTCCAAATTTTAAGAAAATATATATCATGGTTGGGTGTACCATACCATGGAGTCATTTAAACAGATTTGATGGCGCTCCTTTTAGTGTAAAAGTCGTAGTCACTAAAGAATTACTTTAAAAGGGATAATGGCATATTAACTTATGTCATCTTTGATCTCACCATGTCATAAATGGTTTGATTACATCTTCATGATCACACTGATGTTGCGGGAGCTGTAAGTTATGAAACCTTTTTCACAACTCATCACACATTCGCTAAGCTTGTAACTCAAAATTTCCTTTCCGCAATCTAATTGTAGAAACATAATTTTCTTGTTACAATAATTTGTACTTCCTTTTTGAAAACCTTTTGAATGATTTCAAAAGAACCAGACTTATGTCTCATCAAGTAAATATCCTTATATCTTCTTGGGTCATTTTTGAAGATAGATAAATCCACAACTAGCAACAACGTTTATCGGACTACATACATCAAAATGTGTGATCACCAATAGGTTTGTTGCTCGTTCCTTATGGCATGTGAATGATATTTTGGTCACTTAACTTTTCGGAGGAAAGTTGCAAGTGTCACATGATTCATAATCAAATGACTTCAAAATCCATCATTATGGAAATTTTCCATGCGGGTTTCTCCAATGTGATGAAATGTAGTGCGACACATATGTGGTATTCTTTTATTCTTGCAACGTTTAGCATCAGTGTTATAGATGTATTATATTACCATCAATATTTATAACATACATCCCATCCTTGATGGAAGCATGGCCCATATGTTATTCATGATACTGAACAATAATTGTTTTTTATGAAGAACCCTCTTGCAACAAACATTATGCAATGGGCTAGAGTGTATAAAACTCTAAAATGAATTATGAAGGTAAACATAGAGGTAATATATTATTTATCAATATTCATAAGATACATATCATTCACAATGAAAGTATGTCCCTTATGTTATTCATAACACCGAACATTAAAAGTTCTCTTATGAACAACCTTCTTGCAACAAACATTATGCAATGGGCTAGAGTGTATAAAGCTATAAAATGAATTATGAAAATAAATACATACGGTAATATACAGATGGAAGGTATACTAACTTTTACTATGTTCCTAGCGCATATCTAAACCTCATTACTCACAAGTCTTTTAGGCCATAGTGGTTCTTGCATCGAGTTGCAACAGAATGCAATCGAGCAGGTATTCGTGTGATCAACTTTTAATCACAATACCCAAGAATTACGGACTAACAGTTTAATCACAATTCCCAAGAACTATTTCTATTTGACCAGCCTTCCAAACATCAATAATTACTTGTATGACTTTCATACATGAGCTGGACATTCGATACATCTTTCATATTTGCCTTTATACTTCTAACAGTTTAACTTTCAGTCTTTCTCCTACTCTCAGAAGAAGCACCCAACTTAAAGAGTGGTGTTAGCCCCGGCCTTCCAAGGTTTGTAAGTCATACTGACACCCTTTGAACATTTCCTTTCTCTTTAAGTTGTTGTTTTATTCACGTTCATCATATGACATGCGTTCTGCTGGATCCCTCTCTTATCAGTCAAATGCACAGTAAACACTTTACTAGTACTTTGCAAACAAACATTGATTTGGATATCTCATATCTTCTAGCCTTTGTTTGTATCTGAAAATAATTTTCAGTTCCATGAATATCACATAACTATACCAAACTTGTGAAGTTCGGGTCTTATGGAAGCAAACATATTACACTTGACCATAACAAAATTCTAGTTTTTGGATCGAAGGACGAGAGTCGCATCATCCATAGCACAGTGGGAGAATACCGAAAGCATGTGATAGGACAAAGTCCTTCTCGGCACTCTTGAGGACAATCCTCACATTACGTTACCATTCGTAAAAATTTAACCAGATAAATAATAGCTTATTCAATTTTAACAAGGAAGGTGAAAATGCGAGCCATTATTCCATAACTCTTATACAAAACACAGTTGGACTATGTCCATAATTAATTGCACTAAGTGAATAAAATATTTTATTCTAAAGTGTGCTCCCACTCAAATCAAAATCTCTCATGACTTATTGTGAGTAACTCAAGACCCATATTTCAATTCAACGTCATGGTTTGAGATGAACCCAAATGGCGTAAACTTTAATCGGTAGGCAAACTTGCCGATAACATCTCTATGTGATTCTTGTTCATATTTCGATACGTGTGTTCCGAGATCAGGACTATCCTGTCTGAACGTCAAGTCAACCAAGTGATCTTGCTCCAAGGTCTCAACTCACCCACCTCTCACTTCTCTAATCGTTCTACCCATGGAGATCATGTGATGCCCCGAAGAGATAGGTGCCTTGACGGTGCTACACTTGGGGAACACTAACTACTTGCTATTTTAAGTGAGAGATCACCCTAATAAAAAGTGACTACCGTGCAATCAAAAGAGTGCATCACAAGGGATAAACATCTCATGCAATTCATAATATCATGATACGGTATAGCCCCTTCTGACACAGAAGTCAAGTATTTCTTCGTCTTCGGCATTCGCGTCAAAAGGGTTCCCTTTAGATATTTTGTGGAAGGCCAACTTCCAACCATAACCATAAATGCATTTTCACTATTCATCAAAACATTTTTCTGCGTCTGGAAAATTCGAAACTTTTTCTGTAGGCCTAGAACATTTCCAATACCCACTAAAATAATTCTGGACGCATTTCGAAACATTTTCATGTCAATGATTTTCATGTGCGAAAAGCTACCAAAGCGCTTCCGGCAGTCCGGAACATTTCCGGTTTTTCTCTTTTAAAAATCTCAGAAGTTCCGAGAACAATGCTAGTACCCTCCAATAATTTCCACGCGTGTGCCAAACCCAATTTGACTTAATGGTATACTCCGAAACAACTTTTCGGTTTTACCGAAACACTTCCGGTGTTCTCTTCTCGGAAATCTTCCGTTGTCCCTGGAACTTTTCCTGTGATTTTCTCTCAAACTCCGTGTCTAGTGTTCAGCAGATAGATGACCCTTAAGTGTGTGACCCTATAGGTTTGGTGAAGTATAGACATGACTGGAACAATTTCTGATCAATGATCAACATCGGAGCCGTGGACAACCATATTGACCCCTTATACCCACACGAATAAATATTCGAGTGAACCTCCAGTTGTCGTGTGCTATTCACTTTGTGATATGTTACAAACACCCGAGGTGAGACTTGTCGGCATCCCCGAGAATCAACACTTGTCCACTATGCCAGTTACCTCGTTACCGGTTTTGTTCTCTTTTCTTGTTTCCGTGTTTCGGCATCCCTGTGATCAAATCACAATGTGTATGGCCAGACGATGATGGATACCGTAACACTGAGAGGGCCCAAACATGTCCATCGTCGGAGGAGCAAATCCCAATCTCGAGCTACCAAGTTACCTACCATACTTTTCTATGAACCCGTAAGCAGCCGTAATAGCCACCCTGTTACAGATGACGTTTAACAAACCCCAAAGTTCACGAAGAAAGTACGAAGGAACTCCATAATCTCATGGTCCAAGGAATTATGCAAACGTTAACTTTCTTTGTGTTATTAACCATTAACTTGTAACGAATGTATCTCATAGCATAACATCAATTTGGTCGGTCGAACACAAGTGTTCTACTAACATTGTGCCCTCAACGTTGACGGCATAGTCATGCCCATGATCAGGAAAACAGAACCGTCATGCAACACTTGAGCTAGTCTTAGAGGCCAGACTAGGAATACTTTTTACTGTTTATTATTCCACACGTGCATATGAGTCTTCCTCCGAGCCTCGTGGTTATTGTAGACTCGAGAACCATAGAAGTTCTAGGATGGGACATAAACATAATTATGAACATGGAGATAAATAATAACATTTATTATTGCCTCTCGGCATATCTCCTACAGTCGTCACTCGGAACAAGGCAAGATTGGTAGCACAAGGCTACTCCCAAGTCGAGGGTATCGACTATGGTGAAACCTTTGCACATGTTGATCCCCTTGAATTTATTCGCATGTTGCTTGCATTTGAATCTCATCATAACTTAAAATTATACCAAATGGATGTGAAGAGTGCACTTCTTAATGGTCTCCTGAAGTAGTTGGTTTGTGTCAAACAACCCCCGGGGTTCAAGGATCCCAAGTTCCCTAATCATGTGTATGTTCTTGACAAGGCACTCTATGGCCTTAAACGATCCCCACATGCGTGGTATGAGAACCTTTCCGAGATGTTACATGGCTGTGGATTTGAAGTTGGGAAAATCAACACCACTCTTTCTACAAAGAGGGTCAAGCGGAACTTGTTCGTATGCCAACTATATGTTGATGATATTATCTTTGGTTCTCCTAATAAAGCTTTTAATGAAGAATTTTCTACTCTAATGACTAAAGAGTTCGAGATGTCTATGATGGGAGAGTTGAAGTTTTTCCTTGGATTCGAAGTCAAGCAACGAAATCAAGGCACCTACATCAATCAAGCAAAATACACTCAAGACATGCCCAAAACTTTCAAGAGGGATGATCTCAAACCTGCCAAGGCCAACACTCCAATGCCTATCAACTGCCATCTTGATCTCGACCCCAATGGTAAAGCTGTGGATCAAAAGGTATACCGCTCTTTGATCGGTTCTCTACTTTACCTTTGTGTGTCTAGACCGGATATTATGTTGATTGTGGGAATTTGTGCACGTTTTAAATCCGCACCTAAGAAAGGCGAATCTTTCGATATTTGGCTCATACCCCCAAACTTTGGCTTCTGGTATGCAAAGGGGCTTCATTTGATCTCTCGGGATATTCGGACTTGGATTGGGTGGGAGACCATGTGGATAGGAAGTCAACTTTCGAAGGTTGCCAATTCCTTGGCCGCTCTCTAGTAAGTTGGTCTTCCAAGAAACAAAATTGTGTTTCTCTCTCGTCCACCGAGGCTGAATATGTAGCTGCTGCTAGTTGTTGTGCTCAGTTTCTTTGGATGAGGCAAACTTTAAAGGATTACGGTGTCATCTCTGAGAAAGTGCCTCTTTATTGTGATAATATTAGTGCCATCTCAGCTCCAACAACCCGGTCCAACATTGCAAGATGAAGCACATCAGTATTCGCCATCATTTCATCCGGGAGCATATCAAGCATGGGGAGATTGACCTCATGTACCTCAACACTAATGAATGGCTTGCAGATATCTTCACAAAACCTTTGAATGAATCAAGGTTTCACGAGTTAAGGCATGAGCTAAGTATCATTGATTTGAGCAATGTACAGTGAAACCTTGCACATTCCACCACTCTCATCATTTTATTCTGTTTATATGTAGGCATGAATTTAGGGGGAGTCTAGTTCTCTCAATGAACTATCCCTCGTCCTATTATGCATAAAACAATCAAATCTTTCACATTCGCCATTTTTAGATGGTATTTGCACCTCAAAGACGAGTTTTGGTGATGGGCCCAAGGTTAAAATCTTTGCGGTGCCATACCAGTTCACTCAAACATAGGTGGCCTCTACCACCGCCACCTGAGTAAGGTCTTTACCCTTGGTGTTTCGTTTCGTTGCATATTTTTGCCTCTCTTAAAGTTTTTAGGTGTGGAACCCCTCAAGGTTGTATTCCTTTTTCTGTGGCTCTTCTCAGTCACCTTGGGACTTCTCCACCTTATTCCCTTGCGTGATTTCTGTTGCAAGCCGTCCTCACCCCTCAAACCCTCTCCATTCCATTATACATGATGTTTCTCTCTGGTGGAGACTTAGGCAGGGCGGTACAACCGGTGGCTCAAGCAGTACAACCGGTGGCTCAAGCAGTACAACCAGCGACAATTAGCGGTTCTACTACTAACCTCCAGGCTGTACTAAACCGGTACAACCGCTCCTTGGAGTGGTACAACCGGTGTGGCAACCGACACTTAAAAGGGAGGGTCAGGCCAAAGGGGTACTCAGTTTCCCCTTCACGCCCAACTTCTCCCCTCGATGCCCTCGTTGCCTGCCGCCGTCTCCACCATGCTGGCGTGCCTCCGGCACCCTGGATCTCGTGCCCCCCTCGGATTCACTCCGTGGAGGCCCTCCCTTCCCCGATCTCCTCCAATGGACGCCGGTAATGCCCTTCCTCCTTGTTTTTGGATCCTCCTCCTTGGATCTACTTGTTCTTAGGGCATTGCTAGGTCCCCGCATTTGTTATCAATAAATTATTAATAGGAGGAGAACCTATATATAATTCCTATTAGTTATGCTACTAGAACCTAGAATCACTCGCATCGGTCTCAGATTCGGATGAACCGGTCTCCCTCAAACAACGGTACAACCGCATGCATTAGCAGTACAACTGCTACTGCAGTACACCCGCCTTGTGACCGGTACAACCGGCCTGCCTGGTTCCGATGCCACTACTTCTTTGTTTTTCTTTGCATACCTAATATATGTTTTCCGATGCCACTAAGGCTTTGGTTCTCGCTCTACTCCTCAGAGGAACACCAAGAAGCGTGCTCGCAGATGTAGGATCATGGATGACTCTGAGCACGAGGAAGTGGTGATACCTACCAATCCCTCTCTCCGTGCAAAAGCCTTGGCCGCAAAGCAGAAATCTGCCAAGCCAATACACAAATGGAAGTAAGAAAATTGGGAGCAGGTTCGCTTTTTGAATCCATATGTGGCACCCATTGCTTCTTCCTGGACCACCCCTCAGTTTTGGAATGCGCTTCAGATGCACATTGTGCATGATCTCTATGACTACCACAAGAACAAGTTTGCCAAGCAGTGGACTATTGACATTGAGCAGTGGAAGAATAACATGGACTACTTTGGAGAAGCTTATACTATGTGTGACGAATTTGACCTGCTCAATCTCTTGACACTCAATTGTCCCTTTGATGTGCATCTCATTCACCAGTTTTATGCCACGGTTCACTTTAGCACTGATGAAGCTCGAACCCTTACCTTAATGTGCTGTGATGAACTCTCCGAGGTCCTGTGGCGTGCCTTCTACAATGCTCTTGGGTATGATGATACTGATCTCACTAGGGATGGCGGCATTCATCCTCATGATCGGCCCCATCCAATGGACAAGGTGAAGCTTGCTCCCTTATATACATTCCCGGACGTGGTATTGCTCGCTCCTCTAAGGACATGTTGCTGGTGTATGATATTTTGCATCATGTTTTTCGAAATGTTCTCCTACCCAAGGTGGGCAATCAAGATGAGACTAATGGTTACTTTGTTGATCTGCTTGTTGCTATGAAGGAGATGGATGGCACTAGGGCCACATTTGATGCTTCAAAATGGTTATGGGAGGATCTCTACTCCACAGTTCACTACAAATTGGTCCCCAAGTATGTTCCGGTCATTATGTGCTTCCTCAACTCTATTTGGGCAGTTCGGAGGCCTAGCGAGCCTCGCTCTTCTCTTGAGAATCTCACTCAGATATGAGGTCAAGCAACTCCGCAAAAAGAAGCATGCTGCTCCTCGCTTCCCCGATGATGCACCCAGGGATGTCTTTGCTACTTCCAGTGATAGTGAATTTGAGCTTCCTATGGATGCCAAGCCATCTTCGGTATCTAATTTCCCAAATAAGTTGAAGAAGACCTTCTTCCTCCAAGCTCATGTTCAGCGGAAGCTATATGAAGCACATGTCAACGATAAGCTTGCTCAGTGCCGACAGATTCAGATTATGAGGGCTCTCAAGCTTGAGGCTGCTAATGGTTCCGAGAAGTCCATCACACATGAGGAGAAGTGGATCTATAGTCATAGCTCTTGGACATATGATGAGGACTCGGGTCAGCGCGCTACCTCCTCTGCTACTACTGCTTCAGAGGAGTCTAATAGTGATGATGGTGGTGATGATGAGTCTGCTAGTCGTGATGATGAGGATGCTTCCGAGGAGTCTGATGGATCTGATGAGCTTTACTGAGCACCGGGGCGCTACCATCGTTCTTCTCCTTTTTGGTGTCCTGATGCCAAAGGGGAGAGAGCTATAGCTTGATGGGATTTGCATGGGGGGCTTTGCAGTCTTATCATATCTTTCGTGTTGTTTTTCAAATTGAACTCTTATTTTCTTGTTAGTTGGTATTGAATCTATCATGTGGAGACTATTTGTGTTTTTATGGAGACCATGTTTATTAATTCCCGTATCATTTCAAGCTCTACTCGTTATTTCGTACATATGCTCCTCAATGTGAAATTTATGTATGTACCCTGTGGATGGTCTCTAACACCAAGGACGAGCTCGAATCTTGGTTGTGTCTCATCTAGGGCACTCAGCGAGGGGGAGCTCCGCTTCCACTTTAGAGATCATTGATGCAAACCGTGTGGTTGTCATCATCCACCAAAAATAGGGAGATTGTAGGGGCATTCTCCTGCTTAAGTGTTTTGGTGATCATGACACCTCACTATGTTACCTAACCGGGTGTCAAGTATGCATGTATCATTTGTTAAGACACAAGACAGTTAGGCATTCCCTCCAAATGGAAAAGATCGAAGACGTGTTCCCTACATGTTATTCTCTTTGGTCGTAGGGATCCCGTACTATTAAGAGGGAATCTGCATTGGAAGTCTATGGGTGAATCAATTCTTCTCTAACACTATTGCACCCATCGTGTTCCATCACATCATTGAGAGAGAGGAACCCCAGTTTTTCTCTACTGACCAGTTGTACCGGTGCTTTGAGTGGTTGTACCGCTCATTTACTGGGCGATTGTACCGGCCCTGCACCAGTCCACCATCGAACACGGTTTTGTTTCACTGTGGTTGTTGGGCGGTCGTGGTCTGGTTGTACTACTATATTATTTATAGTCGGTACTACCGGTGTTCCAAGCGGTTGTAATGCTTGGGACTTAGCCATGCTCAGCAGCCATGGTTGGTGACACCTTTGGGCCAACTTCCTATTTTGGCCTGGTTGTAGGGTGGTGGTTGACTGGTTGTTCCGCTAAAATAGGAACACCGGTTGTACCGGCCCGGCAACCAGTTGTACCGCCCACACAATTTTTGTTGTACCGGTTAGAAATCTAGGGGGGCCTATATAAGGGCGGTGTTCTTCTTCCTCCCCCATATCTCTTACCTCTCTCTCTCCTCCATTGATGCACTAAAGCTTTCTTGCCCAATCTCTCTCCCTAGCCACCCAAACTTGATGTCTTGCTAGGGATTGAAGGAGGAGACCTAGATCTACACTTCCAACACAGGAAAATTGATTCCCCGAAGTTCTTGTGTAGATTTTGTTACTCTTGGGTGTTTGATTACCGTAGATGTAATAAGTCACCTTGGAGCCACATTCCATGGTGGTGAAGCTCCATGGTTTTGTTGGGAGCCTCCAATTAAGTTGTGGAGAGAGCCCCAACCTTGTTGTAAAGGTCTGGTTGCCACCTTCAAGGGCATCACTTAGTAGAATCATGACACCTTGCATTGTGTGAGGCCATGAGGAGAATACGGTGGCCTTAATGGCATCTTGGGGAGCATTGTGCCTCCACACTGCTCCAATGGAGACATACTTCCCTTTAACGGGCAGGAACTTTGGGAACACATCCTCGTCTTCGTCGGTTCCACTTGTGGTTCTTTCTTACCTTTACTTGTATTTACTCCTTGCTATTGTTGTTGTTGTTAGCATCATATAGGTTGCTCACCTAGTTGCATATCTAGAAAACCTATTTGTTGCTAAACATAATTTGTTCAAAGAAAAGCTTAAAATTTGTTAGTTGCCTATTCACCACCCCTCTAGTCAACCATATTGATCCTTTCACGAGTGATAGAAGGGGACAAGTTGTGCATTTGTGTTGCACTTACTAAGGGTAAAATGATGGGGGTTATTCATATTAGTTGAGTTTACTTTGTCTACATCATGTCATCTTACTCCAAGCATTACTTCGTTTGTCATGAACCTAATACATAGAGACGCAAGCATACAAGCACTCTTGAAGTGAAGTAATAGTAATAGGTGCACGCATGAGTCGGCCTATTTGTTTATGGACGTGATGCCTATATTTACATGATCATTTCTGTGGAGATCACATAACTATCCGCTCTTCTATCAATTGCCCACTGTATGCTTATTTTCACGAGAGATGCCACTAGGGAATGCTATGGCCCCTGGGTCTATTCATAACATATTGCTAAAACCTCCAATAGCTTGCTGCAATTTATTTTCTTTTATTTTATTTTGTATTTTACAATTATCTACACACCTCATTCGCTTGCAAATAACGAGACCAAGAGGATTGACAACCTTCTTTCCCGCATTGGGTGCAAACTCTTTGTTCTTTTGTGTGCAGCCGCTGAAGATGATTGTGGATTGATATTCCTATTGGTTCGATAAACCTTGGTTTCATAATTGAGGGAAATACTTACCCACTATGTATTGCGATTACCCGTTCCACTTCACAGAAAATCCAATGCAGATCACGAGTATCACCATCCAGCGACCCTACTAAGGAATTACTCATACCCGATGGTGAGCCATCATGGAATTGTTGATGGAGTAGGTTTGATGATGACGACGACGACGAATCCCCCTCTCCGGAGCCCCAAACAGACTCCAAACCAACCCTCTCGACGAAAAACATGATGTCGGCAGCTGTGTCATGTAAAACGTGATGAAATCTTTATAGGAGAGGAACTAGGGTCGGAGGAGTCACGTGGGCCCCACAAGCCATCAGGGCGCGCCCACCCCCTAGGCATGCCATGTTGGCTTGTGGCCCACACACATCCCCCTCTGGTGGATCTTCGATCCAAATTTCATTATATATTCTAGAAATAATTCACAAAAAGCCTCATCCAATTTCGAGAACTTTTATTTGTGCACAAAAATAACACCAAGGTAGTTTTTCTCAAAACAACGTCAATCCGGGTTAGTTCCATTCAAATAATGCAAATTAGAGTTCAAAACCAGAGCAAAAGTGTTTGAAAAAGTAGAACGTTGGATACGTATCACACCCACATATCAAATTATGAAAGTAACGAATGTGAATCAACTAAACATGATGAACATGACTAGACAACAATTCCCATGTGTCCTCGAGAATACTTTGCTTTATATAAGAGAAATTATTAGCTTTTCTATTGCTACAAAAAGGATTAGGCCACCTTGCTGCACGTTTGCTACTTTTGTTACTTGTTACTTGTTAGGGATTATATTGTTACCAAACTATCTAACACTATTATCTAGAGAACTTGTAGAGAATATCTTGTTGAAAACCACTTCCCATTTCCTTCTGCTCCTAGTTGGGTTTAACACTCTTAATTATCGAAAGTACTATGATTAATCCCCTATACTTGTGCGTCATCAGTTGTGCCATCTCGACATACATATTTTGATTATGCTTCTGCATGATCGAATGATTATTTCGTCGAATTGCCGATAACATGGAAGATGTGAACCTTTCTTCCAACAACGAAGAAATGTGACCCATATCCGGTGTTTTCCCCCTTTTAGGAAGGCGGTCGTGACACTTATTATGATTACATATGGCTCTCTTTCAGATTCATGGGATCACAATCATCGAAGGGTCGAAGATACACTCATAAAGTGCATGGAAATGGTCGCTAAAACTATTGTGAGTGTTCATGGAGAGTAGAGTGGTATCAGTGAGCACTCAATGCGGAGGACACAATTAGGATTCTAGCGATTCGTAAAGCAGAAGGTGGTGTGTCATGCTATGGAGTGTTGAATGTATGCATTGGAGGCGGTAGAATTACCTTGCAGTTTTGCACACTCAATTTACTAGAAGTTGCAAGGATCCACCAATAAACTTGGAAGTTGTGTCCTCCAAAGATTTGTGGATCTCAAATTGCTTGGGTTGCCCAAATCACAAAATGGCTTCAATGTCCTCTAGATATTTCATCTCTTTGCAATAGTAGTTGGTGGTACTTCTCGGCCTTGCAACTTAAGGCCCAATTGCCATCACTATGATTAAGGCTATTATCTAGCCATGGCATTATCCATCTTGGTCCACATTCTTAAAGATATTTTATAATCTCGAGTGAAATAAAGATAATATGATCAAGGTGCAAGAAGCTCAAAGGAAAGACATTCAGAGGGCATTGGAGTGTTGCAAGCAAGGTTTTTAATTGTTCGATGGCCTCATTTGTAGAATAAGGATGTCTTGAAAAATATCATGTCATGTGTGATCCTACATAATATGTTCATACAGGATGAGAGATATGTGCCAATCCCCATTAATTATGAAGACATTTGCATAATCATTAGACCTCCCCGACACATATGATGCATACACGCATTTCTTGATGCGTGCGGGAAGATTGAAGACGGGTCCTCCCGTCATCAGCTGAAGGACAATCTCACTGAGCATCATTGGTAGCAAGCTCGAAGATTCTAATGTTTATTTTTTAATTTTTTTACGTGAACAATTAGTTTGATTGAATTATTCGTTGCATTTGGATAATTTATCAATATGAATTGTTTGGCATATTTGTATTAATGGTTTTTGCAACAATTCATTGCATTATTGAGTTGTATGATCTAAATTGTTGTAATTGGGATATGAAGAAGAAATAGTGAAAGCAATATATAAGCCGCATCATAGCCACTATGCGTTTGCACACAACCTTGTAACCACCAAATGCATATGGCATTATGGACTCTGCCAATATGATGACTCTACTAGAATTCCTCTTAGGTATCGACTCCAAATGCCCATGCTGACAAGTTTGTGCTTCCATTTTTCTCCGAGTCCATTACACGAATGTATGATGTGTTTTGGATTTATTATATGGGAAAATCTTACGTTCACTCGGATGATCTTTCCATATGCATCGACCACCTCCGTGAGCGTTTGACCTATTTTGATCGGCCGGTCAAAGCCACCCTCTCACACTTCATATTCTTGGAACTCCATCCTTGTTTCGAAATGCTTTCTGCAACTCAAGACTCATAAGAGACAGATTACATGGAAGGTGCATGTGCTCGCCACATGCCCGCTTCGACGGCTATTATTCGCCGGCGAGGCAGGCCTTCGCCGCCTCACTTCCATCTCTCCTCGTTTCTTTCGCTGCCTCACTTGTCGTCGATCAGGCAGCGTGCCGCTCCGCCGCTCACATCTCTCCTTCCCTTCATATAGATCGGGATCGCCGAGCCACCACCCGAAGGTGCAGCGCATGGCCTTGCCATTGATGTTGTCGGTGTCGGGGGAGCCCTCCCACTGATCCATCTCGGCCTTGCGCGGGCGGCGGCGGCAGCTCCAAGCTGGGCATATGTCGGGACCCCGATCCTAAGACATAGGAATGCAGCCTGTAACACATCGCATCTCTTTGCGGTCTCACGCACGGTTATCCCCACGGCTGCAGCCTTACCTTAGCCGGGACCGTTTGCGCCTTTTGACTCGCGTATGCAATAGTGTCGCTAGCAATCCAATGTCAAAGAACCCACATCGACATGTCTAGTCACAAACTTAAGCGGCAGTTCCGTACAGGGACAAGCATCCATGACCCAGCAAAGCAGGTGTCGGTCATCAAAGAATGTAGACGAGTTGTAGCAAGCTACAAGGACTCCATTACATACGCGTGACATTTCCCAAAGGGACACACACATCAGCTAAGAAGGACACATGCCGGTCAGCCAATGTGTCCGGAGCAGTAGCGAACTACCATGGCTCGATGGAATCACAAAGGGGCATTTCCCCGTAAGGAGTGCTACTAAGGCATACGACTAGGTATTCGAACCCCATACATATCAAGTACAACACACGTACACATGGCATATCGATATGTATAGATACATCGATGGCATCACGACATAACCATAAACATACAAACTTTATTTAGAGGGCTCAGATGAGCCAGACACATAATATTACACATATAGGGGTCTCACGACCCATCATCACAAGTCATACACACAAGTCTTACAAGCCAGCGGAACATTAAAACTATTTGAGTACAGACAGATGGAAAGATAAAGGCACATGGCCTGACTATCTACAGACCCAACCTAGGGCCAGATTGTAGCTGGGACACCAGCTACTCGTCGCCGTCGACGTCTAAGTACAACCCTCCATTAGGGTCGTTAACAACCTCTGCAACAATTTATTAAGAAAACATGAGTACGAAAGTACTCAACAAGACTTTAGGATAATCTATCTACTCATGCAATGTATCAACAAGGAGTTGTGGGGTTTCATGCAGAAAGCCAGCATTTGACTATTGGCTAGACAACTTGCATTTTTAAATAGTTTTGACAACTATGTTTCCTCGCACACGAGTCCACTAACACCACAAGAATACTCCATCATGGAATCATTCCGTCTCCCTGCAGAAATGCCATCCACGACACTCACACTTATCACAATTTTATGAGTAGCCATTATAGTTATCTATGAACAACATATGTTTCCAAGTAGTCCATATCCGCGGACGCGGCTATTCGAATAGATCATAACCCTGCACGGGTGTACTTCTTCACACACGCTCTCGCCACTTATCGCCATGTGCACGTCATGCACCTCGGCAACCTTCAAGCGGAAGCCCAGCGAGGGAGTCGGCCACGACCGTTAACCACACTAATACCTAGTCCAGGTCTATCGCCTATCTCAGGGTAAGCCGCACGAAAGTCCGGCCGAGGTTTCCGCCACGGCCCCATACGATGTGCGCAGGGTTCCCAAGCCCACCATCCGGGTGCCACTGCCTACCGCATCATAGCCCACCTCTAAGGTCAGCGCTACACACGGCCTCCACCATAACTATAAACACCAGAAACTACTTGCAACTCCTAGACCGAGTACTAAGCGATTAATAAGTCGAGAGGGTCAATTAAGTATCCCAACGTGTGGTAGTATCTAGTCTTGGATTACATACACGGAACTCAGTTCCTAAGGACGATTCCAATGAAACAACCCGCCATGTACTCCTACGTACATAGCCTTTCACCGGTACCTTTTGTTGGAAATATGCCCTAGAGGCAATAATAAATTAGTTATTATTATATTTTTTAGTTCATGATAATCGTTTATTATCCATGCTATAATTGTATTGATTGGAAACACAATACTTGTGTGGATACATAGACACAACACTGTCCCTAGTAAGCCTCTAGTTGACTAGCTCGTTGATCAAAGATGGTCAAGGTTTCCTGGCCATAGGCAAGTGTTTTCACTTGATAACGGGATCAAATCATTAGGAGAATCATGTGATGGACTAGACCCAACCTAATAGACGTAGCATGTTGATCGTGTCATTTTGTTGCTACTGTTTTCTGCGTGTCAAGTATTTGTTCCTATGACCATGAGATCATATAACTCACGGACACCAGAGGAATGCTTTGTGTGTATCAAACGTCGCAACGTAACTGGGTGACTATAAAGATGCTCTACAGGTATCTCCGAAGGTGTTCGTTGAGTTAGTATGGATCGAGACTGGGATTTGTCACTCCGTATGACGCAGAGGTATCTCGGGGCCCACTCGGTAATACAACATCACACACAAGCCTTGCAAGCAATGTGACTTAGTGTAAGTTACGGGATCTTGTATTACGGAACGAGTAAAGAGACTTGCCGGTAAACGAGATTGAAATAGGTATGCGGATACTGACGATCGAATCTCGGGCAAGTAACATACCGAAGGACAAAGGGAATGACATACGGGATTATATGAATCCTTGGCACCGAGGTTCAAACGATAAGATCTTCGTAGAATATGTAGGATCCAATATGGGCATCCAGGTCCCGCTATTGGATATTGACCGAGGAGTCTCTCGGGTCATGTCTACATAGCTCTCGAACCCGCAGGGTCTGCACACTTAAGGTTCGACGTTGTTTTATGCGTATTTGAGTTATATGGTTGGTTACCGAATGTTGTTCGGAGTCCCGGATGAGATCACGGATGTCACGAGGGTTTCCGGAATGGTCCGGAAACGGAGATTGCTATATAGGATGACCTCATTTGGTTACCGGAAAGTTTTCGGGCATTACCGGAAAAGTTTCGGGCTCATCGGTAGTGTACCGAGAGTGCCGCGAGGGGTGACGGGGACCATCGAGAGGGGTGTCACGCCCCAAGGGGTCTCATGGGCTATGGGAAGAGATAAATCAGCCCCTAGTGGGCTGGAATAAGTTCCCACTAAGGCCCATAAGTTTTGAGAAGGAAAAAAACACAAGGTGGAAAGAGTTTCCAAGTGGGAAGGTGGAATCCTACTCCAATTGGATTGGAGTAGGACTCCTCCACCTCCAATTTCGGCCAAACTTTAGGTTTTTAGGCTGCCTCCTCCCCTCCCTCCCTCCTATATATAGTGGGGTTTCAGGGCTGATTTGAGACAACTTTGCCACGGCAGCCCGACCACATATCTCCACGGTTTCACCTCTAGATCGCGTTTCTGCGGAGCTCGGGCGGAGCCCTGCTGAGACAAGATCATCACCAACCTCCGGAGCGCCATCACGCTGCCGAAGAACTCTTCTACCTCTCCGTCTCTCTTGCTGGATCAAGAAGGACGAGATCATCGTCGAGCTGTACGTGTGCTGAACGCGGAGGTGCCGTCCGTTCGGCACTAGATCGTGGGACTGATCGCGGGACGGTTCGCGGGGCGGATCGAGGGACGTGAGGACGTTCCACTACATCAACCGCGTTCACTAACGCTTCTGTTGTACGGTCTACAAGGGTACGTAGATCACACATCCCCTCTCGTAGATGGACATCACCATGATAGGTCTTCGTGCGCGTAGGAAAATTTTTGTTTCCCATGCGACGTTCTCCAACAGTGGCATCATGAGCTAGGTTCATGCGTAGATGTCTTCTCGAGTAGAACACAAAAGTTTTTGTGGGCGGTGATGTGCGTTTTGCTGCCCTCCTTAGTCTTTTCTTGATTCCGCGGTATTGTTGGATCGAAGCGGCTCGGACCGACATTACTCGTACGCTTACGAGAGACTGGTTTCATCGCTACGAGTAACTCCGTTGCTCAAAGATGACTGGCGGATGTCAGTTTCTCCAACTTTAGTTGAATCGGATTTGACCGAGGAGGTCCTTGGATGAGGTTAAATAGCAACTCATATCCGTTGTGGTGTTTGCGTAAGTAAGATGCGATCCTACTAGATACCCATGGTCACCACGTAAAACATGCAACAACAAAATTAGAGGACGTCTAACTTGTTTTTGCAGGGTATGCTTGTGATGTGATATGGCCAACGATGTGATGTGATATATTGGATGTATGAGACGATCATGTTGTAATAGTTAATATCGACTTGCACGTCGATAGTACGGCAACCGGCAGGAGCCATAGGGTTGTCTTTAAACTAACGTTTGTGCTTGCAGATGCGTTTACTATTTTGCTAGGATGTAGCTTTAGTAGTAATAGCAATTGTAGCACGACAACCCCGATGGCGACACGTTGATGGAGATCATGATGATGGAGATCATGGTGTGACGCCGGTGACAAGAAGATCGTGCCGGTGCTTTGGTGATGGAGATCAAGAAGCACATGATGATGGCCATATCATGTCACTTATGAATTGCATGTGATGTTAATCCTTTTATGCACCTTATTTTTCTTAGAACGACGGTAGCATTATGAGGTGATCTCTCACTAAAATTTCAAGACGAAATTGTGTTCTCCCCGACTGTGCACCGTTGCGACAGTTCGTCGTTTCGAGACACCACGTGATGATCGGGTGTGATAGACTCAACGTTCACATACAACGGGTGCAAAACGGTTGCGCACGCGGAACACTCGGGTTAAGCTTGACGAGCCTAGCATGTGCAGACATGGCCTCGGAACACATGAGACCGAAAGGTCGAGCATGAATCCTATAGTTGATATGATTAGCATAGAGATGCTTACCACTGAAACTATTCTCGACTCACCTGATGATCGGACTTGAGATAGTGGATTTGGATCATGTACCACTCAACTGACTAGAGAGATGTACTCTTTGAGTGGGAGTTCTTAAGTAATATGATTATTTGAACTAATTGTCATGAACATAGTCTAATGGTCTTTGCGAATTACAATGTAGCTTGCGCTATAGCTCTACTGTTTTTATATGTTCCTAGAGAAAATTTAGTTGAAAGTTGATAGTAGCAAACTTTGCAGACTGAGTCTGTAAAACCGAGGATTGTCCTCGTTGCTGCGCAGAAGGCTTATGTCTTTCATGCACCACTCGGTGTGCTGCACCTCGAGCGTCGTCTGTGGATGCTGTGAACATCTGACATACACGTTTCTGATGACTACACGATAGTTCAGTACAAAGTACTTAATGGCTTAGAAGCAAGGCGCCGAAAACGTTTTAAAACGTCACGGAACATAAGTGATGTTCTAAAGAGATGAAATTGTGATTTCATGCTTGTGCCCTTGTTAAGAGGTACGAGACCTCCAACAAGATTCTTTGTCCACAAAGTAAAGGAGAAAAGCTCAATCATTGAGCGTGTGCTCAGATTGTCTGAATACGACAATCACTTGAATCAAGTGGGAGTTAATCTTCGAGATGAGATAGTGATGGTTCTCCAAAGTCACTTCCACCAAGCTGTGAGAGCTTCGTGAAGAACTATAACATATCAAGGATAGATACAATGATCCTTGAGCGATTCGCGATGTTTGACACTGCGAAAGTAGAAATCAAGAAGGAGCATCAATAGTTGATGGTTTGTAAAACCACTAAGTTTCAAGAAAGGCAAGGGCGAGAAGGGATACTTCGTGAAACGGCAAAAACAGTTGCTGCGCTAATGAAGAGACCCAAGATTAAACCCAAACCCGAGACTAAGTGCTTCTGTAATGAGGGGAACAGTCACTGAGGCGGAGCAACTCTAGATACTTGGTAGATAAGTGGGCTGGCAAAAGTCAAGAGAAGTATATTTGATATACATGATGTTGATGTGTACTTTGCTAGTACTCCTAGTAGCACGAGGGTATTAGATACCGGTTCGGTTGCTAAGTGATTAGTGACACGAAATGAAAGCTACGGCATAAACGGAGACTAGTTAAAGGCGAGGTGATGATACGTGTTGGAAGTGTTTCCAAGGTTGATATGATCAAACGTCGCACGCTCCCTCTACCATCAGGATTGGTGTTAAACCTAAATAATCGTTATTTGGTGCTTGCGTTAAGCATGAACATGATTGGATCGTATTTATTGCAATACGATTATTCATTTAAAGAGAATAATGGTTACTCTATTTTCTTGAATAATCACCTTCAATGGTTTATTGAATCTCGATCGTAGTGTTACACATGTTCATGATATTGGTGCCAAAAGATACGAGTTAATGATGATAGTACCACTTACTTGTGGCACTGCCGCTTGAGTCATGTTGGTATAAATTGCATGAAGAGGCTCCATGCTGATGGATCTTTATACTCACTTGATTTTGAATCACTAGTGACATGCAAATCATACTACATGAGCAAGGCCTTGTTTTCATTGAGATGAAACAAGATAGTAACTTGTTGGAAGTGATACATTTTGATGTATGCAGTCCAATGGGTGCTGAGGCACGCAGTGGATATCATTATGTTCTTACTTCAATGACGATTTGAGTAGATACAAGAGCATTTACTTAATGAATCACAAGTCTGAAATATTGAAAAGTTCAATTCTGTTTCAGAGTAAAGTTCGTCGTAACAAGAGGATAAACTGTCTACGATATGATCATAGAAATGAATATCTGAGTTACGAGTTTTGGTACACAGTTAAGACAATGTGGAAATTGTTTCGCAATTCATGCCACCTGGAACATCATAGTGTGATGATGTGTCTGAACGTCATAGCCACGCACTATTTGGTATGGTGCATGCTATGATGTCTCATATCGAATTACCACTATCGTTTATGGGTTATGCATTAGAGACAACCGCATTCACTTTAAATAGGGCACCGCGTATTTCCGTTGATATGACACAGTATAGACTCAGGTTTAGAGAAATCTAAACTGTCGTTTCTTGAAAGTTTGGGGCTTCGACACTTATGTGAAAAAGTTTCAGTCTGATAAGCTCGAACCCAAAGCGGATGAATGCATCTTCATAGGATATCCAAAACAGTTGGGTACATCTCCTATCTCAGATCCGAAAGCAAAGTGTTTGTTTCTAGAAACGGATCCTTTCTCGAGGAAAGGTTTCTCTCGAAAGAATTGAGTGGGAGGGTAGTAGAACTTGATGAGGTTATTGAACCATCACTTCAACCAGTGTGTAGCAGGGCGCAAGAAGTTGTTCCTGTGGCGCCTACACCAATTGAAGTGGAAGCTGATGATGGTGATCATCGAGCATCGGATCAAGTTACTACAAGCCTCGTAGGTTGACAAGGTCGTGTACTACTGCAGAGTGGTACAGTAACCCTGTCTTGGAGGTCATGTTGTTGAGCAACAATGAACTTACGAGTTATGAAGAAAGCAATGGTGGGCCCGGATTCCGACAAATGGCTGGAAGCCATGAAATCCGAGAGAGGATCCATGTATGAAAACAAAGTGTAGACTTTGGAAGAACTACTTGATGGTCAGAGGACTATTGAGTAAATATGGATCTTTAAAAGGAAGACAGACGATGATGGTGATAAGTCAGTATTAAGAAAAGCTCGACTTGTCGCAAAGATGTTTCCGACAAGATCAAACAGTTGACTATGATGAGACTTTCTCACTCGTAGCGATGCTAAAAGTCTGTTAGAATTATGTTAGTAGTTGCTGCATTATTTATGAAATATTGCACGTAGGATGTCAAAACATTGTTTCTTTGACGGTTTCCTTGAGCAAACATTGTATGTGATACAACCAGGAGGTTTTGTCGATCCTAAAGATACTAGCAAGTATGCAAGCTCCAGTGATCCTTCAATGGACTGGTGCAAGCATCTCGGAGTTGGAATATACACTTTGATGAGATGATCAAAGATTTTGGGTTTGTACAAGGTTTATGAGAAACTTGTATTTCCAAAGAAGTGAGTGGGAGCACTATAGAATTTCTGATAAGTGTATGTGGTAGACATATTGTCGATCAGAAGTAATGTAGAATTTATGTAAAGCATATAAGGTTGTTTGAAAGGAGTTTTTCAAAGGAATACCTGGATTGCGCTACTTGAACGTTGAGCGTCAAAGATCTATGGAGATAGATCAAAAGCACTTAATGAAAGTTTCAATAAGATGCATGCCTTGACATGTTTTTGAAGGAGTTCAAAATAGATCAGCAAAGAAGGAGTTCTTGGTTGCGTTGTGAGGTGTAAATTTGAGTAAGACTCAAAACCCAACCACGGCAGAATAAAGAGAATAGACGGAGGTCATCTTCTATGCCTTAGCCATAAAATCTAAAGTATGCCATGCTGTGTACCGCACCTGATGTGTGCCTTGAGTCAAAGTCTGTTGAGAGGTACAGAGAGTGATCCATGATTGAATCACTAGCAGCGGTCAAAATTTATCCTTAGTAACTAATGGACTAAGGAATTTTTCTCGATTATGGAGGTGGTTAAAGAGTTCATCGTAAAGGGTTACGTCGATGCAAGCTTTGACACTAATCCGAATAACTATGAGTAGTGAAACGGATTCATATAGTTGAGTAGATATTTGGAGCATTTCCGAATAGCACGTAGTAGCAGCATCTATAAGATGACATAAAGATTTGTAAAGAACGCACGGATCTGAAAGTTTCAGAACCGTTGACTAAAACCTCACTCACGAGCAAGACGTGATCAGACCACAGAACTATATGGGTGTTGGATTCGTTGGAATCACATGGTGATGTGAACTAGATTATTGACTCTAGTGCAAGTGGGATACTGTTGGAAATATGCCCTAGAGGCAATAATAAATTAGTTATTATTATATTTTTTAGTTCAGGATAATCGTTTATTATCCATGCTATAATTGTATTGATTGGAAACACAATACTTGTGTGGATACATAGACAAAACACTGTCCCTAGTAAGCCTCTAGTTGACTAGATCGTTGATCAAAGATGGTCAAGCTTTCCTGGCCATAGGCAAGTGTTGTCACTTGATAACGGGATCACATCATTAGGAGAATCATGTGATGGACTAGACACAAACTAAATGACGTAGCATGTTGATCGTGTCATTTTGTTGCTACTGTTTTCTGCGTGTCAAGTATTTGTTCCTATGACCATGAGATCATATAACTCACGGACACCGGAGGAATGCTTTGTGTGTATCAAATGTCGCAACGTAACTGGGTGACTATAAAGATGCTCTACAGGTATCTCCGAAGGTGTTCGTTGAGTTAGTATGGATCGAGACTGGGATTTGTCACTCCGTATGACGCAGAGGTATCTCGGGGCCCACTCGGTAATACAACATCACACACAAGCCTTGCAAGCAATGTGACTTAGTGTAAGTTACGGGATCTTGTATTACGGAACGAGTAAAGAGACTTGCCGGTAAACGAGATTGAAATAGGTATGCGGATACTGACAATCGAATCTCGGGCAAGTAACATACCGAAGGACAAAGGGAATGACATACGGGATTATATGAATCCTTGGCACTGAGGTTCAAACGATAAGATCTTCGTAGAATATGTAGGATCCAATATGGGCATCCAGGTCCCGCTATTGGATATTGACCGAGGAGTCTCTCGGGTCATGTCTACATAGTTCTCGAACCCGCAAGGTCTGCACACTTAAGGTTCGACGTTGTTTTATGCGTATTTGAGTTATATGGTTGGTTACCGAATGTTGTTCGCAGCCCTGGATGAGATCACCGACGTCACGAGGGTTTCCGGAATGGTCCGGAAACGAAGATTGATATATAGGATGACCTCATTTGGTTACCGGAAAGTTTTCGGGCATTACCGGAAAAGTTTCGGGCTCATCGGTAGTGTACCGGGAGTGCCGGGAGGGGTGACGGGGACCATCGAGAGGGGTGTCACGCCCCAAGGGGTCTCATGGGCTATGGGAAGAGATAAACCAGCCCCTAGTGGGCTGGAATAAGTTCCCACTAAGGCCCATAAGGTTTGAGAAGGAAAAAAACACAAGGTGGAAAGAGTTTCCAAGTGGGAAGGTGGAATCCTACTCCAATTGGATTGGAGTAGGACTCCTCCACCTCCAATTTCGGCCAAAACTTTAGGTTTTGAGGCTGCCTCCTCCCCTCCCTCCCTCCTATATATAGTGGGGTTTCAGGGCTGATTTGAGACAACTTTGCCACGGCAGCCCGACCACATATCTCCACGGTTTCACCTCTAGATCGCGTTTCTGCGGAGCTCAGGGGGAGCCCTGCTGAGACAAGATCATCACCAACCTCCGGAGCGTCGTCACGCTGCCAGAGAACTCTTCTACCTCTCTGTCTCTCTTGCTGGATCAAGAAGGCCGAGATCATCGTCGAGCTGTACGTGTGCTGAACGTGGAGGTGCCGTCCGTTCGGCACTAGATCGTGGGACTGATCGCGGGACGGTTCGCGGGGCGGATCGAGGGACGTGAGGAAGTTCGACTACATCAATCGCGTTCACTAACGCTTCTGTTGTACGGTCTACAAGGGTACGTAGATCACACATCCCCTCTCGTAGATGGACATCACCATGATAGGCCTTCGTGCGCGTAGGAAAATTTTTGTTTCCCATGCGGCGTTCCCCAACACCTTTACCAAATCAGGTTCAACACACCACCTTTACTAACTGATCACATTCTGATGATCCTGTTCATCACCCAGATGACAGACCATACACAACTCTAAGCATAACATGCATAGCAGGATAAGGCACATCATGGCTCAAGCATCTACTAGGTATTCTAGGTTGCAAGGTTCAGCTATTTACTATGACAAGGACAGGTCATGCAAAGGAAGTGGGTTCAACTAACATGGTAAAAGCATTGAAAGAATTTTGACCTAATGCAATAAATAAGAGCAGGAGCGAGAACATGGGATTTATCGAGATGATCAAAATGGTTGCTTGCCTTGTTGCTCAGCAGAGGGGTGATATCCGTCAGTCGGATAATCAGATGTATCCGGAGGGGCGGAGCCTACCGCAATAACAACAATCAATCAATATCAAACATATGCAACAAAATGATGCATGAAATGCAATGTAGCATGGCTTAAGATGACCAACATAACCTTTTGGGTGATCTTGATTTGAAATCATAATTCAAATATCATTTGAATTATAATTTATCACATTCTTTTAATTGATTTGACCTGATTCTGTTTCATAACTTTGTTTTTCATGCATGAAAATAGCACCATTGGATTCCTTGAATTTTTCTGATCCTTTTACATATATTATTTGTCAAATTTGGAGTTATCTTCAATTTTCTATGAATTTCCAAAGTTTTGAACTTATTTTGGAATTATTTTTAAACAGAAAAGGCTTTATTGCATCAGCATGACATCAGCAGGTCCAACTCACCGTTGAAAGTCAAACCTGACCAGTGGGACCCACTAGTCAGTGACTCTCGCCAGGTTTTAGTTTAAATTTAACTTAATTAACTAATTATCAGGGTTGGACCCACATGTCAGTGTCTATTTAACTTTTTATTTAATTAATTATTTTTATTAACCTAAACCTAATTAGCCAAGGGGCTGGCCCCACATGCTAGTGACTCAGGGGAGTCAGATCCACCGGCGACGAGGTCGATCTCGCTGGTGGTGAGCCTCCGGCGACCACCAGAACGGCGGAGGGGCTAGGAAATGCATCTCCGATGACCAAACTTCACGAGGAGGGTACCAGACGAACGACACTTCACTCGCGGCTCCATTTTTGCACGTAGCAGGGGATGAAATGGCCGGAGATGACGCCGACGACGAGTTTGGCGGCGGCCGAAGCTCGGGCTATGTCGGGATCATCGAAACAAAGGGCATTTCGCGCGGGGCTGGGCTCCTAGAGCATCTACGTGACGCACTGAAGCCATTGGTGGCCTCAAAATGACCAGCCGATCACCGGAGAGCTACCGACGATGAGGTCCCGCGGCGGATCTCGTCGGGCTCCGGTGGAATCGGGGCCTAGAGGAAGGGATTGAGGGGGAAAACTTGGGGAAAAGAACCCTGAGCTCACGGGGAGTGCAGAGGCGTCGAGAGTGGGCTCGGGGATGGCCTGAGGAGGGAGAACGACGGCAGCGAGCAACGGTGACCCGAGGAGGAAGATGACGGCGTCACGGCGTCTCAGGGGTTCTTGGTGTCGCACGACTAGCTGGAGAGCTTCAGGGAGCGAAGGCGAAGCTCTTGCACGGTTCAGGAGAGAGGGAGAAGGACTGGAGCGACGGCGAGCTCAAGCTCAAGCTTGCGGTCATGGCGGCCGAGAGGGGGAGAAGAGAGCAGGGCGAATGAGGAGGGGATGAGCACGGGGAGGCCTCAGGGAGCTTATCCCCTTCGCTCCAGCGCATCTGGGCGAGGCAGACGAGCACGCAGCTGTGTGGGCGTGCCGGGGAACGCGGCGGCCACCTCCTGCTCCGACTGGCAGGAGGAAGACGACAGGGAGCAGCTGGGCCTGGGCCAGGTAAGCGCTAGATAGAGCTTTTTCATTTTTTTTCCTTTACTCAGTTTTTATTTATTCTTTCTGACATTTGTTTTCATTTATCTTTGGCTCCAAACTATTCCTAAAATAGTTTGAAAACTACAAGAGTGTTAGTTGGAATATTTCCAACCATTCATAAAGTTTTCAACATTTTTGGAAACTTTAAAATATTTGAAACCAAAATATAATTGATTTCAGTAGCTTTTAACTTAAAATTAAAATGCAAAAAGTAGTTTGAAAATAAGTTTCATCTCTGATATTTTGTTTTCAACATTTATCAGAAAAGATGAACTTTTCTAATGGCCATTTTGGGTTCATTGATTTGGCACTTGCTCGAATTCTTTTGAGTAAAAGGTGGCTAGGGTTTTGCTTTGGGTTTTCTTTACTTTGCTTTGGATTTCTTTTCCTTCCTTGAGTGCAATTCAAATTCTTAAGATGCAACGGAAGAAAATATGAGCTCAAACTTGCTAAACCCTAAAGGGAATCAGGGATGTGACAACTCACCCCCACTCAAAAGAATCTCGTCCCGAGATTTGGAAGTCGTAGGGAATAGCGCAGGATACTCAAGTCACAGACGATCCTATCTTTCCCATGTTGCCTCCTTTTCAGAATTATTTCACCATTGAACTTTAAGAAACTTGAGGTTTCGATGTTGACTGGTACGCTCAGCTTGATCTAGAATACGCACAAGTTATTCTCGGTATGAATGGTTATCTTGGTGATCAAGCGTTTCGTGGTCCACTTCGCGGATAGGATCCGGAAATCAATGCATGAGTTGCGAGACATGGAATACATCATGAACCTTGGAAAGATGCGGAGGAAGTTCCAACTGGTAGGCAACTTCTCCTCGTTTGGGATGAATGCGAAAAGGACTAATGTAACGAGGAGCCAACTTGCACTTGATACCGTATCGTTGGGTACCCTTCAAAGTTGTAACCCGAAGGTAAGCCTTCTCGTCAACTTCAAAGGTCACAGCCTTATGATGACGATCATATTGGCTCTTTTGACGAGACTGGGCTGTTTTCAGCTTTTCACGAATAATGCGAACTTGCTCTTCTGCATCCTGGATCATATCCGGACAAAAGAGTTGCCTATCTCCAGTTTCTGACCAATTAAGAGGTGTTCGACATCTTCGTCCATAGAGAACTTCAAAAGTAGCTTTGCCCAAGCTTGATTGATAACTATTGTTGTAAGCGAATTCAGCGAATGGAAGGCACTTCTCCCAATTCATACCAAACGATATAACACAAGCTCGGGGCATATCTTCTAGGCCTTGATTCACTCTTTCTACTTGACCACTTGATTGAGGATGGAAAGCAGTGCTAAAAGATAAGTGAGTCCCCATGGCATTCTGAAAACTCTCCCAGAAGCGAGAAGTAAAGATACTTCCATGGTCTGAGTTAATCTCCAGAGGAACACCATGAAGAGACACTATTCGAGAGACATATAACTCTGCTAGCTGGCTAGCTGTTATACTCTCACGAACTAGAAGAAAATGAGCCACTTTGGAAAGACGGCCAATGACCACAAAGATAGCGTCATTTCCTTTCTTGGTCTTGGGAAATCTGGTGATGAAATCTAGACTGACTTTATCCCATTTCCATTCAGGAATAGATAAAGTTTGAAGGGTGCCAGCAGGCCTTTGATGTTCTGCCTTAACTCGACGACAAATAACGTAGTTAGCAACGAACTCATCAATATCTCTCTTCATCATAGTCCACCAAAACCTCTGGCATAGGTCCTGATACATCTTAGTACTACCAGGATAAATAATGAGAGGAGAATCATGAGCCTCCTTAAGGATCGATTTCCGCACACGTTTGCTCTTAGGAACCACTAAATGGTTCTGAAAGAACACAACACCTTGCTCATGGATAGAGAAATCCCTAGCGTTTCCCCTAGCAATATTCTTCTTGATCCAGGATATACCCTTATCATATGCCTGCACGGCTATGATTTGATCCCTAAGAGTAGGCTTCGCCACCAGGGTAGAAAGGAATCCTTGAGGAACAATGTGAAGATTTAACTTCCAAAATTCCTCATAGAGATGTGGTTGAGCTCGTTGTAGAATCAGGTTGTTACAATAAGACTTACGACTTAGTGCATCAGCCATAACATCGGCCTTCCCCGGGGTGTAAGTTATCCCTAAGTTGTAATCTATGATCAACTCAACCCACTATCTTTGCCTGAGATTCAAATCCGGCTGGGTGAAGATATATTTCAGACTTTGGTGATCGGTGAATATTTCGCAACGATTACCAAGAAGGTAATGTCACCAGGTTTTAAGTGCATGGACTACTGCTGCAAGCTCAAGATCATGTGTGGGATAATTGTCCTCATGTGGACGCAACTGTCGAGATGCGTATGCAACCACATGACGATCCTGCATGAGAATGCAACCTAATCCTTGTCGCGAGGTGTCGCAGTAAATAACAAAGTCCTTAGAGAAATCTGGTGGTAGCAACTCAGGGGCGGAAGTCAGGCGTCTTTTCAGTTCCTGAAAACTATGCTCACACTATGGTGTCCACTCAAACTTTCTATATTTCTTGAGGAGTTCACTTAGAGGCTGTGCAACCTTGGAGAAATTCTCGACAAAGCGGCGACAGTAACTCGTTAGTCCAAGAAAACTCCTAACTTGCTTAACCGATTCAGGTTGAGTCCAATCAAGGACAGCTTGAACTCTCTCGGGGTTGACAACAATACCCTTACCAGAGATTACGTGGCCTAGATAGTTCACTTCTGGTAACCAAAATTCACATTTTGAAAACTTGGGATAAAGGCGATGCTCTCGAAGTTTCATCAATACCAGCCTTAGATGCTCGGCATGTTCTTGTTCATTCTTCGAGTAGATGAGGATATCATCGAGGTATACTACGACGAATTTATCCAAATACTCCATGAAGATTGAATTCATCAAGCGAGAGAAGGTGGCTGGGGCATTGGTTAAACCAAAGGACATGACAGTGTACTCGTATTGGTCATAACGAGTGACAAAAGCCGTTTTTCGAATGTCCCTGTTCTTGATCTTGATTTGATGGTATCCCAACCTCAAATCCATTTTGGAGAAGACTGCGGATCCAGCGAGCTGATCATACAGGTCGTAGATCCTGGGGAGCGGATACTTGTTCTTTATGGTGACCAGGTTAACTGGTCGGTAATCTACAACCATCCGATCCGTTCCGTCTTTCTTCTTCACGAAGAGGACAGGACAAGCCCAAGGAGAAGAGCTAGGACGAATGAAACCTTTATTAAAGGCCTCATCTAGTTGCTTCTTAGGGGTTGTTCGGATGCTCTCTGCTCTGCAACTGCAGGTCCCGGAGCGAAGGAAGCCACAACACAATTCCTGGGAGTTTCTCAAACCGAGCTTCGTGCATGGAGCGGAGCTGTCAATCTGGAGAGGATCTGAACAGTCCCTTAAGTTCGGCTAGCTCCAAGGGTGCCATCTTATAATGTCTTCTGGCTATTGGAACGGTTCCCGGAACAAGGTCTATCACAAACTCTACATCTCTGTCAGGTGGAATTCCTGGCAGTTCCTTTGGAAAAACATCCGGGAAGTCACGGACTACCGGAATGTCTTCAAGTTCTGGAACAGGGTTGGCATTGAGGGAATAGAGTTGGCATTTGGCAACTCGAGTAGAGACATTGACTATCTCAACCAAGGGATGGGTAAGATGAACATTTGTAGAATGAGTATCAATCTTGGCATGATGAGCTGACATCCAGTCCATACCCAAGATGATATTGATATCCGAAGATTTCAGGGCTATCAAAGATGCTAGAAAAACTAGCCTGTCTACTAGAATTTCATTGTCATAGGTTATCTTGGAGGTTTGCCACTTACTACCAGGGGTTTGGACAACCAATGGGATTGGCATATCACAGAAAGACATGTTATGCAACTGTGCATAACTTTCTGAAATGAAGGAATGAGATGACCCAGTGTCAAAAAGAACAGACGCTGGGTGATGATTGACAAGGAGCGTACCCAAAATGACGTTGGGATCCTCTGCAGCTTCTTCTGCTGAAACATAGTTCACACGGCCATGTGAAGGAGTTGGCTTCACATAGTAAGCTTTGCCCGACTTGCCTTGCCCAACGGACTTTCCGGGTTGCTTGGCACCCATATTGTGAGGACACTCTCGGGAATAGTGCCCTGGTTCTCCACACTTGTAACAGATCACCTGATTGGCACGTGGTCCAGCATTGCTAGCTGGACCACCATAGGTTTTTGCTGGAGGGTTGGTCTGATTCGCCGGAGGCGCCACATAGGATGGCCTCGGGGTATATCTTGGCGGCAGAGAACTATTTGGAACCCACAACCTGCGTTTTGGGAACGCAGAACCAGATGACGAGCCAAAGTCATGGGAGTGCTTCTTTGTGGCTTCATAGTCGATATGACCAGTCTCGGCACTGATCGCCTTGTTGACAAGAGCTTGAAAGCTTGTACATTCGTGGAGGCGTAAATCACGACGAAGTTTAGGGCTCAGCCCTTATGGAATCTTGCTTGCTTCTTGGCGTCAGTTGACACCTGCTCAGTTGCATATCGGGCGAGATTACCGAACTCGCGGCTATAGGCATCCACGGTCAATTTTCCTTGGGTGAATGCACAGAACTCCTCTCTCTTTCTGTCCATCAGACCCTCTGGAATATGGTGCAGACGAAAGGCTGCACTAAAGTCTGCCCATGTGGTTGCTGGTTCAGCGGGACGCATAGCTTCAAAGTTCTCCCACCACAGATTGGCGGGTCCTTCCAGAAAGTACGCCGCAAAGGTCACCTTGTTGGCCTCAGAAACATTTGCTGAGCGAATCTTGCGTGATATACTGCACAACCAATCATCAGCGTCGAGGGGATCAACGGAGTGATGGAACTTCGGAGGATTCAGCTTCACAAAGTCATTGAGGGATGTTGCATCATTCCTAGGCCGACGAGCCGTATTTTTCTCAATACGCTCTAACAGACGGTTGGTCTTCCTTTTGTTTCTCTCTGCCTCAAGCATAACTTCCTCCAGAGAGGGTGAGTGAGGTAGTTCCTCCTGCGATGCTTGACTACCCTCTCCTTGCTCATGAGCAGGGGCACAGTTCAACCTGGTGAACACCATCATGACAAACAAACTCACAGCTTAGACCAATATCAACATCAATACTAACTATGGATTAAGAATGCACTAAACACATGGAATGCGGAAATGAACATTCGAAAACATGGTAACAAGCAACTGCTATATATACACCATGGTTCATACACACCATTACATAGTTCAGGACAACCTTAACCCAAGAGCAAACTACTGAAAAGATGACACTACTCATCAGAGGCTTCCAAGCTTCCTATACATTATTTATCTATGCCTCCGGAATTCATCTCTCGACATAAGCATACTGCACAAGACACACAGGACTGTGGAAGTACAACTACTACCATACTATCCTTCCACTCACGGTTTAGGCATCGGCATAGAACATCTCATAAAGATTGCCTTCATGGCCTGGGAGCTCAACCTGCGGATCAGGAAATACTCGAGCCTGAGACCCCTGGGATCCGTAAGGACACGGGTGTGGCCTTGGTCCCGTGACTGGTGGTAGTAGAGGTCCCCGAAGAGGGGTGACTCCTCCTATAGCAGGCCAGTCAACATGAGCCGGAAGATGGGTCCTAACAGGGTTTAGCATCTCCATATCTCCATACCCTGTCTGGACTACAGGTGCCAGCTGTGTCAAAGCCGTCCACAGACGGGCACGTGTAGCATAGAGCTCCATACGAAGGGCACGAGCATCCCTGTCTCTATTCTCTAGCATCTCAGCAGTGGACTGCAGCAGCGGATCCTCCATGGAGGAATCAAAGTAGACCCCACTGAGGTATCCTTCTTCTCCTGGCTGAGAGGCAGGAACATAGCAGAACTCTGAATTCTGCAATAGTGCATGTCTAGCCCTCATGATGGTCAGCATTGAATAGGCAGCATCTTGTACTGCCATGTCAACAGTGATCCCCAATCCATAAGACCAATGGATCGGCTCCTCAGCTCCAGGGTAATCTAGGAATACCCTAACAGTGCAAAGGTACTGACTCTGATTAAAATCCCGGTACTGCTCCTCCACTGTGTACTCTGGGTACCAGCGGTAACTGGCTACTGACATCATCCTAACTAGCATGGCCGTATGACCTGGCACATCAATGCACCTAGTCAGACGGACCACCTTACGAGAAGGAGGCCAGGCATCTGAAAACTAGAGAGTAATGCAAAAGCATTAGAGCTCTCAAGACAAAATTGGGCAGCATAACGGCTGTAAATGCTCAAAAACAATTTTGAGACAACCCATAAAGATAGGATAGCGTAACCACTCAACTACGAAGTTCAATTCCATGGTCATCAAAACTTACTTTCTTTTCCTTGGAATAAAGAAACCCGAGGGAACTCTCGACTCGTTGTCCTATAACCTAGTGATCAGAAACACAAGCCTACGAGAAAGATAAGTAACCTAGTCCTTAATCACCGCAGAAAAGACGAGGATGACCAGAATAGAATAACTTGAGAAGAGAAGCAAAAGTCTTACGTTCCCTTCCACAAACAATTCCCTTATATATAACTAAAGAAATTCTAGACTCAACTTTGACCAGTTTGGCTTAGTAATCCTACAGTCAGTCAGGCTCTGATACCAACATTGTCGGGACCCCGATCCTAAGCCATAGGAATCCAGCATGTAACACATAACATCTCTTTGTGGTCTCATGCACGGTTATCCCCACGGCTGCGGCCTTACCTTAGCCGGGTACGTTTGTGCATTTTGACTCGCGTATGCAAGAGTGTCACTAGCAATCCAATGTCAAAGAACCCGGATCGACATGTCTAGTCGTAAACTTAAGAGGCAGTTCCGTACAGGGACAAGCATACATGACCCAGCAAAGCAGGTGTCGGTCATCAATGAATGTAGACGAGTTGTAGCAAGCTATAAGGACTCCATTACATACGCGTGACATTTCTGAAAGGGACAGACACAACAGCTAAGAAGGACACATGCCGATCAACCGATGTGTCCGGAGCAGTAGCGAACTACCATGGCTCGATGGAATCACAAAGGGGCATTTCCCCGTAAGGAGTGCTACTAAGGCATACGACTAGGTATTCGAACCCCATACATATCAAGTACAACACACGTATGCATGTCATACCGATATGTATGGATACATTGATGGCATCACAACATAACCTTTAACATACGAACTTTATTTAGAGGGCTCAGATGAGCCACACACATAATATTACACAGATAGGGGTCTCACGACCCATCATCACAAGTCATACACACAAGTCTTACAAGCCAGCGGAAGATTAAAACTATCTGAGTACAGACAGATGGAAAGATAAAGGCACATGGCCTAACTATCTACAAACCCAACCTAGGGCCAGATCGTAGCTCGGACACCAGCTACTCGTCGTCGTCGACGTCTAGGTAGAACCCTACATTAGGGTCGTTCACAACCTCTGCAACAATTTATTAAGCAAACGTGAGTACGAAAGTACTCAGCAAGACTTTAGCATAATCTATCTACTCATGCAATGTATCAGCAAGGAGTTGTGGGGTTTCATGCAGAAAGCCAGCATTTGACTATTGGCTAGACAACTTGCAGTTTTAAATAGTTTTGACAACTATGTTTCCTCGCACACGAGTCCACTAACACCACAACAATACTCCATCGTGGAATCATTCCGTCTTCCTACGGAAATGCCATCCACGACACTCACACTTATCTTGACAATTTTATGAGTAGCCATTATAGTTATCTATGAACAACATATGTTTCCAAGTAGTCCATATCCACGGACGTGGCTATTCGAATAGATCATAACCCTGCAGGGGTGTACTTCTTCAGATACGCTCTCACCACTTATCGCCTTGTGCACGTCATGCACCTCGGCAACCTTCAAGCAGAAGCCCAGCGAGGGACTCGTCCACGACCATTAACCATGCTAATACTTAGTCCAGGTCTATCGCCTATCTGTGGGTAACCCGCATGAAAGTCCGGCCGAGGTTTCCGCCACGGCCCCAAACAATTGCGCAGGGTTCCCAAGCCCACCATCCGGGTGCAACTTGGTACACCGTGCCACTGCCTACCGCATCATAGCCCACCTCTAAGGTCAGTGCTACGCACGGCCTCCACCATGACTATAAACAACAGAAACTACTTGCAACTCCTGGACCGAGTACTAAGCGATTAATAAGTCGAGAGGGTCAATTAAGTATCCCAATGTGTGGTAGTATCTAGTCTTGGATTACATACACGAAACTCAGTTCCTAAGGACGGTTCCAATGAAACAACCCGCCATGTACTCCTAGATAGTCTTTCACCGGTACCTTTACCAAATCAGGTTCAACACACCACCTTTACTAACTAATCACATTCTCACGATCCTGTTCATCACCGAGATGACAGACCATACACAACTCTAAGCATAGCATGCATAGCAGGATAAGGCACATCATGGCTCAAGCAGCTACCACGTATGCTAGGTTGCAAGGTTCAGCTATTTACTCTGACAAGGACAGGTCATGCAAAGGAAGTGGGTTCAACTAACGTGGTAAAAGCATTGAAAGCATTTTGACCTAATGCAATAAATAAGAGCAGGACCGAGAACATGGGATTTATCGGGATGATCAAAATGGTTGCTTGCCTCGTTGCTCAACAGAGGGGTGATATCCGTCAGTCGGATAATCAGATGTATCCGGAGTGGCGGAGCCTACCGCAATAACAACAATCAATCAATATCAAACATATGCAACAAAATGATGCCTGAAATGCAATGTAGCATGGCTTAAGATGACCAACAGAACCTTTTGGGTGATCTTGATTTGAAATCATAATTCAAATATCATTTGAATTATAATTTATCACATTCTTTTAATTGATTTGACCTGATGCTGTTTCCTAACTTTTTTTCATGCATGAAAATAGCACCATTGGATTCCTTGAATTTTTCTGATACTTTTACATATATTATTTGTCAAATTTGGAGTTATATTGAATTTTCTATGAATTTTCAAAGTTCTGAACTTGTTCTGGAATTATTTTTAAACAGAAAAGGCTTTATTGCATCAGCATGACATCAGCAGGTCCAACTGGCCGTTGAAAGTCAAACCTGACCAGTGGGACACACTGGTCAGTGACTCTGGCCAGGTTTTAGTTTAAATTTAACTTAATTAACTAATTATCAGGGTTGGACCCACATGTTAGTGTGTGTTTAAGTTTTTATTTAATTAATTATTTTTATTAACCTAAACCTAATTAGCCAGGGGGCTGGCCCCATATGCCAATGACTCAAGGGAGTGAGATCCACCGACGGCGAGGTCGATCTCGCCGGCGGTGAGCCTCCGGCGACCACCAGAACGGCGGAGGGGCTCGGAAATGCATCTTCGATGACCAAACTTCACGCTGAGGGCACCAGACAACCGACACTTCACCCGCGGCTCCATTTTTGCATGCAGCAGGGGATGAAATGGCCGGAGATGACACCGATGACGAGCTTGGCGGCGGCCGAAGCTCGGGCTATGTCGGGATCATCAAAACAGAGGGCATTTCGCACGGGGCTGGGATCCTAGAGCATCTACATGACGCACTGAAGCCATTGGTGGCCTCAAAATGACCAGCCGATCACCGAAGAGCTACCGGCGATGAGGTCCCACGGCAGATCTCGTCAGCCTCCGGTGGAATCGGGGCCTAGAGCAAGGGATCGAGGGGGAAAACTTGGGAAAAAGAACCCTGAGATCACAGGCAGTGCAGAGGCGTCGAGAGTGGGCTCGGGGATGGCCTAAGGAGGGAGAACGACGGCAGCGAGCAACGGTGACCCGAGGAGGAAGATGACGGCGTCACGGCGTCTCAGGGGTTCTTGGTGTCGCACGACTAGCTGGAGAGCTTCAGGGAGCGAAGGCGAAGCTGTTGCACGGTTCAGGAGAGAGGGAGAAGGACTGGAGCAACGGCGAGCTCAAGCTCAAGCTTGCGGTCATGGCGGCTGAGAGGGGGAGAAGCGAGCAGAGCGAATGAGGAGGGGATGAGCACGGGGAGGCCTCGGGGAGCTTATCCCCTTCGCTCCAGCGCATGAGGGCGAGGCAGATGAGCACGCAGCTGCGTGGGTGCGCCGGGGAACGCAGCGGCCACCTCCTGCTCCGACTAGCAGGAGGAAGACGACACGGAGCAGCTGGGCCTGGGCTAGGTAAGCGCTAGATAGAGATTTTTCAATTTTTTTCCTTTATTCAGTTTCTGTTTATTCTTTCTGACATTTGTTTTCATTTACCTTTGGCTCCAAACTGTTCCTAAAATAGTTTGAAAACTACAAGAGTGTTAGTTGGAATATTCCGAACCATTCATAAAGTTTTCAACATTTTTGGAAACTTTAAAATATTTGAAACCAAAATATAATTGATTTCAGTAGCTTTTAACTTAAAATTAAAATGCCAAAAGTAGTTTGAAAATAAGTTTCATCTCTCATATTTTGTTTTCGATATTTATTAGAAAAGATGAACTTTTATAATGGCCATTTTGGGTTCATTGATTTGGCACTTGCTGGAATTCTTTTGAGTAAAAGGTGGCTAGGGTTTTGCTTTGGGTTTTCTTTACTTTGCTTCGGATTTATTTTCCTTCCTTGAGTGCAATTCAAATTCTTAAGATGCAATGGAAGAAAATATGAGCCCAAACTTGCTAAACCCTAATGGGGATCAGGGATGTGACAACTCACCCCCACTCAAAAGAATCTCGTCCCGAGATTTGTAAGTCGTTGGGAATAGCGCGGGATACTCAAGTCGTAGACGATCCTCTCTTTCCCATGGTGCCTCCTTTTCAGAATGATTTGACCATTGAACTTTAAGAAACTTGAGGTTTCGACGTTGAGTGGTACACTCAGCTTGATCAAGAATACGCTCAGGGTATTCTCGGTATGAATGGTTATCTTGGTGATCAAGCGTTTCGTGATCCACTTTGCGAATAGGATCCGAAAAGCAACGCATGAGTTGCGAGACGTGGAATACATCATGAACCTTGGAAAGATGCGGAGGAAGTTCCAACTGGTAGGTAACTTCTCCTCGTTTGGCAAGAATGCGGAAAGGACCAATGTAACGAGGAGCCAACTTGCCCTTGATACCGAATCGCTGGGTACCCTTCAAAGGTGTAACCCGAAGGTAAGCCTTCTAGTCAACTACAAAGGTCACAGTCTTATGATGACAATCATATTGGCTCTTTTGACGAGACTCGGCTGTTTTCAGCTTTTCAGGAATAATGTGAACTTGCTCTTCTGCATCCTGGATCATATCCGGACCAAACAGTTGCCTCTCTCCGGTTTCTGACCAATTAAGAGGTGTTTGACATCTTCGTCCATAGAGAACTTCAAAAGGAGCTTTGCCCAAGCTTGATTGATAACTATTGTTATAAGCGAATTCGGCGAATGGAAGGCACTTTTCCCAATTCATACCGAACGATATAACACAAGCTCGGAGCATATATTCTAGGACTTGATTCACTCTGAAAGCAGTGCTAAAAGATAAGTATGTCCCCATGGCATTCTGAAAACTCTCCCAGAAGCAAGAAGTAAAGATACTTCCACAGTCTGAGTTAATCTCCAGAGGAACACCATGAAGAGACACTATTCGAGAGACATATAACTCTGCCAGCTGGCTACCTGTTATACTCTCACGAACTGGAAGAAAATGAGCTACTTTGGAAAGACGGTCAATGACCACAAAGATAGCGTTATTTCCTTTCTTGGTCTTGGGAAATCCGGTGATGAAATCCATACTGACTTTATCCCATTTCCATTCAGGAATAGCTAAAGGTTGAAGGGTGCGAGCAGGCCTTTGATGTTCTGCCTTAACTCGACGACAAATGTCATAGTTAGCAACGAACGCAACAATTTCTCTCTTCATCCTAGTCCACCAAAACCTCTGGCGTAGGTCCTGATACATCTTAGTACTACCAGGATGAATAGTGAGAGGACAATCATGAGCCTCCTTAAGGATCAATTGCCGCAGACGTTTGCTCTTAGGAACCACTAAATGGTTCTGAAAGAACACAACACCTTGCTCATTGATAGAGAAATCCCTAGCGTTTCCGCTAGCAATATTATCCTTGATCGAGGATATACCCTTATCATATGCATGCACGGCTATGATTTGATCCCTAAGAGTAGGCTTCGCCACCAGGGTACAAAGGAATCCTTGAGGAACAATGTGAAGATTTAACTTCCGAAATTCCTCATAGAGATGTGGTTGACCTTGTTGTAGCATCAGGTTGTTACAATAAGACTTACGACTTAGTGCATCAGCCATAACATTGGCCTTCCCCGGGGTGTAAGTTATCCCTAAGTCGTAATCTATGATCAACTCAACCCACCGTCTTTTCCTGAGCTTCAAATCCGGCTGGGCGAAGATATATTTCAGACTTTGGTGATCGGTGAATATTTCGCAACGATTACCAAGAAGGTAATGTCGCCAGGTTTTAAGTGCATGGACTACTGCTGCAAGCTCAAGATCATGTGTGGGATAATTATCCTCGTGTGGACGCAACTATCGAGATGCGTATGCAATCACATGACGATCCTGCATGAGAATGCAAGCTAATCCTTGTCGCGAGGCGTCGCAGTAGATAACAAAGTCCTTAGATAAATCTGGTGGTAGCAACACAGGGGCGGAAGTCAGGCGTCTTTTCAGTTCCTGAAAACTATGCTCACACTATGGTGTCCACTCGAACTTTTTATATTTCTTGAGGAGTTCAGTTAGAGGCTTTGCAACCTTGGAGAAATTCTCGACAAAGCGGTGACAGTAGCTTGCTAGACCAAGAAAACTCCTAACTTGCTTAACCGATTCAGGTTGAGTCCAATCAAGGACAGCTTGAACTCTCTCGGGGTTGACAACAATACCCTTACCAGAGATTATGTGGCCTAGATAGGTCACTTCTGGTAACGAAAATTCACATTTTGAAAACTTGGCATAAAGGTGATGCTCTCGAAGTTTCATCAATACCAGCCTTAGATGCTCGGCATGTTCTTGTTCATTCTTCGAGTAGATGAGGATATCATCGAGGTATACTACGAAGAATTTATCCAAATGCTCCATGAAGATTGAATTCATCAAGCGAGAGAAGGTGGCTGGGGCATTGGTTAAACCAAAGGACAAGACAGTGTACTCGTATTGGCCATAACGAGTGACAAAACCCGTTTTTGGAATGTCCCCGTTCTTGATCTTGATTTGATGGTATCCCAACCTCAAATTCACTTTGGAGAAGACTGAGGATCCAGCGAGCTGATCAGACAGGTCGTCGATCCTCGGGAGCGGATACTTGTTCTTTATGGTGACTAGGTTAACTGGTCGGTAATCTACAACCATCCGATCAGTTCCGTCTTTCTGCTTAACGAAGAGGACAAGACAAGCCCAAGGAGAAGAGCTAGGACGAATGAAACCTTTATTCAGGGCCTCATCTAGTTGCTTCTTAAGTTCGGCTAGCTCCAAGGGTGCCATCTTATGAGGTCTTCTGGCTATTGGAACGGTTCTCGGAACAAGGTCTATGACAAACTCTACATCTCTGTCAGGTGGAATTCCTGGCAGTTCCTTTGGAAAAACATCAGGGAAGTCACGAACTACCGGAATGTCTTCAAGTTCTGGAAGAGGGTTGGCATTGAGGGTATAGAGTTGGCATTTGGCAACTCGAGTAGAGACATTGACTATCTCCACCGAGGGATGGGTAAGTTGAACATTTCTAGAATAAGTATCAATCTTGGCATAATGAGCTGACATCCAGTCCATACCCAAGATGAGATTGATATCTGAAGATTTCAGGGCTATCAAAGATGCTAGAAAAACTAGCCTGTCTACTAGAATGGTCAGCCAATGGGATTGGCATATCACAGAAAGACATGTTATGCAACTGTGATAACTTTCTGAAATGAAGGAATCAGATGACCCAGTGTAAAAGGAATAGACGCTGGGTGATGATTGACAAGGAGCGTACCCAAAATGACGTCGAGATCCTCTGCAGCTTCTTTTCCTGAAACATAGTTCACACGACCACGTGCAGGAGTTGGCTTCACATAGTAAGCTTTGCCCGACTTGCCTTGCCCAACGGACTTTCCGGGTTGCTTGGCGCCCATATTTTGAGGACACTCTCGGGAATAGTACCCTGGTTCTCCACACTTGTAACAGATCACCTGATTGGCACGTGGTGCAGCAGTGCTAGCTGGACCACCACGGGTTTTTGCTGGAGGGTTGGTCTGATTCACCGGAGGCGCCACATAGGATGGCCTCGGGGTATATCTTGGCGGCAGAGAACTATTTGGAACCCACAGCCTTCATTTCGGGAACGCGGAACCACATGACGAGCTAGAGTCACGGGAGTGCTTCTTTGTGGCTTCATAGTCGGTATGACCAGTCTCGGCACTGATCACCTTGTTGACAAGAGCTTGAAAGCTTGTACATTCGTGGAGGCGCAAATCACGACGAAGTTCAGGGCTCAGACCCTTACGGAATATTGCTTGCTTCTTGGTGTTAGTTGACACCTCCTCAGTTGCATACCGGGAGAGATTACCAAACTCGCGGCTATAGGCATCCACGGTCAATTTTCCTTGGGTGAATGCACAGAACTCCTCTCTCTTTCTGTCCATCAGACCCTGTGGAATATGGTGCAGACGAAAGGCTGCACTAAAGTCTGCCCATGTGGCTGCTGGTTCAGCAGGACGCATAGCTTCAAAGTTCTCCCACCACAGGTTGGCGGGTCCTTCCATAAAGTACGCCGCAAAGGTCACCTTGTCGGCCTCAGAAACATTTGCAGAGCGAATCTTGTGCGATATACTGCACAACCAATCATCAACATCGAGGGGATCGACGGAGTGATGGAACTTTTATAATGGCCATTTTGGGTTCATTGATTTCGAACTTGCTGGAATTCTTTTGAGTAAAAGGTGGCTATGGTTTTGCTTTGGGTTTTCTTTACTTTTCTTTGGATTTCTTTTCCTTCCTTGAGTGCAATTTAAATTCTTAAGATGCAATGGAAGAAAATATGAGCTCAAACTTGCTAAACCCTAATGGGGATCAGGGATGTGACAGCATATCTGTCGTGGGTTGCTGCAACAAGATGCATGTGATACCTGCTCGCCATGGGAGTTGTTGCCGGCACGACGTTGGTCTTACGATGCTAGTGCTGCTGCGACTGAGGGACATTTGTGCAACATGATTTTTGTTGCAAAAAAAATCCAGAAATAGATCTTTGTTTCGAATAAATTCTACAACATGCTCTTTGTTGAAAAAGTTTGTATGTAAAATGATCTTTCTTTTCAAAAAATCTGCAACCTGCTCTTTGTTGCAAAAGTTTGTTTTGTAACATAAAATCTACTGCAAAGGTTTCTGCAACCTCATCTATGTTGCAGAGTTATTCTACAACAAAGCGGTTGTTTCTGCAACTGGACCATTGTTTCAAGAATTAATGGGCCCAAAGTTGTTCTACAAAAAATTGATTGTTTCTGCAACTGGACCACCATTTCAGGAATTAATGGGTCTAAGAAGGGGATCGAGCCGCGTGGCAAGAGGTAGATCAGACGGTTGCGCGCATACATCGAACGAGCGTCGAAGTGGTGGATGTTTCATGTGGATCAATCGGTAGACGCATAGCAGTCCCCTTATTATATATATGGTTCTTTTGAATGGAGACAAAGCCTCACTTGTTACAAAAATGAAATTTTCTGTTATTCTTAGAAAAAAATTGTGTTGGAAACCTCAATTTTCGTATATTCTTGTAACACCCTCGTTTTCGCTCCCTGTTTTTTTCCTTTGCGGGATTTGCCTCCCGTCTTTTTTCTCGGTGTTATCGGATTTCTTTAGCTCTTGGGTATGTGAAGATGGTCACCTAGCCTTTCCTTCCTATCCAACCAGAGATTCTCTCCGGTCCAACCTTGCAACCCAAGATCTATTCTTAGGGTTTTGCTGCCGAAACCATACCTTCCGAGTTGCCGAAAGGGTAACCCTAATCTCTCCTATTTCAAAGGAACCCCAATGTCCTCTGATATGTTGACTCCCAAACTTTTCTCAGTGACAATTATTCATCTTTAAACCCTGGATATGCAAAAATATTGCTAACTCGTTTGCAATAATTTTCATTTATAATTAATTCCTTTTTCTGTCAATTAAAGAAATTAAATCCAAGAAAATATCTATCCATCTCCAGAGTTCATGAAAACTTGTGGAGATATTCTTTGTGATCATATTGTGCTGCAATAAAAATATTGGTCATAATTAAATAGAATAAATTACATTTCCTATTTAATGCCAATATTGCATTTTGGGCACTTTCTAAAGGAACTACCATTTTGGTAGCTAGGAAAATTCCCAAATAAATTGTGAAGCTTATCATATCCATATCTTCCCCATTTCCACCAAGAACCCAAGTTCCATAGTTCAAAGTTTGAGCACAACATCAATTTGCAAATTCTGTCCAATTGGGAATTTTGCAAAGGAAGTGCATGAACCCTTGATCTATTTGAGCTGAAATTTTTCATGGTGACTAATATTATTAAATCATTCATGGAAACCAAGGACCAGCTCAATCCCTCTATCCTTTCATCCTCAACATTTTTCTCAATTTTCTGTCCATTTGGAAGTGTTGTGAAGGAAATACCACTTTGGCATTTCCAAATGATCTAAAACTTCTCCAGTACCTTCATATGTTCAAATCCTCACTCTCCACAAAATGTGAGACAAATCCTTGTAGCCATTTCCCCTAGTATAAACATCTGCATTTCTGTCCAAAGTGTTGGTGTGTGAACAAAATGCTAGCTAGGGTGGTTCATTTGGCCTAAAAACTTGTCAAGGGATTCACCTTAGTAGTTAATTTACACACACCAAAACTCAGCTTATTTCCCTCAGCCAATATTTTTGGAATCACCACAAACACCGTGCTGTCACAAACTTCTTCAGCAAGTTTCCCCCACCTTAGAGCCTCCCAATTTATTCCAGATCCATATGCTATCTATTTGAGCAGTGAGGGAGCTGTTGGACATGATTGGACACGCACGAGAGTGCCAGAGCTTGTAGTGCACGTGGTGAGCACGCCATGGCCATGCAGAAACAACGCACTAGGTACTGTCCTCGTCGGGTACCTTGCTCCGGCCAGCTCCGGCGTGTCCCGACATGTCTAGTGGCTCCGCAGCGTCTGCGTGCTCACCTCGAGCAGCTTCCCCTCCTCATTCTTTGTACTCACGCCACGGCAAGCTTGGCCGGAGCTCTGTGCCGCCCATGACCCGTGTCTTCTTCCTCCTCGATCTTTCCCATAGCCCAGCTGGCCTCCCCTGCTCCTCTATGATGCTTCTAGACACCGCAAGTGGCCAGCCACGCCATCCCTAGAGCTCAAGTGAGCCGATAAGGTCGCCACAACGGTCGAGCTCATCTGCTCGCCGTCGGGCACCTATAAATATCACGTTCTGACGTCTCCGAGGTCACCAACCTCCTCACTGCACTCTTAGCAGTCTTCCAGACAGCTCTGTTGAGCTCCAGAGCCCCTCCTCACCTCCCGTCACCACCACGGCCATAGCCGGCCACCGGCTAAATTCCGGTGAGCCAAGCCCTTTCCCCCTCCTGACCTCACCACACGACTACTCGGACCCCATATCTCCTCCACCACCCCTCTTCCCGTCGCCGTAGTTCCCCTGACCACGCGCCCAAGGCCGGCCGCCGCCTCCTTCCTTCGACCGCCACGAGCCGCCGTTGCTCCCTTCCTCCTCGGCGCCTGCTGCCCCTCTGGACGGGAGCGTTGTGTCACCGCGAGCCTGCCGGTGCTCCCCATTCGGCCAGAGCTCGCCTGTGCCGGCCAGGCCTTACGCCGGCATCGCCCCTCCCTGTCTCATCCTCTATTTCGATCGGGATAGAGGGAGGAGGAAGATGGAGGCAAGAGGAGAGAGAGAGAGGGACCCCACAGGTGGGCCCCGACGCCACCTGTCGGTGAGAGAAGGCTCGGCCAACTGGATAAGTGGAAGCGCCCCGGGCATGTCTACGCTTTCCCCACGGGAAAGCATGTTTACCTCAGTGCGCGACCAGACAGGCTATCAGGGACTTGGTTGTGAATATTATTTTCTTGTAGGTAAGTCCCTATTGCCAAAACCCTTATATCTTTTTGCACGTAACTCCGATTTAGGTGAAACCAACGCCCACGTATTCAGTTTGTTGAGACCGTTCCGATGGTATGATTTTCATAATGTTTTCACATTCTGAAAATGTCAATTTTGCCCTTGCCTCCATTCAGCCCCCTCCGAGAGAGAACGGTTTCTGGCGATCCTTTCCGCGGACTCTCCGCACTTCTTCCAAGAGTATTCTCTGACCCCAGGCAAGCCGACCAGCTGATATATGCCGTAAAGCTTTGCTTCGTGTTATTCTTGCATGTTTAATTAATGATATGATTGTGCTAGAAATAATTAAACTCCTACCATTTTGATATTATCATTTACATTACCTGCTACTGCTCATCTTATCATTGCACTAATGACTTGTTGTGATATAATATATAGATAGGTGGTTATCATGCTTAGCTACTGCCATCTCAAGTTATTGTGATAAACAACCATGCTTGTGAAATACTGGCTACGACTAAATCTAGTCGGTTGATCTAGAGTCACCTGTCCGGGCTTATCCGTGCAACCACATTTGCCGGTGTGGGACGACCTTGACTTGGTCTGATTGCGTGCTCTTTCACTGGTACCTCCAAAGAGGGAGGGTTAGGCACACGCGCTACCCTGATCAGGTAAGTGGTGATAACCCTGTGAGCCAGTTGAGTATTGTGTCGGCGTCCCTGTTTGGGACTGTTTAGTTTGTCCATGACGGTGGTTGGTGTCAAGAGGACACAGGGCCACCCAGGGCAGGACTCCGGGGAGGATGAATGTTGGTGGTACGATGGAAGACTCATGGGTGACGCAGGTTTCGTTGAAGCAACGCCAGTCCACCTGAATGGGATCACGAGGCTAGGTGCTTCATGGTGTGGGTAAAGTGTGCAACCTCTACAGAGTGTCAAATCTATTCGAATAGCCGTGTCCATGGTATTGGACAGCTCGGCCAGACCTCAATAAGTAGTCAACCGTAATAATGATGCAAGAACTCTTCGTGTGCAGACATCAGTTGATGTCAGGAATATGATATCATAACCACGAGATGGCTATGAGATGAGTGGTCGGATGACCACATGATTCGGATTGGATTTGGATCATATTCAAATTGGATTATGAGAACATTCGAAGTATAAGTTATTTACTTAGTATGCTTTACCTTATCATATCTACTTTAGTAGTTATCTTGCTGGTTAATCCTGTTATAACATGATAATTAATATTGCTAGATTGGATTGCTAGGGCATGATGATTAATATTGCTCTAATAATAAATGCATGCTTGAATGCCATGGATTGCTTTGCTTAGTGTATATGTTAGTTTGGTTTGCTTGCGAGTACATTCAAAAGTATTCAACCACCTTTAACATGGCCAGGTTCACATAAGGATCCGTCATTCATCGTCAAGGAGCTGGAGTGTTCGCGGGCTACAGGAGTAACCTAGTCTGATCCCTGTGGATTAGAGACGCACCAAGACCATGCTGCCTTAGATAGAGCTTTTCCGCTGCCTTCACCCTTGTAATATACCATGTAAGACCCTTATATCTATTAACAGAAATGCATGTGTTCATGATACATGTTGTAAACGTGCAAATCAGAGTGATTTTCTGGGCTGGTATGCGTGGCGACCATCTGGCTACAATGGTAATCAGGCGGGGTGCCACAAGTAATGGTATGAGAGCAGCCAGGCTGACTATAGGTTACCCTAGCCAGACTTCATTGTCTTATGCTCCATAGGAAGCCCAGATGGATTTCACTCATCCTTGCCATCTGGCACGGCTACTATTGATCAGAAGGCAACCCCATAGGTCTTTGGCTCCATCAGGCCCCAACTCTCGTGGCCCTTATCTCCGGTGTGAAACGTCCACACCGGGCAACGACCCGTGAGCCCTCAAACCCCTAGGTAAACCAGATATCCCTACCATGCTTGCTAGCCATGGCATTCCTCTTCTTACTCTAGTTTCCTTAGGGAAACTCTTATAAATTCTATCTCTCCACGACAACCTTAGGAAAGATGACTAACCCAGTTTGGCTATGGTCGTGCATCGAGTGTGATGCTCCCTAAGGAAGATGTAGGAGCTTGACACCAGTGCTACCAGGAGCATTGGGTGGTTTCGCTTCTAAATCCTTAGAGGTGCATCGAGTGCGCTATACTAGTTATACTAGAGGATCCATGGCCATGTGTGTAAGGTCAGCAAAATTTGAGATTTATTTTCTTTTTGGGTTTTCACAGATTTTGTTTCTTTTGTTGATTCCATTTCTCTGCCCCGACTGGATCCATCCGCAAGGTTTTCCTAAGAAGATCAGCATGCAACTGGGATAATACCCAATAATCCCAATTCAGCAAAATTCAAGCCAAGCCAACTGCCTAGTATTCAGAATAGCAGCACCGGATATGTCAGAAATGAAGAATGTGTCAAAAGCAGAATATATGTGCAACATACAAGGCCAGAATATTCCCGAGAGAGTTTGCCTCGGAACAAATCACGACTAAGGAATAGGCAGATGAGCTACTGATACGTCCAAAACGTATCTATAATTTTTTATGGTTCCATGCTACTTTTATGCTTTTGACAACTGTTTTTATATTAAGTTTATAATTTATTTGGACTAACCTATTAATAGTTGCAAACGTTCACAATATTCTTGTTTTACACTTTTATGTGTAAAAACTATCAAAAATAGAGTAGGAAACCTTGTTGGAGTTGAATTGGGACTTTTCTGAAATTTTTCTGAAAACTGTTTTTAAAGATTGCCACGTTACAACTCGAAGACGGTCTCAAACGGAAATCTTACAGAAGACAAAAGGGTGGGGAATTTTTTGATGATAATTCGAGATATCAAATTCGTGCCATTTGGGGTTTGGACGCTCCAGGAAAGCCCGTTTTACTGGAGGACAAATATCTGATTACGGGATTACGAGAATCGGTGACGTGATTGAGTCCAACTCTTACCATATTTGATGGATTCGGCCAAGCCACGACTTTGGGACCTCATTAGGGATGAGAGGGGTCCCTAGGAAGGTCCTAGAGATCCCAAGAGCTCTTGGATTAAAGGGGCATCCATCAGAGGGCCAAGGATGATCGTCCCAACTTATATAAGGAGAGGACAACCGTGATTTCTGGGCAGCCACCAAGAGCCACGAATTTTGCCTCCCCATGGCCTCATCTCCATGGGGGAGGACTCCTCTACAGCACCAAGAAGCCATGGAGGAAGGGGGATAAGGGGCAGCGCTCCTGATGATTGCCAGCCGACGCAGGAGGAGCCCCCTGTGCCGCCGCCAGCCGCCGGCGCCGCCCTGCACCTCACGTGTTGCCCCTTCTCCATCCTCTATGTCATGATGTCGCCTTCACCAACACCACCATCATCATATCCTCCATAGCTACCGCGGTCCACTCTCCCACAAACCTTTGTAATCCCCTATGTAAATGTGACAGCCCGAGACCGACACTTCAGAAGATTCCCCTTTTATTCTGCTATCACCGGGTTAATTATTTTGTTTCCTGCATTCATCATCGCATCATTCGCATCATCCGCATTGCATCGGCACTCTGTTGCCGCCAGTTTTCAAAACTTGCATCCATTATTAGTTACCGGTTCTCACCGTTCTCGTCGTTGCCCGATGAGCCCGACCACACACGCACGCGCCCGTGGCATTTTTAAAATATTTGTTTTGAAAAGTGTCCGGAAAATATTCTTGGGTTGGGACGAAACTTTGCGTGCGGCCTTATTTTAATATAGATAGGCCGCCTGCCAATTTTCATCGCGATCGGAGTCCGTCTGGTACCCGAACTGTCGATCGTAACGGCGTCGTATTCGGTTTGTTCGTCAGATGTTTTCGGTGTTTCAAAACTCTGTCGCGGGCCGCCGACCTTCCTCTCTTCTCAGCCCACACCCCCTCTTCATAGCCCATCGTAGCCTAATCCAGCCACCCTAGCTAAACCCTTTGCTCGGAGCCATCCGATCACAATCGGAGGGCTCGGGACGACCCCTAGAACCAAACCCTAACCAAAACTGCTATATATAGAACCTTACCCTGCCATTTATGGAACCCTAGCCTTCTTCCTTGTTTTCCGCACCCCCAATCATCAACCGCCTCCCCGAGTGCACCTCCTGTCTCCTCCCAGCCGCCAGGCTTGCTGGAGCCCATCTCCAGCACGCCCAGATCCCGGATCGGATCCAGCCTCCAGGCTCCTTCCGAGCCCCCGCGCTGCCCAAGTTGCCCTCGTGCCGCCGCCTCCCACTTGCCGCCGGTCGCTGCGCTGGTGAGCTTCCCGATCCCGTCGCCCAGGTGCAGCCTCGCCAGATCCCGGTACCAAGTGTAGTGCCCGCTGCTGAGACCGCCCGCTGTCGCCCTGATCTGGATCGGCAGCGATCCAGATCCTACTCGCCTCTTCCCAACCGTGCCGGAGCTCATCGCGGCACCACCTCGAGCCACCACCATCGGGAACGGGATCCCCGCCTCCGAATCCATCGATCCCGGCCCTCCCCGGAGCCCCGGCCATCCCCGAGCCCCCTCGCAGGAGTAGCTCCTCCATCGTTGTGCATCTGCTGCAGGTGCGAGCGGGAGGGCGAACATCACGTGCGTTGACCGCCGTGGCCCAGCCGCGTGCATCACATGGGCTGGCCTCGCATGTCAGCCCATCTACCCCGCTAGCCACCGCGGCCCAAGCAGCTCGAGCCGAGCCAGGCCAGCCTCTCCACCGCCGGCCCAAGAGCCCGAGGTTAGCACCCCCCTTCCGCCCAGCTTCGTCTCTATTTCACGCCCTAGGCACGTTATATTATTATGCGTCCGTGCACTGTTTCAGCCCGTAGATGGATTTGGCCCGTGTAGTTTTTTTACTCATGTGATTTTTCCAATTTAGAGGTATTTCAGAAAATTGCATGATTTTAAAACGCCCGTAGTTTTTATAGCATACGTCGGATCACAACGAGTTATATATGTAACTTGGCTAGAATTTCATGTAGATTAAATTTTCCAACTTCCATACATGATAAAAATACTTAAACATGTTGTTTGCATCGGTTTGCGTGTTGACGTGTTAAAAACGGTCTATGTCATAGTTATTTAACCGTAGCTCCGTTGGAGATGAGCCATATATGTAAATGGACTAGAACGATGTGTAGTTTCACGTGAGCCAATTTGTTTTGCCATTTAACAAACATAAAATGTGATTAGGAAAAATCTGGACATATTTAGAATTTAACGTACTAGGTCATTTCCGACCTCATTAATAATGCCTACATAGGTAGATTATTTGTGCCTCACCCCTTGCCTTGTTAATAACATTTTAATATTGTCGTTTTCATAAACAGGAGTAAACTAAATAATTAAATGTGGAGTTTCGTCAATATGCAACTCATCGCATATTGAGCTTCACTTAATGTGTAGCGTTTGACTCTGTGAATTTCCATGCTATGCATGCATATTTAAAACCGTTCATGCATCATATGCATCATGGCGTGCATGTGCCGTGGTGAATATCATGTGTTGATTCTTGTTTCCGGTTTGCTTCATCTCGATAGAGTTCCACAAGCGTGTATGAATGTGAGGACCCGTTCAAATATGTCGGTTCGTCTGCGTCACAGAGTCATTCTTCTTCCAAGCGAGATCTCATGAAAGATGGTCATTTCCCTAGATACCATTACTATCGTTGCCATGCTAGTTGTTTCGTTTCTATCATTATGTCTCGCTGCCTACCACGTGTTAAATATCAGCCTCCCAACATTGCCATGAAAACCTACAACTGTTCTACAACCTAGCAAACCACTGATTAGCTATGTTACCGCTTGCTTAACCATGTGTTAGCGTTGCTAGCTGCAGGTGCACTTGCTTCCATGTGATAATATGGGTTCCTTGTTTTATCACCATATTAAATGCTATTTAATTTAATGCACCTATATACTTGGTAAAAGGTGGAAGGCTCGGCCTTTCTAGCCTGGTGTTTTGTTCCACCTTTGTCGCCTTAGTTTAGGCTACCAGTGCTATGTGTTGGGGAACGTTGCATGGGAAACAAACAAATTCCTACGCACACGAAGACCTACCATGGTGATGTCCATCTACGAGAGGAGATTAGATCTATGTACCCTTGTAGATCACTAAGCGGGAAGCATTAAGAAACACGGTTGATGTAGTGGTACAGCTTCGTGATTCAAATTACCGTCATCCCACGATCCTTTCCGATCTAGCACCGAACGGACGGCAGCTCCGCGTTCAGCACACGTACTGCTCGATGATGATCTCGGCCTTGTTAATCAAGGAAGAGAGACGGAGAAGTAGATGAGTTCTCCGGCAGCGTGATGGCGCTCCGGTGGTGGTGATGATCTACTCCTGCACGGCTCCGCCCGAGCTCCGTAGAAATCCGATCTAGAGGTAAAACTATGTGGTATAGGTTTGAGTTGCACGTGGCAAAGTTGTGTCTGAAAAACCCTAAAACCACCAGTATATATAGGAGGCGGGGAGGGGCTAGCCTTGGGGCACAAGGGCCCCAAGGGTGCGCCGGCCGAAGGGAGAGGAGGACTCCTTCTCCAATTCGGTTTGGGGAAGGAGGAGTCCTCCTCTTCCTTCCCACCTCCCTCTTTCCTTTTTTTCCTTTGGTTTTTTCACTTGTGGCGCCATAGCCCTCTTGGGATGGCTCCACCAGCCCACTAAGGGCTGGTGCACCACCCTGGGGTTACTGGGCTCACTCTCGAGTGGGTGGCCCCCTCCCGGTGAACACCCGGAACCCACTCGTCACTCCCGGTACACTGCCGAAAATGCCCGAAACTTTTTGGTGACCAAATGAAACCATCCTAAATATCAATCTTCGATTCTGGACCATTCCAGAAACCCTCATGACATCTGTGATCTCATCCGGGACTCCGAACAACATTCATTAACCACACATATAACTCAACTATACTAAAACATCATCGAACCTTAAGTGTGCAGAACCTGCGGGTTCGAGAACTATGTAGACATGACCTGAGAAATTCCTCAGTCAATATCCAATAGCGGGACCTGGATGCCTGATGACCCACAAGTATAGGGGATCAATCGTAGTCCTTTCGATAAGTAAGAGTGTCGAACACAATGAGGAGCAGAAGGATCTGACAGGTTTTCAGCAAGGAAATATCTGCAAGCACTGAAATTATCGGTAACAAGTGATTGAGTGATGAGATGATTCGTAGCAAGCAACGAGTAACAAAACTAGCAATGGTGCAGTAAATTGGCCCAATCCCTTTTGTAGCAAGGGACAAGCCTGGACACACGGGAATTTCTGTCATGCTAGTTTCATCATGTTCATATGATTCACGTTCGTTACTTTGATAGTTTGATAGGTGGGGGGACCGGTGCTTGGGTACTGCCCTTACTTGGGTAAGCATCACACTTATGATTAACCCCTCTCGCAAGCATCCGCAACTACGAAAGAAGAATTAAGACAAAGTCTAACCATCGCATTAAACTAGTGGATCCAAATTAGCCCCTTACGAAGCAACGCATAAACTAGGGTGTAAGCTTCTGTCACTCTAGCAACCCATCATCTACTTACTACTTCCCAATGCCTTCCTCTAGGCCCAAATAATGGTGAAGTGTTATGTAGTCGACGTTCACATAACAACACTAGAGGAAAAACAACATACAGCATATCAAATTACCGAACGAATACCAAATTCACATGACAACTATTAGCATGACTTATCCCATGTCCTCAGGAACAAAAGTAACTACTCACAAAGCATAATCATATTCATGACCAGAGAGGTAATGAGTAGCATCAAGGATCTGAACATAAACTCTTCCACCAAATAATCCAACTAGCATCAACTACAAAGAGTAATCAACTCTACAAGCAACCTTACAAGTACCAATCGGAGTCGCGAGACGGAGATTGGTTACAAGTGATGAACTAGGGTTTGGAGATGAGATGGTGCTGATGAAGATGTTCATGGTGACGAGTCCCCTCCGATGAGAGCAGTGTTGGTGATAACGATGGTGATGATTTCCCCCTCCGGGAGGGAAGTTTCCCCGGCACGATCGTCCTGCCGGAGCTCTAGATTGGTTCTGCTCAAGTTCCGCCTCGTGGCGGCGGCGAATCCATGAAAAAGCTCCTCCCTGATTTTTCTTGGACGAAACCCTTCATATAGCAAAAGAGGGGGGCAAGTGGGCCAGCAGGGTGCCCACAAGCCCCTATGGCGCGGCCTGGGGGGTGGCCGCGCCGTGCAGGCTTGTGGCCACCCCCTGGCACCCCTCTGGCACTTCTTCGGCCCAGTATTTTTGGTAAATCAGGAAAAAAATCCTCGTTGATTTTTACGGCGTTTGGAGTTGCGCAGAATATGTATCTCAACTTTGCTCCACTTTCAGGCCAGAATTCCATTGCCGGCATTCTCCCTCTTCATGTAAACCTTGCAAAATAAGAGTGAAAAGGCATAAGAATAGTATCGTGAAGTGAAATAACAGCCCGAGAAGCGATAAATATCAACATGAAAACATGATGCAAAATGGACGTATCAATGCCCATATTTGATCCTACATATTCTCCGAAGATCTTATCGGTTGAACCTGAGTGTCAAGGATTCATATAATCCCGTATTTCATTCCCTTTGTCCTTCGGTATGTTACTTGCCCGAGTTTCGATCGTCGGTATCCGCATACCTATTTCAATCTCATTACCGATAAGTCTCTTTACTCGTTCTGTAATACAGGATCCCGCGACTTACACTTAGTCACATTGCTTGCCAGGCTTGTGTGTGATGTTGTATTACTGAGTGGGCCCCGAGATACCTCTCCGTCACACGGAGTGACAAATCCCAGTCTTGATCCATACTAACTCAACGGACACCTTCGGAGATACCTGTAGAGCACCTTTATAGTCACCAAGTTACGTTGCGATGTTTGATACACACAAGGTATTCCTCCAATGTGGCACTCCGCTTGATTACCACTATAGACAGACGATCGCCGCACATGCCAGCCCAGGAAATCACTCTGGCATGCATGTTTACAACAGGTATCATGAACATAGACATTTCTATTAATGAATATAATAGTTTTACACAATGAGCTACAAGGGTGATGGCAGCGGAAAAGCTCTATCTAAGGCAGCATGGTCTTGATGCAGCTCCAATCCATAGGGATCTGACTCGGTTACGCTCCTAGCCCGCGAATGTTCTGTCTCCATGGCGACGAACGACGGATCCTTATGTGAACCTGGCCACGTTAAAAGTCGTTGAGTACTTTTGAATGTACTCGCAAGCAAAACAAACTAACACATACACTAAGCAAAAAAATCCATGGTATTCAAGCATGTATTTGCTATTAGAACAATATTAATCATCATGACATAGCATACCTATCTAGCAATATTAATTATCAAGGTATAACAGGTTTATCTAGCAAGATAACTTCTGAAGTAGATGTGATAAGGTAAAGCATATTAGATAAATGATTTATACTCCGACTATTCTCATGATCCAGTCTGAATCTGATCCAAATCCAATCCAACTCATGTGGTCATCCGGCCACTCATCTCATAGCCATCCCATGGCTAACATGCAATATACCGGACATCTTCCGATGTCTACACCAGACGAGTTCTTCCATCATTATCATCACTCTTGCGGTTGATCACTTACTAAGGTCTGGTCGGGCTGTCCAATACCGTGGACTCGGCTATTCGAATTGATTTGGCACTCTATAGAGGTTGCACACTTTACCCACACTCTGGAGCACTGAATTCGTGATCCCATTCGGGTGGACCAGCATTGCTCCAACGAAACTTTCCTGACCCGTGACTCTCTCAACGTACCACCGGTAACCACTCTCCTCCAGAGTCTTGCCCTGGGTGGCCCTGTGTCCTCATGACACCTGCCACCGTCGTGGCCAAACAAAACTGTCCCAACCTGGGACGGGCCCAACTCAACTTATGTGGGCTCACAGGGTTATCACCGCCTATGTGATCAGGGTAGCGAGCGTGCATAACCCTCCCTCTTTGGAGGTACCGATTAGAGATCACGCAACCAGCTCAAGTCACGGCTGTCCCATATCGGCAAGAGGTGGTTGTACGATAAAGCCCGGATAGGTGACTCGAGACCAACACAGTAAGTTTAATTTATCACTATGTTTATCAAGCTTGGCTACTAGCAACAATAATTCATCATGATAATAGCGATGAATGCAATAGCAATGATAAGAACACTACAGACTATTTCTATACTAGCACAATGCCCGTGTGTTGCTACGAAACTATATAATACGAGGAGTTAGGTCACTGGCTTAGGAAATTGTCAAAATACATTGGCGCCATGCGGAATTTGCTCGCGGTTATCAAAAATTATCACCAAAGATCATGCGTTAGGCATTGAAGAATCTTAAGTGACCATGGTCCTTTACAGACACAATATTTCGAATGTTGAAACATATGGGAATATACATTGGTAAGTTAACTGCACAAGGTTGTGGATCAGGTAGGAGGATAAGGTTTATCGTTGTTTTGGAATTACAATCTATTCACTCTCTTGTTCTATGATACAAAACTGAAATAACTTGGTTGGGAAAGAAAGAAAAAGAAAAACAACAACATGATATTTAGTTGGAGTCGCATTGTGCATTTGTTATTTGTGCCTAAGTGTTAGCCTCTCATGAATAGTAGTGTATTGTTTATTTATTTTTGATCCGGCACGTGAGTACAAGTACATTTGTTTATTTATGTTCATGAAAGGTTGCTACTCTCAATGTGGGTAGGGATGCATTTGTTTATTGGTGAACGTTGTTGGTCCCACATGTGAACTCACCACCAACTCCATCCTTTATAAGTAGGAAAGATCATGAACCATTAATACCACATGATGTGAATAGCAAATTATTACTTCACAGGTTTTATCTACTACTGAGATCCTCGGAACCCTCGCATAAACTCGGCAACTAAATCGGTAGTCACCAGAACGGTTGGTACACATATATCTGGGACATTACCGGAATAACTCAACCCCGGCTCAACACGGCTGGAAAGCAGCACAGAGCATGAGGCAGTGTTGATAAGAAGAATGTAGCAGTTCCCTAAGACGGCCGAAGCACAGCTCAGAGCATAGGGTCACGGCCACGGAGAGAAATGCAACAATTGCCCGCGACGGTCAAAAAGCAGCGCAGAACAAGGGACAACTGCTGACAAAAGAAATATAAAATTGGCATCCACCCCGGACGGCCGAAAGCAGCTCATACTCACGCGTGGTGCCGTCATCGAAGAAAATGCGAGCAAGGGATCGTCAGCATCTCATACAACAAATTACTATACACTCGGACATAAGCATATTGAATTAAATATGCAAGAACATCATAGAGCAAATCTTGAGGGCATATATTAGATGGTCGGCTTGCGTGGGGTCGAAGAATACTCCCGGAAGAGGTGCGGAGATTCTGCACAAAGGATCACCGGAACAGATCTCTCTCGAAGGGGGCTGATGGGAGACAAGGGCAAAATGGTCATTTTCACTGTGTCACCACCTTTTGAAAATGATACCATCATGACGGGCTCGACGAGACGAAAATGAGGGCTTTGGAATCACCTCAATTGGAGTCTCCAGCAAAAAGATATGACCCGATGAAGTTTAGGGACCTATCTGTAAAAATAAATTCCTACAAACAGGTCCCTGAGTGGAAACAGAACGCGCCTCCGGGCCGAGTACGCTTTTCAGAAGCGAAAGAGCATACCGGAGAATCCGCTTTCACTTAAGCATGCGGGCCCGGGGCTGGTCAACGCCTCAGAGGCTAACGAATGGGGTGTCAGCTAACAGCTGCAGATGCTAATTCTTCCTTCAATTTCGACACACTACCAACAGGTGTTCTCCCTCTCCGTCAGTTTCATCAGGGAGGAAGGCGCCACCATATCTTTCTCGTTTTGTTTCAAAATAACCTGAGCTGCAACTCGGTGTAGACTAGGATAGTTCTTCCTATAGCTGCGGACTTGACCTGATCGTGGGATGACACGAATAAGATGGTCATGGGCGCATCACGGGCGAAGCGCGGGGAGCGTTGGGATGGCAATGCTCACGACCCGCTCCTCCCCATTTTTCGGTTTTCAGTTAGCTTTGTATTCGTTTCTTAAGTGGAGGAATAGAAACAGAAAAGCTGCACTTTGCACGCGGCACAAACTCCTTCGCCCACCTCTGATCAGAGAGCGAGCGAGAGAGAGAGAGCAAGCTCGAGTGGTTAGGGTCTGACAAGTGGCATCAGAGCCGCGTTGACAAGATCCGGTGACCTGTGATGGCGGGTGATGATGGCAAGAAGAAGGCGGAGGGCGCCGACGACGACGGAAGCAAGAGCTCGCCACGATACGCGGTCGGCCAAGGGCGCGAGCTGGCGGTGGCGAGGCAATTTGCTCCGGTCGTGTCGGGTCATGCCAACGTGCCACCATTGACACACACGAACTACGCCGAGTGGAGCCTTCTCATGGAGGTTGGGATGCAGGCGAGAGGTATGTGGCGCGCGATCGAGGGCGCCGAGGACCTCGACGAGGATTACGGGTACCACAACGACAAGGGAGCGATGGAGTTCATCCTCCGATCGGTCCCTGCTGAGATGTTGCCCATGCTCCGGAAGCACAAAACTTCCCAGGAGTTGTGGGAGGCGATCCGAGCCATGCGCGTAGGCTCCACACGTGTTCGGGACGCCAAGGCCCAAAACCTCCGGGGGGAGTTCGATCAGCTGCGTCACAAATCCGATGAGTCCATCGACGAGCTAGCCATGCGCCTCACAGGGCTGTGCGCGCGCCTCGGGGAGCTTGGAGATGCGATCAGCGACAAGCGCGTCATCCAGAAGTGGTTGCGTATCGTGCCCAAGCGGTACTCGCAGCTCGCGCTCTCCATTGACAACCTGGTCGACCTGGACACGACGTCAATCGAAGAGGTTATCGGTCGGTTCAAGGCGGCCGAGGAGCGCTACGAACTGGACGCCGAGGAAGAGGGCGGCAGGAAGCTCCTCCTCACCATGGAGGAGTGGAACGCGCGTGCCAAGAAAGGAGATCAAGGCGGGTCCCCTAGCGGGGGGCCAACGGCGGGAAGAAACCTCAAGGAAAGGGGCAAGGTGACCGCAGCAAGAACGCCACTCGTCCTGGCAGCGGAAAGGGCGGGCCCAAGCGCTTCGGCAACTGTCGCTACTGCGGCATTAGCGGCCACTGGGTTCGCGAGTGTCGCAAGAAGATGAAGGACGAGGGCACGGGCGAGGCTCATCTCGCGACAGCAGAAGACGAAGACCCTGCGCTACTAATGGCGCAGGTGACGCCTCTGCCCGATGAGCCCAGCCGCGACACGTCTGGGGATCGGCTCGTGGATCTCCACGAGGAGAGCGCCGAGGTGAGCCTCGGGGCGGCAGGAGACGCCAAGGAACCCACGTGGCAGCTGGACACCGGAGCTTCGAATCACATGACAGGGAACCCCACCGTCTTCTCCGAGCTAGATCGCCACGTCGCCGGCATGGTGCATTTCGATGACGGGTCGGTGGTCGAGATCGAGGGGCGCGGGACGGTGGTTTTTGTCGCCCACGGAGGGCGTCACCGCGTGCTCTCAAAGGTGTACTATATACCTCGGCTGCACACCTCGATCATCTCTGTCGGACAGCTCGACGAGGCGGGATGCACCGCACTGGTCCGGAGCGGCATGATGGTGGTGTGAGACAGCCAGGAGAACGTCATCGTCAAGGTGGTCAGGACAAGGAACCGTCTCTACACGGTCGAGTTGGACATCACTCGACCCGTGTGCCTGTCAGCGTCTGCTGGCGAGGATGTATGGCGGTGGCACGCCCGCTACGGGCACCTGAACTTCGACGCGCTCCGGAAGCTGTCCCAGGACGACCTGGTTCGCGGCATGCCACTGGTCGAGCACGTCGACCAGGTGTATGACAGCTGCCTGGTCGGCAAGCAGCGGCGCACCTCCTTCCCACAAGAAGCGGCCTATCGGGCCAGTGATCGCCTGGACCTTGTCCACGGTGATCTCTGCGGACCAATCTCGCCGCCCACACATGGAGGGAAAAGGTACTTCCTGCTGCTTGTAGATGACAACTCTAGCTACATGTGGATTGTGCTCCTGAGCAGAAAGGACGAGGCACCGGCTGCGATCAAGCGCTGGCAGGCCGGAGTGGAGATGGAGACCTCCAGCAAGCTGCGCGCACTGCGCACCGACAGGGGCGGGGAGTTCACCTCATCCGAGTTTGGAGAGTACTGGGCTGAGCGCGGCGTACGCCGGCAGCTCACTGCTCCATACTCGCTGCTGCAGAACAGTGTGGTAGAGCGCCGGAATCAGACTGTGGTCAGAACGACTCGGTGTCTTCTGAAGGCGAAAGGGATGCCGAACGAGTTCTGGGGCGAGGCGGTGACCACCGTGGTTCATCTACTGAACTGCGGACCAACAAAGGCCGTGCGCGACATGACTCCCTATGAAGCTTGGCATGGTCAGAAGCCGGCGGTGAGCTACTTCCGCACCTTCGGGTTCATAGCCCACGCCAAGGTCACGCGGCCTGGCCTCAAGAAGCTGGATGACCGCCAGCGCACCGTCTTCATCGGGTATGAGCATGGACAGACCAAGGCGTGGCGCGTATACGACCTAGTGAGCAAGCGAGTGCACATCACCCGGGACGCTGTCTTCGACGAGATGGCGCACTGGGATTGGAAGATGGAGACTGCGGGGGAGGGGACGTTCACGATCGAGTTCACGCCCGCCCCAACCCTCCCGAGGCAGCCGGAGCAGCCCAGGACTGGAGAAGAACCGGGATTGTGCCCAGGCACTCCCCTCGCTGACACATCGCCTGGACCTGAGGAGCGTGGAGAGACACCGGAGCACGCACACACTCCGCAGCCAGGGGTGTACAAAGGAAAAGGGGTGAAGGAGGGGTACGTATCCCCTCCGCCTGGCACCACGCCGGACACGACACTGGGCTCCCAAGAGGCCCCACGCCGGTACCGCATGGTCGATGCCGTTCACAACGAATCGGAGCCGGTGACTCTGTATCCAGGGGAGCTGGTGCTGGTGGCCGGGGAGGAGCCCAACTCGTTTGAAGAAGCGAAACCACACTCTGCCTGGAGGACAGCCATGGTAGATGAACTGCAGTCCATCGATGACAACAACACATGGACGGTCACCACGCTCCCGCCGGGCAAGAAGGTCATCGGGGTGAAGTGGGTGTTCAAGCTCAAGAAGAACTCCGCGGGCGAGATCGTGAAACACAAGGCGAGGCTCGTCGCAAAGGGATATGCACAGCATGCAGGCGTGGACTATGAGGAAGTGTTCGCTCCGGTGGCATGGCTCGAGTCCGTGCGGCTACTGCTGGCCATAGCCGCGCAAGCTGGGTGGGAGGTGCACCACCTCAACGTCAAATCAGCTTTCCTGAACGGAGAGTTGCAGGAGGAGGTGTATGTCACACAGCCACCAGGTTTTGAACGCGCCGACAAAGAAGGAAAAGTGTTCCGTCTCTCCTAGGCGTTGTCTGGGCTTTGTCAGGCACCGCGGGCCTGGAACATCAAGCTAGACGAGACACTGGTGGCACTCGGGTTCCAGAGAAGCCCTTCCGAGCATGCCATCTACATGCGTTGTGATGGCGGGGAGCGACTGCTGCTGGGGGTGTACGTCGACGACCTAATCGTCACTGGATCAAGTCTGCAGGCCATCGCTCAGTTCAAACAGCAGATGATGTCCGTGTTCTCCATGAGTGACCTCGGATTGCTGAGCTATTATCTCGGCATCGAGGTTCATCAGGGAAAGGACTCGATCACACTCAAGCAAGCAAGTTATGCAGCCAAGGTCGTGGAGAAAGCTCGTTTGGGGGATGTCACCCAGTACACATCCCCATGGTGCCTCGCCTGAAGCTGAGCAAGGAGAACATGAACCCTCCGGTGGACAAGAAGCTCTACCGCAGCATTGTGGGAAGCCTCCGCTATCTGGTACACATGTGTCTAGATATTTCCTATGCAGTAGGGTTTATCAGCAGATTCATGAAGGCACTGACAACAGAGCACTGGGCGGCGGTGATACAGGTGCTGTGATACATATCAGGCACACTAAACCTTGGGTGCAGATACAAGAAAGGAGAAGTGGAGCCGCTGCTGATGGGATACAGTGATGCTGATTTCGTCGGGGATGTCGATGATAGGAAGAGCACATCAGGTATGGTGTTCATCTTCGGGGGCAGCGATCAGCTGGCAGTCCCAGAAGCAGAAGGTGGTCGCCTTTCATCCTGCGAAGCCGAGTACATGGCGGCGACTGCAGCAGCGTGCACAGGCGTTTGGTTGCGGAGAATGCTTGGAGATCTGCTTGGTCATCCAGGAGGTGCAACCCCACTTCTCATCGACAACAAGTCGGCAATCCAGCTCTGCAAGAACCCTGTTTTCCATGACAGGACGAAGCACATCGAGACGCGTTTCCATTTCATCAGGGAGTGCGTGCAGGACGGGAGGATCGCCGTCGATCACATCCACACGAGCGAGCAGCTGGCCGACATCATGACCAAGGCACTGCCTCGCGTGAAGTTTCAAGAGCTACGGGAGAAACAGGGGATGATCAACATCACCAACTGATTAGAGGGGAGACTGTCAGCTAACAGCTGCAGATGCTAGTTCTTCCTTCAGTTTCGACAGACTACCAACAGGTGTTCTCCCTCTCCGTCAGTTTCATCATGGAGGAAGGCGCGACCGTATCTTTCTCGTTTTCTTTCAAAATAACCTGAGCTGCGACTCGGGCGTAGACTAGGATAGTTCTTCCTATAGCTGCGGCCTTGACCTGATCGTGGGATGGCACGAATGAGATGGTCATGGGCGCATCACGGGCGAAGCGCGGGGAGCGTTGTGATGGCAATGCTCACGACCCGCTCCTCCCAATTTTTCGGTTTTCAGTTAGCTTTGTATTCGTTGCTTAAGTGGAGGAATAGAAACAGAAAAGCTGCACTTTGCACGCGGCACAAACTCCTTCGCCCACCTCTGATCAGAGAGCAAGAGAGAGAGAGCAAGCTCGAGCGGTTAGGGTCTGACATGGGGCCCACGGCATCGCCTTCCTCCCTCTCTCTCCTCCCTCCCATGGCTTGTCTTCTTCCTCGCGATGGGGAAGCAGAGGGCGTCGGGCCCCAGTCAAGGCCGTTGCTTCGTCGCCTCAGAGGGCCGGCCGGCGAGCTCTACGGCTTGGTCGCGCCATGCCGCACCCGCAGGAGGTCCAGCGGGCACCCGAGGCGGTCCGTAACTCCGGCGCCACGGCTCGAGCACGAATGCCAAGGGGCATCAGCGAGGAGGGGCACAAGCAGGGCCTCCTTGCTGGAACGGAGGGCGGCAGCGGCTTCGCAGGTGCCTGGGGAGGCTGCGAACAACAATGGAAGGGAGAGGGAGGGTCTGAGGCTCGGATTCCCCGCAGCCGCCAGAGGCAGGGCCTCGGCCGTTGCAGAGGCACGGAGCTCCGGGACTCGAAGGAGGGGCTGTCGGGCTTGGGGCTCGTTGCTGCTAAGGAGAGGGTCTCACGAGGCACCATATATAGCCGAGGAGGAGGTCTCTGGAAGGCAGGGGAAGGGGGGCGAAGCTTCGGGAAGATCGGCGACGCTCCGATGACGGCAGAGGCATCCATGGCGAGGAACAGAGGTGGGGAAAGACCGCACGAGCACGACTAGCTAATGGACATGGATGGGACGCGAGAGGAGGAGGAAACGGACGAGGCCGAGGGCCGAAATGCACAGAGCTTGCATTTGGCGCGCTCTGCCGTGATCACCACGTGCACATCCAGATTTGACACCTCCTGCGTGTCCAATCATGTCCAACAGCTCCCTCACTGCTCCAGAAGATAGGAATGGGGGGTTGGAACCTGCCAGGTGGCTCTGGGAAGAAGAAACTTGCCAAAACAGATTCTGACAGCAAGGTATTTGAGGTGGTTTCTGGAGAAATGGATGAATGAGAGGAGCTCAATCCTTGTCACACTGGAATATGATAGGAAGGAGTATAACCTTGCGAAATTTGAAGTCATTTAGACCCAATTTGCATACACTTCCTTCACAAACCACAAACTGGTCCAGAAACTAGAATTTGAAGCTGGGCTCAAATGGCTAAATGGATTTGGCTCAAATTTGGGGGAGAGGGTTCATTTGAATATATGGAGATGCTCGAAAGACTTCACCTCACTTGGGAATGCCTACATGGTACTTCCTTCACAAAGCTTCCAAATAGGTAGAAATTTGGAGAATTTCTTGGACAACATTAAAGAAAGGTATGGAGCTCATTTTTGGTATTCACAAGTGATTTAGCAGTATAAACCACCATGAAAAGTTTCAGCTCAAGGAGATCAAGGAATAGAGCACCTCCTTTGCAAATTTCCCAACTGGACAGAGTTTGCAATTTGATGTTGTGCTCAACATTTGAACTAGGGAACTTGGGATTTTGATGGAATTGGGGACGATATGGATAGGAGAAGGTTCACAAATTATTTGGGATTTTTGCAGGCTACCAAAATGGTAGTTCCTTTAGAAAATGCCCAAAATGCAATATTGGCATTAAATAGGAAAATGCAATTTTCCTTTGGTCTATGATGGCCAATATTTTATGGGAGCTCAATATGATTACAAAGAACATCTCTACAAGTTTTAATAAGCATTGGAGATGGATAGCTATTTTCCTGGATTTAATTCCTTCAACTAGCAGAAAAAGGAATTAATTATAAATCAAAATATGGCAAATGACTTAGCAATATTTTTGCATATCCAAATGTTCAAGTATAATGGATGATCACTAGATAAAGGTTTGGGAGGCAACTGGGCAAAAGAGATTGGGGTTCCTTTGAAACAAGAGAGATCAGGGTTTCCCTTCCGGCAATTCGGAAGGTAGGGTTTTGACGGCAAAACCCCGAGAAGATATCTTGGGTGGAAAGGCTAGACTGGGGAGAGTCTCTGGTTGGATAGGGAAGGCAAGGCTAGATGACCATCTTCACATACCCTGGGTGAAAGGAATCTGATAACATCGAGAGAAAAAACGGGAGTCAAATCCGCAAAGGAAAAGAAAACTGGGAGCGAAAACCAAGGTGTTACAAACCCACCCCCCTTAAGAAAATCTCGTCCTCGAGATTTCCAGGCTTACCTCCCGGGGAAAGGGGACTTACCTGTGTGCGACTTGGATCCATCCGTTGTCCTGCCTTCATTGATTCTCTGACTTTATAACTGCCTCTTCGAAAGGATCAGGTGTTGTATTTTCACATGGCTTTCTTGAATCCTTCTCTTTCTTGTGAGGTGTACTCTTTATTCCGATAGTAGTGTTGCAGGGTGGGGTGACGGGTACTACAAACAAATATCATAGTTCCACGGAGTGGAAGTATCTACTTCGGGCTTTATTCTAATGCTTCGTACCCTGACTGTCATGGGTAATACATCCTTTCTTGGTACCAAGCTCACGTGCTCGTATGTCCTCTAGTGAATGGGAGTGGCTTTCTTTTTGCGTGTCAGAATGCACAATCTGGGGTTTTCCTTATTGCTTGTGCATCCTAATGTTTCTCTCCGGTGATCCATACTTCAAGGAGTTATCCTGACCTAGCTATTGCTGCTATATCCTCAACTGCAGGCATGATCACAAAATAATCATAGACAGTAATCTCTTATTCTAATGATGTCATTATGTCTATGAGATGTTGTTGCTGGTGTGCTTTGAACCATCATATGTCTTGTTCAGACTTTGCTATTCGTGAGGATGGCTCTGTCATATATATAATCTCTGCAGTCCTTGTTGTGATCACGTGGATGGGCATAGTATGCCTATCACTTGGTGTATCTTTTTAGGGCATAGCTTTTTATCTGGGTTAATGGCCCATATTCATGATGGCTGCGGCAAACTAACTTGTGACCGTAAGTAGTACATTGATGTGGCCGCATATGCAAGAGCCGGACAAACACTAGTAATACTTCTCTGTCTGCGAAGCTGTATCTTGTTGACCGTCACGGAGGTCGTTTGCCCACGACTTCTTTGGTCTTGGGGACTCCTTTGATGAACTTTTCATGTTACGCCAACATCATTCCTTGATTGTTTTCCCTGCACGTTGGCTTGTTCCCACAACTTATTCTTGTGTATCTCGTAGGGGTTGCGGTGCTCATATTCTTGTTTTCAACATAGGACGTTGTTTCTCTGACATAGTTATTCCCGTGCATGAGTGGCTCTCATGAACTGGTTCACTAGACTGCCTGCTCACAATATAGGTAGGTGTAGGATGAATCCTTTCATAACCACTGGGTTCTGAGGCGACTTATGTGTACCGACTAGTTCTTGCTTCTGACAGGCTCGTTGTAGGCACGATGACGTGTTGGAGAAGATTGAATTCCTTATACTCAAAGCTTTTTCTAGAATAGCGTGTTGAAGACGGCTGGTTATCCTACCTCAAAATCTTTCCTTCATGTGGATTGTTGCGGAAGGTCGGGTTCCTTACGCCAGAAGCTTTCCATGGTAGCCTGTTATGGGAATACCGTATCCCATAAGGATCTTTCACCGAGTGGCGTACCGAGACAGTGTGGTACCATAAGCTCTTTTTGGTAGCCTGTGGGGGAAGGCTAGGTTACTTATTCCAGAAGCCTTTTTCTATGATGTGTCGTCGGATCTAGAGCCGGTTTTGGCTGCCTTTTGAATTATCCACAATTTTACCCATAGTAGAGCCATAACCTGATACAGGCTTTACCTTGGCTGAAGATATTCCATACATTGCTTGTCCTTCCGCTGGTCTGGTTGTTGTTGTTGTAAAGGTTGCATGACTGGTGCAGACCTCCTGTGGGCAATTGATTCGGAAGGCCATATGTTCAAACCAGGTGTTACCGATAACAAGTAGTTGACAGACGATTCCATTTGGTTCAGCTGAGCTTCCAAGCATGTTGCATGCTTCTTGATTCGAACAACCGCGAACTTATCCATATTCCTCACAGACCTTGTTCATAGTGCCCAGAGAATTTTATATTTGCACCGTTGAGCTTCAATATTTGCCTTGAAAATTGTACCAATGTCCCAGAGTTTTGTTGCTGTTCTTGGTGCATTAATTCTTGAAATATGTCCTTGGTGGGTGATAAATGATTCTTGGGTCCATGGGGAAAATACTCAGGGTTTACCCTACTAACTGGAATAGTCTTTGTATCGCGGACTCAATAATTTGTCCTTACTGATGTTCATTCTAGGTAGCTTTCCTGAATGCTTGCTCGGGTATGATCGGTTCTGAGGCCAAGTCTCTTAGGTATATTCGGTCCTTGTCTGTTGAACACGATTCTGCTTCTGACCCATTCATCATTCTTGACAAATCCGGTGGTAATGTTCTGAATATCAGGAAGTTGGCATGGCTTGACTTTGGTTGAAATGGGGATTATTGGGTATTATCCCGGTTGCATGCTGATTTTCTTAGACAACTCTTGCAGATGGATCCAGTCGGAGTGGAAAAATGAAACCGACGAAAGAAACGGGAATCGCGAAAAAAAACCAGAAAGCAAATAAAGCTCAAGTGTTGCGGACCTTAAACATGGCCAAGGATTCACTAGTATAAATAATATAGTGCACTTGGTGCATCTCTAAGGATTTAGAAGTGAAACCATACAATGCTCCTGGAAGCACTGGTCTCAAGCTTCTACTACTTCCCTAGAGAGCATCAGACTCAACGCAGGACCATAGCCAAGGTGGCTTAGTCAACGTTCCTAAGGTTGTTGAGGAGAGATAGAATTTATAAGCGTTTCCCTAAAGGAAACTAGAATAAGGAGAGAAATGTCTTGGCTACAGGGGTAAGGATATCTGGTTGACCTCGCGGTTTTAGGGCTCACGGGTCGTTGTCGGGTGCGAGTATTTCACACCGGAGGCAAGGGCCACGAGAGTTGGGGTCTGATGGAGCCGAAAACCTATGGGGTTGCCTTATGATCAATAGTAGCCATGTCAAGTGGCAAAGATGGTTGAAATCCATCTGGGCTTTCTACTGAACACAAGGCAGTGAGGTCTGGCTAGGGTAAATTATAGTCAGCCTGGATGCTCTAATACAATTCGTTGTGGCGCTCCGCCTTATTACCACTGTAGCCAGACGGTCACCGCACATGCCAGCCCAGGAAATCACTCTGGCATGCACGTTCACAACAGGTATCATGAACATAGACATTTCTATTAATGAATATAATAATTTTACATGATGAACTACAAGGGTGATGGCAGCGGAAAAGCTCTATCTAAGGCAGCATGGTCTTGATGCAGCTCCAATCCACAGGGATCTGACTCGGTTACGCTCCTAGCCCGCGAACGTTCTGTCTCCATGGCAATGACGACAGATCCTTATGTGAACCTGGCCACGTTAAAAGCCGTTGAGTACTTTTGAATGTACTCGCAAGAAAATCAAACTAACATATACACTAAGCAAAGCAATCCATGGTATTCAAGCATGTATTTGCTATTAGAACAATATTAATCATCATGACATAGCATACCTATCTAGCAATATTAATTATCAAGGTATAACAGGTTTATCTAGCAAGATAACTTCTAAAGTAGATGCAATAAGGTAAAGCATATTAGATAAATGATTTATACTCCGACTATTCTCACGATCCAGGCTGAATCTGATCCAAATCCAATCCAACTCATGTGGTCATCCGACCACTCATCTCATTGGCTAACATGTCATATACCGGACATATTCCGGTGTCTACACCAGACGAGTTCTTCCTCATTGTCATCACTCTTACGGTTGATCACTTACTGAAGTCTGGTCGGGTTGTCCAATACCGTGGACTCGGCTATTCGAATTGATTTGACACTCTGCAGAGGTTGCACACTTTACCCACACTCTGGAGCACTGACCTCGTGATCCCATTCGGGTGGACCAGCATTGCTCCAATGAAACTTTCCTGATCCGTGACTCTCTCATTGTACCACCGGCAACCACTCTTCTCCGGAGTCTTGCCCTGGGTGGCCCTGTGTCCTCATGACCCCGGCCACCATCATGGCCAAACAAAACTATCCCAACCTGGGACGGGCCCAACTCAACTTAACTGGGCTCACAGGGTTATCACTGCCTACCTGATCAGGGTAGCGCGCGTGCATAACCCTCCCTCTTTGGAGGTACCAATGAGAGATCACGCAATCAGCTCATGTCACGGTCCTCCCATATCGGCAAGAGGTGGTTGTACGATAAAGCCCGAACAGGTGACTCAAGACCAACACACTGAGTTTAATTTATCCATATGTTTATCAAGCTTGGCTACTAGCAACAATAACTCATCATGATAATAGCGATGAATGCAATAGGAATGATAAGAACACTACACACTATTTCTATATCATGAACCATTAATACCGTAGGATGTGAATAACAAATTATTACTTCAAGGGTTTTATCTATAACTCAGATCCTCGCAACCCTCACATAAACTCGGCAACTAAATCGGTAGTCATCAGAACGGTTGTTACACACATATCTAGGACATTACCAGAATAACTCAACCCCGGCTCAAGACGGCTGGAAAGCAGCACAGAGCATGAGGTGGTGTTGATAAGAAGAATGTAGCTGTTCCCTAAGACGCCCGAAGCACAACTCAGAGCATAGGGTCACCGCCATGGAGAGAAACAACAGTTGCCCGCGACGGCTGAAAAGTAGCACAGAACATGGGACAGCTGCTGACAAAAGAAATATAAAAATTAGCATCCACCCCAGACTGCCGAAAGCAGCTCAGACTCAGGCGTGGTGCCGTCATCAAAGAAAATCCGAGCAATGGTTCGTCAGCATCTCATACAACACATTACTATACACTCGAACATAAGCATATTGAATTAAATATGCAAGAACATCATAGAGCAAAGCATGAGGACATATATTAGATGGTCGGCTTGCCTGGGGTTGAAGAATACTCCCGGAAGAGGTGCGGAGATTCCGCAGAAAGGATCACTGGAACGGATCTCTCTCGAAGGGGGCTGATTGGAGACAAGGGCAAAAGGGTCATTTTCACTGTGTCACCACCTTGGGAAAATGATACCATCATGACGGGATCGACGAGACGAAGATGAGGGCTTTGGAATCACCTCAATAGGAGTCTCAAGCAAAAAGATATGACCCGATGAAGTTGAGGGACCTATCTGTAAAAATAAATTCCTACAAACAGGTCCCTGACTGGAAACAGAACGCGCCTCGGGGCCGAGTACGCTTTTCAGAAGCGAAAGCGCATTCCGGAGAATACGCTTTCACTTAAGCACGCGGGCCCGGGGCTGGTCAACGCCTCAGAGGCTGACGAATGGGTTCCACTGCATCTCGTTCCTCCCTCTGTGTCCTCCCTCCCCTCGCTCGTCTTCTTCCTCGCGATGGGGAAGCAGAGGGCGTCGGGCGCCGGTCCAGGCCGTTGCTTCATTTCCTGAGAGGGCCGGCCGGCGAGCTCTGCGGCTCGGCGCGCCATGGCTCTGGCCCGGGTGCCAAGGGGCCTCATGAGGAGGGGCACAAGCAGGGCCTCCTTGATGGAACGGAGGGCGGCAGCGGCTTCGCAAGTGGCTCGGGAGGCTACGAACGATGATGGAAGGGAGAGGGAGGGTCTAGGGCTCGGATTCCCCGCGGATGCCGGCGGCAGGGCCTCGGCCGTTTCGGAGGCAGGGAGCTCCGGGGCTCGAGGGAGGGGCTGGCGGGCTTGGGGCTCGTTGGTGCTAAGGAGAGGGGCTCGGGAGGCACCATATATAGCCGAGGAGGAGGGCTCTAGATGGCAGGGGAAGGGGGCCGAAGCTCCGGGAAGATCGGCGATGCTCCGATGACGGGAGAGGTATCCATGGTGAGGAATAGGGGGAAAGACTACATGAGCACGGGCTAGCTAATGGACATGGATGGGATGCGAGAGGAGGAAGAAATGGACGAGGCCGAGGGCCCAAATGCATAGATCTTGCATTTGGCGCGCTCTGCCGGTGATCACCACGTGCACATCCAGATTTGACACCTCCTGTGTGTCCAATCATGTCCAACAGCTCCCTCACTGCTCCAGAAGATATGAATGGGGGGTTGGAACCTGCCAGGTGGCTCTGGGGAAGAAGAAACTTGCCAAATCAGATTCTGACAGCAAGGTGTTTGAGGTGGTTTCTGGAGAAATGGATGAGTGAGAGGAGCTCAATCCTTGTCACACTGTAATATGATAGGAAGGAGTATAAGCTTGCAAAATTTGAAGTCATTTAGACCCAATTTGCATACACTTCCTTCACAAACCACAAACTGGTCCAGAAACTAGAATTTGAAGCTGGGCTCAAATGGCTAAATCGATTTGGCTCAAATTTGGGGGAGAGGGTTAATTTGAACATATGGAGATGTTGGAAACAATTCAGCTCATTTGGGAATTCCTACATGGTAATTCCTTCACAAATCTTCCAAATAGGCAGAAACTTAGGAGAATTTCTTGGACAACATTGAAGAAAGGGATGGAGCTGATTTTTGGTATTCACAAATGAATTAGCAATATAAACCACCATGAAAAGTTTCAGATCAAGGAGATCAAGGAATAGAGCACTTCCTTTGCAAATTTCCCAACTGGACATAATTTGCAATTTGATGTTGTTCTTTAAATTTGAACTAGGGAACTTGGGATTTTGATGGAATTGGGGAAGATATGGATAGGAGAAGCTCCACAAATTATTTAGGATTTTTTCCTGGCTACCAAAATGGTAGTTCCTTTAGAAAATGCCCAAAATGCAATATTGGCATTAAATATGAAAATGCAATTTTACTTTGTTCTATCATGGCCAATATTTCATGGGAGCTCAATATGACACTACTAGGAAAAGGCTTGCTAATGGCGCACCATTTTTTGCTACTAATGGCGCACTATAGGTGCGCCACTAGCATCACGCCATTAGATTTTTTTACTAATGGCGCACTACAAGTGCGCCATTAGTATCTGGTATACTAGTGGCACACCAGGTAGTGCGCCATTAATATTGCTCATGGTGCGCCATTAGTATCTGGTATACTAATGGCGCACCAGGTAGTGCGCCATTAGTATATATCCTCGTGCGCCATTAGTATAGATCCCGGTGCGCCATTAGTATAGATACTGGTGCGCCATTAGTATATATCGTGGTGCGCCATTAGTATAGCTTATGGTGTGCCATTAGTATGCCTCCCAGGGCCATATTTACCCATATTCTGTGGCTTACTAATGGCGCACTAGTGTGCTGAGTGATGCGCCACTAGTATGAATATTAGGTATTCATTTTATTTTTTCTGATATTTGCACAGATTACAAAATATATTATTGCACAGAATATAGATAGCACAACATATAAACAACAGATTTATCGAATACAATAGAAGATTAGTCTCCGAATACAATTCATCATATTAGTCCCCGAATTTAAAATACCGAAAAAAGTTAGAACATTACAAGTCTCAAGACCGCGAGTAGCGAGTTTGTCTTCACATTACAAGTCGATATATCAACCATCTAAACTACCATCACATATAGAAGAGAGTTGCGGTCATCACGATGAGCATAATCGCAATGAAACTGGTCTTCATCCGGTTCCTCCAATGCTCCCTCCTCTCTCCCGCTAGATAGAGCGCGTATCTAACTTCCGCCTCAGCCCTTGTGGTGTACCCTTTGTAACTGTTACCGCTGAATCAGTGAACCTGTCTCCGACACTCCTCCCAGTCGTTGTAGACTCTGGGAACCTTACCCTTGTACACGACATACAACGGCATCTCTATGCACTAGCCAAACAAAACGTTAGTAGCAATTCACAGAGACATACAAGTTCATTAGAGTTTAATATTACAACTATAACAGCATGATTCATGGTCCTACTAACAAATAGCATCGATTATATATAAGTTGAACGACTGTCCAAACCAAAGAGACATGCCAGTTCATTAAAGTTTAATATTGCAACATGAATTAGTAGCGATTCACGGGAACGTGGATGAAGCCGCCGTCTTTCGTGATGGTCATGAAATTGCGGTCGTTGTTAGCCTGCATTTGTAGCATTGTATCTATCTCACTATTGGACAGCGGAGATCTGAGGTAGAACTGCCCCGAGGTACGAAGGACATCTTGATGGATGATTTCCGCAAACTCCGACTGGATGCGAAAGAATTCTTGTCTGATGTCCGCATCCTCGATTGCCGACAAGCGTGCGGCCCAATCTTTGAGATTATTTGGTAGTCGAAGGTGATTACTGTCCCGTATGATCGCCCGCATGTGATAGAGGGCGTACTAGCCATCCTTCTGACTGCCAGGCGGCTGCTTGACGCAGGCGAACGTCGTATTGTGGGTGAACACGTGCTTGCCGTGCCTGAGACTTGTCCTGCTGAAGGTGCCTCCAGATATGGCGTAGCCGGGAAGAGCTTCATTAAGAACTTTCTTGATATTTGTGTAGTCTTTTTTTGACTGATGGTCCGAGTCGACATATGTGGCCATGGAATATTTCAGGCTTAAGAGGATGAGTGTGCAACTTGTGTCACTGCACAAAACACGGAATGTTAGAAAAAAAAGGACGATCAAAATCTAAGAAATCATATGTTACGTGGCGATGAGAGGATAACTTACCAGGGAAAGTAAGGCACGAGGAAGTTATCCTTTTCTGAGTTTGCCAGAATGACGCCTTCGAGGTATGAACTCGTGACTTGCCGGTCCCCAGCGCTGCCCAAGATCTTGGCACGCATATAGAAGGGGTCGACTATCACTAGGTCCGGGGTCTTGTCTCTAATCATCCGCATCTCCCTACTCAGCGAAAATAGCCGAACGAAGGTGTAGTGCAGCGGATGAAGGTTAAACATAGCGAAGATGTCAGCAAACCGCAGGACGATCATACCCCCGATGGCGCTATCGGCAAAGCCCTTGCCCTCTGGCACCTTGGCCACGAAAACCGGGTATGCCACATTATTCTCGGAGAGACGCCGCTTCTCCAAACAAAGAACACTGTCATGCAGACTCCGCATAGCACCGGTTGCAGCATTGAGCAGATTAGTCGGTAGCATCGGCCTACCCGCCACATGCACCCTCCTCGAGATATCCTTAGGTGAAGGTGGCCCGTCCAGAGCACGGATCGTACTCAGTGCCAGCTGGCTCGCACCCTTGTTAGTCATTCTTTTCCATCCCTTCTTCTGCTGATGTAATGGGATCCAGTTCATCTGCTCAGAGACCACCTTCTTGAGTGTGTTGGGGCTGATAATATTTCGCACCTCGGCTATCTGAGGCTCGGTGAAGGCGGCAGCTGGAGGCGTCTCCTCAAAACTAAATGCCAGGCAACGCCTGTTGCAATTGGGTTTCTCCGCGGTACCAGCTAGATCGCGGTCGTCTTTTGCAGGGTTGGGTTCTTGAGAAGGAGGCCCCAAGAATTCCTCACCGTGCCCATGTTCGGCAAAGTACTTATCGACCTTGGTAAATGTACCATCGTCGTCATCGTCGTCGTCCGGAACCTGTGCCATATGCATGTCCGGATCCTGTGCCATATGCATGTCCGGTAGCGTTGCGGCGGTCTTGCCATGGCTTGGCGCCGGCACGACTGGCGGTGTTGTCTGTGGGGTGGTGTCCCCCGCCCCCAAATGAATCTGGCTCTTCGGCCAAAGCAAGGGCCAGCTTAAGCAGGCGCTGAGGGTCATCACATCATCTATGTCGGCCCCAGCGGGGTGGAACAGAGGTAACAAGTCATCGCAGCCTGGCAGCACCCGAACCAGTTGAACCCTACACGTGGTGGGTGGCATCGGTTTACCGTGGAACATGGGGTTGCCCGGTTGAACGATTCTGCCCTTGGCGACATCGATCAACTCGCCGCCCATGAAGTGCAGGAGAGTGCATGGAACGTCGGTGCCAGCGCCCTGCGAAAACATGTAGGGCGTCAGGGGATGCCCAGTCAAAGGCAAGGAGAAGAAGTCATCGGCCGAGAGAGGCTTAGTTACTGTGATGGCATCGAGCTTGGCTAATGTCGAGGCACCGCCTATGGCGGGCGTGCAAGTGACGGAGGGGCCGCTTACTGCCGAGGTGTCGGCCGGCGCCGGAGACACCAATGGCGTCGCCTGCGCGTTGTGCGAGTTGCTGGCCGTGAAGCTGGGAATCGGGGGCGGCCCCTGTTGGCCGCCCGCAATCCATGCCTGCAGCCCCTCAATGAAGGTAGGCACAATGGCGGTGATCACCCCTCCCACTTGGTGTTGCACTAGCTCTTGGACCATCTCCGGAATCCGCGCCACTTTTGCCTTGAGTTCTTCAACCTCACGCGACTGGCTTACCAAGTTGGTATTTCTCTCCTTTCGCCCACCAGCGTTATAGTATGACGACCATTTCGTGGACAAGCCTTTGTCGGCCACACGACCAGCTGACGACGGCTTACTGGACTTATCCTTGTTTTTCATTATGTTAGACACCCTATTTAAATTGGTGTCCCAATGGGAGCTCTGAGACGACCCCGCGCTACTGCTTTTAGTGTCCTGCGGAAGGAATGAACCATTTAGAAATTTGGCTTCATTAATTAGAATGCAACCATATGGAGCTAATTACGTGGGGTGTATTCCTTACCAGAACACGCTCAAGCGCCCTGGTCTTCGCATCTGTGGTAAGCTCCTTTGTTACTGGGTCCACCTTGTACCGGGCCCTGACATAGTTCCTGGTCTGCTTGTCACCGTATTTCTCGAAGCAGGGTGGTAGGCCTTGCTCGGCACGCTCCGCGTCCTCCTTGTCCCATATAAGTTCCGCCACTCTGTAACCGCCGGGACCGAGTTGGTGGACCCCTAAGTTCAACTCCCGCATTTCTTTCCCCCACTGACTTGATTCCGCAGTTGCCTTGCTCTCGCACTTGATCTTGAACTCCTTGTAGTCATCTTCGGTGATCGAAGGATTTTTCGCCTTGATCTTCTCATAACTATCACCTTTGTCAATCATTATCTTCACAACGCTTCTCCAAGTAGACAGGGCCTTGCTCATCTTCGTGAGGGCGGCACTGTTCACTTTATTCCTTGAGAGGCGTGTGTTTGCGCCGTCACCGGGGAACTTGTATCGTTCGTGCAGCTTCGTGAAGAGGAGGTTGCGCAAATTCCCTCGGTCCTTATGCTTTAGGTTCTCGGTGTTGATCGAGACAGTGCTCCGGAGAATGCACCCGAGCTGAACCGCATACCCCTTGACTATTTCTTTGGGCGCCGTTGGATACCCGTCGGAGTTCACTTTAGTAAATTCCTCCTTTACGGTGCTAAGCACGTTCGGGCGCCGGTCCTTCCGTTGCCTCTTCGATTGGCTGCCATCTGTGTGTGCGCTTCCATCATCAGTGGTGGCATCCTCGGCGGCACCATCAGTGGTGTCATCCCCGACGCCATCAGTGGTGTCTTCCGCGGCGTCCTCATAGCGGTGAGGTTCTTCCTCCATCTCCTGGGACAGCTCCCAGAATGGCTTGCCCCAACCGCCGGCCTCATCGTTGTGGGCCATGTTTCGCTCTAAATAGGAAAAAAGTTTGGTCAAAAAGTTGGTTATTGTCAAGGAACAAGATCATGGTCTCATCATTTAGGGTTTGTCGACACCGAGGCATCCTAAAAGCTAAGATTTTATCATTTAGGGTTTGTCGACGTCGAGGCACCCTAAAAGTCTAAGCTTTCATCATTTAGGTTTTTATCGACACTGAGGCACCCTAAAAGCCAAGGTTTTATAATTTAGGGTTTGTCGATGTTGAGGCACCCTAAATGCTAAGTTAAGTTTTCATCATTTAGGGTTTATCGATGCCGAGGCACCCTAGGTTGACTGATATATATGGGTATCTTCTAATAATATACCCTATCAAGAAAAGGGAAGGAGAATTCTAAGTTGGGCCTAATCACTTGGCTCTATTGCCACCTATGGTTTAATGCAGCAAGAATAAAGGGGCAGTTGATCCTACTTAATTAAGTACTAAGATACCCCGGCCCATGCATTAGTCGCAAGTACCCCATATGTCCTAGCAAAGTCATGCTAAAATTCACGGAAAATTTCAGCATGACCTTTGCTGAAAATAGGACATATGGAGTACCCGAATTTGCCGGAACGGAAGTTATTCGACATTCCGGCAAACTCAAGGGCCTCTCGGGGTACCTGCAAAATCATCACGACACGGTGGTCAGAAACAAAACCCAGCAAACTAGCACCACAATGTGCCTCTACTTTCATATGGATGAAAAGGACACACACCATATGGTCCTCTGCTTTCATATGGACAAAAATAGGTCACCCAACAAAAAATCATCAATAGTTTAGCAAGTTTGTACCCTCAAGAATGAACATATAGCAATATCTGTTGTCCCCCCATAACATACGGAAATCAAAATCAGCTCAACTTAGATGACTAGCTAACTCATTTTTCAGATAGCAATATCTGTTGTCCCCCATTGTACCTGAAGAACTAGCGACTGCTGCTCCTCAGCCCGTGCTGCTGATGCTCCTCTTCCGCTGATCCAAGTACTGTACCTGAAAATTAATGAAGTTGATTTAGTGTTAAAATTAGGCATGCGTTAAGTATGACAACGCACGTAAAATTGATAAGTACTAGGACAGACTAAGTTAAGAGTTACGGATTACAATGTAGACATTTTTGCAAGCTTACGAAGTAAACTAAACATTACTTACGAAGTAAACTAAACTTTGAATGGAAGGGAGGATCCCACCTTGAAAGTATCTATCATAAGCAATCTGCCATCTCACAAAATACAGAAAACAGACTTTCTCAATAGTTGCCTTGACACACAGCATGTGATTATAGAGAACAAGATAACCGTAAGGTGTCGTTTAAATTCACCCTGTGATGTTTGGTACATGGATGCATTTATATAGTTGAAAAAAAACACGTGCTTGTGTGAAAATAAGAGAGTCCCGTTATACGAGGTCATGTGGTAAAAAATTATTTTGGTCGTGTCTGATCTCTGATGCAGCTAGTTGGCACAGAACCAACCTTCTAAGCATTTGCACAAGCTCCACCAGAACGCACATGACTGACTATAATCGCACATTTCTCTGAGCTTCAGTGCGTAATGTAATATAATATGCATCTTTATCTACTAGTATGTGTGATATCATAAACTTAAGTTTTTCAGATATATAAGCTTGATTGGTGTACTGTAGAGATCAAATTCTACAGTCAAATTTGACTTGAGGAAAACTGCAGATGCGAGTCACTGAAAGATGTTAAGTATGAAAAGAAATATAAGTCAACATATGACCGTGGAGTATAATGACCAACCTTGTATTCGGCCAAGAACAGCTCCACTTGCTAGCCCTCCAACAACCGAATTCATGAGGTCATCGGGTCTTGTAGCTCGAGCATCTCTTGCAAGTTCACGTGCACCTAAGTATCAAAAGAGTATGTGCCTTACAAGTTTACTCCAACATGATGTTTGTCACCTTGATTAATACACATGAGCAAACTAACATTATAAAAGTAGAGAAAAAGAGGTCACGAAACTGTGCAAGCATGCGATACCACCTGAGCTCACACTAGTATGGGCCACTGTTTGCTGTTTAAATTAGCTTGTAGCTATATATTTAACTTGCATCATTAAAGTAAACTTCAGCCAGCAGGTGAAACTTATATATAGCCAACTAAATATCAAAACATAAACAATATTCACTGACTTAACACTCATCCATGACAACCAATATAAGCTAAACTAGCAGAAAAAATATAACCTTGCAGCATCAACTGCCACTTTGTTTGGACTATTTAATTACAGACTTAGCAGGACTACAACTAAAGCAAGAAACCCTAATAAACAAAAACTGCTTCAAAACCTAACTAAAACAGGACACCGCAGATAGACAGCCTAACCTAAGAAATTGAAGGAATAAGACCTGGATTTGTATAAGAAATTTTGTTTTAATGATAAATCCGCAAACATGGAATTTACAAAGCATGCATACGAGTGTGATGATGATACTGACTTGGTATTCCCATGAATCAAAATATTTCCTGCATATTATTATAACTTAAAGGCCAGTAGCATAACAACATAGATTTTATAGTTATATACAGGAGAAGTGGAAGAAATCATCTCTTGGTTCATGAAACGTGAGACCGGAATTGGGATTAGGGATCGGTTTCGTACCTACTATACATCAGGCAAGCATGCAAAGTTGCTGCTCTGTTTGTCAGATACGGATACATGAAGAGAAAGACGAACATCGCGACCTGGTGGTGGAGGAATTGGAGGACAAAGCAACTCAAGCAACTCAAGCAACACCAGAGTTTCGTGAGGAGGGGGAGGGGGGAGACGAGGGTACCTGCGCGGAGCGGGAAGCCGCCTCTAGGGGGACGAAGGATGGGAGCCTGGCCAGCGCGGCGGCGGAGGCAGAGGCGGAGGCGGCGGCGGCGGCGGAGGCAGAGGCGGAGCAAACCCTAGCGCTGCCAGAGCTCTGTGGGCTGCGTGGACGAAGGTGGGGGAGCTGTTGTTTGGTGGAAAGGGGTAGGGGGAGGCCGCGGGAGAAGAGAGGAGGGCGCGACCCGGCTTAGGAATGTCGCACCCCGAGCGGTGCGCCATTAGAATGTTTTGTTATGTAGTAATGGCGCATGTATATGAGGTGCACCTTCTCTATGTTGTTAACCTCCGAAGTAGCAGCGTAGTGGTCCATGGGTTTTGCCTCCTAGCAGGAGGTTGCGGGTTCGAATCCTCTTCCCCCCTCTTTTTTTCCTTTTTTTTCTATGCATTGTTTTCTTGTGCTGGTTGCACCTTGGTTTGAGAAGTGCCTAGTATTTTTTTTTATGTTTGCAAGTAGATGTCTAGTATTTTTTTTTGATGTTTGCAATTAGATGCCTATGAATATCTACTGCCTCACAACAACATCTAGTGCCTAGTATTTTTTTTGCATTGTTTTCTTGTGCTGGTTGCACCTTGGTTTGAGAAGTGCCTAGTATTTTTTTGAGAAGTGCCTAGTATCTTGTGAATAGGTGTTCTAGTCGTAAGTATGCCGACGGCGACGGCGGTGGAGCGGGGGAGGGTGCGGGGGGTGCTCGGCGGCGAGGGGGATCTTGCGAGGGGTGATAGCGATCGAGATGGAGGGGATCGAGATCGAGTGTCCTCATGAATATTCAATATTTTTTCATATTGAATATGAAAAAATATCATCAAATTTAAATACAATCGATCGTAGCTAGCTATTTGTTCACAATCTTCTTGCCCTTATTTTTCGTAAATGGAGTTCTTCTCTTGAACGGACGTCCTTTAGGTAGGGTGGTCCTGCTTCTTCTTGTGGTCTATGCTGGTACTTCATCATTGTCGTCATGTTCCATCTTCGGGTCACCGTACCTGTCGAAGTCTTGCTCATTGGCGACTCCATCCATTCCGATGATCTTCCTTTTGCCTCTCCTCACGACAACACGACTGGGCTTTGGCGGGTCGGTAATGAAGAAGCATTGGTCCACTTGGGAAGCGAGTACCCATGGCTCATTTTTCGCAGTGACGTTTGCGCCTGCGGTCTTGGATTTGGCTTCGGGTATAACCATGGTGGTGAAATACCGGTCTTCTTTTATGACGCTCTTGGCCCATCTGACACGGAACATCGGGACCTTCCCTCCAGTGTAGCTCAGCTCCCAGATCTCCTCGATCCTTCCATAGTATCTGTCCTTGTCGTTACCGGTGTAGGATTCCATCGTTACCCCGGAGTTCTCATAACCATCGCTCTTCATGTCCTTTCCCTCGGTGTAGAATGTGTAGCCGTTGGTATCGTACGCCTCATACGTCATCAGGTTGTGCTCGGCGCCCTGTGACAAGGCGAATATGAGTTGTTCTTCCACGGAAGAATCCTCATGTAAAGGGTACGACAAAAGCATCTGCTTGAACCAACGCGTGAAACATGAGTTGTGCTCTTTGATTATATCTCCGTCTGTCCTCTGTTGGCCTCGGTCATCGTACATATTTTCAATAAAGGTTTTGTGCTCTACGACCCAAGGATCGACCACGTCGATGTGTTGTAGCGCGACTAGGTTTGCTCTTTCAAAGTCGGCGAGTCGACCCTCGAAGTCGACATGCATTTCGCGGCGACCCTCACGGTGACCCCATCCTGCGAGCCTGTCGAGGTGCCTGTTGACGGGCAGACCAATGGGGTTCTCAATGCCTAGATAATTCGTGCAACAGGAGATGCACTCTTCGGTCAGAAAGCCCCTGGCTATGCTTCCCTCTAGACGTGACATGTTGCGAACGTATCCTTTGATGACACCATTCATCCTTTCGAAGGGCATCATGCTGTGCAGGAACATCGGCTCGAGTTGGATGATATCCTCCACGATATGGACCAGCAGATGCACCATATCGTCGAAGAATGCTGACGGGAAGTCCATCTCAAGCTCGCATAGTATCACCACGATCTCTTCCTGTAGCCTTCTGAGTTGCCTCATGCCAACCGACTTCTGAGAGATGACGTCGAAAAAGTTGCATAGGCCAAATAGCGATTCACGGACGTGCGCGTCCATGATCCCACAGATTGCAACTGGAAGTATCTGCGTCATCAGCACGTGACAGTCGTGAGACTTCATCCCGCTAAACTTCTGCTTCGCTGAGTCTAGGTATCTGCTTATCTTCCCCGCGTAACCATAAGGAAGTTTTACTCCTACGAGGCAAGTGAAAAACTGATCGATCTCCTCCTGACTTAGAGTGAAGCACGCGGGAGGGAAGTCATTTCCGGTCTTCTTGGACTTTTTGCCTTTGCGACGACTTTCCGTGTCCTGCTTCGCCTCATCATCATCATCATTAGCGTGAAGCTCCTCCCTGATGCCCATTGATTTCAAGTTTGCCCTTGCTTTCGGTCCATCTTTGGTCCTCTCTGGCATGTTGAGCAGGGTACCAAGCAGACTCTTGCACACGTTCTTCGTGATATGCATGACATCAAGGCTGTGACGCACACGGAGGATCTTCCAGTACGGCAAGTCCCAGAAAACAGACCTCGTTTTCCATACCTTCAGCAGCGGCTCTGGCGCCTTTTGCTTCTTTCCCGGCTCTGGCGCCTTTCCCGGCGGTGGGCACTCTTTCCAATTTTTCAACAGCTCGTATATTTCCTCGCCGCTCCTCATAAGGGGGCGTCTTCGGGGTTCGGTTTCACCATCGAACAGATCCTTGCGTTTTCTCCATGTGTCATCGTCACGAAGCCACCTTCGATGTCCCATGAACACAGTTTTTTAAGACCCGGGATCTCTATCTAGCTGGCGATATATTGTGTCATCCATGCACCTGACGCATCCAGAGAATCCGTGGACCACCTGCCCCGTGACATATCAGTAACTGAGATAGTCGTGCACCGTCGTGAGCAGTGCGGCTCTCATAGGGAAATATTCTTTCTCTGCGGCGTCCCACGTATTGGCTGGCGTTTTCCACAGCGTGTCTAGCTCCTCTTTCAACAGCCCCAGATATAGATTGATGTTGTTCCCTGGTTGTTTCGGCCCTTCAATTAGCATACTCATGTGAATGTACTTCCTCTTCATGCACAACCAGGGGGGAAGGTTGTACATCCACACAAACACAGGCCAGGTGCTATGTGTGCTTCTCTGGCTGCCAAACGGATTGACTCCATCGGTGCTCGCGCCCAGCACGATGTTCCTTGGATCGTCCCCAAATTCTGGGTATTCGTAGTTCAACGCTTGCCACTGGCTCGCATCCTTAGGGTGACTCAGCATCTTGTCTTTTTTATTTATCTCCGGATCATTTCCGTCATCTTCTCGCTTTTTCTCCTCCCTATCAACGTGCCAACGCAGTAGCTTTGCTACCTTAGGGTCCGCGAAACACCGTTGCAGACGAGGAGTGATCGGAAATTACCGCACCACTTTTCGAGGATCTTTCTTCCTCTTCTTGTATCGACTAACGACGCACACCGGACATATGGTAGACTCCGCGTGCTCGTCCCGATAAATGATGCAATTGTTCATGCACACATGGTATTTCACGTGCGGTAAATCCAGAGGACACACGATTTTCTTCGCCTCCTCGAAACTGGTCGGGCACTTGTTCCCCTTGGGAAGACGTTCGTGCCAGAATGACATGTTCTCGTCGAAGCATGCATCGGTCATTTTGTGTTTTACCTTCATCTCCAGAGCCATGAGCATTACTTTCAGGCGGGTATCCTCGGGCCTGCATCCTTCATACAATGGAGTAACCGTGTCTATCTCCAGTTGATCCAGCTTGGCTTTCTCTCGGGCGGCAGCTCTTGCGTTATCCGTCTGCTTGAGAAGCAGCTCTTGAATATGAGGGTCCTGCACCCAGGCCATGGATGGTCCATCGTCGTCTGCTCGGGCATCTTCATCTTCATGATCATGCCCTTCGTCTCCTCCGGCATCTTCCTCATCATCATGTCCGGCATCTTCTACATGATGACTGTGAAATGGAGATTCTTCGTCTTCTCGCCCGCCCTCGCCGCGGTTGTCTTGCTCATGCCCTTCCTCATTTCTTTCCTGGCCCCCATGGACGACTTCATAATCATCTTCATCACCTTGCCACCGATAGCCATCCATGAAACCATGCAAGAGCAGGTGGTCCCGCACCTTTATGGAATCCAGGTCCATAAGGCTCTTCAGCTTGCATCTTCGACACGGACATCTTATCTCCGTCTCGTTCTTTTGAAGCATCTCGGCCTTCGCGGAGCTGAAAAACCTATTCACGATGCCTTCGGTCATCGTGCGGACCGTGGTCGCCTGCGGGGTAGAGCAAAACGATATTTTAGAACCAAAAAAAAAATTGGCATGACTTTGCCTAAAAATAGGACAAAAAAGAATGCATAGTGCCAAATTCTCGCCGAAACAGAAATGAATCAACATTCCGGGAAAATATTGGCAACTATCGCATTTCAAATACCGGTACCTGCAAACACAAACATATATGCAACACCACAAACATATGCAACACAACAAACATACGTAGATCTAGCTAGGCCATAAAAAGTGCATGTGCACGTTGTTGGAGGGAGAAAAAAGTAGATCTACAACATAAAAGCTTTCCCCTTACTTACCTATCAAAAAAAGGTAATTGAACCACTTAATTTGGGTGAATCTATGATGCAAATGAGGTGAGGAGGAGGAGGTACCCGAGACAAGCTTGGAGGAGGAGGTGGAGAGAATGAAAGTGGGGAAAGTGAGTGTGGTAGGTGGCTGTCCAAAATATCTAGCTGGTCCCAGGTTACTAATGGCGCACCACCTACATATGCGCCATTAGTAACCCTGGTTACTAATGGCGCACCTCCTCTGGTGCGCCATTAGTAGTTCTGTAAAAAAAAAGTAGTGGCACACCACCAACAGATGCGCCATTAGTAACACTGGTTACTAATGGCGCACTAGCTTTGGTGTGCCATTAGTAGTTTGCAAAAAAAAACAATTTTTTTTATAGTAGTGGCGCACTACTAACAGATGCGCCATTAGTAACCAGGTTACTAATGGCGCACGAGGTGCTAGTGCGCCATTAGTAGTTTTGCAAAAAAAATATATAGTAGTGGCGCACCGAGAGTGTGGTGCGCCATTAATATCCACCACACTAATGGCACACCTCACATGGTGCGCCATTACTATATAGTAGTGGCGCACTGCTTGTGTGGTGCGCCATTAGCATCTATATCATCTATAGCCCTTTTCCTAGTAGTGTGATTACAAAGAACATATCTACAAGTTTTCATAAGCATTGGAGATGGATAGCTATTTTCCTGGATTTAATTCCTTCAACTAGCAGAAAAAGAATTAATTATAAATCAAAAATATTGCAAATGACTTAGCAATATTTTTGCATATCTAGGGTATAAAGATAATGGATCATCACTAGGAAAAGGTTTGGGAGGCAACAGGGCAAAAGAAATTGGGGTTCCTTTGAAACAGGAGAGATCAGGGTTTCCCTTCCGGCAATTCGGAAGGTAGGGTTTTGACGACAAAACCCCGAGAAGATATCTTGGGTGGAAAGGCTAGACTGGGGAGAGTCTCTCGTTGGATAGGGTCAAATCCGCAAAGGAAAAGAAAACACAGAGCGAAAACCAGGGTGTTACATCCGGTGCGAGTTAGTTATATGATCTCATGGTCATAGGAATAAATACTTGACACGCAAAAAACAATGGCAACAAAATGACACGATCACATGCTACGTTCATAATTTGGGTCTAATCCATCACATGATTCTCCTAATGATGTGATCCAGTTATCAAGTGACAACACTTGCATATAGTTGGAAAACATTGACTATCCTTGAACAACTGGCTAACCAACTAGAGGCTTGCTAGGGACATTGTTTTTCTATGTATCCACACATGTATCTATGTTTTCATTCAATACAATTATAGCATGGATAATAAAAGATTATCTTGAAACAGGAAATAGAATAATAACTATTTTATCATTGCCTCTAGGGCATATTTCCAATAGTCTCCCACTTGCACTAGAGTCAATAATCTAGTCCTCACAACGCCATGCGATTTACATTGTAATAAATCTAACACCCATACAGTTCTGGTGTTGATCATGTTTTGCCCGTGGAAGAGGTTTAGTCAGCGAATCTGCTACATTCAGATCGGTGTGCACTTTGCAAATATTCACGTCCTCTCCTTCGACGTAGTCGCGCATGAGGTTGAAGCATCGTTTGATGTGCATGGTCTTCTTCTGAAACCTTTGTTCCTTTGCTAAAGCAATGGCATCAGTGTTGTCACAGAACAGAGTTATTGGATTTAGTGCGCTCGGCACAAATCCAAGATCCGTCATGAACTGCTTCATCCAGACACCCTCCTTAGCTGCCTCTGAGGCAGCCATGTACTCCACTTCACATGTAGAATCTGCTACGACGCTTTGCTTGGAACTGCACCAGCTTACCGCACCCCCATTAAGAATAAATATGTATCCGTTTGAGACTTAGAGTCATCTGGATTGGTGTCAAAACTTGCGTCGATGTAACCCTTTATGACGAGCTCCTCGTCACCTCCATAAACGAGAAACATTTCCTTAGTCCTTTCAGGTACTTTAGAATATTCTTGACCGCCGTCCAGTGATACATCCCTGGATTACTTTGACACCTGCCTTCCATACTTATGGCCAAGCTGACGTCCGGTCTAGTGCACAACATTGCATACATGATAGAACCTATGACTGAAGCATAGGGGACGGAACTCATCTGTTCTATATCTTCCATAGTTGATGGGCACTGAGTCTTGCTCAATTTTATATCTTGTAACACTGGCAAGAACCCCTTCTTGGACTTTTCCATTTTGAACTTATTCAAAACTTTATCAAGGTATGTGCTTTGTGAAAGTCCTATCAGGTGTCTCGATCTATCCCTATAGATCTTAATGCCTAGAATGTAAGCAGCTTCTCCTAGGTCCTTCATAGAGAATCTTTTATTCAAGTAATCCTTTACGCTCTCCAAAAACTCCATGTTGTTTCCAATCAGAAATATGTCATCCACATATAATATTAGAAACGCCAGAGAGCTCCCACTCACTTTCTTGTAAATACAAGATTCTCCAACCACTTGTATAAACCCAAATGCTTTGATCACCTCATCAAAGCGCTTATTCCCACTCCAAGATGCTTGCACCAGTCCATAAATGGATCGATGGAGCTTGCATACTTTGTTAGCACTCTTTGGATCGACAAAACCTTCGGGTTGCATCATATACAACTCTTCCTTAAGAAAACTGTTAAGGAACACCGTTTTGACATCCATCTGCTAGATTTCATAATCGAAAAATGCAGCTATTGCTAACATGATCCGAACGGACTTAAGCATTGCTACCGGTGAGAACATCTCATCGTAGTCAACTCCTTGAACTTGTGAAAAACCCTTTGCCACAAGTCAAGCTTTATAAATAGTCACATTACCGTCTGTGTCCGTCTTCTTCTTAAAGATCCATTTGTTCTGAATAGCCTTGCGGCCTTTAGGTAATACTTCCAAAGTCCACACTTTGTTTTCATACATAGATCCTATCTCGGACTTCATGGCCTCTAGCCATTTTTTGGAATCTGGGCCCACCATTGCTTCTTCATAATTCGCAGGTTCATTGTTGTCTAACAACATGATTGATAAGACAGGATTACCGTACCACTCATGAGTAGTACATGATCTTGTGGACCTCCGAGGTCCGATAGGAACTTGATCCGGAGTTTCATGATCATCATCATCAACTTCCTCCTCAACCAGCGTTGCTTCGACAGGGGTTTCCCCTTGCCCTTCACCACCATCTAGAGGGATTAGAGGTTCGGCAACCTTAAAAGGTTCTATCTTCCTCCCACTCAGTTCTTTCGAGAGAAACTCCTTCTCAAGAAAAGCTCCGTTCTTAACAAAAAAACACTTTGCCCTCGGATTTGAGATAGAAGGTGTACCCAACTGTCTCCTTTGGGTAAACTATGAAGACACACTTTTCTGCTTTGGGTTCTAGCTTTTCAGGCTGAAGCTTTTTGACATAAGCATCACATCCCCAAACTTTAAGAAACGACAACTTTGGTCTCTTGCCATACCACAGCTCGTATGGTGTCGTCTCAATGGATTTTGATGGTGCCCTATTTAAAGTGAATGCAGCTATCTCTAATGCATAACCCCAAAACGATAACGGCAAATTGGTAAGAGACATCATAGATTGCACCATTTCTAACGAAGTACGATTACGATGTTCGGACACACCATTACGCTGTGGTGTTCCATGCGGTGTCAACTGTGAGACAATACCACATTGTCTTAAGTGAGCACCAAACTCGAAACTCAAATATTCACCCCCACGATCAGAACGTAGGAACTTGATCTTCTTGTTACGATGATTTTCCACTTCACTCTGAAATTGCTTGAACTTCTCAAACGTTGCAGACTTGTGCTTCATCAAGTAGATATATCCATACCTACTCAAATCGTCAGTGAAGGTGAGAAAATAACGATATCCGCCGCGTGCCTCCACACTCATCGGACCGCACACATCGGTATGTACGATTTCCAACAAGTCACTTGCATGCTCCATTGTTCCAGAGAACGAAGTCTTAGTCATCTTTCCCATGAGGCATGGTTCGCACGTGTCAAGTGATTCAAAATCAAGTGACTCCAAAATCCCATCAGAATGGAGTTTCTTCATGCGCTTTACACCAATATGACCTAAGCGGCACTGCCACAAAAACATGGCGCAATCATTGTTAACTCTACATCTTTTGGTCTCAATGTTATGTATATGTGTATCATTGCTATCAAGATTCAATATGAACAATCCTCTCACATTGGGTGCATGACCATAAAAGATATTACTCATAGAAATAGAACAACCATTATTCTCTGACTTAAACGAGTAACCGTCTCGCAATAAACAAGATCCAGATATAATGTTCATGCTTAACGCAGGCACTAAATAACAATTATTTAAGTTCATAACTAATCCTGATGGTAACTGAAGTGAGACTGTGCCGACGGTGATTGCATCAACCTTGGAACCATTTCCCACGCGCATCATCACTTCATCCTTCACCAGCCTTCGTTTATTCTGCAGTTCCTGCTTCGAGTTGCAAATATGAGCAACAGAACCGGTATGCAATACCCGGGCACTACTACGAGAGTTGGTTAAGTACACATCAATAACATGTATATCAAATGTACCTAATTTTTCCTTGGCCGCCTTCTTATCAGCCAAATACTTGGGGCGGTTGCGCTTCAAGTGACCCAGTCTCTTGCAATAATAACACTCTGTTTCAGGCTTAGGTCTAGCCTTGGGTTTCTTCGTCGGATAGGCAATAGGCTTGGCGCTCTTCTTGGAGTTACCTTTCTTCCCTTTGTCGTTTCTCTTGAAACCAGTGGTCTTATTGACCATCAACACTTGATGCTCTTTCCGGAGTTCTGACTCTGCGACTTTCAGCATCGCGAATAGCTCGTCGGGTGACTTGTTCATCCCTTGCATGTTATAGTTCAACACAAAGCTCTTATAGCTAGGTGGCAGTGATTGAAGAATTTTGTCAGTGATAGTCTCTTGCGAGAGTTCAATACCCAGCTCAGCTAGACGTTTGAGTACCCACATTTTGAGCACATGTTCACTGACAGACGAATTCTCCTCCATCTTGCAAACATAGAATTTATCGGAGGTCTCATACCTCTCGATCCGGGCGTTCTTTTAAAACATAAACTTCAACTCCTGGAACATCTCATATGCTCCATGGCGCTCAAAGCAACGCTGAAGTCCCGGCTCTAACCATACAAGACTGCACATTGAACTACTGAGTAGTTCTCCTTACGTGTTAACCAGGCATTCAAAACATCTAGGCTAGACGTAGCGACTGGTTCATCTCCTAGCGCAGCATTAAGGACATAATCCTTCTTCCCAGCTTGCAGGAGCAGCTTTAGATTACGAGCCCAGTCTACAAAGTTGCTTCCATCATCTTTCAACTTAGCTTTCTCTAGGAACGTATTAAAATTCAGGGTTGCTACTGCGTAAGCCATTGATATACAACACAAATATTGCAAAGTCGACTTAGACTATGTTTAAGATAATTAGAATTTAACTAATAAAATTACTGATAAACTCCCAATCAAAAAGTACATCTCTCTAGTCATTTGAGTGGTACATGATCCAAATTCACTAACTCAAGTCCGATCATCGCGTGAGTTGAGAATAGTTTCAGTGGTAAGCATCTCTACGCTAATCATATCAACTATATGATTCATGCTCGACCTTTTGGTCTCATGTGTTTCGGGGCCATGTATGCACGTGCTAGGCTCTTCAAGTTTAACCCGAGTGTTCCGCGTGTGCAACAGTTTTGCACCCGTTGTATGTGAACGTTGAGTCTATCACACCCGATCATCACGTGGAGTCTCGAAATGACGAACTGTCACAACGGTGCATAGTCGGGGAGAACACAATTTCATCTTGAAATTTTAGTGAGAGATCACCTTATAATGCTACCGTTGTTCTAAGCAAAATAAGGTGCATAAAAGTATTAACATCACATGCAATTCATATGTGACATGATATGGCCATCATCTTGTGCTTCTTGATCTCCATCACTTAAGCACCGGCATGATCTTCTTGTCACCGACGCCACACCATGATCTCCATCATCATGATCTCCATCATCGTGCCGACATCGAGGTTGTCGTGCTATCTATGCTATTACTACTAAAGCTATGACCTAGCAATATAGTAAATGCATGTGCAAACACAAACGTTAGTTTAAATACAACCCTATGGCTCCTGCCGATTGCCGTAGCATCGATGCGCAAGTCGATATTAACTATTACAACATGATCATCTCATACATCTAATATATCACATCACGTCATTGGCCATATCATATCACAAGCATACCCTACAAAAACAAGTTAGACGTCCTCTAATTTCTTGTTGCATGTTTTACGTGGCTGCTATGGGTGTCTAGTATGATCCCATCTTACTTACGCAAAAACCACAACGGAGACGTGCAAATTTCTATTTAACCTCTCTCCAAGGACCGCCTCGGTCAAAACAAATTCAACTAAAGTTGAAGAAACTGACACCCGCCAGTCATCTTTATGCAATGAGTTGCATGTCAGTCGATGAAACCAGTCTCTCGTAAGCGTACGAGTAATGTCGGTCCGGGCCGCTTCAATCCAACAATACCGCCGAATCGAGAAAATACTAAGGAGGGCAGAAAATCGAACATCAAAATCCACAAAACCTTTTGTGTTCTACTCGAGATAACATCTATGCATGAACCTAGCTCATGATGCCGCTGTTGGGGAACGTTGCATGGGAAACAAAAAAAATCCTACACACACAAAGACCTATCATGGTGATGTCCATCTACGAGAGGATATTAGATCTACGTACCCTTGTAGATTGCTAAGCGGGAAGCGGTAAGAAACGCAGTTGATGTAGTGGTACAGCTTCGTGATTCAAATCACCGTCGTCCCACGATCCGTTCCGATCTAGCGACGAACGGATGACACCTCCGCGTTCAGCACATGTACAGCTCGATGACGATCTCGGCCTTCTTGATCCAGCAAGAGAGACGGAGAAGTAGATGAGTTCTCCGGCAACGTGATGATCTACTCCTGCAGGGCTCCGCCCGAGCTCCACAGAAATCCAATCTAGAGGTAAAACTATGTGGTATAGGTTTGAGTTGCACGTGGGAAAGTTGTGTCTCAAAAACTCTAAAACCACCAGTATATATAGAAGGAGGGGAGGGGCTAGCCTTGGGTCACAAGGGCCCCAAGGGTGCGTCGGCCGAAGGGAGAGAAGGACTCCTTCTCCAATTCAGTTTGGGGAAGGAGGAGTCCTCCTCTTCCTTCCCACCTCCCTCTTTCCTTTTTTTTCTTTCCTTTGGTTTTTTCACTTGTGGCGCCATAGCCCTCTTGGGCTGGATCCACCAGCCCACTAAGGGCTGGTGCACCACCCTGGGGTTACTGGGCTCACTTCCGGATGGGTGGGCCACTCCCGATGAACACTCGGAACCCATTCGTCACTCCCGGAACACTACCGGAAATGCCCGAAACTTTACGGTGACAAAATGAAACCATCCTATATATCAATCTTCATTTCTGGACAATTCCGTAAACCCTCGTGACGTCCTTGATCTCATCCGGGACTCTGAACAACATTCGATAAACACACATATAACTCAACTATGCTAAAACATCATCGAACCTTAAGTGTGCAGACCCTGCGGGTACGAGAACTATGTAGACATGACCCGAGACACTCCTCGGTCAATATCCAATAGCGGGATCTAGATGCCCATATTGGATCCTACATATTCTCCGAAGATCTTATCGGTTGAACCTCAGTGTCAAGGACTCATATAATCCCGTATGTCATTCCCTTTGTCCTTCAGTATGTTACTTGCCCGAGTTTCGATCGTCAGTATCCGCATACCTATTTCAATCTCATTACCGATAAGTCTCTTTACTCGTTCCGTAATACAAGATCCCGCGACTTAAACTTAGTCACATTGCTTGTCAGGCTTGTGTGTGATGTTGTATTACCGAGTGGGCCCCGAGATACCTCTCCGTCACACGGAGTGACAAATCCCAGTCTTGATTCATACTAACTCAACGGACACCTTCGGAGATACCTGTAGAGCACCTTTATAGTTACCTAGTTACGTTGCGACGTTTGATACACACAAGGTATTCCTCCGATGCCAGTGAGTTATATGATCTCATGGTCATAAGAATAAATACTTGACACGCAGAAAACAATGGCAACAAAATGACACGATCACATTCTAGGTTCATAATTTGGGTCTAATCCATCACATGATTCTCCTAATGATGTGATCTAGTTATCAAATGACAACACTTGCATATAGTCAGAAAACCTTGACTATCCTTGATCAACTAGCTAGCCAACTAGAGGCTTCCTAGGGACATTGTTTTGTCTATGTATCCACACATGTATCTATGCTTTCATTCAATACAATATAGCATGGATAACAAACGATTATCTTAAAACCGGATATATAATAATAACTATTTTGTCATTGCCTCTAGGGCATATTTCCAACATTATGTTACATAAATGAGCGCTCCTAACATGCTTGGGGTTGTTATGGGGACCCCCTAGATTCTCGTTTTGGAATAAAGCTCGTCTGGCAAGGCCCAACATTGGTATTATATTTGCCAACATAATAATTCTGCTAATACTGAAAAACATAGGGTATCATGAACCCGAGGAGTAATTCAACATAATACAGGGAGGGCCAGTGCTGATGGTGCTGGTCCAAAACAGAGCCACTTGCGGGGCCACCCGGGGCAACTCGGGGATTTCTATCCGGCCACCGTACGTATTGCTCATCCGTCCTGTCCTGAGAACGAGATACACAGCTCCTATCGGGATTGTCGACACGCCGGGCGGCCTTCCTGGACTTTTTTACCTTTCTCGAGCGTCCTATGCGAGGGATTCCGAGGATGCTTTCGGTAATCTCCAGGTTGAGCTTTTCCAATAGGAACCCGAGGAGATCATGGGTTTCCTTGATCGAGGTCATTCCATCGTAGCGTGTGGTAGTTTGTGATGGACTAGTTGGAGCACCCCTGCAGGGTTAAATCTTTCGAAAAGTCGTCCCCGTAGTTATGTGGCAACCTTGAAACTTTGTTTAACATCCATTCTAGATAACCTGAAGTTAACTTAACTAGTCGTGAACCCGTGAGGACTCACGGGCTAGCTGCAAAATATTTACCTAGAATCAAATACCATAGAAAATAGAAATGTGTTGTGTATGACCACAGTGACCTGACATACCATCGCAACCTACAGGATTAGGGATATGAGGACTAATTAATAGGGAATATGTTTTCTTGAATAAGTTATGTGTACATGTGACTGGCCATAAACTAAATTGGCACATTCGCAAACAAAAACTAAATTGGCAGAAAAGTTATATATTCTAAATAGCTTGATGACATTATTTATATTGTTTCTGTTTTCACTATATGAACGACAGAAATTGTATATCAAAAAAAAATGTATGGCTAGTCATATTAACCATAATTTTGTGTGCCGTTTGAGGAGCATGTGGAGTCGTTGAATATATTAGTATGCACGGGCTAGCTAAATAAATCACATTTACACATTCAGTACCATTTATTAATTGTAAAATCTCTTAACATATTCGAATATAAGATTTTTATGAATACATATAAGAAATATTACTGTTTAGAACATGTAACTGTTGGCAGTATGATTACTAGGACCAAAATGTACATTTATCTTCGATAAGTTCAACTGTTTTCTACCACTTTATCAGAATCATCATTTCACTAAGATCGGCATGCAGATATGCAAATATCTAAAATTAATATAATAACACTATAGGAGCATTCGTTGTTTCATCTAAATAGAGAATAATCCATTATGTGTACCCTGTCGTTACTTTCTTCTATTTGGTTTCGGGGATGCAAATATGTAAGGAAACGCGATGTCATATATTAGTGAAATGGAAAACACATGCTATATTTATTTAAAAGTGACGACGTAGTTTATGTGCGACGTCCACTGTTTTGTGGCTATGTTTTTTTTTGGCAAAATTACAGAACAGGACAATATATGAAGAACACAATGTCAATTTTTTCTGTATAATTCATTCCCTAAATAAAAAAATGGCTTTAAAATAGACCATGGGAAATTTATACTCATACTTTAATACCTTTATATATCAAAATATCAGATATAGTGTATCATAGGACTATTAGTAATCTCATCCTGCCACTCTAAATACTATACAAAACTATGAAGCATCAAATGAGAAACAATAGTCTAAAGATATAAAGACGACCATAAATACAGAAAATGCAAAGTTCTTGAAGGTTAGCCATTTTACCCAGATACCCACATAATGGAGAGCAGGCTTGCAAAATGAAAAAACCATCAATAATCCTATATTGTTTCTTTTTTTAAGAAAGGGATAGATATGCATATCTTTTCATTGTTATAATAGTAGAAGGAAAAAACCTCACATATTAATTTAAATCTATCATGCGCTCAATGGAATCTTCCTCTCCAATTAATATATCTACTAATGATGGTAACGAAATACTTTATTTTCTAATTTAATTTATATTGTGCAAATTTATTCGTCTACCATCTACAATGTAAAAAGGTGATTGCTTACTCTTATTTTTATGATGAAGAAATAAAACAGCCATAAAATCAAAGAAATTTTGTTCTAGTCTTAAACGATGAACACTACTTAGAAAGCATTTGAACAAAATGACCTACTGAATATAGATGATAACGTTACCACATCATAATCACCAACAAAAGAAAAACAGTCAAAAAGGTCCATAGTAGTATAGCAAAAAAATATTGATCATTGATGTAATGATCACATGTTATTGAAATAAGCTTGTCCATGTGGAATCAAGAATTATAAATGTAGAGATTCGATAAAAGTCCTCGAGGTGTAGATTTACATCATAATTTTGATTAGAGTAGTGACATAAACCTGAGTTATTTGGAGAAGAAATAAATGTGATCTCGGATGTTAAATCTATAGTGGAAATGCGTGGTCACTGAGGTCTACCAAATTGACCAATTATGTTACGGGTGAAAAAATTTAACCATTGAGTAAATATGCAAGAAGTTCTCTAGTTCTTACAAATATAAATATGATTTAGAAATTGTATTAACAGCATATACTACATATAGAAGATTGCATTATATAGTTGCATGGTTGGATCAACTAATTATAAGAATTTCATAATTCCAAAAGTAGAATACATCAACATCATATTCAACGATTTTTCATATCGTATTCCCCATTTCCTAGGTAGAGATGACACAATAAACTCAGCAATTCTTTCCTGAAATTAAAGAAGAAGAATCAAGAAGCACAATGGACTGAAGTTGTTCCGTGTAAAACAAAGAATTAGCACCAGATTAATGGTTGATGCTTCTGATCAAACTTTATGTGTCCAGAAAAAACTCATGAATGTATGACATGGTTCGCCAAATTTGTTATTGTAGTCACTTATCTTTAATTTTCCTTTGCTATCTGAACAAATGATCTTCAACATAACTAATATAAAAACAAAACAAATGCTGATAAGGTACACGGTCATGAAATAATTTATTGTGTGATTACATTTATATTGTGCAAGTTCATTTGTCTACCATCTACGATGTAAGAAATTTGTTCGCTTCCTCTTATTTTTACTATGTAGAAATCAAGCAGCCAGAAAAGAAAGGAAATTTTATCTAATGTTAAGTGATGAGCACTACTTAGGAAGCATCTAAAAAATGTCCAGCTACTATAAATAGATGATAATTAACATAACCACATCATACACGTTTTACCCACTTGGAAGACTATTTGTAATTCTTGTGCATCATATTGTTGATATCTACCCAATACATGTTGTTCGCAATTATAATTGGGAATGCAAGCAAAACAAAGCAATAGAACATGAGGAAATAAAGACGATGCCTTGAATTTGCCCGACTGCTTGCCGTGTACCATGAGGTCATATTTCGTCCGCACTGGTGGCCCTGGCCAACGACGGTGCAAAGCCCGACGCCTCGTACTTCATCCATGTTGGCACTTGTTTGTTTTGTTGCCGGACAAAAGCATAGACTATGTGTTCCCATACGGTCAAAAAGGTAGCTAGTCTTAGATGGAATCGACCCAGCAGACTGCCTCAAAACGTATACTTGTGTGTCCCAACAAATCAAGCCAGGCATTTACGGCCTACCTCAAAATCAGATTCTTTAGCCTTGCGTCAGCGCCGTGCAGCCATGCATGTAGTCTCGATGAGGGGACTTCAAATCAAACGCCAGCATCATCGAGCCGCCCTAGTTCACGATGGGAGAACCAGCATTCAGTCCTGCATGAGGCCATCTAGTACAGGCTGTAGTTCTTACTCAAATCCATAAAGTGTGAAACTTTGAAGTTTAGTATGGCTCAGAGAATGACGCTAGGGTTTCTTGATAGCGCAACAAATCAAGTCAAGAATGTACCTACTCCCGTTTCAGCGCCGTCCAGCCGTGCATGTAGTACCGACCAGAAGCCTTCAAATCAAATCCAACATCATCCAGCAGCCTTAGCTCACGATAGAAGTTCCAACATGCAGTCCCGCATTAGGTCTTCCACAAGGCAACTTTGAAGTTTGCGCGTGGAGGCCATAAAGAGTCCAAAGGCTGTATTTTCCCTAGATGGAATCGTGGAGACAAAAGAGCTTAAGGAAAGAAAAGGGTGTATTTTCCCTAGATTGAATCGTGGAGACAAAAGAGCTTAGAAAACTGTAAGTGCATCTAGTGCCCCTTAGTGATTTTGGTGGTTTGAAGACTTATAGGTTAAGTATCTAATGTGTTTATAAGTGTACACGGGATCTATAAGTCATTGAGGAGTTTGAGATATTTGAAGAATGTCGACCCCTAAAAATATATGTATTCAGTTGAAGAAATTGGTCTGAAGCTGAAGAAATGAATCGCGAAGAATTTGCGATGAAATTGATATTCCTCATGAAGATATTGATATTGAGAAGATCGGTGGTTCCTGAAGAAAATCGTTCTGAAGAAATTGAAGCATGAAGATTTACGTTTTCTGTCTTACTTTCTTCGCATTTGATGAATAGGAACACCGTACTGTTAAAGGGGGTCAAAGTAACGCTATGGAATGAATTTCCTCATGATGCTCAACCCAAGCCAAATCCTACCAAAAGCCTCAAGTGAGGAATATGAGTGACATAAGGACTCTCACAGTTGAGAGTCCCGACCGTTTCGATAAGCCACGCCAAATCACTGATCTTATCCACTCCAACGGTCATATTATTTAAGGGCATTAATGTCAAATCATGTCGGGATGCTCCCAGGCTATAAATAGCCGCCCCCCACAACCACTAGCTGGTTGGCTGCTCTGTTAGAAACTGACACTTGTCATAAGAGCAACCCAAATTCCTCAGAGCTTTCGAGAGTAAATCATCAGTGAGGAAATACACCACCCACCGAAACCACAAACCAAACCTAGTGATTGAGCATCACTGAAGAAGTTGTTCCTGTGTGGGACTGAAGCCTTTTACCTTTGAGGACTGTGCATCCTCCAGACGGTTAGGTGTCATGGTCTAGAGCAATCCAGCAGTCAATTGTGGATCGCCGGGTGACCGAGTTTGTGAGGGTTTGGAAGTCTGCCCTGAAGACTTACCACGAGTGTTGGGCGAGGACCGTGTGTCCTTAGCTCAAGGAGAGTACGGTAGGGACTGTGTGTCCCGGGACTGGGTGTCCTTTGGTTTCAATACCAAGCCGCTCCAAACCAGATGTACAACTGTCACAGCAGTTGGAACTGGGTCATCAACAACAGTCTTCACCAAGAATCGGGTTCTATCCTCAACTCTTTACATTCTCTGTATTATGTGTTGATGACTTTCACTGTAACTGTTTGAAGAATTTGCTGAAGACTTTCTCTGAATTTCCTCAACCCCAAATTCTTCACTTGAGTTAATCATCATCTGTATTCTGCGTGCCTGCTTGCTGTGCAATCTGTTTTCATAATCTTCACTCTGTAATACTGCTGTTGTGAACGATTGCACAACTGATCCTTAACTGTTTCCGCTGTAAGTTAGTCATCAGTGAGGAATTTCCTCAAAAGGAATTTCCTCAGTGATGAAATTCTAAAAATCTCCTATTCACCCCCCCCCTCTAGTCGATATAACGCACTTTCAATTTGTATCGGAGCAAGGTACTCCCTTGTTCTGTGTGATTTTGGTTTAACCACCTGGAGTTTTAGTTATGTCGACTGCAGGCATGTTTAAGGTGACTGCAGCATGTCCTACCTACGAGGGAAAGAATTTTCCCTTCTGGAAGAACAAAATGCAAATGCATCTACAAGCTATAGACAATGATCTCTGGTATATTGTCGAAAATTGTGTTCCCATCATTTCTTCTAGTGTCACTGCAGCTGATGTGAAGAAATTCATGCAACTCGATTCTCAAGCGAAGAACATCATTTGTGGTCATCTGAGCCCTGGCCAGTTTGGAAGAGTAAGTGCCTTAGGCTCTGCTACACTGATCTGGCAAAGACTGTGCAAGGTAAATGAAGGAGTATCAACCCAACGCGACTCTCGTGTTGATATTCTTCGCAATCTCTTCAATCGCTTCAAGAGACATGAAAATGAACTGCAAGCACTGGGAGCTCGAGACATCACTAATCACGAAGTTGTGAAGAAACTGCTGAGATCTTTGGATTCTTCATTTGACACTTTAGTTCTGACGATCCAAGAAAGACCAGACTACAAGATGCTAGATCCTGCTGATATCCTTGAAAGGCTAAATACTCATGAATTCCAGCTAGAAGAAAAGAGAGATCTATATGGACAAAGCTATTCCAGACCACGCGCACTGAAGGCAAGAGCAATTTCCTCATCTGAAGAAGAAGACACAGATGACAGCAGTTGTGACCCTGAAGAATTTGGTCAGGAACTTGCAATGCTTGTGAGGAAATTCCAGAGATTTACACGACGAGGCTAGTTCGGTAAATCATCAAGAAGAGACATGAGGAAATCAGAATCTGCATCTGAGGACTACAAGAAACGGACCTGTCACAAGTGCAAGAAATCAGGTCATTACATTGCTGATTGTCCTCGCTGGGGAAAGGAATCAAAGAAGAAGAAATACAAGGATGACAGTTCTGATGACTCAAAGAAGAAGAAGAAATCTTCAAAATCCTCATCCTCAAAGTCCTCCTCACACAAGAAGACTAGCTTCAGAAAGGCTCGGGCACTTATTGGCAAGGAAATGGATTCCGAGGCAGAATCAGAAGAATGTGATGATGAAGAAGGCTCTGGAGAAGATTCAGAATCCGGACAGGCTAGTCTTGCACTAGCAACCAATTTCGTCAGCAAGTCAATCTTCAATCTTGAAGAAAATGAGTGCACCATCCATACTGATGACTTCGCTCCAACCTATTGCTTCATGGAAAAAGGTTCAAAGGTATCACATAATGCCTCCTCATCTGATTCAAGTGACTGTGAACATGATGATTACAAAAAACCCAGTTACAGTGAACTTGCCATCATTGCCACTAAACAACAAACTGCTCTAGAAAAGCTTCAAAAACTGCTAGACCAAAGTGATGATCTGTTGAATGATGAAATGAATCTTAATCAAATCCTCGCTGATGACATGAAAAATCTTCAGTCTAGATTTGATATTCTTCAGGATCGTTATGATACACTCCTCACTGATCATGAGAAGCTTTCCTACGAATTTCTTCAAAGGAAGCTTGATCTTGAGAAGCTGAGGATGTCTTATGATGATCTTCGTATGGAAAATGATTCATTACTAGCTCAACAGATCAGCGCTAGTCAAGTTGAATTTATTCCTCCATGTCTTACATGCATTGATCGTGAAACTGCTAATTCTTCACCAGAATCTTCAAATGCTACCACTGCTACAAATACTTCAACTGCACCTGTTGTGTCTATTTCCTCACGTGAGGAAAACACAAATGTCACTGATGAAAATGTAGGGTTGAAGGAATTGTACGTGACACGCATGTACAAAAGCCTCAAAGGACATCAAATCCTTTGTGATGTGCTCAAAAAGCAGATCTTGAACAGGAACCCGAGGAAAGAAGGAATTGCCTTTGAGAGGAAATTGAATGCTGATGGATCTTACTGGAAACCTGAGCAGTATCCCAAAACCTCATGGGTTGCTGCTACTGGGCCTCCTTTTGATCCATCTAATCTAACTGGCTTCTCATGTGAATTATCCTATTCTTCGGATGAGTCATTTGATTCCAACTATAAACTGTTCAAAGATCAATCTGGTGAAGTATTTGCTCGATATGTTGGAACTAACTGCAGGAATGGCCCTCCTCTGAGGAAAATCTGGGTTCCCAAAAGTTGTCTTGAAGATCTTCAAGTAAATGTCCTCATGACATCACCTCTGAAGAATCTGAACCCCAGATCAAATTCCTCAGGAGGACCAAAGTCTTCAAGAGGATCAAAATCCTCAACTGGTCAAAACTATGCTCATACCCGTGCTTATGCGTCTAACATGCAGGGAAACTACAAGGAATATGATTATGAGCTCTATTCTTCAAGTCATTATGTTCATAAATCCTCAAACCAGTTCTCTGCATACTCTTATGAGTACTTTAACCCCCCTACTGTTAAGAGAACTGCATTAGCTTCAATGCCACCTTTCTCATATGGTGCTCGCAGGATGATGAACGCTTTGCCACCCCTTCAAATGTGGGTGGTGAAGAAATCAAACTAATCACTTCTGCAGGTCAGGTCTCCAGATGAATATCATCACTTGAAGAATTTGCTAGAGACCTGAGGAAATGCTTGATAGGACGCAAGCTAATGATTGATGAAATAGAAATATTTCACACGTCCTTACATTTCTGTTATGATGAAATTAGTATCATATTCTTCAAATTTGAAGCATATGAGATGGTAAGCTGTACTAATTCATCTGCAGGATGACAAACCCAAAAATACTGAGTGGGTTCTCGATAGTGGCTGCACACATCACATGACTGGTGATAAAAGCCTACTGATGAATATGCCACTAACTCCATCACCTCTGAAGCAAATCACATATGCTGATAAAGGTAAAAGCAAGGTATTGGGACTTGGCAAAGTAGCTATTTCCAAGGATAGGCATATGGACAAAGTGAAGCTTGTTGAATCCCTTGGTTTTAACCTCATGTCAGTCTCAATGCTTTGTGATCTTGATATGATTGTTATCTTTGGTAGATATAGATGTGTAGTCATCATGGAATCTGACAGATCCAAAGTCTTCGAAGGTGTAAGAAGAGGGGATTTGTACATTGTTGATTTCTCTACAGGTCCTCAACCAGCCACTTGCTTACTAGCAAAAACCTCAGAAGGATGGCTGTGGCATAGAAGACTAGGTCATGCAGGCATGAGGAATTTGCACACACTTGCAAAGAAGAAGCATGTTATTGGCATCGAATCAGTCAAATTCCTCAAGGATCATCTCTACGGTGCTTGTGAATCTGGGAAAATGACCAGATCCAAGCATCCCTCCAAAACCATCATGACCACTACACGTCCATTTGAATTGCTTCATATGGATTTATTTGGACCTACACACTATGCAACACTAACCAATGCAGCATCTCTATATGGCTTTGTCATAGTTGATGATTATTCCAGATACACTTGGGTGCATATCATAGTGTATAAAACTGAAGTGCAGGAAATCTTCAAACGATTTTCTTCAAGGGCATCAACGAACTTCGGCATCAAGATCAAACATATCAGGAGTGATAATGGAACCGAGTTCAAAAACACTGGTCTTGATGATTATCTTGATGAACTTGGTATTACTCACGAATTGTCTGCTCCTTATACTCCTCAGCAGAATGGTGTCGTCGAAAGAAAGAACAGGACTCTGGTTGAAATGGCAAGAACTATGCTTGAAGAATATCAGACTCCTCGTCGCTTCTGGCCTGAAGCAATCAACACTGCATGTCATATCATCAACAGGGTATATCTTCACAAATTCCTCAAGAAAACCTCATATGAACTCCTCACTGACAAGAAACCCAATGTAAGTTATTTCAAAGTCTTCGGTGCAAAATGCTGGATTAGAGATCCTCATCATAGCTCAAAATTTGCACCTAAGGCACATGAAGGTTTTATGCTCGGTTATGGAAAGGACTCGCACACCTACAGAGTCTTCAACAACTATCACAACAAAGTTGTTGAGACTGTAGATGTGCGGTTCGATGAAACTAATGGCTCGCAAAGAGAGCAATTGCCTTCTGATCCAGATAAGCTATCTCCTGAGGAAGCGATAAAGCTTAAGCCTACTGAAGACATTGTCCCCACTGAGGAAATTGGTGAAGAAACAATCCCTATAGCTGATAAAAGTCAAGAAGATGCTCCTGAGGAAATTGCAACAGCACCACTTCCTCAGCCCAGACAAAATCCTCAACCAGCTCATCCGAGGATTGCAAATGAAGTAGAACTTGACAAAATCCTCAACGATATCAACGCGCCAGGTCCTCTCACTCGCTCAAAAGCTTCACACTTAGTTAACTTTTGTGGGCATTTTTCCTTTGTATCCATCACAGAACCCTCAAAAGTAGCTGAGGCTTTTCTGGAAACGGAGTGGATCCAGGCCATGCAAGACGAACTTCTTCAATTCAAGCTGAATGACGTATGGGAGCTCGTCAAACGACCAGATCCTCGCAAGCATAACATCATCGGCACCAAGTGGATTTTCCGAAACAAGCAAGATGAGGACGGTCAAGTGGTGAGGAACAAGGCACGACTTGTAGCCCAAGGCTACACCCAGGTTGAAGGAATAGATTTCGATGAAACTTTTGCACCTGTTGCTAGACTTGAAGCTATTCGAATTCTACTTGCTTATGCTAATCATCATAACATCATCTTATATCAAATGGATGTGAAAAGTGCATTCCTCAATGGTAAGCTTGAGGAAGAAGTATATGTTGCTCAGCCCCCAGGTTTTGAGGATCCAAAGAATCCAGACAAAGTCTTCAGACTCAAAAAGGCTCTGTATGGCCTCAAGCAAGCCCCTCGGGCATGGTATGATACATTGAAGGAATTCCTCATGAAGAAAGGCTTCAAACCTGGTTCACTCGATCCAACTCTTTTCACAAAAACTTATGATAATGAACTATTTGTATGTCAAATATATGTTGATGATATCATATTTGGCTGTACTGACAAAAGATACAGTGATGAATTTGCCTATATGATGAGTGAAGAATATCAGATGTCTATGATGGGGGAGCTGAAATTCTTCTTAGGTCTTCAAATTCGTCAACAAAGCAATGGAATCTTCATATCACAGGAGAAATACCTCAAGGATGTTCTGAGGAAATTCGACATGCATGAATGCAAAGGTGCCAAGACTCCAATGCCTACCAACGGTCACCTCGGCACTGATGAAAATGGTAAAGATTTCGATCAGCGGGTATACCGTTCTATGGTTGTCTCTTTATTGTATCTATGTGCATTTAGGCCAGACATAATGCTTAGCGTTTGCATGTGTGCACGTTTTCAAGCAAAACCGAAGGAATCACACCATAAGGCTGTGAAACATATTCTTCGATACCTAGCTCACACACCAACACTAGGATTATGGTATCCCAAGGGCTCCAATCTTCATCTAGTAAGGTATTCTGATTCAGACTATGCTGGTGACCGTGTGGATCGCAAGTCAACTTCTGGCACATGCCATTTCCTCGGAAGATCACTGGTTTGCTGGTCCCCAAAGAAGCAGAGCTGCGTATCACTCTCCACTGCCGAAGCTGAGTACATTGCTGCTGGTTCTTGCTGTGCTCAATTACTATGGATGAAGCAAACCCTCAAGGACTACGACATCAACATGAAGAATGTGCCTCTCTACTATGACAATGAGAGTGCTATCAAGATTGCCTATAACCCAGTACAGCACTCGAAGACCAAGCACATCCAGATTCGTCATCATTTTCTTAGGGATCATGTCCTCAAGGGCAATATCCTCATCGACCATGTGAAGACTGATAATCAACTGGCTGATATCTTCACTAAGCCCTTGGATGAGAAAAGGTTTTGCAAGTTGCGGTGTGAGCTAAATATCTTAGAGTCTTCAAATGTTTTGTAAAAACATGCACACATCCTAACACTTATGCAAAGATGATGACTTAGATGTGCAACACATGATGAAACGATTTTCTTCAACCAATGAAGAAAGTCACTCTGAATGTGAAGAAATTAACGAAGAAATTGATTCTCAGGGCCCTACGACAATTGTATGCGGCGTCTGTAATCAACATTCTTCTATGGTGGGCAACGCCACCGCCCAATGTGAAATTCCTCAAGTTGTTTTTCTTCAAATGATCAAATTCCTCACAATGCATTTTTCTTCAAAACAGCTGTTCTTCATTGTGATGATCTATTGCAAAATCTTCAAAACCACTTGATGACTTTCATTTGCCAAGGTAGACTGTGATTCCCAGTCCTCAACAGCATTCACTTATTGCTATTTCTTCAAGTTGATGTTTCTGCTAAGTGAATGTGATCGGACCCTATTTTCCCTCTATGCTATACTTATCCAGTCTATTCAATTCATCATATGCGTTCTACTTGAAACTTTGTTCAAAATCCTCACTGCATCCTTGCCAGTTGATGATTTCGTAACGAAAATCCTCAAATCTTCGAAAAATTGTTTTCTTCAAAGGAACAGTAACTGAACCCCCACTTCCCACGATTGGATAGCCACGATCTCCACTATCTCCACCCCATCGTCCGGGAGCTACACGTGTCCTGCGGAGACGTAGAGGCAAGGGCTATTCGGTCCGAAACTTTCGCGCCAAACAGTAACTTTTGGGCTATAAATATGTCCTTAACCCCCTCGGTATCATCTTCTTCGCCTCATCGCTCTCCTGCCACAGCACACCGAACCCTAGCGCCACCGCTGGTAGTCTTGTCGCCGGCAAGGAAGAGCTTCACTGCCTCAACCTTCTCGCCGCCAGGATCACGCCGGAGTGGGAACATCTACGTCCGCCGCCGCCGTAGACGTCCTCTGCTGCCAAGTTAGGGTGCATTGGACACTTGACCGAAGAGCCTCTCCAGCACCACCTTTTTGTGTTCTTCGTTCGCACCTTCCAGGGTAATTATATCCCATTTTTACAACAGATTAGATCTGAAATTTTACCTCTCCCATGTGAAATCTGTTTTTCCTCAAGATACGATGCGCACATGATTCCTCAAACACTATCCATCACCACAATCATTGATGAACTAGCTAAGCATCTAAGATTTTCACGAGATTCCTCAATTGTGCAAATTTTCGGATCTGTACAACTCTGGAACCCAAGAACAGAATGCTTAAGAAAATTCCTCAACCACTGGTTATATTCCTCAAACTGTCAAACTTTTCATTTTCTTCAAATCTGAGAACGCATATGACCTCTCCAAATTCCTCGCAACTATACTCTGTTCACAGGTACACACATGTCAGCTGATGAATCTCTCGGTTCTCATCACATTAACTCATTTGCAGCGTTTTTGGAAGAAATTCTTCAAGGCTTATCAGAGTCCTCAAGAGTTCAAAATCCTCAGAAAGTTCCTCGTCTGAAGAAAATGGAGGAAGAAAGAAAACAGAAGGGAGGAAAGAAACTGGAGCAGAACACAGCTGTTGATATTCCTGATGACATATACCTGGACTATTGCACGCCTGATGATGAACCTGAGACTATGCCTAAAAGAAAGATTAGGCTGCAGAAAATTGAACGCAGATGGGCAAAGGAGTGGAAGGAGTAAAGGTTTGTGACTCCAAAATATGCGAAGAAATTCGCTTTGAAGCCTCCTGGCAGAAGGGCCCCACTTGAGGATCATCAAGTAGCTCATCCCTCAAGTCTTATGACACTTGATGACTACCCAGATGAAAAAGAAAGGCATCTCGCCAAGCTCAAGAAGCAAGCAGAAACAGCAGTGAAGAAATTTCATGAATCCTCAGCTGCTGCCTCCGGTGCTGCTCATTCCTCAGCAGCAGAAACCTTAGGCTCCGAGATTCCTCAACCAAAGTCTATGCCAACAAAGCCAAAAGCTTCAAAACCCCAAGAGAAGTTTGCACCGACTTCTGTCACCAAACCCTCAGCTCCAAAACCCTCGGTTCCAAAACCGTCAACACCAAAACCATCAGCGCCAAAACCTTCAGCACCAATCGCATCTACACCAAAGTCCTCAGCTCCACCTCCAAAGCCAGTACAGAAGAATGTCGTGAAGACTACGACTGCCAGCTCCAGCTCCTCACTCCCAGCTGCAACTAGCTCGGAGACAAAGTCTTCAACACCTCTTTTGAAGACTTTGACAACAAATGAACCTGCACCTCTGCCCAGCCCCAGCAAAATAATCACAGTCACGTCTGCATCAGAGGGAAGTGAAGAATATGATGATGAAACTCTGGAAGCCATCATCAGGAACAAGCAAGAAAGGGTAGCACAAGCATCAGGCAGTGCTATTCCTCTGGCGATGGACCCCAAGGTCCTCCTCGACTTCATCAATGTGTGGTATGAAGACCCAAACACACCCATTGATGATTTGAAACTTCCTCCTGGTGTCAGCCACATGGTGGCTACCTTCATAAACAAAGCCAAGTGGAAGGAACAGAAGGCCAAGCAGGCAAAAATTGCAAAGGCCAGAAAGGAGAAATTCCTCAGGCAAAATGTTCTCAAGCTGACGCCTGAAGCATTGCTGTCCACCCAGGCAGAGCTGCAAGTCTTGACTGACAAGTGTGAGAAACTGTCAGATCGCACAAGCATCAAACGCAATTTCATCAAGCTAGCCACTAGTGCGGTTGATGACTACAACAAACGTCACCCCCCACCAGCACCGACTCCTCAGCCCCTGGTTGAACAGCCAGAAGATGCATCTCCTGTTGAGGAGGAAATTCCTCAAGCTGAGGAACAACACCAAGAGCGCCGTGCTGATGAGTCGGCCATTGAAGAAATCATCACTGAGACCGCTCCTGATGAATCTGCAACCCCTGATGAAACTGCTCCTGATCCAGCTACCTCATCAAAGCGGGCTGGTGACTCTGTTCCAGCTGGTTCCACACTGCCAGCTGAAGAATCTGTTGAGAAAACACCTTCACCAAAAACTTCAAAGGTGAAGAAATTAATCCCGTCTGCATCAGACGCGAAAAAGACAAGAGCTGCTGAGAAGGAAGCAAAGAAGAGAAAAGCTTCCTCAGCAGAAGAACAGATTGAGGCAAAACGCATCAAGGAAACTAAAGAATCTGCCCCTCTGGACCCGGTGCCTCTTAATGTTGCACCCTCATATGAAATGGTCGTCCTTGGTGACCACACTACTAGGGCAGATGAGGAAATGAAGAATGCTGCCTCTGAGGAGCATACTGATGAGGAAATACAAATTGATGACAGTCCTCAACCTCATATTCCTCAGAAAGAGACTACTGAAGCTTCAGCTGCAGCAGCTGATGAATCTGCTTCTGCCACAAAGTCAGCTGATGAAAATCAAGCTGAAGAAAATGTCCAGTCTGAGCAGGCTCCTCCCACTGAACAGGCTGACCAAACTCCTCAAGCTGAGAAGGATGAAGAAATTCCTCAACCTGATGCTCAGCCAGAACAAGAAATTCCTCATCCTGAGGAAACTGCTGAAGAAAATGTTCCCGCCCCTAACAATGAATTCATTGTGCTCAACCCAGAGACTGCCATGGTTGTTTCCCCTCCCATTCCTCAGCACAATCTCAATCCAGTTCAGCGCCTGCCGTTCTCAAAGCGGCCAAAGTTTCAGAAAGAGAATTTCTTTGAGGAAGGCATGTATTTCATCGGAGAGAATCCTTATGACAAGCCTCAAATGAGGCATCTGAAGTTTTGGACAAGGACTCAGATGAACTACTATGCTTCTGTGCTCTGTGGCTGCAACAAGATATTCCAGCACAGGCACATTCCTCATGATGAACTTGAAGAGATTCGCTGCATGGAACCAGTCCTCAGTGTACTACATGATGCAGGTTTGCTCCCTATGTGCTCCGACATATCAGATTGGAATAGTGAGCTAATTCTTCAGTTCTATTCAACTCTGCACATCTCAGGCAATGCTGATGACATCAACACTTGGGTGTTCGACTGGATGACCCAAAATACTCACTACAAGGCTCCAGCGTCTGAACTCCTCAGAGAACTGCCCGTACCAATTCCTTCAGAAGGGGCAGTGAAGCTTTATGTTGAGCGTGAGCTGCCAAATGGAATGATGGAAGTCCTCATGAAGCCTTTGGCAGCAGGAAAACCCTCAAGAACCACATTCCTCGTCCATGAGCTCAAGTACACACCCCGGTCTGTCTACCGCATTCTCTGCAGTGTGCTAGCCCCAATCAAAGGCCATGATGATGACGAAGATGTCGTCGGCCTCATGAAGAATACCCTCTTCAACATCATTCATGGTATCCCCATGAATATCCATGATTTGTTCTTGAGGACTTTGGCTGACAATGCAATGTGCCCATATGATCACAAAATTTATGCACCATGGATCATGAGATTCCTCAGGACAAGGACAGGCATCAACTTTCACGCAGATTTCCAGAACCATGTTGGTTATATGCCTCCTATCCGGGTCAACAAGAAGACTTTCGAGCCTATTGAGGGAAAAGGAAAGTCTGTAATTGATGAAGGAAGCAGGCCTCTTGTTGGTCAATTTAAAGAGCCTGATGCATATTCCTCATGGGACGATACTGACACTCGTCCACCAAGCCCAGTTCCTCCTCGCGTGCTAAACACCAGAGAACTTATTCTCAGTCTTCATCAGAAGGTGGATCACAACCACAAATGGGTCAAACACCAGTTTGGTGCCATTGTGAAAACCCTCACTGAGACACAGAACAGTGTGAAGCTAAATCATCACTATCTGCATGAGGTTTTTGATCGCACCTGGGCTACCCTTGCACATCTGAAGACCGAGACTGAGCTTGAAGAATTGAACTTTGAGCAGGACTTTGACTGGTCGTGGCCTCCCAAGAAAAAGTTCAGGCCCATTCCAGTGCCAGATCTTGAAGACAGCTCCTTCTCGTCCTTCCGCACCGCCGAATCTGATGAGGAACAGCTCGACACCGCAACAGGCCCAAGGAAGAAGACTACACCCAAGAAGCGCCAAGGATCTTCATCAACCGCCAAGAAATGAAGTCTTCACGGGCCTTAGTCCTTAGTTTGTCCCTTTTTGTCACTTGATGACAAAGGGGGAGAAACTTGAGAGTTAGTCTTCAAACGGGATTTATTTTTGGGGCTTATGAACTATATTTAAGTTACAAACTCTTGGCTCTTCTGAAGTGTTTATGTAATGAGTTGTAACTTAAGCCCGATGGTACTCTGACGCTTTTGAACGTTTTTCTTCGCATGCTTATTCCTCAAGTTTTAATGCACGCATGCTGAAATTCGTCAGATACCATTTGCCATCATGCATCCTCATTTTCTTCATATGATATGTTATATGTATGCATGATTTACAAGATTCAGGGGGAGATCTCCATGATATAAATCATCAATGTGCATATGCTATAAAAGCAAAATCCTCAAGGTATGCACATCTTCACGGGGAGTCTCTGTGAATCTTGTTTTCAAATTCCTCAAATGAGTATTTACACTTCATATTTTTGATCCCTGTTGAAGACTTAACCTAATTGTCATCAACCACCAAAAAGGGGGAGATTGTAAGTGCATCTAGTGCCCTTTAGTGATTTTGGTGGTTTGAAGACTTATAGGTTAAGTATCTAATGTGTTTATAAGTGTACACGGGATCTATAAGTCATTGAGGAGTTTGAGATATTTGAAGAATATCGACCCCTAAAAATATATGTCTTCAGTTGAAGAAATTGGTCTGAAGCTGAAGAAATGAATCGCGAAGAATTTGCGATGAAATTGATATTCCTCATGAAGATATTGATATTGAGAAGATCGGTGGTTCCTGAAGAAAATCGTTCTGAAGAAATTGAAGCATGAAGATTTATGTTTTCTGTCTTACTTTCTTCGCATTTGATGAATAGGAACACCGTACTGTTAAAGGGGGTCAAAGTAACGCCATGGAATGAATTTCCTCATGATGCTCAACCCAAGCCAAATCCTACCAAAATCCTCAAGTGAGGAATATGAGTGACATAAGGACTCTCACAGTTGAGAGTCCCGACCGTTTCGATAAGCCACGCCAAATCACTGATCTTATCCACTCCAACGGTCATATTATTTAAGGGCATTAATGTCAAATCATGTCGGGATGCTCCCAGGCTATAAATAGCCGCCCCCACAACCACTAGCTGGTTGGCTGCTCCGTTAGAAACTGACACTTGTCATAAGAGCAACCCAAATTCCTCAGAGCTTTCGAGAGTAAATCATCAGTGAGGAAATACACCACCCACCGAAACCACAAACCAAACCTAGTGATTGAGCATCACTGAAGAAGTTGTTCCTGTGTGGGACTGAAGCCTTTTACCTTTGAGGACTGTGCATCCTCCAGACGGTTAGGCGTCATGGTCTACAGCAATCCAGCAGTCAATTGTGGATCGCCGGGTGACCGAGTTTGTGAGGGTTTGGAAGTCTGCCCTGAAGACTTACCACGAGTGTTGGGCGACGACTGTGTGTCCTTAGCTCAAGGAGAGTACGGTAGGGACTGTGTGTCCCGGGACTGGGTGTCCTTTGGTTTCAATACCAAGCCGCTCCAAACCAGATGTACAACTGTCACAGCAGTTGGAACTGGGTCATCAACAACAGTCTTCACCAAGAATCGGGTTCTAATTCCTCAACTCATTACATTCTCTGTATTATGTGTTGATGACTTTCACTGTAACTGTTTGAAGAATTTGCTGAAGACTTTCTCTGAATTTCCTCAATCCCAAATTCTTCACTTGAGTTAATCATCATCTGTATTCTGCATGCTTGCTTGCTGTGCAATCTGTTTTCATAATCTTCACTCTGTAATACTGCTGTTGTGAACGATTGCACAACTGATCCTTAACTGTTTCCGCTGTAAGTTAGTCATCAGTGAGGAATTTCCTCAAAAGGAATTTCCTCAGTGATGAAATTCTAAAAATCTCCTATTCACCCCCCGTCTAGTCGATATAACGCACTTTCAAAAACCATGGAGGCCAGGTATAGATCCAACCCTGAAAGAGTTATGTGATTTCTGTGGAAAAAATAAATTATGTGGGTCAATCTACACCGTAATAATTCGGACCCACCAGATAAACGGTTCCTATTTTCTAATTGTCGTGGTAACGATTCCGACAATAGAAAGAGGGTAGGATAACGGAGCATGATCTATCAAGATGCACATGGGTGACACGGTGGTTTTAGCGAGTTCAGGCCTCTCAAAGTGGAGATAACAACCCTACGTCTCGTGCTCCGTAGAGGCTTTGTTTTATCTGTCATGGACATGAGTTACATGGTGTAGAGAGAGCCAGAGCTACAGGGAAGGAATGAGCCTGCAGGGGGAGAAGAAGAAGAAGATCCCTTAGCTATGTGGAGGGGGTGGCTTATATAGAGTGCGCCACCTCCTCACCTCTTATGTTATAAGATGGGGCATTGATGCCATAATGTCAGCCCACTACAGATGTCTTGCCGACTGTTGGTATTTGCATGACCGAGTGAGTCATATGACCGAGTGGTTGACTGTCATCCGAGTGGATGGAATGTACTTGCCTGAGTAGATCCGTACCGAGTGTATTAGATGTTGTCACGATCCAGTAGGAATTTCCCTTGTAGCCCTTAAACTAATAATGAGGTGCCCTTGGGTAGGACGTATTGGTCAGACCTATGACCCTACCCTATGGCTATATCCCCGTCATTAGCCCCCGAATGGATCAGGGTCCGAGTGGTGAAGGTGTCGATGTAAATCTTGTAGCAGCAGATCGAACTTGAACGTGCTTCAGAACCTTGCGAAATTATGCGTTGATTGAAGTCTTCATCATTCGCCCTGATCGATTCCGCTGAGTAGTACGTCCGAGTGAACTTAAGAATTGAAGTAGGTCCGAGTGACCAACAGGACCTTGAGACTTTGACTGACTGTTGGTAGTCGGTTGGAATCTGTTGAATCTGTTGAACTTGGATGTTGTTGGTGGACCTGACCAAGCAGAATGTTTCTTTTTTGTATTTCTCTTCCTGTGGGGGCACGCTCAGTGCACCCACTGGGTGTAGTCCCCGAGCCTCTATCGGACTAGATGAGTCCGGCAGAGGGTTTAGACTTCCAGTGCTCGTCATGTTGAATGTTTGTTGAATCTGCATTATATGATTTCTGGATCAAAGTCAAGTCTTCGAGTGTATTTTTTAACTTAGGCGATACGGGGTCGCAGCTAAGTTCCCGAGTGTGGAGCGTGTCTGTACTCGGAGTAGTTTTAACTTAGGCGATACAGAGTCGCAGCTAAGCCTCCGCGTGTGGAGCATGTCCGCACTCGGAGTTGTTTTTAACTTAGGCGACACGGAGTCGCAGCTAAGTCCCCGAGTGTGGAGCATGTCCGTACTCGGAGTTGATTTTAACTTAGGCGATACGGAGTCGCAGCTAAGCCCCCGAGTGTGGAGCATGTCCGCACTCGGAGTTGTTTTTAACTTAGGCGACATGGAGTCGCAGCTAAGTCCCCGAGTGTGGAGCATGTCCGTACTTGGAGTTGTTTTTAACTTAGGCGATACGGAGTCGCAGGTAAGCCCCCGAGTGTGGAGCATGTCCGCACTCGGAGTTGTTTTTAACTTAGGCGATACGGAGTCGCAGCTAAGCCCCAAGTGTGGAGCATGTCCGCACTCGGAGTTGTTTTTAACTTAGGCGATACGGAGTCGCAGCTAAGCCCCCGAGTGTGGAGCATGTCCGCACTCGGAGTTGTTTTTAACTTAGGCGACACGGAGTCGCAGCTAAGTCCCCGAGTGTGGAGCATGTCCGTACTCGGAGTTGTTTTTAACTTAGGCGATACGGAGTCGCAGCTAAGCCCCCGAGTGTGGAGCATGTCCGCACTCGGAGTTGTTTTTAACTTAGGCGACACGGAGTCGCAGCTAAGTCCCCGAGTGTGGAGCATGTCCGTACTCGGAGTTTTTTTTAACTTAGGCGATACGGAGTCGCAGCTAAGCCCCCGAGTGTGGAGCATGTCCGCACTCGGAGTTGTTTTTAACTTAGGCGATACGCAGTCGCAGCTAAGCCCCGAGTGTGGAGCATGTCCGCACTCGGAGTTGTTTTTAACTTAGGCGATACGGAGTCGCAGCTAAACCCCCGAGTGTGGAGCATGTCCGCACTCGGAGTTGTTTTTAACTTAGGCGACACGGAGTCGCAGCTAAGTCCCCGAGTGTGGAGCATGTCCGTACTCGGAGTTGTTTTTAACTTAGGCGATACGGAGTCGCAGCTAAGTCCCCGAGTGTGGAGCATGTCCGCACTCGGAGTTGTTTTTAACTTAGGCGATACGGAGTCACAGCTAAGTCCTCGAGTGTGGAGCATGTCCGTACTCGGAGTTGTTTTTAACTTAGGCGATACGGAGTCGCAGCTAAGTCCCCGAGTGTGGAGCATGTCCACACTCGGAGTTGTTTTTAACTTAGGCGACACGGAGTCACAGCTAAGTCCCCGAGTGTGGAGCATGTCCGTACTCGGAGTTGTTTTTAACTTAGGCGATACGGAGTCGCAGCTAAGCCCCCGAGTGTGGAGCATGTCCGCACTCGGAGTTGTTTTTAACTTAGGCGATACGGAGTCGCAGCTAAGCCCCGAGTGTGGAGCATGTCCGCACTCGGAGTTGTTTTTAACTTAGGCGATACGAAGTCGCAGCTAAGCCCCCGAGTGTGGAGCATGTCCGCACTCGGAGTTGTTTTTAACTTAGGCGACACGGAGTCGCAGCTAAGTCCCCGAGTGTGGAGCATGTCCGTACTCGGAGTTGTTTTTAACTTAGGCGATACGGAGTCGCAGCTAAGCCCCCGGGTGTGGAGCATGTCCGCACTCGGAGTTGTTTTTAACTTAGGCGACACGGAGTCGCAGCTAAGTCCCCGAGTGTGGAGCATGTCCGTACTCGGAGTTGTTTTCAACTTAGGCGATACGGAGTCGCAGCTAACCCCCGAGTGTGGAGCATGTCCGCACTCGGAGTTGTTTTTAACTTAGGCGATATGGAGTCGCAGCTAAGCCCAGAGTGTGGAGCATGTCCGCACTCGGAGTTGTTTTTAACTTAGGCGATACAGAGTCGCAGCTAAGCCCCCGAGTGTGGAGCATGTACGCACTCGGAGTTGTTTTTAACTTAGGCAACACGGAGTCGCCGCTAAGTCCCCGAGTGTGAAGCATGTCCGTACTCGGGGTTGTTTTTCACTTAGGGGATACGGAGTCGCAGCTAAGTCCCCGAGTGTGTTGCATGTCCGCACTCGGAGTTGTTTTTAACTTAGACGATACGGAGTCGTAGCTAAGTCCCCGAGTGTGGAGCATGTCCGTACTCGGAGTTGTTTTTAACTTAGGCGATACGGAGTCGCAGCTAAGTCCCCGAGTGTGGAACATGTCCGCACTCGGAGTTGTTTTTAACTTAGGCGACACGGAGTCGCAGCTAAGTCCCCGAGTGTGGAGCATGTCCGTACTCGGAGTTGTTTTTAACTTAGGCGATACGGAGTCGCAGCTAAGCCCCCGAGTGTGGAGCATGTCCGCACTCGGAGTTGTTTTTAACTTAGGCGATACGGAGTCGCAGCTAGGCCTCGAGTGTGGAGCATGTCCGCACTCGGAGTTGTTTTTAACTTAGGCGATACGGAGTCGCAGCTAAGCCCCCGAGTGTGGAGCATGTCCGCACTCGGAGTTGTTTTTAACTTAGGCGATACGGAGTCGCAGCTAAGCCCCAAGTGTGGAGCATGTCCGCACTCGGAGTTGTTTTTAACTTAGGCGATACGGAGTCGCAGCTAAGCCCCCGAGTGTGGAGCATGTCCGCACTCGGAGTTGTTTTTAACTTAGGCGACACGGAGTCGCAGCTAAGTCCCCGAGTGTGGAGCATGTCCGTACTCGGAGTTGTTTTTAACTTAGGCGATACGGAGTCGCAGCTAAGCCCCCGAGTGTGGAGCATGTCCGCACTCGGAGTTGTTTTTAACTTAGGCGACACGGAGTCGCAGCTAAGTCCCCGAGTGTGGAGCATGTCCGTACTCGGAGTTGTTTTTAACTTAGGCGATACGGAGTCGCAGCTAAGCCCCCGAGTGTGGAGCATGTCCGCACTCGGAGTTGTTTTTAACTTAGGCGATACGGAGTCGCAGCTAAGCCGAGCGGTGGCGCGCAGGGCAGCCGAATGATGAAGACGTGCCACACGGAGTGGCAATGCGCATGGCATCCAAGTGAGGTAGACGATTCTGGCTGAGTGGCAATGCATGGGGCGGCCAAGTGATGTACGTCGAGGAGGCGTCCGACTCAACGACGGCACGCGAGGCGGCCGTGTCCACTACGTCATTGAAAGGGCTTCCGAACACGTGAAAACGCATGAATGCTCGTTGCGGCGACTGAGCCTGAGCAGCGACGAGGATGGCGCACGGATGCGTCGAGTAACCTGTGTATGAAAAATAGCACAATCCAGCATAAAAAATTATCAAAGTAATATGATCTTTTCTGAAATAGTTTGTGTAAATTGCACCCATAGACACCCGCTGGGTGTGCCACGTGATTGCTGGTACGGAACCAGGAAAAGGTTAAAAGAGTGAAGGATCCGGCTGAACTCGTTTGAGTACTGGACCCAAACGAAGCGGAACTGAAGTGTTCCCACATAAAAATAAACAACCGAGTGCAGAGGTACACTCAGTGGCGTGGCCTCCGAGTGAACGTCATGTGCGACTTCCTCGACACTCGGTAATGTAGAAACGATTATTTAATAGAATGCAGTCTGTGAAAAAATGACTTAGCTGCCTGACGACGCGCGGGGCGGTCGAGCGAAGTAGACACGTCCGGCTGAGTGGCGACGTGTTGGGCGGTCAAGCGATGAAGACGCGTCTAGCTGAGTGGCGACACGCGGGGCTGCTGAGTGACGATGCGTAGAGCAACCAGGTGACGAAGGAGCCTCCAGCCGAGTGACGACACGCGAAGCTGTCGAGTGACAAACAAGTCTCCAGCCGAGTGACGACACGCAGGTTGTCGAGTGACGAAGAAGTCTCCAGCCGAGTGACGACACGCAGGGCGGCCGAGTGATTACGATGCTTTCGACTGAGTGATGGCATGCAGGACGGCCGAGTGATGACGACGCGTCCGATGGAGTGACGACGCGTGGGGCGGACGAGTGCGGACGATGCGTGTCTGACTGAGCGACAGTGCGCAGAGCGGCCGAGTGATGACGACGCGTCCGACCGAGCGACAGCATGTAGGGCGACCGAGTCACTGCATGTTGGTCATCTGTATGCAAAATTCATCTGAAACAATTTTTGTTTGTCATCGTGTTAGTAGCTCGAATGGACATTCCGTCTCAATAAAACTATTGTTCGGAGACGATGACGGACGAGTGGCCATTAGTAGCAAACGTAGCTGTGAATATTTTTGGGTGAACTAAGTGCCATGTGCAGATGTTAAAGTCCAAGGAATAAAGACCACCGTTGGTTATACTTGCATGCATGCAATATTGACCATTTATGAGAATAGTGTGGCGGAAGTTTTGCATGCAACAATTAAGAAATTGATGCGGTCATACCTCACTTTATGAGCCATTTAATGAGGCCATTACCTTAAGAAGATGGTCAGACCATCCCACGGAGGATTATGAGGGACACACCGTTGGTTACTGTTTTTCGGGTCGAGGCTGATTTGTAGGTTGTCGCCGCAGTGCGCCTTGAAGAAGGAGACCCTTGCCGGTGACCGGCACCAGAGGAGGGAGCACTACGCGCGTGCGCCGCGACGGACCCATGCAACCACCACGGAGGTTACTGCCAAGCGGCTGAGAACACGAAGCTGGAGCTGACGACGAGGCAAACGACTTCGGTGGCTGTGCATGAGGCTCAAGTGCTCGACGACGCGGTTGGAGACGACGTTGAGGCGGACGACGCCGGTGGCCGTGCGTGATGACAATGAGGCGAGGGACGCTGGTGGCCGCGCGTGACGACCATGATCGGGACAATGCCGGTGGCCGCCCACGATGACCGAGGCAGAGGACGTCGGTGGCCGCACACGACAACGATGAGGCAGCGGGCGTCGGTGGCTGCGCACGACGACCATAAGGTGAAGGACGCCGGTGGCCGCGCATGACAACCATGAGGCGGACGACGCCGGTGGTTGAAGAAATAACCGTATGCATCATGGCTCGATAGACGCCATGCCCAAGGTGGGCGCCAACTGTCGTGGTAACGATTCCGACAATAGAAAGAGGGTAGGATAACGGAGCATGATCTATCAAGATGCACATGGGTGACACGGTGGTTTTAGCGAGTTCAGGCCTCTCACAGTGGAGATAACAACCCTACGTCTCGTGCTCCGTAGAGGCTTTGTTTTATCTGTCATGGACATGAGTTACATGGTGTAGAGAGAGCCAGAGCTACAGGGAAGGAATGAGCCCGCAGGGGGAGAAGAAGAAGAAGATCCCTTAGCTATGTGGAGGGGGGTGGCTTATATAGAGTGCGCCACCTCCTCACCTCTTATGTTACAAGATGGGGCATTGATGCCATAATGTCAGCCCACTACAGATGTCTTGCCGACTGTTGGTATTTGCATGACCGAGTGAGGCATACGACCGAGTGGTTGACTGTCATCCGAGTGGATGGAATGTACTTGTCTGAGTGGATCCGTACCGAGTGTATTAGATGTTGTCACGATCCAGTAGGAATTTCCCTTGTAGCCCTTAAACTAATAATGAGGTGCCCTTGGGTAGGACGTATTGGTCAGACCTATGACCCTACCCTAGGGCTATATCCCCGTCACTAATTAACCTGGTAATTTCTTGGGAGTGCCTAATTAGTATAAGTATAGATTTAAAACTTGTCAACTCTTTGCGTAACCGTGACTGTCTCCTTCGTGAGCTCCTTATCCGATCGAGGACACGGTGGGGTTATGTCTTACGTAAGTAGGTGTTGAGGATCATTCATTTGATCACCGTTAGTTCACATCCGCCATGCATAGATCATTCCCTCTTCTATTCTTGTATTCGTAAGTTACCCACCCCATATAAATGTTTAGTCGCTTGCTACAGCCTCACCACTTAAACTTACCTCACCCATTAAACTTTGCTAGTCTTGATACCTTTGGAAATGAGATTCTTGAGTCCGTGTGGCTCACAGATTACTACAACACCAGCTGCAGGTACAGGTAGAGGGTTATTTGACGTGAGCGCGTTTATTGTTCATTTCGAGTTTCTTCTTCTTCTTCTTCTTCATCGATCTAGGATGGGTTCCAGGCCGACAGCCTGGGATAGCAAGGATGGACGTCGTTCTTTTATCGTTTGTTTTCGTTCGTAGACGGACCCTGCTCTTCTTCATGATGATTCTATGTATTGTAGTGATGTGTCTCTGATGTAGCTTGTGGCGAGTGTAAGCCAACTCCTTATAGACATCTTTTCAATACATGTACTTGTAACGATATCCATTCTTGCAAAACCATGAGATGCGTTTTATCCCTGTCGAGGCCTCGGCGCCAAAATAAGGATAGGACCGCATCTTGGGCATTACAAGTTGGTATCAGAGCAGTACATTCCTAGGATCCCCCTTGATTGATCAAACTTGGACGAGTCAAGTCTAGTGAAAAACTATTTTGAGTCTTAGTTATATCAGAGAGTAGCTTTTTTTTCTCCTCGTCTATGCTCTGGTGAAGTTCACGACTTAGGAAATTTCAATTCTACTCCTCTTATCACTCAAAAAAAATTAGAATCACGCGGATATTTTTGGAATCTATATGATGTTGATATGACGGAGTTCTGTCTTGGTGCCTCCTGTGTGTCTTGATTTCTTCCGGGGAGTTGAGGTCTAGGGATTCTTGAGCGCATCGTTATCATTCAAATTCCTTAGTATCTCACGACTAAGGATGTTCGAAATTGCTTCTATACTAGTAGTGGCGAGAGGAGTCCGGCTTCCCCGGTACTGGTGGAGATAGATCCGGATGTATCGTCATACTTAGTATTGTTGTGATTACGAGTGTCTGAGATAGATGAAGTTCCGAGATTCTGGTTATGTGTTGGCGGATGTGATATACTGGACGGGTTAGATGCTAGGAGTTGAGTGAAATAATACTCCTTGTATCCGTGGACCAAATTGCATGACCAGATATTTGGGGAGTTCTTAGGTGGGAATTCAAGTAGTTTCTTATAGGACAATCTTCCAACAAATGCATGATGTGAGGTTAGGATTCGACATCTAGTGGATTCGTTTGTTCACGGTCGTTTTACAGTGGTTCCTGTTGTGTCTTAAAGAGCCCTTGTAGCTTGCTACGATTCAGGATGCTTCGTATGTCGTGTGCACCGCCTTGTACATGATGTCTACAGTAGGATCGAGCCCGTGAGATCCTATCCACAAAAATATCGGATGCAATCTCTTTCATGATTTTGTTCTGGCTTGTTTTGTAAGCCTCATCCTTTGTTTTGTTGGAGTATGTTAATTCGAGTTGCTTCGATTCAAGTGGTGAATTCATATCTTTCTAAGAGGTGTTCTCATATTTTATGGGAATGCAAGTTCTTTGCTCCAACAAATTGTCTTATCAAATTCTTTTCAACCGGAGTTGTCATTATCTCATTTCTTTCCGGAGTTTGTCTCATCTGTTCTAGTTATTCAATTCTCCCCAATTTTGCAAGGTGCTTCTCTTCTAGTTATTCAATTCTCCCCAATTTTGCAAGATCATTATCTCATTTCTTTCTGGAGTTTGTCTCATATGTTCCAAGCTGTCTTTGTTTTTCCCACCCTCCCGCCCTTTTTGTATCTGATTCAATTGTCATCCAAGTGTCTTCTTTTTATGGTTCCTTCTGCTTTCGTCTATTCCTATTCTATCCAGTGATTCCTTGTGAAGATTCTCACGAGTTCTGAGTTCATCATTTTTCATTCGTGTTCTCTTTTCCGGTGAATTCAGTTCAAGCTCTCCGTGTTCATCATATATTTTTCATCTTTTAAATTATTTCACATGTTTGTAATTCATATCAAGTCTTTCTTGTTTTTCATATCTCTCTATTCCATCCGGGGTGTTCAAGATATCTCAGGGTTTCTATCCTTTCAATTATTTCGAGGTTCCCAACCTCATCAAGTTTCCACTTATACCTGTGCAATTTCTCTCTTCGTAATCTATTCTTTTCAACGATGGTTTCTTTTAAGTGGGCCCATAACCCAGAGGTTTCTCCCACGATCTTATCGGGCTCTTCTAATGTTTTCCCGGAGATCTCTAATTCTTTTCAAATATGACGTAATCATGAAATTCATCAGTCATATTCCTTCTCCAGGATAGCTTCAAAATTAATTCTCATCTTTGGCTCAACCTGTCGTTCTTCATTATTCCGGAGTGTCTCGGTTATTATTGGTGGTGTTCTCCTCATCACTTTCAGCTTGGAAGACCGAAGGAGTGTTTCTCCCAATCTTGCTCCATTCTGTTGAAGGTTGTCATTTTAGCTTTGTGTTATCATCTTGAATTGTTCTCGACCATGAGTATTCCCTTTCTTTCTATCCGGTGCATTTCAGATTCATTTCATTCTTGATCCTCTGAAGTCCATCATTTCAGAAGATCTCTTCGTTTTCAGCTTCAGCTTTCATCCTCAAATTCCTCTCAATTGTTGTCTCTTTGTTCGTCTCTCAATTATTTTGGTGCCTTGTTCAAGTTTTTTTCTCCCAGGTGGCTCTCCATTCATTCTTGTTATCCCCATTCTTTCCAATTCTTACCGGTGTCTCCTTCAAGATTTCTTCACGTTTGTGCTCATATCTCTCCTCAACATTTTTAAGAATAAGAGGTATGCTAAATCTGATGCTTGTCATCAATTTAACTTGATGAAGGATAAGCATAACATAATTCTTATTCTTGTTTCATGGTGATTTCAATTCTTCTTCTGGAGTGGCTCATGATATCAATTTTCTATTCTATGTTGGTCATCTTCTTATTCCAAATTTCCAACTTTTCTAAAGTATCTCTTCATGAAGCTTTATCTAAATTTTTGCAAGGCCATAATCTTATTCTATTCATTCTTCATATCTTTGCATCTTTCTTTTTGTAAATGGAGGTTCGTCTTGGTGGCTCTTTAAGAATTCATTCTTTCTCAAGTGTTCTTCAAGACCCTTGTTGGAGAATCTCAGGTGTTCTTTCTATTGCATTCCAAAGAGCAGTCTTTTCCCTTTATCCTTTGTGGTGGTGTTATAACATTCTTGTTAGTGGAGGAGCCTTGGAAAGAAGTTGTTTCAAGAATGAGATATTTAAACCCACCAATTCTATGATCATGAGATATTTTTCAACTCATGATTTCTTCATTGAGATATCTTGGTTTAGATTCACCTAAAGTTATCCCTAAGGGTTGTTGCTATTATGGTGATTATCATTGATCCAATTTCTCAATGTATCCTCTTGGTGTAAGAAGTTTTGTCTTTCTTGTTTCTTTCAGTCAATCCTTGTTTCTGTTAGTGGCTGGTTGTCACCTCATATTTGTTGAGATGATTCTCATAAGTCCCCTACAAGCTTGTTCTTTCCGTTTTTGGTTTTCCAACAACTCCATTCAGTTCTTCTTGCAAGGCTACTTGTCAAATTCAATAGTGGTAGAAGTTTTCATTCTCTTCTTCATTCTTTCTTCCCAATGATCTAGTTTCTATTCTTTTCTTCCTGAGGCTTTGTGATGTTGCTCTCTTCAATCTATCATCTTGTTCTATCAGGATCATGTTCTCTCCTTGCTTATTCAATTTAGTTAGTTTGTTGTGAATCTTGTCAAGTTCTTCCAGTCTTATCGAATTTTTGTCCCCAATTTCCTATCGAAGTGCAGCCCAAATTTTGTGTGAATCCTTCCCTATTTCTCATATCATCCTTTGTATCTTTGCAACCTTCAAGGATCGTTGGTTTCACTCGTTTGTTAAGAAGCGACTAAGTTTTACCTCTTGGTTTCTCATCTTTTTCCCCTTTCCTTCTTGGATCTCGGGTCGAGATCCTCTTGTAGTGTAGGAGAGTTGTGACAGCCCAAGACCTGTGCTCCAGAAGATTCCCCTTTTATTCCACTGTCACCGGGTTAATTATTTTGTTTGCTGCATTCATCGTCGCATCATTCGCATCATCCGCATTGCATCGACACTCCGTTGCCGCCAGTTTTCAAAACTTGCATCTGTTATTAGTTGCCGGTTCTCTCCGTTCTCGACGTTGCTCGTTTTGAGCCCGACCACACACGCACGCGCCCGCGGCATCGCTAAAATATTTGTTTTTAAAAGTGTCTAGAAAATATTTTTGGATTGGGACGAAACTTGGCATGCGTTCTTATTTTAATATAGGTAGTCTGCCTGCCAATTTTTGTCGCGATTGGAGTCCGTCTGGTACCCGAACGGTCGACCGTAGCGGTGCCGTATTCGGTTTATTCGTCAGATGTTTTCGGTGTTTTAAAACTCTGTCGTGGGCCGCCGACCTTCCTCTCTTCTCAGCCCACACCCCCTCTTCACAGCCCATCGCAGCCAAACCCAGCCACCCAAGCTAAACCCTTTGCTCGGAGTCGTCCGATCGCAATCGAAGGGCTCGGGACCACCCCTAGAACCAAACCCTAACCAAAACCGCTATATATAGAACTTTACCATGCCATTTACGGAACCCTAGCCTTCTTCCTTGTTTTCCGCGCCCCCAATCACCAGCAGCCGCCCCAGTGCACCTCCTGTCTCCTCCCAGCCGCAAGGCCCGCTGGAGCCCATCTCCAGCCCGCCCCGAGCCTGAATCGGATCCAGCCTCCAGGCTCCTCTCGAGCTCCCGCACTGCCCGAGTTGCCCTCGTGCCGTCGCCTTCCGCATGCCGTCGGTCGCCGCGCCGGTGAGTTGTCGGATCCCGTCTCCCATGTGCAGCCTCGCGAGATCCTGATGCCCCGTGCAGTGCCCGCCGCTGAGACCGCCAGTCGTCGCACCGATCTAGATCGGTAGCAATCCAGATCCTGCTCGCCTCTGCCCAGCCGCACCGGAGCTCGTCCCGGCATCACCTCGAGCCACCACCGTCGGGAACGGTATCCCCGACTCCAGATCCATCGAACCTGGCCCTCCCCGGAGCCCCAGCCGTCCCCGAGACCCCTCGAAAGAGTAGCTCCTCCATCGTTGTGCCTGTGCTGCGGGAGCGAGCCGGAGGGTGAACCTCCCGTGCATTGACCGCCATGGCCCAGCCGCGTGCGTCCCGTGGGACGGCCTCGTGTGTCGTCCCATCTACCCCGCTAGCCGACGCGACCCAAGCAGCTCGAGCCAAGCCAGTCCAGCCTCTCCACCGACGGCCCAAGAGCCCGAGATGAGCACCCCCTTCGGCCCAGCTCCGTCTCTATTTCGCGCCCTAGGCACGTTATATTATGTTGCGCCCGTGCAATATTTCAGCCCATAGATGAATTCGGCCCGTGTAGTTTTTTTACGTCATGTGACTTTTCCAATTGCGAGGGATTTCACAAAATTGCATGACTTTAAAACGCCCGTAGTTTTTAAACCGTACGTCGGATGGCAACGAGTTGTATATGTAACTTGTCTAGAATTTTGCGTAGATTAACATTTTCCAATTTTCATGCATGTTAAGAATTCTTAAACATGCTGTTTGTATCGATTTGTGTGTCGATGTGTTAAAAACGGTTTAGGTCGTAGTTATTTAACCGTAGCTCCGTTGGAGATGAGCCATATATGTAAATGCAGAAGAACGACGTGTAGTTTCACGTGAACCAATTTTTTTTGCTGTTTAACAAACATAAAATGTGATTAGGACAAATCGGGACATACTTAGAATTTCACGTATGACGTCATTTCGGAGATGGTATATGTCATTTCCGGCCTCATTTAAAATGCCTAGATAGGTAAATTATTTGTGCTTCACCCCTTGCCTTGTTAACAACATTTTAATATTGCCGTGTTAATAAACATGAGTGAACTAAATAATTAAATGTGGAGTTTCGTCAATATGCAACTCGTTGCATATTGATCTTCACTTAATATGTAGTGTTTGACTCTGTGAATTGCCATGCTATGCCTGCATATTTAAAACCGTTCATGCATCATATGCATAGTGTGGTGCATGTGTCATGGTGAATATCGTGTGTTGATTCTTTTTTCCGGTTTTCTTCGTCTCGATAGAGTTCTGCAAGCGTGTCGGAATGTGAGGACCCGTTCGACTACGTCGGTTCTTCTGCTTCACGGAGTCATTCTTCTTCCAAGCGGGATCTCAGGCAAGATGACCATTTCCCTAGATACCATTACTATCATTGCCATGCTAGTTGTTTCATTTCTATCGTTATGTCTCGCTACCTACCACGTGTTAAATATCAGCCTCCCAACATTGCCATGAAACCCTAGAACTGTTCTACAACCTAGAAAACCACTGATTGGCTATGTTACCGCTTGGTTAACCATGTGTTAGCATTGCTAGCTCCAGGTGCAGTTACTTCCATGTGATAACATGGGTTCCTTGTTATATCACCATATTAAATGTTATTTAATTCAATGCACCTATATGCTTGGTAAAAGGTAGAAGGCTCAACCTTTCTAGTGTGGTGTTTTGTTCCACCTTTGTCGCCTTAGTTTCGGCTACCGGTGTTATGTTCTATAAATGAGCGCTCCTAACATGCCTGGTGTTGTTATGGGGACCCCCTAGATTCTTGTTTTGGGATAGAGCTCGTCTGGCAAGGCCCAACATTGGTATTATATTTGCCAACATAATAATTATGTTAGTACTGAAAAACATAGGGTGTCATGAACCTGAGGAGTAATTCAACATAATACAGGGAGGGCCAGTGTTGATGGTGCTGGTCCAAAACAGAGCCACTTGCGGGGCCACCCGGGGCAATTCGGGGGATTCTATCCGGCCACCGTACGTATTGCTCATCCATCGTGTCCTGAGAACGAGATACGCGGCTCCTATCGGGATTGTCGACATGTCGGGAGACCTTGCTCGACTTGTTTTACCTTTCTTGAGCGTCCTGTGCGAAGGATTCTGAGGATGCTTGGGGTAATCTCAAGGTTGAGGTTTTCCAATAGGAACCCGAGGAGATCATGGGTTTCCCTGATCGAGGTCATTCAGTCGCAGCGGGTGGTAGTTTGTGATGGACTAGTTGGAGCACCCCTGCAGGGTTAAATCTTTCTGAAAGTCGTGCCCGCAGTTATGCGGCAACGTGCAAACTTTGTTTAACATCCGATTCTAGATAACTTGAAGTTAATTTAATTTAAAACGTGCCAACTGAGTGTGTAACCGTGATTGTCTCCTTCATGAGCTCCTTCTCCGATCGAGGACACGGTGGGTTATGTCTCACATAAGTAGGTGTTCAGGACCATTCATTTGATCACCATTAGTTCATGTCCGCTGTGCATAGATCATCCCCTCTTTGATTCTTGTATTCGTAAGTTAGCCACCCCGTATAAATGCTTAGTCGCTTGCTGCATCCTCACCACTTAAACTTACCTCACCCATTATGCTTTGCTAGTCTTGATACCTTTGGAAATGAGATTGTTGAGTCCCTGTGGATCATAGATTACTACAACACCAGTTGCAGGTACACGTAAAGGGTTATTTGACGTGAGCGCGTTGATTGTTCGTTTGGAGTTTCTTCTTCTTCTTCATCATCGATCTAGGATGGGTTCTAGGCCGGCATCCTGGGATAGCAAGGATGGACGTCGTTCTTTTATCATTTGTTTTCGTCCGTAGACGGACCCCGCTTTTCTTCATGATGATTGTATGTATTGTACTAATGTGACTCTGATGTAGCTTGTGGAGAGTGTAAGCCAACTCCTTTTACTTATCTTTTCAGTACATGTACTTGTAACGATATCCATTCTTGCAAAACGACGAGATGCATTTCTATCCCTGTCGAGGTCCCCGCGCCAAAATAAGGATAGGACTGCATCTTGGGCGTTACAGTAAACATGGTGTTTGATGTTATAAATTATTTGCAAATGATCTACTTGAGCTATGTCATGTTTGTGTAGTTTCCTTTTGTCATATGATTGATTATTGAATCTCCACGGATGGTTTGAGCTATATATTAAATTTGTTACAGCCATATGGTGCCCATCATATGTTTATGCGCGCATGGATCACATCATAGGGTTTGTAGTATGTGGAGAAAGCTAGAGGGTGGGCTGCTTGAGTGATAGAAACTTGGGCCCCAATCTAGTGATCAAAGCATATGGGATAAAGAGGACATTTTGATCTTAATGCTATGGTTGGGTATTTTTACCTTAATGTATCTTCTACTATTTCTGATGTTTGCTACAGCTCCAATCATAAGTACTTGCAATCATTGGATAATGAGAGCTTGTTAGCTTTGCCTGTCCCACATAAAAGAGGAATATCAACCTTGTATTTGACTATTTGATCATGGACAATTCCATCACAATTACCACCACTTTTCCGCACTCATCGTACTGTTAGTTTATGGTTACTTATTTTATTTAATCGCTGCAGCACTAACATTTACTTTCTTGTATTTATTATCCTGCAAAACTATATTATTTACCCGTATTGTTACTCTAGTTTTATTTCCTAGATATTGCAAAATGTTTAGTCTGCATAGAGTTGTGTCAGTGGTTGATAGAACTTGAGAGAATATTTATCCCACCTTTAGCTCCTTTTTGGGTTCGACACTCTTACTTATCAAAAAGGCTACACACGATCCCCTATACTTGTGGGATATCAAGACCTTTTCTGGCGCCGTTGCCGAGGAGCAATAGCGTGGGGCGAATGATCTTGTGTGCACTTGTTTGCTTTGTCTTTAAGTAGTTTTACTTTCAGTATTAAGTTGTTCTCTATCTTTATGTGGATAGGGAATGCGAATTACAAAATAATAGTTGTACTTGTTATCTAAAAACGTTTTCAAAAAGGAAAGTGATTGGAAAGATGAGTAACGGTTAAGTATGGGTCGACCTTGAACACTTGTGTTCATGCCTATGGAACCAAAACAATTCTTTCCACGGAACCTTTTCAGTTAAAACTTGTATATATTGTGTACATATTGTACATATTCCTCTATACCATAAAAATAAAATGTATAGATAACTTCTAGTTAGTTTATGATGCAAGTTGGTCACTTTGTTGCCTAGAAACAGATTTCCGTGCTCCACCGTAGAAAATTTTAAAAATCACCAGAACGTGATCTTGATCTGAACTTTCTTGAGTGCAAAGTACTGTTTATTACGTTACTTTCATTAGTTTTGACTTTTCTGATTTAAGGTGCGTAGATAGGTCTAATAATTCGATCTTTACAGACTGTTCAGTTTTGACAGATTTCTTAGTTTATTAAATATTGTACTTGGTGTTATTAGTTTCATTAGTTTTTCTACGGACAACAGAAATCATGAACACCTTAGTATATACAGTGGCTAATGTTGAGTAAATATTATGAAACTTGTCAATGCTTGAACAAGAGTGGATTTTATTTAGTGAGTACTAACCCTACTAATGAGTTTTTGTCAAGTTTTATGTGAATGTAATATTTAAGATCCAATGAAGATGATGATACGAGATGAATAAGAAGATAAAAGATCAATCTTGGGGACTCCCAAGTGCACCTCAATAAAGTATTCAAGAATATTCAATCATCAAAGCTTGGGAATGGCCAAGGCATCCCTCCTTTTTCCATCCCTCCTAGGGGAGGCAACCCACTTTGTTTTCCTTATTTTTTCATGTTGTTTTCTTTGAGTCTTGGAAGTTTTTACCTCTGTATAAACCTCTCCTTATCCTTTTTATTTCGTTTTGTGCCAATTTTTAGCTTCCAATTGCAAGAAAGTTCAAAAGTTGTGACATGTTGTCCACAAACAGATTTTGTATGCTTCACAGAAAAATTCACCAAAAGTCACCAGATCATCTTTTTGATATGAAGTTTTTTGGGAGTATGCTCTATATAATTGACTTTCTATCTTCTGTCTTGAGTTTTTTCATTTGAGTTGGAGAAGTGCCCCGAAAAAATTATTTACTACCTGCTGGTCTGTTTTTCCCAGATTCTGCCTTCTTTTGCATTTGCATTGTTTTGCAAAAACCTTTTGGCAATCTTGAGAAACAGTAGCTCCTCCTGAAAATCTTTATTTCCAGTAGAGAATAAATTATTTTATTATGGTAACTAATCACTCTAATCAGATTATGATGAGTTTCGTATGAAGGGAGTTTTCAAGTATGCGATGGAAGATGACAAAAGAAGATCCAGGATTCTCAAGCGCTCAACCTTGAGGATGCCCACATGCACCCCCAAGAAATATTCAAGGAGACTCAAGCGTCTAAGCTTGGGGATGCCCCTGTGCATCCCCTTCTCCATCAACAGTCATCAGTTCGTCCTTCTCCATACTATATTTTTATCACTTCATATGTTATGTGCTATGGTTGGAGCGTCCCGCTCTTTACTTCTTAGTTTGTTTATCTTTCTTTGCTGTAATAAATGGTGGGATCCCAGCATATTAGTTTTGAGAGAGACACACTCCGTTTAATTGCTTAGTACACTCTAGTTTTCACTATTATTGTTCTGTGAGTGTTCACTTTTTGCTAGTACTACGTTTAGCTCTTGTTTTCCACTCATATTTTGTTTAGAGCTTGTTAGTTTTCTTTAGTTATATATGATTATCTCTCTGGTCTTTAATTAATATTATCTATGATATTTGTTTTAAGAAAGTTGATTGGTGTTGGAGAAGAGTAAAATATTTCATGCTTATAGTGTACAATAGGAAGCTCGTTTAGAATGTGGCTTAGACTTTAACATGTCATGTTAGATATTATCTTAATTATATGCTTAGTAGTTATTGATGTATCATGACTTGTCTCAAATAGGTGAGAGTGCTTAATGTGCCATTGAAAGAATCATGTGTTGTTTTTATCATATCGAAGCATAATATTGTGGTATTCTCCTTTACTACTTCATTTGGGTTGACTTGGCGCATGCTCACACCATGTTATGACTACAAACCAGTCACTTATAGCCTCTATGATCATTTACTTTTTGACTTTTAATACCATTTATGCTTTGATTAATAATGTTTTTGTCGTTGTGCATGATTATGGCCATTATTGCTCTCTTAATTTGTCGCTCTCAGTCTTTTGCTAGCCTCCACCTGTATTGAGTATGAGCTCTACTCGTGCATCCACCTCCCAAAAACCAAAGTTTGCCAAATTTCTCCACCATACCTACCTACATGTGGTATTTAACCGCCACTCCAAGTAAATTTCTCATGTGCTACCTTTAAAACTTTCAAAATTATTCCTATTTTGTGCCTCTGTTTTTGCTCATGAGGAAGTAGTAGATAATTCAAGATCTTCTCATACTAGACAAGCTTTATCTTGGGTTTGCATGTCTAATTTGCGAACCCCTAATACGAGGAGGGGCTGGCATGAGTGCACCCAGCTCGTAAAAGATAATAGCAACAAACAAAACCTCCTTTATGCTTTGTTCATGAGAAATCAGAATAGTGATAAACAAAGGAGACTAAGGGGATGTGATCGTTCCCATTTTGGGAGTCGTTCCTCAAAACTTGTCCACCATGAGAAGTATTGGGCTATCTGCTAGCATTCGTTGACGAATTATGCACCTCCCAAAAGCTTGTTTTACAATCTTATTGATTTCAAAAATCTCTAAAAACTCTAGCACATGAGTAATCCATGCTTCCCTCTGCGAAGGGCCTTTCTTTTACTTTTATGTTGAGTCTTCATCTTCTAAATTTATGCACCAATTAAGAGAGCATAGTTGTCATTCTGAGTATAATGTGCATAGTCCCAAAATTTATTATTGATTGATTCATGATGTGTTATTACTTGCTCTCAAATTATTTGTTCTAGTCATCCACTTGAACTTTGAAGGTGTCCTGGCTTTTATGTTTTGCCCCACTCTAAAGGACAAGTGAAATACTACTTTGTTGTGTTTTCTTTATGCTCAAAACAAACATATAACTTTCAAGTGCATTATTATTCATGATCTTTGGTTTGTGTTACCTTTCATGTTGCAACATGGTTGCTAAGTTTCATTGTTAGAATTATATCTATCATGCCTATGTTTATAGTGCTATGATCTCAGCTTACACATGCTTTTACAAATATGATGATCAAGATTATGTTGGTAGAATGTAACCTCAAAAATTATTTTGTTTTTATCGTTTCACCTACTCGAGGACGAGTAGGTACTAAGCTTGGGGATGTTGATACGTCCAAAACGTAACCATAATTTTTTGATGGTTTCATGCTACTTTTATGCTTTTAATAATTATTTTTATATTAAGTTTATAATTTATTTGGACTAACCTCTTAATAGTTGCAAAAGTGCACAATGTTCTTGTTTTAAACTTTTATGTGTAGGACCTATCAAAAATAGAGGAGGAAACCTAGTTGGCGTCGAATTGGAACTTTCCTGAAATCTGTCTAAAAACTCTTTTTGAAAATTGCCACGTTACGGGTCGAAGAAGCCTCAAACGGAAATATCACAGAAGAGAAAAGTGTGTGGAATTGTATGCTGATAATTCTAGACATACACTTCGGGCCATTTCTAGTTTGGACGCTCCAGGAAAGCCCGTTTTACTGGAAGACAAATATCTGATTATGGGATTACGGGAATCGGTGACGTAATTGAGTCCAACTCTTACCAAATTTGATGGATTTGGCCAAGCCACGACTTTGGGACCTCATTAGGGATGAGAGGGGTCCCTAGAAAGGTTCTCGAGATGGCCAACAGCCCTTGAATCAAAGGGGCATCCATCGGAGGGCCAAGGATGATTGTCCCAGCTCATATAAGGAGAGGAAAACCATGATTTCTGGGCAGCCACCAAAAGCCACGAATATTGCCTCCCCTATGGCCTCATCTCCATGGGTGAGGGCTCATCTACATCACCAAGAAGCCATGGAGGAAGGGGGCTAAGGGGGGCTCCCCCATGATGGCCGGCTGATGCAGGAGGAGCCCCCTGCGCCGCCGGCGCCGCCCTACACCTCATGTGTTGCCCCTTCTCCATCCTCTCCGCCATGATGGCGCCTTCACCAACACCTCCATCATCATCTCCTCCATAGCTACAGCGGTCCACTCTCCCATAAACCTCTGTAATGCCCTATGTAAACATGGTGTTTGATGTTATAAATTATTTGCAAATGATCTATTGCATCGATGTCATGTTTGTGTAGTTCTCTTTTGTCATATGATTGATTGTTGAATCTCCATGGATGTTTTGAGCTATATATTGAATTTGTTACAGTCCTCTATTGCCCATCATATGTTTATGTGCACATGGATCACATCATAGGGTTTGTAGTATGTGGAGAAAGCTAGAGGGTGGGCTACTTGAGTGACAGAAACATGAGCCCCAATCTAGTGATCAAAGCATAAGGGATAAAGAGGAACTTTTGATCTTAATGCTATGGTTGGGTATTTTTACCTTAATGTATCTTCTAGTATTTATGGATGTTTGCTAGAGTTCCAATCATATGTACTTGCAATCATTGGATAGTGAGAGCTTGTTAGCTTTGCCTCTCCCACATAAAAGAGGAATATCAACCTTGTATTTGACTATTTGATCATGGACAATTCCACCACAATTACCACCACTTTTCCGCACTCGTGGTACTGTTAGTTTATGGTTACTTAGTATATTTTATCGCTGCAGCACTAACATTTACATTCTTGTATTTATTATCCTACAAAACTATCTTGTTTATCCGTATTGTTACTCTAGTTTTATTTCCTAGATATTGCAAAACGTTTAGTGTGCTTAGAGTTGTGTCAGTGGTTGATAGAACTTGAGAGAATATCTATCCCACCTTTACCTCCTCGTTGGGTTCAACACTCTTACTTATCGAAAAGGCTACACATGATCCCCTATACTTGTAGGATATCAGCTACTAAGAATAAACACCAGCAGAAGGACAAGCGACGCATGATCAACGGAATATCTTCGGTCAAGGTATGGCCTATATCTAGTCTTGGCTCTGCTATGGGTAAAATTCCGGATACTTCAGAAGGAATCCAGAATCGTCCATAGATCCGACTGTGTACACAAGGCTTCTGGTGTAAGGTACCCAGCGTCCGAGCCTTCCTTCACAAGCTACCAGACTGCCAATCTTTCTCCGTACGTTACTTGGTGAGAAAAGCTTCTGGGGTACGACACTCCCATCTTCCACAGCGTGCTACCATGAAAGATTTCCGGCATAAGGAACCCGACCTTTAGCAGTAAGCCACATGAAGGAAAACATTCGAGGCATGATATCCAGCCTTCTTCAGAACACTACGCTGGCAGAAGCTTCGAGCATAAGGAATGTAGCCTGAGTCAAACATACCATTGTGCCTACAACAAGCTTGTCAGAAGCACGAACTAGTCTGGATATACATTCGCCTCAAAACCCAGTGGTTATGAAAGGAATTATCGTACACCTACATATGTTGTGAGCATGCAGTCGAGTGGATCAGTTCATGCGAGCCACTCGTACTAGGGAATGATTGTGTCGAGAGAAACATCGGCCACATACTTCAAGGAAGAAAATGAGAACAACAACCCCTACGAGATATGCAAGAGTATGTTGTGAAAACAAGCCAACAAACAGGGGAAAAAATCAAGGAATAGTGTTGGCAGGATATGATAGGTCCATCAAAGGAACCTTCAAGAACCAAAGAAGTTGTGGACAAACAACCTCTGTGACCGTAAACAAGATACAGCTTCACGAACAAGGTGGCATTACCAATCCTTGTCAAACTCTTGCATATGCGGCCACAACTATACCCTACCTACAGCTACAAAGGAGCTTGTCGCACTCTACATGAATATGGGCTACCCTCCAAGGGAAAAGGCTAAGCTCCAAAAGATACATCGGATGATAGCGATACTATGCTCAGCTCAGTGGTCACAGGAGAGACTACAGAGGATATATATATATATATATATATATATATATATATATATATATATATATGAACGGAGCCATCTTCGCGAGTGATAGAGTTTGAAACAAGACACTCAGATAGAATGGCTCAAAGCACGTCAGCAGCAACAGCTCATAGACATCATGACATCATTGGAATAAGAGATTACTGATCATGTGTGACACTTCAGTTGCGGATATAGTAGCAATAGCTCGGTTATGTTGAATTATGGATCACCTAAGGGCAAAGTCAGCATGCATTAGCGAGAAGGAAACATCAGAATGGAACCCGCAACTAGACTGATCATTCTAACACGGCAAAAAGAAAGCCACTTCCACTCACTCGACGCCATACGAGCACATGAGCGTGGTACCAGCAAAGAATGTCTTGCCCATGATAGTTAGAGTATGAAGTATCACAATAAAACCTGAAGAAGTTATTTCCAGGCCATGGAAACCGAGATGTATGTACTACTCACTACCCCACCCAACAACACCACCATCAGGACAAAACTTACACGTGACAGGAAAGAGAAGGATTCAAGAAAGTTGTGTGCAGAGACAACACATGGTCCATCAAAAGAAGCAGTTAAGGGTCGGTGAACCCCCGAGGACAAGACCGCTGATGGATCCAAGTCGCACACAGGTAAGTCCCTCTTCCCCGGGAGGTAAGCCTGGAAATCTCGAGGGCGAGATTTTCTTAGGGGGATAGGTTTGTAACACCCTGGTTTTCGCTCCCTGTTTTATTTCTTTGCGGGATTTGGCTCCCTTCTTTTTTCTCGGTGTTATCAGATTTCTTTAGCTCTTGGGTATGTGAAGATGGTCATCTAGCCTTATCTTCCTATCCAACCAGAGATTTTCTCCAGTCCAACCTTGCCATCCAAGATCTATTCTTTGGGTTTTGCTGCCGAAACCATACCTTCCGAGTTGCCGGAAGGGAAACCCTGATCTCTCATGTTTCAAAGGAACCCCAATCTCCTTTGATGTTTTGACTCCCAAACTTTTCGCAGTGACCATTATTCATCTTTAAACCCTGGATATGCAAAAATATTGCTAAGTCGTTTGCAATATTTTTCATTATAATTAATTCCTTTTTCTGTAAATTAAAGGAATTAAATCCAGGAAAATATATATCCATCTCCAGAGTTCATGAAAAGTTGTGGATATATTCTTTGTGATCATATTGAGCTCCCATAAAAATATTGGACATAATTAAATAGGAGAAAATGCATTTTCCTATCTAATGCCAATATTGCATTTTGGGCGCTTTCTAAAGGAACTACCATTTTGGTAGCTAGGCAAATTCACAAATAAATTGTGGAGCTTCTCATATCCATATCTTCCCCATTTCCACCAAGAACCCAAGTTCCGTTAAGCTCCAGAGCCCCTCCTCACCGCCCGTCACCACCACGGCCATCTCCGCCCACCAGCTAAATTTCGATGATCCAAGCCCTCCCCCTCCTGACCTCACCACAGCACTACCCGGACCCCATATCTCCTCCACCACCCCTCTTGTTGTCACCGTAGTGCCCCTAATCGCGCGCCCAAGGCCGGCCGCCGCCTCCTTCCTTCGGACGCCATGAGCCGCCCTTGCTCCCTTCCTCTTCGACGCCTGCTGCCCCTGTAGACAGGAGCGTCGTGTCGCCGCGAGCCCGCTGGTGCTCCCTGTTGAGACAGAGCTGGCCGGAGCCGGCCAGGCCCGACGCCGGCGTCGCCCCTCCCCGGCTCATCCTCCATTTTGATCGGGGCAAAGGGGGGAGCAAGAACGAGGCGAGAGGGGAGAGAGAGAGGGACCCGATAGGTGGGCCTCGACCCCACCTGTCGGCGAGAGAAGGATCGGCCAGCTGGATAAGTGGAAGAGCCCCGGGCATGTCTACGTTTTCCGCACGGGAAAGCGTATTTACGTGAGTGCGCGACCAGACAGGCTGTCAGGACTTGGTTGTGAATATTATTTTCTTGCAGATAAGTCCTTGTTGCCAAAACACTTATATATTTTCGCTCGTAACTCCGATTCACGTGAAACCAACACCCACGTCTTCAGTTCATCGAGCCCGTTCCAATGGTATCATTTTCATAATGTTTTCACATTCTGAAAATGACCATTTTCCCCTTGCCTCCATTCAGCCCCCTTCGAGAGAGAACGGTTTCCGGCGATCCTTTCCGTGGACTCTCCGCAATTCTTCCCTGGGTATTCTTCGACCCCAGGCAAGCCGACCAGCTGATATATGCCTTAAAGCATTGCTATGTGTTATTCTTGTGTGCTTAATTAATGGTATGCTTGTGCTGGAAATAATTGAACTCCTGCCATTTTGATTTTATCATTTACATTACGTGTTGTGCTCATCTTATGATTGCACTAATGACTTGCCTTGATATTATATAGAGATAGGTGGTTATCATGCTTAGCTACTGCCATGTCCAGTTATTGTGATAAACAACCATGCTTCTGAAATACTGGCTAAGACTAAATCTAGTCGGTTGATCTAGAGTCACGTGTCCGGGCTTATCCATGCAACCACATTTGCCGGTGTGGGATGGCCTTGACTTGGTCTGATTGCGTGCTCTTTCACCAGTACCTCCAAAGAGGGAGGGTTAGGCATGCACGCTACCCTGATCAGGTCGGCGGTGATAACCCTGTGAGCCAGTTGAGTATTGTGCTGGCATCCCCATTTGGGACAGTTTAGTTTGGCCACGACGGTGGAAGGTGTCAACAGGACACATGGCCACCCAGGGCAGGACTCTGGGGAGGATGAATGCCAGTGGTACAATGGAAGAGTCACGGGTCAGACAGGTATCATTGAAGCAACGCTGGTCCAACCAAATAGGATCACGAGGCCAGGTGCTTCATGGTGTGGGTAAAGTGTGCAACCTCTGCATAGTGTCAAATCTATTCGAATAGCCTCGTCCACGGTATTGGACAGCCCATCCAGACCTCAATAAGTAGTCAGCCGTAATAACGATAATAATGATGGAAGAACTCGTCTTGTACAGGCATCAGTTGATGTCAGGAATATGATATGTTAGCCATGGGATGGCTATGAGATGAGTGGTCAAATGACCACATGATTCGGATTGGATTTGGATCAGATTCAGATTGGATTATGAGAACATTCGGAGTATAAATTATTACTTAATATGCTTTACCTTATCATATCTACTTTAGTAGTTATCTTGTTGGCTAATCCTGTGATAACATGATAATTAATATTGCTAGATAGGATTGCTAGGTCATGATGATTAATATTGCTCTAATAATAAATGCATGCTTGAATGCCATGGATTGCTTTGCTTAGTGTATATGTTGGTTTGGTTTGCTTGTGAGTACATTCAAAAGTACTCAGCGGCCTTTAACATGGCCAGGTTCACATAAGGATCCGTCGTTCATCGTCAATGAGTTGGAGTGTTCGCGGCCTAGAGGAGTAACCTAGTCAGATCCTTGTGAATCGGAGCCGCACCAAGACCATGATGCCTTAGGTACCCTTGTAATATCACATGTAAGACCCTTATATCTATTAATAGAAATGCATGCGTTCATGATACTTGTTGTAAACTGATACGTCTCCGTCGTATCTATAATTTTTGATTGTTTCATGCCAATATTCTACAACTTTCATATACTTTTGGCAACTTTTTATACTATTTTTGGGACTAACATATTGATCCAGTGCCCAGTGTCAGTTCCTGTTTGTTGCATGTTTTTTGTTTCACAGAATATCCATACCAAATGAAGTCCAAACGCAATAAAAAAACCTACGGGGATTTTTTTGGAATATTTATGATTTTTGGGAAGAAGAATCAACGCGAAACGATGTCCGAGGGGGTCACGAGCGCAGGAGGCGCGCCCTACCCCCCCCCCCCCCAGGCACGCCTAAGGCGGTTGGGGCCCTTCTTTCGCCACAAGAAATGTCATATCCGGAGGGAAATCGTGTTAAAAGGACACCTCAATCGGAGTTACGGATCTCCGGGAATTTAAGAAACGGTGGAAGGACAGAATCTGGGAGCGCAAAAACAGAAGGATACAGAGAGAGAGATCCAATCTCGGAGGGGCTCTCGCCTCTCCGCCGCCATGGAGACCTTGGACCAGAGGGGAAACCCATCTCCCATCTAGGGAGGAGGTCAAGGAAGAAGAAGAAGAAGGGGGGCTCTCTCCCCCTCTCTCCCGGCAGCGCCGGAACGCCGCCCGGGACATCATCGTGTGACGGCGATCTACACCAATACCTCCGTCATCTTCACCAACACCTCCATCACCTTCCCCCATCTATATTCAGCGGTCCACTCTCCCGCAATCCGTTGTACCCTCTACTTGAACATGGTGCTTTATGCTTCATATTATTATCCAATGATGTGTTGCCATCCTATGATGTCTGAGTAAATTTTCGTTGTCCTATTGGTGATTGATGAATTGCTATGATTGGTTTAATTTGCTTGTGGTTATGTTGCTGTCCTTTGGTGCCCATCATATAAGCGCGCGCGTGGATCACACCATAGGGTTAGTAGTATGTTGATAGGACTATGTGTTGGGGATATTACTTATTAAGTGACCCGCCCAAGATGGGCCGGGTTACCAGTAAGGCGATTCATCCTCTAGGTTACTTGGGCTTCAGCCTGGCCGGTTCAAGGCCGCGGGACGGTTATGATTTCTGGAAGGTCTCCGGGTTTTGAAGGACGGCGACTTAAGTGACTACAATGGTCACGAATTGTAAGAAGGAAGGGACGCTTGTAAACCCTAAGGCCTCGACCTATATATAAAGGCGAGTCTTAAGGAGGAGGGGGAGGTTAGAAAATCATCGAGTGCTAGGTTAGGCGAGTTACGCCTCCCTTGTAATCGAATCCACATCAATACACACAAAGCAGGACGTAGGCTATTACCTCCTCTCGAGGGGCCGAACCTGGGTAAATCGCCGTGTTCCTCCCGTTTAACCCCTTTGAGTCGCCACCAAGGTGCGATGGCTCTAGTACTAAGTCCTTTCACGAGGACATCTGCCGTGACAAAACCACGACAGTTGGCGCCCACCGTGGGGCCTACGCATGGTGGAGTTGAGTTCTCAAAGGGAGCCCTACCAGGGTTTGGGAGTTATGCAACGGCGCTCATGACTCGGAGCCGCCGCGGGATAACCTACATCGACAACCAGCGATGGGGACCTGAAGCGAATTCGATCGAATCGGGCTACAGGGTCCCCTTCGGCAAGATCAACATCTTCATCGGCATGATAGGATCATCCGTCCCTGAGCCGGACATCTCCATCGACATCGTCGAGCCGGCCAGGTACGTCCACCGAGTCACAACACAGAATCTAACTCGCCTGGTCTTTGTGGGGTTCACGCAGGGATCGGAGGAACCAGAATACTTGGCGACTCAGGAAGTTACCCCAGTCAACTCTGACGATGAGTCATCCATGGGCGATTCAGATTCCATCCGGTCTCTCCATGGGGACGGTCTCGGAGGCTTGTCACTGGCCATGGATCCGGGAATCCTTGATCGAACCCGCCGCCAGATCGCCATCTACATGGCTGGGGCAACTCAACCCGCACAAAACCCCACCGGAGGCGATGGGACCGGCGGGACATCCAGAAGTGCATCCGCGGTCCTGGTGGATTTAGCGGCGGAAATCACGAGACTGATGTCAACTCCCCTCACGCCAGAGAACCAAGAGGAGATAAATGCAGAGTTAGCAAAGCTGAGAGAGTCAGTGGCAAAGGCCCATCAGGATGCTGAGATGGAGTCCGCCAGGATCGAGACTCGATAAGCCCAAATCACGGCCGAAAGGATGCGATTGAACACTGACAACTGGCGGCTCGAAAGACAGCAGCGCGCGTCCGACGTCGTCCATCAGCGGAGACACCAGGGTCGCCTGCCCCATGACCTCAACCCGACCCGTCTGTTCGACACCCTTCGAACCCCCGGGATGGGAGCCGCCCCAGCAGGAGGACCGGGCCGCCCAAATAACCCGCCGGTTCAGCCGACTGAGGGTCAAATTCCTCGTTTCCGGACCCCTCAAGGCCACTTCTCCAACCCGGTGGATAACGTGCTTCCCGCAACTCGCCACTTGGAGTCTCTTCCGATTCACGGCAACACCCCAGCTGAGATTGAAGCGAGGAACGCCATCGAGATGTTGAAAACAGCGGTGGTTCAAAACGCACAGTTCTCACACAGCCTTGAGAGATTGCACTCCACCCCACAGGCGAGCTATACCAGGTGTAGGCCGGAGGAGCAGCCAGCCGTAAACAGTGGCCCGCGACACTTCCCCCAGGACAACCCGCCCGATCGGAACCCGCCGGGCAGAGATCTCCCCCATATTCAAGACGCCCAGGGCCCCCCTCGCAGGGACCGGAGGGCGAGTTGGGGTACCATGTTTATCCCTAGCCCTTCGGAATGAAAGAATGCCCAAGGATTTTAAAGGACCAAGGAAGGTGCCTAATTACACACCAGATCTCGAACAAACATCATGGATCGAGGGCTATGAGATTGCCATGGACATGCTCGACGTAAACGAGGCGGTTTGCGCCAGATATTTCACCATGATGCTCGAGGGGTCGGCGTGCACTTGGCTGAAAAACTTACCTCCCAATTCTATCCAGTCCTGGGCCGAGCTGAAAGAGCATTTCATCAAAAACTTCCAGGGAACCTATAAACGACCGATGACGATCGTCGACTTACAACACTGCGTACAACGCCCGGATGAGTCGGCACACCATTGGTCACGGCGGGTCGCAGAAATTATCCATTCATCAGATGGTATCACGGCAGCACAAGCTGTGCTTATCCTCGAGCACAACTGCCACTATGAACCGTTGGTCCAGAAATTGGGGCGACTCAAACGGAAAGTTCAGGACATGGGCGAACTGATGGACACCCTCACTAGGTATGCCGAGGCCGATGATACCAAGGATCCCGGCGAGGATGGTAAGGGTAACTCGGCCAAAAAGGGCGATTCGACAAAAAATCACACCCGTTTCCAGGGCCGCAACGTCACAATCAGGGGACCAACGGCAAGCGTAGGCCATAGGAGGAGCCCTCGGACTTGGTTGCCAACACCAATGCCAATGACGGCAAAAAGAAGAATCGAGGTTTCAGTGGGAAAAGGCCGCGTAACTATGAAGAGCTACTCAAAGGCCCTTGCCCGCACCACGCCACGGCCGATGGCCCGGCGGGCCACTCTTGTGAGAACTGTTTCGTGATGCGAGAATTTCGGGCGGAGGCAATCAAGAAGAGCCAAAACGAAGATCCGAACCGGCGCCAGGACCAACTCGCCGCGTCCAACCAAAGGCAGAACCCCTTCGGCGGCTTTCCCGAACAGGGGGCACAGGGAGGCCCGCAACCAGGCGGCGGCCAGTACCCGGTGCACCACCAGCGGCGGTACAACCCGCCGGGAGTTTTCCAGCAGCCGCCCCCACAGGGGGCTCCACAGGACCAGGATGACAACGGGGGCTTCCGCAGCAATCCCAAACAGCTAAGTAATGGGCAGTACCACGTTTTCACCACTAATGCTTGCGGGCGTGATAAAAAGGAAAATCACTGGGCGTACAGCGTAACTAAGCCAGCGATTCCCACATATCTCCACTGGTCCGAGCAGACCATAACATGGAGCAGAGAGGATCACCCGCCAAGAATAGATAACCCGGGCGACCTGGCATTAGTCGTGGCTCCCCAAGTGGGGGGTTACACCCTGTCAAAGGTATTAATGGATGGTGGCAGCAGCATTAATATCCTATACTTCGACACCTTCCGGAGGATGAATCTATTGGAGAAAGACTTGATGCCTTCAACCACGGTTTTCCACGGCATTGTCCCGGGAAAGTTGGCTTATCCCATAGGCCGGGTCAGGCTCTCAGTAGCGTTTGGAACTGCGCAGAATTACAGGTCGGAGTCTCTAATCTTCGAGGTGGTCAAGCTAAAAAGCCCGTACCATGCGCTGTTCGGGCGACCGGCTTACGCCCGCTTCATGGCCCGCCCATGCTACGTCTACCTCAAGCTCAAAATGCCCGGTCCTAAAGGACCCATCACGGTTGTTGGAGATAGAAGAATCGCAAAGGAGTGTGAGGAAGGGGACGCGGCTTATGCGGAAGTTGCCTGTGCGGCGGAAGAGCTCAAACATCATCGGGCCAATGTTGACCCGGCAGACATGTCATCACTCAAGAAGCCGATTACAGATTCTGAGTCGCCCCTCAAGTTCAAACCGACGGATGATACTAAGACAATCGATTTCGTGCCTGGCGATTCATCCAAGCAGTTCACCATTGGGACGGGTCTGGACCCCAAATAGGAAAGCGCGCTCATCGAATTCATCCGTGAGAATCGGGCCATCTTCGCATGGAAGCCCTCTGACATGCCGGGTGTACCGAGAGAATTCGCTGAGCACCATCTTAATATAGACCCAAAATGCAAACCTGTCCAACAGTACCTTCGCAGATTTAACGAGGAGCGACGCAAGGCGATTGGAGAAGAACTCGCCCGTCTTTTAGCCGCCGGGTTCATCGTGGAAGTTTTTCACCCCAAATGGTTGGCTAACACGGTGTTAGTACTCTAGAAGAATGGCACTTTCCGTATGTGTATTGACTATACGGATCTCAACATAGCTTGTCCCAAAGATCCTTTCGCTCTTCCCCGCATCGACCAAATCATTCACTCGGTGGCGGGATGCGAACGATTGTGCTTTTTGGACGCCTATTCAGGTTATCATCAGATCAAGATGGCCGTGGAAGATCAGGAGAAGACGGCCTTCATAACCCCCTTCTGGGCCTTTTGCTATGTGTCCATGTCGTTCGGACTCAAGAGCGCAGGGGCGACTTATCAACGCTGCATCCAGAATTGTCTTCATAACCAAATTGGCCACAACGTCCATGCTTACGTTAACGACATTGTGATCAAGACCCGCCAGGGGGAGACACTTTTGGAAGACCTTAAGGAAACCTATGATAATTACCGAGTATATCAGATGAAGCTAAATCCTACCAAGTGCGTTTTTGGTGTACCTGTAGGAAAATTACTGGGTTTCTTGGTATCGGAGCACGGCATCGAGGCTAACCCGGACAAAATTGAAGCAGTTACTTCTCTCGGGAAGCCGACGAATGTTAATCAAGTTCAGCGACTGGCGGGCCGCATTGCGGCTCTAAGTCGTTTCGTGAGCCGCCTTGGGGAAAAGGCGATTCCTCTTTACCAATTGTTGAGGAAATCCGACCGATTCGTATGGACAGATGAGGCAGACGAGGCGCTTCAGGCCTTGAAACATCAATTGGTTAACCCGCCGGTCCTGGCAGCCCCAACTGAAAAGGAGCCTATGCTCCTGTATATCGCGGCAAATTCCAAGGCAGACAGCATGGCTGTGGTCGTCCAAAGAAAGGAGGAAGGAAAGGAATACCCGGTGCAACGTCCGGTATACTTTATCAGTGAGGTGTTAACTCTTTCCAAACAGCGATACCCGCATTGGCAGAAACTGGTCTATGGGGTGTTCATGGCGAGTCGAAAGCTTAAACATTATTTCCAGGAGCACCCGATCACTGTGGTCAGTTCCGCCCCCCTCGGTGACCTCATCCAAAATCGGGAGGCAACAGGGCGAATCGCCAAATGGGCAATAGAGCTTGGGTCTCATCACATACAATATACCCCCCGCCCAGCCATCAAATCCCAAGCACTAGTTGATTTCGTTAACGATTGGACGGAACTTCAGGCTCCGGAAGATCGGCCTGACCTTACCTGTTGGACTATTTACTTTGATGGATCCAGGCAGTTGGAGGGCTCCGGGGCTGGTGTGGTGCTGATATCCCCTCAAGGAGATAAGTTCTGTTATGTTCTCCGACTCATGTTTCCCTGCATGAATAATGCGGCGGAATATGAAGCTCTGCTTCACGGTTTGCGACTGGCAAAAGAGATGAACCTAACCCGAGTCAGATGTTTTGGGGATTCAGATTTGGTGGCACAACAGGTTTCGGGTACCTGGGACTCTCGGGATCCTATGATGGCGGCTTACAGACGAGCTGTATCTGATGTGGCGGGCTATTTTCATGGATATCAGGTGGATCATGTTGATTGGCAACTCAACGAAGCAGCTGATGCCCTCTCGCGACTCGGCTCACAAAGAAAACCAGTCCCCCCTAATGTTTTTTTGGATATCTTGCATAAACCGTCTGTGGCTGTACCCACGGAGGAGGAGTTGGCGATACCAGATCCCGAGTCTCAGCTCGTGGCGACTCTCCACGTCACTCCGGACTGGGTTCTTCCTTATCTGGCTTATCTCACTCGCGGCGAATTACCCACCGATGAAGTTTTGGCTCGCCAGATCGTTCGACGTAGCAAATCCGTGGTCATCATTAATGGCGAGTTATATAAGCGGAGTGCTTCTGGGGTCTTTCAGCGGTGTGTTTCCTCCAAGGAAGGATGCGTGATCCTAAATGACATTCATTCTGGAGACTGCGGGCATCACGTCGGGTCACGTTCTTTGGTATCAAAGGCTTTTCGACATGGTTTCTTTTGGCTGACGGCTCATGCAGATGCGGAAGACATAGTACGGCGGTGCGAGGGGTGCCAACGATATGGGAGACAGGCTCATGTGCCGGCTCAAGAATTGAGGATGATTCCCATTACTTGGCCCTTCGCGGTCTGGGGGCTGGACATGGTCGGTCCTTTTAAAATGTCCTCTAACAAGAAAACTCACTTATTGGTGGCAGTTGATAAGTTCAATAAATGGGTTGAGGCGGAACCTGTTGGAGCTTGCGATGCAGAGACAGCGGTCAAATTTCTGAAAAAGCTGATTTTCCGTTTTGGATATCCACACAGTATTATCACGGACAATGGTACTAACTTGTCCCAAGGAGCGATGCTGGATTTTTGTCGTCGAGAACATATCCGGCTTGATGTTTCTGCAGTTGCTCACCCGCAGTCCAATGGGCAAGAAGAGCGGGCAAATCAGGAAGTCTTGCGAGGGATTAAACCTCGACTCATGGTTCCCCTGGAAAGGACTCCAGGGTGTTGGGTTGAAGAATTACCTTTGGTACTGTGGAGTATTCGGACCACCCCGAATTGATCCACGGGGTTCACTCCTTTCTTTTTGGTCTATGGAGCAGAGGCTGTCCTCCCTACTGACATAAGACATGATTCTCTTAGAGTCGCTGCATATGTGGAGCAAGATAATGAGCTGGCGCGTGAGGATTCCTTGGATGCCTTGGAAGAGGCGCGTGACCTGGCTGCGGCTCGTTCGGCTATCTACCAGCAAGATCTGCGGCGTTATCATAGTCGCCGGGTTAAGAGTCGGACTTTTCAGGAGGGCGACTTAGTGCTTTGTCTGATACAAGATCGGGCAGGTATGCACAAGCTATCACCCCCTTGGGAAGGACCGTTCGTCGTCAGCAAGAACCTCCGCAATGGCTCTTATTATTTGATGGATCTTCGGCCTAATCGACCGACTACAGAGGTTGAGTCAACTCACCCCTGGAATATTGCTCATTTGCGGCCTTACTACACTTGAGCTCTTAAAAGCTCCACGTTTTGTAAGTTTTTCAGTTTCAGTATGAAGTAATAAAACACTCTCCGACTTGGGGGCTTCTTCATTAAAAAGTGCAAATTGTGTCATCCTGTTGCGACCTTATGAGCCGACAGAACATGCATTTAGGGTGGGTGCACGAGCTTTCTGACTCGCCTCCCCCTGTCGCGACCGTATGAGCCGACGAAACCTGCATTTAGGGTGGGTGCATGAGCTTTTTGACTCGCCTCCCCCTGTCGCGACCTTATGAGCCGACGAAACCTGCATTTAGGGTGGGTGCACGAGCTTTTTGACTCGCCTCCCCCTGTCGCGACCTTATGAGCCAACGAAACCTGCATTTAGGGTGGGTGCACGAGCTTTCTGACTCGCCTCCCCCTGTCGCGACCTTATGAGCCGACGAAACCTGCATTTAGGGTGGGTGCACGAGCTTTCTGACTCGCCTCCCCCTGTCGTGACCTTATGAGCCGACGAAACCTGCATTTAGGGTGGGTGCACGAGCTTTCTGACTCGCCTCCCCCTGTCGCGACTGTATGAGCCGACGAAGCCTGCATTTAGGGTGGGTGCACGAGCTTTCTGACTCGCCTCCCCCTGTCGCGACCTTATGAGCCGACGAAACCTGCATTTAGGGTGGGTGCACGAGCTTTCTGACTCGCCTCCCCCTGTCGCGACCTTATGAGCCGACGAAACCTGCATTTAGGGTGGGTGCACGAGCTTTCTGACTCGCCTCCCCCTGTCGCGACCGTATGAGCCGACGAAACCTGCATTTAGGGTGGGTGCACGAGCTTTCTGACTCGCCTCCCCCTGTCGCGACCATATGAGCCAACGAAGTTACTCTTATTATGATTTAATCTTGAAGATTTTTCCCTTTCTACATAGTCCATTTATTTTCACAGATGATGTTTTCAAAGTTTAAGACAGGAGGGTGCTAAGATTTGTTTCATCCTTGGCGGATTAAGCATTATAGAAGACTCTTATAAAGGCGGGCCAAATATTTCAAATCGCCTTAAAAAGCGATATAAGGGTTTTTCTCGCAGAAGATATCATCAAAAAACAGTACTGACTATTACATGGCTCGCAGGCCAAATTCAGGAAAGTCTACTTCGCTAAATCCAGGCGTGAGCTCTGACCAACTTCGATTTGTAAATCGCCCAAAACCCAATTGCACCTGGCCAAAGCAGCAAAGTCATCTTCGTCTGTCAAAATCGATGCCAAGTCTGCTTCCCAGTCGAAAGGGTTCTTGGGTTGCCGAGGAATTAGGTTGGTCACCATGAAGGTTGGCGGGCTGACTTTCTTATTCTTACTGTCATAAGCCGCCTGGTACTTCGTTAAATCAAGGCTTGCGGCGAGTCGAGTTGCAGCCAGCCGAGAATCCTTGACAACTTTTTGGTAATCCTCTTCAACAAATTCCGATCCATCGTCCTTAAGCTGAGGGAAGCCAGCGGCTACTTCTTCTAAATTGATCTCTGGGGCATACGCTAAGCAGCGACTCAGGGCAGTCAGGACACCTTTTCGGGCGGCTGACCGAGTTAACTCGCCAATCTGGGGAGGAAGTGTGGACAAACATCCAAGTACCTTCTTGATGGAAGTAATAGGCTCTTTGGCACCCATCACAGCTTTGACGGTCAACACACTGCCTGTGTACAGCTGCTCTGTCAGCGTATAAATCGCCTTTAGCATCAACACACAGTCTTCTTGCAGGTTGGCGACTCTTGGACCTGGAATATGATGATTAGTGACTTAACATCAGAAATTTGAGTACAAAAAAGGGGGGGATAAGGTTGAAGATTTAGGTAAGGCTTACCAAAGATGGCTTGCGTCATGTTAGAGATATGACGTTTTAAGCCGGATAACTCCTGTTGAACAGTCACCAGCTTCGCTTCAGCTTTCTCTGCTCTCTTCAAAGCGGCGTTTTGGTCAGCTTGAGTTTTTTCTAACTCGGCTTTGAGTTTTTCCAGTTCGGCCAGAGCCAATTTACACTTCTCTTCCGACTGAGTTCGGGCGTCTTGTTGTTCAGCTAAGTTTTTCCTTAAATCGCCCAGCGCCAATTCGGTCTGAGCAAGGTTTTCCTATTGAAAGTTTAAAATAAGGACAAGTCTCAGAATTACTGCAAAGCAATATCCCTGACACTTGGGGGCTAATGTATAATTTTTTTAGGAGAAATTATACAGAAATCAAGACTGGTCGCGAAGCTTTTTCTAAATTTTCAAGACCGGGCTCATCTTTTTACTGATGACCCGGCCCTTGGGAGTTACTGGTCGCGAAGCTTTTTCTAAATTTTCAAGACCCGGCTCATCTTTTTACTGATGACCCGACCCTTGGGGGTTACTGGTCGCGAAGCTTTTTCTAAATTTTCAAGACCCGGCTCATCTTTTTACTGATGACCCGGCCCTTGGGGGTTACTGGGAATAGTATAAGTATAACAAAATTTACCTCATTTTTGTTGTTTAACATCTTCAGCAGGTTTTTCTCCATCTCATAGCTCGCCTCCAGGCGACTTGCAAATCCAGAACAGAGTTCCTTAAACTCCAGATTTGCATAGTCGGAAAGTTTCGCCTTGGAGAGCCCAGACTCGGGAATGGCCTGAGAGGAGGATGCTACATGTTTGGACAAAACTGTCGCTGCCGGCTTAGAAAAGCCAGAGCCAGTAATAACTACAGCATCTGGGTCTTCTGTTGTCATCAATGGGTTCGGCGATTTAGAGTCATCCATTGTTTCCTTCGGCGACTCAGGAAGATCCACTTGAATCGCAGGCTCAGCATGATCCGGATCGTCTTGAGTCGGAGTTGATTTCTTTGGGGGTTCTGAAGTTGCATCAGGAATTGATCCACTGGTTTTCCTTTTCTTGGCTTGTGCCCTAACAAAAGGGAATAAGCACGTTAAGGAATTGAAAAGATCGTTATTCTCAAAAGTTGAGGCAAGGTTATCAAAAGACTTACCCCGGAACTCGAATCATTGGTGGAAGTGTTGACATCACTGAGTCGCCGGAAGTGGGAGGAGAGTTCTGCAAGAGTTATATATCAATAATACAGGCGGGTTACAAATGTGATCCAAAGAAGCACGAATAATGGTTACTCATAAAAGTACCTCGCTTGGCTTCCTTTTGTTCGTTGCTGGTAAACCAGATACCAGATCGCCAGAGTGACTTCGTGTTTTCCGGTTTGAGGCGTGCTGTGTTTTCTTCAGTAAGAAATTTGGGTCCAAATGAGCATTTGGATGTGAGAAGGGGACTTTCCCACATATTCGTCGGGCCGGCTTAGGTGGAGAAGGAGATGAATCGGAGCAAACAGAAATTACCTCAACAGAGTCTTCTTGGCTTTCGTTATCTTCATTCTATTACAAGGAGAGAGAAAGATATAAATAAAAGGTCAAAAGTGATAGGTGGCGAGTGAAAAGAGGAAGGATTTGTACCTCTGAAAGTGCATCGCCGACTTGAGATTCGTCGACTTCGGATGACTCAGCCGCAGCAGATTTTCCTTTGCCCTTGGCTTTCTTAGAGGGCGGCTTAGCAGTTTTCATGGCTTGCTTTTTAGGTCTCCTGGACCAGAACTTATCGCCTTTCTGAAAAGGTATATATTATGAAATCATGACGGCAATAAAACAGAAGGGATAAATACCAAGGGCGAGTCAGTTTTGGTTACCTTGGGCGCCGGGTTAATCTTGCAAAATGTCGGGACCCCGATCCTAAGCCATAGGAATCCAGCCTGTAACACATCGCATCCCTTTGTGGTCTCACGCACGGTTAACTCCACGGCTACGGCCTTACCTTAGCCGGGACCGTTTGCGTCTTTTGACTCACGTATGCGATAGTGTCGCTAGCAATCCAATGTCAAAGAACCCTGATCGACATGTCTAGTCATAAACCAAAGTGGCAGTACCGCACAAGGACAGGCATACATGACCCAACAAAGCAGGTGTCGGTCATCAACGAACGTAGACGAGTCGTAGCAAGCTACAAGGACTCCATTACGTCGCGTGACATTTCCCTAAAGAGGACAGACACAGTAGCTAAGAAGGACACATGCCGGTCAACCAATGTGTCCGGAGCAGTAGTGGACTACCAAGGCTCATTGGATCACAAAGGGGCATTTCCTTGTAAAGAGTGCTACCAAAGTTCACGATTAGGTAATCGAACCCCATACATATCATGTACAGCACACGTACGCATGGCATACCCATATGTATAGATACATCGATGGCATCACAACATAACCATAAACATACAACCTTTATTTAAGAGGCTCGGAAGAGCCACACACATAATATTACACATTAAGGGTCTCACGACCCATAATAGCACTCATACAATACAAGCCAGCGGAAGAGTTATAAACTGTCTGGGAACAGACAGTGCAACTAGAAGGCACATGGCCTGACTATACTACAGAGCCGACGTAGGGCCAGATCGTAGCTAGGACACCAGCTACTCGTCGTCGTCGATGTCTACGAAGAACCCTCCATTAGGGTCATTAGCAACCTCTGCAACATTTATTAAGCAAACATGAGTACGAAGGTACTCAACAAGACTTTAGGAGAACTAACTACTCATGCAAGGTATCAAAAGGTATTGTGGGGTTTCATGCGAGAATCCAGCATTTGACTCATGGCTAGACAACTTGCGTATTTAAATTAGTTTTGACAACTTGATTTCTCGCACACGAGTCCACTAACACCACAACATTACACTATCTTGGAATCATTCCGTATCCATAAGGAAATGTCGTCCACGACACTCACGCTTATCTTGACAATTTTATGAGTAGCCATTGAAGTTATCTATGAACAACATATGTCTCCAAGTAGTCCATATCCGCGGACGCGGCTATTCGAATAGATCATAACCCTGCAGGGGTGTACTTCATCACACACGCTCTCGCCACTTATCGCTATGTGCACGTCATGCACCTCGGCAACCTTCAAGCGGAAGCCCAGCGAGGGAGTCGGCCACGACCGTTAACCACACTAGTACCTAGTCCAGGTTATCGCCTATCTCAGAGTAACCCGTACGAAAGTCTGGCCGAGGTTTCCGCCACGGCCTCAAACGATGTGCACAGGGTTCCCAAGCCCACCATCCGGGTGCCACTTGGTACACCGTGCCACTGCCTACCGCATCACGGCCCACCTCTCAGGTCAGCACCATGCACGGCCTCCAGCATTACTATAAACACCAGAAACTACTTGCAACTCCTGGACCGGGTACTACGCGATTAATAGGCCGAGCGGGGTCATATTTCAGGGCCCAGCATGTGGTAGTATCTAGTCTTGGAATACATCCACGGAACTCAGTTCCTAAGGACGGTTCCAATGAAACAACCCGCCATGTACTCCTACACAGCCTTTCACCGGTACCTTTACCAAATCAAGTTCAACACACCACCTTTGCTCGCCGAACACATTCCACATTTCTGTTCATCTCCCAGATGACAGACCATACACAACTCTAAGCATAGCATGCATAGCAGGATAGGGCACATCATATCTCAAGCAACTACCAGGTATGCTAGGTTGCAAGGTTTGGCTATTTACTGTGACAAGGTTAAGTCATGCAAAGGAAGTGGGTTCAACTATCGTGGCAAAAGCAGTTGAAGCATTTGATCTTAAATGCAATAATTAAGTGCAGGAGCAAGAACATGGGAGTTATCGGAATGATCAAAGGGGTTGCTTGCCTTGTTGCTCAGAGGAGGAACGATATCCGTCAGACGGATATTCGGTGGAATCCGGTGGTGCGGAGCCTACCGAAATGAATGGCAACATTCAATAACAATCATATGCACTCAAAATGATGCGTGAGCATGGCATGAGAATGCAAGGTGATAAGTTATTATTTTCAACATGTATTAGGTTTAGAGTTGGTTTGAATCACATTCGAATAGCAATTCAAACGGGGTATTCTCGGATACCGGTTTAATTGATTCGACCTGATGCTCAGATCAACTTGATGTTAACATGCATGAAATGTCATGTTATGGTACTGATTTGTAATTAGGACAGTGGTGAACATTGTATATATATAATGAAATTTGAATATTTTTGCAAATTCCATTTAAAAAGTGATTATAAGAATTGAATTATTCCTTATTCCACAATTTAGGGTTCTGTAACTTTTTTAAACATGGTTGAAAATAGCATAATCAGAATCCTTGAATTTTTCTGATACTTTTTCATATATAAATTATTTTCATTGGAGTTACAGATTAATTTCTATGATTTTTACAATTTTTAGCAATTTCCTGAATTAGTTTTATACTGGAAATTCTATTTATTGCATCAGGCTGACGTCAGCAGGTCAGCCGACCTGTTCAGGTCAAACCTGACAGGGGGGCCCCACTGGTCAGCCTCTCTAGGACTAATCCCGCGCTGACCAGCCCTAACTGAGGTTTGACTTGGCCTTGGGCCCACTTGTCAGCGAGTGATTAGGTGCTGAGCGGCTGGATTAGCTTTGCCACGTCGACATCCGCCGGCGGCGAGGTCGTCCTCGCCGGCGGGGAGCCTCCGGCGACCACCAGCACGGCGGAGGAGCTCGGAAACGCCGCACAGGGGGCCAAATGCTGTGGGGGGAGCACCAGAGGAATGACACGTCTCTCGCAGCTTCATTTCTACACTTAGCCGGGGCTGATCTGGCCGGAGATGACGCCGGCGACGAGCTTGGCGGCGGCCAAGGCTCGGGCGTCATCGGGGTCTTTGAATCAGAGGGATCTACGCTCGGTTCTTAGCTGCTACAGCATCTACGCGTCGACCTGGAGCTGCTGGTGCCCTCGGAAGGACGAGCTGGTCATCGGAGGGCTACCAGCGACGAGCGGCAGCGGCGGTCCTCGTCGGGCTCCGGTGAAACTAGAGCTAGAGGAGGGGATCGACGGGGGAAACTTAGGGGAAATGACCGCATGCTCACGGGGAGTGCAGAGCAGAGCTTAGACGGCTCGGGGAAGGCCTGGGGGCGATGAATCGACGGGAGAGGTCCGGCGGCCGGAGGTGGAAGACGACGGCGTTGCGGGCGTTGCAGGGCTCGAGGAAGCTTCGGCTTCTGCAGAGATGACCAGGGCGATGAGGCGGAGCTAATGGCGTGCTGTGGGAGGGAATCCTATGGCCAGGGGCACGGGCAGCTCGAGCTCGAGCTCGGCTCTAATGGCGGCAGCAAGGAGGAGGAGGAGATCCAGGAGGAGGAAGAGAACCGAGGCGGGGAATGGATAGGGGAGGCCCTTGGGAGCTTATCCCCGTCGTCGCCAGCGCGAGGCGGCGGCCAGGCAGGCACGCAGGTGCTTGGCCGCGCCGGAGGGGGCGGCGGCCACCTCCTGCTGCCTACTGGCGCGAGGGAGGGGACGAGCCAGGGATGGGCCGGGCCAGGCTTAGGCGACAGGTAAGGTTTTTCCATTTTTTTCTGTTTTTGTTTTTCTGTTTTGCTAATTATTGTTTTTCTAATTAATTCAGCTCCAAAACAAAAAGTAAAAACTATTTTAGACCTCCTGAAATATTTGTTATAATATCCCCAACCATTTCCAAGGTTTTCAACATTTTTGGAAATTTATAGTTTCTGATTTCAAATTTAAAACTTGAAACCAATAGCCTTTTTCATTTAATCAAAAAGCTTAAAGTGTCAAGAAAATAGTTTTCTCCAATGCTCATTTACTTTCATGATTTATCAGAAAGTTTGAACATTTCTTGAGGCCATTTTGGGTTCATTGATTTTGAACTAGTTTGAGATTTCCTTTAATTGAAATGGTGGCTAGGTTTTGAGTTTTTCCTTTGCCACTTTGTTGTTTTTGTTGAAACTTCTTAGATGCAAATGCAAAGAAGACATTAGCACAATGCTATCTTGCTTAAGGGTTAGGGATGTGACAACTCACCCCCACTCAAAAGTATCTCGTCCCGAGATTTAGAAGTCGTCGGGAATAACGCCGGATATTCAAGTCGGAGACGATCCTCTCTTTCCCAAGTTGCCTCATTTGCAGAATGATTTGACCATTGAACTTTAAGAAACTTGAGGTTTCGACGTCGAGTGGTACGCTCAGCTTGATCAAGAATACGCACGGGGTATTCTCGGTAAGAAAGGTTATCTTGTAGATCAAGCGTTTTGTGGTCCACTTCACGGATAGGATCCGAGAAGCAACGCGTGAGTTGCGAGACGTGGAAAACATCATGAACCTTGGAAAGATACGGAGGAAGTTCCAACTGGTAGGCAACTTCTCCTCGTTTGGCAAGAATGCGAAAAGGACCAATGTAACGAGGAGCCAACTTGCCCTTGATACCGAAACGATGGGTACCCTTCAAAGGTGTAACCCGAAGGTAAGCCTTCTCGTCAACTTCAAAGGTCACAGCCTTATGATGACGATCATATTGGCTCTTTTGACGAGACTGGGCTGTTTTCAACTTTTCACGAATAATGCGAACCTGCTCTTCTGCATCCTGGATCATATCTGGGCCAAAGAGTTGCCTCTCTCCGGTTTCTGACCAATTAAGAGGGGTTCGACATCTTCGTCCATAGAGAACTTCAAAAGGGGCTTTGCCCAAGCTTGATTGATAACTATTGTTATAAGCGAATTCGGGGAATGGAAGGCACTTCTCCCAATTCATACCGAGCGAAATAACACAAGCTCGGAGCATATCTTCTAGGATTTGATTCACTCTTTCTACTTGACCACTTGATTGAGGATGGAAAGCAGTGCTAAAAGATAAGTGAGTCCCCATGGCATTCTGAAAACTTTCCCAGAAGCGAGAAGTAAAGATACTTCCACGGTCCGAGTTAATTTCCAGGGGAACACCATGAAGAGACACTATTCGAGATATATATAACTCTGCTAGCTGGCTAGCTGTTATACTCTCACGAACAGGAAGAAAATGAGCCACTTTGGAAAGACGGTCAATGACCACAAAGATAGCATTATTTCCTTTCTTGGTCTTGGGAAATCCGGTAATGAAATCCATGCTAACTTTATCCCATTTCCATTCAGGAATAGCTAGAGGTTGAAGGGTGCCAGCAGGCCTTTGATGTTCTGCCTTAACTCGACGACAAACGTCGCAGTTAGCAATGAACTCAGCAATTTCTCTCTTCATCCTAGTCCACCAGAACCTCTGGCGTAGGTCCTGATACATCTTAGTACTACCGGGATGAATGGTGAGAGGAGAATCATGAGCCTCCTTAAGGATTAACTGCCTTAGATGTGGGTTCTTAGGAACCACTAAACGATTCTGGAAGAACACAACACCTTGATCATTCATGGAAAATTCTTTAGCGTTTCCGCTAAAAATATTCCCCTTGATCCGTGATATACCCTTGTCACGCTTTTGGCCAGCTATAATTTGATCCTTAAGAGTAGGCTTCGCCACCAGGGTAGAAAGGAATCCTTGGGGAACAATATGAAGATTCAACTTCCGAAAGTCCTCATGGAGATGTGGTTGACCTTGTTGTAGCATAAAATTGTTACAATAAGATTTACGACTTAGTGCATCGGCCATAACATTGGCCTTCCCCGGGTGTAAGTTATCCCTAAGTCGTAATCCGAGATCAACTCAATCCACCGTCTTTGCCTGAGATTCAAATCCGGCTGGGTGAAGATATAATTCAGACTTTGGGGATGAGTGAATATTTCGCAACGATTACCCAAAAGGTAATGTCGCCAGGTTTTTAGTGCATGGACCACAGCTGCAAGCTCAAGGTCATGTGTGGGATAATTGTCCTCATGTGGACGCAACTGTCGAGATGCGTATGTGCTCGCATGACGATCTTGCATGAGAATGCAACCTAATCCTTGTCGCGAGGCGTCGCAATAGATAACAAAGTCCTTAGAAAAATCTGGTGGTAGCAACACAGGTGCGGAAGTCAGGCGTCTTTTCAGTTCCTGAAAACTATGCTCACACTGTGGTGTCCACTCGAACTTTTTATCCTTCTTGAGGAGTTCAGTTAGAGGCTTTGCAACCTTGGAGAAATTCTCGACGAAGCGGCGACAATAGCTCGCTAGACCAAGAAAACTCCTAACTTGCTTAACCGATTCAGGTTGAGTCCAATCAAGGACAGCTTGAACTCTCTCGGGATTGACAGCAATACCCTTACCAGAGATTACGTGTCCTAGATAGGTCACTTCTGGTAACCAGAATTCACATTTTGAAAATTTGGCATAAAGGCGATGCTCTCGAAGTTTCATCAATACCAGCCTTAGATGCTCGGCATGTTCTTGTTCATTCTTCGAGTAGATGAGGATATCATCGAGGGATACCACGACGAATTTATCCAAATACTCCATGAAGATTGAGTTCATCAGCCGAGAGAAGGTGGCTGGGGCATTGGTTAAACCGAAGGACATAATGGTGTACTCATATTGGCCATAACGAGTAACAAAAGCCGTTTTTGGAATGTCCCCGTTCTTAATCTTGATTTGATGGTATCCCAACCTCAAATCCATTTTAGAGAAGACTGAGGATCCAGCGAGCTGATCGTACAGATCGTTGATCCTGGGGAGCGGATACTTGTTCTTTATGGTGACCAGGTTAACTGGTCGGTAATCTACAACCATCCGATCCGTTCCGTCTTTCTTCTTGACGAAGAGGACGGGACAAGCCCAAGGAGAAGAGCTAGGACGAATGAAACCCTTGTTCAAGGCCTCATCTAATTGCTTCTTAAGTTCGGCTAGCTCTAGGGGTGCCATCTTATAAGGTCTTCTGGCTATTGGGACAGTTCCCGGAACAAGATCTATCACAAACTCTACATGTGTGTCAGGTGGAATTCCTGGCAGTTCCTCTGGAAAAACATCCGGAAAGTCACGGACTACCGGAATGTCTTCAAGTTCCTGAAGAGGGTTGGAATTTAGGGAATAGAGCTGGCATTTGGCAACTCGAGTAGAGACATTTACTATCTCACCCGAGGAATGGGTAAGCTGGACATTTCTAGAGTGAGTATCAATCTTGGCATAGTGAGTTGACATCCAGTCCACGCCCAAGATGATATTAATCTCCGAAGATTTCAATGCTATCAATGAGGCTAGAAAAACTAGCCTGTCTACTAGAATTTCATTGCCATAGGTTATCCTAGAGGTTTGCCATTTACTACCAGGGGTTTGGACAACCAATGGGATTGGCATATCACAAAATGACATGTTATGCAACTGTGCATAACTTTCTGAAATGAAGGAATGAGAAGACCCAGTGTCAAAGAGAACAGACGCTGGGTGATGATTAACAAGAAGCGTACCCAGCATGACGTCGGGATCCTCTGCAGCTTCTTCTGCTGACACATAGTTCACACGGCCACGTGCAGGAGTTGGCTTCACGTAAAAAGCTTTGCCCGACTTGGCCTGCCCGACGGACTTTCTGGGTTGCTTGGCACGCACATTCTGAGGACACTCACGGGAATAATGCCCTGGTTCTCCACACTTGTAGCATATCACCTGGTTGGCACGTGGTGCAGCATTGCTAGCTAGACCACCATAAGCTTTTGCTGGAGGGTTGGCCTGATTCGTCTGAGGCGCCACGTAGGATGGCCTCGGAGTGTATCTTGGCGGCAGAGAACTGTTTGGAACCCACAGCCTGCGTTTTGGAAACGCGGAACCAGAAGATGAGCCAAAGTCACAGGAGTGCTTCCTTGTGGCTTCGAAGCCAGTATGACCAGTCTCCGCACTGATCGCTTTGTTGACCAGGGCTTGAAAACTTGCACACTCATGGAGGCGCAGGTCTCGACGGAGCTCAGGGCTCAGACCCTTACGGAATCTTGCTTGCTTCTTGGCGTCAGTAGACACCTCCTCTGTTGCATAGCGGGTGAGGTTACCGAACTCGCGGCTATAGGCATCCACAGACAACTTGCCCTGAGTGAAGGCACATAACTCCTCTCTCTTTCTGTCCATCAGGCCCTCTGGAATAAGGTGCAGACGAAAAGCTGCACCGAAGTCTGCCCACGTGGCCACTGGTTCAGCGGGACGCATGGCTTCAAAATTCTCCCACCACAGATTGGCGGGTCCCTCCAGGAAATACGCCGCAAAGGTCACCTTGTCGGCCTCAGACACATTCGCCGAGCGAATCTTGCGTGAGATGCTGCACAGCCAGTCATCAGCGTCGAGGGGATCGACGGAATGATGAAACTTTGGAGGATTCAGCTTCACAGAGTCATTGAGGGACACTGCAGCATTCCTAGGCTGTTGAGCCGTATTCTGCTCAATACGCTCTAGCAGTCGGTTGGTCTCCCTTTTGTTTCTTTCTGCCTCAAGCATCACTTCTACCAGAGAAGGTGGGTGAGGCAGGTCTTCCTGCGAAGCTTGACTACCCTCACCTTGCTCATGAGCAGGGGCACGGTTCAACCTGGTGAACACCATCCTGACAAACAAACTCAAAGCTTAGACCAACATCATATCAATACTAGCTATGGATTAAGAATGTACTGAACACACGGAATGCGGAAATTGATATCCGAACAGCATGGTAACAAGCAACTACTATATATACACCATGGTTCATACACACCCTTACATAGTTCAGTACAAACTTACTCGAAGAGCAAACTAAAGAAATGGTGGAACTACTCATCAGAGGCTTACAAGCTTCCTATACATTATTTATCTAGGCCTCCGGAATTCATTTCACATTACTACCATACTTCACAAGTCACGCAGGGCTGTGAACGTACGGCTACTACCATACCATCCTTCCGCTCACAGCTCAGGCATCCGCATAGAACATCTCATAGAGATAACCTCCATGACCTGGAAGCTCAACCTGCGGATCAGGAAACACTCTAGCCTGAGATCCCTGGGATCCATAAGGACACGGATGTGGCCTTGGTCCCCTGACTGGTGGTAAAAGGGGTCCCCGAAGAGGTGTGACTCCTCCTATAGCTGGCCAGTCAACGTGGGCCGGAAGATGGTTTCTAACAGGGTTCAGCATCTCCATCTCTCCATACCCTGTCTGGACTACCGGTGCCAGCTGCGTCAAAGCTGTCCACAGACGGGCACGGGTAGCATAAAGCTCCATGCGGAGAGCACGAGCATCCCTGTCTCTGTTCTCTAGCATCTCAACAGTGGACTGCAGAAGTGGATCCTCCATAGAAGAATCAAAATAGACTCCACTGAGGTATCCCTCTTCACCAGACTGAGAGGCCGGAACATAGCAGAACTCTGAATTCTGCAGCAGTGCATGTCTCGCTCTCATAATAGTCAGCATTGAATAGGCAACATCCTGTACTGCCATGTCAACGGTGACCCCCAACCCATAGGACCAATGGATTGGCTTCTCAGCTCCAGGGTAGTCTGGAAATACCCTAACAGTGCAGATGTACTGGCTCTGGTTGAAGTCTCGGTACTGTTCCTCCACTGTGTACTCGGGGTACCAGCGGTAACCTCACACCGACATCACCCTGACCAGCATGGCCGTATGACCCGGTACATCAATGCACCTGGTCAGACGTACCACCTGACGAGAAGGACGGCCAGGCATCTGTAAATAGAGAGTAATGCAAAAGCATTAGAGCTCTGAATGCAAAATTGGGCAGCATAACGGCTGTAAATGCTCAAAACAAATTTGAGACAACCCAAAATGGAATAGTGTAACCACTCAACTATCAAGTTCAACTCTCTGATCATCAAACTTACTTCCTGCTTCCTAGGAATAAAAGAAACCCAATATCTCTTGACCCGTAGTCCTATAATCTACCGATCAGAAACACGAGCCTAGGAGAAGATGAGTAACCTAGTCCTTAATTCCCGCAGAAAAGACGAGGATGACCAGAATAGAATATCTTGAGAAGAGAACAAGAGTGTTACGTTCCCTTCCACAAACAATTCCCTCATATATAACTAAGAAATTCTAGACTCAACTTCGACTAGTTTGGCTTAGTAATCTATAGTCAGTCAGGCTCTGATACCAACGCTCTCGGGACCCCGATCCTAAGCCATAGGAATCCAGCCTGTAACACATCGCATCCCTTTGTGGTCTCACGCACGGTTAACTCCACGGCTGCAGCCTTACCTTAGCCGGGACCGTTTGCGTCTTTTGACTCACGTATGCGATAGTGTCGCTAGCAATCCAATGTCAAAGAACTCGGATCGACATGTCTAGTCATAAACCAAAGTGGCAGTACCGCACAAGGACAGGCATACATGACCCAACAAAGCAGGTGTCGGTAATCAGCGAACGTAGACGAGTCGTAGCAAGCTACAACTCTCCATTACGTCGCGTGACATTTCCCTAAAGAGGACAGACACAGCAGCTAAGAAGGACACATGCCGGTCAACCAATATGTCCAGAGCAGTAGCGGACTACCAAGGCTCATTGGATCACAAAAGGGCATTTCCTTGTAAGGAGTGCTACCAAAGTTCACGATTAGGTAATCGAACCCCATACATATCAAGTACAGCACACGTACGCATGGCATACCCATATGTATAGATACATCGATGGCATCACAACATAACCATAAACATACAACCTTTATTTAAGAGGCTCGGAAGAGCCACACACATAATATTACACATTAAGGGTCTCACGACCCATAATAGCAGTCATACAATACAAGCCAGCGGAAGAGTTATAAACTGTCTGGGAAGAGACAGTGCAACTAGAAGGCACATGGCCTGACTATACTACAGAGCCGACGTAGGGCCAGATCGTAGCTGGGACACCAGCTACTCGTCGTCGTTGATGTCTAGGAAGAACCCTCCATTAGGGTCATTAGCAACCTCTGCAACATTTATTAAGCAAACATGAGTACGAAGGTACTCAGCAAGACTTTAGGAGAACTAACTACTCATGCAAGGTATCAAAAGGTATTGTGGGGTTTCATGCGGGAAGCCAGCATTTGACTCGTGGCTAGACAACTTGCATTTTTAAATTAGTTTTGACAACTTGATTTCTCGCACACGAATCCACTAACACCACAACAATACACTATCGTGGAATCATTCCGTATCCATATGGAAATGCCGTCCACGACACTCACGCTTATCTTGACAATTTTATGAGTAGCCATTGAAGTTATCTATGAACAACATATGTCTCCAAGTAGTCCATATCCGCGGACGCGGCTATTCGAATAGATCATAACCCTGCAGGGGTGTACTTCGTCACACACGCTCTCGCCACTTATCGCTATTGGCACGTCATGCACCTCGGCAACCTTCAAGCGGAAGCCCAGCGAGGGAGTCGGCCACGACCGTTAACCACACTAGTACCTAGTCCAGGTTTATCGCCTATCTGAGAGTAACCCGTACGGAAGTCCGGCCGAGGTTTCCGCCACGGCCTCAAACGATGTGCGCAGGGTTCCCAAGCCCACCATCCGGGTGCCACTTGGTACACCGTGCCACTGCCTACCGCATCACGGCCCACCTCTCAGGTCAGCACCATGCACGGCCTCCAGCATTACTATAAACACCAGAAACTACTTGCAACTCCTGGACCGGGTACTACGCGATTAATAGGCCGAGCGGGGTCATATTTCAGGGCCCAGCATGTGGTAGTATCTAGTCTTGGAATACATCCACGGAACTCAGTTCCTAAGGACGGTTCCAATGAAACAACCCGCCATGTACTCCTACACAGCCTTTCACCGGTACCTTTACCAAATCAAGTTCAACACACCACCTTTGCTCGCCGAACACATTCCACATTTCTGTTCATCTCCCAGATGACAGACCATACACAACTCTAAGCATAGCATGCATAGCAGGATAGGGCACATCATATCTCAAGCAACTACCAGGTATGCTAGGTTGCAAGGTTTGGCTATTTACTGTGACAAGGTTAAGTCATGCAAAGGAAGTGGGTTCAACTATCGTGGCAAAAGCAGTTGAAGCATTTGATCTTAAATGCAATAATTAGGTGCAGGAGCAAGAACATGGGAGTTATCGGAATGATCAAAGGGGTTGTTTGCCATTTTCTCAGAGGAGGAACGATATCCGTCAGACGGATATTCGGTGGAATCCGGGGGTGCGGAGCCTACCGAAATGAATGGCAACATTCAATAACAATCATATGCACTCAAAATGATGCGTGAGCATGGCATGAGAATGCAAGGTGATAAGTTATTATTTTCAACATGTATTAGGTTTAGAGTTGGTTTGAATCACATTCGAATAGCAATTCAAACGGGGTATTCTCGGATACCGGTTTAATTGATTCGACCTGATGCTCAGATCAACTTGATGTTAACATGCATGAAATGTCATGTTATGGTACTGATTTGTAATTAGGACAGTGGTGAACATTGTATATATATAATGAAATTTGAATATTTTTGCAAATTCCATTTAAAAAGTGATTATAAGAATTGAATTATTCCTTATTCCACAATTTAGGGTTCTGTAACTTTTTTAAACATGGTTGAAAATAGCATAATCAGAATCCTTGAATTTTTCTGATACTTTTTCATATATAAATTATTTTCATTGGAGTTACAGATTAATTTATATGCTTTTTACAATTTTTAGCAATTTCCTGAATTAGTTTTATACTTGAAATTCTATTTATTGCATCAGGCTGACGTCAGCAGGTCAGCCGACCTGTTCAGGTCAAACCTGACAGGGGGGCCCCACTGGTCAGCCTCTCTGGGACTAATCCCGCGCAGACCAGCCCTACCTGAGGTTTGACTTGGCCTTGGGCCCACTTGTCAGTGAGTGATTAGGTGTTGAGCGGCTGGATTAGCTTTGCCACGTCGACATCCACCGCCGGCGAGGTCGTCCTCGCCGGCGGGGAGCCTCCGGCGACCACCAGCACGGCGGAGGGGCTCGGAAACGGCACACAGGGGGCCAAATGCTGCGCGGAGAGCACCAGAGGAACGACACGTCTCTCGCAGCTTCATTTCTACACTTAGCCGGGGCTGATCTAGCCGGAGATGACGCCGGCGACGAGCTTGGCGGCGGCCAAGGCTCGGGCGTCATCGGGGTCTTTGAATCAGAGGGATCTACGCTCGGTTCTTAGCTGCTACAGCATCTACGCGTCGACCTGGAGCTGCTGGTGCCCTCGGAAGGACGAGCTGATCATCGGAGGGCTACCGGCGACGAGCGGCAGCGGCGGTCCTCGTCGGGCTCCGGTGAAACTAGAGCAAGAGGAGGGGATCGACGGGGAAACTTAGGGGAAACGACCGCATGCTCACGGGGAGTGCAGAGGAGAGCTTAGACGGCTCGGGGAAGGCCTGGGGGCGACGAATCGACGGGAGAGGTCCGGCGGCCGGAGGTGGAAGACGACGGCGTTGCGGGCGTTGCAGGGATCGAGGAAGCTTCGGCTTCTGCAGAGATGACTAGGGCGACGAGGCGGAGCTAATGGCGTGCTCTGGGAGGGAATCCTATGGCTGGGGGCACGGGCAGCTCGAGCTCGAGCTCGGCTCTAATGGCGGCAGCAAGGAGGAGGAGGAGATCCGGGAGGAGGAAGCGAACCGAGGCGGGGAATGGATAGGGGAGGCCCTGGGGAGCTTATCCCCGTCATCGCCAGCGCGAGGCGGCGGCCAGGTAGGCACGCAGGTGCGTGGCCGCGCCGGAGGGGGCGGCGGCCACCTCCTACTGCCTATTGGCGCGAGGGAGGGGACGAGCCAGGGATGGGCCGGGCCAGGCTTAGGCAACAGGTAAGGTTTTTCCATTTTTTTCTGTTTTTGTTTTTCTGTTTTGCTAATTATTGTTTTTCTAATTAATTCAGCTCCAAAACAAAAAGTAAAAACTATTTTAGACCTCCTGAAATATTTGTTATAATATCCCCAACCATTTCCAAGGTTTTCAACATTTTTGGAAATTTATAGTTTCTGATTTCAAATTTAAAACTTGAAACCAGTAGCCTTTTTCATTTAATCAAAAAGCTTAAAGTGTCAAGAAAATAGTTTCTCCAATGCTCATTTACTTTCATGATTTATCAGAAAGTTTGAACATTTCTTGAGGCCATTTTGGGTTCATTGATTTTGAACTAGTTTGAGATTTCCTTTATTGAAATGGTGGCTAGGGTTTTGAGTTTTTCCTTTGCCACTTTGTTGTTTTTGTTGAAACTTCTTAGATGCAAATGCAAAGAAGACATGAGCACAATGCTATCTTGCTTAAGGGTTAGGGATGTGACACAAAAGGGCTTAAGGCTGATTTGGCCGCACTTTCCCGCAGGCTCGCCGGTCAACTTTTTGATGATGGCAACAATGTCTTTTTCTGTTAATGTTGTGTGAAAGTAGCATTGAGGATGATCCAGAGTGCCGTCAAACTCACACATCAGACCATCTCGGCGGCTCAGAGGAAGAATCCGCCATTCGACCCAGCAGCAGATCAGGTCAACCCCGGTAAGACCATTGTTCGTCAGGGATCTCAGTTCAGATAATATTGGGATGAACTCCGACTCTTCTTCCTCGGTGAGCTTGTCTGGGAGCTTGAAGTTGACCGGAAGGCGGGTTGGCCTGTAACCCAGAAGCTTATTCTCACTAGCAGGGGACGTCTCTTGACAATAAAACCAAGATTCGCCCCAGCCCTTGGGATGGCTAGGCATGATAAGTGAAGGGAATGGACTATCCCTACGGCGCTGGACGTTGACGCCGCCGAGTTCCAAACTGGGGCCATTGTGGAATTCCGTCTGGCGATTCAGATGGAAAAATGCCAGAATAGAGGGACAGAAGGCTCGATCCGCAGATAAGCTTCACAAAGAACTTGGAACTGGCTCAAATTGCTTATGGAATTGGGTCCCAGATCCTGGAGTCGGACGTTCATGAAGGTCAAAGCGTCCCTAAGAAATTTCAATCCGGGCGGCTTAAAGCCCCGTTCCAAATGTTCAACAAAAACTACTATTTCCCCTTCTTTGGGGTTAGGGAGATCTTCTCCCAACCCGGTGCGCCATCCAATGACATCTTGAGGATCCAAACAGCCCGCTTTCACATAATTAGCTAAGACAGCGTCATCAACCTTGGTAGGAAGCCAGTCACTCTTGAAGACGGCACCCATGCTACAAGTAGGTAAAAGTATGATATTACATGTCTTGGACATCTACTATATGGGATGGAATCGGTTCATTTAACCCACTAGACCAAGAGGCCGGGTTGGGTTGCTATGGCGACTTATGGAAGTAGGGTTATTCCCAAAGGCTACGTTTCTGCGGATGGTAAAATCTATTCGTTCCAAAGCACTAAGAGGGGATGAAGGCTACAAACGGCTTTTCGCAAAACAGTAAATGAGGAATGGATCTACCAAACAGATGTGAAAACCTACGAATATAACTCGGCACAAACAATTTATTATCAAGTGACGCCCCTCGTTTGGTGAAGACATTGTGTTCAAAGATTCGCGAGTACAACGGATAATAAAAATTATTCAGGGCACTGGCTACCCTATCGGTGCTCGGACTAATCGATTCGAGGGAGATGAGCAACTGTGAGCGAAAAGCTTCGAAGCTATGGCAATGGCGAAAGCACAAGCAAGGAATGAACCTACTCCTAAGAAGGTGAATGAAGGCCTAACCTGATGCTCTCAATCGAAGAAGGCCGACGGTGACGGAGATCGTTGAAGAAGTGCGGGGGTCCCGACGAACGAAGAGATCTTCGGCGGCGGCGGAGTTCGAGGCGAGCAACGAGGTGGTCGGTGATGATGCGATGGTCAATGGCGGCGGACGGATCGTCCGAGGTGCGAAGCTTGACGACGGCAACGGCTTATGGGCGGCGCTGAAGCTTCTCGGACGAGGGCGGAAGTTGCGGCCGGCGGCGGAGCCCTCGGGAAGCGATGAAGCCTTTTGCTGTGATAATGGGAGGGGACTGACGAGACTGGTAGGTGGGAAGCGCCAGCCCTGTCCCCTCCGTCTATTTATCAGGACGGGCGCTGGAATCGAGGCGCCGTGAGCGGGAACCGTTGGGGAATAAAAAGATTCACCATGATGACGTCCGAAGATTTTGGGATAACGATGCACTAAAGATCCGTTGGGATTATGTTAATTTTCTCGAGAATCGAGGGATAAGAAGATGCCAACAGGAAATGGTTTGGCGACTCAAAGATTTTTTCGGTGCCAGATGGCGAGTTACAATTTCTGACGTATGGAGAAAGACGAAGGAGTGAATCACCTTCAACTGAGCGGAAGCATTGGCGTGAAAGTTCAAGTCAATCTGGGGCCTAATGTTGGGGATATTACTTATTAAGTGACCCGCCCAAGATGGGTCGGGTTACCAGTAAGGCGATTCATCCTCTAGGTTACTTGGGCTTCAGCCTGGCCGGTTCAAGGCCGCGGGACGGTTATGATTTCTGGAAGGTCTCCGGGTTTTGAAGGACGGCGACTTAAGAGACTACAATGGTCACGAATTGTAAGAAGGAAGGGACTCTTGTAAACCCTAAGGCCTCGACCTATATATAAAGGCGAGTCTTAAGGAGGAGGGGGAGGTTAGAAAATCATCGAGTGCTAGGTTAGGCGAGCTACGCCTCCCTTGTAATTGAATCCACATCAATACACACAAAGTAGGACGTAGGCTATTACCTCCTCCCGAGGGGCCGAACCTGGGTAAATCGCCGTGTTCCTCCCGTTTAACCCCTTTGAGTCGCCACCAAGGTGCAATGGCTCCAGTACTAAGTCCTTTCACGAGGACATCGGCCGTGACAAAACCACGACACTATGTATTGGAGGGCAATGGTGACAGAAGCTTCAGCCTAGCATAGAAATTGATGCATACAGGATTGAAGGGGGACCAATATATCTTATTGCTATGGTTGGGTTTTACCTTAATGAACGTTAGTAGTTGCGGATGCTTGCTAATAGTTCCAATAATGAGTGCATAGAATTCCAAGTAGGGGATGACATGCTAGAAGTGGCCTCTCCCACATAAAACTTTCTATCGGTCTAGTAACGTAGTCAATTGCTTAGGTACAATTCCGCAACTCCTATCACCACTTTTCCACACTCGTTAAACTAACGTAATTGTTTCTTTATCTAAACAGCCCCTAGTTTTTATTTACGTGTTCTTTATTATCATGCAAACCTATCCTATCACACCTACAAAGAACTTCTAGTTTCATACGTGTTCGAGGTAAAGCGGACGTAAAGTGTGCGTAGAGTTGTACCGGTGGTCGATCGAACTTGACGGAATATTTGTCCTACCTTTAGCTCCTCGTTGGATTCGACACTCTTACTTATCGAGAAAGGCTAAAATTGATCCCCTATACTTGTGGGTTATCAAGACCTTTTTCTGGCGCCGTTGCCGGGGAGCAATAGTGTGGGGTGAATATTCTCGTGTGTGCTTGTTTGCTTTATCACTAAGTAGATTTATTTGCTGTTCTAAGTTGTTATTTATCTTTATTTATGGATATGGAACACGAAATACCAAAAAAATTAGGTTTACTTGCCACTCATGGAGATGGGGAACCTCCTAAAACCCTCGATGCTCGTTATGTGGAAAATATTATGCACTTCTTTAATAATCCTGAGAAAACCCCATTCAATTATATAATGGGATACATGTTGGATCAACGTGAATACTTTAGGGATTATTGCTTGACTCAAAAAGGGAAACTATTATGGGATCAAATTCATAAGTTGAAATGGTATGCTTGGGATCTATGCTTGAGATATGATATTACTTGTTTCTCTAGGAGTTAGGCTAAACACCTTCCCTTTTCTTGTAAATTTAATTCTAATGAAACCTTGGCTTCTTATGCTAATGGTATATATGATTACTATGATGTGGAACAAATAGAAGAGTTTGTTGCTTTATGGGTGCTTATGAAATTGAACCTCTATTTAAAAAGTGTGATGATAATGATGATGTTGTTTATCGATCTGAAAATTTGGTTATGCTTCGTTATTGTTATACTAATTATGAATATAATGCCCTGATTTTTCGATTTATGGAGAAATTATTCGCTGCCCAAGAAGAGACTAATATTTTGCAGGAAACTATGGAAGAAGAAAATGCTTAAACTGTGAGCTCATTAGATGAAAAAGATGACGAGGAGAGCGAAGAACAAAAGGAGGAAGAGCGGACTAGCTACCCGTTCCCACCTTCTAATGAGAGTAACTCTTCAACTCATACATTGTTTAATTTCCCTTCGTTCTTACCGAAGGATGAATGCTATGATCCCTTGGATTCGTTTGAAATATCCCTTTTTGATGAACTTGATGCTTGCTATGCTTTTGTCCATGATGCCAATATGAATGATGCTTATGAAGATGAACTTGCTATAGTTCCTTATGTTAAACATGGACTTGTTGCTATCGCACCCACTTATGATAGTCCTATTATCTTTTTGAACTCTCACAACTACACTATATTGGAGAAGTTTGCTCTTATTAGGGATTACATAGATGGGTTGCCTTCTACTATTACACATGATGATTTTGATTAATGTACTATGCATGTGTTTGCTGCTCCTACTGCGGGGCCAGTGCACTACTGGAATCCAGTTCTTTGCCGTCAGCCATGTCTTTGCCGTTTGTTGGCTGATGGCAAAGAACCTCTTTGTCGTCTGCTGGCTGATGGCAAAGAACCTCTTTGTCGTCTGCTGGCTGATGGCAAAGAACCTCTTCACCGGATTTTTTTTTGCCGTCTACTTTGCCGTCACCTGACCGACGGCAAAGCCTTTGCCGTCCGTGGTTGCACCCTTTGCCGTCCGCCTTGGCAGACGGCAAATTTCTGAATTTCAGTAGTGGTGCTGATGGTGCTGGGCCAAAACAGAGCCACTTGCGGGGCCACCCGGGGCAACTCGGGGGATTTCTATCCGGCCAGCGTACGTATTGCTCATCCGTCATGTCCTAAGAACGAGATAAGCGACTCCTATCAGGATTGTCGACACGTCGGGCGGCCTTGCTGGACTTGTTTTACCTTTCTCGAGTATCTTGTGTGAGGGATTCCGAGGATGCTTTCAGTAATCTCGAGGTTGGGGTTTTTCAATAGGAACCCGAGGAGATCACGGGTTTCTCGGATCGAGGTCATTCCGTCGCAGCGTGTGGTAGTTTGTGATGGACTAGTTGGAGCACCCCTGCAGGGTTAAATCTTTAGGAAAGTCGTGCTCGCGGTTATGTGACAACATGGAAACTTTGTTTAACATCTGGTTCTAGATAACCTGAAGTTAATTCAATCTAAAACTTGCCAAGTGAGTCTGTAACCATGACTGTCTCCTTCGTGAGCTCCTTCTCCGATCGAGGACACGGTGGGGTTATGTCTGACGTAAGTAGGTGTTCAGGATCATTCATTTGATCACCATTAGTTCACGTCCGCTATGCGTAGATCATCCCCTCTTCTATTCTTGTATTCGTAAGTTAGCCACTGATACGTCCATTTTGCATCATGCTTTCATGTTGATATTTATCGCTTTATGGACTGTTATTATACTTTGTGGAACCATACTTATGTCGTTTCTCTCTTATTTTGCAAGGTTTATTTGAAGAGGGAGAATACCGGCAGCTGGAATTCTGGACTGGAAAAGGAGCAAGTCAGAGTCCTCTATTATGCGCAACTCCAAATGCCTTGAAAATCAACGTGGATTTTTTTTGGATTTTATAAAAAATACTGGGCGAAAGAAGCGTCAGAGGGGAGAAACCAGGGGGCCACAAGCCTGGTTGCTGCGGCCTACCCCCTGGTCGCGGCAACAGGGCTTGTGGGCACCCTGGTGGCCCATTGGCCCCCTCTTTTGCTATATGAAGGGTTTCGTCCAGAAAAAAATTAGGGTGGAGCTTTTTCATGGTTTCTCCGCCGCCATGAGGCGGAACTTGAGCAGATCCAATCTAGAGCTCCGGCAAGACGATCCTGCCGGGGAAACTTCCCTCCCGGAGGGGGATATCGTCGCCATCGTCAGCACCAACACTCCTCTCGTCGGAGGGGAGTCATCTCCATCGACATCTTCATCAGCACCATCTCTTCTCCAAACCCTAGTTCATCTCTTGTAACCAATCTCCGTCTCGCGACTTCGATTGGTACTTGTAAGGTTTCTAGTAGTGTTGATTACTCTTTGTAGTTGATGCTAGTTGGATTACTTGGTGGAATAATTTATGTTCAGATCCTTGATGCTATTCATTACACCTCTGATCATGATTATGATTATGCTTTGTGAGTAGTTACTTTTGTTCCTGAGGACATGGGATAAGTCATGCTAATAATAGTCATGTGAATTTGGTATTCGTTCGGTATTTTGATATGATGTATGTTGTTTTTCCTATAGTGGTGTTATGTGAACGTCGACTACATAACACTTCACCATATTTGGGCCTAGAGGAAGGCATTGGGGAGTAGTAAGTAGATGATGGGATGCTGGAGTGACAGAAGCTTAAACCCCAGTCTATGCGTTGCTTCGTAAGGGGCTGATTTGGATCCACAAGTTTAATGCTATGGTTAGACGTTGTCTTAATTCTTATTTCGTAGTTGCAGATGCTTGCGAGAGGGGTTAATCATAAGTGGGATGCTTGTCCAAGTAAGGGAAGTATCCAAGCACCGGTCTACCCACATATCGAACTATCAAAGTAACGAACGCGAATCATATGAACATGATGAAACTAGCATGACAGAAATTCCCGTGTGTCCTTGGGAGCGTTTTTCCTCTTATAAGACTTTGTTCAGGCTTGTCCCTTGCTACAAAATGGATTGGGCCACTTGCTGCACCGTTGCTACTACTTGTTACTTGTTACTTTTCGCTTGCTACGTTTCACCTCACTACACCATCACTTGTTACCGCTACTTTGAGTGCTTGCAGTTATTACCTTGCTAAAAACCGTTTATCAGAGCCTTCTCCTCCTCGTTGGGTTCGACACTCTTACTTATCAAAAGGACTAGATTGATCCCCTATACTTGTGGGTCAACAAGACTCTTTTCTGGCGCCGTTTGCCGGGGAGGGAGCGCCTTTGGTAAGTGGAATTTGGTAAGGAAACATTTATTTACTGTGCTGAAATTTATTGTCACTTGTCACTATGGAAATTGTTCCTTTGAGGAGTTTGTTCGGGGTATCTTCATCACAAACGGAAGCACGAGGAGTTGTTCCTCAACCCGAGGTACCTACTGAAAATATCTTTTATGAAATTCCTTTGGGTATGCTTGAGAAACTGCTGGCTAATCCTTTTACACGAGATGGATCTTCACATCCAGACTTGCATCTAATCTATGTAGATGAAGTTTGTGGTTTATTTAAGATTGCAGGTCTGCCCGAGGATGAGGTAAAGAAGAAAGTCTTCCCTTTATCTTTGAAAGATAAGTTGTTGACATGGTATAGGCTATGTGATGATACTGGATCATGGGACTACAATCGGTTGAAATTGGAATTTCATCAAAAGTTTTATCCTATGCATTTAGTACATTGTGATCGGAATTCTATTTATAACTTTTGGCCTCGTGACAGGGAAAGCATAGCTCAAGCTTGGGGAGGCTTAAATCAATGCTATATTCATGCCCCAATCATCAGCTCTCGAGAGAAATTATTACTCAAAACTTTTATGCTCGGCTTTCCCATGAAGATCGTACCATGCTTGACACTTCGTGTACCGGTTCTTTTATGAAGAAGGATATTGACCACAAGTGGAATTTATTGGAAAGAATCAAACGTAACTCTGAAGATTGGGAGCTTGAAGAAGGTAAGGAGTCAGGTATGAATTTCCAGTTTGATTGCGTTAAATCTTTTGTTGAAACAAACACTTCTAGAGATTTTAGCGCTAAGTATGGACTTGACTCTGAGATGGTAGCTTCTCTATGTGAATATTTTGCTGCTCATGTTGATCTTCCCAAATAGAAGTGGTTTAAGTTTCATCCTCCTATAGAAATCAACATAGTTAAACCCAATCTAGTTGAGTAGAAAGTCATTGCCTTTAGTGATCCTATTGTTCCTTGTGCCTATGCTGAGAAACCACCTTACCCTACTAGGAAAAAGGATTATTCTAAAGCTCCAACTGTGATACGTAGGGGTTACATTAGACCACTTGCACCCCCTGAGGAAATTAGAGTTGAACCTAGTGTTGCTATTATCAAAGATCTCTTAGCCAAAGACATAGATGGGCATGTTATCAAATTCTGTGAGGACTCCACTAGAATTGCTAAACCTCACGCGAAAGAAAAATACAGACATGTAGTTGGCCTGCCCGTTGTTTCTGTCAAGATAGGAGATCACTGCTATCATGGTTTATGTGATATGGGTGCTAGTGTTAATGCAATACCCCATTCTCTATATGATGAAATCAAAGATGAGATTGCACCTGCTGAGTTAGAACCCATCGATGTCACTATTACGCTAGCTAATAGAGACACCATTTGCCCTCTGGGAATTGTGAGAGACGTAGAAGTTCTGTGTGGTAAGACGAAGTATCCTACTCATTCCCTCGTCCTTTCTACTGCACAATATAGCTTTTATCCCATCATATTTGGCTGACCCTTTCTCAACACTGTCAATGCTCACATTGATTGCATTAAACAGACTGTCACTATTAGTTTCGAGGGTGTGTCTCATGAATTTAACTTCTCCAAGTTTGGAAGACAACCCCATGAAAAAGAGTCATCTGGTAGGGATGAAATCATTGCTCTTGCCTCTATTGCCGTACCTCCTACGGATCCTTTAGAGAAATATCTGCTTGAGCATGAAAATGATATGCATATGGAGGAAAGAGATGAGATAGATAAAATTGTCTTAGAACAATATCCTATTCTCAAGAATAATCTGCCTGTTGAACTGCTTGGGGATCCTCCCCCACCAAAAGCTGATCCTGTGTTCGAGCTAAAACAGTTACCAGATACTCTTAAGTATGCCTATCTTGATGAAAAGGAGATATATCCTGTTATTATTAGTGCTCACCTCTCGGATCACGAAGAGAAGAAGTTATTAAAAACTTTGAGGAAGCACCGTGCTGCTATTGGATATACTCTTGATGATCTTAAGGGTATTAGTCCCACTCTATGTCAGCACAAGATTAAAACCGATCCTGATTCTAAGCCAGTTGCTGATCATCAACAGAGACTAAATCCGAGGATGAAAGAGGTCGTGAGAAAACAAATATTGAAGCTTCTGGAAGCAGGAATCATTTATCCCATTGCTCATAGTGATTGGGTAAGTCCAGTACATTGCGTACCTAAGAAGGGAGGTATCACTGTCGTTTCTAATGATAAGAATGAACTAATCCCACAAAGGGTTATTACGGGCTATAGGATGGTGATAGACTTCCGGAAACTGAACAAGGCAACCAGGAAAGACCATTATCCTTTGCCGTTTGTCAACCAGGTGCTAGAAAGGCTATCTAAACACACACACTTCTGCTTTCTAGACGGTTATTCAGGTTTCTCGCAAATACCTGTTGCACAATCTGATCAAGAGAAAACCACCTTCACATGCCCCTTCGGTACCTTCGCTTATAGACGCATGCCTTTTGGCTTGTGCAATGCACCTGCCACCTTTCAAAGATGTATGATGGCTATATTCTCTGACTTTTATGAAAAGATTGTTGAGGTTTTCATGGATGATTTCTCTGTTTACGGTACTTCCTTTGATGGCTGCCTCAGCAACCTTGATCGAGTCTTACAGAGATGCAAAGATACCAACCTCGTCTTGAACTGGGACAAGTGCCACTTCATGGTTAATGAAGGCATCGTCTTAGGACACAAAATTTCTGAGAGAGGCATTGAAGTTGATAAGGCTAAGGTTGATGCAATTGAGAAAATGCCTTGCCCCACATATATCAGAGGTATACGAAGTTTCCTGGGTCATGCTGGTTTCTATAGGAGGTTCATTAAAGACTTCTCTAAGATTTCTAGGCCTCTTACCAACCTCTTGCAGAAGGATGATCCTTTTGTTTTTGATGAGGATTGTGAGGAAGCTTTCGATATACTTAAGAAGGCCTTAGTAATCGCACCTATTGTTCAACCACCTGATTGGAACTTGCCCTTTGAAATCATGTGTGATGCTAGTGATTATGTCGTTGGTGTTGTTCTAGGACAAAGAGTTGACAAGAAGTTGAATGTCATTCACTATGCTAGTAAAACTCTAGACAGTGCCCAAAGAAACTATGCCACTACGGAGAAGGAATTTTTAGCAGTCGTGTTTGCATGTGAGAAGTTCAGATCTTATATAGTTGACTCCAAAGTCACTATTCACTCTGATCATGCTGCTATTAAGTACCTTATGGAGAAGAAGGACGCTAAGCCGAGGCTAATCAGATAGGTTCTTCTGCTACAGGAATTTGATTTGCACGTTGTTGACCGAAAGGGTGCCGATAACCCTGTAGAAGATTACTTGTCTAGGCTAGAGAATGTCCTTGATGACCCACGACCTATTGATGACAGCTTTCCTGATGAGCAATTGAATGTCATCCGCACTTCACATAGTGCACCGTGGTATGCTGATTAAGCAAACTAAATTGTAGCCAAATACATACCACCCAGTTTCACCTACCAGCAAAAGAAGAAATTCTTCTTTGATTTGAGACACTACTTTTGGGATGATCCTCACCTTTATAAGGTAGGAGTAGATGGTGTTATTAGACATTGTGTGCCTGAACATGAACAGGGACAGATCCTGCAGAAGTGTCATTCTGAGGCCTACGGAGGACACCGTGCTGGAGACAGAACTGCTCATAAGGTATTGCAATCAGGTTTCTATTGGCCCACTCACTTCAAGGATGCCCGTAAGTTTGTCTTGTCTTGTGACGAACGCCAAAGAATAGGGAATATTAGTAAGCGTCAGGAAATGCATATGAACTATTCACTTGTCATTGAACCATTTGATGTCTGGGGTTTGATTATATGGGACCTTTCCTGAGTTCCAATGGGTATACTCACATCTTAGTTTCTATGGATTATGTCACTAAGTGGGTAGAAATTATCCCCACTAAAAATGTTGATCACCACACCTCTATTAAGATGCTTAAAGAGGTCATCTTCCCAAGATTTGGAGTCCCTAGATATCTGATGACTGATGGCGGTTCACATTTCATTCATGGTGTTTTCCGCAAGATGCTCGCTAAGTATGATGTCAACCATAGAGTTGCATCTCCTTATCATCCTCAATCTAGTGGTCAAGTGGAGTTGAGTAATAGGGAGATCAAATTGATCTTACAAAATACCGTCAATAGATCTCGGAAGAATTGGTCTAGCAAACTTGACGATGCACTATGGGCTTATAGGACTGCTTATAAGAATATCATAGGCATGTCACCATATAAAATGGTTTACGGTAAAGCCTGTCATTTACCTCTTGAGCTTGAACACAAAGCTTATTGGGAAATCAAAGAGCTCAACTTCGATTTCAAACTTGCCGGTGAGAAGCGGTTGTTTGATATCAGCTCATTAGATGAATGGAGGGGCCGGGCATATGAGAATGCCAAGCTGTTCAAGGAAAAGGTTAAGAGGTGGCACGATAAAAGAATACAAAAACGAGAGTTCAATGTAGGTGATTATGTCCTGATATACAATTCTCGTTTAAGGTTCTTCGTAGGCAAGCTTCTCTCTAAATGGGAAGGTCCCTACGTTGTCGAGGAAGTATATCGTTCCGGTGCCATCAAAATCAATAACACGGAAGGTAATTTTCCTAGGGTGGTAAACGGGCAAAGGATCAAGCATTATATCTTTGGTACTCCCATAAATGTTGAGACCAATATCATCAATATCATAACTCCAGAGGAGTACATAAGGGATGTTTATCAGCCTGTTCCAGACCCTGAAAACCAAGAGGTATCTATTTCGGTAAGTAATTGGACTCCCAAACTTTTCCAACAGGAAATTTTCTCCGTTTTGGAATTTATGGAAAATTAGAAAAATAAAAATCAGTCCGGAGAGCGCACGAGGCGACCACAAGCTTGGTTGTCGCGGCCTCCCCCTGGCCGCGGCAACAAGGCTTGTGAGCAGCTCGTGTGCCTCTCGGACTCCGTTTTCTTGCGGAGCACTCCTTATGGTCCAGAAAAAAATCATTATATATACGCCCGAGGGTTTTGATCCCCGTATCGCGCAGTTTTCCTTTGTTTTCGTTTCGAGCTTGTTTCTGTCGTAGATCTAGACCATCATGACTTCCCCCAAAATCTCCTAAGGACAAGATCTTCGAGAAGGTCAGCAATCCCTACCTCACGGAAGTGCTGAAACACCCTCAGTCTATCAAGATGAGCGAGGGGATGTTGCACATCCGTGATGTTGAGGGGCATAAGAAGACCGGAAGCATGGAGATGAGGCTCGAAGCAATGGAGCAACAAGTCTTCAAGTGCCAGGGGATGGTGGAGCGTGGACTCAATGCCAACCACATGATGATCACGGAGTTCACCAGCACTCACAAGATGGATGCGATTGACATTGGGAAGCACCTCTCCAGGCTCTATGACAGGGTCGATCAACTCCAGGGCCAGATCTATGACCTGCAGAACCCAAACTGTGAGTATGAGTATAGATTTAAATCAATACGGTTGGTTGTGGATTTGAGGATTCCGGCGACTCGTTCATCCTGCCATGATGGAGTACCTATGCCTTGGAAAACGGAGGATCAGACTACTTCAACAACACCACCACCATCACCACCAAAGGAAGACAACTAAGCATTGGTATGGGCAATCCCCTTGGCTTTTGCCAAGCTTCGGGGAGCTTCCCTGGTACCGTATCATCTTTATATCTTTTGCTTTTACCTTTGTTTTAGTTCTTTCCTTTTCAGTTTTATTTCTTCTCTTAGTGGTATAAGTCTCTAATGTTTTAGTTTGAGTCTTTTGCTTTGTGTCTCCCCCGTTTTATTCGAGCTTGCGAGCTATATAATAAAGAGTATCTTAGTCAAGGGCTTTGCTTTGTGTTGTGATCAAAAGTATGAAAAGAACGATAGCATGAAAGATCATGAGATGATCCTATGGAAAGTGATAGCTTCACATATGACAAGTATGATGATTGAAACTTGTTGAGAATAGACCAACATAGACCCCAGTCATTGTTGCAATTAATAAGAAGTAATAAGGAAAGACAGGTTCACATATAAATATGTCATCTTAGACACTTTCTATAATTGTGAGCACTCACCAAACTATTACATGCTCAGAAGTAGATGTTGGACAAGGAAGACAACATAATGAATTGTGTTTGCTTGGTTCCAAACAATGTTATATGATTAGAGATCCCTTAGCATGTGATGATTGCTTCCACCTCTTATTAGCCAAAACTCCCGCACCAAGTAGAGATACTACTTGTGCATCCATAAACCTTCAACCCAGTTTTGCCATGAGTGTCCACCATACCTACCTATGGATTGAATAAGATTCCTCAAGTAAGTTGTCATCGGTGCAAGCAATAAAAATTGCTCTCTAATATGTATGATCTATTAGTGTGTGGAAAATAAGCTTTGTACGAACCTCTGATGAGGAAGACATAAAAGCGACAGATTTCATAATAAAGTTCTTTATCATAGCAGGCAATATAAAGTGACGTTCCTCCGCACTAAGAGGACACGCATCCAAACCTCAAAAGCGCATGACAACCTCTGCTTCCCTCTGGGAAGGGCCTATCTTGTACCTTTACTTTTTGCCCTTGTAAGAGTCATGGTGATCTTCACTAATTCCTTATCTAGCCTTTTTCTTGGTGAACGTCATATGCTTGGGAAAGATCTATATTGATATATCAACTTGGAGTTGAGTACTTATGCTTTATTATTGTTGACTTTACCCTTGAGGTAAATGGTTGGGAGGCAAACTATAAGCCCCTATCTTTCTCTGTGTCCAACTGAAACTTCGATACCATGAGTACCACGTGAGTTGTAACAATTGTGGAAAACAAAAGAGATGATTGAGTATGTGGATTTGCCTTACAAGCTCTTATTGGACTCTTTCTCATAATATGATAAATTGCAATTGCTTCAATGACTATGGACTGTTGTTGGCTACTTCTCGGTAAGGTTTTTTGTTTCATACTTTGCTTTGTGAAGGAATTGTTACTTTCCCATAAGAATCTCTATGATGTATTATTGGTCTATGTGTGATCATGATGCCCTCATGTCTGTATTATGTTTTATCGACACCTTCATCCCTAAACATGTGGACATGTTTTGGGTCTTGGTTTTCGCTTGAGGACAAGCGAGCTCTAAGCTTGGGGGAGTTGATACGTCCATTTTGCATCATGCTTTCATGTTGATATTTATCGCTTTATGGACTGTTATTATACTCTGTGGAACCATACTTATGCCTTTTCTCTCTTATTTTGCAAGGTTTATTTGAAGAGGGAGAATACCGGCAGTTGGAATTCTGGACCAGAAAAGGAGCAAGTCTGAGTCCTCTATTCTATGCAACTCCAAATGCCCTGAAAATCAACGTGGATTTTTTTGGATTTTATAAAAAATACTGGGCGAAAGAAGCGTCAGAGAGGAGCAACCAAGGGCCCACAAGCATGGTTGCCGCGGCCTACCCCCTGGCCGCGGCAACAGGGCTTGTGGGCACCCTGGTGGCCCACTGCCCCCCCCCCCTCGTTTGCTACATGCAGGGTTTCGTCCGGAAAAAAAATCAGAGTGGAGATTTTTCATCGTTTCTCCGCCGCCACGAGGCGGAACTTGAGCAGATCCAATCTAGAGCTCCGGCAGGATGATCGTGCCGGGGAAACTTCCCTCCCGGAGGGGGAAATCATCGCCATCATCATCACCAACACTCCTCTCGTCGGAGGGGACTCATCGCCATCAGCATCTTCATCAGCACCATCTCTTCTCCAAACCCTAGTTCATCTCTTGTAACCAATCTCCGTCTTGCGAGTCCGATTGATACTTCTAAGGTTGCTAGTAGTGTTGATTACTCTTTGTAGTTGATGCTAGTTGGATTACTTGGTGGAAGAGTTTATGTTCAGATCCTTGATGCTATTCATTACACCTCTAATCATGATTATGATTATGCTTTGTGAGTAGTTACTTTTGTTCCTAAGGACATGGGATAAGTCATGCTAATAATAGTCATGTGAATTTGGTATTCGTTCGGTATTTTGATATGTTGTATGTTGTTTTCCTCTAGTGGTGTTATTTGAACGTCGACTACATAACACTTCACCATATTTGGGCCTAGAGGAAGGCATTGGGGAGTAGTAAGTAGATGATGGGTTGTTGGAGTAACAGAAGCTTAGACCCCAGTCTAAGCGTTGCTTCGTAAGGGGCTGATTTGGATCCACTAGTTTAATGATATGGTTAGACGTTGTCTTAATTCTTATTTCATAGTTGCGGATGCTTGCGAGAGGGGCTAATCATAAGTGGGATGCTTGTCCAAGTAAGGGAAGTACCCAAGCGCCGGTCCACCCACATATCAAACTATCAAAGTAATGAACGTGAATCATATGAACATGATGAAACTAGCATGACAGAAATTCCTGTGTGTCCTTGGGAGCGTTTTCCTCTTATAAGACTTTGTTCAAGCTTGTCCCTTGCTACAAAAGGGATTGGACCACTTGCTGCACCATTGCTACTACTTGTTACTTGTTACTTTTCGCTTGCTACGTTTCACCTCACTACACTATCACTTGTTACCGCTACTTTCAGTTATTGTAGTTATTACCTTGCTGAAAACCGTTTATCAGAGCCTTATCCTCCTCTTTGGCTTCGACACTCTTACTTATCGAAAGGACTACGATTGATCCGCTATTCTTGTGGGTCATCAGCCACCCCATATAAATGCTTAGTCGCTTGCTGCAGCCTCACCACTTAAACTTACCTCACCCATTAAGCTTTGCTAGTCTTGATACCTTTGGAAATGAGATAGTTGACTCCATGTGGCTCACAGATTACTACAACACCAGTTGCAGGTACAAGTAAAGGGTTATTTGATGTGAGCGCGTTGATTGCTCATTTGGATTTTCTTCTTCTTATTATTCATCGATCTAGGATGGGTTCCAGGCCGGCAGCCTGGGATAGCAAGGATGGACGTCGTTCTTTTATTGTTTGTTTTCGTCCATAGGCGGACCCTGCTCTTCTTCATGATGATTGTATGTATTGTACTGATGTGACTCTGATGTAGCTTGTGGCGAGTGTAAGCCAACTCCTTATACTCATCTTGTCAGTACATGTACTTGTAACGATATCCATTCCTGCAAAATGACGAGAGGCGTTTCTATCCCTGTCGAGGCCCCCGTGCCAAAATAAGGATAGGACCATATCTTGAGCGTTACAAGTTGGTATCAGAGCAGTACCGGCCTAGGAGCCCCCTTGATTGATCGAACTTGGCCGAGTCGAGTCTAGTGAAAAACTATTTCGAGTCTTAGTTATATCGGAGAGTAGGTTTCTTTTTTCTCCTTGTCTATGCTCTGGTGAGGTTCAGGACTTAGGAAATTTCAATTCAACTCCTCTTCTCACTCAAAAAAATTTAGGATCATGCGGGTATTTTTGAAATCTATATGATGTCGATGTGACGGAGTTCTGTCTTGGTGCCTCCTGTGTGTCTTGATTTCTTCCGGGGAGTTGAGCACCAGGGGATTCTTGAGCGCATCATTATCATTCAGATTCCTTAGTATCTCAGGACGAAGGATGTTCAAAATTGCTTCTATACTAGTAGTGGCGAGAGGACTCCGGCTTCCCCAGTACTGGTGCAGATAGATCCGGATGTATCGCCATACTTAGTATCGTTGTGATTACGAGTGTCTGAGATAGATGAAGTTCCGAGATTCTGGTTATGTGTTGACGGATGTGATACACTGGACGGGTTAGATGCTAGGAGTTGAGTGATATAATAGTCCTTGTATCCGTGGACCAGATTGCATGACCAGATATTTTGGGAGTTCTTAGGTGGGAATTCAAGTAGTTTCTTATAGGACAATCTTCCAACAGATGCATGATGTGAGGTTGGGGGTCGACATCTAGTGGATTCGTTTGTTCACAGTCGTTTTACAGTGGTTCATGTTGTGTCTTAAAGAGTCCTCGTAGCTTGCTACGACTCGGGGATGCTTTGTATGTCATGTGCACTCCCTTGTACATGATGTCTACTGTAGGATCGAGCCCATGCGATCCTATCCACGAAAATATCGGATGGAATCTCGGTCATCAATTTGTTCCGGCTTGTTTCGTAAGCCTCATCCTTTTTTTGTCGGACTATGGTAATTCGAGTTGCTTCGATTCAAGTGGTGAATTCATATCTTTCTAAGAGGTGTTCTCATATTTTATGGGAATGCAAATTCTTTGCTCCTACAAATTGTCTTATCAAATTATTTTCAACCGCAGTTTTCATATCAATTCTTTTCAACTGGAGTGCTTCTCTTCTAGTTATTCAATTCTCCCCAATTTTGCAAGATCTCATTTCATATCTCATTTCTTTCCGGAGTTTGTCTCATCCGTTCCAAGTTGTCTTTGTCTTTCCCACCCTCCCGCCCTTTTCGTCTCTGATTCAATTGTCATCCAAGTGTCTTCTTTTAATTGTTGCTTCCGCTTTCGTCTATTCCTATTCTATCCAGTGATTCCTTGTGAAGATTCTCAGGAGTTCTGAGTTCATCATTTTTCATTCGTGTTCTCTTTTCCGGTGAATTCGGTTAAAGCTCTCCGTGTTCATCATATCCTTTTCATCTTTTAAATTATTTCCCATGTTTGTAATTCATATCAAGACTTTCTTGTTTTTCATATCTCTCTATTCCATCTGGAGTGTTCAAGATATCTCAAAAAATTTATCCTTTCAATTATTTCGAGGTTCCCAACCTCATCAAGTTTCCAGTTATACCGGTGCAATATCTCTCTTCCTAATCTATTCTTTTCAATGGTGGTTTCTTTTTAGTGGGCCCATAACCCACAGGTTTCTCCTAGGATCATATCTGGCTCTTCTAATCTTTTCCCGATGATCTCTAATTCTTTTCAAATATGATGTAAGCATGAAATTCATCAGTCATATTCCTTCTCCTAGATAGCTTCAAAATTAATTCTCATCTTTGGCTCAACCTGTTGTTCTTCATTATTCCAGAGTGTCTCAGTTATTCTTGGTGGTGTTCTCCTCATCACTTTCAGCTTGGAAGACCGAAGGAGTGTTTCTCTCAATCTTGCTCCATTCTATTGAAGGTTGTCATTTCAGCTTTGTGTTATCATCTTGAATCATTCTCAATCATGAGTAATCCCTTTCTTGCTATCCGGTGCATTTCAGATTCGTTTCATTCTTGATCCTCCGAAGGACATCATTTCAGAAGATCTCTTCGTTCTCAGCTTCAGCTTTCATCCTCAAATTCTTCGCAATTGGTGTCTCTTCGTTCGTCTCTCAATTATTTCGGTGCCTTGTTCAAGTTTTTTTCTCTCACATGGCTCTCCAATCATTCTTGTTATCCCCATTCTTCCCAATTCTTACCGGTGTCTCCTTCAAGATTTCTTCAATTTTGTGCTCATATCTCTCCTCAGTCTTTTCAAGAAGAATTTGTTGCTTGTCATCAATTTAACTTGATGAAGGATAAGCATAACATAATTATTATTCTTGGTTCATAGTGATTTCAATTCTTCTTCTGGAGTGGCTCATGATATCAATTTTCTATTCTATGTTGGTCATCTTATTATTCCAAAGTTCCAAGTTTTGTAAAGTATCTCTTCGTGAAGCTTAATCTAAATCTTTGCAAGGCCATAATCTTATTCTTTTCATCATTCATATCTTTGCATCTTTCTTTTTGTAAACGGTGTTTCATCTTGGTGGTTATCTAAGAATTCATTCTTTCTCAAGTGTTCTTCAAGACCCTTGTTCGAGAACCTCAGGTGTTCTTTCTATTGCATTCCAAAGAGCAGTTTTTTCCCTTTATCCTTTGTGGTGGTGTTATAACATTCTTGTTAGTGGAGGAGGCTTGGAAAGAAGTTGTTTCAAGAATGAGATATTTAAACCCACCAATTCTATGATCATGAGATATTTTTCAACTCATGATTTCTTCAATGAGATATCTTGGTTTAGATTCACCTAAATTTATCCCCAAGGGTTGTTGCTATTGTGGTGATTATCATTGATCCAAGTTCTCAATATATCCTCTTGGTGTAAGAAGTTTTGTCTTTCTTGTTGCTTTCTGAAAGTGCATTATATCGACTAGAGAGGGGTGAATAGGAGAATTTTACAATTTCATCACTGAGGAAATTCCTTTTAAGGAAATTCCTCACGGATGACTAACTTGTAGCGAAAACAACAAGGATCAGAAGTGCAAAGTGCCACTACAGCAGTTTTTCAGGGTGAAGAATATGAAAAACAGTTCGCACAGTATGCAGGCACGGATAAAACAGATGTGGATTAACTCACGTGAATAATTTGGGGCTGAGGAATTTTAGAGAAAGTCTTGAGCAAATTCTTCAAATAGTGACAATGAAAATCATCAACATACAATCTGAGGAATGTAAAGAGTTGAAGAAATAGAACCCGTTTCATAGTGAAGACAGTGGTTGATGACCCAGTTCCAACTGTTGTGACAGTTGTACATCTGGTTTGGAGCGGCTTGGTATTGAAACCAGAAGGACACAGTCCCGGGACACACAGTCCCTACCGTATTCTCCTTGGGCTAAGAACACACAGTCCTCGCCCAACACTCGTGGTAAGTCTTCAGGGCAGACTTCCAAACCCTCACAAACTTGGTCACCTGGCGATCCACAATCGACTACTGGATTGCTCTAGACCATGACGCCTAACCGTATGGAGGATGCACAGTCCTCAAAGGTGAAAGGCTTCAGTCCCACACAGGAACAACTTCTTCAGTGATGCTCAATCACTTGGTTTTCGGTTTGTGGTTTCGTGTTTGGGGTATTTCCTCACTGATGAATTACTCTCGAAGACTCTGAGGAATTTGGGTTGCTCTTATGACAAGTGTCAGTTTCCAATGGAGCAGCCAACCAGCTAAGGGTTGTGGGGGCGGCTATTTATAGCCTGGGAGCATCCCAACATGATTTTACATTAATGCCCTTAAATAATATGACCGTTGGTGTGGATAAGACCAATGATGTGGCGCGACTTGCGGTAACGGTCGGGACCCTCAACTGTGAGAGTCCTCATGTCTCTCATATTCCTCACTTGAGGCTTTTGGTAGGATTAGGATTCGGTTCAGCATCATGAGGAAATTTATTCCGACGTGTTACCTTGACCCCCTTTAACAGTATGGTGATCCTATGACTCAAAAATGAAGAAAATAAAACAGACACAAATAAATCTTCATGCTTCAAAATCTTCAGATTTTTTCTTCAGGACACACCGAATTCCTCATTTTCGATTTCTTAATGAGGAATATCAATTTCATCGGAATTCCTTCGCGATTCAATTCTTCAGCTTCAGACCAATTTCTTCAGCCAAAGATATACATTTTTAGGGGTCGATATTCATCGAATATTTCAAACTCCTCAGCGACTTATAGATCGTGTGTACACTCATGAACACATTAGATACTTAACCTATAAGTCTTCAAACCACCAAAATCACTAAGGGGCACTAGATGCACTTACAATCTCCCCCTTTCTGGTGGTTCATGACAATTAGGTTAAGTCTTCAACGGGGATAAAAATATGAAGTGTAAATACTCATTTGAGAAATTTGAAATCAAGATTCAGAGAGACTCCCCCTTTAGATGTGCATATCTTTAGGATTTTGCTTTTCATAGCAAATGCACATTGATGATTTATATCATGGAGAGCTCCCCCTGAGTCTTGTAAATCATGCATACATACGACATATAGTATGAAGAAATTGAGAATGCATGATGACAAATGGTATCTGACGAATTCCAGCATGCGTGCATTAAAATTTTGAGGAATAAGCATGCGAAGAAAAACGTTCAAAAGCGTCAGAGTACCATCGGGCTTAAGTTACAACTCATTACATAAAACACTTCAGAAGAGCCAAGAATTTGTAACTTAAATAAAGTTTATAAGCCCCCAAAATATATCCCGCGTGAAGACTAACTCTCAGATTTCTCCCCCTTTGTCATCAAGTGACAAAAAAAGGACAAACTGAGGACTAACGCCCCGTGAAGGCTTTCACTTCTTGGCAGTTGAGGAAGACGCGTGAGGATTCTTGGGAGCATACTTCCTCCTTGGACCAGTGGCAGTATCTTGTTGGTCTTCATCTGATTCAGCAGTGCAGAATGAAGAAAACAAACTATCCTCAAGGTCTGGAACTGGAATTGGCTTGAATTTCTTCTTTGGTGGCCACGACCAGTCGAAGTCCTATGCAAACTCCAATTCTTCAAGTTCTGCTGGAGTCTTCAACTGAGCCAGTGTGGCCCAGGTGCGATGAAAAACCTCATGAAGTTAATGATGATTAAGCTTCACGACATTCTGAGTTTCATTGAGAGTTTTCACAATGGCGCTGAATTGGTGTTTGACCCACTTATGATTTCGATCAACCTTTTAGTGAAGACTGAGAAGAAGCTCTCTGGTATTCATCACCCTTGGAGCAACAGGACTTGGTGGATGGGTTTCAGTGTCATCCCATGAGGAATATGCATCTGGCTCTCGGAACTGGCCATCAAGGGGCCGACTGCCTTCATCAATAACAGACTTGCCTTTTCCGTCAACAGGCTCGAAAGTCTTCTTGTTGACCCATAGGGGAGGCATATATCCTTGATGATTATTGATATCATCGTGATAGTTGATCCCTGACCTTCGTCTGATGAATCTCATGATCCATGGAGCGTAAATCTTCAGGTCAAAAGGGGACATTGCATTTTCCGCCACAGTCCTCAAGAAGAAATCATGAATGCTGATGGGAATGCCATGGACGATGTTGAAGAGGATATTCTTCATGATGCCTATGACGTATTCTTCATCATCATGACCCTTGATAGGCGCAAGAACACTGTAGAGGATTCTGTAAACAGTCTTGGGTTCATACTTCAGCTCATGGACCAGGAAGGTTGTTCTCGGTGGTTGCCCCTTGGCCAAAGGCTTCATGAGGACTTCCATCAGCTTATTTGGCATATCCTGTTCATCATACAACTTCACTGCCTGCTCTGAGGGAATTGACACGGGAAGATCTCACAGCAGCTCATTGGCAGGAGCCTTGAAGTGTGTATGATGCGTCATCCAATCCAGCACCCAAGTGTTGATATTTGTTGGGTCTCCAGAGATGTGCAGAGTTGCATAGAATTGAAGAACAATGTAGTTGTTCCAATCGCAGATATCATAGCACATGGGGAGTAGTCCTGCTTCATGAAAATGTTGAGGACTTGAGCAAAGCATGGAATTTCTTCAAGCTCAACATGAGGAATATGCATGTGCTGGAAAATCTTGTTTCTACCACACAGCACAGATGCATAGTAGTTGAGGTGTGTCCTGGTCCAAAACTTCAGGTGCCTGATGCGAGGCTTGTCATAGGGATTTTCTCCGATGAAGTACATGCGTTCTTCAAAGAAGGATTCCTTTTTAAACTTTGGCCGCTTGGAGAACGGCTGACGCTGCATCGGCTGAAGGTTTTGCTTCTTCCCTTGAGGGGAGACAATTATTGCAGTTTCTGGATTGATGACAACAAGAGTATTCTCTGGATTTGGTGCAGGGGCATTTTCCTCAGCATGTTCCTCAGGATGAGGAATTTCATCTGATTGTGCTTCAGGCTGAGGAGCTTGCTGTGGTTGAGGAATGTCATCAACTGGAGCCTCTCGTTGAGGATCTTGCTCAGGAGGAGGAATTGCTTCATCCTTAGCATCAAGTTGAGGATTTTTCTCAGGATTTTGATTATCTTCAGGCTGAGGGTTTTCTCCTTGATTTTCCTTAGCTTGAGGAGTTTGCTTGGTGGAGGAGCCAGATTCATCAGCTGGTTCAGCTGATCCTTGAGCAGGTTTTTCAGGAGGAATGAAGGTCTGAGGATTGTAATCAATCCAAATTTCCTCATCAGTGTGTTCCTCAGACGCAGCATTCTTCATTTCCTCATCAGTCAAGTGCTCCTTGTCTTTGCTTTCGAAGGGGTTCATCTCATAAGATGGAGCAATGTTGAGAGGCACAGGATCCAGAGGTGCATTTTCATCAAGAGATTTGAGGCGCTTGGCTTCCTTTTCAGCAGCTCTGGTCTTCTTCATGTCTGATGAAGACAGAGTCATTTTCTTCACCTTTGAAGATTTTGGTGAAGACGTTTTCTCTTCAGGAGGCGGAGACACAGCCGTCCTGGCAGTTTCCTCAGCCAAAGCAGTTTCTTTAGCTAGAACAGAGTCATCAGCTGGCTTAGATGCATGAGCTGGAGCAGTTTCATCAGCTGGAGCAGAGTCATCAGCTGGAGTTTCCTTGGTTATTTCCTCAATAGCCGGTTTATCAGCACGACTTTCTTGAGGGATTTCCTCAGCATGAGTAGTTTCCTCAACTAGTTCCTCAATCTGAGGCTGTGGTGTTGTTGCTGGAGGGGCAGCCTTCTTGTTGTAATCATCAACTGCATCAGTAGCAAATTTTATGAAATTGTTCTTGAGACTTTGACGATCAGAGAGCTTAGTGTACTTGTCAGTCAAAGTCTTCAATTCTGCCTGAGTGGACACAAGTGCATCAGACGTCAGGTTGAGGAGATTCTGTCTGAGGAATTTCTCCTTTTTGAGCTTCGCAACCTTAGCTTGTTTGGCTTGCGTCTCCTTCCACATGGCCTCGTTGATGAATGTGGCCACCATGTGGCTGATGCCTCGGGGAAGCTTCAAATCATCAATGGGAGTGTTGGGGTCCTCATACCATATGTTGATATAATCCATGAGGACTTTTGGGTCCATGTCCAGAGGAATGGCGATGCCTGAAGCTTGTGCTACCCTCTCCTGCTTGTTTCTGATGATGGCTTGCAGAGTCTCATCATCATATTCATCACTGCCTTCTGATGCAAAAGGGACTTTGATGATTTTGCTAGGGCTTGGTCTGGTTCCTCTCCCAGCAGTCACCTTAGTCTTCATTGGAGTTGGTGAAGACTTTGTCTCGGAGCTTGTTGCAGACGTAACAGAGGAGCTGGAGACAGTAGGTAGTTGCTTCACAATCTGCTTCTGTTCAGGCTTTGAAGCCTTTGGTGGTGCCGAGGGTTTTGGTGCGGATGCTGGTGCAGCTTTCTGAGGCATTTTCTCCTGAGGCTTTGAAGCCTTTGGTTTCGGTGGCACAAACTTCATTTGAGGAATGGTCGTACCAGAAGTTTCAGCTGCACAGGAGGTGGCGACAGTTGCAGCAGCAGCAAATTCTTCATTGAATTTCCTCACGGCGGCTTCTGCTTGCTTCTGAAGCTTTGACAAGTGTTTTGACTTTTCTTCAGGATAGTCATCAATTGTCTTGAGGCTTGAGGGGTGTGCATCCTGATAATACTCAAGAGGAGGCCGTTTGCCAGGAGGCTTCAGAGCGAATTTATTCGCGTACTCGGGAGTGATGAACCTGTATTCTTTCCACTCCGTAGCCCACCGGCGTTCTATCTTTTGAAGCCTTATCTTCCTCTTGGGCACAGTCTCTTGCTCATCAGGCGTGCAGTATTCCAAGTATATATATCCTCAGGGATATCAATGGCAGTGTTCTACTCGAGCTTCTTGCCACCCTTTTGCTTCCTTTCATCTTCCATTTTCTTCATCTGAGGCTTTTGCTCAAGAAATTGAACTCTTGAGGATTCTGATGGAACTTTCAAATTTTCTTCAAGAAACGTTGCAAATGAGCTAAGTTGATGAGAACCTAGAGAATCATCAGCTGACATTTTTGTACCTGTGAACAGAGTATAGTTGCGAGGAATTTGGAGAGGTCATATGCGTTCTCAGATTTGATGAAATGAAAAAAATTTAAAGTTGAGGAATTTGTCTAAGCACTCTGTTCTTGGGTTCCAGAGTTGTACAGATTCGAAAAATTGCACAATTGAGGAATCTCATGAAGATTTTTAGATGCTTAGTGAAATTCATCAATAGTTGAGGAATAAGTTGTGTTTGAGGAATAGAGAGTGATGGATACTTGAGGAAAAACAGATTTCACACATCTAAGGTAAAATAGTAGATCGAAAGAGCTATAAAAATAGTGTTTTTATTTACCCTATATAGCGCGCACGAAGAACAGAGAAGGAAGTAGCAGTAGATGCTCTTCGGTGCGAGTCCACTGCGCCCTAACTCGGCAATAGAGGACAGCTACGGCGGCGACGGACGAAGATGATCCAGTTCTGGCGTGATTTCGGCGATGGAGGGGTCAAGGCAGTCAAGCTTTTCCTCGTAGGCGATGAGACTTCTAGCGGTGGCGCTAGGGCTTTGAGCTTTGCTGTAGCACGAGGGCGATGGGACGAAGAAGATTTTACCAAAGGAGGATGGGGACATATTTATAACGAGGTGGTAACTGTTGGCGCGAAAGTATCGGACCAAATAGCCCCTGTCTCTACGTCTCCGCAAGACATGTGTAGCCCACGACCTAAGCGGTGGAGATCGTGGTTATCCGAACGTGGAAAGTGGGGTTCAGTTACTGTGTAACAATAAAAAATATTTTTGAAGATTTGAAGATTTTGTTACAAAATCATCAACTGACAAGGACGGGGTTAGGATTTTGAACAAAGTTTCAAGTAGAACGCATATGAAGAATTGAATAGACTGGGTGAGATTAGCATAGAGGGAAAGTAGGGTCCGATCACATTCACTTAGATGAAATATCAAAATGAAGAAATAGCTATAAGTGAATGCTGCTGAGGACTTTGAAATCACAGTCTATCTAGGCAAACAAAAATCATCAAGTGTTTTTGAATATTTGAAGATTTTCTGACAAAGCGTCATAATGATGAATGTCAGTTTTGAAGAAAATCAAGTTTGAAGAACAACTGTTTTGAAGAAAATCAAGTTTTGAAGAAATTCAGCTTTGAAGAAAGTCAACTTGAGGAATTTCAAGTCGGGTGGTGGGGTGACCCACCATATAAGAATGTTGATTTCAGACGCCGCGTACAATTGTCGTATGGCCCTGAGAATCAATTTCTTCATTGATTTCCTCACACTAAGAGTGATATTCTTCATTAGTTGAAGAAAATCGATTCTTCGTATGTTGCACATCTAAGTCATCAATTTTGCATAAGTCTTAGGATGTGTGCATGTTTTTACAAAACATTTGAGGATTCTAAGATATTTAGCTCACATCGCAACTTGCAAAAGCTTTTCTCATCCAAGGGCTTAGTGAAGATATCTGTCAGTTGATCCTCAGTCTTCACATGGTCGATGAGGAAATTGCCCTTGAGGACATGGTCCTGAAGAAAATGATGACGAATCTGGATGTGCTTGTTCTTCGAGTGTTGTACTGGGTTGTACGCAATCTTGATTGCACTCTCATTGTCGCAGTAGAGAGGCACATTCTTCATGTTGATTCCGTAGTCCTTGAGGGTTTGCTTCATCCATAGCAATTGAGCACAGCATGAACCAGCACCAATGTACTCAGCTTCGGTAGTGGAGAGTGAAACGCAGTTCTGCTTCTTTGAGGACCAGCAGATTAGTGATCTTCCGAGGAAATGACATGTGCCAGAGGTTGACTTGCGATCCACACGGTCACCAGCATAGTCAGAATCAGAATATCCCACAAGATGAAGATTTGAGCCCTTGGGGTACCATAATCCTAGTGTTGGTGTGTGAGCTAAGTATCGAAGAATGCTTCACATCCTTATGGTGTGATTCCTTCGGTTTTGCTTGAAAATGTGCACACATGCAAACACTAAGCATTATATCTGGCCTAGATGCACACAAATAAAGTAAAGAGCCAATCATGGAGCGCTATACCTGCTGAACGAATTCTTTACCATTTTCATCAGTGCAGAGGTGGCCGTTGGTAGGCGTTGGAGTCTTGGCACCTTTGCATTCATGCATGTTGAATTTCCTCAGAACATCCTTGAGGTATTTCTCCTGTGATATGAAGATTCCATTGCGTTGTTGACGAATTTGAAGACCTAAGAAGAATTTCAGCTCCCCCATCATGGACATGTGATATTCTTCACTCATCATGTAAGCAAATTCATCGACGTAACGTTTGTCAGTACAGCCAAATATAATATCATCGACATATATCTGGCACACAAATAGTTCATTATCATAGGATTTAGTGAAAAGAGTTGGATCGAGTGAACCAGGTTTGAATCCTTTCTTCATGAGGGATTCCTTCAATGTATCATACCATGCCCGAGGGGCTTGCTTGAGACCATAGAGCGCCTTTTTGAGTCTGAAGACTTTGTCTGGATTCTTTGGATCCTCAAAACCTGGGGATTGAGCAACATATACTTCTTCCTCAAGCTTACCATTGAGGAATGCACTTTTCACATCCATTTGATATAACATGATGTTATGATGATTACCATAAGCAAGTAGTATTCGAATAGCTTCCAGTCTAGCAACAGGTGCAAAGGTTTCATCGAAATCTATTCCTTCAACCTGTGTGTAGCCTTGGGCTACAAGTCGTGCCTTATTCCTCGCCACTTGACTATCCTCATCTTTCTTGTTTCGGAAAATCCACTTGGTGCCGATGATATTGTGCTTGCGAGGATCTGGTCGTTTGGCAAGCTCCCATACGTCATTCAGCTTGAATTGAAGAAGTTCGTCGTGCATGGCTTGGATCCACTCCGGTTCCATGAAAGCCTCAGCAACTTTTGAAGGTTCTGTGATAGACACAAAGGAGAAATGCCGACAAAAGTTAACTAAGTGTGAAGCTTTTGAGCGAGTGAGAGGACCTGGCGCGTTGATGTCATTGAGGATTTTGTCAAGTTCCACTTCATTTGTAATCCTTGGATGAGCTGGTTGAGGATTTCGTCTGGGCTGAGGAATTGGTTCTGGAGCAATTTCCTCAGGAGCATCTTCTTGATTTTCATTAGTGTTGGGAATGATTTCTTCATCAATTTCCTCAGTGGGAACAATGTCCTCAGTAGCTTTGAGCTTTATTACTTCCTCCGGAGACAGCTTATCTGGATCAGGAGGCAATTGCTCTCTTTGCGAGCCATTAGTTTCATCGAACCGCACATCTACAGTCTCAATAACCTTGTTGTGATGGTTGTTGAAGACTCTTTAGGTGTGCGAGTCCTTTCCATAACCGAGCATAAAACCCTCATGTGCCTTAGGTGCAAACTTTGAGCTATGGTGAGGATCTCTAATCCAGCATTTTGCACCGAAGACTTTGAAATAGCTTACAGTGGGTTTCTTGTTTGTGAGGAGTTCATATGAGGTTTTCTTGAGGAATTTGTGAAGATATACCCTGCTGATGATATGGCATGCAGTGTTAATTGCTTCAGGCCAAAAGCGATGAGGAGTCTGATATTCTTCAAGCATGGTTCTTGCCATCTCAACCAGAGTCATGTTCTTCCTTTCGACGACACCATTCTGTTGAGGAGTATAAGGAGCAGACAATTCGTGAGTAATACCAATTTCATCAAGATAATTATCAAGACCAGTGTTTTTGAACTCTGTTCCATTATCACTCCTGATGTGTTTGATCTTGACGCTGAAGTTCTTCGAGGCCCTTGAAGAAAATCGTTTGAAGACTTCCTGCACTTCAGTTTTATATAAAATGATATGCACCCATGTGTATTTGGAATGGTCATCAACTATGACAAAGCCATATAAAGATGCTGCATTTGTTAGTGTGGCATAATGAGTAGGTCCAAATAGATCCATGTGAAGCAATTCAAATGGACGAGTAGTGGTCATGATGGTCTTCGAGGGGTGCTTGGATCTGGTCATTTTCCCAGACTCACAAGCACCTCAGAGGTCACCCTTGAGGAATTTGACTGATTCGATGCTGATGACATGCTTCTTCTTCGCGAGCATGTGCAAATTCCGCATGCTTGCATGACCAAGTCTTCGATGCCACAGCCACCCTTCTAAGGTTTTTGCTATTAGGCAAGTGCCTGGTTGAGGACCTGTAGAGAAATCAATAATGTACAAATCCCCTCTTCTAACACCTTCGAAGACTTTGGATCTGTCAGATTCCATGATGACAACACATCTATATCTTCCAAAGATAACAATCATATCAAGATCACAAAGCATTGAGACTGGCATGAGGTTAAATCCAAGGGATTCAACAAGCATCACTTTGTCCATGTGCCTATCCTTGGAAATAGACACCTTGCCAAGTCCCAATACCTTGCTTTTACCTTTGTTAGCATATGTGATTTGCTTCAGGGGTGATGGAGTTAGTGGCATATTCATCAGCAAGCTTTTGTCACCAGTCAAGTGGTGTGTGCAGCCACTATCAAGAACCCACTCAGTACTCTTGGGTTTCTCATCCTGCAGATGAATTAGTACAGCTTACCATCTCATATGCTTCAGACTTGAAGAATATGATATCAATTTCATCAGATAGGAATTTCATCATAACAGAATTATAAGGACGTGTGAAATATTTCTGTGTCATCAATATTAGCTTGCGTCCCATCAAGCGTTTTCTTCAGGTCTCCAGCAAATTCTTCAGATGATGATTTTCATCTGGAGACCAGACCTGCAGAAGTGATTAGTTCAATTTCTTCACCACCCACATCTGAAGGGGTTGTAGAGCATTCATCATTCTGCGAGCACCATATGAGAAAGGGGGCATTGAAGCTAATGCACTTCTCTTAACAGTGGGGGTTAAAATACTCAAATGAATATGCAGAGAACTTATTTGAGGATTTATGAACATAATGATTTGAAGAATAACGCTCATATTCATATTCCTTGTAATTTCCCTGCATGTTAGAAGCATTAGCACGGGTACGAGCATAGTTTTGACCAGTTGAGGATTTTGATCCTCTTGAAGACTTTGGTCCTCCTGAGGAATTTGATCGGGGGTTCAAATTCTTCATAGGTGGTGTCATGAGGACATTCACGTGAAGATTTTCAAGGCAACTTTTGGGAACCCAGATCTTCCTCAGGGGAGGCCCATTCCTGCAGTTAGTTCCAACATATCGAGCAAATACTTCACCAGATTGATTTTTGAACAGTTTATAGTTGGAGTCAAATGACTCATCTGAGGAATAGGATAATTCACATGAAAATCATGTTAGATTGGATGGATCAAAGGGAGGCCCAGTAGCAGCAACCCGTGGTGTTTTGGGATACTGCTCAGGTTTCCAATAAGATCCATCAGCATTCAATTTCCTCTCAAAGGCAATTCCTTCTTTCCTCGGGTTCCTGTTCAAGATCTGCTTTTTGAGCACATCACAAAGGGTTTGGTGTCCTTCGAGACTTTTGTATATGCCTGTCACATACAATTCCTTCAGCCCTACATTTTCATGAGTGACATTTGTGGTTTCCTCAAGTGAGGAATTTGACACTATAGGAGCAGTTGAAGAATGTGTAGGAATAGAAGCATTTGATGATTCTGGTGGAGAATTAGCAGTTTCACATTCGATGCATTTAAGACATGGAGGAATGAATTCAGCTTGAGCAGTACTGATCTGTTGAGCTAGTAATGAATCATTTTCCATACGAAGATCGTCATGAGAAATGTTCAGCTTCTCAAGATCAAGCTTCCTTTGAAGAAACTCATAGGAAAGTTTCTCATGTTCAGCGAGGAGTGTAACATGACGATCTTGAAGATTATCAAATCTGGACTGAAGACTTTTCATATCTTCAGTGAGGATTTGGGTAAGATTCATTTCATCATTCAACAGATCATCACTTCTGTCTAGCAGTTTCTGAAGCTTTTCCAGGGCAGTTTGTTGTTTAGTGGCAATGATAGCAAGTTTACTGTAACTGGGTTTTTTATAATCATCAGGTTCACAATCACTTGAATCAGAGGAGGGGGCATCATTCGGTACCTTTGAACCTTTTGCCATGAAGCAATAGGTTGGAGCGAAGTCATAAGCATAGTCATCAGTGTGGATGGTGTTATCATTTTCTTCAAGGTTGAAGATTGACTTGCTGATGAATGTGGTTGCAAGTGCAAGGCTAGCCTGTCCAGATTCTGAGTCTTCATCAGAACCCTCCTCTTCATCACATTCCTCGGATTCTGCCTCGGAATCCATTTCCTTGCCAATAAGTGCTCGAGCCTTTCTCAAACTAGTCTTCTTGTGCGATGAGGACTCGGAAGATGAGGATTTTGAATATTTCTTCTTTTTCTTTGAGTCATCAGCACTTTCATCCTTGTATTTCTTCTTCTTTGATTCCTTTCCCCAACGAGGACAATCAGCAATGTAGTGACCTGATTTCTTGCATTTGTGGCAGGTTCTTTTCTTGTAGTCCTCAGATGAAGATTCTGATTTCATCATATCTCTTCTTGAAGATTTACCAAAATGGCCACATTGTGTAAACTTCTAGAATTTCCTCACGAGCATTGCAAGCTCCTGTCCAAATTCTTCAGGATCACCAATGCTACCATCCGAGTCTTCTTCTTTAGATGAGGAAATTTCTTTGGCCTTCAGTGCACGTGGTCTAGAATAGCTTGGTCCATATAGATCTCTATTTTCTTCTTGTTGGAATTCATGAGTATTGAGTCTTTCGAGTATATCAGCTGGATAAAGCATCTTGTAGTCTAGTCTCTCTTGAATCATCAGAACTAAAGTATCAAATGAAGAATCCAAAGATCTTAGTAGTTTCTTCACAACTTCGTGATCAGTAATATCTCGAGCTCCCAGTGCTTGCAGTTCATTTGATATGTCAGTGAGGCGATCAAAGGTATCTTGGCGGCTTTAATTGTCAAGCCTCTTGAAGCGATTGAAGAGATTGCGAAGAACATCAACACGAGAATCACGCTGGGTTGATACTCCTTCATTAACTTTGGACAACCTTTCCCAGATAAGTTTTCCTGAGCCCAAAGCACTCACTCTGCCATACTAGCCCTTGCTTAGATGACCACAGATGATATTCTTCGCTTGAGAATCAAGTTGCTTGAATTTCTTCACATCGGCGGCAGAGACAGTAGCAGTGACGATAGGGATGCCATGTTCCACAATGTACCAAAGATCATTGTCAATAGTTGTAGATGCATCTGCATCTTGGTCTACCAGAAGGGAAAGTCCTTTCCTTCCAAAGTAGGACATCCTACAGTAACCTTGATCATGCCTGCAGTCGACATAACTACAACTCCAGGTGGTTAAACCAAAATCACACAGAACAAGGGAGTGCCTTGCTCTGATACCAATTGAAAGTGCGTTATATTGACTAGAGGGGGTGAATAGGAGATTTTTAGAATTTCATCACTGAGGAAATTCCTTTTGAGGAAATACCTCACTGATGACTAACTTGTAGCAGAAACAGCAAAGGATCAGAAGTGCAAAGTGTCGCTACAACAGTTTTTCAGGGTGAAGAATATGAAAAACAGTTTGCACAGTATGCAGGCACGGAGAAAACAGATGAGGATTAACTCGCTTGAAGAATTTGGGGCTGAGGAATTTCAGAGAAAGTCTTCAGCAAATTCTTCAAACAGTGACAATGAAAATCATCAACATAGCCGGTCAAAAAAAATCATCAACATACAATCTGAGGAATGTAAAGAGTTGAAGAAATAGAACCTGTTTCACAGTGAAGACAGTGGTTGATGACCCAGTTCCAACTGATGTGACAGTTGTACATCTGGTTTGGAGAGGCTTGGTATTGAAACCAAAAGGACACACAGTCCCTACCATATTATCCTTGGGCTAAAACACACAGTCCCCGCCCAACACTCATGGTAAGTCTTCAGGGCAGACTTCCAAACCCTCACAAACTTGGTCACCTGGCGATCCAAAATCGACTGCTGGATTGCTCTAGACCATGACGCCTAACCGTGTAGAGGATGCACAGTCCTCAAAGGTAAAAGGTTTCAGTCCCACACGGGAACAACTTCTTCAGTGATGCTCAATCACTTAGTTTTCGGTTTGTGGTTTGGTGTTTGGGGTATTTCCTCACTGATGAATTACTCTCGAAGACTCTGAGGAATTTGGGTTGCTCTTATGACAAGTGTCTGTTTCCAACGGAGCAGCCAACCAGCTAATGGTTGTGGGGGTGCTATTTATAGCCTCGGAGCATCCCAAGATGATTTTACATTAATGCCCTTAAATAATATGACCGTTGGTGTGGATAAGACCAATGATGTGGAGTGACTTGCGGTAACGGTCGGGACCCTCAACTGTGAGAGTCCTCATGTCTCTCATATTCCTCACTTGAGGCTTTTGGTAGGATTAGGCTTGGGTTGAGCATCATGAGGAAATTTATTCCGACGTGTTACCTTGACCCCCTTTAACAGTACGGTGATCCTACGACTCAAAAATGAAGAAAATAAAACAGACACAAATAAATCTTCATGCTTCAAAATCTTCAGATTGTTTTTCTTCAGGACACACCGAATTCCTCATTTTCGATTTCTTCATGAGGAATATCAATTTCATCGCAATTCCTTCGCGATTCAATTCTTCAGCTTCAGAGCAATTTCTTCAGCCGAAGATATACATTTTTAGGGGTCGATATTCATCGGATATTTCAAACTCCTCAGCGACTTATAGATCCTGTGTACACTCATGAACACATTAGATACTTAACCTATAAGTCTTCAAACCACCAAAATCACTAAGGGGCACTTGATGCACTTACACTTTCACTCAATCCTTGTTTCTGTTAGTGGCTAGTTGTCACCTCATATTTATTGAGATGATTTTCATAAGTCCACTACAAGTTTGTTCTTTCCATTGTTGGTTTTCCAACAACTCCATTCAGTTTTTCTTGCAAGGCTACTTCTCAAATTCAATTGTGGTAGAAGTTTTCATTCTCTTCTTCATTCTTTCTTCCCAATCATCTAGTTTCTATTCCTTTGTTCCTGAGGCTTTGTGACGTTGCTCTCTTCAATCTATCATCTTGTTCTATGAGGATCGTGTTCTCTCCTTGCTTATTCAATTTAGTTAGTTTGTTGTGAATCTAGTCAAGTTCTTCCAGTCTTATTGAAATTTTGTCCTCAATTTCCTACTGAAGTGATGCCAAAATTTTGTGTGAATCCTTGCCTGTTTCTCATATCATCGTTTATATCTTTGCAAACTTCAAGGATTGTTGGTTTCACTCGTTTGTTAAGAAGCAACTAAGTTTTACATCTTGCTTTCTCATCCTCTTCCCCTTTCATTCTTGGATCTCGGGTCGAGATCCTCTTGTAGTGTAGGAGAGTTGTGACAGCCCGAGATCGACGCTACAGAAGATTCCCCTTTTATTCCACTGTCACCGGGTTAATTATTTAGTTCGCTGCATTCATCATCGTGTCATTCACATCATCCGCATTGCATCGGCACTCGGTTGCCGCTAGTTTTCAAAACTTGCATCCGTTACTAGTTGTCGGTTCTCTCTGTTCTCGTCGTTGCCCGTTTTCAGCCTGACCACACACGCACGCGCCCACGGCATCGTTAAGATATTTGTTTTTAAAAGTGTCCGAAAAATATTCTTGGATTGGGACGAAACTTGGCGTGCGGTCTTATTTTAATATAGGTAGGCCGCCTGCCAATTTTCGTCGCGATCGGAGTCCGTCTGGTACCCGAACGGTCGACAGTAGCGGCGCCGTATTCGGTTTATTCATTAGATGTTTTTGGTGTTTCAAAACTCTGTCGCGGGCCGCCGACCTTCCTCTCTTCTCAGCCCACACCCCCTCTTCACAGCCCATCGCAGCCTAACCCGGACACCCTAGCTAAACCCTTTGCTCGGAGTCGTCCGATCGCAATCGGAGGGCTCGGGACCAACCCTAGAACCAAACCCTAACCAAAACCGCTATATATAGAACCTTACCATGCCATTTATGGAACCCTAGCCTTCTTCCTTGTTTTCCGGGCCCCCAATCATCACTCGACGCCCCCAGTTCACCCCTTGTCTCCTCCCAGCCGCCAGGCCCGCTGGAGCCCATCTCCAGCCCGCCCCGAGCCTGGATCGGATCCAGCCTCCACGCTCCTCCCAAACCCCCGCGCTACCCGAGTTGCCCTCGTGCCGCCGCCTCCCGCTTGATGCCGGTCGCTGCACCGGTGAGCTGCCAGATCCCATCGCCAAGGTGCACCCTCGCCAGATCGCGGTGCCCCGTGCAGTGCCCGCCGCTGAGACCGCCAGTCGTCGCCCCGATCTGGATCGGCAGTGATCCAGATCCTGCTCACGTCTACCCAGCCGCGCCGGAGCTCGTCCTGGCACCACCTCGAGCCAACACCGTCGGGGACGGGATCCTCGCCTCCGGATCCATCGATCTCGGCCTTCCCGGAGCCCCGTCCCTCCCCGAGCCCCCTCGCCGGAGTAGCTCCTCCATCGTTGTGCCTCTGCTGCAGGAGCGAGCGGGAGGGCGAACCTCCCGTGTATTGACCGTCGTGGCCCAGCCTCGTGCGTCCCGTGGGTCAGCCTTGCCTGTCGGCCCATCTACCCCACTAGCCGTCACGGCCAAAGCAGCTCGAGCCGAGCCAGGCCAGCCTCTCCACCGCCGGCCCAAGAGCCCGAGATGAGCACCCCCTTCGGCCCAGCTCTGTCTCTATTTCACGCCCTAGACACATTATATTATGTTGCGCCCGTGCACTGTTTCAGCCCGTAGATGGATTCGGCCCGTGTAGTTTTTTTACGTCCTGCGATTTTTCCAATTGCGAGGGATTTCGGAAAATTGCATGATTTTAAAACGCCCGTAGTTTTTAAACGTACATCAGATCGCAACGAGTTATATATGTAACTTGGCTAGAATTTTGCGTACATTAACATTTTCCAACTTTTATGCATCATAAAAATACTTAAACATGCTGTTTGCATTGGTTTGCGTGTCTACATGTTAAAAACGGTTTAGGTCATAGTTATTTAACCGTAGCTCCGATGGAGATGATCCATATATGTAAATGGACCAGAATGACGTGTAGTTTCACGTGAACCAATTTGTTTTGTCATTTAACAAATATAAAATGTGATTAGGAAAAATCTGGACATATTTAGAATTTAACGTATGAGGTCATTTCGAAGATGGTATATGTCGTTTCCGGTCTCATTTAAAATGCCTAGATAGGTAGATTATTTGTGCCTCCCCCCTTGCCTTGTTAACAACATTTTAATATTTCCGTGTTAATAAACATGAGTGAACTAAATAATTAAATGTGGAGCTTCGTCAATATGCAACCTATTGCATATTGAGCTTCACTTAATGTGTAGCGCTTGACTCTGTGAATTGCCATGCTATGTGTGCATATTTAAAACCGTTCATGCATCATATGCATCATGTTGTGCATGTGCCATGGTGAATATCGTGTGTTGATTCTTATTTCCGGTTTGCTTCGTCTCGATAGAGTTCCACAAGCGTGTCAGAATGTGAGGAGCCGTTCGACTACGTCGGTTCGTCTGCTTCACGGAGTCATTCTTCTTCATGTAGGGATCTCACGCAAGATGATCATTTCCCTAGATACCATTACTATCATTGCCATGCTAGTTGTTTTGTTTCTATCGTTATGTCTTGCTGCCTACCACGTGTTAAATATCAGCCTCCCACTATTGCCATGAAAACCTACAAATGTTCTACAACCTAGCAAACCACTGGTTGGCTAAGTTACCGCTTGCTTAACCATGTGTTAGCGTTGCTAGCTGCAGGTGCAGTTGCTTCCATGTGATAACATGGGTTCCTTGTTATATCACCATATTAAATGCTATTTAATTTAATGCACCTATATACTTGGTAAAAGGTGGAAGGCTCGACCTTTCTAGCCTGGTGTTTTGTTCCACCTTTGCCGCCTTAGTTTCTGCTACCGGTGTTATGTTCCATAAATGAGTGCTCCTAACATGCTTGGGGTTGTTATGGGGACCCCCTAGATTCTTGTTTTGGGATAAAACTCATCTGGCAAGGCCCAACATTCGTATTATATTTGCCAACATAACAATTCTGTTAATACTGAAAAACATAGGGCGTCATGAACCCGAGGAGTAATTCAACATAATACAGGGAGGGCGAGTGCTGGTGGTGCTGGTCCAAAACAGAGCCACTTGCGGGCCCACCCGGGGCAACTCGGGGATTTCTATCCGGCCACCGTACGTATTGCTCATCCGTCGTGTCCTGAGAACGAGATACGTGACTCCTATCGGGATTGCTGGACTTGTTTTACCTTTCTCGAGCGTCTTGTGTGAGGGATTCCAAGGATGCTTTGGGTAATCTCGAGGTTGAAGTTTTCCAATAGGAACCCGCGGAGATCATGGGTTTCCCTGATCAAGGTCATTCCGTCGCAGCGTGTGGTAGTTTGTGATGGACTAGTTGGAGCACCCCTGCAGGGTTAAATCATCCGAAAAGTCGTGCCCGCGATTATGTGGCAATGTGGAAACTTTGTTTAACATCCGGTTCTAGATAACTTGAAGTTAATTTAATTTAAAAATTGCCAACTGAGTGCATAACCATGACTCTCTCCTTCGTGAGCTCCTTCTCCGATCAAGGACATGGTGGGGTTATGTCTGACGTAAGTAGGTGTTCAGGATCATTCATTTGATCACCATTAGTTCACGTGCGCTATGCATAGATCATCCCCTCATTTATTCTTGTATTCGTAAGTTAGCCACCCCATATAAATGCTTAGCCGCTTGATGCAGCCTCACCACTTAAACTTACCTCACCCATTAAGCTTTGCTAGTCTTGATACCTTTGGAAATGAGATTGATGAGTCCCTGTGGCTCACAGATTACTACAACACCAGTTGCAGGTATAGGTAAAGGGTTATTTGACGTGAGCGCGTTGATTGTTCATTTGGAGTTTCTTCTTCTTCTTCTTCATCGATCTAGGGTGGGTTCCAGGCCGGCAGCGTGGGATAGCAAGGATGGACATCTGAAAGGACGTGGATGACTCCTAGAGGGGGTGAATAGGCGCTTTAAAATAATTACGATTTAGGCTTGAACAAATGCAGAATAAAACTAACATTTAATTTGTCAAGCACAAAACGTAAAACATCTAGGCTCACCTATGTGCACCAACAACTTATGCTAAGCAAGATAAACAACTAAGTGATAGTAAGATATATGACAAAAAACAATATGGCTATCACAAAGTAAAGTGCTCGGGTAAGAGATAACCGAGGCACGCGGAGACGATGATGTATCCCGAAGTTCACACCCTTGCGGATGCTAATCTCCATTGGAGCGGTGTGGAGGCACAATGCTCCCCAAGATGCCACTAAGGCAACTGTAATTTCCTCACGCCCTCACACAATGCAAGATGCTTTGATTTCACTAAGGGACCCTTGAGGGCGGTCACCAAACCCGTACAAACAAGGTTGGGGCAATCTCCACAACTTAATTGGAGGCTCCCAACAACACCACGAAGCTTCACCACAATGGCATACGGCTTCGAGGTGACCACAAATGCTCGGGGCAATCTCCAAGACTTAATTGGAGACCCCGACGCTTGCCCGGAGCTTTACACCACAATGATTGAGCTCCGAGGCACCACCAAGATTCTAGGGGTACCAAGTACCCAAGGGTAATAAGCTTCTCAAACTTCACTTCCATGTATCACCATGGAGAACTCAAACCTATGCACCAAATGCAATGGCAAGAACATAGGAAGTGGACAAGCCCCTCACACTCAAATCCCCCCACAACAACAAAAGCTATGGAGAAATATGAGAGGAAGAACATGGAGCTCACAAAGAACTCCAAGATCAAGATCCAAGGGGTTCCCCTCACATAGAGGAGAAAGTGATTGGTGGAGATGTGGATCTGTATCTCCTCTCTCTTTTCCCTCAAGAACTAGCAAGAATCATTGGAGGGATTGAGAGTTAGAAAGCTCTAAGAAGGTCAACAATGGGGGAAGAACACGAGCTCAACGGAGGGATAAGTCCAAGGGGGAAGAAGACCCCCTTTATATAGTGGGGGGAGGGATCAGACCGTTACCCCACTTACAGCCCTCGCACAGCGGTACTACCGCTGGTGAGGCGCGGTACTACCGCTGCCTCTAGCGGTACTACCGCTGGCGAGGCGCGGTACTACCGCTACCTCTGCCGGTACTACCGCTGGCGAGGAGCGGTACTACCGCTTGGCGCAAGTGGTACTACCGCTAGGCAAGGAGCGGTACTAACGCACAGCCACGGTAGTAAAGATACTACTATTGGGTCTAGCACTGCTTGGAAAAGTATTCGCAAAAAGGTCCGACGAAGTACAACCGCTCAGAGAGAGGTACTACCACCCTGAAGCGCTACTACCGCTCAGCAAGCAGTACTACCGCTTGGCACAAGTGGTACTACCGCTCACCACTGAAACAGCCATAACTTTCGCATACGAGCTCCAAATCGAGCAAACCCAAGCTTGTTGGATTCAAAACGACAAGAGCTACCAAACAGCGACATAAGAACATGCAGATATGAAAACCCAAGCTTGTTAGAAATCTTAAGAACATGCAGATATGAAAAATCCAATGATATAGAGATGTGGATCTCTATGAATGAAGAACCGGCAAAAACTCCAACATCGAAAACATCATAAAAGATGCATATGGACTCCGTTATCGGTGAACTCGAGCTTGTCATGAAGATGACCATAAGCTCTAAAACTCACCAAGAGAAACACCAAACAAGAACCAAGAAGTATGATGCAAGGATGCAAATGGTTTGAGCTCTCAACGAACGATACGATCAAGCTACTCACTTGAGAGCCCCCTTGACAGTACGGCAATCTATCCTAAAACATAAAACCTATCAAGGGAAAACCTATACCTTGCACCTCGTCCTCTTGAGCTAGATGACGATGATCTTGGCTTCCTCAAGATGGACCACCTTTCTTGATTGCATTGGCTTGATGAAGACTAGTTGATTGCTCCCCCATACACATTATGGGTGAGCCGCTCTTTGGCATATCTTCACAAGTCCATTGCTACCACAATGGACGGCAAGCTTCAAGCATGATATCTTCGTGCTGATCCACTTGAACTTACACACCGCAATCTTGATGACGATCACCACTTGACGTCATCCTCCATGGGTTGTATGAGATCTTCCTCTTGACGCAAGCCCATGGAAACACACCTAACCCCACATAGAACTCTCACGAAGACCATGGGTTACTACACAAACACGTAATGGACAATGCTTACCATACCATGGTATCACTTGATCCCTCTCGGTACATCTTGTACGCTTTGTGTGTTGATCATCTTGATTTACTCTTTGTCTGACGATCTTGGTCAGCCTTGTGACTCTATGACCATTCTTTGGATAATACCTTGAATACCACCTTGGTCATCATATAAACTCCTTGAACCCAACAGATGGACTTCAAGAAGTGCCTATGGACAAATCCTATAAATATAACTTCAGACAACCATTAGACCATTGGGATTGTCATCAATTACCAAAACCACATATGGAGAAATATGATCTAACAACGTCGTTCTTTTATTGTTTGTTTTCTCCGTAGACGGACCCTGCTCTTCTTCATGATGATTGTATGTATTGTACTGGTGTAACTCTGATGTAGCTTGTGGCGAGTGTAATCCAACTCCTTATACTCATCTTTTCAGTACATGTACTTGTAACGATATCCGTTCTTGCAAAACAACGAGATGCGTTTATATCCCTGTCGAGGCCCCCGCGCCAAAATAAGGATAGGTTGCATCTTGGGCGTTATAGTAAACATGGTGTTTGATGTTATAAAATATTTGCAAATTATCTACTTGATCTATGTCATGTTTGTGCAGTTCCCTTTTGTCATATGATTGATTGTTGAATCTCCATGGATGGTTTGAGCTATATATTAAATTTGTTACAGTCCTATGGTGCCCATCATACATTTATGCGCGCATGGATCACATCATAGGGTTTGTAGTATGTGGAGAAAGCTAGAGGGTGGGCTGCTTGAGTGACACAAACATGGGCCCCAATCTAGTGAACAAAGCATATGGGATAAAGATGACCTTTTGATTGTAATGCTATGGTTGGGTATTTTTACCTTGATGTATCTTCTAGTATTCACGGATGTTTGCTAGAGTTCCAATCATAAGTACTTGCAATCATTGGATAGTGAGAGCTTGTTAGCTTTGCCTCTCCCACGTAAAAGAGGAATATCAACCTTGTATTTGACTATTTGATCATGGACAATTCCACCACAATTACCACCAATTTTCCGCACTCATGATATTGTTAGTTTATGGTAACTTAGTATATTTTATCGCTGCAGCACTAATAGTTACTTTCTCGTATTTATTATCCTGCAAAACTATCTTGTTTACCGTGTTACTCTAGTTTTATTTCCTAGATATTGCAAAATGTTTAGTGTCCTAGAGTTGTGTCAGTGGTTGATAGAACTTGAGAGAATATTTATCCCACCTTTAGCTCCTTGTTGGGTTCGATACTCTTACTTATCGAAAAGGCTACACACGATCCCCTATACTTGTGGAATAACAAGACCTTTTCTCGCGCCGTTGCTGGGGAGCAATAGCGTGGGGTGAATGATCTTGTGTGCACTTGTTTGCTTTGTCTCTAAGTAGTTTTCTTTCAGTTTTAAGTTGTCCTCTATATTTATATGGATAGGGAATGCGAATTACAAAAAAAAGTTGTACTTGTTATCTAAAAACGTTTTCAAAAAGGAAAGTGATTGGAAAGAAGAGTAATGGTTAAGTGGGGGTCGACCTTGAACACTTGTGTTCATGCCTATGAAACCAAAACAATTCTTTCCATGGAAGCTTTTCAGTTAAAAACTTGTATATATTGTGTATATATTGTACATATTCCTCTCTACCATAAAAATAAAATGAATAGATAACTTCTAGTTTGTTTCTGATGCAAGTTGGCCACTTTGCTGCCTAGAAACAGATTTCCCTGCTCCATCGTAGAAAAAATTAAAAATCACCACGACGTGATCTTGATCTGAAATTTCTTGAGTGCAAAGTATAGTTTATTACATTACTTCCATCAGTTTTGACTTTTCTGATTTGAGATGCGAAGATAGGTCTAATAATTTGATCTTTACAAATTGTTCAGTTTTGACAGATTTCTTAGTTTATTCAATACTGTACTTGGTGTTATTAGTTTCATTAGTTTTTCGACGGACAACGAAAATTATGAACACCTTATTAGTATACAGTGGCTAATGTTTAGTAAATATTATGAAACTTGTCAATTCGTTAACAAGAGTGGATTTTATTTAATGAGTACTAACCCTACTAATGAGTTTTTGTCAAGTTTTATGTGAATGTAGTATTTAAGATCCAATGGAGATGGTGATGCGAGATGAATGACAAGAGAAAAGCTCAATATTGGGGACTCCCAAGTGCACCTCAATGAATTATTCAAGAATATTCAATCATCAAAGCTTGTGGATGGCCAGGGCATCCCTCCTTTTTCCATGCCTAGCTAAAAGGCCTTAAAGAAAAGCGCTTGTGGGAGGCAACCCACTTTGTTTTCCTTATGTTTTCATGTTTTTTCTTTCAGTTTCTTTTGTTTTCTTTGAGTATTAGAAATTTTTACCTATGTATAAACCTCTCCTCATCCTTTTAATTTCGTTTTGTGCCAAGTTTTAGCCTCCGATTGCAAGAAAGTTCAAAAGTTGTGACATGCTGTCCAGAAACAGACTTTGTCTGCTTGACGGAAAAAATCGCCAAAAATTACAAGATCATCTTTTTTATCTTAAGTTTTTGCATAGTATGCTCTATATAATTGACTTTCTGTCTTCTGTTTTGAGTTTTTTTATTTGAGTTGCACAAGTGCCCCGAAAAATTATTTACTACCTGCATTTTGTGTTTTCATTGTGTTTCCCAGACTGTGCCTTCTTTTGCGTTTTCATTGTTTTGTAAATCTTAAGCTTGCTTTTTCTTTGAAAAAACCTTTTGTAAATATTGATAAACAGTAGCTATTCCTGAAAATCTTTATTTCCAGTAGAGTATAAATTATTTTATTATGGGCACTAACCACTCTAATCAGCTTATGATGAGTTTCGTATGAAGGGAGTTTTCAAGTATGCGATGGAAGATGATGAAAGAAGATCCAGGAGTGTCAAGCGCTCAAGCTTGGGGATGCCCCCATGAACCCCCAAGAAATATTCAAGGAGACTCAAACGTCTAAGCTTGGGGATGCCCCCGTGCATCCCCTTCTCCATCAACAATCATCAGTTCGTCCTTCTCCATACTATATTTTTATCACTTCATATGTTATGTGCTATGCTTGGAGCTTCCCGCTCTTTACTTCTCAGTTTGTTTAGTTTTCGTTGCTGTAATAAATGGTTGGATCCCAGCATATTAGTTTTGAGAGAGACACGCTCCGTATTAATTGCTTAGAACACTCTAGTTTTCACTCTTATTGTTCTATGAGTGTTCACTTTTTGCTAGTACTACGTTTAGCTCTTGTTTTCCACTTATATTTAGTTTAGAGCTTGTTATTTTTCTTCGGTTATATATGATTATATCTCTGTTCTTTAATTAATATTATCTGTGAAAGTTGTTTCAAGAAAGTTGATTGGTATTGGATAAGAGTAAAATATTTCACGCTTATAGTGGTACAATAGGAAGCTCGTTTAGACTGTGGCTTAGACTTTAACATGTCATGTTAGATATTATCTTAATTATATGCTTGGTAGTTATTGATGCAGCATTACTTGTCTCAAATAGGTGAGAGTGATTAATGTGCCATTGAAAGAATCATGTGTTGTTTTTATCATATCGAAGCATAATATTATGGTATTCTCCTTTACTACTTCATTTGGGTTGACTTGGCGCATCCTCACACCATGTTATGACTACAAACCAGTCACTTATAGCCTCTATGATCATTTAGTTTTTGAGTTGTAATACCATCTATGCTTTGATTAATAATGTTTTTGTCGCTATGCATGATTATGGCCATTATTGCTCTCTTAATTTGTCGCTCTCAGTCTTTTGCTAGCCTCCACCTGTACTGAGTATGAGCTCTACTCGTGCATCCACCTCCCAAAAAACAAAGTTTGCCAAATGTGTCCACCATACCTACCTACATGTGGTATTTAACCGGCACTCCAAGTAAATTTCTCATGTGCTACCTTTAAAACTTTCAAAATTATTCTGTTTTCTGCCTCTGTTTTAGCTCATGAGGAAGTAGTAGATAATTCATGATCTTCTCATACTTGACAAGCTTTATCTTGGGTTTGCATGTCTAATCTGCGAACCCCTAATACGAGGAGGGAATGACATGAGTGTGCCTAGGTCGTAAAAGATAATAGCAACAAACAAAACCTCCTTCACGCTTTGTTCACGAGAAATTGGAATAGTGATAAACAAAGGAGACTAAGGGGATGTGATTCTCCCCACTTTGGGAGTCGTTCCTCAAAACTTTTCCAGCATGAGAAGTATTGGGCTATCTGCTAGCATTCGTTGACGAATTATGCACCTCCCAAAAGCTTGTTTTACAATCTTATTGATTTCAAAAATCTCTAAAAGCTCTAGCACATGAGTAATCCTTGCTTCTCTCTACGAAGGGCCTTTCTTTTACTTTTATGTTGAGTCTTCATATTCTAACTTTATGCACCAATTAAGAGAGCAAAGTTGTCATTCTGAGTATAATGTGCATAGTCCCAAAATTTATTATTGATTGATTTATGATGTGTTATTACTTGCTCTCAAATTATTTGTTCTAGTCATCCACTTGAACTTTGAAGGTGTCCTCGCATTTATGTTTTGCCCCAGTCTTAAGGACAAGCAAAATACCACTTTGCTATGTTTTTTATGCTCGAAACAAACGTATAACTTTCAAGTGCATTATTATTCATGATCTTTTGTTTGTGTTACCTTTCATGTTGCAACATGGTTGCTAAGTTTCATTGTTAGAATTATATCTATCATGCCTATGTTTAGAGTGCTATGATCTCAGCTTACAGATGCTTTTACAAATATGATGATCAAGATTATGTTGGTAGAATGTCACCTCAAAAATTATTTTGTTTTTATCATTTCACCTACTCGAGGACGAGTAGGAACTAAGCTTGGGGATGTTGATACGTCCAAAACGTAACTATATTTTTTTATGGTTTCATGCTACTTTTATGCTTTTGATAATTGTTTTCATATTAAGCTAATGATTTATTTGGACTAACCTACTAATAGTTGCAAAAGTGCACAATGTTCTTGTTTTACACTTTTATGTCTATGAACTATGAAAAATAGAGGAAACCTTGTTGGAGTCGAATTGGAACTTTCCTGAAATCTGTATGAAAACTCTTTTTAAAGATTGCCACGTTACGGGTCGAAGACGGCCTCAAATGGAAATCTTACTGAAAACAAAAGTGCGGGGAATTTTATGATGATAATTCTAGACATGCAATTAGGCCCAGTTGGAGTTTGGACGCTTGAGGAAAGCCCATTTTACTGGAGGACAAATATCTGATTACGGGATTACGGGAATCGATGACGTGATTGAGTCCAACTCTTACCATATTTGATGGATTCGGCAAAGCCACGACTTTGGGACCTCATTAGGGATGAAAGGGGTCCCTAGGAAGGTTCTAGAGATGCTCAAGATCCGTTGTATCAAAGGGGCATCCATCGAAGGGCAATGGATGATCGTCCCAGCTCATATAAGGAGAGGAAAACCATGATTTCTAGGCAGCCACCAAAGTCCACGAATTTTGCCTCCCCCATGGCCTCATCTCCATGGGGGAGGGCTCATCTACATCACCAAGAAGCCATGGAGGGAGGGGGCTAAGGAGCGGCACTCCCCATGATGGCCGGCCGACGCAGGAGGAGCCCCCTGTGCCGCCGATGGCCGGCGGCTCCGCCCTCCACCTCACGTGTTGTCCCTTCTCCATCCTCTCTGCCATGATGACGCCTTCACTAACACCTCCATCATCATCTCCTCCATAGCTACAGCGGTCCACTCTCCCACAAACCTCTGTAATCCCCTATGTAAACATGGTGTTTGATGTTATAAATTATTTGCAAATGATCAATTGCATCTATGTCATGTTTGTGTAGTTCCCTTTTGTCATATGATTGATTCTTGAATATCCATGGATGATTTGAGCTATATATTGAATTTGTTACAGTCCTATGGTTCCCATCATATGTTTATGCGCGCATGGATCACATCATAGGGTTTGTAGTATGTGGAGAAAGCTAGAGGGTGGGCTGCTTGAGTGACAGAAACATGAGCCGCAATCTAGTGATCAAAGCATATGGGATAAAGAGGACCTTTTGATCTTAATGCTATGGTTGGGTATTTTTACCTTAATGTATCTTCTAGTATTTATGGATGTTTGCAAGAGTTCCAATCATAAGTACTTGCAATCATTGGATAGTGAGAGCTTCTTAGCTTTGCCTCTCCCACATAAAAGAGGAATATCAACCTTGTATTTGACTATTTGATCATGGTCAATTCCACCACAATTACCACCACTTTTCTGTTGGGGAACATAGCATGAGAAACAAAAAAATTCCTACGCTCACGAAGACCTATCATGGTGATGATCATCTACGAGAGGGAGATCGGATCCACATACCCTTGTAGATCGCTAAGCAGAAGCGTTAATAAATGCGGTTGATGTAGTGGTACGTCTTCACGATCCGTCCCACGAACCGTCTCACAATCCGTCCCACGAACCGCCTCACGATCTGTCCCGATCAAGTGCCGAACGGATAGCACCTCCATTTTTCGCACAAGTACAGCTCGATGATGATCTCCTCCTTCTTTATCCAGCAAGAGAGACGGGGATGTAGATGAGTTCTCCGGCAGCGTGACGGCGCGCCAGTGGTGGTGGTGATCTATTCCTGTAGGGCTTCGCCTAAGCACCGCAGAAATCCGATCTAGAGGAAGAACTACGAAGTAGAGGTTTAGGGTTGCACATGGCAAAGTTGTGTGTCTCAAAAACCCTAAACTCTCTAGTATATATAGGAGGAGGGAGGGCAAGCCTTGGGGCTCAAGGAGAGCCCCTTGGCTTCGGCCTAAGTTGGAGAGGGAGAAGTCCTCCTCCAATCCCACTTGGATTAGGACTCCTTCCTTAATCTCCCACTTCTTTTGGATTTTCCACCTTTTCCTCATTGGCTTTCCTTGGATGACTTTGTCAGCCCATTATGCCTTATTGCGCATCCAATAAAGCCATGTGGACCCCTTGGGGTGTGGTGGGCCCACCAAGTGGGCCCCCGGAACCCATTCGTCACTCCCAGTACACTTCTAGCAATGCCCAAAAACCTTCCGGAATCCAAACACCAACTTCCTATATATCAATCTTCATTTCTGGACCATTCTGGAACTCCTCATGACGTCCGGGATCTCATCCGGGACTCTGAATAAAACTTCGGTCACCAACACATATAACTCAACTATATCGAAACATCACCGAACCTTAAGTGTGCAGACCCTGCGGGTTTGAGAACTATGCAGACATGACCTGAGACACTCCCCGGTCAATATCTAATAGCGGGACCTGGATGTCCATATTGGATCCTACATATTCTACGAATATCTTATCGGTTGAACCTCTATGCCAAGGATTCATATGATCCCGTATACCATTCCCTTTGTGCTTCGGTATGTTACTTGCCCGAGATTCGATCGTCGGTATCTACATACCTAGTTCAATCTCGTTACCGGCAAGTCTATATTTACTCGTTCCATAATACAAGATCCCGTAACTAACTCCTTAGTCACATTGCTTGCAAGGCTTGTTGTGATGTTGTATTACCGAGTGGGCCCCGAGATACCTCTCCGTCACACGGAGTGACAAATCGCAGCCTTGATCCATGCCAACCCAACAGACACCTTCGGAGATACCTGTAGAGCACCTTTATAGTCACCCAGTTACGTTGCGACGTTTGATACACATAAGGTATTCCTCCAGTGTCCGGGAGTTGCGTGATCTCATGGTCATAGGAACAGATACATTGACATGCAGAAAACAGTAGCAATAAACTGACACGATCATATGCTACGTTCATAGTTTGGGTCTTGTCCATCACATCATTCTCCTAATGATGTGATCCCGTTATCAAGTGACAACACTTGCCTATGTCCAGGAAACCTTGACCATCTTTTATCAATGAGCTAGTCAACTAGAGGCTCACTAGGGATAGTGTGCTGTCTATGTATCCACACATCTATTTGAGTTTCCAATCAATACAATTCTAGCATGGATAATAAACGATTATCATGAATAAAGAAATATAGTAATGACCAATTTATTATTGCCTCTAGGGCATATTTCCAACAGTCTCCCACTTGCACTGGAGTCAATAATCTAGTTCACATCACAATGTGATTGTAATGAACCTAACACCCATACAGTTACGGGGTTTGATCATATCTTGCTTGTGAGATAGGTTTTAGTCAATGGGTCTGAACCTTTCAGATCCGTGTGTGCTTTACAAATCTCTATGTCATCCTATATATGTTGCTACCACGCACCATTTGGAACTATTCCACATGACTACTCCACTATACGAATCCGGTTTACTACTCATAGTTATTCGGATTAGTGCCAAAGCTTGCATCGACGTAACTCTTTACAGCGAACTCTTTAATCACCTCCATAATTGAGAAAAATTCCTTAGTCCACTAGTTACTAAGGATAGCTTTTGACCACCGTCCAGTAATCCATTCCTGGATCACTTCTGTACCCCTTGACAAATTCATGGCAAGGCACACATCAGGTGCGGTACACAGTAGCATACTATAGAACCTACGGCTAATGCATAGGGGACGACCTTCATCCTTTCTCTTTCTTCTGTCGTGGTCGGGCTTTGAGTCTTACTCAAATTCACACCTTACAACACAGTCAAGAACTCCTTCTTTGCTGATCTATTTTGAACTCCTTCAAAAACTTGTCAAGGCATGCATTTCATTGAAAGTTCTGTTTAGCATTTTGATCTATCTCAATAGATCTTGATGCTCAATGGTCAAGTAGCTCTATCCAGGTTTTCCTTTGAAAAACTCCTTTCAAACAACCCTTTATGCTTTCCAGAAATTCTACATTACTTCCGATCAACAATATGTCAACCACATATACTTATCAGAAATTCTATAGTGCTCCCACTCACTTCTTTGGAAATACAAGTTTCTCATAAACTTTGTATAAACCCAAAAGCTTTGATCATCTCATCAAAGCGTATATTCCAACTCCGAGATGCTCGCACGAGTCCATAGAAGGATCGCTGGAGCTTGCATACTTGTTAGCATCCTTAGGATCGACAAAACCTTCTCGTTGTATCACATACAACCTTTCCTCAAGGAAACCGTCGAGGAAACAATGTTTTGACATCCTATGTGCAATATTTCATAAATAATGCAGCAACTGCTAACATAATTCCACCATACTTTTAGCATCGCTACGAGTGATAAAGTCTCGTCATAGTCAACTCTTTAAACTTGTCGGAAACATCTTTGCGACAAGTCGAGCTTTTCTTAATGGTGACTTTTCACCATCGTCGTGTGTCTTCCTTTTAAAGATCCATCCTTACTTAATAGTCTTATGACCATCAAGTAGTTCTTCCAAAGTCTACACTTTGTTTTCATACATGGATCCTCTCTCGGATATCATGGCCTCCAGCCATTTTCCGGAATCCGGGCCCACCATCGCTTCTCCATAGCTCGTAGGTTCATTGTTGTTCAACAACATGACCTCCAAAACAGGGTTACCGTACCACTCTGTAGTAGTACGTGACCTTGTCGACCTACGAGTTTTGTGGTAACTTGATCCTAAGTTTCATGATCACTATCATTAGCTTCCACTTCAATTGGTGTACGAGCCACAGGAACAACTTCCTGCGCCCTGCTACACACTGGTTGAAGTGACGGTTCAGTAACCTCATCAAGTTCCACCACCCTCCCACTCAATTCTTTCGAGAGAAACTTTTCCTCGAGAAAGGACCCGTATCTAGAAACAAACACCTTGCTTCCGGATCTGAGATAGGAGGTATACCCAACTATTTTGGGTGTCCTACGAAAATGCATCTATCCGCTTTGGGTTCGAGCTTATCATGCTGAAACTTTTCCACATAAGCATCGCAGCCCCAAACTTTTAAGAAACGAGAGCTTAGGTTTCTCCAAACCATAGTTCATACGGTGTCATCTTAACATAAATATGTGGTGCCCTATTTAAATTGAATGTGGTTGTCTCTAATGCATAACCCATAAACGATAGTGGTAATTCGATAAGAGACATCATAGCACGCACCATATCAAATAGGGCGGGGCTATGACGTTCGGACACACCATCACACTATGGTGTTGTAGGTGGAATGAGATGTGAAACAATTTTCACATTATCTTAATTGTGTACCAAACTCGCAACTCAGATATTCATCTCTATGATCATATCGTAGACATTTTATCTTCCTGTCACAACGATCTTCAACTTCGCTCTAAAATTACTTGAACCTTTCAATAATTCAGACGTGTGTTTCATCAAGCAAATACATTAGTATCTACTCAAATCATCTGTGAAGTAAGAACATAACGATATCCACTGCGTGCCTCAGCACTCATTGGATTGCATACATCGAGATGTATTACTTCCAATAAGTTACTTTCTAGTTCCATCTCACTGGAAAAATGAGGCCTTCAGTCATCTTGCCCATGTGGTATGATTTGCATGTCTCAAGTGATACAAAATCAAGTGAGTCCAAACGATCCATCTGCATGGAGTTTCTTCATGCATTTATACGAATAGGTATGGTTTGCATGTCTCAAACGTTTCAAAAATGAGTGAGTACAAAGATCCATCAGCATGGAGCTTCTTCATGCATTTTATACCAACATGACTCAAGCGGCAGTGCCACAAGTAAGTGGTACTATCATTACTACTTTGTATCTTTTGGCATCAATATTATGAACATGTGTAGCAATATGATCGAGATTCAATAAACCATTGAAGGTGTTTATTCAAGCAAATAGAATAACCATTATTCTATTTAAATGAATAATCGTATTGCAATAAACACGATCTAATCATGTTCATGCTCAAGGCAAACACCAAATAACAATTATTTAGGTTTAACACTAATCCCGATGGTAGAAGGAGCGTGCGATATTTGATCACATCAACCTTGGAAACACTTCCAACACATATCATCACGTCGCCTTTAGCTAGTCTCCGTTTATGTCGCAACTTTTATTTCGAGTTACTAATACTTAGCAACTGAACCGGTATCTAATACCCTCGTGCTACTAGGAGTGCTAGTAAAGTACACATCAATATCATGTATATCAAATATACTTCTGTCGACTTTGCCAGCCTTCTCATCTACCAAGTATCTAGGGTAGCTCCTCTTCGGTGACTGTTCCCCTCATTACAGAAGCACTTAGTCTCGGGCTTGGTTTCAACCTTGGGTCTCTTCACTAGAGCAACAGCTGGTTTGTCGTTCCATGAACTATCCCTTCTTGCCCTTGCCCTTCTTTAAACTAGTGGTTTTGCTATCAATCAACAATTGATGCTCCTTTTTGATTTCTACTTTCACGGTGTCAAACATCACAAATAGCTCAAGGATCATCATATCTATCCCTGACATGTTATAGTTCATCACGAAGCTCTAGTAGCTTGGTCGCAGTGACTTTGGAGAACCGTTACTATCTTATCTGGAAGATTAACTCCCACTCGATTCAAGTGATTGTAGTACTCAGACAATCTGAGCACATGCTCAACGATTGAGCTTTTCTCCCTTACTTTGTACACAAAGAATCTTGTCGAAGGTCTCATACCTCTCAACAAGGGCACGAGAATGAAATCCCAATTTCATCTCTTGGAACATCTCATATGTTCCGTGACGTTCAAAATGTCTTTGGCACCTCAATTCTAAGACGTTAAGCATTACGCACCAAACTATCACGTAGTTATCAAAAACGTGTATGTCAGATGTTCGCAACATCCACACACGACGCTCGAGGTTCAGCACATCGAGCGGTGCATTAAGGACATAAGCCTTCTGCGCAGCAATGAGGACAATCCTCAGTTTACGGACCCAGTCCGCATAATTGCTACTATCATCATTCAACTAAATTTTTCTCTAGGAACATATAAAAAATAGTAGAGCTACAGCGCAAGCTACATTATTTGCAAAGACCTTTTGACTATGTTCATAATAGTTGAGTTTAGCTAATCATATTACTAATAACTCCCACTCAAACTAGACATCCCTCTAGTCATTTGAGTGGCGCATGATCCAAATCGACTACCTCAAGTCCGATCATCACGTGAGTTGAGTATAGTTTCAGTGGTGAATATCTACATGTTGATCATATCAACTATATGATTCATGCTCGACCTTTCGGTATCTTGTGCTCCGAGGCCATGTCTGTACATGTTAGGCTCATCAAGTTGAACCCGGGTGTTCCGCGTGTGCAACTGTTTTGCACCCGTTGTATGTGAACATTGAGTCTATCACATCAGATCATCACGTGGTGTCTCAAAACGACGAACTGTTGCAATGGTGCACAGTCGGGGAGAACACAATTTTATCTTGAAATTTTAGTGAGGGATCACCTTATAATGCTACCGTCATCCTAAGCAAAATAAGGTGCATAAAATGATTAACATCACATGCAAATCATAAGTGACATGATATGGCCATGATCTTGTGCTTCTTGATCTCCATCACCAAAGCACTGACATGATCTTCATCATCACCGGCGCCACACCATGATCTCCATCATCATGATCTCCATCATTGTCACACCCTGTTTTCCACCCCAAGTTTTCTGTATTGCAAAAATCAGAGCTTGTTAAAACTTTTCCAAATAATGTTGTGAGTGCAATGTCAACCCTTGTTTGAGTGTATGCTTGCTTGTTTGATGACTCAACCCATGAAAAACTTATTATTTTGCTTGTCGAGGGATACTACCGCAAGTTTGTCGAGGGATTCTCCAGCATCTCTCGACCTATGACTCAGCTCTTGAAGAAAGGCCGGAAGTTCGACTGGACACCGGCGTGTGAAGCAAGCTTCCAGGAGTTGAAGAAGAGGCTAACTACCGCTCCGGTATTGGCTACCCCAGACATCAACAAGGGATTCGTGATATATTGTGATGCCTCGGGAACCGGGCTCGATGGAGTCCTGATGCAAGATGGCAGGGTCGTGGCTTACTTGTCACGGCAACTGCGACCGCATGAGGAGAATTACGCCACCCATGATCTCGAGCTAGGAGCTGTAGTGCATGCTCTGAAGACGTGGCGACGTTACCTTCTGGGAAAGCGATGTGAGATATATACAGACCACAAAAGTCTGAAGTATATCTTCACCCAGAGAGAGCTGAACATGAGACAGCAGAGATGGCTTGAGTTAATCAAGGATTACGACCTCAACATTCAGTATCATCCCGGCAAGGCGAACGTGGTAGCCGATGCCCTGAGCCGGAAGGCGGGCTCCTTGAATGTCGCTCTCAAGGAAAGGTTACCCGCCTTGTATGAAGAGATGGAGGGCTTAGGACTTGAGATAGTCGAACCAGGGTACCTGGCCAACCTCGAAGTCAAGCCTACTCTGGCAGACGACATCAAGGAAGCCCAGAAGGGGCACGAGAGTATCGAAGGCCTCAAGAGGAAGGTACGAGAAGGCAAAGCCCCAGGATTCTCGATTGATGAGCAAGGAGTATTATGGTACGGGAAGCGCTTATGCGTACCCAACAAGGCCGAACTTAAGGACATTGATCATCAAGCTATTGACCTTCAACCGGATCTTACCTACCGCGAGAGACCGATCCGCATTTTGGACGAAGCAGAGCGTTGCACCAGAAGCCGCACCATCAAGTTTTTCAAGGTTCAGTGGAGCAACCATACCGAAGCAGAATCCACATGGGAGCGTGAAGACTATCTCCGATCAGAATTTCCCGAGTTGTTTAACGCTTAGCTTAGGAATCTCGGGGACGAGATTCTTGTAAGGGGGATAGGTCTGTCACACCCTGTTTTCCACCCCAAGTTTTCTGTATTGCAAAAATCAGAGCTTATTAAAACTTTTCTAAATAATGTTGTGAGTGCAATGTCAACCCTTGTTTGAGTGTATGTTTGCTTGTTTGATGACTCAACCCATGAAAAACTTATTATTTTGCTTTCATCAAAAACCCTTTTTCCTTTACATCAAGATCACCTTCATCATGTTGGGATACACTACTAGCTCATGAAGCCAAGTGGTACTTTCAACTAAATTTGGTGATCTGATCCTAATATCATTTTCATTCATTAAAAACACTATTTAGTGATTTAAAATATTATTTTCCTATTTTATATCTATGTCTATTTCTAAGGCCAGTAATGATATTTCCACAAGGAAAATTACTTTCCTGCCTTAGAAAATTCTGAGTAAATTCATGGAAGCTCAGAAGGACATATATTTTCCATACATAAGATTTTCAACCCTATTTTATATTAATATTATTTGAGTAAAACCCTGAAAACCATTTCTGTCTGTTTTAGCTTTTTGAGATGTTTCCAAAGGAAAGTATCTTAGTAAATTCCCATTAAATTACAGGAGCCCTCCCAAACCATATTAGGTGCTCACCTAAAATCTCACCTTGTTCCAAGGTAGGTAAGTGCACTTAGAGAGACCAAAACCCTCTCTGTCCAGAGTAGAGTTGGAACAACTCTACATTGCAAAGTTTCTCCAATGGAGCTGAAACTTTGCACAGGTGTTTAACACCCCAAATGAGGATTCCACACCAAAAATGGGATTTTTGAGACTCTGTTTGACCACACTTCCTTTGTAAGGGACAGTACTGGTCACTTTGAGACATTTTCAAGTTTGCAAAGCCAAACTTGTTCAATGGAGCTCATATTTGGTGGAACCCCATGTTTTTACCCCTAGACCAAACCTGTTAAGTTTCATCTACAGTGGTGGAGTGGAAGCACCCCAAGTCACTGTCGAACACCTACTGACAGGAAGGTAAGAACCTTCCTAGCCACTGTTTTACCCAATGTCAAGGCCCAAAACTTGGTGGGTTAGAGCACCAGAACACCCTGAGCACCCAGTCAACCAGCCCCTCCCCAACTCGAAGCACAAGTGACAAGAACTCCAATTTGAGCTGCAGGACAGTACTGGCAACACTAGTGTTCCTTGCTCCCTTGACCAGCTCGAGCTCCCACTAAACCACAACGGCTAGGCTCACTCCCAGCAACACTCGGGACATGGAGGACACGTCCCAAGTGCCCCAGAGCGAGCCAGCATGCCGTGGCATGCCAAAACTGCGCTCTGGGCGCGCTGCAGAGAGCCACCCGCAAGGGGCCGACGCTTCGGCCGGTCCCAGCCTCCCCAGTTGTGTCCAAGCACTCCCCCGACAGCCCCTCAGTGCAAAGCTACCCCAGGGACCCTCTCCCCCTCACGCAAGAGCTCAGGCGACGCGTGCCCGTGCGCGCCCGACGCGGCCGAGCATGCACGATCGCTGCAGCTCGCCCCCACTCACTTTCCCTCTGCGGCCGTTGCACCCGGAGGCCCTAAACCACGTCCCGAACCCGTGGTTTCGCGGCCAGCACCTCACTGTGCTTGCACGCGTGCCACGGTGAGTCACCGGCGTGCCCGAGTCGGGTCACCATCGTTGGCCTATAAATAGACCCCCCCCCCGGCACTCCAGCACCCTCCAAGCAGCTTCAGAACGACCAGTAGACTCTCCCTAACCGCCCAATCGAGCTCGCTGAGCCCTGGTGCTCGAGATCAACCGAGGTCCCTCCGCCTCGGAGCTCCGGTCGATCTTCGGCTACACGTCGGCTCCTGCGCTGCCCGACCTCTCATTACACTCCCCTCGACACCAGGAACGTTTCCGCTAACTCTCCCGAGCAAATCCATACCTCTAGCCCCTAGTTCAACACGAACCCGAAACCCTTCCGCCACGAGCACCTCGTCGCCGGCGACCCAGACCACCTCCGGTGACGTCCCGACCACGAGCAGGTAGGCGGAAGCATGAGGAACCCGTTCCCATTCCTAGCTAGGCCTAAGGACAACGGCAGCCTCGCCGGCGTCCATCTCCACCTCTCTGGCCAGAGGTAGGAGAAGGACCCGACAGGTGGAGCCCACCTGTCGGTGTCCTGTGGTAGCCAGCGCGTGCAGCCGCTGACGCTGACCCCACGGGCCCGCAGGTCAGGTTTGAACCTGGCCCGCGCGCGCCTGTTGGTCAGGCCTGTTGGCTGGGCCGACTGGATCTGTTTCCCTGGCCTTTTTCTTTTTCTTTTAATCCTGAAACTAAATGATTTTTATAAAAAGATTTAACCAGTAGAAAAATATAATTCTTCCACCATTATTTTTCTAAAAATGAGTAGTATTTGATTCTGTAATAGTTGACATTTATCAATAACAGAAACTATTTTGGTATAATAAAATGATATTAAAAAGCACTTGTTTGCTTCTGTTTTCTTTTAAATAAATATGCTTAGCTAATAAAACAGTAGGGAACATTTTTCAAAATAATAACCTGAATTTATTCAAGCCTTGCAACATTTTTAAAAACACTTTCTGAACAGTTTTAGTAAAAGCTAGTATTTATCTATTCCTTTCTCGAGGTAGAGTTACCGAGTGACGAAGGATCCGGAGCGGAAGACCTCGAAGACCCCGGATACCTAGCTAACCAAGGCAAGCATGCCCTTTTGCCATGACTTAAGTAAATAAAATGATGCATGCTAGAATAGCAAGTATTTTTCCGTTGCATGTAATCACGATGCCGGTTCATCATTGATGTGATGGTACCGAAGGCTTCTTCGAAGCCCTTGCATTATAGTAGTGATATTCACATGGCTCCACGGAGCACAAACATGATGAGCTTGATCTTACCATCTACGAGGATCATGCTACTGTCATGTTGACTAGTAGAGTATAAACACTGCATTGAGCTTGACCCCGTGAGGGTCATGATATTATCATGTTGACAAGTAATAATAGAGCATTTTATCATGAGCATGATGATGGGTTAAATAAAGAGTGTATGAAAACCCCGTCGGGTGCCACTAATGCCCGAGGGTGATGATGAGTTGGTGATCACTTTTGGTGAAGTGATGCATCGGTGATTTTGGTGTGAGTATGGTTTCGGAAATGGATTAGATTTATGATGTGTCGACCGTCCCAACCTTACCCAGTACGACCACGATACCCCTTCATGGGACGGGGCTTTGTTGATTACTCTGGTCGGTGCTAACAAAGAGCCACATTACTAGTGGCGGGAGTGATCGGTGTCACTCTCGTGATGGGGTCGTGCCAGGTAGGACGACTATGCCATTATTATGAGTTCCAGGCACACCGTTGGTCCCTGCATGGTTGTTACAGTCCAGAGTCGGTGCTCGTAAGACGTACAACATGTGGGCTGGGTACCAATCGAGTGGATCTCTTTGTCTAGTATCGTCAAGGGAAAGATGATGATCGGATACTTACCTCGGGTATATGTGATATACCGCGAGTCGTGGATGACACGGAAGTATTCTGTTTCTCGTGGGTCCAGCATACTACCTCTGCAGAGTGTAAACTATTCGAATAGCCGTGTCCACGGTCAAGGACAGTTGGGTGGTGCTGCTTAAACTACGTCCAGAGTTTCCGCATAAACCAAGTGTGTGTGCGTGGTGTTAAAAAGGTGTTGTTATAATCATGATAATCATGATAATATGATCAAGTTCGGTGACTTGACATATAGGGTAAACCCGGATGGTTTAGCCCTCATTAATACACTGAGGTTATGACAAGTCCGATGACTTGGCATATAGGGTGAACCCGGTGTGTTCAACCCCTGTCAGATATATTGATATCTGTAACCTGTTCTTCAAAAGTAGTTCTTTATCTTGTTGCATATACTTGATCATACCACCTCATCGCATTCCACTCGAGATATATGTTACTGTTATTCATTACCATATATATGTCATGGGCTGTTTGCGAGTACATTCAAAGTACTCATTGGCTTGCCACTGGTTATGTTATTGACCAGACATGGAAGGACCGGAGTTTGGCGATGAGTACGCCGTCGGAGACGAACCTGCGATCTAGGTCGCTTCCGAGTCAGAATGCCTGTCGGTGTAGGCTTGATGGCCTGGGCACCGCTTAGCCCTTACGAGTTTCCGCTACTCGATGTATCCCTTTATTTGGCTTTAGGCCTTGCTCTTGAACCCGACCTTCTGGTCGTTTGATGTAATAATTTGGTACTTGGATGTAAGACTCTATTATTCAGTATCTGTGTTCAGTGAACATTGATCCTTGGGGTCACTGGTCACAGCGAACTCGACTTGCTAGTCAGGGTCCCCACAATCATTGTGCCGCCATCGAGGTTGTCGTGCTATCTATGCTATCACTACTAAGGCTACTACCTAGCAATATAGTAAACGCATCTGCAAGCACAAACGTTGGTTTAAAAGACAACCCTATGGCTCCTACCGGTTGCCGTAGCATCGACGTGCAAGTGGATATTTAACTATTACAACATGATTATCTCATACATCCAATATATCATATCATGTCTTTGGCCATATCACATCACATGCATACCTTGGAAAAACAAGTTAGACGTTCTCTAATTTGTTGTTCCATGTTTTACGTGGCTGCTATGGGTATCTAGTATGATCGCATCTTACTTACGCAAAGCCACAACGGTGATATGCAATATGTTATTTAACCTTCTTCAAGGACCGCCTCAATCAAATCTGACTCAACTAAAGTTGAAGGAACGGGCACCCGCCAGTCATCTTTATGTAACAAGTTGCATGTTAGTCGATGAAATCGGTCTCTTGTAAGCGTACGAGTAAGGTTGGTCCGGGCCGCTTCAATCCGACAATACCTCCGAATCGAGAAAAGACTAAGGAGGTCAGCAAAAAGAACATCAACGCCCGCAAACTCTTTTGTGTTCTACTCGAGATATCATCTACGCATGAACCTAGCTCATGATGCCACAGTTGGGGAACGTAGCATGGGAAACAAAAAAAATCCTACGCTCACGAAGACCTATCATGGTGATGATCATCTACGAGAGGGAGATCGGATCCACATACCCATGTAGATCGCTAAGCAGAAGAGCTAATAAATGCGGTTGATGTAGTGGTACGTCTTCACGATCCGTCCCACGAACCGTCTCACGATCCGCCCCGATCAAGTGCCGAACGGACAGCACCTCCACGTTCCGCACACGTCCAGCTCGATGATGATCTCCGCCTTATTGATCCAGCAAGAGAGACGGGGATGTAGATGAGTTCTCTGGCAGCATGACAGTGACCGGTGGTGGTGGTGATCTATTCTTGTAGGGCTTCGCCTAAGCACCGCAGAAATCCGATCTAGAGAAAGAACTACGAAGTAGAGGTTTAGGGTTGCACGTGGCAAAGTTGTGTGTCTCAAAAACCCTAAACCCTCTAGTATATATAGGAGGAGGAAGGGGCAAGCCTTGGGGCTCAAGGGGAGCCCCTTGGCTTCGGCCAAAGTGGGAGAGGGAAGAGTCCTCCTAAAATCCCACTTGGATCAGGACTCCTTCCTTAATTTCCCACCTCTTTTGGATTTTCCACTTTTTCCTCATGGTCTTTCCTTGGATGACTTTGTCAGCCCATTATGACTTATTGTGCATCCAATAAACCCATGTGGACCCCTTGGAGTGTGGTGGTCCCATCCAGTGGGCCCCCGGAACCCATTCATCACTCCCGGCACACTCCGATAATGCTCGAAAACCTTCCGGAATCCAAACACCAACTTCCTATATATCAATCTTCGTTTCCGGACCATTCTGGAACTCCTCATGACGTCCGGGATCTCATCCGGGACTCCGAACAAAACTTCGGTCACCAACACATATAACTCAACTATACCGAAACGTCACTGAACCTTAAGTGTGCAGACCCTTCGGGTTCGAGAACTATGTAGACATGACCCAAGACACTACTCGGTCAATATCCAATAGAGGGACCTAGATGTCCATATTGGATCCTATGTATTCTACGAAGATCTTATCTGTTGAACCTCTATGCCAAGGATTCATATAATCCCGTATACCATTCCCTTTGTCCTTCGGTATGTTACTTGCCCGAGATTTGATCGTCGGTATCCCCATACCTAGTTCAATCTCGTTACCGGCAAGTCTCTCTTTACTCGTTCCGTAATACAAGATCCCATAACTAACTCCTTAGTCACATTGCTTGCAAGGCTTATTGTGATGTAGTATTACCGAGTGGGCCCCGAGATACCTCTCTGTCACACGGAGTGACAAATCCCAGTCTTGATCCATGCCAACCCAACAGACACCTTCGGAGATACCTGTAGAGCACCTTTATAGTCACCCAGCTACGTTGCAACGTTTGATACACACAAGGTATTCCTCCGGTGTCCGGTAGTTGCATGATCTCATGGTCATAGGAACAGATACATTGACATGCAGAAAACAGTAGCAATAAACTCACACGATCATATGCTACGTTCATAGTTTGGGTCTTGTCCATCACATCATTCTCCTAATGATGTGATCCCTTTATCAAGTGACAACACTTGCCTATGGCCAGGAAACCTTGACCATCTTTGATCAACGAGCTAGTCAACTAGAGGCTCACTAGGGATAGTGTGTTGTCTATGTATCTACACATGTATTTGAGTTTCCAATCAATCAATTCTAGCATGGATAATAAACAGTTATCATGAATAAAGAAATATAATAATAACCAATTTATTATTGCCTCTAGGGCATATTTCCAACATTTTCCGCACTCATGGTACTGTTAGTTTATGGTTACTCGGTATATTTTATCGTTGCAGCACTAACATTTACTTTCTTGTATTTATTATCCTGCAAAACTATCTTGTTTACCCGTATTGTTACTCTAGTTTTATTTCCTAGATATTGCAAAACGTTTAGCGCGCGTAGAGTTGTGGCAGTGGTTTATAGAACTTGACAGAATATTTATCTCACCTTTAGCTCCTCGTTGGGTTCAACACTCTTACTTATCGAAAAGGCTACACACGATCCCCTATACTTGTGGGATATCAGCTACTAAGAATAAACACCAGCAGAAGGACAAGCGAGGCGTGATCAACGAAAAATCTTCGGTCAAGGTATGGCCTATATCAAGTCTTGGCTCTGCTATGTGTAAAATTCCGGATACTTCAGAAGGAAGCCAGAATCAGCCATAGATCCGACTGTGTACACAAGGCTTGTGGTGTAAGGTACCGAGCGTCCCAGCCTTCCTTCACAAGCTACCAGACTACAAATCTTTCTCCGTACGTTACTTGGTGAGAAAAGCTTCTGGGATACGGCACTCCCATCTTCCACAGCGTGCTACCGTGAAATATTTCCGACATAAGGAACCCGGCCTTCAGCAGTAAGCCACATGAAGGAAAACATTCGAGGCATGATATCCAACCTTCTTCAGAATACTACCCTGGCAGAAGCTTCGAGCATAAGGAATGTAGCCTCAGTCAACACACCATTGTGCCTACAACAAGCTTGTCAGAAGCACGACTAGTCTGGATACACATTCGCCTCAAAACCCAGTGGTTATGAAAGGAATTATCCTACACCTGCATATGTTGTGAGCATGCGGTCCAGTGGATCAGTTCACGCGAGCCACTTGTACTCGGGATGGACTGTCTCTAGAGAAACATCGGCCACATACTTCAAGGAAGAATATGAGAACAACAACCCCTACGACATATGCAAGAGTAAGTTGTGAAAACAAGCCAACAAATAGGGAAAACAATGAAGGAATAGTGTTGGCAGGACATGACAGGTCCATCAAAGGAACCTTCAAGAACCAAAGAAGTTGTGGACAAACAACCTCTGTGATGGTCAACAAGATACAGCTTCACGAACAAGGTGGCATTACCAACCCTTGTCAAACTCTTGCATATGCGGTCACAACAATGCCCTACATGCGGCTACAAAGGAGCTTGCCGCACTCCTCATGAATATGGGCTACCCTCCAAGGGAAAAGGCTATGGTCCAAAAGATAGATCGGATGATAGCGATACTATGCTCAGCTCAGTAGTCACAGCAGGGACTATAGAGGATATATATATGAACAAAGCCATCTCCACGAGTGATAGAGTTTGAAACAAGACACTCATATAGAATGTCTCAAAGCACTTCAGCAGCAACAACTCGTAAACATCATGACATCATTGGAATAAGAGATTACTGATCATGCCTGACACTTCAGTTGTGGATATAGCAGCAATAGCTCGGTGATGTTGAATTATGGATCACCTAAGGGCAAAGTCAGGATGCATAAGCCAGAAGGAAACATCAGAATGGAACCCACAGCTAGACTGAGCATTCTGACATGGCAAAAAGAAAGCCACTTCCACTCACTCGATGCCATACGAGCACGTGAGCCTGGTACCGGCAAAGAATGTCTTGCCCACGATAGTCAGAGTATGAAGTATCGCAATAAAACCCGAAGAAGTTACTTCCAGGCCGTGGAAACCGAGCTGTCTGTACTACTCACTACCCCACCCAACAACTCCACCACCAGGACAAAAGTTACACTTGATAGGAAAGAGAAGGATTCAAGAAAGTTGTGTGCAGAGACAACACATGGTCCATGAGAAGAAGCAGTTAAAGGGTCGGTGAACCCCCGAAGACAAGACCGCTGATGGATCCAAATCGCACATAGGTAAGTCCCTCTTCCCCGAGAGGTAAGCCTGGAAATCTCGAGGACGAGATTTTCTTAAGGGGGTAGGTTTGTAACACCCTGGTTTTCGCTCCCTGTTTTTATCCTTTGCGGGATTTGACTCCCGTCTTTTTTCTCGGTGTTATCGGATTTGTTTAGCTCTTGGGCATGTGAAGATGGTCATCTAGCCTTGACTTCCTATCCAACCAAAGATTCCGTCCAGTCCAACCTTGCCACCCAAGATCTATTCTTAGGGTTTTGCTGCCAAAACCATACCTTCCGAGTTGCCGGAAGGGAAACCCTCATCTCTCCTGTTTCAAAGGAACCCCAATCTCCTTTGATCTGTTGACTCCCAAACTTTTCTCAGTGACCATTATTCATCTTTAAACCCTGGATATGCAAAAAAAATTCTAAGTTGTTTGCAATATTTTTCATTTATAATTAATTCCTTTTTCTATCAATTAAAGGAATTAAATCCAAGAAAATAGCTATCCATCTCCAGAGTTCATGAAAACTTGTGGAGATATTGTTTGTGATCATATTGAACTCCCATAAAAATATTGGCCATAATTAAATAGGAGAAATTGCATTTTCCTATTTAATGTCAATATTGCATTTTGCGCACTTTCTAAAGGAACTACCATTTTGGTAGCTAGGAAAATTCCCAAATAAATTGTGGAGCTTCTCATATCCATATATGCCCCAGTTCCACCAAGAACTCAAGTTCCATAGTTCAAAGTTTGAGCACAATATCAATTTGCAAATTCTGTCCAGTTGGGAAATTTGCAAAGGAAGTGCTTCAACCCTCGATCCATTTGAGCTGAAATTTTTCATGGTGACTAACATTGATAAATCACTCATGGAAACCAAAGACCATCTCAATCCCTTTATCCTTTCATACTCAAAAAATTTCTCAATTGTTTGTCCATTTGGAAGTGTTGTGAAGGGAATACCACTTTGGCATTTCCAAATGATCTGAAACTTTTCCAGTATCTTCATATGTTCAAATTTTCACTCTCCACCAAATGTGAGACAAATCCTTGTAGCCATTTTCCCCCAGTATCAACATCTTCATTTCTGTCCAAAGTGTTGGTGTGTGAACGAAATGCTAGCTAGGGTGGTTCATTTGGCCTGAAAACTTGTCAAGGGATTCACCTTAGTAGTTAATTTACACACACCAAAACTCAGCTTATTTCCCTCAGCGAATGTTTCTGGAATCACCACAAACACCTTGTTGTTAGAAACTTCTTCACGGCTTGTTCGGTTAATCCCCACCACAAGGGGATTGGAGGGGTTTGAGGTGGATTTTGACTTGCTAGGGATTTAATCCCTTCCAATCCCCTTAAAACCCCTTGAAATCCTATGGAACCGAACAAGGCCTCAGCAAGTTTTCCCCACCTTAGAGCCTCCCAGTTTATTCCAGATCCATATGCTATCTATTTAAGAAGTGAGGGAGTTGTTGGACACGATTGGACACGCACGAGAGTGCCAGAGCTTGTAGTGCATGTGGTGACCACGCCACGGCCATGTAGAAACGACGCACTGGGTACTGTCATCGTCGGGTACCTCGCTCCGGCCAGCTCCGGCATGTCCCGACGTGTCTAGTGGCTCCGCAGCGTCCGCGTGCCCACTCACCAGCAACTTCCCCCTCCTCATTCTTTCTCCTCACGCCACGACAAACTTTGCCGCAGCTCTGTGCCAACTGTGACCCATGTCTTCTTCCTCCTCGATCTTTGTCGTAGCCCAGCTGGCCTCCCCTACTCCTCTGTGATGCTTCTAGGCATCGCCAACGGCCAGCTACGCCATCTCCAGAGCTCCAGTGAGCCGATAAGGTCGCCATGACGGTCGAGCTCATGTGCTCGCCGCCGGGCACTTATAAATAGCCCGTTTCAATCCTCTCCGAGCTCAGCAACCTCCTCACAGCACTCTCAGCAGTCCTCCAGACCTCTCCGTTGAGCTCTAGAGCCCCTCCTCACCGCCCGCCACCACCATGGCCATCGCCGTCCACGGGCTAAATTCCGGTGAGCCAAGCCCTTCCCCCCTCCAGACCTCACCACAGGACTACCCGGACCCCATATCTCCTCCACCACCCCTCTTCTCGTTGCTGTAGTGCCCATGACCGCGCGCCCAAGGCCGGCTGACGCCTCCTTCCTTCGGACGCCACGAGCCGCCCTTGCTCCCTTCCTCCTCTACGCTTGCTACCCCTCTGGACGGGAGCGTCGTGTCGCCGCGAGCACGCCGGTGCTCCCTGTTTAGCCAGAGCTGGCCGGAGCCGGCCAGGCCCGACGCCGGCGTTGCCCCTCCCTAGCTCATCCTCTGTTTCGCTCGGGACACAGGAAGGAGGAAGAAGGAGGCGAGAGGAGAGGGAGAGGGACCCGACAGGTGGGCCTTGACCCCACCTGTCGGTGAGAGAAGGCTCGACCAGCTGGATAAGTGGAAGCGCCCCGGGCATGTCTATGTTTTCCCCACGGGAAACCATATTTACTTGAGTGCGCGACTAGACAGGCTGTCACAGACTTGGTTGTGAATATTATTTTCTTGCAAATAAATCCCTGTTGCCAAAACACTTATATCTTTTCGCTCGTAACTCCGATTCAGGTGAAACCAACGCCCACGTCTTCAGTTCGTCAAGCTCGTTCCGATGGTATCATTTTCATAATGTCTTCACATTATGAAAATGACCATTTTGCCCTTGCCTCCATTCAGCCCCCTCCGAGAGAGAACGGTTTCCGGCGATCCTTTCCGCGGACTCTCCGCACTTCTTCCCGGAGTATTCTTCAACCCCTGGCAAGCCGACCAGCTTATATATGCCCTAAAGCATTGCTCTGTGTTATTATTGTGTGTTTAATTAATGATATGCTTGTGCTAGAAATAATTAAACTCCTACCATTTCGATATTATCATTTACATTACCTGCTACTGCTCATCTTATCATTGCACTAATGACTTGTCGTGATATTATATAGAGATATGTGGTTATCATGCTTAGCTACTGCCATCTCAAGTTATTGTGATAAACAACCATGCTTGTGAAATACTGGCTAAGACTAAATCTAGTCGATTGATCTAGAGTCACATGTCCGGGCTTATCCGTGCAATCACATTTGCCGGTGTGGGACGGTCTTGACTTGGTCTGATTGCGTGCTCTTTCACCGGTACCTCCAAAAAGGGAGGGTTAGGCATGCGCGCTACCCTGATCAGGTAGGCGGTGATAACCCTGTGAGCCAGTTGAGCATTGTGTCAGCGTCCCCGTTTGGGACAGTTTAGTTTGGCCACAACGATGGCAGGTGTCAAGAGGACACAGGGCCACCCAGGACAGGACTCCGGGGGAGGATGAATGTCGGTGGTACGATGGAAGACTCACAGGTCAGGCAGGTTTCGTTGAAGCAACGCTGGTCCACCCGAATGGGATCACGAGGCCAGGTGCTTCATGGTGTGGGTAAAGTGTGCAATCTCTGCAGAGTGTCAAATCTATTCGAATAGCCGCGTCCACGGTATTGGACAGCCTGTCCAGACCTCAATAAGTAGTCAACTGTAATAATGATAATAATGATGGAAGAAATCATCTTGTGCAGACATCTGTTGATGTCAGGAATATGATATGTTAGCCATGGGATGACTATGAGATGAGTGGTCGGATGACCACATGATTCGGATTGGATTTGGATCAGATTCAGATTGGATTATGAGAACATTCGGAGTATAAATTATTTACTTAATATGCTTTACCTTATCATATCTACTTTAGTAGTTATCTTGCTGGTTAATCCTGTTATAACATGATAATTAATATTGCTAGATAGGATTGCTAGGTCATGATGATTAATATTGCTCTAATAATAAATCATGCTTGAATGCCATGGATTGCTTTGCTTAATGTATATGTTAGTTTGGTTTGCTTGCGAGTACATTCAAAAGTACTCAACGACCTTTAACATGGCCAGGTTTACATAAGGATCCGTCGTCCGTCGTCAAGGAGTTGGAGTATTCGCGGGCTAGAGGAGTAACCTAGTCAGATCCCTCTGAACTGGAGCCGCACCAAGACCATGCTGCCTTAGATAGAGCTTTTCCGTTGCCTTCACCCTTGTAATATCCCATATAAGACCCTTATATCTATTAATAGAAATGCATGTGTTTATGATACTTGTTGTAAATGCGCATATCAAAGTGATTTCGTGGGCTGGTATGCATGGCGACCGTCTGGCTATAATGATAATCAGGCGGGGCGCCACAGTTCTTTATCCTTATAATGTATCACTCCATCCTAAAATAAGTGTCGTGAATCTAGCATTAAGTTAGTTTAAATTTAATACTAAAATAGCGACACTTATTTTGAGACGGAGTAATAAAAATAGGGAATACTTACCTTCAGCCGGTGGATCGGACACGAGCGATCCGTCATCTCCTCTGTATGACGCGTGTACGCGTACCTTTGCACCTCTCTTCCTGCAATATCATGTATGTTTCAAATTTACCCTTCACAACAACATCTATGTTGCAAAGAAAACTGCAAATAATTTTCGCAACATTGTCTGTAGTTTTTTTGAAACAACACTCATGTTGTAAAAAAATCGCAAGACCGTCTCTGTTGCAAAATAATTTTGCAAAATTCCGTAATACAACCTCTGTTGCATAAAAATTCTGCAACACAACCTTTGTTATAAATATTTCTGTAACAAGGTCTTTATTACAAAATAGAAAATGTGCACCCCGATGGATCCAACGGCTAAAAAAATCCGTCGACCAACGCATAGCAGTCTTCATAAAAATATGTTTTTTTTAAATGTAAAAAAATATGTACGGCCCTGTCCAGTGGGGCTCAGTGCTGCACTGGCAAGTGGTAGACAATGTTGGGCCGTGCGTACCTCCGTCTCTTTGACAGGGGGAGGAGCAAACCCAAGCCAGCTCCCCTACAGGCCCATGGATGCAATAGCTCGCCTCGTCTCCTCTTCGCCCTAACTCGCCGGCGTCCGCTCCCGCCCGCCGCCCCCATGCTCCCCCTAATACGCCGCCTCCCTACCGCTCCTTCCCGCCTAGCCGCCCTCGCACTCCGCCGACCACACCATCGAGCTGCGGCGACGACGCCGACAACGACACCCGCGATACCCTCCTCCCGTCTTGCGGGCTCGCCGCCCGCAGAGAGTCCAGCGGCGGATCAGGGGAGCGAGTTGGAGCCCCGACCCGACCCCCTCGACCGGGACTGGGGCTCGACGCTGTCCGTAGCGGACCTCACAGAGGTTGCCGGGATCCTCCGGCGGTTGCGCGACGAGCAGATCAGTCTGGGCCTGGGCACCTTCAATCTGCTGCTGAAGCGAGCGTGCGAAGCGGACGACTTCGCGCTCTTCGCCAAGGTATTCAGACACTTGCTGCTCTCCAAAGCTGCTCCCGACTTGACTTCCTACATGTGTGTCGCCAGGGCCATTGGGGGTCTAGATGACTCTGAACTGTTACTCGGGTTTGTGAGAGAGGTATTGGAGATCACAAACGGCAGAGGTCCCACGGTGGCGAATCGCATTGTTTTCGCCGTGGGTACATACGGGCACCTCGATAAATGCTTGATCGTTTTCGAGGAGCTGAAGAAAGATAGGAGATGCTTGGATGTTGTCACCTTCAACACTGTCTTGGACATGCTTGGAAAAGTTGGTCGGGTGGACGAAATGCTTTGTGAGGTGAAGCTGATGGAGGAGCTTGGCATTTCTCCTGACATCGTGACGTATAATACGGTGATTAACTGCTTGCGGAGGCTTGGAAGATTGGGTCTGTGCAAAAGCTTTGCAAGAGAGATGTTTGAGAGAGGCATCAGTCCTGATTTGAGAACGTATACCGCACTAATTGATTGTTTTGGAAGGGCAGGCCATATTGCTGACGCCCTCGAGGCGTTTGAGCAGATGAAGAAGTCGCACCAACCTTCGATATATGTCTATCGTGCACTGATCAGTGACATGAAAAAAGCCGGGCGGTTTGAGCTAGCAGAAAAGCTCGCTGATGAGATGAATTCAAGTGCGCCTGATTTATTAGGTCCTGAAGATTTCAGGCAGAAGTCCAAGGGAGGAAGGGTTAGGAACAGCAGCAGGTAAGAAGCAGAAAAGCTGTCTTCCAGGCCTGTGTGATTCCTTGGTATGCACAAGGTGCTGGTACCCTGTTCCAGACTTCCAAATTTCGAATGGATTACTGGTATTGTTGGTTGACATCGTTATCAGTATATGTAAGCCAGGAAGAGACAGAGAACCACAAAGCTCAGATGACAGTAGCTTGATGGTTACAAAGACACAACAATGATCCCAGTGCCACAGTCCTGAATGAAATACCATGATCGCAGGCCATTGCAGATTTGCGTTTCAAGAGGTGCAGCCAGCCACCCGAGTCAGCAGCAACTCTGTAGTTCCCGATTGAAAGGAAATATACGTGATGCAGTGCTGGATTATCATGTGGATAATGCCCGTTATTAGAAAGAGCGCTGTTATGCTCTGAACTTCCAGGGGTAAGAAATTTCGGCATTTTCTTCAGTGCACTGAAGAATGGTGAAATCTTGGCATATGCTTCCTTTTTGTAGGCGATGCTTGTAAATCATTAGGCATAATAGCGAACAGACTGTAGTTGTTCAAGTTGATCCTGTCCAAATTTTCTGGGCTTATAGATCATCCTAAAATTCGTGGGATGATGAACGGAGAAGTATGCCATGAGCTCCTAGCCCCTAGATGAAGGTGTGATGCCATGCCATGCGATGTAATGGATACTTTTTTTAACGGTGAAAAGACGTCAAAAGGCGTCTTATACATTCAGCTCAAAAGCAGTTTTACAGCATGTATTACGAGGCCGTGAAGGTTGACTTATTATAGAGAGGATAACAGAGAGCAATCCCAAATCCTGGGAGCTGAACTAAACAACAAATGACAGGTTCTATTAAGAACCTAATGAGCTGCACTGAGCAATGCCATTTAGGTCTCTGAAAAATGTATACTTAAGTGAGACCTTCAGAAGCTAACAAATAATTTGCGAGATCTTTCCTGATCTGCCAAAGGATCTTGTTGGAGACAAGTTTCCTGTCTGCCAAAGCTCATGCTAGTGTGAGATTATCTGTTAGGAACGTAACTTGTTGGAGCTGTAGACGCTGAGCTATCCTTGCCGTCAAAATAAGAGCTGATGCTTCAGCCTGTAGAGGGCTGGGCACTGTCGGTTTATGGAGCCGTATATTTGAACTTTATACTGTGGTTGCCTTCAGGGAGATGAAGAAAAACAGCAAGTCTAGCTGTTGTATATAGAACACCCGGGAGGCCGGGACTTTGGCATTTTTCCAAGACGCATATGAGAATATCTTCACTTCTGAGATGTGAGACCTGTCTTGATGGCGCACCCCTGTTATCACTACTAGGAAAAAATTCTAATAGTAGTGGGGGTAAAAGCCTTTTGGCTCCCAAGCTCCATGGAGCCCGAATTTTGAAAAGAAAAAAAATATATATTTTTTAAAAAAATTCTAAGAAAAATATGCATGTATGTAAGGATGTAATGTATACGTGTACAAAAATTCACGATAAAATACTTTGAATTGCGACCTGTATAAAAAGACAAATTCAAGATCTGAAATGATGAATAGTAGCATGCGTTAAAAAACCTTGGATTTGTTCTTTTACATAACCCTCATCTCAACATATCTTGATCTAAAAATTTACACACTTGTGCATTACGCCTTAATGTATATTTGTAAAATTTTCAGAATTTTTTGAACCGAAAAAATATATTTTTTTATGAATTTTGGATTTCAAATTTAAAGATCACTATGGAGGCCGAGCTTCAAAAGCAATTTTCAAGGGTAAAGACCTAACAGTAGCACTAGGGCCCGCGTTACTGCTAGCTGGTAATAGTATCGAGTGTTTGGCTTCATGCTACTACTATTTTTGCTAGCAGTAGCGTGAGGTGTGTCGTGCGTTATTATTAACTATGTGTAGCATCGGGTATTAACCTGCACAACTACTATACCTATGTATTTAACTTTTGCATATTTATATTGCAAGTATACATCTTTATGTAAAATTTTATATAGTAGCTATGATATACAACTCATCATCATCGTGGTGATATAGCAAGTCATCATCATAGTGATATACAATTTTTCATCATCATGGTGATATAACAGTATTTCATCATAATGATCATCATAAATTAACCACTAGTAGCTAATTGCTATAATCATCTCACTATGACAAGTACTAGTACCTACTCCTCTCTAAGAAAGAAAATCCCTCATCTCCATATGGAGTGGGTTGCGCTCATTCACTATTTTTCTCCACCCTTTGATTTTGAGGCCTTCGTCTGTTTGAAAAGTCGAGTATGCACATTCGAAAGCCCTCATCCATGGTCGTACACTAAAAATTGTCATCTCACCTTCGACATACATCAGCAAAGGCATAACATCATTCGGGAGCTTATGTTGAAGAACATAAGAGTAACAGAGTTAGCAATGTAGTTTACTTAAGAAGAATAGTGGACTAGTGACATAATAGTAAAAAATATTACCAGGATATTTGCTCGAAGTTTACCATCGCTCAACTCGTGAACTAGTGGCACGTATTTTGTATAATTTTGGCCAGCTCCATAAATGCATTTAAAAGTCAAAACATCGTTAACAAAGGAGATAAGAGAACTCTTCTCCTCCCAAGTTAGCTGTGAGCCAACACTATAGTAGGTCTTGTCTACTATTTTTCGTATATCTTTCAAAGAAAGAAAATAAGCTGTCAATTACAAATAAATAACTTAAGTAGGTGTGAATAACAACTATTTTAAATAAGCAATATAGATTATTTAAAAAAATTGTTTAACAAACTCACACGTAGGTAGAATTGAAACCATGTCCAGATCCATCCAAATGCCTTTACCATGTTGAGGACCGGTGACTAGATCATATTGAGGAATGCACATATCGAATATAATTCTCATACCCTCTTGAAATCCGTAAGCCTTGCACAATCCTTTCCAATTTTTACAACAAATGCGCGTGTCTTACTTCATTATAGAGCTTAGCCTACAAAATGAAACCATGTGTTCACCTTAAGGTAAACTTTTTTCGTCTTCGCCGTTTCCACGTCAGCGAAAGAAAGCTTCTCTAGGACATACCGTCTTGTAAAGCATGGGATGCACTAGTCGAATTATAAAAAACAGAAATTACACGTTAAAAAAAATCTCAATTCATGCATAATTAAGAAGAAACACGAAGTTATATATTGTAAAAACTTTGAACTCCGACTTAAGCGTGAGGGAGAAGCACCTACAGTTGTCCAAGTGAGGATGCGCATCACACATAGCCCCGTCGCCGGAATAGTCATCGTACTCAGGGATCCTACCCTCGTCATCCATTTGTTGTGTTTATTATTAAAAAATTAAAATCGACGACAACTACGAGGAAGTTAACACATGGATCACTATTCAACACAGGTTGACTTTCGGTCTGTTGAGTCTCCCTTGAACAACTCTCGTCTATGGTGGTGTATATGATGTGCACTCCCTCACTGATATTTCGATCATTCGTGATGGTCGCTCCTCCCTTCTTCCCCGAGTGCATTACCTAGGGTCAGTTCTTTTGATAGCTTTTTTGGGTTTCTAGAATAAGTTGCCCCCTACCCAGCTTATTCTAGAAACCCAACTAAAAATATTTTTTAGAAGCCTAGTAATTAAGACTTAATTAGTAGGCTTCTAAAAGAATATATTTGATTGAGCTTCTAGAATAAGTTGCATAGGGGGCAGCTTATTCTAGAAGCTACCAAAAGAACTGGCCCCTAAAGGTCTAACACACGGGAAAGAAGGAGAAGCGACCCTCACGGCAACAGTAAGGATCCTTCCCTCAAGAACATCGATCTACACCAGTACTAATAATGTTGGTGTATATGGTGGACACTCCCCCAGTGATATTTCGCCCCATCGATAATGGTCACTACTCCTCCTTCCCCTAGTGCTTTATAGAGGTCTAGCACAAGGAGAAGAAGGAGAAGTGACCCCTGATGACGAGTTGATGGATATACTTCTCGCCCCTTGTTGGTTACCCCAAGTGGAAGGTGGAGATGTAGTGAGCAGCAGATTTACCTTGCAGGGGGACTGTAAGGTTTATCGAACCAGGAGGACTCCAAGGATCAACAAGGAGGTGTCCGCTGCTCTGGCGCTAGCAGAAGACGTGGACCTGCACACACAACAAATAATTTTTCTCCCAATGAGTTCAGAGAGGTTGTCAATCTCTCTGGCCTTGTAGTTTGCAAAGGATCAAAACACAAGCGGGAATAGCAATAGTGATTGCAACGAAAAAGTAAATAAAAACAGTAAATGATGGATGTGTAAACAATGGTGTAATATGGACCAGAGTCCCATGATGTTCACTAGTGATGTCTCTCTCCCAAAAGATGATAAACAACTATGTTCGGTAACCAAATTACAGCTAGGCAATTGACAGAATTATAAACACACCGCAATGCTAATCATGCTACTAGAAAGTTAGAGGCTCAAAAGTAATGGGCAGTACGCCAAGACAAGTAGACCGTTTATCCATCAGCATCTACTCTCGAATCATCCACCTTGATATATCTATCTAGAACATCTCGCTAGTATTAAGTTGCGAGCCCCACCCAAAGTGTAAACTCAAAGCAACGAACAACTGCATTAACGAACTTTGCGTAAGGTAAACAATTCTTGCAATCGTGGCCACAAGCACCGTTGTTTTCTCCCTGGTGGCAACAGCACATCCCCTAGTCTCATGTTTCTGTCACTCAAGCTAGACATCAGGGGGCATGAACCCACAATCATGCATAACGCTCCCTCTTGGAGTTACAATCTACTACTCGGTCAAAGCAATAAAAAGCAACGGAGAACATGCATGAATTACTCAAGAACATAATATAAAAGGAGAACATGCATGAATAACTCATCACAATCTGAACATAATCTCATAATCCATCGGATCCGAGCAAACCAAGCATAGCAACAACAGGTAAATTACATAGATGCCTTGATCATGTAGGGCAGCTCACAAGTACTAAGCATTGAAGCACAAGATTGGAGAGAAGACATTGCATAGCTACTGGTCATGGACCCATGGTCCTAGGAGGACTACTCATGACAAGTCCGGGAGGCGTCCATGGTGGTGGAGAAGCTCCCAGAGGTCAATCCTCCCTCCGGCAGGGTGCCGGGAAGAGGTCTCCTAGCGCTCCTGATCTCGGAAGCGCTGCTATGGCGGAACGATGGAGAAATTCGTGATTCTGAATATTATGATAGGGTTTTCTCTCGGAGAGGTAAATATAGGCTGACGGAGGGCACCAAAGGAGGTGGGCCCCACCCAGGCGACCTGGTGGCGTGGCCAGGAGGTGGGCCGCGCACGGAGGCAGCCTGGGCGAGCCCTGGCTCCCCTCTGGCCCCACTTGATGTCTCGTGAAGCTTCCGTCACGCTGATTTTTATATATTTTTCTCTGCATTTTTGGGGCTCTGTAAATTGGGGTAAAAGTCCCTGCAAAAAAGACATGAGCAGACAGAAACTGGCACTCGGTGCACTGAGTTAGTAGGTTAGTCCAAATATGTGTAAAAAGGTATGAAAGTGTAGCAAAACATATAACAATGTCACCCAAAAGATCATGGAACAGACAAAAATTATAGATATGTTTGGGACGTATCAACCCCCATGCCGACAGTTGGGAGTCTTCTTTCAAGAACAGATTGAAAGTCACACAAGGATCTGTTGGAAATATGCCTTAGAGGCAATAATAAATTAGTTATTATTATATTTCTTTGTTCATGATAATTGTTTATTATCCATTCTATAATTGTATTGATTGGAAACACAATACTTGTGTGGATACATAGACAAAACACTGTCCCTAGTAAGCCTCTAGTTGACTAGCTCGTTGATCAAAGATGGTCAAGGTTTCCTGACCATAGGCAAGTGTTGTTACTTGATAACGGGATCACATCATTAGGAGAATCATGTGATGGAATAGACCCAAACTAATGAACGTAGCATGTTAATCGTGTCATTTGTTGCTACTGTTTTTCTGTGTGTCAAGTATTTATTCCTATGACCATGAGATCATATAACTCACTGGCACTGAAGGAATGTCTTGTGTGTACCAAACATCACAACGTAACTGGGTGACTATAAAGGTGCTCTACAGGTATCTCCGAAGGTGTCCATTGAGTTAGTATGGATCAAGACTGGGATTTGTCACTCCGTGTGACGGAGAGGTATCTCGGGGCCCACTCGGTAATACAACATCACACACAAGCCTTGCAAGCAATGTGACTTAGTGTATTTCACGGGATCTTGTATTACGGAACGAGTAAAAAGACTTGCCGGTAAACGAGATTGAAATAGGTATGCGGATACCGACGATCGAATCTCGGGCAAGTAACATACCGAAGGACAAAGGGAATGACATACGGGATTATATGAATCCTTGACACTGAGGTTCAACCGATAAGATCTTCGGAGAATATGTAGGATCCAATATGGGCATCCAGGTCCCGCTATTGGATATTGACCGAGGTGTCCCTCGGGTCATGTCTACATAGTTCTCGAACCCGCAGGGTCTGCACACTTAAGGTTCGGCGATGTTTTATGCGTATTTGAGTTATATGGTTGGTTACCGAATGTTGTTCGGAGTCCCGGATGAGATCACGGACGTCACGAGGGTTTCCGGAATGGTCCGGAGACGAAGATTGATGTATAGGATGACCTCATTTGATTACCGGAAAGTTTTGGGCATTACCGGGAATGTACCGGGAGTGACGAATGGGTTCCGGATGTTCACCGGGGGGGCCAGCCCACCCCGGGGAAGCCCATAGGCCTCAGGGGTGCCACACCAGCCCTTAATGGGCTGGTGGGCAAGCCCAAGAAGGCCCTTGCGCAGGAGAGAAAGAAAATCAAAGAGAAAGAAAAAAGGGGGGAAGTGGGAAAGTAGAGAAGGACTCCACCTTCCAATCCTAGTTGGACTAGGATTGGAGGAGGAATCCTCCTCCCCCCACTTCGGCAGACCCCTTGGGGATCCTTGAGCCTCAAGGCAAGGTCCCTCCCCTCCCTCCTATATATACTGAGGTATTAGGGCTGATTTGAGACAACTTTGCCACGGCAGCCCGACCACATACCTCCACGGTTTTTCCTCTAGATCACGTTTCTGCGGAGCTCGGGCGGAGCCCTGCTGGAATAAGATCACCACCAACCTCCGGGGCGCCGTCAATCTGCCGGAGAACTCATCTACCTCTCCGTCTCTCTTGCTGGATCAAGAAGGCCGAGATCATCGTCGAGTTGTACGTGTGCTAAACGCGGAGGTGCCGTCCGTTCGACACTAGATCGGAGCGGATCGTGGGACAGATCGCGGGCCGGTTCGTGGGGCAGTTCGCGGGGCGGATCGAGGGACGTGAGGACGTTCCACTACATCAACCGCGTCTCTTAACGCTTCCTGCTGTGCGATCTACAAGGGTACGTAGATCGGAAATCTCCTCTCGTAGATGGACATCACCATGATAGGTCTTCGTGCGTGTAGGAAATTTTTTGTTTCCCATGTGACGTTACCCAACAGGATCCCTAATGGACCGAAAGTCCATCCGAAGCATCAATAAATTAACATTACATATATCGAGTAATGATAGATAAGGCCTATTATTTGCTAGAATGACGCTTAATTTTCGTCCCGACAAATTTCGGGCAGTCGATATATCCTATTTTCTAGCACAAGTCATGTCGATATTCAAGATTTTTTTGGCATGACCTTTGCAGCCCATTCCAGGTCACTAGAGCACGTTCGAGACGTGGTGTCGGAGGCTGCGAGGAGGGTGCTTATGGCGGCGGCGAGTTCTGGATTTGGGACCTCCCAGTATGGGTCACCAGGGTGCGACCGCGACATGGATGGCTGCCTGGTGGAGCCGTCGTATGTGGTTGACTCCTTGGTGTCGTGTGGCAAGGCTTGTTGGTTGCTCGCGTCCATGGCGATGGTGGCACTATAGGAATCTGCTTCTTTGCCGTATGCCATAGCGGACGACAAAGGACCACTTCATGAATGGCAAAGACCTTTGATGTCCACTGGCCGACGGCAAATTTTTCGGCACTGAAAGTCACGGTAAAAACCTTCTTTGTCGTCTGCCGGGAGAAAGCAGACGATAAAGATCTTTGTCGTATGTCTAACTAGACCAACGGACGACAAAGGGGCTAGACGGCATCGGATAGCTGGTAGCCCCGTTAGGTGGCTAACGACAGCCTTTGTCGTCCGCCATTAAGCTAATTAAGCTAAACTAACAGTAACCTAATTAACACTAAACTAAAACTAACCTAATTAACCTAAACTAATAGTAACCTAATTAACACTAACAGTAACCTAAACTAACAGATGAAATGAAATGAAAAAACAAAAAAAGAAAGATGATCAAATCACCGGTGATGGGGTGTGGTGGTGGGGGGAGGGTCATGATGGTGGAGGGGAGGGCCGCGGGGAAGGAGTTGTCGCGAGGAGGGGCTGGCTCCGATGGTGGGGCACCGACACGATGGTGGTGGAGGGCCGCGAGGATGGGGGTCGCGATGGTGGATGAGGGCCACGAGGTGCTGGAGGACGGCTATGGGGAGGGGGGCTCGCCACGGGGAGGGGGTGGCACTATGGGCTGACTGTTGGAAATATGCCCTAGAGGCAATAATAAATTGGTTATTATTATATTTCCTAGTTCATGATAATTGTCTATTGTTCATGCTATAATTGCATTAACCGGAAACTGTAATACATGTGTAAATATATAGATCACAATGTGTCCCTAGTAAGCCTCTAGTTGGCTAGCTCGTTGATCAATAGATGATCATGGTTTCCTGATCATGGACAGGATGTCATTGATAACGGGATCACATCATTAGGAGAATGATGTGATGGACAAGACCCAATCCTAAGCATAGCACTAAATCGTGTTGTTCGTATGCTAAAGCTTTTCTAATGTCGAGTATCTTTTCCTTCAACCGTGAGATTGTGCAATTCCCGGATACCGTAGGAGTGCTTTGGATGTATCAAACGTCACAACATAACTGGGTGACTATAAAGGTGCACTATGGGTATCTTCGAAAGTATCTGTTGGGTTGGTACGAATCAAGATCGGGATTTGTCACTCCGTGTGACGGAGAGGTATCTGTGGGCCCACTCGGTAGAACATCATCATAATGAACTCAATGTGACTAAGGAGTTAGTCATGGGATAATGTGCTACGGAACGAGTAAAGAGACTTGCCGGCAACGAGATTGAACAAGGTATGGGGATACCGACGATCGAATCTCGGGCAAGTTCTATACCGGTAGATAAAGGGAATTGTATACGGGATTGATTAAATCCTTGACATCGTGGTTCATCCGATGAGATCATCGTGGAACATGTGGGACCCACCATGGGTATCCAGACACCGTTGATGGTTATTGGCCGGAGAGGTGTCTCGGTCATGTCTGCATGCCTCCCGAACCCGTAGGGTCTACACACTTAAGGTTCGATGACGCTAGGGTTATAGGGAATTGTTACACGAGGTTACCGAAGGTTGTTCGGAGTCCCGGATGAGATCCCAGATGTCACGAGGAGCTCCGGAATTGTCCAGAGGTAAAGATTGATATGTAGGATGGATGGGCTTGGACGCCGGAAATGTTTCGGGCACCACCGGCAATGTGTGGGGACCACCGGAAGGGTTCCGGAGGCCCACCGGGAGGGGCCACCAGCCCCGGGAGGCTACATGGGCCACGTGTGAGAGGGAACAAGCCCCTGGGTGAGCTGGTGTGCCCCCCACACCATCCCAAGGCGCACCAGAGAGGGAAGGGGGAAACCCTAGGCGCTGGTAGTCCTAAGGCCCACCTAGGGGTGCGCCACCCCCTCTCCTCCCCTGGCCGCTGCCCTAGCCTCCCATGTGGGGGCTTCCGCACCCCTTAGGGGTGGGAACCCTAAGGGCTGCGCCCCCTCCCCTTTCCCCTATATATAGTGGGGGGTTTTGCCTTTGGAGACATGCAATTCTCTCTCTCTCGGCGCAGCCGTGCTTCTCCTCTCCCTCCTCTCCCACGGTGCTTGGCGAAACCCTGCCGGGAGACCTCGTAGCTCCATCGCCACCATGCCGTCGTGCTGCCGGAGCTCTTCCCCAACCTCTCCCTCCTCCTTGCTGGATCAAGGTGCGGGAGACGTCACCGGGCTACACGTGTGTTGAACGCGGAGGTGTCGTGGTTCGGCACTAGATCAGAATCACACTGCGATCTGAATCGCAACGAGTACGACTCCATCAACCGCGTTCTAGCAACGCTTCCGCTTACCGATCTTCAAAGGTATGAAGATGCTCTACAACCTCTCTCGTTGCTGGTCTCTCCGTAGATAGATCCTTGTATGGCATAGGAAAATTTTGAATTTTTGCTACGTTACCCAACAGTGGCATCCGAGCCGAGGTTCTGTGTGTAGATTCTATGCACGAGTAGAACACAAAAAGTTGTGGGCGCTGATTTTGTCAATTGCTTGTCGTTACTAGTCTTATCTTGATTTGGCGGCATCATGGGATGAAGCGGCCCGGACCGACTTTACACGTACTCTTACGTGAGAATGGTTCCACCGACACACATGCACCAGTTGCATAAGGTGGCTAGCGGGTGTCTCTCTCTCCCACTTTAGTCCGATCGGATTCGATGAAGAGGGTCCTTATGAAGGGTAAATAGCATTGGCATATCAACGTTGTGGCTGCCACATAGGTAAGAAACGTTCTTGCTAGAAACCCAAATCAGCCACGTAAAACTTGCAACAACAATTAGAGGACGTCTAACTTGTTTTTGCAGGGTATGCTATGTGATGTGATATGGCCGAAAGAATGTGATGTTGCATATGTGATGTATGAGATTGATCATGTTCTTGTAATAGGATTCACGACTTGCATGTCGATGAGTATGACAACCGGCACGAGCCATAGGAGTTGTTTTAATTTATTGTATGATATGCAACGCCATGTTGGTTACTTTACTTTATCGCTAAACGTTAGCTATAGTAGTAGAAGAAATAGATTGGCGTGATGACTTCATGGAGACAAAATGATGGAAATCATGATGATGGAGATCATGGTGTCATGCTGGTGACGATGATGATCATGGTTCCCCGAAGATGGTGATCAAAGGAGCAAGATGATAATGGCCATATCATGTCACTATATGATTGCATGTGATGTTTATCATGTTCTTTTACATCTTATTGCTTAGAACGATGGTAGCAAATATAAGATGATCCCTCATGAAATTTTTGAGAAAGTATTCCCCTAAGTGTGCACCGTTGCGAAGGATCGTTGTCTCGAAGCACCATGTGATGATCGGGTGTGATAGATTCTAACGTTCGCATACAACGGGTGTAAGCCAGTTTACACACGTATAACACTTACGTTGACTCGACGAGCCTAGCATGTACATACATGGCCTCGAATAGAGGAGACCTAAAGGTCGAACATGAGTCGTATGGTTGATACGATCAGCATGGAGATGCTCACCATTGATGACTAGTCCGTCTCTCGTGATGATCGGACATGGGCTAGTCGACGTGGATCATGTAACACTTGGATGACTAGAGGTATGTCGATCTAAGTGGGAGTTCATCAGATGAACTTAATTATCACGAACATAGTCACATAGGTATTTGCAAATTATGTTGTAACATACGCTATAGCTCTACGGTATTTGATACGTTCCTAGAGGAAATATGGTTGAAAGATAGAAATAGCAATTATGCGGACTCGGTCCATTAACTGAGGATTGTCCTCATTGCTGGCTTATGTCCTTAACGCACCGCTCGGTGTGCTGAACCCCAAGCGTGATCTATGGATGTTGCGAACATCCGACATACATGTTTTTAATAACTACATGATAGTTCAGTGCATATTGATTGAACGACTTAGAATTAAGGCGTTAAAGACGTTTCGAACGTCGCATGACATACGTGATGATCCAAGAGATAAAATTGGGATTTCATGCTTGTGCCCTTGTTGAGAGGTATGAGACCTCCGACAAGATTCTTTGTTTGCAAAAGTAAAGGAGAAGAGCTCAATCCTTGAGCATGTGCTCAGATTGTCTGAGTACTACAATCGCTTGAATCGAGTGGGAGTTGATCTTCCAGATGAGACAGTGTCAGTTCTCCAAAGTCATTGACACCAAGCTACTAGAGCTTCGTGATGAACTATAGCATATCAAGGATGGATATGATGATCCTTGAGCCATTCGTAATGTTTGACACCACAGAAGTAGAAATTGAATATGAGCATCAATTGTTGATGGTTTGTGAAACCGCTAGTTTCAAGAAGGGAAAGGGCATGAAGGGATACATCATTAAACGCAAACCAGTTGCTGCTATAGTGAAGAGACCCAAGGTTGAACTCAAACCCGAGACTAAGTGCTTCTGTAATGAGGGGAACAGTCACTGAAGAGGAACTACCCTAGACACTTGGTAGATAAGTGTTAGCAACTCAAAATGAAAGCTACGGATTAAACGGAGACTAGCTAAACGCGAGGTGACGATGTGTGTTGGAAGTGTTTCCAAGGTTGATATGATCAAACATCGCACGCTCCCTCTGCCATCAAGATTAGTGTTAAACCTAAATAATTGTTATTTGGTGTTTGCGTTGAGCATAGACATGATTGGATTATGTTAATGGCAAATGCGGTTATTCATCTAAAGAGAATAATGGTTATTCTGTTTACTTGAATGATACCTTCAATTGTCTTGCACCTAGAATGCATGGTTTATTGAATCTCGATCATAGTGATACACATGTTCATAATATTGTTGCCAAAAGATAAAAAATAGTAATGATAGTACCACTTACTTGTGGCACTGCTGCTTGAGTCATATTGGTATAAAATGCATGAAGAAGCTCCATGCTGATGGATCTTTGTACTCACTCATTTTTTAAACGTTTGAGACATGCAAACCATGCGTGTTGATATAAACGCATGAAGAAACTCCATGCAGATGGATCATTTGACTCACTTGATTTTTGAATCACTTGAGACATGCAAATCGTACCACATGGGCAAGATGACTGAAGACCTCTTTTTCCAGTGAGATGGAACAAGATGTAACTTGTTGGAAGTAATACAGTTTGATGTGTGCAGTCCGATGAGTACTGAGGCACGCAGTGGATATCATTATGTTCATACTTTAGAAATGATTTGAGTAGATACTAGTGTATTTACTTGATGCAACACAGGTCTGAATTATTGAAAAAGGTTCAAGTAATTTTAGAGTGAAGTTGAAGATCATCATGACAAGAGGATAATATGTCTATGATGTGATCGTGGAGGTAAACATATATATCTGAGTTACGAGTTTGGTAAACGTTTAAGACAAGGTGAAAATTGTTTCACGTGAAAAATGTTTCACAACTCATGCCACCTAGAACACCATAGTATGATGGTGTGCCCGTATGTCATAATCGTGCACTATTAGACATAGTGCATACTATGATATTTCTTATCAAATTACCACTATTGTTTATGGGTTAGGCATTAGAGACAACCACATTCACTTTAAATAGGGCACCACTCAATTCTGTTGAGATGACACCATATGAACTATGGTTTAGAGAAACCTAAGCTGTCATTTCTTAAGATTTTGGGGCTGCGATGCTTATGTGAAAGAGTTTCAGCCGGATAAGCTCGAACCCAAAGCGGATAAATGCATCTTCATAGGACACCTAAAACAGTTGGGTATACCTCCTATCTCAGATCCGGAAGCAAAAGTGTTTGTTTCTAGAAACGGGTCCTTTCTCGAGGAAAGGTTTCTCTCGAAAGAATTGAGTGGGAGTTTTGGTGGAAACTTGATGAGGTTATATGAACCATCACTTCAGCTAGTGTGTGTGTAGCAGGGCGTAGGAAGTTGTTCCTGTGGAGCCTACAACAATTGAAGTGGAAGCTAATGATAGTGATCATAAGACTTCAGATCAAGTTACTAGAAACCTCGTAGGTTGACAAGGTCACGTACTGCTGCTACAGAGTGGTGCAGTAACCCTGTCTTGAAAGTCATATTGTTGGACAACAATGAACCTACGAGCTATCGAGAAGCGATGGTGGGCCCGGATTCCTACAAATGGCTAGAGGCCATGAAATCCGAGAGAGGATCCATGTATGAAAACAAAGTATAGACTTTGGAAGAACCACTTGATGGTCATAAGACTATTAACTGTGAATGGATCTTTAAAAGGAAGACAAAGGGTGATGGTGAAAAGTCACCATTAAGAAAGCTCGACTTGTCGCGAAGATTTTTCCGACAAAGTTCAAAGAGTTGACTACGATGAGACTTTCTCACTCGTAGCGATGCTGAAAGTCTGTTGGAATTATGTTAGCAGTAGCTGCATCGATAGGATGTAAAAATATTATTTCCTCAACGGTTTCCTTGAGGAAAGGTTGTATGTGATATAACCAGAAGATTTTGTCGATCCTAAAGGGTGCTAACAAGTATGCAAACCTCCAGCGATCCTTCTATGGACTGGAGCAAGCATCTCGGAGTTGGAATATACACTTTGATGAGGTGATCAAAGTTTTTGGTTTTATAAATTTTATGAGAAACTTGTATTTCCAAAGAAGTGAGTGGGAGCACTATAGAATTTCTGATGAATGTATGTGGTTGACATATTGTTGATCAGAAATAATGTAGAAATTCTGGAAAGCATAAATGGTTGTTTGAAAGGAGTTTTTCAAAGGAAAACCTGGATTAAGCTACTTGAGAGTTGAACATCAAGATCTATAAAGATAGATCAAAGTGCTTAATGGAACTTTCAACGAAATGCATGCCTTGACAAGTTTTTGAAGGAGTTCAAAATAGATCAGCAAAGAAGGAGTTCTTGGCTATGTTGTAAGGTGTAAATTTGAGTAGGACTCAAAAGCCCGACCACAACAGAATAAAGAGAAAGGACGAATGTCGTCCCCTATGCTTTAGCCGTAGGCTCTATAAGTATGTTATGTTGTGTACCACACCTAAAGCGTGCCTTGCCATGAGTTAGTCATGGGGTACAAGAGTGATCCAGGAATGGATCATTGGACATCGGTCGAAGTTATCCTTAGTAACTAATGGACTAAGGAATTTTTCTCAATTATGGAGGTGATTAAAGAGTTCGTCGTAAAAGAGTTACGTCGATGCAAGCTTTGTCACTAATCCGGATGACTATGAGTAGTAAACCGGATTCTTATAGTGGAGCAATCATTTGGAATGGTTCCAAATGGGGCATAGTAGCATCTATAGGATGACGTAGAGATTTGTAAGGCACACACGGATCTGAAAGGTTCAGACCCGTTGCCTAATAAACCTCTCTCACAAGCAAGGCATGATCGAACCCCATAACTGTATGGGTGTTGGATTCATTGCAATCACATAGTGATGTGAACTAGATTATTGACTCTAGTGCAAGTGGGAGACTGTTGGAAATATGCCCTAGAGGCAATAATAAATTTCTTATTATTATATTTCCTAGTTCATGATAATTGTCTATTGTTCATGCTATAATTGTATTAACCGGAAACCGTAATACATGTGTGAATATATAGATCACAATGTGTCCCTAGTAAGCCTCTACTTGGCTAGCTCATTGATCAATAGATGATCATGGACATTGGATGTCATTGATAACGGGATCACATCATTAGGAGAATGATGTGATGGACAAGACCCAATCCTAAGCATAGCACTAGATCGTGTTGTTCGTATGCTAAAGCTTTTCTAATGTCAAGTATCTTTTCCTTCGACCGTGAGATTATGCAACTCCCAGATACCGTAGGAGTGCTTTGGGTGTATCAAACATCACAACGTAACTGGGTGACTATAAAGGTGCACTACGGGTATCTTCGAAAGTATCTGTTGGGTTGGTACGAATCGAGATCGTGATTTGTCACTTCGTGTGACGGAGAGGTATCTCTGGGCCCACTCGGTAGAACATCATCATAATGAGGTCAATGTGACTAAGGAGTTAGTCACGGGATGATGTGCTACGGAACAGTAAAGATACTTGCCGACAACGAGATTGAACAAGGTATGGGGATATCGACGATCGAATCTCAGGCAAGTTCTATACCAGTAGACAAAGGGAATTGTATACGGGATTGATTGAATCCTTGACATCGCGGTTCATCCGATGAGATCATCGTGGAACATGTGGGAGCCACCATGGGTATCCAGACCCCGCTGATGGTTATTGGCCTGAGAGGTGTCTCGGTCATGTCTGCATGCCTCCCGAACCCGTAGGGTCTATACACTTAAGGTTCGATGACACTAGGGTTACAGGGAATTGTCACACGAGGTTACCAAAGGTTGTTCGGAGTCCCGGATGAGACCCCGGACGTCACGAGGAGCTCCGGAATTGTCCGTAGGTAAAGATTGATATATAGGATGGATGGGTTTGGACGCCGGAAATGTTTCGGGCACCACCGACAATGTGTCGGGACCACCGGAAGGGTTCTGGAGGCCCACCGGGAGGGGCCACCAGCCCCGGGAGGCTACATGGGCCAAGTGTGAGAGGGAACTAGCCCCTGGGTGGGCTGGTGTGCCGCACACCCAGCCCAAGGCGCACCGGAGAGGAAAGGGGGGGACCCTAGGCGCTGGTGGGCCTAAGGCCCACCTAGGGGTGCGCCACCCCCTCTCCTCCCGTGGCTGCCGCCCTAGCCTCCCATCTGGGGGCTGCCGCACCCCTTAGGGGTGGGAACCCTAAGGGCTGCGCCCCCTCCCCTTTCCCCTATATATAGTGGGGGGTTTTGACTTTGGAGACACTCAATTCTCTCTCTCCCGACGCAGTCCTGCTTCTCCTCTCCCTCCTCTCACATGGTGCTTGGCGATGCCCTGCTGGTTGACCTCGTAGCTCCATCGCTACCATGCCGTCGTGCTGCCGGAGCTCTTCCCCAACCTCTCCCTCCTCCTTGCTGGATCAAGGTGCAGGAGACGTCACCGGGCTGCACGTTGATGTTTCAAAAGGGATCCCCGACAATGGTGGAGGAATGCTTCTGATGTCCGTTATGCTGCTGCACAAAAGACCTTCCAGTGGTGCGAGAAATGGGCACGTTGACGACACGAGGAATCCTTCTGCGTTGGTGTTTCCTCGAAGCGGAGAGGATGATGTAGCACAGCGGAGGTAAGTATTTCCCTCAGTTTGAGAACCAAGGTATCAATCCAGCGGAGGAGTATCTCAAGATCCTGCACAAACACAAAAGCTTGCACCCAAAGCTATGAAGGGGTTGTCAATCCCTTATAGATTGTTTGCCAAGTGAGGACAGAAAGCAACAAAGTAACAAAGAAAAGTAAAAGCGGAGTTGTAGACGATGGATGTGAATAGACCCGGGGGCCATAGTGTTTACTAGTGGCTTCTCTCATGAAAGCAAGTAGACGGTGGGTGAACAAATTACTGTCGAGCAATTGATAGAACTGTGCAGAGTCGTGACAATATCTATGCAATGATTATTTCTATAGGCATCACGTCCGAAACAAGTAGACCGATACTTCCTGCATCTACTACTATTACTCCACACGTCGACCGCTATCCATCATGCATCTAGTGTATTAAGTCCGTAAGAACAGAGTAACGCCTTAAGCAAGATGACATGATGTAGAGGGATAATCTCAAACCAATGATAAAAACCCCATCTTTTTACCCTTGATGGCAACTGCTTGATGTGTGCCTTGCTGCCCCTACTGTCACTGGGAAAGGTCACCACATGGCAGAACCCAAAACCAAGCACTTCTCCCATTGCAAGAATCATAGATCTAGTTGGCCAAACAAAACCCAAGACTCGGAGAGACTTACAAGGATATCAAATCATGCATATAAGAAATCAGCAAAGACTTAAATTTATATCATAGATAATCTGATCACAAGCCCACAATTCATCGGATCTCGACAAACACACCGCCAAAGAAGACTACATCGGATAGATCTTCATGAAGATCATGGAGAACTTTGTATTGAAGATCCAAGAGAGAGAAGAAGCCATCTAGCTACTAACTACGGACCCGTAGGTCTGAAGTGAACTACTCACGAGTCATTGGAGGGGCGATGATGATGATGAAGAACCCCTCCAACTCCAAAGTCCCCTCCGGCAGGGCGCCGGGAAGGGTCTCCAGATGAGATCTCGCGGAAACGGAAGCTTCCAGCGGCGGAAAAGAATTTTCGAGGCTCCCCCGATTTTTTGCGGAATATTTGGGAATTTATAGGCCAAAGACCTAGGTCACGGGGCGGCCAGGGAGGCCCAAGCCTGCCCACCGCCGCCTCCCCACCTGGTGGCGGAGTGGGGGCTTGTGGGCTCCCTGGAGCCCACCTGGCTTGGCCCAAAAGCCCCCCGGACTTCTTCCGTTCGGGAAAAAATCATTTCAGGGTTTTTCTTCCGTTTGGACTCCGTTCCAAAATCAGATCTGAAAAGAGTCAAAAACACGGAAAAAACAGGAACTGGCACTTGGCACTGAATTAATAAGTTAGTCCCAAAAAGATATAAAAAGGTACATAAAACATACTCCCACCGTTCCAAAATATAAGACCTTTTAGGTATTTCACTAGAAGACTACATATGGAGCAAAATGAGTGAATCTATACTCTAAAATATGTCTATGTACATCTGTATGTAATTTATAGTACAATCTCTAAAAGGTCTTATATTTAGGAACGGAGGGAGTACAAAGAAGGCAAGATAACAACGTGAAACCATCAAAAATTATAGATACGTTTGAGACGTATCACACGTGTGTTGAACACGGAGGTGCCGTGGTTCGGCACTAGATCGGAATCACACCGCGATCTGAATCGCAACGAGTACGACTCCATCAACCGCGTTCTAGCAACGCTTCCGCTTAGCGGTCTTCAAAGGTATGAAGATGATCTACAACCTCTCTCGTTGCTGGTCTCTCAATAGATAGATCCTTGTATGGCATAGGAAAATTTTGAATTTTTGCTACATTACCCAACACTGACTCCGATGGTGGGGGCGCAACCGCGGTGGGTTGCGGGTGGGGGTGGTGGGTGGGGAACCACCGCGGGAAGGGATGGATGAGGTGTGGTGGTGGGGGAGAGAGACACGTGGGGACAGGGGGGAAGAGTGGGGGTTGAGGTGGGGGCACGGCCATTATGTTTCCATCCTCTTTGTAGTGTGCTAGCGGACGGTAAAGAGACAAAAGGCAGACGAAAGAGGGGGGGTTCCATCCTTGGTGTTCAAATCGCGTTGCCGCGCCGCACTGTTTCCCTCTCGTTTCAGCCTACACCCCTCTACACGGCCTAACCTAACCCTAGGACATTTCTGGAGCGTCCGATCGAGATCGAAGGGTCCGAAAACGCCCTCATTAGCTAACCCTAGCTCCCCTACCCTATTTAAGCAGCTCCCCCTTCCTAATCTGGAAACCCTAGCTGCCTACCTCGTTTTCCGTGCCAAACCTACCCTAGCCGCCGCAGCCTCTCCTCCTCCTCGCACCGCCAGGCCCACGAGCCCGCAACCGGTCCGCCCGGGCCCTGCTCCCTCGCCCCCGAGCGCCCCGCGCCTCCCCGCGCCACCGCCCGTGCCTCGCGCCGCCACCTCCCGCCGCCCTCGCGTCGCGACCTCCCCGGAGTGCCACCGTCGCTCGGTCCTCGCAGCAGCTCTGCACCGCCGGCACCACCCTTGCCGCCGCATCACAGCTCCCGTGCAGGCCCCAGCGACCGCCGTCGTCGCCCGTGTTAGAGGCCTCCAGATCTGGTTACCCTTCTCGTGGCCAGCCTCCCAACCGCGCCTCGCGTCGGTGCCCGTGCCCCGCGGCTGCCGTCACGTGGTGGTGCCGCCGCGCCAAGACTCCCTCGGTCTGATCTGATCGGGACGGCGGTGCACTGTCTCGTCCGTTGACCGCGCCAGCTCGCGGGTTAGCTTTGCCACAGGCCAGCACCCAGCCCATCCGTGGCCCAGCAGCGTGGTGCGGCCCGCCAACGCCTCGCCCCGGCCCAGTTGCCCGCCGGCCTCTTCGCCCCGGCCCACCACCTCCACCACCCGACCCGTCACGGGCCTTGGCCATTAGGTGAGCGCCCCAATCCCTCTATCAAGCGCCCCCGGCGTATTTTAGTTAAACTGCACCATGCTCTGTAGGCCATTAGGAATTCGGCCCGCATAGGTTTTTATTCAACCGCGAATTATTCTTTTTCATGAATATTAGCTGGTTTTCGAACGCCCGTAGTTTTTAAACCGTGCATCGGATCGCAGCGAGTAAAATATGTAACTTGTGTAGAATTTCGTGTAGAATATTATTTTTCAACTTGCATGCATATTTGAAGTGGTTAGACCTAACGTTTGCCTAGATTTACGTGTTGTCCTATTAGGGTTAATATCCCGTAGTTATTTTTTGTGCATATCCGGATTGTTCAAATCCCGTAGATAAAATGCTCATGTTGTTCGGGACCCTTTGCCATGTATTTTAGAGTAGTTGTTTGAATTTTTACATGTAGGAGTTGTCAATAGTTTGTTATGTCGTGTTTAGGACACATTCTCGCATATATGTGTGGCGTTGGTTGTATTTTGCAACCCCACATATTATATATGTTTTGGGGGTAGAAAAATCCATAGAATTTAACTGCGCATTTAGTTTTGTCTTTCGAGTAAATTAGCGTGCATGATATTTTGCCATTTGCCCTCTTGTTTATTTTGTGGGATTTATTCCGTGCATGATATGAATTAGTTCTGAACTAGAGATATGCCCTTGTATATGCATGCTATCCCCTGGTAATTTTGGTTGCTATAGAAATCCATGTTTAGGTGTTGTTTGCTTGTTGTCAACATGCTAGGAAATAGTGCAGATTTGGAAATGCTGGAATATTTCTAAGTCTGAGATCTGTAATATTTTGTTGCTGTCTTACCATGAGTTTTGCTAGTGATCTACAGCTCCTTTGGGGTTGGTGCAATGGAGTTTGTTGTAGTCCTTAAGATTCTCTAGCATGCTGTAAATTTTCATATCTTTTGGTGCCGTGTAGAATATAGTTTTGCTGCTGTCCATATTCCTTCGGATCAAAAACTGCACTGTCAAAACTGATATTTTCACTAAGTTTGAAACTGTGTGTGAGATGCCATTTTTTGAGTTATTTGCCTAGTGATCCATGCTGCCATGCTAGATGTTATTAGTAGGGTGTTGAAGTGCATCTTGACTACTACTGCCTCATGTCTTGTTTGAGCATTTTAGAATTATGTATCTTGTTGTTTTGGGGTGTTGAAAAATGTCACGTTGCTGTTTTTGGCAGGTTATGACTATTTCTTGTGTAGCTTGTATTTGTTGAACCGTTGCTCTGTTTTAATTGTGTCCTATATAAACTTGCTTAGAATCTCATGTAGGTTCTTATTATCTTGTTGTTTGTATGTTTTGGGATGCTTCTGGCTGTCATTGCATACATATTGCATTCATGCCATCATATCTTGCGGTGATCATATCTTTTGATCCATAGCTCCGTTTGCAATGATCTCTATGTGTAAATTGATTGGAACAACGCGTAGAATCACGTGAACCTATTTATTTTTCTGTTTAACAAAAATTAAAACGTGTTAGTTCATATCTGGACAGAATTATAAATTAACGTATGAGGTCAGTTCGGAGATGCTATATGTCTTTTCTGACCTCATTTAAAATGTCTAGATAGGTAGCTTAATTACGCTTCACATCTTGGCATGTTTAACCAACATTTAATATTGTCGTGTACCTAATCGGGATAGAACTAAATAATTCCTATGTGGAGTTTCGTCAATATGCAAGTCGTTGCATATTGAACTTCACTTAATGTGTAGTATTTGATTGTTGTGAATTGACATGTGATGTCCCACAAGCGTATGGGATCGCAACAGTTTTTGAGGGCAGAGTATTCAACCCAAATTTATTGATTCGACTCAAGGGGAAGCGAAAGAATATTCTCAAGTATTAGCAGCTGAGTTGTCAATTCAAACACACCTGAAAGATTAGTGTCTGCAAGCAAAGTATGAGTAGCAAGGTAGTATGATAGCAACGGTGCCAGAAAAAGCCTTGGTGGACGGGATGTTAGTGCCGCTTACCTAGCCTCGGCAACGGCACCAACAAAGTCTTGCAACTAGTAACAGCAGAGTAGTAAGGAACAGTAGTAGCAGCAGCAGCAAAGTAACAAGTAACATCAGTAGTGACAGCAGCAGCAAAGTGGCCCAATCCCTTTTGTAGCAAGGGACAAGCCTAGGCAAAGTAACGTAGCGAGGACCAGTAGTAAAAGACTCGTAGGCAGTGGATCGGTGATGGATGAGTATTACGGATGTGATTCATCATGTAACAGCTATAATACGGAGAGATAAGTAACTAGCTCCCGTTCGTCAATCTAATGTAGGAATATATTCCGTATGTAGTCATACGTGCTTCGGGAAAAGAACTTGCATGACATCTATTGTCCATCCCTCCCGTGGCAGCGGGGTCCTAATGGAAACTACGGGATATTAAGGTTCTCCTTTTAATAAAGAACCAGACCAACGCATTAACACGCGGTGAATACATGAACTCCTCATACTATGGTCATCTCCGGGAGTGGTTCCGTTTATTGTCACTCTGGGGTTGCCGGGTCATAACACATAGTAGGTGACTACAACTTGCAAGATAGGATCTAAAACAAACATATGTTGGCGACAACATAATAGGTTCAGATCTGAAATCATGGCACTCGGGCCCTAGTGACAAGCATTAAGCATAGCCAAGTAGTAGCAACATCAATCTAGAACATAGTGGATACTAGGGATCAATCCTCGTCAAGAACTAACTCGATTACATGATAGATCTCATCCGACTCATCACCGTCCAGCAAGCCTACGATGAGATTACTCACGAACGATGAAGAGCATCATGGAATTGTCGATGGAGAAAGGTTGATGATGACGATGGCGACGATTTCCCCTCTCCGGAGCTCGAAACGGACTCCAGATCTGCCCTCTAGATGAAGAACAGGATGTGGCGCCGCCTCCGTATCGCAAAACATGATGAAACCTTCTCTCTGATTTTTTTCCACGCGAAACGGAAGATATAGAGCTAAGATTGGGGGCGGTGGTGCCACGTGGGCCCCACAAGCCTGCATGGCGCGACCATAGGGGGTGGCCGCGGCCTGTGGGCTTGTGGCCCACTGGCACGCCCCCTCCGGTGGATCTTAGCGCAGGTATTTTTCTTTTATTCCAGAAAAAATCTCCGTAAATTTTCAGGACGTTCCGAGAACTTTCATTTGTGCACAAAAACAACACCATGGCAATTCTGCTGAAAACAGCGTCAGTCCGGGTTAGTTCCATTCAAATCATGCAAGTTAGAGTCCAAAACAAGGGAAAAAGAGTTCGGAAAAGTAGATACGACGGATACGTATCAACTCCCCCAAGCTTAAGGCCTTGCTTGTCCTCAAGCAACTAAGTTGACAAACTGAGAGAGACAAAATAAAAACTTTGACAAACTCTGTTTGAGCTTGTTGTTGCAACTATGTCTAACTCAGAACCATAATTTCAGCAACATCACAAGCAAACCACATAAGCAAATGACATCTAGGTCTCACGGTAAAATCATATCAATGGCATAATCAGCTAGCGAGCAAATAATAATAAGTCTCAAACGTCAACACTTCAATCAAAACAACATGAAGCAGTACGAATAGATGGTATCTCGCTAGCTCTTTCTGAGACCGCAAAACATAAATGCAGAGCACCTTAAAAGACCAAGGGCTGACTAAACATTGTAATTCAAGGCAATGAAGATCCAGTCATAGTCACACTCAACACAGTTAAAAGCAAAGCATAAAAATGATAGAGGTGCTCTCTAATTGGTGATTTTGTAAGAGGAGGATGACTCAATAGGAACATAAGTAGACAGGCCCTTCGCACAGGGAAGCATTGATTTGCAGAGGTGCCAGAGCTCAAGCTTTGAAAACAGAGATAATAATTTTGGGTGGCATGCTCTCATTGTCAACACAATGACCAAGAGTTCTCAACATCTTCCACGCTACACATGCTATAGGCGGTTCCCAAACAGAAAAGTAAAGTTTTGACTCCCCACCACCAATCAATCACACTCCACGGCTAGCCGAATCCTCGCGTACCGTCCAAACCAACATCAATCCTGGGGGAGTTTTGTTTGCAATTATCTTTTCGATTTGAGCATGGAACTGGGAATTCCAATTACAGGCCCCTTTCTCGTGAATGATAGTGAATAAACACATATAAAGGATAACACGCCTAGCATGGAAGATACCAATAGCGCCCTGTCACCACATGAGCGGTTCGGGCATGCAAAACAGATTATTTCTTGAAGATTTAGAGAGTGGCACATGCAAATTTACTTGGAACGGCAGATAGATACCGCATATAGGCAGGTATGGTGGACTCATATGGCACAACTTTGGGTTTATGGAGGTGGATGCACAAGCAGTATTCCTGCTTAGTACAAGTGAAGGTTAGCAAAAGACTGGGAAGCGACCAACTAGAGAGCGACAACAGTCATCAGAATGCATTGAGATTAACTAGCATTGAGTGCAAGCATGAGTAGGACATAAATCACCATGAACATGAACATCATAGAGGCTATGTTGATTTTGTTTCAACTACATGCGTGAACATGCGCCAAGTCAAGCCACTTGAAACATTCAAAGGAGGATACCATCCTATCATACTACATCATAGTCATCTCAAAATTCATGTTGGCAACCAAGACAAACCATTATAAGCTCCAAGCTAAGTAAGCATGGCATAAGCAACTATGATCTCTAAGTTGTTATTGCAAACATGTTTCCCTCAGAACAAAGCTGAATCAGGCACGATGAGCTAGCCATATTTACAAAAACAAAATAGATCGAGTTCATACCAGCTTTTCCAGGCTCAGTCACTTCATCATATATCGTCATTATTGCCTTTCACTTGCACGACCAAACGATGTGAACAATAATGAGCGTGCTCGTGCATTGGACTAAAGCTGGAATCTGCAGGCAAACACAAAGGAGAAGACAAAGTAATATGGCTCTTTGAAAGCTAAACAGGTATGCATGCAAGAGCCACTAAACATTGTAACAAATATCTTCTACCTTGATCCAAAGAAAAAGAAAACTATTTACACGAGAAAGCTCCCAACGAGCAAAAGAAGAAAAAGAAAATCTTTTTGGTTTTTTCAAACTAGACAGACACACGAGAAGAAAACGAGAAAAAGAAAATAAACTAGCATGGATGATAAAGTGGTAAAGTGTGAACACCGGCTAACAAAGTGAAAGCATAAGCAAAAATGTAAAGTCGGTGAGAACACGTACTCCCCCAAGCTTAGGCTTTTGGCCTAACTTGGTCTACTCCCAAGGATGGTCCTGGCGAAACCCAAAATCATAATCGGGGTTATATGGGAGCGCTGCAGCCACTGCCTGAATAGCTGCCTCACGAAGACGAGCAGCCGTCACCTCCCTCTCATACTCCTCTGCCTCTCCTCTGGTTAGGTAATATCTCTGTTTTACCTGAAAGTCAAAGAAAGCAGGAGCAGGAAGGGTAATATGGAAAACTTGATGTCAGTTAATATCAACCGGTATAGGAGGGATTCATCATCCCTCTCAAGAAACTGGTAGCGTGTCATGGCGACGCGGCCAAGGAAAGCTGTATGGAGCGGGGGATCTCCTTCGCGAATGGGTACTCCAAGAAAATTTGATGTGCGAGTGGCATAGATCCCACCAAAGAAATCCCCTTCAATAGCATTCTTATTCAGCCTCCTTGCTATAATAGCTCCCATGTTGAAGATTTTGTCACCTGTCACTGCGCTCTTAAGGATACTAAGGTCGGGTGCACAGAGATGACAATGCTCAATCTTGCCATTAATGCATCTGCCTATGAAGAGGGCAAAATAATGCAAGGCAGGAAAATGAATACTCCCCATGGTAGCTTGTGTAATGTCTCTAGTTTCTCCAACCGTAATACCAGCGCAAGAATCTCTAACCGAAGATTTAGGAGGATCATTGAGGTTACCCCAAATAGGTATTTTGCAAATTCTACTGAAATCCTCTAAATCCATGGTATACGATTTATCGTAGAGATCAAACAGTACCGACGGCTCACGGCCAGTTGAAAATTTGAATCTACGAACAAAAGAGGCAGTGAGAGCAACATACTGTTCACATTTATCGGAGATGAATTCTTCGAGTCCGGCGTTGCGAACAAATGCATCAAACTCATCTTTGAAACCTGCCTCAATCATAAATTCATCAGAAGGCCATTAACATGGTTGTACCTGCGCGTCCCTAGGTTGGTAAGGATCAGGCTCCCAAATCGCAAGACGGGGACCTCTCTTGCTTGAGGAACCACCATGATAGTTTCTCCTGAACATCTTCCTTTTCTGAAATTTTCAGTGGCCCAAAGGAAAGGTGAACAAGGTTCAACTAAACTTGTAGCAACTACTCCCACAAGTGCCTAGAGACAATATTACGCATCAAAACTACTTGGGACCAGCTAGAATAAGCATGCAAAGCTCAAAAACATGGTCACTAAGGCAGCAAAAATACGCGGAGTATAAGGCACTAGAGCAAAAACTAATTGGACCAATGGAGGAGTCACTTACCAAGGAGTAATTTCCCCAAAACAGTTCAGAGAACGGTGATTTGAGCAAAGAGATCAAAAATCCCAGCAAGAGGAGCAAGAACACGGGTTTGAGCTGCGAAACGATTTTTTCTAGAGGTAGGAGAAGCAGATGTGAGCAAGAATGAGTGGAGGGGGTGCCTTTGGGCCCCACAAGCCTGGGTGGCGTGGCCAGGGGGGTGCCCGCGCCCCTAGGGCTTGTGGCCCACTGGTGTGGCCCCCAGACAGACTCTTTGTCCCAGTATTTTTCAAATATTCCAGAAAAAATCATACAATATTTTCACAACGTTTGAAGAACTTTTATTTTCGGGGTATTTTTCCACCACACGCTAAGACAGAAAACAGGGAAAATTAAACTAAATCTATCATTTTTCTTCTAAGCAACCGAAGGTGAAAGCTTAAAACAGAGGTTTGTGACTCCTCGATTCATCCATCTCATGGTCATCGAAAGAAATCCGTCAATGTGGTTGATCAAATCCCCTTGACAAAACTTTCTCGAATCGCAAAAGAGAACGGAGAATTTTCGAATAGTCACTAGGTCACCTCAATGGGGATATGTATCTCCCCAACAAGCACATCATACTTCATCTTGACACGAGGAATAGGGCATTCAAAGCTCCCAATAAGAATCGATGAAGTTTTTTTGATAGCATTGATGCAATGTACTCGATATTGTTTCTTCGGAAAGTGCAACATATGCTCATTACCGTTGACATGGAAAGTTGCATTGCCTTTGTTGCAATCTATAACAGCCCATGCAGTGTTTAAAAAGTGTCTTCCGAGGATGACAACCATGGCATCGTCCTCGGCAATATCCAAGATAACAAAGTATGTTAAGATAGTGGTGTTAGCAACCACAACAGGCACATCCTCGGAAATGCCGATAGGGAAAGCAGTTGATTTTTCGGCCATTTGCACAGAGATTTTAGTGGGTGTCAACTTATCCAGTCCAAGTCTACGATACAGAGAGAGAGGCATAACACTAACACCGGCTCCAAGGTCGCATAAAGCAGTTCTAACGTAGTTACCTTTAATGGAGAAGGTATAGTGGGCACACCGGGATCACCTAGTTTTTTAGGAGTTCCACCCTTGAAAGTGTAATTGGCAAGCATGGCGGAGATCTCAAGATCAGGTATCCTCCTCTTATTAGTCACAATATCTTTCATGTACTTAGCATACAGAGACATTTTGAGCATATCCATCAAACGCATTTCAACGAAGCGCTCAAAATCCTCATAATCCTTTTTCTTGGATGGTTTGGGAGGAAAGGCCATGGGTTTCTGAACCCATGGTTCCCTTTCTTTACCATGCTTCCTAGCAGTGAAGTCATTCTTATCATATCTTCTATTCTTAGGTTGTGGGTTATCAAGATCAACACTAGGTTCAATCTCCACATCCTTTTCATTGCTAGGTTGAGCATCTTCATGAACATCACTATTGATATTATCATTAGGCTCATGTTCATCACGAGATTGTGTTTCAGCATCAGAGATAGAGGCATCGTTTGGAATCTCAGGGGTAGCAGCAACAGGGTTGCTAGCGTGCAGGTTCCTATCATATTTCTTCTTCTTTCGAGGATGACTAGGTGCATCAGTGCTAACTCATTGAGACTCTTGTTCAACTCTCTTCGGATGACCCTCAAGATACAGAGGTTCCTGGGTCTTTCTACCACCTCTAGTAACGACTCTGAAAAAATTATCATTCAACTCATTGAGCAAGTCATTCTGAGCTTTAAGTACTTGTTCTACCTGAGTAGTAACCATAGAGGCATGTTTAGTCAGAAGCTTAAGATCATTGACATTTCTGTCCACACAAGCACTTAAATGACTAAGCATACGAGCATTCTTTTCCAATTGTCTGCTAACATAATCATTGAAACTTTGTTGTTTGGCAACGAAGTTATCAAATTCATCCATGCATAAGCTAGCAGGTTTATCAAAAGGAATATCACTCTCATCAAACCTACGCAGAGAATTTACTTCTACTACCTGTATCGGGTTATCGAGACCATGGATCTCTTCGATAGGTGGTACATTTTTGACATCTTCAGATTTAATGCCTTTCTTTCGCATAGATTTCTTGGCTTCTTGCATATCTTCAGGACTGAGGAATAGAATACCTCTTTTCTTCGGAGTTGGCTTAGGAGGTGGTTCGGGAATAGTCCAAGCATTCTCATTGCACAAGATGTTAGTCAGTAGAATCTCAGCTTGTTCTATAGTTCGTTCCCTAAAAACACTATCGGCACAACTATCTAGGTGGTCATTTGAAGCATCGGTAAGTCCATTATAGAAGATATCAAGTATCTCATTCTTCTCAAGAGGGTGATCAGGCAAAGCATTCAGTAGCTGCATAAGCCTCCCCCAAGCTTGTGGGAGACTCTCTTCTTCAGCTTGAGCAAAGTTGTATATTTCCTGCAAGGCAGCTTGCTTCTTATGGGCAGGGAAATATTTTTCAGAGAAGTAGTAGACCATATCCTGGGGCTACGCACACATCCAGGAGCAAGAGAAGTGAACCAGGTCTTAGCATCTTCCTTTAGCGAGAAAGGAAACAAATTGAGCATATAGTAGTGGCGAATCTTTTCCTCACTAGTGAATAGGGTGGCTATATCGTGCAGTTTGGTAAGATGGGCTACAACCGTTTCAGACTCATAACCGTGAAAAGGATCAGATTCGACCAGAGTGATTAACTCAGGGTCGACAGAGAATTCATAATCCTTATCGGTCACGAAGATATGCGAAGTAGCAAACTTCATGTCGTATTTCATCCTAGCGTTCGGAGATTTTTCTTTTCACTTGCGCAGAAGTTTCTCAACATCATAGCTATCCTTACACACAAGAAAATCCTCAGCTATCTCTCCCTCCATAACATAGCATGTATTAGGCATAACATGCAATTCAGGCATACTAGGAGGTTCTACTTCAATAGTATCAGCACTTTCATAAGTATCATCACATCTAGCAGCAGCTCTAGCAATATGTGCATCAAGGAATGCACCAAGTGGCAAAGCAGTATCAGGCATAGTATCAAGCATAGCATCACCAGGCACAGTATCAAGCATAGCATCATCAGGCATAGTATCAAGCATATCATCATCAGGCATAGTATCAAGCATAGCATCATAAGCATCATGGGCGGCAGAAGTAGCATCATCAAGCACATGCGACATATCAAGATTTCTAGCAGGAGGCGAAGTCGCAAACTTACTCAAAACTGAAGGTGAATCAAGTGCAGAGCTAGATGGCAGTTCCTTACCTCTCCTCATAGTGGAAGGTAGGATTTTAGTTCTTGGATCTTTCGGATTCCTCATAGTGATCAGCAGACATCAATCCCAAGTGACTCACAGAATATAGCTGTGCTTCCTCGGCAACGGCGCCAGAAAAAGCCATGATGTCCCACAAGCGTATGGGATCGCAACAGTTTTTGAGGGTAGAGTATTCAACCAAATTTATTGATTCAACTCAAGGGGAAGCGAAAGAATATTCTCAAGTATTAGCAGCTGAGTTGTCAATTCAACCACACGTGAAAGATTAGTGTCTGCAAGCAAAGTATCAGTAGCAAGGTAGTATGATAGCAACGGTGCCAGAAAAAGCCTTCGTGGACGGGATGTTAGTGTCGCTTACCTAGCCTCGGCAACGGCGCCAACAAAGTTTTGCAACAAGTAACAGCGGAGTAGTAAGCAACAGTAGTAGCAGCAGCAGCAAAGTAACAAGTAACAGCAGTAGTGGCAGCAGCAGCAAAGTGGCCCAATCCCTTTTGTAGCAAGGGACAAGCCTAGGCAAAGTAACGTAGCGAGGACCAGTAGTAAAAGACTCGTAGGCAGTGGATCGGTGATGGATGAGTATTATGGATGTGATTCATCATGTAACAGCTATAACACGGAGAGATAAGTAACTAGCTCCCGTTGGTCAATCTAATGTAGGCATGTATTCTGTATGTAGTCATACGCGCTTAGGGAAAAGAACTTGCATGACATCTATTGTCCATCCCTCCCGTGGCAGCGGGGTCCTAATGGAAACTACGGGATATTAAGGTTCTCCTTTTAATAAAGAACTGGACCAACGCATTAACACGCGGTGAATACGTGAACTCCTCATACTATGGTCATCTCCGGGAGTGGTTCCGGCTATTGTCACTCCGGGGTTGCCGGGTCATAACACATAGTAGGTGACTACAACTTGCAAGATAGGATCTAAAATACACATATATTAGCGACAAGATAATATGTTCGGATCTGAAATCATGGCACTCGGGCCCTAGTGACAAGCATTAAGCATAGCCAAGTAGTAGCAACATCAATCTAGAACATAGTGGATACTAGGGATCAATCCCCGTCAAGAACTACCTCGATTACATGATAGATCTCATCCAACTCATCACCGTCCAACAAGCCTACAATGAGATTACTCATGAACGATGAAGAGCATCATGGCATTGTCGATGGAGAAAGGTTGATGATGACGATGGCGACGATTTCCCCTCTCCGGAGCCCGAAACGGACTCGAGATCTGCCCTCTAGATGAAGAATAGGATGTGGCGGCGCCTCCATATGGAAAAACGCGATGAAACCTTCTCTCTGATTTTTTTTTTCACGCGAAACGGAAGATATAGAGCTGAGATTGGGGGCGGTGGTGCCACGTGGGCCCCACAAGCCTGCATGGCGCGGCCATAGGGGGTGGTCGCAGCCTGTGGGCTTGTGGCCCACTGGCATGCCCCCTCTGGTGGATCTTTGCACAGGTATTTTTCTTTTATTCCAGAAAAAATCTCCATAAATTTTCAGGACATTCCGAGAACTTTCATTTCTGCACGAAAACAACACCATGGCAATTCTGCTGAAAACAGCGTCAGTTCGGGTTAGTTCCATTCAAATCATGCAAGTTAGATTCCAAAACAAGGGAAAAGAGTTTGGAAAAGTAGATACAACGGAGACGTATCAACATGCCATGTATTGCATATATTCAGTTGATCATGCATCAGATGTGGATTGCATCTTGTCGTGCATGTGTCGTGGTGAATATCTATGTTGATGCTTGTTTCCGGTTTGCTTCGTCTCGATAGAGTTCCGCAAGCGTGTCGGAATGTGAGTACCCGTTCGACTACATCGGTTCGTTTGCTTCATGGAGTCGTTCTTCATCCAAGCGGGATCTTAGGCAAGATGACCATTTCCCTAGATACCATTACTATCATTGCCATGCTAGTTATTTCGATTTTATCGTTATGTCTCGCTGCCTACCACCTGTTAAATATCAGCCTCCCAACATTGCCATGAAAACCTTCAACCTGTTCACAATCTAGCAAACCACTGATTGGCTATGTTACCGCTTGCTTAACCATGTGTTAGCATTGCTAGTTGTAGGTGCAGTTATCTCCATGTGATAATATGGGTTCCTTGTTATATTACCATATTAAATGCTATTTAACTTAATGCACCTATATACTTGGTAAAAGGTGGAAGGCTCGGCCTTTCTAGCGTGGTGTTTTGTTCTAGCTTTGCCCCCTTAGTTTCGGCTACCGGTGTTATGTTCCATAAATGAGCGCTCCTAATATGCTTGGGGTTGTTATGGGGACCCCCTAGATTCTCGTTTTGGGATAAAGCTCGTCTGGCAAGGCCCAACTTGGTACTATATTTGCCCAACATAATAATTCTGTTAATACTGAAAAACATAGGGCATCATGAACCCGAGGATTAATTCAACATAATACAGGGAGGGCCAGTGTTGATGGTGATGGTCCAAACAGAGCCACTTGTGGGGCCACCCGGGGCAACTCAGGGGATTTCTATCCGGCCGCCGTACGTATTACTCATCCGTCATGTCCTGAGAACGAAATACACGGCTCCTATCGGGATTGTCGACACGTTGGGCGGCCTTGCTGGACTTGTTTTACCTTTCTCGAGCGTCTTGTGCGACGGATTCCGAGGATGCTTTGGGTAATCTCGAGGTTGAGGTTTTCCAATAGGAACCCGAGGAGATCACGGGTTTCCCTGATCGAGGTCATTCCGTCGCAGTGAGTGGTAGTTTGTGATGGACTAGTTGGAGCACCCCTGTAGGGTTAAATCTTTCAGAAAGTTGTGCCCGCGGTTATGTGGCAACATGGAAACTTTGTTTAACATCCGGTTCTAGATAACTTGAAGTAAGCTTAATTAAAAGATGCCAACTGAGTGTGTAACCGTGACTGTCTCTTTCGTGAGCTCCTTCTCCGATTGAGGACACGGTGGGGTTAATTTGTTGTAAGTAGGTGTTCAGGATCATTCATTTGATCACCAGTAGTTCACGTCCGCTATGCGTAGATCATCCCCCTCTTATTCTTGTACTCGTAAGCTAGCCACCTCATATAAATGCTTAGTCGCTTGCTGCAGCCTCACCACTTAACCATACCTCACCTATTAAGCTTTACTAGTCTTGATACCTTTGGAAATGAGATTGCTGAGTCCCTTGTGGCTCACAGATTACAACAACACCAGTTGTAGGTACATGTAAAGGTTACTTTGACGTGAGCGTGATGATTGTTCATTTGGAGTTTGTTCTTCTTCATCATCGATCTAGGATGGGTTCCAGGACGGTAGCCTGGGATAGCAAGGATGGATGTCGTTCTTTTCTCATTTGTTTTCGTCTGTAGTCGGACCCTGCTCTTCTTCATGATGATTATGTGTTTACTGATGTGACTCTAATGTAGGTTGTGGCGACTGTAAGCCAATTCCATATATTCTTCTCTTCAGTGCATGTATTGTAATGATATCCATTCTTGCAAAACGACGAGATGTGCTTCTATCCCTGTCGAGGCCCTCGTGCCAAAATGAGGATAGGGCCGCATCTTGGGCATTACACATCGTGAGGAAGTCAATATCGTCATAATCTAGCTCAAGTGGACTATGTTCAAGGTGTAGGTTTTGCCTTGATAGATTTTTCTATTTTAGGATAAATTGTCGTACTGTCAAGGGGGGCTCTCAAGTGAGTAGCTTAATCGTATCATTCGTTGAGAGCTCAAATCATTTGCATCCTTGAATCATATTTCTTGGTTCTTGTTTGGTCTTTCTCTTTGTGAGTATTAGAGCTTATGGTCATCTTTATGACAAGCTCGAGTTCATCGAAAACGTAGTTCATGTGCATCTTCTATGATGTTTTCAATGTTGGAGTTTTTGTCAATTCTTCATTCATAGAGGTTTCACATCTCTATATCATTGGCATTTTCATAATTGCATGAAGATGTCGCTGTTCGGATAGTACTTTTCGTGTGCTATCCAACAAGCTTGAGTTTTCTCAATTCGGAGCTTGTATGCGAAAGTTATGACAGTTCTGGGCAAGTTTTCTCTCTCAAGCGGAAGTACCACTAGGGTTGAGCGGTAGTACCGCTCTGGCGCTACTGCCGGCCTCTCTTCCGCTTATAATTTCTCCCTGAAATACCCCAAACACCCAAACCCAAACCAAAACCCAAGTGATTGAGCATCACTTAAGAAGTTATTCTTGTGTGGAACCAACACTTGTTACCTTTGAGGACTGTGCATCCTCTAGACGGCTAGGCGTCAAGGTCTAGAGCATCCTGTAGTCAATTGTGAATCACCGGGTGACCGGGTTTGTGAGGGTTTGGAAGTCTGCCCTGAAGACTTACCATGAGTGTTGGGCGAGGACTATGTGTCCTTAGCTCAAGGAGAATACCTAGGGACTATGTGTCCCGGGACTGTGTGCCTTTGGTTTCAATACCAAGCCGCTCCAAACCACACGTACAACTGTCACAACAGTTGAAACTGGGTCATCAACAACTGTCTTCATCGAGCTACTATTTTTTTTCCTCAACTCCTTTCATTTCCTCATTTGCATGTTGAAGACTTTCATGTGTACTATTTTAAGAATTTGACTCAAGACTTTCTCTGAATTCCTCACCTCAAATTCTTCACCTACTTATCATGTACTCGTGACCTGTGTAAACCAATTCTCTTAATTCACGCTGAGTACATTGCTGTAGACATTTTTGCACTTCTCACTAAGTACTATTTCCGCTGCACTCAGTTCATCATTGAGGATTTTCCTTACTAGGATTTTCCTCAATGATGAAATTGTAAAAATCGCCTATTCACTCCCCTCTAGTTGATATAACGCACTTTCAATTGGTATCAAAGCAAGGTACTCCCTTGTTGTGTGTGATTTTGGTTTAACCGCCTGGAGTTTTAGTTATGTCGACCGCAGGTATGATCAAGGTTACTGCAGGTTGTCCTACCTTCGAAGGAAAGGAATTCCCCTACTGGAAGACCAAGATTCAAATGCATCTTCAAGCAATTGACAACGATCTCTCGTATATTGTGGAAAATGGCATTCCCCCCATCAGTGCTACTATCTCTGCCGCTGATATTATGAAGTTCAAGCAACTCGACTCGCAAGCGAAGAATATCATCTATGGACACGTGAACAAAGGTCAGTATGGCAGAGTCAGTGCTTTGGGCACAACTAAGCTTATCTGGGATAGGATGTCCAAAGTCAATGACGGAGTCTTAACACAGCGTGACTCTCGTGTTGATGTTCTTCACAATCTCTTCAACTATTTCAAGAGGCTTGATAATGAAAGCTGCCAAGACACCTTTGATCACCTCACTGACATCTCAAATGAATTGCAAGCTCTAGGAGCCAGAGACATCACTGACCATGAAGTTGTGAAGAAACTGCTACGATCTTTTGATCTGTCATTTGACACACTAGTTCTGATGATTCAAGAACGAAGACACTACAAGATGCTTGATCCTGCTGATATACTTGAGAAACTCAATATTCATGAATTCCAACAAGAAGAAAAGAGAGATCTATATGGACCAAGCTATTCAAGACCTCGTGCGCTGAAGGCTAAGGCTGTTTCCTCATCTGAAGAAGAAGAACCTGATTGCAGTCTTGGTGATCCTGAAGAACTTGGGCAGGAACTTGCTATGCTCGTGAGGAAATTCCAGAAGTTCACAAAGTGTGGCCAGTTCGGAAAATCTTCAAGAAAAGATATGAGGAAATCAGAATCTTCATCTGAGGACCACAAGAAAATAACCTGTCACAAATGCAAGAAATATGGTCACTTCATTGCTGACTATCTTTGTTGGGTGAAAGAATCAAGGAAGAAAAATGCAAGGATGAAAGTTCTGATGACTCGAAGAAAAAGAAGAAATCTTCAAAGCCCTCATCTTCAAAGTCCTCATGACACAAGAAGATCGGTTTCAGAAAGGCTCGGGCACTCATTGGCAAGGAAATGGATTTTGAAGAAGAATTTGAGGAATGTGATAAAGAGGAAGGTTCTGAAGTGGATTTGGAGTTTGGTGTGGAAAGTCTTGCACTTGCTACCACATTCATCAGTAAGTCGATCTTCAACCTTGAAGAAAATGAGAACCTCAACAACATCGATAAATATGCTGATGACTTCTCTCCCACCTATTGCTTCATGGCAAAAGGTTTAAAGGTACCAAACCACACTTCCTCCTCTGATTTTAGTGACTGTGAACCTAATGATTATCAAAAACCCAGTTACTATAAACTTGCCAACATCGCCACTAAGCAACAAAGTGCTAGTGAAAAGCTTCAAAAACTGCTAGACAGAAGCGATGATCTGTTGGATGATGAAATGAATCGTACTCAAAACCTCACTGAAGATGTTCAAAGTCTTCGGTCTAGATTTGATAGTCTTCAAGATCATTATGGTACACTCTTGGCTGATCATGAGAAGCATTCCTATGAATTTCTTCAAATAAAGCTTGATCTTGAGAAGTTGATAATGTCCCACGATGATCTTCGAATGGAAAATGATTCATTCCTTGCTCAACAGATCAATACCGCTCAGAAAGAATTCATTCCACCATGTCTGAAATGCATCGACCATGAAACTGCTAATTCTTCACCTGAAACCTCAAATGATTCTATCGCTACAAATTCTTCAACTGTTTGTGTGGTCTCAAATTCTTCACTTGATGAAACCACAAATGCTACTGACAAAAATGCAGGATTGAAGGAATTGTATGTGACAGGCATATACAAAAGTATCAAAGGGCATCAAACCTTTGCGATGTGCTCAAAAAGGAGATTCTGAATAGGAACCCGAGGAAAGAGGGCATTGTCTTCTAGAGGAAACTGAATGTTGATGGATCATACTCGAAACCTGACGAGTACCCCAAAACCTCATGGGTTCCTGCTAAAGGTCCTCCCATTGATCCATCCACTCTAACAGGCTTTGCATGTCAAATGTCACATTCCTCTCATGAGTCATTTGACTCCAACTATAAACTGTTCAAAAATCAATTTGGTGAAGTATTTGCTCGATATGTTGGAACTAACTGCATGAATGGACCTCCCGTGAGGAAAATTTGGATTCCCAAAAGTTGCTTGGAAAATCTTCACGTGAATGTCCTCATGAAACCACCAGTGAAGAACCAGAACTCCATATGAAATCCCTCAGGTGGACCAAAGTCTTCACGAGGATCAAAATCCTCAAATGGTCAAAATTATGCTCATACTCGCACTAATGCTTCTGATATGCAGGGAAACTAGTATGGACATGAATATGAGCACTATCCCTCAAATTATTATGTTCATAAGTCCTCAAAGAACTTCTCTGCCTATTCATTTGAGTACTCTAACCCCCCTACTGTGAAAAGAAGTGCATTAGCTTCAATGCCTCCATTCTCATATGGTGCTCGTAGGATGATGAACTCTTTGCCACCCCTTCAGATGTGGGTGGTGAAGAAATCGAACTAATCACTTCTACAGGTGAGGTCTCCACATGAAAGTCATGATCTGGAGAATTTGCTGGAGACCTAAGGAAATTGCTTGATTGGATGCAAGCTAAAACATGATGAAATGGTCTAACATTTCACTTGTCCTCAAATTTACTATTTGTGATGAAATTCAAGTCTGATGAAATTGATGTCATATTCTTCAAATCTGAAGCATATGAGATGGTAAGCTTTACTAATTCATATGCAGGATGACCAACCCAAGAACACAGAGTGGGTTCTTGACAGTGGATGTACAAATCACATGACTGGTGATAAAATCTTATTGATGAATATCCCACTGACTCCATCACCACTGAAGAAAATCACTTACGCTGATAAAGGTAAAAGCAAGGTATTGGGGCTTGGTAAAGTGGCTGTCTCTAAGGATCGACACATGGACAAAGTCATGCTTATCGAATCCCTTGGGTTTAACCTCATGTCAGTCTCAATGTTTTGTGATATTGACATGATTGTCATCTTTGGAAAATATAGATGTGTAGTCATCATGGAATCTGGCAAATCCAAAGTCTTCGAAGGCTTTAGGAGAGGAGACTTGTATATTGTTGATTTTTCCACAGGTCATCAACCAACCACGTGTTTACTAGCAAAAACCTCAGAAGGCTAGCTATGGAATCAACGTCTTGATCATGTAGGCATGAGGAATTTGCACACTCTCGCAAAGAATAAGCATGTCATTGGCATCGAAACTGTCAAATTCCTCAAGGACCATCTGTGCGGTGCTTGTGAGTGTGAAAAAATGACCAGATCCAAACACCCCTCGAAGACTATCATGACTACTACTCGTCCATTTGAACTGCTTCACATGGATCTCTTTGGACCTACTCATTATGCTAATCTAACCAATGCAGCATCTCTATATGTCTTTTTCATCATTGATGACTATTCTCGTTATACTTGGCTACACATCATTGCTTACAAAAATGAAGTGCACGAAGTCTTCAAACGATTTTCCTCAAGGTCCTCAACAAACTTCGACGTCAAGATCAAACACATAAGGAGTGATAATGGGACAAAATTCAAAAATACTGGTCTTGGTGATTATCTTGATGAACTTGGTATTACTCACGAATTGTCTGCTCCTTATACTCCTCAACAGAATAGTGTCATTAAATGAAAGAACAAGACTCTGGTTGAAATGGCATGGACTATGCTTGAAGAATACCAGATTCCTCATTGCTTTTGGCCTGAAGCAATCAACACTGCTTGCCACATCATCAAAAGGGTATACCTTCACAAATTCCTCAAGAAAACCTCGTACGAACTCCTCACACACAAGAAACCAAATGTAAGTTATTTCAAAGTCTTTGGTGCAAGATGCTGGATTAGAGATCCTCACCATAGCTCAAAGTTTGCACCTAAAGCACATCAGGTTTTTATGCTTGGTTACGGAAAGGACTCGCACACCTACAAAGTCTTCAGCACTTATCACAACAAGGTTGTTGAAACTGTAGATGTGTGGTTCGATGAAACTCATGGCTCAAGAAGAGAGAAACTACCTCCTGTGTAGATAAATTGGCTCCCGAGGAAACTATTAAGCAGAAGGCTACGGAAGATATCATTGCAACTGAGGAACAACCCCTTGTTGAAGAAATCCTCCCCAACAATGATGAAATTCAAGCAGGTGCACCTGAGGAAAATGCTACAGATCAAATTCTTAAGCCCAACCAAAGTCTTCAACCAGCACATCCAAGGATTGCATATGAAGTGGAAATTGACAAAAAATCATCGATGATATCAATGCACCAGGTCCTCTCACTCGTTAAAAAGCTTCACATTTAGTTGACTTTTGTGGGCATTCCTATTTTGTGTCTATCACAGAACCCTCAAAAGTTGTTGAAGCCTTCATGGAACCTGAGTGGATCCAGGCCATGCAACATGAACGTCTTCAGTTCAAGCTAAATGAAGTATAGGAACTCGTCAAACAACCAGATCCTCGCAAGCACAATATCATCGGCACCAAGTGGATCTACTCAAACAAGCAAGATGAGGATGGTCAGGTTGTGAGAAACAAGGCACGACTTGTATCCCAAGGCTACACACAGGTTGAAGGAATTGACTTTGATGAAACTTTTGCATCTGTTGCTAGACTTGAAACTATTCGGATATTGCTTGCTTATGCTAACCATCACAATATTACTCTATATCAAATGGATGTGAAAAGTGGATTACTCAATGGTAAGCTTGAGGAAGAAGTATATGCTGCTCAGCCCCCAGGTTTTAAAGACCCAAATCATCCTCACAAAGTCTTCAGAATCAAAAAGGCAATCTATGGCCTCAAGCAAGCCCTCGGGCGTGGTATGATACATTGAAGGAATTCCTCATGAAGAAAGGCTTCAAACCCGGTTCACTTGATCCTACTATTTTCAAAACTATGACAATGAACTATTCGTGTGCCAAATATATGTCGACGACATTATTTTTGGTTACACTGACAAATGTTACAATGATGAATTTGCCTACATGATGGGTGAAGAATATCAAATGTCCATGATGGGGAGCTAAAATTCTTCTTAGGTCCGCAAATTCGTCAACAACACAATGGCATCTTCATATCTCAAGAGAAATACCTCAAGGATGTCCTAAGGAAATTCGGCATGCATGAATGCAAAGGCGTCAAGATTCCAACCACCTTTGTACCGACAAAAATGGTATATATTTCGATCAACAGGTATATCGCTCTATGATTGGCTCTTTATTGTATCTATGTGCATCTAGGCCAGACATTATGCTTAGTGTTTGCATGTGTGCATGTTTCCAAGCAAAACCGAAGGAATCACACCATAAGGCTGTGAAACACATTCTTCGATATCTAGCTCACACACCAACACTAGGATATGGCACCCCAAGGGCTCAAATCTTCACCTCGTTGGATATTTTGATTCTGATTATGCTGGTGACCGTGTGGATCACAAGTCAACGTCAGGCACATGTCATTTCCTTGGACGATCCTTAGTCTGTTGGTCCTCAAAGAAGTAGAATTGCGTATCAATCTCCACTGTTGAAGCTTAATACATTGTTGCTGGATCTTGCTATGCTCAACTACTATGGATGAAGAAAACCCTCACATATTATGACATCAACATGAAGAATGTGCCCCTCTACTACGACAATGAGAGTGCAATCAAGATCGCCTACAACCCAGTACAACACTCAAAGACCAAGCACATCCATATTGGTCATCATTTTCTTCGTGATCATGTACTCAAGGACAATATCATCATCGACCATGTGAAGACTGATGTCCAGCTAGCAGATATCTTCACGAAGCCCTTGGATGAGAAAAGGTTTTGCAAGTTGCGGTGTGAGCTAAATATCCTAGAACCATCGAATGTTTTGTAAAAATGCACACATCCTAACACTTATGCAAAATTGATGACTTTGATACGCAACACATGAAGTAGCGTTTTTCTTCAATCAATGAAGAATAACACTCTAAGTATGAAGAAATTAATAAAGAATTCGATTCTCACGGCCCTACGACAATTGTACGTGGTGCCTAAAATCATCATTCTTATACGGTGGGTCACGCCACCACCAAACTTTTAAATTCTTCAAATTGAAATTATTCAAAGTTGAAATTCTTCAAAAGTGAGACTTTTCACAAATTCTTCAAAATTTTCAAAGTCTTCAAAAATTCTTAAATTCTTCAATTTTTTCCGTGATGATCTTCATTGACTATATATATATTATATAATGAGCTTTCAATGTCCTCAAAAGCATTCACTTATTGCTAAGTCTTCAAGTTGGTATTTCTTCTAAGTGAATGTGATCGGACCCGTCTCCCCTCTAAGCTAAGCTCAACCAAGTCTATTCTCAAATCTTCATATGTGTTCTATTAGACATTTGTTCAAAGTACTCACTCAGACCTTATCAGTTGATGACTTTGCAACAAAATCCTCAAAATTCAAAAGAAAAAATTACCGTTACCACTGTAACTGCACCCACTACTCATGATAGGATAACCACGATCTTCAGTATCACCATCGCTTCGTACGTGGGTAGCACGTGTCATGGAGAGACGAAAGGGAAGGGGCGGTTTCGTCCGAAGAATTCACTTCAGACCGTTTTCACGTGAGCTATAAATAGCCCCTTACCCCCCTCCAGTGAAAAATCTTCTCTCACTCTCGTCTTCTCCGCTCGAGCTCAAAACCTAGCACTGCCCCTAGCAATCTTCATCACCGGTGAGGAACAGCTTCACTGCCTCAACCTCGCCGTCTCCAGACTCACACCGACCGCGGATCATCTTCCTCCGTTGCCGCCGTAGCTGTCTTTAGTCACCGAGTTAGGGCACTGAAGATCTGAACCGAAGAACTCCTATTTTTACTTCCCCAGTTCATTGTGTTCTTCATACAAGGTAATTAAAATCCTATTTTACTACCCGTGTCAATTCATTTATTTTATTTAGATTCGTGAAATCAATTATTCTTCAGAAAATCTTTCAGATGTGCGCACACTTGTCTAAAAACACTTGATGAATTTCACTAAGTCACAAAATTCTTCACGAGATTCCTCAATTGGGTAAATTTTCAAATCTGCGCAACTCTCGAACCCAAGATCAGAATGCTTAGTCAATTCCTCAACGCCGTACTGGTCAAATTCCTCAATTTGAGTAATTTTTTTTAATTTCCTCAAACCTGAGAACACATATGACCTCTCCAAACTCTTCGCACCTATACTCTGTTCACAGGTACAAAATGTCAGCTGATGAATTACTAGGTTCTCATCAACTTAACTCATTTGTAGCATTTCTTGAAGAAACATTACCCGAGTCCTCAAATTCCTCACGAATACAAATTCCTCGGCAAAAACCTTAGCTGAAGAAAATGGAGGGAGACAGAAAACAGAAGGGTGGCAAGAAGCTAGAACAGAACATTTCTTTTGAAATCCCAGAGGAAATATATTCTGACTATTGCATGCCAGATGAAGAAATTCATGGGAAATAAACCACTACAAAAGTCAAGATCATGCCTCAAAGGATTGAACGCAGATGGGCAAAGGAGTGGAAAGAATACATGTATGTCACACCAAAGTATGCCAAGAAGTTTGCCCTCAAACCTCCTTGAAAAAGATTGCCTCACGGAGACCAACAGACCGCACATCCCTCCAGCGTAGCCACAATTGAAGACTATCCTTAAGAAAAAGCCAAGTATTTGTCCAAGCTGAGGAAAAAGGAAAACGTTGATGTAACAAAGTTCAATGAGGATTCTACTGCTGCACATGCTGCTGCCTCCTACTCTGATGTTGAGGCTTCTGCTATAGAACAACCTCCCAAGAAGGCATTGATGAAGAAACCAGGTGTCAGGTCAAAACCCTCAGCAACATTATCCAAAGAGCAAATTCCGCAGACAGAAGCAACAACGGCTGCAAAGTCCTCAACTGCAGCATAGTCTTCACTCCCTATGCAGTCACAACTCAGGCAGCATCAAACAGGGAATCCAAATTCCTCAAGTCTCAACACCTCCTCCTCAAAACCTAGAAATGTCTGCTGAAGAAAAGGAGGTTGATGAGGACATTGGTAGCACCACACCTGTAATCCATGATGATTTCTGGGAAAAGGATCATCCAAACTCACCAGTGACTTCACAAATTCCTCAAACAACTGCATCTCCTTCAGCTACAGAAATTTTGACTGCCTCTGAAGAAAAGAGCTGACGAGTGAAATCAGCACCAGACCAAGAATCAGCTCCATCAGCTGATGAAAATGAAAATGAAACTCCTGTACCAAAAACTGCATCTGCTCCTCCGGCACAGCAAATTCCTCAAACTAAAGAACAAGCTCCTGAAGAAAATGCCTTAGCACACGATAAAGATACAACTGATGAACCACTTGTTGCAAATCCTGACATTGCAATCATGGTGGCCAAAAATCCTCAAGATGATGAAATTCAACATCAAAATCTTCAACCAAAGCCTCATGAGCCATACTCAAAGAGGCCAAAGTTTCTAAAAGAAGATTTCTATGATGAACATCATTTCGTCACGGGAGAAAATCCATACGACAAGCTTCGTATGGGGCACAAGAAGTTTTGGACCAGAACACAACTCAATTATTATGTTGGTGTGCTTATGGAGAAGATAAAGGTACTTCATCACACGCACATTCCTCATTGTGATATGGAGGAAATTCCTTGGTTTACCCCAGTTCTGAGTGTTCTTCACGGTACAGGGCTACTGCCATTCTGCACAGATATCAGTGACTGGAATACAAATACCATTCTTTAGTTCTATGCCACACTGCATATCTCAGGTGACCCTAAAAACATCAACTCTTGGGTCTTGGACTGGATGACTTAGCACACCCACTTAACAACTCCAGCCACAAAATTGCTTCGAGCTCTACCAATCTCAATTCCTTCAGATGAGGTAATTAACCTATATGATGAAAGAGAGTTGCCAAATCATCTAATGGAGGCCCTCATGAAGCCTTTAGCTCCGAGCTAACCTCCAAGGACTAGATTCCTAGTGAAGGAATTAAAGTATGTGCCTAGAACAGTCTGTAGAATATTGGCCTATTCTTTCGCACCTATCAAAGGGCATGATAATGCAGAAGATGTTGTTGGTATCATGAAGAACATCTTGTTCAACGTCATTCACGGAACCGATACTTTCTGCATCTACTACTATTACTCCACACATCAACCGCTATCCAGCATGCATCTAGTGTATAGAGTTCATGACGAACAGAGTAATGCTTTAAGCAAGATGACATGATGTAGAGGGATAATCTCAAACCAATGATGAAAACCCTATCTTTTTACCCTTGATGGCAACAACATGATGCGTGCCTCACTACCCCTTCTGTCACTGGGTGAGGTCACCGCACGGTATGAACCCAAAACCAAGCACTTCTCCCGTTGCAAGAACCATAGATCTAGTTGGCCAGACAAAACCCACAACTCGAAGAGAATTACAAGGATATGAAATCATGCATAAGAGAGATCAGAAGAAACTCAAATAAGATTCATAGATAATCTGATCATAAATCCACAATTCATCGAATCTCGACAAACACATCGCAAAAGAAGATTACATCGGATAGATCTCCATGAAGATCATGAAGAACTTTGTATTGAAGATCCAAGAGAGAGAAGAAGCCATCTAGTTACTAGCTATGGACCCGTAGGTCTATGGTGAACTACTCACGCATCATCGGAGAGGTCATGTTGTTGATGAAGAATCCCTCCGTGTCCGAATCCCCCCTCCAGCAGAGCACCAGGACGTGCCCCAGATGGGATCTTGCGGAGACAGAAGCTTGCGGCGGCGGAAAAGTGATTGCGATGATCTCCTGATTTTTTTCTGCAATTTATGGGAATATATAGGCGAAAGTCCTAGGGCAAAGGGCGTCCAGGGGGCCCACAAGCCTGGATGGCGCGCCCCCCCTGGCCGCGGGGTGGGGGCTTGTGGGGCCCCTGGGGCTCCTCTGCCTTGGCTCCCAAGTTTCCCGATCTTCTTCCGTTCCAAAAAAAATATTTTCGGGGATTTTCTTCCGTTTGGACTCCGTTTCAAAATCTCCTCTGAAAGGGGTCAAAAACATGGAAAAAACAGGAACTGGCACTTGGCACTGAGTTAATAAGTTAGTCCCAAAAAATAAATAAAAGGCATGCAAAACATCCAAAGTTTGACAAGATAATAGCATGAAACCATCAAAAATTATAGATACTTTGGAGACGTATCAAGCATCCCCAAGCTTAACTCTTGCTCGTCCTCGAGTAGGGAAGTGATAAAGAATGAATTTTTGATGTGGAATGCTACCTAGCATAGTTGTCCTTTGCAACTTCTTTCACGTGACATGAATGTTCAGATCCATAAGATTCAAAACAATATTTTTCTATTGACATGAAAACAGTAATACTTCAAGCAAACTAGCAAAGTAATCATGAACTTTCAAAATAACAAGGCGAAAGAAAGTTATCCCTACAAAATTATATAGTCTGGCTATGCTCCATCATCCTCACACAACTAATGTAAATAATGCACAACCCCGGAATTGGCCAAGTAATTGTTTTCGCAATCTTACTTTCTCAAACCTTTTATAACTATCACGCAATACATGAGCGCGAGCCATGGATATAGCACTATAAGTGGAATAGAGTGTGGTGGTGGTTGTGAGATAAAAAGGAGGAGATGGTCACACTGACTCGGCGTATCAATAGGCTATGGAGATGCCCATTAATAGATATCAATGTGAATGAGTAGGGATTGCCATACAAGATATGCACTAGAGCTATAAGTATGTGAAAGCTCAAGAGGAAAACTAGTGGGTGTGCATCCAACTTGCTTGCTCACGAAGACCTAGGGCAATTTTGAGGAAGCTCATCATTGGAATATACAAGCCAAGTTATAAAACGAAGATTCCCACTAGCATATGGTAGTGACAAAGCAAGAAGCTCTCAATCCTGAAGAACATGGTGCTAACATGAAGCACAAGTGTGGAAAAAGATAGTAGCATTCTCCCTTCTCTCTTTTTCTCTCCTTTTTTTATTTGCGCTCTTAGGCCTCTTTTTTTCTTTTTTTTCTTTTCTTTTTTTTTGTTTTTGGGCTCTTTGGCCTCATTTTTTTATTTCCTCACATGGGACAATGCTCTAATAATGATGATCATCACACTTTTATTTACTCACAGCTCAAAGATCACAATGATGATGACTCCATAGAAAATGCCTCCGGCGGTGTACCAGGATGTGCAACCATCTAGCATGGTGTATGACGTTCAAACATCTCGCTAGCTATCTTACAATCATGCAATGGGAATATGAGAGTGACGGCACAAGTCATGAGACGAAACGGTGGGAGTTGCATGGCAATATATCTCGGAATGGCTATGAAAATGCCATAGTAGGTAGGTACGGCGGCTGTTTTGAGGAAGGAATTTGGTGGGTTTGTGCACCGGCGAGAGTTGCGCGACACTAGAGAGGCTAGCAATGGTGGAAGGTGAAAGTGCATCTATACCATGGGCTCACATTAGTCATGAAGAACTCACATACTTATTGTGAAAGTTTTTATTAGTAATCGAAACAAAGTGCTAAACGCATACTCCGAGGGGAAAGGTTGGTAGGTGTAAACCATCGCGCGATCCTGACCTCAACACAAAGGATGACAATCAATAGATCAATTATGCTCCGACTTCCTAACATAGCGGTTCACCATACGTGCATGATACGGGAATCACTAACTCCAACACAAGTATCTCTAGATTCACAACACCCTACTAACATAACTCTCAATATTACCGAATCCACGTCTCAAAACTAATTGAGAGGAATCGAAACTTCTCTTTCTACTCAATGCACATGAAGATGGAGGTTTTTGCATCCTCTTTGGGTACCTAGCACATTTGGGACTACTTTCATAGCATAAGCCAACTACCAAATCATGCACCACCGTGCTCTAAAGATATAAGTGAAGCACAAGAGAAAAGTATCTAGCTCAAAAGATATAAGTGAAGCACTAGAGCAAAAGTATCTAGCTCAAAAGATATAAGTGAAGCACTATGGACATTCTAGGAAAATCACGATGAGTGCATGTCTCTCTGTCTCTCAAAAAGGTGTGCAGCAAGGATGATTGTGACACATCAAAAAGAAAAGACTCCTAAGATACAAGACGCTCCAAGCAAAACACATATCATGTGGTGAATAAAAATATAGCTCCAAGTAATGTTACCGATGGATTGAAGACGAAATAGGGGATGCCTTCCCGGGGCATCCCCAAGCTTAGGCTTTTTGGTGTCCTTGAATTTGGCTTGGGATGCCTTGGGCATCCCTAAGCTTGAGATCTCTCCACTCCTTATCTCTTTGTACATGAGAACATCACCCAAAACTTGAAAACTTCACAACACAAAACTTAAACAGAAACTTGTGATAACATTAGTACAAGAAAACAAACTACCACTTCTTTTGGTACTGTAGCAAACTTGAATTCCATCTATATTGATGATGGGCTACTCTATTCTCACTTTTCCATGGCTAGTACCCCCCCCCCCCCCGATACTAACCATAGTTTCATCAAACCAAGCAAACAACTGAACAAAAACAGAATCCGTCAAAACAGACCAGTTTGTAGCAATCTGTATACTTCGTATACTTCTCGTACCTCAAAAAATCTGAAAAATTACGAAGGCCTAGGAAAAATGCATATCAATTAGCAACAAAAAGAATCAACTCAAAATATCTTTCTGGATAAAAATGAAAAATCATCTCGTGAGCAAAAACTTTCTGTCTTTTTCCAGCGGGATCAAACAACCATTACCAAGACTAGTCATAAAGGTTTTGCTTGGCTCAAACACAAAAAGAAACACAAAAAACACAATCACAACAGAATTTTGATGGTGTGGACGCAACAAAACAGAAAGAAAAAGATAAATCCATTGGGTTGCCTCCCAACAAGCGCTATTGTTTAACGCCCTTAGCTAGGCATAGAAGCGATAGAATCATGTATCGTCGTCTTTGGTGCTCAAACCATAGGTGGCCCTCATCATGGATTCAGAAGGCAATCATATTTTCTTTCTAGGAAAGTGTTCCATGCCCTTCCTTAAAGGAAATTGAAATCTAATATTCCCTTCCTTCATATCAATGATAGCACCAATAGTCCTTAGGAAAGGTCTACCAAGAATAATAGGGCATGTAGGATTGCAATCAATGTCAAGCACAATGAAATCCACGGGTACATAGTTCCTATTTGCAATAATAAGAACATCATTGATCCTTGCCATGGGTTTTTTGACAGTAGAATCAGCAAGATGCAAATTAAGAGAACACTCTTCAATCTCATTAAAACCCAGAACATCACATAAAGACTTTGGAATCGCAGAAACACTAGCACCCAAATCACACAAAGCATTGCACTCATAGTTTTTGATTTTGATTTTGATGGTAGGTTCCCACTTATCATGAAGCTTTCAAGGGATAGAGACTTCCAATTCAAGTTTCTATCATAGCTTCGACGATATGATTGGTAAAGGCTTTGTTTTGTCTATAAGCGTGTGGAGAGTTCAACATGAATTGCATCAAAGAAATGCATTCAATCAAGGAGCAACTATCATAATTTAATTCCTTGAAATCCATGGTAGTAATTTCATTACTACTCAAAGTTTTAACGCCTTGTACTCCACTTTTAATGCTTTTAGCATCAAGATAGATGGACTCTGAATCATTGGGGCACTTTTCAACCAAAGTGGATTCATATCCAGCCCCATAATCATTAGGTTTGACACAAGAAAACAAAGATTCAATGGGAGTCACACCAAGCACTTTAAGATCTTCGTGATTCTCATCACGAGTTTCAGGTTTAGCAGCCATTTTATTGACTAAAGTAGCTTGCTTATCAGAAATCTGGCCCAGTAGCTTTTCAAGGCGAGCAAACTGAGAATTCGGCGCAAGGAATTTTTTGGCCATATCATCAACTTCTCTACTCATAAAAGCCAGAAAAGAATTTTGCTCCTTCAGCTCTCTACGGAAGTAACTATTATATTCAAACTGTGTAGACACGAAGCCTTTAACACTAGTCTCAATCTCTTCTAACTTCGCAAAGCGAGCATCAAAATCCCTTAGTGGGGCCATTCGGGATTTAGCACACAAGCAAGCACACAAGCAAACAAAGAGCAGGCGAGAAAAAGGGCGAACGAAAAAGGCAAATTGGTGAAGTGGGGGAGAGGAAAACGAGAGGAAACTGGTAAACAAAGTAAATGCAAGAGATGAGTTTGCAACACCTACTTGGATGAGTTATTGACTTGATCATCCTCCGCGGCAACGGCGCCAGAAATCCTTCTGCTATCCCACAGACAACAGCGCCAGAAGTTGACACGTTGATAGAGGTTGGGCTTGCGTTGGTTCTTCCCTTGAAGAGGAAAGGGTGATGCAGCACAGGAGCAGTAAGTATTTCCCTCAGTTTGAGAACCAAGGTATCGATCCAGAAGGAGGGTCTCGTCAAGTCCAGAGTACGTGCGCAAACACAAACAAGCTTGCACCCAACGCTTCAAAGGGGTTGTCAATCCCTTCAAGATTGTTTGCAAAGTGAGATCTGAAGGCGGAAAGTGCAACGAAGTAAAAAGTGTAAGGCTGAAAATATGGTGTGGAGTAGACCCTGGGGGCATAGTGTTCACTAGAGGCTTCTCTCAAAATAGCAAATATCACGGTGGGTGAACAAATTACTGTCGAGCAATTGATAGAACCACGCAAAGTCATGACGATATCTAAGGCAATGATTATGCATAGAGGCATCACGTCCGAGACAAGTAGACCGATACTTTCTGCATCTACTACTATTACTCCACACATCGACCGCTATGCAGCATGCATCTAGTGTATTGAGTTCATGACGAACAGAGTAATGCTTTAAGCAAGATGACATGATGTAGAGGGATAATCTCAAACCAATGATGAAAACGCCATCTTTTTACCCTTGATGGCAACAACACGATGCGTGCCTCGCTACCCCTTCTGTCACTGGGTGAGGTCACCGCACGGTATGAACCCAAAACCAAGCACTTCTCCCATTGCAATAATCATAGATCTAGTTGGCCAGACAAAACCCACAACTCAAAGAGAATTACAAGGATATGAAATAATGCCTAAGAGAGATCAGAAGAAACTCAAATAAGATTCATAGATAATCTGATCATAAATCCACAATTCATCGGATCTCGACAAACACACCGCAAAAGAAGATTACATCGGATAGATATCCATGAAGATCATGGAGAACTTTGTATTGAAGATCCAAGAGAGAGAAGAAGCCATCTAGTTACTAGCTATGGACCCGTAGGTCTATGGTGAACTACTCACGCATCATCGGAGAGGTCATGGTGTTAATGAAGAAGCCCTCCGTGTCCGAATCCCCCCTCCGGCAGGGCACCAGGACGTGCCCCAGATGGGATCTTGCGGAGACAGAAGCTTGCGGCGGCGGAAAAGTGATTGCGATGATCTCCTGATTTTTTTTGGAATTTATGGGAATATATAGGTGAAAGTCCTAGGGCAAAGGGCGTCCAGGGGGCTGATACGTCTCAAACGTATCTATAATTTTTGATGGTTTCACGCTGCTATCTTGTCAACTTTGGATGTTTTGTTTACCTTTTATATCTTTTTTGGGACTAACTTATTAACTCAGTGCCAAGTGCTAGTTCCTGTTTTTTCTGTGTTTTTGACTCTTTTCAAATATGATTTTGGAACAGTGTCCAAATGGAATAAAATCCCCAAAATGATTTTTTCCAGAATGGAAGAAGATCGGGAGGCTTGAGGGCCAAGCAAGTGGGCCCACAGGGAGCCCACAAGCCCTGTTTCCGCGGCTAGGGGGAGGCTGTGACAACCAAGCTTGTGCCCCCCCTGGCGCTCCCCTACCCTAGGTCTTTGGCCTATAAATTCCCTAAAAATCCAGAAAAAATCAAGGCGTCCACGAAAACACTTTTCCGCCACTGCAAGCTTCCGTTTCCGCGAGATCTCATCTGGAGACCCTTCCCGGTGCCCTGCCGGAGGGGACTTTGGAGTTGGAGGGCTTCTTCATCAACATCATCGCCCCTCCAATGACTCATGAGTAGTTCACTTCGGACCTACGGGTCCGTAGTTAGTAGCTAGATGGCTTCTTCTCTCTCTTGGATCTTCAATACAATGTTCTCCATGATCTTCATGGAGATCTATCCGATGTAATCCTCTTTGGCGGTGTGTTTGTCGAGATCCAATGAATTGTGAATTTGTGATCAGATTATCTATGATTTATATTTGAGTCTTTGCTGATTTCTTATATGCATGATTTGATATCCTTGTAAGTCTCTCCGAGTCTTGGGTTTTGTTTGGCCAACTAGATCTATGATTCTTGCAATGGGAGAAGTGCTTGGTTTTGGGTTCATACCGTGTGGTGACCTTTCCCAGTGACAGTAGGGGCAGCAAGGCACGCATCATGTTGTTGCCATCAAGGGTAACAAGATGGGCTTTGTCGTAGATATGAGATTGTCCATCTACATCATGTCATCTTGCTTAAAGCGTTACTCTGTTCTTTTGGACTTAATACACTAGATGCATGCTGGATAGCTGTCGACGTGTGGAGTAATAGTAGTAGATGCAGAAAGTATCGGTCTACTTGTTTTGGACGTGATGCATATAGATATAATCATTGCTATAGACAACGTCATGACTTTGCGCGGTTCTATCAATTGCTCGACAGTAATTCGTTCACCCACCGTCTACATGCTTTCATGAGAGAAGCCACTAGTGAACACTACGGCCCGCGAGTCTATTCACACCTACCGTTTGCACCTTCGCTTTTACTTTGCTTTGTTACTTTGTTGCTTTCAGTTCTCACTTGGAAAACAATCTATAAGGGATTGACAACCCCTTCATAGCGTTGGGAGCAAGCTCTTTGTGTTTGTGCACGTACTTGTGATACTCCTTCACTGGATCGATACCTTGGTTCTCAAAACTAAGGGAAATACTTACCACCGTTGTGCTACATCGCCCTTTCCGCTTCGAGGGAACACCAACGCAAGGCTCCAAGCCCACGGGGGAATCCTTTGCATATTTGCCTAGGAAGTCCCTAAAGGCGTAGCCGTAGCAGAAGGATTCCTGGTGCCGTTGCTGAGGAGAATCAAGACAAGAATAGTCTCCCATCAGCACGCTTGTTTCTTGCGCCGTTGGAAGGTCTTTTGTTGCAGTAGCAAGAAGTATTTCTGGCGCCGTTGCCGGGGAAGGAGAGATCTATCCAAGTAGGTCTCACAAACTCATCTCTTGCATTTACTTTTTTGCTAGTTGCCTCTCGTTTTCCTTTCCCCCACTTCACATTTGTCGTTTTCATTTGCCTTTCTCCTTTGCCTTTTTCTTTTGCCTTTTTGCCATTTTCCTTTGCCGCTTTTCTTGCTTGCTTGTGTGCTTGTTTGTTTGTTGAAGTCATCATGGCTGAAAACACCAAACTTTGTGACTTCTCGAGTACCAAAAATAATGACTTTATTAGTACTCCGATTGCTCCCGCCACTAGTGCGGAATCGTATGAAATCAACGCAGCTTTGCTGAATCTTGTGATGAAAGAGCAATTCTCTGGCCTTCCTAGTGAAGATGCCCCATCCCATATCAATACCTTCATTGAGCTTTGCGATATGCAAAAGAAAAGAGATGTGGATAATGACGTGATTAAGTTGAAGCTTTTTCCTTTCTTGTTGCGAGATCGCGCAAAAACTTGATTTTCTTCTTTGCCTAAAAATAGTATCGATTCTTGGGATAAGTGCAAAGATCCTTACATATCCAAGTATTTTCTGTCGGCTAAGATTATCTCCTTATGTAACGATATCATGAATTTCAAGCAACTTGATCATGAACACGTTGCACAATCTTGGGAGAGGATGAAGTTAATGATTAGAAATTGTCCCGCTCATGGCTTGAGTTTGTGGATGATTATATAAATCTTTTACGTTGGTTTGAATTTTGCCTCTCGCAATATCTTGGACTCCGCCTCAGGTGGAACGTTCATGGAAATCACGTTAGGAGACACTACAAAACTCCTAGACAATATCATGACCAACTACTCTCAATGGCACACTGAAAGGTCACCTGCTAGCAAAAAGGTACACGCTATAGAAGAAATTAACTCGCTTAGTGTTAAGATGGACGAGTTGATGAATTTGGTTGCTATTAGAAACACTCCTTTAGATCCTAATGACATGACACTATCTTCCTTGATTGTGAGTAGCAACGCTAGTTTGGACGTTAATTTTGTTGGTAGGAACAATTTTGGCAACAACAATGCTTTTAGAGGAAACTATGTTCCTAGGCCTTTTCCTAGTAACTCCTCTAACAATTATGGCAATTCCTACAACAACACTTATGGGAATCACAACAAATTACCCTCTGATTTAGAGAGTAATATCAAAGAGTTCATCAACTCTCAAAAGATTTTCAATGCGTCCATAGAGGAAAAACTACTCAAAATTGACGATTTGGCTAAGAGCGTTGATAGGATGTCTTGTGATATTGATGCTTTGAAAGTTAGATGTGCTCCTCCCAAGGTCAACTTGGATGAAACTTTGAAAGCCATGCGTGTCTCCATGAATGAGAGCAAAGAAAGAACCGTCCAAATTCGCGCTAGGCATGAATGGTTTAAAAGGGTGCGTTCTAGTGATGCAAATCACGAGGATCTTAAAGTGCTTGGTGCGACTCCTCTTGAATCTTTGTTTTCGCGTGTCGAACCTATTGATGAAGGGGCTGGATATGAATCCACTTTGGTTGAAAAACGCCCCAATGATTCGGAGTCCACCTATCTTGATGATAAAGGTGTGGAGAGTGGAGTAGAAGAAATCAAAATTTTGGGTAGTAATGAAACTCCCACTTTGGATTTCAAGGAATTCAATTATGATAGTTGCTCCTTGTTTGAATGCATTTCTTTGATGCAATCCATTGCAAACTCTCCACATGCTTACAGCCAAAGCAAAGCCTTTACCGCGCATATCATAGATGCTATGATGAAATCTCTTGAAGAGAAGCTCGAACTAGAAGTCTCTATACCTAGAAAACTTCATGATGAGTGGGAACCTACTATCAAAATCAAGATCAAAAACTATGAGTGCAATGCTTTCTGTGATTTGGGTGCTAGTGTTTCCGCGATTCCAAAGTCTTTATGTGATATTCTTGGTTTTCATGAGATTGAAGAGTGTTCGCTTAATTTGCATCTTGCGGATTCTACTGTCACGAAACCCATGGGAAGGATCGATGATGTTCTTATTGTTGCAAATAAGAACTATGTACCCATGGATTTCATTGTACTTGACATAGATTGCAATCCTTCATGTCCCATTATTCTTGGTAGACCTTTCATAAGGACTATTGGTGCTATCATTGATATGAAGGAAGGGAATATTAGATTTCAGTTTCCTCTAAAGAAGGGCATGGAGCATTTTCCTAGGAAGAAAATAAGATTTCCTTATGAATCTATGATGAGGGCTACTTATGGTTTGAGCACCAAAGATGACTATACGTGATTCCATCACCTTTTGCCTAGCTAAGGGCATTAAACAATAGCGCTTGTTGGGAGGCAACCCAACGAACCTATCCTTTTTCTTTCTGTTTTGTGTTTTCCACACTTTCATAATTCTGTTATGATTGTGTTTTTTGTGTTTCTTTTTGCGTTTGTGCCAAGCAAAACCGTTATGATTAGTCTTGGGGATGATCGTTTGGTCATGCTGGAAAAGACAGAAACTTTCTGCTCACGAAAAGAATTTTCATTTTTTCTGTAAGAGATTTTGAGTTGATTTTTTTCTTCTGCTGATTGCTATGCAAATTATTCAGACTGTTGTAATATTTCAGAATTTTTGATGTACCAGAAGTATACGAAGTTTACAGATTGCTTTAGACTAGTCTGCTGTTAACAATTCTGTTTTTGTTGTGTTGATTGCTTATTTTGATGAAACTATGGATAGTATCGGGGGGGGGGTATTAGCCATGGAAGATTGAAAATACAGTAACCCAACATCAACATAAGTAGAATTTAAGTTTGCTACAGTACCTAAGGAAGTGGTGGTTTGCTTTCTTATACTAATGTTATCACGAGTTTCTATTTAAGTTTCGTGTTGTGAAGTTTTCAAGTTTTGGGTGAAGTTCTTATGGACAAAAAGATAAAGAGTGGCAAGAGATCAAGCTTGGGGATGCCCAAGGCACCCCAAGATGATTCAATGATGCCGTAAAAGCCTAAGCTTGGGGAGGCCTCGGGAAGGCATCCCCTCTTTCGTCTTCAATCCATCGGTAACGTTACTTGGGGCTATATTTTTATTCACCACATGTTATGTGTTTTGCTTGGAGCGTCTTGTATCGTAGGAGTCTTTTATTTTTGTTGTGTCACAATCATCCTTGCTGCACACCTAGAGAGAGAGACATGCACTCACCGTGATTTTGTCGAGCTTCACTTATATCCTTTGGTAGACAATTCAGCTCACATGTGCTTCACTTATATCTTTTGAGCTAGATGCTTTTTCTCTATGTGCTTCACTTATATCTTTTAGAGCACGGCGGTGCGTGGCTTGTTAGTTGATCTATTCTATGAAAGTAGTCTCAAAATGGGTAGTTATCCAACGGGATACGAAAACTTCCACCTTCATGTGCATTGAATAGTTAGAGAAGTTTGATTCATCTCAACTAGTTTTGAGTTGTGGTTATGGTAATATTGAAGTTATATTAGTAAGGTGTTGTGGATCTAGAAATACTTGTGTTGAAGTTAGTTATTCCTGTAGCATGCACGTATGGTGAACCGCTATGTGATGAAGTCTGAGCATGATTAGTCTATTGATTGTCATCCTTTGCGTGGCGGTCGGGATCGCGTGATGGTTTATACCTACCAACCCTTCCCCTAGGAGTATGCGTTGAATGCTTTGTTTTGATTACTAATAAAACTTTTGCAACAAGTATATAAGTTCTTCATGACTAATGTTGAGTCCATGGTTTATATGCACTTTCACCTTCCACCATCACTATCTTCTTTAGTGTCATGCAACTTTCGTCGGTGCACAAAACCCACCATACCTACCTACTATGGTTTTTTCAAAGTCATTCCGAGATATATTGCCATGCAACTACCACCATGACATGTGCCACCACATCTACATTACCATTGCATGATCGTAAGAAAGCTAGCATGATGTTTCCATTAATGTCCATGCCATGCTAGATCATTGCCACGGTACACTACCGAAGGCATTCCATATAGAGTCATCCTTGCTCTAAGTTTTGAGTTGTAAGTGTGATGATCATCATTGATGGAGAATTGTCCCATGTGAGGAAATAAAAGAGGCCAAAGATGCCCACAAAAAAAAGAGGCCAAAGAGCCCATCCAAAAAATGAGAGAAAAAGAGAGAAGGGACAATGCTACCACCTTTCTACACTTGTGCATATTAAGCACCATGATCTTCATGATTGAGAGTCTCTCGTTTTGTCACCACCATATAGCTAGTGGGAAATTTTCATTACATAACTTGGCTTGTATATTCCAATGATAGGCTTCCCCAAAATTGCCTTAGGTCTTCATGAGCAAGCAAGTTGGATGCACACCCACTAGTTTTCTTTAAGAGCTTTCACATACTCTTAGCTCTAGTGCACCATTTGTATGGCAATCCCTACTCATTCACATTGATATCTATTGATGAGCATCTCCACAGCTCATTGATATGCTTAGTTGATGTGACCATCTTCTCCTAGTTTTTCTTGCAACCTCCACCACACTCCACACCACTTATAGTGTTAAAACCATGGCTCACGCTCATGTATTGCGTGAGAGTTGAAAAAGTTTGAGAAAGTAAAGGTGTGAAAACAATTACTTGGCCAATACCGGGGTTGTGCATGATTTAAATTCGTTGTGCAATGATGATAGAGCATAGCCAGACTATATGATTTTGTAGGGACAACTTTCTTTTGGCCTTGTTATTTTGAAAGTTCATGATTACCTTGCTAGTTTGCTTGAAGTATTATTGTTTCCACGTCAATAGCAAACTATTGTTTTGAATCTAATGGATCTGAACATTCACGTCACATAAGAGGAGTTACAATGGACATCTATGTTAGGTAGCATGAAAGGATCAAAAATTCATTCTTTATCACTTCCCTACTCGAGGACGAGCAGGAGTTAAGCTTGGGGATGCTTGATACGTCTCAAACGTATCTATAATTTTTGATGGTTTCACGCTGTTATCTTGTCAACTTTGGATGTTTTGTTTACCTTTTATATCTTTTTTGGGACTAACTTATTAACTCAGTGCCAAGTGTCAGTTCCTGTTTTTTCTGTGTTTTTGACTCTTTTTAGATCTGATTTTGGAACGGAGTCCAAACGGAATAAAATCCCCAAAATGATTTTTTCCAGAACGGAAGAAGATCGGGAGGCTTGAGGGCCAAGCAAGTGGGCCCATAGGGAGCCCACAAGCCCTGTTGCTGCGGCTAGGGGGGAGGCCGCGGCAACCAATCTTGTGCCCCCCTGGCGCTCCCCTGCCCTAGGTCTTTGGCCTATAAATTCCCTAAAAATCTAGAAAAAATCAGGGTGTCAACGAAAACACTTTTCCGCTGCCGCAAGCTTCCGTTTCCGCGAGATCTCAATTCAGACCTACGGGTCCGTAGTTAGTATCTAGATGGCTTCTTCTCTCTCTTGGATCTTCAATACAAAGTTCTCCATGATCTACATGGAGATCTATCCGATGTAATCCTCTTTGGTGGTGTGTTTGTCGAGATCCGATGAATTGTGGATTTGTGATCAGATTATCTATGATTTATATTTGAGTCTTTGCTGATTTCTTATATGCATGATTTGATATCCTTGTAAGTCTCTCCGAGTCTTGGGTTTTGTTTGGCCAACTAGATCTATGATTCTTGCAATGGGAGAAGTGCTTGGTTTTGGGTTCATACCGTGTGGTGACCTTTCCCAGTGACAGTAGGGGCAGCAAGGCACGCATCATGTTGTTTCCATCAAGGGTAACAAGATGGGCTTTGTCGTAGATATGAGATTGCCCATTTACATCATGTCATCTTGCTTAAGGCGTTACTCTGTTCTTTTGGACTTAATACACTAGATGCATGCTGAATAGCGGTCGACGTGTGGAGTAATAGTAGTAGATACAGAAAGTATCGATCTACTTGTTTTGGACGTGATGCCTATAGATATAATCATTGCCATAGATAACGTCATGACTTTGCGTAGTTCTATCAATTGCTCGACAGTAATTCGTTCACCCACCGTCTACTTGCTTTCACGAGAGAAGCCACTAGTGAACACTACGGCCCGCGAGTCTATTCACACCTACCGTTTGCACCTTCGCTTTTACTTTGCTTTGTTACTTTGTTGCTTTCAGTTCTTACTTGGCAAACAATCTATAAGGGATTGCCAACCCCTTCATAGCATTGGGAGCAAGCTCTTTGTGTTTGTGCAGGTACTTGTGATACTCCTTCACTGGATCGATACCTTGGTTCTCAAAACTGAGGGAAATACTTACCACCACTGTGCTATATCGCCCTTTCCACTTCGAGGGAACACCAACGCAAGGCTCCAAGGCCACGAGGGAATCCTTTGCATATTTGCCTAGGAAGTCCCTAAAGGCGTAGCCGTAGCAGAAGGATTCCTCGTGCCGTTGCTGAGGAGAATCAAGACAAGAATAGTCTCCCATCAGCACGCTTGTTTCTGGCGTCGTTGGAAGGTCTTTTGTTGCAGTAGCAGGGGCCCACAAGCCTGGAGGGGCCCACAAGCCTGGATGGCGCGGCCCCCCTGGCCGCGGGGTGGGGGCTTGTGGGGCCCCTGGGGCTCCTCTGCCTTGGCTCCCAAGTTCCCCGATCTTCTTCCATTCCAAAAAAAAATATTTTCGGGGATTTTCTTCCGTTTGGACTCCGTTTCAAAATCTCCTCTGAAAGGGGTCAAAAACATAGAAAAACAAGAACTGACACTTGGCATTGAGTTAATAAGTTAGTCCCAATAAATAAATAAAAGGCATGCAAAACATCCAAAGTTTTACAAGATAATAGCATGAAACCATAAAAAATTATAGATACGTTGGAGACGTATCACTCTCCTCCACCAAAGAATAGAAGTTCTTCATGGGCGTTAGTCCTCAGTTTAGTCCTTTTTTGTCACTTGATGATAAAGGGGGAGAAATCTGAGAGTTAGTCTTCAAGCGGGTCAAATTTATGGGCGTGTAAACTTTATTAAGTTACAAACTCTCGTTTCTTGTGAAGTGTTTGATGTAATGAGTTGTAACTTAAGCCAAATGGTGTTCTGACACTTTTGAACGTTTTTTCTCGCATGCTTATTCCTCAAGTTAATTAATGCATGCATGCTGAAATTCGTCACACGCCATTTTTCATCATGCATTTCAAATTCCTCGTACTATATGTCAAATGCATGCATGAATTACAAGATAGAGGGCGAGATCTCCATGATATATATCATTAATGTGCATTTGTTGTCCAACGCAAATTCCTCAAAATATGCACATCTTGAGGGGGAGTTTCTTTGTATCTTGCCTTCAAATTCCTCAAACTTAGTACTTACACTTCATATTATTATCCCCGTTCAAAACTTAACCTATTTGTTATCAACCACCAAAAAGGGGGAGATTGTAAGTGCATCTAGTGCCCCTTAGTGTTTTTGGTGGTTTGAAGACTTATAGGTTAAGACACTGATATGTTTGTAAGTGTAAACAGGCTCTATAAGTCGTTGAGGAGTTTGAATTATTCAATGAATATCGACCTCTAAAAATGTATGTCTTCGGGTGAAGACTTTGGTCATTCCTTGAAGACATTGATCGCGCAGAAATTGCGAAAAAAAATGATATTCCTCATGAAGATATTGAAGATGAGGAATTCGGTGTGTCCCAAAGAAAATACTTTGAAGACTTTGAAGCTCGAGGATTTACTCTTTCTGTTTCATTTTCTTTATACTTGAGTCATAGGAACACCATACTGTTAAAGGGGGTCGAGGTAAAACTATGGAATGAATTTCCTCATGATGCTCAACCCAAACCTACACCTACCAAATCCTCAAAGTGAAGAACATGAGAGACATGAGGACTTGCATAGTTGAAAGTTCCGACAGTTGCCGCGCCATGCGCCACCTGTCCCAAATCTTATCCACCCAACGGTCATATCATTAAGGGCATTTATGTCAAATCATGTCGGGATGCTCCCAGGATATAAATAGCCACCCCCACAACCACTAGCTGGTTGGTTGCTCCGAGATAAATTGACACTTGTCATTTAGAGCGACCCAAATTCCTCAAAGCCTTTGAGCAAAAATCATCAAGTGAGAAAATACCCCAAACACCTAAACCCAAACCAAAACCCAAGTGATTGAGCATCACTGAAGAAGTTATCCATGTGTGGAACTGATGCTTGTTACCTTTGAGGACTGTGCATCCTCCATATGGCTAGGCGTCATGGTCTAGAGCATCCTGCAGTCAATTGTGGATCACCGGGTGACCGAGTTTGTGAGGGTTTGGTAGTCTGCCTTGAAGACCTACCACGACTGTTGGGCGAGGAATGTGTGTCCTTAGCTCAAGGAAATTAGGGTAGGGACTGTGTGTCCTTTGGTTTCAATACCAAGCTGCTCCAAACCAGACGTACAACTGTCACAACAGTTGAAACTGGGTCATCAACAACCGTCTTCATCAAGCTACTGGTTCTATTTCCTCAACTCCTTTCATTTCCTCATTTGCATGTTGAAGACTTTCATCTGTACTGTTTGAAGAATTTGATTGAAGACTTTCTCTCAATTCATCACCTCAAATTCTTCAGGTGAGTTATTCTTCACCTGCTTATCATGTACTCATGACCTGTGTAAACTGATTCTCTTAATTCACGATGAGTACTTTGTTGTAGACGTTTTTGCACTTCTGACTAAGTACTATTTCCGCTGCACTCAGTTCATGACTGAGGATTTTCCTCACTAGTATTTCCCTTAGTGATGAAATTGTAAAAATTGCCTATTCACCCCCTCTAGTCGATATAACACACTTTCACTCTCTCGCTTCATCGGTGCGTTTTTCCACTTTGAGCGGAAGTATCGCTTGGGGGGGGGGGGGGTAGTACTGCTCCAACAGTACTGCCGCCCTCCCCTTCCATCCCTACTCCCACTTGTTTTTCTTTCTGGCTTTCGATGAGCCGTTGCCCTTTTTAAGCGGAAGTACCACTTGGGTTGGAGCGGTAGTACCGCTCCAACGGTAGTGCCGCTCAGCCCAACGGTAGTACCACTTGTGCACGACCTGTGCACATAGCGGTTGGATTTGGGAAGGCTTATAAAAGTGGGTCTTCTTCCCCAATGGTTTTTGGATCCATTGAGCTCGTATTTTCCCTCCATTGTTGACCTTCTTAGAGCTTTCCAACTCTCAATTCCTCCAATGATTCTTGCTAGTTCTTGAGGGAAAAGAGAGAGGAGATCTAGATCCACAGTTCCAGCAATCACTTTCTCCTCTATGTGAGGGGAACCCCCTTAGATCTTGATCTTGGAGTTCTTTGTGAGTTCCTTGTTCTTCCTCTCATATTCCTCCATAGTTTTTGTTGTTGTGAAGGGATTTGAGTGTGAGGGACTTGACCACTTCGTGTGTTCTTGCCATTCCATTAGTTGCATCGTTTGAGTTCTTCATGGTGATACGTGGAAGTGAAAAGTTGACAAGCTTATTACCCTTGGTGCTTGGTACCCTAGAGATTGTTCTTCGTGGATGCTTTGGCGTCCTAGAAGCTTGGTGGTGTCTCGGAGCTCAATCACTGTGGTGTAAAGCTCCGGGCAAGCGTCGGGATCTCCAATAGGTTGTGAAGATTGCCCCGAGCATTTGAGGTCATCTCGGCGCCACAATCCATTGTGGTGAAACTTTGTGGTGTTTGTTGGGAGCCTCCAATTAAGTTGCAGAGATTGCCCCAACCTTTTTTGTACTGGTTCGGTGACCACCCTCAAGGGCCCCTTAGTGGAATCATGATATCTTGCATTATGCAAGGGCATGAGGAGATTATGGTGGCCTTAGTGGCTTCTTGGGGAGCATTGTGCCTCCACACCGCTTCAAACGGAGATTAGCATACGCAAGGGTGTGAACTTCGGGATACATCATCGTCTCCGCGTGCCTCGATTATCTCTTACCCGAGCCCTTTACTTATGCACTTTACTTCGTGATAGCCATATTGTTTCTTGTTATATATCGTGCTATCACTTAGTTGTTTATCTTGCTTAGCATAAGTTGTTGGTGCGCATAGGTGAGCCTAGTTGTTTTAGGTTTTGTGCTTGACAAATTAAACGTTAGTTTTATTCTGCATTTGTTCAAGCCTAAACCGTAATTATTTTAAAGCGCCTATTCACCACCTGCTCTAGGCGACATCCACGTCCTTTCACCTTCTTTGCCGTCAGCTGACAGACATCAAAGAACTGACTGATGGTAAATTCTCTGATTCCAGTAGTGTGGTTGAGGCAGGAGCAGGTGGCCCTAACAACGCAGTTTGGCACGGGAGGAGGCGGCCCTGACATTGGAGGTTGGGGCAGGAGGAGTGGATGGTTCTCGATCGCAGTTGGAGGTGGTTGATGGTTGTGTCTCCTCGGTGTGGGTGTCGATGTTCTACAATGATTTGGTCACAACGGCGAGGTGCTGCGACAACGACAGTGTATCTCTTTGCGAACTGCTTGGTCGTACTCCGTTGGGTGGGGCGGGAGGTGCGTGATGGTTTGGGTGAAAATCCTGCACAACTTTGGCTGGTGCTTGCGACTACGACGCCCTTGTGTGTCGTTTCCCTCCTTTGAGGCGTCAGAGTGGTGTGTCAACATCTTCCTCCTCACAAGGATTGTCTTCGAATGAAAGCCTTTGTTCGTTGTACGACTGATGATGGCGGTGTCTCGACAATGTTACTCTGTTGAGAGCATCCTATTTGGAGACTTGGTTTCAACTCTTTGTGTCGTGGTTCTCTGGTGATGGGTGTTGGTCCAAACGAATCTTGGTGCTATGTACGCAGTTGCCGGAGTATCAAGACGGTGGCTTTCTCAAGTCCAATGAGTCCCGCTACCCACTCGTCGTTGGATGGTTAGCGCGTCCACAAAAAAACTTGTTTGTTGTTGCTTTTGGTGGTGTTCGGTGTTGGTCGAGACACGGCTAAATGATGTGCTTAGGATAGGCTTTTTTGGTTTATGTCCGTAATGGTTGCAGTGTGTGTGGGCATGGAATTTTAATTGCGAAAACTCTTAAAAATATCTGGATAAAAAAAATCATCCGTGCTTCGATGAAACCCAACTATTTCTACCATGGACTGTCCCCAAGCTTCGTGTGCTCTGCTCAAGGTCCTCCGTTCAAGTCCCATCCGCCATGGCCCGCCACAAGCTTCACCTACTGCTGCTCAAGGTCCACACGACGACACCGTGACGCCGTGATTTTTATCGCTGAGAGCTAATGTAGTCAGGCGTCGCTCGTCGCCGATGATGCAACGCAGAACGCAAGGAGGAGACGAGCGGTGCTGTGTTGGAGCTTTTTTCGTGCCGATCGAGTTGCAATGGTGCGCCGCCTGGGGCTACAATGGAGTGTCCCCGGAGCGTCGAAGCCGTCGCCCATGGTTGCAATGGAACTTCACCGGAGCGCCTAAGCCGCGGAGCTGCACTAAAGCGTTGCCGGCATTAAAGCTGTCCAGGGCTGCAATGAAGCGTTGCCGAAGGTGCACTGAAGCGTCGTGAGAGGCGTCATCCTTACTGCAACGGGATTACTCTGCTGTTTTTGATCGCTAGGCAAGAAGGACGAAGCATCCTGTATTGGCATATCTGCTGTCGAACACGCTAAGATCGAGCGGCCAGCCAGCGACTGATTTGTAGCGGCCGCCCTTGTTGTTCGCACATATGGTAGGGCATGGCGTACTCTTGATTTTTTATTTTTTTGCAGCCCAGTACATTTGTTTGCCCGTGGCCGTCAGTCATACTCGCGGCGGCTCCATGCGGCCACTCCCGGCGTTCGCGGCGGCCCGGCTCGCCGCCGTCCGCGCGGACCCCCGCGGCGTGCCGCTCCCGGTCTTCAACTCCCTCCTCTCCAACCTCGCCTCCTCCGACCCCTCCCACGCGCACCTCCCGCTCCACCTCTTCCGCCGCCTCCTCCTCCTCCTCCCCGCCCGCCGCCCGGACGCCTTCACACTCTCCTCCCTCGCCTCCTCCTTCCTCCCCCTCCACCCCTCCCGCCCCCGCTCCCACGCCGCCGCCTCCCTCCACGCCTTCTCCCTCCGGCTTGGCCTCCTGCACGCCGACCCCGTCCTCACCAACTCCATCCTGCTCCTCTACCTCCGCTCGCCCAACCACCCCATCACGCCGCTCCGCCTGTTCGACGAAATGCCCTCCCGCACCGCCTCCACCTACAACACGCTCATCTCCTACGCGCCCGCGGGCACCGACCTCCGGTCCCTGGCCCGCCGCATGGTCGCGGACGGGCTCTGCCCGGACAGGTTCACGGTCTCGGCGCTCTTGTCCGCGTGCGCGTCCGAGCGCGACGGCAGGGAGCTGCATTGCTTCGCCATCAAGTGCGGGATGTGCGGCGGTGACGGCGATTTCCATGTCAGCAGCGGGTTTGTCTCCATGTACTGCCGGGTCTCCCGGCCAGGCCTTGCGCACCGGGTCTTCTACGGGATGCGGCAGAGGAATGTCGTTTCGTGGACCGCCATGGTGGGAGGGTATGCGGAGAATGGCATGTTTGAGGATGCGGCGAAGGCTTTCCGGGCAATGTGGGCGGTTGATGGTATTCTGCCGAATAGGGTCGCGTTGATCAGTGTGCTCTCGGCTGTTGAGGGCCTCATGGGCTTAGCAGAGGGCAAGCAAGTGCATGGTTTCGCTGTGAGGATGGGTCTATATGGCGAGGTGTCCCTCAACAATGCTTTGATTGATATGTATGCAAAGGCCGGAGCCTTGCGTTATGCAAGGCGCGTTTTCGATGATGCTACTTGGCAGAAAGATGTGATCTCATGGGGTTCGATGGTATTGGGTTATGGCCTCCATGGTATGGGTACAGAAGCAGTTACCTTGTTTGATCATATGCATGCTTCTGGGGTTAAGCCAGACAGCATAGTTGGTCTGGGGGTGCTTTCTGCGTGCTGCAGGGCAGGATTGGTGTTGAAGGGACTTGAGATATACAACTCCCTGGTGAAGGATCACAGAGTCCATCCAACCGAGGAGATGTCTGCTTGCGTGGTTGATTTACTGGGGCGTTCCGGGTTGATTGACCATGCCTTGGACTTCATAAAGTCAATGAGTGTAGAGCCAGGCCCTGGTGTATGGGGAGCACTTCTGGATGCCTCTGTCATTCACAGTAACAAAGAAACTCAAGATTTGGCTTGCAGGTCTCTTCTTAGATTGGAAGAAGAGAGCCCTTCAAACCTTGTCTCAGTATCTAACCTACACGCCTCTTCTGGTAGGTGGAATATTGTTGAACAAGTGAGGGCAAAGATTAAACACGGAACATTGAAGAAAACACCTGGTCGCAGTTGGGTAAATGCAGCAACATAGTGACTATCACTATGCATTGGAATGAATTGTTCATAACTCTTTCAGTGGTTCAGAGCTCTACCAGCGCACACAAATTGGCTATGCTCTGGAATCATTGGCATTGTACATCAGCACTTCAACGCAAATTGTACCATTGACAGTTAAAAGAGCAGAGCTGCTGTACTTCCTCTATGCTCATAAATGTACATTCAGGCAGTGGTTATTACAGCAAACAAAGTGCCTCTGCGACAACGGTGTGGTTGTTTGCAAAAACAACAACAAGGTGTGGTCGTTTGCAATGTTCAGTCTTCCCTTTGTACTCTTACGCCAGGTAAACATAACTTATAGGTTCATTGTATGGTCTAAAATTATTTGATTGCTTCAGAAATTTGTGCTTCCTTATTTTTCACCAGAATTTGCTGTTTCTTTATTTGTCATCAGATTAAGTGATTGAGTTCCTTTTTCTAGGATAAGTAACTGAGTTGCTAGATGAATGATGAGTTGACAGCAGAACCAAGGATGGTCCAAGGAACATTCTAAGCATAAGAAATTCCAAGAACCTAACTTCCCAAGAGCACTAGACCAAGAGTCACTGTCCAGAAAAGCTCCTGAAAATTTGGAGAGCATATAGCTTTAGAGAGAGACCATTAAATAATTCTCAAGTGGTCTGTGTGACCATGGACTGAAATGAGCTTGTACTAGTACTCACTTTATACGCAGCTGGAGCCAAAGCGAAATCCTCTTTGACTTGAGTCTTGAGGTCCATGTTTGTTAACAGAACATGTAATGTCTTGTGTTATCGTCCATTTATAGTCAAGTGGTTCAGAGATCCCAAGACAGGAGGGAGGAGGAACCAACCATCTGTTCATAGAGAGTAATGTCTTGTGTTGTCGTCCATTTATAGTCAACAACAACAACAACAACAATGAAGCCTTTAGTCCCAAACAAGTTGGGGTAGGCTAGAGGTGAAACCCATAAGATCTTGCGACCAACTCATGGTTCTGGCACATGGATAGCAAGCTTCCACGCACCCCTGTCCATGGCTAGTTCTTTGGTGATGCTCTAATCCTTTAGATCCATCTTTACGGACTCTTCCCATGTCAAGTTCGGTCTACCCCGACCTCTCTTGACATTATCAGCATGCTTTAGCCGTCCGCTATGCAATGGGCTTCTGGAAGCCGTCCATTTGTAATCAAAATGGATAAATTTGCAAGAGTAGTAGATTTATAGTGGTGGACCTCTTAGCTGAGTCAAACTCACTGCAAACAGTCAAGTGTTTCCGTGTCACCAGGGCATAAACCTTTTCAGAATCCCTCGTCTGACAGTGAAACTGTACAACTATGGGTGTTCAGACAGGCCTGCAGAGAATAAAAGGACAGCTTAGGAAATTATTCAACCTTTGGTTTGTTCAAGTAAATCTAGATCTCTACATAATGGTAATCTCAAAATAGCTCTTAGATGACTCATATGGTAGCTTAGAAAGGGAATGTTAAAACCTCCTACTCCCTCCGTTCCTAAGTAGACTCACTCATTTTGCTCCGTGTGTAGTCCATATTGGAATCTCTAAAAAGACTTATATTTAGGAATGGAGGGAGTAGATGTCTAATATAATTTCTGTTGTACCATTTACTGCATTTGCAAAGTCAGAAATATCAGAAAATGGAATTCGAAGACTAATTTCCTGTGGCACTGATTCAAATCCACGTGCATCAACACTCCTAAGCCAGATTTATTCTTACAGATGAAGAGCCTGTATGGTGGTACCTTCCTTGTTGCAAGTTTCCACTGGAGCCTCCGAAGCTCGCAAACTTAACCCAAGAGGTAATTTTGCCTTTGGGGCAAGACAGCTCTACTTTTTCTGCTGCACTGCCATCATTTGAGATACTTCCATCCATTGGGGACTCCCAAGTCTTTGAAAGGTTAGTTCTCTGACACAAAGCAGAGCATATATTTTTTGTAACTCTTCTCAAGATTGTAATGTAATCTTCATGGGATCTCCACCTTGCTCCTCCAAAACCATGACTTTGCTTAATACTAGTAAAAAGAAATATGAAACACAAGGGAATAATGACATAACATAATTAGGATGGTTGCTGTGTGGTCACCCTCTGCTGGTTGTTTCTCATCTAAAAAGTGAACCTGCACTGCCCTAACAACCAATTAGAACAGGTCTGCAGCACTGCTGCTATCGTTGTCGCCTTGCTCCTCCAAAACCATGACTTTGGTTAATACTAGTAAAAAGGAAATGTGAAATACAAAGGAATAATGACATAACATAAATTAGGGTTGCTGTGGGGTCACTCTCTGCTGGTTGTTTTTCATCTAAAAAGTGAACCTGCACCGCTGCCAACATTGTCGAGGGGGGGGGGGAGAACACCAGGCGAGCACGGCTTGCTGCTGTTAAGCTTCATGCACTAGCCAACGCAACCAAAAGTCCGAACTGATGGAAAGGGCTAGTGCAATCCACATATACTCTTAACACCCCCTCTCACGTGTGACGGGGAAGACAAGTCAACACGTGCAACCGGAAGAGAGCGACGGCGCGCGAAACTCACGTATGACTCAAGAGGCCTCTACGTGGACACTAAGGTGGTACCAGCTATTTTTTAAATAAATTGCGAAAGCCAGGACTTGAACTCAAGACCTTAGCCCTGATATCATGTTAAGTTTCATGCACTAGCCAACGCAACCAAAAGTCCGAACTAATGAGAAGGGCTAGTGCAATCCACATATACTGTAACACTCCCTCTCACGTGTGACGGAGAAGACAAGTCAACACGTGCAACCAGAAGAGAGCACCGGCGCCTGCGTGCGAAACTCACATATGACTCAAGAGGACACTGTGGACACAAAGGGCTAGTGCCATCATTTGTCGGTCCAAAGGGCTAGTGCAATCCACATATACTGTAACAGCTGCATCATCTGTCGGTCCAAGTTCTGCTGAAAGGAATCATGATCCTGCTCCCCTGGGGGCGGCGGCTGCGGTAGTAGCAAGGGCACTACCCCATGGTCTCTGCTATTCGATCCCCTGATTTTGGGTTTCACTCTGAGATGGGATAAGTTTTTAAAGCTCCATCGATCCAAGTCTGACAACTAGTCGAACGGCTCTGACAACATGGACCCAGTGTCAGACTGTCTGCAGTGTGTGAACATGGGACCTGACTGCATCAGATTGCTAAACTAATTTGTAATGTTATTTTGAATCAAATATGCCATGTCTCGATTTTTCTGTGTTTTGGTTGAACCAAAAGTTGAAATTTTGTACTGATTCCATCGATCAGGGTGTCATGTAACTGAGAATAAGGTGCTCCCATGCACGATTAGCGATGTGTTGCACTATTTTAACAGAGAAAACAAAAAGAACTCCTCTTTGAGGCCAGTCTGTCTACTCTACATGGACATCTATGGCTGCTCACTTCGTTGTCTTCTCCGTAAGATCAACGGCTAGATGGATTGTAGGTGTTCCTAGTGAAGCTTAAAATTCTGAAATTTGTACTGAATTAGGGTATTATGTAACTGGTTCATGAAGTGCTTCTTTGCTATACCTATGACCGTGAGAACCATTCCATGTTCCTGTCGAGATGCTTTTTCAAGTTATCATAAAAATATTTGAGTGAACTATCCTCTGTCAGGATGTTACGTAACTGAATCAGGTGCTCCCATGGTCTTCCTGCTTATGAAATTTGAGTGAACTATCCTCTGGGGAAGGTCAAGGATGAGCTACTCGTTGATGGAAAGGACTCTAATTAACCAGGTGAGAGTCCCCGCATTTCTGTTTTCCATTCTTGTACAATTATGAACCTTCAGTAGCTCCGTACGAGATTGCTTAGGCAATGTTTTGCAATCTTGCTGCTATTGCTCAGTGGCCTCCATCCCGAATCATGTTTCTACTTGGAACAGAAATGCCATGTGAAGAGCAAGGACATCAAGATGTATCTATGTTAGCGAAAAGGGCTCTATCAAAGAAGAGTGGCGAGCTGCATTTTCCTCTGTACCTGGTAGAAGAACATTTATTAGGAGTCATAATCAACATTATCTGCTGATACTACTCACTCAAGATCTCAGATTGGTAGGGTCGGTCTCAAGTCTGAATCTAATTTTGCCAATCTGTTAGGGTACACAACAAGAAGAAATTACGATCCAAGTGATATAAATTCAAGTATTCCGAGAAAAAGAGCCAGGAACTGTTTTGACAATCTTTTGTACTGCCATGGCTGTCAGGTTACATAGCTCCTTCGTATTTACTATTCCCTCTGTACCTAAATACCTGTAGTTGGTATTTAAGTACAGAGGGAGTAGTTAATTGTCCATGCGCTGCAACGGGGTATACATATTTTAGTGGTTCATCATGCACATTGCGGTGTTTAATTGTCGTTGGAATGTGTTGTTCTTCTGGAGCAAGCTCCTGCATTCCAACGACAACTTCAGGCAGGACCAAAGAGGTTGGTGAACATGATAGACCGTAAGATTATCTAGGCTAGAGATTAACGGTAGTTTGTTTTACTTAGCATCTGTCTAGGCATTTGAGAGAGAGAGAGAGAGAGAGAGATGGAAGGAGGAGGGATGCCTTCTCCTTGGCTTGATGAGCCCGATGTGGTCATGGTGGAGGGTGTCGGTGACGGTGGTGAGTGGGCAGTGGCGACGGTGCTTCCCGTCACTACTGCGTTGACCTAGATCTATATGTGTGTCGATGGGGTGTGCGGCAACGCAGCAGACCTCGTGTTGCGTGCCGTCGGTCCCCACCTCTTTATATAGCGCAGGTGACAGGGGGCCGTCAATCATAATGGGTTGAACGTCCTCGATCAGGACGTGGATCTAATGGCCCGGTGGGCTGGTGGGTCCAGTCGGGAGGAGATCATCCTAACAGAACATACACATTTCATGTGCTTGGTGAGGGATGCGAGGTGCACTAGCCATGCGCCGCATCTCATGACTATAACGACTAAGATGCGGTCCTTTTCTATTTAGGGGGCGATGCCCCAAAATGAAAAGAAGCGCATCTATGCATTTCGCAAGCAAGATAAACATAGCACATACATAATTAAAGAATGACAAATAGGGAATCGTTTGCCATCTCATAGATAATATCAGAGTTACATCACACATTTATTCAGACAAGGTAGTTCCGCTACGGACTACATAACATAAGAAAAGGCTATGCTATCCCGCATGCTTGCCCACAATCACGACCACGGCCTCAGTCTTCTGGATAGTTCACGTACATGCGGTCGTTCTCCTCATCGTACTGCCACGTCAGCTGCGTGCCATCTGGATCACCTGTGTCGGGCGTACCTGTACCTGTTGGGGTGTTGAAGTAATCTGTGAGCCACGGGGACTCAGCAATCTATGACCTCGGTACCGAAATTAGTCAAGTTATTAGGTGAGCAAGGTTCAGTGTTTAGGTTGCAGCATCCTAAGCATTTATGGTGGCTAACTTACGTAGAACAAGTTATAGATGTGGTGGTCTACGCGAGCGGTCGAAGACTAGGTGATCACTAAGTGATCCTGAACACCTACTTACGTCAAACATGACCCCACCGTGTTCCCGATTGAAGAGAGGTCTTCGAAGGGGACAGTCACGGTTACGCACACGTTTGGTAGTTTTATTAGAATTAGTTCAAGTTATCTAGAACCGGATGTTAACAAATATTCCAAGTTGCCACATAACCGCGAGCATGGCTTTCCGAAAGATTAAACCCTGCAAGGGTGCTCCAACCAGTCCATCACAAACAGTCACTGGCCGCAAAGTAATCCTCTATCACGAATCTCGTGATCTCGTCGGATTTCTTAGAGGAAAACCTGAACTCTGGGGAGAACCAAAGCTTCACCGGGATTCCTATACGCAAGATATATCGCTAAGATAAGACAAGACTAGCAGGACCTCCCGTCGTGTCGACGACCCCGATAAGAGCCGCGTATCTCAGTCTCAGGACACGACGGATGAGCACAGCGTACACTGGCCTGATATACATCTCCCGAGTTGCCCCGGGTTGGCCCCGCACACGACTCTAGTTTGGACCAACACTCATGAGGAGCACTGGCCCGGGTTGTTGATTAATTTCTCGTTGTAGCTATTCCCTATGCAAAATTATTATTAAGTGATTAGCAGATTAAAACCAATGTTGGGTCATGCCGGACAAGTCTTAACACTACATGATTTATCAAGGGGGTCCCCATAACAACCCCGAACGTGTTAGGAGCGATCAGTTATGGAATCAAACACCGGTAGCCGGAAACTAATGCGGCAATAACGGAACAAAACACCAGCCAAAAGGCTAGGCCTCCCGTCATTTACCAAGTATATAGGTGCATTAATTAAATAACAGATTTAAACATAATGATATCCAAACTCATGTTATCACATGAGACAATTGCACCTGCAACTAGCAACGCTATCATTAGAAGCTGAGCAAGCCTACTTAGCCATTCAATATTAGCTAGGAGGGGAAAGTGTTTGGGTTTCATGGCAATATCAGGAGGCAATTATTTCAGTGGTAGGCAGCGAGCATATGACGAAGGAAACGTGAATCTAGGCATAACAAAGCTAGAGACGGTATCAAGGTCATGGTCATCTTGCCTGTGATGTCTTCAGCTTGGAACTGTTCTTGTTCGTCCTCCACGTACTCTCCCGAGTCCACGTACTCGCTCTCCGATCCCGGTACTACCCAACATAAAATAGCATCCAATGAACAACAACACCACATGATGTAACAAACAAATGATGCATGAGATGAGAATGTAGCATGCATCTCTATTCTAGTTACTTGCTTATGCATGGGAAGAAAAGACAAACTTCTGGACAAAACTTTACTCTAAGCTATCTTGACATGCATGAAGATGACATGAACAGGTGCATCACGCGAAAACGATGCAAAAACATATAAAGAACGTTGAGAACGGAGCTACGGATCAACCGGAAACTACGAAACAAGAAATGGAGTGCTACGGATCAAATCTACCACAATCACTCTCCAATGGCATACTTCTGGTATTCTCAGGTTGCCACATGATCAAACAAACAATTATAGGTGGGGTGGTGCAAAGAAACTCACCACACCACCAACTATGCACTCACAAGCTTCAAAACAACACAACTATGCATTCTGTCCTAAACAGCAACATAGCAGTTTGAGAGCAACATACAAGGCACCTACAACCACCCAAATGTGCCAAACAAGATATGTGGCAAAAGCTATTCAAAAGCTCTACAAGCATGAGCAAAAAGATAATACAAAGGAGTTACACACAGAAAGATCTACAGGTGCTAACTTGGACAAAAATATCAGTTTTTAGGGACTTAGTGAAAATCTCAGATTCTCACCAGCTGTTTATGCTCTGAAGCATTTTGACAGCCCCCAAAACAATATCTACAGGAAGTGAAAATGCATGAAAATTGACAGAGAGCTAGACAAACACAAAAGCACCAACTCTCTAGTTGGTTGCAAGGGCTAATTCCCAACACATGAACTTTTGCAACCACAACTACAAGGGAAGAAAATAACAGCAGTTTCTCAGACTTAGTGAAAATCACAGATTTTCACTAAGCTGACATTTTCAGCCACATGCCTATTTTGACAAAGCACAACTTGCACATACAAACTCCTACGCATAAAACAAAACCACCATGTTGTAGAGGGGTTCACCCACTACTGCCACATCAAGGTATCATCCTCTTAAGCTCATCACATCACATGGCACCAAGCTCTAAACATAGAACAAAACAGAAAAATGACATCTCCAGAAAGTGCCAAAAGGGAAAACTGATTTCACCAATGGATTCCTGAGATGATTCTACCCCAAAAACATATATAATACCTAGGTACTTGCATACAACAACTAGGCACAAAGCTAAGATGAAAAACTACATGGAATCACATGGATGCAAATAGTGTCATATCACATGTGTTGCACACTAGTTCATCACCTACACATGCACTTGCACACACTCACAACTCCAATGGTGACATGAGGGTTTAGACCTCATGTATGTGTGCCATAGCACATCACCATACACACACACACATCAAGCATACACACACTACACATGCTAGTTTCTAACACACACACTTACTTACACCACATCAACTACCACTAGCACACACACTTACATGCTTGCACACAAGTGCTCACTAAGGCAAACCATGCCTTGGGCATGTGGGTGTCACACACACACATACACCACATGGATATATACACACTCACACAACACATGGGTGCTTGCACACTCACAAGCACACACCTCATGCACATGCACTAGTGCACATATGCACAAGCACACACATCACATCATGGGCACACACACCTACACAAACACTTGGGTGCTTGCACCACACAAGCACACACCTCATGCATACGCTAACTCTACACAAACACATACATAAGCATCACTAAACTACACATGCACACTAACTAAAATAAAGGTGAAAACCTACTGGTTGTGAGGCAAAAACTCCCACCTTGCAGCCCAAGCCTTGACAAAGCAACAAACAAATATAAAACAACAAAAGAAAATAACAAAAAAAATAAAAGGATGGCTTGGGGGGGTCGAACGCTCAATCTACTGCCACCACACACACATGCACAACCACTCGGCTATCACCTCTTGCTCGACAGAACAGAGGGATTATACAGGATATGCCTTCCCGTGATGCTACTGTGTCACAGAAACAAAATACAAAAAGGGGTGTTGCGAGGCTCGAACCCACGACCTGCGCTAAGTTAAAACACAGCACCGCCACTGCACTGCGGTATCGAGTGTTAACAGAGAGGGGGGCTTGGCTCTTTTGAGCAACCCCCTCTGGATCTACTACTGCTCGACGGTGGCCGGAACAGGGGAGGCTCACCGCCGGCGCTACGCTACGAATTGGCCAACGACTCGTTGCTGAAAGGGAGAAGGACCTCCCACGGTTCCATTCCATCACTTAACTCGCTGCGAGATGCACTACATCTACTGCTCCACGAGCACGCGGCGGCGCTGGCGACAGAGAAGGCACGGTGGCGATGCTACGGGCCTACACGAGATCTTGCTACCGGGGAAGGGGGAGGAGTGCATCTGCTCACCCACTGGTCGAGGAGGACGCGCCTGCCGGAGAGGAAGAAGGGGAAGTCATGGAAGTAGCCGATGCGGAGGTGGTCGTCGGAGCGGAAGAAGGTCGTCGTCGAAGTAGAAGAACTAGGGTAGATCGGTGACGATTGGCTGCGGGAACGGGCTCCCCCGAGGTCCCGCGTGCTCCTGGTCTCCTTGGCGAGGAAGAAGGTGCACGGCAACGACGGCGACGAGCTCTTCACGGATCGGCCATGGCGGTGGAGGAGCTCGCCTTCTGTCGATCCAGGGAGAGGGATGAGGAAGAGGAAGGAGGTGGCGATGGCTTGGAGGAACCCTAGCCAGGGCACGCACGCCAAGGGTGAAATAGAGGGCGAGGGAGGCCGCCTCGACGTCTGTGAGCGACGGCGTCGATTCTCTGTCTCGCCTCTCTCTGACGAACTGACGGAAAGGAGGGGGGAAGAAGAAGACAACGTCAACCTATTTAAATAAAATGAAAAGGGAATTTTTGGAGCACTTAAATATTTACAAAACAGAATTAAATAATCTGTTTTGTGAATATCTACCCCTCTCAAACATAGATTCAAAACACATTAAACCTAGCACCACATCCACCATAAATCACTCTAAATGATCTACAATTTTGAACCAGGGTTAGAGCAAGTAAAACTTGAGCTTTGAGAAATAGAGAAGGGGGGAGGGGGTTTGAAACCTATTTGAAAAACTAACATAGTTGCACCCCACTTTCAAATACACCACTACATCAACTCATAGCACATCAACATCACAACCACAAACATGGATCCACAACAACAACAAACACAATGAAGGCATGGATGAATGGATGCATGAATGCAAAGGGGAGACAAGGTAATATCACATGAAATAACACATGCATATATTTCATAAGACAATGATAAGATGGACCCACATACATGAAGGTTCCAAATATGGCAAGTTACACTCTGGGGCATTACAATGACGTTGCTCAATGCGAGCTTCTTTGTCTTGGCTCTCTGCATCTCATGACGTTGCTCAATGCGAGCTTCTTTGTCTTGGCTCTCTTATTTTCCCTTCGGCTGTGCTCTTGAAGGTTAGTATGAAGAGATCGGCGTGGTTGATTTGCTTGGTCCACTTTACGGGATTCTTCTTGCGAGGGTGCCTCATGTTCTTCATCTCGGTGGTGGCACTATTTTTTTAACGATGTCATTCTTCCTCTTGCCTCAGTTAATGTTCGTAAGCGTCATGTTGCTCTTGAGCTTCACGTTGGCGTTGTTCACGCTCAAGGATGCGACCTTGCAATCCATTGCCTTGAGGAGGATTTATATTTTAGAGCAAGATAGGCTTCTTGTTCTTTATGATGATGGTGACATTGAGACTGGTATGTACTTGCGCTGGATGGTAGCTCGGACGAATGTGCAATTGAATGCTCTCTTGAAAGTGATGAAGAAGACTTGCACTTGTAGAACTTGTCTTGAATGCAGTCCATTTGTGTGTCTAACTTGGCGTTGAGATAGTCCCTCACGAGAGCTTCATATTAGCGCACATCGGTGGCAAGGTGCTCATTCAAGATTGCAGTTGTGTCGTTCATAGCTCATTGCAGTCTGAAGTGGCGAGACTTGGTGACATAGTTGTTCACTTCTACTTGGTCGTCGAAGGCCGGATGAGATGCACCGCCCTTATATCTATCAAAGCACTCAAAAAGGCGTGAGTAGAAAAGGAGATGAACAATACCAAAGTTACCTTTCTCTCATTTTGGCGAAGGATCAAGAGATCTCACAATTTGTGATGCAAAGTGAATAACTTGGTAATTATCATTGTCAAACACGTATGCCTAACACAAAGCTTATGGGCCCTCAAGAAGGTGTGAGTAGAAAAGGAGATGAACAATACCAAGGTTACCTTTCTTTGGCGAAGGATCAAGAGATCTCACAATTTGTCGATGCAAAGTGAATAACTTGATAATTGTCATTGTCAAACAGTATGCTTAACACAAAGCTTATGGAGGGTCTTGGTAGGGGCTAGTGGCACCAGATAAAGCAAATTGAAGTTCAAGGTTTTTGTACAAGTTGTAAATGAACCAAATTGAACTAAAATGCTATACAGGTGATCACAGGTGTAAGGAGAAAGAGGAAAAGTAAAATACACACGCACAAAGATATTGGGGCTTGTGCAACCAAGAAAATGAGCATACAAAAGATTTTCCTAGGAAAACTAAGATTGTGACCACGAATGCTAGAAGAGACGCTAGCTTGCTTCCATTTATAGGGCAAAATTCGTAACTTGGCACAAATCCTACGTTTGCAAGTGTAAGGTATCCTATCCAAGTATCGTTTGCACAAGTATCTTTCCTTGATCTCTCTTCGTTATAAACTTTTAATTCTTTCTTTTGTAGCCCATATATGTGTATATTTTTTTCTGTTCGTTTCCATTATTCTTTTGAGCTCGACCAAATATGCCGGACAAGCATTGTGTATGATAATGCACCAAGTGAACTATCACAAGATATGATGTTATTTATTATTATTAGTTTTGAAACGGAGGCTAAGATTGTCTCATCTATTAAATAAACAGAAGAGAATTGCCTAGTTAATTATGAAAAACCGGACAAAAACCGAAACAACAAGGGCCAAACCCACTCCCCTAGACTGAAACACTCAGGACAAAGCCCACCCTTATGGACGACACGTCGACCTACGATCGCACAACAAAGCTCCGACTCTGACAAAGAACTCTGTAGGACAAAACCAGGCACGGCTGGCGCCACGGGAGATCGTCGAACGGGCTACCTGCAACCTGTCGTCGTATACCGCAGGGCCTTGCCGCCGTAGCTTCGACTCCATAGCAACAAACAAACCGAGGCAAAACCGTGGACACACCAAAGAAGGACCGACTACTGCAACCATTGCTGCATCGCCGACATCGCTCCCACCATCATCGTTGCCATAGAAGTCTGGACGCCACACCCGCCGCCAACCGCCATCCACCGGTCCCGCTCGCCAACGCCAAGCTCTCAAGATGAAGCCCACAAGAGGGTATACGACAACAAGGCATCGTCATCGTTCGATTACAGATCAAGGTTTCCCCCGGAGAGGCCGAAATGTCCAGATCCGCGCAAGAGTGGTGGGAGAAAAAGCAACGATGCCTCCAAGAAGGTCAGCAATGGCCATAGCCGCCGCCATCGCTGGTCACGGCACGAGGTTAAGACATGGTTTTCACCAAGCTCCACACCACCTTAGCCGCACATCATCCCGCATTGGCGTCGACAAGTCCACCAAACATCACCACCATCGAAGCTGCCCATCGACGAAGAAGCACCAAAATCCACTGCAACCAGCCGCACCTCGCGGAGACCACTGACACCCGAAACCAGATTCGCATCACACGTCGCCGGAGCGCACATACTCGCCTCCATGGGCCTTCAATCCGCGCACCCCTAGGGGCGTCCACATAATGCCAGATCACGAAGACACCCACCGACCACACCCCTCGCGGCTGAAGCCGCCGCACGAGATCGGCGACACACCTCGCGAGATCGGTGACAACTCTTCCACCCCTTGCACGCCCTTGCCGGGCACCAAGCACCCGCCAGGCCCCTTGCTAGCTGCACGCCTCGACGGAGACCCTTACAACCCTTGTCCACCACACTTGAGACCCCTGCTCGCCCCTTGCACGCACGCGCCACCGCCTCGGCCTCCATGCACCCCCATGCCGACGCCGCGGCCTCCTTGTGTGCACAGCAGCTCGGACCAGAGCGGGCCAGGCGTGCCTCATCAGATCCACGTTGTTGTCGTGGCCTCCCTGCACGCTCCGCCGACGTCGCGGCCACCCTGCACGACTAGCAGCCTGGAGCAGGGCGGTTGGGATATCCTCGCCAGATCCGCGTCGCCTGGTGCCCGGGAGCACCAGCGTCGCCCTAGCTTCATTCCTGCGCCAATGCGCGTGCCTGGCCGCCCCGCTGAGCAGCCCTACGGCCACACCTCCACGCGACTGAGCCAGCCCGCGCTGCCCGAGCGCCCCGCAGAGGAGGGGAAAAGAGCCCTGCCGCCGTCGACGCACGTGCGGGCTTTGCCCGGCGGCGCCCTCCGGCGACAATGAGGGAGTTGAGCGACGAAGTGGGGTCCTGCGGCGACGCCGCCCGACAATTCACAAATAGCTAGCCTCGATAGGTTGAAAGGCATTCACAACAAATGGTGGGGCTCTCAAGAGTAATGGAAAGGAAAGTAAAGTGTCTAATGGAATGGTATACCTTTTTGACACCTCTACCTTGACAAAACCGGAGGGCATCAACCTTGCTTCTGGTGTTGAAATAGAATAATAATAAGGGATCATCATCGAAAGCGAGCTGCGTTGATAATGGAGGCGGTGTGGAGGTATTAGTCTCGAAGGAGGTAAGGATCTACTCCCGGACTATGATGTTTAGCTTCATTGATGTGTCGATGGTGGAACAAGATGAAAAAAATGGAGGTTCTCACGAATATATGGCAAACCAAGCTTGGACAATAAGGAGCATATCTTTCAGCTGATACATGACCTGCATGACCAGTCTCGTCTCCCATGGGTAGTGATTGGGGATTTTAACGAGATTCTACTCTCGTCGGAGAAGGAGGGAGGTGCCCCGCGTCAGCATTCACGCCTTCAAGCCTTCCAGGATGCACTATCGGACTGTGCTTTGGAGACATTGGATATCATGGCGTCAAATTCACCTCGTTCAGAGGTGGGCTGCGGGAGCGCCTAGACCGGACTGTTTCCAATGCTGATTGGATAGAGATGCATCCTATGTCTGGGCTTTGCAACCTCAAGATGGGGAAATCAGACCACCGACCCATCCTCCTTGACACGGAGTACCTAGCGGGAGTTTGAAGCGAGGTGGTTATCAAAAGAAACAGTGGAGCAAGTGGTTAAAATTGTTTGGCAAAAAGCTATTGCACAAGGTCTATGCCCGTCAGCAAAAAATAAGCTTGAGGCCGTCCACAAACATCTACATGAATGGGACCACGAGGTTCTGAAAGGTCCTAGGGACCGACTTAGAGCTGCTGAGAAGGAACTGGACATCGTGATGAGAGCACCCTTCAATGCCGAAACCAAGGAGAAGCACAAGGAGCTCTCACTCTTAATCGAAAACCTCCTCGAACAGGAGGATTTTTTTGTGCGCAAAGAGGACGGGTGAACTGGCTGAAACAGGGAGATCGCAATACAAAATACTTTCACCGGTTCGCTTCTGCTCGCAGGTGTCGTAACTTTATAAAGAAACTAAGAGATAATAATGCGGTTTGGGTGGAGGGCAATGATAACCTCAAACCCCTTATTTTTTATTACTTCCATGACCTCTTTACTAAGGATGCTGGTGTGATCGATGAAGGTTTGATAGCTACGGTCAAACCAAGGGTTACGAAGAACATGAACATGATTCTCACAGCTCCGTATATGCAAGACGAGGTAAAGAAAGCACTTTGGCAGATTGGTAACATGAAGGCGCCCGATCGTGATGGCCTTCACACTATCTTTTTCAAGAGGTTTTGGCACATTCTGGATGAGGAGCTTATCAAAGAAGTGCTTGAAGCAATTAATAATAAAAAGATCCCTGAAGGATGGAACTCAACGAGTGTTGTGCTAATCCCAAAGGTAGGTAGCCCGGAGGTTATGACCAGTATAGGCCCATAAGTTTATGCAATGTGGTCTACAAAATAATTTCCAAGATGTTAGCAAACAGACTCAAGAAAATTCTGCCTGAGGTGATCTCTACTACTCAGAGCGCTTTTGCTCCGGGCAGGCTGATTACAAATAATATTCTTGTAGCATATGAGTGCTTTCATGCAATAAAAAAGAAGACCCAAGAAACCAATGGTATATGTGTTGTTAAACTAGATATGCTCAAGGCATAGGATAGAGTTGAATGGTTTTTTTTGCAGCAAATGATGCTGAAGTTAGGCTTCAACCCACAATGGGTGGAATTGATTATGGAGTGTGTCTCCCAAGTGAGCTACATAACCAGATTCAATAACACGGAGATGGACGAGTTCGTTCCCATGAGGGGGGGGGGTGAGACAAGGAGACCCCCTATCAACATATCTATTTCTGCTATGTTCGGAGGGATTATCTAGTATGTTGGCCCATGAGGAGGAGATTGGAGGAATTGAAGGCATCCGAGTAAGCAGATGAGCCCCCTCTATCTCCCACTTATTGTTCGCTGATGATTGCCTTATTCTAATGAGAGCTAATAATCATAATACTACTACTCTGATGAGAGTCTTAGGTACTTATTGTACCAGTTCTGGTCAGCGAGTTAGTACTGGAAAATTAAGCATTTCTTCAGCCCCAACACGGGAGTTTTGATTAGGGAGGCAGTGTGTGGCACACTAGACATATTAATAGAAGCTCTCTCTGATAAATACTTGGGCCTCCTCTAGGACCGAAAGTATGTCTAGTGGGGGGGTGATTAGACTACTTGACAGGATAAAAACTTAGCCTTTTCCCAATTTTAAGTGTGGGCTAGTTTTAGCAATTATGACTAGTCAAGTACACCATACACATGCACATCTAAGAGTATAGCAGCGTAAAGTAAAACATGCAAGTGTAAAGTAGAGGGTACGGTAGGGAGATCAAACGCAAAGGTTGACACGATGATTTTTGGCATGGTTCCGATAGGTGGTGCTATCGTAAGCCCATTTTAGTGGAGACTTCAACCCACGGAGGGTAATGACTACGAGAGTCCACGGCGGGCTCCACCCACAAGGGATCCACAAAGAAGCGACCTTATCTATTCCACCATGGCTTCCGTCCACATAGGACTAGCCTCACTCACGGTAGATCTTCACGAAGTAGGCGATCTCCTTGCCCTTATAAACATCTTAGTTCAACTCCACAACATGAAGTAGGAGGCTCCCAAGCGACACCTAACCAATCTAGGAGGCCCCACCCTCCAAAATGTAATAGATGTGGTAGAACGATGAACTCCTTGCTCTTGTGCTTAAAAAGATAGTCTCCTCAATGCTCAATCACTCTCTCTGATTTGGCAGGGGTAGGAGAGATTGATCTTGTGGAAAGCAACTTGGGGAGGCTAGAAATCAAGGTTCAAATGCCTGGAGTGGAATCTCTTGATCTCAACACATGAGTAGGTGTCTCTCTCTCAGAAAAATGGATCTGGCAAGTGTAAGTGTGTTATCAGTGCTTCCTCTACGAATGAGAGGTACGTGGAGGGGCATATATAGGCATCCCCAAAACCCAACCGTTACAATATTATTGCTCAACTCAATGATAACGAAATGAACCTCGGTGCTACCGAGTTGCACTAAATGTGGAAACTTTATTATTGCTCAATTCAATGATAACGAAATGAACCTCGGTGCTACCGAGTTGCACTAAATGTGGCAACTTTTGAATTCTCGGTGAGACCGATATAGGAATCTCGGTGGTACCGATACGATGACCTAGACCAGTTTGCAAATCTCGATGGGACCGATTTCAAACTTGGAAATTCCGATTCTTGAAATCTTCTCAACAGAAAGTTCGCCACTGAATCTCGGTGGCACCGACAGGAATGTTGGTGGTACCGAGATGGTAGGGTTTGGCATAGGTTCTGTCAAGTGTAAAAGCGGTAGTGCCGAATGGAAATTGTTGGTGGCATCGATTTTGCTGATATGGGTTTGGACAAAGGTATTTTGTGGGAGAATGGCTGAGTATTTTTGGTGGCTACCTCTAAGCACTTGAGCAACCAATTCATCATAATACCTCATCCCCTTTTAATAGTATTGGCTTTCCTATGGACTCAAATGTGATTTCTCACAAAGTGTAAAATGAAGAGTCTTCTTGCTTGAAGCTTTAACCAATCCTATTCCTTCCTTGCATCAAGGGCTTGTCCTCACAATACTATAGCCAAACCATCTTTGAACTTTTCGGAAATATACTTGAATAAGATCATTAGTCCAATGATGCATATGTTGTGATTAATTATCAAAACCACCTTAAGGAGTAATTGTGCTTTCAATCTTCCCTTTTTGGTAATTGATGACAACATATAGATCAAAGCTTTGACAAAAGATATAATCAATGATTAGCATCGACGCTTTGAGAAGTATGTGAAAAGCAAGAGCTCCCCCTAAATTTGTGCATTATTTTAAATTTGCGTGTGAATGCAAATGCACAATCGATTAGGATCATGGGTTACTATTCCATGTCACATACAACTTGGTGGTGCGCATAAATGATATGAATGAAAAGTAATGCACATAACACCAACCAAGATGTGAATGATCAACATGTAGATAGCTCAAAAGTAATAACGTGGTAGCATCAAACAACCATAGTGTATGATCAAACACACCTCTAAACGGATAAAGTCATCCAAAAGACCAAAAGTTTTGAAAACCAAAAGAGAGAAAATAAAATGCAACTCTCTCTCTCTCTCAAAGCCCTATTTGATTTATGCACTTCTCCCCCTTTGGCAACAAGTTACCAAAAATTTCAAAGGACTAGAACTAAGCGTCTCTCTGGGCACGATCTCCTCCGGTAGCTGAAGATGGAGTGGAAAAGAGAGCATCGACGAAGGCTCCTGCAGATATCACTTGAGCTGGAGGTGCAGGAGCAGGAGCTGAAGCTTGAGCTGACGAAGATGGTCTTGCTTCCGGTACTGGCACAACTACTGACCTGGTCTGGGTCCTGAACTGAGTGGTAGTAGTAAGAGGCGAATCATCATCATCATCATCATCACTGCTGGAGCGGGGAATCTTTACCGAATCAACTTCATGCTGGAGCTGCTGAACAGTGGTGGTCAACTCTGTCACCTTAACATCCAGGTCATGGAATTTTGTCTCCACGATCCTCTCTAGGATCTTCTAGTTCAGCAAGATCTGACAAATTTCTTCTCCATACCTTGTGTGGTGCTGACCAAGAAGGACATATGCTCATCTATGGTTTTGAGTTGTGGGGGTTGAGATGGAGCATTCCTAGTAGCCTCTGCAACTGTGCCTCTGCTGCTTCTCTAGAGTAGGTGAGTTGGGATGGTATCACCCATCACAACTTTCATTGTCCTCAAAATTAGGCTGGAGAGGCGGGCGGGAACGATCAAGTTGATATGCATGCTTGCCAATCTTGGCATTGATGAGCATCTGAATGTATGGATCATATCCACAAGATCTCTTCTGATCTGCAACAGTCCTCTTGATGGTCTCAATTATCAAGTCCATCACTCGTAACCGGGTGTGGGTGTCTAGATGATGCAACATGTTGATGGAATAACCTCTAATCATTTGACTTGGGCATCAGGGTGTGTCTCATGATAGTGTTTGTAGTGGGTATTCCTGCTTGCAAAAAGTAGACATAGTCAAGTTTGTGAGACGACAGATAATCATTGGGCACAACCTTGTACATGTTGGACATGGATTTATGATTCATCTTGAGCTGTGAATACACATCCAAGTCCTCTCCTCGTGCTTTAGGAGCACCAATGATAGTGTCCCATTCATCAACAGTGGCTTCATACTAGTGACCCTCAGTCATCCAAACAATTCTTCCATCGGAATAGAAATGAGCGATGGAATAGAACTGCATAATCATCTCATCATTCCATGTAGTCATCTCCTTGCAACAAAATCTTCAATATCAACCATCCTGAAACTTTTCTCCCACATGAGGAGAATAGTGTTCATTGGCCTTGATGTATTCCCAATCGACATATCTCATGTTGCTGACTGCAGAATTCTTGTCAAGCAACACTGTCTCATAGAAATCTTGTTGTTCCCTTGTGTGAAAACGGGGATCAACATCAGTTCTCCTTCTCACAACATATGGATCAACAAACCTCCACTTCCTCAAACCTGCATCTTTCCTCTTATTCATGTCCTCGGCAAATAGGTGAGATGCATCATGAGTTGGCAGATGAGGTCTCAACTTCATAAGCACCTTGTTTTTCTCATCATGAGTTGGCAGATGAGGTCCCCAACAGCAAAATCTCTGGATGCAGAGCCTTTGTTTTTCTCAGCTGCAGGATTATCCTTGGTAGTCCTCTTTGGGAGCTACAAGCTTCTTAGGAGCCGAAGACTTCTGTGGAGCAAAAGGCTTCTTTGTCATAGCATCAAGCATCAACTTTGTCTTCTTTGCAGGAGGGACCTTAGCTGGAATTTCTTCCTCATCATCACCTTCAGCAGTTTCTGCTGGATGTTCATACATATAGGTTTGCCTTCCAACAACATGAATAGTTCTCTTCCAGGCTCTCTTCACACCTGCTTCTTGTTAAGCTTAGCTTCAGAAGGTTTAGCATACTCCTTCCTCACAGTCTTCATGACTGTGGTCTTCTCCTTCTTCTTCTAGGGAGCAGATTCCTCAGGGATGAAATCAGCATCTTCTTCATCAGAATTGAGCTTCCTTCTGGACCTGGTAGCTGCCTTGGGCATGCCATGGGAGCTCGGAGTACCTAGATCAGAAGGGTCCTCTCAGGACTAGTGCCTCAGTCAGTTTCAGCATGGGGCTCACTCAAGTTGTTCTCACTGTCATCTGAACTTGACATCTTGCAAGACCAAGCAGACAAGTAGACTAGCAGACTCGCAGACTGGCAGACAAGTTGACCATATGAAAAGATAAGCATCACAAAATTGCAGAAGTTTTGTCAAATTTGAACTCTAAAAAATTTAGTTTTAACTTCCAGGAAAATAGGATTTTGGTTCCACCGAGTTAGAAATTTCTGAGCCACCAAGACACATGTTCTCTTTAACAGAAACTTGGCACCCTTCACCGAAAAGGAGACCGAAAAGGAGAACTCGCTTCCACCGAGAACATTCCCAGTAGCCCTAAACCCAAAATCAGTAAGACCGATTTTGGGAACTCGGTGATACCAAGATTCAATCTTGCGGACAGCTAACCCTAAAAATTTCTTTGCTCGCTAATCTAAGGAATTTTTCTGCAAGATAGAACTAGTAGCAATAGTGGGAAGATAATGGTAGTGCCTAACTGTGCAAGGAATCAGATTGGAGCGCAAAACGGAGATCGCATCCATACCCTAACTCGACGTGGATTCTCTACGGTGGCGACGACGGTGAAGAATTCGTCGGCGGCGAGGGCTTCTCGCGAAGGCGTATGGGAGAATCAAGTAGATGTCCGGGACTAGGGTGCGACAGCAAAGGGGTGCGGCTTTTGGTGTTTGAAGAAAGTTTTCAACCGCCGGGCTTCGCTGGTATATATATCCCTTCGCTGCCGGTGACACCGAGATGAGATTTTCGGTGCCGCCGAGTTCCACAACTGTCAGCTCACAGTGAAACTCGGTGAGGCCGAAAATCTAAACTCGGTTGCACCGAGATGATAAACCCTGATCAACCCTAGGCTTCGATGGGACCGAGATTTTGAGGTTGGTCACACCGAGATGCACTTTGGGAGGTATTAGAATTCAGCCCTTGTCGATACGGATCTCTTAGTGCTCCTCACACAGAGTGTCCCTAGAGTGCTTGCTCAAATTTTGTGATGAAGTATGAATAAAATTTGAGACGAGAAAGCATAGATAGATATAGAGGGGTACTTAGGCATTCTTGTATATCCAATTGGCCAAAAGAAATAGAAAGCCAAATAACAACAATTGGATATCCTCGAATGAGCAAAACATGCAAACCAATATGCTCACACAATATAATGTCAAATAAAACATGGTGAACATGCACAAACATTTTAGCATCTATCAAGCACTTTGGTGATGACGAAGTCATCTATATATGAGTATATTGACTTAGGAGTCAAGTAAGAATACTTGAACATAGGTCATACTCATCGATTAAGCACAAGCGGGGTTACCACTTTTACATAATGCATTAATGTGTTCACATCATTTAGGAGACGCTTATACTCAAGTCTTAGAGTAAAGCTCCCCCTAGATGTGACATCCCCCCTAAGAGGGATACACTAACCTTGGTTTTGTCGTAGAAGACTTCAAGTAGGTGTAGTAGTGGTGAATGCTCATTGTTGATGAAGATCATCTTGAGTTGGGAGCAAACCTGGTTGTTTGTTACTCTTCTCACCTACATGGGTTAGTCCCAAAGCAAAAGGAACAAATGCAAATATATCTATGTACATGGAGTGAAATACATGGGAGGTGATGTCCAAAGATGCATCAATTACCTTGTCCCTTGCTCACCTTTGAGGGAACGTGTGACTCCTTAACCTAATGCATATGGTTGGAGTTGATTGCATATAGTTCATGCCAAAATGAATAAGAGTGCATTTCATTGGCGGAGTCACCCCTCAAGAACTTTCTAGTTCTTTCTCGTGAGGATCCACATCACCTTGATGGGGATCCTTGAAGTTGTGGTAGCACTAGATGAGGTAGTACTAGAAGTGTCCTTGGGAACCCACTCGACCTTGGCTTGGGGTTCTTCCTCAAATGAGTCAATCTCCTCTTGAAGCTCTCCCTTGCCCTTGCGGTCTTGTGGTAGAAGGCCATCTTGAGAGATTGTTCCCTTGGGAGGAGTAGGATCATACTTCTCCTCTTGAGGAACAAACTTGGGAATGGGATATGGACCTTCTTCCCAAACATCTTCGTCGACGTTGAAGTAGCCAACACCTTGCTTCTTCCGATGTCCTCCTTGATTGCGCACAATTTCCTCGAATTGCTTACTTTCAGCAAGACTCTTGAAGACACCTTTCTCTATAATCCCTTCCAATAAATCGTTTTCTTGCTCAAGTGTAACTTGGCTAAGAGAATCATTAGTGGAATCAAGAGAGCTACTAGCAACAACATCATTTGATCTAGCTTTATCATTGTAGTTACTAGATGAAGAAACTTTCTTGCCTTTGTTACTAGTGTTCTTAGGTTTAACTTGTGGAACAAAGGTAGACAAGAGTAATCATTTTTCTAGATAAGAAGAACTCTTCTTTCGAAGATCATCATTCGTTGATTTTAGAAACTCATGCTCTTGCTCTAAATTTAGCTTCTCGTGAGTTCTTGAGAGCTCTCTATGATCTTCTAGAGTGGTTTCATGAGCTAACTTAAGAGTGGTTAATTCTTTAGTTAGTCGTCCAATCTCTTTCTTATCATCATCATTCGGTTTCTCTTGACTAGCATGAATATTTTCAAGTTCATTTTCAATGTTATCACTAGTCTTATCAAAGAGCAAGTCATCTTCTCCTAACAAATCATCCTCCTCACTATCAAAGTCAAAATACTCGGGGTGTGATACCTTGGGGCCTTTTGCCATGAAGCAGTTTTCAATCCCTTCATTTGGTGAATCAAATAAGTCGTCGATGTTGGAGGAAACGAGTGCAATAACGACAACACATTCATCTTGATTGTAGTCGAAGTTGGATTGATAGCTTCTCTCGGATTGGTTGTCACACTCGGAGCCGGAAACACCTTCACCAACGTGAGCTTGATGTCTTCTTCTTGAACTACTCTTGGTGTACTTGTCCTTCTTCTCTGATTCTTTGCCTCTCCGGGAGTGTCTTCGTTCATAATGATCTTCTATACTCCTTCTCTCTCTACGAGGTGACTCATCTCTTGAGCTTCGTCTTCTAGGTGACTCTTCTCTTCGTTTGTGGGGAGTCAAGCACTCATTGGAATAGTGTCCAAGCTTTCCACAGTTGTAGCAGTTTTGGTCATGACTAGACGAATGCTTCTCATCATATCTTGAGCTTGAGCTTCTCTCTTTGCCTCTACTCTTGTAGAACTTGTTGAATTTTCTGACCATGAGACTAATCTCTTCATTGGTAACAAGGTTGTCACTTGAAGTAGAGGGAATGTCACTTGAACCTTAGTAAGCACCACTTGACTTATTGTGCAACTCATCTTTGTCTTTGTGAGACATTTTATGAGCAACAATCCTTCCAATGACTTCAGTTGACTTGAGATCCTTGTAGTTTGGCATGATTTGGATTAATGTGCACACGATGTCGTATCTTACATCCTAGGCTCTAAGTATCTTCTTGATGATGAATTTGTCGGTCATCTCTTCACTTCCTAAGCCGACAATATCATTTGTGATGAGAGCTAGCCTAGAATACATCTCAACAACTCCTTCACCATCCTTCATCTTGAACTTGTCAAGCTGACTTTGAAGCACATCCAACTTAGATTCCCTCACTGAATCAGTTCCTTCGTGCATATCAATCAAAGTATCCCAAATTTCCTTTGCATTCTCAAGGCAACTAATTTTGTTGAATTCTTCGGGACACAAGTAGTTGAAAAGAATATCACACGCTTGAGCATTGAATTAAAGCATCTTCAGTTCTACCGCTGTCACATTACGATCCGGTTCTTTTCCTTCTTCAAAGAAATCAGCTTGCACACCAACACGAACAACAGCCCAAACGACATGATTATGACCAAGAATATGCGTTTTCATCTTATGCTTCCAACTAGCAAAATTAGTGCCATCGAAATATGGACCTCTATGGTGATAATTTTCCTCACTAGGCGCCATACTCTCCTAGGTTGTGAAATCAATGCAATGGAGACCAAAGCTTTGATACCACTTGTAGGATCGAAAGTATGTCTAGAGGGGGGGAGTGATTAGACTACTTGACACGATAAAAACTTAGCCTTTTCCCAATTTTAAGTGTGGGCCAGTTTTAGCAATTGTGACTAGTCAAGTACACCCTACACATGCACATTTAAGAGTATATCAGCGGGAAGTAAAACATGCAAGTGTAAAGTAGAGGTTAAGGCAGGGAGATCAAATGCAAAGGTTGACACGACAACTTTTGGAATGGTTTTGATAGGTGGTGCTATCGTACGTCCATATTACTGGAGACTTCAACCCACGGAGGGTAACAGATGCGAGAGTCCACGGAGGGCTCCACCCACAATGGATCCACAAAGAAGCGGCCTTGTCTATTCCACCACGGCTTCCGTCCACACATGACTAGTCTCACTCACGGCAGATCTTCACGAAGTAGGCGATCTCCTTGCCCTTACAAACATCTTGGTTCAATTGGACAACGCGAAGTAGGAGGCTCCCAAGTGACACCTAACCAATCTAGGAGGCACCGCCCTCCAAAGGGTAATAGATGTGGTAGAACGATGAACTCCTTGCTCTTGTGCTTCAAAAGGTAGTCTCCTCAACACTCAATCATTCTCTCTCAGATTTGGCAAGGGTAGGAGAGATTGATCTTGTGGAAAGCAACTTGAGGAGGCTAGAAATCAAGGTTCAAATGGTTGGAGTGAAATCTCTTGATCTCAACACATGAGTAGGTGGCTCTCTCTGAGAAAAATGGATATGGCAAGTGTAAGTGTGTTCTGAGTGCTTCCTCTACGAATGAGAGGTAGGTGGAGGGGCATATATAGGCATCCCCGAAAATCCAACCGTTACAACATTATTGCCCAACTCAGTGACACCGAAATGAATCTCGATGGTACCGAGTTGCACTAAATGTGGCAACTTTTGAATTCTCGATGAGACCGATATAGGAATCTCGGTGGTACCGATACGATGACCTAGACCAGTTTGCAAATCTCGATGAGACCGATTTCAAACTCAGAAATTCTAATTCTTGAAATCTTCTCAACAAAAAGTTGGTAACTAAATCTCGGCGGCACTGATAGGAACGTTGGTGGTACCGAGATGGTAGGGTTTGGCATAGGTTCTGTCAAGTGTAAAATCGATAGGTCCGAATGGAAATTGTTGGTGGCACCGATTTTACTGATATGGTTTGGATAGATATATTTTGATGGAGAATGGCTGAGTATTTTTGGTGGCTACCTCTAAGCACTTGAGCAACCAATTCATCATAATACCTCACCCCCTTTTAATAGTATTGGCTTTCCTATGGACTCAAAGTGATTTCTCACAAAGTATAAAATGAAGAATCTTCTTGCTTGAAGCTTGAGCCAATCCTATTCCTTCCTTGCATCAAGGGGATTCTCACAATCCTATAGCCAAAGCATCTTTGAACTTTTCTGAAATATACTTGGATAAGATCATTAGTCCAAATTACCAAAACCACCTTAGGGAGCAATTGTGCTTTCACCTCCCTACTATGGTGGGTGTGGACACAAGCGATTGTTTTCAACACCTTATTGACAGAGTTTGTCAACGGTTGAAGGGCTGGAAGGAAAAATCCTCTCAATGCAAGGTAAAGAAATATTATTAAAGTTTGTAGCGCAAGCTATCTCATCTTATGCAATGTCGTTGTTCAAATTGCCAAAAGGTATTTGCAAGTCAATGACAGTTGAAATCTCTGGCTTTTGGTGGGGAGACGGGGAAGAGAAAAAGAAGATGCACTGGTTTGCGTGGTGGAAGATGTGTGTTCCAAACGAGAATGGTGGCAGATGGTTTAGGGACCTTCACAGCTTTAATCTTGCTATGTTAGCAAAGCAATGTTGGCGAGTACTCCAAAGTCCCGACTCGTTATGTGAGGTGTTCTTAGTGCTAAAATACTATCCTCATGGAGATATTTTAAAAGCTGGTCCAAAGAAATGATTCTCCTTTACATGGCAAAGTATCGTCGCTGGGATTCAAACTTTTAAGAGAGGCTGCATTTGGAGAGTGGGCACCGGGTCAAAATTAATATTTGGGACGACCCATGGATCCCCTCTAGTGAAATGAAAAGATTAATCACCCATAGAGGTGGGATTATGCTTAATAAGGTGGAAGATATTATTGACCCTTATACTCGTCAGTGGGATGAGGCTCTTATTTGCAGTGTTCTTTCTCCTGTAGACGCATTTAGAATTCTGCAAATCCCCCTCCAGTTCAAAGCACTAAAAGATTTTGTGGCGTGGCAATTCACTCGCTCAGGAACCTTCTCCGTTCGATCGGCTTTCCACGTAGAGTTTAACCACTAGTTTGGTCACCACTTCTACAAGGCAGATAATCCGGAAAGGTCATATAATAATTCGGTCTGGAAGGAGCTTTGGCAACTTAGAATCCCAGGGAAAGTCAAACATTTTGGATGGAAAGTTTTGAAGGGTGTGTTACCGTGTCTTGGGATGCTAGCTAGCAGGCATATTTCACTAGTACATCAGTGCCCACTATGTAAGATCGGCCTCGAAGATATTTAGCACTGCATCTTCACATGCAAGCACGCATCCTAGGTATGGTCTGAACTAAAGATATCTAATATAATCAAAGAGGTTGTGGCACAAGATCAATCGGGCACGATCACATTGGAGATCCTACTACAGAACAAAGTGGTGGTACATGAAATACCAACGGCTGAATTAATTGTGGTTGCAATGTGGTACATTTGGTGGCAAAGGAGACAAGGAGTTCAAGGAGAAGCACTACACACACCCCAACGAACAACGATGTCCATCAGAGTGTTGACTACTAACTTTCTTCGCAATTGTTTGTGAAACCATCCTACGAGGAAGAAGGATCATACTTAGAAGAAACTGGATCCGGGAACAATCAAGATCAACGTTGACGCCTCATTCCGTGCAGAAACCCGTACGGGCACATGTGGGGCGATAGCCAGGGATCATGTGGGTAACTTCATTGCTGCAGCAACCTAGGTGTTATCACATGTGTCCTCGACTGACTCGGCCGAGAACAGTGCTATCCATCGCAGGGTTCTACTTGCATCTAATATTGGTTGCACTAAGGTTACCCTGGAGAGTGATAGTATGAATGCTCTGACGGCAATGAAAAGCCCGGAGGTATATATGGGACCTGATGTTACTACTATCACTGAGGTCACTATTTTATCTTTGGGGTTTTCAAAGATTTCCTGAATGGAGTGCAAACCTAGTTGCACACAGCTAGCTAAGTACTCTTCTAGCACTCATTTATCAGTCTTGGGAAGGAGATTCCCCTCACTTCATTCTTCCTCACATTGTAAACGATATGGCTATTATTTAGGGAATAAAGTTTGAATTGTTCAAAAAAAAAAAAGGCTACTTTGGCAAAGAAACGATGGGGCTAAATAACATCACCATGGCTAGAAACTTGAAACTGAGGATGGTAGGCAAAATCCGACATGGACCAAGTATTGTAGATATGGGACTTTATGACAGTGTCCTCTTAGTACTAACCAGCCCCACTTTATGAATGGTACCTTGAATATTTCTTACAGATTTTGTTGCAACGTAATTGGTAATGGACAGAGAACTAGGTTTTCGGAAGATCTCTGGTTAGTTGATGAGCCTTTATACCTGAGATTTCCTACATTGTATAACAATAACATTTAGCATAAATGTTTTTGGTTGCTAGAGTTTTTGTGGTGGGCTGGTATGTATATATGTGTTTCCATAGGTGATGAGATAAGAGTAACAGAAATAGCATGGAAACTTCGTGACATTTTCAGAGTTGAAGCTAAGCTTTGATAAACTTTCACAGCTTATTTCATAATATCGTTTTCCTCCACCATCCAAAGACCAAGGCACATAGGGATTTCCAGAGGGAGTATTTACCATTTGTAGCGGGGGGATGGGGGCCTACGGTGAGAAGGACCCATGCAACAAGTTCACGTAAACCCTATTTACAATTTAAGCATTGAACATACCAGTAACAGATACACAAAACAAACAGTCAATCTCACTCCACGGGCCACAACTTTTCCATGGATTACTCTGCATCTAATGATGCCAACTTTCTTTATTTTCCTTGGTCCCAGAAGATAGATCCAGGTATATCGTACAAAATAACAATTCAAAGCTTCACGCCATGGAGAGGTTAAGAAGATCACGGTGTCGGTAAGAACTGAGGATGCACACAAGACGACATTTGTAAGAATTGAGTGCGCCCACAAAATATGGTAACTAACTGAAATATATTAGTATTTATATGCAGCATTTATTTACATATAAGGAAATACGCAACCAGGGTAGCATATGCACGGTAAGTATCTAACCAGTTGCGATGGTTGATGAATGATGTCATAGAACTGGTGCTTATAGTATCTTGTGTCCATCCATAACTGATCAATTATAAAAGAAATCAACAACACGTGTACACAACCAGAAACTAAATTTTGGAAAAAAGAGGGACAGCTCAGTACCAGATGAGGAATGTTTTGTATCCACCTATGATATGGTTTGTCAACAACCTGATATAGACCAATAAGCAACACAAAATGCTAAATTGTTATAAAAGGAGCCAATATTAAAGAAACAACAATATCCAAGAGATAAAACGCCCTACTTTTTAAAAACTTGGTCCCATGAGCATGAGTCATCCTTCATAAGTGACATTGCCTGATAATCCTGACGTTTATAGAATATTTAGTTAATGTTTAAGAATTATTTGAAGCACACAAAGTGTTGACAAATAAAATTCAGACCATAATTCCACGAACAACATAATATTTTGGAAGATCAGCCCTGACGAAAACTTGCTTGTCGAATGTGTCCACTAGTTGTGAAAAGCATTGCAAAAACAAGCATGCAACCATGGCAATGTTACAGAACTAGGTCAAGCATTTGTTTATTATGCATGCACTACTGCGAAAATATAAAGCGTTTATTGACGAGACAAGTACCCAATCGATAGAATCATCGGCAATGCTGAAAAAACCTTCGGCCTCCAGCTCACACATCAAACTTTGAAGTTCAATTCTCAGCTGAAAGTTCAAGAATTACAATCAAATGGTTAACAAAAAGCATGCAGGTGCATATTTGCAACTTCAAAGACCAGTGCAAGTTGAATTGAACAAGCTTTAAAAATGTCAAATCTGGAAGGATAAATAAGAATAAACAGATTACTTTTGGCGCTGCTTACAGAAAAGTGGAGAACGTCAATAAATTAGAGCCGCGGCAAAAAAAAAATCGAGAAAACGCAGAGATGTGCGTTTCTTTGTATTGAAAAGAGGGAAAGTCAGTCTCAGAGGAGACGATTACAGCAGGTTACAAGCAGTTTCAATGAACATCCCAGGATGGGGGCAAGACTACCCTAAGCCCCTTGTCCCCGGCTCTAGCCCAACACCTCATCTCATCTTTGATCCCATCCGAGAGCTCGGAGAGCGACGGAGTGGCATGATAAAAAACACACGCATTCCTATGTTTCCAGATCATCCATGGAACTAGCAGCGCGGTGGACCTCAGGGCCTTGCGGAGTGATGGTGGAGTTGCATCTCTCGCCCTAATCCACCAATCCTGAATGGAGATATCCTGCTCCGGTGTGTGGGCTGGTAAGCGCAGCCAGGAGAGAGCCTCGTGCCAGGCTTGCCGCGCGAAGGGGCAGGCCAGCAGCAGGTGGTGGATGGTCTCTGGCTCTTGGTCGCAAAGCAGGCAGCGGGCGTGATGAGGGAGGCCTCGGCGGGCAAGTCTGTCCGCTGTCCAGCATCGGTCCAGGTTCGCAAGCCAGTGGAAGAACTTAACCTTCGGCGGAGCCCATCCCTTCCAGATTAACTGCCAGGAATGGCAAGTGATGGATCCGTGAAAGGTTGCCTGATAGCAGGATCGCGCCGAGTATTCTCCATTGGCAGTCCATTTCCAGACAAGCTTGTCTGGCTCAGCGAACAAGGTGGTGTGTGTGACGCGCTGCCATGTCGCTAGGTATTGGCCAACCTCTTGCAGCCCCATGACGCCGCGGATGTCACGGGCCCAGGCATTGCCGTCTAGGCCTTCCGCCACCGTCCGCACCCTTCTCCTGTTCTTGGGGGATGCATAGGTACAGCAGGGGTGCTAGCTCGCGAATCGACTGCCCATGCAGCCAGCGGTCTTCCCAGAACAGCGCCGTGTGGCCATCACCTAGCACCATGAAGGTGGAGGCGTGGAAGAGGCCGATCTCCTCGCGGGAGAACTGCAGGTCCAGGCCTTGCCAGGCTCTGTCGGCGTCCGTCCTTGATAACCAGAGCCATCGTCCGCGGCAAAATTTGGATGTTCCTTTTTCCACATTACCTATTGGAGATTTCCAAGAAAAAGTTTATGTAAACTGAATCCTACTCCCTCCTTTTTTATGTACAATGTCACTATTAGAATACAAAAAACACACAAATACAAGGCCAGATTTCTTTTCCCTCAGAGTCCCAAAGAAAAAACTCTCCATTTCCACCTTTTATTAATAGCTCAGGCACTGCATGCATATCTCTCGTTTCATTGGCTAGCATGCGCATGCAGCAAGGAAGTGCATACACGAGGAGATGCAGCGGGCAATGAACATGTCATTAATCAGTTCTCTCTGCTCAGCCTTGGTATCTGAGATTTGCTAAAATAGCCTTGTATAAGTACGAGGGAGCACAAGATATTAAGAATTCCATACACAGCTTGAATGTCAATAACATGGGTACTACAGAATTTGCACAGGCCCTGAGCCCAAAGCAAATATTTACCAAATCTTGCATAGCTGGTAAACAGCATATGTTTGTGAGAAGAATGTTTAGATAATCAGAACTACAAGATCAGCAAGCCCTTATGAATAGGCTTGCAGAAATTCCGTTGCGATCGAGAATGTGTTGTATAGTCAAGCAACGGCCTACCGGTTGATTTTGCTCATTAGAAGTAAAATGCCTAGTGTACTGAATGCAACAATATCTCTGAGGCAAATCAAGCATAGCTCAAAAGTAAAGATGCTTTCACTTTTGTGTCACATAACCAACTTAACCTAATTGTTGGTCAAACTTGGAATCTTAGGATGTGTGGACACCTTACATTTCAAACAAAGGGAGTACTTCGATTTTCTGACAGCTAGAAACAGAGCGAGTATTGGAGTATGTTTACAGTGATACAGTTAAACTGGTTTATAAAATGTGGGGAATTTGCCGCATCATCCCCAAATGGATGCAAAGATCTTATGTTGCACACTTCATTAGTTGGATAGTACAAAAAAGGGCAGGGTGCAATTTTCTTAATTGTCATGCTAACTGAATATAACTGGTGCGTTCTGAAAGCAAAATATGGGAGTGTACACGTCTTAAATTTAGGGTACATACATAAATTACTCTAATGTATAGTAGTATTAAATAGAATTTCTGTATAGTATATTCAGAAAAAATCAAGGACAAGCAGAAAAAAATAGAATGCACACCTGCTCATTGTGAACAACTTGTCTCAGATATTGATAATACCAACAAAGTTGGTCTCGCCTCCCCAGAAGTTTAGCTCTTCGCTATAGAAAGGTAGAACATTGTGATGAATATATTTCCATGAAAATATAGTTCATAAATAAGGGTAATATATTGACCAAATTAGCACCTCAAAAGACAACTTGATGAGAGTATGATCCAGAACTGAAAACCGACTGTGTATAATATCAACATCCACAATACTAAATAATAAAATATGAAATTTTATTTCATGATGAATCTAAGAATCCGATTTGATATTATGGATACTGATATATTTCTACAGAAATGTTGTAAAGAGGTTTGACTTTTCAAAAAACTAATACACCTTATGTTTTAGGATAGATTAAGTATATGAAAATCCAACAACTTAAACAGCGCAGCAAAGCGCGCCCCAACCCTTCTAGTTTTAGGTGGTTCTTAGATGCAGCCAGTTCAACCTCTATTTTTGGACACAACCAACTCAATCAGTTTGGATACTTATGTTTGACAACAATCTTATGTGTGAATTTTCTATTCAATTTCGTGTGAATTGTTTGTCCACCGCTGTTCTTATTCCAATGCAAATCATTTGCTTGTTCTTTTTACCTTCGCCTATGTAACTCCCCTATCCAAACAAATCTATGTAATCGTCGAAACCTTTACAGTAGTATTTATTTTCTGGGACTAAATTAGCAGCGTTAGGTTTACTATGCTCCCAAACGGGGACTAAAGAAATTCCTAATACATCAACTTTCGACCCACAAGAGTCCTGAAACGCTAGAGGCCGGTTCGTACCTCCTTGACCTGATGCGGCGAGTCATGGAGGTGGCCGCGGAGTAGCGTGGCATCGTCGCTCATCGGAGGAGGGTGGACGAGAGGGAAGGCGTCGTCTGCAGCGCCGGAGCCGGCGACTACGCCGCTGTTGGAGGCGTCTATACTGTGGCCCTGGCGCTGGCGCACGGTGCGAGGCAGCGAGGGGCTCCGGACGTCGACGGGGCACTGGTCAGAGAGCGGAAGAGAAGATGCAGACGGAGACGAAAGCCTTTTTTTTTTTCTTAGATTAGAAATCTGCTTCTTTTAGAGGGCCAGGGTCATATGTTTTTTTTTTGAGCGGGGAAAGCTTTTATATTGCATTGGGAAACACAGTTACATCATTTGCTAGTGTATCAATAAGGAAACCCGGAGGCTCCTCCATCCACTTTATAGTCCTAGGGTTCAGCAAACCTAGCTAGAGTATGAGCTACCATATTTGCTTTCCTTAGGCAGAAAGCAAATTGTATCAGGGAGAAGTTCTTGGTGAGGAAAAAGCACTCTTCATATAATGCCGCCGTTGGACCTAGTGAATTGCCGTCGAGTAGCATGGTGTCAACCACATCCTGGTAATCAGATTCCACGAGGAGCTGCTGTACCCCGACCTCACTGGCCAAAATTAGTCTATCTCGCAACGATCTCACTTTCGCTGAACTGGCATCTTCGGCAAAGGGTATATCACTGCATGAGCCAGCTATGAAGACCCCTTTGTTTGATCGCAACACTGCACCGGTGCTACCTCTCCCCGAGTCTGCCGAGAAGCCAACATCCACATTCAGCTTGTAAGTACCATCCGGCGGCCGTTGCCATCCATGTCGAACAACACCCGTGGTCCTCTTCCTCGCCCTTACAAAGTTCTTCACCAGTGCCGATATTGCATGTGCCGATCTTGGTGGATCAGCAACATGTTCCCCGTGGCCAGGGTCATATGTTAGTAGCATCAAACACATCCTTATATCAAACACAAGAAGCTACCCATGATGGGCGTTTTCTTGCGTAAGCCACGTCGTCAAGGGACTGTTCAAGGAGGGGTTATGACACGTCGAAGATTTCGGATTTTTTCACTGTTTTGATCCTAGGCATGCAAGTTAATCACGTAACGAACTCGTTTGAAAAGAATTTCACGTTTTGACCCTTTTGGAAACGCCATAGGTCGTGGCGTTGCAGGCCTTATGCCAAACGCCAGTCTACTGGACGTTGCAGGCCTCATGTGCAACGCGAGTGTACTGGACGTTGCAGGCCTTAGCAGAAACGCCAAAGAGGTTGGCGTTGCAGGCCTCATAAGTAACTGCCCCGCGTGCCCCTTCGTCCACCAGCAAGTTCTTTCCTTCTTCCTCCACGAAAAAGCTCTCCCTCCTCCTCCAGATCCCCCCCTTCGATCTCCCTCCTCCCCCAACCGTTTTGTTGATTCTTTGGGGCAAATCGAAGAGGCCGGTAAGCTCCTCCAATCCCTCCAATTAGTTTTTGCAATGATTTTGTATTTATGTGTAAATACAAAATCATTGCAAAAACTAATTGGAGGGATTGGAGGAGCTTACCAGCCTCTTCGATTTGCCCCAAAGAACCTACTAAAAGGTTGAGGGAGGAGGAAGATCGAAGGGGGGGATCGTGAGGACAAGGGAGAGCTTTTTCGGGCTAACAAGAACAAGAGGAGAGGAGAAATGGTGGTTGGTGGGCGAGGGGGTCGGGGTGGCAGAATATAAAGGCAAGAAAGGCCATGGCTACTGGCATTTCACCTCAGGTCTGCAACGCCACATTAGACAGACGTTTCACCTTAGGTCTGCAACGCCACATTACACAGGCGTTTGAAAGAACGTCTGCAACGCCACAATAGATGGCGTTTCATAACAGGGCTGCAACGCCACGGACTATGGCGTTTCAAAAAAGGGTCAAAACGTGAAATTCTTTCCAAACGAGTTCGTTGAGTGATTAACTTGCACCTTAAGGATCAAAACAGTGAAAAAATCCGAAGATTTCCGTGCGAGGAAAAAAAACAACAAATAAAGCAACGATTATTTGGTTCCCTTCCCAACGAAAGCACGCTCACATCTTCGTCTCCACCTCTCCCCACACGCCACCTCCTCCTCTTCCCAACGAATAGCGAGCTGCAGCCGCCGCCTCCTCTTCCTCTTCTATCTGCTTCCTTGTCCACCTCCTCGCTCAAGAAGGCGCACACGAGCGGCAGCAACAGCGGATCTGTGAGAAACATGGGAAGGCGTGAAGTTTCGTGTGATGACCCTGGATCGAAGAGATCCTGCAAATCAGGTAGGTGAGGTAGAAGAAAGCTTGGGGAGGAAGAAGATAGGCCAGGAAATCAGAGTTTTTCTATTTCATTTCTTTCATAACCATTACAACGCCACCCCTCCAGTATATAACACCCAGGTACAGCTGGCCTCAGCCACCGCATGCTAGCTACGCCACAACCGGGTCCACCTACCAGATGAGAAACGCTGGCCCACCTCCAGCTACTAGCTGACTTAGTCTTTCTCCTCTGTCTTGGCGATCCACGATGTCAGGGCCATATTGGTACTGACAGGTTCCTCCCCTTGAGATCCAGCTTGTCCCCATGCTGGTGCGTCGGGATACCTTAGCCTGAGAGTATCATAGTCTTCCCAAGTTGCTTCCAAGTCAGACAGGGTGGACCACTGGATGAGCACCTGCAAGTGAGCTCTGTTGCCCTTCTTCACCAACCTTCTGTCCAAAAATTTTGCTGGTACCAAGTCTGCTGCAGACATGTCCACTTGTAAGGGTAGGGTGGAAAAAACAGGCGTATGATCCGAGACATGTTCTTTTAACTGGGATACATGAAACACTGGATGTATCATGGCGTTATCAGGCAACTCAAGCTTGTAGGCTGCCTGTCCAATTTTCTCCAGGATTTGGAAAGGCCCAAAGAACTTCATGGCTAATTTGGGGTAGGGCCTGTTTGCCACAGAGTGTTGCGCGTAAGGTTGGAGCTTCAGGTAGGCCTTGTCACCCATAGAGAAGGACCTTTCACTCCTTTTCTGATCTGCATAGTGTTTGATTCTCGTTTGAGCTTTACTCAATTGTTCTTTCAATTCCTCCTGGCGACTGCTGTTCTCGGCAATCCACTGTTGGACATCTGAGTTCCCTGAAGATAATTCAGCCAAAAAGGTGCCATAGTTGGGCTCATGACCATACAGGGCCTTGTAAGGTGAGCACCCCAAGGATGTGTGGTAACTTGTCTTATACCAAAACTCGGCCAGAGGAATCCAAGCATGCCATTTAGTAGGACACTGATGAGTGGAACATCTGAGATACATCTCTAAACATTGGTTTACCCTCTCGGTCTGACCATCCGTCTGAGGGTGGTAAGCTGTACTCATGAGCAACTTGACATTCCGTAGTTTGAACAATTCTTTCCAGAAGGAGCTCGTGAAAATTTTGTCTCTGTCGGACACAATAGGTCCATGCAGCTTGACCACCTGGCTCAGAAAAGCTTTAGCCACCATTGGAGGTGTAAAGGGGCGCTTGAGAGGTATAAAGTGATTGTACTTGGTGAACCTGTCCACAATCACCAATATAGCATTGTACCCTTCTGACCTTGGCAGCCCTTCGATGAAGTCCATGGAAATATCCACCCAGGGTTTAGTAGGGATGGGCAAGGGTTGCATGAGTCCAGGAATTTTACAATGTTCATGTTTAGCTTGCTGACAGACAGAGCATTGTTGAATAAAGCTCATCACCTCCTGTTTTAGTCCCACCCAGCGGAACAACTTTTTAATCCTCTGATAGGTTGCTTGCGCCCCAGAATGACCCCCAATAGCATTGTCATGGAAAGAAGCAATGGTCCTAGTTTTTAATATCGCATTGGCCCCAATCCAAATCCTACCTGCCGAGGTGATAACTCCTTTTTGCAGGGAAAATCCGTCCACAGGTTCAGTGGACAGGGCAAGCTTTTGAATAAGTGTTTGGGCTTCAGGATCCAGCTCATAAGAATTTAGGACCTCTTGAAGCCATAGTGGTTGGGCTTGAGAGACAATTTGAGTTGTCAACAAATGACCCACCCTAGATAGGGCATCCGCAGCCCCATTGTCCACTCCTTTCTTGTACTGGATCTTGAACTCAAGTCCCACCAGCTTGTGCATCGCTTTCCTTTGCAGATCAGTAGTTAAGGCCTAGCCATTGAGATGTGCCAAGCTCTGATGGTCTGTTTTGATTATAAATAAACCTCTATTCAAATACTGTCTCCACTTATCCACGGCCATAATCACAGCAAGGAATTCCTTTTCATATATGGAAAGTTGCTGGTTGGCCACGCTTAGAGCTTTGCTGTAATAGGCTACAGGGTGACCCTCCTGACTGAGCACCGCACCAATGCCAGTAGCACAAGCGTCAGTCTCCACTGTAAATTGCCGAGAGAAATCAGGTAAGGCGACAACTGGTGTGTTGATCATGGCTTCCTTTAACACTTCAAATGCCACTTGTGCTTCTGCAGTCCATTGAAATGTTTTCTTTTGCAACAGTGCAGTAAGAGGCTTTGCCAAAATTCCATACCCTTTGACGAACTTCCGGTAGTACCCAGTTAGCCCCAGAAATTCCCTTAGTTCAGTGAGGTTGGTGGGTGCTGACGTGCAACTATTCCTGACTTGATGCCTCCACGGCAACGGAGCCAGAAAAGAGCTCGCCCAATTGCTCAACAATTAGAAATTGTCTTGCAATAGCCCACCAACGCGTGGGATCGTGGCAGTTTTCGAGGGTAGAGTATTCAACCCAAATTTGTTGGTTCGCACGACGAGAAGTAAAAGAATATTCTCAAGTATTAGCAGCTGAATGTGTCAGATTCAACCACACCTGAAAGATTAGTATCTGCAAGCAAGGTAGTATGATAACAACGGTGCCAGAAACGATCTGTTGACGGCAGACTATTCCTAATGGTTGTATCAATGGCGCCAGTAAGTTGCCCGTGGACTGAAATATTCTTTCCCGTCAACGGCACGAGAAAAAGTATTGTAGCAGGTAGCAGCAGTGTAACGAGTAACAACAGTGGCAAGGAACAACAATAGTGACAGCAGTAGCAAGTAGCAACAGTAGCAAGTAGCAGCAGTAGCAAGTAACAGTAGCAGCAAGTAACAATAGCAACAATAGTAGTAACAGCAGCAGAGCAAAGCAAGTAAAACAGCACTGGGACAAACTCGTAGGCAATGGGTCGGTGATTCGTTGGATGATATTCATCATGCAACAGTTATAACACAGAGAGATATGTGGCTAGCTCCCGTTCGTCAATGTGATGTAGGCATGCATTCCGTGTGTCGTCATACGTGCTTAGGGAAAAGAACTTGCATGACATCTATTGTCCATCCCTCCTGTGGCAGCGGGGTCCAAAAGGATACTACGGGATATTAAGGTTCTCCTTTTAATAAAGAACCGGACAACCGCATTAGCACTTGGTGAACACTTGAACTCCTCAAACTATGGTCATCACTGGGAGTGGTTCCGGTTATTGTCACTCCGGGGTTGCCGGGTCATAACACATAGTAGGTAACTACAACTTGCAAGATCGGATCTAAAACACACATATATTGGTGACAATATAATAGTTTCAGATCTGAAATCATGGCACTCGGGCCCTAGTGAAAAGCATTAAGCATGTCAAAGTAGTAGCAACATCAATCTCAGAACATAGTGGATACTAGGGATCAATCCCGTGAAAACTAACTCGATTACATGATAGATCTCATCCTACTCATCACCGCCCAGCGAGCCTACGAATAGATTACTCACGAACGATGAAGAGCTTCATGGAATTGGAGAGGGAAGAAGGTTGATGATGACGATGGCGACGATCTCCTTGATCCGGAGCCCAAAACGGACTCCAGATCTGCCCTCCAGATGAAGAACAGGATGTGGCGGCACCTTCGTATTGCAAACGCGATGAAATCTTCTCTTCTGATTTTTTTTGGGACAAAAGGGAATTTATAGAGCTGAGTTTGGGGGCGGCAGAGCCACGTGGGCCCCACAATCTTGGTTGTCGCGGCCAGGTGGGCCGCGGCAACACGGCTTGTGGCCCACTGGCCCATCCCCTCTGGTGGATCTTTGCGCAGGTATTTTTCATATTTTCTAGAAATATTCTCAGTAAATTTTCAGGACGTTCCGAGAACTTTCATTTCTGCACAAAAACAACACCATGGCAATTCTGCTGAAAACAGCGTCAGTTCGGGTTAGTTCCATTCAAATCATGCAAATTAGAGTCCAAAACAAGGGCAAAAGAGTTTCGAAAAGTAGATACGATGGAGACGTATCAACTCCCCCAAGCTTAAAACCTTGCTTGTCCTCAAGCAACTCAGTTGACAAACCGAAAGAGAAATAAAAACTTTGACAAACTCTTTTTGATCTTGTTGTTGCAACTATGTCTAACTCATAACCAGAATTTCAGCAAGATCACAAGTTAACCACATAAGCAAGTGACACAAAGGTCTCATGGTAAACTAATATCAAATGGCATAATCAGCTAGCGAGCAAATAATAATGAGTTTCAGATACCAACAATTCAATCAGAACAAGCATGAAGCGATATGAATAGGTGGTATCTCGCTAGCTCTTTCTGAGACCGCAAAACATAAATGCAGAGCACTTTCAAAGATCAAGGGCTGACTAAACATTGTAATTCATAGCAACGAAGATCCAGTCATAGTCATACTCAATATCAATCAAAAGCAAAGCATAAAAATGACAGAGGTGCTCTCTAATTGGTGCTTATATAAGAAGAGGATGACTCAACAGGAAAATAAATAGACAGGCCCTTCGCTGAGGGAAGCATTGATTTGCAGAGGTGCCAAAGCTCAAGCTTTGAAAACAGAGATAATAATTTTGGGTGGCATGCTTTCATTGTCAACGCAATGACCAAGAGTTCTCAATATCTTCCATGCTATTCATGCTATATGCGGTTCCCAAACAAAAAAGTAAAGTTTTAACTCCCCCACCACCAATCAATCACACTCCACGGCTAGCCGAATCCTCGGGTACCGTCCATACTAACATCAATCCGGGGGGAGTTTTGTAATACAGATATGTTTTCGATTTAAGCGTGGAACTGGGCATTCCAATTACCGGCCCCTTTCTCGTGAATGACAGTGAATAAACACATGTCAAGGATAACACACCTAACATGGAAGATACCAATAGCCCCCTGTCACCACATGAGCGGTTCGGGCATGCAAAACAGAATATTTCTTGAAGGTTTAGAGAATGGCACATGCAAATTTACTTGGAACGGCAGGTAGATACCGCAAATAGGTAGGTATGGTGGACTCATAAGGCACAACTTTTGGGTTTATAGAAGTGGATGCACAAGCATTATTCCGTTTAGTACAAGTGAAGGCTAGCAAAAGACTCGGAAGCGACCAACTAGAGAGCGACAACAGTCATCAAGATGCAATGAGTTTGACTAACATGGAGTGCAAGCATGAACAAGGCATAAATCACCATGAACACGAACATCATAGAGGCTATGTTGATTTTGTTTCAACTACATGCATGAACATGTGCCAAGTCAAGCCACTTGAAACATTCAAAGGAGAATACCATCCTATCATACTACATCATAGTCATCTCAAAATCTATGTTGGCTTTCAAGAAAAACCATTATAAGCTCCTAGCTAATTAAGCTTGGCATCAAAAACTATGATCTCTAAGTTGTCATTGCAAACTTGTTTCTCTCACAACAAAGCTGAATATGGGACGACAAGCTAGTCATATTTACAAAAACAAAATAGATAGAGTTCATACCAGCTTTTCCAGTCTCAGTCACTTCATCATATATCGTCATTATTGCCTTTCACTTGCACGATCGAACGATGCGGACAATAATAAGAGTGCTCGTGCATTGGACTAAGCTGAATCTGCAGACAAACACAAAGGAGAAGACAAAGTAATATGGCTCTTTGAAAGCTAAATAGGTATGCATGCAAGAGCCACTAAACATTGTAACCAATATCTTCTACCTTGACCCAAAGAAAAAGAAAACTATTTAGACGGGAAAGCTCCCAACAAGCAAAATAAGAAAGGAAAATCTTTTTGGGTTTTCTCAAAAGGACACAAAACAAGAAAACAAGAAAACAAAAATAAACTAGCATGGATAATACAGTGGCAAAGTGTAAACACCGGCTAACAAAGTGAAAGCATAAGCATGAATGTAAAGTCGGTGAGAACACGTACTCCCCCAAGCTTAGGCTTTTGACCTAGCTTGGTCTACTCCCAAGGAGGGAAATAACCAGCTCCGGGATACTCCGGAGCGGACTGTGGATGCCACTGCTGTGTGAGCTCCTGGTGAGGCATAGTTTATGCCTAAGTAATTTTGGTGATTGATGACAGTACCGTACAGGACTAATCGTGTGTGTCAAGGTTTCAGGTAACACTCGTCAATGGCACAAGACGACACGTCTCCTTTCTTCTGGAACGAAAGCACGGCGCTCTCTACGATTCTCGTTATTTGAGTCATAGGAAAGCCGTACTATTAAGAGGGGATCCGTAGTCGAAAGGTTTGGGTGGAATCTATCTTTACACACGCACACTTCACATTCTCCCCTTCCTTGTTTGGAGCGGCCCTCGCCTATTTCGTCTTGAGTTTTTCTGCAAAATGGTCCCCAGCGGTAGTACCGCTGGACTGCTAGCGGTAGTACCGCTAGCCAGCGGTAGTACCGCTAGCCAGCGGTAGTACCGCCCCTGGTCAGCGGTAGTACCGCTCCAGGTGTTTTGTGCCACCTACCTAGCGGTATTTTGTGGACGGACCCTTTTGCGAAGACTTTCCCGGCGGTAGTAGTGCTCGTGCACTACAAAGGGGCCGGCGGTAGTACCGCTGGAGGCTCAGCGGTAGTACCGCTGGAGGCCCAGCGGTAGTACCGCTGCAGCCAGCGGTAGTACCGCCAGGCAGCGGTAGTACCGCTCAGGCTCAGCGGTAGTACCGCTGGTTCTCGGGCAGAGAGTGGGAAAACGGTCTGATTTTCCCCCCCACTATATAAAGGGTTCTTCTAGCTGAGGAACCCTATCTCTTACCTCTCTAAGCTCCATTGTTGCTCCACAAGCTTAAAAGTGCCCGATCTCTCTCCCTAGCCAATCAAACTTGTTGATTCTTTAGGGATTAGTTGAGAAGGCCTAGATCCACACTTCCACCAAGAGAAAAGTTGATTCCCCCACCTATCCCTTGCGGATCTTGTTACTCTTGGGTGTTTGAGCATCCTAGACGGTTGAGATCACCTCGAAGCCATATTCCATTGTGGTGAAGCTTCGTGGTCTTGTTGGGAGCCTCCAAGCTTTGTGTGGAGTTGCCCCAACCTTGTTTGTAAAGGTTCGGTCGCCGCCTTCAAGGGCACCTATAGTGGAATCACGGTACCTTGCATCGTGCGAGGGCGTGAGGAGAATACGGTGGCCTTAGTGGCTTTTTGGGGAGCATTGTGCCTCCACACCGCTCCAACGGAGACGTACTTCCTGTCAAAGGGAAGGAACTTCGGTAACACATCCTCGTCTCCATCGATTCCACTTGTGGTTATCTCTAACCTTTACTTTGTATTTGCTTTTACTTGTGACTATATCTTACTTGTCTTAATAGGTCTTGTTGGTAGCTTCTATAGGGGTCACCTCTTTGTCATATTATTTGTGAACCCGTATAGTGTTTACCTTAACTTGTTAAGATTAATTAAAAAGTGGTCGTTGTCTATTCACCCCCCCTCTAGCCAACCATATCGATCCTTTCAATTGGTATCAGAGCCACGTCTCTTTATTAAGGGTTTAACCACCCGGAGAGTATGGAAGGCGGAGAGGAAGTTAACCGTGGGCAACCCGAGGACATGGACTTGACTTCGGTCACAAGGGACGACTTGAATACGGCTATGGCCGCCCTCAAGACGTCCTTGACGAGCGAAGTCAAAACCATGCTTAAAGAATTAATTGTTGGTCTTAAAAGTTCACCCGAACCGGCTTTAGTGGTTAAACCCACCATTTCCGATTCGGAGGCCAACTCCTCTAAGGAAGCGGCTAAAGGTATGCAACCTGCTTCACCTCACGAAAAAGATGGGACTGGAACATATGCTTCGGTTCCACCTCCCATGACATATGGAGGACCCGTTCTCGCACCTCGTCTTAATCCTGTTGGTCCTCCTCCTAAACTTGTAAAAGGTGACTTTGCTAACTGGGTATTTTCTATTAAGTCTCATTTGAATCACAGCTCAACAAACTTGTGGAGAATTATCGAGCAAGGATATTACCCCCATGACCCAAGCAACCTCACTCCAAGAGAAGATGCAGACAATCAATATAATCACTCTGCGTTGTTTATTCTCCAGTCTGCTATGCCACCTGAAGATCTTCCCCACTTACGTCCCTTCACATTGGCCAAGGATTGTTGGGAGCATATTATGGTGTTGTATAAGGGAAGCTCAAGTATTCAACGATCCAACTATGAAGTGATACTTGATCAGGCCGATGAGTTTGTGATGAAGGAAGAAGAGGACCCTTGTGATCTCTATGGGAGGGTGACTGCTATTGCTGTGGCACTAAAGGACCATGGGAGTAAGGATGTGGATGACACTTGGGTCAAGCGCAAGTTTCTCAAAGCCATCATGCCTTTCAACAAAGCCATGTCATCTGTCATTCGTCAGCGGCCAGACTTCCACTCCTTGTCTTCCAGTGAAGTGTTGGATGAGTTCATTGCTATGTCAATCATGAACGAAACAGCCGACAATGCACTTGCTCGTGTCCGATCAAAAACCACTTCACCCAAACTTGCGTTAAAAGAAAGAGCAATGCTTGAAGAAGATGAAGAAGATGAGGAAGAGGAGAGCTGCCCGGAAGACACAAAGTATGCCTATCATGAGCACATGGCTCTTGCATCAAGGCAATTCTGGGGAAATAAAAGGAACTCAAGACCAACCTTCAACAAGAACAACTCAAGTGGATTCAAACCCAAACAACGAGTAAGGACATGTTATAACTATGGCAACGTGAGTCACTTCGTGGCAGAATGCCCCTATGAGAAGAGAGAAGACAACGGAGGCAAGCTCATTCGCAAAGACAAAACCAAATCATTTCCAATCAAGAACAACTTTGTGAAGAAACCTCACCCAAAAGGAATGGTGGCCCTGGAGGAGTATCCTTCTGATGATGATGATGATGATGATACAGTGGCAACGACAACTGTTGCTATAGCCACTACCCCTTCCCAGAAGGTGTCTCTCTTCAACGCCCCCAACGAGAACCACATCACCAAGTGCCTCATGGCAAAAGGTACCAATCAGGTAACTCCTATCATTAAGACCAACATTGCTTCTGCTCCTTCATTGTTAAATTGTGTAGAAGATAGTGATGTTGGAGAACTTAATGAGCATGATCTTGATAAGTTTCTATGCACTATTAAGGGAGAAACCAAGAAGCATTTTGTTGCTCTCTTGGAACAACTGGGTGAGGCCACTGACCTCATTGAGTCTCATGAGGAGACCATCTCCGAGCTTCATGGACATAGCCGTGACTATGCCGATGAAATTGCCGAATTATCTAGTACTCTAGAAGAAGAGCGCACTCTTCGTTTGGCTCTTGAGGAGTCATATAACGATGACTGCACTAAAATGCAAAAGAAACTAGATCATGATGTTGTTCTTACTCGCATGCTTAAATCTGAAAAGTATGCTCTTGAGGTTGGCCGTGACAGACTCAAAGAAGAGTTTGACATACTTGACAAGGCCCACAAAGCCTTGAAAGGTGTTCATTTCACTCTGAAAGAGTCTCATGATCAACTCCAAGCAAAGCTTACCAAGGAGATCTCTACTTGTCCTCCCTTTGTGTTAATTGATAATACTTGTGCAACTAACCCCTGTTGTGAGCATGTTCATCTTGTGGAGGAAAATGCCAAGTTAAAGGAGAAACTTGAGAAGGGCCTTGTGTCATGCAGACAAGGTGAGAAGAGTCTGAACGATCTCTTGAGCACTCAAAAGGGTGTTGTAGGAAAGGAAGGACTTGGACTTACCTCCAAGTCAAAAGGTAAAAGGAAGAACAAGAACAAACAATCTCTCACCCTCATGGACATCTTTGTCAAGGAGGGTGAGGGGACTCAGAAGGTGAACAGGAACAAGGTGGACTATGGGAACCCCAAGAAGGGCAAAACCTCTCCTACTAACACAGCCGGCAAACTCAATTCCTCTTATGTGTTACGTTGTGCTAGTGATGGGCATGTTTATGCCAGATTTGTTGGTTCCTACGATGAAGATATTGAATGGGCTATCTGGGTTCCTAAGACCCTTGTCTCTAACATGAAAGGACCCATTAAAAAATGGGTACCTAAAACCAAGCCTTGATCTATTGCAGGAGTTTGCTTCCGGTGGGGTGTCATGGTTGCTCGATAGTGGAGCAACAAATCATATGACCGGAAGCAAGGACTTAGTGGTGAATGTGCATCCTTCTCCATCTATGCCCACCCATGTCCAATTCGCCGATGCATCCTCGTCAAAGGTATTGGGATTTGGTAAGGTGATCGTCTCTCAAGATTTGTCTATTGAGAAGGTCATGCTTGTTGAGTCTCTTGCCTACAATTTACTTTCCGTTCGTCAACTTGCAATCATGGGTTTTTCCACATTCTTTAATATTGACACTGTGGTCCTCCTAAGGAGCAAGACTCTTAAAGTAGCCTATGTTGGACATGTCGAAAATGGTCTCTATGTGGTAAACTTTTCAAAGCGACCCACTAAGACTGCGACATGTTTAATGGCTAAAGTTGACGTGGGCTGGCTTTGGCATCGCCGTTTAGCTCATGTCAATATGAGATCTTTGCAAAGTCTTCTGACAGGGGACCATGTTCGTGGACTAACAAATGTGAGCTTTGCTAAAGATCGTGTTTGCAGTGCTTGCATTGAAGGAAAGATTCATGAAACTGCTCATCGTCCAATGACTCTTATCTACACTAAGAGGCCATTGGAACTTCTCCACATGGATCTGTTTGGTCCTCCTACATTTGATAGTCTTGGAGGCAGAAAGTATTGCTTAGTCATTGTTGACGATTACTCAAGATATACCTGGGTATATTTCTTCAAAAGGAAGAGTGAAACTCAACAAACGGTCATCAACTTTGCTAATGAAGTGCAACGTCAACATGAAGCGAAGATCTTGATGATTAGGAGTGACAACGGCACCGAGTTCAAGAACTACACCCTAGATGAGTTTCTAGGTGATGAGGGAATAAAGCACCAATATTCTGCACCATATACCCCTTAGCAAAACGGCGTGGCAGAAAGGAAGAACCGGATCTTGATAGACGCTGCAAGAACAATGATGGCAGAATTCAAATCTCCATACAACTTCTGGGCAGAGGCCATCAACACAGCATGTCATGCGTCCAATCGGCTCTACATCCGCAAAGGCTTGAACAAGACTCCGTATGAGATTCTAACTGGAAACAAACCCAATCTCAAGTACTTCCGGGTATTCGGTTGTAAGTGTTTCATTCTTAAAAAGGGAGTTCGGTTAGCTAAATTTGATTCTAAAGTACATGAGGGTATCTTTGTTGGTTATGCTACAAACTCTCATGCTTACCGTGTCCTCAACAAGTCCACCGGACTAATTGAGGAGACGTGTAACGTAGAGTTTGACGAAAATAATGGCTCCCAAGTGGAGCAAAGTGGTCTTTGTGATATAGGTGATGAAATTCCTCCAGAAGCCATAAGAAGAATGGGGATTGGTCAAATACTCCCCATTGAGGAACCCCTTGTGGCCGAAGGAGAAGGACAATGCTCTACTCAAGTGGAGCCATCACCCCCACAAGCCCCACACGCTTCCGATGAACAAAGAGAAGACTCTCAACAAGTTGATCAAGCTCTCGGTCAAGATCAATTGCCTAACAATGGTGAGATGCCCACTCAAGCACTACCAGACCCTGAACCAGCACGAGATCAAGATCAAGAGCAACCACTAATACAAGGTCAAACTAGTGAACCTGCTCAAGTCGAAGGACAAAGTGATCAGGAGACTGTCTCACAATTCCCGTCTGGAGCTCCAACAACCGGCTCAAGACGCAAGGGCAAACAAAAGATACAAGTCGATGCTCCCCCGTTATCTAATGAAGAACTCTTGGAGCGTCGAGCAGCCAAGAATGCGAACAAGCTGAAAGCCAAGTCACATCTTATGAAGAATGTTCTTGGTAGTTTAAAAAGGGGAGTATCTACTCGTCAACAGCTTTGGAACTATTGTGAGCATCACGCGTTTGTTTCGTATTGTGAACCTCAACAGGTACAGGAAGCGCTCGATGATGAGGATTGGCTTATGGCCATGCACGAAGAACTTAACAACTTCGAGCGCAACCAAGTCTGGGATTTAGTGCCACGACCAACGAAGGAACATAATGTCATTGGGACCAAATGGATATTTAAGAACAAGCAAGATGCAAATGGAATTGTGATTCGAAACAAGGCAAGATTGGTGGCTCAAGGCTACTCCCAAGTCGAGGGTATCGACTACGGTGAAACCTTTGCCCCTGTTGCTCGTCTAGAATCTATTCGCATGCTACTTGCTTTTGCTTCTCATCATAACTTCAAATTACAGCAAATGGATGTGAAAAGTGCATTTCTTAATGGTCCTTTAAATGAGTTGGTATATGTCAAACAACCCCCGGGATTCGAACATCCCAAGCTCCCCAATCATGTGTACAAACTCAATAAGGCACTCTATGGCCTTAAACAAGCCCCACGCGCGTGGTATGAGTACCTTACTGAGTTGTTACAAGATCGTGGGTTTGAAATTGGGAAGATTGATACCACTCTTTTTACTAAGAGGGTTAAAGGGGATTTGTTCATATGCCAACTATATGTTGATGATATTATCTTTGGCTCTCCTAACATTTCATTCAATGAAGAATTTGCTGCGCTAATGACTGAGAAGTTTGAGATGTCCATGATGGGAGAGTTGAAGTTTTTCCTTGGATTCGAGATTAAACAAGGTCTAGAAGGGACATTCATCAAACAAGCCAAGTACACTCAAGACATGATCAAACGGTTCGAGCTCGAAGATGTCAAACCGGTCAAGTTCCCCATGCCAACCAGATGCAAGCTTGACAGTGATCCCAATGGTAAAGCAGTGGATCAAAAGGTATACCGCTCCATGATTGGATCCCTCCTTTACCTTTGTGCATCTAGACCGGATATTATGTTGAGTGTAGGGATATGTGCACGGTTTCAATCCGCACCAAAAGAAAGTCATTACATGGCTGTCAAACGAATCTTTCGATATTTGGCTCATACCCCAAACTTTGGCCTCTGGTATCCCAAAGGAGCAAACTTCAATCTAGTTGGCTATTCTGACTCAGATTGGGCTGGAGATTGTGTGGAGAGGAAGTCAACATCTGGAGGGTGCCAATTCCTTGGTCGCTCCTTGGTAAGTTGGTCTTCAAAGAAGCAGAACTGTGTCTCCTTATCATCCACCGAAGCTGAGTATGTGGCAGCTGCAAGTTGTTGTGCACAATTGCTATGGATGAGGCAAACTTTAAAGGATTATGGTGTCACTTGTGACAAAGTGCCTCTTCTATGTGACAATCAAAGCGCCATCAAGATTTCCCTCAACCCAGTGCAACATAGCAAAACCAAACATATTGATATTCGTCATCACTTCATCCGTGAACATATCAAGCTAGGTGATATTGAGGTTCACTTCATTCACACTGAAGAGCAACTTGCAGATATTTTCACCAAGCCACTAGATGAAGCAAGGTTCCGAGAGTTAAGGCATGAGCTAAATATCATTGATTCAAGTAATGTGGATTGAAACTAGGCATGTTGCACCTCACTTTACATTTCATCTTGGTCTAGATGTAGGCATGGACATAGGGGGAGTGCTGTTCTCTTAATGAACTCTCCCTCCCCCATTATGCGTAAATCAATCTAGTCTTTCACTTTAGCCATTGTCAAATGGCACTTGTGCTTCAAAGACGAGCATTGGTCATGAACCCAAAGATAATTATTCGCGGTGTCATACCATTGTCTCAAACATAGGTGGCCTCGGCCACCGCCCCTCCATCCTCTCTTGCGTATAAAGGAGAGGATATACAATGACAAGTCAGTACATTTTCTTGGATGCCATCTCTTTTCACTCACTTGTCATGTGCTCATTTTCTAGCCGTGTTGAAACATGTACAGTGGTACTACCGCCAGGGTAGCGGTACTACCGCCAGGACCCAGCGGTACTACCGCCAGGGGTAGCGGTACTACCGCCAGGACCCCAGCGGTACTACCGCCATGATTCAAAATATAACACGACCGGCTAGAAAATTGCTAGGGTTTCAAGGGGGAGCGGTACTACCGCCAGGGGGAGCGGTACTACCGCCAGGACCCCAGCGGTACTACCGCTGCATCTGGCGGTACTACCGCCGCATCTGGCGTTACTACCGCCAGACAGCGGTACTACCGCTGGCCCATACCCCTTGGGCTATATAAAGGGAGGGGAGCCCGATTTTTGCATCTGTTTCTTCTTCCTCGCGGCTCCTCCCTCCCCTAGCCCGAAAACCCCCTGTTTGGATCTCACTTCGTGGAGCTCCTTCTCCCCGTTGGTGTGGAAGGGTTGCTTCATCTCTTCTTCCTACTCCAAGAGCCATGAATCCCGGTAAAGCTCCTCCCTTCTTCTATTTGGTTGTTCTTCATGTTCTAGGGTTAGGAGCATTGGGGATTGGATTCATTTTGTTGATCCTATGGCTAGTTATTGGATGGCATGAAGGAAATATTGGAGGGGAGTATAGGTCCAATGGGTTGTTGTTGAGATTGCTGCCATGCTCTAGGATTTTATCGTCTTAGATCGAATACTTGAACTTTTGGATTAGATCTAAAACGTGCTCACTCTTGCCTAGGCATGTTTGTACCTCTTGTTACTATGTGTTCCTCATGACAGTAGGGCTGGGGTGTACGTCTTAGTGTTCATATTCAGTCCATGCCCTCGAAAACGAGTTTTTATATGTCAGATCTGAAAGTCAAACCCCCAGCGGTACTTCCGCCAGGGGGTAGCGGTACTACCGCTAGGACCCCCAACGGTACTACCACCAGGGGTAGCGGTACTACCGCTATGACCCCCAGCGGTAGTACCGCTAGGCCCCAGCGGTACTACCGCTAGGGATGGCGGTACTACCGCCGGGAGCATTCATGGTGTATTTTTTGTTTGTTTTGTTTTATGCTTGGCAATGCATGTTTACTTTTTCTGCGTTTTCAAGTTTCATTGCCTTGACTTTTCTTGTCGCCTCTTTTTCGCTTTGTGGTCTATGTCACAGGTGGCTCTGCTCGCCGTTCGAACCCCCCACGGGACACGGCGTCCAAACAGTTTCGCAACTCAGAGGCGCCCGAGGGGTCTGCCACGTCTGGTCTGCCTCCCAAGAAGAAGTCCTTCAAGAAGACCGCTCACAAGGAGAAGAGGGTCAATATCCGTACTATGTCCCCCAAGGACTTTCTGCAATTTCGCACCAAGAACCCCTATCTCAAGGAGAGGGAAGTGATCGATGGGGTTGAAAATGTCTGGGTGAAGGACGAGTGCAGGATTTATTGGGATGTTATTGCTTCCTTCAAGAAGAACCATGTCTCTGTTCAGTGGATTGATCTGGCACATCTTCAGCGGAACATGGAATACTTTGGCGATGCCCTCTCTCTGGTTGACAAACTGGGCATCAAAGACATCATCACCTTCAAGACGGACTTTGATCCCACTGCAGTGGCTCAGTTTTATGTCACAGTCCATTTCTCACCTGATGATCAGCGTTCCATGATCTGGATGACTGGGTCAAAAAGGATGACCGGTTCCTGGACTGAGTTCATGCAGTTTCTTCACATTGACTTTCAGGGTGCTGACACTCCTCTTGGGCTGCGTCCTCATGCTGCAGCCCCCACCGATAGGGCCTCTGCAAAGGACAGACTGCAGTCACTGTATCTGAGAAAGGGGGTGCTTCCCAAGCACCTGGACATCATGCATCGGATCTTTCGCAACACCCTTTCCCTCGGATTGGCAACTTCGATGAGGTCCATGGCTACTTGGTTGAGATGATGTTACTGTGTGAGGATGCTATGTCCCAGGAGTCTGCTCAGCTGGATATTGCAGATGTGATGTTCATAGAGCTCTGGAACTGCATCATCAATTGTAAGGTTCCTATCTACGGGCCTTACCTGTTCGCATACATTTGCCATAAGTGGGAACAGGCTTTTCCGGATGAGGTGCTCTACGCACAGTCTGATTACATTGTGCATGACCCAATCAGGCTTCGCGTCAAGGACAAGTGGGCTAATCCATCTACATCCTCTCAGCACATGGATACAGATACAGAGACCGCTGCTGACAGAGGAACTGCCTCCCAGTCCCGCTCGTCTGCCATGCCATCTTGGGCTATCAAACTACAGGACAAGATGAAGACACTTTTCTGTATGCAGGCCAAGGGACAGTACCAGACACATGTGGCTCAGAAGCAGAGCCGCCAGAGGCATAAGCGTGTTCTCAGGACCTTGGATGTGGACATCTCCAGCGGCTCAGAGGACGACATCACTCCGGAGGCCACTTGGATGCAGGCTCAGGGGTACCAGTGGTCTGGCGATGAGGCAGCAGAGGAGGAGCAGACCGACCAGGAGGGGACAGACGAGTCTGGTGATCCTGAAGACGAGGAGTAGTTACCTGTGGCATTAGGTGTGCCCCTTTTTGGTGTCTTGTGCCAAAGGGGGAGAGAGTCTAGGATTTGCTTTCATCTCGAACTTTGCATTGCTTTGCTTTATCTCGTATGGTTTGCTTTGAACTTGGTTTGATTCGTTTGCTATCTTGTGTGAGACATGATCTTTCTTATGTGAGATTAGATTTATTTCCATCATATGCTGTGGGTCATATGTCATATATCTCTATCTTTTTATTCTCATATTATTATCTGTGCAAATCCGGTATTGTCATCAATCCACCAAAAAGGGGGAGATTGTTGAGGCATAGTTTATGCCTAAGTAATTTTGGTGATTGATGACAGTACCGTACAGGACTGATCGTGTGTGTCAAGGTTTCAGGTAACACTCGTCAACGGCACAAGACGACACGTCTCCTTTCTTCTAGAACGAAAGCACGTCGCTCTCTACGATTCTCGTTATTTGAGTCATAGGAAAGCCGTACTATTAAGAGGGGATCCGTAGTGGAAAGGTTTGGGTGGAATCTATCTTTACACACGCACACTTCACATTCTCCCCTTCCTTGTTTGGAGCGGCCCTCGCCTATTTCGTCTTGAGTTTTTCTGCAAATGGTCCCCAGCGGTAGTACCGCTGGACTGCTAGCGGTAGTACCGCTGCACCTAGCGGTAGTACCGCTAGCCAGCGGTAGTACCGCCCCTGGTCAGCGGTAGTACCGCTCCAGGTGTTTTGTGCCACCTACCTAGCGGTAGTTTGTGGACGGACCCTTATGCGAAGACTTTCCCGGCGGTAGTAGTGCTCGTGCACTACAAAGGGGCCGGCGGTAGTACCGCTGGTGTCACCGGTAGTACCGCTGGAGGCCCAGCGGTAGTACCGCTGCAGCCAGCGGTAGTACCGCCAGGCAGCGGTAGTACCGCTCAGGCTCAGCGGTAGTACCGCTGGTTCTCGGGCAGAGAGTGGGAAAACGGTCTGATTCCCCCCCCACTATATAAAGGGTTCTTCTAGCTGAGGAACCCTATCTCTTACCTCTCTAAGCTCCATTGTTGCTCCACAAGCTTAAAAGTGCCCGATCTCTCTCCCTAGCCAATCAAACTTGTTGATTCTTTAGGGATTAATTGAGAAGGCCTAGATCCACACTTCCACCAAGAGAAAAGTTGATTCCCCCACCTATCCCTTGCGGATCTTGTTACTCTTGGGTGTTTGAGCATCCTAGACGGTTGAGGTCACCTCGAAGCCATATTCCATTGTGGTGAAGCTTCGTGGTCTTGTTGGGAGCCTCCAAGCTTTGTGTGGAGTTGCCCCAACCTTGTTTGTAAAGGTTCGGTCGCCGCCTTCATGGGCACCTATAGTGGAATCACGGTACCTTGCATCGTGCGAGGGCGTGAGGAGAATACGGTGGCCTTAGTGGCTTTTTGGGGAGCATTGTGCCTCCACACCGCTCCAACGGAGACGTACTTCCTGTCAAAGGGAAGGAACTTCGGTAACACATCCTCGTCTCCATCGGTTCCACTTGTGGTTATCTCTAACCTTTACTTTGTATTTGCTTTTACTTGTGACTATATCTTACTTGTCTTAATAGGTCTTGTTGGTAGCTTCTATAGGGGTCACCTCTTTGTCATATTATTTGTGAACCCGTATAGTGTTTACCTTAACTTGTTAAGATTAATTAAAAAGTGGTCGTTGTCTATTCACCCCCCCTCTAGCCAACCATATCGATCCTTTCAGCTCCTCTGGCTCCCACTGATAAACTGGCGTCTGGTACTCGACTGGCGGCTCGGGCACGGGCACCTGTGGTTGGGCCAAGCCCCAATACGCGTAGATGTCCGAGGGCATAATAATGTACCTGCCTGCATGAAGATCGAACAAAGAAGGAGCAGGCAAAGTAATAGTCTCTCGAGTACCCTGACTAAATACCAGGTTATAAATCATCCGTCTACTAGCATCTCTATCCAGAAAATCATGGCGAACCATGCTATCATAATCCAGATATTTCTCAGGAAGAAGCATTTCTTCTTCCTCGCGAAGTCTAATAGGTATCTCAAAGTGTCTAGCAAGACAAGTAGCGTAGATACCTCCATAGACGACACCTTTGGAACGGTTTGTGCTCAACCGCTGAGCTACTATAGCACCTAGGCTATAAGTTTTATCGTTATAAAGGCCTTCGCGCAAAACCGCAAGGTCTGGAGAGCTAAGTGATCCAGCCTCCCCACGGCCAATCAAACATTTTCCAACAAATAATGAAAAGTACCGAAGCACAGGAAAATGTATGCTAGCAATTCTAGCGCGAGACACTCCTCTCTCCTCTCCAACAGCAATAGTATCTATGAAAGCCCCCAAGTCCCGTGGACGAGGATCATGAATATCCCCAACATAAGGTAATTTGCACGCATTGCAAAAATCCTGTAGTGTCATGTGCTGGGGTATATCGTATAACATGAACTCAACCATGGGAGGATTCTTCCTCGGATAAAAGTTGAAGCTTTGAACGAAAATATTGGTGAGGAGGAGGTATTGTGATCACTTATCTTCAACGAACGGGTAAGACCTGGGTTCTCCACCAAGTAATAAAAGTCTTCATAAAGCCCGACAGCGCGCAAAAATTCATCACTTGCCCACTCGCACGCTCGAACTTCGGTGACTCGAGGAACCACGTACTTGGGGTGGTTCTTCTCATCCTCCTTGGGGTTACGGCTTGAAGAGCCTCTCAAGAACCTCCTCATCTTTTCCCTTTTCTAACTCTGAAAAATTCTGAAATTTTTAGAGACTTCGAAAGAAAAGTGAGTAAGGATTAACCCAACTCGTAGCAACTACTCCTACTAGTGCCTAGAGACCGTATCACGCGCTAACTACTTGGGACCAGCTAAAATCAACATTTCAAGCTCAAGAACAGGGTCACCAAGGTAGCAAGAATACGCGAAGGATAAAGCACTAGAGTAGAAACTAATTGGACCAATGGAGGAGTCACTTACCAAGGAGTAATTTCCCCAAAACGGTTCGGAGAGTGGTGCTTTGAGCAAGGAGATCGAAAATCACAGCCAAATGAGCAAGAACACGGGTTTGAGCCGCGAAACGATTTTTTCTGGAGGTAGAAGAAGAGGATGGGAGCTGGAATGAGTGAAGGGGGTCCCTGTGGGCCCCACAAGCTTGCTTGCCGAGGCCAGGGGGGAGGCCATGGTGACAGGGCTTGTGGCCCACTGGTGTGGCCCCCAGGCCAGCTCTCAGTCCCAGTATTTTTCAAATATTCCAGAAAAAATCATACTAGATTTTGAGGACCATCGGAGAACTTTTATTTTTGGGGTACTTTTCTCTGGGACGCTAAAACAGGAAATAGGGAAAACTAAACTAAATCTATCATTTTTCTTCTAAGCAACATAAAGTGAAAGCTTAAAACAGAGGTATGTGACTCTTTGATTCATCCATTTCATGGTCATCGAAAGAAATCCGTCAATGGGGTTGATCAAATCCTCATGACAAAACTTTTTGAATCGCAAACGAGAACGGATAATTTTCGAATAGCCACTAAGTCACCTCAATGGGGATATGAATCTCCCCAACAAGCAAATCATACTTCATCTTGACACGAGGAATAGGGCATTCAAAGCTCCCAATAAGAATCGATGAAGTTTTTTTCGATAGCATTGATGCAATGCACTTGACATCGTTTCTTCGGAAAGTGCACTGTATGCTCATTACCGTTGACATGGAAAGTGACATTGCCTTTGTTGCAATCTATAACAGCCCCTGCAGTGTTTAAAAAGGGTCTTCCAAGGATGACAGCCATGGCATCGTCCTCGGGAATATCCAAGATAACAAAGTCTGTTAAGATAGTGGTATTAACAACCACAACAGGCACATCCTCGCAAATGCCGACAGGGAAAGCAGTTGCTTTGTCGGCCATTTGCACAGAGATTTCAGTGTGTGTCAACTTATCCAGTTCAAGTGTATGATAAAGGGAGAGAGGCATAACACTAACACCGGCTCCAAGGTCACATAAGGCAGTTCTTACGTAGTTTCCTTTAATGGAGCATGGTATAGTGGGCACTCCGGGATCACCAAGTTTCTTAGGAGTTCCACCTTTGAAAGTGTAATTGGCAAGCATGGTGGAGATCTCAAGATTTGGTATCTTCCATTTATTGGTCACGATATCTTTCATGTACTTGGCATATGGAGACATTTTGAGCATATCAACTAACCGCATCTGTAGAAAGATGGGCCATATCATTTCAATAAAGCGCTCAAAATCCTCATCATCCTGTTTCTTGGGTGGCTTAGGAGGAAAGGGCATAGGTCTCTGAACCCATGGCTCCCTTTCTTTACCATGCTTCCTAGTAGTGAAGTCATTCTTATCGTATCTCTTAGGTTGTGGGTTATCAGGATTAACCGTAGGTTCAATCTACACATCCTTATCATTGCTAGGTTGAGCATTATTATGAACATCGTTGTCCATATTATCACCAGGTTCATGTTCATCACCAGATTGTGTTTCCGCATCAGACGCAGAAATATCATTTGGTTCTTCAGATGTGATGATATTTGGTGAACTGACATGTAGGCTTCTGTCATCCTCCTCCTTCTTCTTAGGATGACTGGGTGTATCAACATTAATTCCTTGAGAATCTTGATCAATTCTCTTAGGATGGCCTTCACGATACAAAGGTTCCTGAGTCATTTTGCCTCCTCTAGTAATGACTCTGACAGAGTTGTCATTTAATTCATTGAGCAAGTCATTCTGAGCTTTAAGTACTTGTTCTACCTGAGTAGTAATCATAGAGGCATGTTTACTCAGAAGCTTCAGATCATTGACATTTTTGTCTACACAAGCACTTAAATGACTAAGCATACGAGTACTTTGTTCCAAATGTTTGCTAACATAATCATTGAAACTCTGTTGTTTGGCAACAAAGTTATCAAATTCATCAAAGCATAAGCTAGCAGGTTTATCAAAAGGAATATCACTCTCATCAAACCTACACAGAGAATTCACTTCTACTACTTGTATCGGGCTATCGAGACCATGGATCTCTTCGATAGGTGGTAGATTTTTGACATCTTCAGATCTAATGCCTTTCTCTTGCATAGATTTCTTGGCTTCTTTCATATCTTCGGAACTGAGGAATAGAATACCTATTTTCTTAGGAGTTGGCTTAGGAGGTGGTTCGGGAATAGTCCAAGCGTTATCATTGATCAAGATGTTATTCAGTAGAGTCTCAGCTTGTTCTATAGTTCGTTCCCTAAAAACACAACCGGCACAACTATCTAGGTGGTCTATAGAAGCATCGGTAAGTCCGTTATAGAAGATATCAAGTATCTCGTTCTTCTTAAGAGGGTGATCATGCAAAGCATTCTGTAGCTGGATGAGCCTCCCCCAAGCTTGTGGGAGACTCTCTTCTTTGAGTTGAGCAAAGTTGTATATTTCCTGCAAGGCAGCTTGCTTCTTATGGACAGGGAAATATTTCTCACAGAAGTAATAGACCATATCCTGGGGACTACTCACACATCCAGGAGCAAGAGAAGTGAACCAGGCTTTAGCGTCATCCTTTAGAGAGAAAGGAAACAACTTAAGGATATAGTAGTAGCGGATCTTCTCCTCACTAGTGAAAAGGGTGGCTATATCGTGTAGTTTGGTAAGATGGGCTACGACCGTCTAAGACTCATAACCGTGGAAAGGATCAGATTCGACTAGAGAGATTATCTCAGGGTCGACAGAGAATTCATAATCCTCATCGGTGATAAAGATAGGTGAAGTGGCAAACTTCGGGTCGTATTTCATCCTAGCTTTCAGAGATTTTTCCTTCCACTTGAGAAGTAATTTCTCAGCGTCATAGGCATCCTTACACGCAAGAAAATCCTCAGCTATCTCTCCCTCCATAACGTAACCCTCAGGTATATCAGGCAATTCATATCTAGAAGAGCTAGATCTAGCAGGAGCAAAAGGAGGTTCTAACTCAATAGTATCGGCAGTTTCAGAAGCATCACGAGCATTGGCAGTAACTCTAGCAATATGAGCATCAAGGAACACCCCTAGTGGAACATCAGGCAAAGTAGTGTCTCTAGCAGTATCAAGCATAGCATCATCAGACATAGCATCTCTAACAGTATCAAGCATAGCATCTCTAGCAGTATCAGGCATAGCATCTCTAGCAGTATCAGGCATAGCAGCATCATAAGCATCATCAAGCACAGGCGACATATCAAGATTTCTAGCAGGAGGTGATGTCGCAAACTTACTCATAACTGAAGGTGAATCAAGTGCAGAGCTAGATGGCAGTTCCTTACCTCCCCTCATAGTTGAGGGCAAGACTTTGGTTTTCGGATCCTTCAGATTCTTCATAGTGATCAGCAGATATAAATCCCAAGTAACTCAGAGAATATAGCAATCGCCTCCCCGGCAACGGCGCCAGAAAAATGCTGATGGCAATCTCTGGCAATGGCTAGACAAATGCTATTCTCGATTGCTCAACAATTAGAAATTGTCTTGCAATAACCCAGCAGCGCGTGGGATCGAGGCAGTTTTCGAGGGTAGAGTATACAACCCAAATTTGTTGGTTCGCCAGTAGGAAGTGAGAGTATACTCTCAAGTATCAGCAGCTGAATGTGTCAGATTCAACCACATCTAAAAGATTAATATCTGCAAGCAAAGTATCAACAACAAAGTAGTATGATAGCAACGGTGTCAGAAACGATCTCTTGACGACAGACTATTCCTAACTGTCGTATCAATGGCGCCAGAAGTTGCCCATTGACGGAAATTGTCTTTTCCCGTCAACGCCGAGCGAATCAGAATTCTAGCACATAACAGCAATGTAACGAGTAGCAGCAGTGGCAAGGAACAGCAGTAGTGACAGCAGTAGCAAGTAGCAACAGTAGCAAGTAGCAGCAGTAGCAAGTAGCAACAGTAGCAAGTAACAGCAATAGCAAGTAGCAACAGTAGCAAGTAATAGCAGAGCAAGTAACAACAGCAACAGTAGTAACAGCAGCAGAGCAAAACAAGTAACAACAACAGTGGGACAAACTCATAGGCAATGGGTCGGTGATTTGTTTGGATGATATTCATCATACAACAGTCATAACACAGAGAGATATGTGGCTAGCTCCCGTTCGTCAATGTGATGTAGGCATGCATTCCGTGTGTCATCATACGTGCTTAGGGAAAAGAACTTGCATGACATCTATTTTCCATCCCTCCCGTGGCAGCGAGGTCCAAAAGGAAACTACGGGATGTTAAGGTTCTCCTTTTAATAAAGAACCGGACCAACGCATTAGCACTTGGTGAACACATGAACTCCTCAAACTATGGTCGTCACCGGGAGTGGTTCCGGTTATTGTCACTCCGGGGTTGCCGGGTCATAACACATAGTAGGTAACTACAACTTGCAAGATCGGATCTAAAACACACATATATTGGTGACAATATAATAATTTCAGATCTGAAATCATGGCACTCGGGCCCTGGTGACAAGCATTAAGCATGGCAAAGTAGTAGCAACATCAGTCTCAGAACATAGTGGATACTAGTGATCAGTCCCCGTCAAAACTAACTCGATTACATGATAGATCTCATCCTACTCATCACCGCCCAGCGAGCCTACGAATAGATTACTCACGAACGATGAAGAGCTTCATGGAATTGGAGAGGGAAGAAGGTTGATGATGACGATGGCGACGATTTCCCCTCTCCGGAGCCCAAAACGGACTCCAGATCTGCCCTCCAGATGAAGAACAGGATGTGGCGGCGCCTCCGTATCGCAAACGCGACGAAGTCTTCTCTCTTGATTTTTTCTGGGACGAAAGTGAATTTATAGAGATGGGTTTGGGGGCGGCAGAGCCACGTGGGCCCCACAAGCTTGCTAGCCGCCACCAGGGGGGCGACGGTTATAGGGCTTGTGGCCCACTGGCCCATCCCCTCCGGTGGAGCTTTGCGCAGGTATTTTTCATATTTTCCAGAAATATTCTCCGTAAATTTTCAGGACGTTCTGAGAACTTTCATTTGTGCACAAAAACAACACCAAGGCAATTCTGCTGAAAACAACGTCAGTCCAGGTTAGTTCCGTTCAAATCATGCAAATTAGAGTCCAAAACAAGGGCAAAAGAGTTTGGAAAAGTAGATACGATGGAGACGTAACACATAGCATCATCAGGCAAAATAGCATCTCTAGCATCATCAGGCAAAGCAGTACCATGCATAGCATCTCTAGCAGTATCAGGCATAGTATCTCTAGCAGTATCAGGCATAGTATCATAAGCAGTATCAGGCATAGCATCTCTAGCATCATCAGGCATAGTATCTCTAGCAGTAGCATCATAAGCATCATCAAGCAGAGGCGACATATCAAAATTTCTAGCAGGAGGTGGTGTCGCAAACTTACTCATAACTGAAGGTGAATCAAGTGCAGAGCTAGATGGCAGTTCCTTACCTCCCCTCGTAGTTGAGGGCAAGACTTTGGTTTTTGGATCTTTCAGGTTCTTCATAATGATCAGCAGATATAAATCCCAAGCGACTCAGAGAATATAGCAATACCTTCCCCGGCAACGGCGCCAGAAAAATGCTGCTGACGTGCAACTATTTCTCACTTGATGCCTCCACGGCAACGGAGCCAGAAAATAGCTCATCCCAATTGCTCAACAATTAGAAATTGTCTTGCAATAGCCCACCAGCGCGTGGGATCGTGGCAGTTTTCGAGGGTAGAGTATTCAACCCAAATTTGTTGGTTCGCACGACAGGAAGTGAAAGAATATTCTCAAGTATTAGCAGCTGAATGTGTCAGATTCAACGACACCTGAAAGATTAGTATCTGCAAGCAAAGTAGGATGATAGCAACGGTGCCAGAAACGATCTGTTGACGGCAGACTATTCCTAACGGTTGTATCAATGGCGCCAGCAAGTTGCCCGTGGACGGAAATATTCTTTCCCGTCAACGGCGCGAGAAAAAGTATTGTAGCAGGTAGCAGCAGTGTAACGAGTAACAGCAGTGGCAAGGAACAACTGTAGTGACATCAGTAGCAAGTAGCAACAGTAGCAAGTAGGAGCAGTAGCAAGTAACAGCAGCAGCAAGTAACAGTAGCAGCAACAGTAGTAACAGCAGCAGAGCAAAGCAAGTAACAACAACAATGGGACAAACTCGTAGGCAATGGGTCGGTGATTCATTGGATGATATTCATCATGCAATAGTTATAACACAGAGAGATATGTGGCTAGCTCCCGTTCGTCAATGTGATGTAGGCATGCATTCCGTGTGTCGTCATACGTGCTTAGGGAAAAGAACTTGCATGACATCTATAGTCCATCCCTCCCGTGGCAGCGGGGTCCAAAAGGATACTACGGGATATTAAGGTTCTCCTTTTAATAAAGAACCGGACCAACGCATTAGCACTTGGTGAACACATGAACTCCTCAAACTATGGTCATCACCGGGAGTGGTTCCGGTTATTGTCACTCCGGGGTTGCCGGGTCATAACACATAGTAGGTAATTACAACTTGCAAGATCGGATCTAAAACACACATATATTGGTGACAAAATAATAATTTCAGATCTGAAATCATGGCACTCGGGCCCTAGTGAAAAGCATTAAGCATGGCAAAGTAGTAGCAACATCAATCTCAGAACATAGTGGATACTAGGGATCAATCTCCGTGAAAACTAACTCGATTACATGATAGATCTCATCCTACTCATCACCGCCCAGCGAGCCTACGAATAGATTACTCACGAACGATGAAGAGCTTCATGGAATTGGAGAGGGAAGAAGGTTGATGATAATGATGGCGACGATCTCCTTGATCCGGAGCCCAAAACGGACTCCAGATCTACCCTCCAGATGAAGAACAGGATGTGGCGGCGCCTCCGTATCACAAATGCGATGAAATCTTCTCTTCTGATTTTTTTGGGATGAAAGGGACTTTATAGAGCTGAGTTTGGGGGCGGCAGAGTCACGTGGGCCCCACAAGCTTGGTTGCCGCGACCAGGGGGCGCGGAAACAAGGCTTGTGGCCCACTGGCCCATCCCCTCTGGTGGATCTTTGCGCAAGTATTTTTCATATTTTCCAGAAATATTCTCCGTAAATTTTGAGGACGTTCCGAGAACTTTCATTTCTGCACAAAAACAACACCATGGCAATTCTGCTGAAAACAACGTCAGTCCGGGTTAGTTCCATTCAAATCATGCAAATTAGAGTCCAAAACAAGGGCAAAAGAGTTTGGAAAAGTAGATACGATGGAGACGTATCAGTGGGCATGGGCCAAGCCACCAATGCTTCAGTTTTTGCCGGGTCAGTTGCCACCCCTTTGTTTGAGATGATGTGCCCCAAGTATTCCAATTTGGTTTGAGAAAATGAGCACTTGGATAAGTTTGCATACAGCCGATGCTCCCTTAGAGTAGATAGCACAATGGACAAATGTTCCAGGTGTTCCAGCCAGCTTTTACTAAAGACCAGTATGTCATCCATGAAAACCAAGACAAAGTTTCTATTGTGAGGGGCCAGAATGAAGTTCATGACACACTGGAAGGTACCTGGAGCTGTGGCCAGTCCAAACGGCGCCACCTTAAATTGATAATGGCCATTATGAGTTTTGAAAGCTGTTTTGTATTCATCCTGCTCAACCAACCGGATTTGATGATACCCGGACCTTAGATCAAGCTTGAAGAAAAAAGCAGTTCCTGCCAGCTCATCAAGTAACTCATCAACAATGGGCAGAGGAAACTTGTTCTTAATAGTGATGTCATTGAGCTTCCTGTAATCGACACAAAACCTCCATGACCCATCCTTCTTCTTTACTAACAGAACCGGAGAAGCAAAGGGACTCATGCTAGGTGTTATCAATCTTTCAGCGAGCATTTTGCTCACCTGCTTCTGAATCTCATCCTTTTGCAGAGGAGAGTATCGGTAAGGTCTGCAGTTTACAGGGGTGGCTCCTGGAATAAGGTGTATAGCATGGTCTAGGGCTCTGACAGGAGGCATGCCTGTGGGTTCTTGGAACACATCAGAGAAGGATTGCAACAACTGCTGAACGTTGGCAGGTGGCTCTACTGGTTGGTTCTTATCTTGTGGAAACAGAATGGCAGTGGCCCATATGTCATTCCCTTTGTAACATTTGACAACTTGATCCACAGACATTTCCTTCAGTTCAGACTGTTGAGTAGTTTGAATACCCTGTAGTCTGACCATCTTTTCCTGGAACTGGAACTCAATCCACTTTTCCTTCCAATGGCAGGTCATGGGACCCCACTGCTCCAACCAATCCATGCCCAAAATAATGTCATATCCACCCAACTCCACAACTTTAGCATGATAAGTAAAGGTATTGCCCTGTAACCACCAAGTCAGAGCAGGAACTTCGGATGAACAGGCAAGAGTTTCCCCATTAGCCACCTTGACAGATAAAGGGCGGGGTAACTGAGTGGTTTGTGCTGCTATTCTAGGTACCACAGCTGAATCAATAAAACTATGGGTACTGCCAGAATCCAACAGGATCAACACAACTTGGTTACCCACCAGAGCTCTGAATCTGAATATTTTGGGGTGCTCAGCTCCTGACAAGGCATTATTAGACAGCAACAGTTCCTCTTCAATTGCTTCTTGCACAGCTAGGGCATCTAGAATGTTATCAGCTATCTCGGCATTGTCTTGGGTATTTGTGGTGATGGCCAAAGCTTGTGCTAGACCAGCTGGCTTCTGCACACACACATGCCCTGGAGCAAATTTTTCTCCACATCCAAAACATAATCCATTTGCCCTCCTGTACTATTTCAACTGCGTGGCCTTCCACAACTCCCCAGATCCTCTGTTCAGCCTGTTCTCTGGTTTGTTGTATGTTGTTTTCGACGAAAACTTGCTGTTCTTTTGTCGAGCCAATGTGGCTTCTTTCACTGTTGCAAAAGCTGCTGCAACAGAGATGGATAAGGGAAATTGTATCTCTACAGCCCCTTGAGTTCCTCCTTCATCCCTAGCAGAAATCTGGTTACCAAGAAGGTCTCACTGATTGCCGGCTCATACAGCTTGAGCTGATACACCAATTGGAGGAACTCCCTTTTGTAATCTTCCACCGTTCCCTTCTATTTCAGCAGAAGCAGTGCGTGTTTCTCTATGCACATTCACATCAAATTCGGCAAGCACAGCTTCTCTGAAACTCGTCCAATCCACCCAGCCTACCGACAGTTTGTATGCATGATACCGATGAGCTACATCACCCTCCAAATGCAGAGTTCCTGAAGTGACTTTGAAATTCTTGGGAATGTCATACAAAGCAAAGAAGGCATCCCACCCATCTAACCAGATTCGGACATCCTTACCATCAAATTTGGGGAAATTCATCTTGGGAAGCCAGCTGCGGCGAGTAGAAGACTGCATCTCTCCTCCTCGAGCCGTGTCGGGCTGATACTGATATGCAGCCGGTCGCGGAATCTGTAAGAGTGGAGGAGGGGGACCAGGTGGTGGTGACTGAATGATCCCTTCCTGCCCCGTAGCCCCTGGTGAGCTAGGAATTGCAGCAGACTTGGCCACCCGTGCCGCAACCACTTGGTCCTGCCTCACGTCCGCCAGGGAGTTCATGGTGAGATCCACCTTGGCTTGCACCGCATCAATACGCCCTGTCCGCACTTCCATCCGCCTATCCAAAACTTCCAGCCTAGCCGAGATCGCGTCGATCCCCTCCACCTTGTCCCTGACGAATTTGAGCGATTCGAGGTCCTTCATGATCCGCTCCTCGAAAGCCTCCATCGCAGAGAGCACTTGCCTCACCTGCGCGCTGGGTTTGGCTGGCGCCATCGCGAGTGCCCTTCTTGACCAGCGAACCCACTTCTGGAATTACACAAATCAAGCCCGAGAGCGATCCACAACCTTCTGCAGGATCTTATCGCTAGATCGGGAGGGAGTAAGCGCGCCCGGATCGAAACTCGCTCTGATACCAACTGTGATGACCCTGCATCGAAGAGATCCTGCAGATCAGGTAGGTGAGGTAGAAGAAAGCTTGGGGAGGAAGAAGATAGGCTAGGAAATCAGAGTTTTTCTATTTCATTTCTTTCATAACCATTACAACGCCACCCCTCCACTATATAACACCTAGGTACAGCTGGCCTCAACCACCGCATGCTAGCTACGCCACAACCGGGTCCACCTGCCAGATGAGAAACGCTGGCCCACCTCCAGCTACTAGTTGACTTAGTCTTTCTCCTCTATCTTGGCAATCCATGATGTCAGGGCCATATTGGTACTGACATTCCATGGCCGCGCTGGTTGGAGGCGTGTCTCCCCCTCTCTCGTGCAGCTACATCTCCAACGGCATCGCGCGGTGCTCCATCGACCTGAGCTGCTCCACGTGGTTCTTCTTCGGCGACGACGAGGCAGAGTTTCAGAGTCAACAAGGTCCTCTCACGCCCCTCTTGCTCCTGAACATTTGCTTCCCATCACAATCAACCTGCCCTCTCCCTCACTCTTTCCTCACTCGAGTGGCGGCTAGGGTTGTGGCTGTTGGAGGCGCCCCTGCTCACCGGCAGGGAGAGCCGAAGAGGGCATCTCGCCGGTGGTGGTGGGTGCAGGTGGAGTGGAGCAGTACACTGCACACACACACACACACACACACACACACACACATCATGTCGTAGTACCACCGACCCTAGCCCCGATTGATTCTGCTGCGTTGGGCAGTTGTTGTGGGATGAGTGGGATTTGGTTCCCCGCCAAATCAAGAAAGTTGTTTCGGCTGAGTAGACGTGCAGGATTTTTTCTCAATGGTTCAAGGTCCGATTCAGCTATTCTCTGAACCTGACCAATACCCAGTCTTGATTTCATTAAATATATTGATATCATGTCTGTCTATTTGTTACATTTTTTAGATTCTTATTCTCTTAGCTCAGAGTATTTTTAGTGCTCCAATTACTAAGATACGCTCATGCTCTTTTCAGGTTCGTGACCTTGATCTTTCCATAGAGATAGTAGGATTAGATATAGTGCAAGAAGTTGATGGTCTTGGCATGAGCACTCGTGATGTATGCATGTTGCGTGATGAAAGAGAGAAGTTTTGTCTTCTGCAAAAACTAACAAACTGTTTTCACACACTTGTTAAAAGATATTCCATTGATTATATGCTCTGGACAGACTTATAATTATTTCTTCTAACTGCATCTTAATATATGCTTTTGTAGACTCTTCGGGATAAGATGACGGCTATGAATATGAGCGACTAAGCATTTTACTTCAAAAAAATGCACAGTAATAAAATCTTGAATGTCTTCTTATGTTTCTCATCTTTCCATCTTCATTTGTATGATTAATATCTAGCTTCAAACCAACACATATTTAATATAAAATTAAGTTCTTTTCCTGCTCCACTCTTCAGTTGCCAAATAATGATTCATAAAGTTGTAGTGCATCTTGGAAAGGTTATGATAGTATGTTACTATTGTTATCCCTTAATCTGATTTACATTTTCGATGGTATGCACATTTTTACTCATACTTCCTTTTTAAATGGTGTGTGTGTTTCTTTCTTCCTTGAGATTTTCTCATGAACTATTTTGCAGGTCTTTCAATGCTGGATGAATACATGATCATTTGCGAGGAGAAGAACATGAAAGAAAAGACAAAGGTTATTGCGCAACATTTTACTATCTAAATTCCTTATGCCTTCTGTTTTGCATTTAGTTCAAAAGTTGGAAATCCTCAAATGTACAAAACTGTAGGATCAGAAAACGCTCCATGGTTAACTCACAGATGATCAGGAAGCTCTCTACTGTTCAAAATCAAGTCCATCATCCGAGCCTCAAAGCATAAAGAAGGCGCCTAGACACTTGATGGATGGTGTAAAACGTAGGGTATCCATTGGTGGAGCCACGATGCAAGCACCCAGAAACAGACATTACATTAGAAGAATGTCCGTGCTGCCAAGAGAACTGAAGCATTGCCCATCTGTCCCCTGGTAAGCCCCCCTATGAGGTTTCATAGATATTTTCTGTACCATGGATCTATCTTTACCATAAGTCTCAAGATTCATAGTGGGTGGAGCATTAGAAAATTAGGGAACCAGTTTCTGACAAACTATCAGAAAAAATACCGTATATTCAGACATAGAAGCCTTAATGTGATAGATATTGCAGAGATTAAAGATAAGGGAACATCCTTACTATCCTGTAATTTCTTAAACAAACAAGTTCTTTTCTAATTTATACCCAATCATATTTAGTGGGTTTTAACTTTAGTTAATTTCTCACAATCAGACTTGTTACACTTTTCTTCATAAGGGAACTTCTAAAATCGATGTCTTCTTGCTCAGTCGTCCCAGCCCGTCCCACTTAACAATGTTTTAGTTTTCAGCAACACATATTTTAGAATCCTAAATCAACTTATAATGTCGCTCACCTTGGAATCCGCCCAAATAAGGTCAAGCATTCAAAATGAAGTTGGAATATGCAAGTACACAGTGGGAGGATACATTTGGTGAGATATATTTATAAAACCTCTCGTGTCTTGTCTTCATTTTCTAATTTAACCCTTTTGTGGGTAACTGTATTCATTGAACTATTCCAGGGCATTTCCATATTTTTCTTGTCAATTTAAGTTCCGAAGTGAATGCTCCAACTCTTTATTGTTGTTTCTCAACTGGGGGTTGCATGCTATGGGGGACAGTGTTCCAAGAGAGGGCTCGGAGATGGTTAGAGGTTAGCTACTGATTCACAATCTATCCATCCTATCTTCATGTAACTTGTGTGTACTTGATTTTTTTTTATGGAGGTCTTTAGATTATGAGAAAAAAATTGACGCAATATTTACTTTCCTATTCTTGGAAACTCCTGCTTTGAAAAATCATAATGATCTTCTCATTGTACAGGAAGTCCAAGGTCCAACATGATCGTGCTGATGTCTAGGTTTTGGCTTGGTGGTGAGGTGCGTGAGGTCGTGGCTCTACGTTAGTAACCTCCTTTTGAGCGTGCCAGTACTTTATGATGGTGTGCAACTGTTTGATTGTGCATTGTCTTAGACACTGTCGACCTCAGCTACCACCTATCATATGATCCATGTATCATGTTTAGCTCTCTTAGACTTGTTATGCCTTTGTTGTGATGATCGGATGAATTATTCCTCTCTTTTGGAGATGGCCCACCTTTTGGAGGCTGCTAAACCTTGATTCAAACCGCTGGATTTGTCTTTGTGATCAGTCGTCCACCTTGTAAGATTGTCAACTCTGTTAATAGGTCGATGAAACTACTTCGCTTGTTCTGCTTTATGAATGAACACTCTTCTGCTGCAGTTATATTATGTGTATAATATTTTTAACCACCATCACTCATCTAGATTTTCAGCACGTTAATATGTGCGTCAGCTTGATTAGTACGCACAATATCGCCTAGGTTGCGCCACCAGGTGGCGCCCCAACCACTAGTTATGGGGCATGCTACGCGTCCGTCGCGGGTCATCGGATCTGCTCGCATCGAGCGGCCGAACAAGTTTTTATCATTACAACACATACCTTGTTATAGAATTATTTTTGCACTACATGTTTTGCTGTAGTTTTTTTGTAGCAGTTGGTTTGTTACAAAAAATATTTGTAAATGAGGTTTTGTTGCATTTTTTTACAACTAGGGTCTAGTTGCAGAAAGTTAATGATACAGAGATTTTGTTGTAAAACATAAATCCATCATAGATCATTGCAACACCGTGTATGTTTCAGAAACATAGACCTGGTTGCAATAGGGTGTTTGACGAAGATACGGTCCTTATTTGGACGCATGTTACACACAGAAGATGGCGGAGGAGGCCACTACTATCGGTCAGATGATGGTAAGCTTTTTTCCTTATATTATTGCAGAAAAATAAAATTACATTAAAATTGTTGGAAGTGCCATGGTCTTCTACCTTCTCCCACAAATTTGTAGGAGGAGCGATCGAGAAGTCATCGATGCACACTACAACAAAAATCGATGGCCACGATCTAAGAAGCAAATCATCACCTGAAGGTGAAAAACGCCTAAAAAGTCATCTAGAAACTACGAAAATCATGAAAACCCGACCAAATCCAAACGGATCCATCAAAAACCAAAGACAATTGAATCTCAAAAGACTCATCGAAGACACAACTCCACATGACCTCTATCGACGATATGTAAACCAACAAAACGGTAAAAGGGTGGGGACCAGATGTGGCACCATCATAGAGGAGGTAGGGCGGTCGTCCTAGGTGGCCAAACGTGCTCCCCTAATCCCCTTATATTTCTCCTCTGAATTAGTGCCCTGAAACTCAATTCAGTCGTCTCGGTAGCTTGAGTGCAAATCACACACAAATAAAGTGAGAAGAGGAGGACGAAAACAATCCATTTTGGGTGTGGACCAGCATTTAAGTTAAAAACGACGTCTAGTATCTTCATCAGATTGATGAATCATGTGCTTAGAACCTTCGCCGACAAGTTTTTGGTTGTTTACTTTGATGACATCATTATTTATAGCAAAACTTTGGATGAACATGTTGAACACATATGTTGTGTCTTGTGTGTGCTTGTTGTCCTAATAGAGGAGAAGTTACATTGTAACAAGGAAAAGTGCACCTTTCGCACCAACAAAGTTGTGTTTCCTAGCTTTGTTGTTTCAGGTCAAGGTGTGGATATAGACGAGGAGAAGTTCAAAGTCATTTGTGAGTGAATTCCCTCACAAAATGTAAGCCAAGTGCAAAGCTTCCTTGACCTTCTTGGTTTTTATCATCATTTTGTGAAGGACTTCAGCACCATTGTTGCCCCGATGAACGAGCTGCCTAAGAAAAAAGTTCCCTTCAAACAAGGAAACACACAAGTGAAGATCTCCCAAGGGTTGAAAGATTACTCACACAAACTATGTCTACACACTCTATCATTTGGGAATGTTGCCCCTTCTATCTGGACAGGTCCCTCACATTCAAGATTAGTGTCTTCATGACGGTATCTGTTAAGAATGTAAGGAAAGAATGCAGAAAAATAGAAAAGGTGAGTGAAAAAATGATATCAAATTAAAAAAACTCACAAATAGTAGGTATTACGAGACTAGAACAAAGAAATTAGCTTGTTTTATCTAAAAAGCACAGTTGTGCACGTATCCGCACCATTTCTTACACGACTCAACTTTGATAAGACTTTTCAAATTGAATGTGATGCAAGTGGCATTGGTACCACATGAGTAATCATGCAATAAGGTGGGCCTATTGCATATTTCAGCGAGAAGCTAAGTGGTCCAACTCAAAATTATTTTGTTTATGAAAAATTATATGGACTTGTGAGATCTTTGGAAACATGGCAATATTATTCTTGTCTAAAGAATGTGTGATACACTCCGACCATGAGTCTCTGAAGCACCTTAGGGATAATCTAAAACTGAATCGTAGGCATGCCAAATGGAGTGAATTCATATAATTCAGAAAGAAAAGGATAATGTTATTTCCAATGCTTTGTCTAAGCGTCATATTTTACCCCCACAACTTGATACTAAAATTCTTGGGTTACTAAGCAACAAAAAATTATATGTCAAAGACCCATATTTTGTAGAACCATACTCCAAGGGTAGTGAGGCAAAAGGTTGGTAAAAGTTCCACCTGCAAGAAGGGTTCTTGTTTCGAGCTAACAAATCGTGCATCCCAGATTGTTGTGTTTGTTTGTTGCTTTTGCAAGAGTCTCCGGTGGTCTCATGGGATATTTTGGAGCTAAGAAAACTGAGAGTGTGTTGATTGACTATTTCTTTGGTCGAGGATGAGGCATGATGCCGATCACTATGTGTTGTGTTGTGAGACTTTCACCAAAGCTAAGTCATGTTTATACTCCAATGGACTTTATACGCCTTTATCAATTCCTAATACCCCATGGGAAGACATTTATATGGATTTCTTGGTATACCATGCACTAAAAGAGGGAGTGATTCAATTTTTGCGGTGGTTGATAGGTTTAGCAAGATGGCTCATTTTATGTCAAAAGAGCGATGATACTTCACACATTGTTGATTTGTTTTTCATGGAAGTCATGCGACTATATAGACTGTTCCACACTATTGTTTCATATTATGACACAATTTTTTAGCTATTTTCAAAAATATTGTGGGAAAATCTAGGAACGAAGCTTCTGTTTTCAACCTCATGCCACCCACAAATGGATGGAGAAACTAAAGTTGTCAACCGCATGCTATTGATGACCCACAAGTGCAGGGGATCTATCGTAGTCCCTTCAACAAGTAAGAGTGTCGAACCCAACGAGGAGCAGAAGGAAATGACAAGCGGTTTTCAGTAAGGTATTCTCTGCAAGTAGTGAAATTATCGATAACAGATAGTTTTGTGATAAGGTAATTCGTAACAGGTAGCAAGTAACAAATGTAACAATGGTGCAACAAAGTGGCCCAATCATTTTGTACCAAAGGAAAAGTCTGGACAAACTCTTATATAAAGCAAAGCGCTCCTGAGAACACATGGGAATTTCTGTCAAGCTAGTTTTCATCATGCTCATATGATTCACGTTCGTTACTTTGATAACTTGGTATGTGGGTGGACCGGTGCTTGGGTGTTTCCCTTACTTGGACAAACATCCCACTTATGATTAACCTCTCTCGCAAGCATCCACAACCAGGAAAGAAGAATTAAGATAAATCTAACCATAGCATGAAACATATGGATCCAAATCAGCCCCTTACGAAGCAACGGATAAACTAGGGTTTAAGCTTCTATCACTCTAGCAACCCATCATCTACTTATTACTTCCCAATGCCTTTACCTAGGCCCAAACAATGGTGAAGTGTCATGTAGTCGACGTTCACATGACACCACTAGAGGAGAGACAACATACATCTCATCAGAATATCGAACGAATACCAAATACACATGATTACTTATAGCAAGACTTATCACATGTCCTGAGGAACAAACGTAATTACTCACAAAACATATACATGTTCATAATCAGAGGAGTATTAATAATCATTAAGGATATGAACATATGATCTTCCACGAAGTAAACCAACTAGCATCGACTACAAGGAGTAATCAACACTACTAGCAACCCACATGTACCAATCTGAGGTTTTGAGACAAAGATCAGATACAAGATATGAACTAGGGTTTGAAGAGGAGATGGTGCTAATGAAGATATTGATGGAGATTGACCCCCTCTTGATGAGAGGATCGTTTGTGATGACGATGGCTTCGATTTCCTGCTCCGAAAGGGAAGTTTCCCCGGCAGAATAGCTCCGCCGGAGCTCTAGATTGCTTTTGCCAAAGTTCTGCCTCGAGACGGCGGCGCTTCGCTCCGAAAGTTCTGATATGATTTTTTCCAGGTCAAAACCCTACATATAGCAGAAGATGGGCACCGGAGGCCTGCCAGGGGGGCCACAAGCCTGAAGGGCGCGCCCAGGGGGGTAGGCCGCGCCCCGTGGCTTGTGTTCACCTAGTGGGTCCCCTGATGTATTTCTTTCGCCCAATATTATTTATATAATCCAAAATAATTCTCCTAAGTTTTCAATACTTTTAGAGTTCTGCAGAATAGGTCTTTCAGATTTGCTCCTTTTCCAATCCAGAATTCCAGCTGTCGACATTCTCCCTCTTCATGTAAACCTTGTAAAATAAGAGAGAGAAGGCATAAGTATTGTACCATAATGTGTATTAAAAGCCCATAATGCAAAAAGTATCGATATAGAAGCATGATGCAAAATGGACGTATCAACTCCCCCAATCTTAGACCTCGCTTGTCCTCAAGATAAAACCGAGATCGATAAATATGCCCACATGTTTGGAGATAGAGGTGTCAATAAAAATAAAATACGGACATGGAGGCATCATGGTTATCTTTAGAACAACAACACATATTGACATATAATTTCTTATGCTAGAGTAACAATTCATTCAGAAGGTAAAATATGAATCAAGAACTGTAAGTGCATCTAGTTCCCCTTAGTGATTTTTGTGGTTTGAAGACTTATAGGTTAAGAGACTAATATGTTTGTGAATGTATACAGGCTATATAAGTCGCTGAGGAGTTTGAGTTATTCGATGAATATGGACCCCTAAAAATATATGTCTTCGGGTGAAGATTTGGTCTTTCCTTGAAGACTTTGATCGCGAAGAAATTGCGAAGAAATTGATATTCCTCATGAAGATATTGAAGATGAGGAATTCGGTGTGTCCTGAAGAAAACACTCTCAAGACTTTGAAGGATGAAGATTTACTCTTCCTGTTTCATTTTCTTTGCACATTGAGTCATAGGAACACCGTACTGTTAAAGGGGGTCGAGGTAAAACTACGAACTGATTTTCCTCATGATGCTCAACCCAAGCCAAAATCTACCAAAGCCTCAAATTGAGGAATATGAGAGACATGAGGACTTTCATAGTTGAAAGTTCCAACCGTTGCCGCGCCACGCGCCACCTCACAGATCTTATCCACCCAACGGCCATATTATTAAAGGGCATTTATGTCAAATCATGTCAAGATACTCCCAGGCTATAAATAGTCACCCCCACAACCACTTGATGGTTGGCTGATCCGAGAGAAACTGACGCTAGTCATTTAGAGCAACCCAAATTCCTTAGGGCCTTCGAGAGAAAATCATCAAGTGAGTAAATACCCCAAACACCAAACCCAAACCAAAAACCCAAGTTATTGAGCATCACTGAAGAAGTTGTTCCTGTGTGGAACCGACGCTTGTTACCTTTGAGGACTGTGTATCCTCCAGACGGTTAGACGTCATGGTCTAGATCATCCAGTAGTCAATTGTGGATCGTCGGGTGACCGAGTTTGTGAGGGTTTGGAAGTCTGCCCTGAAGACTTACCACGAGTGTTGGGTGAGGACTGCGTGTCCTTAGCTCAAGGAGAATACGGTAGAGACTGTTTGTCCCGAGACTGTGTGTCCTTTGGTTTCAACCCAAGCCGCTCCAAAACAGACGTACAACTAACACAACAGTTGGAACTGGGTCATAAACAACTGTCTTCATTGAGCTACGGGTTCTATTTCTTCAACTCTTTCATTTCCTTAATTGTATGTTGAAGACTTTCATCTGTACTATTTGAAGAATTTGTCTGAAGACTTTCTCTGAATTTCCTCAACCTCAAATTCTTCACTTAAGTTAATCTTCACCTGCTTACTCTGTACTTGCGAACTGTGCAAACCAAATCTCTGAAATCTCATCGAGTACTTTGTTGTAGAGGTTTTTGCACATCTGATCTTGTACTATATCCGCTGCACTTAGTTCATGACTGAGGACTTTCCTCACTAGGAATTTCCTCAGTGATGAAATTATAAAAATCTCCTATTCACCCCCCTCTAGTCGATATAACGCACTTTCAAGAACTCTATTGAGAACTAACAAACTATGATCTCAGTCATTGAGGCAATTTCAATTTATCATAACGTAGGAAAGAGTCAATATAAGAGCTTGTAAATCAAATCCACATACTCAATCATCTTATAGTCTTTCATAATTGCTAACACTCGCATGGTAACTATGAGGTCAAAGCTTCAAACGGGCACAGAGAAAGATAGGGGCTTACAGTTTTGCCTCCCAACTATTTACCTCAAGGGTAATGTCAAAAATAATAACTCATGATCGCGCACATTCGAGTGGATATATTTGTCTAGATCATTCCCCAACACATGACGCTTACCAAAAGATAAAGGCGAAATAAAGGAAATGGGGAAGATCACCACGACTCTTGCATAAAGGTAAATACTAGAAAGTAAAGGTAACAGATAGGCCCTTCACAGAGGGAAGCAGAGGTTGTCATGCACTTTTATAGTTGGATGCGCAATCCCTTAATGCAAAAGAACATCACTTTATATTGCCCCTTGTGTTAAAGAACTTTATTATGCAGTCTGTCGCTTTTATTTCTTCTATATCAGAAGTTCATATAAAGTTTATTTTCCTCACACTAATAGAACACACACATTTAGAGAGCATTGCTTGCTCCGATGACAATTTACTTGAAGGATCTTACTCAATCCATAGGTAGGTATGGTGGACTCTCAAGGCAAAACCGGGTTAAATGTGTTTGGATGCACAAGTAGTATCTCTACTTGGTGCGGAACTTTTTGGCTAATATGGGGTGGAAGCAAGCAACACATGTTGAAGGATCTATAACCATATAACTTCTATTCAGAAATAAGCAAACATAACTCATTATGTTGTCTTCCTTATCGAATATCAACTTCTTAACATATAATATTTTGATGAGTGCTCACAATCACAAAAGATGTCTAAGATAATATATTTATATGTGAGACTCTCTTTATTTATTATTTCCTTTTAATTGCAACAATGACCAATAGCTTTTTTGTCAACTCACAACAAATTTCAATCGATATATCTTTTATATGTGAAGTCATCACTCCCCATAAGACCATTATATATACTCTTTGCTTTTATTCTATATTTCGTTCTATTTCCATTTCTTAAGATCATAGGAAGCAAGCAAAGCCCTCAACCCAAAACTACTATTTATTATATAACTCTCGGACTTGCTTACGTAGGGGGGACATAAAGCAAAACTAAAAACTAGGTCTCACTAAAACTTTATTCTAGTAGATCAAGATATAACCAAAATGATCGAAAGAGGAAAAACGAAGAAAGTAAAAGATGTGATGGTGATACGATACCGGGGAACCTCCCCCAAGCTTGGCACAAGCCAAGGGGAGTGCCCTATACCCATGTCTTTAGTTGTTTTTTTGGAGGTGGTGATGTTGGAGTTGTTGGTGAGATTGGAAGATTGTCCTCCGTCTTCAAAGGCATGGGCTCACCATTGTAAAAAGATGAACTAGTCTCCGGGATCCTCAAATCTGCAGCCAAACTCATTCTCTTACATATGTATTCATACTCGCAGGTTTGGTTTTGCAGGTCATAGATCTGGGCTTGGAGATGCTCGATTTTATCGTAAAGCTTAAAGAAGTGATCCCACATGTCCTTGGCGTCTAGCTTGTGCTTATGGGTAAATGATATGTCTCCAACGTATCTATAGTTTTTTTATGGTTCCATGCTATTATCATGTCAACTTTGGATGTTTTATATGCATGAATATGCTATTTTATATCTTTTTTGGGACTAACCTATTAACTCAGTGCCAAGTGTCAGTTTCTGTTTTTTCCGTGTTTTTGACCCTTTATCAGACGGAGTCCAAATGGAATAAAACTTTTGCGATGATTTTTTTTTGGACCAAAAGAAACCCCCGAAGCTTTGGAAGAAGGCTAGAAGAGCCACAAGGGAGTCACAAGCCCAGGAGGCGCCCCCACTCGCCTAGGCCGCACCTACCAGTCTTGTGACCTCCTCGTCGGCCCAACCAACCTAATTCCATCGCCATAAGTTCCTATAAATTCAGAAACCCCCAAAAAGAAACCTAGATCGGGAGTTCCGCCGCCGCAAGCCTCTGTAGCCACCAAAAACCAATCTGGAGCCTGTTCTGGCACCCTGCCAGAGGGGGAATCCAACTCTGGTGGCCACCTTCATCATCCCCACGATCTCCATGACGAGGAGGGAGTAGTTCTCCCTCGGGGCTGAGGGTATGTACCAGTATCTATGTGTTTGATCTCTCTCTCTCTCTCTCTCTCTCTCTCTCTCTCGTGTTCTTGAGATGTCATGATCTCGATGTACCGCGGGCTTTGCTACTATAGTTGGATCTTATGATGTTCTTCCCCCTCTCCCATCATGTAATGAATTGAGTTTCCCCTTTGAAGTTATCTTATCGGATTGAGTCTTTGAGAACACTCGATGTATCTCTTGCTCGTGTCTATCTGTGGTGATCAACTTGCGGGTTTGTGACATTGGGAACTGATACGTCTCCAACGTATCTATAATTTTTGATGGTTTCATGCTATTATCTTGTCAAACTTTGGATGTTTTGCATGCCTTTTATAGATTTTTTTGGGACAAACTTAGTAACTCAGTGCCAAGTGCGAGTTCCTTTTTTCCATGTTTTGACCCCTTTCAGAGGAGATTTTGAAATGGAGTCCAAACGGAAGAAAATCCCCGAAAAGATTTTTTCTGGAACGGAAGAAGATCGGGAAGCTTGGGAGACAAGGTAGGGGAGCCTCAGGGGCCCCACAAGCCCCCACCCCGCGGCCAGGGGGGAGGCCGCGCCATCCAGGCTTGTGGGCCCCCTGGACGCCCTTTCCCCTAGGTCTTTCGCATATATATTCCCATAAATTCCAGAAAAAATCACGAGATCATCGAAAGTACTTTTTCGCGCCGCAAGCTTCTGTCTCCGCAAGATCCCATCTGGGGCACGTTCTGGTGCCCTGCCGGAGGGGGGATTCGGACACGGAGGGCTTCTCCATCAACACCATGACCTCTCCGATGATGCGTGAGTAGTTCACCATAGACCTACGGGTCCATAGTTATTAACTAGATGGCTTCTTCTCTCTCTTGGATCTTCAATACAAAGTTCTCCATGATCTTCATGGAGATCTATCTGATGTAATCTTCTTTTGCGGTGTGTTTCTCGAGATCCGATGAATTGTGGATTTATGATCAGATTATCTATGAATCTTATTTGAGTTTCTTCCGATCTCTCTTATGCATGATTTCATATCCTTGTAATTCTCTTCGAGTTGTGGGTTTTTCTGGCCAACTAGATCTATGATTCTTGCAATGGGAGAAGTGCTTGGTTTTGGGTTCATATCGTGCGGTGACCTCACCCAGTGACAGAAGGGGTAGCGAGGCACGCATCATGTTGTTGCCATCAAGGGTAAAAATATGGGGTTTTCATCATTGGTTTGAGATTATCCCTCTACATCATGTCATCTTGCTTAAAGCGTTACTCTGTTCGTCATGAACTCAATACACTAGATGCATGCTGGATAGCGGTCGATGTGTGGAGTAATAGTAGTAGATGCAGAAAGTATCGGTCTACTTGTCTCGGACGTGATGCCTATATGTATGATCATTGCCTTAGATATCGTCATGACTTTGCGCGGTTCTATCAATTGCTCGACAGTAATTTCTTCACCCACCGTAACACTTGCTATTTTGAGAGAAGCCTCTAGTGAACACTATGGCCCCCAGGGTCTACTCCACACCATATTTTCAGCCTTACACTTTTTACTTCGTTGCGCTTTCCGCCTTCAGATCTCACTTTGCAAACAATCTTGAAGGGATTGACAACCCCTTTGAAGCGTTGGGTGCAAGCTTGTTTGTGTTTGCGCAAGTACTCTGGACTTGACGAGACCCTCCTTCTGGATCGATACCTTGGTTCTCAAACTGAGGGAAATACTTACTGCTCCTGTGCTGCATCACCCTTTCCTCTTCAAGGGAAAAACCAACGCAAGCCCAGCCTCTGTCAACGTGCCAATTTCTGGCGCTGTTGTCTGTGGGATAGCAGGAACCTATGCATATGGGTTGGCACACGTTTGGATATTCATGTGAGTACTCGATGTATGTTTTGGTGATCAACTTGTGGGTTTCGTGACATTGGGAACCTATGCATATGGGTTGGCACACGTTTTGACTCTCCGGTAGAAACTTCCGGGCACACTTTGAAGTTCTATGTGTAGATTGAATAGATGATTCTAAGATTGTGTGATGCATATCGTATAATCATGCCCACAAATAATTGAGGTGACAATGGAGTATCTAGGTGACATTAGGGTCTTGGTTGATATGTATCTTAAGGTGTTATTCTAGTACAAACTCTACGATGGATCGAACGGAAAGAATAGCTTCGTGTTATTTTACTACAGACTCTTGAATAGATTGATCAGAAAGAATAACTTTGTGATGGTTTCGTACCCGACAATAATCTCTTCGTTTGTTCTACGCTATTAGTGACTTTGGAGTGACTCTTTGTTGCATGTTGAGGGCTAGTTATGTGATCCAATTATGTTATCATTGTTGAGAGAACTTCCACAAGTGAAAGTATGAACCCTAGGCCTTGTTTCCACGCATTGCAATACTGTTCGTGCTCACTTTTACTTTTAGTTACCTTGCTGTTTTTGTAATTTCAGATTAGAAAAACCTATATCTACCATACATATTGCACTTGTATCACCATCTCTTCGCCGAACTAGTGCACCTATACAACTTACCATTGTATTGGGTGTGTTGGGGACACAAGAGACTCTTTGTTATTCGGTTGCAGGGTTGCTTGAGAGAGACCATTTTCATCCTATGCCTCCACTTAGGTCACCCACTTGAGGGAAAATTGCTACTGTCCTACAAACCTCTGCACTTGGAGGCCCAACAACGTCTACAAGAAGAAGGTTGCATAGTAGACATCAAGCTCTTTTCTGGCGCCGTTGCCGGGGAGGCTAGGTAAGCGGTACTCACCTCCCGTCAACGAAGCTCTTTTCTCGCGCCGTTGGCGGGGAGGTTAGCGCTTGAAGGTATATCTTTAGATATTGCAATCGAATCTTTTAGTTTCTTGTTCTTTCTCTAGAAAACAAAAAAATGGAATTGAGGATGCCTCATATGCTCCATCTTTTCAATGTCTTTCGTGAGCATGATGGGAAGGAAAATTGTGCTGAAGTGCTGAAAGAAGAATTACATAGAATGCTTGGCATAGAACATGTGAATGATGAGCATGATTGCAATGTTGTTAGCATGAATTCTTTGAATACCCATGATGCTAATGATATGCAGATCCACAAGCTTGGGGATGCTATATTTGATGAAGATGATCTTTTTAGTTCTTCCACTTTGAATGATCAAAATCATTTTGATGAAAGCATGCCCCCTATCTATGATGATTATTGTGAGGATACTTATGCTATAAAGAAGAGGTATGATAAAACTTGTCATACTCTCGAGAACCCCTTTGCTAAACCTTGCTTTTTCATTGTGGAAACAATTTGTAGTGCTCAAGTCTTTTACGATACTCCCACTACTATTATTGAGAATAAATTTCTTTATGTGGAGAGTAGTAAAATTCCTATGCTTGTAGATCATTAAAAGAAAGCCTTAGGTGTTGGTTATATTGTTGTATTCATTCATCATGCTACTTAAAATTACTATGAGAGAGGATCATATGCTTCTACTTATTGCATTAGTATCAAGCTTCCTCTCCATGTGTTGAAATTTTTGAAGCTATTCTTGTTTTGCCTTCCTATGCTAGTTGATTCTTGCTCCAACAAGTTATTTGATTACAAAATCCCTATGCATAGGAAGTGGGTTAGACTTAAATGTGCTAGTCATATGCTCCATGATGCTTCCATTATGTTTCAATCCTTATCTTTTATGTGAGCATCATTGAAATCATCATGTCTAGCTAAGGGTGTTAAACAATAGCGCTTGTTGGGAGGCAACCCAATGAATTTATTTTTGCTTTTTGATTTCTGTTTTTTTTCCACACCATCATAATTCTATTATGATTGTGTCTTTTGTGTTTCTTTTTGTGTTGGATCCAAGTAAAACCTTTATGACTAGTTTGGTGACGGTTGTTTGATCCTGCTGGAAAAAGACAGAAACTTTTCGCTCACGAAATTATTTTTCATTTTTATCCAGAAAGAGATTTTGAGTTGATTGTTTTTGCTGCTCGTTGATACGCCAATTTCCCAAACTGTCGTAATTTTTCAGAATTTTTGGAGGTGCAGAAGTATGGTTCTCATTCAGGTCATTATAGACTGTTCTGTTTTTGAAAGATTCTGTTTTCAATACATAGTTTGCTTGTTTTGGTGTTTCCATAGATTATTTTGAGTAATATAAATTGTAGAAATAGTATGATACAGTAGGCTTTGTGTGAAAGTAATTACGAGTCTTGTTTTGACAGTACCCAAGTGATTGATTTGCTCGTTATCATACTAACCGATCTCACGAAGTTACGTTAAGTTTTGTGTTGTGAAGTTTTCAAGTTTTGGGTAGAGTTTCGATGGACTATGTAACAAGGAGTGGCAAGAGCCTAAGCTTGGGGATGCCCAAGGCATACCAAGCCATATTCAAGGATACCAAAATGCCTAAGCTTGGGGATGCCCCGGGAAGGCATCCCCTCTTTCGTCTTCAATCCATCGGTAACTTTACTTGGGGCTATATTTTTATTCACCACATGATATGTGTTTTGCTTGGAGCGTCATTTTATTTTGTTAGAATAAGGTACTTGGGATCTGAAATTATTAGATGAGAGAGTCTCCACATAGCCAAATAGTTGTTCAACTACTCATTGAGCTTCACTTATAATTTTTGGAGTAGTTTGTCTTTTGCTCTAGTGCTTCACTTATATCTTTGTAGAGCATTGCAATGGTTCTATTTTATAGAACTAGTTGAACTCTCGCGCTTCACTTAGATCATTTTTAGAGTCTTAAACAACTTGGTACCTTGCTTAGGTTATGAATCTAGTCCAAATATGATAGGCATCCAAAGAGGATATAATAAAAGCTTCCATATTCAAGTGCATTGATTAGTAAGAGAAGTTTGATTCCTCACAATTAGTTTTGAGATATGGATATGGTAATAAGAGTTATGTTAGTAGGGTGTTGTGAATCTAGAAATACTTGTGTTGAGGTTAGTGATTCCCGTAGCATGCACGTATGGTGAACCGCTATGTTAGGAAGTCGGAGCATAATTGATTTATTGATTGTCATCCTTTGTGTGGCGGTCGGGATCGCGCGATGGTTAACACCCACCAACCCTTCCCCTAGGAGTATGCATTTAGCACTTTGTTTCGATTACTAATAAAACTTTCGCAATAAGTATATGAGTTCTTCATGACTAATGTGAGTCCATGGTATAGATGCACTTTTACCTTCCACCATTGCTAGCCTCTCCAGTACCGCGCAACTTTCGCCGGTGCACAAACCCACCATATACCTTCCTCAAAAGAGCCACCATACCTACCTATTATGGCATTTTCATAGCCATTCCGAGATATATTGCCATGCAACTCCCACCATTTCATCTCATGACATGTGCCGTCACTTTCATATTGCCATTGCATGATCGTAAGATAGGTAGCGAGATGTTTCAACGTCATATGCTAAGCTAGATCGTTGCACATCCCGGTACACTGCCGGGGGCATTTCATATAGAGTCATCATTGCTCTAAGTATTGAGTTGTGAGTAAATAAAAGTGTGATAATCATCATTATTAGAGCATTGTCCCATGTGAGGAAATAAAAAAAAGAGGCCAAAGATTCCCACCAAAAAAATATGAAAAGAGGCCAAAGAGCCCAAACAAAAAAAGAGAGAAAAAGAGAGAAGGGACAATGCTACTATCCTTTTCCACACTTGTGCTCCAAAAAGCACCATGTTCTTCATGATAGAGAGTCTCTTGTTTTGACACTTCCATATACTAGTGGGAATTTTCATTATATAACTTGGCTTGTATATTCCAATGATGGGCTACCTCAAAATTTCCCTAGGACTTCGTGAGCAAGCAAGTTGGGTGCACACCCACTAGTTCTCCTTTTGAGCTTTCACAGACATATAACTCTAAGTGCATCCGTTGCATGGTAATCCCTACTCATTCACCTTGATATCTATTGATGGGCATCTCCATAGCCCGTTGATACGCCGAGTCGATGTGACCATCTCCTCCTTTTTGTCTCACAACCTCCACCACACTCTATTCCACCTATAGTGCTATATCCATGGCTCACGCTCATGTATTGCGTGGGAGTTTAAAAAGTTTGAGAAAGTAAGAGTGCAAAAACAATTACTTGGCCAATACCGGGGTTGTGCATGATTTAAATTTGTTGTGTCGGGATGATGGAGCATAGCCAGACTATATGATTTTGTAGGGATAACTTTCTTTGGCCTTGTTATTTCGAAAGTTCATGATTACTTTGCTAGTTTGCTTGAAGTATTATTGTTTCCATGTCAATAGTAAACTATGTTGGAATTATGCCCTAGAGGCAATAATAAATATAGTTATTATTATAATTCCTGTATCAAGATAATCGTTTATCATCCATGCTATAATTGTATTGAATGAAGACTCATTTACATGTGTGGATACATAGACAAAACACTGTCCCTAGCAAGCCTCTAGTTGGCTAGCCAGTTGATCAAAGATAGTCAGTGTCTTATGATTATGAACAAGGTGTTGTTGCTTGATAACTGGATCACGTCATTAGGAGAATCACGTGATGGACTAGACCCAAACTAATAGACATAGCATGTTGATCGTGTCATTTTGTTGCTACTATTTTCTGCGTGTCAAGTATTTGTTCCTATGACCATGAGATCATATAACTCATTAACACCGGAGGAATGCTTTGTGTGTATCAAACGTCGCAACATAACTGGGTGACTATAAAGATGCTCTACAGGTATCTCCGAAGGTGTTTGTTGAGTTAGTATGGATCAAGACTGGGATTTGTCACTCCGTGTGACGGAGAGGTATCTCGGGGCCCACTCGGTAATACAACATCACACACAAGCCTTGCAAGCAATGTGACTTAGTGTAAGTTGCGGGATCTTGTATTACGGAACGAGTAAAGAGACTTGCCGGTCAACGAGATTCAAATAGGTATGCGGATACCGACGATCGAATCTCGGGCAAGTAACATACCAAAGGACAAAGGGAATGACATACGGGATTATATGAATCCTTGACACTGAGGTTCAAACAATAAGTTCTTCGTAGAATATGTAGGATCCAATATGGGCATCCAGGTCCCGGTATTGGATATTGACCGAGGAGTCTCTCGGGTCATGTCTACATAGTTCTCGAACCCGCAGGGTCTGCACACTTAAGGTTCGACGTTGTTTTATGCGTATTTGAGTTATATGGTTGGTTACCGAATGTTGTTCGGAGTCCCGGATGAGATCACGGACGTCACGAGGGTTTCCGGAATGGTCCGGAAACGAAGATTGATATATAGGATGACCTCATTTGATTACCGGAAGGTTTTCGGAGTTACCGGGAATGTACCGGGAATGACGAATGGGTTCCGGGAGTTCACCAGGGGGGGCCCACCCACCCCGGGGAAGCCCATAGGTGTTTGGGGTACCGCACCAGCCCTTAGTGGGCTGGTGGGACAGCCCAAGAGAGGCCTATGCGCATTGGGAAGAAAATCAAAGAGGAAAGAAAAAAAAGGAGGAGGTGGGAAAGGGAAGAAGGACTCCACCTTCCAAACCAAGTAGGACTCGGTTTGGGAGGGGAATCCTTCCCCCCTTGGCTCGGACGACCCCTTGGGGGTTCTTGGACCCCAAGGCAAGGCTCCCCCCTCCCTCTCCTATATATAGTGGGGTTTTAGGGCTGATTTGAGACAACTTTGCCATGGCAGCCCGACCACATATCTCCACGGCTTTACCTCTAGATCGCGTTTCTGCGGAGCTCGGGCGGAGCCCTGCTAAGACGAGATCATCACCAACCTCCGAAGCGCCGTCACGCTGTCGGAGAACTCTTCTACCTCTCCGTCTCTCTTGCTGGATCAAGAAGGCCGAGATCATCGTCGAGCTGTACGTGTGCTGAACGCGGAGGTGCCGTCCGTTCGGCACTAGATCGTGGGACCGATCGTGGGACGGTTCGCGGGGCGGATCGAGGGACGTGAGGACGTTCCACTACATCAACCGCGTTCACTAACGCTTCTTCTGTACGGTCTACAAGGGTACGTAGATCACTCATACCCTCTCGTAGATGGACATCACCATGATAGGTCTTCGTGCGCGTAGGAAAATTTTTGTTTCCCATGCAACGTTCCCCAACAGTGGCATCATTAGCTAGGTTCATGCGTAGATGTCTTCTCAAGTAGAACACAAAAGTTTTTGTGGGCGGTGATGTGCGTTTTTCTGCCCTCCTTAGTCTTTTCTTGATTCCGCGGTATTGTTGGATTGAAGCGGCTTGGACCGACATTAGTCATACGCTTACGAGAGACTGGGTTCATCGTACGAGTAACCCCGTTGCTCAAAGATGACTGGCAAGTGTCAGTTTCTCCAACTTTAGTTGAATCGGATTTGACCGAGGAGGTCCTTGGATGAGGTTAAATAGCAACTCATATATCTCCGTTGTGGTGTTTGCGTAAGTAAGATGCGATCCTACTAGATACCCATGGTCACCACGTAAAACATGCAACAACAAAATTAGAGGACGTCTAACTTGTTTTTGCAGGGTATGCTTGTGATGTGATATGGCCAACGATGTGATGTGATATATTGGATGTATGAGATGATCATGTTGTAATAGATAATATCGACTTGCACGTCGATGCTACAGCAACCGGCAGGAGCCATAGGGTTGTCTTTATACTAACGTTTGTGCTTGCAGATGCGTTTACTATTTTGCTAGGATGTAGCTTTAGTAGTAATAGCATGAGTAGCACGACAACCCCGATGGCGACACGTTGATGGAGATCATGGTGCGGCGCCGGTGACAAGAAGATCGTGCCGGTGCTTTGGTGATGGAGATCAAGGAGCACGTGATGATGGCCATATCATGTCACTTATGAATTACATGTGATGTTAATCCTTTTATGCACCTTATTTTGCTTAGAACGACGGTAGCATTATGAGGTGATCTCTCACAAAAATTTCAAGACGAAATTGTGTTCTCCCCGACTGTACACCGTTGCTACAGTTCGTCGTTTCGAGACACCACATGATGATCGGGTGTGATAGACTCAACGTTCACATACAACGGGTGCAAAACAGTTGCGCACGCGGAACACTCGGGTTAAGCTTGACGAGCCTAGCATGTGCAGACATGGCCTCGGAACACATGAGATCGAAAGGTCGATCATGAATCATATAGATGATATGATTAGCATAGGGATGCTTACCACTGAAACTATGATCAACTCACGTGATGATCGGACTTGAGCTAGTGTAAGTGGATCATGAACCACTCAAATGACTAGAGAGATGTACTTTTTGTGTGGGAGTTCGGCGAATAATTTGATTAAGTTAAACTCGAATTATCTTGAACATAGTCTAAGTCCACTTTGAATATATTTGTGTTGTAGATCATGGCTCACGCGACAGTCACCCTGAATTTTAATACGTTCCTAGAGAAAGCTAAGTTGAAAGATGATGGAAGCAACTTTGTAAACTGGGCTCGTAATCTTAAGCTAATCTTACAAACTGGGAAGAAGGATTATGTCCTTAATGCTGCGCTAGGAGATGAACCACCCGCTACGGCTGATCAGGATGTTAAGAACGCTTGGTTAGCACGTAAGGAGGACTACTCAGTAGTTCAATGTGCAGTCTTGTATGGCTTAGAACCGGGACTTCAACGTCGCTTTGAGCGTCATGGAGCATTTGAGATGTTCTAGGAGTTGAAGTTTATCTTTTAGAAGAACGCCCGGATCGAGAGGTATGAGACCTCCGATAAATTCTATGCTTGCAAGATGGAGGAGAACTCGTCTGTCAGTGAACATGTGCTCAAAATGCCTGGGTACTCAAACCGTCTAGCTGAGCTGGGGATTGAACTCCTGCAAGAGGCTATCACTGATAGAATCCTTCAATCACTGCCGCCAAGCTATAAAGGCTTTGTGTTGAACTACAACATGCAAGGGATGAACAAGTCTCCCGGCGAGTTGTTTGCGATGCTGAAAGTCGCAGAGTCTGAACTCCGTAAAGAGCATCAAGTGTTGATGGTGAATAAGACCACTAGTTTCAAGAGAAACGGCAAAGGCAAGAAGGGAAATTCAAAGAAGAGCGGCAAGCCCGTTGCCAATCCGACGAAGAAACCCAAAGCTGGGCCTAAGCCTGAAACATAGTGTTACTATTGCAAGGGTATGGGTCACTGGAAGCGCAATTGCCCCAAGTATCTGGCAGATAAGAAGGCGGCCAAAGAAAAATCAGGTATATTTGATATACATGTTATTGATGTGTACTTAACCGGCTCTCGTAGTAGTGCCTGGGTATTCTATACCGGTTCTATTGCTCATATTTGCAACTCGAAACAGGAACTGCGGAATAGACGAAGGCTGGCGAAAGATGAAGTGACGATGCGCGTAGGAAATGGTTCCAAGGTTGATGCAATCTCCGTCGGCACAGTTTCACTTCAGTTACCATCAGGATTAGTTATGAACTTGAATCATTGTTATTTAGTGCCTACGTTGAGCATGAACATTATATCTGGATCTTGTTTATTGCGAGACGGTTACTCTTTTAAGTCAGAGAATAATGGTTGTTCTATTTCTATGAGTAACATCTTTTATGGTCATGCACCCAATGTGAGCGGATTGTTCATATTGAATCTTGATAGCGATACACACATACATAACATTGAGACCAAAAGAGTTAGAGTTAACAATGATAGCGCCATATTTTTGTGGCACTGCCGCTTAGGTCATATTGGTGTAAAGCGCATGAAGAAACTCCATGCCGATGGACTTTGGAGTCACTTGACTTTGATTCACTTGACACGTGCGAACCATGCCTCATGGGAAAGATGACTAAAACTCCGTTCTCCGGAACAATGGAGCGTGCAAGTGACTTGTTGGAAATCATACATACCGATGTGTGTGGTCCGATGAGCGTAGAGGCACGCGGCGGATATCGTTATTTTCTCACCTTCACTGACAATTTGAGTAGATATGGTTATGTCTACTTAATGAAGCACAAGTCTGAAACATTTGAAAAGTTCAAGCAATTTCAGAGTGAAGTTGAAAATCATCATAACAAGAAGATCAAGTTCCTACGGTGTGATCATGGGGGTGAATATCTGAGTTTAGAGTTTGGTGCTCACTTAAGACAATGTGGAATTGTTTCACAGTTGACACCGCCTGGAACACCACAGCGTAATGGTGTATCTGGACGTCGTAATCGTACTTTATTAGAGATGGTGCGATCTATGATGTCTCTTACCGATTTGCCGTTATCGTTTTGGGGTTATGCATTAGAAACAGCTGCATTCACTTTAAATAGGGCACCATCAAAATCCGTTGAGACGACACCATACGAACTGTGGTATGGCAAAAGGCCAAAGTTGTCGTTTCTTAAAGTTTGGGGATGTGATGCTTATGTCAAAAAGCTTCAGCCTGAAAAGCTGGAACCCAAAGCGGAAAAGTGCGTCTTCATAGGTTACCCAAAAGAGACAGTTGGGTACACCTTCTATCTCAAATCTGAGGGCAAAGTGTTTGTTGCTAAAAACAGAGCTTTTCTCGAGAAGGAGTTTCTCTCGAGAGAATTGAGTGGGAGGAAGATAGAACTTAACGAGGTTGTCGAACCTCTCATCCCTCTGGATGGTGGCGCAGGACAAGGGGAAACCTCTGTCGTTGCGACGCCGGTTGAGGAGGAAGTTAATGATAATGATCATGAAACTCCGGTTCAAGTTTCTGTCGAACCACGCAGGTCGACGAGACCACGTGCTGCTCGAGAGTGGTACGGTAATCCCGTCTTATCAATCATGTTGTTGGACAACAATGAACCTGCAAATTATGAAGAAGCAATGGTGGGCCCAGATTCCAACAAATGGCTAGAAGCCATGAAGTCCGAGATAGGATCCATGTATGAGAACAAAGTGTGGACTTTGGAAGTACTGCCTGAGGGCCGCAAGGCTATTCAGAACAAATGGATCTTTAAGAGGAATACGGACGCTGACGGCAATGTGACCGTTTATAAAGCTCGACTTGTGGCAAAGGGTTTTTCACAAGTTCAAAGAGTTGACTACGATGAGACATTCTCACCCATAGAGATGCTTAAGTCCGTCAGAATCATGTTAGCAATAGCTGCATTTTTCGATTATGAAATCTGGCAGATGGATGTCAAAACGGCGTTCCTTAACGGTTTCCTTAAGGAAGAATTGTATATGATGCAACCCGAAGGTTTTGTCGATCCTAAGAATGCTAACAAGGTGTGCAAGCTCCAGCGATCCATTTATGGACTGGTGCAAGCATCTCGGAGTTGGAACAAACGCTTTGATGAGGTGATCAACGCATTTGGGTTTATACAAGTGGTTGGAGAATCTTGTATTTACAAGAAAGTGAGTGGGAGCTCTGTGGCGTTTCTAATATTATATGTGGATGACATATTGCTGATTGGAAACAACGTAGAGTTTTTGGAGAGCATAAAGGATTACTTGAATAAAAGTTTCTCTATGAAGGTCCTAGGAGAAGCTGCTTACATTCTAGGCATTAAGATCTATAGGGATAGATCAAAACGCCTGATAGGACTTTCACAAAGCACATACCTTGATAAAGTTTTGAAGAGGTTCAAAATGGAATAGTCCAAGAAAGGGTTCTTGCCAGTTTTACAAGGTACGAGATTGAGTAAAGACTCAGTGCCCAGCAACTGATGAAGATAGAGAGCATATGCACTCCGTCCCCTATGCTTCAGCCATAGGTTCTATCATGTATGCAATGCTGTGCACTAGACCGGATGTTAGCCTGGCCATAAGTATGGCAGGTAGATTCCAGAGTAATCCAGGAGTGGATCACTGGACGACGGTCAAGAATATCTTGAAGTACCTGAAAAGGACTAAGGAGATGTTTCTCGTATATGGAGGTGACGAAGAGCTCGCCGTAAAAGGTTACGTCGATGCAAGCTTTGACACAGATCCGGACGACTCTAAGTCGCAAACCGGATACGTATTTATTCTTAATGGGGGTACGGTAAGCTGGTGCAGTTCCAAGAAAATCGTTGTAGCAGATTCTACATGTGAAGCGGAGTACATGGCTACCTCGGAGGCGGCTAAGGAGGGTGTCTGGATGAAGCAATTCATGACGGATCTTGGAGTGGTGCCAAGCACACTGAATCCAATAACCTTGTTCTGTGACAACACGGGTGCCATTGCCTTAGCAAAGGAACCACGGTTTCACAAGAAGTCCAGACACATCAAATGACGCTTCAACCTCATCCGCGACTACGTCGAAGGGGAGGACGTGAATATATGCAAGGTGCACACGGATCTGAATGTAGCAGACCCGTTGACTAAACCTCTTCCACAGCCAAAGCATCATCAACACCAGAACTGTATGGGTGTTAGATTTATTACAATATAATTCGCATGATGATGTGAGGGCTAGATTATTAACTCTAGTGCAAGTGGGAGACTGTTGGAATTATGCCCTAGAGGCAATAATAAATATAGTTATTATTATAATTCCTGTATCAAGATAAGCGTTTATTATCCATGCTATAATTGTATTGAATGAAGACTCATTTACATGTGTGGATACATAGACAAAACACTGTCCCTAGCAAGCCTCTAGTTGGCTAGCCAGTTGATCAAATATAGTCAGTGTCTTATGATTATGAACAAGGTGTTGTTGCTTGATAACTGGATCACGTCATTAGGAGAATCACGTGATGGACTAGACCCAAACTAATAGACATAGCATGTTGATCGTGTCATTTTGTTGCTACTATTTTCTGCGTGTCAAGTATTTGTTCCTATGACCATGAGATCATATAACTCATTAACACCGGAGGAATGCTTTGTGTGTATCAAACGTCGCAACGTAACTGGGTGACTATAAAGATGCTCTACAGGTATCTCCGAAGGTGTTTGTTGAGTTAGTATGGATCAAGACTGGGATTTGTCACTCCGTGTGACGGAGAGGTATCTCGGGGCCCACTCGGTAATACAACATCACACACAAGCCTTGCAAGCAATGTGACTTAGTGTAAGTTGCGGGATCTTGTATTACGGAACGAGTAAAGAGACTTGCCGGTCAACGAGATTCAAATAGGTATGCGGATACCGACAATCGAATCTCGGGCAAGTAACATACCGAAGGACAAAGGGAATGACATACGGGATTATATGAATCCTTGACACTGAGGTTCAAACGATAAGTTCTTCGTAGAATATGTAGGATCCAATATGGGCATCCAGGTCCCGGTATTGGATATTGACCGAGGAGTCTCTCGGGTCATGTCTACATAGTTCTCGAACCCGCAGGGTCTGCACACTTAAGGTTCGACGTTGTTTTATGCGTATTTGAGTTATATGGTTGGTTACCGAATGTTGTTCGGAGTCCCGGATGAGATCACGGACGTCACGAGGGTTTCCGGAATGGTCCTCGGAGACGTCAAGCTGCCGGAGAACTCTTCTACCTCTCCGTCTCTCTTGCTGGATCAAGAAGGCCGAGATCATCGTCGAGCTGTACGTGTGCTGAACGCGGAGGTGCCGTCCGTTCGGCACTAGATCGTGGGACCGATCGCGGGACGGTTCGCGGGGCGGACCGAGGGACGTGAGGATGTTCCTCTACATCAACCGCGTTCACTAGCGCTTCTGCTGTACGGTCTACAAGGGTACGTAGATCACTCATCCCCTCTCGTAGATGGACATCACCATGATAGGTCTTCGTGCGCGTAGGAAATTTTTTGTTTCCCATGCGACGTTCCCCAACAAACTATTGTTGAATCTTACGGATCTGAACATTCATGCCACAAGAAAGAAGTTGCAAAGGAAAAATATGTTAGGTAGCATTCCACATCAAAAATTCGGTCTTTATCACTTCCCTACTCGAGGTAGAGCAGGAGTTAAGCTTGGGGATGCTTGATACGTCTCCAACGTATGTGTAAAGTTTGATGGTTCCATGCTATTTTCATGTCAAATTTGGATGTTTTATATGCATGAATATTCTATTTTATATATTTTTCGGGACTAACCTATTAACTCAGTGCCAAGTATCAGTTTCTGTTTTTTCCGTGTTTTTGACCCTTTTTCAGACGGAGTCCAAATGGAATAAAACTTTTGCGATGATATTTTTTGGACCAAAAGAGACCCTCGAAGCTTTGGAAGAAGGCCAGAAGAGCCACGAGGGAGTCACAAGCCCAGGAGGCGCCCCCACCCCCCTAGGCCGCACCTACCAGGCTTGTGACCTCCTCGTGGGCCCAACTAACATAATTCCACCGCCATAAATTCCTATAAATTTAGAAACCCCCAAAATGAAACCTAGATCGAGAGTTCCGCTGCCGCAAGCCTCCGTAGCCACCAAAAAGCAATTTGGAGCCCGTTCCGGCACCCTGCCGGAGGGGGAATCCATCTCCGGTGGCCATCTTCATCATCCCGACGATCTCCATGACGAGGAGGGAGTAGTCCTCCCTCAGGGCTGAGGGTATGTACTAGTAGCTATGTGTTTGATCTCTCTCTCTCGTGTTCTTGAGATGTCATGATCTCGATGTACCGCGGGCTTTGCTACTATAGTTGGATCTTATGATGTTCTTCCCCCCTCTCCCTTCTTGTAATGAATTGAGTTTCCCCTTTGAAGTTATCTTATCAGATTGAGTCTTTGAGAACACTTGATGTATCTCTTGCACGTGTCTATCTGTGGTGATCAACTTGCGGGTTTGTGACATTGGGAACCTATGCATATGGGTTGGCACACGTTTGGATATTCATGTGAGTACTCGATGTAAGTTTTGGTGATCAACTTGTGGGTTTCCTTTTGATAAACCTGCTAGCTTATGCCTGGATGAATTTGATAACTTTGTTGCCAAACAACATAGTTTCAATGATTATTTTAGCAGACAATTGGAACAGAATCCTCGTATGCTTAGTCATTTAAGTGCTTGTGTGGACAGAAACGTCAACGATCTTAAGCTTCTGAGTAAACATGCCTCTATGGTTACTACTCAGGTAGAACAAGTACTTAAAGCTCAGAATGACTTTCTCAATGAGTTGAATGACAATTCCGTTAGAGTCGTTACTAGAGGCGGTAGAATGAACAAGGAACCGTTGTATCCTGAGGGTCATCCGAAGAGAATTGTACAAGATTATCAAGGAGTTAGCACTGATGCACCTAGTCATCCTAGAAAGAAGAAGAAAGATGATAGGAACCTGCATGCTAGAAACCCTATTGCTGCTACACCTCAGAGTCCAAACGATGTCTCTGTCTCTGATGTTGAAACACAATCTCGTGATGAACATGAGCCGAATGATAATATCAATAGTGATGTTCATGAAGATGCTCAACCTAGCAATGAAAAGGATGTGGAGATTGAACCTGTTGATCTTGATAACCCACAACCTAAGAATAGAAGATACGATAAGAATGACTTTGCTACTAGGAAGCACGGTAAAAAAGGGAACCATGGGTTTAGAAACCCATGCCCTTTCCTCCCAAACCATCCAAGAAAAAGGATGATGAGGATTTTGAGCGATTCGTTGAAATGATCAGACCTGTCTTTCTGCAAATGCGTTTGACGGATATGCTCAAGATGTCTCCGTATGCTAAGTACATGAAAGATATTGTGATTAATAAGAGGAGAATACCTGAGGTTGATATTTCCACCATGCTCGCTAACTATACCTTCAAGGGTGGAACTCCTAAGAAACTAGGTGATCCCAGAGTGCTCACTATACCTTTCTCCATTAAAGGCAACTACGTTAGGATTGCTTTATGCGATCTTGGAGCTGGTGTTAGTGTTATGCCTCTCTCTCTTTATCGTAGGCTGGAAGTGGATAAGTTGATACCCACTGAAATCTCTCTGCAAATGGCCGACAAATCAACTGCTTTCCCTATCGGCATTTGCGAGGATGTGCCTGTTGTGGTTGCTAACGTCACTATCTTAACATACTTTGTTATCTTGGATATTAGCGAGGACGATGCCATGGTTGCCATCCTCGGAAGACCCTTTTTAAACACTGTAGGGGCTGTTATAGATTGCAACACTTTCCATGTCAAAGGTAATGAGCATACGGTGCACTTTCCGAAGAAACAATATCGAGTACATTGCATCAATGCTATCGAAAAGACTTCATCGATTCTTATTGGGAGCTTTGAATGCCCTATTCCTCGTGTTAAGATGAAGTATGATTTGCTTGTTGTGGAGATACACATCCCCATTGAGGTAACCTAGTGACTGTTCGAAAATTCTCTGTCTTCTTTTGTGATTCGAAAAGGTTTGTCGAGGAGACTTGATCAACCTCATTGATGGATTTCTTTCGATGACCATGAGATGGATGAATCGAGGAGTCACGAACCTCTGTTCCAAGCTGTCACCTTCGGTTGCTTAGAATAAAAATGATAGATTTGGTTTAGTTTTCCCTGTTTTCTATTTTAACGCCCAGTAGAAAAGTACCCCGAAAATAAAAGTTCTCCGAGCGTCCTGAAAATCAATTATGATTTTTTCTGGATTTTTTGAAAAATACTAGGACAAAGAGCTAGACTGGGGGCTGCACCAGTGGCCCACAAGCCCTGGAGGCGCGGGCACCCCCCTGGCTGCGCCACCCAGGCTTGTGGGGGCCCACAGGCACCCCCTTCACTCATTCTTGCTCTCATCTGGTTCTCCTACCTCCAGAAAAAATCATTTCGCAGCTCAAACCCGTGTTCTTGCTCTTCTTGCTGGGATTTTTGATCTCTTTGCTCAAAGAACCATTCTCCAAACTGTTTTGGGGAAATTACTCCTTGGTAAGTGACTCCTCCACTGGTCCAATTAGTTTTTGCTCTAGTGCCTTATACTTCGCATATTTTTTGCTTCCTTGGTAACCATGTTCTTGAGCTTTGCATGCTAATTTTAGCTGGTCCCAAGTAGTTTTGATGCGTAATATGGCCTCTAGGCACTTATGGGAGTAGTTGCTATGAGTTTTGTTGAGCCTTGTTCACTTTTCCTAAGAGTCACTAAATTTTTTAGAAATTTTCAGAGATAGAAAAGGGAAAAGATGAGGAGGTTCTTAAGAAGCTCTTCAAGTCGTGACCCCAAGGATGATGGAAGTGATAAGGATCCCAAGTATTTGGTCCCTCAAGTCGCAGAAGTTCGAGCGTGAAAGTGGCCAAGCGATGTGTTCTTATGTGACGTCGGACTTTATGAGGACTTTTATCACTTGGTGGAGAACACATGCCTTACCGCCTTCGTTGAAGATAAGTGTCCGCAATACCTCCTGCTCACTAATATCTTTGTACAAAGCTTTAACTTCTATATGAGGAAGAATCCTCCTATGGTTGAGTTCAAACTTTATGATATCCCCCAGCGCATGTCACTCCAGGATTTTTGCAATGTTTGCAAATTGCCTTTTGTTGGGGATATTCATGAACCTCGTCCATGGGACTTGGAGGCTTTCATCGATAAAATTGTTGTAGGAGAGGAGAGAGGAGTGTCTTGCGCTAGAGCTGCTAGCATTCATTTTCCCGTGCTTGGGTACTTCTCATTATTTGTGGGAAAATGTTTGATTGGCCGTGGGAAAGCTGGGTCACTTAGTTCCCCAGATCTTGCGGTCTTGCGCGAAGCCCTTTATAATGATAAAACTTATAGCTTGGGCACTATAGTAGCTCAACGGTTGAACATGAACCGTTCTAAAGGCATTGTCTATGGAGGTATCTATGCTACTCATCTTGCTAGACACTTTGAGATACCTATTAGACTGGACGAGGAAGAAGAGATTCTTCTTCCCGAGAGATATCTAGATTACGATAGCATGGTTCGTGATACGTCTCCATCGTATCTACTTTTCCAAACTCTTTTGCCCTTGTTTTGGACTCTAATTTGCATGATTTGAATGGAACTAACCCAGACTGACGCTGTTTTCAGCAGAATTGCCATGGTGTTCTTTTTGTGCAGAAATAAAAGTTCTCGGGACGTCCTGAAAATTTACGGAGAATATTTCTGGAAAATATGAAAAATACCTACGCAAAGATCCACCGGAGGGGATGGGCCAGTGGGCCACAAGCCCTGTAGCCGCCGCCCCCTGGTGGCGGCTACCAAGCTTGTGGGGCCCATGTGGCTCAGCCGCCCCCAATTCCAGCGCTATTTATTCACTTTTGTCCCGAAAAAAATAAAGAGAGAAGATTTCATCGCGTTTGCGATACGGAGGCGCCGCCACATCCTGTTCTTCCTCTGGAGGGCAGATCTGGAGTCCGTTTTGGGCTCCGAAGAGGGGAAATCGTCGCCATCGTCATCATCAACCTTCTTCCCTCTCCAATTCCATGAAGCTCTTCATCGTTCGTGAGTAATCTATTCGTAGGCTCGCTGGGCGGTGATGAGTAGGATGAGATCTATCATGTAATCGAGTTAGTTTTGACGGGGATTGATCCCTAGTATCCACTATGTTCTGAGATTGATGTTGCTACTACTTTTCCATGCTTAATGCTTGTCACTAGGGCCCGAGTGCCATGATTTCAGATCTGAAATTATTATGTTGTCACCAATATATGTGTGTTTTAGATCCGATCTTGCAAGTTGTAGTTACCTACTATGTGTTATGATCCGGCAACCCCGGAGTGACAATAACCGAAACCACTCTCGGTGATGACCATAGTTTGAGGAGTTCATGTGTTCACCAAGTGCTAATGCGTTGTTCCGGTTCTTTATTAAAAGGAGAACCTTAATATCCCGTAGTATCCTTTTGGACCCCGCTGCCACGGGAGGGATGGACAATAGATGTCATGCAAGTTCTTTTCCCTAAGCACGTATGCCGACACACGGAATGCATGCCTACATCACATTGACGAACGGGAGCTAGCCACATATCTCTCCGTGTTATAACTGTTGCATGATGAATGTCATCCAAACAAATCACCAACCCATTGCCTACGAGTTTGTCCCAATGCTGCTGTTACTTGTTTTGCTCTGCTGCTGTTACTTGTTTTGCTCGGCTGCTGTTACTTGTTTTGCTGCTGCTGTTACTTGCTTTGCTTTGCTGCTACTTGCTACTGTTGCTACTTGATACTGCTGTCACTACTGCTGTTCCTTGCCACTGTTGTTAATCGTTACACTGCTGCTACCTTCTATAATACTTTTTCTCGCACCGTTGTCGGGAAAGAATATTTCCCGTCCACGGGCAACTTCTGGCGCCATTGATACAACCGTTAGGAATAGTCTGCCGTCAACAGATCGTTTCTGGCACCGTTGCTATCATACTACTTTGCTATTGATACTTTGCTTGCAGACACTAATCTTTCAGGTGTGGTTAAATCTGAGACATTCAGCTGCTAATACTTGAGAATATTCTTTCACTTCCTGTTCGGGCGAACCAACAAATTTGGGTTGAATACTCTACCCTCGAAAACTGCCGCGAACCCACGCGCCGGTGGGCCATTGCAAGACAATTGCTAATTGTTGAGCAACTGGGAGCAGTTATGGCTCCGTTGTCGTGGAGGTATCAAGTCAGGAACACGTCAGCAACATTTTTCTAGTGTCGTAGTCGGGGACTGTTAGCAGCATTTTTCTGGCGCCGTTGCCGGGGAAGGATTGCTATATTCTCTGAGTCACTTGGGATTTATATTTGCTGATCACTATGAAGAATCTGAAAGATCCAAAAACCAAAGTTTTTCCCTCAAATACGAGGGGAGGTAAGGAACTGGCATCTAGCTCTGCACTTGATTCACCTTCAGTTATGAGTAAGTTTGCCACACCACCTCCTGCTAGAAATCTTGATATGTCGCATGTGCTTGATGATGCTTATGATGCTATGCCTGATACTGCTAGAGATGCTAAGCCTGATGATGCTATGCTTGATACTGGTAGAGATACTACTTTGCCTGATATGACACTAGGGGTATTCCTTGATGCTCATATTGCTAGAGTTACTGCCAATGCCCGTGATGCTTCTGAAACTGCCGATACTATTGAGATAGAACCTGCTTTTGCTCCTGCTAGATCTAGCTCTCCTAGATATGAATTGCCTGATATACCTGAGGGTTATGTTATGGAGGGAGAGATAGCTGAGGATTTTCTTGCGTGTAATGATGCCTATGACGCTGAGAAATTACTTCTCAAGTGGAAGGAAAAATCTCTGAAAGCTAGGATGAAATACAACCCAAAGTTTGCCACTTCACCTATCTTTATCACCGATAAGGATTATGAATTTTCTGTCGACCCTGAGATAATCTTTCTAGTCGAATCTGATCCTTTCCACAATTATGAGTCTAAGACGGTCGTAGGTCATCTTACCAAAGTACACGATATAGCCACCCTTTTCACTAGTGGGGAGAAGATCCGCTACTACTATATCCTTAAGTTGTTTTCTTTCTCTCTAAAGGATGACGCTAAATCCTGGTTCACTTCTCTTGCTCCTGGATGTGTGACTAGTCCCCAGGATATGGTCTATTACTTCTGTGAGAAATATTTCCCTGCCCATAAGAAGCAAGCTGCCTTGCAGGAAATATACAACTTTGCTCAACTCAAAGAAGAGAGTCTCCCACAAGCTTGGGGGAGGCTCATCGAGCTACAGAATGCTTTGCCTGATCACCCTCTTAAGAAGAACGAGATACTTGATATCTTCTATAGTGGACTTACCGATGCTTCTAGAGACCACCTAGATAGTTGTGCCGGTTATGTTTTTAGGGAACGAACTGTAGAACAAGCTGAGATTCTACTGAATAACATCTTGATCAACGATAATGCTTGGACTATTCCTGAACCACCTCCTAAGCCAACTCCTAAGAAAATAGATATTCTATTCCCCAGTCCCGAAGATATGCAAGAAGCCAAGAAATCTATGCAAGAGAAAGGCATTAGATCTGAAGATGTCAAAAATCTACCACCTATAGAAGGGATCCATGGTCTCGATAACCCGATACAAGTAGTAGAAGTGAATTCTCTGCATAGGTTTGATGAGAGTGATATTCCTCTTGACAAACCTGTTAGTCTATGCTTTGATCAATTTGACAACTTTGTTCCCAAACAACAGAGTTTCAATGATTATGTTAGCAGACATTTGGAACAAAGTACTCGTATGCTTAGTCATTTAAGTGCTTGTGTAGACAGAAATGTCAATGATCTGAAACTTCTGAGTAAACATGCCTCTATGATTACTACTCAGGTAGAACAAGTACTTAAAGCTTAGAATGACTTGCTCAATGAATTAAATGACAACTCTATCAGAGTCATTACTAGAGGAGGCAAAATGACTCAGGAACCTTTGTATCCTGAAGGCCATCCTAAGAGAATTGATCAAAATTCTCAAGGAATTAATGCTGATACGCCCAGTCATCCTAAGGAGAAGAAGAAGGATGATAGAAACCTACATGTCAGTTCACCAAATACTGCCACACCTGAAGAACCAAATAATATTTCTGCGTCTGATGCAGAAACACAATCTGGTGATGAACATGAACCTGGTGACAATATGGACAACGATGTTCATAATGAGGCTCAACCTAGGAATGATAAGGATGTGGAGATTGAACCTACGGTTAATCCTGATAACCCACAACCTAAGAGATACGATAAGAATGACTTCGCTACTAGGAAGCATGGTAAAGAAAGGGAGCCATGGGTTCAGAGACCCATGCCCTTTCCTCTTAAGCCATCCAAGAAAAAGGATGATGAGGATTTTGAGCACTTCGTTGAGATGATAAGACCCGTCTTTCTGCAGATGCGGTTAATTGATATGCTCAAAATGTCTTTGTATGACAAGTACACGAAAGATATCGTGACTAATAAACGGAAGATACCAGATCTTGAGATCTCCACCATGCTTGCTGATGTCTACTACGCAACCTTCTCCTTGTAGATGTTGTTGGGCCTCCAAGTGCAGAGGTTTGTAGGACAGTAGCAATTTTCCCTCAAGTGGATGACCTAAGGTTTATCAATCCGCGGGAGGCGTAGGATGAAGATGGTCTCTCTCAATCAACCCTGCAACCAAATAACAAAGAGTCTCTTGTGTCCCCAACACACCCAATACAATGGTAAGTTGTATAGGTGCACTAGTTCGGCGAAGAGATGGTGAAACAAGTGCAATATGGATGGTAGATATAGGTCTTTGTAATCTGAAATTACAAAAACAGCGAGGTAACAAATGGTAAAAGTGAGCACGAACGGTCTTGCAATGCGTGGAAACAAGGCCTAGGGTTCATACTTTCACTAGTGAAGTTCTCCCAACAATGATAACATAATTGGATCATATAACTAGCCCTCAACATGCAACAAAGAGTCACTCCAAAGTCACTAATGGCGGGGAACAAACGAAGAGATTATTGTCGGGTACGAAACCACCACAAAGTTATTCTTTCTGATCGATCTATTCAAGAGTCCGTAGTAAAATAACACGAAGCTATTCTTTCCGTTCGATCCATCATAGAGTTCGTACTAGAATAACACCTTAAGATACATATAAACCAAGACCCTAATGTCACCTAGATACTCCATTGTCACCTCAAGTATCCATGGGCATGATTATACGATATGCATCACCTAATCTCAGAATCATCTATTCCACCAACACATAGAACTTCAAAGAGTGCCCCAAAGTTTATACCAGAGAGTCAAAATGTGTGCCAACTCCTGTGCATAGGTTCCCAATGTCACGAACCCGCAAGTTGATCACCAAAACATACATCAAGTGCTCACATGAATCCACGTGTGCCAACACATATGCATAGGTTCCCAATTGTTACAAATCCACAAGTTGATCACAGCAGATAGACCCGTGCAAGACATACATCAAGTGTTCTCAAAGACTCAATCCGATAAGATAACTCCAAAGGGGAAACTCAATTCATTACAAGAGGGAGAGGGGGAAGAACATCATAAGATCCAACTATAGTAGCAAAGCCCATGGTACATCGAGATCAAGACATCTCAAGAACACGAGAGAGAGATCATACACATAGCTACTGGTACATACCCTCAGCCCCGAGGGAGAACTACTCCCTCCTCGTCATGGAGATCGCCGGGATGATGAAGATGGCCACCGGAGATGGATTCCCCCTCCGGCAGGGTGCCAGAACGGGCTCCAGATTGGTTTTTGGTGGCTACAGAGGCTTGCAGCGCCGGAACTCCCGATCTAGGTTTCTTTTTGGGGGTTTCTGAAATTTATAGGAATTTATGGCGGTAGAATTGCGTCACTTGGGCCTATGAGGAGGTCACAAGCCTACGCGCCACCACCGGGGGGGGGGGGTGGCGGCATGAGGGCTTGTGACTCCCTCATGGCCCATATGGCCTTCTCCCAAAGCTTCGGGGGTCTCTTTTGGTCCAAAAAAAATCATCGTAAAGTTTCATTCCATTTGGACTCCATGTGAAAATGGGCCAAAAACATGGAAAAAACAGAAACTGACACTTGGCACTGAGTTAATAGGTTAGTCCCAAAAAAGATATAAAATAGCATATTCAAGCATATAAAACATCCAAAGTTGACAAGATAATAGCATGGAACCATCAAAAATCATAGATACGTTGGAGACGTATCAAGCATCCCCAAGGTTAACTCCTGCTTGTCCTCGAGTAGGGAAGTGATAAAGAATGAATTTTTGATGTTGCATGCTACCTAGCATAGTTGTCCTTTGTAACTTCTCTCACGTGACATGAATGTTCAGATCCGTTAGATTCAAAACAATAGTTTTCTTTTGACGTGGAAACAATAATAATTCTAGCAAACTGGCAAGGTAATCATGAACTTTCAAATATCAAGGCCAAACGAAAGTTATCCCTACAAAATCATATAGTCTGGCTATGCTCTATCATCCTTGCACAACAAATTTAAATCATGCATAACCCCGGTATTGGCCAAGTAATTGTTTTCACACCTTTACTTTCTCAAACTTTTTCGACTCTCACGCAATACATGAGCGTGAGCCATGGTTTTAGCACTATAAGTGGTGTGGAGTGTGGTGGAGGTTGCAAGGCAAAAAAGGAGAAGATAATCACATTAACTAGGCATAGCAATGAGCTGTGGAGATGCTCATCAATAGATATCAATGTGAATGAGTAGGGATTGACATTCAAATGATGCACTAGAGCTAGGCGTATGTGAAAGCTCTTAAAGAAAACTAGTGGGTGTGCATCCAACTTGCTTGCTCACGAAGACCTAAGCCAATTTTGAGGAAGCCCATCATAGGAATATACAAGCCAAGTTATATGATGAAAATTTCCCACTAGCTATATGGTGGTGACAAAACGAGACACTCTCAATCATGAAGATCATGGTGCTTAATATGCACAAGTGTGGAAAGGTGGTAGCATTGTCCCTTCTCTCTTGTTCTCTCATTTTTTTAATATTTTCTTTGGTGGGCTCTTTGGCCTCCTTTTTTTTGGTGGGCATCTTTGGCCTCTTTTATTTCCTCACATGGGACAATGCTCCATCAATGATGATCATCACACTTTCAACTCAAAACTTAGAGCAATGATGACTCTATCTGAAATGCCTTCGATAGTGTACCGTGACAATGATCTAGCATGGCATAGACATTAATGGAAACATCATGCTAGCTATCTTACGATCATGCAATGACAATGTAGACGTGGTGGCACTTGTCATGGTGGTAGTTGCATGGCAATATATCTCGGAATGACTTTGATAAAGCCATAGTAGGTAGGTATGGTGGCTGTTTTGAGGGAGGCTAATGGTTGGTTTTGTGCACCGGCGAAAGTTGCACGGCACTAAGAAGATAGTGATGGTGGAAGGTGAAAGGGCATCTAAACCATGGACACAACATTAGTCATGAAGAACTCATATACTTGTAGCAAAAGTTTTCTTAGTAATCGAAACAAAGCATTCAACGCATACTCCTAGGGGAAGGGTTGGTAGGTATAAACCATCGCGCGATCCCGACCGCCACACAAAGGATGGCAGTCAATAGACTAATCATGCTCAGACTTCATCACATAGCGGTTCACCATATGTGCATGCTACGGGAATTACTAACTTCAACACAAGTATTTCTAGATCCACAACACCTTACTAGGATGACTTCAATATTACCAAAACCATATCTCAAAACTAATTGAGAGGAATCAAACTTCTCTAACTATTCAATGCACATGAAGGTGGAAATTTTTGTATTCCTTTGGATAACTACCCCTTTTGAGACTACTTTCAAAGCATAAATCAACTACCAAGCCACGCACCTCTGCGCTCCAAAAGATATAAGTGAAGCACACAGAGCAAAAGTATTTAGCTCAAAAGATATAAGTGAAGCACATGTGAGCTGAATTGTCTACCAAAAGATATAAGTGAAGCTCGACAAAATCACGGTGAGTGCATGTATCTCTCTCTAGGTGTGCAGCAAGGATGATTGTGACACAACAAAAAAAATAAAAGACTCCTACGATACAAGACGCTCCAAGCAAAACACATAACATGTGGTGAATAAAAATATAGCCCCAAGTAACGTTACCGATGGATTGAAGACGAAAGAGGGGATGCCTTCCCGGGGCATCCTCAAGCTTAGGCTTTTACGACATCCTTGAATCTCTTGGGGTGCCTTGGGAATCCCCAAGCTTCAGCTCTTGCCACTGTTTATCTCTTTGTCCATAAGAACTTCACTCAAAACTTGAAAACTTCACAACACGAAACTTAAACAGAAACTCGTGATAACATTAGTATGAGAAAGCAAACAACCACTTCCTTAGGTACTGTAGAAAACTTAAATTCTACTTATGCTGATGTTGGGTTACTGTATTTTCAATATTCCATGGCTAATACCCTCCGATACTATCCATAGTTTCATCAAAATAGGCAACCAACTCAACAAAAACAGAATATGTTAACAGCAGACTAGTCTATAGCAATCTGTATATTTTGTATACCTCTCGTACTTAAAAAATTCTGACATATTACGACAGTATGAAGAATTTGTGTAGAAATCAGCAGCAAAATGAATCAACTAAAAATCTCTTACAGAACAAAAATGAAAATTCGTTTCGTGAGAAGAAAGTTTCTGTCTTTTTCCAGCATGATCAAACGATCATCCCCAAGACTAATCATAACGGTTTTGCTTGGCACAAACGCAAAAAGAAACAGAAAAAAAACAATCATAACAGAATTATGATGGTGTGGAGAAAACAAAACAGGAAGCAAAAAGCAAATAAAAATTTATTCATTGGGTTGCCTCCCAACAAGCGCTATCGTTTAACGCCCTTAGCTAGGCATTGATTTCAATGATGCTCACAAAAAGGTAAGGATTGAAACACAACGAGAGCATCATGGAGCAAATGGCTAGCACATTTAAGTCTAACCCACTTCCTGTGAATAGGGATTTTGTGATCAAACAATTTAGTGGAGCAAGAATCAACTAGCATAGGAAGGCAAAACAAGCAGAGCTTCAAAAATTTCAACATATGGAGAGGAATCTTGATACTATTGCAATAAGTAGAAACATATGATCCTCTCTCATAGTAATTTTCAGTAGCATCATGAATTAATTCAACAATATAACCATCACCTAATGCTTTCTTTTCATGATCTACAAGCATATAAATTTTACTACTCTCCACATAAGGAAATCTATTCTCAAGAATAGTACTGGGAGTATCGTAAAAGACTTGAGCACTACAAATTGTGTCCAGAATGAAAAGGCAAGGTTTAGCAAAGGGGTTTTCGAAAGTATGACAGGCTTTATCATCCATCTTCTTCAAAGCATAAGTATCCTCACAATAATCATCATAGATAGGGGGCATGCTTTCATCAAAATAATTTTGATCATTCAAAGTGGAAGAACTAAAAAGATCATCTTCATCAAAAATAGCATCCCCAAGCTTGTGGCTTTGCATATCATTAGCATCATGGGTATTCAAAGAATTCATGCTAACAACATTGCAATCATGCTCATCATTCACATATTCTATGCCAAGCATTCTATGTAATTCTTCTTTCAGCACTTGAGCACAATTTTCCTTCCCATCATGCTCACGAAAGACATTGAAAAGATGGAGCATATCAGGCATCCACAATTCTATTTTTTTGTAATTTTTAGTGAAATAACAAGAAACAAAAAGATTCGATGGCAAGATCTAAAGATATACCTTCAAGCGCTAACCTCCCCGGCAACGGCGCCAGAAAAGAGCTTGATGTCTACTACGCAACCTTCTCCTTGTAGACGTTGTTGGGCCTCCAAGTGCAGAGGTTTGTAGGACAATATCAATTTTCCCTCAAGTGGGTGACCTAAGGTTTATCAATCCGCGGGAGGCGTAGGATGAAGATGGTCTCTCTCAATCAACCCTGCAACCAAATAACAAAGAGTCTCTTGTGTCCCCAACACACCCAATACAATGGTAAGTTGTATAGGTGCACTAGTTTGGCGAAGAGATGGTGAAACAAGTGCAATATGGATGGTAGATATAGGTTTTTGTAATCTGAAATTACAAAAACAGCAAGGTAACAAATGGTAAAAGTGAGCACGAACGGTGTTGCAATGCATGGAAACAAGGCCTAGGGTTCATACTTTCACTAGTGAAGTTCTCTCAACAATGATAACATAATTGGATCATATAACTAGCCCTCAACATGCAACAAAGAGTCACTCCAAAGTCACTAATAGTGGGGAACAAACGAAGAGATTATTTTCGGGTACGAAACCACCACAAAGTTATTCTTTCTGATCGGTCTATTCAAGAGTCCGTAGTAAAATAACACGAAGCTATTCTTTTCGTTCGATCCATCACACAGTTCGTACTAGAATAACACCTTAAGATACATATCAACCAAGACCCTAATGTCACCTAGATACTCCATTGTCACCTCAAGTATCCGTGGGCATGATTATACGATATGCATCACATACTCTCAGAATCATCTATTCAACCAATACATAGAACTTCAAAGAGTGCCCCAAAGTTTCTACCAGAGAGTCAAAACGTGTGCCAACCCCTGTGCATAGGTTCCCAATGTCACGAACCCGCAAGTTGATCACCAAAACATACATCAAGTACTCACATGAATCCTCGTGTGCCAACCCATATGCATAGGTTCCCAATTGTCAAAAACACATAAGTTGATCACAGCAGATAGACACGTGCAAGACGTACACCAAGTGTTCTCAAAGACTCAATCCGATAAGATAACTCCAAAGGGGAAACTCAATTCATTACAAGAGGGAGAGGGGAAATAACATCATAAGATCCAACTATAGTAGCAAAGCCCATGGTACATTGAGATCAAGACATCTCAAGAACACGAGAGAGAGAGAGATCAAACACATAGCTACTGGTACATACCCTCAGCCCCGAGGGAGAACTACTCCCTCCTCGTCATGGAGATCGGCGGGATGATGAAGATGGCCACCGGAGATGGATTCCCCCTCCGGCAGGGTGCCGGAACGGGCTCCAGAGGCTTGCGGTGGCGGAACTGCCGATCTAGGTTTCTTTTTGGGGGTTTATGAATTTATAGGAATTTATGGCGGTGGAATTGCGCCAGTTGGGCCTACGAGGAGGTCACAAGCCTACGCGCCACCACCGGGGGGGGGGGGGGGGTGGTGGTGGCGGCGTGAGGGCTTGTGACTCCCTCGTGGCCCATCTGGCCTTCTCCCAAAGCTTCGGGGGTCTCTTTTGGTCCAAAAAAATCATTGTGAAGTTTCATTCCATTTGGACTCCGTCTGAAAATGGTCCAAAAACATGGAAAAAACAGAAACTGGCACTTGGCACTGAGTTAATAGGTTAGTCCCAAAAAAGGTATAAAATATCATATTCAAGCATATAAAACATGCAAAGTTGACAAGATATAGCATGGAACCATCAAAAATTATAGATACGTTGGAGACGTATCACTTGCCAATTACACTTTCAAAGGTGGAACTCCTAAAAAACTTGGTGATCCCAGAGTGCCCACTATACCTTGCTCAATTAAAGAAACTACGTAAGAACTGCCTTATGTGACCTTGGAGCCGGTGTTAGTGCTATGCCGCTCTCTCTTTATCGTAGACTTGAACTGGATAAGTTAACACCCACTAAAATTTCTCTGCAAATGGCCGACAAATCAACTGCTTTCCCTATCGGCATTTGTGAGGATGTGCCTGTTGTGGTTTCTAACACCACTATCTTAATAGACTTTGTTATCTTGGATATTCCCGAGGACTCTGCCATGGCTGTCATCCTCGGAAGACCCTTTTTAAACACCGCAGGGGCTGTTATAGATTGCAACAAAGGCAATGTCACTTTCCATGTCAACGGTAATGAGCATACAATGCACTTTCCGAAGAAACGATATCAAGTACATTGCATCAATGCTATCGAAAAAACTTCATCGATTCTTATTGGGAGCTTTGAATGCCCTATTCCTCGTGTCAAGATGAAGTATGATTTGCTTGTTGGGGAGATACATATCCCCATTGAGGTAACTTAGTGTCTGTTCGACAATTCTCCGATTCCTCTTGCGATTCGAAAAGGCTTTGTCATGAGGATTTGATCAACCCCATTGATGGATTTCTTTCGATGACCATGAAATGGATGAATCAAAGAGTCACATACCTCTGTTTTAAGCTTTCACTTTCTGTTGCTTAGAAGAAAAATGATAGATTTAGTTTAGTTTTTCCTGCTTTCTGTTTTAGCGTCCCGAAGAAAAATACCCCGAAAATAAAAGTTCTCCGATGGTGCTGAAAATCTAGTATGATTTTTTCTGGAATTTTCGAAAAATACTGGGACTCGGAGCTCGCCTGGGGGCCACACCAGTGGGCCACAAGCCCTGTAGCCGCCACCCTCCTGGTGGCGGCTACCAAGCTTGTGGGGCCCACAGGGACCCCCTCCACTCATTCCAGCTCCCATCCTCTTCTTCTACCTCCAGAAAAAAATCGTTTCGCAGCTCAAACCCGTGTTCTTGCTCATTTGGATGAGATTTTCGATCTCCTTGCTCAAAGCACCATTCTCCGAACTGTTTTGGGGAAATTACTCCTTGGTAAGTGACTCCTCCAGTGGTCCAATTAGTTTTTGCTCTAGTGCTTTATCCTTCACGTATTCTTGCTACCTTGGTGACCCTGTTCTTGAGCTTGAAATGTTGATTTTAGCTGGTCCCAAGTAGTTTTTGCGCGTGATACGGTCTCTAGGCACTAGTAGGAGTAGTTGCTACGAGTTGGGTTAATCCTTACTCACTTTTCTTTTGAAGTCTCTAAAAATTTCAGAATTTTTCAGAGCTAGAAAAGGAAAAAGATGAGGAGGTTCTTGAGGGGCTCTTCATGCCGTAACCCCAAGGAGGATGAGAAGAACCACCCCAAGTACATGGTTCCTCGAGTCACAGAGGTTCGAGCGTGCGAGTGGCCAAGTGATGAATTTTTGTGTGCCGCTGGGCTTTATGAAGACTTTTATTACTTGGTGGAGAACGTAGGTCTTACCACGTTCGTTGAAGATAAGTGCTCACAATACCTCCTCCTCACCAATATTTTCGTTCAAAGCTTCAACTTTTATCCGAGGAAGAATCCTCCCATGGTTGAGTTCATGTTATACGACATCCCCCAGTGCATGACACTACATGATTTTTGCAATGTATGCAAATTACCTTATGTTGGGGATATTCATGACCCTCGTCCACGGGACTTGGAGGATTTCATAGGTACTATTGCTGTTGGAGAGGAGAGAAGAGTGTCTCGCGCTAGAATTGCTAGCATACATTTTCCCGTGCTTTGGTACTTCTCATTGTTTGTGGGAAAATGTTTGATTGGCCGTGGGGAGGCTGGATCACTTAGTTCTCCAGACCTTGCGGTTTTGCGCGAAGGCCTTTATAACGATAAGACTTATAGCCTAGGTGCTATAGTAGCTCAGCGGTTGAACACAAACCGTTCCAAGGGTGTCGTCTATGGAGGTATCTATGCTACCCATCTTGCCAGACACTTTGAGATACCCGTTAGACTGGGGGAGGAAGGAGAGATGATTCTTCCTGAGAAATATCTAGATTATGACAGCATGGTTTGCCATGATTTTCTGGATAGAGATGCTAGTAGACGGATGATTTATAACCTGGTATTTAGTCAGGGTACTCGAGATATTATTACTTTGCCTCCTCCTTCTTTGTTCGATCTTCATGGAGGCAGGTACACTATTGTGCCCTCGGACATCTAAGCATATTGGGGCTTGGCCCAACCATAGGTGCCCATGCTCGAGCCGCCAGTCGAGTACCAGACGCCAGTTTACCTGTGGGAGCCAGAGGAGCTCACACAGCGGTGTCATCCACAGTCCGCTCCGGAGTACACCGGAGCTGGTTATTTCCCGCCTTCGGAGTAGACCAAGCTAGGCCAAAAGCCTAAGCTTGGGGGAGTACGTGTTCTCACCGACCTTACATTCATGTTTATGCTTTCACTTTGTTAGTCGGTGTTTACACTTTGCCACTGTATTATCCATGCTAGTTTATTTTCATTTTCTTGTTTTCTTTCTTTGTGTCCTTTTGATAAAACCCAAAAAGATTTTCCTTTCTTCTTTTGCTTGTTGGGAGTTTTCCCATGTAAATAGTTTTCTTTTTCTTTGGGTCAAGGTAGAAGATATTGGTTACAATGTTTAGTGGCTCTTGCATGCATACCTGTTTAGCTTTCTAAGAGGCATATTACTTTGTATTCTCCTTTGTGTTTGCCTGCAGATTCAGCTTAGTCCAATGCACGAGCACTCTTATTATTGTTAACGTCGTTCGATCGTGCAAGTGAAAGGCAATAATAATGATATATGATGAAGTGACTGAGACTCGAAAAGCTGGTATGAACTCTATCTATTTTGTTTTTGTAAATATGACTAGCTTGCCGTTCCAGATTCATCTTAGTTGTGAGAGAACCATGTTTGCAATGACAACTTAGAGATCACAGTTTCTGATGCCATGCTTAATTAGCTGAGAGCTTATAATGGTTTGTCTTGAATGCCAACATAGATTTTGAGATGACTATGATGTAGTATGATAGGATGGTATTCTCCTTTGAATGATGCAAGTGGCTTGACTTAGCGCATGTTCATGCATGTAGTTGAAACAAAATCAACATAGCCTCTATGATGTTCGTGTTCATGGTGATTTATATCCTATTCATGCTCGCACACAATGTTAGTCAAACTCATTGCATCTTGATGACTGTTGTCGCTCTCTAATTGGTCGCTTCCCAGTCTTTTGCTAGCCTTCACTTGTACTAAGCGCAATACTGCTTGTGCGTCCAGTTCCATAAACCCAAATGTTTTTCCATGAGAGTCCACTATACCTACCTATTTGCGATATCTACCTGCCGTTCGAAGTAAATTTGCATGTGCCATTCTCTAAACCTTCAAGAAATAATCTGTTTTGCATGCCCGAACCTCTCATGTGGTGACAGGGGGCTATTGGTATCTTCCATGTTAGGCGTGTTATCCTCGACATGTGTTTATTCACTGTCATTCATGAGAAAGGGGCCGGTAATTGGAATGCCCAGTTCCATGCTTAAATCGAAAACATAACTGTAAAACAAGACTCCCCCCGGATTGATGTTAGTATGGACGGTACCTGAGGATTGGGCTCGCCGTGGAGTGTGATTGATTGGTGGTGGGGGAGTTAAAAATTTACTTTTCTGTTTGGGAACCGTCTATAGCATGACTAACGTAGAAGATATTGAGAACTCTTGGTCATTGCATTGACAATGAAAGCATGCCACCCAAAATTATTACCTCTGTTTTCAAAGCTTGAGCTCTGGAACCTGTGCAAATGAATGCTTCCCTCTGCGAAGGGCCTGTCTATTTATTTTCCTGTTGAGTCATCCTCTTCTTGCATAAGCACCAATTAGAGAGCACCTCTGTCATTTTTATGCTTTGCTTTTGATTGATATTGAGTATGACTATGACTGGATCTTCGTTGCTATGAATTACAATGTTTAGTCAGCCCTTGATCTTTGAAAGTGCTCTGCATTTATGTTTTGCGGTCTCAGAAAGAGCTAGCGAGATACCACCTATTCATATTGCTTCATGCTTGTTTTGATTGAATTGTTGGTATCTGAAACACATTATTATTTGCTCGCTAGCTGATTATGCCATTGATATTAGTTTACCGAGAGACCTTTGTGTCACCTGCTTATGTGGTTAACTTGTGATCTTGCTGAAATTCTGGTTATGAGTTAGACATAGTTGCAACAACAAGATCAAATAGAGTTTGTCAAAGTTTTTCTTTCTCTTTCAGTTTGTCAATTGAATTGCTTGAGGACAAGCAAGGTTTTAAGCTTGGGGGAGTTGATACGTCTCCATTGTATCTACTTTTCCAAACTCTTTTGCCCTTGTTTTGGACTCTAATTTGCATGATTTGAATGGAACTAACCCAGACTGACGCTGTTTTCAGCAGAATTGCCATGATGTTGTTTTTGTGCAGAAATGGAAGTTATCGGAACGTCCTGAAAATTTACGGAGAATATTTCTGGAAAATATGAAAAATACCTGCGCAAATATCCACCGGAGGGGGTGATCCAGTGGGCCACAAGCCGAGGAGGCGCGGCCACCCCCCTGGCCGCGCCTGGCGGGCTTGTGGGGCCCACATGGCTCCGCCGCCTCCAAACTCATCTCTATTTATTCCGTTTTGCCCGAAAAAAAATCAAGGAGAAGGATTCATCGCGTTCTACGATACGGAGGCACCGCCACCTCGTGTTCTTCATCTGCAGGGCAGATCTAGAGTCCGTTCTGGGCTCCGGAGAGGGGAAATTGTTGCCATCCTCATCATCAACCATCCTTCATCGCCAATTCCATGATGCTCTTCACCGTTCGTGAGTAATCTCATAGTAGGCTTGCTGGATGGTGATGAGTTGGATGAGATCTATCATGTAATCGAGTTAGTTTTGACGGGGATTGATCCTTAGTATCCACTATGTTCTGAGATTGATGTTGCTACTACTTTGCCATGCTTAATGCTTGTCACTAGGGCCCGAGAGCCATGATTTCAGATCTGAACCTCTTATGTTGTCGCCAATATATGTGTGTTTTCGATCCTATCTTGCAAGTTGTAGTCACCTACTATGTGTTATGACCCGACAACCCCGGAGTGACAATAGCCGGAACCACTCCCGGAGATGACCATAGTATGAGGAGTTCATGTATTCACCAAGTGTTAATGCGTTGGTCCGGTTCTTTATTAAAAGGAGAACCTTAATATCCCGTATTTTCCATTAGGACCCCGCTGCCACGGGAGGGATGGACAATAGATGTCATGCAAGTTCTTTTCCCTAAGCACGTATGACTACATACGGAATACATGCCTACATTAGATTGACGAACATGAGCTAGTTACTTATCTCTCCGTGTTATAGCTGTTACATGATGAATCACATCCGGAATAATCATTCATCACCGATCCAATGCGGGTTTGTGACATTGGGAACCAATGCATATGGATTGGCACACGGTTGGATATTCATGTGAGTACTCGATTTAAGTTTTGGTGATCAACTTGCGGGTTTCGTGACATTGGGAACCTATGCGTATGGGTTGGCACACGTTTTGACTATCCGGTAGAAACTTCGGGGCACTCTTTGAAGTTCTATGTGTTGGTTGAATAGATGATTCTGAGATTGTGTGATGCATATAATATAATCATGCTCACACATACTTGAGGTGACAATGGAGTATCTAGGTGACATTAGGGTCTTGGTTGATATGTATCTTAAGGTGTTATTCTAGTACGAAAAGAATAGCTTCGTGTTATTTTACTACAGACTCTTGAATAGATCGATCACAAAGAATAACTTTGTGGTGGTTTCGTATCCGACAATAATCTCTTCGTTTGTTCTCTGCTATTAGTGACTTTGGAGTGACTCTTTGTTGCATGTTGAGGGCTAGTTATCTGATCCAGTTATGTTATCATTGTTGAGAGAACATCCACTAGTGAAAGTATGAACCCTAGGCCTTGTTTCCACGCATTGCAATACCGTTCGTGCTCACTTTTACTTTTAGTTACCTTGCTGTTTTTGTAATTTCAGATTACAAAAACCTATATATACCATCCATATTGCACTTGTATCACCATATCTTCGCCGAACTAGTGCACCTATACAACTTACCATTGTATTGGGTGTGTTGGGGACACACGAGACTCTTTGTTATTTGGTTGCAGGGTTGCTTGAGAGAGACCATCTTCATCCTACGCCTCCCGCGGATTGATAAACCTTAGGTCACCCGCTTGAGGGAAAATTGCTACTATCTTGCAAACCTCTGCACTTGGAGGCCCAACAACGTCTACAAGAAGAAGGTTGCGTAGTATACATCAAGCTCTTTTCTGGCACCGTTGCCGGGGAGGCTAGGTAAGCGACACTCACCTCCCATCAACGAAGCTCTTTTTTGGCGCCGTTGCCGGGGAGGTTAGAACTTGAAGGTATATCTTTAGATCTTGCAATCGTATCTTTTTGTTTCTTGTTCTTTCTCTAGAAAACAAAAAAAATGGAATTGAGGATGCCTCATATGCTCCATCTTTTCAATGTCTTTCGTGAGCATGATGGGAAGGAAAAATGTGCTCAAGTGTTTAAAGAAGAATTACATAGAATGCTTGGCATAGAATATGTGAATGATGAGCATGATTGCAATGTTGTTAGCATGAATTCTTTGAATAACCATGATGCTAATGATATGCAAAGCCACAAGCTTGGGGATGCTATATTTGATGAAGATGATCTTTTTAGTTCTTCCACTTTGAATGATCAAAATCATTTTGATGAAAGCATGCCCCCTATCTATGATGATTATTGTGAGGATACTTATGCTATAAAGAAGAGGGATGGTAAAACTTGTCATACTCTCGAGAACCCCTTTGCTAAACCTTGCTTTTTCATTGTGGACACAATTTGTAGTGCTCAAGTCTTTTACGATACTCCCACTACTATTCTTGAGAATAGATTTCCTTATGTGGAGAGTAGTAAAATTCATATGCTTGTAGATCATGAATAGAAAGCCTTATGTGTTGGTTATATTGTTGAATTCATTCATCATGTTACTGAAAATTACTATGAGAGAGGATCATATGCTTCTACTTATTGCAATAGTATCAAGCTTCCTCTCCATGTGTTGAAATTTTTGAAGCTATGCTTGTTTTGCCTTCCTATGCTAGTTGATTCTTGCTCCAACAAGTTGTTTGATCACAAATTCCCTATGCATAGGAAGTGGGTTAGACTTAAATTTGCTATTCATATGCTCCATGATGCTTCCGTTATGTTTCAATGCTTATCTTTTATGTGAGCATCATTGAAATCATCATGCCTAGCTAAGGGCGTTAAACAATAGCGCTTGTTGGGAGGCAACCCAATGAATTTATTTTTGCTTTTTGCTTTCTGTTTTGTTTTGTCCACACCATCATAATTCTGTTATGATTGTGTCTTTTGTGTTTCTTTTTGTGTTGGAGCCAAGTAAAACCTTTATGACTAGTTTGGTGATGGTTGTTTGATCCTGCTGGAAAAAGACAAAAACTTTTCGCTCACGAAATGATTTTTCATTTTTATCCAGAAGAGATTTTGAGTTGATTCTTTTTTGCTTCTGGTTGATACGCCAATTTCCCAAACTGTCATAATTTTTCAGAATTTCTGGATGTGCAGAAGTATGGTTCTCATTCAGGTCATTACAGACTGTTGTGTTTTTGACAGATTATGTTTTCAATACATAGTTTGCTTGTTTTGGTGTTTCCATAGCTTATTTTGAGTAATATAAATTGTGGAAATAGTAAAATATAGTAGGCGTTGTGTGAAAATAATTATGAGTCTTGTTTTGACAGTACCCAAGTGATTGATTTGCTCGTTAACATACTAACCCATCTTACGAAGTTCCGTTAAGTTTTGTGTTGTGAAGTTTTCAAGTTTTGGGTAGAGTTTCGATGGAATATGTAACAAGGAGTGGGAAGAGCCTAAGCTTGGGGATGCCCAAGGCATACCAAGCCATATTCAAGGATACCAAAAAGCCTAAGCTTGGGGATGCCCCGGGAAGGCATCCCCTCTTTCGTCTTCAATCCATCGATAACTTTACTTGGGGCTATATTTTTATTCACCACACGATATGTGTTTTTCTTGGAGCGTATTTTATTTTGTTAGAATAAGGTACTTAGGATATGAAATTCTTAGATGGGAGAGTCTCCACATAGTCAAATAATTGTTCAACTACTCATTGAGCTTCACTTATATCTTTTGGAGTAGTTTGTCTTTTGCTCTAGTGCTTCACTTATATCTTTGTAGAGCATTGCAAGGGTTCTATTTTATAGAACTAGTTGAACTCTCGTGCTTCACTTAGATCATTTTGAGAGTCTTAAACAGCTTGGTACCTTGCTTAGGTTATGAATCTAGTCCAAATATGATAGGCATCCAAAGAGGATATAATAAAAACTTCCATATTCAAGTGCATTGATTAGTAAGAGAAGTTTGATTCCTCGCAATTAGTTTTGAGATATGTATATGGTAATATTAGAGTTATGTTAGTAGGGTGTTGTGAATCTACAAATACTTGTGTTGAGGTTAGTGATTCCCGTAGCATGCACGTATGGTGAACCGCTATGTTAGGAATTCGGAGCATAATTGATTTATTGATTGTCATCCTTTGTGTGGCGGTCGGGATCGCGCGATGGTTAACACCTACCAACCCTCCCCCTAGGAGTATGCGTTTAGCACTTTGTTTCGATTACTAATAAAACTTTCGCAATAAGTATATGAGTTCTTCATGACTAATGTGAGTCCATGGTATAGATGCACTTTTACCTTCCACCATTGCTAGCCTCTCTAGTACCGCGCAACTTTCGCCGGTGCACAAACCCACCATATACCTTCCTCAAAACAGCCACCATACCTACCTATTATGGCATTTTCATTGACATTCCGAGATATATTGCCATGCAACTCCCACCGTTCCGTCTCATGACATGTGACATCACTTTTATATTGCCATTGGATGATCGTAAGATAGCTAGCGAGATGTTTCAACGTCTTACGCTAAGCTAGATCATTGCACATCTCGGTATACTACCGAGGGCATTTCATATAGAGTCATCATTGCTCTAAGTATTGAGTTGTGAGTAAATAAAAGTGTGATGATCATCATTATTAGAGCATTGTCCCATGTGAGTAAATAAAAAAAAGAGGCCAAAGATGCCCACCAAAAAAATGAAAAGAGGCCAAAGAGCCCAAACAAAAAAAGAGAGAAGGGACAATGCTACTATCCTTTTCCACACTTGTGCTCCAAAAAGCACCATGTTTTTCATGAGTCTCTTGTTTTGACACTTCCATATACTAGTGGGAATTTCATTATATAACTTGGCTTGTGTATTCCAATGATGGGCTTCCTGAAAATTGCCCTAGGTCTTCGTGAGCAAGCAAGTTGGGTGCACACCCACTAGTTCTCCTTTTGAGCTTTCACACACTTATAGCCCTAAGTGCATCCGTTGCATGGTAATCCCTACTCATTCAAATTGATATCTATTGATGGGCATCTCCATAGCCCGTTGATACGCCGAGTCGATGTGACCATTGATATGTCTCCGTCGTATCTACTTTTCCGAACTCTTTTGCCCTTGTTTTGGACTCTAATTTGCATGATTTGAATTTAACTAACCCAGACTGACGCTGTTTTCAGCAGAATTGCCATGGTGTTGTTTTTGTGCAGAAATAAAAGTTCTCAGAATGTCCTGAAAATTTATGGAGAATTTTTCTGGAATAAATGAAAAATACCTGCGCAAAGATCCATCGGAGGAGGTGTGCTAGTGGACCACAAGCCCCTGGGTCGCGGCCACCCCCCTGGCCGCGCCGTGAGGGCTTGTGGGGCCCACGTGGCACCACCGCCTCCAAACTCAGCTCTATTTATTCCGTCTCGTCCAGAAAAAATCAGTGAGAAGGATTCATCACGTTTTACGATATGGAGGCGCCGCCACCCCGTGTTCTTCATCTGGAGGGCAGATCTGGAGTCTGTTTTGGGCTCCGGAGAGGGGAAATCGTCATCATCGTCATCATCAACCGTCCTCCATCGCCAGTTCCATGATGCTCTTCATCGTTCATGAGTAATCTCATCGTAGGCTTGCTGGACGGTGATGAGTTGGATGAGATCTATCATGTAATCGAGTTAGTTTTGATGGGGATTGATCCCTAGTATCCACTATGTTCTGAGATTGATGTTGCTACTACTTTGCCATGCTTAATGCTTGTCACTAGGGCCTGAGTGCCATGATTTCAGATCTGAACCTATTATGTTGTCGCCAATATATGTGTGTTTTAGATCCTATCTTGCAAGTTGTAGTCACCTACTATGTGTTATCACCCGGCAACCCCGGAGTGACAATAGCCGGAATCACTCCCGGAGATGACCATAGTATGAGGAGTTCATGTATTCACCAAGTGTTAATGTGTTGGTCCGGTTCTTTATTAAAAGGAGAACCTTAATATCCCGCAGTTTCCATTAGGGCCCCGCTGCCACGGGAGGGATGGACAATAGATGTCATGCAAGTTCTTTTCCCTAAGCATGTATGACTACATATGGAATGCATGCCTACATCACATTGACGAACGGGAGCTAGCCACATATCTCTCCGTGTTATAGCTGTTACATGATGAATCACATCCGTCATACTCATCCATCACCGATCCACTTCCTACGAGTCTTTTACTACTGGTCCTTGCTACGTTACTTTGTCGCTACTACTGTTGCTACTGCTGTTACTCTGCTGCTACTTTTGCTACTACTGTTACTTTGTTGCTGCTGTCACTACTGATGTTCCTTGCTGCTGCTGTCACTATTGCTGTTACTTGCTACTTTGTTGTTGCTTGTTGCAAGACTTTTCTGGAGCCGTTGCCAGGGAAGAATAGTTCCCTGTCCACGTGCTATTTACTGGCGCCATTGATACAACAGTTAGGAATAGTTTGCCATCAACAGATCTTTTTCTGACACCGTTGCTATCATACCACTTTGCTACTGATACTTTGCTTGCAGACACTAATCTTTCAGGTGTGGTTGAAACTGACAAACTCAGCTGCTAATACTTGAGAATATTCTTTCGCTTCCCCTTGTGTCGAATCAATAAATTTGGGTTGAATACTCTACCCTCGAAAACTGTTGCGATCCCCTACACTTGTGGGTTATCAACCATCTCCTCCTTTTTGCCTCACAACCTCCACCACACTCTATTCCACCTATAGTGCTATATCCATGGCTCACGCTCATGTATTGCGTGAGAGTTGAAAAAGTTTGAGAAAGTAAGAGTGCAAAAACAATTACTTGGCCAATATCGGGGTTGTGCATGATTTAAATTCGTTATGTGGGGATGATGGAGCATAGCCAGACTATATGATTTTGTAGGGATAACTTTCTTTGGCCTTGTTATTTCGAAAGTTCATGATTACTTTGCTAGTTTGCTTGAAGTATTATTGTTTCCATGTCAATATAAACTATTTTTTTGAATCTTACGGATCTGAACATTCATGCCACAAGAAAGAAGTTACAAAGGAAAAATATGTTAGGTAGCATTCCACATCATAAATTCGGTCTTTATCACTTCCCTACTCGAGGACGAGCAGGAGTTAAGCTTGGGGATGCTTGATACGTCTCCAATGTATCTATAATTTTTGATGGTTCCATGCTATTATCATGTCAACTTTGGAAGTTTTATATGCATGAATATGCTATTTTATATCTTTTTTGGGACTAACCTATTAACTCAGTGCCAAGTGCCAGTTTTTGTTTTTTCCGTGTTATTGACCCTTTTTCAGACGGAGTCCAAATGGAATAAAACTTTCACGATGATGTTTTTTGGGACCAAAAGAGACCCCCGAAGCTTTGGAAGAAGGCTAGAAGAGCCACGAGGGAGTCACAAGCCCAGGAGGCGCCCACACCCCCTAGGCCGCACCTACCAGGCTTGTGACCTCCTCGTGGGCCCAACCGACGTAATTCCACCGCCATAAATTCCTATAAATTCATAAACCCCTCAAAAGAAACCTAGATCGGGAGTTCCGCCGCCGCAAGCCTCTGTAGCCACCAAAAACCAATCTGGAGCCCGTTCCGGCACCCTGCCGGAGGGGGAATCCATGTCTGGTGGCCATCTTCATCATCCCGAGGATCTCCATGACGAGGAGGGAGTAGTTCTCCCTCGAGGCTGAGGGTATGTACCAGTATCTATGTGTTTGATCTCTCTCTCTCTCTCTCTCGTGTTCTTGAGATGTCATGATCTCGATGTACCGCGGGCTTTGCTACTATAGTTGGATCTTATGATGTTCTTCCCCCTCTCCCTTCTTGTAATGAATTGAGTTTCCCCTTTGAAGTTATCTTATCGGATTGAGTCTTTGAGAACACTTGATGTATGTCTTGCACGTGTCTATCTGTGGTGATCAACTTGCGGGTTTGTGACATTGGGAACCTACGCATATGGGTTGGCACACGTTTGGATATTCATGTGAGTACTCAATGTATGTTTTGGTGATCAACTTGCGGGTTTCGTGACATTGGGAACCTATGCATATGGGTTGGCACACGTTTTGACTCTCCGGTAGAAACTTCGGGGCACTCTTTGAAGTTCTATGTGTTGGTTGAATAGATGATTCTGAGATTGTGTGATGCATATCGTATAATCATGCCCACAGATACTTGAGGTGACAATGGAGTATCTAGGTGACATTAGGGTCTTGGTTGGTATGTATCTTAAGGTGTTATTCTAGTACGAACTCTATGATGGATCGAACGGAAAGAATAGCTTCGTGTTATTTTACTACGGACTCTTGAATAGATCGATCAGAAAGAATAACTTTGTGGTGGTTTCGTACCCGACAATAATCTCTTCGTTTGTTCTCCGCTATTATTGACTTTGGTGTGACTCTTTGTTGCATGTTGAGGGCTAGTTATATGATCCAATTAAGTTATCATTGTTGAGAGAACTTCCACTAGTGAAAGTATGAACCCTAGGCCTTGTTTCCACGCATTGCAATACCGTTCGTGCTCACTTTTACTTTTAGTTACCTTGCTGTTTTTGTAATTGCAGATTACAAACACCTATATCTACCATCCATATTGCACTTGTATCACCATCTCTTCGCCGAACTAGTGCACCTATACAACTTACCATTGTATTGGGTTTGTTGGGGACACAAGAGACTCTTTGTTATTTGGTTGCACGGTTGCTTGAGAGAGACCATCTTCATCCTACGCCTCCCGCGGATTGATAAACCTTAGGTCACCCACTTGAGGGAAAATTTCTACTATCCTACAAACCTCTGCACTTGGAGGCCCAACAACGTCTACAAGAAGAAGGTTGCGTAGTAGACATCAGTAAACTCCGCGATCATCATGTGATTGGCATTGAGTCCTCGTTCAACCTTCCCTTGGCACTTGAAGACTTGTTGCTCCATTGCTTCGAGCCTTGTCTCCACGCTTTCGGTCTTCTTTGGCCCCTCACCACCACGGATATGCAGCACCCACTCATTCATCTCAATGGTTTGAGGGTGTTGCAGCACCTCCGCAAGGTAGGGGTTGATGATTGATGACGAGATGATGTATATACTTCTCGCACCTCGTTGGTTACCCAAGTGGAACGTTGAGATGTAATCAACAGCAAGTTTTCCCTCACACAGAGACTGTAAGGTTTATCGAACCTGGAGGACTCCTAGGATCAACAAGTAGGTGTCTCCTATCCCGGCTTGCAGAAGACGTGGACCTGCACACACAACAAAAAACTTTGCTTCGAACGAGTACAGAGAGGTTGTCAATCTCTCCGGCCTTGTAGTTTGCAAAGGATCAAAACACAAGCGAGAAAGTAATAGTCATTGCAACCGAAAAGTAAATGAAGCGGTAAATGATGGTGGTGTAAACAATGATCGTGATATGGACCGGAGTCACATGATGTTCACTAGTGATGTCTCTCTCCCAAAAGACGATAAACAACTATGCTTGGGTAAACAAATCACAGTTGGGCAATTGAAAGAATTATGAACGCACCGCAATGCTAATTATGTTACTTGATAGTTAGAGGTTCAATAGTAATGGGCAATACGCCAAGACAAGTAGATCGTTTATTCATCAGCATCTACTTACAAATCATCCACCTTGAGATATCTATCTAGAACATCTCGCCGGTATTAAGTTGCGAGCCCCACCCAAAGTGTAAACTCAAAGCATCGGACAACTGCATTAACGAACTATGCATAAGGTAAACAATCCTTGCAACTGTGGTCGCAAACACCGTTGTTTTCTCCTTGGTGGCAACAACACACCCCCTAGTCTCATCTTTCTGTCACTCAAGGTAGAAATCGAGGGGCATGAACCCACAATCATGCATAACGCTCCCTCTTGGAGTTGCAATCTACTACTCGGCCAAAGCAATAAATAGCAACGGAGAACATGCATGAATCACTAAGGAACATAATATAAAAGGATAATCAAATAGATAACTCATGACATTCTGAACATAATATCATAATCCATCGGATCCCAAGAAACCGAGTATAGAAATAGCAAGAGAATTACATAGATGCCTTGATCATGTAGGGCAGCTCACAAGGACTAACCATTGAAGCACAAGATTGGAGAGAAGACATCACATAGCTACTGGTTATGGACTCATGGTCCAAGGAGGACTACTCACGGTACGTCCCGGAAGCGTCCATGGTAGTGGAGAAGCTCCCGGAGGTCAATCCTTCCTCCGGAGGGTGCTGGGAAGGGGTCTCCTGACGCTCCCCATCTCGAAAGCGCTGCACCGGCGGAACGATGGAGAAATTCATGATTCTGGAAGTTATGGAAGGGTTTTCTACCGAAGGACTAAATATAGGTCGAATGAGGGCACCAGAAGAGGTGGGGCCCACCCAGGCAGCCTCCTGGCGTGGCCAGGGGGTAGGCCGCACCAGGGGGTCTCCTGGACGACCCCTAGCCCTATTTGGCCCATCTTTGGTGATGTGGAAGCTTCCGTTTCACTCATTTTTTATATATTTTCCTAGAATTTTTCGGGCTTTGGAAAATTGGGTAAAAGCCCTTGCAAAATAGACATTAGTAGACAAAAACTGGCACTGGGTGCACTGAGTTAGTAGGTTAGTACAAATATGTGTAAAATGATATAAAAGTGTAGCAAAACATATAACAATGTCACCCAAAAGATCATGGAACAAGCAGAACTTATAGATACGTTTGGGACGTATCAACATCCCCAAGCTTAATTTCTGCTCGTCCTCGAGTAGATAAATGATAACACAATAATTTCTGTGGTGACATGCTAACACACATATAAGAAATTCAAAGTAAAGCAAGTGAGATATGCAATTCAAGTCGAGACAATAACAAGCAAGAGTTTATATCTAGTATTGAGTTTAGCAAAGTAAGAACATAAAGGTGCAAGAGTTCTTGCTGTCCGTGACTCGAATGTCTCCAAATGATGTTTGCCTGCAAGAAGTGGGAGATGGGTTGAGATCATAAAATATTTTTTTAATTGAGAACTCAATCTACTAAAATTTCACACTTGGTCTCCTTCGGACTCTTATTTTGACTCATCCCGAGACCACTAGTCAGGCAAAAATCAAAATGATCCTCTCCCTTTCGACTTTGAGCACTCATGCAATGGATGAGCGTAAGCAAGATATGTTGGCACTTAGGATGTCAAATAGAATAATGACGAGGAAGGAAGACAAAAAGGTGTGAAAGGCTCACATCGATGAGGACAACCATAGGCGAGAGAAAGCCAAATGATAGATATGATGTGAGGAGTAGGGATTGGCATGTGACGGATGCACATATGAGCTAAGGTAAGCTTTCCAAAGGAACTAGTGGGGGTGCATCCAACTTGTTTGCTCATGAAGACCTAGAGCTCATTTGAGGAGGCTCATCATTGGAATATGCAAACCAAGTTCTATAGTGTAAGGGTCCCCACATAGTTATGCATGAATGATAATCTCTATGTAGTACAAATATAGCAATGGAGTACGAGTGTGGATCTTTCAAAAGGAATAGTAGTGTTGCCCCCTTCTCTCTTTTTATTTTTATTTTTTTCTTATTTTCTTATTTTTAATTTTTTGTGGCCTCTTTAGCAAATGACTACCTCTGCCAGTGTAGCAGGATATGCAATGATACTAGCGCGTCATGTATCAATAATTGGGGCAAGGCCCAACTATCATGCGTCTCTACGATCAAGCAAAATCATGTATGACATGAAGATCAAGTCATGAGATGGTGGATGTTGCATGCCAATGTATCTCGGAAAGGCTATGGAAATGCCTTAATAGGTAGTATGGTGGTTGTTTTGAAGAAAGATATAATGAGGCTTATGTATGACAGAGCGTATCATGTCATGAGTTTGGATGCACCGACAGAGTTTGCACCAACTCTCAATGTGAGAAAGGGCAATGCACGGTACCGAAGAGGCGAGCAAAATATGGATGGTGGAAGTGCCAACAATCGAATACTCACACTAGTCTGAAGAACTCAAACACTTATTATCGGTAACTCTCTATCTAGTTAGGAGGTTCACAAAGAGACAAGTACCCCGAGGAGGAGTGTTTGGGGGGTTTGGTTATCCTTGCGCATCCTCGACTCATGGTAACGTGAGGGTACTCTATATATTCCAACCCCTCCAGAGGTTAGCGATCAATTTAGTAGCTAGAGTTCTCAACTAATTTTTAGTTTTTTGAAAAACACATGGATTTCCCAAAATACGACACCTATCACTAATAGGCTCAAGCTCTTGGCACCAATATTCCAAACATTACTCAAATGAATACGTCAAAACTATTGCAAGTTACTACAATACTTAAATAGCAACCTCATTTACCTACTCATGCAAGACACACAACTCGGTGCAATGAGCCAACTCTCTAAACAAGATAAGCATGATAACTCAAGGGAGTTCCAAAATCAACCTAAATAGAAGCTCTTAAAAACATAATCATGAAAACTAAGAGCTAAACATGACAGCAGCTATGGAAACATAGAGAACACACAAAAAGGATAAGCATGAAAACCTATGTTGTGTTCTAGAGTGGAATGGAGCGTGTTTCTCTTCCAAATAAGGTAGGTGATACGTCTCAAACGTATCTATAATTTTTGATGGTTTCACGCTGTTATCTTGTCAACTTTGGATGTTTTATATACCTTTTATATCTTTTTTGGGACTAACTTATTAATTCAGTGCCAAGTGCCAGTTCCTGTTTTTTCTGTCTTTTTGACTCTTTTGAGATCTGATTTTGGAACCGAGTCCAAACGGAATAAAATCCCCGAAATAATTTTTTCCGGAACAAAAGAAGATCAGGGGACTTGAGGGCCAAGGTAGAGGGCCCACAGGGAGCCCACAAGCCCTGTTGCCGCGGCCACGGGGGGCCGCGGCAACCAGGCTTGTGGCCTCCCTGGCGCTCCCCTGCCCTAGCTCTTTGGCCTATAAATTCCCTAAAATCAGAGAAACAATCAGGGCGTCTGCTACTGCAACAAAAGACCTTCCAACAGTGCCAGAAACAAGCGTGCTGACGGGAGACTATTCTTGTCTTGATACTCCTCAGCAACGGCACCAGGAATCCTTCTGCTACGGCTAGGCTTTTAGGAACTTCCTTGGTAAATATGCAAAGGACTCCCCCGTGGCCTTGGAGCCTTGCGTTGGTGTTCCCTCGAAGCGGAAAGGGTGATGTAGCACAGCGGCGGTAAGTATTTCCCTCAGTTTTGAGAACCAAGGTATCGATCCAGTGAAGGATTATCACAAGTACCTGCACAAACACAAAGAGCTTGCACCCAACGCTATGAAGGGGCTGTCAATCCCTTATAGATTGTTTGCCAAGTGAGAACTGAAAGCAATAATAAACAAAGCAAAGTAAAAGCAAAAGTGGAAACGATAGGTGTGAATAGACCCAGGGGCCGTAGTGTTCACTAGTGGCTTCTCTCATGAAAGCAAGTAGACGGTGGGTGAACGAATTACTGTCGAGCAATTGATAGAACCGCGCAAAGTCATGACGTTATATATGGCAATGATTATATCTATAGGCATCACGTCCAAAACAAGTAGACCGATACTTTCTGCATCTACTACTTTTACTCCACACGTCAACCGCTATCCAGCATGTATCGAGTGTATTAAGTCCAAAAGAACAGAGTAACGCCTTAAGCAAGATAACATGATCTAGATGGACAATCTCATATCTATGATAAAAGCCCATCTTGTTACCCTTGATGGCAACAACATGATGCGTGCCTTGCTGCCCCTTCTGTCATTGGGAAAGGTCAGCACACAGTATGAACCCAAAACCAAGCACTTCTCCCATTGCAAGAATCATAGATCTAGTTGGCCAAACAAAACCCAAGACTCGGAGAGACTTACCAGGATATCAAATCATGCATATAAGAAATCAACAAAGACTCAAATATATATCATAGATAATCTGATCACAAATCCACAATTCATCGGATCTCGACAAACACACCGCCAAAGAGGATTAAATTGGATAGATCTCCATGAAGATCATGGAGAACTTTGTATTGAAGATCCAAGAGAGAGAAGAAGCCATCTAGCTACTAACTACGGACCCGTAGGTCTGAAGTGAACTACTCACGAGTCATTGGAGGGGTGATGATGTTGATGTAGAAGCCCTCCAACTCCAAAGTCCCCTCCGCCAGGGCACCGGGAAGGGTCTCCAGATGAGATCTCGTGGAAACGGAAGCTTGCAGCAGCGAAAAAGTGCTTTCATGGATTCCCCTATTTTTTTGTATTGTAGGGAATATATAGGCGAAGGAGCTAGGTTAGGGGGCGCCAGGGAGGCCACAAGCCTGGTAGCCGCCGCCCCCTGGTAGCTGCTATAGGGCTTGTGGGACCTTTGTGGCTCTCCTGGTGGTGACAAAACGAGAGACTCTCTGTCATGAAGATCATGGTGCTTAATAAGCACAAGTGTGGAAGGATAGTAGCATTGTCCCTTCTATCTTTTTCTCTCATTTTTTTTGGGTGGGCTCTTTGACCTCTTTTTTTGTGGGCATCTTTGGCCTCTTTTTGTATATGGGCTTCGCTGGCCTCTTTTATTTCCTCACATGGGACAATGCTCCATCAATGATGATCATCACATTTACAACTCAAAACTTAGAGCAAGGATGACTCTATATGGAATGCCTTCGGTAGTGTACCGTGACAATGATCTAGCATGGCATAGACATTAATGGAAACATCATGCTAGCTATCTTACGATCATGCAATGGCAATGTAGAAGTGGTGGCACATGTCATGGTGGTAGTTGCATGGCAATATATCTTGGAATGACTTTGAAAAAGCCATAGTAGGTAGGTATGGTGGCTGTTTTGAGGGAGGCTAATGGTGGGTTTTGTGCACCGGCGAAAGTTGCACGGCACTAAGAAGATAGTGATGGTGGAAGGTGAAAGTGCATCTAAACCATGGACTCAACATTAGTCATGAAGAACTCATATACTTGTTGCAAAAGTTTTTGTAGTAATCGAAACAAAGCATTCAACGCATACTCCTAGGGGAAGGGCTGGTAGGTATAAACCATCGCGCGATCCCGACCACCACACAAAGGATGACAATCAATAGACTAATCATGCTCAGACTTCATCACATAGCGGTTCACCATACGTGCATGTTACGGGAATCACTAACTTCAACACAAGTATTTCTAGATCCACAACACCTTACTAGCATAACTTCAATATTACCACAACCACAACTCAAAACTAATTGAGATGAATCAAACTTATCTAACTATTCAATGCACATGAAGGTGGAAGTTTTCATATCCCTTTGGATAACTACCCCTTTTGAGACTACTTTCAAAGCATAGATGAACTACCAGGCCACGCACCACCGTGCTCTAAAAGATATAAGTGAACCACATAGAGCAAAATCAACTAGCTCAAAAGATATAAGTGAAGCACATGTGAGCTGAATTGTCTACCAAAGGATATAAGTGAAGCTCGACAAAATCACGGTGAGTGCATGTCTCTATCTCTAGGTGTGCAGCAAGGATGATTGTGACACAACAAAAATAAAAGACTCCTATGATACAAGACGCTCCAAGCAAAACACATAACATGTGGTGAATAAAAATATAGCCCCAAGTAACGTTACCGATGGATTGAAGACGAAAGAGGGGATGCCTTCGCAGGGCATCCCCAAGCTTAGGCTTTTACGGCATCCTTGAATCAACTTGGTGTGCCTTGGGCATCCCCAAGCTTGAGCTCTTGCCACTCTTTATCTCTTTTTCCATAAGAACATCACCCAAAACTAGAAAACTTCACAACACGAAACTTAAACAGAAACTCGTGATAACATTAGTATAAGAAAGCAAACCACCACTTCCTTAGGTACTGTAGCAAACTTAAATTCTACTTATGTTGATGTTGGGTTACTGTATTTTCAATCTTCCATGGCTAATACCCCCCGATACTATCCATAGTTTCATCAAAATAAGCAACCAACTCAACAAAAACAGAATCTGTTAACAGCAGACCAGTCTGTAGCAATCTGTATACTTCGTATACTTCTGTTACTTCAAAAATTCTGAAAAATTACGACAGTCTTAAGAATTTGCATAGCAATCATCAGCAAAACGAATCAACTCAAAAGTTCTTACAGGAAAAAAATGAAAATTCTTTTCGTGAGCAGAAAGTTTTTGTCTTTTGCAGCATGACCAAACGATCATGCCCAAGACTAATCATAACTGTTTTGCTTGGCACAAACGCAAAAAGAAACACAAAAACACAATCATAACAGAATTATGAATGTGTGGAAAACACAAAATAGAAAGAAAAAGAATAGATTCGTTGGGTTGCCTCCCAACAAGCGCTATTGTTTAACGCCCTTAGCTATCCAAAAGGTGATGAAATCACGTATAGTCATCTTTGGTGCTCAAACCATAAGTAGCCCTCATCATAGATTCATAAGGCAATCTTATTTTCTTTCTAGGTAAGTTCTCCATGCCCTTCTTTAGAGGAAATTGAAATCTAATATTCCCTTCCTTCATATCGATGATAGCACCAACAGTCCTTAGGAAAGGTCTACCAAGAATAATGGGACATGAAGGATTGCAATCTATGTAAAGTACAGTGAAATCCTCAGGTAAATAGTTCTTATTAGCAACAATAAGAACATCATCGATCCTTCCCATGGGTTTCTTGACAGTAGAATCCGCAAGATGCAAATTAAGAGAACACTCTTCAATCTCATGAAAACCAAGAATATCACATAAAGAATTTGGAATCGCGGAAACACTAGCACCCAAATCACACAAAGCATTGCATTAATAATTTTTGATCTTGATTTTGATAGTACGTTCCCACTCATCATGAAGTTTTCTAGGTACACAGACTTCTAGTTCAAGCTTCTCTTCAAGAGATTTCATCATAGCATCTACGATATGCGCGGTAAAGGCTTTGCTTTGGCTATAAGCATGTGGAGAGTTTGCAATGGATTGCATCAAAGAAATGCACTCAAACAAGGAGCAACTATCATAATTGAATTCCTTGAAATCCAAAGTGGGAGTTTCATTACTACCCAAAATTTTGATTTCTTCTACTCCACTCTCCACACCGTTATCATCAAGATAGGTGGACTCCGAATCATTGGGGCATTTTTCAACCAAAGTGGATTCATATCCAGCCCCTTCATCAATAGGTTTAACACACGAAAACAAAGATTCAAGAGGAGTCACACAAAGCACTTTAAGATCTTCGTGATTTGCATCACTAAAACGCACCATTTTAAACCATTCATGCCTAGCGCGAATTTGGGCGGTTCTTTCTTTGCTCTCATTCATGGAGACACACATAGCTTTTAAAGTTTCATCCAAGTTGACGTTGGGAGGAGCACATCTAACTTTCAAAGCATCAATATCACAAGACATCCTATCAACTCTCTTAGCGAAATCATCAATTTTGAGTAGTTTTTCCTCTATGGACGCATTGAAAATCTTTTGAAAGTTGATGAACTCTTTGATATTACTCTCTAAATCAGAGGGTAATTTGTTGTGATTTGCATAAGTGTTGTTGTAGGAATTGCCATAATTGTTAGAGGAGTTACTAGGAAAAGGCCTAGGAACATAGTTTCCTCTAAAAGCATTGTTGTTGCCAAAATTGTTCGTACCAACAAAATTAACGTCCAAACTAGCGTTGCTACTATCAATCAAGGAAGATAGTGGCATGTCATTAGGATCTAAAGGAGCATTTCTACTAGCAACCAAATTTATCAACTCGTCCATCTTAGCACTATGCGAGTTAATTTCTTCTATAGCGTGTACCTTTTTGCTAGCAGGTGACCTTTCAGTGTGCCACTGAGAGTAGTTGGTCATGATATTGTCTAGGAGTTTTGTAGCGTCTCCTAACGTGATTTCCATGAACATTCCACCTGAGGCGGAGTCCAAAATATTGCGAGAGGCAAAATTCATGCCAGCGTAAAAGATTTGTATAATCATCCACAAACTCAAGCCATGAGCGGGACAATTTCTAATCATTAACTTCACCCTCTCCCAAGATTGTGCAACGTGTTCATGATCAAGTTGCTTGAAATTCATGATATCGTTACGTAAGGAGATGATCTTAGCCGGCGGAAAATACTTAGATATGTAAGCATCTTTGCACTTATCCCAAGAAACGATACTATTTTTAGGCAAAGAAGAAAACCAATTTTTTGCGCGATCTCGCAACGAGAAAGGAAGAAGCTTCAACTTAATCACGTCATTATCCACATCTCGTTTCTTTTGCATATCGCAAAGCTCAATGAAGGTATTGAGATGGGATGCGGCATCTTCACTAGGAAGGCCAGAGAATTGCTCTTTCATAACAAGATTCACCAAAGCTGCGTTGATTTCATACGATTCCGCACTAGTGACGGGAGCAATCGGAGTACTAATAAAATCATTATTATTGGTACTCGAGAAGTCGCAAAGTTTGGTGTTTTCAGCCATGATGACTTAAACAAACAAACAAGCACACAAGCAAGCAAGAAAACCGGCAAAGGAAAACGGCAAAAAGGCAAAAGGTAAAAGAAAACGGCAAAGGAGAAAGGCAAATGAAAACGACAAATGTGAAGTGGGGGAGAGGAAAACGAGAGGCAACTGGCAAAAAGGTAAATGCAAGAGATGAGTTTGTGAGACCTACTTGGATAGATGTCTCCTTCCCCGGCAACGGCACCAGAAATACTTCTGCTACTGCAACAAAAGACCTTCCAACGGCGCCAGAAACAAGCGTGCTGACGGGAGACTATTCTTGTCTTGATACTCCTCAGCAACGGCACCAGGAATCCTTCTGCTACGGCTACGCCTTTAGGGACTTCCTTGGAAAATATGCAAAGGATTCCCCCATGGCCTTGGAGCCTTGCGTTGGTGTTCCCTCGAAGCGGAAAGGGTGATGTAGCACAGCAGCAATAAGTATTTCCCTCAATTTTGAGAACCAAGGTATCGATCCAGTGAAGGATTATCACAAGTACCTGCACAAACACAAAGAGCTTGCACCCAACGCTATGAAGGGGTTGTCAATCCCTTATAGATTGTTTGCCAAGTGAGAACTGAAAGCAAAAAGAAACAAAGCAAAGTAAAAGCAAAAGTGGAAACGATAGGTGTGAATAGACCCGGGGGCCGTAGTGTTCACTAGTGGCTTCTCTCATGAAAGCAAGTAGACGGTGGGTGAACGAATTACTGTCGAGCAATTGATAGAACCACGCAAAGTCATGACGTTATCTATGTTAATGATTATATCTATGGCAATGATCATGTTTTGGACGTGATGCCTATATATATAATCATTGCCATAGATAACATCATGACTTTGACGGTTCTATCAATTGCTCGACAGTAATTCGTTCACCCACCGTCCACTTGCTTTCATGAGAGAAGCCACTAGTGAACACTATGGCCCCCGGGTCTATTCACAACTATCGTCTCCACTTTTACTTTTACTTTGCTTGGTTTAATTTTTTTTGCTTTCAGTTCTCACCTTGCAAACAATCTATAAGGGATTGACAACCCCTTCATAGCGTTGGGTGCAAGCTCTTTGTGTTTGTATAGGTACTTGTGACTTGACGCGATCTTCCCACTGGATCGATACCTTGGTTCTCAAACTAAGGGAAATACTTACCGCCGCTTTGCTACATCACCCTTTCCTCTTCAAGGGAACACCAACGCAAGGCTCCAAGGCCGTGGGGAAATTCTTTACATATTTGCCAAGGAAGTCCCTATAGGCGTAGCGCGTAGTAGAAGGATTCCTGGCGCCGTTGTGAGGGAAGGTCTGTTGACGCAGTAGCAGAAGGATTTCTAGCACCGTTGCCGGGGAGGAGAGATCAAGTCAAGATCTATCCAAGTAGGTGTCACAAACTCATCTCGCATTTACCTTTTTTGCGTGTTGCCTCTCGTTTTCCTCTCCCCCACTTCACATTTGCCGTTTTCACTCGCCTTTCTCCTTTCCGTTTTCTTTTGCCTTTTGCCGTTTTCCTTTGCCAGTTTTCTTGCTTGCTTGTGTTCTTGTTGGTTTGTTGAAGTCATCATGGCTGAAAACACCAAACTTTGTGACTTCTCGAGTACTAATAATAATGATTTTATTAGTACTCCGATTGCTCCCGCCACCAGTGCGGAATCTTATGAAATCAACGCTGCCTTGCTGAATCTTCTTATGAAAGAGCAATTCTCTGGCCTTCCTAGTGAAGATGTCGGATCCCATCTAAATACCTTCATTGAGCTTTGCGATATGCAAAAGAAAAGAGTTGTGGATTATGAAATTGTTAAGTTTAAGCCTTTTCCGTTCTCTTTGCGAGATCGTGCAAAAACTTGGTTTTCTTCTTTGCCTAAAAATAGTATCGATTCTTGGGATAAGTGCAAAGATGCTTACATATCCAAGTATTTTCCGCCAGCTAAGATTATCTCTCTCCGTAACGATATCATGAATTTAAAGCAACTTGATCATGAACACGTTGCACAATCTTGGGAGAGGATGAAGTTAATGATTAGAAATTGTCCCGCTCATGGCTTGAGTTTGTGGATGATTATACAAATCTTTTATGCTGGTTTGAATTTTGCATCTCGCAATATCTTGGACTCCACCTCAGGTGGAACGTTCATGGAAATCACGTTAGGAGACGCTACAAAACTCCTAGACAATATCATGACCAACTACTCTCAGTGGCACACTGAAAGGTCACCTGCTAGCAAAAAGGTACACGCTATAGAAGAAATTAACTCGCTTAGTGATAAGATGGACGAGTTGATGAATTTGGTTGCTGGTAGAAATGCTCCTTTAGATCCTAATGACATGCCACTATCTTCTTTGATTGAGAGTAGCAACGCTAGTTTGGACGTTAATTTTGTTGGTAGGAACAATTTTGGCAACAACAATACTTTTAGAGGAAACTATGTTCCTAGGCCTTTTCCTAGTAACTCCTCTAACAATTATGGAAATTCCTACAACAACACTTATGGAAATCACAACAAATTACCCTCTGATTTAGAGAGTAATATCAAAGAGTTCATCACTACTCAAAAGATTTTCAATGCGTCCATAGAGGAAAAACTACTCAAAATAGACGATTTGGCTAAGAGCGTGATAGGATGTCTTGTGATATTGATGCTTTGAAAGTTAGATGTGCTCCTCCCAAGGTCAACTTGGATGAAACTTTAAAACCTATGCGCGTCTCCATGAATGAGAGCAAAGAAAGAACCGCCCAAATTCGCGCTAGGCATGAATGGTTTAAAAGGGTGCGTTCTAGTGATGCAAATCACGAAGATCTTAAAGTGCTTGGTGTGACTCCTCTTGAATCTTAGTTTTCGCGTGTCAAACCTATTGATGAAGGGCTGGATGTGAATCCACTTTGGTTGAAAAATGCCCCAATGATTCGGAGTCCACCTATCTTGATGATAAAGGTGTGGAGAGTGGAGTAGAAGAAATAAAAATATTGGGTAGTAATGAAACTCCCACTTTGGATTTCAAGGAATTCAATTATGATAGTTACTCCTTGTTTGAATGCATTTCCTTGATGCAATCCATTGCAAACTCTCCACATTCTTATAGCCAAAGCAAAGCCTTTACCGCTCATATCCTAGATGCTATGATGCAATCTCTTCAAGAGAAACTCGAATTAGAAGTCTCTATACCTAGAAAACTTCATGATGAGTGGGAACCTACTATCAAAATCAAAATCAAAAACTATGAATGCAATGTTTGTGTGATTTGGGTGCTAGTGTTTCCACGATTCCAAAGTCTTTATGTGATATTCTTGGTTTTCATGAGATTGAAGAGTGTTCTCTTAATTTGCATCTTGCGGATTCTACTATCAAGAAACCTATGGGAAGGATCGATGATGTTCTTATTGTTGCAAATAAGAACTATGTACCCGTGGATTTCATTGTATTTGACATAGATTGCAATCATTCATGTCCCATTATTCTTGGTAGACCTTTCCTACGGACTATTGGTGCTATCATATATATGAAGGGCATGGAGCATTTTCCTAGAAAGAAAATAAGATTGCCTTATGAATCTATGATGAGGGCTACTTATGGTTTGAGCACCGAAGATGACTATACGTGATTCCATCACCTTTTGCCTAGCTAAGGGCGTTAAACAATAGCGCTTGTTGGGAGGCAACCCAACGAATCTATCCTTTTTCTTTCTGTTTTGTGTTTTCCACACTTTCATAATTCTGTTATGATGGTGTTTTTTGTGTCTCTTTTGCGTTTGTGCCAAGTAAAACCGTTACGATTAGTCTTGGGGATGATCGTTTGGTCATGCTGGAAAAGACAGAAACTTTCTACTCACGAAAAGAATTTTCATTTTTTTCTGTAAGAGTTTTTGAGTTGATTCTTTTTGCTGCTGATTGCTACACAAATTCTTCAGACTGTCATAATTTTTCAGAATTTTTGAAGTACCAGAAGTATACGAAGTATACAGATTTCTACAGACTGGTCTGCTGTTAACAGATTCTGTTTTTGTTGAGTTGGTTTCTTATTTTGATGAAACTATGGATAGTATTGGGGGGTATTAGCCATGGAAGATTGAAAATACAGTAACCCAACATCAACATAAGTAGAATTTAAGTTTACTACAGTACCTAAGGAAGTGGTGGTTTGCTTTCTTATACTAATGTTATCATGAGTTTCTGTTTAAGTTTCGTGTTGTGAAGTTTTCATGTTTTGGGTGAAGTTCTTATGGACAAAAAGATAAAGAGTGGCAAGAGCTCAAGCTTGGGGATGCCCAAGGCACCCCAAGTTGATTCAAGGATGCCGTAAAAGCCTAAGCTTGGGGATGCCCCGGGAACGCATCCCCTCTTTCGTCTTCAAACCATCGGTAACGTTACTTGGGGCTATATTTTTATTCACCACATGTTATGTGTTTTGCTCGGAGCGTCTTATATCGTAGGAGTCTTTTATTTTTGTTGTGTCACAATCATCCTTGCTGCACACCTCGAGAGAGAGACATGCACTCACCGTGATTTTGTCGAGCTTCACTTATATCCTTTGGTTAGACAATTCAGCTCACATGTGATTCACTTATATCTTTTGAGCTAGTTGATTTTTCTCTATGTGCTTCACTTATATCTTTTAGAGCACAGCAGTGCGTGGCTTGGTAGTTGATCTATGCTATGAAAGTAGTCTCAAAATGGGTAGTTATCCAAAGGGATATGAAAACTTCCACCTCCATGTGCATTGAATAGTTAGAGAAGTTTGATTCATCTCAATTAGTTTTGAGTTGTGGTTCTGGTAATATTGAAGTTATACTAGTAAGGTGTTGTGGATCTAGAAATACTTGTGTTGAAGTTAGTGATTCCCGTAGCTTGCACGTATGGTGAACCGCTGTGTGATGAACTCTGAGTATGATTAGTCTATTGATTGTCATCCTTTGTCTGGCGGTCGGGATCGCGCGATGGTTTATACCTACCAACCCTTCCCCTAGGAGTATGCGTTGAATGCTTTGTTTCGATTACTACTAAAACTTTTGCAACAAGTATATGAGTTCTTCATGACTAATATTGAGTCCATGGTTTAGATGCACTTTCACCTTCCACCATCACTATCTTCTTTAGTGTCGTGCAACTTTTGCCGGTGCACAAAACCCACCATTAGCCTCCCTCAAAACAGCCACCATACCTACCTACTATGGCTTTTTCAAAGCCATTCCGAGATATATTGCCGTGCAACTACCACCATGACATGTGCCCCCACTTCTACATTGCCATTGCATGATGCCATGCTTGTCGGGACCCCGATCCTAAGCCATAGGAATCCAGCCTGTAACACATCGCATCCCTTTGCGGTCTCAGGCACGGTTAACCCCACGGCTGCAGCCTTACCTTAGCCGGGACCGTTTGCACATTTTGACTCACGTATGGAATTGTGTCGCTAGCAATCCAATGACAAAGAACCCGGATCGACATGTCTAGTCATAACCCAAAGTGGCAGTTCCGCACAGGGACACACATACATGACCCAGCAAAGCAGGTGTCAGTCACGAGCGAATGTAGACGAGTCATAGCAAGCTACAAGGACTCCATTACATCGCGTGACATTTCCCCAGAGGGGACAAACACAGCAGCTAAGAAGGACACATGCCGGTCAACCAATGTGTCCGGAGCAGTAGCGAACTACCATGGCTCGTTGGATCACAAAGGGGCATTTCCCTGTAAGGAATGCTACTAAAGTTTACGGCTAGGTAATCGAACCCCATACATATCAAGTACGACACACGTACGCATGGCATACCGATATGTATAGATACATCGATGGCATCACAACATAACCATAAACGTACAAGCTTTATTTAAAAGGCTCGGAAGAGCCACACACATAATATTACACAGTAAGGTCTCACGACCCATCATAGCAGTCATTCAGTTACAAGCCAGCGGAAGTGTTTAAAACTGTCTGAGTACAGACAGGTGAAACTAGAAGGCACATGGCCTGACTATACTACAGACCCAACCTAGGGCCAGATCGTAGCTGGGACACCAGCTACTCGTCGTCGTCGATGTCTAGGAAGAACCCTCCATTAGGGTCATTAACAACCTCTGCAACAATTATTAAACGAACATGAGTAAGGATGTACTCAGAAAGACTTTAGGATAACTATCTACTCATGCAATGTATCAATAAGGAATTGTGGGGTTTCATGCGGAAAGCCAGCATTTGACTCGTGGCTAGACAACTTACATTTTAAAACAATTTTTAACAACTTGATTTCTCGCACACGAGTCCACTAACACCACAACAATACTCCATCGTGGAATCATTCCGTCTCCATACGGAAATGCCATCGACGACACTCACGCTTATCTTGGCAATTTTATGAGTAGCCATTGAAGTTATCTATGAACAACATATGTCTCCAAGTAGTCCATATCCGCGAACGCGGCTATTCGAATAGATCATAACCCTGGAAGGGTCTACTTCTTCACACACGCTCTCGCCACTTATCGCCATGTGCACGTCATGCACCTAGGCAACCTTCAAGCGGAAGCCCAGCGAGGGAGTCGGCCACGACCATTAACCACACTAGTACCTAGTCCAGGTTTATCGCCTATCTGAGAGTAACCCACACGAAGTCCGGCCGAGGTTTCCGCCACGGCCTCAAATGATGTGCGCAGGGTTCCCAAGCCCACCATCCGGGTGCCACTTGGTACACCGTGCCATTGCCTACCGCATCACAGCCCACCTCTCAAGTCAGCGCTATGCACGGCCTCTAGCATAACTATAAACACCAGAAACTACTTGCAACTCCTGGACCGAGTACTAAGCGATTAATAAGTCGAGAGGGTCAATTAAGTGTCCCAATGTGTGGTAGTATCTAGTCTTGGATTACATACACGGAACTCAGTTCCTAAGGACGGTTCCAATGAAACAACCCGCGATGTACTCCTACACAGCCTTTCACCGGTACCTTTACCAAATCAGGTTCAACACACAACCTTTACTTACTGAACACATTCTCACAATTCTGTTCATCTCCCAGATGACAGACCATACACAACTCTAAGCATAGCATGCATAGCAGGATAAGGCACATCGTGGCTCAAGCAACTACCAGGTATGCTAGGTTGCAATGTTTAGCTATTTACTGTGACAGGGATAGGTCATGCAAAGGAAGTGGGTTCAAGTAACGTGGCAAAAGCATTTGAAGCATTTGATCCTAATGCAATAAGTAAGTGCAGGAGCGAGAACATGGGATTTATCGGGATGATCAAAATGGTTGCTTGCCTTATTGCTCAGAGGAGGGACAGTATCCGTCAGTCGGATATTCGGTGGAATCCGGGGGAGCGGAGCCTACCGAAAGGAATGACAACAATCAATAACAATCATGTGCAACAAGATGATGCATGAGCATCGCATGAGGATGCAAGGTGGTATACTATTATAGCTAACATTTATTAGGTTTGAAGTTGATTTGAATCAAATTCAAATATCACTTCAAACGAGGTATTCTCGAATACCATTTTAATTGATTCGACCTGATGCTCAGATCAACTTTCTTTTAACATGCATGGAAATGACATGTTAGGTTGCTGGTTTGTGATTTGGACAATGTTTGGTCATATCATTTGAGGTGGAATTTAAATAATTTCAAATTCCATCTCCAAAGTATTTATGAAAGTCAACTTATTCATTAATCTATATGTTTGGGTTTAGTAACATTTTCAAACATGTTTGAAAATGACATATTGAGATTCCCTGAATTTTTCTGATACTTTTTCATATATAAATTATTTTCATTGGATTTACAGATTAATTTCTATGATTTTTAGAAGTTTTGGCATTTTTCTGGAATTCTTTTAAATCAGAAATTCACTTATTGCGTCATAACTACATCATCATGGCGTCAGGAGGTCAACTGACCTGATCAGGTCAAACCTGACAAGCAGGACCCACTGATCAGCTTGTGAGGAGCTAATCCCGCGCTGACCAGCCCCTAAGTGGGTTTGACTTGGCCTGGGGCCCACTGTCAGCGAGTGAATAGTGCTAAACTACTGGGGTTAGGCCGGCCACATCGTCCCCCGCCGGAGTCTGACCGACGGCGAGCAGATCCGCGGCAGAACTTCGCCGGAGACGCGCTATCGCGTGCTGTGGTGCTCGGAAACGGTTACCGAGAGCACTGGGATGATCCCGAGGCTCGACCTCATCCAGCACTGACCTCAGGGAGGGCTATGGGTGGCTGGAGCAAGCCGGCGACGAGCCGAGGTGGCTGTCGGAGTTCGGGTTCGATGGTCCAATGGGTAGGGGGCACGAATCCGAGGGGAAGAAGAGGGGAAATGATCACAGGCTCATGGTGGAGGTGAAGCTAGGCTCAGACTGCTCGGGGAGAGGCTGTAGCCGGCGTTTCACCGTCGATTTGCCGGCGGCCGAAGGTTGAAGACGATGGCGTTGGGGGCGTTGCAGGGCTCGGGGAGGCTTCGGCCTTTGCACGGAGAACCAGCTCGTCGAGGCGGAGCTACTGGACTACTCCGGAGGAAGGTCTTGTGGCTAGGAGCACGGCGGCTCGAGCTCGAGCTCTTGGTAATGGCGGCAGGAGGAGGGAGGAGAGATCCCGAGGGGAGGGGGGAACTGGAGCACGGGAACGGATAGAGATGGGCTCGGGGAGGATAACCCTGGTGTCGCGCTGTCCTGGGGGGGCACCGGAGGTTGCCACGGCGAAGCAGGAGGTGGAGGGGGCCGCCGTGGTCGATCTTCCCTCTGCCAGAAGGCAGAGGAAGAAGACGACCCTGCCCCTGGTGGGTTGGGCCTCCTCAGGCGACAGGTAGGTTTTCCCCTTTTCTTTCTATTTTGTTTCTGTTTTATTTATTGACATTGCTTTCCATTTATTTTGGCTTTACCAGCAAACTATAAATAGTTTGAAAAATGCTGGGGTGTTAGTTGGAATATTTCCAATCACCCATAAAGTTTTCAGCATTTTGGGAAACTATATATTTTTGAATTCAAATTTAAAACTTGAAACCTGTAGTCTTTTGCATTTATTTAAAATGCCAAAAGTATTAAGAAAATGGTTTTCTTCATTCCTTATTTGATTTCAAGAATTATCAGAAAAGTTGAACTTTTCTTGAGGCCATTTTGGGTTCATTGATTTGAATAAGTTTGTAATTCCTTTGAATTTGAGAAGTGGCTAGGGCTTTTGAGTTTTCCTTCACCACTTACTTTGTTCTTGTTGAAAATTTCCTAGATGCAATGCAAAGAAGATATGAGCACAATGCTAACTTGATTAAGGTGTCAGGGATGTGACAACTCACCCCCACTCAAAAGAATCTCGTCCCGAGATTTAGAAGTCGTCGGGAATAACGCAGGATACTCAAGTCGGAGACGATCCTCTCTTTCCCAAGTTGCCTCCTTTTCAGAATGATTTGACCATTGAACTTTAAGAAACTTGAGGTTTCGACGTCGAGTGGTACGCTCAGCTTGATCAAGAATACGCAAGGGGTATTCTCGGTACGAAAGGTTATCTTGGAGATCAAGATTTTCGTGGTCCACTTCACGGATAGGATCCGAAAAGCAACACCTGAGTTGCGAGACGTGGAAGACATCATGAACCTTGGAAAGATGCGGAGGAAGTTCCAACTGGTAGGCAACTTCTCCTCATTTGGCAAGAATGCGAAAAGGACCAATGTAACGAGGAGCCAACTTGCCCTTGATACCGAATCAATGGGTACCCTTCAAAGGTGTAACCCGAAGGTAAGCCTTCTCGTCAACTTCAAAGGTCACAGCCTTATGATGACGATCATATTGGCTCTTTTGACGAGACTGGGCTGTTTTCAACTTTTCACGAATAATGCGAACCTGCTCTTCTGCATCCTGGATCATATCCGGGCCAAAGAGTTGCCTCTCTCCGGTTTGTGACCAATTAAGAGGTGTTCCACATCTTTGTCCATAGAGAACTTCAAAAGGAGCTTTGCCCAAGCTTGATTGATAACTATTGTTATAAGCGAATTCGGCGAATGGAAGGCACTTCTCACAATTCATACCGAACGATATAACACAAGCTCGGAGCATATCTTCTAGGATTTGATTCACTCTTTCTACTTGACCACTTGATTGAGGGTGGAAAGCAGTGCTAAAGGATAAGTGAGTCCCCATGGCATTCTGAAAACTTTCCCAGAAGCGAGAAGTAAAGATACTCCCATGGTCCGAGTTAATCTCCAAGGGAACACCATGAAGAGACACTATTGGAGAGATATATAACTCTACTAGCTGGCTAGCTGTTATACTCTCACGAATGGGAACAAAATGAGCTACCTTGGAGAGTCGGTCAATGACCACAAAGATAGCATTATTTCCTTTCTTGGTCTTGGGAAATCCGGTAATGAAATCTATACTAACTTTATCCCATTTCCATTCAAGAATAGCTAAAGGTTGAAGGGTGCCAGCAGGCCTTTGATGTTCTGCCTTAACTCGACGACAAACATCGCAGTTAGCAACGAACTCAGCAATTTCTCTCTTCATCCTAGTCCACCAGAACCTCTGGCGTAGGTCCTGATACATCTTAGTACTACCGGGATGAATGGTGAGAGGAGAATCATGGGCCTCCTTAAGGATCAATTGCCGCAGACGTTTGCTCTTAGGAACCACTAAACGGTTCTGAAAGAACACAACACCTTTCTCATTGATGGAGAAATCCCTAGCGTTATCGCTAGCAATATTCTCCTTGATTCGGGATATACCCTTATCATAAGCCTGCACGGCTGTGATTTGATCCCTAAGAGTAGGCTTCGCCACCAGGGTAGAAAGGAATCCTTGAGGAACAATATGAAGATTCAACTTCCGAAATTCCTCATAGAGATGTGGTTGACCTTGTTGTAGCATCAAATTGTTACAATAAGATTTACGACTTAGTGCATCAGCCATGACATTGGCCTTCCCCGGGGTGTAAGTTATCCCTAAGTCATAATCCGAGATCAACTCAACTCACCGTCTTTGCGTGAGATTCAAATCCGGCTGGGTGAAGATATATTTCATACTTTGGTGATCAGTGAATATTTCACAACGATTACCCAGAAGGTAATGTCGCCAGGTTTTTAGTGCATGGACCACAACTGCAAGCTCAAGATCATGTGTGGGATAATTATCCTCATGTGGACGCAACTGTCGAGATGCGTAAGCGATCACATGACGATCTTGCATGAGAATGCAACCTAATCCTTGTCGCGAGGCGTCGCAATAGATAACAAAGTCCTTGGAAAAATCTGGTGGCAGCAACACAGGTGCGGAAGTCAGGCGTCTTTTCAGTTCCTGAAAACTATGCTCACACTGTGGTGTCCACTCAAACTTTTTATCCTTCTTGAGGAGTTCAGTTAGAGGCTTTGCAACCTTGGAGAAATTCTCGACAAAGCGGCGACAATAGCTCGCTAGACCAAGAAAACTCCTAACTTGCTTAACCGATTCAGGTTGAGTCCAATCAAGGACGGCTTGAACTCTCTCGGGATTGACAGCAATACCCTTACCAGAGATTACGTGACCTAGATAGGTCACTTGTGGTAACCAAAATTTACATTTTGAAAACTTGGCATAAAGGCGATGCTCTCGAAGTTTCATCAATACCAGCCTTAGATGCTCGGCATGTTCTCGTTCGTTCCTCGAGTAGATGAGAATATCATCGAGGTATACCACGACGAATTTATCCAAATACTCCATGAAGAATGAATTCATCAAACGAGAGAAGGTGGCTGGAGCATTGGTTAAACCGAAGGACATGACGGTATACTCGTATTGGCCATAATGAGTAACAAAAGCCATTTTTGGAATGTCCCCGTTCTTGATCTTGATTTGATGGTATCCTAACCTCAAATCCATTTTGGAGAAGACTGAGGATCCAACGAGCTGATCGTACAGATCGTTGATCCTGGGGAGCGGATACTTGTTCTTTATGGTGACCAGATTAACTGGTTGGTAATCTACAACCATCCGATCCGTTCCGTCTTTCTTCTTGACGAATAGGACGGGGCAAGCCCAAGGAGAAGAGCTAGGACGAATGAAACCTTTATTCAAGGCCTCATCTAGTTGCTTCTTAAGTTTGGCTAGCTCCAGGGGTGCCATATTATATGGTCTTCTGGCTATTGGAACAGTTCCCGGAACAAGATCTATCATGAACTCTACATCTCTGTCAGGTGGAATTCCTGGCAGTTCCTTTGGAAAAACATCCGGGAAGTCACGGACTACCGGAATGTCTTCAAGTTCCGGAAGAGGGTTGGCATTGAGGGAATAGAGTTGGCATTTGGCAACTCGAGTAGAGACATTGACTATCTCACCCGAGGGATGGGTAAGCTGAACATTTCTAGAATGAGTATCAATCTTGGCATAGTGAGCTGACATCCAGTCCATACCCAAGATGATATTAATATCCGAAGATTTCAGGGCTATCAATGAGGCTAGAAAAACTAGCCTGTCTACTAGAATTTCATTGTCATAGGTTATCCTAGAGGTTTGCCATTTACTACCAGGAGTTTGGACAACCAATGGAATTGGCATATCACAAAAAGACATGTTATGCAACTGTGCGTAACTTTCTGAAATGAAGGAATGAGAAGACCTAGTGTCAAAGAGAACAGACGCTGGGTGATGATTAACAAGAAGCATACCCAGTATGACGTCGGGATCCTCTGCAGCTTCTTCTGCTGAGACATAGTTCACACGGCCACGTGTAGGAGTTGGCTTCACATAGTAAGCTTTGCCCAACTTGCCTTGCCCGACGGACTTTCCGGGTTGCTTGGCACCCACACTTTGAGGACACTCACGGGAATAGTGCCCTAGTTCTCCACACTTGTAGCATATCACTTGGTTGGCACGTGGTGCAGCATTGCTAGTTGGACCACCATAAGTTTTTGCTGGAGGGTTGGTTTGATTCGTCTGAGGCGCCACGTAGGATGGCCTTGGAGTGTATCTTGGCGGCAGAGAACTGTTCAGAACCCATAGCCTACGTTTTGGAAAAGCGGAACCAGATGACGAGCCAAAGTCACGGGAGTGCTTCCTTGTGGCTTCAAAGTCGGTATGGCCAGTCTCGGCACTGATCGCCTTGTTGACCAGGGCTTGGAAACTTGCACACTCGTGGAGGCGCAGATCACGACGAAGCTCAGGGCTCAGACCCTTACGGAATCTTGCTTGCTTCTTGGCATCAGTAGACACCTCCTCTGTTGCATAGCGGGCGAGGTTACCTAACTCGCGACTATAGGCATCCACGGTCAACTTGCCTTGGGTGAAAGCACATAGCTCCTCTCTCTTTCTGTCCATCAGGCCCTCTGGAATATGGTGCAGACGGAATGCTGCACTGAAGTCTGCCCATGTGGCTGCTGGTTCAGCAGGATGCACAGCTTCAAATTTCTCCCACCACAGATTGGCGGGTCCTTCCAGGAAATACGGCGCAAAGGTCACCTTGTCGGCCTCAGAAACATTCGCAGAGCGAATCTTGCGTGAGATGCTGCACAACCAGTCATCAGCGTCGAGGGGATAGACGGAGTGATGGAACTTTGGAGGATTCAGCTTCACGAAGTCATTGAGGGACACTGCAGCATTCCTAGGCTGACGAGCCATATTCTGCTCAATACGCTCTAACAGTCGGTTGGTCTCCCTTTTGTTCCTCTCTGCCTCAAGCATAACTTCCGCCAGAGAGGGCGGGTGAGGCAGGTCTTCCTGCGACGCTTGACTACCCTCGCCTTGCTCATGAGCAGGGGCGTGGTTCAACCCGGTGAACACCATCCTGACAAACAAACTCACAGCTTAGACCAATATCATATCAATACTAGCTATGGATTAAGAATATACTGAACACACGGAATGCAGAAATGAATATCCGAACAACATGGTAACAAGCAACTGCTATATATACACCATGGTTCATACACACCCTTACATAGTTCAGTACAACCTTAATCGAAGAGCAAACTACTGAAATTATGAAACTACTCATCAGAGGCTTACAAGCTTCCTATACATTATTTATCTAGGCCTCCGGAATTCATTTCACATCACAAGCATACTACACAAGTCACGCAGGACTGTGAACGTACGACTACTACCATACCATCCTTCCACTCACAGCTCAGGCATCCCTATAGAACATCTCATAGAGATTGCCTCCATGGCCTGGAAGCTCAACCTGCGGATCAGGAAACACTCTGGCCTGAGATCCCTGGGATCCATAAGGACACGGATGTGGCCTTGGTCCCCTGACTGGTGGTAATAGGGGTCCCCGAAGAGGGGTGACTCCTCCTATAGCTGGCCAGTCAACATGGGCCGGAAGATGGGTCCTAACAGGGTTCAGCATCTCCATATCTCTGTACCCTGTCTGGACTACCGGTGCCAGCTGCGTCAAAACCGTCCATAGACGGGCACATGTGGCATAAAGCTCCATGCGAAGAGCACGAGCATCCCTGTCTCTGTTCTCTAGCATCTCAGCAGTGGACTGCAGTAGCGGATCCTCCATAGAGGAATCAAAATAGACTCCGCTGAGGTATCCCTCTTCACCAGGCTGAGAGGCAAGAACATAGCAGAACTCTGAATTCTGCAGCAGTGCATGTCTCGCCCTCATAATGGTCAGCATTGAATAGGCAGCATCTTGTACTGCCATGTCAATAGTGACTCCCAATCCATATGACCAATGGATTGGCTCCTCAGCTCCAGGGTAGTCTGGAAATACCCTAACAGTGCAGATATACTGGCTCTGGTTGAAGTCTCGATACTGTTCCTCCACTGTGTACTCGGGGTACCAGCGGTAACCGCACACCGACATCACCCTGACCAGCATGGCCTTATGACCCGGCACATCAATGCACCTAGTCAGACGTACCACCTAACGAGAAGGACGGCCAGGCATCTGAAAATAGAGAGTAATGCAAAAGCATTAGAGCTCTGAATGCAAAATTGGGCAGCATAACGGTTGTAAATGCTCAAAAACAAATTTTGAGACAACCCAAAATGGAATAGCGTAACCACTCAACTATCAAGTTCAATTCTCTGATCATCAAACTTACTTCCTTTTTCCTAGGAATGAAAGAAACCCAAATATCTCTTCACCCGTAGTCCTATAATCTACCGATCAGAAACACGAGCCTAGAAGAAGATGAGTAACCTAGTCCTTAATTCCCGCAGAAAAGACGAGGATGACCAGAATAGAATAACTTGAGAAGAGAACAAGAGTCTTACGTTCCCTTCCACAAACAATTCCCTTATATATAACTAAAGCAATTCTAGACTCAACTTCGACCAGTTTGGCTTAGTAGTCCTACAGTCAGTCAGGCTCTGATACCAACGCTGTCGGGACCCCGATCCTAAGCCATAGGAATCCAGCCTATAACACATCGCATCCCTTTGCGGTCTCACGCACAGTTAACCCCACGGCTGCAGCCTTACCTTAGCCGGGACCGTTTGCGCCTTTTGACTCACATATGCAATTGCGTCGCTAGCAATCCAATGACAAAGAACTCGGATCGACATGTCTAGTCATAACCCAAAGTGGCAGTTCCGCACAGGGACACGCATACATGACCCAACAAAGCAGGTGTCGGTCACCAGCGAATGTAGACGAGTCGTATCAAGCTACAAGGACTCCATTACATCGCGTGACATTTCCCCAGAGGGGACGGACACAGCAGCTAAGAAGGACACATGCCGGTCAACCAATGTGTCCGGAGCAGTAGCGAACTACCATGGCTCGTTGGATCACAAAGGGGCATTTCCCTGTAAGGAGTGCTACTAAAGTTTATGACCGTTAACCACACTAGTACCTAGTCCAGGTTTATCGCCTATCTGAGAGTTACCCGCACGGAAGTCCGGCCGAGGTTTCCGCCACGGCCTCAAACGATGTGCGCAGGGTTCCCAAGCCCACCATCCGGGTGCCACTTGGTACACCATGCCACTGCCTACCGCATCACAGCCCACCTCTCAAGTCAGCGCTATGCACGGCCTCCAACATAACTATAAACACCAGAAACTACTTGCAACGCCTGGACCGAGTACTAAGCGATTAATAAGTCAAGAGGGTCAATTAAGTGTCCCAACGTCTGGTAGTATCTAGTCTTGGATTACATACACGAAACTCAGTTCCTAAGGACAGTTCCAATGAAACAACCCGCCATGTACTCCTACACAGGCTTTCACTGGTACCTTTACCAAATCAGGTTCAACACACAACCTTTACTTACTGAACACATTCTCACAATTCTGTTCATCTCCTAGATGACAGACCATACACAACTCTAAGCATAGCATGCATAGCAGGATAAGGCACATCGTGGCTCAGTAACATTTTCAAACATGTTTGAAAATGACATATTCAGATTCCCTGAATTTTTCTGATACTTTTTCATATATAAATTATTTACATTGGAGTTAGAGATTAATTTCTATGATTTTTACAAGTTTTGGCATTTTTCTGGAATTCTTTTAAATCAGAAATTCACTTATTGCATCATAACTACATCTTCATGGCGTCAGCAGGTCAACTGACCTGATCAGGTCAAACCTGACAGGGGGGACCCACTGGTCAGGGTCTGAGGAGCTAATCCCGCGCTGACCAGCCCCTAAGTGGGTGTGACTTGGCCTGGGGCCCACTATCAGCGAGTGATTAGTGCTAAACTACTAGGGTTAGGCCGGCCGCGTCGTCCGCTGCCGGAGTCTGACCGGAGGCGACCAGATCCGCGGCAGAACTTCGCCGGAGACGCGCTATCTCGTGCCGTGGTGCTCGGAAACGGTTACCGAGAGCACTGGGATGATCCCTAGGCTCGACCTCATCCAGCACTAGCGTCAGGGAGGGCTATGGGTGGCCGGAGCAAGCCGGCGACGAGCCGAGGCGGCTGCCGGAGTTCGGGTTCGATGGTCCAGTGGGTAGGGGGTACGAATCCGAGGGGAAGAAGAGGGGAAATGATCGCAGGCTCACGGTGGAGGTGAAGCTAGGCTCAGACTGCTCGGGGAGGGGTTGTAGCCGGCGTTTCACCGTCGATTTGCCGGCGGCCGAACGTTGAAGACGATGGCATTGGGGGCGTTGCAGGGCTCCGGGAGGCTTCGGCCTTTGCAGGGAGAACCAACTGGTCGAGGCGGAGCTATTGGGCTACTCCGGAGGAAGGTCTTGTGGCTAGGGGCACGACGGCTCGAGCTCGAGCTCTTGGTAATGGCGGCAGGAGGAGGGAGGAGAGATCTCAAGAGGAGGGGGGAACTGGAGCACGGGAATGGATAGAGACGGGCTCGGGGAGGATAACCCTGCTGTCGCGCTGTCTTGGGGGGCACCGGAGGTCGCCACGGCGAAGGAGGAGGTGGAAGGGGCCGCCGTGGTCGATCTCCCCTCTGCCAGAAGGCAGAGGAAGAAGACGACCCTGCCCCTAGTGGGCTGGGCCTCCTCAGGCGACACGTAGGTTTTTCCCCTTTTCTTTCTATTTTGTTTCTGTTTTATTTATTGACATTGCTTTCCATTTATTTTGGCTTTACCAGCAAACTATAAATAGTTTGAAAAATGCTGGGGTGTTAGTTGGAATATTTCCAATCACCCATAAAGTTTTCAGCATTTTTGGAAAATATATATATTTGAATTCAAATTTAAAACTTGAAACCAGTAGTCTTTTGCATTTATTTAAAATGCCAAAAGTATTAAGAAAATGGTTTTCTTCATTGCTTATTCGATTTCAAGAATTATCAGAAAAGTTGAACTTTTCTTGAGGCCATTTTGGGTTCATTGATTTGAATAAGTTTGTAATTCCTTTGAATTTGAGAAGTGGCTAGGGTTTTTGAGTTTTCCTTCACCACTTACTTTGTTCTTGTTGAAAATTTCCTAGATGCAGTGCAAAGAAGATATGAGCACAATGCTAACTTGATTAAGGTGTCAGGGATGTGACAATGCTAGATCATTGTCACGGTACACTACCGAAGGCATTCCATATAGAGTCATCATTGCTCTAAGTTTTGAGTTGTAAGTGTGATGATCATCATTGATGGAGCATTGTCCCATGTGAGGAAATAAAAGAGGCCAGCGAAGCCCATTTAGAAAAAGAGGCCAAAGATGCCCACCAAAAAAAAGAGAGGCCAAAGAGCCCACCAAAAAAATGAGAGAAAAAGAGAGAAGGGACAATGCTACTATCTCCTTTCCACACTTGTGCTTCATATTAAGCACCATGATCTTCATGATTGAGAGTCTCTCGTTTTGTCACCACCATATAGCTAGTGGGAAATTTGCATTATATAACTTGGCTTGTATATTCCAATGATAGGCTTCCTCAAAATTGCCTTAGGTCTTCGTGAGCAAGCAAGTTGGATGCACACCACTAGTTTTCTTTAAGAGCTTTCACATACTCTTAGCTCTAGTGCATCATTTGTATGGCAATCCCTACTCATTCACGTTGATATCTATTGATGAGCATCTCCACAGCTCGTTAATATGCCTAGTCAATGTGACCATATTCTCCTTGTTTGCCTTGCAACCTCCACCACACTCCACTCCACTTTTAGTGCTAAAACCATGGCTCACACTCATGTATTGCGTGAGAGTTGAAAAAGATTGAGAAAGTAAAGGTGTGAAAACAATTACTTGGCCAATACCGGGGTTGTGCATGATTTAAATTCGTTGTGCGAGGATGATAGAGCATAGCCAGACTATATGATTTTGTAGGGATAACTTTCTTTTGGCCCTGTTATTTTGAAAGTTCATGATTACCTTGCTAGTTTTCTTGAAGTATTATTGTCTCCACGTCAATAGCAAACTATTGTTTGGAATCTAATGGATCTGAACATTCACATCACATAAGAGGAGTTACAAAGGACATCTATGCTAGGTAGCATGAAAGCATCAAAAATTCATTCTTTATCACTTCCGTACTCGAGGACGAGCAGGAGTTAAGCTTGGGGATGCTTGATACGTCTCAAACGTATCTATATTTTTTGTTGGTTTCACGCTGTTATCTTGTCAACTTTGGATGTTTTATATACCTTTTATATCTTTTTTGGGACTAACTTATTAATTCAGTGGCAAGTGCCAGTTCGTGTTTTTTCTGTGTTTTTGACTCTTTTCAGATCTGATTTTGGAACGGAGTCGAAACGGAATATAATCCCCGAAATATTTTTTTCCAGAACAGAAGAAGATCGGGGGACTTGAGGGCCAAGGCAGAGGGCCCACAGGGAGCCCACAAGCCCTGTTGCCGCAGCCAGGGGGCCCGCGGCAACCAGGCTCGTGGCCTCCCTGGCGCTCCCGTGCCCTAGCTCTTTGGCCTATAAATTCCCTAAAATCGCAGAAAAAATCAGGGCATCCATGAAAACACTTTTCCGCCATCGCAAGCTTCCGTTTCCGCGAGATCTCATGTGGAGACCCTTCCCGGTGCCCTGCCAGAGGGGACTTTGGAGTTGGAGGGCTTCTACATCAACATCATCGCCTCTCCAATGACTCGTGAGTAGTCCACTTCATACCTACGGGTCCGTAGTTAGTAGCTAGATGGCTTCTTCTCTCTCTTGGATTTTCAATACAAAGTTCTCCATGATCTTCATGGAGATCTATCCGATGTAATCCTCTTTGGCGGTGTGTTTGTCGAGATCCGGTGAATTGTGGATTTGTGATCAGATTATCAATGAATTATATTTGAGTCTTTGCTGTTTTCTTATATGCATGATTTGATATCCTTGTAAGTCTCTCCGGGTCTTGGGTTTTGTTTGGCCGACTAGATCTATGATTCTTGCAATGGGAGAAGTGCTTGGTTTTGGTTTCATACTGTGCGGTGACCTTTCCCAGTGACAGAAGGGACAGCAAGGCACGCATCATGTTGTTGCCATCAAGGGTAACAAGATGGGCTTTCATCATAGATTTGAGATTGTCCATCTACATCATGTCATCTTGCTTAAGGCGTTACTCTGTTCTTATGAACTTAATACGCTAGATGCATGCTGGATAGCGGTCGACGTGTGGAGTAATAGTAGTAGATGTAGAAAGTATCGGTCTACTTGTTTTGGACGTGATGCCTATAGATATAATCATTGCCATAGATAACGTCATGACTTTGCGCAGTTCTATCAATTGCTCGACAGTAATTCGTTCACCCACCGTCTACTTGCTTTCATGGGAGAAGCCACTAGTGAACACTACGGCCCCTAGGTATATTCACAACTAACGTCTCCACTTTTACTTTTACTTTGCTTGGTTTACTTTTTGCTTTCAGTTCTAACTTTGCAATCAATCTATAAGGGATTGACAACCCCTTCATAGCGTTGGGTGCAAGCTGTTTGTGTTTGTGCAGGTACTTGTGACTTGACGCGATCCTCCCACTGGATCAATACCTTGGTTCTCAAACTGAGGGAAATACTTACCGCCGCTATGCTACATCACCCTTTCCTCTTCAAGGGAACACCAACGCAAGGCTCCAAGGCCGCGGGGAAATTCTTTGCATATTTGCCAAGGAAGTCCATATAGGCGTAGCCTGTAGCAGAAGGATTCCTGGCGCCGTTGCCATGGAAGGTCTGCTGACGCAGTAGCAGTAGGCTATGTTCCTACTTGTTATGAACAGCAAGCAAAACTAAAACAAACTAAAAAGTAAAGAGCGGGACGCTCCAAGCATAGCACATAACATATGAAGTGATAAAAATATAGCATGGAGATGGACGAACTAATGATTGTTGATAGAAAAGGGGATGCACGGGGGCATCCCCAAGCTTAGACGCTTGAGTCTCCTTTGAATATTTATTGGGGTGCATGGGGGCATCCCCAAGCTTGAGCACTTGACACTCCTGTATCTTCCTTCATCATTTCCCATCGCATACTTGAAAACTCCCTTCATACAAAACTCATCATAAGCTGATTAGAGTGGTTAGTACCCTTAATAAAATAATTCATTACCTGCTGGAAATAAATATTTTCATGAAAAGCTACTGTTTATAATGATTTCAAAAAGGTTTTGGCAAATAAAAAGTAAGTTTAGGATTTGCAAAACAATGGAAACGCAAAACATGGCAGAATCTGTGAAAAACAGAACAACATGTAGTAAATAATTTATTCGAGGCACTTCTGCAACTAAAATAAAAAACTCGTAACATATGCCAGAAAGTCAATTATATAGAGCATGCTTTAAAAAAAGTTAGATCAAAACGAGGTTCTGCTGATTTTTTTGGTGATTTTTTCCGTCAAGCACACATAATTTGTTTCTGGACAGCATGTCACAATTTTTGAACTTTCTTGCAATCGGAGGCTATAACTTGGCACAAAGCTTAAAAATAAAGATACAATGATGTTTCTACAGTAGTAACAAGCATCAAGGCCACTAAAATTGAAAGTAAAAATAATTTGGGTTGCCTCCCAACAAGCGCTTTATTTTATGTCTTTGAGCTAGGTATAATGCAAGAAGATCAAGTGTTATCAACTCCAAAAGAATAACTTGCCCGAGTAACGGAATCATAAGGTAACTTAATCTTATTTCTAGGGAAGTGTTCCATTCCCTTTTTATGGGGGAATTGGAATTCAATGATTCCCTCTTTCATGTCAATGATAGCACCAACGGTGCGGAGAAAAGGACATCCCAAAATAATTGGACATGAAGGATCACATTCAATGTCCATAATTAGAAAATCAACGGGCACATAATTATCATTGACAATAATAAGCACATCATAAATTCTCCCTAAAGGTTTATTTATGTAAGAATCAACAAGACGAACACCAAAAGAACATGGATCATAAGGTTTCCAATCAAGCATGTCATACATTCTTTTGGGCATAACGGAGGCACTAGCTCCAACATCACACAAAGCAAAGCAAGAAATATTATTCAATTTGATATTGACCATAGGATCCCAACCATATTCTAGTTTTCTAGGAATAGAAGTCTCTAGCTTGAGCTTCTCCTCCCTAGCTTTGATAAGAGCATTGGTAATATGCTCGGTGAAGGCAATATTGAGTGTACTAGTGTGGGGGTCTTTAGCCATTCTTTGAAAAAAGGTGATGAGTTCGGAAAGACTACAATTGTGAAAATCAATATCATTGCTATTAAGTAAAATTGTAGTGTCATCCTCTATGTCTGATTTGCTCTCTATTATAAGAGTTTGGACGTCTTCCCAAGTTTGGGGACATTTAGCAGCAACTTCAAACCAAAGATCCTGTGGCTTCCCGATGCAACCATGCCAAGGGAATAATTCTCCATAATGACTAGTATAGTCACAAGGTTTACTTGTAAAAAGACCCTTAGTGGTAACTGGAGCAATAGAAGAGAAGGTATAATAATTGTTGTTGTGACTAGTGAAGTCACCCAACATGGTGTTCTCAGTGGAACCCATAGCAACAGCAACAAGCAAGAACAAAGCAACTAATTTTTTTGTGGTTTTTTTGATATAAGACTCTAAAGAAAAAACTAAAAAGCAAATTAACAAGACTAAAAAGCAAAGGTAAAGGATAGCATGCAACTCCCCTATCTTGAATACTGGAGTCCCCGACAACGCCGCCAGAAAACTTTGCTTGATGACGAGATGATGTATATACTTCTCGCACCTTGTTGGTTACCCCAAGTGGAAGGTTGAGATGTAGTCAGCAACAAGTTTTATCTCACACAGAGACTGTAAGGTTTATCGAACCAGGAGGACTCCTAGGATCAACAAGTAGGTGTGTCCTGTCCTGGCTAGCAGAAGACGTGGACCTGCACAAACAACAAATAACTTTGGTTCCAACGAGTACAGAGAGGTTTTCAATCTCTCCGGCCTTGTAGTTTGCAAAGGATCAAAACACAAGAGGGAAAGTAATAGTGATTGCAACGGAAGAGTAAATGAAAGCGGTAAATGATAGAGGTGTAAACAATCATCGTGATATGGACCTGAGTCACATGATGTTCACTAGTGATGTCTCTCTCCCAAAAGACGATAAACAACTATGCTTTGGTAAACAAATCACAGTTGGGAAATTGACAGAATTATGAACGCACCGCAATGCTAATTATGCTACTTGATAGTTAGAGGTTCAATGGTAATGGGCAGTACACCAAGACAAGTAGACCGTCTATTCATCAGCATGTACTTACTAATCATCCACCTTGAGATATCTATCAGACCATCTCGCCAGTATTAAGCTGCGAGCCCCACCCAAAGTGTAAACTCAAAGCAACGGACAACTACACTAACGAACTATGCGTAAAGTAAACAATCCTTGCAACCGTGGTCAGAAGCACCATTGTTTTCTCCCTTGTGGCAACAACACATCCCCTAGTCTCATGTTTCTGTCACTCAAGCTAGACATCGAGGGGCAGGAACCCACAATCATGCATAACGCTCCCTCTTGGAGTTGCAATCTACTACTCGGCCCAAGCAATAAATAGCAACGAAGAACATGCATGAATCACTAAGGAACATAATATAAAAAGATAATCAAATATATATAACTCATAACAATATGAACATAATCTCATAACCCATCGTATCCCAATAAACTGAGCGTAGCAATAGAAAGAGAATTACATAGATGCCTTTGAAAGGACGTGGATGTCGCCTAGAGGGGGGTGAATAGGCGATTTAAAATAATTACGGTTTAGGATTGAAAAAATGCGGAATAAAACTAACGTTTAATTTGTCAAGGAAAAAACCTACAACAACTAGGCTCACCTATGTGCACCAACAACTTGTGCTAAGAAAGATAAACAACTAAGTGATAGCAAGATATATGACAATAAACAATATGTCTATCACAAAGTAAAGTGCATAAGTAAAGGGTTCGGGTAAGACATAACCGAGGCACGCGGAGACGATGATGTATCCCGAAGTTCACACCCTTGCACATGCTAATCTCCATTGGAGCGGTGTGGAGGCACAATGCCCCCCAAGATGCCACTAAGGCCACCGTAATCTCCTCACGCCCTCGCACAATGCAAGATGTCGTGATTCCACTAAGGGAGCCTAGAGGGCGGTCACCGAACCCGTACAAATGGCAACCCTTGGGGGCGGTTACCGGTACCCATACAAATTGCTCGGGGCAATCTCCACAACCTAATTGGAGACCCCGACGCTTGCCCGGAGCTTTACACCACAATGATTGAGCTCCAAGACACCACCAAGCTTCTAGGACGCCAAAGCATCCACGAAGAACAATCTCTAGGGTACTAAGTACCAAAAGGTAATATGGCTTGTCAAACTTCACTTCCACGTATCACCGTGGAGAACTCAAACCGATGCAACTCATGCAATGGCAAGAACACACAAAGTGGTCAAGTCCCTCACACTCAAATCCCTCCACAACAACAAAAGCTATGGAGAAATATGTGAGGAAGAACAAGGAGCTCACAAAGAACTCCAAGATCTAGATCCCAAGGGTTCCCCTCACATAGAGGAGAAAGTGATTGGTGGAGATGTGGATCAAGATCTCCTCTCCATTTTCCCTCAAGAACAAGCAAGAATCATTGGAGGGATTGAGAGCTAGCAAGCTCTAAGAAGGTCAACAATGGAGGTAGAACATGAGCTCAACGGTTGGATTAGCCCAAGGGGGAAGAAGACCCCCTTTATATAGTGGGGGAAGGAATCAGACCGGTACCCCCACTTACAGCCCGAGCCCAACGGTATTACAGCTGGCTGCAGCGGTACTACTGCTGACCCTCCTGCAGTACTACCGCTGACCCTACAGTGGTACTACCGTTGGCTGCAGCGGTACTACCACTGAGCCCATGGTATTGCAAAGATACTACCGGGCCAACCACCGCCAAGAAAGTCTTCGCAAAAAGTCGGACGTAGTACAACCGCAAGGATGACGGTACTAAAGTCCTGGAGCGGTACTGCCGCTGACCAGGGGCGATACTACCGCTCGGCCAGCGGTACTACCGCCAGTTCTAGCGGTACTACCACTAGGGCCAGCGGTACTACCGCCATCTCTAGCGGTACTACCGCTAGGGCCAGCGGTACTACCGCTCGCCACTGAAACAGCCATAACTTTCGCATACGAGCTCCGAATCGAGCAAACCCAAGCTTGTTGGATTCAGGACGACAAGAGCTATCCAAACAGATATGAAAATGCAAATGATATTGAGATTTGAGTCCTCTATGAATGAAGAACCGGCAAAAACTCCAACATCGAAAACATCATAGTAGATGCATATGGACTCCGTTTTCGATGAACTCGAGCTTTTCATGGAGATGACCATAAGCTCTAAAACTCACAAAGAGAAACGCCAAATAAGAACCAAGAAGTATGATACAAGGATGGAAATGGTTTGATCCCTCAACGAACGATACGATCGAGCTACTCACTTGAGAGCCCCCCTTGACAGAACGGCAATCTATCCTAAAATAGAAAATCTATCAAGGGCAAACCTATACCTTGCACCTCGTCCTCTTGAACTAGATGACGATGATCTTGGCTTCCTCAAGATGGACCATGATAACCCACAAGTATAGAGGATCACAACAGTTTTCGAGGGTAGAGTATTCAACCCAAATTTATTGATCTGACTCAAGGGGAAGCCAAAGAATATTATCAAGTATTAGCAGTTTAGTTATCAATTCAACCATACCTGAAAGATTTAGTATCTGCAGCAAAGTATCAGTAGCAAAGTAGTGTGATAGCAACATTAGCAACAGTAACCAGTAGCAGCAAAGTGACATCAGCAGCAGCAGAGTAACAACAGTAGCAACGGAGTAACAGTAGCAGCAGTGACAAGAGTAGCAGCAAAGTAACGTAGCAAGGACCACTAGGAAAAACTTGTAGGCATTTGTAATGCTCCGAGTGTGTAGCTTACCATATTTGGAACCTTCTCTATGTGGGTCCAACTTGTCATTGACATGAGATTATGTGCATGTGATATTTCATGTGATGCTTCCCTTGTTTTGTTTTGTTTTGCATGCATGCATCCATTCCATCCCGTTCATCCTTGCCTTTGTATTGTTGTGCTTGTGTTCCATGAGTTGTGATGTGATGATGGTATGTGTGATAAGTGGACTTGTGGAGTGGGCAATGGTAGTAGGAAGCTATGTGGTTGCTCTAGGATTATAAAACTTCCCCCCTCTCTTTTATCTTAAGCTCTATATTTACTTGATCCTTGCCTGTTTTAAAAATGTCCATGATTTAGTATATTTTGTGGTGATTGTGGAGATAGGTATTTGTTGTTTTAAACTTTGTTTGAGAGGTGCTATATATTCACAAAACAGTGGTATAAATACTGTTTTTGTAAATATTTGCTTGCCACTAAAATACCTTTTCTAGTTTATTAAAACAGGTCTTATTTTTCTATCTCCAGGAATGTGCTTGTGATATTTTTATCACTTGTATATTTCCATGTGCTTTTCTTCTTATCTATTTGTTTTTCTGTAAATAGGATATCAAAGGGAATAGTTTTTCCCTTATCTGCCGCCACAGGTGGGCTCTCTCCCTCCTTGGCCGGCCCATCTACTCTCTCTCATGTGCAGAGAGCCCACAAGCACGACCATCTCTTCCTCCTCTCGACGTCAGCACTGTACGACCATAGCTCGACCTCCCGGTCGCCTCCCCTCCAATCCTGCGGCTCATGCACGTTCCCCGAGGTGATATAAGCTGCTAGAACCCTCCTCCGTACCTAGGGTTCCCTCTCCTTCCTCCAGCGCTGCCGCCTTCTCCTTTCGTCTTCCTCCCCTCTCTGGTAAGTACAGTAGGTAGCCAGAGAACCCTCCGCCGTCGAACGCCGTCCTCCCGTCGTCTCCGGCACCGGCGGCCATGTCCAGGGGCACGGGAGATCGCCCCGCACTCCATTACCGCCATCGCTGAGGTCGAGGAGCGACCTCAACGACGGCCAGGACCTCATCATTGCCTCGGACCAGGAGCTCTTCTTCCTCTTCTTTGGTTCGGCAGGAGCAGTTCACTCTTCTTCCTCTTCATCGTCTCGTTGCCGTGGAGGCCTCTCCTTCCTTCCCCAAAGGTGAGGTAGCACCTCCCCTTCTTTCTTCCTCCTTGGTTCGTCCTAGGTCCGCCTAGAGCTCGTATGCCTCTCTGTCATAGTAGTTCGGCAGCAGGTAGTGATGGGGGTGCAGTAGCGTACCGCAGTGGTTCGGAGGCGTGTTGTCGGTGTGTGGGTAGCAGTAGAGTAGGAGATCGCCTCCCTGGCGTGGGTTCCTCTGGTAGAAGCTGCAGCAGCAGGACGTCGGCGATCTTCGTGTCGCTGAATTCTCTGTCGAGCAAAGCAGCAGCGCGTGTGTTGTGTAAGTGGTGCAGTAGCTTGGTAGATGTATGTGTATGCTGATGGGTGATGTGTGTGGTAGTGGATGTGGAGGTGCAGGTAGATAGCAATAGCCGTAGCCGAGCGTAGCGCTGGCCTTCTTTCCCTGCAGTGCGCACAGTTCTGCACCGGCAAGTGCACCGGCGCCTCTCTGTTTGCAGAGAAGGTGCCCCTTTTTTTTGCTTCTTACCTAGCGTAGAACCCCCCTTATAGCAGTAGCCACCTTCCTAGCCGAGTGGTGCGAGCGAAGTGCCTCCACCACGGGGATCTTGAGTTCGAATCCCCCTGGCGCCCTTTTGTTTTGGGCTTTATTCCGCTGTTGTGATCCAATAGCAACAGGGAGAGGTTAGCTTGTTTGCCTCCCCTGCCCTATCGAGCAAATCAGTCTAGCACAGTGGTATGAGCAGAGCTTGTGCACCAGGGGCACAGGGGTTCGACTCCCAGGGTGCCCCCTTTTCTTTTGCTTCTTGCTATATTTTTTTCCCTCTTTGCTTGTTGCTATTCTTGTGCCAAAAATCCATAGGTGACAATGGCCTTTTATTTTTTTCCTTTGCTGCTATGGAAGTGCCATATGAAGTGATGCATGTGTGTGTTCATGTGAGAGGTGTATGTGTGTGTGTGTGTGTGCATACACATGGAGTTAGCCACATGTGTAGGTGATGTGTGTGTGGTGCCTCGCTTGTAGTTGATGTAAGTGTAGGTGGTGTGTTCTTTTGCTGGTGTGTCTAGTTAGATGGCAGTAGGTATGTGCATGTGTGAGTGAGTGTTGCACACACATGAGGTGTTGCTAGTGTATGTATGCATGTGTGTGTAAATGCCATATGCATGTGTTAGCATTCTTTTGTGTTGCTAGCATGTGTAGGTGGTGTGGATTCTACTAGATGACATGCATATGATTTGATGATATGCATGTGGTGAAAACAGCCCCATATGCAAGTTGTGCACCTCCTCATGTTTAATATGAGAGAGAGAGCATGATGTGTGTGGGGGGGGGTCTTAGTGAGAAGTATTTGTGTTGTTGATGTGCTTGACACCAACATGGGGTCCAAACCCTCATGTCCATATTGTCTTGTGCACATGAGCATAGCTATGTTATAGTTGTTCTAGTGAGAGTTGCATGAAATGTTGCACTATTCACTATGTTGGATTCTATGTAGATTTTCTTTTCTAGTTTGTGCTCACTTGCTCCAAGTAAGTGCCCACATATTATATATGTTTTTGTGGTAGAAAGGTACCAGGAATCCAATGGTGAAATCATTTCTGCCATTGGAACATTTTTTGGAAAAGTCACATTTGCATTTTCTTCTAAGTCTAGAGCTTGGTTCCATGGGTTCGGAGGTGCTCTTGTATTTGTTTCTTGGTTGTGGTAGTAGAGGGTGACCCCCTCTACCACATGTTGGTTTCAATTCACGATTTGGAATCCATGTGTGCAAGTTGTGCCCATCCAAAGTAGGCTTGTGGCTGAAATTCCAGCTTAGTGAAATCTGAGATTTTCACCAAGTCTGAGAATCTGGTTATATTTTCTTCTCCTGTAGATGAGGTTGTGCTGGTCATTGTGTTGTGATCTAGCCCTAGCTTTCAACTACAAAGTGGGACCTGATATGTTTGTATAGCTCCCTGTAAAATTTTCATGTCATTTGGAGCCCTGTAGGTATTGTTTTGTCTGCTATCAAAAAGCTTCAGAGCAAAGACAGAAAGTCAGGTGCAGGAATTTTCACTAAGTCCCTGAGATCTGATGGTTTTGGGAAAGTTTGCAGCCTTGTATCTTCCTATGCTTAATTTCTTTTTGTGTGTTTCTTGCTTGTGCTGGTAGTATTCTTTTCTAGGTACAGCCACATATATTATTTGTCATAGTTGGGTGGTTGTAGGTGCTTTGCATGTAGCTCACAAAGTGCTAAGATGCAGATTATGGCAGATTTTGTAGTTTTGTCATTTTGATGATTGTGAGTGCTTAGTTGATGTTGTGGTGTTCTTCCTTGCTCCAATCCATTAATGTTGGGTTGTTATATGTCTTGGCAACCTGGGAATACCAGATTGGTGCCATTTGAGTGTGTGGTGAAGATTTTGACACGTAGGGCTTCATATCTTGCTTTGTTGATTCCCGTTGATTCGTAGCTCCGATTGTATTGTTCTTTATATGGTTTTGCATCGATTTCTCGAGACGCATCTGATCATGTCATTCTCATGCATGTCAAAATATCTTAGGGTACAGTTCTGTCCAGGAGCTTGCATTAGCTTCTTTTGCTTGTGCTAGTGATAGAAATTAGTGATGCATGCTCATATTCATCTCATGCATTATGTGCTTGTTGCATCTTGAGGTGTTGTTGTTCATTGGATGTTATTCTTATGTTGGGTAGCACCGGGACCGGAGAACGAGTACGTGGATTCGGGAGAGTACGTGCAGGACGAACAAGAACCATTCCAAGCTGAGGATATCACAGGCAAGATGGTATGACCTTGATTCCATCTCTAGACTTGTTATGCTAGTTTGAGTTTCCATGTCATATTGCTCGCTGCCTACCACTGAATTAAATAGCCTCTTGATATGCCATGAACCCATAGACTGATCCCTTCCTAGCAAAACTTGAATGGCTAAGTAGGCTTTGCTCAGCTACTAATGTTAGCGTTGCTAGATGCAGGTGCTTTGACTCATGTGATAACATGAGCTTGATATCATTATCTTAAATTCTGTTATTTAATTAATGCACCTATATACTTGGTAAATGACGGAAGGCCTAGCCTTTGCCGGGTGTTTTGTTCCGTTATTTCCGCCTTAGTTACCGGCTACGAGTGTTTGATTCCATATTGATCGCTCCTAACACGTTCGGGGTTGTTATGGGGACCCCCTCAATAAATCGCGTAGCGCTAAGGCTTGTCCAGCAGGACCCAACATTGGTTTTATTGCTAATCACTTAATAACCTACATAGGCTATAGCTACCCCGAGCAATTTAATCAACAACCGGGCCAGTGCTCCTCATGAGTGTTGGTCCAACCACCTAGCAGTCGGCAAGACCACCCGAAGGAAACTTGAGGTTTGGTCCTTGTCCACTTTGCATAGACGGTGTTGTCCTAAGACTGAGATACGCGGCTCTTATCGGGTCGTCGAAACACCGGGAGGTCCGGCTAGCCTTGTCTTACCTTAGCGATATATCTTGCATATAGGACTCCCAGTGAAGCTTTGGTTTCCCCCAGAGTTGAGGTTTTCCTCTAAGCAATCCGACGAGATAACGAGATTTGTGATAGAGGATTACTTTGCGGCCTCTTGTCACACCCTGTTTTTCATCACAAGTATTTTATGTTGCAAAAATCAGAGCTTGTTAAAACTTTTTCAAATAATGTTGTGAGTGCAATGTCAGCCCTTGTATGAGTGAATGCTTGCTTGCTTGATGACTCAAACCCATGAAAAACTTATTATTTTGCTCTCTTCAAAAACCCCTTTTCCTTTTTATCAAGATCACCTTCATCATGTTGGGATACACTACTAGCTCATGAAGCCAAGTGGAACTTCCAACCAAAGTTGGTGATATGGTCCAAATATTATTTTCATTCATTAAAAACATTAATTGGTGATTTAAAAAATTATTTTCCTATTTTATATTTATGTCTGTTTCTAAGGCCAGGAATGATATTCCCACAAGGAAAATTGCTTTCCTGCCTTAGAAAATTCTGAGTAAATTCATGGAAGCTCAGAAGGACATATATTTTCCATATATAAGATTTTAAACCCTATTTTATATTAGTATTATTTGAGTAAAACCCTGAAAACCATTTCTGTCTGTTTTAGCTTTTTGAGATGTTTCCAAAGGAAATGATCTCAATAAATTCCCACAAAATTCCAGGAGCCCTCCCAAGCCATATTAGGTGCTCACATAAAATCTCACCTTGATCCAAGGTGCGGAAGTGCACCTAATGAGCCCAAAACCCTCTCTGTCCAGAAAAGAGTTGGAACAACTCTACATTGCAAAGTTTCTCCAATGGAGCTGAAACATTGCACACGTGTTAGACACCCCAAATGAGGACTCCACACCAAAGATGGGATTTGTGAGACTATGATTGGCCACACTTCCTTTGTAAAGGACAATACTGGTCATTTTGAGGCATTTTCAAGTTTACAAAGCTAAACTTGTCCAATGGAGCTCAAATTTGGTGAAACCCCATGTTTTTACCCCAAGACCAAACCTGTTAAGTTTCAGTTCCAGTGGTGGAGTGGAAGCACCCCAAATCACTGCCGAACTCCTATTGACGGGAAGGTAAAGACCCTCCTAGCCACTGTTTTACCCAATGGCAAAGACCCAAACTTGGTGAGTTAGAGCCACAGAACACCCTGAGCACCCAGTCAACCAGCCCCTCCCCAACTCCAAGCACTAGTGACAAGAACTTCAATTTGAGCCGCAGGGCAGTACTGGCAACACTATTGTTCCTTGCCTCCTTTGACCAGCTCATGCTCCCACTAACACACAACGGCTAGGCACACTCCCAGCAACACTCAGGACATGGAGGACACGTCCCAAGTGCGCCAGAGCGCGCCAGCATGCCGTGGCATGCCAAAACTGCACTCTGGGCGCGCTACAGAGAGCCTCCAACAAGGGGACGTTGCCCCGGCCAGTTCCAGCCTCCCCAATAGTGTCCAAACGCTCCCCCGACAGCCATTCAGTGCAAAGCTACCCCCAGGGACCCTCTCCCCTCGCGCAAGAGCTCAGGCGACGCGTGCCCGCGCGCGCCCGACGCGGCCGAGCATGCACGGTCGCTGCGGCTCAACCCCCACTCGCTTTCCCTCTGCGGTCGTTGCACCAGGAGGTCCTAAACCACGTCCCGAACCCGTGGTTTCGCGGCCAGCACCTCACTGTGCACGCATGCGCGCCACGGTGAGTTACCGGCGCGCCCGAGTCGGGTCACCGTCGCTGGCCTATAAATAGGTCCCCCCGGCACCCCAACACCCCCATGCAGCTTCAGCACAACCACTAGACTCCCCCTAGCCGCCAAATTGAGCTCGCAGAGCCCCGGTGCTCGAGATCGACCGAGGCCCCTCCGCCTCGGAGCTCCGGTCGATCTCCAGGTACACGCCGGCTCGTGCGCTGCCCGACCTCCCATTGCACTCCCCTTGACGCCAGGACCATTTCCCCCAACTTCCCCGAGCGAATCCGTGCCCCTAGCCACTAGCTCGACGCCAACCCGAAACCTTTCCGCCACGATCACCTCGTCGCCGGCGACCCAGACCACCTCCGGTGACGTCCCGACCACGAGCAGGTAGGCGGAGGAACGAGGGACCCATTCCCGCTCCTAGTTTGGCCTAAGGACAACGGTAGCCTCGCCGGCGTCCGTCTCCACCTCTGTGGCTGGAGGTAGGAGAAGGACCCGATAGGTGGATCCCACCTGTCAGTGTCCTGGGGCAGCCAGCGCGCGCAGCCGCAGATACTGACCCCAGGGGCCCGCAGGTCAGGTTTGAACCTGGCCCGCACGCACCTGGTGGCCGGTCAGCTGGCTCGGCCGACTCCCAACAATTTTTCTTTTATTTTTTTAACCGTGGCCTTTTTCTTTTATTTTTTTAACCTGCAGCTTAAATGATTTTTATAAAAATATTTAGCCAGTAGAAAAATATGATTCTTCCACCAACAATTTTCTAAAAATGTGTAGTAATTGATTCTGTAGTGTTTGACATTTTTCAAAAACTGTTTTGGTATAATAAAATGATATTAGAAACATTTGTTTCCTTCTGTTTTCTTTTAAATAAATATGCTTAGCTAATAAAAACCATAGGAAACATTTTTCAAAATAATAAACTGAATTTATTCAAACTTTACAACATTTTTAAAAGCACCTTGTGATCTGTTTTGGTGTGAGCTATTATTTATTTATTCCTTTCTCGACGGTAGAGTTACCGAGTGACGGAGGATCCGGAGCGTAAGACCTCGAAGACCCTGGATACCTATCTGACCAAGGCAAGCAGCCATTTGACCATGACTTAAGCATATGAAATGATGCATGCTAGAATAGCAAGTACTTTTCGTTGCATGAGATCATAGAGCCGGTTCATCATTGATGTGATGGTACCGAAGGCTTCATCGAAGCACCTGCATGATAGTGATGTTATTCATATGGCTCCTCGGAGCACAAACATGATGAGCTTGACCCTACCATCTATGAGGATCATGCTACTGTCATGTTGACTAGTAGAGTAAGATCATTACATTGAGCTTGACCCTACCCCTTGAGGGTCATGTTGATACCATGTTGACAATTAATGATAGAGCATATTATCATGAACATGATGATGAGTTAAATCAAGAGTTTACGAAAACCCCGTCGAGTGCCACTAATGCCCGAGGGTGATGATGAGTTGGTGATCAGTTTTGGTGAAGTGATGTACCGGTGTTTTGTGTGAGTATGGTTTCGGAAATGGGATTAGATTTATGATGTGTTGACCGTCCCAACCTTACCTGTACGACCACGTTACCCCTTTATGGGACGGGGTTTTGTTGATTACTCTGGTCAGTACTAGCAAAGAGCCAAATTACTAGTGGCGGGAGTGATCGGTGTCACTCTCGTGATGGGGTCGTGCCAGGTAGGACGACTATGCCATTATTATGAGTTCCAGGCACACCGTTGGTCCCTGCATGGTTGATACTGTCGAGAGTCGGTGCTTGTAAGACGTACAACATGTGGGCTGGGTACCAATCGAGTGGACCTCTTTGTCTAGTATCGCCAGGGGAAAGATGATGATCGGGTACTTACCTCGGGTATACGTGATATACCGCGAGTCGTGGATGACACGGAAGTTTCCCGTTTCTCGTGGGTCCAGCGTACTACCTCTGCAGAGTGTCAAACTATTCGAATAGCCGTGTCCACGGTCAAGGACAGTTGGGTGGTGCTGCTTAAACTACGTCCAGCATTTCCGCATAAACCAAGTGTGTGTGTGGTGTTAAAAAGGTGTTGTTATGATAATCACAATAATATGACCAAGTTCGGGGACTTGGCATATAGGGTAAACCCGGATGGTTTAGCCCTCATTAACACATTGAGGTTATAACAAGTCCGATGACTTGGCATATAGGGTGAACCCGGTGTGTTTAACCCTTGTCAGATATGTTGATATCTGTAACATGTTCTTCAAGAGTAGTTCTTTAACTTGTTGCATATACCTGATCATTCCACCAAATTGCATTCCACCAGAGATACATGTTACTGTTATTCTTCACTATAAATGTTCATATCATGGAGTGTTTGCGAGTACATTCAAAGTACTCATTGGCTTGCCACTGGTTATATTATTGACCAGACATGGAAGGACCGGAGTTTGGCGATGAGTACGCCGTCGGAGACGAACCTGCGATCTAGGACGCTTCCAAGTCAGAATGCCTGTCGGTGTAGGCTTGATGGCATGGGCACCGCTTAGCCCTTACGAGTTTCCGCTACTCGATGTATCTGTTTAATTGGCTTTAGGCCTCGCTCTTGAACCCGACCTTCTAGTCGTTTGATGTAATAATTTCGGTACTTGGATGTAAGACTCTATTATTCAGTATCTGTGTTCAGTGAACATTGATCCTCGGGGTCACTTGGCACGGCAAACTCGACTTGCTAGTCGGGGTCCCCACAGAACTGGTATCAGAGCCATCCTGACTATAGGAAGCCTTAGATAGCATGGACGTTAGCCGAGAACGTTAGAACGCCAGCCTTGCACAAAAGTTTTGCACATACACCCTTCTGACTTCTCTCCTATGCCTTGTAGATGGCTGCCGTACCTGAGACGCTTCTGGAGACCGGCTTTCCACTACTCCTGGTGGATTGTCTCGAGAAGTGCCACGTACGTCGCACGCCGATCTTTCTCTACCACGAGCACTGGGTCAACGCCGACACTAAGGAATATCATGTGGACGTGATAGTGAAGGCTAATGACTCCCCGTCTAGTTGGTTCTTCTAAGGACCACAGATGGGAGAGCTGATGTTGGTAGTGGAGACAGCCGCACGAGAGGCGCTCGTGCGTCTCTGCAGCATCCTCCGTGAGATGGCTAATGAGCCTGTCACTCGTCACCTACCTTTCATTAAGGAAGGAGTGGATGGGAGTTGGACACTCACCCCAGCCATGGAGGATGGGATGCCATTAAGGTTTCAGACCTACTTCAGCCTCTCGTCGGACACCCTGACGCACTTCTTGGTTAAGGAATCAGCCAAGCTTCGCCAAGAGCTGCACCTAGTCAAGGGCCTGCTCCACACCGAGAAGATGCAGAATCAAAAAGTAAAGAAGGCAGGCGTACCTGAAGGGAGGACAGCTGTTGCTACTAGGGGTGGTGTGTTACCCATCCAGGCAGTCCCTCTTCGGAGTCGCCGTCTGACAGCGGAAGGGTACACTGAGATCTTCGCCGCCTCGCCTAAAAGACGCCGTGATATGCGGATTCTTTCTTCCACTCCTATAAAGGAAGAAGATGTTGATGAAGACGAGGACAAAGATGAGGATCCTGTTGAATCCTCCTTTGAGACCGAGCAGTCCGCCGCGTAGGATTTAGCGTAGGCAATTAGGAATACCCCGAGCATAGGGTATCCATGTATCCGTTTCTAATTTACGTATGTGTGCATGATGTAAGTCACCTATTGCCTTAGGCAGCCTCTAAGTGACTACGTCACCTAGTTTTTGTGAATGCAATTTCCAGTTTGTCAAAAACTTTGGTTTTGAAAACTTGGCACATGCACGCATTGGACCCCCTCTTACTAGGAGGGAATCCTTGTATTCCCAAGCAAGGTGGCATTTTGACCTGTATGTTTCTATGACAGGATGGTGAACGCAACCCGCAATAGCACCTTCGGCAACCCCGGCGTCGGCTCCTCAGGGACGCCGCAGGGAACCGAAGGAGAAGCTCACGCTGGAGGTCACCACGAGCAGCCTAGAGACCTTCCACCACCACCTCCTCCTGAGAACTTGACGATGGCTCAGTTCCTTCAAGCTCTTTGGGAGGAGCGTCAAGCCAGCAATGCCGCTATTCAGCAGCTGACTCAAGTCCTGGTGGACAGCACGCCGCGGAATGGAATGGCGGTGGTTGCTCTACTCTTTCTGAGTTCATGCGGACTACGCCCCCCATATTCACGGAGACGACTGAACCAATGGACGCCGATGACTAGATCCGCACCATTGAAGACCTCCTTGCACTGGTCAAGTGCACTGACGATCATGAGAAGGTCCTTTATGCTTCTCACTATCTCGGAGGCACCGCCAGGGCATGGTGGGATGGATTCCAGATCATGCGGATAGGGCAAGTCATCACTTGGGTGATGTTCAAGGAAGGATTTCGCGCGGCTCACATTCCACCTGGACTGATGACCATTAAGAAGCGGGAATTCCGAGCCTTGAGGCAGGGCAGTGGAACTGTTAAGGAGTACCTGCAGAAGTTTAACCTCTTGTCGAGGTACGCGCCCGAAGATGTTAACACTAAGGCCGCTAAGGTGGAACGCTTCATGGAAGGGTTACAGCAGTCCCTGCAATACCAGCTGGTGGTTTGCGACTGCCAGACTTTCAACGAGTTGGTTAACAAGGCGCTTATGCTGGAAGACAAGGTCGTGCGATGGACGACACCCGCAAGCGCAAACTGATAGGCAGTGGAGGACCCAGTAGCGCAACACCAAGACCATGGGAGTCAACACTTGCAAGACCTAACTTTCAGCAGCAGCAGTACAAGCACCCGGTGTTCCGCCAGAATTATCAGCCTCAGCAGCAAGCCAAGCCAGTAGTCAACCCGCCGAACAATGGTGGAGTCAAGACCAACCCTTCGGGGCAGGTCACCTGATTTGGGTGTGGTCAGACCGAGCACTATTCCAGGCAGTGCCCCAACAAGAAGCCCGACGCACCGCGTCCCAATGCACCCAACCCCGGTCAAGGTGCACCAGGAAGGAACCAGGCCCCCCTTAACCAGCAATTCAATGGCAGGGGCCGGATCAATCACATCACTGCAGAAGAGGCGCAGGAAGACCCGGACTGCATTCTGGGTACGTTCCTCGTCAACTCAACTCCAGCAACAGTGTTGTTTGATTGTGGTGCCTCGCATTCTTTTGTTACTCAAAGGTTTGCGTAGAAGTGTGGTTTAAAACCCACTCTACTCCATGGGCGATGGCAATTAAAACCCCGGGAGCAGTATTGAGGACCAACCTAGGGTGTAGAAGGGTCGAGATAGTTATCAATGGAACGAGTTTCTTGGCAGACCATATCGTGCTTAAATCGCAAGGTGTAGAAGTAATCCTCGGCATGGATTGGTTGGCCAAGCACCAGAGTCTTTTGGACTGTGCCAACAGGGCCATTACCTTGACAAGCAACAAAGGGGTCAAGGTCAAGTTTGTCTCCGAGCCAATATCGGCACAAGTACCTCGTCTCAACAGTCTATCCGAGGTAGAGCTTGATCAAGTGCCTGTAGTCTGTGAATACCCGGACGTCTTTCCTGACGAGCTACCCGGAATGCCTCCTGACCGAGACACCAGTTCATCATCGAGCTCATGCCCGGATCAAGGCCTATATATAAAAAGCCTTACAGGATGGGTTCCGAAGAGCTGGCAGAGCTGAAGAAGCAGCTGGATGAGCAACTCAGGAAAGGGTTCATCCGTCCGAGTGCATCACCTTGGGGATCACCTGTTCTATTTGTTTCAAAGAAGGATGGTACCATTCGACTCTGCGTCGATTACCGTTCTCTTAATGAAGTCACAATTAAGAACAAGTACCCGTTCCCCAAGATCGAAGACCTGTTTGACCAGTTAAACGGGGCCAGGGTATTTTCCAAGATCGATCTTCGATCGGGATATTACCAGTTGAAGATTCGACCCGAAGATATATACCCAAGACTGCATTCGTGACCCGATATGGTCTACATGAATGCACTATCATGCCCTTCGGTTTGACAAATGCCCCAGCCTACTTCATTACCTCATGAACAAGGTCTTCATGGAATATTTGGACAAGTTTGTCGTCGTGTTCATCGATGACATATTAATCTTCTCCAAGTCCGAAGAGGAGCATGAGCAACACCTGAGGTTAGTACTGGGAAAGCTTCGAGAGAACCAGCTTTATGCAAAATTCAACAAGTGTCAGTTCTGGCTGAACGAAGTTGGATTTCTGGGTCATACCCCGACGGCACACGGTTTGGCCGTAGATCAGTCCAAGATTACTACAGTGACCAACTGGGAATCACCAAAGGACGTGAAGGATGTCAGGAGTTTCCTCGGGCTCGTGGGATACTACCGCAAGTTTGTAGAAGGATTCTCCAGCATCGCTCGACCTATGACTCAGCTCTTGAAGAAAGGCCGGAAGTTCGAGTGGACACCGACGTGTGAAGCAAGTTTCCAGGAGTTGAAGAAAAGGCTAACTACCGCCCCGGTATTGGCTACCCCAGACATCAACAAGGAATTCGTGATATATTGTGATGCCTCTGGAACCGGGCTCGGTGGAGTCCTGATGCAAGATGGCAGGGTCGTGGCGTACTTGTCACGGCAACTGCGACCGCATGAGGAGAACTACGCCACCCACGATCTCGAGCTAGCAGCTGTAGTGCATGCTCTGAAGACGTGGCAACATTACCTTCTGGGGAAGCGATGTGAGATATATACAGACCATAAAAGTCTGAAATATATCTTCACTCAAAGGGAGCTGAATATGAGGCAACGGAGATGGCTTGAGTTAATCAAGGATTACGACCTCAGCATTCAGTATCATCCCGGCAAGGCGAACGTGGTAGCCGATGCCTTAAGCCGGAAGGCAGGCTCCTTGAACGTCACGCTCAAGGAAAGGTTACCCGTCTTGTATGAAGAGATGGAGAGCTTCGGGCTTGAGATAGTCGAACCAGGATACCTGGCCAACCTCGAAGTCAAGCGTACTCTGGCAGAAGACATCAAGGAAGCCCAGAAGGGGCACAAGAGTATCGAAGGCCTCAGGAGGAAGGTGCGAGAAGGCAAAGCCCCAGGATTCTCAATTGATGAGCAAGGAGTACTGTGGTACGGGAAGCGCTTATGCGTACCTAACCAGGCCGAACTTAAGGACTTGATCCTGCAAGAGGCTATGACACACCGTACTCTATCCATCCAGGTGGTACCAAGATGTACCAAGACCTCCGAGAACGATTCTGGTGGCATGGCATGAAGAGAGAAATTGGCTCCTATGTCGCTAAATGCGATGTATGCCGGCGAGTCAAGGCTGAATACCAGCGACCTGCTGGATTGCTGCAACCTCTTCAAGTGCCGAAATGGAAGTGGGATAAAGTCGGCATGGACTTCATCACTGGGTTGCCCCGGTCGAATAAGGGTCATAACTCCATTTGGGTCATAGTCGATCATTTGACCAAGGTGTCCCATTTCATCCCCGTTAACACCACCTACGATGGCAGCCAGCTGGCCAGTTTATACATTCATCGAGTGGCGAGTCTCCATGGAGTTCCCAAGGAGATCGTGTCCGACCGCGGCACGCAATTCACCTTAAGATTCTGGAAGAAGTTTCAAGAAGCTCTCGGAACCAAACTCTCCTTAAGTACGTCTTTCCACTCGCAGACGGGCGGACAAACCGAGAGGGTAAACCAGATACTTGAGGACATGCTCCGCGCCTGTGTTTTGGCTCATGGTGCCAAGTGGGAAGATTGCCTGCCATTTGCTGAGTTTTCTTACAACAACAGCTACCAGTCCAGTCTTCAGATGGCCCCATTCGAAGGGTTATATGGGCGGAAGTGCCGCACCCCGCTCAATTGGTCCGAAACCGGTGAAGGACTAGTTTTCGGACCAGAAGTACTGCAGGAAGCAGGGGAAAAGGTTCAGCTTGTCCGAGAGAACTTGGAGGCAGCTAACTCAAGGCACAAGAGCTATGCGGACCCTCGCTACAGAGATGTGGAGTTTGTTCCCGGAGACCAGGTGTACTTGCGAGTCATGCCTCTCAAGGGGACCAAGCATTTCCACGTCAAGGGGAAGCTAGCTCCAAGGTTCATTGGACCCTTCAAGATCACGGCAAGGCGCGGGGAAGTAGCTTATCAGTTGGAGCTACCTCCTGAGCTTTCGGGTGTACACAACGTATTTCGCGTGTCACAGCTCCGAAAGTGTTTACAAGTGCCGAACCGTCCCGATCTTTACAAGGACATTGATCATCAAGCTATTGACCTTCAACCGGACCTTACCTACTGCGAGAAACCGATCCGCATTTTGGATGAAGCCGAGCGTTGCACCAGAAGCCGCACCATCAAGTTTTTCAAGGTTCAGTGGAGCAACCATACCGAAGCAGAAGCCACGTGGGAACGTGATCTCCGATCAGAATATCCCGAGCTATTTAACGCTTAGATTAGGAATCTCGGGGACGAGATTCTTGTAAGAGGGATAGGTCTGTCACACCCTGTTTTTCATCACAAGTATTTTATGTTGCAAAAATCAGAGCTTGTTAAAACTTTTTCAAATAATGTTGTGAGTGCAATGTCAGCCCTTGTATGAGTGAATGCTTGCTTGCTTGATGCCTCAAACCCATGAAAAACTTATTATTTTGCTCTCTTCAAAAACCTTTTTTCCTTTTTATCAAGATCACCTTCATCATGTTGGGATACACTACTAGCTCATGAAGCCAAGTGGCACTTCCAACCAAAGTTGGTGATCTGGTCCAAATATTATTTTCATTCATTAAAAACATTAATTGGTGATTTAAAATATTATTTTCCAATTTTATATTTATGTCTGTTTCTAAGGCCAGGAATGATATTCCCACAAGGAAAATTGCTTTCCTGCCTTAGAAAATTCCGAGTAAATTCATGGAAGCTGAGAAGGACATATATTTTCCATATATAAGATTTTCAACCCTATTTTATATTAATATTATTTGACTAAAATCCTGAAAACCATTTCTGTCTGTTTTAGCTTTTTGAGATGTTTCCAAAGGAAATGATCTCAATAAATTCTCATAAAATTACAGGAGCCCTCCAAAGCCATATTAGGTGCTCACATAAAATCTCACCTTGATCCAAGGTGGAGAAGTGCACCTAATGAGCCCAAAACCCTCTCTGTCGAGAAAAGAGTTGGAACAACTCTACATTGCAAAGTTTCTCCAATGGAGCTGAAACTTTGCACATGTGTTAGACACCCCAAATGAGGACTCCACACCAAAGATGGGATTTGTGAGACTCTGATTGGCCACAGTTCCTTTGTAAAGGACAGTACTGGTCATTTTGAGACATTTTCAAGTTTACAAAGCTAAACTTGTCCAATGGAGCTCAAATTTGGTGAAACCCCATGTTTTTACCCCAAGACCAAACCTGTTAAGTTCCAGTTCCAGTGGTGGAGTGGAAGCACCCCAAATCACCGTCGAACTCCTATTGACAGGAAGGTAAAGACCCTCCTAGCCACTATTTTACCCAATGGCAAAGCCCCAAACTTGGTGAGTTAGAGCCCCAGAACAACCTGAGCACCCAGTCAACTAGCCCCTCCCCAACTCCAAGCACTAGTGACAAGAACTTCAATTTGAGCCGCTGGGCAGTACTGGCAACACTAGTGTTCCTTGCCTCCTTTGACCAACTCGTGCTCCCACTAACACACAACGGCTAGGCACACTCCCAGCAACACTCAGGACATGGAGGACACGTCCCAAGTGCGCCAGAGCGCGCCAGCATGCCGTGGCATGCCAAAACTGCACTCTGGGCGCGCTACAGAGAGCCTCCAGCAAGGGGACGTTGCCCCGGCCAGTTCCAGCCTCCCAAGTAGTGTCCAAACGCTCCCCCGACAGCCATTCAGTGCAAAGCTACCCCCAGGGACCCTCTCCCCTCGCGCAAGAGCTCAGGCGACGCGTGCCCGCGCGCGCCCGACGCGGTCGAGAATGCACGGTCGCTGCGGCTCGACCCCATTCACTTTCCCTCTGCGGCCGTTGCACCAGGAGGTCCTAAACCACGTCCCGAACCCGTGGTTTCGCGGCCAGCACCTCACTGTGCACGCACGCGCGCCACGGTGAGTCACCGGCGCGCCCGAGTCGGGTCACCGTCGCTGGCCTATAAATAGGTCCCCCCGGCACCCCAGCACCCCCGAGGCAGCTTCAGCACAACCACTAGACTCCCCCTAGCCGCCCAATCGAGCTCGCAGAGCCTCGGTGGTCGAGATCGACCGAGGCCCCTCCGCCTCGGAGCTCCGGTCGATCTCCAGCTACACGCCGGCTCCTGCGCTGCCCGACCTCCCATTGCACTCCCCTTGACGCCAGGACCATTTCCCCCAACTTCCCCAAGCGAATCCGTGCCCCTAGCCACTAGCTCGACGCCAACCCGAAACCTTTCCGCCACGATCACCTCGTCGTCGGCGACCCAGACCACCTCCGGTGACGTCCCGACCACGAGCAGGTAGGCGGAGGAACGAGGGACCCATTCCCGCTCCTAGTTTGGCCTAAGGACAACGGTAGCCTCGCCGGCGTCCGTCTCCACCTCTCTGGCTGGAGGTAGGAGAAGGACCCGACAGGTGGAGCCCACCTGTGGGTGTCCTGGGGCAGCCAGCGCATGCAGCCGCTGACACTGACCCCAGGGGCCCGCAGGTCAGGTTTGAACCTGGCTCGCGCGCGCCTGGTGGCCGGTCTGCTGGCTGGGCCGACTGGGTCTCCCCCCTGGCCTTTTTCTTTTATTTTTTTAACCTGCAGCTTAAATGATTTTTATAAAAATATTTAGCCAGTAGAAAAATATGATTCTTCCACCAACAATTTTCTAAAAATGTGTAGTAATTGATTCTGTAGTGTTTGACATTTTTCAAAAATAGAAACTGTTTTGGTATAATAAAATGATATTAAAAGCATTTGTTTGCTTCTATTTGCTTTTAAATAAATATGCTTAGCTAATAAAAACCTTAGGAAACATTTTCCAAAATAATAGACTGAATTTATTCAAACTTTGCAACATTTTTAGAAGCACCTTGTGATCTGTTTTGGTGTGAGCTATTATTTATTTATTCCTTTCTCGACGGTAGAGTTACCGAGTGATGGAGGATCCGGAGCGGAAGACCTCGAAGACCCCGGATACCTAGCTGACCAAGGCAAGCAGCCATTTGACCATGACTTAAGCATATGAAATGATGCATGCTAGAATAGCAAGTACTTTTCGTTGCATGAGATCACAGTGCGAGTTCATCATTGATGTGATGGTACCGAAGGCTTCATCGAATCACTTGCATGATAGTGATGTTATTCATATGGCTCCTCGGAGCACAAACATGATGAGCTTGACCCTACCATCTATGAGGATCATGCTACTGTCATGTTGACTAGTAGACTAAGATCATTACATTGAGCTTGACCCTACCCCTTGAGGGTCATGTTGATACCATGTTGACAAGTAATGATAGAGCATATTATCATGAACATGATGATGAGTTAAATCAAGAGTTTATGAAAACCCCATCGGGTGCCACTAATGCCCGAGGGTGATGATGAGTTGGTGATCACTTTTGGTGAAGTGATGCACTGGTGTTTTGTGTGAGTATGGTTTTGGAAATGGGATTAGATTTATGATGTGTCGACCGTCCCAACCTTACCTGCACGACCACGTTACCCCTTTATGGGACGGGGCTTTGTTGATTACTCTGGTCGGTACTAGCAAAGAGCCACATTACTAGTGGCGGGAGTGATCGGTGTCACTCTCGTGATGGGGTCATTCCAGGTAGGACGACTATGCCATTATTATGAGTTCCAGGCACACCGTTGGTCCCTGCATGGTTGAGAATGTCCAGAGTCGGTGCTCGTAAGACGTACAACATGTGGGCTGGGTACCAATCGAGTGGACCTCTTTGTCTAGTATCGTCAGGGGAAAGATGATGATCGGGTACTTACCTCGGGTTTACGTGATATACCGCGAGTCGTGGATGACACGGAAGTTTCCCGTTTCTCGTGGGTCCAGCGTACTACCTCTGCAGAGTGTCAAACTATTCGAATAGTCGTGTCCACGGTCAAGGACAGTTGGGTGGTGCTGCTTAAAGTACGTCCAGCGTTTCCGCATAAACCAAGTGTGTGTGTGTGGTGTTAAAAAGGTGTTGTTATGATAATCACAATAATATGACCAAGTTCGGTGACTTGGCATATAGGGTAAACCCGGATGGTTTCGCCCTCATTAACATATTGAGGTTATGACAAGTCCGATGACTTGGCATATAGGGTGAACCCGGTGTGTTTAACCCTTGTCAGATATGTCGATATCTGTAACCTGTTCTTCAAGAGTAGTTCTTTAACTTGTTGCATATACCTGATCATTCCACCAAATTGCATTCCACCAGAGATACATGTTACTGTTATTCTTCACTATAAATGTTCATATCATGGACTGTTTGCGAGTACATTCAAAGTACTCATTGGCTTGCCACTGGTTATATTATTGACCAGACATGGAAGGACCGGAGTTTGGCGATGAGTACGCCGTCGGAGACGAACCTGTGATCTAGGACGCTTCCAAGTCAGAATGCTTGTCGGTGTAGGCTTGATGGCATGGGCACCGCTTAGCCCTTACGAGTTTCCGCTACTCGATGTATCTGTTTAATTGAATTTAGGCCTCGCTCTTGAACCCGACCTTCTGGTCGTTTGATGTAATAATTTCGGTACTTGGATGTAAGACTCTATTATTCAGTATCTGTGTTCAGTGAACATTGATCCTTGGGGTCACTGGGTACGGCAAACTCGACTTGCTAGTCGGGGTCCCCACAGAACTGGTATCAGAGCCATCCTGACTATAGGAAGCCTTAGATAGCATGGATGTTAGCCGAGAACGTTAGAACGCCAGCCTTGCACAAAACTTTTGCACATACACCCTTCTGACTTCTCTCCTATGCCTTGTAGATGGCTGCCGTACCTGAGACGCTTCTGGAGACCGGCTTTCCACTACTCCTGGTGGATTGTCTCGAGAAGTGCCAGGTACGTCGCACGCCCATCTTCCTCTACCACGAGCACTGGGTCAACACCGACACTAAGGAATATCACGTGGACGTGATAGTGAAGGCTAATGACTCCCCGTCTAGTTGGTTCTTCGAAGGACCACAGATGATGTCCGTCTTCAGGATGGCTCCACCGACTTGTCAGAACCCAGGGCGTGAGGATATGCCGCCTCCTCCACCTCCTCCTCCTCCGCCGTCGCCGCCTCCTCCTGCAGAGGCGTGGCAAGCGATGATGGCAGCTACTAATGCAAACACCGAGATGCTGATTCAGTTGCTGCAAGAGAGAGCCAACCAACAGTCAGGCAATTTTCAACATGGTGGAAATCAGTTTGCGAGTCTGAGCCAGTTCCTGTGAAACCAGCCTAAGACGTTCACTTCTTATGACCAGTCATTTGATGCAGAAGATTGGATCCGTGATATGAACAAACATTTCGAGTGTAGCAATGTGCGTCCGGAGGACTATGTCAAGTTTGCAACATTCCAGTTGAAAGGGCAGGCTTCTATATGGTGGCAACAGCTCAAAGACTCCAGAGGCGCCAGGGTGATGTCTTGGGACGAGTTTTGTCGTGACTTCAGGTCCCACTACATCCCTTCCAGTTTTGTGGAGGAGATGCGTGAGAAGTTCAGGCGTTTGAAACAGGGCGGCAATTCTGTGTACAAGTACAATGTCGAGTTCCACGAGCTGGCCCGTTACGCGCTGTAGGATATCCCGGATCAGAAGAGAAAGATATACCAGTTCAGGGGTGGCTTGAAAGAAGACTTGCAGTTAGCTCTTGCCTTGCACGATCCTGAGGAATTCGACAAGTTCTACAACGTATCTCTCAGAGCAGAGGCAGCCTTGCTCAGGGTGGAAAATTCCAAGAAGCGCTTCAGAGATTCCAGCTCTTCCTTGACTCAGGTGGTTTAGAAGCAACAGAGGTTTTTGGTTTCTCCTCCTCCTCCTCGGCACTCGCAGCAGCTTAAGCACTCAGGTGGTCGTGGTTCTTCCCATCCACCCAACCCTGGCTTTCAGCGGAGATACCAGCATCACAAGCAAGGGCCTCCTCAGACTCAGTACCGGCAGCCAGCAGATGTCACTTGTCACAAATGTGGGCAGAAGGGTCACTATGCCAACAAATGTACTTCTCAGCTCCGTCTGCCGCCTCCTCCTCCACGCAAACCTCCAAGCAACGCTCTTGTCAAATTCAACCCCAGATCAGCTCGAGTCAACACGGTGAACGAGCTGAAGCAGACAACTCTTCTGATGTGATCATGGGTAACCTCCTCGTCAATGATATTCCTCCTAAAGTGTTATTTGATTCTGGTGCATCGCATTCGTTTAACTCAATGCCATTCTCATTTAAGCATGGGTTCCCTACTCGTGATTTGCTAAAGCCTCTTTCAATTGTGTCTCCTGGCAAGATCATGAATTCTCACATGGTGGTTCCGGACGTTTCTGTCAAGATGGGTGCTTATGCTTTTCTGGTTTCTCCTATTGTCTTGGGCAATTCCGACATCGACTTGATTCTTGGTATGGACTGGTTGGCCATGAACAAGGCATCAATTGATTGTGAAGCCAAAGAAGTGAAGCTTACCCACTCTTCGTAGGATGTGATTATATTCGCGGCGCGCGATGATACAATCCGCTTGTTCTCCTTGAATAAAAAGGGTGAGATCAATCCTATTGAGCAAGTCACAATGGTCTGCGAATATCAAGATGTGTTTCCTGAAGAGCTGCCAGGCATGCCTCCGCACCGTGAAGTTGAGTTTGCCATTGAGCTTGAGCCAGGCACAGAGCCAGTGTGCAAACGACCGTACAAGCTGGGTCCAGAAGAATTGAAGGAACTTAAGAGGCAACTCGATGAGCAGGAGCGTTTGGGTTTGATCCGACCGAGCTCGTCTCTGTGGGGCTGTGGTGTTCTGTTTGTCAAGAAGAAGGATGACACGGACCGGCTGTGTGTCGATTACCGTCCATTGAACAAGAAGACAATCAAGAACAAATATCCACTTCCGAACATAACTGAGTTGTTCGAACTGTTGAAAGGTGCTAAAGTATTCTCCAAGCTTGATCTCAGAATGGGCTATCATCAAATTCGCATTCGCGAGGAAGACATTCCGAAGACGGCCTTCAAGACTAGTTTTGGCTCGTATGAGTATACGGTCATGTCTTTTGGTCTGGGAAATGCTCCTCCGACATTTTGTCGATTGATGAACTATATTTTCTCCCCATACAAGAATGAATTTGTCTTGCTCTATCTCGACGACATTCTGGTCTTTTCTGAGACTCAGGAAGAACATGGAGAACATCTCAGATTGGTGCTTGATAAGCTGAGAGAGTACAAGTTGTATGCTAAGTTTTCCAAGTGTGAGTTCTGGCTGAAAGAAGTGGTTTATCTTGGGCACATTATCTCTGCCGAGGGCATTAAAGTTGATCCGTCCAAGGTTCAAGCCATTGTTGAATGGGAGCCTCCGCAGAATGTGAAGCAACTTCGAAGCTTTCTCGGGCTTGCTCGCTATTGCAGAAGGTTCATTGAGAACTTCTCCAAGATCGCCAAGCCGCTCTCAAGTCTTCTTCAGAAGGGTGTTAAGTATGCTTGGTCTCCAGAGTGTCAACTGGCCTTCGATACACTCAAAGAGAAGCTTATCGCCACTCCAGATGATTCCAAGCCGTACCAGGTCTTTTGCGACGCTTCTCTCCAGGGTCTTGGTGCAGTCTTGATGCAAGATAAGATGGTGGTTGCTTATACCTCCAGGCAGTTGAAGCCTGCGGAGAAGAACTATCATGTGCATGATCTCAAGCTAGCAGCTGTGGTACACGCCTTGATGACTTGGAGACATCTCTTGTTGGAACGTAAGGTTGAAGTCTTCACCGATCACAAGAGTCTCAAGTACATCTTCACTCAGCCTAACTTGAATCTTCGGCAAACACGTTGGGTGGAAATGCTCCAAGATTTTAATCCGAGTGTTGAGTACACGCCAGGCAAAGCTAATGTTGTGGCTGATGCATTGAGCAGGAAGGCATATTGCAACAGTCTGATTCTGCAACCTCTCCAGCCGAGTCTTTGTGAGTCTTTCAAAAAGCTCAACCTTCAGCTAGTACCTCAGGGATTTCTTGCGAACCTTCAGATCTCTCCTACCTTGGAAGATTAGGTGAGAGCAGCTCAGCTTCTTGACGCTATGGTGAAGAAGGTCAAGATTGGCGTGGGAAAGAGTCTCCCCAAGTATAAGTGCTTCACTGTTGATGCCAGGGACACGTTGTTTTTCGAGGATCGCCTTGTCTTCCCGAAAGGTGATCTCAGGAAGGTGATCATGGAAGAATCTCATAACTCTCTGCTCTCTATTCATCCTGGAAGCTCCAAAATGTACCATGACTTGAAGCAGACATTCTGGTGGACTCGTATGAAATGTGAGATTGCTCAGTTCGTAAACGAGTGTGATGTATGTCGAAGAGTGAAAGCAGAACATCAACGCCCAGCAGGCCTCTTGCATCCTTTGCCGATTCCCGAGTGGAAGTTTGATCACATTGAGATGGATTTCGTCACCGGGTTTCCGAAGTCCAAGAAGGGTAATGATGCTATCTTCGTCGTCATCGACAAGTTGAGTAAAGTGGCTCATTTTCTTCCAGTCAAGGAGTCCATTTCAGTAGCTCAGCTGGCAGTTGTACACCTCCAGGATTGTCTCTTTGCACGGCGTGCCTATGATGATCTCTTCAGATCGCGGAAGTATCTTCACTTCCAAGTTCTGGGACTCCTTTGAGTCTGCTATGGGCACGAAAATCCGCTTCAGCACAGCGTTCCATCCTCAGACTAGTGGTCAAGTGGAGAGAGTGAATCAAGTTCTTGAGGATATGCTGAGAGCCTGTGTGATCCCTTTTGGCATGAATTGGGAAGATTGTCTGCCTTTCGTGGAGTTCTCGTATAACAACGGTTATCAAGCTAGTTCTGTCAAGGCTCCGTTTGAAATTCTCTATGGCAGGAAGTGTCGTACTCCGCTCAACTGGTCCGAGACAGGCGAGCGTCTGATCCTTGGCAATGATATGATAGAAGAAGCTGAGGAGATGTGTCGGATCATTCGCGACAACCTCAGAGCAGCTCAGTCCCGTCAGAAGAGCTATTACGATAGCAAGCACTGTGACATGTCGTATGAGCTTGATGACTTTGTCTATCTCAAGGTGTCGCCTATGAAGGGTATGCAGCGCTTTGGCATCAAAGGCAAGCTTGCGCCTCGTTTCGTTGGTCCGTTCAGAGTGGTTGGCAAGAGAGGCAACCTTGCGTACCAGCTCGAGCTTCCGTCAATCTTTGCAAATGTCCATGATGTGTTCCACGTTTCTCAGCTTCGGAGGTGTTTCAAGACCCCGAGCGCACTGTGCATCTTCAAGATATCGACCTTCAGCCTGACCTTTCTTATCGTGAGCATCCAGTTGCGGTTCTCGAGGCGACTGAGCACAAGACCCATAACAAGACTGTCAAATTTCTCAAAGTGCAGTGGTCTCACCATTCCGATAAAGAGGCTACGTGGGAACGTGAGGATCACCTCGGTTCCAAATTTCCTGATTTCTTTCAGCCTTAGATCTCGAGGGCGAGATCTTCTTTGTAGTGTGGGAGAGTTTGTAATGCCCCGAGTGTGTAGCTTACCATATTTGGAACCTTCTCTATGTGGGTCCAACTTTTCATTGACATGAGATTATGTGCATGTGATATTTCATGTGATGCTTCCCTTGTTTTGTTTTGTTTTGCATGCATGCATCCATTCCATCCCATTCATCCTTGCCTTTGTATTGTTGTGCTTGTGTTCCATGAGTTGTGATGTGATGATGGTATGTGTGATAAGTGGACTTGTGGAGTGTGCAATGGTAGTAGGAAGCTATGTGGTTGCTCTAGGATTATAAATCTTCCCCCCTCTCTTTTATCTTAAGCTCTATATTTACTTGATCCTTCCCTGTTTTAAAAATGTGCAAGATTTAGTATATTTTGTGGTGCTTGTGGAGATAGGTATTTGTTGTTTTAAACTTTGTTTGAGAGGTGCTATATATTCACAAAACAGTGGTATAAATACTGTTTTTGTAACTATTTGCTTGCCACTAAAATCCCTTTTCTATTTTATTAAAATAGGTCTTATGTTTCTATCTCCACGAATGTGCTTGTGATATTTTTATCACTTGTATATTTCCATGTGCTTTTCTTCTTCTCTATTTGTTTTTCTGTAAATAGGATATCAAAGGGAAAAGTTTTTCCCTTATCTGCCGCCACAGGTGGGCTCTCTCCCTCCTTGGCCGGCCCATCTACTCTCTCTCGCACGCGCACAGAGCCCACAAGCGCGACCCTCTCTTCCTCCTCTCGACGTCAGCACTGTACGACCATAGCTCGACCTCCCGATCGCATCCCCTCCAATCATGCGGCTCATGCGCGTTCCCCGAGGTGATATAAGTTGCACGAACCCTCCCCATACCTAGGGTTCCCTCTCCTTCCTCCAGCGTTGCCGCCTTCTCCTTTCTTCTTCCTCCCCTCTCTTGTAAGTCCAGCAGGTAGCCAGAGAACCCTCCGCTGTCGAACGTCGTCCTCTCGTTGTCTCCGGCACCGGCGGCCGTGTCCAGGGGCACGAGAGATCGCCCCGCACTCCATTCCTGTGATCGCTGAGGTCGAGGAGCGACCTCAACGACGGCGAGGACCTCGTCATCGCCTCGGACCAGGAGCTCTTCTTCCTCTTCTTCGGTTCGGCAGCAGCAGTTCGTCTTCTTCCTCTTCATCATCTCGTCGCTGTGGGGTCCTCTCCTTCCTTCCCCAAAGGTGAGGCAGCACCACCCCTTCCTTCTTCCTCCTAGGTTCTGCCTAGGTCTGCCTAGAGCTCGCGTGCCTCTCTGTCCTAGTAGTTCGGCAGCAGGTAGTGATGGGGGTGCAGTAGCGTAGCGCAGTGGTTCGGAGGCGTGTTGCCGGTGTGTGGCTAGCAGTAGAGTAGGAGATTGCCTCCCTGGTGTGGGTTCCTCCGGTAGAAGCTGCAGCAGCACGACGCCGGCGATCTTCCTGTCGCCGAGTTCTCTGTCGAGCAGAGCAGCAGTGCGTGTGTTGTGTAAGTGGTGCACTAGCTTGGTAGATGTACGTGTATGCTGATGGGTGATGTGTGTAGTAGTGGATGTGGAGGTGCAGGTAGATAGCAGCAGCCGTAGCCGAGCGCTGGCCTTCTTTCCCTGCAGTGCGTGCAGTACTACACCAGCGAGTACACCGGCGCCTCTCTGTTTGCAGAGAAGGTGCCCCTTTTTTTGCTTCTTACCTAGCGTAGAACCCCCCTTAGAGCAGTAGCCCCCTTCCTAGCCGACTGGTGCGAGCGTCGCGCCTCCACCACGGGGATCTTGAGTTCGAATCCCCCTAGCGCCCTTTTGTTTTGGGTTTTATTCCGCTGTTGTGATTCAGTAGCAACAAGGAGAGGTTAGCTTGTTTGCCTCCCCTGCCCTGTCGAGCAAATCAGTCTAGCACAGTGGTATGAGCAGAGCTTGTGCACCAGGGGCACAGGGGTTCGAATCCCAAGGTGCCCCCTTTTCTTTTCCTTCTTGCTATATTTTTCCCCCTCTTTGCTTGTTGCTATTCTTGTGCCAAAAATCCATAGGTGACAATGGCCTTTTATTTTTTCCTTTGTTGCTATAGAAGTGCCATATGAAGTGATGCATGTGTGTGTTCATGTGAGAGGTGTATGTGTGTGTGTGTGCATACACATGGAGTTAGCCACATGTGTAGGTGATGTGTGTGTGGTTCCTCCCTTGTAGTTGATGTAAGTGTAGGTGGTGTGTTCTTTTGCTGGTGTGTCTAGTTAGATGGCAGTAGGTATGTGCATGTGTGTGTGAGTGTTGCACACACATGAGGTGTTGCTAGTGTATGTATGCATGTGTGTGTAAATGCCATATGCATGTGTTAGCATTCTTTTGTGTTGCTAGCATGTGTAGGTGGTGTGGATTCTACTATATGACATGCATATGAGTTGATGATATGCATGTGGTGAAAACAGCCCCATATGCAAGTTGTGCACCTCCTCATGTTTAATATGAGAGAGAGCATGATGTGTGTGTGGGGGGGGTCTTAGTGAGAAGTATTTGTGTTGTTGATGTGCTTGACACCACCATGGGGTCCAAACACTCATGTCCATATTGTCTTGTGCACATGAGCATAGCTATGTGATAGTTGTTCTAGTGAGAGTTGCATGAAATGTTGCACTATTCACTATGTTGGATTCTATGTAGATTTTCTTTTCCAGTTTGTGCTCACTTGCTCCAAGTAAGTGCCCACATATTATATATGTTTTTGTGGTAGAAAGTTACCAGGAATCCAATGGTGAAATCATTTTTTCCATTGGAACATTTTCTGGAAAAGTCACATTTGCATTTTCTACTAAGTTTAGAGCTTGGTTCCATGGGTTAGGAGGTGCTCTTGTATTTGTTTCTTGGTTGTGGTAGTAGAGGGTGACCCCCTCTACCACATGTTGGTTTCAATTCATGATTTGGAATCCATGTGTGCAAGTTGTGCCCATCCAAAGTAGGCTTGTGGCTGAAATTCCAGCTTAGTGAAATCTGAGATTTTCACTAAGTCTGAGAATCTGGTTATATTTGCTTCTCCTGTAGATGAGGTTGTGTTGGTCATTGTGTTGTGATCTAGCCCTAGCTTTCAACTACAAAGTTGTACCTGATATGTTTGTATAGCTCCCTGTAAAATTTCATGTCATTTGGAGCCCTGTAGGTATTGTTTTGGCTGTTGTCAAAAAGCTTCAGAGCAAAGACAGAAAGTCAGGTGCAGGAATTTTCACTAAGTCCGTGAGATCTAATGGTTTTGGGAAAGTTTGCAGCCTTGTATCTTCCTGTGCTTAATTCCTTTTTGTGTGTTTCTTGCTTGTGCTGGTAGTATTCTTGGCTAGCTACATCCACATATATTATTTGTCATAGTTGGGTGGCTGTAGGTGCTTTGCATGTAGCTCACAAAGTGCTAAGTTGCAGATTATGGCAGATTTTGTAGTTTTGTCATTTTGATGATTGTGAGTGCTTAGTTGATGTTGTGGTGTTCTTCCTTGCTCCAATACATTCATGTTGGGTTGTTATATGTCTTGGCAACCTGGGAATACCATATTGGTGCCATTTGAGTGTGTGGTGCAGATTTTGACACGTCGGGCTTCATATCTTGTTTCGTTGATTCCCGTTGATCCGTAGCTCCGATTGTATTGTTCTTTATATGGTTTTGCATCGATTTCTCGAGACGCATCTGATCATGTCATTCTCATGCATGTCAAAATATCTTAGGATACAGTTCTGTCCAGGATCTTGCATTAGCTTCTTTTGCTTGTGCTAGTGATAGAAATTAGTGATGCATGCTCATATTCATCTCATGCATTATGTGCTTGTTGCATCTTGAGGTGCTGTTGTTCATTGGATGTTATTCTTATGTTGGGTAGCACCAGGATCGGAGAACGAGTACGTGGATTCGGGAGAGTACGTGCAGGACGAACAAGAACCATTCGAAGCTGAGGATATCACAGGCAATATGATATGACCTTGATTCCATCTTTAGACTTGTTATGCTAGTTTGCGTTTCCATGTCATATTGCTCGCTGCCTACCACTGAATTAAATTTCCTCTTGATATTCCATGAACCCATAGACTGATCCCTTCCTAGCAAAACTTGAATGGCTAAGTAGGCTTTGCTCAGCTACTAATGTTAGCGTTGCTAGATGCAGGTGCTTTGACTCATGTGATAACATGAGCTTGATATCATTATCTTAAATTCTGTTATTTAATTAATGCACCTATATACTTGGTAAATGACGGAAGGCCTAGCCTTTGCCGGGTGTTTTGTTCCGTTATTGCCGCCTTAGTTACCGGCTATGAGTGTTTGATTCCATATTGATCGCTCCTAACACGTTCGGGATTGTTATGGGGACCCCTCGATAAATCGCGTAGCGCTAAGGCTTGTCCGGCAGGACCCAACATTAGTTTTATTGCTAATCACTTAATAATCTGCATAGGGAATAGCTACCCCGAGGAATTTAATCAACAACCGGGCCAGTGGTCCTCATGAGTGTTGGTCCAACCACCTAGCAGTCGGCAAGACCACCCCAAGGAAACTTGAGGTTTGGTCCTTGTCCACTTTGCATAGACGGTGTTGTCCTGAGACTGAGATACGCGGCTCTTATCGGGTCGTCGACACACCGGGAGGTCCTGCTAGCCTTATCTTACCTTAGCGATATATCTTGCGTATAGGAATCCCAGTGAAGCTTTGGTTTCCCCCAGAGTTGAGGTTTTCCTCTAAGCAATCCGACGAGATCACGAGATTTGTGATAGGGGATTACTTTGCGGCCTGTGTACATTTGTGATGGACTAGTTAGAGCACCCCTGCGGGGTTAATCTTTCGGAAAGCCGTGCCCGCGGTTATGTGTCAACTTGGAATATTTTGCTAACATCCGGTATTAGATAACTTAAACAAAAGCTAATAAAATTGTCAACCGTGTGCGTAACCGTGTATGTCCCCTCGAAGTTCTCTCTTCGATCGGGAACACGGTGGGGTTATGAATGGCGTAGGTAGGTGTTCAGGATCACTTAGTGATCAAATATTCACGACCGCTAGTGTAGACCACCTTCTTAAATGCTTTATGTAAGTTAGCCACCAAATCAAGCTTAGGATGCTGCAACCTTAAACACTTCACCTTATCCTACCTAATAACTTGAGTAGTTCTGGCACCAAGGTCTTAGATTGTTGAGTCCCCGTGGCTCACGGATTCCTCCAAAATCCCAACAGGTTCAGGTACCCCAGAGACAGATGATCCCGACGGCACGCAGCTGGCGTGGCAGTACAATGACGAAACAGACCGCCTGTACGTGAACTATCTAGAAGATTGAGGCGTGGTCGTGATCGTGGGCCTGCTGGCAGGGTAGCATAGCCTTTCTATGTGTTGTAGTCCGTAGCGGAACTACCTTGGTTGTATGTGTGATGTACTATGAGATAATTATGAGAAGGCAATTGAATCCCTGATTGTCTATCTTTATTATTATGTATGTGCTGCGTTACCTGTTTGTGAGACGCTTAGATGCGCTCCTTTCCAATTCGGGGCCTCGATCCCCAGATCGGAAATGACCGCATCTTGGTCTTTACAGCATTGGATCGGTGATGGATGATTATGCCAGATGTTATTCATCATGCAACAGTTATAACACGGAGAGATATGTAACTAGCTCCAATTCATCAATGTAATGTAGGCATGTATTCCGTATGTAGTCATACGTGCTTAGGGAAAAGAACTTGCATGACATCTATTGTCCATCCCTCCCGTGGATGCGGGCTCCTAATGGAAACTACGAGATATTAAGGTTCTCCTTTTAATAAAGAAACGGACCAACACATTAACACTTGGTGAATACATGAACTCCTCATACTATGGTCATCTTCGGGAGTGGTTCCGGCTATTGTCACTCCGGGGTTGCCGGGTCATAACATACAGTAGGTGACTACAACTTGCAAGATAGGATCAAGAACACACATATATTAGCGAGAACATAATAGGTTCAGATCTGAAATCATGGCACTCGGGCCCTAGTGACAAGCATTAAGCATGGCAAAGTAGTAGCAACATCAATCTCAGAACATAGTGGATACTAGGGATCAATCCCCGTCAAAACTAACTCGATTACATGATAGATCTCATCCTACCCATCACCGCCCAGCGAGCCTACGATGAGATTACTCACGAACGGTGAAGAGCATCATGGAATTGGCGATGAAGGAAGGTTGGTGATGACAATAGCGACAATCTCCCCTCTCCGGAGCCCAGAACGGACTCCAGATCTGCCCTCCAGAGGAAGAACAGGAGGTGGCGGCGCCTCTGTATCGTAAAACGTGATGAACTCTTCTCCTTGATTTTTTATGGACGAAAGAGGCTAAATAGAGGTGAGATTGGAGGCGGTGGAGCAACGTGGGCCCCACAAGACTGACAGGCGTGGCCAGGGGGGCTCGCGCGTGGTGGGTGATACGTCTCAAACGTATCTATAATTTTTGATGGTTTCATGATGTTATCTTGTCAACTTTGGATGTTTTATATACCTTTTATATCTTTTTTGGGACTAACTTATTAATTCAGTGCCAATTCCTGTTTTTTCTGTGTTTTTGACTCTTTTCAGCTCTGATTTTGGAATGGAGTCCAAACGGAATAAAATCCCCGAAATGAATTTTTCCAGAATAGAAGAAGATCGGGGGACTTGAGGGCCAAGGCAGGAGGCCCACAGGGAGCCCACAAGCCCTGTAGCCGCGGCCAGGGGGCGCGGCTACCAGGATTGTGGCCCCCCTGGAGCTCCCCTGTCCAAGCTCTTTCGCCTATATATTCCCTAAAATCCCAGAAAAAATCAAGGCATCCACGAAACCACTTATCCGCCGCCGCAAGCTTCCGTTTCCGCGAAGTCTCATCTTGAGTCCCTTCCTGGTGCCCTGCCGGAGGGAACTTTGGAGCTGGAGGGGTTCTACATCAACATCATTGCCTCTCCAATGACTCATGAGTAGTCTACTTCAGACCTACGGGTCCATAGTTAGTAGCTAGATGGCTTCTTCTCTCTCTTCGATCTTCAATACAAAGTTTTCCATGATCTTCATGGAGATCTATCCGATGTAATCCTTATTGGCGGTGTGTTTCTCGAGATCCGATGAATTGTGGATTTGTGATCAGATTATCTATGAATTATATTTGAGTCTTTGTTGATTTCTTATATGCATGATTCGATATCCTTGTAAGTCTCTCCGAGTCTTGGGTTTTGTTTGGCCAACTAGATCTATGATTCTTGGAATGGGAGAAGTGCTTGGTTTTGGGTTCATACCATGCAGTGACCTTTCCCAGTGACAGAAGGGGCAGCAAGGCATGCATCATGTTGTTGACATCAAGGGTAACAAGATGGGCTTTCATCATAGATTTGAGATTGTCCATCTACATCATGTCATCTTGCTTAAGGCGTTACTCTGTTCTTATGAACTCAATACACTAGATGCATGCTGGATAGCGGTTGACGTGTGGAGTAATAATAGTAGATGCAGAAAGTATCGGTCTACTTGTTTTCGACGTGATGCCTATATGTATGATCATTGCCATAGATAACGTCATGACTTTGCGCAGTTCTATAAATTGCTCGACAGTAATTCGGTCACCCACCGTCTACTTGCTTTCATGAGAGAAGCCACTAGTGAACACTACGGCCCCCGGGTCTACTCACAATTATCATCTCAGCTTTTACTTTTACTTTGCTTTGTATACTTTTTGCTTTCAGTTCTCACTTTGCAAATAATCTATAAGGGATTGACAACCCCTTCATAGCGTTGGGTGCAAGCTCTTTGTGTTTGTGCATGTACTTGTGACTTGACGCGATCCTCCTACTGGATTGATACCTTGGTTCTCAAACTGAGGGAAATACTTACCGCCGCTGTGCTACATCACCCTTTCCTCCTCAAGGGAACACCAACACAAGGCTCCAAGGCCGCGGGGGAATCCTTTGCATACTTGCCAAGGAAATCCCTATAGGCGTAGCCAGCAGCAGAAGGATTTCTGGCGCCGTTGCCGGGGAGAGATCAAGTCAAGATCTATCCAAGTAATTGTCACAAACTCATCTCTTGCATTTACCTTTTTTGCCAGTTGCCTCTCGTTTTCCTCTCCCCCACTTCACCAATTTGCCTTTTTTGTTTGCCTTTTTTGTTCGGCCTTTTCTCTCGCTTGCTTTGTGTTCGCTTGTGTGCCATGTGCCTTCAATATGTTTGCATCTTCGCTTGCTGAAAATCTAGTGATATGGATCCTCATCCACTTGCTAATCTCTTTAACAGATCCAATTATGTTGATCCAATTGCTAGTGAGTTAAGTGCACTTGACTATCTTTATGGAGTTTTGCTTGAGATGCGTGAATCTGAAAATTGTGAGGAAGAAATTTATGAAGTGATTCACGAGGGCTCCTTGGATGAAAAGCATGATTGCAATGATTTCACTATAAATTCTACTAGTGACAATCATACTAAAAATATGCAAAACCCTAAGCTTGGGGATGCTAGTTTTGCTATGTCCACTACTTGTTGCAATGATCATGAGTGGGGCGATGATTTTCTTATGATCTTGCAAATTTGTTTAAGCCTCATGATGAATATGATATTTGCAATAATATTGAAAGTGGGTTTCGAGAAGTCATGACTTTAGTTGATGATAATCCCACTATTTTTGAAGAGCGTCAACTTTACATGCTTGTGGATCATGAAAAGAATATCATATGTGATAGTTATATAGTTGAATTCTAATTTGATCCCACATGTAATCATTATGGGAGAGGAAAATATGGTGGTAGAAACTTTCATATCACTAAATCACCTCTCGTTATGTTGAGATTGCTATTGTCTCTTTCTTCTTCCTTGCATATGGTAACTATTGGTTGTCTTGACAATCTGTTTTCCTATAAAATGCCTATGCATAGGAAGTATGTTAGACTTAGATGTGATTTTCACATGCTTTATGATGCTCTTGTTGTGCTTCAATTCTTGTCTTTTGTGTGAGCATCATCGAATTATCAATGCCTAGCTAAGGGCGTTAAACAATAGCGCTTGTTGGGAGGCAACCCAATGAATTTATCTTTTTCTTTCTGTTTTGTTGCGTCCACACTTTCATAATTCTGTTGTGATTGTGTTTTTTGTGTTTCTTTTTCTGTTTGAGCCAAGCAAAACCTTTATGACTAGTCTTGGTAATGGTTGTTTGATCCTGCTGGAAAAATACAGAAACTTTTCGCTCACGAGATGATTTTTCATTTTTATTAAGAAAGAGATTTTGAGTTGATTCTTTTTTCTGCTAAGTGATATTCTTTTTCCCCAGACCGTCGTAATTTTTCAGATGTTTTGAAATACCAGAAATATACGAAGTATATAGATTGCTATCGACTGGTCTGCTGTTAACAGATTTTGTTTTTGTTGAGTTGGTTGCTTATTTTGATGAAACTATGCATAGTATCGGGGGGTATTAGCCATGGAAGATTGAAAATACAGTAACCCAACATCAACATAAGTAGAATTTAAGTTTGCTACAGTACCTAAGGAAGTGGTGATTTGCTTTCTTATACTAATGATATCATGAGTTTCTGTTTAAGTTTCGTGTTGTGAAGTTTTCAAGTTTTGGGTGAAGTTCTTATGGACAAAGAGATAAAGAGTGGCAAGAGCTCAAGCTTGGTGATGCCCAAGGCACCCCAAGTTGATTCAAGGATGCTGAAAAAGCCTAAGCTTGGGGATGCCCCGGGAAGGCATCCCCTCTTTCGTCTTCAATCCATCGGTAACGTTACTTGGGGCTATATTTTTATTCACCACATGTTATGTATTTTCCTTGGAGCGTCTTGTATCGTAGGAGTCTTTTATTTTTGTTGTGTCACAATCTTCCTTGCTGCACACCTAGAGAGAGAGACATGCACTCACCGTGATTTTGTCGAGCTTCACTTATATCCTTTGGTTAGGCAATTCAGCTCACATGTGTTTCACTTATATCTTTTGAGCTAGTTGATTTTTCTCTACGTGCTTCACTTCTATCTTTTGGAGCAAGGCAGTGCATGGCGTGGTAGTTGATCTATGCTATGAAAGTAGTCTCAAACGGGGTAGTTATCCAAAGGGATATGAAAACTTCCACCTTCATGTGCATTGAGTAGTTAGAGAAGTTTGATTCATCTCAATTAGTTTTGAGTTGTGGTTGTGGTAATATTGAAGTTATACTAGTAAGGTGTTGTGGATCTAGAAATACTTTTGTTGAAGTTAGTGATTCCCATAGCATGCACGTATGGTGAACCACTATGTGATGAAGTCTGACCATGATTAGTTTATTGATTGTCATCCTTTGTGTAGCGGTCGGGATCGCGCGATGGTTTATACCTACCAACCCTTCCCCTAGGAGTATGCGTTGAATACTTTGTTTCGATTACTATTAAAACTTTTGCAACAAGTATATGAGTTCTTCATGACTAATGTTGAGTCCATGGTTTAGATGCACTTTTACCTTCCACCATCACTATCTTCTTTAGTGTTGTGCAACTTTCGCCGGTGCATAAAACCACCATTAGCCTCCCTCAAAACAGCCCCCATACCTACCTACTATGGCTTTTTCAAAGCCATTCCGAGATATATTGCCATGCAACTACCACCATGACATGTGCCGCAGCTCCTACATTGCCATTGCATGATCATAAGATAGCTAGCATGATGTTTCCATTGATGTCTATGCCATGCTAGATCATTGTCACGGTACACTACCGAAGGCATTTCATATAGAGTCATCATTGCTCTAAGTTTTGAGTTGTAAGTGTGATGATCATCATTGATGGAGCATTGTCCCATGTGAGGAAATAAAAGAGGCCAGCGAAGCCCATTTACAAAAAGAGGCCAAAGATGCCCAAAAAAAGAGGCCAAAGAGCCCACCAAAAAAATGAGAGAAAAAGAGAGAAGGGACAATGCTACTATCTTTCCACACTTGTGCTTATTAAGCACCATGCTCTTCATGATTGAGAGTCTCTCGTTTTGTCACCACCATATAGCTAGTGGGAAATTTTCATTATATAACTTGGCTTGTATATTCTAATGATGGGCATCCTCAAAATTGCCTTAGGTCTTCGTGAGCAAGCAAGTTGAATGCACACCCACTAGTTTTCTTTAAGAGCTTTCACATACTCTTAGCTCTAGTGCGTCATTTATGGAAATCCCTACTCATTCACATTGATATCAATTGATGAGCATCTCCATAGCTCATTGATATGCCTAGTCAATGTGACCATCTTCTCCTTGTTTGCCTTGCAACCTCCACCATACTCCATTCAACTTATAGTGCTAAAACCATGGCTCACACTCATGTATTGCATGAGAGTTGAAAAAGTTTGAGAAAGTAAAGGTGTGAAAACAATTACTTGGCCAATACCGAGGTTGTGCATGATTTAAATTCGTTGTGCAAGGATGATAGAGCATAGCCAGACTATATGATTTTGCAGGGATAACTTTCTTTTGGCCTTGTTATTTTGAAAGTTCATGATTACCTTGCTAGTTTTCTTGAAGTATTATTGTCTCCACGTCAATAGCAAACTATTGTTTTGAATCTAACGTATATGAACATTCATGTCACATAAGAGGAGTTACAAAGGACATCTATGCTAGGTGGCATGAAAGCATCAAAAATTCATTCTTTATCACTTCCCTACTCGAGGACGAGCAGGAGTTAAGCTTGGGGACGCTTGATACATCTCAAACGTATCTATAATTTTTGATGGTTTGATGATGTTATCTTGTCAACTTTGGATATTTCATATACCTTTATATATTTTTTGGAACTAACTTATTAATTCAGTGCCAAGTGCCAGTTCCTGTTTTTCTATGTTTTTGACTCTTTTCAAATCTGATTTTGGAACGGAGTCCAAACGGAATAAAATCCCCGAAATGAATTTTTCCTGAACAGAAGAAGATCGGGGGACTTGAGGCCAAGGCAAGAGGCCCACAGGGAGCCCACAAGCCCTGTAGTGGCGGCCAGGGGGGCTGCGGCTACCAGGCTTGCGCCCCCTGGAGCTCCCCTGCCCTAGCTCTTTCGCCTATATATTCCCTAAAATCCCAGAAAAAATCAGGGCGTCCACGAAACCACTTTTCCACCGCCGCAAGCTTCCGTTTCCGCGAGATCTCCTCTAGAGACCCTTCCTGGTGCCCTGCCGGAGGGGACTTTGGAGCTGGAGGGCTTCTACATCAACATCACTGCCTCTCCAATGACTCGTGAGTAGTCTACTTCAGACCTACGGGTCCATAGTTAGTACCTAGATGGCTTCTTCTCTCTCTTGGATCTTCAATACAAAGTTCTCCGTGATCTTCATGGAGATCTATCCGATGTAATCATCTTTGGCGTTGTGTTTGTCGAGATCCGATGAATTGTGGATTTGTGATCAGATTATCTATGAATTATATTTGAGTCTTTGTTGATTTCTTATATGCATGATTCGATATCCTTGTAAGTCTCTCCGAGTCTTGGGTTTTGTTTGGCCAACTAGATCTATGATTCTTGCAATGGGAGAAGTGCCTGGTTTTGGGTTCATACCGTGCGGTGACCTTTCCGAGAGACAGAAGTGGCAGCAAGTCATGCATCGTGTTGTTGCCATCAAGGGTAACAAGATGGGCTTTCATCATAGATTTGAGATTGTCCATCTACATCATGTCATCTTGCTTAAGGCGTTACTCTGTTCTTATGAACTTAATACACTAGATGCATGCTGGATAGCGGTCGACGTGTGGAGTAATAGTAGCAGATGCAGAAAGTATCGGTCTACTTGTTTTGGACGTGATGCCTATATGTATGATCATTGCCATAGATAACGTCATGACTTTACGCGGTTCTATCAATTGCTCGACAGTAATTCGTTCACCCACCGTCTACTTGTTTTCATGAGAGAAGCCACTAGTGAACACTACGGCCCCCGGGTCTACTCACAATTATCATCTCAGCTTTTACTTTTACTTTGCTTTGTTTACTTTTTTCTTTCAGTTCTCACTTTGCAAACCATCTATAAGGATTGAGAACCCCTTCATAGCGTTGGGTGCAAGCTGTTTGTGTTTGTGCAGGTACTTGTGACTTGACGCGATCCTCCTACTGGATTGATACCTTGGTTCTCAAACTGAGGGAAATACTTATCGTCACTGTGCTACATCACCCTTTCCTCTTCAAGGGAACACCAACGCAAGGCTCCAGGGCCGCGGGGGAATCCTTTGCATACTTGCCAAGGAAATCCCTATAGGCGTAGCCAGCAGCAGTGGGCTTGTGGGCTCACAGCTCCACTTCCTCCGTTGATTCTTGCGCCAGTATTATTTATATATTCCACACAAAATTTCCGTAAATTTTCATGTCATTCTGAGAACTTTTATTTCTGTGCAGAAACAACTCCATGGCAATTCTGCTGAAAACAGCATTAGTCTGGGTTAGTTCCATTCAAATCATGCAAATTAGAGTCCAAAACAAGGGCAAAAGAGTTTGGAAAAGTAGATACGATGGAGACGTATCAAGTCCCCCAAGCTTAAAACCTTGCTTGTCCTCAAGCAATTCAGTTGACAAACTGAAAGAGACAAATGAAAACTTTGACGAACTCTGTTTGATCTTGTTGTTGCAACTATGTCTAACTCATATCCAGAATTTCAGCAAGATCACAAGCAAACCACCTAAGAAAATGACATGTAGGTCTCACTGTAAACTCATATCAATGACATAATCAACTAGCGAGCAAATAATAATAAGTTTCAAACGTCAACACTTCAATCAACACAAGCATGAAGCAGTGTAAACAGATGGTATCTCGCTATCTCTTTCTGCGACCGCAAAACATAAATGCACAGCACCTTCAAACACCAAGGGCTGACTAAACATTGTAATTCATGGAAAAGAAGATCCAGTCACAGTCATACTCATCACAGTTAAAAGCAAACCATAAAAATGGCATAGGTGCTCTCTAATTGGTGCTTTTATAAGAAGAGGATGACTCAACAGGAACATAAATAGACAGGCCCTTCGCAGAGGGAAGAATTGATTTGCAGAGGTGCCAGAGCTCAAGCTTTGAAAACAGAGATAATAATTTTTGGGTGGCATGCTTTCATTGTCAACGTAATGACCTAGAGTTCTCACCATCTTCCAGGCTACACATGCTATAGGTGGTTCCCAAACAGAAAAGTAAAGTTTTGACTCCCCCACCACCGTTCAATCACACTCCACGACTAGCCGAATACTCGGGTGTCGTCCATACCAACATCAATCCAGGGGGAGCTTTGTTTGCAATTATCTTTTCGATTTGAGCATGGAACTGGGCATTCCAATTACCGGTCCCTTTCTCGTGAATGATAGTGAATAAACACATATCGAGGATAACACGCCTAGCATGGACGATACTGATAGCCCCCTGTCACCACATGAGCGGTTCAGGCATGCAAAACAGATTATTTCTTGAAGGTTTAGAGAGTGGCACATGCAAATTTACTTGGAACGGCAGGTACATACCGCATATAGGTAGGCATGGTGGACTCATATGGAACAACTTTGGGTTTATGGAAGTGGATGCACAAGCAGTATTCCCGCTTAGTACAAGTGAAGGCTAGCAAAAGACTGGAAAGCGACCAACTAGAGAGCGACAACAGTCATCAAAATGCATTGAGATTAACCAACATTGAGTGCAAGCATGAGTAGGACATAAATCACCATGAACATGAATATCATAGAGCCTATGTTGATTTTGTTTCAACTACATGTGTGAACATGCGCCAAGTCAAGCCACTTGAATCATTCAAAGGAGGATACCATCCTATCATACTACATCACAGTCATCTCAAAATTCATGTTGGCATCCAAGACAAACCATTATAAGCTCCTAGCTAATTAAGCATGGCATCAGAAACTATGATCTCTAAGTTGTCATTGCAAAATGTTTCTCTCACAACAAAGCTGAATCAGGAACGATGAGCTAGTCATATTTACAAAAACAAAAAAGATCGAGTTCATACCAGCTTTTCGAGGCTCAATCACTTCATCATATATCGTCATTATTGCCTTTCACTTGCACGACCGAATGATGTGAACAATAATAAGAGTGCTCGTGCATTGGACTAAGCTGGAATCTGCAAGCAAACACAAAGGAGAAGACAAAGTAATGTGGCTCTTTAACAGATAAACAAATATGCATGCGAGAGCCACTAAACTTTGTAACCACGGTCTTCTACCTTGACCCAAAGAAAAAGAAACTATTTACACGGGAAAGCTCACAACAAGCAAAAGAAGAAAAAGAAAATATTTTTGGGTTTTTCTCAAACTAGACAAACACACGAAAAGAAAACAAGAGAAAGAAATAAACTAGCATGGATGATAGAGTGGCAAAGTGTGAACACCGACTAACAAAGTGAAAGCGTAAGCAAGAATATAAAGTCGGTGAGAAACACGTACTCCCCCAAGCTTAGGATTTTAGCCTAAGTTGGTCTACTCCCAAGGATGGTCCGGGCGATACCCAAAATCATAATGGGGGTTATACGGGAGCGCTGCAGCCACTGCCTGAATAGCTGCCTCACGGAGACGAGCAGCCTTTGCCTCCCTATCATACTCCTCTACCTCTCCTCTGGTTATGTAATATCTCCGTTTTACCTAAAAGTCAAAGAAGGCAGGAGCAGGAAGGGTAATATGGAAAACACGCTGCCGGTTAAATATTAACCGGTACAGGAGGGATTCATCATCCCTCTCAAGGAACTGATAGCGTGTCAAAGCGGTGCGATCAAGGAAAGTTGTATGGAGCGGGGGATCTCCTTCGCGGATGGGTACTCCAAGAAAATTTTCTATGCGAGTGGCATAGATCCCACCAAAGTAATCCCCTTCATTAGCATTATTATTCAGCCTCCTTGCTATTATAGCTCCCATGTTGAAACTTCTATCACCCGTTACTGCGCTCTTAAGAATACTAAGGTCGGGTGTGCAGAGGTGACAATGCTCAATCTTGCCATTAATGCATCTGCCTACGAAGAGGGCAAAGTAATGCAAGGCAGGAAAATGAATGCTCCCCATGGTAGCCTGTGTAATATCTCTAGTTTCTCCAATAGTTATACCAGAGAAAAAATCTCTAACCGAAGATTTAGGAGGATCATTGAGACTACCCCAAACAGGTATCTTGCAAATTCTATTGAAATCCTCTAAATCCATGGTATACGATTTTTCATAGAGATCAAACAGTACGGATGTGTCACGGCCAACTGAAAATTTGAATCTACGAACAAAAGAGGCAGTGAGAGCAACATACTGTTCACATTTATTGGAGATGAATTCTTAGAGTCTGACGTTGTGAACAAGTGTATCAAACTCGTCTTTGAAACCTGCCTCAATCATGAATTCATCAGAAGGCCATTCACATGGTTGTACCTGTGCGTTCCTCGGTTGGTAAGGATCGGGTTCCCGAATCGCAAGACGAGGACCTCTCTTGCTTGAGGAACCACCATGATAGTTTCTCCTGAACATCTTCCTTTTCTGAAATTTTCAGTGAGCCAAAGGAAAAGTGAACAAGGCTCAACTAAACTCATAGCAACTACTCCCACAAGTGGATAGATCCATATTACGCATCAAAACTACTTGGGACCAGCTAAAATTAGCATGCAAAGCTCAAGAACAAGGTCACCAAGGCAGCAAAAATACGCGAAGTATAAGGCACTAGAGCAAAAACTAATTGGACCAATGGAGGAGTCACTTACCAAGGAGTAATTTCCCCAAAACAGCTTGGTGAATGGTGCTTTGCACAAGGAGATCAAAAATCCCAGCAAAAAGATCAAGAACACGGGTTTGAGCTGTGAAACAATTTTTTCTGGAGGTAGGAGAAGCAGGTGGGAGCTAGAATCAGTGGAGGGGGTGCACGTGGGCCCCACAAGCTAGGTAGGCGCGGCCGGGGGGTGCCCCCGCCTCCAGGGCTTGTACCCCACTGGTGCAGCCCCCTGACTAGCTCTCCGTCTTAGTATTTTTCAAAAATTCCAGAAAAAATCATAGTTGATTTTCAGGACGTTCGGAGAACTTTTATTTTTGGGGTATTTTTCTACGGGACGCTAAAAGCAGAAAACAGGGCAAACTAAACTAAATCTATCATTTTTCTTCTAAGCAACCAAAGGTGAGAGCTTGGAACAGAGGTTTGTGACTCCTCGATTCATCCATCTCATGGTCATCGAAAGAAATCCGTCAATGAGGTTGATCAAGTCTCCTTGACAAACTTTTTTGAATCGCAAAAGAAGACGGAGAATTTTTGAATAGTCACTAGGTTACCTCAATGGGGATGTGAATCTCCCCAACAAGCAAATCATACTTCATCTTAACAAGAGGTATAGGGCATTCAAAGCTCCCAATAAGAATCGATGAAGTTTTTCGATAGCATTGATGCAATGTACTCGATATTGTTTCTTCGGAAAGTGCACTGTATGCTCATTACCGTTGACATGGAAAGTGACATTGCCATTGTTGCAATCTATAACAGCCCCTGCAGTGTTTAAAAAGGGTCTTCCAAGGATGACCGCCATGGCATCGTCCTCGGGAATATCCAGAATAACAAAGTCCGTTAAGATAGTAACGTTAGCAACCACAACAGGCACATCATCGCAATGCCGATAGGGAAAGAAGTTGATTTGTCAGCCATTTGCGGAGAGATTTCAGTGGGTGTCAACTTATCCAGTTCAAGCCTACGATAAAGAGAGAGAGGCATAACACTAACACCCTCTTAGGAGTTCCACCCTTGAAGGTGTAATTAGCAAGCATGGTGGAAATCTCAACCTCAGGTATCTTCCTCTTATTAGTCACAATTCTTTCATGTACTTAGCATACGAAGACATTTTGAGCATATTTGTCAAACGCATTTGCACAAAGACAGGTCTAATCATTTCAATAAATCTCTCAAAATCCTCATCATCCTTTTTCTTGGATGGCTTGGGAGTAAAGGGCATGGGTTTCTGAACCCATGGTTCCCTTTCTTTACCATGCTTCCGAGCAGCGAAGTCATTCTTATTGTATCTCTTATTCTTAGGTTGTGGGTTATCAAGATCAGGTTCAATCTCCACATCCTTATCATTGCTAGGTTGAGCATCATCATGAACATCACTATTGATATTATCGTTAGGCTCATATTCATCACCAGATTGTGTTTCAGCATCACAGACAGAGACATTGTTTGGACTCTCAAGTGTAGCAGCAACAGGGTTGCTAGTGTGCAAGTTCCTATCAACTTTCTTCTTCTTCCTAGGATGACTAGGTGCATCAGTGCTAACTCCTTGAGAATCCTGTTCAGTTCTCTTAGGATGACTGATACGTCCATTTGGCATCATGTTTTCATGTAGATATTTATCGCTTCTTGGGCTGTTATTTCACTTCACGGTACAATACTTATGCCTTTTCTCTCTTATTTTGCAAGGTTTACATGGAGAGGGCGAATGCCGGCAGCTGGAATTCTGGCCTGAAAGTGGAGCAAGTTTGAGATACCTATTCTTCGCAACTCCAATCGCCGTAAAAATCAACGAGGATTTTTTTTCTGGATTTATAAAAAATACTGGGCCGAAGAAGCGCCAGAGGGGCGCCAGCAGCTGGCCACAAGCCTGCTAGGCGCGGCCACCCTCTGGTCGCGCCGAGGGGGCTTGTGGGCAGCGTGCTGGCCCACTGGCCCCCTGATACGTCTCCAACGTATCTATAATTTTTGATGGTTTCATGCTATTATCTTGTCAAACATTGGATGTTCTATATGCCTTTTATATATTTTTTGGGACTAACTTATTAACTCAGTGCCAAGTGCCAGTTCCTGTTTTTTCATGTTTTTCACCCCTTTCAGAGGAGATTTTGAAACGGAGTTCAAATGGAAGAAAATCCCCGAAAAGATTTTTTCTGGAACGGAAGAAGATCGGGAAGCTTGGGAGCCAAGCCAGGGGAGCCTCAAGGGGCCCACAAGCCCCCACCCCACGGCCAGGGGGGAGGCCGCGCCATCCAGGCTTGTGGGCCCCGTGGACGCCCTTTGCCCTAGGTCTTTCGCCTATATATTCCCATAAATTCCAGAAAAAATCAGGAGATCATCGAAAGTACTTTCCGCCGCCGCAAGTTTCTGTCTCCGCAAGATCCCATCTGGGGCACGTTCTGGTGCCCTACCGGAGGGGGGATTCGGACACGGAGGGCTTCTCCATCAACACCATGACCTCTCCGATGATGCGTGAGTAGTTCACCATAGACCTACGGGTCCATAGTTAGTAACTAGATGGCTTCTTCTCTCTCTTGGATCTTCAATACAAAGTTCTCCATGTTCTTCATGGAGATCTATCCGATGTAATCTTCTTTTGCGATGTGTTTGTTGAGATCCGATGAATTGTGGATTTATGATCATATTATCTATGAATCTTATTTGAGTTTTTTCTGATCTCTCTTATGCATGATTTCATATCCTTGTAATTCTCTTCGAGTTGTGGGTTTTGTTTGGCCAACTAGATCTATGATTCTTGCAATGGGGGAAGTGCTTGGTTTTGGGTTCATACCGTGCGGTGACCTCCTCCAGTGACAGAAGGGGTAGGGAGGCACGCATCATGTTGTTGCCATCAAGGGTAAAAAGATGGGGTTTTCATCATTGGTTTGAGATTATCCCTCTACATCATGTCATCTTGCTTAAAGCGTTACTCTGTTCATCATGAACTCAATACACTAGATGCATGTTGGATAGCGGTCGATGTGTGGAGTGATACGTCTCCATCTTATCTACTTTTCCAAACTCTTTTGCCCTTGTTTTGGACTCTAATTTGCATGATTTGAATGGAACTAACCCGGACTAACGCTGTTTTCAGCAGAATTGCCATGGTGTTGTTTTTGTGCAGAAATGAAAGTACTCGGAACGTCCTGAAAATTTACGGAGAATATTTCTGGAAAATATGAAAAATACATGCGCAAAGATCCACCGGAGGGGATGGGCCAGTGGGCCACAAGCCTTGTTGCCGCAGACCCCCTGGTCGCGGCAACCAAGCTTGTGGGGCCCACGTGGCTCTGCCGCCCCCAAACTCAGCTCTATAAATTCCCTTTCGTCCCGAAAAAAATCAGAAGAGAAGATTTCGTCGCGTTTGCGATACGGAGGCGCCGCCACATCCTGTTCTTCATCTAGAGGGCAGATTTGGAGTCCGTTTTGGGCTCTGGATCAAGGAGATCGTCGCCATCGTCATCATCAACCTTCTTCCTTCTCCAATTCCATGAAGCTCTTCATCGTTCGTGAGTAACTATTCGTAGGCTCGCTGGGCGGTGATGAGTAGGATTAGATCTATCACGTAATCGAGTTAGTTTTGACAGGGATTGCTCCCTAGTATCCACTATGTTCTGAGATTGATGTTGCTACTACTTTGCCATGCTTAATGCTTGTTACTAGGGCCCGAGTGCCATGATTTCGGATCTGAAATTATTATGTTGTCACCAATATATGTGTGTTTTAGATTCGATCTTGCAAGTTGTAGTTACCTACTATGTGTTATGACCCGGCAACCCCGGAGTGACAATAACCGGAACCACTCCCGGTGACGACCATAGTTTGAGGAGTTCATGTGTTCACCAAGTGCTAATGCGTTGGTCCGGTTCTTTATTAAAAGGAGAACCTTAATATCCCTTAGTATCCTTTTGGACACTGCTGCCACGAGAGGGATGGACAATAGATTTCATGCAAGTTCTTTTCCCTAAGCACTTATGACGACACACGGAATGCATGCCTACATCACATTGACGAACGGGAGCTAGCCACATATCTCTCCGTGTTATAACTGTTGCATGATGAATATCATCCAACGAATCACCGACCCATTGCCTACGAGTTTGTCCCACTGTTGTTGTTACTTGTTTTGCTCTGCTGCTACTGCTGTTACTTGTTTTGCTCTGCTGCTACTGCTGTTACTACTGTTGCTGCTAGTGTTACTTGTTGCTGTTGTTACTTGTTCTGCTGCTACTTGCTACTGTTGCTACTTGCTACTGCTGTCACTACTGTTGTTCCTTGCCACTGTTGCTACTCGTTACATTGCTGCTACCTGCTACAATACTTTTTCTCGCGCCGTTGATGGGAAAGACTATTTCCCGTCCACGGGCAACTTCTGGCGCCATTGATACAACCGTTAGGAATAGTCTGCCTTGTCACCAGATCGTTTCTGGCACCGTTGTTATCATACTACTTTGTTGTTGATACTTTGCTTGCAGATACTAATCTTTCAGGTGTGGTTGAATCTGACACATTCAACTGCTAATACTTGAGAATATTCTTTCACTTCCCGTCGGGCGAACCAACAAATTTGGGTTGAATACTCTACCCTCGAAAACTGCCGCGATCCCACGCGCTGGTGGGCTATTGCAAGACAATTTTTAATTGTTGAGCAATTGGGATGAGCTCTTTTCTGGCTCTGTTGCCGTGGAGGCATCAAGTCACGTATAGTTGCACATCAGCATGGAGTAATAGTAGTAGATGCAGAAAGTATCGGCCTACTTGTCTCAAATGTGATGCCTATATGTATGATCATTGCCTTAGATATCGTCATGACTTTGCGCGGTTCTATCAATTGATCGGCAGTAATTTGTTCACCCACCCTAACACTTTCTATTTTGAGAGAAGCCTCTCGTGAACACTATGGCCCCCAGGGCCTACTTCACACCATATTTTCAGCCTTGCACTTTTTACTTCGTTGCACTTTCCGCCTTCATATCTCACTTTGCAAACAATTTTGAAGGGATTGACAACCCCTTCGAAGTGTTGGGTGCAAACTTGTTTGTGTTTGCGCAGGTACTCTGGACTTGACGAGACCCTCCTTCTGGATCGATACCTTGGTTCTCAAACTAAGGGAAATACTTACTGCTCCTGTGCTGCATCACCCTTTCCTCTTCAAGGGAAAAACCAACGCAAGCCCAGCCTCTGTCAACGTGTCAATTTCGGGCGCTGTTGTCTATGGGATAGCAGAATAATTTCTGGCGCCGTTGCCGGGGAGGAAGATCAAGTCAAGATCTCATCCAAGTAGGTGTCGCAAACTCATCTCTTGCATTTACTTTGTTTCCCAGTTGCCTCTCGTTTTCCTCTCCCCCACTTCACCAATTTGCCTTTTTCGTTCGCCTTTTTGTTCGCCCTTTTTCTCGGCTGCTCTTTGTTTTCTTGTGTGCTTGCTTGCTTGCTGAAGTCACCAGGAACGAAAACACCAAACTTTGTGACTTCTCGAATACTAATAATAATGATTTTATTAGTACTCCGATTGCTCTTGCCACTAGTGCGGAGTCACACGAAATCAATGCCGCTTTGCTGAATCTTGTTTTGAAAGAGAAATTCTCTGGCCTTCCTAGTGAAGATGCCGCATCCCATCTCAATACCTTCATTGAGCTTTGTGATATGCAAAAGAAAAAAGATGTGGATAATGACGTGATTAAATTGAAGCCTTTTCCTTTCTCATTGCGAGATCGCGCAAAAACTTGGTTTTCTTCTTTGCCCAAAAATAGTATCGATTCTTGGGATAAGTGCAAAGATGCTTATATATCCAAGTATTTTCCACCGGCTAAGATCATCTCTCTCCGTAATGATATCATGAATTTCAAGCAACTTGATCATGAACATGTTGCACAAGCTTGGGAGAGAATGAAATTAATGATTAGAAATTGTCCCGCTTATGGCTTGAGCCTTTGGATGATTATTCAAATCTTTTACGCTGGCTTGAATTTCGCTTCTAGAAATATCTTGGACTCCGCCTCAGGTGGAACATTCATGGAAATCACGTTAGGGGAAGCCACAAAGCTCTTAGAAAACATCATGACAAACTACTCTCAATGGCACACTGAAAGGTCACCTACCCGTAAGAAGGTGCACGCTATAGAAGAAATTAACTCGTTGAGTGCTAAGATGGATGAGTTAATGAATTTGGTTGCTAGTAGAAGTGCTCCTTTGGATCCTAATTATATGCCTTTGTCTTCTTTGATTGAGAGTAGCAACGGTAGCTTGGACGTTAATTTTGTTGGTAGGAATAACTTTGGCAACAACAATGCCTTTAGAGGAAACTATTATCCTAGGCCTTTTCCTAGTAACTCCTCTAATAACTTTGGCAACTCCTACAACAATACTCATGGAAATTACAATAGATTACCCTCAGATCTAGAGAGTAATATCAAAGAGTTCATCAACTCTCAAAAGATTTTAAATGCGTCCATAGAGGAAAAACTACTCAAAATTGACGATTTGGCTAAGAGCGTGGATAGAATTTCTTGTGATGTTGATGCTTTGAAAGTTAGATGTGCTCCTCCCAAAATCAACATGGTTGAAACTTTGAAAGCTATGCGTGTTTCCATGATTGAGAGCCAAGAAAGAACCGCCCAAATTCGTGCTAGACATGAATGGCTTAAAAAGGCGTGTTCTCGTGATGAAAATCACGAAGATCTTAAAGTGCTTGGTGTGACTCCCATTGAATCTTTGTTTTCTTGTGTCAAACCTAATGATTGTGGGGCTGGATGTGAATCCACTTTGGTTGAAAAGTGCCCCAATGATTCGGAGTCCATCTATCTTGATGCTAAAAGCATTAAAAGTGGAGTAGAAGACGTTAAAACTTTTAGTAGTAATGAAATTACTACCGTGGATTTCAAGGAATTCAATTATGATAGTTTCTCCTTGATTGAACGCATTTCTTTGATGCAATCCATGTTGAACTCTCCACACGCTTATAGCCAAAACAAAGCCTTTACCGATCATATCATTGAAGCTATGATAAAATCTCTTGAAGAGAAACTTGAATTGGAAGTCTCTATCCCTAGAAAGCTTCATGATGATTGGGAACCTACCATAAAAATCAAAATCAAAAACTATGAGTGCAATGCTTTGTGTGATTTGGGTGCTAGTGTTTCTGCGATTCGAAAGTCTTTATGTGATGTTCTGGGTTTTAATGAGATTGAAGAGTGTTCTCTTAATTTGCATCTTGTTGATTCAACTGTCAAGAAACCCATGGGAAGGATCAATGATGTTCTTATTATTGCAAATAGGAACTATGTACCCGTGGATTTCATTGTGCTTGACATTGATTGCAATCCTACATGCCCTATTATTCTTGGTACACCTTTCCTAAGGACTATCGGTGCTATCATTGATATGAAGGAAGGGAATATTAGATTTCAATTTCCCTTAAGGAAGGGCATGGAAAACTTTCCTAGAAATAAAATAAGATTGCCTTATCAATCCATGACGAGGGCCACTTATGGTTTGAGCACCAAAGACGACGATACGTAATTATATCGCTTCTATGACTAGCTAAGGGCGTTAAACAATAGCGCTTGTTGGGAGGCAACCCAATGAATTTATCTTTTTCTTTCTGTTTTGTTGCGTCCACACTTTCATAATTATGTTGTGATTTTGTTTTTTGTGTTTCTTTTTGTGTTTGAGCCAAGCAAAGCCTTTATGACTAGTCTTGGTAATGGTTGCTTGATCCTGCTGGAAAAATACAGAAAATATTCGCTCACAAGATGATTTTTCATTTTTATTCAGAAAGATATTTTGAGTTGATTCTTTTTGCTGATGATTTATATTAGTTTTTCCCAGGCCGTAGTAATTTTTCAGATTTTTTGAGGTACCAGAAGTATATGAAGTATACAGATTGCTACAGACTCGTCTGTTTTTGACAGGTTCTGTTTTTGTTGAGTTGGTTGCTTATTTTGATGAAACTATGGTTAGTATCGGGGCGTACTAGCCATGGAAAAGTGAGAATACAGTAGCACATCATCAAAATAGAAGGAATTCAAGTTTTCAACAGTACCAAAAGAAGTGGTAGCTTGTTTTCTTGTACTAATGTTATCACAAGTTTCTGTTTAAGATTTGTGTTGTGAAGTTTTCAAGTTTTGGGTGATGTTCTCATGGGAAAAGAGATAAGGAGTGGAAAGAGCTCAAGCTTGGGGATTCCCAAGGCATCCCAAGCCAAATTCAAGGACACCAAAAAGCCTAAGCTTGGGGATTCCCCGGGAAGGCATCCCATCTTTCGTCTTCAATCCATCAGTAACATAACTTGGAGCTATATTTTTATTCACCACATGATATGTGTTTTGCTTGGAGCGTCTTGTATCATAGGAGTCTTTTATTATTATTTTTGTCACAATAATCCTTTCTGCACACCTTTTTGATAGATATACATGCACTCATCGTGATTTTTATAGAATGCTCATAGTGCTTCACTTATATCTTTTGAGGTAGATACTTTTGCTCTTGTGCTTCACTTATATCTTTAGAGCACGGCGGTGCGTGATTTGGTAGTTGTCTTATGCTATGAAAGTAGTCCCAAATGTGCTAGGTACCCAAAGAGGATGCAAAAACCTCCATATTCATGTGCATTGAGTAGAAAGAGAAGTTTCGATTCCTCTCAATTAGTTTTGAGACATGGATTCGGTAAGATTGAGAGTTATGTTAGTAGGGTGTTGTGAATCTAGAGATACTTGTGTTGGAGTTAGTGATTCCCGTAGCATGCACGTATGGTGAACCGCTATGTTAGGAAGTCGGAGCATAATTGATCTATTGATTGTCATCCTTTGTGTTGAGGTCAGGATCGCGCGATGGTTTACACCTACCAACCCTTCCCCTCGGAGTATGCGTTTAGCACTATGTTTCGATTACTAATAAAAATTTCGCAACAAGTATGTGAGTTCTTCATGACTAATGTGAGTCCATGGTATAGATGCACTTTCACCTTCCACCATTGCTAGCCTCTCTAGTGCCGCGCAATTCTCGCCGGTGCACAAACCCACCCAATTCCTTCCTCAAAACAGCCACCATATCTACGAACTATGGCATTTTCATAGCCATTCCGAGATTTATTGCCATGCAACTCCCACCGTTCCGTCTCATGACTTGTGCCGTCACTCTCATATTGCCATTGCATGATCGTAAGATAGCTAACGAGATGTTTCAACGTCATATGCCATGCTAGATCGTTGCACATCTCGGTACACTACCGGAGGCATTTCCTATAGAGTCATCATCATTGTGATCTTTGAGCTGTGAGTAAATAAAAGTGTGATGATCATCATTATTAGAGAATTGTCCCATGTGAGGAAATTAAAAAAAAAAGAGGCCTAAGAGCCCAAATGAAAAAAGGAGAAAAAAAGAGAGAAGGGACAATGCTACTATTTTTTCCACACTTGTGCTTCATGTTAGCACCATGTTCTTCATGATTGAGAGCTTCTTGCTTTGTCACTACCATATGCTAGTGGGGATCTTCATTATATAACTTGGCTTGTATATTCCAATGATGGGCTTCCTCAAAATTGCCCTAGGCCTTCGTGAGCAAGCAAGTTGGATGCACACCCACTAGTTTTCCTTTTGAGCTTTCACATACTTATAGCTCTAGTGCATCTCTGTTATGGCAATCCCTACTCATTCACATTGATATCTATTAATGGGCATCTCCATAGCCTATTGATACGCCGAGTCAATGTGACCATCTCCTCCTTTTTGTCTCACAACCACCACCACACTCTATTCCACCTATAGTGCTATATCCATGGCTCGCGCTCATGTATTGCGTGATAGTTATAAAAAGTTTGAGAAAGTAAGAGTGCTAAAACAATTACTTGGCCAATTCCGGGGTTCTGCATGATTTACATTAGTTGTGTGAGGATGATGGAGCATAGACAGACTATATGATTTTGTAGGGATACCTTTCTTTGGCCTTGTTATTTTGAAAGTTCATCATTACTTTGCTAGTTTGCTTGAAGTATTACTATTTTCATGTCAATAGCAAACTATTGTTTTGAATCATACGGATCTGAACATTCATGTCACGTGAAAGAAGTTGCAAAGGACAACTATGCTAGGTAGCATTCCACATCAAAAATTCATTCTTTATCACTTCCCTACTCGAGGACGAGCAGGAGTTAAGCTTGGGGATGCTTGATACGTCTCCAACGTATCTATAATTTTTGATGGTTTCATGCTATTATCTTGTCAAACTTTGGATGTTTTGTATGCCTTTTATATATTTTTTGGGACTAACTTATTAACTCAGTGCCAAGTGCCAGTTCCTGTTTTTTCCATGTTTTTGACACCTTTCAGAGGAGATTTTGAAACGGAGTTCAAACGGAAGAAAATCCCCGAAAAGATTTTTTCTGGAACGGAAGAAGATCGGGAAGCTTGGGAGCCAAGGCAGGGGAGCCTCAGGGGCCCCACAAGCCCCCACCCCGCGGCCAGGGGGAGGCCGCGCCATCCAGGCTTGTGGCCCCCCTGGACGCCCTTTGCCCTAGGTCTTTCACCTATATATTCCCATAATTCCAGAAAAAAATCAGGAGATCATCGAAAGTACTTTTCCGCCGCCGCAAGCTTTTGTCTCCGCAAGATCCCATCTGGGGCACGTTCTGATGCCCTGTCGGAGGGGGGATTCGGACACGGAGGGCTTCTCCATCAACACCATGACCTCTCCAATGATGCGTGAGTAGTTCACCATAGACCTACGGGTCCATAGTTAGTAACTAGATGGCTTCTTCTCTCTCTTGGATCTTCAATACAAAGTTCTCCATGATCTTCATAGAGATCTATCCGATGTAATCTTATTTTGCAGTGTGTTTGTCGAGATTCGATGAATTGTGGATTTATGATCAGATTATCTATGAATCTTATTTGAGTTTCTTCTTATCTCTCTTATGCATGATTTCATATCCTTGTAATTCTCTTCGAGTTGTGGGTTTTGTCTGGCCAACAAGATCTATGATTCTTGCAATGGGAGAAGTGCTTGGTTTTGGGTTCATACCGTGCGTGACCTCACCCAGTGACAGAAGGGGCAGTGAGGCACGCATCATGTTGTTGCCATCAAGGGTAAAAAGATGGGGTTTTCATCATTGGTTTGATATTATCCCTCTACATCATGTCATCTTGCTTAAAGCGTTACTCTGTTCGTCATGAACTCAATACACTAGATGCATGCTGGATAGCGGTCGATGTGTGGAGTAATAGTAGTAGATGCACAAAGTATCGGTCTACTTGTCTCACGCGTGATGCCTATATGTATGATCATTGCCTTAGATATCGTCATGACTTTGCGCGGTTCTATCAATTGCTCAGTAGTAATTTGTTCACCCACGTAACACTTGCTATTTTGAGAGAAGTCTCTAGTGAACACTATGGCCCCGAGGGTCTACTTCACACCATATTTTCAGCCTTACACTCTTTACTTTGTTGCACTTTCCGCCTTCAGATCTCACTTTGCAAACAATCTTGAAGGGATTGACAACCCTTTTGAAGCGTTGGGTGCAAGCTTGTTTCTGTTTGCGCAGGTACTCTGGACTTGATGAGACCCTCCTTCTGGATCGATACCTTGGTTCTCAAACTGAGGAAATACTTACTGCTCCTGTGCTGCATCACCCTTTCCTCTTGAAGGGAAAAACCAACGCAAGCCGAGCCTCTGTCAACGTGTCAATTTCTGGCGCTGTTGTCTGTGGGATAACACCCCCCCCTCTTCTGCTATATGAAGGGTTTTGTCTGGAAAAAATCAGGGAGGAGCTTTTTCGTGGATTCGCCGCCCCACGAGGCGAAACATGAGCAGAACCAATCTAGAGCTCCGGCAGGACGATCCTGCCGGGGAAACTTCCCTCCCGGAGGGGGAAATCATCGTCATCATCATCACCAACACTCCTCTCATTAGAGGGGACTCGTCACCATCAACATCTTCATAAGCACCATCTCATCTCCAAACCCTAGTTCATCACTTGTAACAAATCTCCATCCCGTGACTCCGATTGGTACTTACTCTTTGTAGTTGATGCTAGTTGGATTATTTGGTGGAAGAGTTTATGTTCAGATCCTTGATGCTACTCATTACCTCTCTGTTCATGAATATGATTATGCTTTATGAGTAGTTACTTTTATTCCTCGGGACATGGGATAAGTCATGCTAATAGTAGTCATGTGAATTTGGTATTCGTTCGATATTTTGATGTGTTGTATGTTGTTTTTTCTCTAGTGGTGTCATGTGAACATCGACTACATAACACTTCACCATTATTTGGGCCTAGAGGAAGGCATTGGGAAGTAGTAAGTAGATGATGGGTTGCTAGAGTGACAGAAGCTTAAACCCTAGTTTATGTGTTGCTTCGTAAAGGGCTGATTTGGATCCACTAGTTTAATGCTATGGTTAGACTTTGTCTTAATTCTTCTTTCATAGTTGTGGATGCTTGCGAGAGGGGTTAATCATAAGTGGTATGCTTGTCCAAGTAAGGGCAGTACCCAAGCGCCGGTCAACCCACATATCAAACTATCAAAGTAACGAACGCGAATCGTATCAACATGATGAAACTAGCATGACAGAAATTCCCGTGTGTCCTCAGGAGCGTTTTTCCTCCTATAAGACTTTGTCCAGGCTTGTCCCTTGCTACAAAATGGATTGGGACACTTTGCTGCACCATTGCTACTTTTGTTACTCGTTGCTTGCTACGAATCATCTCACACACACAATCACTTGTTACCGATAATTTCAGTGCTTGCAGATATTTCCTTGCTGAAAACCACTTATCAGATCCTTCTGCTCCTCGTTGGGTTCGACACTCTTACTTATCGAAAGGACTATGATTGATCCCCTATACTTGTGAGTCATCAATGACCCTCAGGATACAAAGGTTCCTGGGTCATTCTACCGCCTCTAGTGACGACTCTGACAGAATTGTCATTCAACTCATTGAGCAAGTCATTTTGAGCTTTAAGTACTTGTTCTACCTGAGTAGTCACCATAGAGACATGTTTACTCAGAAGCTTAAGATCATTGACAGTTCTGTCCACACAAGCACTTAAATGACTAAGCATATGAGCATTATGTTCCAATTGTCTGCTAACATAATCATCGAAACTTTGTTGTTTGGCAACAAAGTTATCAAATTCATCCATGCATAAGCTAGCAGGTTTATCAAAAGGAATATCACTCTCATTGAATCTATGAAGAGAATTTACTTCTACTACCTGTATCGGGTTATCAAGACCATGGATCTCTTCGATAGGTGGTAGATTTTTGACATCTTTAGATTTAATGCCTTTCTCTCTCATAGATTTCTTAGCTTCTTGCATATCTTCAGGATTGAGGAATAGAATACCCCTTTTCTTCGGAGTTGTCTTAGGAGGTGGTTCGGGAATAGTTCAAGCATTCTCATTGCACAAGATGTTATTCAATAGAATATCAGCTTGTTCTACAGTTCGTTCCTTAAAAACACAACCAGCACAACTATCTAGGTGGTTTCTAGAAGCAATGGTTAGTCCATTATAGAAGATATCAAGTATTTCATTATTCTCAAGAGGGTGATCAGGCAAAGCATTCAGTAGCTGGACGAGCCTCCCCCAAGCTTGTGGGAGACTCTCTTCTTCAACTTGCACAAAGTTATATATTTCCTGCAAGGCAGCTTGCTTCTTATGGGCAGGGAAATATTTTTCAGAGAAGTAGTAGATCATATCCTGGGGGCTACGCACACAACCATGAGCAAGAGAAGTGAACCAGGTCTTAGCATCATCCTTTAGCGAGAAAGGAAACAGCTTGAGGATATAGTAGTGGTGGATCTTTTCCTCACTAGTGAATAGGGTGTCTATAACGTGCAGTTTGGTAAGATGGGCTACAACCGTTTCAGACTCATAACCATGAAAAGGATCAGATTCGACCAGAGTGATTAACTCAGGGTCGACAGAGAATTCATAATCCTTATCGGTCACAAAGATAGGCGAAGTAGCAAACTTCGGGTCATATTTCATCCTAGAGTTCAGAGATTTTTCTTTCCACTTGAGCAGTAATTTCTCAACATCATAGCTATCCTTACACGCAAGAAAACCCTCAACTATCTCTCCCTCCATAACATAACACTCAGGCATATCAGGCAATTCATATCTAGGAGAGGTAGCTCTATCACGCAAAATTGCAGGTTCTACTTCAATAGTATCAGCAGTTTCAGAAGTATCATCACATCTAGCAGCAACTCTAGCAATTTGTGCATCAAGGAATGCACCAAGTGGCAAAGCAGTATCAAGCATAGCATCATCATAAGCATCATGGGTAGCAGAAGTAGCATCATCAAGCATAGGCGACATATCAAGATTTCTAGCAGGAGGTGGTGTCACAAACTTACTCATAACTAAAGGTGAATCAAGTGCAGAGCTAGATGGCAGTTCCTTACCTATCCTCGTAGTTGAGGGCAAGACTTTAGTTCTTGGATCTTTCGGATTCCTCATAGTGACCAGCAGACGTAAATCTCAACTGACTCAGAGAATATAGTTGTGCTTCCCCGGCAACGGCGCCAAAAAATAGCACGTTGATGGGAGAATATTCTTGACTTGGCTTCCTGGAAACGGCGCCAGAAAATGGTCTTGATAACCCACAAGTATAGGGGATCGCAACAGTTTTCGAGGGTACAGTATTCAACCCAAATTTATTAATTCGACTCAAGGGGAAGCCAAAGCATATTCTCAAGTATTAGCAGTTGAGTTGTCAATTCAACCACACCTGAAATATTTAGTATCAGCAGCAAAGTAGTGTGATAGCAACAGTAGCAACAGTAACCAGTAGCAGCAAAGTGACAGCAGCAGCAGCAGAGTAACAGCAGTAGCAACAGAGTAACAGCAGCAGCAGTGACAGCAGTAGCAGCAACGTAACGTAGCAAGGACCAGTAGGAAAAACTCGTAGGCATTGGATCAGTGATGGATGATTATGCTAGATTTTATTCATCATGCAACAGTTATAACACGGAGAGATATGTAACCAGCTCCAGTTCATCAATGTAATGTAGGCATGTATTCCGTATGTAGTCATACGTGCTTAGGGAAAAGAACTTTAATGACATCTATTGTCCATCCCTCCCGTGGCAGCGGGGTCCTAATAGAAACTATGGGATATTAAGGTTCTCCTTTTAATAAAGAACCGGACCAACGCATTAACACTTGGTGAATACATGAACTCCTGATACTATGGTCATCTCCGGGAGTGGTTCCGGCTATTGTCACTCCGGGGTTGCCGGGTCATAACACATAGTAGGTGACTACAACTTGCAAGATAGGATCAAGAACACACATATATTGGCGAGAACATAATAGGTTCAGATCTGAAATCATGGCACTCGGGCCCTAGTGACAAGCATTAAGCATGGCAAAGTAGTAGCAACATCAATCTCAGAACATAGTGGATACTAGGGATCAATCCCCGTCAAAACTAACTCGATTACATGATAGATCTCATCCAACCCATCACCGTCCAGCAAGCCTACGATGAGATTACTCACGAACGATGAAGATCATCACGGAATTGGCGATGAAGGAAGGTTGGTGATGACGATGGCAACGATCTCCCCTCTCCCGAGCCCAGAACGGACTCCACATTTTCCCTCCAGAGAAAGAACAGGAGGTGGCGGCGCCTCCGTATCGTAAAACGCGATGAACTCTTATCCTTGATTTTTTTCCGGACGAAAGAGGCTAAATAGAGCTGAGATTGGAGGCGGTGGAGCAACATGGGCCCCACAAGCCTGCCAGGCGCGGCCCGGGGGGCGCACCTGGTGGGCTTGTGGGCTCACAGCTCCACTTCCTCCATTAATTCTTGCGCCAGTATTTTTTTATATATTCCACAAAAATTCTTCGTAAATTTTCAGGTCATTCCGAGAACTTTTATTTATGTGCAAAAACAACACCATGGCAATTCTGCTGAAAACAGCGTTAGTCCGGGTTAGTTCCATTCAAATCATGCAAATTAGAGTCCCAAACAAGGGCAAAAGAGTTTGGAAAAGTAGATACGATGGAGACGTATCAGACCACCTTCTTGATTGCATTGGCTTGATGAAGACTAGTGGATTGCTCCGCATACACAACATGGGTGAGCCGCTCTTCAGTATATCTTCACAAGTCCATTGCCACCACAATGGACGGCAGGCTTCAAGCATGATATCTTCGTGCTGATCCACTTGAACTTGCACACCGCAATCTTGATGACGATCACCACTTGACATCATCCTTCATGGGTTGTATGAGATCTTCCTCTAGACGCAAGCCCATGGAGACACACCTAATCCCACATAGAACTCTCACGAAGACCATGAGTTAGTACACAAACACGTAAAGGACAGTGCTTACCATACCATGGGATCACTTGATCCCTCTCGGTACATCTTGTAAGTTTTGTGTGTTGATCGTCTTGATTTACTCTTTGTCTGAGATCTTGATCAACCTTGTGTCTCTATGACCATTCTTTGGATAATACCTTGAATACCATCTTGGTCACCATATAAACTCCTTGAACCCAACAGATGGACTTCAAGAAGTGCCTATGGACAAATCCTATAAATATAACTTAAGGCAACCATTAATCCATAGGAATTGTCATCAATTACCAAAACCACATATGGAGATATATGCTCTAACAGCCTTGATAAGTAGGGCAGCTCACAAGGACTAACCATTGAAGCATAAGATTGGAGAGAAGACATCACATAGCTACTGGTCATGGACTCATGGTCTAAGGAGGACTACTCATGGCACGTCCGGGAAGCGTCCATGGCGGTGGAGAAGCTCCCGTAGGTCAATCCTCCCTCCGGCAGGTTTGCCGGGAATGGGTCTCCTGACACTCCCGATCTCGGAAGCGCTGCGGCGGCGGAACGATGGAGAAATTCGTGATTCTGGAAGTTATGGAATGCTTTTCTATCGGAGGACTAAATATAGGCCGAAGGAAGGCACCGGAGGAGGTGGGGCCCACCCAGGCAGCCTCTTGGCGCGGCCAGGGGGTAGGCCGCAGTAGGGGGTCGCCTGGACGGCCCCTGGCCCTCCTCTGGGCCATCTTCGGTGATCTGGAAGCTTCCGTTACGCTGATTTTTTATATATTTTTCCTGGAATTTTTTTATCTTTGGAAAATTGTGTAAAAGCCCGTGCAAAATAGGCATGACCAGACAAAAACTAGCACTGGGTGCATTGAGTTAGTTGGTTAGTCCAAATATGTGTAAAATGATATAAAAGTGTAGCAAAACATATAACAATGTCATCCAAAAGATCATGGGACAAGCAGAAATTATAGATACGTTTGGGACGTATCAATGATCCTCTCGAAGAAGTTGTCCTTCAAAGCACTTGAAGACGTCATGTTGATCTAAATCTGCTGTAGAAACAGCTCAAAACAAAAACAGGAGATATTGTCGTGATACGAAGGTCAAAACCTTTGGGAGATTATAAAATGAATTTTTACCGACCCGAAGGAGTATTCCACAAGAAAACGGAGTCCGAGGGTACACGGGGTGGCCACAAGCCTGCAGGTCGCACCCAGGAGATATTGTCGTGAATTCTTCGGACTACTTTGAATTTTCCTAATTTTTTAAATATTCCAAAATTGGTAAAAATTGCCATTGGAAAAGTTTTGGAGTCGGTTTGCTTACCGTAACACATATCTATTACTTTTCGGAGTATAAAACGTTCGGATAGGTCTCCCTAATGTACTCCTCCGGAGTTATGGTATTGATAATATTGGTTTCAACATTTATGGGAGTACCTGAGATATAATGTTTGATTCTTTGCCCATTTACCACCTTCGAATTTGTGCCTTCGGCGTTGTTGATCTTGATGGCACCGGAACGATATACTTCCTAGATAATGTAAGGCCCTTACCATTTAGAGAGAAGTTTTCCTGCAAAAAATCTTAAACTAGAGTTGTATAACAAGACATGATCACCTACATTGAATTCATGCTTTTGTATCCTTCTATCATGCCATCTCTTAACCTTTTCTTTAATCAACTTAGCATTCTCATAGGCTTGGGTTCTCCATTCATCAAGCGAGCTAATGTCAAATAACCTCTTCTCACCAGCAAGTTTGAAATCATAGTTAAGCTCTTTAATTGCCCAATAAGCTTTATGTTCTAGCTCTAGAGGTAAACGACATGCTTTACCATAAACCGTTTTATACGGAGACATACCCATAGGGTTTTTGTAAGAGGTTCTACAAGCCCATAACGCGTCGTCAAGTTTCTTAGACCAATTCTTTCAAGTTCTATTAACGGTCTTTTGAAAGATCAATTTAATTTCTTCATTGCTCAATTCTACTTGACCACTAGACTGAGGATGATAAGGAGATGCAATTCTATGATTAACATCATACCTAGCAAGCAATTTACGGAAAGCACCATGAATATCTAGGGATTCCAAATCTAGTGAAAATAACTTCTTTCAGCATTTTAATAGAAGTGTTATGATCATCACTACTAATTGGAATAGCTTCTACCCACTTAGTAACATAATCAACGACAATTAGAGTACGAGTATACCCATTGGACTTTGGAAAAGATCCCATATAATCAAAACCCCAAACATCAAATGGCTCAATAACAAGAGAGTAATTCATAGGCATTTACTGACGTCTACTAATATTACCAATTCTTTGACATTCATCACAAGATAAGACAAACCTATGAGCATCCTTGAAGAGAGTAGGCCAATAAAAACTAGATTGTAATACCTTGTGTGCAGTTCTATCTGCAGCGTGATGTCCTCTGTAGGCCTCGGAGTGACACTTGTGTAGGATCTGTCCCTGTTCATGCTCAGGTACACAATGTCTAATAATACCATCTACTCCTTCTTTATATAGGTGTGGATCGTCCCAAAAGTAATGTCTTAAATCACAGAAGAACTTTTTCTTTTGTTGGTATGTGAAACTAGGTGGTATAAATTTAGCAACAATGTAGTTAGCATAATCAGCATACCAAGAAACATTGCCTAAAGCATTTATGACATCTAATTGTTCATCAGGAAATCTATCACCAATAGGTAGTGGGTCATTAAGAATATTCTCTAGTCTAGACAAGTTATCTGCTACGGGGTTATCAACACCCTTTATATCAATAATATGCAGATCCAATTCTTGTAGCAGAAGAACCCATCTAATAAGTCTAGGTTTAGCATCTTTCTTTTCCATAAGGTGTTTAATAGCAGCGTGATCACTGTGAGCAGTTACTTTGGAATCAAAAATATCAGGTCTAAACTTATCACAAGCAAACACAACTGCTAAAAATACCTTTTTAGTGGTAGCATAGTTTCTTTGAGCATTGTCTAGAGTTTTACTAGCGTAATGGATGACATTTAATTTCTTATCAACTTTTTTCCCTAGAACAGCACCAACAGCATAATCACTGGCATCACACATAGTTTCAAAGGGTAGGTTCTAATCAGGTGGCAGAACAACACGGGAAGTGATCAAGGCTCTCTTAAGAATTTCAAATGCTTCTACACAACCATCATAAAAAACGAATGGAACATCCTTTTGCAAAAGATTAGTGAGAGGCTTAGAAATCTTAGAGAAGTCTTTAATAAACCTCCTATAAAAACAAGCATGACCAAGGAAACTTCTTATACCTTTGATATCTGTTGGACACGACATTTTTTCAATATCATCAACTTTAGCTTTATCAACTTTAATACCTCTTTTGGAGATTTTGTGTCCCAAGACAATGCCTTCATTAACCATAAAGTGGAACTTCTCCCAATTAAAGACAAGATTAGTTTCTTTACATCTCTGCAAAACTCGATCAAGGTTGCTCAAGCAATCATCAAAAGAAGTTCCGTAGACGGAAAAATCATCCATGAAAACCTCACCAATCTTTTCACAAAAGTCGGAGAATATAGCCATCATACATCCTTGAAAGGTAGCACGTGCATTGCATAAACCAAAATTCATACGTCTATAAGCAAAGGTACCAAAATGTCAACTAAACGTGGTCTTCTCTTAATCCTATTTTGATACGGTTATTTGAGAGAAAACAGAATAACCGTCTAGAAAGAAAAAATGTGTATGTTTGGATAGTCTTCCTAGCATTTGATCAATAAAAGGTAGCAGGTAATGATATTTCCTAGTAGCCTTATTTAATTTACTAAAATCAATTACCATTCTATATCGTGTAACAATTCTTTGCGGGATCAATTCATTCTTATCATTAGGAACAACGGTAATACCTCCCTTTTTAGGGACACAATGAACGAGACTAACTCATCTACTATCAGCAATAGGATAAATTATACCTGCCTCCAGAAGCTTTAGTATTTCATTTCTTACCACTTCCTTCATTTTAGGATTTAATCATCGTTGGTGAGCAACAATTGGTTTAGCATCACGCTCCATATTGATTTTGTGCTGATATAGAGTGGGACTAATGCCCTTAAGATCATCAAGAGTATATCCAATAGCAGCATGGTTCTTCCTCAAAGTTTTCAATAATCTACTTTCTTCATGCTCTGAAAGGTTAGCACTAATAATAACAAGATATATCTCTTTTTCATCAATATAAGCATACTTCAGAGTATCAAGTAATTGTTGAAGCTCAAACACTGGATCACCCTTTGGTGGAGGAGGAACCCCAAGTATTTCAACAGGAAGGTTGTGTTTCAAAATAGGCTGCAGATCAAAGAAAATCTTATTTATTTTATTCCTTTCATTCATATGCATACCATTTTCATGGTCTAGCAAATATTCTTCTAAGGGACCAGTAGAAGGCACAACGATAGAAGCGAGACCAATAATTTCATCTTTACTAGGCAATTCTTTGTCATGGGGTTGTCTACAAAATTTAGAGAAATTGAACTCATGAGACACATCCCCAAAACTTATAGTAACAGTTTCTTTCTCACAATCAAACTTAGCATTAACAGTATTCAAGAAGGGTCTACCAAATATAATGGGACAAAAATCATCTTGTGGGGAACCAAGAACAAGAAAATCAGTAGGATACTTTATTTTCCCACACAAGACTTCAACATCTCTAACAAACCCAATTGGTGCAATATTATCTCTATTAGCAAGCTTGATGGTAACATCAATTTCTTCTAATTCAGCTCATGCAATATCATTCTTAATTTCTTGGTATAAGGTAAAGGTAATTGCACTCAGACTAGCACCCACATCACATAAGCCATGATAACAATGATCTCCTATTTTAACATAAACAACACGCACGCCAACAGTAGGTCTATGTTTACCTTTAGTATCAGTTCTAGCAATTCTAGCAGCTTCATCACAGAAATGAATGACATGCCCATCAATATTATCAACCAAGATAACTTTAACCATAGAAATATTAGGTTCAACTTTAATTTGTTCAAGAGGTATAGGTGTTCTAGTACAACTCTTATGAACCATAGTTGAAGCTTTAGCATGTTCCTTTATTCTAACACGAAACGGTGGTTTCTCAATATAAGAAGTAGGAATAACAGGATCAACATTATAAATAATAGTTTCTTCTTCAACTTTAATAGATTCAACCACTTTAACTTCAATGGGAGGATGATATTTAAACCACTTCTACTTGGGGAGATCAACACGAGTAGCAAAAGATTCACAAAATGAAGATACTACCTCAGAGTCAAGTCCATATTTAGTGCTAAAATCACGAAAAGCATCTGTGTCTATAAAGGATTTAACACAATCAAACTTAAGGCTTATACCTGACTCATTAACTTTGTCGAGTTCCCAATCTTCAGAGTTGCATTTAATTCTTTCCAATAGGTCCCATTTGAGTTCAACATCTTTCTTCATAAAGTAACCGGCACAAGAAGTATCAAGCATGGATTGATCATCACGAGAGAGCCGAGCATAAATATTTTGAATAATAATTTCTCGGAGGAGCTCATGATTGGGGCATGAATATAACATTGACTTAAGCCTCCCCCAAGCTTAAGCGATTCTTTCTCCTTCACGAGGCCAAAAATTATAAATATAATTCCGATCACGATGAACCAGATGCATAGGATAAAACTTCTGATGAAATTCCAATTTCAGTCGGTTGTAGTTCCATGATCCAATATCATCACATAGACTATACCATGTCAACGCGTTCTCCTTCAAAGGTAAATGAAATACCTTCTTCTTCACGTCATCCTCAGGCAGACCTGCAAGCTTAAATAATCCACAAACTTCATCCACATAGATTAGATGCAAATCAGGATGTAGTGTTCCATCTCCTCCATAAGGATTAGCTAGCAATTTTTCTATCATACCCGAAGGAATTTCATAATAAATATTTTCAGTAGGTGCAGGAGGTTTAGGAGCATCTCTTTGTGCTTCCGGTCGGGGTGAAGATACCCCGTACAAGCCCTCAAAGGATTATTTTCCATAGTGACAAGTGATAGTAAATTTTAGCACAATATATAAATTTTCCCTTACCAAGTTCCACTCACCAAAGGCGCTTCACTCCCTCACAACGGCGCCATAAAATAGTCTTGATGACCCAAAGTGTAGGGGATCTATCGTAGTCCTTCCAATAAGTAAGAGTGTCGAACCCAACGAGGAGCAGAAGGAAATGACAAGCGGTTTTCAGTAAGGTATTCTCTGCAAGCACTGAAATTATCGGTAACAGATAGTTTTGTGATAAGGTAATTCGTAACCGGTAGCAAGTAACAAATGTAACAATGGTGCAGAAAAGTGTCCCAATCCTTTTGTAGCAAAGGAAGAGCCCTGACAAACTCTTCTATAAAGCAAAACGCTCCCGAGGACACATGGGAATTTCTGTCAAGCTAGTTTTCATCATGATCATATGATTCGCAATCGTTACTTTGATAATTTTGTATATGGGTGGACCGGTGCTTGGGTGCTTCCGTTACTTGGACAAACATCCCACTTATGATTAACCTCTCTCACAAGCATCCGCAACCATGAAAGAAGAATTAAGATAAATCTAACCATAGCATGAAACATATGGATCCAAATCAGCCCCTTACGAAGCAACACATAAACTAGGGTTTAAGCTTGTGTCACTCTAGCAACCCACCATCTACTTATTACTTCCCAATGCCTTCCCCTAGACCCAAATAATGATGAAGTGTCATGTATTCAATGTTCACATGACACCACTAGAGGAGAGACAACATACATCTCATCAAAATATCGAGCGAATACCAAATTCACATGATTACTTATAGCAAGACTTATCCAATGTCCTCAGGAACAAACATAATTACTCACAAAGCATATTCATGTTCATAATCAGAGGAGTATTAATAATCATTAAGGATCTGAACATATGATCTTCCACCAAGTAAACCAACTAGCATCAACTACAAGGAGTAATCAACACTACTAGCAACCCACACGTACCAATCTGAGGTTTTGAGACAAAGATCAGATACAAGAGATGAACTAGGGTTTGGAGAGGAGATGGTGCTGATAAAGATGTTGATGGAGATTGACCCCCTCTTGATGAGAGGATCGTTGGTGATGATGATGGCTTCGATTTCCCCCTCCAGGAAGGAAGTGTCCCCGGAAGAATAGCTCCACCGGAGCTCTAGATTGGTTCTGCCGAAGTTCCGCATCGAGATGGCGGCGCTTCGCCCCAAAAGTTCTGATATGATTTTTTCCAGGTCAAAATCCTTCATATAGCAGAAGATGGGAACCAGAGGCTTGCTAGGGGGCCCACAAGCTTGCAGGGCACGCCCAAGGGGGTAGGATGTGCCCCTGGCTTGTGGCCACCTGGTGGGTCCCTTGATGTATTTCTTTCGCCCAATATTTTTTATATATTCCAAAATAATTCTCCGTAAGTTTTCAGGACTTTTGGAGTTGTGCAGAATAGGTATCTGAGATTTTTTTTCCTTTGCCAACTTTGTGGAGAAAATTCATGAGAAGATACCAAGGAGAACATTTAGAAGATGACAAAGCAATATGCAAAATGAGAAAATGGCAGAAGAAAGAAGATGTTGTTTGAAGAAGGAGTCCTTATGTGGGTAAATCTGTAGAAGGATATATTTCTAGAGCATTGGAATTGTAAGTTATAATGACAAACCTTATGGAGATGAACCATTCGAAGTGCTTGATAAGATAAATGGCAATGCCTAAAAATTGACCTCCCAATGGAGTATGGAGTTAGTCCAACTTTCAATGTCTCTAATCTCTCTCCGTAGTTTGGACCACCAGAGTCAAGGATGCCTTCTTTCCATGAGGGGATGATGATAAGTACATAACAACCCGCGGCAAGACCCCAACAATGATAGGTCCAATCACGAGAAGACACGCCAAACAAACCATGATTAGGTGCAATCTTAAAGAAGAGAAATGACTTATAGTGTGCGCAGAAACAATGCTTTTATGACAAAGAAACAAACTTAGGAGATCGTGTAGAAATAAGTCTATTGGTGAAGAAATCGATGTCCCAACTCTAGTGAAAATATTGTTTGGCTGGGATCAAGTATACACAACTTTCAAATAATTTCTAGACACCGATTTGCTGTTGAAGAAACAATGTTCCGACTTCCACAAAGCTTTGTTTTGTCGGGATGAACTATCCACAACTTGGGAGAGATTTCCAGAAGCTACCTCATTAATTCTCAAAGTTGGTCTGGTTTCACACCTATGTTGGTTCTCAAAGCTAGCTTCTATTCCCACCTACCCATGGGGTTATCACTGGCTATAAAACTCCATCTTTCCCATCCTTTAAGAAATCTTTTGTTAAATCTTTCAACTACAAGCTTATGCAGTTACTACCTTTTCTCTTGCGAGTTCATTTGGATTAGCAAGAAGGATCCTATGGTCCCCCTTATTGGTGCTCTACGATTCCAACCATTTTCTGTGGCTAAGTCTTAGTTTGGAGTTTTGCGATTGTTCACACAATGGGTCAAAATTCTAGGAGTTAAGTCAGCCTTCCCCAAGGTACGGGTCACATCCAACCTTGGAAAGTTAAAACTAGTTATCCCTACTGCTCGCAGATAGTTATGGATGACCCACAAGTATAGGGTATCAATCGTAGTCCTTTTGATAAGTAAGAGTGTCGAACCCAACGAGGAGCATAAGGAAATGACAAGCAGTTTTCAGCAAGGTATTCTCTCCAAGCTTTGCAAGTAACAGTGATATATAGTTTTGTAGCAAGATAAATCATAACAAGTGACAAGTAACAAAAGTAGCAAGTGTGCAGCAAAGTATCCCAATCCTTTTTATAGCAATGGACATCCTGAAAGTTCTCTTGTATATAGCAAAGTGCTCTCGAGGACACATGGGAGTTGATTCATGTTCATTACTTTGATAATTTGATATGTGGGTAGACCGGTGCTTATGTGCTATTCTTACTTGAACAAAGAACCTACTTATGATTACCTTCTCTCGCAAGCATCCGCAACTATGAAAGAAGAATTAAGATAAATATAACCAGAGAATGAAACATATGGATCCAAATCATCCCCTTACGGAATAATGCTTAACTAGAGTTTAAGCTTCTCTCACTCTCGCAACCCATCATCTATTTATTACTCCACAATGACTTACCTTAGTACCAAAGCATGGTGAAGTGTCATGTAGTCAATGTTCATATGACACACTAAAGGAAGCAACAACATACATACAATCAAAAAAATATCGAATGATTACCAACTTCACATGATTAATTATAACAAGACTTCTCTCATGTACTCGAGAACAAAAGTAACTACTCGTAAATCATCATCATGTTCAAGATCAGAGGTGTAATGAATATGATAAAGGATCTAAACATATTGTATTCCACCAAATAAACCAACAAGCATCAACTACAAGATGTAATCAACACTACTAGTAACCCACACGTACCAATCTGAGGTTTTGAGACAATGATAGAATACAAGAGATGAACTAGGGTTTGAGATGAGATGGTGCTGGTGAAGATGTTTATGAATATTGGTCCTCCCACGAAGGAGGAAGCGTTGGTGATGAGAATGGCTTCGACCCCCCCCCCCCCCCCCCCCCCGAGGGAAGATTCCCCGGCAGAATTGCTCTACCAAAGAGCAAAAGGGCTCCTGGCCAGGTTTTCACCTCAAGACGGTGACGCTTCGTCCCAAAAGTATCCCTATGATTTTTAGGTCAAAACCTTTAATATAGCAGAAGAGGGGCATCTCATCCTGCGTGTAGGTCTCCCAACGTAAGAGGGCGTGCCCTGGGGTGTGTCGTGTCGCCTTGAGGTAACAGGTGGCCCCCTCTCATGGATCTTAGCCCCAATAATTCATATATATATAATAAAAAATCTTCGTGAAGTTCCAGGTCAGTTGGAGTCTATAAATTTTCCATCTTTTTCCATGGCCTTCTGTAAGTGCATCTAGTGCCCCTTAGTGATTTTGGTGGTTTGAAGACTTATAGGTTAAGTATCTAATGTGTTTATAAGTATACACAGGATCTATAAGTCATTGAGGAGTTTGAGATATGTGAAGAATATCGACCCCTAAAAATATATGTCTTCAGTTGAAGAAATTGGTCTGAAGCTGAAGAAATGAATCGCGAGGAATCTGCGATGAAATTGATATTCCTCATGAAGATACTGATATTGAGAAGACCGATGGTTCTTGAAGAAAATCATTCTGAAGAAATTGAAGCGTGAAGATTTACGTTTTCTGTTTTACTTTCTTCGCATTTGATGAATAGGAAGACCGTACTGTTAAAGGGGGTCAAAGTAACACCATGGAATGAATTTCCTCATGATTTTCAACCCAAGCCTAATCCTACCAAAAGCCTCAAGTGAGGAATATGAGTGACATGAGGACTCTCACAGTTGAGGGTCCCGACCGTTTCGATAACCATGCCAAGGCACTGGTCTTATCCACTCCAACGGTCATATTATTTAAGGGCATTAGTGTCAAATCATGTCGGGATGCTCCCAGGCTATAAATAGCCACCCCCCACAACCACTAGCTAGTTGGCTGCTCCGTTAGAAACTGACACTTGTCATAAGAGCAACCCAAATTCCTCAGAGCCTTCGAGAGTAATTCATCAGTGAGGAAATACACCACCCACCGAAACCACAAACCAAACCTAGTGATTGAGCATCACTGAAGAAGTTGTTCCTGTGTGGGACTGAAGCCTTTTACCTTTGAGGACTGTGCATGCTCCAGACGGTTAGGCGTCATGGTCTAGAATGTTCCAGCAGTTCACTGTGGATCGTCGAGTGACCAAGTTTGTGAGGGTTTGGAAGTCTGCCCTGAAGACTTACCACGAGTGCTGGGTGAGGACTGTGTGTCCTTAGCTCAAGGAGAATGCGGTAGGGACTGTGTGTCCCAGGACTGAGTGTCCTTCGGTTTCAATACCAAGCCGCTCCAAACCAGATGTACAACTATCACAGCAGTTGGAACTGGGTCATCAACGACTGTCTTCTCTAAGAATCGGGTTCTAATTCCTCAACTCTTAACTTTCTCTGTATTATGTGTTGCTGACTTTCACTGTGACTGTTTGAAGAATTTGCTGAAGACTTTCTCTGAATTTCCTCAACCCCAAATTCTTCACAATAGTTAATCATCATCTGTATTCTGCGTGCCTGCTTACTGGGCAATCTGTTTTCACATTCTTCACTCTGAAATACTGCTGGTGTGAACGTTTGCACGTCTGATCCTTTACTATTTCCGCTGTAAGTTAGTCATCAGTGAGGAATTTCCTCAAAAGGAATTTCCTCACTGACGAAATTCTAAAAATCTCCTATTCACCCCCCCCCCCCTCTAGTCGATATAATGCACTTTCACCTCCAGGTCCAGAATTTCAGTTTTCGGCAATTTCCCTCTTTGTGCAAATGTTGCAAATTAAGAGAGAAAATGCATTAGAATTGTATCATACTCTGGAATAATGACCAAAAACAATATAAATATCAATAGAAAATTATGATGCAAAGTGGATGTATCAACTTCCGCAAGCTAAGACCTCGTTTGTCCTCGAGCGAAAGACGAACTCGACAATATGACCACATGATTTAGAGAGAGAGGTGTCGATAAAAAAATTACGAACATGAAAGCATCATGATTATTAACATAGCAACAAGTTTTCATCATATAGCTTCTCATAAACAAGTAACAATCCGTCCACAACTATTAAAATATGAAGCATAAACTTTATTTATAACCAACAAACTATGTTCTTAGTCATTAAGACAATCCCAATATTGTAAAAAGAATACTACCTCTGTCACGGTTTAGAAGGCACAGTTAAATTTACGTGCATTTCCACAATAGACAAGGTTTAAGGCTCATTGCATTTACTTCTATCTTCTAATTATTACTCCTTTGGACTACTTTTATATGCATGCGTAGTGTGAATGCTATTTTTTAACTCATTTCACAGCCAATCAATAACCACCTAGGTTCTAGAGAATTTTCATGCACGCCTTCTAAACTGTGATGGAGGGAGTACAACAAATAATATGTACTTGAAATAGTGCGATGCACGAGGCATACACAGAACATGCATCACGCATTGGAGGCGAGGGACGCCCCGTGCCGGATCAGCCGGGAAAGAAGTACAAATACCCCCTCTGAACTGTCAGATTCTGAATAGATCACCCCCAACCACAAAACCGGAATCTTAATCCCTTGGACTAACAAATTCCACGCAAATCACCCCCTGAGGCCGTTTTGGTGGTTTTGAGCCCCCGGTTTTGCATACGCGGCACGGGCGGTTGAGCACTTTAAATGAGGAGGTTGCCACATCGGCTATACTTAGTCTAATTCACCCCTCCCCTGCTAGGGTTAATCCTCAGTCCCCATTCCTATTTTCTCTCCTCTACTCATCCTTCTCCGCCATGGGGAGTTTGAGCTCTTCTCGCGGTTCATCCTCCTGTAGGAACCGCCATAGTTTGGGCCCGCCAATCCCATACACAAAGCACCCAATGGATTACGAGCCACCGATTAATTGCGACCACTGATCTAAAATGCCAAGGTGGATTTCATGGAGTGATGACAACCCTGGAAGAAGATATCACAAGTGCAGGTTTCGGCAGGTATTTTTTTGCAACATTTTTCTTATTCCATTTGACTGGCCCTGTTTTGGTTGCTCATATTGCATCCTTTGTTGAAATTGCACAAGATTGGTGACACTAGTGGTCGTGACTTGTACTACTGGCTGGATGATCCGACAACACCATATTTCGGGCGACTTATTGTGGACCTACGCAATGCTGTATGGGAGAAGAGGGAGGAGAACAAGAGGTGATGGAAGATCTAGAGAAAGAGAGGTTTGGGAAGATGGAGATACAAAAACTGCAGGAGAAGATTGACATCCAAGCTACTGAAATCAAGACACTCAAGATGAAGATCCAGTCTAATGCAGGGCTATTCACAAAGATTTTATGGTTTTTTCCTATTGCATTTGCAATGGTTTTCTTCTTTTGCATTTGCTTGATGTCAGGATAATGAGATTGTATCTATGCAGTAGTGTTGCTATGCATGAATTTCAGTATGTTGTTTCAAGAACCTTTGGAGCTGAGATGTAATAACAAAGTCAGTTTCATGAAAAAAAAAGCAGTTGAAATTATAGTAACTAAACATAGGAAATTGCACCAGAATTTGACAATGGCATATTGTTCTTCCATTGAAATAGCTCTGTCATTCATCATCCACCATAACTAAATTCAACATGAGCAGACGGACATAATGCAACAGTTTTGCACTGTCATTGAGCATCCACCATAACTAAGGTTTACATGAGAAAAATCACATAATTAAAGATGAAGTTTTACATCAACAAAAGCGCAGGCTTATCACTGATGCTACACTTCACCAATGATCTGATTCATAGGCAAACTATCCCCTCCTTCCTGTTAGAAGCCACTCCAACCTCCCATCACCATAGGCTGGAATATTTGATGTGCTTGGCTGAGAGTTTGGAGACCTGGGAGCCACAAATGGTCTTGGTGCTGGTGCTGTCCTCGGATCCCTTGGAGGTGGTGCAACCCTTGGAGCTGCTGGAGGTGTCGTTGCCCTTGGAGGTGGTGCAACCCTTGGAGCTGCTGGAGGTGTCGTTGCCCTTGGAGGTGGTGCAACCCTTGGAGCTGCTGGAGATGTTGTTGCCCTTTGTGATGGTTGGGATGTGGGTGGTTGTGAACTTGTTGTTCGCTGAGAGGATGGCCATGCTTGCTGAGATGATTTTTTTTCTTTTTTGCTTGCTTTCCTTGTAGGTTTTGGTGCCTAGTCCTACAAAGCAGCAGCAACAATAGTGCATTAGTACATCACAAAGAATTATAGAATGGCTAAAATAAAGCAACAACAACAATACAAAGACACCCGAGGCATGCTTGCAACTTGTGACTTTGCTCTGCTTCTCTTTGCTGCCTATACATAGCTGCAATCCTGGGTTTTTTCTAAATGCTTCCTCTTATTGTGTTGTGTACTGCCACATACTGAACATCTCATCTTAACTCCTTTTCTTGAATTTTTGTTGCTTCTGGTCTTCTCCTGCTCCTCTCTAGTTCTTTTTGTATTCTTCCCCCCAAGCTTGTTGTTAACTCTAACAGGAGGGTCTGGTCTAGGGTTTGTAGATACATGCCAATTCTCTTTGCCATCTACTAGTTGTAGCACATGGTTATAAATCTTGTTATATGTGTTGATGAAGTAACAAGGTGCAACGAAGTCATCAAGGCTCAAACCTTTAGTGTATACTGCACTAATTGCATGACAACAAGGCAATCCAGAGAGCTCCCAATATCTGCATGAGCAAGTCCACATGTCAAGGTTAACTATAAATCTTCTGTAATCACCTTCCTACACTTCAAATCCTTCTTTGCCATTCCATAGCACATTGCATCTTCCAGATCTCTTTATGTCCAGCTGCAAATTTTTGAAAATATTAGGGCATATTGTTCCACTCCACTTCTCAGGTTTTGCCCCGTTTTCCTGAATTCTAGCCATGACCTTCTTTCTTATGATCTCATGACTAGTAATCACAGGATAAAACCTTGATCTCATGATGGAGTTGTTGAATGACTCACACATATTGTTTTCCACATAATAACAATATGAGCCAAGTTTGAAAAAAGCTCTGCTCCAGTGTTCAGAATTGGTTTTCATAATATCTTGTGCCCCTCTACCGTTTTTTGAGCTAGCTTGGCTCTATGATAGTTGAATCCTGTTTTGTCAGAGGCGTTTACACATGCCCAGCAAATTTTCTGATAGATCTTCTCCCTGTGCTGCTTTCTCCAGTTTGCATAGATGTGCCTAGCACACATTCTATGCTCTTCTTGTGGACATATTTCATTTACTGCTCTGATGAGGCCCTTCTGCTGGTCAGAGATGAAAACCCAGCCATCACCATGATGAATCTGAATGTCCTTCAGAAGAAATGACAGAAACCAGTACCAGCTGTCATAACTCTCAACCTCAACAGTTGCCCATGCAATTCGGTACATTTGGTTGTTGGCATCTCTTCCAATAGCACAAAGAATTTGTCCATGCACTGCCCCCTTGAGGAAACAACCATCTAACCATCTAGACAGACGTACATCCTTTCAAATACATGTCTATCATGTACATCAGGGTCCAATGTGACTGCAACAGTACTTCCAGGATTGCTCCTAAGTAACTCTAGGTGGTAGTCAAATACTCTAGCATACTCACCATTAGTTGAATATATGAGTTTTTCCATTACAAGCTTCTTTGCCCTCTTGCATTTGGATATGTTCACATCATCTAGCATATATTCTAGTATGGCCTCTTGCATTTTCTCCACCCTCCAAGTTGGGTTATCTCTGATTTGTCTATAATATTTTCTAGCAATCACAGTACTTGTCACCAACTTATTATCTCTTCTAGGGACATTGTTGTACCTGTGAACTATCAACTAGTCAGATTTGTTGTTTATTGACCCATACATACTCCAATTGCAATCTTTCCAGCTACACTTGGCACTCACTCTCTTCTTCTCATCTTTGGGAATTATCAAATGATGGAAATTCTTCAGTCCATATTTAACCAAAGCATTTTTGAATTCTATGCTATCTGAAAAAGCCATGCCAACCTCAAACTGGGGTGCATCTGAAGTGTCATCATACACCTTATGATTTGTCTTTCTCCTTCTGACAGTATTAACCTCTCCATCACTGGCCTCTATAAGAGAGATCATCATCACTTTCAAAATAAGGAGTGTCATCTACATCATCATCCAGCTTACAGGTTTCTCGTACAATGAACTCCTTAGGAACATTGCAAGTTGTTGCTTCTTCCTCCCTAAGCATCTTCTTTCTCTTTTTCAACTTGAACTCGCTGGCATATTTCTTGTGCTCATTAATTTCATCATCTTCAGCAGAACTATTGCTCTCTGCTGGAGGCATAACATAGTCACTGTCATTGTCTGAGTCACCTGAAACATGCACCTCCTCAACTGCAACACCTTTTCCTCTTTCAGACGCTGAACTTGCACTCCTAAACACATGCAATTTGGTTCTGTATTAATCCTCTTCTGCATGTGTCTGCACCTCCTCTGTTTGCTCTGCTTGATGATCCTCTATAGATTCAAACTCCCAATCACTTTCTTCAAGACTTTCTTCAGCGGGAATGGTAACATATATGTCAATCACACCAACATCAGTCACATGATTAGACATCATCTCCAGTGATTGTTGATCATCCAGTACAACCAAAGCATTTGCCATATCACCACCTGGATATTTCCATTGCAACTTGGTGTTTTCTAGAACAGATTCAGAGTAGGCTACATGATCTGCAATTTTTGTCTTCAGTTCAAATAGTGATAAATTTGTGTGCTCAATGCTGGACATCCTAGTTTTTCCTCCCAAATACACCCAATTATTTCCATCATGCTCAAAATCCCCACTGAAGTGAAATCTGACAGACAAATAGTCCAGTGGATCCATTCCTAAACAAAAATTCACACAAAAATAGGGCTAAGTACAAGTACAACTACAAAAAGCACTCTTCTTTCGTCACCAGTGTGACAGCCCGAGACCGATGTTCCAAAAGATTCCCCTCTTTTCCGTTTTCGTCGTGTCTTTATTTTTATTTGTCGCATCATCATGCGCATCATCCACATTGCATCAGCATCCCGTTGCCACCAGTTTTCAAAGTTGCATCCGTTATTAGTTGTCGGTTCTCGTCGTTGCCCGTTCTAAGCCCGACCACACTCGCACGCGCCCGCGGCATCGTCAAACTGTGTTTTTAAAAGTGTGTGTAAAACTTTCTCTGATTGGGTTGAAACTTGACGTGCAGTCTTATTTAGTTATAGGTAGGCCGCCTGTCAAATTTTGTCACAATCGGAGTCCGTCTGGTACCCGAACGGTCGACCGTAGCGGCCCCGTATCCGGTGTATCGTTGGACGTTTTTTGGTGTTTTAAAATACGTTGCCGGGTGCTGGTTTTCCCTCTCATCTCCGGCTAACCTACTCTACACAGCCCATCAAACCCATCTAGCCACTTCCTCCGTTCGTGGTCATGGGATAGCGATCGGACGGACGAGGTCCACCCCACCAAAGCCCAACCCTATTTAAGACCACCCCATGGAGAGGCCTCTCTCACTTCACTAGGGTTCCCCCTAGTCATTTTTGCAGTCACCCCCCTCAAAAACCCCACCTGCTAGCCCCATCTCCTCTCTTCCCTGAAATCCCATCCCAGGTCAGATTTGGACCATTGGATTTCCATCCACAGTCCCAGATTCGTCCAAAACCCCACCTACCAGACATGTCCGTGGCCAACTCGGACATGTCCAAATGACCGCAGAGCCAACAGAGGCCCGAGGTCCTCCTCCCGTAACCTCGTGCCCGAGCTCCAGATCGGGGAGGAGCCCTGATCCAGAGCAGCTGCCGCCCTGGCGTTGCCTTCTGCCGCCTGCAGCAGCCCCACCGTGCCCGGATCCGGCCCGTCGCCAGCTGCGTGCGCCGCCGCTCCGATCCGCTTCGCGATACCGCAGCAGCCCCGCCACCTCAGGGCCCGCGCCACCGACTTCTGAGCAGTCGTGCCCGCATCCCTCCCCGCAGCCGCCGGCCCCAAGTGCCGCCCGTCGCAGTGCCCGCTGGACATCTCTAGCCGAGGTCCCCGCTCGTGAGCGCTTCGCTCGACCGCGATCTGGAGCAAGGACCAGATCGAGGCGAGCAGCGCGTTGACTCCGCCTGGCCTCGTGGGCCTGCTGCAGCCAGGCCGGCCCAGCTCACTCCCTCCACCTTGGGCTGTTTTCCCCCACTAGGCCAGCAGTAGGGCAAGGCCCAGGCGCCCCGAGGCCCAGCCAACTCCACCTCTCCTCTGCGCCGAGCCGGCCAGATCCGGCCCAAGAGCCGAGGTGAGGCCCCAGCCCCTCTATTTTTCGCCCACGCGCTGATTAGTTGTCATGCGCCCAACAGTTTCAGCCCAGTAAGTAGTTTTGGCCCGTTTAGTATTTTAGGAGTTTTTCTGTGAATTATTATTTACAAGAAATATTAGACAATTTCAATCGATCGTAGCTAATTAACAGTGCATCGTATCGGAACGAATTATATATGAAACTTGATTAGTTTTCCGCGTAGATTAATATTTTGCAAATTGCATGCATGTTTGAAGTAGTTTGACCCGCCGAATGCCTAGTTTTGCATGCTGTCCCAATAGGTTAATTGCCCCGTATTTATTTCCGTGCGTGTCCGGATTGCTCAAACCCCGTAGATAAAATGCTCATGTTTTTAGGGACCCTTTTCCATGTATTTTAGAGTAGTTGTTTGTATTTTTGCATGTAGGATTCCGTCGCTAGTTTGCTATACCGTGTTTAGGACATATTCTCGCATATACCTGTGGCGATATTTTTGTGTTGCAACCCCTCATGTTATATATGTTTTCGGGGTAGAAAAATCCCTAGAATTTAACTGTGCATTTAGTTTTAGCTTTTGAGCAAGTTAGTGCGCGTGATATTTTGCCATGTTGCCCTTTTGATTATTTTGTGGGATTTAATCCGTGCGTGATATGAAGGAGTTGTCAACTAGAGATATGTCCTTGGATGTGTAGACTAGCCCCTGGTAATTTTGGTTGCAATAGAAATCCATGTTTAGGTGTGGTTTGCTTGCTCTAAACTTGCTAGAAAATAATGCTGATTTGGAGATGCTGGAATATTTCTAAGTCTGAAATCTGTTATATTTTGTTGTTGTCTTGTCATGAGTTTATCTGGTGATCTGTAGCTCTTTTGAGGTTGGTGCAATGGAGTTAGTTGTAGACTTTACGATTCTCGAGCATGCTGTGTATTTTCATTCCATTTGGAGTCATGTAGCTTATGGTTTTGCTGCTGTCAATATACCTTCAAATCAAAAACTGCAGTGTCAAAAACTGTGTATTTTCACCAAGTCTGAAACTATGTGTGAGATACCTTTTTGTGAGTTCTTTTCCTAGTGATCCATGCTTCCATGCTAGATGTTATTAGTTGTATGTGGTGGTGCATCTTGCCCTCTATCGCCTCATGCCTTGGTTGAGCATATTGGATTTGTGTAGCTCGTAGTTGTGGGGTGTAGAAAATGTTATGTGGCTGATATTGGCAGATTGTAGTGATTCCTTGTTTAGCTCGTAGTTGTTGAACCGTTGCTCCGTTTTGATCGTGTCCTACATCAAACTTGCTTAGAATCTCATGTAGTTTCATATTATCTTGTTGGTTGTGTGTTTTGAAATGCTTGTGACTGTCGTTGCACACATATTGCATTCATGCCATCATATCTTGCGGTGTTCGTATCTTTTGAACCGTAGCTCCGTTGGAGATGTTCTCTATGTGTAAATTGATTGTAACGACGCGTAGAATCACGTGAACCTACTTATTTTTCTGTTTAACCAATATTAAAACATGTTAGTTCATATCTGGATAGAATTGTAAATTAACATGTGAGGTCGTTTCGGAGATGTTATATGTCATTTCCGACCTCATTTAAAATGCCTAGATAGGTAGATTAATTACGCTTCACCTCTTGCCATGTTTAACCACATTTAATATTACCGAGTACGTAATCGGGATAGAACTAAATAATTGGTATGTGGAGTTTCGTCAATATGCAACTCGTTGCATATTGAGCTTCACTTAATGTGTAGTGTTTGATTGTTGTGAATTGACATGCCATGTATTACATATATCCAACCGCTCTTGCATCATATGTATTGTGCATCATGTGGTGAATATCGAGTGTTGATTCTTATTTCCGATTTCCTTCTTCTCGATAGAGTTCCGCAAGCGTGTCAGAAAGTGAGGACCCGTTCGACTACATCGGTTTGTCTGCTTCACGGAGTCGTTCTTCTTCCAAGCGGGATCTCATGCAAGATGACCATTTCCCCAGATACCATTACTATCATTGGCATGCTAGTTTTACTGTTACTATCGTTATGTCTCGTTGCCTACCACCTGTTAAATATCAGCCGCTCAACATTGCCATGAAAACCTTCAATCTATTCACAACCTAGCAAACCACTGATTGGCTATGTTACTGCTTGCTTAACCATTTGTTAGCGTTGCTAGTTGCAGGTGGAGTTGCTTCCATGTGATAACATGAGTTCCTTGTTATATCACCCTATTAAATGCTATCTAAATTAATGCACCTATATACTTGGTAAAAGGTGGAAGGCTTGGCCTTTCTATCCTGGTGTTTTGTTCCACCTTTGCCCCCTTAGTTTCGACTACAGGTGTTATGTTCCATAATTGAGCGCTCCTAACACGATCGGGGTTGTTATGGGGACCCCCTTGATAATTCGTTTTAGATTAAAGCTGGTCTGGCAAGGCCCAACATTGGTACTACATTTGCCCAACATAATAATTTTGTTAATACTGAAAGCATAGAGCGTCATGAACCCGAGGAGTAATTCTACATAATACAGGGTGGCCAGTGCTGGTCCAAACTAGAGCCGTTTGCGGGGCCAACCCACAGCATCTCGGGAGATTTCCATCAGGCCACTGTACGCTGCGCTCATCCGTCGTGTCCTGAGAACGAGATACACGGCTCCTATCGGGATCGTTGACACGTCGGGCGGCCTTGCAGGATTAGTTTTACCTTTGACGAATGTCATGTGCATCGGGATTCCGGTGATGCTTTTGGTAATCTCAGAGTTGAGGTTTTCCACTAAGGAGTCCAACGAGATCGCGAGCTTCGTGATCGAGGATTTCTATGCGGCTTGTGGTAATTTGTCATGGATTAGTTGGAGCACCCCTGCACGGTTAAATCTTTCAGAAAGCCGTGCCCGCGGTTATGTGGCAACGTGGAAACTTTGTTAACTTGAAGTTAACTTAACTAAAATATGCCAACTGAGTGCGTAACTGTGGTTGTCTCTTTTGTGAGTTCCTTCTCCGATCGAGGACACGGTTGGGTTATGTTCGACGTAAGTAGGAGTTCAGGATCATTCATTTGATCATGAGTAGTTCACGTCCGTTTTGCGTAGATCATCCCCCTCTTTATTCTTGTACTCGTAAGTTAGCCACCTCATGTAATGCTTAGTCGCTTGCTGCAACCTCACCACTTAACCATACCTGACCTATTAAGCTTTGCTAGTCTTGATACCTTTGGAAATGAGATTGCAGAGTCCCCTGTGGCTAACAGATTACTACAACACTAGTTGCAGGTACAGGTAAAGGTTACTTGACGCGGGCGCGTTGATTGTTCATTTGGAGTTGCCTCTTCTTCTTCATCATCGATCTAGGATGGGTTCCAGGACGGCAGGCTGGGATAGCAAGGATGGACGTCGTTTTCTTTTCTCGTTTGTTTTGGTCTGTATTTGTACCCTACTCTTCTTCATGATGTTTATGTATTTTACTGATGTGACTCTGATGTAGCTTGTGGCGAGTGTAAGCCAATTCCATATACTCTTCTTTTCAGTACATTGATAACCCACAAGTATAGGGGATCAATTGTAGCCTTTCTCGATAAGTAAGAGTGTCGAACCCAACGAGGAGCTAAAGGTAGGAGAAATATTCCCTCAAGTTCTATCGACCATCGATACAACTCTACGCACACTTTACGTTCGCTTTACCTAGAACAAGTATGAAACTAGAAGTACTTTGTAGGAGTGATAGGATAGGCTTGCAAGAAAGTAAAGAACACGTAAATAAAACTAGGGGCTGGTTAGATAAAGAAACAACTACGAGTGTCTAACGAGTGTGGAAAAGTGGTGGTAGGAGTTGCGGAATTGTCCCTAAGCAATTGACTACGTTACTAGATCGATAGCAAGTATCATGCGGGAGAGGCCTCTGCTAGCATGTCATCCCTTACTTGGAATTCTATGCACTTATGATTGGAACTATTAGCAAGCGTCTGCAACTACTAACGTTCATTAAGGTAAAACCAAACCATAGCAATAAGATATATTGGTCCCCCTTCAATCCCATATGCATCAATTTCTATGCTGGGTTTGAAGCTTCTGTCACTCTACCCTGCCAATACATAGTCCTATCAACATACAACTAACCCTATGGTGTGATCCACGCGCGCGATCATATTATGGTTACCAAAGGACAGCAACATAACCACAAGCAAATTAAACCAATCATAGCAATTCATCAATCACCGATAGGACAATGATAATCTACTCAGACATCATAGGATAGCAACACATCATTGGATAATAATATGTAGCATAAAGAACCCTGTTCAAGTAGAGGGTACTGTTGGAAATATTCCCTAGAGGCAATAATAAATTAGTTATTATTAGATTTCTTAGTTCATGATAATCGTTTATTATCCATGCTATAATTGTATTGATTGGAAACACAATACTTGTGTGGATACATAGACAAAACACTGTCCCTAGTAAGCCTCTAGTTGACTAGCTCGTTGATCAAAGATGGTCAAGGTTTCCTGGTCATAAGCAAGTGTTGTCACTTGATAACGGGATCACATCATTAGGAGAATCATGTGATGGACTAGACCCAAACTAATAGACGTAGCATGTTGATCGTGTCATTTTGTTGCTACTGTTTTCTGCGTGTCAAGTATTTGTTCCTATGACCATGAGATCATATAACTCACGGACACCGGAGGAATGCTTTGTGTGTATCAAACGTCGCAACGTAACTGGGTGACTATAAAGATGCTCTACAGGTATCTCCGAAGGTGTTCGTTGAGTTAGTATGGATCGAGACTGGGATTTGTCACTCCGTGTGACGGAGAGGTATCTCGGGGCCCACTCGGTAATACAACATCACACACAAGCCTTGCAAGCAATGTGACTTAGTGTAAGTTGCGGGATCTTGTATTACGGAACGAGTAAAGAGACTTGCCGGTAAACGAGATTGAAACAGGTATGCAGATACTGACGATCGAATCTCGGGCAAGTAACATACCGAAGGACAAAGGGAATGACATACGGGATTATATGAATCCTTGGCACTGAGGTTCAAATGATAAGATCTTCGTAGAATATGTAGGATCCAATATGGGCATCCAGGTCCCGCTATTGGATATTGACCGAGGAGTCTCTCGGGTCATGTCTACATAGCTCTTGAACCCGCAGGGTCTGCACACTTAAGGTTCGACGTTGTTTCATGCGTATTTGAGTTATATGGTTGGTTACCGAATGTTGTTCGGAGTCCCGGATGAGATCAGGGACGTCACGAGGGTTTCCGGAATGGTCCAGAAACGAAGATTGATATATAGGATGACCTCATCTGATTACCGGAAGGTTTTCGGAGTTACCGGGAATGTATCGGGAATGACGAATGGGTTCCGGGAGTTCACCGGGGGGGCAACCCACCCCGGGGAAGCCCATAGGCATTGGGGGTGCCGCACCAGCCCTTAGTGGGCTGGTGGGACAGCCCAAAATAGCCCTATGCGCATTGGAAGAAAAATCAAAGAGAAAAGAAAAAAAAGGAGGTGGGAAAGGGAAGAAGGACTCCACCTTCTAAACCAAGTAGGACTCGGTTTGGGAGGGGGAGACCTTCCCCCTTAGGTTCGGCCGACCCCTTGGGAGTCCTTGGACCCCAAGGCAAGGCTCCCCCCTCCTCCTCCTATATATAGTGGCGTTTTAGGGCTGATTTGGGACAACTTTGCCACGGCAGCCCGACCACATATCTCCACGGTTTTACCTCTAGATCGCGTTTCTGCGGAGCTCGGGCAGAGCCCTGCTGAGACGAGATCATCACCAACCTCCGGAGCGCTGTCACGCTGCCGGAGAACTCTTCTACCTCTCCGTCTCTCTTGCTAGATCAAGAAGGCCGAGATCATCGTCGAGTTGTACGTGTGCTGAACGCGGAGGTGCCGTCCGTTCGGCACTAGATCGTGGGACTGATCGCGGGATAGTTCGCGGGGCGGATCGAGGGACGTGAGGACGTTCCACTACATCAACCGCGTTCACTAACGCTTCTTCTGTGCGGTCTACAAGGGTACGTAGATCACACATCCCCTCTTGTAGATGGACATCACCATGATAGGTCTTCGTGCGCGTAGGAAAAATTTTGTTTCCCATGCAACGTTCCCCAACAGTGGCATCATGAGCTAGGTTCATGCGTAGATGTCTTCTCGAGTAGAACACAAAAGTTTCTGTGGGCGGTGATGTGTGTTTTGCTACCCTCCTTAGTCTTTTCTTGATTCCGCGGTATTGTTGGATCGAAGCGGCTCGGACCGACATTACTCGTACGCTAACGAGAGACTGGTTTCATCCCTACGAGTAACTCTGTTGCTCAAAGATGACTGGCGGGTGTTAGTTTCTCCAACTTTAGTTGAATCGGAATTGACCGAGGAGGTCCTTGGATGAGGTTAAATAGCAATTCATATATCTCCGTTGTGGTGTTTGCGTAAGTAAGATGCGATCCTACTAGATACCCATGGTCACCACGTAAAACATGCAACAACAATTAGAGGACGTCTAACTTGTTTTTGCAGGGTATGCTTGTGATGTGATATGGCCAACGATGTGATGTGATATATTGGATGTATGAGATGATCATGTTGTAATAGATAATATCGACTTGCACGTCGATGGTACGGCAACCGGCAGGAGCCATAGGGTTGTCTTTAAACTAACGTTTGTGCTTGCAGATGCGTTTACTATTTTGCTAGGATGTAGCTTTAGTAGTAATAGCATGAGTAGCACGACAACCCCGATGGCGACATGTTGATGGAGATCATGATGATGGAGATCATGGTGTGATGCCGGTGACAAGAAGATCGTGCTGGTGTTTTGGTGATGGAGATCAAGAAGCACATGATGATAGCCATATCATGTCACTTCTGAATTGCATGTGATGTTAATCCTTTTATGCACCTTATTTTGCTTAGAACGACGGTAGCATTATGAGGTGATCTCTCACTAAAATTTCAAGACGAAATTGTGTTCTGCCTGACTGTGCACCGTTGCTATAGTTCTTTGTTTCGAGACACCACGTGATGATCGGGTGTGATAGACTCAACGTTCACATACAACGGGTGCAAAACAGTTGCACACGCGGAACACTCGGGTTAAGCTTGACGAGCCTAGCATGTGCAGACATCGCCTCGGAACACATGAGACCGAAAGGTCGAGCATGAATCGTATAGTTGATATGATTAGCATAGAGATGCTTACCACTGAAACTATTCTCGACTCACGTGATGATCGGACTTGAGATAGTGGATTTGGATCATGTACCACTCAAATGACTAGAGAGATGCACTTTTTGAGTGGGAGTTCTTAAGTAATATGATTAATTGAACTAATTTTCATGAACATAGTCTAATGGTCTTTGCGAATTATGATGTAGCTTGCGCTATAGCTCTACTGTTTTTTATATGTTCCAAGAGAAAATTTAGTTGAAAGTTGATAGTAGCAAACTTTGCAGACTAAGTCTGTAAAACCGAGGATTGTCCTCGTTGCTGCGCAGAAGGCTTATGTCCTTAATGCACCACTCGGTGTGCTGCACCTCGAGCGTCGTCTGTGGATGCTGTGAACATCCGACATACACGTTTCTGATGACTACACGATAGTTCAGTGCAAAGTACTTAATGGCTTAGAAGCAAGGCGCCAAAAACGTTTTAAAAACTTCACGGAACATAAGTGATGTTCTAAAGAGATGAAATTGTGATTTCATGCTTGTGCCCTTGTTAAGAGGTACGAGACCTCCAACAAGATTCTTTGTCCACAAAGTAAAGCAGAAAAGCTCAATCGTTGAGCTAGTGCTCAGATTGTCTGAGTACGACAATCACTTGAATCAAGTGGGAGTTAATCTTCCAGATGAGATAATGATGGTTCTCCAAAGTCACTGCCACCAAGCTGTGAGAGCTTCGTGATGAACTATCAAGGATAGATACAATGATCCTTGAGCGATTCGCGATGTTTGACACTGCGAAAGTAGAAATCAAGAAGGAGCATCAATAGTTGATGGTTTGTAAAACCACTAAGTTTCAAGAAAGGCAAGGGCTAGAAGGGATACTTCGTGAAACGACAAAACAATTGCTGCACTAATGAAGAGACCCAAGATTAAACCCAAACCCAAGACTAAGTGCTTCTGTAATGAGGGGAACAGTCAATGAGGCGGAGCAACTCTAGATACTTGGTAGATAAGAAAGCTGGCAAAAGTCAAAAGGAGTATATTTGATATACATGATGTTGATGTGTACTTTACTAGTACTCCTAGTAGCATGAGGGTATTGGATACCGGTTCGGTTGCTAAGTGATTAGTAACACGAAATGAAAGCTACGGCATAAATGGAGACTAGCTAAAGGCGAGGTGACGATACATGTTGGAAGTGTTTCCAAGGTTGATATGATCAAACGTCGCACGCTCCCTCTACCATCGGGATTGGTGTTAAACCTAAATAATTGTTATTTGGTGCTTGCGTTAAGCATGAACATGATTGGATCGTGTCTATTGCAATACGATTATTCATTTAAAGAGGATAATGGTTACTCTATTTTCTTGAATAATCACCTTCAATGGTTTATTGAATCTCGATCGTAGTGTTACACATGTTCATGATATTGGTGCCAAAAGACACGAGGTAATGATGATAGTACCACTTACTTGTGGCACTGCCGCTTGAGTCATGTTGGTATAAATTGCATCAAGAGGCTCCATGCTGATGGATCTTTATACTCACTTGTTTTTGAATCACTAGTGACATGCAAATCATACCACATGAGCAAGGCCTTGTTTTCATTGAGATGAAACAAGATAGTAACTTGTTGGAAGTGATACATTTTGATGTATGCAGTCCAATGGGTGCTGAGGCACGCAGTGGATATCATTATGTTCTTACTTCACTGACGATTTGAGTAGATACACGAGTATTTATGTGACAACCCGATGCCGATGTTCCATAAGATTCCCTCTCCTTCCGTTCTCGTCGTGTGGTTAGTTTAATTTGTTGCATTATCATCGCATCATGCGCATCATCTGCATTGCATCGGCATCTCCATGCCGCCAGTTTTCAAACTTGCATCCGTTGTTAGTTGCCGGTTCGCGTCGTTGTCCGTTCCGAGCCCGACCGCACACGCACGCGCCCGCGGCATCGTCGTAACCCTGTTTTAAAAGTGTGCGTAAAACTTTCTCTGATCGGGTTGAGATTTGACGTGCGGTCTTATTTTAATATAGCTAGGCCGCCTGTCGAATTTCGTCGCGATCGGAGTCCGTCTGGTACCCGAACGGTCGACCGTAGCGGCACCGTATTCGGTCTACCGTCGGACGTCTGTCGATGTTTTTAAATGCGTTGTCGGGTCGCCCGTTTTCCCTCTCATCTTCGCCTAGCCCATCTGCATAGTGCGTCGACCCTACGCGCGGCCAGTCCAAAAACCTCCGGGAACCCGAACCTGGCGATCATGACCGTTGGATCCAGATCAACACCGTTTTACCGCAAGACATCTCCGGTTTGTCAAAACGGTCTCCCTAACCTGATTATCTCGACCATCCGATCTAAATCGGAGGGTCTAGATGAACCTGTCCCTAACCTATTTTGGACAAACCCTAACTTCTAAGAGGTTTGTCCCGTCCATCCCATCTCCCCACCGCCACTTTTCTTCCTTCCTCGGATCTGCAGCCAGCCCCGCTCCCACCTTCTCCTGCGCAAACGCGCCCCTGTCATCACGAGCCACAACAGACGGGACCTGGGAGCCTCGCGCCCGTTGCCAGGAGCAGCCTCCTCTGCCCGGTGGAGCCACAGCCGCCGGATGCCCCTTGCCTCGTCTCGCTGGAGTGCCTCCTTCGTGTAAGCCACCGGGAGCCCCGCCGGCGAGCGCCGCCGATGGACCAGCAGCAGCCGCCGGCCGCGGGTCGCACCTCCTTCGTCCCCGTGCACCAACAGTCCAAGGCCGGACCTTCTGCATCTCGCTGGTGGGAACCCCTTCTTCCTTCCTCCTCCTCTCCACAACCCATGGCAGCAGGAGCGTGCTCCTCGGCCTCCCAAGCCATGCAGCCGGAGCCTCGCTCGGGCTTGTTCTCGAGCACCAGGACGAGCTCGCCGGCCGCGGCTCCGACGAGCAGCCGAGCCCCGCCAAAGCAGGTCCTCCATGCCGCAGCGCCATGGAGGTTCTCGGAGCTCTCCCGCGCCCCCGTTTGAGCTGCAGCTCCAGCGCCGACTCCACCCCATCTCCAACAGGCGTCGACCCCATCACGAGCAGGCCAGGACCCTGCGTCGCGGTGCCGAGTAGGTCGTCCTCCCTCCTCGTCTTCCCTTTCCTCCCTCCTCTTCTTCCCTTTCCTTCCCCCTGCTTCTTCCCTCTCCTTCCCAAATTGTCTGAATATCACTCTGTGTCTCGTTTTGTTTTTTCGTTCTCTGTCAGGAACCGACAGATCTTGCAGCCGCCAAGACCTGCCTTGGATGACCCTCTAGTGCCTCGGATCGGGAGCCCGAGCCACCCTTGCCCGGATCCGCGCCACTGTCGGTGCCCCTTGCCTTTTTTTACTTCTTCCCTGGTTCCACTGTCTTCCTCACCTCGCGGTGTCTCCCTCTTTTCTTCAAGATGATCAGAAAAACTGCCCCACCATGGTGCTCGTGAGGAGCTCGCGCCACCGCCAGGGACGTCTCTCCGGCCTCTCCTCGCCATGGCTTCGGTCAGATCTGGATCAAGGCGACGCCGGCCCCACCTTGCCCGTTGGCTGGGGCTTGCCCGCGCCCCTGCATCGCGGTGCTTCGCCTGCTGCTGCCTCTTGCTTCGCTGCTCTGCTTCGTCGGCTTCACGCGCACTGGCCGCGACCACGTCGGTGGATGGCAGCAACACCACGAGGTGAGTAGTGCATCCCTTCCATTTCTCGTTCCCGCACGCCCGCTGTCGATTTGTAGCTGCAGATGTTGTTCCGTGTCCGCTGGAGCTAGATTGATGTCAGTGTCCGCCATGTTTTCCATGGACAAGGGCACAGCGGATCACCAGGTCTTGTATAACAAGGCCCGACCAAAACACATACACACATCTAGCCTAGTGGCTAGCGCCTCTCTATTCCACCGAGGCAGCCAAGGATCGAATCCCTGGAGAGCCCTTTTATTTTCGTTGTTCTGGTATCTTTCTGTTGAGCGCGTGTTAGCATATTTTGCCCGTGGTGCTGGTACATTTTGGGCCGCATTGTTCCTTTGAGATTCAGCCCAGTATTATTTTCCCCCGTTCTGCGATTTATTTAATTTTTAGGAAGAGGGCATTTTTTTTTCAAACGCGTGTAGTTTTTTTTTTAATCCTTGCGTCGGATCGCAATAAGTTAGATATGTAACTTGACTAGATTTTCGCGTAGTTTAATATTTTCCAGCTCTCCGCATAATTAGAACTGTTTAGTGTGCTGGTTGCATCGGTTTGCGTGTCGACGTGTTGAAAACGGTTTAGGTCGTAACTATTTGTCCGTAGCTCCGTTGGAGATGTGCCATATATGTAAATGGACCAGAACGACGAGTAGAATCACGTGAACCACTTTGTTTTGCCGTTTAACAAGCCTAAAATGTGATTAGTACAAATCTGGACAGAATTAGAATTTAACGCGTGGGGTCATTTCGGAGATGCTATATGTCGTTTCCGGTCTCATTTAAAATGCCTAGCTAGGTAGATTAATTTGTGCTTCACCCTCGAGCCATGTTTAATAACATTTAATATTGCTGTGTACCTAATCGGGATGGAACGAAACAATTAAATGTGGAGTTTCGTCGATATGCAACCCGTTGCATATCGAGCTTCACTTAATGTGTAGTGTTTGATTGTTGTGATTGGCATGCCTTGCATTAGACCATTCCTTCATCATATGTGTTATGCATCGTGTGGTGAATATCGTGTGTTGATTTGTGTTTCCGGTTTGCTTCGCCTCGATAGAGTTCCGCAAGCGTGTCGGAAGTGAGGATCCGTTCGACCATGTCGGTTCGTCTGCTTCACGGAGTCATTCTTCTTCCAAGCGGGATCTCAGGCAAGATGATCATTTCCCCAGATACCATTACTATCATTGCCATGCTAGTTTTACCGCTTCTATCGTTATGTCTCGTTGCCTACCACATGTTATAATATCAGCCTCTCAATCATGCCATGATAACCTTCAACCTGTTCGACCTAGCAAACCACTGATTGGCTACGTTACCGTTTGCTTAACCCTGTGTTAGCATTGCTAGTTGCAGGTGCAGTTGCTTCCATGTGATTACATGGGTTCCTTATTATATCACCCTATTAAATGCTATTTAATTTAATGCACCTATATACTTGGTAAAAGTTGGAAGGCTCGGCCTTTCCAGCCTGGTGTTTTGTTCCACCTTTGCCCCCTTAGTTTCGGCTACCGGTGTTATGTTCCATAATTGAGCGCTCCTAACACGATCGGGGTTGTTATGGGGACCCCCTTGATAATTCGTTTTAGATTAAAGCTGGTCTGGCAAGGCCCAACTTTGGTTCTACATTTGCCCAACATAATAATTTTGTTAACACTGAAATGCATAGGGCGTCATGAACCCGAGGAGTAATTTTACATAAACAGGGGGGCCAGTGCTGATGGTGTTGGTCCCAAACGGTCTGCCTGCGGGGCCACCACGGGGAAACTCGAGGTTTGGCACCCGTAGCTAGTTCCATCCGTCGTGTCCTGAGAACAAGATACGCGGCTCCTATCGGGATCGTCGACACGTCGGGCGGCCTTGCTGGATTAGTTTTACCTTTGACGAGATATCTTGTGCATCGGGATTCCGGTGATGCTTTGGGTAATCTCAGAGTTGAGGTTTTCCACTAGGGAATCCAACGAGATCGCGAGCTTCGTGATTGAGGATTTCTATGCGGCTTGTGGTAATTTGTGATGGACTAGTTGGAGCACCCCTGCAGGGTTAAATCTTTCGGAAAGCCGTGCCCGCGGTTATGTGGCAACGTGGAAACTTTGTTTAACACCGGTTCTAGATAACTTGAAGTTAACTTAATTAAAACTTGCCAACTGTGTGCGTAACCGTGACTGTCTCTTTCGTGAGTTCCTTCTCCGATCGAGGACACGGTGGGGTTATGTCTGATGTAGGTAGGTGTTCAGGATCATTCGTTTGATCATCAGTAGTTCACGTCCGTTATGCGTAGGTCTTCCCCCTCTTATTTCTTGTACTCGTAAGTTTAGCCACCAAATATATGCTTAGCCGCTGCTGCAACCTCACCACTTAACCTTGCCTCACCCATTAAGCTTTGCTAGTCTTGATACCTTTGGAAATGAGATTGCTGAGTCCCCTGTGGCTCACAGATTACTACAACACCAGTTGCAGGTACAGGTTAAGATTACTTGACGCGAGCGCGTTGATTGTTCATTTGGAGTTGCTTCTTCTTCTTCTTCTTCTTCTTCTTCTTCATCGATCTAGGATGGGTTCCAGGCCGGCAGCCTGGGATAGCAAGGATGGACGTCATTCTTCTTTTGTCGTTTATTTTCGTCCGTAGTCGGACCCTGCTCTTACTCTTGATGAATATGTAATGTACTGATGAGACTCTGATGTAGCTTGTGGCGAGTGTAAGCCAATTCTATATATCTCTTCTTTTCAGTACATGTACTTGTAACGATATCCATTCTTGCGACACGACGAGATGCGCTTCTATCCCTGACGAGGCCCTCATGCCAAATTGAGGATAGGGTCGCATCTTGGGCGTGACAATTTACTTAATGAATCACAAGTCTGAAATATTGAAAAGTTCAATTCCGTTTCAGAGTGAAGCTCGTCGTAACAAGAGGATAAACTGTCTACGATATGATCATAGAAATGAATATCTGAGTTACGAGTTTTGGTACGCAGTTAAGACAATGTGGAAATTGTTTCGCAGTTCATGCCACGTGGAACATCATAGTGTGATGATGTGTCTGAACGTCATGGCCACACACTATTTGGTATGGTGCATGCTATGATGTCTCTTATCGATATACCACTATCGTTTATGGGTTAAGCATTAGAGACAACCGCATTCACTTTAAATAGGGCACCACGTATTTCCGTTGAGATGACACAGTATAGAATGAGGTTTAGAGAAATCTAAACTATCGTTTCTTGAAAGTTTGGGGCTTCGACACTTATGTGAAAAAGTTACAGTCTGATAAGCTCGAACCCAAAGAGGATAAATGCATCTTCATAGGATATCCAAAACAGTTGGGTACATCTCCTATCTCAGATCCGAAAGCAAAGTGTTTGTTTCTAGAAACGGATCCTTTCTCGAGGAAAGGTTTCTCTCGAAAGAATTGAGTGGGAGGGAAGTAGAACTTGATGAGGTTATGGAACCATCACTTCAACCAGTGTGTAGCAGGGCGCAGGAAGTTGTTCCTGTGGCGCCTACACCAATTGAAGTGGAAGCTGATGATGGTGATCATCGAGCATCGGATCAAGTTACTACAAGCCTCGTAGGTTGACAAGGTCGCGTACTACTGCAGAGTGGTACGGTAACCCTGTCTTGGAGGTCATGTTGTTGGACAACAATGAACCTACGAGTAATGGAGAAGCAATGGTGGGCCCGGATTCCGACAAATGGCTGGAAGCCATGAAATCCGAGAGAGGATCCATGTATGAAAACAAAGTGTAGACTTTGGAAGAACTACTTGATGGTCATAGGACTATTGAGTAAAAATGGATCTTTAAAAGGAAGACAAACGATGATGCTGATAAGTCACTATTAAGAAAAGCTCGACTTGTCGCAAAGATGTTTCCGACAAGATAAAACAGTTGACTATGATGAGACTTTCTCACTCGTAGCGATGCTAAAAGTCTGTTAGAATTATGTTAGTAGTTGCTGCATTATTTATGAAATATTGCACGTAGGATGTCAAAACATTGTTTCCTCAACGGTTTCCTTGAGCAAACATTGTATGTGATATAACCAGGAGGTTTTGTCGATCCTAAAGATACTAGCAAGTATGCAAGCTCCAGTGATCCTTCAATGGACTGGTGCAAGCATCTCGGAGTTGGAATGTACACTTTGATGAGATGATCAAAGATTTTGGGTTTGTACAAGGTTTATGAGAAACTTGTATTTCCAAAGAAGTGAGTGGGAGCACTATAGAATTTCTCATAAGTATATGTGGTTGACATATTGTGGATCAGAAGTAATGTAGAATTTCTGTAAAGCATACAAGGTTGTTTGAAAGGAGTTTTCAAAGGAATACCTGGATTGAGCTACTTGAACGTTGAGCATCAAAGATCTATGGAGATAGATCAAAAGCGCTTAATGGAAGTTTCAACAAGATGCATGCCTTGACAAGTTTTTGAAGGAGTTCAAAATAGATCAGCAAAGAAGGAGTTCTTGGTTGTGTTGTAAGGTGTGAATTTGAGTAAGACTCAAAACCCGACCACGGCAGAATAAAGAGAATAGACGAAGGTCGTCTTCTATGCCTTAGCCATAGAATCTAAAGTATGCAATGCTGTGTACCACACCTGATGTGTGCCTTGACTCTAAGTCTGTTGAGAGGTACAGAGAGTGATCCATGATTGAATCACTAGCAGCGGTCAAAATTTATCCTTGGTAACTAATGGACTAAGGAATTTTTCTCGATTATGGAGGTGGTTAAAGAGTTCGTCGTAAAGGGTTACGTCGATGCAAGCTTTGACACTAATCCGAATAACTATGAGTAGTGAAACGGATTCGTATAGTAGAGTAGATATTTGGAGCATTTCCGAATAGCACGTAGTAGCAGCATCTATAAGATGACATAAAGATTTGTAAAGAACGCACGGATCTGAATGTTTCAGAACCGTTGACTAAAACCTCTCTCACGAGCAAGACGTGATCAAACCCCATAACTATATGGGTGTTGGATTCGTTGGAATCACATGGTGATGTGAACTAGATTATTGACTCTAGTGCAAGTGGGAGACTGTTGGAAATATGCCCTAGAGGCAATAATAAATTAGTTATTATTATATTTCTTAGTTCATGATAATCGTTTATTATCCATGCTATAATTGTACTGATTGGAAACACAATACTTGTGTGGATACATAGACAAAACACTGTTCCTAGTAAGCCTCTAGTTGACTAGCTCGTTGATCAAAGATGGTCAAGGTTTCCTGGCCATAAGCAAGTGTTGTCACTTGATAACGGGATCACATCATTAGGAGAATCATGTGATGGACTAGACCCAAACTAATAGACGTAGCATGTTGATCGTGTCATTTTGTTGCTACTGTTTTCTGCGTGTCAAGTATTTGTTCCTATGACCATGAGATCATATAACTCACGGACACCGGAGGAATGCTTTGTGTGTATCAAACGTCGCAACGTAACTGGGTGACTATAAAGATGCTCTATAGGTATCTCCGAAGGTGTTCATTGAGTTAGTATGGATCGAGACTGAGATTTGTCACTCCGTGTGACGGAGAGGTATCTCGGGGCCCACTCGGTAATACAACATCACACACAAGCCTTGCAAGCAATGTGACTTAGTGTAAGTTGCGGGATCTTGTATTACGGAACGAGTAAAGAGACTTGCCGGTAAACGAGATTGAAATAGGTATGCGGATACTGACGACCGAATCTCGGGCAAGTAACATACCGAAGGACAAAGGGAATGACATACGGGATTATATGAATCCTTGGCACTGAGGTTCAAACGATAAGATCTTCGTAGAATATGTAGGATCCAATATGGGCATCCAGGTCCCGCTATTGGATATTGACCGAGGAGTCTCTCGGGTCATGTCTACATAGTTCTCGAACCCGCAGGGTCTGCACACTTAAGGTTTGACGTTGTTTTATGCGTATTTGAGTTATATGGTTGGTTACCGAATGTTTTTCGGAGTCCCGGATGAGATCAAGGACGTCACGAGGGTTTCCGGAATGGTCCGGAAACGAAGATTGATATATAGGATGACCTCATTTGATTACCGGAAGGTTTTCGGAGTTACCGGGAATGTACCAGGAATGACGAATGGGTTCCGGGAGTTCACCGGGGGGGCAACCCACCCCGGGGAAGCCCATAGGCATTGGGGGTGCCGTACCAGCCCTTAGTGGGCTGGTGGGACAGCCCAAAAGAGCCCTATGCGCATTGGAAGAAAAATCAAAGAGAAAAGGAAAAAAAAGAAGGAGGTGGGACAGGGAAGAAGGACTCCACCTTCCAAACCAAGTAGGACTCGGTTTGGGAGGGGGAGACCTTCCCCCTTAGGTTCAGCCGACCCCTTGGGAGTCCTTGGACCCCAAGGCAAGGCTCCCCCCTCCTCCTCCTATATATAGTGGGGTTTTAGGGCTGATTTGAGACAACTTTGCCACGGCAGCCCGACCACATATCTCCACAGTTTTACCTCTAGATCACGTTTCTGCGGAGCTCGGGCAGAGCCCTGCTGAGACGAGATCATCACCAACCTCCGGAGCGCTGTCACGCTGCCAGAGAACTCTTCTACCTCTCCGTCTCTCTTGCTGGATCAAGAAGGCCGAGATCATCGTCGAGTTGTACGTGTGCTGAACGCGGAGGTGCCGTCCGTTCGGCACTAGATCGTGGGACTGATCGCGGGATAGTTCGCGGGGCGGATCGAGGGACGTGAGGACCTTCCACTACATCAACCGCGTTCACTAACGCTTCTGCTGTACGGTCTACAAGGGTACGTAGATCACACATCCCCTCTCGTAGATGGACAACACCATGATAGGTCTTCGTGCGCGTAGGAAATTTTTTGTTTCCCATGCGACGTTCCCCAACAGGTACAGCGGGTTGCGGGAGAGTGAACCGCTGAATATAGATGGGGAAAGATGATGGAGATGTTGGTGAAGATGACGGAGGTGTTGGTGTAGATCGCCGTCACACGATGATGTCCCGGGCGGCGTTCTGGCGCCGCCGGGAGAGAGGGGGAGAGAGCCCCCCCCCTCCTTCTTCTTCTTCCTTGACCTCCTCCCTAGATGGGAGAAGGGTTTCCCCTCTGGTCCATGGTCTCCATGGCGGCGGAGGGGCGAGAGCCCCTCCGAGATTGGATCTCTCTCTCTGTGTCCTTCTGTTTCTGCGCTCCCAGATTCTGCGTTTCACCATTTCTTAAATTCCTGGAGATCTGTAACTCCGATTGGGCTGAACTTTTCACACGATTTTCTTCCGGCTATTATATTTCTTGCGGCAAAAGAAGGGCGCTAACCGCCTTAAGGAGTGGCCACAAGCCTGCCTGCCGCGGGCCAACCCCCTGGTCGCGGCGACAGGGGCTTGTGGGCACTTCGTGCATCGCCTCGCGTTGATTCTTTTTCCCAAAAATCATAAATATTCCAAAAAAAATCCCCGTAAGTTTTTGTTACGTTTGGACTTCATTTGGTATGGATATTCTGCGAAACAAAAAACATGCAACAAACAGGAACTGGCACTGGATCAATATGTTAGTCCCAAAAAATAGTATAAAAAGTTGCCAAAAGTATATGAAAGTTGTAGAATATTGGCATGAAACAATCAAAAATTATAGATACGACGGAGATGTATCATACATATACTTGTAACGATATCCATTCTTGCGAAACGACGAGATGCGCTTCTATCCCTGTCGAGACCCTCGTGCCTAAATAAGGATAGGATCGCATCTTGGGCGTTACAAGTTGGTATCAGAGCAGTACCGACCTAGGAGCCCCCTTGATTGATCGAACTTGGTCGAGTCGAGTCTAGTGAAAAACTACTTTGAGTCTAGTTATATATATTGGAGAGTAGGATTCTTTTTTCTCCTCTTCTATGCTCTGGTGAGGAATCTTTACGTAATAATTTAAGTCTACTCCTCTTCTCACTCAAACTTTTTTTAGGATCACGCGGATATTTTTGGAGTCTCTATGATGTCCATGTGATGGAGTTTTGTCTTGGTGCCTCTTATCTGACTTGATTTCTTCCGGGGAGTTGAGCTCGAGCGGATTCTTCAGCACATCGCTATCATTCAGATTTCTTAGTATCTCAGAACGGAGGATGTTCGAAATTGCTTCAATACTAGTAGTGGTAAGAGGAGTCCGGCTTCCCCAGTACTAGTGCAGAGAGTTTCGGATGTATCACCATACTTTGTATCGTTGTGATTGCGAGTGTCTGAGGTAGATGAGTTTCCGAGATTCTGGTTATGTGTTGACGGATGTGATACATTGGACGGGTTAGTATAGGAGTTGTGTGATATATTAATCCTTGTATCCGTGGACCAGATTGCATGACCAGAAATTTTGGGAATTCTTAGGTGGGAATTCAAGTAGTTGCTTATAGGACAATCTTCCAACAAATGCATGATGCTAGGTTGGGGTTCGACATCTAGTGGATTCGTTTGTTCACGGTCGACTTACAGCGGTTCTCGTTGGGTCTTAAAGAGTCCTTGTAGCTTGCTACGACTCGGGGACGCTTCGTATGTCGTGTGCACTACCTTGCACATGATGGCTACTGTAAGGATCGAGCCCGTGCGATCCTGTCCACGAAAATATCGGACGAAATCTCTCTCATGAGTTTGTTCTCGCTAATTTGCAAGCCTCACAACCTATGTTTTGTTGGAATATGGTAATTCGAGTTGCTTCGATGTCAAGTGGTGAATTCATATCCTTCCAAGAGGTGTTCTCATGTTTTATGGGAATGCTGATTCTGTTGCTCAATCAGATTGTCTTATCAATTCTTGTCAACCGGAGTTGTCATATCAATTCTTTTCCAACCGGTGTGTTTCTCTTCAAGTAATTCAATCCTCTCCAATTTTGCAAGATCGTTCTCTCATTTATTCTTGAGTTCATCTCATCTGTCCCAAGTTATCCTTGTTTTCCCTTCCTCCCGCCCTTTTCTTCAGTGGTTGGATTTCATCCAAGTGCATTTCATTTCATTGTTGCTTCCGCTATCTTTTATTTCGTGTCCTATACGGTGATTCATTGTGAAGATTCTCAGGAGCTTCGTGTTCATCTTATTCAATCTTGTTATTTTTTCCGGTGGATTCAATTCAATCTCTTATTGTTCATCATATCCTTTCTTCTTCCTCCAATGATTTGTATGTTGGACGTTCTTACTCAAGTCTCTCGTTTTTATTCATTCCTCTCTTTTCTATCTGGAGTGTTGAAGATATCTCAGAAGTTCTTGTTTTCGACTCTTTCAGTTAATTCGAGGGCCTCACCTCATCTAGTTTTCATTTGTATCGGTGCAATATCTCTCTTTCTATGCAATATTTTCAACGGTGGTTTCTTTGAGTGGGCCCATAACCCACAGGTTTTTCCCAGGATCTTATCTAGCTCTTGTAATATTTTCCTGAAGATCTCTAATTCTTTTCAACTAGGACGTAAGTATGAATTTCATCAGTCATATTCTTTCTTCAAGATCAATTTGAATTATTTCTCGTCTTTGGCTCAACCTTTCATTCTTCTTATTCTGGAGTGTCTCAGTAGCTCTTGGTGGTGTTCTTCTCATCATTCTCTCCATTGAAGATTGAAGGAGTGTTTCTCTCAAATCTTGGTCCATTCTCTTGAAAATGTCATCTCAGCTTCGTGTTATCCTCTCATTTTTTTCGGTCATGAGTGATCCCTTTCTTGCTATCTGGTGCTTGTCTGAATTGTTTTCATTCTCGATCCTCCTAAGGCCATCATTTTAGAAGATTCTTTGTTCTCAGCTTTCAGCTTTCATCCTCAATTCTTCTCAATTGTTGTCTCTTCGTTCGTCTCTCATTATTCCGGTGTCTTGTTTAAGTCTTTTCTCTCAGACGGCTCATGATCTCTTCATTCTCATGTATCTCCATTCATTCATGGTTACCTCATTCATTTCAATTCTCACCGGTGTTTCTTTCAAGATTTCTTCAAGTTTGTGCTCATATATCACCTCAATCATTTCTAGAAGAATAAGTGGTACGCTAAATCCGTTGCTTGTCATCAATTTAACTTGATGAAGGATAAGCATAAAATAATTCTTATTCTTGTTCATAGTGAATTGAATTCTTCTTCCGGAGTGGCTCTTGATATCAATTCTTCGTTCTCAAGATGTTATTCATTTGGAGTCATGTAGCTTATGGTTTTGCTGCTGTCAATATGCCTTCAGATCAAAAACTACACTGTCATAAACTGTGTATTTTCACCAAGTATGAAACTGTGTGTGAGATGCCTTTTTGTGAGTTCTTTTCCTAGTGATCCATGCTTCCATGCTAGATGTTATTAGTTGTATGTGTTGGAATTATGCCCTAGAGGCAATAATAAATGTATAGTTATTATTATAATTCCTGTATCGAGATAATAGTTTATTATCCATGCTATAATTGTATTGAATGAAGACTCATTTACATGTGTGGATACATAGACAAAACACCGTCCCTAGCATGCCTCTAGTTGGCTAGCCAGTTGATCAATGATAGTCAGTGTCTTCTGATTATGAACAAGGTGTTGTTGCTTGATAACTGGATCACGTCATTGGGAGAATCACGTGATGGACTAGACCCAAACTAATAGACGTAGCATGTTGATCGTGTCATTTTGTTACTACTGTTTTCTGCGTGTCAAGTATTTATTCCTATGACCATGAGATCATATAACTCACTGACACCGGAGGAATGCTTTGTGTGTATCAAACATCGCAACGTAACTGGGTGACTATAAAGATGCTCTACAGGTATCTCCGAAGGTGTTAGTTGAGTTAGTATGGATCAAGACTGGGATTTGTCACTCCGTGTGACGGAGAGGTATCTCGGGGCCCACTCGGTAATACAACATCACACACAAGCCTTGCAAGCAATGTAACTTAGTGTAAGTTGCGGGATCTTGTATTACGGAACGAGTAAAGAGACTTGCCGGTAAACGAGATTGAAATAGGTATGCGGATACTGACGATCGAATCTCGGGCAAGTAACATACCGAAGGACAAAGGGAATGACATACGGGATTATATGAATCCTTGGCACTGAGGTTCAAACGATAAGATCTTCGTAGAATATGTAGGATCCAATATGGGCATCCAGGTCCCGCTATTGGATATTGACCGAGGAGTCTCTCGAGTCATGTCTACATAGTTCTCGAACCCGCAGGGTCTGCACACTTAAGGTTCGACGTTGTTTTATGCGTATTTGAGTTATATGGTTGGTTACCGAATGTTGTTCGGAGTCCCGGATGAGATCACGGACGTCACGAGGGTTTCCGGAATGGTCCGGAAACAAAGATTGATATATAGGATGACCTCATTTGATTACCGGAAGGTTTTCGGAGTTACCGGGAATGTACCGGGAATGACGAATGGGTTCCGGGAGTTCACCGGGGGGGCAACCCACCCCGGGGAAGCCCATAGGCTTTGGGGAGACACACCAGCCCTTAGTGGGCTGGTGGGACAGCCCCAAGGGGGCCTATGCGCCAAGAAAAAGAAATCAAAGGAAAAGAAAAAAAAGAGGGAGGAGGTGGGAAGGGAGGGGGACTCCTCCCACCAAACCAAGTCCAACTCGGTTTGGGGGGGAGTCCTCCCCCCCTTGGCTCGGCCGACCCCTTGAGGGTCCCTTGGGGCTAATAAATAGAATCACGTGAACCTATTTATTTTTCTGTTTAACCAATATTAAAACATGTTAGTTCAGATCTGGACAGAATTGTAAATTAACATGTGAGGTCGTTTCGGAGATGCTATATGTCATTTCCGACCTCATTTAAAATGCCTAGATAGGCAGATTAATTACACTTCACCTCTTGCCATGTTTAACCGCATTTAATATTACCGAGTACCTAATCGGGATAGAACTAAATAATTGGTATGTGGAGTTTCGTCAATATGCAACTCGTTGCGTATTGAACTTCACTTAATGTGTAGTGTTTGATTGTTGTGAATTGACATGCCATGTCTTGCATATATCCAACCGCCCATGCATCATATGTGTTGTGCATCTTGTGGTGAATATCGAGTGTTGATTCTTGTTTCCGGTTTCCTTCGTCTCGATAGAGTTCCGCAGGCGTGTCGGAAAGTGAGGACCCGTTCGACTACATCGGTTCGTCTGCTTCATAGAGTCGTTCTTCTTCCAAGCGGGATCTCAGGCAAGATGACCATTTACCCACATACCATTACTATCATTGCCATGCTAGTTTTACCGTTTCTATCGTTATGTCTCGTTGCCTACCACCTGTTAAATATCAACCGCTCAACATTGCCATGAAAACCTTCAACCTGTTCACAACCTAGCAAACCACTGATTGGCTATGCTACTGCTTGCTTAACCATTTGTTAGCGTTGCTAGTTGCAGGTGCAGTTTCTTCCATGTGATAACATGGGTTCCTTGTTATATCACCCTATTAAATGATATCTAAATTAATGCACCTATATACTTGGTAAAAGGTGGAAGGATTGGCCTTTCTAGCATGGTGTTTTGTTCCACCTTTTCCCCCTTAATTTCGGCTACCGGTGTTATGTTCCATAATTGAGCGCTCCTAACACGATCGGGGTTGTTATGGGGACCCCCTTGATAATTTGTTTTAGATTAAAGCTGGTCTGGCAAGGCCCAACATTGGTACTACATTTTCCCAACATAATAATTTTGTTAATATTGTAAGCATAGGGTGTCATGAACCCGAGGAGTAATTCTACATAATACAGGGGTCCAGTGATGTGGGTGATGGTCCAAACTAGAGCCGTTTGTGGGGCCAACCCGGGGCAACTCGGGAGATTTCCATCAGGCCACTGTACGCTGCGCTCATCCGTCGTGTCCTGAGAACGAGATACGCGGCTCCTATCGGGATCGTCGACACGCTGGGCGGCCTTGCTGGATTAGTTTTACCTTTGACGAATGTCTTGTGCATCGGGATTCCGGTGATGCTTTGGGTAATCTCAGAGTTGAGGTTTTCCACTAAGGAGTCCAACGACATCGTGAGCTTCGTGATCGAGGATTTCTATGCAGCTTGTGGTAATTTGTCATGGATTAGTTGGAGCACCCCTGCAGGGTTAAATCTTTCGGAAAGCCGTTCCCGCGGTTATGTGGCAACATGGAAACTTTGTTTAACACTGGTTCTAGATAACTTGAAGTTAACTTAATTAAAATTTGCCAACTGAGTGCGTAACCGTGACTGTCTCTTTCGTGAGTTCCTTCTCCGATCGAGGACACGGTGGGGTTATGTTTGACATAAGTAGGAGTTCAGGATCATTCATTTGATCATCAGAAGTTCACGTCCGTTTTGCGTAGATCATCCCCCTCTTTATTCTTGTACTCGTAAGTTAGCCACCTCATGTAATGCTTAATAGCTTGCTGCAACCTCACCACTTAACCATATCTCACCTATTAAGCTTTGCTAGTGTTGACACCTTTGGAAATGAGATTGTTGAGTCCCCTGTGGCTCACAGATTACTACAACACCAGTTGCAGGTACACGTAAAGGTTACTTGACACGAGCGCGTTGATTGTTCATTTGGAGTTGCCTCTTCTTCTTCTTCATCGATCTAGGATGGGTTCCAGGCCGACAGCCTAGGATAGCAAGGATGGACGTCGTTTTCTTTTCTCGTTTGTTTTCGTCCGTAGTCAGACCCTGCTCTTCTTCATGATGTTTATGTATTGTACTAATGTGACTCTGATGTAGCTTGTGGCGAGTGTAAGCCAATTCCATATACTCTTCACTTCAGTACATGTACTTGTAACGATATCCATTTTTCTTGCGAAACGACGAGATGCACTTCTATCTCTGTCGAGGCCCTCGTGCCTAAATAAGGATAGGATCGCATCTTGGGCGTTACAACCAGCTCCCAAAACATGAACTAAACCCTAGCCCCTAAACAAAATAGACAGAAACCCTAATCTGACAGGACCAATGCAAACCAAAAGGTACGATTTGCAGAGCAATGTTACGGCTCACTAACCTGATTGCCGTCGCTGTTCCAGTTGTTCAAAAGATGTCGACGATCATCGGCCACGCCATCGTCGTTGCCCTAATCGCCGTCGTGTCTTCGAAGAGAGAGGCGAGGGAGCGAGAGATGAAAAGGTGAAGTGGAGCGGTCGAGGCAGGGGAGGGGTGAATTAGACCAAGTATAGCCGATGTGGCAACCCCCTCAATTAAAGTGCTCAACTGCTCGTGCCACATATGCAAAACCGGGTGCTCAAAACCACCAAAATGGCCCGAGGGTGATTTGCGTGGTATTTGTTAGTCTAGGGGATTAAGATTGAGTTAAATGCATGTGTGGTCCTCAAAGTTTACGAGATGTGTCAAGTTGGTCCCAAATCTATGAAAATGCACGTCTGGATCATAAATGTTACGTAAGTGATTCATTCCAGGTCCTTTTCTCGTCTGACAAGCTTTGACCCACGCCACGTCACCGCCGATATTTTCATGAAGCCCCCCCAAATATGATTCAATAGCGACCGTGGTCCCGCTCCTCTCCAACCCCTCTCTCTGTCTCTCGCGATTTGGGAGGCGACCGGCAGCGGTGGTGTTGCGTCTCCGGCGGCAGATAGCTGATGCGGCCGCACCCGACACGGCGGCCGCGTGAATGGCGCCCGCAAGCAAGGGGCCCATGCTACGGCGACCCGGCGATCCTCCGCCGCGCTACGGTAAGAAACCTAACCCTATCGCAACCCCATCCAAGTAGGTTGAAATAGTTGTAGATTTTGACTAGATTCATGATATGTAGGCCCACTTGAGGAGCTCTTCACAGTAGAAATCAACTATGGTGGATTCTTTTGCGGATTAGGCTCGTCCAAATCTTATGTCGATGGAAAATTTTCTCGTTTTGATGGATGTGAAGCAGACACTTGGTCACCTTTGTGGCTTAGGGATTTTATGCAACAGCTAGGGTATTTTGAGTTAGCAAATTATAGTTTGTACTAGCTGCTACCTCGAAAGAACCTAGGTACAGGCCTTCGCATTGTCGACAGTGACACTGACACTCTAAGCATGATCGTTGTGGTTCCAAAGTTTCAGTTTTTTCAGTTGTTTGTCAACCACAAATATATGGCATATCATAATGTACTAGATGGCATTCAACTTACTGGCACACCAAATCTTTCTTCAATGCTGAGCCCCAATTCTGCTACATGTAATGTACAAAGTAGCAGTAGCAGGGTTCCACCAATGCAGCAGGAGCAGCAGCAACAGAATGTTGGGCATGAGCCTAGAAGAAGCCAGAGGAGACAAGCAGCAGAAGGAGAAGCTCACATTGGCCTAGATAGTGGAAGTGAAGACACTGATTGTGACTCTCACTGGGTTGACTCTGACAATGAGATTGGAGCAGATGATGATGATCTATTCAATGAGTGGGTGGATGAAAAATTTGATGAAATCAAAAAGGAAAAATCCCAACTGGAGCAGGACAGTGACTATGATACAGATTTGGAGGAGCTTGAAGATTCTGACCTGGAACCTGCAGATTCAGGTGATGATGTTGTAGTAGTTGACAAGAAAGGAAAGAAGAAAGTAATGAAGAAAGTGAAGCTCAAAAGGTGGAGGCCAGAGAACACCAAAGAAGTGGAATTCCACATTGGCATGGTGTTTCTGTCTGTTGTTGAGCTCAGAGCTGCAATTCAAGAGTATATTATCGAGCAAAGGGTGCAAGTACACTACAAGAAGAATGATTTGCAGAGGGTCAGGGCCTGCTGTATGGGAGAGGGAAATTGCCCTTGGTACTTGTATGATGCATGTGACGGCATGACTAATTCATCGACAGTGAAGAAATATGTGGGAGAACACCAATGTGTAAGGGAATGGTAGCTGAAGCAGTTCACAACCAAGTATTTAGCTGCCAAATACCTGGAATCTTTTAGAGCAGATGACAAAATGTCACTCAAGAATTTTAAAAATGTTGTGCAAGCAGATTTCAACATGGAGCCTAGTAGAAGCAAGCTTTCAAGGGCTAGAAGAATTGCAATGCAGAAGATACATGGAGATGAGTTGGAGCAATATAATTTACTCTCGGATTTTGCTGCTGAAATTAGAAGATCTAATCCTGGGAGCACTATGTTTGTTAGTGCAAAAGATGGACTGTTTGAAAACTGCTACATGTCATTAGATGCATGTAAGAGGGGTTTTTTGGCAGCATGCAGGCCCATTATATGTATTGATGGGTGCCATATCAAGAACAAGTTTGGTGGAGTGATGTTGACATCTGTTGGTGTTGACCCAAACGATTGCATATTTCCTATAGCCATTGCAATTGTGAAAGTAGAAGATACCAACAGTTGGAAGTGGTTTCTAAGCACATTGAAACATGATTTAGGCATAGAAAGTACAAGGGCATGGACTTTGGTGAGTGACAGGCAGAAGGTAAAATCCTGATTATATTTGTATACTTGTTGCCCTGTTATTTATGCTTATTTGTGGACTGTTATTTGCAGGGATTGATAAATGCTGTAAATGCATTGTGGCCTGATGCACAACACAGATTTTGTGTAAGACACCTGCATCAAAACTTTGCTAAGAACTGGAAAGGTGACATCTTCAAAAACAAATTGTGGAAAATTGCAAGAGCTACCCGTGAGGCAAATTGGCAGAAGTACATGGAGGAGATGAAGGTGCTGGATGAGCAAGCATGGCACTACTTGGATGCAATTTACCCAATATATTGGTGCAAAGCTTTCTCTGATCCACTTTCAAAGTGTGACTTGTTACTGAACAATAGTTGTGAAGTGTTCAACAAGTGAGTACATTTGATCTCAGTTAACTCTATCTTTCAAAGTGTAGCATTTCAGTAGTTGTAGATGTTCAGTAACTCTATCTTTTCATAAATTCCAGGTATATTATTGATGCTAGAGAAATGCCCATTGCTACTAGTCTGATAAAGATCAAGGACCAGTTAATGACTAGATTTTACACCAAGACTTTAGAGCCAGGACCAGTTAATGACTAGATTTTACACCAAGACTTTAGAGCCAGAGGAGTGGTGTGGAAGCATCTGTCCAAAAATTAAGAAAAAGTTAAACAAAAATATTGATTGGGCCAACAATTGCCAAGCACTACCTGCTGCTCCACACATTTTCAAGGTTATGGGGCTGCATGGTGAGTATGAAGTGAACTTGCAGAAACTAGAGTGCACATGTAGGGCCTGGCAGCTATCTAGCATTCCTTGCAGACATGCATGTGCGTGTTTAAGGCATGAAAGGATAAAGCCAGAAGAGGTGGTGAACTCATGTTACAACATTGCTGCATTCAAAGCTGCATATGGTCAAGTGATAATGCCCTGCAATGATCCTAGAGTGTGGCAAAAAACAAATGGACCACCTGTGAGACCACCCAAATATGACAAGCAAGTTGGTAGGCCGAGGAAGAACAGGAGGAAGAATCCAGTTGAGGAGGAGGAGGGAACTAGGATGAGCACACATGGAACCATTGGCCACTGCAGTGCATGCCATGAAACATGTCACAACAAAATAAAATGTCCATCACTAGGTAGAGGTGCAGTAGTACATCCAGTAGAAGAACCACAGCAAGAAGCAGCAAAAGGAGAAGCACCACAACAAGAAGCAGCATAAGGAGAAGCACCACAACAAGAAGCAACAGAAGGATAAGCACCACAACAAGAAGCAGTAGAAGGAGAAGCACCACATCCAGAAGGTCTTTCTCCACAGCCAGAGCCAATTCAGATAGTGCTACCAGATGAGGAACCAGAAGGAGCTCCCCAGATGACACAAACCATACAAAAACTACCACTCAAGAAAAAACTAGTGCCACAATCCAGGAGAAGTGCTTCCAGTGTTGTTGCATCCTCATGCACCCCTGATTTGTCCACAACTAGTATCATTGACATTCTACAAGAGCAGGTGAGTGCATATACCAAGTCCTACAATTCTGCAAGAACAACTAGTATTTAATGTCCCATTTTCCTTTTCTTTCCAGTCTGCATCCACTCAGCAATCTCAGACTCAAATTCCAGATCCTCTACCTGAGAGTCAGTTCATTGCAGGTTGTAGAGATGCTCTACCCCCTCCCAGGTCAACAACTGCAATACTGGGCTTGAAAAGGAGGAAGAATGTGCCCACCAAGAAGAAAGAGAACATAGTCCCTTAGCTGTAGATGATGAGTGACAGATAGTTTGGACATGGTTTACCTTTTGGCTAGTGAAACCTGATGGTTAGGATATATTTTGAATGGTGGTTTGTACTGAAACCTGATGTCAAAATGTGGTGACTGGTTTCACACAAACCATCAGTGCACTTCTAAATTACGTGTAATGTGGATTTGCAAAGTATCGGATGAATCGGATGTCATTGCAAGTTCCTGAAAATCATTGCCTTATTCATTGCAAGTTCCTGATACATAGTCTGCGACATCGAAATAGACCACATTCTTGCAATCAACAACACCAAAGCAGTAACATTCATTGCAAGTTCCTGATACATAATCTACTTAGCTACAGCCACATACAACATTACCGCAATCAACAACACCAAAGCACTAATCACAGTCCTACACAACACAATCAACTGATCCATCTTATCCAGACATTGTTCCATTTTCGGAACCAACTAGTTCATCTTCAGTCCAGTGCCTACTTCCTCCTCAATTGCTTCAATCTGAAAGTCACCACCCGAATAATCAACAGATGCAGTGACACCACCAGCGATGAATCCATTTGCGATTAGGAAATCAACATAGCTGTCCTCCCCAACTTCCGAGTAGTAGTGATTGCAAGGATTCACCCCCTTCTTCTGAAAGAAAAATCAATGGATGCAATCAGCTTTCAAATCCAAATGAAAACCCAAATTTTGCAGTGAGAAACTTACGCCATGATTACGGCACTTGTAGAACACACGTCCTAGATTAACTTCTGATCTGGAAACGCATCGAACCGTGCGACGCATTTGACAGCACGGACACGGAAACTAACGGCAGCGGTGACCTGAGAGGTGCATGCCGTCCGGGTCCTAAAGCTACTGGGAGCGGTGCAACAGACGAGGAAGCCTTCAATCTCTTACCATCCGACGAGCATCCGACGAGAGACATGACGGCTGGAGAAGAGAGCTGAAGAAGAGCAAACCTAGGGACCGGGGAATAGAAAGACAGAGTCTTTACACTTACGTAACATTTATGACCCAGATGTGCATTTTCATAGATTTAAGATCAACTTGACACATCTCCTAAACTTTAAGGACCGTCCATGCATTTAATTCATTAAGATTCGGTTTTTATGGTTGGGAATAATCTATTCAGACAGGGGGGTATTTGTACTTCTTTCGATCAGCCGGCTATTCCCAAGTTCGCATTTTGGAGGAAGCTCGCTCCTGTCGGGCGACCTCCACATCCTTCGCCGCCGTGCCTCCCTCCCCAACTAATCAGTGCCACGCGCCTGCGAGACCCAGCCTCCTCCCCAGTGCTTCCTCTCCCCAGCTTAGCCGCGCGCCCACTCCATCCCCTACTGGCCTGCTTGATGCCTTGAGACCACTTTTCCCCATCCGAAACCCTCGCCGCCGCCGCCGCCGCCGCCATTAATTTCTCCGCGCAAGCTCCAATTTCAGGAGGCGCAGAATGAGGACGGCGTCGACGTGCGCCGCATCTGCTGTGCGGGGCACGCACACGTTCAAGATCGCCGGCTACAGCCTTCACAGGGGCCTCGGCGTCGGCAAGTCCATCCCGTCTGCCGCCTTCGACATCGGCGGCTATCTGTGGCGCATACTCTACTACCCCGATGGGGAGATGGAGATGGAGATGGAGAATGGGGGGGACCACGCCTCCGTTTTCCTCGCCCTTGTTAGCGAGGACGCCGAGGTGAGGGCGTCCTTCGAGGTCAGGTTGGTCGACCAGACTAACAAGCTGTCCCCTTCGGTGCTGCTCTCCCAGAATACGCCGATAACATTCCACAACAACGAACAAAGGGGTTCTATGGGCGGCGACTTCTTGCAACCATCAGCGTACCTGCTGGACGACAGCCTTGTGATTGAGTGCGATGTCACAGTTCTGACGGAATCCAAGGTGACCCTGACTGCCTTCGACATCCAAGTGCCTCCCTCAGACTTGGGGGAGCATCTCAGAGTATTGCTAGAGAAGGGGGAAGGAGCAGATATTGTTTTTGAGGTCGAAGGGGAGGTTTTTCCCGCGCACAAGATTGTGGTTGCAGGGCGCTCACCGGTCTTCAAAGCGCAGCTCTTTGGACCGATGAGCGACGAGGCAAAGCAGCGCATAGTCGTTGAAGATATGCAGCCTGCTGTTTTCAAGGCCTTGCTTCGCTTCATTTACACAGATTCATTGCCTTCCATGGAAAATCTTGATGGAGATGAGGGCAAAGAAATGTTTAAGCACTTGCTTGTGGCTGCGGATAGGTATGCGATGGAAAGGATGAAGGTTATGTGCGAGAGCATCCTTTGCAAAAGTCTTGATGTTGAGAATGTCACTGCTACATTGGCTCTAGCCGACCAGCATCACTGCAGCAACCTCAAAGATGCTTGCCTTGAGTTTATCACTTCTCCAGATAGAATGGATGATGTGATGGCAAGCCAAGGGTATGCTCACCTCAAAAGATCCTGCCCAGCTGTTGTCATAGATGTCTTCGAGAGGGCAAAAAGGTCCCGCAAAATTTAGTATGCTCATCCTTGGTTAGCTTATGAGTAGTTTGTTTAGTTGACGCATAACCTCGTAAGATGAAGTTGGCTTCTCCTTTATTAGTTTCCAGTGATCTTTTGGAGAAGGGTAGGCTTTTGAAATATTATCTATGCATGTGATGGATGCTCATCTTGCTATCTTTTGTATGTGATTAGTCTGAATATGATTGATGACTTGTCTTATTTATCAATTTATGCCAGCTTACTTGTGTTCTCGAAAATGCTCCGATCATCTGGCTAAATAATTTGTTTACTATTAAAATTTTCCTTTTGTGTGCTCCCTTAATTTCCCGATGCAGTTAGTTATAAGGCATTCTAAAATTATTGAAATGTGTTGGTATGGCCATGTGACATCTACAACGAGTTGCAAAGAAACATTAGCGAATATAGACATTATGTTAGCAAGTTATTGAGCAGCATAATTGAATAGAGACATTATGTTAGCAAGTTATTGAGCAGCATAATTGGTGCGGTATTTTGAGGTTGCCTTGTGCCAACTATGCACAATTTTGGATTGACACGGCACATCTTGTACACTATAATATCTTGTGCACTCTTTGTTACCATGCACTTATTTTTGGAGGCAGAGGCATTTGGATAGACGGACTGTACAGTTCAAATTTCAAACTCCAAATATCAATTGATAAAGTATTAACTTGGTAACAACACATTAAATTTCACTTGGTGTGCCACATTACTCCAGATAGTTGGGAGTGCACCCCCATCCTTGGTGCTTTTGGTACATTATTGGCACTTCTTGGGACCTGCTTGGCTGGTTCTAATGCACCTTATCAAATTGTAATCTCAAATCACGATATAGGAACGATATAGAAACATGACGTAAATTAAGCATTTCCTCCTGTGAATTAATTAGTCCCAAATCCCGATGCTCGTTGTGGAGTGCACCCCTATCCTTGGTGCTTTTGATCTTTCATGGAAGTCTGATCTCAACTTTGTACACTTCTTAGACGATGCTCCTCAGCATAGTCAAAAGGTGTAATTTGCTGGTAATTTATCTCACATATATGTGTTATCAACCATTTTCTTCATATTACTGTGGAAAAGCTAATTCTGCTTCACATATTTTTCTTGTCGTGGAGCAACTGTTAATCTGCTTCAAGGTGCCTTGCCCCCTGCAGCAGCGTCAGGATTTGAAATGCTACAGGTGATAGAGACCTGAATGTAGATCTCTCTTGGAGATCCATTGCAAGTCGATCGAATATGTCCTAGCCGATTACTTTCAACCCAACATGGCCTGTTATGCTCAAATCAATCTTCTGTCCGTTGCTCAAATGCTGGAAAACTTCTCTTGTCATCCATCACTCAGTTTTATACGGTATGATGTTTTATACGGTAACCAGTTTCTTTAGAACCAAATGTTACAGGCTAGCGAAATGAAAACCAAATGTTACAGGCTAGTGAAATGAAAACCAAATGTTACAGGCTAGCGAAATGAAAACCAAATGTTACAGGCTAGTGAAATGAAATGCATGTAATGTGTGTATTGTGGAACACTGTAATATATGCAATTTGTGTAATTGTGGAACACTGTTACAGGCTAGTCAAAAACGAGTTGCTTTAACTCATTACTGTAATATGTGTTATGTTGTATGCGGAACCAGTTTCTTTAACGCAATGTCACCCAGCGATTCCCGATGCAGAAGTTGTAAATAAAAACCAGTGACCACACAAAAAAACAGACTTTGAGCAAAAACACACTCATTCTTTTGATAGTCGGTTAGATGCTCACTTTATTCATCATCGCCAACCAAGTTACAATCAAGTTGAGTACATCTTGAAAGGAAATAAAGCAGATATATCGCCTGACTATAAACAAGTAACGCTTTCACAGCTAGTCTGTGTAGCTCACCTCCACTGTGCAGCAACAAACAAGTCTAGAAACTGAAACTAGGTGCTAAGCAACTGGAGTTTATGAAGGATTGCAAGGGCTTGCTAGTTCGGTTTCAACTTTCAACATCATCTAGTCAGATCACTTTGCTTCTGGGCTCGATTAACCTGCTCCTGATCCGAGATCAAAGCCCATTTGATCTGGCAACCACTGCAGCTCGAGGAGAACACTGCTGAACATTTCTTCATGGAATACACTAGATGGGCAAGGATATCTGAAGTCCATGTGATTGGATGCAGCTTCTTCAAAGGATGGTAGACCAAACAGTGAGCACAATCAGACTTTGATCCAAACAGTGATTTTGTGAATGGATGATCATAATCTTCGTCTGCCCACTCATCCAAACAGTGATCGGATGAGATCTTCTATATATTGTTCCTTTTCCTTTTATCCCCTCCCCTCTCTTTTGTGCGCTCCGTAACCACAAACGGTAAAGACTGAAGATGTTAAAATAGATGAGCAGTGTTTTCCTTCTGTGAAGAAAATGCCCACCATTTCTCCGGTATCTTCCATGCTACATCTGATGATAAAGGCGACAAGAGAAATTTTAAGTACTTGTCACCATTTATCCAGGGTAAATTCTTGTTGCAGTATGACACCAAAATAAACAAAATATTATATCAGACTAGAGTACATCACGCACCATATGAGTGAAAGGGATTGGCCTGATTGCATATTCACGACAGCAATTCCTGGGTAAGGACTTAAGATAGGTTTCCACTGCAGTAGAAGAAAAATATAAATCGAGTCATTAAGAATGTCACAAGGGATTTGCAAAATAAATTAATATCCAAGTATAATAACTGGTGTGCACCTTGCAGTTTAACAAGAATTCTGCATTAGCACAGAAGCGCTTGGAACAAATGAAACTGCATCCACCTGACAGTACTTTCTCATGTGGTTGTTTCAGTGGCAGAAGACTGGTCGAACCAAACAAAGCTTGTGCTAACCTTCATCTTCCAAGGAGATTGATCTACAAAATAAGGTAGTGTTAGTCACCAATAGAATTCAGTAATGCGTCTGACTGGAGCATTGCAATTTGTAACTAGCACATACCTGTATCAACTCCAACTCCAATATAATATGCAGTAGGGTGAACACTTCATCAATCCAACACAAAGGGGAGCTAGACCTTGAGATTTTCTCCTGTATCCCCCCCTCTCTAAATTTGTGACACGACAATCAGGCAACCTATCCTAGTCCATCAATATTCTCTGACAATTATGCAACCACCTTTCATATAGGTACCACACAAAACCCACATAATGGATGAAGATTTGTTTTCCCTTTTGTCTCCTTTATTTTGATGGGAGGTACTAGTGAGATCTTGATTTCCGAGTTTTATCACACTTACCTGGGAGTTATTAGTGCCGTCTTGATTTTCAATTTTGTAACACAACTATCAGGCAAACTCCCAGGTAGGTGGGATACAAATTAGGAAATCAAGATGTCACTAGTGATACCTTTTCGTGAAATAAACTGAAACAGCCACCGTTGATACACCACATGTTCGAATGTTGAATGAATGGAGATTTTCCTCTTCTCTTTTTACTTTTCATTCCCTTCACTTTTTTTTTTCATTTTTTCATTTTTTTCCTTTTTCTTTTTTTCTTTTCACATTTTTTTTTCTTCTTCTTTTGTGAGAAGGGAGAGAGTTTCTCCAAAGCTATGATAGTACAACTAGCTCCAAGGCAGATCCCTGCAAAGTAGATTGAGACATAACAGGCAAAATTTCAGATTATGCAGTAATAGTTCTTGAAAGTAAACCAAAAGGATTTGACATGTGGGTACAGGAAAAGGCAAGGAATATAGCATATCTATTAATTTTACAAAGGGTAAATGTGTGTTCTTACATATACATACCGTATTTTGTACATGGAGGAGATACCACCCAAGGCCACGGCGCTCGCACAGTGGGTGAATGCCGAGAGCTCTTCAAGTATTGAAGAGTTTACAAGTTGGCAGAGGCCCTGCATGATACATCAAAACACACATTATTAAGGTTATGTGGTAAGAGAAAAAAAATGACTATCCATCCCCAGTGTGGCATCAGGAAAATGCAAATGAAACTGGTGGAGTTGGAGATGGATACAAACAAGTAAGTACTCCTTCTAAGAGCGCTTTTGGTACTAGTGTAGTGTCAAAATTGCTCTTATATTATGGGAAGGGGGGGGGGTATTTGTTAAATTTGAACAGTAAGAACAACTCAAAACACACAAGGAAATTGTGCAGATAACCAAAACAACTAGACTCAGAACAGCGAGCTGCCAATTAAATTCCTAAACAGCAATGTGAATATGAGAGTACAGAAACTGATGCATATACTGACCAGAGCGTGGCATGTCAAACAGAGAGAACGCTCCAATCAAACTAGGGATGCCATTATGCTCCTCCACAGTCCTTGCCGCGCCCTCCATGAGAGGTAGCCAACATCATTGTTATCCCTCACACGCCCTCCTTCGCCACCATCGCTCATCACCGGCGCCTCTTGACCTCACTCGACACCACCATGACATGATGATTCGGTCTGGGGTTTGGTGGAGGAGGGAGGGGGCAATTACCAGTCCTCTTTGACCTCTGCACTTCTCTGTCCAGCATGCAAACTGTGACTCATGGAGTGTTTTCTTCTACAATTTTTTCTTCGTTTTTCATTTTTCCTCTTCCTTTTCTATTTTCTTCCTTTTTATTTTTTCTTTTCCTTTTTGTGTGTGCTGCAAGAACACTGAAGAATCGGACTTCCAGAGTAACTGTGGCACTGAAGCCAGATGGCCATCATTTTCCTTTGTGAAGAAAACGTCAATCATTTCCCAGTACCTTCCATGTTACATCTGCTGACAGATGTACCAAGTAAAATTGTAAGTATTCCACACCATTTCGCCAAGGTAGATACAGTGCAACCTGATATTAAAGTGAACAAAATATTATCAGACTACAACACACAACGTACCGTGTGAAAGTGAACGGGATTGGCCCGATTGGCTATTCAGCACAGCAGTTCCTGGTTGATGAGTCAACTAGTCTAAGGTGAAGAAGAGTTTGGTTCACTGCAGCTGAGAAACAACAGAAAGCAACCAAGACATTAAGGATACCACAAGGGGAAGGATTTCCCTGATAAATCAATATCTAAGTATAATCACGATTCATAGGTGTGAACCTTACAGATCAAGAATAATTCTTGCATCAGAGCAGAAGTGCTTGGAACAATGAACCTGCATTCATGGATACTACATATTCATGTGACTGTTGCAGTACTGCTTGAACCAAACAAAGCTTGGGCCAACACTTCTCTTCCTAGGAGATTTATCTACACAATAAGGTACTGTCATTTATTTCATATATTTTTCATTCCATCTTACTGGAGCTTTGAAAATTGTAACTAGCACATACCTGTATTAACCCCACTATACCACAGTGCAGGGTGCTGAGTTCAATAATCCATCACAAAGCAGAGCTATCCCTTCAGACATGCCCCTGTATTTCCCCCACTCTAAATTTTCAATCCAGCACAAAAGGGGAGTTTAGACCTGCCCTTGCACTCCTCCCTCTCTATATCAGTGATACAACTATCAGGAAACTAATCCTAGTCAATCAATATTTCTCTCTTTTTCTAAAAAAAATGAATCATACAGCCATCTTTCATAAAGATGCCACACAAAACTCACATAATGGATTTATATTTTTCCCTTATTTATTTTTTGTTTTCCTTTATCCTTTTGCTGGGAGCTACGTGTGCCTTGTTCATATCCAAATATGTAACACAACTATCAGGGAAACACACCTACACAATTATTTCTAACCTTTTACTGAAAGAAGATAAAACAACTGCACAAACACCTTCCATAAAGTCACAAGACTACGACATGTGCGAACTCAAACGGATGGAGTGTTTTACTCTCTTTTCTTATGTTTTTTTCCTTCTTCCTTTTTTTCTTTTTTTTTTCTTTTCCTTTTTCTCTTTCTTCACTTTTTTCTTTTTTTTTCTTTTTTTCTATTTTCCCTTTTCCTTTTTTTTCCTTTTTTCCTTTACTTTCTTTTTCTTTCTTTTTTTATTTTTCCTTCTGTTTTTGCGACTAGAAGAAGAGAGATCTCCAAGTCCATAAGAAGGTGCAAGTCCAATGCAAGACAGATCCCTGCAAAGTAAATTAAAAGATAGCATACATTGTTCAGATTATGCAGTAAACTATACCAAAATAACTCGATGTGTATGGGTTACCGTGGATTAATTTTCCAAAGGGTAAACTGTGCTTTTTACATATACATACCATATTTATGTAGGAGATACCACCCAAGGCCATGGCATCCGAACTGCTCGTGTATGCAAAAAACTTCAAGGATAACAGCACTTCAACAACTTCATGCCAGAGGCCTGCATGGTAGATCGAAACACATATTTGTTCAGATTATGCTGTAAGCGAAAGTGATAAAATGGAAATTTGTGACGTGTGTGGGATCAGGAAAAAGCAATGGGGACTGGTGGAAGTTGGGCACGGATACAAGCAAAGAAGTACCTATTGTTTTTCTCAAAAAAAGAAGAAGTAAAGAAGTACTTATTGTTTAATTTCGACAGCAAGTAGAAAACCTCAAAATGCGATAATGTGTGAAGGGAAAACTTCCAAGGTAACCAAAAACAACAAGACGAAGCACAACAAGCTACTCGTTAAGTGTGCGAACAGGTGCATGAAGTGATGTAATGTGAGTAGTGGGATGGTTATTCATATACTAACCAGTTTAGTAATGGATGGATTCTATAGTCTGGGACCTTGTGTTCTTGGATAGAGAGAGAACTGGATCAACAAGGCTAGGCTAGAAGAATGTACAAATCCAAGAAGACCTCTGCATGTACAAAAGATTAGAACAAGTGGGTTATTCAGATTGCACAACAATAACTGCAGTGAAGTAAACAGAAAGAGAGCGAGACTTGTGCTTACGGGGTTAATTAGGAAAATCAATGGAAATTTGTGGGGGGCAAGTACATGGAAGGAGTTGTTTGTTACCTTGGATTAGCCTTAGTAGTCTATGATTATTGGAATGGTTCCTTTTAACTTGCAGCACTGCCTTTTAAGCTCCTCGCTGATGCCACCACAAACTTCTAATTTCCGTAGTGAACTTGGCAGGCCGTCCTTGGGCAGAGATTTGATGGCAGGACAGTCTTTGATATCTAGTTCTTGCAGAGAACTTGGCAGTCCGTCCTTGGGCAGCGACCTGATGGCTGGAAACTTCCAAATCCGTAATATCTTGAGGCTGGCAAGCTGGGCTAACCCTGCAGGGAGGCGCTGCAGCTTCCTACAATTCCAAAAAACGAGTTTCTGGAGAGAATTGAGGAGGTGAAGGGCCTCCTCGTGCTCCTCTGTGAAGCGCTCCACCTCTTCGTTCCCCCAAAAGGTTAATTCGGTAAGGGAGGAAGAGAGGAGTGAGGCGCAGATGGGCGCAGTAAGGACTCCCGTCAAGTCATCTGTAGTGAGATGTTCGAGTTTGGATGAAGAGGAAGGAATCTCTTGGCCATGCAGCCGTGAGGGCTCAGAACCAGTGAAGAATTTTCGGGTTCCAAAGATGCCTAATCGTGTGAGGCGGCCCCCGGCGACGAGAGGCCATAAGCCCTCGCCTCTTAGATCCCCACAATCACACACGGTTAAACTGGTGAGAGAGATGAGATTTGAGAGGGGAGCCAGCGTCTCCATGCCCTCCACGCCAAGCAGACAGAGGTCTTGCAGGGACACGGGGAAGGGGAAACAAGATAAGGTGGAGGACGAGTAGGACGAGAGGAACCTGGGGCAATCATATATCTCCAACGAGCGGAGGGAGCAGAGACTCTGGAGCCCTCGTCCGTGTGTGTTGTCCTTGCCAATTGAATCGGAGAGTAACCGCAGCTCTCTGCAATCAGAGATGGTCAACTCCTCTAGTTGCCGAGGCAGAAGCAGGAGACCTTCTCCTCCTGCCACTGCTTCTTCTACCTCCTCTCCTCTTGTCTGATGGTGTCCTCCTTGTGCATGCTCAGTTTCAATTTCATTAACTGGAGATGACGCTGCCGCCATTTCCGTTTGAAGCTCCAGCACGCCAATCTCTGTTATCTTCTCACAACTCCTCACTACCAACTCAGTGAGCTTCGGGCAATGAGTTAACAGTTGTGTCAGTTCCTTCCCATCAGCACGACACTCCATGATCTCTATTTGTTCAACTGGAAGCAGGAATTCAGTATTATAGCTTTCACCTCCAAAGAGCAGCAACGAGTTGCTCATACCGGTTATCGTGAGGGACTTGAGAGATTTTAGCTTTTGGAGGTGAATCAGTGGCAGGGGAGGACACTTCTCCACCTTCAGCTCTTTCAGATTAGCTAGATTATGGAAAGCCAACACGTTCCAAAACACGATATGCTGACCATCTTTTCCCTCAATTTCCAAACTTAATTCTGATTTGTAGTTCTTCGAGTAAACAAGCTTCTCAAATACTGATCCTGCTTGTTCTATCGCAGCAGAGCATGGAGCTTCTGTCCAAGGAATTACAGGCAATGACGCCAATTTAGGGCAGCGTATAATCTTGAGCTCCTTTAGTTTCGGAAACCAAATCATGTTCTCCTCCTGCTTTGCTTGATGGCAACTAGGGTGGGAAAATGGCAACTCTACCAGTTCAGGGCAATCTTTTATGATGACCACCTCTAGAACAGAGAACAAATGACATTTGCCATTTCCAATCCATTTTGCTAGTCTTGGTATCTCAACTAATTCTAGCCTTTTCAAAATCAGGAAACTTTGGCTTGAGACAAGACCCTTACACTCTTCATCACGATCATCAATAAACCTCAAGTCCCCGAGAGGCGGAAGTGTGTTCCGAGATACATTGCACAGAGAAAGTGATTCTAAATTTTGAACCGAGAGGTACCTGCCCAGCCATGATGGGCAAATATCACCTCCATGCCCTCTAATGCATAGGTCTTGAAGATTACTGTGTGGGACAAGGCTTTCAATCACATTTTTTTCTTGTTCTGCATCCCTGATACGTCTATCAAAAGACCATTCTAGTATTAGCTTGTGCAAGTGGTTTTTGTTCATTAGTTTTAGTTCGTCCACCTCCTCCTTTTTCTGCACATTTTCAAGATTATAAATGCCAAGTGATCCTCCAAGCTCTGTCAGTTCTCCTAGTTGACTTAATTCAAAACCCTTGGCCTCTTTCCTCACTTCAAATCTTCGCAGTTCCTCTAGTACTTTTATTTTCCCAACCTCGAATATGCTAGAGTAAAGTTCAAGATTATATTGGGGCACAACGAAATGACGCAGTTTTATAAGGCTGCTTATTTGACTTGTTGAACCAAAGCTGCCACCCCACTTTTCTAGATCAATGACCTCTAAGTGATACGATCTAAACAATGCGCTAGGTAAGCACATGTCCTTATTATGAGCTGATTTTATCCTAAGGTAGCGGAGATGGACAAGTTTTGAAAAGTTCAGCAACACATCATCAATAGAATATGATGCTCCAGACAAAAAAATAGACTGTAAGGCTGTAGCTTCGCTAAACAAACCACTAAAAGTTTTGGCGAAGTTTCCATGGTATGCACCAAACAAAATTAAAGTGCGTAAGTTCTGAACTTTCAATCTTTTACCAAGTGCACTCAAATAACTGTTGTATTCTCTAAAAGTGGTTATATCTTTGACATCAGTATTATCTACAATGATGGACAAGTGACGCACGGATGCAGGAATTTGTATGGTTTGCACGTTAGAACTATATATGCTAAGGCATTCATATGATGAAACCATCACCGCCAAGTTATGCAGTAGGTCATGGATAACATAATGAGGACCATTTTCTTTTTCATTCTTTCTGAAAAATCCATGATTTACCAAGTCATTTAAATAGCATAGTGCAACATCTTCAGTTCTTTTGGCCCGATCAAGTGATCGTATAATGCCTAATCCTATCCAAAAGTGAACCAACTCCTTGCTAGTAAATTCATAATCTTCTGGAAACAACCCACAATAGGAAAAACATTGTTGTAGATGAAAAAGGAGGTAATTATAACTAAGCTTTAGAGCTGGCATAATGTCATTGTCATTGGTATGTAATTCCCATTCTTTACTTTCTGCAACTCTTGTCCAGTGGTCCAAAGTAAGCTGGTTTCTTAGTAATCTACCTACTGTTTTTGCTGCAAGAGGGAAACCCTTCAACTTTTTTACTATTTTACTCCCAACATCACGTAATTCCGGATGATCTTTCCATGGTTGTTGGTCACCAAATACACATACTTCGAAGAAAGACATAGTATCCTCATGAGTTAGACGTTCCACGTCAATTGAAGAATTGGTTGTGGTTACCATACTTGCTACCTTTGGAATCCGTGTAGTGACTATAACCACATTACCCTTCTCTCCCCCCGTTTGATTTAACGGAGCTAATAGTTTTTTCCACTCATCCTCATGGTATGTCCACACATCATCTAAAACAAGTAGAAGCCGCTTAGATTTTAATCTTTGTGCAATTACCTCGTGATTTGTAGCATTAGCTTTTTCATCATTCACTTTAGGTATCTTTTTCGCGATCTCTTCTGCCAACTTATCTGCGTTAAATCAAGAGATACACATATCCAAACTGGGACCTGGAAAGAACCCTCCAGTTCTCTAAATATGTGTTGCGTGAGTGTTGTCTTCCCAATACCTCCTGGACCAACAAGTGGAACTACGGTGAGTTCATTGGTACAATATTTACCATGCGTGATTCCATCAATGATGTTCTTTTTCAGGTCATTCCTCCCATACAACGCAGGCTCTATAATATTTGGTGTGGTTTTGGGTCGGTTCGTAATGTCTTGGGCAGGGGGGATATGGGTGGAGCCAAGTAGTTCTAGATTGAGAATGGTGGAAACCATAGCACACAGAGGTTTCAACTGCTCTATAATTTCCAGTATTTTTTTAGACATTACGACCCGATCAAACTTCAGTTTTGGTGTTTGCATGGTGTTATTTTCTTGTAGCATCTTTGATGGCCAGGCGCTACAGAGGAATCGTCGCCCACTCCCTGTCATATTGATATTGGAGGATTTCAGCATGATGGTGGCAACATCGTCATCTCGGACAGACAGAAAAGAGTGGCACGGAAAGTGTTACCGATAGTTTGTGCAGCGTTGCGAGCACAAGAGAAGACTTCAGGCATGCATCCGCCGTCAACCTCCTGGACTCCCTGGGTGGTGGGTCGCAGTGGTGAGGAGCTGATATCACGCCCACCACACGAGCCAACGACAGAGAGGCATCCTCGTGTGCCACCATCTTCCTGATCGTCGGGATAAGCACGGGTAGAGGATGACGAGCACTTGAGTTTATTGCCTGCAGCCTTGGCAGTGTGCCGAGCATTGATGAATAGCCTGTCAACGCAGCTCTGGGCATCCAAATCGGCGGCATGGTATGTGCCATCGAGCTCGTCCTGGATGCGGAAGTAGTCGAGCTCGTCGAGCGAGTCGTCAGCACCGTACGCCAGCTCCCGCAGCTTGTGCAGAAGCTCCTTGAGAGCAGGGCTGCGGATCTCCCTACCCTGCGCGTTGTCGAGCATCCCTTGTGCGTAGAGGAGTTGCATCTTGAGGGCGTTGATGTTGCGGCCAAGCTCCGTGCTGGCTGCCCATGACTCCAGCAGGCCGTCCGTGACGGGGGCCAGCGCCTTGCCCACCACCCACAGCGCGGCGTCCACGGCAAAGACCATGGTGATGCAGGTGTAGTTAATACGGCACCTGCAGTACGTACTGATGTCAATTCTTGTTGCAAGAGGAGGACTAGCCTGAAGAAGCATAAACTTGAGGAAAGATGTGCATGCTGAATTACTGATACGAACCTCTTGCCACCAAGGCGACGAGCTTCGATGGAGGAGTGCAGAGTGGTCTTCTTTTCTTCTTTCTCTATGTTGCTTGCGAGGAAATGTGGAGCTTATTTTTTTGCTAGCAGATGCCAAAGCTGATGGATGTGAAGAGGAGACATGGCATGAATGTGTGTAGGCGCAGGGGAGAGATGGGAGAGGGGGATTCGTACAGAGGCTGAGCAGCGACCTCAAGTCAACTCAATCCAACCCCATGGACAGGAATCAACTAACGATACAAAGCAACACCATACACACAAAAACTTACCCCAACCCAACCCAACCCAACGGATAGGGACGAGCTTCACATCTACTTCGCTCTTATATTATGAGACGGAGGGAGTACCACATAACTGCTTGGCTGCTAAAGTTCTAAGCATGTGGTGGCGCGACGGCGACTCGTCTTGAAATCTCATCAGTGGAATTGCCGGTGCACATGATGATCTTTCCATCAACGGAGGCAGCCGTTGATGGAGTTTTCGCCCTCTCACCCACACGCAATGAATCCAAGAACAGACCACCACACACCTACACGTCCACGAGGGTGACGGAGGAGGCAGACGCGAAGTGGAATTGGCAGCCTCCGGACCCGCAGAATGGAGCACTGGGAAGAGGCATTCCGTCGAGCACCTCGTTGGCGCTCCCAGCCCCAGGCTCCGAGCCACCCACGACCATTGACCAGACCAGGCAACCACTGAAGCGCCGGCGCGCGCACCACCATCCGCACGGGCGCCACGCGAGGGGTCTCACCGTTGGTAGACGAGATAAACAGGGCCGGCTCGCCGCCGTACTAGGACTAGGAGTAGGAGGCGACGCGGAACCGGTCGCGAGCGGGAGAGCTTGGGCGGAGCGGGATAACGATGCGGCGGGTAGGGTAGAGGTACGACGACGTGGAGGGAGGGCATCTGCCGGCGGGGAACAGGCGTCGCCGGGCGGGAGTCGATGGTCGTCTGCGAGCAACACCGCGAGAGGGTCGAGCACAGAGCCACGAGCATGGAAAGAAAAAGGCAGCGCTCTGCCCCGATCAGCCAACTTTGGGCCAGTCCACCCCTGACCGTTAGATGCTTTACATAGAAACCGTCTGATCGAAGCAGCCTGTCCAACTCACTTACATACTTGGCCAAACGGGCAGCACGGCACCGCACGAGGCCAAATTCACCTTTTGACTTTTTCATAAGGTTTAACCGGATTTAACCCCGGTGAAGAAAAAAAAAATCATACCTAACCTTTTTACGTACCGTCAGAACCTGCGGCGGTAGGTTTACACAGGCTACTGCGGGGTCTTCACGGGTAGCTGATTTAGCCATGTCAACGTGTAACTGATGGTCCGATCGAAGCAGCCTGTCCCACTCACGCACATACCTGGCCAAATGGGCAGCATGGCACCGCACGAGGCCAATTTCATTATTTTGAACTTTTTCATAAGGTTTAGCCGGATCTGACCCGAGTGAAGAAAAAAAATCGGATCTGACCCTTTTACCTACCGCCAGAACCTGCGATGGTAGGTTTACACATGCTACCGCCAGGGCCCTCGGCTGTAGCTGACTTAGCGAGGTCAGCGTGTAACTGATGGTCGTCGTTACTACCCTGACATGATAGCCCACCGCCGCAGGGTCTGGCGGTATGGTCTGAAACATTATAAGGCCGCACCGCCGGTTCGCCCTCCCCATCTCCTCCCCACCCCGCGACCGCCTCAAGAACAGAGGGGGGAACCTCTCTTGTCCCCTCCACTCTCTCCTTCGGATCTCTTCCGTTTCTTTACCGTTTTTATGGATCGAGATGGCTCCGAAACGAGAGAAGTAAGCTCATCTGATCCCTCCATTTAGTTTTAGTCAAATAGTTTCCGATTTGTCGCATTATTTGATTGAAATCAGTCCTATTTTTGAACTAGATTTAACTTTTTTTTGTACCATACGATTGTTTTAGGTTGATTCTAGATGTTCTATGGGGTTGGATTTGAACTTGTATTTACTTGTTGGAGAGATTGTATGTATTTTCATGATGAACCCTAGTTCATGTAATTTTTTTATATGATGCATGTTGAAGAAATTAATTCATAGGTTTGTTTTGATGTGATTAACCTTTGTGATATGAATCAAGCCAGGTTTATTCATGCTTATGCTTATCTATGCTTATGTTTATGCAATTTTTTTAGGAGGGCACCTCTTGCGGACAACATCGGAACTAAGTATACCATACTTGACCCTGCGTTCGACAAGGGTCATCGTGCCCGTTTCATTGAGAATGGAGTGGTAATTACCATTGTTGAACGAAATCGTTAAAATTGATGAAAATAAGTTACTAATTATTTGGGTCTTTATTTTGGCAGATGCTTCTGCCAATGCGGATGAGGGGTCACGCAACTACCGTTAAGATGGTGTACGATGAGCGCTACACGATGTTCTATAGGAGAGCCCAACTGTTGGGTTTCGTCCTGCAGTTCAAGCATAAGCCACTGACGCTCGTCCACTTGGCTCTCACAGTTTTGATCGACCGGTGGCGGCAAGAGAAGCACAGTTTCCATCTTCCATGTGGGGAGATGACGGTGACCCTCCAGGATTGGGGGATGATTACAGCCCTACCGATCGATGGTCGTGCTCTCACTGGGCGAGTGGACAGGAGGACTTAGAGGATAGGGTTATCGCCCTTATCGGCGACTGCCCTCCCGCTAAGGCTAACTGGACTTTCGGCGTATCGCTGCCCTGGCTTCTGAAGCACCGGAGCAAGTGCCCGGATGGTGTCGAACCCCGTTGGTGGAGTAGTCCGCCAGTGCCTACCTATGGTATCTTCTCACAGAGGCCGTGTTTCCAAACTGCTATGGGGACACAACCCTATGGATGTATCTCGACTTCCAAGCCGACTGGATGCATGATACAATTGGGGGTCCGCTGGCCTTGCCTACTATACCATCCGGTAAGAGAATATTTCACTGTTTTAAGTTATGTCACATATGCTCCTTTAAGTTATGTCATCTTATCATCAACACGTTTTTTGTAGATTGATGATGCAACCCAGAGGACGGAAGCATCATCCGGTATGTGTGGATGTTTCTCGGCCCTTTCCGTTTGAGTGTGGGAGTGAATCCCGGTGGGGCGTGTGGAGAAACTCAAACCGCGGGAATGAGAAGACTATGGTGAAGATGATGGAGACGAAACTCGATACCCGACCATCGCATACGCTTGGGATCGGGTGGGCGTCTACACGGGCACATCCAAGGCTTTGTACAAGGCCTTTACCAATGAGATTGATGCTCTCACGCCTTTCCAGGTATATGAACTAGCTTTTGAATATTTTTGATGACACTGTCACGTGAGCTTACCATTTTTTGGTACTAGGCTAATTGGGAGCCTTATGCTGAACGAGACACTAGTGGGGACAGGGCCTATAGCCCCGGCCCGTAAGGGGCTTTAGTCCCGGTTCACCAACCGGGACTAAAGGGGCGGGACTAAAGGCCTAACCTTTTCGTCCCGGCCCTCTTACACGCCGGGACTAAAGGTGCTCCAGTGGGCTCCTCGTAGCGCCCCAGGGGCAGGCCCTTTAGTCCCGGCTCGTTACACGGACCGGGACTCAAGATTTTCAGATTTTGCTGGTTTTTGGCTTTTTTTTTGAATGAAATTATTTTTGGGTTTTAGGGTTTTAGGGTTTAGGTGTTCGGGAGATTAATGTGATGCCTCGTTTGGTGTTCGGGAATTAGTTTCAATATAATTTAAAATAGAAATAATTATGCATATATATATATATATATATATATATATATATATATATAATTAACTTATCTTACAAGCGAGCATATATATACAATTATATGGAGATCTGAATTATCGGGACTAGAGCCCGTCTATTCGATTACATGGACGGACATCAATAATGGCCCCTAGCGACACTAAATCGTCCTTTGTCATCTATAGCTTCCGTCCTCAGAAAGGTCGCAAGCTCCTCTGCAACAGCAATCGCGCGTTGCCCTGGTAGGACCTTCGTCGTCATGGCCGTGTGCTTTATAAGAAGAGGAGATGAATATGAATATCAATCATGATAACAAAGAATGACGGGTAAAAATAAAGGTGTGAATGTTCATTGCTTACGTCGAATCTGTGATCCTTGTGCTCAGAGGTAAACGTGCGAATGGTCTCGCAAACATAGTATCCGCATAGATGCGTTCCCCGTGGCTGCTGGTCGCACTTTACGAGAATAGAATATATATAATCAAAATAATAATCTAGCATCATAAATGTATTGAAAATTAATAGAAGTATATCATACTACTACTTACCTGAGCCGCTTTAAAGGTCAGCTTCTCATGAAAGTTACCGGGAGTCACGCACTTGAACCGCTTCCAAACCCTGCCCGACAAGGATAATGATTTGCTCAGTTTTTCATTAATCGATATATCAGAAAATCATCGAAAGAGACCGATAGAGCGCAAGAATGATTAAAATTACCCTTGGAGCATGTCCTGCAGGCTTTGGAACTGTTTCAAGGGTCTCGATAATGGGTCGAAGGCATCAACTCTTCCCTTATCAATTTGAATGTCCAACAGAATCCAATGGAAGCTGCACATGTATATATATAAGTGTCAGTAACTTATCAATTACACTTATAAGTGAATGGACACAACAGAGTAAAGACCCTCACCTGAAGTTGTATGGAAACAGTATGTGGTCACAGAAATTTTGATCTATTAGAAACCTTAGAAGGTTTTCCTCCGTCTCCTTGGGATAATTAGTTAGCGCTATATGTATTTTATCTGGGTCAATAAACCCAATATTTAGGATGCACTTACTTTTACAATACAGAATCTTCATTCTGCATAATAGAGTACAAGTTATATATAGATAATGAATTGAAATAACTAAACAAGTTATATATATGTAGATAACGAATTGAAAAACTTACAGACAATAGCAACTCATAAGCGATTTATCGAGGGCGTCGCCATTGTACATCTGGAAGAGTTCATCAAAGTCGATATGGATTTGTTCAGGGCGGCCGTAGTACTCCTTGGGGACACTCAACACGATCATCGTTCTCCCATTCTTTGATTCACTTAAGTACCATTGATGCAAGTAACGCATATTTGTTGGGAGATCATCTTTGCTGACCAAAGGCTCACCCAAGACAAACTGTGGCTTAGGGGCTACCACAGTCTTGGGTATCTTGTCGTCTTGGGAAGACAGCAATTCTTCAACCGAGACACCACATGCAGCCGCCAACTTCTTTGCACTTTCTAAAGCTAGACCCTGCATCGAAGGGGGAACATTCTCGGTTAACACCTTGAGGGGTGGGATCGACTGTTTGGCCTGTTGTCCAAGCTAAGGAACGTCTGATTTTTTCTTGCTTGTAGTTGAACTTGATTTGCTCCCACTTGCACTTGCACGTGATCTGCTCTTTTTCACTTCCTTCTGCAATGTGCTTGTATAGTCATCAGGCTTATGGTGTAAGTCATAAGGTCTGATAGGAAGATTAGCATGACGTACCTTTGGGAGGGGCGACAGTTTGCGCTTTGGGGTGCTCTGTGGCTTAGGAATCGTCGGTGGAGCGTTCTTGGTGGCACGCTCCCGCTTAGTATCCGGAGCGGGCGGCGGCAGAGACGGACGACCCAAGTCCGGCGGCGGTGATCGAGATGGACTCGTGTTGTGCTGGCAATGTGCGTGTATAGTCATCAGGCTTATGGTGTAAGTCATACTGTGATGGAAGGGGGTACGATCATAAGGTCCGATAGGAAGATTAGCATGACGTACCTTTGGGAGGGGCGACCGTTTGCGCTTTGGGGTGCTCTGTGGCTTAGGAATCGTCGGCGGAGCATTCTTGGTGGCACGCTCCCGCTTTGTATCTATGGCAGGCTCAGGCTTTGTATCCGGAGCGGGCGGCGGCATAGCGTTCTTGGTGGCACGCTCCCGCTTTGTATCCGTGGCAGGCTCAGGCTTTGTATCCGGAGCGGGCGGCGGCGGAGCGTTCTTGGTGGCACGCTCCCGCTTTGTATCCGTGGCAGGCTCAGGTTGTGTATCCGAAGCAGGCGGCGGCGGAGCGTTCTTGGTGGCACGCTCCCGCTTTGTATCCATGGCAGGCTCAGGCTTTGTATCCGGAGCGGGCGGCGGCGGAGCGTTCTTGGTGGCACGCTCCCGCTTTGTATCCGTGGCAGGCTCAGGCTGCGTATCCGGAGCGGGCGACGGCGAAGCGTTCTTGGTGGCACGCTCCCGCTTTGTATCCGTGGCAGGCTCAGGCTTTGTATCCGGAGCGGGCGGCGGCGGAGCGTTCTTGGTGGCACGCTCCCGCTTTATATCTGTGGCAGGCTCAGGCTTTGTATCCGGAGCGGGCGGCGGCGACGCGTTCTTGGTGGCACGCTTCCGCTTTGTATCCGTGGCAGGCTCAGGCTTTGTATCCGGAGCGGGCGGCGGCGGAGATAGAGATGGACTCGTGTTGTGCTGGCCGACGTCATGTGGAGGGCTTGGAGGTAATGGAGGTGTAGGTGCCCTGCGATGACTCGGAGGCGGTGTTGTCCTTGGGGCCGAGCCTGGAAGCTTGATGTAGTTCTTGTGTCATAGGATGACTCCACCCAGTACTTCTCCGAGTGTCCTCTCATCTTCGGGTCCAGCTATGTCGAGCTCCATATCACTAAACCCCATCATGATTTCATCCACCCCGACTTTAGCAAAGCCAGCTGGAATCTCACGGCCATGCCAGCGTGCATCGGGGTCAGAAGGTAAAGCTTGTCCAACAACCACCTTCATGGATATGTTCTTGAATTTCTGATCGAGTTCACATGATGTTGACTCCTTGATTCCATCCACGGGGTAGCCGGGACCGCCCTGTATTATTCTTCGTTCATCGCCGGGCGGGGCCTCAGATTCGGCCATGCTGCTTTTCCGCTTAGATGGGGCGCCGGTAATATCAAGTGCAGGATCTTCCTGGCGCGGTACTCCTCTAAGCTCATCAATCTGCTTCTGTTTCTCGTTAATCCTGGCAAGCAACTGGTTGAACTTGTCATTCTCCTCATCCTACTGCCTCTTCTTTGCTCTCTCTCGGCTTCTGTAAGTGTCTTGGTCTCTGGCAAACCCAAGCCACCACGGGTAAGATGGATCAAAGCCGCGCGTTCGTCCTCCATGTTCGTCATTGCCGAGGACCAGTTTGAGCAAATCTTTATCTCTATCTGCAGTGAACTTTCTTTGTCCCTCCTTAATTTATTTCACTATCCTTATCCAATTCTGCCTGGGTATCCTAAGATTGTCAGGGCAGATGAGGTCCCCTGTTTTTTCGTCGTACGACCCACCATGCGCAAGGAACCAATTTCTTGCTCTCACTTCCCACACATCACGGAGTGGTTCAGGTACGATGCCTTTATCTATCAGATCTTGCTCTTTCTTTTCCCACTTTGGGATGGCAGTCTCATAGCCCCTTGGACCCAACTTGTGGTGATATTTCTTCTTGTCGGCATTTATCTTGTTCTTTTCTGATAATGCCTAGGCATCTTCTGACTCCTTGTACTCTTGAAATTCTTTCCAGTGATTCGCCTGCTTGTCTAGATACCCCTCGAATAATGGCACTCTCTTGGTCTCCAGATAGTTTTTCCATAGCTTCTTCTTCCAGCTACGGAACAGTTCGGCCATCTTCTTTTGAGTCCACTTCTTGACTTTGGCCCTCAGTTTGTCTGTGGCGTCTTCATTCTCACATTCTGGCAGGTTGAAATGTGACATGAGATCATTCCAAAGATTATCTTTGTACCTTTCGGCGACATAGTCACTATCGGCTGCCCCTTTGCGCTTGTTCCACTCCCGAACGCTGATCGGGACGTGATCCCTAACGAGAACTCCGCATTGCTTCTTGAATGTGTCAGCAGCATTCTTAGGAAGCTTGGGTTCGCCTGTAGGCATTATCACCTCAAAGGTGTAATGCGTCCGTACATCCAACTTTCTAGTCGGGCCTCGTTTCGTAGATTTGCTCGATGTGGAGGCCTAAGAGGGAGAAACATTCATCAAATGAATGTATATGTATACAATATAGAGCTATCTCCAATATTTTTCACATATTACAAGTGATTGTCGAACTTCATATGTATACCTCGCCGGACTTTATTATTTCTTCACCGGCTTCTCCACCGGCTTCTCCATCAGTGGAGCTATCATCACCTTCTCCATCATTGGACCTATCTCCTGCCCCATCGGCTTCATCTTCGTGTCGCTCGACCTCCATTCCATATCCGGAGTCGTTTAGATATGACGTCGGATATTCGGTTGGTTCAACGTCGGGGCCGTCTTTGATTATATCTTCGAGAGTTCTTCCTCTTCGAGGTTCCTGATATGTGGATCCATAGTTCTGCAAAAAACGGACATTTGATTAACTAATAAACTAACAAACTATATAAGAGGGGTTGGAAACTTCGAAGGCTCGTTTTATATAGGAGGACCTTTAGTCCCGGGTCTTGGTTAGAACCTAAACTCTAAAATACCAGCCTGGCGGAGCCCAGTCCCGGACACTTAAGCATATACAATAGCAAAATTAAACTAGTTCTATTAATTTTCTTGCTAAAAATAAACTATTAACACTTAAGCATATACAATAGAAAAATTGAACTATTAACACTTAAGCATATACAATAGCAAAATTATATTTCTACTTCTACTTCTCATATTCTTCTACTTCTACTTCTACTTCTCCTATTCTTCTACTACTTCGTCTCCTCTCCTCTTCTTCTATTTTTCCTCTTATTCTCCTCTCCCGATCCTCTTCTTATTCTCCTTTTTCTTCTTTTCTTCTCCTCCTTTTCTTATTCTCCTTTTTCTTCCTTTCTTCTCCTTTTTCTTTCTTTCTTCTCCTTTTTCTTCCTTTCTTCTCCTTTTTCTTCCTTTCTTCTCCTTTTTCTTCCTTTCTTCTCCTTTTTCTTCTTTTCTTCTCCTTTTTCTTCTTTTCTTCTCCTTTTTCTTCCTTTCTTCTCCTTTTTCAGATTTTGCTTGTGCTGGCTGGAGTGTTGGGGAGGAGGGGGCATGGGGCTTACCGGCCGGGGGTGTCGACGGCGCGGGGCGAGGAGGACGGCGACGCGCGGCGAGGAGGGCGGGGCGCGGCGAGGAGGACGGCGACGGCGAGCAGGACAACGGCGGCGGCGAGCAGGACGACGGCGACGGCGAGGAGGACGGCAGGCGGCGGCGAGCAGGACGGCGGGCAGCCTGACGGCGTCGTCGAGTTCGTCGCTTGCCGCGCCGGGCAGGAGAACGAGAGGAAGAAGAAGAGAAAATGGACGATTTAGGTTCGAAGTTTTCTAACTCCCGCTTATACAGGTGGATCTTTAGTCCCGGCTCGGGGCTCGATCCGGGACTAAAGACCCCTTTAGTCCCGGGTGGCGCCACGACCCGGGACTAAATGCCCTTTTTCGGGCAGAACAGAAGGCGGGAAGCAGGGGCCTTTAGTCCCGGAGCGTGGCTCCAACCGGGACTAAAGGGGGTCTTTAGTCCCAGGTGGAGCCACGACCCGGGACTAAAGGCCCTTTTTCGGCGGACAAGAAGGCGGGAAGCAGGGGCCTTTAGTCCCGGTGCGTGGCAGGAACCGGGACTAAAGTTTTGCCTATATAAACCCTCGCCCGTGCCCGCCATATCCCCTGTTTTTTGGTTGTTGAAGTGTGACCATGCCATGCTCTTGCCACTCTAGTTCATGCACATGACGTGTTCGATGAAATGCCCGAGCCACTCTACTTAAGCTTTCTCCTCTCCAAACTCGACCTCCAAGCTTCATTTTCCTTAATATTTGTCTAGGTTTGGCCGTGCACACCAACTACGAGCACCACCGTGGTGAGCCTCTTGTTCTTATCTTCTTTTTAAAATCAAAAAAATCTTACTTGTATGATTTAGATACATACTTGTATAAATTACTCACTTTCATTATTTTTTGTTATTATATAGTGCAATGGTTTTGGTATCAGCCTCCGTCGGCCCTCGTCCTGTCTATGATTCGGATGTGGTATATATTATCTTTTATAACTATTTGTTTTATTTAGTGTTTATGACAACTATGACGACCAATGTGACATATATGTTTTTAATCTAGGAGGTATGTGAACCGGAAATTCCAACCCACATAAAAATTCTTGTCGAGAAGTTAAATTTGGTTGAAAAAGAAAACAAATATTTGAAGAAAAAATTGAAAATAATTGAGGATAAGAATATGGAACTGGAGTTGCATGTCGCCGATGTCATCGATGATCGCAAGATGAAGATCGATGCGATGCGGTTGAAGATGGATGCAATGCGCTTGAAGATGGATGAAATGCGCTTGAAGATTAGGAATATTGGAAAATATGCCATTGATAAAGAGGCTTGGTATCATTATGCTGTTGGGTCAATTGTTACCTTAGTTGCGATTTTGATCGCGTTTGTTGTTGCATTTAAATGTTTTACATAGTTGTATGTTGTTTTATGAGAGAACTTTATGTATTTATTTTTTGCAATAATAACATTTGATCACTACTGTTCTTTGGCTTTAATGTGATGATGAACTTGTATTAATTTGGTCATATGTTCTGCAATGATTTTTTGAACTTATTTGAACTCCATACTTTTTGTGTGTTCAAAATGCACCATTCAAAGGCACACCACAAAATTTCAACAATTTCTGACTTCATTTGGTATATTTCGTGCATTTACTTATTTTTTTGAGCTAGTTGACCCTGAAATTGAAAAGCACTACAAATGAACTCTGAAATTGTTGAAAGTTGGCATGTTATCATCATTTCACCCACATAGCATGTGTTAAAAAGTTGAGAGGGCTACGACAAAAACTACATGCACTTCGTGTACAAAACGGACAATCTCTCTCGAAGTATCAGGGTTTTGAACGAGAACTCATCTCTTACAAAGGGATTTCATTTTTTGAACTTATTTGAACTCCATACTTTTTGTGTGTTCAAAATGCACCATTCAAAGGCACACCACAAAATTTCAACAATTTCTGACTTCATTTGGTATATTTCGTGCATTTACTTTTTTTTTTGAGCTAGTTGACCCTAAAATTGAAAAGCACTACAAATGAACTCTGGAAATGTTGAAAGTTGGCATGCTATCATCATTTCACCCACATAGCATGTGTTAAAAAGTTGAGAGGGCTACAACAAAAACTGCATGCAGTTCGTGTACAAAATGGACAATCTCTCTCGAAGTATCAGGGTTTCGAACGAGAACTCATCTCTTACAAAGGGATTTCATTTTTTTAACTTATTTGAACTCCATACTTTTTGTGTGTTCAAAATGCACCATTCAAAGGCACACCACAAAATTTCAACAATTTATGACTTCATTTGGTATATTTCGTGCATTTACTTATTTTTTTGAGCTAGTTGACCCTAAAATTGAAAAGCACTACAAATGAACTCTGAAAATGTTGAAAGTTGGCATGCTATCATCATTTCACCCACATAGCATGTGTTAAAAAGTTGAGAGGGCTACGACAAAAACTGCATGCACTTCGTGTACAAAACGGCCAATCTCTCTCGAAGTATCAGGGTTTCGAACGAGAACTCATCTCTTACAATGGGATTTCATTTTTTTGAACTTATTTGAACTCCATACTTTTTGTGTGTTCAAAATGCACCATTCAAAGGCACACCACAAAATTTCAACAATTTCTGACTCGATTTGATATATTTTGTGCATTTACTTTTTTTTTTTGAGCTAGTTGACCCTGAAATTGAAAAGCACTACAAATGAACTCTGAAAATGTTGAAAGTTGGCATGCTATCATCATTTCACCCACATAGCATGTGTTAAAAAGTTGAGAGGGCTACGACAAAAACTGCATGCACTTCGTGTACAAAACGGACAATCTCTCTCGAAGTATCAGGGTTTCGAACGAGAACTCATCTCTTACAAAGGGATTTCATTTTTTTGAACTCCATACTTTTTGTGTGTTCAAAATGCACCATTCAAAGGCACACCACAAAATTTCAACAATTTCTGACTTCATTTGATATATTTCGTGCATTTACTTATTTTTTTTGAGCTAGTTGACCCTGAAATTGAAAAGCACTACAAATGAACTCTGAAAATGTTGAAAGTTGGCATGCTATCATCATTTCACCCACATAGCATGTGTTAAAAAGTTGAGAGGGCTACAACAAAAACTGCATGCACTTCGTGTACAAAACGGCCAATCTCTCTCGAAGTATGAGGGTTTCGAACGAGAACTCATCTCTTACAATGGGATTTCATTTTTTTGAACTTATTTGAACTCCATACTTTTTGTGTGTTCAATATGCACCATTCAAAGGCACACCACAAAATTTCAACAATTTCTGACTTGATTTGATATATTTTGTGCATTTACTTATTTTTTTTGAGCTAGTTGACCCTGAAATTGAAAAGCACTACAAATGAACTCTGAAAATGTTGAAAGTTGGCATGCTATCATCATTTCACCCACATAGCATGTGTTAAAAAGTTGAGAGGGCTACGACAAAAACTGCATGCACTTCGTGTACAAAACGGACAATCTCTCTCGAAGTATCAGGGTTTCGAACGAGAACTCATCTCTTACAAAGGGATTTCATTTTTTTGAACTTATTTGAACTCCATACTTTTTGTGTGTTCAAAATGCACCATTCAAAGGCACACCACAAAATTTCAACAATTTCTGACTTCATTTGATATATTTCGTGCATTTACTTATTTTTTTTTGAGCTAGTTGACCCTGAAATTGAAAAGCACTACAAATGAACTCTGAAAATGTTGAAAGTTGGCATGCTATCATCATTTCACCCACATAGCATGTGTTAAAAAGTTGAGAGGGCTACGACAAAAACTGCATGCACTTCGTGTACAAAACGGCCAATCTCTCTCGGAGTATGAGGGTTTCGAACGAGAACTCATCTCTTACAATGGGATTTCATTTTTTTGAACTTATTTGAACTCCATACTTTTTGTGTGTTCAATATGCATCATTCAAAGGCACACCACAAAATTTCAACAATTTCTGACTTGATTTGATATATTTTGTGCATTTACTTATTTTTTTGAGCTAGTTGACCCTGAAATTGAAAAGCACTACAAATGAACTCTGAAAATGTTGAAAGTTGGCATGCTATCATCATTTCACCCACATAGCATGTGTTAAAAAGTTGAGAGGGCTACGACAAAAACTGCATGCACTTCGTGTACAAAACGGACAATCTCTCTCGAAGTATCAGGGTTTCGAACGAGAACTCATCTCTTACAAAGGGATTTCATTTTTTTGAACTTATTTGAACTCCATACTTTTTGTGTGTTCAAAATGCACCATTCAAAGGCACACCACAAAATTTCAACAATTTCTGACTTCATTTGATATATTTCGTGCATTTACTTATTTTTTTTGAGCTAGTTGACCCTGAAATTGAAAAGCACTACAAATGAACTCTGAAAATGTTGAAAGTTGGCATGCTATCATCATTTCACCCACATAGCATGTGTTAAAAAGTTGAGAGGGCTACGACAAAAACTGGATGCACTTCGTGTACAAAACGGACAATCTCTCTCGAAGTATCAGGGTTTCGAACGAGAACTCATCTCTTACATGGATACTATGAAAATGAAAAGTGTTTGAAATTTAGTACATTCCATACATGCATTACATAAAAGGTTTAATACATTATTACGTTATTGCACCAATATTCCTATCTATTATTTCTGTTTTCTTCTGGGTCGTAGCCATGGAGAATCTTCATCATTTAGTAGGATGCTTGGGTCAGTTTTCACTTTGAAGGGCGGAATTTCATGAAACTTATTATAATCTTCTGACATGTCTGTCTTGTCATCTACTCCCACGATGTTTCTTTTCCCTGAAAGAACTATGTTGCGTTTTGGCTCATCGGACAATATCTTCTTTTGCTGATTTCTTTTTCTCGTTAATGTAGACATGTCCTTCACATAGAAAACCTGAGCGACATCATTGGCTAGGACAAATGGTTCGTCCATGTACGCAAGATTGTTGAGATCCACTGTTGTCATGCCGTACTTTTGATCTACAACTACCCCGCCTCCTGTCAGCTTCACCCATTTGCACCGAAATAAAGGGATCTTAAAGGTAGGTCCATAGTCAAGTTCCCATATCTCCTCTATGTACCCGTAATATGTTTCCAAACAGTGCCCATTCTCGTCTGTTGTATCAAAGCGGGCACCACTATTTTGGTTGGTGCTCTTTTTATCTTGGGCAACCGTGTAAAATGTATTCCCATTTATCTCATACCCTTGGAAAGTACATATAGTCGAAGATGGTGGCCTGGCCAAACAGTACAGCTCATCTTCAACGGTGTCGTCATTCATGAGATGTGTCTGCAACCAACTGCCGAAAGTCTTCTCGTGTTCCCCTTTAATCCAAGAGTCAGCCTTCCCAGGGTTTTCGGAGCGTAGAATATTCTTGTGTCTCACGATATACGGAGCCACCACGGTGGAATTGTGTAGAACTGTGTAGTGTGCTTGAGAGAAAGAATGCCCGTCCATACATACTTTTGCTTTCCTTCCTAGTGTGCCTTTTCCTGTCAGCCTACCCTCATACCGAGATTCAGGAACACCAATCGGCTTAAGGTCAGGAAGAAAGTCCACACAAAACTCAATGACCTCCTCTGTTCCATAGCCCTTGGAGATGCTTCCTTCTGGCCTAGCACGGTTACGGACATATTTCTTTAAGACTCCCATGAACCTCTCGAAGGGGAACATATTGTGTAGAAACACAGGACCGAGAATTCTAATCTCTTCGACTAGGTGAACTAGGAGGTGTGTCATTATATTGAAGAAGGATGGCGGGAACAACAGCTCAAAGCTGACCAGACATTGGACCACATCAATCTGTAACCCTGATAGACTTTCTCGATCGATTACCTTCTGAGAAATTGCATTGAGGAATGCACATACCTTCACAATTGTCAGGCGAACATTTTCCGGTAGAATTCCCCTCAATGCAACCGGAAGCAATTGCGTCACAAGCACATGGCAGTCATGAGACTTTAGGTTTTGGAATTTTTTGTCTTTCATATTTACGATTCCCTTTATATTCGACGAGAAGCCAGTCGGGACCTTGATACTGAACAGGACTTCAAAGAATATTTCCTTCTCTTCCTTAGTAAGAGCGTAGCTGGCACGCCCTTGAAACTGCCCTGGATGCATGCCATCTCTTCCTTTATGACGTTCCTGGTCCTCCCGTGCTTCCGGTGTATCTTTTGACTTCCCATACAAGCCCAGGAAGCCTAGAATATTCACGCAGAGATTCTTCGTCAGGTGCATCACGTCGATTGCCGAGCGGACCTCCTGGACTTCCCAGTAGGGTAGCTCCCAAAATATAGATTTCTTCTTCCACATGGGTACGCGCTTATCAGGGTCGTTAGGAACAGGTTGGCTGCCAGGACCCTTTCCAAAGATTACTTTTATATATTTGACCATATCAAATACTTCAACACCAGTACGGATGAGAGGCTTCCCCCGGGATTCTGCCTTGCCATTGAAATGCTTGCCTTTTTTCTTTAAGGGATGCTTGGGCGGAATAAAATGACGATTGTACGGATACACATTCTTCCTACAGTTGTCGAGATATATACTTTCTGTCTGATCCAAACAGTGCGTGCATGCATTGTATCCCTTGTTTGACTGTCCTGAAATGTTACTAAGAGCAGGCCAATCATTGATGGTTACGAAAAGCAACGCTCGAAGGTCAAATTCCTCTTGTTTGTGCTCGTCCCACACACGTATACCTGGTTCGGCCCACAGCTGTAAAAGTTCATCAACTAATGGCCTTAGGTACACATCAATATCGTTGTCGGGTTGCTTTGGACCTTGTATAAGCACTGGCATCATAATGAACTTCCGCTTCATGCACAACCAAGGAGGAAGGTTGTAGATACATAGAGTAACGGGCCAGGTGTTGTGACTGCAACTCTGCTCCCCAAAAGGATTCATGCCATCTGTACTCAGACCTAACCATAAGTTCCTTGCGTCAGCTGCAAATCTCGGGAACTCTCTCTCGATTTTTCTCCACTGCCGACCATCAGCGGTGTGCCTCAACTTATCGTCTATCATACGATCTTCCATGTGCCATCGCAACAACTTCACATGATCTTTATTTCTGAACAGACGTTTCAACCGTGGTATTATAGGAGCATACCACATCACCTTGGCAGGAACCCTCTTCCTGGGTGGGTCGCCCTCAATATCACCAGGGTCATCTTTTCTGATCTTATACCGCAATGCAGTGCATACCGGGCATTTATCCATATTCTCGTACTTCTCACCGCGGTAGACGATGCAGTCATTAGGGCATGCATGTATCTTCTGGACGTCTAATCCTAGAGGGCAGACAAGCTTCTTTGCTTCGTACGTGCTGGCGGGCAATTCTTTCTTTCTTGGAAGCATCTTCTTCATCAGTACCAGCAACTTTTCGAATGATGAGTCAGTCACACCGGTCTCTGCCTTCCACTTCAGCAATTCCAGTGTGCTACCCAGCTTCTTGTGGCCATCTTCACAAGTTGGGTACAACAATTTGTTGTGGTCATGTAACATCTGCTCGAACTACAACCTCTCCTTTTCTGTGTCGCAACCTCGCCGTGCATCAGAAATGACCCGGCCAAGATCATCAGCGGGCTCATCTGGTTCCCGTTCTTCATCCTGATCTTCTTCTTCATTGCCTTCCATTGCGGTATCAGCATACTCAGGGAACATAGATCGGTAGTTGTCATCATCATTCTCTTCTTCTTCATCGTCGTCTTCCATCATAACCCCTCTTTCTCCGTGCTTGGTCCAAACATTATAGCCTGACATAAAACCGGACCGAAGCAGGTGGCTCTGAATGACTCTTGAGGAAGTGTAATCCTTCTCATTCCGACATTCAACACATGGACAAAACATATAGCCACCACCATGCTTGTTCGCATCGGCTGCATCTCGAAAAGAATGCACGCCTTCTCTGTAAGCGGCTGTGTGTCGATCACCGTACATCCATGGATGGCTCATCTGCGTTATACGACAGTATATCAAATACAATCACGATCCTAAAAATTAGTACCGCACGATCTAAACGAGGAAATATAGTTGCTAACCTTTTAGAATAAGTAGAAATAAAGAGGAAGGGGTTTAAGCGTGGCTCAGGCATCTCATATTGTAGTTGTGTTCGGTGAACTGAAGCGGCATCGCTCTAACACACATTTCAACAAACACCTCTAGTGCATCAAAAAAAGTGGAGAGCAAGCACCCACCCACAATCCTCCATCCAAGAAAAATGCAACGAAGAGGGGAGAGGGGGGCTGTGCTATATATAGGCAGAGGACTTTAGTCCCGGTTTGAGACACAAACCGGGACTAAAGGTGGCGCACATGCGGGCCGCCCACCGCGTAGCCCTTTGGTCCCGGCTTGGGACACGAACCGGGACTAAAGGCTCCTTACGGGCCGGGACTAAAGCCTCGAGGGAGGATATGAGAATTGGGGCGACGTGGCCGGGCCTTTAGTCCCGGCCCAGAGGCAGGCCGGGACTAAATGGTCCCGGCCAAAGGCCCGTTTTCTACTAGTGAGAGTGGGGGTTCCAGCTGAACGTGACGTGCAGGCATGACAGGATTCTATGGCGATGCATCGTGCCCATGATCTGTGACTATGCCGCCGAGTACCACATGCCACATCGGGTTGCAGCACAGTTTGGTAAGGCACAACATACCCCACCGGACGATAGCATCCACACCAGTGGCTTGGACCTACACCTATGAGTGCATTCTTCTGTATTTCCATGTTTTCGTTTTGATGTTTTACATACATTTTTAATGATGTTTTACATTCTTTCCTATGCCTTGTAGTATGAGCAAACAAAAGAATCAGTTGATCGTAGACTGGGGAGAGACACATGACAAATACATTAAGGAATGGAACAAGAGAAAGGTCGTAAAGATGCGGAGATAAGAGTGATCGACTAGGAGGACTACGACGCAGACCGGATGTGGTACGATGATGGCAGCAAGTATCGTTTACGCCTAAGGCCTTAGTGGACGACACAAGATGCCCAAGATCTTTACGGTGACGACTCTGATAATGAAGCCTAAAATGACAACATCACATAGCTAAAAGGCGGATTTAGGGAGTATGCACCCCTCATGAACACAATGGTAAGTTGTGTTTATCTGTTTTCAACCTGCGGTTCGATGAAATATACTTTGGTGAGTGTGACTCATTTATGCTATTGTAGTTTTCGGAGCTGAACAAAATCAATTTTGAAGCCTCAGATGCGTTAGGTTCAACCCACGGAACTCGAGATAGTGAGAACAAGTTGAGGGAAACAATGAAGGTAGCATCGAGTCTCCTACAACTACATTCTTTCTTAAGTACAATTTCCTTTCTAACCATAAACTTGATCCATATTGCAGAAGATGGTCAACAAATGCCGCAAGCTGGTGGGCCTGCTTGGGTGTACTGACTCCTTTGTCGAAGAAGATGAAGAGGTAGAACACTGCGAGAATGAAGCAGAAGAAGATGAAGAGGAAGAAGACGATGACGAACAAGTAGAAGAGGTTGAGGAAGAAAACGACGAGGAACTAGCAGAAGAGACTGAGGAACAAGCAGAAGAGATTGAGGAGTATGATGACGATGACGGACCTACACCAACTCAGACAACCCAACTTGAGAAGAGGAAGGCGACGAGGAAGGATTAGAAGAGTCCATCACCGTTTGAGAGAGCGCGTTGTCCTCGGCCCAAGAAGAAAGTTGTCGCGACCCGTTCAAAGCACAATGAGGACCGTACCTCCAAGAGGGGAAGGAACAAGTGAAGTTGATGCCTTACTTGAACTTATGTGATACTATTTCGTATGTGTGGAACAATTTGGTACTCGTTGAACTATTTCCTATGTAGACCTATTTGCAATGTGTGAAACTCTTTAGTACTATGTTGAACTATTTCCCTTAGTTGCTGTTGAACTATTTGGTACTATTTTGAACTATTTCCTTTAGTCCATCATGGAGTAGAAAGTGCACGTGCGAGAAAGAACAATGGAGCTTCCACTGATGATTTTCGCAATTTGAAGCCACCATAAGGAGAGCATGAAGGCTTGGACGAAACATTTAAGACGTCACTTTATAAATTTTGTTCATAGGCTATTATAGGTGTTGCACCACCTTATTTTTGGGCCAGGCCCATGTAATTTCGAAATACCACATTATAGGCTATTTTTAGAGTCCGTATGTGTGGGGAAACTGAGTTAGGGTCGGTTTCGGACACCTCCTCTAAGGAGTCACGAAATTCCTCCTCTTTTCCCCCATATATATATATGTGACACCCTCGATTTAATCGTACGCTAATCATACACACAAATGCGTACGATCAAACTCAAGGACTCACAGGAAGATATCACAGCACAACTAAAGACACAAATAAAAACATACAAGCTTCATATTACAAGCCAGGGGCCTCGAGGGCTAGAATACATAAGCTCAATAAACACACAAGTCAGCGGAAGCAACAATATCTGGGTACAGACATTAAACATGGGGTGCCTTAGAGAAGGCTAGCACAAAAGAAACACGATCGAACAAGGCGAGGCCTCCTGCCTGGGAACCTCCTAAGCTACTCCTGGTCTTCAGCGGCCTCTGCGAAGAAGACACCATCGGGGGCAGACGTCGGCAGGAAACTCCATCTCCTGGGCTCCATCATCTGGTTGCAGCAACGGATCAAGGGGGCAAAGGGGGAGAAAAGCAGCGGTGAGTACTCATCCAAAGTACTCGCAAGACTTACATCAGCACTATGCTAATTATGCATCAGTATTAAAGAAAGGGGGGTTTATATGTGGACTAACTGCAGCAATGCGAGAATAGAGAGAAGGCCTGGTCCTATCGAAGACTAGCATCTTCAGGGTCTTGCAGCAATAGACGAGAGTAGAGCAAGGTAACACAAATATTATAGTCATATTGTTGTAGCAATATTAATATGAGGTCACGCCCAGAAATCCTCCCTCGACTCCCTGCGAGGAAGCAATCTCGGAGCAACTAATTCGAGTTAAGTAAGAATTGTAGTTGTATAAGATCAGGGCACAACTCCAATTCGTCCTGTAACACTCTGGCTATTCGAATAGATAAGCTCTTCCCTACAGGGGTGCACAACATATCCCCCGACGCGCTCGATAACACTCTGGCCGAACACACTTTTCTGGGTCATGCCCGGCCTCGAAATATCGACACATCGTAGCCCCACCTAAGCTCAACAGAGAGTCGAGCCCGTCGGTCTAACTCCTAAGCACAAAGGGTTCATGGGCCCACTTGCCCTCCGCACTCCTGCATGATGTGTGGGCGGCGGATGTCAGTTCTAGCACCCCTTAATACAAGAGCTATGCATCTCGGGACCACTCGGGCGCGCGCCGCTCCATCGCTGACGTCTGAAGAGCTTCGGCTGATACGGCGACGTCGAGTACCCATAATTCTTCCCATGCCGACGGTTAGTGTGTAATAAGGCCTTCTGACCAACCCAGATCAAATACCCAAATCCATTATCGTTTTAATTAAGCCATCGACAAAGACACGCGGGAATCCACCTACCTAACATCTATTCATCAACGATCCCAGTAACATGGTCAAGTAATTGTGTGGTAGAAACATCAGGGGGAATCCGAGGTATCACCCTCGTTGGATTCCGAACAATGTATCCATCAAGGTGGACCTAGAGGAATCACCCTCAAGGGTCCCACACTTGAGGGGTTGCATGATACGTCTCCGTCGTATCTACAATTTTTGATTGTTTCATGACAATATTCTACAACTTTCATATACTTTTGGCAACTTTTTATACTACTTTTGGGACTAACCTATTGATCCAGTGCCCAGTGTCGGTTCCTGTTTGTTGCATGTTTTTTGTTTCGCAGAATATCCATACCAAACAAAGTCCAAACGCAATAAAAACCTACGGGGATTTTTTTGGAATATTTATGATTTTTGGAAAGAAGAATCAACGCGAAACGAAGCCCGAGGGGATCACGAGCCCAGGAGGCGCGACCTACCCCCCAGGCGCGCCTGGCAGGCTCGTGACCAACCCCTAAGGCGGTTAGGGCCCTTCTTTCGTCGCAAGAAAGCTAATATCCGGAAGAAAATCGTGTTAAAAGGACACCTCAATCGGAGTTACGGATCTCCACGAATTTAAGAAACGGTGAAAGGCCAGAATCTGGGAGCGCAGAAACACAAGGACACACAGAGAGAGATCCAATCTCGGAGGGGCTCTCTCCCCTCCGCCGCCATGGAGACCATGGACCAGAGGGGAAACCCTTCTCCCATCTAGGGAGGAGGTCAAGGAAGAAGAAGAAGAAGAAGGAGGGCTCTCTCCCCCTCTCTCCCGGCAGCGCTAGAACGCCGTCGGGGACATCATCGTGCGACGACAATCTACACCAACACCTCCGCCATCTTCACCAACACCTCCATCACCTTCCCCCATCTATATTCAGCGTTCCACTCTCCCGCAACCCGTTGTACCCTCTACTTGAAAATGGTGCTTTATGCTTGATATTATTATCCAATGATGTGTTGCCATCCTATGATGTCTGAGTAGATTTTTGTTGTCCTATCGGTGATTGATGAATTGCTATGATTGGTTTAATTTGCTTGTGGTTATGTTGCTGTCCTTTGGTGCCCATCATATGAGTGCGCGCGTGGATCACACCATAGGGTTAGTAGTATGTTGATAGGACTATGTATTGGAGGGCAAGGGTGACAGAAGCTTCAGCCTAGCATAGAAATTGATGCATACGGGATTGAAGGGGGACCAATATATCTTATTGCTATGGTTGGGTTTTACCTTAATGAATGTTAGTAGTTGTCGATGCTTGCTAATAGTTCCAATTATAAGTGCATAGAATTCCAAGTAAGGGATGACATGCTAGCAGTGGCCTCTCCCACATAAAACTTGTTATCGGTCTAGTAACATAGTCAATTGCTTAGGGACAATTCCGCAACTCCTACCACCACTTTTCCACACTCCTTAAACTAATGTAATTGTTTCTTTATCTAAACAGCCCCTAGTTTTTATTTGCGTGTTCTTTATTATCTTGCAAACCTATCCTATCACACCTACAAAGTACTTCTAGTTTCATACTTGTTCTAGGTAAAGTGAATGTAAAGTGTGCGTAGAGTTGTATCGATGGTCGATAGAACTTGAGGGAATATTTGTCCTACCCTTAGCTCCTCGTTGGGTTCGACACTCTTACTTATCGAGAAAGGCTGCAATTGATCCCCTATACTTGTGGGTTATCAAGCCCTTTTTCTGGCGCCGTTGCCGGGGAGCAATAGCGTGGGGTGAATATTCTCGTGTGTGCTCGTTTGCTTTATCACTAAGTAGATTTATTTGTTGTTCTAAGTTGCTCTCTATCTTTAGTTATGGATATGGAACACGAAATACAAAAAAAATTAGGTGTACTTGCTACTCATGGAGATGGGGAACCTCCTAAAACCCTCGATGCTCGTTATTTGGAAAATATTATGCACTTCTTTAATAATCCTGAGAAAACCCCATTCAATTATATAATGGGAGACACGTTGGATCAACGTGAATACTTTAGGGATTATTGCTTGACTCAAAAAGCGAAACTATTATGGGATCAAATTCATATGTTGAAATGGTATGCTTGGGATCTATGCTTGAGATATGATATTACTTGTTGCTCTAGGATGAAGGCTAAACACCTTCCCTTTTCGTGTAAATTTAATGCTAATGAAACCTTGGCTTCTTATGCTAATGGTATATATGATTACTATGATGTGGAACAAATAGAAGAGTTTGTTGCTTTTATGGGTGCTTATGAAATTGAAGCTCCGTTTAAAAAGTGTGATGATAATGATGATGTTGTTTACCGATCTGAAAATTTGGTTATGCTTCGTTATTGTTATACTAATTATGAATATAAAGCCCATATTTATCGATTTATGGAGAAATTCTCTGTTGTCCAAGAAGAGACTAATATTTTGCATGAAACTATGGAAGAAGAAAATGCTGAAACTAAGAGCTCATTAGATGAAAAAGATGACGAGGAGAGCGAAGAACAAAAGGAGGAAGAGCGGACTAGCTACCCGTGCCCACCTTATAATGAGAGTAACTCTTCAACTCATACATTGTTTAATTTCCCTTCGTTCTTACCGAAGGATGAATGCTATGTTGATTACTATGATCCCTTGGATTCGTTTGAAATATCCCTTTTTGATGAACTTGATGCTTGCTATGCTTGTGGCCATGATGCCAAACTTGCTATAGTTCCTTGTGTTAAACATGAAAATGTTGCTATCGCACCCACTTATGATAGTCCTATTATCTTTTTGAACTCTCCCAACTACACTATATCGGAGAAGTTTGCCCTTATTAGGGATTACATAGATGGGTTGCCTTCTACTATTACACATGATGATTTTGATGAATATAATATGCATGTGCTTGCTGCTCCTACTTGCAATTATTATGAGAGAGGAACTACATCTCCACCTCTCTATGTTTCTAATACGATAAAATTGCAAGAAACCGCTTATGCTATGTATTGGCATTTACTTGATGTGCCTGAATTGTTCTTTTATGACATGCCAATGCATAGGAAGAGAGTTAGACTTCGTCATTGCATGATATATGTTACCTTGTGATCACTACTAAATTACAAATCATTGTTAATTAAAATTGGTTTTGATATACCTTGGGATCCGGGTGGATCTATTACTTGAGCACTTTATGCCTAGCTTAATGGCTTTAAAGAAAGCGCTGCCTGGGAGACAACCCGGAAGTTTTAGAGAGTCAATTATTTCTGTTGAGTGCTTTTATATAGTTTTGAAACAAAAAAAATATAGAGGGGAACTTAAAACTTTTTCAAAAAGAGAAGCGATTGAAAGGTGATGCATTGCGGAAGTGAGGGTCGACCTTGAACACTTGTGTTCATGCTCATGGAAACAATGTAGAATTTTTCATTGAAGTTTCTCACAAAAATAATTATCCCCTTGTAAAATTCCATTGTATTATAAAAATAATGTGCCAAGTAAAGCCTTTATGATTAGTTTGGGTGATAGTTGTTTGATCATGCTGAAAAAGACAGAAACTTTGCACTCACGAAATCATTTCTTATTTCTACACAGAGAGCGCTATTGAGTTGATTCTTTTTTATGCTGATTTATATACAAATTTCCTTAATTATCATAATTGTTGCAGAATTTTTGGAGTATCAGAAGCATGGTATATGTTTAGATTACTACAGACTGTTCTGTTTTTGACAGATTCTGTTTTCTATGCATTGTTCTCTTATTTTGATGAATCTATGGATAGTATCGGGGGGTATGAACCATGGTGAAGTTGGATTACAGTAGATATAATGCTAACAAGAATTTGGAATGAGTTCACAACAGTACTTAAAGTGGTGATTTACTTTATTATACTAACGGATCTCACGAAGGTTTTGATGAGTTTTGTGTGATTGAAGTTTTCAAGTTTTGGGTGAGACCACGATGGATGAAGGAATAAGGAGAGGCAAGAGCCTAAGCTTGGAGATGCACGAGGCACCCCAAGGTAATATTCAAGGAAGACTCAAGCATCTAAGCTTGGGGATGCCCCGGAAGGCATCCCCTCTTTCGTCTACAATCTTCCGGTAATTTTACTCAGAGCTATATTTTTATTCGTCACATGATATGTGCAAATGCTTGGAGGGTTTTTTGTGTTTATTTTTCCTTTTTCTTTTATGCACCATGCTGGTATGAAATAGTCCTTGGTTGATTTATCGAATGCTCTTTGCACTTCACTTATATCTTTTGAGTATGCCTTTATAGAATGCTTCAGGTGCTTCACTTATATCATTTGAAGTTTGGATTGCATGTTTCCCTACACATAGAAAACCGCCATTTGGAGAATGCTCTTTTGCTTCACTTATATTTGTTAGAGAGGGGCATATCTTTTATAGAAAGAATTAAACTCTCATGCTTCACTTATACCTATTTAGAGAGTTAACAGGAGTTGGTCATTCACATGGTTAGTCATAAAATCCTACATAAAACTTGTAGATCACTGAATATGATATGTTTGATTCCTTGCAATAGTTTTGCGACATGAAGATGTGATATTAGAGTCATGCTAGTGAGTAATTGTGTATTCGTAGAAATACTTGTGTTAAGGTTTGTGATTCCCGTAGCATGCACGTATGGTGACCCGTTATGTGACGAGGTCGGAGCATGATTTATTTATTGATTGTCATCCTTTGTGTGGAGGTCGGGATCGCGATATGGTTAAATCCTACGAACCCTTCCCATAGGAGCATGCGTGTAGTACCTTGTTTCGATGACTAATAGACTTTTGCAATAAGTATGTGAGTTCTTTATGACTAATGTTGAGTCCATGGATTATACGCACTCTCACCCTTCCACCATTGCTAGACTCTCTAGTACCGCGCAACTTTCGTCGGTGCATTACACCCACCATATACCCTTCCTCAAAACAGCCACCATACCTACCTATTATAGCATTTCCGTAGCCATTCCGAGATATATTGCCATGCAACTTCCATCGTTCCGTTTATTATGACACGCACCATCATTGTCATATTGCTTTGCATGATCGTAAGATAGCTAGCATGATGTTTTCATGGCTTGACTGTTTCTTGATGCCATTGCTACGCTAGATCATTGCACATCCCGGTACACTGCCGGAGGCATTCATATAGAGTCATATTTTGTTCTAAATATCGAGTTGTAAGTAAATAAAAGTGTGATGATCATCATTATTAGAGCATTGTCCCATGTGAGGAAGTAATAAAAGAGGCCAATGAAGCCCAAATAAAAAAAGAGGCCAAAGAAGCCCACCAAAAAAAGGAGAAAAAAATGAGAGAAAAGAGAGAAGGGACAATGCTACTATCCTTTACCACACTTGTGCTTCAAAGTAGCACCATGATCTTCATGATAGAGAGTCTCCTATGTTGTCACTTTCATATACTAGTGGGGAATTTTCATTATAGAACTTGGCTTGTATATTCCAATGATGGGCTTCCTCAAATTGCCCTAGGTCTTCGTGAGCAAGCTAGTTGGATGCACACCCACTAGTTTCTTTTTGAACTTTCATACACTTATAGCTCTTATGCATCTGTTGCATGGCAATCCCTACTCACTCACATTGATATCTATTGATGGGCATCTCCATAGCCCATTGATACGCCTAGTTGATATGAGACTATCTCCTCCTTTTGTCTTCTCCACAACCACCATATTCTATTCCACCTATAGTGCTATGTCCATAGATCACGCTCATGTATTGCGTGAAAGTTGAAAAAGTTTGAGAACACTAAAGTATGAAACAATTGCTTGGCTAAAACCGGGGTTATGCATGATTTAAATATGTTGTGTGGGGAAGATGGAGCATAGCCAGACTATATGATTTTGTAGGGATAACTTTCTTTGGCCATGATATTTTGAGAAGACATGATTGCTCTGTTAGTATGCTTGAAATATTATTGCCTTTATGTCAAATGATAGACTATTTCTTCAAATCACTCGTGTTTTAGTATTCATGCCATGATTAGATTATATGATCAAGATTATGCTAGGTAGCATTCCACATCAAAGATTATCTTTTTTAATCATTTACCTACTCGAGGACGAGCAGGAATTAAGCTTGGGGATGCTGATACGTCTGTGTCATATCTATAATTTTTTATTGTTTCATGCCAATATTCTACAACTTTCATATACTTTTGGCAACTTTTTATACTATTTTTGGGACTAACATATTGATCCAGTGCCCAGTGCCAGTTCCTGTTTGTTGCATGTTTTTTGTTTCGCAGAATATCCATACCAAACGAAGTCCAAACGCAATAAAAAACCTACGGGGATTTTTTTGGAATATTTATGATTTTTGGGAAGAAGAATCAACGCGAAACGATGCCTGAGGGGGTCACGAGCCCAGGAGGCGCGCCCTACCCCCCTAGGCGCGCCTGGCAGGCTCATGACCAACCCTTAAGGTGGTTTGGGCCCTTCTTTCGCCGCAAGAAAGCTAATATACGAAAGAAAATCGTGTTAAAAGGACACCTCAATCGGAGTTACAGATCTCCGGGAATTTAAGAAACGGTGAAAGGCCAGAATCTCGGAGCGCAGAAACAAAAGGACACACAGAGAGAGATCAAATCTTGGAGGGGATCTCTCCCCTCCGCCGCCATGGAGACCATGGACGAGAGGGGAAACCCTTCACCCATCTAGGGAGGAGGTTGCTATTGCAACAAAAGACCTTCCAATGGCGCCAGAAACACGTGCTGACGGGAGACTGTTCTTGTCTTGATTCTCCTCAGCAACGGCACCAGGAATCCTTCTGCTACGGCTAAGCCTTTAGGAACTTCCTAGGCAAATATGCAAAGGATTTCCCCGTGGCCTTGGAGCCTTGCGTTCGTGTTCCCTCGAAGCGGAAAGGGTGACATAGCACAGCGGTGGTAAGTATTTCCCTCAGTTTGAGAACCAAGGTATCGATCCAGTGGAGGAGTATCGCAAGTGCCTGCACAAACACAAAGAACCTGCTCCCAACGCTATGAAGGGGTTGTCAATCCCTTATAGATTGTTTGCAAAGTGAGAACTGAAAGCAACAAAGTAACAAAGCAAAGTAAAAGCGGAGGTGTAACCGATATATGTGAATAGACCCGGGGGCCGTAGTGTTTACTAGTGGCTTCTCTCATGAAAGCAAGTAGACGGTGGGTGAATAAATTACTGTCGAGCAATTGATAGAACCGCGCAAAGTCGTGACGATATCTATGGCAATGATTATATCTATAGGCGTCACGTCCAAAAGAAGTAGACCGATACTTTCTGCATCTACTACTATTACTCCACACGTCGACCGCTATCCAGCATGCATCTAGTGTATTAAGTCCAAAAGAACAGAGTAACGCCTTAAGCAAGATGACATGATGTAGATGGACAATCTCATATAAACGACAGAGCCCACCTTGTTACCCTTGATGGTAACCACTCAACGTGTACCTTGCTGCCCCTACTGTCACTGGGAAAGGTCACCACATGGTAAGAACCCAAAACCAAGCACTTCTCCCATTGCAAGAATCATAGATCTAGTTGGCCAAACAAAACCCAAGACTCGGAGAGACTTACAAGGATATCAAATCATGCATATAAGAAATCAGCAAAGACTCAAATATAAATCATAGATAATCTGAACACAAATCCACAATTCATCGGATCTCGACAAACGAACCGCCAAAGAAGATTACATCGGATAGATCTCCATGAAGATCATGGAGAACATTGTATTGAAGATCCAAGAGAGAGAAGAAGCCATCTAGCTACTAACTACGGACCCGTAGGTCTGAAGTGAACTACTCACGAGTCATTGGAGGGGCGATGATGATGTGAAGAAGCCCTCCAACTCCAAAGTCCCCTCCGGCAGGGTGCCGGGAAGGGTCTCCAGATGAGATCTCGCGGAAACGGAAGCTTGTGGCGGCGGAAAAGTATTTTCGAGGCTCCCCTGATTTTTTGCTATATTTTAGGGAATATATAGGCCAAAGATCTAGGTCAGGGGGGCGCCAGGGTGGCCACAAGCCCTGCCACCGTCGCCTCCCCTGGTGGCGGAGTGGGGGATTGTGGGCTCCCTAGAGCCCTCCTGGCTTGGCCCACAGGCCCCCTGATCTTCTTCCGTTCGGGAAAAAATCATTTCGGGGATTTTATTCAGTTTGGACTCCGTTCCAAAATCAGATTTGAAAAGAGCCAAAAACACACAAAAAACAGGAACTGTCACTTGGCACTGAATTAATAAGTTAGTCCCAAAAAAGATATAAAAGGTACATAAAACATCCAAATATGACAAGATAACAGCATGAAACCATAAAAAATTATAGATACGTTTGAGACGTATCAAGCATCCCCAAGCTTAACTCCTGCTCGTCCTCGAGTAGGGAAGTGATAAAGAATGAATTTTTGATGCTTTCATGCTACCTAGCATAGATGTTCTTTGTAACTCCTCTTATGTGACGTGAATGTTCAGATTCATTAGATTCAAAACAATAGTTTGCTATTGACGTGGAAACAATAATAATTCAAGCAAACTAGCAAGGTAATCATGAACTTTCAAAATAACAAGGCTAAAAGAAAGTTATCCCTACAAAAGCATATAGTTTGGCTATGCTCTATCATCATTGCACAGCGAATTTAAATCATGCACAACCCCGGTATTGGCCAAGTAATTGTTTCACACCTTTACTTTCTCAAACCTTTTCAACTCACACGCAATACATGAGCGTGAGCCATGGTTTTAGCACTATAAGTGGTGTAGAGTGTGGTGGAGGTTGCAAGACAAAAAAAGGAGAAGATAGTCACATTAACTAGGCATATCAATGAGCTGTGGAGATGCTCATCAATAGATATCAATGTGAATGAGTAGGGATTGCCATACAAATGATGCACTAGAGCTAAGAGTATGTGAAAGCTGTTAAAGAAAACTAGTGGGTGTGCATCCAACTTGCTTGCTCACGAATACCTAAGGCAATTTTGAGGAAGCCTAACATTGGAATATACAAGCCAAGTTATATAATGAAGATTTCCCACTAGCTATATGGTGGTGACAAAACGAGAGACTCTCAATCATGAAGATCATGGTGCTTAATATGCACAAGTGTGGAAAAAGTGGTAACATTGTCCCTTCTCTCTTTTTCTCTCATTTTTTTTATTTTTTGGTGGGCTCTTTGGCCTCTTTTATTTCCTCACATGGGACAATGCTCCATTAATGATGATCATCACACTTTCAACTCAAAATTAGAGCAACAATGACTCTATATGGAATGCCTTCGGTAGTGTACCGTGGCAATGATCTAGCATGGCATAGACATTAATGGAAACATCATGCTAGCTATCTTACGATCATGCAATGGCAATGTAGACATGGTGACACATGTCATGGTGGTAGTTGCATGGCAATATACCTCGGAATGACTTTCAAAAAGCCATAGTAGGTAGGTATGGTGGCTGTTTTGAGGGAGGCTGATGGTGGGTTTTTCTGCACCGGTGAAAGTTGCACGACACTAAGAAGATAGTGATGGTGGAAGGTGAAAGTGCATCAAAACCATGGACTCAACATTAGTCATGAAGAACTCATATACTTTTTGCAAAAGTTTTATTAGTAATCGAAACAAAGCATTCAACGCATACTCCTAGGGGAAGGGTTGATAGGTATAAACCATCGCGCGATCCCGACCGCCACGCAAAGGATGACAATCAATAGACTAATCATGCTCAGATTTCATCACATAGCGGTTCACCATACGTGCATGCTACAGGAATCACTAACTTCAACACAAGTATTTCTAGATCCACAATACCTTACTAGCATGACTTCAATATTACCAAAACCACAACTCAAAACTAATTGAGATGAATCAAACTTCTCTAACTATTCAATGCACATGAAGGTGGAAGTTTTCGTATCCCTTTGGATAACTACCCCTTTTGAGACTACTTTCAAATCATAGATCAACTACCAAGCCACGCACCACTGTGCTCTAAAAGATATAAGTGAAGCACATAGAGCAAAAGTATCTAGCTCTAAAGATATAAGTGAAGCACATATGAGCTGAATTGTCTACCAAAAGATATAAGTGAAGCTCGACAAAATCACAGTGTGTGCATGTCTCTCTCTAGGTGTGCAGCAAGGATGATTGTGACACAACACACAAAAAAATACTCCTACGATACAAGACGCTCCAAGCAAAAACACATAACATGTGGTGAATAAAAATATAGCCCCAAGTAACGTTACCGATGGATTGAAGACGAGAGAGGGGATACCTTCCCGGGGCATCCCCAAGCTTAGGCTTTTACGGCATCCTTGAATATCTTGGGGTGCCTTGGGCATCCCCAAGCATGAGCTCTTGCCACTCTTTATCTCTTTGTCCATAAGAACTTCACCCAAAACTTGAAAACTTCACAACACGAAACTTAAACAGAAACTCGTGATAACATTAGTATGAGAAAGCAAACCACCACTTCCTTAGGTATTGTAGCAAACTTAAATTCTACTTGTGCTGATGTTGAGTTACTGTATTTTCAATCTTCCATGTCTAATACCCCCCGATACTATCCATAGTTTCATCAAAATAAGCAACCAACACAACAAAAACAGAATCTGTTAACAGCAGACCAGTCTGTAGCAATCTGTATATTTTGTATACTTCTAGTACTTCACAAATTCTGACAAATTACGACAGTCTGAAGACTTTGCGTAGCAATCAGAAGCAAAAAAGAATCAACTCAAAAGCTCTTACAGAACAAAAATGAAAATTCTTTTCGTGAGCAGAAAGTTTCTGTCTTTTCCAGCATGACCAAACGATCATCCTCAAGACCAATCATAACAGTTTTGCTTGGCACAAACGCAAAAAGAAACACAAAAAACACAATCATAACAGAATTATGAAAGTGTGGAAAACACAAAACAGAAAGAAAAAGGATAGATTCGTTGGGTTGCCTCCCAACAAGCGCTTTTGTTTAACGCCCCTAGCTAGGCAAAAAGTGATGGAATCACGTATAGTCATCTTTGGTGCTCAAACCATAAGTAGCCATCATCATAGATTCATAAGGCAATATTATTTTCTTTCTAAGAAAGTGCTCCATGCCCTTCTTTAAAGGAAATTGAAATCTAATATTCCCTTCCTTCATATCGATGATAGCACCAATAGTCCTTAGGAAAGGTCTACCAAGAATAATGGGACATGAAGGATTGCAATCTATGTCAAGTACAATGAAATCCATGGGTACATAGTTCTTATTTGCAACAATAATAACATCATCGATCCTCCCCATGGGTTTCTTGACAGTAGAATCCGCAAGATGCAAATTAAGAGAACACTCTTCAATCTCATGAAAACCAAGAATATCACATAAAGACTTTGGAATCGCGGAAACACTAGCACCCAAATCACACAAAGCATTGCACTCATAGTTTTTGATCTTGATTTTGATAGTAGGTTCCCACTCATCATGAAGTTTTCTAGGTATAGAGACTTCTAGTTCGAGCTTCTCTTCAAGAGATTTCATCATAGCATCTACGATATGCGCGGTAAAGGCTTTGCTTTGGCTATAAGCATGTGGAGAGTTTGCAATGGATTGCATTAAAGAAATGCATTCAAACAAGGAGCAATTATCATAATTGAATTCCTTCAAATCGAAAGTGGGAGTTTCATTACTACCCAAAATTTTGACTTCTTCTACTCCACTCTCCACACCTTTATCATCAAGATAGGTGGACTCCGAATCATTGGGGCGTTTTTCAACCAAAGTGGATTCATATCCAGACCCTCCATAAATAGGTTTGACACGCGAAAACAAAGATTCAAGAGGAGACACACCAAGCACTTTAAGATCCTCGTGATTTGCATCACTAGAACGCACCCTTTTAAACCATTCATCTCTAGCGCGAATTTGGGCAGTTCTTTCTTTGCTCTCATTCATGGAGATACACATAGCTTTCAAAGTTTCATCCAAGTTGACCTTGGGAGGAGCGCATCTAACTTTCAAAGCATCAATATCACAAGACATCCTATCAACGCACTTAGCCAAATCGTCTATTTTGAGTAGTTTTTCCTCTATGGACGCATTGAAAATCTTTTGAGAGTTAATGAACTCTTTGATATTACTCTCTAAATCAGAGGGTAATTTGTTGTGATTTCCATAAGTGTTGTTGTAGGAATTTCCATAATTTTTAGAGGATTTACTAGGAAAAGGCCTAGGAACATAGTTTCCTCTAAAAGCATTGTTGTTGCCAAAATTGTTCCTACCAACAAAATTCACGTCCAAACTAGCGTTGCTACTCTCAATCAAGGAAGATAGTGGCATGTCATTAGGATCTACGGTAGCGTTTCTACTAGCAACCAAATTCATCAACTCGTCCATCTTAGCACTAAGCGAGTTAATTTCTTCCATAGCGTGCACCTTTTTGCTAGCAGGTGACCTTTTAGTGTGCCACTGAGAGTAGTTGGTCATGATATTGTCTAGGAGTTTTGTAGCGTCTCCTAACATGATTTCCATGAATCTTCTACCTGAGGCGGAGTCCAAGATATTGCGAGGAGCGAAATTCAAGCCAGCGTAAAAGATTTGTATAATCATCCACAAACTCAAGCCATGAGCGGGACAATTTCTAATCATAAGCTTCATCCTCTCCCAAGATTGTGCAACGTGTTCATGATCAAGTTGCTTGAAATTCATGATATCGTTAGGTAAGGAGATGATCTTAGCCGGCAGAAAATACTTGGATATGTAGCATCTTTGCACTTATCCCAAGAATCGATACTATTTTTAGGCAAAGAAGAAAACCAAGTTTTTGCGCGATCTCGGAACGAGAAAGGAAAAAGTTTCAACTTAATCACGTCACTATCCACATCTCTTTTCTTTTGCATATCACAAAGCTCAATGAAGGTATTGAGATGGGATGCGACATCTTCACTAGGAAGGCCAGAGAATTGCTCTTTCATAACAAGATTCAGCAAAGCTGCGTTGATTTCATACGATTCCGCACTAGTGGCGGGAGCAATCGGAGTACTAATAAAATCATTATTATTAGTGCTCGAGAACTCGCAAAGTTTGGTGTTTTCAGCCATGATGGCTTCAACAAACAAACAAGCACACAAGCAAGCAAGAAAACCGGCAAAGGAAAACGGCAAAGGCAAAAGAAAACGGCAAAGGAGAAAGGCAAATGAAAACAGCAAATGCGAAGTGGGGGAGAGGAAAACGAGAGGCAACTGGCAAAAAAGTAAATGCAGGAGATGAGTTTGTGAGACCTACTTGGATAGATCTTGATCTCTCCTCCCCGACAACGGCGCCAGAAATACTTCTGCTACTGCAACAAAAGACCTTCCAACGGCGCCAGAAACATGTGCAGACGGGAGAGTGTTCTTGTCTTGATTCTCCTCAGCAACGGCACCAGGAATCCTTCTGCTACGGCTACGCCTTTAGGGACTTCCTAGTCAAATATGCAAAGGATTTCCCCGTGGACTTGGAGCCTCACGTTGGTGTTCCCTCGAAGCGGAAAGGGTGATGTAGCGCAGCGGTGGTAAGTATTTCCCTCAGTTTGAGAACCAAGGTATCGATCTAGTGGAGGAGTATCACAAGTGCCTGCACAAACACAAAGAACCTGCTCCCAACGCTATGAAGGGGTTGTCAATCCCTTATAGATTGTTTGCAAAGTGAGAACTAAAAGCAACAAAGTAACAAAGCAAAGTAAAAGCGGAGGTGTAAACGATAGATGTGAATAGACCCGGGGGCCGTAGTGTTTACTAGTGGCTTCTCTCATGAAAGCAAGTAGACGGTGGGTGAACAAATTACTGTCGAGCAATTGATAGAACCGCGCAAAGTCATGACGATATCTATGGCAATGATTATATCTATAGGCATCACGTCCAAAACAAGTAGATCGATACTTTCTGCATCTACTACTATTACTCCACACGTCGACCGCTATCCAGCATGCATCTAGTGTATTAAGTCCAAAAGAACAGAGTAACGCCTTAAGCAAGATGACATGATGTAGATGGAAAATCTCATATCAACGACAAAGCCCATCTTGTTACCCTTGATGGCAACCACTCAATGTGTGCCTTGCTGCCCCTACTGTCACTCGGAAAGGTCACCACATGGTAAGAACTCAAAACCAAGAACTTCTCCCATTGCAAGAATCATAGATCTAGTTGGCCAAACAAAACCCAAGACTCGGAGAGACTTACAAGGATATCAAATCATGCATATAAGAAATTAGCAAAGACTCAAATATAAATCATAGATAATCTGATCACAAATCCACAATTCATCGGATCTCGACAAACACACCGCCAAAGAAGATTACATCGGATAGATCTCCATGAAGATCATGGAGAACTTTGTATTGAAGATCCAAGAGAGAGAAGAAGCCATCTAGCTACTAACTACGGACCCATAGGTCTGAAGTGAACTACTCACGAGTCATTGGAGGGGCGATGATGATGATGAAGAATCCCTCCAACTCCAAAGCCCCCTCCGGCAGGGCGTCGGGAAGGTTCTCCATATGAGATCTCGCGGAAACGCAAGCTTGCGGCGGCGGAAAAGTATTTTTGAGGCTCCCCTGATTTTTTGCTGTATTTTAGGGAATATATAGGCCAAAGATCTAGGTCAGGGGGGTGCCAGGGTGGCCACAAGCCCTGCCACCGCCGCCTCGCCCCTGGTGGCGGAGTGGGGGCTTGTGGGCTCCCTGGAGCCCTCCTGGCTTGGCCCATAGGCCCCCTGATCTTCTTCCGTTCGGGAAAAATCATTTCGGGGATTTTATTCCGTTTGGACTTCATTCCGAAATCAGATCTGAAAAGAGCCAAAAACATAGAAAAAACAGGAACTGGCACTTGGCACTGAATTAATAACTTAGTCCCAAAAAAGATATAAAAGGTACATAAAACATCCAAAGATGACAAGATAACAGCATGAAACCATCAAAAATTATAGATACGTTTGAGACGTATCAAAGGTCAAGGAAGAAGAAGAAGAAGAAGGGGGGCTCTCTCCCTCTCTCTCCTCGCGGCGCCGGAACGCCGCCCGGGACATCATCGTGCGACGGCGATCTACACCAACACCTCCATCATCTTCACCAACACCTCCATCACCTTCCCCCATCTATATTCAGCGGTCCACTCTCCCGCAACCCGCTGTACCCTCTACTTGAACATGGTGCTTTATGCTTCATATTATTATCCAATGATGTGTTGCCATCCTATGATGTCTGAGTAGATTTTCGTTGTCCTATCGGTGATTGATGAATTGCTATGATTGGTTTAATTTGCTTGTGGTTATGTTGCTGTCCTTTGGTTCCCATCATATGAGCGCGCGCGTGGATCAAACCATAGGGTTAGTAGTATGTCGATAGGACTATGTATTGGAGGGCAAGGGTGACAGAAGCTTCAGCCTAGCATAGAAATTGATGCATACGGGATTGAAGGGGGGCCAATATATCTTATTGCTATGGTTGGGTTTTACCTTAATGAACGTTATTAGTTGCGGATGCTTGCTAATAGTTCCAATCATAAGTGCATAGAATTCCAAGTAAGAGATGACATGCTAGAAGTGGCCTCTCCCACATAAAACTTGTTATCGGTCTAGTAACGTAGTCAATTGCTTAGGGACAATTCCGCAACTCCTACCACCACTTTTCCACACTCGTTAAACTAACGTAATTCTTTCTTTATCTAAACAGCCCCTAGTTTTTATTCACGTGTTCTTTATTATCTTGCAAACCTATCCTATCACACCTACAAAGTACTTCTAGTTTCATACTTGTTCTAGGTAAAGCGCACGTAAAGTGTGCGTAGAGTTGTATCGGTGGTCGATAGAACTTGAGGGAATATTTGTCCTACCTTTAGCTCCTCGTTGGGTTCGACACTCTTACTTATCGAGAAAGGTTGCAATTGATCCCCTATACTTGTGGGTTATCATTGCACGAAAGAGGCATCGTCGGGAATGGTGAAAGAGGAATCACCCTCGATAACCATGACCGACTAGCTGTACTACAGAGATATCATCAAGAGTACTTCGCGAGGTGTCACCCTCGGTATCCGATAGTATCTCCGTAGCCTCGCACAACTAAGGGGGTGTAAGTGTTGTGTCGAGTCTGGCTCGTCGATGAGGGATCGCGACTTGAAAACAAAGCGGGGCAACTGGACTACGGGATCAGAGGGGATGACCGCTCCACCTATACTAAACAGTTTAAAGGTGCAGTACTAAAAGTAGCAGTTCATCAAAAATAGGCTATGCATCAGATATAGGAGCTAACTACAACAGTAGCAAAATTCTAATGCAAGCACGCGGAAGAAAGACATAGGCAATATAGGGATGATCAAGGGAGGTTTGCTTGCCTTGTTCCTCTGCGGCAAAGGGCTGATCGGCAGGGTCGTAGATGTACCCGACGGCAGCGTCTGTCTCGGGGTCTACCGGTAAGAAGATGGAGGAGAAACAATAAATAACAGCAACAAGTGCAACACTAAGCAAGACATGGCAATATGCAAGCTAGGCATGATCTAACGCAGCAACATCCATCATAGACGGGTCGGAAGAATATCTCACGATATTTTTCGGGTTTTTGGCTACTACCGGTCAGACTGAAAACATTAAAAAAGTTCCAACGTTTGCTATGCTAGGGACGCGTGACAAACGAATGGACCGCGTATCCGAGTTCGTCTCGTTCTACTGATCAACTTTCATATTGAAAATATTTTGATCTGACTTACGGTTTATTTAATATTAATTTTTAAAGTTTTATTCTATAATTAGGAATCAAAAACATATTTAATTAATTTAATTAAATGCTATTATGACATAAGCATGATGTCATGCTGACATCAGGAGTTGACTGGTTAAGTGACGAGTGGGTCCTACGTGTCATTGACATGGTTATTAGTTAAGGTTTAATTAATAATTAATCAAATTAATTTAGTGAGGGTCCCACGTGTTATACTCTAATAGAATAACTATTTATCTAGCAACAGATTTATCTAACAGTTTTAATTAATTAATTTACCTAACCTTACACATTTAGAGTTAGCTAAAAACTTATTTATCTATTATTATTATTATATTAAATCCTAATATCCAAAACAATAATTACTGTTTAAATAACTAATTAATCTAATCTAATTTATTTATTAATATCGATTATTTATGAAACTATTTGTATTTATTTTAATTCTTGTTTTTAGGGGCGTGGGACCCGCATGTCATTTGGGGCAGCGATCACACAAACACTACACGCACGCACATTCGATTCACACATATATAGACCTACGTACATACATTCACGTATACACAAAATACATTCATATGCATTTGTACATAAATTCATTCATCACACTATGTACACATACATACATCTCTCACACTATTTTCTTTCTTTTCTTTTAATTTCTTAACTCTTCCATCTACATCTTACAGGAACAACTTCTCCTCCTCCTCTCAACTTATATGAGAGAAAGAATCACGGGGTGAGGTGGAGGTCGCCGGGGCCGTGGTGCGGGCGTCGGAACGGAACCAGAACGGGGAAGGGAAGGAAGGGGAAGGTGGGCGGAGTCCAAATGGGCTCACCGGCGTTGATGGGAAGGCCCGGTGTAGCCGAAGTTCCTGGGAAGGGGCGGAGGCGCGTGGTCGCGGTGGGGAGGACGATGCGGTGGTTGTGGTGGCCGGCGGGGTCGACCGGTGCGGTGAATAAGGTGGATCCGACGGCGAGCTGGAGTTGAGGTGGATCTGGTGAGGGGGGGCACCGGGGTCGGTGGCGCGCGGCGGAGGGGCCCGTCCGGTGGAAGGGGCCCCTGGTGGCGGCGGCCGGCGGTTGGACGATGCTGGAAGAGGACATGCAGAGTGGGGGGCAGCGCGAGAGGGGGAAGTAGGGGCGGCTCGGCCGACGGGGTGAGGTGGGGCGACGGGGAGGGCTCCAAGCGAGGGGAGGGTTGGCGTGGGGCGACATGGGTGAGGTGAGGCGAGCGGTCTGGGGAGGGTGACGAGGGGATGGCCCATGGCGCTCGTGGGGAGTGGGGGTACGGGCGACGGGGCCAGGGAGGGAGGTGACGTGGGGAATTTTCCCCTTGTGGGATGGGTGGTTGGTGAGCGAGCGAGCGGCGACGGGGAGTGGAGCGTTGGGGGCATTAGGGTTTCCCCCCTGGGGGTCTTATACCCCCAGGTGGGTGGGCCGATGGGGGGTGGCCGACTGGGCCATTTGGCCCATTCTTGAAAAATGCTCGATTCACTTTTATAATTTATTAGGGAATTTTTATAACTCCCCCGATATTTTTATTTTAACATTATAAAACTTTTCTTGTTTTGATTTTATTTTAAACTTGAATTTGAATCGGTTTGAAGCTACGCGAGATTACCAATAGTAATCCTGGTGACGTGACACCATTTGCATAGGTTTACTGTAGTTAAATTTACCGGGGCGTCACAACTCTCCCCTACTAACAAGAATTCTCGTCCCGAGAATTAAGAGGTAGAAGGAAAGAGCTCGGGGTATTCATCACAAAGATGATCCTTGCGTTCCCAAGTGGTTTCATCTTCAGAGTGATTTGACCACTGCACTTTAAGGAACTTGGTGACTTTGCGACGAGTCGGACGTTCAGCCTGGTCGAGAATGCAGACTGGATGCTCTTTACAAGAGAGATCTAGTTGCAGCTCAAGCATATCATGATCCACTGCTCGAATAGGATCTTTGAAGCAGCGGCGGAGTTGAGACATATGGAAGACATCGTGAACCTGAGAAAGCTTCACCGGCAGTTCCAATTGATAAGCCACTTTTACACGCCTTTCGAGAACAGTGAAAGGACCAATATAGCGAGGAGCTAACTTGCCGTTGATCTCAAAACGATGTGAACCTCTCATTGGTGTGACACGAAGATAAGCCTTTTCGCCGGGTTAATAGACCATATCTTGATGATGACGGTCATACTGACTCTTCTGACGAGACTGAGCAACCTTTAGATTGTCATGAATAATGTAGATTTGATCTTCAGTATGTTGGACAACATCTGGACCGAAGAGTGGTCGTTCCATTGGACAGTTTCTCGGGAATTCCATACGAAGCCAAGTGTAAAGGATACCTTGGAGTCAAAGAGGTACAGGAGAGTCAGGTTTCAATCCTGTGGAACTTTGGGTTATGGGTCCACCATGTGGGCCAAGAATAGGCAGAGCGGCGACATCTTATATGGTCTTGATAACAAGACATGTCGGAGGATAACCTGTCAGTTTGTTGGCAACAACGTCGGTACCAAGGGCGGGGGACGAATAGAACCATTTTCCTGCTCGTTGAAACGAGGCGGACCAATAGGCAAGGTTCTCGTCCACCGGCGGCTACCGGAATGTTATCCACAATAGTAACAGGGTCTTACTGACAGAGTTGTATACCGAAGTTGTTACCTAAGCAGGGAATTAACACTGCTTAGATAAGTTATGCCATAAGAAAGGTCAAAAAGACCAGTGGAAAGGAAAAATGTGCTACCACACAAGTATTAAAGTATACCATTCTCGAGGAGAAAATAGGGTATGGTATACATGATAGGTCATCAAGTATATAACCTTTTAGATAAAGAGGCAAGAAGAATCATGATGTTTACCCATACCATACGGTTTGAATAACTGATCAGGAACAATTTAGCATTGTGCTTCCAATGTTCCTCTTGAAATTTAAAGTACCACATCCGTGCTTCGAGGTAGTATCGACATGGTCATCAGGTAAAGGCCAGACCAATGGGTACAAAAAGAGAATCCATGAGGAACAACTTATGAAATAAGTCATATATTTTCCGCATGGTAGAATGGCTAACCTTACGTATGGAAGAATTTATAACAATAGGTCCCGCGGCCCTGTGTGCCAGACAAGACATCACCGTACCGGGTTACATAAGACCAAAGTTATAATCATTGGGAAAATGTTCCATCCATCATATCTGCCCGAGATTCAGATCTGATTGGTGTCAGGACACCTCAGACTCAAGATGCGTGAGAAGACAGATGAAGATGCAAGATTCTCATGATATGAGCTACACACGCAATTCTTGAATCATGAGTTCGACTGTAAGACATATGAACACAATGTCAAGACATTCGTGCCCACAAGGAATTCCTACGTCAAAATGCAACTGAGTTCTGATTTGAGAACCATCATCGAGGATAACAAGGCCCTTGCGTGAGCCTGGATTAGTTCTTAGAAAGGAACTTATCTTCCCTGATCAAATCAGCCAGTGGCTTCGCGTGCTAAGAGAAGTTATATGAAGTGAAGATAACAAATCTTTAAAACATATAACACTTCACACATGCGTGAATGATTTGGTATTATCCTAGAGGAAGCAAAACAAAACTTTCACATATTCACGGCGGTAAGAATGCACGTGAACCTTGGGAAAACAATTCTTCTATCCAACACATTTTTCATGAGCTAGGCACAAGGATAATGCTTTCAAGAGCTTCATCGTGGAACATGGAGGAGTTGAGGGTGTGGCTGATGGGCTCAACAACAATCCCTCAAGGTTTTGACAGGGTTGAATTTCCAAAATTTATAATATCAAGGAGATAGCATTTGTCAAGTCAAACGGTATAATGTCGTATGCTCGAGGGAACAACAACAATTAGACACTGGTTGAATGGTGCCCTCGGAAATACGGACGGAGTAGCACAACCAATGTCAAAAATGATGAGTCAACACCCAACACACCAAGAATGAAACAATTAGTTGTTAACCTCAAGGCAATAGGGTTGCCAGAAGTATTGGGATCACACATCAGAGTTCACTTGTTGGTATTCCGGTTTGAAACAACACGGAACCAAGAAATGAATGGTGATGGATAGAAGTATTACTATATCAAGAATTCTTAAGTCGTGTGCAAGTTTCACGACATTCTTGACATAAAAGATAGTAATACTCCAAGGTAGAAGATAACATAAGTTGAATAGCAAGGAGCTTAAGGGACAACACAAAACATGATCAAGTTTGTGTTGGAGAGAAGGAAAAAAATGGTTGTTGATGAAAACACAAATCATCGAGGGGCAAGGATGGCATTTCTCATCATGCATTCGATTGATACCTTGCAAGAGCTCAGAATGATGATGGTGGTCATGACACATTTGTCGAGAAGCTTCACGAAGATGTAATCGATCAGCGACGACATCAAGCAAGGGAATGATGAAGCAAGAGGTTGTCGGAATCACAAATAAGACTGCTAGCTTAGAATTGAGATTGCCTTTCAGGACAACCAACATGATGTGGATAGCTCGATGCAAGCTTAACGCACAGTTGGAATTGTGTTCCAGGGATGAACGGTATAGATAGCATGGTCGAGCTCCAACATGACGATGATGATGTAGCTTAATAGCTTGGAATGACATGATCGAGTACAAACTTGTAAACAAGGAAGATTACTAAAAGTTGTTGAATCGCAATGCGTACTCGATTCAGTTATCGATGTACCCGCGTGTCCAACAACTCAAACACAAGGAAACTGGAATTAATGACAATATCATAGTTGATGAGGAGCTCACAAGAAGTTATATAGCTCCGTGATATCCTCGAGCTACAAGGAATAATACTCGGAGGTAGATCAACATTAAGGCTTGGACCAGTGTATTGATCTGAAGAAGACAAGTACTTTAACTCGTCTCAGAATGAAATCAAGGTAGGACAACATGGTCGGAACCACGATTGCAAAGGACAAGATCACAGATACCAGATTTAAACCACAGAATGAATGATTATTGATACGAGAAGTTTCTATGGTAAGATCAACGTCGTTTCCATGGGCATGAACACAAAGTTCAAGGTCGACTCCCACTTCATCAATGCATCACCTGCCATATACCCCTCGCCTTTGATGAGGTTGTAGCTTGGGAAGATTATCTGGCAAAACACCAGAAGAGCAAGACTTGTGAAAACTCGTCAGATCATATTGTTTTATGAAGGCATAGGTTCAACCCATCGGGGTATCATTAGGAACATATACCATACACTCCAAGAGTAAATAACACATGCTTGAAGGGCATGGCTGACAAAAGCGTAGGGTACAACTTATCAAAGGGAGAAGACGCAATTTACCAATGGCATCATGTGTCAGGGGAAGCAATCACAAGAAATTTTACGAAAGCAAAGGATGTCGTTGGATAATAACCCAAAATGAGTCTGGCAGTCCACAAAAGATCTGATGTGAGTATAAGTACTCATTCAGAGGGGGGTAAAATGCAAGGCATCAGATTATAGAAACATTTGAAAAATATCGATACTTAATTTCCAAAGGAATTAGGATTCCCAGGTTGGTGTATCGTAATCAGATGCTCCGATCAAATTCCAGTAAGTTGAATGAACTTAGATGGACAACCAACCAAAGTTGATTTGTCAAGAACCAGCTTTGTCTGGAAGGACGTCTGAGCCGGAAGATAATTTATGAGTCACAACAGATGATTGTGTGAATTCACACCAAGGTAGAATCAATAAGATCATAGGAAAATCATAAAGGATTTTAATGAATGCGGCTAGACATATGGATTTAACCATAATGCAAGCAGGTGAGAAGGTCAAGAGCAATAGGCTACCGAGGATTCCGGAAGATCGAATAGCAGTTCGAAGAACTTTCGAAACCCATGACAACTGATGACGGACGAATCCCCGATAAGATAATTTGTTGCATCTCTAAAACAAGAACAATTGGAAAAGAAAGTATGGTCGACATTTGTATGTCGTCAACCATAGGGGTTGACGGAGGAAGGAAAATTGCAGAAGCAATGAGCAATAGTTCTCGAGAGAACATCAGAGAGTATCATCAGACTCTTCTGACGGATCAAGCCATCGTCTAGAAGACGTGGCTCTCCAGGACGAAGTATTTATGAGAACCTAGAGTTAGAGTTAGCAAAACCTTTAACCCGAAAGAGAAGAGAGAGTAGACCCCAGAGTATAGGAAAGGAGTAAAAGATACTAATACCACCCAATTGAGATGTGGGTCCATAAGCCACAACATCAGTGTAAGTAAAATTTTTGAAACACTAGACTCAACTTCGACCACAGAGTTGGAAAGGGGGCTACCTACAGGCAGTCGGCTCTGATACCAACTTGTGACGCCCTCGATTTAATCAGACGCTAATCATACACGCAAATGCGTACGATCAAACTCAAGGACTCACGGGAAGATATGACAACACAACTAAAGACACAAATAAAAACATACAAGCTTCATATTACAAGCCAGGGGCCTCAAGGGTTAGAATACAGAAGCTCGATAAACACACGAGTCAGCGGAAGCAACAATATTTGGGTACAGACATTAAACATGGGGTGCCTTAGAGAAGGCTAGCACAAAAGAAACACGATCGAACGAGGCGAGGCCTCCTGCCTGGGAACCTCCTAAACTACTCTTGGTCTTCAGCGACCTCCACGAAGAAGACACCATCGGGGGGCAGACGTCGGCTGGAAACTCCATCTCCTGGGCTCCATCATCTGGTCGCAGCAACGGATCAAGGGGGCAAAGGGGGAGAAAAGCAGCGATGAGTACTCATCCAAAGTACTCGCAAGACTTACATCAGAACTATGCTAATTATGCATCAGTATCAAAGAAAGGGGGTTTATATGTGGACTGACTACAGCAATGCGAGAATAGAGAGAAGGCCTAGTCCTATCGAAGACTAGCATCTTCAGGGTCTTGCAGCAATAGACGAGAGTAGAGCAAGGTAACACAAATATTATAGTCATATTGTTGCAGCAATATTAATATGAGGTCACCCTAGAGATCCTCCCTCGACTCCCTCCGAGGAAGCAATCCCGGAGCAACTAATTCCAGTTAAGTAACAATTGTAGTTGTATAAGATCAGGGCACAACTCCAAGTCGTCCTGTAACCGTGGACACGACTATTCGAATAGATAAGTTCTTCCCTGAAGGGGTGCACAACATATTCCCCGACGCGCTCGATGACACTCTGGCCGGACACACTTTTCTGGGTCATGCCCGGCCTCGGAATATCGACAGAGAGGCTAGCTCGCCGGTCTAACTCCTAAGCACAAAGGATTCATGGGCTCAGTTGCCCTTCGCGCTCCTACACGATGCATGGGCGGACGATGTCAGTCCTAGCACCCCTTAATACAAGAGCGATGCATCTCGGGACCACTCGGGCGCGCGCCTCTCCATCGTTGACGTATGAAGAGCTTCGGCTGATACCGTGACGTCGAGTACCCATAATTCTTCCCACGCAGACGGTTAGTGCGTAATAAGGCCTTCCGACCAACCCAGATCAAATACCCAAATCCATTATCATTTTAATTAAGCCATCGACACAGACACGCGGGAATCCACCCACCTAACATCTATTCATCAACGATCCTAATAACATGGTCAAGTATCTGTGTGGTAGAAACATCATGGGGAATACGATGTATCACCCTCGTTGGATTCCGAACGATGTATCTGTCAAGGTGGACCTAGAGGAATCACCCTCGAGGGTCCCACACTTGGGGGTTGCATGACAGAGGCATCGTTGGGAATGGTGAAAGAGGAATCACCCTCGATAACCACGACCGACTAGCTGTACTACAGAGATATCATCGGGAGTACTTCGCGAGGTTTCACCCTCGGTACCCGATAGTATCTCTGTAGCGTCGCACAACTAAGGGGGTGTAAGTGTTGTGTCGGGTCTGGCTCGTCGATCGAGGATCGAGACTTGAAAACAAAGCGGGGCAACTGGACTACGGGTTCAGAGGGGATGACTCCTCCACCTATACTAAACAGTTTAAAGGTGCAGTACTGAAAGTAGCAACTCATCAAAAATAGGCTATGGATCAAATATAGGAGCTAACTACAATAGTAGCAAAATTCTAATGCAAGCAGGAGGAAGAAAGACATAGGCGATATAGTGATGATCAAGGGAGGTTTGCTTGCCTTGTTGCTCTGCGGCAAAGGGTTGATCGGCAGGGTCGTAGATGTACCCGGCAGCAGCGTCAGTCTCGGGGTTTACCGGTAATAAGAGGGGGGAGAAACAATAAATAACAGCAACAAGTGCAACACTAAGCAAGACATGGCAATATGCAGACTAGGCATGATCTAACGCAGCAACATCCATCATAGACGGGTCGGAAGAATATCTGACGATATTTTCCGAGTCTTTGGCTACTACCGGTCACACTGAAAATGATGAAAAAGTTCCAACGTTTGCTATGCTAGGGACGCTGACAAACGAATGGACCGTGTATCCGGATTCGTCTCGTTCTCGTGATCAACTTTCATGTTGAAAATGTTTTGATCTGACTTACAATTTATTTAATATTAATTTTTAAAGTTTTATTCAATAACTAAGAATTAAAAACAAATTTAATTAATTTAATTAAATTCTATTATGACATCAACATGATGTCATGCTCACGTCAGCAGTTGACTCGTCAACTGACCAATGGGTCCTACGTGTCAAATGACACGGTTATTAATTTAGGTTTAATTAATAATTAATCAAATTAATTTAGTGGGGGACCCACGTGCCATACTCTAATAGAATAATTATTTATCTAGCAACAGATTTAGCTAATAGTTTTAATTAATTAATTTACCTAATCTTACACATTTAGAATTAGCTAAAAACTTATTGATCTATTATTATTATTATATTAAATCCTAATATCCAAAACAGTAATTACTGTTTAAATAACTAATTAATTTATTTATTTATTTATTAATATCAATTATTTATAAAACTATTTGTATTTATTATAATTCTTGTTTTTAGGGGCGTGGGACCCGCATGTCATTTGGGGCAGCGATCACACAAATACTACACGCACACACATTCGGTTCACACACATATAGACCTACGTACATACATTCACATATACAAAAAATACATTCATATGCATTTATACATAAACTCATTCATCACACTTTACACATACATACATCTCTCACACTGTTTTCTTTCTTTTCTTTTAATTTCTTAACTCTTTCATCTACATCTCACAGGAACAACTCCTCCTCCTCCTCTCAACTTACAGGAGAGAAAGAATCACGAGGTGAGGTGGAGGTCGCCGAGGCCGTGGTGCGGGCGTCGGAACAGAACCGGAACGGGGAAGGGAAGGAAGGGGAAGGTGGGAGGAGCCCAAATGGGCTCACCGGCGTTGATGGGAAGGCCCGGTGTAGCCGGAGTTCCCGAGAAGGGGCGGAGGCGCATGGTCGCGGTGGGGAGGCCGATGTGGTGGTGGTGGTGGCCTGCGGGGTCGACCGGCGCGGTGCACAAGGTGGATCCGGCGGCGAGCCGCAGTTGAGGTGGATCCGGTGAGGGGGGCTGCCGGGGTCGGCGGCGCGCGGCGAAGGGGCCCGTCCGATGGAGGGGGCCCCTGGTGGCGGCGGCCGACGGTTGGACGACACTGGGAGAGGACAGGGAGAGTGGGGGGCGGCAGCGCGCGAGAGGGAAGCAGGGGCGGCTCGGCCAGCGGGGCGAGGTGGGGGCGACGGGGAGGGCTCAAGGCGAGGGGAGGGTTGGCGTGGGGCGACCTGGGTAAGGTGAGGCGAGCGGTGTGGGAAGGGTGACGAGGGGATGGCCCTGGCACACATGGGGAGTGGGGATACGGGCGACGGGGCCAGGGAGGGAGGTGACGAGGGGAATTTTCCCCTCGTGGGCGGGGTGGTTGGTGAGCGAGCGAGCGGCGGCGAGGAGTGAAGCGCTGGGAGAGTTAGGGTTTCCCGCCCTAGGGGTCTTATACCCCGAGGTGGGTGGGCCGATGGGGGGGTGGCCGGCTGGGCCATTTGGCCCAGTTGGGCCAGGGCTTTTGCTTTTTTTCCTTTTTTTTATATTTATTTATTTATTTATTTATTTTTATAAATAGTTTCTGTTTTAACTTTATAGGGGTTTCAAATAACTTCAAAAATGCCCGATTCACTTTTATAATTTATTAGGGAATTTTATAACTCCCCCGACATTTTTATTTTAACATTATAAAATTTTTCTTGTTTTAATTTTATTTTAAACTTGAATTTGAATCGGTTTGAAGCTACATGAGATTACCAATAGTAAACCCGGTGACGTGACACCATTTGCATAGGTTTACTGTAGTTAAATTTACCGGGGCGTCACAATATAGCCCTTAGGGCGCCGTTTAGACTTGGGTTTTATTTAGATTACAAGTTCACCATAGGTGCAATTTCGCGTTTTCGTTTGTGTTCCACGACCAGACAAAGGCGTCACATCACCGCACTCTCATCAATAAAGATTTCCTCTTATATTCGCAATATCCAGATTGCAATCCTAGTTTCTTGCTTGTTCTTCGTTTGCCTGTAGGAAAAAAACCCTCATGGTCAGGTTGATCATGCTACAACGTGGTCAATAACCTCTCGGAGTTGGTTTAGCGGTCGCTAAGGCGCGACGTTCTCACACGTTTGTAGTCGGATCATCAAAGTCTACTCCACCAAAAACGATAAGCACCATCTCATCGAAACAGAGGGACAAATTTGCCTCTATCATATGCACGCAAAAGATTACTTTAACTTTATAAAAGATAGAGAGTTATATACCAGAGAGAGCCAACAAACACCCACACACGGCTGAGGCCAAATTTCAAGAACCTACTCACAAAGATCACTCACTCCTCTCCCCCTTGCAAGCGCCCACTGGTTGAGCTAGTCGACCTCCACATCCTTCGCCATCGTGCCTCCCTCCCCGACCTCCACATCAGGCCACGCGCCCGCGAGACTTACCCTCCTCCCCATTGCTTCCTCTCCCCAGCTTAGCCGCGCGCCCATTTCATCCCCTATTGGCCTGCTTGATGCCTTGAGACCACTTTTCCCCAATCCAAAATCCTCGCTGCCGCCATTAATTTCTCCGCGCAAGCTCCAATTTCAGGAGGCCCGGAATGAGGACGGCGTCGGTGTGCACCGCATCTTCTATGCGGGGCACGCACACGTTCAAGATCGCCGGCTATAGCCTTCAGAGGGGCCTCAGCGTCAGCAAGATCATTCCGTCCGTCGCCTTCGACCACGCCTCCGTTTTCCTCGCCCTTGTTAGCGAGGACGCCGAGGTGAGGGCGTTCTTCGAGATTAGGTTGGTCGACCAGACTAACAAGCTGCCTCCTACAGTGGTGCTCTCCGAGAAGACGCCGCTAATATTCCACAACGAACATGGGTTCTATGGGCGACGACTTCTTGCAACCATGAGTGAAAGTTCTCTTATATGAAGCAAAGTGATCTTGAGGACACATGAGAATATCCATCTAGTCATGTTCATCATGTTGAGTTGATTCACGTTCGTTACTTTGATAATTTAATATGTGGGTGGACCGGTGCTTAGGTGTTGTTCTTACTTGAACAAACAACCTACTTATGATTACCCCCTCTCGCAAGCATCTGCAACTACGAAAGAAGAATTAAGATAAATCTAACCATAGCACAAAACATATGGATCCAAATCAGCCCCTTACTAAATAACGCATAAACTAGGGTTTATGCTTCTGTCACTCTCGCAACACATCATCTAGTTGTTACTCCATAATTCCTTCCCTTAGGCCCAAAGCATGGTGAAGTGTCATATAGTCGACATTCATATGACACCACTAAAGGAAGCAACAACATACATATCATCAAAATATCGAACGAATACCAACTTCACATGATTACTCATAACATGACTTCTCCCATGTCCATGAGAACAAAAGTAACTATTCACTAATCATCATCATGTTCAAGATTAGAGGTGTAATGAATATGATAAAGGATCTGAACATATTATCTTCCACCAAATAAACCAACAAGCATCGACTCCAAGATGTAATCAACACTACTAGCAACCCACAGGTACCAATCTATGGTTTTGAGACAAAGGTTGAATACAGGAGATGAACTAGGTTCTGAGATGAGATGGTGCTGGTGAAAATGTTGGTGAATATTGGTCCTCTAGGAGATGAACTAGGTCCTGGAGGGAAGTTTCCTTCATAGAATCGCTCTACTGGAGAGCAAAAGGGCTCCTGCCTAGGTTTCTGCCTCGAGACGGATACACTTCGTCCCGAAAGTATCCCTCTATTTTTTTCTAGGTCAAAACCTTTAATATATCAGAAGAGGGGCAGCGGAGCCTGTGTGTGGGCTCCTTTCATTTAAAGGAACTCTATAGGCTTTTTAGAGGAAGCTCTCTCCTGTCGTCAACCTCCACATCCTTCGCCGCGTGTGTTCCTCCCGACCTCCACATCAGTGGCATGCGCCCGCGAGACTCACCCTCCTCCCCATTTCTTCCTCTCCACAACTTAGACACGCGCTCATTCCATTCCCTATTGGCCATCTTGATGCCTTGAGACCACTTTTCCCCATCCGAAACCCTCGCCGCCGCCGCCTTTAATTTCGTCGCGCAAGCTCCAATTTCAGGAGGCGCAGAATGAGGACGGCATCGGTGTGCACTACATTTGTTGTGCGAGGCACACACACATTCAAGATCACCGGCCCAGCTGTTGTCATAGATGTCTTCGAGAGGGCAAAAGGGTCCCGCAAAATTTAGTATGCTCATCCTTGGTTAGTTGACGCATAACCTCGTAAGATGAAGTTGGCTTCTCCTTTATTAGTTTCCAGTGATCTTTTGGAGAAGGGTAGGCTTTTCAAAAATTATCTATGCATGTGATGGATGCTCATCTTGCTATCTTTTGTATGTGATTAGTCTGATTATGATCGATGACTCATCTTACTTATCAATTTATGACAGCTTACTTGTGTTCTCGAAAATGCTCCGATCATCTGGCTAAATAATTTGGTTACTATTAAAAATTTCCTTTTGTGTGCTCCCTTAATTTCCCGATGCAGTTAGTTATAAGGCATTTCTATAATTATTGAAATGTGTTGGTATGGCCACGTGACATCTACGGCGAGTTGCAAAGAAACGTTAGCGAATAGAGACATCCTTGGTGCTTTTGGTCTTCCATGGAAGTCTGATCTCAACTTTGTACACTTCTTAGACGATGCTCCTCAGCATAGTCAAAAGGTGTAATTTGCTGGTAATTTATCTCACATATATGTGTTATCAACCATTTTCTTCATATTACCGTGGAACAGCTACTTCTGCTTCAGATCTTTTTCTTGTCGTGGAGGAACTGTTAATCTGCTTCAAGGTGCCTTGCCCCCTGCAGCAGCGTCACGATTTGAAATGCTACAGGTGATAGAGACCTGAATGCAGATCTCTCTTGAAGATCCATTGCAAGTCGATCGAATATGTCCTAGCCGATTACTTTCAACTCAACATGGCCTGGTATGCTCAAACCGATCTTCTGTCCGTTGGTCAAATGCTGGAAAACTTCTCTTGTCATCCATCACTCAGTGAGGTACGTATTATGTTTTATACGGTAACCAGTTGCTTTAGAACCAAATGTTATAGGCTAGCGAAATGAAAACCAAATGTTACAGGCTAGTGAAATGAAATGCATGTAATATGTGTATTATGGAACACTGTAATATGTGCAATATGTGTAATTCTGGAACACTGTTACAGGCTAGTCAAAACGAGTTGCTTTAACTCATCACTGTAATATGTGTAATGTTGTATGTGGAACCAGTTTCTTTAACGCAATGTCACCCAGCGATTCCCCGGTGTAGAAGTTGTAAATAAAAACCAGTGACAAAAAAAACAGACTTTGAGCAAAAACACACTCATTCTTTTTTTTTTGAAAAAGGAGGTCAAGACCCCCGGCCTGTGCATCAATCGATGCATACAGTCATCTTTATTACTTATTCAACAAAGGTCTCACAAGAACATACATCAAGCCACGTGAAGCCCCCACTCACACCTACAAAACGCGATAATGTGAAGTGCTCTCACTCCCCATATCTAAAATCGGTGTTGTCGTCGATCCATTCACATAACGTATCAAAACTAACAGCCGGTGCAGCAGACCTAAAGCGTACACCACACACAGAGATTTTAGAAGTTGTCATCATCATTCAACCGCTGACCCATCTTCACGAGAGAAATCCGCATCATCCATGCCAGTCTGGCCATCCGTCGACGCCACCACGGTGTCCAACGGTGCCGCCTCCCTGCGCTCATCCATCCAGACGCGAAGACTCTGTAAGATCTGTCGTGCGTAGCACCTGCCGAACAGGCATGACAAAGCGTAGCACCTGTCGGCCAGGCATGACCTGACATCACCACCGAAGCTCCGTGCAGGATGAAGACGCTCCACCTCCTGTCTCCGCCTTCCAGCGCTGCTCCACAAACAATGCTCCCTAGAGAGAAACGACACCGCAGTGGCGCCATCGTCCGATCTGGAAAACCAGATCCTACGGTTTCCCCTGGAGCAGCACGAGTGGATCGACCATAGTTACAGGACGAAGCCTTCATTAAGGTAACGGCACAGAACACCGCAGTCGTCCACCGTCGGCTCGGTTTTCACCGACAACTATGTCTCCCCGACTCGCAGCCATTACCGAATCCTGCGACGAGCCCGGTCACGGGATCCCAAGATCCGCCGTCACCGGTGCCGCCGCAAAGACCCACCACCTGGCCCATCATCCCCGACGGAGGGGACGCCGCCACCACCATGGTCGGATCGGGGTTAGCCGTCGTCGTCGCCACCGCCAAGACCAGATCCGGGCTGAACGCCGCCGCTGCCATCGCCACCGGCCACGCCCAGCTCCACCTTCATCTTCTAGCCACGTCCAGCCGACCGGCACACCACGCCCAGCCAATCTCCACCCGCGCCGCCACGCGCCGCCGCCGAGAGCTGCTGCGCCGCCATGCCTTGGATCCGCATGACGTCGTCGCCAAAGTCGTCGTCCCGCGCCGCACGACATCTAACGAGGATAAGGGAAATCCCTGCTGCCGCCTATGCCGATCAGATCGGCGGCGCCGGCCAGGCTTTGCCCGACCGCGTCCTTAGGCGGCGGCGAGGAAGGAGGGAGGGAGAGGAGGTTGCTGGAGGTGTAGGCTGGGGAGACCTCCCCGTCGCCCAGGGGAGCGATGTGGGAGGGTCAAATGCGATCAGGTTAGATAGTCGGTTAGATGCTCACTTTATTCATCATCGCCAACCAAGTTACAATCAAGTTGAGTACATCTTGAAAGGAAAGAAAGTAGATATATCGCCTGACTATAAACAAGTAACGCTTACACAGCTAGTCTGTGTAGCTCACCTCCACTGTGCAGCAACAAACAAGTCTAGAAACTGAAACTAGGAGCTGAGCAATTTGAGATTATGAAGAATTGCAAGGGCTTGGTAGTTTGGTTTCAACTTTCAACATCATCTAGTCAGATCACTTTGCTTCTGGCCTCAATTAACCTGCTCTTGATCCAAGATCTGGCAACCACTGCAGCTTGAGGAGAACATTGTTGAACGTTTCTTCATGGAACACACCAGATGGGCAAGGATATCTGAAGTCCATGTCACTGGATGCAGCTTCTTCAAAGGATAGCAGACCAAACAGTGAGCACAATTAGACTTTGGTCATACAGGATGGCATTATGATTCTTCACCACCGCCCCTGTCCCGTCCTCCACCATGAGCAGCAAGCCTTGTCGCTCCCTCTACACCGCCACGGCATGGGAAACCTGTTTGGGGATTCGGTGGAGGAGAGGGCAGTCACTATCCTTTGCCCACTCATCCAAACAGTGACCGGATGGAGATCTTCTATATATTGTCACTTTTTCTTTTAAATCCCCCCCCCCCCCCTTCCTTATGCGTGCTGCAAGAGTGCAGCAGAACAGAGTTTTCGGTATAACTACGAGCAGTGAAGACTGAAGATGTCAAACCAGATGAGCAGTGTTTTCCTTTTGTGAAGAAACTGCCCACCATTTCTCCAGTATCTTCTAACCTACATCTGATGATAAAGGTGGCAAGAGAAATTGTAAGTACTTGTCACCATTCTCCAGGGTAAATTCTTGTTGCAGTATGACACAAAAATAAACGAAATTCACGCACCATATAAGTGTGAAAGGGATTGGCCTGATTGCATATTCACCACAGCAATTCCTGGTTAAGGACTTAAGGTAGGTTTCTTTCACTGCAGTACAGGAAAAATATAAATCAAGTCATTAAGAATGTTACAAGGGATTTGCAAAATAAACTAATATCCAAGTATAATCACTGGTGTGCACCTTGCAGTTCAAGAATAATTCTGCATTAGCACAGAAGTGCTTGGAACAAATGAAACCGCTACTTTCTCATGTGGTTGTTTCAGTGGCAGAAGACTGCTTGAACCAAACAAAGCTTGTGCTAACCTTCATCTTCCAAGGAGATTGATCTACAAAATAAGGTAGTGTTAATCACCAATAAAATTCAGTAATGTGTGTGAATGGAGCTTTGCAATTTGTAACTAGCACATACCTGTATCAACTCCAACTCCAATATAATATGCTGTAGGGTGCACACTTCATCAATCCAACACAAAGGGGAGCTAGACCTTGAGATTTGCTCCTGCATTCCCCCCTCTCTAAATTTGTGACACGACAATCAGGCAACCTATCCTAGTCCATCAATATTCTCTGACAATTATGCAACCACCTTTCATATAGATACCACACAAAACCGACATAATGGATGAAGATTTGTTTTCCCTTTTGCCTCCTTTATTTTGATGGGAGGTACTAGTGACATCTTAATTTCCGAATTTTATCACACTTACCTGGGAGTTATTAGTGTCTCTTGATTTTCAATTTTGTAACACAACTATCACGCAAACTCCGAGGTAGGTGGGATACAAATTAGGAAACCAAGATGTCACTAGTGATACCTTTTCGTGAAATAAACTGAAACAACCACCGTTGATACACCACATGTTCGAATGGTGAATGAATGGAGATTTTCCTCTTCTTTTTTTACTTTTCATTCCCTTCACTTTTTTTTCATTTTTTCTTTTTTTTTCCTTTTTCTTTTTTTCTTTTCACATTTTTTTTTATTTTTCTTCTTCTTTTGTGAGAAGGGAGAGAGTTTCTCCAAAGCTATGATAGTACAACTAGCTCCAAGGCAGATCCCTGCAAAGTAGATTGAGACATAACAGGCAAAATTTCAGATTATGCAGTAATGGTTCTTGAAAGTAAACCAAAAGGATTTGACATGTGGGTACAGGAAAAGGCAAGGAATATAGCATATGTATTAATTTTACAAAGGGTAAATGTGTGTTCTTACATATACATACCGTATTTTGTACATGGAGGAGATACCACCCAAGGCCACGGCGCTCGCACAGTGGGTGAATGCCGAGAGCTCTTCAAGTATTGAAGAGTTTACAAGTTGGCAGAGGCCCTGCATGATACATCAAAACACACATTATTAAGGTTATGTGGTAAGAGAAAAAAAATGACTATCCATCCCCAGTGTGGCATCAGGAAAATGCAAATGAAACTGGTGGAGTTGGAGATGGATACAAACAAGTAAGTATTTGTTAAATTTCAACAGTAAGAACAACTCAAAACACACAAGGAAATTGTGCAAGTTTACAAATTTACCAAGTAAAATTGTAAGTATTCCACACCATTTCGCCAAGGTAGATACAGTGCAACCTGATATTAAAGTGAACAGAATATTATCAGAATACAACACACAACATACCGTGTGAAAGTTAACGGGATTGGCCCGATTGGCTATTCAGCACAGCGGTTCCTGGTTGATGAGTCAACTAGTCTAAGGTGAAGAAGAGTTTGGTTCACTGCAGCTGAGAAAAACCAGAAAGCAACCAAGTCATTAAGGATACCACAAGGGGAAGGATTCCCCTGATAAATCAATATCTAAGTATAATCAGGATTCACGGGTGTGAACCTTACAGATCAAGAATGCATGAAGTGATGTATGTGAGTAGTGGGACCATTATTCATATACTAACCGGTTTAGTAATCTATAGTCTGGAACCTTCTGTTCTTGGGTAGAGAAAGAACTGGATCTACAAGGCTGGGCTAGAAGAATGTACAAACCCAAGAAGACCTCTGAATGTACAAAAGATTAAAATAAGTGGGTTATTCAGATTGCACGACAATAACTGCAGTGAAGTAAACAAAAAGAGAATGACTCTTATGCTTACCGGGTTAATTAGGAAAAGCAATGGAAATTTGTGGGACAAGTACAGAGAAGGAATTGTTTGTTACCTTGGGTTAGTCGTAGTCGTGGTAGTCTTTGATTACTGGAATGGTTCCTTTTAACTTGCGGCACTGCCTTTTAAGCTCCTCGCTGATGCCATTACAAACTTCTAATTTCCGTAGTGAACTTGGCAGGCCGTCCTTGGGCAGAGATTTGATGGCAGGACAGTCTTTGATCTCTAGTTCTTGCAAAGAACTTGGCAGTCCGTCCTTGGGCAGCGATCTGATGGCTGGACACTCCGAAATCCGTAATATCTTGAGGCTGGCAAGCTGGGTTAACCCTGCAGGGAGGCGCTGCAGCTTCTCACTTTCCCAAAAAACGAGTTCCTGGAGAGAATTGAGGAGGTGAAGGGCCTCCTCGTGCTCCTCTGTGAAGCGCTCCACCTCTTTATTCTCCCAAAAGCTTAATTCGGTAAGGGAGGAAGAGAGGAGTTTGCAGATGGGCGCGGTAAGGACTCCCGTCAAGTCATCTGTAGTGAGATGTTCGAATTTGGATGAAGAGGAAGGAATCTGTTGGCCATGCAGCCGTGAGGGCTCAGAACCAGTGAAGAATTTTCGGGTTCCAAAGATGCCTAATTCTGTGAGGCGGCCCCGGGCAACGAGAGGCCATAAACCCTCGCCTCTTAGATCCCCACAATTATACACGGTTAAACTGGTGAGAGAGCTGAGATTTGAGAGGGGAGTCAGCGTCTCCATGCTCTCCACGCGAGACAGACTGAGCCATCGCAGGGAGGTCGGGAAGGGAAAACAAGATGAGGCGGAAGACGGATAGGACGAGAGGAACCTGGGGCAATCAAATATGAACAACGACTGGAGGGAGGAGAGACTCTGGAGCCCTCCTCCTCGTGGGTTACCATTGTCCTTGCCAAGTGAATCGGAGAGCAACCGCAGCTCGCTGCAGTGATAGATGCTCAACTCCTGTAGTTGCCGAGGCAAGAGCAGGAGACCTTCTCCTCCTGCCACTGCTTCTTCTACTTCCTCTGCTCTTGTCTGATGGTGTCCAGCTTGTGCATGCTCAATTTCAATTTCATTACCTGAAGATGACGGTGTCGTCATTTCCGTCTGAAGCTCCACCACGCCAAGCTCTGTTATCTTCTCACAACATGTCAGTACCAACTCAGTGAGCTTCGGGAAATGAGATAACAGTTGTGTCATTTCCTTCCCGTCAGCACCACAGCCCCAGATCTTTATTTGTTCAACTGGAAGCGGGCATTCAGTATTGTAGCTTTCACATTCAAACAGCAGCAACAAGTTGCTCATATCGAATACCGTGAGGGACTTGAGAGATTTTAGCTTTTGGAGGTGGATCAGTGGCAGGGGAGGGCAGTTGTTCACCTCCAGCTCTTTCAGACCAGCTAGATTATGGAAAGCCAACCCATTCCACAGACCATGCTGACCATCTTTTCCCTCAACTTCCAAACTCAATTCCGATTTGTAGTTCTTCGAGTAAACAAGCTTCTCAAATACTGATCCTGCTCGTCTTATCTCAGCAGAGCACGGAGCTTGAGTCCAAGGGATTGGAGGCAATGACGCCAATTTGGGGCAGCCCGTAATATTGAGCTTCATTAGTTTCGGAAACCAAGTCATGTTCTCCTCTTGCTTGGCTTGATCATGAGCAGGATGTGAAAATGGCAACTCCGTGAGTTGGAGGCAACCTATAATAGTTATCTCTTCTAGAAGAGAGAACAAATGACATTTGCCGTTTCCGACCCATTTTGCCATTTTTTGTATATTAATTCATTCTACCCTTTTCAAAGTTTGGAAGCATTGGATTGAGGCATGACTCTGACACTCTTCACTAGGATCATCAACGAACCTGAACTTCCCTAGAGGTGGAAGTGTGTTCCAGGATACATCACATAGAGAAAGAGATCCTAAGTTTTCAACCGAGAGGGACCCTCCCAGCCATGATGGGCAATTAGCACCTCCATGCCCTCTAATGCTTAGGTCTTGAAGATTATTGTGGGGTACAAGGCTTTCAATGACGTTTTGTTCTTGTGCTAGATTTTTGTCACATTGGTTATTATCCCATTGTAATGTTAGCTTATGAAGGTGTTTTTTGTGAATCAATTTTAGCTCTTTCCCCTCATCTTTTCTGTGCACCTTTTCAAGATTATAAATGCCAAGCGATCCTCCCAGCTCTGTCAAATTGCCTAGTTGACTTAGCTCAAAACCCTCGGTCTCTTTTCCAACTTCAAAGCATCTTAATTCCTCCAGGAATTTAAGTTTCCCCACCCTGTATATGCTAGAGTACAGTTCACGACTATCTCCTGGCACATGAAAATGATGCAGTTTTACAAGGTTGCTCGCATCCCTCATTGAACCAAAGCTGCCACCCCATTTTTCTAGATCAATTACCTCTAGATGATAGGATCTTAACAATGCACTAGGTAAGCACATGTATTGATTACGCCCTGACTTGATCCTTACGTAGCGTAGATGGACAAGTTTTGAAAAGTTTGGCAACATATCCTCCAGAGAATATGATGCTCCAGACAGAAAAATAGTGCGAATGGCTCCAGCTTCCCTAAACAGATTCCTAAACATCTTGGCAAAGCTTCCATGGTATTCTCCAAATAACATCAAAGTACGTATGTTTCGAACTCTCAATCTTTCACCAAGTGCACTCAAGTCACTTTTATAGTCTTGAAAATTCGATATATCCCCAACATCAGTATTATCTACAATGATGGACAAGTGGCGTATGGATGCAGGAATTTGTATGGACCTCACGTTAGAACTACATATGGTAAGACATTCATCTGATGAAACCTTCACCGCTAACTCATGCAATAGGTCATGAATAACATAATGTTGACCATCTTCCTTCTCGTTCTTTTTGAAAAACCCATAATTAACCAAGTCGTCTAAATAGTGCAGTCCCACATCTTCGATTCTTTTCTTCTAATCAGAAGAATGCAAAAGACCTAGTCCTATCCAGAAGTGAACCAACCCTTTCTGACCAAATTCATAATCTTCTGGAAACAATGCACAATAAGAAAAACATTGTTGTAGATGAAAAGGGAGATAGTCATAGCTAAGCTTTAGAGCTGGCATGATATTATTAGGCTCAGTTTGTAATTCCCATTCTCTACTACCGGCAATTGTTCTCCAATGGTCTAGTGTCATTTTTTTTCTTAGTAATCTACCTACAGTTTTTGCCGCAAGAGGGAAACCCTTCAAATTGGTCACTATTTTGCTCGCAATATTGGATAATTCAGGATGGTCTTTCCATGGTTGTTGGTCACCAAATACACATGCCTCAAAAAAAGACATAATATCTTTATAACCTAGTTGTTCCACATTTCTAATTGAAGAATTAGTCGTCCTGACCATGCTTGCTACCTCTGGGATTCGAGTTGTGACTATAATCACGTTACCTTTTTCTCCCCCTTTATGTTTTAGTGGAGCTAATAGTTTTTTCCACTCATCCTCGTTGTATGTCCACATATCGTCTAAAACCAGTAAGAGCCTCTTAGATTTTAATCTTTGTTGAATTAGCTCCATGTCACTAGCATTTTGCTTTTCATCATTAATCTTAGGGATCTTTTTCGCAATCTCTTGTGCCAACCTATTTGCATTAAAATCCAGGGAAACGCATACCCAAACTGAGACTTGGAAAGAGCCCTCTAGTTCTCCATATATGTGTTGTGTGAGAGTTGTCTTACCAATACCACCTGGACCAACAAGTGGCACTACGGTCAATTCATCTTTGCAATATTCCCCATGTGTAATAAAATCTACAATTTCCTTTTTCTGGTCATCTCTCCCATAGAACTCAGGCTCCACAATTTCTTGGGTGGTTTTTGGTCTGTTCATAGTAATGTCTTTGCTAGTGGTGCGGTTGGAGCCCAATAGATTTAGAATGGTGGAGACCATAGCACAGAGAGGTTTCAGCTGGTCTACTATTTCCACCATCTTTCTGGACATTTCCACCCTATCAAACTTTAATTTTGGTGTTTGCACGGCTTGGTTTCTCTGCCGTGCCTTGGACGACCAGGCACCACAGAAGAATCGCCGTCCACTTCCTGCCGTATTGGGAGATTCCTCTTCCAACATGACGGTATGAGCGTTGTCATCCTGGACGGACGGGGCAGAGTGACATGAAAAATGTTTACCAACGGCGTAGGCGGTGTGACGAGCATTGAGGACGAGCCCGCCGATGAAGCCGCCCTGCGTACTCACGTCAGCAGCGGCATGGTATGTGTCATCGAGTGCGTCCTGGATGCGGAAGTACTCCAGCTCGTCGAGCACGTCGTCGGTGTTGTACGCCAGCTCCCGCAGCTTGTGCAGAAGCTCCTTGAGTGCGGTGCTGCGGATGTCCTTGCCTTGTGCACTGTCGAGCATCCCTTGCGCATAGAGCAGCTGCATCTTGAGGGCATCGATGTTGCGGCCAAGCTCAGTGCTGGCTGCCCATGACTCCAACAGGCCGTCCTTGACGGGGGCGAGCGCCTTGCCCACCGCCCACAGCGCAGCGTCCACGGCGAAGTCCATCGCAACCCCAGCTGAAACCATTTCCAGATGCAGATGTTAGTTGTTGACTTGTTGCGAGAGTTTGCGAACTAGCTTGAAGAAGTATATACGTACTACTCACGAATGCGAAACCGGCGCGGCTCCCAGCTGCGAAGACGATGACGATCGAGCTGCAACGGAATTCGATGGGAGTTCCTTTTCTGTATATTGTTTTGCCAGAGCTGGTTGCATGGAGAGGGTATATGTAGGCGCGGATAGGGAGGAGGCGTGGGAGGAGAGGTAGGGATCAGCCGTTAGCTGTGGGTGGAGTATTCCTTTCCTTTATTTGATTCTGGTAGCTGCTGGTGGAGTTTTCCTTTATTTGATTCTTATTTCTTTTCTGGAAACAGGCATCGTTGTGATAAAGTAGAAGACACAAGGCATCTCACATTCTCAAGCAACAGCAAGCACAAGCACCAAACGCACACTTGTTTCATAGGCATCGCATCCTCTACTCTCTTTATGTTTTACTATAACACGTTCATGCTATTTAGCCAGTGCTGGAATAATTTCTTCATCTAATGCAAAAATAGTATTCTCCAAGTGAACCTAGATTTTTCTTTCTCGGTCAATTCAAAAAACAAAAAAAAAACTAAATTATGCCCGAGTAATAAAGGGTTTCCAGATGAGAGATAAGTAACTAGTAACAGTTAACTAGTGAGATAGCTAAGAGGGTGAAACCTAAGCTAGAGTGCCAGACATGCTACTATGTGCACATGCCCCTCACACCACTATGACCAAACTTTAAAAAAAAGGAGGATGACCCCGCATCTGGGAGATGCATGCGGCCATTTTATTTATTATTTACAAAGACCTTACAAGGTAATACATCAGTAAGTCTCAAGCTACCATCTTAACAATATTTGTCGCTACTCCTAACCTTTTGATGAAGGAGCGTCGATGGTCCGAGCCGAATACCAAACAGACCTCGCACCAAAACCTAACATCTAAAACCGGAGGCCCCAACCAAGCCTCATACCGGGTCTGAGGCACACACCGGTCCGACGCACTCTCAAAGGTCGTCGCCGCCGTCTTTCACCGATCCATCTTCAGAGCAGGTACTGACGCATCGACCTTGCCAGGTCTGCCGTCGGCGCCACCACAACGCCAGACAATGCCACCATCCCGCGCTCGTTCATCACCATGCGTACAACGCCGAGACCCCGCTGCTCCATGCCGCCAGGAGACACCGTTCTTGACATGCCAGATGCCATGCCGCTCCTCCTTCGTGAACACCACCTGCTCTCACTGTCCCATCGCCACCGAAGACACGGCTAAACCGCCTCCACGAACCACTTGAGCTCTCTGCACCACACGCTCCAACCCACCGCCCAAGACGACCCCACTAAGGTGGAAATGACGTTATTGCGCCGCCGCCACCAAATCCCAAGGATTTGGGGTTTTCACTCGGGCAAGGTGTACCTCGACATCGCCTCCAAGGGGGGGGTCCGGCGACTGCAGCACCGCCAATGTCGTGGCAGCCGGCGCCGACCAAGGGTTTCCCCTAGACAAAGCTCCCAGTCCAACTCCCACCATGCTAATCGCCGGATCCTATGGAGACAAACTCGCCAGAGATCAAACAAGCTGGTGGAATTGGCAGTAACCATCAGGTGACCGTCTTTGGATCTAGCCATGGGGAAGAACAGGGATCCCCACGCCGCGACCACCTCCTCCGTGCCATCGCTACCCACGCAGCCAAGGGCCACAGCCAGCCGCCCGGCGGGCGCCTCCCGTCGTAGGAAGGACGCCGCCCTCACAGTCCAGGCCGCCGCCTCGAAGCCCGACCCTTCGTCACCAATAGGAACGAATTGGGTAGATCCTCACCGCCACCTTCACCAGCGGCTGCGCAGCGAGCCGGCAGCCCCCTCCGGAGGCGACGAAGGAGATGGTAATTTAAGGTTTCCATGTGGACATGTCATATTGCTAGTGGGTATCCATTACTCATGCGGGTCTACGATCAATGGGAAAGATGGTGTCTTCTATCTCTGTTGCGCCTCTACATCCCATGGCGCCTACCCAACATAAATTCTACCACCTCTTGAAATGCCAAAACATCTTATATTTAGAAACATAGGGTGTAGGTGTTTACTAATTGAAGAATTAGTCATGTTTACTAATTGAACAGACATAATGGTGCCTACCTTCAGTTATTGGAATCCGTCAGACAGATCTCGCGTTGAGCCGGATGCGCGCGCCATTTGATCTTTCGACATCGTGCGGGTCGCGGCTAGCTCACACACTCTACCTTATCTCTTCACGCGGGACCCTCTCCTCCTCCACTTGTTTCCTCCTCATGCAGACGCCCTCTTCCCTTTTTGCTTCTCCTTCTCACACCCCACCACACATCCATGGCAACTCCTACTGTCCCCTTGCTGGTACGAAGGGATCCCCCGCTGCCAGCCTGCTACCAATCAATTTCGTGGTGCAAATTGAAAGGACGGAAGGGAGGGGAGGTGGAGAATGGTTGCTACGGGGGAGAGGGACAGCAACACCATGCCACGAGCAGGACAACCACCACCAACCGGCACTGCAAGACACCGCTGCAGATGCTATGACCAGCGTCGCGAGAGGCTGGAACTGGTAGATTGGGATGTTGGCACTGCACCCTGCCGTGCTGCATTTGGTATTTGATGGGAAGCAACATGTGATGGAAAAGCTGCAATAAGCAGACAATCCTGCTACAACCGGCGAATGCAAGATGCTGGAACCGGCTATGTCGTTGTTGCAACAGTGGTGCATAATTGCTGGAACAGGCCGGTGGCAGAGCTCGAACTGTGACCACGGAATGCTACAACGGACAATGGCGGTTGCTATGACTGATGATGAGACAAACCTGCAACCGGCATCGGAAAAAACTGGGACTGGCTACGGCACAACTTCAACCAGCATCGACAAAAGCTGTGACAGCGGCGACCAGGGCCGAGCCCGGTGCTACAACCGGCAATGGCGTTTGCTAAGACCGATGTCGACAAATGCTGCAACCAGACACTGTGCTTCCACGCCCTAGGTCTGCGGTTCAGTGGCCGACTACGACGGTGCTACGATCGCGGTCGGCGGGAGCGGCGACCGGCATGGCAATGCCCCAGTAGTGAAGCTCGGCGACCATGGCCATGGCGGCACCCCTCGCGCGGAGCTCGACGACCATGGCCAAGGCGGTGACCTGGCAGCCATGGCGGCACCCCTTGCACGGAGCTCGATGCCTTATGGCCACAACGACAAGTGATGCTACTACGGAGCCTTGGGAAGGAATCACGACGAGACGCAGGGACGGCGTGCTGCGTGAGCGACGTGTGTTGGAGATTTTCTTTTCCCTAACGAGATGTGTGAGAGGAGGAAGACGAAGACACAACGACTAACCAACGGTTGCTACGGGCTGAATCGGACGGCCGAGTGACGACCGGACGAAATTTGGGCCGGTTGACCGACGCCTAGCAGCCTCCTTCATGTTTACTTTTTATTTTGAAAAAGGAGGTTCAAACCTTCGGCCTCTGCATCAATCGATGCATACGGTCATCTTTATTAATTATTCAACATAGGTCTAACAGAACATACATCAAACCCTCTGAAGCCATCACTCACACCTACGAAACTCGATAATGTGGAGTGATCTCACTCCCCATATCTAAAACCGGTGTCGTCATTGATCCACCCACATAACGTATCGGAACCCACAACCGGTGCAGCAGACCTAAAGCGTACAGCACATGCACATGTTTTAGACGCCGCCATCATCATCAGGCCGCTGACCCATCTTTAGGAGAGAGATTTGTATCATCCTTGCCAGTCCGTCCATCCGTCGACGCCACCACGGCTCGTCAGTCCAGACGCGAAGATTCTGAAAGATCTGTCGTGCGTAGCACCTGCCGACCAGGCATGACACAGCGTAGCACCTGTCGGCCAGGCATGACTTGACATCTCCACTGAAAGCTTCGTGCAAGATGATCGACGCCACCACGGCGCCAAACAGCGCCACCGCCATGCGCTCATTCGTCCAGACACGAAGATTCTGGAAGAACTGTCGTGCGTAGCACCTACCAACCAGGCATGACTCAACGTAGCACCTGTCGGCCAGGCATGACTTAACATCTCCATCGAAAGCTCCGTGCAAGATGATCGACGCCACCACGGCGTCAAACAGCGCCACCGCCCTGCACTCATTCGTCCAGACACGAAGATTCTGAAAGAACTGTCGTGCGTAGCACCTACCAACCAGGCATGACTCAACGTAGCACCTGTCGGCCAGGCATGACTTGACATCTCCATCGAAAGCTCCGTGCAAGATGATCGACGCCACCACGGCGCCAAACAGCGCCACCGCCCTGCGCTCATTCGTCCAGACACGAAGATTCCGGAAGAAGTGCCGTGTGTAACACCTACCAACCAGGCATGACTCGGCGTAACACCTGTCGGCCAGGCATGACTTGACAGTTCCACCAAATCTTCAGGCCAGACGAAGCCGCTCCATCTCCTGCCTTTGTCATCCAGCGTTGCTCCACAAACAATGCTCCCAAAAAAGAAACGGCACCGCAGTATCACCATCTTCCGATCTGGAAAGTCAGATCTTAGAGTTTCCCCCGAAGCAGTGCCCACCACCAGCAACCGTCCAGGACCCACATAGTGCCCACCACCACTCAGCCCTCAAGGCGACACCTTCAGGAAGGTCACGACATCAAGGACGCCGCCGCCGCCCACCAGAGTTAGGGTTTTCACCCGAGAGGCAGTGAGGTAGGAAGTGGAGGAGCAGACGTAGACCGTCGTCTCTAGGAAGAACAACGGCGCCCTTGAGCGTCGGCGGCGTCGCGGCCGGCCAGGGCCGACCAATGGGTTTCCCCTTATCTGAATCTCCTCCATCAGCTTCATCCACAGCCACGCCGACAACGCCAGGAAACCGCAGGAGAGAAGCACACCGCGGGTATCTGGATCAATGAAGATCCAATCTGAACAGTGACGAGTACCACCACCCTGCGCTGGCCGACGGCGTCCGGACGCCGGATCCAGAAGGATCTGACCCGAACTTGACGACGCAAGCGACCACCATGTCTTGCCCCTCCAGCAGCCGCCACACCGCGCCGCAAGAACGAACCCCAGCCCTCGACACGCTCCGCACGCCGCCACTAGGATCCACATGCCGCGCCGCCACACCGTGCGCTAGTCGGGCGCCTCCTCACGAACGGTCGTCCCGCGCCAGCCATGTCGCGTGAAGGGGAGAGGATCCCCGCCGCTGCCCCTGCCGGCCAGGCTTTGCCCGGCGGCGCTGCTGGCGGCAGCGAGGATGAAGGAGGAGCGAGAGAAGACCGACGGCGGCGGCTAGGGTTACCCCCTGGTCGCCCACGGGGGCGACGGGAGGGGGTTCCCCGGGCTTTTCCTGAATGAAACGAGTGTCGCAAGCACTGGCAGGTGGGATGGGAATTGCCGAGTTGGTGAGAAGCGGAGGTGTTTTCGTTTAGCTCACCGACTCCGATTAGATGGATGCCCCACAACTTCTTTACGTAGAGTGCTTTCCCCAGGTTCTTCCTCCTCTAGTCTAATCTAATTAGGGCATGTACAACGTTGTACAGTCAGCCGTCTATAACAGGTGCCAACTAAGATATTTGATTATGTGGAGGAAAGAGAAATAGGAGAGAGGATTAGTCCGTCGGTAGAATTATAGACAGTCGATAGCCCTGAAATCTCGTCCGCTATCGACGGTCTTTTCCCGTTGTACCGAGGATGTCTGCACTCTCGTATTTACCCCTTCACGAACGATCAAATATTTCATTGATGTGAAGCTCCAATCACTCTCGCCGGTGGTGACAGTCCTTCAGGCTTTAAGAATGAGGAGGGAAGATGGTGTGAGCAGCGGCCGGCGGCAGGCTGTGGCGATTCGCAGGCGCCGCCACCAGTGCTTAGCTGACATTCGCAAATCCGCCGCAGGCCCGCATCTCGTCAGGCATACATGTCACTAGCGCCCAGATCTCCTTCGTGTTCACCATGGCCGCAGTGCAGACGTTCTGGCTGCCGTCCTTTAAAGCAAAGTCCGGCTCCGTGTATGTTCAAATGACTTCACAGTCCACCCATGACATGCCCGATGGTTTTGGCAGATTGGAATCATTCTTTGAGGGATTTGATTGCATGCATACTGGACAAGAATTACTCTATAGTTTTTCTTGCCCCGTAATCACGCCCCTGCTAATTGTATAGACATCTAAACAGACGCCGCGTTGAAGCAGTTGTCTTTAGCCCAGTCTAGACATGATATGGCAGAGCACTACAGACAACTACTGTCTAGACTATTGTAAGTAACCCCTCGTTGCATGTCGGATTACAGTGCTCACCTTCATGTTTACTTGCGGGCCATGCCTTTTTCTTTTAACTCCACGCTGTTTTAACGACCACCCAACGTTCAGTTCTGGCAGTGAAGTTGGGCAACCACGGGATGGTTGTCCTAGCCAGTACTTGGATTAAAGAACCTCAGACGCCATTGCAATTTGCAATAATGAACAGAGGAACAGAGAGATCCTTACCTGCAAGGCTATGAGGCCAGCTGTGCACCCGACCCGCAGGAGCATTCCGTCGAACACCTCCCAGGCACGCGCAGCACCAGCCGCGCACATCATGCATTGGACAAGACAAACAGCACCGCGGGGGGGGGGGGGGGGGGGGGGACTGGTAGAGCGGCTAGCCGACGCACTGGAAAGCAAGGCGGAGCCGGTGGCGAGCAGGCAGGTTTGGGCTGAGCGGGACTGCGGGAGGCCAGCGGTGGGGTGGGGGAGGGTGATGACGCTACGGTGGAGAGGACACACACGAGGCTGGGGAAAATATTTTTTCCAGTCTAGCGTCTCTACTCTTAAGGCCTCGTTTGGTTAAGGGGGATTGAGAGGATTTGAGAGGGAGGGATTTTAAGGGTGTGTTTGGTTGGAGGGATATCCTCCCAGGGACAGGGATAACCACTTTTTTCTGTGGTTGCCATGCGTATGGATCTGGGGCGAGAAGGGACAGAGTCAACCAGATGCTGGGAATATTCCCAGAAAAAAGGGATGTGGCCAACCGCCAAAAACGGGCGGGCGGTGGCAACCACCCTGGGGCAGCCGGCGCGGGAGGGCGGCCGGCGCAGGAGGCGGCCGGCGTAGGAGCTGGCCGGCGCGGGAGGCCGGCGCAGGAGCTCGCCGGCGCGGGAGGCGGCCGGCGCAGGAGCGGGCCGGCGCGGGAGCTGGCCGGCGCGGGAGGCCGGCGCAGGAGCTGGCGGGCGCGGGAGCTGCCGGCGGGGAGCTGGCCGGCGCGGCCGGCGCAGGAGCGGGCCGGTGCGGGAGCTGGCCGGCGCGGGAGGCCGCCGCGGGCGCCGCTGCCGCGGGAGCTCGCCAGCCACGTGGTTATCCATCCTCCCAACCACCCTAGCCAAACAAAAAAAAGGATAACCTTACCCTCCAACCAAACAAAAAAAAGGGTTATCCTCAGCCACCTGGTTGGGGATACCCACAACCACCCTAGCCTATCCCTCCAACCAAACACACCCTAAGGGATTGGATGAATCCCTTTGTTTCACCCAATCCTCTCAAATTCCCAGGGTTTTGCTTCCACTAGTCTCCCGAGAAGGATTTTGAAACACATGTATAGGAAGGGATTGAAGGGAAACGGAGGGGATTGGGCTAAGCAAACCCCTCCTATCAAATGGGCGCGCGAGGATCTATGGGGTTTCTGGGCCCCTCGGGGATTTTCCTCTCAAATCCTCCCCAATCCCCCTTAATCAAATGAGGCCTAAAGAGGAATTGGGAGCCGACGTTTTATGATTTACTTTCGTCTTTTCTTCCATCTTTTGATTTTTTTTTTCTCTCCTTCTACTATCCTTTTCATTCTGATTTATCGGTTTATTTTTGTCTTTACTTTTTTATTACAATCTATCATTTTTCTAACATATAATAAATCACGTATCTAACTTTTTGAAGTTATCCAAATCAATCGAGCCTTTTCATTGGTGCAATTTATTTTAGTAAACAAATAACACATTTTAATCTAACTTTCTTAACTTATTCAAATCAACCGATCCCTTTTATTAGTGCAGTTTATTTTAGAAAATAAATAATATATTTTCATGAAACAAATAACGGGTTTCAAGAAAGTTAACATCTAAATCACAACAAATAAATTTTATTATGAAAGCATTATGTATGGTAGTAGGTAGGTCTTTCGTCAGAATGGTCTCCCATCCGTCGATATCTTCATCCCACCGATCTTTTCCTTCCCTATGCTCCCCACAACCTGATTTATTTTCGTCTCCTAAAAGGGGAGTTGATAGCCCGCGTTCCACGGTTTATTTTCATCTATCCCCAACCTTCATTTAGTTTTTTTTCGTCTTTCCTCCCACCGTTCCTTCCCATCTTGGTGCTCTACAACATTTCTAATATTATATGTGGATGACATATTGCTGATTGGAAAAAAATATAGAACTTTTGGAAAACGTAAAGGATTACTTAAATATATTTTTTCAATGAAGGACGTAGGAGAAGGTGCTTACGTAGTAGGCATCAAGATCTATAGAGATAGATTAAGACGCCTAATAGAACTTTCACAGAGAACATACCTTGATAAAGTTTTGAAGAAGTTCAAATTGGAATAGTCCAAGAAAGGGTTCTTGCTTGTGTTACAAGGTATAAAGTTGAGTAAGACTCAATGCCCAGTGACTGCAGAAAATAGAGAAAAGATGAGTGGCATCCCCTATGCTTCATCCATAGGGTCTATCATGTATACAATGTTGTGCACAAGACCTGATGTCAACCTAGCCATAAGTATGGCGGGAAGGTTTCAAAGTAATCTAGGAATGGAGCACTCGACAACGGTCAAGAATATTCTAAAGTACCTCAAAAGGACAAAGGAAATGTTTCTCGTCTATGGAGGTGACGAAGAGCTTGTCGTAAAGGGTTACGTTGATGCAAGCTTCGAAACTGATCCGGATGACTCTAAGTCACAAAGCGGATACGTGTTTATTCTCAATGGGTGCGGTAAGCTGGTGCAGTTCCAAGCAGAGCGTCGTAGCTGATTCTACATGCGAAGCGGAGTACATAGTTGTCTCGAAGGCGGCTAAAGAGGGCGTCTGCATGAAGCAGTTCATGACATATCTTGGAGTTGTTCCAAGTGCACTGGATCCAATAAATCTGTTCTATGACAACACTGGTGCCATTGCTCTAGCCAAGGAACCAAGGTTTCACAAGAGGACCACACCCGTAAAGTGACGCTTCAATGCCATCCACGGTTACACCAAGGAGGAGAACTAAATATTTGCAAAGTGCATACGAATCTGAATGTTGCACACCCATTGATTAAACCTCTTCCACGAGCAAAACATGATCAACACCAGAACTATATGGGTGTTAGATTCGTTACATTGTAAATCACATAGTGATGTGAGCTAGATTATTGACTCTGGTGCAAGTGGGAGACTGTTGGAAATTTGCCCTAGAGGAAATAATAAAATTATTATTATTATATTTCCTGTTTCAAGATAATCGTTTATTATCCATGCTAGAATTGTATTGAATGGAAACTCAAATACATGTGTGAATACATAGACAAAACATTGTCCCTAGTAAGCCTCTAGTTGACTAGCTCGTTGATCAAAGATGGTTAAGGTTTTCTAGCCATAGACAAGTGTTGTCACTTGATAACGGGATCACATCATTAGAAGAATGATGTGATGTGCAAGACCCAAACTATGAACGTAGCATGTGATCGTGTTATTTTATTGTTACTGTTTTCTGCATGTCAAGTATATATTCCTATGACCATGGGATCATGTAACTCACTAACACCGGAGGAATGCCTTGTGTGTATCAAATGTTGCAACGTAACTGGGTGACTATAAAGGTGCTCTACAGGTATCTCCGAAGGTGTTCGTTGAGTTAGCATGGATCAAGACTGGGATTTGTCACTATGTATGACGAAGAGGTATCTCGGGGCCCACTCGGTAATACAACATCACAAAACAAGCCTTGAAAGCAATGCGAGTAAAGAGTTATCCACGCGATTTTGTACTACGAAACGAGTAAAGAGACTTGTCAGTCACGAGATTGAAAATAGGTATAGAGATACCAACGATCGAATCTCGGGCAAGTAACATACCGAAGGACAAAGGGATGTTATACGGGATTAACTGAATCCTTGACATAGAGGTTCAACCGATAAAGATCCTCGTAGAATATGTATGATCCAATATGGACATCCAGGTCCCGCTATTGGATATTGACCGGAGAGTGTCTCGGTCATGTCTACGTAGTTCTCGAACCCGCAGGGTTTGCACACTTAAGGTTCAGTGACGTTATGGTATAGTTGAATTGTTGATGTTGGTAACTGAATGCTATTTGGAGTCCCGGATGAGATCCATTACATCATGAGGGTTTCCGGAATGGTCCGGAGACGAATATTGATATATAGGAAGTGTCCATTTGGCTTCTGGAAGGTTTTCGGGCATTACTGGTAAAGTACCGGGAGTGACGAATGGGTTCTGAGTTCAACCGGGAGGGTCCACTCACCCGGTGAAAGTGCAGTCATGCCCTTAATCATGTTTTGGTGTTGCTGACAACACACATATAGATAACTAATCACTAATCCCCTGTAAGCTATTGTGAATGATCATGTGTTGATAAGGACAAGCTCATGTGCTAGCAAGGACAAGATCAAGATAAGCATTCCTGAGCACTACATGCTTGATTCTTGTGGATGTTCACATGATGGACAAATGAAGATGAATACATAAGCTAGGCTTTCCACATTGTGTATGGGAGAGCTACTTGAAGACTTCATCATGTCTTGCTTTCAACTTGAGCCAAGAAGGAACAACAACATCAAGCTCAAGTGAAAGGGCTAACTCAAAGGTATCAGTCCCTTTGACGTTAGTGGTGCGGAGTGATGATCAGCGAATAAAAGTATACACTCAAGTATGGATCATCGGTACCCCTTTTATAATTCTTGAGTCTTTAGGGATCCCGCACTATTAAGAGGGGATCACAGGTTTTGCGATGAACTTGCTCAAACTACATCTCCACTGTTTCTGCTCATACCACATCTCCACTGCTCTGCTGTTATCTGTAAACAGAACCAATGCCTCGGACATCCGGCTTCCTCCGGACGACCGAGGGCCGGACGACCGACTGCTTCGGAAATCCGGAATCCTATACCACAGAAATCAGAGCCATATAACTCGGACTTCCGGCTCCCTCCGGACGTCCGGCCAGCTTCGGAAATCCGGAGCTTTGCACCAGAGAAACTTGAGCCATATAACTCGGACTTCCAGCTCCCTCCGGACGTCCGACCCTCGGACGTCCGGCCACTTTCGGGAATCCGGAATCTTGCACCAGAGAAGTTTGAGTCGAATAACTCGGACTTTCGGCTTTCTCCGGACGTCCGGTCCCTGTTCAACTACACAGTGGTTCCAAATATATATACATCCCTCGAACGACCGGCCCCTGTCGGACGTCCGACTCCTTGTGGACGTCCGGACATCCGTGAACTGCCGGATGTCCGACCCCTGTCTGACTTAAAGTGTCCCCAACGGCTATTTTACTCTCCCCACTATATATACCCCTCCCACTTCGTGAGAGGGTGTCTAACACAGCCATATCCTCATAAGAACACATTTCTACCCCACATACATTTGCTCACACCAAATCTTAGATCCCAAGAGCATTTGTGAGCCCCCTTGAGAGTTGTTCCAATCAAAAGATAGATCGTCTCCCTCTCCTTCTCTCAACCCAAGCTATTTGAGATTTGAGCAAGTTTTGAGCATTCCCCGTGATCTTGTTACTCTTGGAGGTTGGAGACTCCTAGGCGGTAGGAGTTCTTCGAAGAGGAATCAATCCGTGTGATTACCCCCGGAAAAGTTTGTGAGGGTTTGGAAGCCACCTCAAAGGCTTACCACTAGTGGTTGAGAAACGCCTTCGTGGTGTTATCTCAAAGGGAGATTAGGGTGAACCTTCGTGGCGTTGGTGTGCCTTCGTGGTAACATCCACCTCTCTAACGGTGACTAGCTTCCCTCCAAGGAAGTGAACATTGGGATACATCTTCGTCTCAGTGACCTTGGTTATCCTTAACCCTAACTCCTTACTTGTGGTTTACTTGTGTTACTTGAGCATACATACATTGCATATTGTTTGTGCTCATTATATTGTGTTGGCTATTTCTTGTACAAGGTTAATCATTCAATATACCCTCTATATCCACACGTTCACACTTGCAACTTTTGATATATCGTGTGCTATAGTGTGATCTAGTATCTTGTGTCGTTCACCTACTTGTCGTGTGATATAGTTCAAGTAAGTTTGTGTAACTTACTTGTGCTTGTTAGTAACTGTATTGTGTCCATCTTGGTAGATCGTGTTGTTGATACACGTTGCAGTGCCTAGTGCATTTAGGATTTGTGCTTGACAAGTATCCTCTTAGTTTATTTCCGCATTAGGTTTAAGCCAAATCCGAAGAAGTTTTTAAATAGCCTATTCACCCCCCCTCTAGGCGTCATCGAGGTCTTTTCACCCGGGAGGGACCCAAACAGGCACAAGGGTGGCTCACCAATCCCTAGTGGGCTGGTGGCCAGACCAAGAGGGCCTATTCGGTCGAAGGGAAGAAGGAAAGAGAGGTGGGGCCAAACCAAATTAGGGAAGGGGATCCTCCTCCAAACCGTATTGGAGGAGGACTCCTCCTCTCCTCCTTGCGCCGGTCGAACCCTAGGAATCGTCCCTAGGGCGCCACCTCTCCCTCCCTACTATATATAGCGGAGGTGAGAGAGGCTTTTTGCACCTCAAGCCACAACGCAACCCTCTCTCCCTCCACCACTTCGTGACACCTCGTAGCTAGTTCGGTACGGTACGGCAAAGCCATACTGGAGTAGCTCCACCATCATCACCGCCACGTCGTCGTGTTGCCGGAGGATTCAGCTACCTCTTCGTCTCTCTTGATGGATCAAGAAGGCGGAGATCGTCATCGAGATGCACGTGTGCTAAACGCGGAGGTGCCGTCCGTTCGACGCTAGATCGGGACAGAGTTCGTGGGACGACTTGCAATTTGGATCGCGAAGATGTTCGACTACATCAACCGCGTTTCTTAACGCTTTCTGCTTAGCGATCTAAAAGGGTATGTGGATCCGATCTCCCCTCTCATAGATGATCATCACCATGGATAGGTCTTGCGTGTGCGTAGGAAATTTTTTGTTTCCCATGCAACTTTCCCCAACATAGGCATCACATCCAAGATAAATAGACCGACTTCTCCGTGCATCTACTTCTATTACTCCACACATCAAATGCTATCCAACATGCATCTCATGTATTGAGTTTATGGAGAAATGGAGTAATGCCTTAAGAATGACGACATGATCTAGACGATATCTATTCATGTAGGAATAGACCCCATCATTTTTATCCTTGATAGCAATGATACACGCGTGTCATGTCTCTTTCTGTCACTCAGATTGAGCATCGCAAGATCGAACCCATCACAAAGCACCTCTTCCCATTGCAAGATAAAAGATCAAGTTAGCCAAACAAAAACCAAATACCGGAGAATAAATACGAGGCTATAATAATCAAGCATGAATATGTTTTCATAGATCTGATCATAACTCAAAATGCATCGGATCCCAACAAACACACCGCAAAAGAAAGAGTTACATCATATGGATCTCCAATAGACCATTGTATTGAGAAACAAAACGAAATATAAAGCCATTTAGCTACTTCCTACGGACCCGTAGGTCTGATATGAACTACTCACGCATCATCTGAGCACCAATGAGGATGTTGAACCCCTCTGTGGTCGTGTTCCTCTCTGAAACGAGCTCTAAATTGGATTTCATGGCTGTGGAACTTGCGGCGGCTTAAATGATTTTTTGTCGACTCCTCTAAGGTTTGCTGAATATTGGGGTACTTATAGAGCTCAGAGGCGGTGGAGAAGATTCCTGAGGGGCCCACTAGACACCAGGCCGCGCCAGGGGCCTCTAGCACACCCTGATGTCTAGTTGCCCCCTGGGCCTCGTCTGCTGCTCATTCTTGGTTTCCTAGTTTCCTTGTGGTCCAAAAAAATTCTCCGTAAAGTTTCGTGGCAATTGGTCCTCATATGATATGAATTTTTTGCAAAGGAGAAAAAACAACAACTTGCACTAGGCACTATGTCAATAGATTAGTCCTAAAAATGATATAAAATTGCTATAAAATGATTATAAAACATTAAAGAATGATAATATAACAACATGAAACAATAAAAAAATATAGATATGTTGGAGACGTATCACACAACACCATTTGAAAGTTTCTGCTGAAGAACATAATAGTAGACTAGTTAACAATGTAATTAGCAATGTACTTTACGGAATTATAGTGTTGTTAGCAACTCTTACCAAGATATTTGCACGAATGTCATCAGCCCTCAACTTATGCACTAGTGGCATGTATAATGTATAATTTGGGTCACGTCCATTATATATGTTGTCCTTAGCAGACATGACACTATTAACAAAGGTGACAAGAGAATCATTCTCCTCCCTAGTTAGATGTGATCCATAATGTAGTGTGTCATGTCTACTTTCTTATGTGTTTCACTCGAAGACAAGAAATAAACTCTCAATTAAAAATAAACAAGTTAAGTAGGTATGAACACCAAGTATTTTTAAATAAACAATGCGAATTACTTAACAAATATGGTTGACAAACTCACATAGAGGTAAAACTCGAAGCATATTGGCATCCACCCAGATATCAATATTACCTTAAATATCATCTTCCGGACGAATATTAAAGGTTATTTCCATATCCTCCTGAAATCCATATGCTTTGCATAGAGCTTGTCAAGTTGAGCAACCAAAAGGCGAGTGTCCCGCAAAAAAAAACCCAAAATGCGAGTGATTAACTACATTGTATAGTTTAACTGGAAATGTAAAACCATTTTTAGTCCTCAGGTGAGCTCTCCTCGTCTCCATATTCTCCATTTCTTTGAAATCGAGCTTCTTCAAGACATGTCGTCTTGCATGAGAGGGGATGCACTAATTGAATTGTAAAAAATAGAAATTACACACTGAAGAAAATAAACACAAAGCAAAGAAGCAAAAATAGTGGTCATCATTGCATACTGTAAAAACTTAAAAAGTCTCGTTAAGCTTGATGGTGAAGAACCTGTCGTTTCGCACGTGAGGCCTATCACACATACCCTGATCTTCGTTTAAGCGCACCCAAAATTTTCATTTTCCCCTAAGGCCCTCCCTTACAACAGAATCTTCGTGGAAAAATGGGATGTGGAAGTGAAGAAAGACCATGGACGCACTCATCAGCACTGACCTTAAGGCAAGATTGGATGGACGGTGAAAAGACTGGAATTTAGAAGGAAAAACATGTTTGTTGATAGTCACGTCGAAATTTCTAAGCACTTAGTTTATGCCAAGAACATTCCAAGTTACACTTCTTTTAATCATGACAAGCGTTGATACATTACCTGTCCTAGTGAACATATTATTACATCATGTTGGCATGGTTTATATCTTTATGAATTTTGTTCTCATTTTTAACTTCTTGTTCGTACCTTAGTTTTGCCTATTGTTTAGTGCTTCGGTAGAAGTTAGTATAGAGTATAATAGTTTACGAACTCAAGTCTTAGTGTGGACTCGACTAGAGATCGTGACAATATAGTTGTGTTTAGAGGGGATGACTAACCTTAAATCCTCAGATTGGACACATTGTTGGAAAAATACTTCCATGCACTTGTGGTTAGGCCACAACTGCTATTCTTTCTCGTGCTCAACCAGAGAGAGATAAAGAAAGGAAGGGGAGGGGAGAGAGAGACGTGATATGGTATGAACTGCGAAGGAGTTCAACAGAGTGACATGTGAAGTGCTTATCAATAAAGCGGGCAAACACTTCGAAGGAGTGCATCGTCAAGAGGGCGGGTGCGATGACACCTTAGGTGTGGAAGGGTGTTGGTGGGACGAGAGGAGCATGCGTGCCTACTCGGGACGGAGATGGAAAGAGGCGCGACTATCCGACACCGATGATGATGCTCGTTGGAGGGGTTCCTCGAGGAAGACCTGGGTAGGCTGAGACTGTGTGGGCATGAGACAACTAGCGTGTCATGATGGAGCACGTGAGCGAGGTGTGGTGACTTAAACGTTATAGGAGAACATTTTCCTTGTAAATCAAGACAACTTCAACGATAAACTGATATACCGATTTGGTTTTTAAGTGGAGAAGCTCGGGAAGATGCCCTTCCCCGTCTTCTCTCCATTGTGGTGTGAAGAAATAGGGGAATTGTCTTTTGAATTGAGTTCTTTTGGGCTTGTCCTTATTTCCAGGGACCTCCTATATGGCGCATGACGCGTTGGTGAACATGCGAGCGCGTACCCCTCCCCTCCCGCGCGCCCTAGTGGTTCAACCAATGAACGGGGCTGGATGCCCCTTTTCTATTTTTAATTCTTTTTTGCTTTTTCTTTCTATTTTTAGTTTCTTCTTCTTCACAATAATTTGTAATTTTAAAAATTTCCAAGTTTCAAAAAAGTGAATTTTACCAAAAAAACAATTCTCGATTTTGAAAGTATGAGCATTTTTAATTAAAAAATACTCACCAATTTGGAAATAAATTTTGCAAAAAGTGAAAAGGGAAAGAAGAAAAATGAAAAGAAAAAGAAAAAAAATAAAAATAAAAAAGAACGAAAGGATAGAAGACGGGATATGGGCCAACCCATACAAACGCCCATCACGCGAGGGGGTGCGCGCCAGGTCGTTCGGTAGCGCCCTACGCGCCGAATAGAAGGCACCTTATTTTCGCCTTGAAAGCTGGGAGGAACCGAGTCTTGGGGGAGCAACTAATCAAGGAGTACTCCTCCGTAAGCCCCCTTAAGGGTCACTTGGGGTAGGCTTTCATCTTCTGGATTTTTTTTTCTTTTTTTCGCATGCGTTTCTGGTTTTTAGATGATTTTTACGTTTTTTCGGCTTTTCAGTTCCCGGCTTTTTCTTAGGTTTTGGACAATCTTTCTTAAATGACACGAAAATACGTGGTATTTTTATTTCGTGAGAGACACGGCCATGCTTCTTGCAAAAGGGAGAAAGCTTATTTTCTTCTTTTTTTCTACAATAAGAGGCACGGATTTACTTTCGTGAGAGACACAATCGTATCTCTTGGAAAGGAATTTTTTTTTCTTTCATGGGAGACATGGATTTATTTCTCGTTGAAACAAGGATTTGCTACCGCAAAAGGTACGACCATGCCTCTCGTAAAAGGGGAAAACACTTTTTTTCCTGTCATGAGAGGCATGTATTTTCTTTTAAGAAAAAACCACATTTTTCGTATCACGAAAGGGATGAATTTGCTTATCGTGGAGGTACGGATTTGATTTTGCGAGAGGCACGACCATAGTTCTCGGAAAGTGAAAAATGTGCTCCCAGTTTGGTTTTATTGTCTGTTTATTTTCGTGAAAAAATAAGTTCGTTGAAACCTATTGACATTAAAATATAATCTAATTTTAAAGATCTTGATGCGAGAAATCCAACAGCGAAGATAGTTCGAGATTTGAATGCACGGTTTAAAATATAAAACATTTTAAATAAACGAATCTATGAAAAAAGGGAAAATAAATAAATTATGGCAAGTAGCGTGAATGCATTGCGATACTTGTTGCGACCTGGAAAGATGGGAGTGAATTTGCAAAATGTTCGGTTAACTACTGTAGTGATTTCGTGGTCTTAGACTTATTTCAGCGGAAACACCAAAAGTTGAAGAATACTAGTCTTGTGGTATCTGGCCCGGCCCACTAATATTTCAGGTCCACCAAAGAAACAATGCACACAGCCCCAAAACCCTGGGCCGTCGGTCGCCGAGATCGGGAGCATCCGATCCACCGAGAGAGAGCGAGGGAAGATGAGCGCGGCGGCGGGCGGGCTGCGTCAGCTGCTGACGGCGGCGGTGACGGCGGGGGCGGCGGAGGCGCGCGCCGCCGTGTTCGGGCACGTGGTGAACCCGTCGGGGAAGCGCGCGGCGACGAAGCTGCTGCGGAAGAAGCTCATCGGCGAGCATGTCGCGCAGTGGTACCCCGACGACATCAAGCGCGACGACCCCGTCGTCATGGCGCGCGAGGAGAAAGAGTAAGCGCCCGCGCCCGCCTCACGCCTCTTAGCATTTTGCTTGTTGCTTGCACCAGTGTGGGCTTGCGCTCGCCCGCCACCTGTTCGTCTCGTTCTCAGGGAGGCGTGGTTGACGCCCGCCAGTGACGTGTTTGTTGATATGCCCCGCCGCCTCGGTGAGCCGTCAGGTGGTGGCTCGGTGCTAGTATTTTCTTTCCACTGATGTCTACGCACTTGGTCGCCTGCCTTGCTGCGTTAATAGCTCTGTGATCCATGGTAGGAATGCGTGGTGATTTGTGTTGGTACATACCTGATTTTGTGGCTGCAGGCTTGCAGAGCCTGTCAGTGTTCTTAGTGTGTTGTTGTGATTCTTGACCGCTGTCAATGGTCGTGCACATGCGACATTTGAAGTATAGAAAGGGGCACTTTCAGCAGTAGGGTCTGGATTACAGTAATCCCATTACTGATGTGAAGATCATGAATATCAATCTCATTTTGCTGCTCTATGCCTCATTTGTCCAAATCTAGGATGACTGGATCAAGACAGGGATTGTGTTCAGTTGTCGTTTTGCAACTATCTGGTCTGTTCTTGATATGTACCTATCTTATTGGTGCCCAAGTGACGTGCATTGGCGAAAATTGGTTGTTATAAATAGGTAGTGGTATCCTTTTGGCTGTGTGGATATGCTAGAGGGTGTTAGGTATTTTTTTTAGCATATGCTTCAGGGAGGCCAGTTCTTGTGGTCGATTAGTCAGAGGTAACAGGAGTACTTATTATACGCATGAAGAAAGAAAAATTGCCAGATGCTAATTGATTGTGCATTTCAGTGACTACCTTCGTTTAGCTAGTTTGTTCCTTGCTTGCAATGCTTGTGATGTTTTTATCACTGTTATGCCATTGCCCCTCTGTTGTTACAAGTAATGATTTCAAATATGTATGATCTCTGTTGTGAAAGGCATCACTAAATTATAGCAGATCACTATTCTGAACATTTTCAACAACCCCCCACCCTGCCTGGTTACTTAACTTCTATTGCCGTAATGTCATGCACAGCAGCCGTAAGCTTAAGAATTTCTTTCTGGAAGGTTGTTTTGGCGTTTAGTGGTGTTTACATGACAAGCCTATCTTATCAATGCCCTATCATTCTTTGTGCAGGCGTCTCGCGAAGTTGGAAATGCTTAAACGTCGTGGGAAGGGTCCGCCAAAGAAGGGACAGGGAAGGCGTGCGGTCAAGAGAAACAAATAACTGCCTTGCTTCTTTTTAATTTTACTGCTGATTTGGCAGCTACTGCTGAAATGTTTTCTGCAAAACTACCCTCTGTATTAGGTCACTCATGCTTCCTTTTGTTACTGATTTTGCAACGGGTTTGTTTTCTCTAGTCGGATGACTGGTTTATATACCCTTCTACTTGAAATGCAACATGCATCAGCGTTGGTTTTCTTATCATTATTTTTATTTGTTTTTCCTGGCATACCATCGAGCAAATTGTAAGATTGGAGCCTTGTTAAACCCTGCGGCGAATTGCGACAGCCGATGTGTGATACACTAGCTACCAAGGACACATGCTCTGGCTGGTTTTGGTAAAGGTTCTCTTACCAAGTTTTTTAACAGTGTTGCGTCAGCCAATCCCCACAATATTCACATTATTACATACATTGGTATAAAGGAGATAGGAATCCCAGTTAAGCAACTGGCGTATACAGCACATTACTGAAGTAGTGAAACGAAATATTTTCAAAGTATTAACGGTGAAACGGGACTTGTAAGGATCGAAGGCGCTGGCACATATACTACTACTACCAACGTTTCTTGCAAAGGCATGAAAGGGATCAAGAGCTACTGGGCTTGCAAGCAAAGAAACCCCTGCGAATACGGCGGATCGAGGGTTGGCGAGAAGAGCCGCCTCTACTCCGTGGCCGCCGGCCTGACCCTCCCCCGGCTCATGAGCACGGTCATGCCGTCGGGGAGGCGGACCATGTAGGTGCGGCCGTTGCGGATGGTCACCGTGCCGCCGCCCACCCAGGACCCGTTGCGGAGCACCTCCACGGCCGTCCCCGGCGGCAGCAGCGGCGGGAGCACCCTCTTCCTCTTCTTCGCCCCGGCGACGCCGCTCGCCGGCGGTGACGGTGACGGTCCCTTCCCCTTCGACGGCGGTCGTCGCGCCCCCGCGGCCGGCATTGTACGTGCGTGCGTGCAGGCGGTCGAGGAGTCAGAGTCAATGGATGGGCTCAGGCTATGTAGGCTGCGGCGTCTGAACTGAGGCCGGAGGCCGAGGAACCGGATCGCGCGCCCCGGCCGATACGTAACGTCCGTAGTGGGAATCGGATCACCGGCTTGCCGAGGTGCACACACACAAAGCTCTTTTTTGGCGTGAAATGCAGGCAAGGTCTGTACTGTACGGCCCCAGGTCGCAGTTTTTTCCAGGTCATGGTGACGGTAGAAACCGGACAAGAAGAGAAAAAAATATCCTACGCCACGTGGTGACAACCAACACACGATCAATGCACACCAAGGAGCGCCATTGTGGCGTGGTGGCGTGCGTGGCAGAGCACCGGAGCATCGCCATGGCCATGAGAACAAGCAAAATCCCAAACCCAACATCAAGCCGTGCACCGCCGGGGCTATCGACCGGCGTCTAGATCTCGCGGGGCACGGCGTCGACGCACCTGCCGCCGTCGAACACCGCGGCGGCGGCAGCCCCGCTGCCGCTGCGCCGGGGCACGGACGCGGCAGGGAAGCTCAGCACGCACGCGAAGTCGCTCCGCGCGCCGTTCTGCACGGTGCTCACCGCCACCCTGACGCCGAGCCGGCCCTCGGCCTCCTCCCGCGCGAGCGCCGCGGCCACGGCGCGGGCGCGCCGGCCGGGCGGCACTCTCTGCGTCCCAGCCCACGCCGCGTCGCGCGAGTCGCTGCCCCTCCGCTGCGTGATCTCCGGAAGCTCCGCGGCGGCGCCGAGCTTCTGCCCGGCGTAGGACGGCGTGGCCCTGAGCTCCGCGTACCGCCACGTGCAGTAGAGGCACGGGCTGTCGAACCGGAGCGTGGCGGAGAGGTTGTACGCGACGGCGGAGGCGGCGGGGTCGAAGGCGAGGAGGCGGAGCTCGGCGGTGGCAACGTAGGGGACGACGTGGTGCGGCCGGAGGAGGAGCCGCGGGAGGAGCGACGGGGCTAGGACGAGCACCGCCAGGAGCACGGCCACCGGCGCCAGGCAGGCGGCGGCCGCGGCAGCCAGCGCGAGCGCGCACTGCCGTCGCCTCACCCCGCCGCGAGGGCTGGTTGGCGACGGCGGAACGGGAGGCTCGGCGGTGGTCATCGTGTACGTGTAGTGCTGCTGCAGCTAGGAGACTAGAGTGCAATGCAGGAGGGAAATATCAGTGGTCAGGAGGGTTTTGCTTTGCTCCTTCTTCGCTCCTTCTTTTTTTTTTTTTTTAGATTTTTGCTTTCCTCCTTGAAAGAAGAGACCACCATTGCAAAAGCAAAAGAAGCAACCGATGCATATATCTCGGGATAACTTCCATTTCTTATATGTGCAACTGGAATTTTCTATTTTCCAAAGACAAGGCGGGGCCGGGCCCACCTGTCATCGACACAGCGAGTGGCATGTACGTATCCTGTTGCAGCAGATTACTAAATTAATGGACAGCACATCATCTTGAATTAATCACTTTTGCTTTGATATGATTTAATTAAGGTTGCTGGGAAGAAAGAAAAAGGCCTAGCTAGGAGACAGAATCATCTCTTGTTCTGATCAGAAAATGTACATCAACTTGTGGAAGAACCATAAACTGCAAAACAAAACGAAGAGGCTCTAGGGCCTGTGACGGCGCAAAATTGGCACTAGGTCTCGTTCCGATTTATGCGTTGGCTACACCTCAGATCCAAATGGACTCCCATGGTTCATGGATTCATCGTCGAAAGCTCTCCTCGTGGCTTCCCACAGCTGAGACTCGATCCCCAGCTTCTTCAGCTCATGAAGCCCTCGATCAACTTTTAACATAGTTTGACAAGACAAGGGAAAAAAATGATCACGGTTTTCAACAAAACATTTAGCACAATTATTAGTGTTTAGCGAGGTGATGGATAAAGTTAAAAGAAAAAAAAACACATTGCGAGGTCATGGTACTTCTCACTATGGTTTCTCAGTCATAATTTTGAACAAAACAAAATAGTTGTGGTTTCTTTTGATTAGAACATGCAAACTGTAAAGAATAGTGGGTTATGGACAAGATGACCTCAATAGTAATGGGAGGGAGGCTACCTTCAACGACATCACTTGTCGTAACTGGATGGTTGCCTTGCTCTATCCAAAATTGTAGCCGCTCGTCAGCTATATCTTCCTCTACATCATGGTTTTTAGCCCGCCTCCAAAAGTAGGTCAACCATGCCTGTTATATACTCACAAGAAAGAAACAAAACTGAAGATATGAGTTTCCATAAAATGTTTAAGCTGGCATTTTACTATATGGCCAACTTAGTTGATCATGTTTTAACTTTGACACATAGCGTAACACCAAATAATAATCTGCAGGAACTGTCTTGACGCATCACAAGGATGACAGATTGTGTTTGTACCTGCTTGAAGCGTACATCTTCTCGCTCGTCCTCACTTAACTCTAGGACAAATAGCAAGTCCCCGCAGATAGTTAGTAAAGAAATTTGATGTACTAGTGTTTTTCACAGGCCATAGATGCCAAAGGAATTAGCGAAGAGAAGAACTAACCAGTTGACTCCGGAGAGCTATGACTATCAGCAGGATAAACTGGGCCTGCAATAGGAAGCTTACTCATCATAAAAGGGGTTAAAGCGTATTCATCCAATGCCATCAAGTCAAGCAACATGAATGCTCAGAAGGACAGATGAGCTGGCACAGTTGGCTAGGAAGCAGCTCTAATCACACAAACGAAGTGATAAACTACCTGCAATTCTCCAATACAAACTAGAATTACTGAACCAAAAATTTACATGGTTTTGTCCAGTAATTTCCTGAAGTGATTCTGGTATATATCAATTATATTAAGTGAGTGTAATTGCTCCTTTTTGGCTGCTGTTGTATGCATTGTCAGCTTGCTGAACCATTCAGAGTCTGAAAAAAGTGGCTCTTGGATGCCCAAGAGATGCTATGTGTTACCAAATTGTAACAGCACCACATACAGTCTCGAGTCTTTTAGGAACTCGTATTACTTTATCTTAGTAGACAGACAAAAATTGTTGTGTATCTGTCAGAAGTTCTGAGATATATCATATAGTAACATATTAAAGATAAAAGTATAAGAAATGAGTACATTTTGGAGAAGCCACCTGAGAGAGGTCTGTATCGTCGATGTTCTGCTAAAGCCAGCATGATTGCATCTTCTACCTTCAAAGGGAATATTAGATTATTGCTTCGGAAATTAAAACTAGAAACATAAATATCATTTTCTAACTTCATGAGAACATGTGAAAACAAATTCAGTGACACATACTGCATGTACTATATACTTCACAATGACACAAACTAGTAATCCTAACAGTTACAGGACTCTGAAGTTTGACGACCCGCTTTCTATTTTCATCAAGCGGAATCAATATGATGCACCAATTACTTTCTATATCATTCAGTGTGATTGATAGAAAAGCCGAAATTATCAAAACAATGAACTAGATCAGCATGAGAACTGCCAGAAGATAACTTCCATCTAGGAAATTGCCACTGTAACACTATGGGACATAATTTTCGTTTATTATGTACTCCCTCTGTGAAGAAATATAAGAGCGTTTGGATCACATTGATCGAAACGCTCTTATATTTCTTTACAGAGGGAGTACTATGCATCTCATCAAACTTGATCAATTGGGACTTGCCTCTGGAAGGAACTCATAGATTGGGACAAGCATAAAACTAAGAAAGTATTGAGAAAAACCTTGAGCGAAGCTAATTCACGCAGTCCTTTCTCAACTAAAAGCATGCTCTCAATATTTCCGTCTCCAGCCGTATCATTTACGTCGTTATCTGCTATCCACATGAAGAGTACAAGAAAATAAGTGATGTGATTGAAATTATGATATTATATACCATCTCTGGTACATTTTAAAATGATGATACATCTTTTGAAATTATATTATTTTAAAAAATGACAGAAATATATTAACCTTCCACATGACATCTTTTTCACTTATGGAGGAAATGTAAGTACTTCACTAAGAGAAATGTATTTGGAATTCATTTTCTAGTTGCATGTACGAAATGCAAAGTGAAAATCCCTATCTTCTGCGACAACAAAATATAAATATCAAAGATGATATGCAACTCAAAGCAACTCAAGCACATTCTGCAAATTTATTTATGTCCTTTCCAGTTTCATTTTTATCTTGATATCAGAATCCTTGATCATTTCATGGCTATCTGGCCTTCATCTACATGTATCACGGCATAAGCTACATGTGGAGTAATCTAAATGTGAGACGCATATATAAACAGCTTCATGGTAGTAACATAATAACTATAATGAAGAGACCAAAAGATGGATTTTGGAAGGGAATCTGACCTGATAAAGTTCCATCTCTAGCCTTTTGCCCAATTGATAGGACGACTTCAAGTGCAAGTGGTGCAACCGAGGACCAGTGTTCTAGTTTTTGTTCAGCGATATCAGAATGTATACCTAAAATAGACACCTTTGTGTTAGCCAGCCATTCTGACAATCTTAACATTAAATAGTTTTAAAAGTTTGACTGATCATTTATGGATACGTCTTTTCTAATGAAGAATATCAAATTTTCCCTGACAATTCACAATAAATTTGTCAGGCTTCAGAGAAAATTATGACAGACAAGTAAGGAATGAATATGTCCATGAATAACTTAACAAAATTATTTTGAAACAGGAGACAGTATTAAAGGGTACACTCCTTGGAAGGCAAACTATGTGAAGTGTTTATGGCAACATTAGCTTGTGAATTTGAATGAACAAAGCAGGCAAGGGCAATAATGCATCCCTGAGCCCTTATTTATAACCAGAACCCAAGCCCTTAGTTTCTCGATGTTAACAATTACAATGGAGGACAGTTTCTGTTTAGGGTTCCACAAATTTACTTGTTTCCCTGCTACTTTTTGTGCTGTAGTAGAACGGTAGAGAATTTTGAGAAATTAATTAGACTATATTAGAGGAAGATCCCAGAAAAAAAAACAGGAAGATAATCTCAGTACCAAGTCTAACAGATAGTTTCCAATAGCGGGCGAGCCAACACCTCTTTAGCACCACCTCCTCCTGATAAATGATTTTCATGAATGTATTGGATCCAAAAAGAACAAAATGCCAGAATATGAATAGACCAGCAAGCCTACACACCATTTCTTCTTGTGACAGGGTTATTCTGTTGGATGTTGCATGAAGAGATCTCAGTTCTGATCCAATACCTACACGCCGAGATACAGATGCGGCCATCTCACCAGCAACCTACCCAACAGAGTAAATAAAAGTTTAGGCTTACAAAACATGACTGAGGAAAACTCACTCAGCAATAAGTAATCATATTTGGTGAACTATTCACCTTCGCTTCTGATCGAAGGGCTGTAATCTCATCGCAGCTTGCACTGTTACCCCTTCTTGAAGCAATTCTCATTGAAGCCTAAGAGAAAACAGATCTCGAGGTTGGACAGAATTAGTATGCAAAATCTTAGAATTGCTTTTGGTTTTCCCGTAATTTCTAACTTGGTTTTATGAAATGAAGAAAGTCCATTATATTCTGGTATGTCAACAACCAAGGGCCCGGGTGTGGTGTGGGGTGCAATCTTCCTATCCAAGGGTGCTCATGGGGCAGCGAACTGATGGGGCCCGATTGCCTCCAATAGACCATACAAGGGTTGTCTTCCCATGTGACACGTGGGAAGCGGGGTTGGGCACCCGTTACCTCCAATCTAACATGGTCCGAGGTGCTGAAACGCCATGGTCCGGGTAACGGCATCTGTCCCCTGTGCCATGTCCCGGAGACTGGTTCTCACATTCTGTTCTCCTGCGTCGCGGCACAGCCACTTTGGTGCTTTGTTCGCGAGGCTCTGGGACCGGAGTGGGAGGCCTATGACCTTGCAGATTTTCTGCAGGTGCGGGCCACCCAGGTCGGCCGTAAATGCCGACTGTTTTGGCTGGTCTTCGCAGCTATGATGTGAACTGTTTGGACTACTCGCAATAAAACGGTGATTGAGAAGGTGTTTCAACGGCGTGCATCTGACTCGTTCTTCAAATTCCTTGCCTTCTTGCAGCACTGGCATCCGCTCGTTAGGACTCGAGACCGGGACCGGCTTCAGCGCTACCTGGACGCGTTGATGGTGGCCGCCCGACGGCTCTCCTCTACCTCGCATGCTGCTTAGCTTGTCCCGGTGATGGCATTTTTTGTTTCTTCTCTTTTCTTGGGCTGGATTGTGTTGTTGCCCCAGCGGACCCTCTTTTCTATTTCTTTGGTGGGATATGATGTCTGGATTCTGGTCTATTTGCTTTATATATAAAACGGGGCGAAAGCCTGTTTCGAGAGACATGGTCCGCTAGCAAACGGACCTCCCATAGGCCTATGTCTCATTCATACAGCTCTCGATTGGCCGGTTACCAGTCAGCCTTTGGTTGGGCTAGAGTAGTTCAAATATTTCCCCATTTGGTAGAAGCAAGTTACAAATTGTGGGGGAAATATATTTATTTTGAAATATCGACCATCAAAAAGGAGAACTCAAGAGAAGCTAACACCTAAAGCACCACATCAAAGTACAAAAAAGGACTCAAATCAAAATAAGCTTTCACATTTCGACAAAATGTTGAGCAGGAGAAGCTTTGGATAGAAACATACCCTTCTCTGTTCTAGTGCTGCAGCCTTTCTGAGAGTCAAGGCAGAAACATGGTTTAAAATATGGACAACATATAAATAAAAAGAAATGGTACGTTTTAGTAAATCACATACCTGCTAAACAAATTGACCTCTGGTTCTATGGCATCACCCATAACAGCGGCCTGAAATTCAAAAAGCAAAGATTGATTAGCACAAAACATGGATATGGCACAAAGCGAGTGCAGACAAATTAATGCAAATGGCTTCCGAAAACTGAAACAGAGTCAATAAGTTTCATATTTGGTCTTTAGTGGCTCAAGGAGTAGGACTGAAACTTGGTATGCTGCTCTTATACAGCTATTGAACCAGTAGGTCTGCTGAATAGCAATTAAAGTGCCACCTCGCCATATGAAGCATCTGATATTCAAAATTATTTATTTATTAGGAGCACAGTTGAGTAAAAGAGACAAATGTCACAGTTACTTTTTAGCAACTGAAGGCAAACCTGGACGTCTTGGTTTTCTTAGGCCTTAATTTTTTTTCTGAGTTGCTATGTAAAAGATGAAGCCAAATGTAACACGGTGGCATGTAAATTCAGTGTAGAGAAATTAATCTATGACTATTAACAGAAGAGCATATTAACAAGGAGCCTAGAACAAATGTTGCATGGATCCAAACATATTATGCAGTTGTAGCACCAGCCTCCAAGGTAAATACTAAAATAGAAGTACACTAGGATTAAACCAGCTACTCAACTAGTATCAGAACTTGCTAAAATAAATTCAGTAGTTTTTAGCACAGAAATAAACCTGTCTGATATCTGCTTCATCGTATCTATCGTCTTCAAACTGAAGTTCGGAAGATGCATGCCAGCATAACAAGGATGTTGAGTGCTTCCAACAAGTAGAAGTAGAAGTAAAATCCATAATCGTAATTTTATCTCACCTTATCGTACATGCTATCATTTTCCACTTGAAGTGTGTTAATCTGCAAGGGGGGCATCCAAGAACCACAGGAGTGTTCCAAATAAGATAATAATCGATCTTAAGGTGAAGGAATGACATCTGAAGAATAACATATATACAGCATACATATCATATTGGTTGGATGAGTATTCTAATCTAAAGGAGAGCAAAAAATTTGTTAGGCAACCTAAAGTAACAAATCTTATATTTTCGTTTTTTCAATGCACGCTCAGCTTTTCTCGGGGAAAAACATAGAATTTTCTGAATATTCGGCCATTATTAATTTCCAAAAAAGTATTTCTGATGACATGATTTACCTCATCATTAAGAGAAGAAGAGGAGCGCCGTCCTCTCATCGAGCTTCCAAAATCAACTGATCTCCTAAGGATGATGTATCTTATATTACTTACCATGTGATTATAAATAAATAGTATTCATAGGCAATAAATACTTAATGAGTTGTCTTCTGCTTATAAACAAATTCTCTGTCAGTAAACTGGGAAATACTATTAGATACTCCCTCTGTCCCACAATGTAAGACGTTTTTGCAAGCTTACATTGTGGAACAGAGGGAGTAGTATTTGACACATAAACTGCAGCCTCAATAAACTAACAAAGTAAAAAAACATGAGTCATGACTCATGAGATAAATAATCTATTCCATTTGAATTAACATAACTTGTACATAGGTGAGAACCCTTTATAGCACTATACTAGCAACACCATACCATAAGCAATTCACGGCTTATAAATAGTATGAAACCTGCGGCGTGCAACGCCTGAAACTAGAATGCGTGAGAATACTGACCTTTGTTCCCTGCGGTTAGGGACGGAGACGGAGGATTCCGACCCTGTTCCGCTCGTCGCTGGCCGGTTTGATTGCTTGATTGACGGTATCATCGGAACCGACTTTCCCGGCACGTACCGGTTCGTCAGCGAGGGTGGCCGGCTAACCGGCGCCTGATCCGCAAGGTAACGACCTATCTAAAATGCACATACATTTACATGCAACCACTTAGCACATCAACCAAACACAGTGACACGATGCGTAATGTAGCAAGTAACAAATCGCAGAATCGCGTGAGGGAGATCGCTCGCATGCGCGTGTGATGGTGTATCGCGCATCAGCAGGCCTTGGATCGGAGCAGATGATATGGTATTAATCGGGAAATGGCGATCGATTCAGATGGCGTTACCGAGGGGGAGGGGGAGCGGTTGGGGCGGCGCGGGGTGGCGGAGAGCTCGATGGGCGGGCCGGAGAGCTCGTACTCCTCGTCCTCGCTGCCGCTGCCGGAGTCCTCCACTCCGGGCCCGCCCATGACGCGCGCGAGGCGCTGCGAGGCGATGCGCGCGGTGCTGTTCCGGGCGGCTGCGGCGGCGGCGGCCCCCGCCCCACGGCGGCCGACGATGGAGGCGGAGCCGGCCCCGCCGAGCGACCCCGAGCGCGTGTGGCGGGTGTGCACCGGGGACGCCGACGGGGACCCGCCCGGCGACGTCTGCGCGCTGCTGGCGCCGTAGCGCCGCCCGTACCCACCGCCGCCGCCCGGGCTCGCCGGACGCGACGACATGCGATCCATGGCACCGTGGCCGGATCCGATCGGGAGAGAGAGGGAGAGAGCTCGCTATTCGTCCGCAGGATTTTTTTTTTCTCCCGTTCTTCCTGGTGCTTCCGATTTGATCGGAGTGGTGGTGGTGGTGGTGGTGGTGGAGGGAGACGGGAACGGGTCGTTCGTCGTCCGTCCGAACTCCGAAGGCGGGGGCAAGCGTTTTGGCTCCGGAACGTAACGGTCTCCAGGCTCTCCAATCCGCGCCGCGTGGCAGGATCGATGTGGCGTTCGTTTTTTTTTTTCGTTTCTAATTTTTGGGACATCGCTATATCCAAAAATATGTAGGACGTTAATTTTTTCTTGGTTAAAACCAAATTTCAATAACAAATGCTAGTTCTAATTTATTTTTCATTTATGCGATGTCGAAATCACAATTAAATACTCCTCCGTACTTACCTAAATTTAAGTCTTTTTTAGATATTTCATTATAAAGTACATATAATATGCCCCTAAAAAAGGCTACAATATAATATATTTTAAATATAAATTCATTTATTTTGCTTCGTATGTAGTCCGTAACGAAATCTTAAAAAAACATAAATTTATAGACGAAGGTAGTATGTTCTAAAAAAAGTTACAATCAAGTAAAAGTACTTTAATACGTGCCATGTAATCGTAATACATGTCATGGCGGTGAAAGATTGATTGTACTCCTATGGGTGCTCTGTGAGATCCCAATACACGACATATGTTAGTAAACACCATCTATGCAGCAGAGGGGCGGACATAGATGTAGGGCATCGGCCCCGGTTGCTTGGGCAGCAAGGCAGACGGCTCGCCTGGTGCGCGGCCTTGGGGTCGTCGTGGATGTCGGAGCGGCGGCTTCGGCATTGGTTGTAGGGTGTCGGTTACGGGTTGCTCGGGTGACGGAGCCGGCGGCTCGCTGGATGCGCAGCTCCGAGGGTCGGTGTGTTGATGGTGCCCTTTTGAGGGCGTGTTGTAACGGTTTTCGCCTGGGGTTTCATTAATTAACCGGGCAACTCTCTTCTATTTTTTTAATTGATCGGGCCTTAAGGGACAGTGTTTCAATTTTTTTTATGTTAGTGAAGATCGAGGCACACACTTTTTGTGGCACTAGGAGATAGAAGGTAGTGCATGGGGATGATAATACGCAATTCTTGTTGGGTAACGTAGCATAAATTCAAAAAATTTCCTACGCATGTTCAGATCTTCCTATGGAGAGACCAGCAACGAGAGAGGGGTAAGAGCATCTTCATACCTTTGAAGATCGCTAAGCGGAAGCGTTGCTATAACGCGGTTGATGGAGTCGTACTCGCAGCGATTCCGATCTAGTGCCGAACAACGGCACCTCCGCGTTCAACACACGTGCAGCCCGGTGACGTCTCCCGCACCTTGATCCAGCAAGGAGGAGGGAGAGGTTGGGGAAGAAGACCAGCAACACGACGGCGTGGTGTTGGTGGAGAGACGAGGTCTCCCGGCAGGGCTTCGCCAAGCGCCGGCAGAGAGTAGGAGGAAGAAGTGCAGGGCTGCGCCGAGGGAGAGGGAAAACTGTGTCCTCCAAAGGCCAAAAGTGCCCACTATATATAGGGGAAGGGGAAAGGGGGTGCCACCCCTAGGGTTCCCACCCTAGGGGGTGCGGCAGCCCTCCCAGATGGGGGTTGTGGCGGCCAGATGGGGAGGAGGGGGTGGCGCACCCCTCTGGTGGGCCTAAGGCCCACCTAAGTTAGGGTTCCCCCCCCTTTTTCTTTCCCCTGCGCCATGGGCTGAGTGGGGAGGCGCACCAGCCCAACTAGGGGCTGGTTCCCACCCCCACTTAGCCCATCTTACCTCTTGGGGTCGCAGCCCCCTTTCGGTGGTCCCGGTACGTTACCGGTGATGCCCGAAACACTTCCGGTCTCCGAAACCATCCGTCCTATATATCAATCTTTACCTCCGGACCATTCCGGAGCTCCTCGTGACGTCCTGGATCTCATCCGGGACTCCGAACAACTTTCGGTAATCTCGTATAACAATTCCCTATAACCCTAGCGTCATCGAACCTTAAGTGTGTAGACCCTACGGGTTCGGGAGACAGGCAGACATGACCGAGACACCTCTCTGGCCAATAACCATCAGCGGGGTCTGGATACCCATGGTGGCTCCCACTAGCTCCACGATGATCTCATCGGATGAACCACGATGTCAAGGATTCAATCAATCCCGTATACGATTCCCTTTGTCTGTCGGTATAGAACTTGCCCGAGATTCCATCGTCGGTATACCTATACCTTGTTCAATCTCGTTACCGGCAAGTCTCTTTACTCGTTCCGTAGCACGTCATCGTGTGACTAACTCCTTAGTCACATTGAGCTCATGATGATGTTCTACCGAGTGGGCCCAGAGATACCTCTCCGTTACATGGAGTGACAAATCCCGATCTCGATTCGTGCCAACCCAACAGCCACTTTCGGAGGTACCCGTAGTGCACCTTTATAGTCACCCAGTTACGTTGTGACGTTTGATACACCCAAAGCACTCCTACGGTATCCGGGAGTTGCACAATCTCACGGTCGAAGGAAAAGATACTTGACATTAGAAAAGCATTAGCATACGAACAACACGATCTAGTGCTAGGCTTAGGATTGGGTCTTGTCCACCACATCATTCTCCCAATGATGTGATCCCGTTATCAATGACATCCAATGTCCATGATCAGGAAACCATGATCATCTGTTGACTAACGAGCTAGCTAACTAGAGGCTTGCTAGGGACACATTGTGATCTATTCATTCACACATGTATTACTGTTTCCTGTTAATACAATTATAGCATGAACGATAGACGATTATCATGAACAAGGAAATATGATAATAACCATTTTATTATTGCCTCTAGGGCATATTTCCAACAGTCTCCCACTTGCACTAGAGTCAATAATCTAGTTACATTGTGATGTATCGAACACCCATAGCATCATGGTGTTGATCATGTTTTGGTCGTGGAAGAGGTTTAGTCAACGGGTCTGCAATATTCAGATCCGTGTGTACTTTACAAATATCTATCACTCCAGTTTGGACATGGTCCTGGATGGAGTTGTAGCGGCGCTTGATGTGCTTCGTCTTCCGGTGAAACCTGGGCTCCTTGGCTATGGCAATGGCTCCAGTGTTGTCACAGAAGAGTGTCATAGGACCCGACGCGCTTGGAACCACTCCAAGGTCGGTGATGAGCTCCTTCATCCAAATTCCTTCATGAGCCGCTTCTGAAGCAGCTATGTACTCCGCTTCACATGTAGATGCTGCCACGACTTCTTGCTTGTTGCTGCACCAGCTCACTGCCCCACCATTCAACACATATACGTATCCGGTTTGTGACTTAGAGTCATCCGGATCTGTGTCGAAGCTAGCGTCGACGTAACCCTTTACGACGAGCTCTTCGTCACCTCCATAAACGAGAAACATTTCCTTAGTCCTTTTCAGGTACTTAAGGATATTCTTGACCGCTGTCCAGTGTTCTGCACCGGGATTACTTTGGTACCTCCCTACCAAGCTTATCGCAAGGTTTATATCAGGTCTGGTACACAGCATGGCATACATTAGAGAGCCCACGGCTGAAGCGTAGGGGACATAACTCATCTTCTCTCTATCTGTTGCCGTGGTCGGCGACTGAGTCTTACTCAATCTCATACCTTGCAAAACTGGCAAGAATCCTTTCTTTGAGTTTTCCATATTGAACTTCTTCAGTATCTTGTCAAGGTATGTACTTTGCGAAAGACCTATGAGGCGTCTCGATCTATCTCTATAGATCTTGATGCCTAATATGTATGCAGCTTCTCCAAGGTCCTTCATTGAAAAACTCTTGTTCAAATAGGCCTTTATGCTCTCCAACATCTCAATATCATTCCCCATCAACAATATGTCATCCACATATAGTACGAGGAAAGCTACAGAGCTCCCACTCACTTTCTTGTACAGACAGGCTTCTCCGTAAACCTGTATGAACCCAAACGCCTTAATCACCTCATTAAAGCGAATGTTCCAACTCCGAGATGCTTGCACCAGCCCATAGATGGAGCGCTGGAGCTTGCATACTTTGTTAGCACCTTTAGGATCAACAAAACCTTCTGGTTGCATCATATACAACTCTTCCTTAAGATTCCCGTTAAGGAACGCTGTTTTGACGTCCATTTGCCAAATTTCATAATCATAAAAGGCGGCAATTGCTAACATGATTCGGACTGATTTCAGCTTCGCTACGGGAGAGAAAGTCTCTTCGTAGTCAACTCCTTGAATTTGTCGAAAACCCTTTGCGACAAGTCGAGCTTTGTAAACGGTTACATTACCGTTTGCATCAGTCTTCTTCTTGAAGATCCATTTATTTTCTATGGCTCGCCGTTCATCGGGCAAGTCCACCAAAGTCCATACTTTGTTCTCATACATGGATCCTATCTCGGATTTCATGGCCTCAAGCCATTTGTTGGAATCCGGGCCCGCCATCGCTTCTTCATAGTTCGAAGGTTCACCGTTGTCTAACAACATGATTTCCATCACAGGGTTGCCGTACCACTCTGGTGCGGAGCGTACCCTTGTGGACCTTCGTGGTTCAGTAGTAACTTGATCCGAAGCTTCATGATCATCATCATTAACTTCCTCTTCAGTCGGTGTAGGCACCACAGGAACAACTTCTTGCGCTGCGCTACTTTCCTGTTCGAGAGGGGGTGTAATTATCTCATCAAGTTCTACCTTCCTCCCACTTACTTCTTTCGAGAGAAACTCTTTCTCTAGAAAGGATCTGTTCTTGGCAACAAAGGTTTTACCTTCGGATCTAAGATAGAAGGTATACCCAATAGTTTCCTTAGGGTATCCTATGAATACGCATTTCTCCGCTTTGGGTTCGAGCTTTTCTGGTTGAAGTTTCTTCACATAAGCATCGCAGCCCCAAACTTTAAGAAACGACAACTTAGGTTTCTTGCCAAACCACAGTTCATACGGTGTCGTCTCAACGGATTTAGACGGTGCCCTATTTAAAGTGAATGCTGCAGTTTCTAATGCGTATCCCCAAAATGATAGCGGTAAGTCGGTGAGAGACATCATAGATCGTACCATATCTAATAAAGTGCGATTACGACGTTCAGACACTCCGTTGCGCTGCGGTGTGCCAGGCGGTGTTAGTTGTGAAACGATTCCATACTTCCTTAGGTGTGTGCCAAACTCGTGACTCAAATATTCTCCTCCACGATCAGATCGTAGACATTTAATTTTTTCTGTCACGTTGATTCTCAACCTCACTCTGAAATTCCTTGAACTTTTCAAACGTCTCAGATTTGTGCTTCATCAAGTAGATATACCCATACCTACTCAAATCATCGGTGAGAGTGAGAACATAACGATAACCACCGCGAGCTTCAACGTTCATTGGACCACACACATCAGTATGTATTATTTCCAATAAGTCGGTGGCTCTCTCCATTATTCCTGAGAATGGAGTCTTAGTCATCTTGCCCATGAGGCACGGTTCGCATGTGTCAAATGATTCAAAGTCAAGAGACTCTAGCAGTCCATCAGTATGGAGCTTCTTCATGCGCTTAACGCCGATATGACCAAGGCGGCAGTGCCACAAGTATGTGGGACTATCATTATCAACTTTGCATCTTTTGGTACTCACACTATGAATATGTGTAACATCACGATCGAGATTCATCAAGAATAAACCATTCACCAGCGGAGCATGACCATAAAACATATCACTCATATAAATGGAACAACCATTATTCTCTGACTTAAATGAGTAGCCGTCTCGCATTAAGCAAGACCCTGATACAATGTTCATGCTTAAAGCTGGTACTAAATAACAATTATTAAGGTTTAAAACTAATCCCGATGGTAGATGTAGAGGTAGCGTGCCGACGGCGATCACATCGACTTTTGAACCATTCCCGACGCGCATCGTCACCTCGTCCTTGGCCAGTCTCCGCTTATTCCGCAGTTCCTGCTTTGAGTTGCAAATGTGAGCAACAGCACCGGTATCAAATACCCAGGAGCTACTACGAGCGCTGGTAAGGTACACATCAATAACATGTATATCACATATACCTTTAACATTGCCGGCCTTCTTGTCCGCTAAGTATTTGGGGCAGTTCCGCTTCCAGTGACCTTTTCCCTTGCAGTAGAAGCACTCAGTCTCAGGCTTGGGTCCGTTCTTTTTCTTCTTCCCGGCATCTGGCTTACCGGGCGCGGCAACAGCTTTGCCGTCTTTCTTGAAGTTCTTCTTACCCCTGCCTTTCTTGAAACTAGTAGTCTTGTTGACCATCAACACTTGATGCTCCTTCTTGATTTCTACTTCTGCAGACTTGAGCATCGAGTACAACTCGGGAATGGTTTTCTCCATCCCTTGCATGTTGTAGTTAAGCACAAAGCCTTTGTAGCTTGGTGGGAGAGACTGGAGGATTCTGTCAATGATAGCATCATCCGGAAGTTCGACTCCAAGTGAAGTCAGACGACCGTGTAACCCAGACATTTTGAGTATGTGCTCACTGACAGAACTGTTCTCCTCCATCTTACAGCTGAAGAACTTGTCGGAGACTTCATATCTCTCGACACGGGCATGAGCTTGAAAAACTAGCTTCAGCTCTTGGAACATCTCATATGCCCCGTGTTGCTCAAAACGTCTTTGGAGCCCCGTTTCTAAACTGTATAACATGCCACACCTGACCAGAGAGTAGTCATCACTCCGCGCTTGCCAAACGTTTAGAACGTCCTGGGCTGCTGCGGGAGCGGGAGGGTCACCTAGCGGCGCATTAAGGACATAAGCCTTTTTAGCTGCTTCAAGGATGAGCTTCAGGTTGCGAACCCAGTCCGCATAGTTGCTACCATCATCTTTCAGCTTGTTTTTCTCTAGGAATGCGTTGAAGTTGAGGTTGACGTTGGACATCTACAATATTTATAAAGACAACTTTTAGACTAAGTTCATGACAATTAAGTTCATTTAATCAAATTAAGTATGAACTCCCACTTAAATCGACATCCCTCTAGTCATCTAAGTGATACATGATCCATGTTGACTAACCCGTGTCCGATCATCACGTGAGACGGACTAGTCACCATGGTGAGCAACTTCATGCTGATCGTATTCAACCATACGACTCATGTTCGACCTTTCGGTCTCTTGTATTCGAGGTCATGTCTGTACATGCTAAGCTCGTCGAGTCAACCTAAGTGTTTTGCGTGTGTAAATCTGGCTTACACCCGTTGTATGCGAACGTTAGAATCTATCACACCCGATCATCACGTGGTGCTTCGAGACAACGAACCTTCGCAACGGTGCACACTTAGGGGAATACATTCTCGAAATTTTAGGAGGGATCATCTTATTATGCTACCGTCGTTTTAAGCAATAAGATGTAAAACATGATAAACATCACAATGCAATCATATAGTGACATGATATGGCCATTATCATCTTTGCTCATTCGATCTCCATCTTCAGGCATTGCATGATCATCATCGTCACCGGCGTGACACCATGATCTCCATCATCGTGTCTCCGTGAAGTCGTCACGCCAACTACTACTATCACTACTACTATGGCTAACCGTTAGCAATGAAGTAAAAGTAGCAAGCACATGGCGTTGCATCTCATACAATAAATTAAGACAACTCCTATGGCTCCTGCCGGTTGTCATACTCATCGACATGCAAGTCGTGAAACCTATTACAATAACATGATCATCTCATACATCATACATGCAACATCACAACTTTGGCCATATCACATCACATGTCAAACCCTGCAAAAACAAGTTAGACGTCCTCTAATTGTTGTTGCAAGTTTTACGTGGCTGATTTGGGTTTCTAGCAAGAACGCCTTCTTACCTACGTGACAGCCACAACGATGATATGCCAAAGCAATTTACCCTTCATAAGGACCCTTTTCATCAAATCCAATCCGACTAGAGTAGGAGAGACAGACACCCGCTAGCCACCTTTATGCACGATGTGCATGTCTGTCGGTGGAACCAGTCTCACGTAAGCTACGTGTAAGGTCGGTCCGGGCCGCTTCATCCCACAATACCGCCGGAAAAGAATAAGACTAGTAACGGCAAGCAAATTGACAAACCATCGCCCACAACTTTTGTGTTCTACTCGTGCATAGAATCTACGCATAGAAAACCTGGCTCGGATGCCACTGTTGGGTAACGTAGCATAAATTCAAAAAATTTCCTACGCATGTTCAGATCTTCCTATGGAGAGACCAGCAACGAGAGAGGGGTAAGAGCATCTTCATACCTTTGAAGATCGCTAAGCGGAAGCGTTGCTATAACGCGGTTGATGGAGTCGTACTCGCAGCGATTCCGATCTAGTGCCGAACAACGGCACCTCCGCGTTCAACACACGTGCAACCCGGTGACGTCTCCCGCACCTTGATCCAGCAAGGAGGAGGGAGAGGTTGGGGAAGAAGACCAGCAACACGACGGCATGGTGTTGGTGGAGAGACGAGGTCTCCCGGCAGGGCTTCGCCAAGCGCCGGCAGAGAGTAGGAGGAAGAAGTGCAGGGCTGCGCCGAGGGAGAGGGAAAATTGTGTCCTCCAAAGGCCAAAAGTGCCCACTATATATAGGGGAAGGGGAGAGGGGGTGCCACCCCTAGGGTTCCCACCCTAGGGGGTGCGGCAGCCCTCCCAGATGGGGGCTGTGGCGGCCAGATGGGGAGGAGGGGGTGGCGCACCCCTCTGGTGGGCCTAAGGCCCACCTAAGTTAGGGTTCCCCCCCCTTTTTCTTTCCCCTGCGCCATGGGCTGAGTGGGGAGGCGCACCAGCCCAACTAGGGGCTGGTTCCCACCCCCACTTAGCCCATCTTACCTCTTGGGGTCGCAGCCCCCTTTCGGTGGTCCCCCGGGACCACCTCCGGTGGTCCCGGTGGTCCCGGTACGTTACCGGTGATGCCCGAAACACTTCCGGTCTCCGAAACCATCCGTCCTATATATCAATCTTTACCTCCGGACCATTCCGGAGCTCCTCGTGACGTCCTGGATCTCATCCGGGACTCCGAACAACTTTCGGTAATCTCGTATAACAATTCCCTATAACCCTAGTGTCATCGAACCTTAAGTGTGTAGACCCTACGGGTTCGGGAGACATGCAGACATGACCGAGACACCTCTCTGGCCAATAACCATCAGCGGGGTCTGGATACCCATGGTGGCTCCCACTAGCTCCACGATGATCTCATCGGATGAACCACGATGTCAAGGATTCAATCAATCCCGTATACGATTCCCTTTGTCTGTCGGTATAGAACTTGCCCGAGATTCGATCGTCGGTATACCTATACCTTGTTCAATCTCGTTACCGGCAAGTCTCTTTACTCGTTCCGTAGCACGTCATCGTGTGACTAACTCCTTAGTCACATTGAGCTCATGATGATGTTCTACCGAGTGGGCCCAGAGATACCTCTCCGTCACATGGAGTGACAAATCCCGATCTCGATTCGTGCCAACCCAACAACCACTTTCGGAGGTACCCGTAGTGCACCTTTATAGTCACCCAGTTACGTTGTGACGTTTGATACACCCAAAGCACTCCTACGGTATCCGGGAGTTGCACAATCTCACGGTCGAAGGAAAAGATACTTGACATTAGAAAAGCATTAGCATACGAACAACATGATCTAGTGCTAGGCTTAGGATTGGGTCTTGTCCACCACATCATTCTCCCAATGATGTGATCCCGTTATCAATGACATCCAATGTCCATGATCAGGAAACCATGATCATCTGTTGACTAACGAGCTAGCTAACTAGAGGCTTGCTAGGGACACATTGTGATCTATTCATTCACACATGTATTACTGTTTCCTGTTAATACAATTATAGCATGAACGATAGACGATTATCATGAACAAGGAAATATGATAATAACCATTTTATTATTGCCTCTAGGGCATATTTCCAACAATTCTTCCATATGATAGCTAATGGGAAGCATAGGAAGAAGAAAATTCTGCCACTCGAGCAGGATGAGGGTACAATTGTCGGACATGAGAACCTTAAATTATACATATCCGAATATTATAAGAAGCTTTTTGGTGCACCGGAACAGAATTGTGTGTCTCTAGACGATAGTGCAACCAGTGAGATATCTCAACTCTGTTCAGATGAGAATGAGATATTGTCAGCCCAGTTCACGGAGAAAGATGTGTTTGATGCAATAGCACAAATGAAACAAAACAAGGCACCGGGATCGGATGGGTTCCCGGCCGAATTATATAAGAAATGTTGGCATATTATTAACGGAGATCTACTTCCAATGTTCCATGATTTGTTTGACGGTCATCTACAATTGTTTCACCTTAACTTTAAAACAATAAGATTGTTGCCAGAGAAAGTTGAAGTTCTTCGCATTGATCAATTCAGACCGATTTGCCTACTCAATGTTAGTTTCAAAATCTTCACTAAGGTTGGCACGAATTGGTTGACGCAGATAGCCCATTTGGTAGTCCAACCATCTCGGTCCGCCTTCATGCCTGAAAGACACACACTAGAAGGGGTTGTGGTCTCTCATGAAACGCTACACGAAATACATAATAAGAAATTAGATGAGGTTATCTTTAAAGTGGATTTCGAAAAAGATTGTGACAAAGTCAAATGGTCATTTCTTCAACAGGCATTATGTATGAAGGGTTTCAATGAATCCTGGAGGGATCAGGTGGATGCTTTCATTCAGAAATGTAGTGTTGGGATTAAAGTTAATGATGACGTAGGTCATTTTTTCAAATGCATAAAGGATTGAGACACGGAGACTCGATGCATCCTGTGTTGTTCAACATTGTTGCACACATGTTGGCGGTCCTTATTGTTGGAGAACGTCGCATGGGAAATAAAAAAATTCCTACGCGCACGCAATACCTATCCATGGTGATGATCATCTACGAAAGGAGAGATTGAATCTACATACCCTTGTAGATAGCTAAGCGGAAGCGTATATAACGCGGTTGCTGTAGTGGAACATCTTCGCGGTCCAAATCGCAGCTCGTCCCGCGATTTCATCACAACTCGTCTCGCGATCCCATCATGATCCATCCCGATCTAGTGCCGAACGGACGACACCTCTGCGTTAAGCACACATACACCTCCATGACGATCTCCGCCTTCTTGATCCAACAAAAGGGGGCAGAGAGGTAGATGAGTTCTCCAGCACGACGGCGTGGTGGTGGTGGTAGTGAAACTATTCCAGCAGGGCTTCGCCTAAGCACCGCTGAAACTAGACTAGATGACAAACACATCTAGAGAGAGAGGGCAACACGTGGCTGAAATTGTTGTTTCAGAAACCCTCAAAACCTCTAGTATATATAGGAGGGAGGGAGGGAGGGGAGGAAGGAGGGAGGGAGGGGAGGAAGCAGACTCAAACTCTCAAGGTTTGGGCGAAATTGGAGGTGGAGGAGTCCTACTCCAATCATACTCCAAGTAGGACTCCTCCCACTTGGAATATTCCCCCTCTCCCTTTGGAAACCTTTTCCACCTTTGGGTTTTCCCCACCCCTAGCCGCACGGGGCCTTAGTGGTTGGTTCGGCCAGCCCACTAGGGGCTGGTTTGACTCCTCCCACAGTCCATGAAGTCTTTTGGGTCGTCACACCCCTCTCCGTGGTCCTTCGGTACCCTCCTGGCACTCCCGGTACACTATCGATGAGCCCGGAACTTTTCCGGTGACCAAAACAAGACTTTTAATATATCAATCTTTACCTCCGGACCATTCCGGAGCTCCTCGTCACGTCCTGGATCTCATCCGGGACTCCGAACAACCTTCAGTAACCAACACCTATAACTCAACTATATCGAGACATCACCAAACCTTAAGTGTGCAGACCACGCGGGTTCGAGAACTATGTAAACATGACCTAAGACACTCTCCGGTCAATATCCAATAGCGGGACCTGAATGCCCACATTGGATCGTACATGTTCTACGATGATCTTATCGGTTGAACCTCTATGTCAAGGATTCAGTTAATCCCGTATGTTGTTCCCTTTGTACTTCGGTATGTTACTTGCCCGAGATTCGATCGTCGTTATCCCCATACCTAGTTCAATCTCGTTACCGGCAAGTCTCTTTACTCGTTCCGTAATACAAGATACCGTGGCTAAATCTTTACTCACATTGCTTGCAAGGCTTGTTGTGATGTTGTATTATCGGGTGGGCCCCAAGATACCTCTCCGTCATACGGAGTGACAAATCCCAGTCTCGATTCACGTCAACCCAACAGACACATTTGGAGATACCTGTAGAGCACCTTTATAGTCACCCAGTCACGTTGCGACGTTTGATACACACAAGGTATTCCTCCGGTGTCCGGGAGTTGCATGATCTCATGGTGATAGGAACATATACATTGACATGCAGAAAACAGTAGCAATAAACTGACACGATCATATTCTACGTTTATAGTTTGGGTCTTGTCCATCACATCATTCTCCTAATGATGTGATCCCGTTATCAAGTGAAAACACTTGTCTATGGCTAGGAAACCTTAACCATCTTTGATCAACGAGCTAGTCAACTAGAGGCTTACTAGGGACAGTGTTCTGTCTATGTATCCACACATGTATTTGAGTTTCCAATCAATACAATTATAGCATGGATAATAAATGATTATCACGAACAAGGAAATATAATAATAACTAATTTATTATTGCCTCTAGGGCATATTTCCAACACTTATTGGTCGGGCTAAAGACGATGGCCAAGTTGGAGGACTTGTCCCACACATCGTAGAAGGTGGGGTGTCAATCCTACAATACGCAGATGACACAATCATTTTCATGGAACACGATATGGAAAAATCTAGGAATATGTAGCTGGTTCTATGTTTATTTGAACAACTCTCTGGATTAAAAATTAATTTTAGCAAAAGAGAAGTGTTTTGCTTTGGGGGAGCAAAGGAGGAACATGAAGCCTACATGCAACGTTTTGGATGTGAAATGGGATCCCTACCATTTAGTTACCTAGGAATTCCCATTCATTATAGAGATTGACGAGCAAGGAATGGAAAAGCATTGAAGATAGATTCAAAAAAGGATTAAGCTACTGGAAGGGCAAGATTATGTCTTACGGAGGTAGGCTTGTGTTGATAAATTCGGTTTTAACAAGTTTACCTATGTTCCTCTTATCCTTCTTTGAAGCACCGATAGGGGTATGAAAAAGATTGGAATTCGACGGATCTCGTTTTTTTGTCAAAATGACGATATTAAGATGAAATACAGATTGGCAAAGTGGGATATTATTTGCAGACCAAAAGACTAAGGGGGTTTAGGGATTGAGAACTTAGAAGTTAAAAATAGATGCCTACTTAGCAAGTGGCAATATAGGCTATCTACTAAGAACGAAGGGATGTGGGTACAAATATTGAGGAACAAGTACTTACAAGTTAAGACATTGGCCCAGGTTACAACTAGACCTACAGACTCATCTTTCTGGAAGGGGTTAATGAAGATGAAGGTCACCTTTTTCGAGTGAGTGAAGTTCTTAGTTGGTAATGGGACCACGGTACGATTCTCGGAGGATACATGGCTTGGGAGTACGCCTCTAGCTTTACAATATCCTTTCTTATATAATATTGCGCAACGTAAGGATGATTATGTTGCCATAGTATTTCAATCGGTACATTTGAATATTTAATTCACGTGATCGCTAGTAGGAGAGCGTTGGAATGCCTGGTTGCACTTGGTCAGGAAACTAATGGATGTTTAGATCTCCGACCAAACAGATAAGATTCACTAGAAACTATCCACGAATGGTGTATTTTCAGTGAAGTCGATGTACTATGATTTAATTGACATTGGGCCTCTGTCCAGATCATTACATATTTGGAAAATTAAAGTGCCGCTTTGAATCAAAATTTTCATGTGATTTTTACACAAGGGAGTGGCATTAACCAAAGATAATCTGATAAAGCAAAGATGGAGAGGTAATTCGAGATGTTGCTATTGCGATCAAACTAAAACAATAAGACACCTCTTTCTTGATTGTCCACTTGCAAAATTATTATGGTGCACTATTCATATAGCTTTCAACATTTCTCAACCAACGAACATTAACGCATTGTTTGGAACGTGGCTCAGTGGAGTGGACATAAATACGGCTAATCATATAAGGGTAGAAATAAGTGCCTTATTTTGGGCTATATGGAACACTAGAAATGACATGATTTTTAATGGCAAGAATTTCAACAACTTTTTGCAGGTTATTTACAGAGCCACAACTTGGATTCGTACATGGTTGTTACTCACTCATGCAGACTCCAGGGATCTTTTGAATATTCGGTGCAACCGATGGAAGACGGTCGCACATGCTATCTCTGGTCGGTTTGGATGGTGAGCTATTAATAGAATAGGTGTATAGGCATCGTAGCTTAATTTTGGTTTCACCGGATGTGGCAATTTTCATTCCCTTTTTACTAGCTTGTTTTTTGCTCAAATTGTTAGCTCGTTGTGGAACTTTAACTGTGTTTTCAAACCATTTTAATAATATGGCTGCATGCATCGTTTGATGCACAAGCCGGGGTTGTCCTCCTTTTCCTAAAAAAGGAGATGACAGTTGGGCAAGAGTTCTTGGCCCCGACCTCACCGCTGACAGGCTCCAATAGTTCCCGGATCTTTGGCCCGGAGTGGCGGCTATACACATGGATGCGAGAACATGAGACTCGATCTCCTAGTCTTGGGAGAAAGATGGTACGCTCTCGGCGAGATCTACATACACAACCAAGTTTGCGGATCTCGAGGTCTCACCAATGTCCGCCTTCACGTGGAAATCCAAAGCACCCCTAAGTGTCGCTTCTTTATGTGCTTAGTATTCAAGAAATGGTGTTGGACGTCCGATATATTGGTGAAGCAAGGCCTACCTCATCATGTTGCATGTCCTTTCTATGATCAACATGATGATACCATAAACCACATTATGGTAAGTTTCGTATTTTGCAAAAGAAGTCTATAATTGGGTTTAGGGAAGCTGGAATAAGAGTCTTACTAGGACGAAACATTGGGAGCATGGTGCATCAGACTAGAGCAACATGAAGAACACCTGAGAATGACTCATGCGATCTACCACTTGGGCATGTGGGAGTTGTGAAAACACCACAATGCAATCATGTTTGACGGAGCGACACCATCCTAAAAGCAGATGGTACAGCGGATAGAAAGCAAAGGTAGGGTTTGGAGACAAGCATGACTCCTAAAGGGGGAGCTCGGTAGTTTCTTCACGGTAATGGCAACATGGACAGTAAATGAGTAGTTGCATGCAAAATAAGGTGTGGAAGTGGGCGAGCCGGATAGTGTGTAATCTCACAATGTGAATGAGGTCTCCCCTTTCTATTCTATAACATATGATACGCACACTTCATGCGTAATCGAGAACAGAAGGAAGTACTTCAATTTTGAATATAAACAACTTCACAACATATATGTTGGTGTGACTTTTTAGTGGCAAGAGATTAGTTGTTTTGTATATCTAGTTAGAGTTTTCCGCAATTTAATTCAAAATTTTCAACTTGAAGTCGTGTTGTCCTCATATTTTTCCTTCACATATATATGAAAAGCGCAAGTTTAGTACCATGTATATGCAAATTTTATATTGTTCTGCAAGTTCTTTAGTTCACTTTTTCTCTATAGAGTTAATCTAAACAGTGAATCTTCTTTCAAACACATATATAATTATGATTTTTTTGTTATTCCTTTTTCCCCTTGTTTTGTTTGGTCACCTTTGACACTAAATCACCAAGTCAGCCTAAGAAGGCGGTGTCTTCTAGTGTAAGCTGCACGAAGACCGTCATATGTAAGTTCTACCCTTTTATCAATGGAATGATACACATTATGTTTATTCACGAAAAAAAGCCTAAGAAGGCAGGACACAAAAGTGTACTATTGACCAATGTGAAGGAAACAAAACCAAAATAATAACAATTGGAAATTACACACATAAAGGATGGAAACTACCCGCCTTCTGGGGGCCTCAATGCGCGAGAGTGCCCTCCGAGTCGTCCATTTTGCATCAGCCTCACGCTGATGTCTACCTGGAGCCCTCATTCCCGTCCGTTTTGCGTTGGCCTCGCACGACTGGGAACTTGGAGCCCTCTGCGCCCTATGATTTGTGTGGCCGCCTCGTACTCGAACGGTTTTCACCAGAGGTCCATGATGCCTGGGACGCGGACGCGATTGAGTCCACCTTGCCGTTGGGGCTTTACGTCGCACCTGAGTGCAAATGGTGTTGATTTTGTGTAGTGGTTGGGTAGTCAATTTTGGAGGATCGCTAATCAACGTTAAGTCCTTGATGAGCATGATGGGTGATTCGGTTGCGACCGATGATGAGCCGGTAGGCTTCTCGGTTGGTATGTTGGTTGAGCACTTTGGAAGAACTAGTAAACGTACAAGTAAACGTGTACGTGCAAAGCACATCTTAAATTACAAATGTTGCACTGGAAGAAAAAAAAACTCGCCCTTAACCCAATAGCTCAAGACCACACTTTGCTGCATCACTAAGATATTCGCGATTAGTATATCTTTGTACAAGACATTGCTTAGAGCATGAACTATGGAATGCACTTACCGACCGTCTTAAAAATAGAAAGTGCATGTATGAACTGCTATACTTCAATCCTAAAAGGATGTAACATCTGACCTCACAGTAAAGAATTGGTTAATTTAAATATCTAAATTACCTTCATCAGGTGAAATATTGTTGAGCCTAAAATCATGAGGATAATACATGTATGTGCACGAACTAAAGAAATCGTTGAATAAGAAATTGAGGTCTATATTGATAGGTTTAGGTAATTATGAAATTACCATATACTCCATCCGACCCAAAATTCTTGTCTTAAATTTGTCTAGATATGTATGTATCTAGTCACGTTTTAGTATTTTAATACATTCATTTCTAAATAAACCTAAAACAAGAATTTTTGGACGGAGAGAGTACTATAGAAAAAACATAATAAAACATCATCTTGAATAATGAAAAGAAAATCATGAATTCACCACAAGAATTCTTTACAAATGGCTCATATCCAATATGAGGTTCATGGGACTACATACATGATATGACAAAGAACATATCACTCTAGGTGCATATGATTAGTTGTAAGTAGCCACAATCCTAAGCATGATAAGTAGCCTTCAGTCGGCTGTACTCCAATTTTTCACAAAATAATATGAATTCGACACTACACATGTTAGATGGTGGTGGTGGCCTTCAGTTGGTTGTACTACAATTATTCACCAAAGAATATGAATTCGACACCATATGATTGATTGTATTCGTGGACATCGTAGTTGGCGACACCTTCCATGACTTAGATGTCCCTGCAAGGAGCATTGGCCTGGTCACTGCCACCACCCAGCATGGCGAGACCAGGATGATGGTGGCTTGAGCTTGGCTACCCCTGGACTGGAACAACTTGATGGCTTGCGCCTAGATAAAGACCAAATTACATATTATGTAGTGTTTACACTCGATTCAACAAAAATAAATAAATATTTAAAGCAAAATATGAGTGTATGGGATATGTGTTAATGAATTTTATCCACACTGGGAGCATAATTAGGAAATAGTAGAAACAAGAAGTCGAAGACATGAGTAAATAATTGACTGAAAATTCATTGACAGAAAAATCAGCATGAATGATGATAAAATTCAGAAAATCCAAGAAGCACACACTCCATATCTAATACATGAAAGAAAAGTAAACCCACCATCAGTTACCCAAACCACTAAGAAAAAAGCTATTTCTATAGCAAGACAGAATGGAGCTGCAAAACATGTTAAGTTGGAGTTGAACATCCTAACTTAACATTGTACCACATCTTTCTCGTTTTGAACCGAATTACATGTTAAATAAGAAATGATAATTCATGTACATAAGGTATAGTCCAGCAAAAAAATCATTTCTCTATTTAGATTAGATCTCACTTGCAGATTTGGCAATGCTCCAATTTGTTTTACTCGCTTGCTCACTTAACACAAACCATATCCTCTAGATTTATTTCAGCTTTAATTCCCTATGCTCTAAGCCTCTAACTACGAGGGAATCCACATTCATTCTGACGCGATGTGCATTAGTATGAAGGAAGCACACATATATGCTAAGTTTAGGTAATATGTACAACTGCAAAATATTTGTAGCCTTGTGCTAAGACATCATATTTCACATGCATGATTTAGCAGGTCACTTGAATACACCTGATAATAAACTGTTGTCTACATTTTAAGTGCAGTACATATGAAGAATAAAATGAAAGGGGTCACTTAAGAGGAAAAAATATCAAACACTAGTAATTTTGTAGTTAAAAAAAATCATAATAGGATTCCTAGAACGAGAAGACCTCAGATATTGTATCTGGCTGCTCTTGGACAGGAAGACCTTGAATCTTAGGTTTCTTTTCTCATGGTCCACGAAGACGTCAAAGCTTGGGATTGGTTGCTCGGGGACCTGCTGCTATTGGGTGGCGGCCGCGGCCACAGTGACCAACAACCCTTCTTGACCCAAGACACAAGTTACCTCATACAAAAATCACAAAAGATCACGGATCAACTATGGGCCAATTATGATATGAGGCGGATCTAGCAACGGAAAGAAAAACAAAATAACGCTTTGTAGGCCAGTGACTATCTCACAAACGACTATTGCACTTACAATCATATCAATTACCTATCAAATTTCATTATTTGGCAGAAAATTCTAGCTAAGCATCTAATTGTGCACTTGAATTAGAAATCAAAACAATACATGTGCTTAAGTAACAATTATATGCTATTGAGCTTTCGTTCTCAGTTGCATTGGCCCCATCACAGGAATAGGGGGAAACATTTTCTTTCAACTAAAAACTGTTAGAGAAAATTCTGCTGAACGCGTAATTTACATGGATAATTCTTGATGTCCGTCTCACTCATTCAAACTCTATTTTAATTACAAAGTTGAGTTTCTTATTTTGGGATGGAGGAAGTACTATTTACCACATAGGGGTATTGTTATGTATGCAGGTATGTATTTTTTCTATCTAAAATGACACGAATGTTTCACATACTCACATGGCATATGTCATGTATGCACTATATGTACATAGTTATTCTACCTTACATGTCTTTTAGAGAGGACATGCATGCGTTTCTCGGTACCGTATAATTTCTGCTCCTGTAAGGTATGCTCCAACTCTTCATCTGTAATGTATCTGCAAGAGATAAACACGCATGCGATCTAGTAGCAAGAACACATGTGCCTGAGATATGTATTAATTATCATCTCTGGTGCTCAACTTACCACTGCTTTCCTCAACTTACCCACTGCTTTCCTTGTCGAAGTATTGGAATGAAGTATAGAGGTGCTTTTCCTGTCCCTTTTGTTCATGTGTACGATTGCAGTGAGATAGTGACGAACTCCTCATGGTCAATCGATCCTAGGCACCTTGTCATATCGTCCGTACCTAATTCAGAGCAAAATCTCTAGGAACTGGGAAGGTGGAAAACTGAAACAAACTTTCTCTAAGATAACAATTTCATTAGGAAACATAACTTCTAGTGTTTATGATTCCAATGCTGGAATGCTAATTGGATGCTGAAAAAATATGTTCACTGAACATACCCTAGTTTTTATTCATTCTGAAAAATATTGGAGGCCTTTTCCACCCGCTCCCTCTCCTAGCCGGCCGTTGACGTGCCACCCAGATGGTGCCTGGCCGTGGCCATCCACAACCGTAGCCATTAACGACTCGCTCAATCGGACGACCGTCATATGCCTCCTCTACGCTTCAGTGAATATATTATCAAAACCACAGCTCGATGAGCGTTCTTACAGACAAAGAAAGATCTGGATGGATGAGTGGACAAAGAAATATCTGGATGGATGAGTGGGTGAGTTCCTGCTACAGATTGTTACACACAAGTCTTTGGCTCGGCCAGAACTACACACAGCCACCAAACAGAACAACACTATTTTGATCATCTCAAATCCTGAAGTGCATAAGGAAGAGGTTACACAGGTCCTGGAAAAAATGGTATAGCAATATATTGGAAGCACAAGTCACTAATGGGGACGGGGCCTTTAGCCCCGGCCCGTAAGGGGCTTTAGTCCTGGTTCACCAACCGGGACTAAAGGCCTAACCTTTAGTCCCGGCCCTGTTACAAGCCGGGACTAAAGGTGCTCCACGTGGGTGCCTCGTAGCGCCCCTGGTGCAGGACCTTTAGTCCCGGTTCGTTACACGGGCCGGGACTACAGAGTTTCAGATTTTGCTTATTTTTTTTTTGAATGAAATTATTTTTGGGTTTTAGGGTTTTAGGGTTTAGGTGTTCGGGAGATTAACGTGATGCCTCGTTTGGTGTTCGGGAATTAGTTTTCATATAATTTAAATAGAAATAATCATGCATATATATATAAGATTAACTTATCTTACAAGCGAGCATATATATACAATTATATGGAGATCTGAATTATCGGGACTAGAGCCCGTCTATTCGATTACATGGACGAACATCAGTAATGACCCCTAGCTACACTAAATCGTCTTTTGTCATCTATAGCTTCCGTCCTCAGAAAGGTCCCAAGCTCCCCTGCAACAGCAATCGCGCGTTGCTCTGGTAGGACCTTCGTCCTCATGGCCGTGTAATATATAAGAAGAGGAGATGAATATGAATATCAATCATGATAACAAAGAATGACGGGTAAAAATAGTGGTGTGAATGTTCATTGCTTACGTCGAATCTGTGATCCTTGTGCTCAGAGGTAAACGTGCGAATGGTCTCGCAAACATAGTATCTGCATAGATGCGTTCCCCGTGGCTGCTGGTCGCACTTTACGAGAATAGAATATATATAATCAAAATAATAATCTAGCATCATAAATGTATTGAAAATAGAAGTATATCATACTACTACTTACCTGAGCCGCTCTAAAGGTCAGCTTCTCAGGAAAGTTACCGGGAGTCACGCACTTGAACCGCTTCCAAACCCTGCCCGACAAGGATAATGATTTGCTAAGTTTTTCATTAATTGATATATCAGAAAATCATCGAAAGAGACCGATAGAGCGCAAGAATGATTGAAATTACTCTTGGCGCATGTCCTGCAGGCTTTGGAACTGTTCCAAGGGTCTTGATAATGGGTCGAAGGCATCAACTCTTCCCTTATCAATTTGAATGTCCAACAGAATCCAATGGAAGCTGCACATGTATATATATATATATGTCAGTAACTTATCAATTACACTTATAAGTGAATGGACACAACAGAGTAAAGATCCTCACTTGAAGTTGTATGGAAACAGTATGTGGTCACAGAAATTTTGATCTGTTAGAAACCTTAGAAGGTTTTCCTCCGTCTCCTTGGGTTTATCAGTTAGCGTCACTATATGTATTTTATCTGGGTCAACAAAACCAATATTTAGGATGCTCTTACTTTTACAATCCAGAATCTTCATTCTGCATAATAGAGTACAAGTTATATATAGACAATGAATTGAAATAACTAAACAAGTTATATGTAGACAATGAATTGAAAAACTTACAGACAATAGCAACTCATAAGCGATTTGTCGAGGGCGTCGCCATTGTACATATGGAAGAGTTCATCAAAGTCGATATGGATTTCTTCGGGGCGGCCGTAGTACTCCCGTGTGACACTCACCACGATCATCGTTCTCCCATTCTTTGATTCACTTAAGTACCATGTATGCAAGTAACGCATATTTGTTGGGAGATCATCTTTGCTGACCAAAGGCTCTCCCATGACAAACTGTGGCTTAGGGGCTACCACAGCCTTGGGTAACCTGTCGTCTTGGGAAGCCAGAACATCTTCAACCGAGACACCCCATTCAGCCGCCCACTTCTTTGCTAATTCAAAATCTTGCCCCTGCACACGAGGGGGAACATTCTCGGTTAACACCTTGAGGGGTGGGATTGACTGTTTGGCATGTTGTCCAAGCTGAGGAACGTCTGATTTTTTCTTGCATGTAGTTGAACTTGATTTGCTCCCACTTGCACTTGCACGTGATCTGCTCTTTTTCACTTCCTTCTGCAATGTGCGTGTATAGTCATCAGGCTTATGGTGTAAGTTATACTGTGATGGAAGGGTCGTGAAGTATTTTGCAAATGCTATTTGCTTCTCGGTGTATTCCGGGCGGGGCTCGGGTTCCTTCTTTTTCATCTGCGCATCATGATGTTCCTTTGCTATCCTGGCGTTTTCCTCGGGGGTACGATCATAAGGTCTGATAGGAAGATTAGCATGAGGTACCTTTGGGAGGGGCGACCGTTTGCGCTTTGGGGGGCTCCGTCGCTTAGAAATCGTCGGCGGATCGTTCTTGGTGGCACGCTTCCGCTTAGTATCCTGTGCGGGCGGCAGCGGAGACGGACGACCCAAGTCCGGCGGCGGTGATCGAGATGGACTCGTGTTGTGCTGGACGACGTCATGTGGAGGGCTTGGAGGTAATGGAGGTGTAGGTGACCTGCGACGACTCGGAGGCGGTGTTGTCCTTAGGGCTGAGCCTGGAAGCTTGATGTAGTTCTTGTCCCATAGGATGACTCCACCCAGTACTTCTCCGAGCGTCCTCTCATCTTCGGGTCCAGCTATGTCGAGCTCCATATCATGAAACCCCGCCAGGATTTCATCCACCCCGACTTTAGCAAAGCCAGCTGGAATCTCACGGCCATGCCAGCGTGCATCAGGGCCAGAAGGTAAAGCTTGTCCGATGGCCACCTTCATGGATATGTTCTTGAATTTCTGATGGAGTTCACATGATGTTGACTCCTTGATTCCATCCACGGGGTAGCCGGGACCGCCCTCTATCATTCTTCGTGCATCGTCGGGCGGGGCCTCAGATTCAGCCACGCTGCTTTTCCGCTTAGATGGGGCGCCGATAATATCAAGTGCACGATCTTCCTGGCGCGCTACTCCTCTAAGCTCATCAATCTGCTTCTGTTGCTCGTTAATCCTGGCAAGCAACTGGTTGAACTTGTCATTCTCCTCATCCTGCTACCGCTTCTTTGCTCTCTCTCGGCTTCTGTAAGTGTCTTGGTCTCTGGCAAACCCAAGCCACCACGGGTAAGAAGTACCGAAGCCTCGCGTTCGTCCTCCATGTTCGTCATTGCCGAGGACCAGTGTGAGCAAATCTTTCTCTCTATCTGCAGTGAACTTTCTTTTTACCTCCTTAATTTCTTTCACTATCCTTTTCCAATTCTCCCTGGGTATCCTAAGACCGTCACTGCAGATGAGGTCCCCTTTTTTTCGTCGTACGACCCACCATGCGCAAGGAACCAATTTCTTGCTCTCAATTCCCACTCATCACGGAGTGGTTCAGGTACGATGCCTTTATCTAGCAGATCTTGCTCTTTCTTATCCCACTTTGGGATGGCAGTCTCATAGCCCCCTGGCCCCAGCTTGTGGTGATATTTCTTCTTGTCGGCATTTATCTTGTTCTTTTCTGATAATGCCTGGGCATCTTCTGACTCCTTGTACTCTTGAAATGCCTTCCAGTGATTCGCCTGCTTGGCTAGATACCCCATCGAATACTGGCACTTTCTTTGTCTTCAGATAGTTTTTCCATAGCTTCTTCTTCCAGCTACGGAACAGTTCGACCATCTTCTTTAGAGTCCACTGCTTGACTTTGGCCCTCAGTTTGTCTGCGGCGTCTTCATTCTCACATTCTGGCAGGTTGAAATGTGACATGAGATCATTCCAAATATTATCTTTGTACCTTTCGGCGACATAGTCACTATCGGCTGCCCCTTTGCGCTTGTTCCACTCCCGAACGCTGATCGGGACATGATCCCTAATGAGAACTCCGCATTGCTTCTTGAATGTGTCAGCAGCATTCTTAGGAAGCTTGGGTTCACCCGTAGGCAATATCACCTCAAAGGTGTAATGCGTCCGTGCATCCAACTTTCTAGTCGGGCCTCGTTTTGTAGCTTTGCTCGATGTGGAGGCCTAAGAGGGAGAAACATTCGTCAAATGAATGTATATGTATACAATATAGAGCTATCTCCAATATTTTTCACATATTACAAGTGATTGTCGAACTTCATATGTATACCTCTCCGGACTTTATTATTTCATCACCGGCTTCTCCACCGGCTTCTCCATCAGTGGAGCTATCACCTTCTCCGTCATTGGACCTATCTCCTGCCCCATCGGCTTCATCTTCGACTCGCTCGACCTCCATTCCAACGTCGGGGTTTAGATAGGATGACGGAGATTCAGCTGGTTCAACGTCGGGGCCGTCTTTGATTATATCTTCGAGAAGTTCTTCCTCTTCGAGGTTCCTGATATGTGGATCCATAGTTCTGCAAAAAACGGATTCTCTTAACCTTTGTATCAAAAGAATTATTCTATCAGGAACTCCGTTCCAAAAGAACTTTAGTCCCGGGTCGTGGCTCCACCCGGGACTCCTAGATTTCTGCATAGTATTCAAAGTAGGAGTACTTTTCCAATTTGAGCATTCAATAAGCAAAACCAAATCGTAAAATAAAGTAGTATTCAAATTAGTATGCATTCAATTATAAGCAAATACATCATCTCTTTTGTCCGTACATCATCGAATATTATCACTAATACTCCTCGAATACTATCATACATATAACATCACTGATACATCTAGAACCGTAGCGCCCGACGGGTATCGGCGCGGGCGGTGGACACCCAAAGAGAAGGAACCATCACATGATCATAGCTCCAGTGAGATCCCCGAAGAACCTGCCAGGTATGCTCGAACCTGCCCTCCAACGCAACCATGTAGCGACGGACGTGCTCATCCTCCTCGCTGAGACGGTGACGTACCACCTCCGCGGTGTCCGGAAGCCTCGGCACCCTCACTGGCCCATGCGACCGCCACCAAACAAGGATCGGGTCAACGACGGGCTGGCTCCTCACCAACCTACGCCCCCCGGAAGGTAGCACCTCCCAATACCAGCCGGGCGGAGCCCAGTCCCGGACAGGGCCCCTCTGATCAAGCAGGTGTCCTCCGCCGAGTCGACGACGAGGATGCGGGATAGGCATCGTAAAATGAACTAAAAAAATAAACTAGTTCTATTAATTTTCTTGCTAAAAATAAACTATTAACACTTAAGCATATACAATAGCAAAATTAAACTATTAACACTTAAGCATATACAATAGCAAAATTAAGCAATAATCTAAGAAACACTATTAACACTTAAGCATATACACTATACAATATTTCTTCTTCTTGTAACCCTAAACTAATTTTTCCTCTTCTTCTATTTCTCCTCTTCTTCTACTTCTACTTCTCCTCTTCTTCTACTACTTCTCCTCTCCTCCTCTTCTAATTTTTTCTCTTCTTGTACTTCTCTTCTTCTATTTTTCCTCTTCTTCTCCTCTCCTCCTCTTCTTATTCTCCTTTTTCTTCTTTTCTTCTCCTCCTCTTCTTATTTTCCTTTTTCCTAATTGTAAATATTACTAACCCTAATAATCTAGCACAAACCTAATAACAATAGGAATTAAATGACAAAAAAAATCTTTTTCTTCTTTTCTTCCCTTTTTCTTCCTTTCTTCTCCTTTTTCTTCCTTTCTTCTCCTTTTTATTCTTTTCTTCTCCTTTTTCTTCTTTTCTTCTCCTTTTTCTTCTTTTCTTCTCCTCCTCACTGGCACGACGGCGGCGGTGGCGTCCCCGCCGGTGGGCGCCGGCGGCTCGTCCTTCGTACGTGTTCGGCATGGGGAGGAGGGGGTGGGGGGCTTACCGGAGTGGGAGGGCGCCGATGAGCTGGACGGCAGGGCGTCGACGACGGGGACAAGGGCGCGCGAGGAGGTCCGACACCGGCGAGGAGGACGGCAGGGCGACGGCGAGGAGGACGGCAGGGCGACGGCGACGGCGGGCAGCCTGGCGGCGTCGAGGAGTTCGTCCGTTGCCGCGCCGGGTAGGAGAGTCGAGCGAGAGGAAGAAGAGAACGAAATGGCGTTTGGATTTGGATTTTCGTCCGCGCCGTATATATAGTAGGATCTTTAGTCCCGGTTCGTGGCTCGAACCGGGACTAAAGACCCCCTTTAGTCCCGGGTGGAGCCACGCCCCGGGACTAAAGGCCTCTTTTCGGGCAGACCAGAAGGCGGGAAGCAGGGGCCTTTAGTCCCGGTGCGGAGCTCCAACAGGGACTAAAGCCCCTCCTCGGCAGGCGGCAGGCGAGGGGCTTTAGTCCCGGGGCGTGGCTCCACCCGGGACTAAAGCCCCTCCTCGGTTGCATGATAAGTTTAGTCCCACCTCGCCCAGCGAGGGGGACTAACACTTGTTTATAAGCCCCGTCGCAGCTTCTCCATCGAGCTCCTCTCTAAAGCAGGCTTACGGGCCTAAACTCACTGAAAATTGAAACTATATTCGAAATTATAGAGAAAATTCAACCTGAGTTCAAAGTGAGTTCACTTTGAATTTAGATTGAATTATCTCTATAAATTCTCATATAGTTTCAATTTTTTTCTATTTTCATAATTAATAATTTTGACTATCCAAACTATTATCTATTTTGTTATTTTCAATTAAAAACTATGTTTATTAAAAATTCTTTTTGCATATTTGAGAATTTGACAAAACTATGATAATGAAAAGTGTTTGAAATTGAATAAATAATGCAAAACTATTTTCTATTTTCATAATTAATAATTTTGACTATCCAAACTATTATCTATTTTGTTATTTTCAATTATAAACTATGTTTATTAAAAATTCTTTTTGCATATTTGAGAATTTGACAAAACTATGATAATGAAAAGTGTTTGAAATTGAATAAATAATGCAAAACTATTTTCTATTTTCATAATTAATAATTTTGACTATCCAAACTATTATCCAGTTTGTTATTTCCAATTGAAAACTATGTTTATTAAAAATTCTTTTTGCATATTTGAGAATTTGACAAAACTATGGTAATGAAAAGTGTTTGAAATTGAATAAATAATGCAAAAATATTTTCTATTTTCATAATTAATAATTTTGACTATCCAAACTATTATCTATTTTGTTATTTTCAATTAAAAACTATGTTTATTAAAAATTCTTTTTGCATATTTGAGATTTTGACAAAAATATGATAATGAAAAGTGTTTGAAATTGAATAAATAATGCAAAACTATTTTCTATTTTCAAAAGTAATTATTTTGACTATCCAAACTATTATCTATTTTGTTATTTCCAATTAAAAACTATGTTTATTAAAATTCTTTTTGCATATTCGAGAATTTGACAAAACTATGATAATGAAAAGTGTTTGAAATTGAATAAATAATGCAAAACTATTTTCTATTTTCAAAAGTAATTATTTTGACTATCCAAACTATTAACTTATTTTTTTTGAGCTAGTTGACCCTGAAATTGAAAAGCACTACAAATGAACTCTGAAAATGTTGAAATTTGGCATGCTATCATCATTTCACCCACATAGCATGTGTTAAAAAGTTGAGAGGGCTACGACAAAAACTGGATGCACTTCGTGTATAAAACGGACAATCTCTCTCAAAGTATGAGCGTTTCAAACGAGAACTCATCTCTTACAAAGGGATTTCACTTTTTTGAACTTATTTGAACTCCATAATTTTTGTCTGTTCAAAATGCACCATTCAAAGGCACATCACAAAATTTCAACAGTTTCTGACTTCATTTGGTATTCTTCGTGCATTTACTTATTTTTTTTTGAGCTAGTTGACCCTGAAATTGAAAAGCACTACAAATGAACTCTGAAAATGTTGAAAGTTGGCATGCTATCATCATTTCACCCACATAGCATGTGTTAAAAAGTTGAGAGGGGTACGACAAAAACTGGATGCACTTCGTGTACAAAACAGACAATCTCTCTCGAAGTATCAGCGTTTCGAACGAGAACTCATCTCTTACAAAGGGATTTCATTTTTTTGAACTTATTTGAACTCCATAATTTTTGTGTGTTCAAAATGAACCATTCAAAGGCACATCACAAAATTTCAACAATTTCTGACTTCATTTGGTATTCTTCGTGCATTTACTTATTTGTTTTGAGTTAGTTGACCCTGAAATTGAAAAGCACTACAAATGAACTCTGAAAATGTTGAAAGTTGGCATGCTATCATAATTTCACCCACATAGCATGTGTTAAAAAGTTGAGAGGGCTACGACAAAAACTGGATGCACTTCGTGTACAAAACGGACAATCTCTCTCGAAGTATCAACGTTTCGAACGAGAACTCATCTCTTACAAAGGGATTTCATTTTTTTGAACTTATTTGAACTCCAAACTTTTTGTGTGTTCAAAATGCACCATTCAAAGGTACATCACAAAATTTCAACAATTTCATATATGGTGGACACTAGCTCACCTATGGTATATGGTGGACATTCTTCTTCTCTCATATATGGTGGACACTAGCTCACCTGATTTTTCAACCGTCGATGATGGTCGCTACTCCTAATTCCCCTAGTGCATAACCAATATCTAGCAGAAGGAGAAGAAGGAGAAACGACCCCCCACAACAACAGTCGACATTCTTCTTCTCTCATGTATGGTGGACACTCCCTCACCTGATTTTTCGACCGTCGATGATGGTCGCTACTCCTTCTTCCCCTAGTGCATAACAAATATCTAGCACAAAGAGAAGAAGGAGAAGCAACCCCCACAACAACAGTCGGCATTCTTCTTCTCTCATGTATGGTGGACACTCCCTCACCTGATTTTTTGACCGTCGATGATGGTCGCTATTCCTTCTTTCCCTAATGCATAACAAATATCTAGCACAAGGAGAAGAAGGAAAAGCGACCCCCACAACAAAAGTGGTTCCGCGGCACGCCACGTGGTTCCGCTGCACGCCACGTGGTTCCGCTGCACGCCACGTGGGACTAATGGTCTTTCATTTTAAATGACCGTTTTAATCAAAAACAGATCTGTTACAAAAGGGATTTCATTTTTTGAACTTATTTGAACTGAAGACTTTTTGTATATATATGTGGTCGAAATGCATGATACCATGAAGTTAGAAAGGGCTAAACCATTCAAAAGTAGCAAATTATGTTAGAAAGGGCTAAACCATTCAAATTTGGAAACTATAATGGCACAAACAGAAACTAGACATATATAAATTGGTCCAAGCAGTACATGATACTAGTCCAAACAGTACATAATAATAGCTATCATATATATATATATAGCTGGCCATAGTTGATACTAGTCCAATCAGAATGTCCACCTTATTCGAGGTGACGCTGGCCATAGTTGACGACTCGTATCTTGCGGTACAACTCGTATGAAACATATGCATCTTTTGCTGCATACTCAATGTTGATACAATCAAGTGGGGCCTTCTCCCAAAGTTTGTGCTGAGAATTTGAGAAATTGGTCTTCATATCACCATATTCCTCGTCGATCAAGGCAACTGCCATATGAGCCATCGAAGTCCTGACATGTCGAAGCCTGAATACCGTTTGGAGATCAATGAGGCAACCAGTTGGTATCTCAATACTGAAGCTGTACCTCATCTTCAGCTTGTCGTTCGTTATGTCAACGGTAGCAAAAGTGATACCGCTGCGAAGGAAGTCCATGAGTTCTGGACAATGCTTGTCACTACTGCAACAGAAACAAATTAAAATGGAACAAATGGTACATACTGCTGCAATAAGGAAACATGTTTCACTACAACTAAAGAGAAAATTATCTTTAGGATTCAAATAGAACATATGCAATGGAACCTAGAGAGATCACTATAGCTATCCAATGGAACCTAGAGAGATCACTAGCTAGACGCAATTTTCATGACTATGACATATCATATTGCTATCCAATGGAACCTAGAGAGATCACTAGCTATATGCAATTTTCATAACCTTGGATCAAAGAACACCGCATAAAATTGTATCACTACAACTATGATTTGAATGGAACATATTGAACCAATCAGATTTTTCAGATTGTGGAACACTATTCCAATCAGATTGTGTTCCCTTCAACTAATCAAAATTGTTTCACTACAACTATTTGAAGCGAACCAACTATGATTCCAATGGAACATATTAAACACTAGTTGATTCTAATACGATTTTTCAGATTATGGAACACTATTCCAATCAGATTGTGTTCCCCTTCAACTAATCAAAATTGTTTCACTACAACTATTTGAAGGGAACCAACTATGATTGAAACAAATAAACTTACAATGTCATTACCTTGGATCAAAGAAAGCCTCAAACTTACCTCGCCCATTGGAAGATCAAGACATGGTGTGCGAAGCATAGTTGGATGACGGCAACACCGCGTTGATCGGTCATGTACTCCAGATCAAGCCCCAAGAACTTCTCATGATCCATTGCGGCGTCAAGCCATCGTTCCTTCAACTGTTCAAGAAAATACGGCATCTCCCTGCTCTCGTTCGTGTACACGACATCGAGCATGGTCATTCCATGTGCGAGCACCTCTCCAAAGCGAGTTGGCATGGTGGAAGAAGAGAAGGGAAGAAGAGAGGAGAAGAACAGAGAGCGAGAGCGAGAGAGAAGAAGAAACAGAGAAATGGCGACTCTGCTTCGGTTCGTGCTTTTCATCGCCCGAAACGACGCGGGATGCAAACCGTTTAGGGCCTTTAGTCCCGAGTTGAGCCACCAACCGGGACTGAAGAGGTATACCAACGGTTGCCACCACTACGGCAGGCCACATGTTAGGCCTTTAGTCCCGGGTTGAGCCACCAACCGGGACTAAAGGGGGATACGAACGGTTGCCACCACCACTGCCCACCGTGTAGCCCTTTAGTCCCGGTTTGGGACACGAACCGGAACTAAAGGCTCCTTACGGGCCGGGACTAAAGCCTCGAGGGAGGCATTGAGAATTGGGGCGACGTGGCCGGGCCTTTAGTCCCGGCCCAGAGGCAGGCCGGGACTAAAGGGTCCCGGCCAAAGGCCCGTTTTCCACTAGTGAGTGGAGGTCATCATGGACATCAAATTTGTATATTAGCGCATCTCACGGGAAATATTTTGCTAAGTCATGAATCAATCCACGTGTAGTAGCATAGATACACATCATTCTGTAGCTGAGATTCAATTAGAGAGAGAAAGAGACAACTATTTTCGGTAGCCGCTGTGCATCAAAAGAGGAACTTTTGGTGGATGCTCTCCGTCAAATAGCAATGGAATTCTACTACTAATTAGAGAAGGGAGAGGAACTTACTGTGCCGACCCTGCATCAAATGCGCCAATGCAGCACATGGACTTGTCCCATCGGTCGCCGTCCAACAGGAGCAGTAGCACCACCAGGGCTCCAACTCAGCCCCGCACGATCCCTTCGCCTCTTTCTTAAGCCTCGTTCTCCCCCTCTTCCTCCTGTATCTCTCTCATCTCTCTCTGGCGTACCTCATCGCTCCCCCTCCGTGGCGTAGAAGACGGGCACCGCTAGGAGCCCAGGACCTCCCTGCCACTCATCGCCCCCTCTTCTTCTCCCTGCCTCTCCTCCTTCCTTCTATCTCTCCCCTCACATATGTCTCTCTCACACGTGCAACACCACCTTCGTCATGGAGAGACCCCGCCTAAGCTCGCCATATCGCTCGGAACCGGCGAGGAACGTTGTCGCCATGAGGTTGGAGTTCAAGCCCCACCGTTGGACCCCCTCCCGCGCCTCCTAGTTCGCCTCCACGTCGTAACCGCAATAGGATTCGGCCCCTGCCGTGCCTCGCCGACTCGATCAGGCTGGATATCGATGTCCGAGTGCCCAACGTCGTGTGCATCAGACCGCCGCATCTGGACTCGAGACCACCATGGGCGCTGGCCCTACGACGCTGTCCACCGAGATGAGCGCGGGGCAGTGCGGATCCCTCCATATCCGATGCAGGGAGGGGTGCGGTGGTGGTTGTGGGAGTGAGAAAGGGTGGTGGTGCAGGGGCCGGGCCGGGCCGTCTGGAAGGGTGGTGGTCGCGGGGGTGTGCGCCGAAGGAGGGAGTAGTAGGAGGCGGGGGCGGGGGCACGGGGCTGGGCAAAGACGTGGACAAAGTTGTGGGTTTCGTTAAGGAAGACTTTCGTTAACAGGGACTAGTAAGCTGCACGTGCAACGCACGTTTCAACTAATATTACTGGTTGCTGTGAGAATTAACATGTTCAGAAAGATACTTGAATGGTACAATTATTTTAGAAATAAACTATAATTTAAATGAGCTTTAAGATATGCTACAGTTTAACCCGCACACTATTGTGAAGACACAAATAATTATCCTAGTATTTCTTATGTGTTTACACAATTCTTAACATGGCAAAACCTTACAAGGTGCAATGCATGTCTAGAATGTTATAAATTAGATTTGCAGGTGCAGGAATTGTTTTAGAAACATAACGGAAATTTAGGAAACCTCAAGACACCATATAAAAACTACAAGATAGAAATAGTGAATGGCACGAGCTGCACTTGCCGGTTAAAGTCTGGAACCACTTCCTCAAAAAAAAAGTCTGGAACCACGAAGGGACAAGACAAACGTAGCAAGCACCAACTCTTACCCGGCGTACAACCGAGACGAAACAATACACCCAGGCTGTTAAATGACAGCAAAACGGCTACAGCAACACAAGTGATTGATTGAGGTGTGGAACACGAGACATAAAAAACGAATCCGGCAACTCATACGAAAAGATAAAGCATCTCGCTTACTCTTCAACAACAGCTAACTGCGCAGAAGACCATCATCAAATCAAATCATGAACATGTGATTTATTTCAGAGACGGTACACTGTCGGCTGTTCTTGGTACAAAATTCCTGTACCTATGTACAGTTTGGTCAGGCCTCCGCTGGGACACGACAACAACACAACATTAGAAACAGGCGACCCAGTTGCTGTGGCTCAGGAAACTTCGATGTTCGTCAGGCGTCTGCCTATCGATACAGGGCCACCATAGCACCGCTCGAAGAGGCTGTAGGTGAGTACCAAAAACCGGAGGAAGGAGCAGAGTGGCCGCAACAGGCAAAAGGGCCGGCATCGAAGCTGAAAAGGAATAGCGTCATCGCTGATCTGACTCCCTATGGCTAAATCAGGGCACATTTGGTACTACAAGTGATACAGTGGCAAAATCGTTATCGGAATCATGTTAGGTGCCGAACCCGAACGACGACTTGCTCCTGCTGCCACCTTCGCCGTACTGTTTGTTCCATTTTCTTTGCTTGTTCATGCTCGTGGCGTCGAAAGCAACGGACGGGCTCACCTGCACGGTGGGAGAGAAAACAATCAAACATGAAACATAAAGTCATCCAACTTTAAGGGCGCAGTCAACAGACGGTTTGTTTCTAATTACCTTGGCTTTCGCTTGGACAAATTCATCCAGCTTTAAGGACCTTAAAGAAGTTTTCGTACTGCCTGCAGACCCCTAAGAGAAAGTGATAACCAGGTGAGCAAAGACATGACGATAAAGATCCACGGTGAATAAACCTGGAATGCAACAAGTAATACTGAAAGCAAGGAAATTCCACCTTCTTTTCTTCTTCTAGCAGTTCATGAACTGCCTGTACGCTGCAGCTACACATAGGTTCTGCAGAAAATGTGCCAAGCAAGTTACAAATAGGTGAAATAGGTGGACAACAGATAATGTGGCACGCAAGGAAGAAGAATAGAACATCTGTGGATGACTTGAGCATGATACCTTCAAATCACTCCCAGAGTAACCTTCTGTTGCATTGGCTAGTTCGTCGAATCCAAATTCAGATTCTAGGTTTTCTTTGGCAAGTAAAATCTTGAGAATTTTCATCCTATTCTGCGCATCCGGAAGGTAGACGTATATCCTGTGGGTCATCTTGACATATCATGACATTTAAGTCACTCGAGCCAAAACAATACTTTCCCAGGCACAACACAAGCACATCAATGCAGATTTTACCTCCTAGGCAAACGCCGTATTACAACGTCTTCTAGATCGAACGGACGATTTTTGCACCAAGAATAAGGATCCTTTGACTATCTTTGGACCTTAGACCATCCCAAGCTGCCATAAATTCATTGCGCATCCTTCTCGTTGCTTCATGTTCCATTGCACCACCCCTTGCACCAAGTAAGCTGTTAACCTGCCATTAGCAAACCAAAATTGCATGAGTTAGGAGATTATGCATGACCTGTCAAAATGATAAGGATGCCATCCTGAATATAAAACACCTACTTCAGTATGTTTGATAAATGAAAACTCACATCATCCACAAATATGATAACATCAGCTAGCCGACTTGCAAACGAGAAAAGGGCTTTGGTGAGCTTCTGAGCGTCTCCAAACCACTGTTGACAGAAAAATGATGGTAGTGAATTAAAGTTGTGAAATAATGGATGCATTTCAGGAAAAGAAAACTCACACAAGAGATGAGCTTCGATATTTGGCTTCATTCATGTAAAGCAGCAGCCCGCACTCAAGCAGCATGGAGAAACTGTAGATCAATGCAGTGCTGAAATTAGTCTAGGAACTAAGAGAGATTGTGATGCCTTTCTTAATTATTTTGTGGCTTACTGGTTTCTGCTTTTGATTTTTTAAACTACTTTTAGTTCAGTCTTCTCATGTTATATTATCCTACACTTATTATATCTATTTTGTACTTATTTGGTAAGCTCATCCTTATGCCCACTAATAGACCTAAATTTATCATCTCTAACCTATGTTTATTTCTCCATTTTCTTATTGCACCATGAAGAAGGCTCACTTACAGACATAACAGTGATGGCGGCGCTTACAAGGAGGTGGAAGGCGGCGAGGACGAGCAAGGCGGCGGCTACGGAGCCTCTGCTGCCACTGCGTAGGAGCAGTGGGCCCCAGGCGTAGACGACGATGGCGTAGTAGGAGGCGGCGACGAGCGCGAGCATGAGGTACCCCAAAACCCGCAGCCCCTGATCTCCTCCTCTTTGTCACATGTATCTTGGAAAAGTAGTCATCATGAAAGCTTTAGACGGAGTACAAGGGGATTCCATTAGCTTTAGAAAAATCCTAGTACAAGCGAGCGTTCCAGTAGAAGATTAGTTTTGGAATCCACACCATACACAAATTAAATTCTATTTTTGTTATATAACTTATATTCTACATGAGAGAAATTATCAACAAAGTAAAGGACTTTAACGTGTAGCATCCCATGTGCATCAACGCTGCAACGCTTTACTCTAAACCCTTGCTGCTGCATGAGATGAAAAAAAGTTATTTAGAGGGTCGTACACACACCAGAAATCCTAAAAGATAAAACATCTTTCCATCCAACAATCCTTTTAAGGGAACATGAGAAGCACAACATTGAATGGCCATTTCAGGTATATGCAAAGATTTGATCCTGAATTTGGTTTTAATGGAGGCACGTACACCATTCAAACTTTGTATGCTTCTGCTGTTACCTACAACACTGAGGGGGTGTTTGTTTCAGCTTTTGGTGGCTTTCCACGAAAAAAAGCCAACAAAGCTCACCAAACAGCCTAGCTTAGCTATTGGCTTTGACAAAGCCGGCCTCTCCATTGCACGTAGGAGAGAAAGCACCCCGAGACGTGCTTTCCGTGGCTTTCCTTCGCTTCCCGCAAAGTGATCCGAACCGTTTTGTATAAGGGACATTTCGTTCTAAGGAAATTACAACCGAATGCCACTCGAATTTTCCCCACAGCCCCACCAGTTACGAGTCACGACCGCACGCGCTCGACCGCTCCCTGCCTCCACCCCACCAGTCCCTTCCACGAACACCACGCGCCCGACGCATCCTCCTAGGGTTCCTCCTCCCGCCGCCGCCGCCTCATCTACTCCTCCCGCCGGCGAGCGGCGCACCTCCTGGCGGCGAAGACCTTCTCCCTCCGTCGCCATCCTCCCGTCCCCGCCGTCCTCGAAGTGGCACGCAGTCCTCCCGTCGCCGACAGCACGAACTCCGCCGCCGGCCTCCCGTCCCCTCCTCTCTGCTTCTCCCGGCCTCGTCGTCCGCCGCGGAGGGATCCCCGCCGTGCTAGCTCGCCGCTGCTCCCTCCTCCCTGCCGGATTCGTCCACAGCCCTGCCGGATTCGTGCACCTCCCTGCCGGATTCGTCGTCGGCCTCAGGTATAGCTCCCGTCCCCTCCTCTCTGCTTGTACTGCTTGGGCTCCCATAGATGCTAGGACTTGCTTGGCCTCCATAGATGGGATAGGAACAGCAAGTACTTGCCGCCTCCATTTGTTTGTAGCTAGTTTATTTGTTTGTAACAGCAAGTACTGGGATAGGAACAGCAAGTACTGGCCTCCATCTGATGTTTATTTGTTTGCTGTAATTTTGATAGAAACTAGTGAAGAAACAATGGTTGCCACTTGGGATGCATACCGTGTTAGAGTGTTTTGCGACATTTGTATGGAAGAAGTGAACAACAACAACAGGGATGGGGGCTGCTTGAGTAAAAAAGGCTATGAAAATCTGGAGAGAAAATTTTATGAGAAAGTAGGAGAGAAGCTAGTGAGGAAACAATTTAAGAACAAATGGGATCAGTTGAAAAAGGAGTACACGTGGTGGATGGAATTGCTAAATGCAACCGGACTAGGCTGGGATCCCCAAACAAAAACCATGGATGCAGATGATGATTGGTGGAAAATTCACCTAGAGGTAATTTATCATGTTTTGAACTATCTTTCTTCATGTCTAGTTTTTGTTCAAAATAATTGGACTCATGTATCTATTCTGTTATTATTTTCAGATGCGCCCCGATCATGCAAAATTTAGGAACGTGCCACCTCCCAATTTGGAGCAGCAAGATGTTATGTTTAGGAAGGCACATGTCACCGGAGAATCAGCGGCCATTGCTGGACAGGAAACAGGAGGGGGCAAGGAAGCTCCAATATTGCTTGAGGATGATCGTGGTACCTCCTCCAAAATAACAGGAAAGCGCAAGTTTGGTGCTGGAGAAGGCAACGAAAAAGAGAGCCCATTTTTCACGGTTTACAACAATGCTCTCAACACACTTGTTTCAAGGAATGAAGGTAGTTCTTCCACCAAGGCTGACAAGGTCCCAACTATGAAGGAGTTTTTAGCGACGGTTCGGGAGTGTGGAGTGAGTGAAGGAACTGACATCATGTTCACAGCAAGCAAGCTTGCCATGAACAGGGATTCAAGAGAGGTGTTTGCAGCATTTGCAACAAATGAGGGGAGGCTCGATTGGCTGCAGCGTACACATGCTGAGATGAACAAGTAGATGAGTCATGTATTATGTGTATCATTGTTGTATTTCTCAAGACTATCTGTATGAACCACCATTGTATTTCCTTATTCTGTGAACCTTTGCTTATTGTTGTGTGAAACATTGATGTATTCGAATAATGAACCTATTCTATTTGAACCTGTTATGTTTTGTTGCTTGTTGCATGTCTACTATTTGTTCAATGTACAATATGGTTGTTGCATGTATGCTATTTGTCCAATGTTCTATATGGTTGTTGCATGTGTACTGGTTTTTGACATGTTCTATTTTCTTCTTGTGTAGATGGATGATGGTGGCACTGAAAGTGATGAAGAAATTGAGAAGACGCGTCATCTTCTTGGATTGGCGCGCGACATGGCTGTGTTGGGCTACTATGGTAACCTCTATTGCGAGAAGTATTTGAATAAGGCACCTAAGAGGATTCCACAACAAACTGGGCTTGAATGGGTTAATGAACATCTTGGAAATAGAAAAAGATGCTACAAGATGTTTAGGATGTATCCAGATGTGTTCCATAAATTGCATGACCTTCTAGTTTCTAGCTATGGGTTAGAATCAAAGATGGCATTTGGCCTCATTTCAAAGATGCCATTGGCGCCATAGATGGCTCACATATTCCTGTTGAAGTTCCCGAAGATGAGAAGGTTAACCACACTGGAAGGCATGGATACACATCACAGAATCTGCTAGCGATATGTGACTTCGATCTGAGATTCACATTTGCTGTTGCTGGTTGGCCTGGTTCAGTACATGATACACGCATTCTCCAACGGAGCATCGAAAAGTATCCAGTCGAATTCCTGACCCCTCCTGGTGGTAATATTCTCTATGATTATTCACATGACTCTACTGCACATGCATTGCTATTTATTTGATTCTGATTGTCACATTTCCTTTTATGCCCAGATATGTACTACCTTGTTGATTCAGGTTATCCAAATAGGAAGGGATTCCTAGCTCCTTTTAAGAACAACACGTACCATATCCCAGATTTTCGTCGAGAAGGGCGACCAACAAAAAGAGAAGAACTTTTCAACTTTCTACATTCATCGCTTCGGAATGCTATTGAGCGTGTTTTTGGTATCTTGAAAAACAAATGGCGCATACTCAAGTATATTCCTTCTTATGGTCTCGAGACACAGAAAAGAATTATCCTGGCTTGCATTGCACTTCACAATTTCATTAGGGACTCACAGTTGCGTGATAAACAGTTTGATCGATGTGATGAAGATGAGAATTACGTCCCTAAGGTTCAAAGGCAGTCAACAACACTAGCCGGTGATACTGCCCCGAGTGGAACAAACACTGATGACATGAAAGCAAGGCGTGAACGCATTGCTACCGAAGTGTTCGATTCGAGAAGAAGATGATCTACTCATGCTAGCTAGTTATTATGTGTAACGTTATTGACATGTAGTTTGAATTAATATATATTAATTATGGACAATATTCTATTTGTGTAATGGTACGATATGTATTTTGGACAAATCTATATCCTACTAATATTTTTTTAATGTTATGTATTACTCGGAACTCTAAGGGTACGATATTCTATTTGTGTAATGGTACTCGGAACTCTAAGGGTATTTTAGACATATCCTCGATCCACAGCTAGACAGCCAGCCAAGTCGCCAAACAGTGACATTCAGATAAGCAGCTTTCCCTGCACAACAGCTTTCCCTTCACAGCCACAGCCACAGCCACAGCCAGCCAGCCATAGCCCAAACAAACAGGCCCTGAGTTCCCCCAGCTTGGGTCGCCACAAATGTCTCCTGTTCCTGTTGAACAGCAGCAGCCTCATCCAATGGCTCAGCACATGCCTAGGCCCTGGTCGCTGGCTCAATCACCTAATGCAGTTGGCTACAGGCCTCCAAATGGTGTTATGCCACCCTACAGTCCTGGTCAAGCTGGTGCTCCTGTCAGGTCGTCTGTTTTCATGCATGCTTCCCAGCAATATGCTATGCCTTCACGCCCAGGAGTCACGTTTGTACATCCACATGATTCTATGCGACCATCTGCACAGGTCCATGTTTTCTCCTATCAGTCGTATACTGAGCTGATTTCCTGGAGTAATCTTTTGATAGAGGTGGATTGTACAAATTAATACCACCACACCGATGTTCTGTATGTTCCATCGGTTCCTACTAACCATGATATATTATTATTATACCATTCTTTCTTATGACTGTTTTACTTCTTTTTATGTTTTTTGGCATACAATTCTCTTCAAGTAAGCCAACTTTTGTTTTTGCTCCCAATGTTCAGTGATAGATATATTTTTAACCATTTTAGTTTTATGTTTGGAGATGTAAAAAATGAGAGCAGAAAATTGGCTAAAATAGGAGAGCAGAAATATACAGAGAGATCGTATATGATGTTACAGTTGTTCTATCCATGGGCAGATCCAAATTAAAACTTGTAGCCTGACTATCCGAAGTTAATTTACTGTGTATATTTAGCATCAACGGACATTCACTAAGATGGCATGGAGTGAGATTTCTAAGATAACCTACCACAGGTATTCAAGGCTAGCTTATTCACCACTAATCATTATGCTTAAAGTTGACGGCATATGTTTATATAAAATTGGAGAAGAAGTGTAATTCACCACTAATCATTATGCTTAAAGTTGACGACATTGGAGAAGAAGTGTAATATGCCATACTGTTTATATAACTCTCGAGGACCTAAAAATAATATGGCATATTACACTTCTCTAATGTTATAGGGAATCACCTCACATTGAATAAAATGTGTGTCCAGTAGAGGAGCCAAGACTTTAGCCAGCTGAGGCACATACCCAAGCATCTGCCCACAATCAGACCCTGCATAAAGCACCTATCCATGGTATTAAGAAAAAAATCAACATGAATGAGATGCCAAAAGAAAATAAAACTAATTCATAAAGTATGGAAACCTTGACAGCATCAGGCTCCTTGGCATTCTGGGGGTCTTTTAAAATAGTAATGCTCATGCCTTCTTGCAGTTTAAAGTTTTCATGGAATCTCTGGCCCACTATGACAGTTTTAACAGCTAATGTGGTGCTAGAATATGCGTTTGGAGATGCATCTGTACCGACATAAGTTCTTCCTCCTGAAAGTGAGAAGGAAGAGGCCTTCTCAACTGCATCATCATTTTCAACATTCTTCGTAATTGCCAAACCAACATTTGAAGGTGTACACCGTATTATGCATCTCGAAGATGCCAGGTGAACCATCCAGGCAACCAGTTAATAAGGTGGTTGCGCTATTCTCCGGACTTCCGGGGCTACTATTCATTGAGCAAAATTCTCTGTCAGTACATACATCTCCATCCGTCAGTCCCTTGTTTTCTGCCTTGTGAACATTGGTCACTATGTCTGGAGTAGGCTCAACTGTTTTTGTACTGAATCTGAAATCGAGAAAGCTGCTCTAGAACTTCCATTTCGGTCCTCTCGTGAGGCATATATCTACACACTTCATGTGAAAAACGAATTCTTCAGAACATTATAGCATTGTTAAAGCATGACAAATCTTCCTATGCACCCTCTTACACCCAGAGCAAAACTGAATAGAGCCGAATTATCCTACTGAATCAACCAAGACACAAGACAATATGCATGGTTAAGCCGGTGATTGACTGAAAATGACAACAAATGAGCACGACTGCAGAAGCAGGCAAGCACATGAACATGAACTTGTAATAAAAAAGTACCTAACTGGGTGGATCTAGGCATTTACGTACTTGGGTTGTGATTGTCCAGCAAAGATTTTGTCAAGGTCAACGCAAGAAGTATTAGGAATAGCACCACCGCTAAGCAAGCTTACAAGAGAAGTGAGTGTTCCACTGATTCTGGGGAACTGGTGGGTGTTGATGCAGTCGTCGGAGCCGGGGATGAACTCGCGGCAGACGGGGCACGCCACCCACTCCGAGCCAACGCTCCCTCCGGACAAAGAAGGGGCAACAGCGGCCGCTTCACCCTCTGCCTCGCCCATACCCGTGCCCGCGTCGTCGGCCTGGAGAAAATCAGAGGAGCATTAAGCATGAGACAGATGGCACGGGTAGAAGAGGACCGGCGGGTAGCTTGGGGTTTGGGTGGGAGGTGGAGCAGGAGGGCGAGAGGAGGACGACGGCGAGGTGGGCGGAGAGAGGGGTGCTGCGGCGATGGCCGATGAGGTGGACCAGGCTCTCCCTGCCGGTCAGCATAGCCCCCTGCAGCGTCGTGTGCGGAGGTTGGCAGCGAGGAGCGGCCCGGCGTGACTGAGGAGTTGGCGGTGAGAAGGAGCGGTGTGTAGGTTCGACGAGCGGGGTGATGCGCGGCGCGGCGAGCGGGGCCAGCGGGAGGAGGAGGAGGCACGACGCGGCGAGCGGGGGGAGGAGGCGCGACGAGTGGCGGGGGGAGGAGGCACGGCGAGCGGGGGGAGGGGTTGCAGCGGCGGAGGAGGGGCACCAACCACGTCGCGTGCGGTTGCGGGCGAAGGCGAGATCGCGTTGACCTCAAACTCGCGTCGCTCCTTTTCCTCGATGAGTAGATCGGCGGACGGCGGAGGCAGAACCGAGTGTGCGGGGGCGGCGGCGGAATCGAGCGGCGTGGGGACGGCAGCGACAACAGAACCGAGCGGCACGGCAGCGAGTGCGCGGTGGCGGCGGCGGAACCGGGCGGTAGGAGTCGCAGCGAGCGGGGGGGGGGGGGGGGGGGGAGGGGTCGCGGCGGCGGGAGGAGGCGCGGCGAGCGGTGGGAGGGGTCGCGGCGAGCGGCGGGAGGGGGGGTCGCGGCGAGAGGGGAAGGAGGCGCGTCGAGCGGGCTGACCAGGAGGAGGCGGTCGAGTGTGCCAGGACTATTCGCGTGCGAGCGAGGGATTGATTAGCGCTAACGAAAACGTCAATTTCATTAACAACGTGTTTAGACCCTTGAATAAGTGAATATACAGCTGAGATCGTGATTTGGATCTGCCCTCTCGTGCTTTTATGAGTAGAGATAATCATTCTGTTGATTAAATGATTAGAGAGTCTAGATTTATAGTTGGATCATCCTCCTCTTCCTTTTTAGTGGTAGTAGATAGGTGAAGCGTTCAAAGAGGTGGAATTGGATGAATACTATATGGTGACGTTACTTTGGTGATGGCATGGCTAGATATCGCCATTGATGTTGTTGTCGAGAATGATCAAGCCCGTACAAAGTATTCGATAAGCATTGAGGAATGGTACCATCATCACATTGGGCATCTGATGAGGACATGGCTATAAAAAATAGTACATATTTACATATTTTTGAGGTGATTTTTTTATAATAATTATGTCATAATTTATTTATGTTATTTGGAACAAAAATACTTCACCTATTTTTACTTCCTGCCTAAATCTTGATTTGTCGAACACTTGCACGGATCACGTGTGAAGATAAAGGAAGAGTATCGGGACCCCGATCCTAAGCCATAGGAATCCAGCGTGTAACACATCGCATCTCTTTGCGGTCTCACGCACGGTTAACCCCACGGCTGCAGCCTTACCTTAGCCGGGACCGTTTGCGCCTTTTGACTCGCGTATGCAATTGTGTCGCTAGCAATCCAATGACAAAGAACCCGGATCGACATGTCCAGTCATAAACCAAAGTGGCAGTTCCGCACAGGGACAAACATACATGACCCAACAAAGCAGGTGTCGGTCACCAGCGAATGTAGACGAGTCGTAGCAAGCTACAAGGACTCCATTACATCGCGTGACATTTCCCCAAAGAGGACAGACACAACAGCTAAGGAGGACACACGCCGGTCAACCAATGTGTCCGGAGCAGTCGCGAGCTACCATGGCTCGTAGGATCACAAAGGGGCATTTCCCTGTAAGGAATGCTACTAAAGTCTACGGCTAGGTAATCGAACCCCATACATATCAAGTACAACACACGTACGCATGGCATACCGATATGTATAGATACATCGATGGCATCACAACATAACCATAAACATACAAGCTTTATTTAAAAGGCTCGGAAGAGCCTCACACATAATATTACACAGTAGGGGTCTCACGACCCATCATAACAGTCATTCAAGTTACAAGCCAGCAGAAGTAAATAAACTGTCTAAGTACAGACAGATGAAACTAGAAGGCACATGGCCTGACTATACTACAGACCCACCCTAGGGCCAGATCGTAGCTGGGATACCAGCTACTCGTCGTCGTCGATGTCTAGGAAGAACCCTCCATTAGGGTCATTAACAACCTCTACAACAATTATTAAGCAAATATGAGTACGGAGGTACTCAGCAAGACTTTAGGATAACTATCTACTCATGCAAGTATCAATAAGGATTTGTGGGGTTTCATGCGGAAAGCCAGCATTTGACTCGTGGCTAGACAACTTGCATTTTAAAACAATTTTTGACAACTTGATTTCTCGCACACGAGTCCACTAACACCAGAACAATACTCCATCGTGGAATCATTCCGTCTCCATACGGAAATGCCGTCCACGACACTCACGCTTATCTTGACAATTTTATGAGTAGCCATTGAATTTATCTATGAACAACATATGTCTCCAAGTAGTCCATATCCACGGACGCGGCTATTCGAATAGATCATAACCCTGCAGGGGTGTACTTCGTCACACATGCTCTCGCCACTTATCGCCATGTGCACGTCATGCACCTCGGCAACCTTCAAGCGGAAGCCCAGCGAGGGAGTCGGCCACGACCGTTAACCATGCTAATACTTAGTCCAGGTCTATCGCCTATCTGAGGGTAACCCGCATGGAAGTCCACCCGAGGTTTCCGCCACGGCCCCAAACGATGTGCGCAGGGTTCCCAAGCCCACCATCCGGGTGCCACTTGGTACACCGTGCCACTGCCTACCGTATCACAGCCGACCTCTCAGGTCTGCGCTATGCACGGCCTCCAGCATGACTATAAACACAAGAAACTACTTGCAACTCCTGGACCGAGTACTAAGCTATTAATAAGTCGAGCGGGTCATATTTTAGGGCCGAGCATGTGGTAGTATCTCGTCTTGGATTACATACACGGAACTCAGTTCCTAAGGACGGTTCCAATGAAACAACCCGCCATGTACTCCTACATAGCCTTTCACCGGTACCTTTACCAAATCAGGTTCAACACACAACCTTTACTTACTGAACACATTCTCACAATTCTGTTCATATCCCAGATGTCAGACCATACACAACTCTAAGCATAGCATGCATAGCAGGATAAGGCACATCATGGCTCAAGCATCTACCAGGTATGCTAGGTTGCAAGGTTCAGCTATTTACTGTGACAAGGACAGGTCATGCAAAGGAAGTGGGTTCAACTAACGTGGCAAAAGCATTTGAAGAATTTGATCCTAATGCAATAAGTAAGTGCAGGAGCGAGAACATGGGATCTATCGGGATGATCAAAATGGTTGCTTGCCTTGTTGCTCAGAGGAGGGACAATATCCGTCAGTCGGATATTCGGTGGAATCCGAAGGAGCGGAGCCTACCGAAGAAAATGACAACAATCAATATCAATCATATGCAACATGATGATGCATGAGCATGGTATGAGGATGCAAGGTGGTATGCTAATATAGCTAACATTTATTAGGTTTGAAGTTGATTTGAATCAGATTCAATATCACTTCAAACGAGGTAATCTTGAATACCATTTTAATTGATTCGACCTGATGCTCAGATCAACTTGTTTTTAATATGCATGGAAATGATATGTTAAGTTGCTGGTTGTGATTGAACAATGTTTGATCATAGTATTTGAAGTGGAATTCAAATGATTTTCAAATTCCATATCGATAGCATTTATAAAATTTAACTTATTCATTATTCTACATGTTTGGTCCAGTAACATTTTCAAACATGTCTGAAAATGACATATTCAGATTCCTTGGATTTTTCTGATACTTTTTCATATATAAATTATTTTCATTGGAGTTACAGATTAGTTTCTATGATTTTTAGAAGTTTTGGCATTTTTCTGGAATTCTTTTAAATCAGAAAATCTTTACTGCATCAGCATGACATCAGCAGGTCCAACTGGCCGTTGAAAGTCAAACCTGACCAGTGGGACCCACTGGTCAGTGACTCTGATGAGTTTTAGATTAGTTTTAAACTTAATTAACTCATTAACAGCACTGGACCCACATGTTAGTGACTTATTAGATTAATTAATTTTATTTTTGTTAACCAAAATCATCCAGAGGCTGGCTCCACGCGTCAGTGGCTCTCGCGAGCTGAGATCCACCGGTGGCGAGGTCGTCCTCGCCGGCGGGGAGCCTCCGACGACCACCAGTACGGCGGAGGGGCTCGGAAACGGCGCACAGGCGGCCAAACTCTGTGCGGAGTGCACCAGAGGAACGACACGACTCCCGCAGGTTCATTTTTGCACTTAGCCGGGGCTGATCTGGCCGGAGATGACGCCTGCGATGAGCTTGGCGGCGGCCAAAGTTCGGGCGTCATCGGGGTCATCGAAACAGAGGGAGCTACGCACGGGACTGAGCTCCTGTGAAATCAAGGCTAGAGGAGGGGATCGAAGGGGGAAACTTGGGGGAAAGCTGCGCAAGCTCACGGGGAGTGCAGTGGTGGTGCTAGCTTGCTCGGGGACGGCCTGGAGAGGGAGAACGCCGGTGATGAACTTCGGTGACCCGAGGAAGAAGACGACTGCGTCTCGTCGTTTCACTGCGTCTCGGCGTCGGGCTCGTGGCTAGGAAGCTTCAGGGAGCTGCGGCGGTTCTATTGCGCGGCTCAGGAGGGAAAGAGGTAGGCTAGAACGACAGTGAACTCGAGCTCTGCTCGGGCTCCAATGGCGGCGGTGGGGAATGAAGCATAGGGGGAGAATGAGGAGAGGATGAGCTTGGGCACGCCTCGGGAGGGTTATCCCCTCGCGTGCCAGCGCAAAGCGGCGGCCAGGCAGGCGCACAGGTGCATGGCCGCGCCGGAGTACGCGGCGGCCACCTCCTGCTGCCCACTGGCGGGGGAGGAAGATGATAGGGAAGAAGCTGGGCCGGGCCAGGTGAGCGACAGGTAAGTATTTCTTCCTTTTTTTCTGTTTTGTTTTCTGTTTTACTAACTATTTTGGTTTGCTATTTATTTCAGCTCCAAAATAGTTTACCAAAATATTTTGAACACACCAGAATATTTGTTGGAATATATCCAACCATTCCTGAAGTTTTCAGCATTTTTGAAAACTTAAAGTTTTTGAATTCAAATTTAAACTTGAATCCAGTAGCTTTTTGCATTTAAATAAAATGCCAAATGTGTTATGAAAATAGTTTTCTTCACTGCTTACTTGCTTCCATGAATTATCAGAAAAGTTGAACTTTTCTTGAGGCCATTTTGGGTTCTTTGATTTGAACAAGTTTATAATTTCTTTGAATTTGAGAAGTGGCTAGGGTTTTTGAGTTTTGCTTCACCACTTGCTTTGATCTTGTTGCAATTTCCTTTGATGCAATGAAAAAAAGATATGAGCACAATGCTATACTTGATTAGGGTTCTAGGGATGTGACAACTCACCCCCACTCAAAAGAATCTCGTCCCGAGATTTAGAAGTCGTCGGGAATAACACAGGATACTCAAGTCGGAGACGATCCTCTCTTTCCCAAGTGGCCTCCTTCTCAGAATGATTTGACCATTGAACTTTAAGAAACTTGAGGTTTCGACGTCGAGTGGTACGCTCAGCTTGATCAAGAATACGCACGGGTTATTCTCGGTATGAAAGGTTATCTTGGAGATCAAGCGTTTCGTGGTCCACTTCACGGTTAGGATCCGAAAAGCAACGCCTGAGTTGCGAGACGTGGAAGACATCATGAACCTTGGAAAGATGCGAAGGAAGTTCCAACTGGTAGGCAACTTCTCCTCGTTTGGCAAGAATGCAAAAAGGACCAATGTAACGAGGAGCCAACTTGCCCTTGATACCGAATCGATGGGTACCCATCAAAGGTGTAACCCGAAGGTAAGCCTTCTCGTCAACTTCAAAGTCCACAACCTTATTGTCGTGGTTTTGTCACGGCAGATGTCCTCGTGAAAGGACTTAGTACTGGAGCCATCGCACCTTGGTGGCGACTCAAAGGGGTTAAGCGGGAGAGACACGGCGATTTACCCAGGTTCGGCCCCTCGTGAGGAGGTAAAAGCCTACGCCCTGCTTTGGTGTGTATTGATATGGTTTCGATTACAAGGAGGGCGTAACTCGCCGAACCTAGCACTCGTTGATTTCTAACCCCCCCTTTCGTCCCCTGGGACTCGCCTTTATATACAGGTCGAACCCCTAGGGTTTACAAGGATACTTTCCTTCCTACAAATCGTGACCCCTGTGGTCTCTAAGTCGCCATCTTCCGAAGCTTGGAGACCTTCCAGGGGCTATAAACCGTCATACGACCTTGATTCGGCCAAGACAAGGCCTAAATAATTGTTTGGGTGAATCGCCTAATGAATAACCCGGCCCAACTAGGGCGGGTCATTCACAGGTAATATCCCCAACATTAGGCCCCAAATCAACTTGAACTTCTTTTTCATGCCAATACTTCCGCTCAGTTGAAGGCGATTCATTCCTCATCTTTCTTCATATGTCAGAAATTGTAAACCCGCCATCGGGCACAGAAAATTCTTTAAGTCGCCAAACCATTTCTGGTTGGCCTCTTCTTATCCCTCGATTTTTGGGAAGACTGTCATAACCCCAACGGATCTTAGCGCATCGTTATCCCGAAATCCTCGGCACACATTTATAGCGAATCTTTTTATTCCCCGGCGGTTCCCGCTCACGGCGCCTCGATTCCAGCACCCGCTCTGATAAATAGACGGGGGGGGGGGGGGGGGGACAGGACTAGTGCTTCCCACCTACCAGTCTCGTCAACCTTCTCCCCATCTTTGCAGCGAGAAAATCTCATCGCCTCCCGAGGAATCCGCCGCCGACCGTGCTTTCCGCCTTCACGCTAGGAGCTTCGGCGCCGCCTATAGGTCTTCGCCGTCGTCCAGCTTCGCGCCACAGCCGATCCGTCCGCCGCCGTCGTCCACTGCATCATCGCCGACCATCTCGCCGTTCGTCACGAACTCTGCCGCCGCCGAAGACCTCTTCGCTCGACGGGACTCCCGTGCTTCTTCAACAACCTCCATCATCGTCGGCCTCTTTCGCCCGAAAGCATCAGGTTGGGCCTCCGCCTATTTTAGGAATAGATTCAATCCCTGCTTGAAGCTCCAACCACTACCATGTTCTTGATGTTCCTTGTGAACAGTCGTCGTCTACCCTGAACCGATTAGCATGAATGTCGATGAGATAGCCAACACTTTGAATACCTTTACTTATCCGCCTTTATTTGTGAATCTTTAGAATAGTGTTTCATCAAGCGAAGGGCGTCATCTGGCAATAAATTGCTCCATCCAGTCATTTTCCTCAGGTTTTTTCATCTGCCTGGTAGATCCATCATTTACCTTCTGTTTGCAAAAAGCTGTTTGTAGTCTTTATACTCTGATACTTCGAACGAACGTCTTCACCATCTTTAGAACGCAGCCCTCGTGAATAGCCACACTTCGTAAGTCGCCATAGTAGCCCAACTCGGCCTTTTGATATGGGGGGTCAAGCCCTTCCCTTAGTCAAAGTACTCGATGAGTTAAATGAGCTGATTTCATCCCTTACAGTAGATGTCCGAGGCATGTAAGTTCATATTTTACTTCTTTGTAGCATGGGCGCCGTCTTCAAAAGTGACTGGCTTCCTACCAAGGTTGATGACACCATATTAGCTGATTATGTGAAAACGGGTAGCTTGGACCCTCAGAATGTTATTGGCTGGCGCACCGGGTTCGGAGAAGATCTCCCTAACCCCAAATAAGGGGAAATAGTCGTTTTTGTTGAACACCTAGAGCGAGGTTTTAAGCCGCCCGGATCGAAGTTTCTTAGAGACGCCATGGCTTTCATGAACGTCCGCCTCCAGGATTTGGGACCCAATTCCATAAGTAACTTATGCCAATTCCAAGTTTTCTGTGAGGCTTATCTGCGGATTGAGCCCTCTGTTCCTTTATTCTCGCACTTTTTCCATCTGAATCGCCAAACGGAATTCCATAACGGCCCCAGCCTGGAACTTGGCGGCGTCAATGTCCAAGGCCGCAGGGATAGCCCGTTTCCCTCACTCGCCATGCCTAGCCATCCCAAAGGTTGGGGCGAGTCTTGGTTCTACTGTCAAGAGACTTCTCCTGCAGGCAAAAACAAGCTTCTGGGCTACAGGCCAACTCGCCTTCCAACCAACTTCAAGCTTCCAGACAAACTCACCGAGGAGGAAGAATCGGAATTCATCCCAATACTGTCCGAATTAAGATCCTTGACGAACAACGGCCTTACTGGGGTTGACCTAATCCGCTGCTGGGTCGAATGGCGTATCCTCCCTCTGAGCCGCCGGGACGGTCTGATGTGCGAATTCGATGGCACCCTGGACCATCCTCAATGTTATTTCCATACGGCTTTAACAGAAAAGGACATTGTTACCATTATCAAGAAGCTGACTGGCGAGCCTGCGGGAAAATGCGGCCAAATCGGCCTTAAGCCTTTGTGCAAAATTAACCCGGCGCCCAAGGTGAACAAATCTAACCCGCCTTTGGTCTTTACTCCTTATGCTTCATTTGTATTGTGGTTTTGTAACATATGCTATTCCAGAGAGGCGATAAGTTCTGGTCCAGGAAACCCAAAAGTCCAGCCATGAAAAACGTTAAGCCGCCCTCAAAGAAAACCAAGGGTAAGGGCAAAGCTGCTACGGCTGAGCCATCCGAAGTCGATGAATCTCAAGTCGGCGATGCACTTTCGAAGGTAAAAATTCATCCTCTTTTCACTCGCCATCCACTATTGTTAATCTTTGTATTTATATCTCTCCCTTTTCTTGTAATAGAACGAAGACAACGAAAGCCAGGAGGACTCTGTTGAGGTAATTTCTGTTTCCTCCGATTCAACTCCTTCCCCACCTAAGCCGACCAGGCGAGTTTGTGGGAAAGTTCCCTTCTCACACCCAAATGCTTGTTTGGACCCAAATTTCCTACTGAAGAAAGCACAACATACTTCAAATCATAAGACGCGAAGTCATTCCGGTGATCTGGTGTCCGGCTTACCAGCAACGAACAAGAGGAAACCAAATGAGGTATTTTATAAATGACAATTCTTCATGTCTCTTTAGATCAGGCCTGTAACCCGCCTATACTTTTGACATATAATTCTTGCAGAACTCTCCTCCTACATCTGGCGACTCAGTGATGTCGACACTTCCACCAATGATTCGAGTTCCAGGGTAAGTCTTTTGATAATCTTGCTTTGAATCCTGAGGGTAATGATCCTTTAGTCCCATAATGTGCTTCTCCCTTCTTTTGGGGCACAGGCCAAGAAAAGGAAAACCAGCGGGTCAACCCCTATCACAACTTCAGAAACCATCAAAGAATCAGCGGCGATTCAGGACAACCCGGACCAAGGCGAGCCTGAAAATCAAACGGACCTTCCAGACTCGCCCAAGGAAGCAATAGATGCTCCTAAGTCGCCAAGTCCATCGATGACCACAGAAGACCCGGATGCTGTAGTTATTACTGGTACCGGCTTCTCTAAGCCGGCGGCAACGATTTTGTCAAGGCATGTGGCATCCTCCTCTCAAGCCATTCCCGAGTCTGGGCTCTCCAAAGCGAAGCTTTCCGAATATGAAAATCTGGAGTTTAAGGAACTCTGCTCTGGTTTTTCAAGTCGCCTGGAGGCGAGCTATGAAATGGAGAAAAGCCTACTGCGGATGTTAAAAAACAAACATGAGGTAAGTTTTGTTATTCTATATTACTCCCATTAACCCCCAAGGGCCGGGCCATCAGTAAAAAGATGAGCCGGGTCTTGAAAAATTTAGAAAAACTTTGCGACCAGTAACCCCCAAGGGCCGGGTCATCAGTAAAAAGATGAGCCGGGTCTTGAAAAATTTAGAAAAACTTTGCGACCAGTAACCCCCAAGGGCCGGGTTATCAGTAAAAAGATGAGCCGGGTCTTGATATTGTATAATTTCATCTGAAAAGAAAAAATTATACATTAGCCCCCAAGTGTTAGGGATATTTCTTGCAATAGTTCTGAGACTTGCCCTTGTTTTGTACTTTCAACAGGAAACTCTTGCTCAGACCGAATCGGCACTTGGCGATTTAAAGAAAAACTTATCTGGTCAACAAGACGCCCGAGCTAAGTCGGAGGAGAAATATCAATTGGCCTTGGCTGAGCTGGAGAAACTCAAAGCTGAGTTGAAAAGAGCTCAAGCTGACCAAGATGCCGCCATAAAAAGAGCACAGAAGGCTGAAGCCAGGCTGGCCACTGTACAACAGGAATTGTCCGGCTTGAAGCGTCATATCTCCAACATGACGCAGGCCGTCTTCGGTAAGCTTACTTAAACTTTCATCTTCTCTTTTTTTTATAAATAATTCTTATCATAAGTCGCTGATCATCATGACTCCTTGCTCAGGTCCGAGAGCCGCCAACCTTCAAGAAGACTACGTGCTGATGCTGAGGGCGATTTAGACGCTGACAGAGCAACTGTACACCGATAGTGTCTTGACTGTTAAAGCTGTGATGGGTGCCAAAGAACCTATAACTTCCATAAAGAAGGTGCTTGGCTTCTTATCCACACTTCCCCCTCAGATTGGCGAGCTAACTCGGTCAGCCGCCCGAAAGGGTGTTCTGACTGCCCTGAGTCGCTGCTTGGCGTATGCTCCAGAGATCAACCCGGAAGAGGTAGCAGCAGGCTTTCCTCAGCTCAAAGACGATGGGTCAGAATTCGTTGAAGATGACTATCAACGTGTCGTCAAGGACTCCCGGCTGGCAGCAACCCAACTTGCAGCAAGTCTTGATTTATCAAAGTATCAGGCGGCTTATGATAGCAAAAACAAGAAGGTCAACCCGCCAACCTTTGTGACGACCAGTCTAACTCCTCGGCGACCCAAGAACCCTTTTGACTTGGAAGCAGACCTGGCATCAATCCTGACTGATGAAGATGACTTCGCAACTTTGGCTAAGTGCAACTGGGTACTGGGCGACTTCCAAATCGAAGTCGGCCAAAGCTCACAGTAGAATGATCCTAAGGCGCCAGCAGAATAAACCATATTGATTTTGGCCTGAGAGCCATGTAATAGGTCTTTTTTCACAAGTCGGTACTGTTTTGGTGATAACCTTTGCAAGAATCTTTATGTCGCCCATAAGGCGATTTTGAAATATTTGAGACTCCTTTAAGATGCTTAACTTGCCATGGATGAAGTAGTTCTGATCATTAATCTGACTTAGGCTTTGAGAACAGCAGATATGAAACCAAATAAGTGATAACAAATATTTCCCAGAGCAATCAGAAAGAAAGGTAAAAAACCCTCAAGGCTATGCCATTGAATAAAAGCAGCAATTTCGTCGGCTCATAAGGTCGCGACAGGATGAGGCGAGTCAGAAAACTCAAGCACGCACCCTAAATGCAGGTTTCGTCGGCTCATAAGGTCGTGACAGGATGAGGCAAGTCAGAAAGCCCGTACACACACCCTAAATGCAGGTTTCGTCGGCTCATAAGGTCGCGACAGGATGAGGCGAGTCAGAAAGCTCGTGCACACACCCTAAATGCAGGTTTCGTCGGCTCATAAGGTCGCGACAGGATGAGGCGAGTCAGAAAGCTCATGCACACACCCTAAATGCAGGTTTCGTCGGCTCATAAGGTCGCGACAGGATGAGGCGAGTCAGAAAGCTCGTGCACACACCCTAAATGCAGGTTTCGTCGGCTCATAAGGTCGCGACAGGATGAGGCGAGTCAGAAAGCTCGTGCACACAACCTAAATGCAGGTTTCGTCAGCTCATAAGGTTGCGACAGGATGAGGCGAGTCAAAAAGCTCGTGCTCACACCCGAAATGCAGGTTTCATCGGCTCATAAGGTCGCGACAGGATGAGGCGAGTCAGAAAGCTCGTGCACACACCCTAAATGCAGGTTTCGTCGGCTCATAAGGTCGCGACAGGATGAGGCGAGTCAAAAATCTCGTGCACACACCCGAAATGCAGGTTTCGTCGGCTCATAAGGTCGCGACAGGATGAGGTGAGTCAGAAAGCTCGTGCACACACCCTAAATGCAGGTTTCGTCGGCTCATAAGGTCGCGACAGGATGAGGCGAGTCAGAAAGCTCGTGCACACACCCTAAATGAATGATTCTGTCGGCTCATAAGGTCGCAACAGGATGACACAATTGCTTTTTAATGAAGAAGCCCCCAAGCTAGGGAGTATTTGTAACTTTATGACTTCATAATGAAACTGAAAAACTTACAAAATGTAGAGCTTAAGAGCTCAAGTGTAATAAGGCCACAGATGGGCAATATTCCAGGGGCGAGTTGACTCAGCCTCCGTGGTTGGCCGATTAGGCCGGAGATCCACCAAACAATAAGAGCCATTGCGGAGGTTCTTGCTGACGATGAACGACCCTTCCCAAGGTGGAGATAACTTGTGCATGCCTGCTCGATCTTGTATCAACCGAAGAACCAAGTCGCCTTCCTGAAAGGTCCGACTTTTAGCCCGGCGACTGTGATAACGCCTCAGATCCTGCTGGTAGATAGAGGAACGGGCCGCAGCCAGGTCACGCGCCTCCTCTAAGGCGTCCAAAGAGTTTTGACGCGCCAGCTCATTGTCTTGTTCCACATATGCGGCGACTTTAAGTGAGTCATGCCTTATGTTAGTAGGAAGAACAGCCTTTGCTCCGTAGACCAGAAAGAAAGGGGTGAAACCCGTGGATCGGCTTGGGGTGGTCCGAATACTCCACAACACTGAAGGTAATTCTTCAACCCAACACCCTGGGGTTTTTTCCAGGGGAACCATGAGTCGGGGCTTAATCCCTCGCAAAACCTCCTGATTCGCCCATTCTGCCTGCCCACTAGATTGTGGGTGAGCGACTGCAGAAACATCAAGTCGGATATGTTCTCGATGACAAAACTCATGCATCGCCCCTTGGGACAAGTTTGCGGATATCCAAACCGGAAAATCAGCTTTTTCAAAAATTTGACCGCTGTTTCCGCATCGCAAGCTCCAACAGGTTCCGCCTCAACCCACTTGGTGAACTTATCAACCGCCACCAACAGGTGGGTCTTCTTGTTAGAGGACATTTTAAAGGGACCGACCATGTCCAGCCCCCAGACTGCAAAAGGCCAAGTAATGGGGATCATTCTTAACTCTTGAGCCGGCACATGAGTCTGCCTCCCATAACGCTGGCACCCTTCGCACAGATGAACTATATCTTCTGCATCTGCATGGGCCGTCAGCCAAAAGAAACCATGACGGAAAGCCTTTGATACCAAAGAACGTGACCCGGCGTGATGCCCACAGTCTCCGAAATGAATGTCATTTAAGATTATGCATCCTTCTTCGGAGGAGACACATCGCTGAAAAACTCCAGAGGCGCTCCGTTTATATAACTCGCCATTGATGATGACCATGGATTTGCTGCGTCGAACGATTTGGCGAGCCGAAACTTCATCGGTCGGTAACTCGCCCCGAGTGAGATAAGCAAAATAAGGAAGAACCCAATCCGGAGTGACATGGATTGCCGCCACCAGCTGAGACTCGGGATCTGGTATTGCCAACTCCTCCTCTGATGGTAGAATCACAGATGGTTTATGTAAGATATCCAGAAAAACATTAGGAGGAACCAGCTTTCTCTGGGAGCCAAGTCGTGAGAGGGCGTCAGCTGCCTCGTTGAGGTGCCGATCAATATGGTCCACCTGATAACCATGAAAATGACGTGCCACATCAGACACAGCTCGCCTGTAGGCCGCCATCATAGGGTCCCGAGAATCCCAGGTACCCGAAACTTGCCGTGCCACCAAATCAGAGTCGCCAAAACACCTGACCCGTGTTAGATTCATCTCCTTGGCGAGTCGCAAGCTGTGAAGCAAAGCTTCGTATTCCGCTGCATTGTTGGTGCACGGAAACATGAGTCGGAGAACGTAATGGAACTTATCTCCTTGAGGGGATACCAACACCACACCAACCCCCGAGCCTTCCAGCTGCCTAGACCCATCAAAATAAATAGTCCAGTAAGTGAGATCAGGCCGGTCTTCCGGAGCCTGTAACTCCGTCCAGTCGTTGACGAAATCGACTAATGCCTGGGACTTGATGGCTGTGCGGGGAGTATACTGTATGTGATGGGGCCCAAGTTCTATCGCCCACTTGGCGATTCGCCCTGTTGCCTCCCGATTCTGGATGATGTCCCCAAGGGGGCAAAGCTAACCACTGAGATAGGGTGTTCTTGGAAATAATGCTTAAGTTTTCGGCTCGCCATAAACACCCCATATACCAACTTCTGCCAGTGTGGGTACCGCTGCTTGGAAAGAGTTAGCACCTCGCTGATAAAATATACCGGGCGTTGCACTGGGTATTCCTTCCCTTCCTCCTTTCTCTCAATGACCACTTTCACACTAACTGCTTTGGAATTTGCCGCGATATATAGAAGCATGGGCTCTTTTTCAGTTGGGGCGGCCAGGACCGGCGGGTTAACCAATTGGCGTTTCAGGGCTTCGAGTGCCTCGTCTGCCTCATTTGTCCAAACAAATCGATCGGATTTCCTCAATAACTGATAAAGAGGGATCGCCTTCTCCCCCAGGCGACTCACAAAACGACTTAGGGCCGCAATGCGACCCGCCAGTCGTTGAACTTGATTAACGTTCGCCGGCTTTCCAAGGGATGTAACCGCTTCGATTTTGTCCGGATTAGCTTCAATACCGCGCTCCGATACCAGGAAACCCAACAATTTCCCTGCAGGCACACCAAAAACACACTTGGTGGGATTTAACTTCATCTAATACACTCATAGATTATCGAACGTTTCCTTGAGATCCTCCAGTAGTGTCTCCCCCTGGTGGGTCTTGATCACAATATCGTCGACATAGGCATGGACGTTGCGACCAATTTGGTTACGAAGACAATTCTGGATGCATCGTTGATAAGTCGCTCCCGCACTCTTGAGTCCAAAGGGCATGGACACATAACAAAAGGCCCCGAAGGGGGTTATGAAGGCCATTTTCTCTTGATCCTCCACAGCCATCTTGATTTGGTGATATCCTGAATAGGCATCCAGAAAGCACAATCGTTCGCATCCCGCCACCGAGTCAATGATTTGGTCGATGCGGGGAAGAGAGAAGGGATCTTTTGGACAAGCTTTGTTGAGGTCTGTGTAGTCAATACACATACGAAAAGTACCATTCTTCTTGAGTACCAAAACCGGGTTAGCCAGCCATTTGGGGTGAAAAACTTCGACGATGAACCCGACGGCTAAAAGACGGGCGACTTCTTCCCCAATCGCCTTGCGTCGCTCCTCGTTAAATCTGCGAAGGTACTGCCGGATGGGTTTGCACTTTGGGTCAAAATTAAGATGGTGCTCAGCGAATTCTCTCGGCACACCGGGCATGTCAGAAGGTTTCCATGCAAAGATGTCTCGATTCTCACGGATGAATTCGATGAGCGCGCTTTCCTATTTGGGGTCCAGACCCGTCCCAATGGTGAACTGCTTGGATGAATCGCCAGGCACGAAATCGATTGTCTTAGTGTCATCCGTCGGTTTGAACTTGAGGGGCGACTCAGAGTCTGTAGTTGGCTTCTTTAGGGGTGACATATCCGCCGGGTCAACATTGGCCCGATGGTGTTTGAGCTCTTCCGCAGCACATGCGACTTCCGCATAAGTCGCGTCCCCTTCTTCACATTCCTTTGCGATCCTTCTGTCTCCATCAACCGTGATGGGTCCTTTGGGACCAGGCATTTTGAGCTTGAGGTAGACATAGCACGGGCGAGCCATGAAGCGGGCGTAAGCCGGTCGCCCAAACAACGCATGGTAGGGGCTTTTCAATTTGACCACCTCGAAGATTAGTGACTCCGACCTATAATTCTATGCAGTTCCAAACGCCACCGTGAGCCTAACCCGGCCTATGGGATAAGCCGACTTGCCTGGGACAATTCCGTGGAAAACCGTGGTTGAAGGCATCAGGTCTTTTTCCAATAGATTCATCCTTTGGAAGGTGTCGAAGTATAGGATATTGATGCTACCTCCACCATCCATTAGTACTTTTGATAGGGTGTAACCCCCAACTTGGGGAGCCACGTCCAACGCCAGATCGCCCGGGTTATCAACTCTCGGTGGGTGATCCTCCCTACTCCACGTTATGGTCTGCTCCGGCCAATGGAGGTATCTGGGAATCGCCGGTTCAGATACACTGTACGCCCGGTGACTCACCTTCTTATCACGCCTGCAAGCATTAGTGGTGAAAACGTGATACTGCCCATTACTTAACTGTTTGGGGTTGCTGCGGAAGCCCCCATTATCGTCTTGACCCTGCGGAGCCCCCTGTGGGGGTGGCTGCTGGAAAGCTCCTGGCGGGTTGTATCGCCGCTGGTGGTGCACTGGGTATTGGCCGCCGCCTGGCTGCGGGCCTCCCTGAGCCCCCTGTTTGGGAAAGCCGCTGAAGGGGTTCTGTCTTTGGTTGGGCGCGGCGAATTGCTCCTGGCGCTGGTCCAGGTCATCGTTTTGACTCTTCTTGATCGCCTCCGCCCGAAACTCTCGCATCACGAAGCAGTTTTCCCAAGAGTGAGTTGCTGGGCCGTCTGCCGTGGCGTGGTGCGGGCAAGGGCCTTTGAGTAGCTCTTCATAGTTACGCGGCCTCTTCCCACTGAACCCCCGATTCTTCTTTTTGCCGTTGTTGGCATTGGTGTTGGTGACTAAGTCCGAGGGCTCCTCCTGCGGTCTCCGCTTGCCATTGGTCCCTTGATTGTGACGGTTACGCCCCTGGAACCGGGTGTGATTTTTGGATGACTCGCCCTTCTTAGGCTAATTAGCCTTACCATCCTCGCCAGGATCTTTGGTATCGTCGGCCTCAGCATATCTAGTGAGGGTGTCCATCAGTTCGCCCATGTCTTGGACCTTTCGTTTGAGTCACCCCAATTTTTGCACCAAGGGTTCGTAGTGGCAATTGTGCTCGAGGATGAGCACAGCTTGAGCCGCCGTAATACCATCTGACGAATGAATAATTTCTGCAACCCGACGTGACCAATGATGGGCCGACTCATCCCGGCGCTGAACACAGTGCTGTAGATCGACGATCGTCATCGGACGTTTGCAAGTTCCTCGGAAGTTTTTGATGAAACACTCTTTTAACTCGGCCCAGGACTGGATGGAATTGGGAAGTAAGTTTTTCAACCAAGTGCGTGCTGACCCCTCGAGCATCATGGTGAAGTATCTGGCGCAAACCGCCTCGTTCACATCGAGCATGTCCATGGCGATTTCATAACTCTCGATCCATGACGTCGGCTCGAGGTCCGGGGTATAATTAGGCACTTTCCTTGGTCCCTTGAAGTCTTTGGGCATCTTTTCGTTCCGAAGGGCGTGGGACAAGCATGGTACTCCAACTCGCCCTCCTCCCCTGGCGAGGGGGGCCGGGGCGTCTTGGGTGTTCGGGAGATCCCGACCCGGCAGGTTCTGTTCAGGCGGGTTGTCTTGTGGGACGTGTCGCGGCCCGCTGTTTACGACGGGCTGGTCCTCTGGCCGGCTCCTGGTCTAACTTTCCTGAGGGGTGGAATGCAACCTCTCGAGGCTATGTGAGAACTGGGCGTTTTGAACCACCGCCGTCTTCAACATCTCGATGGCGTTCCTTGCTTCTATCTCGGCAGGGGTGTTGCCGTGAATCTGAAGAGACTCCAGATGGCGAGTTGTGGCAAGCACGTTATCCACCGGGTTGGAAAAGTGGCCTTGAGGCGTCCGGAATCGGGGAATGTGATCTTCCACTGGCTGAGCCGACGGGTTAGGCGGGCGGCCCGATCCTCCCCCCGGGGCGGCTCCTGCCCCAGGGGTTCGTGGAGTATCGAACAGGCGGGTCGGGTTGAGATCATGGGGCAGGCGACCCTGGTGTCTCCGCTGATGGACGGCGTCGGACGCGCGCTGCTGTCTCTCGAGTCGCCAGTTGTCAGTGTTTAAACGCATCCTTTCGGCCGTAATTTGAGCTTGCCGAGTCTCGATCCTGGCGGACTCTATCTCGGCGTCCCGATGAGCTTTTGCCACTGCCTCTCTGAGTTTCGCCAGTTTGGTGTTTATCTCCTCCTGGTTTTCTGGTGTGAGGGGAGTCGCCATTAGCCTTGTGATCTCCGCCGCTAAGTCCACCAGGACCGTGGCTGGGCTCCTGGACGTCTCGCCGGTTCCATCGCCTCCAGTAGGGTTTTGTGTGGGCTGAGTCGCTCCTGCCATGTAGATGGCGATCTGGCGGCGGGTTCGGTCAAGGACTTCAGGGTCCATGGTCAGCGACAAGCCCCCAAGACAATCCCCATGAAGAGACCGGATTGAATCTGAGTCGCCCATGGATGATTCGTCATCAGAGTTGACCGGTGTAGTTTCCTAAGTCGCCGAGCGCTCTGGCTCCTTCGATCCCTGCGTGAACCCCACAAAGACCGGGCGAGTCAGATTTGGCGTTATCACTGGGTGGACGTACCTGGCCGGCTCGACGATGTCGGTGGAGGTGTCCGGCTCAGGCGTGGATGATCCGATCATGCCGATGAAGATGTTGATCTTGCTGAAGGGGACCCTGTAACCAGATTCAATCGAATCCTCTTTAGGTCCCCACTGCTGGTTGTCGATGTAGGTTATCCCGCGGCGGCTCCGAGTCATGAGTCCCGTCGCGTAACTCCCAAACCCTGGTAGGGCTCCCTTTGAGAACTCAACTCCACCATGCGTAGGCCCCACGGTGGGCGCCAACTGTCGTGGTTTTGTCACGGCAGATGTCCTCGTGAAAGGACTTAGTACTGGAGCCATCGCACCTTGGTGGCGACTCAAAGGGGTTAAGCGAGAGAGACACGGCGATTTTCCTAGGTTCGGCCCCTCGTGAGGAGGTAAAAGCCTACGTCCTGCTTTGGTGTGTATTGATATGGTTTCGAGTACAAGGAGGGTGTAACTCGCCGAACCTAACACTCGTTGATTTCTAATCCCCCTTTCGTCCCATAGGACTCGCCTTTATATACAGGTCGAACCCCTAGGGTTTACAAGGATACTTTCCTTCCTACAAATCGTGACCCCTGTGGTCTCTAAGTCGCCATCTTCCGAAGCTTGGAGACCTTCCAGGAGCTATAAACCGTCATACGACCTTGATTCGGCCAAGACAAGGCCCAAATAATTGTTTGGGTGAATCGCCTAATGAATAACCCGGCCCAACTAGGGTGGGTCATTCACATGTAATATCCCCAACACTTATGATGACGATCATATTGCCTCTTTTGACGAGACTGGGCTATTTTCAACTTTTCACGAATAATGCGAACCTGCTCTTCTGCATCGTGGATCATATCCGGGCCAAAGAGTTGCCTCTCTCCAGTTTCTGACCAATTAAGAGGTGTTCGACATCTTCGTCCATAGAGAACTTCAAAAGGGGCTTTGCCCAAGCTTGATTGATAACTATTGTTATAAGCAAATTCGGCAAATGGAAGGCACTCCTCCCAATTCATACCGAATGATATAACACAAGCTCGGAGCATATCTTCTAGGATTTGATTCACTCTTTCTACTTGACCACTTGATTGAGGATGGAAAGCAGTGCTAAAAGATAAGTGAGTCCCCATAGCATTCTGAAAGCTTTCCCAGAAGCAAGAAGTAAAGATACTCCCACGGTCCGAGTTAATCTCCAGCGGAACACCATGAAGAGACACTATTCGAGAGATATATAACTCTGCTAGCTGGCTAGCTGTTATACTCTCACGAACTGGAAGAAAATGAGCTACTTTGGAAAGACGGTCAATGACCACAAAGATAGCATTATTTCCTTTCTTGGTCTTGGGAAATCCGGTAATGAAATCCATACTGACTTTATCCCATTTCCATTCAGGAATAGCTAAAGGTTGGAGGGTGCGAGCAGGCCTTTGATGTTCTGCCTTAACTCGACGACAAACGTCGCAGTTAGCAACGAACTCAGCAATTTCTCTCTTCATCCTAGTCCACCAGAACCTGTGGCGTAGGTCCTGATACATCTTAGTACTACCGGGATGAATGGTGAGAGGAGAGTCATTAGCCTCCTTAAGGATTAACTGCCTTAGATGTGGGTTCTTAGGAACCACTAGACGATTCTGGAAGAACACAACACCTTGATCATTCATGGAGAATTCATTAGCGTTTCCGCTAATAATATTCTCCTTGATCTGTGATATCCCCTTATCACCGTTTTGGCCAGCTATAATTTGATCCTTAAGGGTAGGCTTCGCCACCAGGGTAGAAAGGAATCCTTGAGGAACAATATGAAGATTCAACTTCCAAAATTCCTCATAGAGATGTGGTTGACCTTGTTGTAGCATCAAGTTGTTACAATAAGATTTACGACTTAGTGCATCAGCCATAACATTGGCCTTCCCCGGGGTGTAAGTTATCCCGAAGTCGTAATCCAAGATCAACTCAACCCACCGTCTTTGCCTGAGATTCAAATCCGGGTGGGTGAAGATATATTTCAGACTTTGGTGATCAGTGAATATTTTGCAACGATTACCAAGAAGGTAATGTCGCCAGGTTTTTAGTGCATGGACTACAGCTGCAAGCTCAAGATCATGTGTGGGATAATTATCCTCATGTGGACGCAACTATCGAGATGGTATGCAATCACATGACGATCTTGCATGAGAATGCAACCTAACCCTTGTCGCGAGGCGTCGCAATATATAACAAAGTCCTTAGAAAAATCTGGTGGTAGCAACACAGGTGCGGAAGTCAGGCGTCTTTTCAGTTCCTGAAAACTATGCTCACACTGTGGTGTCCACTCGAACTTTTTATCCTTCTTGAGGAGTTCAGTTAGAGGCTTTGCAACCTTGGAGAAATTCTTGACAAAGCGGCAACAATAGCTCGCTAGACCAAGAAAACTCCTAACTTGCTTAACCGATTCAAGTTAAGTCCAATCAAGGACGGCTTGAACTCTCTCGGGATTGACAGTAATACTCTTACTAGAGATTACGTGACCTAGATAGGTCACTTCTGGTAACCAAAACTCACATTTTCAAAACTTGGCATAAGGGCGATGCTCTCGAAGTTTCATCAATACCAGCCTTAGATGCTCGGCATGTTCTTGTTCATTCTTCGAGTAGATGAGAATATCATCGAGGTATACCATGACGAGTTTATCCAAATACTCCATGAAGATTGAATTCATCAGAAGAGATGGTGGATGGAGCATTGGTTAAACCGAAGGACATGACGGTGTACTTGTATTGGCCATAATGAGTAACAAAAGCCGTCTTTGGAATGTCCCCGTTCTTGATCTTGATTTGATGGTATCCCAACCTCAAATACATTTTGGAGAAGATTGAGGATCCAGCGAGCTGATCATACAAGTCGTTGATCCTGGGGAGCGGATACTTGTTCTTTATGGTGACCAGATTAACTGGTCGGTAATCTACAACCATCCAATCCGTTCCATCCTTCTTCTGATGAAGAGGACGGGGCAAGCCCAAGGAGAAGAGCTAGGACGAATGAAACCTTTATTCAAGGCCTCATATAGTTGCTTCTTAAGTTCGGCTAGCTCCAAGGGTGCCATCTTATATGGTCTTCTGGCTATTGGAACAGTTCCTGGAACAAGATCTATCACGAACTCTACATCTCTGTCAGGTGGAATTCCTGGCAGTTCCTCTAGAAAAACATCCGAGAAGTCACGGACTACCGGAATGTCTTCAAGTTCCGGAAGAGGGTTTGCATTGAGGGAATAGAGTTGGCATTTGGCAACTCGAATAGAGACATTGACTATCTCACCCGAGGGATGGGTTAGCTGAACATTTCTGGAATGGGTATCAATCTTGGCATAGTGAGCTGACATCCAGTCCATACCCAAGATGATATTAATATCCGAAGATTTCAGGGCTATCAATGAGGCTAGAAAAACTAGACTGTCTACTAGAATTTAATTATCATAGGTTATCCTAGAGGTTTGCCACTTGCTACCAGGAGTTTGGACAACCAATGGGATTGGCATATCACAAAAAGACATGTTATGCAACTGTGCATAACTTTCTGAACTGAAAGAATGAGAAGACCCAGTGTCAAAAAGAACAGACGCTGGGTGATGATTAACAAGAAGCGTACCCAGTATGACGTCGGGATCCTCTGCAGCTTCTTCTGCTGAGACATAGTTCACACGGCCACGTGCAGGAGTTGGCTTCACATAGTAAGCTTTGCCCGACTTGCCTTGCCCGACGGACTTTCCGGGTTGCTTGGCACCCACATTCTGAGGACACTCACGGGAATAGTGCCCTGGTTCTCCACACTTGTAGCATATCACTTGGTTGGCACGTGGTGCAGCATTGCTAGGTGGACCACCATAGGTTTTTGCTGGAGGGTTGGTCTGATTCGTCTGAGGCGCCACGTAGGATAGCCTCAGAGTGTATCTTGGCGGCAGAGAACTGTTTGGAACCCACAGCCTGCGTTTTGGAAACGCGGAACCAAATGACGAGCCAAAGTCACGGGAGTGCTTCTTTGTGGCTTCGAAGTCGGTATAACCAGTCTCGGCACTGATCGCCTTGTTGACCAGGGCTTGGAACCTTGTACACTCGTGGAGGCGCAGATCACGACGAAGCTCAGGGCTCAAACCCTTACAGAATCTTGCTTGCTTCTTGGCATCAGTAGACACCTCCTCTGTTGCATAGCGGGCGAGGTTACCGAACTCGCGGCTATAGGCGTCCACAGTCAACTTGCCCTAGGTGAATGCATAGAACTCCTCTCTCTTTCTGTCCATCAGGCCCTCTGGAATATGGTGCAGACGGAAGGCTGCACTAAAGTCTTCCCATGTGGCTGCTAGTTCAGCAGGACGCATAGCTTCAAAGTTCTTCCACCACCGATTGGCGGGTCCTTCCAGAAAATACGCCACAAAGGTCACCTTGTCGGCCTCAGAAACATTCGCAGAGCGAATCTTACGTGAGATACTGCACAACCAATCATCAACGTCGAGGGGATCGATGGAGTGATGGAACTTTGGAGGATTCAGCTCCACAAAGTCATTGAGGGACACTGCAGGATTCCTAGGCTGACGAGCCGTATTCTGCTCAATACGCTCTAACAGTCGGTTGGTCTCCCTTTTGTTCCTCTCTGTCTCAAGCATCACTTCCGCCAGAGAGGGTGGGTGAGGCAGGTCTTCCTGCGACGCTTGACTATCCTCACCTTGCTCATGAGCACGGGCACGGTTCAACCTGGTGAACACCATCCTGACAAACAAACTCACAGCTTAGACCAATAGCATCATCACTACTAGCTATGGATTAAGAATGCACCGAACACATGGAATGCGGAAATGAATATCCAAACAACATGGTAACAAGCAACTGCTATATATACACCATGGTTCATACACACCCTTACATAGTTCAGTACAACCTTAACCGAAGAGCAAACTACTGAAATTATGAAACTACTCATCAGAGGCTTACAAGCTTCCTATACATTATTTATCTAGGCCTCCGGAATTCATTTCACATCACAAGCATACTTCACAAGTCACACAGGACTGTGAACGTACGGCTACTACCATACTATCCTTCCACTCATGGTTCAGGCATCCGCATAGAACATCTCAAAAAGATTGCCTCCATGGCCTGGAAGCTCAACCTGCGGATCAGGAAATACTCTGGCCTGAGATCCCTGGGATCCATAAGGACACATATGTGGCCTTGGTCCCCTGACTGGTGGTAGTAGGGGTCCCCGGAGAGGGGTGACTCCTCCTATAGCTGGCGAGTCGACATGGGCCGGAAGATGGGTTCTAACAGGGTTCAACATCTCCATATCTCCATACCCTGTCTGGACTACCGGTGCCAGCTGCGTCAAAGCCGTCCACAGACGGGCACGTGTAGCATAAAGCTCCATGTAGAGGGCACGAGCATCCCTGTCTCTGTTCTCTAGCATCTAAGCAGTGGAGTGCAGTAGCGGATCCTCCATAGAGGAATCAAAATAGACCCCGCTGAGGTATCCCTCTTCACCTGGCTGAGAGGCAGGAACATAGCAGAACTGTGACTTCTGCAGCAGTGCATGTCGCGCCCTCATAATGGTCAGCATTGAATAGGCAGCATCTTGTACTGCCATGTCAACAGTGACTCCCAATCCATAGGACCAATGGATTGGCTCCTCAGCTCCAGGGTAATCTGGAAATACCCTAACAGTGCAGATATACTGGCTCTGGTTGAAGTCTCGGTACTGTTCCTCCATTGTGTACTCTGGGTACCAGCGGTAACCGCACACCGACATCACCCTGACCAGCATGGCCGTATGACTCGGAACATCAATGCACCTGGTCAGACGAACCACCTGACGAGAAGGACGGACAGGCATATGAAAATAGAGAGTAATGCAAAAGCATTAGAGCTCTGAATGCAAAAATTGGGCAGCATAACGGCTGTAAATGCTCAAAAACAATTTTGAGACAACCCAAAAATAGAATAGCGTAACCACTCAACTATCAAGTTCAATTCTCCGATCATCAAACTTACTTCCTTTTTCCTAGGGATAAAAGAAACCCAATATAACTCTCGACCCGTAGTCTTATAATCTACCGATCAGAAACACGAGCCTAGAAGAAGATGAGTAACCTAGTCCTTAATTCCCGCAGAAAAGACGAGGATGACCAGAATAGAATAACTTGAGAAGAGAACAAGAGTCTTACGTTCCCTTCCACAAACAATTCCCTTATATATAACTAAAACAATTGTAGACTCAACTTCGACCAGTTTGGCTTAGTAGTCCTACAGTCAGTCAGGCTCTGATACCAACGCTGTCGGGACCCCAATCCTAAGCCATAGGAATCCAGCCTGTAACACATCGCATCTCTTTGCGGTCTCACACACGGTTAACCCCACGGCTGCAGCCTTACCTTAGCTGGGACCGTTTGCGCCTTTTGACTCGCGTATGCAATTGTGTCGCTAGCAGTCCAATGACAAAGAACCCGGATCGACATGTCCAGTCATAAACCAAAGTGGCAGTTCCGCACAGGGACAGGCATACATGACCCAACAAAGCAGGTGTCGGTCACCAGCGAATGTAGACGAGTCGTAGCAAGCTACAAGGACTCCATTACATCGCGTGACATTTCCCCAAAGAGGACAGACACAGCAGCTAAGAAGGACACACGACGGTCAACCAATGTGTCCGAAGCAATAGCGAGCTGCCATGGCTCGTAGGATCACAAAGGGGCATTTCCCTGTAAGGAATGCTACTAAAGTCTACGGCTAGGTAATCAAACCCCATACATATCAAGTACGACACACGTACGCATGGCATACCGATATGTATAGATACATTGATGGCATCACAACATAACCATAAAATACAAGCTTTATTTAAAAGGCTCGGAAGAGCCTCACACATAATATTACACAGTAGGGGTCTCACGACCCATCATAACAGTCATTCAAGTTACAAGCCAGCGGAAGTAAATAAACTGTCTGAGTACAGACAGATGAAACTAGAAGGCACATGGCCTGACTATACTATAGACCCACCCTAGGGCCAGATCGTAGCTGGGATACCAGCTACTCGTCGTCGTCGATGTCTAGGAAGAACCCTCCATTAGGGTGATTAACAACCTCTGCAACAATTATTAATCAAACATGAGTACGGAGGTACTCAGCAAGACTTTAGGATAAGTATCTACTCATGCAAGTATCAATAAGGAATTGTGGGGTTTCATGCGGAAAGCCAACATTTGACTCGTGGCTAGACAACTTGCATTTTAAAACAATTTTTGACAACTTGATTTCTCGCACACGAGTCCACTAACACCACAACAATACTCCATCATGGAATCATTCCGTATCCATTCGGAAATGCCGTCCATGACACTCACGCTTATCTTGACAATTTTATGAGCAGCCATTGAAGTTATCTATGAACAACATATGTCTCCAAGTAGTCCATATCCACGTACGCGGCTATTCGAATAGATCATAACCCTGCAGGGGTGTACTTCGTCACACACGCTCTCGCCATTTATCGCCATGTGCACGTCATGCACCTCGGCAACCTTCAAGCAGAAGCCCAGCGAGGGAGTCGGCCACGACCGTTAACCACGCTAATACTTAGTCCAGGTCTATCACCTATCTAAGGGTAACCCGCACGAAAGTCCGGCTGAGGTTTCCGCCACGGCCCCAAACGATGTGCGTAGGGTTCCCAAGCCCACCATCCGGGTGCCACTTGGTACACCGTGCCACTGCCTACCGCATCACAGCCCACCTCTCAGGTCAACGCTATGCACGGCCTCCAGCATGACTATAAACACAAGAAACTACTTGCAACTCCTGGACCGAGTACTAAGCGATTAATAAGTCGAGCGGGGTCATATTTCAGGGCCCAGCATGTGGTAGTATCTTGTCTTGTATTACATACACGGAACTCAGTTCCTAAGGACGGTTCCAATGAAACAACCCGCCATGTACTCCTACATAGCCTTTCACCGGTACCTTTACCAAATCAGGTTCAACACACAACCTTTACTTACTGAACACATTCTCACAATTCTGTTCATCTCCCAGATGACAGACCATACACAACTCTAAGCATAGCATGCATAGCAGGATAAGGCACATCATGGCTCAAGCATCTACCAGGTATGCTAGGTTGCAAGGTTCAGCTATTTACTATGACAAGGACAGGTCATGCAAAGGAAGTGGGTTCAACTAACGTGGCAAAAGCATTTGAAGCATTTGATCCTAATGCAATAAGTAAGTGCAGGAGCGGGAACATGGGATCTATCGGGATGATCAAAATGGTTGCTTGCCTTGTTGCTCAGAGGAGGGACAATATCCGTCAGTCGGATATTCGGTGGAATCCGAAGGAGCGGAGCCTACCGAAGAAAATGACAACAATCAATATCAATCATATGCAACATGATGATGCATGAGCATGGTATGAGGATGCAAGGTGGTATGCTAATATAGCTAACATTTATTAGGTTTGAAATTGATTTGAATCAGATTCAATATCACTTCAAACGAGGTATTCTCGAATACCATTTTAATTGATTCGACCTAATGCTCACATAAACTTGTTTTTAACATGCATGGAAATGATATGTTAAGTTGCTGGTTGTGATTGAACAATGTTTGATTATAGTATTTGAAGTGGAATTCAAATGATTTTCAAATTCCATCTCCATAGCATTTATAAAATTTAACTTATTCATTATTCTACATGTTTGGTCGAGTAACATTTTCAAACATGTTTGAAAATGACATATTCGGATTCCTTGGATTTTTCTGATACTTTTTCATATATAAATTATTTTCATTGGAGTTACAGATTAGTTTCTATGATTTTTAGAAGTTTTGGCATTTTTCCGGAATTCTTTTAAATCAGAAAATCTTTACTGCATCAGCATGACATCAGCAGGTCCAACTCGCCGTTGAAAGTCAAACCTGACTAGTGGGACCCACTAGTCAGTGACTCTGGTCAGTTTTAGATTAGTTTTAAACTTAATTAGCTAATTAATAGCACTGGACCCACATGTCAGTGACTTATTAGATTAATTAATTTTATTTTTGTTAACCAAAATCATCCAGAGGCGGGCCCCATGCGTCAGTGGCTCAGGCCGGCTGAGATCCTCCGGCGGCGAGGTCGTCCTCGCCGGCGGGGAGCCTCAGACGACCACGAGTACGGCGAAGGGGCTCGGAAACGGCGCACAGGCGGCCAAACTCTGCGTGGAGTGCACCAGAGGAACGACACGACTCCCGCAGGTTCATTTTTGCACTTAGCCGGGGCTGATCTGGCTGGAGATGACGCCGGCGACGAGCTTGGCGGCGGCCAAAGTTCGGGCGTCATCGGGGTCATCGAAACAGAGGGAGCTACGCACGGGACTGAGCTCCTACGACATCTACTCGACGGCCTGAAGCTGCTGGTGGCCTCAGAAGGACGAGCTATTCACCGGAGGGCTACCGGCGACGAGCTCCCGCGGCGGATCTCGTTGGGCTCCAGTGAAATCAAGGCTAGAGGAGGGGATCGAAGGGGGAAACTCGGGGGAAAGCTGCGCAAGCTCACGGGGAGTGCAGTGGTGGTGCTAGCTTGCTCGGGGACGGCCTGGAGAGGGAGAACACCGGCAAAGAACTTCGGTGACCCGAGGAAGAAGACGACTGCGTCTCGTCGTTTCACTGCGTCTCGGCGTCGGGCTCGTGGCTAGGAAGCTTCAGGGAGCTGCGACGGTTCTATTGCGCGGCTCAGGAGGGAAGGAGGTAGGCTAGAACGACGGCGAGCTCGAGCTCTGCTCGGGCTCCAATGGCGGCAGTGGGGAACGAAGCAGAGGGGGAGAATGAGGAGAGGATGAGCTCGGGCACGCCTCGGGAGGGTTATCCCCTCGCGTGCTAGCGCGAAGCGGCGGCCAGGTAGGCGCACAGGTGCGTGGCCGCGCCGGAGTACGCGGAGGCCACCTTCTGTTGCCCACTGGCGGGGGAGGAAGACGACAGGGAAGAAGTTGGGCCGGGCCAGGTGAGCGATAGGTAAGTGTTTCTTCCTTTTTTTCTGTTTTGTTTTTTGTTTTACTAACTATTTTGGTTTGCTATTTATTTCAGCTCCAAAATAGTTTACCAAAATATTTTGAACACACCAGAATATTTGTTGGAATATATCCAACCATTCCTGAAGTTTTCAGCATTTTTGAAAACTTAAAGTTTTTGAATTCAAATTTAAACTTGAATCGAGTAGCTTTTTGCATTTAAATAAAATGCCAAATGTGTTATATAAATAGTTTTCTTCATTGCTTACTTGCTTCCATGAATTATCAGAAAAGTTGAACTTTTCTTGAGGCCATTTTGGGTTCACTGATTTGAACAAGTTTATAATTTCTTTGAATTTGAGAAGTGGCTAGGGTTTTTGAGTTTTGCTTCACCACTTGCTTTGATCTTGTTGCAATTTCCTTTGATGCAATGAAAAAAAGATATGAGCACAATGCTATACTTGATTAGGGTTCGAGGGATGTGACAAAGAGGAAATGATTATGTATTGTTTAAGAAGTCCTCTCACATCAAAGGAAATTATTATGTGTTGTTCAAGAAGTTCTCTCACATCACTTTTGGCTCACGAGAAGATAGATACCAAGTCACCCACGTTCTGTACTCAGATTCAAAGTGCAGAGACATACCTGTCTTAAAATGTCAACAACGTTTTCATATGGAATTCGAATTAGGCGATTCTTTTTTTGTTGGAAATTCGATTTTATGTATGTTCCAGCCCAATTGGAATCACCTTAAATTTGTCTGTAGCGTGGAGATATTGACGAAACAATCTATCGTTGCATCAGAATCCGAGTCAAACTACAAGTACAAAGATGTTGCATCATCTCCACTTGGTCCAATATGCCTTGTACGACCTAGGATTGGTTTTAGGCTGCCTTTGAACGTCCTCCCACCTCCTTGTCTTCCACCCCTTGCTCCTATATAAGTAGATCAATCTAGTAGCTTTTTTGCTTGGGATTTGTTTAATTAAAAGTTAGCCATTGCAAATTCGTGTACTTCGCTTGTGTACGACGACCAGACCAAGACCACTATCGGATCTCCATCCTTATCGATACTTCATCTATATACGCAATATTCAGATTGCTTTTATCATATTCTTGCTTGTTCTCTGATTGCTTGCAGGAATAGACCTTCGTGGTCAGGTTGATCGTGCTCCAGCATGGTCAATAACCTCATAGAGTTAGTTTAGTGATTGCTAAGAAGCAAGGTCTCCACATTTGTAGTCGGATCGTCAAAGTCGTCTCCACCAAATCAATAGTTAACATCTCATCGAAAGGTTGGGACCCTCGCATCTGTCAAGTGGTATCAGCTTCCAAGTTGCTTGGTGAGAATTTCCAGTTATCCCTAGATTAGATTTATTTTTATTTTCTATTGTTCAAGAAAAATAGTTAGATCTATTCATCCTTTATCCAAGCCAATCTGAGCCTTTGAAAAAAAATAGTGCTTGCATAGTTAAATTATCTGTTGCATCTTCGTGTCAAGTTGTTGGTCTTAGTGTCTAGTTATTTTGGAGTTTCGAGTTCTGTTCACATTAGTCACGCCAACGCTGCATCATCATCCCTTCCGTTGTCGTCCACCACCGTCCATCGATTTTCACCACGTGCTCCCATTATTCATTGCCATTATCATACTTGAGGTCGTTCGCATCTACGCTTGATCCAATCTGCATCTTATTTGGTTTGTTGGAGAGAGAAAAAAGTGAGAGATAAAAAGTAAAAAAAGTGAGAGAAAAATAGAGAGAATAAAAAATAAACAAAAGAGAGAAAAAATAGAGAGAAGAGAATAAAAACAAATTTCAGATCTACTTAGGTTCAATCTTGTATCTGATTTCATATTGAAATATGTTTTGCGCGGTGTTCAGTAAAACAGACATAGTTTCCTCATACAAAGTCCATTTTGGCTCCACAAGTACTCAATTTAAAGCTATATACGAGACACATATGAATAGTTCATCAAGATATTTCATTATTGTCACCTCCAAATCAACTTATAAATAGGACTTTTTGCCCTTCGAAGGTCGCGAATACAGATTGTCAATTTTTTTTGGCGAGTTCCCGAAATTTTAGACTCCTAAGACAAACTCGGAATTGATTGATTATTTTTTGCGTTGGAAATATTGAGTGAGTAGCATTCTTGAAAAAATATTAAAAACTTGACATAATAGTTTCCAATGGAAACTTGCATAGAGAGTTTTGGTATATCTTGTTTGGCAGTGATTTCTCATAATTATATTTACTGTGATTGTGATCTTCACTTATATCTTGCTATCTAGAGCTACTTCATATCATCCTTTGCTGTTATTTGTGCTTTGTCGTGACTCCATTAGTGTTCTAGGCTCGTGTCTCTAGTACGGTCCAACCTAGGACCAGTACAGTAACCTCGTTGAACGTTTATTCAATATTACATGTCTAAATTAATTATTGATAATCTTTTGCAGCCATATATTAATCTTTCCAAGCTCCACATATTTCTACATCGTGTATACAAGTTTACGTGTTAATCGCTTTACTTAAACTTCGGAGATATTAACACCGTCGGTTGCCAGTAACCACCTACTGCATGGTAAAAATTTGTAACACATTAATATTTGCTCTAGTGTGAGCGCTTTACCACCACGTCCTACTAGTTTATAGGAACATTATTGTCGAATTTTGTTTCTTGTTTTCTACTAATTATCACAGGCTTCGGAGTTGGAATTTCGAGGACAACAGACACATTTTCACCCTCACGAGAGGTGCGACTACACACGCAAGCGTATGACGAGCTTATCTCTCTACCTCCTTTTCAGGGTGGATTTAATCCTGTTATGTATCTTGATTGGGAGCTAGATATAGAACACTTTTTTAGTCGCTATGATTTTTCTGAAGTTGAGAAAGTACGAGCTATCACTCGAGAATTTGTTGGTTTGCTTCCGTTTGGTAGAGTATGTATCGTAAGAAAAACATTGATAATCAACCAACAACTTGGAAAGATTTTAAAGCTATAATGAGACATCAATTTGTTCCTTCTTACTATCGTCGTGAATTGCTTCACAAATTAGAACAATTAAAACAAGGCAGTAACAAATGTTAATGCTTACTACCAAGAGTTCAAATCTTATATGCATCATTGTGACATAGATGAATTTGAGGATGAAACAAAGAATATATTTTTTCATGGATAGAACCATGACATTCGTGCAAAATTTCATTATATTCCATGTTCCATTGCTGGTATGTATGTTCGTGCTTGTACCTTTGAGAGACAAATGCAGGAAGATGCGTTAGGAGACTACGACAACTGCTATTCCTGTTTATGCTCACCACCATTTGTTGTAACATCCACCGATGCACCTGCGGCCACATCTCATATTGTGAGTGCAACATCGCCTCTAGTCTATGGAACATTATCATTGTTGATAGAGGCAAAGTTGTTCATGTCTTTTGATGAGATGGTAGCTATTGTCTTTGGTGGAGTAGACTTTGACGATCTGACTACGAACGTGCGAAGACGCGTGCCTTAGGAATCACTAAACCAACTACGAGAGGTTATTGACCATGTCGAAGCCCGATCAACCTGACCACGAAGGCCTGTTTTCTGCACGCAAATGAAGAACAAGCAAGAAACTAAAATTGCAATCTGGGTATTGCGAATATAAGAGGAAAGCTTTATTGCTGAAAGTGGGGTTCTGTGACGTCTTGGTCTGGTCGTAGAACACAAACGAAGAACTCCAGGTTGCAGCTATGGAGAACTTGTAGTCTAAACAAAAACCCAAGTCTAAACGGTGCCCTAAGAGTTTTATATATGAGGGAATAGAGAGGGATTTTCGTGACCCTTGGAGGAGGGGTCCGAAAACGACCCTAAACTCGGTTTCCGCTCACATACGGACTCTAAAAACAGCCTATGTGGTAGTATTTCGAAATTACATGGGCCTGGCCCAAAAATAAGGTGATGCATCGCCTATAATAGCCTATGGACAAAATTTATTAAGTGGCATCTTGTATATTTCATCCAAGCCTTCATGCTTTCCTTTTGTCGGCTTCAAAGTCCGAAAATCACCACTGGAAGCTCCCTTATTCTTTCCCGCGTGTGCTTCTTCCCCTCCATGCTTCATCCCGCTCCAATGTCCATCCTCCTTCTCCATGCTAGGTCCTTCATTCATAAGCAAAACAAAAGTATCTAATTTAGGCAGGATCATATGTTCATGAACATTAGAAGGACTTCCAAGGAATGAAAGTACGTGATAATTCAATTGGCGTGCGCGAGCTCTAGTAACTGGTCCAGTAGGTATAGCAGGTGTAACAATGGTATCGATGTCCTCATCATCCTCCCATTCTTGAATTGAAGTCGTCCTCGACGAAAGCTCATCTTCCTCACCCAAATAAGGTTTCAAATCTGCAATGTTAAAAGTGGGACTAACCCTAAACTCTGCAGGCAGCTCAAGTTTATATGCATTATCATTTATTTTCTCTAACACCTTAAAAGGACCATCAGCACGTGGCATTAGATTTGACTTGCGCAAATTAGAAAATCTATCCTTACGCAAATGCAACCATACAAGATCTCCAGGTGCAAATACAACATGTTTTCTACCCTTATCCCCAACAAGTTTGTATTTAGCATTCATAAGCTCAATGTTTTCCTTAGTTGCCTCATGCTTTTTTAATATCAATTCAGCATGTTGTTTAATATCAAAATTAACCTTCTCCGAAGGTGGAAGAGGCAACAAATCAATAGGTGCACGAGGTATGAAACCATACACAATTTAAAAGGGCACATCTTAGTATTAGAATGCAATGAACGATTATAAGAAAATTCAATATGAGGCAAGCATTCTTCCCACATTTTCAAGTTATTCTTTAAAATAGCCCTAAGCATAGTAGACAATGATCTAGACTACTTCAGTTTGCCCATCAGTTTGGGGGTGACATGTAGTACTGAAAAGTAATTTAGTCCCTGATACGTCCATTTTGCATCATGCTTTCATGTTGATATTTATCGCTTCTTGGGCTGTTATTTCACTTCACGGTACAATACTTATGCCTTTTCTCTCTTATTTTGCAAGGTTTACATGAAGAGGGAGAATGCCGGTAGCTCGAATTCTGGCCTAAAAATGGAGCAAGTTTAAGATACCTATTCTGCGCAACTCCAAATGCCGTAAAAATCAACGAGGATTTTTTTCGGGATTTATAAGAATTACTGGGTCGAAGAAGTGCCAAAGGGGCGCCAGCAGGTGGCCACAAGCCTGCTAGGCGCGGCCACCCCCTGGTCGCGCCTAGGGGGCTTGTGGGCACCCAACTGGCCCTCTGCCCCCCCTTCTGCTATATGAAGGGTTTCGTCCGGAAAAAAATCAAGAGGAGGCTTTTTCGAGGATTCGCCGCCGCCACGAGGCAGAACTTGAGCAGGACCAATCTAGAGCTCCGGCAGGACGATCCTACCGGGGAGACTTCCCTCCCGGAGGGGGAAATCGTCGCCATCGTCATCACCAACACTCCTCTCATCGGAGGGGACTTATCACCATCAACATCTTCATCAGCACCATCTCATCTCCAAACCCTAGTTCATCTCTTGTAACCAATCTCCGTCTCGCGACTCCGATTGGTACTTGTAAGGTTGCTAGTAGTGTTAATTACTCTTTGTAGTTGATGCTAGTTGGATTATTTGGTGGAAGAGTTTATGTTCAGATCCTTGATGCTACTCATTACTTCCCTGGTCATGAATATGATTATACTTTGTGAGTAGTTACTTTTGATCCTGAGGACATGTGATAAGTCATGCTAATAGTAGTCATGCGAATTTGGTACTCGCTCGATATTTTGATGTGTTGTATGTTGTTTTTCCTCTAGTGGTGTTATGTGAACGTCGACTACATAACACTTCACCATTATTTGGGCCTAGAGGAAAGCATTGGGAAGCAGTAAGTAGATGATGGGTTGCTAGAGTGACAGAAGCTTAAACCCTAGTTTATGCGTTGCTTCGTAAGGGGCTGATTTGGATCCACTAGTTTAATGGTATGGTTAGACTTTGTCTTAATTCTTCTTTTATATTTGCGGATGCTTGCGAGAGGGGTTAATCATAAGTGGGATGCTTGTCCAAGTAAGGGCAGTACCCAAGCGCCGGTGCACCCACATATCAAACTATCAAAGTAACGAACGTGAATCATATGAACATGATGAAAACTAGCATGACAGAAATTCCCGTGTGTCCTCGGGAGCGTTTTTCCTCCTATAAGACTTTGTCCAGGCTTGTCCCTTGCTACAAAAGGGATTGGGCCACCTTGCTGCACCGTTGCTACTTTTGTTACTTGTTGCTTGCTACGAATCATCTCACCACACAACTACTTGTTACCGATAATTTCAGTGCTTGCAGATATTACCTTGCTGAAAACCACTTGTCAGATCCTTCTGCTCCTCGTTTGGTTCGACACTCTTACTTATCGAAAGGACTACGATAGATCCCCTATACTTGTGGGTCATCAAGACTCTTTTCTGGCGCCGTTGCCGGGGAGTGAAGCACCTTTGGCAAGTGGAACATGGTAAGGAAACATTCATATAGTGTGCTGAAATTTATTGTCACTTGTCACTATGGAAACTAATCCTTTGAGGGGCTTGTTCGGGGTACCTTCACCTCGAACGGAAGCGCAAAGAGTTGCTCCTCAACCTGCTGCACCTACTGAAAATATTTTCTTTGAATTTCCTTCGGGTATGCTTGAGAAACAGTTGGCTAATCCTTGTACATGAGATGGAACATCACATCCAGACTTGCATCTAATCTATGTAGATGAAGTTTGTGGTTTATTTAAGCTTGCAGGTTTGCCTGACGATGAGGTCAAGAAGAAGGATAAGGCGTTGACATGGTATAGGCTATGTGATGATACTGGATCATGGAACTACAATCGGTTGAAATTGGAATTTCATCAAAAGTTTTATTCTATGCATTTAGTACATCGTGATCGGAATTATATTTATAATTTTTGGCCTCGTGACAGAGAAAGCATCGCTCAAGCTTGGGGGAGGCTTAAATCAATGTTATATTCATGTCCCAACCATGAGCTCTCGAGAGAAATTATCATTCAGAACTTCTATGCTCGGCTTTCTCATGATGATCGCACCATGCTTGACACTTTTTGTACCGGTTCTTTTATGAAGAGAGATATTGACTTCAAATGGAATTTATTGGAGAGAATTAAACACAACTATGAAGATTGGGAGCTTGAAGAAGGTAAGGAGTCAGGTATGAATTTCAAGTTTAATTGCGTTAAATCCTTTGTTGAAACTAATACTTTTAGTGATTTTAGCGCTAAGTATGGACTTGACTCTGAAATAGTAGCTTCATTGTGTGAATCTTTTGCTGCTCATATTGATCTCCCCAAAGAGAAGTGGTTTAAATATCATCCTCCTTTAGAAGTCAATGTAGTTAAACCCAATCCAGTTGAAGAGAAAGTCATTGCCTATAATGATCCTATTGTTCCCAGTGCTTACATTGAGAAACCACCTTTCCCTGTTAGGATAAAGGATCATTCTGAAGCTTCAACTGTGATACGTAGAGGCTACATTAGAACACCTACACCCCGTGAGAAAATTAGAGTTGAACCTAGCATTGCTATTATCAAAGATCTTCTGTCCGACGTTGTTGAGGGACATAATATTCACTTCTGTGAAGATGCTGCTAGAATTGCTAAACCTCACGCTAGAGACAAACATAGGCCTGTTGTTGGCACGCCTGTTGTTTCTGTTAAGATAGGGGATCATTGTTATCATGGTTTATGTGATGTGGGTGCTAGTGTTAGTGCAACACCTCAATCCTTATATGATGAAATCAAAGACGAGATTGCACCTGTTGAGATAGAACCTATTGATGTGACTATTCAGCTTGCCAATAGAGATACTATCTGCCCTGTGGGAATTGTTAGGGATGTTGAAGTCTTGTGTTGTAAAACGAAGTATCCTGTTGATTTCCTCGTTCTTGCTACCACTCAAGATAGCTTTTGTCCCATCATATTTGGTAGACCTTTTCTCAATACTGCAATGCTCATATTGATTGTGAGAAGCAAATTGTTACTGTTGGCTTTGAAGGTGTGTCACATGAGTTCAATTTCTCCAAGTTTGGTAGACAACCTCATGAAAAGGAGTTGCCTAGTAAGGATGAAACTATTGCCTTAGCTTCTATTGCCGTGCCTCCTACTGATCCCTTAGAGCAATACTTGCTTGAGAATGAGAATGATATGCATATGGATGAAAGGGATGAGATAGGTAGAGTTGTCTTAGAACAATATCCTATCCTTAAGAATAATTTGCCTATTGAACTGCTTGGGGATCCACCCCCACCAAAGGTTGATCCTGTGTTCGAGCTTAAATAGTTGCAAGATACTCTTAAGTATGCTTATCTTGATGAAAAAGAGATATATCCTGTTATAATTAGTGCTATCCTCTCAGAGCATGAAGAAAATAAGTTACTAAAAAGTCTGAGAAAGCACCTGCTGCTATTGGATATACTCTTGATGATCTTAAGGGCATTAGTTCCACTCTATGCCAGCACAAGATTAAAACTGATCCTGATTCAAAGACAGTTGCTGATCGTCAAAGGAGATTAAATCCTAAGATGAAAGAAGTAGTGAGAAAAGAAATACTAAAGCTCCTGGAAGGAGTATTATTTATCCTGTCGCTCATAGTGATTGGGTGAGTCCGGTACATTGCGTCCCTAAGAAGGGAGGTATTACCGTTGTCCCTAATGATAAGGATGAATGATCCCACAAAGGATTATTACTGGCTATAGGATGGTGATCGATTTTAGGAAATTGAGTAAAGCCACTAGGAAAGATCATTACCCTTTGCCTCTTATCGACCAAATGCTAGAAAGACTGTCTACACACACACACTTCTGCTTTCTAGACGGTTATTCTGGTTTCTCCCAAATACCAGTTGCACAATCTGATCACGAGAAAACCACTTTCACCTACCCCTTCGGTACCTTTGCTTATAGACGTATGCCTTTTGGCTTATGTAACACACCTGCCACCTTTCAAAGATGTATGATGGCTATGTTCTCTAACTTTTGTGAAAAGATTGTTGAGGTTTTCATGGATGACTTCTCTGTTTACGGGTCTTCCTTTGATGATTGCCTCAGCAACCTTGATCGAGTCTTGCAGAGATGTAAAGACACCAATCTTGTCTTGAATTGGGAGAAGTGCCACTTTATGGTTAATGAAGGCATCGACTTAGGACATAAAATTTCTGAAAGAGGTATTAAAGTCGATAAGGCTAAGGTTGATGCAATCGAGAAAATGCCATACCCCACAGATATCAAGGGTATAAGAAGTTTCCTTGGTCATGCTGGTTTCTATAAGAGGTTCATTAAAGACTTCTCTAAGATTTCTAGGCCTCTTACCAATCTCTTGCAAAAGGATATTCCTTTTGTTTTTGACGATGATTGTGAGGAAGCCTTCGAAATACTTAAGAGGGCTTTGATAACCGCACCTATTGTTCAACCACCTGATTGGAACCTACCTTTTGAGATCATGTGTGATGCTAGTGATTATGATGTTGGTGTTGTCCTAGGGAAAAGAGTTGATAAGAAGTTGAATGTTATTCACTATGCTAGTAAAACTCTAGACAGTGCCCAAAGAAACTATGCCACTACGGAAAAGGAGTTTTTAGCAGCCGTGTTTGCATGTGAAAAGTTCAGGTCTTACATAATTGATTCCAAAGTCACTATTCACACTGATCACACTGCTATTAAGTACCTCATGGAGAAGAAAGACGCTAAACCTAGACTTATCAGATGGGTTCTCTTGCAACAAGAATTTGATTGGCACGTTGTCGACAGGAAGGGTGTTGATAACCCCGTAGCAGATAACTTGTCTAGGTTAGAGAACGTTCTTGATGACCCACAACCTATTGATGATAGCTTTCTCGATGAGCAATTGAATGTCATTAGTATTTGCAGCAAAGTATCAGTAGCAAAGTAGTATGATAACAGCAGTAGCAATAGTAACCAGTAGCAGCAAAGTGACAGCAGTAGCGGCAGAGTAACGGCAGTAGCAACAGAGTAACAGTAGCAGCAGTGATAGCAGTAGCGGCAAAGTAACGTAGCAAGGACCAGTAGTAAAAGACTCGTAGGCATTGGATCGGTGATGGATGATTATGCTGGATGTTATTCATCATGCAACAGTTATAACACAGAGAGATATGTAACTAGCTCTAGTTCGTCAATCTAATGTAGGCATGTATTCCGTATGTAGTCATACATGCTTAGGGAAAAGAACTTGCATGACATCTATTGTCCATCCCTCCCGTGGCAGCGGGGTCCTAATGGAAACTATGAGACATTAAGGTTCTCCTTTTAATAAAGAATCGGACCAACGCATTAACACTTGGTGAAGACATGAACTCCTCATACTATGGTCATCGCCGGGAGTGGTTCCGGCTATTGTCACTCTGGGGTTGCCGGGTCATAACACATAGTAGGTGACTACAACTTGCAAGGTAGGATCTAAAACACACATATATTGGCGACAACATAATAGGTTCAGATCTGAAATCATGGCACTCGGGCCCTAGTGACAAGCATTAAGCATGGCAAAGTAGTAGCAACTTCAATCTTAGAACATAGTGGATACTAGGGATCAATCCTCATCAAAACTAACTTGATTACATGATAGATATCATCCAACCCATCACCCTCCAGCAAGCCTACGATGAGATTACTCACGAACGGTGAAGAGCATCATGGAATTGGCGATGAAGGAAGGTTGATGATGATGATGGCGACGATTTCCCCTCTCCGGAGCCCAGAACGGACTCCAGATCTGCCCTCCAGATGAAGAACCGGAGGTGGCGGCGCCTCCGTATCGTAAAACGCGATGAACTCTTCTCCTTGATTTTTTTCCGGGCGAGACGCACAAAATAGAGATGGATTTGGAGGCGGTGGAGCGTCGTGGGCTCCGCAAGCCTGCCAGGCGCGACCAGGGGGGCCCGTGGCTGGTGGGCTTTTGGGCTCATGACTCCAGTTCCTCCGCTGATTCTTGCGCCATTATTTTTCATAAATTCCAGAAAACTTCTCCGTAAAATTTCAGGTCATTCCGAGAACTTCTATTTCTGTGCAAAAACAACACCATGGCAATTCTGCTGAAAACGGCGTTAGTCCGGGTTAGTTCCATTCAAATCATGCAAATTGGAGTCCAAAACAAGGGAAAAGAGTTCGGAAAAGTAGATACGACGGAGACGTATCAACTCCCCAAGCTTAAAGCCTTGCTTGTCCTCAAGCAATTCAGTTGACAAACTGAAAGAGACAAAAGAAAAACTTTGACGAACTCTGTTTGATCTTGTTGTTGCAACTATATCTAACTCATAACCAGAATTTCAGCAAGATCACAAGCAAACCACATAAGCAAATGACATCTAGGTCTCACGGTAATCTCATATCAATGGCATAATCAACTAGCGAGCAAATAATAATAAGTCTCAAACGTCAACACTTCAATCAAAACAATATGAAGCAGTACGAACAGATGGTATCTCGATAGCTCTTTCTGAGACCGCAAAACATAAATGCAGAGCACCTTCAAAGACCAAGGGCTGACTAAACATTGTAATTCATGGCAAAGAAGATCCATTCACAGTCATACTCATCACAGTTAAAAGCAAAGCATAAAAATGATAGAGGTGCTCTCTAATTGGTGCTTTTATAAGAAGAGGATGACTCAACAGGAACATAAATAGACAGGCCCTTCGCAGAGGGAAGCATTGATTTGCACAGGTTCCAGAGCTCAAGCTTTGAAAACGGAGATAATAATTTTGGGTGGCATGCTTTCATTGTCAACGCAATGACTAAGAGTTTTCACCATCTTCCACGCTACACATGCTATAGGCGGTTCCCAAACAGAAAAGTAAAGTTTTGACTCCCCCACCACCGATCAATCACACTCCACGACTAGCCGAATACTCGGGTGCCGTCCATACCAACATCAATCTAGGGGGAGTTTTGTTTGCAATTATCTTTTCGATTTGAGCATGGAACTGGGAATTCCAATTACCTGCCCCTTTCTCGTGAATGATAGTGAATAAACACATATCGAGGATAACATGCCTAACATGGAAGATACTGATAGCCCCCTGTCACCACATGAGCGGTTCGGGCATGCAAAACAGATTATTTCTTGAAGATTTAGAGAGTGGCACATGCAAATTTACTTGGAGTGGCAGGTAGATACCGCATATAGGTAGGTATGGTGGACTCATATGGAACAACTTTGGGTTTATGGAAGTGGATGCACAAGAAGTATTCCCGCTTAGTACAAGTGAAGGCCAGCATAAGACTGGGAAGCGACCAACTAGAGAGCGACAACAGTCATCAAAATGCATTGAGATTAACTAACATTGACTGCAAGCATGAGTAGGACATAAATCACCATGTACATGAATATCATAGAGGCTATGTTGATTTTGTTTCAACTACATGCGTGAACATGCGCCAAGTCAAGCCACTTGGATCATTCAACGGAGGATACCATCCTATCATACTACATCATAGTCATCTCAACATTCATGTTGGCAACCAAGGCAAGCCATTATAAGCTCCTAGCTAATTAAGGATGGCATCAAAAACTATGATCTCTAAGTTGTCATTGCAAACTTGTTTCTCTCACAACAAAGCTGAACTAGGAACAGTGAGCTAGTCATATTTACAAAAACAAAATAGATCGAGTTCATACCAGCTTTTCTAGGCTCAGTCACTTCATCATATATCGTCATTATTTCCTTTCACTTGCACGACCGAATGATGTGAACAATAATAAGAGTGCTCATGCATTGGACTAAAGCTGGAATCTGCAGGCAAACACAAAGGAGAAGACAAAGTAATATGGCTCTTTGACAGATAAACAGATATGCATGCGAGAGCCACTAAACATTGTAACCATGGTCTTCTACCTTGACCCAAAGAAAAAGAAAACTATTTACATGGGAAAGCGCCCAACAAGCAAAAGAAGAACAAGAAAATCTTTTTGGGTTTTCTCAAACTAGACAAACACACGAAAAGAAAACGAGAAAAAGAAAATAAACTAGCATGGATGATACAGTGGCAAAGTGTGAACACCGACGAGCAAAGTGAAAGCATAAGCAAGAATATAAAGTCGGTGAGAAACACGTACTCCCCCAAGCTTAGGCTTTTGGCCTATGTTGGTCTACTCCCAAGGAGGGAAATAACCAGCTCCGAGGTACTCTGGGGTGGACTGAGGATGCCACTGCTGTGTGAGCTCCTCTGGCTCCCACTGATAAACTGGCGTCTGGTACTCGACTGGTGGCTCGGGCACGGGCACCTGTGGTTGGGCCAAGCCCCAATATGCGTAGATGTCCGAGGGCATAATAATGTACCCGCCTGCATGAAGATTGAACAAAGAAGGAGCAGGCAAAGTAATAGTCTCACGAGTACCCTGACTAAATACCAGGTTATAAATCATCCTTCTATTTATATCTCTATCAAGAAAGTCATGGCGAACCATGCTATCATAATCTAGATATCTCTCGGGAAGAAGAATCTCTTCTTCCTCGTCCAGTCTAATAGGTATCTCAAAGTGTCTGGCAAGACGGGTAGCATAGATACCTCCATAGACAACGCCTTTAGAACGGTTCATGTTCAACCGTTGAGCTACTATAGCGCCCAAGCTATAAGTTTTATCATTATAAAGGGCTTCACGCAAGACCGCAAGATCTGGGGAGCTAAGGGACCCAGCTTTCCCACGGCCAATCAAACATTTTGCCACGAATAGTGAGAAGTACCGAAGTACGGGAAAATGAATGCTAGCAGCTCTAGCGCAAGACACTCCTCTCTCCTCTCCTACAACAATAGTGTCTATGAAAGCTTCCAAGTTCCGTGGACGAGGTTCATGAATATCCCCAACGTAAGGTAATTTGCAAACATTGCAAAAATCCTCGAGTGACATGCGCTGGGAGATATCATAAAGTTTGAACTCAACCATAGGAGGATTCTTCCTCGGATATACGTTAAAGCTTTGTATGAAGATATTAGTGAGGAGGAGGTATTGTTGACACTTATCTTCAACGAAGGCGGTAAGGCCTGCATTCCCCGCCAAGTGATAAAAGTCCTCACAAAGTCCGGCGGCGCATAAGAACACATCGCTTGGCCATTCGCATGCTCAAACTTCTGCAACTCGAGGGACCGGATACTTGGACTTCTTCTCACTTCCATCATCCTTGGGATCATGGCTTGAAGAGCCTCTTAAGAACCTCCTCATCTTTTCCCTTTTCTATCTCTGAAAATTTCTAAAATTTTTAGTGATTCTAAGGAAAAGTGAACAAGGCTCAACAAAACTCAAAGCAACTACTCCCACAAGTGCCTAGAGGCCATATTACGCATCAAAACTACTTGGGACCAGCTAAAATTAGCATGCAAAGCTCAAGAACAGGGTCACCAAGGCAGCAAAAATACGTGAAGTATAAGGCACTAGAGCAAAAACTAATTGGACCAATGGAGGAGTCACTTACCAAGGAGTAATTTCCCCAAAACAGTTCGGAGAATGGTGGTTTGAGCAAGGAGATCGAAAATCCCAGCAAGAAGAGCAAGAACACGGGTTTGAGCAGCGAAACGATTTTTTCTGGAGGTAGGAGAAGCAGATGGGAGCTAGAATGAGTGTAGGGGGTGCACGTGGGCCCCACAAGCCAGGTAGGCGGGGCCAGGGGTGCCCGGGCCTCCAGGGCTTGTGGCCCACAGGTGCAACCCACATACTAGCTCTTCGTCTCAGTATTTTTCAAAAATTCCAGAAAAAATCATACTTGATTTTCAGGACGTTCGGAGAACTTTTATTTTCGGGGTACTTTTCTACGGGACGCTAAGAAAGAAAACAGGGAAAGCTAAACTAATCTATCATTTTTCTTCTAAGCAACCGAAGGTGCAAGCTTGAAACAGAGGTTTGTGACTCCTCGATTCATCCATCTCATGGTCATCGAAAGAAATTTGTCAATGAGGTTGATCAAGTCTCCTTGACAAACTTTTTTGAATCGCAAAAGAGAACGGAGAATTTTCGAATAGTCACTAGGTCACCTCAATGGGGATATGTATCTCCCCAACAAGCAAATCATACTTCATCTTAACATGAGGAATAGGGCATTCAAAGCTCCCAATAAGAATCGATGAAGTTTTTTTGATAGGATTGATGCAGTATACTCGATATTGTTTCTTCGAAAAGTGCACCGTATGCTCATTACCGTTGACATGGAAAGTGACATTGCCTTTGTTGCAATCTATAACAGCCCCTGCAGTGTTTAAAAAGGGTCTTCCGAGGATGACCGCCATGGCATCGTCCTCGGGAATATCCAGAATAACAAAGTCCATTAAGATAGTAACGTTAGCAACCACAACAGGCACATCCTTGCAAATGCCGATAGGTAAAGCAGTTGATTTGTCGACCATTTGCAGAGAGATTTCAGTGGGTGTCAACTTATCCAGTTCAAGTCTACGATAAGGAAGAGAGAGGCATAACACTAACACCGGCTCCAAGGTCACATAACGCAGTTCTAACATAGTTGCCTTTAATAGAGCAAGGTATAGTGGGCACTCCGGGATCACCTAGTTTCTTAGGAGTTCCACCCTTGAAGGTATAATTAGCGAGCATGGTGGAGATCTCAACCTCAGGTATCCTCCTTTTATTAGTCACAATATCTTTCATGTACTTAGCATACGGAGACATTTTGAGCATATCTGTCAAACGCATTTGTAGAAAGACATGCCTAATCATTTCAACGAATCGCTCAAAATCCTCATCATCCTTTTTCTTGGATGGTTTGGGAGGAAAGGGCATGGGTTTCTGAACCCATGATTCCCTTTCTTTACCATGCTTCCTAGCAGCGAAGTCATTTTTATCGTATCTCCTATTCTTAGGTTGTCGGTTATCAAGATCAACAGGTTCAATCTCCACATCCTTATCATTGCTAGGTTGAGCATCATCATGAACATCACTATTGATGTTATCATTAGGCTCATGTTCATCACCAGATTGTCTTTTAGCATCACAGACAGAGACATCGTTTGGACTCTCAGGTATAACAACATCAGGGTTGCTAGCGTGCAGGTTCCTATCATCTCCCTTCTTCTTCCTAGGATGACTAGGTGCATCAGTGCTAACTCCTTGAGAATCTTGTTCAATTCTCTTCGGATGACCCTCAGGATACAAGGGTTCCTGGGTCATTCTACCGCCTCTAGTGAAGACTCTGACGGAATTGTCATTCAACTCATTGAGCAAGTCATTCTGAGCTTTAAGTACTTGTTCTACCCGAGTAGTAACCATAGAGGCATGTTTACTCAGAAGCTTAAGATCATTGACGTTTCTGTCCACACAAGCACTTAAAGGACTAAGCATACGAGCATTCTGTTCCAATTGTCTGCTAACATAATCATTGAAGCTTTGTTGTTTGGCAAAAATAGTTATCAAATTCATCCAGGCATAAGCTAGCAGGTTTATCAAAAGGAATATCACTCTCATCAAACCTACGCAGAGAATTTACTTCTACTACCTGTATCGGGTTATCAAGACCATGGATCTCTTTGATAGGTGGTAGATTTTTGACATCTTCAGATTTAATGCCTTTCTCTCGCATAGATTTCTTAGCTTCTTGCATATCTTCAGGACTGAGGAATAGAATACCTCTTTTCTTCGGAGTTGGCTTAGGAGGTGGTTCGGGAATAGTCCAAGCATTCTCATTGCACAAGATGTTATTCAATAGAATCTCAACTTGTTCTACGATTCGTTCCCTAAAAACACAACCGACAGAACTATTTAGGTGGTCTTTGGAAGCATCGGTAAGTCCATTATAGAAGATATCAAGTATTTCATTCTTCTCGAGAGGGTGATCAGGCAAAGCATTCAACAGCTGGACGAGCCTCCCCCAAGCTTGTGGGAGACTCTCTTCTTCAACTTGAGAAAAGTTGTATATTTCCTGCAAGGCAGCTTACTTCTTATGGGCAGGGAAATATTTTTCATAGAAGTAATAGACCATATCCTGGGGGCTACGTACACAACCAGGAGCAAGAGAAGTGAACCAGGTCTTAGCATCATCCTTCAGCGAGAAAGGAAACAACTTAAGGATATAGTAGTGGCAGATCTTTTCCTCACTAGTGAATAGGGTGGCTATATCGTGCAGTTTGGTAAGATGGGCTACAACCGTTTCAGACTCATAACCGTGAAAAGGATCAGATTCGACCAGAGTGATTAACTGAGGGTCGACAGAGAATTCATAATCCTTATCGGTCACAAAGATAGGTGATAACCCACAAGTGTAGGGGATCGCAACAGTTTTCGAGGGTAGAGTATTCAACCCAAATTTATTGATTCGACACAAAGGGAAGCGAAAGAATATTCTCAAGTATTAGCAGCTGAGTTTATAAGATTCAACCACACCTGAAAGATTAGTGTATGCAAGCAAAGTATCAGTAGCCAAGTAGTATGATAGCAACGGTGCCAGAAACAGATCTGTTGACGACAGACTATTCCTAACTCTTGTATCAATGGCGCAAGTAAGTAGCACGTGGACGGGGAACTATTCTTCCCCGGCAACGGTGTCGAAAAAGTCTTGCAACAAGTAGCAGCAAAGTAATAACAGTAGTGACAGCAGTAGCAAGGAACAACAGTAGCAGCAGCAGCGGAGTAACAAAAGTAGCAACAGTAGCAGCGACAAAGTAACGTAGCAAGGACCAGTAGTAAAAGACTAGTAGGCAGTGGATCGGTGATGGATGAGTATGCCAGATGTGATTCATCATGTAACAGCTATAACACGGAGAGATATGTAACTAGCTCCCATTCGTCAATCTAATGTAGGCATATATTCCGTATGTAGCCATACGTGCTTAGAGAAAAGAACTTCCATGCCATCTATTGTCCATACCTCCCGTGGCAGCGGGGTCCTAATGGAAACTACGGGATATTAAGGTTCTCCTTTTAATAAAGAACCGGACCAACGCATTAACATTTGGTGAATACATGAACTCCTCTTACTATGGATATCTCCGGGAGTGGTTCCGGCTATTGTCACTCCGGGGTTGCCGGGTCATAACACATAGTAGGTGACTACAACTTGCAAGATAGGATATAAAACATACATATATTGGCGACAACATAATAGGTCCAGGTCTGAAATCATGGCACTCGGGCACTAGCGACAAGCATTAAGCATGGCAAAGCAGTAGCAACATCAATCTCAGAACATAGTGGATACTAGGGATCAATCCCCGTCAAAACTAACTCGGTTACATGATAGATCTCATCCAACTCATCACCGTCCAGCAAGCCTACGATGAGATTACTCACGAACGGTGAAGAGCATCATGGAATTGGCGATGGAGGAAGGTTGATGATGATGATGTCGACGATTTCCCCTCTCCGGAGCCTAGAACGGACTCCAGATCTGCCCTCCACATGAAGAACAGGAGGTGGCGGCGCCTCCATATCGTAAAACGCGATGAATCCTTCTCTCTGGTTTTTTTCCGAGAGATACGGAAGATATAGAGCTGAGTTTGGGGGTGGTGGAGCCACGTGGGCCCCGCAAACCCTCACGGCGCGGCCTAGGGGGGTGGCTGCTACCTGTGGGCTTGTGGCCCACTGGTCCACCTCCTCCGGTGGATCTTTGCGCACGTATTTTTCTTTTATTCTAGAAAAATTCTCCGTAAATTTTCAGGACATTCCGAGAACTTTTATTTCTGCACAAAAACAACACCATGGCAAATCTGCTGAAAACAACGTCAGTCCGGGTTAGTTCCATTCAAATCATGCAAATTAGAGTCCAAAACAAGGGCAAAAGAGTTCGGAAAATTAGATACGACGGAGACGTATCAACTCCCCAAGCTTAAAGCCTTGCTTGTCCTCAAGCAATTTAATTGAGAAACTGAAAGAGACAAAATAAGAACTTTGACGAACTCTGTTTGATCTTGTTGTTGCAACTATGTCTAACTCATAACCAGAATTTCAGCAAGATCACAAGGAAACCACATAAGAAAATGACATCTAGGTCTCACGGTAAACTCATATCAATGGCATAATAAGCTAGCGAGCAAATAATAATAAGCCTCAAATGTCAACACTTCAATCAAAACAACATGAAGCAGTGCGAACAGATGGTATCTCGCTAGCTCTTTCTGAGACCGCAAAACATAAATGCAGAGCACCATCAAAGACCAAGGGCTGACTAAACATTGTAATTCAAGGCAATGAAGATCCAGTCACAGTCATACTCAACACAGTTAAAAGCAAAGCATAAAAATGACAGAGGTGCTCTCTAATTTGTGCTTTTGTAAGAGGAGGATGACTCAACAGGAACATAAACAGACAGGCCCTTCGCAGAGGAAAGCATTGAGGTGCCAGAGCTCAAGCTTTGAAAACAGAGATAATAATTTTGGGTGGCATGCTTTCATAGTCAAAGCAATGACTAAGAGTTCTCAACAACTTCCACGCTACACATGCTATAGGCGGTTCCCAAACAGAAAAGTGAAGTTTTGACTCCCCACCACCAAATAATCACACTCCACGGCTAGCCGAATCCTCGGGTACCGTCCATACCAACAACAATCCTGGGGGAGTTTTGTTTACAATTATCTTTTCGATTTGAGCATGGAACTGGGAATTCCAATTACCGGCCTCTTTCTCGTGAATGATAGTGAATAAACACATATTGAGGAAAACACGCCTAGCATGGAAGATACCAATAGCCCCCTGTCACCACATGAGCGGTTCGGGCATGCAAAACAGATCATTTCTTGAAGGTTTAGAGAGTGGCACATGCAAATTTACTTGGAACGGCAGGTAGATACCGCACATAGGTAGGTGTGGTGGACTCATATGGAACTGTTGGAATTATGCCCTAGAGGCAATAATAAATATAGTTATTATTATGATTCCTGTATCAAGATAATCGTTTATTATCCATGCTATAATTGTATTGAATGAAGACTCATTTACATGTGTGGATACATAGACAAAACACCGTCCCTAGCAAGCCTCTAGTTGGCTAGCCAGTTGATCAAAGATAGTCGATGTCTTCTGATTATGAACAAGGTGTTGTTGCTTGATAACTGGATCACGTCATTAGGAGAATCACGTGATGGACTAGACCCAAACTAATAGACGTAGCATGTTGATCGTGTCATTTTGTTGCTACTGTTTTCTGCGTGTCAAGTATTTATTCCTATGACCATGAGATCATATAACTCACTGACACCGGAGCAATGCTTTGTGTGTATCAAACGTTGCAACGTAACTGGGTGACTATAAAGATGCTCTACAGGTATCTCCGAAGGTGTTAGTTGAGTTAGTATGGATCAAGACTGGGATTTGTCACTCCATGTGACAGAGAGGTATCTCGGGGCCCACTCGGTAATACAACATCACACACAAGACTTGCAAGCAATGTAACTTAGTGTAAGTTGCGGGATCTTGTATTACGGAACGAGTAAAGAGACTTGCCGGTAAACGAGATTGAAATAGGTATACGGATACTGACGATCGAATCTCGGGCAAGTAACATACCGAAGGACAAAGGGAATGACATACGGGATTATATGAATCCTTGGCACTGAGGTTCAAACGATAAGATCTTCGTAGAATATGTAGGATCCAATATGGGAGTCCCGCTATTGGATATTGACCGAGGATTCTCTCGGGTCATGTCTACATAGTTCTCGAACCCGCAGGGTCTGCACACTTAAGGTTCGACGTTGTTTTATGCGTATTTGAGTTATATGGTTGGTTACCGAATGTTGTTCGGAGTCCCGGATGAGATCATGGACGTCACGAGGGTTTCCGGAATAGTCCGGAAACGAAGATTGATATATAGGATGACCTCATTTGATTACCGGAAGGTTTTCGGAGTTACCGGGAATGACGAATGGGTTCCGGGAGTTCACCGGGGGGGGCAACCCACCCCGGGGAAGCCCATAGGCCATAAGGGTGGTGCACCAGCCCTTAGTGGGCTGGTGGGACAGCCCAAAAGGGCCCTATGCACCATACAAAGAAAAATCAAAGAGAAAGAAAAAAAGGGAGGTGGGAAGGAAGGGAAGGACTCCCACCCACCAAACCAAGTCCAACTCGGTTTGGGGGGGAGCCTTCCCCCCTTGGACTCGTCCGACCCCCTTGGGGCTCCTTGAGCCCCAAGGCAAGGTCCCCTCCCTCCCACCTATATATACGGAGGTATTGGGGCTGATTTGAGACGACTTTTCCACGGCAGCCCGACCACATACCTCCATGGTTTTTCCTCTAGATCGCGTTTCTGCGGAGCTCGGGCGGAGCCTTGCTGAGACAAGGTCATCACCAACCTCCGGAGCGCCGTCACGCTGCCGGAGAACTCTTCTACCTCTCCATCTCTCTTGCTGGATCAAGAAGGCCGAGATCATCGTCGAGCTGTACGTGTGCTGAACGCGGAGGTGCCGTCCGTTCGGTACTAGATCGTGGGACTGATCGCGGGATTGTTCGCAGGGCGGATCGAGGGACGTGAGGACGTTCCACTACATCAACCGCGTTCACTAACGCTTCTGCTGTACGATCTACAAGGGTACGTAGATCACTCATCCCCTCTCGTAGATGGACATCACCATGATAGGTCTTCGTGCGCGTAGGAAAATTTTTGTTTCCCATGCGACGTTCCCCATCAGGAACAACTTTGAGTTTATGGAAGGTGGATGCACAAGCAGTATTCCCGCTTAGTACAAGTGAAGGCTAGCAAAAGACTGGGAAGCGACCAACTAGAGAGCGACAACAGTCATCAAAATGCATTGAGATTAGCCAACATTGAGTGCAAGCATGAGTAGGACATAAATCACCATGAACATGAATATCAAAGAGGCTATGTTGATTTTGTTTCAACTACATGCGTGAACATGCGCCAAGTCAAGCCACTTGAATCATTCAAGGAGATACCATCCTATCTGTTAGAGAATATATCTCCATATGTGGTTTTGGTAATTGATGACAATTCCTATGGACTAATGGTTGCCTTAAGTTATATTTATAGGATTTGTCCATAGGCACTTCTTGAAGTCCATCTGTTGGGTTCAAGGAGTTTATATGATGACCAAGGTGGTATTCAAGGTATTATCCAAAGAATGGTCATAGAGACACAAGGTTGATCAAGATCTCAGACAAAGAGTAAATCAAGATGATCGACACACAAAGCGTACAAGATGTACCGAGAGGGATCAAGTGATCCCATGGTATGGTAAGCATTGTCCATTACGTGTTTGTGTACTAACCCATGGTCTTCGTGAGAGTTCTATGTGGGGGTTAGGTGTGTTTCCATTGGCTTGCGTCAAAGAGAAGATCTCATACAACCCATGAAGTATGACGTCAAGTTGTGATCGTCATCAAGATTGCGATGTGCAAGTTCAAGTGGATCAGCACAAAGATATCATGCTTGAAGCTTCCTGTCCATTGACAAAGAGTAAATCAAGATGATCGACACACAAAGAGTACAAGATGTACCGAGAGGGATCAAGTGATCCCATGGTATGGTAAGCATTGTCCATTACGTGTTTGTGTACTAACCCATGGTCTTCGTGAGAGTTCTATGTGGGGGTTAGGTGTGTTTCCATGGGATTTCATCAAAGAGAAGATCTCATACAACCCATGAAGTATGGCGTCAATTTGTGATCGTCATCAAGATTGCGATGTGCAAGTTCAAGTGGATCGGCACGAAGATATCATACTTGAAGCTTGCTGTCCATTGTGGTGGCAATGGACTTGTGAAGATATGCTGAAGAGTGGCTCACCCATAGTGAGTATGGGGGAGCAATCAACTAGTCTTCATCAAGCCAACGCAATCAAGAAAGGTGGTCCATCTTGAGGAAGCCAAGATCATCATCATCTATCTCAAGAGGACGAGGTGCAAGGTATAGGTTTGCCCTTGATAGGTTTTCTGGTTAGGATAGATTGCTGTACTATCAAGGGGGGCTCCCAAGTGAGTAGCTTGATCGTATCGTTCGTTGAGAGCTCAAACCATTTTCATCCTTGCATCATACTTCTTGGTTCTTGTTTGGTGTTTCTCTTTGTGAGTTTTAGAGCTTATGGTCATCTTCGTGACAAGCTCGAGTTCATCGAAAACGGAGTCCATATGCATCTACTATGATGTCTTCGATGTTGGAGTTTTTGCCGGTTCTTCATTCATAGAGATCTCACATCTCTATATCATTAGCATTTTCATATCTTCATGGTCTCTGTTTGGATAGCTCTTGTCGTCCTGAATCCAACAAGCTTGGGTTTGCTCGATTCGGAGCTCGTATGCGAAAGTTATGGCTGTTTCAGTGGCGAGCGGTAGTACCGCTGGACCTAGCGGTAGTACCGCCGGACCTAGGGGTAGTACCGCTAGAGTTGGCGGTACTACCGCTGGCCCTAGTGGTAGTACCGCTGGCTGGCGGTAGTACCGCCCCTGGTCAGCGGTAGTACCGCTCCAGGAGCTTAGTACCGCCTGCCTAGCGGTTGTTCGTGGACGGACCTTTTTGCGAAGACTTTCTTGGCGGTGGTAGTGCCTTTGCACTACCAGGGGCCAAGCGGTAGTACCGCTGGGGCTAGCGGTAGTACCGCTGGAGTGCCAGCGGTAGTACCACTGCAGTCAGTGGTAGTACCGCTGGAGCTCGGGCAGAGAGTGGGGGTAACGGTCTGATTCCTTCCCCCAATATATAAAGGGGGTCTTCTTCCCCCTTGGCCTTATCCATTCGTTGAGCTCTTATTCTACCTCCATTGTTGACATTCTTAGAGCTTGCTTACTCTCAATCCCTCCAATGATTCTTGCTTGTTCTTGAGGGAGAAGAGAGAGGAGATCTAGATCCACATCTCCACCAATCACTTTCTCCTCTATGTGAGGGGAACCCCTTGGATCTTGATCTTGGAGTTCTTTGTGAGCTCCTTGTTCTTCCTCTCATATTTCTCCATAGCTTTAATTGTTGTGGAGGGACTTGAGTGTGAGGGACTTGACCACTTCATGTGTTCTTGCCATTGCATTAGTTGCATCGGTTTGAGTTCTCCACGGTGATACGTGGAAGTGAAGTTTGAGAAGCTTATTACCTTTGGTACTTAGTACCCTAGATATTGTTCTTCGCGGATGCTTTGGCGTCCTAGAATCTTGGTGGTGTCTTAGAGCTCAATCATTGTGGTGCGAAGCTCCGGGCAAGCGTCGGGGTCTCCAATTAGGTTGTGGAGATTGCCCCGAGCAATTTGTACGGGTTCGGTAACCGCCCCCAAGGGTTGCCACGTGTACGGGTTCGGTGACCGCCCCCAAGGTTTGCCATTTGTACGGGTTCGGTGACCGCCCTCAAGGGTCCCTTAGTGGAATCACGGCATCTTGCATTGTGTGAGGGCGTGAGGAGATTACGGTGGCCTTAGTGGCATCTTGGGGAGCATTGTGCCTCCACACCGCTCTAACGGAGATTAGCATCCGCAAGGGTGTGAACTTCGGGATACATCATCGTCTCCCCGTGCCTCGGTTATCTCTTACCCGAACCCTTTACTTATGCACTTTACTTTGTGATAGACATATTGTTTATTGTAATATATCTTGCTATCACTTAGTTGTTTATCTTGCTTAGCATAAGTTGTTGGTGCACATAGGTGAGCCTAGTTGTTTGTAGGTTTTGTGCTTGACATATTAAACGTTAGTTCTATTCCGCATTTGTTCAAGCCTAAACCTTAATTATTTTAAAGCGCCTATTCACCCCCCCCCCCTCTAGGCGACATCCACGTCCTTTCACTATCATACTACAACACAGTCATCTCAACATTCATGTGGGCATCCAAGTCAAACCATTATAAGCTCCTAGCTAAGTAAGCATGGCATAAGCAACTATGATCTCTAAGTTGTCATTGCAAACATGTTTCTCTCACAACAAAGCTGAATCAGGCATGATGAGCTAGTCATATTTACAAAAACAAAATAGATCGAGTTCATACCAGCTTTTCCAGGCTCAGTCACTTCATCGTATATCGTCATTATTACCTTTCACTTGCACGACCGAACGATGTGAACAATAATAAGAGTGCTCGTGCATTGGACTACGCTGGAATCTGCAGGCAAACACAAAGGAGAAGACAAAGTAATATGGATCATTGAAAGCTAAACAAGTATGCATGCAAGAGCCATTAAACATTGTAACCAATATCTTCTACCTTGAACCAAAGAAAAAGAAAACTATTTACACGGGAAAGCTCTCAACAAGCAAAAGAATAACAAGAAAATCTTTTTGGGTTTTCTCGAACTAGACAGACACACGAAAATAAAACGAGAAAAAGAAAATAAACTAACATGGATGATATAGTGGCAAAGTGTGAACACCGGCGAACAAAGTGAAAGCTTAAGCAAGAATGTGAAGTCGGTAAGAAACACGTACTCCCCCAAGCTTAGGCTTTTGGCCTAAGTTGGTCTACTCCCAAGGATGGTCCTGGCGAAACCCAAAATCATAATGGGGGTTATACAAGAGCGCTGTAGCCACTGCCTGAATACCTGCCTCACGGAGACGAGCAGCCTTGGCCTCCCTCTCATACTCCTCTGCCTCTCCTCTGGTTATGTAATATCTCTGTTTTACCTGAAAGTCAAAGAAGGCAGGAGTAGGAAGGGTAATATGGAAAACACGCTGCCGGTTAATATCAAACGGTATAGGAGGGATTCTTCATCCCTCTCAAGGAACCGTTGGCGTGTCAAAGCGACGCGGTCAAGGAAAGTTGTATGGAGCGGGGGATCTCCTTCGCGGATGGGTACTCTAAGAAAATTTTCTATGCGAGTGGCATATATCCCACCAAAGAAATCCCCTTCATTAGCATTCTTATTCAGCCTCCTTGCTATTATAGCTCCCATGTTGAAGCTTTTGTCACCCGTCACTGCGCTCTTAAGGATACTAAGGTCGGGTGCACAGAGGTGACAATGCTCAATCTTGCCATTAATGCATCTGCCTATGAAGAGGGCAAAGTAATGCAAGGCAAGAAAATGAATACTCCCCATGGTAACTTGCGTAATATCTCTAGTTTCTCCAACAGTAATACCAGAGCAAAAATCTCTAATCGAAGATTTAGGAGGATCATTGAGGCTACCCCAAATGGGTATTTTGCAAGTTCTATTGAAATCCTCTAAATCCATGGTATACGATTTATCATAGAAATCAAATAGTACCGATGTCTCACGGCCAACTGAAAATTTGAATCTATGAACAAAAGAGCGAGCAACATACTGTTCACATTTATCGGAGATGAATTCTTCGAGTCCGACGTTCTAAACAAGTGCATCAAACTCATCTTTGAAACCTGCCTCAATCATAAATTCATGAGAAGGCCATTCACATGGTTGTACCTGCGCGTCCCTTGGTTAGTAAGGATTAGGCTCCCGAATCGCAAGACGGGGACCTCTCTTGCTTGAGGAACCACCATGAAAGTTTCTCCTCAACATCTTCCTTTCTGAAATTTTCAGTGACCCAAAGGAAGGGTGAACAAGGTTCAACTAAACTTGTAGCAACTACACCCACAAGGGCTTAGAGGCCATATTACACATCAAAACTACTTGGGACCAGCTAGAATCAGTATGCAAAGCTCAAGAACATGGTCACCAAGGCAGCAAAAATACGCGGAGCATAAGGCACTAGAGCAAAAACTAATTGGACCAATGGAGGAGTCACTTACCAAGGAGTAATTTCCCCAAAACAGTTCGGAGAATGGTGATTTGAGCAAAGAGATCGAAAATCCCAGCAAGAGCAGCAAGAACACAGGTTTGAGCTGCGAGACGATTTTTTCTGGAGGTAGGAGAACTAGATGAGAGCAAGAATGAGTGGAGGGGTTCCTGTGGGCCCCACAAGCCTGGGTGGCGCGGCCAGGGGGTGCCCGCGCCGTCAGGGCTTGTGGCCCACTGGTGCAGCCCCCAGACAAGCTCTTCGTCTCAGAATTTTTCAAAAATTCCAGAAAAAATTATACTTGATTTTCAGGACGTTCGGAGAACTTTTATTTTCGGGGTACTTTTCTATCGGATGCTAGAACAGAAAACAGGGAAAACTAAACTAAATCTATCATTTTTCTTCTAAGCAACCTAAAGTGAAAACTTGGAACAGTGGTTTGTGACTCCTCGATTCATCCATCTCATGGTCATCGAAAGAAATCCGTCAATGGGGTTGATCAAGTCTCCTCGACAAACCTTTTTGAATCGCAAAAGAGAACGGAGAATTTTCGAATAGTCACTAGGTCACCTCAATGGGGATGTGTATCTCCCCAACAAGCAAATCATACTTCATCTTGACACGAGGAATAGGGCATTCAAAGCTCCCAATAAGAATCGATGAAGTTTTTTCGATAGCATTGATGCAATGTACTCGATATTGTTTCTTCGGAAAGTGCACCGTATGCTCATTACTGTTGCAATCTATAACAGCCCCTACAGTGTTTAAAAAGGGTCTTCCGAGGATGACAACCATGCCATCGTCCTCAGGAATATCCAAGATAACAAAGTCTGTTAAGATAGTGACATTAGCAACTACAACAGGCACATTTGTCGGCCATTTGCAGAGAGATTTCAGTGGGTGTCAACTTATCCAGTTCAAGTCTACGATAAAGAGAGAGAGGCATAACACTAACACCAGCTCCAAGGTCGCATAAAGCAGTTCTCACGTAATTACCTGTAATGGAGCAAGGTATAGTGGGCACACCGGGATCACCTATTTTCTTGGGAGTTCCACCCTTGAAGGTATAGTTAGCAAGCATGGTGGAAATCTCAACCTCAGGTATCCTCCTCTTATTAGTCACAATATCTTTCATGTACTTAGCATACAGATAAATTTTGAGCATATCTGTCAAAAGCATTTGCAGAAAGACATGTCTGATCATTTCAACGAATCGCTCAAAATCCTCATCATCCTTTTTCTTGGATGGTTTGGGAGGAAAGGGCATAGGTTTATGAACCCATGGTTCCCTTTCTTTACAGGTTAAATCTCCACATCCTCATCGTTGCTAGGTTGAGCGTCTTCGAGAACATCACTGTTGATATTATCATTAGGCTCATGTTCATCACCAGATTGTGTTTCAGCATCAGAGACAGAGGCATCGTTTGGACTCTCAGGGGTAGCAACAACAGGGTTGCTAGCGTGCAGGTTCCTATCATCTTTCTTCTTCTTTCTAGGATGACTAGGTGCATCAGTGCTAACTCCTTGAGAATCTTGTTCAATTCTCTTCGGATGACCCTTAGGATACAAAGGTTCCTGGGTCATTCTACCGCCTCTAGTAACGACTCTAACGGAATAGTCATTCAACTCATTGAGCAAGTCATTCTGAGCTTTAAGTACTTGTTCTACCTGAGTGGTAACCATAGAGGCATGTTTACTCAAAAGGTTAAGATCATTGACATTTCTGTCCACACAAGCACTTAAATGACTAAGCATACGAGCATTCTTTTCTAATTGTCTACTAACATAATCATTGAAGCTTTGTTGTCTGGCAACAAAGTTATCAAATTCAACCATGCATAGGCTAGCAGGTTTATCAAAAGGAATATCACTCTCATCAAACCTACGCAGAGAATTTACTTCTACTACCTGTATCGGGTTATCGAGAACATGGATCTCTTCGATAGGTGGTAGATTTTTGACATCTTCAAATTTAATGCCTTTCTCTCGCATAGGTTTCTTGGCTTCTTACATATCTTCAGGACTGAGGAATAGAATCCCTCTTTTCTTCGGAGTTGGCTTAGGAGGTGGTTCGGGAATAGTCCAAGCATTCTCATTGCACAAGATGTTATTCAATAGAATCTCAACTTGTTCTACAGTTCCTTACCTAAAAACACTACCGGCACAACTATCTAGGTGGTTGATAACCCACAAGTATAGGGGATCAATTGTAGCCTTTCTCGAAAAGTAAGAGTGTCGAACCCAACGAGGAGCTAAAGGTGGGACAAATATTCCCTCAAGTTCTATCAACCACCGATACAACTCTACGCACACTTTACGTTCGCTTTACCTAGAACAAGTATGAAACTAGAAGTACTTTGTAGGAGGGATAGGATAGGCTTGCAAGAAAGTAAAGAACACGTAAATAAAACTAGGGGCTGGTTAGATAAAGAAACAACTACGAGTGTCTAACGATTGTGGAAAAGTGGTGGTAGGAGTTGCGGAATTGTCCCTAAGCAATTGACTACGTTACTAGATCGATAGCAAGTATCATGTGGGAGAGGCCTCTGCAAGCATGTCATCCCTTACTTGGAATTCTATGCACTTATGATTGGAACTATTAGCAAGCGTCCGCAACTACTAACGTTCATTAAGGTAAAACCCAACCATAGCAATAAGATATATTGGCCCCCCTTCAATCCCATATGCATCAATTTCTATGCTAGGTTTGAAGCTTCTGTCACTCTAGCTTGCCAATACATAGTCTTATCAACATACAACTAACCCTATGGTGTGATCCACACGCGCGATCATATGATGGGCACCAAAGGACAACAACATAACCACAAGCAAATTAAACTAATCATAGCAATTCACCAATCACCGATAGGACAACGATAATCTACTCAGACATCATAGGATAGCAACACATCATTGGATAATAATATGTAGCATAAAGCACCATGTTCAAGTAGAGGGTACAGCGGGTTGCGGTAGAGTGAACCGCTGAATATAGATGGGGGAAGATGATGGAGATGTTGGTGAAGATGACGGAGGTGTTAGTGTAGATCGCCGTCACACGATGATGTCCCGGGCGTCGTTCCGGCGCCGCCGAGAGAGAGGGGGAGAGAGCCCCCCTCCTTCTTCTTCTTCCTTGACCTCCTCTATAGATGGGAGAAGGGTTTCCCCTCTGGTCCATGGTCTCCATGGCGGCGGAGGGGCGAGAGCCCCTCCGAGATTGGATCTCTTTCTCTGTGTCCTTCTGTTTCTGCGCTCCCACATTCTGCGTTTCACCGTTTCTTAAATTCCCGGAGATTCGTAAACTCCGATTGGTCTGAAATTTTAACACGATTTTCTTTCGGATATTATCTTTATTGCGGCGAAAGAAGGGCTCCAACCGCCCTAAGGAGTGGCCACAAGCCTGCCAGCCGCCGCCGTACCTTCTGGTGGCGGCTACAGGGCTTGTGGGCCCTCCGTGCATCGCCTCGCGTTGATTCTTCTTCCCAAAAATCATAAATATTCCAAAACAAATCCCCGTAAGTTTTATTACGTTTGGACTTCGTTTGGTATGGATATTCTGCGAAACAAAAAACATGCAACAAACAGGAACTGGCACTGGGCACTGGATCAATATGTTAGTCCCAAAATAGTATAAAAAGTTGCCAAAAGTATATGAAAGTTGTAGAATATTGGCAAGAAACAATCAAAAATTATAGATACGACGGAGACGTATCAGCATCCCCAAGCTTAATTCCTGCTTGTCCTCGAGTAGGTAAATGATAAAAAAGATAATTTTTGATGTGGAATGCTACCTAGCATAATCTTGATCATATAATCTAGTCATGGCATGAATACTAAAACACGAGTGATTCGAAGCAATAGTCTATCATTTGACATAAAGACAATAATATTTCAAGCATACTAACAAAGCAATCATGTCTTCTCAAAATATCATGGACAAAGAAAGTTATCCCTACAAAATCATATAGTCTGGCTATGCTCCATCTTCCCCACACAACGTATTTAAATCATGCACAACCCCGGTTTTAGCCAAGCAATTTTTTCACACTTTAGTGTTCTCAAACCTTTTCAACTTTCACGCAATACATGAGCGTGAGCCATGGACATAGCACTATAGGTGGAATAGAATATGGTGGGTGTAATGCACCGGCGAAAGTTGCGCGGTACTAGAGAGGCTAGCAATGGTGGAAGGGTGAGAGTGCGTATAATCCATGGACTCAACATTAGTCATAAAGAACACACATACTTATTACAGAAGTCTATTACTCATTGAAACAAGGTACTACACACATGCTCCTAGGGGAAAGCTTGGTAGGAGTTAACCATCGCGCGGTCCCGACTGTTGGGGAACGTCGCATGGGAAACAAAAATTTTCCTACGCGCACGAAAAACTATCATGGTGATGTCCATCTACGAGAGGGGACGTGTGATCTACGTACCCTTGTAGACCGTACAGCAGAAGCGTTAGTGAACGCGGTTGATGTAGTGGAACGTCCTCACATCCCTCGATCCGCCCCGCGAACCGTCCCGCGATCAGTCCCACGATCTAGTGCCGAACGGACGGCACCTCCACGTTCAGCACACGTACAGCTCGACGATGATCTCGGCCTTCTTGATCCAGCAAGAGAGACGGAGAGGTAGAAGAGTTCTCCGGCAGCGTGACGGCGCTCCGGAGGGTGGTGATGATCTCGTCTCAGCAGGGCTCCGCCCGAGCTCCGCAGAAACGCGATCTAGAGGTAAAACCGTGGAGATATGTGGTCGGGCTGCCGTGGCAAAGTTGTCTCAAATCAGCCCTAAAACCCCACTATATATAGGAGGAGGAGGGGGGAGCCTTGCCTTGGGGTCCAAGGACTCCCAAGGGGTCGGCCGAACCTAAGGGGGAAGGTCTCCCCCTCCCAAACCGAATTCTACTTGGTTTGGAAGGTGGAGTCCTTCTTCCCTTTCCCACCTCCTTCTTTTTTTTTCTTTTCTCTTTGATTTTTCTTCCAATGCGCATAGGGCTCTTTTGGGCTATCCCACCAGCCCACTAAGGGCTGGTGCGGCACCCCCAATGCCTATGGGCTTCCCCGGGGTGGGTTGCCCCCCCTGGTGAACTCCACGAACCCATTCGTCATTCCCGGTACATTCTCGGTAACTCCAAAAACCTTCCGGTAATCAAATGAGGTCATCCTATATATCAATCTTCGTTTCCGGACCATTCCGGAAACCCTCGTGATGTCAGTGATCTCATCCGGGACTCCGAACAACATTCGGTAACCAACCATATAACTCAAATACGCATAAACAACGTCGAACCTTAAGTGTGCAGACCCTGCGGGTTCGAGAACTATGTAGACATGACCCGAGAGACTCCTCGGTCAATATCCAATAGCGGGACCTGGATGCCCATATTGGATCCTACATATTCTACGAAGATCTTATCATTTGAACCTCAGTGCCAAGGATTCATATAATCTCGTATGTCATTCCCTTTGTCATTCGGTATGTTACTTGCCCGAGATTCGATCGTCAGTATCCGCATACCTATTTCAATCTCGTTTACCGGCAAGTCTCTTTACTCGTTCCGTAATACAAGATCCCGTAACTTACACTAAGTCACGTTGCTTGCAAGGCTTGTGTGTGATGTTGTATTACCGAGTGGGCCCGAGATACCTCTCAGTCACACTGAGTGACAAATCCCAGTCTCGATCCATACTAACTCAACGAACACCTTCGGAGATACCCGTAGAGCATCTTTATAGTCACCCAGTTACGTTGCGACATTTGATACACACAAAGCATTCCTCCGGTGTCCGTGAGTTATATGATCTCATGGTCATAGGAACAAATACTTGACACGTAGAAAACAGTAGCAACAAAATGACACGATCAACATGCTACGTCTATTAGTTTGGGTCTAGTCCATCACATGATTCTCCTAATGATGTGATCCCGTTATCAAGTGACAACACTTTTCTATGGCCAGGAAACCTTGACCATCTTTGATCAACGAGCTAGTCAACTAGAGGCTTACTAGGGACAGTGTTTTGTCTATTTATCCACACAAGTATTGTGTTTCCGATCAATACAATTATAGCATGGATAATAAACGATTATCATGAACTAAGAAATATAATAATAACTAATTTATTATTGCCTCTAGGGCATATTTCCAACACCGACCTCCACACAAAGGATGACAATCAATAAATAAATCATGCTCCGACTTCATCACATAACGGTTCACCATACATGCATGCTACGAGAATCACAAACCTTAACACAAGTATTTCTACGAATACACAATTACTCACTAGCATGACTCTAATATCACATAATCATGTCGCAAAACTATTGCAAGGAATCAAACATATCATATTCAGTGATCTACAAGTTTTATGTAGGGTTTTATGACTAACCATGTGAATGACCAACTCCTGTTAACTCTCTAAATAGGTATAAGTGAAGCATGAGATTTTAATTCTTTCTACAAAAGATATGCCCCGCTCTAACAAATATAAGTGAAGCAAAAGAGCATTCTACAAATGGCGGTTTTCTATGTGTAGGGAAACAGGCAATCCAAACTTCAAATGATATAAGTGAAGCACATGAAGCATTCTATAAAGCCAACCAAGGACTATCTCATACCAGCATGGTGCATAAAAGAAACAGGAAAAAATAAACATAAAAGATGCTCCAAGCATTTGCACATATCATGTGACGAATTAAAATATAGCTCCGAGTAAAATTACCGATAGATTGTAGACGAAAGAGGGGATGCCTTCCGGGCATCCCCAAGCTTAGACGCTCGAGTCTTCCTTGAATATTACCTTGGGGTGCCTCGGGCATCCCCAAGCTTAGGCTCTTGCCTCTCCTTATTCCTTCATCCATCGTTCTCTCACCCAAAACTTGAAAACTTCAATCACACAAAACTTAACAAAACTTCGTGAGATCCGTTAGTATAATAAAATAAATCACCACTTCAAGTACTGTTGTGAACTCATTCTAAATTCATATAAGCATTATATCTACTGTAATCCAACTTCACCATGGTTCATACCACCCGATACTACCCATAGATTCATCAGAATAAGCGAACAATGCATAGAAAACAGAATCTGTCAAAACAGAACAGTCTGTAGCAATCTGTATATTCCGTATACCTCTGATATCTCAAAAAATCTGAAAAATTACAAACGTCTGGAAAATTTTCATATCAATCAGAAGAAAAAAATCAACTCAAAAGGTCTTCCAGAATAAAAATGAAAATTAATTTCGTGAGTAGAAAGTTTCTGTCTTTTCTCAGCGTGATCAAACAACGATCACCCAAACTAATCGTAAAGGCTTTGCTTGGCACATTATTTTTTAAAAACACAAAGGAATTGTACAAGGGGATAATTATTTTTGTGAGAAAATTCCATGAAAAATTCTACATTGTTTCCATGAGCATGAACACAAGTGTTCAAGGTCGACCCTCACTTCCGCAATGCATCACCTTTCAATCGCTTCTCTTTTTGAAAAAGTTTTAAGTTCCCCTTTATATTTTGTTTTTGTTTTTAAACTAAATAAAAGCACTCAACATAAATAAATGACTCTCTAAAACTTCCGGGTTGTCTCCCAGGTAGCACTTTCTTTAAAGCCATTAAGCTAGGCATAAAGTGCTCAAGTAATGGATCCACCCGGATCCCAAGGTATATCAAAGCCAATTTTAATTAGCAATGATTTGAAATTTAGTAGTGAGTACAAGGTAACATATATCATGCAATGACGAAGTCTAACTCTCTTCCTATGCATTGGCATGTCACAAAAGAACAATTCATGCACATCAAGTAAAGGCCAATACATAGCATAAGCAGTTTCTTGCAATTTTATCGTATTGGAAACATAGAGAGGTGGAGATGTAGTTCCTCTCTCATAATAATTGCAAGTAGGAGCAGCAAGCACATGCATATTATATTCATCAAAATCACCATGTGTAACATAAGGAACTATAGCTAGCTCATCTTCATAAGCATCATTCATATTGGCATCATGGCCACAAGCATAGAAAGCATCAAGTTCATCAAAAAGGGATATTTCAAACGAATCCAAGGGATCATAGCATTCATCCTTCGGTAAGAACGAAGGGAAATTAAATAATGTATGAGTAGAAGAGTAACTCTCATTAGAAGGTGGACATGGGTAGCTAGTCCGTTCTTCGTCCTTTTGTTCTTCGCTCTCCTCGTCATCTTTTTCATCTAATGAGCTCACAATTTCAGCATTTTCTTCTTCCATAGTTTCCTGCAAAATAATAGTCTCTTCTTGGGCAGCATAGGATTTCTGCTTAAATCTTTCAATATGGGCATTATATTCATAATTAGTATAACAATAACGAAGCATAGCCAAATTTTCAGATTGGTAAGGAGCATCATCATTATCATCATACCTTTTAAACACAGCCTCAATTTCATAAGCACCCATAAAAGCAACAAACTCTTCTATTTGATCCACATCATAGTAATCATATATACCATTAGCATAAGAAGCCAAGGTTCTATGATCATTAAACTCACAAGAAAAGGGAAGGTGTGGAGCCTTCATCCTAGAGCAACAAGTAACACCATGTGTCTTGCATAGTTCCCAAGCATACCATTTCAACAAATGGATTTGATCCCATAAAAGTTTCCCTTTTTGAGTCAAGCGATAATCCCTAAAGTATTCACATTGATCCAACGTGTATCCCATTATATAATTGAATGGGGCTTTCTCAGGATAACCCACAAGTATAGGGGATCAATTGTAGCCTTTCTAGAAAAGTAAGAGTGTCAAACCCAACGAGGAGCTAAAGGTAGGACAAATATTCCCTCAAGTTCTATCAACCACCGATACAATTCTACGCACACTTTACGTTCGCTTTGCCTAGAACAAGTATGAAACTAGAAGTACTTTGTAGGAGGGATAGGATAGGCTTGCAATAAAGTAAATAACACGTAAATAAAACTAGGGACTGGTTAGATAAAGAAACAACTACGAGTGTCTAACGAGTGTGGAAAAGTGGTGGTAGGAGTTGCGGAATTGTCCCTAAGCAATTGACTACGTTACTAGATCGATAAGAAGTATCATGTGGGAGAGGCCTCTGCTAGCATGTCATCCCTTACTTGGAATTCTATGCACTTATGATTGGAACTATTAGCAAGCGTCGGCAACTACTAACGTTCATTAAGGTAAAACCCAACCATAGCAATAAGATATATTGGTCCCCCTTCAATCCCATATGCATAAATTTCTATGCTAGGTTTGAAGCTTCTGTCACTCTAGCCTGCCAATACATAGTCCTATCAACATACAACTAACCCTATGGTGTGATCCACGCGCGCGATCATATGATGGGATCCAAAGAACAACAACATAACCACAAGCAAATTAAACCAATCATAGCAATTCATCAATCACCGATAGGACAACGATAATCTACTCAGACATCATAGGATAGCAACACATCATTGGATACTAATATGTAGCATAAAGCACCATGTTCAAGTAGACGGTACAGCGGGTTGCGGGAGAGTGAACCGCTGAATATAGATGGGGGAAGATGATGGAGATGTTGGTGAAGATGACACAGGTGTTGGTGTAGATCGCCGTCACACGATGATGTCCCGGGCGGCGTTCCGGCGCCGCCGGGGGAGAGGGGGAGAGAGACCCCCTCCTTCTTATTCTTCCTTGACCTCCTCCCTAGATGGGAGAAGGGTTTCCCCTCTGGTCTATGGTCTCCATGGCGGCGGAGGGGCGAGAGCCCCTCCGAGATTGGATCTCTCTCTGTGTCCTTCTGTTTCTGCGCTCCCAGATTCTGCGTTTAACCATTTCTTAAATTCCCGGAGATTCGTAACTCCGATTTGGCTGAAACTTTAACATGATTTTCTTCCGGATATTATCTTTCTTGCGGCGAAAGAAGGGCTCCAACCGCCTTAAGGAGTGTCCATAAGCCTGCCAGCCGCCGTCGTACCTCATGGTGGCGGCTATAGGGCTTGTGGGCCCTCCGTGCATTGCCTCGCGTTGATTCTTCTTCCCAAAAATCATAAATATTCCAAAAAAATCCCCGTAAGTTTTTATTATGTTTGGACTTCGTTTGGTATGGATATTCTGCGAAACAAAAAACATGCAACAAACAGGAACTGGCACTAGGCACTGGATCAATACGTTAGTCCCAAAAATAGTATAAAAAGTTGCCAAAAGTATATGAAAGTTGTAGAATATTGGTAAGAAACAATCAAAAAATATAGATACGACGGAGATGTATCAGTGGTCTTTGGAAGCATCGGTAAGTCGATTATAGAAGATATCAATTATTTCATTCTTCTCAAGGGGGTGATCACACAAAGCATTCAGTAGCTGGATGAGCCTCGCCCAAGCTTGTGGGAGACTCTCTTCTCCAGCTTGAGCAAAGCTGTATATTTCCTGCAAGGTAGCTTGCTTCTTTTGGGCAGGGAAATATTTTTCAGAGAAGTAGTAGACCATATCCTGGGGGCTATGCACACAACCAGGAGCAAGAGAAGTGAACCAAGTCTTAACATCATCCTTTAGCAAGAAAGGAAACAGCTTGAGCATGTAGTATTGGCGGATCTTTTCCTCACTAGTGAATAGGGTGGCTATATCGTGCAGTTTGGTAAGATGGGCTACAACTGTTTCAGACTCATAACCGTGAAAAGGATCAGATTCGACTAGAGTGATTAACTCAGGGTCGACAGAGAATTCATAATCCTTATCGGTCACAAAGATAGGCGAAGTAGCATACTTCGGGTCGTATTTCATCCTAGCGTTCCCAGATTTTTCTTTCCACTTGCGCAGTAATTTCTCAACATCATAGCTATCCTTACACGCAAGAAAGTCCTCAGCTATCTCTCCCTCCATAACATAGTGCGTGTCAGGCATAACAGGCAATTCAGGCATAGTAGCAGGTTCTACTTCAATAGTATCAACAGTTTCAGAAGTATCATCACATCTAGCAGCAACTCTACCAATATGTGCATCAAGGAATGCACCAAGTGGCAAAGCAGTATCAGGCATAGCATCATCAGGCATAGTATCAAGCATAGCATCATCAGGCATAGTATCAAGCATAGCATCATTAGGCATAGTATCAAGCATAGCATCATCAGGCATAGTATCTAGCATAGCATCATCAAGCACATGTGACATATCAAGATTTCTAGCAGGAGGTGGCGTCGCAAACTTACTCATAACTGAAGGTGAATCAAGTGCAGACCTAGATGGCAGTTCCTTACCTGTCCTCGTAGTTGAGGGCAAGACTTTAGTTCTTGGATCTATCGGATTCCTCATAGTGACCAGCAGAAGTAAATCCAAAGTGACTCAGAGAATAGAGTTGTGCTTCCCCGGCAACGGCGCCAGAAAATAGTCTTGATAACCCACAAGTATAGGGGATCGCAACAATTTTCGAGGGTAGAGTATTCAACCCAAATTTATTGATTCGACTCAAGGGGAAGCCAAAGAATATTCTCAAGTATTAGCAGTTGAGTTGTCAATTTAACCACACCTGAAAGATTTAGTATCTGCAGCAAAGTATCAGTAGCAAAGTAGTATGATAGCAGCAGTAGCAACAGTAACCAGTAGAAGCAAAGTGACAGCAGTAGCGGCAGAGTAACGACATTACCAACAGAGTAACAGTAGCTGCAGTGACAGCAGTAACGGCAAAGTAACATAGCAAGGACCAGTAGTAAAAGACTCGTAGGCATTGGATCGGTGCTGGATGATTATGCCGAATGTTATTCGTCATGCAACAGTTATAACACGGAGAGATATGTAACTAGCTCCAGTTCGTCAATCTAATGTAGGCATGTATTCCGTATGTAGTGATACGTGCTTAGGGAAAAGAACTTGCATGACATCTATTTTCCATCCCTCCCATGGCAGCGGGGTCCTAATGGAAACTATGAGACATTAAGGTTCTCCTTTTAATAAAGAACCGGACCAACGCATTAACACTTGGTGAATACATGAACTCCTCATACTATGGTCATCTCCGGGAGTTGTTCCGGCTATTGTCACTCCGGGGTTGCCGGGTCTCCAGGCCGTGAACACAAAACATATCTGAGGGCTGGAATGACACAGTGATCGTGCTGATACCAAAAGTGGAGAATGCAGAAAAGGTAACGCAATAAAGACAAGCCTATGTAACGTTATTTATAGGGTGATTAACAAAATGCTTGCCAACCGGGAATATTACCAGAGATTAATGGTGCTTCCTGAAAGAAATAATGCTTAAGATGGGGTTTGCACCAAGATGGGTTTCTTTGATGATGGAATGTGACATAACACGTAGTAGGTGACTACAACTTGCAAGGTAGGATCTAAAACACACATATATTGACGACAACATAATAGGTTCAGATCTGAAATCATGGCACTCGGGCCCTAGTGACAGGCATTAAGCATGGCAAAGTAGTAGCAACATCAATCTCAGAACATAGTGGATACTAGGGATCAATCCCCGTCAAAACTAACTCGATTACATGATAGATCTCATCCAACCCATCACCGTCCAGCAAGCCTACGATGAGATTACTCGCAAACGGTGAAGAGCATCTTGGAATTGGCGATGAAGGAAGGTTGATGATGACGATGGCGATGATTTCCCCTCTCCGGAGCCCAGAACGGACTCCAGATCTGCCCTCCAGATGAAGAAAGGAGGTGGCGGCGCCTCCGTATCGTAAAACACGATGAACTCTTCTCCTTGATTTTTTTTCGGGCGAGACGGACTAAATATAGCTGGATTTGGAGGCGGTGGAGCATCGTGGGCTCCAAAATCCTGCCAAGCGCGGCCAGGGGGGCTTGCGCCTGGTGGGCTTGTGGGCTCACGGCTCCACTTCCTTCGCTGATTCTTGCGCCAGTATTTTTCATAAATTCCATAAAAATTCTCCGTAAATTTTTAGGTCATTCCGAGAACTTTTATTTCTTCGCAAAAACAACACCATGGCAATTCTGCTGAAAACAACGTTAGTCCGGGTAAGTTCCATTCAAATCATGCAAATTAGAGTCTAAAACAAGGGCAAAAAATATTCGGAAAAGTAGATACGACGGAGATGTATCAGTCATCAATACTTCATGTAGTGCACCGTGGTATGCTGATTATGCAAACTGTATCGTTGCCAAATATATTACACCTAGTTTCACATACCAGCAAAAGAAGAAATTCTTCTTTGACTTGAGACATTACTTTTGGGATGATCCTCACCTTTATAAGGAAGTAGTAGATGGTGTTATTAGACGTTGTGTACCTGAACATGAACATGGACAGATCCTACAGAAGTTCCACTCCGAGGGCTACGGAGGACACCATGCGGGAGATAGAACTGCACACAAGGTATTGCAATCGGGTTTCTATTGGCCCACTCTCTTTAAGGATGCCCGTAAGTTTGTCTTGTCTTGTGACGAATGCCAAAGAATAGGTAATATCGGTAAACGTCAGGAAATGCCTATGAACTATTCACTTGTCATTGAACCATTTGATGTCTGGGGCTTTGATTATATAGGACCTTTTCCAAAATCCAATGGGTATACTCATATCCTAGTTGCTGTTGATTATGTCACTAAGTGGGCAGAAGCTATCCCCACTACTAGTGCTGATCACACCACTTCTATCAGGATGCTTAAAGAAGTTATTTTCCCTAGATTTGGAGTCCCTAGATATCTAATGACTGACGGTGGTTCACATTTCATTCATGATGCTTTCCATAAAACGCTTGCTAAGTACAATGTCAACCATAGAATTGCGTCTCCCTATCACCCTCAGTCCAATGGTCAAGTAGAGCTAAGCAATAGAGAGATTAAACTAATTCTGCAAAAGACTGTCAACAGGTCTAGAAAGAATTGGTCTAAGAAGCTCAATGATGCACTGTGGGCTTATAGGACTGCCTATAAGAATCCCATGGGCATGTCTCCGTACAAAATGGTGTACGGTAAAGCATGTCATTTATCTCTTGAGCTAGAGCATAAAGCTTATTGGGCAATCAAAGAGCTCAACTTTGATTTTAAACTTGCTCGTGAGAAGAGGTTATTTGACATTAGCTCGCTTGATGAGTGGAGAACTTAGGCATATGAAAATGCCAAGTTGTTCAAAGAAAATGTTAAGAGGTGGCATGATAAGAGGATACAAAACCGTGAGTTCAATGTAGGTGATTATGTCTTGCTATATAATTCTCCTTTAAGATTTTTTGCAGGCAAGCTTCTCTCTAAATGGGAAGGTCCCTATATTCTTGAGGAAGTATATCATTTCGGTGCTATCAAGATCAACAACACGGAAGGTAATTGTCCGTGAGTTGTAAATGGGCAGAGAATCAAGCATTATATCTCAGTTACTCCCATAAATGTTGAAAGCAATATTATCAATACCATAACTCCGGAAGAATACCTAAGGGATATTTATCAGCCTGTTTCAGACTCCGAAAACGAAGAGGTATGTGATTCGGTAAGAAAACAGAATCCAAAACCTTTCCAGTAAGAATTTTTCTCCGTTTTGGAATATTTGAAAAAATAGAAAAATTGGAAATAGTCCGGAAAGCGCGCGAGGAGGCAACAAGCCTGCCAGGCGCGGGCCCACCCCCTGGCCGCGCCTGGGGGGCTTGTGGCCACCTCGTGCGCCTCCCGGACTCTGTTTTCGTGCAGAGTACTCCTTCTGGTCTGGAAAAAATCATTATATATTCTCCTGAATGGTCTGACCCTCGTATCACGCAGAGCCTGTTTTCTGCCGCAGATTTAGGTCAAGATGTCGTCTCAGGAATCCGTGGGGGAGAACAACCTCCCTCAAGTCTATGCAGAAGATGCTGATCTGAAAAGAATGGAGGCCAGGGAAAGGTCACCTAAAGAAGCCAAGGGCAAAACTAAGGAGAAGAATCAGGCATGGGACGAAGTGCAATCTGTTCTCAACAAGGAAGAAGTTGAAGAAGTGGATTTCCTCCAACCCTACCTCCACCTACTGTCTCCATCCTTGATTGAACTCTTGAGGTTTTGTGAAACAACTCGTGCTCGCAATACTTATCTCACTCGTGAAGTTGTTTTGCTTGAGAAACATATCACACATCTCCAAGGTATAAATCAAAGATTGATGGCCCTCTTGGAATCAAAAGACCTCGGCAACAACACCACCACCATCACCTCCAAAGGAAGACAACTGAGCATGGGTATGGGCAATCCCCTTGGCTTTTGCCAAGCTTGGGGGAGTTGCCCCGGTATCGTATCACCATCACATCTTTTGCCTTTACCTTTGTTTTAGTTTGTTTCTTTTCAGTTTTCTTTTTCTCTAGTAGTTTAAAAGTCTTAGTGTTTTAGTCCTGAGTTATGCTTTGTGTCACCCCCGATGTATTCGATCTCGTGAGCCATATAATAAAGAGTGTCTTAGTTGAGGGCTTTGCCTCTTGCCATGATCAAAAGATTGAGAAAATAAAAAAGCATGAAAGATCATGTAATGATCTTATGGGAAGTGATGGCTTCACATATAAAAAGAATGTTGATTGAAACTTGTTGAGGGTAGACAAACGTAGACCTTGGTCATTGTTGCAATTAATAGGAGGTGATAAGAAAGGAGAGGTTCACATATAAATATATCATCTTTGACACCATCTATGATTGTGAACATTCACTAAACTATTGCATGCCTAGAAGTAGATGTTGGACAAGGAAGACAACATAATGAATTGTGTTTGCCTGGCTCCGAACAATGTTATATGATTAGAGATCCCTTAGCATGTGACGATTGCTTCCACCTCATATTAGCCAAAACTCCCGCACCAAGTAGAGATACTACTTGTGCATCCACAAACCTTCAACCCAGTTTTGCCATGAGTGCACACCGTACCTACCTATGGATTGAATAAGATCCCTCAAGTAAGTTGTCATTGATGCAAGCAATAAAAATTGCTCCCTAATATGTATGATCTATTAGTGTGTGGAAAATAAGCTTTGTACGAACCTTTGATGAGGAAGACATAAAAGTGACAGACTGCATAATAAAGTTCTTTATCACAGGAGGCAATATAAAGTGATGTTCCTCCGCACTAAGAGGACACGCATCCAAACCTCAAAAAGTGCATGGCAACCTCTGCTTCCCTGTGCGAAGGGCCTATCTTGTACCTTTACTTTTTGCCCTTGAAAGAGTCATGGTGATCTTCACCATTTCCTTGTTTCACCTTTATCTTGGCTAACGTCATATGCTAGGGAAAGATCTATATTCATATGTCAACTTGGAAGTAAGTATTCATGAATCATTATTGTTGACATTACCCTTGAGGTAAATGGTTGGGAGGCAAAACTATAAGCCCCTATCTTTCTTTGTGTTCAGCTGAAACTTTGATCTCATGAGTACCACGTGAGTTGTAGAAATTGTAGAGAATGAAAACATAATTGAGTATGTGGATTTGCTTTACAAGCTCTCATTTGACTCTTTTTGATGTTGTGATAAATTGCAATTGCTTCAATGACTAAAGGCTATCGGTTGCTAATTCTCGGTAAGGTTCTTGATCCATACTTTACTTTGTGAAGAAATTGTCACTTTAGCATGAGAGATTATATGTTGGTATTGTTGTTCTGATCATGATCATGATGCATGCATGTTCGTATTTTTTTTGTCGACACCTCTCTCCCTAAACATGTGGGCACATTTATTGAGCTCGGCTTTCGCTTGAGGACAAGCGAGGTCTGAGCTTGGGCGAGTTGATACGTCCATTTGCATCATGCTTTCATGTTGATATTTATCGCTTCTTGGGCTGTCATTTCACTTCATGGTACAATACTTATGCCTTTTCTCTCTTATTTTGCAAGGTTTACTTGAAAAGGGAGAATGCCGGCAGCTGGAATTCTAGCCTAGAAATGGAGCAAGTTTGAGATACCTATTCTGCGCAACTCCAAACGACGTAAAAATCAATGAGGATTTTTTTCGGGATTTATAAAAAATACTGGGCCGAAGAAGTGCCAGAGGGGCGCCAGCAGGTGGCCACAAGCCTGCTAGGCGCAGCCACCCCCGTGGCCGTGCCTAGGGGGCTTGTGGGCACCCAGCTGGCCCTCTGGCTCCCCCTTCTGCTATATGAAGGGTTTCGTCCGGGAAAAAATTCAAGAGGAGGCTTTTTCGAGGATTCGCCGCTGCCACGAGGCGGAACTTGAGAAGAACCAATCAAGAGCTCCGGCAGGACGATCCTGCCGGGGAAGCTTCCCTCCCGGAGGGGGAAATCGTCGCCATCGTCATCACCAACACTCCTCTCATCGGAGGGGACTCATCACCATCAACATTTTCATCAGCACCATCTCATCTCAAAATCCTAGTTCATCACTTGTAACCAATCTCCGTCTCGCGACTCCCATTGGTACTTGTAAGGTTGCTAGTAGTGTTAATTACTCTTTGTAGTTGATGCTGGTTGGATTATTTAGTGGAAGAGTTTATGTTCAGATCCTTGATTCTACTCATTACCTCTCTGGTCATGAATATGATTATGCTTTGTGAGTAGTTACTTTTGTTCTTGAGGACATGGGATAAGTCATGCTAATAGTAGTCATGTGAATTTGGTATTCGTTCGATATTTTGATGTGTTGTATGTTGTTTTTCCTCTAGTGGTGTTATGTGAACGTCGACTAAATAACACTTCACCTTTATTTGGGCCTAGAGGAAGGCATTGGGAAGTAGTAGGTAGATGATGGGTTGCAAGAGTGAAAGAAGCTTAAACCCTAGTTTATGCGTTGCTTCGTAAGGGGCTGATTTGGATCCACTAGTTTAATGATATGGTTAGACTTTGTCTTAATTCTTATTTCGTAGTTGTGGATGCTTGCGAGAGGGGTTAATCATAAGTGGGATGCTTGTCCAATTAAGGGCAGTACCCAAGCGCCGGTCCAACCACATATCAAACTATGAAAGTAACGAACGCGAATCATATGAACATGATGAAAACTAGCATGACAAAAATTCCCGTGTGTCCTCGGGAGCGTTTTTCCTCCTATAAGACTTTGTCCAGGCTTGTCCCTTGCTACAAAAGGGATTGGGCCACCTTGTTGCACCGTTTCTAGTTTTGTTACTTGTTGCTTGCTACGAATCATCTCACCACACAACTACTTGTTACGATAATTTCAGTGCTTGCAAATATTACCTTGCTGAAAACCACTTGTCGGATCCTTCTGCTCCTCATTGGGTTCGACACTCTTACTTATCGAAAGGACTACGATAGATCCCCTATACTTGTGGGTCATCAGTCCCCAACTTAGCCCATAAATATCTCCAAAGTGGCTAAGAAATTTAGCATCACGATATGAAACAATTGTATTTGGCACACCGTGCAAGCGAATAATTTCACAAAAGAACAAATCAACAACATTAGCAACATCATCACTTTTATGACATGGTATGAAGTGTGCCATTTTTGAAAATCTATCCAGAGCAACAAATATGCTATCCCTCCCCTTCTTTGTTCGAGGTAAACCTAAAACAAAGTCCATAGATATATCCTCCCAAGGAACACTAGGTACGGGCAATGGCATATATAAACCATGCGAATTGAATCGTTTTGACATGTAGTGAAGCGAGCAACAAAACGCTCAACATCCCGTCTCATCTTTGGCCAAAAGAAATGTGTAGCAACTACATCATCTATCTTCTTCATGCCAAAGTGTCCCATTAATCCCCCTCCATGTGCCTCGTGTAACAACAAAAGACGAACGGAGCTAGCTGGAATGCATAGCTTGTTAGCACGGAACACAAATCCATCATTAATGACAAACTTGTTCCATGTTATCCCTTCTTTGCAATTCTGCAACACATCTTTAAATTCAGCATCATGCACATATTGATCTTTGATGGTGTCCAAACCAAATATTTTGAAGTCGAGTTGTGAAAGCATAGTATAACGACGAGACAATGCATCAACAATAACATTTTCTTTACCCTTCTTGTGTTTAATTACATAAGGGAGAATTTCAATGAATTCAACACATTTAGCATGTCGACAGTTCATTTTTTCTTGACTTATAATATATTTCACAGATTCATGATCAGAATTTATAAAAAATTCTTTGGCCCATAAATGATGTTGTCATGTTACCAAAGTACGAACAAGAGCATATAATTCTTTATCGTAAGTAGAATAATTCAGACTAGGCCCACTCAATTTTTCAGAAAAGTATGCAACACGTTAACCATCTTGTAATAACACACCTCCTAATCCAATTCCACTAGCATCACATTCAAGCTTGAAAGTCTTATTAAAATCAGGAAGTTGGAGTAAAGGAGCATGTGTTAACTTATCTTTTAATACCGTAAAGGCTTCTTCCTATGCGGTACCCCAAGCAAGAGGGACATCCTTGTTTGTAAGCTCATTGAGAGGTGCAACAATGGTGCTGAAATCTCTTACAAAACACCTATAGAAACCAGCGAGGCCAAGAAAACTCCTCACTTGTGTGACTGTTTTGGGTTGCGGACAACTCTTAACAGCTTCAATCTTGGCTTTATCAACTTCAATTCCCTGTGGAGTAACAACATAGCCAAGAAAAGATACTCGGTCGATGCAAAAGGTGCACTTCCCAAGATTACCAAACAAATGTGCATCACATAGAGCAAGAAAACAACACACAAATGTTCCAAATGTTCCTCCAAAGATCTATTATAAATCAGTATATCATCAAAATAGACTTCCACAAATCATCCAATGAAAGCATGTAAAACCTCATTCATTAATCTCATGAAAGTGCTAGGTGCATTAGTTAACCCGAAAGGCATGACTAACCACTCATATAATCCAAAATTACTTTTAAATGTTGTTTTCCATTCATCTACCAATTTCGTACGAATTTGATGGTATCCACTATGCAAATCAACTTTGGAGAAAATGGTACAGCCACTTAATTCATCAAGCATATCATCTAACCTAGGAATAGGATGACGATAACGAATAGTAATATTATTGATGCCTCTACAATCAACACATATTCGCGATGTACCATCCTTTTTTGGCACTAGAATAATAGGAACAACACAAGGACTAAGGGATTCACGTTTATAACCTTAATCAAGTAGCTCATGTACTTGACCATAATCTCCTTCATCTCCTGTGGATTGGTACGGTATGGAGCACGGCTGGGTAGCGATGCACCGGGAATTAAGCCAATCTGATGCACGGTCCCTCTAATAGGTGGTAATCCCGGGAGCACGTGCACGTCTTCTGGAAAGACGTCAACGAACTCCTGCAAAATGTTAGTGACAACAGGAGGTAAAGAGGGAGGCACATCCTCGAATGAAAATAATATCTCTTTGCACACAAATGCATAGCAACAGATGTTGTAAAATCTAGATCACTAATATCACATTTAGTAGCAAGTAAACATCACTCTTTAATTTGATTTCATATGCAACGCTAGATGATGTTTTATTAGGCTTATTGTGCTGTTCAAATTCCTTTACCACAATCTGATTTTCGCTCTTATTTAGCTCTTGTTCTGCTTTACTAGCTCTAGCAACGTCATATTTCATAAAATTTTCAGGAGATGTAGGAAGCAAAGTTATATTGTGATCCTATTTGTCCTACCATGGTGTACAAAATTTTAATCAAATTGCCATGGTCTACCAAGTAAAAAAGAGCATGCTTGCATGGGTACCACATCACAATCAACATAATCAGAATATGTAGCAATGCTAAAATGCACACGAACAATACTTGTTACCTTAACCATGCCACTGTTGTTGTACCATTTGATGTAATAAGGATGAGGATGTGGTATGGTGGTGAGAGACATCTTCTCCACCATATCCATGCTAGCCAAGTTGTTGCAACTCCCCCCATCAATGATGACACGAACAGAACGTTCCTTCACATCTCCCTTTGTATGGAACAAATTGTGCCACTGATTTTTCTCAACATGTGTTACCTGCACACTCAAAACACGTTGACCAACTAAACTTTCATACCTATCAGCGTAGTCAGCTGCCATGTAATGTGTTTCCTGTTCTGTATCATCGACACCCTGTTCTTCACTAGCAAGAAGCCAAAGTCTCCTCATCATAATCAGTAGCCGAGTCATATCCACCATCCTCAGTAATAATCATCACATGCTTGGATGGGCAGTCTCTCGCATAGTGACCTCCACCCTGACAGCGACGACATATAACCTCATGTGTTTGCCCTGTGGACGCAATGGATGAAGACACACTTTGTGCAGGCCCCGAAGGTGTGCTCTTGGATGGCATTAGTGGCTGAAATAGGTGGTGCCGCAGCAGGACGTGTGGAAGCAGATGAGGTTTGTGGCATCCATGATGAAGTGCGAGCTGCAGAAAAATTAGTTCTGGCCAATGCATGTCGATCCTGCACTTCACATTCAACTTTGCAAGGAAGATTGAATAAATGAGTGATAGAGTTATACTCCTTATACACTAAATGGTCTGAATATCTCTATTTAATCCACCCATAAAACATGCAAGCATAGCTTCATTTCCCTCAACAATAACACATCTAATCATGCCACTTTGTAATTCCTGATAATATTCTACTACATAATTTTTTCCTTGTCTTAAACGCTGCAATTTTTGAAGTAATTCACGTTGATAATATAATGGAACCCAACGAGTATGCATAGCAGTTTCCAAAGCAACCCAAGTAGTTGGAATATTAGCATGATGTATTCTACAATGTTCAGACCACCGAACACAAGCAAAACTAGTGAATGAACAAACAACAGAAGCAGCACGTCTATCATCAGGAAATTGAAGCATGTAAAACGTTGCTCTATTTCTAACTCCCAAGTAAGATATTGTTGGGGAACATCGCATGGGAAACAAAAAAATTCCTACGCGCACGAAGACCTATCATGGTGATGTCCATCTACGAGGGGGATTTCAGATCTACGTACCCTTGTAGATCGCACAGCAGAAGCGTTAATAAACGCGGTTGATGTAGTGGAACGTCCTCACGTCCCTCGATCCACCCCGTGAACCGTCCCACGAACCGTCCCGCGATCCGTCCGACGATCCGCTCCGATCTAGTGCCGAACGGACGGCACCTCCGCGTTCAGCACACGTACAGCTCGACGATGATCTCAGCCTTCTTGATCCAGCAAGAGAGATGGAGAGGTAGATGAGTTCTCCGGCAGCATGACGGCACTCCGGAGGTTGGTGGTGATCTAATCTCAGCAGGGCTCCGCCCGAGCTCCGCAGAAACGCGATCTAGAGGAAAAACCATGGAGGTATGTGGTCGGGCTGCCGTGGCAAAGTTGTCTCAAATCACCCCAAAAACCTCCATATATATAGGTGGGAGGGGAGGGGCCTTGCCTTGAGGCTCAAGGAGCCCCAAGGAGGTCGGCCGAAGGGGGGAGGAGGATTCCTCCTCCAATCCTAGTCCAACTAGGATTGGAAGGTGGAGTCCTTCCCTTCCTTCCCACTTCCCCTTTTTTTCTCTCTTTGATTTCTTTTATTCCTACGCAGGGGCCTTCTTGGGCTTGCCCACCAGCCCACTAAGGGCTGGTGCAGCACCCCTAAGGCCTATGGGCTTCCCCGGGGTGGGCTGCCCCCCCCCCCCGATGAACATCTGGAACCCATTCGTCATTCCCGGTACATTCCCGGTAATTCCGAAAACCTTCCGGTAATCAGAAGAGGTCATCCTATATATCAATCTTCATCTCCGGACCATTCCGGAAACCCTCGTGGCATCCGTGATCTCATCCGGGACTCTGAACAACATTCGGTAACCAACCATATACCTCAAATACGCATAAGACAACGTCGAACCTTAAGTGTGCAGACCCTACGGGTTCAAGAACTATGTAGACATGACCCGAGGGACTCCTCAGTCAATATCCAATAGCGGGACCTGGATGCCCATATTGGATCCTACATATTCTAAGAAGATCTTATCGTTTGAACCTCAGTGCCAAGGATTCATATAATCTCGTATGTCATTCCCTTTGTCCTTCGGCATGTTACTTGCCCGAGAGTCGATCGTCAGTATCCGCATACCTATTTCAATCTCGTTTACCAGCAAGTCTTTTTTCTCGTTCCGTAATACAAGATCCCGCAACTTACACTAAGTCACATTGCTTGCAAGGCTAGTGTGCGATGTTGTATTATCGAGTGGGTCCCGAGATACCTCTCCGTCACATGGAGTGACAAATCCCAGTCTTGATCCATACTAACTCAACGAACACCTTCGGAGATACCTGTAGAGCATCTTTATAGTCACCTAGTTACGTTGCGACATTTGATACACACAAAGCATTCTTCGGTGTCAGTGAGTTATATGATCTCATGGTCATAGGAATGAATACTTGACTCGCAGAAATAGTAGCAACAAAATGACATGATCAACATGCTACGTCTATTAGTTTGGGTCTAGTCCATCACATGATTCTCCCAATGATGTGATCCATTTATCAAGCAACAACACCTTGTACATAGTCAGAAGACCCTGACTATCCTTGATCAACTGGCTAGCCAACTAGAGGCTTGCTAGGGACAGTGTTTTTTCTATGTATCCACACATGTATCTAAGTCTTCATTCAATACAATTATAGCATGGATAATAAACGATTATCTTGATACATGAATTATAATAATAACTTATTTATCATTGCCTCTAGGGCATAATTCCAACAGTCTCCCACTTGCACTAGAGTCAATAATCTAGCCCTCACATCACCATGCAAATTACATTGTAATAAATCTAACACCCATACAGTTCTGGTGTTGATCATGCTTTGCCCGTGGAAGAGGTTTAGTCAGCGGGTCTGCTACATTCAGATCCGTGTGCACTTTGCATATATTTACGTCCTCCCCTTCGACGTAGTCGCGGATGAGGTTGAAGCGTCGTATGATGTGTCTGATCTTCTTGTGAAACCGTGGTTCCTTTGCTAAGGTAATGGCACCTGTGTTGTCACAAAACAAGGTTATTGGATTCAGTGCGCCTGGCACCACTCCAAGATCCGTCATGAACTGCTTCATCGAGACACCCTCCTTAGCCGCCTCCGAGGCAGCCATATACTCCGCTTCACATGTAGAATCAGCTACAACGCTTTGCTTGGAACTGCACCAGCTTACCGCACCCCCATTAAGAATAAATACGTATCTGGTCTATGACTTAGAGCCGTCCAGATCTGTATCAAAGCTTGCATCAACGTAACCTTTTACGGCGAGCTCTTCATCACCTCCATACACGAGAAACATCTCCTTAGTCGTTTTCAGGTACTTCAGGATATTCTTGACCGCCGTCCAGTGATCCACTCCTGGATTACTCTGGAACCTGTCTGCCATACTTATGGCCAGGCTAACGTCCGGTCTAGTGGACAACATTGCATACATGATAGAACCTATGGTTGAAGCATAGGGGACGGTGCTCATATGCTCTCTATCTTTATTAGTTGCTCGGCACTGAGTCTTACTCAATCTCGTACCTTGTAAAACTGGCAAGAACCCCTTCTTGGACTGTTCCATTTCCAACCTCTTCAAAACTTTATCAAGGTATGTACTTTGTGAAAGTCCTATCAGGCGTTTCGATCTATCCCTATAGATCTTAATGCCTAGAATGTAAGCAGCTTCTCCTAGGTCCTTCATAGAGAAACTTTTATTCAAGTAATCCTTTATGCTCTCCAAAAACTCCACGTTGTTTCCAATCAGCAATATGTCATCCACATATAATATTAGAAACGCCACAGAGCTCCCACTCACTTTCTTGTAAATACAAGATTCTCCAACCACTTGTATAAACCCAAATGCTTTGATCACCTCATCAAAGCGTTTATTCCAACTCCGAGATGCTTGCACCAGTCCATAAATGGATCGCTGGAGCTTGCACACTTTGTTAGAATTTTTAGGATCGACAAAACCTTCGGGTTGCATCATATACAACTCTTCCTTAAGGAAACCGTTAAGGAACGCCATTTTGATATCCATCTGCCAGATTTCATAATCAAAAAATGCACCTATTGCTAACATGATTCTGACGGACTTAAGCATCGCTACGGGTGAGAACGTCTCATCATAGTCAACTCCTTGAACTTGTGAAAAACCCTTTGCCACAAGCCGAGCTTTATAAATGGTCACAGTACCGTCAGCGTCCGTCTTCTTCTTAAGGATCCATTTGTTCTGAATAGCCTTGCGGCCCTCAGGTAGTACTCCCAAAGTCCACACTTTGTTTTCATACATGGATCCTATCTCGGACTTCATGGCCTCCAGCCATTTGTTGGAATCCGGGCCCACCATTGCTTCTTCATAATTCACAGGCTCATTGTTGTCTAACAACATAATTGTCAAGACAGGATTACCGTACAACTCTCGAGTAGTACGTGGTCTCGTCGACCTGCGAGGTTCGACAGGAACTTGATCTGGAGTTTTATGATCATCATCATTAACTTCCTCCTCAACCGGTGTCGCATCGACAGGGGTTTCCCCTTGCCCTACGCCACCATCCAGAGGGATGAGAGGTTCGACAACCTCATCAAGTTCTATATTCCTCCCACTCAATTCTCTCGAGAGAAACTCCTTCTCGAGAAAAGCTCCGTTCTTAGCAACAAACACTTTGCCCTCGGATTTGAGTTAGAAGGTATACCCAACTGTCTCTTTTGGGTAACCTATGAAGATGCACTTTTCCGCTTTGGGTTCCAACTTTTCAGGCTGAAGCTTTTTGACATAAGCATCACATCCCCAAACTTTAAGAAACGACAACTTTGGTCTTTTGCCATACCACAGTTCGTATGGTGTTGTCTCAACGGATTTTGATGGTGCCCTATTTAAAGTGAATGCAGCTGTTTCTAATGCATAACCCCAAAACGATAACGGCAAATTGATAAGAGACATCATAGATTGCACCAGCTCTAATAAAGTACGATTACGATGTTCGGACACACCATTACGCTGTGGTGTTCCACGCGGTGTCAACTGTGAAACAATTCCACATTGTCTTAAGTGAGCACCAAACTCGAAACTTAGATATTCACCCCCACGATCACACCGTAGGAACTTGATCTTCTTGTTACGATGATTTTCAACTTCACTCTGAAATTGCTTGAACTTTTCAAATGTTTCAGACTTGTGCTTCATCAAGTAGACATAACCATATCTACTCAAATCGTCAGTGAAGGTGAGAAAATAACGATATCCGCCGCGTGCCCCACGCTCATCGGACCACACACATCGGTATGTATGATTTCCAACAAGTCACTTGCACACTCCATCGTTCCGGAGAACGGAGTTTTAGTCATCTTGCCCATGAGGCATGGTTCGCACGTGTCAAGTGAATCAAAGTCAAGTGAGTCCAAAAGTCCATCGGTATGGAGTTTCTTCATGCGCTTTACACCAATATGACCTAAGCGGCAGTGCCACAAAAACATGGCGCTATCATTGTTAGCTCTAACTCTTTTGGTCTCAATGTTATGTATATGTGTATTATCACTATCAAGATTCAATATGAACAATCCTCTCACATTGGGTGCATGACCATAAAATATATTACTCATAGAAATAGAACAACCATTATTCTCTGACTTAAACGAGTAACCGTCTCGCAATAAACAAGATCCAGATATAATGTTCATGCTTAACGCAGGCACTAAATAACAATTATTCAAGTTCATAACTAATCCTGATGGTAACTGAAGTGAAACTGTGCCGACGGCGATTGCATCAACCTTGGAACCATTTCCCACGCGCATCGTCACTTCATCCTTTGCCAGCCTTCGCTTATTCCGCAGTTACTGTTTCGAGTTGCAAATGTGACCAACAGAACCGGTATCGAATACGCAGGCACTACTACGAGAGCTGGTTAAGTACACATCAATAACATGTATATCAAATATACCTGATTTTTCTTTGGCCGCCTTCTTATCAACCAGATACTTGGGGCAGTTGCTCTTCCAGTGACCCATACCCTTGCAATAATAGCACTCCATTTCAGGCTTAGGTCCAGCTTTGGGTTTCTTCGTCGGATTGGCAACAGGCTTGCGCTCTTCTTTGAATTACCCTTTTTCCTTTTGCCGTTTCTCTTGAAACTAGTGGTCTTATTCACCATCAACACTTGATGCTCTTTACGGAGTTCTGACTCTGCGACTTTCAGCATCGCGAACAACTCGCCGGGTGACTTGTTCATCCCTTGCATGTTGTAGTTCAACACAAAGCCCTTATAGCTTGGCGGCAGTGATTGAAGAATTATGTCAGTGATAGCCTCTTGCGGGAGTTCTATCCCCAACTCAGCTAGACGGTTTGAGTACCCAGAAATTTTGAGCACATGTTCACTGATAGACGAATTCTCCTCCATCTTGCAAGCATAGAATTTATTGGAGGTCTCATACCTCTCGATCCAGGCGTTCTTCTGAAAGATAAACTTCAACTCCTGGAACATCTCATATGCTCCATGACGCTCAAAGCGACTTTGAAGTCCCGGCTCTAAGCCATACAAGACTGCACATTGAACTACTGAGTAGTCCTCCTTACGTGTTAACCAAGCGTTCTTAACATCTTGGTCAGCCGTAGCGGGTGGTTCATCTCCTAGCGCAGCATTAAGGACATAATACTTCTTCCCAGCTTGCAGGAGCAACTTAAGATTACGAGCGCAGTCTAAGAAGTTGCTTCCATCATCTTTCAACTTAGCTTTCTCTAGGAACGTATTAAAATTCAGGGTGACTGTCGCGTGAGCCATGATCTACAACACAAATATATTCAAAGTGGACGTAGACTATGTTCAAGATAATTAAAGTTTAACTTATCAAATTACTTGCTAAACTCCCACTCAAAAAGTACATCTCTCTAGTCATTTGAGTGGTTCATGATCCAATTCCACTAGCTCAAGTCCGATCATCACGTGAGTTGAGGATAGTTTCAGTGGTAAGCATCCCTATGCTAATCATATCAACTATATGATTCATGATCGACCTTTCGGTCTCATGTGTTCCGAGGCCATGTCTGCACATGCTAGGCTCGTCAAGCTTAACACGAGTGTTCCGCTGTGCAACTGTTTTGCACCCGTTGTATGTGAACGTTGAGTCTATCGTACCCGATCATCACGTGGTGTCTCGAAATGACGAACTGTAGCTACGGTGCACAGTCGGGGCGAACACAATTTCGTCTTGAAATTTTAGTGAGAGATCACCTCATAATGCTACCGTCGTTCTAAGCAAAATAAGGTGCATAAAAGGATTAACATCACATGCAATTCATAAGTGACATGATATGGCCATCATCACGTGCTTCTTGATCTCCATCACCAAAGCACCGGCACGATCTTCTGTCACCGGCGCCACACCATGATCTCCATCAATGTGTCGCCATCGGGGTTGTCGTGCTACTCATGCTATTACTACTTAAACTACATCCTAGCAATATAGTAAACGCATCTGCAAGCACAAACGTTAGTTTAAAGACAACCCTATGGCTCTTGTCGGTTGCCGTACCATCAACGTGCAAGTCGATATTAACTATTACAACATGATCATCTCATACATCCAATATATCATCACATCATTGTCCATATCACATCACAAGCATACCCTGCAAAAACAAGTTAGACGTCCTCTAATTGTTGTTGCATGTTTTACGTGGTGACCATGGGTATCTAGTAGGATCGCATCTTACTTACGCAAACACCACGACGGAGATATATGAATTGCTATTTAACCTCATCCAAGGACCTCCTCGGTCAAATCTGATTCAACTAAAGTTGGAGAAACCGACACTCGCCAGTCATCTTTGAGCAACGGAGTTGCTCGTAGCGATGAAACCAGTCTCTCGTAAGCGTACGAGTAATGTCGGTCCGAGCCGCTTCGATCCAACAATACCGCGGAATCAATAAAAGACTAAGGAGGGCAGAAAATCGCACATCACCACCCACAAAAACTTTTGTGTTCTACTCGAGATGACATCTACGCATGAACCTAGCTCATGATGCTACTGTTGGGGAACGTCGCATGGGAAACAAAAAAAATCCTACGCGCACAAAGACCTATCATGGTGATGTCCATCTACGAGGGGGATTTCAGATCTACGTACCCTTGTAGATCGAACAACACAAGTGTTAATAAACGCGGTTGATGTAGTGGAACGTCCTCACGTCCCTCGATCCACCCCGCGAACCGTCCCATGAACCGTCCCGCGATCTGTCCCACGATCCGCTCCGATCTAGTGCCGAACGGACGGCACCTCCGCGTTCAGCACACGTACAGCTCGACGATGATCTCGGCCTTCTTGATCCAGCAAGATAGACGGAGAGGTAGATGAGTTCTCCGGCAGCGTGACGGCGCTCCGGAGGTTGGTGGTGATCTAATCTCAGCACGGCTCCGCCCGAGCTCCACAGAAACGCGATCTAGAGGAAAAACCGTGGAGGTATGTGGTCGGGCTGCCGTGGCAAAGTTGTCTCAAATCAGCCCTAAAACCTCCGTATATATAGGTGGGAGGGGAGGGGCCTTGCCTTGAGGCTCAAGGAGCCCCAAGGGGGTTGGCCGAAGGGGGGGAGGAGGATTCCTCCTCCAATCCTAGTCCAACTAGGATTGGAAGGTGGAGTCCTTCCCTTCCTTCACACTTCCCCTTTTTTTCTCTTTGATTTCTTTTATTCCTCCACAGGGGCCTTCTAGGGCCTGCCCACCAGCAAACTAAGGGCTGGTGTGGCACCCCTAAGGCCTATGGGCTTCCCCGGGGTGGGCTTCCCCCCCCCCCCCCCCGGTGAACATCCGGTACCCATTCGTCATTCCCGGTACATTCCCGGTAATTCCGAAAACCTTCCGGTAAACAAATGAGGTCATCCTATATATCAATATTCGTCTCCGGACCATTTCGGAAACCCTCGTGACGTCCGTGATCTCATCCAGGACTCCGAACAACATTCGATAACCAACCATATAACTCAAATACGCATAAAACAACGTCGAACCTTAAGTGTGCAGACCCTGTGGGTTCGAGAACTATGTAGACATGACCCGAGGGACTCCTCGGTCAATATCCAATAGCGGGACCTGGATGCCCATATTGGATCCTACATATTCTACGAAGATATTATCGTTTGAACCTCAGTGCCAAGGATTCATATAATCCCGTATGTCATTCCCTTTGTCCTTCGGTATGTTACTTGCTCAGCATACACCTTTGGAGATACCTGTAGAGCATCTTTATAGTCACCTAGTTACGTTGCGATGTTTTATACACACAAAGCATTCCTCCGGTGTCAGTGAGTTATATGATCTCATGGTCATAGGAATGAATACTTGACACGCAGAAAACAGTAGCAACAAAATGACACGATCAACATGCTACGTCTATTAGTTTGGGTCTAGTCCATCACATAATTCTCCCAATGATGTGATCCAGTTATCAAGCAACAACACCTTGTACATAGTCAGAAGACCCTGACTATCCTTGATCAACTGGCTAGCCAACTAGAGGCTTGCTAGGGACAGTGTTTTGTCTATGTATCCACACATGTATCTAAGTCTTCATTCAATACAATTATAGCATGGATAATAAACGATTATCTTGATACAGGAATTATAATAATAACTTATTTATCGTTGCCTCTAGGGTATAATTCCAACAGATATATATCAGGAACATATCGACCATCATCTGTAGGAACATTCAATTTAAGTTTAGGGAGATGGTCATGATCCCATATCTGAGGGTGTGGTGCTGCCCTACCATTGCGATTGTAAACATGTGGACGACCCGGTGCTTGTGGTTATGGTTGTTGTCCCTGATGCTGATTTGGAGCAATATCTCCCTAATCATCGTTATCACCATCATAATCCTCATTCTGCTCAGCCACAGAAACCTCGGTAGTAGCAGCAGGAGCAACAACACCAGAATTTTGTGCTTGGTTGGAAGGCACACGTCGCACTCGTCCCACAAAATCCGGGCCTCATTGTTGTCATTGTTGTTGTTGTTGGAGAGGGACCGAAGCTGTAGCGGGTGGTGGTAGACGGGCAAGCACCTCATTGAACATGGTGTCCATCTTAGTGTTGAATGTCTTCTCCAAACTGTCTAGCTTCTCCATGGCCTCTCCAAGGTTGGTCATGAAGTCTTGTACCTGGTCAGCCATCATTTGCTGAAATTTATCATGGAGCTCCCGATTGGTGAGGCTCTCCCAATCCATCTCGTCGTCTTGTGATCCTGGCATGGTTAGCATGAATAGGAATTGAAAGGATCGATATGGTTGACTAGAGGGGGTGAATGGGAAACTACCAATTTTTATCTTTTCTTAACAAATTAGGGTTAGCAACAAAAGGTTCTCGAGATGAACAACTAGGTGAGCAACCAATATGATGCTAACAATAACAACAACAAGTGCAAGCAAGGAATATCACAAAGAAAAAGCAAGCACAAAATAAAGGTAAGAGATAACCACAAGTGGAGCCGGTGAAGACGAGGATGTGTTACCAAAGTTCCTTTCCTTTGACGAGAAGTTCATCTCCGTTTGAGCGGTGTGGAGGCACAATGATCCCCAAGAATCCGGTAGGGCCACCATATTCTCCTCACGCCCTTACACAATGTGAGATGTCGTGATGCCACTAGTGGTGCCCTTGAAGGCGGCGATCGGACCTTTACAAACAAGGTTGGGGCTATCTCCACAAAAAGCTTGGAGGCTCCCAACAAGACCACGGAGCTTCACCATAATGGAATGTGGCTCCGGGGTGACCTCAACCGTCTAGGGTGGTTAAACACCCAAGAGTAACAATATTCGCAAGGGATTAGTGGGGGGAATCAAATATCTCTTGGTGGAAGTGTAGATCTGGGCCTTCTCAACAATCCCTAGAAGATCAACAAGCTTAATTGGCTAGGGAAAGAGATCGGGCGAAAATGAGCTTTGGAGCAACAATGGAGCTTGGGAAGGGCAGAGGTAGTATTCTTGGGGAAGAAGACCCCTTTATATAGTGGGGAAAGAATCCAACTATTACCCCCACTCTCATCCCGAGCAAAGTGGTACTACCGCTGCTAGGAGTGGTACTACCACTTCGAGCTGTGGTACTACCGCTGTCTTGTGCGGTACTACCGCATGGATGGTAGTGACAGAGAGAGGAACTACTGCATGGGGCAATGGGCGGTAGAACCGTGATGACCCACAAGTGTAGGGGATCTATCGTAGTACTTTCGATAAGTAAGAGTGTCGAACCCAACGAGGAGCAGAAGGAAATGACAAGTGGTTTTCAGCAAGGTATTCTCTGCAGGCACTGAAATTATCAGTAACAGATAGTTGTGTGATAAGATAATTCATAACGGGTAACAAGTAACAATAGTAACAAAGGTGCAACAAGATGGCCCAATTCCTTTTGTATCAAGGGAAAATCCTGGACGAACTCTTATATAAGGTAAAGCGCTCCCGAGGACACATGGTAATTTCTGTCAAGCTAGTTTTCATCATGTTCATATGATTCGCGTTCGCTACTTTCATATTTTCATATGTGGGTGGACCGGTGCTTGGGTGCTATCCTTACTTGGACAAACATCCCACTTATGATTAACCCCTCTCGCAAGCATCTGCAACTATGAAATAAGAATTAAGACAAAGTCTAACCATAGCATTAAACTAGTGGATCCAAATCAGCCCCTTACGAAGCAACGCATAAGCTGGGGTTTAAGCTTCTGTCACTCTAGCAACCCATCATCTACTTATTACTTCCCAATGCCTTCCTCTAGGCCCAAATAATGGTGAAGTGTTATGTAGTCAACTTTCACATAACACCACTAGAGGAAAGACAACATACAACACATCAAAATATCGAACGAATACCAAATTCACACGACTACTTATAGCAAGACTTATCCCATGTCCTCAGGAACAAACGTAACTACTCACAAAGCATAATTATGTTCATGATCAGAGAGGTATTGAATAGCATTAAGGTTCTGAACATATGATCTTCCACTAAGTAATCCAACTAGCATCAACTACAAGGAGTAATTAACACTACTAGCAACCTTACAAGTACCAATCGGAGTCGCGAGACGGAGATTGGTTACAAGAGATGAACTAGGGTTTGGAGATGAGATGGTGCTGATGAAGATGTTGATGGAGATGAGTCCCCTCCGATGAGAGGAGTGTTGGTGATGACGATGGCGATAATTTCCCCTCCGGGAGGGAAGTTTCCCCGGCAGGACGGCCCTGCCGGAGCTCTAGATTGGTTTTGCTCAAGTTCCGCCTCGTGGTGGCGGCGTTTCTTCCCGAAAGCTCTCCCTTCACTTTTTCTGGGACGAAAGAGACTATATAGAGTTGGAGTTGGAGGCTGCGGAGCCACGTGGTCCCCACGAGCCTGCCAGGCGCGGCCTAGGGGGCGCGCCTCCTGGGCTCGTGGGCCCATGGCTCCGTGTCTTCGGGTAATTCTTGCACCAGTATTTTTTATATATTCCACAAAAAATCCTCGTAAGTTTCCAGGTCATTCCGAGAACTTTTATTTCTGCACAAAAACAACACCATGGCAATTCTGCTGAAAACAGCGTCAGTCCGGGTTAGTTCCATTCAAATCATGCAAATTAGAGTCCAAAACAAGTGCAAAAGAGTTTGGAAAATTAGATACGATGGAGATGTACCAAACCGCCGGAGCAGTACTACCACGTGCCCTTACGATACTACCGCAGGGTAGATCCAACTACAACGGAAGTAGAAAATTACTTTTGTGTCTACCTCCGCTGAGGCTGCGGTTGTGCAAAAGTTCGACCCAGTAGTACTGGACGGTAGTACCGCCAGAGAGCGGTATTAAAAAAAACTACTACCACTGGCACGTGCGGTACTACCGCTGGCCACTAAAAGCAAGCGCCTTGCTGCCTTCACTTTGCACAGACAAGAGGAAACGTACTAGAGCTCCATTGAAACAAAGGAAAGGTGGTGCAAAAGAACAGATGTGTATGTGCTGATTCCACCCAACCTTTCCGAAGCAGACCCCCTCTCAATAGTACGACTTTCCTACAACTCAAATGCACTGAAAAGAAACGTAGAAAGCAACCGTCTTTGATAGACTCCGAGGGGCACCGAATCGTCTTGTGCCTAGACATGGCTTATCTGAAATTCTCAATGCACATGAATAGTCCGCATAAGCATTGTCATCAATCACCAAAACCACTGAAGAATAAATATGCCCTAACAGGAACACAAAATAATATGAACCTACACACTAGTAGGAAGTGGTGGTGGTGGTGTGTGATACGTCTCAAACGTATCTATAATTTTTTATGGTTTCATGTTGTTATCTTGTCATCTTTGGATGTTTTATGTACCTTTTATATCTTTTTTCGGGACTAACTTATTAATTCAGTGCCAAGTGCCAGCTCCTGTTTTTTCTGTGTTTTTGGCTCTTTTCAGATCTTATTTTGGAACGGAGTCCAAACGGAATAAAATCCCCGAAATGATTTTTTCCCGAACGGAAGAAGATCAGGGGGACTGTGGGCCAAGCCAGGAGGGCTACAGGGAGCCCACAAGCCCCCACTTCGCCACCAGGGGGGAGGCGGCGGTGGGCAGGCTTGTGGCCTCCCTCGCGCCCCCCTGACCTAGATCTTGCGCCTATATATTCCCTAAAAATCAGAAAAAAATCAAGGGAGCCACGAAAATACTTTTCCGCCGCCGCAAGCTTCCGTTTCCACGAGATCTCATCTGGAGACCCTTCCCGACGCCCTGCCGGAGGGGACTTTGGAGTTGGAGGGCTTCTTCATCATCATCATCGCCCCTCCAATGACTCGTGAGTAATTCACTTCAGACCTACGGGCCCGTAGATAGTAGCTAGATGGCTTCTTCTCTCTCTTGGATCTTCAATACAAAGTTCTCCATGATCTTCATGGAGATCTATCCAATGTAATCTTCTTTGGCGGTGTGTTTGTCGAGATACGATGAATTGTGGATTTGTGATCAGATTATCTATGATATATATTTGAGTCTTTGTTGATTTCTTCTATGCATGATTTGATATCCTTGTAAGTCTCTCCGAGTCTTGGGTTTTGTTTGGCCAACTAGATCTATGATTCTTGCAATGGGAGAAGTGCTTGGTTTTGGGTTCTTACCATGTGGTGACCTTTCCCAGTGACAGTAGGGGCAGCAAGGCACACATTTAGTAGTGGCCATCAAGGGTAACAAGGTGGGCTCTGTCGTTGATATGAGATTGTCCATCTACATCATGTCATCTTGCTTAAGGCGTTACTCTGTTCTTTTGGACTTAATACACTAGATGCATGCTGGAAAGCGGTCGACGTGTGGAGTAATAGTAGTAGATGCAGAAAGTATCGGTCTACTTATTTTGGACGTGATGCCTATAGATATAATCATTGCCATAGATATCGTCACGACTTTGCGTGGTTCTATCAATTGCTCGACAGTAATTTGTTCACCCACCGTCTACTTGCTTTCATGAGAGAATCCACTTGTAAACACTACGGCCCCCAGGTCTATTCCCATCTATCGTTTACACCTCCACTTTTACTTTGCTTTGTTACTTTGTTGCTTTCAGTTCTCACTTTGCGAACAATCTATAAGGGATTGACAACCCCTTCATAGCGTTGGGAGCAGGTTCTTTGTGTTTGTGCAGGCACTTGTGATACTCCTTCACTGGATCGATACCTTGGTTCTCAAAACTGAAGGAAATACTTACCACCGCTGCGCTACATCACCCTTTCCGCTTCGAGGGAACACCAACGCAAGGCTCCAAGGCCACGGGGAAATCCTTTGCATATTTGCCTAGGAAGTCCCTAAAGGCGTAGCCGTAGTAGAAGGATTCCTGGTGTCGTTGCTGAGGAGAATCAAGACAAGAACAGTCTCCCGTCAGCACGTGTTTCTGGCGTCGTTGGAAGGTCTTTTGTTGTAGTAGCAGTGTGTCACAAATCTGTCAAGAAAATCTCAAATTCTTACCAGTTCTTACCCACGAGCAGGTGGTGATCGGCAACCGGTGTAGTCAAAACACTCAAAGCTTCGATAGAGCGATTGACAGGTGGTATTAAACACATGATGTAGATGTATGTGGAGTTGGGAAGGCTTATAATATGGTAGCAAAAAGGGCCAGTGATAATCAGTTCAGTAATGCAAAGTTGAAAGGACGCTTAACGACGGTATCGTGCTGGTCCTAGGCTAGCCTGTACTACAGACGCGAGCCTAGAACACCAACAAAATCACCACGCTACACGTAATCAAAGGAAGAGGAAACTCTTTTTGTGTTTTTTTTCTAGAAAATCACTATAATGGCGAGTGTCTCAAAACTCTTCCGAAAGAATAAAAACATGATATGCACAAATTTTTTGACCCATTGGAATATTGGCCGCAAATCTTTGCGGAATTGCTACAACTTTGCGGGACCTTTTTTTGGAAACCTACTCGGGTAAGGAAACACGAAACCGAAAACAAAAGGATTTCGAGATCAAACCGAATAACTAAAGTATTCAGCTTATAGTGATGGGTGGCAGCGAAATCGAAGATAGTGCGGCGGCGGCGTGACAACTTGTGAATAGAACTCGAAACTCTAAAAGACTAGATTCAAAAACCAGCAACTCGACACGACAATGCAACCACAAATTCAACAAACCAAAATACCAAATAGAAAATTGCAAAAGGCCCAGATTGGTTCGAATAGGATGAACTAACCCTAATTTTTTTTGGCTTTTTCGTGGAGTATAGGTATGAAGAAAAGATGCGATTTAAACTATGAAAAACTAGTAAAATCTCACCGAGCAACCTGGAAATCTGATACCACTTGATAGAGACGAAGTTGTTCGTGTCTTTCGATGAGATGGTGGCTATCATATTTGGTAGAGTAGACTTTGACGATCCGACTACGAGCGTGCAAAGACGCTGATGACCCACAAGTATAGGGGATCAATCATAGTCCTTTCAATAAGTAAGAGTGTCGAACCCAACGAGGAGCAGAAGGATCTGACAAGTGGTTTTCAGCAAGGAAATATCTGCAAGCACTGAAATTATCGGTAACAAGTGATTGTATGGTGAGGTGATTCATAGCAAGCAACAAGTAACAAAAGTAGCAATGGTGCGGCAAAGTGGCCCAATCCCTTTTGTAGTAAGGGACAAGCCTGGACAAAACTTTATAGGACGAAAAACGCTCCCGAGGACACATGGGAATTTCTGTCATGCTAGTTTAATCATGTTCATATGATTCGCGTTCGTTACTTTGATAGTTTGATATGTGGGTGGATCGGCGCTTGGGTACTGCCCTTACTTGGACAAGCATCCCACTTATGATTAACCCCTCTCGCAAGCATCCACAACTATGAAAGAAGAATTAAGACAAAGTCTAACCATAGCATTAAACTAGTGGATCCAAATCAGCCCCTTACGAAGCAACGCATAAACTAGGGTTTAAGATTCTATCACTCTAGCAACCCATCATCTACTTACTACTTCCCAATGCCTTCCTCTAGTCCCAAATAATGGTGAAGTGTTATGTAGTCGACATTCACATAACACCACTAGAGTAAAAACAGCATACAACACATCAAAATATCGAACGAATACCAAATTCACATGACTACTATTAGCATGACTAATCCCATGTCCTCAGGAACAAAAGTAACTGCTCACAAAGCATAATCATATTCATGACCAGAGAGGTAATGAGTAGCATGAAGGATCTGAACATAAACTCTTCCACCAAATAATCCAACTAGCATCAACTACAAGGAGTAATTAACACTACTAGCAACCTTACAAGTACCAATCGGAGTCGTGAGACGGAGATTGGTTACAAGTGATGAACTAGGGTTTGGAGATCAAATAGTGCTCATGAAGATGTTGATGGTGACGAGTCCCCTCCGATGAGAGGAGTGTTGGTGATGACGATGGCGACGATTTCCCCCTCTGGGAGGGAAGTTTCCCCGGCACGATCTTCCTGCCGGAGCTCTAGATTGGTTCTGCTCAAGTTCCGCCTCGTGGCGGCGGCGAATCCACGAAAAAGCTCCTCTTTGATTTTTTTTGTGGAAGAAACCCTTCATATAGCCAAAGATGAGCGTCAGAGGGGCAACAGGGGGCCCACAAGCCCTCCAGCCCCGGCCAGGGGGGTAGGCGCCCCTGTGGTACCTCTTTCGCCTAGTATTTTTTATATATTCCTAAAAAATTCCACATTGATTTTCACGGCTTTTGGAGTTGCGCAGAATAGGCATCTGAAACTTGCTCCTTTTTCAGGCCAGAATTCCAACTGCCGGCATTCTCCCTCTTCATGTAAACCTTGCAAAATAAGAGAGAAAAGGCATAAGTATTGTACCGTGAAGTGAAATAACAGCCCAAAAAGCAATAAATATCAACATGAAAGCATGATGCAAAATGGACGTATCAACTCCCCCAAGCTTAGACCTCGCTTGTCCTCAACCGAAAGCCTAGCTCAATAAATATGTCCACATGTTTAGGGAGAAAGGTGTCGACAAAACAAGATATGAACATGCAGGCATCATGATCATGATCAGAACAGCAATACCAACATATAATCTCTCATGCTAAAGTGACAAATTCTTCATAAAGTAAAGCATGAATCAAGAACCTTACCAAGAATCAACAACCGATAGCCTTTAGTCATTGAAGCAATTGCAATTTATCACAACATTAGAAAGAGTCAAATAAGAGCTTGTAAAGCAAATCCACATACTCAATCATCTTTTCATTCTCTACAATTTCTACTACTCACGTGGTACTCATGAGATCAAAGTTTCAGCTGGACACAGAGAAAGATAGGGGCTTATAGGTTTGCCTCCCAACTGCTTACCTCAAGGGTAATGTCAACAATAATAATTCATGAATACTTACCTCCAAGTTGACATATGAATATAGATCTTTCCCTAGCATGTGATGTTAGCCAAGATAAAGGCGAAACAAGGAATTGGTGAAGATCACCATGACTCTTTCAAGGGAAAAAGTAAAGGTACAAGATAGGCCCTTCGCAGAGGGAAGCAGAGGTTGTCATGCACTTTTGAGGTTTGGATGCATGTCCTCTTAGTGCGGAGGAACGTCACTTTATATTGCCTCCTATGATAAAGAACTTTATTATGCAGTCTGTCACTTTTATGTCTTCCTCATCACATGTTCGTACAAATCTTATTTTCCATACACTAATAGATCATACATATTAGGGAGAAATTTTTATTGCTTGCACCAATGACAACTTACTTGAGGGATCTTATTCAATCCATAGGTAGGTATGGTGCACTCTCATGGCAAAACTAGGTTGAAGGTTTATGGATGCACAAGTAGTATATCTACTTGGTGAGAGAGTTTTGGCTAATATTAGGTGGAAGCTCGTCACATGCTAAGGGATCTCTAATCATATAATATTTTTTGGAACCAAGCAAACACAATTCATTATGTTGTCTTCCTTGTACAACATCTACTTCTAGGCATGTAATAGTTTAGTGAGTGTTCACAATCATAGATGGTGTCAAGGATGATATATTTATATGTGAACCTCTCCTTCTTTATCACTTCCTATTAATTGCAACAATGACTAAGGTCTACGTTTGTCTACCCTCAACAAGTTTCAATCATCATCCTTTTTATATGTGAAGCCATCACTTCCCATAAGATCACTATATGATCTTTCATGCTTTTGTTCTTTCTCGATATTTTGATCATGGAAAGAGGCAAAGCCCTTCAACTAAGATACTCTTTATTATATGGCTCATGAGCTCGAATACATCGGGGGTGACACAAAGCAAAACTCAAGACTAAAACACTAAGACTTTTATTCTACTAGAGAAAGAGAAAACTGAAAAGAAACAAACTAAAACAAAGGTAAAGGCAAAATATATGATGGTGGTACAATACCTGGGCAAGTCCCCCAAGCTTGGCACAAGCCAAGGGGATTTCCCATACCCATGCTTAGTTGTCTTCCTTTCGAGGTGATGGTGGTGGAGTTGTTGAAGAGGTCTTGAGCTTGTTTAATTTCCACTTGAGCATAAAATTCTGCTCCCTTAGATCGTCATTTTCCAATTCATCAGAACTTGTTTGTTCCTTTCCCTGGGGATCATAATCTTCTTCCTCATCAGTGGTCCAGCCATAAGGATCCAAGTCCCCGTAGACCTTGGAGTTAGCGAGGTAATCAAACACATAACTCTCTCCCTCTGAATCCTGAGAAGGCATCTTGGCCTAGATCTACGGCAGAAAACAAGCTCAAAAAAAACACAGAGGGAATTTGCGTGATACGAGCGTTAGACCTTTCAGGAGAATATATAATGATTTTTTCTAGACCAGAAGGACTACTCTGCACAAAAACGGAGTCCGAGAGGCGCACGAAGTGGCCACAAGCCCTCCAGCCCCGGCCAGGGGGGTAGGTGATGACCCACAAGTATAGGGGATCAATCGTAGTCCTTTCGATAAGTAAGAGTGTCGAACCCAACGAGGAGCAGAAGGATCTGACAAGTGGTTTTCAGCAAGGTAAAATCTGCTCGCACAGAAATTGTTGGTAACAAGTGATTGTGTGGTGAGATGATTCGTAGCAAGCAACAAGTAACAAAAGTAGCAACGGTGCAGCAAAGTGGCACAATCCCTTTTGTAGCAAGGGACAAGCCTGGACAAAGTCTTATAGGACGAAAAACGCTCCCGAGGACACACGGGAATTTCTGTCATGCTAGTTTTCATCATGTTCATATGATTCGCGTTCGTTACTTTGATAGTTTGATATGTGGGTGAACCGGCGCTTGGGTACTGCCCTTACTTGGACAAGCATCCCACTTATGATTATCCCCTCTCGCAAGCATCCACAATTACGAAAGAAGAATTAAGAAAAAGTCTAACCATAACATTAAACTAGTGGATCCAAATCAGCCCCTTACGAAGCAACGCGTAAACTAGGGTTTAAGCTTCTGTCACTCTAGCAACCCATCATCTACTTACTACTTCCCAGTGCCTTCTTCTAGGCCCAAATAATGGTTAAGTGTTATGTAGTCGACGTTCACATAACACCACTAGAGGAAAAATAACATACAACACATCAAATTACCGAACGAATACCAAATTCACATGACTACTATTAGCATGACTTATCCCATGTCCTCGGGAACAAAAGTAACTACTCACAAAGCATAATCATACTCATGACCAGAGAGGTAATGAATAGCATCAAGGATCTGAACATAAACTCTTCCACCAAATAATCCAACTAGCATCAACTACAAAGAGTAATCAACACTACTAGCAACCTTACAAGTACCAATTGGAGTCGCGAGACGGAGATTGGTTACGAAAGATGAACTAGGGTTTGGAGATGAGATGGTGATGGTGACGAGTCCCCTCCGATGAGAGGAGTGTTGGTGATGACGATGGCGATGATTTCCCCCTCCGGGAGGGAAATTTCCACGGCAGGATCATCCTGCCGGAGCTCTAGATTGGTTTTGCTAAAGTTCCACCTCGTGGCGGCGGCGAATCCACGAAAAAGCTCCTCTCTGAATTTTTTTCTGGACGAAACCCTTCATATAGCCAAAGATGAGCGCTGGAGGGGAAACAGGGGGCCCACAAGCCCTCCAGCCCCGGCCAGGGGGGTAGGCCGGGCCTGAGAGGCTTGTGGCCTCCAGGTGGCGCCCCTTTGGTACCTCTTTCGCCCAGTATTTTTTATATATTCCCAAAAAATTCCACGTTGATTTTCACGGCTCTTGGAGTTGCGCAGAATAGGCATGTCAAACTTGCTCCTTTTTCAGGCGAGAATTCCAACTGCCGGCATTCTCCCTCTTCATGTCAACCTTGCAAAATAAGAGAGAAAAGGCATAAGTATTGTACCGTGAAGTAAAATAACAGCCCAGAAAGCAATAAATATTAACATGAAAGCATGATGCAAAATGGATGTATCAGACGTCGTGCCTTGGCAATCGCTAAACCAACTCCGAGAGGTTATTAACCATGTTGTAGCACGATCAACCTGACTACGAAGGCTTGTTTCCTGCATGCAAACGAAGAACAAGCAAGAAACTAAAATTCCAATTTGGGTATTGCGAATATAAGAGGAAAGCTTTATTGATGAAAATGGGGTTTTGTGACGTCTTAGGTGGTCGTAGAACACAAACAAAGAACGCGAAGTTGCAGCTATGGCGAACTTGTAATCTAAAGAAAACCCAAATCTAAACGGTGCCCTAAGGGCTGTATATATGAGGGAATAGAGAGGGAGATTCATGACCCTTGGAGGAGGGGTCCGAAAATGACCCTGAACTCGGTTTCCCCTCACATACAGACTCTAAAAATAACCTATGTGGTAGTATTTCGAAATTACATGGGCTTGGCCCAAAAATAAGGTGACACGGATCCTATAATAGCCTATGGATGAAATTTATGAAGTGGCATCTTGTATATTTCGTCCAAGCCTTCATGATTTCCTTATTGCAGCTTCAAGGACCTAAAATCACCACTGGAAGCCCCCTCGTTCTTTCTCGCGTGTGCATCTTCCCCTCCATGCTTGATCCCGCTCCAATGGCCATCCTTCTTGTCCATGCTAGGTCCTTCATTCATAAGCAAAACAAAAGTATCTAATTTAGGCAGCATCATATGTTCATGAACATTAGAAGGATTTCCAAGAAACGAAAGTACACGGTAATTCAATTGGCGTGCACGAGCTCTAGTAACTAGTCCAGTAGGTATAGCAGGTGTAACAATGGTATCGATGTCCTCATCAATTTTCCATACCTATATCATCCGAGTCATTCCGTTAAGGTAACAATAAAGGTATTGATGAAATAACTTCACATGAGAATGATGAATGCCTAGTTGACTTGAATACATCATTTGTTGAGTGACCTATTGATTTGAGCACAACACCTATTTTAGAGAATCATGTTACTATTATGAATGTGTCATGTGATCAAACAACTGAAGTACCAAAAATTTTGAGTGAATCCATTGAATTTTTTGATGAGGAAGAACCATGTGAATTGGTGAATAAATCATATTTGGATCAAATACTTTTAAAAATAATTGTGTCAATGTTTAATCATTTTGATATGACCTCTAATCTTGGTGATGATTATATGTCTAACGACTTGTTGCATGTTTGCTTATTTAAGCATGTTGTAGCATGTAAAATTGAAACAATGAAAGTGTATTCACCAATGTTAGGATGGTTTAATGATGCACATTGCCAACCTTTTGATATGAATAATAGCTTCGCTTATATGTGCAAACTATGTTGCAATATTTCCATGCCTTCTACTTCTTGTGATAATATTTTGGTTTTATATTTCATAGCATATGAAAGTTACTCATGTATGCATGTGTCATATCTGCAAAAACAAGGAAAGTAAAAAATGGATGACATATACATATACAACATGTATGGCTTGTCTCTTTTGTTAGCCATATTTCATATTAAGCAACGCTGATGATGACTTTGTTTTCAAGAAAGGGTGGATGATGAGGACATGGCTACCAAAAATATTACATATTTGCATATTTGTTATGTGATTTTCTTATAATTATTATGCAATAATTTATTTATGTTATCCGGAACAAAAAATACTTTAACTATTTTTAATCCATGCATAAATGTAGAATTTCTGAACGCTTGCATGAATCACGTGTGAAGATAAAGGAGGAGAAAATGATTAGTTGATGTTCAAGAAGTCCTCGCACATCAAAGGAAATGATTATGTGATGTTCAAGAAGTCCTCTCGCGTCAACAACTAAAGCCCCTCCCCTCGAGTCACCCCAGCTCGGCCTACTCGAGGGTCCCTAACCCTAGGCCCGCCGCCGCCCCCTCCCCCCTCGCTGCTGCGTGAGGCAGCCGTCGGGCAAGCCCAGGGCGCCGTTGAGGAAGGTGGCAGCAAAGCCTTTGTTGCTCTGCTTTTGTGCGGAGAGCCGTGCGCTCTAGGCGGCGCACCTGGATGCAGTGGCGCCACCGGCCCAGCGGTTGGCGGTGGGGCAGGCGTGTGGACCGACGAGCTCAGCCGTGTGGGCGACGAGTGAACTGGAAGACAAGTGCCCGACTGTGGCTGCATCAAACGCGCCAGATATGGACGCCCCTTCCTCCTTTGTTTGCTAGGTGTGCTTCGCCCCGGCCCGATCCGGTCTGCCTCGTCATGGGCCGTCGGATTTTGCACCATGGGATGTTGGTGGCGGGGACCTGAAGACTGGGAGAAATTCCAGGCCGGTCTTGCCGGTTTTGTCGGCGGTGACGCCCGTGGATGTCATTCCCCTCCTTGGAGGCGCCACACAGGTCTGCTCTTTCGCCCCCTCCCATGTGAATACCACAACTCTGTTTGATGACCGGCTGGCTTAGATCTCGTCTAGTTGAGGTGACGGTCGTCCTTCATGGACGGGTGGTGGCTGCGAGGCGCCGGCTGGATCTGGCCTCCAGTGGCATGGTGCAGGTCATGGGTGATGGGTGCTCCCATGTCCGTTGTGGTAGTGCAGGTCTGCAGTTCGCCTTGACCCGTCGTTGCTTTGGAGAGGAGGTTTGCTCACTTGGGCAAAAGATATGCTCGGACTGGAGCTGACAGCGGTGATGACTTTGGGCGGCGCTAACCTCCTTGGAGGCGTCGTTGTCATGGCGACTCTGTAACGACTAAGATGCGACACTTTCCTTATTTGGGGCTGAGGCCTCAAAAGGGGAAAGAGACGCATCTAAGCTTTTCGCAAGCAGGATAAACATTGCAATACATAATAGATGGAAGAGTAATAAGATTTGGCTTACACTCGCCCCAAGCTAAATTACAGAGTCACACAGTCATACATTATTCAAATGGAAAACAGGGTCCGACTACGGACAAGTTAAACCACAAAAGCCAATGCTATCCCGCCTTGCTAGGCCCATGATCACAACCAAGTGCATATAATCCTCGGCGTACGTCATGTACATCCAGCTCTTTCCTCGTCAAACTCCCACTTGAGCTCAGTAGCGTCGAATGAACCTGCCTCTGCTTCACCTGTACCTGTGGGTGGTTGTATTATACTGTGAGCCACAAGGACTCAAAAATCACGTGACCATGGCATCGAGTCTAACTAAGTTGTTGGGTATGGATGGGGTATGTGTTTGAGTTTCAGCAGCACTAAGCATTTATGGTGGCTAACTTACGAAGAACAATTTATAATTTGGTGATCTACGTATGATGGTCGCAACTAAGAATGATCACTAAGTGATCCTGAACACCTACTTACGTCATTCATAATCCCACTGTGTTCTCAATCAGAGAAGGAACTCTAAAGGGAATAGTCACGGTTACTCACACAGTTGGCAGTTTTTGTTAAATTATCTTCAAGTTATCTATAACGGATGTTAACAAAATTCCCATGTTTGCCGCATAACCGCGGGCACGGCTTTCTAAAAGATTTAACCCTGCAGGGGTGCTCCAACTAATCCATCATAAATTACCACAGGCCGCATAGAAATCCTCGATCACGAAGCTTACGATCTTGTTGGATTCCTTAATAGAAGACCACAACTCTGAGAACCCCAAAGTCTCACCGGAATCCCAATGCACAAGATATATCGTTAAGGTAAGACAAATGCAGCAAGACCACCCAATATGGCGACGTCCCCTATAAGAGCCACGTATCTCAGTCTCAGGACACGCCGGATAAGCGATGTGTACGGTGGCCTGATAGAAATCGCCCAAGTTGCCCTCGGTAGGCCCCGCACAGTGATCTAGTTTGGACCAACACTCATGAGGAGCACTGGCCCAGGTTGTTGATTAACTTCATCGGGGTAGCTATTCCCTATGCTTTAATTAATTAAGTTATTAGCAAATTAACACCAAAGTTGGGTCTTTCCAGACAAGCCTTAACACTAAACGATTTACCAAGGGGTCCCCATAACAACCCTGAACGTGTTAGCAGCGCTCAGTTATGGAATAAAACACCGGTAGCCGAAACTAAGGCGGCAGAAGAGGAACAAATCACCTAGCAAAACGCCAGGCCTTCTGCATCTTACCAAGTATATAGGTGCATTAAATAAATATCATTTAAATAAGATCATAGTCAAATTGCCCATGCTCTGAGAAATCCCAAAGTCTCACCGGAATCCCAATGCAGAAGATATATCGTTAAGGTAAGACAAATGCAGCAAGACCACCCGATATGGCGACGTCCCCTATAAGAGCCACGTATCTCAGTCTCAGGACACGCCGGATAAGCGATGTGTACGGTGGCCTGATAGAAATCGCCCAAGTTGCCCTCGGTAGGCCCCGCACAGTGATCTAGTTTGGACCAACACTCATGAGGAGCACTGGCCCAGGTTGTTGATTAACTTCATCGGGGTAGCTATTCCCTATGCTTTAATTAATTAAGTTATTAGCAAATTAACACCAAAGTTGGGTCTTGCCAGACAAGCCTTAACACTAAACGATTTACCAAGGGGTCCCCATAACAACCCTGAACGTGTTAGGAGCGCTCAGTTATGGAATAAAACACCGGTAGCCGAAACTAAGGCGGCAGAAGAGGAACAAATCACCTAGCAAAAGGCCAGGCCTTCCGCCTCTTACCAAGTATATAGGTGCATTAAATAAATATCATTTAAATAAGATCATAGTCAAATTGCCCATGCTGTCACATCGACTAGATTGCACCTACAACTAACAACGCCAATGAAATGGTTGAGCAAGCCTAACCTAGCCAAACAATATTTGCTAGGAGGGGGAAGTGTTAAAGGTTCCATGGCAATGTTTGATGGCCTATATATCAGGTGGTAGGCAGCGGAGAATAACGATGGAAACGAATCAACTATGCATAACAAAGCTAGAAACGGTGTCAAGGTCACGATCATCTTGCATGTGCAATCTTCAGAGTGGAACTGTTCCTGATCTTCCTGGATGAACTCACCGGACTCCTCGAACTCGTTTCCCATACCAGTTGCTACCCAAAAGAAACAATCACCCAATAAACACTAGAAAGTGATAATGCAACAGATAATATGATGCATGAAGGCACACACTTCAAGGCACGCACAGAAATAATCCTACTCAAATGACAAAGTGCCACCTCATCACATAAAAGCTAGAAACGGTGTCAAGGTCACGATCATCTTGCATGTGCAATCTTCAGAGTGGAACTGTTCCTGATCTTCCTGGATGAACTCACCGGACTCCTCGAACTCATTTCCCATACCAGTTGTTATCCAAAAGAAACAATCACCCAATAAACACTAGCAAGTGATAATGCAACAGATAATATGATGCATGATACGTCTCAAACGTATCTATAATTTTTTGATGGTTTCACGCTATTATCTTGTCATCTTTGGATGTTTTGTTTAACTTTTATATCTTTTTTGGGACTAACTTATTAATTCAGTGCCAAGCGCCAGTTCCTGTTTTTTCTGTGTTTTTGACTCTTTTTAGATCTGATTTTGGAACGGAGTCCAAACGGAATAAAATTCCCGAAATAAATTTTTCCAGAACGGAAGAAGATCGGGAGGCTTGAGGGACAAGGCAGTGGGCTCACAGGGAGCCCACAAGCCTTGTTGCTGCGGCCAGGGGGCTCGCGGCAACCAGGATTCTAGCCTCCCTGGCGCTCCCCTGCCCTAGCTCTTTGGCCTATAAATTCCCTAAAAATCCAGAAAAAATCAGGGCATCCACGAAAACACTTTTCCGCCGCCACAAGCTTCCGTTTCCGCGAGATCTCATCTGGAGACCCTTCCCGGTGCCCTGTCGTAGGGGACTTTGGAGTTGGAGGGCTTCTACATCAACATCATGGCCTCTCCAATGACTCGTGAGTAGTCCACTTCAGACCTACGGGTCCGTAGTTAGTAGCAAGATGTCTTCTTCTCTCTCTTGGATCTTCAATACAAAGTTCTCCATGATCTTCATGGAGATCTATCCGATGTAATCCTCTTTGGAGGTGTGTTTGTCGAGATCCGATGAATTGTGGATTTGTGATCAGATTATCTATGAATTATATTTGAGTCTTTGCTGATTTCTTATATGCATGATTTGATATCCTTGTAAGTCTCTCCGAGTCTTGGGTTTTGTTTGGCCAACTAGATCTATGATTCTTGCAATGGGAGAAGTGCTTGGTTTTGGGTTCATACCATGTGGTGACCTTTCCCAGTGACACAAGGGGTAGCAAGGCACGCATCGTGTTGTTTCCATCAAGGGTAACAAGATGGGCTTTTATCGTAGATATGAGATTGTCCATCTACATCATGTCATCTTGCTTAAGGCGTTACTCTGTTCTTTTGTACTTAATACACTAGATGCATGCTGGATAGCGGTCGACGTGTGGAGTAATAGTAGTAGATGCAGAAAGTATCGGTCTACTTGTTTTGGACGTGATGCATATAGATATAATCATTGCCTTAGATAACGTCACGACTTTGCGCGGTTCTATCAATTGGTCGACCGTAATTCGTTCACCCACCTTCTACTTGCTTTCATGAGAGAAGCCACTAGTGAACACTACGGCCCCCGGGTCTATTCACAACTATCGTTTCCACTTTCACTTTTACTTTGCTTGTTTACTTTGTTGCTTTCAGTTCTCACTTTGCAAACAATCTATAAGGGATTGACAACCCCTTCATAGCGTTGGGTGCAAGCTCTTTGTGTTTGTGCAGGTACTTGTGACTTGACGAGATCTTCCACTGGTTCGATACCTAGGTTCTCAAAACTGAGGGAAATACTTACCGCCGCTGTGCTACATCACCCTTTCCTCTTCAAGGGAACACCAACGCAAGGCTCCAAGGCCACGGGGAAATCCTTTGCATATTTGTCAAGGAAGTCCCTAAAGGCGTAGCCGTGGCAGCAGGTTTCCTAGCGCCGTACCAGGGAAGGTCTGTTGTCGCAGTAGCAATGCATGAAGGCACACACTTCAAGGCACGCACAGAAATAATCCTACTCAAATGACAAAGTGCCACCTCATCACATAATGGCTCTTTTGCAGAATTGCTGAATATTGAAATCCAGTGCCACAATTGGATTCCTTGGGTTTTTCTACCCCAAATCCATATATCATACTGCTATACTTGCATGCCTAAAAACACCAGAACCAGAATCATAAATCACTTATAGCAAACAAAGGCTGAACTTGCTTATGCCAGATTTGGCATATTCCTCTTCTGGAATATTCCACATAAGGAAAATACTCCACAAGCAATAAAAAACAACACACACACATGTGGGTCCTTTGGCCCACCTGTCAGGTGGCACCTACGCACACACATTATAAATAGACAGAGTAAAAAGGGGTTTGGTGAGGGACTCGAACCCACCACGTCTTCCACACATAGACACACACTCTCTACGACTAGGCTAAGATAGAGTAGTTGACCACACGCGGGAAGAAATCCACCTATTCTATCTAATCTTCGAAGTGCAACGGAGGGAAAACCTATGAAAATAAAAAGGCGAGAGGCCACTGCGCTGTTATGGTGCGCCTGATAGAACAGAGGCACAGATGCAGAAGTATCTACTCTGCTAACAAACCACAGGAACACAAAAAAAGAATAAAAGGGGGCGGGACACACATGTGGGACCTTTGGCCCACCTCTCGGGTGGCACCTTATGCACACACAGTATAAACAGACAAAGTAAAAAGGGACCACAACCAGAATCATAAATCACTTATATCAAACAAAGGCTGCTACGGTGCGCCTGATAGAACAGAGGCAGAAATGCACAAGTATCTACTCTGCTAACAAACCACAGGAACACAAAAAAAGAATAAAAGGGGGCGGGACACACATGTGGGCCCTTTGGCCCACCTGTCAGGTGACACCTTACGCACACACAGTATAAACAGACAGAGTACAAAGGGACCACAACCAGAATCATAAATCACTTATATCAAACAAAGGCTGAACTTGCATATGCCAGATTTGGCATATTCCTCTTCTGGAATATTCCAGATAAGGAAAATACTCCACAAGCAATAAAAAACAACACACACACATGTGGGCCCTTTGGCCCACCTGTCAGATGGCACCTACGCACACATAGTATAAATAGACAGAGTAAAAAGGGGTTTGGTGAGGGACTCGAACCCACCACCTCTTCCACACATAGACACACATTCTCTACAACTAGGCTAAGACAGAGTAGTTGACCACACACGGGAAGAAATCCACCTATTCTATCTAATCTTCGAAGTGCAACGGAGGGAAAACCTATGAAAATAAAAAAGGCGAGAGGCCAGACTTTGAGGCCATGCATGCGCAAGCGGCGGCTGCTGCGGCTACGCACGCCGATGCAACTCCAGCGTGCTGCGTTAACGCATGACGTGAGGCTAGCAGAGAAGTGAAGGGAGGATAGCGGGGGTTGCACGCTCACCAAGAGGCGGAGAGAAGTGGAGCCGCGCGACGAGGACGAGGAAGCGACAACGAGGTGGTGCAGAAGAGGTTCGTTGGCGTAGCCGCCGTAGAGGACGTCGGGGATGTCGTGGAAGAAGGGTCCGACCTGCACAGGAATGGACCCCATGGAAGACCGCGTGCTCCTGGTGCTGCAGAGGGGTCGAGGACGACGGATCACCACGACCTCAAGCTCTTGCTGGAGCGGGCCATGGCGCGGTGGAGCTCGGGGACTTGCCCCAACGGTGCTAGGAGGGGAGAGGAGGGGGAGAATGAGGCACTGGGTGGCTAAATAGCCTCGAACCACGGGCTTGGAGCCGTCTGATCGAGCAAAAGCAAGATCGGCAGTGGTTTGGGGGTTCGTACAGGAGGTGACATCGGGAGGAGCAAGAGGAAGCCACTGGTACGTCTCAAACGTATCTATAATTTTTGATGGTTTCATGATGTTATCTTGTCATCTTTGGATGTTTTATGTACCTTTTATATCTTTTTTGGGACTAACTTATTAATTCAGTGCCAAGTGCCAGTTCTTGTTTTTTCTGTGTTTTTGGCTCTTTTCAGATCTGATTTTGGGCCAAGCCAGGAGGGCTACAGGGATCCCACAAGCCCCCCATCTGGACTCAGTTTTATTACATTTGGACTCCGTTCCAAAATCAGATCTGAAAAGAGCCAAAAACACAGAAAAAACAGGAACTGGCACTTGGCACTGAACTAATAAGTTAGTCCCAAAAAAGATATAAAAGGTACATAAAACATCCAAAGATGACAAGATAACAGCATGAAACCATCAAAAATTATAGATACGTTTGAGACGTATCAAGCATCCCCAAGCTTAACTCCTGCTCGTCCTCGAGTAGGGAAGTGATAAAGAATGAATATTTGATGCTTTCATGCTACCTAGCATAGATGTCCTTTGTAACTCCTCTTATGTGACGTGAATGTTCAGATCCATTAGATTCAAAACAATAGTTTGCTATTGACGTGGAAACAATAATAATTCAAGCAAACTAGCAAGGTAATCATGAACTTTCAAAATAAGAAGGCCAAAAGAAAGTTATCCCTACAAAAGCACATAGTCTGGCTATGCTCTATCATCATTGCACAACTAATTTAAATCATGCACAACCCCGGTATTGGCCAAGTAATTGTTTCACACCTTTACTTTCTCAAACCTTTTCAACTCTCACGCAATACATGAGCGTGAGCCATGGTTATAGCACTATATATGGTGTGGAGTGTAGTGGAGGTTGCAAGACAAAAAAAAGGAGAAGATAGTCGCATTAACTAGGCATATCAATGAGCTGTGGAGATGCTCATCAATAGATATCAATGTGAATGAGTAGGGATTTCCATACAAATGACGCACTAGAGCTAAGAGTATGTGAAAGCTCTTAAAGAATACTAGTGGGTGTGCATCCAACTTGCTTGCTCACGAAGACCTAAGGCAATTTTGAGGAAGCCTATCATTGGAATATACAAGCCAAGTTATATAATGAAAATTTCCCACTAGCTATATGGTGGTGACAAAACGAGAGACTCTCAATGATGAAGATCATGGTGCTTAATATGCACAAGTGTGGAAAAGTGGTAGCATTGTCCCTTCTCTCTTTCTCTCTCTTTTTTTTGGTGGGCTCTTTGGCCTCTCTTTTTTGGTGGGCTTCTCTGGCCTCTTTTATTTCCTCACATGGGACAATGCTCCATTAATGATGATCATCACAATTTCAAAATCAAAACTTAGAGCAACTATGACTCTATATGGAATGCCTTCGGTAGTGTACCATGGCAATGATCTAGCATAGCATAGACATTAATGGAAACATCATGCTAGCTATCTTACGATCGTGCAATGGAAATGTAGACGTGGTGGCACATGTCATGATGGTAGTTGCATGGCAATATATCTCGGAATGACTTTCAAAAAGCCATAGTAGGTAGGTATGGTGGCTGTTTTCAGGGAGGCTAATGGTGGGTTTTGTGCACCGGCGAAAGTTGCACGGCACTAAGAAGATAGTGATGGTGGAAGGTGAAAGTGCATCTAAACCATGGACTCAACATTAGTCATGAAGAACTCATATACTTGTTGCGAAAGTTCTATTAGTAATCGAAACAAAGCATTCAACGCATACTCCTAGGGGAAGGGTTGGTAGGTATAAACCATCATGCGATCCCGACCGCCACGCAAAGGATGACAATCAATAGACTAATCATGCTCAGATTTCATCACATAGCGGTTCACCATACGTTCATGCTATGGGAATCACTAACTTCAACACAAGTATTTCTAGATCCACAACACCTTACTAGCATAACTTCAATATTACCACAACCATATCTCAAAACTAATTGAGATGAATCAAATTTCTCTAACTATTCAATGCACATGAAGGTGGAAGTTTTCATATCCCTTTGGATAACTACCCCTTTTGAGACTACTTTCAAAGCATAGATCAACTACCAAGCCACGCACCGCTGTGCTCTAAAAGATATAAGTGAAGCACAAAGAGCAAAAGTATCTAGCTCAAAAGATATAAGTGAAGCACATGTGAGCTGAATTGTCTACAAAAGATATAAGTGAAGCTCGACAAAATCACGGTGTGTGCATGTCTCTCTCTCTAGGTGTGCAGCAAGGATGATTGTGACACAACAAAAATAGAAGACTCCTACGATACAAGATGCTCCAAGCAAAAACACATCACATGTGGTGAATAAAAATATAGCCCCAAGTAACGTTACCGATGGATTGAAGACGAGAGAGGGGATGCCTTCCCGGGGCATCCCCAAGCTTAGGCCTTTACGACATCCTTGAATATCTTGGGGTGCCTTGGGAATCCCCAAGCTTGAGCTGTTGCCACTCTTTATCTGTTTGTCCATAAGAACTTCACCCAAAACTTGAAAACTTCACAACACGAAACTTAAACAGAAAATCGTGATAACATTAGTATGAGAAAGCAAACCACCACTTCCTTAGGTACTGGAGAAAACTTAAATTCTACTTGTGCTGATGTTGGGTTACTGTATTTTCAATCTTCCATGGCTAATACCCCCCGATACTATCCATAGTTTCATCAAAATAAGCAACCAACACAAAAAAAACAGAATCTGTTAACAGCAGACCAGTCTGTAGCAATCTGTATATTTCGTATACTTCTGGTACTCCAAAAATTCTGAAAAATTATGACAGTCTTAAGAATTTGCGTAGCAATCAGCAGCAAAAAGAATCAACTCAAAATCTCTTACAAAAAAAATTAAAATTCTTTTCGTGAGCAGAAAGTTTCTGTCTTTTCCAGCATGACCAAACGATCATCCCCAAGACTAATCATAACGGTTTTGCTTGGCACAAACGCAAAAAGAAACACAAAAAACACAATCATAACAGAATTATGAAAGTGTGGAAAACACAAAACAGAAAGAAAACGTATAGATTCGTTGGGTTGCCTCCCAACAAGTGCTTTTGTTTAACGCCCTTAGCTAGGCAAAAGGTGATCGAATCTAAGTCTAACATACTTCCTATGCATAGGCATTTTATAGGGAAACAAATTGGCAAGAGAACCAATAGTTACCAAATGCAAGGAAGAAGAAATAGACAATACCAATCTCAACATAACGAGAGGTAATTTGGTAACATGAAAGTTTCTACCAAAATATTTTCCTCCCTCATAGCAATTACATGTGGGATCATATTCAAATTCAACAATATAGCTATCCTATAGGATATTCTTTTCATGATCCACATGCATGCAAAGTTGACGCACTTCAAAAATAGTGGGATTATCATCAAATAAAGTCATGACTTCTCCAATCCCACTTTCAGTATTGTTGCAAATATCATATTCATCATGAGGTTTGAACAAATTTTCAAGATCATAAGAAAGATCATCACCCCAATCATGATTATTGCAACAAGTAGTGGACAAAGCAAAACTAGTATCCCCAAGCTTAGGGTTTTTCATAATTTTAGCATGATTATCAGTAATATAATTTATAGTGAAACCATTGTAATCATGCTTTTCATCCAAGGAGACCTCGTGAATCACTTCATAAATTTCTTCCTCACAATTTTGAGATTCACGCATCTCAAGCAAAACTCCATAAAGATAGCCAAGTGCACTCAACTCACTAGCAATTCGTTCCACATAAGTGGGTCTCTTAAAGAGATTAGCTAGTGGATGAGGATCCATATCAATGGATTTTTTGCAAGCAAAGATGCAAGCTAAAAGAAGGCACATGGTAACACAAGCAAACAGAAAGCGAGCGGAAGAAGGGCGAACGGAAAAAGGCAAATGAGAACGGCGAATGTGAAGTGGGGGAGAGGAAAACGAGAGGCAACTGGCAAAAAAGTAAACGCAGGAGATGAGTTTGTGAGACCTACTTGGATAGATCTCTCCTCCCCGGCAACGGCGCCAGAAATACTTCTGCTACTGCAACAAAAGACCTTCTAACGGCGCCAGAAACACGTGCTGACGGGAGACTATTCTTGTCTTGATTCTCCTCAGCAATGGCACCAGGAATCCTTCTGCTACGGCTACGCCTTTAGGGACTTCCAAGGAAAATATGCAAAGGATTTCCCCATGGCCTTGGAGCCTTGCGTTGGTGTTCCCTCGAAGCGAAAACGGTGATGTAGCGCAACGATGGTGAGTATTTCCCTCAGTTTTGAGAACCAAGGTATCGATCCAGTGAAGGAGTATCACAAGTGCCTGCACAAACACAAAGAACCTGATCCCAACGCTATGAAGGGGTTGTTAATCCCTTATAGATTGTTCGCAAAGTGAGAACTAAGCAACAAAGTAACAAAGCAAAGTAAAAGCGGAGGTGTAAACGATAGATGTGAATAGACCCGGGGGCCGTAGTGTTTACTAGTGGCTTCTCTCATGTAAGCAAGTAGACGGTGGGTGAACAAATTACTGTCGAGCAATTGATAGAACCGCGCAAAGTCGTGACGATATCTATGGCAATGATTATATCTATAGGCATCACGTCCAAAACAAGTAGACCGATACTTTCTGCATCTACTACTATTACTCCACACGTCGACCGCTATCCAGCATGCATCTAGTGTATTAAGTCCAAAAGAACAGAGTAACGCCTTAAGCAAGATGACATGATGTAGATGGAAAATCTCATATCAACGACAGAGCCCCCCTTGTTACCCTTGATGGCAACTACTCAATGTGTGCCTTGCTGCCCCTACTGTCACTGGGAAAGGTCACCACATGGTAAGAACCCAAAACCAAGCACTTCTCCCATTGCAAGAATCATAGATCTAGTTGGCCAAACAAAACCCAAGACTCGGAGAGACTTACAAGGATATCAAATCATGCATATAAGAAATCAGCAAAGACTCAAATATATATCATAGATAATCTGATCACAAATTCACAATTCATCGGATCTCGACAAACACACCCCAAAGAAGATTACATCGGATAGATCTCCATGAAGATCATGGAGAAATTTGTATTGAAGATCCAAGAGAGAGACGAAGCCATCTAGCTACTAACTACGGACCCGTAGGTCTGAAGTGAACTACTCACGAGTCATTGGAGGGGCGATGATGATGATGAAGAAGCCCTCCAACTCCAAAGTCCCCTCCGGCAGGGCGCCGGGAAGGGTCTCCAGATGAGATCTCGCGGAAACGGAAGCTTGCGGCGGCGGAAAAGTATTTTCGTGGCTCCCCTGATTTTTTTCTGTTTTTTAGGGAATATATAGGCGCAAGATCTAGGTCAGGGGGGCGCCAGGGAGGCCACAAGCCTGCCCACCGCCGCCTCCCCCCTGGTGGCGGAGTGGGGGCCTGTGGGCTCCCTGGAGCCCTCCTGGCTTGGCCCACAGGCCCTGTGATCTTCTTCCGTTTGGGAAAAAAATCATTTCGGGGATTTTATTCCGTTTGGACTCCGTTCCAAAATCAGATCTGAAAAGAGCCAAAAACACAGAAAAACAGGAAGTGACACTTGGCACTGAATTAGTAAGTTAGTCCCAAAAAAGATATAAAAGGTACATAAAACATCCAAAGATGACAAGATAACAGCATGAAACCATCAAAAATTATAGATACGTTTGAGACGTGTCAGTCCCCGCCATGTTAATGACTGGCATCGGCGGAGGTACTTGGCCGCTCTTCTCGCACATAGACTGTACATTTGGTTTCGACAAGTCAAACTTTTTATTTATTAATGAAACGGACATTAAAATGCAAGATTTGAAATAACATGAAGAAGAAACTTACCATGAAGAGCTCGTATATGGCCCTGTTAGACGCATCATTCCGTGCCCTCTCCGCCTCCACCAATGCAGTCGTCCTCTCCTCCAGCTCCCTCATCGCCTTATCCTTCTCCGCCATAGTCGCCTGCATTGCCTCTCTCTCTTTCTGAATAGCAGCCTGCAACACAACTCATTGTTAGCATTGTAATCATATTGGTTCCAATGCACAACATAATGCGGAAAGATAGTTGAGTCCATTAAACTAACCTCGATGGCAAGCTCGACTGGCCGTGGACGAGGTGTTATCTCCGGACAGGAGCTCGTTAGGCGTGCCTTTATCTGCCGGAGAGTGCTAGGACAACGTATAAGGCCATCTCCAATGGCGGTCGAGCCATGGGGCCTCCCGTTGCCACCTATCATCACCAGCTCTCGATCAATAGGCCCCTCGCTCGGGTTAAAGTCCTCCCCTTTCCTCGCCTTCCCGCGATCTCTGTACTTCACGAGCTTGTGGTGGGAGGAGATGTTGGTGAAGTTTTCTGGATGCTCGAGGTCAGACTCAGAGAATGCCTTGATCTTCTTGTACGAGGCAGTATGGGCCATCGCATACAGGTCGTACATCTGTGGCACCTCCGTCTTATTGTGATGCGCCTAAAAGAGAGAGAGAGGAAAATTGTATTAGTAAAGGGCTCAAGATAGCATTAAGAATGAATTACATGAGGCATGAAGCAAACCACATACCCAGTTCTCGCCAAATTGGATTAAGTTGACGCTCCCTTGATCGTGTGGAACACCAACCATTTTGCCACGCCTCTCCTTGGCGTTGTTGTGGATGGCCTCCCACGTTTCGGAGCACCACTGATCCACCAAGGCCTCCCAACAATCCATATTATCCACACACCATCTCGGGGGCACCTAAGTTAATAAAGAGAAATTTGAGCGCGTAAGAACCAAATTAAGGAAACTAACTACAAAGCCTTAATAATATGTAATTACCTTCATGTAATGCTCCTTCTCCATCTTAGAATCACGGCACTTCGCCTTGTCCTTCCTAATACGCCGCGTGGCATAGTAGTCCCGAACAGCCTGCACCCGAGCCTCGTGCCGAAAGTTTTGAAGTAGGCGGCGACATTCAGTTTCGATAACCTTTGTCGCGTCCTCCTCGTATCCCTCCTCACACCTATAGTAGGTCTGCAAACAAGACAACACCGATTAGTACAATAACTAGCTATGGTTGATTTATAATTGTGTGAAGGAGAAATTACCCAGAACTGTCGGATCACCATGTTGGCCCTCGTGTGGCACAAAACACCGTCGATCTCCACCTCCGGCGGGGCCGGGGCACCCAAGTAGTGCTCCCAGGTCATTCCTACCTCTCGCTCCCGACCAGGCAACGTAACAAACCCTGGGAAGTTTTTACGACAAAGCACACCAAGGACGCTGTTGGGCTTGCGGACACCCTTGGCAACAATCCAACCCCTACGGTATGAAAAATTAAAGCCAAAACATTAGATATTTGAGAAAACATGAAGGCAAAAGGTTAAATAAGAGTAAATTAACTTACTTGTCCCCATTTGGCCTAATCGACCACCTCTGCTCGGGGACCGCCGGCACGAGCGGGAGCCCCAAACTACCACGCTGGTAGACGGTAGCCCCCTCACCCAGCTCCTCGTCGCTACCAGCATGGCCACTTGGCTCAGCCCAAGTATCCCATTGAGTCTCTGGGGACGTACCCTCATCCATGCTTTGCTCCAGAGTCGCCTGGAACGAAGCCTCTGGCACACGAGTCTCGTGGGTCGAAGGCTCGTCGACCTGAGGCTCGTCGACCCGAGGCTCGTGAACCGGAGACCGTGTAGCCTCCACCTCAGACGAATCCACCCTAGAAGTCCCGTGCTCAGGTGAATCAGCTTGGGGTGGTGGCGGAGACCGTGTAGCCTCCACCTCAGAAGGCGTGGCAGCCACCGCCCTACCTCTCCCGAGGCCACGTGTACCTTTAGTACAACATAAATACCAACATGAGTAATAAAATGTATATAAATACCAATATGCATACAACATGAGTACAACATAAATACCAACATGAATACAACGTGTACCTTTAGTACCTCTCGGCTTCGCGGGGGGTCGACCTCCTCTCACGGGGGGTGCTCCTTGCATAGTAGAGAGCAACACTCTCCGAAGAGGCGAGGCAGGAATGGAAGTACCCATCCCATCACCCGCCGACGAAGAAGGAGCCGCGGAGTGCTTTCGACCCTTTCCCACCATCTTTCAACACCTGTCATGACAAAGAGTAAATGAAATTAGTACAACATAAATACCAACATTAGTAATAAAATGTATATAATTTAAGTGTATCATCGTCATAAATACCAACATGACTAATAAAAATTGAATACCTAACATGAACTCAAAATTTATATATAGTATAATAGTTGAATACCTGACATGAACTAATAATAATCGTGCTCGTCTATATATACTTCGGGGTCAATAAATGCATCATGATCACCACTATCATCAATAAATGCATCATCATCATCACTATCACAAAGAACATGTGGAACGCCACCATTGTGTAATCGGTCAACAAGTGACAGGTCATCCACAGCAGTAACCTCTTCTTCTTCCAGCTCTTCCTGTTCGGGCTCAGGGGTTAAGACGGATTCACTGTCGCTGTCTACTTCAATGTTCTGGGGTGAAGTAGAGCGGTTCTTGAAACGTTTCTTGGACATACGTGTTTCTTGGAAGAATTATCCTTCATATGTGTCTGGGTTAATGTGAGGTTCGTAATCCTCTTCATTGAGGGTAGGTGGTCTACAATGTGGTGGCACTTCATAAACGACATCCCAATCTTTGAGATTTGGATCAGTTTGGCAGGCCCATGGTAGATAGAAAACTTGTGTCGCCTGTTGAGCCGTAATATAGACATCGGGAACATCTAAGTGGGTGTTTTGGTTGATTTCGACTAGTCCTATATGTTCATGAGTCCTTCTAGTCTCCCTCGGCTCAAACCAATAACATTTGAAGACTACGACGGTCGATGGGTTTTCACCATAGAATAGAAGTTCATAAATTGCTTCAACTCTTCCATAATACTCGATGCCTCCTTCGCCGATAGCAGAGACAGAACAATTTGTAGTCTTTAGGTCGGGCATAGATAGCTCTTTGCCAAAGGTACGAAAGTGATACCCGTTGATGTTGTATTTGTCAAATGAACGGACCTTATAGTCAAAACCATTAGCAACTTGTCTCAACTCGGCGTCCATAGACTCTACAGCAGCCTACAAGTTTAATACGAAAGAATGGATGCATTAGCCGCAAATTAGACCAAGAAATCAAATGGGCCATTAATGGTAATTAATTACCCTTTGTTTGAACCAAGAGATGAAACCGGGATAGTCGCCTCCATGCTTTGCGAGAAGCTCATACTCTTTGACGGAATCCTTTTCGATGACCGCTCCATCCGAGAATTCGGCAACGTATCAACTATATCAAATATCCGGGAATAAGAGTAGTTCAAAGCAATTAGAAGTTGCGGAACAATAATTTACCGAGAACTTACTCGATGTACGGCTGCACTTCTCTTAGGTTGGTGAAGATATACAATGAAATGGTCTGCCATTCTTCGACATCCAACGATTTCCCTTTCGAAGCACCGGATGGTGCGAGCTTACCTTTGAATAGGCTGAGGTTGGATCGAACTTTTTTTGGATCGCCATCATTGTACCGAGGCTTCGGGTTATGCAAATGATCATTTTTGGCTTCGTAGTGTGATGTCACGAAGTTTGCCGCCTCCTCAGTAATGAATGCGTCGGTCATCGATGCTTCAATTCTACGTTTATTTTTACACTTAGCTCGAAGCGTCTTGTGCATCCTCTCAGTTGAGTAGCACCATCGATTTTGAACGGGCCCCCCCTTTCTTCCCTCGGTCGGGAGATGCAAAATCAAATGTTGCATTGGATTAAAAAAGCCCGGTGGAAAGATCTTTTCTAATTTGCAGATCAACTCCGGCGCCAACTCTTCCTTTTCATCTAGCACGCCAGGCGATAGTTCTTTCGCACAAAGAGAACGGAAGAAATAGCTCATCTCTGCCAGTATTAGCCATTCATCCTCAGGGATAAAGCCACGCAACATCACTGGCATTACCCACTCAATCCATATGTACCAATCATGACTCTTGAGACCAAATATTTTCAATTTCTCAAGACTCACTCCCCTCTTTAGATTCGCAGCATACCCATCGGGGAACATCAACCGCATTTTCACCCACAATAGCATTTCCCTCATAGCTAGCCTTTCAAGATTGAACCGTGCCTTTGGCTTCGCTATGCTTTTCTTTCCTTTCCGTTGCCGCAAGTTTTGCAACGGTCTATCACATAGAGCCTCCAGGTCGATTCTAGCCTTAGGATTATCTTTTGACTTCCCCTCCATGCCGAACAATGTACCAAAAATGGCCTCCGCAATATTCTTTTCAGTGTGCATCACGTCGATGTTGTGTGGGCAAAGGAGGTCTTTGAAGTAAGGCAGATCCCATAAGCATGACTTGTGAGTCCAGGCGTGTTCCGTATTATACCCTTTGAAGTATCCTGGACGCAAAGGATCAGGCTCGAGAGCGTTTAACTGATCAAGGGTCTGTTGGCCTGTCAGCGCAGCTGGTGCAGTGTTTTTGACAACTCTACCTTTGATGAAATTCTTCTTGTCTTTTCTGAACTTATGGTCAGGATCCAGGAATTGTCTATGCATGTCGAAGCAAGAATACTTGCGACCAGCCTGCAGCCAACGGAACCGAAGAGCTGCCTTGCATGTGGTGCACGGGAACCTTCCATGCACACACCAGCCAGCGAATAGCGCAAACACCGGATAATCATGCATCGAGTACATGTACCACACATGCATTTTGAAATTTGTTTTGGTAGCCGCGTCGTAGGTCTTGATCCCATTATCCCAGGCTTCTTGCAACTCATCCTTAAGCGGCTGCATGTACAATTCATATTCTTCCCCGGATAGTTGGGCCCTGGAATTATCAACATCACGAAAATGTTCTTTCTTTTCATAATCTCTCCGGGTGGCAAATTTAGAGGAATGACAAATACAGACCAACAACTGTATTGTGCTGCCGTCATACCATACACATTGAACCCATCTGTGTTTATGGCAACTCTAGGTTGCCTTGGATCTTCCAATTTATCCTTATGTAGTGCATCGAAGTGCCTCCACGCAAAACCATCTGAAGTGTGTACCAGCATCTTGTTCCCATCCGCATCTAGTTCGGTTATTTTGCCCAATTTGTGCCATGTCATCTGTCTGGCCATCTCTTCGACCATGAAAATACGTTGAAGTCTTGGTACAATTGGCAGATACCGAAGAACACTAATGGGGATTTTGGTCTGATTCTTCTCACCCATACCGTTGTCTACCACAATATACCTGGAAGAATTGCAAATGGGGCAATAGTTCAAGGCCGCATACTCAAGCCTAAATAAGGCACATCCATTCTCACAGGCATGTATCTTCTCATAGGGCATCTTAAGTACACGTAGGATTTTCTCTGACTGGTACAGGTTTGCAGGCAGTACATGGCCTTTGGGTAGAAAGCGTCCAAATATCGTCATCACCGCGTCGTAGCATTCTCTGCCTAGGTTGAATTGAGCCTTCGGAGCCATTACTTGCGCGATGGCATCCAACTGACAAAGCTTAGTCTGCTCGTGGAGAGGACGTTTTGAAGACTCCAACATTTCATAGAAGGCCTTTGCAGATTCCTCCATCTCATCATCTGAATCCCGAGCATCATCAAAGTCTTGCACCATGTCTTCAATCCTGGTACCATGCCCGTCGGTGCGACGACGAATCACGTCAGCTCTGGCACGTTGGTCAGACTAACCATGAAAAGTCCACACCGTATAATTAGGCGTAAAACCCCACTTCTGCAGGTGTTTACCCATTTCAAACTATGTTTGCTTTTTCCAGTTGTCGTAGTTGGGACAGGGGCACCATGTTTTTTGCTGGCCATTTGCAAATGCGGCTCTCACAAACCCCCTGGTTTTTGTTAACCATTCATGGGTCATGTCTTTCTGACTAGGGTGACCAGTGTACATCCAAGCACGATCACTCATGTTGCCTAGCTACCTATGGGAGCACAAGAAATAAGTATATAATTCATCATCTATATTCATACGCTAATCAAGTTTGTCAGTTTTATTACGTCCATGCAACCTACACGCTAATAGGTAAAGATAGGTCCTAATCCCACCCGAGTATGTGTAGATTGGGTTCATTTTCCCATGCTCTGCTCCAGATGCGACGAAGAATTTCGGTAGCACCTCCCCGCTGTTCTCCTGATACACGTCTCGGAAATAAGCAAAGAGGATGTGTACACGGAGAACAACAGGGAGGCACTGACGAAATTCTGCATCGGATCCAGAGCACAGTATACAGGAAAACGAACCCAATCTACACATACTCGGGCTGTCCATGGATAATGTTGGACAATTCGAAAGGATGGCGGTTATAAATATGCAAAGAAATGCATATTTATAGATGTCGCCCTTTCAAACAGGAGACGCATACTGGTCAGGCATACTCATGATTGAAGAAACCTATAGCTAGCAAGTTTCATCGGCACGAAGATAGGGACAGAGCAAATTAAGGGGGTAGGAGGAGAAGTCATTTGTGCTCACCAACAAACGCAAGGGCGGAGCTCGTCCAACACACATGGAGGTCGTCGAACAACTGCACATTGAAATTCACACAATCAACACAAATACAATGTTTTTATAATTAACATAACTATGTGACCTAACTCATAACTATGTGGGTCAGTGTCGTCGGGGGTCGAGGGTCACTGGCGTCGGGGGTTGGGGTCTTTTCGGTCAACAAGAGGCCGAAGAGGTGTCGGGGCTCGGGAGTTGGGGGTCAGTGGCGTCGGGGGTCGGGGGTCGAGGGTGAGTGGCGTCGGGGGTCGAGGGTCAGTTGCGTCGGGGGTCGGGGGGTTCGCCCGCCGCCGTCAACGCCTGGTCCGGCGCCGCGTCCATGCTGCCGCTGCTCGGCGCCGCCGTCGCCAACTCGTGGTTGGGCCGCTACCGCACCATCGTCGCCTCCTCCATGCTATACATCACGGTCAGCCAACTCCGCACAACACCCCCTGATTCGTTTCCTTCATCAATGCCAAGCACAACTTTCTTCCTTCTGCTCAATCAACTTTTCTGTGGATCTTTTCGGTAGCGTTTGGTTGAACGATAACGAGTTTACTGGTCCAAGAAATCTCGCACGAGTGGCGCATGGCACCGTATAGTAGTAGTACTAGTAGTATTTTTGTTGAGAATATTATGGTTGACAGGGATGTTTCAAAATTTCATTGTTTTGTCCAGTGGAAGCACACACTCCACAACATAGTTATCCCACGTCGCTGTGCTCATGAATCAGCTGGACCGGGTCGATCTTTTTTTTTGGGAGGGTACCGGGTCGATCTTCGAACATAGAATAATGTGCTCAACCCTAAACCTTTTTCTTTTCTAATGACACCATTTTTTTATGATCAGGAACAGTGGGTGAAGGGAAGGTGGAGGGGGCGCCGAGCCTGGGACGTACTAGGAAACCCCTCCCCCAGGTCTAGACAAAGCTAAGACCAGAATTTTGGGACGAAGGGAGTAGTTGATAAGAGTTTGCACTAGGAAAGGGTGGGAGTTAATCAGAGTCAAGTATGCTCAGGCTATGGAAATCAAGTTCTGGTCGGTTAAAATCTGGTATCAGGCAATGTTACAAAGCAAGTCACCATGCTGTACTTTGATCTTCTCAAAGAATAGCGTCCCCAAAGAGTCCACTCAATTTTATAGTACTATGCATTTGGAGAAGTTAACACCAGAATAATGTAGAGCAAGGGAAGTAAATAAACTGTAGAGTGGATGGAACTAAAAGTAAATTGTCTCCTGGAATAAAGCATAATAAAGTTGATCAAGAATTCTGTATGAACACATGCTTGTGCTGATAGAGTACATATCCATACAACATGGACCTTTTTAATACTGAATATAGTATGGTCACCTCCATCATCGTTTAGTATCGATTCGATCTAACACATTACTACTTAATACTACCTCCGTCCGGTCGGAGCAATGGATGTATCTAGATGTATTTTAATTCTAGATACATCTAATTTTATCAATTTCTCCGATAAGCGATAAGTATTTCTGGACGCGGGGAGTAGATCTGAGGTTAATGCAGGAACACCATTGATGTTCCTTTCAAATATGTGTAGCAACCAATGGGAGAATGGAATAAAAGATAAATCCTTGGCGTTACAATACTCTTGGACATGAATTCTTAAGAGCAGGGGCTGCCTTACTATGAAAAATTCAAACTTTTACTGATTTTTGATAAAAACTAGTGCTAGTACGCATCCTCCAATTGTACTAATTCGATTATAATAAGACAAGAGGTGAAGAGGAGTAGCTCGTACGGCGGCAGGTCGAGGAGGAGGACGGTTGTGACGGTCGTCGGGGAGTCGGGGCGGCGCGGCGCGGCGTCCTTGGGCCGGAGCAGCGGGACGACGGGGCGGCGCGGCACGGCCTCCTTGGGCCGGAGCAGCGGGACGTCGGCGCGGAGCACCTGGTGCCGGACGGCGGGATTCGATGAGCGGGGTTGAGGCGGAAACCTAGGGGTGGCCGGCAGAGCTCATCGGCAGGCGGCGCGGGGCGCAGATGCACAGTACTGGTGGGTCACGTACGTGGGAAGCGGCGGTTGGAGGGGGCGGGCGTTAGTGTGGTTGGTGGGCCGCCCCCTTTGCTGTCCGCCGTGCTCCTAGGCAGACGGCAAAGGGGCGGGGTGGGGGAGGCATCGGGTGGGGGCAGCCGTTAGTGTGGTTGGTGGGCCGCCGTCCCCTTTGCCGTCCGCCGTGCTCCCAGGCAGACGGCAAAGGAGTCCCACGCAGACGGCAAAGGGGCGGGGTGGGTGGGGGTGGGGTTTCGGCCGTTTGGGGGGGGGGGGGGCTTCGCCGTCTGCCCACCCTTTACCGTCCGCATAGGGCTTCTTTGCCGTCTGCCAGCGGACGGCAAAGAGGTGGCCGACGGCAAATTAAACCTTTGCCATCAGCCACCTCTTTGCGTCAACACTGTGACAGCTGACGGCAAAGAGTACCTTTGTCATGCGTCAGCAGACGGCAAAGACAAGGCAGACGGTAAAATTTTGAATTCCAGTAGTGCATCCAAAAATAACCTTAAAGTTAATCGTATCTGGTTTGAAAAAATTTAAGGATGGATGACCAGCCAAAAGTTAATCTCGAAGCGTTAATAAAACTAGTGTTGGTATGTGGGTCAGTCTAGATTTCAGACGCAAACGACCATGAACCGGCGGGTTTAGTCGGAGCCCGACGGTGGTTTTAGGGCATGGTCTTGGCCGATGTGCCACATAGGAGTCGGCTTCTCTTGTGGGGAGACACATCTGAAATAAAGAAAAAAAAAAGAGCTGAAATCAAGCAGTATCCCTGGAGACATAGGCCTCAGGTTAGCGATGAGAATGTACATCCTCTCAATTTCCACGGGTAACCTATCAGATGCAAATAAAAAACAAATTTTGTTCACTCGCCAAATCAACATTCAAAATTTCCTCCAAAAAATATATACATTGATTACGAACTTTTACACGAGTGCATCCCTCCCTCTGATTCTCTTCCTGCCTACCCTCGATTTCGTGCTCTTCCCAGTCTAAGCTCCTTCTATTCCTCAATTACTAGTGTAATCTCTACCCTGTATCCAGTGACCGGTACTAATGAGCAATAAGAGAGCTAGGTTCAGTAAAATTCTAATAGTTTCCACCTGAGTTCCTTTTATACATGAATGTTAATATCCAGCATCCATCCGATTGTTCTGTCTGAACAACAACGAATTTTACAGATGAAATTGTACATCTTGAATTGCTCCCAGAAAACTACACAGCTTACATGGTTCTACAGAAACTATCTGCATAATATACACCAACACATAGCAACAATACACCAAAAGAACTCCCAAGAGCAAAATTGAGTGATATCTGAACATTTACAAGAAATATACTTGCACCTTCTGAGCTTCAACTTAACTACGGTTTTCTGCCTCTGTCACAGTGCCCAACAAGCCAGGTCCATGGACGCTCCTCTCTATGGGTGAACCAGGCACAAATGGGACGAAGCCTCTTCCCCCAAACATTGGGCGCATGAACTTATCATCGAACTTGCGCCATACACGATGAACCGAGCGAGTTGGCATTGTGAGAAGATACTGGAGGTTTGTTTGGGGGGTCAGCTGGCCAACATCGAAGTCCGACCCCAACAAGCTCGCCGTAAGTGGGTCTAGGAATGACTGGCTTGAGATATCAGCTGCAGTGCCAGGTCTTGGTGGGACGAGGAGATTAATCAGAGGCTTAGTCAGCAAGCCGAAAACCTGGATCAAATATATAATCAAAAGGAAAGTCATTTCCTTTTTTCTTTGAGGAAAGCAAAATAGCATTGATATTAACGGGACTCTTGTATGACAGCTGTATTAGCAGTTGACCTATCAACCATAAGTTTCTATATAAGGAAACAAGTAGCATTATGATGTTTGAAGAAAGTATAACATAAACTTTAGCGCGTATTTTGTTGATAAATAATTATTAAAAAAAATCCATGCTGGTGATAAGATAGCCATTGAAAAATAATGAAGACAGTAAGGTATGGTAGTCTCACCATTGTGCTGAACAGAACAACAATGATTGTGCTTGTGATCATGACAGCATTAACTCGCACGGCAGTATGACCAGATGTTGTATACTGCAAAAATTTACAAAAGACTGTTCCATATCAGAACCTCTATATACAAGGATGGCTTACCAAAACATCATGTACTAGTTCCAAATCAATTCATCGGACTGTGTTTTGAAAACTGTTCAGTTCATATTTGTTAGTGTCAAACATCACCTTGTTATAAGCAAGTGCAATTGAAACTGCTCCTCTCATGAGACCTGCCCACCATATGATTACCTAGAGGAAAACACCAGCAAAGTTAGCTCCCTCTATGAAGGAGCAGAATGACAGAAGCACATAAATAGATAAACAGTAAAAAAAAAGGATAAATATTAACCTGTTGGTTGAAGGAAATCTTTGGATGTGACTCTTTTTTACTTAAGTTGGATAGGTAAGATAAAGGGAATACGAATGCTGCTCTTCCAACCATAACCAAACCCAATATAACAGCGCTTAAAGCAATTGGTTTCTTAGGACTGCATTAGGGAAATGAAGCTTAAATTAGATTGGGAAAGAGTTACAGAAAAGTATAAGCAAGACAATCCAGGCAGCTGATGTTGTGGCCCTTGCCGAATAACAACAAATAGAAGCATTAAGTAGCTGTTTCTTTGCAGAATTTTTCAACTAAAAAAACTGACATCAAGTTTCATCATCGCTGATAGATGTAAGTCCACCAGAATACATTACTTCTGCCAGACCCATCAGTCTGAATGGAAGCAAAACTGATCACTGGATGATGCATAAGTGCTCAAGATAACTGGTATAACCATGTAAATCTGCAGATTGCTATTTACTACTATATGCCTTGTATGTTGATTTATACAGTTCTTAAAATCAGATAATTGTTCATGGAAAGCAAAAGCTACCTGCTACTAGCTAATTTCCATTTGTCAATGTCCAATGCATCCATCCCGACATAGAGAAAAAGAAAAATCTCAGCAATGAATGATAAAGTTGCAAAGGTATGCCTGCAACATGAATAAAAGAATGTCAGCGAGGTGGTATACTTATTGCAAATGGACAAAGGAGTCGCAATGGCTGCAAGCAAAAGCTAGTTAGCAGCTCAATACATACTTGGTAGTAACCCTTGAGCTTTCTGTGACATTATGCCAAGTGTAATGTGACATTACTATTCCACAGAAGAACACGGTTAGAATGCCACTCAGATCCAGGAGCTGAAATACAACAAAGGATCTGTAAGCATTGCATGCTGCTAAAAAGAGGAACTAAGACAGCAAACAAAAGGACATAAATAACTATAGTACCAATATCAAACAATAAATGATTTCTTCCCAAACATTTCAAATTAAATTAGTTTTTAAACTTAAACTTATTATATTCATTGGCACCCACCATTGACAGCATATACGAAAGGTATGCCATGAGTATCATGATAGCAACTTCTCTGTCAGTTGAGTGTCTGCACATAACACCGCAAGCATGTCACAATAGTTTTCAAGTCTCTAAAGTAACCCACAGTGTAAGTTGTACAACAACAAAAAATAGCTCCAAGGAATGAAAAAACATATATGTACAGACCTTGCAAAACAAAGTTTCTTAATAATGTATGCACTAAGCAATCCAGCCTGCCAAAACAAGAGTGTGAATAGTCAGTCAACAAAGGCATGTTCAAATGAATCATCAGGACAGAATGCTCAGCGAAATGAAATGAGTGTTTCTATAGTCTCCCATAACTTACATCGCACAAATCCTAAAGCAATTCCTATTATTAGTGCTGGTGTCACAACAGTGTCAGTAAAAGATTACTTACAGCTACTCCAAGAACGGTGCTGGTGAGGAATAGGTAGAGAAATTTTCCGATCAATTGTAGTAGAACCAAGACATCAAAATGATTAAGATCAATGTTTTGAATTGCATTGAAGAGCACAACTGATGTAGCATCATTAACAACACCTTCACCAAAAACTAGACTATAGAGTAGGGGTGCTTGATCCTGGTTAAGCACCTGCAAGCAACAAATTTACAAATTAAATGGTCTGCTTTCTCACTTCATAACACAAAAATGGCAGATTGTTCAACGCAAAACCTGTAAGGTGCAAACAGAATCGGTTGCTGAGAAGATAGCCCCAATTGCTGCACATGCGGGTTAAAAAATCAGCTAAAAGAAAGAGAAGATATTCAATGGCATCCAAAGTCTAAACAGCAGCTTCACACAAGTACGTAAAGTCAAGGAAAAAGTATCCAACCGAGATAGTCCCCAAGCTCAAGTGGACCAACATCAAGTTTTCTGAACAATCCCATAGCACCTGATATGTCCATTAGAAAAAAAAAACATTAGCACCTGAGAAAGTTATTAAAGATTTAGGGATGCAATGTATGAAACCACCATGCTTGTAGATCATTTCCTGTATGAAGATGACTCCCATAAATTCATGAATATAAAACTGTGATTCTTCACTAGGTTTCAGGAACAATTCCAGATGGATAAATGATTCAACGCATGGCAAATTATCAGCTCTGTTTAACATATGCCTTAGGTTTTAATTTGCATAGATGTTCAGATTTCAGCCCGTCTGAGATTACAAAAGTGCCTTGTGTTCTGACTCGAGTCCAATACCATGTCAGTCTTTCCCAGATTGTAAAGACTTGAAATAATATTTAAAGTTTAGTCTGTGGATGGTGGTCATGCATCCACCACTCAAGGACTTGAAATACTAGCAGCGGCTCCCGAGACAAGCCAATTCTAAGAGGTACAACCTCCCATTCATTTGATGTAAAAAATTGTGATCCAAAACACTACTCTCTACTTTTAGCTTAGCCCCATTATGCTGTGTATTGAGTGTGATACCAGAAGCTGTATTACAGAATCAACCACAAAGATGGACTCTTTTAGAAGCAACCCCCCCACTCATTTTACCCCTTAGATAAAGTTAACTGGCTTCTAACACCAACTAAACATGCCAGTAATGCTTAACTGCATTTAGGAGAAAAGGGTTGTCACTGTTAACGAAAGTACAAATGTGAAACAAATTATCACGCAAAAATAAACTAATGATTTAGTAACTTACCGAGCGTGATTATTACAAAGGATATCAATGTTCCAACAGCACCAAATAAAATAATCGTTGCAAAGTTGCGGAAGAATTGCTTTTTCTTTACTTGAAACCTGATAGTTTGTGGAAATACTCAGTCATACACTCAGAGCTAAAGACTTCAATCTAATGAAACATAAGTTACATAAGTGCAGACTAATACTGTGACTTTAGAGTGAAACTTTAGAGCAAGTACTGAGGTATGTATGCAGCTTCATAGATATACGAAACACACGAAAATACTAAGTCCTTGTGATACAAAAGAAATGAAAGCAAGTATGTTATACTTATACCTAGTTAATGAAAAATAGCCAAAATGACTGAATTGTAAAAGGGCAAGTGGAGCATTATATAACACAACCTAGAAATCTAGTTAAGGCTTACAATTAAGATTTCTAGGCTGTGTTATATAATGGTTTAGCTGTAGTTTTAGGATAACAGATGGAGACAAAAGGGAGTGGGTTGATAGTTGAATTATTGTTCATCTAAACCAAACAATTAGTAGTGCTATTTTCCTTGGTTAATTAACAGACGCACACACGCTACCAGATATAAACTGCATTATCTGAAGAAAATCATACTAATATATAAACTTTGATGTAGTCTCATTTAGTTATCGTGCGCTGCACATTGTTGAAAAGATTAAAAAACTAAACTAAGACACGTCAAGACATTTTCTTGCACAGAAAACAAAACAAGTGTCTGAAGATTAACTACTAGTTGAAGTACTTGATGAGCTCACCCGGCGTTAAATATGATGGGCGGGAGCAAGTAGATGAAGAAAATATCCTCGCTGAAGATAAGAATGCGCGAATTCACCCCCTTGGTGCAGAGCAGAATGACACCACCGGTGATGAGCCCCTGCGAGCAACAAGGCACGAGGAAGGACGGCTCAGGGAGGGCAGGCGAAGCGAAACCACAAGCACCTGGAGCGCGCGGCGTGGGGGGCAGAGGGCTCACCAGGACGATCGCGGTGGTGGATTCATTGACCCAGCGGTTCCCCTCGAGCAGGTGGCCGAAGACAATGCAGCCGCAGAGCAGCGCGATGAAGATGTTGATGGCGACGATGGAGTCGTGGTCCGACACCGCCAGCCCCGTGTACCTGAGAGCGAGCGCCCCCAAATCGGGCCCCATGCCGGCCGCCACCACGGCGGATCCCGGTCTCCCCCAGCCTCCGGCAGCCTGCAGCCAGCAGCCAAGAAAATTGTCAGAGCTGCGTAAGTAGATCCTAGCTACCTTCGCTTCTCCCCGGGAAGCATGGACCAGTAGAAGCAAGCTGTGAGCCGCTGAATCACCAATCAAGAAACCAGAGGAGCGGCACAGTGATTATAGGACCGATGAATCGCCAAGAAAGCAAGCAGCCCCCACAGCCCAAGAAACAAGAAAGCAGAGGCACGGAAGCCTGAAGCCGCACACAACTTCCCACTTGGCAAGGGGAAGCAGTAGATAAGCAAGAATCACGGGTATGAAACTCGAGCAGGATCCACTGGCCAATGATGGGGAGAACACTGTGCGGAGCAAGCGACATGACAAAAGGAACAAAGGGTGGCGACGGGCACGCACCTGGGCCGGACGGCAGATTCAGCTGCCTGCCAGTAGCCGGTCCGCTGGGATCTGGAGCGGGGCGGGGGGGGGGGGGGGGGGGGGGGGGAAGAGAGGAGAGGGGAGGGGAGAAAAAGTGTGGATGCGGGGGGCGGGCGGGCGGGCGGGCGGGCGAGCTTCGTTCGCTCTCTCCCGGTGGGCGATGTGGACGGAGACGTGAGGTGAGGGGGGTGGTGGAGTGGAGTCCCTCTCCCCCCGTTTCCCATCGCCATCTGGCCATGAGAGGGGCACGCAGGAGAGCCAAGCGGGAGGGGAGCGAACGAGTTAACAAATGCACAAATCGGTCACGCGCCGCGCTCAACGGCAGAAACCTGCCGTTGAAACCGCGCCCGGGGGGATGACTGGTGGGGCCGGACAGTGCGGGCCCAAGTGTAGTAGGAGGGGGGGTGGAGGTGGTGTTGGTGGGAAGGGCGCACGCGGGCGGATGATGGGGCCGACGTGGCGCGTCTGGATGGACGGGCAACGTGCGGGGGAGAAAGACGGCTCGTGCTCTGACCAGTGGTGGACCGTCCGCTACTGTGCTGTTGCTACCTGGGTCTGGGTGGATGGATTTTGACGCCGCGATGTGGGGGTGTGGTGTTTTGTCTGGTAATAGCATGGCATGATTCTACTTCTGCTTAGCATTAATAATAGCGAGAATCTTGAATCAGACTTGCCAAATCGATCCCTCCTATGTTCACGACTTCACGCACTCTCATTTATTCGCGGATGTGGGTGCTTACAGTACCTGCCTAAGTACTCCCTCCGGTCCTTTTTAGGCGCTGTTTGGAACCAACCAGATTATATAATCTGGTTTTATAATATATTGTATTTTCAAACAGGACAGTTTATATTATAGATTTTATAAGCTAGATGATCAGATTATTATAATCTCATAATCTCCTCTATCCCAGCTAAATGAGATTATGGATTATAAATGACGTGTTATCCTTGCAAATTTCAAGAGAATTACGCAGTGCCACCGTCACTTTCCTATTTTTTCTTGTAAACTGAGGACAAACATGTCATTGTACAATTTAAAAGTTGGTTTACAGTTTATATAATCTGACCTCCAAACATGCCCACCTGGATTATCTTTATAAACCAGATTATATAATCTATATTCATAATCCAGATTATTACAATCTATTATGGTTCCAAACAGGGCCTTAGTCTGCATATTAGCTTTGTCCAAAGTTAAAGGTCCTTTTTAGTCTGCATATTAGTTTTGTCCGAAGTTAAAGTATATTTACTTTGACCAAATTTATAAAAACATGTACTCCATCCGTTTCGAAATATAAGACCTTTTAGATATTTGACTATAGACTACATACGAAGTAAAATGAATGAATCTACACTCTAAAATATGACTACATACATCCGTATGTAGTATATAGTGGAATCTCTAAAAGGTCTTATATTTAGGAACGGAGGGAGTATCAACATTCACAATATCAAATTAATATTGTTAGATTCATTATGAAATGTAGTTTCATGAAATGTATATTTGGTATTGTAGATGTTGATATTTTTTAATATATATTTGGTCACACTTTGTAAAGTTTGACTTAACACAAATCTAATATGCGGAGTAAAAAGGACCAGAGGGAGTACTTGATTCACGACCATGGATCCCACTCCCTCCCCCTCCTAACCCTAGCCGCCCCACTCCCTCCCCCTCCCTTCTTCGCCGCCTCGTGAGGCAGCCGCCGGGCAAGCCCGGGGAGCCAAGGATCGTGGCGGCGGGGCCTTGGCTGCCCTGCCTCTGCGTGGGGAACTTTGGATCTGGAGCGACGGCTTCATGGACGAGGCACGACAAGCTACCAGCCGTGCGGACGGTGGATCTGGCGTCCGGGGCGCGCAGACGGCGGGATCCAATGGTCGTTGCCGGCCGGCGGCGGCTTCTGCGATGGTCAGTGCGCGTGATCTGGTGCATCCCCTCCTTCCATGTTCGGCGTGCGGACTAGCCTGGTCGGGCCGCGCTTTCTTGGATCGCCGGTTCTGTACAGGAGGCGTTGCTGGTGACGGGGATCTAGTTCGGACAAAATCCCTAGCCGCCCATGGGCGACCGCGTCGACGACGACGCCTGAGGACATCGTTCCCCTCCTTGGAGACGTCGGTATGGACTGACCTCCTCACTTCCCCTCCCCCTAGGTCTTCCGGGAGAAAGCCCTAACTTTGTTGGGCGGCGGCGGCGCTCACGTCATCGTTCCCTTCTTGAAGGCGCCGCTTTGGGAACCTTGGGGCTGGGTGGCGCTTGTGGGTGATGGGTGACGGCGGTGGTGCGACCCTATCCTAGCATGGATCTACGTCCGCTCCTTGGAGATGGACTCGCGTAGGTGGAGGTCGTCGTTTGGCGTCATGGTGGCGTCGATGGCGGAGGCACCTGCCAAGGCTGGAACCTCAATCTGCTCTCAAGATAAACCGGTGGAAGATGGTGGCGGCGACACATGTGAGTGCGTCAGACCGGTTTGTGTCCCTGACCCGGTATGTGGCTCGGTCGTGGCCTCCGGCTTTAGATGTTAGGCTTAGGTGAGAGGTCTGGGTATTTGGCTCAGCTTGCACCCCTTCGTCATATGGATAGGAGTAGCGGCAAATGTTGTCAAGATGGCAGATTCAGGCATATTGTTGTACTACTTTGTAAGGTATTCGAAAATAATCAATAAAATGGTCGCATGCATCTCCGAGATGCAGAGACCGGGGATCATCATCCTTTTCTAAAAAAATAATTATTCACGGATGTGGCATATATGCATATAATTGATGGGATGAAGAGAAAGATGGTACCGTGGGCTCTGAATTCGACCTGACAGTTTGTTTGGACGCGTCTGGATGTCTTCATTTCCATCACATAAGGAAGGGATTTAAGGATTTATGAATGACTCGGACATATGGAAACAATTTAAAGAATCTCGTTGGATAACTTTTATTTTATTCTCTTCCGTTCCAGGCACAAATTATCCGCCCAGATATATGAGAAGGATTTGAGGCTTCGCTGAAGGTTATCTAAATCCAGTTATTTTTAAGTACAGTTATGATTTGAGTAAATGATGATGTGTGCCTAGTCACATGATGATAACACACCGCATCAAGGTCAATTTGCTGCCTAGGTGTATAACCCTCCCATTGGCGGAGACAAATGGGGGGCGAGCAGGATCCTGCTCCCTACCTAGTGGCGGAGCTTGAACAAAAATCGTGCAAGGACCATGAGTTGGGGGCGCAAAGAAAATTTCTTTGGGATAGTTTTGTGTGGATAATCAAACATAATACTCAAGGATATGCACACCATTTTGTATGAGATGTGGGGTCATGGTCCAGGTTGGCCCCATTGAAGCTCCGCCACTCCCCGTGCCCCTTGATCGAGATTATTTTTACTACTTCTTTTCGAACCATGTTAGTTCTCGTTGAAACAACTATATCTAGATTTATTTCAATGTTAGATATATCACAATTAATTCGGATCGGAGGGAGTAATGAAACTATTTATTATTTTGATTTTTTCAGACAGATTCTTGCAGGTAGTAGTAATTAACTAGAACAATAGGAGAGCATCTATATCTTGCTTTGTGCGAGTCTAACAGATCACTCCCCACGTTCGCTCGGCGGGCCGGCCAGTTACCCTCGTATGATCGGTAGATTTCATATAGGCTACATACAGTTTGTTGATTTCTCAATTTATCTTCAAAAAGTTATACATGATATATGTTTGGAAAATATTTTTGTTTCATTAATTTAACAAAAATATTTAACATGTACGAAAAATCTCCATAGTATGTTTTAGAAAATATTCATCGAGGGATTAAAAAAGTTCACCCATACCTAAAATATGTTTCTCGTATATGCAAAAGATGTTCATCATGTATTTCAATGATGTCCATCATGTATTGAAATATTTATCACATATTTGAAAATATTCGTCATGTATTTGAAAAAGGTTCATCATACAATGCAAAAATGTTTATTGTACATTAAAGAGAATGTTCCTCATTTATATGCAAAATATTTCACGGTGTATTTAAAATATGTTTATCATGCAATCCAAAAATGTTCATCGGGTATAAAAATGTTCACTGTGTATTTAAAAATATGTTTGTTGGGTATTAAAAAGTGTTCATCCTGTATATAGAAAATAGTAATGGTGTATTTAACAAGGTGCTCATAGTTTAATCCAGAAATATTCATCGTGTATCAAAAATAGTTCATTGTGCATATATAAAATGTTTATGGTGTATTAAGAAAAATTCAACGTGTATTAAAATTGTTGAAAAAATAGTTAATTTGTAATTGCTCGGTTGGTAGACGAGTAGGGGACTAATAGACTAACCGGCAAGTTAATCGGTCATTTAATCAATTAATTAAGTGATTTATCAGTTAATCAATTATTCGATGATCCTATGAATACGGATTAACCGGTAAGTTAACTTTTTAATCGGATGAATTCTTGAACAGAAAAAAATATCGATCCCATGTAAGAAAATGTTCGTCGTGTATTAGTATTTATCAACAAGTAAAGAAAAGCGGAGGTAGAATTAGAATATAAAAAGGGAGGAAAATGAAACAAATAAAGTAGGAAAATGATTTTTTTACAGAAAATATAAAAACAAAAGAAGACTGAACTGGACAAAACAAAGCTACCAAATAACCTTTTTTTAACTAGCTACCAAATAAGCTAACCTGAAAAAACCGCATAACCAGAACGTGAGAAAAAACTTCGTTCTGCGCTACTCGGCCAGCCTGCATAAAGTTTCTCACTCGCACAAGACCCATAAAAAAGTTCAAACGTACAATCTGAAAAATAAAGAAGACCCATAAAAAAGCCCGCTAATTTGCCTCATGGCCCTCAGCCGCTCCTCCATGATTCATGTGTGATTTTTTTATTCTTGAAGACGCATGAGTGTGTGTATCATATGTTCACATGTTAAAGAAAAGAGTGGGAAAGATATCAATCTTCATTGTTATGTTACATTCAGATGTACAAAACCCACTTCCACCTCATACACATCCATTAACCCACCTACCATGTGTTTGGCTGTATATAAGAGATGGGTTAATTATTTGGGATAGGACCACCACTCATGCTAACATGATCATGCATGCAATACGTGGCCATATGGTTCGACCTATTTCTTGGGATGGAATGGTTCAACATCTTCAGAGCATGCTCTTTTTTTACTGAAACCATTCAAGTGCTTTATGACCAAACATGACTATTCTTTGAACGATCCCAACCCATTCATGGCCACTCTTGCAACCAAATGCAACCCTAGTCAAAGAGCTGAAGAAGCTATGCAGCTCACCTGAGTGATAGCGTGGAATGGAGTAAAATACACAGAAACCTCCACATTAGCATCATAACTCTCGTAAAACCACCACTTTATAAAACGTGACACTTTGCGTTGCAGAGAAGAATTGACATGGCCTATCACTCGCTGGCCGACAGCGGTGACGGCGAGGCACTAACCAGTGTTAATAGACTTATTTTTCGCATGTGACGAAGTTGCTGGGCTGGGCGGGTCGCGTTTGATCGATGGCTGGGTGGGCTGGGCTTGGTGTGTTCGGTCGGTTTAATTTACCGAGTCGCTGGGTCAGGCTGGGCTCCTCCGTTTTTCCTCAAAAAAAAACACGCATTTGTAGTTTGATCGATTCAATGTGCCCGTTCGGTTTCTCCATAAAACCCTAGTCTCCACACACTGTGTGCACTCATTCACATTCACCATCCTTGCACAAATAACCACCACTCTCCATTGGCTCTCCATCCAACTTCCTCCTTCCCACCCAAAAAACTTCCATCGCGCCATGGCATTTGGCCTCGAATGGGACAAGGCGCTGCAGGAGATCTTCGACGGCGGCAACACCAAGCTCCCCTACGCGCGTGAGGTGAGCACCTGTTACACCAGCGTTGAAATCCTGAAGAACCATGCGCGCGCAGTGAGGTCTGCTGCCAACCAAGAGGAGTACGCCCGATTGCCAGACCTTCGCCGCCCACTGATCGAGAATTTGGTCTGGGCGATGGGCGAGGAAAGGGATTCCCAGGATCCATACCAAAGGGCACGCTGGTACATGTACGAGAACCGCGACCAACTACGCATGGAGTATGCGCTCGATAGGTTGGTTCAAGTGCCGCCCCTCGCTCCTCTGTTCGAGATGGTGCCTCCACAGATGGAGCAGCAGGAGATGGAGCAGAAATAGATGGAGCGGCAGCAGATTGAGTAGGAACAGATGCAGGTGGAGACATACACAAACAACAGGAGGAAGAAGAAGCAACCCCGCATCATGGGCCCAGTTCACCGATCCCTTTGTCTTCTAAAGCTGCGGCAAGAGTGAGTCTGATGCAGCATCTGCCCTTGTTAATTTCTGCAAAAAGATCGGAACCAATATATGGGTTATGTTAGTTTCTGAACTTAGTGTCTCAAGTACCTTGTTTCTATACTTAATTTATGGAGCAGCAAGTCACTATGTGTAGTTTCTGAACTTATGTATGTATGAACCGACGGGGTATGTTTCGGATGTGGATTTTACTCCATTTATCTGGAAATGTAAGGGAGATGATGCTGATGATGATAACACCGGAAAGGAGAAGAACGACAAGATGATACCTCAGAGCAGGCCGGTCATTCCTCCAACCTAGGACTATCTAGTTCTACACCTAATAAGGATATGATCCTTATGATGTTCATATTTCACATGTTCAAGGACATGACCTTAGTGGCGTGGCATCCTCCAAGGTGTCGAGTACTGGCCATGTAATGATGGCAGTGACTCCTTTTAACACAAATCAATAGACTCCTCGTGGTATTCAGCTAGCGCCGGATATGAGAGATAACTCACGATTGCGCCGATATCTTGAACGATCACCAGGGGTGCAACATCACGAGACACCGTTGTAAGTCGTTCATTCACCGGTGCTGAAAAATGATAGGCCATCGGTGCATTCTCTTCAGGAGACGAAGGATCGGATGCACATGCATGCAACTATACGTACGCCAGCCATGCAGTAGGCAGGGCCGGTCCATACATATTCCTGGCCTGGGCGAGACGATAAAATGAGGCCCTTGTGGACAAGTAAAAATTAAGAATATATTGTTTCTCGAAAGAAATTCAGTACATAGCATAGATTGATCGTCCAGAGAACTACATCAGAATAATATGGAAACAATATAGTTCTATATAAAAGAGCGCTCTTTTAAGTTGCACAAAAGAGACTATCATCTCGCTCTTTTAAATATGAAAACTTGTCAAAACTTATAGCAACTTGAACATTTTATTTATTTTTCACTTTATTTTCTCACATATAAACAATTTTTAGAACACATGTCACCAAATAATTACAGAAAAACTGTCAATATATACAGCGAACAAAAGCACCTGAGTATGGGCATATGGCTTGATGTCGAATTCTCGCTGTAGTTTCCGAGATCTACAAGGCTGCAATACTCATTCCCTGTTCCCCCTTCTCATCCCTGGATTGAATGAAGGTTTGAAGAACATGCCAACAAAAGAGTAGAAACTAGGAAGAGAAGAATTGAAGATGTTAGATGGAGAGGCGAGCTGTTTAACAGGAATGAAAAAGAGTACTTGATTAGGCGAAGAAGGGAGACGTACCATCTTTGATGTGGTGATGCCTCAAACGTCTATTGATGGGAACCGTTGAGGATGCAATGAGAGGTGATTGGGGAAGGGGATAGCACCATCGGTCTCCATTAATGGATGCAGGGAGCACCACCTCAAATTTGGAAGTGCACAAGGGGTGGCGCTGTTATGTGGGATTGGAGAATTTGGGGGAGGAGCCGAGAAGGCGAGGTTTTTTTAGGAGCCGAAGAGGCGAGGTGACTGGAGGAGATCGATGGAGTGCTGCAGCAGCCTAGCGAACCAGCGATCGATTTTTTCCACTCGGGAGTGCTAGCTACGTGGTGGGCTTGGGCATTTTCCCTCTTATTTTCTCGACCTAAAGGAAAAAATATCCTAATACGTAAAATGTACTACTGCCTAGGAAGGGGCCCCTACCTACCAGGGGCCCAGGGCGGTAGCCCGTTGCCCCGGCCTATGGGCTGGCCCTAGCAGTACGAGATGATGAGTAATACAAAGGACGTGCATGTCGAGACCATTCACATGCATGCACCAGTGGGCAATACAAAGGATTGGTCTCATTTTTTCCTGCCTCTCGGGTCACACGCGCGTGCGGCTCCGGAGGCCCCCAAATCCCTAAAATAGAAGTCTGTTGCATCTCCTCCCCTGGCCACTACCGACGGACCCCTTAGCGCAGAGCGGGTCGTATCTACAACCGATCTTGGAGGTGGGGTGTGCTGTGGCATGAACCTCGCTGTTGGTTGTTGCAACGCAGGGGAGAGCGCGGTGGAGAAGTGGTGCGGAGGAGCTAGGCAAGGAGGCTGCAGATAGGAGAAGCAGAAAAAGGGTGGTGTGTTGGCGCTGGTGGGTGGCGGCGGTGCGATCTCATTGCCATTGAGGTGGCGGCGCTGAGGAGGCCTACTAGGAGGGAGATCCTGGCGGGCAGCTAGCGGTCGGCCATCTCCACGTGGTGGCGTGGGATGATGCTCCGAACGTCGTCGGCGCCGGAGCGGTGGATGGAGGTGCGGCTCAGATCCAGATCCGATTTGATCCGGGCCTATGGGTCTGGTTCCGTCATGTTGTAGTCCCCTGGTTCGGGAGAAAGCCGTCGTGGTGGTCCTGGACCTTGCACGGCGTGGTTGGAGGTTGTGACTCGTCGCCTAGGTTGATGGTGGTTGCCGGGGTTCGCTCTCTCCATGATGCAAGTATGTAAGGACCATGGCCGCGCGACTTCAATGGCAAGTTGAAGCATCATGGACGGGGTTGCTCCACATGTTGGACATGGGGAGATGCGCGACATTACGGATGAAAGTCATGTTCGGTTTTGGCAGTGCTGGTGAAGATGGCGCCCGTTGTAGGATCGAAAGTATGTCTAGAGGGGGGTGATTAGACTACTTGACAAGATAAACCCTTAGACTTTTCCCAATTTTAGTTGTGGGCTGATACGTCTCCAACGTATCTACAATTTTTGATGGTTTCATGCTATTATCTTATCAAACTTTGGATGTTTTGTATGCCTTTTATATCTTTTTTGGGACTAACTTATTAACTCAGTGCCAAGCGCCAGTTCCTGTTTTTCTGTGTTTTTGACCCTTTTCAGAGGAGGATTTTGAACGGAGTCCAAACGGAATAAAACTTCCGAAAAGATTTTTTCCGAAACAGAAGACGATCGGGAGACTTGAGAACCAAGGCAGGGGGCCACCACGGACCCCACAAGCCCCCTAGTCGCGGCCAGGGGGGCCGCGCCTCCCAGGCTTGTGGGATCCCTGGACCTCCTCTTCCCTAGGTCTTTCGCCTATATATTCCCTAAAATCCCAGAAAAAATCAGGAGATCATCGAAAGTACTTTTCCGCCGCCGCAAGATCCCATCTGGGGCACGTTCTGGTGCCCTGCCGGAGGGGGGATTCGGATACGGAGGGCTTCTTCATCAACACCATGACCTCTCCGATGATGCGTGAGTAGTTCACCATAGACCTACGGGTCCATAGCTAGTAGCTAGATGGCTTCTTCTCTCTCTTGGATCTTCAATACAAAGTTCTCCACGATCTTCATGGAGATCTATCCGATGTAATCTTCTTTTGCGGTGTGTTTGTCGAGATCCGATGAATTGTGGATTTATGATCAGATTATCTATGAATCGTATTTGAGTTTCTTCTTATCTCTTATATGCATGATTTTATATCCTTGTAATTCTCTTCGAGTTGTGGGTTTTGTTTGGCCAACTTGATCTCTGATTCTTGCAATGGGAGAAGTGCTTGGTTTTGGGTTCATACCATGCGGTGACCTCACCCAGTGACATAAGGGGTAGCGAGGCACGCATCGTGTTGTTGCCATCAAGGGTAAAAAGATGGGGTTTTCATCATTGGTTTTAGTTTATCCCTCTACATATGTCATCTTGCTTAAGGTGTTACTCTGTTCGTCATGAACTCAATACACTAGATGCATGCTGGATAGCGGTCGATGTGTGGAGTAATAGTATACTAGATGCAGAAAGTATCGGTCTACTTGTCTCGGACGTGATGCCTATATGTATGATCATTGTCTTAGATATCGTGATGACTTTGCGCGGTTCTATCAATTGCTCGACAGTAATTTGTTCACCCACCGTAATATTTGCTATTTTGAGAGAAGCCTCTAGTGAACACTATGGCCCCCGGGTCTACTTCACACCATATTTTCAGCCTTACTCTTTTACTTCATTGCACTTTCCGCCTTCAGATCTCACTTTGCAATCAATCTTGAAGGGATTGACAACCCCTTTATAGCGTTGGGTGCAAGCTCGTTTGTGTTTGCGCAGGTACTCTGGACTTGACGAGATTCTCCTATTGGATTGATACCTTGGTTCTCAAACTGAGGGAAATACTTACTGCTCCTGTGCTGCATCACCCTTTCCTCTTAAAGGGAAAAACCAACGCAAGCAAGTCTTCGTCAACGTGTCAATTTCTGGCGCTGTTGTTTGAGAAGTAGCAGAAGGATTTCCGGCGCCGTTGCTGGGGAGGATCAAGTCAAGAACTCATCCAAGTAAGTGTCTCAAACTCATCTCTTGCATTTACTTTTTTGCCTCTCGTTTTCCTCTCCCCCACTTCAGGAAAAAAAAATTTACAAAAAATATTTGCCTTTTTCGTTTGCCTTTTTCGTTCGCCCTTTTCTCTCGCTTGCTTTGTGTTCATTTGTGTGGGATAGTCTACCTGTCCTTATGGCTAGATCCACCACTTCGAACGATACTCCCGAGAATGAAGTTCTCAATTTCAAACAAATTGAGGAAGAAAACTTAAAGGACGCTTGGTATAGGATTTGCAATGCTCAAAGTAGATCTACTCATAAGCAATCTACTACTGTCCTGCTTCGCAGTTTTTATGTGGGTATTTCTCCTTGGAATAGGTATATTCTTGACACCATCGTAGGCGGAAATTTCTTGGGTAGCCATACCGTTGATTCTTACGGAGCTGTAATAAATTTGTTAGGCTCACCCCCACTCATGGTTAATGGAACTACCTTAACTCAGGAACATGTGATGCGTAGGCTGGACGTCATTGAAAATAAAGTTGCTACGATCGAACTTATTGCGAATTTGGATAAAAAGATCCACAACCAAATCACTCAGTACGGATCCAAGGTGGGAATGGTTTTGAAAAATCTAAAGGAGAAGGAACCCACAGTTAACGAAAAACTAGGTCATGATTCCGCTAGGATTGGCAAACTAGAGGATGTTATAACCAACTTGGGTTCCGCTTTTGACGCTGTGCAGAATACTCCAAATTTTGCCCACAATAAGGTCACCAAGTCTGTTTTTGTTCCTAAAAATAGTGGTGAATCATCTAGTAAGAAAGTTGAAGACCTTAAGATGATGAGTGATCACGCTACTTATGGTTTGAGCACCAAAGACGACGATACGTGATTCTATCGCTTTATGCCTAGCTAAGGGCGTTAAACAATAGCGCTTGTTGGGAGGCAACCCAATGAATTTACCTTTTTCTTTCTGTTTTGTTGCGTCCACACCATCATAATTCTGTTATGATAGTGTCTTTTGTGTTTCTTTTTGTGTTTGAGCCAAGCAAAACCTTTATGACTAGTCTTGGTGATGGTTGTTTGATCTTGCTGGAAAAAGACAGAAACTTTTCGCTCATGAGATTATTTTTCATTTTTATTCAGAAAGAACTTTTGAGTTGATTCTTTTTTGCTGCTGGTTGATATACCTTTTGCCCAGGCAGTCGTAATTGTTCAGAATTTTTGAGGTAACAGAAGTATACGAAGTATACAGATTGCTACAGACTGGTCTGTTTTTGACAGATTCTGTTTTTGTTGAGTTGGTTGCTTGTTTTGATGAAACTATGGATAGTATCGGGGGGGGGGGGGGTACTAGCCATGGAAAAGTGACAATTCAGTAATCTAACAACAATATAAATAGAAACCAAGATTGCTACAGTACCTAAAAGGGTGGTAGTTTGTTTTCTTGTGCTAATGATATCACGAGTTTCTGTTTAAGTTTTGTGTTGTGAAGTTTTCAAGTTTTGGGTCATGTTCTCATGGACAAAGGGATAAAGAGTGGAAAGAGCTCAAGCTTGGGGATTCCCAAGGCATCCCAAGACAAATTCAAGGACACCAAAAAGCCTAAGCTTGGGGATGCCCCGGGAAGGCATCCCCTCTTTCGTCTTCAATCCATCGGTAACATTACTTGGAGCTATAGTTTTATTCACCACATGATATGTGTTTTGCTTTGAGCGTCTTGTATCGTAGCAGTCTTTTATTTTTGTTGTGTAACAATCATCCTTGCTGCATACCTTTTGAGAGAGACATGCACTCATCGTGATTTTGCTAGAATGCTCATCGTGCTTCACTTATATCTTTTGAGCTAGATAATTTTGCTCTATGTGCTTCACTTAGATCTTTTAGAGCACGACGGTGCGTAACTTGGTAGTTGGCTTGTGCTATGAAAGTAGTCCCAAAGGTGATATGTACCCAAAGAGGATACAAAAACCTCCATCTTCATGTGCATTGAGTAGAAAGAGACGTTTTGGTTCCTCCCAACCAGTTTTGAGACGTGGATTTGGTAATATTAAGAGTTATGTTAGTAGGGTGTTGTGAATCTAGAAATACTTGTGTTGAAGTTAGTGATTCCCGTAACATGCACGTATGGTGAACTGTTATGTTAGGAAGTCGGAGCATAATTGATCTATTGATTGTCATCCTTTGTGTTGCGGTCGGGATCACGCGATGATTAACACCTACCAACCCTTCCCCTAGGAGTATGCGTTTAGCACTTTGTTTCGATTACTAATAAAAACTTTCGCAACAAGTATGTGAGTTCTTCATGAATAATGTGAGTCCATGGTATAGATGCACTTTCACCTTCCACCATTGCTAGCCTCTCTAGTACCGCACAATTTTCGCCGGTGCACAAAGCCACCATATGCCTTCCTCAAAACAGCCACCATACCTACCTACTATGGCATTTTCATATCCATTCCGAGACATATTGCCATGCAACTCCCATTGTTTCGTCTCATTACTTGTGCCGTCACTCTCATATTTCCATTGCATGATCTAAGATAGCTAGCGAGATGTTTCAACGTCATACGCCAAGCTAGATCGTTGCACATCCCGGTACACTGCCGGAGGCATTTCCTATAGAGTCATCATCGTTCTAAGCTTTGAGCTGTGAGTAAATAAAAGTGTGATGATAATCATTATTAGAGCATTGTCCCATGTGAGGAAAAAAAGGGAGGCCAAAGAGCCCAAAAAAGAGAGAGAAAGAGAAAAAAAAGATGCCAAAGAACCCAAATAAAAAAGAGAGAGAAAAAGAGAGAAGGGACAATGCTACTATCTTTTTCCACACTTGTGCTTCATAATAGCACCATGTTCTTCATGATTGAGAGCTTCTTTCTTTGTCACCACCATATACTAGTGGGAATCTTTATTATATAACTTGGCTTGTATATTCCAATGATGGGATTCCTCAAAACTGCACTAGGTCTTCGTGAGCAAGCAAGTTGGATGCACACCCACTAGTTCTCCTTTTGAGCTTTCACATACTTATAGCTCTAGTGCATCCTTTGTATGGCAATCCCTACTCATTCACATTGATATCTATTAATGGGCATCTCCATAGCCCTTTGATACGCCGAGTCAATGTGACCATCTCCTCCTTTTTGTCTCACAACCACCACCACACTCTATTCCACCTATAGTGTTATATCCATGGCTCACGCTTATGTATTGCCTGATAGTTGAAAAAGGTTTGAGAAAGTAAGAGTGGGAAAACAATTATTGACCAATACCGGGGTTGTGCATGATTTAAATTAGTTGTGTGGGGATGATGGAGCATAGCCAGACTATATGATTTTGTAGGGATAACTTTCTTTGGCCTTGTTATTTCGAAAGTTCATGGTTACCTTGCTAGTTTGCTTGAAGTATTATTGTTTTCATGTCAATAGCAAACTATTGTTTTGAATCTTACGGATCTGAACATTCATGTCACATGAAAGAAGTTACAAAGGACAACTATGCTAGGTAGAATTCCACATCAAAAATTCAGTCTTTATCACTTCCCTACTCGAGGAAGAGCAGGAGTTAAGCTTGGGGATGCTTGATATGTCTCCAACGTATCTACAATTTTTGATGGTTTAATGCTATTATCTTGTCAAACTTTGGATATTTTGTATGCCTTTTATATCTCTTTTGGGACTAACTTATTAACTCAGTGCCAAGCGCCAGTTCCCGTTTCTTTCGTGTTTTTGACCCTTTTCAGAGGAGGATTTTGAACGGAGTCCAAACGGAATAAAACTTCCGAAAAGATTTTTTCTGAAACAGAAGATGATCGGGAGACTTGAGAACCAAGGCAGGGGGCCACCAGGGACCCCACAAGCCCCCTAGCCGCGTCCAAGGGGGCCGCGCCCCCCAGGCTTGTGGGATCCCTGGACCTCCTCTGCCCTAGGTCTTTCGCCTATATATTCCCTAAAATCCCAGAAAAAATCAGGAGATCATCGAAAGTACTTTTCCGCCGCCGCAAGCTTCTGTCTCCGCAAGATCCCATCTGGGGCACGTTCTGGTGCCCTGCCGGATGGGGGATTTGGATACGGAGGGCTTCTTCATCAACACCATGACCTCTCCGATGATGCGTGAGTAGTTCACCATAGACCTACGGGTCCATAGCTAGTAGCTAGATGGCTTCTTCTCTCTCTCTTGGATCTTCAATACAAAGTTCTCCATGATCTTCATGGAGATCTATCCGATGTAATCTTCTTTTGCGGTGTGTTTGTCGAGATCCGATGAATTGTGGATTTATGATCAGATTATCTATGAATCTTATTTGAGTTTCTTCTGATCTCTTATATTCATGATTTCATATCCTTGTAATTCTCTTCGAGTTGTGGGTTTTTTTTGGCCAACTTGATCTATGATTCTTACAATGGGAGAAGTGCTTGGTTTTGGGTTCATACCGTGCGGTGACCTCACCCAGTGACAGAAGGGGTAGCAAGGCACGCATCGTGTTGTTGCCATCAAGGGTAAAAAGATGGGGTTTTCATCATTGGTTTGAGTTTATCCCTCTACATCATGTAATCTTGCTTAAGGCCTTACTCTGTTCGTCATGAACTCAATACACTAGATGCATTCTGGGATAGCGGTCGATGTGTGGAGTAATAGTAGTAGATGCAGAAAGTATCGGTCTACTTGTCTCGGACGTGATGCCTATATGTATGATTATTGCCTTAGATATCGTCATGACTTTGCGCGGTTCTATCAATTGCTCGACAATAATTTGTTCGCCCACCATAATATTTGCTATTTTGAGAGAAGCCTCTAGTGAACACTATGGCCCCCGGGTCTACCTCACACCATATTTTCAGCCTTACTCTTTTACTTCGTTGCACTTTCCGCCTTCAGATCTCACTTTGCAATAAATCTTGAAGGGATTGACAACCCCTTTATAGCGTTGGGTGCAAGCTCGTTTGTGTTTGCGCAGGTACTCTGGACTTGACGAGATTCTCCTACTGGATTGATACCTTGGTTCTCAAACTGAGGGAAATACTTACTGTTCCTGTGTTGCATCACCCTTTCCTCTTCAAGGGAAAAACCAACGCAAGCAAGTCTCCGTCAACGTGTAAATTTTTGGCGCTGTTGTTTGAGAAGTAGCATGGGCCAGTTTTAACAATTATGACTAGTCAAGTTCACCCTACACACGCACATCTATAAGTATAGCAGCGAAAAGTAGGACATGCAAATGTAAAGTAGAGGGTAAGGTAGGGAGATCAAACGCAAAGGTTGACACGACGATTTTTTGCATGGTTCCGATAGGTGGAGCTATCGTACGTCCATGTTAGTGGAGACTTCAACCCACGGAGGGTAATGACTGCGAGAGTCCACGGAGGGCTCCACCCACAAGGGGTCCACAAAGAAGCGACCTTGTCTATTCCACCATGGTTTCCGTCCACATAGGACTAGCCTCACTCTTGGTAGATCTTCACGAAGTAGGCGATCTCCTTGCCCTTACAAACATATTGGTTCAACTCCACAACATAAAGTAGGAGGCTCCCAAGCGATACCTAACCAATCTAGGAGGCACCACCCTCCAAAAAGGTAATGGATGAGGTAGAACGATGAACTCCTTGCTCTTGTGCTTCAAAAGATAGTCTACTCAACACTCAATCACCCTCTCACAAATTTGGCATAAGTAGGAGAGATTGATCTTGTGGAAAGCAACTTGGGGAGGCTAGAAATCAAGGTTCAAATGGTGGGTAATTCCAAGAAGAGCGGCAAGCCTGTTGCCAATCCGATGAAGAAACCCAAAGCTGGACCTAAGCCTAAAACGGAGTGTTATAATTGCAAGGGTATGGGTCACTGGAAGCGCAACTTCCCCAAGTATTTGGATGATAAGAAGGAGGCCAAGGAAAAATCAGGTATATTCGATATACATGTTATTGATGTGTACTTAACCAGCTCTCGTAGTAGTGCCTGGGTATTCGATACCGGTTCTATTGCTCATATTTGCAACTCGAAACAGGAAGTGTTGTCACTTGATAACTGGATCACATCATTAGGAGAATTATGTGATGGACTAGACCCAAACTATGAACGTAGCATATTGATCGTGTCGTTTTATTGCTATTATTTTCTGTGTGTCAAGTATTTATTCCTATGACCATGAGATTATATAACTCACTCGCACCGTAGGAATACCTTGTGTGCATCAAACGCCACAATGTAATTGGGTGACTATAAAGGTGCTCTACAGGTATCTCCGAAGGTGTCCACTGAGTTAGTATGGATCAAGACTGGGATTTGTCACTCCGTGTGACGGAGAGGTATCTTGGGGCCCACTCGGTAATACAACATCACACACAAGCCATGCAAGCAATGTGACTAAGTGTAAGTCACAAGATCTTGTATTACGGAACGAATAAAGAGACTTGCCAATAACGAGATTGAAATAGGTATGCGGATACTGACGTTAAAATCTCGGGCAAGTAACATACCGAAGGACAAAGGGAATGACACACGGGATTATATGAATCCTTGACACTGAGGTTAAACCAATAATATCTTCGGAGAATATGTAGGATCCAATATGGGCATCCAGGTCCCGCTATTGGATATTGACCGAGGAGTGCCTCGGGGCATGTCTACATAGTTCTCGAACCCGGAGGGTCTGCACACTTAAGGTTCGACGATGTTTTAGTATAGTTGATTTATATGTGTGGTTACCGAATGTTGTTAAGAGTCCTGGATGAGATCACAGACATCACGAGGGTTTCCAGAATGGTCCGTAAATGAAGATTGATATATAGGATTGTTTCATTTGGTTACCAGAAGGTTTTCGGGCATTACCGACATTGTACTGGGAGTGACGAATGGGTTCCAGAAGTTCACCAGGAGGGGGGCAACCCACCCGGAGGAAGCCCAATGGCCTTAGGGTGGCACACCGGCCCTTAGTGGGCTGGTGGGACAGCCCAAGAGGGCCTTGGCGCCAAGATAAGAAAAACCAAAGAGAAAGAAAAAAAGGGGAGGTGGGAAGGAAGAAAAGGACTCCACTTTCCAATCCTAATTGGAGTAGGATTCCTCCTCTCCTCCTGGCCGGCGCACCCTTGAGGGCTTGGCCCTCAAGGCAAGCCTCCTCCCCCTCCCTCCTATATATGGTGGTGATTTAGGGCTGATTTGAGACAACTTTTGCCACGTGCAACTCAGATCTAGACACCATAGTTTTTCTCTACATCGGATTCCTGCGGAGCTCGGGCGGAGCCTTGCAGGAGTAGATCATCACCACCACCGGAGCACGTTCACGCTGCCGGAGAACTCATCTACTTCTCCATCTTGTTTGCTGGATCAAGAAGGCCAAGATCATCGTCGAGCTGTACGTGTGCTGAACGCGGAGGTGCCGTCCGTTCGGAACTAGATCAGAACGGATCGTGGGACGGATCGGGGACGGTTCGTGGGGCGGATCGAGGGACGTGAAGACGTTCCACTACATCAACCGCGTTTCTTAACGCTTACTGCTATGCAATCTACAAGGGTATGTAGATCCAAATCTCTTCTCGTAGATGGATATCACCATGATAGGTCTTCGTGTGCGTAGGAAAGTTTTTGCTTCCCATGCAACGTTCCCCAACAGGGAGCCCCTCCAAGATTGGATCTCTCTCTGTTCTCTTCTGTTTCACGTTCTGTTTTCTATCCCTTCACCGTTTGTTAAATTCCCGAAGATCCATAACTCTGATCGGGCTAAAAAATTACATGAATTGTTTTCGTAAATTCTCTTTCTTGGACACGAAGTAGAGCCCCAACCGAACTACAGGGTGGCCACTAGAGGGCAGGACGTGACAAGGGGTATGAGTCACGCCCTGGTGCATAGTGGAGCCGCGGGCCTCCGTTTACTTTGATTCCACCTCCCAAAAATCACATATATTACATAATAATTCTCCATAAATTTTTATCACGTTTGGAATTCATTTGATATGGATATTCTGGAAAACAAAAACATGCAACAAACAGGAACTTGTGCTTGGCATTGGATCAAAATGTTAGTCCAATAAATCATATAAAATGTTGCCAGAAATATGTGAAAGTTGTATACTATTGGCATGGAACAATAAAAAATTATAGATACGACAGAGACATATTGGCATCCCCAAGCTTAATTCCTACTCGTCCTCGAGTAGGTAAATGATAAAAAGATAGTTTTTGATGTGGAATACTACCTAGCATAATCTTGATAATATATCTAATCATGGCATGAATATTAATATACAAGTGATTCAAGTAAATAGTCTATCATTTGACAAAAATACATCCATACTCACATTTACTAGCAAACAATTGTGTCCTTTAAAAATAACAATGCTTGAAGAATTCTATCCCTACAAAATCATATAGCTTGTCATGCTTGGTCTTCCTAGCATAAGGTATAAATCATGAGCACCTGATACGTCTCCAACGTATCTACTTTTCCAAACTCTTTTGCCCTTGTTTTGGACTATAATTTGCATGATTTGAATGGAACTAACCTGGACTGACGCTGTTTTCAGCAGAATTGCCTTGGTGTTATTTTTGTGCAGAAATCAAAGTTCTCCAAACGTCCTGAAAATTTACGGGGAGCAGTTTTGGAAAATATCAAAAATACCTGCGCCAGAATCCACCTGAGGGGGTGGGCCAGTGGGCCACAAGCCCCTGCTCCGCCACCACCCCCTGGTGGCGGTGGGTAGGCTTGTGGGGCCCACATGCCTCTGCCGCCCCCAACTCCAGCTCTATAAGTTGTCTTTCGTCCCAGAAAAAAAATAAAAAGAGAAGTTTTCATCACATTTTCGATACGGAGGCGCCACCACCACTTGTTCTTCATCTCGAGGGCAGATCTGGAGTCCGTCTTGGGCTCCGGAGAGGGGAAATCGTCGCCATCATCATCATCAACCTTCTTCCCTCTCCAATTCCATGAAGCTCTTCGTCGTTCGTGAGTAATCTATTCATAGGCTCGCTGGGCGGTGATGAGTAGGATGAGATCTATCATGTAATCGAGTTACTTTTGATGGGGATTGATCCCTAGTATCCACTATGTTCTGAGATTTGATGTTGCTACTACTTTGCCATGCTTAATGCTTGTCACTAGGCCCCGAGTGCCATGATTTCAGATTTGAAATTATTATGTTGTCACCAATATATGTGTGTTTTAGATCCGATCTTGCAAGTTGTAGTTACCTACTATGTGTTATGATCCGGCAACACCAGAGTGACAATAACCGGAACCACTCCCGGTGATGACCATAGTTTGAGGAGTTCATGTGTTCACCAAGTGCTAATGCGTTGGTCCGGTTCTTTATTAAAAGGAGAACCTTAATATCCCATAGTTTCCTTTTGGACCCCGCTGCCACGGGAGGGATGGACAATAGATGTCATGCAAGTTCTTTTCCCTAAGCACGTATGACGACACACGGAATGCATGCCTACATCACATTGACGAATGGGAGCTAGCCACATATCTCTCCGTGTTATAGCTATTGCATGATGAATATCATCCAAACAAATCACCGACCCAATGCCTACGAGTTTGTCCTACTTTTGCTACTACCGTTCCTTGTCTTGCTCTGCTGCTACTACTGTTGCTACTGCCGTTACTTGTCTTGCTCTGCTGCTACTACTGTTGCTACTGCTGTTACTTGTCTTGCTCTGCTGCTACTGCTGTCAGTACTGCTGTTCCTTGCCACTGCTATTGCTTGTTACACTGCCGATACCCGTTACTTCACTGTTACTACTTCGCTGTTACTATTGTGCTTGCAGATACTAATCTTTCAGGTGTGGTTGAATCTGACAAATTCAGCTACTAATATTTCAGAGTATACTCTCACCTCCTGTCTGGCGTACCTACAAATTTGGGTCGAATACTCTACCCTCGAAAACTGCTGCGAACCAACGCGCTCGTGGGCCATCAACAACATTCTTCCAGTTTCATTGCCGGGTAGTGCTACCAGCATTCTTCTGGTGCTGTTGCAGGAGAAGGTTAGTTGTTATAAGCATTCGTCTAGATAACACTAGAGATTGCAGGATCAACACTTTTCTGGAGCCATTGCCAGAGAAGCACAGCTGACGTCAGCATTTTCTGAGTTACTTGGGATTTATATCTGATGATCACTATGAAGAATCTGAAGGATCCGAAGACCAAAGTCTTGCCCTCAACTACGAGGGGAGGTAAGGAATTGCCATCTAGCTCTGCACTTGATTCACCTTCGGTTATGAGTAAGTTTGCGACATTACCTCCTGCTAGAAATCTTGATATGTTGTCTGTGCTTGATGATGCGTGTGATACTACTGCTAGAGATGTTATGCTTGATACTATGCCTGATGATGCTATGCTTGATACTACTGCTAGAGATGCTATGCTTGATACTATGCCTGATGATGCTATGCTTGATACTACTTCTAGAGATGCTATGCTTGATACTATGCTTGATGATGCTATGCTTGATAGTGCTAGAGATGCTATGCTTGATACTGCTAGAGATGCTATGCCTGATACTGCTTTGCCTCATGATGCTAGAGATGCTATTATGCCTGATGATGCTATGCTTGATACTACTAGAGATACTCCTTTGCCTGATGTTCCACCGGGAGCGTTCCTTGATGCTCATATTGCTAGAGTTACTGCCAATGCTCGTGATGCTTCTGATATTGCCAATGCTATTGAGATAGAACCTCCTTTTGCTCCTATTAGACCTAGCTCTCCTAGATATGAATTGCCTGTTATACTTGAGGGTTACGTTATGGAGGGAGAGATAGCTGAGGGTTTTCTTGCGTGTAAGGATGCCTATGACGCTGAGAAATTAGTTCTCAAGTGGAAGGAAAAATCTCGTGAAGCTAGGATGAGAAATGATCCGAAGTTTGCCACTTCGCCTATCTTTGTCACCGATAAGGATTATGAATTCTCTGTCGACCCTGATATAATCTCTCTAGTCGAATCTGATCCTTTTCACGGTTATAAGTCTGAGACGGTCATAGCACATCTTGCCAAACTATCTGAAATAGCCAACCTTTTCACTAATGAGGAGAAGATCCGCCACTACTATATTCTTAAGTTGTTTCCTTTCTCTCTAAAGGATGATGCTAAAGCCTGGTTCACCTCTCTTGCTCCTGGATGTGTGCGTAGTCCCCAGGAGATGGTCTATTACTTCTGTGAGAAATACTTCCCTGCCCATAAGAAGCAAGCTGCCTTGCAGGAAATATACAACTTTGCTCAACTCCAAGAAGAGAGTCTTCCGCAAGCTTGGGGGAGGCTCGTCCAGCTACAGAATGCTTTGCCTGATCACCCTCTCAAGAAGAACGAGATACTTGATATCCTCTATAACGGACTTACCGATGCCTCTAGAGACTACCTAGATAGTTGTGCCGGTTGTGTTTTAGGGAACGAACTGTAGAACAAGCTGAGACACTGCTGAATAATCTCTTGATCAACGATAATGCTTGGACTATCCCGGAACCACCTCCTAAGCCAACTCCTAAGAAAAGAGGTATTCTATTCCTCAGTCCCGAAGATATGCAAGAAGCCAAGAAATATATGCAAGAGAAAGGCATTAGATCTGAAGATGTCAAAAATCTACCACCTATCGAAGAGATCCACAGTCTCGATAACGCGGTACACGTAGTAGAAGTGAATTCTCTGCGTAGGTTTGACGAGAGTGATATTCCTTTTGATAAACCTGCTAGCCTATGCTTTGATGAATTTGACAACTTTGTTGCCAAACAACAGAGTTTCAATGATTATGTTAGCAGACATTTGGAACAAAGTGCTCGTATGCTTAGCCATTTAAGTGCTCATGTAGACAGAAATGTCAATGCCTTGAAGCTTCTGAGTAAACATGCCTCTATGATTACTACTCAGGTAGAACAAGTACTTAAAGCTCAGAATGACCTGCTCAATGAATTAAAAGACAACTCTGTCAGAGTCATTACTAGAGGAGGCAAAATGACTCAGGAACCTTTGTATCCTGAAGGTCATCCTAAGAGAATTGATCAAGATTCTCAAGGAATCAATGCTGATACACCTAGTCATAAGGAGAAGAAGAAGGATGATAGGAGCCTACACGCTAGTTCACCAAATACTGTCACACCTGAAGAACCTAATGATATTTTTGCGTCTGATGCAGAAACACAATATGGTGATGAACATGAACCTCGTGACAATATGGACAGTGATGTGCATAATAATGCTCAACCTAGTCATGATGAGGATGTGGAGATTGAACCTACGGTTAATCCTGATAATCCATGACCTAAGAGATACGATAAGAATGACTTCACTGCTAGGAAGCATGGTAAAGAAAGAGAGCCATGGGTTCAGAGACCTATGCCCTTTCCTCCTAAGCCATCCAAGAAAAAGGATGATGAGGATTTTGAGCGCTTCGTTGAGATGATAAGACCCGTCTTTCTGCAGATGCGGTTAACTGATATGCTCAAGATGTCTCCGTATGCCAAGTACATGAAAGATATCGTGACTAATAAACGGAAGATACCAGATCTTGAGATCTCCACCATGCTTGCCAATTACACTTTCAAGGGTGGAACTCCTAAGAAACTTGGTGATCCCGGAGTGCCCACTATACCTTGCTCCATTAAAGGAAGTTACGTAAGAACTGCCTTATGTGACCTTGGAGCCGGTGTTAGTGTTATGTCGCTCTCTCTTTATCGTAGACTTGAGTTGGATAAGTTGACACACACTAAAATTTCTCTGCAAATGGCCGACAAATCAACTGCTTTTCCTATCGGCGTTTGCGAGGATGTGCCTGTTGTGGTTGCTAATACCACTATCTTAACAGACTTTGTTATCTTGGATATTCGCGAGGACGATGCCATGGCTATCATCCTCGAAAGACCCTTTCTAAACACTGCATGGGCTGTTATAGATTGCAACAAAGGCAATGTCACTTTCCATGTCAACGGTAATGAGCACACAGTGCACTTTCCGAAGAACTAATATCCAATACATTGCATCAATGCTATTGAAAAGACTTCATCGATTCTCATTGGGAGCTTTGAATGCCCTATTCCTCGTGTCAAGATGAAGTATGATTTGCTTGTTGGGGAGATTCATATCCCCATTGAGGTGAATTAGTGGCTATTCGAAAATTCTCCGTTCTCTCTTGCGATTTGAGAAAGTTTTGTCATAAGGACTTGATCAACCCCATTGACGAATTTCTTCCGATGACCATGAAACGGATGAATCAGAGAGTCACATACCTCTGTTTTGAGTCTTCATTTTATGTTGCTTAGAAGAAAAATGATGGAATTAGTTTAGCTTTTCCTGTTTTCTGTTTTAGCGTCCCGGAGAAAAATACCTCGAAAATAAAAGTTCTCTCATGGTCGTGAAAATTTAGTATGATTTTTTCTGGAATTTTTGAAAATTTCTGGGCCTGAGAGCTGGTCAGGGGGCCTGACCAGTGGGCCACAAGCCCCCCCACCGCCACCTACCCCCCTGGTGGCGGGGTGCAAGATTGTGGGGCCCACAGGCACCCCCTCCACTCATTCCAGCTCCTAGCCTCTTCTTCGACCTCCAGAAAAAATTGTTTCGCAGCTCAAACCCGTGTTCTTGCTCATTTGGCTATGATTTTCAATATCCTTGCTCAAAGCACCATTCTCCGAACTGTTTTGGGGAAATTACTCCTTGGTAAGTGACTCCTCCATTAGTCCAATTAGTTTTTTGCTCTAGTGCTTTATCCTTCGCGAATTCTTGCTACCTTGGTGACCCTGTTCTTGAGCTATAAAAGTTGATTTTAGCTGGTCCCAAGTAGTTTTAGCACGTGATACGGTCTCTAGGCACTAGTAGGAGTAGTTGCTACAAGTTGGGTTAACCCTTATTCACTTTTCTTTCGAAGTCTCTAAAAAATTTCAGAATTTTTCAGAGCTAGAAAAGGGAAAGATGAGGAGGTTCTTGAGAGGCTCTTCAAGCCGTAACTCCAAGGAGGACGAGAAGAATCACCCCAAGTACGCAGTCCCTCGAGTCACAGAAGTTCGAGCGTGCGAGTGGCCAAGTGATGAATTTTTGCATGCCGCCGGACTTTATGAAGACTTTTATTACTTGGTGGAGAACGCAGGTGATGGGGTCATAGTCCTAGGGTAGGGTCATAGGCCTGTCCTACAGGTCCTACCCAAGGACTACCCCACGCAAGGGACAGGACCTTAAGTGTGCCCGACTGTATTAAGGTGCCCCCATCATCCAGTCGGTAACGGGCCCAGAATCATCCAGTCGGACACTAAGACTCGGAGGACACCGGACCTACTGACTGGATACACTCGGTGCGTCGTAACCTCCCTGGAGGGAATCTACTGTACGTTTCCGGGTGCATTAACTAGCATTTATAGCATACGTTACCTGTAACGCATGCATTCAATCGCCACTACTCCACCCTTGAATCAGAACCGTTGTGGAGGGCAGCGCACTCTATATAAGCCACCCTCCCCCACTGGTAAAAGGGTTAGAAAAACATTGTACTCCATATTACACTCGGTAACAAGCTCCAAGAGCACTGAGACGTAGGGCTATTACCTCCACCATAGAGGGGTCTGAACTCATACAACCTCGCCGTAGCTAGGACTCTGCCCATCTCATTCGTACCCTACACATCTACTGTTAGGCTTATACCCACGACAACAGGTCTTACTGCGTTCGTTGAAGATAAGTGCTCACAATACCTCCTCCTCACCAATATTTTCGTTCAAAGCTTCAACTTTTATCCGGGGAAGAATCCTCCCATGGTTGAGTTCATGATATACGATGTCCCCCAGTGCATGACGCTGCATCATTTTTGCAATGTATGCAAATTACCTTATGTCGGGAATATCCGTGACCCTCGTCCACGAGACTTGGAGGATTTCATTGGTTCTATTGCTGTTGGAGAGGAGAGAGGGGTGTCTCGCGCTAGAATAGCTAGCATACATTTTCCTGTGCTTCGGTACTTCTCATTATTTGTGGGAAAATGTTTGATTGGCCGTGGGGAGGCTGGGTCACTTAGTTCTCCAGACCTTGCGGTTTTGCGCGAAGGCCTTTATAACGATAAGACTTATAGCTTGGGCGCTATAGTAGCTCAACGGTTGAACCTGAACCGCTCTAAAGGTGTTGTCTATGGAGGTATCTATGCTACCCGTCTTGCCAGACACTTTGAGATACCCATTAGATTGGGAGAGGAAGGAGAAATGCTTCTCCCTGAGAGATATCTGGATTATGACAGCATGGTTCGCCATGATTTTCTGGATAGAGATGGTAGTAGACGGATGATTTATAACCTGGTGTTTAGTCAGGGTACTCGAGAGACTATTACTTTGCCTGCTCCTTCTTTGTTTGATCTTCATTGAGGCAGGTACACTATTATGCCCGCGGACATCTACGCATATTGGGGCTTGGCCCAACCACAGGCGCCCGCGCCCGAGCCGCGAGTCGAGTACCAGACGCCAGTTTATCAGTGGGATCCAGAGGAGCTCACACAGCAGTGGCATCCACAGTCTGCTCCGGAGTATCCTGGAGCTGGTTATTTCCCACCACGGGAGTAGACCAAGCTAGGCCAAAAGCCTAAGCTTGGGGGAGTGCGTGTTCTCATCGACTTTATATTCATGCTTATGCTTTCACTTTGTTAGCCGGTGTTCACACTTTGCCACTGTATTATCCATGCTAGTTTCTTTTCGTTTTCTTGTTTTCTTGTTTTGTGTCCTTTTGAGGAAACCCAAAAAGATTTTTCTTTCTTCTTTTGCTTGTTGGGAGCTTTCCCGTGTAAATAGTTTTCTTTTCTTTGTGTCAAGGTAGAAGATATTGGTTACAATGCTTAGTGGTTCTTACATGCTTACCTGTTTAGCTTTCAAAGAGCCATATTATCTTGTCTTCTCCTTTGTGTTTTCCTGCAGATTCAGCTTAGTCCAATGCGCTTATTATCATTTTCATCGTTCGATCGTGCAAATGAAAGGCAACAATGATGATATATGATGAAGTGACTGAGACTGAAAAGCTGGTATGAACTCTATCTATTTTGTTTTTGTAAATATGACTAGCTTGTCAACCCAGATTTAGCTTTGTTGTGAGAGAACCATGTTTGCAATGACAACTTAGAGATCATAGTTTCTGATGCCATGCTTATTTAGCTGAGAGCTTATAATGGTTTGTCTTCATTGCCAACATAGATTTTGAGATGACTATGATGTAGTATGATAGGATGGTATTCTCCTTTGAATGTTTCAAGTGGCTTGACTTGGCGCATGTTCATGCATGTAGTTGAAACAAAATCAACATAGCCTCTATGATGTTCGTATTCATGGTGAGTTATATCATGTTCATGCTTCATTCAATGTTAGTCAAACTCATTGCATCTTGATGACTGTTGTCGCTCTCTAGTTGGTCGCTTCCCAGTCTTCTGCTAGCCTTCACTTGTACTAAGCGGGAATACTGCTTGTACATCCACCTCCATAAACCCAAAAGTGTTTCCATGAGAGTCCACCATATCTACCTATTTGCGGTATGTACCTGCCGTTCCAAGTAAATTTCCATGTGCCATTCTCTAAACCTTCAAGAAATAATTTGTTTTGCATGCCCGAACCGCTCATGTGGTGATAGAGGGCTATTGGTATCTTCCATGCTAGGAGTGTTATCCTCGACATGTGTTTATTCACAGTCCTTCATGAGAAAGGGGCCGGTATTTGGGATGCCCAGTTCCATGCTTAAATCGAAAACATAACTGTAAAACAAGACTCCCCCCGGACTGATGTTAGTATGGACGGTACCCGAGGATTCGGCTAGCCGTGGAGTGTGATTGATTGGTGGTTGGGGGAGTTAAAACTTTACTTTTCTGTTTGGAAACCGCCTATAGCATGAGTAGCATGGAAGATATTGAGAACTCTTGGTCATTGCGTTGATAATGAAAGCATACCACCCAAAATTATTATCTCTATTTTCAAAGCTTGAGCTCTGGCACCTCTACAAATCAATGCTCCCCTCTGCGAAGGGCTTGTCTATTTATTTTCCTGTCGAGTCATCCTCCTCTTATATAAGCACCAATTAGAGAGCACCTCTGTCATTTTTATGCTTTGTTTTTTATTGATATTGAGTATGACTATGACTGGATCTTCGTTGCTATGAATTACAATGTTTAGTCAGCCCTTGATCTTTGAAAGTGCTCTGCATTTATGTTTTGCGGTCTCAGAAAGAGCTAGCGAGATACCACCTATTCATATTGCTTCATGCTTGTTTTGATTGAAGTGTTGATATTTGAAACTCATTATTATTTGCTCGTTTGCTGATTATGCCATTGATATTAGTTTACCGTGAGACCTTTGTGTCATTTGCTTATGTGGTTAACTTGTGATCTTGCTGAAATTCTGGTTGTTAGACATAGTTGTAACAACAAGATCAAACAGAGTTTGTCAAAGTTTTTCTTTGTCTCTCAGTTTGTCAACTGAGTTGCTTGAGGACAAGCAAGGTTTTAAGCTTGGGGGAGTTGATACGTCTCCAACGTATCTACTTTTCCAAACTCTTTTGCCCTTGTTTTGGACTATAATTTGCATGATTTGAATGGAACTAACCTGGACTGACACTCTTTTCAGCAGAATTGCCTTGGTGTTATTTTTGTGAAGAAATCAAAGTTCTCCAAACGTCCTGAAAATTTACGGGGAGCAGTTTTGGAAAATATCAAAAATACCTGCGCCAGAATCCACCTGAGGGGGTGGGCCAGTGGGCCACAAGCCCGTGCTCCGCCACCACCCCTTGGTGGCAGTGGGCAGGCTTGTGGGGCCCACACGCCTCTGCCGCCCCCAACTCTAGCTCTATAAGTTGTCTTTCGTCCCAGAAAAAATAAAAAGAGAAGTTTTCGTCGCGTTTTCGATACGGAGGCGCCGCCACCACCTGTTCTTCATCTGGAGGGCAGATCTGGAGTCCGTCTTGGGCTCCGGAGAGGGGAAATCGTGGCCATCGTCATCATCAACCTTCTTCCCTCTCCAATTCCATGAAGCTCTTCGTCGTTCGTGAGTAATCTATTCGTAGGCTTGCTGGGCGGTGATGAGTAGGATGAGATCTATCATGTAATCGAGTTACTTTTGATGGGGACTGATCCCTAGTATCCACTATGTTTTGAGATTTGATGTTGCTACTACTTTGCCATGCTTAATGCTTGTCACTGGGGCCCGAGTGCCATGATTTTAGATCTGAAATTATTATGTTGTCACCAATATATGTGTGTTTTAGATCCGATCTTGCAAGTTGTAGTTACCTACTATGTGTTATGATCCGGCAACCCCGGAGTGACAATAACCGGAACCACTCCCGGTGATGACCATAGTTTGAGGAGTTCATGTTTTCACCAAGTGCTAATGCGTTGGTCCGGTTCTTTATTAAAAAGAGAACCTTAATATCCCGTAGTTTCCTTTTGGACCCCGCTGCCACGGGAGGGATGGACAATAGATGTCATGCAAGTTCTTTTCCCTAAGCACGTATGACGACACATGGAATGCATGCCTACATCACATTGACGAACGGGAGCTAGCCACATATCTCTCCGTGTTATAGCTGTTGCATGATGAATATCATCCAAACAAATCACCGACCCAATGCCTACGAGTTTGTCCTACTGTTGCTACTGCCGTTACTTGTCTTGCTCTGCTGCTACTACTGTTGCTACTGCCGTTACTTGTCTTGCTCTGCTGCTACTACTGTTGCTACTGCTGTTACTTGTCTTGCTCTGCTGCTACTGCTGTCACTACTGCTATTCCTTGCCACTGCTATTGCTCGTTACACTGCCGATACCCGTTACTTCGCTGTTACTACTACGCAGTTAATATTGTGCTTGCATATACTAATCTTTCAGGTGTGGTTGAATCTGACAAATTCAGCTGCTAATACTTGAGAGTATACTCTCACCTCCTGTCTGGCATACCTACAAATTTGGGTCGAATACTCTACCCTCGAAAACTGTTGCGTACCCACGCGCTGGTGGGCCATCAACAACATTCTTCCAGTTTCATTGCCGGGGAGTGCTATCAGTATTCTTATGGTGCCGTTGCAGGAGAAGGTTAGTTGTTATAAGCATTCGTCTAGCTAACACTAGAGATTGCAGGATCAACACTTTTCTGGAGCCATTGCCAGAGAAGCACAGCTGACCTCAGCACCCCGGTGTCAAATCAAGCAATTGGATCATACTTTTTAATGCGCTACAACTTTTTATTACTTACATGAGCATGGACCATGGATATAGCATAAATGTGAAATAAAATATGGTTGTAGGTTTCAAAGGGGTATAAGTTAAGAACGAAGTCTCACATACACTCGGCGTATCAACAGGGTATGAAGATGCCCATCAATAGATATCAATGCGAGGAGTAGGGATTGCCATGCAACAAATGCACCAAGAGCTATAAGTGTATGGAAGCTCAATATGAAAATTTAGTGGGTGTGCATTGCTACTTCTCAAACAACAGCGCCATAAATTGACACGTTGACGGAGGCTTGCTTGCGCTGGTTTTTCCCTTGAAGAGGAAAGGGTGATGCAACACAGGAGCAGTAAGTATTTCCCTCAGTTTGAGAACCAAGGTATCAATCCAGTAGGAGAATCTCGTCAAGTCCAGAGTACCTGCGCAAACACAAAAGAGCTTGCACCCAATGCTATAAAGGGGTTGTCAATCCTTTCAAGATTGATTGCAAAGTGAGATCTGAAGGCGGAAAGTGCAACGAAGTAAAAGAGTAAGATTGAAAATATGATGTGAAGTAGACCCGGGGGCCATAGTGTTCACTAGAGGCTTCTCTCAAAATAGCAAATATTACGGTGGGTGAACAAATTACTGTCGAGCAATTGATAGAACCACGCAAAGTCATGACGATATCTAAGGCAATGATCATACATATAGGCATCACGTCCGAGACAAGTAGACCGATACTTTCTGCATCTACTACTATTACTCCACACATCGACCGCTATCCAGCATGCATCTAGTGTATTGAGTTCATGACGAACACAGTAACGCCTTAAGCAAGATGACATGATGTAGAGGGATAATCTCAAACCAATGATGAAAACCCCATCTTTTTACCCTTGATGGCAACAACATGATGCGTGCCTCGCTACCCCTTCTGTCACTAGGTGAGGTCACCGCACGGTAAGAACCCAAAACCAAGCACTTCTCCCATTGCAAGAATCATAGATCAAGCTGGCGAAACAAAACCCACAACTCGAAGAGAATTACAAGGATATGAAATCATGCATATAAGAGATCAGAAGAAACTCAAATAAGATTCATAGATAATCTGAACATAAATCCACAATTCATCGGATCTCGACAAACACACTGCAAAGGAAGATTACATCGGATAGATCTCCATGAAGATCATGGAGAACTTTGTATTGAAGATCCAAGAGAGAGAGGAAGCCATCTAGCTACTAGCTATGGACCCGTAGGTCTATGGTGAACTACTCACGCATCATCGGGAGGTCATGGTATTGATGAAGAAGACCTCCGTATACGAATCCCCTTCCGGCAGGGCACCAGAACGTGCCCCAGATGCGATCTTGCGGAGACAGAAGCTTGCGGGGCGGAAAAGTACCTTTGATGATCTCGTGATTTTTTCTGGATTTTTTGGGAATATATAGGCAAAAGACCTAGGGCAGAGGAGGCCCACGGAGCCCACAAGCCTAGGAGGCGCGGGCCCCCTGGCCGCGGCTAGTGGGCTTGTGGGGTCCCTGGTGCCCCCCTGCCTTGGTTCTCAAGTCCCCCGATCCTCTTCTGTTTCGGAAAAAATCTTTTTGGAAGTTTTGTTCCGCTTGGACTCCGTTTAAAATCCTCCTCTGAAAAGGGTCAAAAATACGGAAAAAACAGGAACTGGCACTTGGCACTAAGTTAATAAGTCAGTCCCAAAAAAGATATAAAAGGCATAAAAAACATCCAAAGTTTGACAAGATAATAGCATGAAACCATAAAAAATTATAGATACGTTGGAGACGTATCAAGCATCCCCAAGCTTAACTCCTGCTCGTCCTCGAGTAGGGAAGTGATAAAGACTGGATTTTTGATGTGGAATGCTACCTAGCATAGTTGTCATTTGTAACTTCTTTCGTGTGACATGAATGTTCAGGTCCGTAAGATTCAAAACAATAGGTTGCTATTGACGTGAGAACAATAATACTTCAAGCAAACTAGCAAGGTAATCATGAACTTTCAAAATAACAAGGCCAAGGAAAGTTATCCCTACAAAATCATATAGTTTGGCTATGCTCAATCATCCTCACACAACTAATTTAAATCATGCACAACCCCAGTATTGGCCAAGTAATTGTTTTCGCACTCTTACTTTCTCAAACTTTTTATAACTATCACGCAATACATGAGCGTGAGCCATGGATATAGCACTATAGGTGGAATAGAGTGTGGTGGTCGTTGTGAGACAAAAAAGAGGAGATGGTCACATTGACTCGGTGTATCAAAGGGCTATAGAGATGCCCATTTATAGATATCAATGTGAATGAGTATGGATTGCCATACAAAGGATGCACTAGAGCTATAAGTATGTGAAAGCTCAAAAGGAGAACTAGTGGGTGTGCATCCAACTTGCTTGCTCACGAAGACCTAGGGCAATTTTGAGCAAGCCCTGTTGGAAATATGCCCTAGAGGCAATAATAAATTAGTTATTATTATATTTCTTTGTTCATAATAATCGTTTATTATCCATGCTATAATTTTATTGATTGGAAACACAGCGCATGTGTGGATACATAGACAAAACACTGTCCCTAGTAAGCCTCTAGTTGACTAGCTCGTTGATCAAAGATGGTCAAGGTTTCCTGACCATAGGCAAGTGTTGTCACTTGATAACGGGGTCACATCATTAGGAGAATCATGTGATGGACTAGACCCAAACTAATAGACGTAGCATGTTGATCGTGTCATTTTGTTGCTACTGTTTTCTGCATGTCAAGTATTTGTTCCTATGACCATGAGATCAGATAACTTACTGACACCGGAGGAATGCTTTGTGTGTATCAAACGTCGCAACGTAACTGGGTGACTATAAATATGCTCTACAGGATTCTCCGAAGGTGTTCGTTGAGTTAGTATGGATCGAGACTGGGATTTGTCACTCCGTGTGACGGAGAGGTATCTCGGGGCCCACTCGGTAATACAACATCATACACAAGCCTTGCAAGCATTGTGACTTAGTGTAAGTTGCGGGATCTTGTATTACGGAACGAGTAAACAGACTTGCCGGTAAACGAGATTGAAATAGGTATGCGGATACTGACGATCGAATCTCGGGCAAGTAACATACCGAAGGACAAAGGGAATGACATACGGGATTATATGAATCCTTGGCACTGAGGTTCAAACGATAAGATCTTCGTAGAATATGTAGGATCCAATATAGGCATCCAGGTCCCGCTATTGGATATTGACCAAGGAGTCACTTGGGTCATGTCTACATAGTTCTCGAACCCGCAGGGTTTGCACACTTAAGGTTCGACGTTGTTTTATGCGTATTTGAATTATATGGTTGATTACCGAATTTTGTTCGGAGTGCGGGATGAGATCACGGACGTCACGATGGTTTCCGGAATGGTCCGGAAACGAAGATTCATATATAGGATGACTTCATTTGCTTACCGGAAGGTTTTCGGGCATTACTGGTAATGTACCGGGAATGATGAATGGGTTCCGGATCTTTACTGGGAGGGGGGACGACCCACCCGGGAGGGCCCAAGGACCTTGGGGGTGGCGCACCAAGTAGGTGGGGTCAGCCCAAGGCTGTCTTGCACAAGAGAGAAAGAAAAACCAAAAGAAGAGAAAAAAAAAAGGGAAAGGTGGGAAAGAAGAGAAGGACTCCACCTTCCAATCCTAGTTGGACTAGCATTGGAGGAGGACTCCAACTCCTCCTTGGTGGCGCAGCCCTTGGGGATCCTTGAGCCTCAAGGCAATCCTCCCCTCCCCTCCTCCTATATATATGGAGCTATCAGGGCTGATTTGAGACAACTTTTGCCACGGCAGCCCGACCACATACATCCACGGTTTTTCCTCTAGATTGCGTTTCTGCGGAGCTCGGGCGGAGCCCTGCTGAGATTAGATCACCACCAACCTCCGGAGCGCCGTCACGCTGCCGGAGAACTCATCTACCTCTCCATCTCTCTTGCTAGATCAAGAAGGCCGAGATCATCGTCGAGCTGTACGTGTGCTGAACGCGGAGGTGTCGTCCGTTCGGCACTAGATCAGAGCGGATCGTGGGACGGATCGCGGGACGGTTCGTGGGACGGTTCGCGGGGCGGATCGAGGGACGTGAGGACGTTCCACTACATCAACCGCGTTTCTTAACGCTTCTGCTGTGCGATCTACAAGGGTACGTAGATCAGAAATCCCCTCTCATAGATGCACATCACCATGATAGGTCTTCGTGCGCGTAGGAAATTTTTTGTTTCCCATGCGACGTTCCCCAACAGTGGTATCAGAGCTAGGTTCATGCGTAGATGTCTTCTCGAGTAGAACACAAAAGTTTTTATGGGCGGTGATGTGCGTTTTGCTGCCCTCCTTAGTCTTTTCTTGATTCTGCGGTATTGTTGGATCGAAGCGGCTCGGACCGACATTACTCGTACGCTTACGAGAGACTGGTTTCATCGCTACGAGTAACTCCGTTGCTCAAAGATGACCGGCGTGTGTCGGTTTCTCCAACTTTAGTTGAATCGGATTTGACCGAGGAGGTCCTTGGATGAGGTTAAATAGCAATTCATATATCTCCGTTGTGGTGTTTGCGTAAGTAAGATGCGATCCTACTAGATACCCATGGTCACCACGTAAAACATGCAACAACAATTAGAGGATGTCTAACTTGTTTTTGCAGGGTATGCTTGTGATGTGATATGGCCAACAATGTGATGTGATATATTGGATGTATGAGATGATCATGTTTTAATAGTTAATATCGACTTGCACGTCGATGGTACGGCAACCGGCAGGAGCCATAGGGTTGTCTTTAAACTAACGTTTGTGCTTGCAGATGCATTTACTATATTGCTAGGACGTAGCTTTAGTAGTAATAGCATGGGTAGCACGACAACCCCGATGGCGACACGTTGATGGAGATCATGATGATGGAGATCATGGTGTGATGCCGGTGACAAGAAGATCGTGCCGGTGCTTTGGTGATGGAGATCAAGAAGCACATGATGATGGCCATATCATGTCACTTATGAATTGCATGTGATGTTAATCCTTTATGCACCTTTTCTTGCTTAGAACGACGGTAGCATTATGAGGTGATCTCTCACTAAAATTTCAAGACGAAATTGTGTTCTCCCCGACTGTGCACCGTTGCAACAGTTCTTTGTTTCGAGACACCACGTGATGATCGGGTGTGATAGACTCAACGTTCACATACAACGGGTGCAAAACAGTTGCACACGTGGAACACTCGGGTTAAGCTTGACGAGCCAAGCATGTGCAGACATGGCCTCGGAACACATGAGACCGAAAGGTCGAGCATGAATCATATAGTTGATATGATTAGCATAGAGATGCTTACCACTGAAACTATTCTCGACTCACGTGATGATCGGACTTGAGATAGTGGATTTGGATCATATACCACTCAAATGACTAGAGAGATATACTTTTTGAGTGGGAGTTCTTAAGTAATATGATTAATTGAACTAATTGTCATGAACATAGTCTAATGGTCTTTGCAAATTACGATGTAGCTTGCGCTATAGCTCTACTGTTTTTATATGTTCCTAGAGAAAATTTAGTTGAAAGTTGATAGTAGCAACTTTGCGGACTGAGTCTCTAAAACCGAGGATTGTCCTCGTTGCTGCGCAGAAGGCTTATGTCCTTAATGCACCACTCGGTGTGCTGCACCTCGAGCGTCGTCTGTAGATGTTGTGAACATCCGACATACACGTTTCTGATGACTACACGATAGTTCAGTGCAAAATACTTAATGGCTTAGAAGCAAGGCGCTGAAGACGTTTTGAAACGTCACGGAACATAAGAGATGTTCTAAAGAGATGAAATTGTGATTTCATGCTTGTGCCCTTGTTAAGAGGTATGAGACCTCCGACAAGATTCTTTGTCCACGAAGTAAAGGAGAAAAACTCAACCGTTGAGCATGTGCTCAGATTGTCTCAGTACGACAATCGCTTGAATCAAGTGGGAGTTGATCTTCCAGATAAGATAGTGATGGTTCTCCAAAGTCACTGCCACCAAGCTATGAGAGCTTCGTGATGAACTATAACATATCAAGGATAGATACAATGATCCTTGAGCGATTCGCGATGTTTGACACTACGAAAGTAGAAATCAAGAAGGAGCATCAATAGTTGATGGTTAGTAAAACCACTAAGTTTTGATAAAGGCAAGGGCTAGAAGGGATACTTCGTGAAACGACAAAGCAGTTGTTGCACTAATGAAGAGACCCCAGATTAAACCCAAGCCCGGGACTAAGTGCTTCTGTTATGGGGGGAACGGTCACTGAGGCGGAGCAACTCTAGATACTTGGTAGATAAGAAGGCTGGCAAAAGTCGAAAGAAGTATATTTGATATACATGATGTTGATGTGTACTTTACTAGTACTCCTAGTAGCACGAGGGTATTGGATACCGGTTCAGTTGCTAAGTGATTAGTAACACGAAATGAAAGCTACGGCATAAACGGAGACTAGCTAAAGGCGAGGTGACGATACGTGTTGGAAGTGCTTCCAAGGTTGATATGATCAAACGTCGCACACTCCCTCTACCATCGGGATTGGTGTTAAACCTAAATAATTGTTATTTGGTGCTTGCGTTAAGCATGAACATGATTGGATCGTGTTTATTGCTATAAGATTATTCATTTAAAGAGAATAATGGTTACTCTATTTGCTTGAATAATCACCTTCAATGGTTTATTGAATCTCGATCGTAGTGTTACACATGTTCATGATATTGGTGCCAAAAGATACAAGGTAATGATGATAGTACCACTTACTTGTGGCACTGCCGCTTGAGTCATGTTGGTATAAATTGCATGAAGAGGTTCCATGCTGATAGATCTTTATACTCACTTGATTTTGAATCGCTAGTGACATGCAAATCATACCACATGAGCAAGGCCTTGTTTTCATTGAGATGAAACAAGATAGTAACTTGTTGGAAGTGATACATTTTGATGTATGCAGTCCAATGGGTGCTCAGGCACGCAGTGGATATCATTATGTTCTTACTTCAATGACGATTTGAGCAGATACAAGAGTATTTACTTAATGAATCACAAGTCTGAAATATTGAAAAGTTCAATTCTGTTTCGGAGTGAAGTTCGTCGTAACAAGAGGATAAACTGTCTACGATATGATCATAGAAATGAATATCTGAGTTACGAGTTTTGGTACGCAGTTAAGACAATGTGGAAATTGTTTCACAGTTCATGCCACGTGGAACATCATAGTGTGATTATGTGTCTGAACGTCATAGGCACGCACTATTTGGTATGGTGCATGCTATGATGTCTCTTATCGAATTACCACTATCGTTTATGGGTTATGCATTAGAGACATCCGCATTCACTTTAAATAGGGCACCGCGTATTTCCGTTGAGATGACACAATATAGACTGAGGTTTAGAGAAATCTAAACTGTCGATTCTTGAAAGTTTGGGGCTTCGACACTTATGTGAAAAAGTTTGAGTCTGATAAGCTCGAACCCAAAGCGGATAAATGCATCTTCATAGGATATCCAAAATAGCTGGGTACATCTCCTATCTCAGATCCGATAGCAAAGTGTTTGTTTCTAGAAACGAATCCTTTCTCGAGGAAAGGTTTCTCTCGAAAGAGTTGAGTGGGAGGGTGGTAGAACTTGATAAGGTTATTGAACCATCACTTCAACCAGTGTGTAGCAGGGCGCATGAAGTTGTTCCTGTGGCGCCTACACCAATTGAAGTGAAAGCTGATGATGGTGATCATCGAGCATCGGATCAAGTTACTACAAGCGTCGTAGGTTGACAAGGTCGCGTACTACTGCAGAGTGGTACGTAACCCTGTCTTGGAGGTAATGTTGTTGAGCAACAGTGAAACTACGAGTTATGGAGAAAGCAATGGTGGGCCCGGATTCCGACAAATGGCTGGAAGCCCTGAAATCCGAGAGAGGATCCATGTATGAAAACAAAGTGTAGACTTTGGAAGAACTACTGGATGGTCATAGGACTATTGAGTAAAGATGGATCTTTAAAAGGGAAGACAGACGATGATGGTGATAAGTCACTATTAAGAAAAGCTCGACTTGTCGCAAAGATGTTTCCGACAAGATCAAACAGTTGACTATGATGAGACTTTCTCACTCGTTGCGATGCTAAAAGTCTGTTAGAATTATGTTAGTAGTTGCTGCATTATTTATGAAATATTGCACATAGGATGACAAAACATTGTTTCCTTGACGGTTTCCTTGAGCAAACATTGTATGTGATACAACCAGGAGGTTTTGTCGATCCTAAAGATACTAACAAGTATGCAAGCTCCAGCGATCCTTCAATGGACTGATGCAAGCATCTCGGAGTTGGAATATACACTTTGATGAGATGATCAAAGATTTTGGGTTTGTACAAGGTTTATGAGAAACTTGTATTTCCAAAGAAGTGAGTGGAAGCACTATAGAATTTATGATAAGTATATGTGGTTGACATATTGTGGATAAGAAGTAATGTAGAATTTCTGTAAAGCATACAAGGTTGTTTGAAAGGAGTTTTTCAAAGGAATACCTGGATTGCGCTACTTGAACGTTGAGCATCAAAGATCTATGGAGATAGATCGAAAGCGCTTAATAGAAGTTTCAACAAGATGCATGCCTTGACAAGTTTTTGAAGGAGTTCAAGATAGATCAGCAAAGAAGGAGTTCTCTGTTGCGTTGTGAGGTGTGAATTTGAGTAAGACTCAAAACCCGACCCTGGCAGAATAAAGAGAATAGACGAAGGTCGTCTTCTATGCCTTGGCCGTAGAATCTGAAGTATGCCATGCTGGGTACCGCACCTGATGTGTGCCTTGAGTCAAAGTCTGTTGAGAGGTACAGAGAGTGATCCATGATTGAATCACTAGCAACGGTCAAAATTTATCCTTGGTAACTGATGGACTAAGGAATTTTTCTCGATTATGGAGGTGGTTAAAAAAGTTCGTCGTAAAGGGTTACGTCAATGCAAGCTTTGACACTAATCCGAATAGCTATGAGTAGTGAAACGGATTCGTATAGTAGAGTAGATATTTGGAGTATTTCCGAATAGCAAATAGTAGCAGCATCTATAAGATGACATAAAGATTTGTAAAGAACACACGGATCTGAAAGTTTCAGAACCGTTGACTAAAACCTCTCTCACGAGCAAGACGTGATCAGACCCCATAACTATATGGGTGTTGGATTCGTTGGAATCACATGGTGATGTGAACTAGATTATTGACTCTAGTGCAAGTGGGAGACTGTTGGAAATATGCCCTAGAGGAAATAATAAATTAGTTATTAGTATATTTATTTGTTCATAATAATCATTTATTATCCATGCTATAATTGTATTGATTGGAAACACAGTGCATGTGTGGATACATAGAGAAAACAATGTCCCTAGTAAGCCTCTAGTTGACTAGCTCGTTGATCAAAGATGGTCAAGGTTTCCTGACCATAGGCAAGTGTTGTCACTTGATAACAGGATCACATCATTAGGAGAATCATGTGATGGACTAGACCCAAACTAATAGACGTAGCATGTTGATCGTGTCATTTTGTTGCTACTGTTTTCTGCGTGTCAAGTATTTGTTCCTATGACCATGAGATCATATAACTTACTGACACCGGAGGAATGCTTTGTGTGTATCAAACGTCGCAACATAACTGGGTGACTATAAAGATGCTCTACAGGTATCTCCGAAGGTGTTCGTTGAGTTAGTATGGATCGAGACTGGGATTTGTCACTCCGTGTGACGGAGAGGTATCTCGGGGCCCACTCGGTAATACAACATCATACACAAGCCTTGCAAGCATTGTGACTTAGTGTAAGTTGACGGATCTTGTATTACGGAATGAGTAAAGAGACTTGCCGGTAAACGAGATTGAAATAGGTATGCGGATACTGACGATCGAATCTCGGGCAAGTAACATACCGAAGGACAAAGGGAATGACTTATGGGATTATATGAATCCTTGGCACTGAGGTTCAAACGATAAGATCTTCGTAGAATATGTAGGACCCAATATGGCCATCCAGGTCCCACTATTGGATATTGACCGAGGAGTCACTCGGGTCATGTCTACATAGTTCTCGAACCCGCAGGGTCTGCACACTTAAGGTTCAACGTTGTTTTATGCGTATTTGAGTTATATGGTTGGTTACCGAATGTTGTTCGGTGTCCCGGATGAGATCACAGACTTCACGAGGGTTTCCAGAATGGTCCAGAAACGAAGATTGATATATAGGATGACTTCATTTGCTTATCGGAAGGTTTTCGGGCATTACCGGTAATGTATCGGGAATGACGAATGGGTTCCGGATCTTTACCGGGAGGGGGGTACCACCCACCCGGGAGGGCCCAAGGACCTTGGGGGTGGCGCACCAAGTAGGTGGGGTCAGCCCAGGGCTGTCTTGCACAAGAGAGAAAGAAAAACCAAAAGAAGAGAAAGAAAAAAAAGGGAAAGGTGGGAAAGAAGAGAAGGACTCCACCTTCCAATCCTAGTTGGACTAGGACTGGAGGAGGACTCCAACTCCTCCTTGGTGGTGCAGCCCTTGGGGCTCCTTGAGCCTCAAGGCAATCCTTCCCTCCCCTCCTCCTATATATATGGAGCTATTAGGGCTGATTCGAGACAACTTTTGCCACGGCAGCCCGGCCACATACATCCACGGTTTTTCCTCTAGATTGCGTTTCTACGGAGCTCGGGCGGAGCCCTGCTGAGATTAGATCACCACCAACCTCCGGAGCGCCGTCACGCTGCTGGGGAACTCATCTACCTCTCCATCTGTCTTGCTGGATCAAGAAGGCCGAGATCATCGTCGAGCTGTACGTGTGCTGAACGCGGAGGTGCCGTCCGTTCGACACTAGATCGGAGCGGATCGTGGGACGGATCGCGGGACGGTTCGTGGGACGGTTCGCAGGGCGGATCGAGGGACGTGAGGACGTTCCACTACATCAACCGCGTTTCTTAACGCTTCCGCTGTGCGATCTACAAGGGTACGCAGATCAGAAATCCCCTCTCATAGATGGACATCACAATGATAGGTCTTCGTCCGCGTAGGAAATGTTTTGTTTCCCATGCGACGTTTCCCAACAAGCCCATCATTGGAATATACAAGCCAAGTTATATAATAAAGATTCCCACTAGTATATGGTGGTGACAAAACGAGAGGCTCTCAATCATGAAGACCATGGTGCTATTATGAAGCACAAGTGTGGAAAAAGATAGTAGCATTGTGCCTTCTCTCTTTTTCTTTTTTTTTATTTGGGCTCTTGGGCCTCTTTTTTTTTCCTTTTTTTATTTGGGCTCATTGGCCTCTTTTTTTTATTTCCTCACATGGGACAATGCTCTAATAATGATGATCATCAAACTTTTATTTACTCACCGCTCAAAGCTCAGAATGATGATGACTCTATAGGAAATGCCTCCGGCAGTGTATCGGGATGTGCAACGATCTAGCTTGGCGTATGACATTGAAACATTTTGCTAGCTATCTTACGATCATGCAATGGCAATATGAGAGTGACATCACAAGTCATGATACGGAACAGTGGGAGTTGCATGGCAATATATCTCGGAATGGCTATGAAAATTCCATAGTAGGTAGGTATGGTGGCTGTTTTGAGGAAGGCATATGGTGGGTTTGTGCACCGGCAAAAATTGCGTGGCACTAGAGAGGCTAGCAATGGTGGAAGGTGAAAGTGCATCTATACCATGGACTCGCATTAGTCATGAAGAACTCACATACTTCTTGCGAAAGTTTTTATTAGTAATCGAAACAAAGTGCTGAACGCATACTCCTAGGGGAAGGGTTGGTAGGTGTTAACCATCCCGCGATCCAGACCGCAACACAAAGGATGGCAATCAATAGATCAATTATGCTCCGACTTCCTAACATAGCGGTTCACCATACGTGCATGCTACGGGAATCACTAACTTCAACACAAGTATTTCTAGATTTACAACACCCTACTAACATAAATCTTAATATTACAAAATCCACGTCTCAAAACTAATCGAGAGGAATCAAAACTTCTCTTTCTACTCAATGCACATGAAGATGGAGGTTTTTGTATCCTCTTTGGGTACCTATCACCTTTGGGACTACTTTCATAACACAAGACAACTACCAAGTCACGCACTGCCGTGCTCTAAAAGATCTAAGTGAAGCACATAGAGCAAAATTATCTAGCTCAAAAGATATAAGTGAAGCACGATGAGCATTCTTCCAAAATCACGATGAGTGCATGTCTCTCTCAAAAGGTGTGCAGCAAGGATGATTGTGACACAACAAAAAGAAAAGACTCCTACGATACAAGACGCTCCAAGCAAAACACATATCATGTGGTGAATAAAAATATAGCTCCAAGTAATGTTACCGATGGATTGAAGATGAAAGAGGGGATGCCTTCCCGGGGCATCCCCAAGCTTAGGCTTTTTGGTGTCATTGAATTTGGCATGGGATGCCTTGGGCATCCCCAAGCTTGAGATCTTTCCACTCCTTATCTCTTTGTCCATGAGAACATCACCCAAAACTTGAAAACTTCACAACACAAAACTTAAACAGAAACTCGTGATATCATTAGGACAAGAAAACAAACTACCACCTCTTTAGGTACTGTAGAAATCTTGATTTCTATTTATATTGGTGTTAGATTACTGTATTCTCACATTTCCATGGCTAGTACCCCCCAATACTATCCATAGTTTCATCAAATTAAGCAACCAACTCAACAAAAACAGAATCTGTCAAAAAACAGACCAGTCTGTAGCAATCTGTATACTTCGTGTACTTATGGTACCTCAAAAATTCTGAAAAATTACGACTACCTGGGAAAAAGGCATATCAGCCAGCATAAAAAAGAATCAACTCAAAAGCTCTTTCTTAATAAAAAATTAAAAATAATCTCTTGAGCAAAAAATTTATGTCTTTTTCCAGCAGGATCAAACAACCATCACCAAGACTAGTCATAAAGGTTTTGCTTGGCTCAAACACAAAAAGAAACACAAAATACACTATCTTAACAGAATTATGATGGTGTGGACACAACAAAACATAAAGAAAAAGATAAATTCATTGGGTTACCTCCCAACAGGCGCTATTGTTTAACGCCCTTAGCTAGGCATAGGGTGATAGAATCACGTATCGTCGTCTTTGGTGCTCAAACCATAAGTAGCCCTCATCATGGATTCATAAGGCAATCTTATTTTCTTTCTAGGAAAAATGCTCCATGCCCTTCTTTAAAGGAAATTGAAATCTAATATTCCCTTCCTTCATATCGATGATAGCACCGATAGTCCTTAGGAAAGGTCTACCAAGAATAATAGGGCATGTAGGATTGCAATCAATGTCAAGCACAATGAAATCCACGGGTACATAGTTCCTATTTGCAATAATAAGAACATCATTGATCCTTCCCATGGGTTTCTTGACAATAGAATCCGCAAGATGCAAATTAAGAGAACACTCCTCAATCTCATTAAAACCCAGAACATCACATAAAGACTTTGGAATCGCGAAAACACTAGCACCCAAATCACATAAAGCATTGCATTCATAATTTTTGATTTTGATTTTTATAGTAGGTTCCCACTCATCATGAAGCTTTCTAGGGATAGAAACTTCCAATTCAAATTTCTCTTCAAGAGATTTTATCATAGCTTCGACGATATGATCGGTAAAGGCCTTGTTTTGGCTATAAGCGTGTGGAGAGTTTAGCATGGATTACATCAAGGAAATGCATTCAATCAAGGAGCAACTATCATAATTGAATTCCTTGAAATGCAAGGTAGTAATTTCATTACTACTCATGGTTTTAATATCTTCTACTCCACTTTCAATGCTTTTAGCATCAAGATAGATGGACTCCGAATCATTGGCGCATTTTTCAAGCAAAGTGGATCCATATCCAGCCCCATAATCATTAGGGTTGACACAAGAAAACAAAGATTCAATGGGAGTCACACCAAGCACTTTAAGATCTTCGTGATTCTCATCATGAGAACGCGCCTTTTTAAGCCATTCATGTCTAGCACGAATTTGGGCGGTTCTTTCTTTGCTCTCAATCATGGAAACACACATAGCTTTCAAAGTTTCATCCATCTTGATCTTGGGAGGAGCACATCTAACTTTCAAAGCATCAATATCACTAGACATTCTATCAACGCTCCTAGCCAAATCGTCAATTTTGAGTAGTTTTTCCTCTATGGACGCATTGAAAATCTTTTGTGAGTTGATAAATTCTTTGATATTACTCTCTAGATCAGAGGGTAATCTATTGTAATTTCCATGAGTATAGTTGTAGGTGTTGCCAAAGTTATTAGAGGGGTTACTAGGAAAAGTCCTAGGAACATAGTTTCCTCTAAAAGCATTCTTGTTGCCAAAATTATTCCTACCAACAAAATTAGCGTCAAAGCTAGCGTTGCTACTCTCAGTCAAGGAAGACAAGGGCATATCATTAGTATCTAAAGGAGCACTTCTACTTGCAACCAAATTCATTAACTCATCCATCTTAGCACTCAACGAGTTAATTTCTTCTATAGCGTGTACCTTCTTACTAGTAGGCGACCTTTCAGTGTGCCACTGAGAGTAGTTCGTCATGATATTACCTAGGAGTTTTGTGGCTTCTCCTAACGTGATTTCCATGAACGTTCCACTGAGGCGGAGTCCAAGATATTTCTAGAAGCGAAATTCAAGCCAGTGTAGAAGATTTGTATAATCATCCAAAGACTCAAGCCATGAGCGGGACAATTTCTAATCATCAATTTCATTCTCTCCCAAGATTGTGCAACATGTTCATGATCAAGTTGCTTAAAATTCATGATATCATTACGGAGAAAGATAATCTTAGCCGGCGGAAAATACTTGGATATGTAAGCATCTTTGCACTTATTCCAAGAATCAATACTATTTTTGGGCAAAGACGAAAACCAAGTTTTTGCTCAATCTCGCAATAAGAAAGGAAAAAGCTTCAATTTAATCACATCATTATCCACATCTTTCTTCTTTTGCATATCGCAAAGCTCAATGAAGGTATTAAGATGGGATGTGGCATCTTCACTAGGAAGGCCGGAGAATTGCTCTTTCATAACAAGATTCAGCAAAGCAGCATTGATTTCATATGACTCCGCACTAGTGGCGAAGCAATCGAAGTACTAATAAAATCATTAGTATTAGTATTCGAGAAGTCAGAAAGTTTGGTGTTTTCAGTCATGGTGACTTCTGCAAGCAAGCAAGCACACAAGCGAACAAAGAGCAAGCGAGAGAAAAAGGTGAACGAAAAAGGCAAATATTTTTGTAAATTTTTGTTTTTTTCAGAAGTGGGGGAGAGGAAAACGAGAGGCAAAAAAGTAAATGCAAGAGATGAGTTTGCGACACTTACTTGGATGAGTTCTTGACTTGACCCTCCTCGGCAACGGTGCCAGAAATCCTTCTGCTACTTCTCAAACAACAGCGCCAGAAATTGACACGTTGACGGAGACTTGCTTGCGTTGGTTTTTCCCTTGAAGAGGAAAGGGTGATGCAGCACAGGAGCAGTAAGTAGTTCCCTCAGTTTGAGAACCAAGGTATCAATCAGTAGGAGAATCTCGTCAAGTCTAGAGTACCTGCGCAAACACAAAAGAGCTTGCACCCAACACTATAAAGGGGTTGTCAATCGCTTCAAGATTGATTGCAAAGTTCGATCTGAAGGAGAAAAGTGCAACGAAGTAAAAGAGTAAGGCTGAAAATATGATATAAAAGAGTAAGGATGAAAATATGATGTGCAGGGGTGTACTTCTTCACACACGCTCTCGCCACTTATCGCTATGTGCACGTCATGCACCTCGGCAACCTTCAAGCGGAAGCCCAGCGAGGGAGTCGGCCACGACCGTTAACCACACTAATACCTAGTCCAGGTTTATCGCCTATCCCAGGGTAACCCGCACGGAAGTCCGGTTGAGGTTTCCGCCACGGCCCCAAACCATGTGCGCAAGGTTCCCAAGCCCACCATTCAGGTGCCACTTTGTACACCGTGCCACTGCCTACCGCATCATAGCCCACCTCTAAGGTCATCACTATGCACGGCCTCCAGCATGACTATAAACACCAGAAACTACTTGCAACTCCTGGACCGAGTACTAGGCGATTAATAAGTCGAGAGGGTCAATTAAGTATCCCAACGTGTGGTAGTATCTAGTCTTGGATTACATACACGGAACTCAGTTCCTAAGGACGGTTCCAATGAAACAACCCGCCATGTACTCCTACATAGCCTTTCACCGGTACCTTTACCAAATCAGGTTCAACACACAACCTTTATTAATTGAACACATTCTCACGATCCTGTTCATCACCCAGATGATAGACCAGACACAACTCTAAGCATAGCATGCATAGCAGGATAAGACACATCATGGCTCAAGCATCTACCAGGTATGCTAGGTTTCAAGGTTTAGCTAATTACTGTGACAAAGATAGGTCATGCAAAGGAATGGGTTCATCAAACGTGGTAAAAGCATTTGAAGCATTTTGATCTAATGCAATAAATAAGAGCAGGAGCGGGAACATGGTATTTATCAAGATGATCAAAATTGTTGCTTGCCTTGTTGCTCAGCACAGGGGTGATATCCGTCAGTCGGATAATCTGTCGTATCCGAAGAGGCGGGGCCTACCGAATAACAACATTCAAATACTAACAATCATATGCAACAATCATGATGCATGAACATGGCATGAAATGAAGGGTGATATGATTCAATGTGGTTGGTGAAACATTTGTTTGCATCTGGTTTGAAAACCGAATTCAAATATCATTTGAAATGGCATATTTATCTTAAGCATTTAATTGATTTGACCTGATGCTGTTTCATAACTTTGTTTTTCATGCATGAAAGTATCACCATTGTGTTCATTGATTTTTTTTGATTAATTTGCATATATTATTTGTCTGATTTGGAGTTATATTCAAATTTCTATGGATTTGCAAAGTTTTGCAATTATTCTAGAATTATATTAAAACCAAAATTAGATTTATTGCATCAACATGACATCAGCAGGTTAGCTGGCCGTTGAAAGTCAAACCTGACCAGTGGGACCCACTGGTCAGTGACTCTGGCCAGTTTTAAATTAAGTTTAAACTTAAATAGCTATTTAACAGGGCTAGACCCACATGTTAGTGGCTATTTAACTTTTAATAAAACTTTTAGTTTTATTTGAACTGAATCTAATTAATCTGGGGCTGGCCCCACATGTTATAGGCTCAGGGGGTTGAACCCACCGGCGACGAGGTCGATCTCGCCGGCTGTGAGCCTCCGACAGCACTAGAGACGGCGGAGGGCATCAGAAACGCATCTTCGATGACCATTCGAGCGGCAGAGGGCACAGGAAGAACGGCCACTCGATAGCGCACATGATGGAACAAACCCCATGGGCTCGGGTGGCCGGAATCGACGCCGGCGACGAGCTTGGCGGCGGCTGAAGCTCGGGCATCGTTGAGGTCATCGAAAATGGGGGCAAAACGCATGGGGCTGGGCTCCTAGAGCACATATGCGGTGAGCTAGAGCTGTTGCAGGCCTCGGATGGACCAACCGGTCACCGTAGGGTCACCGGCGACGAGCTATAGCGACGGTCCTCGTCGGACTCCGGTGAAACTAGGCCTAGAGCTTGGGAAAGAGAGGGGAAGATGGGGGGAAACACTCGAGAGCTCATTGTGGTGACGAGGGGATGCTCAGGCTGCTCGGGGAGGCACTGGATCCAGCGAATCGACGATGGCTTGCCGGCGGCCGAGGGTTGAAGACGACGGTGACGAGGGCGTTGCAGGGCTTGGGGGATCTTCTCCTTTGGCAGGGACGACCAGCTCGTCGAGGCGGAGCGAACGGCACACTCAGAGGCGAGGGAGGACGGCCGGAGTGATGGCTAGCTCGAGCTCGAGCTCGCAGCAATGGCGATCGAGAGAGGAGAGGACACGGGGTGAGTGAGGAGGGGGGGGGAGAGGATGGGAACGAGCCCGGGGAGGCTTATCCTCCCTCTCCAGCTCATCTGGGCGAGCCAGGCACGCACATACGTGCGTGGGCGCGCCGGGAGAAGTGGGGGCCAGCTCCTGCTCCGACTGGCGAAGGAGGAAGATGACAGAAGGGGAGGAGATGGGTGTGGGCCAAGGTAAGCGTTGGATAGGTATTTTCTATTTTCTTTCTTTTCCAGTTTCTGTTAAATCCTTTCTGACTTTGTTTTTTTTTGGCTCGAAACTATTCCTAGAATAGTTTGAAACATGTTGAAATGTGATTTGGAATATTTCCAAATATATATAAAAGTTCAGCATTTTTGAAAACTTTGGATTATTTGAAATAAATTATATAGTTGATTTTAGTAGCTTTTAATTTAAAAATAAAATGCCAAAAGCATTTTGAAAATATATTTCACCCCTGATATTTTGTTTTAAACATTTATCAGAAATGATGAACTTTTCTAATAGCCATTTTGGAAACTTTAATTTGTCACCAAATTTAAATTGCTTGTGAATATAGAGTTGCTAGGGTTTGCTTTTGTTTTCTTTGCTTTGCTTTTCATTTCATTTCATTTACTTGGATGCAATGAAGAAGACGTGAGCACAAATTTGCTATACATTAATAGGGATTCAGGGATGTGACAACTCACCCCCACTCAAAAGAATCTCGTCCCGAGATTTGGAAGTCGTCGGGAATAGCACGGGATACTCAAGTCAAAGACGATCCTTTCTTTCCTATGTTGCCTCCTTTTCAGAATGATTTGACCATTGAACTTTAAGAAACTTGAGGTTTCGACGTCGAGTGGTACGCTCAGCTTGATCAAGAATACGAACAGGGTATTCTCGGTGTGAAAGATTATCTTGGAGATCAAGCGTTTCGTGGTCCACTTGATGGATAGGATGCGAAAAGCAACGCCCGAGTTGCGGGACGTGGAATACATCATGAACCTTGCAAAGATGCGGAGGAAGTACCAATTGGTAGGCAACTTCTCCTCGTTTGGCAAGAATGCGAAAAGGACCGATATAATGAGGAGCCAACTTGCCCTTGATATCGAAACGATGGGAACCCTTCAAAGGTGCAACCCGAAGGTAAGCCTTCTCGTCAACTTCAACGGTCACAACCTTATGATGACGATCATATTGGCTCTTTTGACGAGACTGGGCTGTTTTTAACTTTTCACGAATAATGCGAACTTGCTCTTCTGCTTCCTGGATCATATCCAGACCAAAGAGTTGCCTCTCTCCGGTTTCTGACCAATTAAGAGGTGTTTGACATCTTCGTCCATAGAGAACTTCAAAAGGGGCTTTGCCCAAGCTTGATTGATAACTATTGTTATAAGCAAATTCGGCGATTGGAAGGCACTTGTCCCAATTCATATCGAACGATATAACACAAGCTCGAAGCATATTTTCTAGGATTTGATTCACTGTTTCTACTTGACCACTTGATTGAGGATGGAAAGCAGTGCTAAAATATAAGTGAGTCCCCATGGCATTCTGGAAACTCTCCCAGAAGCGAGAAGTAAAAATGCTTCCACGGTCTGAGTTAATCTCCAGAGGAATACCATGAAGAGACACTATTCAAGAGATATATAACTCTGCTAGCTGGCTAGCTGTTATACTCTCACGAACTGGAAGAAAATGAGCTACTTTGGAAAGACGGTCAATGACCACAAAGATAGCATTATTTCCTTTCTTGGTCTTGGGAAATCCAGTGATGAAATCCATACTGACTTTATCCCATTTCCATTCAGGAATAGCTAAAAGTTGAAGGGTGCCAGCAGGCCTTTGATGTTCTTCCTTAACTCGACGACAAACATCGCAGTTAGCAACGAACTCAACAATTTCTCTCTTCATCCTAGTCCACCAAAACCTCTGGCGTAGGTCTTGATACATCTTAGTACTACCAAGATGAATGATGAGAGGAGAATCATGAGCCTCCTTAAGGATCAACTGCCGCAGACGTTTGCTCTTAGGAACCACTAGGTGGTTCTAAAAGAACACGACACCTTGCTCATTAATAGAGAAATCCCTAGCGTTTCCGCTAGCAATATTCTCCTTGATCTAGGATATACCCTTATCATATGTCTGCACGGCTATGATTTGATCCCCAAGAGTAGGTTTCACCACCAGGTTAGAAAGGAATCCTTGAGGAACAATGTGAAGGTTTAATTTCTGAAATTCCTCATAGAGATGTGGTTGACCTCGTTGTAACATCAAATTATTACAAATAAGACTTACGACTTAGTGCATCAGCCATAACATTGGCCTTCCCCGGGGTGTAAGTTATCCCTAAGTCGTAATCTGTGATCAAATCAACCCACCTTCTTTGCCTGAGATTCGAATCTGGCTGGGTGAAGATATATTTCAGACTTTGGTGATGAGTGAATATTTCGCAACGATTACCAAGAAGGTAATGCCGCCAGGTTTTAAGTGCATGGACTATAGCTGCAAGCTCGAGATAGTTATCCTCATGTGGATGCAACTGTCGAGATGCGTATGCCATCACATGACGATCTTGCATGAGAATGCAACCTAATCCTTGTCACGAGGCGTCACAATAGATAACAAAGTCCTTCAAAAAATCTGGTGGTAGCACCACAGGTACGGAAGTGAGGCGTCTTTTCAGTTCCTGAAAAATATGCTCACAGTGTGGTGTCCACTCGAACCTTTTATCTTTCTTGAGGAGTTCAGTTAGAGGCTTTGCAACCTTGGAGAAATTCTCGACAAAGCGGCGACAATAGCTCGCTAGACCAAGACAACTCCTAACTTGCTTAATCGATTCATGTTGAGTCCAATCAAGGATGGCTTGAACCCTCTCGGGATTGAGAACAATACCCTTACCAGAGATTACGTGGCCTAGATAGGTCACTTCTGGTAACCAAAATTCACATTTTGAAAACTTGGCATAAAGGCGATGCTCTCGAAGTTTCATCAATACCAGCCTTAGATGCTCGGCATGTTCTTGTTCATTCTTTGAGTAGATGAGAATATCATCGAGGTATACCACGACGAATTTATCCAAATACTCCATGAAGATTGAATTCATCAAGCGAGAGAAGGTGGTTGGGGCATTGGTTAAACCGAAGGACATGACGGTGTACTCGTATTGGCCATAACGAGTGACAAAAGCCATTTTTGGAATGTCCCCGTTCTTGATCTTGATTTGATGGTAACCCAACCTCAAATCCATTTTGGAGAAGACTGAGGATCCAGTGAGCTGATCATACAGGTCTGTCACATCCCTAACCATTAAGCAAGATAGCATTGTGCTCATGTCTTCTTTGCATTTGCATCTAAGAAGTTTCAACAAAAACAACAAAGTGGCAAAGGAAAAACTCAAAACCCTAGCCACCATTTCAATTAAAGGAAATTTCAAACTAGTTCAAAATCAATGAACCCAAAATGGCCTCAAGAAATGTTCAAACTTTCTGATAAATCATGAAAGTAAATGAGCATTGGAGAAAACTATTTTCTTGATACTTTAAGCATTTTAAATAAATGCAAAAGCCAGTGGTTTCAAATTTAAAAATTGAAATCAGAAACTATAATTTTCCAAAAATGTTGAAAACCTTGGAAATGAGTGGGGATATTATAACAAATATTTCAGGAGGTCTAAAATAGTTTTTACTTTTTGTTTTGGAGCTGAATTAATTATCAATACAATAATTAGCAAAACAGAAAAACGAAAACAGAGAAAATGGGAAAAAGCTTACCTGTCGCCCAAGCCTGGCCCGGCCCATCTCCTCGCTCGTCCCCTCCCTCGCGCCAGTAGGCAGCACGAGGTGATCGCCGCCTCCTCCGGCGCGGCCACGCACCTGGGTGCCTTCCTGGCCGCCGGTTCGCGCTGGCGACGATGGGGATAAGCTCCCCAGAGCCTCCCCTATCCATTCCCCGCCTCGGTTCTCCTCCTCCGCCAGGATCTCCTCCCCCTCCTTGCTACCGCCATTAGAGCCGAGCTCGAGCTCGAGCTGCCCGTGCCCCTGGCCATAGGATCCCCTCCCAGAGCACGCCATTAGCTCCACCTTGTCGCCCTGGTCATCTCTGCAGAAGCCGAAGCTTCCTCGAGCCCTGCAACGCCCGCAACGCCGTCGTCTTCCACCTCCGGCCGCCGGACCTCTCCCATCGATTCATCGCCCCCAGGCCTTCCCCAAGCCGTCTAGGCTCTGCTCTGCACTCCCCGTGAGCATGCGGTCGTTTCCCCTAAGTTTTCCCCCTCGATCCCCTCCTCTCGCCCTAGTTTCACCGGAGCCCGACGAGGACCGCCGCTGCCGCTCGTCGCCGGTAGCCCTCCGATGATCAGCTCGTCCTTCCGAGGGCACCAGCAGCTCCAGGACGACGCGTAGATGCCGTAGCAGCTAAGAACCGAGCATAGATCCCTCTGATTCAAAGCCCCCGATGATGCCCGAGCTTCGGCCGCCGCTCCGGCTCGTCGCCGACGCCTCTTCCAGCGACCCTAGCCTCCCCAGATGGTCCTGCCAGATCGGCCACTTCGCGAGCTTGCTGTAGCTGCCAACCGTGTGTGTTTTGGTGCTGTGCAGCGTCGTCTAGGTCGCCTCCAGCGAGCCCTCCGCCGCGGGTCTGGTCGCGGGCGACCACCCTCCGGTGGGCGTCGACGTAGCCGACCATTAGGCCGTAATCGCCCTCCCCTCAGTCGCTGCCAGAGGGCCCCACGCCTGGTCAAACCCCAATTAGGGGCTGGTCAGCGCGGGATTAGTCCCAGAGAGGCTGACCAGTGGGCCCCCCTGTCAGGTTTGACCTGCACAGGTCGGCTGACCTGCTGACGTCAGCCTGATGCAATAAATAGAATTTCCAGTTTAAAACTAATTCAGGAAATTGCAAAAATTTGTAAAAATCATAGAAATTAATCTGTAACTCCAATGAAAATAATTTATATATGGAAAAGTATCAGAAAAATTCAAGGATTCTGATTATGCTATTTTAAACTATGTTTGAAAAAGTTACAGAACCCTAAATTGTGAAATAAAGAATAATTCAATTCTTTAATCACCTTATAAATGGAATTTGCAAAAATATTCAAATTTCATTATATATGCAATGATCACACACTGCCCTAGATACAAATCAGTATCATAACATGACAATTCTTGCATGTTAACATCAAGATGAACCGAGCATCAGGTCGAATCAATTAAACCGATATCCGAAAATACCCGTTTGAATTGCTATTCGAATGTGATTCAAATCAACTCTAAACCTATTACATGTTGGAAATAATAACTTATCACCTTGCATTCTCATGCCATGCTCATGCATCATTTTGAGTGCATATGATTGTTATTGAATGTTGCCATTCATTTCGGTAGGCTCCGCTCCCCCGGATTGCACCGAATATCCGTCTGACGGATATCGTTCCTCCTCTGAGCAACAAGGCAAGCAACCCTTTTGATCATCCCGATAACTCCTATGTTCTTGCTCCTGCACCTATTTATTGCATTAGGATCAAATGCTTCAACTGCTTTTGCCACGATAGTTGGACCCACTTCCTTTGCATGACCTAACCTTGTCACAGTAAATAGCCGAACCTTGCAACCTAGCATACCTGGTAGTTGCTTGAGCTATGATGTGCCTTATCCGGCTATGCATGCTATGCTTAGAGTTGTGTATGGTCTGTCATCTGGGAGATGAACAAAATTGTGAGAATGTGTTCGGTGAGCAAAGGTTGTGTGTTGAACTTGATTTGGTAAAGGTACCGGTGAAAGGCTGTGTAGGAGTACATGGCGGGTTGTTTCATTGGAACCGTCCTTAGGAACTGAGTTCCGTGTATGTAATCCCAGACTAGATACTACCACATGCTGGGCCCTGAAATATGACCCCGCTCGGCCTATTAATCGCTTAGTACTCGGTCCAGGAGTTGCAAGTAGTTTCTGGTGTTTATAGAAATGCTGGAGGCCGTGCATGGTGCTGACCTGAGAGGTGGACCGTGATGCGGTAGGCAGTGGCACGGTGTACCGAGTGGCACCCGGATGGTGGGCTTGGGGGTCACTGTTGACATGGCAGTACAAGATGCTGCCTATTCAATGCTGACCATTATGAGAGCGAGACATGCACTGCTGCAGAATTCAGAGTTCTGCTATGTTCCGGCCTCTCAGCCTGGTGAAGAGGGATACCTCAGTGGAGTCTATTTTGATTCTTCTATGGAGGATCCACTTCTGCAGTCCACTGTTGAGATGCTAGAGAACAGAGACAATGATGCTCGTGCTCTCCGCATGGAGCTTTATGCTACCCGTGCCCGTCTGTGGACAGCTTTGACGCAGCTGGCACCGGTAGTCCAGACAGGGTATGGAGAGATGGAGATGCTGAACCCTGTTAGGACCCATCTTCCGGCCCACGTTCACTGGCCAGCTATAGGAGGAGTCACGCCTCTTCGGGGACCCCTCTTACCACCAGTCAGGGGACGAAGGCCACATCCGTGTCCTTATGGATCACAGGGATCTCAGGCTAGAGTGTTTCCTGATCCGCAGGTTGAGCTTCCAGGTCATGGAGGTAATCTCTATGAGATGTTTTATGCGGATGCCTGAGCTCTGAGCGGAAGGATGGTATGGTAGTAGCCGTACGTTCACAGTCCTGCATGACTTGTGAAGTATGCATGTAATGTGAAATGAATTCCGTAGGCCTAGATAAATAATGTATAGGAAGCTTGTAAGCCTCTGATGAGTAGTTTCATAATTTCAGTAGTTTGCTCTTTGGTTAAGGTTGTACTGAACTATGTAAGGGTGTGTATGAACCATGGTGTATATATAGCAGTTGCTTGTTACCATGCTGTTCGGATATTCATTTCCGCATTCCGTGTGTTCAGTACATTCTTAATCCATAGCTAGTATTGATATGATGTTGGTCTAAGCTATGAGTTTGTTTGTCAGGATGGTGTTCACCAGGTTGAACCGTGCCCCTGCTCATGAGCAAGGTGAGGGTAGTCAAGCATCGCAGGAAGACCTGCCTCACCCGCCTTCTCTGGTGGAAGTGATGCTTGAGGCAGAAAGAAACAAAAGGGAGACCAATCGACTGCTAGAGCGTATTGAGCAGAATACGGCTCGATAGCCTAGGAATTCCGTAGTGTCCCTCAATGACTTTGTGAAGCTGAATCCTCCAAAGTTTCATCATTCCGTCGATCCCCTCGACGCTGATGACTGGTTGTGCAGCATCTCACGCAAGATTCGCTCTGCGAATGTGTCTGAGGCCGACAAGGTGACCTTTGTGGCGTATTTCCTGGAAGGACCCGCCAATCTGTGGTGGGAGAATTTTGAAGCTATGCGTCCCGCTGAACCAGTAGCCACATGGGCAGACTTTAGTGCAACCTTCCGTCTGCACCATATTCTAGAGGGCCTGATGGACAGAAAGAGAGAGGAGTTCTGTGCCTTCACTGAGGGCAAGTTGTCTGTGGATGCCTATAGCCGTGAGTTCGGTAACCTCACCCGCTATGCAACAGAGGAGGTGTCTACTGACGCCAAGAAGCAAGCAAGGTTTCGTAAGGGTCTGAGCCCTGAGCTCCATCGTGATCTGCGCCTCCATGAGTGTGCAAGTTTTCAAGCCCTAGTCAACAAAGCGATCAGTGCCGAGACTGGTCATACTGACTTCGAAGCCACAAGGAAGCATTCCCGTGACTTTGGCTCGTCTTCTGGTTCCGCGTTTCCAAAATGCAGGCTGTGGGTTCCAAACAGTTCTCTGCCACCAAGATACACTCCGAGGCCATCCTACGTGGCGCCTCAGACGAATCAGACCAACCCTCCAGCAAAAGCTTATGGTGGTCCAGCTAGCAATGCTGCACCACGTGCCAACCAGGTGATATGCTATAAGTGTGGAGAACCAGGGCACTATTCCCGTGAGTGTCCTCAGAATGTGGGTGCCAAGCAACCCGGAAAGTCCGTCGGGCAAGCCAAGTCGGGCAAAGCGTACTATGTGAAGCCAACTCCTGCACGTGGCCGTGTGAACTATGTGTCAGCAGAAGAAGCTGCAGAGGATCCCGACGTCATGCTGGGTACGCTTCTTGTTAATCATCACCCAACGTCCGTTCTCTTTGACACTGGGTCTTCTCATTCCTTCATTTCAGAAAGTTATGCACAGTTGCATAACATGTCTTTTTGTGATATGCCAATCCCATTGGTTGTCCAAACCCCTGGTAGTAAATGGCAAACCTCTAGGATAACCTATGACAATGAAATTCTAGTAGATAGGCTAGTTTTTCTACCCTCATTGATAGCATTGAAATCTTCGGATATTAATATCATCTTGGGCATGGACTGGATGTCAGCTCACTATGCCAAGATTGATACTCATTCTAGAAATGTCCAGCTTACCCATCCCTCGGGTGAGATAGTAAATGTCTCTACTCGAGTTGCCAAATGCCAGCTCTATTCCTTAAATTCCAACCCTCTTTCGGAACTTGAAGACATTCCGGTAGTCCGTGACTTCCCGGATGTTTTTCCAGAGGAACTGCCAGGAATTCCACCTGACAGAGATGTAGAGTTTGTAATAGATCTTGTTCCGGGAACTGTCCCAATAGCCAGAAGACCATATAAGATGGCACCCCTGGAGCTTGCCGAACTTAAGAAGCAATTAGATGAGGCTTTGAACAAAGGTTTCATTCGTCCTAGCTCTTCTCCTTGGGCTTGTCCTGTCCTCTTCGTCAAGAAGAAAGACGGAATGGATCGGATGGTTGTAGATTATCGACCAGTTAATCTGGTCACCATAAAGAACAAGTATCCGCTCCCCAGGATCAACGATCTGTACGATCAGCTTGCTGGATCCTCAGTCTTCTCCAAAATGGATTTGAGGTTGGGATACTATCAAATCAAGATTAAGAACGGGGACATTCCAAACCGGCTTTTGTTACTCGTTATGGCCAATATGAGTACAGCGTTATGTCCTTCGGTTTAACCAATGCCCCAGCCACCTTCTCTCGGCTGATGAATTCAATCTTCATGGAGTATTTGGATAAATTCGTCGTAGTATACCTCGATGATATCCTCATCTACTCGAAGAATGAACAAGAACATGCCGAGCATCTAAGGCTGGTATTGATGAAACTTCGAGAGCATCGCCTTTATGCCAAATTTTCAAAATGTGAATTCTGGTTACCAGAATTGACCTATCTAGGCCACGTAATCTCTGGTAAGGGTATTGCTGTCAATCCCGAGAGAGTTCAAGCTGTCCTTGATTGGACTCAACCTGAGTCGGTTAAGCAAGTTAGGAGTTTTCTTGGTCTAGCGAGCTATTGTCGCCGCTTTGTCGAGAATTTCTCCAAGGTTGCAAAGCCTCTAACTGAACTCCTCAAGAAAGATAAAAAGTTCGAGTGGACACCATAGTTTGAGCATAGTTTTCAGGAACTGAAAAGACGCCTGACTTCCGCACCTGTGTTGCTACCACCAGATTTTTCTAAGGACTTTGTTATCTATTGCGACGCCTCGCGACAAGGATTAGGTTGCATTCTCATGCAAGATCGTCAGGTGATCGCATACGCATCTCGACAGTTGCGTCCACATGAGGATAATTATCCCACACATGACCTTGAGCTTGCAGCTGTGGTCCATGCACTAAAAACCTGGCGACATTACCTTGTGGGTAATCATTGAGAAATATTCACTGATCACCAAAGTCTGAAATATAGGTGAGTTGTCACATCCCTGACACCTTAAGCAAGTTAGTCTTGTGCTCATGCCTTCTTTGCATTTGCATCTAAGAATTTTCAACAAGATCAAGAAAGTGGCAAAGGAAAAACTCAAAACCCTAGCCACTACTTCAAATAAAGAAAATCTCAAACTAGTTAAAATCAATGAACCCAAAATGGCCTCAAGAAATGTTCAAACTTTCTGATAAATCATGAAAACAAATGAGCATTGGAGAAAACTATTTTCTTGACACTTTAAGAATTTTAAATTAATGCAAAAAGCCACTGGTTTCAAATTTTAAATTTGAAATCAGAAACTATAAATTTTCAAAAATGTTGAAAATTTTGGAAATGGTTGGGAATATTATAACAAATATTCAGGTGTGTATAACATATTTTTTACAACCTTTTTGGAGCTGAAATAAATAGCAAATCAATGTCAGAAATTAACACAGAAATAAAACAGAAGGAAATGGAAAAGAGCTTACCTGTCGCCTAGCCTGGCCCGGCCCATCTCCCTGAGTCGTCCCCTCCCTCGCGCCAGTAGGAGCAGGAGGTGGCCGCCGCCTCCTCCGGCGCGGCCACACACCTGTGCGCCTGCCTGGCCGCCGCCTCGCGCTGGCAAGGCCAGGGATAAGCTCCCCGAGGCCTCACCTATCCATTCCCAGCGTCGGCTCTCTCCCTCCTCCCGGATCTCTTCCTCCTTCCTGCTGCCGCCATTGGAGCCGAGCAAAGCTCGAGCTGCCCGTGCCCCTAGACATAGGATCCCCTCTCAGAGCACGCCATTAGCTCCGCCTCGTCGGTCTGGTCCTCCCCGCAGAAGCCGAAGCCACCCCGAGCCCTGCAACGCCCGCGGCGCCATCGTCTTCCACCTCCGGCCGCCGGACCTCTCCCGTCGATTCGTCGCCCCCAAGCCTTCCCCGAGCCGTCTAAGCCCTGCTCTGCACTCCCCGTGAGCATGCGGTCTTTTCCCCTAAGTTTTCCCCGTTGATCCCCTCATCTAGCTCTAGTTTCACCGGAGCCCGACGAGGACCGCCACTACAGCTCGTCGCCGGTAGCTCTCCGGTGATCAGCTCGTCCTTCCGAGGGCACCAGCAGCTTCAGGTCGACTCTTAGATGCTGTAGGAGCTAAGAACCGAGCGTAGTTCCCTCTGAATCAAAGACCCCGATGACGCCCGAGCCTTGGCCGCCTCCAAGCTCGACGTCGGCGTCATCTCCGGCCAGATCAGCCCCGGCTAAGTGGAGAAATGGAGCTCCGGGAGATGTGCAATTCTTTTGGTGCTCTCCGCGCAGCATTTGGCCCCCTGTGCGTCGTTTCCGAGCCCCTCCGCCGTGCTGGTGGTCGCCGGAGGCTCCCCGCCGGCGAGGACGACCTCGCCGCCGGTGGATATCGGCTGGCCTGAGCCACTGACTGGTGGGGCCAGCCTCTGGCAAGTTTAAAACTAATAAAAATAAATCAAATAAGTTAATCAGTCACTGACATGTGGGTCCAGCAAGGTTAATAAGTTAATTAAGTTTAAACTTAATCTAAAATTGACCAGAGAGACTGACCAGTGGGTCCCACTGGTCAGGTTTGACTTTCAACGGCCAGTTCGACCTGCTGATGTCATGCTGATGCAATAAAAGTATTTTCCAGTAAAGAAATAATTCGAGGAAATTGCTAAAACTTGTAAAAATCATAGAAATTAATGTGTAACTCCAATGAAAATAATTTATATATAAAAAAGTATCAGAAAAATTCAAGGATTCTGATTATGCAATTTTCAACTATGTTTGAAAAAGTTACAGAACCCTAACATGAAGAATAAGGAATAATTAAACTCTTATAATTACTTTATAAATGGAATTTGGAAAAAAAATCAAATTTCATTATGAATGCCATGATCACACACTGTCCTAATTACAAATCAGTACCATAACATGACATTTCATGCATGCTAACATCAAGTTGATCTGAGCATCAGGTCGAATCAATTAAAACGGTATCCGAGAATACCCCGTTTGAATTGATATTCGAATGTGATTCAAATCAACTCTAAACCTAATACATGTTGAAAATAATAACTTATCACCTTGCATTCTCATGCCATGCTCATGCATCATTTTGATTGCATATGATTGTTATTGAATGTTGCCATTCATTTCGCTAGGCTCCGCACCCCCGGATTCCACCGAATATCCGTCTGACGGATATCGTTCCTCCTCTGAGCAACAAGGCAAGCAACCCTTTTGATCATCCCGATAATTCCATGTTCTTGCTCCTGCACTTATTTATTGCATTAGGATCAAATGGTTCAACTGCTTTTGCCACGTTAGTTGAACCCACTTCCTTTGCATGACCTAACCTTGTCACAGTAAATAGCCGAACCTTGCAACCTAGCATACCTGGTAGTTGCTTGAGCTATGATGTGCCTTGTCCGGCTATGCATGCTATGCTTAGAGTTGTGTATGGTCTGTCATCTGGGAGATGAATAGAATTGTGAGAATGTGTTCGGTGAGCAAAGGTTGTGTGTTGAACTTGATTTGGTAAAGGTACCGGTGAAAGGCTGTGTAGGAGTACATGGCGGGTTGTTTCATTGGAACCGTCCTTAGGAACTGAGTTCCGTGTATGTAATCCAAGACTAGATACTACCACATGCTGGGCCCTGAAATATGACCCCGCTCGGCCTATTAATCGCTTAGTACTCGGTCCATGAGTTGTAAGTAGTTTCTGGTGTTTATAGAAATGCTGGAGGCCGTGCATGGTGCTGACCTGAGAGGTGGGCCGTGATGCGGTAGGCAGTGGCACGGTGTACCAAGTGGCACCCGGATGGTGGGCTTGGGAACCCTGCGCACATCGTTTGAGGCCGTGGCGGAAACCTCGGCCGGACTTCCGTACGGGTTACTCTCAGATAGGCGATAAATCTGGACTAGGTACTAGTGTGGTTAACGGTCGTGGCCGACTCCCTCGCTGGGCTTCCGCTTGAAGGTTGCCGAGGTGCATGACGTGCACATGGCGATAAGGGCGAGAGCGTGTGTGACGAAGTACACCCCTGCAGGGTTATGATCTATTCGAATAGCCGCGTCCGCGGATATGGACTACTTGGAGACATATGTTGTTCATAGATAACTTCAATGGCTACTCATAAAATTGCCAAGATAAGCGTGAGTGTCGTGGACGGCATTTCCGTACGGAGACGGAATGATTCCACGATAGTGTATTGTTGTGGTGTTAGTGGACTCGCGTGCGAGAAATCAAGTTGTCAAAATTATTTTTAAAATGCAAGTTGTCTAGCCACGAGTCAAATGCTGGCTTTCCGCATGAAACCCCACAATACCTTTTGATACCTTGCATGAGTAGTTAGTTGTCCTAAAGTCTTGCTGAGTACCTTCATACTCATGTTTGCTTAATAAATGTTGCAGAGTTTGCTAATGACCCTAATGGAGAGTTCTTCGTAGACATCGACGACGACGAGTAGCTGGTGTCCCAGCTACGATCTGGCCCTACGTTGGGTCTGTAGTATAGTCATGCCATGTGCCATCTAGTTGCCCTGTCTGTACTCAGACGGTTTATAACTCTTCCGCTGGCTCGTAACTGAATGACTGCTATTATGGGTCGTGAGACCCTTAATGTGTAATACTATGTGTGTGGCTCTTCCGAGCCTCTTAAATAAAGCTTGTATGTTTATGGTTATGTTGTGATGCCATCGTTGTATCTATACATATCGGTATGCCATGCGTACGTGTGTCGTACTTGATATGTATGGGGTTCGATTACCTAGTCGTGAACTTTAGTAGCACTCCTTACAAGGAAATGCCCCTTTGTGATCCAATGAGCCTTGGTAGTTCGCTACTGCTCCGGACACATTGGTTGACCGACATGTGTCCTTCTTAGCTGCTGTGTCTGTCCCCTTTGGGGAAATGTCACGCGATGTAATGGAGTCCTTGTAGCTTGCTACGACTCGTCTACATTCGCTGATGACCGACACCTGCTTTGTTGGGTCATGTATGTCTGTCCTTGTGCGGTACTGCCACTTTGTTTTATGACTAGACATGTCGATCCGGGTTCTTTGACATTGGATTGCTAGCGACACTATCGCATACGTGAGTCAAAAGACGCAAACGGTCCCGGCTAAGGTAAGGCTGCAGCCGTGGAGTTAACCGTGCGTGAGACCACAAAGGGATGCGATGTGTTACAGGCTGGATTCCTATGGCTTAGGATCGGGGTCCCGAAAGAGCAAAATAAAATATAGATGATGGGCATTTTTCCACGGCAAAAATAAAAACTTCAGAAAAAAATTGCCTAAAAGATTTATTTTCTTTTGCAAATAATTTTCAAATGACCCTCTAAGTTTTAGGGTTCAAATAACTTTCAAAATGCCCATGGGTTTGAGGGTCATGTTCCTCCTCTCTAGAATGTATTTCCCGGCATTTCTTGCACGAAGAAAGCGAATGGAAATGGAAAAGAATTCAAATGCAAATATCTCCATTCAAATTATTTATAGTTGAAGAAGTCATGTCATCTTCTCTCTTTGCTTTTAAAAGATTGAATTTGAATTCACCGGAGGTGGGGAAAGTCATTTTATTCCCTCTCATTCAAAAGTTTCGAAAAGTTTCAAATTTCACACAAGTTTCAGTCACTCAGGCAAACAAACAAACAATCAATCTAATAATTATATTAACATTCCAAAATTTATAATTTTGGGATGTTACAGGGGCACTATGTGAAGCATTGATGACATTCAGTTGCTCATCGGGAAAGCTATCATCAATATGTTGTGGGTCATCAAGAATGTTCTCCAACCTAGACAAGTTATCTGCTACTGGGTTATCAGCACCCTTCCTGTCAACAACGTGCAAATCAAATTCTTGTAGCAAGAGATACCATATGATAAGTCTAGGTTTAGCGTCCTTCATCTCCATGAGGTACTTAATAGCACCATGATCAGTGTGAATAGTGACTTTGGAATCAACTATGTAAGACCTGAACTTTTCACATGCAAACACAACTGCTAAAAATTCCTTCTTCGTAGTAGCATAGTTTCTCTGGGCACTGTCTAGAGTTTTACTAGCGTAGTGAATGACATTCAACTTCTTGTCAACTCTTTGCCCTAGGACATCGCCAACAACATAATCTCTAGCATCACACATGATCTCAAAAGGTAAGTTCCAATCAGGTGGTTGAACAATAGGTGCAGTTATCAAAGCCCTCTTAAGTATTTCAAAGGCTTCCTCATAATCATCGTCAAAAACAGAAGGAATATCCTTTTGCAGGAGATTGGTAGATGCCTAGAAATCTTAGAGAAGTCTTTAATGAACCTTCTATAGAAACCAGCATGACCAAGGAAACTTTTTATACCTTTGATATCTGTGGGGTATGGCGTTTTCTCGATTGCATCAACCTTAGCCTTATCGACTTCAATACCTCTTTCAGAAATTTTATGTCCTAAGACGATGCCTTCATTAACCATAAAGTGGCACTTCTCCTAATTCAAGACAAGATAGGTGTCTTTACATCTCTGTAAGACTCGATCAAGGTTGCTGATGCAATCATCAAAGGAAGACCCGTAAACGGAGAAGTCATCCGTGAAAACCTCAACAATCTTTTCAAAAAAGTCAGAGAATATAGCCATCATACATCTTTGAAAGGTGGCAGGTGCATTACATAAGCCAAAAGGCATACGTCTATAAGCAAAGGTATCAAAAGGACAGGTTAAAGTGGTTCTCTCCTGATCAGATTGTGCAACTGGTATTTGGGAGAAACCAGAATAACCGTCTAGACAGCAGAAGTGTTTGTGTTTAGACAGCCTTTCTAGCATTTGGTCGATAAAAGGCAGAGGATAATGATATTTCCTAGTGGCCTTATTCAATTTCCTAAAATCGATCACCATCCTATAGCCAGTAATAATCCTCCGCGGGATCAATTCATCCTTATCATTAGGGACAACGGTAATGCCTCCCTTCTTAGGGACACAATGCACCGGACTCACCCAATCGCTATGAGCAACAAGATAAATAATACCTAATTCCAGGAGCTTAAGTATTTCTTTTCTTACTACTTCTTTCATCTTAGGATTCAATCTCCTTTGATGATCAACAACTGGTTTTAAATCAGGATCAGTTTTAATCTTGTGCTGGCATAGAGTGGGACTAATGCCCTTTAGATCATCAAGAGTATATCCAATAGCAGCACGGTGCTTCCTCAGAGTTTTTAGTAACTTATTTTCTTCATGCTCTGAGAGGCTAGCACTAATTATGACATGATATATCTCCTTTTCATCAAGATAAGCATACGTAAGAGTACCATGCAACTGTTTAAGCTCGAAAACAGGATCACCCTTTGGTGGGGGTGGATCCCCAAGCAGTTCAACAGGCAAGTTATTCTTAAGGATAGGATATTGTTCTAAGACAACTCTATCTATTTCATCCCTTTTATCCATATGAATATCATTTTCATGCTCAAGCAAGTATTCATGTAAGGGATCAGTAGGAGGCACGACAATAGAAGCTAAGGCAATAGTTTCATCCCTACTAGGAAACTCTTTTTCATGAGGTTGTCTACCAAACTTAGAGAAATTGAACTCATGTGACACACCTTCAAAGCCAACAGTGACAGTTTGCTTCTCATAATCAATATGAGCATTGACAGTATTGAGAAAAGGTCTGCCAAATATGATGGGACAAAAGCTATATTGTGCGGTAGCAAGAACGAGGAAATCAGCAGGATACTTCGTTTTACCACACAATACTTCAACATCCCTAACAATTCCCACATGGCAGATAGTATCTCTATTGGCAAGCTGAATAGTGACATCAATAGGCTCTATCTCAACAGGTGCAATCTCATCTTTGATTTCATCGTATAAGGATTGAGGTATTGCACTAACACTAGCACCCACGTCACATAAACCATGGTAACAATGATCTCCTATCTTAACAGAAACCACAGGCATGCCAACAACAGGCCTATGTTTGTCTCTAACGTGAGGTTTAGCAATTCTAGCAGCATCTTCACAGAAGTGAATATTATGTCCCTCAACATCGTCGGATAGAAGATCTTTGATAATAGCAATGCTAGGTTCAACTCTAATTTGCTCAGGGGGTGTAGGTGTTCTAATATAGCCTCTACGTATCACAGTTGAAGCTTTAGAATGATCCTTTATCCTTACAGGGAAAGGTGGTTTCTCAATGTAAGCACTGGGAACCAGAGGACCATTATATGCAATGACTTTCTCTTGAACTGGAGTGGGTTTAGCTACATTGACTTCTAAAGGAGGATGATATTTAAACCACTTCTCTTGGGGGAGATCAATATAAGCAGCAAATGATTCACACAATGAAGCTACTATCTCAGAGTCAAGTCCATACTTAGTGCTAACGTCACAAAAAGTATTTGTCTCAACAAAGGATTTAGCGCAATCAAACGGGAAATTCATACCAGACTCCTTACCTTCTTCAAGCTCCCAATCTTCAGAGTTGCGTTTAATTCTCTCCAATAAATTCCATTTGAAGTCAATATCTCTCTTCATAAAAGAACCGGTACAAGAAGTGTCAAGCATGGTGCGATCATCATGAGAAAGCCGAGCATAGAAGTTCTGAATGATAATTTATCTCGAGAGCTCATGATTGGGGCATGAATATAACATTGATTTAAGCCTCCCCCAAGCTTGAGTGATGCTTTCTCTGTCACGAGGCCAAAAAATATAAATATAATTCCGATCACGATGTACTAAATGCATAGGATAAAACTTTTGATGAAATTCCAATTTCAACCGATTGTAGTCCCATGATCCAGTATCATCACATAGCCTGTACCATGTCAACGCCTTATCCTTCAAAGATAAAGGAAAGACCTTCTTCTTGACCTCATCCTCGGGCAAACCTGCAAGCTTAAATAAACCACAAACTTCATCTACATAGATTAGATGCAAGTCTGGATGTGATGTTCCATCTCCTATAAAAGGATTAGCCAGCAGTTTCTCAAGCATACCCGAAGGAAATTCAAAGCAAATATTTTCAGTGGGTGCAACAGGTTGAGGAGCAACTCTTTGTGCTTCTTCTCGATGTGAAAATACCCCGGAAAAGCCCCTCAAAGGATTAGTATCCATAGTGACAAGTGACAATAAATTTTAGCACACTATACGAATGTTTCCTTACCAAGTTCCACTTACCAAAGGCGCTTCACTCCCCGGCAACGGCGCCAGAAAAGAGTCTTGATGACCCACAAGTATAGGGGATCAATCGTAGTCCTTTCGATAAGTAAGAGTGTCGAACCCAACGAGGAGCAGAAGGATCTGACAAGTGGTTTTCAGCAAGGTAAAATCTGCAGGCACTGAAATTGTCAGTAACAAGTGATTGTGTGGTGAGATGATTCGTAGCAAGCAACAAGTAACAAAAGTAGCAACGGTGCAGCAAAGTGGCCCAATCCTTTTTGTATCAAGGGACAAGCCTGGATAAAGTCTAATAGGAGGAAAAACGCTCCCGAGGACACACGGGAATTTCTATCATGCTAGTTTCATCATGTTCATATGATTCGCATTCGTTACTTTGATAGTTTGATATGTGGGTGGACCGGCGCTTGGGTACTGCCCTTACTTGGACAAGCATCCCACTTATGATTAACCCCTCTCGCAAGCATCCGCAACTACGAAAGAAGAATTAAGACAAAGTCTAACCATAGCATTAAACTAGTGGATCCAAATCAGCCCCTTACGAAGTAACGCATAAACTAGGGTTTAAGCTTCTGTCACTCTAGCAACCCATCATCTACTTACTACTTTCCAATTCCTTCCTCTAGGCCCAAATAATGGTGAAGTTTTATGTAGTCGACGTTCACATAACACCACTAGAGGAAAAACAACATACAACATATCAAAATACCGAACGAATACCAATTTCACATGACTACTATTAGCATGACTTATCCCATGTCCTGAAGAACAAAAGTAACTACTCACAAAGCATAATCATATTCATGACCAGAGAGGTAATGAGTAGCATCAAGGATCTGAACATAAACTCTTCCACCAAGTAATCCAGCTAGCATCAACTACGAAGAGTAATCAACACTACTAGCAACCTTACAAGTACCAATCGGAGTCGCGAGACGGAGATTGGTTACAAGTGATGAACTAGGGTTTGGAGATGAGATGGTGCTGATGAAGATGCTGATGGTGACGAGTCCCCTCCAATGAGAGGAGTGTTGGTGATGACGATGGCGACGATTTCCCCCTCCGGGAGGGAAGTTTCCCCGGCAGGATCGTCCTGCCGGAGCTCTAGATTGGTTCTGCTCAAGTTCCGCCTCTTGGCGGCGGCGAATCCACGAAAAAGCTCCTCCCTGATTTTTTTTCTGGACGAAACCCTTCATATAGCAGAAGAGGGGGGCCAGTGGGCTAGCAGGCTGCACAGAAGCCCTCATGGCGCGGCCTGGGGGGTGGCCGCGCCGTGCAAGCTTGTGGCCAACGGCACGCGCCCCTTTGGCACTTCTCTGACCCAATATTTTTATAAATCCGGAAAAAAATCCTTGTTGATTTTTACGGCGTTTGGAGTTGCGCAGAGTAGGTATCTCAACTTTGCTCCACTTTCAGGCCAGAATTCCAGCTGCCGGCATTCTCCCTTTTCATGTAAACCTTTCAAAATAAGAGAGAAAAGGCATAATAATTGTACCGTGAAGTGAAATAACATCCCAAGAAGCAATAAATATCAACATGAAAACATGATGCAAACTGGACGTATCACTTACCGAAGGATAAATGCTATGATAATTGCTATGATCATGTTGATTCATTCAAAATATCCCTTTTTTAAGAACTTGATGCTTGCTATGCTTGTGGCCATGATGCCAATATGAATTATGCTTATGAATATGAATTCGCTTTAGTTCCTTATGTTAAGCATGAAATTGTTGCTATTGCACCCACACATGATAGTCCTATTATATTTTTGAATTCTCCCAACTACACCATATCGGAGAAGTTTGCACTTATTAAGGATTGTATTGATGAGTTTCATTTTACCATTTCTCATGATGATTTTGATGGATATAATATGCATGTGCTTTATGCTCCTACTTTGAATTATTGTGATATAGGAACTACATCTCCACCTCTTTATGTTTTCAACACGATAAAATTGCAAGAAACTGCTTATGCTATGTATTGGCCTTTAGTTGATGTGCATAAATTGTTCTTTTATGACATGCCCATGCATAGAAAGAGATTTAGACTTTGTAATTGCATGATATATATGTTGCTTTGTGCTCACTACTAAATTACAAATCGTTGTTAATTCAAATTGGCTTTGATATACCTTGGAATCCAGATGGATCCATTACTTGAGCACTTTATGCCTAGCTTAATTGCTTTAAAGAAAACGCTGCCAGGGAGTAACCCCGGGAATTTTAGAGATTCATTTATTTCTTTTGCCTGCTTTTAAAATATTTAAAAACAAAAAATATAGTATAAAAGGGAAATTAAAACTTTTTCGTAAAGAAATGTGAAAGTGAGAAGGACGAGCACCGTTGAAGTGGGGGCTAGCCTTGAACTTTGTTCATTCCATGGATACATTGTGAATCTTAATTATAGAAAAATTTCAACAAAAATAATTATCCTCTTGTACAGATCCATTGTATAATAAAAATAGTATGCCAAGATTTACCTTTAGGATGATTAGATTGCTTTTTGGTATGTGCGGTGCAAAAACAGAAACTTTGGCTGTAGTACATGAATTTAGCTTTCTTACTGGAACGTCGAAAGTTTCTGAAATTTTTACACAGTAATTCTATGCAAAGTTTTTATTTATTCGTAATTGTTCAGAATTTTTTAAGTTACATAAGTATGGTCAATGTTAATATTACTACACCCTATCCTGTTTTTGACAGATTCTGTTTTTGATGAATTGTTTTGCTTGTTTTGATGAAACTATCGATTGTATCGATGGTATAAGTCATGGAGAAGTTATATTACTGTATATATAATGCAAAAAAATATGAATGGGTTTACAATATTACTGAAGGTAGTAATTTGCATTATTATGCTAACGGATCTCTTGAGTTTTCTATTAAGTTTTGTCTAGATGAAGTGTTCGAAGTTCGAGGAGGTCTCGATATGAGGAGATGGAAGAGAGGCAAGAGTTCAAGCTTGGGGATGCTCAAGGCACCCCAAGTAAATATCCAACGAGTCTCAAGCATCTAAGCTTGGGGATTCCATGGAAGGCATCCATCTTTCTTCAACAAGTATCGGTATGTTTTCGTCTTTGTTTCATTCACGTGATATGTGTAAATCTTGAAGCATCGTTTGTGTTTAGCTTTCACTTTTACCTTATGCATCATGTTGGTATGAGATAGTCCATGGTTGATATATAGAATTCTCACTGCACTTCACTTATATCTTTTGAGTATGGCTTTATAGAATGCTTCATGTGCTTGACTTATATCATTTCAAGTTTGGATTTCCTGTTTCTCTACATATAGAAAACCGTTATTTGTAGAATGGTCTTCCGCTTCACTTATATTTATTAGAGTGTGGAATTTTGTAGAGAGAATTAAAATCTCTTTATTCACTTATATCTATTTAGAGAGTCAACATGAATTGGTCATTTACATGGTTAGTCATAAAATACTACATAGAACTTGTAGATCACTTAGTATGATATGTTTGATTCCTTGCAATAGTTTTGCAACATTAAGATAGTAATATTTGGGTGCAATAGTTGATGATTGTGGATTAGTAAGAATATTGATATTAAAGTTTGTGATTCTGGAAGCATGCACATATAGTTTCTGGGTATGCGACGAAGTTGGAGCATAATTTATCCTTGATTGAAATCCTTTGTGTTGTTATAATCGGAGTCGCGCGATGGTTAAATCCTCCCAACCTTCTCCCTAGGGGCATGCGAGTAGTGCTTTTCTTCGAGAGAGCTAATAAAAGCTTGCAATAAGTATGTGAGTTCTTTATGACTAATGTGAATCCATGGATATACGCACTCTTACCTTTCCTAAATTTACTAGCCTCTACGGTACCGTGCATTGCCCTTTCTTACCTCAAGAGTCGGTGCAAATTTCGTAGGTGCATACAAACCCCGTGATATGATATGCTCTATTACACATAAGCCTTATTATATCTTCCTCAAACAAACCACCATACCTACCTATTATGGCATTTCCGTAGCCATTCCACGATATATTGCCATGCAAGTTCCACCGCTTCCGTTTTGATGACTTGAGCATTAATTGTCATATTGCTTTGCATGATCTAAGATAGCTAGCATGATATTTCCATGGTTTGTCCATTTTTTATGTCCATGCTACGCTAGATTATTGCACATCCTCGTACACTGCCAGAAGCATTCATATAGAGTCATACTTTGTTTTAGGTATCGAGTTGTAAGTAAGTAGAAGTGTGATGATCATCATTATTCATTATTAGAGCATTGTCCTAGTGAGGAAAGGATGATGGAGACTATTATTTTCCCACAAGTCGGGATGAGACTCCGGACGAAAAATGAAAAAGGGGGAGGCCAAATGAGCACACCACAAAAAAAGAAAAAAAAAGAGAAAAAAAGAAAAAATAGGAAAAATGAGAGAAAAGAGAGAAGGGGCATGCTGATTCCACACTTGTGCTTCAAAGTAGCACCATGTTTTTCATATGGGGAGTCTCCTATGTTGTCATTTTCATATACTAGTGGGAATTTTTATTATAGAGTTTGATGCACACCTAGTTAGTTTTCATATTGAGCTTTCATACACTTATAGCTCTAGTGCATCCATTGCATGACAATCCATACTCCTCGCATTGATATCTATTGATGGGCATCTCCATAGCCCGTTGGTACGCCGATTTGATGCGAGATTTTCTTCTTCACTTTTCACCCTTTGAAACCTACCACCATATTCTATTCCACATTTATGCTATATCCATGGTTCATGCTCATGTATTGAGTGAGTAATAAAAAGCTGAAGCGCGTTAAAACGTACGATCCAATTGCTTGGTTTGACACCGGGGTGCTCATGATTTATACATTATGCTAGGAAGACCAAGCATGACACGCTATATGATTTTGTAGGGATAGCATTCTTCAAGCATTGTTATTTTAAAAGGACATGATTGTTTCCTAATAAACCTGAGTATGGATGTCTTTTGGTCAAATGATAAACTATTGCCTTGGATCACTTGTATCTTAATATTTATGACATGATTAGATTTATGATCAAGATTATGCTAGGTCAAAAATTATCTTTTTTATCATTTACCTACTCGAGGACGAGCAGGAATTAAGCTTGGGGATGCTGATATGTCTCTGCCATATCTGTAATGTTTAATTGTTCCATGCAAATATTATACAACTTTCACATATTTTTGGCAACATTTTATATGATTTGTTGGACTAACATATTGATCCAGTGCCAACTGTATGTTCCTATTTGTTGCATCTTTTTTTTGTAGAATATACATATCAAACTAAGTCCAAATGCGATAAAAATTTATAAAGAATCTATTATATACTTAAAACGATAGAAAATGAACGGTGAAGATTTATTACTTTAGAGTTAATAAAAGCACCTAGGTACACGTAGGTTCCGAGAAAAGCATCTACAAACTTCCGTGAAAGACTCAAATTTGTAAGAGGGCAGCACATGTACGTAGAAAAAAAAGCAAATACGTGCATGCAGGTAGAAAAACATTTTCTCCATTTACGCTTTAAAATATCCATGGATGGCTACAGAGGCACAAGGCATGTATTAGAAAAACTGATTGAACATGTTCGTCTACATATAGACTAAATCAATTGTATTGTTGATCTCAAATTTTAGCGTTTTATATTAGATTTAAAAAGTAACACACGCTATTTATTTTTAATTAAGTTCCACTCATCGGGCAATATGGACTCCCGCAACCGTGCATGCATTTCATCAGGTCTTGATGGATTCCAGGAGGTGCAATACTACACGCATGCATATCAATAGACGTGATAATTAATTCTAAGACAAATTAGGGATGGATTCAAGTAAAATATAACATATGCTCCAAATATTCTTTTCTCTTTCCAAAATGCCGGAACTACTTGCGGGATGATTAGAATTATATGTCAAGAATCTTGCCATCATAAAATCCCGTAGTAGTTCGGTTTGGGCACCGGCTACAATGCACGGGTGCCATCATTCATCTCTAACTCAGAAAAAGCACAAGCCGCACCTGTTTTATTTTCTTTGCAAGTTGTCACGAAATAGATATGCCGAATTGATGATGATGAATTTGCATCTGACGAATTGAATTTGTTAAGTCTTCAAATTATTATTACTTAATTTTGAACGCATAGCCCTATTTTACAAATAGTATTCTTAATAGAAAATGCCAAAAAGACACAGTACTTATATGAATCCATCAAGATTTTTTTAGGGGATAAGTTGCTAAAGACTGAACAAAATGCACATAGATATTACACAATTATGGAAAACAAATAAAAATAAAACATGCCAAAAATACTTAAGTGTATCAAACATACACTTAGCTACAAATTAATATAACTGAATAATGAGAGTACAACCCTATTTTATAAATTCAGTAAAATGTCAAAAACTTCTAGTACTCATATGAATCCATAAAAAGTTAAAGATTGAATAAATATTGTACATAGATATTATGTAATGATAGAAACCCAATAAAAAGATAACACGCCAAAAAATAGTTAAGTGTATCCAACATAGATTTAGCTATAAGATTTATATAAAAAATAATTATACTTGAGATAAATTGAGGCATGCATAAATCATAATCAATTGCAATGTGCAGGCCAAATGGATTTTGTTGAGAAGTTTTACACTGAGAAGGATCAAATATTTTACAAAGTGTCTTACAAGACTTGCATGAAATCGAGAAGAAGGATGACAAATCAATACAAATGTGACATGTGTGCAAGTGAGCATATTGTATGAGCAAGGAAAATGGCATTGTTGCCGAAAATAAAAGTCAGTGCCAAAGGATATAAGTTTGTACAGAGCAACATGGATTTAATGTATGTCGTGAACAAGAAAGGGATACATTTATGAACAATTGTTGATCGACATATGCAGTTCAAAGAATAATATCTCTGGCCTCTCACTTCACATACACAAAAATGCATTATGTCTACCAGAGGAAGGAGGAAGAGGAATGCGAAGTCAAGTATGAGTCATATATTTCAATTTAAGAAAATATGGGTGAAGAGGTTGATACTAAAGGATGTGGTGTGCAAGATATAACATACATATTAGTTTGAAAGTTCCTGATTTTGCTCCATATAAAAAAATACCATTGACCTTTCGGGTCACATAGTAATGGATTTATTTGGCTAAAGAACCAATATTTGCATACTAAAAATGAATGGCAATGCATGTCCGGGGAAATAAAATTGTCTTAAGATACCATTTTTTAAAGTTCATTGGCTATTGGGTTTTCTATAATGAGATATGTTGATCTAACAACACATCACCGTCGAGCCGCGCAATTGCGCGGGTCACCCAGCTAGTCATTTTGTAATATACATTACTGGAATTCAGAATTTTGCCGTCTGCCATGCATTTGCCGTCTGCTGACGCATGGCAAAGGTACTCTTTGCCGTCAGCTATCATAGTGCTGACGGCAAAGGGTGGGCAGACGGCAAAGCCCCCCACCCAAACGGCCGAAACCCCACCCCCACCCACCCGCCCCTTTGCCATCTGCCTAGGACTCCTTTGTCGTCTGCCTGGGAGCATAGCGGGCGGCAAAGGGGACGGCGGCCCACCCCACTAACGGCTGCCCCCACTACCCGTCGGTCACCCACCCGGCTTCGCCCTCCTCCCGCACGCCCGCCCCTCCCCCACCCGGCGCCGCCACCACCCTGCGCCGCCACCACCCTACGCCGCCCCCACCCGGCGCCGCCCCACCCTGCGCCGCCACCACCCGGCGCCTCCCCCACCCGGCGCCGCCACCACCCAGCTCCGCCCCTCCCAGCTCCGCCACCACCCTCCACCGTCCGCCCCTCCTCCCTGCGCCGCCCCGCCCCGTGCACCGCCGGTACGTATTTTTTTCTTTTTTTTTGTTAAATTATATAGTTAGTTTATTTGGTAGAATAAAGTAGATAGAACAAAATAGATAGAAAAGAAAAAACTTAGAAGAAAATAATAGAAGAAAGTTAGTTTTTTTCCTGTTAAATTAGATAGTTAGTTTTTTCTTTTTTTCTGTTAAATTATATAGTTAGTTTATTGGGTAGAATAAAGTAGATAGAAAAGAAATAATAGAAAAAAATAGATAGAAAATAAAAAATTTAGAAGAAAAAAGAAGAAGAAGAAGAAGAAGAAGAAGAAGAAAGAGGAGAGGAGGAGAAAGAGAAAAGAAAGAAGAAATAGAAGAAGAGGAGGAGGAGGAGGAGGAGGAGAAATAATAATAATAATAATAATAATAATAATAATAATAATAATAATAATAAGAAGAAGAAGAAGAAGAAGAATAAGAAGAATAAAAAGAACAGCGAGGAGAAGAAGAAAGAAGAGGAAAAAGGAACCCCAGCACCCCGGCACTCACCCTCGACCCCCGACCCGTGACGCCCGACGCCACTCACCCTCGTCCCTCGACCCCCGACGCCACTGACCATCGACCCCCGACCCTCGACCCCCGACACCACTGACTATCGACCCCCGACCCTCGACCCCCGACCATCGACCCCTGACCCTCGACCCCCGACGCCCGACGCCACTGACCCTCGACCCCCGACCCCCGACACCTGTTCGGCCTCTTGTTGACCGAAAAGACCCCAACCCCCGACGCCAGTGACCCTCGTCCCCCGACGACACTGGCCCCCGACCACCGACGCAACTAACCCACGACCCTCGACGCCACCGACACCCGACACCACCGACCTTGTAAATTATGAGTTAGGCCACATATTTTCCGATTATGTTAATTATAAAAACATCATATTTGTGTTGATCGTGTCAATTTCAATGTGCAGTTGTTCGACGACCTCCACGTGCGTTCGACGAGCTCCGCCCTTGCGTTTGTTGGTGAGCACAAATGACTTCTCCTCCTACCCCTTAATTTGCTCTGTCCCGATCTTCGTGCCGATGAAACTTGCTAGTTATAGGTTTCTTCAATCATGAGTATGCGTGACCAGTATGCGTCTCCCGTTCAAAAGGGCAACATCTATAAATATGCATTTCTTTGCATATTTATAACCGCCACCCTTTCGAATTGTCCAACATTATCCATGGACAGCCCGAGTATGTGTAGATTGGGTTTGTTTTCCCGTATGTTGTGCTCCGGATCCGATGCGGAATTTCGTCAGTGCCTCCCCTGTTGTTCTCCGGGTACACATCCTCTCTACTTATTGCCGAGACGTGTATCAGGAGAACAGCGGGGAGGTGCTGCCGAAATTCTGCGTCGCATCTGGAGCAGAGCATGGGAAAACGAACCCAATCTACACATACTCGGGTGGGATTAGGACCTATCTTTACCTATTAGCGTGTAGGTTGCATGGACGTAATAAAACTGACAAACTTGATTAGCGTATGAATATAGATGATGAATTATATATTTATTTCTTGTGCCCCCATAGGTAGCTAGGCAACATGAGTGATTGTGCTTGGATGTACACTGGTCACCCTAGTCAGAAAGACATGACCCATGAATGGTTAACAAAAACCAAGGGGTTTGTGAGAGCCGCATTTGCAAATGGCCAGCAAAAAACATGGTGCCCCTGTCCCAACTGCGACAACTGGAAAAAGCAGACATAGTTTGAAATGGGTAAACACCTGCAGAAGTGGGGTTTTACGCCTAATTATACGGTGTGGACTTTTCATGGTGTGTCCGACGAACGTGCCAGAGCTGAGGTGATTCGTCGTCGCACCGACGAGCATGGTACCGGGATTGAAGACATGGTGCAAGACTTTGATGATGCTCGGGATTCGGACGATGAGATGGAGGAATCTGCAAAGGCCTTCTATGAAATGTTGGAGTCTTCAAAACGTCCTCTCCACGAGTAGACTAAGCTTTGTCAGCTGGATGCCATCGCGCAAGTAATGGCTCTGAAGGCTCAATTCAACCTAGGCAGAGAATGCTACGACGCGATGATGATGATATTTGGACGCTTTCTACCCAAAGGCCATGTACTGCCTGCAAACCTGTACCAGTCAGAGAAAATCCTCCGTGTACTTAAGATGCCCTATGAGAAGATACATGCCTGTGAGAATGGATGTACCTTATTTAGGCTTGAGTATGCGGCTTGAACTATTGCCCCATTTGCAATTCTTCCAGGTATATTGTGGTAGACAACGGTATGGGTGAGAAGAATCAGACCAAAATCCCCATTAGTGTTCTTCGGTATCTGCCAATCGTACCAAGACTTCAACGTCTTTTCATGGTCGAAGAGACGGCCAGACAGATGACATGGCACAAATTGGGAAAAGAACCGAACTAGATGCGGATGGGAACAAGATGCTGGTACACACTTCAGATGGTTTTGCGTGGAGGCACTTCGATGCATTACATAAGGATAAATCAGAAGATCCAAGGCAACCTAGAGTTGCTATCAGCACAGATGGGTTCAATGTGTATGGTATGACGGCAGCACAATACAGTTGTTGGCCTGTATTTGTCATTCCACTAAATTTGCCACCCGAAGAGATTATGAAAAGAAAGAACATTTTCCTGACGTTGATAATTCCAGGGCCCAACTATCCGGGGAAGAATATGAATGTGTACATGTAGCCGCTTAAGGATGAGTTGCAAGAAGCCTGGGATAATGGGATCAAGACCTACGACGCGGCTACCAAAACAAATTTCAAAATGCATGTGTGGTACATGTACTCGACGCATGATTATCCGGCGTTTGCGCTATTCGCTGGCTCGTGTGTGCATGGAAGGTTCCGTGCACCACATGCAAGGAAGCTCTTCAATTCCGTGGGCTGCAGGCTGGTCGCAAGTATTCTTGCTTCAACATGCATAGACAATTCCTAGATCCTGACCATAAGTTCAGAAAAGACAAGAAGAATTTCATCAAAGGTAGAGTTGTCAAAAACACTGCACCAGCTGCGTTGACAGGCCAACAGACCCTTGATCATTTAAACGCTCTCGAGCCTGATCCTTTGCGTCCAGGATACTTCAAAGGGTATAATACAGAACACGCCTGGACTCACAAGTCATGCTTATGGGATCTGCCTTACTTCAAAGATCTCCTTTGCCCACACAACATTGACGTGATGCACACTGAAAAGAATATTGCGGAGGCCATTTTTGGTACATTGTTCGGCATAGAGGGGAAGTCAAAAGATAATCCTAAGGCTAGAATCGACCTGGAGGCTCTATGTGATAGACCGTTGCAAAACTTGCGACAACGGAAAGGAAAGCAAAGCATAGCGAAGCCAAAGGCATGGTTCAATCTTGAAAGGCCAGCTATGAGGGAAATGCTATTGTGGGTGAAAATGCGGTTGATGTTCCTCGATGGGTATGCTGCGAATCTAAAGAGGGGTGCGAGTCTTGAGAAATTGAAAATATTTGGGCTCAAGAGTCATGATTGGCACATATGGATTGAGCGGGTAATGCCGGTGATGTTGCGTGGCTTTATCCCTGAGGATGAATGGCTAGTACTGGCAGAGCTGAGCTATTTCTTCCGTTATCTTTGTGCGAAAGAACTATCGCCTGGCGTGCTAGATGAAATGGAAGAGTTGGCGCCGGAGTTGATCTTTCCACCGGGCTTTTTTAATCCAATGCAACATTTGATTTTGCATCTCCCTACCGAGGCAAGAATGGGGGGCCCGTTCAAAATCGAAGGTGCTACTCAACTGAGAGGATGCACAAGACGCTTCGAGCTAAGTGTAAAAATAAACGTAGAATTGAAGCATCGATGGCCGAGGCATTCATTACTGAGGAGGCGGCAAACTTCATGACAGCACACTACGAAGCCAAAAATCATCATTTGCATAACCCAAAGCCTCGGTACAATGATGGCGATCCAAAAAAAGTTCGATCCAACCTCAGCCTATTCAAAGGTAAGCTCGCACCATCTGGTGCTTCAAAAGGGAAATCATTGGATGTCGAAGAATGGCGGACCTTTTCTTTGTATATCTTCACCAACCTAACAGAAGTGCGGCCGTACATCGAGTAAGTTCTCGGTAATTTATTGTTCCTCAACTTCTAATTGCTTTGAACTACTCTTATTCCCGGATATTTGATATAGTCGATACGTCGCCGAATTCTCGGATGGAGCGGTCATCGAAAAGGATTCCATCAAAGAGTATGAGCTTCTCGCAAAGCATGGAGGCGACTATCCCGGTTTCATCTCTTGGTTCAAACAAAGGGTAATTAATTACCATTAAGGGCCCATTTGATTTCTTGGTCCAGTTTGCGGCTAATGCATCCATTCTTTCGTATTAAACTTGTAGGTTGATGCAGAGTGTATGGACGCCGAGTTGAGACAAGTCGCTAATGGTTTTTACAATAAGGTCCGTTCATTTGACAAATACAACATCAACGGGTATCACTTTCGTACCTTTGGCAAAGAGCTATCTATGCCCGACCTAAAGACTACAAATTGTTATGTCTCTGCTATCGGCGAAGGAGACACCGAGTATTATGGAAGAGTTGAAGCAATTTATGAACTTCTATTCTATGGTGAAAACCCACCGACCGTCGTAGTCTTCAAATGTTATTGGTTTGAGCCGAGGGAGACTAGAAGGACTCATGAACATATAGGACTAGTCGAAATCAACCAAAACACCCGCTTAGATGTTCCCGATGTCTATATTACGGCTCAACAGGCGACACAAGTTTTCTATCTATCGTGGGCCTGCCAAACTGATCCAAATCTCAAAGGTTGGGATGTCGTTTATGAAGTGCCACCACATTTTAGACCACCTACCCTCAATGAAGAGGATTACGAACCTCACATTAACCCAGACACATATGAAGGAGAAATCTTCCAAGAAACACGTATGTCCAAGAAACGTTTAAAGAACCGCTCTACTTCACCCCAGAACATTGAAGTAGACAGCGACAGTGAATCTGTCTTAACCCTTGAGCCCGAACAGGAAGAGCTGGAAGAAGAAGAGGTTACTGCTGCGGATGACCTGTCACTTCTTGACCGATTACATAATAGTGGCCTTCCACATGTTCTTCGTGATAGTGATGATGATGATGCATTTATTGATGATAGTGATGATCATGATGCATTTATTGACCCAGAAGCATATATAGACGAGCACGATTGTTATTAGTTCATGTCAGGTATTCAACTATTATACTATATATAAATTTTGAGTTCATGTTAGGTATTCAATTTTTATTAGTCATGTTGGTATTTATGACGATGATACACTTAAATTATATACATTTTATTACTCATGTTGGTATTTATGTTGTACTAATTTCATTTACTCTTTGTCATGACAGGTGTTGAAAGATGGTGGGAAAGGGTCGAAAGCACTCCACGGCTCCTTCTTCGTTGGCTGGTGATGGGATGGGTACTTCCATTCCTGCTTCGCCTCTTCGGAGAGCGTTGCTCTCTAATCTGCAAGGAGCGCCCCCCGTGAGAGGAGGTCGACCCCCCGCGAAGCCGAGAGGTACTAAAGGTACACGTTGTATTCATGTTGGTATTTATATTGTACTCATGTTGTATGCATATTTGTATTTATATACATTTTATTACTCATGTTGGTATTTATGTTGTACTAAAGGTACACGTGGCCGCGGGAGAGGTAGGGCGATGGCTGCCACGCCTTCTGAGGTGGAGGCTACACGGTCTCCGCCCACCACCCCAAGCTGATTCACCTGAGCACAGGACTTCTAGGGTGGATTCATCTTAGGTGGAGGCTACACGGTCTCCTGTTCACGAGCCTCGGGTCGACGAGGCTCAGGTCGACGAGCCTTCGACCCACAAGACTCGTGTCCCAGAGGCTTCATTCCAGGCGACTCCGGAGCAAAGCAGGGATGAGGGTACGTCCCAAGAGACCCAGTGGGATACCTGGGCTGAGCCAAGTGGCCATGCTGGTAGCGACGAGGAGCTGGGTGAGGGGCCTACCGTCTACCAGCGTGGTAGTTCGGGGCTACCGCTCATGCCGGCGACCCCCGAGCAGAGGTGGTCGATTAGGCTAAATGGGGACAAGTAAGTTAATTTACTCTTATTTAACCTTTTTCCTTCGCGTTTTCTCAAATATCTAATGTTTTGGCTTTAATTTGTCATACTGTAGGGGTTGGATTGTTGCCAAGGGTGTCCGCAAGCCCAAAAGCGTCCTTGGTGTGCTTTGCCGTAAAAACTTCCCAGGGTTTGTTACGTTGGCCGGTCGGGAACGAGAGGTAGGAATGACCTGGGAGAACTACTTGGGTGCCCCGGCCCCGCCGGAGGTGGAGATCGACGGTGTTTTGTGCGACACGAGGGCGGACATGGTGATCTGAAAGTTCTGGGTAATTTCTCCTTCACACAATTATAAATCAACCATAGCTATTTATTGTACTAATCGGTGTTGTCTCGTTTGCAGACCTACTACAGCTGTGAGGAGGGATACGAGGAGGACGCGACAAAGGTTATCGAAACCGAATGTCGCCGCCTACTTCAAAACTTTCGGCACGAGGCTCGGGTGCAGGCTGTTCGAGACTACTATGCCACGCGGCGTATTAGGATTGACAAGGCGAAGTGCCGTGATGCTAAGATGGAGAAGGAGCATTACATGAAGGTAATTACATATTATTAAGGCTTTGTAGTTAGTTTCCTTGATTTGGTTCTTACGCGCTCAAAATTCTCTTTATTAACTTTGGTGCCCCCGAGATGGTGTGTGGATAAGATGGATTGTTGGGAGGCCTTGGTGGATCAGTGTTGCTCCAAAACATGGGAGGCCAGCCACAACAATGCCAAGGAGAGGCGTGGCAAAATGGTTGGTGTGCCACACCATCAAGGGAGCGTCAACTTAATCCAATTTGGCGAGAACTGGGTATGTGGATTGCTTCATGCCTCATGCAGTTCATTCTTAATGCTATCTTGAGCCCTTTACTAATACAATTTTCCTCTCTCTCTCTTTTAGGCGCGTCACAATAAGACGGAGGTGCCACAGATGTACGACCTGTATGCGATGGCTCATACTGCCTCGTACAAGAAGGTCAAGGCATTCTCTGAGTCTGACCTCGAGTATCCAGAAAACTTCACCAACATCTCCTCCCACCACAAGCTTGTGAAGTACAGAGATCACGGGAAGGCGAGGAAAGGGGAGGACTTTAACCCGAGCGAGGGGCCTATTGATCCAGAGCTGGTGATGATAGCTGGCAACGGGAGGCCCCATGGCTCGATTGCCATTGGAGACGGCCTTATACGTTGTCCTAGCACTCTCCGGCAGATAAAGGCACACCAAACGAGCTCTTGTCCGGAGATAACACGTCGTCCACGGCTAGTCGAGCTCGCCATCGAGGTTAGTTTAATGGACTCAACTATCTTTCCGCATTATGTTGTGCGTTGGAACCAATATGATTACATTGCTAACAATGAGTTGTGTTGCAGGCTGCTATTCAGAAAGAGAGAGAGGCAATGCAGGCGGCTATGGCAGAGAAGGATAAGGAGATTAGGGAGCTGGAGGAGAGGACGACTGCATTGGTGGAGGCGGAGAGGGCACGGAATGATGCGTCTAATAGGGCCATATACGAGCTCTTCGTGGTAAGTTTCTTCTTCATGTTATTTCAAATCTTGCATTTGAATGTCCGTTTCATTAATAAATAAAAAGTTTGACTTGTCAAGACCAAATGTATAGTCTATGTGCGAGAAGAGCGGCCAAGTCCCTCCGCCGATGCCAGTCATTAACGTGGCGGGGACGGTGAGTTTCATTTCAGTGCAGTGATCTTAAAGTGTCCTCATGCTAACGACACATTGCAAACGATGTTTGGTGCAGAATATCTCCCGAAATGCATCGCACGACCCTTCTACAGTGGAGCCTTCTCCACGACAGCCTTCTCTAGGTGAAACAAGCCACTGCCACCGTGCTTCTCGGCGTGATCATGATAATGGTATGTTATTTCTAGTGTTTTAATAAAAAATAGCTAGACTTTCATCTAAATGACATAATTAGCTTAGTGAGCTCCAAAATGGCTAAATTGGCTAATTATCCTACAAAATGACATAATTAACTTGGTTAGCTCCAAAATGACCCATTTAATAAAAAATGACCTATAGTTAGCTAATTTCTCTACTAAATGACATAATAAGGCTTACGTAGCTGCAAGATGACCTATTCCCCCTAACTTAGCTATTAAATGGCCTATAATTAGCCTAGCTAGATCCAAAATGGCTTAATAAGCATAGTTTGCTCCGGAATGACCTATTTTACCCAAGTTAGCTCCGAAACGGCCTATAGTTAGCTAGGGTTCCACCTAAATGACATAATTAGCTTAGTTAGCTCCAAAATGGTCTATTTAATAAAACATGACCTATACTTAGCTAATTATCCTCGAAATGACATAATTAGCTCCAAAAAGGCATTCTTAGCTAATTTAGCCCGAAGAAGGGGACAAGAGGAGAAGAAAGAGGAAAAATGAAAGGAAGGAAGAAGAAGAAGAAAAGAAGAAGAAGAGAAGGAGGAGGATAAGAAGAAGGAGAAGAAGGAGGAGAAGAAGGAGAAGGAGCTCCTCCTTCTCCTCCTTCTCCTTCTTCTCCCTCCTTCTCCTTCCCCTTCTTCTTTTCTTCTTCTTCTCCTCTTCCTTCTCCTTCTCCTCCTCCTCCTCCTCCTCCTTCTTTTTCTTGTTCTTCTCTTTCTCTTCTTCTACGTAGCTTAGACTCATCCAAGAAAGGCTAAATTGGCTAATTATCCTACAAAATGACATAATTAGCTTACACTACAAGAAATATGGTCGATAATGACCCACCATTTTGGTCAAAAAATCGTCATCGATATCATATTACGACCTTTTTTTGACCAAATTCAGAGCGTCAACAGTTGGCTGTCTAGAACAAGCAAACATGACCTTTTTAGTGTTTTGGTCAAGTATTCTTTGACCAAAACAATTAGGTCATAAAATCTTTGACCAAAATTTTTGGTCATTACATGTGTACGTGAGCCACGTAGGATCTGACATGGCATCAACCACGTGGCTAAGGTGATGACAAGGTAGATCAACAATGACTGAAAAATAAGGTCTCAATTTTACTAGCCCTGTCCAAATTAGGCACCTAAATGGGCCAGGCCCAACAATTCATCCCATTTTTCGTTTGGATTTGTTTGGATTTCAATTTTTTTGTGTGTTCATAAACCAATATTTGATATTTCAGCCCATTACTATTTTTTATCTAGAACGAGGCCTTATTTTTGCACAGATTTTATATTCAAGGCATCGTACAAAGTTTCAACAAAAAATACATTTTGATAAATAGTTTCATTCATTTCAGCAATACACATCATGGCAGATACTTTACAAACATGCATCACATAAAACAGTTCAGCCTTCAACTCAAATACAAATCCAATAAATATTATTATTGTACATCCAATACATGGCACACCAACTGGAATCACGGTGGCTTCAATGAAGCACATTAAAGAACACAAATTAAATTGTTCACAACGTCGGTCGTCTTCCACAGTTCCACTTCATCTGAGTAGCCAATTCTGAATTGAGAAACATCCTGACATTAAAAAGGATGAATTGAGAAACATCCTACATTAAAAAGGATCACAAATGAGAAGAACATACAGACAGAAAGATTGTAAGCCTAACACACAGTAAAGGGAGGTTAACACAAGTATTATTTCCATGTCATACAATGCCAACCTAAAATAAAATTCCAGCATGAAACTATACTTTTCTAGGTGCACATCAAGTACTATTTTGAGTTGACCACAACAAGTATTGACCAAGTTGAGAGCCAATTCCCATACACGAATCATGTAGTAAGGAAAAGTAACATTTTAGGAAACGAAAGAAAAAAAGTTTCCATTCATAGCACGCACAGGCTGAGCCCAAGTGAGATACCTATCAAAAGTGCAACAAAGAAATGCATGCCTAATAAATGACCTAGAGGATACAACTCGGTTTTTGTATGAATTTCGAAATAATAAATAGGATACAACTCAGTTTTTATATGAATTTCGAAATAATAAATAAAATAAAATATTAGATCAGTTTTCTTTAAATAAATTTTTACCTATATGGTTAAAATATAAAATTTAACTTGTAAAGTAGAACATCTAACAAAACTAAAATAACTTATTATCCAGCTCGAGTCCGAATAATTAGTAAATTCATGTCAAATATGTAGTGGACCATTTTATTTTTTGGAAATAAAAATAGTTACATGCAAAATAATTGAACATTGTCAGACACTGATTTCCTATCCTTCTTTCAAAGGTAGACATACTGCGTGCATCCTTCTATTCTCTCCAATATCTGTGAGATATCAAATTGTTTTTGAGATTATTACTCAACTGGTTTGTCTAAAGCAACGAAAACCTAATTTTTTTATCCGTCTTACTGTTATTTTTGTCTGAATGTTAAAACAAATATCTTGCATCTCTATAGGAGTTGACCTCATGGTGCCATGTTCCGAGGTTTGGTATTTTCTATTTGTTTCTTGATGAAATTGTCACCAAGTGTAAGAGATGGGAAGAATATGGTACGCATTGCTACATACATGTGTACTGTTAAAATGTGTTGGTTGCATGTTTTGTTGGGAAAATAAGAATAACAGTTTAGAAGATGTTTTAGTTTGTATGTTCTTCAAGATTTTAAAGTTTATTTTGGACATTCGCATTCTTTCCGGGTGTCATAAAAAAAGACCAGTCGCTAAGCAAGAACATGGCACCACCCCACACCTACGAAGAAGAAGCAGGTGTCCGGTTCGGCGGCCGGGGTTGCTAAGCCCATTAAGTTATGCTTTCCTGCGTGAGCTACCTACCATTTGATCACCTGTTAGATCACTTGATTATGTCTTCGACAAGAGGACAAGGAAAAACTAACTAATTGACCATAGGATATGTTTATAAAACTACCTTCCACGTGTCACAAAATTAATAGCTAGCCCGTGGAGGTGCACGGGGTAATGACTAGTCTAGTTAATCATAGAAGAGTTTCATTTCAAAAGTGCAGTATTCTCCCAAAGGCAAAAGCTGACAACAATTTCTAAAAAAGCACTAGAGGTTTACCATGAACATAGAAAATAAACAAAACAGAAAATAGAAAAGCATGTATGCATGAGGCGGCTCAGATATAAAATGGGTTGTAAGTTTGTTTATTTGCACCAAAAAGATCTTTAAATGCTCACAATTCAGATCAGGCAAGTGAATTTTGCAGCTCCCTATTGTTGCTGGCCTAACTAGACTCACCCTCGAGCATAAAAACACATTTGATATCTCTATTCTAAAGTTTTGTGTTAAGTGGTGTAAATATCTGCACTTATGAGGCTGGAGAGTTGAAGTAGATCCCGCCCAAGCCTTTTCCTTTCTCATCCTGTTCCTCCGCCCCAAATGGCACTCCAAGTGTTGCCCCCGGCTGCAAGAAAAAAAATAGGATGGTAAGGCACAAAAAGCAGACCAAGGAAACTAACTCTATACATCAAGACACACAGAATAAGAAAACTAGCAACAAATACTAACAAACTACAAGTTCATGCACAAATACCACCAAAACATATCCATACAATGGCCCTGTATCAAAATGTAATATGTTTTTTGGTTATTCATAGGGCATAAAAACATCTTACATTTTGTTAGGAGGGAATATTATTTATCTAAAGGATCCTACATAAACGTTAGACATGCTTGAAAAGAAACCTATCTTCCTTTTATTTATCTCAAGGTTTTGTATAAGACTGTTTCCCTTATTTACTTGACTGGATTTTTTAGCTTCATTCAAATTCCTTCCATTCATCTATGTTGTGCATTTTGTGTTGGAAATGCTCCCTTTTATTCAACCCATTGTTTAAGCTCATCACAACCATATAAATGTACTGTACTATATATTTAATTACTTCAGCACATAAGCACATTGATTGGGCATGGTAGCATGGATTCATCACGTCGCTATCTATATGCCACTTCTGCCTAGTATATTTTGTCTCGGGGAGGAAGAAAATGGACACACACACTTGGTAGCATTTTATCTGTCAAAAGAAAATTTACCAGGTTATTTCTCTAGTCTGATATAGTAATTCAACTTGGTCCAGCTGACTAGATACTACCGTGTCTAACCACTGAGCCGTAGCTCTTGTTATCATCTAGTATAAATTACAGTATATTATCAGCCAATACAAATTAGAGTTCATTACACTAGTTTTTACAATACACATTTTGTTAGGAGGGAATATTATTTATCTCAAGGTTTGAGCAAGGATGATACGTTATTGAGAAGCTTCTTTGCGTGCTCCTCACTTTCAAAGCATAACTATCTTTCAACATGGATAAACTTTGAAGACTAGCAAAGCTTAATAATATACCAAATTCTAGAGGTGGAGAAAAGCCAGCTTGCCTGTAAATTCTGCATGCAGCAAACTATATCCGCTTGGATGCCCTTTTCTTGCAATTGAGCTTCAAAGTCATCCTGTTATACAGCCCAATATACATACCATCAGCTCTGAACACTTCAATTTCGTGCAAGTAAGAAGGGGTGGCGAGAGGAGATTACAGCAGAAGGATTCAACTCGATGAACTCCGTGGTGAAAGGTTTCCATTTGGTCTCCCATAGTTCACGGGCATCACTGCTGACAGCTGACGCAGAAGCATCTATCACAGAAAGCAGTAAGTTCACTATAGGCAAAAGATTTCAGGTAGTCCGAACAAAGTAACCAAGGAGGGGCTCAGGTCATAGTGAGCTCGGCCTACCAATTCCTATGTAGTGATCAGCTTGCGCATCAGCCCACTTTTCTGTATCAGCGCCACCGTTGCAGTACATGTCGCAGACCTTCAGCATTTCACAACGGGTAATAGAAATTTCTGCTGCTTAGTTCTTCACTAACCGTCTAACCGGAACGAATTGGATATCAGGAAACAAAGGAGCGTGTAACAGATCGTGGCATAAGGAAATGCAAATATCTTGATAAGTGCAGCCTTGGCGAATTCATAGAGCAGGTGATGTGGTACCGCCGCCATGCAGTGTCTCTGCTGCAGCTGCAGATGAACACGTAGACGATGGTTGAGAATTCAGAGGTGGATCTGGACAGCGTGCTGGTGAACGCTCAAAAGTTCTCGAGGTTCAGCGGCGTTTAACAAATCATGGATGTGAAAATTTTCTCATACCTTAGAAACCAATCAAGAAAACAGCGGAGACAACAGGGACGCAGTGGGGTTGAACGGAAACGGCGATGGCGCGGGGCACCTAAGGTGCCACGCCGGTGTGGGACGGCGTAGAGAAACCCTGGAGAGGGGCTCTGGACCTTATTTGGGAGAATCATCGCAACCTTGGGGACATCAGGACCAACATATGCTCAGCCTTCACACAAACTGAGTATAACCATAGCACAAACAGAAGACATAAACATCAAAAACCACACTAAAATATGATAGCATTCAGTAACCTAACTAGAACTATACCACTAAAGTACGAGCTATGATGTCCACATCACAGGGAGCTCAGAATTGGGTTTCTTACTTATGCCTGAATCAAAGAGGAAGCCACCAATGTCCTGGGATACCAACAAACCCAGCAACTGCAGCAGCCGGTATGAGCACCACCACCATATGCCGATTTAAAAACCATGGTGTCCGATCCCAGCGGGCAGCCACAAGCACAGGACGCGGGTCAGAGGTGACGATGTACTCCCTCGTGATGGTCTCCTTCATCGGCGCTCAGTCAGCAGCTCCTCCACCTGATGTTACCTGTGCGTCAACACAGACAAACCTAAAACCACCGTGAAAAACTAGTGGCAAAAGGGAGGGATTCAGGCCGATGTGTAGCTTGCCGTGGATCTTGAAGGCCCAATCGAAGTTGATGGCGACGGTATGCAGCTACACACCGAGCTCACGGAGCAAGGGGAGCAAGCCTTCTGGTGAGGATCGAGATCTGAGGCGAGGGGTCTCGGGATTGAGGTCCTATGATGGGGTGGATTCGCTGACATGGCCGGTGTCGCGAGGTGGTAAGAGGAAGAAAACCTCCATGGGAGAACAGGGAGAGGGATTCGGGGTGCCGGAGGAAGAATAGGAAAAGAGATTCAGGGTGCCGGAGGATAGAAGAAGCAGGTGGCGGATGAGGAAATTGATTATTTGCCACTTTCAATATGGGGCTTCATAAAGTTACCACTCTTAACATTGGCTTTGTAAAAATGCCACCTAGATCATGTATACTTTGATTAACATGCCATTTTCCCCTTTTTCATTACTTCCCTTTTTCTTTTTCATATTCTGACACATGAAAGGACTAAAGTATCCCTGATGCTATATATATTCAAAACTAACGCACACGGCACACATCTGTCTCCTCCTTCAGCTGCTACTGCCAACGCGCGAAGGGGAGAGCAAGCTGCGCTGGCGTGCACACATGTCCAGGCAAGCACCGCGGTGAGCCGGTGACCTGCGATGGCTCACGCAGGCATTCGCGAAACTGCGTTGACGCGTACAGACGTGGACGAGCACCGGCGTCGAGCTGCAGGCATTAGCGCGGTGAGGGCGAGTTGAGCATGCACGCATGCATGGGCGAGCACCGGCGTCGACCTATGGTTGCTCACACGGTCATGGTCAAGCTAGGGCGGCGAGCCGCGATGGTGCGCGTAGGCGTGGGCTAGCAACGGCGGCGACCTGTAGTTGCTCACATGGGTGTGGTCCAGCAGTCCAGCTAAAGCGGCAAGCCGCGGTGGCGCGCGCAGGTGTGAGCTAGCAATGGTAGTGACCTGCGGTTGCTCACACGGGTGTGGTCTAGCTAAGGTGGGGAGCTGTGCTGGCTCATCAAGTGTCAACGAGGAACGGCGGCAAGCAACAAGACAACAAGGACGAGCTAGCCACGAGCAATCCCCATTCAACCAGTCCACGAAGGCATTAGATAAGGTTGAAAGATTGAAGGGTACTTTGGTCGAAAGATTGAAGGGTACTTTGGTCCTTTCAAGTGCCAGAAGATGAAAAACAAAAAGAAAAACAATGAAACAGGGAAAGATGGCATGTTAATCAAAGTGTACATGAGATGGGTGTCAGTTTTACAAAACCAATGTTGAAAGTGGCAATTTTACGAAGCCCCATATTAAAAATGGCAAATAACCGATTTTCTCGTGGCGGATAGGGTACACGGAGACGGCCGTGGGAGCAGGTTATGTATGTGTCCCTTCGGCTAGGAACCCTAGTTGGTTTGGTGGGCTCCGACCCATCATTTGGTGTGAGGCTGATCCACATGTCATTTTCTTAGAAAAACAATATAAATCTCCTGAAAGCTAAATATAAGTGTCACAGAATTAACAGGATATCGAAAACTACCAAAATTGACGATTTTGCCTAATGTTGATAACACTCGGCAAAGGGAAAAAATCGCAAACGTTGCTCGGCCACTCGAAAGAGAAGTGCATGCATGGCCGCATGGTGACAAATGACAAAAAATGGGTTGCCGATTGTTTTTCATACACTTGTGAAATTTATGTACAATTAAAATAGGAGACGTCGGCACACTCACGACGCACGATGTCATCATGTCCCTGGACCCATCACCGCCCTTGCACGCACCGGTGATGAGCTCAAGGGTGTCGTTTTATTTGCGTGGAATAATTGCGATAAACCTTACAATGTTTTATGAAAGGACAAAACAGTTTTGAATACTCAATTTTTTCAAAAGGTTTCGAAACTAAAAGAGTGTCTATGTCTATCCTTTCTCCAAAATATTTAAAAATAAGCTAAGGTTTCATCTTTTATTTTGTTTTCTCTCACCACCCCTTCGTCCAACGTTCCACCCTTCACCTTTTTCTAGTTGCTCATCCCCTTCTAGTTTTCATCATCCCAATATTTAGTAACCCAATAAACCAAATCAATCTATGGTATAGCAATCAATTTACAGTCCATAAATAAAATATTTCTTGTAGTAAACCCTGGATGTGTATGACAACTTTGGTAAGCCAATAATAATAATAAATTCAGGGACCATAAGGAAAATAAATATGTATTCATATTTTACATTTTTTTCCCTAGTGTGGTATGTGGGTCCCATCAGTTAGTCAGGATACATTACTACACTTGCACTCTCTAGTTGGGGCACATAGGAAAAATTGTAAAGTGCACAAGACACATAGACAAAATTGATGATGTGTCATCGAGTCATTTGCACCCACATCATCATGACCTTGTAATTTGGTCATGATGAGTAGAGAATAAGACCATAAATAGTGCTACTAATCTTAATGACCTTTTTTGCAATAAGATTATGACCTTATGGGCACAAATGGTCATGATATTATGGGGTTTGGAACCTCGCAGACTCTCAATGACCTATTTAGGAATTTTGGTCATAGATCTATGACCAATTAAACTGCCGTCACTATTTTTCGTCATAAATTAGTGGTTTTCTTGTAGAGTTAGTTAGCTCCAAAATGACCTATTTAATAAAAAATGACCTATAGTTAGCTAAGTTCTCTCCTAAATGACATAATAAGGCTTACGTAGCTGCAAGATGACATATTCCCCCTTACTTAGGTATTAAATGGCCTATAATTAGCCTAGCTAGATCCAAAACGGCTTAATAAGCATAGTTTGCTCCGGAATGACCTATTTTACCCAAGTTAGCTCCGAAACGGCCTATAGTTAGCTAGAGTTCCACCTAAATGACACAATTAGCTTAGTTAGCTCCAAAATGGTCTATTTAATAAAACATGACCTATACTTAGCTAATTATCCTCGAAATGACATAATTAGCTCCAAAATGGCATTCTTAGCTAATTTAGCCCGAAGAAGGGGACAAGAGGAGAAGAAAGAGGAAAAATGAAAGGAAGGAAGAAGAAGAAGAAGAAGAGAAGGAGGAGGATAAGAAGAAGGAGAAGAAGGAGGAGAAGAAGGAGAAGGAGCTCCTCCTTCTCCTTCTTCTTCCTCCTTCTTTCCTCCTTCTCCTTCTCCTTCTTCTTTTCTTCTTCTTCTCCTCTTCCTTCTCCTTCTCCTCCTCCTCCTCCTCCTCCTCCTTTTACTTGTTCTTATCTTTCTCTTCTTCTACGTAGCTTAGACTCATCCAAGAAAGGCTAAATTGGCTAATTATCCTATAAAATGACATAACTAGCTTAGTTAGCTCCAAAATGACCTATTTAATAAAAAATGTCCTATAGTTAGCTAAGTTCTCTCCTAAATGACATAATAAGGCTTACGTAGCTGCAAGATGACCTATTCCCCTAACTTAGGTATTAAATGGCCTATAATTAGACTAGCTAGATCCAAAATGGCTTAATAAGCATAGTTTGCTCCGGAATGACCTATTTTACCCAAGTTAGCTCCGAAACGGCCTATAGTTAGCTAGGGTTCCACCTAAATGGCATAATTAACTTAGTTAGCTCCAAAATGGTCTATTTAATAAAACATGACCTATACTTAGCTAATTATCCTCGAAATGACATAATTAGCTCCAAAAAGGCATTCTTAGCTAATTTAGCCCGAAGAAGGGGACAAGAGAAGAAGAAAGAGGAAAAATGAAAGGAAGGAAGAAGAAGAAGAAGAGAAGAAGAAGAAAAGAAGGAGGAGGATAAGAAGAAGAAGAAGAAGAAAATAAGAAGGAGAAGGAGAAGGAGGAGAAGAAGGAGTAGCTCCTTCTCCTTCTTCTCCTCCTTCTCCTTCTCCTTCTTCTTTTCTTCCTCCTTCTTCTCCTCCTTCTCCTTCTCCTTCTTCTTTTCTTCTTCTTCTCCTCTTCCTTCTCCTTCTCCTCCTCCTCCTCCTCCTCCTTCTTTTACTTCTTCTTCTCTTTCTCTTCTTCTACGTAGCTTAGACTCATCCAAGAAAGGCTAAATTGGCTAATTATCCTACAAAATGACATAATTAGCTTAGTTAGCTCCAAAATGACCTATTTAATAAAATAATAACCTATAGTTAGCTAAGTTCTCTCGTAAATGACATAATAAGGCTTACGTAGCTGCAAGATGACCTATTCCCCCTAACTTAGGTATTAAATGGCCTATAATTAGCCTAGCTAGATCGAAAATTGCTTCATAAGCATAGTTTGCTCCGGAATGACCTATTTTACCCAAGTTAGCTCCGAAACGGCCTATAATTAGCTAGGGTTCCACCTAAATGACATAATTAGCTTAGTTAGCTCCAAAATGGCCTATACTTAGCTAATTTCTCTCTGAAATAACCTATATATACTTCTTCATCTAGTATTATTCTTCTAATTTTCTTATTTGTCATTTTGCAGATTACATTCACTTCATGGGAAGCTTGGATTATATTGATGGAATGCTTGAAGACGATTTCTTGTACCATGGCTTCACGGGAGCTTGTATTAAAACTATTGTAGTATATGGATATATATGAAACTTTGTATGCAAGTGGATGAAACTCGTGTAATATATGGTTTGGTACGGATGCAACTTGCATAATATGTATGCACTATGGATGAAAGTTATTATAATATGGTTATGAGTACGGAAAGAAATTTATTTATGTCATATATATATATATATATCCTGATTATTGTTAAAAATGTTGGATATAATAAGAAATAAATTAAAAAGGGGCTGGTTCCACTCTTTGCCGTCTGCCCCACATGGCAAAGGGGGGATGGCAGGCGGCAAAGAGGGGAGAGAGGGGGCTGGTTCCCCCCTTTGCCGTCTGCCCCCACACGGCAAAGGGGGGAATCAGCCCCCTCTCTTTCCCCTCTTTGCCGTCTGCCCCCACAAGGCAAAGGGGGGAACCAGCCCCCTCTCCCTCCCCTCTTTGCCATATGCCATCCCCCCTTTGCCATGAGGGGGCAGGCGACAAAGAGTGGAGGGAGAGGGGGCTGGTTCCCCCCTTTGCCGTCTGCACCCACATGGCAAAGACAGGATGGCAGACGACAAAGAGAGGAGGCATGCCGTTAACACTTAACGGGGCCGTTGGAGGATGTGTCGTCCCATTTAATTTGCCGTCTACCCCCTCATGGCAAAGATTCTTTGCTATCCGCTTTAAAAAAGCAGACGGCAAAGAACCTCTTCACCGGAATTTTTTTTGTCCATCTACTTTGCCGTCCGCTGACCGACGGCAAAGCCTTTGCCGCCAGTGGTTGCCCCCTTTGCCGTCAGCCATGGCAGACGACAAATTTCTGGATTTCAGTAGTGATACATGATTTTTAGGAGTTGGATTCAACACAAATGGAGGCCCACGACATCCACCAGGTACCAGGGCGCGGTCCATACCCCTGGCTCGGGGTGGTGCATAGTTCCCACCTCATAAGTTTGTTAGGGCTCTTCTTAGGGCACAAGAAATATAATTCATGGATAATAATCCCATCAAAATTTCAGCCCGGTCGGATTTACAAATTTCCGGGAATTTAAGAAATGGTGAAGAGCCAGAAAACAGGAACGCGAAAGAGAAGAGAATAGACAGGGACATCCAATCTCGGAGGGGCTCGTGCCCCTCCGCCGCCATTGAGACCATGAACCAGAGGATGAGCTCTCATCCCATCTAGGGGGAGGCCAAGGAAGAATAAGAAGGAGGGGGGCTCTCTCCCCCTCTCTCCCGATGGCGCCGGAGTGCCGCCGGGGCAAGGAGCGTGACAGAGATATACATCAACAATATTGTTGCCGTCAACGCCAATTCTCTCCCCCTCTATGCGGCGGTGTAACACCTATTTTCCCGCTCTAACTCTCTACTTAAACATGGTGCTCAACACTACATACTATTTCCCAATGATATGTGGCCATCCTATGATGTTGAGTAGATCCGTTTTGTCCTATGGGTTAATTATGATATGATGTTATTGATATGATGTGTGTGTTGATTCGGTGTTGTCCTAAGGTGCCTTCCATGAGGCACACATGTGAAGGATACATGCTGGAGGATTTGCAATATGTTCATAATTCGCTTATAGTGGGTGGCGAGAGTGACAAAAACTTACATCCGAGTAAGGGAGTTTTGCGCGTATGAGAGTAAAGAGGACTTGATGTTTAATGCTATGGTTGGGTTTACCTTATTGATTTTTAGTAGTTGCCGTATGCCTCTCCCTCACTGCACATCATAAGTATCTATCATGTTATATTCAATTGCCTATGGACAATCTTTTTCTTGAATTACAGAAAAAAAAACTTTTTACTAAATAATCCCAAACTTTTAATTACTTGCTCTATATTTCTTCATAAAATAGTTTCATACTTGTTCTAGGTAAAGTAAGAGTTTTCGCGCTAGAGTTGTATCGGTGGTCAATATAACTTGAGAGAATATTTATTCTACCTTTAGCTCCTCGTTGGGTTCGACACTCTTACTTGTTGAAAAAGGCTACACATGATCCCCTACACTTGTGGGTTATCATGTACCTACACCACGGAACCCATGGCCTCGCGTTCACATTCGAGTGGACCAACGGTATTCCAACAAAACCAATATACTGCATGAAACTCTCCCAGCCACTCCAACCAACTCCCCTTTGGGCTAAGTCATGGGTGACTCCGGATGCTAATCACGACATCACCCATCCACCATCGTGGCAAAACAAAACACTCCCAAACGGGGACAATGTTACCAAAACAACTATGAGCACACAAGGCTATACATGCCTACCCGTCCAGGGTAGGGAAAGCGCATAACCGTCCCTTGTTGGAGGCACCGGCGAGAGGCATGTCAGCAAACCGAATAAGGGCCTTCACATAAATGAAAATGTGCTTGCACTGGGAAGCTCGATTCGGTGGCACCATGACTTGACCAACTACATGTTCAGGTTGTATTATTAACATTTGTATTATAAAAATTTATTCGAGCCATAGTATGTCATGAAAATGCCACGAAATGCATACACACCAACTTGATCGAATGACACTGCTAACATAAGTAATATTATGATGAATCTACTCTATTGCATGAGCTTAACCAAGTAACCACATTACTTCTGTCGTACTAATAGAAATATCATGATGGTTAAGTTAGCATAGGTGATGCAAATTTTAATTGGTTATACGTCATATATTAATTCAAGCAAAAATCATAGTCATTGCAACTCATCCCTGAAAATGTCTGTGATGGCTTGCCTTATTTCTGAGGATGGTCACAAAACTCCTGGTCCTCTTCAAGGCAAGTTGAACCTTCTGAAAATAATAAAAATATAAAAAGGAAAATTTCAAATAAAGCATTTTAATGCACCAGAAAATATGTACATCAAGGAAAACTCTCAAATTTTGCATGCTGGCAAAGGAGCTTAATACAAAACTATTGCAAAGAGAATCATCTCATACAGACTTATGGTTTGGGAATTATAGCTGGTCAAAGATGCAGTCAAAATAAATGAATTAAATATAAAATAAGAAATTCCAGAGAGGACCATGTCGAAGGCATATTTTCAAAACGCGCCTCCATTTATACCGCCTCGGGAGCGATTGGAGAGACTGACAGGGGGCCCTCCTGTCGAGTTTATAAGAGAGAGGGGGGACATGGACAACGACTCGACTCATGATGATTCTCCGGCGTGGCGGCACGGCTGCCGTCAGTGAGGAGGGGAATGGACGCAGCTCAACACGGCGAGCAAGTACGTACTAGGAAGTCAAGCAGGGGCGTAGGGATGGCGTCACAAAGTTCTTCTCTCCAGAGACGGCAGGCGGAGGAGCTTGCCGGAGTTTGGGATTCCAGTGAAGTTGAGGGGGTCCAGCAGCTCTGTCACATTCTAGGGAAGATCATGAGCACGCTTGAGTGGTTTGAGAAGAGCCAAAGGCAGCGGATTGAGCTGTCGTCGGGAGGGGGTCCGCGGCTAAATCCGGTAATGATTCAGCGGCTGGAGGCCTGCCCGGCCTTGTCGTGGTGCTTCTTTAGAGGTTTTGAGGACACAGTAGGGGAGTGTGCGTGGGTAGAATGGCTCGGGGGGTCCCTATTTATAGGGGAGGACAGAACAGAGCAGAGCTCTCAACCGTCGTCGAGATTTCTGGAGCTGCAAGTGGCGACGAGCGGGGCTCGTACTTATGGGAGAGCTCAGGGGAGATCCTCCAAACACAGTGGCAACACTGGGCCAAGCACAAGACGCATGGGCGAGACGAATCGATCACACGGTCATTGTTGCCCCTACGCCGCCGTGTCCGCATCGGCTAAGCCTACCGCGGACGACGGGGAGCGACAAGGAGAGATGAGGAGGATCGGGACGAAGCAGCAGGAGCTCGAAGACACGCTGGGACATCAGGGGCACACTCACGGGCGAGACAGGGCTCTGGCCGACACGCAGAGCGTGCAAATTGCATGTCGAACGCGATCACCGCATGCACTGGTGCTACACGCGCGTCGAGGCTGCCAGACCATGTATGGGCTCAAATCCCTTCAAGGGCAGACCTATTTGTGGTCTTGGTTCGACCTGAGACTGCTTGGACAGTAAATGTGATGGATGGCAAGTTTCTGGACAGAAACTGTAGCAGCTTATAGAGAAAATTCTAGAGAGAGTTAGGAGCTAAAACTTGGAGGCCGAGGTTTGGGTTGGAAGGTAGCCATGTTATAAAAATTTCCGCTCAAATGGAGCAAGAAAAGTGCAGTTCCTTCACAAAGTGACTTTTTTTGTCTAGAACAGAAAATATTTTATTGAGCTAAAAAATTTCACATGACCATGGGATATTTTTGCATAAAAAGGTGAGGCATGACCTAAAGAACACGAGGGAATTAATTCAGATTTTCTTGGCCAAGAAAATTGAGGGTTGCTTTGGAGCTTAAGAGAGAAATACTCATTTTCAGGGAGAAAACGAATATTATGCTTAAAATAAAAATATTTAAATTGCAATATCAAGGGAGATATGATGTCTCAAGATGGTTTGTGGGAATTAGGAGTCACTTAGGTGAAAATCAAAATAATGCACAAGTGGAAATCGCCATGAGATGATTCAAAAACCCATTTTCATATCAAATATTGAATAAAAATCAAATAAAAGAAAATGGGCAAAAACCAGGGTGTCACAAACCTCCCCCCTTAGTATGAATCTCGTCCTCGAGATTCGGTTGCTCGGGAAACATTTAACGATATGTCGTCCTTAAAAAGTCCTCTCTTTCCCACGTAGCTTCTTCCTCGGTATGGTGTTCCCATTGTACCTTGTAAAATTTGATTGACTTACCGTGGGTGACTCTTTCCAGCTCATCCAATATTTGGAATGGTTTCTCTTCATTAGTCAGATCGTGAGCAGCTCTATGTCAATTACATCGGTCTGTTTCTCTCGCAATGAGACACACTTTCGTAGTTGCGACACGTGGAAGACATCGTGTACGTAGGACAACTCGGGTGGAAGTTCGAGCTGGTATTCCACTGCACCAACTGTGGACATGACAGGAAAGGGTCCAATATACATTTGTGCAAGCTTACAGCGAGTCTAAAATCTTCTGACTCCCTTCATGGGTGTGCTCGAAGATAGGCATACTCGCCTGGTTCAAAGCTGACCTACGGTGCTTGGAATCATGGTAACTCTTTTGTCCGGATTTTCCCACCTGAAGTCTGTCACGGATTTCTCTTACTTTCTTCTCCACTTCCAACATTAGGTCAATCCCGAAGATGCAGCTATCTCCATTGTGAGACCAATTCCGAGGAGTACGACACTTAGGTCCATACAAGGCTTCATATGGTGACATCATGAGGCTGGTCTGATAACTGTTGTTGTAAGAAAACTGCGCATAAGGCAAACTATCTTCTCACTTGGGCCCTTGAGCAAGTGTGCATACTCGAAGCATGTCTTCTAGTATGTGATTCACTCGTTCAATCTGATTGTCTCTTTGGGGATGATAAGTTGTATTGTACTTCAGAGCGGTTCCCAAAGATTTATGAAGGCGTGACGAGAATGCCGAGGTAAAAAGAGATCCTCAATCGGAGGTGATGGTTCTTGGAACTCCATGCAAGCTCACGATTCTGGACACATATAATTGAGCAAGTTGGTCTGCTCGGTACGTGGTCCCAATTGGAATGAAATGGGCCACCTTAGTGGGCATGTCCACCACGACCCATACGCCATTATTTCCTTGAGGAGTTTTTGGGAGTCCCGTGACAAATCCCATGCCGACATCGTCCCATTTCCATTGTGGAACTAGTAGGGATTGAAGCACTCTCGTGGGTTTCTGATGCTCCGCCTTTACCCTGTTGCATATGTCATAGCTGGCAACAAAATATGCAATATCCTTGTTCATGCCATCCCACCAACATGCTTGCTTTAGGTCTTCGTACATTTTGGTCCCACCAGGATGGATAGATTATGATGACTCATGTGCCTCCTTCAATATCTTTTGCCTCAGGTCTCTTGTGTCGGGTATAAAAATTTGTCCTCGAAATCTCAAAGTACCTTAATCATCTAACAGGAAATCTGGAGTTTTGCCGGATTGCACTCGACGACATACCGTTGAAATATCGGGTCCTTTGCTTGGGCATTGCATACCTCTTCTTCTTGAGTGGGGATGACCTCTAGCATAGCGGTGTAGTCGACATAAAAAATAGTCAGGTTGAGCTGGGCCATATCGTCTTGTAGCTCGATAGGCAAAGCTTCTATTAATGCATTTAATGTGGCTGGTTGTCGGCTGAGGGCATCCACAACCATATTAGCTTTACCTGATGGTAATTGATACCAAGGTCGTAGTCTTTGACCAATTCAAGTCGTCTTCTTTGTCGGATATTCAAATCTGGCTGCATGAATATGTACTTGAGGCTTTTGTGATCATTGAAGATATGGCATCGCTTGCCAATGAGGTAATGCCTTGTAACACCCTGTGTTTAACTCTCGTGACTGATTTGACTTTTCTCAAAAATTAGGACCAATTAAATCTTTTGTCAATGCTTGTGATGCTTGATGTGATGTTGCTTGCTTGCCTATTGTTGTATTTGAATCCAATGCTCCTGCTACTCTCCAAACTCAGCTCGTGGACCCAAAACCTTGTCTAGTGATCATGCCATGTATGTAGGACAAAAAACTATTTTTACCAAATATTATTTTCATCAAAATGCATTTCTTGATTTAAGATTTCAAAACCCCTGAGCTGGGATTTGTACTACAAGTCCTCAAATTAGGGAATTTATTTTGCATGCAATATTTTATTTAAATCCATTATCAAAATGTCTTCCCAAAACGACAATATTATTATTTTAAAAGTTATTTTACTATTTTATTTTAACACCTTTCTCTAAGGCCAGAAATGGTCCCTTATGACGGAGAGTTATTTTTATTGCTTTCAAAATATTTGAGAAAATTTGGAGAAACTCAGTGGACATATATATTCCATATATATGAGTTTCAACACATGGCCATGTTCAAAATATTGGGCAAAACCCTTCAAAACACTTCCTGCCTATTTCAAGATTTTGGAATATTTCCATAAGAAATATTCTCCATAAGTTCCTGCAAAATTATAGCATGTCACATATGATATATGTGATGATCGTGCCAAGTTTCATATTAATCCAAGTTGGTTTGATTCCCCTAATTATTCTAAAACCCTATCTGTCCAGATCCAAATTTGAGCAACTCTACGTTGCCAAGTGTCTCCAATTGTGATCAAATTTGGTAGATGTTCTGATACTCTAATAATGCATCCACACCATGTGGTACATCAAGGAGAATAGAAGAACTTGTCTGAAGCCCCTCAAAACCCTCTCTCATGATTTCTGACTTTGGGAAACTTTACATTATGAAGTTTATCCATTTGGTCCCAAACTTTTTGGGCATGCTTTAATGCTCAAATAATGCCCCGACACAAAATATTGGATTTGTGGGAATTGATTTGAATATTTTTGTGAGCAAAAGGCTAGTTCCGCCCATTTCATGATTTTTCCAAGTCTACATTGGTAACCTTTTCTACCAAATCCCAAATTGGGTGTCCAAGCTTATTTTCACATATTATGTGATCATGTTACGTTTCATATCAATTGAAGTCCATCTAGTAGCCCTGACACTCATCAAACACCTTGTGTGCACTCACCAAAGTGGCTGCTTTGGCCCCTTCCACTATTACCCTTGAGCTTAAATTTTTACCACAACTCTATATAGTTACCTTTTACCCCCAGTAGATTTGCCATGGCCTCTGGTCAATTATTGGAGGGAGACTCCATGTAGCTACCCTTCATTTTCACCATGGCAGCACCATTTTACCCCTCTCCCTATACTTCTGCTCACCCCAAAGCCCCCACCTTCTTCCAGGGCATCTCTAATATGCCAATGCATCATTTCAAACCAAGAGATGGCATGCTCATGTAGGAAAAAAGAGCAACACATCTGAAAGTTGATTTCTGGCAGAATAGCAGCTTTGAACTGCAAGTACTAGCTACACTCATCGTCTTGAGGTGAAAATTAGCAGTATTGTAGTTCTTGCATAGTAACACTGCTAGACATTGTTTTTCCCAAGACTCCCCCTTTGAAAGTCACTTTTCTTAGCTCCAAGTTTGCCGTTGCAAACTTAACCATAGTCAAAACCCATTCAAACCAGCTCCGCTAGGGACCAAGCTCCAGAGTCACCTTTCTGCATGCATGCCTTGCACACAGGACATCCTTGACTGGTCAAAATGGTAATCTGGGCACAGGTGGCCGTGGTGACCACCACCCTGGCCTGCAATAAGGGTGCTTTGCACCTTGTTTTCTTTCTCGAGGCCGTTTCCGGGCGATGCAGCCTGTCTCAGCATGCGACAGCTCCTCCTTTTGACCATTCCAACCAGTCCCCAACACCAGCTAGCCTCCAAGCTTCATGTGTGGCGCGTGCACCCCCATCCCAGGGAGCACCCGAGAGCTCCCGAGCTCTCCCTATCACGCCCTCTCTTATCTTCTCACCCCGAGCCCTCTCTTACTTTGGCTAGCTCTCTCCTCCCCCTGTGCACCTCCCAAACCTCCCTAAACCAGCTCGAGGCTGCCCTGAGCCTCTCCTCTCCTTCCATGGCTGCCATGGTCCCGCTTCGGCCATGCTCGTGTCCGGGCTCACGCGACTCCCTCCTTCCCTTCTAAGCAACCCCGGAGCTCGCCAGACCCTCCGCAGACCCCCATGTGCTCCCTCCTCTTCCTCTCGTCGCTGGAGACCCCTGCGGCCTCCGCCATGGCCAGGCCCCCTTGCCCCAGGAGCTCTCCTATGGAGCTGGGCTACCAGGCACGTGCGGACCCCCCGAGCTCGACGATGGCCGTGGCATCGCCAGCTATCGCCGGAGCCACCGGGGCGAGCATCAGCGTAGCTCGGCCTCCCGCTCCCCAGCTCCTCCTCAGTTCGAGCGGGAGGAGGGAGAAGGTCTTGTAGGCGGGGCCCCTACGTCAATGACCATAGGGTTGAACCTTCCCCTGTAAGTGGAGACGCCCCAGGCGGGCTACGCCTCCCAGCACTGAAGGCGTAAACGATGCTATATGCCTTCGGCGTGGCCGCTCTGCTAGCCACCTCGCGCGGCTGGGCCACCCCATTTTCCTGACTGTTGTCGTGAGCGCATCTTAGCTCCAGGTAAACTCCCCCTTTTTGCATTTTTATTTTACCAGAAACTTCATAAATCCATCAAAAATCCATTTGACTTCCAAATTTGACGATTCAAGTTTCTACAGGTTTCTTAAATCAAGACCTACCAGTATCTGTGCTTTGCACAATTTTTCAGGAACATTTTCTGTAGAGATCAAATCCTAACATGAAATTGATTTATTCAAACTCCACTTTCTAAATTCCTATAGCATTCAAATCAACTCCAAATGGAGTGATTCCAATTTTCAGGGTGTCCTAAGATCATGCCCTATTTTATAAGCCTTAGTCAACATTTTTATTTGGCATGCTTCTCTTGCATTAAATAAATAGCTTCCTTTTTGCTATTTATCCAATATTAGAAAATCCCTAGAATATTCTTACCAACTCCAAATCCAATGAAACAACTTCCTAGATGTTTCTAAAATTATGTTGTGTTAAATGAGTGCCTCCACTCATTTTTATCATAATATTTTCTGTAGGCTTCTTTAAGGATCACCTATTCCTCTTTTCATCCATTCAAAAATCCCCGATGGTCCAAATTCCCTATAGCAAGCTTGAGGTAGTTTTCTTATGACCAGATAGGTCTAAGAAAAATAAAACTTCTATTTATGTAGCACTTTTGTTCTGCTTGCTGTGTGGCTGATTGTGATTGTTTCTGATGATAGTTGACGAGTAGACCGAGTACTCAGAGATGGATCGGAAGACCATGAAGACCCCGAGACTTATGTGAGCAAGGCAAGCAGCCCTTTGACCATGTTGGGCAAAATGTTCTTTGCATGCTAAGTAGAGCAATTATTCCCGTTGCATATGATCATGAGTATTCGGTAAATCAACGATATGGTGTTACCGATGGCTCCTCCGGAGCACTTGCATTTGAGCATGATCCTACCATCTATGAGGGTCACGCTAATATTATGTTTAGAAGTAGACAGTAGTGCTAAGCATAGTAGAATCATATGCATGATGATGGTAAATATCCAAGGTTTACGAAAACCCCGTCGGGTGCCACTAATGTCCGAGGGTGATGTTGCCACTTATGAAGAAGTGGTGCACCGGGTATATTTGCTGTGAGTGATTTCGGAAACTGGATTAGATTTATGATGTGTCAACCGTCCCAACCTTACATGTGTGACCACATTACCCCTTTACGAGACAGGACTTTGTTGATTACTCTGGTCGGTGCTAGCAAAGAGCTACATTACTAGTGGCGGTAGTGATATGTGGTCACTCTCGTGACGGGGTCATACCACGTAGGTCGACTATGCCATTTTTACGTGATCCGGGCACACCGTTGGTCCCCGCATGGATGATAGAGTCAAGAGTTGGTGCTCGTAGGGCGTACATCATGTGGGTTGGGTACCAATCGAGTGGAACTCTTTGCCTAGTATCGTCATGGGAAAGGCATTGATCGGGTACTTACCTCGGGTATGTTATATACCGCGAGTCATGGTGACACGGAAGTTTCTCGGATCTCGTGGGTACAGTGTACAACCTGTGCGGAGTGTAAAACTATTCGAATAGTCATGTCCACGGTCAAGGATAGTTGGGTAATCCTGCTTAAACTACGTCCAGTCGTTTCCGCATAAACCAAGTGTGTGTGTGTGTTCAAGGAGTTATGTGAAAGAATTGATATGACCAAGTTTGGTGACTTGGCATATCGGGCATATCCATAACCGTCTATGACCAAGTTATTTACATTCAAGCTTGCTTTCCACCAATGCGTTACCCATATCACAGGCTGTTTGCAAGTACATTCAAAGTACTCACTGGCTTGCCACTGGTTACGTTATTGACCAGACATGGAAGAACCGGAGTTTGGAGAGGAATTCGTCACCGGAGACGGACACACGAACTAGGATGCTTCACAGTTAGAATGTTTGTTGGTGAAGGCTGATGGCATGGGCTCCCGTTTATTCCCAAGATTTCCGCTATGGTTGTATCGATGTGATTGGCCTTATAGGCCCTACCTATGAGAGACTTGACCATGATGGTCATTTGTTCTACTAAACGTATGTTGTATGTAAGACTCTTAATATGCAGTATTTGTGTGCTCGGTGAGCATTGATCTCTGGGATCACTAAGCACGTTCATTCGGCGATCTCGACTCGTAAGTAGGGGTCCCCCAGAGTTGGTATCAGAGCCACCCTGACTGTAGGAAGCTCTTAGTTAGCACATACATTAGGTAGGACAAAATTGTTTTCCAGACCTTTCAAAAGTACCTACAAAACATGTAGCTTTCTCAACTCTCTTAAATTTTCAAAGAAAGCAAGGTTTTTGCCTTAGCACTTCCACTCTTATTCTCTTGACACTCCTCGTTTGCTTCTTCAAAACTTACAAATGGTCGCTAGCACCCTTACGCCCTCTAATCACGAGATTACTTAAAATTCTCTTGGGTAATTTGGAAGGAAGCAATCTTTCCAAGCGACCACCCATGTACTGAAGGAAAAGGATGACAACGCTACGACCTGATGACACCAACAGAAGTACCTCCATGAGGAACAAGGATATCGAGACCCCGAAAATGGTGACACCCTCGACACTATTCTGGAGTGATGCCACCTTCACCCACGACTATCACGACATAATATGTGCAAGACCATGATTTGCATCGCTAATAGAGCGACCCTCTCAACATCAAGGTCGCATCGACCACCGCCGGTGGATGAGAACCTCGCCATTTGGTCCGCGTCACCTCAATGAGCAGGAAACCGGTTCTCTTCATCCCCCACCCTAGGTGTCGATATTGTGGCCAACGTGACTGGCAGGTCAAAACTCTATCATGCCTTGCTGATGTCATCGCATAATGGATGTCCACTTGGAACTCTTGACGCCTTGGAGGGAAGGAAGACAATGGCAAGATTATAAGGACATCAGAAGACCCTGTCAACGACAACCATGAAGAACCACCTTCGTCTGCAGCTCACCAGCCAGGAAGTCGTCAAGAATTCTTTTCATACCAACCCGAGTCGTTCCGGCAAACAACAACAAGACGCATGGCACCACCGTAAGAAGACCGAGAAGATTGAGCGGACTCCTTTCCGTAGCACGAAGCAAGCACGACTATCGAGTCCGAGAACCCTAGGGTAGGATGAGTCATATATCCCTTATACGAAGTCGAGTTCATGAAATGGTTCGGATGGAACCATGTTGTGTGTTACTTGCTTTGTTTATTTGTGCTTTGATATAAGTCGCACTTTTGCTTGAGGCAACAAGCATGCGATTATATCACCTGCCTCATCTTGATGTTTGAGTTGACCTTGCAACACTTGTTTGATTGCACTTGCACTGTAGCACCCCATAGGCACTCCCCTCTGTGCTACTACTCTCTCTCTATCTCTCACCCCTCTCGACCAGTGAAGACCAGCAAGACAAGATGCATCAGGGATCCACTTCGACGGACACTAACACTTGAGACACTGACTATACCATGCTTAACCACACGCAACCAGTAGGAGTTATGCTTTCCCTCAAGATTGGAAACCCTCCCTATCCTAGTCTAACCTCCACAAGCCTTTCTGGCTCAAATTTCGGGTCACGTGTCTAATACACGGATTTGCCAGAACACCCGTCGAGCCCCATAAACCCCCGCTTAGCACCGGGTTCTTTATGGAACAAGTGATCACTGTGAACGAGTATCCTTCATTCTTAAGCTAGCGCCATAACCCTGATGCCATAAGAAGGACCGTTCTCGGATGTAAGAGTATTAGACTAAGGTTGTTGTGTTGATGATAGGTGTCTTGAGGATATAGCTAGACTATCTTGGTGGATCTTGATACCCTTATAAAGGTAGGAGAACTTGGTGGAACAAGTTGATAAGTAGCACAACTATATATTCCTGGAGTAAGATTGGATTCAGTAGGACGATTATGATCACGAGCAATAATTCTTGGTGGTATAATTGACTTTATCGAGTAGTTGACATGGTTCAATGATTTTACCGTACCGACTTGGAGTAACGACTAAGAGTTCTTACTGGACTTGATTTTTGGATTTAAATAGGTAACCTCAATCGAGTATTAATTATGAATGAGGCCACATGGTTCGGAGGAAATTGGATTTAGGCGACCATCTCGATCGCGATACCATGTTTCTCGGTTAATATCAAGTACGAATCCTTGGAGTCGTCGAATTGATTTACGAACCTATGTAAGCTGACTTCGGAGATTAGTTGGCCATGATATCGAAAGTTGGCGGATATGCTATGATGTAGTTCTGGCAATAATAATGTGGGTTATGAGGACTCTAAGTGATTATGTAGAATCCCATCAATACTGGATTTGTAGGAGCAATGGATTAAGTGAATATTGGTGGATTGATGGACCACATGATCGGAATCGTAGGAAGGAAACAAGATCTTGGATTGGTATACTATGTGTTTCCTTAATATAGAAATGCAGTACCCTGCCCATTGGGTGATCCATCTGAGCACTTGGATTTGTGGTGTCTTAATTCAAGCTTAGAAACTTGTATGCTCTTTCGAGGATTTTTACATAGGGATGCATGTGTAACATAGTTATTGTGACAGCCCGAGACCGACGCCCAGAAGATTCCCCCTTTTATTTCCGTTTCCGTCGTGTGCTTATTTTTATTTGTTGCATCATCATGTAGTTGCATCATCACATCAAACATTGCATCTTGCATCGTTTGTCGCGTGTGGTGTTTGGAGTGTTGTGCTTCGAGTGATCACCGAGTCGTAGTGCGATAGTAGCTCCCCCTCTCCCTCTTATTTCATTTTGTGGTTTTTCTAAAGTTCCGTTTTAACCCCTCTTTTTAAAAATATAGATTCGTCTTGTTTTAAAGAAAATCATTTTATTAAATGTGGGGGCAACCCCTAGGTTTTGCTTTATTTTTTTCCCTTTGTTATTTAAAAAAAAACTAGTGACCCTTTTATTTATAAAAGGGGTGTGATTTTATTCTTTTGTAAAAAAGGATTTTATTTTATTCTTCAAAAGGTTTTATTTTTATTCGTCAAAAGTGTCCAATCTATTTTATAGTTGGGGAATATATTCTTTTTCAAAGAAATCAAAAGCTTTTATTTTATTTTATATCTTGTTAAAAGCCTTTTCATTTTGTTTGAGTCATCTGATTTTTTTTTGTTTTTAAAGGAAAAGGAAAAAAAACCATTTAGAGGAGGCCCAGCCGGCCCAAGGCCAAACCAGGCCTCCAACCCTAGCGCCAGGGAGAGCCAGGCTCGATCCCTCGTTCTCCTCCCGTCCAGCGCCGTCACGCCATCCTCCCCTCGTCCGAGCGCCTCCTCCCTCCCGTTCCCTAGCCCTCTGCCCGATTCCCTCTTCTCCCCTGCGCCGTCTCCTCCAGGGCCCGATCCCTAGCCCCTCGTCGACCTCGCTGCTCATCCCGAGCGCGCAGCCCTCGCCAGTCGCCTCCCTGCTCGACGCCCGCCTGCAGGTTCCCTGCCCCGCCGGTGCTCGCCGCGCCGCCAGGAGGTGCTCCGCCCCACCGCCAACAACTCACCGTTCCACGCCGCCGCGCCTCCCAGGTAGCCGCGCCCGCCTCGGCCTCGCCTCGGCCTCGCCGCGCTCGCCTCGCCGCCTCGCCGCCGGCCACAGCCTCCCCCGTCACCGGCCACAGCTCCTGCCGAGCTGTTGTTCCCTGCCACAGTTTCCCATGCGCTGGTGCCGAGCATGTAGCCTGTGCGCGTTGCTGCTGCCCTGCTTGCCTGCAGTCACCGGTGCTGCTTGCTGTTGCTGCTGTGTGCTGTAGCTAGCTACTAGAGCCGTGCCGTTTTGCTGCTACTGCTATGCAAGCTGTCATGCTTGCCTGCTGCCGAGCTTGTGCTCCTGCTGTGCCTTGCTGATATTGTTGCTAGGTTGCTGTTGCCCGATTTGCTAGCTGCTGCTGTTGCGTTTTGCTGCCGTTAGCTCCTGCTGGTAGCCATTGCGTGCGTGTGCTTTGCTGCTGCCATAGGTGTTGTTGGCTGAAGTTGATAGCGCTTGCTGCTGCCTGTAGCTGTTGTTAGGCTGCTGTAGATGTTTGCTGTAGCTAGCTATTGTTGCTAGGTTGATGGCTGTAGATACCAGTTTGATGCAGTTGCTAGGCTAGTTGCTTTGCTCCCGCTGTTTGCCTGCTAGGCCGATGCTGTTGTGCCGCTTTGCTGTTGCGTGACGATGCTGTTGCTTGCTGCTGCCTTGCTTGCTTGCTAGTTTCTGCTAGGTAGTTTTTGCTCCTGCTAGCTAGCTGTGCTGCTGTATGTAGTTGCTTAGCCGCCGTATTGCCTTGCTTCTCTTGCCGTTTGCTGCTAGGCTAGTAGCTGATGCCGCTGCCGTTATGTTGCTGCCGTGGCTTGCCGAATTGTTGTTGCCAGCTTGCCTGCTTGCCGAAGTGTGTCGATGATAGTTGCTGTCGCCGGTGTTGCTGTGGTGTCGCTGCTTTCCGTCGCCGAAGTTCGCAAGCACCATCCCCGCCTACCGTGAGTCAACGACAAATTCGATGAGCACCACGATGTCCTCGACAACCCCGGAAACGAGCTCGTCTTCCTCGACGTCGCCGAAGACCTGTGTTCGACTACTGAGGTGAAGACCGTAACCGTCGCCGAAGACCGTGTACCACTACTTCAACTACCGGCGCGTGTACGACTACTTCCACGACAACCACGACGATCGTTGTTCTCCTTCAACGACCCGATCCACGCCGATATGCACGCGTCGAAGGTATACCGATGGGACATGTCGTGTACCGTGTACTAGTGATGTACGAATGCATGTGTTGTACAAGTCGAATGCATGTATGCACCGTATGTTTGCACCGTTTGTTTGCCCGTGCACGTTGTCTTCCTTTTCGTCGTGCCCTCGACACATGGGAACCCGGTAACCGGGATCACCCCATCTTTATTTAGCGTTCCCGCACACGCTTCCTATACGTTGGCACGATACCTCGTTGAGTTATCGGGATAGGAACGTTGCCATGGCATCGTTTCTGATTTGCCGCCATGGTTTCCTCTCGCTCGTCGTGGCGATACATGCTTATTTCCCTCCTTGTCGTGATGTGTTGAACTTGCATGGATGAGGCATTCATGGCATATATATCTTGTGTTGCGGGTCTCTTGTGCCGTAGCTCCGTACTAAGTCCCGTGTGTTAGCCGTCTAGGATGCCACGTGGAATCATCGTTTCATCCCTTGCCATGTTGAAAATAAAACATTTAATATTGCCGTGTAAATAATCAGGAGTGAATTAAATAATTAATCGTGGAGTTTCGTCGATATGCAACCCGTTGCATATCGAGCTTCACTTAATGTGTAGTGTTTGCGTGAGGTGAATTGCCATGCCATCCCGTGTATCGATGAACTGATCATGCATCATATTAGGGTATGCATCATGTTGTGCATCATGTGGTGAATATCTGTGTTGATGTTTGTTTCCGGTTTGCTCCGTCTCGATAGACTTCCGCAAGCGTGTCGGAATGTGAGGACCCGTTCGACTACGTTGGTTCGCCGACTTCACGGAGTCGTTCATCTTCCAAGCGGGATCTCAGGCAAGATGACCATTTCCCCAGATACAATTACTATCATTTCCATGCTAGTTTCATCGCTTCTATCGATTATGTCTCGTTGCCTAGCACCTGTTAAATACCAGCCTCTCAACAATGCCATGATTACCTTCAACCTGTTCGACCTAGCAAACCACTGATTGGCTATGTTACCACTTGCTTAACCCTGTGTTAGCGTTGCTAGTTGCAGGTGCAGTTGATTCCATGTGATAACATGAGTTCATTCTTATATCACCATATTAATGCTATTTAATTTAATGCACCTATATACTTGGTAAAAGGTGGAAGGCTCGGCCTTTCTAGCCTGGTATTTTGTTCCACCTTTGCCCCCTTAGTTTCCGGCTACCGGTGTTATGTTCCATAATTGAGCACTCCTAACACGATCGGGGTTGTTATGGGGACCCCCTTGATAATTCGTTTTAGATTAAAGCTGGTCTGGCAAGGCCCAACTTTGATAATACATTTGCCTAATCACCTAATAAAATTGCATAGGGACTTCCCGGGCCCCGAGGATAATTTAGTCAACCCCCGGGCCAGTGCTCCTCATGAGTGTTGGTCCAAAACAGAGCAGCTTATTAACGCTACCCGGGGCAACTCGGCGTTTGGTGTGGTAACCATCGCTCATCCGTCGTGTCCTGAGAACGAGGTACGCGACTCCTATCGGGATTGTCGACACGTCGGGTGGCCTTGCTGGATTAGTTTTACCTTTGACGAGATATCTTGTGCATCGGGATTCCAGTGATGCTTTGGGTAATCTCAGAGTTGAGGTTTTCCAGTAGGGAATCCGACGAGATCGCGAGCTTCGTGATTGAGGATTTCTATGCGGCTTGTGGTAATTTGTGATGGACTAGTTGGAGCACCCCTGCAGGGTTAAATCTTTTTGGAAAGCCGTGCCCGCGGTTATGTGGCAAGGTGGAAACTTTGTTTAACACTGGTTCTAGATAACTTGAAGTTAACTTAATTAAAACATGCCAACTGTGTGCGTAACCGTGACTGTCTCTTTCGTGAGTTCCTTCTCCGATCAAGGACACGGTGGGGTTATGTCTGACGTAGGTAGGTGTTCAGGATCATTCATTTGATCATCAGTAGTTCACGTCCGTTATGCGTAGATCTTCCCCCTCTTATTTCTTGTACTCGTAAGTTAGCCACCAAATATATGCTTAGCCGCTGCTGCAACCTCACCACTTAACCATGCCTCACCCATTAAGCTTTGCTAGTCTTGATACCTTTGGAAATGAGATTGTTGAGTCCCCTGTGGCTCACAGATTACTACAACACCAGTTGCAGGTACAGGTAAAGGTTACTTGACACGAGCGCGTTGATTGATCATTTGGAGTTGCTTCTTCTTCTTCTTCTTCATCGATCTAGGATGGGTTCCAGGCCGGCAGCCTGGGATAGCAAGGATGGACGTCGTTCTTATTTTTCTCGTTTGTTTTCATCCGTAGTCGGACCCTGCTCTTACTTTTGATGATTATGTAATGTACTGAAGTGACTCCGATGTAGCTTGTGGTGAGTGTAAACCAACTCTGTATTTATCTCTTATTTTCAGTACATGTACTTGTAACGATATCCATTCTTGCGACACGACAAGATGCGCTTCTATCCCTGACGAGGCCTTCGTGCCAAATTGAGGATAGGGTCACATCTTGGGCGTGACAGCTATAGTATACCTATGAGATTTAGGTTAAGGTCTTCCCTCAGACCTCGGAGTCGACTAGCATGAGCGGTGTGGAGTTGACTTATATGAGATGGTATCTTTGATGAAATAGGGTTATTTGTCTAGAGTTAGATGTTAGACTATTGGCATCCGAGGATTGTGCTTAGCGATAAGATGATACATGTTCACGCACATACTAAGTTCCTTGAAACCCCATAGCTTCACCGAGCCGTAAGGTGATCAGATTATGACCATAGAAAACGGCTCTAAGTCGTTGGAATATGGCCAGTACTCCGCCCGACCACCACCCATCATGCCTATGACAGACATGGGCATGAAGTACTAGATCGCGTTGGACCACAAATCTCTCGGCCAGAGACCACCCATAGCAAGTCCCCGCTCTCTTCACCTGTCTCATGAGCACTGTGCTTATGTGATGCTTGGGGAAGTATGTTTTTATCCTCAGGGATGACATACTTATCCACCCAATAAGAGGAGGAACACTTAGTCCCGTTTGGACGAGCCCCAGGAATATCGATCGCTATGCCCCTCGAGAGTAAGGTGTTATCTCAAGAAGGTGGGCTTCTCGAAGCAACCTCAAGGCAGCAGAAGTCTATCCTACCCAAGACAAGACAGAGAACCGACATGGTTGGGAAACCATGGCAATGAAGAAGAAGCAGAAGGAGTCAACCATTGATCCTGCACCGACTAGATCAACAATGTCAAGAAGCCTCGACGATTCAAGCCAATGAAACCTTTGGACAACGAGAGAAATCAGAGAGCTTCTTCTTGGTCCAAACCAAGGACGAGAGTCCTAATTGGGTCATGGTGAAAACCTACTAAAGGTGATTCACCCGCCTGCCGATCCCCAGACCTTAGGTACTGGATGACTGTTCTATACTCTTGGGTAGCCAGCTCATCCAGAACCCCTCGCGAACCTTCCGAGATGGTAGGGCCTGTCCTGAACACTGAGTCTCCGAGCTTAGACTCATGGGTAAGACCCAACCTAGACATTTTCACGAGGAGCCTTCGAAGACCACTGCAACACCCTCGAGGATGAAGACCACATGCGACCATAGCTTGCCTGCCTTAAGGGAGTCAAGGACTTCCCTGTCAGCAGGGAGCTACGCGCAGACCTTGATAGTATGTTCTAACATGAGACATCTAGATGTCACTAACCAGCTTGAGCGGCCCCAGGACTAGAACCCAGGCACATTATCTTGCCACGTATTCCTACTTTGGAATGCACTTGCAAGCCAGAACCTAGGACGAACTTAGTTCACCAAGCCCCCGACCCTCGGTCAAGCCGAACTTATTGCCAGAACCCACTCACGGTCAGGCAAGGACGTGTGGAGCATTCGAAGCTGTATCATCAAGCACTTCAAGACCCACATGAGCAACGCATGTACATCAAGACCACCTCCGACTCAAGATTTTGTATCTCTCCAACACCTAGCCTAGAGATCTCGGGGAAGAGATTTTCCTAAGGGGGTAAGGTCTGTAACACCCTCTGTTTAACTCTCATAATTGATTTGACTTTTCTCGAAAATTAGGACCAATTTTTTTTTGGTGAATGCTTGTGATGCTTGATGTGATGTTACTTGCTTGTCCATTGTTGTATTTGAATCCAATGCTCCTTGTACTCTCCAAACTCAGCTCCTTGACCCAAAACCTTGCCTAGTGACCATGCCATGTGTATCGGACCAAAAACTGTTTTTACCAAATATTATTTTCATCAAAAAGCATTTCTTGATTTAAGCTTTCAAAACACCTAAGTTGGGATTTGTACTACATGTCCTCAAATTAGGGAAGTTATTTTAAATAAAATATTTTATTTAAATCCAATTATCAAAATGTCTTCACAAAACCACAATATTATTATTTTAAAATTTATTTTACTATTTTATTTAAATACCATTCTCTAAGGCCAGAAATGGCCCCTTATGACGGAAAGTTATTTTTATTGCTTTCAAAATATTTGAGAAAATTTAGAGAAACTCAGTGGACATATATATTCCATATATATGAGTTTTAAAACATGGTCATGTTCAAAATATTGGGCAAAACCCTTCAAAACCCTTCATGCCTATTTCAAGCTTTTGGAATATTTCCATAAGAAATATTCTCCATAAATTCCTGAAAAATTCTAGCATGTCACATGTGATATATGTGATGATCCTGCCAAGTTCCATATTAATCCAAGTTGGTTTGATTCCCCTAATTATTCTAAAACCCTATGTGTCCAGATCCAAATTTGAGTAACTCTACGTTGCCAAGTGTCTCCAATTGTGCTCAAATTTGGTAGACATGTTCTGATACTGCAATAATGCATCCACACCAAGTGGTGCATCAAGGAGAATAGAGGAACGTGTCCCAAAGCCCTCAAAACCCTCTCTCATGATTTCTGACTTTGGGAAACTTTACATTATAAAGTTTATCCATTTGGTCCCAAACTTTTTGGGCATGCTTTAATGCTCAAATAATGCCCCCACACAAAATATTGGATTTGTGGGAATATATTTGAATAGTTTTGTGAGCAGAAGGCCAGTTCTACCCATTTCATGGGTTTTCCAAGTCTACATTGGAAACCTTCTACACCAAATCCCAAATTGGGTGTCCAAGCTTATTTTCATCTATTATGTGATCATGTTACGTTTCAAATCAATTGAAGTCCATCTCATAGTCTTAACACTCATCAAACACCTTGTGTGGGCTCACCAAAGTGGCTGCTTTGGCCCCTTCCACTATTACCCTTGAGCTTAAATTTTTACCACAACTCTATATGTTTACCTTTTACCTCCACTAGCTTTGCCATGGACTCTGGTCAATTATTGGAGGGAGACTCCATGTAGCTACCCTTCATTTTCACCATGGCAGCACCATTTTACCCCTCTCCCTATACTTCTGCTTAAGCCAAAGCCTCCACCTTCTTCCAGGGCATCTCTAATATGACAATGCATCATTTCAAACCAGGAGATGGCATGCTCATGTAGGAAAAATGAGCAACACATCTGAAAGTTAATTTCTGGAAGAATAGTAGCTTTGAACTGCAAGTACTAGCTACACTCATCATATTGTTTTCTTACTCCAGGCTGTTTCCGGCTGATACAGCCTGTCTCAGCATGCCACAACTCCTCGTTTCGACCATTCCAACCAGTCCCCAACACCAGCTAGCCACCAAACTACATCTGTGGCACATGCACCCCCATGCCAGGGAGAACCCCAGAGCTCCCGAGGTCTCCCTGTCACCCCTTCTCTTATCTTCTCACCCGAGCCCTCTCTTACCTTGGCAAGCTCTCTCCTCCCCTTGTGCACCCCAGACCTCCCCAAACCAGCCCGAGGCTGCCCTGAGCCTCTCCTCTCCTTCCATGGCCGCCATGGCCCCGCTTTGGCCATGCTCGCGTCGGGGCTCACACGGCTCCCACCTTCCCTTCTAATCAACGTCAGAGCTCGCTAGACCCTCCACATACCCCCTATGCTCCCTCCTCTTCCTCCCATCGCCGGAGCACGCCCAGCAATGGCCGACCCCTACGACCTCTGCCATGGCCAAGGGCCCCCTCGCCCCAGGAGCTTTCCTACGGAGCTGGGCCACGAGGCGGGTGCGGATCCCACCCGAGCTCGACGGTGGCCGCGGCATCATCAACCGTCACCAGAGCCACCGGGGCGAGCATCGGCGTGGCTCGGCCTCCCGCTCCCCTGCTCCTCCTGTGTTCGAGCGAGAGGAGGGAGAAGGGCCTACAGGTGCCCCCCCCCGCCAGCGGCCATAGGGTCGGCCCCCCTGTAAGTGGAGACGTAAATGGTGTTATACGCCTTCGGCGTGGTAGCTCTCGTAGCCAGCTCGCGCGGCTGGGCCGACCCATTTGCCTGACTGTCGCCGTGAGCGCATCTTAGCTCTAGGGTAAACTCCCCCTTTTTGCATTTTTCTTTTACCAGAAATTTCATAAATCCATCCAAAATCCATTTGACCTCCAAATTTGATGATTCAAGTTTCTGCAGGTTTCTTAAATCAAGACTTACCCGGATCTGTGCTTTGCACATTTTTTCAGGAACATTTTCTGTAGAGATCATATCCAAACATGAAATTGATTTATTCAAACTCCACTTTCTAAATTCCTATAGCATTCAAATCACCTCCAAATGGAGTGATTCCAATTTTCAGGGTCTCCTAAGATCATGCCCTATTTTTGAAGCCTTAGTTAACATTTTTATCTCGCATATTTCTGTTGCATTAAATAAATAGCTTCCTTTTTGCTATTTATCCAATATTAGAAAATCTCTAGAATATTCATACAACCACCAAATCCCATGAAACAACTTCCTAGATGTTTCTAAAATTATGCTCTCTTAAATGAGTGCCTCCACTCATTTTTATCATAACATTTTCTATAGGCTTCTTTAAGGATCACCTATTCCTCTTTTCATCCATTCAAAAATCCCCGATGCTCCAAATTTCCTATAGCAAGCTTCAGGTATTTCTTATGACTAGAGAGGTCCAAGAAACTAAAACTTCTATTTATATAGCACTTCTGTTCTGCTTGCTGTGTGGCTGACTGTGATTGTTTCCGACGATAGTTGACGAGTAGACGGAGTACTCGGAGATGGATCGGAAGACCATGAAGACCCCGAGGACTTACGTCAGCAAGGCAAGCAGCCCTTTGACCATGTTTGAGCAAAATATTATTTGCATGCTGTGTAGAGAAATTATTCCCGTTGAATATGATCATGAGTATTCGGTAAATCATCGATATGGTGTTACCGATGGCTCCTCCGGAGGACTTGCATTTGAGCATGATCCTACCACCTATGAGGGTCACGCTAATATTATGTTGACAAGTAGATAGTAGAGCTAAGCATAGTAGAAGCATATGCATGATGATGGTAAATATCCAAGGTTTACGAAAACCCCGTCGGGTGCCACTAATGCCCGAGCGTGATGATGAGTTAGGTGGCCACTTATGAAGAAGTGGTGCACCGGGTATATTTGGTGTGAGTGGTTTCAGAAACAAGATTAGATTTATGATGTGTGGACCATCCCAGCCTTACATGTGCGACCACGTTACCCCTTTATGGGACGGGGCTTTGTTCATTACTCTAGTCAGTGCTAGCAAAGAGCCACATTACTAGTGGCGGGAGTGATATGTGGTCACTCTCGTGACGGGGTCGTACCAGGTAGGTTGACCATGCCGTTTTTACGTGTTCCGGGCACACCGTTGGTCCCCGCATGGATGATACAGTCCAGAGTTGGTGCTCGTAAGACGTACATCATGTGGGCTGGGTACCAATCGAGTGGAACTCTTTGTCTAGTATCGTTAGGGGAAAGGCATTGATCGGGTACTTACCTCGGGTATGTTATATACCGCGAGTCATGGATGACACGAAAGTTCCTTGGATCTCGTGGGTACAGCGTACAACCTCTGTAGAGTGTAAAACTATTAGAATAGCCATGTCTATGGTCAAGGACAGTTGGGTAATCCTTCTTAAACTACGTCTAGTTGTTTCCGCATAAACCAAGTGTGTGTGTGTGTTCAAGGAATTATGTGAAAGAGTTGATATGACCAAGTTTGGTGACTTGGCATATCGGGAGAACCCGAAGTGTTCAGCCCTCAACAGATATGTTGATATCTGTAACCTGTTCTTCTGAATACCATCTAGCTTATGATGCATATCCATAACCGTCTATGCCCATGTTATTTACATTCAAGCTTGCTTTCCACCAATGCTGCGTATCACTTATTATCATACCAACTGCATTACCCATATCACAGGCTGTTTGTGAGTACGTTCAAAGTACTCACTGGCTTGCCACTGGTTACGCTATTGACCAGACATGGAAGAACCAGAGTTTTGAGAGGAATTCGTCACTGGAGACGGACACGCGAACTTGTACGCTTCCCAGTCATAAAGCCTGTTGGTGAAGGCTGATGGCATGGGCTCTTGTTTATTCCCATGATTTCCACTAGTGGTTGTATCAGTGTGATTGGCCTTATAGGCCCTACCTATGTGAGACTTGACCATGATGGTCATTTGTTGTATTAAACGGTATGTTGGATGGAAGACTCTTAATATGTAGTATATGAGTGTTCAGTGAGTATTGATCTCTGAGATCACTGAGCACGTTCATTCGGCGATATCGACTCGTAAGTCGGGGTCCCCACATGCCTCCAGATGTTTAAGGCATGCACAACTACCGCTAGGTCCAAGTCATGAGTAGGGTAGTTTCCTTCATGAGATCATAGTTTCCTTCATGAGATCCTATACCTCTTTGGGATGTGTCACAATACACGTCGAAGCTTGGATTATCAGGAAGCATCAATATAGGTGCTGAAGTTAAGCGTGTCTTCTGTTCATTAATGCTCTTTTCGCACTCCTCGGACCATATTTTTTTTATCCTTCTTGATCAGCTCGGTCATTGGTTTCGCAATCTTGGAGAAACCATCAATGGATCAACGGTAATAACCAGCAAGTCCCGAAAAACTTTGGATCTTGGTCACAGTTGTGGGTTGATACGTCCATTTTGCGTCATGCTTTCATGTTGATATTTATCGCTTTATGGACTGTTATTATACATTGTGGTACCATACTTATGCCTTTTCTCTCTTATTTTGCAAAGTTTATTTGAAGAGGGAGAATACCGGCAGCTGGAATTCTGGACTGGAAAAGGAGCAACTCTAAGTCCTCTATTCTGCGCAACACCAAATGCCCTGAGAATCAACGTGGAATTTTTTGGGAATATATAAAAAATACTGGGCGAAAGAAGTGTCAGAGTGAAGCTGCCAGGGGCCCACAAGCCTGGTTGCCGCGGCCTAGCCCCTGGCCGCGGCAACAGGTCTTGTGGGCACCCTGGTGGCCCACTGCCCCCCTCTTTTGCCATATGAAGGGTTTCGTCCGAGAAAAATCAGGGTGGAGCTTTTTCGTGGATTCTCCGCCGCCACGAGGCGGAACTTGAGGAGAACCAATATAGAGCTCCGGCAGGACGATCCTGCTGGGGAAACTTCCCTCCCGGAGGGGGAAATCGTCGCCATCGTCATCACCAACACTCCTCTCGTCAGAGGGGAGTCATCTCCATCAACATCTTCATCAGCACCATCTCCTCTCTAAACCCTAGTTCGTCTCTTGTAACCAATCTCCGTCTCGCGACTCCGATTGGTACTTGTAAGGTTGCTAGTAGTGTTGATTACTCTTTGTAGTTGATGCTAGTAGGATTACTTGGTGGAAGAGTTTATGTTCAGATCCTTGTGAGTAGTTACTTTTGTTCCTGAGGACATGGGATAAGTCATGCTGATAATAATCATGTGAATTTGCTATTCGTTCGGTATTTTGATATGCTATATGTTGTCTTTTCCTCTAGTGGTGTTATGTGAACGTCGACTACATAACACTTCACCATCTTTGGGCCTAGAGGAAGGCATTGGGGAGTAGTAAGTAGATGATGGGTTGCTAGAGTGACAAAAGCTTAAACCCCAGTCTATGTGTTGCTTTCTAAGGGGCTGATTTGGATCCACTAGTTTAATGCTATGGTTAGACATCTATACTTATACTAATTAGAGACTCTCTAAAAAATCCCTGTAATTAGATTTTACAAGCCGTCCATCTGGTGGGACCGAATTATTACGGTGTAGATCCAATCTTAACATAAGTCATTTTTTCCGTTCAACTTATGTTACTATTGAACCTAAAAAAAACTATGTTACTATTGCGGTGGAAACTAAGCCAACCTGACCCAACCTACACGTAATATATATTTCCAAGTGTGCATGTTAATTACGCCCAGGACCGACCTCTTTCAAAATTACTATTGCGGTGGGAAAGACTGCCTACCTCACCGAGTCTATACGTAACGAAGTCTCCATGTTACTTAAGCCTCAATGAATCATAGAAAAAAATCTATAACCATAAATTATTTCCATCAGACTGAGCCATAAAAAAAACCAACCAGATCGGCCTCTTCCAAAACTAACAGGGTCGTCATCTATTTTCCCTACCTTACCAAAAAGATTGACATCTCAAGCGATCGTCTCCAGTTAATCCCTGATGTAGAGTTCTTGGACTAGGTCTCCATCGCCCCTTTCATGGCGACCTAGTGCCAATCTTAGGGGGCAGGTGGTAGGCATGTTCAAGTAACATGTCTTTCCTTTCATCGGTGACCTGTTTGATCCAGGTGCAAATCACATCTCCCGACCGAATCTATCTGCACCACAGCACCAGATCAAGACGGGTAGGCCTGGGTCTCTTCCTCCTGGTGCAATTAGGTATCAGCCTCTGCCTCTTTTTGTGTTTTGCATGTGACGAAGAGATCACAGTGTGTTATATCCAGCGGCAAATAGGGAAGCCAGATTTGCATGTACAAGATAAACATCATCAACTGATTATATAACTGGCTGCCTCCACACACTATATAAAATTGGGCGACGAAGTGGACCTTTGATTATGCACTGGGTAATATTTGAAACATCGCCCTGCCCAGCCTCTTGATTAGATGAACACAATGTGTCCTCTCTCCATGCAGTGTGTTCACGCGAGCACTATCTAGACTACAAAACCATGATACATATGGGAAGATCTTCTTGGTCGCGTCACCATCGCAGCTAAGGACGAGGCGACAAGCTCAGCATGGGGCAAATGGTCTGATTTTGATGTGAGGTAGTATGATATATTATTATTACTGTATATAATTACAATAACTTTTTAACATGCATCTCTCTATGATATTTAACATGGAGATTTGCTCAAGTAAACAAGTTTCATATTATTATGGCACATATGAGCTCTCTTTTTTTGTCTCGGTTTTTCATATTTTTTACCACCAATATCCCTTGAACCTCTCCCTTATTCGTCATCTCTGACACATAGCATAAAATATCCAATTCTATTGTTAAGATCGGTGTCTCCCTTGATCATACGGACCTCTGAATCCAAGATTATTCAATCCAGCCCATAAAGTTCTCCATCAAGGAACTACCGATGCCCATGGTACAAATAAAAAACATATCTTTTAATCGAGTTTGTTTTTGTGATCTTTTATACTTTGACCAAGTTTCATATTTTTATGGCACATATGAGCTCTCTTTTTTTTGTCTCGGTTTTTCATATTTTTTACCACCAGTATCCCTTGAACCTCTCCCTTATTCGTCATCTCTGACACATAGCATAAAATATCCAATTCTATTGATAAGATCGGTGTCTCCCTTGATCATACGGACCTCTGAATCCAAGATTATTCAATCCAGCCCATAAAGTTCTCCATCAAGGAACTACCGATGCCCATGGTACAAATAAAAAAGATATCTTTTAATCCAGTTTGTTTTTGTGATCTTTTATACTTTGACTGTGTTTTTTACGTCCTATCCTATATGTGCATTTTGTTATCACATTTGATTTTGGGCCTGATTTCATGCGTATTATCAGAATTTGAATGGATTCAACCTTTTTTCTAGGTTCCATGCATAATATGCAACATATTTTATTTTCTCAAGGGACTCAATTTTAATGAGGTATGTACTCTATGTTTTCTGTAATTTCTGTGAAGGACGACCAATCAATTATTTCCCAGGGTAGCATAACTGTTGGGTAGAGGTTATTATATGCAAGAAAGAAAATGTTCATGTTCCATGCAATAGACTCTGCATCTAAATATTTTTTTTACCTTATCAACAAAACCACTCAGATCGCGGTACTGGCGGTATTCTAATTAACCGTTTATGAATGCCCAAGACTTAATTAGAGTGGAGCTATCACAACCCCGCCTTGCAGAATAGGCCATGCATGAATCATATATCTCATCCGGTCTGCAAAGACTTTACATTGCCTAATGCGTCCAAGGTTACAGTTGACTATGTTCTCTCAACTATTTTTTCTGGTTGTTAGGGTACTCAATTTTTATTGTTAATGAGCAACAATTAGATGTGGCATTAGTCAATGAACTATAACCTTTGTAAGTTCATATTTCTTGAAAATATGATAAATGCATGTTTGTTTAGAGAGGACGGTTATGTTAGACATGTTTCGATCAAGATTTTATTGCATAATCAGATTATTGGACAGAAGTCCAAACCTATGTAAACGTACAAACAAAGTTTACACCAATTGGATGGAACCGAATTCCACACTACTAAGTTATAAAGGTCAATCTTACATGGAAGCAAGAAAACTAAACATGTACATAAGAACAATCTATATTCAGAACGATATTTACTTATTTTGTACTGTTCATTTTCTAGGACATTATCGTGATAAGGTTTTTTGTTAATGCCATGTAACAACCAGATCGCCGAATTTGCCGAGTTTCCAGAATACTCGGCAAATCCTAGAAACAACTCGGCATTGTGTTTGTCGAGTTCTGTTCTCGGCAAACATTACTCTGCTAGACGGACGTGAACAACCATCAACTTTGCCGAGTTCTTACAATCGGGCACTCGACAAACATTTAAATAGTCATTTTCTCGAGTTCCGGAAAATGAGAACTCGACAAACTACCACCTTAGGAATTATCTGCATATTAGTTTGTAGCCACACCTATATTGGGTGGTAGATAATGGATAATGAGGCATGTGTGTCAGTTTGTTTGATTTGATAAATACAATTTTAGGTAAATATTGTATGGGTATTATGGTAAATACAATATCGTATCAGTATTTCAGTAAATAAAATATTGTATCTGTATTTCCCTAAATACAGTATGTATTCCAATAATGTTTTGTATATACCATATTAGTCAAAGTTCTTGTGAAATGAAAATAGAGTCCCAAACAGTTTAAATTGGCTATGGCAACATTTGGATGGTACCTAGGCCAGCAACGCAAAATCGTAGGTGAGCCAATAAAGTGACGATAAAATTCGCCACCATGAAGAACCCTAGCATTGGCACCGGAAATGAACTAGCGACATTTTTTTTGGCGCGCGTTAAAAAATTTAGCTGCCAGCCAAAGGCACCGACGCTGGTGGTCAACCCCATATTCTGGTAATGTGAGCATCAGCTGCCATCCAAACAACTCATACGTGTTAACATATTAGTACTTTTACTTTTAGGAAATGACTACTATAATAAAGGTGAATATATTTAGATCAATACATTAGGATATGATTGAAGCAAAGGATATGCCCAAAAGAACATCCATCGAAAGATCTACAGAAGCTCAACCCAATGACTATATTTTCTGTGCATGATTATATCAGTTGGAGTCTAGCCTTTTGTCTTTTGTGTGAAAAGTATGGAACAAGAAAAAAAGTAATAAAAATGGACTCTCATGTGTGCATGTATTCCTCATCTCTGTAAAAGGGCCTAATTGATTTTGTTGTTGATTCCGTGAGGCTCTTTAATCTTATATATGAAGTAAATTCTTAATGACTCTAGAGGACGGGCCCAAATAGTTGTCAAGTGAATGAACAATTCAAAAAGAAAATAAATTCAAAGTGTTGAAGGAATTGTATAGCAAGATTAGGGGAGATTAAATCATTTCATTTTTATGTTGATAGAGAATATCGGAGTGTATGCGTCATTTGCTATACTATTATTTGAACATTTAAATTTGAACTATGATAAGACTTGAATATTTGTTCCAATCAAAATTTAGGATACATTTCCATACTCATAGTAAATCAAAGGTAGTCTCAGAACTTCATCCCATTGTAGGTTACCAAACTAGCCTGTGCGAATGCATGGGTTGACGACGACTAGTTGTCTTAATTCTTCTTTCGTAGTTGCGGATGCTTGCGAGAGGGGTTAATCATAAGTGGGATGCTTGTCCAAGTAAGGGCAGTACCCAAGCTCCGGTCCACCCACATATCAAACTATCAAAGTAACGAACGCGAATCATATGAACATGATGAAACTAGCATGATAGAAATTCCCTTGTGTCCTTGGGAGCGTTTCTCCTCTTATAAGACTTTGTTCAGGCTTGTCCCTTGCTACAAAATGGATTGGGCCACTTTGCTGCACCATTGCTACTACTTGTTACTTGTTACTTTTCGCTTGCTACTTTTCACCTCACTACACCATCACTTGTTACCGCTACTTTCAGTGCTTGCAGTTATTACCTTACTAAAAACCGTTTATCAGAGCCTTCTTCTCCTCGTTGGGTTCGACACTCTTACTTATCGAAAGGACTACGATTGATACCCTATACTTGTGGGTCATCAAGACTCTTTTCTGGCGCCGTTGCCGGGGAGTGAAGCGCCTTTGGTAAGTGGAATTTGGTAAGGAAACATTTATATACTGTGCTGAAATTTATTGTCACTTGTCACTATGGAAACTGTTCCTTTGAGGAATTTGTTCGGGGTATCTTCACCACGAGCGTAGGATGAGGAGTTGCTCCTCAACTTGAGGTACCCACTGAAAATATCTTTTATGAAATTCCTTCGGGTATGCTTGAGAAACTGCTGGCTAATCCTTTTACAGGAGATGGATCATCACATCCAGACTTGCATCTGATCTATGTAGATGAAGTTTGTGGTTTATTTAAGCTTGCAGGTTTTCCCGAGGATGAGGTAAATAAGAAAGTCTTTCCTTTATCTTTGAAGGATAAGGCGTTGACATGGTATAGGCTATGTGATGATACTGGATCACTACAATCGGTTGAAATTGTAATTTCATCAAAAGTTTTATCCTATGCATTTAGTACATCGTGATCGGAATTATATTTATAACTTTTGGCCTCATGACACGGAAAGCATAGCTCAAGATTGGGGAGGCTTAAATCATTGCTATATTCATGCCCCAATCATGAGCTCCCGAGAGAAATTCTCACTCAAAACTTTTATGCTCGGCTTTCTCATAAGATCGTACCATGCTTGACACTTCTTGTACCGGTTCTTTTATGAAGAAGGATATTGATCACAAGTGGAATTTATTGGAAAGAATCAAACGTAACTCTGAAGATTGGGATCTTGAAGAAGGTAAGGATTCTGGTATGAATTTCCAGTTTGATTGCGTTAAATCTTTTGTTGAAACAAACACTTCTAGAGATTTTAGCGCTAAGTATGGAGTTGACTCTGAGATAGTAGCTTCTCTATGTGAATCTTTTGCTACTCATGTTGATCTTCCCAAAGAGAAGTGGTTTAAGTATCATCCGCCTGTAGAAGTCAACATAGTTAAACCCAATCTAGTTGAAGAGAAAGTCATTGCCTTTAGTGATCCTATTGTTCCTTGTGCCTACGCTGAGAAACCACCTTACCCTGCTAGGAAAAAGGATTATTCTAAAGCTCCAACTAGAAAGGCTAGAAAGGCTATCTAAACACACACACTTCTGCTTTCTAGATGGTTATTTAGGTTTCTCGCAAATACCTGTTGCACAATCTGATCAGGAGAAAACCACTTTCACCTACCCCTTCGGTACATTTGCTTATAGACGTATGCCTTTTGGCTTAAGAAATGCACCTGCCACCTTTCAAAGATGTATGATGGCTATATTCTCTGACTTTTGTGAAAAGATTGTTGAGGTTTTCATGGATGATTTCTCCATTTACGGTTCTTCCTTTGATGATTGCCTCAGCAATCTTGATCGAGTCTTACAGAGATGCAAAGATACCAACCTCGTCTTGAACTGGGAGAAGTGCCACTTCATGGTTAATGAAGGCATCGTCTTAGGACACAAAATCTCTGAGAAAGGCATTGAAGTTTATAAGGCTAAGGTTGATGCAATTGAGAAAATGCCTTGCCCCACAGATATCAGAGGTATACGAAGTTTCCTAGGTCATGCTGGTTTCCATAGAAGGTTCATTAAAGACTTCTCTAAGATTTCTAGGCCTCTTACCAACCTCTTGCAGAAGGATGTTCCTTTTGTCTTTGACGATGATTGTGAGGAAGCCTTCGAAATACTTAAGAGGGCTTTGATAACTGCACCTATTGTTCAACCACCTGATTGGAACTTGCCTTTTGAAATCATGTGTGATGCTAGCGATTATGCTGTTGGTGCTGTCCTAGGGCAAAGAGTTGACAAGAAGTTGAATGTTATTCACTACGCTAGTAAAACTCTAGACAGTGCCCAAAGAAACTATGCCACTACGGAGAAGGAATTTTTAGCAGTCGCATTTGCGTGTGAAAAGTTCAGGTCTTACATAGTTGATTACAAAGTCATTATTCACACTGATCACGCTGCTATTAAGTACCTCATGGAGAAGAAAGACGCTAAACCTAGACTTATTAGATGGGTTCTCTTGCTACAAGAATTTGATTTGCACGTTGTCGACAGAAAGGGTGCTGATAACCCAGTAGCAGATTCTTGTTGACCCACAACCTATTGATGATAGCTTTCCAGATGAGCAATTGAATGTCATGAATGCTTCACGTAGTGCACCGTGGTATTCTGATTATGCGAACTATATCGTTGCCAAATACATACCACCTAGTTTCACATACCAGCAAAAGAAGAAATACTTCTTTGACTTGAGACATTACTTTTGGGATGATCCTCACCTTTATAAGGAACGAGTAGATGGTGTTATTAGACGTTGTGTACCTGAACATGAACAGGGACAGATCCTATAGAAGTGTCACTCCGAGGCCTACGGAGGACACCATGCGGGAGATAGAACTGCACACAAGGTATTGCAATCAGGTTTCTATTAGCCGACTCTCTTCAAGGATGCCCGTAAGTTTGTCTTGTCTTGTGACAAATGTCAAAGAATAGGTAATATTAGCAAATGTCAGGAAATGCCTATGAACTATTCAGTTGTCATTGAACCATTTGATGTTTGCGGCTTTGATTATATGGGACCTTTTCCAAAATCTAATGGGTATACTCACATCTTAGTTGCTGTTGATTACGTCACTAAGTGGATAGAAGCTATCCCCACTAGTAGTGCTGATCACAACACCTCTATCAAGATGCTGAAAGAAGTTATCTTCCCTAGATTTGGAGTCCCTAGATATCTAATGACCGACGGTGGTTCACACTTCATGCATGGTGCTTTCCGTAAAACGCTTTCTAAGTACGATGTCAACCATAGAATTGCGTCTCCCTATCACCCTCAGTCCAGTGGTCAAGTAGAGGTAAGCAACATAGAGATTAAACTAATTCTGCAAAAGACTGTCAACATGTCTAGAAACAATTGGTCTAAGAAGCTCGATGATGCACTGTGGGCTTATAGAACTGCCTATAAGAATCCCATGGGCATGTCTTCGTACAAAATGGTGTATGGGAAAGCATGTCACTTAGCTCTTGAGTTAGAGCATAAATCTTATTGGGCAATCAAAGAGCTCAACTTTGATTTCAAACTTGCCAGTGAGAAGAGGTTATTTGATATTAGCTCGCTTGATGAGTGGAGAACTCAGGCATATGAGAATGCCAAGCTGTTCAAAGAGAAGGTTAAGAGGTGGCATGATAAGAGGATACAAAAGCGTGAGTTCAATGTAGGTGATTATGTCTTGCTATATAACTCTCGTTTAAGATTCTTTGCAGGCAAGCTTCTCTCTAAATGGGAAGGTCCCTATGTTGTTGAGGAAGTATATCGTTCCGGTGCTATCAAGATCAACAACACGGAAGGTAATTGTGCGAGAGTGGTAAATGGGAAGAGAATCAAGCATTATATCTCAGGTACTCCCATAAATGTTGAAAGCAATATCATCAATACCATAACTCCAGAAGAATACCTAAGGGACATTTACCAGCCCGTTTCAGACTCCGAAAACGAAGAGGTATGTGATTCGGTAAGAAAACAGAGTCCAAAACTTGTCGAGGAGGAAATTTTCTCCGTTTTGGAATATTTGAAAAAATACAAAAATTGGAAGTAGTCCGGAAAGTGCGTGAGGAGGCGACAAGCCTGCACGGCACGGGCCCACCCCCTGGCCGCGCCGTGAGGGCTTGTGGCCACCTCATGAGCCTCCCGGACTCCGTTTTCGTGCACGGTACTCCTTCTGGTCTGGAAAAATCATTATATATACTCCCGTTTGGTCTGACCCCTGCATCACGCAGATTTCCTCTGTTTTTCGTTTCGAGCCTGTTTCTGTTGCAGATCTAGATCGATATGACTTCTCCAAAAGCTCCGAAGGACAAGATCTTCGAGAAGGTCATCAACCCCTACCTCACGGGAGTGCTGCAGCACCCTCAATCTATTGAGATGTGTGAGGGGATGTTGCACATCCGTGATGTTGAGGGGCCTAAGAAGACCAGAAGCGTGGAGACGAGGCTCGAAGCAATGGAGCAACAAGTCTTCAAGTGCCAAGGGATGGTGGAGCGTGGACTCAACGCCAGCCACATGATGATCACGGAGTTCACCAACAAGCACAGGATTGATGCCAATGACATTGGGAAGCACCTCTCCACGCTCTATGACAGGGTTGATCAACTCGAGGGCCAGATCTATGACCTACAGAACCAAAACTGTGAGTATGTGTATATATTTAAATCAATAAGGTTGGCTGTAGATTTGAGGATTCCGGGGACTCGTTTATCTTTCCATGATGGAGCACCTATGCCTTGGAAGACGGAGGATCAAACTCATGTTGCAACAACTCCACCACCTTCACCACCAAAGGAAGACAACCAAGCATTGGTATGGGAAATCCCCTTGGCTTGTGCCAAGCTTGGGGGAGTTGCCTCGGTATCGTATCACCATCACATCTTTTGCCTTTACCTTTGTTTTTAGTTTTCCTTTTCACTTTTCTCTTTCTCTAGTAGTTCAAAAGTCCTAGTGTTTTAGTTTTGAGTTTTGTTTTCTGTCACCCCCGTTGTATTCTTGCTCGTGAGCCATATAATAAAGAGTGTCTTATTAGAAGGGCTTTGCCTCTTGCCATGATCAAAAGAGTGAGAATAGAACAAAAGCATGAGAGATCATGTAATGATCTTATGGGAAGTGATGGCTTCACATATAAAAAGAATGATGATTGAAACTTGTTGAGGGTAGGCAAACGTAGACCTTGGTCATTGTTGCAATTAATAGGAAGTGATAAAGAAGGAGAGGTTCACATATAAGTATATCATCTCTGACACCATCTATGATTGTGAACACTCACTAAACTATTGCATGCCTATAAGTAGATGTTGGACAAGGAAGACAACGTAATGAATTGTGTTTGCTTGGCTCTGAACAATGTTATATGATTAGAGATCCCTTAGCATGTGACGATTGCTTCCACCTCATATTAGCCAAAACTCCCGGACCAAGTAGAGATACTACTTGTGCATCCATAAACCTTCAAACTAGTTTTGACATGAGTGTCCACCATACCTACCTATGGATTGAATAAGATCCCTCAAGTAAGTTGTCATCGGTGCAAGCAATAAAAATTGCTCTCTAATATGTATGATTTATTAGTGTGTGGGAAATAAGCTTTGTACGAACCTGTGATGAGGAAGGCATAAAAGTGACAGACTGCATAATAAAGTTCTTTATCACAGGAGGCAATATAAAGTGACGTTCCTCCGCACTAAGAGGACACGCATCCAAACCTCAAAAGCTCATGACAACCTCTGCTTCCCTCTACGAAGGGCCTATCTTGTACCTTTACTTTTTGCCCTTGAAAGAGTCATGGTGATCTTCACCAATTCCTTATCTCGCCTTTATCTTGGCTAACGTCATATGCTTGGGACTATATTCATATGTCAACTTGGAGGTAGGCATTCATGAATTATTATTGTTGACATTAACCTTGAGGTATGCAGTTGGGAGGCAATCCGTAAGCCCCTATCTTTCTTTGTGTCCAGCTAAAACTTTGATCTCATGAGTACGACGTGAGTTGTAGCAATTGTAGAGAACGAAAGAATGATTGAGTATGTGGATTTGCTTTACAAGCTCTTATTTGACTCTTTCTGATGTTGTGATAAATTATAATTGCTTCAATGACTAAAGGCTATCGGTTGTTACTTATCGGTAAGGTTCTTGATCCATGCTTTACTTTGTGAAGGAATTGTCACTTTAGCATGAGAGATTATATGTCGGTATTACTGTTCTAATCTTGATCATGATGCATGCATGTTCGTATCTTGTTTTGTTGACATCTCTCTCCCTAAACATGTGGACATATTTAGTGAGGTAGGCTTTCGCTTGAGGACAAGCGAGGTCTAAGCTTGGGGGAGTTGATACGTCCATTTTGCATCATGTTTTCATGTTGATATTTATCGATTCTTTGGTTGTTATTTCACTTCACGGTACAATTATTGTGCCTTTTCTCTCTTATTTTGCAAGGTTTACATGAAGAGGGAGAATACCGGCAACTGGAATTCTGGCCTAAAAGTGGAGCGAAGTTGAGATAGCTATTCTACGCAACTCCAAACGCCGTAAAAATAAAGGAGGAATTTTTTCCAAATTTATCAAAAATACTGGGCCGAAGAAGTGCCAGAGGGGCACCAGGGGGTGCCCACAAGCCTGCACGGTGCGGCCACCCCCCCAGGCCACGCCATGGGGGCTAGTGGGCAGCCCACTGGCCCACTTGCTCCCCTATTTTGCTATATGGAGGGTTTCGTCCAGGAAAAAAAATCAAGGAGGAGCTTCTTCGTGATTTCGCCGCCGCCATGAGGCGGAACTTGAGCAGAACCAATCTAGAGCTCCGGCAGGACGATCCTGTCGGGGAAACTTCCCTCCTAGAGGGGGAAATCGTCGCCATCGTCATCACCAACACTCATCTCATCGGAGGGGACTCATCACCATCAAAATCTTCATCAGCACCATCTCATCTCCAAACCCTAGTTCATGTCTTGTAACCAATCTCCGTCTCGCGACTCCGATTGGTACTTGTAAGGTTGCTAGTAGTGTTGATTACTCTTTGTAGTTGATGCTAGTTGGATTACTTGGTGGAAGAGTTTATGTTCAGATCCTTGATGCTACTCATTACCTCTCTGATCATGAATATGATTATGCTTTGTGAGTAGTTACTTTTGTTCCTGAGGACATGGGATAAGTCATGCTAATAGTAGTCATGTGAATTTGGTATTCGTTCGGTATTTTGATATATTGTATGTTGTTATTCCTCTAGTGGTGTTATGTGAACATCGACTACATAACACTTCACCATTATTTGGGCCTAGAGGAAGGCATTGGGAACTAGTAAGTAGATGATGGGTTCCTAGAGTGACAGAAGCTCAAATCCTAGTTTATGCATTGCTTCCTAAGGGGCTTATTTGGATCAACTAGTATAATGCTATGGTTAGACTTTGTCTTAATTATTCTTTCGTAGTTGCCGATGCTTGCGAGAGGGGTTAATCGTAAGTGGGATGCTTGTCCAAGTAAGGGCAGTACCCAAGGGTTAATCAAACTATCAAAGTAACAAACGCGAATCATATGAACATGATGAAACTAGCATGACAGAAATTCCCGTGTGTCCTCGGGAGCGTTTTTCCTCCTATAAGACTTTGTCCAGTCTTTTCCCTTGCTACAAAATGGATTGGGACACTTTGGTGCACCGTTGCTACTTTTTTTACTTGTTGCTTGCTACGAATCATCTCACCACACAATCACTTGTTACCGACAATTTCAATGTGTGCAGATATTTCCTTGCTGAAAACCACTTGTCAGATCCTTCTGCTCCTAGTTGGGTTCGACACTCTTACTTATCGAAAGTACTACGATTGATCCCCTATACTTGTGGGTCATCAGAGGCTCACCCGGCCTTGCCACAGTGCTGCTTTAGAGGTTTTGAGGCGAGAGGAGGAGAGTGGGGTGGCTAGAATGGCTTGGGGGGGGGGGGGGGGAGGGCGTCCTATTTATAGGGGTGGACAGAGCAGAGCTCTCGGTCGTCGGCGAGCTTTCTAGAGCGATGAGAAGTGACGGTGACGAGCGGGCCTCAGACTGATGCAAGAGCTCAAGGAAGATCCTCCAAACATAGTGGCAATGTTGATCCAAGCACATGATGCGTGGGTGAGACAAATCGATCACGCGGTCACTGTTGCCCCTGTGTCACCGTGTCTGCAACTGCTGAGCCTGCTGCTGACGTCGGGGAGAGACAGGGACAGCTGGGGAGTGATAACCCACAAGTATAGGGGATCGCAACAGTTTTCGAGGGTAGATTATTCAACCCAAATTTATTGATTCGACACAAGGGGAGCCAAAGAATACTCTCGAGTATTAGAAGTTGAGTTGTCAATTCAATCACACCTGAAAGACTTAGTATCTGCAGCAAAGTTTTAGTAGCAAAGTAGTATGATAGTAACGGTAGCGGCGGTAACAGTAGCAGTAGTAATTTGTATAGCAAGTGTGACAGCAGTAGCGGTAAAGTAACTAAGCAAGGACCAGTATATGAAAAGCTCGTAGGCATTGGATCGGTGATGGATAATTATGTCGGATGGCATTCATCATGTAACAGTTATAACATAGGGTGATATGTAACTAGCTCCAGTTCGTCAATGTAATGTAGGCATGTATTCCATATTTTGTCCTACCCTCCCGTGGCAGCGGGGTACTGATGGAAACTAAGGGATATTAAGGTCTCCTTTTAACAGAGAACCGGAACAAAGCATTAGCACTAGGTGAATACATGGGATCCTCATACTATGGTCATCTCCGGGAGTGGTTCCGGCTATTGTCACTCCGGGGTTTCCGGGTCATAACACATAGTAGGTGACTACAACTTGCATGATAGGATCAAGTACACACATATATTGATGAAAACATAATAGGTTCAGATCTGAAATCATGGCACTCGGGCCCTAGTGACAAGCATTAAGCATAGCAAAGTAGTAGCAACATCAATCTTAGAACATAGTGGATACTACGGATCAAACCCCATCAAAACTAACTCGATTACATGATAGATCTCATCCAACCCATCACCGTCCAGCAAGCCTACGATAAGATTACTCACAAACGATGGAGAGCATCATGGAATTAGCGATGGAGGATGGTTGATGATGACGACGGCGTCGATTTCCCCTCTCCAGAGCCCAGCCCAGAACGGACTCCAGATCTGCCCTCCCGAGGAAGAACAGGCGGTGGCGGCGGCTCCGTATCATGAAACGCGATGAACTATTCTCTCCTATTTTTTCTGGGCGAGAGAGGTTATATGGAGTTGGAGATGAAGTCGGAGCATCCATGTGGGCCCCACGAGCCTGCTAGGCACGCCCTAGGGGGGGGGGCTGCAGGGCTCGTGGCCCACTGGCAGCGTATCTTCAGTTGATTCTTTCTCTGATATTTTTTATATATTCCATAAAACATCCTCATAAGTTTCCAGGTCATTCCGAGAACTTTTATTTCTGCACAAAAACAACACCATGGCAGTTCTGCTGAAAACAGCATTAGTCCGGGTAGTTTCATTCAAATCATGCAAATTAGAGTCCAAGACAAGGCCAAAACAGTTTGAAAAACTAGATACATTGGAGACGTATCAACCCCCCCAAGCTTAAAGCCTTGCTTGTCCTCAAGCAATTCAGTTGATAAACTGAAAGATACAAAAGAAAAACTTTTACGAACTCTGTTTGATCTTGTTGTTGTAATTATGTCTAACTCATATTCAGATTTTCAACAAGATCATAAGCTAACCACATAAGTGTTGGGGAACGTCGCATGGGAAACAAAATATTTCCTACGCGCACGAAGACCTATCATGGTGATGTCCATCTACGAGAGGAGATTTGGATCTACGTACCATTGTAGATCGCACAGTAGGAAGCGTTAAGAAACGCGGTTGATGTAGTGGAACGTCCTCACGTCCCTTGATCCGCCCCGCGAACTGTCCCACGAACCGTCCCGCCATCCGTCCCACGATCCGCTCCAATCTAGTGCCGAACGGACGGCACCTCCGCGTTCAGCACACGTATAGCTCGACGATGATCTCGGACTTCCTGACAAAGCAAGCAAGATGGAGAAGTAGATGAGTTCTTCGGTAGCCTGATGGCACTCTGGTGGTGGTGAAGGATCTACTCCTGCAGGGCTCCGCCCGAGCTCTGCAGAAATACGATCTAGAGGAAAAACCGTGGTGTTTGTGGTCAGGCTACCGTGGCAAAAGTTGTCTCAAATCAGCCCTAAAACTCCACTATATATAGGAGGAGGGGAGGGGAGGCTTGCCTTGAGGGCAAAGGCCCCCTATGGTGCACCGGCTAGGAGGTGGAGGAGTCCACCTCCAATCCTAGTGAAGGTGGAGTCCTTCCCTTCCTTCCCACCTCTTTTTTTTCCTTTTCTCTTTGATTTTCTATCCTTGGTGCATAGGGCCCTTTTGGGCTATCCCACCAGCCCACCAAGGGCTGGTGCGCCACCCCTAAGGCCTATGGGCTTCCCCGGGTGGGTTGGCCCCTCCCGGTGAACATCCGGAACCCATTCGTCACTCCCGGTACATTCCCGGTAATGCCCGAAAACTTTCCAGTAATCAAATGAGGTCATCCTATATATCAATCTTCGTCTTCGGACCTTTCCGGAAACCCTCATGATGTCCGTGATCTCATCCGGGACTCCGAACAGCATTTTGTAACCACACATATAACTAAACTATAATAAAACATCGCCGAACCTTAAGTGTGCAGACCCTGCGAGTTCGAGAACTATGTAGACATGCCCCGAGGTAGTCCTTGGTCAATATCCAATAGCGGGACCTGGATTCCAATATTGAATCCTACATATTCTCCAAAGATCTTATCGGTAGAACCTCAGTGTCAAGGATTCATATAATCCCGTATGTCATGCCCTTTGTCCTTCGGTATGTTACTTGCCCGAGATTCGATCGTCGGTATCCGCATACCTTTTTCAATCTCGTTCCCAGCAAGTCTCTTTACTCGTTCCTTAATACAAGATCCTATGACTTACACTTAGTCACACTGCTTGCAAGGCTTGTGTGTGATGTTGTATTACCGAGTGGCATATTTGCAACAGTCTCCAACTTGCACTAGAGTCAATTATCTAGTTCACATCACCATGTGATTTCAAAGAAACCAACACCCATATAGTTCTGGGGTCTGATCTCGTCTTGCTCGTGAGAGAGGTTTTAATCAACGGTTCTGAAACTTTCAAATCCGTGTGTGCTTTACAAATATTTATGTGATCTAACAGATGCTGCTACTACATGCTATTCGGAAATACTCCAAATATCTACTCTACTATACGAATCCGTTTTACTACTCGTAGTCATTCGGATTAGTGTCAAAGCTTGCATCGACGTAACCCTTTATGACGAACTCTTTAACCACCTCCATAATCGAGAAAAATTCCTTAGTCCATTAGTTACTAAGGATAACTCTGACCGCTGTTCAGTGATTCAATCCTGGATCACTCTCTGTACCTCTTAACAGACTTGTGGCAAGGCATGCATTAGGTGCGGTAAACATCATGACATACTCTAGAGTCTATGGCTAAGGCATAGGAGATGGCCTTCGTCCTTTCTCTTTCTTCTGCAGTGGTCGGGCTTCTGAGTCTTACTCATATTCACACCTTACAACACAGCCAAGAACTCTTTCTTTGCTGATCTATTTCGAACTCCTTCAAAAACTTGTCAAGGCATGCATTTCATTTGAAAGTTACGTTTAGCATTTTGATCTATCTCCATAGATCTTGATGCTCAATGTTCAAGTAGCTCTATCCAGGTCTTCCTTTGAAAAACCCCTTTCAAACAACCTTTATGCTTTACAGAAATTCTACATTACTTTCGATCAACAATATGTCAACCACATATACTTATCAGAAATTCTATAGTGCTCCCACTCACTTCTTTGGAAATACAAGTTTCTCATAAACCATGCACAAACCCAAAGCTTTGATCATCTCATCAAAGCGTATATTCCAACTCCGAGATGCTTGCACCAGTCCATAAAAAGATCGCTGGTGCTTGTATACTTGTTAGTATCCTTAGGATCGACAAAACCTTCTGATTGTATCACATACAATCTTTCCTCAAGGAAACCGTCGAGGAAACAATGTTTTGACTTCCTATGTGAAATATTTCACAAATAATGCAACAACTACTAACATAATTCCAACAGACTTTTAGCATCGCTACGAGTGAGAAATTCACATCATAGTCAACTCTTTGATCTGGTCGAAAACGTCTTTGCAACAAGTCGAGCTTTTTTTAATAGTGACTTATCACCATCATCGCTTGTCTTCCTTTTAAAGATCCATCTTTACTTAATAGTCTTCCTACCATCAAGTAGTTCTTCCAAAGTCTACACTCTGTTTTCACACATGGATCCTCTCTCGGATTTCATGGCCTCCAACCATTTGTCGGAGTTCGGGCCCACCATTGCTTCTCCATAACTTGTAGGTTCATTGTTGTTCAACAACATGACCTCCAAGACAAGGTTACCATACGACTCTGTAGTAGTACGCGACCTTTGTCAACCTACGAGGTTTGTAGTAACTTGATCCGAAGCTCTAATGATCACCATCATCAGCTTCCACTTCAATTGGTGTAGGCGCCACAGGAACATCTTCCTGCGCCCTGCTACACACTGGTTGAAGTGACGGTTCACTAACCTCATCAAGTTCCACTACCCTCCCACTCAATTCTTTCGAGAGAAACCTTTCCTCGAGAAAGGACCTGTTTCCTGAAACAAACACTTCGCTTTCGGATCTGAGATAGGAGATGCACCCAACAGTTTTGGATATCCTATGAAGATGCATTTATTCATTTTGGGTTCGATCTTACCAGACTGAAACTTTTTCACATAAGCATCGTAGCCCCAAACTTTTAAGAAATGATAGCTTAGGTTTCTCCAAACCATAATCTATACTGTGTCATCTCAACGGAAATACGCGGTGCCCTATTTAAAGTGAATGTGGTTGTCTCTAATGTATAACCCATAAACAATAGTGGTAATTCAATAAGAGACATCATAGTATGCACCATATCAAATAGGGCGTGGCTATGACGTTCAGACACATCATCACACTATGGTGTTCTAGGTGGCATGAACTGCGAAACAATTTTCACTTTGTCTTAACTCCGTACAAAAAACTCATAACTCAGATATTCATCTCTATGATCATATCGTAGGCAGTTTATCCTGTTGTCACAACGATCTTCACTCTGAAATTGCTTTGAGCTTTTCAATATTTCAGACTTGTGATTCATCAATTAAATACTCCTGTATCTACTCAAATCGTCAGTGAAGTAAGAACATAACGATATCCACTACGTGCCTTAGCACTCATTGGACTACACACATCAAACATGCATTACTCCCAACAAGCTACTCTCTTGTTTCATGTGGCATGTTTTGCATGTCTCAAGTGATTCAAAATCAAGTGAGTCCAAATGATCCATCTCTATGGAGTTTCTTCATGCATTTATACCAACAGGTATGGTTTGCATGTCTCAAACGTTTCAAAAATGAGTGAGTACAAAGATCCATCGGCATGGAGCTTCTTGATGCATTTTATACCAACATGACTCAAGTGGCAGTGCCACAACTAAGTGGTACTATCATTATTACTTTATATCTTTTGGCACCAATATTATGAACATGTGTAACACTACGATCGAGATTCAATAAACCATTGAGGGTAATTATTCAAGCAAATAGAATAACTATTATTCTCTTTGAATAATCGTATTGCAATAAACACGATCCAATCATGTTCATGCTCAACGCAAACACCAAATAAAAATTATTTAAGTTTTACCACAAATCCCGATGATAGAGGGAGCGTGAGATGTTTGATCACATCAACCTTGGAAACACTTCCAACACGTATCGTCACCTCGCCTTTAGCTAGTCTCCGTTTATACCGTGGCTTTCATTTCGAGTTACTAATCACTTAGCAACCGAACCGGTATCCAATACCCTCGTGCTACTAGGAGTACTAGTAATGTACACATCAATATCTTGTATATCAAATATACTTCTGTCGACTTTGCCAGCTTCTTATCTACCAAGTATCTAGGGTAGCTCCGCCTCAGTGACCGTTCCCCTCATAACAGAAGCACTTAGTCTCGGGTTTGGGTTCAATTTTAGGTTTCTTCATTAGAGCAACAACTGGTTTGCCGTTTCATGAAGTATCACTTCTAGCCCTTGCCCTTCTTGAAACTAGTGGTTTTACTAACTATCAACAATTGATGCTCCTTCTTGATTTCTACTTTCGCAGTGTCAAACATTGCGAATCACTCAAGGATCTTCATATCCATCCTTGATTTGTTTATAGTTCATCACTAAGCTCTAGCAACTTCGTGGCAGTGACTTTGGAAAACCATCACTATCTCATCTAGAAGATTAACTCCCACTTGATTCAAGCGATTGTTGTACACAGACAATCTGAGAACATGCTCAACGATTTGAGCTTTTCTCCTTTACTTTGTAGGCAAAGATTCTTGTGGGAGGTCTTATACCTCTCAACAAGGGCACGAGCATGAAATCTCAATTTCATCTCTTAGAACATCTCTTATGTTCCGCGACATTTTCAAAACGTCTTCGGCGCCTTGCTTCTAAGCCATTAAGTATTGCACACTGAACTTTCACGTAGTCATCAAAAATGTGTATGTCAGATGTTCGCAACATCAACAGACGACACTCGAGGTGTAGCACACCGAGTGGTGCATTAAGGACATAAGCCTTCTGCGTAGCAATGAGGACAATCCTCAGTTTTACGGACTCAGTCCGCAAAGTTGGTACTATCAACTTTCAAATAAATTTTCTCTAGGAACATATAAAAACAGTAGAGCTATAGCGCAAGCTACATCGTAATTCGCAAAGACCATTAGACTATGTTCATGAGAATTAGTTCAATTAATCATATTACTTAAGAACTCCCACTCAAAAAGTACATCTCTCTAGTCATTTGAGTGGTACATGATCCAAATCCACTATCTCAAGTCCGATCATCATGTGAGTCGAGAATAGTTTCAGTGGTAAGCATCTCTACGCTAATCATATCAACTATATGATTCAGGCTCGACCTTTTGGTCTCATGTGTTCCGAGGCCATGTCTGCACATGCTAGGCTCGTGAAGCTTAACCCGAGTGTTCCGCGTGTGCAACTCTTTTGCACCCGTTGTATGTGAACGTTGAGTCTATCACACCCGATCATCACGTGGTGTCTCAAAACGACGAACTGTAGAAACAGTGCATAGTCGGGGAGAACACAATTTCGTCTTGAAATTTTAGTGAGAGATCACCTCATAATACTACCGTCGTTCTAAGAAAAATAAGGTGCATAAAAGGATTAACATCACATGCAATTCATAAGTGACATGATTGGCCATCATCATGTGCTTCTTGATCTCCATCACCAAAGCACCAGCACGATCTTCTTGTCACCGGCGCCACACCATGATCTCCATCAAAGTGTCGCCATCGGGGTTGTCGTGCTACTTATGCTATTACTACTAAAGCTACGTCCTAGCAATATAGTAAATGCATCTGCAAACACAAACGTTAGTTTAAAGACAACGCTATGGCTCCTGCCGGTAGCCGTACCATCGACTTGCAAGTCGATATTAACTATAACAACATGATCATCTCATACATCCAATATATCACATCACGTCATTGGCCATATCATATCACAAGCATACCCTGCAAAAACAAGTTAGACATCCTCTAATTTGTTGTTGCATGTTTTACGTGGCTGTTATGGGTATCTAGTATGATCAAATCTTACTTATGCAAAAACCGCAATGGAGATGTGCAAATTGCTATTTACCTCTCCAAGGACCGCCTCGGTCAAAACCAATTCAACTAAAGTTGAAGAAACCGACACCCGCCAGTCATCTTTATGCAATAAGGTTGCATGTCAATCGATGAAATCGGTCTTTCGTAAGCATACGAATAATGTCGATTTGGCCGCTTCAATCCAACAATACCGCCGAATTGAGTAAGGACTAAGGAGGGCAGCAAATCGAACATCACCGTCCACAAAACCCTTTGTGTTCTATGATACGTCTCCGTCGTATTTACTTTTCCAAACTCTTTTGCCCTTGTTTGGACTCTAATTTAAATGATTTGAATGGAACTAACCCGGACTAATGTTGTTTTCAGCAGAATTGCCATGGTGTTGTTTTTGTGCAGAAATACCTGCGCAAAGATCCGCCGGAGGGGGCGTGCCAGTGGGCCACAAGCCCACAGGCCGCGGCCACCCCCCTAGGCCGCGTCGTGAGGGCTAGTGGGGCCCACGTGGCACCACCGCCCCCAAAGTCAGCTCTATTTAGTCCGTCTCGCCTGGAAAAAATCAGAGAGAAGGATTCATCGCGTTTTACGATACGGAGGTGCCGCCACCTCCTGTTCTTCATTTGGAGGGCAGATCTGGAGTCCGTTCGGGGCTCCGGAGAGGGGAAATCATCGCCATCGTCATCATCAACCTTCCTCCATCGACAATTCCATGATGGTCTTCATCGTTCGTGTGTAAGCTCATCGTAGGCTTGCTGGATGGTGATGAGTTGGATGAGATCTATCATGTAATCGAGTTAGTTTTGACGGGGATTGATCCCTAGTATCCACTATGTTCTAGATTGATGTTGCTACTACTTGGCTATGCTTAATGCTTGTCACTAGGGCCCGAGTGCCATGATTTCATATCTGAACCTATTATGTTGTCGCCAATATATGTGTGTTTTAGATCCTATCTTGGAAGTTGTAGTCACCTACTATGTGTTATGACCCGGCAAACCCGGAGTCACAATAACCTGAACCACTCCCACAGATGACCATAGTATGAGGAGTTCATGTATTCACCACGTGTTAATGCGTTGGTCCGGTTCTTTATTAAAAGGAGAATCTTAATATCCCGTAGTTTCCATTAGGACCCCGCTGCCACGGGAGGGATGGACAATATATCTCATGCAAGTTATTTTCCCTAAGCACGTATGACTACATACGAAATACATGCCTACATTAGATTGACGAACGGGAGCTAGTTATATATATATCTCTCCGTGTTATAGCTGTTACATGATGAATCACATCCGTCTTACTCATCCATCACCGATCCACTGCCTACGAGTCTTTTACTACTGGTCCTTGCTATGTCACTTTATCTAGGCTTGTCCCTTGCTACAAAAGGGATTGGGCCACTTTGCTACTACTGTTGCTATTGCTGTTACTCTGCTGCTGCTGCTACTGCTGTTCCTTGCTACTTTGCTGTTACTTGTCGCAAGATCCTTTGTCATCTCCGTTGGCGGGGAAGAATAGTTCCCCGTCCACGTGCAACTTACTGGCACCATTGATACAACAGTTAGGAATAGTATACCGTCAACAGATCTGTTTCTGGCACCGTTGCTATCATACTACTTTGCTACTGATACTTTGCTTGCAGACACTAATCTTTCAGGTGTGGTTGAATCTGACAAACTCAGCTGCTAATACTCGAGAATATTCTTTTGATTCCCCTTGTGAGCAAATCAAGAAATTTGGGTCGAATACTCTACCCTCGAAAACTGTTGCGATCCCCTACACTTGTGGGTTATCAAGACCTTTTTCTAGCGCCGTTGCCGGGGAAGCACAGCTATATTCTCTGAGTCACTTGGGATTGACATCTGCTGATCACTATGAGGAATCCAAAAGATCCAAGAACTAAAATCTTGCCTTCCACTACGAGGAGAGGTAAGGAACTGCCATCTAGCTCTGCACTTGATTCACCTTCAGTGTTGAGTAAGTTTGCGACATTGCCTCCTGCTAGAAATCTTGATATGTCGCCTATGTATCATGATTCTATGCTTGATACTATTCCTGATGATGCTATGCCTGATACTACTTTGCTACTAGGTTCCCTTGATGCACAAATTGCTAGAGTTGCTGCGAGACGTGATGATACTTCTGAAACTGCTGATACTATTGAAGTAGAACCTGCTACTATGCCTGAATTGCCTGTTATGCCTGATACGCTCTATGTTATGGAGGGAGAGATAGCTGAGGACTTTCTTGCGTGTAAGGATAGCTATGATGTTGAGAAACTACTGCTCAAGTGGAAAGAAAAATCTCTGAATGCTAGGATGAAATATGACCCGAAGTTTGCTACTTCGCCTATCTTTTTGACCGATAAGGATTATGAATTCTCTGTCCACCTTGAGTTAATCACTCTTGTCGAATCTGATCCTTTTCACGGTTATGAGTCTGAAACGGTTGTAGCCCATCTTACCAAACTGCACGATATAGCCACCCTATTCACTAGTGAGGAAAAGATCCGCCACTACTATATCCTCAAGTTGTTTCCTTTCTCGCTAAAGGATGATGCTAAGACCTGGTTCACTTCTCTTGCTCCTGGTTGTATGCGTAGCCCCCAGGATATGGTCTAGTACTTCTCTAAAAAATATTTTTTCTGCCCATAAGAAGCAAGCTGCCTTGCAGGAAATATACAACTTTGCTCAAGCTGAGGAAGAGAGTCTCCCACAAGCTTGGGGGAGGCTCATCCAGCTACTGAATGCTTTGCATGATCACCCTCTTGAGAAGAATGAAATACTTGATATCTTCTATAATGGACTTACTGATGCTTCCAAAGACCACCTAGATAGTTGTGCCGGTTGTGTTTTTAGGGAACGAACTGTAGAACAAGCTGAGATTCTACTGAATAACATCTTGTGCAATGAGAATGCTTGGACTATTCCCGAACCACCTCCTAAGCCAACTCCGAAGAAAAGTGGTATTCTATTCCTCAGTCCTGAAGATATGCAAGAAGCTAAGAAATCTATGCGAGAGAAAGGCATTAAATCTGAAGATGTCAAAAATCTACCACCTATCGAAGATATCCATGGTCTTGATAACCTGATACAGGTAGTAGAAGTAAATTTACTAAGTAGGTTTGATGAGAGTGATATTCCTTTTGATAAACCTGCTAGCTTATGCATGGATGAATTTGATAATTTCGTTTCCAAACAACAGAGTTTCATTGATTATGTTAGCACACAATTGGAACAGAATGCTCGTATGCTTAGTCATTTAAGTGCTTGTGTGGACAGAAATGTCAATGATCTTAAGCTTCTGAGTAAACATGCCTCTATGGTTACCACTCAGGTAGAACAAGTAATTAAAGCTCAAAATGACTTGCTCAATGAGTTGAATGACAATTCCATTAGAGTCATTACTAGAGGCGGTCGAATGACCCAGGAACCTTTGTATCCTGAGGGTCACCCGAGGAGAGTTGAACAAGATTCTCAAGGAGTTAGGACTGATGCACCTAGTTATCCTAGAAAGAAGAAGAAAGATGATAGGAACCTGCATGCTAGCAACCCTGTTGCTGCTACACCTGAGAGTCCAAACGTTCCTCTGTTTCTGATGCTGAGACACAATCTGGTGATGAACATGAGCCTAATGATAATGTCAATAGTGATGTTCATGTTGATGCTCAACCTAGCAATGATAAGGATGTGGAGATTGAACCTAGTGTTGATCTTGATAACCCACAACCTAAGAATAAGAAATATGATAAGAATGACTTTGCTGCTAGGAAGCATGGTAAAGAAAGGGAACCATGGATTCAGAAACCCATGCCCTTTCCTCCCAAACCATCCAAGAAAAAGGATGATGAGGATTTTGAGCGCTTTGTTGAAATGATCAGACCTGTCTTTCTGCAAATGCATTTGACAGATATGCTCAAAATGTCTCCGTATGCTAAGTACATGAAAGATATTGTGACTAATAAGAGGAGGATACCTGAGGTTGAGATTTCCACCATGCTTGCTAATTATACCTTCAAGGGTGGAACTCCTAAGAAACTAGGTGATCCCAGTGTGCCCACTGTACCTTGCTCCATTAAAGGCAACTACATTAGAACTGCGTTATGCGACATTGGAGCTGGTGTTAGTGTTATGCCTCTCTCTCTTTATCGTAGACTTGAACTAGATAAGTTGACACCCACTGAAATCATTCTGCAAATGGACAACAAATCAACTGCTTTCCCTATCGGCATTTGCGAGGATGTGCCTGTTGTGGTTGCTAACGTCACCATCTTAACAGACTTTGTTATCTTGGATATTCCTCAGGACGATGCCATGGTGGTCATCCTCGGAAGACCCTTTTTAAACACTGCAGGGGCTGTTATAGATTGCAACAAAGGCAATGTCACTTTCCATGTCAACCGTAATGAGCATACGGTACACTTTCTAAAGAAACAATATCGAGTACATTGCATCAATGCTATCGAAAAAACTTCATCGATTTTTATTGGGAGCTTTGAATGCCCTATTCCTCGTGTCAAGATGAAGTATGACTTGCTTGTTGGGGAGATACACATCCCCATTGAGGTGACCTAGTGACTATTCAAAAATTCTCCGTCCTCTTTTGCGATTCGAAAAGGTTTGTCAAAGAGGCTTGATCAACCTCCGTGACAGATTTCTTTCGATGACCATGAGATGGATGAATCGAGGAGACACAAACCTCTGTTCTAAGCTTTCACCTTCGGTTGCTTAGAATAAAAATGATAGAGTTAGTTTGTTTTCCCCGTTTTCTGTTTTAGCGTTCGGTAGAAAAGTACCCAGAAAATAAAAGTTCTCCGAACGTCCTAAAAATCAAGTATGATTTTTTCTGGAATTTTTAAAAAATTCTGAGACAAAGAGCTTGTCTGGGGGCCACACCAGTGGGCCACAAGCCCTAGGGGCGCGGGCGCCCCCCTGGCCGCGCCACCCAGGCTTGTGGGGCCCACAGGCACCCCCTCGACTCATTCTTGCTCACATCTGGTTCTCCTACCTCCAGAAAAAATCGTTTCGCAACTCAAACCCGTGTTCTTGCTCCTCTTGCTGGGATTTTCGATCTCTTTTCTCAAATCACCATTCTCCGAACTGTTTTGGGGAAATTACTCCTTGGTAAGTGACTCCTCCAGTGATCCAATTAGTTTTTGCTCTAGTGCCTTATACTCCGTGTATTTTTGCTGCCTTGGTGACCATGTTCTTGAGCTTTGCATGCTGATTTTAGCTGGTCCCAAGTAGTTTTGATGCGTAATATGGCCTCTAGGCACTTGTGGGAGTAGTTGCTACGAGTATAGTTGAGCCTTGTTCACTTTTCCTTTGGGTCACTGAAAATTTCAGAAAAGGAAGATGTTCAGGAGAAACTTTCATGGTGGTTCCTCAAGCAAGAGAGGTTCCCGTCTTGCGATTTGGGAGCCTGATCCTTACCAACCAAGGGACGCGCATGTACAACCATGTGAATGGCCTTCTGATGAATTTATGATTGAGGCAGGTTTCAAAGATGAGTTTGATGCACTTGTTCGCAACGTCGGACTCGAAGAATTCATATCCGATAAATGTGAACAATATGTTGCTCTCACCGCCTCTTTTGTTCATAGATTCAAATTTTCAGCTCGCCGTGAGACATCGGTACTGTTTGATCTCTATGATAAATCATATACCATGGATTTAGAGGATTTCAACAGAATTTGCAAAATACCTATTTGGGGTAGCCTCAATGATCCTCCTAAATCTTCGGTTAGAGATTTTATGCTCTGGTATTACTTTTGGAGAAACTAGAGATATTACGCAAGCTACCATGGGGAGTATTCATTTTCCTGCCTTTCATTACTTTGCCCTCTTCATAGGCAGATGCGTTAATGGCAAGATTGAGCATTGTCACCTCTGCGCACCCGACCTTAGTATCCTTAAGAGCGCAGTGACGGGTGACAAAAGCTTCAACATGGGAGCTATTATAGCAAGGAGGCTGAATAAGAATGCTATTGAAGGGGATTTCTTTGGTGGGATCTATGCCACCCGCATAACAAATTTTCTTGGAGTACCCATCCGCGAAGGAGATCCCCCGCTCCATACAGTTTCCCTTGACCGTGTCGCTTTGACACACTACCAGTTCCTTGAGAGGGATGATGAATCCCTCCTATACCGTTTGATATTTAACCGGCACGTGTTTTCCATATTACCCTTTCTGCTCCTGCCTTCTTTGACTTTCAGGTAAAACAAAGATATTACATAACCAAAGGAGAGGGAGAGGAGTATGAGAGGGAGGCAAAGGCTGCTCCTCTCCGTGAGGCAGCTATTCAGGCAGTGGCTGCAGCACTCCCGTATAACCCCCATTATGATTTTGGGTTTCGCCAGGACCATCCTTGGGAGTAGACCAACTTAGGACAAAAGCCTAAGCTTGGGGGAGTACGTGTTCTCACCGACTTTACATTCTTTCTTATGCTTTCACTTTGTTAGCCGGTGTTCATACTTTGCCACTGTATCATCCATGCTAGTTTATTTTCTTTTTCTAGTTTTCTTTTCGTGTGTTTGTCTAGTTTGAGAAAACCCAATTTTTTTTTCTTTTCTTCTTTTGCTTGTTGGGAGCTTTCCCGTGTAGGTAGTTTTCTTTTTCTTGGGGTCAAGGTAGAAGATATTGGTTACAATGTTTAGTGGCTCTTGCATGCATACCTGTTTAGCTTTCAAAGAACAATATTACTTTGTCTTCTCCTTTGTGTTTGCTTGCAGATTCTAGCTTTAGTCCAATGCACGAGCACACTTATTATTGTTCACATCGTTCGGTCGTGCAAGTGAAAGGCAATAATGACAATATATGATGAAGTGGCTGAGCTTGGAAAAGCTGGTATGAACCCGATCTATTTTGTTTTTGTAAATATGACTAGCTCATCATGCCTGATTCAGCTTTGTTGTGAGAGAAACATGTTTGCAATGACAACTTAGAGATCATAGTCGCTTATGCCATGCTTACTTAGCTAGGAGCTTATAATGGTTTGTCTTGGATGCCCACATGAATGTTGAGATGACTATGATGTAGTATGATAGGATGGTATCCTCCTTTGAATGATTCAAGTGGCTTGACTTGGCGCATGTTCACGCATGTAGTTGAAACAAAATCAACATAGTCTCTATGATATTCATGTTCATGGTGATTTATGTCCTACTCATGCTTGCACTCAATGTTAGTTAATCTCAATGCATTTTGATGACTGTTGTCGCTCTCTAGTTGGTCGCTTCCCAGTCTTTTGCTAGCCTTCACTTGTACTAAGAGGGAATACTGCTTGTGCATCCACCTCCATAAACCCAAAGTTGTGCCATATGAGTCCACCATACCTACCTATGTGCGGTATCTACCTGCCGTTCCAAGTAAATTTGCATGTGCCACTCTCTAAACTTTCAAGAAATAATCTCTTTTGCATGGCCGAACCGCTCATGTCGTGACAGGAGGCTATTGGTATCTTCCATGCTAGGCGTGTTATCTTCGATATGTGTTTATTCACTATCATTCACGAGGAAGGGGCCGGTAATTGGAATTCCCAGTTCCATGCTCAAATCGAAAAGATAATTGCAAACAAAACTCCCCTAGGATTGATGTTGGTATGGACGGTACCCGAGGTTTCGGCAAGCCGTGGAGTGTGATTGATTGGTGGTGGGGGAGTCAAAACTTTACTTTTCTGTTTGGGAACCGCCTATAGCATGTGTAGCGTGGAAGATGTTGAGAACTCTTAGTCATTGCTTGACAATGAAAGCATGCCACCCAAAATTATTATCTCTATTTTCAAAGCTTGAGCTCTGGCACCTCTGCAAATCGATGCTTCCCTCTACGAAGGGCCTGTCTATTTATGTTCCTCTTGAGTCATCCTCCTCTTATAAAAGCACCAATTAGAGAGCACCTCTGTCATTTTTATGCTTTGCTTTTAACTGTGTTGAGTATGACTATGACTGGATCTTCTTTGCCATGAATTACAATGTTTAGTCAGCCCTTGGTCTTGGAAGGTGCTCTGCATTTATGTTTTGCGGTCTCAGAAAGAGCTAGCGAGACACCATATATTCGTACTGCTTCATGTTGTTTTGATTGAAGTGTTGACGTTTGAGACTTATTATTATTTGCTCGCTAGCTGATTATGCCATTGATATGAGTTTACCGTGAGACCTAGATGTCATTTGCTTATGTGGTTTGCTTGTGATCTTGCTGAAATTCTGGTTATGAGTTAGACATAGTTCGTCAAAGTTTTTCTTTTGTCTCTTTTAGTTTGTCAACTGAATTGCTTGAGGACAAGCAATGCTTTAAGCTTGGGGGAGTTGATACGTCTCCATCGTATCTAATTTTTCGAACTCTTTTGCCCTTGTTTTGGACTCTAATTTGCATGATTTGGATGGAACTAACCCGGACTAACGCTGTTTTCAGCAGAATTGCCATGGTGTTGTTTTTGTGCACAAATACCTTCGCAAAGATCCACCGGAGGGGGCGTGCCAGTGGGCCACAAGCCCACAGGCCGCGGCCACCCCCCTAGGCCATGCCGTGAGGGCTTGTGGGGCCCACGTGGCACCACCGCCCCCAAACTCAGCTCTATTTATTCCGTCTCGCTCGGAAAAAAATCAAAGAGAAGGATTCATCGCGTTTTATGATACGGAAGCGCCGCCACCTCCTGTTCTTCATCTGGAGGGTAGATCTGGAGTCCATTCAAGGCTCTGGAGAGGGGAAATCGTCGCCATCGTCATCATCAACCTTCCTCCATCGACAATTCCATGATGCTCTTCATCGTTCGTGAGTAATCTCATCGTAGGCTTGCTGGACGGTGATGAGTTGGATGAGATCTATCATGTAATCGAGTTAGTTTTGACGGGGATTGATTCCTAGTATCCACTATGTTCTAGATTGATGTTGCTACTACTTGGCTATGCTTAATGCTTGTCACTAGGGCCCGAGTGCCTTGATTTCAGATCTGAACCTATTATGTTGTCGCCAATATATGTGTGTTTTAGATCCTATCTTGCAAGTTGTAGTCACCTACTATGTGTTATGACCCGGCAACCCCGGAGTGACAATAGCCGGAACCATTCCCGGAGATGACCATAGTATGAGGAGTTCATGTATTCACCACGTGTTAATGCGTTGGTCCGGTTCTTTATTAAAAGGAGAACCTTAATATCCCGTAGTTTCCATTAGGACCCCGCTGCCACGGGAGGGATGGACAATAAATGTCGTGCAAGTTCTTTTCCCTAAGCACGTATGACTACATACGGAATACATGCCTATATTAGATTGACGAACGGGAGTTAGTTACATATCTCTCCGTGTTATAGCTGTTACATGATGAATCACATCCGTCATACTCATCCATCACCGATCCACTGCCTACGAGTCTTTTACTACTGTTCCTTGCTACGTTACTTTGTCTAGGCTTGTCCCTTGCTACAAAAGGGATTGGGCCACTTTTCTACTCTGCTACTGCTACTACTGCTGTTCCTTGCTACTTTGCTATTACTTGTCGCAAGATCCTTTTTCGTTTCCGTTGGCGGGGAAGAATAGTTACACGTCCACGTGCATCTTACTGGCGCCATTGATACAACCGTTAGGAATAGTCTGTCCTCAACATATCTATTTCTGGCGCCGTTGCTATCATACTACTTTGCTACTGATACTTTGCTTGGAGACACTAATCTTTCAGGTGTGGTTGAATCTGACAAACTCAGCTGCTAATACTCGAGAATATTCTTTCGTTTCCCCTTGTGAGCGAATCAACAAATTTGGGTCGAATACTCTACCCTCGAAAACTGTTGCGATCCCCTACACTTGTGGGTTATTATTCTACTCGAGATAACATCTACGCATGAACCTAGCTCATGATGCCACTGTTGGGGAATGTCGCATGGGAAACAAAAATTTTCCTACGCGTACGAAGACCTATCATGGTGATGTCCATCTACAGGATGACATTTGGATCTATGTACCATTGTAGATCGCACAACAGGAAGCATTAAGAAACGCGGTTGATGTACTGGAACGTCCTCACGTCCCTCGATCCGCCCCGCGAACCATCCCACGAACCGTCCCGCGATCCGTCCCACGAGCCGCTCCGATCTAGTGCCGAACGGACAGCACCTCCGTGTTCAGCACACGTATAGCTCGACGATGATCTCGGCCTTCTTGATTCAGCAAGCAAGACGGAGAAGTAGATGAGTTCTCCGGCAGCGTGACGGCGCTCCACTGGTGGTGAAGGGTCTACTCCTGCAGGGCTCTGCCCGAGCTACGTAGAAATACGATCTAGAGGAAAATCCGTGGTGTTTGTGGTCGGGCTGCTGTGGCAAAAGTTGTCTCAAATCAGCCATAAAATTCCACTATATATAGGAGGAGGGGAGGGGAGGCTTGCCTTGAGGGCCAAGGCCCCCTATGGTGCGCCGGCTAGGAGGTGGAGGAGTCCACCTCCAATCCTAGTCCAACTAGGATTGGAAGGTGGAGTCCTTCACTTCCTTCCCACCTCTTCGTTTTTTTCCTTTTCTCTTTGATTTTCTATCCTTGGCGCATATGTCCCTTTTGGGCTGTCCCACCAGCCCACCAAAGGCTGGTGCGCCACCCCTAAGGCCTATGGGCTTCCCTGGGTGGGTTGGCCCCTCCCGATGAACATCCGGAACCCATTCGTCACTCCCGGTACATTCCCGGTAATGCTTGAAAACTTTCAGGTAATCAAATGAGGTCATACTATATATCAATCTTCGTCTCCGGACCTTTTCGGAAACCCTCGTGACGTCCGCGATCTCATCCAGGACTCTGAACAACACTCGGTAACCACGCATATAACTCAACTATACTAAAACATCGCCGAACCTTAAGTGTGCATACCCTGTGGGTTCGAGAACTATTTAGACATGCCGCGAGGTACTCCTCGGTCAATATCCAATAGCGGGACCTAGATGCCCATATTGGATCCTACATATTCTCCGAAGATCTTATCGGTTGAACCTTAGTGTCAAGGATTCATATAATCCCGTATGTCATTCCCTTTGTCCTTCGGTATGTTACTTGCTCGAGATTCGATCGTCGGTATCCGCATACCTATTTCAATCTCGTTACCAGCAAGTCTCTTTACTCGTTCCTTAATACAAGATCCCGTGACTTACACTTAGTCACATTGCTTGCAAGGCTTGTGTGTGATTTTGTATTACCGAGTGGGCCCCGAGATACCTCTCCGTCACATGGAGTGACAAATCCCAGTCTTGATCCATACTAACTCAACGGACACCTTCGGAGATGCCTGTAGAGCACCTTTATAGTCACCCAGTTATGTTGTGACATTTGATACACACAAGGCATTCCTCCGGTGCTAATGAGTTATATGATCTCATGGTCATAGGAACAAATACTTGACACACAGAAAACAATAGCAATAAAATGACACGATCAATATGCTACGTACTCCCTCCGTTCCTAAATATAGGTATTTTTAGAAATTGTACTAGTGGACTACATACGAAGCAAAATGAGTTAATCTACGTTCTAAAATATGTCTATGTACATCCGTATGTAGTCCTCTAATGAAATCTCTAAAGCTACTTATATTTAGGAACGGAGGGAGTATATAATTTGGGTCTTGTCCATCACATGATTCTCCTAATGATGTGATCTCGTTATCAAGTGACAACACTTGCCTATGGTCAGGAAACCTTGACCATCTTTGATCAACGATCTAGTCAACAAGAGGCTTACTAGGGACAGTATGTTGTCTATGTATCCACACATGTATTTGAGTTTCCAATCAATACAATTCTAGCATGGATAATAAACGATTATTATGAACAAGGAAATATAATAATAAAAAATTTATTATTACCTCTAGGGCATATTTCGAACAATAAGCAATGTCATTTAGGTCTCATGGTATACTCATATCAATGGCGTAAATAACTAGCGAGCAATAATAATAAGGTTCAAACGGAAACACTTCAATCAAAATAATCATTATACAATATGAATAAATGGTATCTCGCTAGCCCTTTCTGAGACCGCAAAACATAAATGCAGAGCACCTTCAAAGACCAAAGGCCGACTCGAAATTCTAATTCATGGCAAAGAAGATCCAGTCATAGTCATACTCAATATCAACTAATAGCAAAGCATATAAATGACGGAGGTGCTCTCTAACTGGTGCTTTTTAATAAGAAGAGGATGACTCAACAGAAACGTGAATAGATATGCCCTTCGCAGAGGTGCCAGAGCTCAAGCTTTTTAAAACAAAGATAAATAATTTTGGGTGGCATGCTTTCATTGTCAACGCGATGACCAAGAATTTTCACCATGTTCCATGCTACACATATTATAGGCGGTTCCCAAACAGAATAGTAAAGTTTTGACTCCCCCACCACCGATCAATCACACTCCACGACTATCCGAATCCTCGGGTGCCGTCCATACCAACAATAATCCAGGGGGAGTTTTGTTTGCAATTATATTTTTGATTTGATTTGAGCATGGAACTGGGCATTCCGATTACCAGCTCCTTTCCCATGAGTGATAGTGAATAAACACGTATCGAGGATAACACGCCTAGCATGGAAGATAATGACCGCCCCTTGTCACCACATGAGCGGTTCAGGCATACAAAACAGATTATTATTTGAAGATTTAGAGTGGCACATGTAAATTTACTTGGAACGACAGGTAGATACCGCATATAGGTAGGTATGGTGGACTCATATGGAACAACTTGGGTTTTATGGAAGTGGATGCACAAGAAGTATTCCCGCTTAGTACAAGTGAAGGCCAGCAAAAGACTGGGAAGCGATCAACTAGAGAGCGGCAACAGTCATCAATATGCATTGAAATTAACCAATGTTGAGCGCAAGCATGAGTAGGATATAAATCACCATAAACATGAATATCGTAGAGGCTATGTTGATTTTGTTTCAACTACATGCGTGAACATGTGCCAAGTCAAGCCACTTGAATCATTCAAAGGAGGATACCATCCTATCATACTACATCATAATCATCTTGAAATTCATGTTGGCATCCAAGAAAAACCATTATAAGCTCCTAGCTAATTAAGCATGGCATCAGAAACTATGATCTCTAAGTTGTCATTGCAAACAGGTTTCTCTCATATCAATGCTGAATTAGGAACGATGAGCTAGTCATATTTACAAAAACGAAATAGGTCGAGTTCATACCAGCTTTTCCAGGCTCAGTCACTTCATCATATATCGTCATGATTGCCTTTCACTTGCACGACCGAATGATGTGAATAATAATAAGAGTGTTCGTGCATTGGACTAAGCTGGAATCTGCAAGCAAATTCAGAGGAGAAGACAAAGTAATATGGCTCTTTGATGGATAAACAGTAATGCATATGAGAGCCACTAATCATTTTAATCATGGTCTTCTACCTCGACCCAAAGAAAAAGAGAACTATTTACACGGGAAAGCTCCCAACAGGCAAAATAAGAACGGGAAATATTTTTGGATTTTCTTTTTAATTACCACTATGCATGATCGAAAGTAAACTTACAACTATTTTTTTTGTTTTTCTCATTTTTAAACAAACACATGAGAAGAATGCAAGAAAAAGAAATAAAATAGCATGGATGATACAATGGAAGATTGTGAACACCGACTATCAAAGTGAATGTGTGAGCATGAATATAAAGTCGGTGAGAAACACGTACTCCCCCAAGCTTAGGCTTTTGGCCTAAGTTGGTCTACTCCCAAGGAGGGAAGTAACCGTCTCTGGGGTACTCTGGAGTGTACTCACGGTGTCACTGCTGGGTGAGGTCCTCTGGCTCACACTGATAAACTGGCGTCTGGCACTCGACTGGTGGCTCGGGCACGGGCGCCTGTGGTGGTGCCATGCCCCAGTATGCGTGGATGTCCGAGGGCATAATAATGTACCTGCCTAGATGAAGGTTGAACAAAGAAGGAGCAGGCAAAGTAATAGTCTCACGAGTACCCTGGCTAAATACCAAGTTATAAATCATCCTCTTATCATTATCTTTATCAAGAAAATCATGGCGAACCATGCTATCATAATCTAAATATCTCTCAGGAAGAAGCATCTCTTCTTCCTCGTACAGTCTAATAGGTATCTAAAACTGTTTAGCAAGACAGGTAGCATAGATACCTCCATAAACAGCGCCCTTGGTATGGTTCGTGTTCAACCGTTGAGCCACTATAGCGCCCAAGCTATAAGTTCTATCATTATAAAGAGCTTCGCGCAAAACCGCGAGATCTGGGGAGCTAAGAGCCCCAGCTTTCCCACGACCAATCAAAAATTTTCCCACGAATAATGAGAAATATCGAAGCATGGGAAAATGTACACTAGCAACTCTAGCGCTAGACACCCCTCTCTCCTCTCCTACAACAATAGTATCAATGAAAGCCTCCAAGTCCCATGGACGAGGTTCATGAATATCCTCAACATAAGGTAACTTGCAAACATTGCGGAAATCTTGAAGTGATATGCGCTGGGGGATATCATATAACTTGAAGTCAACCATAGGAGGACTCTTCCTCGGATAAAAATTAAAGCTTTGCACGAAAGTATTAGTGAGGAGGAGGTATTGTGGACACTTATCTTCGACAAATGTGGTAAGGCCTGTGTTCTCCACCAAGTAATAAAAATCCTCATAAAGACTGGCGGCGTGTAAGAACACATCGCTTGGCCACTCGCATGCTCGAACTTCTGCAACTGAGGGGACCGGATACTTGGGTTTCTTCTTCTCATTTTCATCTTCTTTGGGGTCACGGCTCGAAGAGCCTCTTAGAAACCTCCTCATCTTTTCCTTTTTCTCTCTCTGAAAATTTCTGAAATTTTTAGTGACTCAAAATAAAAGTGAACAAAGCTTAACAAAACTCATAGCAACTACTCCTACAAGTGCCTAGAGGCCATATCATGCATCAAAACTACTTGGGACCAACTAAAATTAACATGCAAAGCTCAAGAACAGGGTCACCAAGGCATCAATAATATGCAATGAATAAATCACTAGAATAAAAACTAATTGGACCAATGGAGGGGTCACATACCAAGGAACAATTCCCTAAAACAGTTTGGTGAATGGGGCTTTGCACAAGGAGATCGAAAAATGCAGCAAAATGAGCAAGAACACGGGTTTGAGCTATGGAATAAATTTTTATGGAGGTAGACCAAGAAGATGGGTGCTGGAATAAGTGCAGGGGGCCACGTGGGACCCAGGAGCCTGCCAGGCGCCCAGGGGGGTGGGCGCGCCTCCTAGGCTTGTGGCCCAGTCGTGCATCCCCCTGACTAGTTATCTATCTCAGAAATTCTTAAATATTCCAGAAAAAATCATACTTGAATTTCAGGGCATTTGGAGATTTTTTCAGGTCATTTTTTATTGAACGGACAATGCAGAAAACAGGAAAATAATGCTATATTTATTATTTTTCTACTAAATAACAGAAAGTAAAAGTTGGGAACAGAAGGTTGTGACTTCTAGATTCGTCCATCTCATGGTCATCAAAAGAAATCCGTCAATGAGGTTGATCAAGTCTCCTTGACAAAACTTTTTTTCGAATCACATAAAACCGAAGAATTTTCGAATGATCACTAGGTTACCTCAACGGGGGTGTGCATATCCCCAATAAGAAGTATATCATATTTCATCTTGAAAGTAGGTATAGGGAATTCAAAGCTTCCAATAATAATTGATGAAGATTTTTCAATAGCATTAATGCAATGAACTCGATATAGTTTCTTCGGAAAGTGCACCTTGTGCTCATTACCATTAACATGAAAAGTAACATTGCCTTTGTTGCAATCAATAACAGCCCCTGCAGTGTTTAAAAAGGGTCGTCCAAGGATGACCACCATGGCATCTTCCTCGGGAATATCAAGAATAACAAAGTCCGTTAAGATAGTAACGTTTGGAACCACAACAGGCACATCCTCGCAAATGCCGATAGGTAAAGCAGTTGATTTGTCGGCCATTTGCAAAGAAATTTCAGTAGGTGTCAACTTGTCCAACTCAAGTCTACGATATAAAGAGAGAGGCATAACACTAACACCGGCTCCAAGATCACATAAAGCAGTTCTAACATAATTTCCTTTAATGGAGCAAGGTATAGTGGGCACTCCGGGATCACCTAGTTTCTTAGGAGTCCCACCCTTAAAAGTGTAATGGGCAAGCATGGTGGAAATCTCAACATCGGGTATCTTTGTTTTATTAGTCACAATATCTCTCATGTACTTAGCATAAGGAGACATTTTAAGCATATCAGTCAAACACATTTGCAAAAAGATAGATCTAATCATTTCAACAAAGCGCTCAAAATCCTCCTCATCCTTTTTCTTGGATGGTTTGGGAGGTAAGGGCATGGGTTTCTGAACCCATGGTTCTCTTTCTTTACCATGCTTCCTAGCAATAAAATCATTCTAATCATATCTCTTGTTCTTAGGTTGTGGGTTATCAAGATCAACAGAAGGTTCAATCTCCACTTCGTTATCATTATTAGGTTGAGCATCAACATGAACACCATTATCAATATTATCACTAGGCTCATATTCATCACCGGATTGTGCTTCGGCATCAGAAATAGAAACATCATTTGGATTCTCAGGTGTAACAACAACAGGTTTACTAGCATGCAAGTTCCTATCATCTTTCTTTTTCTTCCTATTACCATTATGACTAGGTGCATCAGTATTAACCCTTTGAGAATCTTGTTCAATTCTCTTAGGTTGGTCCTCAGGATACAAAGGTTCCTGAGTCATTCTACCACCTCTAGTAACAACTCTAACAGAATTATCATTCAATTCATTAAGCAAGTCATTTTGAGCCTTAAGTACTTGTTCTACTTGAGTAGTGACCATAGAAGCTTGTTTACCAATAAGCTTAAAATCATTAACATTTCTATCCACAGAAGCACTTATATGATTAATCATACGAGCATTTTGTTTCAGTTCTATGCTAACATAATCATTAAAACTTTGTTGTTCGTCAACAAAGTTATCAAATTCATCAAAGCATAAGCTAGCAGGTTTATCATAAGGAATATCACTCTAATTGAATCTATGAAGAGAATTTACCTCTACTACCTGTGTCAGGTTATCAAGACCATGTATTTCTTCAATAGGTGGTAGATTCTTAACATCATCAGATTTAATACCTTTCTCTTGCATAGATTTCTTGGCTTCTTGCATATCTTCAGGACTGAGGAATAGAATACCTCTTTTCTTCGGAGTTGGCTTCGGAGGTTGTTCGGGAATAGCCCAAGCATTATCATTCCTCAAGATATTATTCAATAGAATTTCAGCTTGTTCCACAGTTCGTTCCCTGAAAGAACAACCAACACAACTATGTAGGTGGTCCCTAGAAGCATCGGTTAGTCCATTATAAAAGATATCAAGTATTTCATTTTTCTTAAGAGGGTGATCAGGCAAAGCATTAAGTAACGGGACAAGCCTGCCCCAAGCTTGTGGGAGAATCTCTTCTTCAATTTGCACAATGTTATATATATCCTCCAAGGCAGCTTGTTTCTTATGGGCAGGAAAATATTTCTCAGAGAAGTAGTATATCATATCCTGGGGACTACGCACACAACCAGGAGCAAGAGAAGTAAACCAAGTTTTAGCATCACCCTTTAGTGAGAAAGGAAACAACTTAAGGATATAGTAATAGCGAATGTTTTCCTCATTAGTGAATAGGGTGGCTATATCATTCAGTTTAGTAAGATGTGCTACAACACTTTCAGATTCATAACCATGAAAAGGATCAGATTCAAAAAAAGTGAATAACTCAGGATTGACAGAGAATTCATAATCCTTATCAGTAACAAAGAAGGGTGAAGTAGCAAACAAAGGATCATATTTCATTCTAGCATTCAGAGATTTTCCTTTCCACTTGCGTAATAAATTCTCAAGATCATAGCTATCCTTACAAGAAAGAAAGTCTTCAGTTACCTCTCCCTCCATAACATAGCCCTTAGGTATATTAGGCAATTCATATCTAGGAGAGCTAGGTCTAACAGGTGTCACAGCAGGTTCAACTTCAATAATTTCATCAGTTTCAGAAGTATCATCAGATTCAGCAGTAACTCTAGCAATTTGTGCATCAAGAAATGCACCCAGTGACATATCATTATCAAACAAAGCATCATGGATAGCAGAAGTAGCATCATCAAGCACATGCGACATATCAGAATTACTAGTAGGTTGTGGTGTCACAAATTTACTCATAACAGAAGGTGAATCAATTGCATAGCTAGATGGTAGTTCCTTACCTGTCCTCGTAGTTGATGGCAAGACTTTAGTTTTTGGATCTCTCGGATTCCTCATAGTGATCAACAGATATAAATCCTAAGTGACTTAGAGAATAGAGCTATGCTCCCCGGAAACGGCGCTAGAAAAAGGTCTTGATAACCCACAAGTATAGGGGATTGCAACAGTTTTCGAGGGTAGAGTAATTAACCCAAATTTATTGATTCGACACAAGGGAAGCCAACGAATACTCTCGAGTATTAGCAGTGGAGTTGTCAATTCAACCACACCTAAAAGACTTAGTATCTGCGGCAAAGTTTTAGTAGTAAGGTAGTATGATAGTAACGGCAGCGGCAGTAACAGTAGTAGTAGTAATTTGTATAGCAAGCGTGACAGCAGTAGTGGTAAAGTAACTTAGCAAGGACCAGTATAGGAAAAGCTCGTAGGCATTGGATCGGTGATGGATAATTATGTTGGATGGCATTCATCATGTAACAGTTATAACAAAGGGTGATACGTAACTAGTGATGTCAGATGTGCTTCCCTTGCAACGGCGCCAAGAATAGTCGACGGCACTAGGAATCCTTCAGCTGTGGCTATGCCTTAAGGGACTTCCTAGAAAAGTATGCAAAGGATTTCCCTCGTGGCCTTGGAGCCTTGTGTTGGTGTTCCCTCGAAGCGGAAAGGGTGATGTAGCACAGCGGTGGTAAGTATTTCCCTCAGTTTGAGAACCAAGGTATCAATCCGGTGGAGGAGTATCACAAGATCCTGCACAAATACAAAAGCTTGCTCCCAACGCTATGAAGGGGTTGTCAATCCCTTGTAGATTGTTTGCCAAGTGAGAACTGAAAGCAACAAAGTAACAAAGCAAAGTAAAAGCGGAGGTGTAAATGATGGATGTGAATAGACCCGGGGGCCGTAGTGTTTACTAGTGGCTTCTCTCATGAAAGCAAGTAGACGGTGGGTGAACAAATTACTGTCAAGCAATTGATAGAACCGCGCAAAGTCGTGACGATATCTATGCAATGATTATATCTATAGGCATCACGTCCAAGACAAGTAGACCGATACTTTCTACATCTACTACTCTTACTCCACACGTCGACCGCTATCCAACATGCATCTAGTGTTTTAAGTCCATAAGAACAGAGTAATGCCTTAAGCAAGATGACATGATGTAGAGGGATAATCTCAAACCAATGATAAAAACCCAATCTTTTTACCCTTGATGGCAACTACTTGATGTGTGCCTTGCTACCCCTACTGTCAGTGGGAAAGGTCACCACATGGTAGAACCCAAAACCAAGCACTTCTCCCATTGCAAGAATCATAGATCTAGTTGGCCAAACAAAACCCAAGACTCGGAGAGAATTACAAGGATATCAAATCATGCTTATAAGAAATCAGCAAAGACTCAAATATATATCATAGATAATATGAGCACAAATCCACAATTCATTGGATCTCGACAAACACACCGCCAAGGAAGATTACATCGGATAGATCTCCATGAAGATCATGTAGGACTTTGTATTGAAGATCCAAGAGAGAGAAGAAGCCATCTAGCTACTAACTACGGATCCGTAGGTCTGAAGTGAACTACTCACGAGTCATTGGAGGGGCGATGATGATGATGAAGAAGCCCTCCAACTCCAAAGTCCTCTCCGACAGGGCGCAGGGAAGGGTCTCCAGATGAGATCTCGCGGAAACGGAAGCTTGCGGCGGCGGAAAAGTATTTTCGAGGTTCACCTGATTTTTTGCTGAATATTTGGGAATATATAGGCCAAGGATCTAGGTCAGGGGGCGGCCAGGGAGGCCACAAGCCCTTCCACCGCCGCCTCCCCCTAGTGGCGGAGTGGGGGCTTGTGGGCTCCCTGGAGCCCACCTCGCTTGGCCCAAAGGCCCCCTGATCTTCTTCCATTCAGGAAAAAATCATTTCAGGGTTTTTCTTTCGTTTGGACTCCGTTCCAAAATCAGATCTGAAAAGAGTCAAAAACACGGAAAAAACAGGAACTGGCACTTGGCACTGAATTAATAAGTTAGTCCCAAAAAAGATATAAAAGGTACATAAAACATCCAAAGAAGACAAGATAACAGCGTGAAACCATAAAAAATAATAGATACGTTTGAGACGTATCAAGCATCCCGAAGCTTAACTCCTACTCGTCCTCGAGTAGGGAAGTGATAAAGAATGTATTTTTGATGCTTTCATGGTACCTAGCATAGGTGTCCTTTGTAATTCCTCTTTTTTGACGTGAATGTTCAGATCCATTAGATTCAAAACAATAGTTTTCTATTGACGTGGAAATAATAATAATTCAAGCAAACTAGCAAGGTAATCATGAACTTTCAAAATAACAAGGCCAAAAGAAAGTTATCCCTACAAAAGCATATAGTCTGGCTATGCTCTATCATCATTGCACAACGAATTTAAATCATGCACAACCCCGGTATTGGCCAAGTAATTGTTTCACACCTTTACTTTCTCAAACCTTTTCAACTCTCACGCAATACATGAGCGTGAGCCATGGTTATAGCACTATAGATGGTGTGGAGTGTGGTGGAGGTTGTAAGACAAAAAGGAGAAGATAGTCACATTAACTAGGCATATCAATGAGCTATGGAGATGCTCATCAATAGATATCAATGTGAATGAGTAGGGATTCCCATACAAATGATGCACTAGAGCTACGAGTATGTGAAAGCTCTTAAAGAAAACTAGTGGGTGTGCATCCAACTTGCTTGCTCACAAAGACCTAAGGCAATTTTGAGGAAGCCTGTCATTGGAATATACAAGCCAAGTTATATAATGAAAATTTCCCACTAGCTATATGGTGGTGACAAAACGAGGAACTCTCAATCATGAAGATCATGGTGCTTAATATGCACAAGTGTGGAAAAAGTGGTAGCATTGTCCCTTCTCTCTTTTTCTCTCAATTTTTTATTTGGTGGGCTCTTTGGCCTCTTTTTTTTGTGGGCTTCTTTGGCCTCTTTTATTTCCTCACATGGGACAATGCTCCATTAATGATGATCATCACACTTTCAACTCAAAACTTAGAGCAACTATGACTCTATATGGAATGCCTTCGGTAGTGTACCGTGGCAATGATCTAGCATGGCATAGACATCAATGGAAACATCATGCTAGGTATCTTAAGATCATGCAATAGAAATGTAGACGTGGTGGCACATGTCATGGTGGTAGTTGCATGGCAATATATCTCGGAATGACTTTGAAAAAGCCATAGTAGGTAGGTATGGTGGTAGTTTTGAGGGAGGCTAATGGTGGGTTTTGTGCACCGACGAAAGTTGCACGGCACTAAGAAGATAGTGATGGTGGAAGGTGAAAGTCCATCTAAACCATGGACTCAACATTAGTCATGAAGAACTCATATACTTGTTGCAAAAGTTTTATTAGTAATCGAAACAAAGCATTCAACGCATACTCCTAGGGGAAGGGTTGGTAGGTATAAACCATCGGACGATCCCGACCGCCACGCAAAGGATGACAATCAATATACTAATCATGCTCAGATTTCATCACATAGCAGTTCACCATACGTGCATGCTACGGGAATCACTAACTTCAACACAAGCATTTCTAGATCCACAACACCTTACTAGCATGACTTCAATATTACCATAACCACAACTCAAAACAAATTGAGATGAATCAAACTTCTCTAACTATTCAATGCACATCAAGGTGGAATTTTTCGTATCCCTTTGGATAACTACCCCTTTTGAGACTACTTTCAAAGCATAGATCAACTACCAAGCCACGCACCGCTGTGCTCTAAAAGATATAAGTGAAGCACATGTGAGCTAAATTGTCTACCAAGAGATATAAGTGAAGCTCAACAAAATCACAGTGAGTGCATGTCTCTCTCTCTAGGTGTGCAGAAAGGATGATTGTGACACAACAACAAAAAATAAAATACTCCTACAATACAAGACGCTCCAAGCAAAAACACATAACATGTGGTGAATAAAAATATAGCCCAAAGTAACGTTACTGATGGATTGAAGACGAGAGAGAGGGGATGCCTTCCTGGGGCATCGCCAAGCTTAGGCTTTTACGGCATCCTTGAATCTCTTGGGGTGCCTTGGGAATCCCCAAGCTTGAGCTCTTGCCACTCTTTATCTTTTTGTCCATAAGAACTTCACCCAAAACTTGAAAAGTTCACAACACGAAACTTAAATAGAAACTCGTGATAACATTAGTACAAGTAAGCAAACCACCACTTCCTTAGGTACTATAGCAACCTTAAATTCTACTTGTGCTGATGTTGGGTTACTGTACTTTCAATCTTCCATGGCTAATACCCCCCGATACTATCCATAGTTTCATCAAAATAAGCAACCAACACAAAAAACAGAATCTGTTAACAGCATACCAGTCTGTAGCAATCTGTATATTTCGTATACCTCTGGTACTTCAAAAATTCCGAAACATTACGACAGTCTGAAGAATTTGCGTAGCAATCAGCAGCAAAAAGAATCAACTGAAAAGCTCTTACAGAAAAAAATGAAAATTCTTTTCGTGAGAAGAAAGTTTCTGTCTTTTCCAGCATGACCAAACGATCATCCCCAAGACTAATCATAACGGTTTCGCTTGGCACAAACGCAAAAAGAAACACAAAAAACACAATCATAACAGAATTATGAAAGTGTGGAAAACACAACACAGAAATAAAAAGGATAGATCCGTTGGGTTGCCTCCCAACAAGCGCTTTTGTTTAACGCCCTTAGCTAGGCGAAAAGTGATGGAATCACGTATAGTCATCTTTGGTGCTCAAACCATAGGTAGCCCTCATCATAGATTTATAAGGCAATCTTATTTTCTTTCTAGGAAAGTGCTCCATGCCCTTCTTTAAGGGAAATTGAAATCTAATATTCCCTTCCTTCATATCGATGATAGCACCAATAGTCCTTAGGAAAGGTCTACCAAGAATAATGGGACATGAAGGATTGCAATCTATGTCAAGTACAATGAAATCCATGGGTACATAGTTCTTATTTGCAACAATAAGAACATCACCGATCCTTCCCATGGGTTTCTTGATAGTAGAATCCGCAAGATGCAAATTAAGAGAACACTCTTCAATCTCATGAAAACCAAGAATATCATATAAAGACTTTGGAATTGCGGAAACAATAGCACCCAAATCACACAAAGCATTGCACTCATAGTTTTTGATCTTGGTTTTGATTGTAGGTTCCCACTCATCATGAAGTTTTCTAGGTATAGAGACTTCTAGTTCGAGCTTCTCTTCAAGAGATTTCATCATAGCATCTATGATATGCGCGGTAGAGGCTTTGCTTTTACTATAAGCATGTGGAGAGTTTGCAATGGATTGCATCAAAGAAATGCATTCAAACAAGGATAAATTATCATAATTGAATTCCTTGAAATCCAAAGTGGGTGTTTCATTACTACCCAAAATTTTGACTTCTTCTACTCCACTCTCCACACCTTTATCATCAAGATAGGTGGTCTCCGGATCATTGGGGCGTTTTTCAACCAAAGTGGATTCATATCCAGCCCCTCCATAAGTAGGTTTGACACGTGAAAACAAAGATTCAAGAGGAGAAACACCAAGCACTTTAAGATCTTCGTGATTTGCATCACTAGAACGCACCCTTTTAAACCATTCATATCTAGCGCGCATTTGGGCGGTTCTTTCTTTGCTCTCATTCTTGGAGATACGCATAGCTTTCAAAGTTTCATCCAAGTTGACCTTGGGAGGAGCGCATCTAACTTTCAAAGCATCAATATCACAAGACATCCTGTCAACGCTCTTAGCCAAATCGTCTATTTTGAGTAGTTTTTCCTCTATGGACGCATTGAAAATGTTTTTGAGAGTTGATGAACTCTTTGATATTACTCTCTAGATGAGAGGGTAATTTGTTGTGATTTCCATAAGTGTTGTTGTAGGAATTGCCATAATTGTTAGAGCAGTTACTAGGAAAAGGCCTAGGAACATAGTTTCCTCTAAAAGCATTGTTGTTGCCAAAATTGTTCCTACCAACAAAATTCACGTCCAAACTAGCGTTGCTACTCTCAATCAAAGAAGATAGTGGCATCTCATTAGGATCTACGGTAGCGTTTCTACTAGCAACCAAATTCATCAACTCGTCCATCTTAGCACTAAGCGAGTTAATCTCTTCTATAGCGTGCACCTTTTTGCTAGCAGGCGACCTTTCAGTGTGCCACTGAGAGTAGTTGGTCATGATATTGTCTAGGAGTTTTGTAGCGTCTCCTAACGTGATTTCCATGAAAGTTCCACCTGAGATGGAGTCCAAGATATTGCGAGAAGAGAAATTCAAGCCAGCGTAAAAGATTTGTATAATCATCCACAAACTCAAGCCATGAGCGGGACAATTTCTAATCATAAGCTTCATCCTCTCCCAAGATTGTGCAACGTGTTCATGAGCAAGTTTCTTGAAATTCATGATATCGTTACGTAAGGAGATGATCTTAGCCGGCAGAAAATACTTGGATATGTAAGCATCTTTGCACTTATCCCAAGAATCGATACGATTTTTAGGCAAAGAAAACCAAGTTTTTGTGCGATCTCGCAACGAGAAAGGAAAAAGTTTCAACTTAATCACGTCATTATCCACATCTCTTTTCTTTTGCATATCACAAATCTCAGTGAAGGTATTGAGATGGGATGCGGCCTCTTCACTAGGAAGACCAGAGAATTGCTCTTTCATAACAAGATTCAGCAAAGCTGCGTTGATTTCATACGATTCCGCACTAGTGGCGGGAGCAATCGGAGTACTAATAAAATCATTATTATTAGTGCTCGAGAAGTCACAAAGTTTGGTGTTTTTAGCCATGAGGACTTCAACAAACAAACAAGCACACAAGCAAGCGAGAAAACCGGCAAAGAGAAACGGCAAAGGCAAAAGAAAACGGCGAAGAAGAAAGGCAAATGAAAACAGCAAATGTGAAGTGGGGGAGAGGAAAACGAGAGGCAACTGGCAACAAAAGTAAATGCATGAGAAGAGTTTGTCAGACCTACTTGGATAGATCTTGATTTCTCCTGCCCGGCAACGGCGCCAAAAATACTTCTGATGTCAGCTGTGCTTCCATTGCAACGCGCCAAGAATAGTCGACGGCACCAGGAATCCTTCAGCTGCTGCTACGCCTTAAGGGACTCCTAGGCAAGTATGCAAATGTTTTCACCCGTGGACTTGGAGCCTTGCGTTGGTGTTCCCTCGAAGCAGAAAGGGTGATGTAGCACAGCGGTGGTAAGTATTTCCCTCAGTTTGAGAACCAAGGTATCAATCCGGTGGAGGAGTATCACAAGATCGTGCACAAACACAAAAGCTTGCTCCCACCGCTATGAAGGGTTGTCAATCCCTTATAGATTGTTTGCCAAGTGAGAACTAAAAGCAACAAAGTAACAAAGCAAAGTAAAAGCAGAGGTGTAAACGATGGACGTGAATAGACCCGGGGGCCGTAGTGTTTACTAGTGGCTTCTCTCATGAAAGCAAGTAGATGGTGGGTGAACAAATTACTGTCGAGCAATTGATAGAACCGCGCAAAGTCGTGGCGATATCTATGCGGTGATTATATCTATAGGCATCACGTCCAAAACAAGTAGACCAATACTTTCTGCATCTACTACTCTTACTCCACACGTCGACCGCTATCCAGCATGCATCTTGTGTATTAAGTCCATAAGAACAGAGTAATGCCTTAAGCAAGATGACATGATGTAGAGGGATAATCTCAAACCAATGATAAAACCCCCATCTTTTTACCCTTGATGGCAACTACTTGATGTGTGACTTGCTGCCCCTACTGTCACTGGGAAAGGTCACCACATGGTAGAACCCAAAACCAAGCACTTCTCCCATTGCAACAATCATAGATCTAGTTGGCCAAACGAAACCCAAGACTCGGAGAGACTTACAAGGATATCAAATCATGCATATAAGAAATCAGCAAAGACTCAAATATATATCATAGATAATCTGATCACAAATCAACAATTCATCGGATCTCGACAAACACACCACCAAACAAGATTACATCAGGTAGATCTCCATGAAGATCATGGAGAACTTTGTATTGAAAATCCAAGAGAGAGAAGAAGCCATCTAGCTACTAACTACGGACCCGTAGGTCTGAAGTGAACTAATCACGAGTCATTGGAGGGGCAATGATGATGATGAAGAAGCCCTCCGACTCCAAAGTCCCCTCCGGCAGGGCGCCGGGAAGGGTCTCCAGATGAGATCTCGCAAAAACGGAAGCTTGCGGCGGCAGAAAAGTATTTTCGAGGCTCCCCTGATTTTTTGCTGAATATTTGGGAATATATAGGCCAAGGATCTAGGCCAGGGGGCGGCCACGGAGGCCACAAGCCGTGCCACTGTCGACTCCCCCTGGTGGCGGAGTGGGGGCTTGTGGGCTCCCTGGAGCCCACCTGGCTTGGCCCAAAGGCCCCCTGATCTTCTTTCGTTCGGGAAAAAATCATTTCGGGGTTTTTCTTCCGTTTGGACTCCGTTCCAAAATTAGATCTGAAAAGAGTCAAAAACACGGAAAAAACAAGAACTGACACTTGGCACTGAATTAATAAGTTAGTCCCAAAAAAGATATAAAAGGTACATAAAACATCCAAAGAAGACAAGATAACAACGTGAAACCATAAAAAATTATAGATACGTTTGAGACGTATCAACTAGCTCCACTTCGTCAATGTAATGTACGCATGTTTCCGTATTTAGTCATACGTGCTTATGGAAAAGAACTTGCATGACATCTTTTGTCCTACCCTCCCGTGGCAGCGGGGTCCTGATGGAAAGTAAGGGATATTAAGGTCTCCTTTTAATAGAGGACCGGAACAAAGCATTAGGACATGGTGAATACATGGGATCCTCATACTATGGTCATCTCCGGGAGTGGTTCCGGCTATTGTCACTCCGGGGTTGCCGGGTCATAACACATAGTAGGTGACTTCAACTTGCAAGATAGGATCAATAACACACATATATTGATGAAAACATAATAGGTTCAGGTCTGAAATCATGGCACTCGGGCCCTAGTGACGAGCACTAAACATAGCAAAGTAGTAGCAACATCAATCTTAGAACATAGTGGATACTAGGGATCAAACCCCATCAAAACTAACTCGATTACATGATAGATCTCATCCAACCCATCACCGTCCAGCAAGCCTACGATAAGATTACTCATGAACGATGGAGAGCATCATGGAATTGGCGATGGAGGATGGTTGATGATGACGACATCGATTTCCCCTCTCCGGAGCCCAGAACGGACTCCAGATCTGCCCTCTCGAGGAAGAAAAGGCGTCGGCGGCGGCTCCGGATCATGAAACGCGATGAACTCTTCTCTCCTATTTTTTCTGGGCGAGAGAGGTTATATGGAGTTGGAGATGAAGTCGGAGGAGCCACGTGGGCCCCACGAGCCTGCTAGGCGCGCCCTAGGGGGGCCTGCAGGGCTCGTGGCCCACTGGCAGCGTATCTTCAGTTGATTCTTTCTCTGATATTTTTTATATATTCCATAAAAAATCCTCGTAAGTTTCCAGGTCATTTCGAGAGCTTTTATTTCTGCACAAAAACAACACCATGGCAGTTCTGCTAAAAACAGCGTCAGTTCGGGTTAGTTACATTCAAATCATGCAAATTAGAGTCCAAGACAAGGGCAAAAGAGTTTGGAAAAGTAGATACTTTGGAGATGTATCAGGGAGGATCCGGACGAAGCAGCAGTAGATCGAAGACACGGTGGGACATCACGGGGCAAGCTCACAGGCGATACATGTCTCTGGCCAACGCGTAGAGCATGCAAATTATGTGTCGAACACCTCGCTGCCACACGGTCACTGCGTGCACTGGTGCTATCGCGCACCGAGGCTGCCAGACCATGTCTGGGCCCAAGTCCCTTCAAGGATAGACCCATTTGTGGTGTTGGTTTGGCCAAAGACTTCTTGGACCTAAAATGAGATGGCTAGCAAGTTTCTGGGCGGAAACTGTAGCAACTTACACATAAAAACTAGAGAGAGTTAGGAGCTGAAACTTAGAGGCCAAGGTTTGGGTTGTAAAGTAGGTATGTCAGAAAAAAGCAGGTCAAATGGAGCAAGAAAAAGTGCACTTCCTTCACAAAGTGACTTTTCTGCCAGAATAGAAAATATTTCATTGAGCCAAAATCCTTCACATGACCATGGGATATTTTTGCATAAAAAGGTGGGGCATGCCCTAAGGAATATCACATAATTAATTCAGATTTTTCTGGCCAAGAAAATTGAGGGTAGCTTTGGAGCATAAGAGAGTAATACTCATTTTTAGGGAGAAAATGAATATTATGCTTAAAAGAAAAATATATAAATTGCACTATTAGGGGACAGATGATGTCTCAAGATGGTTTGAGGGAACTAGGAGTCACTTGGGTGAAAATCACAAGAATGACCAAGTGGAAATCTCCTTGAGATGATTCAAAAACCCATTTTCAAATCAAATATTCAATAAAAATCAAATAAAAGAAAAAGGGCAAAAACTAGAGTTTCATATATCAGTAAACATCATATCATAATTAACCCATAGGATAAAACAGATCTACTCAAACATCATAGGATAGCCACATATCATTGGGAAATAGTATGTAGTGTTGAGCACCATGTTTAAGTAGAGAGTTACAATGGGAAAAGAGGTGTTACAACGCTGCATAGAGGGGGAGAGATATGGTGTTGACGGCAACAAGATTGTTGATTTAGATTTCCGTCACGCTCCTTGCCCCGACGACACTCACGCACCACCGAGAGAGAGGGGAGAGAGCCCCCTCCTTCTTCTTTTTTTCCTTGGCCTCCCCCTAGATGGGAGGAGAGTTCCCCCTGTGGTCCATGGCCTCCATTGAAGCGGAGGGGCAAGAGCCCCTCCGAGATTGGATCTCCCTCTCTCTTCTCTTCTGTTCCCCGTTCCCGTTTTCTAGCCCTTCACCGTTTTTAAAATCCCCGGAGATTCATAACTCCGGTCAGGCTGAAATTTTTACACGAAAATTGAGGGGTGAAATTCCAGCCCTTAGCTTTCTTGCGCCCGAAGTAGAGCCCCAACCTACTTACGGGGTGGCCACTAGAGGGCACGACACTCCAAGGGGTATGGGACATGCACTGGTGGGTAGTGGAGTCTGCGGGCCTCCGTTTATGTTGATTCCACCTCCCAAAATCACATATATACCAAAATTATTCTCCATAAATTTCGATCACGTTTGGACTTCGTTTGATATGGATATTCTGCAACAAAAAACATGCAATAAACAAGAACTGGTGCTTGCCACTAGATCAATATGTTAGTCCAATAAATCATATAAAATGTTGCCAAAAATAAGTGAAAGTTGTATAATATTGGCATGGAACAATAAAAAATTATAGACACGAGGGAGACGTATCACCTACCGGGAGGCACTCATGGCTACCCTCCATGGTAGCAAGGAGGAAAAGCAGCGCAAGGAGGAGGAGGAGGAGAAGGCTTACCAGGTGTGACTGGCGGAGTACATGACGTTCTCCGCTGTCGGTGATGCGTCGTGCCTCCATTAGTCCCGCCATCCCCAGCCAATCTCGAGACGGGCCTCCCCGTAGGGGAGACGTACGTGTTCACGGCCTAGTGCGTGAGTGGATGAGTGCGCCACCCATCTGGTTGGGGGTGACGCTAGCATAGGAGCATCTCTACCTGGAGCACTAGTGGCAATGACGGTTGGCAGATAAGGGGCCGCAAGGGGCGACGACTCGAGGAGTTCGAGCGCGAGGCCAAAGCAGAGGAGGAGGAGCGCCGCGCCAGAGCACAACCAACGGTGGTGCAGCCACCATCATGCGATGTCCCCATTGCCTAGGAGAGATCGTTCACCTAGGCTGTCCGGACGCCAACGCTCGTCGACCTCACCGGCCCCGATGACGACGACGACCAGGAGGACACCTAGGGAAGCATGCCTCTAGTTTTATGTTTAATTTAATGTATGTTGGACTTGTGGACTATCACCGGCCGTTGGGACCAACATTAATGTTTAAATAACATTTCTATTTTTTTTATTTTTAAAATAGTTATGGTGTATTTTTTCACGCCGCCTGAAAAATGGGTCATGACAGCATTAGGTCCAAGTGCCGACCCATTTTAAAAAGCGGACATGGATATCCGTCGGGCTGACCCAAATGGACAAAATGCGGACAACTCACGCGCATCCGTTTGAGTCACGCGATAGGAGTTGCTTAGCGACCCAAAAGTATAGGGGACCAATCGTAGTCATTTCGATAAGTAAGAGTGTCGAACCCAACGAGGAGCAGAAGGCTCTGATAAACGGTTTTCAGCAAGGTAATAACTGCAAGCACTGAAAGTAGCGGTAACAAGTGATGGTGTAGTGAGTTGAAACGTAGCAAGTGAAAAATAACAAGTAACAGGTAGTAGCAACGGTGCAGCAAAGTGTCCCAATCCCTTTTGTAGCAAGGGACAAGCCTGAACAAAGTCTTATAGAAGGAAAAGCGCTCCCGAGGACACAAGGGAATTTCTGTCATGCTAGTTTCATCATGTTCATGTGATCCGCGTTCGTTACTTTGATAGTTTGATATGTGGGTGGACGGGCGCTTGGGTACTGCCCTTACTTGGACAAGCATCCCACTTATGATTAAACCCTCTCGCAAGCATCCGCAACTACGAAAGAAGAATTAAGACAACGTCTAACCATAACATTAAACTAGTGGATCCAAATCAGCCCCTTACGAAGCAACACATAGACTGGGGTTTAAGCTTCTGTCACTCTAGCAACCCATCATCTACTTACTACTCCCCAATGCCTTCCTCTAGGCCCAAAGATGGTGAAGTGTTATGTAGTCGACATTCACATAACACCACTGGAGGAAAAGACAACATACAACATATCAAAATACCGAACGAATACCAAATTCACATGACTATTATCAGCATGACTTATCCCATGTCCTCAGGAACAAAAGTAACTACTCACAAAGCATAATCATAATCATGATCAGAGGTGTAATGAGTAGCATCAAGGATCTGAACATAAACTCTTCCACCAAGTAATCCAACTAGCATCAACTACAAAGAGTAATCAACACTACTAGCAACCTTACAAGTACCAATCGGAGTCGCAAGACGGAGATTGGTTACAAGAGATGAACTAGGGTTTGGAGAGGAGATGGTGCTGATGAAGATGTTGATGGAGATGACTCCCCTCCGACGAGAGGAGTGTTGGTGATGATGATGGCGATGATTTCCCCCTCCGGGAGGGAAGTTTCCCCGGCAGGATCGTCCTACCGGAGCTCTACATTGGTTTTGCTCAAGTTCCGCCTCATGGCAGCGGAGAATCCACGAAAAAGCTCCACCCTAATTTTTTTCCTGGATGAAACCCTTCAAATAGCAAAAGAGGGGGCCAGTGGGCCGCCAGGGTGCCCACAATCCCTGTAGCCGCCACCAGGGGGGCGGTGGCTACCAGGCTTGTGGGCCCCTCGTAGCTCCCCTCTGGTACTTCTTTCGCCCAGTATTTTTTATATATTCCCCAAAAATTCCAGGGCATTTGGAGTTGTGTAGAATAGAGGACTCAGACTTGCTCCTTTTCCAGTCCAGAATTCCAGCTGCCGGTATTCTCCCTCTACAAATAAACCTTGCAAAATAAGAGAGAAAAGGCATAAGTATAGTACCACAAAGTATAATAACAGTCCATAAAGCGATAAATAGCAACATGAAAACATGATGCAAAATGGACGTATCAACTCCCCCAAGCTTAGACCTCGCTTGTCCTCAAGCGAAAACCAAGATCCATAAACATGTCCACATGTTTAGGGATGAAGGTGTCGATAAAACATAATACGAACATGAGGGCATCATGATCACAAACAGAACAAAAATACATCATAAAGATTCTTATGGGAAAGTAACAATTTCTTCACAAAGCAAAGCATGAAGCAAAAACCTTACCGAGAAGTAGCCAACAATAGTCCATAGTCATTGAAGCAGTTGCAATTTATCATAACATCAGAAAGAGTCAAATAAGAGCTTGTAAAGCAAACTCACGTACTCAATCATCTCTTTCGTTTTTCACAATTGTTACAACTCATGTGGTACTCATGTTATCAAAGTTTCAGCTTGACACAAAGAAAGATAGAGCCTTGTAGTTTTGCCTCCCAACCATTTACCACAAGGGTAAAGTCAACAATAATAAAGCATAAGTACTCATCTCCAAGTTGATATATGAATATAGATCTTTCCCTAGCATGTGACGGTAGCCAAGACAAAGGCAAAATAAGGAATGGGTGAAGATCACCATGACTCTTTCAAGGGAAAAAAGTAAAGGTACAAGATCGGCCCTTCGCAGAGGGAAGCAGAGGTTGCCATGCGCTTTTCAGGTTTGGATGTCTGTCCTCTTAGTGCGGAGGAACGTCACTTTATATTGCCTCCTGTGATAAATAACTTTATTATGCAGTCTGTCGCTTTTATGTCTTCCTCATCACAGGTTCGCACAAAGCTTATTTTCCACACACTAACAGATCATACATATTAGAGAGCAATTTTTATTGCTTGCACCGATGACAACTTAATTGAGGGATCTTATTCAATCCATAGGTAGGTATGGTGGACACTCAAGGAGCTTAATTGAGGAAAACTGCGCGATACGGAGATCAAAACCCTTGGACGTATATATAATGATTTTTTCTAGACCAGAAGGAGTGCTCCGCAAGAAAACGGAGTCCGGGAGGCACACGAGGTGCACACAAGCCCTGTAGCCGCCGCCAGGGGGGTAGGTGGCGGCTACCAAGCGTGTGGCCGCTTCGTGCGCTCTCCGGACTGCTTTTTATTTTTCTATTTTTCCAAAAATTCCAAAACGGAGAAAATTTCCTACTGGAAAAGTTCCGGAGTCCAATTACTTACCGAAACACATACCTCTTCGTTTTCAGGGTCTGAAACAGGTTGATAAACATCCCTTATGTACTCCTCTGGAGTTAAAATATTGATGATATTGGTCTCAACATTTATGGGAGTACCAGAGATATAATGCTTGATTCTTTGCCCATTTACCACTCTAGGAAAATTACCTTCCGGGTTATTGATTTTGATGGCACTGGAACGATATACTTCCTCGACAATGTAAGGACCTTCCCATTTAGAGAGAAGCTTGCCTGCGAAGAATCTTAAGCGAGAATTGTATAGCAGGACATAATCTCCTACATTGAACTCTCGTTTTTGTATTATTTGATCGTTCCATCTCTTAACCTTTTCCTTGAACAACTTGGCATTCTCATATGCCTGGGCCCTCCATTCATCTAATGAGCTGATATCAAACAACCGCTTCCCACCGGCAAGTTTGAAATCGAAGTTGAGCTCTTTGATTGCCCAATAAGCTTTGTGTTCCAGCTCAAGAGGTAGATGACAGGCCTTACCGTAAACCATTTTATACGGTGACATGCCCATGGGATTCTTATAAGCAGTCCTATAAGCCCATAGTGCATCCTCAAGTTTGCTAGACCAATTCTTTCGAGATCTATTGACAGTCTTTTGTAAGATCAATTTGATCTCCCTATTACTCAACTCCACTTGACCACTAGACTGAGGATGATAAGGAGATGCAACTCTATGGTTGACATCATACTTAGCAAGCATCTTGCGGAAAACACCATGAATGAAGTGTGAACCGCCATCAGTCATCAGATATCTAGGGACTCCAAATCTTGGGAAAATGACTTCTTTAGGCATCTTAATAGAGGTGTGATGATCAACATTTCTAGTGGGGATAGCTTCTACCCACTTAGTGACATAATCAACAGCGACTAAGATGTGAGTATACCCATTGGAACTCGGGAAGGGTCCCATATAATCAAAGCCCGAGACATCAAACGGTTCAATGACAAGTGAATAGTTCACAGGCATTTCCTGACGTTTACTGATGTTCCCTATTCTTTGGCATTCGTCAAAAGACAAGAAAAACTTACGGGCATCCTTGAAGAGAGTGGGCCAATAGAAACCTGATTGCAATACCTTATGAGCATTTCTATCTCCAGCATGGTGTCCTCCGTAGGCTTCGGAATGACACTTCTGCAAGATCTGTCCCTGTTCATGTTCAGGCACACAACGTCTAATAACACCATCTACTCCTTCCTTATAAAGGTGGGGATCATCCCAAAAGTAGTGCCTCAAATCAAATAAGAATTTCTTCTTTTGCTAGTAGGTGAAACTGGGTGGTATGTATTTGGCTACGATATAGTTTGCGTAATCAGCATACCACGATGCACTATGTGAAGTGCGGATGACATTTAATTGCTCATCAGGAAAGCTGTCATCAATAGGTCGTGGGTCATCAAGGACATTCTCTAGCCTGGACAAGTTATCTGCTACAGGGTTATCAGCACCCTTTCGGTCAACAACGTGCAAATCAAATTCCTGTAGGAGGAGAACCCATCTGATTAGCCTAGGCTTAGCGTCCTTATTCTCCATAAGGTACTTAATAGCAGCATGATCAGAGTGAATAGTGACTTTGGAGTCAACTATATAAGATCTGAACTTTTCACATGCAAACACGACTGCTAAAAACTCCTTTTCCGTAGTGGCATAGTTTCTTTGGGCACTGTCTAGAGTTTTACTAGCGTAGTGAATAACATTCAACTTCTTGTCAACTCTTTGTCCTAGAACAACACAAACAACATAATCACAAGCATCGCACATGATTTCAAAGGGCAAGTTCCAATCAGGTGGTTGAACAATAGGTGCGGTTATCAAGGCCTTCTTAAGTATTTCGAAAGCTTTCTCACAATCCTCTTCAAAAACAAAAGGAACATCCTTCGGCAAGAGGTTGGTAAGAGGCCTGGAAATCTTAGAGAAGTCTTATTGAACCTTCTATAGAAACCATCATGACCTAGGAAACTTCGTATACCTCTGATATCTGTGGGGCAAGGAATTTTCTCAATTGCATCAACCTTAGCCTTATCAACTTCAATGCCTTTCTCAGAGATTTTGTCTCCTAAGATGATGCCTTCATTAACCATGAAGTGGCACTTCTCCCAGTTCAAGACGAGGTTGGTATCTTTGCATCTCTATAAGACTCGATCAAGGTTGCTGAGGCAATCGTCAAAGGAAGAACCATAAACGGAGAAATCATCCATGAAAACCTCAACAATCTTTTCACAAAAGTCAGAGAATATAGCCATCATACATCTTTGAAACGTGGCAGGTGCATTGCATAAGCCAAAAGGCATACGTCTATAAGCAAAGGTACCGAAGGGGTAGGTGAAAGTGGTTTTCTCCTGATCAGATTGTGCAACAGGTATTTGTGGGAAACCTGAATAACCGTCTAGAAAGCAGAAGTGTGTGTGTTTAGATAGCCTTTCTAGCATTTGGTCGATAAACGACAAAGGATAATGGTCTTTCCTGGTTGCCTTGTTCAGTTTCCGGAAGTCTATCACCATCCTGTAGCCAGTAATAATCCTCTGTGGGATTAGTTCATTCTTATCATTACGAACAACGGTGATACCTCCCTTCTTAGGTATGCAATGTATTGGACTTACCCAATCACTATGAGCAACAGGATAAATGATTCCTGCTTCTGGAAGTTTAATATTTCTTTTCTCACGACCTCTTTCATCTTAGGATTTAATCTCCTTTGATGATCAGCAACTGGTTTAGAGTCAGGGTCAGTTTTAATCTTGTGCTGACATAGAGTGGGACTAATACCCTTAAGATCATCAAGAGTATATCTAATAGCTGCACGGTGCTTCCTCAATTTTTTAATAACTTCTTCTCTTCGTCATTAGAGAGGTGAGCACTAATAATAACAGGATATATCTCCTTCTCATCAAGGTAGGCATACTTATGAGTATCTGGTAACTGTTTTAGCTCGAACACAGGATCACCCTTTGGCGGGGGAGGATCCCCAAGCAGTTCAACAGGCAGATTATTCTTGAGAATAGGATATTGTTCTAAAACAATTTTATCTATCTCATCTCTTTCATCCATATGCATATCATTTTCATGCTCAAGCAGATATTGCTCTAAAGGATCCGTAGGAGGTACGGCAATAGAGGCAAGAGCAATGATTTCATCCCTACCAGACGACTCTTTTTCATGGGGTTTTCTTCCAAACTTGGAGAAGTTAAATTCATGAGACACACCCTCAAAACTAACAATGACAGTCTATTTAATGCAATCAATATGAGCATTGACAATGTTGAGAAAGGGTCTACCAAATATGATGTGACAAAAGCTATCTTGTGCAATAGCAAGGACGAGGAAATCAGTATGATACTTCGTCTTACCACACAGGACTTCTGCGTGTCTCACAATTCCCAGAGGGCAGATAGTGTCTCTATTAGCTAGCGTAATAGTGATATCAATGGGTTCTAACACAGAAGGTGCAATCTCATCTTTGATTTCATCATATAGGGACCGGGGTATGGCACTAACACTAGCACCATATCCCATAAACCATGATAACAGTGATCTCCTATCTTGACAGAAACAATGGGCAGGCCAACTACAGGTCCATATTTGTCTTTCGCGTGAGGTTTAGCAATTCTAGCGGATTCCTCACACAATTTGATAACATGCCCGTCTATGTCTTCGGCTAAGAGATCTTTGATAATAGCAACACTAGGTTCAACTCTAATTTCCTCATGGGGTGCAAGTGGTCTAATGTAACCCCTACATATCACAGTTGGAGCTTTAGAATAATCCTTTTTCCTAGCAGGGTAAGGTGGTTTCTCAGCGTAGGCACAAGGAACAATAGGATCACTAAAGGCAATGACTTTCTCTTCAACTAGATTGGCTTTAACTATGTTGACTTCTACAGGAGGATGATACTTAAACCACTTCTCTTTGGGAAGATCAACATGAGCATCAAAAGATTCACATAGAGAAGCTACTATCTCAGAGTCAAGTCCATACTTAGCGCTAAAATCTCTAGACGTGTTTGTTTCAACAAAAGATTTAACGCAATCAAACTGGAAATTCATACCTGACTCCTTACCTTCTTCAAGCTCCCAATCTTCAGAGTTATGTTTGATTCTTTCCAATAAATTCCACTTGTGGTCAATATCCTTCTTCATAAAAGAGCCGGTACAAGAAGTGTGAAGCATGGTACGATCATCTTGAGAAAGCCGAGAATAAAAGTTTTGAGTGATAATTTCTCTCGAGAGCTCATGATTGGGGCATGAATATAGCATTGATTTAAGCCTCACCCAAGCTTGAGCTATGCTTTCCCTGTCACGAGGACAAAAGTTATAAATATAATTCCGATCACGATGTACTAAATGCATAGGATAAAACTTTTGATGACAGTCCAATTTCAACCGATTGTAGTCCCATGATCCAGTATCATCACATAGCCTATACCATGTCAACGCCTTATCCTTCAAAGATAAAGGAAAGACTTTCTTCTTTACCTCATCGTCGGGCAAACCTGCAAGCTTAAATAAACCACAAACTTCATCTACAGATATTAGATGCAAGTCTCGATGTGATGATCCATCTCCTGTAAAAGGATTAGCCAGCAGTTTCTCAAGCAAACCCGAAGGAATTTCATAAAAGATATTTTCAGTAGGTACCTCAGGTTGAGGAGCAACTCCTCGCGCTTCTGTTCGTGGTGAAGATACCCCGAACAAAATCCTCAAAGGAACAGTTTCCATAGTGACAAGTGACAATAAATTTCAGCATAGTATATAAATGTTTCCTTACCAAATTCCACTTACCAAAGGCACTTACTCCCCGGCAACGGCGCCAGAAAAGAGTCTTGGCGACCCACAAGTATAGGGGATCAATCGTAGTCCTTTCGATAAGTAAGAGTGCCGAACCCAACGAGGAGCAAAAGGCTGTGATAAACGGTTTTCAGCAAGGTAATAACTGCAAGCACTTAAAGTAGTAGTAACAAGTGATGGTGTAGTGAGGTGAAACGTAGCAAGTGAAAAGTAACAAGTAACAAGTAGTAGCACCGGTGCAGAAAAGTGGCCCAATCCCTTTTGTAGCAAGGGACAAGCCTGAACAAAGTCTTATAGGAGGAAAAGCGCTCCTGAGGACACACAGGAATTTCTGTCATGCTAGTTTCATCATGTTCATGTGATTCGCGTTCGTTACTTTGATAGTTTGATATGTGGGTGGACCGGCGCTTGGGTACTGCCCTTACTTGGACAAGCATCCCACTTATGATTAACCCTTCTCGCAAGCATCCACAACTATGAAAGAAGAATTAAGACAACGTCTAACCATAGCATTAAACTAGTGGATCCAAATCAGCCCCTTACGAAGCAACGCATAGACTAGGGTTTAAATTTCTGTCACTCTAGCAACCCATCATCTACTTACTACTCCCCAATGCCTTCCTCTAGGCCCAAAGATGGTGAAGTGTTATGTAGTCGACGTTCACATAACACCACTAGAGGAAAAGACAACATACATCATATCAAAATACCAAACGAATACCAAATTCACATGACTATTATCAGCATGACTTATCCCATGCCCTCAGGAACAAAAGTAACTACTCACAAAGCATAATCATAATCATGATCAGAGGTGTAATGAGTAGCATCAAGGATCTGAAGATAAACTCTTCCACCATGTAATCCAACTAGCATCAACTACAAAGAGTAATCAACACTACTAGCAACCTTACAAGTACCAATCGGAGTCGCGAGACGGAGATTGGTTACAAGAGATGAACTAGGGTTTGGAGAGGAGATGGTGCTAATGAAGATGTTGATGGAGATGACTCCCCTCCGACGAGAGGAGTGTTGGTGATGACGATGGCGACGATTTCCCCCTCCGGGAGGGAAGTTTCCCCGGCAGGATCGTCCTGTCGGAGCTCTAGATTGGTTCTGCTCAAGTTCTGCCTCCTCGCGGTGTAGAATCCACGAAAAAGCTCCGCCCTGATTTTTTTCCTGGACGAAACCCTTCATATAGCAAAAGAGGGGGGCCCGTGGGCCGCCAAGGTGCCCACAAGCTCTGTAGCCGCCGCCAGGGGGGCGGCTACTAGGCTTCTAGGCCCCTGGTAGCTCCCCTCTGGTACTTCTTTCGCCCAGTATTTTTCATATTTTCCCAAAAAATTCCACGTTGATTTTCAGGGCGTTTGGAGTTGTGCAGAATAGAGGACTCATACTTGCTCCTTTTCCAGTCCAGAATTCCAGCTGCCGGTATTCTCCCTCTTCAAATAAACCTTGCAAAATAAGAGAGAAAAGGCATAAGTATAGTACCACAAAGTATAATAACAGTCCATAAAGCGGGAAATTTCAACATGAATACATGATGCAAAATGGACGTATCATTGCTCTAATACACTGCGGCAAGGTCACTTTGCTAACAAGATGTATGACGCTCCTATTGGCGGAGATAAGTGGGGGGGGGGGGCAAGCAGGTTCCTACCCACCTACCTCAATCGAGATTCTTTTTAACAGTTTTATTTTTGTTTTTCATACAAAGATTTTTTTTCTTTCTAGCATGTACTAGTAATTAGCCATAACAATAGGAGAGTGTCTATATCTTGTTTTGTGTGAGTCCACGTGATCACTCACCCATGTTTTCTTGGCGGTGCCTTGTCGTCAACGGGAACATCTCCTCCCACCGAATTCTCATCACTGGTAGTCCTGAAATAAATCCAGGAATAATGCGAGCATGAGGACTTGACCCCTGGTGGCCCGGAAATACCACTATCCCTCTAAGAGCAACTCTAACCGGGCGACCTATTTCGTTCACCCGTGTCCGTTTGGGTCGTTGCGGGCACAAAATTTGGCCCAACGCGCTGACCCAAACAGATGACATCCGCTTTTTGTCCACGAGGGGACCATTCCAGGCTTATATTTGGGCCACATTTGTGTTGACACGGACACGAAGCAGACACGTGCCTCGTTCGGGTGCTCCTTCCCCGGGTCCTCTAGTCGGCAGCACAGTCCCATATTTTTATCTCCTTTCCCACCCGCTAGCGGCGGCATAAAACCTAGGCCAACACTCATTTTTCCCGCCGACCTTGCTCCCCATCACCCTCCCTCCACCACCAAGAACCACATCCACCGATGGGGTACCTCCTTCGTACCGGTGCGAAAGGCTGGCTGGTAGATATACAATGGCAACAACAAGATTTCGTGCATCCTATCGGCGGGATTTGGTGCATCCTGTCGGCGATGGACTACGCTTGCCATGGATTAGCCGGGTACTAGTCCACACAGTGTGGGAAATGCCTCGGTGCCGCATGCAGACGCTCAATCCACCTCTAGCCGCTCGGATCTGTATCATCGTCGGCCTGCCGACAAGTTCACACCCAGCCACGCCCTGGCTCGGCGCTGGCCCACAGGCTTGCTGGATCGCCATTGTCGTTCATAAAGTGCGATGATTACCTGCTACATGTCATCCGACGAGTTTCTTGGACGCGAGAACATCTCGGTTGGGTGTTCATCAAGTGCAAAAACAACAGGGTATGCTTTTTGTGCTGCCTTTGCTCTTTGATTTGATGAAATTTCAGTAGCTTAATTTTCTCAATTTTGTGTGTAGACCGAATGCAACTTTTGGTTTTGGGAAGAAGAATACATTGATCTATTTATTTCACGAAATTTGCTAGATGCTGGTGCACTTCATGCTAGAATTGAAGTTATAGATGAAAGTAAAGAAGAGACCAGCACGGAAGCAACGTCAACTTCTTTCGAATCAAAGAAGAAAAACGTTTTTTAACTCAAGAATTCGCATATCAACAATGAAGATATAGAGAAGATCTTAGTCCAACTAGTAGGAGTAGTTAGGGAAGTTGGACATCTTTTAAAATGTCTAATTGTGGTTCTTGTTTTCTTTGGTCTTGTATTTGTAGCGAAGAATTGATGAAAAAATGTATGTATTCAAATGCATTTCATGAAATAAATATAATATGTGATCGAAAATGGATGTCGCCTGGCACCGTGGACAATAATTGGGTCCGCAAGTTAGGAGCAAGGCCGACCCACTTATAAAAAAGGACGAACATGCCAACCCAAACGAATAAAACACGGACAAAGCACGCGTCCGTTTGTATCACGTGGTTGGAGTTTCTCTAACTATCCAACCACAAGTTGATTTGCTAGTCGAATCATTTGCTGGGACATTGTTCGCAGTAGCGTCCAGTCTTGGATGTTGTGCACACTAATGTCCACATGTGGGCGTTGTTTCCCTTCGCGCCCTTCCTATTTTTCAGATTTAGGCCAGTCCTTTCGAGTATCATAATTAATTATTAATAATTATTATTTACAAAAATAGGTGATTTCTTCCTTGCATTTTCTAGCGTAGCAAGAAAACAATGTCTGTAGCACCTTATAGTGGACAAGATAGCGAGTTAATTGCAAAAAAAACACCACATTTGTGGCTAGGTTTACACGAAACTACCAACTTGTTAATCTGTTGCAGAAAACACCGAGAAATCCCTTAAGTCGTTGCAAAAAGCACTCATGAGCTGATTAGGCTCGTTTGACCTCTTTTCCGACAGGTGGGCCCAGAAAATGCTGACGTGGCCTAAAGGCTCGACAGACGGCGTTGTTTCGACAAAAATGGTCGGAACGCCGCACCGGTCGCTCCTGGTCAGACAGCCCCCCCGCTCGCCTGTCCCTAGCCCCGCGCCCCTCTCCTCTCTTGCACTGCTCGCCGCCGGTCACCATCCTGCTTGCTTTCGGTCGCGGGCCGCCATGGTTTTATGGAATGACAGCGACATCAGTGACGACTCCGTCGCCGAGTACATCTCCTCATGCGGATCCCCTATAAAGGTCAGTGATGTCTAGGGTTAGGATCTATTCAATCTAGGGTTTTGAATGGGGGATTTTTTGGTCTGGCTCGATTTGAACTTGCATGCTAAATCTAGATCCCAGCTACAATCGAGGACCCTAACTACGCTGGTGTTGACGATGATTTGATGGTGATTTGTGAGAATGACAAGCCGACGGATAAGTTGGCTGCATTCGAAGGTATTAGCACTGGGAGAAGGTTCCTGGCTTGTTCACTTGATGTAAGTTGGAGCAAATTTATGTACTTTTTTAGTTAATAGCCAAGATTTTTAGCAGAACAGTTGGAGTGTTCATCTGCACTGTTCGATGGTCATCTTTATTGTTCATTGTTCATCTTAACTGTTTAGTTTACTATGATGTATAGTATAAATTTCATGTATGAAATAATCTTCAATTTCAGTACTAAATTCAATTGAATTTAAAATAGGTCGCCATTGCTAGAAATTATACTAAACTAAAATATAGTAAGTAAATTCCTACTCTTTGTTTTGCAGCAAGCAAGCAATTGTGGTATAGTTCACTGGGTAGATGAGGAGTGGCCAGAGCACTTGCAAAATGCTCTTCACAAACTGTGCCTTATGTATGACCAAAACTAGCATTATAATTGGTTGGCAGCCTGGATCATTCATCTACTGTCCGCAATCTCACATAGTAGAAAAACAAGTTGCAAGAGACTTATGAGAAGCTTGTGGAAGATGTGAACAACCTCCTTAATTCACAGGATAACCTACCGCAACCAGATCACCAGAAGGATGTCGAGAACATTACCATCAGTGTGGACAGCAGCATGGGAAACATGAAAGAGCGACTTCTTGCAAAGGATGTTGAGATCAGTAAATTGAAGGTTGATGTTGAGCAGTTGAAGTTCATTCATGTTGCTCAAGGCAATTGCATTAGAAATATGAAGCACAATCATCTTAAAGAGAAGGAAAAGATGGGCACAGTTAATAGGACTCTGAAGTTTTGCTGGGCTAACCTAAAGAAAGAGAAGGAGAAGCTCGATGGATGCATTGTCGAGCTGATGAAAGACAAGGAGAAGTGGAGCATCGAGAAGACTGCTATGGAGTGCTGCATTGCTGACCTGAAGAAAGCAGGTGAAAATAACAAGAGGAAGCTTAAGGACATCAAGTGTATTGTGATGAAGAATAAATTGTCATGTGACATGACCATGTGGGTCATTATCTTTATTTAATCTTTGAACTATGGCTTGCAACGTGTGACCTTTGAATCTAATCATGGGTTACTTTTGTAGCTATGAACCGTGGCTTGTATGTTGTTTGTTAAGGTCAGTTTGTAGTGTTATGTGATGAATTATGTCATGAATTGTGTGATGAATTGGAGCCACACATTTTACCAAACAATAAGTAAATAGGAGGCACACATATTACCAAACAGTAAGAAAATAGGAAGCACACATATTACCAAACAGTAAGAAAATAGGGGGCACACATATTAGGAAGGCAGAAGCATCAAAGTAACCATCGAATCCACTAGGTACCTTACATGAAAGGTCTCATGACAACCCAACACAAGCAATAGCCAAAAATGAAGATGTTTTGAACATCATCAGCTCACTACAAGCAACATATAGTTTTGATCATAACCCAACACAAATTAACACAACTTTACTTTCTCCCCTTAGAACACTTGAACCACTCACACATCTTATAGGATGGCTTCCTCACTCTTCCACTAGTATAGCTCTTGGGGGCATGAACTTATTTCTTCCTCTTCACCCAGCATCAGTAGAGGACCTTGGACCAGCAGCAATATTAAAAGTAGTAGTCCCTATTGATGCCATTGTTATTTTAGCTTTTTTTGTTGCCCTTGTAGCAGGAGGAGCTCGAGCTGCAGTAGGAGGAGAAGGAGCTATCCTTTCTTCCCTGGGAGCGGTAGCAGGTGCAGTAGGAGCTGTCCTAGTTGGCCTTGGAGCAGGAGTTGTAGTTGGAGCAGCATGAGGAGGAGCATAAGAAGAAGGTGATCTTCTCCTTGGCGCCCTGTGGGCAGCAGCAGGAGCAGAAACAGTTGTGGGTGTATGAGCTCCTTTGTTTTCCCGCAATTACAACATACAAATGTTTGAAACTGCTATTTGGTATTAATATAGAGAAAGTTGGATGAACAATTACCTGATGTTGGTTAATTCTCATTTCTAGGGCCGGTTTAAGAGCCTGGTTGCAACTAGTGTATCTATGCCAATACATGTTGCAATTGCTACAAGTGATAGTGCCCATCCTAGATGTATCCTTTGAAGTTCTCTTTTCAAACTTGCTCGTTCTCCTCTTTGTCTCTTTGTTCCACGCTTCTCTTTGAAAACTGGTCGTTCAATCACTACTTAGGATGGTCCAAACGTGACACTAGAATCAATGAACCTTCAACGAAACTCTATGCAATGCATTAATCACAAACGGTCTTGTAAGAAAACCGTAAAAAATGATATGATATGTCTGTGATGGTGCAAAGATCAAACAAGATACAGATCAGGGATGCGTGTGTGATGTGTGGCAAATGGTTAATCCATATGAATTGTTTGTGATGATCCAGAATAACAGAAACGGTCAGTCACATGAGGGTGTGTGCGATATACGACATATAGTTCACTGGGATGAACTATCTGTGATTAGGTAACACAATAGAAACGGTCAGCCCGATCAAGGTGTGTGTAATGGAGGGCATACCGTTCACTTGAACGAATTGTTTGCGATGATCCAAGACAACAGAAATAGTTCAACTGAACAAGATATGTGTGATACGCGACAAACAGGCCTGTAATCAGAAATGTGTGCGAAGACCGATAATGACACAGACGATTACTGCTAATAAGTCGTGTTATGTGCTCTATCTACAGAAGAAGAACATATATATTACTAAAATAAACATCCAATAATATAAGTGACTATACAAATCATTCGCACACACCTCAATAAACAATTGGATGCATTCTAAACTAGAAGAAACTAGTCGCCAACCCGTGCATTCGCACGGGCTAGTTTGTTTGAATAATATATGCTTTAAATTTCGAAACTTGTATTTTTTGGATCTTGTTTAGTGTCCAACACACATAGAACCAATTATAATTTGCAGTTTTTAATTTGGTATTAATATAGATTAGACGAACATATACATTTCATGTCATCTCAATGTTATTTCATATTATACTATTTTAGTTCGTATTTTATCCTACTTATGTAGGGATTGCATGCCAATGCAGTATATAGAGGTGTATAAATTGAAATTTTAAGGGTATTAATATAGTTATTAAATTGAACATATTAATTTAATTTCGATGCACTTTCATATTATTTTAGTCCAAATTTTATCCTAGTTATGCAGGGATTGCATGCCTATATATACATTATATAGAATCAATAATTACTACAAAATTTGGAAGTATGTTTGTTTCATTCTTTTCAGTGGTGGCCTAAAATGCAAAGTTTGTAAGCTAACACTACCTTGTCCACTATAGCACTTTCGTTCTATTTGCGTTCGCATGTAGGTATTATTGATGTAATGAAATTAACTGTAAGAGGATTCCTATCAATAAATTAAGGGGTTAAATAATATGGACGTTGTAAGAATATTGAAGTGTCAATCTTGATAAATTCCTTTTGATTGCTAAATATACATTACCAAAACTATATCGATAAAAGAATAGTGAGAAAGCAACAAACAGGTTGATGATAATTGGATGAGAAAATGCATTAAATTATATGGTTGCATATGACTAATATATTACAAAAATCTTGTCCTTCTAATATATGTGGGTGCAATTTTTTTATGTTTTTCTCTTAGGACACTCCACATAATCATAGATGCAAGTGATTTTGGAATAGAAGGTTACTCTCACGCAAATTTACCATATAATCATAGATAATTGTTATTTCTTAATTTATGTAAATTATGTATACATCAAACTTGTGATAGCATGCATTTCGCGTGTCAAACTTGCGATGTAGTGAGTTTAGTAAACTTATCAAATATACTACACAAAATGAGTAATTGTGCTATCCTCCATTTCAAATGTCAAACCAAAAGAGTTTGTTTTATTATACCATGTTTAGATGAACATACAGAAAAATACAAAAGCGACTAATTCAGTCTCAATGCATAGCTTCTCGTAATGCAAAACTATGTGACATGATGATCTAATTAAATTAAATTATTAAAAGGTGATATTACATCCATTAACAATACAAAAACAATATTAAATTAATGTTTTGAGTAGCATTTTCCCAACATAATTAAACAACGAACTTCAAGATTTGCATGTGTGGTTGCACACTCATTGATCGTGTATATAGTGATGAGGAGAAGCTAGCAATGCGGGCAATCAACCAAGAACTTTTTCATTAATAGATCTTCATGGGCATACATGCTATACTTTTTTTAAATGACATACATACTTTACTGTAAAGGCCATCATTTAGGAAACAAAAAAATTAGATTGAAAAGAACATGTGCATGCAAGTTATTGGTATCTGCACTGAGAGGCCTTGATGCATGTTGGCGGCTCACTACTTATACCACAATGAAAAGTAGGAGAGCAGTCGATGGATGGATTGAGTGCCACTGGTGAATTTTGGTCCGCCAACTAAGTCCAGCCCGTTGGTTGATATTTTTTTCGTGTGACAAAAGCTAAATCATATATTACCATGAGTTGTTTGTTGTGAATTCTTGGCACTCTTGCTTTACGTATGAGATTGATGGCCTGAAGATTGTCTCAAGTAAAGTTGCATGTGTTATTAATAAACGACATTAGCACTTCTGATAAGAAATATTAATCAATCCACTGACCTCCAATGATCAAAATCGGTGAAGTATACATTTGACAAAAATATATTATAAATGAAGAAAATATGAATGTATACGCCCCTGCTGCTGATGATCAAAATTGCCTTCAGGTCAAACCTAAATATATATAGCACATAGTCTAATTCGAATTAGACCAGTCAAACTTTCTGTCAATTGTTTACAACAAAATTTATTATTGCAAAGAAAGGCATCCAGAATACAACATGGTGCAGCTATGTGGTAATAGTGAAAACTACGCAGGCATCACTTACCAGTACGACATGGACGCCCTTGCCGCCACCTTTCCTAAGAACACCTTTTCCTTCCTACAGCTCTTCGCAACCTGCACCACCAACCAATACTTAGAGGCGTTGCAGCAACTGAAATTAGACTATCTTTTTCCAAAAAGAGTAACCTAGATTTTTGCAAAATCAGTTCATTACTTTTTGCATCTGCACTTACATGGTACAAACCTCCGAAATTAAATCTACCCAATCCGTTCCTAAATATAATACATTTTAGGGATTTTATAATGAACTATTTATGGATGTATATAAATATACTTTAAAGTGTAGATTCATTTATTTTGCTTTGTATGTAGTCCGTACTGAAATCTCTAAACAGACTTATATTTAGAAACGGATGTATAGATATATATGTGTCATGTTCCTTTGGAACTACATCGATCATTAGTTTATTTTTAGTGCTAGAAGATAATCTGCTCAATATGTATGTATGTGATCGAATAAAACAATGAGCTCGTTAGTAGTTGCTTGCAAAATCAATTTGTGGAGGACCAGGGATTATGTATCGTGGGAGGAGGCAGAGAGCTACGCAACATAATTTATAAATAAATACTGTTTGAGCAAAACACAAACCTGATTGGGAAGACATTGGCCGCCGGCCGCTGCAGTTGAGGAGCAAATCGAGAGGTGTAGAGTCCACGTACATGCACAAATCTATTAGGGACAGAATTCTGAGCTTGCACGGCTGCCGGATAGAATATTCTCCTTGATAGGACATCATCCTTTTCTTTAAAACTCCACGGCAGATCGTGGAGGAGGAGGTTATTAGATATTTTTTTAAATGATACTTTTGTTGGGATTGGCAAGCACGTTAACTCCAATGCCATAGATCAATCGGAAGGAGTAAAACTTTATAAGAGAATTGTGGGCCTTGAAGCTATTTTTTTTTCACAATTGAGCAAAACTTTAGCCGTGACTCATATGGCTGCACGTCGATCCTCACCGTAATAACTCTATGGTCCCACCAGATTAACGACTCCTAATTTCTGATTAACGTGGAAATTTATTGGAAGTCTCTAATTAGTATAGGTATAGATAGATGATCATGTAGTCATCTACTTCTTGTGACGCTCACGTCACTTCTTTGTGGCTCGGTCCCTCGTCTAGGCAAGACAAAGACACTTCTTCATGTCAACGATCCGCCTGTAAATCTGGTAGCTTGTTTACGCGTCCTTGGCCGCGTAGTTGATGTGTTCTTCATCCAGTGTCTGATCCCAGGCATTGTGCCACACCTTCTTGTCCTTCTTGCTCTCGTCCTTCATCTTCATGTGGTAGGGGTCGATGATGGCCGAGGCGAGGTCAACCAAGGATTTCTGTTTGTTATTGTTGGTGCCCCAGACCTTGTAGTGGTCACGGATATTGACAAGATTTTTGGCAGCTCAAGCCTGAAACATCGAACTCTTATAGATCGTTGGTGGTGCCCACCGTAGCAAAACTGTAGTCGGGGTTCACTACAGGAATCAGCTTCTTTGCCGTCTGCCATCATTGACGGCAAATACTAAATCCCGAACGGCAAAGAGAAAACCACAGACGACAAAGAATCTGACGGCCGGCAAAATTTCTGCGTCAGCCTACGATGGCATAGGACCTTCTTTGTCGTCTATCCCCCCAAAGCGGACGGCAAAGCTCTTTGCCGTCAGCTTTCCTTAGGAGCAGTCGGCCAAGTGCTCGAGACAGCAGCCGACAGGCGTTGCCTCCGTTAGGGGTTAACGGAGGCTTTGCCGTCCATCTCCCCCTTATTCTGTGCCGTCTGCCTCCCCCTTATTCTTTGCCGTCTGCCTCCCCCTTATTCTTTGTCGTCTGCCTCCTCCTCCTCCCCCCTCCACTCCTTGCCGTCTGCCTCCTCCTCCCCCCTGCTCTATGCCCTCTTCTTTGCCGTCTGCCAACCCTGGAGGCAGACGGCAAAGAGCCTATATAGACAGCCTAGGGTGCACAGCTGGGTGCCATGTGGCACCTTTGCCATCTGCCAGCTGATGGCACAGGTCTTTGCCATCAGCTGGCAGATGGCAAAGAGCCCATATAGTACCTGTTTTTTTGTTTTATATTATTTCATAGAATATATATATATATATATATATATATATATATTTTACATCATATTTATATAATTCACCACACATATATGATATATAGTTCACCACACATATACTTGCCAACACATATATATAATTCACCACACATATATGATATACATATAAATCAATGTACATCCCCATATATCGAAAGAACCAACATACAAAGTATTGCACTGTCTATCCATATATACATATACATATAGTTCGACATTGTTCATCAACTCAAATGAAAACTAGATGATATACATATAAAGTTCATCCATCGACATTGTTCAACTCCATGAATGCCAGCTTCCATGCATGTAGTATATCCAATCTGCAAAAATGTGAATAAGAAAGTCAGAAGAAGAACAAAATATGATGTTTTTCAGCTAATTATGTCATTTTTAGCGGAAAACAAGCTAAGAATATAATATTCATGGGCTAACCAAGGTTCTTATGCCATTTTTAGCTTATTAAGGCATTTTGGAGCTAAATGCGTTAATTAAAGCAAGGATAATATGAAAGAGTAGAAGAAAGAGGAGGAGGAGGAGAAGAAGAAGAAATCAAGAAGAAGGAGGAGAATGAGGAGAAGGACTAGAAGGTCCTTGGCCTTCTCCTCCTCCTCCTCCTCCTCCTCCTTCTCCTTCTTCTCTTCTTCTTCTTCTTCTTCTTCTTCTTCTTCTTCTTTCTTTTCATTTTGCATATTTCTTCTCCTCTTCTCCTCTTGTTGGAGCTAAATTACCTAATTATGTCTTTTTGGAGCTAAATGTGTTAATTATCCCATTTTAGAGGAAAACAAGCTAAGTATATAATATTCATGAGCTAACCAAGGTTCTTATGCCATTTTGAGCTTATTATGGTATTTTGGAGCTAAATGGGCTAATTATGTCATTGTTGGGGAAATTAAAGCAAGGATAATATGAAAGAGGAGAAGAAAGAGGAGGAGGAGGAGAAGAATAAGAAATCAAGAAGAAGCAGGAGAAGGAGGAGGAGGAGAAGGACTAGAAGGTCCTTGGCCTTCTCCTCCTCCTCCTCCTCCTCCTTCTCCTTCTTCTCTACTTCTTCTTCTTCTTCTTCTTCTTCTTCTTCTTCTTCTTCTTCTTCTTTCTTTCTTTTCATTTTTCCTATTTCTTCTCCTCTTCTCCTCTTGTTGGAGCTAAATTACCTAATTATGTCTTTTTGGAGCTAAATGGGCTAATTATCCCATTTTAGAGGAAAACAAGCTAAGTATATAATATTCATGAGCTAACCAAGGTTCTTATGCCATTTTGAGGTTATTATGGCATTTTGGAGCTAAATGGGCTAATTATGTCTTTTTGGGGAAATTAAAGCAAGTATAAAATGAAAAAGGAGAAGAAATAGAAGGAGGAGGATAAGAAGAAGAAGAGAAGAAGGAGGAGAAGGAGGAGAAGGAGGAGGAGGAGAAGGACTAGAAGGTCCTTGGCCTTCTCCTCCTCCTCCTCCTGCTCCTTCTCCTTCTTCTCTTCTTCTTCTTCTTCTTTCTTTTCATTTTTCCTATTTCTTCTCCGTTTGTTGGAGCTAAATTAGCTAACTATGTCTATTTGGAGCTAAATGGCCAAATTATCCCATTTTAGAGGAAAACAAGCTAAGTATATAATATTCATGAGCTAACCAAGGTTCTTATGCCATTTTGAGCTTATTATGGCATTTTGGAGGTAAATGGGCTAATTATGTCATTGTTGGGGAAATTAAAGCAAGGATAATATGAAAGAGGAGAAGAAATAGGAGGAGGAGGAGGAGAAGAAGAAGAAATCAAGAAGAAGGAGGAGAAGGAGGAGAAGAAGGAGGAGGAGAAGGACTAGAAGGTCCTTGGCCTTCTCCTCCTCCTCATCCTCCTTCTCCTTCTCTTCTTCTTCTTCTTCTTCTTCTTCTTCTTCTTTCTCTTCATTTTTCCTATTTCTTCTCCTCTTCTCCTCTTGTTGGAGCTAAATTACCTAATTATGTCTTTTTGGAGCTAAACGGGCTAATTATCCCATTTTAGAGGAAAACAAGTTAAGTATATAATATTCATGAGCTAACCAAGGTTCTTATGCCATTTTGAGCTTATTATGGCATTCTGGAGCTAAATGGGCTAATTATGTCATTGTTGGGGAAAGTAAAGCAAGGATAATATGAAAGAGTAGAAGAAAGAGGAGGAGGAGGAGAATAAGAAGAAATCAAGAAGAAGGAGGAGAAGGAGGAGGAGAAGGACTAGAAGGTCCTTGGCCTTCTCCTCCTCCTCCTCCTTCTCCTTCTTCTCTTCTTCTTCTTCTTCTTCTTCTTTCTTTTCATTTTTCCTATTTCTTCTCCTCTTCTCCTTTTGTTGGAGCTAAATTACCTAATTATGTCTTTTTGGAGCTAAATGGACTAATTATCCCATTTTAGAGGAAAACAAGCTAAGTATATAATATTCATGAGCTAACCAAGGTTCTTTTGCCATTTTGAGCTTACTATGGCATTTTGGAGCTAAATGGGCTAATTATGTCATTGTTGGGGAAATTAAAGGAAGGATAATATAGAAGAGGAGAATAAAGAGTAGGAGGAGGAGAAGAAGAATAAATCAAGAAGAAGGAGGAGAAGGAGGAGAAGGAGGAGGAGGAGAAGGACTAGAAGGTCCTTGGCCTTCTCCTCCTCCTCCTCCTCCTCCTCCTCCTTCTCCTTCTTCTCTTCTTCTTCTTCTTCTTCTTTCTTTTCATTTTTCCTATTTCTTCTCCTCTTCTTGGAGCTAAATTACCTAATTATGTCTTTTTGGAGTTAAATGGGCTAATTATCTCATTTTAGAGGAAAACAAGCTAAGTATATAATATTCATGAGCTAACGAAGGTTCTTATGCCATTTTGAGGTTATTATGGCATTTCTGAGCTAAATGGACTAATTATGTCTTTTTCGTGAAATTAAAGCAAGGATAATATGAAAGAGGAGAAGAAAGAGGAGGAGAAGGAGAAGAATAAGAAATCAAGAAGAAGGAGGAGAAGGAGGAGAAGGAGGAGGAGGAGAAGGACTAGAAGGTCCTTGGCCTTCTCCTCCTTCTCCTCCTCCTCCTCCTCCTTCTCCTTCTTCTCTTCTTCTTCTTCTTTCTTTTCATTTTTCCTATTTCTTCTCATCTTCGCCTCTTCTCCGCATCTAGGAGCTAAATTACCTAATTATGTGTTTTTGGAGCTAAATGGGCTAATTATCTGATTTTAGAGGAAAACAAGCTAAGTATATAATATTCATGAGCTAACCAAGGTTCTTATGCCATTTTGAGGTTATTATGGCATTTTGGAGCTAAATGGGCTAATTATGTCTTTTTGGGGAAATTAAAGCAAGTATAAAATGAAAGAGGAGAAGAAATAGGAGGAGGAGGATAAGAAGAAGAAGAGAAGAAGGAGGAGAAGGAGGAGAAGGAGGAGGAGGAGAAGGCCCTCCTCCTCCTCCTTCTCCTTCTTCTCTTCTTCTTCTTCTTTCTTTTCATTTTTCCTATTTCTTCTCCGTTTGTTGGAGCTAAATTAGCTAACTATGTCTTTTTGGAGCTAAATGGGCTAATTATCCCATTTTAGAGGAAAACAAGCTAAGTATATAATATTCATGAGCTAACCAAGGTTCTTATGCCATTTTGAGCTTATTATGGCATTTTGGAGCTAAATGGTCTAATTATGTCATTGTTGGGGAAATTAAAGCAAGGATAATATGAAAGAGGAGAAGAAATAGTAGGAGGAGGAGAAGAAGAAGAAATCAAGAAGAAGGAGGAGAAGGAGGAGAAGGAGGAGGAGGAGAAAGAGTAGAAGGTCCTTGGCATTCTCCTCCTCCTCCTCCTCCTCCTTCTCCTTCTTCTCTTCTTCTTCTACTACTTTCTTTTCATTTTTCCTATTTCTTCTCCTCTTCTTGGAGCTAAATTACCTAATTATTTCTTTTTGGAGCTAAATGGTCTAATTATCTCATTTTAGAGGAAAACAAGCTAAGTATATAATATTCATGAGGTAACCAAGGTTCTTATGCCATTTTGAGGTTATTATGGCATTTTGGAGCTAAATGGGCTAATTATGTCTTTTTGGGAGAAATTAAAGCAAGGATGATATGAAAGAGGAGGAGGAGAAGAAGAATAAATCAAGAAGAAGGAGGAGAAGGAGGAGAAGGAGGAGGAGGAGAAGGACTAGAAGGTCCTTGGCCTTCTCCTCCTCCTCCTCCTTATCCTTCTTTTGTTCTTCTTCTTCTTCTTTCTTTTCATTTTTCCAATTTCTTCTCCTCTTCTCCTGTTCTCCTCTTCTTGGAGCTAAATTACCTAATTATGTCTTTTTGGAGCTAAATGGGCTAATTATCTCATTTTAGAGGAAAACAAGCTAAGTATATAATATTCATGAGCTAACCAAGGTTCTTATGCCATTTTGAGGTTATTATGGCATTTTGGAGCTAAATGGGCTAATTATGTCTTTTGGGGGAAATTAAAGCAAGGATAATATGAAAGAGGAGAAGAGAAACTTACTGTAGTGGTCATCAAGGAGGAGAAACACCACGGTTGCTCGCGGCGGCTTCGTTTGGAGACGGTTGCCGTGGAGAAGGGTCGTGCGATTCCGCTCGGGAGTTATTCTGCAGAAAAGATATTTTGCAATGTCTCAGTTAGCATGATGACACTCAATTATTAATACTAGTTTATAATGAAACTCACCGTGCCAATCGAAGAGAAGACGGGCATCGGCGGAGGGACTTGACCGCTCTTATCGCACAAACCCTGAGGAGTGGGTCGTATTAGTTAGTAATAAAACAAACATTGCACACATGATTTGGCTAATGTCAAAAAAAGATACCACAAAAAGCTCGTACAGGGCCTGTTGACCCGCCTCATTCCGGGCCCTCTCCTCCTCAATCAATCGTGCCGTGGTCTGGTCCCTCTCATCAAGAGCAGCCTGAAGAGCAGCCTGGCTTGCCAATCTCTCTTTCTCAAGAGTAGTCTGGTTTGCCGCTCTCTCTTTCTGAAGAGCAGCCTGAAACACCATTCCTCGTTACCACAGTAATGATCTATGGTGACACACATAATGAAATGGATGAAGTGTTCTTAGTCCGTACAACTAACCTCGATGGCAAGTTCGACTGGCCGTGGACGATGCGTTATCTCAGGACAGCTACTCGACTGGCGCGCCTTGATCTGTGGAAGAGTGAGTGGACTTAAGAATAGGTAATTACCTTCATGTATTGCTCCTTTTGCAGAAACTTTCCGCGGCAATCCTTCTTCTGCTTCTTAATACCACGCGTGGCGTAGTAATCTCGAATAGCCTGCGAACAAGCCTCGTGGCGCAAGTTCTGTAGTAACCGCCTACACTCGGCCTCGAGAACCCTGGCCGCCTCCTCCTCATATCCATCCTCACACCTATAGAAGGTCTGCAATCAAACGTGAAAACACCGATTAGTACAATAATTAGCTATATTGTTAATTTTAGATTTTGTAAAAGGATAATTTACCCAAAAGCTGTTGATCACCATCTCAGCCCTCGTGTGGCACAAGACACCATCTATAATCTCCTCTGGCGGGGCCTGTGCAGCCTGGTAGTGCTCCTAGGAAAATCCTAGTGTAGGAACCCGACCCTCACCAGGCAACGTGACAAACCCTGGGAAAATTTGTCCGGCAAAGCACACCAAGGACGGAGTTCGGCCTGCGGACTCCAAGAGGGTGTACCCATCCCCTGCAGTATGATAAGGTCAACGCATTAGATATTTGAACAAACTTGAAGGCAAAAGCTAAAAAAAGAGTAAATGTACTTACCTATCTCCTTCAGGTTTAATCACCGGCCTTTGCTCGCGGGTAGCCGGCGCGACCGGGAGACGTGTACTACCATGCTTGTACACGGTGGCCCCGTCCACCTGTACATCGCCCTCACTATCCGTAAGCTCATCCCCGCCATCCCCGCCCCCTGAGCCACCCGGACCCTCGGTCCAATCCGGCAACTCGGTACGATCCGGCCAGGTCTCCCATCCGGGCCTCTCCACGTCGGGTGAAGCCTCCGGAACCGTAGTCTCCTCCGGCTGCTCCTGGGCCGAATGCACCTCGACCCGAGGCTGCTCCTGGACCGAAGTCTCATGGGACGAATGCCCGTCAACAACAGACTCCTGGAACGGAGTCCCCGTAGCCTCCTCCGCAAACGGGTCGACCATACTAGTCCTATGCTCGGGTGAATGAGCTGCTGGTGGTGGCGAGGATGGCTCAACAGTCCTCCTGGATCTTCCGCAGCCACCACCTCTCCTTGTACACTTCCCCTTCTTCCCTACCCGACCAGCACCTCTCCCAGTGGGCAATGCCACCGACGAAGAAGAACCCACAGGTGGTGTCGACAGACTGCCTGCCAAGGCTCTACGGAGAGATAGGGGTGGAAGGGAAGTACCACCCCTCGTGCGTGGTGCCTGGGAAGAACCCGTCGAGCGATCTGGACAAGCGCCCACCATCTTTCCACACAAGATGACCTGCCATGATAAAGATTAAAAGATGTACAACATAAAAAAAATTAATAACTGACATGAATAATAATATGTACATGAATAATAAAGATTAAAATATATATAATTTAACTTGTGAATCTTACAAACTGATAATCATCATCAATAAATGCATCATCATCATCACTATCACGCATGTCTTCATGAATGACGTGCTCGTCGGGTTCAACGGCGTGAAGTTGTGAAAGGCCTTCCTTTAATCGTTGAAGCATTGACAGGTCATCCGCATCAGTAACCTCTACGAGTTCCAGGTCTTCTGGTTCCGGCTCAGGGCTGGAGTCGGATTCATTGTCGCTGTCTACTTCCATGTTCTTGGGTGAAGCACGACGGTTCTTGAAACGTTACTTGGAAAGACGTGTTTCTTGGAAGAATTCTCCATCATATGTGTCTGGGTTAATGTGAGGTTCATAATCCTGTTCATTTGGGACAGGTGGTCTTACATGTGGCGGCACTTCATAAACAACATACCAACCTTCCAGATTCTTATTCGTTTGGCATGTCCACGGTAGATAGAAAACTTGGGTCGCCTATTGAGCTGTAATATAGACATCGGGAACATCTAAATGGCTGTTTGGATTGATTTCGACTAGTCCTATATGTTCTTGAGTCCTTCTAGTCTTTTTCGGCTGGAACCAATAACATTTGAAGACTACGACGTTCGGTGGGTTTTCACCATAGAATTGAAGTTCATAAATTGCTTCAACTCTTCCATAATACTCGATAACACCTTCGCCGATAGCAGAGACACCACAATTTGTAGATTTCCGGTCGGGCATAGATAGCTCTTTGCCAAAGGTACGAAAGAGATATACCCGTTGATGTTGTATTTCTCAAATGAACGGACCTTATAGTGAAAACCATTAGCGACTTGTCTCAATTCGGCGTCCATAGACTCTGAATTAGCCTACAAGTTTAATACGAAATGGTTGTTGCATTAGCCGCAAGTTAGACCAAGAATGAAATGGTCCATTATTGATAATTACCGTTTGTTTGAACCAAGAGATGAAACCGGGATAGCCGCCTCCTGTCTTTGACAGAAGCTCATACTCTTCGACGGAATCATTTTCGATCACCGCTCCATCCGAGAATTTGACGACGTAACGGATGTTTGAAATATCCGGGAATAAGAGCAGTTCAAATGAATTAGAAGTTACAGGAAAATGTGCCGAGAACTCACTCGATGTACGGCCGCACTTCTGTTAGGTTGTTGAAGATATACAACGAAATGTTCCGCCATTCTTCGACATCCAACGTTATTGGTTTCGAAGCACCGGCTGGTGCGAGCTTCCCTTTGAATAGGCTGAGGTTGGATCCACCTTTTTTAGGGTCTTCATCATTGTGCCGAGGCTTCGGATTATGCAAATGATGATTTTTGGCTTCGTACTGTGTTGTCACAAAGTTTGCCACCTCCTCAGTAATGAATGCCTCAGCCATCGATGCTTCAATTCTACGCTTATTTTTACATTTAGCTCGAAGGGTCTTCTACATCCTCTCAGTTGCATAGCACCAACGATCTTGCACGGGCCCACCCAATCTTGCCTCGGTCGGTAGATGTAAAATCAAATGCTATATTGGATTAAAGAAGCCCGGTGGAAAGATCTTCTCTAACTTGCACAACAACTCCGGTGCAAACTCCTCCATGTCTTCTACCATGCCAGGCAACAATTCTTTCGCACAAAGAACACGGAAGAAATAGCTCAGCTCCGCCAGTACTAGCCATTCATCCTCAGGAATAAAGCCACGTAACATCACCGGCATTACCCGCTCTAGCCATATGTGCCAATCATGACTCTTGAGACCAAAGATTTTTAATTTTTCAAGACTCGCTCCCCTCTTTAGATTCGCTGCATACCCATCGGGGAACATCAAGTGCATTTTGACCCACAAGATAATTTCCCTCATAGCTGGCCTTCCAAGATTGAACCAGGCCTTTGGCTTCGACCACTTCTGCTTTCCTTTGCCTTCTCGCATGTTTTGTAACGGTCTATGACATACTGTCTCTTGATCGACTCTAGCCTTAATGTTATCCTTTGTCTTCCCATCTATGTCGAACAATGTACCAAAAATAGCCTCTCCGATATTCTTTTCAGTGTGCATCATGTCGATATTGTGTGGAAGAAGGAGGTCTTTGAAGTAAGGCAGATCCCAGAAGCATGGCTTGTGAGTCCAGGCGTGTTTTGAATTATACCCCTTGAAATATCGTGGACACTCTGGATCAGGCTCGAGGGTGTTTAACTGATCCAGGATCTATTGGCATGTGAATGCAGGTGGTGCCAAGTTTTTGACAACTTTACCTTTGGTAAAGTTCTTCTTGTCTTTTCTGAAGTGATGGTCAGGATCCAGGAACTGTCTATGCAAGTCAAAGCAAGAATACTTCCGACCCTCCTGCAACCAATGAAACTGAAGAGCTGCCTTGCATTGGGGGCACGGGAACCTTCCATGCACACACCATCCAGAGAATAGCGCATACGCTGGCAAGTCATGCATAGAGTACATGTACCACACATGCATTTTGAAGTTTTCTTTTCTAGCGGCATCGTATGTCTTGACCCCATTATCCCAAGCTTCTTCCAATTCATCCTTAAGCGGTTGCAGGTACACATTCATATTCTTCCCCGGATAATTGGGCCCTGGAATTATCAACATCAGAAATATGTTCTTTCTTTGCATAATTTGCCCGGGGGGAGATTGAGTGTAATGACAAATACACGCCAACAACTGTATTGGGTTGTCGTCATGCCGAAGGGATTAAAACCATCCGTGGCGGCGTAGACTCAAGGATTCCTTGGATCTGCCGCTTTATCCTGATGCAATCCATCGAAATGTTTCCACGATTCCCCATCCGATGTGTGTACCATCATCTTATTCCCATACGCATCTAGTTCGGTTCTTTTGCCCAATTTGTGCCATGTCATCTGCCTGGCTGTCTAATTAGGCTTAAAACCCCTCCTCTGCAGGTGTTTAATCATTACAGCCTCTGTCGTCTTTTTATAGTTGTCGCATCCAGGACAGGGGCAATAGTTTCTTTCCTGGCCATTTGCGAATGCGGCTTTCACAAATTCCTTTGTTTTTACAAATCATTCTTTCGTCATCTCTTTCTGACTAGGGTGACCGGTATACATCCACACACGATCACTCATCTTGCGTAGCTACTAAAGACAGAACAAATATATTTATATATAATTTAGCATTTATATTCATCGGTTAATCAGGTTCGCCATTTTTATTACGTCCAGGAAACCTACACGCTAATAGGTAAAGATAGGTCCTAATCCCACCCGAGTATGTGTAGATCGGGTTCGTTTTCCCATGCTCTGCTCCGGATCCAATGCAAAATTTCGGCAGCACCTCCCCGATGTTCTCCTGATACACGTCTCCGCAATAAACAGAGAGGATGTGCATCCAGAGAACAACAGGGAGGCACTGATGAAATTCCGCATCGGATCCAGAGCACAGCATACGGGAAAAATGAACCCAAACTACACATACTCGGGCTGTCCATGGATAATGTTGGACAATTCGAAAGGATGGCGGTTATAAATATGCAAAGACATGCATATTTATAGATGTCGCCCTTTCGAACGGGAGACGCATACTGGTCACGCATACTGATAAATTAATTGAATTACCTAAATCTAGAAAGTTTCATCCAGAAACCGAGCCACAGTAAATGAAGGGGCGAGGAGGAGATGAAATTTGTACTGACCCACAAATGCAGGGGCAGAGCTCGTACAACGCACGGGCAGGTCTTCGCACACCATACCTCACAGCAACGAGACAACTATCACATGTAAATCCACCCGATCAACACAAATATTCTAATTATGTCATTTTAGAGGAAAACAAGTTAAGAATATAATATTCATGATCTAACCAAGGTTTTTATGCCATTTTGTAGCTAAATGGGCTAATTATCTCATTGTTGGGGAAAATAAGGTCAGGAGAATAAGAAAGAGGAGAAGGAAGAGCAGGAGGAGGAGAAGAAGAAGAAATCAAGAAGAAGGAGAAGGAGGAGAAGAAGGAGGAGGAGAAGGTATTCTTGTTCTCTTCTTCTCTTCTTCTTCTCTTCTTTTCTTCTTCTTTTCTGCTTCTCCTTCTTATTTTTGTCTTCTCCTCCTCCTATTCTTCTTCTTCTTCTTCTTCTTCTTCTTCTTCTCCTCCTCCTCCTCCTCCTCCTCTTCTTCTTCTTCCTATTCTTTCTATTAAGCTAACTAAATAACTAACCTAACTTACCAAGCTAACTAAACCTATCGCTAAACCTAGATAGCACTAAACAGCAAAAAATAACAAAAACAGAATCTACCACTATAACAAAAATAGAATCTACCACTAAGTAACTAAAAAAGAATCTAGCTACCACTAAATACCAAACAATAAAAAATCAACTTCTTCTTCTTTTTTCTCTTCTTCTCCTTCTCATTTTTTTCTTATTCTCTTCTTCTTTACTCCTTCTCCTTCTTATTTTTTTCTTCTCTTCTTCTTCTTCTTCTTCTCCTTCTTATTTTTTTCTTCTCCTCTTCTTCTTCTTCTTCTTTTTATTCTCCTCCTCCTCCTCCTTTTCTTCTTCTCCTCTTCTTGTCCTCCTCCTCCTCCTCTTCTCCTCTTCTCCTCCTCCACCCGACTAACCAAGCTAACTAACTAACCTAACTAAAAATACTAACCTAACTAAATCTACCACTAAAACTACTAACAATAACAACAACTAAAACTACTAAAAAATAATAAAACTACTATAAAATAATGCGGGTGGGGGGTGGGGGTGGGGGTGTGGGGGCTCACCGGGAGGGGCGGCTGTGGAGGGGCCGGGGTGGTGGGGGTGGTGGGGCGGCGCCGGGGGCGCCAGGGGTGGCGGCGCGACGGTGGTGGGGCAGCGGCAGCGGGGGCGAGGTGGGGAGAGAGAGAGGGGCGGCGGCGGGGGCGACAGAGGCGACAGGGGCAGTAGTGGGGGCGACAGGGGCGGTGCCGGGGGCGACAGGGGCGGCGGCGCAGCGGTGGTGGCCGCGGTCATTACAGAGAGAGGGGCGCGCGGGGTGGCGAGAGAGAGAGGGGCGCGGGGTGACCGTTACAAAGAGAAAGAGAGGGGCGGGGTGGGGGGACGGAGCCTTTAACGGTGTTAGAGCATTGCCGTCTGCCTCCGGACTCTTTGCCGTCCGCTAGCAGACGGCAAACGTCCGACTCTAGTTTGACCTAGCCACCCCGCGGTCAGGTGGGCCTATCTATATCTTTGCCGTCTGCGTCTGGACTCTTTGTCATCCGCTAGCACACGACAAAGATGTGACAGATGGCAAAAAGACTTTATGCCATCAGCCTGTGCTTTGCCGTCTGTTTTGCTGAAGTTGACGGCAAAGACACTCTTTGCCATCAGCTAGCAGACGGCTAAGACTAGGCAGATGGCAAAAAACTGTTTTCCAGTAGTGGTTGTTGATAAACCTAGAAAAATGCTCGCCACACATTGTGGCCATGTACTAGTGGTAGACGAGGACGTCATGTTGTATGCACAACTGCGCAATGACAACCATATGATCTTGCCCGACATGACTGCTGGTGAACTCGAGGTCGAAGCCGACCACTTAGTACTCGTCCTTAGCAAGCAACTGCTCCATAGTTTGGATGGAGCTCTCGATCGAGACCGGCTCATTCATGTACACTACCGAGAGTTCCTTCCCCCTCACGTGGATTTCCACTATGTGATGCATGGTGAACTGCCAGTTGTTATGATCGTCGACCACTTGGAGCGCCATTGGAACCATTGGACATCCTCTCTGTATGTGTCGTCGTGGGTGTGCTTATTGTGTCGTGTGACGCGAGAGATGAAGGTAAATGGACGCGGGAATAAATGGGGGTTGATAGGTATCCAACGTATCTATAACTTTTCGATGTTCCATGCTGATATATTATCATTCTAGAATACTTTTATAGTATTTATTTACCAATTTATATTATTTTTTTAGCACTAACCTATTAACCCATTGCCGAGTTCTAGTTGTTATGTTCTGCTTGTTTTTCACTTTTTAGGTTCTCCATACAAAACGAAGTCCAAACTCCTTGAAACTTTTTGGTGAGTTTTTTCTAGACGAAAAGAAGACCAACAAGCATTGGAAGTAGGTTCGAGGCCTCATGAGGGTCCCACAAGCTAACAGGGTGCGGCCTGGGGTGGCTGATGGCTTGTGCCTCCCTCGTGGCCCTCCCGACTCCGTTCTTTAGCTTATAAATTCTCATCTTCCCTAAAAATACTGAAGGGTGTCCCGAAACACATTTTACGCTACCGCAAGTCTGTGTTTCGATGGGAGACTAATAACCCACACGCAATAGTTTTCGATGGCAGAGTATTCAACCCAAACTTATAGATTCGACACAAGGGGAGCCAAAGAATATTTGCAGGTATTAGCAGCTGAGTTGTCAATTCAAACACACTTAGATATTTAGTATATGCAACACAGTGATTAGTAGCACGGACATATGATAGTTTTGATCGCAATGGTAACACTAGCAGGAATAACGGTAATAGTGATAGCAGTTTTGTAGCAGTTGTAACGCCAGTAGGAACAATAGTAACTTAGCAAGGCTAATATGCAGAAACATCATAGGCACTGGATCGGTGATATTGCTGGATAATATTCATCATATAACAGTCATAACATAGGGCGACACAAAACTAACCCTCGTTCATCATATAATGTAGGCATGTATTCCGTAAATTGTCATACATGCTTATGGAAAAGAACTTGCATTACATCTTTTGTCCTACCCTCCTGTTGCAGAGGGGTCCATAAGGAAACTAAGGGATATTAAGGCCTCCTTTTAATAGAGAACCGGAACAATGCATTAACACATGGTGAATACATGAACTCCTCAAACTACGTTAATCACCGGAAAGAGTCCCAATTATTGTCACTTTGGGGTATGTGGATCCTAACACGTAGTAGGTGCATATAACTTCCAAGATTGGATCAGGAACATAGATATAATGGTGAAAACATAAATGGTTCAGACCTGAAATCGTGGCACTCGGGACCTAGTGATAAGCATTAAGCATAGAAAAGTCATAACAACATCAATGTCCGAACATAGTGGATACTAGGGATCAAGCCCTAACAAAACTAACTTGATTACATGATGAATATCATCCACTCTTCACCGACCAGCAAGCCTACGAAGGGATTACTCAATCCCGGTGGAGAGGATCATGTAATTGGCGATGAAGGAGGGTTGGTGATGACGAAGGCTGGAGATTCCCCTCTATGGAGCCCCAAACGGACTCCGGATTAGGCCTCCCAATAAAGAATAGGAAGTGATGGCGGCTCCGTATCGTGAGACGCGATGGAACTTCCTCTGTTATTTTTTCTCCAACTCTAGGATTTTATAGCACTGGAATTAGGGTCTGGGGAGCCCCGTGGTCCCCACTAGACACCAGGCCACGCTAGGGGGGCTCGCGCGCCGTGGTGCCTGGTGGGAGCGTGGGGCCTCCCCTGTGGTGAGTCTTGGTTCCAGTATTTTCATTTATTCCATTAAAAATCTCCAAAATGTTTCTTTCCATTCCGAGAACTTATATTTCTGCTGAAAACAATGTCAGTCCGGTTTACTTTCATTGAAATCATGCAAATTAGAGTCCAAAACAAGAGCAAAAGCGTTAGGAAAAGTAGATACGATGGATACGTATCAACTCCCCCAAGCTTAACCCATTTTTTGTCCTCAAGCAATTCAGTTGACAAACTGAAAGTGATAAAGAAAAACTTTTATGAACTCCTTTGTTCTTGTTTACATATACATGCTTAGAGGGCACCCAGGTTTTCAACATAAATCATGACTAATCATATCAACAATAATCTTTAGAAACTATATAAGCTCATCTGAATGTCATAATCAACTAGCGAGCAATAATAATATAACTCAAACGCCAACACTTGGTCAAAACAATCATGATATAATATGACAACAATGGTATCTCGATAGCCATTTCTGAGACCGCAAAACATAAATGCAGAGCTTCTCCAAAGTTCAAGCAGCAACTAGACATTGTAGTTCATGGTAAAAGAGATCGAGTCATGCTGCAAACAACGACTAACTAGACAAAAAGCATGAGGATGGCACCACTACTCTCAGGTCTAGTTCTTATTTGAGAAGATGATGACTCAAAGTAAAAATAAAATAACATGAAAGTAAATAGAAAGTCCCTTCATAGAGGGAAGCAGGGATTTGCAGAGGTTCCACAGCTCATAGCAAAAATCAGAGATAAATTATTTCCGTAGGTACACCCTTCCTGTCAATGTTACGATCAAGAGTTATCGGTATCTTCCATCCTGATCAAATTAGTGGTGGTTCCCAAGTGGTAAAAGTAAAGGTTTACCCCTCGTCCACCAACAAACACACCCCACGACTAGCCGAATCCATGGTTGCCGTCCATACCAACAACAATCGAGGGGAGTTTTGTTTAAGTATTTGCGATTTATGATTTCGGGATTGGAAGTCCCTTTTTGCGAGCCCCTCTCATGCAAGAATGAGTGAATAAACACTCATCATGAGAATAACCCTCTTAGCATGGAAGATACTGACGGCCACTTGTCGCTCCATGAGTGGTCCAGGCACACAAAATAGAAGTTCATTTCAAATATTAGAGGTGGCACATGCAAATTTACTTCGAACTGCAAGGTAATACTCCATATAGGTAGATATAGTGGACTCATCTGGAACAACTTTGTTTCAAGGATTTTGATGCACAAGCAGTATTTGTGGTTAGTACAGGCGAAGGCTAGAAAATAGGTTGGGAAGTGACAAGCTAGAGAGCGAAGATGGTCGTGAACATGCTTTATGAATAATTATCGTTGCATACTAGCATGAGTAGGATATAAACACCATGAACATAATATCGTGGAGGCTATGTTGGTTTTGATTCAACTACATGCATGGACATGCGCCAAGTCAAGCTACTCAAACATTCTAAGGAGGATATCATATCATCATCCTATATCGCAACCATTTTAAAGCATGTTCACATCCAAGATAAATCATTATCCACTCCTAGCTACTTAAGCATGGCATGAACAACAATAATCTCTAATTGTCATTGCAAACATGTTTGGTCATAATACGCTGAATCAACGATACTGGTCTAAACATATTTACAAAAACAAAAACCAGTTGAGTTCATACCTGTTCTCTGTGCCATAGTCACTTCATCAAATATCGTCATTATTGACTTTCACTTGCATGACTGAATGATATTAAAATAATAATAGTTCAAGAGTGTCATGGACTAAGCTGGAATCTGCAACATTTTATTCAAAAAGGAGAAGACAAAGTAATATGGGCTCTTTTATTAGATTAATAACAATGCATATGAGAGCCACTCAATATTTTCATGGTGGTCTTCCCCTTGGGTATAACTCGAAGAAGGGAAAAGAAATTCAGAGAAACACACTAAAATATTTTTGGAGTTTGTAGTTTTTCTAGAAGAAAGAGAATTAAGGAAGGGAAAATAAAACTAGAAAAACTATTTACACAAGAAAGCTCCCAACAAGTAAAAGAAGAAAATATAAATCTTTTTGGGTTTTCTTTTAATGCCGGAACTAAATTACGCTAGAAAGAAAAACTGAAAATAAGTGAGAAATATTTTTGGATTTTCTGCAAGTTTTTCAAACACACAAGAAGAAGGAAAGAAAACTAAATCTATTATGGATTATACAGTACAAGAGTGTGAACACCAACAACTAGAATATGTAAGCAGGAATGTGAAGTCGGTGGAAACACGTACTCCCCCAAGCTTAGGATTTTGGCCTAGTTTGGTAATCACCACCCGTAGTGGCCTGGGTAATAGTCAGTATGGTAACTCATGGAAGCCCTTGGTGCAGCCTCCATGGCTTGAAAAATAGCGTCCACTGTCGCGTTGTATTCCTATGCCTCGATCTCATAGACATAATATCTTTCGTTTCCCTGATAATCAAAGAGGGCAGGTGCAGGAAAAATAACAGGCACAATAGATTTCTTATTAAACATTAGCTTGTAGTTATAATCAGTAGCGGTGGCCTATATGAAGATGTGGTGCTTCAAGGCCTCAAAATCTAAATACCGAGTAGGAAGAATAGGATCACTAGACTGCGGTGACACGCCACACTTCTTAGCTAAACGGGAAGCATAAATCCCGCCATAAAAATGACCACTATTAGAATTGTGTTGCAATCAGCGTGCTACGATTTCTCCAAGATTACATCATTTAATTCCAGTTAACGCAATATGTAGGAGATTCAAGTCTGGGGCACATAAGGTACTACAATCTTGCTTGCCCACTATGCATTTTCCATTAAATAGTGCTAGGTAAGGAACTGAAGAAAATGTATAAAATTTATTCTACCTTGAGTTATTCCCCTATCATCACCAAAGCAAAGACTAGTTAAAAATCCCTCATATTCAGATGTTGGTGGTTCGTCAAGCGAACCACAACATGGAATTTTACATGCATCAGAGAAATCATCTAGAGACATAGTGAAGCCATTTTCGTAGAGTTTAAAGGAGACTCTGAATTCTCAAGGATAAAATTTAAATCCCTTACTGAAAGTTTGAGTAAGATGATAATGTGGCATGCACTTATCTGTGATGAAGGGTGCGAGCTCAGTATTACGAATGTATTGCTCAAATTCTTCCTTAAAGCCTGCACCCAACATGAAGTCATCACTTGGCCAAAGACACGATTTGGTGTGAGCTCCTCGCACCGAACTTTCACTTGGCTCAGCATAAGACTGTAGTATCAAAGTCTCACTAGATGATGCCTCCGAGGAGTTCGTCCTCAAAGAAGTTCTCTTGAACCAGATCATTATTCCTACACACAAATTTCCGTAAAATTTTGGGTCACAAAATAAAGTTAACAAAACTTCACAAGAATGATAGCAACTACTCATAGGGATGACTAGAGCCTAAAAGAAGCATTCAAACTACTTGGAAATTCAAGAATTCAGCATGCAAGCTCATCTACAACAGCACCTAGAGTAGCTAATTACTTCTAAGATAAACAAATAAATCAAAAACTAATTGGAGGAGTGGGGGAGTTACATACCAAGGAGCAATCCCCCAAAATAGTTTCAGAAATGGAGTTTCGAGCAAAGAGATCGAAATCCGCATGTTTAAGAGCAAGAACACGAGAGGGAGAGATACAGTGATTTTTTTTCTCGAGGTAGGTGACGAAGTGAGTTGAAGGAATAAGTGAGGGGGCCCCGAGGGGCCCACTAGACACCTGGTTGCATTTGGTGGGGGTGGCACGCCCTGGTGCCTAGTGGGCACCTCGAAAACCCCCATGTGGTGAGTTCAGTGCCACGTATTTTTAAATATTCAGAAAAAAATGTGCAAAAATTCCACGTCATTTGGAGAACTTTTATATTTGGGCACTTTTTGATTGCACGTAAGAAATAGAAAATAGGATAATCATGACATTTATTGCATTTAAATAAAAATAACAGGAAAAGTAAAATGGATACAAAGAGTTGTGCCTACTGAATTCATCGACCTCATGCCTCTTGAAAATGATTCATTAACAAGGTTGATCAAGTCTTATTAAGAACCACTTCCAATTAGCATGATCTCGAAGATTTTTCATAAAACACTAAGTTACCTCAATGGGGATGTGCATATCCCCAACAGTAAGTATCTCATATTTATTTATGGGAGTAGGTAGAGGTAGTTGAAAACTTTCATTGGTGCTAGTCATAGATTTTTCAATAACATTAACACCATTCACTTGGAATTGTTTCCTCGGAAAATGCACCATATGTTCTTTACCGTTGACATGAAAAGTGACCTTCCTTTTGTTGCAATCAATAACTACCCCTGCAATATTCAAGAAAAATCTACCAAGGATAATCAACATGTTGTCGTCCTCGGGCATATCAAGTATAACAAAGTCTATCAAGATAGTAACATTTGCAACAACAACGGGTACATGCTCACAAATACCGATAGGTATGGAAGTTCATTTGTCAGGCATTTGCAATGAAATTTAAGTAGGTGTGAGTTTATTCAAGTCAAGACTTTTGTATAAAGAGAAAGGCATAACACTAATACCGGGTCATAGATCACATAGAGCAGTTTTCACATAGTTACTTTTGATGGAGCATGGTATAGTTGGTATTCCTGGATCTCCTAGCTTTTTAGGTACTCCATCCTTAAAAGTATAATTAGCAAGCATGGTAGAGATTTCAGATTTAGGTATTTTTCTTTTATTAGTGACGATGTCTTTCATGTACTTAGCATAAGGGGCCATCTTTAAAAGATGAGTTAAAAGAGTATACAAAAAGACTAGCCTAAGAATTTCAGCAAAGCGTTTAAATTCGTCATCATCTTTTTTCTTAGTTGGTTTAGGTGGATACGGCATGGGTTTTTGAACCCCTGGATATCTTTCTTTGCCATGCTTTCTAGCAACAAAATCTCTTTTATCATAACGTTTGTTCTTAGGTTGTGGGTTATCAAGATCGACACCAGGTTCTATCTCAACATCATTATATGGTTCTTTATCATTGTCAGGTTGAGCATATATATGAGCATCATCATTATCATCTTCATTATCACTAGGTGAATGCTCACTACCAGATTGATTTTCAGCATGAGAGATAGAGATATGATTAGCAGAAGGTCTTCCTACTTCAGGTTCACTAGAAGTATGCAAGGTCCTATCATTTTTACTTTTCTTTGTGTTCCTAGAAGTAATAGGTGCATCAATATTAATTCTTTGTGAATCTTGTTCAGTTCTTCTAGGATGACCTTCTAGATATAGTGGATCTTGAGTCATTGTTCCTCCTCTAGTCATTACTCTAACAACATGATCATTCCTATTATTAGTCATTTGATGAAGTAGCTCACTTTTGGATTTAGCAACTTGTTCTAGTTGGGTTTGAACCATAAAAGCATGTTTTCCTACACCTCTTACATCATTGCTGATTCTTAATAACAAGTCACTTAAGCGAGCAATCATATCACAGTTTTGTTTCAATTGTTTCATGACATAGGAGTTTAAATGCTCTTGATTTTTAATATAATTATCAAACTCATATAACCATTGACTAGGATGTTTATTGTAAGGGATACCACCTTCATCAAACTTTAAATGAGAATTTATTTCCACCACCTTTGGTGGTGTTTTGGGACCATGGATTTCTTTCATAGGTGGTAAATCCTTCACATCTTGAGCTTTAATGCCTGTTTCCTGCATACATTTGTTTGCTTTTTGCATAATTTCAGGACTAAGGAATAAGATACCCCTCTTCTTTGGAGTGGATTTAGGCGGTGGTTCAGGAAGTATCCATTCATCATAATTCTTCAATATATTAGTCAATAACTCCTCAGCTTATTTGACAGCTCATTCCCTGAAAACACAACCAACACAACTATCTAGGTGGGCCCTAGAAGCATCGGTTAGTCCATTATAAAATATATCAAGTACTTCATTTTTCTCAAGAGGATGATCAAACAAAGCATTAAGTAATTGGAGAAGCCTCCCCAAGCTTGTGGGAGACTCTCTTCTTCAATTTGCACAAAGTTAAATATTTCGTGTAAGGCATCTTCTTTCTTATGAGCAGGAAAATATTTTTCAAAGAAGTAGTAAATCATATCTTGTGGAATACGCACACAACCAGGAGCAAGAGTATTATACCAAATCGCATCATTAGTAAGTAGGGTGGCTATATCATTTTGCTTAGTGAGATGTGCACCAATAGTTTCATTTTCATAGCCATGAAAAGATTCAGATTCAACAAAAGTAAATATCTTTGCGAAAAACAAAATTCATAATCCTTATTAGTAACAAAGATAGGTGAAGTAGCAAACTTAGGATCATATTTCATTCTAGCATTCAAGGATTTTTCTTTCAACTTGCATAGTAGTTTCTTAAGATCTTCACCATTCTCACAAACAAGAAAGTCTCTAGCTATTTCTTCATCCATAACATAACCTTCAGTATTTGAAGCATTTCAGTTCTAGGATAGTCATGTCTAAAAGGTATTTTGATATTTTTAGTAGAAAAGAATTCATCAGTTTCAATAGTATCATCAGTTTTAGCATGCTCAATTTCTTTAGCTCTAGCAAGTTGTTCATCAAGAAATTCACCAAGTGGCACAGTATCATCAAGAAAGGTACTAGCATAATCATAAGCATCATTTATTGCAGAGGTGGCATCATCAATAACTTGCGACATATCATGATTAATAGCATGTGGTGGTGGTGGTGTTGCAAGTCTATTCAAAATAGAGGGTGAATCAAGTGTGGAGCTACATGGAAGTTCCTTACCTCCCCTCGTCTTAGAGGGAGCGATCTTGGTTCTTGGATCTTTCAGATTCTTCATAGTAATCAATAAATAGATGTCCCAAGTGACTCATTAGATATAGCTATGCTCCCTGGCAACGGTAACATAAAACATTCTTGATAACCCAGAAGTATATGGGATTGCAATAGTTTTCGACAGTAGAGTATTTAACCCACATTTATAGATTTGACACAAGGGGAGCCAAAAATATATGCACGTATTAGTAGTCGAGTTTTCAATTCAACCACAGTTGGAGATTTAGTATCTGCAACATAGTCATCAGTACCACATTAATATGATAGTTTTAATAGTAGTGGTAAAAGTAGCAGCAGTAACAATAATAGTAGCAATAGTAACGCTAACAATGATAGCAGTTTTGTAGTAGTTGTAGGAGCAGTAGCAACAGTAGTATCTTAGCAAGGCTAATATGAGGAAAACTCATAGGCACTCGATGAGCGATATTGCTAAATAATATTCATCATATTACAGACATGACATAAGGCGACATAGAACTAGCTCCTGTTCATCGATATAATTTAGGCATGTATTCCAAAAATAGGCATACGTGCTTATGAAAAGAACTTGCATGACATTTTTTGTCCTACCCTCCAATGGCAGCGGGGTCCACAAGAAAACTTAGGGATATTAAGGTCTCCTTTTAATAGAGAACCAGAACAAAGCATTAAGACATAGTGACTACATGAACTCCTCAAACTACGGTAATCACCAGAAAGAATCCCAATTATTGTCACTTTGGGGTATGCGGAGCCTAACATGTAGTAGGTGCATATAACCTGCAAGATCGACTCAGGAACATAGATATATTGGTGAAAACACAATCGGTTCAGATCTAAAATCATGGCACTCGGGCCCTAGTGACAAGCATTAAGAATAGCAAAGTCATAACAACATCAATCTTCGAACATAGTGGATACTAGGGATCAAGCCCTAACAAAACTAACTCGATTACATGATGAATCTCATCCAGCTCTTCACCGACCAGCAAGCCTATGAAGGGATTACTCACTCTCGATGGAGAGCATCATGGAATTGGCAATGAAGCACGGTTGGTGATGATGAAGACCGAAGATTCCCCTCTCTGGAGCCCCAAACAGACTCCAGATTAGGCCTCCCGATGAAGAACAGGAGGTGGCGGCGGCTGTGTATCGTGAAACGAGATGAAACTTCCTCTCTTATTTGTTTCTCCAAAAATAGGATTTTATAGCACTAGAATTAGGGTCAGCGGAGCCCCGTTGGCTCCACTAGAAACCAAGCCGCGCCAGGGGGCTGGCTGGTGACCCACAAGTATAGGGGATTTATCGTAGTCCTTTTGATAAGTCAGAGTGTCAAACCCAACGACGAGCGGAAGGATCTGACAAGTGGTTTTCAGCAAGGTAACGTCTGCAAGCACTGAAATTATCGGTAACAAGTAGTTGTGTGGTGAGATGATTCGTAGGAAGTAGCGAGTAACTAAAGTAACAACAGTGCAGCAAAGTGGCCCAATCCCTTTTATAGAAAGAGACAAGCCTGGACAAACTCTTATAGGAGGTAAAGTGCTCCCAAGGACACATGGGAATTTCTGTCAAGCTAGTTTTCATCATGTTCATATGATTCGCGTTCGTTACTTTGATAGTTTTATATGCGGGTGAACCGGCGCTTGGGTACTGCCCTTACTTGGACAAGCATCCCACTTATGATTATCCTCTCTCGCAAGTATCCGCAACTACGAAAGAAGAATTAAGACAAAGTCTAACCATAGCATTAAACTAGTGGATCCAAATCAGCCCCTTACGAAGCAACGCATAAACTAGGGTTTAAGCTTCTGTCACTCTAGCAACCCATCATCTACTTACTACTTCCCAATGCCTTCCTCTAGGCCCAAATAATGGTGAAGTGTTATGTAGTCAACATTCACATAACACGACTAGAGGAGAGACAACATACAACACATCAGAATATCGAACGAATACCAAATTCACATGACTACTTATAGCATGACTTATCCCATGTCCTCAGGAACAAAAGTAACTACTCACAAAGCATAATCGTATTCATGACCAGAGAGGTAATGAGTAGCATAAAAGATATGAACATATAATCTTCCACCAAGTAATCCAACTAGCATCAACTAAAAAGAGTAATTAACACTACCAGAAACCTTACAAGTACCAATCGGATTCGCGAGACGGAGATTGGTTACAAGAGATGAACTAGGGTTTGGAGATGAGATGGTGCTGATGAAGATGTTGATGGTGACGAGTCCCCTCCAATTGGTGATGACGATGGCGACGATTTCCCCCTCTGGGAGGGAAGTTTCCCCGGCAGGATCGTCCTGCCGGAGCTCTAGATTGGTTCTGCTCAAGTTCCGCCTCGTGGCGGCGGCGAATCCTCCAAAAAGCCTCCTCCTGATTTTTTTTCTGGAATGAAACCCTTCTTGTAGAAAAAGGGGGGAGCCAGAGGGCCAAGTGGGAGCCCACAAGCCCCCTAGGCGCGGCCAAGGGGGAGGCCGCGCCTAGCAGGCTTGTGGCCTCCTGCTGGCGCCCCTCTCGTACTTCTTCGGCCCAGTATTTTTTATAAATCCCAAAAAAATCCTTGTTGATTTTCACGGCTTTTGGAGTTGCGCAGAATAGGTATCTCAAACTTGCTCCTTTTTCAGGCCAGAATTCCAGCTGCCGGCATTCTCCCTCTTCATGTAAACCTTGCAAAATAAGAGAGAAAATGCAAAAGTATTATACCGTGAAGTGTAATAACAGCCCCAAAAGCAATAAATATCAACATGAAAGCATGATGCAAAATGGACGTATCAACTCCCCAAGCTTAGACCTCGCTTGTCCTCAAGCGAAAGCCGAGATCAATAAATATGCCCACATGTTTAGAGAGAGAGGTGTCGACAAAACAAGATACGAACATGCAAGCATCATGATCATGATCAGAACGGCAATACCATCATATCATCTCTTATACTAAAGTGACAACTCCTATACAAAGTAAAGTATGGATCAAGAACCTTACCGAGAATTAACAACCGACAGCCTTTAGTCATTGAAGCAATTGCAATTTATCACAACATCGGAAACATTGTAAAGCAAATCCACATACTCAATCATCTTTTCGTTCTCTACAATTGCTACAACTCACGTGGTACTCATGAGATCAAAGTTTCAACTGGACACAGAGAAAGATAGGGGCTTATAATTTCGCCTCCCAACCATTTACCTCAAGGGTAATGTCAATAGTAATAACTCATGAATACTTACTTCCAAGTTGACATATGAATATAGATCTTTCCCTAGCATATGACGTTAGCCAACGTAAAGGCGAAATAAGGAATCGGTGAAGATCACCACGACTCTTTCAAGGGCAAAAAGTAAAGGTACGAGATAGGCCCTTCACAGAGGGAAGCAGAGGTTGTCATGCGCTTTTGAGGTTTGGATGTCCGTCCTCTTAGTGTGGAGGAACATCACTTTATATTGCCTCCTGTGATAAAGAACTTTATTATACAATCTGTCGCTTTTATGTCTTCCTCGTCACAGGTTTGTACATATTAGGGAGCAATTTTTATTGCTTTCACCGATGAAAACTTACTTGAGGGATCTTATTCAATCCATAGGTAGGTATGGTGGACTCTCATGGCAAAACTGGGTTGAAGGTTTATGGATGCACAAGTAGTATCTCTACTTGGTGCGGGAGTTTTGGCTAATATGAGGTGGAAGCAATCCTTACATGCTAAGGGATCTCTAGTCATATAAGATTGTTTGGAACCAAGCAAACACAATTCATTATGCTGTCTTCCTTGTCCAACATCTACTTCTAAGCATGTAATAGTTTAGTGAGCGTTCACAATCATAGATGGTGTTAAAGATGATATATTTATATGTGAACCTCTCCTTCTTTATCACTTCCTATTAATTGCAACAATGACCAAGGTCTACGTTTGTCTACCCTCAACAAGTTTCAATCATCATTCTTTTTATATGTGAAGCCATCATTTCCCATAAGATCATTACATGATCTTTCATGCTTTTGTTCTTTTCTCATTCTCTTGATCATGGCATGAGGCAAGGCCCTTTAACTAAGACACTCTTTATTATATGGCTCACGAGCTCGAATACATCGGGGGTGACACAAAGCAAAACTCAAGCCTAAAACACTAAGAACTAAAATCTACTAGAGAAAGATAAAACCAAAAAGTAAAAAACTAAAACAAAGGTAAAGGCAAAATATATGATGGTGATACGGTATCGAGGCAACTCCCCCAAGCTTGGCACAAGCCAAGGGGATTGCCCATACCAATGCTCAATTGTCTTCCTTTGGTGGTGATAGTGGAGTTGTTGCAACATGAGTATGATCCTCCGTCTTCCAAGGCATAGGTGCTCCATCATGGAAAGATGACCGAGTCTCCGGAATCCTCAAATGTGCAGCCAACCGTATTGATTTAAATCTATACTCATGCTCACAGTTTTGGTTCTGCAGATGTAACATCCCAAATTTTGGAATGTTAAAAAAATTATTAGATTGTTTGTTTGTTTGCTTCAGTGATTGAAGCTTGAGTGAAATTTGAAACTTTTCAAAACTTTTGAATGAGAGGGAATAAAATGACTTTCCCCATCAACGGTAAATTCAAATTCAAAAGCAATGAGAGAAGATGACATGACTTCTTCAACTATAAAGAATTTGAATGGAGTTTGCATTTGAATTCTTTCAAATTTTCCTTCTGCATCTCTACTTTTCTTCTCCGAGAAAATACCCCAAAAATAAATTCTTGCAAGCAAGAAAGATCGGATCAAAATGACCCTCCCAAAATCAGGGGCATTTTTGAAAATATTTGTGCCAAGAAAAACCAAAGTTTTATGGCGAAATTAATTGCCAAAAAGAAAATAAAACCTTAGGGGTTTTTCTGAAAAAACATTTTTTAAAAGTTTTTATTTTGGTCTTGGAAAAATGATAAACGATTAGGAAATTTTTTTCTAAAATTTTTGGTATATAATACCCCTATATTTATTATTTGTTTTGTTTCCTTTTTATTTTTAATACTTGCTGTTTTTGAAAAAAACTAAATCGGGAATGTTTTTTTAATTTCGAAAGCGCTATCGGGCTGCCCCGCCTGGCCCGGGATCCAGATCCCCTCCGCATCGGTCGGCCGACCGAGCTGCACCGCGCCCCCCTCGCTGACCGCGGGCCCCACCGCCCGACCCTGCCCCGCACCGGTCACCCCCCACCTCTCTTTCCTTTCTCCCTCTCTCTCTTTCCTTCCTCTCCCCGACCGGCCGAGCTCGCCGGAGCTTCCTCCCCCATCCCGATTCCCTTCCCCTTTAAGCCCCTCGCTCCCCCTATAAAGCTTCCCACTCGCCACCGCACCCCCTTCCCCTTCCCCAGCCCGAGCCCCTTGCCCCCACGCCACCCCTGCCACGTCGCCGGAGTCCCGAGCCCCGGTCGAAGCTCCCCCGAGCTCCTCTGCTCACCCCGGAACCTCCCTCGCCTTGCCGTCACCGCCAATCAACGGAGGAGGTCCGCCGCCGTCTTCCCCAACCCTCGGAAGTCGCCGGAGACCCTGGGTCCACCACCCCCGTCAACCGCGCTGCCTCGGCCTTGCCGGAGACATCACCGGAGTCCACCTCCACCGCGGTGAGAAACCCCCATCTCCCCTTAGCCGTCCGATTTGTATTCGGCGCGTTAGATTAGATCCCGAGTACCCCTTCGGCTTTAGACAAAAAACTGACACAACTTTTTATTCACTTAAGATTAGCCAGGGACTTTTACTTATATTCCGGATGTTTGTTAGAATTCCTTGCAGCAAACATCTTAGGACCAATCAGAGAGCGCCACGTGTACACAGTGTCCGATTAGATTAATTTTTTCTTTTTTGTTTTAATTCCAAAAACAAAGAGAGTTTTAATTTTGTTTTGATCATAACTTTTGATCCATAACTCCAATGGAGTTGAAACTTGTTCGAGTATATCACAATTTTCCTGTAGTTTTCAAACACATATTATGTATCTATGTTTGAAATTTTGAAATTTTAATTAGATCAGATTTAGTTTAAACCTTGTTTTGCTTATTTTGGGAGTTTAAAAATAGCTTTTAATTTGATTCTTTTTGCTACTACTTCCTAGTGATTATATCTTTCTGTAGTATAAGTTTCAAAAAAATTACATAATTTTACTTGGGGTTGTATCAAAAACAGATTCTGTCTATGTTAGGTGAAGTGAATTCTTTCACTTTATGCCATAGCAACTTTATGCTTGTGATGTTATTTTACTTGTTGATGATTGTAGTGCTTATGGTGTGTAATTGTTTGTATCGATAGATCACCCGGAGTGTGCAACTTGCTACTTAGAAGCGCTCGATCACGACAACTATAAGCAAGGCAAGTCACTTTGATCATACTATCGCCTATGTTTTCTATGCATGGTAGTTTCACCTTTCTTTGCCCAATTTCATGCTGAGTAGGTACTCGGAAATTATGGTTACATGTTGTAGTATCATGTGGTAGGCACCCAACAACCCCGATACTTGGCCTGGGATGACAAATTTCATATTGCTATGCTTGAGTAGACGGGATTCTGGTTGAGTGCATAACACGAGTGATACGAGAAATATTTTAATAACCAAGACCGGTTAAGTCAAGATTTTCAAGACCTCGTGAAGCAATGCAACTCTGGGTGAAGAACAGTTTTGACGGGCTCCCTGGAGAAACCAGTGGACGACCCCGGGATGCTTGGAGACGTGCCATGACATCTTGCGGAAAGCTTCACCCAGGCTCGAAGAGATGGACGGAGGCTTGAAGACCCAAGGCTTACATGCACAGCCACAAGTCATTATGGGCTCTAGCTTGGTTGGACAACATGGCGAATCTGGACAGGCGGTGCTAGCAGATGTAGAAGAACGGTAGGATTGGACGGGCACCGAAAGGGATTCAGAGGGACCTGTTGAAAGACCATGTTTTGATCATCCAGTCTTCAAGCACGCTGAAGTGCGACGACATACCGGAGGCGATCAAATCTTGTGGGGAACGTGTGCAAAACTCTGCAAAGTACCCAAACCTAATCGAGTAGCCGTGTCCACGGTCATGGACAACTTGAGACAGAGGAATTGAATTTATCCTGAACTCTCAACACAATTTAAAATGATGTGGGAATTATCGACAACTCGGGTACGAGAATTGGTTGGCGGAACCATCTCGTTAACAACAAACAATGTAGTAATATTTTGCTTTTAACCCTCTCTTGATGTAGGAGAAAACTTGCTTTTCGCTAAAAACTTATAGCCCCACCTGCCATATATGCATGTAGAAATAGTTGGTTATTATTTCACCCCCTCTCTTTGTGACTTGCCAGCATATTCAATATGCTGACCTACACGGGTGCAACGTCTTATGTTGCAGATACTTTTCTTCGACAAGTAAGAGTATGATTCAGGGTTACGGTCTACACTCAACTTGCCATTGGTGTTTATTGGGACTCCACTCCCTTGACTTCTTCCGCTGACATATTTAAGGTATATATCAGTTTTACGCTATTTTCCATGTGATTGCACTTTGATATATACATTGATGTACTGTGTGTGCCAGCATATTGATCCAGGGATGGCACAAATACACAGAGGCTTGACTCGTTTTGAGTCGGGTCGCTACAAAAATGGTATCAGAGCACATGTTGACTGTAGGACGTGACAATAGAAACGGGAAAATTTCTTAGGAAAGGATCTCTCGAAAATTTTATTTTCAAAGAACACCTTTTACTTCTCATCTCTTCTGATTTCATCGAATGTTCTCTCTCACCTCACATGGTTAGACAATGCCCTTTTGACCACAAGAGGAATCAACTGAGTTCTACCCCATAGTAAGGAGGATTTCACCATGCATTTGACGAATCGAAGCTACACCAATTGAAGACTAAGAAGACCCAAGGAATTCGAAGACCCTGAAGCGTTCATATGACCATTAGAAGTCCAAACCCCAATTATATACCCACGTTAGTTACGATGATTTGTGAGCCATCATTGGTGTGTGTTTTCCGACAGCCACAAATAAAACCTATTCTCAAAAATATTGTTTGTATTGTGTGTATCTCCCTCCCTCTCTTACCCGTCTCATCCCCAAAACCTCAACCCTACCAGATGAAGTATGAAGCTGGACTTGTAGTCTCTGGACCAATGACCCAACTGGAGGCTGAAATATGGATTCAAAACATGGAGAACCACTTCGGGAGCAACTTGATCTCAAGTAAGTATGAAGTGGAACACGCTCTCCAGTACTTTACCCAAAGTGTTGTCATCTGGTGGAAAATGCACCATGCCATACAAGGATTTAGTGGAGCAGAAACCTGGGACGAATTCAAGAATACTCTGTTAAGATCCCGTCTCATTCGGAAGTGCTATGATAATCCGAAGGAGAAGAATTGTGCATGCAAGATTTATGGAGAAATAGGACACACCCAGCAGAACACAAGCATGGATGCACTCATTGTGAAGAAAATCACCCAGCTGAGGAGTGCCCAAGCAGTCAGGTGACTTGTTTCCTGTGTGAAGGAACCACCCACTACCCAGCGGCGTGTCACATTTACCCCAAGGTGCAACAAGTTGTCAAGCAGCAGAAAGATGCAATGAAGGAAACCCTCAAGAAGAAGATTCTAGAAGAACCCGTGATTCATGAAAATATGGAAGACCCGGATGAATAAGGTCTGACCAGATTTTTCTCCAATGCATGCTACTCATGTGGAGGAGAAGGACATTATTCACAGGATTGCATGAAAACAAGCCAAGAGTATGTGGGAAACTTCCCGACGGAAAAAGTGGAGTTTGATCCACTTGTAATAGAAGAACTGGCCAAAATGAAGGAGTCTGGAAAGAAGAAAAAGTACCCTCGGAAGAGCCAAATCTCTGCAGGAAAAGACGCGAGTCATGTCAGATGTTACAAGTGTATGGAATTTGGCCACCACAGATACACGTGCTCAGGAAGGAAGCCGGAAACCCAAGGAGCAAAAGCAAACACTAAGACGCCTTGAGACTTGTCAGAACTCATTTGCTTTCGTCGCAAGGAAGCAGGAAATTTTGCTAATGATTGTCCACAAAGGAAGAAAGCTAAAATGGAGTAGTTAAGTTTGGACCGCGGCAAATAGAGTAATCTCAAGCACTCTTGTTTTTCATGAGATCATGGAGTGAAATTTTTGTAACAGAAGTCCCTGAGATTGTAATAACTTCATGAATCAATAGAATTTATTGTCACATGATTGTCTATGTTGAAACTGTATGCGTTGTTTCTCTACGAACAAAGATCTCTGAACATTTATGAGGATATGAGAACATACGGTCTATGCAGGCATGAGTATAATTCATTTAAGTGTGGTAGTAATCGGTAAACCCACATGATCCACTAAGTAGGAATGTACCATAATTACCAAGGAGACACATACATTCCTCTCAGTACCTATTTACTGACCCCTGCAGATGACAACTCTCTACGAGTCATTCCTCAAGGGCTCAGAAACGATCATGACCCTGACCAGTGATCATGATTACCCGAAAATCCTGAAGGACATGATGGAGCACATTCATCTTGAAGGAGATGCAGTCTACAAAGGGTACCCATTCATGGAAAGTGGAGTAGAACTTTGGTATGTGGAAGTACACCTCCACCATGTGAAAGGAGTTTGTCCAAAGACTATGGGGCAATACTTTTTCATTTCACGTGTGCCACGAGCAATTTTCTTTGATGCTGTAAGTGAAGCTGCCATGGAAGCCATACGTCAGATTGGAGAAATACTTGAAGCAAGACTCCGTCATACCCAGGAATACCTGAGTGAGGTACGTCCGGAGATGATGCAGATGAAGCTCATGGCCACCATGATGAAGCAAAAGATGGATGATTTCAAGGAGCACCTCGGAAAGTTCCAGTGGAACTAAAGTACCTCCAAGAGAGACAGATGAATAAAGTTGACAGAAATGCTTGACCATACCGAACAATGTGGATGGCAGCATTTGTAATAAATTACTTTTGTGTTGGAATTTTGAAGAAAGTAAGGATGTAATAAAAGATTGATTATGAAATGAATATGATTTATGGATGAACCAATACCTTTTAATGGTAAACACACCAATGGAAAGTATCCCACGGAGTGGAGTGTGTACCAAAAATAAGTCTGAGGATTATTTTTATGATGGTTACCCCAAGAGTATGATGGAATGAAACAATATGGAATTTAAAGGCGGAGTAACTCCAAGTATGCCTGCAACCACAGACCTAGGGACTAATAAGGATCCAACACTACCTTTATGAAGAAAGAAACTTGGAAGAAGCTATGATGGATCAACAAACGTTTTCTTAGGAGCACACGAAAACCTGAGAGTTGTGAAGAAACGATAGATGTTTGTTCAGCTTGCAGAATCATTGGACTTATCCGAACTTCGTGGACAAGAGGAATTCTGCAATGCTTGTGAGGATGCCCAAGTGTTAGAATACGAGATTCACTAAGCCTTATACAATGTAATGATTTCAGTGCGACATGGCTTGGCCACCATGACGACTTACTATTATCATTCTCTTGCTATTCGGAATGGTAAATCTGAGAGACTTGCCCATAGTGAGAGATGACGTTCTTTGAAGCTTTTTTTAAGCCTTAGAATGGTATGATGAAAGCCCCATGTATATGGGATTTGTTGTCAAGCGTAGGAAATTTTATGGTGAGGATGAAGACAAGACCTCTCTCTCTCTCTCTGCAGGATAACCACAAATGGTAGACCACCATGAGAATCATCGATAGGTTATTTAGAATTGACCGCGAGACTGTCAGTTTAGAAGACCCAGTAACGGAAGAAGCTCATGTCATCAGGATAACTCTCGTTTTAAATGGAAACGTTATGAATATAACGAAAGAGCATCACCAGAGGAGTTAGTATGAAGACTGTGAGGAGTCAGATGCCAAAACCCCAGAGGATTGTTAAAATCTTAAGGGACCAGTAGTTCTCATTTTAAGTGTGGTAGCATCCCGCCTTGCCAGAGATTGTATTTGTTAGAAGACCCCAAACCCTAACCTTTTCTTTCTAGCCCTTCCGAATCTCGAGGACGAGATTCATTTTAAGTGTGGTAGGTTTGTAACATCCCAAATTTTGGAATGTTAAAAAAATTATTAGATTGTTTGTTTGTTTGCTTGAGTGATTGAAGCTTGACTGAAATTTGAAACTTTTCAAAACTTTTGAATGAGAGGGAATAAAATGAATTTCCCCTTCTCCAGTAAATTCAAATTCAAAAGCAATGAGAGAAGATGACATGACTTCTTCAACTATAAAGAATTTGAATGGAGTTTGCATTTGAATTCTTTCAAATTTTGCTTCTGGATTTCTATTTTTCTTCTCCGAGAAAATACCCGAAAATAAATTCTTGCAAGCAAGAAAGAGCGCAGGAAAATGACCCTCCCAAACTTAGGGGCATTTTTGAAAATATTTTAGCCAAGAAAAACCAAAGTTTTATGCAGAAATTAATTGCCAAAAAGAAAATGAAACCTTAGGGGTTTTTCTGAAAAAACATTTTAAAAAAGTTTTTATTTTGGTCTTGGAAAAATGATAAACGAGTAGGAAATTTGTTCCTGAAGATTTTGGTATATAATACCCCTATATTTATTATTTATCTTGTTTCCTTTTTATTTTTAATACTTGTTGTTTTTGAAAAAAACTAAATCGGGAATGTTTTTTTTAATTTGGAAAGCGCCTCAGTCGCTTTATAGCGCTATCGGGTTGTCCCGCCTGGCCGGGATACAAATCCCTCCGCATCGGTCGGCCGACCGAGACGCACCGCGCCCCCCTCGCTGACCGCGGGCCCCACCGCCTGACCCTGCCCCGCACCGGTCACCCCCACCTCTCTTTCCTTTCTCCCTCTCTCTCTTTCCTTCCTCTCCCCGACCGCCCCGAGCTCGCCGGAGCTTCCTTCCCTGGCCCGATTCCCTTCCCCTTTAAGCCCCTCTCTCCCCCTATAAAGCTTCCCCCTCGCCACCGCACCACCTTCCCCTTCCCCAGCCCGAGCCCCTCGCCCCCACGCCACACTGCCACGTCGCTGGAGTCCCGAGCCCCGGTAGAAGCTCCCCCGAGCTCCTCTGCTCACCCCGTCGCCTCCCTCCCCTCGCCGTCACCGCCAATCGACGGAGGAGCTCCGCCACCGTCTTCCCCAACCCTCGGAAGTCGCCGGAGACCCCGGATCCGCCGCCCCCGTCAACCGCGCCGCCTCGGCCTCACCGGAGACATCACCGGAGTCCACCTCCACCACCGTGAGCAACCCCCTTCTCCCCTTAGCCGTCCGATTTGTATTCGACGCGTTAGATTAGATCCCGAGTACCCCTTCGGCTTTAGACAAAAAACCGACACGGCTTTTTATTCACTTAAGATTAGCCAGGGACTTTTACTTATATTCCGGCCGTTTGTTAGAATTCCTCGCAGCAAACATCTTAGGACCAATGAGAGAGCACCACGTCTACACGGTGTCCGATTAGAGTTTTTTTCTTTTCTGTTTTAATTCCAAAAACAGAGAGAGTTTTAATTTTGTTTTGATCATAACTTTTGATCCATAACTCCAATGGAGTTGAAACTTGTTCCAGTAGATCACAATTTTCCTGTAGTTTTCAAACACATATTATTTGTCTATGTTTGAAATTTTACTTGGGGTTGTATCAAAAACAGATTCTGTCTTTATTAGGTGAAGTGAATTCTTTCACTTTACGCCATAGCAACTTTATGCTAGTGATCTTATTTTACTTTTTGATGATTGTAGTGCTTACGGTGTGTAATTGTTTGTATCGATAGATCACCCGGAGTGCGAAGCTTGCTACTTAGAAGCGCTCGATCACGACAACTATTAGCAAGGCAAGTCACTTTGATCATACTATCGCCTAAGTTTTCTATGCATGGTAGTTTCACCTTTCTTTGCCCAATTGCATGCTGAGTAGGTACTTCGAAATTATGGTTACATGTTGTAGTATCATGTGGTAGGCACCCAACAACCCCGTTACTTGGCCCGGGACGACAAATTTCATATTGCTATGCTTGAGTAGACGGGGTTCTGGTTGTGTGCATAACACGAGTGATGCGAGAAATATTTTAATAACCAAGACCGGTTAAGTCAAGATTTTCAAGACCTCGTGAAGCAATGCAACTCTGGGTGAAGAACGGTTTTGATGGGCTCCCTGGAGAAACCAGTGGACGACCCCGGGATGCTTGGAGACGTGCCATGACATCTTGCGGAAAGCTTCACCCAGGCTCGAAGAGATGGACGGAGGCTTCAAGACCCATGGCTTACCTACACAGCCACAAGTCATTATGGGCTCTAGTTTGCTTGGACAATGTGGCGACTCTGGACAGGCGGTGCTAGCAGAAGTAGAAGAACGGTAGGATTGGATGGGCACCGACAGGGGTTCAGAGGGACCCGTTGTAAGACCATGTTTTGATCATCCGGTCTTCAAACACCCTGAAGTGCGAGGACATACCGGAGGCGATCAAATCTTGTGGGGAACATGTGAAAAACTCTTCAGAGTACCCAAACCTAATCGATTAGCCGTGTCCACGGTCATGGACAACTTGAGCCAGAGGAATTGAATTTATCCTGAACTCTCAACACAATTTAAATGATGTGGGAATTATCGACAACTCGGGTACGAGAATTGGTTTGCGGAACCATCTCGTTAACAACAAACAATGTAGTAATATTTTGCTTTGAACCCTCTCTTGATGTAGGAGAAAACTTGATTTTCGCTAAAAAATTATAGCCTCACCTGCCATATATGCATGTAGAAATAGTTGGTTATTATTTCACCACCTATCTTTGTGACTTGCCGGCATATTCAATATGCTGACCTACACGACTGCAACGTCTTATGTTGCAGATACTTTTCTTCGACGAGTAAGAGTACGATTCAGGGTTACGGTCTACACTCAAATTGCCGTTGGTGTTTATTGGGACTCCACTCCCTTGACTGCTTCCGCTGAGATATTTATGGTATATATCAGTTTTACGCTATTTCCATGTGATTGCACTTTGGTATATACATTGATGTACTGTGTGTGCCAGCATACTAATCCAGGGATGGCACAGATACACAGAGGCTTGACTCGTTTTGAGTCAGGTCGCTACAGCAGGTCATAGATCTGGGCTTGGAGGTGATCAATCCTGTCATAGAGCCTGGAGAGGTGCTTCCCGATGTCATTGGCATCGATCTTGTGCTTGTTGGTGAACTCCGTGATCATCATGTGGTTGGTGTCGAGTCCACGCTCCACCATCCCTTGGCACTTGAAGACTTGTTGCTCCATTGCTTCGAGCCTCGCCTCCATGCTTCCGGTCTTCTTGGGCCCCTCAACATCACAGATGTGCAACATCCCCTCATGCATCTCGATAGATTGAGGGTGTTTTAGCACTCCCACGAGGTAGGGATTGATGACTGATACGTCTCCAACGTATCTATAATTTTTGATGGTTTCATGCTATTATCTTGTCAAACTTCGGATGTTTTGTATGCCTTTTATATCTTTTTTGGGACTACCTTATTAACTTAGTGCCAAGTGACAGTTCCTGTTTTTTCCGTGTTTTTGACCCTTTTCAGAGGAGGATTTTAAATGAAGTCCAAACGGAACGAAACTTCCAAAAAGAATTTTCCGAAACAGAAGACGATCGGGGGACTTGAGAACCAAGGCAGGGGGCCACCAGGGACCCCACAAGCCCCCTAGCCGCGGCCAAGGGGCTCGCGCCTCCCAAGCTTGTGGGATCCATGGGCCACCTCTGCCCTAGGTCTTTCACCTATATATTCCCAAAAATTCTAGAAAAAACCAGGAGATCATCGAAAGTACTTTTCCGCCGCCGCAATCTTCTGTCTCCGCAAGATCCCATCTAGGGCACGTTCTGGTGCCCTGCCAGATGGGGATTCGGATATGGAGGGCTTCTTCATCAACACCATGACCTCTCCGATGATGCGTGAGTAGTTCACCATAGACCTACGGGTACATAGCTAGTAGCTAGATGGCTTCTTCTATCTCTTGGATCTTCAATACAAAGTTCTCCAGGATCTTCATGGAGATCTATCCGATGTAATCTTCCTTTGCGGTGTGTTTGTCGAGATCCGATGAATTGTGGATTTATGATCAGATTATCTATGAATCTTATTTGAGTTTCTTCTGATCTCTTATATGCATGATTTCATATCCTTCTAATTCTCTTCGAGTTGTAGGTTTTGTTTTTCCGGCTTGATCTATGATTCTTGCAATGGGAGAAGTGCTTGGTTTTGGGTTCATACCGTGCGGTGACCTCACCCAGTGACAGAAGGGGTAGCGAGGCACGCATGGTGTTGTTGCCATCAAGGGTAAAAAGATGGGGTTTTCATCATTGGTTTGAGATTATCCCTCTACATCATGTCATCTTGCTTAAGGCGTTACTCTGTTCGTCATGAACTCAATACACTAGATGCATGCTGGATAGCGGTCGATGTGTGGAGTAATAGTAGTAGATGCAGAAAGTATCAGTCTACTTGTCTCAGACGTGATGCCTATATGTATGATCATTGCCTTAGATATCGTCATGACTTTGCGAGGTTCTATCAATTGCTCGACAGTAATTTGTTCACCCACCGTAATATTTGATATTTTGAGAGAAGCCTCTAGTGAACACTATGGCCCTCGGGTCTACTTCACATCATATTTTCAGCCTTACTCTTTTACTTCGTTGCACTTTCCGCCTTCAGATCTCACTTTGCAATCAATCTTGAAGGGATTGACAACCCCTTTATAGCGTTGGGTGCAAGCTCTTTTGTGTTTGCGCAGGTACTCTGGACATGACGAGATTTTCCTACTGGATTGATACCTTGGTTCTCAAACTGAGGGAAATACTTACTGCTCATGTGCTGCATCACCCTTTCCTCTTCAAGGGAGAAACCAACGCAAGCAAGTCTCCGTCAACGTGTCAATTTCTGGCACTGTGGTTTGAGAAGTAGAAGAAGGATTTCTGGTGCCGTTGCCCAGGAGGATCAAGTCAAGAACTCATCCAAGTAAGTGTCACAAAATCATCTCTTGCATTTACTTTTTTTGCCTCTCGTTTCCTCTCCCCCACTTCTGAAAATAAAACAATTTACAAAAATATTTGCCTTTTTCGTTCGCCCTTTTCTCTCGCTTGCTTTTTGTTCGTCTGTGTGGGATAGTCTACCTGTCCTCATGGCTAGATCCACCACTTCGAACGATACTCCCGAGAACGAAGTCCTCAATTTCAAACAAATTCAGGAAGAAAACTTAAAGGACGCCTGGTATAGGATTTGCAATGCTCAGAGTAGATCTACTCATAAGCAATCTACTACAGTCCTTCTTCGTAGTTTTTATGTGGGTATTTCTCCTTGGAATAGGTATATTCTTGATACCATCGTGGGCGGAAATTTCTTGGGTAGCCATACCGTTGATTCTTACGGAGCTGTAATAAATTTGGTAGGCTCACCCCCACTCATGGTTAATGGCACTACCTTAACTCTGGAACATGTGATGCTTAGGCTGGACGTCATGAAAATAAAGTTGCTACGATCGAACTTATTGAGAATTTGGATAAAAAGATCCACAATCAAATCACTCAGTACGGATCCAAGGTGGTAATGGTTTTGAAAAAATTAAAGGGGAAGGAACCCATTGTTAACAAAAAACTAGGTCATGATTCCGCTAGGATTGGCAAACTAGAGGATGTTATAACCAACTTGGGTTCCGCTTTTGTCGCTGTGCAGAACACTCCAAACTTTGCCCACAATAAAGCCACCAAGTCTATTTTTGTTCCTAAAAATATTGGTGAATCATCTAGTAAGAAATATGAAGACCTTAAGATGATGAGTGATCACGCTACTTATGGTTTAAGCACCAAAGACGACGATACGTGATCTTATCGCTTTATTCCTAGCTAAGGGTGTTAAACAATAGCGCTTGTTGGGAGGCAACCCAATGAATTTATCTTTTTATTTCTATTTTTTTGCGTCCACACCTTCATAGTACTGTTATGATAGTGTCTTTTGTGTTTCTTTTTGTGTTTGAGCCAAGCAAAACCTTTATGACTAGTCTTGGTGATGGTTGTTTGATCCTGCTGGAAAAAGACAGAAACTTTTCACTCACGAGATTATTGTTCATTTTTATTCAGAAAGAGATTTTGAGTTTATTTTTTTGCTGCTGGTTGATAAGTCTTTTGCCCAGGAAGTCGTAATTTTTCAGAATTTTGGAAGTACCAGAAGTATACGAAGTATACAGATTGCTACAGACTGGTTTGGTTTTCACAGATTCTGTTTTTGTTGAGCTGGTTGCTTGTTTTGATGAAACTATGGATAGTATCGGTAGGTAATAGCCATGGAAAGTGATAATACAGTAATCTAACACTAATATAAATAGAAATCAAGATTTCTACAGTACCTAAAGAGGTGGTAGTTTGTTTTCTTGTGCTAATGATATCACGAGTATTTGTTTAAGTTTTGTGTTGTGAAGTTTTCAAGTTTTGGGTGATGTGCTCATGGACAAAGAGATAAGGAGTGGAAAGAGCAAAAGATTGGGGATGCCCAAGGAATCCCAAGTCAAATTCAAGGACACCAAAAATCCTAATCTTGGGGATGCCCCGGGAAGGCATCCCCTCTTTCGTCTTCAATCCATCGGTAACATTACTTGGAGCTATATTTTTATTCACCACATGATATGTGTTTTTCTTGGAGCGTCTTGTATCGTAGGATTCTTTTCTTTTTGTTGTGTCACAATCATCCTTTCTGCACACCTTTTGAGAGATACATGCACTCGTCGTGATTTTGCTAGAATGCTCATCGTGCTTCACTTATATCTTTTGAGCTAGATAATTTTGCTCTGTGTGCTTCACTTAGATCTTTTAGAGCACGGCGGTGCGTGACTTGGTAGTTGGCTTGTGCTATGAAAGTAGTCCCAAAGGTGATAGGTACCCAAAGAGGATACAAAAACCTCCATCTTCATGTACATTGAGTAGAAAGAGAAGTTTTGATTCCTCTCAATTAGTTTTGAGACGTGGATTTGGTAATATTAAGAGTTATGTTAGTAGGGTGTTGTGAATCTAGAAATACTTGTGTTGAAGTTAGTGATTCCCGTAGCATGCACGTATGGTGAACCGCTATGTTAGGAAGTCGGAGCATAATTCATCTATTGATTGTCATCCTTTGTGTTGCGGTCGGGATCGCGCGATGGTTAACACCTACCAACCCTTCCCCTAGGAGTATGCGTTTAGCACTATGGTTTGATTACTAATAAAAACTTTCGCAACAAGTATTTGCATTCTTCATGACTAATGTGAGTCCATGGTATAGATGCACTTTCACCTTCCACCATTTCTAGCCTCTCTAGTGCCACGCAATTTTCGCCGGTGCACAAACCCACCATATGCCTTCCTCAAAACAGCCACCATACCTACCTACTATGGCATTTTCATAGCCAATCCGAGAAATATTGCCATGCAACTCCCATCGTTCCGTCTCATGACTTGTGTCGTCACTCTCATATTGCCATTGCATGATCGTAAGATAGCTAGCGAGATGTTTCAACGTCATACGCCAAGCTAGATCGTTGCACATCCCGGTACACTGCCGGAGGCATTTCCTATAGAGCCATCATCATTCTGAGCTTTGAGCTGTGAGTAAATAAAAGTGTGATGATCATCATTATTAGAGCATTGTCCCATGTGAGGAAATAAAAAAAACAGGCCAAAGAGCCCAAATAAAAAAATAAAAAAAAGAGGCCCAAGAGCCCAAATAAAAAAAAGAGAAAAAGAGAGAAGGGACAATGCTACTATCTTTTTCCACACTTGTGCTTCATAATAGCACCATGTTCTACATGATTGAGAGCCTCTCGTTTTGTCACCACCATATACTAGTGGGAATATTTATTATATAACTTGGCTTGTATATTCCAATGATTGGCTTCCACAAAATTGCCCTAGGTCTTCGTGAGCAAGCAAGTTCGATGCACACCCACTAGTTCTCCTTTTGAGCTTTCACATACTTATAGCTCTAGTGCATCCTTTGTATGGCAATACCTACTCATTCACGTTGATATCTATTAATGGGCATCTCCATAGCCCTTTGATACGTCGAGTCAATGTGACGATCTCCTCTTTTTTGTCTCACAACCACCACCACACTCTATTCCACCTATAGTGCTATATCCATAGCTCACGCTCATGTATTGTGTGATAGTTATAAAAAGTTTGAGAAAGTCAGAGTGCGAAAACAATTACTTGGCCAATACGAGGGTTGTGCATGATTTAAATTAGTTGTGTGAGGATGATGGAGCATAGCCAGACTATATGATTTAGTAGGTATAACTTTCCTTGGCCTTGTTATTTTGAAAGTTCATGATTACCTTGCCAGTTTGCTTGAAGTATTATTTTTTCATGTCAATAGAAAACTATTGTTTTGAATCTTATGGATCTGAACATTCATGTCACACGAAAGAAGTTACAAAGGACAACTATGCTAGGTAGCATTCCACATCAAAAATTCAGTCTTTATCACTTCCCTACTCGAGGACGAGCAAGAGTTAAGATTGGGGATGCTTGATACGTCTCCAACGTATCTATAATTTTTTAAGGTTTCATGCTATTATCTTGTCAAACTTTGGATGTTTTGTATGCCTTTTATTTCTTTTTTGGGACTAACTTATTAACTTAGTGCCAAGTGCCAGTTCCTGTCTTTTCCGTGTTTTTGACCCTTTTCAGAGGAGGATTTTAAACGGAGTCCAAACGGAACGAAACTTCCAAAAATATTTTTTTCCGAAATAGAAGATGATCGGCGGACTTGAGAACCAAGGCAGGGGCCACCAGGGACCCCACAAGCCCCCTAGCCGCGGCCAGGGGGCCCGCGCCTCCCAGGCTTGTGGGCCCCCAGGGCCACATCTGTCCTAGGTCTTTCGCCTATATATTCCCAAAAATTCCAGAAAATACCAGGAGATCATCAAAAGTACTTTTCCACCGCCGCAAGCTTCTGTCTCCGCAAGATCCCATCCGGGGCACGTTCTGGTGCCCTGCTGGAGGGGGATTCGGATAAGGAGGGCTTCTTCATCAACACCATGACCTCTCCGATGATGCGTGAGTAGTTCACCATAGACCTACAGGTCCATAGCTAGTAGCTAGATGGCATCTTCTCTCTCTTGGATCTTCAATACAAAGTTCTCCATGATCTTCATGGAGATCTATCTGATGTAATCTTCCTTTGCGGTGTGTTTGTCGAGATCCGATGAATTGTGGATTTATGGTCAGATTAGCTATGAATCTTATTTGAGTTTCTTCTGATCTCTTATATGCATGATTGCATATCCTTGTAATTCTCTTCGAGTTGTGGTTTTTTTGGCCAGCTTGATCTATGATTCTTGCAATGGAAGAATTGCTTGGTTTTGGGTTCATACCGTCCGGTGACCTCACCCAGTGACAGAAGGGGTAACGAGGCACGCGTCATGTTGTTGCCATCAAGGGTAAAAAGATGGGGTTTTCATCATTGGTTTGAGATTATCCCTCTACATCATGTCATCTTGCTTAAGGCGTTACTCTGTTCGTCATGAACTCAATACACTAGATGCCTGCTGGATAGCGGTCGATGTGTGGAGTAATAGTAGTAGATGTAGAAAGTATCGGTCTACTTGTCTCGGACGTGATGCCTATATGTATGATCATTGCCTTAGATATCGTCATGACTTTGCGCGGTTCTATCAATTCTCGACAGTAATTTTTTCACCTACCGTAGTATTTGCTGTTTTGAGAGAAGATTCTAGTGAACACCATGGCCCCCGTGTCTACTTCACATCATATTTTCAGCCTTAGTCTTTTACTTCGTTGCACTTTCCACCTTCAGATCTCACTTTGCAATCAATCTTGAAGGGGTTGACAACCCCTTTATAGTGTTGGGTGCAAGCTCTTTTGTGTTTGCGCACGTACTCTGGACTTGACGAGATTCACCTACTGGATTGATACCTTGGTTCTCAAACTGAGGGAAATATTTACTACTCCTGTGCTGCATCACCTTTCCTCTTCAAGGGAAAAACCAACGCAAGCAAGTCCGATGAATTGTGGGTTTATGTTCAAATTATTCATGATAAATATTTGATTCTCCTCTATATACTTATATGATTTTTATTTGCATGATATGATAGCTTTACAATTCTCTCTGATCTATTGAAATAGTTTGGCCAACTAGATCGGTATTTCTTTGGTGTGAGAGGTGCGTTGTGGTAGGTTCAACCTGGTGAATTTCGATATCCCAGTGACAGAAGGGGACAAGATGTGTCTTTGTGTTGCTGCTACTAAGGATAAACCAAGGGGTTTATTCATATCGCTTGAGTTTACTTTGTCTATGTCATGTCATTGTTCTCCATGCATTACTCTGTTTAACTTAATACTCTAGATGCATGCTGGATAGCGGTCGATGAGTGGAGTAATAGTAATAGGTGCAGGCAGGAGTCGGCCTATTTGTTTATGATGTGATGCCTATATACACATGATCATTAATTTGTTCACCCACTGTATGCTATTTTTCATCAGATATGCCATTAGGGAAAGCAATGCCCCCGTATCTATTCACAACCTATTGATAAAACCTTCATTACCTTGATGTTATTTACTTCTTTTTATTTTATCTTGCTATCTATAATTATCTACACACCTCACTTGCTTGTAAATAAAAATATAGGAGGGTTGACAACCCTCTTGACTGTTGTCGGTGTCAAAACCGGCTAATCTCGAGTAGGGAGTCCAAACTATGGATCTAGGTCGATGGGTAACAAGAGACGAAGAATACTGTGTTTTACCCAGTTTCAGGCCCTCTTGATGGAGGTAAAATCCTACATCCTGTTCTTATTGTTATTGATGGAGTAATACAGAGTACATAGTTGATCCACTATGAGATCGGGTGCTGTGGTCTAAACCCTAATCGTAATGAGCTTAATGTGTCCTACAAAATATGGCCCTCTGGATTATATATAAGCCAGAGGCACTAGGGTTACACAAGATCCATTACAATAGAGAAGGAATATGTCGACTACTACATCACCTTGGATTATACGCCAAGTCTTCGAAAGAGTCCATCTCGAGTCTAATACTTCTACTGACGGTCGAACTAGCCCGCGAGTCCGGTCCATGATAGACAGATGGTCCAAGGACCCCTTAATCCCAGACTCCCTCAGTAGCCCCCCGAATTGGCCTCCAACACCGAAATCTTCTTCCTTGATGATGTCATAGGATATACAGCTTGCAAGGCGAGTTCCTCTCTCCCTTTAACCCATCATAGTTCGGCTACTCATGACTTCCTCTCCTTTAAATGTATAGACAAAGATGTACATAAATAAATTTCAATTTCAAGGCCGACCATTTGATAATGAGTAGCGTCTCCCCTTATTCGAGAGGTCATGGTTGGCCAAGGTCCGCAGTTTTTATGAAAGAGAGATTCGAGACCGTTTTCACTCACACGTTCCATCATGGAGATCGTGTACCCCTTTTTGGGGATATGGTTTATGGTTTGGGTTATCCCGCATGCCCATAATCGCATGATTTTATCGGGAAATGGAGGACTTCACAACATGGTGGTGGGGCTTTTGGTATTTTGGCAAGCCATAAAAGGTAAAACCGTCACCTCGGCCTCTTCACGCTCCTCAGATCTCACAACACCATCGCCATTCCCTGCCTCCTGAGCTCCAACGCTCAGGTTTTACTCCTCCTCCCATCCTTTAAAATCCCTTCCTCAATCTGGCAATGACAACTATCGATTCCAAGAGAAAGTGGGAGGCCTCATCTGCTACTGAGAAGGACATCCTGGAGCTGAAGAGCTCAAGCTATCTGCCAGAGAACATAGCCCATCATGCTTCGGACAAAGGACAGGTCATATTCACACCTAAAGATGCGGAAAGAATAGTTTTTGTCCCCCATTTCATCCGGGGTTTAAGTTTTCACTTTCACCCATTTTCTCTAGGGGGGTCATATTCTACTATGGGCTTCACTTCCACGATCTCCCCCGAACTCCATCACCCACCTCCCCGCCTTCATCATGGTCTGCGAGGCCTTCTTGCGGGTCCAATCCCACTTCAGCCTGTGGTTGAATGTTCCCAACGTCAAGACCAAGGTCATTAATAGCGAGCAGGCTAACTGCGAGGGACGATGATCGGCAATCTCAATAGGGCCACATGGCCGAACGGCAAATTCATCTATACCATCAAGTCATGGCAGAAGGAGTAGTTCTATATAACTGAGCCATGTACCGCACGCGAGGCAGCTCCACTCGTGATTAGATCTCGCTCTCCCACCCGTCTCGTGTCCTAGACGGAAAAGGCCCTAGATTGGGGGGGAGGCAGTGGAGGTGAAGGAGCTCACGAAGAGGATCTCTAATCTACTGTAGAAAATCAATCTCACCAATGTAATCCAGGTGATGATACATTGCTACCTTCTCTCCTGCCAGCACCGGCCTATTCCAAAGTGAGAATACAGTCCGAAGGATCCGCGTGGTTGGCCCTGTGTGGAGTTTTTTCCGCACTACTCCCCAGAACATGTGGAAGGCACTCTTGAACTCACAAAAGACTTGGATTGACGAGGAGGAAGACAAAGGCCTTTCCCTCCTCAAAACTGCGGGACCGGTAAGGTTTTTACCATATTTTTTAGATCCCATCCCTTCGTTTTGTGACAAGGCACTCATTCCTTCCTTCCCCCATGCCTACAGATCTGGCTGAAGAAGTCCGGATGGATTAACTATGCGACACCTTTGCCCGGGGACAATATGACCCCCCTGCTAGCGGCCATGTTGATCGAGAACCCGTACATGGCTCTGAGGGAGAAGGAGGAACAAAATAAGGGGGAAAAGAACACCTAGGAGGGTCTTTGGTCGAAGGGTCCTTCAACCATTAAGTCTGTAGAGACATTGGCTCCCTCCAACCTGGAGGGAGAGGAATAAGATGATGAGGAGGAGGTGAGTGACTCCTCCAGGGCGAGGTCCAAAGATGCCGAGGGAGATCAAGCTCCCATTACTCCAAAGAAGCAACATAGGGCCCCCATGGCCCTATCTGAGGATATTCCACATTTGAACAAGGAGTCCGAGGATGAAGCACCGATCCCCCGAAGGACCCTCGAGGAGAAACACCGAGCATAAAGGTATTTATTGAAAATCCGAATACATCATTCCTCTAGGTGCCATGGTTCTAACCAGGCTCATTTTCCGTATTACAGCCCACATCATGACTTCCCCATCGATCAAATTTTTGAGGGAGATTCACTGACAGCCAATCTGGCTGAAAGCAGGACCGGATCACCCCACACACCTCCCATGCCACCGAGGACACCGGGGAGGTGGTATCTAGGGACCCCCCTACATCGACATTTTGGCCGGGGTTAACACTTCGGCCACAAAGGACCAGGAGAATGAACTCCTCCTGCGACAAAGGAGAGAGGGCCCGGACCTTCTGGGTCTCCTCTTAAGACAACTCCCGAGGGTCCTCCCTCTCCGGCGCCATCAGTAGTAGTCTCCCCGTGAAGGGAGACTACTACGGCGCACTTGGAGCCATCCATGATGGAGCAACTCCGAAGTGGATGGCCTTACGTATGAGAGGAAGGTCTCAATGATCCTTCCATTCCTCAAGAATTCCGCACTCATCTGAGTGCGGTATTGCAAAGCATTCGGTCCTTTGGCAACAGCCTGAAAGAAGCTTTCAATGCGCTACTAGCAGGCATCATGGTAATCCGCATACTTTTCCTTTTGTAATTATTCATTTGTCTAAAATCAATATTATTCCTAGTAGCCCCCGATCCCTATGTGAGTTTGGAAAACTTATGCGGGGTTCAGAATAGTTCGTAGCCCCAAGGCTCTGGTGGGTTGATGATAAAACACCCTAGCAAAAGATATTTAAAACATCTAAAAACTTATAAAAGGTTCAAAATATGCTCTTCTACAGGATTCTACATTAGCCGTAGCCCCCAACACACTAGAGTTGGCGGAAATGAATCAGAAACTAAAGGTTTCTGAAAAGGAGTTGGACCATGATACGTCCATTTTGCATCATGTTTTCATGTTGATATTTATCGCTTCTTGGGCTGTTATTTCACTTCACAGAACAATTCTGATGTCTTTTCTCTCTTATTATGCAAGGTTTACATGAAGTGGGAGAATACCGGCAACTGGAATTCTGCCCTAAAAGTGGAGCAAGTTTGAGATACCTATTCTGCGCAACTCCAAATGCTGTAGAAATCAACGAGGATTTTTTTTCAGGTTTATAAAAAATAATGGGCCAAAGAAGCGCCAGAGGGGCGCCAGGGGTTGGCCACAAGCCTGTACGGCGCGGCCACCCCCCAGGCCGCGCCATGAGGGCTTCTGGGCAACCTGCTGGCCCACTTGCCCCCCTCTTCTGCTATATGAAGGGTTTCATCTGGAAAAAAATCAGAGAGGATCTTTTTCGTGGATTCGCCGCAGCCACGAGGCAGAACTTGAGCAGAACCGATCTAGAGCTCCGGCAGGACGATCCTGTCGGGGAAACTTCCCTCCTCGAGGGGAAAATCATCGCCATCGTCACCACCAACACTCCTCTCATCAGAGGGGACTCATCACCATCAACATCTTCATCAGCACCATCGCATCTTCAAACCCTAGTTCATCACTTGTAACCAATCTCCGTCTCACAACTCCGATTGGTACTTCTAAGGTTGCTAGTAGTGTTGATTACTCTTTGTAGTTGATGCTAGTTGGATTGTTTGGTGGAAGAGTTTATGTTCAGATCCCTGATGCTACTCATTACCTCTCTGGTCATGAATATGATTATGCTTTGTGAGTAGTTACTTTTGTTACCGAGGACATGGGATAAGTCATGCTAATAGTAGTCATGTGAATTTGGTATTCGTTCGGTAATTTGATTTGTTGTATGTTGTTTTTGCTCTAGTGGTGTTATGTGAACGTCGACTACATAACACTTCACCATTATTTGGGCCTAGAGGAAGGCATTGGGAAGTAGTAAGTAGATGATGGGTTGCTAGAGTGACAGAAGCTTAAACCCTAGTTTATGCATTGCTTCGTAAGGGGCTGATTTGGATCCACTAGTTTAATGCTATGGTTAGACTTTGTCTTAATTCATCTTTCGTAGTTGCGGATGCTTGCGAGAGGGGTTAATCATAAGTGGGATGCTTGTCCAAGTAAGGGCAGTACCCAAGCGCTGGTCCACCCACATATCAAACTATCAAAGTAACGAACGCGAATCATATGAACATGATGAAAACTAGCATGACAGAAATTCCCGTGTGTCCTCGGGAGCGTTTTTCCTCCTATAAGACTTTGTCCAGGCTTGTCCCTTGCTACAAAAGGGATTGGGCCACTTTGCTGCACCGTTGCTACTTTTGTTACTTGTTGCTTGCTACAAATCTTCTCACCACACAATCACTTGTTACCGACAATTTCAGTGCCTGCAGATTTTACCTTGTTGAAAACCACTTGTCAGATCCTTCTGCTCCTCGTTGGGTTCGACACTCTTACTTATCTAAAGGACTACGATTGATCCCCTATACTTGTGGGTCATCAAGACTCTTTTCTGGCGCCGTTGCCGGGGAGTGACGCGCCTTTGGTAAGTGGAACTTGGTAAGGAAACATTCATATAGTGTGCTGACATTTATTGTCACTTGCCACTATGGATACTAATCCTTTGAGGGGCTTGTTCGGGGTATCTTGACCTCAAACAAAAGCACAAAGAGTTGCTCCATAACCTGCTGCACCTACTGAAAATATTTGCTTTGAATTTCCTTCGGGTATGCTTGAGAAACTGCTGGCTAATCCTTCGGGTATGCCCGAGGATGAGGTCAATAAGAAGGTCTTTCCTTTATCTTTCAAGGATAAGGCGTTGACATGGTATAGGCTATGTGATGATACTGGATCATGGGACTACAATCGGTTGAAATTAGAATTTCATCAAAAGTTTTATCCTATGCATTTAGTACATCGTGATCGGAATTATATTTATAATTTTTGGCCTCGTGACAGAGAAAGCATCGCTCAAGCTTGGGGGAGGCTTAAATCAATGCTATATTCATGCTCGGCTTTCTCATGATGATCGCACAATGCTTGACACTTCTTGTACCGGTTCTTTTATGAAGAGAGATATTGACTTCAAATGGAATTTATTGGAGAGAATTAAACGCAACTCTGAAGATTGGGATCTTGAAGAAGGTAAGGAGTCAGGTATGAATTTCACGTTTGATTGCGTTAACTACTTTGTTGAGACAAATACCTTTAGTGATTTTAGCGCTAAGTATGGACTTGACTCTGAGATAGTAGCTTCATTGTGTGAATCTTTTGCTGCTCATATTGATCTCCCCAAAGAGAAGTGGTTTAAATATTATCCTCCTTTAGAAGTCAATGTAGTTAAACCCACTCCAGTTGAAGAGAAAGTCATTGCCTATCATGATCCTGTTGTTCCCAGTGCTTACATTGAGAAACCACCTTTCCCTGTTAGGATAAAGGATCATTCTAAAGCTTCAACTGTGATACGTAGAGGCTATATTAGAACACCTACACTCCCTGAACAAATTAGAGTTGAACCTAGCATTGCTATTATCAAAGATCTTCTGTCCGACGATGTTCAGGGACATAATATTCACTTCTGTGAAGATGCTGCTAGAATTGCTAAACCTCACGCTAGAGACAAACATAAGCCTGTTGTTGGCATGCCTGTGGTTTCTCTTAAGATAGGAGTGTTGGAAATATGCCCTAGAGGCAATAATAAATTAGTTATTATTATATTTCGTTGTTCATGATAATCGTTTATTATCCATGCTATAATTGTATTGATTGGAAACACAATACTTGTGTGGATACATAGACAAAACACTGTCCCTAGTAAGTCTCTAGTTGACTAGCTCGTTGATCAAAGATGGCCAAGGTTTCCTGGCCATAGGCAAGTGTTGTTACTTGATAACGGGATCACATCATTAGGAGAATCATGTGATGGACTAGACCCAAACTAATAGACGTAGCATGTTGATCGTGTCATTTTGTTGCTACTGTTTTCTGCGTGTCAAGTATTTGTTCCTATGACCATGAGATCATATAACTCACTGACACCGGAGGAATGCTTTGTGTGTATCAAACATCGCAACGTAACTGGGTGACTATAAAGATGCTCTACAGGTATCTCCGAAGGTGTTAGTTGAGTTAGTATGGATGGAGACTGGGATTTGTCACTCCGTGTGACGGAGAGGTATCTCGGGGCCCACTCGCTAATACAACATCACAGACAAGCCTTGCAAGCAATGTGACTTAGTGTAAGTTGCGGGATCTTGTATTACAGAACGAGTAAAGAGACTTGCCGGTAAACGAGATTGAAATAGGTATGCGGATACTGACGATCGAATCTCGGGCAAGTAACAAACCGAAGGACAAAGGGAATGACATACGGGATTATATGAATCCTTGGCACTGAGGTTCAAACGATAAGATCTTCGTAGAATATGTAGGATCCAATATGGGCATCCAGGTCCCGCTATTGGATATTGACCGAGGAGTCTCTCGGGTCATGTCTACATAGTTCTCTAACCCGCAGGGTCTGCACACTTAAGGTTCGACGTTGTTTTATGCGTATTTGAGTTATATGGTTGGTTACCGAATGTTGTTCGGAGTCCCGGATGAGATCACGGACGTCACGAGGGTTTCGGGAATGGTTCGGAAACGAATATTGATATATAGGATGACCTCATTTGATTACCGGAAGGTTTTCGGAGTTACGGGGAATGTACCGGGAATGACGAATGGGTTCCGGGTGTTCACCGGGAGGGGGCAACCCACCCCGGAGAAGCCCATAGGCCTTGGGGGTGGCGCACCAGCCCTTAGTGGTCTGGTGGGACAGCCCAAGAAGGCCCTATGCGCCATCGGAAGAAAATCAAAGAGAAAATGAAAAAAAAGAGGAGGTGGAAAAAAGGGGAAGGACTCCTCCTTCCAAACCTAGTTGGATTCGGTTTGGAAGGGGAGGACTCCCCCCCTTTGGTTCGTCCGACCCCCTTAGGGCTCCTTGAGCCCCAAGGCAAGGCCCCCCCTCTCCCACCTATATATACGGAGGTTTTAGGGCTGATTTTAGATAACTTTGCCACGACAGCCCGACCAGATACCTCCACGGTTTTTCCTCTAGATCGCGTTTCTGCGGAGCTCGGGCGGAGCCCTGCTGAGATAAGATCATCACCAACATCCGGAGCGCCGTCACGCTGCCGGAGAACTCATCTACCTCTCCGTCTCTCTTGCTGGATCAAGAAGGCCGAGATCATCGTCGAGCTGTACGTGTGCTGAACGCGGAGGTGTCGTCCGTTCGGCACTAGATCGTGGGACTGATCGCGTGACGGTTCGCGGGGCGGATCAAGGGACGTGAGGACGTTCCACTACATCAACCGTGTTCACTAACGCTTCTGATGTAGGGTCTACAAGGGTACATAGATCACACATCCCCTCTCGTAGATGTACATCACCATGATAGGTCTTCGTGCGCGTAGGAAATTTTTTGTTTCCCATGCGACGTTCCCCAACAGTGGCATCATGAGCTAGGTTCATGTGTAGATGTCTTATCGAGTAGAACACAAAAGTTTTTGTGGGCGGTGATGTGCGTTTTGCTGCCCTCCTTAGTCTTTTCTTGATTCCACGGTATTGTTGGATCGAAGCGGCTCCGACCGACATTACTCGTACGCTTATGAGAGACTGGTTTCATCTCTACGAGTAACTCCATTGCTCAAAGATGACTGGCGGGTGTCAGTTTCTCCAACTTTAGTTGAATCGGAATTGACCGAGGAGGTCCTTGGATGAGGTTAAATAGCAATTCATATATCTCCATTGTGGTGTTTGCGTAAGTAAGATGCGATCCTACTAGATACCCATGGTCACCATGTAAAACATGCAACAACAAAATTAGAGGACGTCTAACTTGTTTTTGCAGGGTATGCTTGTGATGTGTTATGGCCAACGATGTGATGTGATATATTGGATCTATGAGATGATCATGTTGTAATAGTTAATATCGACTTGCACGTCGATGGTACGGCAACCGGCAGGAGCCATAGGGTTGTCTTTAAACTAACGTTTGTGCTTGCAGATGCGTTTACTATATTGCTAGGACGTAGCTTTAGTAGTAATAGCATGAGTAGCACGACAACCCCGATGGCGACACGTTGATGGAGATCATGATGATGGAGATCATGGTGTGACGCCGGTGACAAGAAGATCGTGCCGGTGCTTTGGTGATGGAGATCAAGAAGCGCATGATGATGGCCATATCATGTCACTTATGAATTGCATGTGATGTTAATCCTTTTTGCACCTTATCTTGCTTAGAACAATGGTAGCATTATGAGGTGATCTCTCACTAAAATTTCAAGACAAAATTGTGTTCTCCCCAACTGTGCACCGTTGCGACAGTTCTTCGTTTCGAGACACCACGTGATGATCGGGTGTGATAGACTCAACGTTCACATACAACGGGTGCAAAACAGTTGCACACGCAGAACACTCGGGTTAAGCTTGACAAGCCTAGCATGTGCAGACATGGCCTCGGAACACATGAGACTGAAAGGTCGAGCATGAATCGTATAGTTGATATGATTAGCATAGAGATGCTTACCACTGAAACTATTCTCGACTCACGTGATGATCGGACTTGAGATAGCGGATTTGGATCATTTACCACTCAAATGACTAGAGAGATGTACTTTTTGAGTGGGAGTTCTTAAGTAATATGATTAATTGAACTAACTGTCATGAACATAGTCTAATGGTCTTTGCGAATTACGATGTAGCTTGCGCTATAGCTCTACTGTTTTTATATGTTCCTAGAGAAAATTTAGTTGAAAGTTGATAGTAGCAAACTTTGAAGAGGATTGTCCTCGTTGCTGCGCAGAAGGCTTATGTCCTTAATGCACCACTCGGTGTGCTGCACCTCGAGCGTCGTCGGTGGATGCTATGAACATCCGATATACACGTTTCTGATGACTACACGATAGTTCAGTGCAAAATACTTAATGGCTTAGAAGCAAGCCACCGAAGACGTTTTGAAACGTCACGGAACATAAGTGATGTTCTAAAGAGATGAAATTGTGATTTCATGCTCGTGCCCTTGTTGAGAGGTACGAGACCTCCGACAAGATTCTTTGTCCACAAAGTAAAGGAGAAAAGCTCAATCGTTGAGCGTGTGCTCAGATTGTCTGAGTACGACAATCACTTGAATCAAGTGGGAGTTAATCTTCTAGATGAGATAGTGATGGTTCTCTAAAGTCACTGCCACCAAGCTGTGAGAGCTTCATGATGAACTATAACATATCAAGGATAGATACAATGATCCTTGAGCGATTCGTGATGTTTGACACTGCGAAAGTAGAAATCAAGAAGGAGCATCGATAGTTGATGGTTTGTAAAACCACTAAGTTTCAAGAAAGGCAAGGGCTAGAAGGGATACTTCGTGAAACGGCAAAACAGTTGCTGCACTAATGAAGAGACCCAAGATTAAACCCAAACCCGAGACTAAGTGCTTCTGTAATGAGGGGAAAAGTCACTGAGGCGGAGCAACTCTAGATACTTGGTAGATAAGAAGGCTGGCAAAAGTCGAAAGAAGTATATTTGATATACATGATGTTGATGTGTACTTTACTAGTACTCCTAGTAGCATGAGGGTATTGGATAGCGGTTCGGTTGCTAAGTGATTAGTAACACGAAATGAAAGAAACGGCATAAACGGAGACTAGCTAAAGGCGAGGTGACGATACGTGTTGGAAGTGTTTCCAAGGTTGATATGATCAAACGTCGCACGCTCCCTCTACCATCGGGATTGGTGTTAAACCTAAATATTTGTTATTCGGTGCTTGCGTTAAGCATGAACATGATTGGATCGTGTTTATTGCAATACGATTATTCATTTAAAGAGAATAATGGTTACTCTATTTTCTTGAATAATCACCTTCAATGGTTTATTGAATCTCGATCGTAGTGTTACACATGTTCATGATATTGGTGCCAAAAGATACGAGGTAATGATGATAGTACCACTTACTTGTGGCACTGCCGCTTGAGTCATGTTGGTATAAATTGCATGAAGAGGCTCCATGCTGATGGATCTTTATACTCACTTGATTTTGAATCACTAGTGACATGAAAATCATACCACATGAGCAAGGCCTTGTTTTCATTGAGATGAAATAAGATAGTAACTTGTTGGAAGTGATACATTTTGATGTATGCAGTCCAATGGGTACTGAGGCACGCAGTGTGTTGGGGATATTACCTGTTAAGTGACCCGCCGAATATGGGCCGGGTTACTTGTAAGGCGATTCATCCTTTATGGCTAGTTGGGCCTCATCCTGGGCGGTTCAAAGTCGCAGGATGGTTATGATTTATGGAAGGTCTCTGGGTTTTGCAAGACGGCGACTTAGAGACCGCGGTGGTCACGATTTGTAAAGAGGAAGGGACTCTTGTAAACCCTAAGGCTTCAACCTATATATATAAAGGCGAGTCTGGAGGGGGAGAGGTAGGTTAGAAATCATCGAGGGCTAGGTAAGGCGAGTTACGCCTTTCTTGTAATCGAATCCACATCAATACACGCCAAGCAGGACGTAGGCTATTACCTCCACGCGAGGGGCCGAACCTGGGTAAATTGCCGTGTCTCTCTCGCTTAACCCCTTTGAGTCGCCACCAAGGTGCGATGGCTCCAGTACTAAGTCCTTTCACGAGGACATCTGCCGTGACAAAACCACGACAGTTGGCGCCCACCGTGGGGCCCACGCACGGTGGAGTTGAGTTCTCAAAGGGAGCCCTACCAGGGTCTGGGAGTTATGCGGCGGCGCTCATGACTTGGAGCCGACGCGGCATATCCTACATCGACAACCGGCGATGGGGACCTGAAGCGAATTCTCTCGAATCAGGCTACAGGGTCCCCTTCGGCAAGATCAACGTCTTCATCGGCATGATCGGGTCATCTGTTCCTGAGCCGGACACCTCCTCCCACATCGTCGAGCCAGCCAGGTACGTCCATCCAGTCGTAACCCGGAATCTGACCCACCCGGTCTTTGTGGGTTTCACGCAGGGGTCAGAGGAGCCAGAGCACGCGGCGGCTCAGGAGGTTACCCCCATCAACTCTGACGACGAATCATCCATGGGCGATTCAGATTCCATCCAGTCCCTCCACGGGGACGGTCTCGGGGGTTTGACATTGGCCATGGATCCGGAAATCCTCGATCGAACCCGACGCCAGATCGCCATCTACATGGCCGGGGCGACTCAACCCACACAGAATCCCGCCGGTGGCGATGGAACCGGCGGGACGTCCAGAAGTGCGTCAGCAGTCCTGGTGGATTTAGCGACGGAAATCACAAGACTAATGTCAACCCCCCTCACGCCAGAGAACCAAGGAGAGATAAATGCGGAGTTAGCAAAACTGAGGGAGGCGGTGGCAAAGGCCCATCAGGATGCTGAGGCGGAGTCCGCCAGGATGGAAACTCGACAAGCCCAGATTACGGCCGAAAGGATGCGGTTGAACACCGACAATTGGCGGCTTGAAAGACAGCAGCGTGCATCCGACGCCGTCCATTAGCGGAGACACCAGGGACGCCTCCCCCATGATCTCAATCCGACTCGCCTGTTCGACACTCCCCAAACACCCGGGATGGGAGCCGCCCCAGCAGGAGGGCTGGGCCGCCCTCCTAACCCGCCGATTCAGCCGACTGAGGGTCAAATTCCTTGTTTCCGTACCCCTCGAGGCCACTTCTCTAACCCGGTGGATAACGTGCTTGCCGCAACTCGCCATCTGGAGTCTCTCCCGATCCACGGCAACACCCCAGCTGAGATCGAAGCGAGGAACGCCATCGAGATGTTGAAAACGGCGGTGGTCCAAAACGCGCAGTTCTCACACAGCCCCGAGCAATTGCACTCCACCCCCCAGGCGAGCTATACCAGGGGTTGGCCGGAGGATCAGCCAGCCATAAACAGTGCCCCGCGACACCTCCCGCAGGACAACCCGCCCGAGCGGGACCCGCCGGGCAGAGGTCCACCCAACATTCAAGAGGCTCAGACTCCTCCCACGGGGACCGGAGGGCGAGTCGGGGTGCCATGCTTGTCCCTGGCCCTTCGAAACGAGAGAATGCCCAAGGATTTCAAAGGACCATGAAAGGTGCCTAATTACACACCAGATCTCGAACCAACATCTTGGATCAAGGGCTATGAGATCGCCATGGACATGCTCGACGTAAACGAGGCGGTTTGCGCCCGATATTTCACCATGATGCTCGAGGGATCGGCACGCACTTGGTTGAAAAACTTACCCCCCAATTCTATCCAGTCCTGGGCCGAGTTGAAGGAGCGTTTCATCAAAAACTTCCGGGGAACCTGTAAACGGCCGATGACAATCGTCGACTTGCAACACTGCGTGCAACGCCCGGATGAGTCGGCGCACCATTGGTCGCGGCGAGTCACGGAAATTATCCATTCATCGGATGGCATCACGGCAGCGCAAGCTGTGCTTATCCTCGAGCACAACTGCCACTATGAACCGCTGGTCCAGAAACTGGGGCGACTCAAACGGAAAGTTCAGGATATGGGCGAGCTGATGGATACCCTCACTAGGTACGCCGAGGCCGATGATACCAAGGATCCCGGCGAGGATGGTAAGGGTAACTCGCCCAAGAAGGGTGATTCAACCAAAAACCACACCCGCCTCCAAGGCCGCAACCGTCTCAACCAGGGGGCCAACGGCAAGCGTAGGCTGCATGAGGAGCCCTCGGATTTAGTTGCCAACACCAACGCCAATGACGCAAAAAGAAGAATCGAGGCTTCAGTGGGAAAAGACCGCGTAACTACGAAGAGCTACTCAAAGGCCCTTGCCCGCACCACGCCACGGCCGACGGCCCGGCGGGCCACTCTTGGGAGAACTGCTTCGTGATGCGAGAATTTCGGGCCGAGGCAATCAAGAAGAGCCAAAGCGAAGACCCGAACCGTCGCCAGGACCAACTCGCCACGCCCAAACAAAGGCACAACCCCTTCGGCGGTTTTCCCGAACAAGAGGCACAGGGGGGCCCGCAGCCAGGCGGCGGCCACTACCCGGTGCACCACCAACGGCGGTACAACCCGCCGGGAGTTTTCCAGCAGCCGCCCCCACAGGGGGCTCCGCATGACCAGGATGACCATGGGGGCTTCCGCAACAATCCCAAACAGCTAAGTAATGGGCAATATCATGTTTTCACCACTAATGCTTGCAGACGTGATAAAAAGGTAAATCACCGGGCGTACAGCGTAATTGAGCCGGCAGTTCCCAGATATCTCCACTGGTCCGAACAGACCATAACATGGAGCAGAGAGGATCACCCGCCGAGAATAGATAACCCGGGCGACCTGGCATTGGTCGTGGCTCCCCAAGTGGCGGGTTACACTCTATCGAAAGTACTAATGGATGGCGGCAGCAGCATTAATATCCTATACTTTGACACCTTCCGGAGGATGAATCTATTAGAGAAAGACTTGATGCCTTCAACCACGGTCTTCCACGGCATCGTCCCAGGCAAATCGGCTTATCCCATAGGCTGGGTCAGGCTCTCAGTAGCGTTTGGAACTGCGCAGAATTACAGGTCGGAGTCTCTGGTCTTCGAGGTGGTCAAACTAAAAAGCCCGTACCATGCGCTGTTCGGGCGACCGGCTTACGCTCGCTTCATGGCCCGCCCGTGCTACGTCTACCTCAAGCTCAAAATGCCTGGTCCTAAAGGGCCCATCACGATTGACGGAGATAGAAGAATTGCAAAGGAGTATGAGGAAGGAGACGCGGCCTATGCGGAAGTCGCCTGCGCGGCGGAAGAGCTCAAAAACCACCGGGCCAATGTTGACCCGGCAGACATGTCACCGCTCAAGAAGCCGACTACAGATTCCAAGTCGCCCCTCAAGTTCAAACCAACGGTTGACACGAAGACAGTCGACTTCGTCCCTGGCGATTCATCCAGGCAGTTTACCATTGGAACGGGTCTGGACCCCAAATAGGAAAGCGCGCTCATCGAATTCATCCGTGAGAATCGGGACATCTTCGCATGGAAGCCCTCCGACATGCCGGGTGTACCGAGAGAATTCGCTGAGCACCATCTTAATATTGACCCAAAATGCAAACCTGTCCAACAATACCTTCGCAGGTTTAACGAGGAGCGACGGAAGGCGATTGGAGAGGAAGTCGCCCGTCTTTTAGCCGCCGGGTTCATTGTGGAAGTCTTTCACCCCAAATGGCTAGCTAACCCGGTGTTAGTACTCAAGAAGAACGGCACGTTCCGTATGTGTATTGACTATACTGACCTCAACAGAGCTTGTCCCAAGGATCCTTTCGCTCTTCCCCGCATCGACCAAATCATTGACTCGGTGGCGGGATGCGAACGATTGTGCTTTTTGGACGGTTATTCAGGTTATCATCAGATCAAAATGGCTGTGGAAGATCAGGAGAAGACTACCTTCATAACCCCCTTCGGGGACTTTTGCTATGTGGCCATGCCGTTCGGGCTCAAGAGCGCAGGGGCGACTTACCAACGCTGCATCCAGAATTGTCTTCATAGCCAAATTGGCCGCAACGTCCATGCCTATGTTGACGACATTGTGATCAAGACCCGCCGGGAGGAGACACTTCTGGAAGACCTTAAGGAAACCTTTGATAATTTACGGGTATATCGGATGAAGCTAAATCCTACCAAGTGCGTTTTCGGCGTACCTGCGGGAAAACTACTGGGTTTCTTGGTGTCAGAGCGCGGCATCGAGGCTAACCCGGACAAAATTGAAGCGGTTACTTCCCTCGGCAAGCCGGCGAAAGTTAACCAAGTTCAGCGATTGGCGGGTCGTATTGCGGCTCTCAGTCGTTTCGTGAGCCGCCTCGGAGAAAAGGAGATTCCTCTTTATCAATTGTTGAGAAAGTCCGACCGATTCGTGTGGACAGAGGAGGCTGACGAGGCATTTCAGGCCTTGAAACATCAATTGGTTAACCCGCCGGTCCTGGCGGCCCCGACTGAAAAGGAGCCTATGCTCCTGTATATTGCCGCGAATTCCAAAGCGGTCAGCGTGGCTGTGGTCGTCGAAAGAAAGGAGGAAGGAAAGGAATACCCGGTACAACGCCCGGTGTACTTTATCAGTGAGGTGTTAACCCTTTCCAAACAGCGATACCCACATTGGCAGAAACTGGTCTATGGGGTGTTCATGGCGAGTCGAAAGCTTAAACATTATTTTCAGGAACACCCGATCACCGTGGTCAGTTCCGCGCCCCTCGGTGACGTCATCCAAAACCGCGAGGCAACAGGGCGAATCGCCAAATGGGCAATAGAACTTGGGTCACATCACATACAGTATACCCCCCGCACGGCCATCAAGTCCCAGGCACTAGTTGATTTCGTCAATGATTGGACGGAGCTTCAGGCTCCGGAAGACCGACCTGACCTTACCTATTGGACTGTTTATTTTGATGGATCCAGGCAGTTGGAGGGCTCGGGGGCGGGTGTGATGTTGATGTCCCCTCAAGGAGATAAGTTCTGCTACGTCCTCCGGCTCATGTTCCCTTGCACAAATAATGCAGCAGAGTATGAAGCTCTGCTTCACGGTTTGCGACTGGCAAAAGAGATGAACTTAACCCGAGTCAGATGTTTTGGGGATTCAGATTTGGTGGCAAAACAGGTTTCGGGCACCTGGGATTCTCGAGATCCTATGATGGCGGCTTACAGGCGAGCTGTATCTGACGTGGCGGGCTATTTTCATGGGTACCAGGTTGATCATGTTGATCAGCGACTCAACGAAGCAGCTGATGCCCTCTCGCGACTCGGCTCACAAAGAAAACCGGTCCCCCCTAATGTTTTCTTGGATGTCCTGCATAAACCGTCTGTGACTGTACCCACGGAGGAGGAATTGGCGATACCAGATCCCGAGTCTCAGCTTGTGGCGGCTCTCCATGTCTCTCCGGATTGGGCTCTTCCTTATCTAGCTTATCTTTCTCGTGGGAAGTTACCCACTGATGAAGTTTTGGCTCGCCAGATTGTTCGGCGTAGCAAGTCCATGGTTATCATTAATGGCGAGCTATATAAACGAAGTGCTTCAGGGGTCTTTCAGCGGTGCGTTTCTTCCGAGGAAGGATGCATAATCCTAAATGACATCCATTCTGGAGACTGCGGACATCACGCCGGGTCACGTTCTTTGGTATCAAAAGATTTTCGACACGGTTTCTTCTGGTTGACGGCTCACGCAGATGCAAAAGATATAGTACGGCGGTGTGAGGGGTGCCAACGATATGGGAGACAGGCTCATGTGCCGGCTCAAGAATTGAGGATGATCCCCATTACTTGGCCTTTCGCGGTCTGGGGGCTGGATATGGTCGGTCCCTTTAAGATGTCCTCCAACAAAAAAACTCACTTATTGGTGGCGGTTGATAAATTCACTAAATGGGTTGAGGCGGAACCTGTTGGGGCTTGCGATGCGGAGACTGCGGTCAAATTTGTGAAGAAGCTGATTTTCTGTTTTGGATATCCACACAGTATCATCACGGACAATGGTACTAACTTGTCCCAAGGAGTGATGCTGGATTTCTGTCACCGTGAACATACCCGGCTTGATATCTCTGCAGTTGCTCACCCGCAATCAAACGGGCAGGCCGAGCGGGCGAATCAGGAAGTCTTGCGAGGGATCAAACCTCGGCTCATAATTCCCCTGGAAAGAACTCCGGGATGTTGGGTGGAGGAGTTACCTTCGGTATTGTGGAGCATCAGGACCACCCCGAATCGGTCTACGGGGTTCACCCCTTTCTTTTTGGTTTATGGAGCAGAAGCCGTCCTCCCTTCCGACATAAGGCATGATTCTCTTAGAGTCGCCGCATATGTGGAGCGAGACAACGAGCTGGCGCGTCAGGACTCTTTGGATGCCTTGGAAGAGGCACGTGACTTAGCAGCGGCTCGTTCGGCGATCTATCAGCAAGATCTGCGGCGTTATCATAGTCGTCGGGTGAAGAGTCGGACTTTCCAAGAAGGCGATTTGGTGCTTCGTTTGATACAAGATCGGGCGGGAATGCACAAGCTTTCGCCCCCTTGGGAGGGGCCTTTCGTTGTCAGCAAGAACCTCCGCAATGGCTCTTACTACTTGATGGATCTTCGGCCTGATCGACCGACCACGGGGGCTGAGTCAACTCGCCCTTGGAATATTGCCCATTTGCGGCCTTACTACACTTGAGTTCTTAAAACTCCATGCTTTGTAAGTTTTTCAGTTTCATTATGGAATAATATAATGTTTCCCTGACATGGGGGCTTCTTCTTGAAAGAAAAAGAGAGCAATTTCATGACATCCTGTTGCGACCGTATGAGCCGACAGAACATGCATTAAGGGTGGGTGCACGAGCTTTCTGACTCGCCTCCCCGTGTCGCGACCGTATGAGCCGACGAAACCTGCATTAAGGGTGGGTGCACGAGCTTTCTGACTCGCCTCCCCCTGTCGCGACCATATGAGCCGACGAAACCTGCATTAAGGGTGGGTGCACGAGCTTTCTGACTCGCCTCCCCCTGTCGCGACCGTATGAGCCGACGAAACCTGCATTAAGGGTGGGTGCACGAGCTTTCTGACTCGCCTCCCCCTGTCGCGACCGTATGAGCCGATGAAACCTCCATTAAGGGTGGGTGCACGAGCTTTCTGACTCGCCTCCCCCTGTCGCGACCGTATGAGCCGACGAAACCTGCATTAAGGGTGGGTGCACGAGCTTTCTGACTCGCCTCCCCCTGTCGCGACCGTATGAGCCGACGAAACCTGCATCAAGGGTGGGTGCATGAGCTTTCTGACTCGCCTCCCCCTGTCGCGACCGTATGAGCTGATGAAACCTGCATCAAGGGTGGGTGCACGAGCTTTCTGACTCGCCTCCCCCTGTCGCGACCGTATGAGCCGACGAAACCTACATCAAGGGTGGGTGTACGAGCTTTTTGACTCGCCTCCCCCTGTCGCGACCGTATGAGCCGACAAAATTACTCGTGTTATGATTTGACCTTGGAGATTTTTATCCTCACTGCTTATTCGTTGAAACTATTTGTAGTTCTTTTATTTTCGTAGATAATGTGTTCAAGGTTTTCATCCTTGGCGGATTAAGCGTTACAGGCGATTCTGCTAAGGATTAACAAAATATTTTAAACCGCATCAAAAGTGGTATAAGGATTTTTTTGCAGAAGATGTCATCAAAAGATAGTACTGACTATTACATGGCTCTTGGGCCAAATTCAAGGAAAATCTATTCCGCTAAGTCCTAGCGTGAGCTCTGACCAGCTTCGATTTGTAAATCGCCCAAGACCCAATTGCATCTGGACAAAGAAGCAAAATCGTCTTCATCGGTCAAGATTGATGCCAGGTCTGTTTCCCAGTCGAAGGGATTCTTGGGTCGCCGAGGGATAAGGTTGGTCACCACGAAGGTTGGCGGGTTGATTTTCTTATTCTTATCATCGTAAGCCGCCTGATATTTTGTCAAGTCAAGGCTGGCAGCGAGTTGAGTGGCGGCCAGCCGAGAATCCTTGACAACCTTCTGGTAGTCTTCTTCCACGAACTCCGAGCCGTCATCTTTAAGCTGAGGGAAGCCGGCAGCTACTTCTTCCAAATTAATTTCGGGAGCATACGCCAGGCAGCGACTCAGAGCCGTCAGGACACCCTTCCGGGCGGCTGGTCGGGTTAACTCGCCGATCTGGGGAGGAAGTGTGGATAGATATCCAAGCACCTTCTTGATGGAAGTTATGGGCTCCTTTGCACCTATCACGGCTTTGACGGTCAGCACACTGCCTGTGTACAGTTGTTCCGTCAGTGTATAGATCGCCTTCAGCATCAACACGCTGTCGTCTTGCAGATTGGCGACTCTCGAGCCTGGGATTGAATAACCGGTAAGTTAAACATTAAGGAATTTGCCCAAGGAAGAGGATAAGATTAGAGAGTTAGGTAAAGCTTACCAAAGATGGCTTGTGTCATGTTGGAAATATGGCGCTTTAAGCCGGATAGCTCCTGCTGCACAGTTGCCAGCTTTGCTTCTGCTTTTTCGGCTCTCGTCAAAACCGCGTTGTGGTCAGCCTGAGTTCTTTCTAACTCGGCTTTGAGCTTTTCCAGTTCAACCAGAGCCAACTTATATTTGGCTTCCGACTGAATTCGGGCATCTTGTTGGTCAGCCAAGTTTTTCCTTAAGTCGCCCAGGGCCAGTTCGGTCTGGGCAAGGCTTTCCTGTTCAAAATTTAAAACAAAGTCAAGTCTCAGAATTATTGCAAGGCAATACCCCTGACACTTGGGGGCTAATGTATAATTTCTCAAGGGAAATTATACAGAAATCAAGACCCGGCTCATCATTTTACTGATGACCCGGCCATTGGGGGTTACTGGTCGCAAAGCTTTTTAAATTACTGGTCGCGAAGCTTTTAAAAGACCCGGCTCATCATTTTACTGATGACCCGGCCCTTGGGGGTTACTGGGAATAATATAGAGTATAAAGTTTACCTCATGCTTGTTGTTTAACATCTTTAGCAGATTCTTTTCCATCTCATAACTCGCTTCCAGGCGACTTGCGAAGCCAGAACAGAGTTCTTTAAACTCCAGACTTGCATAGTCAGAAAGTTTCGCCTTGGAAGGCCCAGACTCGGGAATTGATGGAGAAGGGGATGCTATATGTTTGGAGAGGATTGTCGATGCCGGCTTGGAGAAACCAAAACCAGTAATGACTACAGCATCTGGGTCATCAGCTGTCGCCATTTCGACCGGTGATCTAGGGACATCCGTTGATCCTTTGGGCGACTCAGGAGGGTTTGCTTGAATTGTTGGCTCGTTTTGACTCGGATCTTCTTGAGTCGGAGTAGCTTTCCTTGGAAGCTCAGAAGTGGCGTCAGGGATTGATCCACTGGTTTTCCTCTTTTTGGCTTGCGCCCTAATGAAAGAGATAGGTGCGTTAAAAAATTAAAAAGAGTGCTATTCTCAAGGATCAGGACAAGGAACTTACCCCGGGACTCGGATCATTGGTGGAAGGGTCGACATCACTCAGTCGCCAGAAGTGGGGGGAGAATCCTGCATAATTTGTACATCGATAATACTGGCGGGTTATGACTGTGATCCAAAGCAGCACGAACAATGATTGTTCAAATAGAAAAAAGAAGGAGGTACCTCGCTTGGTTTTCTTTTGTTCGTTGTTGGCAAGCCAGGTGTCAGGTCGCCAGAATGACTTCGCGTTTTCCGTTTCAAGGCGTGCTGCGTTTTCTTCAGTAAGAAATTTGGGTCCAAATGGGCATTTGGATGTGAGAGAGGTACTTTCCCACATATTCGCCGGGCCGGCTTAGGTGGAGAAGGAGATGAATCAGAGGAGACGGAAATTACCTCGACAGAGTCTTCCTGGCTCTCGTTATCTTCATTCTATTATAAGAGGAGCGAGAGATAAATAAAAGTTAAAAGGTGATAAGTGGCGAGTGAAAATGAGGACGGATTGGTACCTCTGAGAGTGCGTCGCCAGCTTGAGATTCGTCGACTTCAGATGGCTCGGCCGCAGCCGATTTACCTTTGCCTTTGTTTTTCTTGGAAGGCGGCTTAGCACTCTTCATGGCTTGTTTCTTAGGTCTCCTAGACCAGAACTTGTCACCTTTCTGGAAGGGGATATGGCGTGAAGTCATGATGACAGTAAAACAGATGGAATAAAAGTTGAGGGCGAGTTAGCTTTGGTTACCTTGGGTGCCGGGTTAATCTTGCAGAAGGGCTTAAGGCCGATTTGGCCGCATTTCTCTGCAGGTTCGCCGGTCAGTTTCCTGATGATGGCGACGATGTCTTTTTCCATTAATGTTGTGTGGAAGTAGCATTGGGGATGATCCAGAGTACCGTCAAATTCGCACATCAGGCCATCTCGGCGGCTCAGAGGAAGGATCCGCCATTCGACCCAGCAGCGGATCAAGTCAACCCCAGTGAGACCGTTGTTCGTCAAGGATCTCAGTTCGGACAGAATTGGGATGAAGTCCGACTCTTCTTCCTCGGTGAGCTTGTCAGGGAGCTTAAAATTGATCGGAAGGCGGGTTGGCCTGTAGCCCAGAAGTTTGTTCTCACCGGCAGGGGATGTTTCTTTGCAATAAAACCAAGATTCACCCCAGCCTTTGGGGTGGCTAGGCATAGCGAGTGAAGGAAACAGACTGTCCCTGCGACGCTGGACATTGACCCCGCCAAGTTCCAAACTGGGGCCATTGTGGAATTCCATCTGGCGATTCAAGTGGAAAAAGTACCAAAACAGAGGGACGGAAGGCTCGATCCGCAAATAAGCTTCGCAAAGGACTTGGAATTGACTCAGGTTGCTTATGGAATTGGGTCCCAAATCCTGGAGTCGGACATTCATGAAGTGCAGAGCGTCCCTAAGGAATTTAGATCCGGGCGGCTTAAAACCCCGTTCCAAGTGTTCCACAAAAACTACTATCTCCCCTTCCTTGGGGTTGGGGAGGTCTTCTCCTAACCCGGTCCGCCATCCAATGACGTCTTGAGGATCCAAGCAGCCCGCTTTCACGTAATTCGCCAAAACAGCATCGTCGACCTTGGTAGGAAGCCAATCGCTCTTGAAAACGGCACCCATGCTACAAATAGGTAAGAATATGGTATTACATGTCTCGAACGTTTACTATGTGAATCGGGATCGGTTCTTGCTTAACCCGCCGGACTAGGAGGCCGGGTTGGGCTGATGTGGCGACTTATCGGAGCAGGGCTATTCTCAGAAGCGATGTTACTGTGGGTGGTGAAATTTATTCCTTCCGAAACACTAAGGGAAGGACGAAGTTTCCAAACAGCTTTTTACAAACAGTGAATGAGGAATGGATCTGTTAAACAAATATAAAAACTTGCGGATATGGCTAAGACATGAACGATGTGTGATCAGGGTGGTGCCTCATGTGTGAAGAAACTAGAGTGTTTAGAAAATTCGCGAGAGTACAGATGGACAAGATTATTCAAGGCACTGGGTGCCCGAACGGCGCTCGAACTAAATCAGTTCAAGGGTAATAGATGGTTGCGAGCGGAGGGCTTCGGAACTATAGCAATGGCAGAAGCATGGCAATGGCGGAAACATGAACAAGAAATAAATCTACCCTTAAAGAAGGGGAAACAGTGGCCTAACCTGAAGATCTTGGTCGAAGTAGATTGGCGGTCATGGAGGCTGTTGGAGAATGATGGAACCCTTGGCGGCGGCGGAGCCTAGCAGCGGCGACGGCTTGCGGGCGGCGCCGGAGCTCCTCGAAACGGCGACGGCTTGCGAGCGGCGCCGGAGCTCCTCGAACGGCGACGGCTTGCGGGAAGCACTGAAGTTCGTCGGACGGGGGTGGAGTTTGCGGCCGGCGGCGAAGCTTTCGGGATGCGGAGCGTCTCTTCTCGCTGAGATGATGGTGGAGGGATTGACGGGACTGGTAGGTGGCCGGTGTCAGCCCTGTCCCTTCCGCCTATTTATCAGGACGGCCGCGGGGATCGAGGCGCTGTGAGCGGGAACCGTCGAGGAAGAAAAGATTCGCCATGATGACGTCCGAAAATTTTGGGATAATGACGCACTAAAAGATCCGTTGGGATTGTGTTGGAGTTCCCGAAAAACGAGGGTTAAGGAAAGTGCTGATGGGAAATGCATTGGCGGCTCAAAGTCTTTTTCCGGTACCAGTTGGCGAGTTAAAATTTCCGGCGTACGGAGGAACACAGAGGAGTGAATCACCTTCAACTAAAACGGAAGCATTGGCATGAGGATTCAAGTCAATTTGGGGCCTAATGTTGGGGATATTGCCTGTTAAGTGACCCGCCGAATATGGGCCGGGTTACTTGTAAGGCGATTCATCCTTTATGGCTAGTTGGGCCTCATCCTAGGCGGTTCAAAGTCGCAGGATGGTTATGATTTATGGAAGGTCTCTGGGTTTTGCAAGACGGCGACTTAGAGACCGCGGTGGTCACGATTTGTAAATAGGAAGGGACTCTTGTAAACCCTAAGGCTTCGACCTATATATATAAAGGCGAGTCTGGAGGGGGAGAGGTAGGTTAGAAATCATCGAGGGCTAGGTAAGGCGAGTTAGCTTCTTGTAATCGAATCCACATCAATACACGCCAAGCAGGACGTAGGCTATTACCTCCACTCGAGGGGCCGAACCTGGGTAAATCGCCGTGTCTCTCTCGCTTAACCCCTTTGAGTCGCCACCAAGGTGCGATGGCTCCAGTACTAAGTCCTTTCACGAGGACATCTGCCGTGACAAAACCACGACACAGTGGATATCATTATGTTCTTACTTCAATGACGATTTGAGTAGATACTAGAGTATTTGCTTAATGAATCACAAGTCTGAAATATTGAAAAGTTCAATTCTGTTTCGGAGTGAAGTTCGTCGTAACAAGAGGATAAACTGTCTACGATATGATCATAGAAATGAATATCTAAGTTACGAGTTTTGGTACGCAGTTAAGACAATGTGGAAATTGTTTCGCAGTTCATGTCACCTAGAACATCATAGTGTGATGATGTGTCTGAACGTCATAGCCACACACTATTTGGTATGGTGCATGCTATGATGTCTCTTATCGAATTACCACTATCGTTTATGGGTTAAGCATTAGAGACAACCGCATTCACTTTAAATAGGGCACCACGTATTTCCGTTGAGATGACACAGTATAGACTGAAGTTTAGAGAAATCTAAACTATCGTTTCTTGAAAGTTTGGGGTTTCGACACTTATGTGAAAAAGTTTCAGTCTGATAAGCTCGAACCCAAAGCGGATAAATGCATCTTCATAGGATATCCAAAACAGTTGGGTACATCTCCTATCTCAGATCCGAAAGCAAAGTGTTTGTTTCGAGAAACGGATCCTTTCTCGAGGAAAGGTTTCTCTCGAAAGAATTGAGTGGGAGGGTGGTAGAACTTGATGAGGTTATTGAACCATCACTTCGACCAGTGTGTAGCAGGGCGCAGGAAGTTGTTCCTGTGGCGCCTACACCAATTGAAGTGCACGCTGATGATGGTGATCACCGAGCATCGGATCAAGTTACTACAAGCCTTGTAGGTTGACAAGGCCGCGTACTACTACAGAGTGGTACGGTAACCCTGTCTTGGAGGTCATGTTGTTGAGCAACAGTGAACCTACGAGTTATGGAGAATGCAATGGTGGGCCCAGATTCCGACAAATGGCTGGAAGCCGTGAAATCCGAGAGAGGATCCACGTATGAAAACAAAGTGTAGACTTTGGAAGAACTACTTGACGGTCATAGGACTATTGAGTAAAGATGGATCTTTAAAAGGAAGACAAACGATGATAGTGATAAGTCACTATTAAGAAAAGCTCGACTTGTCGCAAAGATGTTTCCGACAAGATCAAACAGTTGACCATGACGAGACTTTCTCACTCGTAGCGATGCTAAAAGTCTGTTAGAATTATGTTAGTAGTTGCTGCATTATTTATGAAATATTGCATGTAGGATGTCAAAACATTGTTTTCTCGACGGTTTCCTTGAGCAAACATTGTATGAGATACAACCATGAGGTTTTGTCGATCCTAAAGATACTAGCAAGTATGCAAGCTCCAGCGATCCTTAAATGGACTAGTGCAAGCATCTCGGAGTTGGAATATACACTTTGATGAGATGATCAAGGATTTTGGGTTTGTACAAGGTTTATGAGAAACTTGTATTTCCAAAGAAGTGAATGGGAGCAATATAGAATTTCTGATAAGTATATGTGGTTGACATATTGTGGATCAGAAGTAATGTAGAATTTCTGTAAAGCATACAAGGTTGTTTTAAAGGAGTTTTCAAAGGAATACCTGGATTGAGCTACTTGAACGTTGAGCATCAAAGATCTATGGAGATAGATCGAAAGCGCTTAATGGAAGTTTCAACAAGATGCATGCCTTGACAAGTTTTGAAGGAGTTCAAAATAGATCAGCATAGAAGGAGTTCTTGGTTGCGTTGTAAGGTGTGAATTTGAGTAAGACTCAAAGCCCGACCATGGCAGAATAAAGAGAATAGACGAAGGTCGTCTTCTATACCTTAGCCGTAGACTCTAAAGTATGACATGCTGAGTACCGCACCTGATGTGTGCCTTGCAGCAAGTCTGTTGAGAGGTACAGAGAGTGATCCATGATTGAATCACTAGCAGTGGTCAAAATTTATCCTTAGTAACTGATGGACTAAGGAATTTTTCTCGATTATGGAGGTGGTTAAAGAGTTCGTCGTAAAGGGTTACGTCGATGTAAGCTTTGACACTAATCTGAATAACTATGAGTAGTGAAACGGATTCGTATAGTAGAGTAGATATTTGGAGTATTTCCGAATAGCACATAGTAGCAGCATCTATAAGATGACATAAAGATTTGTAAAGAACACACGGATCTGAAAATTTCAGAACCGTTGACTAAAACCTCTCTCATGAGCAAGACGTGATCAGACCCCATAACTATATGGGTGTTGGATTCGTTGGAATCACATGGTGATGTGAACTAGATTATTGACTCTAGTGCAAGTGGGAGACTATGGGAAATATGCCCTAGAGGCAATAATAAATTAGTTATTATTATATTTCTTTGTTCATGATAATCGTTTATTATCCATGCTATAATTGTATTGATTGGAAACAAAATACTTGTGTGGATACATAGACAAAACATTGTCCCTAGTAAGCCTCTAGTTGACTAGCTCGTTGATCAAAGATGGCCAAGGTTTCCTGGCCATAGGCAAGTGTTGTTACTTGATAACGGGATCACATCATTAGGAGAATCATGTGATGGACTAGACCCAAACTAATAGACGTAGCATGTTGATCATGTCATTTTGTTGCTACTGTTTTCTGCGTGTCAAGTATTTGTTCCTATGACCATGAGATCATATAACTCACTGACACCGGAGGAATGCTTTGTGTGTGTCAAATGTCGCAACGCAACTGGGTAACTATAAAGATGCTCTACAGGTATCTCCGAAGGTGTTAGTTGAGTTAGTATGGTTCAAGACTGGGATTTGTCACTCCGTGTGACGGAGAGGTATCTCGGGGCCCACTCGGTAATACAACATCACACACAAGCCTTGCAAGCAATGTGACTTAGTGTAAGTTGCGGGATCTTGTATTACGGAACGAGGAAAGAGACTTGCCGGTAAACGAGATTGAAATAGGTATGCGGATACTGACGATCGAATCTCAGGCAAGTAACATACCGAAGGACAAAGGGAATGACATACGGGATTATATGAATCCTTGGCATTGAGGTTCAAACGATAAGATCTTCGTAGAATATGTAGGATCCAATATGGGCATCCAGGTCCCGCTATTGGATATTGACCGAGGAGTCTCTCGGGTCATGTCTACATAGTTCTCGAACCCGCAGGGTCTGCACACTTAAGGTTCGACGTTGTTTTATGCGTATTTGAGTTATATGGTTGGTTACCGAATGTTGTTCGGAGTCCCGGATGAGATCACGGACGTCACGAGGGTTTCCGGAATGGTCCGTAAACGAATATTGATATATAGGATGACCTCATTTGATTACGGAAGGTTTTCGGAGTTACCGGGAATGTACCGGGAATGACGAATGGGTTCCGGGTGTTCACCGGGAGGGGGCAACCCACCCCGGAGAAGCCCATAGGCCTTGGGGGTGGCGCACCAGCCCTTAGTGGGCTGGTGGGACAGCCCAAGAAGGCCCTATGCTCCATAGGAAGAAAATCAAAGAGAAAAGGAAAAAAAAAAGAGGAGGTGGAAAAAAGGCAAAGGACTCCTCCTTCCAAACCTAGTTGGATTCGGTTTGGAAGGGGAGGACTCCCCCCCTTTGGCTCAGCCGACCCCCTTAGGGCTCCTTGAGCCCCAAGGCAAGGCCCCCCTCTCCCACCTATATATATGGAGGTTTTAGGGCTGATTTGAGACAACTTTGCCACGTCAGCCCGACCGCATACCTCCACGGTTTTTCCTCTAGATCGCGTTTCTGCGGAGCTCGGGCGGAGCCCTGCTGAGATAAGATCATCACCAACCTCCGGAGCGTCGTCACGCTGCCGGAGAACTCATCTACCTCTCCGTCTCTCTTGCTGGATCAAGAAGGCCGAGATCATCGTCGAGCTGTACGTGTGCTGAACGCGGAGGTGCCGTCCGTTCGGCACTAGATCGTGGGACTGATCGCGGGACGGTTCGCGGGGCATATCGAGGGACGTGAGGACGTTCCACTACATCAACCGTGTTCACTAACGCTTCTGCTGTACGGTCTACAAGGGTACGTAGATCACACATCCCCTCTCGTAGATGGACATCACCATGATAGGTCTTCGTGCGCGTAGGAAAAATTTTGTTTCCCATGCGACGTTCCCCAACAAGGAGATCATTGTTATCATGGTTTATGTGACGTGGGTGCTAGTGTTAGTGCAATAGCTCAATCCTTATTCGATGAAATTAAAGATGAGATTGCACCTATTGAGATAGAACCTATAGATTCCACTATTCATCTTGCCAATAGATATACTCTATGCCATGTGGGAACTGTTAGGGATGTTGAAGTCTTGTGTGGTAAAACGAAGTATCCTGTTGATTTCCTCGTTCTTGCTACCGCACAATATAGCTTCTGTCCCATCATATTTGGTAGACCTTTTCTCAATACCGTCAATGCTCATATTGATTGTGAGAAGCAAACTGTCACTGTTGGCTTTGAAGGTGTGTCACAAGAGTTCAATTTCTCCAAGTTTGGTAGACAACCTCATGAAAAGGAGTTGCCTAGTAAGGATGAAACTATTGTCTTAGCTTCTATTGTCGTGCCTCCTACTAATCCCTTAGAGCAATACTTGCTTGGGCATGAAAATGATATGCATATGGATGAAAGGGATGAGATAGATAGAACTGTCTTAGAACAATATCCTATCCTTAAGAATAACTTGCATGTTGAACTGCTTGGGGATCCACCTCCACCAAAGGGTGATCCTGTGTTCGAGCTTAAACAGTTGCCTGATACTCTTAAGTATCCCTATCTTGATGAAAAAGAGATATATCCTATCATTATCAGTGCTAGCCTCTCAGAGCATGAAGAAAAGAAGTTACTAAAAACTCTGAGGAAGCACCATGATGCTATTGGATGTACTCTTGATGATCTTAAGGGCATTAGTCCCACTCTATGCCAGCACAAGATTAAAATCGATCCTGATTTCAATCCAGTTGTTGATCATCAAAGGAGATTGAATCCTAAGATGAAAGAAGTAGTAAGTAAAGAAATACTAAAGCTCCTGGAAGCGGGTATTATCTATCCTGTTGCTCATAGCGATTGGGTGAGTCCGGTGCAGTGCGTCCCTAAGAAGGGAGGCATTACCCTTGTCCCTAATGATAAGGATGAATTGATCCCACAGAGGATTATTACTGGCTATAGGATGGTGATCGATTTTAGGAAATTGAATAAGGCCACTAGAAAAGATCATTACCCTCTTCCTGTTATCGACCAAATGCTAGAAAGGCTGTCCAAACACACACACTTCTGCTTTCTAGACGGTTATTCTGGTTTCTCTCAAATACCAGTTGCACAATCTGATCAGGAGAAAACCACTTTCACCTGTCCTTTCGGTAACTTTGCTTATAGACGTATGCCTTTTGGCTTATGTAATGCACCTGCCACCTTTCAAACATGTATGATGGCTATATTCTCTGACTTTTGTGAAAAGATTGTTGAGGTTCTCATGGATGACTTTTCCGTCTACGGGTCTTCCTTTGATGACGGCCTCAGCAACCTTGATCGAGTCTTACAGAGATGTAAAGACACCAACCTAGTTGTCGGGACCCCGATCCTAAGCCATAGGAATCCAGCCTGTAACACATCGCATCGCTTTGTGGTCTCACGCACGGTTAACTCCACGGTTGCAGCCTTACCTTAGCCGGGACCGTTTGCGTCTTTTGACTCACGTATGCCATAGTGTCGCTAGCAATCCAATGTCAAAGAACCCGGATCGACATGTCTAGTCATAAACCAAAGTGGCGGTACCGCACAAGGACATGCATACATGACCCAACAAAGCAGGTGTCGGTCATCAGCGAATGTAGACGAGTCGTAGCAAGCTACAAGGACTCCATTACATCGCGTGACATTTCCCCAAAGGGGACAGACACAGCAGCTAAGAAGGACACATGCCGATCAACCAATGTGTCCGGAGCAGTAGCGAACTACCAAGGCTCGTTGGATCACAAAGGGGCATTTCCTTGTAGGGAGTGCTACTAAAGTTCACGACTAGGTAATCGAACCCCATACATATCAAGTACGACACACGTACGCATGGCATACCGATATGTATAGATACATCGATGGCATCACAACATAACCATAAACATACAAACTTTATTTAAGAGGCTCGGAAGAGCCACACACATAATATTACACATCAAGGGTCTCACGACCCATGATAGCAGTCATTCAATTACAAGCCAGCGGAAGAGTTATAAACTGTCTGGGTACAGATAGGGCAACTAGAAGGCACATGGCCTGACTATACTACAGAGCCGACGTAGGGCCAGATCGTAGCTGGGACACCAGCTACTCGTCGTCGTCGATGTCTACAAAGAACCCTCCATTAGGGTCATTAGCAACCTCTGCAACATTTATTAAGCAAACATGAGTACGAAGGTACTCAGCAAGACTTTAGGAGAAGTAACTACTCATGCAAGGTATCAAAAGGTATTGTGGGGTTTCATGCGGAAAGCCAGCATTTGACTCGTGGCTAGACAACTTGCATTTTTAAATAATTTTGACAACTTGATTTCTCGCACACGAGTCCACTAACACCACAACAATACACTATCGTGGAATCATTCTGTCTCCGTACGGAAATGCCGTCCACGACACTCACGCTTATCTTGGCAATTTTATGAGTAGCCATTGAAGTTACCTATGAACAACATATGTCTCCAAGTAGTCCATATCCGCGGACGCGGCTATTCGAATAGATCATAACCCTGCAGGGGTGTACTTCGTCACACACGCTCTCGCCAGTTATCGCGATGTGCACGTCATGCACCTCGGCAACCTTCAAGCGGAAGCCCAGCGAGGGAGTCGGCCACGACCGTTAACCACACTAGTACCTAGTCCAGGTTTATCGCCTATCTGAGAGTAACCCGTACGGAAGTCCGGCCGAGGTTTCCGCCACGGCCTCAAACGATGTGCGCAGGGTTCCCAAGCCCACCATCCGGGTGCCACTTGGTACACCGTGCCACTGCCTACCGCATCACGTCCCACCTCTCAGGTCAGCACCATGCACGGCCTCCAGCATTACTATAAACACCAGAAACTACTTGCAACTCCTGGACCGGGTACTATGCGATTAATAGGCCGAGCGGGGTCATATTTCAGGGCCCAGCATGTGGTAGTATCTAGTCTTGGAATACATACACGGAACTCAGTTCCTAAGGACGGTTCCAATGAAACAACCCGCCATGTACTCCTACACAGCCTTTCACCGGTACCTTTACCAAATCAAGTTCAACACACAACCTTTGCTCACCGAACACATTCCACATTTCTGTTCATCTCCCATATGACAGACCATACACAACTCTAAGCATAGCATGCATAGCAGGATAAGGCACATCATAGTTCAAGCAACTACCAGGTATGCTAGGTTGCAAGGTTCGGCTATTTACTGTGACAAGGTCAAGTCATGCAAAGGAAGTGGGTTCAACTATCGTGGCAAAAGCAGTTGAAGCATTTGATCTTAAATGCAATAAATAGGTGCAGGAGCGAGAACATGGGATTTATCGGGATGATCAAAAGGGTTGCTTGCCTTGTTGCTCAGAGGAGGAACGATATCCGTCAGACGGATATTCGGTGGAATCCGGGGGTGCGTAGCCTACCGAAATGAATGGCTACATTCAATAACAATCATATGCACTCAAAATGATGCATGAGCATGGCATGAGAATGCAAGGTGATAAGTTATTATTTTCAACATGTATTAGGTTTAGAGTTGATTTGAATCACATTCGAATAGCAATTCAAACGGGGTATTCTCGGATACCGTTTTAATTGATTCGACCTGATGCTCAGATCAACTTGATGTTAGCATGCATGAAATGTCATGTTATGGTACTGATTTGTAAGTAGGACAGTGTGTGATCATTGTATTCTTAATGAAATTTGAATAATTTTCCAAATTCCATTTAAAAAGTAATTATAAGAATTGAGTTATTCTTTATTCCACAATTTAGGGTTCTGTAACTTTTTCAAACATAGTTGAAAATATCATAATCAGAATCCTTGAATTTTTCTGATACTTTTTCATATATAAATTATTTTCATTGGAGTTACAGATTAATTTCTATGATTTTTACAATTTTTAGCAATTTCCTGAATTAGTTTTATACTGGAAATTCTAATTATTGCATCAGACTGACGTCAGCAGGTCAGCCGACCTGTTCAGGTCAAACCTGACAGGGGGGCCCCACTGGTCAGCCTCTCTGGGACTAATCCCGCGCTGACCAACCCTAACTGAGGTTTGACTTGGCCTTGGGCCCACTTGTCTGCGAGTGATTAGGTCACTAAGCTGCTGGGTTAGCTTGCCACGTCGACCCCCACCGGAGGGTGGTCGCCGGCGACCAGGCCCGCGGCGGAGGGCTCGCCGGAGGCGACCTGGACGGCGCTGCACAGCACCAAAACGCACGCGGTTTGCAGCTACAGCATGCTCGCGAAGTGGCCGATCTGGAAGGACCATCTGGGGAGGCTAGGGTCGCCGGAAGAGGCGTCGGCGACGAGCCGGAGTGGCGACCGAAGCTCGGCCTTCTATGAGGGGTGGTTCTAGGGCACGGGGAGGGCAGCTGGAGGGCTCGACACGCTCCTGGAGGCTCCAGGAGCTCGAATCCTAGCTCGGGCGCGTGGATCGGTCATCACAGCGACGGCAGCGACATGGCCGGCGGCGAGAAGCTCTCGGCCTTGGTGGGGAACTAGGATACGATGCACGGGAGAGCGTGGGGCGAGAGGGTAAACGACGATGAGCTCACGGCGGTTCCGATGGCGCTGAAGAGGGGCTCGGGGATGCGCCGGAGGAAGCGAATCGACGGGAGAGGTCCGGCAACCGAAGGTGGAAGACGACGGTGTTGCGGGCGTTGCAGGGATCGAGGAAGCTTCGGCTTCTACAGAGATGACCAGGGCGACGAGGCGGATCTAAAGGCGTGCTCTGGGAGGGAATCCTATGGCCAGGGGCACGGGCAGCTCAAGCTCGAGCTCGGCTCTAATGGCGGCAGCAAGGAGGAGAAGGAGATCCGGGAGAAGGAAGAGAACCGAGGCGGGGAATAGATAGGGGAGGCTCTGGGGAGCTTATCCCCGTCGTCGCCAGCGCGAGGCGGCGGCCAGGCAGGCACGCAGGTGCGTGGCCGCGCCGGAGGGGGCGGCGGCCACCTCGTGCTGCCTACTGGCGCGAGGGAGGGGACGAGCCAGGGATGGGTCGGGCCAGGCTTAGGCGATAGGTAAGGTTTTTCCATTTTTTCTGTTTTTGTTTTTCTGTTTTGCTAATTAATTCAGCTCCAAAACAAAAAGTAAAAACTATTTTAGACCTCCTGAAATATTTGTTATAATATCCCCAACCATTTCCAAGCTTTTCAACATTTTTGGAAATTTATAGTTTCTGATTTCAAATTTAAAATTTGAAACTAGTAGCCTTTTCCATTTATTCAAAAAGCTTAAGGTGTCAAGAAAATAGTTTTCTCCCATGCTCATTTACTTTCATGATTTATCAGAAAGTTTGAACATTTCTTGAGGCCATTTTGGGTTCATTGATTTTGAACTAGTTTGAGATTTCCTTTAATTGAAATGGTGGCTAGGGTTTTGAGTTTTTCCTTTGCCACTTTGTTGCTTTTGTTGAAACTTCTTAGATGCAAATGCAAAGAAGACATGAGCACAATGCTATCTTGCTTAAGGGTTAGGGATGTGACACTAGTCTTGAATTGGGAGAAGTGCCACTTTACGGTTAATGAAGGCATCGTCTTAGGACATAAAATTTCTGAAAGAGGTATTGAAGTCGATAAGGCTAAGGTTGATGCAATCGAGAAAATGCCATACCCCACAGATATCAAAGGTATAAGAAGTTCCCTTGGTCATGCTGGTTTCTATAGAAGGTTCTTTAAAGACTTCTCTAAGATTTCTAGTCCTCTTACCAATCTCTTACAAAAGGATATTCCTTTTGTTTTTGACGATGATTGTGAGGAAGCCTTCGAAATACTTAAGAGGGCTTTGATAACTGCACCTATTGTTCAACCACCTGATTGGAACTTACCTTTTGAAATCATGTGTGATGCTAGTGATTATGTTGTTGGTGTTGTTCTAGGGCAAAGAGTCGATAAGAAGTTGAATATTATTCACTACGCTAGTAAAACTCTAGACAGTGCCCAGAGAAACTATGCTACTACGGAGAAGGAATTTTTAGCAGTCGTGTTTGCATGCGAAAAGTCCAGGTCTTACATAGTTGATTCCAAAGTCACTATTCACACTGATCATGCTGCTATCAAGTACCTCATGGAGAATAAGGACACTAAACCTAGACTTATTAGATGGATTCTCTTGCTACAAGAATTTGATTTGCACGTTGTCGACAGAAAGGGTGCTGATAACCCAGTAGCAGATAACTTGTCTAGGTTGGAAAACGTTCTTGATGAACCACAACCTATTGATGATAGCTTTCCTGATGAGCACTTGATGACATCAATGCTTCACGTAGTGCACCGTGGTATGCTGATTATGCAAACAATATCGTTGCCAAATACATACCACCTAGTTTCACGTACCAGCAAAATAAGAAATGCTTCTTTGACTTGAGACGTTACTTTTGCGATGATCCTCAACTTTATAAGGAAGCAGTAGATGGTGTTATTAGACGTTGTGTACCTGAACATGAACAAGGACAGATCCTACAGAAGTGTCACTCCGAGGCCTACGGAGGACACCATGCGGGAGATAGAACTGCACACAAGGTATTACAATCAGGTTTCTATTGGCCCACTCTCTTCAAGGATGCCCGTAAGTTTGTCTTGTCTTGTGACGAATGTCAAAGAGTAGGTAATATTAGCAAACGTCAGGAAATGCCTATGAACTATTCACTTGTCATTGAACTATTTGATGTTTGGGGCTTTGATTATATGGGAACTTTTCCAAAATCCAACGGGTATACTCATATCCTAGTTGTTGTTGATTACGTCACTCAGTGGGTAGAAGCTATCCCCACTAGTAGTGCTGATCACAACACCTCTATCAGGATGCTGAAAGAAGTTACCTTGCCTAGATTTGGAGTCCCTCGATATCTAATGACCGACGGTGGTTCACAATTCTTTCATGGTGCTTTCCGTAAAACGCTTGCTAAGTGCGATGTCAACCATAAAATTGCGTCTCCCTATCACCCTCAGTCCAGTGGTCAAGTAGAGCTAAGTAATAGAGAGATTAAACTAATTCTACAAAAGACTGTCAACAGGTCTAGAAAGAATTGGTCTAAGAAGCTCGATGATGCACTGTGGACTTATAGAACTGCATATAAGAATCCCATGGGCATGTCTCCGTACAAAATGGTGTATGGTAAAGCATGTCATTTACCTCTTGAGCTAGAGCATAAAGCTTATTGGGCAATCAAAGAGCTCAACTTTGATTTCAAACTTGCCGGTGAGAAGAGGTTATTTGACATTAGCTCGCTTGATGAATGGAGAACTCATGCATATGAGAATGCCAAGTTGTTCAAAGAGAAGGTTAAGAGGTGGCATGATAAGAGGATACAAAAGCGTGAGTTCAATGTAGGTGATTGTGTCTTGCTATATAACTCTCACTTAAGATTCTTTGCAGGCAAGCTTCTCCCTAAGTGGGAAGGTCCCTATGTTGTTGAGGAAGTATATCGTTCCAGTGCTATCAAGATCAACAACACGGAAGGTAATTGTCCGAGAGTGGTAAATGGGCAGAGAATCAAGCATTATATCTCAGGTCTCCCATAAATGTTGAAAGCAATATCATCAACACCATAACTCCGGAAGAATACCTAAGGGATATTTATCATCCTGTTTCAGACTCCGAAAATGAAGAGGTATGTGATTCGGTAAGAAAACAGAGTCCAAAACTTTTCTAGTAGGAAATTTTCTCCGTTTTGGAATATTTGAAAAAATACAAAAATTAGAAGTAGTCAGAAAAGTTCGCGAGGAGGCGACAAGCCTGCACGGCGTGGGGCCACCCCCTGGCCGCGCCGTGAGGGCTTGTGGCCACCTCGTGCGCCTCCCGGATTCCGTTTTCGTGCGGGGTATTCCTTCTGGCCTGAAGAAAATCATGATATATACTCCCGTTTGGTCTCACCCCTGCATCACGTAGATTTCCTCTGTTTTTCGTTTCGAGCCTGTTTCAGTTGCAGATCTAGATCGCTATGACTTCCCCAAGAGCTCCAAAGGACAAGATCTTCGAGAAGGCCATCAACCCCTACCTCACGGGAGTGCTGCAACACACTCGATCTATCGAGATGCGTGAGGGGATGTTGCACATCCGTGATGTTGAGGGGCCTAAGAAGACCGGAAGCATGGAGACGAGGCTCGAAGCAATGGAGCAACAAGTCTTCAAGTGCCAACGAATGGTGGAGCGTGGACTCAAGGCCAACCACATGATGATCATGGAGTTCACCAGCAAGCACAAGATTGATGCCAATGACATTGGGAAGCACCTATCCAGGCTCTATGACAGGATTGATCAACTCCAGGCCCAGATCTATGACCTGGAGAACCAAAACTGTGAGTATGAGTATACATTTAAATCAATACGGTTGGCTACAGATTTGAGGATTCCGGAGACTCGTTCATCTTTCCATGATGGAGCACCTATGCCTTGGAAGATGGAGGATCATACTCATGTTGCAACAACTCCACCATCACCACCAAAGGAAGACAACTGAGCATTGGTATGGGCAATCCCCTTGGCTTGTGCCAAGCTTGGGGGAGTTGCCCCGGTATCGTATCACCATCACATCTTTTGCCTGTACCTTTTTTTTAGTTTTCCTTTTCAGTTTTCTCTTTCTCTAGTAGATTAAAAGTCTTAGTATTTTAGTCTTGAGTTTTGCTTTGTGTCACCCCCGATGTATTCGAGCTCGTGAGCCTTATAATAAAGAGTGTCTTAGTTGAAGGGCTTTGCCTCTGGCCATGATCAAAAGAGTGAGAATAGAACAAAAGCATGAAATATCATATAATGATCTTATGGGAAGTGATGGCTTCAACTATAAAAAGAATGAGGATTGAAACTTGTTGACGGTAGGCAAACGTAGACCTTGGTCATTGTTGCAATTAATAGGAAGTGATAAGGAAGGAGAGGTTCGCATATAAATATATCATCTCTGACACCACCTATGATTGTGAACACTCACTAAACTATTGCATGCCTAGAAGTAGATGTTGGACAAGGTAGACAACATAATGAATTGTGTTTGCTTGGTTCCGAACAAAGTTATATGATTAGAGATCCCTTAGCATGTGACGATTGCTTCCACCTCACATTAGCCAAACCTCCCGCACTAAGTAGAGATACTACTTGTGCATCCATAAACCATCAACCCAGTTTTGCCTTGAGTGTCCACCATACCTACCTATGGATTGAATAAGATCCCTCAAGTAAGTTGTCATCGGTGCAAGAAATAAAAATTGCTCTCTAATATGTATGATCTATTAGTGTGTGGAAAATAAGCTTTATACCAACCTGTGATGAAGAAGACATAAAAGCGACAGACTGCATAATAAAGTTCTTTATCACGGGAGGCAATATAAAGTGAATTTCCTCTGCACTAAGAGGACACGCATCCAAAACTCAAAAGTGCATGACAACCTCTGCTTCCCTCTACGAAGGGCTTATCTTGTACCTTTACTTTTTTCCCTTGAAAGAGTCATGGTGATCTTCACCAATTCCTTATTCCACCTTTATCTTGGCTAACGTCATATGCTTGGGAAATATCTATATTCATATGTCAACTTGGAGGTAAGTACTCATGAATTATTATTGTTGACATTACCCTTGAGGTAAGCAGTTGGGAGGCAAAGCTATAAGCCCCTATCTTTCTTTGTGTCCAGCTGAAACTTTGATCTCATGAGTACCACGTGAGTTGTAGCAATTGTAGAGAACGAAAGAATGATTGAGTATGTGGATTTTCTTTACAAGCCCTTATTTGACTCTTTCTGATGTTGTGATAAATCACAATTTCTTCAATGACTAAAGGCTATCGGTTGTTACTTCTCGGTAAGGTTCTTGACCCATGCTTTACTTTGTGAAGGAATTATCACTTTAGCATGAGAGATTATATGTTGGTATTGTTGTTCTGATCATGATGATGATGCATGCATGTTCGTATCTTGTTTTGTTGACACCTCTCTCCCTAAACATGTGGACATATTTATTGAGCTAGGCTTTCGCTTGAGGACAAGCGAGGTCTAAGCTTGGGGGAGTTGATACGTCCATTTCGCATCATGTTTTCATGTTGATATTTATCGCTTCTTGGGATGTTATTTCACTTCACGGTACAATTCTTATGCCTTTTCTCTCTTATTTTGCAAGGTTTACATGAAGAGGGAGAATACCGGCAACTGGAATTCTGGCCTGAAAGTGTAGCAAGTTTGAGATACCTATTCTGCGCAACTCCAAATGCCGTAAAAATCAACGAGGATTTTTTTCGGATTTATAAAAAAAAACTGGGCCGAAGAAGCGCTAGAGGGGCGCCAGGGGTTGGCCACAAGCCTGCACGGCGCGGCCACGTCCCCCAGGTCGCGCCATGAGGGCTTGTGGGCAACCTGGTGGCCCACTTGCCCCCTCTTCTGCTATATGAAGGGTTTCGTTTGGAAACAAAAAATCAGAGAGGAGCTTTTTCGTGGATTCGCCGCCGCCACGAGGCGGAACTTGAGCAGAACCAATCTAGAGCTCCGGCACGACGATCCTGTCGGGGAAACTTCCCTCCCGGAGGGGGAAATCATCGCCATCGTCATCACCAACAGTTCTCTCATCAGAGGGGACTCATCACCATCAACATCTTCATCAGCACCATCTCATCTCCAAACCCCAGTTCATCACTTGTAACCAATCTCCGTCTCGCAACTCCGATTGGTACTTGTAAGGTTGCTAGTAGTGTTGATTACTCTATGTAGTTGATGCTAGTTGGTTTGTTTGGTGGAAGAGTTTATTTTCAGATCCTTGATGCTACTCATTACCTCTCTGGTCATGAATATTATTATTCTTTGTGAGTAGTTACTTTTGTTCCTCAGGACATGGGATAAGTCATGCTAATAGTAGTCATGTGAATTTGGTATTCGTTCGGTAATTTGATATGTTGTATGTTGTTTTTCCTCTAGTGGCGTTATGTGAACGTCGACTACATAACACTTCACCATTATTTGGGCCTAGGGGAAGGCATTGGGAAGTAGTAAGTAGATGATGGGTTGCTAGAGTGACAGAAGCTTAAACCCTAGATTATGTGTTGCTTTGTAAGGGGCTGCTTGGATCCACTAGTTTAATGCTATGGTTAGACTTTGTCTTAATTCTTCTTTCGTAGTTGCGGATGCTTGCGAGAGGGGTTAATCATAAGTGGGATGCTTGTCCAAGTAAGGGCAGTACCCAAGCGCCGGTCCACCCACATATCAAACTATCAAAGTAACCAATGTGAATCATATGAACATGATGAAAACTAGCATGACAGAAATTCATGTGTGTCCTCGGGAGCATTTTTCCTCCTATAAGACTTTGTCTGGGCTTGTCCCTTGCTACAAAAGGGATTGTGACACTTTGCTGCACCATTGCTACTTTTGTTACATGTTGCTTGCTATGATTCTTCTCACCACACAATCACTTGTTAACGACAATTTCAGTGCCTGCAGATTTTACCTTGCTGAAAACCACTTGTCAGATCCTTCTGCTCCTCGTTGGGTTCAACACTCTAACTTATCGAAAGGACTACGATTGATCCCCTATACTTGTGGGTCATCAGACCGCATCAACAAACGTTTCGAAGACGCTCAAAGTAAGTGTGCTAGCTTTAGATTTCTTATTGAATTATTTGTTATCTTTGTCTCTAAATGTGTATTGTCTAAATGACTACCACAACTGTTGCTGGTGACGTCGATCGGTTTAAGGTTGAACTGGGCAAGGCCAAGCCAGATGTTGCCAAACTGAAGGCAGTAGCTGCACAGGCCAAAGCTTCTAGTAAAAAATCCAAAGCCCGGGTCAGCGAAGTTCAGCAAGAGCTTTAGGAGGCCATCACGAAGAATGGTGCGCTTGAGCAGAAAGAAAAATGAAAAACAACAGAACTGATGTCAGTCACTGCCGCACTCAAAAAGCACAGAAGGATGCACACGATCTTCGGAAAGTGGTCCATCAGATCAAGAAAATCGCAGCTGGTAAGCGATATTTACTACAATGTACATTTGGCAGACAAAGATTTGTATTGCTTACTCAAATGTGGAGTTATCTAGGTGCGGTTGCAGATCTTTTGAAGAGTGCAGAAGAAGCTGAGAAGTAATATGCTTCTCAGGAGAACGCGGCACAATAAAGGTTGTTTTGGGCATAGTTCCAAAATCCGGAGCATCCTCAGCTAGTCTTCGATCACTTGAAACAACTGATGGAGCTGTACAAGATGACCGAGCCGGCCATGAAGGACTTGTGCATCAGGCTGTGGCCAACCGAACCATTTCCCAGTAGCTACTTCAGCCTGGTTTGAAAGCTGATTGATGCTTCGCCTCGAATCGATGGCATGAAGCGTTCGATCTGCATCGAGGGAGCTCGGATGGCCTTTGTGAGGACAATGACACACTTGCCAAAGTTAGAGCCCTTGAAGATGGCCACCGCTCCTCCCCCGCCTGGGGAGGAGCACAAACGCCCTGAACTATATTTTTTCACTGCCATGGATGATGCCCGAGCTGTAGAGGCATGATACGTCTCCGTCGTATCTACTTTTCCAAACTCCTTTGCCCTTGTTTTGGACTCTAATTTGCATGATTTGAATGGAACCAACCCGGACTAACGCTGTTTTCAGCAGAATTGCCATGGTGTTGTTTTTGCGCAGAAATAAAAGTTCTCGGAATGACCTGGAAATTTATGGGGATTTTTTCTGGAATATATAGAAAATATTGGCGAAAGAATCAACCGGAGGGGTGGAGCTGAGAGCCCACAAGCCCACCAGGCGCGGGCCCCCCCTGGCCACGCCTCGCAGGCTTGTGGGGCCCACGTTGCTCCACCGCCTCCAATCTCAGCTCTATTTAGTCCTTTTCGTCCGGAAGAAAATCAAGGAGAAGAGTTCATTGCGTTTTATGATACGGAGGTGCCGCCACCTCCTGTTCTTCCTCTAGAGGGCAGATCTGTAGTCCGTTCTAGGCTCCGGAGAGGGGAGATCGTCGCCATCGTCATCACCAACCTTCCTTCATCACCAATTCCATGATGCTCTTCACCCTTCGTGAGTAATCTCATCGTAGGCTTGCTGGATGGTGATGGGTTGGATGAGATCTATCATGTAATCGAGTTACTTTTGACAGGGATTGATCCCTAGTATCCACTATGTTCTAAGATTGATGTTGCGACTACTTTGCCATGCTTAATGCTTGTCACTAGGGCACGGCTGCCATGATTTCAGATCTGAACCTATTATGTTGTCGTCAATATATGTGTGTTCTTGATCCTATCTTGCAAGTTGTAGTCACCTACTATGTGTTATGACCCGGCAATCCCGGAGTGACAATAGCCGGAACCACTCCTCGAGATGACCATAGTATGATGAGTTCATGTATTCACCAAGTGTTAATGCCTTGGTCTGGTTCTTTATTAAAAGGAGAACCTTAATATCCTGTAGTTTCCACTAGGACCCCGCTGCCACGGGAGGGATGGACAATAGATGTCTTGCAAGTTCTTTTCCCTAAGCACGTATGACTACATACGGAATACATGCCTACATTACATTGATGAACTGGAGCAAGTTACACATCTCTCTGTGTTATAACTGTTGCATGATGAATAACATCCGGCATAATCATCCATCACCAATCCAATGCCTACGAGTTTATCCTACTGGTCCTTGCTACGTTACATTGCTGCTACCGATGTCACTGTTGCGACTGTTACTTTGCTACTACTGCTGTCACTTTGCTGCTACTGGTTACTGTTGCTACTGGTGCTATCACACTACCTTGCTACTGATACTTTGCTGCATATACTAAATCTTTCAGGTGTGGTTGAATTGACAACTCAATTGCTAATACTTGAGAATATTCTTTGGCTTCCCCTTGTGTCGAATCAATAAATTTGGGTTGAATACTCTACCCTCGAAAACTGTTGTGATCCCCTATACTTGTGGGTTATCAAGACTATTTTCTGGCGTCATTGCCGGGGAAGCACAACTATATTCTTTGAGTCACTTGGGATTTACGTCTGCTGGTCACTATGAGGAATCTGAAAGATCCAAAAACCAAAGTCTTGCCCTCAACTACGAGGAGAGAGGTAGAAAAGGGAAAAGATGAGGAGGTTCTTAAGAGGCTCTTCAAGCCGTGACCCCCAGGATGATGGGAATGAGAAGAAACCCAAGTATCCGGTCCCTCGAGTTGCAGAAGTTCGAACGTGCGAGTGGCCAAGCGATGTGTTCTTATGCGTCGCCGGACTTTATGAGGACTTCTACTACTTGGTGGAGAACGCAGGCCTTACCGCCTTCGTTGAAGATAAGTGTCCGCAAGACCTCCTCCTCACTATTATTTTCGTGCAAAGCTTTAACTTCTATCCAAGGAAGAATCCTCCTATGGTTGAGTTCAAATTATATTATATCCCCCAGCGCATGTCACTCCAGGATTTTTGCAATGTTTGCAAATTTCCTTTTGTTGGGGATATTCATGAACCTCGTCCACGGGACTTGGAGGCTTTCATAGATACTATTGTTGTAGGAGAGGAGAGAGGAGTGTCTTGCGCTAGAGCTGCTAGCATACATTTTCCCGTGCTTCGGTACTTCTCATTATTCATGGGAAAATGTTTGATTGGTCGTGGGAAAGTTGGGGCCCTTAGCTCCCCAAATCTTGCGGTTTTGCGCGAAGCCCTTTATAATGATAAAAGTTATAGCTTGGGCGCTATAGTAGCTCAACGGTTGAACACGAACCGTTCTAAAGGCGTTGTTTATGGAGGTATCTATGCTACCCGTCTTGCTAGACATTTTGAGATACCCATTAGACTGGACGAGGAAGAAGAGATTCTTCTTCCTGAGAGATATCTAGATTATGATAGCATGGTTCGCCATGACTTTCTTGATAAAGATATAAATAAGAGGATGATTTATAACCTGGTATTTAGTCAGGGTACTCATGAGACTATTACCTTGCCTGCTCCTTCTTTGTTCCATCTTCATCTAGGCAGGTATATTATTATGCCCTCGGACATCTACGCATATTGGGGCATAGCCCAACCACAGGCGCCCGTGCCCGAGCTACCAGTCGAGTACCAGACGCCAGTTTATCAGTGGCAGCCAGAGGAGCTCACACAGCAGTGGCACCCTCAGTACACTCTGGAGTACCATAGAGCTGGTTATTTCCCTCCTTGGGAGTAGACCAACTTAGGCCAAAAGCCTAAGCTTGGGGGAGTATGTGTTTCTCACCGACTTTATATTCTTGCTTAAACTTTCACTTTCGTGTGTTTTTCTCACTTTGCCACTTTATCATCCATGCTAGTTTATTTCTTTTTCTCATTTTCTTTTCGTGTGTTTGTCTAGTTTGAGAAAACCCAAAAAGATTTTCTTCTTCTTCTTTTGCTTGTTGGGAGCTTTCCCGTGTAAATAGTTTTCTTTTTCTTTGGGTCAAGGTAGAAGACCATGGTTACAATGTTTAGTGGCTCTCGCATGCATATCTGTTTATCTGTCAAAGAGCCATATTACTTTGTCTTCTCCTTTGTGTTTGCTTGCAGATTCCAGCTTAGTCCAATGCACGACCACTCTTATTATTGTTCACATCGTTCGGTCGTGCAAGTGAAAGGCAATAATGACGATATATGATGAAGTGACTGAGCCTGGAAAAGCTGGTATGAACTTGATCTATTTTGTTTTTGTAAATATGACTAGCTCATCGTTCCAGATTCAGCTTTGTTGTGAGAGAAACATGTTTGCAATGACAACTTAGAGATCATAGTTTCTGATGCCATAATTAATTAGCTAGGAGCTTAGAGTGGTTTGTCTTGGATGCCAACATGAATTTTGAGATGACTATGATGTAGTATGATAGGATGGTATCCTCCTTTGAATGATTCAAGTGGCTTGACTTGGCGCATGTTTACGCATGTAGTTCAAACAAAATCAACATAGCCTCTATGATATTCATGTTCATGGTGATTTATGTCCTACTCATGCTTGCACTCAATGTTGGTTAATCTCAATGCATTTTGATGACTGTTGACGCTCTCTAGTTGGTCACTTCCCAGTCTTTTGCTACCCTTCACTTGTACTAAGCGGGAATACTGCTTGTGCATCCACTTCCATAAACCCAAAGTTGTTCCATATGAGTCCACCATACCTACCTAAATGCGGTATCTACCTGCCGTTCCAAGTAAATATTTTCAGTAGGTGCAGCAGGTTGAGGAGCAACTCTTTGTGCTTCCGTTAGAGGTGAAGATACCCCGAACAAGCCCCTCAAAGGATTAGTATCCATAGTGACAAGTGACAATAAATTTCAGCACACTATATGAATGTTTCCATACCAATTTCAAATTACCAAAGGCGCTTCACTCCCCGGCAACGGCGCCAGAAAAGAGTCTTGATGACCCACAAGTATAGGGGATCAATCGTAGTCCTTTCGATAAGTAAGAGTGTCGAACCCAACGAGGAGCAGAAGGATCTGATAAGTGGTTTTCAGCAAGGTAAAATCTGCAGGCACTGAAATTGTCGGTAACAAGTGATTGTGTGGTGAGATGATTCGTAGCAAGCGACAAGTAACAAAAGTAGCATCGGTGCAGCAAAGTGGCCCAATCCCTTTTGTAGCAAGGGACAAGCCTGGACAAAGTCTTATAGGAGGAAAAATGCTCCCGAGGACACACGGGAATTTCTGTCATGCTAGTTTCATCATGTTCATATGATTCTCTTTCATTACTTTGATAGTTTGATATGTGGGTGGACCGGCTCTTGGGTACTGACCTTACTTGGACAAGCATCCCACTTATGATTAACCCCTCTCGCAAGCATCCTCAACTACGAAAGAAGAATTAAGACAAAGTCTAACCATAGCATTAAACTAGTGGATCCAAATCAGCCCCTTATGAAGTAACGCATAAACTAGGGTTTAAGCTTCTGTCACTCTAGCAACCCATCATCTACTTACTACTTCCCAATGCCTTCCTCTAGGCCCAAATAATGGTGAAGTGTTATGTAGTCGACGTTCACATAACACCACTAGAGGAAAAACAACATACAACATATCAAATTACCGAACGAATACCAAATTCACATGACTACTATTAGCATGACTTATCCCATGTCCTCAGGAACAAAAGTAGCTACTCACAAAGCATAATCATATTCATGACCAGAGAGGTAATGAGTAGCATCAAGGATCTGAACATAAACTCTTCCACCAAGTAATCCAACTAGCATCAACTACAAAGAGTAATCAACACTACTAGCAACCTTACAAGTACCAATCGGAGTCACGAGACGGTGATTGGTTACAAGTGATGAACTAGGGTTTGGAGATGAGATGGTGCTGATGAAGATGTTGATGGTCACGAGTCCCTTCTGATGAGAGGAGTGTTGGTGATGACGATGGCGATGATTTCCCCCTCCGGGAGGGAAGTTTCCCCGGCAGGATCGTCCTGCTGGAGCTCTAGATTGGTTCTGCTCAAGTTCCGCCCCGTGGCGGCGGCGAATCCTTGAAAAAGCTCCTCCCTGATTTTTTTCCTGGACGAAACCCTTCATATAGCAGAAGAGGGGGCCAGTGAGCCAGCAAGCTGCCCACAAGCCCTCATGGCGTGGCCTGGGGTGGTGGCTGCGCCGTGCAGGCTTGTGGCCACCTCCACGCGCCCCTCTGGCGCTTCTTCGACCCAGTATTTTTTATAAATCCAGAAAAAAAATCCTCGTTGATTTTTATGGCGTTTGGAGTTGCGCAGAATAGGTATCTCAAACTTGTTCCACTTTCAGGCCAGAATTCCAGTTGTCGGCATTCTCCGTCTTCATGTAAACCTTGCAAAATAAGAGAGAAAAGGCATAAGAATTGTACCGTGAAGTGAAAAAACAGCCCAAGAAGCGATAAATATCAACATGAAAACATGATGCAAAATGGACGTATCAACTCCCCCAAGCTTAGATCTCGCTTGCCCTTAAGCGAAAGCCTAGCTCAATAAATATGTCCACATCTTTAGGGAGAGAGGTGTCGACAAAACAAGATACGAACATGCATGCATCATGATCATGATCAGAACAGCAATACCAACATATAATCTCTCATGCTAAAGTGATAATTCCTTCACAAAGTAAAGCATTGATCTAGAACCTTACCGAGAAGTAACCACCGATAGCCTTTAGTCACTGAAGCAATTGCAATTTATCGCAACATCAGAAAGTGTCAAATAAGAGCTTGTAAAACAAATCCACATACTCAATCATTCTTTCGTTCTCTACGATTGCTACAACTCACGTGGTACTCATGAGATCAAAGTTTCAGCTGGACACAGAGAAAGATAGGGGCTTATAGTTTTTGCCTCCCAACTGCTTACCTCGTGGGTAATGTCAACAATAATAATTCATGAATACTTACCTCCAAGTTGACATATGAATATAGATCTTTCCCAAGCATATGACGTTAGCCAAGATAAAGGCGAAATAAGGAATTGGTGAAGATCACCATGACTCTTTCAAGGGCAAAAAGTAAAGGTACAAGATAGGCCCTTCGCGGAGGGAAGCAGAGGTTTTCTTGCGCTTTTGAGGTTTGGATGCGTGTCCTCTTAGTGCGGAGGAACATCACTTTATATTGCCTCCTGTGATAAAGAACTTTATTATGCAGTCTGTCGCTTTTATGTCTTCCTCATCACAGGTTCGTACAAATCTTATTTTCCAAACACTAATAGATCATACATATTAGAGAGCAATTTTTATTGCTTGCACCGATGACAACTTACTTGAGGGATCTTATTCAATCCATAGGTAGGTATGGTGGACACTCATGGAAAAAGTGGGTTGATGGTTTATGGATGCACAAGTAGTATCTATACTTAGTGCGGGAGGTTTGGCTAATGTGAGGTGGAAGCAATCATCATATGCTAAGGGATCTCTAATCATATAACATTGTTCGGAGCCAAGCAAAGACAATTCATTATGTTGTCTTCCTTGTCCAACATCTACTTCTAGGCATGCAATAGTTTAGTGAGTGTTCACAATCATTGATGGTGTCAGATATGATGTATTTATATGTGAACCTCTCCGTATTTATCACTTCCTATTAATTGCAACAATGACCAAGGTCTACGTTTGTCTACCCTCAACAAGTTTCAATCATCATTCTTTTTATATGTGAAGCCATCACTTCCCATAAGATCATTACATGATCTTTCATGCTTTTGTTCTATTCTCACTCTTTTGATCATGGCAAGAGGTAAAGCCCTTCAACTAAGACACTCTTTATTATATGGCTCACGAGCTCGAATACATTGGGGGTGACACAAAGCAAAACTCAAGACTAAAACACTAAGACTTTTAATCTACTAGAGAAATAGAAAACTGAAAAGGAAAACTAAAATAAAGGTAAAGGCAAAAGATGTGATGGTGATACGATACCGGGGCAACTCCCCCAAGCTTGGCACAAGCCAAGGGGATTGCCCATACCAATGCTCAGTTGTCTTTCTTTGGTGGTGATGGTGGTGGAATTTTTGAAGAGGTCTTGAGCTTGTTTAATTTCCACTTGAGCACAAAATTCTGCTCCCTCAGATCATCGTTTTCCTCTTCAAGCTTCAACACCCTTTGGCATAATTCCTGCTTCCTCTCCTGCAAGAAACAAGAAGGGATAAACAAGGTCTTAGGCTTCTTCCTTGAGTCAGGGAGGCTCGACTTCTTGAACTCCACATGCGTGCATCCAAGTTGAGGTAGAGGAGCCTCCTCTTCATCGGAACTCGTTTGTTCCTTCCCCTTGGGATCATGATATTCTTCCTCATCAGAGTTCCAGCCATAAGGATCAAAGTCCCCATAGACCTTGGGGTTAGCAAGGTAATTAGCCACATAGCTCTCACCCTCTGAATCATGAGAAGACATCTTGACCTAGATCTGCGGCATAAAACAGGCTCGAAACGAAAAACAAAAGAAATCTGCATGATGCAGGGGTCAGACCAAACGGGAGTATATATAATGATTATTTCAGACCAGAAGGAGTACCCCGCACGAAAACGGAGTCCGGGAGGCGCTCGAGGTGGCCACAAGCCCTCACAGCGCGGCCAGGGGGTGGGCCCGTGTCGTGCAGGCTTGTCGCCTCCTCGCGCACTTTCCGGACTACTTCCAATTTTTGTATTTTTTTTCAAATATTCCAAAATGGAACAATTTCCTACTGGAAAAGTTTTGGACTCTGTTTTCTTACCGAATCACATACCTCTTCGTTTTCGGAGTCTGAAACAGGCTGATAAATGTCCCTTAGGTATTCTTCCGGAGTTATGGTATTGATAATATTGCTTTCAACATTTATGGGAGTGCCTGAGATAAAATGCTTGATTCTGTGCCCATTTACCACTCTCGGACAATTACCTTCCGTGTTGTTGATCTTGATAGCACCGGAACGATATACTTCCTCAACAACATACGGACCTTCCCATTTAGATAGAAGCTTGCCTACAAAGAATCTTAAACGAGAGTTATATAGCAAGACATAATCACCTACATTGAATTCACGCTTTTGTACCCTCTTATCATGCCACCTCTTAACCTTTTCTTTGAACAGCTTGGCATTCTCATATGCCTGAGTTCTCCACTCATCAAGCGAGCTAATATCAGATAACCTCTTCTCACCGCCAAGTTTGAAATCAAAGTTGATCTCTTTGATTGCCCAATAAGCTTTATGCTCTAGCTCAAGAGGTAAATGACATGCTTTACCATACACCATTTTGTACGGAGACATGCCCCTGGGATCCTTATAGGCAGTTCTATAAGCCCACAGTGCATCATCGAGCTTCTTAGACCAATTCTTTCTAGACCTGTTGATAGTCTTTTGCAGAATCAGTTTAATCTCTCTATTACTTAGCTTTACTTGACCACTGGACTGAGGATGATAGGGAGACGCAATTCTATAGTTGACATCGTACTTAGCAAGTGTTTTACGGAAAGCACCATGAATGAAGTGTGAACCACCGTCGGTCATCACATATCTAGGGACTCCAAATCTAGGGAAAATAACTTCTTTAAGCATCCTGATAGAAGTGTTATGATTAGCACTACTAGTGGGGATAGCTTCTACCCACTTAGTGACGTAATCAACAACAACTAAGATATGAGTATACCCGTTGGATTTTGGAAAAGGTCCCATATAATCAAAGCCCCAGACATCAAATGGTTCAATGACAAGTGAATAGTTCAAAGGCATTTCCTGATATTTGCTAATATTACCTATTCTTTGACATTCTTCACAAGACAAGACAAACTTACGGGCATCCTTGAAGAGAGTGGGCCAATAGAAACCTGATTGCAATACCTTGTGTGCAGTTCTATCTCTCGCATGGTGTCCTCCGTAGGTCTCGGAGTGACACTTCTGTAGAATCTGTCCCTATTCATGTTCCGGTACACAACGTCTAATAACACCATCTACTCCTTCCTTATAAAGGTGATGATCATCCCAAAAGTAGTGTCTCAAGTCAAAGAAGAATTTCTTCTTTTGCTGGTACCTGAAACTAGGTGGTATATATTTGGCAACAATATAGTTTGCATAATCAGCATACCACGGTGCACTACGTGAAGCATTGATGACATTCAATTGCTCATTGAGAAAGCTATCATCAATACGTTGTGGGTCATCAAGAACATTCTCCAACCTAGACAAGTTATCTCCTACTGGGTTATCAGCACCCTTTCTGTCGACAACGTGCAAATCAAATTCTTGTAGCGAGAGAACCCATCTGATAAGTCTAGGTTTAGCGTCCTTCTTCTCCATGAGGTACTGATACGTCTCCATCGTATCTATAATTTTTGATTGTTTCTTGCCAAATTTCTACAACTTTCATATACTTTTGGCAACTTTTATACTATTTTTGGGACTAACATATTGATCCACTGCCCAGTGCTAGTTCCTGTTTGTTGCATGTTTTTTTGTTTCGTAGAACATCCATACCAAACGAAGTCCAAACGTTCTAAAAACTTACGAGGATTTCTTTTTGGAAAATTTATGATTTTCGGGAAGAAGAATCAACGCGAGGCGATGCACGGAGGGCCCACAAGCCCTGTAGCCGCCACCAGGAGGTACGGCGGAGGCTGTCAGTCTTGTGGCGACTCCTTAAGGCGGTTGGAGACCATCTTTCGCAACAAGAAAGATAATATCCGGAAGAAAATCGTGTTAAACTTTCAGCCCAATCGGAGTTACGGATCTCCGGGAATTTAAGAAACGGTGAAACGCAGAATCTGGGAGCGCAGAAACAGAAGGACACAGAGAGAGAGATCCAATCTAGGAGGAGCTCTCGCCCCTCCGCCTCCATGGAGACCATGGACCAGAGGGTAAACCCTTCTCCCATCTAGGGAGGAGGTCAAGTTAGAAGAAGAAGGAGGGGGCTCTCTCCCCCTCTCTCCCGGCGGCGCCGGAACGCCGCCCGGGACATCATCGTGTGACGGCGATCTACACCAACACCTCTGTCATCTTCACCAACATCTCTATCATCTTCCCCCATCTACATTCAGCGGTTCACTCTCCCGCAACCCGTTGTACCCTCTACTTGAACACGGTGCTTTATGCTACATATTATTATCCAATGATGTGTTGCTATCCTATGATGTGTGAGTAGATTATCGTTGTCCTATCGGTGATTGATGAATTGCTATGGTTGGTTTAATTTGCTTGTGGTTATGTTGTTGTCCTTTGGTGCCCATCATATGATAGCGCGCGTGGATCACACCATAGGGTAAGTTGTATGTTGATAGGAGTATGTATTGGCAGGCTAGAGTGACAGAAGCTTCAAACCTAGCATAGAAATCGATGCATATGGGATTGAAGGGGGACCAATATATCTTATTGCTATGGTTGGGTTTTACCTTAATGAACGTTAGTAGTTGCGGATGCTTGCTAATAGTTCCAATCATAAGTGCATAGAATTCCAAGTAAGGGATGACATGCTAGCAGAGGCCTCTCCCACATGATACTTGCTATCGATTTAGTAACGTATTCAATTTCTTAGGGATAATTCCGCAACTCCTACCACCACTTTTCCACACTCGTTAGACACTCGTAGTTGTTTCTTTATCTAACCAGCCCCTAGTTTTATTTACGTGATCTTTACTTTCTTGCAAGCCTATCCTATCCCTCCTACAAAGTACTTCTAGTTTCATACTTGTTCTAGGTAAAGCGAACGTAAAGTGTGCGTAGAGTTGTATCGGTGGTCGATAGAACTTGAGGGAATATTTGTCATGCCTTTAGCTCCTCGTTGGGTTCGACACACTTACTTATCGAGAAAGGCTACAATTGATCCCCTATACTTGTGGGTTATCAAGACCTTTTTCCGGCGCCGTTGGCGGGGAGAGATAGCGTGGGGTGAATATCCTCGTGTGTGCTTGTTTGCTTTATCACTAAGTAGATTTATTTGCTATTCTAAGTTGTTCTTTATCTTAGGTTATGGATATGGAACACGAAATGCCAAAAAAATTAGGTGTACTTGTTACTCATGGAGATGGGGAACCTCCTAAAACCCTCGAGGCTCGTTATGTGGAAAATATTATGTACTTCTTTAATAATCCTGAGAAAGCCCCATTCGATTATATAATGGGATACACGTTGGATCAACGTGAATAATTTAGGGATTATCGCTTGACTCAAATAGGGGAACTTTTATGGGATCAAATCCATTTGTTGAAATGGTATGCTTGGGAACTATGCAAGAGATATGGTGTTACTTGTTGCTCTAGGATGAAGGCTCCACACCTTCCCTTTTCTTGTGAGTTTAATGATCATAGAACATTGGCTTCTTATGCTAATGGTATATATGATTACTATGATGTGGATCAAATTGAAGAGTTTGTTGCTTTTATGGGTGCTTATGAAATTGAGGCTCTGTTTAAAAGGTGTGATGATAATGATGATGCTCCTTACTGATCTGAAAATTTGGCTATGCTTCGTTATTGTTATACTAATTATGAATATAATGCCCATATTGAACGATTTAAGGAGAAATCCTATGATGCCCAAGAAGAGAATATTATTTTGCAGGAAACTATGGAAGAAGAAAATGCTGAAATTGTGAGCTCATTAGATGAAAAAGATGACGAGAAGAGCGAAGAACAAAAGGAGGAAGAACGGACTAGCTACCCTTGTCCACCTTCTAATGAGAGTAACTCTTCTACTCATACATTATTTAATTTCCCTTCGTTCTTACCAAAGGATGAATGCTATGATCCCTTGGATTCGTTTGAAATATCCCTTTTTGATGAACTTGATGCTTGCTATGCTTGTGGCCATGATGCCAATATGAATGATGCTTATGAAGATGAGCTAGCTATAGTTCCTTATGTTACACATGATGATTTTGATGAATATAATATGCATGTGCTTACTGCTCCTACTTGCAATTATTATGAGAGAGGAACTACATCTCCACCTCTCTATGTTCCCAATACGATCAAATTGCAAGAAACTGCTTATTCTATGTATTGGCCTTTACTTGGTGTGCATGAATTGTTCTTTTATGACATGCCAATGCATAGGAAGAGAGTTAGACTTCGTCGTTTCTTGATATATGTTACCTTGTCCTCACTACTAAATTTCAAAACATTGCTATTTAAAATTGGCTTTGATATACCTTGGGATCCGGGTGGATCCATTACTTGAGCACTTTATGCCTAGCTTATTGGCTTTAAAGAAAGAGCAGTCTGGGAGACAACCCGGAAGTTTTAGAGAGTCATTTATTTCTGTTGAGTGCTTTTATTTAGTTTAAAAACAAAAAAATGTAGAGGGGAACTTAAAACTTTTTCAAAAAGAGAAGTGATTGAAAGGTGATGCATTGTGGCAGTGAGGGTCGACCTTGAACACCTGTGTTCATGCTCATGGAAGCAATGTAGAATTTTTCATGGAAGTTTCTCACAAAAATAATTATCCCCTTGTACAATTCCTTTGTGTTTTTTTAAAAATAATGTGCCAAGCAATGCCTTTACGATTAGTTTGGGTGATAGTTGTTTGATCACGCTGAGAAAAGACAGAAACTTTCTGCTTACGAAATTAATTTTCATTTTTATTCTGGAAGAGCTTTTGAGTTGATTCTTTTTTCTGCTGATTGATATGCAAAGTTTCCAGACGTCCGTAATTTTTCATATTTTTTGCGATATCAGAGGTATATGGAATATACAGATTGCTACAGACTGTTCTGTTTTGACAGATTCTGTTTTCTATGCATTATTCTCTTATTTTGATAAATCTATGGGTAGTATGGGGGGGTATGAACCATGGTGAAGTTTTATTACAGTAGATATAATTATAATATGAATTTAGAATGAATTCACAACATTACTTCAAGTGGTGATTTATTTTATTATACTAACGGATCTCACGAAGTTTTATTGAGTTTTGTGTGATTGAAGTTTTCAAGTTTTGGGTGAAAGCACGATGGATGAAGGAATAAGGAGAGGCAAGAGCCTAAGCTTGGGGATGCCCGAGGCACCACAAGGTAATATTCAAGGAAGACTCAAGCATCTAAGCTTGGGGATGCCCCGGAAGGCATCCCCTCTTTCGTCTACAATCTATCGGTAATTTTACTCGGAGCTATATTTTAATTCGTCACATGATATGTGCAAATGCTTGGAGCGTCTTTTGTGTTTATTTTTCATTTTTCTTTTATGCACCATGCTGGTATGAGACAGTCCTTGGTTGGCTTTATAGAATGCTTCTTGTGCTTCACTTATATCTTTTGAAGTTTGGATTGCCTGTTTCCCTACACATAGAAAACCGCCATTTGTAGAATGCTCTTTTGCATCACTTATATTTTTTAGAGCGGGGCATATATTTTGTAGAAAGAATTAAACTCTCATGCTTCGCTTATACCTATTTAGAGAGTTAACAGGAGTTGTCCATTCACATGGTTAGTCATAAAATCCTACATAAAACTTGTAGATCACTGAATATGATATGTTTGATTCCATGCAATAGTTTTGCGACATGAATTAATATGTGATATTAGAGTCATGCTAGTGAGTAATTGTGTATTCGTAGAAATACTTGTGTTAAGGTTTGTGATTCCTGTAGCATGCATGTATGGTGAACCATTATGTGATGAAGTCGGAGCATGCCTTATTTATTGATTGTCATCCTTTGTGTGGAGCTCGGGATCGCGCGATAGTTAACTCCTACCAACCTTTACCCTAGGAGCATGCGTGTAGTACCTTGTTTCGATGACTAATAGACTTTTGCAATAAGTATGTGAGTTTTGTATGACTAATGTTGAGTCCATGGATTATACGCACTCTCACCCTTCCACCATTGCTAGCATCTCTATTACCGCGCAACTTTCGTCGGTGCATTACACCCACCATATAGCCTCCCTCAAAACAGCCACCATACCTATCTATTATGGCATTTTCATAGCCATTCCAAGATATATTGCCATGCAACTACCACCGTTCCGTATCATGACATGTGCCACCACTTCCATATTGCCATTGCATGATCGTAAGATAGCTAGCATGATGTTTCCATGGCTTGTCTGTTTTTTGATGTCATTACTATGCTAGATCATTGTCACGGTACACTACCGAAGGCATTTCATATAGAGTCATCAGTTGTAAGTGTGATGATCATTATTTATAGAGCATTGTCCCATGTGAGGAAATAAAAGAGGCCAGCGAAGCCCATTTACAAAAAAGAGGCCAAAGATGCCCACCAAAGTAAAAAATATAAATATATAAAAAAAGAGGCCAAAGAGCCCACAAAAAAATGAGAGAAAAGAGAGAAGGGACAATTGTTAATATCCTCTTTCCACACTTGTGCTTCAAATAGCACTATGATCTTCATGACAGAGAGTCTCCTATGTTGTCACTTCCATATACTAGTGGGAAATTTTCATTATATAACTTGGCTTGTATATTCCAATGATGGGCTTCCTCAAAATTGCCCTAGGTCTTCGTGAGCAAGAAAGTTGGGTGCACACCCACTAGTTTCTTTTGTGAGCTTTCATACACTTATAAGCTCTAGTGCATCCGTAGCATGGCAATCCCTACTCACTCACATTGATATCTATTGATGGGCATCTCCATAGTCAGTTGATACACCTAGTTGATGTGAGATTATCTCCTCCTTTTTGTCTTCTCCACAACCACCATATTCTATTCCACCTATAGTGCTATGTCCATGGCTCACACTCATGTATTGCGTGAAAGTTGAAAAAGTTTGAGAACACTAAAGTATGAAACAATTGCTTGGCTAAAACCGGGGTTGTGCATGATTTAAATACGTTGTGTGGGGAAGATGGAGCATAGCCAGACTATATGATTTTGTAGGGATAACTCTCTTTGGCCATGATATTTTGAGAAGACATGATTGCTTTGTTAGTATGCTTGAAATATTATTGTCTTTATGTCAAATGATAGACTATTGCTTCCAATCACTCGTGTTTTAGTATTCATGCCATGACTAGATTATATGATCAAGATTATGCTAGGTAGCATTCCACATCAAAAATTATCTTTTTTATCATTTACCTACTCGAGGACGAGCAGGAATTAAGCTTGGGGATGTTGATATGTCTCCGTCGTAACTATAATTTTTGATCGTTTCTTGCCAATATTCTACAACTTTCATATACTTTTGGCAACTTTTTATACTATTTTTGGGACTAACATATTCATCCAGTGCCCAGTGCCAGTTCCTGTTTGCTGCATGTTTTTTTGTTTCGTAGAATATCCATACCAAACGAGGTCCAAATGTAATAAAACCTTACGGGGATTTTTTTGGAATATTTATGATTTTTGGGAAGAAGAATCAACGCGAGGCGATGCATGGAGGGCCCACAAGCCCTCTAGCCGCCACAAGGAGGTACGCAGGCAGCTGGCAGGCTTGTGGCCACTCCTTAAGGCGGTTGGAGACCTTCTTTCGCCGCAAGAAATATAATATCCGGAAGAAAATCGTGTTCAAATTTCATCCCAATCGGATTTAGGGATCTTCGGGAATTTAAGAAACGGTGAAACGCAGAATCTGGGAGCGCAGAAACAGAAGGACACACAGAGAAATATCCAATCTAGGAGGGGCTCTCGCCCCTCCGCCGCCATGGAGACCATGGACCAGAGGGGAAACCCTTCTCCCATCTAGGGAGGAGGTCAAGGAAGAACAAGAAGGAGGGGGGCTCTCTCCCCCTCTCCCCCGGCGGCGCCAGAACGCCGCCCGGGACATCATCGTGTGACGGCGATCTACACCAACACCTGTGTCATCTTCACCAACATCTCCATCATCTTCCCCCATCTACATTCAGCGGTTCACTCTACCGCAACCCGCTGTACCCTCTACTTGAACATGGTGCTTTATGCTACATATTATTATCCAATGATGTGTTGCTATCCTATGATGTCTCAGTAGATTATCGTTGTCCTATCGGTGATTGATGAATTGTTATGGTTGGTTTAATTTGCTTGTGGTTATGTTGCTGTCCTTTGGTTCCCATCATATGATAGCGCGCGTGGATCACACCATAGGGTAAGTTGTATGTTGATAGGACTAGTATTGGCAGGCTAGAGTGATAGAAGCTTCAAACCTAGCACAAAAATTGATGCATATGGGATTGAAGGGGGACCAATATATCTTATTGCTATGGTTGGGTTTTACCTTAATGAACGTTAGTAGTTGCGGATGCTTGCTAATAGTTCCAATCATAAGTGCATAGAATTCGAAGTAAGGGATGACATGCTAGCAGAGGCCTCTCCCACATGATACTTGCCATCGATCTAGTAACGTAGTCAATTGCTTAGGGACAATTCCGCAACTCCTACCACCACTTTTCCACACTCGTTAGACACTCGTAGTTGTTTCTTTATCTAACCAGCCCCTAGTTTTATTTATGTGTTCTTTACTTTCTTGCAAGCCTATCCTATCCCTCCTACAAAGTACTTCTAGTTTCATACTTGTTATAGGTAAAGCGAACGTAAAGTGTGCGTAGAGTTGTATCAGTGGTCGATAGAACTTGAGGGAATATTTGTCCTGCCTTTAGCTCCTTGTTGGGTTCGACACTCTTACTTATCGAGAAAGGCTACAATTGATCCCCTATACTTGTGCGTTATCAAGTTCTTAATAGCAGCATGATCAGTGTGAATAGTGACTTTGGAATCAACTATGTAAGACCTGAACTTTTCACATGCAAACACGAGTGCTAAAAATTCCTTCTCCGTAGTAGCATAGTTTCTTTGGGCACTGTCTAGAGTTTTACTAGCGTAGTGAATGACATTCAACTTCTTATCGAATCTTTGCCCTAGAACAGCACCAACAGCATAATCACTAGCGTCACACATGATTTCAAAAGGTAAGTTCCAATCAGGTGGTTGAACAATACGTGCAGTTATCAAAGCCCTCTTAAGTATTTCGAAGGCTTCCTCACAATCATCGTCAAAAACAAAAGGAATTTCCTTTTGTAAGAGATTGGTAAGAGGCCTGGAAATCTTAGACAAGTCTTTGATGAACCTTCTATAGAAACCAGCATGACCAAGGAAACTTCTTATACCTTTGATATCTGTGGGGTATGGCATTTTCTCGATTGCATCAACCTTAGCCTTATCAACTTCAATACCTCTTTCAGAAATTTTATGTCCTAAGACGATGCCTTCATTAACCATAAAGTGGCACTTCTCCCAATTCAATACAAGATTGGTGTCTTTACATCTCTTTAAGAATCGATCAAGGTTGCTGAGGCAATCATCAAAAGAAGACCCGTAAACGGAAAAGTCATCCATGAAAACCTCGACAATCTTTTCACAAAAGTCAGAGAATATAGCCATCATACATCTTTGAAAGGTGGCAGGTGCATTACATAATCCAAAAGGCATACGTCTATAAGAAAAGGTACCGAAAGGACAGGTGAAAGTGGTTTTCTCCTGATCAGATTGTGCAACTGGTATTTGGGAGAAACCAGAATAACCATCTAGAAAGCTGAAGTGTGTGTGTTTGGACAGCCTTTCTAGCATTTGGTCGATAAAAGGCAAAGGGTAATGATCTTTCCTAGTGGCATTATTCAATTTTTAAAAATCGATCACCATCCTATAGCCAGTAATAATACTCTGTGGGATCATTTCATCATTATCATTAGGGACAACGGTAATGCCTCCCTTCTTAGGAACGCAATGCACCGGACTCACCCAATCGCTATGAGCAACAGGATAGATAATACCCGCTTCCAGGAGCTTTAGTATTTCTTTTCTTACTACTTCTTTCATCTTAAGATTCAATCTCCTTTGATGATCACCAACTGGTTTAGATTCAGGATCAGTTTTAATCTTGTGCTGGCATAGGGTAGGTCTAATGCCCTTAAGATCATCGAGAGTATATCCAATAGCAGCACGGTGCTTCCTCAGAGTTTTTAGTAACTTCTTTTCTTCATGCTCTGAGAGGCTAGAACTAATTATGATAGGATATATCTCTTTTTCATCAAGATAGGCATACTTAAGAGTATCAGGCAACTGTTTAAGCTCGAACACAGGATCACCCTTTGGTGGGGGTGGATCCCCAAGCAGTTCAACAGGCAAGTTATTCTTAAGGATAGGGTATTGTTCTAAGACAACTCTATCTATTTCATCCCTTTCATCCATATGCATATCATTTTCATGCTCAAGCAAGTATTGCTCTAAGGGATCAGTAGGAGGCACGGCAATAGAAGCTAAGGAAATAGTTTCATCCTTACTAGGCAACTCCTTTTCATGAGGTTGTCTACCAAACTTGGAGAAATTGAACTCATGTGACACACCTTCAAAGCCAACAGTGACAGTTTGCTTCTCACAATCAATATGAGCATTGACAGTATTGAGGAAGGGTCTGCCAAATATGATGGGACAAAAGCTATCTTGTGCGGTAGCAAGAACGAGGAAATCAGCAGGATACTTCGTTTTACCACACAAGACTTCAACATCCCTAACAATTCCAACAGGGCAGATAGTATCTCTATTGGCAAGCTGAATAGTGACATCAATGGGTTCTATCTCAACAGGTGCAATCTCATCTTTGATTTCATCATATGCGGATTGAGGTATTGCACTAACACTAGCACCCGCGTCACATAAACCATGGTAACAATGATCTCCTATCTTAACGGAAACCACAGGCATGCCAACAACAGGCCTATGTTTGTCTCTAACGTGAGGTTTAGCAATTCTAGCAGCATCTTCACAGAAGTGAATATTATGTCCCTCAACATCATCGGACAGAAGATCTTTAATAATAGCAATGCTAGGTTCAACTCTAATTTTCTCAGGGGGTGTAGGTGTTCTAATGTAGCCTCTACGAATCACAGTTGAGGTGTTCTAATGTGGTTTCTCAATGTAATCACTGGGAACCACATGATCATTATAGGCAATGACTTTCTCTTCAACTGGAGTGGGTTTAACTACATTGACTTCTAAAGGACGATGATATTTAAACAACTTCCCTTGGGGAGATCAATATGAGCAACAAATGATTCACACAATGAAGCTACTATCTCAGAGTCAAGTCCATACTTAGCGCTAAAGTCACAAAACGTATTTGTCTCAACAAAGGATTTAACGCAATCAGACGTGAAATTCATACCTGACTCCTTACCTTCTTCAAGCTCCCAATCTTCAGAGTTGCGTTTAATTCTCTCCAATAAATTACATTTGAAGTCAATATCTCTCTTCATAAAAGAACCGGTACAAGAAGTGTCAAGCATGGTGCGATCACCATGAGAAAGCCGAGAATAGAAGTTCTGAATGATAATTTCTCTCGAGAGCTCATGATTGGGGCATGAATATAGCATTGATTTAAGCCTCCCCCAAGCTTGACCGATGCTTTCTCTGTCTCGAGGCCAAAAATTGTAAATATAATTCCAATCACGATGTACTAAATGCATAGGATAAAACTTTTGATGAAATTCCAATTTCAACCAATTGTAGTCCCATGATCCAGTATCATCACATAGCCTATACCATGTCAACGCCCTATCCTTCAAAGATAAAGGAAATACCTTCTTCTTGACCTCATCCTCGGGCAAACCTGCAAGCTTAATTAAACCACAAACTTCATCTACATAGATTAGATGCAAGTCTGGATGTGATGTTCCATCTCGTGTAAAAGGATTAGCGAGCAGTTTCTCAAGCATACCCGAAGGAAATTCAAAGCAAATATTTTCAGTAGGTGCAGCAGGTTGAGGAGCAACTCTTTGTGCTTCCGTTCGAGGTGAAGATACCCCGAACAAGCCCTCAAAGGATTAGTATCCATAGTGACAAGTGACAATAAATTTCAGCACACTATATGAATGTTTCCTTACCAATTTCCACTTACCAAAGGCGCTTCACTCCCCGGCAACGGTGCCAGAAAAAAGTCTTGATGACCCACAAGTATAGGGGATCAATCGTAGTCCTTCCGATAAGTAAGAGTGTCGAACCCAACGAGGAGCAGAAGGATCTGATAAGTGGTTTTTAGCAAGGTAAAATCTGCAGGCACTAAAATTGTCGGTAACAAGTGATTGTGTGGTGAGATGATTCGTAGCAAGCAACAAATAACAAAAGTAGCAACGGTGTAGAAAAGTGGCCCAATCCCTTTTATAGCAATGGACAAGCCTGGACAAAGTCTTATAGGAGGAAAAACGCTCCCGAGGACACACGGGAATTTCTGTCATGCTAGTTTCATCATGTTCGTATGATTCGCGTTCGTTACTTTGATAGTTTGATATGTGGGTGGATCGGCGCTTGGGTACAGCCCTTACTTGGACAAGCATCCCACTTATTATTAACCCCTCTCGCAAGAATCCACAACTACGGAAGAAGAATTAAGACAAGGTCTAACCATAGCATTAAACTAGTGGATCCAAATCAGCCCCTTACGAAGTAACGCATAAACTAGGGTTTAAGCTTCTGTCACTCTAGCAACCCATCATCTACTTACTACTTCCCAATGCCTTCCTCTAGGCCCAAATAATGGTGAAGTGTTATGTAGTCGACGTTCACATGACACCACTAGAGGAAAAACAACATACAACATATCAAATTACCGAACGAATACCAAATTCACATGACTACTATTAGCATGACTTATCCCATGTCCTCAGGAACAAAAGTAACTACTCACAAAGCATAATCATATCCATGACGAGAGAGGTAATGAGTAGCATCAAGGATCTGAACATAAACTCTTCCACCAAGTAATCCAACTAGCATCAACTACAAAGAGTAATCAACACAATAAGCAACCTTACAAGTACCAATCGGAGTCGCGAGACGGAGATTGGTTGCAAGTGATGAACAAGGGTTTGGAGATGAGATGGTGCTGATGAAGATGTTGATGGTCATGAGTCCCCTCTGATGAGAGGAGTGTTGGTGATGACGATGGCGACGATTTCCCCCTCCAGGAGGGAAGTTTCCCCGGCAGGATCGTCCTGCCGGAGCTCTAGATTGGTTCTGCTCAAGTTCTGCCTCGTGGCGGCGGTGAATCCACGAAAAATCTCCTCCCTGATTTTTTTCTTGGACGAAACCCTTCATATAGCAGAAGAGGGGGGCCAGTGGGCTGCCCACAAGCCCTCATGGCGCGGCCTGGGGGGTGGTCGCGCCGTGCAGGCTTGTGGCCACCTACACGCGCCCCTCTGGCGCTTCTTCGGCCCAGTATTTTTTATAAATCTGGAAAAAAAATCCTCATTGATTTTTACGGCGTTTGGAGTTGCGCAGAATAGGTATCTCAAACTTGTTCACTTTCAGGCCAGAATTCCAGCTGCCAGCATTCTCCCTCTTCATGTAAACCTTGCAAAATAAGAGAGAAAATGCATAAGAATTGTACCGTCAAGTGAAATAACAGCCCAAGAAGCGATAAATATCAACATGAAAACATGATGCAAAATGGACGTATAAATGGGTTGGGTGAGATCTATCATGTAATCGAGTTAGTTTTGACGGGGATTGATCCCTAGTATCCACTATGTTCTGAGATTGATGTTGCTACTACTTTGCCATGCTTAATTCTTGTCACTAGGGCCTGAGTGCCATGATTTCAGATCTAAACCTATTATGTTGTCGTCAATATATGTGTGTTCTTGATCCTATCTTGCAAGTTGTAGTCACCTACTATGTTTTATGACCCGGCAACCCCTGAGTGACAATAGCCGGAACCACTCCCGGAGATGACCATAGTATGAGGAGTTCATGTATTCACCAAGTATTAATGCGTTGGTCCGGTTCTTTATTAAAAGGAGAACCTTAATATCCCGTAGTTTCCATTAGGACCCCGCTGCCACGGGAGGGATGGACAATAGATGTCATGCAAGTTCTTTTCCCTAAGCATGTATGACTACATACGGAATACATACCTACATTACATTGACGAGCTGGAGCTAGTTACATATCTCTCCGTGTTATAACTATTCCATGATGAATAACATCCGACATAATCATCCATCACCGATCCAATGCCTATGAGTTTTTCCTACTGGTCCTTGCTATGTTACTTTGTTGCTACTGTTGTCACTGCTGCTACTATTACTTTGCTACTACTTCTGTCACTTTGCTGCTACTGGTTACTGTTGCTACTCTTGCTATCACACTACCTTGCTACTGATACTTTAATGTAGATACTAAATCTTTCAGGTGTGGTTGAATTGACAACTCAACTGCTAATACTTGAGAATATTCTTTGGCTTTCCCTTCTGTCGAATCAATAAATTTGGGTTGAATACTCTACCCTCGAAAACTGTTGCGATCCCCTATACTTGTGGGTTATCAAGGCACAATGCTCCAAATACGTAGTTTTTGAGTAAATACACTATCGTGTAAAAGTGGTTGGATAATATAATGTGTTTAAATTTTGCATGGTAGACCATGTCTTTTTAATTGCAACTCTTGTTTTTGTTGTTTTGATATTGAAAGTTTCCAGTCGTCGGCTTCAGCCCCCTGTCAGAGACTAGCGGGGGTGTTTCTCGCTTCCGCACTGTTACCTTTAACCAACGACTTTGAACCCTAAGGCGATGATGCGGGAGAAAATCAAGCAATCATACTATTCGGAATTAACGCTTTCATTTAACCATAAGAGCTTGACTGTAGGTGCCAAGTAGAACCTTTTTCTGATATTCGGCTTATGCCGTGGTGTAAAACCTGTAATCACTTGGCCTGAATGCTTTCAAACCTTTTGCACAATGCGATGAACTCCCAACGGTTCGTTAGTTTAATACTTGTCTTCGAATCGCAGACCAGTTCTCGCTTATCATGTGTGTCAGTTTTCGGCTTTCTCCACTGAGGTACTTCACCAGACTAGGTAGAAATACAATCGAAGTGGTTCTCCCTTTACCCTTTTAGCCGAGCTAACAGAACATAAATGGTTAAACGCAGGAGCAGGGAAACCCAACATTTGAACGAAGACACAATTCAGAACCGATGCATATAATGCAAATCCAAGTATCCGCACACGTGAAATGCCAAATACTATTGTAATGGTTAGGAGGGGTGGTCATGATGGCCAAGCCCCCCGTCAATTTGTCTCATATCAGAGATGTGCATGAAAACAAGCTTGTAAATGTGTTCGAGGAACACTTTAGAAAAAGTAGGAATCGGAAAAGTCATTGCAAAGCTCATAAATCACAAAGAGTGTTCCTTACTTCTGAAAAATTTGAATCGTATAATTCGGATTCAACAAACAGCTTGTATATATAGAGATGAATAGAAGTGTACAAAGTAGAGGTTTACACAGGGTTTGGTAACACTAGCTTTGTGTTCCTATAAACACCCTGTTGCACGTCTGCGCCTTCACTCTTCGAAGAATACTCCTTGGACAGGAGAGAACTTCAATGAACAGCTCTTGTGAACAATGGCGGTCTTGAAAGGCCACCAATGTGTGGTGTGCTTAACACAGAGATCTGTCCTTGATGGCACCTATATATGTCCAAAGACTATACTAGCAATGATTTGGTTTATCTGAACAATAAGTTGTATATTATTAATCCTCATAGCTGCCCATGGTATCTTGAGCGCAAAGTTATGTCTTCGAGGTACATACTTTGCTCGAGGTAAGGTGCTGCTATGAGGAGCTGATGACCCACAAATATGGGGATCAATCATAGTCCTTCCATAAGTAAGAGTGTCGAACCCAACGAGGAGTAGAAGGAAATGATAGGCAATTTTCAGCAAGGTATTCTGTGAAAGTGATGTAAGTAGCAGTGCTAGATAGTTTTGTAGCAAGGTAATTCATAACAAGTGACAAGTAACAATAGTAGAAAAGGTGCAACAAGGAAACCCAATCCTTTCTATAGCAAAGGAAAAGATTGAAAGTACTCTTATGTAAAGCAAGTGCTCCCAAGGACACATAGGAATATCTTCTTAGTCATGTTCATCATATTGAGTTGATTCGCGTTCACTACTTTGATAATGCAATATGTGGGTGGACTGGTGCTAAGGTGTTGTTCTTACTTGAACTAACAACCTACTTATGATTAACCATTCTTGCAAGAATCAACAACTACGAAAGACGAATTAAGATAAAACTAACCATAGCATGAAACAGATGGATCCAAATCAGCCCCTCATGAAGCAATGCATAAACTGGGGTTTAAGCTTCTGCCACCCTCTCAACCCATCATCTAGTTGTTACTTCACAATGACTGCCTTTAGGCCCATAACATGGTGAAGTGTAATGTAGTCGACATTCACATGACACCACTAAAGGAAGTAACAAAATACATTTCATCAAAATATCGAATGAATACCAAGATTATATGATTACTTATAACCAGACTTCTCCCATGTCCTCAGGAATAGTATTAACTACTCACACCTCATCAACATGTTCAACATCAGATGTGTAGCAAATATGATTAAGGATCTGAACATCATGTCTTCCACCAAGTAATCCAACTAGCATCAACTATAAGATGTAATTAACACAACTAGCAACCCACATGTACCAATCTGAGGTTTTGAGACAAAGATTGTATACTCAAGATGAACCAGGGTTGGAGATGAGATGGTGTCGATGAAGATGTTGATCAAGATTGGTCCTCCCATGAAGTAGCAAGCGTTAGTGATGACGATGGCTTCGATTTCCCCCTCCCAGAGAGGAATTCCTCCGACGGGATCGCTTTGCTGAAGAGCAAAAGGCCTTTGCCTAGGTTTCCGCCTCAAGACGACGATGCTTTGTCCCAAAAGTCATGTCTTAATTTTTTTTCCAAGGGTAAAACACACCATATAGGAGAAGAGAGGCATCAAAGGACCAACATGGGCCCCACAAGCCATCAGAACGCGGCCTAGTGCGCGACCTATTGACATGGGCCGAGGTGGCTGACCCTCTTCGATGTATTTTTGACCCTATAATTCTTATATATTCTAGAAAAATCTCCATGAAGTTTCAGGTCATTTGGGGCAACTTGATTCTTCTGCCTTTTTCTCAGTTTCTCGGTCCAGAATTCTAGTTTCCAGATACTTCCCTCTTCGTAATGTACCTTGCATATTGAGAGAGAAAAGACTTAAGAATTACATTATAATAGGGAATATTTGACAATAATAATACAAATATCAATAAATATTCATGATGCGAAATGGACGTATCAACTCCCCCAAGCTTAGATCAGCTTGTCCACAAAGCAAAAGCCGAACTCGAGAAAAATGGCCACATGATTTGAGAGGGAGAAGTTGGTAAAAATAAAATACGGACATGAGAGCATGATGAATATTAGCATAGTATCAACTATTTTATCATGTATTTTCTCATAAACAAGTAATGATTCATTCACAAATATTGGAGTATAAAGCATAAACTTTGTTAACAAACAACAAACTATGTTCTTAGTCATTGTGACAATCATATTTAAACATATTTCAAAGGAGAGTCTATGTAAGAGCTTTCTTATTGGCAAGTTCACATGCTCAACTATCATTTATTGGCAACTTTGTTAACAAACAACAAACATATTTCAAAGGAGAGTCTATCTAAGAGTCATATTTTTGGAGCTCATGTTTTCATAGGACACATAGGAAGATAGGGGCTTAAATGATTTCCACCCAACTCATTTACCTCAAGGATAATGTCAACAATAATAAATCATGATAAGCTAAATTCACTTGGTTATATAAATCTGTATCTTTCCTCAACACATGATGCTTGCCACTATAAAATTAATAGGTAGAAAGAAGAATGAATTTAGTGACTCACGCATAAGAGTGCACTTAAATGATAAAAGATAGGCCCTTCGCAGAGGGAAGCAGATGTTGTCATGCGCTTTTAGGTTTTTGAATGTGCAAACTCTTAATGCAAAGGAACGTCAGTTTATATTGCCCCTTGAGGTAGCAAACTTTATTATGGAGTTTGTCGCTTTTATTCCTTTAACATCACAAGATCGTACAAAGTTTATTTTCCCTTGCAATAAAAGATCATACATATTTAGGAGCAACTTTATATTGCTTGTTGCACCGATGATAACTTACTTGAAGGATCTTACTCTATCCATGGGTAGGTATGGTGGACTCTCATGGAAAGAAACTGGGTGTCAGGCTTATGGATGCACAAGTAGCATCTCTACTTAGTGCGAAGTTTGTGGGCTAGCAAAAGGTCTAAAGCAAGCATCACATGTTAAAGGATCCAGTATAACATAACTTCTATATGAATGTGAAATACCATTACCATTATGTTGTCTTCCATGTCCTACGTCAACACTTGATCATTATATAACATTTGATGAGGGGTCACAATCACAAACGATGTCCAAGATATAGTATATTTATATGAGAATCTCCCCTCCTCCTTCATAGTCTTGCTTAGATTTTAACCACTAATACTATGTTTGTTTATTTTCAACAATATTCATCACTTAAACTCTTTACTATTTGAAGTCATTACTCCTCATGGGATAAGCATATGATGTATAACTTTCTTTTTGTGGATAAGTCTTGCTATAAGTAATCATGTGAATTTGGTGAACTTTCGATATTTTGATGAGATGTATGTTGTCTCTCCTCTAGTGGTGTCATGTGAACATCGACTACATGACACTTCGCCATTATTTGGGCCTAGGGGAAGGCATTGGGAAGTAATATGTAGATGATGGGTTGCTAGAGTGACAGAAGCTTAAACCCTAGTTTATGTGTTGCTTCCTAAGGGGCTGATTTGGATCCATATGTTTCATGCTATGGTTAGATTTATCTTAATTCTTCTTTCGTAGTTGCACATGCTTGCGATAGAGTTTAATCACAAGTGGGATGTTTGGCCAAGTAAGTGCAGCCCCCAAGCGACGGTCCACCCACATACCAAATTATCAAAGTAACGAACGCGAATCATATGAGCATGATGAAAAGTAGCTTGACAGAAATTTCCATTTGTCCTCGGGAGCGCTTTGCCTTATATAAGAGTTTGTCCAAGCTTGTCCTTTGCTACAAAAAGGATTGGGCCACCTTGCTGCAACTTTATTACATTTTTTACTTGCTACCCGTTACGAATTAGCTTACCACAAAACTATCTGTTATCGATAATTTCAGTGCTTGCACAGAATACCTTACTGAAAACCGCTTGTCATTTCCTTCTGCTCCTCGTTGGGTTCGACAACATGTTATGATGATAGGTGCCCATGGGTAAGCCACAAAAACTCAACTAATCTTTATTATATATCTCCCATACTCGATTACGTGGGTAGATGGGACTCAAAGAAAAAAATACTAAGGAAAGCAAACTTGAAATTTATTTCTCTAAATCACGGAACAACTAAGGATCTAACTAAAATAGATAGTAATGATGATGACGGTTATGGTGATACGATACCGGGGCACCTCTCCCATGCTTGGAACCAGCCAAGGGTAGTGCCCATACCCAAGTACTAAAGCGTCCTTCTATGGTGATGGTGGTGGTGTGGTCGAAGTGTCCTCTGCCTTCCAAGATGTAGATTCCCCATCATAATAAGAGAATGTTGTCTCGGGAGTCCTGAAACTGGTAGCAAATCTCATCCTCTGAAACCTAGATTCGCACTCATAGTTTTGGCTTTGGAGTTCATAGACTTGATCTTGGAGGTGATCGACCCACTCTTGATGTTTGAAAAGAACTGCCTCCACTTTCTTGGTGTCCATCTTGTTCTCTGGGATGAAGTTCGTGACCATGGAGTGATTAGCACTCAAGACACGTTCAACCATCCATTGGCACTTGAAGATCCCATGTTCCACCGTGGAAAGCCTAGCCCTATCTCTTCCTCCTTTTTGGGACCTTGAACATCCCGAATATGAAGCACCACCTCATGCATCTCAATGGCTTCAGGGTGCCTCATCACCTTCGGCAAGTAGAGGTCGATGACCTTCTTGAAGAACTTGTCCTTCGAAGGGCTTGGTGAAGTACTGGCGATCTAGATCTGTTAGAAAAACACCCCGAAACAAGAACAGAGGAAAATCTCATAGTGCGATAGTCAAACAACTCGGAGTATATATAATGATTTGTTCTGGCCAGAGTACATGCTCGGGAAGAAGTCGGAGTCCGGGAGGCACACAAGGGCCCCACAAACCATCAGGGCGCGGCCTGGGGGGTCGCACCCTATTGGCTTGTGCCGCCCTCGTGGTTCCCCTCGACTCCTTTTTATTTTTGTATTTTTTCTAAAATACCCAAACCTACAGAAATTACTTTTTTGGAATTTATGGAGTCGGTTTACTTACCGTACCACGTACCTACCCCTCTTTTAGGTTTATGGAGTGTTCCGGAAGGCTTCCTTTATGTGCTCCTCCAGTGTTATGACTTGGACGATATTGGTCTCCTCATTAATGGGTGCACCTGAAATATAATGTTTTATTCTTTGTGCATTCACCACTCTCGGGTTTTTGCCTTCAAAGTTATTAATTTTTATGGCACCGGAGCAATAAACCTCCTCGATAACATAGGGTCCTTCCAATTTGGGGAGGAGTTTACCTGCAAAAAATATGAAACGAGAATTTTACAAAAGCACTAGGTCTCCTACATTAAATTCTCTTGTCATGTCATCTTTTAACTTTCACTTTCAATAACTTAGCATTTTCATAAGCTTGCGTCCTCCATTCATCTAATGACCTAATATCAAACTACCTATTTTCACCGACAAGTTTGAAATCATAATTTAGTTCTGTAATTGCCCAATAGGCTTTATGTTCTAGCTCAAGAGGTAAATGACAAGCTTTTACATAAACCATTTTGCATGGAGACATCTCCATAGGATTCTTATAAGCAGTCCTATAGCCCCATAGAGCATCATCTAGATTCTTAGACCAATTCTTCCTCGATCTATTGACACTCTTTTGCAAGATTAATTTTATTTCACGATAGCTCAGCTCAATTTGTCCATTAGATTGAGGATGATAAGGTGATGCAATCATATGGTTAACATCATATTTAGCTAGAAGTTTACACAAAGCACCATGATAAAATGTGAGCCACCATCAGTGATTAAGTATCTAAGGACACAAAACCTCGAAAAGATAATGTATTTAAGCATTTTAATAGAAGTGTTCCGATCAGCACTGCTAGTTGGAATAGCTTCTAACCATTTAGTAACGTAATGAACAACAACTAGAATATGAGTATATCCATTCGAAGTTGGAAAAGGTCCCATAACGTCAAAACCCCATACATCATATGATTCAATAGCTAATGAATAATTCATAGGCATTTCGTGATGTTTACTAATATTACCAACTCATTGTCATTCATCACCAGAAAGGGTAAACTTATGATCATCTTTAAAAAGAGTAGGCCAATCAAAATCGGATTGTAATACCTTGTGTGTCGTTCTGTCACCAGCATGATGTCCTCCATAAGCTTCAGAATGGCATTTCCTTAGGATCTCTTCCTTTGATATCTTTTGGGCAAGGTATTTTCTCTATTGCATCAACTTTTGCTTTATCCACCTCAATACCTTGTTCGGAGATTTTATGCCCAAGCACTATACCTTCATTCACCATAAAGTGGCACTTCTCCCAATTCAAGATAAGATTTGTTTCTTGACATCTCTGCAAAACTCGATCAAGGTTGTTCAAGTAATCATCAAAGGAAGTCCCATAAACAGAAAATCATCCATGAAGACCTCGACAATCTTTTCACAAAAGTCAGAGAATATAGCAGTCATACATCTTTGAAAGGTAGCAGGTGCATTACATAGACCAAAAGGCATACACCTAAAAGCATAAGTTCCAAAAGGTCATGTAAAGGTAGTTTTCTCTTGGTCCTCTTTTGCCACATGTATTTGAGAAAATCCAGAGTATCCATCAAGAAAGAAAAAGCTTGTGTGCTTAGATAATATTTCTAACATTTGATCCTTAAAAGGCAAAGGGTAGTGACCTTTCCTGGTAGCTTTATTCAATTTCCTAAAATCAATCACCATCCTATAACTAGTTACTATCCTTTGTCGAATGAGTTCATTTTTTATCGTTGGGAACAATAGTTATACCACCTTTCTTAGGGACACAATGAACATGACTTACCCATCTACTATCAGCAATAGGGTAAACTATACGTGCTTTCAGAAGTTTTAGTATTTCAGTTCTTAGCACCTCTTTCATTTTAGGATTGAGGCGGTGTTGATGATCAACGACTGGTTTGGCATCCGGTTCCATGTTGATCTTGTGATGACAAAGAGTAGATCTTATGCCTTTAAGATCATCAAGAGTATAGCCAATAGCAGCCCTATTCTTCTTTAAAGTTTTGAGTAATCCGGGTATTTTCATGCTCTCAAAGATTAGCAGTAATAATAACAGGATATATCTTATTGTCATCAATATAAGCATATTTCAAAGTATCAGGTATAGCCTTGATCTCAAACACGGGGTCTCCTTTGGGTGGAGGAGGGCCACCTACAATTCCAACAAGTAAGTTGTGCTTAAGAATAGGTTGCTGATCAAGAAGTATCCTATCTAATTCATTTCTTTCATTTAAGTGTATATCATTCTCATGGTCTAGCAAATATTATTCTAATGGTTCTGCAGGAGGTACAACAATAGAAGCAAGACCAATTATTACATATTTATTAGGCAATTCCTTTCATGCGATTGTTTACCAAACTTTCAAAAACTGAACTCATGTGACATATCACCGATGGTAACTTTAACTTTCTAGTAGCACAATTAATTTCAGAATTAACAGTATTCAAGAAAGGTCTACCAAATATTATGGGGAAAAAGTTATCTTGTTCCGAACTAAATACTAAGAAATGAGTGGGATATTTGAATTTTCCACACAATACTTCAACATCTCTAACAATCCCAAGTGGCAATATAGTATCTCGGTTTGCAAGTTTAATAGTAACATCTATGTCTTCAATCGAAACTGGTGTTATATCATGCATAATTTCTTTATATAATGTAAAAGGTATAGCATTAATGCTAGCACCTAGATCACACATGTCATGGTAACAATGTTCTCCAATCTTAACTAATATAATAGGTGTGCCTACCACTGGTTTATTTTTATCAAGTTCCTCTTGTTTATTTCTAACACACTTTGCAATTACAACAGCTTCATCATAGAGGTAAATAACTTTACCTGACCATCAATGTTATTAGCTAAGATATCTTTAACCATGGGAACCTTAGGCTCAACATTTATTTGCTCAGAAGGTTTAGGTGTCCTAAAATGAATTTTATTAACCACTGTTGCAGCCCTAGCATGCTCTCTTATCTTAAGGAAAAGGGGGTTTCTCAATGTAAGCCATAGGAACAACTGGATCTACATGGTTAATAATTACTTCCTACTTCTTTATTTCAACAAGTTAATCTTGTAATTTTTTAGTAGTAGGATGGAATTTAAACCACTTATCCTTGGGGAGATCAACATAACTGGCAAAAGTTTCACAGAAGGTAGCTACTATCTCAGGATCAAGACCGTATTTATTGATGAACTCCTCAAAAGGAGAAGTCCCCATGAAATATTTAATCAAATCAAAATTAAATTTTATATCTGATGCCTTACCTCTATCGAGTTCCCAATCTTCAGAATTGCGTTAATATTTTCCAGAAATTCCCATTTGAATCCAATAGTCTCCTTCATATAGGAACCAACCACACAAGCGTCGATCAATGTTTGATCATCATGAGAAATCCGAGCATAAAATTTAAGCCTCCCCAAGCTTGAGCGATGCTTTCTCCTTCATGAGGCCAGCAATTATAAATAAAATTCCGATCATGGTCAATCAAATGCATAGGATAAAACTTCTAATGGAATTCCAATTTCAAGGTGGTCCAATCCCACCACAATAATGCTTTTCCCTCCAAAGATAAAGGGAAAACTTTCTTCTTGACTTTGTGTGAGGGTAGACCTATGTCACAACCCTAGATTTAGACTTGTTTGACATTGCATTCATGCATGCATTTAAATCCTTTTGAAATTGAAATGACGAATGATGAAGCCTCAAAATGGAATTTCTATTAAATAGGGAATATAAACAATTATCTCAGACAGTTCCAAGAAAATGTTCCTATTGTTTTAAGAAAATATTGGCATGAGGTAAAATTCAAATCAGTATTCTTGGAATCACAAAAACATTTTACCTTGGGCTTTTGAGTTAATCTAACAACTATTTTCCTTGGATTTATATCTATTATATATAAAATAGAAGTCCATTAATTCTGAAGCTTTTTATAGTTCCTTGAATAAATCCATTGGACCCACCTCCAAATTATCAGAATTTTATAAAATGGTTTAGTGTATTTTTTTAAACCCAAAAGAAATGACAGAAAAATAGAAAACATAAATAAAAAAAGAGGAAAGAATCTTACCTCGCCAGAAGCCAGCCCAGCCCACCACCGAGGCTCCTGTCGTCTTCCTCCTCGCGCCAGGAGGACGGGCGCGCTCCCGACGCATGCACTCCCGCACCGCGCCACCTCCTACATGCCTGCTCGCCGCTCGAGGCTGCAAAGAGCGCCAGCGCGTCACCGCGCCCCCGTGCCTCTCTTTTCTCCCTTCCCTCCGGCTCCTCGCTCCTATTTCCCCCTCTCTTTTCTCCTCTGCTATCTCTCTCTCCCAGGGGTTGTTGCCGCCGTCGATCCGCTGCCTCCGGCGCGTCTCCGGCCTCGCCACCGGCGCCAGAATGCTCGCGGTGAGGCTCTCGACCGATTCCCCCTCTCCACGACATTGTTCCCCTCCTCTAACCCCGCAAGACGCCAGATCCCGAGCTCCTTCCCGACGGGCGTGCTCCTGGGGGGCCGTAGGTGCTGCCCCTGCCCCCAGCTCTTCCTCATGCGCCTTCTTGTGACGTGCCCGAGCTGGCCAAGCTCCGGCCGCCGCCTCTGCCGTTGCTGCCGCCAGCTCCGGCCACCTCAGCGCCTCAAACCGGTCGGAACGGATGCGGTCGAGTCCCAGCTCCATGTAGGTGTCCTCCGCCGCTCGATTGGTGACCGGAAGGTGATTTCCGATCACCTCTGCCGCCTCGGACCTCGCCGGCGTCAAGCCGCCGGCGGGTCTGACACCTTTGACCAAGGGTTTGACCTCCCAGGGTCACACACACTTGGGGCCTAGCCCCTGATTAACTTATGTTAGAAATAATGTGGTTTAGCTAATCCTAACTAACCCAGAGACACTGACTTGCGGGTCCCAGTGTCAGGTTCGATCTGGCCCAGGTCATTGACCTTCTGAGGTCATGCTCACTTAATGATGACGCAATAAATGATATTCTGGTTATAAATAATTCCAGAAAATATCCTAAACTTCTAAAAATCATAGAAAATAAAATATAACTCCAAATTAAATAAATATTATATGAAAAATTATCAGAAAAATGCAAGGAATATGTTTATGGCATTTGCATACATGTTAGAACAACTTTTGTCCTGTGTTTTGGAAAAATCAAATAAATTCCATTTAAATAATCATATATGGAGTTTGAATTTGGACCTTTGGTTCAAACTAACTTCATTTAATCCTTATGCTAGATGCATTAGCTCAATCAACAACATTCTACCATGACATGATAATGCATCATAGTGTTGCATTTCTGTGAAGTAAATATTATTCTTTTTCTGTTTGCCGGTGTTGTTCCCTCTCGGTAGACGATGGTTCCGACGATGTGATCGTTGACATTGATGAAGACTCATTGCTATCTTCACAACTGTCAGGCAAGCAAAAACCCCTTGAACATTCCGATACAATCCTATTCTCTCACTCCTGCTCTCTTTTACTGCATTAGGACAATTGTGATGCAACTGTTACATGTTCTCAGTAGTTGAACCCATTCCTCTGCATGACCTGATTTTGCCATAGTAAATAGTTAAAACCACTTAGCATGAGTAGCAACTACTTGAGTGTTGATGTGCTACTCATCCATGCTTGCTTACTGTGTGTGCTTTGCTTAGAGTTGTGTCGGGTCTGATCTATATGGACGATGAATCGGAATGGTTGTATTCATGTCCTACAGTGTGAGAGTAAAGGTGTGAATCCGATCTGGTAAAGGTAGCGATGAGAGGCCATGTAGGAGTACATGGTGGGTTGTCTCATTCGGACCGCCCTTAGGAACTAAGTTATGTGTATGTTATCCAAGACAAGATACTACCATGCATTGGGCCCTGATATATGACCCCGCTCGGCTTATTAATCGCCTAGATCTCTATCCAGGAGTTGCAACTAGTTTCTGGTGTTTGTATGAAAAGTGTTGGTGGCCGTGTTTAGCTCTACCCGACGGGATAGGCTACAGTGTGGTAGATACACAGTGGCACGGTGTACCAAGTGACACCCGGATGGTGGGCTTGGGAACCCTGCGCACATCGTTTGGGGCCGTAGAGGAAACCTCGGTCGGACTTCCTTGCGGGTTCAGTCTCAAATAGGCGATAAACCTGGACTAGGGTCTTGTGTGGTTAACTATCATGGCCGACACCCATGCCAGTGCTTCCGCTTCAAGGTTGCCGAGATGCATGACGTGCATATGGTGCTAAGTGGTTAGAGCATGTGTGAAGAAGTATACCCCTGCAGGGTGAATTAATCTACTCGAATAGCCGTGCCCTCGGATATGGACTACATGGAGACATTACGTGGTACATAGACAACTTGGAATGGATACTCTAAAATATGCAAGATAAGTGTGAGTACTATGGATGGCCTTCTCGTAGGGAGACGAGAGTGGTTCCATAGTGGTGTATTGATTGGTGAATATGTGGACTCGCGTGCGCTATCCCACCTCAGAGAAAGTACTTGTAGTCGTAGTACAGGTTAGTCAAGGGTCAAAGCTGGCTTGCTGCAATTAAACTCCACAACCCCTTCATTGATACTGATGCATATGTAGATAGTTCCGATGTAAGTCTTATTGAGTACCTTTGTACTCACGTTTGCTTAATTTATATTTTGCAGAGGAAACATTAGTTTCACTATTGGTTCTACACGATGTGATCAACGTTGTCCGGAATAGCTTGGGAATCCCAGACAAAGGTCTGGCTCCTTTGGTAGGATCGTTGTACCTTTTCAGGCTCCTCCAGCCATTTATAGTAGATGTCTGTACCCAGACATGTTTTGCTTCCGCTTGATGCTTGTATGAATTGAGTGTTGGGTCATGTGGCCCCTTTGTAATATCATACTATGTTGACTCTTATGAGTTTTAATAAAAGCTCGAGTCATAGAGCTATGTTGTGATGCCATGTTGTATCTACACATATCATGCATATTGTGTGTATGTTATGAAATGCATTATATGTGTGGTATTCGACTCCTAGTTGTGTGCCTTTAGTAGTACTCTTTATGAGGAAATGTCTCTTTGTGCTTCCACCGAGCCTTGGTAGCTTGCTACTTCTCCGGACACATTGATTGACTGGCATGTATCCTTCTTTATTGTTGTGTCTGTCCCTTTGGGGAAATTTCATGCGGTGTAATGGAGTCCTTGTAGCTTGCTACGACTCGTCTACACATGCTGATGACCGACACCTTCTTTGTTGGGTTATGTATGCATGTCCCTGTACAGATGTACCACTTGGGTTTATAACTAGTCATGTCGACCCGGGTTCTTTGTCGTTTGAATGCTAGCGGCACATTCATATGTGTGAGCCAAAAGACGCAAACGGTCCCAGCCAAGGTAAGGCGGCAGCCGTGGAGTTTACCGTGCGTGAGGTCGCAAAGTGATGTGATCTGTTACATGCTGGGTTCTTATGATTTAGGATAGGGGTCCCCACAACCTAAAAGCTTAAACAATCCACAAATCTCATCGACATATATTAAATGATAATCAGGATCAATTGAACCATTATAAGGATAGCCAAAAGTTTCTCTACCATACCCGAAGGAATCCCAAAATAAATATTTTCAGTAGGGTCAACATGTTGAGGGATGATTTCCTCCACTTCCGTTCGAGGTGAAGATCCCTTGAACAAGCCACTCAAAGGGTGACCACTCATAGTGACAAGCAATAATAAATTTCAGCACGTATCGAAAATGTTTCCTTACCAATTTCCACTTACCAAAGGCGCTTCACTCCCTGGCAACGGTGCTAGAAAAGAGTCTTGATAACCCACAAGTATATGGGATCAATCATAGTCCTTTCAATAAGTAAGAGTATACAACCCAATGAGGAGCAGAAGGAAATGACAAGCAGTTTTTAGCAAGGTATTATCTGCAAGTGTTGTAAGTAATAGTGCTAGATAGTTTCATAGCAAGGTAATTCATAACAAGTGACAAGTAAAAAATAGTAGCAAACATGCAACAAGGTAGCCTAATCCTTTTTATAGGAAAGGACAAACTTGAAAGTACTCTTATGTAAAGCAAGTGTTCCCGAGGACACATGGGAATATCTGTATAGTCATGCTCATCATATTGAGTTGATTTGTGTTCACTACATTGATAATTAGATATGTGGATGGACCCGCGCTAAGGTATTGTTCTTACTTGAACTAACAACCTACTTATTATTAACAACTATCACAAGCATCTGTAACTATGAAAGAAGAATTAAGATAAATCTAACCATAGCACGAAACATATGGATCCAAATCAGCCCGCCATGAAGCAACACATAAACTGGGGTTTGAGCTTCTATCACCCTCGCAACCCATCATCTACTTGTCACTCCGTAATGAATTCCTTTAGGCCCATAACATGGTGAAGTGTCATGTAGTCGACATTCACATGATACCACTACAAGAAGTAACAACATACATATCATCAAAATATCGAACGAATACCAACTTTATATGATTACATATAACCAGACTTCTCCCATGTCCTCAGGAACAGGAGTAACTACTCACACCTCATCAACTTGTTCAACATCAGAGGTGTAAAAAATATGATTAAGTAGATGAACATTATGTCTTCCACCAATTAATCGAACTAGCATCTACTACAAGATGTAATTAATACCACTAGCAACCCATACGTACCAATCTGAGGTTTTCAGACGAAGATTGAATACTCGAGATGAACTAGGGTTGGAGATGAGAAGGTATTGGTGAAGATGTTGATGAATATTGGTCGTCCCACAAAGGAGAGAGCATCGGTGATGACGATGGCTTTGATTTCCCCCTCCTGAAGAGGAATTCCTCCAGCAGAATCACTCTGCCGAAGAGCAAAAGGGCCTCTGCCCAGGTTTCCACCTAGAGATGGTGGCGCTTCCTCCCAAAAGTTATGTCTTCATTTTTTTCTAGGGTGAAACACGCCATATAGGAGAAGAGATGAGTCAGAGGACCAACAGGGGCCCCACAAGCCATCAGGGTGCGGCCTGGGGGCGCCCTGTTGGCTTGTGCCCTATAATTCTTATATATTCTAGAAAAATTCTCCGTGAAGTTTCAGGACATTTGGAGCAACTTGATTTTTCTTCCTTTTTCTCGGTTGCTTAGTGCAGAATTCCATTTTCCAGATACTTCCCTCTTCGTAATGTACATTTCATATTCAGAGAGAAAAGACATAACAATTACATTATAACAAGGAATAGTGGACAATAATAAGACAAATATCAATAAAGATTCATGTTGCAAAATGGGCGTATCAGGAGCGTATCCCTATTTAGTTGTCGTGGTATGTGACTGCGACGGCCGCGAGCCCATTTATGCTCCTTGACGGATAACTTTGGCATGGTAGTCATATCATCGGCCTTTACTTTGGCTTCTAAAGTTGTAGTGTGTTGCTCACTCCGAAGGGATCGCTCAATGTTACAATTGATAGTAATAACACCCTTAGGTCCTGGAATCTTCAGCTTGAGGTATGCATAATGGGGGCAGCATTAAAGCGAGCGAATGGCATACGAACAAGCAGTGCATGGTACCCGATGCGAAAAGGGACAATGTTGAAGATCAAATCTTTGGTGCAAAAGTTGTCAGATGAGCCGAGCATAGGTTATCATGCCGGAACAGCGAGCCTCGACGCCAGGAATTACTCCTTTGAATATGGTTTGGTGGGTTTGATTCTTCATAGATCAATGCCCATTTTCTGCACTTTATCCTCATAAATGAGATTAAGGCTGCAGCCTCCATCCATGAGGACTCGTGTGAGATGGTACCCGTCAATGATGGGGTCGAGTAACAAAGTCGCTGGCCCTCCATGCCAAACAATAGTAGGGTGGTCCGTGCGATCATAGGTGATCAGGCATGCCGACCATGGATTGTACTTCGGGGCTACTCGCTCAATATCATATAAGTCCCGAAGTGCATGCTTCCTCTCCTTTTTGGGCAAGTGGGTGACATAGATCATGTTCACCATTTTTACTTCAGGGGGGAAATGCTTTTGGCGCCCGTTGTTTGGGTGACGAGGTTCTACGTCGTCCTCACTGTGTGGGCTTTTGGCCTGATCTTCGGCCATGATCTTGTTTGATGCCTTGATCACCCAACAGTTACGGTTGTTGTGAGTAGCGGGCTTATTCTCAGTGCCATGTATCTGAGAGGGCCTCTCGAGTATTTTGTCCAATGCGGTTGACCCATCCCAATTTTATTTGAAAGGTTTCTTCTTGGGTCCAGGCTTGGAGTTGCTGAATCCAGCATTGATCGTTCTGTCATCGGTCTCACCACTGTTGCGCCGACGCTTATTCTTGTTGCCTCGTGTATTTCCATTACTATCCCGGACGGTAAAAGTGTCGGGGTTTGATGGAGGGTTACTCCAATGAGCCAACCAAGTATCCTCACCCGTGCAATGGCAGGTCATGAGGGAAGTGTGACATCCTCGACTTTTGCTACAGTAAATATTGTAATTAAGCTACAGTGATCACCCGCTAATGATGCCACATCATCGAGAATTCCCGTCGTTGACCCGCATTGAATTTCTATCCGGATTCAGAAATTGAAGACAAAAGAAAAGTATATTTATAAATTCATATTAACTATTAAAGGAAGATATGTATAGAAACAAAGTATTAAAAATAATAATAAAAGAAAGAAAAGAAAAGAAATTAAAAAGAAAAAAAGGAAATTAGAAAGAGGAAATAATAGAAAAAGAAAAAGAAAACAACAAAAAAGAAAAAGAAAAGGAAACCCCCCCCCCCTCGCCGACTAGGCCAAAGTGGCCCAGCTGGCCGGCCCAGCCCGCGCCCCTGAAACCCTAGGGCGAGGGAGCCCCCTTGCCTCACTCCCTCCCCTCCCACTCGCGCCGCCACCCCACCGAGCGCCCACGAGCCCACCCCCCCCCCCCCCCCACGCGAGACCCCTCGTGGGGCCCCCTCCCCACCGATCTCCTCTCTCTCTGTCGGTTCCACCCCCCCACCGACACCTCCCACCTCTCGTAACCCCCTCCCCGCGAGAGACCCCCTGCCTCCAGATTCCCCCACGACCCCCCCCCACAACCGAGACCCCTCCTCTCGGTTCCTCTCCTGCTCCCAGATCCCACCCCGAGCTCACCCCTCCCTCTCGCCTCCCTTCCCCGCCGGCGAGCCCCCTCCCCCACCGGGCCTCCCCTGCATCTCCAACGCGACCGGCCGGCCCACCCCCTTCCTCCCGCTCGGTCGAGGAGGGACCGGGCAGGGAGACCCCCCTTCACCTCCACCTCGCCGGATCCGGTCGACCTCACCTCGGCCGACCCCCTCCTTCAACGCCCCCCCCCCCTCCGGGAGGGCCTCTTCCTCACCGACCGTCCTCATTGTCACCGTCACCACCGCGCCATCACCACCATCACCTCCGCCTTCCCACGAACTCCGGCTTCACCGGGCCGTCTCATCAACGTTGGTGAGCCCCTCCTCGGGCTCCTCCCACCATCGCGTTCCCCTCACCGTCCCGGTTCCGTTCCGGCAAACGGGACTCCGATCCGTCGATGGTAGTGACCGGTAGGAAGATTTGAAGATGTTGTTCTTCTATGTTGAGTTAGAGCAGAGAGTTCTTTTGTGTAACTCTGTTAACATAGAGAGAGATGGGAGTGTTGAGAGTTAAAAGAAATTAAAATAAAAGATGTATTAGATGTCGTATGTATGTATGTATGTATGAGATGCGATGTATGTATTCGCGTATATAGGTATTTGGAGGAATACGATAATTGCATGATTATGTATCTATGAAAAAAATGAGTATATGGCCTAAGGTCACTTACCGGTGGGGCCAACGCACCCGCTGTCTATGACACGGAGGCCCCACGCGATAATTAAAAAATAAAAATAATGTTAATGTTTTTATTAAATGAATAAATAGATATATTAGTTAAATTAATTAATTGGATAATTAGAATAATTAGAGTAAGTCACATGGGTCCCCCATTAAATTAATCTGATTAATCAATATTTAATCTAAATTAAAACTTGTGCCTATGACGTTCGGGACCCGCTCGTCAGTTGACCAGTCAAATATTGATGTCAGCATGACATCATGCTGATGTCATAATAGCTTTTTATTAAATTATTTAAATATGTTTTTAATTCCTAATTATTGAATAAAACTTTAAAATTAATATTAAATAATTCGTAAGTAAGATCAAAATATTTTCAACATGAAAGTTGATCAGCAGAACCAGACGAACCCGGATACACGGTCCATTCGTTTGTCACGCATCCCTAGCATAGCAAAGATGGAACATTTCCATCGTTTCCAGTATGACCGGTAGTAGCCCGAGACCCGGAAAATATCGTCAGATATTCTTCAAACCCGTCTATGACGGATGTTGCTGCGTTAGCTCATGTCTAGCCTGGATCTTGCCATGTCATGCTTTGTGTTGCACCGTTGCTATTATTTATTGTTTCTTCCCCCTCTTCTTACCGGTAGACCCCGAGACTGACGCTGCTGCCGGGTACATCTACGACCCTGCCGATCAGTCCTTTGCCGCAGAGCAGCAAGGCAAGCAAAGCCCCCCTTGATCATTCCTATATCGCCTATGTCTTTCTTCCTACTGCTTGCATTAGTATTTTGCTACTGTTGTAGTTAGCTCCTATATCTGATGCATAGCCTATTTCTGATGAACTGCTACTTTCAGTCCTGTACTTTAAATCTTCTTAGTATAGGTGGAGCAGTCATCCCCTCTGACCCCGTAGTTCTGTTGCCCCGCTTGTTTTCAAATCTCGATCTCTGATCGACGAGCCAGACCTGACATAGCACATACACCCCCTTCGTTGTACGACGTTACAGGGATACTATCGGGTACCGAGGGTGACACCTCGCTAAGTACTCCTGATGATATCTCTGTAGTATAGCTAGTCGGTCGTGGTTATCGAGGGTGATTCATCTTTCACCATTCCCGATGACGCCTCTGTCGTGCAACCCCTCAAGTGTGGGACCCCCGAGGGTGATTCCTCTAAGCCCACCTTGACGAGTACATCGTTCGGAATCCAACGAGGGTGATACCTCGGATTCCCCCGGATGTTACAACCACACAGTTACTCGACCTTGTTACTGGGATCTTTGGTGATTAGTTGTAAGGCGGGTGGATTCCCATGAGACTGTGTTGTTGGCCTAATTAAAATGTTAATGGATTTGGGTATTTGATCTGGGTTGGTCGGAGACCTTTTCGCACTAACCGGCTACGCGGGAAGAATTATGGGTACTCGGCATCGCGGTATCAGCCGAAGCTTTTCAGGTGTCAGCAATCGTAGTGGCGCGCGCCCGAGTGGTCCCGAGATGCATTGCGCTTGTGATTAAGGGATGCTAGGACTGACGTCTGCCGCCCTCGCATCGTGCAGGAGCGCGGAAGGGAACTAGGCCCGTGAACCCCTTGGGCTTAAGATTTAGACCGGCAGGCTGACCTCTCTGATTGGTCTTAGGTGGGGCTGCGACGTGTCGATATTCCGAGGCCGGGCAGGACCAGAAAAGTATGTCCGGCCAGAGTGTTATCGAGCGTGACGGGACATGTGGTGCACCCCTGCAAGGATGTAAATTAACTATTCGGATAGCCATGTCCACGGTTACAGGACGACTTGGAGTTGTGCCCCGATCTTATACAACTACAATGGTTACTTAACTGGGATTAGTTTGCCTCGGGATTTCTTCCTCGCAGGGAGTCCAGGGGGGATCTTTAGGCGTGACCTCACTTTAATATTGCTGCAACAATATGACTATTAATGTTTTACCCCTATTCTACTCTCGTCTATTGCTGCAAGACCCTGAAGATGCTAGTCTTCGATAGGACTAGGCCTTCTCTCTCTATTCTCGCAGTGCTGCAGTCGGTCCACATATAACCCCCCTTCTTTGATACTGGTGCATATTTAGCATAGTTCTGATGTAAGACTTGCGAGTACTTTGGATGAGTACTCACCGCTGCTTTGCTCCCCCTTGTCCCCTTGATCCGTTTGCTGCGACTAGATGATGGAGCTCAGGAGATGGAGGTCCCCGCCGACGACGACTGCTACCCCGATGGTGCCTACTACTGTGTGGAGGCCGCTGATGATCAGGAGTAGTTAGGAGGTTCCCAGGCAGGAGGCCTCGCCTCGTTCGATCGTTGTATCTTTTGTGCTAGCCTTCTCTAAGGCACCCCATGTTTTATGTCTGTACTCAGATATTTGTTGCTTCCGCTGAGTCGTGTGTTTATCGAGCTTTCGTATTCCAGCCCTCGAGGCCCCTGGCTTGTAATATGAAGCTGATGTTATTTTATTTGTGTCTAGAGTTGTGTTGTGATATCTTCCCGTGAGTCCTTGGGTTTGATCGTACGCATTTGCGTGTATGATTAGCGTACGATTAAACCGAGGGCGTCACAAGTTGGTATCAGAGCCGACTGCCTGTAGGTAGCCCCCTTTCCAACTCCTTGGCCGAAGTTGAGTCTATTGTATGAAAAACTTTACTAACACTGATGTTGTGGCTTACGGGCCCACATCTCAATTGGGTGGTACTAGTATATTTTACTCCTTTCCTATACTCTGGGCTCTACTCTCTCTTCTCTTTCGGGTCAAAGATTTTACTAACTCTAACATTTGATTCTCGAATCACATCGACCCGGAGCGCTGGACTATCTACTCTTTCTCCTGAATATATATTACACACACTGTCATTTGACATCCATCAATCTTATTTTCAGATGCGTCCCGCAAGACAGCACGTGCGCTTGACACAGGCCACTGAGACGACTGGGTTCCCGGCCATTTTGGTCGACTTCCTGACCAGGCTGGGATATCGCTAGTACCTCCAGTACACTGTGTTCGAGGATTTCCGCGAGTACAACCAGTACCAGTACCAGGCTGAGGTTCGCATCTTCGACCAGAGGGGCGGCGAGACCCTCGAGCGTCACGTCTTTTGTGGTATTGGAGTGTCGGTCGAGATGGTCGTCCATGATGCGGCCTACATCGCCATCACCCGTCTCCGTGGAGCGTACCCTCACCTGGAGGAGAGCCCTTGCAGATACATCCCGCATGCTCCTGCTGGGGATGAGACTGGGTCTGATCACACTGCCTACGCTTCTGACGTTTGGGAGCGCAGCGACCATTCCTACGTCGTTGTCTGTGCACCCTACGTGACGCATCGCTACGACGCGCGGTTTCTGGTGCAGCACACTGAGACACTGGATCGTGCTTTCCGAGCTCTGACTGTGGAGCTGTATGCTACGCGCGCTCGTCTTTCCGACGCGTTGACAGAGCTGCAGCCATCAAACTGCCCGAGGGTTCCCCCTATGCGCATCCGCGAGCCGAGCAGGACAGAGCTACCAGCAGCTCTCGAGTGGACTGATGTTGGGGGTAGAACCCCTGCACTTGGACCTCAGCTCCTCGACTGGATGCGGTACCCTCACCAGAGTCACAACGGGACACAGGGTCCTGTCCCTACCTTCTATCGCCGCCAGCTACCAGGATTCGATCGTCCTCTCCGACGTTGATGTAGCCTTATCGCTACATCTTGTTGTGGTACTCTTCCACCGCGTGCCTGTGCGCCGCCTAGTGAGTCCAGGGTATCGTCTAATGCGTCCGGGCTATCGCCAAATTTTGAATTTGTAATCGTTAGTCTGTAATCGAACTTATGTGTCGGTCTGTATGTCGAACTCAACTACTATGGAGTATCTATCGCATTTCCCTTTCATTATGCTTGATTACTTCATGAATGTGTGCGATGCCTTTGCAATTACTTTAAGATTAACTACCCCTGTTAAATATTCAACAGGATGGTTAGACCAGCTGGCCGCCCGCGTGCCCGTGCCAACGATGCACCACCCCCGCCTCCTGATTATATGGCGGGGATGATCCAACAGTTTGAGCTGAACCGCCAGTTTATGCAAGGGCTCATGGATCATATCCAAAGGCCGAACATGAACCAACCACAAGGCGTGACACTGCAAGAGTTCTGCCGCCTCAACCCTGCGATCTACCGCAGCTCAACTCAGCCTCTTGATGTTGATGACTGGCTCCGTGACATTTCTGACGAGCTTGAGTCCGCCAATGTGCCCCTGGGGAGCTATGTCAACTTTGCCGCCTACTTTCTGAAGGGTCCCGCTGCTCAATGGTGGGACAGCCACAGGCGCTCTCAGCCCGATGTAACTATCATCACTTGGGCAGAGTTCAAGGCTGCTTTCCGTGCTCGCTACATTCCCCAGGGAATCATGGACCGGAAGAAGCGTGAGTTCCACAACTTGGTCCAAGGCAACAAGATTGTGGATGCTTATCAGCGGAATTTCTGGACTTATCTCGCTATGCTGAAGAAGACATTGCGACTGATGCACGCAGGCAGGAGAAGTTCCGTGAAGGCCTCCACCCTGATATCAAGCTAACACTCCTCGTTCAGGACTATGCTGATTTCGCCACCCTAGTGAACAAGGCTATTCAGGTTGAGACTGGTCTGCAGGAATACAAAGATAGCAGCAAGCGCAACCGTGACATGGGCTCATCTTCGGGCTCATCTGCACACAAGCGGAAGATCTGGATTCCCAACAACATGTACCATGCACCTGCTCCTACTCCGAGGCCATCCTATGCTGCACCTCGCCTGCCTCCTCCACCACCTAGGCAGTCGAGGCTTCCAGCTCCACCGCCTCGAGTTCCTCCTTCCCGTCCTGAGGACGGGCTGTGCTTCAAGTGTGGCCGTCCAGGTCACTGTGCTAGAGAGTGCAGGTAGAATCCGAATCAGCTGACACTTCCCGCAACTGGCAGTGGCAACAACCAGAACCGCAACTTCAACGCTAAGCCTGCTTATGTTCGTGGTCAGGCCAACAACATTGATATGGGTCAAGCTCAAGACCAGCCTGCTACCGTGATGGGTACACTTCTCGTTAACTCAGTACATGCGTCTGTATTGTTTGATACAGGAGCATCGCATTCCTTTATGTCGGAAAGTTTTGCATTGGTGCATGGCATTAAGTACGAAGAGATGAACGTCCCAATAGTGGTAAACACCCCCTCGGGCCAATGCCGACCCTCCATGGTCTGCTCCATTGTCCCCATTGAAATTGAAGGATTGGAATTCTTTGCCTCTCCCATGTTATTAAGTTCTTCCAACATTGATCTCATACTGGGGATGGACTGGTTGAAAGCTCATACGGCATCGGTCGTTTGTGCCACCAAGACCGTCCACCTCCTACACCCTTCAGATGAATTAATAAGCTACCATGCTCATCTCGTCCGTAATGCTGAGGCACGGCTGTATGCTTTGAATGCATTAAATGCGTCGCCTCTTGAAGGGATTGAAAACATTCCAGTGGTCCGAGAATTTCAAGATGTTTTCCCAGAAGAACTTCCGGGGATTCCCCCTGCTTGAGTTGTCGAGTTTGTCATTGACTTGGTACCCGGTACCACTCCTATTGCCAAGCGCCCTTATAAAATGATACCACATGAACTCCTTGAACTTAAGCAAGAAATTGACAACTCGCTCCGTCTGGGTTTCATCCATTCGAGTTCGTCTGCTTGGGGAGCACCTTCTCTCTTTGTTAAGAACAAGGATGGGACAAATCGATTGGTTCAAGACTATCGTCCTATCAACCAGGCCACTATTCAAAACAAATATCCTCTCCCTCGGATAAATGATTTGTATGATCAACTTGCTGGTTCCACCATCTTCTCTAAGCTCGACTTGAGATTGGGGTACCACCAGATCCGTGTTCGCATGGAGGATATTCCAAAGACCGCCTTTGTTACTCGATATGGATCATACGAGTACATCGTCATGTCCTTCGGCTTAACCAATGCACCGGCAACCTTCTCTCGATTGATGAATTATATATTCATGGACTACCTCGACAAATTCGTCGTGGTATATCTGGATGATATTCTGGTATTTTCGAAGAACAAAGAAGAGCATGCTGAACATCTTCGTCTTGTACTGGATAAGCTTCGGGAGCATAAACTCTATGTGAAGTATTCCAAATGTGAGTTCTGGCTAGAAGAAGTGACTTACCTTGGTCATGTGATTTCCAAGGATGGTATTGCAGTCAACCCCGAACGAATTCAAGCTATTCTTGACTGGACTCCCCCGAAGAATGTCAAGCAAGTCAGAAGTTTTGTCGGACTCGCCAGCTATTGCCGTCGATTCGTCGAGAACTTCTCCAAGATTGTGAAGCCCTTAACCAACCTGCTCCACAAGGGTGTTAAGTATGAGTGGACTGATAAATGTCAGGAAAGTTTCCAGGCGCTCAAGGATAACTGACGTCCGCTCCAGTACTTGCTCCTCCGGATACAAAAAGGTATTTCGTCATATACTGTGATGCTTCTCGTCAAGGAATAGGTTGTGTCCTAATGCAGGATCGCAAGGTGGTCGCTTATGCTTCACGTCAACTGCGTGCTCATGAAGAGAACTACCCAGTTCATGATCTCGAGCTTGCCGCAGTCATTCATGCATTGAAGGAATGGCGACAATACCTTGTCGGTAATCGCTGTGAAATCTACACCGACCATCAAAGTCTGAAGTACTTGTTCACTCAACCGGAGCTGAACCTACGTCAACAAAGATGGATGGAGCGTATAGCAGATTTTAACTGTAGTATATCATATACCCCTGGCAAGGCTAACGTAATGGCTGATGCCTTGACTCGCAAGTCATACAGCAACCACCTCCAGGTTCATAAGGTTCACGATCGTCTGCAAGAGGAATTCCGTAGGCTGAACCTCCACATTGTTCCTCAGGGTTACCTTGTTCCCCCTCCTGAAGAGTGTCAAAAGATGAACCTTCGTGTTGTTAATCATGGTTCCCTCAGTAACCTAGTGGTTGAACCAGATCTTGTGAGCTCCATAAAGAATCTGCAAGACTTTGACGATGATGTCGACAGGATTAAGAGCTATATTGCGAAGGGTAAACCCTCCTTTTTCACTGTTGATGAAGATGGCGCCTTGTATTTCAAGGGTCGCCTACTCGTCCCAAATAAGAAGGAAAATCTCAGGATGACTGGGAAGGTGATGGAAGAAGCTCATGACACACCATTGTCTATTCACCCGGGTAGTACCAAGATGTACCAAGACATCCGGCAAAGATTCTGGTGGCCCAATATGAAACAAGACATTGCACGCTATGTGGCAGAATGTGATATATGCCGGCGTATCAAAGCAGAACTCCAAAAGCCTGCTGGGACTCTGCAACCTATCTCTATTCCTGAGTGGAAATGGGACCATGTTGAAATGGACTTTGTCACTGGTTTTCCCAGATCTCAAAAAGGTAATGATGCTATTCTTGTCGTCATTGATCGACTGTCCAAATTTGCACATTTCCTGGCCGTCAAAGAAACAATTAATGCTAGTTAGCTGGCAGATCTTTATATGTCAAGAGTTGTTTCACTTCACGGTATTCCATTGGTAATCAGTTCGGACCGTGGCAGCTTGTTCACTTCAAAATTCTGGGAAAGTTTTCAGAAGGCTATGGGGACTCATCTGTCCTTCAGCACTGCATTTCATCCTCAATCCGAGGGACAAGTTGAACGAGTCAACCAAATTCTCGAGGACATGCTTCGAGCTTGTGTCATTTCTTTCGGTAAGAAATGGGAGGAATCTCTCCCGTATGCCGAGTTCTCTTACAACAATAGCTATCAAGCTAGTCTGAAGATGGTCCCTTTCGAAGTATTGTATGGGCGAAGGTGTCGAACTCCTCTGAATTGGTCAGAAACTAGAGAACGATCACTCTTCGGTCCGGATATTATTCAACATGCCGAAGATCAAGTCCACATTATTCATGAGAATCTGAAGGCTGCTCAGTCTCGTCAGAAGAGTCAGTATGACCGTCATCATCAAGATATGGTCTATCAACCTGGCGAAAAGGCTTATCTTCGTGTCACACCAATGAGAGGTGCACACCGTTTTGGAATCAAGGGCAAGTTAGCTCCTCGTTATATTGGTCCTTTCACTGTTCTCGAAAGGCGTGGAAGAGTGGCTTATCAATTGGAACTGCCGGCGAACCTTTCTCAGGTTCACGATGTCTTCCATGTTTCTTAGCTCCGTCGCTGCTTCAAGGACCCTATTCGAGCAGTGGATCACGATATGCTTGAGCTACAACAAGACCTCTCTTATAAAGAGCATCCGGTCCGCATTCTCGACCAAGCTGAACGTAAGACTCGTCGCAAGGTCACCAAGTTCCTTAAGGTGCAGTGGTCAAATCACTCTGAAGATGAAGCCACTTGGGAACGCGAGGATCATCTTCGTGATGAATACCCCGGGCTCTTTCCCTGTACCTCTTAATTCTCGGGACGAGAATTCTTGTTAGTAGGGGAGAATTGTGACATCCTCGACTTTTGCTACAGTAAATATTGTAATTAAGCTACAGTGATCACCCGCTAATGATGCCACATCATCGAGAATTACCGTCGTTGACCGGCATTGAATTTCTATCCGGATTCAGAAATTGAAAACAAAAGAAAAGTATATTTATAAATTCATATTAACTATTAAAGGAAGATATGTATAGAAAGAAAGTATTAAAAATAATAATAATAAAAGAAAGAAAAGAAAAGAAATTAAAAAGAAAAAAGGGAAATTAGAAAGAGGAAATAATAGAAAAACAAAAACAAAAGAAAAGAAAAAAAAGAAAAAAAAGAAAAACAGAAAAAGAAAAGGAACCCCCCCCCCCCCCGTGGCCGACTGGGCCAAAGTGGCCCAGCCGAGCCGGCCCACCCCGCGCCCCTGAAACCCTAGGGCGAGGGAGCCCCCCTGCCTCGCTCCCTCCCCTCCCACTCGCGCCGCCACCGCACCCAGCGCCCACGAGCCCCCACCCCCACCCCCCCCCCCCCCCCCCCGCGCGCGCGAGACCCCTCGTGGGGCCCCTCGCCACCGATCTCCTCTCTCTCTCTCTCTCTCTCGGTTCCACCCCCCACCGACACCTCCCACCTCTCATAACCCCCTCCCCACGAGAGACCCCCTGCCTCCAGATTCCCCCACGATCCACCCCCCACACACACACACAACCGAGACCCCTCCTCTCGGTTCCTCTCCTGCTCCCAGATCCCACCCCGAGCTCGCCCCTCCCTCTCGCCTCCCTTCCCCGCCGGCGAGCCCCCTCCCCCACCGGGCCTCCCCTGCATCTCCAACGCGACCGGCCGGCCCACCCCCTTCCTCCCGCTCGGTCCAGGAGGGACCGGGCAGGGAGACCCCCCTTCACCTCCACCTCGCCGGATCCGGCCGGCCTCACCTCAGCCGACCCCCTCCTTCAACGCCCCCCCCCCTCCGGGAGGGCCTCTTCCTCACCGACCGTCCTCATCGTCACCGTCACCATCGTGGCATCACCACCGTCATCTCCGCCTTCCCGTGAACTCCGGCTTCACCGGGCCATCTAATCAACGTTGGTGAGCCCCTCCTCGGGCTCCTCCCACCATCGCGTTCCCCTCACCGTCCCGGTTCTGTTTCGGCAAACGGGACTCCGATCCGTCGACGGTACTAACCGGTAGGAAGATTTGAAGATGTTGTTCTTCTATGTTGAGTTAGAGCAAAGAGCTCTTCTGTGTAACTCTGTTAACACAGAGAGAGATGGGAGTGTTGAGAGTTAAAAGAAAATAAAATAAAAGATGTATTAGATGTCGTATGTACGTATGTATGTATGTATGTATGAGATGCGATGTATGTATTCGCTTATATAGGTATTTGGAGGAATACGATAATTGCATGATTACGTATCTGTGAAAAAATTGAGTATATGGCCTAAGGTCACTTACGCTGGGGCCAACGCACCCACTGTCTATGACAGGGAGGCCCCACGCGATAATTAAAAAATAAAAATAATGTTAATGTTTTTATTAAATAAATAAATAGATATATTAGTCAAATTAATTAATTGGATAATTAGAATAATTAGAGTATGTCACGTGGGTCCCCCCATTAAATTAATCTGATTAATCGATATTTAATCTAAATTAAAACTTGTGCCTATGACGTTCGGGACCCGCTGGTCACTTGACCACTCAAATGTTGATGTCAGCATGACATCATGCAGATGTCATAATAGCTTTTTATTAAATTATTTAAATCTGTTTTTAATTCCTAATTATTGAATAAAACTTTAAAAATTAATATTAAATAATCCGTAAGTCAGATCAAAATATTTTCAACATGAAAGTTGATCAGCAGAACGAGACGAACCCGGATACACGGTCCCTTCGTGTGACACGCGTCCCTAGCATAGCAAACATAGAACATTTCCATCGTTTTGAGTATGAGCGGTAGTAGCCCGAGACCCGGAAAATATCGTCAGATATTCTTCCGACCCGTCTATGACGGATGTTGCTGCGTTAGCTCATGTCTAGCCTGCATCTTGCCATGTCATGCTTTGTGTTGCACCGTTGCTAGTGTTTATTGTTTCTTCCCCCTCTTCTTACCGGTAGACCCCGAGACTGACGATGCTGCCGGGTACATCTACAACCCTGCCGATCAGTCCTTTGCCGTAGAGCAGCAAGGCAAGCAAACCCCCCTTGATCATTCCTATATCGCCTATGTCTTTCTTCCTACTGCTTGCATTAGTATTTTGCTACTGTTGTAGTTAGCTCCTATATCTGATGCATAGCCTATTTTTGATGAACTGCTACTTTCAGTCCTGTACTTTAAATCTGCTTAGTATAGGTGGAGCAGTCATCCCCTCTGACCCCGTAGTTCTGTTGCCCCGCTTGTTTTCAAATCTCGATCTCTGATCGACGAGCCAGACCCGACACAGCACATACACTCCCTTCGTGGTACGATGTTACAAGGATACTATCGGGTACCGAGGGTGACACCTTGCTAAGTACTCCTGATGATATCTCTGTAGTATAGCTAGTCGGTCGTGGTTATCGAGGGTGATTCCTCTTTCACCATTCCCGATGACGCCTCTGTCGTGTAACCCCTCAAGTGTGGGACCCCCGAGGGTGATTCCTCTAAGCCCACCTTGACGGGTACATCGTTCGGAATCCAACGAGGGTGATACCTCGGATTCCCCCCGATGTTACAACCACACAGTTACTCGACCTTGTTACTGGGATCTTTGGTGATTAGTTGTAAGTCAGGTGGATTCCCGTGAGACTGTATTGTTGGCCTAATTAAAATGTTAATGGATTTGGGTATTTGATCTGGGTTGGTCGAAGACCTTTTCGCACTAACCGGCTTTTCAGGTGTCAGCAATCGTAGTGGCGCGCGCCCGAGTGGTCCCGAGATGCATTGCGCTTGTGATTAAGGGATGCTCAGACTGACGTCGGCCGCCCTCGCATCGTGCAGGAGCGCGGAGGGAACTAGGCCCATGAACCCTTTGGGCTTAAGATTTAGACAGGCGGGCTAACCTCTCTGATTGGTCTTAGGTGGGGCTGCGACGTGTCGATATTCCGAGGCTGGGCAGGACCCAGAAAAGTATGTCCGGCCAGAGTGTTATCGAGCGTGACGGGATATGTGGTGCACCCCTACAGGGATGTAAATTAACTATTCGGATAGCCGTGTCCACGGTTACAGGACGACTTGGAGTTGTGCCCCGATCTTATACAACTACAATGGTTACTTAACTGGGATTAGTTTGCCTCGGGATTGCTTCCTCGAAGGGAGTCCAGGGAGGATCTTTAGGCGTGACCTCACTTTAATATTGCTGCAACAATATGACTATTAATGTTTTACCCCTATTCTACTCTCGTCTATTGCTGCAAGATCCTGAAGATGCTAGTCTTCGATAGGACTAGGCCTTCTCTCTCTATTCTCGCATTGCTGTAGTCAGTCCACATATAACCCCCCTTCTTTGATACTGGTGCATATTTAGCATAGTTCTGATGTAAGACTTGCGAGTACTTTGGATGAGTACTCACCGCTGCTTTGCTCCCCCTTGTCCCCTTGATCCGTTTGATGCGACCAGATGATGGAGCCCACGAGATGGAGGTCCCCGCCGACGACGACTGCTACCCCGATGGTGCCTACTACTACGTGGAGGCCGCTGATGATCAGGAGTAGTTAGGAGGTTCCTAGGCAAGAGGCCTCGCCTCGCTCGATCGTTGTATCTTTTGTGCTAGCCTTCTCTAAGGCACCCCATGTTTTATGTCTGTACTCAGATATTTATTGCTTCCACTGACTCGTGAGTTTATCGAGCTTTCGTATTCTAGCCCTCGAGGCCCCTGGCTTGTAATATGAAGCTGATGTTATTTTATTTGTGTCTAGAGTTGTGTTGTGATATCTTCCCGTGAGTCCTTGGGTTTGATCGTACGCATTTGCATGTATGATTAGCGTACGATTAAACCGAGGGCGTCACAGGAAGTCAGGGCGGCCATTGTCCTTGGCCTTTCCTGTCCAAGCGTTCGGGCTAGCCATTCATCTCGTATGTTGTTGCGGAAGGAATCTAACGCCTCAGCATCCGAACAATCAACAATCTGATTTTTCTTAGTGCAGAATCTATTCCAGAATTGCCAAGATGACTCGTTGGGCACTAGGTTATGTGGCTTAAGTCATTGGACCCAGGTGACCGAACATAAGTGCCTTGAAAGTTGTCTCGAAAGGCATCTTCAAGATCCCCCCAATTCCTGATGGAGTTTTCTTGGAGGCTGTTCCACCAGTGCCTAGCCGACCCTTTGAGCTTAAGTGGTAAGTATTTGATGGCCTGGAGATCATCTCCACGGGTCATGTGAATGTGGAGGAGGAAATCTTCGATCCATACAGCCGGATCTGTTGTCCCGTCGTACTGCTCGATATTTATGAGTTTAAACCCGTCGGGCAACTAATGTTGCATCACTTTGTCTGTGAAGCACATTGGGTGAGCGGCTCCCCTTACACGAGATGTATCATCCTCGAGATTGGACGAGGTCCTATCACGCTGCTTATCCCAAACTCCGTCGTTCTGGTTAGGTCGAGCTTGGTAATTTTCTTGTCTCATGGGAGTGCGACTTCTGAATACGTAAATGGATCTCGTTTGCACTGCTTTAGACTTAATTTTCTGTCGCAGATCATATCGGTCTTCGGATTGAACCAGTTCCTTTTTCTTGTCCCGTCCTCGAGGAGGATGGTCTGGTTGATCGTCTTGTGCGAATCTGGGTGGTGCAGGCTCCAAGACCTCGTCTTTGAAATCTGGCAAGAAGCACCGATGCGGGTAACTTTTAGTTTGCCCCAGTCGCTCCTGTACGTACCCTTCTTTGGTGGCCACGACGTCCATCTTTCATTGATGGAGTCTTGTTCGGCTTTGAGTTTTCTCTGCTTCAGCTTGAGGCTCTAAGCAGTGGCGATGAGTTGTTTCCTTAATAGTTCCTTATCCAATGGGTCTTCACGGACGATGAAATCTTAGACCCCCGGGCTCTCCTCCTCCTCGATCGGAGGGACATAGTTGATGTCTTCAGAATTGCTGAGATCTTCAGGTTGGTCTCTATCTATGTATCTTGGTAGGTCGAGGTCATATTCGGGGTCGGAAGGTTTTGGGGATTCGATGAGATTTTCCGTATCCTTGGATCTAGATTTTCCCCTATGGCTGCATTGCTTTCCTTGCCCTTACGAGCTTTAGGCTGTTTGCACTGGCGACGGCGCTCGACGGGTTTTGCGCTGCTCTTCTTGACTGGGGTGTCATCATCGCTTTTCCCCATAGCACCTTCGTTCCTGGGGGTGTCCACCATGTAGACGTCATACGTGGAGGTGGCGGTCTATCTCCCGTTACGGCAGGACCTGGAGTTTGAATGGTCGTGTCCATATCTTCGGCCTCTTAGGAAGCAAAGTCTAATAGATCGGTAAGATCTTCAATAGTGGCGACGAAGTGGGTGGTGGGTGGGGAATAAAGTTCCTTGCACCTAGTTCGAGGGCTAGAAAGGTCTTGGAACAGGGCCGACTCGTCTGAACAGTCATCAGTTTGAGGTCGGGTCCCCGTCTCATTTGACCATGTGCGATTTGTCGGACTCGTCCTCAGAGTCCTAGCGGAGCTGCGCTCGGAGCTTTGACGTAGGACGTGTGTTCAGGCGGGATGACCCCCATGCCTCCAAATACCATAGCCAGATCATGGCTCGAGGCCGAATCGAGGTTAGAGTCTATTCCGGAATCAAGGTCGAGAAGACAGCCCGAAGTTAAGGCTTCGGAATTTTTGAGCTCCTCGGTCAAGGCTGAGACCTCGGAGAGGATCAGGTCACCCCGGGTGTTAGCAATGAATTCAAACTCACCAAACTTAAATTCCTGACCCGGGGTGAGCTCGTCAATCTAATGATGAGCCGCCTTGACGTGCGGGGTAGTACTACTAAAAGAAGGGGATTGGCCGGAGATGAAGATATCCCCGGCCTTGACGTTGTCACTGGTGACCAAGCGAGCCATCGAGCCTTTTTGCGATCTCACAGCGGAGCTCTCAATGAAAGCTCCAATGTCGGTGTCAAAACCGGCTGATCTCGAGTAGGGGGTCCGAAGTATGGATCTAGAGTCGATTGGTAACAAGAGACGAAGAAGATAGTGTTTTACCTAGTTTCGAGCCCTGTTGATGGAGGTAAAACCCTACGTCATGTTCTTGTTGTTATTGATGGAGTAGTATAGAGTACAGAGTTGATTTACTGTGAGATCAAATGTTGTGGTCTAAATCCTAATCGTAATGAGCTTAATGTGTCCTACGAACTACGACCCTCTGGCTTATATAGATGCGAGCGGCACTAGGGTTACACAAAGTCAGTTACAATAGAGAAGGAATATGTTGATTACTACATCGCCTTGGATTGTAAGCCAAGTCTTCGGAAGAGTCCATCTTGATGTCTGATACTTCTACAGACAATCGAACAGGCCCGGGAGTCCGGCCCATGAGAATAGGCAGATGGCCCAAGGACCCCTTAATCCTGGACTCCCTCACCCGCGTTGGGTGCAAGTTATTTGTTCTTTTGTGTGCAGTCGCTGAAGATGGTTGTGTTTGATAGTCCTATTGGTTTGATAAACCTTGGTTTCATAACTAAGGGAAATAATTACCCATACTGTGTTGCGATAACTGCTCCTCTTCACGGAAAACTCAACATAGATCACAAGTATCAGGGGTCGAGCGGCCTCGATTCTTGGCACATCCGCATGGCCCCAAACATTGGCAGCACGTGGGGAGGGACACGGGCAGAGCGTGCGCAGGGACGCGAGAACAAAGCACACACGATGGGAAGCGAGCAGAGCGCACCACGTCCACCTCAACCGCGAGCAACCACACGCATAGAGCAGTTGAACATGTAGGGAATGGTCGACTACAAGACGTCTGGTAGTTCTGAGCTGGCGCCATGATGTGAAACTACGTCGCGTTCCACATCACACGATGGTCGAACAATCATTCGGGACCTTAAATTCCATACCATATTTTGACCTTAAATTTAACTAACAAAATGTTAATGCATGTTATAAAGATAATGTAATTGGAAACTATGTTAAAATATGAATCCTATGATATAATCTTTGGCGACATGCATTCGTATTTTATTAGTTAAATCTCTAGTCAAAATTTGGCACAAAAATATAAAGGGGGCTTATAAACCAGGACGGAAGTAGTAGGTCATTAAATAACAAACGTTTTTATTACTCGTTTGTGTATGTGTCGCTTCGTCCTCTTCTCACGTGTCTTGTGAGTTGTCACCCCGCTATCGCACATGGCTTCAACCACAAGCTTGAGTACCGTGCAGGCGTTGGCCAAGCGGCGGCTCGAAGTGGCGCCAATGAATCATCAGCGAGCCCATTCCCGCTCAACCACATAGGTTCCCGTGCTTTGCCGCACAAGCTTCCTGCCTGACTCGGCGAAATCCCCCAAAATCCCAATGCTTACCGGCCTACTATGTAGACCCTCATGATCGGCGAGTCTTGCGTCGCATTTTCCTCTCCCTATCTGTAGCTTATCTCGTCTACTTCTCCCACAATCATCAATGGCACCGATACGTTGTCGTCGCTCAGCCACTCTGCCATTGCTACCTCTTGAGCTTGCGTTGGATTTTCCATTGAAGAGGAAAGGGTGATGCAGCACAGTAGCAATAAGTATTTCCCTCAGTTTGAGAACCAAGGTATCAATCTAGTAGGAGTATCAAGACAAGTCACCAATGTACCTGCGCAAAAACAAACAAACTTGCACCCAACGCTATAAAGGGGTTGTCAATCCATTCACGATTAGTTGCAAGGTGAGATCTGAAGGTGGAAAGTGCAACAAAGTAAAAGTCTAGAGCTGAAAATATGATGTGAAGTAGACCCGGGGGCATAGTGTTCACTAGAGGCTTCTCTCAAGATAGCAAGTATTACGGTGGGTGAACGAATTACTGTCGAGAAATTGATAGAATCGCGCAACGTCATGATAAGACAATGATCATACATATAAGCATCACGTCCGAGACAAGTAGACCAATACTGCCTGCATCTACTACTATTACTCCACACATCGACCGCTATCCAGCATGCATCTAGTGCATTGAGTTCAAAACAAACAGAGTAACGCCTTAAGCAAGATAACATGATGTAGAGGGATAAATTCATGCAATAGATATAAACCCCATCTTTTTACCGTTGATGGCAACAACATGATGCGTGCCTCGATACCCCTTCTGTCACTGGGTGAGTGCTACTTCTCAAACAACAGCACCAGAAATTGACACATTGACGGAGACTTGCTCGCGTTGGTTTTTCCCTTGAAGAGGAAAGGGTGATGCAGCACAGGAGCAGTAAGTATTTCCCTCAGTTTGAGAACCAAGATATCAATCCAGTAGGAGAATCTTGTCAAGTCCAGATTACCTCCGCAAACACAAATGAGCTTGCACCCAACGCTATAAAGGGGTTGTCAATCCCTTCAAGATTGATTGCAAAGTGAGATCTGAAGGCGGAAAGTGCAACGAAGTAAAAGTGTAAGGCTAAAAATATGGTGTGAAGTAGACCCGGGGGCCATAGTGTTCACTAGAGGCTTCTCTCAAAATGGCAAATATTACGATGGGTGAACAAATTACTGTCGAGCAATTGACAGAACCGCGCAAAGTCATGACGATATCTAAGGCAATGATCATACATATAGGCATCACGTCTGAGACAAGTAGACCGATACTTTCTGCATCTACTACTATTACTCCACAGATCGACCGCTATCCAGCATGCATCTAGTGTATTGAGTTCATGACAAACAGAGTAACGCCTTAAGCAAGATGACATGATATAGAGGGATAAACTCAAAGCAATGATGAAAACCCCATCTTGTTACCCTTGATGGCAACAACACGATGTGTGCCTCGCTACCCCTTCTGTCACTGGGTGAGGTCACCGCACGGTATGAACCCAAAACCAAACACTTCTCCCATTGCAAGAATCATATATCAAGTTGGCCAAACAAAACCCACAACTCGAAGAGAATTACAAGGATATGAAATCATGCATGTAAGAGATCAGAAGAAACTCAAATAAGATTCGTAGATAATCTGATCATAAATCCACAATTCATTGGATCTCGACAAACACACCGCAAAAGAAGATTACATCGGATGGATCTCCATGAAGATCATGGAGAACTTTGTATTGAAGATCCAAGAGAGAGAAGAAGCCATCTAGCTACTAGCTATTGACCCGTAGGTCTATGGTGAACTACTCACGCATCATCGGAGAGGTCATGGTGTTGATGAAGAAGCCCTCGGTATCCGAATCCCCCCCTCCGGCCTGGCACCAGAACATGCCGCGGATGAGATCTTGCGGAGTCACAAGCTTGCGGCGGTGGAAAAGTACTTTCGATGATCTCCTGATTTTTTCTGGGATTTTAGGGAATATATAGGCGAAAGACCTAAGGTAGAGGAGGTCCAGGGAGCCCACAAGCCTGGGAGGCACGGGCCCCCTTGGCCGCGGCTAGGGGGCTTGTTGGGTCCCTGGTGGCCCCCTGCCTTGGTTCTCAAGTCTCCCCATCGTCTTCTGTTTCGAAAAAAATCTTTTCAGAAGTTTTATTCCGTTTGGAGTCCATTCAAAATCCTCCTCTGAAAAGGGTCAAAAACACGAAAAAAATAGAACTGGCGCTTGGCACTTAGTTAATAAGTTAGTCCCAAAAAAGATATAAAAGGCATACAAAACATCCAAAGTTTGACAAGATAATAGCATGAAATCATCAAAAATTATAGATACGTTGGAGACGTATCAAGCATCCCCTGCTCGTCCTCGAGTAGGGAAGTGATAAAGACTGAATTTTTGATGTGGAATGCTACCTATCATAGTTGTCCTTTGTAACTTATTTCATGTGACATGAATGTTCAGATCCGTAAGATTCAAAACAATAGTTTGCTATTGACATGAAAACAATAATACCTCAAGCAAACTAGCAAGGTAATCATGAACTTTCGAAATAACAAGGCCAAAGAAAGTTATCCCTACAAAATAATATAGTCTGTCTATGCTCCATCATCCTCACACAACTAATTTAAATCATGCACAACCCCGGTATTGGCCAAGTAATTGTTTTCGCACTCTTACTTTCTCATGATATTGTCTAGGAGTTTTGTGGCTTCTCCTAACGTGATTTCCATGAACGTTCCACCTGAGGCGGAGTCCAATATATTTCTAGAAGCGAAATTCAAGCCAGCGTAGAAGATTTGTATAATCATCCAAAGACTCAAGCCATGAGCGGGACAATTTCTAATCATCAATTTCATTCTCTCCCAAGATTGTGCAACATGTTCATGATCAAGTTGCTTAAAATTCATGATATCATTACGGAGAGAGATAATCTTAGCCGGCGGAAAATACTTGGATATGTAAGCATCTTTGCTCTTATTCCAATAATCAATATTATTTTTGGGCAAAGACGAAAACCAAGTTTTTGCTCGATCTCGCAACGAGAAAGGAAAAAACTTCAATTTAATCACATCATTATCCACATGTTTCTTCTTTTGCATATCTCAAAGCTCAATGAAGGTATTATGATGGGATGCGGCATCTTCACTAGGAAGGCCGGAGAATTGCTCTTTCATAACAAGATTCAGCAAAGCAGCATTGATTTTGTATGACTCTGCACTAGTTGCGGGAGCAATCGGCGTACTAATAAAATCATTATTATTAGTATTCGAGAAGTCACAAAGTTTGGTGTTTTCAGTCATGGTGACTTTAGCAAGCAAGCAAGCACACAAGTGAACAAAGAGCAAGCGAGAGAAAAGGGCGAACGAAAAAGGCAAACGAAAAAGGCAAAAAAAATTGTAAATTTTTGTTTTTTCAGAAGTGGGGGAGAGGAAAACGAGAGGCAAAAAAGTAAATACAAGAGTAGAGTTTGCGACACTTAATTGGATGAGTTCTTGACTTGATCCTCCCCGGCAATGGCGCCAGAAATCCTTCTGCTACTTCTCAAACAACAGCGCCAGAAATTGACATGTTGACGGAGACTTGGTTGCGTTGGTTTTTCCCTTGAAGAGGAAAGGGTGATGCGGCATGTTGACGGACATCTAGTGTATTGAGTTCATGAAAAACAGAGTAACGCCTTTAGCAAGATGACATGATGTAGAGGGATAAACTCAAACCAATGATGAAAACCCCATCTTTTTACCCTTGATGGCAACAACACAATGCGTGCCTCGCTACCCCTTCTGACACTGGGTGAGGTCACCGCATGGTATGAACCCAAAACCAAGCACTTCTCCCATTGCAAGAATCATAGACCAAGTTGGCCGAACAAAACCCACAACTCGAAGATAATTACAAGGATATGAAATCATGCATATAAGAGATCAGAAGAAACTCAAATAAGATTCATAGATAATCTGATCATAAATCCACAATTCATAGGATCTCGACAAACACACGGCAAAAGAAGATTACATCGGATAGATCTCCATGAAGATCATGGAGAACTTTGTATTGAAGATCCAAGAGAGAGAAGAAGCCATCTAGCTACTAGCTATGGACCCGTAGGTCTATGGAGAACTACTCACGCATCATCGGAGAGGTCATGGTGTTAATGAAGAAGCCCTCCGTATCCAAATCCCCCCTCCGGCAGGGCACCAGAACGTGCCCAGATGGGATCTTGCGGAGACAGAAGCTTGCGGCGGCGGAAAAGTACTTTCAATGATCTCCTGATTTTTTCTGGGATTTTAGGGAATATATAGGCGAAAGACCTAGGGCGGAGGAGGTCCAGGGAGCCCACAAGCCTGGGAGGCGTGCCCCCCTTGGCCGCGGCTAGGGGGCTTGTGGGGTCCCTGGTGGCCCCGTGCCTTGGTTCTCAAGTCTCCCGATCGTCTTGTGTTTCGGAAAAAAACTTTTCGGAAGTTTTATTCCGTTTGGACTCCGTTCAAAATCCTCCTCTGAAAAGGGTCAAAAACACGGAAAAAATAGGAACTGGCGCTTGGCATTGAGTTAATAAGTTAGTCCCAAAAAAGATATAAAAGGCATACAAAACATCCAAAGTTTGACAAGATAATAGTATGAAACCATCAAAAATTATAGATACGTTGGAGACGTATCAGTGAGGACACCGCACGGTATGAATCCAAAACCAAGCACTTCTCCCATTGCAAGAATTATAGATCAAGTTGGCCAAATGAAACCCACAACTCGAAGAGAATTACAAGGATACGAAATCATGCATATAAGAGATCAGAGGAGACTCAAATAATATTCATAGATAATCTGATCATAAATCCAAAATTCATCGGATCTCGACGAACACACCGCAAAAGAAGATTACATCGGATAGATCTCCATGAAGATCATGGAGGACTTTGTATTAAAGATCCAAGAGAGAGAAGAAGCCATCTAGCTACTAGCTATGGACCCGAAGGTCTGTGGTGAACTACTCACGCATCATCAGAGAGGCAATGGTGTTGATGAAGAAGCCCTCCGTGTCCAAATCCCCCCTCTGGCAGGGCAAAAGAACATGCTCCAGATGCGATCTTGCGGAGACAGAAGCTTGCGGCGGCGGAAAAGTATTTTTGTGGCTCTCTCTGGCACTTTTGGATTTTTAGAGAATTTATAGGCGGAAGAAATATGGCAAAGGAGCCACGAGGGGCCCACAAGCCTGCTAGGCGTGCCCCCCCCTAGGCCACGGCTAGGGGGCTTGTGACCTCCCCCGGGGTCCTTTGCCTTAGTTCTCAAGTCCCGTGCGTATCTTCTGTTATGGAAAAAATCATTCAGCAGGTTTTATTCCGTTTGGACTCCGTTTAATATTCTCCTCTGAAAAAGGTCAAAAACACGAAAAAACCAAAAACTGGCACTTGGCATTGAGTTAATAGGTTAGTCCCAAAAACGATATAAAATAGCATATTCATGCATACAAAACATCCAAAGTTGACAAGATAATAGCATGGAACCATCAAAAATTATAGATACGTTGGAGACGTATCAAGCATCCCCAAGCTTAACTACTACTCGTCCTCGAGTAGGGAAGTGATAAAGACTGGATTTTTGATGTGGAATGCTACCTAACATATTTGTCCTTTGTAACTTCTTTCTTGTGACGTGAATGTTCAGATCCGTAAGATTCAAAACAATAGTTTACTATTGACATGAAAACAATAATACTTCAAGCAAACTAGCAAGGCAATCATGAACTTTTGAAATAACAAGGACAAGGAAAGTTATCCCTAAAAAATCATATAGTCTGGCTATGCTCCATCATCCCCACACAACGAATTTAAATCATGCACAACCCCGGTATTGACCAAGTAATTGTTTTCGCACTCTTACTTTCTCAAACTTTTTCAACTCTCATGCAATACATCAGCGTGAGCCATGGATATAGCACTATAGGTGGAATAGAGTGTGATGGAGGTTGTGAGGCAAAAAGGAGGAGATGGTCACATCGACTCGTCGTATCAACGGGCTATGGAGATGCCCATCAATAGATATCAATGTGAATGAGTAGGGATTACCATGCAATGGATGCACGAGAGCTATAAGTGTGTGAAAGCTCAAAAGGAACACTAGTGGGTGTGCACCCAACTTGCTTGCTCACGAAGACCTAGGGAAATTTTGAGGAAGCCCATCATTGGAATATACAAGCCAAGTTATATAGTGAAAATTCCCACTAGTATATGGAAGTGTCAAAACAAGAGACTCTCTATCATGAAGAACATGGTGCTATTGTGAAGCACAAGTGTGGAAAAGTTAGTAGCATTGTCCCTTCTCTCTTTTTCTCTCATTTTTTTAGTTTGGGCTCTTTGGCCTCTTTTCATTTTTTTTATTTCCTCACATGGGACAATGCTCTAATAATGATGATCATCACACTTTTATTTACTCACAACTCAATACTTATAGCAATGATGACTCTATAGGAAATGCCTCCGGCAGTGTACCGGATGTGCAACGATCTAGCTTGGCATACGATTTTGAAACATCTCGCTAGCTATCTTACGATCATGCAATGGCAATACGAAAGTGATGGCACAAGTCATGAGACGGAACGGTGGAAGTAGCATGGCAATATATCTCGGGGTGGCTATGAAAATGCCATAATAGGTAGGTATGGTGGCTGTTTTGAGGAAGGTATATGGTGGGTTTGTGCACTGGCGAAAGTTGCGCGACACTAGAGAGGCTATCAATGGTGGAAGGTGAAAGTGCATCTATACCATGGACTCACATTAGTCATGAAGAACTCATATACTTATTGCGGAAGTTTTATTAGTAATCGAAACAAAGTGCTAAATGCATACTCCTAGGGGAAGGGTTGGTAGGTGTCAACCATCGCGCGATCCCGACCGCCACACAAAGGATGACAATCAATAAATCAATTATGCTCCGACTTCATAACATAGCGGTTCACCATACGTGCATGCTACGGGAATCACTAACTTCAACACAAGTATTTCTAGATTCACAACACCCTACTAACATAACTCTAATATTACCAAATCCATATCTTAAAACTTAATTTTTAGGAATCAAACTTCTCTTACTAATCAATGCACTTGAATATGGAAGTTTTTATTGTATCCTCTTTGGATGCCTATCATCTTTAGGACTACTTTCATAGCACAAGCCAATTACCAAGTTACTGAGAGAGAGCATTCTCAAAAAGATATAAGTGAAGAACGAGAGTTTTTATTTCTTAAAAATATGACACCGCCGTGCTCTAAAAATATCTAAGTGAAGCACTAGAGCAAAATTATCAAGCTCAAAAGATATAAGTGAGGCACATGCGAGCTAAATTGCCTAACTCAAAAGATATAAGTGAAGCTCAATGAGTATTCTAGCAAATTCACGATGAGTGCATGTCTCTCTCAAAAAGGTGTGCAGCAAGGATGATTGCGACAAAAAAAGACTCCTATAATACACGACACTCCAAGCAAAACACATATCATGTGGTGAATAAAAATATAGCTCCAAGTAACGTTACCGATGGATTGAAGACGGAAGAGGGGATGCCTTCCCGGGGCATCCCCAAGCTTAGGCTTTTTAGTTTCCTTGAATTTGGCTTGGGATGCCTTGGGCATACCCAAGCTTAAGCTCTTTCCACTATTTATCCCATTATCCATGAGAACATCACCCAAAACTTGAAAACTTCACAACACAAAACTTAAACAGAAACTCGTGATATCATTAGCATAAGAAAACAAACTACCAACTCTTTAGGTACTGTAGTAAACTTGATTTCTATTTATATTGATGTTATATTACTGTATTATAACTTTTCCATGGCTAGTACCCCCGATACTAACCATAGTTTCATCAAAATAAGCAATCAACACAACAAAAATAGAATCTGTCAAAAACAGATCAGTTTGTAGAAATCTGTATACTTCGTATACTTCTGGTATCTCAAAAATTTGAAACATTATGATAATTAGGGCAATTGGCATATCAACCAGCAGAAAAAAGAATCAACTCAAAAGCTCTTTCTGGATAGGAATTAAAAATAATGTCGTGAGCACAAAGTTTCTATCTTTTTCAGTAAGATCAAACAACCATCACCAAAACTAGTCATAAAGGTTTTACTTGGCTCGAACACAAAAAGAAACACAAAAAACACAATCATAACAGAATTATGATGGTGTGGACACAACAAAACAGAAAGCAAAAAAGCAAAGATAAATTCATTGGGTTGCCTCCCAACAAGCGCTATTGTTTAACGCCCTTAGCTAGGCATAAGGTGATAGAAACAAGTATCGTCGTTTTTGGTGCTCAAACCATAAGTAGCCCTCATCATGGACTCATAAGGCAATCTTATTTTCTTTCTAGTAAAGTGTTTCATGCCCTTCTTTAATGGAAATTGAAATCTAATATTGCCTTCCTTCATATTGATGATAGCACCAATAGTCCTAAGGAAAGGTCTACCAAGAATGATGGGACATGTCGGATTGCAATCAATATCAAGCACAATGAAATCTACGGGTACATAGTTCCTATTTGCAATAATAAGAACATCATTGATCCTTCCCATAGGTTTCTTAACAGTAGAATCCACAAGATGCAAATTAAGAGAGCACTCATCAATCTCGTTGAAGCCTAGAACATCACATAAAACATTGGAATAGCGGAAACACTAGCACCCAAATCACACAAAGCATTGCATTCATAGTTTTTAATCTTAATTTTGCTAGTAGGTTCCCACTCATCATGAAGTTTTCTAGGAATAGATATCTCCAACTTAAATTTCTCTTCAAGAGATTTCATCATAGCATCAATGATATGATCGGTAAAGGCATTATTTTGGCTATAAGCGTGTGGAGAGTTTAGCATGGATTGTATCAAGAAAATACATTCAATCAAATAGAAACTATCATAATTGAATTCCTTGAAATCCAAAGTAGTAATTTCATCACAACTCAAAGTTTTGATATCCTCTACTCCACTTTCGGTGCTTTTAGCATCAAGATAGATAGACTCTGAATCATTCGGGCGTTTCTCAACCAAAGTGGATTCATATCCAGCCCCATCATCATTAGGATTGACATTACAAAACAAGGATTCAATAGGAGTCACACCAATCACTTTAAGAACTTTGCGATTCTCATCACGAGAACACGCCTTTTTAAGCCATTCATGTCTAGCACGAATTTGGGCGGTTTTTTCTTTACTCTCATTCCTGGAAATACGCATAGCTTTCAAAGTTTCATCCATATTAATCTTGGGAGGAGCACATCTCAATTTCAAAGCATCAATATCAAGAGACATTCTATCAACGGTCCTAGCCAAGTCATCAATTTTGAGCAGTTTTTCTTCTATGGACGCATTGAAAATCTTTTGCGAGTTGATAAACTATTTAATATTACTCTCAAGATCAGAGGGTAATTTATTGTAATTTCCATGAGCATTGTTGTAGGAATTGCCAAAGTTATTAGAGGGATTACTAGGAAAAGGCCTAGGAATAATGTTACCTCTATAAGCATTGTTGTTGCCAAAATTATTCCTACCAACAAAATTAACATCCAAGCTTTCATTGCTATTCTTAATCAAGGAAGACAAAGGCATATCATTTGGATCTAGAGGAGCACCTTTACTAGCAAACAATTTCATTAACTCATCCATCTTAGCACTCAAAGAGTTAATTTCTTCTATAGCATGCACTTTTTTACTAGTAGGTGACGTTTCAGTGTGCCATTGAGAATAGTTTGTCATGATATTATCTAGGAGTTTTGTGGCTTCTCCTAGTGTGATTTCCATGAAAGTTCCACCGGAGGCGGAATCCAAGATATTTCTAGAAGCAAAATTCAAACGAGCATAGAAGATTTGTATAATCATCCAAAGACTCAAGCCATGAGCGGGACAATTTCTAATCATCAATTTCATTCTCTCCCAAGATTGTGCAACATGTTCATGATCTAGTTGCTTAAAATTCATGATATCATTACGGAGAGAGATAATCTTAGCCGGTGGAAAATACTTGGATATATAAGCATCTTTACACTTGTTCCAAGAATCAATGCTATTTTTGGGTAAAGAATGAAAACCAAGTTTTTGCTCGATCTCGTAATGAGAACGGAAATAGCTAAAATTTAATCACATCATTATCCACTTCTTTCTTCTTTTGCATATCGCATAACTCAATGAAGGTACTAAGATGGGATGCGGCATCTTCACTAGGAAGGCCAGAAAATTGCTCTGTCATAACAAGATTCAGCAAAGCAGCATTAATTTCATATGATTCCGCACTAGTGGCGGGAGCAATCGGAGTACTAATAAAATAATTATTATTAGTATTCGAGAAGTCACACAATTTGGTGTTTCCAGTCATGGTGACTTCAGCAAGAAGACAAGCACACAAGCGAACAGAAAGCAAGCGAAAGAAAAGGGCAACGAAAAAGGCAACTATTTTTGTAAATTTTTGTTTTTCAGAAGTAAGGGAGAGGAAAACGAGAGGCAAAAGGCAAAAAAAGTAAATACAAGATATGAGTTTGCGATAGTTACTTGGATAAACTTCACTTAGAATAGTCCCCGACGCCAGAAATTGACACGTTGAAGGGAGACTATTCTTGACTTGATACTCCCCGGCAACGGCGCCAGAAATTCTTCTTGCTACCTCTTGAGCTTGCGTTGGTTTTTCCCTTGAAGAGGAAAGGGTGATGCAACACAGTAGCAGTAAGTATTTCCCTCAGTTTGAAAACCAAGGTATCAATCGAGTAGGAGTATCAAGACAAGTCACCAATGTACCTGCGCAAAAACAAACAAACTTGCACCCAACGCTATAAAGGGGTTGTCAATCCCTTCACGATTAATTGCAAGGTGAGATCTGAAGGTGGAAAGTGTAACAAAATAAAAGTGTGGAGCTAAAAATATGATGTGAAGTAGACCCGGGGGCCATAGTGTTCACTAGAGGCTTCTCTCATGATAGCAAGTATTACGGTGGGTGAACGAATAAATGTCGAGCAATTGATAGAATCGCGCAAAGTCATGATGATATCTAAGGCAATGATCATACATATAGGCATCACGTCCGAGACAAGTAGACCGATACTGTTTGCATCTACTACTATTACTCCACACATCGACCGCTATCCAGCATGCATCTAGTGTATTGAGTTCATAACAAACAGAGTAACGCCTTAAGCAAGATGACATGATGTAGAGGGATAAATTCATGCAATAGATATAAACCCCATCTTTTTACCCTTGATGGCAACAACACAATGCGTGCCTTGCTACCCCTTTTGTCACTGGGTGAGGACACCGCACGATATGCACCCAAATCCAAGCACTTCTCCCATTGCAAGAATTATAGATCAAGTTGGCCAAACAAAACCCACAACTCGAAGAGAATTACAAGGATACGAAATCATGCATATAAGAGATTAGAGGAGACTCAAATAATATTCATAGATAATCTGATCATAAATCCACAATTCATCGGATCTCGGCAAACACACCGTAAAAGAAGATTACATCGGATAGATCTCCATGAAGATCATGGAGGACTTTGTATTGAAGATCCAAGAGAGAGAAGATGCCATCTAGCTACTAGCTATGGACCCGAAGGTCTGTGGTGAACTACTCACGCATCATCGGAGAGGCAATGGTGTTGATGAAGAAGCCCTCCGTGTCCGAATCCCCGCTCCGGCAGGGCACTAGAACGTGCTCCAGAAGGGATATTGCGAAGACAGAAGCTTGCGGCGGCGGAAAAGTATTTTCGTGGCTCTCTCTGCCAGTTTTGAATTTTTAGAGAATTTATAGGCGAAAGAAGTAGGGCAAAGGAGCCACGGGGGGCCCACAAGACTGTTAGCCCCCCCCCAGGTCGTGGCTAGGGGGCTTGTGACCTCCCCCGGGGTCCTTTGCCTTCGTTCTCAAGTCCCGTGCGTATCTTCTGTTATGGAAAAAATCATTCCACGGGTTTTATTCTGTTTGGACTCCGTTAATATTTTCCTCTAAAAAAGGTCAAAAACACGGAAAAAACAGAAACTGACACTTGGCACTGAGTCAATAGGTTAGTCCCAGAAAATATATAAAATAGCATATTCATGCATACAAGACATCCAAAGTTGACAAGATAATAGCATGGAACCATCAAAAATTATAGATACGTTGGAGACGTATCAGCCATCTTTAGAGGACATCTCCAGCTAGGAGGCTACACCGTGGCGGTGGTGAAGTCCCCGGCGAAGTGTAGTGTGCGTGGCGTCCCTCTTGGGTGTGCGCGCAACACCCACCACACGCTCTGCCGCCGCTGCCCGTCGGTAGCTGTTGCCGGCCGCCGTTGCCGCCACCCCACCGTCTATTGCCGTGGCCACCACACCACCATCGAAAGGCAGGGCAATCGCCCGCTCCGCTATCGTCACCTGAAGGCGGGAGGTGGCCGTCATGGTATCCACACCACTGTCCATGGCCATCACTCGCTCCGCCACCATGGCCCGAAGGTGGGAGGTGACAGTCGTGGCCGCCACCTCATCGTCGGCCGCCATGGCCGCCAGCCCACCGTCGACCACCCGGTCATCAACCGCTCCGCCACCGCCACCCAAAGAAGGTAGGTGGAGCCCTGAATGTGTGTTAGCGACCTTGCACGCTACATTGAGTTCCTGCTGGAGGAGGAGGAGCGCCTGGTCTAGCCCGCAAAGAGTCTTAACGCCGCCGTGGCCGCAGCACACGCCATCACAGAGGCGCGGAATGGGGAGATCTACGAGGATTCGTGCCACTTTGAGATGGGTCGTCTGGAGTGACAAAGGGCGTTCAAGGTGAGCATCGCTAAAGGTGCAGCAGCGGCAGGCATCGTATTTCAGTTGTCCAGCTCGTCGGTAGGCTTCTCCTCCTCTGCCTCTTACTAAGCATGCTCGACAGAGGAGAGGCTGCTGGAAGTAGTACAAAGCCCCTTCGTAGTAGTAGTAGTATTTAGGGGTTATTTTGTTCAGTTCATCTCACAATAGATGTGCTTGAACTGTACAACATACTTAAAATTAGCTAGCATATATAGTTGAACTAGCTATTTCAGTACGTGGTTGGCAACAATTGGGGAAAAGTTCGGTCGGTTCAGACGTCGAGTTGAAATGTTTGTATAAAGAATAACTGCTTAATTTATGAATGAAATCTATGCTTCCTGAATTTTAGTTGCAAAAAATAGATAGTGCTAGTGATGTTTAGTTGCAAATTTTGACAAATCGCACTGCTACAAGGTTGACAAAGGGCAATGTTACTAGATCGACAAATGCCAATGTTTCCAGTTTCACAAATGGCAATATACCCAATATGACAGATGCAAACCTTACTAAATTGTTTGAACGTTGTTGCACACGGGTCATCCCAACAAATCTTTTGCGTTGAAGGGGTATGCAAATCCTGCGAGCTAGATTTTCTCTTGTCTTAGAGGTGAAGGAATCATAGCTCTCGCTTTACATACCGTCTTCAATCTGAATTTTTTTCCATGAAGAGATGCTTAAATCCTATACGGTAAATTTTAGGTTGGCTTACTCGGGAAGGACCATAGCTCTCGCTTTTCATATGGTTATTCTATCTAAAACATTTGCAATGAAGAGTTGCACAAATCCTGCGCGGCACGTTTTCCCTCGCATGTCTCCTATCTTCTCAAGCATTTTTCCGCACGACACCTCATAGCCATTAAAAGTGTGATAGATGGCATCACGTGAATGGTTAAGAGAACGCACACAATTTAAATTATACAACGTTTGAGATGATAAGGTGGCAGCTATTTGTTTCAAAATGCCTTTATTGGTTGTTGATTCGAGTGCGCCTACTCTCATATTCGACACGAAAAATACCACAGCATGTCGGGTGCCATTCTATGATAGCATGCCAAGTTTCATGAATTTCAGATGAGTTTTGTATTTACTAGAAGTTTAAAACCAATTATCCCAATGTTTGCGGTAGAGGCACGATGTAGAGGTGTTTGAAGTTCAATCCCATTTCTTGCATGGGACCTAAGCATGCACCCAAGGATACACACTTGATTTTTCAACCCATTTATACGCAGTCGAGCATGTGCATGTATTTCAAATTTTAATTATGCACATCAAATGCCTAGAAAACTCGGTTAATGTATAAAATGTCCAACCGAACCCCGAAAAATTCCAAATTTTAACAAGACAATCATGTTTCTCTATTTTTCACTAGGAAAAAAATGAAAGCAAGAAGGGGCAACGAATATTGTTTCATCCACTAAGGAGGCACATTCCCTACCGGAACCATCAGGCTTGTTGTGAGAAGCTCTGGTTTGTGAGAATCTTATACGCAAACCTGTCCCGAATGGGATAAACTTTTTACCACATCATGTTGATGTCGTTCAACGATAGCATGCCAAGTTTCATGAATTTCATACGAGTTTTGGATTTACTAGAATTTTAAAGCCAAGTATCTCAATGTTTGCGGCCGAGGCATGATGCCGAGGTGTTTGAATTTCATTTCCATTTCTTGCATGGGACCTAAGCATGCACGCAAGGACACGCATTTTATTTTTCAACCCTTTTTCTACATTGCAGGATGTGCCTATAGTACAAAGTTGAATTATGCACATAAAATGCCTAGAAAACTCAAATAATGTATAAAAATGTCCAAATGAACTCGAAAAAATCCAAATTTTAATACGACACTCATGTTGCTCTATGTTGCCACTAAAAAGTTGAAAGCAAGAAGAGGCAACGAATATCGTTTCATCCACAAAGGAGGCATATTCCCTACCGGAACCATGAGGCTTATTGTGAGAAGCTCTCATTTGTGAGAAGCTTAATTATACCCAAACCTGCCTCGAATGGGACAAACTTTTTACCACATCATGTTGATGTTGTTCAATGATAGCATGCCAAATTTCATGAGTTTACTTGAATTTTAAAACCAAGTATCTCAATGTTTGCGACCGAGGCACAATGTCGAGGTGTTTGAACTTCATTTCCATTTCTTGCATGGGACCTAAGCATGCACACAAGGACACAAATTTGATTTTTCAACCCATTTATCTGCACTAGAGCATGTTCCTATAGTTCAAATTTGAATTATGAAGATAAAATGCCTAGAAAACTTAGTTCATGTAAAAAATGTCCAAATGAACCAAGAGAAATTCCAAATTTTAACAAGACACTCATGATGCTCTATGTTTCCACTACAAAATTAGAAGCAAGAAGAGGCGACGAATATCACTTCATTCACAAAGGAGGCACATTCCCTACCGGAACCATGAGGCTTGTTGTGAGAAGCTCTAGTTTGTGAGAAGCTTATACCCAAACCTACCGCAAATGGCTCAAACCTTTTACCACAACTTGTTGATGATGTTCCATGATAGCATTCCAAGTTTCATGATTTTATGACGATTTTTGGATTTACTAGAAATTTTTAAAACAATGTTGCTCAATGTTTGCAGCCAAGCGACGGCGCCGAGGTGTTTGACATTCGTTCCCATATCTTGCATGGGACATAATGAGCATCCAACCAAGGACATACATTTGATTTTTCAACCCATTTATATGCACGGGAGCATGTGCTTGTAGTTCAAAATCTAATTATACACATAAATGCATAGAAAACTCAGTTAATGTATAAAAATATCCAAACAAACCCCAAAAATTTCAAAATTTAACACAACACTCTTGTTGTTCTATGTTGACACTAGAAAAAAAGTGAAAGCAAGAAGAGGCAACAAATATATCATTTCATCCGCAAAGGCGGCCCGTTCCCTACGAGAACCATGAGGCTTATTGTGTGAAGCTCTCGTTTGTGGGAAGCTTATACCCCAACCTGCCCCAAATGGGACACTTTTTTACCACAACATGTTGATGTCGTTCCATGATAGCATGTCAAGTTTCATGAATTTCAGACGAGTTTTGGATTTACTTCAATTTTAAAACCATGTATCTCAAGGTTTGCGGCCAAGCGATAGTGCTGAGCAGTTTGAAATTTATTCCATCTCTTGCATGGCACCTAATCATGCAACCAAGGACACACATTTGATTTTACAAGCCATTTTTTTACACGGGAGCATGTGTCTATAGTTCAAATTTGAATTATGCACATAAATGACTAGAAACTCACTTAATGTATAATATTGTCGAAATGAACCATAAAATATTCAAAAATTTAACACGGCACTTCTATTATTCTATGTTGACACAAGAAAATATTTGCAAGCAAGAAGAGGCAACCAATATCGTTTCGTCCACAAAGGTGACACGTTCCCTACCGAAACCATGAGCCTTCTTGTGAGAATCTCTCGTTCAGGCCCGGGCCCACAGTGGTGCAAACTCAAAATTTAAGGGGGCTTAAAATTTTTAGGTAAGCCATGTATTAAAAAACCTATGGACTACTCTGGGCCACTCGGCTGCTGGGAGCCAGCGAGCCAACCAGGCTCAATCTCCCGCTGAGGCCATCGAGGTCAGGATCCAGCCATCCGACGTGTGCATGCGCGACTCTGATGCTTCCCCTAATCTGCTTCCCTAATCAAGCTGATGCCGCTTTTTTGGGATCACTGCAGCCTGCAGGTCGCCTCTTTGTCGCCTCGTCTCTCATCTCCTCCTCGAGTCCTCGTCGCCTCGTCCGCTCGCGGGCCGCTCATCGCCTAGTCGCTCGTCGCCTCGTCGTCTCGTCGTTCGTCGCCTCGTACAGACTACACACTACATAAACAGGCCCCTGACTTTGCCTCCTCTCTAAATTTTTAGATTCGTGGACATCTTCTCGTCCGATTGATCTTCAAGTTCTTATTATTCATCGTCTAATCATCTTTATCTTATGTTTCAACAATGCATATTTGAGTCATCATGGGGAATCAAGAGTGTGGTGCCTATAAACGCAAGAGAAATGCACAAGAACAAAATTTAATTGATAAATCTTATAAAGGAGGTATGGACAGATTTGTTTATAAAAAGCACCGGAAGTATCATCTGGTAATCATTTTGTTGATCCTTCTAGCCTTGTACTTGCAATTGTTTCTTACAATGATTCAAGATATGCTCACACATAGGTAGATAGTATAGAGGTAGGGACAGATAATATTGAGGCTCATGATTCTTTTCAATATTATATATTTGACCCAAGAAACTGCAATTATCTTGATTCTAAGCAGATTGATATCTTAGCATAAAAGGGTCCAAAAAGAGACAAATCAATTAAGAATGGTCCTAAAGATAGATATCGTAAAAGGTTTACTGCGGTATTTTAGATAGGGCCTCAATTTTTAGTTTCGCACACGGCCCCAGTTTTTGCCGGCCCGACCGTGCTCTGGTTTGTGAGAAGCTTATACCAAAACCAGCCACAAATGAGACAATTTTTTTACCATAGCATGTTAATGCCATTCCATGATAGCATGCCAAGGTTCATGAATTTCAAACGAGTTTTGAATTTACTAGAATTTCAAAACCAAGTATCTCAACATTTTTCGACAAACCATGGTGTCGAGGTGTTTGCAATTCATCCCCATTTCTTGCATGGGACATAAGCATTAACCCATGGACATATATATGATTTTACAATCCATTTTGGTGCACCGAAGCATGCGCATGTAGTTTAATTTTGAATTGTGCACCTGAAATGCATAGAAAACCAAGTTAATATACAAAAATGTACAAACGAACCATTAATAATTCCATTTTTTTATGACACACTGCTCGCAGTCCCCTCGCAATGGTGCCAGAAAAGAGCTGCTTCCAGTTGCTCAACAATTAGCAATTCTCTTGTAATGGCCGACCAGCGTGTGGGATCGCGGCGGTTTTCGAGGGTAGAGTATTCAACCCAAATTTGTTGGTTCGACACGATGGGATTGAAAGGATATTCTCCAGTATTAGCAGTTGAGTTGTCGGGTCAACCACACCTGAAAGATTAGTATCTGCAAGCAGGATATAAGCAGCAAAGGTAGTATGATAGCAACGATGCTAGGAAAGAATCTGTTGACGGCAGATTATTCCTAACTGAAGTATCAATGGTGCCAGAAAAGTATTGTAGCAGGTAACAGCAGTGTAACGAGTAACAACACTGGCAAGGAACAGCAGTAGTGACAGCAGTAGCAAGTAGCAATAGTAGCAAGTAACAGCAACAACAAGTAACAGTGGTAGCAACAGTAGTGGCGGCAGCAGCAGGACAAAGCAAGTAACAGTAGCAGCAACAGTAGTAACAGCAGTAGCAGCAGAGCAAGTAACAGTAGCAGTGGGACAAACTCGTAGGCAATGGATCGGTGATTTGTTGGATGACATTCAGCATGCAACAGTTATAACACGGAGAGATATGTGACTAGCTCCCATTCGTCAATGTGATGTAGGCATGCATTTCGTGTGTAGTCATACATGCTTAGAGAAAAGAACTTGCATGACATCTATTGTCCATCCCTCCCGTGGCAGCGGGGTCCAAATGGATACTACGGGATATTAAGGTTCTCCTTTTAATAAAGAACCGGACCAACGCATTAGCACTTGGTGAACACATGAACTCCTCAAACTATGGTCATCACCGGGAGTGGTTCCGGTTATTGTCACTCCGGGGTTGCCGGATCATAACACATAGTAGGTAACTACAACTTGCAAGATCGGATCTAAAACACACATATATTGGTGACAACATAATAATTTCAGATCTGAAATCATGGCACTCGGACCCTAGTGACAAGCATTAAGCATGGCAAAGTAGTAGCAACATCAATCTCAGAACATAGTGGATACTAGGGATCAATCCCCGTCAAAAATAACTCGATTACATGACAGATCTCATCCTACTCATCACCGCCCAGCGAGCCTACGAATAGATTACTCACGAACGATGAAGAGCTTCATGGAATTGGATAGGGAAGAAGGTTGATGATGACGATGGCGACGATCTCCTTGATCCGGAGCCCAAAACAGACTCCAGATCTGCCCTCCAGGGCAAGAACGGGATGTGGCGGCGCCTCTGGATCGTGAAACGCGATGAACTCTTCTCTCTTGATTTTTTCCGGGACAAAAGGAAATAAATAGCGCAGGAATTGGGGGTGGTAGAGCCACGTGTGCCCCGCAAGCTTGGTAGCCGCGGCCAGGGGGGAGGCCGCGGCTACAGGGTTTGTGGCCCACTGGCCCGTCCCCTCCGTTGGATCTTTGCGCAGATATTTTTCATATTTTCCAAAAATATTCTCCGTAAATTTTCACGACGTTCCGAGAACTTTCATTTCTGCACAAAAACAACAACATGGTAATTCTGCTGAAAACAGCATCAGTCTGGGTTAGTTCCATTCAAATCATGCAAATTAGATCCAAAACAAGGGCAAAAGAGTTTGGAAAAGTAGATACGATGGAGACGTATCACACACCTATAGTTGCATGTTCACTGTAGATAAAAGTTCTGGAATTCAAACACCATCCTTTGCCGCTGTGTCCCCATTATGTATTTCAAATCAAGATGAAAAATCAAAGATCGCACACAGTTTATTATCACCAATCATTTGAGATGCAGTACAAAATATCTTGGAGCACCATACCATCGCAGTAGTACGTGTATGGCTTACGTGAGAAGGTGCGTCGGCTACAGTCCACAGCGGGTGCGTCAAGCACAGTAGCTCGCTCCTCAAATACCATTTCATTATTCAATCGTTGCCGATGAGGATGCGTACATGGACCCGCGTTGTGAGGGCAACTTCGGTGGCCCACTCCGGCGAGAGCACAGCCGCAGCCACCATACACGTGCTAACAAGATGCGTGAGCGCGGCCGGAATCTACAACCGGGCGGCCGATGCAGCCCAAATGGCCGATGTTGCTGCTCGGGTGGCGGCAGGAACATCTGCGACGAGGATAACAGTTGGCGAGAGCGACACAGAAGTTGTCCATTCCGCACCGGCAGTCTTAGACCTGATGGAGGCCTCCGACGACCATATCGAGGCCGCCCACGCCCAGCTCATGGCAGTCACTGCACAAATCGAGCGAAGCTTCTCCGACAATGATCGGCAACCCACGGTCGAAGATTTGGCAATCGCCCAGAGCGTTCGAGCAGTCGTCCGTTCCTTCGGGGCATACGTTGCCACGACGGAGCCCGTCCAAGCCTAGATCGCGGCCGCCCACGCCTAGTTAATGGAGGCCTTTTCCAAATAGATGGCGGACGCGATGGCGAGATGCTTGCCGAGTAACGTGAGGTGGCTGCCATGGAGCCCCTTCCCCAAAAGATCATCGGGCCCGACCTAGACATGGAGGAGGTGGCGGAGATCGCCGAGCGCCACGCAGAGTAATAAATCTAAACCGCACACAATGCACAGTTGCTTTCCCATGCAACGGCTGATGCGCGAAAGTCGGAATAGCTTGCTTATCAGCGTTGAATTTTTAAAAAGATTTATCTTTTAAACCGTTATCTCAATCAATGATCCGTTTTCACCATTGATTTTATCGCGACGAGATCTTCAAAACTAGATCCCATGTCGACATGTTTCGACAACTTTTTTTGCTCGTACTTACCACATTTGTTGCACTTGCTTGTCATATTAGTAAGTACTTATTGTGTGATAAAAATAACTTAATTGCCATATTTTTGGAAATTCCGTATAAATATGACATCTCGACATAATCAAACTGGAAAGCACAAACAACTTTTTTAGGCGATCACGCGCAAAAATATGACAACTCAACATATTTAAAACCCATGACCACAAGAAATCTTTTTTGGTCAGCGTTTGTAAATATGACAACTCGGCAAGGTTAAACTAAGAAGCACACAAAATAGTTTTCTGGCAAAATTGTATGTAAATATGACAAGTTGGTATATTTAATTTGACAAACACAACCTACTACATGCTTTTTATATCATGTATGATGAAAACTACTACAAGGCTTTGTACGAAACAATATTAAAAAGTGACAATCAAGTTATTTTTTTAGGCAAGTAAGTGGTTAATAATATGGCAAGTGAGTCAAAAAATGTGGCAAGTATGAACGAAAAAAATAGTTGACGGAACATATCGACATGGGATCTAGTTTCGAAGAACTCGTCGCGAGAAAATCAATGGTGAAAACGGATCATCTATTGAATTAATGGTTTTGTAGATAAAACTTTTTGAATTTCAAACATCAAAGGGAATCTTGCATGTGGCATGTCGTGGTCAGTCTGTAGGAGCCGCCGCAAGGCAAGACTTTAGTGCGGCGCCGCTCCCTAGTCCAGTCCCTCTTTGTTTAATTTATAGCGCTGGTCTTTAATTTTTTAGAGTAATGTTTAGGTCAGCTAGCTCTGTTTAATTGTCGAACTTGCTCGATCAAGAAGTGCGGATGTGTTGTAGGCTCTTTTGTGTACCCAAATTATGCAATGGCATGGATGGCCACTATAACGAGGGAAATTCTGACCAAAATTTGCACGTTCAAACTCATCACACACGGGGTAAGCTATATGAATCGTTTGTGATATTCACATATCGTCCATAGTGTTGTGTCCAGTGACACATTGCGTGTCATTTTTTTAAGGTCACTTACCCAAAAAATTGGCTTTCACGGAAATGTCTACCTCCCCGCCCCCTCCCCTTACCAAAAGCCACATTTCCCATGTTTCTGCCTTCCTTTCCAAGTTCAAACTTTCACTCCTTGCTTGCAGTGAGGAGGAGCGACCCTCCTTCACGTTGCTCGGCCTTGTCGATCCAGGAAGGTAATCCACACCCGACCCCCATCCTGCTCCTCCTTCTACATCCCACATGCCCCGACCATCGACGCAACACCTTACACCCAAATCACCAACCCCTACTACAAATAAGCGCTGTCCTAAGCCATGGTGCATGCAGTATAGCTAGGAGCTCAAGGAGCATTTGGCAGCAGAGAAGCAAATTGCGGTCGCACGCACGGATGAGGTCACGATGGCTGCCATTCGTGCCGACCCCCAGATCTTGAAGGAGCACCTCATCATGGAGGCCACCATTGACACCTCGTGTGTCAATGTTGCTATGCGGTTTGTTGCTTTAAACGACAGCTCGTGGCATTTTCTCGAGGCCACCGTCGGTGCCTTCGACAAAGACTACAAGGTGTTTTCTCAGCATTCCAGTGCTCACCTCAAATCGAGAGCCACCAAGTTGGTGCCCGGAGCTGACTCAGGCAACTCACTACTATGAGGAGGGCACCTACGATGTGGAGACCTCGCCCTCTTTCATGTCCAAGGAGCCAATCATTATCGATATCTCTGACGATGAGGAGTAACTTGTCTTATTAGCTCACTATAAGGACATATGTTCAGTTAGCTAGCTACACCGCTTAATCATGTTTGGTTTACCCGTTGCATGTGCTTCTGCTACCTTTCCTTAACAAATTCTAGTGAATTGTCCTATGTACTTTTACCATGCAATCTGATCTTCTAGTGTATATGTTCTATATATCATGAAATGTGGTATTCACTTATTAAATGTTTGGTTAATTTGTTGTCGTGTTCAGTTAACTGTTTGGTTCAATTCTGCAATGTGATGTTTAGTTCTTATGGATGCAATTTTGTATTGTCTTCCATGTGATAAATAAATCAAATTTTGTTGTACAAAATACATGAGAAACAAATACAATTGCTATATTTCCAAGTTGTCAAGCATGCTTTATTTGGTTAACTGTGTGATCTTCTAGTATGTTATATATTGTGCAATGTGGTGCTCAGTTAATGTTTGATTTATTTGTTGTGTTGTTTAGTTAAGTATTTGGTTTAATTCTTCAATGCGATGTTCAATTGTTGTTGGTGCATTTTTTATTGTCTACCATGTGAGAAATAAATCGAAATTGGTTGTACTAAATACATGAGAAATAAATATAATTGCTATATTTCCAAGTTGTTAAGCATGCTTGGTTTGGTTAACTGTCTGATCTTCTAGTATGTTATATATTGTGCAATGTGGTCCTCAGTTAATGTTTGATTCACTTGGTGTGATGTTTAGTTAATTGTTTGATTCAATTCTTCAATGCGATGTTTAATTGTTGTTGGTGCATTTTTTTATTGTCTACGATGTAATAAATAAATCAAATTTGGTTGTAATAAATACATGACAAACAAATACAATTGTTATACTTCCAAGTTGTTAAGCATTCTTGGTTTGGTTAACTGTCTGATCTTCTATTAGGAGTATGTTATATTGTGCAATGTCATGCTTAGTTAATGTTTGGTTCATTTGTTGTGGTGTTTAGTTAACTGCTTGGTTTAGTTCCGCAATGCAATGTCCAATTGTTGTGGGTAAAATTTTGTATAGTTATGCATGTGAGGAATAATTTGAATTTGGCTACACTTAATACATGAGAAAAATATACAATTGCTATATTTCCTAGTTCTTAATCATGCTTGGTTTGGATAAATGGCTTCTCCATGTGGCTCAAATTAATCTGCTGAATCTGCAACATGTTTGTTTTCATCAACATATTTTACTCATAGCATGCCAGCCCTCACTTAACCTAATCAATAACTACCTTATATGTGTTGCAGGAAAACAATGGGAAGCACTAAGGTTTACAATCGAGGTTTGCACATGCATGGTCCTTTGTCTAATAGTAGCACATTATTGTGCAATTGCAGGAACCATTCTAATATTTAGGTTTTTAACAATTTGGTCTTGAACAAGTAGGTCGTGTTGTGAGACGTTTTGACCCACTGTTCGGCTCTTTTTGCATAGGGGGAAATGAGTTGTCCATGAATATCAATCAAGTCAAGAAACTCGCAAAGATTGTTAGGATAAAGAAACTAGCGATGAAAAACAACAAGGTCTATGTGTGCACAATGAAGAAGACATCAATGCACTACAGGATGGTAGTAACTATTATACCTTGTCTTATTTATTCCTTTGCACCATTTCAAAGCTAGAAAAGATATTTATGCATGTCCTTGTTTTCAGGCCTTTCCAAAGGCGCCCACTGATGATTACCTCTCAAACAACATGTATGGTCAGCAGGCGAGGAAGGTATTCATACAACACCCACAGGACAATCTTGAAGTCTTCCTGGAGAGGATGAAGGATGGACGGTCAATCATCCACATGCAGTGGCCTAAAGTCGCAAAGACCTTCAACATCAATGAAGGAACAATATTCGCCTTCCGCTTCAGCAGTTTTCTAGATCAGATTCATTTGTCTATCTACCTTCTATGATGCTAATTTCCAAAGGTTATATATGTTGCCTGTGAAACTGACGCTCATGTAGTTGTGTAATGGGGTAGCTAGCTATATGCCTATATGGTGTAACTAAGTGTTGAAGCTACATGATGTTGTACTCTGATGTATTTCAATTACGAAATCCTAGTTCTGTAATACGATGAAATATATTGTGTGCTTAATATGAAATGTCAATTTGATTAATAAATGGATTATTAATAATAGGCCAATTAGCCTGGTAAATGGGGTTTTCTATTGCAAACGGTTATTGAGAAAACACCATGGGTGATGGCCTAATACAACATACACAGTTTCTTGGACGAAAACGTGTTGGATCAATGAACAGTCACACACGACTTCCTCTTCAAAACTGTTTCCATTTGGCCACCTTGTGCAAATGTTTTCCACATAAAAAGTGTGTGTGATGGACAACCTATGCCACACCGTTTATTCTATGCAACGTGTGCGGTGCATTCAAGAACGCAAACAATAAAATTAGTAATATCGTCTCCAGTGGCAACGTTATCACACATGATTTGATGGGGAAATTGTGTGTGATGTACATGCGAACAGAATGTTTGTCTGGGATTCATCGTGTGCGATGTACATACGAACGGAAATGTTCTTCATGGATTGACTCTGTGAGATATACATACAAATTGAAACAATTCGGCTTGTATAATTGCATGTGATGGCTAGCCCGATTGCACACGAGCTCCTTTTGCGCAGCGTGTGTGACCGGAGGACCTATCCCCGACTGTTTCTGGGTCTTGCGAGAAGGACCCCCCCCCCACGTCGCTTCACCAGTGAATGTCATGGGTTTTAGTCTTTGGCTACAAATCAGGCCAAGGCACAAGGAAAATTATTGGACTATATGCTGCCTTTTACATGGGTTTCTTGAAGAAATCATTAACAAAATTTTGTGGGTGTAGTTTTGGCTTGTTGATTGCAGAAACAACATGATTGCAAGGAACTCCACACATGTCCCACTTCCTACAACCACATGTATGCAGCAACAAGTTAACTGCATAAGTGCTTTCTCCACTTGTCACTTGGAAGAGATCAAGTCCATCTTTGATAGACTCATAAAACCTAGAATTATGTTTTGATTCCTCTAACTTTTCAACATATGTTTGGCATATCTGCCACTTAGCAGTCTTAGTCTTTGTACTATTTGCATTAAACTTCACTAATAGCTTTGTTTTCATCCCATCTACCATAGTTCTAATGTGTTTGCCTGTGACATCAAGTATCATCTTGTTAAAAACTTCACTTATATTGTTGACTACCAAGTCAGTTTTGTAGTTGTTGTCCATTGCATGCCCAGCCCATGTATGTTTTGGTATCCTAGAAAGCCATTTCCAAGATGGATCACACTCCTTTCTCATGCCTTCCATTGTTGTTACATATCCATGCTCAGTATAGGAATAACTTGCCTGATACATGTATTTCTTCAACTCTTCCTCTCTAAACCCAGCTGTTTGAAAATTCTGATAAATATGTCTAAGGCGGAATATTTGTGGGCATTTGGGGAATACATTGTTTATGGATGCAAGAAAGCCCTCTTTGAATGAACTATAATTTGAGAATAGTACAACAATGCCATGTATGAAATTAATAAGCAATTGGAAACTAAGAAGTATATGATTGGAGTAGAGAGTACCTTTTGCCTGTCAAATATAATTGTGTAGTACCCATACTTTCCTGACTCACCACCAATGGCATATTTTAATTGAGTAAGAAACCAAGACCAGCTTGAAGTGTCTTCCTTGTCCAGTATTGCAAAAGCAATGGGAAATATGTTATTATTTCCATCTCTTCGAGTGGCAGCCAAGATTTGTTGCCTTGTTGTCAACTTTATAAAGCAACCATCAACACCTATCACACCACATCACAATTTAATTAGAAACAAACTAGTGGGTATCCACATGTTAATTATGAACAAAGTAGTGGGTAACACCTATGAATGGCCTGCAACCATTAAGGAAACCCTCTTTGCAAGCATTGAGGCACATGAACAAGCCATGGAATCTTGGGTTCTTGCTGGGATGTTGTTTCACATGCTTTGTTGCCACAATGTATCTACTTCCTGGATTGGTTTCTAAAACAGCTTCTAGGTAATCCCTTATCATGTGGGATTGTGCCTTCTGATCTCCTAGGACTACATTTTTAGCTATCTTTCTTGCCATATAGGTCATATGTATAGATACTTCTATTCCATGCTTTTGCTTCAAGTTTGAAATTATAGTCTCGACGGATGTGTTAGGGTCTATCCTCAACTGTTGCTCACATTCATGTGGCGACCACTTAGCAGTCACTTTTGTGCTTTCTCCTACTACTGGGCAACTATGGTGCAAGTATAGTTTCTTTATACAGAAAGTACTCTCATGTGCAATTTGCGAAGGTGCAATAAAAAATGGACAATCCTCAAATGTGCATACTACTATAATCCTGTCTCAACAGCTCGTGTGAAAGGCATAATTCCTATTCTGTGAGATGTGAAAAGTAAGAAGTGCCCTCGTGAACTAGGTCACATCTAGGAAACAAAGTTTCTTCATAAATTGCTCTTCTTGGTTCTCCCTTTGATCATCATACCAAACTCTGGGCTTCTTCTTTTTAGCCTTGTTGTTCCTATCATCTGGAAGCTTAACACGTGGTTTTTGAGCCCCATCATTGTCCTCCTCACTTAGATCACCAGGGTTGCTCTCCTCATCAAATGAAGGCAAGCAATCTTCCTCAACAATTTCATCTAAACTAGCATGAGATCTTGTGGTTGGCCCCTTTCTTTTTATTCATCTACTACTTCCTCCTATTTTGCTCTTTCCTCCTCCTCCTCTGGTGCATTCTCCTCCTCTGCTGCTTCCTCCTCCTCCTCATCTGCTTCATAAGGCTCATCCACCTCAGTGTCCCCTTCAGTATCATGAAGTGGATCATCTCTGTGCTTCTTCATTGCCTCAAGCCTAGCAATTATATCCCCATCTGCTAGTAAATTTGTGTCACTGCTACTGTCAGTGAAATCTTGAGCCATTAGCTCTGGAAGTTTTCTTTTAGTTGTCTTGTATTTCTCTTTCTTCCCTATTTTTCCTGAACTTGTCAATCTCTTCTGCTCCAATAGTTGCTCAATTTATTGTTGATCTTGGTCTTGCTCTATGCTGGACACTTCAAATATGAACTCTCTTGTGTGTTAATGACCTGCACTGGCACTGGTTGTGGCTTTACTAGGCTAGGAAACAAAACTCATGTTGTATCTATCTCATACACCACTGGCACACCAATTTCAGACAATGGAACTTGGTCTTCACAAACATGACCAATGTTCAAATCACTCGGTCTTGGAGCATTACTTCTAATGACTATTATGTTCACCACCTTCTCACCTTTGACAGACAGGTCATCCAGCATTTCCTCCACCTTATCATCATCTGTCAGTTCTTCCATTCCTAAAACCCCAACACCTCAATCTCTAATATAGTACATAAAGTATGTCATATAGTACATAAAGTTTGTCATCATATATCCTTCAAGCTCTATTAGGGTAATCAGATTATAAAATGTTATATCATCTACATTTAGGCTTCTTTCAAGATTATCTCTGTCATGGAAATGGAATCTAACTTTCCACACTTCATCATTTAATCTATAAATCAAATAAAAGTTAACATTGAGTGAACAATTCAGCTAAAGTAAACGAGCAGTAAAAGTGTCGTTTAAAAATTCAGTATAAAGTTTCATTTCAAAAATCAGTTAAAAATTTAGTATAAAGTTTGAGTTAAAAAAATTAATGAAAACAGTTAAAAATTTAGTATAAAGTTTGAGTTAAAAAATTAATGAAAACAGTTAAAAATTCAGTAAAATTTTCAATTGTAGTTAGCAATTCAGTGAAAGTTGAGTAAAAAGATTCAGTTAACAAACTGTAAGCACGTTTTGTTCAGTCCAAATTCACTTGTTAGATTTCAGTACAACCCTAGAACAATTCGATTAAAGATTCAGTTAGTTCCGACCACATAAACAACCTACAACCATAATCCTAGAACGCTATAAATGCATACACTTAGAACCCTAGAACCCTAACCCTAGAAACCAAAATTGCGTAGGGAAAGAGAAAACTTATGAGACACCTGCAAAGGAGGATGCGTAATGATGGCTCCCCTATGGATCTTCCTTCATGGACTTGGCGAACGCCCTCGCCGCTACGTATTCAAGACAGTAAGCCGGGGGCGACGGATGCGGAGGAGAAGCCTAAGATGGGTTCGAACTACCGTAGACCTCTGCTGGATCTGCAGGATCACCATCGGCACCGGATGCATCACCAGCACCATCGTCGTCGTCATCGTCACCGCCACGTGAGGTGGCCATCACCGATGGCAAGCAGGGGCGAGAGAGGAGAGGGGCACGTGGCGAGAGAAAGGAGAGGGGGCAGGGGGACTCTCTGACCAGGAGCGGCGTACCGACCGTTTTGGTCGAAACGGCGCCGTTTGTCGAGCCGTTAGGCGACGTCGGTATTTTCCGGGCCCACCTATCGAAAAAGAGGTCAAACGAGCCTAATCAGGCGATCAGTGCTTTTTGCAACGACTTAAGGAATTTTTCGATGTTTTCTGCAGCAGATTAAAGAGTTGGTGGTTTTCTACAAACCTGGCCATAAATGTGGTGATTTTTTGCAATTGACTCCAAGATAGCCAATCGTGTATCAACTGAGGCTAGGAATTTGCTGAAAAAGACAATACATCGATATAGATTTCGACATTTCGAGAACATATCCGTGCATTCAAGTTTGAGACAGCTTGTTCTAAGAAGGGCCATCTGCTCATCCATTACCTTGCTTTCAGGCCCGAATTGTAGATTGGATTAGGTAATGTGGCTACAAACCCATAACTCCAACAGTTACAGTCCACATCCCAGCAAACGAAACTCTCGCTGTAAAAGGGTTCATCAAGTCAAAAGCATGGTTCCCGCGCATTAACTTTGACAACTTTTACCACAAGAGCGTAGCAGTCCAGGAGCATGGCGCCAATCGCAAGACGCTGTGATCTTCCAAACCCACCGCCACCCACCCCCGGCAGGCAGACACACACAGCACGGCGCGCGAGCAGCAGCAACGCACGTCGTAGGGATCGATCCCTATCCCATTGCAGTTTGCGCGCAAAGGGCGGCCTCAGAAGGCACCGGCTGCCCGCCTGACCGAAATGGAAGGCTGACGGATCTGCCAAGGACTAGGATCTAGTGACATTCTCTTTAACCCCATCCGGCAGGGCGAGGGGCCAGAGCCTTTTACTCCTTTCTGCAGCCCTAGATTTGGAACGACGTCTGATAGGCTCTTCTTCCCTCTCTCTGTTTCTGTTTATGGCGCTGAAGTTCTTTCTTGAGGCCCTTTTCGGTTAGTGCTCGGTGGTACGTGAGTGTTGTGGAGAAAAAGAAAGTGTGTATGACTCGTGCGTTTGTGCATATGCGTGTTTGTGATGGTGCATGCATGCATGCATGTGTGAACATGTCTCGGGTTCTCGTCGACCTAGCCCGAACCGGCCCTCCTCCTCCTGTGTCCCACGTGACCGGCCTCGCCATGAGCCGTCTGGTGCAGCCACCGGTCAAACTTTAAAGCCTTCAGGCCCTCCTCCTTCCCCCATCTCTCTCTTCTCTCTCTCTGAGCAAGCCAGCAGTGGGTCGCCGGACGCCATGGAGAGCAGCGGCGAGGTGCAGAGATCGCTGCAGGCGGCGGCGCAGGGGCTGCGGTGGACGTACGCCCTCCTCTGGCAGCTCTGCCCCGACCAAGGGTACAGCAAGAGACCGCCATCTTACTTGCATAATTACTTCATCCATCTTGAATTCTTGATCCATCCATGCTCAACTGAAGACAAGTACTTATTCCCTATGGGATGCATGGCAGCGCGCTGGTGTGGGCGGAGGGGCACTACAACGGCGCCATCAAGACGCGCAAGACGGTGCAGCCGGCCGTCGCCCAGGCGCAGGCACAGGCGCCGGCGCCGGCGGCGGAGGCGGCCGACCAGGCCCGCAGCCGGCAGCTGCGGGAGCTGTTCGACTCGCTGGCCAGGGAGGCTGCCGCGGGCGGCGGGACGGGCTTCAGGGACGTCCACGGCTGCGCCCAGGAGGCTCGGCGGCCCAGCGCGGCGCTGGCGCCGGAAGACCTAACGGAGACGGAGTGGTTCTATCTCATGTCAGCCTCCTACTCCTTCCCTCCCGGCGTCGGGTACGCTACGCACCACGTTTGCAGTTTTTCTTGCACTTCTTTTAGTACTATCTTGTTACTGCTTTTCTTACTAGATACATGGAGCATGTGTACGGCAAAACATTCCAGCTGTAACCTGTAGCTAAGGAAGCAGAGAAGTTCCGGCCGATCGATCTTGTTATGGCTAAACTTGTAACGAAACCTAGACAAAAATACGCGAACACTTCCAAGGTGTGCTGCACATGCAAGTCATGCAAAGTAAAATGTATGGCTGAATTAAATCAAAAGCATGTGGGAGAAATTAAAGAATATGCAGATTGCACTGGGTAGTGCCGGAATTTTGCCAGGTGCTTTATGTTGGGAGCTCGGCAGCGAACACTGTTTAGGGCAACTCTCTAAACAGACGTTCGTTTTATCCGGATTTCGTGTGTTTGTGATGGCAATGGAGTCGTGTCCATCCGCATTTGGGTTTCGCGCGCCTGCATCTTCTGCCCCATCTCGTCCATCGGAGGCCAAGTAAAATAAAATCAAGTATAGCAAAAATAGTTCAAATCAAACATAACAAATATTTTAATGTTTGAAAAATTTAAAAAATTCAAATAGTCTTACAAAACCACTCAATGTTTGTGCATACGAAGAGAGATTAAACCGATAGATCTAGTGATTGTCAATATGATCCCACATGTGCTCAACCAAGTCATTTTGCAGTTGCGTATGAGTGTTCCGATCACGCATATCACGATGAAATTGGACAAACTGTTCAAAGGTTGTAGGAGGTGGGTGTGCTCAGGCTCAACATTCTTACCCTGGAAATCAAACCCTTGGTCGTAGATACTGCCATCACGCTCATCCTCAACGATCATGTTGTGCATGATCACACAAGCAGTCATCACCTCCCAAAGCTTTTGAGTGCTCCATGTCAATGCAGGGGTTCGAACGATACCCCATCGAGATCCACATCTTTCCTAACACTTTTCTGCATTTGGGCAAACCTCTATCTCTTCTCTCCTTGCAGATTGGATATGGTCTTCACAAGAGTGGACTACTGGGGATAGATACCATCAGCTAGGTAATATTCCTTGTTGTAATGGTGGCCATTGATATCAAAGTTGACCTCCGAACAATGGCCTTCTGCAAGCCTTGCAAACACCAGAGAACGCTGAAGAATGTTAATGTCATTGTGAGAACCAGCCATGCCGAAGAAAGAATGCCATATCCATGGATCTTGTGAAGCCATAGCTTCAAATATGATAGTGGCACCTTTCACATGTCCCTTGTATTGTCCATGTCTAGCAAATGGACAGTTCTTCCACTTCCAGTGCATACAATCGATACTACAAAGCATGCCCGGAAAGCCCCTCTCGGCATTGATCGTGAACAGCCTCTCTGTATTAGCTGCATTCGGTTCTCTCAGGTATTCAGGACCAAACATAGCCACCACGGCCTTCCAAAAACTGTACATTGATTGGAGACACGTGGGCACACTCATACGAACATACTCATCCACAAGGTCACTAAGAATTTCATAGGCAAGCATGAGAATAGCCGCAATGCATTTTTGGTAAGAAGAGAAGGCAAGCTTGCCAATGGCATCCTCTTTGCATTCAAAGTATGGGTCATATGCAACCACTCCTTCCCAAATACGTTTGAACACATGTCTTCCCATTCGGAAGCGGCGACGAAATTGATGCGGTTTATAGAGTGTGGTACTCTCAAAGTAATCGGAATAGAGGAGGTGGTGCCATTTCTCCTTATTGCGGTTCAAGGCCGGATAATGGCCGCAGATTGATCCCCTGAACCGAGGCCGCATCCTATTGATGTGGTCATGGACGACCAATGCTGCCACCATTATGTCCTCATCGTATGAGGACGAATCATCCGACGAATAAATGAAATTGTGAAAGAAGTACTCATCTCCGCTATCCATGGTACCTTGCGAGCAAAGCGTCGAACACCTTGCGGTCGTGTTGGAGATGCGGCTGCAAAAGGAACGTCCAGCCCCTTCGCGGGCAGCAAGGTGGGCGTCCGCGGGCGGAGGGCAGACCGACGACAGGGGAGGAAGAAAAGGGGTTGTTCACCGATGGGCAAAGCAAGGTGGATGATGGGCGTGGCGATGGCGATGGCGAGGGGCCGACGGCGGAGCGAGGAAAGGGGGGAGAATGGGGGATGTGACACCGATGGGCGGGCCAGGGACGGACAAGGGCACGCGTCACATCCGTCCGCGTGTGTCCGTTTGGCCGTAAACGCGGCCCAAAATTGAACCAGAAATGGATCGAAAGCGGATCGAAAGGATGTTCATGAATCATGACTAGGGTAGATCCTCGCCCATTATGACGTATGCTTGCAAGAAAAGAGTCGTGAAAGTCGGCGAAATTGGTCCTCAATGCCAGTTCTGAATCAGGGAAAGAATCCCGCTCCAGCAAAATTGCTAGGGTTTTCTCCCTTAGCGCATGTAGATAGTGTCGTGTTGTAGATGGCCTTAGCCGCGTGGACCTGACAATTGTGGAGCGCACTAGAGTATCATCCCCTTCGTGAAGTTGTTGTTGTGTTCGAAAGTTGTTTTTATCCTTTCGAGTACCGCTTTATGTCATTCTATTAGTTTTTTTTTTTTAAAAAGGAGGATATACTCCCGGCCTCTGCATCTAGACGATGCATACAGCCATTTTATTAATTATTCACAGAGACCATACAAAGTAATACATCAGTTAGTCTGAAGCCACCATCTAGGCAACCCATGTTGCTACTCCTATTCCTTGATGAAGGTGTGCTGAATATTCGGGCCAAATACCAAACGGATATCGCACCAAATCCTAACATCTATAGTCTGATGCTCCAGCCCAGCCACCACTGAGACTGGATCCCAAACTGGTCCGGCGCAGAGGCCGCCTCCACCATCTACCACCGTACCCTCTCCAGAACTAAAACAAACGCATCATCCTTGCAAGGTCTGCCGTCGACGCCACCACGGTGCCAGACAACACCACCATCTTGCACGTATCCGCCCACACGTGCATGTCGACGAACCACCGCAGCGCCATGCCGCCGGGCTACACCGTATGGCTCACGTTAGATCAAACACCGCTCCTCCTCTTGTCTCGTCCACCCAGCACGTACTCCAAAACGATGCCCTCAGGAGGGAAACGACATCGAAGATGCCATCATCGTCCGACCAGTAGATCCAGATCTAAGGTTTCCCTCGGAGCATCACGAGTGTGGTGCCACGACCTGCAACAACGATGCCATGGGCTGGTAACGACGTCCTAGACGCCGCCATCGTCCGCCATGACCGAGGTCAGCGCGGTTTTCACCGGAAGTCGCGACCCCTCGATCTCGTGGCTGGATGGAACCGAGGGAGGCACGTCATGTAGACGAAGACCGCCGTCGGCATGCCGGCAGGGACCTCCAGCCACCCCACACCGATCCTCCTCGCGCCACCAGCCGAAGAAGTCCAAGCCGTGACGGATCTGGGCAGGAAACGCCAGATCCGTAGCCCTCGATGACCGCCCTTGCGCGCAGCCGCTGCCCTCGCCGGATGGAGCGCCTCCGCCGTCATCCAACCTGACCACGGCCGGCCATGGGGCCACGAACGCCGCCGCACATCAGGTCCGCCGCCCTGACCGCCGCCCCCGTCTTCCCCACGCGCGACGGCCCCTCCGCCTCACTGGGGCTCCGCGACACCACCCGCCCTGGCTCTAAGACGCAGGGCCCGCCGCCACCGCGGCCCTTGCCGGCGGCAGCGGCGGCCGGGGAAGGAGGGAGAAGCTCTGGCGGCTAGGGTTTCGGGGGCCCCTAGCGTCGCCCGAGGGGAGGCGACGCGAGGGGGTACCAGTATCTTTTTCAAACCATCAAATATCTGATGCTCTTGCTTGCCATGTCATTCTACTAGTTGCAAGAGTAGCATGCGAACCTCCAAATTGCTCTTTTTGCTACTTTGTGAGCGAATATCTAAATCAAACGAGGTGCTTAAGTACAATCAGTTATATAATCACTCCGTTCCAAAATGCAAAAAAGATTGGTTGTATACTCCCTATGTCGGCTTCTTGAGACTTCTTGCAAAGGACCAACCACTACAAATTGAAAAGTAGCACATATTTCCTGACTCCCGTTCTATTGAATTGAGCTCGTAATGAACGCCTCGGCAAAGTAATTATCTAGCAGGAGTCCTTTTGACTATTTGACTCGGACCTGTTATGAAGAAGTCGAGGTATTTCGAATTGTTTGTCGTTTACACGGACAAAGTAAGGGGAAACCTATGAATATTTTTCATATTAACCTTGGACATATAAGAGTTCCAAATCGAATCCCTTTAAACTTTCCAAAATGTCATCATTCTCTAGATTGACTTGTCGGAACTTCTCGCACACACCATCTAAAGTCTCATTCATTGTTATGGTTGATACTGGTCTGTACTCTGTTTGCAGGTTACCTGGAAGGGCCTTTGCAAGGGGAGGGCACGTATGGCTTAGTAGAGCAAATGAAGTTGACAGCAAGGCCTTCTCAAGAGCCATACTTGCCAAGGTACTTTTATTTTCTTTATTTTCCAAGCAATTCGTTAATTGGCACTTAATCAGTCCACGGTGCGTGCAAAATCGTAATTAAGCATGACAAGGGCTGGATGAACAAATGAAGTAGAAAGAATGAAAAGCATAATTCTTTACCGGTAACAGCAGGAAATGCACACCAGTGATTGGAGTAGGAAAATGTACAACGGGAAATGCAAAGTGTACAAGCATGATAATGGCGAAGCCGACACGAATCTGTGCAATTCATTTTTTTCCTTCTTTGTCTGACGATATTTTCCTTTTCATGTGGTGCACAACAAATTTCGGTGGCTTTGAATTGCAGAGTGCAGGAATCAAGGTAGTTCCCCTATAAGCATATAGCTATTTATCAATTATGAATTTCGATGTACAAACTTCATCTTATATCCACTAACTGTGTACATCAATCATATGACAGACGGTGTTATGCATTCCGATTGTCGACGGTGTCCTGGAAATCGGGACCACAGAAAAGGTGAATCCACATTGTATTATCTCATAATTAATCTAACTTGCTTCTCACTACTTCTGCCAAAAAGTTAAAACCCGCTACTCTTCTAAATTACTGTGAGGATAAATCATGGAAAATAGAGGGTGTCTGACCAATCATAATGCACATATTTCAGGTGGAGGAAGACATAGGTTTAGTCCAGTATGCAATGGCCATCTTCATGGATCAACAAGAAACCCACATGATCCCCAGCATCTGCCATTCCAACCAAACCAGTCACATTGATCAGCAGTCATTCCAAACACAGAGGAAGGCACACACTGGTGACTTGAAGCCGGAGCCAAACAAGCTCAACCCAGCATACGAGGATGATGAAATGGAGTACGACGACGACGACGAGATCGACGCGGAATGCGCGTCGGTTTCGGAAACCAACGCCGGAAGGGATTACTGCCGGCATGGTCCACCGAACATTGCAGTCAATGCAGATCATGCAACACATGATGCAGCAGGGAGCAGCGAGCTGATGCAGGTTGAGATGTCAGAGAGGGCGAGGGATGGCTGCTCAAGCAACCTCGGCGATGAGATCCAAATGCTGATGGTCTGCCAGAACGGTGCTAATGATGAGCCCTGGCATTTTCTATATGAGGAGTTATGCGGTGGCTACCCTCAGTCGTCAGGTATTCCCATTTCTCATTCTCTTGTGATTTTTCTGGCTAACATCTGATCAGATCTCTCTTGATGTCCTCTGTGTCCCTCCCAGCTGCAGGTGAAAACCAAGCAACGGCTGAGAATGCTCACTACGCACAGACAGTCTCGTTGATCCTGCATCGCAACAACGCCCTCGGACAAGCCGACGGCCGAAGCACCGGGTCCTACCTGGCAGTCTCGCACCAATCTTCGTTCTCGAGATGGGATGCAACTGCAAGCATCCATGGACGCACGGTCACCGGAGGCATCAACCGGCAGAAGATGCTCAAGAGTGTCCTCCTGTTCTTCAGTGCCGCCTGCAACAGGCCACCTGGGGATCTGAGGTGCGACGAAGGCGGCGCGCGCAGGGAGGTCGACTTCGGCGCCAGCCATGTCATGCAGGAGCGGAAGAGAAGAGAGAAGCTCAACGAGAGGTTCATCATCCTGCGTTCCCTGGTGCCCTTCGTCACCAAGGTACGCACACAATCTTCAGCCAAAATGATCCAGTTATGTACGTATGGTTCAAACGAATTCAGTAACCAGGAACTTTGAAGGGAAATTCAGTAACCTTGCATGGATCTGTAACCAATTTTTTATTATTTTTGCGTGGTTGTCAGATGGACAAGGCGTCGATACTCGGGGACACGATCGAGTACGTGAAGCAGCTGACGAAACGCGTCCAGGACCTCGAGTCCTCTGCGGCCAGGCAGCAGGGGTCGTCGGAGAAGCGTGCGGTGCTGACGGGCATGGAAGGGGCCAGCAGCAGCAGCAGCGGCAGCAGCAGCAGCACCCCGGTGGCCACGGACGTGCAGGTCTCCATCATCGAGAGCGACGCGCTGCTGGAGCTCCGGTGCCCGGACCGGCGCGGCCTGCTGGTGACCATCATGCAGGCGCTCCAGGAGCAGCTCCGGCTCGAGGTCACCTCCGTCCAGGCGTCGTCGGACCACGGCGTGCTGCTCGCGGAAATGCGCGCCAAGGTACAGTTGTTCTTGGTTCGTTCATCTGTCTGAACGTTGCTGTTGATGCTGATGCTGGCTTGCTTGCTGCGTGCGTGCAGGTGAGGGAGCTGCATGGGAGGAGGAGCAGCATTTCTCAAGTGAAGAGAGCGATCCATCTCATCATCTCATCGGGATGAGTGGATGCGCAGCAGATTTGTAGCCTCTCCCTTGATGCTTATGCGTCAACAAAAGGCGCCCTTTATCAAACCAAAAATGTCTGTTAATATAAAAGGCACTTGAACGGCCACTTCCTTGATTTGTTTTGCTCTCTTGTTAACAAATGCTCTTTGTTTTGAATTTCTCATAAATAAAGATCTTGATCTCATGAGTAGGATGACACATGAGTGCATCCCCAGTTTGATAAGTAAAAATTGCTTTGAGATCCGGACCTTTTTTAAGGGGGTGTAAGAAAGAAAAGATAAGCAACAACAGCAACAAACATGCAGGAACGGCTGTTTATAATTAGCAACAAACGGACATAACACAAAGTGAATGACAAGATTTATGTGCTTGAAGGGGGATAAGTTCATCAAGACATCATACAATTCAGCATCTTCGTGACTGCGGACTAAGGTAAGAACAACCCTGTTTCTGTCGGACTGAGATCCAGTGACTTCATGAAGTGAAGTCATGCTGCGACTTTAGCCATCTAATCTCAATCCAAAACACATCCAACGGTCCACATGAGACACAGGCCAAAACTTGAGCATTTAGCCATCTAATTTCCATTCAAAAAGTTCAGCTAGTGACAATATTTGAATGCTAAAAAGTTCAGTTAGTATGCTGGAGATCTAGTTTTACTTACATATCACTAAAATAAATCAGTTTCAGTTTAATACAGTAAGTTATCTAAAAATTCTGAACCAAAATCAAGATTGCCACTACTTGACATCCGTTTCTCATACTATCCTGGTGAGTAACTGAACATTTCCTTGTACGTCACCACTCGAACAAAAAACAAGGCACAAATTAAAAGATTAGGACTACCAAATATATGATCTGGAACAAATATGTAATCTGACAAAGAAGAATCACATGTAAACCGTTGGATGTGTTTTGGATGGAAATTAGATGGCTAAAGTCGCATGAAGTCACTGGATCTCAGTCCGTTTCTGTTCGGGTGTCTGCAGCCCATGCATCTTCTTGTGAGCCACCCATCTCACAAACTCTGACGGGATTTCACGCTTCCCATATACAAGGAGCCACCCAAACCTGAACCAATAACAGCGCCCTGGTATGGATTCAGGTTTTTCAGCACTTGCAACTTGCGAGAAGTACTAATCTGAAAATCTGCTAAAAGCATCCCTGCCCACACCATTTACTTTGCTCTTTTTAGCCTACAAAATGAAAAGACGGCTGAAAAGAAAACATCGCAGAGAAAGATAACACGCCCCATAGCAACCAGGAAAAAAATGTAGTGCACTTTTGCATCTAGCTAGTATGAAATGTAGAGGGCGGGGCGGGGTGCAGAGAATATATAGAACAAAAACTTTATTCATTGGTGAGGAAGAGTCCTCAGAAGTGGCTGAAAATTCTTTTCAAATATTTCACGGACTGCATTCCTGCCTCAGAAAAAACACACAAGAACAAGTGAAGGCGCATGAATCGCAAAAATAAAACAAAAAAGTTCATTATAATGATGGAGGGAGGGGGGGGGGGGGACTGTTTGCTGAAGAAACTAAAGAGTGCATCATCTAAGGCCTTGTTCCTCCTTGGAAAGCTTAATGCCTGCACAAATGAAAACTTGAAAAGAATAAACCGACGCCAATTGACCAAAAAAGAAGCTACATTAATAAGATATAAGATCAATTGGTTTAGGTACTAATTGAAAATTCAGATAACTGATGGGATATGCAACACAAAACACTTGACATGTCACGACCAAAGATGCAGTCAGTGATATGAAACAAGACAACTTTGACTTGAACATTAAGACAGCTAAGAACATATACTTTGCTTTACTTCAGTATAAGCTATACATTGTTTCTGAATCTGAATAAAAGATTGACTACTGATGGCATAACTTTGTTGTGTTAATAACAGTAAAAAGTAAGTAACAAATTAGAACATCATTGAAGGTACAGGTACATTGCTAATTCAAACCAGAACTGAATGAACTGCCATTGATAGACAAAAAAAAGATAATTATATCCAGGCTCTACTAGTTATATATTCATGATGTACTCATATTATATACCTCGAAGTATAAATAATTATATTGGGGCTCTACTGATTATATACTCCTATGTAAGTATCACCTAGAGGCGCACTTAACCTTTTCATTTTCAGATACGCAGAAGGAAAATTATTGTTCTACCCAGATTAACCAACTGGGTGAAATCATGCAAACTGCTTGATGTGCTGCTTTTTTTGTCACTTCATAACGAAGGATAGGCCACATTAAGAATCATCACCCCAAAAACATATGAATTGGAGTCTACGAAGCCCCTTGGATAAAAAATCCTTCACCTTATAACACTACAAGGGCCAGGTAAACAAGAAGTGCTCCATTTCTGAATAATTTAGTGGATGTGCAGTGGCAACAAAAGCACAACTATCTAAAAAGCTAAATCAATTGGAGGCTTAGAAAATAAACTCTTTTGTACTAAATCATATCAAACACCTAGCATGTGGATAGCATGGATTTTTCTTCCATATATGTATAAGCAAAACAAACAACATTCAGCTGTGAAAAATGCAAACTATACAAAATATGACAACATGAACAAACAAAGGCCATGAGCTTCAGATAAAGGGATTAATCCTGCAATAATGAGACACAGAAACTAACACTTCAGCATAATCACTCACTCTTAATTTGAAAAAATCCTTGGAGGCTTAGAAAATGAACTCTCTTGTACTAAACCATATCAACACCTACCATCTGGATACTATAAATTTTTCTTGCATATATAAGCAAAACAATCAAAATTCAGTTGCGAGAAATGTAAACTATACAGTACAAAATATGACAACATGAACAAGAAAAGGCCATCAGCTTCAGATAAAGGGATTAATCCTGCAATAATGAGACACAGAAACTAACACTTCAGGATAATCACTCACTCTTAATTTGAAAAATCCTACAAGGAAACCAAGCCTAATTTAAACTTACTCTTCACTGGGCCAAAAGCAAAAAATAATAATGCTCGCCGAACTTGATCACAACATTCAGAAAAATTAGGCACAGGAGACACAAAATCATATGGAAAAAGCTATAGGAAGAGTGCACAACGAAGGATCCACAGCTACGTGTGCTGTGTGCATCCCAGTTACATCACCGAAGTACCGCTAAGATGTCAGTTAACTGAACCAAGCCTCAGTTCAATCAAAAAGCAGAGTTGCTGCTGAACGAGTCCAGCAAGAACAATCGAGTAATGGCCAAAAATCCCTACAAACTAGAGGAGGCAGACCCACACTCCTCTCAGCCTATCGTGGAAGCGCGTCAAAGCATTCAATCAAGCCCCGAAAATTGCCGATAGCTCGCTGCACTGCTCGAAGGACCAAGATTTGCTGATCGGCTGTGTGGTGGGCCTGGATGTGGCCTGGTCAGGCGAGAAGTAGCTGTAGCTCTCCACCGTCGATGCCTCACTGACTTGTGACGACTCTGGCGTGGCCCAATCTTGGCCAGGGAGGAGGGAGGTGGTGCCATAGGAGGTGGTCAGGGGGGACTGCTGGAAGGCCCAAGCGCCGGTGTTATCGCTCAAGGGTGTCGTGGCATTGTAGCAGGTCAGCTCGGAGGTGGCTGTTGAGACGAGCTTGTAATTGCCCAGTGGTGCTTCGCTCAGGTCCGAATTCGCTGGCGTGGGCCAATCTTGGGCGGAGTGGAGGAAGGTGGTGCGGTCGAAGGTCAGGGCGTGGTCGGCGGTCATGGAGGAGCTGGAAATCAGCGGTGTGGCTCTGGGTGCTATGCGTGCCAGCGGTTCTTGCTGGTCCCCTGGTTCTTGCTCTGCCTGCGGCCGATCGACTGGAATCTCCCATGTAGCAGCCAGTGTGGGCGGATTTGGTGCGGCAGGAAGCAGGCGGAACTGCAGGCATCGCCTCACGCGGGCCGAGGAACCCTCGCCGGAGCGCTCGTCCGCGGCCGCCGCCTTCCTCTTGGATGTGGATCCCGACATCGACGACGACCCAGACGAGATGGGCTTCGAGGCGGACCGGCCTGCACGACGCTTCTGGTAGATTTTGCAGAGGACGGGCATCGGCTCGCCGCGGCGGGCGTCTTCTTGGCTGAACTCGAGCATCAGCCAGCCGTTCTTGGGCTCGTAGGTGAAGGGCTGGCGGTACCCGAGGAGGGCGCCGCCCCCGTCGAGCACGCCGCACCGCGCCTTCTCGGAATGCCAGGTGCCGACCCCACCCGCGACGGCGCGGCACCTGCGGACGTCCCGGCTGCTCTGGGCCCGCACGGAGGTGAAGATGTACCACTCCCTGCCCTCCCCGTCGTCCCTCGCCGAGGCGGGGAGGAGGCCGGTGACGAGCGCGGCGGGCTCGGCCGCGTACACGTCCGCGTCGTGGATGTACCAGGCGGCGGCGGCGGGGAGCGGGGACCCGGAGATCTTGCGGTGGAGGTAGATCGTTATGAGGTCGGCGTCGCCGGGGGCGAAGTTGAGGCCGCGGGCGCAGTCGGGCGTGCGCGGAGACGCCATGGGATGGGGAGGAGGAGGGATGGAGCTAGCTAGCTAGCTAGGGTTTGAAGGCGCGTGCGGGGTAGGGTGTGGCTGCGGTGGGAAGGCTTTCCTTTTGAAATTTGGTTCGGGGACGGGAAAATGCGCGTGGAAGTGAAAACGTGGAGAGCGGTGATCGTAGGTCAGCTCGGTTTGTGTTGCTAGGGCATCTCCAAGGTCCAAGCCATGAGAAACCCGGCCCGGTCGGCCCGACCCAACCCGCCCGATCCAGTTCAAAAAGCCCGACCTGATCCGATCCGGTTCAAAAAAGCCCGCCCCGACTTTGCCTACAGCCGGGCTCAGCCTAAGATTTTGAGTCCGGTCGGGCTTATCGGGCCGAACTCGGGACTGAAAAACCTGACTTTACGCCTAAGTCAGGTCGGGCTTACAAGGTCGGGCCCGGTCGGGTAGGGACTTAAGTTTTGTACCACAAGCTTTTTAGGCGCGACCCGAGTTTTGCCCAGGTATATCTTCAAGGGTGCGGCCACTCACCTAGGTATCTCCATCGCACCGAGGTTTAAATTTTGATGTTCGCATTATTTCTGAATTTATTTCAGAATTTTCAACAATACGTATTTAGTGGAAGGAGACGTTCTTCTTGACGTTGAAGCATCTATGATGACTACAGTAAATCTTAAAATGATATGGCGGTTCAATCTTTCGGGTTCTCATAATGATATGGTGTGCATGTGTGCGTTTATAAGAATAAGTGTATGTATGTTTATATAAACAATTGCGTCCGTACCGTATTAAAAAAGAATGAGGCCAACTCCAACGGGTTACCCCCAAACCGAGGTATGTATTATCTGAATTATGTATGTTTGAGTCGAACAAATAGATGGCGTTCGACTGTTTTTACATATGCTCTCGCAATGTGCCCTACTAATAAACACGTTTCATTCGGCCGCATGAAATGTTTGTAAATGAAACAAAAACTAAAATTTAGGCACCACGGCCACAGTTCACGCTAGCAACCATAGTTCATGTCGGCAAGAGCACCAGCACTAAGTACACACCGTCCTCATCGGCACCACCACCATCGTCACCACCGTCACCGTCTCGTCCTCCTCCTCGCCGTCACCTCCGCCTCCCGAGAACTCCGGCTTCACCGGGCTCTCGTCAACGTCGGTGAGCCCCTCCTCGGGCTCCTCCCACCATCTCCTTCCTCGCGCCGTCCCGGTTCCGTTCTGGCAAACGGCGTTCCGATCCGACGCCATTAGGTTCGCATAGGTGATCTTGGAGATGTGTCCCTCTCTCTCTGATGTTGAGTTCTTTGTTAAGTAGAGAGGTTGGAGAGAGAGAGTCTTTGAGAGAAATAAAAATAAACGATGTATTTGCGTATGTATGTATGTATAAATGTCGTACGTATTTTGTATGTATGAGATGCACGATGTATGTAATTATGTATGTAGGTATATGGATAATACGTGTATGTAGGAAATATGTGTATTTGGCCTAAGCCACTTACCGTTGGGGCCAACGCACCCCGCTGTCTATGACACGGAGCCCCCACAACCTCTTTTAAAGAAAAGTGAAAATTAAAATATAAAAATAAAAATAATGTTTTTATTAAATAAATAAATAGATATATTAATTAATTAATTAATTGGGTAATTATAATAGTTAGAGTATGACACGTGGGTCCCTCACTAAATTAATCTGATTAATTACTATTTAATCTTAATTAAAAACTTGTGTCTATGACGTTCGGGACCCACTGGTCAGTTGACCAGTCAACTGCTGATGTCAGCATAACATCATGCTGATGTCATAATAGCATTTTGTGATAAATCTGTTTTTAATTCCTAACTATTGAATAAAACTTTAAAAAAATAATATAAAATAATCCGTAAGTCAGATCAAAATATTTTCAACATGAAAGTTGATCAGCAGAACGAGACGAAGACGGATACATGGTCCATTTGTCTATCACCCGTCCCTAGCATAGCAAACATGGAACATTTCCATCATTTTCCATCTGTCCGGTAGTAGCCCGAGACCCGAAAAGTATAGTCAGATAATCTTCCGACCCGTCAATGACGGATGTTGCTGCATTAGCTCATGTCTAGCCTGCATCTTGCCATGTCATGCATTGTGTTGCACTTTATTGTTTCTTCCCCCTCTTCTTACCGGTAGACCCCGAGACTTACGCTGCTGTCGGGTACATCTACGACCCTGCCGATCAGTCCTTTGCCGTAGAGCAGCAAGACAAGCAAACCCCTTGATCATTCCTATATCGCCTATGTCTTTCTTCCTACTGCTTGCATTAGTATTTTGCTACTGTTGTAGTTAGCTCCTATATCTGATGCATAGCCTATTTTTGATGAACTGCTACTTTCAGTCATGTACCTTTAATATGCTTAGTATAGGTGGAGCAGTCATCCCCTCTGACCCCGTAGCCCAGTTGCCCCGCTTGTTTTCAAATCTCGATCCCTGATCGACGAGCCAGACCCGACACAACACATACACCCCCTTCGTTGTACGACACTACAGAGATACTATCGAGTACCGAGGGTGACACCTCGTTAAGTACTCCTGATGATATCTCTGTAGTATAGCTAGTCGGTAGTGGTTATCGAGGGTGATTCCTCTTTCACCATTCCCGACGATGCCCCTGTCGTGCAACCCCTCAAGTCTGGGACCCCCGAGGGTGATTCCTCTAAGCCTGCCTTGACGGATACATCGTTCGGAATCCAACGAGGGTGATACCTCGGATTCCCCTCGATGTTACAACCACACAATTACTCGACCATGTTACTTGGATCATTGGTGATTAGTTGTTAAGACGGGTGGATTCCCGCGAGACTATATTGATGGCCTAATGAAAATGTTAATGGATTTGGGTATTTGATCTGTGTTGGCCGGAGACCTTTTCGCACTAACCGTCTGCGTGGGAAGAATTATGGGTACTCGGCGTCGCGGTATCAGCCGAAGCTTTTCAGATGCCAGCAACGTAGTGGCGCGCGCCCGAGTGGTCTCGAGATGCATTGCGCTTGTGATTATGGGATGCTAGGACTGACGTCGGCCGCCCTCGCATCGTGCAAGAGCGCGGAGGGGAATTGGGCCCATGAACCCTTTGCGCTTAGGATTTAAACCGGCGGGCTGGCCTCTTTGATTAGTCTTAGGTGGGACTGCGACGTGTCGATATTTCGAGGCCGGGCAGGACCGAGAAAAGTGCGTCCGGCCAGAGTGTTATCGAGCGCGTCGGGACATGTGGTGCACCCCTGCAGGGATGGAAATTAACTATTCGGATAGCCGTGTCCACGGTTATAGGACGACTTGGAGTTGTGCCCTGATCTTATACAACTACAATTCTTACTTAACTGGAATTAGTTGCCTTGGGATTGCTTCCTCGCAGGGAGTCGAGGGAGGATCTCTAGGCGTGACCTCACGTTAATAATGCTGCAACAATATGACTATTAATTTGTGTTATCACATGTTCTACTCTCGTCTATTGATGCAAGACCCCGAAGATGCTAGTCTTTGATAGAACTTGGCCTTCTCTCTCTATTCTCGCATTGCTGCAATCAGTCCACATATAACCACCCCCTTCTTTGATACTGATGCATACTTAGAATAGTTCTGATGTAAGACTTGCGAGTACTTTGGATGAGTACTCACCGCTGCTTTGCTCCCCCCTTGTCCCCTTGATCCGTTTGCTGCGACCAGATGATCGAGCCCAGGAGATGGAGGTCCCTGCGGACGACGACTGCTACCCCGACGGTGCCTACTACTACGTGGACACCGCTGATGATCAGGAGTAGTTAGGAGACTCCCAGGCAGGAGGCCTCGCCTCGTTCGATCGTTGTATCTTTTGTGCTAGCCTTCTCTAAGGCACCCCATGTTTTATGTCTCTACTCGGGTATTGTTGCTTCCGCGGACTCATGTGTTTATCGAGCTTCCGTATTCTAGCCCTCGAGGCCCCTGGCTTGTAATATGAAGCTGATATTGTTTTTATTTGTGTCTATAGTTGTGTTGTGATATGTTCCTGTGAGTCCTTGGGTTTGATCGTACGCATTTGCGTGTATGATTAGCGTACGATTAAACCGAGGGCGTCACAAGTTGGTATCAGAGCTGATTGCCTGTAGGTAGCCCCCTTTCCAACTCCTTGGCCGAAGTTGAGTCTAGTGTTTGAAAAACTTTACTAACACTGATGTTGTGGCTTACGGGCCCACATCTCAATCGGGTGGTATTAGTATCTTTTACTCCTTTCCTATACTCCGGGCTCTACTCTCTCTTCTCTTTCGGGATAAAGATTTTGCTAACTCTAACAGTAGGTTCTTGTAAATACTTCCTCCCGGAGAGCCCCGTATTCCAGACGATGGCTTTATCCGTCAGAAGATCTGCGGTTACTCTTCGATGTTCTCTTGAGATCTTGTGCTCATTGCTTCTGCAATTTTCCGTTCCTCCGTCAACTACTATGGATGAGTACATACAAATGTCATTCATACTTTCTTTTCCAATTGCTCTTGTTTTACGAGGTGCAACGACTTATCTTATCAGGGATTCGTCCATTATCAGTTGTCATGGGTTTCGAAAGTTCTTCGGATTGTTATTCGATCTCTCGAAATCCCGAATAGCCTATCGCTCTTGAGCTTTCTCATCTTCTTGCATCATGGTTAAATCCATATGTCTAGACGCATTCATTAAAATCCTTTGTGATTTTCCTGTGATCCTATTGATTCTACCTTTGTGTGAATGCGCACAATCTTCTGTTGATACTTATAAATTATCTTTCCGACTCAGACTTCCTTTCAAACAGAGCTCATTCTCGATAAATCAACTTTGATTGGTTGTCCATCTAAGTCCATTCAACTTACTGGTATGTTGGTCGGAGCATATGATTATGATACACCAACCTGGAAATCATAATTCCTTTGGTAATTAAGTATCGATATTTTTCAGATGTTCTATAACCCGATGCATTGCATCCTATCTCCCTTTGATTGAGCACCGATACTCACATCAGATCTTTTGTGTACTGCCAGGCTCATTCTGTGCTATTATGCGACGACATCGTTTGCTTTCGAAAATTCTTGTGATTGCTTCCCCTGACACATTATGCCATTGGTGAATTGTCTCTTCTCCCTCTGATAGAACTGTATACTATGCTTTGACAGCCATGCTCCTATAGCATGTGTTAATTACTCTTGGAGTTTATGGTATATGTTCCTAAGATGCCCCGACGGGTTGAACCTATGCCTTCCTAAATCGATATGACTCAAAGAGTTTTCACGAGTCTTGCTCTTCTCGTGTTTTATCGGATATTATTTCAAGGCTACAACCTGATCAGAGGCGAGGAGTAAATGGCAGGTGATGCATTGATGAAGTGGGAGTCGACCTTGAACTTTCTGTTCATGCCCATGGAAGCAACGTTGATCCTATCATAGAAACTTCTCGTATCAATAATCATTCATTCTGTGGCTTAATCTGGTATCGGTGATCTTGTCCTTTGTAATCGTGGTTCGGACCATGTTGTCCTACCTTAATTTCATTCTCAGACGAGTTAAAGTACTTGTCTTCTTGAGATCGATACATCGGTCCAAACCTTAGAGTTGATCTACCTCCGAGTATTATTCCTTGTAGCTCGAGGATATCACGAAGCGATATAACATCTTGTGAGCTCCTCATCAACTATGATATTTTCATTTATTCCAGTTTTTCCTCGTACTTTGAATAGTTGGACACGCAAGTACATCGATAACTGAATCGAGTACGCATTGTGATCCAACAACTTTTAGTAGTCTCCTTGGCTTACAAGTTTGTACTCGATCATGTCCTTCCAAGATGTTAAGCTATATCATCAACGTCATGCTAAAACTTGACCATGCTATATATACCCTTCATCCCTGGAACACAATTCCAACTATGTGTTAAGCTTGCATCGAGTTTTCCACATCTTGTTGGTTGTTCTAAAAGGCAATCTCAGTTCTAATGCTAGCAGTCTTATTTGTGTTTCCGACAACCTCTAGCTCCGTCATTCCTTTGCTTGATGTCGTCGCTGAACGATTACATCTTCATGAAATTTCTCGACAAATGTGTCGTGATCATCATCAGCAGCCCGAGCTCTTGCGGGGTATCGACCGAATGCATGATGAGGAATGCCTTCCTTGCCCCTCGATGATATGTGTTATCGTCGACAACCTTCTTGCCTACCCTCCTACACAAACTTGTTCTTGTTTTGTGTTGTCCCATGTGTTCTCGCTATCCAGCTTATGTTATCTTCTACCTTGGAGTATTACTATCTCTTATGCCAAGAATGTCGTGATAGTTGCTCATGTCTTAAGAATTCTTGATACAATATTACTCCTTGCTTCCACTATTCATTCTTGGTCCCGTGTTGTTTCAAACCGGAATACCAACAAGTGAACTTTGATGTGTGATTCCAATACTTCTGGCAACCCTATTGCCTTGAGGTTAACAACTGATTGTTTCATTCTTAGTGTGTTGGGTGTTGACTCAGCATTTTTGACATTGGTTGTGCTACTCCATCCGTATTTCCAAGTGCACCCTTCGACCAATGCTATATTTTTGTTGTTCCCTCGCGCATACGACATTTTACCATTTGTTTTGACGAATTCTATCTCCTCGATATTATAAATTTTGGGAATTCAACCCTGTCAAAATCTTGAGGGATTGATGCTGAGCCTATCGACCACACCCTCAACATATTCATGGTTCACGATGAAGCCATTGAAAGCTTTATCTTTGTGCCTAGCTTGTGAAGAATATGTTTGATAGAATAAGTGTATTTCCCCAAAGTTCACGTGCAATCTTTCCGCCGTGAATATGTGAAAGTTTTGTTTCGCTTCCTCTTGGGAAATACCAAATCATTCATGCATGTGCGAAGTGTTATATGTTATGAAGATTTGTTATCTTCACTTCATATAACTTCTCTTAGCATGCCAAGCCACTGACTGATTTGATCAAGGGAAAAGAAGTTCCTTCATAAGAGCTAATCCAGACTTACACATGGAACCTTGTTATCCCAGATGATGGTTCCCTAATGAGAACTCAGTTGCGTTTTGACGTAAGAATTCCACGTGGGCACGAATGTCTTGACATTGTGTTCACATGTCCTAAAGTCGAACTCATGATTCAAGGATTGCTTGTGTAGTTCATATCCTGAGACTCCTGCATCATCATCTTTTCTTCTCAGGTATCTTGAGCCTGAGGTATCCTAACACCAATCGGATCTCAATCTCTGGCAGATATGATGGCTGGAACATTTTTCCAATAGTTATAACTTTGGTCTTATGTAACCCGGTACGGTGATGTCTTGTTTGGCACACCGGGCCGCAAGACTTATTGTTATAAATCCTTCTATATGTAAGGTTCACCATTCTACCATGAGGAAATTGTATGACTTAGCTTTGTAAGTTGTTCCTCCTGGTTCCTCTTTGTATACCCATAAGTCCAACCTCTATCTGATGACCATGTCGATGCTACCCCAAAGCACGGATGTGGTACTTTAGATTTCAACAGGAACATTGGAAGCGCAATGCTAAATTGTTCCTGATCAATTATCCAAATCGTATGGTATGGGTAAACATCATGATGCTTCTTGTCTCTTTATCAAGATGGTTATGTACTGGATGACCTATCATGCATATAATACCCTATGTTTTCCTCAGGAATGGTATACTTTAATAACTGTGTGTGTAAACACATTTGCCTTCCTATTGGTCTGTTTGACCTTTCTAGTGGCATTACTTATCTAAGCAGTGTTAATTTCCTGCTTAGGTAAAATTCTCAGTATACGACTCTGTCAGTAAGACCCTGTTACTATTGTGGATAACATTCCGGTAGCCGTCGGTGGACGAGGACCTTGCCTATTGGTCCGCCTCGTTTCAACGAGCAGGAAAATGGTTCTAGTCGTCCCCCGTCATTGGTACCGACGTGCTTGCCAACATAACTGACAGGTTAAACCCTGACATGTCTTGCTACCAAGACCGTATAATATGTCACCCCTCTGCCTACTCCCGGCCCACATGGTAGACCCATAACCCAAATTTCCACAGGATTGAAACCTGACTCTCCTGTACATCTTTGACTCCAAGGCATCCCTTACACTTGGCTTCATATGAAATTCTCGAGCCACCGTTCAATGGGCCGATCACTCTTCGGTCCGGATATTTATCCAACATGTTGGAGATCAAATCCGTGTTGTTCTGGAGAATCTGAAGGCTGCTCAGTCTCGTGAGAAGAGGCAGTATGACCGTCATCATGAAGATATGGTCTATCAATCCGGCGAAAAGGCTTATCTTCGTGTCACACCAATGAGAGGCGCACACCGTTTTGGGGTCAAGGGCAAGTTAGCTCCTCGCTATATTGGTCCTTTCAATGTTCTCGAAAGGCGTGGAAGAGTGGCTTATCAATTGGAACTGCCGGCGAACCTTTCTCAGGTTCACGATGTCTTCCATGTTTCACAGCTCCGCCACTGCTTCAAGGATCCTATTCGAGCAGTAAACCATGATATGCTTGAGCTGAAAAAAGACCTCTTTTATAAAGAGAATCCGGTCCGCATTCTCGACCAAGCTGAACGTAAGACTCGTCGCAAAGTCACCAAGTTCCTTAAAGTGCAATGGTCAAATCATTCTGAATATCAAGCCACTTGGGAACGCGAGGATCATCTTCGTGATGAATACCCCGGGCTCTTTCCTTCTACCTCTTAATTCTCGGGACGAGAATTCTTGTTAGTAGGGGAGAATTGTGACATCCTCGACTTTTGATACAGTGATGATTGTAATTAAGCGTCAGTGATCCAGCGCTAATGATGCCACGTCACCGTGGATTATACCAATGATCTCGTGTTGGTTGAAACCGAATCAAAGTTCGGAACTTAAAATTAAAGTCGAACAATAAAATATTTTATGTTGTTGAGATAACAACGTGGGGAGTTATAAAATTCTCTAGCGGATTATAATATCAAATCGGGCACTTTAGGAATTATGGGTAACCCCTATATATTTAAAAGTGGAGCTTTAAATCAAACAAATAAAAGAAAGATAGTAAATGAAAATAAATAAATAAAAGAAAGAATTAAAAGTATATATAATAAATTATAAAAGAAAGTAAATAAAATTTGGTAATAAAAAGAATTAGAAATAATAATAATGAGATAAAAAAATCAAACAAGTGTGGGAGACCCCCTCGCCCAACTAGGCCTAGTGGCCGAGCCGGCCATGCCACCAGCCCCCGCACGGGAAACCCTAGCTAGCGCGACCCCTCATCCCTCCGAGCTCTCCCCCGCCGCCTCCAGAGGCTTCCCCCCCCCCCCCCCCCCCCGCGAGCGCCACACCCCCCAGCCTCTCGCCCCCTACAACCCACCTCGCCACCAACCCCTCCCCACCGACAGTTCCCAACAACCCCCACTCCCCACGAGAGAGCCCCCCTGCTCTCTCGATCCCACCACCCACCAAATCCCGATCCACCCCCCTCGACCCCTCTCGCTCGCACACACCCACGCGTCCGCCTCCTCTCGGCTCTCTCTCTCGTCACCCTCCCAATCTCCCCACGACAGAGCCCCCCGAGCCGAGCCCCACCCGAGGACCGAGAGCACGAGCCACCTGCAGCCGCACCGGTCGCCGGCAACCGCACCGGCCGCCGCCCCGGGGGTCCCATCGCCCCTCACCTCATCCTCCCCCAGCGCCGCCTCTCCCCAGATCTCGGTCACCCTCAACCCCCGTCGGCCTCCCAGCCCCTCCTCTCGGTACCGCATCCATCCCCGCCGGCCGACCCTAGGTCCCTCCCTTACAAGCCCCGTCGACCGGCCCTCCCCTGCACCGCCCCCCTCCCCCCGTCAACCCCTTCCTCCCATTCGGTCCACGAGGGACCGGGCAGGGAGGCCCCTCGTCCTCGTCACGTTGGTCGGCCCCTCCGGGAGGCCTCTCCGCCGACCGTCCTCACCGGCACCAACACCATCGTCACCACCGTCACCGTCTCGTCCACCTCCTCGCCGTCACCTCTGCCTCCCGAGAACTCCGGCTTCACTGGGCCCTCTCGTCACGTCGGTGAGCCCCTCCTCAGGCTCCTCCCACCATCTCCTTCCTCGCACCGTCCCGGTTTCGTTTCGGCAAACGGCGTTCCGATCCGACGCCGTTAGGTTCGCGTAGGTGATCTTGGAGATGTGTCCCTCTGTGTGTGATGTTGAGTTCTCTGTTAAGTAGAGAGGTTGGAGAGAGAGAGTCTTTGAGAGAAATAAAAATAAATGATGTATTTGCGTATGTATGTATGTATAAATGTCGTACATATTTTGTATGTATGAGATGCACGATGTATGTAATTATGTATGTAGGTATATGGATAATACGTGTATGTAGGAAATATGTGTATTTGGCCTAAGCCACTTACCGTTGGGACCAACGCACCCCGCTGTCTATGACAGGGAGCCCCCACAACCTCTTTTAAAGAAAAGTGAAAATTAAAATATAAAAATAAAAATAATGTTTTTATTAAATCAATAAATAGATAAATTATTTAATTAATTAATTGGGTAATTATAATAGTTAGAGTATGACACGTGGGTCCCCCACTAAATTAATCTGATTAATTACTATTTAGTCTTAATTAAAAACTTGTGTCTATGACGTTGGGGACCCACTGGTCAGTTGACCAGTCAACTGCTGATGTCAGCATAACATCATGCTGATGTCATAATAGGATTTTATGAAATTATTTAAATCTGTTTTTAATTCCTAATTATTGAATAAAACTTTAAAAAATTAATATAAAATAATCCGTAAGTCAAATCAAAAATATTTTCAACATGAAAGTTGATCAGCAGAACGAGACGAACCCGGATACACGGTCCATTCGTCTGTCAGGCGTCCCTAGCATAGCAAATATGGAACATTTCCATTGTTTTCCATCTATCCGGTAGTAGCCCATAACCCGGAAAATATCGTCAAATATTCTTCCGACCCGTCTATGACGGATGTTGTTGCGTTAGCTCATGTCTAGCCTGCATCTTGTCATGTCATGCATTGTGTTGCACCGTTGCTATTATTTATTGTTTCTTCCCCCTTTTCTTACCGGTAGACCCCGAGACTGACGCTGCTGCCAGGTACATATACGACCCTGCCGATCGGTCCTTTGCCGCAGAGCAGCAAGGCAAGCAAACCCCCTTGATCATTCCTATATCGCCTATGTCTTTCTTCCTACTGCTTGCATTAGTATTTTGCTACCGTTGTAGTTAGCTCCTATATCTCATGCATAGCCTATTTTTGATGAACTGCTACTTTCAGTCTTGTACCTTTAATATGCTTAGTATAGGTGGAGCAGTCATCCCCTCTGACCCCGTAGCCCGGTTGCCCCGCTTGTTTTCAAATCTTGATCCCTGATCGACGATCCAGACCCGACACAACACATACACCCCCTTTGTTGTACGACGCTACAGAGATACTATCGAGTACCGTGGGTGACACCTCGTTAAGTACTCCTGATGATATCTCTGTAGTACAGCTAGTCGGTCGTGGTTATCGAGGGTGATTCCTCTTTCACCATTCCCGACGATGCCCCTCTCGTGCAACCCCTCAAGTGTGGGACCCCCGAGGGTGATTCCTCTAAGCCCGCCTTGACGGATACATCGTTCGGAATCCAACGAGGGTGATACCTCGGATTCCCCCCGATGTTACAACCACACAATTACTCGACCATGTTACTGGGATCATTGGTGATTAGTTGTTAAGACGGGTGGATTCCCGCGAGACTGTGTTGATGGCCTAATTAAAATGTTCATGGATTTGGGTATTTGATCTGGGTTGGTCGGAGAACTTTTCGCACTAACCGTCTGCGTGGGAAGAATTATGGGTACTCGACGTCGTGGTATCAGCCGAAGCTTTTCAGATGCCAGCAACATAGTGGCGCGCGCCCGAGTGGTCCCGAGATGCATTGCACTTCTGATTAAGGGATGCTAGGATTGACGTCATCCGCCCTCGCATTGTGCAAGAGCGCGGAGGGGAACTGGGCCCATGAACCCTTTGCGCTTAGGATTTAGACCGGCGGGCTGGCCTCTCTGATTAGTCTTAGGTGGGGGTCCGACGTGTCGATATTCCGAGGTCGGGCAGGACCGAGAAAAGTGTGTCCGGCCAGAGTGTTATCGAGCGTGTCGGGACATGTGGTGCACCCCTGCAGGGATGAAAATTAACTATTCGGATAGCCGTGTCCACGGTTACAGGACGACTTGGAGTTGTGCCCTGATCTTATACAACTACAATTGTTACTTAATCGGAATTAGTTGCCTCGGGATTGCTTCCTCGCAGGGATTCGAGGGAGGATCTCTAGGCGTGACCTCACGTTAATAATGCTGCAACAATAGGACTATTAATTTGTGTTACCACCTGTTCTACTCTCGTCTATTGTTGCAAGACCCTGAAGATGCTAGTCTTCGATAGAACTAGGCCTTCTCTCTCTATTCTCGCATTGCTGCAGTCAGTCCACATATAACCACCCCCTTCTTTGATACTGATGCATACTTAGAATAATTCTGATGTAAGACTTGCGATTACTTTGGATGAGTACTCACCGCTGCTTTGCTCCCCCCTTGTCCCCTTGATCCGTTTGCTGCGACCAGATGATGGAGCCCAGGAGATGGAGGTCCCAGCAGACGACGACTGCTACCCCGATGGTGCCTACTACTACGTGGAGGCCGTTGATGATCAGGAGTAGTTAGGAGGCTCCGAGGCAGGAGGCCTCGCCTTGTTCGATCATTGTATCTTTTGTGCTAGCCTTCTCTAAGGCACCCCATGTTTTATGTCTGTACTCAGATATTGTCGCTTCCGTTGACTCGTGTGTTATCGACCTTCCGTATTCTAGCCCTCGAGGCCCCTGGCTTGTAATATGAAGCTGATATTGTTTTTATTTGTGTCTAGAGTTGTGTTGTGATATCTTCCCGTGAGTCCTTGGGTTTGATCATACACATTTGCGTGCATGATTAGCGTACGATTAAATCGAGGGCGTCACAGGCATCTTGCTCAAGTTCACGGTCATGAAAGCTAGTGTCCCCTCTTTTCAATTTGGTGTTCGCATTAGTGGTCTCGATCTCGAGCTCCTTCGTTTGGATGGCCTCCGATCTCGAGCTTCCTCCTCTTGGCAGCCTCCTTCATGTCGAATTTCTTCATGAGGAGCTCGATTTAGGCCTTCATTTGCTCCTTTTTTCTTGGTGCTTCCTCTAGTCCCGGTTGGGGAACGTTGCATGGGAAACAAAAAAATTCCTACGCACACGAAGACCTATCATGGTGATGATCATCTATGAGAGGGAGATCGGATCTACATATCCTTGTTGATCGCTAAGCGGGAAACGTTAATAAATGCGGTTGATGTAGTGGAACGTCTTCCCTGATTCAAATCGCCGCCGTCCCACGATCCATCCCGATCTAGCGCTGAACGGACGACACATCCGCGTTCAGCACACGTAAAGCTCGATGACGATCTCCGCGTTCTTGATACAACAAGAGAGACGAAGAGGTAGCTGAATTCTCCGGCAACACGACGGCGTGGGTGATGATGGTGGAGCTACTCCGATAGGACTTCGTCGTGTCGTACCGATCTAGCTACGAGGTGTCACGAAGTAGTGGAGGGAGAGAGGGCTGCACAAAAGCTTGAGGTGCAAAACCCCTAAAACCCTCCACTATATATAGGAGGAACCAAAGGGAGTGTGGCTTGCCTCCTACTCCAAGGAGGAGTCTTCGACCGAGGCAAGGAGGGAGGAGTCCTCCTCCAATTCGGTTTGGTGGAGGACTCCTTCCCATCTTGTCCACCTCCTTCTTCTTTTTTCCTTTTTTTTGCCTTGGCCGAAATAGCCTTATTGGGCTAGCCTCACCAGCCCACTAAGGGATGGTGCGCCACCCATGGGCCTATTTGGTTCTCTCCCGGGTGGGTAGCCCTCCCGGTAAAACCCCGGAACCCATTCGTTACTCCCCGTACTTTACCGGTAATGGCCGAAATATTTTCGGAAGCCAAATGCAACAATCATATATGTCAATCTTCGTTTCTGGACCATTCCGGAGACACTCGTGACGTCCAAGATCTCATCCGGGACTCCAAACAACATTTGGTTACCAACATCAATAATTCAACTATACCTAAAACGTCACCGATCTGTAAGTGTGCAGACCCTGCGGGTTTGAGAACTATGTAGACATGACCGAGACACTCTCCGGTCAATATCCAATAGTGGGACCTGGACATCCATATTGGATCCTACATATTCTACGAAGATCTTTTTGGTTGAACCTCTATGTCAAGAATTCACATAATCATGTATATCATTCCCTTTGTCCTTCGGTATGTTACTTGCCCGAGATTCGATCGTCGGCATCGACATACCTATTTCAATATCGTTACCAACAAGTCTCTTTACTTGTTCCGTAATACAAGATCTCGTGGCTAAATCTTTAGTCACATTGCTTGCAAGGCTTGTTTGTGATGTTGTATTACCGAGTGGGCCCCGAGATACCTCTCCTTCACACGGAGTGACAAATCCCAGTCTTGATCCATGCTAACTCAAAGGACACCTTCGAAGATACCTGTAGAGCACCTTTATAGTCACCCAGTAACGTTGCGACATTTGATACACACAAGGCATTCTTCTGGTGTAAATGAGTTACATGATCTCATGGTCATAGGAATGTATACTTGACATGCAGAAAACAATAGCAACAAAATGACACGATCATATGCTATGTTTATAGTTTGGGTCTTGTCCATCACATCATTCTCCTAATGATGTGATCCCGTTATCAAGTGACAACACTTGTCTATGGCTAGGAAACCTTAACCATCCTTGATCAACAAGCTAGTCAACTAGAGGCTCATTAGGGACATTGTTTTGTCTATATATCTACATATGCATTTATGTTTCCATTCAATACAATTATAGCATGGATAATAAACGATTATCTTGAAACAGGAAATATAATAATAACTATTTTATTATTGCCTCTAGGACATATTTCCAACAGTCTCCCATTAGCACTAGAGTCAATAATCTAGCTTCACATCTCTATGTGATTTACAATGTAATGAATCTAACACCCATACAGTTCTGGTGTTGATCATGATTTGCTTGTGGAAGAGGTTTAGTCAGCGGATCTGCAACATTCAGATCCGTGTGCACTTTGCAAATATTTATGTCCTCGTCCTTGATGTAATCGCGGATGTCATTGAAGCGTCACTTTATGTGTCTGGTCCTCTTGTGAAACATTGGTTCCTTGGCTAGAGCAATGGCACTAGTGTTGTCACAGAACAGATTGATTGGGTCTAGTGCACTTGGCACTACTCCAAGATCTGACATGAAATGCTTCATTGAGACACCCTCCTTAACCGCCTCCAAGGCAGCTATGTACTACGCTTCGCATGTAGAATCAGCTACGACGCTTTGCTGGAACTGCACCAGCTTACCGCACCCCCGTTAAGAATAAATACGTATCCGGTTTGAGACTTAGAGTCATCCAGATCAGTGTCAAAGCTTGCATCGACGTAACCCTTTATGACAAGCTCTTTGTCACTTCCATAAACGAGAAACATTTCCTTAGTCCTTTTCAGGTACTTCAGAATATTCTTGACCGCCTCGCCGTGTTCAACTCCTGGATCACTTTAAAACCCACCTGCCATACTTATGGCCAGGCTGACATCCTGTCTTGTGCACAACATTGCATACATGATAGACCCTATGGCTGAAGCATAGGGGACGACATTCATCGTTTCTCTATCTTCTGCAGTTACTGGACATTGAGTCTTACTCAACTTTATACCTTGTAACACAGGCAAGAACCCCTTCTTGGATTGTTCCATTTTGAACTTCTTCAAAACTTTATCAAGGTACGTGCTTTGTGAAAGAGCTATTAGGCGCTTTGACCTATCTATATAGATCTTTATGCCCAATATGTAAGCAGCTTCTCCTAGGTCCTTCATTGAAAAACTTTTATTCAAGTAATCATTTACACTTTACAAAAACTCTACATTGTTTCCAATCAACAATATGCCATCCACATATAATATTAGCGCTATAGAGCTCCCACTCACTTTCTTGCAAATACAAGCTTCTCCAAAAACTTGTATAAACCCAAACGCCTTGATCACCTCATAAAAGCGCTAATGCCAACTCCGAGATGCTTGCACCAGTTCATAAATGGATCGCTGGAGTTTGCACACTTTGTCAGCATTCTCAGGATCGACAAAACCTTCGGGTTGCATCCTATACAACTCTTCCTTAAGAAACCCATTAAGGAACGCCGTTTTGACATCCATCTGCCAGATTTCATAATCGAAAATCAAGCTATTGCTATCATGATTCGGACGTACTTAAGCATCGCTACGAGTGAGAATGTCTCATTGTAGTCAACTCCTTGAACTTGTGAAAAACCTTTTGCCACAAGTCGAGCTTTATAAATGGTCACGTTACCGTCTGCGTCCGTCTTCTTCTTAAAGATCCATTTGTTCTGAATAGCCTTTCGACCTTCAGGTAATACTTCCAAAGTCCATACTTTGTTTTCATACATAGATCATATCTCGGATTTCATGGCTTCTAACCATTTGTTGGAATCTGGACCCACCATTTCTTCTCCATAATTCGCAGGCTCATTATTGTCCAACAACATGATTGACAAGACATGATTCCCGTACCCTCAGAAGAGGTACGTGCTCTTGTCGACCTGCGAGGTCCGACAATAACTTGATCTGAAGCTTCATGATCACCATCATTAGCTTCCTCTTCAACTGGTATTGCCTCGACAAATATTTCTTTCTGCCGTGCACCACCATCTTGTTGAAGCAGAGGTTCCGAAACCTCATCAAGTTCTATCTTCCTCCCACTCAATTCTTTCGAGAGAAACTCTTTCTCAAGAAAATCTTCATTCTTAGCGACAAACACTTTCCCCTCGGATCTGAGATAGAAGGTATACCCGACTGTCTCTTTTGGGTAACCTATGAAGACGCTCTTTTCCGCTTTTGGTTCCAGCTTTTCAGGCTAAAGTTTTTTGACATAAGTATCACATGCCCAAACTTTAAGAAACGACAACTTTGGCTTCTTGCCATACCATAACTCATATGGTGTCGTCTCAATGGATTTTGATGGTGCCCTATTTAAAGTGAATGCATTTATCTCCAATGCATAGCCCCAGAATGATAATGGCAAATCGGTAAGAGACATCATTGAACGCACCATATCTAACAAAGTATGATTACAATGTTCGGATACACCATTACGCTGTGGTGTTCCAGGCGGTGTCAACTGTGAAGCAATTCCACATTGTCTTAAGTGAGCACCAAACTCGTAACTCCAATATTTACCTCCTCGATCAGATCGTAGGAACTTGATCTTCTTGCTACGATGATTTTCAACTTCACTTTGAAATTGTTTGAAGTTTTCAAACGTTTCGTACTTGTTCTTCATCAAGTAGATATAGCCATACTTACTCAAATCGTCAGTGAAGGTGAGAAAATAATGATATCCGCCGCACGCTCTATGCTCATTGGTCTACACACATCAGTATGATGATCTCCAACAAGTCACTTGCACGCTCCATTGTTCCAGAGAACGAAGTCTTAGTCATCTTGCCCATGAGACATGGTTCGCATGTGTCAAGTGATTCAAAATCAAGTGACTCCAAAAGTCCATCAGCATGGAGTTTCTTCATGCGCTTTACATCAATATGACCTAAGCGGCAGTGCCACAAGAAAGTGGCACTATCATTGTTATATCTACATCTTTTGGTCTCAATGCTATGGACATGAGTGTCATCACAATCGAGATTCAATATGAACAAACCCCTCACATTGGGTGCATGACCATAAAATATATTACTCCCTCCGTCCCAAAATAAGTGTCTCAACTTTGTACTAGCTCTAGTATAAATTTGTACTAAGGTTGAGACAGTTATTTTGGGACGGAGGGAGTACTCATATAAATAGAACAACCATTATTCTCTGACTTAAATGAGTAAGTGTCTCGCAATAAACAAGATCCAGATATAATGTTCATGCTCAACACATGCACTAAATAACAAATATTTAAGTTCATCACGAATCCCGATGGTAACTGAAGTGAGAGCGTGGCGATGGCGATCGCATCAACCTTGGAACCATTTCCCACACGCATCGTCACCTCATCCTTCGCCAGCCTTCGTTTACTTCGTAGTTCCTGTTTCAAGTTGCAAATGTGAGCAACAGAACCGGTATCAAATACCGAGGCACTACTACGAGAGCTAGTGAGGTACACATCAATAACATGTCTATCAAATATACCTTGTTTGGTGTTGGCCGCCTTCTTATCGGTCAGATACTTAGGGAGTTGTGCTTCCAGTGACCAGTCCCCTTGCAATAATAGCACTCAGTTTTCGGCTTAGGTCCAGCCTTGGGTTTCTTCGTCGAAGGGGCAACAACTTTGCCACTCTTCTTGGAGTTACCCTTCTTGCCTTTGCCATTTTCTTGAAACTATTGGTCTTCTTGACTATCAACACTTGATGTTATTTCTGGATTTCCGACTCAGCGACTTTCAGCATCGCAAATAACTCGCCGGGTGACTTATTCATCCCTTGCATGTTATAGTTCAACACGAAGCTCTTATAGCTAGGTGGCAGTGACTGAAGAATTCTGTCAGTGAAAGCTTCTTGCGGGAGTTCAATCCCCAGCTCAGCTAGAAGGTTGATGACCAGATGATGTATATACTTCTCGCACCTCGTTGGTTACCCCAAGTGGAAGGTTGAGATGTAGTCAACAACAAGTTTTCCCTTACATGGAGACTGTAAGGTTTATCGAACCAGGAGGACTCCTAGGATCAACAAGTAGGTGTCTCCCACCTGGCGCTAGCAGAATACGTGGACATGCACACACAATAAATAACTTCGCTCCCAACAAGTACAGGGAGGTTGTCAATCTCTCCGGCCTTGTAGTTTTCAAAGGATCAAAACACAAGCGGGAATAGTAATAGTGATTGTAACAGAAAAGTATATGAAAACGGTAAATGCTGGAGGTGTAAACAATGATGGTCATATGGACCGGAGTCACATGATGTTCACTAGTGATGTCTCTCTCCCAAAAGACGATAAACAACTATGCTTGGGTAAACAAATTACAGTTGGGCAATTGACAGAATTATGAACGCATCACAATGCTAATTACGCTAATTGATAGTTAGAGGTTCAATAGTAATGGGCAGTGCGCCAAGACAAGTAGACCGTTTATTCATCAGCATCTACTTACTAATCATCCACCTTGAGATATCTATCTAGAACATCTCGTTTGTATTAAGATGCGAGCCCCACCCAAAGTGTAAACTCAAAGCAACGGACAACTGCATTAATGAACTATGTGTAAGGTAAACAATCCTTGAAACCGTGGTCACAAACACCACTATTTTCTCCGTGGTGGCAATAGCACATCCCCTAGTCTCATGTTTCTGTCACTCAAGCTAGACATCAAGGGGCATGAACCCACAATCATGCATAATGCTCCCTCTTGGAGTTACAATCTACTACTCGGCGAAACCAATAAATAGCAACGGAGAACATGCATGAATCACTAAGGAACATAATATAAAAGGATAATCAAATCTATAACTCATAACAATCTGAACATAATCTCATAATCCATCGGATCCCAACAAACTGAGCATAGCAATAGCAAGAGAATTACATAGATGCCTTGGTCATGTAGGGTAGCTCACAAGGACTAACCATTGAAGCACAAGATTAGATAGAAGACATCAGATAACTAATGGTCATAGACTCATGGTCCAAGGAGGACTGCTCACGGCAAGTCCGGGAAGCGTCCATGGCGGTGGAGAAGCTCCCGAAGGTCAATCCTCCCCCGGGAGGGTGCCGGGAAGGGGTCTTTTGGTGCTCTCGATCTCGGAAGCGCCGCGGCGGCAAAACAATGGAGAAATTTGCGACTCTGGATATCCTGGAAGGGTTTCCTCTCGAAGGGGTAAATATAGGCCGAAGGAGGGCATCGGAGGAGGTGGGACCCACCTAGGCGGCTTGTGGGCGCGACCAGGGGGTAGGCCGCTCCAGGAGGTCGCCTGGACGGCCCCTGGCCCCCCTTTGGCCCATCTTCGATGATCTCGAAGCTTTCGTTATGCTGATTTTTTATATATTTTTCTCGGGATTTTTCGGGCTTCGGAAATTGGGTAAAAGCTCCTGCAAAATAGGCACGAGCACACAGAAACTGGCACTCGGTGCACTGAGTTAGTAGGTTGGTCCAAATATGTGTAAAATGATATAAAAGTGTAGCAAAACATATAACAATGTCACCCAAAAGATCATGGAACAAGCATAAATTATAGATACATTTGGGACGTGTCAACATCCCCAAGCTTAATTTCTGCTCGTCCTCGAGTAGATAAATGATAACACAATAATTTCTGTGGTGATATGCTAACACACATATAAGAACTTCAAAGTAAATCAAGTAAGATATGCAATTCAAGTCATGACAATAACAAGCAAGAGTCTATATCTAGTATTGAAATTAGTAAAGTAAGAACATAAAGGTGCAAGAGCTCTCGCTGTCCGTGACTCGAATGTCTCCAAATGGTGTTTGCGTGCAAGAAGTGGGAGATGGGTTGAGATTATAAAAAGATATTTTTTAATTGAGAACTCAATCTACTAAAATTTCACACTTGGTCTCCTTCGGAATCTTATTTTTACTCATCCCGAGACCACTAGTCAGGCACAAGTCAAAATGATCCTCTCCCTTTCGACTTTGAGCACTCATGCAATGGATGAGCGTAAGAAATATATGTTGGCACTTAGGATGGCAAATAGAATAATGATGGGGAAGGAAGACAAAAAGGTGTGAAAGGCTCACATCAATGAGGACGACCATAGGTGAGAGAAAGCCAAATGATAGATATGATGTGAGGAGTAGGGATTTCCATGTAATGGATGCACATATGAGCTAAGGTAAGATCTTCAATGGAACTAGTGGGGGTTCATCCAACTTGTTTGCTCATGAAGACCTAGAGTTCATTTGGGGAGGCTCATCATTGGAATATGCAAACCAAGTTCTATAGTGTAAGGGACCCCACATAGTTATGCATGAATGATAATCTCTATGTAGTACAAATATAACAATGGGGTACGAGTGTGGATCTTCAAATGGAATAGTGATGTTGCCCCTTCTCTCTTTTCATTTCTTTTTTTCTCTTTTTTGTGGCCTCTTTGGCTCTTTCTATTTATCTCTCATTTGTCCTCTTTGGGATCTTTTGTTTTGTCCTCTTTGGGATCCTTCCCTCACTTAAGAGCAACACTCTATGTTTTACATGAATAAAAAGAAGATCATCACACTTTAGAAGAAGTACTCAACATAAAGCCACGTGAAAACTATCATGATGTATGCAAATGTATGCATCTGCCAATGTAGCAGGATATGCAATGATACTAGCGCCTCATGTAGCAATAATAAGGGCAATGCCCAACTAGCATGCGGCTTTGCGATCAAGCAAAAGCATGTATGACATGAATATCAAGTCATGAGATGGTGGATGTTGCATGGCAATGTATCTCGGAAAGGCTATGGAAATGCCTTAATAGGTAGGTATGGTGGCTGTTTTGAGGAAAGATATAATGAGGCTTATGTATGACAGAGTGTATCATGTCATGGGTTTTACGCACCGTCGGAGTTTGCACCAACTCTCAATGTGAGAAAGGGCAACGCACGGTACCGAAGAGGCTAGCAAAATATGGATGGTGGAAGTGCCAACAATTGAATACTCACGTTAGTCTGAAGAACTCATACACTTATTATCGGTAACTCTCTATCTAGTCAGGAAATTCACAAAGAGACAAGTACCCCGAGGAGGAGTGTTTGGGGGTTTGGTTATCCTTGCGCATCCTCAACCCATGATAACGTGAGGGTACTCTATATATTCCAACCCCTCCAGAAGTTAGCGATCAATTTAGTAGCTAGAGTTCTCAACTAATTTTTAGTTTTTGAAAAACACACGGATTTCCCAAAATATGACACCTATCACTAATAGGCACAAGCTCTTGGCACCAATAGTCCAAACATTACTCAAATCAGTACCTGCTACTTCTCAAACAACAACGCCAGAAATTGACACGTTGACAGAGACTTGCTTGCGTTGGTTTTTTCCATTGAAGAGGAAAGGGTGATGCAGCACACGAGCAGTAAGTATTTCCCTCAGTTTGAGAAGCAAGGTATCAATCCAGTAGGAGAATCTCGTCAAGTCTAGAGTACCTGCACAAACACAAAAGAGCTTGCACCCAACGCTATAAGGGGTTGTCAATTCCTTCAAGATTGATTGCAAAGTGAGATCCGAAGGCGGAAAGTGCAACGAAGAAAAAGTGGAACGCTGAAAATATGGTCTGGAGTAGACCCGGGGGCCATAGTGTTCACTAGAGGCTTCCCTCAAAATAGCAAATATTACGGTGGGTGAAGAAACTACTGTCGAGCAATTGATAGAACCGCGCAAAGTCATGACGATATCTAAGGCAATGATCATACATATAGGCATCACGTCCGAGACAAGTAGACCGATACTTTCTGCATCTACTACTATTACTCCACACATCGACCGCTATCCAGCATGCATCTAGTGTATTGAGTTCATGACGAACAGAGTAATGCCTTAAGCAAGATGACATGATGTAGAGGGTAAACTCAAACCAATGATGAAAACCCCATCTTTTTACCCTTGATGGCAACAACACGATGCGTGCCTCGCTACCCCTTCTGTCACTGGGTGAGGTCACCGCACGGTATGAACCCAAAACCAAGCACTTCTCCCATTGCAAGAATCATAGATCAAGCTGGCCAAACAAAACCGACAACTCGAAGAGAATTACAAGGATATGAAATCATGCATAAGAGAGATTAGAAGAAACTCAAATAAGATTCATAGATAATCTGATCATAAATCCACAATTCATCGGATCTCGACAAACACACCGCAAAAGAAGATTACATCGGATAGATCTCCATGAAGATCATGGAGAACTTTGTATTGAAGATCCAAGAGAGAGAAGAAGCCATCTAGATACTAGCTATGGACCCATAGGTCTATGCTGAACTACTCACGCATCATCGGAGAGGTCATGGTGTTGATGAAGAAGCCCTCCGTATCCGAATCCCCCCTCCGGCAGGGCACCAGAACATGCCCCAGATGGGATCTTGCGGAGACAGAAGCTTGCGGGGGCGGAAAAGTACTTTCGATGATCTCCTGATTTTTTCTGGAATTTATGGGAATTTATAGGCGATAGACCTAGGGCAGAGGTGGCCCAGGGAGCCCACAAGCCTGGGAGGCGCGGGCCCCCTGGCTACGGCTAGGGGGCTTGGGGGAGTCCCTGGTGCCCCCCTCCCTTGGTTCTCAAGCTTTCTGGTCTTCTTCTGTTTCGGAAAAAATCTTTTCAGAAGTTTTATTCCGTTTGGACTCCGTTTAAAATCCTCCTCTGAAAAGGGTCAAAAACACGGAAAAACAGGAACTGGCACTTGGCACTGAGTGAATAGGTTAGTCCCAAAAAATATATAAAAGGCATACAAAACATCCAAAGTTTGACAGGATAATAGCATGAAACCATCAAAAATTATAGATACGTTGGAGATGTATCAAGCATCCCCAAGCTTAACTCCTGCTCATCCTCGAGTAGGGAAGTGATAAAGACTGAATTTTTGATGTGGAATGCTACCTAGCATAGTTGTCCTTTGCAACTTCTTTCGTGTGACATGAATGTTCAGATCAGTAAGATTCAAAACAATAGTTTGCTATTGACATGAAAACATTAATACTTCAAGCAAACTAGCAAGGTAATCATGAACTTTCAAAATAACAAGGCCAAAGAAATTTATCCCTACAATATCATATAGTGTGGCTATGCTCCATCATCCCCACACAACTAATTTAAATCATGCAGAACCCCGTATTGGCCAAGTAATTGTTTTCGCACTCTTACTTTCTCAAACCTTTTACAACTCTCACGCAATACATGAGCGTGAGCCATGGATATAACACTATAGGTTGAATAGAGTGTGGTGGTGGTTGTGAGACAAAAAAGGAGGAGATGGTCACATTAACTTGTCGTATTAAAGGGCTATGGAGATGCCCATTAATAGATATCAATGTGAATGAGTAGGGATTGCCATACAAAGGATGCACTAGAGCTATAGGTATTTGAAAGCTCAAAAGGAGAACTAGTGGGTGTGCATCCAACTTGCTTGCTCACGAAGACCTAGGGCAATTTTGAGGAAGCCCATCATTGGAATATACAAGCCAAGTTATATAATGCAGATTCCCACTAGCATATGGTGGTGACGAAACGAGAGGCTCTCAATCATGAAGAACATGGTGCTATAATGAAGCACAAGTGTGGAAAAAGATAGTAGCATTGTCCCTTCTCTCTTTTTCTCTTTTTTTATTTGGGCTCTTGAGCCTCTTATTTTATTTTATTTTTATTTGGGCTCTTTGGCCTCTTTTTTATTTTATTTCCTCACATGGGACAATGATCTAATAATGATGATCATCACACTTTTATTTACTCACAGCTCAAACTCAGAACGATGATGACTCTATAGGAAATGCCTCCGGCAGTGTACCGGGATGTGCAAAGATCTAGCTTGGCGTATGACGTTGAAACATCTTGCTAGCTATCTTACGATCATGCAATGGCAATATAGGAGTAACGGTATAAGTCATGAGACGGAACGGTGGGAATTGCATGGCAATATATCTCGGAATGGTTATGAAAATGCCATAGTAGGTAGGTATGGTGGCTGTTTTGAGGAAGGCATATGGTGGGTTTGTGCACCGGCGAGAATTGCGCGACACTAGAGAGGCTAGCAATGGTGGAAGGTGAAAGTGAATCTATGCCATGGACTCACATTAGTCATGAATAACTCACATACTTGTTGCGAAAGTTTTTATTAGTAATCGAAACAAAGTGCTAAACGCATACTCCTAGGGGAAGGGTTGGTAGGTGTTAACCATCCCGCGATCCCGACCGCAACACAAAGGATGACAATCAATAAATGAATTATGCTCCGACTTCCTAACATAGAGGTTCACCATACGTGCAAGCTACGGGAATCACTAACTTCAACACAAGTATTTCTAGATTGACAACACCCTACTAACATAACTCTTAATATTACCAAATCCACGTCTCAAAACTAATTGAGAGGAATCAAAACTTCTCTTTCTACTCAATGCACATGAAGATGGAAGTTTTTGTATACTCTTTGGGTACCTATCACCTTTGGGACTACTTTCATAGCACAAGCCAACTCCCAAATTATGCACCGCCGTGCTCTAAAAGATCTAAGTGAAGCACATAGAGCAAAATTATCTAGCTCAAAATATATAAGTGAAGCACGATGAGCATTCTAGCAAAATCACGATGAGTGCATGTCTCTCTCAAAAGGTGTGCAGCAAGGATGATTGTGACATAACGAAAAGAAAATACTCCTACGATACAAGACGCTCCAAGGAAAACACATATCATGTGGTGAATAAAAATATAGCTCCAAGTAACGTTACCGATGGATTGAAGACGAAAGAGGGGATGCCTTCCCGGGGCATCCCCAAGCTTAAGCTTTTTGGTGTCCTTGAATTTGGCTTGGGATGCCTTGGGCATCCCCAAGCTTGAGCTCTTTCCACTCCTTATATCTTTGTCCATGAGAACATCACCCAAAACTTGAAAACTTCACAACACAAAACTTAAACAGAAACTCGTGATAACATTAGCACAAGAAAACAAACTACCACCTCTTTAGGTACTGTAGCTATCTTGATTTCTATTTATATTGGTGTTAGATTACTGTATTCTCACTTTTCCATGGCTTGTACCCCCCGATACTATCCATAGTTTCATCAAAACAAGCAACCAACTCAACAAAAACAGAATCTGTCAAAAACAGACGAGTCTGTAGCAATATGTATACTCCGTTAACTTCTGGTACCTCAAAAATTCTGAAACATTACGAATGCCTGGTAAAAGGGCATATAAACCAGCAGAAAAAAGAATCAACTCAAAAACTCTTTCTGAATAAAAATGAAAAATAATATCGTGAGCGAAAAGTTTTTGTCTTTTTCCAGCAGGATCAAACAACCATCACCAAGACTAGTCATAAAGGTTTTGCTTGGTTCAAACACAAAAAGAAACATAAAAGACACAATCAAAACAGAATTATGATAGTGTGGACGCAACAAAACAGAAAATAAAAAGATAAATTCATTGGGTTTCCTCCCAACAAGCGCTATTGTTTAACGCCCTTAGCTAGGCATAAAGCGATAGAATCACGTATCGTCGTCTTTGGTGCTCAAACCATAAGTAGCCCTCATCATGGATTCATAAGGCAATCTTATTTTCTTTCTAGGAAAATTCTCGATGCCATTTTTAAAGGAAATTGAAATCTAATATTCCCTTCCTTCATATCGATGATAGCACCGATAGTCCTTAGGAAAGGTCTACCAAGAATGATAGGGCATGTAGGATTGCAATCAATGTCAAGCACCATGAAATCCATGGGTACATAGTTCCTATTTGCAATGATAAGAACATCATTGATCCTTCCCATGGGTTTCTTGAGAGTAGAATCCGCAAGATGCAAATTAAGAGAACACTCCTCAATCTCATTAAAACCCAGAACATCACATAAAGACTTTGGAATCGCGGAAACACTAGCACCCAAATCACACAAAGCATTACATTCATAGTTTTTGATTTTGATTTTGATAGTAGGTTCCCACTCATCATGAATCTTTCTAGGGATAGAGACTTCCAATTCAAGTTTCTCTTCAAGAGATTTTATCATAGCTTCGACGATATGATCGATAAAGGCCTTGTTTTGGCTATAAGCGTGTGGAGAGTTTAGCATGGATTGCATCAAGGAAATGCATCCAATCAAGGAGCAACTATCATAATTGAATCCCTTGAAATCCAAAGTAGTAATTTCATTACTACTCAAAGTTTTAATATCTTCTACTTTACTTTTAATGCTTTTAGCATCAAGATAGATGGATTCCGAATCATTGGGGCGTTTTTCAACCAACGTGGATTCATATCCAGCCCCATCATCATTAGGTTTGACACAAGAAAACAAAGATTCAATCGGAGTCACACCAAGCACTTTAAGATCTTCGTGATTCGGATCACGAGTTTCAGGTTTAGCGGCCATTTTATTGACTAAGGTAGCCTGCTTATCAGAAATCTGGCCTACCAACTTTTCAGGACGAGCAAACTGAGAATTTACCGCAAGGAATTCTTTAGCCATATCATCAACTTCTTTATTCATAAAGGCCAAAAACAAAATTTTCTCCTTCAGTCCCCTATAGAAGTAACTGTTATAATAAAACTATGTAGACATGAAGCCTTTAACACTAGTTTCAATGTCTTCCAACCTCGCATAGTGAGCATCAAAATCCCTTGGTTGGGACATACATGTCTTAGCAGGCAGACAAGCGAATAGAAAGCAAGCGAGAGAAAAGGGCGAACGAAAAAGGCAAATATTTTTTTGTAAATTTTTGTTTTTCAGAAGTGGGGGAGAGGAAAACGAGAGGCAAAAAAGGTAAATGCAAGAGATGAGTTTGCGACACTTACTTGGATGAGTTCTTGACTTGATCCTCCCCGGCAACGGTGCCAGAAATCCTTCTGCTACTTCTCAAACAAAAGCGCCATAAATTGACACGTTGACGGAGACTTGCTTGCGTTGGTTTTTCCCTTGAAGAGGAAAGGGTGATGCAGCACAGGAGCAGTAAGTATTTCCCTCAGTTTGAGAACCAAGGTATCAATCCAGTAGGAGAATCTCGTCAAGTCCAGAGTACCTGCACAAACACAAAAGAGCTTGCACCCAACGCTATAAAGGGGTTGTCAATCCCTTCAAGATTGATTGCAAAGTGAGATCTGAAGGCGGAAAGTGCAATGAAGAAAAAGTGTAAGGCTGAAAATATGGTGTGGAGTAGACCCGGGGGCCATAGTGTTCACTAGAGGCTTCTCTCAAAATAGCAAATATTACGGTGGGTGAACAAATTACTGTCGAGCAATTGACAGAACCGCGCAAAGTCATGACGATATCTAAGGCAATGATCATACATATAGGCATCACGTCCGAGACAAGTAGACCGATACTTTATGCATCTACTACTATTACTCCACACATCGACCGCTATCCAGCATGCATTCTAGTGTATCGAGTTCATGATGAACAGAGTAACGCCTTAAGCAAGATGACTGTAGAGGGATGAACTCAAACCAATGATGAAAACCCCATCTTTTTATCCTTGATGGCAACAACACGATGCATGCCTCGCTACCCCTTCTGTCACTGGGTGAGGTCACCGCATGGTATGAACCCAAAACCAAGCACTTCTCCCATTGAAAGAATCATAGATCAAGCTGGACAAACAAAACCCAGAGAATTACAAGGATATGAAATCATGCATAAGAGAGATCAGAAGAAACTCAAATAAGATTCATAGATAATCTGATCATAAATCCACAATTCATCGGATCTCGACAAACACACCACAAAAGAAGATTACATCGGATAGATCTCCATGAAGATCATGGAGAACTTTGTATTGAAGATCCAAGAGAGAGAAGAAGCCATCTAGCTACTAGCTATGGACCCGTAGGTCTATGGTGAACTACTCACGCATCATCGGGGAGGTCATGGTGTTGATGAAGAAGCTCTCCGTATCCGAATCCCCCCTCCGGCAGGGCACCAGAACGTACCCCAGATGGGATCTTGCGGAGACAGAAGCTTGTGGCGGCGGAAAAGTACTTTCGATGATCTCTTGATTTTTTGTGGAATTTATGGGAATTTATAGGCGAAATACCTAGGGCAGAGGTGGCCCAGGGGGCCCACAAGCCTGGGAGGCGCGGGCCCCCCTGGCCGCGGCTAGGGGGCTTGTGGGGTCCGTGGTGGCCCCCTGCCTTGGTTCTCAAGCTTCCCGATCTTCTTATGTTTCGGAAAAAAATCTTTTCGGAAGTTTTATTTCGTTTGGACTCCGTTTAAAATCCTCCTCTGAAAAGGGTCAAAAACACGGAAAAACAAGAACTGGCACTTGGCACTGAGTTAATAGGTTAGTCCCAAAAAAGATATAAAAGGCGTACAAAACATCCAAAGTTTGACAGGATAATAGCATGAAACCATCAAAAATTAGAGATACGTTGGAGACGTATCAGTACCTCAAAACTATTGCAAGTTACTACTATACTTAAATAGCAATCTTAATTACCTACTCATGCAAGACACATAACTCAGTGCAACGAGCCAACTCTGTAGACAAGATAATCATGATAACTCAATATAGTTCCAAAAGCAACCTAAATAAAAGCTCTTACAAAGGTAGGCATGAAAACTAAGAGCTAAGCATGACAATAGCTATGAAAAGATAAAGAACACACAAAAAGAGATAAGCATGAAAACCTATGTTGTGTTGTAGAGTGGAATGGAGCGTGTTTCTCTCCCAAAAAAGGTAGGCTAGGTTCCGACTTGTTATGAACAGCAAGCAAAACTAAAACAAACTAAAAATTAAAGAGCGGGACGCTCCAAGCATAGCACATAACATATGAAGTGATAAAAATATAGCATGGAGATGGACGAACTAATGATTGTTGATAGAGAAAGGGATGCACGGGTGCATCCCAAGCTTAGACCTTGAGTCTCCTTGAATATTTCTTGGGGTGCATGGGGGAATATCCAAGCTTGAGCGCTTGACACTCATGTATCTTCCTTCATCATCTCCCATCGCATACTTGAAAACTCCCTTCATACGAAACTCATCGTAAGCTGATTAGAGTGGTTAGTGCACTTAATAAAATAATATATTCCCTACTAGAAATAAAGATTTCATGAATATATACTGTTTCTCATGATTTCCAAAAGTATTTTGCAAATAAAAAGTAAGCTTAGGATCTGCAAAACAATGAAAATGCAAAACAGGGTAGAATCTGTGAAAACAGAACAACAGGTAGTAAATAATTTATTTGTGGCACTTCTACAACTCAAATCAAAAAACTAAGAACATACGCCAGAAATGCAATTATATATAGCATGCTGTAAAAAAATCAGATCAAAAATATGATCTGGTGATTTTTGGCGAATTGTTCCGTCAGGCAGACAAAATCTTTTCTAGACAACATGTCACAATTTTTGAACTTTCTTGCAATTAGAGGCTATAACTTGGCACAAAGCTTAAAAATAAAGATACAATGATGTTGCTACAGTTGTAACAAGCATAAAGACCACTAAAACGGAAAGTAAAAACAAATTGGGTTGCCTCCCAACAAGCGCTTTCTTTTATGCCTTTGAGCTAGGCATAATGCTAGAAGATCAAGTATTATCAACTCCATAAGAATAACTTGCCCGAGTAACAGACTCATAAGGTAACTTAATCTTAAGTGTTCCATTTCATTTTTAAGGAGAAATTGAAATTTAATGGTCCCCTCTTTCATGTCAATTATAGCACCAACGGTGCGGAGAAAAGGACGTCCCAAAATAATTGGACATGAGGCATCACACTCAATGTCCATAATAAGAAAACGAACGGGCACATAATTATCATTGACAATAATAATCACATCATCGATTATCCCTAATGGTTTCTTTATGGAAGAATCAATAAGACAAACACCAAAAGAACATTGATCATAAGGTTTCAAATTAAGCATATCATACATTCTTTTGGGCATAACGGAAGCACTAGCTCCAACATCACATAAAGCAAAGCATGAGATATTATTCAATTTAATTTTGACCATAGGATCCCAACCATATTCTAGTTTCCTAGGAATAGAAGTCCCTAGCTTGAGCTTCTCCTCCCTAGCTTTGATACGAGCATTGGTAATATGCTGGGTGAAGGCAATATTAAGTTCACTAGTGTGGGGGTCTTTAGCCATTCTTTGCAAAAAAGATGATCACTTCGGAAAGACTACAATTGTCAAAATCAAGATTACTACCATTAATTAAAGTGGTAGTGATGTCATCTAAGCTCATTCTTTTGGTAATCTATAAATTCAAAGGACCTTCTTGTCCTATAGTTGAGGTATTAACATCATCATTAATAGGTCCAATGGGACTAGGAGTGCGATGGGTGCTAAAAGTTTTGAGATCCTCAACAACTTGTATAGTAGCAAGGGTAGTGTGTGTAGGACGACTCTTAATTCTCTCTTCCTCTTCTTTTTCTCTAGCCCATCTATCCTTAAGTTTGGCTAGCATTCTTATGTTCTCATTAATTTGGACTTGGATAGCATTGGTTGGTGTGGTGTTCCTTTCCTCAAGTGGGGAAGTTATAATTTTAAGCATCTCTACATCATGAGCTATGTTGTCTACCTTCAAAGAGAGACTATCTAATTTTTCTAGTTTCTCTTCTACATTCTTATTGAAGGCTTTTTGAGAAGTGATAAAGTCTTTAAGCATGCTCTCTAATTCAGAAGTGGAGTTTTTGGTGCTAGGATAATTGTTGTTGTTCCCATAGTTGTTGGATGGAAACGGTCTAGGATTGCTACCAAAATTACTCCTATAGGCATTATTATTAAAGTTGTTCCTAAATATAAAATTAACATCAACTTGCTCTCTTTCTTGATCAACCAAAGAATTTAAAGGAACATCATGAGGATCAATAGGAGCTTGCTTAGTGAGTAAAGTCATGATCATGTCAACCTTATCATTAAGGGAGGAAATCTCCTCAACAAAGTTTACCCTCCTACCTGTTGGAGCTCTCTCGGTGTGCCATTGAGAATAATTTACCATTATCTCATCCAATAGCTTTGTGGAAGCACCAAGTGTAGTTGACATAAAGGTTCCTTCCGCGGCCGAGTCTAACAGATTCCGCGAGGTAAAGTTCAATCCTGCATAGAAAGTTTGGATAACCATCCAAGTAGTCAAACCATGTGTAGGGCAATTCTTAACAAGAGATTTCATACGTTCCTAAGCTTGAGCAACATGTTCATTGTCCAATTGCCTAAAATTCATAATGTTACTTCTTAATTGGATAATCTTAGCAGGCGGGTAATACTTCCCTATAAAAGCATCTTTGCAAGATCCCAAGAATCTATGCTATTCCTAGGCAAAGATTGAAGCCACAGTTTAGCTCCTCCTCTCAAGGAAAAAGGAAAAAGCTTAAGTTTAACGATATCACCATCTACTTCTTTATATTTTTGCATGTCACAAATCTCAACAAAATTATTCGAGTGCAAATCAGCATCATCTCCAGCACCGGAAAATTGATCTTTCATAACTAGGTTCAGTAAAGCAGGTTTAATCTCATAGGATGTAGCCTCACTGGAGGGAGCAGCAATAGGAGTGCGGATAAAGTCATTGTTGTTGTGACTAGTGAAGTCCCACAACTTAGTGTTTTCGGTGGAACCCATAGTAGAAGCAACAAGCAAGAACAAAGCAAATAATTTTGTTGTTGTTTTTGGTATAACACTCTAAAGCAAAAACTAGAAATAAAACTAGCAAGACTAAAAAGCAAAGGTAAAGGATAGTGTGCAACTCCCCTATCTTGAAGACTGAAGTCCCCGACAACGGCGCCAAAAAACTTTGCTTGATGATGTGATGATGTATATACTTCTCGCACCTCGTTGGTTACCCCAAGTGGAAGGTTGAGATGTAGTCAGCAACAAGTTTTCCCTTACATGAAGACTGTAAGGTTTATCGAACCAGGAGGACTCCTAGGATCAACAAGTAGGTGTATCCCACCATGGCGCTAGCAGAAGGCATGTACCTATACACACAACAAATAAATTTTCTCCCAACGAGTACAGAGAGGTTGTCAATCTCTCCGTCCTTGTAGTTTGCAAATGAGCAAAACACAAGCGGGAATAGTAATAGTGATTGTAACGGAAAAGTAAATGAAAACGGTAAATGGTGGAGGTGTAAACAATGATGATGATATGGACCGGAGTCACATGATGTTCACTAGTGATGTCTTTCTCCCAAAAGATGATAAAAAACTATGCTTGGGTAAACAAATTACAGTTGGGCAATTGTTAGAATTATGAACGCACCACAATGCTAATTATGCTACTTGATAGTTAGAGGTTCAATGGTAATGGGCAGTACGCCAAGACAAGTAGACCGTTTATTCATCAGCATCTACTTACTAATCATCCACCTTGAGATATCTATCCAGAACATCTCGCTGGTATTAGGTTGCGAGCACCACCCAAAGTGTAAACTCAAAGCAATGGACAACTGCATTAACGAACTATGCGTAAGATAAACAATCCTTGCAACCGTGGTCACAAGCACAGTTGTTTTCTCCCTGGTGGCAACAACACATCCCCTAGTCTCATGTTTCTGTCACTCAAGCTAGACATCGAGGGGCATGAACCCACAATCATGCATAACGCTCCCTCTTGGAGTTACAATCTACTACTCTGCCAAAGCAATAAATAGCAATGAAGAACATGCATGAACCACTAAGGAACATAATATAAAAGATAATCAAATATATAACTCATAACAATCTAAACATAATCTCATAATCCATCGGATCCCAACAAACTGAGCATGTCAATAGCAAGAGAATTACATAGATGTCTTGATCATGTAGGGTAGCTCACAAGGACTAACCATTGAAGCACAAGATTATAGAGAAGACATCACATAGCTACTGGTCGTGGAGTCATGGTCCAAGGAGGACTACTGACAGCAGGTATGGGAAGTGTCCATGGCGTTGGAAAAGCTCCCGGAGGTCAATTCTCCCTCCAGCAGGGTGCCGGGAAGGGGTCTTCTAGTGCTCCCTATCTCGGTAGCGCTGCGGCGGCGGAACGATGGAGAAATTCGTGATTCTGGATATCCTCGAAGGGTTTCCTCACGAAGAGGTAAATATAGGCACAAGGAGGGCACCGGAGGAGGTGGGACCCACCCAGGAGGCCTGTGGGCACGGCTAGGGGGTAGGCTGCGCCAGGAGGTCGCCTGGACGGCCCCTGGCCCCCCTCTGGCCCATCTTCGGTGATCTGTAAGCTTCCGTTACGCTGACTTTTTACATATTTTTCTTGGGATTTTTTGGGCTACGGAAAATTGGGTAAAAGCCCCTGCAAAATAGACATCAGCAGACAGAAACTGGCACTTATTGCACTGAGTTAGTAGGTTAGTCCAAATATGTGTAAAATGATATAAAAGTGTAGCAAAACATATAACAATGTCACCCAAAAGATCATGGAACAAGCAGAAATTATAGATACGTTTGGGACGTATCAACGGTTAGAGTACCCAGACATTCTGAGCACGTATTCAGTGACAGACAAATTCTCCTGCATTTTGCAAGCATAAAACTTATCGGAGGTCTCATACCTCTCGATCCGGGCATTCTTCTCAAAGATAAACTTCAACTCCTGGAACATCTCATATGCTCCAAGACGTTCAAAACGTCTTTCAAGTCCCGGTTCTAAGGCATACAAAACTGCACATTGAACTAGTGAGTAGTCATCCTTACGCGCTTGCCAAGCGTTCAAAACATCTTGGGTCGCCGTAGCGGGTGGTGCATCACCTAGCGCAGCATCAAGCACATATTGCTTTTGGTCAGCTGTGAGGAGAAGCCTCAGATTTCGAGCCAGTCAATAAAGTTGCTTCCATCATCTTTTAGCTTAGCTTTCTCTAGGAACGTATTAAAATTCAGTGTTGCTACTGCGCGAGCCATTGATCTACAACACAAAATTTTGCAAAGATTACTTAGACTATGTTCAAGACAATTGAGTTTAGTTAATCATATTACTAATAAACTCCCACTCAAATTAACATCCCTCTAGTCATTCGAGTGTCGCATGATCCAAATTCACTAACTCAAGTCCGATCATCACGTGAGTTGAGTATAGTTTCAGTGGTAAACATCTCCATGTTGATCATATCAATTATATGATTCATGCTCAACCTTTCGATCTCTTGTGTTCCGAGGCCATGTCTGTACATGCTAGGCTCGTCAAGTTTGACCCGTGTGTTCCGCGCGTGTAACTGTTTTGCACCTGTTGCATGTGAACATTGAGTCTATCACACCCGATCATCACGTGGTGTCTCGAAACGACGAACTGTCGCAAGAGTGCACAGTCGGGGAGAACACAATTTTATGTTGAAATTTTAGTGAGGGATCACCTTATAATGCTACCGTCGTTCTAAGCAAAATAAGGTGCATAAAAGGATTAACATCACATGCACATCATAAGTGACATGATATGGCCATGAACTTGTGCTTCTTGATCTCCATCACCGAAGCACCGGCATGACCTCCATCGTCACCGGCGCCACCCATGATCTCCATCATTGTGCTGCCGTCGAGGTTGTCGCGCTATCTATGTTGTTACTACTAAAGCTACTGCCTAGCAATGTAGCAAGAGCATATGCAAGTGCAAAATAATTAAAGACAACCCTATGGCTCCTGTCGGTTGCCGTAGCATCAACGTGAAGTCGATATTTAACTATTACAACATGATCATCTCAAAGATTCAATATATCATATCATGTCTTTGGCCATATCACATCACATGCATACCCTGCAAAAACAAGTTAGACATCCTCTAATTTGTTGTTGCATGTTTTAAGTGGCTGCTATGGGTATCTAGTATGATTGCATCTTACTTACGCAAAGCTGTGACGGTGATATGCAAATTGCTATTTAACCTTCTCCAAGGACCGCCTCGGTCAAATCCGATTCAACTAAAGTTGAAGAATTAGGCACCCGCCAGGCATCTTTATGCAACAAGTTGCATGTTAGTCGATGAAAATGGTCTCTCATAATCGTACGAGTAATACTGGTCCGGGCCGATTCAATCCAACAATACCGTTGAATCAAGAAAAGACTAAGGAGGGCTGCAAATTGAGCATCAACGCCCACAAACTATTTTGTGTTCTACTCGAGATATCATCTACACATGAACCGAGCTCATGATGCCACTACTGGGAACGTTGCATGGGAAACAAAAAAATTCCTACGCACACGAAGACCTATCATGGTGATGATCATCTACGAGAGGGAGATTGGATCTACATACCCTTGTAGATCGCTAAGTGTAAAGCATTAATAAACGTGGTTGATGTAGTGGAACGTCTTCCGCGATTCAAATCGCTGCCGTTCCATGATCCGTCCCGATCTAGCGCCGAACGGACGACACCTCCGCGTTCAGCACACGTATAGCTCGATGATGATCTCCGCTTTCTTGATCCAGCAAGAGAGACGAAGAGGTAGCTGAATTCTCCGGCAACATGACGGTGTGGCGGTGATGATGGTGGAGCTACTCCAGTAGGGCTTCGTCGTGCCATACCGATCTAGCTACGAGGTGTCATGAAGTAGTGGACGGAGAGAGGGTTGCACAAAGGCTTGAGGTGCAAAAACCCTAAAACCCTCCACTATATATAGGTTGAACCAAGGGGAGGGTGGCTTGCTTCCTACTCCAAGGAGGAGGCTTCGACCGAGGCAAGGAGGGAGGAGTCCTCCTCCAATTCGGTTTGGTGGAGGACTCCTTCCTATCTTGTCCACCTCCTTCTTTTTTTCCTTCCTTTTTTGCCTTGGCCGAAATAGCCCTATTGGGCTGGCCTCACCAGCCCACTAAGGGCTGATGCGCCACCCATGGGCCTATTTGGTTCTCTCCCGGGTGGATGGCCCCACCCGGTAAAACCGTGGAACCCATTCGTCACTCCCGGTACTTTACAGACAATGCCTGAAATCTTTCCGGAAGCCAAATGCAACAATCCTATATATCAATCTTCGTTTTCGGACCATTTCGGAGAAACTAGTGATGTCCAGGATCTCATCCAGGACTCTGAACAACATTCGATTACCAACATCAATAATTAACTATACCTAAAACATCACCGATCCTTAAGTGTGCAGACCCTGCGGGTTCGAGCACTATGTAGACATGACCGAGACACTCTTCGATCAATATCCAATAGTGGTACCTGGAAGTACATATTGGATCCTACATATTCTACGAAGATCTTATGGGTTGAACCTCTATGTCAAGGATTCACATAATCCCATATATCATTCCCTTTGTCCTTCAGTATGTTACTTGCCCGAGATTCGATCGTCGGTATCGACATACCTATTTCAATCTCGTTACCGGCAAGTCTCTTTACTCGTTTCGTAATACAAGATCCCGTGGTTAACTCTTTAGTCACATTGCTTACAAGGCTTGTTTGTGATGTTGTATTACCAAGTGGGCCCCAAGATACCTCTCCGTCACACGGAGTGACAAATCCCAGTCTTGATCCATGCTAACTCAACGGACACCTTCGGAGATACCTATAGAGCACCTTTATAGTCACTCGGTAACATTGTGACATTTGATACACACAATGCATTCTTCCGGTGTCAGTGAGTTACATGATCTCATGGTCATAGGAATGTATACTTGACATACAGAAAACAGTAGCAACAAAATGACACGATCATATGCTACGTTTATAGTTTGGGTCTTGTCCATCACATCATTCTCCGAATAATATGATCCCGTTATCAAGTGACAACACTTGTATATGGCTAGGAAACCTTAACTAGCTAGGAAACCTTAACCATCCTTGATCAACAAGCTAGTCAACTAGAGGCTCACTAGGGACATTGTTTTGTCTGTATATCCACACATGCATTTATGTTTCCATTCAATACAACTATAGCATGGATAATAAACAATTATCTTGAAACAGGAAATATAATAATAACTATTTTATTATTGCCTCTAGGGCATATTTCCAACAGCCCCTTGCTTCCTTTTGGATCATCATGCCTTGTAAAGTTTCTTGCAAGGCAAACTATGTCTTGTCACGCTTCTCGTCCACCTTTGAGTTGGTGTTGAGTGTTGACCCTAGGCCTGTTCACTCCATATTCATGCCCAACCATAGTTGCCAGCCCTCCATACTTCTTTAGAGCATCATATTGATCTTTGAACTTGGGGCAATCTTTGTTGAGCATCCAACAATGGATGAGGGTGTCGGTGTCAAAATCGGGGGATCTTGGGTAGGGGGTCCCGAACTATGGACCTTAAATCGATGGGTTGCAGGGGACGAAGGAGATATTATTTACCCAGGTTCGGGTCCTCTTGAGGAGGTAAAACCCTATGTCCTCCTTGATTATATTGATGGTGTATGAGGATTACAAAGTTGATCTACCTCGAGATCATGTGAGCTAAAACCCTAGATGTATCAACTTGCCTATGCGGATGAAAACCTCTGGTTTATATAGACACCAGGGGGCCTAGGGTTACATACAATTGGCCTCCAGTTGGGGATAGATGAGCCGAACTAGCCTACTCAACTTGGATGACACGCCAGTCTTTAGAGCTTTCCTTCTTGAATACGAAGTCGTCATGTAGTCCGGTCTTCATTAATATGGCCCATATGGCCGGCCTCTAAGAGATGGGCCGACCATCCGAGGACCCCTTAGTCCAGGACTCCCTCATTAGCCCCCGAACTTGCATCCAACACCGATGTACATGGTCTTTGGGAGCTCCTTGTATCCAGAGTAATCGGCTTGCAAGGTGAGTTCCCTTCATGCTCGACTAGTTTAAACTTGGTCATTTGGTGGCGTCACACCTTTACAGGTACTGCTTAATCAGAAGGTCAAAAGGCCCGAGTGTGAGCAGTTCCTCATCTGACAACCTTTCTGACGAAAGATCGCAATAGCGAGTTATGCCAAAAACTCAATTCGCGGTTCGAGGCCGCTTTTTCACGGGCGCGTCTTTTCAACGTGTGGATCGTGCACCGCATTTAAGGGGATACGGGTAATTGTCTAGGCAATCCCACACGCGTTCACCGGAGCGGTCATTTCGGGAAGTGGCCGGGCCTGTAGTGTAATAAACAGGAACCCTTGGCCTTGTGCCCCCCCCATAAAAAGGAAAAGATCCACACAACCACCACATGCATTCCAGACTTGACCCCTCCCATTCTAGCTTCCAAGCACACATATCCATTTCTCTTTCCATCCTCTCCTAGCTGTCCTCCCCCAAAACCAGCCATGGCCGTATGAGCTTCTCACGGAAACTCGGAGGTCTCATGCATCTCCGACCAAGACATCCGAGAGCTGAAGGACGTCGGCTATCTTTCGTCGGATATTGCTCACCGTGCGCCGGAGGAAGGCCCGGTGGTGCCCACTCCAAGGCAGGCGAAAGAGTGGTCTCCATGCCCTCACTTCATACGGGGACTAGTGTAAGTGCATCTAATGCCCCTTAGTGATTATCGTGTATTGAAGACTTATAGGTTAAGAGACTGGTATGTTTGTGAGTGTACACATGCTCTATAAGTTGTGAGGAGTTTGAGTTATTCGAAGAATATCGACCCCTAAAAATGTATGTCTTCGAGTGAAGACTTTGGTATTTACTCTAAAGACTTTGAAAGTGAGGAAATTGGTGTGTCCGTGAGGAAATCGATGTGAAGACTCTGAAGTGTGAAGACTTCATTTTCATAGTTTCATTTTCTGTATTCTGTGTCATAGGACCACCTTACTGTTAAATGGAGTCGAGGTAAAACTAAGGAAAAGTTTCCAAGTGATTCTCATTTCAAGGCCTACACATTCAAACCCTTCGGATGAAGCCTTTGGAAATCTTCAACAGCTTAGTCAAAAATTTTAGTGACAGAGACGAAGATATGTTGGTCTCTAAAGAATTTTCTCTAACTAAGGAGTTAGGTCTTTGCCAATGCAAATCACCTACATGTAAGGAACATGAGTGAAATGAGGACGTTCACAGTTGAAAGGTTTCGACTGTTGCTGTGCTACGCGCGAGCTGTCCCTAGCCTTATCCACCTAACAGTCATATCATTGGGGCATTAATGTCAATTCATGTCGGGATTGCTCCCTGGCTATAAATAGCCACCACCCATAACCACTAGTTGGTTGGCTCCTTCATGAGAGAAACTAACACTTGTCATTTGAGAGCAACACAATCCTCGAAGACTTCGAGAGAAAATCATCAGTGAGGAAAACCCCCAAACACCCAACACAAAACCCAAATACCCCAAAGTGATTGAGCATCACTTAAAAGATTGTTCCTGTGTGGAACCAGCGGTTGTTACCTTTGAGAACTGTGCATCCTCCGGACGGTTAGGCGCCATGGTCTAGAGCATCCAACAGTGAATTGTGGATCGCCGGGAAACCAAGTTTTGAGGGTTTGGAAGTCTACCCTGAAGACTTGTTGGAAATATGCCCTAGAGGCAATAATAAAGTGATTGTTATTATATTTCCTAGTTCATGATAATTGTTTATTATTCATTCTATAATTGTATTAACGGAAACCATAATACATGTGTGATATATAGATCACAATGTGTCCCTAGTGGGTCTCTAGTTGGCTAGCTCGTTGATCAATAGATGATCATGGTTTCCTGATCATGGACATTGGATGTCGTTGATAAGGGGATCACATAATTGGGGAATGATGTGATGGACAAGACCCAATCCTAAGCGTAGCTCTAGATCATGTTGTTCGTGTGCTAAAGCTTTTCTAATGTCAAGTATCATTTCCTTAGACCATGAGATTGTGCAACTCCCGGATACCATAGGAGTGCTTTGGGTATATCAAACATCACAACATAACTGGGTGATTATAAAGGTGCTCTACGGGTATCTCCGAAAGTGTTTGTTGGGTTGTATGAATCGAGACTGGGATTTGTCACTCCGTGTGACAGAGAGGTATCTCTGGGCCCACTCGGTAATTCGTCATCATATTGAGCTCAGCGTGACTAAGGATTTAGCCACGGGATGATGTGTTACGGAACGAGTAAAGAGACATGCGAGTAACAAGATTTAACAAGGTATAGGGATACAGACAATCGAATCTCGGGCAAGTATAATACCGGTAGACAATGGGAATTGCATACGGGGTTGATTGAATCCCCGACATCGTGGTTCATCTGATGATATCATCGTGGAACATGTGGGAACCGACATGGATATCCAGACCCCGTTGTTGGTTATTGGCCGGAGAGATGTCTCGGTCATGATTGCATGTGTCCCGAACCCGTAGGGTCTACACACTTAAGGTTCGATGAGGCTAGAGTTGTAAAGGGAATAGTATGTGGTTACCGAAGGTTTTTCAAAATCATGGGTGAGATCCCAGATGTCACGCGGAGCTCTGGAATGGTCCGGAGGTAAAAATTGATATATAGGAAGTCCTGTTTTGGTCATCGGAAAAGTTTTGGGCTCATCGGTAGTGTACTGGGAGTGCCGGGAGGGTGCCACAGGACCCCCGGGAGGGGTGTGACGACCAAAGGACTTAATGGGCTGTTATAGGAGGTGGACCAGCCCTTATTGGGCTGGCCAAGGCCTTCCTTAAAGGCCCATGCGGATAGGGATAAGGAGATAAGACTAAATGAGATTTAAATGGAAGAGATCCACCTCTCTTGTGGGAGGTGGATTCCTCCCTTATCTCGGCCGAACCTCTCCTCCTTTGAGGAGGGGCCAAGACAGCCTTCCGTCTCCCTCCTCCTATATATACTTGAGGTTTTGGGATTTTTGAGAAACAATTATCTCTCTCCCACGGCGCAGCCCTACCTCTCTCTTCTTCCTCCTCCGCACCGCTTGGCGAAGCCCTGTCGGAGAACCACATAGCTCCACCACCACCACGCCGTCGTGATGCCGGAGCTCTCCCTAAACTTCGCCTCTCTCCTTGCTAGATCAAGAAGGAGGAGATGTCACCGGGCTGTACGTGTGTTGAACGCGGAGGTGATATGTCCCAAACGTATCTATAATTTCTGCTTGTTCCATGATCTTTTGGGTGACATTGTTATATGTTTTGCTACACTTTTATATCATTTTACACATATTTGGTATAACCTACTAAATCAGTGCACCTAGTGCCAGTTTCTGTCTGCTGATGTCTATTTTGCAGGGGATTTTACCAAATTTTCCGGAGCCCCAAAAATCCCGAGAAAAATATAAAAAAATTTAGCATACCAGAAGCTTCCAGATCACCGAAGATGGGCCAGAGGGGGGCCAGGGGCCGTCCAGGCGACCTCCCAGCGCGGCCTACCCCCTGGCCGCGCCCACAGGCCGCCTGGGTGGGTCCCACGCCCTCCGGTGCTCTCCTTCGGCCTATATTTACCTCTCCGAGAGGAAACCCTTCGATCATATCCAGAATTGCAAATGTCTCCATCGTTCCACCACCGCAGCGCTTCCGAGATCGGGAGCGCCAGAAGACCCCTTCACGGCACCGTGCCGAAGGGAGGATTGACCTCCGGGAGCTTATCCACCACCATGGACGCTTCCCGGACCTGCCGTGAGTAGTCCTCCTTGGACCATGAGTCCATGATCAGTAGCTATGTGATGTATTCTCTCCAATCTTGTGCTTCCATGATTAGTCCTTGTGAGATGCCCTACATGATCAAGGCATCTATGTAATTCTCTTGCTATTGCCATGCTCGGTTTGTTGGGATCCGATGGGTTATGAGATTATGTTCAGATTTTTATGAGTTATATATTTGATTATCCTTTTATATTATGTTCCTTAGTGATTCATGCATGTTCTCCATTGCTATTTATTGCTTTGGCCGAGTAGTAGATTGTAACTCCAAGAGGGAGCGTTATGCGTGATTGTGGGTTCGTGCCCCTCGATGTCTAGTTTGAGTGACAGAAACATGAGACTAGGGGATGTGTTGTTGCCACCAGGGAGAAAACAACGGTGCTTGTGACCTCGGTTGCAAGGATTGTTTACCTTACGCATAGTTCGTTAATGAAGTTGTCCGTTGCTGTGAGTTTACACTCTGGGTGGGGCTAGCAACTTAATACCAGCGAGATGTTGTGGATAGATATCTCAAGGTGGATGATTAGTAAGTAGGTGCTGATGAATAAACGGTCTACTTGTCTTGGCGTACTGCCCATTACTGTTGAACCTCTAACTATCAAGTAGCATAATTAGCATTGCGGTGCGCTCATAATTCTGTCAATTGCCCAACTGTAGTTTGTTTACCCAAGCATAGTTGATTATCATCTTTTGGGAGAGAGACATCACTAGTGAACATCATGTGACTCCGGTCCATATCACCACCATTGCTTACACCTCCATCATTTACTGCTTTCATTTATTTTTCTGTTGCAATCACTATTACTATTCTCGCTTGTGTTTTGATCCTTTGCAAACTACAAGGCCGGAGATATTGACAACCTCTCTGTACTCGTTTGGAGAAAAGTTATTTGTGTGTGTGCGGGTCCATGTCTTTTGCTAGCCAGGACAGCGGACACCTACTTGTTGATCCTAGGAGTCCTCCTGGTTCGATAACCTTACACTCTCCGTGTAAGGGAAAACTTGCTGCTAACTACATCTCAACCTTCCACTTGGGGTAACCAACAAGGAGCGAGAAGTATATACATCATCTCGTCATAAGGAGGCACCGTCATTCAGTGCATAGATCGAAATCTACCGCAATCTGAATCGTTGCGAGTACGACTCCATCAACCGCGTTCTAGCAACACTTCCTCTTAGCGATCTTCAAAGGTATGAAGATGCTCTACTACTTCACTCATTGCTCGTTTCTCCATGGATAGATCCTTGTATGGCGTAGGTTTTTTTTTGAAATTACTACGATCCCCAACTATGGCATCCGAGCCAAGGTTCCATGCGTAGATTCTATGCACGAGTAGAACACAGAAGTTGTGGGCGCTAATTTGTCAATTTTCTTGCTGTTACTAGTCTTATCTTGATTCGGCGACATCGTGGGATGAAGCGGCCCGAAATGACTTTACACGTACTCTTACGTTAGACTGGCTCCACCGACTGATATGCACTTGGTGCATAAGGTGGCTAGCGGGTGTTTGTCTCTCCCACTTTCGTCGGATCGGATTCGATGAAGAGGGTCCTTATGAAGGATAAATAGCATTGGCATATTAACGTTGTGGCTGTCACGTAGGTAAGAAACGTTCTTGCTGGAAATCCTAACCAGCCACGTAAAAACTTGCAACAACAATTAGAGGACGTCTAACTTGTTTTTGCAGGGTATGCTATGTGATGTGATATGGCCAAAAGGATGTGATGTATGAGATTGATCATGTTCTTGTAATAGGATTCATGACTTGCATGTCGATGAGTATGACAACCGGCAGGAGCCATTGGAGTTGTCTTAATTTATTTTATGAGATGCAACGCCATGTTGATTACTTTACTTCATCGCTAAAGGTTAGCTATAGTAGTAGAAGTAATAGTTGGTGTGACGACTTCATGACGACACAATGATGGAGATCGTGGTGTCATGCCCCGTGACGATGATGATCATGGTGCCCTGAAGATGGTGATAAAAGGAGCAAGATGATATTGGCCATATCATGTCACTATATGATTGCATGTGATATTTATCATGTTTTACATCTTATTGCTTAGAACAACGGTAGAAAATATAAGATGATCCCTCATTAAAATTTCAATATATGTATTCCCCTAAGTGTGCACCGTTGCGAAGGTTCGTTGTTTCGAAGCACCACGTGTTGATCGGATGTGATAGATTCTAACGTTCGCATACAACGGGTGTAATCCAGTTTGCACACACTGAACACTTAGGTTGACTCGACGATCCTAGCATGTACAAACATGACCTCGAATATAGGAGACCATAAGTTCGAACATGAGTCCTATGGTTGATACGATCAGCATAGAGATGCTCACCATTGATGACTAGTCCGTCTCACGTGATGATCGGACTCGGGCTAGTCGACGTGGATCATGTGTCACTTGGATGACTAGAGGGATTTCGATCTAAGTGGGAGTTCATTAGTAATTTGATTTGATGAACTTAATTATCATAAACTTAGTCTAAAAAGTTTCTTTACAAATATTGTAGATCAAATGGCCAATGCAAATGTCTCATTCAACTTCAACGCGTTCCTAGAGAAAACCAAGCTGAAAGCCGATGGGAGCAACTATGCGGATTGGGCTCGTAAATTGAAGCTCATCCTCAATGCTACCAAGAAGGCATATGTATTTAATGCACCGCTAGGTGATTCTCCCGTTCCCGTGGCAGACCATGGCGTTAGGAACGCCTGGCAGTCGCGGAGTGATGACTACTCTCTTGTTCAGTGCAGCATGCTTTACAGTTTAGAACCGGGGCTCCAAAGGCGTTTTGAGCATCATGGAGCATATGAGATGTTTGAGGAGCTGAAACTTGTTTTTCAAGCTCATGCCCGGGTCGAGTGATATGAAGTATCTGACAAGTTCCTTAGCTGTAAGATGGAGGAAAATAGTTCTGTCAGTGAGCACATACTCAGAATGTGTGGATTGCACAACCGCTTGACTCAGGTGGGAGTTGAACTTCCGGATGATGCGGTCATTGACAGAATCCTGCATTCGCTTCCACCTAGCTATAAAGGCTTTGTGATGAATTACAACACACAAGGGATGGAAAGACTATTCCCGAGTTGTATTTAATGCTGAAATCTGCAAAGGTAGAAATCAAGAAAGAAGATCAAGTTTTGATGGTCAATAAGACCACCAGTTTCAAGAAGGGCAAGGGTAAGAAAAGCTTCAAGAAAGACGGCAAAGCAGTTGCCGCGCCCGGTAAGCCAGTTGTCGGGAAGAAGTCAAAGAAAGGACCCAAGCCTGAGACTGAGTGATATTACTGCAAGGGAACCGATCACTGGAAGCGGAATTGCCCTAAGTACTTAGCGGACAAGAAGACCGGCAATGTCAAAGGTATATGTGATATACTTGTTATTGATGTGTACCTTACCAACGCTCGTAGTAGCTCCTGGGTATTTGATACTGGTGCTGTTGCTCACATTTGCAACTCTAATCAGGAACTGCGGAACAAGCGTAGGCTAGCTAAGGACGAGGTGACGATGCGCGTCGGGAATGGTTCCAAGGTCGATGTGATCACCGTCGGTACGCTACCTCTACATCTACCTTCGGGATTAGTTACAAACCTTAATAATTGTTATTTAGTATGAGATTTAAGCATGAACAGTGTATCGGGATCTCGCTTGATGCAAGATGGCTACTTATTTAAATCTGAGAATAATGGTGTTCTATTTATATGAGTGGTATGTTTTATGGTCATGCCCCGCTGATAAATGGTTTATTCCTGATGAATCTTGATCATGATGATACACATAGTCATAGTGCGAGTACCAAAATATGTAAGGTTGATAATGATAGTTCCACATACTTGTGGCACTGCCACCTTGGTCATATCGGTGTAAAACGCATGAAGAAACTCCATACTGATGGACTTAGGAGTCTCTTGATTTTGAATCATTTGACACATGCGAACCATGCCTCATGGGCAAGATGAGCAAGACTCCGTTCTTTGGAATAATGGAGCGAGCAACCAACTTATTGGAAGTAATACATACTGCTACCTCTTGATCTTGCGTTGGTTTTTCCCTTGAAGAGGAAAGGGTGATGCAGCATAGTAGCAGTAAGTATTTCCCTCAGTTTGTGAACCAAGGTATCAATCCAGTAGGAGAATCAAGCCAAGTGTCCAAAGTACCTGCGCAAACACAAACGAGCTTGCACCCAACGCTATAAAGGGGTTGTCAAACCCTTCAAGATTGATTGCAAAGTGAGATCTGAAGGTGGAAAGTGCAACGAAGTAAAAGTGTAAGGCTGAAAATATGATGTGAAGTAGACCCGGGGGCCATAGTGTTCACTAGAGGCTTCTCTCAAAATAGCAAATATTACAATGGGTGAACGAATTACTGTCGAGCAATTGATAGAACCGCGCAAAGTCATGACAATATCTAAGGCAATGATCATACATATAGGCATCACGTCCGAGACAAGTAGACCGATACTCTGTGCATCTACTATTATTACGTCACACATCGACCGCTATCCAGCATGTATCTAGTGTATTGAGTTCATGACGGACAGAGTAACGCCTTAAGCAAGATGTCACGATGTAGAGGGATAAATTCATGCAATAGATATAAACCCCATCTTTTTTACCCTTGATGGCAACAACACATGCGTGCCTCGCTACCCCTTCTGTAACTGGGTGAGGTCACCGCACGGTATGAACCCAAAACCAAGTACTTCTCCCATTGCAAGAATCATAGATCAAGTTGGCCAAACAAAACCCACAACTCGAAGAGAATTAAAAGGATATGAAATCATGCATATATGAGATCAGAAGAAACTCAAATAAGATTCATAGATAATCTGATCATAAATCCACAATTCATCGGATCTCGACAAACACACCGCAAAAGAAGATTACATTGGTTAGATCTCCATGAAGATCATGGAGAACTTTCTATTGAAGATCCAAGAGAGAGAAGAAGCCATCTAGCTAGTAGCTATGGATCCGAAGGTCTATCGTGAACTACTCACGCATCATCGGAGAGGCAATGGTGTTGATGAAGAAGCCCTCCGTATCTGAGCCCCCCCTCCGGCAGGGCACCAGAACGTGCCCCAGATGGGATCTTGCGGAGACAGAAGCTTGCGGTGGCGGAAAAGTATTTTCCTGGATCTCTCTCGTGGTCTTGGATTTTTCGGGGATTTATAGGCGGAAGAAGTAGGGCAGACGAGCCACACAGGGCCCACAAGCCTGCTAGGCGTGGCCCCCCTGGCCGCGCCTAGGGGGCTTGTGGCCTCCCCTGGTGCCCTCTGCCTTGGTTCTCACGCCCCCTGCGTATCTTCTGTTCCGTAAAAAATCTTATTGGAAGTTTTATTCCGTTTGGACTCCGTTTAATATTCTCCTCTAAAAGGGTCGAAAACACGGAAAAAACAGGAACTGGCACTTAGCACTGAGTTAATAAGTTAGTCCCAAAAAAGATATAAAAGGCATACAAAACATCCAAAGTTTGACAAGATAATTGTATGGAACCATAAAAAATTATAGATTCATTGGAGACGTATCAAGCATCCCCATGTTTAACTCCTACTCGTCCTCGAGTAGGGGAGTGACAAAGACATAATTTTTGATGTGGAATGCTACCTAGCATATTTGTCTTTTGTAACTTCTTTCATGTGACATGAATGTTCAGATCCGTAAGATTCAAAACAATAGTTTTCTATTGACATGAAAACAATAATACTTCAAGCAAACTAGCAATGTAATCATGAACTTTTGAAATAACAAGGCCAAAGAAAGTTATCCCTACAAAATCATATAGTCTGGCTATGCTCCATCATCCCCACACAACTAATTTAAATCATGCACAACCCCGATATTGGCCAAGTAATTGTTTTCACACTCTTACTTTCTCAAACCTTTTTCAACTCTCACGCAATACATGAGCGTGAGCCATGGAAATAGCACTATAGGTGGAATAGAGTGTGGTGGAGGTTGTGAGACAAAAAGGAGGAGATGGTCACATCGACTCGGCGTATCAAAGGGCTATGGAGATGCCCATTAATAGATATCAATGTGAAAGAGTAGGGATTACCATGCAATGGATGCACTTAGAGCTACAAGTATGTGAAAGCTCAAAAGGAGAACTAGTGGGTGTGCATCCAACTTTCTTGCTCACAAATACCTAGGGCAATTTTGAGGAAGCCCATCATTGTAATATACAAGCCAAGTTATATAATGAAGATTCCCACTAGCATATGGTGGTGACTGTCGTGGGTATAAGTCTGACAGTAGATGTGTAGGGTACGAAAGGATGGGCAGAGCCTTAGCTACGACGAGGATGTATGAGTTCAGGCCCCTTTACGGTGGAGGTAAAAGCCCTACGTCTCAGTGCTCTTGGGAGCTTAGTGTCGAGTGTAATATCAGATTACAGTAAAAGCCAACCCCCGCACCAGTGGGAAAGGGCGGCTTATATAGAGTGCGCTGCCCTTCATAATGGCCCGGTGGACAGGGGTGGAATAGTGGCGAATAAATGCCTACGTTACAGGTAACGTATGACTTAAATGCTAATAATGGTGTATGAAAACGTATGACCGTTGCCCTCCTGGGAGGTTACGATGTACAGAGTGGAATTCAGTCGGTACGTTAAATACGCTTCGAATGCTCGTCACCGAGTGGATGATGGAGTAGTCCTTAGTTCAGTACGGATCCGACTGGTATGGATGTGACTTTGGCGTTGTTTGCCTCGATCCATTTTATCCTTTCAACTAGTGATCCGAGTGAATATACCCGTGAAACGAACCGTCAGGGACCAAGTGATTCCGTGGAATCTTTTGATGTGACCGGTCAAACTGACAGCGGCGGATTTTCCGAGATCCTCAAATTTCGGTTGCCGCGCGCTCAGCGGGGATGACGACATCGCCATCGAGTAGGTTTGGCCGCCTCGATTACCGCGCCTTTATATTCTCCACAAACATCGCAGCAGCCGGTCGGGGGGATAAGATTTCGGGGCCACCTGTTAGCGACTCAGTCGGAAGCTTATATAAGCCCCTCCGGCGGGGATTTCTTGTTGCGCTGCTCATCTTCCTCGCATTAACCCCGCTCCTCCCGCGGCTCTCTGCACGCCCCAAGTCTCCTTCTTCCTCTCCTCCTCTGAGGACCTGTTGCCTTTGCCATGACGAAGGGGCAGACCAGCAAACTCGAGTCGCAGAAGAAGAAGAAGAAGGGGGCGGCCCCTGCTCAGCGGCGACAACGGGCACTGCCGGCGGGTTGGATCCAGGGGGATTTCCTCCCCTCCACGGTGACGGCGGACGACTTGCTAGAGCTGGTGGAGCACGACATGATCATCAGCAAGTCGTGGAGGCTGCCGGAGGGCGAGACGGAGCCGGCGCCGAAGGAGGGGGAGCGCGTTCTGCTGCTCAGCCACGTGTTCAGGGGCTTCTCCTTGCCTCCCCATCCCTTCTTCCGAGGTATTATGAATTACTTCGGGGCGCAGCTCCATCATTTTCCTCCAAACGCGATAGCCCACCTTGGCGCATTCGTCACCCTTTGCGAGTGTTTTATTGGATGCCCCCCACTGGGGGCTCTTTAAGTACGCCTTCTCCGCTAGGTCCCAAACCGTCAAAAAGCTTAGCCAGTCGGACAATAAGACCCATCTCCTCCAGCTCTGCGGGGGCTTAGGCTTCCAGAAGAAAACAAAGAGTAGCTACCCCCTCTCCAGTTGTCTGAGTCAGTTAGGAACTGGCAATCGACCTGGTTCTATTGCCAAGACATTGCTTGTCCGAATGCTTCCATTGGGTTGCCACCTTTTAGCCTAGACCGTCCGGCCCCTCCGAGGCAACTTGCGCTCTCAAAGGGGGAAAAGATCCAGATCCAGCCTCTGGTCGACGCGCTGATAGCCGTCGTCCGCAAGGGAGTCACCGGCACGGACTTGCTGGAGACTTTTCTGGGTCGGCGCATCCAGCCGCTGCAAGCCCGACACCACGCCATGTGGCACTACGCGGGGCCTGAGGATTCCACTCGGACTCATCCAGAATGCGTGACCGGGGAGACAGTGATAGCGTGGGTCCACGGCATCACAGGCGCATGCGACAACCCCCGAGGAGCCCGGCGGGTGAAGCCCTTCCGCGCCGATAATCCTCCTCCGAATGAGGTGGGCACATCTTGTCGAGTGCTTTCAATCTTCTTAGATTTATCGCTTTTCTTGTACCGCCACCTGACGTCTAACGTTGCCGACTGTGTTTTGCGCAGGAGTGGACCAACTGGTATTCCGCCGTCTCGAACGGGAATCCAGCTGAGGAAGAGGAGGGCAGCCAGGAGGGCAGCGTGGATAGCGCTGAGTACGTCTCCAACAGTGGGGAGACGGAGGAGGAGACCGAAGAGGAGGAGGAGGAGGTTGGGGAGTAGAGCTCGCCACCTCCACCATCAGAGCATCGAACTAAGCGCCGTCACGATCCCGCGACTCCGCCGGCTCCTCCAGCGGCCCCGAGTGCTCCGCCAGCTCCTCCCGTGGCTCCGAGTGCTTGAAGTGTGAAGAGGACCAGGGACGCTGCTGCCGAGCCCACGGACCAGCCATCCAAGGTGGCCAAACCGAGTGGGCCTAAGCCTCGGAAAGCTTTGCCTCGGACGAGGATCGCTGTTCTAGTCGCCTCAGCGTAAGTGTCTTGTTCTCCCATCCTCTTTCAGTATCTGACTGAACTCATGCTTATCCATCGAGTGGATTTTACTCGACAGAGCTGCTACCTCCGCCACCTCTCTGCCGCGGCAGGACGATGATCCCATGGATACGGATAACGCTGCCACATCCCAGCAAGGTACGTTGTCACGACTCCGAGAGTTTGTATTATTGTTTCGCGAGTGCTGTCTTTAATCTTGCCCTTTTTCTGTAATTTCATGTTGTTCAGTCGGGCTTCCTTCGGAGGTGATTCATCTGGAGGACGACGACCAAAGGGGGTCAGGGCCAGCTTTGGCGCATGTCCTTGAGGTTGTCCCATCTGCTGCTGCTCCCACCATGAACGTGCCGCTGACCGAGACGATGCCGCCGACTGAGACGGTGCCCCTCGCGGCGAAACTGACTCGAGCGGAGCTTGGGATGCCCAAGGAGTCTTCTGTCATGTCGGGTCCGTCAACCGTTCAATATGACGCCCGACACCTCCCACAAGACCAGGTGTGGGCCGCCAAGGACGCCATGGTGCAGGTGGAGCTGATGGTGGGTGACGCCAAGGGATCGTATGACTCCATCACGTCTTTGTACAAGAAAAGCTTGGAACTCCGGGAGGATATTCGAGTAAGTGCGCTAGTAAGTGTTTACTTTCCTCTTGTTACCCACTGGGGGTTTAAGTGATATACTCGGATACAGTAGGATTATTTTGCAGTGGGTTCACTCCGAGTGAGCCCAGTGGGTGTAGTCCCCGAGACTTCTGTCGAGTGCTTGCACCGGCAGTTGTCTTTATATGTATTTCCCGTGATCTGAGCAGATCAGAGCTGATCTGCCCGAATATTACCAATGGGGGCACTCGGAGTGCACCCACTAGATGTAGTTCCCGAGAGTAGTGTTACTCAGGTCGGGTAATAGCATTCTCGTAGATTTGTCTGTTTTTCATGGAGCTCAATAGGGCCGACCTGTTCGAGCTTCATGCCAGTGGGGTCACTCTTAGTGAACCCACTAGGTGTAGTCCCCGAGACCGCTGTCGATTGCTTGCATCAGCAGGGGTCTGAAGAACTTTGAATGTTTTTTCATATGAGTCGCTACTTTTTCCTTGTTGAATGTATCTCATCTTCCCTTTGCTCTTATTTGGCCGAAGACTTGCGAAATGGGATCCGCGTACAATGCTCTGAAGGCTGAGAAGATTCAGCTTGCTGCGGACTTGAAGGCGGCTTTGAATGACCTGGCTGGAGTGAACGGGGCTCTTGCTGACCGAGAGAAGTATTTGGAGGAGTCCCGGGAGACCAACAAGGCATTGCTAGCCGAAATTGAAAAATTGAAGTCAAAGAACCGAACGGATGGGCCAGCTGAAGTTGATGAACACTCGGTGCATGGCGCAGGAGAAGTACGTCATCAACTTGGCAAGGAAGATGGTTGCACTGCTTGGTGGTAAGTTTTTGCCGAGTGCTTCTTGAATTTGGAGTTCATTTTGCGCTTACTTTCTTCTTCTCTTTTCTTTGCAGACTTCTGTCGGGACGCTGAGGCTGAAGCATCCGACATTGGACGGTCGGTTGTTCCGAACGTTCCACTCGGCGATGAAGCCAACCGGGACTTGCTCCGAGCGCATATTCGCCTTAGCAGAGTGGGGCCTTTTGTTGGCCGCCTGAGAGAAGTCATCGACCGAATCGATAAGGAGCTATGGACTAAAGACGATTCCCGGCAAGAAATAGATGGGTTGATGACTCGGCTGGAGGACGTCCCGAGCAGAGTGCAGGCATGGAAGAAGTCTGCCACTCGTTGTGGTGCGGACGTGGCGCTATCTCTGGTCCGAGTGCACTGCAAGGAAGCTCGTGAAGAAAAGCTGAAGACGTTGCAGGTCTCCAACACCGAGAAGCTTCGATTCGAAGATTTCATGGAGACCTTCCTCGACACAGCCACTCGCATCGCAGACGGGATCGACCTTGACACCTTTGTGAAGCCTGCCAGTCCTGGTGGCGCTTGAAAAACTTTATGGTGAACACACATTTACCTCGGTATGCCGAGTGGTATCTGTATCAAACTTTGGCCACTGCTGTTGGCCATCACATTCTTGGTTCCAACTTTGAATTCGAATCGAATATTTCGCTCTCCTTTCGCTAAGTTTTTTTTGACACGATTTTGGCTCGTGGTTTTTGTTTGGCGTTTCTTGGTGAAGCTAATGGCAAACATGCGGAGCATGTAGTTGTTAGTTGTCTTCACATCCACATGAGCCTCAATGAGGGTCTGCCAAGTCTCCGAGTGCGCACTCGGAGCGAGCTTTTACTTAGGCGATTCTGGGTCGCGGCTAAGTCTTCGAGTGCGACTTTTAGTGCACACTCGGAATGAGTTGTTACCCATGTAGTTGTCCGTTGTCTTCACATCCACATGAGCCTCAATGAGGGTCTGCTCAGCCTCCGAGTGGATCTCGAGTATACACTCGGAGGAAGCTTTTTTACTTAGGCGACTCTGAGTCGCAGCTAAGTCCCCGAGCGCGACTTTTCGTGCACACTCGGAATGAGTTGTTACTCATGTAGTTGTCAGTTGTCTTCACATCCACATGAGCCTCAATGAGGGTCTGCTAAGCCTCCGAGTGGATCTCGAGTATACACTCGGAGGAAGCTTTTTACTTAGGCGACTCTCAGTTGCAGCTAAGTCCTCGAGTGCGACTTTTCGTGCACACTCGGAATGAGTTGTTACTCATGTAGGTGTCAATTGTCTTCACATCCACATGAGCCTCAATGAGGGTCTGCTAAGCCTCTGAGTGGATCTCGAGTATACACTCGGAGGAAGCTTTTTACTTAGGCGACTCTGAGTCGCAGCTAAGTCCCCGAGTGCGACTTTCAGTGCACACTCGGAGAGAGATTTGTACTTAGGCGACTCTGGGTCACAGCTAAGTCCCCGAGTGCGACTTTTAGTGCACACTCGGAGAGAGTTTGTACTTAGGCGACTCTGGGTCACAGCTAAGTCCCTGAGTGCGACTTTTAGTGCACACTCGGAGAGAGTTTTTTACTTAGGCGACTCTGGGTCGCAGCTAAGTCCCCGAGTGCGACTTTTAGTGCACACTCGGAGAGAGAGTTTTTTACTTAGGCGACTCTGGGTCGCAGCTAAGTCCCCGAGTGCGACTTTTAGTGCACACTCGGAGAGAGAGTTTTTACTTAGGCGACTCTGGGTCGTAGCTAAGTCCCCGAGTGCGACTTTTAGTGAACACTCGGAGAGAGAGTTTTTTACTTAGGCGACTCTGGGTCGCAGCTATGTCCCCGAGTGCGACTTTTAGTGCACACTCGGAGAGAGTTTGTACTTAGGCGACTCTGGGTCGCAGCTAAGTCCCTGAGTGCAACTTATAGCGCGCACTCGGAGCGAATTTTGTAGACCGGAGTCTGCAAACGCGGAAGAATTTTAAACCTGCAAGAAATCAATGTGCTTTGTATTACTTCAATGATACTTGTTCTTTACATTGTCCCCGTCGGCGGTCATGTGTAGAAGCGCTTCAGGAGATCTCTATTCCATGCTCGCGGCTCGTCCGTTTCCCTGTCGAGGTTGTAAAGTCGATACGCCACATTGTTCAGCACCTTAGAGATGGTGAAGGGTCCTTCCCAGGCGGGAGCCAACTTGTGTGGTCTCTGCTGATCCACTCGGAGCACCAAGTCGCCTGCTTGGAATGTGCGACTCCTGACGTGTCGCGCGCGAAATCGCCGCAGATCTTCTTGATAAATTGTTGAGGAGTCAGTGCCATCTCGCGCTCTTCTTCTAGAAGATCCACTCCGTCTTGCCTAGCTTGCTCTGCTTCGACTTCGGAGAAGAGTTCGACTCGTGGAGAGTTGTGAAGCAAGTCACTCGGAAGGACCGCCTCTGCTCCATAAACAGGGAAGAATGGGGATCGCCCTGTAGATCTATTCGGAGTTGTGCGGAGGCCCCACAACACCGAAGGAAGTTCGGTGACCCATGCGCCGGCTGCATGTCCAACTTCTCGCAGGAGTCGAGGCTTCAACCCTTGAAGAATAAGACCATTTGCCTGGTCTGCTTGCCCTTTTGTTTGGGGGTGTGCCACGGATGCAAAATCCACTCGGATTCCTTGGCCTGTGCAAAAGCCTTTGAACCTGTCCGAGTCGAAGTTTGTGCCGTTGTCGGTGATTATGCTGTGCGGAACCCCGTATCTGAAGATGATGTCTCTGATGAATTTGATGGCTGTAAGGGCATCAAGCTTCTTGATGGGCTTGGCTTCAATCCACTTGGTGAACTTGTCGGCTGCTACCAGCAGATGAGTGAATCCCCCTTGGCCTGTTCTGAATGGTCCGACTGTATCTAATCCCCACACGGCGAACGGCCAAACAAGAGGGATTGTCTTCAGCGCAGATGTTGGCTTGTGGGACTTGTTCGAATAGAACTGACAGCCTTCGCATCGGTCGACCATATCTTTTGCCATTTCATTCGCGTGCAACCAGAAGAAACCAGCTCTGAATGCTTTGGCGAAGATTGCTCTTGAGGAGGCATGATGGCCGCAGGTTCCCGAGTGAATTTCTTCCAAGATTAACTATCCCTCCTCAGGGGAGATGCACCGCTGAAGGACGCCTGAAACACTTTCCCTATGCAACTGGCCATCAATGACGGTGAAGGACTTCGATCTGCGGACGATCTGCCTAGCTTGGACTTCGTCTTTTGGTAACTCTTGCCTCAGGATGTACGCAATGAACGACACAATCCATTCGGGGATGAGAGCAAGAATCTCCATGATCAAATCAACCACAGCAGGGACCTCGACTTCAGTCAGATCTGTTGAGCTCTTCGGTTGTACTGCTTCCTCTGTAAAAGGATCTTCTTTTATTGAGGGGAGGTGTAGGTGCTCGAGGCAGACATCACTCGGGAATGGTCTCCCAGTGGATCCAAGTTTCGCCAATTCATCTGCCGCTTGGTTTTTCAGTCGGGGAACATGGTGAAGTTCCAGACCTTCAAACTTCTTCTCGAGCTTCCTTACTGCGTTGCAGTATGCAGTCATGGTGGGGTTCCTTACGTCCCACTCCTTCATCACTTGATTAACCACCAAATCCGAGTCGCCATAGACCATCAGGCGACGGACGCCGAGTGTGATGGCCATGCGCAATCCGTAAAGGAGAGCTTCGTACTCTGCCTCGTTGTTGGAAGAATCAAAATGTATTTGCAACACATACTTGAGTTTATCACCTTTTGGCGATATGATCACTACGCCAGTGCCAGAGCCATTCAACATCTTGGACCCATCGAAGAACATGGTCCAATGAGCCGAGTAGATGTGAGTCGGTTGCTGTTGTTCTACCCATTCTGCTATGAAGTCAGCCAGGGCTTGAGAATTTATAGCCTTCTTGGCTTCGAACTTGATGTCGCAGTATAACATCTCCATTGCCCACTTCGCCACTCGGCCTGATGCGTCCCGATTGTGGAGGATTTCCGAAAACGGAGCATCAGATATGACAGACACCGAGTGGTCTTGGAAATAATGAGCCACCTTCTTTGCAGTCATGTAGATCCCATAAATAAGCTTTTGATAATGGGGATACCTCTGCTTGGAAGGAGTGAGGACTTCGGAGACATAATATACTGGCCGCTGAACCTTGTACGCTTTGCCTTCTTCTTCGCGTTCGACTGTGAGAACAGTGCTGACGACTTGATTTGTAGACGCGATGTATAGAAGAAGGGGTTCTTTACTGAGCGGGGCAGTAAGAACCGGCTGGGTGGAAAGCAGGGCTTTGAGGTCGTCGAATGCAATTTGGGCTTCGTCTGTCCACTCGAAAGTATCTGATTTCTTCATGAGTCGGTACAGAGGTAACGCCTTGTCGCCGAGCAGAGCGATAAACCTGCTCAAAGCCGCTAGGCAACCTGTGAGCCTTTGAACATCATGTATTCTGACCGGCCGCTCCATTCGGATGATGGTCCCGATCTTTTCGGGGTTGACATCGATCCCTCGTTCGGAAACGAAGAAACCGAGTAACTTCCCGCTGGGAACGCCGAATGAACACTTGGCTAGGTTGAGCTTGATATAGTACCTACGTAGGTTGGCGAATGTTTCTGCCAAGTCAGTCAGCAGGTCAGAACCTTTGCGTGACTTGACTACGATATCGTCCATATATGCCTCCACATTTCGACTGGTCTGGTCAAGGAGGCATTTTTGGATCATGCGCATAAAAGTTGCTCCTGCATTCTTCAAACCGAATGGCATAGTGATGTAGCAGAAACACCCGAATGGGGGTGATGAAGGATGTATTTAATTCATTCGGACCATACAGACGGATCTGATGATAGCCTGAATAGGCATCAAGGAATGATAAACGCTCGCAGCCCGCAATCGAATCAACAATTTGATTAATGCGGGGGAGCGGGAAATGATCTTTCGGGCAGACCTTATTGAGATGCTTGAAATCGATGCACATATGGAGAGACTTGTCCTTCTTGGGCACCATGACAACATTGGCGAGCCACCCGGAGTGGTGTACCTCGCGAATGAAGTTGGCCGCCAAAAGTTTAGCCACCTCCTCTCCGATTGCCTTCCTTTTGTGCGCGGCGGACCGACGCAGGCGTTCTCGGACGGGCCGAGAAGCAGGATCCACATGCAGTCGGTGCTCAGCCAACTCCCTGGGTACACCTGGCATGTCAGCGTGCTTCCATGCGAAAATGTCCCAGTTCTCACGGAGGAATTCGATGAGCTCGGCTTCCTATTTTCGATCAAGGGTGGTGGAGATGTTCGTCGGGGCAGCGGCGTCGTCCATCGGGTGGATGCTGACTTTCTTTGTGTCTCCCGCCGACTGGAATGCGGACTCTGAAGCTGGCTTCTTCGAACGCATCAAGTCTGCGGGGTCGGCTGTCTTCTTGTACTCATCCAGCTCGAGAATAGCCATCTGCTGATCGGCGATCCTCGACCCCTGCTGCAGACAGTCCTTGGCCCGCTGCCGATTGCCTGTGACCGTGATCACACCTTTGGGACCCGACATCTTCAGCTTCAAATACACGTAACATGGACGGGCCATGAAACGCGCATACGTCGGACGGCCCAGAATCACATGGTATGCACTCTGGAAGTCCACCACCTCAAATGTCAGCTTTTCCTTGTGGAAGTTCTTGTTGGAGCCGAAAACGACGTCCAACGCGATCTGGCCAATTGACTTGGCCTTTCGTCCCGGGACGACTCCGTGGAACTGCATGCTGCTCTCGCTAAGTTTGGACATCGAAATGCCCATCCCCTTGAGAGTGTCGGCGTACATGATGTTCAAGCCGCTGCCGCCGTCCATGAGGACTTTGTGCAGTCAGACTCCTTCCACCACCGGGTCGACGACCAGAGCTTGCCTCCCTGGGGTGGGCACGTGTGCTGGATGGTCCGACTGATCAAAGGTGATCGCAGTCTGAGACCATTTGAGGAACGTGGGGTTGGTTGGGGTTGCCATGTTCACCTCCCTGTTCATCAGCTTCAGTCGACTCTTGCTTTCCACGTCAGCAAAAATCATCAATGTTGCATGGACTTGGGGGAACGGATCCTCCTTGTCATCATCATCCTTCTTGGTGTCCTTTTCACTCGGCTGGCCCTCACCGAATCCTTGGATCAGGAGGCGACATTGTCGAGTGGTGTCCTTCGGGAATATGGCGTTGCCTTCTTCGTCCATCTTCGTGTGGATTGGAGATGGCTGATCCAGGATGGAATTTCCGAATTGTTTCTTCTTGGGGGTATACTGAGCTTTCCCCTTACCCTTGAACTTGGCATTCGTAATGGCTGCTGCCTCTGCCTGTGGAGTGGATGGAGCTTTCTGCTTTTGCTTCTGATTGTTGTTCCCATCTTCGTCGGCGGCTGCCTTATGTTTGACGCTACGTATGCGGTCCTCTTCTTCGCCATTTGCATAGCGTGCGGCTATCTCCCTCATCTTGCTCATGGAGATGTGGCCTGTCCGACCGAACTTCAGGTACAGATCTCTATACCGCACGCCTGCCTTGAAGGCGCAGACTGCTTGGTGCTCTGTGACGTTCTCCACCGTGTGATAGAGGGTCGTCCAGCGCTGGATGAAATCGCGCAGGGGCTCGTTTTGCTTCTGGACACAGTGTTGGAGCTCCACGAGACCAGCAGGACGCTTGCACATAGCCTCGAAGGTCCTGATGAAGACTCGGGACAGATCTGCCCAGCTGTAGATGCTTGACGGAGCTAACTGGTTCAACCAAGCTCGCGCCGAGCCGTCGAGTATCAGGGGGAGATGTTTCATGGCGACCTGGTCATCTCCACCATCGACCTGGACCGCCAATCTGTAGTCGTCCAGCCACATTTCTGGCTTGGACTCTCCTATGAACTTGCTGATTCCCGTCGCCAATCGGAAGTTGGGAGGGATGTCAGCTGAACGGATGGCCCGACTGAAGCACTCGGGACCAGAGACGATGGTCCTGCTTCCACTCGGACGGTCTCTATCGTGACCATCACGGTGGGCTCGACTCGTGTCGACCTTCCTCTGGGCGATGTACCCTCTTGCGTCAGGCCTTGGATCATACGCGTCACCGACTGAACGCCGATCATCGTGATGCCGGGGCCGTAAGGCCCACCCCGCGGAGGGGTGCGTGAACGGCGACGATCTTCGGGATTCCTGGAATGGCTGCCCCCTCCGCGTCGCTGATGAGAGTCGGGGCTGAAAACCGACCGATGCGTGTTCGCGTGAACATAACTGTTGTGGATCCTGTTGTGCGAGTGGGAGACCGCCGAATTTTGCTGCTGCGCCGTATGCAATAGGGCACGGATATGCTCGATCCCTCTACCAGCCTCTGAATCAGTCGGTTGGAGGGAATCGGCTATCTTGGCAGCGGCAGCCAGGTTGAGGACGGGTGTGCGGAACACCTCGACGTTGCTCTGGCGAGTGTGTCGACTGGCAGAACGGTGGTGTTGACGACGAGCGCCGAATGATTCGCCGACCTCATGCTCGTTCAGACCAGTTCGGAGGGGACTTTCATGGGAATCGTCCATGAGAACTTCGGCTGCAGGCCCGCGACCCAAGTACTCGGAAGGTCACTCAGTCGGAACTGAGTCCAAGCACTGGGACGGCGGCGCGACCACAACCGACTCGAGGACCGCCACTTGAGAGGACGCATTCTGTTGCGCCTGGGCGTGTCGTACCCAACGCTGGAGCCGTGGACGACGGGACCGCTTGTTGCGGTGCGTGACGGGGGCCGATTGCTGCAGAAGAAGGACGCCGCTGGAACCGGCACGGAAGTGCGTAGCCCCGCGACTGGGGAGCGCCTCGACATCGAGAGGCGCATCCCGAAGCCATGCCGAATCGTCGACGACGAAGGAGAGTGAGCCGAAGAGGATCTCATGACTCATGCACAAATCTCCGCCGGATGACATGGTGAAAAGATGAAGTAGCAAACTTGCCGGAAGTCGCTTAGACGCCTGCCCCACGGTGGGCGCCAACTGTCGTGGGTATAAGTCTGACAGTAGATGTGTAGGGTACGAAAGGATGGGCAGAGCCTTAGCTACGACGAGGATGTATGAGTTCAGACCCCTCTACGGTGGAGGTAAAAGCCCTACGTCTCAGTGCTCTTGGGAGCTTAGTGTTGAGTGGAATATCAGATTACAGTAAAAGCCAACCCCCGCACCAGTGGGGAAGTGCGGCTTATATAGAGTGCGCTGCCCTTCATAATGGCCCGGTGGACAGGGGTGGAATAGTGGCGAATAAATGCCTACGTTACAGGTAACGTATGCCTTAAATGCTGATAATGGTGTATGAAAACGTATGACCGTTGCCCTCCTGGGAGGTTACGATGTACAGAGTGGAATTCAGTCGGTACGTTAAATACGCTCCGAGTGCTCGTCACCGACTGGATGATGGGGGAGTCCTTAGTTCAGTCAGAACTATCTAAGGGTCTTGTCCTCTATGAAGGGTAGTCCTTGGGTAGAACCTATAGGGCAGGCCTATGACCCTACCCTGGGACGATAAGCCCATCAGTGACGAAACAAGAGACTCTCGATCATGAAGAACATGGTGCTATTATGATGCACAAGTGTGGAAAAGATAGTACCATTGTCCCTTCTCTCATTTTCTCTCTTTTTTTGTTTGGGCTCTTTGGCCTCTTTCCATATCTCTCTCTCTTTTTTTTGTGGGCAACTTTGGCCTCTCTTTTTTATTTCCTCACATGGGACAATGCTCTAATAATGATGATCATCACACTTTTATTTACCCACAACTCAATGCTTAGGACAATGATGACTCTGTTGGAAATGCCTCCGACAGTGTACCGGGATGTGCAATGATCTAGCTTGGCGTATGACGTTGAAAACATCTCGCTAGCTATCTTACGATCATGCAATGGCAATATGAAAGTGACGGCACATGTCATGAGACGGAACGGTGGGAGTTGCATGGCAATATATCTCAGAATGGCTATGAAAATGCCATAGCAGATAGGTATGGTGGATGTTTTGAGGAAGGCATATGGTGGGTTTGTGCATCGGCGGAAGTTGAGCGACACTAGAGAGGCTAGCAATGGTGAAAGGTGAAAGTGCATCTATACCATGGACTCATATTAGTCATGAAGAACTCATATACTTATTGCGAAAGTTTTTATTAGTAATCGAAACAAAGTGTTAAACGCATACTCCTAGGGGAAGGCTTGGTAGGTGTTAAGCATCGTGCGATCCCGACCGCAACACAAAGGATGACAATGAATAGATCAATTATGCTCCGACTTCCTAACATAGCGGTTCACCATACGTGCATGTTACGGGAATCACTAACTTCAACACAAGTATTTCTAGATTCACAACACCCTACTAACATAACTCTTAATATTACCAAATCTATGTATCAAAACTATTTGAGAGGAATCAAACTTCTCTTTCTAATCAATTTACATGAAGATGGAAGTTTTATCGTATCCTCTTTGGGTACCTATCACCTTTGGGACTACTTTCATAGCACAAGCCAACTACCAAGTTACTCAGAGAGATCACTCTCAAAAAGATATAAGTGAAGATCAGGAGTTATTATTTCTCCAAAATATAACACCGCCGTGCTCTAAAAGATCTAAGTGAAGCAATTAGAGCAAAGTTATCTAGCTCAAAAGATATAAGTGAAGCAGATGTGAGCTAAATTGCCTAACTCAAAAGATATAAGCGAAGCTCAAAGAGTATTCTAGCAAATTCACGTTGAGTGCATGTCTCTCTCAAAAGGTGTGCAGCAAAGATGATTATGAAACAACAAAAAGAAAAGACTTCTACGATACAAGACGCTCCAAGCAAAACACATATCATGTGGTGAATAAAAATATAGCTCCAGGTAATGTTACCGATGGATTGAAGACGAAAGAGGGGATGCCTTCCTGGGGCATCCCCAAGCTCAGGCTTTTTGGTGTCCTTGAATTTGGCTTGGGATGCCTTGGGCATCCCCAAGCTTGAGCTCTTTCCACTCTTTATTGCATTGTCCATGAGAACATCACCCAAAACTTGAAAACTTCACAACACAAAACTTAAACAGAAACTCGTGATATCATTAGCACAAGAAAACAAACTATCACCTCTTTAGGTATTGTAGAAAACTTGATTTCTATTTATATTGGTGTTAGATTACTGCATTCCCACTTTTCCATGGCTAATACCCCCCGATACTATCCATAGTTTCATCAAAATAAGCAACCAACACAACAAAAACAGGATCTGTCAAAAACAGACCAGTCTGTAGCAATCTGTATACTTCGTATACTCCTGGTATCTCAAAAATTCTGCAAAATTATGACAGTTTGGGAAAATGGCATATCAACCAGCAGCAAAAAGAATCAACTCAAAATCTCTTTCTGGATAAAAATTCAAAATAATTTCCTGAGCAAAAAGTTTTTGTCTTTTTCCAGCAGGATCAAACAACCATCACCAAACTAGTCATAAAGGTTTTACTTGGCTCAAACACAAAAAGAAACACAAAATAGAAAATCAGAAAAGAATTATGATGGTGTGGACGCAACAAAACAGAAAGCAAAAAGCAAAGATAAATTCATTAGGTTGCCTCCCAACAAGCGCTATTGTTTAACGCCCTTAGCTACGCATTGATAATTCAATGATGCTCACACAAAAGACAAGGACTGAAGCACATCGAGAGCATCATAAAGCATGTCAAAATCACATCTAAGTCTAACATACTTCCTATGCATAGGCATTTTATAGAAAAACAAATTGGCAAGACAACCAATAGTTACCAAATGCAAGGAAGAATAAAGAGACAATAGCAATCTCAAAATAACGAGAGGTAATTTGGTAACATGAAAGTTTCTACCACAATATTTTCCTCTCTCATAGCAATTACATGTGTGATCATAATCAGATTCAACAATATAGCTATCACAGAGGATATTCTTTTCATGATCCACATGCATGCAAAGTTGACGCTCTTCAAAAATAGTGGGATTATCATCAACTAAAGTCATGACTTCTCCAAACCCACTTTCAATATTATTGCAAATATCATATTCATCATGAGGCTTAAACAAATTTTCAAGATCATAAGAAAAATCATCGCCCCAATCATGATTATTGCAATAAGTAGTGGACAAAGCAAAACTAGCATCCCCAAGCTTAGGGTTTTGCATATTTTTAGCATGATTGTCATTAATAGAATTTATAATGAAATCATTGCAATCATGCTTTTCATTCAAGGAGCCCTCGTGAATCACTTCATAAATTTCTTCATCACGATTTTCAGATTCACGCATCTCAAGCAAAAGTCTGTAAAGATAGTCAAGTGCACTCAACTCACTAGCAATTGGATCAACATAATTGGATCTATTAAAGAGATTAGCAAGTGGATGAGGATCCATATCAAAAGATTTTCAGCAAGCGAAGATGCAAGCATATTGAAGGCACATAGCACACAAGCAAAGGAAAGGCAAGCGAAAGAAAAAGGCAAATATTTTTGTAAATTTTTGTTTTTCAGAAGTGGGGGAGAGGAAAACGAGAGGCAAAAAAGTAAATGCAAGAGATGAGTTTGCGACACTTACTTGGATAAGATTCACTTAGAATAATCCCGGGTGCGAGAAATTGACACGTTGACGGGAGACTATTCTTGACTTGATTCTCCCCGGCAACGGTGCCAGAAATTGGCACGTTGACGGGAGACTATTCTTGGCTTGATCCTCCCCGGCAACGGCACCAGTAATTGGCACGTTGACGGGAGACAATTCCTGGCTTGATCCTCCCCGGCAACGGCGCCAGAAATTGGCACGTTGATGGGAGACTATTCTTGGCTTGATCCTCCCCGGCGACGGTGCCAGAAATTCTTCTTGCTACCTCTTGAGCTTGCGTTGGTTTTTCCCTTGAAGAGGAAAGGGTGATGCAGCATAGTAGCAGTAAGTATTTCCCTCAGTTTGAGAACCAAGGTATCAATCCAGTAGGAGAATCAAGCCAAGTGTCCAGAGTACCTGCGCAAACACAAACGAGCTTGCACCCAACGCTATAAAGGGGTAGTCAATCCCTTCAAGATTGATTGCAAAGTGAGATATGAAGGTGGAAAGTGCAACGAAGTAAAAGTGTAAGGCTGAAAATATGATGTGAAGTAGACCCGGGGGCCATAGTGTTCACTAGAGTCTTCTCTCAAAATAGCAAATATTACGGTGGGTGAACGAATTACTGTCGAGCAATTGATAGAACCGCGCAAAGTCATCACGATATCTAAGGCAATGATCATACATATAGGCATCACGTCCGAGACAAGTAGACCGGTACTGTCTGCATCTACTACTATTACTCCACACATCGACCGCTATCCAGCATGCATCTAGTGTATTGAGTTCATGACGAACAGAGTAACGCCTTAAGCAAGATGACATGATGTAGAGGGATAAATTCATGCAATAGATATAAACCCCATCTTTTTACCCTTGATGGCAATCGCACGATGCGTGCCTCGCTACCCCATCTGTCACCGGGTGAGGTCACCGCATGGTATGAACCCAAAACAAAGCACTTCTCCCATTGCAAGAATCATAGATCAAGTTGGCCAAACAAAACCCACTACCCGAAGAGAATTACAAGGATATGAAATCATGCATATAAGAGATCAGAAGAACTCAAATAAGATTCATAGATAATCTGATCATAGATCCACAATTTATCGGATCTCGACAAACACACCGTAAAAGAAGATTACATCGGATAGATCGCCATGAAGATCATGGAGAACTTTGTATTGAAGATCCAAGAGAGAGAAGAAGCCATCTAGCTACTAGCTATGGACCCGAAGGTCTATGGTGAACTACTCAAGCATCATCGGAGAGGCAATGGTGTTGATGAAGAAGCCCTCCGTATCCGAATCCCCCCTCCGGCAGGGCACCAGAACGTCCCCAGATGGGATCTTGCGGAGACAGAAGCTTGCGGCGGCGGAAAAGTATTTTCGTGGATCTCTCTCGTGGTTTTGGATTTTTCAGGGATTTATAGGTGGAAGAAGTAGGGCAGACGAGCCACAGGGGCCCACAAGCCTGCTAGGCGCGGTCCCCCTGGCCGCGCCTAAGGGGCTTGTGGCCTCCCCTGGTGGCCTCTGCCTTGGTTCTCACGCCCCCTGCATATCTTCTGTTCCGGAAAAAAAATCTTTTCGGAAGTTTTATTCTGTTTGGACTCCGTTTAATATTCTCGTGTGAAAAGGGTCAAAAACACGGAAACAACAGGAACTGGCACTTGGCGCTGAGTTAATAAGTTAGTATCAAAAACGATATAAAAGGCATACAAAACATCCAAAGTTTTACAAGATAATAGCATGGAACCATCAAAAATTATAGATACGTTGGAGACGTATCACATACCGATGTATGCGGTCCAATGAGCATTGAAGCTCGCAGAGGCTATCGTTATGTTCTCACCCTCACCGATGATTTGATTAGATATGGGTATGTCTACCTGATAAAGCACAAGTCTGAAACCTTTGAAAACTTCAAGGAATTTCAAAGTGAGGTCGAGAATCAACGTGACAAGAAAATAAAGTTTCTTAATTTGACCGTGGAGGAGAATATTTGAGTCACGAGTTTGGGATGCACCTAAGAAAATGTGGAATTGTTTCACAACTCACACCGCCTGGCACACCACAGCGCAATGGTGTGTCTGAACGTCGTAATCGCACTCTATTGGATATGGTACGATCTATAATGTCTCTTTGGAAATTGTAGCATTCACTTTACATAGGGCACCGTCTAAATCCGTTGAGATGACACCGTATGAATTATGGTTTGGCAAGAAACCTAAGTTGTCGTTTATGAAAGTTTGGGGGCTGCGATGCTTATGTGAAGAAACTTCAACCAGAGAAGCTCGAAGCCAAAGCGGAAAAATGCTTCTTCATAGGATACCCTAAGGAAACTATTGGTACACCTTCTATCTTAGATCCAAAGGAAAGATCTTTGTTTCTAGGAACATATCCTTTCTAGAGAAAGAGTTTCTCTCGAAAGAAGTAAGTGGGAGGAAAATAGAACTTGATAAGGTAATTGTACCTCCCCTCGAACCGGAGAGTAGCGCAACACAAGAAAATGTTTCTGAAGCGCCCGTACCGGCAAGAGAAGAAGTTAATGATGATGATCATGACGCTTCGGATCAAGTTGCTATTGAACCTCGAAGGTCGACAAGGGTACGTTCCGCACCAGAATAGTATGACAACCCTGTCATGGGAAATCATGTTGTTGGACAACAGTGAACCTTCGAACTATGAAGAAGCAATGGCGGGCACGGATTCCAAAAAATGGCTTGAGGCCATGAAATCCGAGGTAGGATCCATGTATGAGAACAAAGTATGGACTTGGTGGACTTGCCCAATGATCAGCGGGCCATAGAAAATAAATGGATCTTCAAGAAGAAGACTGACGCAGATGGTAATGTGACCATCTATAAGGCTCGACTTGTCGCTAAGGGTTATCAACAAATTCAAGGGATTGACTACGATGAGACCTCACCCATAGCGATGCTGAAGTTGGTCCGAATCATGTTAGCAATTGCCACATTCTATGATTAATAAATCTGGCAAATGGACGTCAAAACAACATTTCTGAATGGCTTTCTTAAAGAAGAATTGTTTATGATACATCCGGAAGGTTTTGCGATCCTAGCAATGCTAACAAGGTATGCAAGCTCCAGTGCTCCATCTATGGGCTGGTGCAAGCATCTCGGAGTTGGAACATTCGCTTTGATGAGGTGATCAAAGCGTTTGGGTTTATACTGACTTATGGAGAAGCCTGTATTTACAAGAAAGTGAGTGGGAGCTCTGTAGAATTTCTCATATTATATGTGGATGACACATTGTTGATGGGAAACGATATAGAACTATTGGAAAGCATAAAGGCCTATTTGAATAAGAGTTTTTCAATGAAGGACCTTGGAGAAGCTGCTTACATATTAGGCATCAAGATCTATAGAGATAGATCGAGACGCCTCATTGGTCTTTCACAAAGCACATAGCTTGATAACATATTGAAGAAGTTCAATATGGAGAAGGCTAAGAATTGGTTCTTGCCTGTATTACAAGGTGTAAGGTTGAGTGCAACGCAACGACCGACGACGGTGGAAGATAGAGAAAAGATGAGTACCGTCTCCTATGCTTCAGCCATAGGCTCTATCATGTATGCCATGCTGTGTACCAGACCTGATGTGAACCTTGCCATAAGTTTGGTAGGGAGGTACTAGAGTGATCCAGGAGTGGATCACCGGACAACGGTCAAGAACATCCTTAAGTACCTGAAAAGGACTAAAGATATGTTTCTCGTTTATGGAGGTGCCGAAGAGCTCATCGTAAAGGGTTACGTCGATGCTAGCTTCGACACAGATCCGGATGACTCCAAGTCACAAACCGGATACGTGTATATTTTGAATGGTGGGGCAGTCAGCTGTTGCAATTGCAAGCAAAGCGTTGTAGCGGCATCTACATGTGAAGCGGAGTACATAGATGCTCCGAAAGCAACACAGGAAGGAGTCTGGATGAAGGAGCATCACCGACCTAGGAGTGATTCCAAGTGCGTCGGGCCCGACGACTGTGTTCTGTGACAACACTAGAGCTATTGCCATTGCAAAGGAGCCCAGGTTTCACAAGAAGACCAAGCATATCAAGCGCCGCTTCAACTACATTCGTGGATACATCCAGGATGGAGATATAGATATTTGTAAAGTACACATGGATCTGACTGTCACAAACCCGTTGACTAAACCTCTTCCACGAGTAAAACATGATCATCACAATGTAACTAGATTATTGACTCTAGTGCAAGTGGGAGACTGTTGGAAATATGCCCTAGAGGCAATAATAAAGTGGTTGTTATTATATTTCCTAGTTCATGATAATGGTCTAGTATTCATGCTATAATTGTATTAACCGGAAACCGTAATACATGTGTGAACATATAGATCACAATGTGTCCCTAGTGAGCCTCTAGTTGGCTAGCTCGTTGATCAATAGATGAGCATGGTTTCCTGACCATGGACATTGGATGTCATTAACAAGGGTATCACATCATTGGGGAATGATGTGATGGACAAGACCCAATCCTAAGCATAGCTCTAGATCGTGTTGTTCGTCTGCTAAAGCTTTTCTAATGTCAAGTATCATTTCCTTAGACCATGAGATTGTGCAACTCCCAGATACCGTAGGAGTGCTTTTGGTGTATGAAACGTTACAACATAACTAGGTGATTATAAAGGTGCACTACGGGTATCTTCGAAAGTGTTTGTTGGGTTGTACGAATCGAGACTCGGATTTGTCACTCCGTGTGATGGAGAGGTATCGATGGGCCCACTCGGTAATTCATCATCATATTGAGCTCAGTGTGACTAAGGATTTAGCCACGGGACGATATGATACGGAACGAGTAAAGAGACTTGCCGGTAACGAGATTGAACAATGTAAAGGGATACCGACGATCAAATCTCGCGCAAGTATCATACCGGTAGACAAAGGGAATTGCATACGGTATTGACTGAATCCCCGACATCGTGGTTCATCCGATGAGATCAGCGTGGAACATGTGGGAACCGACATGGATATCCAGACCCCGTTGTTTTTTATTGGCCGGAGAGATGTCTCTGTCATGACTATGTGTCCCGAACCCGTAGGGTCTACACACTTAAGGTTCGATGAGGCTAGAGTTGTAATGGGAATAGTATGTGGTTACCGTAGGTAGTTCGGAGTCCCGGATGAGATCCCGGAAGTAACGAGGAGCTCCGGAATGGTCTGGAGGTAAAGATTTATATATAGGAAGTCCTGTTTTGGTCACCGGAAAAGTTTCAGGCTCATCGGTAGTGTAGAGGGAGTGTCGGGAGGGTGCCATAGGACCCCCGGGAGTGGTCTGACGACTGATAACCCACAAGTGTAGGGGATCGCAATAGTTTTCGAGGGTAGAGTATTCAAACAAAATTTGTTGGTTCGCCAAAGGGAAAGAGCAAGAACATTCTCAAGTATTAGCAGCTGAGTTTGTCAGATTTAACCACACCTGAAAGATTAGTGTCTGCAAGCAAAGTATCAGTAGCAAAGTGGTATGATAACAACGGTGCCAGAAACGATCTGTTGACGGTAGACTATTCCTAACTGTTGTATCAATGGCACCAGTAAGTTGCACGTGTGCGAGTAACTATTCTTCCCCGACAACAGTGTCGGAAAAGATCTTGCAACAAGTAATAGCGAAGTAGCAAGGAACATCAGTAGCAGCAACAACAGAGTAACAGCAGTAGCAACAGTAGTAGCAAAGTGGCCCAATCCCTTTTGTAGCAAGGGACAAGCCTAGACAAAGTAACGTAGCGAGGACCAGTAGTAAAAGACTCGTAGGCAGTGGATCGGTGATGGATGAGTATGACGGATGTGATTCATCATGTAACAGCTATAACATGGAGAGATAAGTAACTAGCTCCCGTTCGTCAATCTAATGTAGGCATGTATTCCGTATGTAGTCATACATGCTGAGGGAAAAGAACTTGCATGACATCTATTGTCCATCCCTCCCGTGGCAGCGGGGTCCTAATGGAAACTACGGGATATTAAGGTTCTCCTTTTAATAAACAACCGGACCAACGCATTAACACGCGGTGAATACATGAACTCCTCATACTATGGTCATCTCCGGGAGTGGTTCCGGCTATTGTCACTCCGGGGTTGCCGGGTCATAACACATAGTAGGTGACTACAACTTGCAAGATAGGATCTAAAACACACATATATTGGCGACAACATAATAGGTTCAGATCTGAAATCATGGCACTCGGACCCTAGTGACAAGCATTAAGTATAGCCAAGTAGTAGCAACATTAATCTAGAACATAGTGGATACTAGGGATCAATCCTCGTCAAAAATAACTCGATTACATGATAGATCTCATCCAACTCATCACCGTCCAGCAAGCCTACTATGAGATTACTCACGAACGTTGAAGAGCATCATGGAATTGTCGATGGAGGAAGGTTGATGATGACGATGGCGACGATTTCCCCTCTCCGGAGCCCCGAACGCGATGAAACCTTCTCTCTGTTTTTTCGGGCGAGACGGAATAAATAGAGCTAAGTTTGGGGGCGGTGGTGCCACGTGGGCCCCACAAGCCCTCACGGCGCAGCCTAGGGGGGTGGTCGCGGCCTGTGGGCTTGTGGCCCACTGGCACGCCCCCTCCGGTGGATCTTTGCGCAGGTATTTTTCTTTTATTCCAGAAAACATCACCGTAAATTTTCAGGACATTCCGAGAACTTTTATTTCTGCACAAAAACAACACCATGGCAATTCTGCTGAAAAAAGCGTTAGTCCGGGTTAGTTCCATTCAAATCATGCAAATTAGAGTCCAAAACAAGGGCAAAAGAGTTCGGAAAAGTAGATATGACGGAGACGTATCAACTCCCCCAAGCTTAAAGCGTTGCTTGTCCTCAAGCAATTCAGTTGACAAACTGAAAGAGACAAAAGAAAAACTTTGACGAACTCTGTTTCATCTTGTTGTTGCAATTATGTCTAACTCATAACCAGAATTTCAGCAAGATCACAAGCAAACAACATAAGCAAATGACATCTAGGTTTCATGGTAAACTCATATGAATGGCATAATCAACTAGCGAGCAAGTAATAATAAGCGTCAAACGTCAACACTTCAATCAAAACAACATGAAGCAGTACGAATAGATGGTATCTCGCTAGCTCTTTCTGAGACCGCAAAACATAAATGCAGAGCACCTTCAAAGACCAAGGGCTGACTAAACATTGTAATTCAAGGCAATGAAGGTCCAGTCACAGTCATACTCAACACAGTTAAAAGCAAAGCGTAAAAATGACAAAGGTGCTCTCTAATTGGTGCTTTTGTAAGAGGAGGATGACTCAACGGGAACATAAATAGATAGGCCCTTCGTAGAGGGAAGCATTGATTTGCAGAGGTGCCAGAGCTCAAGCTTTGAAAACAGAGATAATAATTTTGGGTGGCATGCTTTCATAGTTAACGCAATGACTAAGAGTTCTCAACATCTTCCACGCTACACATGCTATAGGCGGTTCCCAAACAGAAAAGTAATGTTTTGACTCCCCACCACCAATCAATCACACTCCATGACTAGCCGAATCCTCGGGTACCATCCATACCAACATCAATCCTGGGGGAGTTTTGTTTGCAATTATCTTTTCAATTTGAGCAAAGGAACTTGGAATTCCAATTACCGACCCCTTTCTCGTGAATGATAGTGAATAAACACATATCGAGGATAACACGCCTATCATGGAAGATACCAATAGCCCCCTGTCACCACATGAGCGGTTCGGGTATGCAAAACAGATTATTTCTTGAAGGTTTAGAGAGTGGCACATGCAAATTTACTTGGAACGACAGGTAGATACCACATATAGGTAGGTATGTTGGACTCATAAGGCACAACTTTCGGTTTATTGAAGTGGATGCACAAGCAGTATTCCCGCTTAGTACAAGTGAAGGCCAGCAAAAGACTGGGAAGCGACCACTAGAGAGCGACAAGAGTCATCAAAATGCATTGAGATTAACTAACATTGAGTGAAAGCATGAGTAGGACATAAATCACCATGAACATGAATATCATAGAGGCTATTATGATTTTGTTTCAACTACATGCGTGAACATGCGCCAAGTCAAGCCACTTGAAACATTCAAAGGAGGATACCATCCTATCATACTACATCATAGTCATCTCAACATTCATGTGGGCATCCAAGTCAAACCATTATAAGCTCCTAGCTAAGTAAGCATGGCACAAGAAACCATGATCTCTAAGTTGTCATTGCAAACATGTTTCTCTCACAACAAAGCTGAATCAGGCATGATGAGCTAGTCATATTTACAAAAACAAAATAGATCGAGTTCATACCAGCTTTTCAAGGCTCAGTCACTTCATCATATATCGTCATTATTGCCTTTCACTTGCACGACCGAACGATGTGAACAATAATAAGAGTGCTCGTGCATTGGACTATGCTGGAATCTGCAGGCAAACACAAAGGAGAAGACAAAGTAATATGTCTCTTTGAAAGCTAAACAGGTATGCATGCAAGAGCCACTAAACATTGTAACCAATATCTTCTACCTTGATCCAAAGAAAAAGAAAACTATCTACACGGGAAAGCTCCCAACAAGCAAAAGAAGAAAAAGAAAATATTTTTGGGTTTTCTCAAACTAGACAGACACATGAAAAGAAAACTAGAAAAAGAAAATAAACTAGCATGGATGATACAGTGGCAAACTGTGAACACCGGCTAACAAAGTGAAAGCATAAGCAGGAATGTAAAGTCGGTGAGAACACGTACCCCCCAAGCTTAGGCTTTTGGCCTAAGTTGGTCTACTCCCATGGAGGGAAATAACCAGCTCCAGGGTACTCCGGAGTTGACTGAGGATGCCACTGCTGTGTGAGGTCCTCTGGCTCCCACTGATAAACTGGCGTCTGGTACTTGATTGGCGGCTCGGGCACGGGCACCTGTGGTTGGGCTAAGCCCCAATATGCGTAGATGTCTGAGGGCATAATAATGTACCTGCCTGCATGAAGATTGAACAAAGAAGGAGCAGGAAAAGTAATAGTCTCACGAGTACCCTGACTAAATACCAGGTTATAAATCATCCTTCTGTTTGTATCTGTATCAAGAAAGTCATGGCGAACCATGCTATCGTAATCTAGATATCTCTCGGGAAGAAGAATCTCTTCTTCCTCCTCCAGTCTAATAGGTATTTTAAAGTGTCTGGCAAGATGGTTAGCATAGATACCTCCATAGACAACACCTTTAGAACGGTTCAGGTTCAAACGTTGAGCTACTATAGCGCCCAAGCTATAAGTTTTATCGTTATAAAGGGCTTCGCTCAAGACCGCAAGTTCTGGGGAACTAACTGACCCAGCTTTCCCACGGCCAATCAAACATTTTCCCACAAATAATGAGAAGTACCAAAGCACGGGAAAATGTATGCTAGCAGCTCTAGCGCAAGACACTCCTCTCTCCTCTCCTACAACAATTGTATCGATGAAAGCTTTCAAGTCCCGTGGACGAGGTTCATGAATATCCCCAACAAAAGGCAATTTGCAAACATTGCAAAAATCCTGGAGTGACATGCGTTGGGGGATATCATAAAATTTGAACTCAACCATAGGAGGATTCTTCCTCGGATAGAAGTGAAAGCTTTGTATGCAGATATTAGTGAGGAGGAGGTATTGCGGACACTTATCTTCAACGAAGGCGGTAAGGCCTGCGTTCTCCACCAAGTGATAAAAGTCCTCATAAATTCCAGCGGCGCGTAAGAACACGTCGCTTGGCCACTCGCAAGCTCGAACTTCCACGACTTGAGGGACCTGATACTTGGGCTTCTTCTCACTCTCATCATTCTTGGGGTCACGGCTTGACGAGGTTCTTAAGAACCTCCTCATCTTTTCCCTTTTCTATCTCTGAAAGTTTCTGAAATTTTTAGTGATTCTAAGGAAAAGTGAATAAGGCTCAACAAAACTCGTAGCAACTACTCCCACAAGTGCCTAGAGACCATATTACGCATCAAAACTACTTGGGACCAGCTAGAATTAGCATGCAAAGCTCAAGAACATGGTCACCAAGGCAGCAAAAATACGCGGAGTATAAGGCACTAGAGCAAAAACTAATTGGACCAATGGAGGTGTCACTTACCAAGGAGCAATTTCCCCAAAACAGTTCGGAGAATGGTGATTTGAGCAAAGAGATCGAAAATCCCAGCAAGAGGAGCAAGAACACGGGTTTGAGCTGCGATTTTTTTTCTGGAGGTAGGAGAACCAGGTGAGAGCAAGAATGAGTGGAGGTGGTGCCTTTGGGCCCCACAAGACAGTGTGGCGCGACCAGGGGGGTGCCTGCGCCCCAAGGGCTTATGGCCCACTGGTGCAGCCCCCAGACAAGCTCTTCGTCTCAGTATTTTTCAAAAATTCCGGAAAAAATCATACTTGATTTTCAGGACGTTCGGAGGACTTTTATTTTCAGGGTACTTTTCTACCGGACGCTAAAACAGAAAACAGGGAGAACTAAACTAAATCTATCATCTTTCTTCTAAGCAACCTAAAGTGAAAGCTTGGAACAGAGGTTTGTGACTCCTCGATTCATCGATCTCATGGTCATCGAAAGAAATTCCACCAATGAGGTTGATCAAGTCTCCTCGACAAACCTTTTCGAATCGCAAAAGAGAACGGAGAATTTTCGAATAGTCACTAGGTCACCTCAATGGGGATGAGTATCTCCCCAACAAGCAAATCATACTTCATCTTGACACGAGGAACAGGGCATTCAAAGCTCCCAATAAGAATCGACGAAGTCTTTTCGATAGCATTGATGCAATGTACTCGATATTGTTTCTTCGGAAAGTGCACTGTATGCTCATTACCGTTGACATGGAAAGTGACATTGCCTTTGTTGCAATCTATAACAGCCCCTGTAGTGTTTAAAATGGTTCTTCCGAGGATAACAGCCATGGCATCGTCCTCGGGAATATCCAAGATAACAAAGTCTGTTAAGATAGTGGTGTTAGCAACCACAACAGGCACGTCCTCGCCAATGCCGATAGGGAAAGCAGTTGATTTGTCGGCCATTTGCAGAGAGATTTCAGTGGGTGTCAACTTATCCAGTTCAAGTCTACGATAAAGAGAGAGAGGCATAACACTAACACCGGCTCCAAGGTCGCATAACGCAGTTCTACCGTAGTTGCCTTTAATGGAGCAAGGTATAGTGGGCACACCGGGATCACCTAGTTTCTTAGGAGTTCCACCCTTGAAGGTATAATTAGCGAGCACGATGGAAATCTCAACCTCAGGTATCCTCCTCTTATTAGTCACAATATCTTTCATGTACTTAGCATACGGAGACATTTTGAGCATATCTGTCAAACGCATTTGCAGAAAGACATGTCTGATCATTTCAACGAATCGCTCAAAATCCTCATCATCCTTTTTCTTGGATGGTTTGGGAGGAAAGGGCATAGGTTTCTGAACACATGGTTCCCTTTCTTTACCGTGCTTCCTAGCAGCGAAGTCATTCTTATCGTATCTCTTAGTCTTAGGCTGTGGGTTATCAAGATCAACACTAGGTTCAATCTCCACATCCTTTTCATTGCTAGGTTGAGCATCATCATGAACATCACTATTGATATTATCATTAGGCTCATGTTCATCACCAGATTGTGTTTCAGCATCAAAGATAGAGGCATCCACTACAAGGAATATGCTCATACACGACGCTATTTTTTCGTCGCTACATCGTCACGGTTTTTAGTTTACGACGATCTCACGACGAAAAACCAAGCGTAAAAAACGGAGCGTCACAAACTGACAGCAGCGACGTTTCGATCGAAATCGTCGTAACCTTTACGACGATTCCTGGATTGTCGTAACCTTTACGATGATCCTAAATCGTCGTTGGCAATCTAACCCAGTCCTACGTGGCAGTCCTACGTGGCAAAATTACGACGAAATTAAAACGTCATGGTTGAAATCAGCCCAACCCATTTCAATTGATCGCAAGGGCTAATTTTACTTTTTGGGCCTTTTCTTATTGAGCTTCTTTTTGGGCCTTAGCCTATTTATAGCCAATTTTAATTATTATTTTTCGAATTTTTTTTGGGCCCTGGCATTTTAGTGCCCAAATACATTTGGTCCACTTTCACTTTTGAATTCAGCAACTTTTTGTTTCAGAACTTGGTTTTATTTTTATTTGTTGGGCCTTTTCAACCCAATTATTTGTCCAGTATTAAATCCAACACTTTTCATATCCAAATCAAGAAAACTCCAAGTGAAATTAAAATCATCCATCATATAACATCACATAATACATCTCCCAGGTTTACATAACACAATAACTCATCTCTTGAATACATTTCCTTACACAGGAATATAGCAATGACAGAAAGAATTGGACAATAAAACAATGACACATCTGCTACTGGACCAACCAGTACAATGGACTTCATTCCACTCTCCTATGAGACATCCTCGAGATGCCACAACTTGTCAACCTATAAGAACAGTACACTGCACATGAATCAGTCAAAAGGAAACAAATATAAAAAATATTAGAAATAAAAATATTTGTGTTCATCCTGAAGATGATGTTAAAAATCCGAACTTATAAATTCTGGAGCATAATTAGTTCAACCTAAACAGGTCACAGAAACTGGAAATTAAACTTCAAACTATCTAAGACTAGTCATCAACCCCGTGCATACGCACAGTCTAGTAGTTTACATAATATATTAATAAAATACCTTCTAAGGATATTTTATATATACACATGTACAAATAAAAAGTTGAGAGTTCTTACTTTAAACATGATACTTTAAATTAACCTGTCTTGAAAAACATTTTTATTTCATTTTAAATATGAGATAAATTTATTTACCCTCCACCCCACCCCAAAACATTTATATTTCATTCTACATGTGCCAAATGCAAAGGCTAAATCCAAAACATTAAAAAAATAGAATTCATGATAAGTTCATGCATTTGTTTAATTTGTTATTAAGTATATATATATAATGTAAATAAATTTTAAAATACAATTTGTATTAGTTCGTCCAATACATTTTTATACAAATACTCCCTCATTTTCCAAAAATGGAATTAATTGTCTTACATTTTTATATATACGGATGTATGTAACACTAAAACATGTATCTAGACAAATATGAGTCAACTAATTCTAGGCGGATGGAGTATTTATGAAATCCAAACTCTCAAACTGGTACATATTTTCCACGAATCTGAAACAACAATTAATCTTGAGTGCAAAACAAATACTTAATCAATTAAGTTCCAACCTCCAGTTTTTCATTCAATCTACCAATAGCAACCACGTACATAACTCTCCAACTCTTGAGACTTAGGGGAAGCAGCATCGGCTGGAACCAAGGATATTTGCACTGCCAAATTCTACCATTGGAGAGCTCGTCTACATACGAACAAAAACTGCACGTGAGATAAATTTTCCTAGTTTCATGTGAGAATGTGAGATGTACTGAAAGAAATAAGAAAATATAATGGGCTAAGAGTAATTAGTTTTTCTTTTCCTGAACATCTATGGATGAACCGTAAACTAACGGAAATTTCAGGAACAAAACTTTTTGGTCAGTTACAAATTTGAGAGAATATATGTGTTACTTGGCATAAATCGGTCGGGAGACCCTAGCAAGAACCAGATTCGGTTTGGAACTACCAGCAGCAACATGGCCATGGCGACCTCCCTCCCCGGAGCTGCTAGTTCCAGTTCACAGTCAGCAAGACTCGTTCATGAATTCATTCAGTAATTAGTACTGTACTAGTAATAGTAAATCCTCGAGCAGCTAGTCACCAAAAGCAATAGGAGGAAGCTAGCAAGCAAGCGTTTCTTTCTTTCTTACCCCCCTCATTTGCTGCTGCTACTAATTAATTGCGCACCAAGTAAGAAAGTACAACATCGGCGATTTAACCTCTCTATGGCAAATTAACAGTTCAAGCGTGCTAAATGATGTAACTGCTAAAGTGGCAACCTTCTGGACAAGGCTATTGTCCTTGACATGACTGGATGAAGACGTTCAACCTGCACTTGATAAATGTTTGGAGCCAACAAGCAACAAAGTACTGGAAGAAAGCGAGGCACTCGAAGAAAGCGAGGCACGCGGCTGGAGCTACCGCCGCTCGTCTGAGGGAGGTCTACTGGGGCAGATCTAGGCGGCGCGCCCGAGATTCGCGGGCGGCGGCAAGGGCCTAGCTAATCACTGGAGCTCGTACCTCGGGATCGGACAGGGTGGGCGGGCACGACGACGCAGGACGCGGACGCGCGTGAGAGGCGGGGGAGGGAACGAGGGGCCGGAGCGCGAGGCCGCCGAAGGAGAAATGCGAGGAACGGAGGAACTGGCCGTGTCCCCACCGCGGTCGCCCGCGTCGGCGTCCTCTCACCGCGAGACTATTGGTAGGTCGTCGGTGGAGGTAGGGGAGAGGTGGCCGCCAACGACCTCCTTGGTGGACTGGACGGTGGAGTCGACCTCCGTATGCGCCGCGCGCACCACCTTGGTGCCGGGGGCGGTGGCCGCCGCATGCGATGCCCGCCGGGGGGTGGATCGTCGAACTCTACGCCAGGGGTGGTGGGGGAGGTGCCTTGGATCACCACCGGGGCAGTCGGAGGTAGCGCTGTGCGTGAGGGGAGGGAGCGGGGGAGAAGGGGCATCGTGGGGGCTTTCCCCTCAAGGATGGCTGGCGGCGTGGGGTGAGGATGTGGGTGGATTTAGGGTTAGATGGCTGGCTCCGGCCGACCCAGTTTGGGTTATTATTTGTTTTTGTTTTTATTTCATTATTTAACAACATTATTTTTATTTTATTTTAGCGCAATAAAACCCCTTAAAATTAATAATTCCTAAAGGACAATTCTCTTAGTTAATATCCGACACACTCAAACATTTTTATTTTGACATTTGAAAACTTTTATCGCTTGACTTTATTTTTAAATTCAAATTCAAACCGTTTGAACTAACGCTAGATCAACAATAGAAATCACGGTGACATGGCAACTTTAGCATGGAATAACTGTAGCTTAATTACATAGGTTACTGTAGCAACAGTTAAAAAGTTCATTTTCCATAAGTGCCCAAAATGAGTTTTTTTGTGAAGGATCTACCATATATTTGTTGCCAAATTGAACCAAATCATTTTTATAAAATATTATACCATATTCAATGTACAATTGATAAAATAGTTGGGTGTTAAAAGCTTTTATCCGCTTCTTGTAAAAAAGACAAATTTTTGCTGATTCAGTTGGAAGCGGGTCAAATTTGAACTGCAGCTCCCTCATAGTTTGCTCACGATTTTTTCATAAATAATTTATAGGTAGATAGGTATCTATTTCATCGGAGAAACACCAAGAATGTTCTAGTATTCAACCACTAGCTAGGAACGGTCATGCCCATCGTTTTGACTGCATTTTGGAACAGGCATGAAAAATTAAAAAATTGAAAAATCTTTGCATTGTGTCATTATATGTGACCAAGTAACCAGGAAAAATAATAAAGTTGTAATACAGAAATTATTTAAAAAAGTGTTCTCAGAAATGGGCTATCATGTGTGAAGATTCATGTTTTCAAGCCAAATGATCAATCTTATGGCCACATTCATGGCATAGTTTGTTCAAATAATCTAATATTATGCACAAGGGTGTGTATTGGAATGGAAAACAATGTTTCTTAAGGGACTTTTCATTTTCCTTGTATGAAAAATTCATTTTCCATTTTTCAAGTGACCAAAATGAGTTTTTTTGTGAAGGACCTACCATATATTTGTAGCAAAATTGGACCAAATTATTTTTCTAACATACTAGGACATATTTAATGTACAATTGACCAAATGGTTGGGTGTTAAAGGATTTTATCGACCTCTCATAAAAAAGACAAATTTTCGTTGAATCAGCTGAAAGCGGGTCAAATTTGAACTGCAGCTACATTATAGTTTGCTCTTTATTTTTCCTAAAAAACATTTCTAGGTACACAAGTATCTATTTAATCATAGAAACACCAAAATATTTCCAAGATTCAACCACTAGGTAGGAACAGTCATACCCGCTGTTTTGACAGCTTTTTGAAATGGCCATGAAAAATTCAAAACAAATTCAAAAAAATGGAAAATCATTGCATTGTGTCATTATACGTGAAAAAGTTACCAGGAAAGACAATAAACTAGTAATACGACAATTATTTTAAATAAGTGTTCTTAGAAATGGGCTATCATGTGTGAAGATTCATGGCTTTCAAGCCAAATGATCAATCTTATGGCTACATTCATGACATCGTTTGTTGAAATGATATAATATTATGCACAAGGGTGCATATTGGAATGGCAAACAATGTTGATTAAGCAAGTTTTCATTTTCCTTGTATGAAAAATTCATTTTCCATTTTTCAAGTGACAAAAATGAGTTTTTTTGTGAAGGACCTACCATATATTTGTTTCAAAATTGGACCAAATCATTTTCATAAAATACTAGTCCATATTTAATGTACAATTGACAAAATGGTTGGATGTTAAAAACTTTTATCCACCTCTCGTGAAAAAGACAAATTTATGTCGATTCAGTTGGAAGCGGGTTAAATTTGAACTGCAACTACATTATAGTTTGCTCTTTATTTTTCCCAAAAATCAGTTATAGGTATATAAGTATCTATTTAATCAGAAATACATGGTGTGGTGCCTTAACGTTGAGGTTTGGATGGTGGTCGAGGGCCCCAACTCCAGAGCGCGTGAACTTGCATGCCAGCCGCATGGTCACCGCCTGATCGTTGCGTTGCCACAAGTTCTAGGTGGAATAGGCATGTTTGATGGGTTCGACAATCCCTCGATAGGTCTTAGCAAGAAGAATACAATAGAAGAATCTCACGAGGAGACTGAACTAAGCTCAAACATGAATTAGCAGCCAAGTGTTAGCTGCTAGCTGAACACAAACTTTGGAAATTTGGTGAGAAATATTTACTAGGCAAATCGTTATGAAAGTTTTCATGAGGCAATGATTTGGATAGGAAAGAGTGCCCAAAAAATATGAGCGTAATCAAAGAAATAGAAATAGCACTTCCTTCACGAAGTGCTATTCTGAACAGAATAGGAAAATGAATATTGCTGAATTATTTTCGAAGTATGTAAGGAAGGGCTTTCACATATTTGAGAAATATATGATCCAAAGTATTTATGATAAATTTTCGAGAATTTTTGGAATGACAGAATAGTAGGTTGCTTCACAAATTAGGATGAGTGGGACAGAATGGACCCACGAGTGACATGTCAACATAGTTAGAACATGTTACGACATTTTTACAATCGTCATAAAATTTATGACGATCTCATCTTATGCAGTTACGACGTTTTTGACTCACATCGTCATAATTTATATGTAGATTTGATCCCCTCAAACGGTTTACGACGTTCTCGGATAAAATCGTCATAGATTTATGACGAATTCATCAACGACATCTTAAAAAACGTCATGTATGAACATATTTCTTGTAGTGATCGTTTGGACTCTCACGTGTAGCAGCAAAAGGGTTGCTAGCGTGCAGGTTCCTATCATCTTTCTTCTTCTTAGGATGACTAGGTGCATCAGTGCTAACTCCTTGAGAATCTTGTTCAATTCTCTTCGGATGACCCTCAGGATACAAAGGTTCCTGGGTCATTCTACAGCCTCTAGTGACGACTCTGACGGAATTGTCATTCAACTCATTGAGCAAGTCATTCTGAGCTTTAAGTACTTGTTCTACCTGAGTAGTAACCATAGAGGCATGTTTACTCAGAAGCTTAAGATCATTGACATTTCTGTCCACACAAGCACTTAAATGACTAAGCATACGAGCATTCTGTTCCAATTGTCTGCTAACATAATCATTGAAACTCAGTTATTTGGCAACGAAGTTATCAAATTCATCCAGGCATAGGCTAGTAGGTTTATCAAAAGTAATATCACTCTCATAAAATCTACGCAGGGAATTTACTTCTACTACCTGTATCGGGTTATCGAGACCATGGATCTCTTAGATAGGTGGTAGATTTTTGACATCTTTAGATTTAATGCCTTTCTCTCGCATAGATTTCTTAGCTTCTTGCATATCTTCGGGACCGAGGAATAGAATACCTCTTTTCTTTGGAGTTGGCTTAGGAGGTGGTTCGGGAATAGTCCAAGCATTCTCGTTGCACAAGATGTTATTCAGTAGAATCTCAGCTTGTTCTACAGTTCATTCCCTAAAAACACTACCGGCACAACTATCTAGGTGGTATTTAGAAGCATCGGTAAGTCCATTATAGAAGATATCAAGGATGTCATTCTTCTCAAGAGGGTGATCAGGCAAAGCATTCAGTAGCTGGATAAGCGTCCCCCAAGCTTGTGGGAGACTCTCTTCTTCAGCTCGAGCAAAGTTGTATATTTCCTGCAAGGCAGCTTGCTTCTTATGGGCAGTGAAATATTTTTCAGAGAAGTAGTAGACCATATCCTGGGGGCTACGCACACAACCAGGAGCAAGAGAAGTGAACCAGGTCTTAGCATCATCCTTTAGCGAGAAAGGAAACAACTTGAGGATATAGTAGTGGCGGATCTTTTCCTCACTAGTGAATAGGGTGGCTATATCGTGCAGTTTGGTAAGATGGGCTACAACCGTTTCAGACTCATAACTGTGAAAAGGATCAGTTTCGACCAGAGTGATGAACTCAGGGTCAATAGAGAATTCATAATCCTTATCGGTCACAAAGATAGGCGAAGTGGCAAACTTCGGGTCGTATTTCATCCTAGCGTTCAGAGATTTTTCTTTCCACTTGCACAGTAAATTCTCAACATCATAGCTATCCTTACACGCAAGAAAATCCTCACCTATCTCTCCCTCCATAACATAGCGCGTATGAGGCATATCAGGCAATTCAGGCATAGTAGCAGGTTCTACTTCAATAGTATCAGCGGTTTCAGAAGTATCATCACATCTAGCAGCAACTCTAGCAATATGTGCATCAAGGAATGCACCAAGTGGCGAAGCAATATCAAGCATAGCATCATCAGGCATAGTATCAAGCATAGCATCATCAGGCATAGTATCAAGCATGGCATCATCAGGCATAGTATCAAGCATAGCAGCATCATAAGCATCATGGGCAGCAGAAGTAGCATCATCAAGCACAGGCGACATATCAAGATTTCTAGCAGGAGGTGATGTCGCAAACTTACTCATAATTTAAGGTGAATCAAGTGTAGAGCTAGATGGCAATTCCTTACCTCTCCTCGTAGTGGAAGGCAAGATTTTAGTTCTTGGATCTTTCGGATTCCTCATAGTGATCACCAGACGTAAATCCCAAGTGACTCAGAGAATATAGTTGTGCTTCCTCGGCAACGGCGCCAGAAAAAGGTCTTGATAACCCACAAGTGCAGGGGATCGCAACAGTTTTCGAGGGTAGAATATTCAACCCAAATTTGTTGGTTCACCAAAGGGAAAGCGAAAGAATATTCTCAAGCATTAGAAGTTGAGTTTGTCAGATTCAACCACACCTGAAAGATTAGTGTCTGCAAGGAAAGTATCCGTAGCAAAGTGGTATGATAACAACGATGCCAGAAACGATCTGTTGACGGCAGACTATTCCTAACTGTTGTATCAAAGGCGCCAGTAAGTTGCACGTGGGCGAGTAACTATTCTTCCCCGACAACAGTGTTGGAAAAGATCTTGCAACAAGTAACAGCGAAGTAGCAAGGAACAGCAGTAGCAGCAGCAGCAGAGTAACAACAGTAGCAACAGTAGTAGCAAAGTGGCCCAATCCCTTTTGTTGCAAGGGACAAGCCTAGACAAAGTAACGTAGAGAGGACTAGTAGTAAAAGACTTGTAGGCAGTGGATCAGTGATGGATGAGTATGACGGATGTGCTTCATCATGTAACAGCTATAACACGGAGAGATAAGTAACTAGCTCCCGTTCGTCAATCTAATGTAGGCATGGATTCCGTATGTAGTCATACGTCCTTAGGGAAAAGAACTTGCATGACAGCTATTGTCCATCCCTCCCGTGGCAGCGTGGTCCTAATGGAAACTATGGGATATTAAGGTTCTCCTTTTAATAAAGAACCGGACCAACGCATTAACACGCGGTGAATACATGAACTCCTCATGCTATGGTCATCTCCGGGAGTGGTTCCGGCTATTGTCACTCCGGGTTGCCGGGTCATAACACATATTAGGTGACTACAACTTGCAAGATAGGATCTAAAACACACATATATTGGCGACAACATAATAGGTTCAGATATGAAATCATGGCACTCAGGCCCTAGTGACAAGCATTAAGCATAGCCAAGTAGTAGCGACATCAATCTAGAACATAGTGGATACTTGGGATCAATCCCCGTCAAAACTAACTCGATTACATGATAGATCTCATCCAACTCATCACCGTCCAGCAAGCCTACGATGAGATTACTCACGAACGATGAAGAGCATCATGGAATTATCGATGGAGGCAGGTTGATGATGACGATGGCGATGATTTCCCCTCTCCGGAGCCCCGAACGGACTCCAGATCTACTCTCCAGAGGAAGAACAAGAGGTGGCGGTGCCGCCGTATCGTAAAACGTGATGAAACCTTCTCTCTGTTTTTTTCTGGGCGAGACGGAATAAATAGAGCTGAGTTTGGGGGCGGTGGTGCCACGTGGGCCCCACAAGCCCTCACGACGCGGCCTAGGGGGGTGGTTGCGGCCTGTGGGCTTGTGGCCCACTGGCACGCCCCCTCCGGTGGATCTTTGCGCAGGTATTTTTCTTTTATTCCAGAAAAAATCTCCATAAATTTTCAGGACATTCCGAGAACTTTTATTTCTGCGCAAAAACAACACCATGGCAATTCTGCTGAAAACAACGTTAGTCCTGGTTAGTTCCATTCAAATCATGCAAATTAGAGTCCAAAACAAGGGCAAAAGAGTCCGGAAAAGTAGATACGACGGAGACGTATCAACGACCAAAGGACATCATGGGTTGTTAGTGGAGGTGGACCAGCCCTTATTGGTCTGGCCAAGGACTTCCCTAAAGGCCCATGCGGCTAGGGATAAGGAGATAAGGCTAAAGGAGATTTAAAATGAAGAGATCCACCTACCTTGTGGGAGGTGGACTCCTCCCTTATCTCGGCCAAACATCTCCTCCTTGGAGGAGGGGCCAAGGCAGTATTCCCTCTCCCTCCTCCTATATATACTTGAGGTTTTGGGAGTTTTGAGAAACAATTATCTCTCTCCCACGGCGCAGCCCTACCTCTCTCTTCTTCCTCCTCCACAGCGCTTGGCGAAGCCTTGTCGGAGAACCACATAGCTCCACCGCCACCACGCCGTCGGGCTGCCGGAGCGCTCCCTCAACTTCTCCCTCTCCTTGCTGGATCAATAAGGAGGAGACGACACCGGGCTGTATGTGTGTTGAACGCGGAGGCACCGTCGTTCGGTGCATAGATCGCTAAACGAATAACTTAAGTGAAGAATTCCTGCTCACGCGACCTATGCAACATGAATGTTTCATTTCACTCTCACGACTAAGCTATAGCTTTTTTTGCACATCTATTTGAGTACTTATTCTGATACACTTAGTTTATGACTAAGGACTTTCCTCACTGGGAATTTCTTCAGTGACAAATTTGTAAAAATCGCCTATTCACCCCACCCCCTCTAGTCAATATAACACACTTTCAATTGATATCACAGCAAAGTACTACCTTGTTATGTGTGATTTTCGTTTAACCACGTGTAGTTTTAGTTATGTCGACCACATGTATGATCAAGGTTACTGTGGTTGTCCTACCTTTGAAGGAAAGGATTCCCCTCATTGAAGAACAAGATGCGCATGCACCTTGAAGCAATTGACCACGATCTCTGGTATGTTGTGGAAAATGGTGTTCCCTCTATCAGTGCAGCTATCACTGACGCTGATGTGAGGAGATTCAAGCAACTCGACTCTCAAGCGAAGAATATCATATGTGGATGTCTGAGCAAAGGTCAGTATGGCAGAGTGAGTGCTTTGGCCTTTGCAAAGCTTATCTCGGAAAGGCTATTCAAAGTCAATGAAGGAGTATCCACACAACGTGACTCCCGTGTTGATGTTCTTCGCATTCTCTTCAACCGCTTCAAGACTTGATAATGAAAGCTGCCAAGATACCTTTGATCGCCTCACTGACATCTCCAATGAGCTTTACAACCAGAGACATCACTCACCATGAAGTGGTGAAGAAACTGTTGCGATGTCTTGATTCTTCATTCGACACACTGGTACTCATGAATTCCAACAATATGAGAAAATAGACCTTTATGGACCAAGCTATACAAGACCTCGTGCGCTGTAGGCAAAGGTTGTTTCCTCATCTGAAGAAGAAGACTCTGATTGCACTTTGGGTGATCCTAAAGAACTTGGTCACGAACTTTCTATGCTCGTGAGGAAATTCCAGAAGTTCTCAAGGCCAGGCCAGTTTGGAAAGTCTTCAAGGAGAGATATGACGAAGACAAAATCATCACGTGGGGACTACAAGAAAAGAACCTATCATAAATGCAAGAAATCTGGTCACTACATTATTGATTGTCCTCATTGGGTGAAGGAATCAAAGAACAAGAAGTACAAGGATGATAGTTCTAACGACTCGAAGAAAAATAAGAAGTCTTCAAAGTCCTCATCCTCAAAGTCCTCGTCGAATAAGAAGACCAACTTCAGAAAGGCTTGAGCACTTATTGGCAAAGAAATGGTTTCTGAGGAAGAATCTAAAGAATGTGATGAAGAGGAAGGCTATGAAGTGGAGTCAGAGTCTTGTGTGGCAAGCTTAGCCCTTGATACCACATTCTTCACCAAGTCCATCTTCGACCTCAAAGAAAATGACATCGTCAACAACACCGATGATTGTGATGACGACTGTGCTCCCACCTACTGCTTCATGGCAAAAGGTTGAAAGGTACCAAGCCACACTTCCTCTTCTCACTCTAGTGACTATGAACCTCATGACTATCAAAAACCCAGTTACTATAAACATGCTAATATTGCCACTAAGCAACAAACCGCTATTGAAAAGCTTTCGAAACTGCTAGACAAAAGAGATGACCTATAGAGTGAGGAAATGAATCAGACTCAAACCCTCACTGATGATGTTCAAAGTCTTCAGTCTAGGTTTGATAGTCTTCAAGAACGTTATGCCACACTCTTGGCTGATCATGAAAAGCTTTCTTATGAATTTCTTCAAAGAAATAAAGCTCTTGAGAAATTAAGAATGTCCCATGATGATCTTCGAATTGAAAATGATTCCTTGCTTGCTCAACATATGAGCAACACTCACGAAGAATTCATTCCACCATGTTTGAAATGCATCGAACGTGAATCTGCTAATTCTTCACCTGAAACTTCAAATGCTTCTGTTGCTACAAATTCTTCAACTCTATATGTGGTAAAAAATTCCTCACCTCAAGAAACCACAAATTTCACTGATGAAAATGCAGGATTGAAGGAATTGTATGTGACAGGCATATACAAAAGTCCCAAAGGGCATCAAACCATTTGCGATGTGCTCAAAAAGCAGATTCTGAACATAGACCATAGGAAAGAGGGTATTGACTTTGAGAGGAAGTTGAATGTTGATGGGTCATATTGGAAACTTGAGCAGCATTTCAAAACCCGATGGGTTAGTGCAAAAGGACCTCCTGTTGATCCATCTACTCTAACACGCTTTGCATGTGAAATATCTTATTCCTCTGATCAGTCATTTGACTCAAACTATAAGTTGTTCAAATATCAGGTTGGTGAAGTATTTGCTAGATTGTTGGAAATAACTGCAGGAATGGACCACCCTTGAGGGAAATCTGGGTTCCCAAAAACAGTTTGGAAAGTCTTTAGGTGAATGTCCTCATGATACCACCTGTGAAGAACATGAAGGCCAGATCAAATGCCTCAAGGGGACCAAAGTCTTCACGAGGATCAAACTCCTCATATGGTGAAAACTATGCTCGTACTCGCACTAATGCTTCTGATATGTAGGGAAGCTACAAGGGACATAAATATGTACATTATTCGTCAAATCACTATGTTCATAAGTCCTCAAAGAATTTCTCTGCCTATTCATTCGAGTACTCTAAACCCCTCGTGTGAAACGAAGTGCATTAGCTTGAATGCCTCAATTCTCATATGGTGCTCGTGGGATGATAAACACTTTACCACCCCTTCAGATGTAGGTGGTGAAGAAATTGAACTAATCACTTGTGCATGACAAGTCTCCAGATGAAATTCATCATCTCAAGAATTTGCTAGAGACCTGAGGAAATTGCTTGATAGGACACAAGCTAATTCTGATGAAATGTTCTATCATTTCACTCGTCCTTCTTGTGTATAAAATATACTTTATGTGATGAAATTCAAGTCTGATGAATTTGATATCGTATTCTTCACTCTGAAGCATATGAGATGGTAAGCATCACTAATTCATCTGCAGGATGACAAACCCAAAACCACAGAGTGGGTTCTTGATAGTGGGTGTAAAATCACATGACTCGTGACAAAATCCTATTGATGAATATCCCACTGACTCCATCAAAATTGAAGCATATCACCTATGCTGACAAAGGTAAAAGCAAGGTATTGGGACTTGGTAAGGTGGCTATTTCGAAGGACCGACACATGGACAAAGTCATGCTTGCCAAATCCCTTTGGTTTAACCTCATGTCAGTCTCAGTGCTTTGTGATCTTGATTTGATTTTCATCTTTGGAAAATACAAATGCGTAGTCATCATGGAATCTGACAAATCCAAAGTCTTCAAAGGCTTTAGGAGTGGAGACTTGTACATTGTTGATTTCTCTAGAGGTCCTAAGCCAACCATGTGTCTTCTTGCAAAAGTCTCACACGGATGGTATGGAATCAACGATTTGGTCATGTGGGCATGAGGAATTTAAACACACTGGAAAATAACAAGCATGTCCTTGGCATCGAAACCATAAAATTCCTCAAGGATCATCTCTACGAGGCTTGTGAGTCTAGGAAGATGACTGGATCCAAGCACCCCTTGAAGACTATCATGACGACTATAAGTGCATCTAGTGCCCCTTAGTGATTTTGGTGGATTGAAGACTTATAGGTTAAGAGACTGACATGTTTGTGAGTGTACAGAGGCTCTATAAGTTGCTGAGGAGTTTGAGTTATTCGATGAATATCGTCCCCTAAAAATATATGTCTTCGGGTGAATACTTTGGTCATTCCTTGAAGACTTAAATTACAAAGAAGCTACGAAGAGATTTCATATTCCTCATGAAGACATTAAAGATGAGGAATTCGGTGTGTCCCGGAGAAAAGGCTCTGAAGACTTTGAAGCTTTATGATTTACTCTTTATGTTTCATTTTCTTCATTCTTGAATCATAGGAACGCCGTACTGTTAAAGGGGGTCGAGGTAAAACTAAGGAAAGAATTTCCTCATGATGCTCAACTCAAACCAACACCTACTGGATCCTCAAAGTGAGGAACATGAGAGACATGAGGACTTTCACACTTGAAAGTTTCGACCGTTGTCGCGCCCCATGCCACCTGTCCCCAATCTTATCCACCCAACGGTCATATCATTAAGGGCATTAATGTCATATCATGTCGAGATGCTTCCAGGCTATAAATAGCCACCCCCTACAACCACTAGTTGGTTGGCTGCTCCGACAGAATCTGACACCCGTCATTTAGAGCAACTCAATTCCTCGAGGACTTTGAGCAAAAATCATCAAGTGAGGAAAAACCCCAAACACCCAAACCAAACCCAAAACCCAAAGTGATTGAGCATCACTGAAGAGATTATTCGTGTGTGGAACCGACGCATGTTACGTTTGAGGACTATGCATCGTCCACACGGTTAGGCATCATGGTCTAGAGCATCCAATAGTCAATTGTGGATCATCGGGTAACCAATTTTGTGAGGGTTTGGAAGTCTGCCTTGCAGACTTACCACGAGTGTTGGGTAAGGACTGTGTGTCCATAGCTCAACGAGAATACGGTGGGGACTGTGCGTCCCAGGATTGTGTGTCCCGGGATTGTGTGTCCTTTGGTTTCAATACCAAGCCGCTCCAAACCAGACGTACAACTGTTACAATAGTTGGAACTGGGTCATCAACCACCGTCTTCATCAAGCTGCTGGGTCTATTTCTTCAACTCTTTTCATGTCCTCAATTGCATGTTGAAGACTTTCATCTCTACTGTTTGAAGAATTTGACTGAAGACTTTCTCCTAATTCCTGACCTCAAATTCTTCACACGAGTTAATCATCACCTTCTTATCTTGTAGACTTGTCGTGTGCAAATCGAACCTGTCAATTCACTCTGAATACTTTGCTATTATCACTTTTGCACATCTGTCTTAGTACTAATTCCATTGCACTCAGTTCATGACTAAGGACTTTCTTCACTAGGAATTTCCCGAGTGATGAATTTGTAAGAATCACTTATTTACGCCCCCTTTAGTCGATATAACACACTTTCAATTGGTATCAGAAGAAGGTGCTCCCTTGTTCTGTGTGATCTTAGTTTAACCGCGTGGAGTTTTAGTTATATCGACTGTAGGTATGATCATGGTTACTGCAGGTTGTCCTACCTTCGAAGGAAATGATTTCCCCTACTGGAAGAACAAGATGCAAATGCATCTTCAGGCAATTGACAACGAGCTGTGGTACATCATGGAAAAATGGTGTTCCCTGTGTCACTTCAACTATCATTGTCGCTGATGTGAAGAAATTCAAGCAACTCGACTCGCAAGCAAAGAATATCATATGTGGCCATCTGAGCAAAGGTCAGTATGGCAGAGTGAGTGTTGTGGGCTCTACGGAGCTAATCTGGAAAAGGGTGTCCAAAGTTAATGAGGGAATCTCCACGCAACGTGACTCTAGAGTTGATGTTCTTCGCAACCTCTTCAAGTGCTTGAAGAGGCTAGATAATGAAAGCTGCCAAGATTCTTTTGATCGCCTCACTGACATCTCCAATGAGCTTCAGGCTCTTGGAGCCAGAGACATCACAGACCATGAATGTGTGAAGAAACTGCTACGGTCTCTTGATCCATTATTTGAGACACTGGTTGTAATGATCCAAGAATGAAGAGACTACAAGATGCTTGATCCGGCTTATATACTTGAGACACTCAATACTCATGAATTCTATCAAGAATAGAAGAAAGAACTTTATGGACCAAGCTACTCAAGGCCTCGTGCGCTGAAGGTAAAGGATGTTTCCTCATATGAAGAAGAAGAATCTGACTACAGTCTGGGTGATCCTGAAGAACTTGGTCAGGAACTTGCTATGTTCGTGAGGAAATTCCAGAAGTTCACAAAGCATGGCCCATTCGAAACATCTTCAAGAAGTGATATGAGGAATTCAAAATCTTAACCTAAGAACTACAAGAAAAGAACCTGCCATAAATGCAAGAAATGTGGTCACTACATTGCTGATTGTCCTCGTTGGGTGAAGGAATCAAGGAAGAAGAAGTACAAGGATGAAAATTCTGACGACTAGAAGAAAAAGAAGAAATCCTCAGAGTCTTCATCTTCATAGTCCTCATCGCACAAGAATACCAGTATCAGAAAGGCTCGGGCACTCATTGGCAAGGAAATGGATTCTGAAGAAGAATCCAAGGAATGTGAGGAAGAGGAAGGTTCAGAAGTGGAGTGAGAATTTGGTGTGGCAAGTCTTGCACTGGCTACCACATTCGTCAGCAAGTCCATGTTCAAACTTGAATAAAATGACAACATCAACAACACTGATGACTGTGATGATGACTTCGCTCCCACCTATTGCTTCATGGCAAAAGGTTCAAAGGTACCAAGCCGCACATCCTTTTCTGATTCTAGTGACTACGAAACTGATGATTATCAAAAACCCAGTTACTATAAACTTGACAACATTGCCACTAAGCAACAAAGTGCTATTGAAAAGCTTCAGAAACTACTAGACAAAAGCGATGATCTGTTGAATGATGAAATGAATCATACTCAAATCCTCACTGAAGATGCTCAAAGTCTTCAGTCTAGATTTGATGGTATTCAAGATCATTATGGTACACTCTTGGATGATCATGAGAAGCTATCCTATGAATTTCTTCAAAGGAAGCTTGATATTGAGAAGTTGAAAATGTCCTATGATGATCTTCGAATGTAAAATAATTCATTGCTTGCTCAACATATAAGTACCGCTCAGGAAGAATTCACTCCACCATGTCTGCAATGCATCGAACGTGAAACTGCTAACTCTTCAGCTGAAACGTCAAATACTTCTATCGCTACAAATTCTTCAATAGTTCTTGTGGTATCAAATTCTTCACTTGAGGAAACCACCAATGCTACAGACAAAAATGCAATATTGAAGGAATTGTATGTGACACACATATACAAAAGTCTCAAAGGGCATCACACCATTTGCGATGTGCTCAAAAAGCAGATTCCAAATAGGAACCCGAGGAAAGAAGGCATTGCCTTTGAGAGGAAACTGAACGTTGATGGGTCATACTGGAAACCTGAGCAGTACCCCAAAACCTCATGGGTTGCTATAAAAGGACCTCCCATTGATCCATCTACTCTAACACGCTTTGCATGTGAAATGTCTTATTCCTATGATGAGTCATTTGACTCCAACTATAAACTGTTCAAAAATCAAGCTGGTGAAGTATTTGATTGATATGTTGGAACTAACTGTAGGAATGGAGCACCCCTGCGGATAATCTGGGTTCCCAAAATCCGCTTGGAAAGTCTTCAGGTGAATGTCCTCATGACACCACCAGTGAAGAACAGGAATCCCAGATCAAATTCCTCAGGTGGACCAAAGTCTTCACGAGGACAAAATTCCTCAAATGGTCAAAACTATGCTCATACTCACACTAATGCTTATGATATGCAGGGAAACTATAAGGGACATGAATATGTGCACTATTTCTCAAATCACTATGTTCATAATTCTTCAAAGAATTTCTCTGCCTATTCATTTGATTACTCTAACCCCCCTACTGTGAAAAGAAGTGCATTAGCTTCAATGCCTCCATATGGTGCTCGTAGGATGATGAACTCTTTACCACCCCTTCAGAAACCCAGTTACTATAAACTTGCTAATATTGCCACTAAGCAACAAACCACTATTGAAAAGATTCAAAAACTCCTAGACAAAAGAGCAGACCTATTGAGTGAGGAAATGGATCAGACTAAAACCCTCACTGATGATGTTCAAAGTCTTTAGTCTAGGTTTGATAGTCTTCAAGAACGTTATGCCACACTCTTGGCTGATCATGAAAAGCCTTCTTATGAAATTCTTCAAAGAAAGAAAGATCTTGAGAAATTAAGAATGTCTGATGATTATCTTCGAGCTGAAAATGATTCCTTGCTTTCTCAACAGATCAACAACACTCACGAAGAATTCATTCCACCTTGTTTGAAATGCATCGAACGTGAATCTGCTAATTCTTCACCTGAAACTTCAAATGCTTCTATTGCTACAAATTCTTAAATTGTATATGTGGTAACAAATTCCTGACCTCAGGAAACCACAAATTTCACTAATGAAAATGCAGGATTGAAGGAATTGTATGTGACAGGGATATACAAAAGTCTCAAAGGGCATCAAACCCTTTAAGATGTGCTCCAAAAGCAGATTATGAACATAAACCCTAAGAAAGAGTGTATTGCCTTTGAGAGGAAGTTGAATTTTGATGGGTCATACTGGAAACCTGAGCAGCATTTCAAAACCTGATGGGTTGCTGCAAAAGGACCTCCTGTTGATCCATCTATTCTAACAGGCTTTGCATGTGAAATGTCTTATTCCTCTGATGAGTCATTTGATTCAAATTGTAAGCTGTTCAAAAATCAGGTTGGTGAAGTATTTGCTAGATATGTTGGAACTAACTGCAGGAATGGACCACCCTTGAGGAAAATCTGGGTTCCCAAAAGTAGTTTGGAAAGTCTTCAGGTGACTGTCCTCATGATACCACCTGTGAAGAACAGGAAGGCCAGATCAAATTCCTCAAGGGGACCAAAGCCTTCACGAGGATCAAACTCCTCATATGGTGAAAACTATGCTCGTACTCGCACTAATGCTTCTGATATGCAGGGAAACTACAAGGGACATAAATATGTGCACTATTCGTTAAATCACTATGTTCATAAGTCATCAAAGAATTTCTCTGCCTATTCATTTGAGTACTCTAACCCCCCTCGTGTGAAACGAAGTGTATTAGCATGAATACCTCAATTCTCATATGGTGCTCGTAGGATGATAAACTCTTTACCACCCCTTCAGATGTCGGTGGTGAAGAAATCGAACTAATCCCTTCTGCACGTCACGTCTCCAAATGGAAATCATCATGTGAAGAATTTGCTGGAGACGTGAGGAAATTGCTTGATAGGACGCAAGCTAAATCATGATGAAATGATCTATCATTTCACACGTCCAAATTATGTCCTCATATTTATTTCTATGATGAACTTCAAGTCTAGTGAAATTGATATCATATTCTTCAATATGAAGCATATGAGATGGTAAGCGTACTAATTCATCTGCACGATGATCAACCCAAGAACACAGAGTGGGTTCTTGACAGTGGATGTATAAATCACATGAGTGGTGATAAAAGCTTATTGATGAATATCCCACTTATTCCATCACCACCGAAGCATATCACCTACGCTGACAAAGGTAAAAGATGTTGGGTAATGTTGCATGGGAAACAAAATAATTCCTACGCACACGCAAGACCTATCCATGGTGATGATCATCTACGAGAGGGGAGGTCGGATCCACATACCCTTGTAGATTGCTAAGTAGAAGCATATATAATGTTGGTTGATGTAGTGGAACATCTTTGCGATCCACATCACAGTCCATCCCCCAATCTCATCACGATCCGTCCCGTGATCCCATCACGATCCATCCCGATCTAGTGCCGAACGGACGACAACTCAGTGTTCAGCACACGTACAACTCGATGACAATTCTCGCCTTCTTGATATAGCAAGAGGGCGGAGAGGTAGATGAGTTCACCAACACGATGATGTGCTGGTGGTGGTGGACAATCCAGCAGGGCTTCGCTAAGCACTGCAGAACTAATCTAGAGGAGAAAATGATCTAGAGAGAGGGGAGCATGTGTCTATTAGGGTTAGGGCTGCCTCTAATCCTCTAGTATATATAGGAGGGAGGGAGGGGAGGAGGCAGCCTTAAATCCTCAAGGTTTGTCCGAAATTGGAGGTGGAGGTGGAGGAGTTCACCTCCAATCCTACTCCTAGTAGGATTCCATCTTGTCTCCTCCTTCCCTTTTCCCCTTTTTTCCTTCTTTTGCTCCTTGGCCGAAATAGCCTTATTGGACTAGTCGCACCAGCCCACTACAGGTAGGTGCACCACATTTAGGCCTATTAGGTTCTCTCTCGGGTGGGTGCACCCTCCCGGTAAAACCCCGGAACCCATTCGTCACTCCCGGTACTTTACCGATAATGCCCGAAAACTTTCCGGAAGCCAAATGCAACTTTCCTATATATCGATCTTTACCTTCAGGCCGTTCCAGAGCTCCTCGTGATGTCTAGTATCTCATCCGGGACTCCGGACAACTTTCGGTTACCAATCACACATAACTCAATAATACTGAAACATCACCGAACCTTAAGTGTGCAGACCCTGCGGGTTCGAGAACTATGCATACATGACCTGACACACTCCCCACTCAATAACCAATAGCGGGACCTGGATGCCCATATTGGATCCTACATATTCTACGAAGATCTTTATCGGTTGAACGTCTATGTTAAGGATTCAGTAATCCCGTATGTTGTTCCCTTTGTCCTTCGGTATCTTACTTGCCCGAGATTCGATCGTCGGTATCTCTATACCTTGTTCAATCTCGTTACCGGCAAGTCTCTTTACTTGTTGCATAGTACAAGATCCCGTGACTAAATTCTTAGTCACATTGCTTCCAAGTCTTGTTGTGATGTTGTATTACCGAGTGGGCCCTCAGATACCTCTCCGTCACACGGAGTGACAAATCCCAGTCTTGATCCACGCCAACCCAATAGACATCTTCAGAGATACCTGTAGAGCACATTTATAGTCACCCAGTTATGTTGCGATGTTTGATACACACAAGGTATTCCTCCGGTGTCCCGGAGTTGCATGATCTCATGGTCATAGGAACAAATACATTGACATGCAGAAAACAGTAGCAATAAACTAACACAATCATATGATACGTTCATAGTTTGGGTCTTGTCCATCACATTATTCTCCTAATGATGTGATGCCGTTATTAAGTGACAACACTTGTCTATGGCCAGGAAACCTTGACCATCTTTGATCAACGAGCTGGTCAACTAAAGCCTCACTAGGGACTTTGAGTTGTCTATGTATCCACACATGTATTTGAGTTTCCAATCAATACAATTATAGTATGGATAATAAACGATTATCATGAACGAGGAAATATAATAATAACCAATAAATTATTGCCTCTAGGGCATATTTCTAACAGTCTCCCACTTGCACTAGTCAATAATCAGTTCACATCACTACGTGATGGTAATGGATCTAACACCCATACAGTTCTGGGGTTCGATCATGTCTTGCTTGTGAGAAAGGTTTTTAGTGAATGGGTCTGAACCTTTGATACGTCCCAAACATATCTATAATTTATGTTTGTTACATGCTCTTTTGGGTGACATTGTTATATGTTTTGCTACACTTTTATATCTTTTTACACATATTTGGACTAACCTACTAACTCACTGCACCTAGTGCCAGTTTCTGTCTGCTGATGTGTTTTAATTGCAGGGACTTTACCCCAATTTACGGAGCCCCAAAAATCCTGAGAAAAATATATAAAAATCAGCATGACTTAAGCTTCACGAAGCACCAAGGTGGGCCAGAGGGGAGCCAGGCCTCACCTAGGTGGCCACCTAGTGCGGGCCCCCTCTTGGCCACTCCACGAGGTCGCCTGGGCGGCTGGTCCACCCCGTGGCGCCCTCCTTTGGCCTATATTAACCACTTGGACGGAAAACCCTGAGGGAGAAATATTTTCTCCCGAAGCAATTCCGGTCTCCGCCACCATCGCCAACAAGTTTCGCGGGACCAGAATTCCTGTGCTGGCACCCTGCCGGGACGGGGAAGTGCCCCCGGATTCATCTCCATCGATGTTTCTTCCTCCCTCCATGAAGCGGGAGTAGTTCGTCCTCGGGGCTGAGGTCTTCTACAATAGCTATGTGGTTAATTCTCTCTCCCATGATGTGATCTTGATTGTGATCATAGGCTATGTTAACCTAGGGTGATCCCATGATGTTTCCACTTCTTCTATGTATTGGATTGATGTACTCACTTGATCTTATCTAGTATAATCCCCGAGACCATGGTGACATCGGTCTATTGGACATGGATTAGAAGAATATTTTCATGAGTGATTTCCTCTTTTGTGAATTGATTAAATATTGAGAGTTGTGGTGATTGTGGTCCTCGGGGTTGTGATCTTATCTATTTGACTATCCTTGAGATACGTTGTGGTGATAGTGGTACTCTCTTTGGATGGCCGCGGTGACATTGGGAAATCCATAGATGAGAACTACGAACTCTGAGGTGTGCTTTTGTAGACCTACATAATTCTCATCCTCTCTTGATCACAAAGGAATGTCCTCCGAGTACATCACCATTGCATGCTTTAGTGGAAATATCATGTGATTAGACTATGTTAATGTTGTTGGGAGTTGCCACTAGTGAAAGTATGAATCGTAGGCCTTGTTTCTCACAATTGTTACACCGTTTATGCTCACTTTTGTAACAATTACAGGAATAGAAGCGTGCGTAGACATCAACCTTTCAGATCCATGTGTGCTTTACAAATCTCTATGTCATCGTGTAGATGCTGCTACCATGCGCCATTTCGAACTATTCCTAATGACTGTTCCACTATACGAATCCGGTTTACTACTTACAGTTATCCGGATAGTGTCAAAGCTTGCATCGACGTAACCCTTTACGATGAACTCTTTTATCGCCTCCATAATCAAGAAAAATTCCTTATCCACTAATTACTAAGGATAACTTTGACCGTTGTCTAGTAATCATTCCCGGATCACCTTTTGTACCCCTTGACAAATTCATGGCAAGGCACACATCACGTGCGGTCCACAACAAGGCATACTATAGAGCCTATGACTAAGGCATAGGGGACGACCTTCGTCCTTTCTCTTTATTCTGTCATGGTCGGGCTTTGAGTCATACTCAAATTTCACACCTTTAAAACACAACCAAGAACTCCTTATTTCACTGATCTATTTTGAACTCCTTCAAAATCTTGTCACGGTATGTATTCATTTGAAAGTTCTATTAAGCGTTTTGATCTATATCTATAGATCTTGATGCTCAATGTTCAAGTAGCTTAATCCCGGTTTTCCTTTGAAAAAACACTTTTCAAACAACCCTATATGCTTTCCAGAAATTCTATATCATTTCTGATCAAAAATATGTCAACCACATATACTAATCAGAAATTCTGTAGTGCTCCCACTCACTTCTTTGGCAATACAAGTTTCTCATAAAGCTTGTATAAACCCAAAAGCTTTGATCATCTCATCAAAGCGTATATTCCAACTCCGAGATGCTTGCTCCAGTTCGTAGAAGGATCGCTGGAGCTTGCATACTTGTTAGCATCCTTAGGAAATACAAAACCTTCTCGTTGTATCACATACAACCTTTCCTCAAGGAAACCATCAAGGAAACAATGTTTTGACTTCCTATGTGCAAGATTTCATAAATAATGCAGCAACTCCTAACATAATTCCAACAGACTCTTAGCATCGCTACGAGTGAGAAAGTCTCATCGTAGTCAACTCCTTGAACTTGTTGGAAACATCTTTGCGACAAGTCGAGATTTCTTAATGGTGATATTTACCATCATTGTCCGTCTTCCATTTAAAAGATCCATCTGTAGCTAACAGTCTTATGACCATCAAGTAGTTCTTCCAAAGTCTACACTTTGTTTTCATACATGGATCCTACCTTGGATTTCATGGCGTCCAGCCATACATCGGAATCCGGTCCCACCATCGCTTCTCCATAGCTCGTAGGTTCATTGTTGTCCAGCACCATGACGTCCAAGACAGGATTACCGTGCCACTCTGGAGCAGCACGTTTCCTTGTCGACCTAAGAGGTTTGGTAGTAACTTGATCCGAAGCTTCATGATCACTACCATCAGCTTCCACTTCAATTGGTGTAGGCGCCACAGGAACAACTTCCTGCGCTGTGCTACACACCAGTTGAAGTGACGATTCAACAACCTCATCAAGTTCCACCATCCTCCCACTCAATTACTTCGAGAGAATTTTTTTTCTCGAAAAAGGACCCGTTTCTAGAAACAAACACTTTGCTTTCGGATCTGAGATAGGAGGTATTCCCAACTATTTTGGGTATCCTATGAATATGCATTTATCCGCTTTGGGTTCGAGCTTATCAGGATGAAACTTTTTCACATAAGCGTCGCAGCCCCAAACTTTTAAGAAACGACAACTTAGGTTTCTCCAAACCATAGTTCATATGGTGTCATCTCAATGGAATGATGTGGTGCCCTATGTAAAGTGAACGCGGTTTGTCTCTAATGCCTAACCCAAAAAGATAGTGGTAATTCGATAAGAGACATGATAGTATGCACCATATCCAATAGGGCGTGACTATGACGTTCGGACACACCATCATACTATGGTGTTCTAGGTGGCATGAGTTGTGAAAACAATTTCCACATCGTCTTAAATGTTTACCAAACTCGCAACTCAGATATATATTTACCTCCACGATCACATCGTAGATATATTATCCTCTTGTCACGACGATCTTTAACTTTACTCTAAAATTGCTTGAAATTTTCAATATTTCAGACCATGTGATTCATCAAGCAAATACACATGTATCTACTCAAATCATCAGTGAAGAACATAACGATATCCACTGCGTGCCTCAGCACTCATTGGACTGCATACATCAAAAATGAATTACTTCCAATAAGTTACTTTCTTGTTCCATCTCACTTGAAAACGAGGCCTTCAGTCATCTAGCCCATGATTTGCATGTCTCAAGTGATTCAAAATCAAGTGAGTCCAAACGATCCATCTGCATGGAGTTCCTTCATGCGTTTACACCAATAGGCATGGTTCGCATGTCTCAAATGATTCAAAAACGAGTGAGTCTAAAGATCCATCTGTATGGAGCTTCTTCATGCATTTTACACCAATATGACTCAAGCGGCATTACCACAAGTAATTGGTACTATAATTACTACTTTGTATCTTTTGGCATTGTAAGTGCATCTAGTGCCCCTTAGTGATTTTGGTGGTTTGGAGACTTATAGGTTAAGAGACTAATATGTTTGTGAGTGTACACAGGCTCTATAAGTCAGTGAGGAGTTTGAATTATTCGATGAATATCGACCCCTAAAAATGTATGTCTTCGGGTGAAGACTTTGGTCATTCCTTGAAGACTTTGATCCCGAAGAAATTGCGAAGAAATTGATATTCCTCATGAAGATGAGGAATTCGGTGTGTCCTGAAGAGAACACTCTGAAGACTTTGAAGCTTGAAGATTTACTCTTTCTGTTTCATTTTCTTTACACTTGAGTCATAGGAACACCATACTGTTAAAGGGGGTCGAGGTAAAACTACGGAATGATTTTCCTCATGAGTTCAACCCAAGCCTAAATTTACCAAAGCCTCAAAGTGAGGAATTTGAGAGACATGAGGAGTTTCACAGTTGAAAGTTCCGACTATTGTCGCGCCGCGCGCCACCTGATACGTCTCCAACGTATAAATAATTTTTGATGGTTTCATGCTATTATCTTGTCAAAGTTTGGATGTTTTGCATGCCTTTTATATATTTTCTGGGACTAACTTATTAACTCAGTGCCAAGTGCTAGTTCCTGTTTTTTCCAGGTTTTTGACCCCTTTCAGAGGAGATTTTGAAACAGAGTCCAAACGGAAGAAAATCCCGGAAAAGAATTTTTGCATAACGGAAGAAGATCGGGAAGCTTGAGAGCCAAGGCAGGGGAGCCTCAGGGGCCCCAAAAGCCCCCACCCCGCGGCCAGGGGGGTAGGCTGCGGCCCACAGGCTTGTGGGCCCCCTGAGCGCCCTCTGACCTAGGGGTTGCGCCTATATATTCCCTAAAAATCCCAAAACAATTAGGAGATCATCGAAAGTACTTTTCCGCCGCCGCAAGCTTCTGTCTCCGCAAGATCCCATCCGGGGCACGTTCTGGTGCCCTGCCGGAGAGGGATTCGGACACGGAGGGCTTCTTCATCAACACCATGACCTCTCCGATGATGCGTGGGTAGTTCACCATAGACCTACGGGTCCATATCTTGTAACTAGATGGCTTCTTCTATCTCTTCGATCTTGAATACAAAGTTCTCAATGATCTTTATGGAGTTCTATCCGATGTAATCTTCTTTTGCAGTGTGTTTGTCGAGATCCGATGAATTGTGGATTTATGATAAGATTATCTATGAATCTTATTTGAGTTTCTTGTGATCTCTCTTATGCATGATTTCATATCCTTGTAATTCTCTTCGAGTTGTGGGTTTTGTCTGGCCAACTAGATCTATGATTCTTGCAATGGGAGAAGTGCTTGGTTTTGGGTTCATACCATGCGGTGACCTCACACAGTGACAGAAGGGGTAGCGACGCATCGTGTTGTTGCCATCAAGGGTAAAAAGACGGGGTTTTCATCATTGGTTTGAGATTATCCCTCTACATCATGTCATCTTGCTTAAGGCATTAATCTGTTCGTCATGAACTCAATACACTAGATGCATGCTGGATAGCGGTCGATGTGTGGAGTAATAGTAGTAGATGCAGAAAGTATCGGTCTACTTGTCTCGGACGTGATGCCTATATGTATGATCATTGCCTTAGATATCGTCATGACTTTGCGCGGTTCTATCAATTGCTCGACAGTAATTTGTTCACCCACCGTGATATTTGCTATTTTGAGAGAAGCCTCTAGTGAACACTATGGCCCCCGGGTCTACTCCACACCATATTTTCAGCCTTACACTTTTTACTGCGTTGCACTTTCCGCCTTCAGATCTCACTTTGCAAACAATCTTGAAGGGATTGACAACCCCTTTGAAGCGTTGGGTGCAAGCTAGTTTGTGTTTGTGCAGGTACTCTGGACTTGACGAGACCCTCTGTCGTGGGTATAAGTCTGACAGTAGAAGTATGGGGTACGAAAGGATGGGCAGAGCCTTAGCTACGGCGAGGATGTATGAGTTCAGGCCCCTCTACGGTGGAGGTAAAAGCCCTACGTCTCAGTGCTCTTGGGAGCTTAGTGTCGAGTGGATTATAGGATTACAGCAAGTGCCAACCCTTGCACCGGTGGGGAAGGGCGGCTTATATAGAGTGTGTTGCCCTTTATAATGGCCCGGTGGACAGGGGTGGAATAGTGGCGAGTAAATGCTTACGTTAATGGTAACATAAGCTTTAAATGCTAATAATGGTGTATGAAAACGTATGACCGTTGCCCTCCTAGGGGGTTACGATGTACAGAGTGGATTCCAGTCGGTATGTTAGATATGCTCCGAGTGGATCGTCGCCGACTGGATGATGAGGGCGTCCTTAGTTCAGTCGGAACCGTCTAAGGGCCTTGTCTTCTATGAAGGGTAGTCCTTGGGTAGGACCTATAGGGCAGACCTATGACCCTACCCTGGGACTATAACCCCATCATTAGTCCCCGAATGGATCGGGGTTGGAACGATGAAGTGATGTCTGGAGTTTGGAACCGACTGGTATTGAGGTGACTTTAGTGTTGTTTGCCTCGATCCATTTTGTCCTTTCAGCCAGTGATCCAAGTGGATATACCAGTGAAACGAACCGTCAGGGACCAAGTGCTTTCACGAAATCTTTTGACGTGATTGGTCAAACTGACCGCGCCGGATTTTCCACGATCCTCAAATTTCGATTGCCGCGCATTCAGCGGGGATGACGACATCGACATCGAGTAGGTTTTGCCTCCTCGATTACCGCGCCGTTATCTTCTCCACTAATCTTGCAGCGGCCAGTTGGGGGGATAAGATACTGGGCCCACCTATAAGTGACCCAGTCAGAAGCCTATTAAAGCCTCCCCGGCGGGATTTCCTGTTGTGCTGCTCATCCTCCTCTCATTAATCTCGCTCCTCCCGCAGCTCTGTGCACACCTCAAGCCACCTCCTTCCCCTCCTCCTCTGCGGATCCGTCGCCCTCGCCATGACGAAGGGGCAGACCAGCAAGCTCGAGGCGCAGAAGAAGAAGAAGGGGGCGGCCTCTACTCAGCGGCGACAGCGGGCGTTGCCGGCGGGCTGGATCCAGGGGGCTTTCCTCCCCTCCTCAGTGACGGAGAAAGACGTGCTGGAGCTGGTGGAGCATGGCATGGTTGTCAACAAGTCCTGGAGGCTGCCGGAAGGCGGGACGGAGCCGGCGCCGAAGGAGGGGGAGCGCGTCCTGCTGCTCAGCCATGTGGCCAGAGGTTTCTGCTTGCCCCCCCATCCCTTCTTCCGAGGTATCATGAATTACTTCGGGGTGCAGCTCCATCACTTTCCTCCGAACGCAATAGCTCACCTTTCTGCATTCGTCACCCTCTGCGAGTGCTTCATTGGATGTCCTCCCCACTGGGGGCTCTTTAAGTATGTCTTCTCCGCAGATCCCAAACTGTTGAGAAGCTTAGCCAGTCGGATGATAAGACGCACATCCTCCAGCTCTGCGGGGGTTTAGGCTTCCAGAAGAAAACAAAGAGTAGCTATCCCTCTCTCCAGCTATCCGAGTCAGTTAGGAACTGGCAATCGTCCTGGTTCTATTGCCAGGACATTGCTTGTCTGAATGCTTCGAGTGGGTTGCTTATCCCAGGAAGCTTGCGCTCTCTAAGGGAGAAAGAACCCAGATCCAGCCTTTGGTCGACGCGCTGATAGCCGTCGTCCGGAGGGGAGTCACCGACATGGACCTGCTGGAGACTTTTCTGGGTCGGCGCGTCCAGCCGCTGCAGGCCCGAGACCGCGCCATGTGGCATTACGCGGGGCCTTCGGATTTCACTCAGTCTCATCCAGAGGATGTGAGCGGGGAGACTGTGAGCGCGTGGGTCCGCAGCATCACAGGCGTGTGTGATAACCCCGTGGGAACCAGGCGGGTGAAGCCCTTCTGCGCCAAAAATCCTCCTCCGAATGAGGTGAGTACATGTTGTCGAGTGCTTTTAACCTTCTCAGCTTTATTGCTTTTCTTGTCTCGCTGACTGACGTTGCCGACTGTGTTTTGTGCAGGAGTGGATTAACTGGCATTCTACAGTCTCGAACGGGAATCCAGCCGAGGAAGAGGAGGGTAGCCAGGAGGGTAGCGTGGATAGCGCCGAGTACGTCTCCGACAGTGGGGAGACGGAGGAGGAGACGGAAGAGGAGGAGGAGGAGGAGAGTGGAGAGGAGAGCTCGCCACCCTTACCACGAGAGCACCGAACCAAGCGCCGTCATGGCCCCGCTGCTCCGCCGGCTCCTCCCGTGGCTCCGAGTGCTCGGAGTGTGAAGAGAACCAGGGGTGCTTCTGCCGATCCCGCGAACCAGCCGTCCAAGGTGGATAAACCTAGTGGGCCTAAACCTCGGAAAGCCTTGCCCCGGATGAGGATCGCCGTTCCGGTCGCCTCAGCGTAAGTATCTTTACTCTTTCATCTTCCTTCAGTATCCGATTGAACTCCTCTTTTTGGGAACTCATGTTTATCCATCGAGTGGATTTCAGTCAACAGAGCTGCTACCTCCGCCACCTCTCTGCCGCACCAGGACAATGATCCCATGGACACGGATAACGCCGCCACGTCCGAGCAAGGTACGTTGTCACGGCTCCGAGAGCTGTATTACTATTTCGCGAGTGCTGTCTTTGATCTTGACCTTTTTCTGTAATTTTATTTTGTTCAGTCGGGCTTCCTTCGGAGGTGATCCATCTGGACGACGACGACCAAAGGAGGTCGGAGCCAACTTTGGCGCCTGTCCCTGGGGTTATCCCATCTGCTGCCAATCCCACCATGAACGTGCCGCCTCCTGAGACGGTGCCGCCGACTGAGACGGTGGCCCTCACGGCGGAACCGACTCAAGCAGAGCTCGGGATGCCCAGGGAGTCTTCCGCCACGCCGGTCCGTCGGCTGTTCAGTATGACGCCCGACGCCTCCCAGAAGACCAGGTAGGAACCGCCAAGGATGCCATGGTGCAGGTGGAGCTGATGGTGGGCAACGCCAAGGGAGCGTTTGACTCCATCGCGTCTCTGTACAAGAAGAGCTTGGAGCTTCGGGACGATATCCGAGTAAGTGCGCCAGTAAGTGTTTACATTCCTCTTGGTACCCACTGGGGGTTTCGGCGATATACTCGGATACATTAGGATGATTTTGAAGTGGGTTCACTCCGGGTGAACCCAGTGGGTGTAGTCCCCGAGACTTCTGCCGAGTGCTTGCACCGGCAGTTGTCTTTATATGTATTTTCCGTAATCTGAACAGATCAGAGCTGATCTACCCGAATGGTACCAGTGGGGGCACTCCGAGTGCACCCACTGGGTGTAGTCCCCGAGAGTAGTGTTACTCGGGTCGAGTAATAGTAATCTCATAGTGTTGTTGGTTTGCTATGGAGCTCAATAGGGCCGAGCTGTTCGAGCTTCATCCCACTCGGTGTAGTCCCCGAGACCGCTGTCGATTGCTTGCATCGGCAGGGGTCTGAAGAACTTTGATCTTTGATTGTTTTGCCATATCTGTGGAGACTTTTTCCTTGTTGAATGTGGCTGATCCTCCCTTTGTGTCTCTTTGACAGAAGACTTGTGAAATGGGATCGGCTTATAATTCTCTGAAGGCTGAGAAGACCCAACTTGCTGCGGACTTGGAGGTGGCTGTGAATGACCTGGCTGGCGTGAAGAAGGCTCTTGCTGACCGAGAGAAATCTTTGGATGAGTCTCGGGAGACCAACAAGGCATTGCTAGCCGAAGTAGAAAAAATGAAGAGGGAGAGATCCGAATGGATGGGCCAACTGAAAGTAATGAACACTCGGTGCATAGCGCAGGAGAACTACGTCGGCGACTCAGCGAGGAAGATGGTCGCATTGCTTGGTGGTAAGTTGCTGCCGAGTGCTTCTTGACTTTGGAGTTCACTCCGCGCTTATTTTCTGCTTGTCTTTTCTTTGTAGACTTCTGTCGGGACGTTGAGGCTGAAACAGCCGAAATTGAACGGTCGCTTGTTCTGAATGTTCCACTCGGCAATGAAGCTAACCGGGACATGTTCCGAGTGCATTCTCGCCTTAACAGGGTGGGCCCTTTCATTGGCCGCCTGAGAAGAGTTGTCAGCCGAATCGACAAAGAGCTGTGGCCTGAAGATGACTCCCGGAACGTGATAGAGGGGTTGATGACTCGACTGGAGGATGTCCCAAGCATGGTGCAGGCATGGAAGAAGTCTGCCGCTCGGTGTGGTGCGGACGTGCCGCTGTCTCTGTTCCGAGTGCACTGCAAGGAAGCTCGCGAAGACAAGCTGAAGATGTTGCAGGTCGCCAACACCAAGAAGCTTCAATTCGAAGATTTCATGGAGACCTTCGAAACAGCCACTCGCATTGCAGATGGAATCGACCTCGACACCTTTGTGGAGCCTGCCAGTCCCGCCGACGCTTGAAAAAACTTTATGGTGAACGCACATTTACCTCGGTATGCCGAGTGGAATCTGTATTAAACTTTGGCCACTGCTGTTGGCTGTTACATTCGTGCTTCGGTGTGGATAAACTTGATTCACACCGAGCCGACTGATCGTAGATCCAACTTGAATTCGAATCGGATATTTTGCTCTTCTTTCGCTGAGTTTTTTTTTCGACACGATTTTGGCTCGTGGTTTTTGTTTGGCGTCTCTTGGTGAAGCCAATGGCAAACATGCGGAGCATGTAGTTGTTAGTTGTCTTCACATCCACATGAGCCGCAATGAGGGTCTGCTAAGCCTCCGAGTGTATCTCGAGTGCCCACTCGGAGGAAGCTTTTACTTAGGAGACTCTGGTTCGCAGCTAAGTCTCCGAGTGTGACTTTTGGTGCACACTCGGAGCGAGTTTTTACTTAGGCGACTATGGGTCGCGGCTAAGTCCCCGAGTGTGACTGTTAGTGCGCACTCGGAGCGAGTTGTTACTCATGTAGATGTCAGTTGTCTTCACATCCACATGAGCCTCAATGAGGGTCTGCTAAGCCTCCAAGTGTATCTCGAGTATACACTCGGAGGAAGCTTTTTTACTTAGGCGACTCTGAGTTGCAGCTAAGTCCCCGAGTGTGACTTTTCGTGCACACTCGGAGCGAGTTTGTACTTAGGCGACTCTGGGTCGCAGGTAAGTCTCCGAGTGTGACTTTTAGTGCACACTCGGAGCGAGTTTGTACTTAGGCGACTCTAGGTCGCAGCTAAGTCTCCGAGTGTGATTCTTAGTGCACACTCGGAGCGAGTTCGTACTTAGGCGACTCAGGGTCGCAGCCAAGTCTCCGAGTGTGACTTTTAGTGCACACTCGGAGCGAGTTTGTACTTAGGAGACTCTGGGTCGCGGCTAAGTCCCCGAGTGTGACTTTTAGTGCACACTCGGAGCGAGTTTTTTAGACCGGAGTCTGCAAACACGGAAGAATTTTGAATCGGCAAGAAATCAATCTGCTTTGTATTACTTCAATGATACTTGTTCTTTACATTGTCTTTGTCGGTGGTTATGTGTAGAAGCGCTTCAGTAGATCTCCATTTCATACTCGCGGCTCGTCCGTTTCCCTGTCGAGGTTGTAGAGTCGATATGCTCTGTTGTTCAGCACCTTAGAGACGATGAACGGTCCTTCCCAGGCGGGAGCTAACTTGTGTGGTCTCTGTTGATCCACTCGGAGCACCAGGTCGCCTGCCTGGAACGTGCGGCTCCTGACGTTCCGTGCATGAAATCGCCGCAAGTCTTGTTGATAAATTGTTGAACCGATGAGTGCCATCTCGCGCTCCTCTTCTAAAAGGTCCACTCCGTCTTGCCTGGCTTGCTCTGCTTCGGCTTCGGAGAAGAGTTCGACTCATGGAGAGTTGTGAAGCAAGTTACTCGGAAGGACTGCCTCGGCTCCATAAACGAGGAAAAATGGGGATCACCCTGTCGATCTATTCGGAGTTGTGCGGAGGCCCCACAGCACCGAAGGCAGCTCGGTGACCCATGCGCCGGCGGCATGTCTAACTTCTCGCAGGAGTCGAGGCTTCAACCCTTGAAGAATAAGTCCATTCGCCCGCTCTGCTTGCCCGTTTGTTTGGGGGTGCGCCACGGATGCAAAATCCACTCGGATACCTTGGCCTGTGCAAAAACCTTTGAACCTGTCTGAGTCAAAGTTTGTGCCATTGTCGGTGATTATGCTGTGCGGAACCCCGTATCTGGCGATGATGTCTCTGGTAAATTTGATGGTTGTAAGGGCATCAAGCTTCTTGTTGGGCTTGGCTTCGATCCACTTTGTAAACTTGTCGACTGCTACCAGCAGATGAGTGAATCCTCCTTGGCCTGTTCTGATTGGTCCGGCTGTATCTAATCCCCACACGGCGAATGGCCAAGCAAGAGGAATTGTCTTCAGCGCAGACGTTGGCTTGTGGGACTTGTTTGAATAGAACTAACAACCTTCGCAACGGTCAACCATATCTTTTGCCATTTCATTCGCCTGCAACCAGAAGAAACCAGCTCTGAATGCTTTGGCGACGATTGCCCTTAAGGAGGCATGATGGCCGCAGGTTCCCGAGTGGATTTCTTCCAAGATTAACTGCCCCTCCTCAAGAGAGATACACCGCTGAAGGACGCCTAAAACACTTTCCCTGTACAACTGGTCATCAATGACGGTGAAGGACTTCGACCTGCGACCGATCTGCCTAGCTTGGACTTCGTCTTCTGGTAACTCTTGCCTCATGATGTACGCAATGAACGGCAGAGTCCATTCGGGAATGACAGCTAGAATCTCTATGATCAAATCAACCACAGCGGGGACCTCGACTTCAGTCTGATCTGTTGAGCTCTTCGGTTGTGCTGGTTCCTCTGTAAAAGGATCTTCTTTTACCGAGGGGAGGTGTAGGTGCTCGAGGCAGACATCTCTCGGTACCGGTCTCCGAGTGGATCCAAGTTTTGCCAATTCATATGCTGCTTGGTTTTTTAGTCGGGGAACATGGTGAAGTTCCAGACCTTCGAACTTCTTCTCGAGCTTCCTTACTGCATTGCAGTATGCAGTCATGGTGGGGTTCCTTACATCCCATTCCTTCATTACTTGATTAACCACTAGATCTGAGTCGCCATAGACCATCAGGCGACGGACGCCGAGTGTGATGGCCATGCGCAACCCGTAAAGGAGAGCTTCGTACTCTGCTTCGTTGTTGGAAGAATCAAAATGGATCTGCAACACATACTTGAGTTTATCGCCTCTTGGGGATATGAGAACTACGCGAGCGCCGGAGCCATTCAACATCTTGGACCCATTGAAAAACATGGTCCAATGAGCCGAGTAGATGTGAGTCGGTTGCTGTTGTTCTACCCATTCTGCTATGAAGTCAGCAAGAGATTGAGACTTTATAACTTTCTTGGCTTCGAAGTTGATGTCGCAGTATAGCATCTCCATTGACCACTTTGCCACTCGGCCTGATGCGTCCTGATTGTGGAGAATTTCTGACAACGGAGCATCAGATATGACAGATACCGTGTGGTCTTGGAAATAATGAGCCACCTTCTTTGCAGTCATGTAGATCCCATAAATAAGCTTCTGATAATGGGGATACCTCTGCTTGGAAGGAGTCAGGACTTCAGAAACATAATATACTGGCCGCTGAACCTTGTACACTTTGCCTTCTTCTTCGCGTTCGACTGTCAGAACGGTGCTGATGACTTGATTTGTAGCTGCGATGTACAGAAGAAGGGGTTCTTTACTGAGCGGGGCAGTAAGAACTGGCTGGGTGGAAAGCAGGGCTTTGAGGTCGTCGAATGCGATTTGGGCTTCGTGTGTCCACTCAAAGGTATCTGACTTCTTCATGAGTCGGTACCGAGGTAATGCCTTCTCGCCGAGTCGAGCGATAAACCTGCTCAAAGCCGCTAGGCAACCTGTGAGCCTTTGAACATCATGTACTCTTACCGGCCGCTCCATTTGAACAATGGTCCCGATCTTTTCGGGGTTGACATCGATCCCTCGTTCGGAAACGAAGAAACCGAGTAACCTCCCGCTGGGAACTCCGAATGAACACTTGGCTAGGTTGAGCTTGATATCGTACCTATGTAGGTTGGCGAATGTTTCTGCCAAGTCAGTCAGCAGGTCGGAACCTTTGCGTGACTTGACTATGATATCGTCCATATATGCCTCCACATTTCGACCGATCTGGTCAAGGAGGCATTTTTGGATCATGCGCATAAAAGTTTCTCCTGCATTCTTCAAACCGAATGGCATAGTGATGTAACAGAAACACCCGAATGGGGTGATGAAGGCTGTTTTTAATTCATCTGGACCATACAGACGGATTTGATGATAGCCCGAATAGGCATCAAGGAAGGATAAATGCTCGCAACCCGCAGTCGAATCAACAATTTGATCAATGCGTGGGAGCGGGAAGTGATCTTTCGGACAGACCTTATTGAGATGCTTGAAATCGATGCACATACGGAGAGACTTGTCCTTCTTGGTCACCATGACAACATTAGAGAGCCACTCGGAGTGGTGCACCTCGCGAATGAAGTTGGCTGCCAAAAGTTTAGCCACCTCCTCTCCGATTGCTTTCCTCTTGTGCGCGGCGGACCGACGCAGGCATTCTCGGACGGGCCGAGCGGCAGAATCCACGTGCAGTCGGTGCTCAGCGAACTCCCTGGGTACACCTAGCATGTCAGCAGGCTTCCATGCAAAAATGTCCCAGTTCTCACGGAGGAATTTGATGAGCTCGGCTTCCTATTTTGGATCAAGGGTGGTGGATATGTTTGTCGGGGCGACGGTGTCGTCCGTCGGATGGATACTGACTTTCTTCGTGTCGCCCGCCGACTAGAATGATGACTCGGAAGCTGGCTTCTTTGAACGCATCAGGTCAGCGGGTTCGGCGGTCTTCTTGTACTCATCCAGCTCGAGTATAGCCATCTGCTGATCAGCAATCCTCGACCCCTGCTGCAGACACTCCTCGGCCCGCTGCCGATTGCCTATGACAGTAATCACACCTTTGGGACCGGGCATCTTCAGCTTCAAATAGACGTAACATGGACGGGCCATGAAACGCGCATATGCCGGACGGCCCAGAATTGCATGGTATGCACTCTGGAAGTCTACCACCTCGAATGTCAGCTTCTCCTTGCGGAAGTTCTTGTCAGAGCCGAAGATGACATCCAACGCAATCTGGCCGAGTGATTTGTCCTTTCTTCCTCGGACGACTCCGTGGAACTGCATACTGCTCTCGCTAAGTTTGGACATTGGAATGCCCATTCCCTTGAGAGTGTCGGCATACATGATATTCAAGCCGCTGCCGCCGTCCATGAGGACTTTGCGCAGCCTAACTCCTTCCACCACCGGGTCGACGACCAGAGCCTGCCTCCCTGGGGTGGGTACGTGTGCTGTGTGGTCTGACTGATCAAAGGTGATCGCAGCCTGTGACCACTTGAGGAGCGTGGGAGTGGATGGGGTTGCCATGTTTACCTCCCTGTTGACCAGCTTCAGTCGACTTTTTCTTTCCACATCAGCAAAAATCATCAACGTTGCATGGACTTGGGGGAACGGATCCTCCTTGTCCTCATCTTCCTGCTCAGTGTCCTTCTCACTCGACTGTCCTTCGCCGAATCCTCGGATCAGGAGGCGACACTGCCTAGTGGTATGCTTCGGCAGATATGGCATTGCCTTCTTCATCCATCTTCGTGTGGATTGGACACGGTTGATCCAGGATGGAATTTCCTGACTGCTTCTTCTTGGGGGTGTACTGAGCTTTCCCCTTGCCTTTGAACTTGGCATTTGTAACGGCTGCTGCCTCTGCCTGCGGAGTGGATTGAGCTTTCTGCTTCTGCTTACGATTGCTGTTCCCATCTCCACCGGCGACTGACCTATGCTTGCCGCTACGTATGCGGTCCTACTCTTCGCCATTTGCATAGCGCGCGGCTACCTCCATCATCTTGCTCATGGAGATGTCACCTGTCCGACCGAACTTCAGGTACAGATCTCTGTATCGCACGCCTGCCTTGAAGGCGCAGACTGCTTGGTGCTCTGTGACATTCTCCACCGTGTGGTAGAGGGTCGTCCAGCGCTGGATGAAATCGCGCAAGGGCTCGTTCTACTTCTGGACACAGTGCTGGAGCTCTACAAGACCAGCAGGGCGTTTGCACGTACCCTCGAAGGTCCTGATGAAGATTCGGGCCAAATCTGCCCAACTGTAGATGCCCGACGGAGCTAACTGGTTCAGCGAGGCTCGCGCCGAACCGTCGAGCATCAGTGGGAGATGTTTCATGGCGACATGGTCATCTCCGCCACCGATCTGGACCGCCACTCTGTAGTCGTCCAACCAAGTTTCTGGTTTGGACTCTCCCGTGAATTTGCTGATTCCCGTCGCCAATCGGAAGTTGGGAGGGATGTCAGCTGAGCGGATGGCCCGACTGAAGCACTCGGGGCCACAAACGACGGTTCTGCTTCCACTCGGACGGTCTCTATCGTGACCATCACGGTGGGCTCGACTTCTGTCGACCTTCTTCTGGGCGATGTACCCTCTGGCATCAGGCCTTGGATCATGCGCGTCACCGCCCGAACGACGATCATCGTGATGCCGGTGCCCGTAAGGCCCACCCCGCGGAGGAGTACGCGAACAACGACGATCTTCGGGATGAGACCGAATGGGAAGCGGATTCCGACTCGGGTCCCTGGAACGGCTGCCCCCTGTGCGTCGCTGATGAGAGTCGGGACTGAAAACCGACCGATGCGTGTTCGCATGAACAGAACTATTGTGGATCCTGTTGTGCGACTGGGAGACCGCCGAATTTTGCTGCTGCGCCGTATGCAACAGGGCACGGATCTGCTCGATTCCTCTACCAGCCTCTCAATCAGTCGGCTGGAGAGAATCGGCTATCCTGGCAGACGCAGCCAAGTTGAGGATGGGTGTGCGGAACACCTCGACGTTGCTCTGGCGAGTGCGTCGACTGGAAGAATGATGGTGTTGACGATGAGCGCCGGATGATTCTCTGAACTCATGCTCGTTCCGACCAGTCCGGAGGGGACTTTCATGGGAATCGGCCATGAGAACTTCGGCTGCAGGCCCGCGACCCGGATACTCGGAAGGTAGCTCAGTCGGAACTGACTCCAAGCACTGGGATGGCGGCGGGACCACAACCGATTCGAGCACCGCCACTTGAGAGGAAGCGCTCTGTCACGCCTGGGCGTGTCGCACCCAACGCTGGAGCCGCGGACGACAGGATCGCTTGTTGCGGCGCGTGACGGGGGCGAAGATTGACACCGGGGTCGATGGCTGGAGAAGAAGAACACCGCGGGAACTGGCACGGAAGTGCGTAGCCCCGCGACTGGGAAGCGCCTCGACATCGAGGGGCGCATCCGGAAGCCATGCCGAATCATCGGCGATGAAGGAGAGGGCACCGAAGAGGATCTGATGACCCATGCACAGATCACCACCGGACGACATGACGAAAGTATGAAATCGCAAACTCGCCAGAAGTCACTTAGACGCCTGCCCCACGGTGGGCGCCAACTGTCGTGGGTATAAGTCTGACAGTAGAAGTATGGGGTACGAAAGGATGGGCAGAGCCTTAGCTACGGCGAGGATGTATGAGTTCAGGCCCCTCTACGGTGGAGGTAAAAGCCATACGTCTCAGTGCTCTTGGGAGCTTAGTGTCGAGTGGATTATAGGATTACAGCAAGTGCCAACCCTTGCAGCGGTGGGGAAGGGCGGCTTATATAGAGTGCGCTGCCCTTCATAATGGCCCGGTGGACAGGGGTGGCATAGTGGCAAGTAAATGCTTACGTTACAGGTAACGTAAGCTTTAAATGCTAATAATGGTGTATGAAAACGTTGTTGGGGAACGTCGCATGGGAAACAAAAATTTTCCTACGCGCACGAAGACCTATCATGGTGATGTCCATCTACGAGAGGGGATGTGTGATCTACGTACCCTTGTAGACCATACAGCAGAAGCGTTAGTGAACGCGGTTGATGTAGTGGAACGTCCTCACGTCCCTCGATCCGCCCCGCGAACCGTCCCGCGATCAGTCCCACGATCTAGTGCCGAATGGACGGCACCTCCGCGTTCAGCACACGTACAGCTCGACGATGATCTCGGCCTTCTTGATCCAGCAAGAGAGACGGAGAGGTAGAAGAGTTCTCCGGCAGCGTGACGGTGCTCCGGAGGTTGGTGATGATCTTGTCTCAGCAGGGCTCCACCCGAGCTCCGCAGAAACGCGATCTAGAGGAAAAACCGTGGAGGTATGTGGTCGGGCTGCCGTGGAAAAATCGTCTCAAATCAGCCCTAAAACCTCCGTATATATAGGGGGAAGAGGGGGAGCCTTGCCTTGGGGTCCAAGGACCCCTAAGGGTTTCGGCCGAGCCAAGGGGGGAAGGTCTCCCCTTCCAAACCGAATCCAACTTGGTTTGGAAGGTGGAGTCCTTCTTCCCTTTCCCACCTCCTCCTTTTTTTTCTTTTCTCTTTGATTTTCTTCCTATGGCGCATAGGGCCTTCTTGGGCTGTCCCACCAGCCCACTAAGGGCTGGTGTGCCACCCCTAAGGCCTATGGGCTTCCCCGGGGTGGGTTGCCCCCTCGGTGAACTCCCGGAACCCATTCGTCATTCCCGGTACATTCCGGTAACTCCGAAAACCTTCCGGTAATCAAATGAGGTCATCCTATATATCAATCTTCGTTTCCGGACCATTCCGGAAACCCTCGTAACGTCCGTGATCTCATCCGAGACTCCGAACAACATTCGGTAACCAACCATATAACTCAAATACGCATAAAAAGAACGTCGAACCTTAAGTGTGCAGACCCTGCGGGTTCGAGAACTATGTAGACATGACCCGAGAGACTCCTCGGTCAATATCCAATAGCGGGACCTGGATGCCCATATTGGATCCTACATATTCTACGAAGATCTTATCGTTTGAACCTCAGTGCCAAGGATTCATATAATCCCGTATGTCATTCCCTTTGTTCTTCGGTATGTTACTTGCCCGAGATTCGATCGTCAGTATTTGCATACCTATTTCAATCTCGTTTACCGGCAAGTCTCTTTACTCGTTCCGTAATACAAGATCCCGCAACTTACACTAAATCACATTGCTTGCAAGGCTTGTGTGTGATGTTGTATTACCGAGTGGGCCCCGAGATACCTCTCCGTCACACGGAGTGACAAATCCCAGTCTTGATCCATACTAACTCAACGAACACCTTCGGAGATACCAGTAGAGCATCTTTATAGTCACCCAGTTATGTTGCGACGTTTGATACACACAAAGTATTCCTCCGGTGTTAGTGAGTTATATGATCTCATGGTCATAGCAACAAATACTTGACATGCAATAAACAGTAGCAACAAAATGACACGATCAACATGCTACGTCTATTAGTTTGGGTCTAGTCCATCACGTGATTCTCCTAATGACGTGATCCAGTTATCAAGCAACAACACCTTGTTCATAATCAGAAGACACTGACTATCTTTGATCAACTGGCTAGCCAACTAGAGGCTTGCTAGGGACAGTGTTTTGTCTATGTATCCACACATGTATATAAGTCTTCATTCAATAGAATTATAGCATGGATAATAAACGATTCTCTTGATACAGGAATTATAAGAACCGGTATCGAATACCCAGGCACTACTACGAGAGCCGGTTAAGTACACATCAATAACATGTATATCGAATATACCTGATTTTTCTTTGGCCGCCTTCTTATCAGCCAGATACTTGGGGCAATTGCGCTTCCAGTGACCCATACCCTTGCAATAGTAACACTCTGTTTCAGGCTTAGGTCCAGCTTTGGGTTTATTCGTCGGATTGGCAACAGGCTTGCCGCTCTTCTTTGATTTACCCTTCTTGCCTTTGTCGTTTCTCTTGAAACTAGTGGTCTTATTCACCATCAACACTTGATGTTCTTTACGGAGTTCAGACTCTGTGACTTTCAGCATCGCAAACAACTCGCCGGGTGACTTGTTCATCCCTTGCATGTTGTAGTTCAACACAAAGCCTTTATAGCTTGGCGGCAGTGATTGAAGGATTCTGTCAGTGATAGCCTCTTGCGGGAGTTCAATCCCCAGCTCAGCTAGACGGTTTGAGTAGCCAGACATTTTGAGCACATGTTCAGTTACAGACGAGTTCTCCTCCATCTTGCAAGCATAGAATTTATCGGAGGTCTCATACCTCTCCATCCGGGCGTTCTTTTGAAAGATAAACTTCAACTCCTGGAACATCTCAAATGCTCATTGACGCTCAAAGCAACGTTGAAGTCCCGGTTCTAAGCCATACAAGACTGCACATTGAACTACTGAGTAGTCCTCCTTACGTGCTAACCAAGCGTTCTTAACATCCTGATCAGCCATAGCGGGTGGTTCATCTCCTAGCGCAGCATTAAGGACATAATCCTTCTTCCCAGCTTGTAAGATTAGCTTAAGATTACGAGCCCAGTCTACAAAGTTGCTTCCATCATCTTTCAACTTAGCTTTCTCTAGGAACGTATTAAAATTCAGGGTGACTGTCGCGTGAGCCATGATCTACAACACAAATATATTCAAAGTGGACTTAGACTATGTTCAAGATAATTAGAGTTTAACTTAATCAAATTACTCGCTAAACTCCCACTCAAAAAGTACATCTCTCTAGTCATTTGAGTGGTTCATGATCCACTTACACTAGCTCAAGTCCGATCATCACGTGAGTTGAGCATAGTTTCAGTGGAAAGCATCCCCATGCTAATCATATCATCTATATGATTCATGATCAACCTTTCGGTCTCATGTGTTCCGAGGCCATGTCTGCACATGCTAGGCTCGTCAAGCTTAACCCGAGTGTTCCGCGTGCGCAACTGTTTTGCACCCGTTGTATGTGAACGTTGAGTCTATCACACCCAATCATCACGTGGTGTCTCGAAACAACAAACTGTAGCAACGGTGCACAGTCGGGGAGAACACAATTTCGTCTTGAAATTTTAGTGAGAGATCACCTCATAATGCTACCGTCGTTCTAGGCAAAATAAGGTGCATAAAAGGATTAACATCACATGCAATTCACAAGTGACATGATATGGCCATCATCACGTGCTCCTTGATCTCCATCACCAAGCACCAGCACGATCTTCTTGTCACCGGCGCCACACCATGATCTCCATCAACGTGTCGCCATCGGGGTTGTCGTGCTACTCATGCTATTACTACTAAAGCTACATCCTAGCAAAATAGTAAACGCATCTGCAAGCACAAACGTTAGTATAAAGACAACCCTATGGCTCCTGCCGGTTGCCGTACCATCGACGTGCAAGTCGATATTATCTATTACAACATGATCATCTCATACATCCAATATATCACATGACATCGTTGGCCATATCACATCACAAGCATACCCCGCAAAACAAGTTAGACGTCCTCTAATTTTGTTGTTGCATGTTTTACGTGGTGACCATGGGTATCTAGTAGGATCGCATCTTACTTACGCAAACACCACAACGAAGATATATGAGTTGCTATTTAACCTCATCCAAGGACCTCCTTGGTCAAATCCGATTCAACTAAAGTTGGAGAAACTGACACCCGCCAGTCATCTTTGAGCAACGGAGTTACTCGTAGCGATGAAACCAGTCTCTCGTAAGCGTACGAGTAATGCCGGTCCGAGCCGCTTCGATCGAACAATACCGCAGAATCAAGAAAAGACTAAGGAGGGCAGCAAAACGCACATCACCGCCCACAAAAACTTTTGAGTTCTACTCGAGAAGACATCTACGCATGAACCTAGTTCATGATGCCACTGTTGGGGAACGTCGCATGGGAAACAAAAATTTTCCTACGCGCACGAAGACCTATCATGGTGATGTCCATCTACGAGAGGGGATGTGTGATCTACTTACCCTTGTAGACCGTACAGCAGAAGCGTTAGTGAACGCGGTTGATGTAGTGGAACGTCCTCACGTCCCTCGATCCGCCCCGCGAACCGTCCCGCGATCAGTCCCAAGATCTAGTGCCGAACGGACGGCACCTCCGCGTTCAGCACACGTACAGCTCGACGATGATCTCGGCCTTCTTGATCCAGCAAGAGAGACGGAGAGGTAGAAGAGTTCTCCGGCAGCGTGACGGTGCTCCGGAGGTTGGTGATGATCTTGTCTCAGCAGGGCTCCACCCGAGCTCCGCAGAAACGCGATCTAGAGGAAAAACCGTGGAGGTATGTGGTCGGGCTGCCGTGGAAAAATCGTCTCAAATCAGCCCTAAAACCTCCGTATATATAAGGGTTTCGGCCAAGCCAAGGGGGAAAGGTCTCCCCTTCCAAACCGAATCCAACTTGGTTTGGAAGGTGGAGTCCTTTCCTTTCCCACCTCCTGCTTTTTTTCTTTTCTCTTTGATTTTCTTCCTATGGCGCATAAGGCCTTCTTGGGCTGTCCCACCAGCCCACTAAGGGCTGGTGTGCCACCCCTAAGGCCTATGGGCTTCCCCGGGGTGGGTTGCCCCCCCGGTGAACTCCCGGAACCCATTTGTCATTCCCGGTACATTCCCGGTAACTCCGAAAACCTTCCGGTAATCAAATGAGGTCATCCTATATATCAATCTTCGTTTCCGGACCATTCCGGAAACCCTCGTAACGTCCGTGATCTAATCCGGGACTCCGAACAACATTCGGTAACCAACCATATAACTCAAATACGCATAAAAACAACGTCGAACCTTAAGTGTGCAGACCCTGCGGGTTCGAGAACTATGTAGACATGACCCGAGAGACTCCTCGGTCAATATCCAATAGCGGGACCTGGATGCCCATATTGGATCCTACATATTCTACGAAGATCTTATCGTTTGAACCTCTGTGCCAAGGATTCATATAATCTCGTATGTCATTCCCTTTGTCCTTCGGTATGTTACTTGCCCGAGATTCGATTGTCAGTATCCGCATACCTATTTCAATCTCGTTTACCGGCAAGTCTCTTTACTCGTTCCGTAATACAAGATCCCGCAACTTACACTAAGTCACATTGCTTGCAAGGCTTGTGTGTGATGTTGTATTACCGAGTGGGCCCCGAGATACCTCTCCGTCACACGGAGTGACAAATCCCAGTCTTGATCCATACTAACTCAACGAACACCTTCGGAGATACCCGTAGAGCATCTTTATAGTCACCCAGTTATGTTGCGACGTTTGATACACACAAAGTATTCCTCCGGTGTTAGTGAGTTATATGATCTCATGGTCATAGGAACAAATACTTGACACGCAATAAACAGTAGCAACAAAATGACATGATGAACATGCTACGTCTATTAGTTTGGGTCTAGTCCATCACGTGATTCTCCTAATGACGTGATCCAGTTATCAAGCAACAACACCTTGTTCATAATCAGAAGACACTGACTATCTTTGATCAACTGGCTAGCCAACTAGAGGCTTGCTAGGGACAGTGTTTTGTCTATGTATCCACACATGTATATAAGTCTTCATTCAATACAATTATAGCATGGATAATAAACGATTATCTTGATACAGGAATTATAATAATAACTATATTTATTATTGCCTCTAGGGCATAATTCCAACAAACGTATGACCGTTGCCCTCCTGGGGGGTTACGATGTACAGAGTGGATTCCAGTCGGTATGTTAGATATGCTCCGAGTGGATCGTCGCCGACTGGATGATGAGGGCGTCCTTAGTTCAGTCGGAACCGTCTAAGGGCCTTGTCTTCTATGAAGGGTAGTCCTTGGGTAGGACCTATAGGGCAGACCTATGACCCTACCCTGGGACTATAACCCCATCACCCTCCTAATGGATCGATACCTTGGTTCTCAAACTGAGGGAAATACTTACTGCTCCTGTGCTGCATCACCCTTTCCTCTTCAAGGGAAAAACCGACGCAAACTAGAGAAGTAACAAGAAGAATTCCTAGCGCCAAGGAAGGACTTTTGTTGCCGTAGCACCACCTCACATATCATATCGACCCAATGGTCATATTATTAAAGGGCATTTATATCAAATCGTGCCTGGATGCTCCCAGGCTATAAATAGCCGCCCCCACAACCACTAGTTGGTTGGCTACTCCGAGAGAAACTAACGCTAGTCATTTAGAGCAACCGAAATTCCTCACAGACTTCTAGAGAAAATCATCAAGTGAGGAAATACCCGAAACACCAAACCCAAACCAAAAACCCAAGTAATTGAGCATCACTGAAGATTTTGTTCATGTGTGGAACCGACGCTTGTTACCTTTGAGGATTGTGTATCCTCCAGACGGTTAGGCGTCATAGTCTAGAGCATCCAATAGTCAATTGTGGATCCCGGGTGACCAAGTTTGTGAGGGTTTGGAAGTCTGCCCTGAAGGCTTACCACGAGTGTTGGGCGAGGACTGTGTGTCCTTAGCTCAAGGAGAATATGGTAGGGACTGTATGCCCTGGACTGTGTGTCCTTTGGTTTCAGTACCAAGCCACTCCGAACCAGACGTACAACTGTCACAACAGTTGGAACTGGGTCATCAACAATTGTCTTCATCGAGCTACGGGTTCTATTTCTTCAACTCTCTCATTTCCTCAATTGTATGTTGAATACTTTCATATATACTGTTTGAAGAATTTGTCTGAAGACTTTCATTGAATTTCCCCAACCTTAAATTCTTATCTTGAGTTAATCTTCACCTGCTTACTCTGTACTTGCGAACTGTGCAAACCAAATCTTTGAAATCTCATCGAGTACGTTGATGTAGATGTTTTTGCACATCTGATCATGTACTATTTCCGTTGCACTCAGTTCGTGACCGAGGACTTTCCTCACCGGGAATTTCCTTAGTGATGAAAATATAAAAATATCCTATTCACCCCCCTCTAGTCGATGTAATGCACTTTCAATTGATATCAGAGGAAGGTACTTCCTTGTTCTGTGTGATTTTGGTTGAACTACCTAGAGTTTTAGTTATGTCGACCGCATGTATGATCAAGGTTACTGCATGATGTCCTACCTTCGAAGGAAAGGACTATCCTACTAGAAGACTAAGATGCAGATGCATCTTCAAGCAATTAACAATGATCTCTAGTATATTGTTGAAAATGGTATTCCCTCCATTACTGCTACTATCTGTGCCACTGGTGTGAAGAAGTTCGAGCAAATTGAGTCGCAAGCAAAGAATATCATTTGTTGCCATCTGAGCAAAGGTCAGTATGGCAAAGTTAGTGCTTTGGGAACATCGAAGCTTATCAAGGATAGGTTGTCCAAAGTCAATGACGGAGTCTCAACACAGCGTGTCTCTCGTGTCGATTTTCTTCGCAATCTCTTCAATCACTTCAAGAGGCTTGACAATGAAAGATGCCAAGATACCTTTGATCGCCTCACTGACATCTCAAATGAACTGCAAGCACTAGGAGCTAGAGACATCACTAACCATGAAGTTGTGAAGAAACTGCTATGATCTCTTGATCCATCATTTGACACGCTAGTTCTGATGATTCAAGAACGAAAAGATTATAAGATGCATGATCCTGCTGATGTACTTGAGAGACTCAATACTCATGAATTCCAACAACAAGAAAAGGGAGATATGTATGGACCAAGCTACTCAAGACCTCGTGCGCTGAAGGCTAAGGCTATTTCCTCATATGAAGAAGACTACTTGAATTGTAGTCTTGGTGATCCTGAAGAACTTGGACAGGATGTAGCGACCCGACTCAAAATGAGTCAAGTCTCTGTGTATCTGTGCCATCCCTGGATCAGTATGCTGGCACACATAGTACATCAATGTATATATCAAAGTGCAATCACATGTAAATAGCGTAAAACTGATATATACCTTAAATATCTCAGCGGAAGCAGTCAAGGGAGTGGAGTCCTAATAAACACCAACGGCAAGTTGAGTGTAGACCATAACCCTGAATCGTACTCTTACTCGTCGAAGAAAAATATCTGCAACATAAGACGTTGCAGCCATGTTGTAACATCCCAATTTTCTTAAATTCGGATGTTAATAGATCATTCATATGCATCTCATATTTTATGCATATTTGTGTTCTCCTGAAAATTCTATTCGTTATGTGACTGCGGGCAATTTATCGGAGTGGAGATAATATGACTTCTCCCCTGTGAGTTAAAGTCACCATTTTGGTTTTTTACAAATTTTCTAAACTCTGAATTATTTTAGTTGACTTTTTCAATCGCGTTGTGTGACCTATTGCATAAAACTATTTTTAAAAGTTGCATTAGGTGGAACTAGGGTTTCCATAGAAATATTATATGTATTGGTATATATATATGTATTTTATATATATAATAGTTGTATATGTTATTTTTTTTTCTCCTAAGTATTCTAGTGCATATATGTATATTAGTACCTACTTTTTTTTCTTGTATTTTGTTAGCTAGGAAAATATATTTTTTCTGTTTTGTTTTTTTTCTTTCTTTTTGTTGCTGCTGTTTGTTTGTTTTTTTAAAAAAAAACTGCCAGGCTGAGCCAAAAGGGCTCAGCCCAGCCCCTTGCCCACATGCACGTCCGAGTGCATGCAAGCCTGCATGCATGCAACCATCCCGCCTACATCTCCTCACTCTCCCCCACGTATTTCTCTCCTCCCTCTCCTTCCTTAATTCTCTCTCTCTTCTCTCCCCACGCGAAGCTCTCCCTCCCTTTCCTTTTTCTCCCAGACCGAAGCTTCCTCCCAGCTTCCTCTCTTCTCCCTTGATTTCTTTCCCTCCCGTGCTCCCTTTCCTTCCTTTCTCTCACACCACCGCCTCCCTCTCTCTTTCTTTTCTCTACCGCGACCCCTCCTTTCCTCTCTACCTCTCCTCCTTCCTTCCCTACAGGAACCGAGATTTCTTTCTTTTGTTCTCCCTCCCCTTCCATAGCTGCCACCTCCCCTAGGCCTATATAAACCTCACCCCACCGCCACCCCTCCCCAACCCTAGCCGCCGCCACTTCACCCCGCCGCCGCAACCTCACCCCACCGCCGCCCTAGCCGCCGCCGCGAGCAGCGGCAGCAGCCCGAAAGCTGCTGCACCTCGGCCTCGCCAGGAGGAGGAGCCCTCCCCGAGGTCTCTCTCCACCGCCGCCTCTTCCCCGCGGAGGAGGAACCACTCCCCCGCCGCCCGACGTCTCCACCGCCGGAGCTACCCCCTCCTTCCCCGCCGGCCAACGTCCCCTCGCCGGTGCAACACCTCCAGCAGCAGATAGCTCCCTCCCTCTCTCTCTCTAATTGCATGCAACCCCTCCTAGCCATTAGATCCCATGCAATCCCATGCAATGGCTAGGATTAGAACACTAGTACCCTTTCGGTTTATTCCAGAAAACCATTAGGTTCTTTTAGTCACTTATGAATTAACCGGCGACTTTGTTAGCCTTAGGCCGTTTGCCCGAAGTCACAAAACAAACAGCCACTACAGACAGTAGAAACTTGCCACGTGTGCCTCCCTTTAGCACTAGCAGTTTTGTAACTTTCTGTCCAGATTTCAAAAACAGAAACTTTCAATCTTGTTTTGACCACAACGTTTTATCCCTATGTCCAATGACATTGATTCTTATTCCAGTAGCTCACAAATTTTCTGTAGTTCTTAAAAACATATAATTTGTTTGTGTTTCAAATTTTTAAATATAAGTTAGAGCAGATTTAGTTTAAACACTGTTTTGCCTATTCCAGGAGTTTGAAAAATGATATTGAGTTGATTCTTTTTTGCTACTGTTTTCTAGTGATAAAATCTTAGTGTGGTAGAATTTTCAGAATTTTTAAAGTAATTTTACTGGTGTTTTCAACAGAAACAAGTTTCTTTCTACCGGCGCGCGATAAATTCTTTTGCGTAGTCTTTTGCAAATCATTGCATGTGATGTTATTTTTACTCGTGGCATCATTGAATTGCTTATGGTGTGCTTTGTGTTTGTACCAGTAGATCATCCAGAGTGCGAAGCGTGTTACTTAGAGACGCTCGAGCAGGACAACTATCATCAAGGCAAGTCATCTTTGATCATGTTATTTTTACCTATGTTTTCGATGAATGGTAGATCACCTTCTTTGCCCATTTTTGCATGCTGCCTAGGTACTTGGAAACTTTAGTCATAGTTGTAGTATCATGTGGTAGGAACACAACACCCCGATACTTGGCCCCGGGACGATGATGTTATATTTGCTATGCTCTAGTATACCACGAGTGAATGCGAGGTTGATATAATAATGAAGACCGGACTAAGACAAGATTTTCAAGACCTCGGACGCAATGCAAGACTGGGTGAAGGACGGTTGATCGGCTCCCTGGAAAACCCGGTGGATGCCCGGGATGCTGGAGAGGCCATGTCATCCTGCGGAAAGCTTCACCCAGGCTCGAAGGGACGGACGGAGACTTCAAGACTCAAGGCTTACCTGCACAGCCACAAGTCATTATGGGCTCTGGCTTGGTTGGACAACGCGGCGACTCTGGACAGGCGGTGCTAGCAGATGTAGACGAACGGTAGGAATGGATGGGCACCGACAGGGATTCAGAGGGACCCGTTGAAAGACCATGTTTTGATCATCCGGTCTTCAAACACCCCGAAGTGCGAGGACAAACCCGGAGGCGATCAAATCTTGTGGGGAACGTGTGCAAAACTCTGCAGAGTACCCAACCTAATCGATTAGCCGTGTCCACGGTCATGGACAACTTGAGCCGAAGGCATTGAATTTCCCCGGAACTCTCGACACAACTTAATAATGATGTGGGTGTTAACAACTATTCGGGTACGAGAACTGGTTGGCGGAACCATCTCGTTAACAACAAACATTGTAGTAAATTTTGCTTTCAAACCCTTTTGTTGTAGGATAAAACTGGCTTTATGCAAAACTTAGCTCCACCGGCCAAATATGCATGTAGAGATAGAAGATTATTATTTTACTCCCTCTCTTGATGATTTGCCAGCATATTCAATATGCTGACCTACACGGCTGCAACGTATCATGTTGCAGAGTACTTTTCCGACCAGGAGTGAGGCTACGATTCTACGCTCAGCGACATGCCCTTGGAGTCGGATGGACTCGTCTACCTGATGCTTCCGCTTAGTATTCGTTAGATAATCTCATGAGATGGCCTGCAGCCACTTTATTGTACTCCTTTATTGTAATAAAGTACTCTTTATGAGATTTCGATTAATAAAGCTGTGTGATTGCATGCTTGAATATATACATTATGTACTGTGTGTGTACCAGCATGATCTTGGGATGGTACAGAAACACAAGAGGCTTGACTCGCTGAGTCGGGTCGCTACAGAAATGGTATCAGAGCACACGCTGACCTTATGACGTAACCTCTAGGATTGGAAAAGCCTTAGGAAGAAAACTATTTTCTCTTATATCTATAAATCTTCTATTTCCTCTTCTGATCATTTCTGACTTCTCTCCGATTTTCCAATGTTTAGATGGCCACCTTCATCCCTGTTAAGTTCAAGGAGTTTTGCCAGCCCGACACCACTATGCCGTTCGGAAAAGAGCTGGTGCAGATCACCAAGGATTTGAGAATTGCTCTGCCGTCTATCACAGGGAAGCCAACTTCGTCTTACCCGAAGGATTCACGCTACAGGATCGAGGTGCACATTCCCGGAAGGACATTTCACCCGCGCACTGAGCCGATGGATTTCAAGTTCATCGCACCCAACTGGATTCTCGGAAGGGACATGGCGATCCATTGTGCACTCGGACGTATCAAGGATGAATACAAAGGCTGCCCTATTTCTCCAGACCTATTCGCTGTATCCCGGAGAAATGAAGACGGAGACATCATCTCAAGCAAGACCAATGACGCTCTCTTGTCTTATGCCCAGACCTTGGAGAAGCACAGCGGAACTCTGGAGTATCACGCGATCAAGGACGCCAGGAAGATCAAGCAACTGTCACTCCGCGAGCTTGAGCTTGAAGATGCAGCCCGGGAAGCCCACTATGAGCATGAGCTGGAAGTGAAGGACTTTCTAGAACGGATCGAGCAGCTGAAGACTCGAGTTACATACCTGGAGGAGGAACTGGACATGGGCGAGAACCTTCATCCCGAAGGAGATGTAGCCCCCGTGATCAGCAACGACGAGGACAATGAAGAAAGCTCCACCGAAGGACCCGACACCATGCTATTCTGAGGAGGACACTTAGACTAGACCACCAAATTTTAGTTTATCGTTTTACGTTTTAGGCCGATGTTTAGGATTATTGAATTTTGTATCCCCGTGTGAACCTTTGTGATGATTGAATAAAATGTGTGGTGTGATATTTGTGTGTTGCATTCATATGGGTAGTGTAATTCCTCTAGACCATTGTTCTATGCTAATCTCACCCCTCTACAAACATCAGATGCCTCCAAGACGGGCCCCTGAGTCCAACTTTCCGCCGGAACTCACTCAGTTGATCCAGCAACAAAATGCCTTGATGCAGCTGATCATCCAGAACCAGAACAACAACAACCGTCCCCCACCCCAGGCCGACAATCTCACCCGTTTTCTGAGGTTGAACCCTCCAACTTTCTCCAGCAGCATTGAGCCCATTGTGGCAGATGATTGGCTTCGCAAGATGGAGCGTGAACTTATCACTGCTGGTTGTACTGAAGCTGAGAAGGTGCGTTTTGCCGCGCATCAACTTGAAGGCCCTGCAGTTGCTTGGTGGGAGAACTACACCACCACTTATCCCATTGCTGGAGTCACATGGGAGCAATTCAAGCAAGCCTTCCGCACCGCACATGTCTCAGCTGGTGCAATGAGTCTGAGGAAGCGTGAGTTTTGCAACTTACGCCAGGGGAATCGCACTGTGGCCCAGTACGTTGATGATTTCAGCATGCTTGCCCGTTATGCACCTGGAGATGTGGCCGATGATGCGGCCAAGCAGGAAAAGTTCTTGGAAGGACTGAATGATGAGCTAAGCATCCAGTTGACGGTAGCCACCTTCAACAACTACCAGGAGCTGGTTGATAAGGCCCTCATCTTGGAGGGGAAACATCAGCAGATGGAGAACCGCAAGCGAAAGTATGGGGTTGGAAAGTTCAACTCCGGCACTCAGCAGAAGCCTCGCTACACCCCTTATCCAAGGAATGCCGGGACTGGATCCGGTAAGTTTGCAGGACACGTTCAGCATAACCACCCTGTGCACAACCATGGAGGCCACAACCATGGAGGAAATGGGAACCACCACAACAACAGAAACTTCAAGAATGGCGGTACTGGCACTCAGCAGCAATCAGCTCCAGCTCAGAAGGATCTGACTCACATCACTTGCTTCAAGTGTCAGAAGAAGGGACACTATGCCACTGATTGTCCCCAGAACAAGCAGGGAAATGGAAATGGCAACGACAACTCTGCAGCTAAGAAGCCCAATCCTTTTCCTCGAGCTCAGGTGAACCACATTGATGTGGAAGAGGTCTATGATCACCCCGATACTGTGGTTGGTAAGTTTTTGCTAAATTCACATCCAGTATTGGTACTTTTTGATTCTGGTGCAACGCATTCATTCATATCAAGGGTAGTTGTGGAAAAGTATAGTTTGCCAACTAGAACCCTCAGCCAACCTATTAAGGTCAGTTCCCCAGGAGGCATGATGACAGCCGGGATAGGATGCCATGCTTTGAGTCTCAACATCGGGAACCATAATTTTCCCACCGACCTTCGTATTAGAGTCCCAGGGATTGGATGTAATCCTAGGCATGGATTGGATGGCCAAGTATGAAGGTAATATCGATTGTGCCCTTAAGTCTATTTTGCTCACCACCCCCGAGCAGAAGCGGATTAAGTACGTGTCACAGCGCCCGACACGAAGTAAGCGAGTAAACTCTCTCACGGGAGTAGTCCAGGAGGAAGTACCGATTGTACAGGAGTACCCAGATGTATTTCCGGAGGAATTGCCGGGCATGCCACCCGATAGAGAGATTGAGTTCTTGATTGAGCTATTACCCGGAACAGCACCGATATCCAAGAGACCTTGTCGGATGCCCGCAAATGACTTGATAGAAATTAAGAAGAAAATTAAGGAGTTATTGGACAAAGGGTATATTCGCCCAAGTTCCTCACCTTGGGGAGCCCCAGTGCTCTTGGTTGAAAAGAAGGACAAGTCCTTGAGAATGGTTGTCGATTATCGTGCATTGAACGATGTGACCATCAAGAACAAGTACCCCTTGCCGATGATCAATGATCTGTTTGATCAGTTAGTTGGAGCTCGCGTATTCTCAAAGATCGATCTTCGATCCGGGTATCATCAGTTGAAGATTCGTGAACAGGATATACCCAAGACAGCCTTCACCACTCGGTACGGCTTGTATGAGTACATGGTCTTGTCATTTGGACTGACTAATGCTCCGGCATATTTTATGAACCTGATGAACAAGGTATTTATGGAATACTTGGACAAGTTTGTCGTGGTGTTCATCGATGACATACTGATATTCTCCAAGAACGAAGAGGAACACAAGGAACATCTGCGTCTAGTTCTGGAGAAGCTTCGAGAGCATAAGCTATATGCAAAGTTCAGCAAATGTGAGTTTTGGTTGAAGGAAGTCGGATTTCTCGGACACGTCATCTCCGGAGAAGGAATAGCAGTGGACCCTGCCAAGGTAGCAGCAGTCACCGAATGGGTAGCACCCACTTCAGTCAAGGAGATCTGTAGTTTCCTTTGACTTGCCGGATATTACCGGAGGTTCATTGAGAATTTCTCAAAGATTGCCAAGCCCATGACAGAGTTATTGACGAAGGAATCCAGGTACGTTTGGACTGAGGAATGTGAAACCAGTTTTCAAGAGCTGAAGAAACGTCTTGTTACAGCCCCAGTGCTGATATTGCCGAACATTCGGAAGGATTTCCAGGTTTACTGTGACGCTTCTCGTCAAGGACTCGGAGGAGTGCTCATGAAAGAAGGCAAAGTTGTAGCCTATGCATTTAGGCAACTCAGACCTCATGAGTTGAATTATGCCACACATGACTTGGAACTAGCAGCCGTAGTGCACGCTCTCAATACCTGGAGACATTTCCTGATCGGAAATAGTTGTGATGTCTACACTGATCACAAGAGCCTGAAATATATCTTCACACAGAAGGAGTTGAACCTCAGACAGAGGCGATGGCTAGAATTGATCAAGGACTATGACATGAGATTGCATTATCACCCAGGCAAGGCAAATGTTGTAGCCGATGCGTTGAGCCGCAAGAGTTATGTGAACACGCTCACAGCGGAGGATTACCCCAGGAGTTAGTCGATGATCTCCGAGAACTCAAACTGGAGATAGTTCCAAGAGGATTTGTTGCCACCTTGGAAATTCAGTCTACTTTGACGGAAAAGATCCGTGAAGCACAGAAAGCTGACAAGGAGATCGCTGAGATTAAGCAGAAAATGGAAGACGGGAAAGCTAAAGGTTTTCGTGAGGATGAACACGGAACTTTATGGTTTGAGGATCGCATCTATGTGCCCAATGATCCCGAACTCAGTAAGTTGATACTTCAGGAAGCTCATGACTCCCCGTACTCGATACACCCGGGTAACACCAAGATGTATCTGGATCTGAAAGAAAGTTTCTGGTGGACAGGATTGAAGAAAGACATTGCCGAGTTCGTAGCTATATGCGATGTTTGTCAGCGAGTAAAAGCCGAGCATCAGAAACCAGTAGGTTTGCTCCAACCTCTACCGATACCCGAATGGAAATGGGAAAAGCTTGGTATGGACTTCATCACAGGATTACCCAGGACCCGTTCTGGCTATGATTCTATTTGGGTTGTGGTCGATCGTTTGACCAAGGTAGCTCATTTCATTCCGGTGAAAACTACCTACACGAGTGCCAAGCTGGCCAAGATTTATATAACGAGGATCGTATGTCTGCACGGAGTACCTAAGAGCATTGTGTCTGATAGAGGGACTCAGTTCACATCAAAATTTTGGCACCAACTGCACGAAACCTTGGGAACAAGATTGGAGTTCAGCACAGCATTTCATCCGCAGACAGATGGACAGACCGAGAGAGTTAATCAGATTCTGGAAGACATGTTGAGAGCTTGCGCACTAGACTATGGGTCTAGTTGGGATGACAATTTACCATATGCCGAGTTCTCGTACAACAACAGCTACCAGACCAGTCTGAAGATGGCCCCTTTCGAAGCTCTATACGGAAGGAGGTGCAGAACACCGTTGATGTGGGATGGAGTTGGAGACCGGCAACTTTTTGGTCCCGACCTCATCCGAGATTCTGAAGAGAAGGTCAAGCTTATTCGTGACCGACTCAAGATAGCTCAGTCCAGGCAGAAGAGTTATGTCGACAGCAAACGCAAGGAAGTAACGTACGAAGTGGGAGATCGAGCATATCTTCGGGTGTCTCCACTTCGAGGAATCAAGAGATTGGGCGTGAAAGGAAAAACTAGCACCACGTTTCATTGGCCCCTACAAAATTCTTGAACGTAGAGGCGAAGTTGCATACAAACTGGAGCTGCCGGAAGGATTGTCCGGAGTTCATGATTTCTTTCATGTTTCCCAGTTGAAGAAATGCCATGCTGAGATGGCCGATGTTCCGTTGAGAGATACAGTGCCCCTAGAGATCATACAGCTTGACAGTGATCTGACGTATGAGGAGAAACCTGTCAGGATTCTCGAGACCGCCAACAGAGTTACCCGCAGCAAGATCATCAAGTTCTGCAAGGTGTTGTGGAGCCACCACACCAAGGAAGAAGCCACCTGGGAACGAGAAGAGGAACTTCGTCGAGACCACCCGCACCTATTTTCTAGCCAACCCGAATCTCGAGGGCGAGATTCATCTTAAGGTGGGTAGGTTTGTAACATCCCAATTTTCTTAAATTCGGATGTTAATAGATCATTCATATGCATCTCATATTTTATGCATATTTGTGTTCTCCTGAAAATTCTATTCGTTATGTGACTGCGGGCAATTTATCGGAGTGGAGATAATATGACTTCTCCCGTGTGAGTTAAAGTCACCATTTTGGTTTTTTGCAAATTTTCTAAACTCCGAATTATTTTAGTTGAGTTTTTCAATCGCGTTGTGTGACCTATTGCATAAAACTATTTTTAAAAGTTGCATTAGGTGGAACTAGGGTTTCCATAGAAATATTATATGTATTGGTATATATATATGTATTATATATATATATATTAGTTGTATATGTTATTTTTGTTTTTATTTCTCCTAAGTATTCTAGTGCATATATGTATATTAGTACCTACTTTTTTTTCTATTATTTTGTTAGCTAGGAAAATATATTTTTCTGTTTTTTTTCTTTCTTTTTGTTGCTGCTGTTTGTTTGTTTTTTCAAAAAAAAACTGCCAGGCCGAGCCAAAAGGGCTCAGCCCAGCCCCTTGCCCACATGCACGTCCGAGTGCATGCAAGCCTGCATGCATGCAACCATCCCGCCTACATCTCCTCACTCTCCACCACGTATTTCTCTCCTCCCTCTCCTTCCTTAATTCTCTCTCTCTTCTCTCCCCACGCGAAGCTCTCCCTCCCTTTCCTTTTTCTCCCAGACCGAAGCTTCCTCCCAGCTTCCTCTCTTCTCCCTTGATTTCTTTCCCTCCCGTGCTCCCTTTCCTTCCTTTCTCTCACACCACCGCCTCCCTCTCTCTTTCTTTTCTCTACCGCGACCCCTCCTTTCCTCTCTGCCTCTCCTCCTTCCTTCCCTACAGGAACCGAGATTTCTTTCTTTTGTTCTCCCTCCCCTTCCATAGCTGCCACCTCCCCTAGGCCTATATAAACCTCACCCCACCGCCACCCCTCCCCAACCCTAGCCGCCGCCACTTCACCCCGCCGCCGCAACCTCACCCCACCGCCGCCCTAGCCGCCGCCGCGAGCAGCGGCAGCAGCCCGAAAGCTGCTGCACCTCGGCCTCGCCAGGAGGAGGAGCCCTCCCCGAGCTCTCTCTCCACCGCCGCCTCTTCCCCGCGGAGGAGGAACCACTCCCCCGCCGCCCGACGTCTCCACCGCCGGAGCTACCCCCTCCTTCCCCGTCGGCCAACGTCCCCTCGCCGGTGCAACACCTCCAGCAGTAGGTAGCTCCCTCCCTCTCTCTCTCTAATTTCATGCAACCCCTCCTAGCCATTAGATCCCATGCAATCCCATGCAATGGCTAGGATTAGAACACTAGTACCCTTTCGGTTTATTCCAGAAAACCATTAGGTTCTTTTAGTCACTTATGAATTAACCGGCGACTTTGTTAGCCTTAGGCCGTTTGCCCGATGTCACGAAACAAACAGCCACTACAGCCAGTAGAAACTTGCCACGTGTGCCTCCCTTTAGCACTAGCAGTTTCGTAACTTTCTGTCCAGATTTCAAAAACAGAAACTTTCAATCTTGTTTTGATCACAACTTTGTATCCCTACGTCCAATGACATTGATTCTTTTTCCAGTAGCTCACAAATTTCCTTTAGTTTGAAAAAAATATAATTTGTCTGTGTTTGAAATTGTTAAATATAAGTTAGAGCAGATTTAGTTTAAACTCTGTTTTTCCTATTCCAGGAGTTTCAAAAATGATATTGAGTTGATTCTTTTTGCTACTGTTTTCTAGTGATAAAATCTTACTGTGGTATAATTTTCAGAATTTTTAAATTAATTTTACTGGTGTTTTCAACAGAAACAAGTTTCTGCCTACCGGCGCGTGATAAATTCTTTTGCGTAGTCTTTTGCAAATCATTGCATGTGATGTTATTTTTACTCGTGGCATGATTGAATTGCTTATGGTGTGCTTTGTGTTTGTATCGGTAGATCATCCGGAGTGCGAAGCGTGTTACTTAGAGACGCTCGAGCAGGACAACTATCATCAAGGCAAGTCATCTTTGATCATGTTATTTTTACCTATGTTTTCGATGCATGGTAGATCACCTTCTTTGCCCATTTTTGCATGCTGCCTAGGTACTTGGAAACTTTAGTCATAGTTGTAGTATCATGTGGTAGGAACACAACACCCCGATACTTGGCCCCGAAAGGACGATGTTATATTCGCTATGCTCTAGTAGACGGGTTATCGGTTGAGTGTATACCACGAGTGAATGCGAGGTTGATATAATAATCAAGACCGGACTAGGACAAGATTTTCTAGACCTCGGACGCAATGCAACACTGGGTGAAGGACGATTGATCGGCTCCCTGGAAAACCCAGTGGATGCCCGGGATGATGGAGAGGCCATGTCATCCTTCGGAAAGCTTCACCCAGGCTCGAAGGGACGGACGGAGACTTCAAGACTCAAGGCTTACCTGCACAGCCACAAGTCATTATGGGCTCTGGCTTGGTTGGACAACGCGGCGACTCTGGACAGGCGGTGCTAGCAGATGTAGACGAACGGTAGGAATGGATGGGCACCGACATGGATTCAGAGGGACCCATTGAAAGACCATGTTTTGATCATCCGGTCTTCAAACACCCTGAAGTGCGAGGACAAACCCGGAGGCGATCAAATCTTGTGGGGAACGTGTGCAAAACTCTGCAGAGTACCCAACCTAATCGATTAGCCGTGTCCACGGTCATGGACAACTTGAGCCGAAGGCATTGAATTTCCCCTGAACTCTCGACACAACTTAATAATGATGTGGGTGTTAACAACTATTCGGGTACGAGAACTGGTTGGCGGAACCATCTCGTTAACAACAAACATTGTAGTAAATTTTGCTTTCAAACCCTTTTGTTGTAGGATAAAACTGGCTTTATGCAAAACTTAGCTCCACCGGCCAAATATGCATGTAGAGATAGAAGATTATTATTTTACTCCCTCTCTTGATGATTTGCCAGCATATCCAATATGCTGACCTACACGGCTGCAACGTATCATGTTGCAGAGTACTTTTCCGACCAGGAGTGAGGCTACGATTCTACGCTCAGCGACATGCCCTTGGAGTCGGATGGACTCGTCTACCTGATGCTTCCGCTTAGTCTTCGTTAGATAATCTCATGAGATGGCCTTCAGCCACTTTATTGTACTCCTTTATTGTAATAAAGTACTCTTTATGAGATTTCGATTAATAAAGCTGTGTGATTGCACTCTTGAATATATACATTATGTACTGTGTGTGTACCAGCATGATCTTGGGATGGTACAGAAACACCAGAGGCTTGACTCGTTGAGTCGGGTCGCTACACGTGTAGGTCAGCATATTGAATATGCCGGCAAGTCACATAAGAGAGGGGTGAAAAGTAACCATCTATACTATATGCATATATGGCAGGTGGTGTTGTAAGTTTTAGCGTAAAGCAAATTTTTCTCCTACAACAAGAGAGGGGCTAAAAGCGAAATATTACTACGTAGTTGGTTGTTAATGAGATGGTTCCGCCAACCAGTTCTCATACCCGAGTTGTCAATAATTACCCTCATCAAATATATTTAATGGTGTTGACAAATCCAGATAACTTCAGTTCCTTTGGCTCAAGTTGTCCATGACCGTGGACACGGCTAATCGATTAGGTTTGAGTACTCTGCAGAGTTTTGCACACGTTCCCCACAAGATTTGATCGCCTCCGAGTATGTCCTCGCACTTCAGGGTGTTTGAAGACCGGATGATCAAAACATGGTCTTTCAACGGGTCCCTCTGAATCCCTATCGGTGCCCATCCATTCCTACCGTTCTTCTACATCTGCTAGCACCGCCTGTCCAGAGTCGCCGCGTTGTCCAACCAAGCCAGAGCCCATAATGACTTGTGGCTGTGCAGGTAAGCCTTGGGTCTTGAAAATATCCGTCCGTCTCTTTGAGCCTGGGTGAAGCTTTCCGCAGGATGTCATGGCCGTCCCCAGCATCCCGGGTCATCCACTGGGTTCTCCAGGGAGCCGATCAACCGTCCTTCACCCTGAGTTGCATTGCGTCCGAGGTCTTGAAAATCTTGTCTTAACCGGTCTTCATTATTTAATCACACTCTCATCACTCGTGTTATGCACTCAACCGAAATCCCGTCTACTCAAGCATAGCAATATGAAATTTGTCGTCCCGGGGTCAAGTATCGGGGTTGTTGTGTGCCTACCACATGATACTACAATCTATACTAAAATTTCCAAGTACCTAAGCAGCATGCAATTGGGCATAGGATGGTAGAACTACGATGCATAAAACATAGGTGATAGTATGATCAAAGTGACTTGCCTGGTATTACTTGATGAAGATAGTCGCTCTCATGATCCTGATAATTCTACCCGCCACACTCCGAGCAATCTATCGTAAACAAATAGCATTCAATAAACATTGATGCCAAAGAGGATGAACCAAGAGAACATAAGTACAAAGCATGTCTTGGTGCAAAATAACAACGTACTAAGGTTTAATAAAAAGGTCCTAAGTTTGTTGTAAAAGGAACGGTGCAAGGGGTCAACTCAAAAGAGTCAAAGGATGATCAACTATTGCTATATAAGCTCGACTTGCATACACTATGGGAGATGATCAAAAATATTGGGAGAACAATATGAATGTTATTTGACAAATAGTATAAGACATACGAATTTATTTGTAGAAAGAATTTCTTGAAATGGAGCACTACAACGCAAGTTATAGCGAATTGAAGTATGAATTGAATTTGCATTCAAAAGGTCAAGAGAAGTTGAACTGAAGTACGATGGTTACGTACAAAAATATATGACATGGGTGTTTAGGGGTAAAAGGAATCAATTGAAAAGGTGGTACGATTTGCAAGATAAGATCAAATGAATGTTCGAATACAAATTTGAATCGCTCAAATTTGTAAGGTTCAAAGGTCGAAACTAATGATGCTACTGGATATAGGAGATCAATATGAGCGTGTAGAAAAAAGAATTACTAGATTTGAACTAGCGGATCAAAAGATACAAATATTTCAATATAACATTGAATCGGCTTAGAACGATGTGAACACTTTTGGGAACTAATAGATAAATCTGATTTGATCAAAATTATAAGTTGAAAAGTTAAAACTAATGATACACACGGAAAGATTACTTCGATACGAATCCGTAGCAATTGAATTCATCTAAAACGGAGCTACGGATAAAAAGATATGATCAAAAGAAGTTTGAATATGAATATTTTCAAATTTCGAAATTTGAAAATTTCAAAAAGTTGATATGATAGGTTCACCAGATAGGTGGGATCAAGACGAAACTCTAGGCGTTGGTTTCATCTAATTCGGATAAACGAGTAAAAAGTTATGGCTATTTGAAAAATCAGGGCCAAGCTGTTTTACGGAAGAAAAGTGCTATGTCTAAAATAATTCTAGTACTAATGTGTAAATACGAAGACTAAATAATATATCTAATTACTCTATCGTATACTAGTGTAGTAATACTAGTCTAGAAATAATAAACTACGGGAGTATAAAAAAATACGAAGAGAAATACCTTTAGAATGCAGAGTAAGAATTAATTCCAATGAGGAGACGACTTCGAGAAATCCCGCCGAAGAGAAGAATTTTTTTTATTTAATAAATCTAGTTAAACCAAAAGATTGATTTAACCCGAAATAGATGATTTTTGGATGCTCCTATGAATCTATATTTATAGGTGGAAGGGAGGTCTAATGGTCCATAGATAGGCAATGTGGGACTAAACATATACGTAACGTGGAGAAAATAGAAAGAAGAGGGACAAAGGTGTGCCGCATGGGCCAATAGTTCGGCCAGCCACATGAGTAGTACGGCCAGGCACGGCCTTTGTTTTTTTTTTTGCGAACGAACATTTTTATTTAAAACAGAGAACAAAAACGTATAAATGAAAAAGAGAGAACATTTTATATAGACATATTATATATCAAAATTTTCAGAATAAAATTTTCTAAAATATGAACATATTTTCAAAACAAAAAAATACTTTTTAAAAAAATATTTTTTTCAATAACTTTAAAATGAAAAGGAATTTGAATTTCAAATAAATTGCAAATACTTAAAATTTGAATCAAGACATTGTCTCTGATTTTGGAGTGTCATTTTCCTCCTCTCGTTTGATTATTTTTTTATCAAAGGGTTTTGAAAATATTCAAACTCAAAATTGAAAAGGGATTCAAAATAGATAATTTTGGGAAAGTCATTTTATTCCCTCTCATTTTTTTGAGAAGTTTCAAATTCCACTCAAGTTTCAATCACTCAAACAAACAAACAATCAATCTAATAATTATATTAACATTCCAAAATTTATAATTTTGGGATGTTACACAGGAACTATCAATGCTCGTGAGGAAATTCTAGAAGTTCACTAAATGTGGCCAGTTCAGAAAATCTTCAAGAAAGGATATGAGAAAATCAAAATCTTCATCTAAGGACTACAAGAAAAGAACCTGCGACAAATGCAAGAAATCTGGTCACTATATTGTTGATTGTCCTTGCTGGGTGAAAGAATCAAGAAAGAAGAAATACAAGCATGAAAGTTCTGATGACTCGAAGAAGAAGAAGAAATCTTCAAAATCCTCATCTTCAAAGTCCTGATCGCACAAGAAGACCAATTTCAGAAAGGCTCGGGCACTCATTGGCAAGGAAATGGATTCTGAAGAAGAATCTAAGGAATGTGATGAAGAGGAAGGTTCTGAAGTCGAGTCAGGGTCTGGGGTGGCAAGTCTTGCACTGGCTACCACATTCGTCAACAAGTTAATCTTCAACCTTGAATAAAAGTACAACGGTATCTACACTAATGAATATGCTGATGACTTCGCCCCGACCAATTGCTTCATGGAAAAAGGTTCAAAGGTACCAAACCATACTTCCTCCTCTGATTCCAGTAACTGTGAACCTGATGATTATCAAAAAGCCAGTTACTATCAACTTGCCAACATTGCCACTAAGTAACAAAGTGCCATTGAAAAGCTTCAAAAACAGCTAGACAAAAGCGATGATCTATTGAACGATGAAATGAATCGCACTCAAGTCCTCATTGAAGATGTAAAAGTAGATTTGATAGTCTTCAAGATCGTTATGGCTCACTCTTGGCTGATCATGAGAAACTTTCCTATGAATCTCTTCAAAGGAAGCTTGATCTTGAAAAGTTAAGAATGTCTCATGATGATCTTTGAATAGAAAATGATTCATTGCTTGCTCAACAAATTAGTACCGCTCAGGTTGAATTCATTCCACCTTGTCTGAAATGCATCAAGCGTGAAACTGCTAATTCTTCACCAGAATCATCAAATGCTTCTATCGCTACTAATTCTTCAACTGTTCTTGTGGTACCAGATTCTTTACTTGAGGAAACCACAAATACTACTGACGAAAATGGAGGGTTGAAGGGATTGTATGTGACAGGCATATACAAAAGTCTCAAAAGGCATGAAACTCTTTGCGATCTGCTCAAAAAGCGGATTCCGAATAGGAACCCAAGGAAAGAAGGCATTGCCTTCGAGAGGAAATTGAATGCCGATTGATCATACTGGAAACCTGAGCATTACCCCAAAACCTCATGGGTTGCTGCTAAAGGCCCTCCCGTTGATCCATCCACTCTCACAGGCTTTGCATGTGAAATGTCCTATTCCTCTGATGAGTCATTTGACTCCAACTATAAACTATTCAAAAATCAATCTGGTGAAGTATTTGCTCGATATATAGGAACTAACTGTAGGAATGGACCACCCCTGAGGAAAATCTGGGTCCCCAAAAGTTGCTTGGAAAATCTTCAGGTGAATGTCCTCATGACACCACTAGTGAAGAACCAGAACCCCATATCAAATTCCTCAGGTGGACCAAAGTCTTCATGAGGATCAAATTCCTCAAATGGTCAATATTATGCCCGTACTCACACTAATGCTTCTAATATGCAGGGAAACTACAAGGGACATGAATATGAATGTTATTCCTCAAATCATTATGTTCATAAGTCCTCAAAGAATTTCTCTGCCTATTCATTTGAGTACTATAACCCCCCTACTGTGAAAATAAGTGCATTGGCTTCAATGCCCCCATTCTCATATGGTGCTCGTAGGATTATAAACTCTTTGCCACCCCTTCAGATGTGGGTGGTAAAGAAATCGAACTAATCACTTCTTTAGGTCAAGTCTCCAGATGAAATTCATCATGTGAAGAATTTACTGGAGACCTGAGGAAATCGCTTGATTGGACACAAGCAAAAAATGATGAAATGTTAACATTTCACTCGTCCTCGAATTTACTGTTTATGATGAAATTCATATCTGATGAAATTGATATCATATTCTTCAACTGTGAAGCATATGAGATGGTAAACTGTACTAATTCGTCTACAGGATGACAAACCCAAGAATACAGAGTGGGTTCTTGATAGTGGTTGCACAAATCACATGACTGGTGATAAAAGCTTGTTGATGAATATGCCACTAACTCCATCACCGCTGAAGCAAATCACTTGCGCTGATAAAGGTAAAAGCAAGGTATTAGAACTTGGTAAAGTGGCTATCTCCAAGGACCGACACATGGAGATAGTCATGCTTGTCGAGTTCGTTGGGTTTAACCTTATGTCAGTCTTAATGCTTTGTGATCTTGATATGATTGTCATATTTGGAAAATATAGATGTGTTGTCATCATGGAATCTGACAAATCCAAAGTCTTCGAAGGCTTTAGGAGAGGAGATTTATATATTGTTGATTTTTCCATAGGTCCTCAACCAACGACATGCTTACTAGCAAAAACCTTGGAAGGCTGGCTATGGCATCGACGACTTGGTCATGCAGGCATGAGGGATTTTCACACACTAGCGAAGAAGAAACATGTCATTGGCATCAAATCTGTCAAATTCCTCAAGTACCATCTCTGCGGTGCTTGTGAGACTGGAATAATAACCAGATCCAAACACCCCTCGAAGACTATCATGACTACTACTCGTCCATTTGAATTGCTTTACATGGATCTGTTTGGACCTACTCATTATGCTACTCTAACAAATGCAACATCTTCATATGGCTTTGTCATCGTTGATGACTACTCTCTGTATACTTGGGTACACATCATTCTGTATAAAACTAAAGTGGAGGAAGTCTTCAAACAATTTTCCTCAAGGGCCTCAACAAACTTCGGCGTCAAGATCAAACACATCAGGAGTGATAATGGGACAAAATTCAAAAATACTGGTCTTGATGATTGTCTTGATGAACTTGGTATTACTCACAAATTGTCTGCTCCTTACACTCCTCGACAGAATGGTGTTATTGAACGCAAGAACATGACTCTGGTTGAAATGACATGGACTATGCTTGAAGAATATCAGACTCCTCGTCTCTTCTGGCTTGAAGCAATCAACACTGCTTGCCACATCATCAACACGGTATATCTTCACAAATTCCTCAAGAAAACCTCATATGAACTCCTCACTGACAAGAAACCCAATGTAAGTTATTTCAAAGTCTTCGGTGCAAGATGCTGGATTAGAGATCCTCACCATAGCTCAAAGTTTGCACCTAAAGCACATGAGGGTTTTATGCTTAGTTACGGAAAGGACTCGCACACCTACAGAGTCTTCAACACCTATCACAACAAGGTTGTTGAAATTGTACATGTGCGGTTTGATGAAACTAATGGCTCGCAAAGAGAGCAACTATCTCCTGTGCCAGATAAATTGACTACTGAGGAAGCCATCAAGCTCAAAGCTACTGAAGATATCATTCCTACCGAGGAACAACCCCTTGTTGAGGAATTCACCCCCAACACTGATGAAATTCAAGCAGGTGCACCTGAGGAAAATGCTACAGATCAAATTCCTCATCCCATCCAAAGTCTTCAACCAGCTCATACAAGGATTGCAAATGAAGTGGAACTTGACAAAATCCTCGATGACATCAATGCACCAGGTCCACTCGCTCACTCAAAAGTTTCACATTTAGTTAACTTTTGTGGGCATTCCTCTTTTGTGTATATCATAGAATCCTCAAAAGTTGCTGAAGGCTTCATGGAACCTGAGTGGATTCAAGACATGCAAGATGAACTTCTTCAGTTTAAGCTAAATGACGTGTGGGAACTCGTCAAAAGACCTGATCCTCACAACCACAAATTATCGGCACCAAGTGGATCTACCGAAACAAGCAAGAAGAGGATGGTCACGTAGTGAGAAACAAGGCACAACTAGTAGCCCAAGACTACACACAGGTTTAAGGAATTGACTTTGATGAAACTTTTTCACCTGTTGCTAAACTTGAAGCTATTCAAATATTACTTGTTTATGCTAACCATAATAATATTACTCTATATCAAATGGATGTGAAAAGTGTATTCCTCAATGGTAAGCTTGAGGAAGAAGTATATGTTGCTCAGCCTCGAGGTTTTGAATACCCGAACCACCCTGACAATGTTTTCAGACTCAAAAAGGTACTCTATTGCCGCAAGCAAGCCCCTCGGGCATGGTATGTTACATTGAAGGAATTCGTCATGAAGAAAGGCTTCAAACCCGGTTCACTTGATTCTACTCTTTTCACTAAATCCTATGACAATGAACTGTTCGTGTAACAAATATATGTCGATGACATTATTTTCGGTTGTACTGACACGTTTATAGTTTGGGTCTTGTCCATCACATCATTCTCCTAATAATATGATCCCGTTATCAAGTGACAACACTTGTCTATGGCTAGGAAACCTTAACCAGCTAGGAAACCTTAACCATCCTTGATCAACAAGCTAGTCAACTAGAGGCTCACTTGGGACATTGTTTTCTCTGTATATCCACACATGCATTTATGTTTCCATTCACTAAAACTATAGCATGGATAATAAACAATTATCCTAAAACAGGAAATATAATAATAAATATTTTATTATTGCCTCTAGGGCATATTTCCAACAGCCCCTTGCTTCCTTTTGTATCATCATGCCTTGTAAAGTTTCTTGCAAGGCAAAATATGTCTTGTCACGCTTCTCGTCCACCTTTGAGTTGGTGTTGAGTGTTGACCCTAGGCCTGTTCATTCCATATTCATGCCCAACCATAGTTGCCAGCCCTCCATACTTCTTTAGAGCATCATATTGATCTTTGAACTTGGGGCAATCTTTGTTGAGCGTCCAACAATGGATGAGGGTGTCGGTGTCAAAACCAGGGGATCTTGGGTAGGGGGTCCCGAACTGTGGACCTTAAATCGATGGGTTGCAGGGGACGAAGGAGACATTATTTACCCAGGTTCGGGCCCTCTTGAGGAGGTAAAACCCTATGTCCTGCTTGATTATAATGATGGTGTATGAGGATTACAGAGTTGATCTACCTCGAGATCATGTGAGCTAAAACCCTAGATGTATCAACTTGCCTATGCGGATGAAAACCTGTGGTTTATATAGACACTAGGTGGCCTAGGGTTACATACAAGTGGCCTCAAGTTGGGGATAGATGCGCCGATCTAGCCTACTCAACTTGGATGACACGAGAGTCTTTAGAGCTTTCCTTCTTGAATACGAAGTCGTCATGCGGTTCGGTATTCAATAATACGACCCATATGGCCGACCTCTAAGAGATGGGCCGACCATTCGAGGACCCCTTAGTCCAGGACTCCCTCATTAGCCCCCGAACTTGCATCAAACACCGATGTACATGGTCTTTGGGAGCTCCTTGTATCTAGTGTAATCGGCTTGCAAGGTGAGTTCCCTTCATGCTCGGCTAGTTTAAACTTGGTCGTTTGGTGGCGTCACACCTTTACAGGTACTGCTTAATTAGAAGGTCAAAAGGCCCGAGTGTGAGCAGTTCCTCATCTGCAACCTTTCTGACGAAAGATCGCAATAGCCTGTTATGCCGAAAACTCAATTCGCGGTTCGAGGCCGTTTTTTCACGGGCACGTCTTGTCAACGTGTGGATTGTGCACCGCATTTAAGGGGATACGGGTAATTTTCTGGGCAATCCCACACACGTTCACCGGAGCGGTCATTTCGGGAAGTGGTCGGGCCTGTAGTGTAATAAACAGGAACCCTTGGCCTTGTGCCACCCATAAAAAGGAAAATATCCACACAACCACCACAGGCATTCCAGACTTGACCCCTCCCATTCTAGCTTCCAAGCACACATATCCATTTCTCTTTCCATCCTCTCCCAGCTGTCCTCCCCCAAAACCAGCCATGGCCGGATGAGCTTCTCACGGAAACTCGAAGGTCTCATGCATCCCCGACCAAGACATCCGAGAGCTGAAGGACGTCGGCTATCTTTCGTCGGATATTGCTCACCGTGCGCCAGAGGAAGGCCCGGTGGTGCCCACTCCAAGGCCAGGCTAAAGAGTGGTCTCCATGCCCCCACTTCATACGGGGACTAGTGTAAGTGCATCTAATGCCCCTTAGTGATTATCGTGTATTGAAGACTTATAGGTTAAGAGACTGGTATGTTTGTGAGTGTACACATGCTCTATAAGTTTTGAGGAGTTTGAGTTATTTGAAGAATATCGAACCCTAAAAATGTATGTCTTCGACTGAAGAATTTGGTATTTACTCTAAAGACTTTGAAAGTGAGGAAATTGGTGTGTCCGTTAGGAAATCGATGTGAAGACTCTGAAGTGTGAAGACTTCATTTTCATAGTTTCATTTTCTGTATTCTGTGTCATAGGACCACCTTACTGTTAAATGGAGTCGAGGTAAAACTAAGGAAAAGTTTCCAAGTGATTCTCATTTCAAGGCCTACACATTCAAATCCTTCGGATGAACCTTTGGAAATCTTCAACAGCTTAGTCAAAAATTTTAGTGACAGAGGCGAAGATATGTTGGTCTCTAAGGAATTTGCTCTAACTGAGGAGTTAGGTCTTTGCCAATGCAAATCACCTACGTGTAAGGAACTGAGTGAAATGAGGACGTTCACAATTGAAAGGTTTCGACCGTTGATGTGCTACGCGCCAGCTGTCCCCAGCCTTATCCACCTAACGGTCATATCATTGGGGCATTAATGTCAATTCATGTCGGGATTGCTCCCTGGCTATAAATAGCAACCACCCATAACCACTAGTTGGTTGGATCCTTCATGAGAGAAACTAACACTTGTCATTTGAGAGCAACACAATCCTCGAAGACTTCGAGAGAAAATCATCACTGAGGAAAAACCCCAAACACCCAACACAAAACCCAAATACCCCAAAGTGATTGAGCATCACTTAAAAGATTGTTCCTGTGTGGAACCAACAGTTGTTACCTTTGAGAACTGTGCATCCTCCGGACAGTTAGGCGCCATGGTCTAGAGCATCCAACAGTGAATTGTGGATCGCCGGGAGACCAAGTTTTGAGGGTTTGGAAGTCTACCCTGAAGACTTGTTGGAAATATTCCCTAGAGGCAATAATAAAGTGGTTGGTATTATATTTCCTAGTTCATGATAATTGTCTATTATTCATGCTATAATTGTATTAACCGGAAACCATAATACATGTGTGAATATATAGATCACAATGTGTCCCTAGTGGGTCTCTAGTTGGCTAGCTCGTTGATCAATAGATGATCATGGTTTCCTGATCATGGACATTGGATGTCGTTGATAAGGGGATCACATAATTGGGGAATGATGTGATGGACAAGACCCAATCCTAAGCATAGCTCTAGATCATGTTGTCCGTCTGCTAAAGCTTTTCTAATGTCAAGTATCATTTCCTTAGACCATGAGATTGTGAAACTCCCGGATACCATACGAGTGCTTTGGGCGTATCAAACATCACGACATAACTGGGTGATTATAAAGGTGCTCTACGGGTATCTCCGAAAGGGTTTGTTGGGTTGTACGAATCGAGACTCGGATTTGTCACTCCGTGTGACGGAGAGGTATCTCTGGGCCCACTCGGTAATTCATCATCATATTGAGCTCAGTGTGACTAAGGATTTAGGCACGAGATGATGTGTTATGGAACGAGTAAAGAGACATGCGAGTAACGAGATTGAACAAGGTATAGGGATACCGACAATCGAATCTCGGGCAAGTATCATACCGGTTGATTGAATCCCCGACATCGTGGTTCATCCGATGATATCATCGTGGAACATGTGGGAACCAACATGGATATCCAGACCCCGCTGTTGGTTATTGGCCGGAGAGATGTCTCGGTCATGACTGCATGTGTCCCGAACCCGTAGGGTCTGCACACTTAAGGTTCGATGAGGCTAGAGTTGTAAAGGGAATAGTATGTGGTTACCGAAGGTTGTTCAAAGTCACGGATGAGATCCAGGTTGTCACGCGGAGCTCCGGAATGGTCTGAAGGTAAAGATTGATATATAGGAAGTCCTGTTTTGGTCACCAGAAAAGTTTTGGGCTCATCGGTAGTGTACTGGGAGTGCCGGGAGGGTGCCACAGGACCCCCGGGAGGGGTGTGACGACCAAAGGACTTCATGGACTGTTATAGGAGGTGGACCAGCCCTTATTGGGCTGGCCAAGGCCTTCCCTGAAGGCCCATGCGGATAGGGATAAGGAGATAAGACTAAAGGAGATTTGAATGGAAGAGACCCACCTCTCTGGTGGGAGGTGGACTCCTCCCTTATCTTGGCCAAACCTCTCCTCCTTGGAGGAGGGGCCAAGACAACCTTCCGTCTCCCTCCTCCTATATATACTTGAGGTTTTGGGATTTTTCTGAAACAATTATCTCTCTCCCACGGCGCAGCCCTACCTCTCTCTTCTTCGTCCTCCGCACCGCTTGGCGAAGCCCTGTCGGAGAACCACATAGCTCGACCACCACGCGGTCGTGTTACCAGAGCTCTCCCTTAACTTCTCCTCTCTCCTTGCTGGATCAAGAAGGAGGAGATGTCACCGGGTTGTACGTCTGTTGAACGCGGAGGTGATACGTCCCAAACGTATCTATAATTTCTGCTTGTTCCATGATCTTTTGGGTGACATTGTTATATGTTTTGCTACACTTTTATATCATTTTACACATATTTGGACTAACCTACTAACTCAGTGCACCCAGTGCCAGTTTCTGTCTGCTGATGTCTATTTTGTAGGGGCTTTTACCAAATTTTCCGGGGCCCCAAAAATCCCGACAAAAATATATAAAAAAACAGCGTACCAGAAGCTTCCAGATCACCGAAGATGGGCCAGAGGGGGGCCAGGGGCCGTCCAGGTGACCTCCCGGCACGGCCTACCCCCTGGCCGCGCCCACATGCCGCCTGGGTGGGTCCCACGCCCTCGGGTGCCCTCCTTAGGCCTATATTTACCTCTCCGAGAGGAAACCCTTCGATCATATCCAGAATCGCAAATGTCTCCATCGTTCCGCCGCCGCAGCGCTTCCGAGATCGGGAGTGCCAGAAGACGCCTTCCCGGCATCGTGCCGGAGGGAGGATTGACCTCCGGGAGCTTATCCACCACCATGGCCGCTTCCCAGACCTGCCGTGAGTATTCCTCCTTGGACCATGAGTTCATGACCAGTAGCTATGTGATGTCTTCTCTCCAATCTTGTGCTGCCATGATTAGTCCTTGTGAGATGCCCTACATGATCAAGGCATCTATGCAATTCTCTTGCTATTGCCATGCTCAGTTTGTTGGGATCCGATGGATTATGAGATTATGTTTAGATTGTTATGAGTTATATATTTGATTATCCTTTTATATTATGTTCCTTAGTGATTCATGCATGTTCTCCGTTGCTATTTATTGCTTTGGCCGAGTTGTAGATTGTAACTCCAAGAGGGAGCGTTATGCGTGATTGTGGGTTCATGCCCCTCGATGTCTAGTTTGAGTGACAGAAACACGAGACTAGGGGATGTGTTGTTGCCACGAGGGAGAAAACAACGGTGCTTGTGACCTCGGTTGCAAGGATTGTTTACCTTACACATAGTTCGTTAATGAAGTTGTCCATTGCTGTGAGTTTACACTCTGGGTGGGGCTCGCAACTTAATACTAGCGAGATGTTCTGGATAAATATCTCAAGGTGGATGATTAGTAAGTAGGTGCTGATGAATACATGGTCTACGTGTCTTGGCGTACTGCCCATTACTGTTGAACCTCTAACTATTAAGTAGCATAATTAGCATTGCGGTGCCTTTATAATTCTGTCAATTGCCCAACTGTAATTTGTTTACCCAAGCATAGTTGCTTATCATCTTTTGGGAGAGAGACATCACTAGTGAACATCATGTGACTCCGGTCCATATCACCACCATTGCTTACACCTCCATCATTTACTACTTTCATTTACTTTTCCGTTGCAATCACTATTACTATTCCCGCTTGTGTTTTGATCCTTTGAAAACTACAAGGCCGGAGAGATTAACAACCTCTCTGTACTCATTGGGAGAAAAGTTATTTGTGTGTGTGCGGGTCCACGTCTTCTGCTAGCCAGGACATCGGACACCTACTTGTTGATCCTAGGAGTCCTCCTGGTTCGATAACCTTACAGTCTCCGTGTAAGGGAAAACTTGCTGCTGAGTACATCTCAACCTTCCACTTGGGGTAACCAACAATGAGCGAGAAGTATATACATCATCATATCATGAGGAGGCACCGTCGTTTGGTGCATAGATCGAAATCTACCGCAATCTGAATCGCTGCGAGTACAACTCCATCAACCGCGTTCTAGCAACACTTCCGCTTAGCGATCTTCAAAAGTATGAAGATGCTCTACTACTTCACTCTTTGCTGGTTTCTCCATGGATAGATCCTAGTATGGCGTAGGATTTTTTTTTGTAATTACTAGGATCCCCAACAGTGGCATTCGAGCCAAGGTTCCATGCATAGATTCTATGCACGAGTAGAACACAGAAGTTGTGGGCGCTGATTTGTTAATTTGCTTGCTGTTACTAGTCTTATCTTGATTCGGCGGCATCGTGGGATGAAGTGGCATGAAAATACTTTACACGTACTCTTACGTTAGACTGGTTCCACTGACTGACATGCACTTGGTGCATAAGGTGGCTAGCGGGTGTCTATCTCTCCCACTTTAGTCGGATCAGATTCGATGGAGAGGGTCCTTATGAAGGGTAAATAGCATTGGCATATTAACGTTGTGGCTGTCACGTAGGTAAGAAACGTTCTTGCTAGAAATCCTAACCAGCCACGTAAAAACTTGCAACAACAATTAGAGGACATCTAACTTGTTTTTGTAGGGTATGCTATGTGATGTGATATGGCCAAAAGGATGTGATGTATGAGGTTGATCATGTTTTTGTAATAGGATTCACGACTTGCATGTCGATGAGTATGACAACCAGCAGGAGCCATAGGAGTTGTCTTAATTTATTGTATGAGATGCAACGCCTGTTGGGTAACGTAGCATAAATTCAAATTTTTCCTACGCATATTCAGATCTTCCTATGGAGAGATCAGCAACGAGACAGGGGTAAGAGAATCTTCATACCTTTGAAGATCGCTAAGCGGAAGCGTTGCTAGTACGCGGTTGATGGAGTCGTACTCGCAGCGATTCCGATCTAGTGTCGAACTACGACACCTCCGCGTTCAACACACGTGCAGCCCGGTGACGTCTCCCGCACCTTGATCCAGCAAGGAGGAGGGAGAGGTTGGGGAAGAACTCCAGCAGCACGACGGCGTGGTGTCGATGGAGAGACGAGGTCTCCCGACAGGGTTTCGCCAAGCACCAGTAGAGAGGAGGAGAAAGAAGGGTAGGGCTGCGCCGAGGGAGAGGGAGAAGTCTGTCTCCCAAGGGCCAAAACCCCTCTCTATTTATAGGAGGAGGGGGAGGGGCTGCGCTACCCCTAGGGTTCCCTCCCTAGGTGGTGCAGCAGCCACCAGATGGGAAAGGAGGCGGCGGCTAGGGTGGGAGGGGGTGGCGCACCACCTGGTGGGCCTAAGGCCCACCTGTGCCTAGGGTTTGCCCCCCTTCCCTCTCCCCTGCGCATTGGGCTGAGTGGGGAGGCGCACCAGCCCACCTAGTGGATGGTTCTCTCCCCCACTTGGCCCACCTTACCTCCCAGGGTCGTAACCCCCCTTCGGTGGACCCCCGGGACCACCTCGGGTGGTCCCGGTGGTCTCGGTACGTTACCGGTGATGCCCGAAACACTTCCGGTGCCCGAAACCATCCGTCCTATATATCAATATTTACCTCCGGACCATTCCGGAGCTCCTCGTGACGTCCGGGATCTCATCCGGGACTCCGAACAACTTTCGGTAACCTTATATAACAATTCCCTATAACCCTAGCGTCACCGAACCTTAAGTGTGTAGACCCTACGGGTGCGGGAGACAGAGAGACATGACCGAGACACCTTTGTGGGCAATAACCATAAGCGGGGTCTGGATACCCATGGTGGCTCCCACTTGCTCCACGATGATCTCATCGGATGAACCACGATGTCAAGGATTCAATCAATCCCGTATACGATTCCCTTTGTCTGTCGCTATAGAACTTGTCCGAGATTCGATCGTCGGTATGCCTATACCTTGTTCAATCTCGTTACCGGTAAGTCTCTTTACTCGTTACGTAGCACGTCATCGTGTGACTAACTCCTTAGTCACATTGAGCTCATGATGATGTTCTACCGAGTGGGCCCAGAGATACCTCTCCGTCACACGGAGTGACAAATCCCGATCTTGATTCGTACCAACCCAACAGACACTTTCGGAGGTAACCGTAGTGCACCTTTATAGTCACCCAGTTATGTTGTGACGTTTGATACACCCAAAGCACTCCTACGGTATCCGGGAGTTGCACAATCTCACGATCGAAGGAAAAGATACTTGACATTAAAAAAGCTTTAGCATACGAACAATACGATCTAGTGCTATGCTTAGGATTGGGTCTTGTCCATCACATCATTCTCCTAATGATGTGATCCCGTTATCAATGACATCTAATGCCCATGATCAGGAAACCATGATCATCTATTGACTAACGAGCTAGCCAACTAGAGGCTTGCTTGGGACACTTTGTGATCTATTTATTCACACATGTATTACTCTTTCCTGTTAATACAATTATAGCATGAAGAATAGACGATTATCATGAACAAGGAAATATGATAATAACCATTTTATTATTGCCTCTAGGGCATATTTCCAACAGTCTCCCACTTGCACTAGAGTCAATAATCTAGTTACATTGTGATGTATCGAACACCCATAGCATTATGGTGTTGATCATGTTTTGCTCGTGGAAGAGGTTTAGTCAACGGGTCTGCAATATTCAGATCCGTGTGTACTTTACAAATAGCTATCATTCCACTCTGGACATGGTCCTGGATGGAGTTGTAGCGGCGTTTGATGTGCTTCGTCTTCCGGTGAAACCTGGGCTCCTTGGCTATGGCAATGGCTCCAGTGTTATCACAGAAGAGTGTCATTGGACCCGACGCGCTTGGAACCACTCCAAGGTCGGTGATGAGCTCCTTCATCCAAATTCCTTCATGAGCTGCTTCTGAAGCAGCTATGTACTCCGCTTCACATGTAGATGCTGCCATGACTTCTTGCTTGCTGCTGCACCAGCTCACTGCCCCACCATTCAACAGATATACGTATCCGGTCTGTGACTTAGAGTCATCCGGATCTGTGTCGAAGCTAGCGTCGACGTAACCCTTTACGACGAGCTCTTCGTCATCTCCATAAACGAGAATCATTTCCTTAGTCCTTTTCAGGTACTTAGGGATATTCTTGACCGCTGTCCAGTGTTCCATACCGGGATCACTTTGGTACCTCCTACCAAGCTTATGGCAAGGTTTATATCAGGTCTAGTACACAGCATGGCATACATTAGAGAGACCACGGCTGATGCGTAGGGGACATAACTCATCTTCTCTCTATCCGCTGCCATGGTCGGCGACTGAGTCTTACTCAATCTCATACCTTGCAAAACTGGCAAGAACCCTTTCTTTGAGTTTTCCATATTGAACTTCCTCAATATCTTGTCAAGGTATGTACTTTGCGAAAGACCTATGAGGCGTCTCGATCTATCTCTATAGATCTTGATGCCTAATATGTATGCAGCTTCTCCAAGGTCCTTCATTGAAAAACTCTTGTTCAAATAGGCCTTTATGCTCTCCAACATCTCTATATTATTCCCCATCAATAATATGTCATCCACATATAGTATGAGGAAAGCTACAGAGCTCCCACTCACTTTATTGTACAGACAGGCTTCTCCATAAACCTGTATGAACCCAAACGCTTTAATCACCTCATTAAAGCGAATGTTCCAACTCCGAGATGCTTGCACCAGCCCATAGATGGAGCGCTGGAGCTTGCACACTTTGTTAGCACCCTTAGGGTGGACAAAACCTTCTGGTTGCATCATATACAACTCTTCCTTAAGGTTCCCGTTAAGGAACGCTGTTTTGACGTCCATTTGCCAAATTTCATAATCATAAAAGGCGGCAATTGCTAACATGATTCGGACTGATTTCAGCTTCGCTACGGGAGAGAAAGTCTCTTCGTAGTTAACTCCTTCAATTTGTCGAAAACCCTTTGCGACAAGTCGATCTTTGTAAACGGTTACATTACCGTTTGCATCAGTCTTCTTCTTGAAGATCCATTTATTTTCTATGGCTCGCCGGTCATCGGGCAAGTCCACCGAAGTCCATACTTTGTTCTCATACATGGATCCTATCTCGGATTTCATAGCCTCAAGCCATTTGTTGGAATCCGGGCCCGCCATTGCTTCTTCATAGTTCGAAGGTTCACCGTTGTCTAACAACATGATTTCAATCACAGGGTTGCCGTACCACTCTGGTGCAGAGCGTGCCCTCGTGGACCTTCGCGGTTCAGTAGTAACTTGATCCGAAGCTTCATGATCATCATCATTAACTTCCTCGGTCGGTGTAGGCGCCACAGCAACAACTTCCCGCGCTGCGCTACTATCCTGTTCGAGAGGGGGTGTAATTACCTCATCAAGTTCTACCTTCCTCCCACTTACTTCTTTCGAGAGAAACTCGTTCTCTAGAAAGGATCCGTTCTTGGCAACAAAGGTTTTACCTTCGGATCTAAGATAGAAGGTATACCCAATAGTTTCCTTAGGGCATCCTATGAATACACATTTCTCCGCTTTGGGTTCGAGCTTTTCTGGTTGAAGTTTCTTCACATAAGCATCGCAGCCCCAAACTTTAAGAAACGACAACTTAGGTTTCTTGCCAAACCATAGTTCATACGGTGTCATCTCAACGGATTTAGACGGTGCCCTATTTAAAGTGAATGCTGCAGTTTCTAATGCGTATCCCCAAAATGATAGTGGTAAGTCGGTAAGACACATCATAGATCGCACCATATCTAATAAAGTGTGATTACGACGTTCACACACTCCTTTGCGTTGCGGTGTGCCAGGTGGCGTCAGTTGTGAAACGATTCCACACTTCCTTAGGTGTGTGCCAAACTCGTGACTCAAATATTCTCCTCCACGATCAGATCGTAGACACTTAATTTTTCTGTCACGTTGATTCTCGAACTCACTCTGAAATTCCTTGAACTTTTCAAATGTCTCAGACTTGTGCTTCATCAAGTAGATATACCCATACCTACTCAAATCATCGGTGAGAGTGAGAACATAACGATAGCCAGCGCGAGCTTCAACGTTCATTGGACCACACACATTAGTATGGATTATTTCCAATAAGTCAGTTGCTCTCTCCATTATACCTGAGAATGGAGTCTTAGTCATCTTGCCCATGAGGCACGGTTCGCATGTGTCAAATGATTCGAAGTCAAGAGAGTCTAATAGTCCATCAGTATGGAGCTTCTTCATGCGCTTAACGCCGATATGACCAAGGCGGCAGTGCCAAAAGAATGTGGGACTATCATTATCATTTTTACATCTTTTGGTACTCACATTATGAATATGTGTAACATCACGATCGAGATTCATCAAGAATAAACCATTCACCAGCGGAGCATGACCATAAAACATATCACTCATATAAATAGAACAACCATTATTCTCTGACTTAAATGAGTAGCCGTCTCGCATTAAGCAAGACCATGATACAATGTTCATGCTTAAAGCTGGTACTAAATAACAATTATTAAGGTTTAAGACTAATCCCGATGGTAGATGTAGAGGTAACGTGCCGACGGCGATCACATCGACCTTTGAACCATTCCCGACGCGCATCGTCACCTCGTCCTTGGCCAGTCTCCTCTTATTCCGCAGTTCCTGCTTTGAGTTGCAAATGTGAGCAACAACACCGCTATCAAATACACAGGAGCTACTACGAGCGTTGGTAAGGTACACATCAATAACATGTATATCACATATACCTTTAACGTTGCCGGCCTTCTTGTCCGCTAAGTATTTGGGGCAATTCCGCTTCCAGTGACCCTTTCCCTTGCAATAGAAGCACTCAGTCTCAGGCTTGGGTCCATTCTTTTTCTTCTTCCCGGCATCTGGCTTACCGGGCGCGGCAACAGCTTTGCCGTCTTTCTTGAAGTTATTCTTACCCTTGCCCTTCTTGAAACTAGTGGTCTTGTTGACCATCAACACTTGATGCTCTTTCTTGATTTCTACTTCTGCATACTTGAGCATCGAGTACAACTCGGGAATGGTCTTCTCCATCCCTTGCATGTTGTAGTTAAGCACAAAGCCTTTGTAGCTTGGTGGGAGAGACTGGAGGATTCTGTCAATTATAGCATCATCCGGAAGTTCGACTCCAAGTGAACTCAGACAACCGTGTAACCCACACATTTTGAGTATGTGCTCACTGACAGAACTGTTGTCCTCCATCTTACAGCTAAAGAACTTGTCGGAGACTTCATATCTCTCGACACGGGCATGAGCTTGAAAAACTAGCTTCAGCTCCTGGAACATCTCATATGCCCCGTGTTGCTCAGAACGCCTTTGGAGCCCCGTTTCTAAACTGTATAACATGCCACACCTAACCAGAGAGTAGTCATCACTCCGCGGTTGCCAGACGTTCAAAATGTCCAGGGCTGCTGCGGGAGCGGGAGGGTCACCTAGCGGCACATCAAGGACATAAGCCTTTTTAGGTGCTTCAAGGATGAGCTTCAAGTTGCGAACCCAGTCCGCATAGTTGCTACCATGATCTTTCAGCTTGTTTTTCTCTAGGAATGCGTTGAAATTGAGGTTGAAGTTGGCCATCTACAATATTTATAAAGACAACTTTTAGACTAAGTTCATGACAATTAAGTTCATTTAATCAAATTAAGTATGAACTCCCACTTAAATCGACATCCCTCTAGTCATCTAAGTGATACATGATCCATGTTGACTAACCCGTGTCCGATCATCACGTGAGACGGACTAGTCACCATGGTGAGCAACTTCATGCTGATCGTATTCAACCATACGACTCATGTTCGACCTTTCGGTCTCTTGTATTCGAGGTCATGTCTGTACATGCTAAGCTCGTCGAGTCAACCTAGGTGTTTCGCGTGTGTAAATATGGCTTACACCCGTTGTATGCGAACGTTAGAATCTATCACACCCGATCATCACGTGGTGCTTCGAGACAACGATCCTTCATAACGGTGCACACTTAGGGGAATAAGTTCTCGAAACTTTAAGAGGGATCATCTTATTATGCTACCGTCGTTCTAAGCAATAAGATGTAAAACATGATAAACATCACAATGCAATCATATAGTGACATGATATGGCCATTATCATCTTCGCCCTTTCGATCTCCATCTTCAGGCATCGCATGATCATCATCGTCATCGGCGTGACACCATGATCTCCATCATCATGATCTCCATCATCGTGTCTCCGTGAAGTCGTCACGCCAACTACTACTATCACTACTACTATAGCTAACCATTAGCAATGAAGTAAAAGTAGTAAGCACATGGCGTTGCATCTCATACAATAAATTAAGACAACTCCTATGGCTCCTGCCGGTTGTCATACTCATCGACATGCAAGTCGTGAAACCTATTACAATAACATGATCATCTCATACATCATACATGCAACATCACAACTTTGGCCATATCACATCACATGTCAAACCCTGCAAAAACAAGTTAGACGTCCTCTAATTGTTGTTGCAAGTTTTACGTGGCTGATTTGGGTTTCTAGCAAGAACGCGTTCTTACCTACGTGACAGCCACAACGATGATATGCCAAAGCTATTTACCCTTCATAAGGACCCTTTTCATCAAATCCAATCCGACTAGAGTAGGAGAGACAGACACCCGCTAGCCACCTTTACGCACGGTGTGCATGTCTATCGGTGGAACCAGTTTCACGTAAGCGTACGTGTAAAGTCGGTCCGGGCCGCTTCATCCCACAATACCGCCGGAAAAGAATAAGACTAGTAGTGGCAAGCAAATTGACAAATCATCGCCCACAACTTTTGTGTTCTACTCGTGCATAGAATCTACGCATAGAAAACCTGGCTCTGATACCACTGTTGGGTAACGTAGCATAAATTCAAAATTTTTGTACGCATATTCCGATATTCCTATGGAGAGACCAGCAACGAGAGAGGGGTAAGAGCATCTTCATACCTTTGAATATCGCTAAGCGGAAGCGTTGTTAGAACGTGGTTGATGGAGTCGTACTCGCAGCGATTCCGATCTAGTGCCGAACTACGGCACCTCCGCGTTCAACACACGTGCAGCCCGGTCACGTCTCCCGCACCTTGATCCAGCAAGGAGGAGGGAGAGGTTGGGGAAGAACTCCAGCAGCACGATGGAGTAGTGTCGATGGAGAGACGAGGTCTCCCGGCAGGGCTTCGCCAAGCACCGGCAGAGAGAAGGGCAGGGCTGCGCCGAGGGAGAGGGAGAAGTCTGACTCCCAAGGGCCAAAACCCCTCTCTATTTATAGGAGGAGGGGGAGGGGCTGCGCCACCCCTAGGGTTCCCTCCCTAGGTGGTGCGGCAGCCACCAGATGGGAAAGGAGGCGGCGGCTAGGGTGGGAGGGGGTGGCGCACCACCTGGTGGGCCTAAGGCCCACCTGTGCCTAGGGTTTGCCCCTTCCCTCTCCCCTGCGCATTGGGCTGAGTGGGGAGGCGCACCAACCGACCTAGGGGCTGGTTCCCTCCCCCACTTGGCCCACCTTACCTCCCGGGGTCGTTGCCCCCCTTCGGTGGACCCCGGGGCCACCTCCGGTGGTCCCGGTACGTTACCGGTGATGCCCGAAACACTTCCTGTGTCCGAAACCATCCGTCCTATATATCAATCTTTACCTCCGGACCATTCCGGAGCTCCTCGTGATGTCCGGGATCTCATCCGGGACTCCGAACAACTTTCGGTAACCTCATATAACAATTCCCTATAACCCTAACGTCACCGAACCTTAAGTGGGTAGACCCTACGGGTTCGGGAGACAGGCAGACATGACCGAGACACCTCTCTGGCCAATAACCATCAGCGGGGTCTGGATACCCATGGTGGTTCCCACTTGCTCCACGATGATCTCATCGGATGAACCACGATGTCAAAGATTCAATCAATCCCGTATACGATTCGCTTTGTGTGTCGGTAGAGAACTTGCCCGAGATTCGATCGTCGGTATGCCTATACCTTGTTCAATCTCATTACCGGTAAGTCTCTTTACTCGTTCTGTAGCACGTCATTGTGTGACTAACTCCTTAGTCACATTGAGGTCATGATGATGTTCTACCGAGTGGGCCCAGAGATACCTCTCCGTCACACGGAGTGACAAATCCCGATCTCGATTCGTACCAACCCAACAAACACTTTCGGAGGTACCCGTAGTGCACCTTTATAGTCACCCAGTTACGTTGTGACGTTTGATACACCCAAAGCACTCCTACGGTATCCGGGAGTTGCACAATCTCACGGTCAAAGGAAAAGATACTTGACATTAGAAAAGCTTTAGCATACGAACAATACGATCTAGTGCTATGCTTAGGATTGGGTCTTGTCCATCACATCATTCTCCTAATGATGTGATCCCGTTATCAATGACATCTAATGCCCATGAACAGGAAACCATGATCATCTATTGACTAACGAGCTAGCCAACTAGAGGCTTGCTAGGGACACTTTGTGATCTATTTATTCACACATGTCTTACTGTTTCCTGTTAATACAATTATAGCATGAACAATAGGCGATTATCATGAACAAGGAAATATGATAACAACCATTTTATTATTGCCTCTAGGGAATATTTCCAACAACGCCGTGTTGATTACTTTACTTCATCGCTAACGGTTAGCTATAGGATGATCCCTCATTAAAATTTCGTGATATGTATTCCCCTAAGTGTGCACCGTTGCGAAGGTTCGTTGTTTCGAAGCACCACGTGTTGATCGGGTGAGATAGATTCTAACGTTCGCATACAACGCGTGTAAGCCAGTTTGCACACGCAGAACACTTAGGTTGACTCGACGATCCTAGCATGTACAGACATGACCTCGAATACAGGAGACCATAAGTTCGAACATGAGTCGTATGGTTGATACGATCAGCATAGAGATGCTCACCATTGATGACTAGTCCGTCTCACGTGATGATCTGACACGGGCTAGTCGACGTGGATCATGTGTCACTTGGATGACTAGAGGGATTTCGATCTAAGTGGGAGTTCATTAGTTATTCGATTAGATGAACTTAATTATCATAAACTTAGTCTAAAAAGTGCCTTTACAAATATTGTAGATCAAATGCCAATGCAAATGTCTCATTTAACTTCAACGCGTTCCTAGAGAAAACCAAGCTGAAAGTCCATGGGAGCAACTATGCGGATTGGGCTCGTAACTTGAAGCTCATCCTCAATGCTAGCAAGAAGGCATATGTCTTTACTGCACCGCTAGGTGATCCTCCCGTTCCCGCGGCAGACCATGACGTTAGGAACACCTGGCATTCGCGGGGTGATGACTACTCTCTCGTTCAGTGCAGCATGCTTTACAGTTTAGAACCGGGGCTCCAAAGGCGTTTTGAGCATCATGGAGCATATGAGATGTTTGAGGAGCTGAAACTTGTTTTTCAAGCTCATGCCTGGGTCGAGAGATATGAAGTCTCCAACAAGTTCCTTAGTTGTAAGATGGAGGAAAATTGTTCTGTCAGTGAGCACATACTCAGAATGTGTGGGTTGCACAACCGCTTGACTCAGCTGGGAGTTGAACTTCCGGATGATGCGGTCATTGACAGAATCCTCCAGTCGCTTCCACCTAGCTATAAAGGCTTTGCGATGAATTACAACACACAAGGGATGGAAAGACTATTCCCGAGTTGTATTCAATGCTGAAATCTGCAGAGGTAGAAATCAAGAAAGAGCATCAAGTTTTGATGGTCAATAAGACCACCAGTTTCAAGAAGGTCAAGGGTAAGAAAAGCTTCTTGAAAGACGGCAAAGAAGTTGCCGCGCCTGGTAAGCCATTTGTCGGGAAGAAGTCAAAGGAAGGACCCAAGCCTGAGAGTGAGTGCTATTACTGCAAGGGAACCGATCGCTGGAAGCAGAATTGCCCTAAGCACTTAGCGGACAAGAAGGCCGACAATGTCAAAGGTATATGTGATATACTTGTTATTGATGTGTACCTTACCAACGCTCATAGTAGCTCATGGGAATTTGATACATGTGCTGTTGCTCACATTTGCAACTCTAATCAGGAACTGCGGAACAAGCGTAGGCTGGCTAAGGACAAGGTGACGATGCGCGTCGGGAATGGTTCCAAGGTCGATGTGATCACCGTCTGCACGCTACCTCTACATCTATCTTCGGGATTAGTTATAAACCTTAATAATTGTTATTTAGTACGAGATTTAAGCATGAACATTGTATCGGGATCTCGCTTGATGCAAGATGGCTGCTCATTTAAATATGAGAATAATGGTTGTTCTATTTATATGAGTGGTATGTTTTATGGTCATGCCCCACTAATAAATGGTTTATTCCTGATGAATCTTGATCATGATGATACACATAGTCATAGTGCGAGTAACAAAAGATGTAAGGTTGATAATGATAGTCCCACATACTTCTGGCACTGCCACCTTGGTCATATCGGTGTAAAACACATGAAGAAACTCCATACAGATGGACTTAGGAGTCTCTTGATTTTGAATCATTTGACACATGCGAACCATCCCTCATGGGCAAGATGACCAAGACTCCGTTCTTCAGAATAATGGAGCGAGTAACCAACTTATTGGAAATAATACATACTGCTACTTCTTGAGCTTGCGTTGGTTTTTCCCTTGAAGAGGAAAGGGTGATGCAGCACAGTATCCGTAAGTATTTCCCTCAGTTTGAGAACCAAGGTATAAATCCAGTAGGAGAATCAAGCCAAGTGTCCAGAGTACCTGCGCAAACACAAACGAGCTTGCACCCAACGCTATAAAGGGGTTCTCAATCCCTTCAAGATTGATTGCAAAGTGAGATCTGAAGGTGGAAAGTGCAATGAAGTAAAAGCGTAAGGCTGAAAATATGATGTGAAGTAGACCCGGGGGCCATAGTGTTCACTAGAGGCTTCTCTCAAAATAGCAAATATTACAGTGGGTGAATGAATTACTGTCGAGCAATTGATAGAACCGCGTAAATTCATGACGATATCTAAGGCAATGATCATACATATAGGCATCACGTCCGAGACAAGTAGACCGATGCTGTCTGCATCTACTACTATTACTCCACACATCGACCGCTATCCAGCATGTATCTAGTGTATTGAGTTCATGACGAACAGAGTAACGCCTTAAGCAAGATGACATGATGTAGAGGGATAAATTCATACAATAGATATAAACCCCATCTTTTTACCCTTGATGGCAACAGCACGATGCGTGCCCCGCTAACCCTTCTGTAACTGGGTGAGGTCACCGCACGGTATGAACCCAAAACCAAGCACTTCTCCCATTGCAAGAATCATAGATCAAGTTGGCCAAACAAAACCCACAACTCGAAGAGAATTACAAGGATATGAAATCATGCATATAAGAGATCAGAAGAAACTCAAATAAGATTCATAGATAATCTAATCATAAATCCACAATTCATCGGATCTCGACAAACACACCGCAAAAGAAGATTACATCGGATAGATCTCCATGAAGATCATGGATAACTTTGTATTGAAGATCCAAGAGAGAGAAGAAGCCATCTAGCTACTAGATATGGATCCGAAGGTCTATGGTGAACTACTCACGCATCATCGGAGAGGCAATGGTGTTGATGAAGAAGCCCTCCGTATCCAAATCCCCCCTCCGGCAGGGCACCAGAACGTGCCCCAGATGGGATCTTGCGGAGACAGAAGCTTGCGGCAGCGGAAAAGTATTTTCGTGGATCTCTCTCGTGGTTTTGGATTTTTCAGGGATTTATAGGCGGAAGAAGTAGGGCAGACAAGCCACACGGGGCTCACAAGCCTGCTAGGCGCAGGCCCCCCTGGCCGCACCTAGGGGGCTTGTGGCCTCCCCTTGTGGCCTCTGCCTTGGTTCTCACGCCCCATGTGTATCTTCTGTTTCGGAAAAAATCTTATCGGAAGTTTTATTCCGTTTGGACTCCGTTTAATATTCTCCTCTGAGAGGGTCAAAAACACAGAAAAAACAGGAACTGGCACTTGGCAGTGAGTTAATAAGTTAGTCCCAAAAAAGATATAAAAGGCATACAAAACATCCAAAGTTTGACAAGATAATTGCATGGAACCATCAAAAATTATTGATACGTTGGAGACGTATCAAGCATCCCCAAGCTTAACTCCTGCTCGTCCTCGAGTAGGGAAGTGATAAAGACATAATTTTTGATGTGGAATGCTACCTAGCATATTTTTCTTTTGTAACTTCTTTCATGTGACATGAATGTTCAGATCCGTAAGATTCAAAACAATAGTTTGCTATTGACATGAAAACAATAATACTTCAAGCAAACTAGCAAGCTAATCATGAACTTTTGAAATAACAAGGCCAAAGAAATTTATCCCTACAAAATCATATAGTCTGGCTATGCTCCATCATCCCCACACAACTAATTTAAATCATGCACAACCCCGATATTGGCCAAGTAATTTTTTTCGCACTCTTACTTTCTCAAACCTTTTTCAACTCTCACGCAATACATGAGCGTGAGCCATGGATATAGCACTATAGATGGAATAGAGTGTGGTGGAGGTTGTGAGACAAAAAGGAGGAGATGGTCACATAGACTCGGCGTATCAAAGGGCTATGGAGATTCCCATTAATAGATATCAATGTGAAAGAGTAGGGATTACCATGAAATGGATGCACTTAGAGGTACAAGTATGTGAAAGCTCAAAAGGAGAACTAGTGGGTGTGCATCCAACTTGCTTGCTCACGAAGACCTAGGGCAATTTTGAGGAAGCCCATCATTGGAATATACAAGCCAAGTTATATAATGAAGATTCCCACTAGCATATGGTGGTGACGAAACAAGAGACTCTCAATCATGAAGAACATGGTGCTATTATGAAGCACAAGTGTGGAAAATATAGTAGCATTGTCCCTTCTCTCTTTTTCTCTCTTTTTTTTGTTTGGGCTCTTTGGCCTTTTTCCATATCTCTCTCTCTTTTTTGTGGGCATCTTTGGACTCTTTTTTTTATTTACTCACATGGGACAATGCTCTAATAATGATGATCATCACACTTTTATTTACTCAAAGCTCAATGCTTAGGACAATGATGACTCTGTAGGAAATGCCTCCGACAGTGTACCGGGATGTGCAACGATCTAGCTTGGCGTATGACATTGAAAACATCTCGCTAGCTATCTTACGATTATGCAATGGCAATATGAAAGTGACGGCACATGTCATGAGACGGAACGGTGGGAGTTGCATGGCAATATATCTCGGAATGGCTATGAAAATGCCATAGTAGGTAGGTATGGTGGCTGTTTTGAGGAAGGCATATGGTGGGTTTGTGCACCGGCGAAAGTTGCTTGGCACTAAAGTGGCTAGCAATGGTGAAAGGTGAAAGTGCAACTATACCATGGACTCACATTAGTCATGAAGAACTCACATACTTATTGCAAAAGTTTTTATTAGTAATCGAAACAAAGTGTTAAATGCATACTCCTAGGGGAAGGGTTGGTAGGTGTTAACCATCGCGCGATCCCGACCGCAACACAAAGGATGACAATCAATAGATCAATTATGCTCCGACTTCCTAACATAGCGGTTCACCATACGTGCAAGTTACGGGAATCACTAACTTCAACACAAGTATTTCTAGATTCACAACACCCTACTAACATAAATCTTAATATTACCAAATCCATGTCTCAAAAATATTTGAGAGGAATCAAACTTCTCTTTCTAATCAATGCACATGAAGATGGAAGTTTTATTGTATCCTCTTTGGGTACCTATCACCTTTGGGACTACTTTCATAGCCCAAGCCAACTACCAAGTTACTCAGAGAGATCACTCTCAAAAAGATATAAGTGAAGATCGGGAGTTCTTATTTCTCCAAAATATAACACCGCCGTGCTCTAAAAGATCTAAGTGAAGCACTTAGAGCAAAGTTATCTAGCTCAAAATATATAAGTGAAGCACATGTGAGCTAAATTGCCTAACTCAAAAGATATAAGTGAAGCTCAAAGAGTATTCTAGAAAATACACGTTGAGTGCATGTCTCTCTCAAAAGGTGTGCAGCAAGGATGATTGTGACACAACAAAAAGAAAAGACTCCTACGATACAAGACGCTCCAAGCAAAACACATATCATGTGGTGAATAAAAATATAGCTCCAAGTAATGTTACCGATGGATTGAAGACGAAAGAGGGGATGCCTTCCCGGGGCATCCCCAAGCTTAGGCTTTTTTTGTGTCCTTGAATTTGGCTTGGGGTGCCTTAGGCATCCCCAAGCTTGAGCTCTTTCCACTCTTTATTCCATTGTCCATGAGAACATCACCCAAAACTTGAAAACTTCACAACACAAAACTTAAACAGAAACTCGTGATATCATTAACACAAGAAAACAAACTATCACCTCTTTAGGTACTGTAGTAAACTTGATTTCTATTTATATTGGTGTTAGATTACTGTATTCTCACTTTTCCATGGCTAATACCCCCCGATACTATCAATAGTTTCATCAAAATAAGCAACCAACACAACAAAAACAGAATCTGTCAAAAACAGACCAGTCTGTAGCAATTTGTATACTTCGTATACTTCTGGTATCTTAAAAATTCTGCAAAATTATGAAAGTTTGGGAAAATGGCATATCAACCAGCAGCAAAAAGAATCGACTCAAAATCTCTTTCTGGATAACAATGCAAAATAATTTCCTGAGCAAAAAGTTTCTCTCTTTTTCCAGTAGGATCAAACAACCATCACCGAACTAGTCATAAAGGTTTTACTTGGCTCAAACACAAAAAGAAACACAAAATACACAATCATAACAGAATTATGATGGTGTGGACGCAACAAAACAGAAAGCAAAAAGCAAAGATAAATTCATTAGGTTGTCTCCCAACAAGCGCTATTGTTTAACGCCCTTAGCTAGGCATTGATAATTCAATGATGCTCACACAAAAGACAAGAATTGAAACACAACGAGAGCATCATATAGCATGTGAAAATCACATCTAAGTCTAACATACTTCCTATGCATATGCATTTTATAGAAAAACAAATTGGCAAGACAACCAATAGTTACCAAATGCAAGGAAGAAGAAAGAGACAATAGCAATCTCAACATAACGAGAGGTAATTTGGTAACATGAAAGTTTCTACCACAATATTTTCCTCTCTCATAGCAATTACATGTGGGATCATAATCAGATTCAACAATATAGCTATCACAGAGGATATTCTTTTCATGATCCACATCGATGCAAAGTTGACGCTCTTAAAAAATAGTGGGATTATCATCAACTAAAGTCATGTCTTCTCCAAACTCACTTTCAATATTATTGCAAATATCATATTCATCATGAGGCTTAATTTTTTTTCAAGATCATAAGAAAAATCATCGCCCCAATCATGATTATTGCAACAAGTAGTGGACAAAGCAAAACTAGCATCCCCAAGCTTAGGGTTTTGCATATTTTTAGCATGATTGTCATTAATAGAATTTATAATGAAATTATTGCAATCATGATTTTCATTCAAGGAGCCCTCGTGAATCACTTCATAAATTTCTTCATCACGATTTTCAGATTCACGCATCTCAAGCAAAACTCCATAAAGATAGTCAAGTGCACTCAACTCACTAGCAATTGGATCAACATAATTGGATCTCTTAAAGAGATTAGCAAGTGGATGAGGATCCATATCAATAGATTTCCAGCAAGCAAAGATGCAAGCATATTGAAGGCACATAGCACACAAGCAAAGGAAAGGAAAGCGGAATAAAAAGGAAAATATTTTTGTAAATTTTTGTTTTTCAGAAGTGGGGGAGAAGAAAACGAGAGGCAAAAAAGTAAATGCAAGAGATGAATTTGCGACACTTACTTGGATAAGCTTCACTTAGAATAATCCCCGGTGCCAGAAATTGACACGTTGACGGGAGACTATTCTTGACTTGATCCTCCCTGGCAACGACGCCATAAATTGGCACATTGACGGGAGACTATTCTTGGCTTGATCCTCCCCGGCAACAACGCTAGAAATTGGCACGTTGACGGGAGACTATTCTTGGCTTGATCCTCCCCGGCAACGGCGCTAGAAATTGGCACGTTGACGGGAGACTATTCTTGGCTTGATCCTCCCCGGCGACGGCGCCATAAATTCTTCTTGCTACCTCTTGAGCTTGCATTGGTTTTTCCCTTGAAGAGGAAAGGGTGATGCAGCACAGTAGCAGTAAGTATTTCCCTCAGTTTGAGAACCAAGGTATCAATCCAGTAGGAGAATCAAGCCAAGTGTCCGGAGTACCTGCGCAAACACAAACGAGCTTGCACCCAACGCTATAAAGGGGTTGTCAATCCCTTCAAGATTGACTGCAAAGTGAGATATGAAGGTGGAAAGTGCAACGAAGTAAAAGTGTAAGGCTGAAAATATGATGTGAAGTAGACCCAGGGGCCATAGTGTTCACTAGAGTCTTCTCTCAAAATAGCAAATAGTACGGTGGGTGAACGAATTACCGTCGAGCATTGATAGAACCGCGCAAAGTCATCACGATATCTAAGGCAATGATCATACATATAAGCACCACGTCCGAGACAAGTAGACCGATACTGTCTGCATCTACTACTGTTACTCCACACATCGACCGCTATCCAGCATGCATCTAGTGTATTGAGTTCATGACGAACAGAGTAACGCCTTAAGAAAGATGACATGATGTAGAGGGATAAATTCATGCAATAGATATAAACCCCATCTTTTTACCCTTGATGGCCAAACCACGATGCATGCCACGCTACCCTTCTGTCACTAGGTGAGGTCACCGCACGGTATGAACCCAAAGCAAAGCACTTCTCCCATTGGAAGAATCATAGATCAAGTTGGCCAAACAAAACCCAGAACTCAAAGAGAATTACAAGGGTATGAAATCATGCATATAAGAGATCAGAAGAAACTCAAATAAGATTCATAGATAATCTGATCATAAATCCACAATTCATCGGATCTCGACAAACACACCGTAAAAGAAGATTACATCGGATAGATCTCCATGAAGACCATGGAGAACTTTGTATTGAAGATCCAAGAGAGAGAAGAAGCCATCTAGCTACTAGCTATGGACCCGAAGGTCTATGGTGAACTACTCACGCATCATCGGAGAGGCAATGGTGTTGATGAAGAAGCCCTCCATATCCGAACCCCCCCTCCGGCAGGGCACCAGAACGTGCCCCAGATGGTATCTTGCGGAGACAGAAGCTTGCGGCGACGGATAAGTATTTCCGTGGATCTCTCTCGTGGTTTTGGATTTTTCGGGGATTTATAGGCAGAAGAAGTAGGGCAGACGAGCCACAGGGGGCCCACAAGCCTGCTAGGCGCGGCCCCCCTGGCCGCGCCCAGGGGGCTTGTGGCCTCCCCTGGTGGTTTCTACCTTGGTTCTCACGCCCCCTGCGTATCTTCTGTTCCGGAAAAATCTTTTCAGAAGTTTTATTCCGTTTGGACTCCGTTTAATATTCTCCTCTGAAAAGGGTCAAAAACACGGAAAAAACAGGAACTGGCACTTGGCGCTGAGTTAATAAGTTAGTCCCAAAAAAGATATAAAAGGCATACAAAACATCCAAAGTTTGACAAGATAATAGCATGGAACCATCAAAAATTATAGATACGTTGGAGACGTATCACATACCGATGTATGCGGTCCAATGAGCATTGAAGCTCGTAGAGGCTATCGTTATGTTCTCACCCTCACCGATGATTTGAGTAGATATGGGTATTTCTACCTGATAAAGCACAAGTCTGAAACCTTTGAAAATTTCAAGGAATTTCAAAGTGAGGTCGAGAATCAACATGACAAGAAAATAAAGTTTCTCAATCTGACCGTGGAGGAGAATATTTGAGTCACGAGTTTGGGACGCACCTAAGGAAATGTGGAATTGTTTCACAACTCACACCGCCTGGCACACCGCAGCGTAACGGTGTGTCTGAACGTCGTAATCGTACTCTATTGGATATGGTACGATCTATAATGTCTCTTACCGATTTACCGCTATCATTTTGGGGATATGCATTTGAAATTGTAGCATTCACTTTAAATAGGGCACCGTCTAAATCCGTTGAGATGACACCGTATGAATTATGGTTTGGCAAGAAACCTAAGCTGTCGTTTCTAAAAATTTGGGGGCTGCGATGCTTATGTGAAGAAACTTCAACCAGGGAAGCTCGAAGCCAAAACGAAAAATGCGTCTTCATAGGATACCCTAAGGAAACTATTGGCACACCTTCTATCTTAGATCCAAAGGAAAGATCTTTGTTTCTAGGAACGGATCCTTTCTAGAGAAAGAGTTTCTCTTGAAAGAAGTAAGTGGGAGGAAAATAGAACTTGATGAGGTAATTGTACCTCCCCTCGAACCGGAGAGTAGCGCAACACAAGAAAATGTTTCTGAAGCTCCCGCACCGGCAAGAGAAGAAGTTAATGATGATGATCATGACGCTTCGGATCAAGTTGCTATTGAATCTCCAAGGTCAACAAGGGTACGTTCCGCACCAGAATAGTACGAAAACCCTGTCATGGAAATCATGTTGTTGGACAACAGTGAACCTTCGAACTATGAAGAAGCAATGGCGGGCACGGATTCCAACAAATGGCTTGAGGCCATGAAATCCGAGATAGGATCCATGTATGAGAACAAAGTATGGACTTGGTGGACTTGCCCAATGATCGGCGAGCCATTAAAAATAACTGGATCTTCAAGAAGAAGACTGACGCGGATGGTAATGTGACCATCTATAAGGCTCGACTTGTCGCTAAGAGTTATCAACAAGTTCAAGGGATTGACTATGATGAGACCTTCTCACCCGTAGCGGTGTTGAAGTTGGTCCAAATCATGTTAGCAATTGCCACATTCTATGATTAATAAATCTGGCAAATGGACGTCAAAACAACATTTCTGAATGGCTTTCTTAAAGAAGAATTGTATATGATACATCCGGAAGGTTTTGCGATCCTAGCAATGCTAACAAGGTATGCAAGCTCCAGTGCTCCATATATGGGCTGGTGCAAGCATCTCGGAGTTGGAACATTCGCTTTGATGAGGTGATCAAAGCGTTTGGGTTTATACATACTTATGGAGAGCCCTGTATTTACAAGAAAGTGAGTGGGAGCTCTGTAGCATTTCTCATATTCTATGTGGATGACACATTGTTGATGGGAAATGATATAGAACTATTGGAAAGCATAAAGGCCTATTTGAATAAGAGTTTTTCAATGAAGGACCTTGGAGAAGCTGCTTACATATTAGGCATCAAGATCTATAGAGATAGATCGAGACGCCTCATTGGTCTTTCACAAAGCACATACCTTGATAAGATATTGAAGAAGTTCAATATGGAGAAGGCTAAGAAGGGGTTCTTGCCTGTATTACAATGTATAAGGTTGAGTGCAACTCAACGACCGACCATGTTGGAAGATAGAGAAAAGATGAGTACCGCCCCCTATGCTTCAGCCATAGGCTCTATCATGTATGCCATGCTGTGTACCAGACCTAATGAGAACCTTGCCATAAGTTTGGTAGGGAGGTACCAGAGTGATTCAGGAGTGGATCACTGGACGACGGTCAAGAACATCCTTAAGTACCTGAAAAGGACTAAAGATACGTTTCTCGTTTACGGAGGTGCCGAAGAGCTCATCGTAAAGGGTTACGTCGATGCTAGCTTCGACACAGATCCAGATGACTCCAAGTCACAAACCAGATACGTGTACATTTTGAATGGTGGGGCAGTCAGCTGTTGCAGTTGCAAGGAAAGAGTCGTAGCGGCATCTACATGTGAAGCGGAGTACATATCTGCTCCGGAAGCAACACAGGAAGGAGTCTGGATGAAGGAGTTCATCACCGACCTAGGAGTGATTCCAAGTGCGTCGGGCCCGATGACTGTGTTTTGTGACAACACTGGAACTATTGCCATTGCAAAGGAGCCCAGGTTTCACAAGAAGACCAAGTAGATCAAGCGCCGCTTCAACTACATTCGTGGATACATCCAGGATGGAGATATAGATATTTGTAAAGTACACATGGATCTGAATGTCATAGACCCGTTGACTAAACCTCTTCCATGAGTAAAACATGATTAGCACCAAAACTCTATGGGTGTTCGATTCATCACAATCTAACTAGATTATTGACTCTAGTGCAAGTGGGAGACTGTTGGAAATATGCCCTAGAGGCAATAATAAAGTGGTTGTTATTATATTTCCTAGTTCATGATAATTGTCTAGTATTCATGCTATACTTGTATTAACCGGAAACCATAATACATGTGTGAATATATAGATCACAATGTGTCCCTAGTGAGCCTCTAGTCGGCTATCTCGTTGATCAATAGTTGAGCATGGTTTCCTGATCAAGGACATTGGATGTCATTGATAAGGGGATCACATCATCGGGGAATGATGTGATGGAAAAGACCCAATCCTAAGCATAGCTCTAGATCGTGTTGTTCGTCTGCTAAAGCTTTTCTAATGTCAAGTATCATTTCCTTAGACCATGAGATTGTGAAACTACCGGATGTATCAAACGTCACAACGTAACTAGGTGATTATAAAGGTGCACTACGGGTATCTCCGAAAGTGTTTGTTGGGTTGTACGAATCGAGACTCGGATTTGTCACTCCGTGTGACGGAGAGGTATCGATGGGCCCACTCGGTAGTTCATCATCATATTGAGCTCAGTGTGACTAAGGATTTAGCCACGTGATGATATGATATGGAACGCGTAAAGAGACTTGTCGGTAACGAGATTGAACAAGGTATAGGGATACAGACGATCAAATCTCGGGCAAGTATCATACCGGTAGACAAAGGGAATTGCATACGGTATTGATTGAATCCCCGACATCGTGGTTCATCCGATGAGATCAGCGTGGAACATGTGGGAACCGACATGGATATCCAGACCCCATTGTTGGTTATTGGCCGGAGAGATGTTTCGGTCATGACTGCATGTGTCCCGAACCCGTAGGGTCTACACACTTAAGGGTCGATGAAGCAAGATTTGTAAAGGGAATAGTATGTGGTTACCGTAGGTAGTTCGGAGTCCCGAATGAGATCCCGGACGTTACGAGGAGCTTCGAAATGGTCTGGAGGTAAAGATTTATATATAGGAAGTCCTGTTTTGGTCACCGGAAAAGTTTCAGGCTCATCGGTAGTGTAGAGGGAGTGTCGGGAGGGTGCCATAGGACCCCCGGGAGTGGTGTGACGACTGATAACCCACAAGTGTAGGGGATCGCAACAGTTTTTGAGGGTAGAGTATTCAAACCAAATTTGTTGGTTCGCCAAAGGGAAAGCAAAAGAATATTCTGAAGTATTAGCAGCTGAGTTTGTCAGATTCAACCACACCTGAAAGATTAGTGTCTGCAAGCAAAGTATCAGTAGCAAAGCGGTATGATAACAACGGTGCCAGAAACGATCTATTGACGGCAGACTATTCCTAACTGTTGTATGAATGGCGCCAGTAAGTTGCATGTGGGCGAGTAACTATTCTTGCCCGACAACAGTGTCGGAAAAGATCTTGCAACAAGTAACAGCGAAGTAGCAAGGAACAACAGTAGCAGCAACAGAGTAACATCAGTAGCAACAGTAGTAACAAAGTGGCCCAATCCCTTTTGTAGCAAGGGACAAGCCTAGACAAAGTAACGTAGTGAGGACCAGTAGTAAAAGACTTGTAGGCAGTGGATCGGTGATGGATGAGTATGACTAATGTGATTGATCATGTAACATCTGTAACACGGAGAGGTAAGTAACTAGCTCCCGTTCGTCAATCTAATGTAGGCATGTATTCCGTATGTAGTCATATGTGCTTAGGGAAAAGAACTTGCATGACATCTATTATCCATCCCTCCCGTGGCAGCGGGGTCCTAATGGAAACTACGGGATATTAAGGTTCTCCTTTTAATAAAGAACCGGACCAACGCATTAACACGCGGTGAATACATGAACTCCTCATACTATGGTCATCTCTGGGAGTGGTTCCGGCTATTGTCACTCCGGGGTTGCCGGGTCATAACACATAGTAGGTGACTACAACTTGCAAGATAGGATCTAAAACACACATATATTGGCGACTACATAATAGGTTCAGATCTGAAATCATGGCACTCGGGCCCTAGTGAAAAGCATTAAGCATAGCCAAGTAGTAGCAACATTAATATAACAAATATTGGATACTAGGGATCAATCCCCGTCAAAACTAACTCGATTACATGATAGATCTCATCCAACTCATCACCATCCAGCAAGCCTACGATGAGATTATTCATGAACGATGAATAGCATCATGGAATTGTCGATGGAGGAAGGTTGATGATGACGATGGCGACAATTTCCCCTCTCCGAAGCCCCGAACAGACTCCAGATCTGCTCTCCAGATGAAGAACAGGAGGTGGCGGCGCCTTCGTATCGTAAAACGTGATGAAACCTTCTCTCTATTTTTTTCCGGGTGACACGGAATAAATAGAGCTGAGTTTGGGGGCGGTGGTGCCGCGTGGGCCCCACAAGCCCTCACGTCGCGGCCTAGGGGGTGGCCATGGCCTGTGGGCTTGTGGCCCACTGGCACGCCCCCTCCGGTGGATCTTTGCGCAGGTATTTTTCTTTTATTCCAGAAAAAATCTTCGTAAATTTTCAGGACATTTTGAGAACTTTTACTTCCGCACAAAAACAACACCATGGCAATTCTGCTGAAAACAACGTTAGTCCGGGTTAGTTCCATTCAAATCATGCAATATAGAGTCCAAAAGAAGGGCAAAAGAGTTCGGAAAAGTAGATACGACGGAGACGTATCAACTCCCTCAAGCTTAAAGCCTTGCTTGTCCTCAAGCAATTCAGTTAACAAACTGAAAGAGACAAAAGAAAAACTTTGATGAACTCTGTTTGATCTTGTTGTTGCAACTATGTCTAACTCATAACCAGAATTTCAGCAAGATTACAAGCAAACCACATAAGCAAATGACATCTAGGTCTCACGGTAAACTCATATCAATGGCATAATCAACTAGCGAGCAAGTAATAATAAGCGTCAAACGTCAACACTTCAATGAAAACAACATGAAGCAGTACGAATAGATGGTATCTCGCTAGCTCTTTCTGAGACCGCAAAACATAAATGCAGAGCACTGATGTTTCAAAAGGGATCCCTCGCAATGGCGCAGGAATGCTTCTGATGTCCGTTATGCTGCTGCACAAAAGACCTTCCAGCGGCGCCAGAAATGGGCACGTTGACGACACCAGGAATCCTTTTGCGATTGTGTTTCCTCGAAGCGGAGAGGATGATGTAGCACAGCGGAGGTAAGTATTTCCCTCAGTTTGTGAACCAAGGTATCAATCCAGCGGAGGAGTATCTCAAGATCCTGTACAAACACAAAAGCTTGCACCCAACGCTATGAAGGGGTTGTCAATCCCTTATAGATTGTTTGCCAAGTGAGAACTGAAAGCAACAAAGTAACAAAGCAAAGTAAAAGCGGAGTTGTAAACAATGGATGTGAATAGACCCGGGGGCCGTAGTGTTTACTAGTGGCTTCTCTCATAAAAGCAAGTAGATGGTGGGTGAACAAATAACCGTCGAGCAATTGACAGAAATGTGTAGAGTCGTGATGATATCTATGCAATGATTATTTCTATAAGCATCACGTCCGAAACAAGTAGACCGATACTTTCTGCATCTACTACTATTACTCCACACGTCGACCGCTATCCAACATGCATCTAGTGTATTAAGTCCATAAGAACAGAGTAACGCCTTAAGCAAGATGACATGATGTAGAGGGATAATCTCAAAGCAATGATAAAAACCCCATCTTTTTACCCTTGATGGCAACTGCTTGATGTGTGCCTTGCTGCCCCTACTGTCACTGGGAAAGGTCACCACATGGCAGAACCCAAAACCAAGCACTTCTCCCATTGCAAGAATCATAGATCTAGTTGGCCAAACAAAACCCAAGACTCGGAGAGACTTACAAGGATATCAAATCATGCATATAAGAAATCAGCAAAGACTCAAATATATATCATAGATAATCTGATCACAAATCCACAATTCATCGGATCTCGACAAACACACCACCAAAGAAGATTACATCAGATAGATCTCCATGAAGATCATGGAGAACTTTGTACTGAAGATCCAAGAGAGAGAAGAAGCCATCTAGCTACTAACTACAGACCCATAGGTCTGAAGTAAACTACTCACGAGTCATTGGAGGGGCGATGATGATGATGATGAAGAAGCCCTCCATCTCCAAAGTCCCCTCCGGCAGGGCGCCGGGAAGGGTCTCCAGATGAGATCTCGCGGAAACGGAAGCTTGCGGTGGTGGAAAAGTATTTTCGAGGCTCCCCTGATTTTTTGCGGAATATTTGGGAATTTATTGGCCAAAGACCTAGGTAAGGGGGCAGCCAGGGAGGCCACAAGCCTGCCCACCGCCACCTCCCCCTTGGTGGCGGAGTGGGGGCTTGTGGGCTCCCTGGAGCCCACCTGGCTTGGCCCAAAAGCCCCCTGGACTTCTTCCGTTCGGGAGAAAATCATTTCGGGATTTTTCTTCCATTTGGACTCCGTTCCAAAATCAGATCTGAAAAGAGTAAAAAACACGGAAAAAACAGGAACTGGCAGTTGGCACTGAATTAATAAGTTGGTCCCAAAAATATATAAAAAGGTACATAAAACATACAAAGAAGGAAAGATAACAGCGTGAAAACATCAATAATTATAGATACGTTTGAGACGTATCAAGCATCCCCAAGCTTAACTTCTCTAACTATTCAATGCACATGAAGGTGGAAGTTTTCGTATCCCTTTGGATAACTACCCCTTTTGAGACTACTTTCAAAGCATAGATCAACTACCAAGCCACGCACCGTTGTGCTCTAAAAGATATAAGTGAAGCACACAGAGCAAAAGTAGCTAGCTCAAAAGATATAAGTGAAGCACATGTGAGCTGTATTGTCTACCAAAAGATATAAGTGAAGCTCGACAAAATCACGGTGTGTGCATGTATCTCTCTCTAGGTGTGCAGCAAGGATGATTGTGACACAACAAAAATAAAAGACTCCTATGATACAAGACGCTCCAAGCAAAAACACATAACATGTGGTGAATAAAAATATAGCCCCAAGTAACGTTACCAATGGATTGAAGACGAGAGAGGGGATGCCTTCCCGGGGCATCCCCAAGCTTAGGCTTTTACAGCATCCTTGAATCTCTTGGGGTGACTTGGGCATCCCCAAGCTTGAGCTCTTGCCACTCTTTATCTTTTTTTCCATCAGAACTTCACCCAAAACATGAAAACTTCACAACACGAAACTTAAACAGAAACTCGTGATAACATTAGTACAAGAAAGCAAGCCACCACTTCCTTAGGTACTGTAGCAAACTTAAATTCTACTTGTGCTGATGTTGGGTTACAGTACTTTCAATCTTCCATGGCTAGTACCCCCCGATACTATCCATAGTTTCATCAAAATAAGCAACCAACACAACAAAAAACAGAATCTGTTAACAGCAGACCAATCTGTAGCAATATGTATGTTTCGTATACCTCTGTTACCTAGAAACTTCTGAACAATTACGACAGTCTGAAGAATTTGTGGAGCAATCAGCAGCAAAAAGAATCAACTCAAAAGATCTTACAGAAAAAAAATCAAAATTCTTTTCGTGAGCAGAAAGTTTATGTCTTTCCCAGCATGACCAAACGATCATCCTCAAGACTAATCGTAACGGTTTTGCTTGGCACAAACGCAAAAATAAACACAAAAAACACAATCGCAACAGAATTATGAAAGTGTGGGAAACACAAAACAGAAAGAAAAAGGATAAATTCGTCGGGTTGCCTCCCAACAAGCGCTTTTGTTTAACGCCCTTAGCTAGGCGAAAGTGATGGAATCACATATAGTCATCTTTGGTACTCAAACCATAGGTAGCCCTCATCATAGATTCATAAGGCAATCTTATTTTCTTTCTAGGAAAGTGCTCCATGCCCTTATTTAAAGGAAATTGAAATCTAATATTCCCTTCCTTCATATCGATGATAGCAACAATAGTCCTTAGGAAAGGTCTACCAAGAATAATGGGACATGAAGGATTGCAATCTATGTCAAGTACAATGAAATCCACGGGTACATAGTTCTTATTTGCCACAATGAGAACATGATTGATCCTCCCCGTGGGTTTCTTGACAGTAGAATCCGCAAGATGAAAATTAAGAGAACACTCTTCAATCTCATGAAAACCAAGAATATCACATAAAGACTTTGGAATCGCGGAAACACTAGCACCCAAATCACACAACGCATTGCACTCATAGTTTTTGATCTTGATTTTGATAGTAGGTTCCCACTCATCATAAAGTTTTATAGGTATAGAGACTTCTAGTTCAAGCTTCTCTTCAAGAGATTTCATCATAGCATCTACGATATGCGCGGTAAAGGCTTTGCTTTGGCTATAAGCATGTGGAGAGTTTGCAATGGATTGCATCAAAGAAATGCACTCAAACAAGGAGAAATTATCATAATTGAATTCCTTGAAATCCAAAGTGGGAGTTTCATTATTGCCCAAAATTTTGACTTCATCTACTCCACTCTCCACACCTTTATCATCAAGATAGGTGGACTCCGAATCATCGGGGCGTTTTTCAACCAAAGTGGATTCATATCCAGCCCCTCCATAAGTAGGGTTGACACGCGAAAACAAAGATTCAAGAGGAGACACACCAAGCACTTTAAGATCTCCGTGATTTGCATCACTAGAACACACCCTTTTAAACCATTCATGTCTAGCGCGAATTTGGGTGGTTCTTTCTTTGCTCTCATTCATGGAGATACGCATAGCTTTCAAAGTTTCATCCAAGTTGATCTTGGGAGGAGCGCATCTAACTTTCAAAGCATCAATATCACAGGACATCCTATTAACGCTGTTAGCCAAATCGTCTATTTTGAGTAGTTTTTCCTCTATGGACGCATTGAAAATCTTTTGAGAGTTGATGAACTCTTTGATATCACTCTCTAGATCAGAGGGTAATTTGTTGTGATTTCCATAAGTGTTGCTGTAGGAATTGCCATAATTGTTAGAGGAGTTACTAGGAAAAGGCCTAGGAACATTGTTTCCTCTAAAAGCATTGTTGTTGCCAAAATTGTTCCTACCAACAAAAATCACGTCCAAACTAGCGTTGCTACTCTCAATCAAAGAACATAGTGGCATGTCATTAGGATCTACGGTAGCATTTCTACTAGCAACCAAATTCATCAACTCGTCCATCTTAGCACTAAGCGAGTTAATCTCTTCTATAGCATGCACCTTTTTGCTAGCAGGCGACCTTTCAGTGTGCCACTGAGAGTAGTTGGTCATGATATTGTCTAGGAGTTTTGTAGCGTCTCCTAACGTGATTTCCATGAACGTTCCACCTGAGGCGGAGTCCAAGATATTGCGAGAAGCGAAATTCAAGCCAGCGTAAAAGATTTGTATAATCATCCACAAACTCAAGCCATGAGCAAGACAATTTCTAATCATAAGCTTCAACCTCTCCCAAGATTGTACAGCGTGTTCATGATCAAGTTGCTTGAAATTCATGATATCGTTACGTAAGGAGATGATCTTAGTCAGCGGGAAATACTTGGATATGTAAGCATCTTTGCACCTATCCCAAGAATCGATACTGTTTTTAGGCAAAGAAGAAAACCAAGTTTTTGCGCGATCTTGCAACGAGAAAGGAAAAAAGTTTCAACTTAATCACGTCATTATCCACATCTCTTTTCTTTTGCATATCGCAAAGCTCAATGAAGGTATTGAGATGGGATGCGGCATCTTCACTAGGAAGGCCAGAGAATTGCTCTTTCATAACAAGATTCAGCAAAGCTGTGTTGATTTCATACGATTCCGCACTAGTGGCGGGAGCAATCGGAGTACTAATAAAATCATTATTATTAGTGCTCGAGAAGTCGCAAAGTTTGGTGTTTTCAGACATGATGTCTTCAACAAACAAACAAGCACACAAGAAAGCAAGAAACCTGCAAAGGAAAACGGCAAGGGCAAGAGAAAACGGTGAAGGAGAAAGGCGAATGAAAACGAGAAATGTGAAGTGGGGGAGAGGAAAACGAGAGGCAACTGGCAACAAAAGTAAATGCAAGAGAAGAGTTTGTGAGACCTACTTGTTTAGATCTTGATTTCTCCTCCCCAGCAACGGCGCCATAAATACTTCTGATGTTTCAAAAGGGATCCCTGGCAATGGCGTAGGAATGCTTCTGATGTCCGTTATGCTGCTGCACAAAAGACCTTCCAGTGGCGCCAGAAATGGGCACGTTGACGACACCAGGAATCCTTCTGCGTTGGTGTTTCCTCGAAGCAGAGAGGATGATGTAGCACAATGGAGGTAAGTATTTCCCTCAGTTTGAGAACCAAGGTATCAATCCAGCAGAGGAGTATCTCAAGATCCTACACAAACACAAAAGCTTGCACACAACGCTATGAAGGGGTTGTCAATCCCTTATAGATTGTTTGCCAAGTGAGAACTGAAATTAACAAAGTAACAAAGCAAAGTAAAAGCGGAGTTGTAAACGATGGATGTGAATTGACCCGGGGGCCATAGTGTTTACTAGTGGCTTCTCTCATGAAAGCAAGTAGACGGTGGGTGAACAAATTACTGTCGAGCAATTGATAGAACTCTGCAGAGTCATGACGATATCTATGCAATGATTATTTCTATAGGCATCACGTCCGAAACAAGTAGACCGATACTTTCTGCATCTACTACTATTACTCCACACGTCGACCGCTATCCAGCATGCATCTAGTGTATTAAGTCCATAAGAACAGAGTAACGCCTTAAGCAAGATGACATGATGTACAGGGATAATCTCAAACCAATGATAAAACCCCCATCTTTTTACCCTTGATGGCAACTGCTTGATGTGTGCCTTGTTGCCCCTACTGTCACTGGGAAATGTCACCACATGGCAGAACCCAAAACCAAGCACTTCTCCCATTGCAAGAATCATAGATCTAGTTGGCCAAACAAAACCCAAGACTCGGAGAGACTTACAAGGATACTAAATCATGCATATAAGAAATCAACAAAGACTCAAATATATATCATAGATAATCTGATCACAAGTCCACAATTCATCGGATCTCGATAAACACACCACCAAAGAAGATTACATCGGATATATCTCCATGAAGATCATGGAGAACTTTGTATTGAAGATCCAAGAGAGAGAAGAAGACATCTAGCTACTAACTACGGACCCGTAGGTCTGAAGTGAACTACTCACGAGTCATTGGAGGGGCGATGATGATGATGAAGAAGCCCTCCAACTCAAAAGTCCCCTCCGGCAGGGCGCCGGGAAGGGTCTCCAGATGAGATCTCGTGGAAATGGAAGCTTGCGGCGGCGGAAAAGTATTTTCGAGGCTCCCCTGATTTTTTGCGGAATATTTGGGAATTTATAGGCCAAAGACCTAGGTCAGGGGGCGGCCAGGGAGGCCACAAGCCTGCCCACCGCCTCCTCCCCTGGTGCCGGAGTGGGGACTTGTGGGTTCCCTGAAGCCCACCTGGCTTGGCCCAAAAGCCCCCTGGACTTCTTCCGTTCGGGAAAAACTCATTTCGGGGTTTTTCTTCCGTTTGGACTCCGTTCCAAAATTAGATATGAAAAGAGTCAAAAACAAGGAAAAAACAGGAACTGGCACTGAATTAATAAGTTAGTCCCAAAAAGATATAAAAAGGTACATATAACATACAAAGAAGGCAAGATAACAGCGTGAAAACATCAAAAATTATAGATACGTTTGAGACATATCAAGCACCTTCAAAGACCAAGGGCTGACTAAACATTGTAATTCAAGGCAATGAAGATCCAGTCACAGTCATACTCAACACAGTTAAAAGAAAAGCATAAAAATGATAGAGGTGCTCTCTAATTCGTGCTTTTGTAAGAGGAGGATGACTCAACAAGAATATAAATAGACAGGCCCTTTGTAGAGGGAAGCATTGATTTGCAGAGGTGCCAGAGCTCAAGCTTTGAAAACAGAGATAATAATTTTGGGTGGCATGCTTTCATTGTCAAGGCAATGACTAAGAGTTCTCAACATCTTCCACGCTACACATGCTATAGGTGGTTCCCAAACAGAAAAGTAAAGTTTTGACTCCCCAGCCACCAATCAATCACACTCCACGGTAGCCGAATCCTCGGGTACCGTCCATACCAACATCAATCCTGGGGGATCTTTGTTTGCAATTATCTTTTCAATTTGAGCATGGAACTAGGAATTCCAATTACCGGCCCCTTTCTCGTGAATAATAGTGAATAAACACATATCGAGGATAACACGCGTAGCATGGAAGATACCAATAGCCCCCTGTCACCACATGAGCGGTTCGGGCATGCAAAACAGATTATTTCCTGAAGGTTTAGAGAGTGGCACATGCAAATTTACTTGGAACGGCAGGTAGATACCACATATAGGTAGGTATGGTGGACTCATAAGGCACAACTTTGGGTTTATGGAAGTGGATGCACAAGCACTATTCCCGCTTAGTACAAGTGAAGGCTAGCAAAAGACTGGGAAGCGACCAACTAGAGAGCGACAACAGTCATCAAAATGCATTGAGATTAACTAACATTGATTGCAAGCATGAGTAGGACATAAATCACCATGAACATGAATATCATAGAGGCTATGTTGATTTTGTTTCAACTACATGCGTGAACATGCGCCAAGTCAAGCCACTTGAAACATTCAAAGGAGGATACCATCCTATCATACTACATCATAGTCATCTCAACATTCATGTGGGCATCCAAGTCAAACCACTATAAGCTCCTAGCTAAGTAAGCATGGCATAAGAAACTATGATCTCTAAGTTGTCATTGCAAACATGTTTCTCTCACAACAAAGCTCAATCAGGCATGATGAGCTGGTCATATTTACAAAAACAAAATAGTCAAGTTCATACCAGCTTTTCGAGGCTCAGTCACTTCATCATATATCGTCATTATTGGCTTTCACTTGCACGACCGAACGATGTGAACAATAATAAGAGTGCTCGTGCATTGGACTACGCTGGAATCTGCACGCAAACACAAAGGAGAAGACAAAGTAATATGGCTCTTTGAAAGCTAAACAGGTATGCATGCAAGAGCCACTAAACATTGTAACCAATATCTTCTACCTTGACCCAAAGAAAAAGAAAACTATCTACACGAGAAAGCTCCCAACAAGCAAAAGAAGAAAAATAAAATCTTTTTGGGTTTTCTCAAACTAGATAGACACACGAAAAGAAAACTAGAAAAAGAAAATAAACTAGCATGGATGATACAGTGGCAAAGTGTGAACACTGGCTAACAAAGTGAAAGCATAACAAAGAATGTAAAGTCGGTGAGAACACGTACTCCCCCAAGCTTAGGCTTTTGGCCTAAGTTGGTCTACTCCCATGGAGGGAAATAACCAGCTCCGGGTACTCCGGAGTTGACTGAGGATGCCACTGCTGTGTGAGCTCCTCTGGCTCCCAGTGATAAACTGGCGTCTGGTACTCGACTGGCAGCTCGGGCACGGGCACCTGTGGTTGGGCTAAGCCCCAATACGCGTAGATGTCCGAGGGCATAATAATGTACGTGCCTGCATGAAGATTCAACAAAGAAGGAGAAGGCAAAGTAATAGTCTCACGAGTACCCTGACTAAATACGAGGTTATAAATCATCCTTCTGTTTGTATCTCTATCAAGAAAGTCATGGTGAACCATGCTATCGTAATCTAGATATCTCTCGGGAAGAAGAATCTCTTCTTTCTCCTCCAGTCTAATAGGTATCTCAAAGTGTCTGGCAAGACGGGTAGCATAGGTACCTCCATAGACAACACCTTTAGAACGGTTCAGGTTCAACCGTTGAGCTACTATAGCACCCAAGCTATAAGTTTTATCATTATAAAGGGCTTCGCGCAAGACTGCAAGATCTGGGAAACTATATGACCCAGCTTTCCCACGGCCAATCAAACATTTTCCCACAAATAATGAGAAGTACTGAAGCACGGGAAAATGTATGCTAGCAGCTCTAGCGCAAGACACTCCTCTCTCCTCTCCTACAACAATTGTATCGATGAAAGGTTCCAAGTCCCGTGGACGAGGTTCATGAATATCCCCAACGAAAGGCAATTTGCAAACATTGCAAAAATCCTGGAGTGACATGCATTGGGGGATATCTTAGAGTTTGAACTCAACCATAGGAGGATTCTTCCTCAGATAGAAGTGAAAGCTTTGTATGCAGATATTAGTGAGGAGGAGGTATTGCGGACACTAATCTTCAACGAAGGCGGTAAGGCCTGCGTTCTCCACCAAGTGATAAAAGTCCTCATAAATTCCGGCGGCGCGTAAGAACACGTAGCTTGGCCACTCGCACGCTCGAACTTCCGCGACTCGAGGGACTTGATACTTGGGATTCTTCTCACTTTCATCATCCTTGGGGTCACGGCTTGACGAGCCTCTTAAGAACCTCCTCATCTTTTCCCTTTTCTATCTCTAAAAATTTCTGAAATTTTAGTGATTCTAAGGAAAAGTGAATAAGGCTCAACAAAACTCGTAGCAACTACTCCCACAAGTGCCTAGAGAGCATATTACGCATCAAAACTACTTGGGACCAGCTAGAATTAGCATGCAAAGCTCAAGAACATGGTCACCAAGGCAGCAAAAATACGCGGAGTATAAGGCACTAGAGAAAAAACTAATTGGACCAATGGAGGAGTCACTTACCAAGGAGCAATTTCCCCAAAACAGTTCGGAGAATGGTGATTTGAGCAAAGAGATCGAAAATCCCAGCAAGAGGAGCAAGAACACGGGTTTGAGCTACGAAACGATTTTTTCTAGAGGTAGGAGAACCAGATGAGAGAAAGAATGAGTGGAGGGGGTGCCTGTGGCCCCCACAAGCCTGTGTGGCGCAGCCAGAGGGGTGCCCGCGCCCCAATGGCTTGTGGCCCACTGGTGCAGCCCCCAGACAAGCTCTTCATCTCAGTATTTTTCAAAAATTCCAGAAAAAATCATAGTTGATTTTCAGGACGTTCGGAGAACTTTTATTTTCGGGGTACTTTTCTATCGGACGCTAAAACAGAAAACAGGGAAAACTAAACTAAATCTGTCATCTTTTTTCTAAGCAACCTAAAGTGAAATCTTGGAACAGAGGTTTGTGACTCCTCGATTCATCCATCTCATGGTCATCGAAAGAAAATCCGCCAATGAGATTGATCAAGTCTCCCCGACAAACCTTTTCGAATAGCAAAAGAGAACGGAGAATTTTCGAATAGTCACTAGGTCACCTCAATGGGGATGTGTATCTCCCCAACAAGCAAATCATACTTCATCTTGACACGATGAATAGGGCATTCAAAGCTCCCAATAAGAATCGATTGAGTCTTTTCGATAGCATTGATGCAATGTACTCGATATTGTTTCTTCGGAAAGTGCACCGTATGCTCATTACCGTTGACATGGAAAGTGACATTGCCTTTGTTGCAATCTATAACAACCCCTGCAGTGTTTAAAAAGGGTCTTCCGAGGATAACAGCCATGGCATCGTCCTCGGGAATATCCAAGATAACAAAGTCTGTTAAGATAGTGGTGTTAGCGACCACAAAAGGCACGTCCTCGCAAATGTCGATAGGGAAAGCAGTTGATTTGTCAGCCATTTGCAGAGAGATTTTAGTGGGTGTCAACTTATCCAGTTCAAGTCTATGATAAAGAGAGAGAGGCATAACACTAACACCGGATCCAGGGTCGCATAACGCGGTTCTAACGTAGTTGCCTTTAATGGAGCAAGGTATAGTGGGCACACCGGGATCACCTAGTTTCTTAGGAGTTCCACCCTTGAAGGTATAATTAGCGGGCATGGTGGAAATCTCAACCTCAGGTATCCTCCTCTTATTAGTCACAATATCTTTCATGTACTTAGCATACGGAGACATTTTGAGCATATGTATCAAATGCATTTGCAGAAAGACAGGTCTGATCATTTCAACGAATCGCTCAAAATCCTCATCATCCTTTTTCTTGGATGGTTTGGGAGGAAAGGGCATAGGTTTCTGAACCCATGGTTCCCTTTCTTTACCGTGCTTCCTAGCAGTGAAGTCATTCTTATCGTATCTCTTAGTCTTAGGCTGTGGGTTATAAAGATCAACACTAGGTTCAATCTCCACATCCTTTTCATTGCTAGGTTGAGCATCATCATGAACATCACTATTGATATTATCATTAGGCTCATGTTCATCACCAGATTGTATTTCAGCATCAGAGGCAGAGGCATCGTTTGGACTCTCAGGTGTAGCAGCAACATGGTTGCTAGCGTGCAGGTTCCAATCATCTTTCTTCTTCTTAGGATGACTAGGTGCATCAGTGCTAACTGCTTGAGAATCTTGTTCAATTCTCTTCGGATGACCTTCGGGATACAAAGGTTCCTGGGTCATTCTACCACCTCTAGTGACGACTCTGACGGAATTTTCATTCAACCCATTGAGCAAGTCATTCTGAGCTTTAAGTACTTGTTCTACCTGAGTAGTAACCATAGAGGCATGTTTACTCAGAAGCTTAAGATCATTGCCATTTCTGTCCACACAAGCACTTAAATGACTAAGCATACGAGCATTCTGTTCTAATTGTCTGCTAACAGAATCATTGAAACTCTGTTGTTTGGCAACGAAGTTATCAAATTCATCCAGGCATAGGCTAGCAGGTTTATCAAAAGGAATATCACTCTCATCAAACCTACACAGATAATTTACTTCTACTACCTGTATCGGGTTATCGAGACCATGGATCATTTCGATAGGTGGTAGATTTTTGACTTATTCAGATTTAATGCCTTTCTCTCGCATAGATTTCTTAGCTTTTTGCATTTCTTCGGGACTGAGGAATAGAATACCTCTTTTCTTTGGAGTTGGCTTAGGAGGTGGTTCGGGAATAGTCCAAGCATTCTCATTGCACAAGATGTTATTCAGTAGAATCTCAGCTTGTTCTACAGTTCGTTCCCTAAAAACACTACCGTCATAACTATCTAGGTGTAGAAGCATCGGTAAGTCCATTATAGAAGATATCATGTATTTCATTCTTCTCAAGAGGGTGATCAGGCAAAGCATTCAGTAGCTGCATAAGCCTCCCCCAAGCTTGTGGGAGATTTTCTTCTTCGGCTTGAGCAAAGTTGTATATTTCCTGCAAGGCGGCTTGCTTCTTATGGGCAGGGAAATATTTTTCAGAGAATTAGTAGACCATATCCTGGGGGCTACGCACACAACCAGGAGCAAGGGAAGTGAACCAGGTCTTAGCATCATCCTTTAGCGAGAAAGGAAACAGCTTAAGGATATAGTAGTGGCGGATCTTTTCCTCACTAGTGAATAGGGTGGCTATATCGTGCAGTTTGGTACGATGGGCTACAACCGTTTCAGACTCATAACCGTGAAAAGGATCAGATTCGACCAGACTGATTAACTTAGGGTCAACAGAGAATTCATAATCCTTATCGGTCACAAAGATAGGCGAAGTGGCAAACTTCAGGTCGTATTTCATCCTAGCGTTCACAGATTTTTCTTTCCACTTGCGCAGTAAATTCTCAACATCATAGCAATCCTTACACGCAAGAAAATCCTCAGCTATCTCTCCCTCCATAACATAGCGCGCATCAGGAATATCAGGAAATTCAGGCATAGTAGCAGGTTCTACTTCAATAGTATCAGCAGTTTCAGAAGTATCATCACATCTATCACCAACTCTAGCAATATGTGCATCAAGGAATGCACCAAGTGGCGAAGCAGTATCAAGCATAGCATCATCATGCATAGTATCAAGCATAGCATCATCAGGCATAGTATCAAGCATTGCATCATCAGGCTTAGTATCAAGCATAGCAGCATCATAAGCATCATGGGTAGCAGAAGTAGCATCATCAAGCACAAGCGACATATCAAGATTTCTAGCAGGAGGTGATGTCGCAAACTTACTCATAACTGAAGGTGAATCAAGTGTAGAGCTAGATGGCAATTCCTTACTTCTCCTCATAGTGGAAGGCAAGATTTTAGTTCTGGGATCTTTCGGATTCCTCATAGTGATCAGCAGACGTAAATCTCAAGTGACTCAGAGAATATAGTTGTGCTTCCTCGGCAACGACGCCAGAAAAAGGTCTTGATAACCCACAAGTGTAGGGGATCGCAACAGCTTTCGAGGGTAGAGTATTCGACCCAAATTTGTTTGTTCGCCAAAGGGAAAGCGAAAGAATATTCTCAAGTATTAGCAGCTGAGTTTGTCAGATTCAACCACACCTGAAAGTTTAGTGTCTGCAAGCAAAGTATCAGTAGCAAAGTGGTATGATAACAACAATGCCAGAAACGATCTGTTGACGGCAGACTATTCCTAACTGTTGTATCAATGGTGCCAGTAAGTTGCACGTGGGAGAGTAACTATTCTTCCCCGACAACAGTGTCGGAAAAGATCTTGCAATAAGTAACAGCGAAGTAGCAAGGAATAGCAGTAGCAGCAGCAGCAGAGTAACAACAGTAGCAACAGTAGTAGCAAAGTGTCCCAATCCCTTTTGTATCAAGGGACAAGCCTAGACAAAGTAACATAGCGAGGACCAGTAGTAAAAGACTCGTAGGCAGTGGATCGATGATGGATGAGTATGACAGATGTGATTCATCATGTAACAGCTATAACACGGAGAGATAAGTAACTAGCTCCCGTTCGTCAATTTAATGTAGGCATGTATTCCGTATGTAGTCATACGTGCTTAGGGAAAAGAACTTGCATGACATCTATTGTCCATCCCTCCCGTGGCAGTGGGGTCCTAATGGAAACTACGAGATATTAAGGTTCTCCTTTTAATAAAGAACTGGACCAACGCATTAACACACGGTGAATACATGAACTCCTCATACTATGGTCATCTCCAGGAGTGGTTCCGGCTATTGTCACTCCGGGGTTGCCGGGTCATAACACATAGTAGGTGACTACAACTTGCAAGATAGAATCTAAAACACACATATATTGGCGACAACATAATAGGTTCAGATCTGAAATAATGGCACTCAGGCCCTAGTGACAAGCATTAAGCATAGCCAAGTAGTAGCAACATCAATCTAGAACATAGTGGACACTAGGGATCAATCCCCATCAAAACTAACTCGATTACATGATAGATCTCAACCAACTCTTCACCGTCCAGCAATCCTACGATGAGATTACTCACGAACCATGAAGAGCATCATGGAATTGTCAATGGAGGAAGGTTGATGATGACGATGGCGACGATTTCCCCTCTCCAGAGCCTCAAACGGACTCCAGATCTGCTCTCCAGATGAAGAACAGGAGGTAGCGGCGCCTCCGTATCGTAAAACGCGATGAAACCTTCTCTCTGATTTTTTTCCGGGCGAGACGGAATAAATAGAGCTGAGTTTCGGAGCGGTAGTGCCACGTGGGCCCCACAAGCCCTCACGGCGCGGCCTAGGTGGGTGGTCGCGGCATGTGGGCTTGTGGCACACTAGCACGCCCCCTCCGGTGCATCTTTGCGCAGGTATTTTTCTTTTATTCTAGAAAAAAAATCTCCGTAAATTTTCAGGACATTCCGAGAGCTTTTATTTCTGCACAAAAACAACACCATGGCAATTCTGCTGAAAACAGCGTTAGTCCGGGTTATTTCCATTCAAATCATGCAAATTAGACTCCAAAACAAGGGCAAAAGAGTTTGAAAAGTAGATATGACGGAGACGTATCAACGACCAAAGGACTTCATGGGTTGTTAGAGGAGGTCGACCAGCCCTTATTGGGTTGGCCAAGGCCTTCCCTAAAGGCCCATGCAGCTAGGGATAAGGAGATAAGGCTAAAGGAGATTTAAAATGAAGAGATCCACCTCCCTTGTGGGAGATGGACTCCTCCCTTATCTCGGTCAAACATCTCCTCCTTGGAGGAGGGGCCAAGGCAGTATTCCCTCTCCCTCCTCCTATATATACTTGAGGTTTTGGAATTTTTGAGAAACAATTATCTCTCTCCCACGGCGCAGCCCTACCTCTCTCTTCTTCCTCCTCCACAACACTTGGCGAAGCCCTGTCAGAGAACCACATAGCTCCACCGCCACCACGCCGTCGTGCTGCCGGAGCTCTCCCTCAACTTCTCCTCCCTCCTTGCTGGATCAAGAAGGAGGAGACGTCACCGGGCTGTACGTGTGTTGAACGTGGAGGCACCGTCGTTCGGTGCATAGATCGCTAAACGAATAACTTAAGTGAGGAATTCCTGCTCACGCGACCTATGCAACATGAATGTTTCATTTCACTCTCACGACTAAGCTATAGCTTTTTTTGCACTTCTATTTGAGTACTTATTCCGCTGCACTCAGTTTATGACTAAGGACTTTCTTCACTCGGAATCTCTTCAATGACGAATTAGTAAAAATCGCCTATTCACCCCACCCCTTCTAGTCAATATAACACACTTTCAATTGATATCACAACAAAGTACTACCTTGTTATGTGTGATTTTCGTTTAACCACGTGTAGTTTTAGTTATGTCGACCGCATGTATGATCAAGGTTACTGCGGGTTGTCCTACCTTTGAAGGAAAGGATTTCCCCTCATAGTAGAACAAGATGCGCATGCACCTTGAAGCAATTGACAATGATCTCTGGTATGTTGTGGAAAATGGTGTTCCCTCTGTCAGTGCAGCTATCACTGACGCTGATGTGAGGAGATTCAAGCAACTAGACTCTCAAGCGAAGAATATCATATGTGGACGTCTGAGCAAAGGTTAGTATGGCAGAGTGAGTGCTTTGGCCTCTGCAAAGCTTATCTTGAAAAGGCTATTCAAAGTCAATGAAGGAGTATCCACACAACATGACTCTCGTGTTGATGTTCTTCGCAATCTCTTGAACTGCTTCAAGAGACTTGATAATGAAAGCTGCCAAGATACCTTTGATCGCCTCACTGACATATCCAACGAGCTTCACAGCCAGAGACATCACTCACCATGAAGTGGTGAAGAAACTGTTGCTATCTCTTGATTCTTCATTCGACACACTGGTACTCATGAATTCCAACAAGATGAGAAAAAAGACCTTTATGGACCAAGCTATACAAGACCTCGTGCATTGTAGGCAAAGGTTGTTTCCTAATCTGAAGAAGAAGACTCTGATTGCACTCTTGGTGATCCTGAACAACTTGGTCACGAACTTGCTATGCTCGTGAGGAAATTCCAGAAGTTCTCAAGTCCAGGCCAGTTTGGAAAGTCTTCAAGGAGATATATGAGGAAGCCAGAATCTTCACGTGGGGACTACAAGAAAAGAACCTGTCAAAAATGCAAGAAATCTGGTCACTACATTGTTGATTGTCCTCATTGGGTCAAGGAATCAAAGAACAAGAAGTACAAGGATGATAGTTCTGACGAGTCGAAGAAAAAGAAGAAGTCTTCAAAGTCATCATCCTCAAAGTCCTCATCGCATAAGAAGACCAGCTTCAGAAAGGCTCGAGCACTTATTGGTAAAGAAATGGTTTCTGAGGAAGAATCTAAAGAATGTGATGAAGAGGAAGGTTATGATGTGGAGTCAGAGTCTTGTGTGGAAAGCTTAGCCCTTGCTACCACATTCGTCACCAAGTCCATCTTCGACCTCGATGAAAATGACAACATCAACAACACCGATGAATGTGATGACGACTGTGCTCCCACATATTTCTTCATGGCAAAAGGTTCAAAGGTACCAAGCCACACTTCCTCTTCTCACTAGTGACTATGAACCTCATGACTATAAAAAACCCAGTTACTATAAACTTGCTAATATTTCCAATAAGCAACAAACCGCTATTGAAAAGTTTCCAAAACTGCTAGACAAAAGAGATGACCTATTGAGTGAGGAAATGAATCAGACTCAAACCCTCACTGATGATTTTCAAAGTCTTCAGTCTAGGTTTGATTGTCTTCAAGAACGTTATGCCACACTCTTGGCTGATCATGAAAAGCTTTCTTATGAATTTCTTCAAAGAAAGCAAGATCTTGAGAAATTAAGAATGTCCCATGATGATCTTCAAATTGAAAATGATTCCTTGCTTCCTCAACACATGAGCAACACTCACGAAGAATCCATTTCACCATGTTTGAAATGCATCGAACGTGAATCTGCTAATTTTTCACCTGAAACTTCAAATGCTTCTATTGCTACAAATTCTTCAATTGTATATGTGGTAACAAATTCCTCACCCCAAGAAACCAAAAATTTCACTGATGAAAATGCAGGATTGAAGGAATTGTATGTGACATGCATATACAAAAGTCTCAAAGGGCATCAAACCATTTGCGATGGGCTCAAAAAGCAGATTCTGAACATAGACCCTAGGAACGAGGGTATTGACTTTGAGAGGAAGTTGAATGTTGATGGGTCATACTGGAAACCTGAGCAGCATTTCAAAACCTGATGGGTTGCTGCAAAAGGACCTCCTGTTGATCCATCTACTCTAACAGGCTTTGCATGTGAAATACCTTATTCCTCTGATGAGTCATTTGACTCAAACTATAAGTTGTTCAAATATCAGGTTGGTGAAGTATTTGCTAGATTGTTGGAAATAACTGTAGGAATGGACCACCCTTGAGGGAAATCTGGGTTCCCAAAAACAGTTTGTAAAGTCTTTAGGTGAATGTCCTCATGATACCACCTGTGAAGAACAGGAAGGCCAGATCAAATTCCTCAAGGGGACCAAAGTCTTCACGAGGATCAAACTTCTCATATGGTGAAAACTATGCTCGTACTCGCACTAATGCTTCTGATATGTAGGGAAACTACAAGGGACATAAATATGTGCATTATTCGTCAAATCACTATGTTCATAAGTCCTCAAAGAATTTCTATGCCTATTCATTTGAGTACTCTAATCCCCCCATGTGAAACAAAGTGTATTAGCTTGAATGCCTCAATTTTCATATGGTGCTCGCGGGATGATAAACTCTTTACCACCCCTTCAGATGTGGGTGGTGAAGAAATTGAACTAATCACTTGTGCATGACAGGTCTCCAGATGAAAGTCATCATCTCAAGAATTTGCTGGAGACCTGAGGAAATTGTTTGATAGGACACAAGCTAATTCTGATGAAATGTTCTATCATTTCAGTCGTCCTTATTGTGTATAAAATATACTTTATGTGATGAAATTCAAGTCTGATGAATTTGATATCATATTCTTCACTCTGAAGCATATGAGATGGTAAGCATCACTAATTCATCTGCAGGATGACAAACCCAAAACCATAGAGTGGGTTCTTGACAGTGGGTGTACAAATCACATGACTCGTGACAAAATCCTATTGATGAATATCCCACTGACTCCATCACCATTGAAGCATATAACCTACGCTGACAAAGGTAAAAGCAAGGTATTGGGACTTGGTAAGGTGGCTATTTCTAAGGACCGACACATGGACAAAGTCACGCTTGTCAAATCCCTTTGGTTTAAGCTCATGTCAGTCTTAGTGCTTTGTGATCTTGATTTGGTTGTCATCTTTGGAAAATATAAATGCGTAGTCATCATGGAATCTGAAAAATCCAAAGTCTTCGAAGGCTTTAGGAGTGGAGACTTGTACATTGTTGATTTCTCTACATGTCCTAAGCCAACCATGTGTCTTCTTGCAAAAGTCTCACATGGATGGCTATGGCATCAACGACTTGGTCATGCAGGCATAAGGAATTTAAACACACTGGCAAATAAGAAGCATGTCCTTGGCATCGAAACCATCAAATTCCTCAAGGATCATCTCTACGAGGCTTGTGAGTCTAGGAAGATGACTGGATCCAAGCACCCCTCGAAGACTATCATGACGACTATAAATGCATCTAGTGCCCCTTAGTGATTTTGGTGGATTGGAGACTTATAGGTTTAGAGACTGACATGTTTGTGAGTGTACAGAGGTTCTATAAGTTGCTAAGGAGTTTGAGTTATTCGATTAATATCGACCCTTAAAAATATATGTCTTCGGGTGAATACTTTGGTCATTCCTTGAAGACTTCGATTACAAAGAAGCTGCGAAGAAATTTCATATTCCTCATGAAGACATTAAAGATGAGGAATTCGGTGTGTCCCGGAGAAAAGGCCCTGAAGACTTTGAAGCTTTAAGATTTACTCTTTATGTTTCATTTTATTCATTCTTGAGTCATAGGAACACCGTACTATTAAAGGGGGTCGAGGTAAAACTAAGGAAAGAATTTCCTCATGATGCTCAACTCAAACCAACACCTACTAGATCCTCAAAGTGAGGAACATGAGAGACATGAGGACTTTCACACTTGAAAGTTTCGACCGTTGTCGTGCCCCACGCCACCTGTCCCCAATCTTATCCACCTAACGGTCATATCATTAAGGGCATTAATGTCATATCATGTGGAGATGCTTCTAGGCTATAAATAGCCACCCCCTACAACCACTAGTTGGTTGGCTGCTCCAAGAGAATCTGACACCCGTCATTTAGAGCAACTCAATTCCTCGAGGACTTTGAGCGAAAATCATCAAGTGAGGAAAAACCCCAAACACCCAAACCAAACCCAAAACCCAAAGTGACTGAGCATCACTGAAGAGATTATTCGTGTTGGAACCGACGCTTGTTACGTTTGAGGACTATGCATCGTCCACACGGTTAGGCATCATGGTCTAGAGCATCCAACAGTCAATTGTGGATCGTCGGGTAATCGATTTTGTGAGGGTTTGGAAGTCAGCCCTGCAGACTTACCACGAGTGTTGGGCAAGGACTGTGTGTCCATAGCTCAACGAGAATACGGTTGGGACTATGTGTCCCGGGACTATGTGTCCTTTGGTTTCAATACCAAGCCGCTCCAAACCAGACGTACAACTATCACAACAGTTGGAACTGGGTCATCAACCACCGTCTTCATCAAGCTGCTGGGTCTATTTCTTCAACTCTTTTCATTTCCTCAATTGCATGTTGAAGACTTTCATCTCTACTGTTTGAAGAATTTGACTGAAGACTTTCTCCTAATTCCAGACCTCAAATTCTTCACACGAGTTAATCATCACCCTCTTATCCTGTACACGTGTCGTGTGCAAATCGAACCTCTCAATTCACTCTGAATACTTTGCTATTGTCACTTTTGCACATGTGTCTTAGTACTAATTCCATTGCACTCAGTTCATGAATAAGGACTTTCTTCACTAGGAATTTCCTGAGTGATGAATCACTTATTTACGCCCCCTCTAGTCGATATAACACACTTTCAATTGGTATCAGAAGAAGGTGCTCCCTTGTTCTGTGTGATCTTGGTTTAACCGCGTGGAGTTTAGTTATGTCGATTGTAGGTATGATCAAGGTTACTGCAGGTTGTCCTACCTTCGAAGGAAAGGATTTCCCCTACTGGAAGAACAAGATGCAAATGCATCTTCACGCAATTGATAACGAGCTGTGGTACATCATGGTAAATGGTGTTCCCTCTTTCACTTCAACTATCATTGTCGCTTATGTGAAGAAATTCAAGCAACTCGACTCGCAAGAAAAGAATATCATATGTGGCCTCTGAGCAAAGGTCAGTATGGCAGAGTGAGTGCTGTGGGCTCTACGGAGCTAATCTGGAAAAGGCTGTCCAAAGTTAATGAGGGAGTCTCCACGCAACGTGACTCTATAGTTGATGTTCTTTGCAATCTCTTCAACTTCTTCAAGAGGCTAGATAACGAAAGCTGCCAAGATTCTTATGATCGCCTCACTGACATCTCCAATGAGCTTCAGGCTCTTGGAGCCAGAGACATCACAGACCATGAAGTCGTGAAGAAACTGCTATGGTCTCTTGATCCATCATTTGAGACACTGGTTCTAATGATCCAAGAATGAAGAGACTACAAGATGCTTGATCCCGCTTATATACTTGAGACACTCAATACTCCTGAATTCCATCAAGAAGAGAAGAAAGAACTTTATGTACCAAGATACTCAAGGCCTCGTGCGCTGAAGGCAAAGGATGTTTCCTCATCTGAAGAAGAAGAATCTGGCTGCTGTCTGGGTGATCCCGAAGAACTTGGTCAGGAACTTGCTATGCTCGTGAGGAAATTCCAGAAGTTCACAAAGCATGGCCCGTTCGAAAAGTCTTCAAGAAGTGATATGAGGAATTCAAAATCTTAACCTGAGAACTACAAGAAAAGAACCTGCCATAAATGCAAGAAATCTGGTCACTACATTGTTGATTGTCCTCGTTGGGTGAAGGAATCAAGGAAGAAGAAGTACAAGGATGAAAATTCTGACGACTCGAAGAAAAAGAAGAAATCCTCAGAGTCTTCATCTTCAAAGTCCTCATCACATAAGAATACCAGTATCAGAAAAGCTCGGGCACTCATTGACAAGGAAATGGATTCTGAAGAAGAATCCAAGGAATGTGAGGAAGAGGAAGGTTCACAAGTGGAGTCAGAATCTGGTGTGGCAAGTCTTGCACTGGCTACCACATTCGTCAGCAAGTCCATCTTCAAACTTGAATAAAATTACAACATCAACAACACTGATAAATGTGATGATGATTTCGCTCCCACCTATTGCCTCATGGAAAAAGGTTCAAAGGTACCAAGCCGCACATCCTCTTCTGATTCTAGTGACTATGAAACTGATGATTATCAAAAACCCAGTTACTATGAACTTGCCAACATTGCCACTAAGCAACAAAGTGCTATTGAAAAGCTTCAGAAACTACTAGACAAAAGCGATGATCTGTTGAATGATGAAATGAATCATACTCAAATCCTCACTGAAGATGCCCAAAGTCTTCAGTCTAGATTTGATGGTATTCAAGATCGTTATGGTACACTCTTGGCTGATCATGAGAAGCTATCCTATGAGTTTCTTCAAAGGAAGCTTGATATTGAGAAGTTGAAAATGTCCTATGATGATCTTCGAATGGAAAATAATTCACTGCTTGCTCAACAGATAAGTACCGCTCAAGAAGAATTCATTCCACCATGTGTGAAATGCATCGAACGTGAAACTGCTAACTCTTCACGTGAAACGTCAAATGCTTCTATCGCTACAAATTCTTCAACAGTTCCTATGGTATCAAATTCTTCACTTGAGGAAACCACCAATGTTACTGACAAAAATGCAATATTGAAGGAATTGTATGTGACACGCATATACAAAAGTCTCAAAGGGCATCACACCATTTGCGATGTGCTCAAAAAGCAGATTCCAAATAGGAACCCGAGGAAAGAAGGCATTGCCTTTGAGAGGAAACAGAATGTTGATGGGTCATACTGGAAACTTGAGCAGTACCCAAAACCTCATGGGTTGCTATAAAAGGACCTCCCGTTGATCCATCCGCTCTAACACACTTTGCATGTGAAATGTTTTATTCGTATGATGAGTCATTTGACTCCAACTATAAACTGTTCCAAAATCAAGCTGGTGAAGTATTTGATTGATATATTGGAACTAACTGTAGGAATCGACCACCCCTGAGGAAAATCTGGGTTCCCAAAATCCACTTGGAAAGTCTTCAGGTGAATGTCCTCATGAAACCACCAGTGAAGAACAGGAATCCTAGATCAAATTCCTCAGGTGGACCAAAGTCTTCATGAGGACAAAATTCCTCAAATGGTCAAAACTATGCTCATACTCACACTAATACTTATGATATGTAGGGAAACTATAAGGGACATGAATATGTGCACTATTTCTCAAATCACTATGTTCGTAATTCTTCAAAGAATTTCTCTGCCTATTCATTTGAATACTCTAACCCCCTACTGTGAAAAGAAGTGCATTAGCTTCAATGCCTCCATATGGTGCTCGCAGGATGATGAACTCTTTACCACCCCTTCAGAAACCCAGTTACTATAAACTTGCTAATATCGCCACTAAGCAACAAACCGCTATTGAAAATATTCGGAAACTGCTAGAAAAAAGAGATGACCTATTGAGTGAGGAAATGGATCAGACTAAAACCCTCACTGATGATGTTCAAAGTCTTCAATCTAGGTTTGATAGTCTTCAAGAACGTTATGCCACACTCTTGGTTGATCATGAAAAGCCTTCTTATGAATTTCTTCAAAGAAAGCAAAATCTTGAGATATTAAGAATGTCTCATGATGACCTTCGAGTTGAAAATGATCCCTTGCTTTCTCAACAGATCAGCAACACTCACGAAGAATTCATTCCACCTTGTTTGAAATGCATCGAGCGTGAATCTTCTAATTCTTCACCTGAAACTTCAAATGCTTCTATTGCTACAAATTCATCAATTGTATATGTGGTAACAAATTCCTGACCTCAGGAAACCACAAATTTCACTGATGAAAATGCAGGATTGAAGGAATTGTATGTGACAGGGATATACAAAAGTCTCAAAGGGCATCAAACCCTTTGCGATGTGCTCAAAAAGTAGATTATGAACATAAACCCTAGGAAATAGTGTATTGCCTTTGAGAGGAAGTTGAATTTTGATGGGTCATACTGGAAACGTGAGCAGCATTTCAAAACCTGATGGGTTGCTGCAAAAGGACCTCTTGTTGATCCATCTACTCTAACAGGCTTTGCATGTGAAATGTCTTATTTCTCTGATGAGTCATTTGACTCAAATTATAAGCTGTTCAAAAATCAGGTTGGTGAAGTATTTCCTAGATATGTTGGAACTAACTGCAGGAATGGACCACCCTTGAGGAAAACCTGGGTTCCCAAAAGTAGTTTGGAAAGTCATCAGGTGACTGTCCTCATGATACCACCTGTGAAGAACAGGAAGGCCAGATCAAATTCCTCAAGGGGACCAAAGCCTTCACGAGGATCAAGCTCCTCATATGGTGAAAACTATGCTCGTACTCGTACTAATGCTTCTGATATGCAGGGAAACTACAAGGGACATAAATATGTGCATTATTCGTCAAATGACTATGTTCATAAGTCCTCAAAGAATTTATGTGCCTATTCATTTGAGTACTCTAACCCCCCTCGTGTGAAACGAAGTGTATTAGCTTGAATACCTCAATTCTCATATGGTGCTCGCAGGATGATAAACTATTTACCACCCCTTCTGATGTCGGTGGTGAATAAATCGAACTAATCCCTTCTGCACGTCATGTCTCCAAATGGAAGTCATCATGTGAAGAATTTGCTGGAGACATGAGGAAATTGCTTGATAGGACGCAAGCTAAATCATGATGAAATGATCTATCATTTCACACGTCCACATTATGTCCTCATATTTTTTTCGATGATGAACTTCAAGTCTAGTGAAATTGATATCATATTCTTAAATAAGAAGCATATGAGATGGTAAGCAGTACTACTTCATATGCACGATGATCAACCCAAGAACACAGAGTGGGTTCTTGACAGTGGATGTATAAATCACATGACTGGTGATAAAAGATTATTTATGAATATCCCACTTATTCCATCACCAGTGAAGCATATCACCTACGCTGACAAAGGTAAAAGATGTTGGGGAACGTTGCATGGGAAACAAATGTCGGGACCCCGATCCTAAGCCATACAACTCCAGCATGTACACATCATATCAAGAGATAACGTAGAGAGAGCGGCGTCTATTCTGCAAAAATGTGAATAAGCAACAGTGAGTACGAAGGTACTCAGCAAGTCTTACATCAGTGCTAACTACATATGCATCAAGTATCAATGAACGGAATTTGTGGGGTTTATTGCAGAGAAGCCAGCTTTGACCTTTGGCTAACCTATTCTACAAAAAAGTTTTATTATCCCTCTCGTCTCCTTACGAGAGAGCGCACACGAGTCCACATAACCACCACATCAATACACCACCATGAATCCTCTCTCGTCATCCTACGAGAAAGCCATCCATAGCACTCACACTTATCTGGACCATTTTAGAGTAACCATTAAAGGTATCTATGAACCATGTAAGTATCCAAGCAGTCCATAACAGAGGACGCGGCTATTCGAATAGATAGATACCCTGCAGGGGTGTACTTCGTCACACATGCTTCCGCCACTTATCGCCAAGTGCACATAAAACCAGCACCTCGGCAACCTTCAAGCGGAAGCCCAGCGAGGGAGTTGGCCACGGACGTTAACCTACTAAGACTCATGCCCAAGACAGTCGCCTACCTGAGTTGGAACCCATAATGGAAGTCCGGCCCAGGTTTCCAACATGGCCTCAAACGATGTGAGCAGGGCCCCAAGCCGGTCCCGACTGGGCGTTCATCCACTTAGCAGGCCATGCCACAACCTATGAACGTTTCGAACTACCGCGACTTCTGGACTGAGAACAGAGTAGTTAAGAGGCCGAGAGGGGTCGAGTTACCGGAACCCAATGTGCGGTAGTAGCTAGTCTTGGAACACCAACACAAGATCTCGGGTCCTAAATGCGGCGGTAATGAGACAACCCACCATGTACTCCTACATGGCCTCTCATCGCCACCTTTACCAAAACAGTTTCACATCTTTAACTCTCATCAATAGGACATGATCATTCCATTACATCATTCCGATGCTCGGACCAAACTCAACCTAAGCATAACAAGCGTAACAGGGTAAAGCACATATGGCTCAAGCATCTACCAGGTATGCTAGGTTGCATTGGTTTAGCTATTTAATGTGATCAAAATGAGGTCGTGCAAAGGAATAGGTGCATCTATCGTAATACAACTATCAATTGAATCATTTTGTCCTAATGCATAGAAATGAGAGCAGGAGCGAGATAATAGGATTTTGTCGGAATGTTCAAAGGGGTTTTGCTTGCCTGTTGATCGGAAGAACTCAGTTATTCTTCGATGCACGAGGAGGAAGACGATAGGGAGACCCCCCCTCTGGTGGGCTGGGCCAGGAGGGTGGCGACAAGTAAATTTTTCTGTTTTTTTTCATTTCTCTTTTATTTCTTTATGGCATTTACTTTTAGGATTTAAAATAAATAGTTTGACCAAATATAAAACCCAAAAAATTTTATTAGGTGACAGAGACAATAATGTCCAATGCCACATAAAAGTTTCAACATTTTTGAAACTTTAAAAATAGAAGGAACCAAAATAGTTCCATTCCAAATAGCTATTTAGTCAACTCAAAAATCCTTTTTAAAAAGTTCCTGTGACCTAGAATTTTGGTTTGACAATTTTACCTTATGTCACTATTTTTCCATGTTTTTGGAACATTTTTCTGGTTCCATTTAAGATATTAAATTTTATTGCCTTCTTGTCAATTGATCAAAACATTTGGGGCTTTGATCACTTCCTATTTCAACATCAACGTTTTTATAATGCATGCATGAATGCTTGGCAAACAAATGAAAGCTAGGGCTGTGACAACTCACCCCCACTTAACAAGAATCTCGTCCCGAGATTTAGGCGTAGTCGGGAAGAGTTCGGAGTATTCAAGCCGAAGGCGATCTTCGCACTCCCATGTTGCTTCATTCTCGGAATGATGAGACCACTGAACCTTGAGAAACTTGATGTTGCGATGTCGGGTGCTGCGCTCGGTTTCGTCAAGAATACGAACATGATATTCTCGATATGATAGGTCATCTTGGAGATCAAGCGTTTCGTGGTCTACTTCGCGGACAGGGTCCTTGAAGCAACGCCTGAGTTGAGAAATGTGGAACACTTCATGAACTTTGGAAAGCTGAGGAGGCAGCTCTAACTGGTAGGCAACCTGTCCTCGTTTAGCGAGAATACGGAAAGGACCAATGTAACGAGGAGCCAATTTGCCTTTGATACCGAAAGGATGGGTACCTTTGAGAGGTGAAACCCGAAGGTAAGCCTTCTCGTCAACTTCATAACTTACTTCCTTATGACGGCGGTCATATTGACTCTTTTGACGAGATTGGGCAGTTTTTAAATTCTCACGAATAATGCGAACTTGCTCTTCTGCATCCTGGATCATATCCGGTCCAAAGAATTGTCTTTCACCGGTTTCTGACCAGTTTAATGGTGTTCGACATCTTCGTCCATACAGAACTTCGAAAGGAGCTTTGCCCAGACTAGACTGGAAACTGTTGTTATAAGCAAATTCGGCGAATGGAAGACACTTCTCCCAATTCATTCCGAATGAGATAACACAGGCTCTGAGCATATCTTCAAGAATTTGGTTGACTCTTTCTACTTGACCACTTGACTGAGGGTGATAAGCAGTGCTAAGCGAAAGATGAGTTCCCATAGCTTTTTGGAAACTTTCCCAAAATCGAGAAGTAAAAAGACTTCCACGATCTGAATTGATTTCTAGAGGAACACCATGAAGAGAAACTATTCGAGAAATATATAGGTCTGCTAGCTGGCTAGCATTTATACTTTCTCGGACTGGAAGGAAGTGAGCAACTTTCGAAAGGCGATCAATGACGACAAAGATGGCATCATTCCCTTTCTTGGTCTTTGGAAAACCAATGATAAAATCCATAGTAACCTTGTCCCACTTCCACTCGGGAATAGCCAGGGGTTGAAGGGTGCCAGCAGGCCTTTGATGCTCTGCTTTAACGCGGCGACAAACGTCACAGTTAGCAATGAATTGAGCGATTTCCCTCTTCATCCGGAAACACCAGAACCTCTGGCGTAGGTCCTGATACATTTTAGTGCTACCGGGATGAATCGCGAGAGGCGATTCATGAGCTTCCTTAAGAATCAAATCACGAAGTTGTTGCTTCTTAGGAACCACCAAACGATTACCAAAGAATACAACACCTTTATCATTTACCAAGAAACGACCAACAACTCCTTTGGCGATGTTGCTCTTAATCCGGGAAATTCCCGTATCATGTTTCTGGGCTGCTATGATCTGATCCTCAAGAGTCGGTTCCGACACCAAGGTAGAAAGGAATCCTTGAGGAACAAGGTGAAGATTAAGCTTACGAAATTCCTCATGGAGAAGTGGTTGATTTTGTAGCAACATGAGGTTGTTACAATAGGATTTACGACTTAGTGCATCAGCCATGACATTGGCTTTGCCTGGGGTGTAAGATATTCCTAAATCGTAATCTGTAATCAACTCAACCCACCGTCTTTGCCTGAGATTCAAATCCGGTTGGGTGAATATATACTTGAGACTCTGGTGATCGGTGTATATTTCACAACGATTACCCAGGAGGTAATGTCGCCAGGTTAACAGTGCATAGACTACAACGGCAAGTTCCAGATCATGTGTTGGATAATTCTCCTCATGTGGACGCAACTGTCGAGATGCGTATGCAATCACATGGCGATCTTGCATAAGAATGCATCCAAGTCATTGTCGCGAGGCATCACAGTAGATAATAAAGTCCTTTGAAAAATCTGGGGGCACAAGTACCGGGGCAGTAGTCAGTCGTCTTTTCAACTCCTGAAAACTTTCCTGGCACCGTGGGGTCCATTCGAACTTCTTATCTTTCTTTACAAGTTCAGTTAGAGGTTTGGCAATTTTGGAGAAATTCTCGACGAAGCGATGACAATAGCTTGCTAAGCCAAGGAAACTCCTAACTTGCTTCACCGATTCAGGTGGAGTCCAATCAAGAACGGCCTGAACTCTCTCGGGATTGACAGCAATACCTTTTGTCGAGATTACGTGACCTAGATAGGTCACTTCTGGTAACCAGAATTTACACTTGGAGAATTTGGCGTAAAGGCGGTGCTCTCGAAGTTTCATCAATACCAGCCTAAGATGCTCAGCATGTTCTTCTTCGTTCTTCGAGTAAATCAGAATATCATCGAGGTAAACCACGACGAATTTATCCAAGTACTCCATGAAGATCGAATTCATTAAGCGGGAGAAAGTGGCTGGGGCATTGGTTAGACCGAAGGACATGACGGTGTACTCGTATTGGCCATAACGAGTGACAAAGGCTGTCTTAGGAATGTCCCCGTTCCTAATTTTGATTTGATGATAACCTAATCTCAAATCCATCTTTGAAAAGACTGCACATCCAGCGAGCTGATCATACAGATCGTTGATCCTGGGGAGCGGATATTTGTTCTTTATCGTGACCAAATTAACCGGTCGGTAATCTACAACCATCCGTTCCGTACCATCCTTCTTCTTGACGAAGAGGACAGGGCAAGCCCAAGGGGAAGAGCTAGGACGGATGAAACCTTTCTTCAAGGATTCATCTAGTTGGGTTTTAAGCTCATCTAATTCTTGAGGAGACATCTTATAGGGTCTTCTAGCAATTGGAGCAGTTCCTGGGACAAGTTCTATGACAAACTCTACTTCTCTGTCAGGTGGGACACCTGGCAGTTCCTCTGGAAAGACATCCGGAAAATCACGAACTACTGGGATGTTTTCAAGGTCTGGAAGAGGATTAGCATCGAGGGCATATATTTGGCATTTTGTTACCCCAGATGAGACATTTACTAACTGGCCAGAGGTATGGGTGAGCTGAACAGATCTAGAGAAACAATCAATTTTGGCATGATGAGCTGTCAACCAGTCCATCCCCAAAATGATATTGATGTCTGAAGTCTTGAGAGGTATCAAAGAAGCAAGGAATACTAGACCATCAATAAGGATTTGGTTCCCATGACTTACTGCATTAGTTTGCCATTTGGAACCTGGAGCCTGAATTACAACTGGGGTGGGCATATCTACGAAAGTAATGTTATGCAAGGAGGCATAACGTTCGGAGATGAAGGAATGAGATGCTCCAGAGTCAAAAAGAACTGAAGCTGGATGGGAATTAACAAGGAGCGTCTTAAGCACGACATCATCATCATCTTGAGCTTCTTCTGCAGATACATGGTGCACACATACACGAGTTAGAGCAACTGACCTTTCCTTGAACTTCTTGGTTGGTGGCTTGCAACGAACAACACCCATTCCTGAAGGAGGTGGAACAAAACCACGCAGAGGACAATCCCTTGAATAGTGTCCTGGCTTGCTACACTTGAAGCACGATCCAAAAATAGGACGGGGGTCTAGGTTGAACGCTTGATTGATGAGATTATCCTGGGGAACACTTGGCATCGGCAGACGAGGCGCCACATAGGTTGGCCTTGGTACATATCTCGGAGTGATAACAGCATTCGGGATCCATATCCTACGCTTCTGGGATATAGAAGTTGAAGATGATCCAACATCACGGTTGTGCTTGCGAGATTCCTCGTAGGTCATTCTGCTTGTTTCTGCTGGGATGGCTTTGTTCACAAGGACCTCAAAACTGATGAACTCATGCAAACTGAGATCATGACGAAGCTTTGGGTTAAGACCTTTCCTGAACCTAGCTTGCTTCTTGGCATCCGTGGATACCTTTTCTGGTGCATAACGCGCAAGGCGTCCAAACTCACGACTATAAGCATTGACATCCAACTTGTCTTGAGTCAAACTGCAAAACTCTTCTTGCTTACGATCTATGAGGGCCTGCGGAATATGATGTTCACGAAAAGCTTCACAGAACTCCTGCCATGAAGTAACTTGGCCTGAAGGATGCATAACCTCAAAGCTCTCCCACCATAGACTAGAAGAACCTTCGAGGTGATACGTGGCATAGGTAACCTTGTCTCCTTCAGCCACGTTTGCATAACACAGCTTGTTATTGATACTTCGGAGCCAATCATCTGCATCTAGTGGCTCAATGGAATGATGGAAGGTGGGTAGGTTCAATTTGATGAAGTCTCTGATGGATACTAGCTCATTGCACGGATAGGCTTTATTTCGCTCTATGTGCTCCAACAGACGGTTAGTGGCATGCTTATTCCTCTCAATTTCTAGCATTACCTCTGTCAACAAAGGCGGATTAAGAGAATCTTCTCCATCTGTACCATCTCCATGGTTCTGATCATAGCCAGCAGAACTCCGTGTTACTCGCGACATCATGTTGAAACAATCCAGGGTTCAGAGACAAATAACACTAAACACCACAATCCTAGAGAAAATCGGACAACATAACGACTGTATAGGCATGAAATATGAGGCATCCTTCAAGAGATATGGGCAACATAACTACTCAACATTATGGATTCGATGTGCAGTAAGAACAAAGGCATCTCTTCTCACAAATTTGTTGAAAGCAGGAATGACACACAAAAACCATCCTATAAGTCCACGGTTCAGTAACTCGTCCTCCTAGTAGACAGATAAGAAAACCTAGTCCTTAATCCCCGTAGAAAAGAAAAGGTGACTCAGAATAGAGTGACTTGAGGAAAAAGTAAAAAGAGCCTTACGTTCCCTTCCACAATCAATTCCCTTATATAACTATAGATTTTCTAGACTCAACATCGACCATTCTGGCTTGGTAATCCTACAGGCAGTCAGGCTCTGATACCAACGCTGTCGGGACCCCGATCCTAAGCCATACAACTCCAGCATGTACACATCATATCACTTTGTGGCCTCACGCACGGTAATCACCCCGGTTGCCACCTTACCTTGGCCGGGACCGTTTGCATCTTTTGGCTCACGTATATGACTATGTTGCCAGCAATCATATGTCAAAGAACCTGGGTCGACATGGCTAGTTATGAACCCAAGTGGCACATCCGTACAGGGACAGGCATACATAACCCAGCAAGGCAGGTGTTGGTCATCAGCGAGTGTAGACGAGTCGTAGCAAGCTACAGGGACTCCATTACACCGCGTGACATTTCCCCATGGGGACAGACACAACAACCAAGAAGGATACATGCCGGTCAATCAATGTGTCCGGAGCAGTAGCAAGCTACCAAGGCTCGGTGGAAGCACAAAGAGGCATTTCCCGGTATGGAGTACTACTCAAGGCACACAACTAGGTGTCGAATCCCACACATACCAATGCATTGCAAACATACACACAATATGCACGATATGTGTAGATACAACATGGCATCACAACATAATCTACAACACATCATTTATTTAATAGACTCCAAAGAGCCAACATAGTTTAATGTTACAAACCAAAGGGGTCATATGACCCAACATTCAGAGCATACAAGCATCAAGCGGAAGTTACATGTCTAGGTACAGACATCTACTAAAAGCGGCTGGAAGAGCCTAAAAGCTACAACGACCCTACCATAGGAGCCAAATCACTGTCTGGGTTCCCAAACTAAACCGTCGATGTTAACGTCAAGAGATAACGTAGAGAGAACGGCGTCTATTCTGCAAAAATGTGAATAAGCAACAGTGAGTATGAAGGTACTCAGCAAGTCTTACATCAGTGCTAACTACATATGCATCAAGTATCAATGAACAGTATTTGTGGGGTTTATTGTAGAGAAGCCAGCTTTGACCTTTGGCTAACCTATTCTACAACAAAGTTTTATTATCTCTCTCGTCTCCTTACGAGAGAGCGCACAAGAGTCCACATAACCACCACATCAATACACCACCGTGAATCCTCTCTCGTCATCCTACGAGAAAGACATCCATAGCACTCACACTTACCTGGGCCATTTTAGAGTAACCATTAAAGTTATCTATGAACCATGTAAGTATCCAAGCAGTCCATAACCGAGGACGCGGCTATTCGAATAGATAGATACCCTGCAGGGGTGTACTTCGTCACACATGCTTCCGCCACTTATCGCCAAGTGCACATAAAACCAGCACCTCGGCAACCTTCAAGCAGAAGCCCAGCGAGGGAGTTGGCCACGGACGTTAACCTACTAAGACTCACGCCCAAGACAGTCGCCTATCTGAGTTGGAACCCATAATCGAAGTCCGGCCGAGGTTTCCAACATGGCCTCAAACGATGTGAGCAGGGCCCCAAGCCGGTCCCGACTAGGCCGTTCCTCCACTTAGCAGGCCATGCCACAACCTATGAACGTTTCGAACTACCGCGACTTCTGGACTGAGAACAGAGTAGTTAATAGGCCGAGAGGGGTCGAGTTACCGGAACCCAATGTGCGGTAGTAGCTAGTCTTGGAACACCAAAACAAGATCTCGGGTCCTAAATGCGGCGGTAATGAGACAACCCACCATGTACTCCTACATGGCCTCTCATCGTACCTTTACCAGAACAGTTTCACATCTTTAACTCCCATCAATAGGACATGATCATTCCATTACATCATTTTGATGCTCGGACCAAACTCAACCTAAGCATAGCTAGCGTAACAGGGTAAAGCACAAATGGCTCAAGCATCTACCAGGTATGCTAGGTTGCATTGGTTTAGCTATTTACTGTGATCAAAATCAGCTCATGCAAAGGAATAGGTGCAGCTATCGTAATACAACTATCAATTGAATCATTTTGTCCTAATGCATAGAAATGAGAGCAGGAGCGAGAGAATAGGATTTTGTCGGAATGTTCAAAGGGGTTTTGCTTGCCTGTTGATGGGAAGAACTCAGTTATTCTTCGATGCCGGTGATAACTACATCTCGCAAGGTCTATTGACAGATCAAACGAAAGAAATTAATCACGGCAAATGCTTCACAATGATGCATGAGCATGGCAAGTTATCATGATGCTGATTTCATCTAATGCAAGTGATCATAGGTTGAAAGAAGTTTATTTGATCTATATAAGTCATTTTCGAAATCCAATTATATCATTTATAAGCCTATTGTGAATTTGTCATATTCAGCAAGGTTAAGATGTCCAAACATGTGTATAAATGCCACCAATGGATTCCTTGTATTTTTCTGATACTTTTTCATATATAAATTATTTCCATCAGAGTTATATTTTAATTTCTATGATTTTTATAAGTTTCAGCAATTTTCTGGAATTAAATTAAATCAGAAACTATTATTGCGTCAGGCTGTTGTCATCCCTGCGTCAGCAGGTCAACCAGCCGGGTCCAGGTCAAACCTGACCAGTGGGGTCGACTGGTCAGTGACCCGAAGACTAATCCCGCGCTGACCCGCACTAAGTGAGATTTGACTCACTAGTGGGGCCCTCTGTCAGCATCTGTGGGGGGTTAATTAGCGTGTTAATGGTCGGCCACGTCGATAGCTACCGGAGAGAGGTCGCCGGCGACTGAGCCACGGTGGAGGGCTCGCCGGAGTTGGCCGGAATTGCGCTACGTGGCACTATTTGGCAAGCGGTTTGCGGCTACGGGATGCTGGCAGAGCGCCGCATCCATTCCGAGGGTTTTGAGGCGCTGGGGTGGTCTGTGGCCACGGCGGCGACGGGCGGAGCGGCGGCGCGCTACGGTCAACAGGGGTGGCGACGGCTACGGTGAGGAACAGGTCACGGGGATAGGGGAAAAAGACGCAGGAGCTCACAGTGATGCGGAGGGGGCACACGGCGAGCTCGGGGAGGTGCGGATGGTCGCGAATCAAGGACGGCGGCCTTCGATGGCCGGAGGAAGAAACGGCGACGATGGCGATGCTACGGGGGCTCGGGTGATCGGAGGAGATGATGGAGCGATGCTGCTCGTCGAGGCGGAGGAGTGGAGCTCTTCAGGGAGGCGAGGGGTGGCCGGGGTGGAGCTAGGGACGAGCTCGGGCGGCCGGCAATGACGGCTAGAAGAACTCGAGACAGAAAAGAGAGGAGAGACAGAGAGCAGGGGGGTGGAGAGGATAAGGGAAGGAGCGGGCTCGTGCGCTGGCGCGGTGGAGGCAGGAGGGAACTCCACACGAGCACGAGGTGGCGAGGGCGCCGTGCCTTCCTTCTCCTCTGCCTTCTGGCACGAGGAGGAAGACGACAGGGAGACCCCCCTCTGGTGGGCTGGGCCAGGAGGGTGGCGACAGGTAAGTTTTTCTATTTTTTTCATTTCTCTTTTATTTCTTTCTGGCATTTACTTTTAGGATTTAAAATAAATAGTTTGACCAAATATAAAACCCAAAAAATGTTATTAGGTGACAGAGACAATAATGTCCAATGCCACATAAAAGTTTCAACATTTTTGAAACTTTAAAAATAGAAGGAACCAAAATAATTCCATTCCAAATAGCTATTTAGTCAACTCAAAAATCCTTTTTAAAAAGTTCCAGTGACCTAGAATTTTGGTTTGACAATTTTACCTTATGTCACTATTTTGCCAAGTTTTTGGAACATTTTTATGGTTCCATTTAAGGTATTAAATTTTATTGCCTTCTTGTCAATTGATCAAAACATTTGGGGCTTTGATCACTTCCTATTTAAACATCAAAGTTTTTATAATGCATGCATGAATGCTTGGCAAACAAATGAAAGCTAGGGTGTGACAACAAAACAATTCCTACGCACATGCAAGACCTATCCATGGTGATGATCATCTACGAGAGGGGAGGTCGGATGCACATACCCTTGTAGATTGCTAAGCAGAAGCGTATATAATGTTGGTTGATGTAGTGGAACCTCTTTGCGATCCACATCACAGTCCTTCCCCCAATCTCATCACGATCCGTCCCGTGATCCCATCACGATCCATCCCGATCTAGTGCCGAACGGACGACAACTCCGCGTTCATCACATGTACAACTCGATGACAATTCCCGCCTTCTTGATCCAGCAAGAGGGCGGAGAGGTAGATGAGTTCACCAATACGACGGTGTGGTGGTGGTGGTGGACAATCCAGCAGGGCTTCGCCAAGCACTGTAGAACTAATCTAGGGGAGAAAATGATCTAGAGAGAGGGTCACATGTGTCTATTAGGGTTAGGGCTGCCTCTAATCCTCTAGTATATATAGGAGGGAGGCAGGGGAGGAGGCAGCCTCAAATCCTCAAGGTTTGGCGGAAATTGGAGGTGGAGGTGGAGGAGTTCACCTCCAATCCTACTCCTAGTAGGATTCCATCTTGTCTCCTCCTTCCCTTTTCCCATTTTTTCCCTTCTTTTTCTCCTTGGCCGAAATAGCCTTATTGGACTGGTCGCACCAGCCCACTAAAGGTTGGTGCACCACCTTTAGGCCTATTAGGTTCTCTCTCGGGTCGGTGTACCCTCCCAGTAAAACCCCGGAACCCATTCGTCACTCCCGGTACTTTACCGGTAATGCCCGAAAACTTTCCGGAAGCCAAATGCAACTTTCCTATATATCAATCTTTACCTTCGGACCGTTCCGGAGCTCCTCGTGACGTCTGGTATCTCATCCGGGACTCCGGACAACTTTCGGTTACCAATCACACATAACTCAATAATACTGAAACATCACCGAACCTTAAGTGTGCAGACCCTGCGGGTTCGAGAACTATGCATACATGACCTGACACACTCCCCGCTCAAGAACCAATAGCAGGACCAAGATGCCCATATTGGATCCTACATATTCTACGAAGATCTTTATCGGTTGAACCTCTAGGTTAAGGATTCAGTTAATCTCGTATGTTGTTCCCTTTGTCCTTCGGTATGTTACTTGCCCGATATTCGATCGTCGATATCTCTATACCTTGTTCAATCTCGTTACCGGCAAGTCTCTTTACTTGTTCCATAGTACAAGATCCCGTGACTAACTTCTTAGTCACATTGCTTGCAAGTCTTGTTGTGATGTTGTATTACCGAGTGGGCCCTCAGATACCTCTCCGTCACATGGAGTGACAAATCCCAGTCTTGATCCACGCCAACCCAAAAGACATCTTCGGAGATACCTGTAGAGCACATTTATAGTAACCCAGTTATGTTGCCACGTTTGATACACACAACGTATTCCTCCGGTGTCCGGGAGTTGCATGATATCATGGTCATAGGAACAAATACATTGACATGCAGAAAACAGTAGCAATAAACTAACACAATCATATGGTACGTTCATAGTCTCGGTCTTGTCCATCACATTATTCTCCTAATGATGTGATCCCGTTATTAAGTGACAACACTTGTCTATGGCCAGGAAACCTTGACCATCTTTGATCAACGAGCTGGTCAACTAAAGGCTCACTAGGGACTGTGTGTTGTCTATGTATCCACACGTGTATTTGAGTTTCCAATCAATACAATTATAGTATGGATAATAAATGATTATCATGAACGAGGAAATATAATAATAACCAATATTTTATTGCCTCTAGGGCATATTTCCAATAGTCTCCCACTTGCACTAGAGTCAATAATAAGTTCACATCACTATGTGATGGTAATGGATCTAACACCCATACAGTTCCGGGGTTCGATCATGTCTTGCTTGTGAGAGAGGTTTTTAGTGAATGGGTCCGAACCTTTGATACGTCCCAAACATATCTATAATTTATGTTTGTTACATGCTGTTTTGGGCGACATTGTTATATGTTTTGCTACACTTTTATACCCTTTTACACATATTTGGACTAACCTACCAACTCAGTGCACCTAGTGCCAGTTTTTGTGTGCTGATGTCTTTTAATTGCAGGGACTTTACCCCAATTTACGGAGCCTCAAAAATGCTGAGAAAAATATATAAAATCAGCATGACGGAAGCGTCACGAAGCACCAAGGTGGGCCAGAGGGGAGCCAGGCCTCACCCAGGCAGCTACCTAGCGCGGGCCTCCTGTTGGCCGCGCCACGAGGTTGCCTGGGCGGCTGGTCCACCCCCTGGTGCCCTCCTTTGGCCTATATTTACCACTTGTACGGAAAACCCTAAAGGAGAACCCTTTTATCCCGAAGCAATTCCGGTCTCCGCCGCCATCGCCAACAAGTTTCGCGGGACCAGAATTCCTGTGCTGGCACCCTGCCGGGACGGGGAAGTGCCCCCGAATTCATCTCCATCGACGTTTCTTCCTCCCTCCATGAAGCGGGAGTAGTTCCTCCTCGGGGCTGAGGTCTTCTACAGTAGCTATGTGGTTAATTCTCTCTCCCATGATGTGATCTTGATTGTGATCATAGGCTATGTTAACCTAGGGTGATCCCATGATGTTTCCATTTCTTCTATGTATTGGATTGATGTACTCACTTGATCTTATCTAGTATAATCCCCGAGACCATGGTGACAGCAGTCTATTGGACATTGATTAGAAGAATATTTTCATGAGTGATTTCCTCTTTTGTGAATTGATTAAAGATTGAGAGTTGTGTTGATTGTGGTCCTCGGGTTTGTGATCTTATCTATTTGACTATCCTTGAGATACATTGTGGTGATTGTGGTACTCTCTTTGGATGGCCGCGGTGACATTGGGAAATCCATAGATGAGAACTACAAACTCTGAGGTGTGCTTTTGTAGACCTACATAATTCTCGTCCTCTCTTGATCACAAAGGAATGTCCTCCGAGTACGTCACCATTGCATGCTTTAGTGGAAATATCATGTGATTAGACTATGTTAATGTTGTTGGGAGTTGCCACTAGTGAAAGTATGAATCCTAGGCCTTATTTCTCACAATTGTTATACCGTTTATGCTCACTTTTGTCACTTGCTACCTTGCTGTAATTTTTATTACAGATTTATATTACCTTGCTTTGCCACACCTATCACCCATATTTTACCATCTCTTCGCTGAACTAGTGCACCTATACAATTTAACTTGTATTAGGTGTGTTGTGGACACAAGAGACTTCTCGTTTCTTAAATGCAGGGTTGCTTGAGAGAGACCATCTTCAACCTCTACTTCACTGAGATCGATAAACCTTAGGTCATCTGCTTGAGGGAAATTGCTGCTGTCCTACAAACCTCTGCGCTTGGAGGCCCAACATAGTCTACAGGAATAGAAGCGTGCGTAGACATCAACCTTTCAGATCCATGTGTGCTTTACAAATCTCTATGTCATTGTGTAGATGCTGCTTTCATGCGCCATTTCGAACTATTCCTAATGACTGCTCCACTATACGAATCTGGTTTACTACTCACAGTTATCCGGATTAGTGTCAAAGCTTGCATCGACGTAACCCTTTACGATGAACTCTTTTATCGCCTCCATAATCAAGAAAAAATCCTTATCCACTAGTTACTAAGGATAACTTTGACCATTGTCTAGTAATCCATTCCCGGATCACCTTTTGTACCCCTTGACAGATTCATGGTAAGGCACACATCAGGTGCGGTACACGGCAAGGCATACTATAGAGCCTATGACTAAGGCATAGGTGACGGCCTTCGTCCTTTCTCTTTATTCTGTCATGGTCGGGCTTTGAGTCATACTCAAATTTCACACCTTTAAAACACAACCAAGAACTCCTTCTTTCACTGATCTATTTTGAATTCCTTCGAAATCTTGTCACGGTATGTATTCATTTGAAAGTTCTATTAAGCGTTTTGATCTATCTCTATAGATCTTGATGCTCAATGTTCAAGTAGCTTAATCCGGGTTTTCCTTTGAAAAAACACTTTTCAAACAACCCTATATGCTTTCCAGAAATTCTATATCATTTCTGATCAAAAATATGTCAACCACATATACTAGTAAGAAATTATGTAGTGCTCCCACTCACTTCTTTGGCAATACAAGTTTCTCATAAACCTTGTATAAACCCAAAAGCTTTGATCATCTCATCAAAGCGTATATTCCAACTCCGAGATGCTTGCTCCAGTTCGTAGAAGGATCGCTGGAGCTTGCATACTTGTTAGCATCCTTAGGAAATACAAAACCTTCTCGTTGTATCACATACATCTTTTCCTCAAGGAAACCGTCAAGGAAACAATGTTTTGACATCCTATCTGCAAGATTTCATAAATAATGCAGCAACTCCTAACATAATTCGAACAGACTCTTAGCATCGCTACGAGTGAGAAAGTCTCATCGTAGTCAACTCCTTGAACTTGTTGGAAACATCTTTGCGACAAGTCGAGGTTTGTTAATGGTGATATTTACCATCATCGTCCATCTTCCTTTTAAAAGATCCATCTGTACCTAACAATCTTACGACCATCAAGTAGTTCTTCCAAAGTCTACACTTTGTTTTCATACATGTTTCCTACCTTGGATTTCATGGCGTCTAGCCATACGTCGAAATCCGGGCCCACCATCGCTTTTCCATAGCTCGTAGGTTCATTGTTGTCCAGCACCATAACCTCCAAGACAGGATTACCGTGCCACTCTGGAGCAGCACGTTTCCTTGTCGACCTAAGAGGTTTGGTAGTAACTTGATCCGAAGCTTTATGATCACTATCATCAGCTTCCACTTCAATTGGTGTAGGCGCCACAGGAACAACTTCCTGCGTTGTGCTACATAGCAGTTGAAGTGACGATTCAACAACCTCATCAAGTTCCACCATCCTCCCACTCAATTATTTCGAGAGAAATTTTTCTTGAAAAAGGACCCGTTTCTAGAAACAAACACTTTTCTTTCAGATCTGAGATAGGAGGTATTCCCAATTATTGTGGGTATCCTATGAATATGCATTTATCCGCTTCGGGTTCGAGCTTATCAGGATGATTTTTTTTTCACATAAGCGTCGCAGCCCCAAACTTTTAAGGAAAGACAACTTAGGTTTCTCCAAACCATACTTCATATGGTGTAATCTCAACGGAATGAAGTGGTGCCCTATTTAAAGTGAATGCGGTGTGTCTCTAATGCCTAACCCTAAAAGATAGTGGTAATTCGATAAGAGACATGATAGTATGCACCATATCCAATAGGGCGTGACTATGACGTTCGGACACATCATCATACTATGGTGTTCCAGGTGGCATGAGTTGTGAAAACAATTTCCACATTGTCTTAAATGTTTACCAAAATCGCAACTCAGATATATTTACCTCCATGATCACATGATAGACATATTATCCTCTTGTCACGACGATCTTTAACTTCACTATGAAATTGTTTGAAATTTTCAATATTTCAGACCATATGATTCATCAAGCAAATACACATGTATCTACTCAAATCATCAGTGAAGAACATAACGATATCCACTGCGTGCCTCAGCACTCATTGGACTGCATACATCAAAAATGAATTACTTCCAATAAGTTACTTTCTTGTTCCATCTCACTGGAAAACGAGGCCTTTAGTCATCTAGCCCATGATTTGCATGTCTCAAGTGATTCAAAATCAAGTGAGTCCAAACGATCCATCTGCATGGAGTTCCTTCATGCGTTTACACCAATAGGCATGGTTCGCATGTGTCAAATGATTCAAAAACTAGTGAGTCTAAAGATCCATCTGTATGGAGCTTCTTCATGCATTTTACACCAATATGACTCAAGCGGCATTACCACAAGTAAGTGGTACTATCATTACTACTTTGTATATTTTGGCATTGTAAGTGCATCTAGTGCCCCTTAGTGATTTTGGTGGTTTGAAGACTTATAGGTTATGAGACTGATATGTTTGTGAGTGTACACATGCTCTATAAGTCAGTGAGGAGTTCGAATTATTCGTTTAATATCGACCCCTAAAAATGTATGTCTTCGGGTGAAGACTTTGGTCATTCCTTGAAGACTTTGATCGCGAAGAAATTGCAAATAAATTGATATTCCTCATGAAGATGAGGAATTCGGTGTGTCCTGAAGAGAACACTGTGAAGACTTTGAAGCTTGAAGATTTACTCTTTCTGTTTCATTTTCTTTACACTTGAGTCATAGGAACACCATACTGTTAAAGGGGGTCGAGGTAAAACTACAGAATGATTTTCCTCATGAGTTCAACCCAAGCCTAAATTTACCAAAGCCTCAAAGTGAGGAATATGAGAGACATGAGGACTTTCACAGTTGAAAGTTCTGACTATTGTCGCGCCACGCGCCACCTGATACGTCTCCAACGTATCTATAATTTTTGATGGTTTCATGCTATTATCTTGTCAAACTTTGGATGTTTTGCATGCCTTTTATATATTTTCTGGGACTAACTTATTAACTCACTGCCAAGTGCATGTTCCCGTTTTTTCCTCCATGTTTTTGACCCCTTTCACAGGAGATTTTGAAACAGAGTCCAAATGGAAGAAAATCCCCGAAAAGATTTTTTCCGTAACGGAAGAAGATCGGGAAGCTTGAGAACCAAGGCAGGGGAGCCTCAAGGGCCCCACAAGCTGTCACACCCAGTTTTTGGACCTTCCTGACTAATTAACTTATTTCAAAATTCAGGACCAATTTTTTTTTGTGAATGCTTGTGATGCTTGGAGTGACTGTTGTTTGCCTGTTTCCTTGGATGCATGTGATTGCTCCCCATTAATTCTCCATGTGTTTAGGATAAATATCTATTTTTACCAAATATTATTTTACCAAAAAGCATTTCTTTGAATTAAACTTTCAAACCCCTGAGATGAGGTTTGTACTACAAGTCCTCAAATTAGGGAATTTCTTTTGCACAAATTATTTTATTTAAAACCTATTATCAAAATGTCTTCCAAAAACCACCATATTATTTTTTTATAAGTTATTTTATTATTTTATTTAAAAGCCTTGTTGTGAGGCCAGAAATGGTCTCCTATGAAGGAAAGTTATTTTTATTGCTTTCAAAATATTTAAGAAAATTTAGGGAAACTAAGTGGATATATTTATTCCATATTTATGAGTTTCAACACATGTTCATGTTCAAAATATTGGGAAAACCCCTCCAAAACCATTCCTGCCTATTTCAAACTTTTGGAATATTTCTATAAGAAATATTCTCAATAAATTCCAGTAAAATTCTAGCATGTCATCTATGATATTGTTGATGATCTTTCTAAGTTGCATTTCAATCCAAGTTGATTTGGCTCCCCTAATCACTCTAAAACCCTTTCTGTCCAGAATCAAATTTGGGCAACTCTACATTGTGAAGTGTCTCCAATTGTGCTCAAATTTGGTGGACATGTTCTAATACTCCAATAAGGCATCCACACCAAGTGGTACACAAAGGATAATAGAAGGACTTGTCCTAAGACCCTCAAAACCCTCTTTGTTGATTTCCGACTTTGGTAAACATTACATTATAAAGTTTCTCCAATTGACCTCAAACTTTTTGTGCATACTTTAATGCTCAAATAATGCCCCTACACCAACTATTGGATTTGTGGGAATTTATTTGAGTTGGGTTGAAAGCGGAAACCCATTTCTGCCCATTTTAGGGGTTTTCGAAGTCTACATTGGAAAACTTCTCCAGCAAATCCCAAATTTGGTGTGCAAGCGTATTTTCATCTATTATTTGACCGTGTTAAGTTTCATAGCCATTGGAATCCATCTGGTAGCCTAACCACAGATCAAACACCTTGTGTGCATTCACTAAATTGGCTTCTTTTGCCCCTTCCACTTTTACCCTTGAGCTCAATTTTCTACCATAGCCTCTCATAGTTGTATTTTACCTCCAGTAACATTCCCATGGCCACTGGTCAATTATTGGAGAAGGACCCTTTGTAACTATCTCTCATTTTACCCTTGAAATCACTGTTTACCTCTCTTCTCATGCTTCTGCTTATGCTATCACCACCAATTCTTTCTAGAGCCTCTCTAGTGTGTCAATGCTTAATTTCAAACCAAGAGATGGCATGCTCATGTGGAGAAAATGATCAGCACATCTACAAGTTCAATTCTGGCTGAAATGTGGCTTTGTACAACAAGTACTAGCAGCATTTGCTTTCTTGAGCTGAAACTTTGCAGTCTTGTAGTCCTTCTATTAAAAACACTCCTAGAGAAGGTTTCACCTCAATTATCTCTCTGTGCAAACCAGTTTTGCTAGCCTTAAGTTTGCTGCTGCAAACTTAATCATGGTCCAAACCCATTCAAACCTCTTGAACTTGGCTCCAAACTCCACCAGTGACCTCTAGCAAGCATGCCTTCCATGAGAGACATCTTTGTCAGGTCAAACGGTGACCACGCTGTCAGCCTGCACTAATGGTGCTGTGCACCCTTTGCTTGTCTCCTAGCTCATGCTCCGCAGAGACAGTGTGCCCCAGAGCGCCAGAGCATCCCTTCCTCCACCTTTGACTCCCTCCAAGATGCTAGCTAGGTTCCAATGCCCTCAGGGACGCGTGGCCGCCGTGCCCCGGGTGCACAAGAGAGGCCCGAGGTCTTACTCGGCTCCCCTCCCCCCACTCAGAGCCTCCCCGAGTCCCTACTTCCCCTTCTAGGTTCCTCTGCATCCTGCAAATCCCCAAACGCCCCCGATTTTTTCTCCCATGCCCCATTTCCACCCCATGGCCGAAGCTCCCTCGGCGGCATCCGCTCGAATCCGAGCATCCCCGGCCTTCCCCTCTCCACCTTGCACAACTAGGAGCAACCTCCAAGCCTCGCAGCTCCTTGCCCCTCGTTCTAATCCCCTCCAGGTGGTCGGGGCGCAGCTCCCCACGGCCACCATCGCTGCCCTCCACTGCGGCCGTGCGCCAACTAACCCCGAGGCTCCCCTGCTGGCACCAAGCGTGAGGGGTGGCTGCGGTGCGGCCCCCGAGCCGCCGGTGCGCTCGCCTAGGACGGAGCTGGCCGGAGGCACCGGACCAGCGCAGTGACCCTTCCTCCTCTGCTCCTCCGTTCCCGAGCGGGAGGAAGAAGAAGGGCATGACGAGCGGGGCCCCCTGTCAGCGACTAAAGGGCTGGGCCTAGCCGTCTTAAGTGGAGGCGGGTTCCCTTGTAGCCGTCTTCCCCACGCCGAAGGCGTAAATCATGCAATACGCCTCCTGCATGGCCCTCTCGCTGGTGGCCCGAGCCACTAGGCCGACCCCAAAGGCTTATCTGGCGCTAGTGGCGCAAGATAACCCCCCCCCCCACCAGAGGCTGAGCTCTTCTTATTTTCATTTTTCCTTAACTTGTAAATTCCATTACAAATTCATACTAACTCCAAATCTAATGATTCAAATTTCTGCAGGTTCCTAAATTCAAGCTCTATCCACATATGTTCCTTGCACATTTTTCCAAGACACATTTTCTGTGGTGTTTTTATTTAAATCCAATTCTGGTTAATTTGAACCCCACCTTGTGATAATCCTGGAGGTTTCATTTCAACTCCAAATGGAGCTATTCCAATTCCTAGGGACATCTAAAATCATTCCCTATTTTAAGGACCCTGGACAACATTTTTGTGTGACTTATTTCTATTACAATAAAAAAAATAGCTTCCTATTGCTATTTATTCCACATTAGGAAATTCATAGAATATTCATACCAACTCCAAATCCAGCGAAACGACTTCCTAAATATTTCTAAAATCATTCTCTTTTAAATGGCTGCCTCCACTCATTTTTAACAGAATGATTTCTGTTGGCTTCTTCAATGGTCACCTATCCCCCCTTTCATCCATTCAAAATTCCCTGATGATTCAAATATCCTATATCAAGCTTCAAGTATTTTTCTTATGACCAGAGAGGTCCAAGAAAAATAAAACTTCTATTTATAAAACACTTTTATTTCTGCTTGATGTGTGGCTTACTATGATTGTTTCCGACGATAGTTGACGGGTAGATGGAGTATTCGGAGATGGAGCGGAAGACCTCGAAGACCCCAAGGACTTACGGGAGCCAGGCAAGCAGCCCTTTGACCATGACTGAGCACATGTTACTTTGCATGTTATAATAGAAAGTATTTCCGTTGCATATGATCCTAAGTGCCGGTAATCATTGATATGATTTTACCGAAGGCTCCCCCGGAGCACATGCATTGAGCTTGACTCTACCCCTTAGGGTCATGCTAATACCATGTTGAATAGTAAAAGTAGCAGTAGTTCTATCATGAGCATGATGTTGTCATAAAGTAAGAGTTTATGAAAACCCTGTCGGGTGCCACTAATGCCCGAGGGTGATGATCAGTTAGGTGGTCACTTTTGGTGAAGTGATGCACCCGGTATTTGTGTGAGTAAGGTTTCGGAAATGGGATTAGATTTATGATGTGTCGACCGTCCCAACCTTACCAGTACGACCAGGTTACCCCTTATGGGACGGGGCTATGTTAATTACTCTGGTCGGTGCTAGCAAAGAGCCACATTACTAGTGGCGGGAGTGATATCTGGTCACTCTTGTGATGGGGTCGTGCGGGGTAGGACAACTATGCCATTTTTATGAGTTCCAGTCACACCGTTGGTCCCCGCATGGTCGGTACGGTCCAGAGTTGGTGCTCGTAAGACGTACGACATGTGGGTTGGGTACCAATCGAGTGGTTCTCTTTGTCTAGTATCGTCAGGGGGAAAGGCATTGATCGGGTACTAACCTCGGGTATGTGATATACCGCGAGTCGTGGATGACACGGAAGTTTCACGGATCTCGTGGGTCCAGCGTACTACCTCTCCAGAGTGTAAACTATTCGAATAGCCGTGTCCATGGTCAAGGACAGTTGGGTAATCCTGCTTAAACTACATCCTGATATTTCTACATAAACCAAGTGTGCGTGAGTGTGTGGGTGTGTGTGTGATGATAAGAGAAGTGTTGCTATGATAGCAATGTTATGACCAAGTTTGGTGACTTGGCATATAGGGTGAACCCGGATGGTTCAGCCCTCAACAGATATGTTGATATCTGTAACCTGTTCTTCAAAAGTAATTATTTATCTTGATGCATATTCATGATCATTCCACCAAGATGAAATATACCAAAGATGCAAGATATTGTTATCCTTCACTTTCATTGTTCATGTCATGGGCTGTTTGCGAGTACATTCAAAGTACTCATTGGCTTTCCACTGGTTATTACATTGACAAGGTATGAAAAGAACAGGATATGGTGAAGATTAACTCGGTGATGTTCTTGCAAGCTAGGACGCTTCCCAGTCAGAATGCCTGTAGGTTAAGGCTGATGGCATGGGTTCACGCTTTCAACCAATAATTCCGCTATTCGTCTAGTTTAGAGTGTTGGCCATTAAGGCCCTATATATGTAAGACTCGACCGAGTGGTCATTTATTGTATCAAACAGTATGTATGGATGTAAGACTCTTTTATTCGGTATCTGTGTTCTATGAGCATTGATCTCTGGGATCACTGAGCACGGCGGTCTCGACTCGTAAGTCGGGGTCCCCACAGAGTTGGTATCAGAGCCATCATGACTGTAGGACGCCCTTAGTTAGCACGGACTTTAGTTAGGATAAAACTGCTTTCCAGATCCTTCAAAAATACTTACAAAACCTATATATTTTCTCGACTCTCCTTAATCTTCAAAGAAATTGAAGGTTATTCTCTAGCCTTCCACTCTTATTTTCTTGACACTCCTCACCTACTTTTTCAAAACTTGCTAATGGTCGCTAGTACCTTATGCCCTCTGACCACGGAATGAATTGAAGTCCTTGTGGGCAGCCGGAAGGAGGTAACCTTTCTAGGAAAACACATGTGCTGAAGGACAGCGAAGACAACTCTACGACCAGACGACACCAACAGAAGTACCTCCATGAGGGACAAGGATATTGAGGCTTAGAGATGGTGTAACCCTGGGAACTGTTCCAGCGTGATGCCACTTTCGCCTACAATAATCTGGACATAATATATGCAAATCTTGATCTGCATCACTAATAGAGCGACCCTATCAATTATAAGGATTGTGTCGACCACCACCGGTGGATGAGAACCTCGCCATTTGGTCCACCTCACCTTACTGAGAAGGAAAACGGTTCTCTTCATCCCCCGCTCTAGGTGTTGACATCACAATTAGTATGATTGACAGATCGGAACTCTATCATGGCATGCAAATATCGGTGCATGAAGATGTCCACTTGAGACTCTCGAAGCCTCAGAAGACAAGAAGACACTGACAAGATCATGAAGACAATAGAAGACCCTGTCAATGACAGCAATGAAGAACTACCTTCGTCAGCAACTTCCCAGACGAGAAGACAACAAGAGTTCTTTACAACTCAAGTGAATTGCTTCGGCAAGCGACAACAAGAGGCATGACAACACCATGATAAGGTCCAGAAGAATTAGCGGATTCCTCTCCGGAGCACGAAGCAAGCACGACTGTCGAGCCCCAGAACCTAGGATAGGATGAGTCATGAATTCCCTATGCAAAGTCGAGTCCGTGGAATAGTTCGGATGGACCATGTTGTGTGTTGCTTATTTATGTTGTTTGTGCTTTGATATGAGTCGCGCTTTTGCTTAGGCAACAAGCATGCGATTATATCACTTGTCTTATTTTGGATGTCCAAAATGATTTTTGCACTTGTTTGAGTTGACTTTTCAACGCTTGTTTGATTGCACTGAAACCCTTAGACGCTCCCCTCTGTGCTCTCTCTCTCTCTCTCACCCCTCCCGACAACTGAAGACAGCAAGACAAGATGCACCAAGGATCCACTTCGAGGGACGACTGACACTAAAGACATTGACTGTGCTATGCTTAACCACACGCAACCCATAGGAGTGTGCTTTTCCCTCAAGATTGGAAAACCACACTAGACCAGACTAACTTCCACAAGCCTTCCGGCGCAAATTTTCTGGTCAAGTGTCTAGTACACGGACTTGCCAGAACACGTGTAGGTCCCCGATAAACACCGCTTAGCACCGGGTTCCTTATGGAACGAGTGATCACCGTGAACAAGTATCCTTCAATCTTAAGCTAGCACCATAACCTTGATGCCATAAGTAGGACCGAACTCAGAGGTAAGAGTATAGACTAAAGATTTTCTTGATGATATGTGTCCTGAGGATATAGCTAGGCTATCTTGGTGGATCATGAGACACTTATTAACATAGGTAAATTTGGTGGAACAAGTTGGTATATTAGCATAACCTGCATAATATGGAGTAAGATTGGATTTAGTAGGACGATTATGATCGCGATCAACAATATTCTCGGTCCTATACGTGACTTTAGCAAGTAGTTGGCATGATTTGATGCGTCTACCATAATTACTTGGAGTATCAAGTAGACTTCTTATTGGATTTGAGTCTTGGATTTAAATAGGTAATCTTAACAGAGTATTGAGGATGACAGAGACCACATGGTTCGGAGTAAATTGGATTTAGCCCGATAATCTTGATCATGATACCATGTTTCTGGTGGATACAGAGTGCGTGTACTTGGAGTTGTCAGATTGGTTTACAACCTATGTGGTTTGGCCTTGGAGATTAGTTGGCCATGATTATTGAAGTTGGTGGATATACTATGACGTACTCCTTGCAGTAATATGTGAATTATGAGGACCCTAAGAGATTATGTAGAACCCCATCAATGTTGGATTTGTAGGAGTGATAGGTCCAGTAATGATTGATCGGATTTATAGAAAGGAAACAAGATATTGGATTGGTATACTATGTGTTTCCTTAATATAGTAATGCAGTACCCTGTTCATTGTACGATCTAGCTGGACATTTGTATTTGTGGAGTCTTAACTTCAATCATAGGAGCTCGTATGCCTCCCGAGGTTATTGCATAGGAATGCATGTGCATCGTAACTACACCATACTTGTAGTGTTTGGGTTTAGATCATCCCTCAACCCGGAGTTGACTAGCATGAGCGGTGTGGAGTCGACCCACGTGGGATGGTATGTTTGATGAGATGAGGTTATATCGTCCCGAGATTTGAGGTCGAACTATTGGCATCTGAGGAGTGTGCTTAGAATTAAGATGATAACTGTTCGCCCACATCCTAAGTTCCTTAAGACCCTAAAGCTTCGCTGAGCCATAAGATGGACGGACTACGACCATAAAAGACGACTCTAAGTCGTTAAAATGTGGCCAGTACCCGCCCATAGAAAGTCCCCGTTCTCCTCACCTGACTCATGAGCACTGTGCTTATGTCGTGTTTGGGGAAGGTATGTTGTCATCCTCACTGATGACATACTCATTCACCCAGTAAGATGACGAGTGCCTCAGTGTTGTTTAGATGGGCCACAGACACCACAGACTGCAACCCTCTGACAACCGAAGACAGTCTCCGCAAGCATGGTGAAGCATCCACATGATCAAGGAGCCTCGACGACATAGAAGAACGACACATTTTATTACAACTGCAACATCGACTACGCCGACCACAACATGCAAGACAGTAAGGCCGGCAAGGGCAAACCCACCGGGAGCAACCTCCACCCGGAGCACAACTGCTTTCACGGCCACACATCACATCAACGCCTAACCACTTGCCACTATAGCACACCTCGGTTCCTTCGTAAGAAGAGACCGCACGGGCACCACTAGCACTCTAACACCACACGTGCGTCGAGCAGGCGCCTAATCGTGCGGGCGACAACATCTTGGCAATCATCATGGACGATCGCGCAATACAGCGTCGAGACCCCGACCAGCAACGCCACCATCCCGGACAGGAAGATGATGAGCCATCCTGGGGTCCCGTCCGCCATTGGCATCCCTCCTCGAGCACCTACAGAAGAAGAAGAAGAAGAGGACCGGAGCAGCAGCAAGCGGCGAGGCTGGGTGGAGAACGAGAAGGACTCCCTGGCTAATTTATAGCCAGGCTCGGAGAGCCACTAGCTAGGCCACCCGCCCCGTTTGCCGCTCGGCCGTCGGTGCTCGCTGGGAATCCCAGAGCAGTGCCGACATACCAGGCCCATGAGGTGAGTGCTCGCTGCGCTAGCAGATGCCTCACCGCACACCACCGTAGGGCGGCCCCGGACACCGTATGCCCTAGGCATCGCAAGTGGAGGCAGCACACGAGGCTCACTCAGGAAAGAAGAATCAGAGGTAGAAGAAGAGGTTGACGGCGGACCCTGGGCCCACTTGTCAACCGGAGTAGGTACTGAGCACCAGGTAGGACTAGCAACTAGATATGACAATTTCCCTTTCTCCAACATCCCCGTAGAACGCACATGCACCAATAAGTGGCACTCTTGAGGTGACCACACCAGACCACGTGTTTGGATTATTGCTGCTAATGAGTCCTGCAGCATAGCAGGAGCAGATCCTTGTTTCCGCCTAAACAAATCTCAGGGACGAGATTTTCTTAAGGGGGTAAGATTTGTCACACCCAGTTTTTGGACCTTCCTGACTAATTAACTTATTTCAAAATTCAGGACCAATTTTTTTTTTGTGAATGCTTGTGATGCTTGGAGTGACTGTTGTTTGCCTGTTTGCTTGGATGCATGTGATTGCTCCCCATTAATTCTTGCCATCCTCCTAATCACCTCCTCATCCCATGATCTCCTGCCTAATGATCATGCCATGTGTTTAGGATAAATATCTTTTTTTACCAAATATTATTTTACCAAAAAGCATTTCTTTGAATTAAACTTTCAAACCCCTGAGATGAGGTTTGTACTACAAGTCCTCAAATTAGGAATATTTATTTTGCACCAATTATTTTATTTAAAACCAATTATCAAAATGTCTTCCAAAAACCACCATATTATTATTTTAAAAGTTATTTTATTATTTTATTTAAAAGCCTTGCTGTGAGGCCAGAAATGGTCTCCTATGAAGGAAAGTTGTTTTTATTGCTTTCAAAATATTTAAGAAAATTTAGGGAAACTCAGTGGATATATTTATTCCATATTTATGAGTTTCAACACATGTTCATGTTCAAAATATTGGGCAAACCCCTCCAAAACCATTCCTGCCTATTTCAAACTTTTGGAATATTTCTATAAGAAATGTTCTCAATAAATTCTAGTAGAACTATAGCATGTCATGTATGATATTATTGATGATCTTGCCAAGTTTCATTTCAATCCAAGTTGATTTGACTCCCCTAATCACTCTAAAACCCTTTCTGTCCAGAATCAAATTTGAGCAACTCTACATTGTGAAGTGTCTCCACTTGTGCTCAAATTTGGTGGACATGTTCTAATACTCCAATAAGGCATCCACACCAAGTGGTACACCAAGGAGAATAGAAGAACTTGTCCTAAGGCCCTCAAAACCCTCTCTGTTGATTTCAGACTTTGGTAAACTTTACATTATAAAGTTTCTCCAATTGACCTCAAAAATTTTGTGCATACTTCAATGCTCAAATAATGCCCCTACACAAAATATTGGATTTGTGGGAATTTATTTGAATAGGGTTGAAAGCAGAAACCCATTTCTCCCCATTTTAGGGATTTTCCAAATCTACATTGGAAAACTTCTCCAGCAAATCCCAAATTTGGTGTGCAAGCCTATTTTCATCTATTATTTGACCCTGTTAAGTTTCATAGCCATTGGATTCCATCTGGTAGCCTATCCACAGATCAAACACCTTGTGTGCATTCACTAAATTGGCTTCTTTTGCCCCTTCCACTTTTATCCTTGAGCTCAACTTTCTACCACAGCCTCTCATAGTTTTATTTTACCTCTAGTAACATTCCCATGGCCACTGGTAAATTATTGGAGAAGGACCCTTTGCAATTATCTCTCATTTTACCCTTGAAATCACTGTTTACCTCTCTTCTCATGCTTCTGCTTATGCTATCACCCCCAATTCTGTCCAGAGCCTCTCTAGTGTGTCAATGCTTCATTTCAAACCAAGAGATGGCATGCTCATGTGGAGAAAATGAGCAGCACATCTACAAGTTCAATTCTAGTTGAAATGTGGCTTTGTACATCAAGTACTAGCTACACTTGCTTTCTTGAGCTGAAACTTTGCAGTCTTGTAGTCCTTCTATTAAAAGTACTGCTAGACAAGGCTTCACCTCAATTTTCTCTCTATGCAAACCAGTTTTGCTAGCCTTAAGTTTGCTGCTGCAAACTTAATCGTGGTCCAAACCCATTCAAACCTCTTTCACTTGGCTCCAAACTCCACCAGTGACCTCTGGCAAGCATGCCTTGCATGAGAGACTTCTTTGTTAGGTCAAACGGTCACCCTGGACACGCGTGGCCATGGAGACCACGCTGTCAGCCTGCACTAATGGTGCTCTGCACCCTTTCCTTGTCTCCTAGCTCATCTCCGTAGCGGCAGTGTGCCACAGAGCGCCAGAGCATCCCATCCTCCACCTTTGACTCCCTCCACGACGCTAGCTAGCTTCCAATGCCCTTAGGGACGCATGGCCGCCGAGCCCCGGGTGCACCAGAGAGCCCCGAGGTCTTACTCGGCAACCCTTCCCCCACTCAGAGCCTCCCCGAGTCCCTACTTCCCCTTCTAGGTTCCTCTCCCTCCTGCAAACCCCCAGACGCCCCCGATTTTTTCTCCCATGCCCCATTTCCACCCCATGGCCGAAGCTCCCTCGGTGGCATCCGCTCGAATCCGAGCATCCCCAGCCTTCCCCTCTCCACCTTGCGCCTCCAGGAGCAACCTCCGAGCCTCGCAGCTCCTTCCCCCTCCTTCCTATCCCCTCTAGGTGGTCGGGGCGCAGCTCCCCACGGCCACCACCGCTGACCTCCGCTGCGGCCATGGGCCAACTAACCCCGAGGCTCCCCTGCTGGCACCAAGCATGGGGGGTGGCTGCGGTGCAGATCCCGAGCCGCCGGTGCGCTCGCCTTGGCCAGAGCTGGCCAGAGGCACCGGACCAGCGCGGCGACCCTTCCTCCTCTGCTCCTCCCTACCCGAGCGGGAGGAAGAAGAAGGGCATGATGAGCGGGCCCCCCTCGCGACTAAAGGGCTGGGCCCAGCCGTCTCAAGTGGAGGCGGGTTCCCTTGTAGCCATCTTCCCCACGCCGAAGGCGTAAATCATGCAATACGCCTCCTGCGTGGCCCTCTCGCTGGTGGCCCGAGCCACTGGGCCGGCTCAAAGGCTTATCTGGCGCCAGTGGTACAAGATAACCCACCCCCCCAGAGGCTGAACTCTTCTTGTTTTCATTTTTCCTATACTTGTAAATTCCATAAAAAATTCATACTAACTCCAAATCTGATGATTCAAATTTATGCAGGTTCCTAAATTCAAGCTCTATCCACATATGTGCCTTGCACATTTTTCCAAGACACATTTCTGTGGTGTTTTTATTTAAATCCAATTCTAGTTAATTTGAACCCCACCTTATGATAATCCCAGAGGTTTCATTTCAACTTCAAATGGAGCTATTCCAATTCCTAGGGACATCTAAAATCATTCCCTATTTTTAGGACCCTGGACAACATTTTTGTGTGACTAATTTCTAATACAATAAAAAAATAGGTTCCTGTTGCTATTTATTCCACAAGATAGTAATGCTATTTATTCCATTCAAAATTCCCTGATGATTCAAACATCCTATATCAAGCTTCAGGTATTTTTCTTATGACCAGAGAGGTCCAAGAAAAATAAAACTTCTATTTATACAACACTTTTATTTCTGCTTGATGTGTGGCTTACTATGATTGTTTCCGACGATAGTTGACGGGTAGACGGAGTATTCGGAGATGGAGCAGAAGACCTCGAAGACCCCGAGGACTTACGGGAGCAAGGCAAGCAGCCCTTTGACCATGAATGGGCACATGTTACTTTGCATGTTATAATAGCAAGTATTTCCGTTGCATATGATCATAAGTGGCGATAATCATTGATATGATTTTACCGAAGGCTCCCCCGGAGCACATGCATTGAGCTTGACTCTACCCCTTAGGGTCATGCTAATACCATGTTGACAAGTAAAAGTAGCAGTAGTTCTATCATGAGCATGATGTTGTCATAAAGTAAGAGTTTATGAAAACCCCGTCGGGTGCCACTAATGCTCGAGGTTGATGATGAGTTAGGTGGTCACTTTTGATGAAGTGATGCACCCGGTATTTGTGTGAGTAAGGTTTCGGAAATGGGATTAGATTTATGATGTGTCGACCGTCCCAACCTTACCAGTACGACCATGTTACCCCTTATGGGACGGGGCTATGTTAATTACTCTAGTCGGTGCTAGCAAAGAGCCACATTACTAGTGGCGGGAGTGATATGCGGTCACTCTCGTGATGGGGTCGTGCCTGGTAGGACGACTATGCCATTCTTATGAGTTCCAGTCACACCGTTGGTCCCCGCATGGTCGGTAAAGTCCAGAGTTGGTGCTTGTAAGACGTACGACATGTGGGCTGGGTACCAATCAAGTGGAGCTCTTTGTCTAGTATCGTTAGGGGAAAGGCATTGATCGGGTACTTACCTCGGGTATGTGATATACTGCGAGCCGTGGATGACACGGAAGTTTTCTGGATCTCGTGGGTCCAGCGTACTACCTCTGCAGAGTGTAAACTATTCGAATAGCCGTGTCCACGGTCAAGGACAGTTGGGTAATCCTGCTTAAACTACATCCTGATATTTCCGAATAAACCAAGTGTGCGTGAGTGTGTGTGTGTGTGATGATAAGAGAAGTGTTGCTATGATAGCAATGTTATGACCAAGTTTGGTGACTTGGCATATAGGGTGAACCCGGATGGTTCAGTCCTCAACAGATATGTTGATATGTGTAACCTGTTCTTCAAAAGTAATTCTTTATCTTGATGCATATTCATTATCATTCCACCAAGATGAATTACACCAAAGATGCAAGATATTGTTATCCTTCACTTTCATTGTTCATGTCACGGGTTGTTTGTGAGTACATTCAAAGTACTCATTGGCTTGCCACAGGTTATGTCATTGACCAGGTATGAAAAGAACAAGATATGGTGAAGATTAACTCGGTGACTTTCTTGCGATCTAGGACGCTTCCCAGTCAGAATGCCTATAGGTTAAGGCTGATGGCATGGGTTCACACTTTCAACCAATAATTCCACTATTGGTCCAGTTTGGAGTGTTGGCCGTTAAGGCCCTATATATGTAAGACTCCACCGAGTGGTCATTTATTGTATCAAACGTTATGAATGGATGTAAGACTCTTTTATTGGGCATCTGTGTTCGATGAGCATTGATCTCTGGGATCACTGAGCACGGCGGTCTCGACTCGTAAGTCGGGGTCCCCACACAAGCCCCCAGCCCACGGCCAGGGGGTAGGCCGTGACCCACAGGATTTTTGGCCCCCTGAGTGCCCTCTTACCTAGGGGTTGCGCCTATATATTCCCTAAAAATTCCAAAAAAATCAGGAGACCATCGACAGTACTTTTCCACCGCCGCAAGCTTCTGTCTCCGCAAGATCCCATCTGGGGCACGTTCTGGTGCCCTGCTGGAGGGGGATTCGGACATGGAGGGCAACTAGATCTATGATTCTTGCAATGGGAGAAGTGCTTGGTTTTGGGTTCATACCGTGCGGTGATCTCATCCAGTGACATAAGGGGTAGCGAGGGACGCATCGTGTTGTTGCCATCAAGGGTAAAAAGATGGGGTTTTCATCATTGGTTTGAGATTATCCCTCTACATCATGTCATCTTTCTTAAGGCGTTACTCTGTTCGTCATGAACTCAATACACTAGATGCATGCTGGATAGCGGTCGATGTGTGGAGTAATAGTAGTAGATGCAGAAAGTATCGGTCTACTTGTCTCGGACGTGATGCCTATATGTATGATCATTGCCTTTGATATCGTCATGACTTTGTGCGGTTCTATCAATTGCTCGATAGTAATTTGTTCACCCACCGTGATATTTGCTATTTTGAGAGAAGCCTCTAGTGAACACTATGGCCCCCGGGTCTACTCCACACCATATTTTCAGCCTTAAACTTTTTACTTCGTTGCACTTTCCGCCTTCAGATCTCACTTTGCAAACAATCTTGAAGGGATTGACAACCCCTTTGAAGCGTTGGGTGCAAGCTTGTTTGTGTTTGCGCAGGTACTCTGGACTTGACGAGACCCTCCTTCTGGATCGATACCTAGGTTCTCAAACTGAGGGAAATACTTACTGCTCCCGTGCTGCATCACCCTTTCCTCTTCAAGGGAAAAACCAACGCAAACCAGAGAAGTAACAAGAAGAATTCCTAGCGCCAAGGAAGAACTTTTGTTGCCGTAGCAGAAGAATTTCTGGCGCCGTTGCCGGGGAGGAAGATCAAGTCAAGAACTTATACAAGTAGGTGTCACAAACTCATCTCATGCATTTACTTTGTTTGCCAGTTGCCTCTCGTTTTCCTCTCCCCCACTTCACAATTTGCCTTTTTTCGTTTGCCTTTTTCGTTCGCCCTTTTTCCTCACTTGCTCTTGTTCGCTTGTGCGTTTGCCTGCTTGCCGAAGTCACCATGAATGAAAACACCAAACTTTGTGACTTCTCGTATACTAATAATAATGATTTTATTAGTACCCCGATTGCTCCCGCCACTAGTGCGGAGTCATACGAAATCAATGCCGATTTGCTAAATCTTGTTATGAAAGAGCAATTCTCTGGCCTTCCTAGTGAAGAAGCCACATCCCATATCAATACCTTCAATGAGCTTTGCGATATGCAAAAGAAGAAAGATGTGGGTAATGACGTGATTAAATTGAAGGTTTTTCCTTTCTCGTTGCGAGATCGCGCAAAAACTTGGTTTTCTTCTTTGCCCAAAAATAGTATCGATTCTTGGGATAAGTGCAAAGATGCTTATATATCCAAGTATTTTCTGCCGGCTAAGATCATCTCTCTCCGTAATGATATCATGAATTTCAAGCAACTTGATTATGAACATGTTGCACAATCTTGGGAGAGAATGAAATTAATGATTAGAAATTGTCCCGCTCATGGCTTGAGTCTTTGGATGATTATTCAAATCTTTTACGTTGGCTTGAATTTCTGTGGGGACCCCGACTAGGAAGTCGAGTTCACCGTGCCTAGTGACCCCAAGGATCAATGTTCACTGAACACAGATACTGAATAAGAGAGTCTTACATCCAAGTACCGAAACTATTACATCAAACGACCTGAAGGTCGGGTTCAAGAGCGAGGCCTAAGGCCAAATTAAACAAATACATCGAGTAGTGGAAACTCGTAAGGGCTAAGCGGTGCCCATGCCATCAAGCCTACAGCGACAGGCATTCTGACTTGGAAGCGTCCTAGATCGCAGGTTCGTCTCCGATGGCGTACTCATCGCCAAACTCCGGTCCTTCCATGTCTGGTCAATAATATAACCAGTGGCAAGCCAATGAGTACTTTGAATGTACTCGCAAACAGCCCATGATATGAACATTTATAGTGAAAAATAACAGTAACATGCATCTTTAGTGGAATGCAATTTGGTGGAATGATCAGGTAGATGCAACAGGTTAAAGAATTACTCTTGAAGAACAGGTTACAGATATCATCATATCTGCTAAGGGTTGAACACACCGGGTTCACCCTAAATGCCAAGTCATCGGACTTGTCATAACCTCAATGTATTAATGAGAGCTAAACCATCCGGGTTTACCCTATATACCAAGTCACCGAACTTGGTCATATTCTATCATGATTATAACAACACCTTTTTAACACCACTCACACACACTTTTGGTTTATGCGGAAACACTGGACGTAGTTTAAGCAGCACCACCCAACTGTCCTTGACCGTGGACACGGCTATTCGAATATTTTACACTCTGCAGAGGTAGTACGCTGGACCCACGAGAAACGGAAACTTCTGTGTCATCCACGACTCGCGGTATATCACATATACCCAAGGTAAGTACCCGATCATCATCTTTCCCCTAACGATACTAGACAAAGAGGTCCACTCGATTGGTACCCAGCCAACATGTTGTACGTCTTACGAGCACTGACTCTGGACTGTATCAACCATGCAGGGACCAACGGTGTGCCTGGAACTCATAATAATGGCATAGTCGTCCTACCTGGCACGACCCCATCACGAGAGTGACACCGATCACTCCCGACACTAGTAATTTGGCTCTTTGCTAGTACCGGCCAGAGTAATCAACAAAGCCCCGTCCCATAAAGGGGTATCGTGGTCGTACTCGTAAGGTTGGGACGGTCGACACATCATAAATCTAAGCCGATTTCCGAAACCATACTCACACAAAATCACCGGTGCATCACTTCACCAAAAGTGATCACCGACTCATCATCACCCTCGGGCATTAGTGGCACCCGACGGGGTTTTCATAAACTCTTTATTTAACTCATCATCATGCTTGTGATAATATGCTCTATCTTTACTTGTCAACATGGTAATAACATGCCCCTCACGGGGTAGGGTCAAGCTCAATGCAATGATCTCATAACTTTACTAATCAACATGACAGTAGCATGATCCTCGTAGATAGTAGGGTCTGCTCATCATGCTTGTGCTCCGAGGAGCCATATGAATAACATTACTATCAATGCAAGTGCTTCGAAGAAGCCTTCGGTACCATCACCACAATGATGAACCGGCATCGTGATCACATGCAACTGGAAAATACTTGCTATACTAGCATGCATCATTTTATATACTTAAGTCATGGCAAAAGGCTGCTTGCCTTGGTCAGCTAGGTATCCGGGGTCTTCGAGGTCTTCCACTCCGGATCCTCCGTCACTCGGTAACTCTACCGTCGAGAAAGGAATAAATAATAGCTCTCACTAAAACAGATCACAAGGTGCTTTTAAAAATGTTGCAAAGTTTGAATAAATTCAGTTTATTATTTTGGAAAATGTTTCCTATAGTTTTTATTAGCTAGGCATATTTATTAAAAAGAAAACAGAAGCAAACAAGTGCTTTTTAATATCATTTTATTATACTAAAATAGTTTCTATTTTTGATAAATGTCAAACACTACAGAATCAAATACTACACATTTTTAGAAAATTACTGGTGGAAGAATCATATTTTTCTACTGGCTAAATATCTTTATAAAAATCATTTAAGTTACTGGATTAAAATAAAAGGAAAAGGCCAGGGGAACAGATCCAGCCGGCCCACCAGCTGGCCTGGCCACCAGGCGCGCGCGGTCCAGGTAAAAACCTGACCTGCCGGCACCTGGGGTCACCGTCAGCGGCTGCGCGCGCTGGCTGCCCCAGGACACCGACAGGTGGGCTCCACCTGTCGGGTCCTTCTCCTACCTCCAGCCAGAGAGGTGGAGACGGACGCCGGCGAGGCTGCCGTTGTCCTCAGGCCAATCTAGGAGCGGGAACGGGTCCCTCGTGCCTCCGCCTACCTGCTCGTGGTCGGGACGTCACCGGAGGTGGTCTGGGTCGCCGACGACGAGGTGACCGTGGCGGAAGGGTTTCGGGTTGGTGTTAAACTAGTGGCTAGGAGCACGGATTTCCTCGGGAAAGTTGGGGGAAACGTTCCTGGTGTCAAGGGGAGTGTAATCGGAGGTCGGGCAGCGCAGGAGCCGACGTGTAGCCGGAGATCGACCGGAGCTTCGAGGCGGAGGGGCCTCGGTCGATCTCGAGCATCGGGGCTCTGCGAGCTCGATTGGGTAGCTAGGGGGTGTCTACTGGTTGTGCTGAAGGTGCTTGGAGAGTGCTAGGGTGCCGGGGGGACCTATTTATAGGCCAGCGACGGTGACCCGACTCGGGCGCGCCGGTGACTCACCGTGGCGCGCGTGCGAGCATAGTGAGGTGCTGGCCGCGAAACCACGGGTTCGGGACATGGTTTAGGACCTCCTGGTGCATCGGCCGCAGAGGGAAAGCGAGTGGGGTCGGGCCGCAGCGACCGTGCATGCTCGGCTGCGTCGGGCGCGCACGGGCAGACATCACCTGAGCTCTTGCGCGAGGGGAGAGGGTCCCTGGGGGTAGCTTTGCACTGAATGGTTGCCGGGGGAGCGTTTGGACATAACTGGGGAGGTTGGGACTGGCCGGGGCGTCGTCCCCTTGCGGGAGGTTCTCTGCAGCGCACCGAGAGCGCAGTTTTGGCATGCCACGGCATGCTGGCTCGATCTGGGGCACTTGGGACGTGTCCTCCATGTCCTGAGTGTTGCTGGGAGTGTGTCTAGCCGTTGTGGTTTAGTGGGAGCTCGAGCTGGTCAAGGGAGCAAGGAACACTAGTGTTGCCAGTACTGCCCTGTGGCTCAAATTGGAGTTGTTGTCACTTGTGCTTGGAGTTGGGGAGGGGCTGATTGAGTGCGGGCTCAGGGTGTTCTGGGGCTCTAACCCACCAAGTTTGGGGCCTTGCCATTGGGTAAAACAGTGGCTAGGAGGGTTTTTACCTTCCTGTCAGTAGGTGTTCGACAGTGACTTGGGGTGCTTCCAGTCCACCACTGGAAATGAAACTTAACAGGTTTGGTCTTGGGTAAAAACATGGGGTTTCACCAAATTTGAGCTCCATTGAACCAGTTTGGCTTTGTAAACTTGAAAATGCCTCAAAATGACCAGTACTGTCCTCTACAAAGGAAGTGTGGCCAAACAGAGTCTCACAAATCCCATTTTTGGTGTGGAGTCCTCATTTGGGGTGTCAAACACCTGTGCAAAGTTTCAGCTCTATTGGAGAAAATTTGCAATGTACAGTTGCTCCAACTCTTCTCTGGAAAGAGAGGGTTTTGGGCTCATTAGGTGCATTTCCCCACCTTGGATCAAGGTGAGATTTTAGGTGAGCACCTAATATGGCTTGGGAGGGCTCCTGAAATTTTATGGGAATTTACTGAGATAATTTCCTTTGGAAGCATCTCAAAAAGCTAAAACAGACAGAAATGGTTTTCAGGGTTTTACTCAAATAATATTAATATAAAATAGTGTTGAAAATCTTATATATGGAAAATATATGTCCTTCTGAGCTTCCATGAATTTACTGATAATTTTCTAAGGCAGGAAAGCAATTTTCCTTGTGGGAATATCATTACTCGCCTTAGAAACAGACATAGATATAAAATAGGAAAATAATATTTTAAATCACCAATTAATGTTTTCTATGAATGAAAATGATATTTGGATCAGACCACCAACTTTGGTTGGAAGTGCCACTTGGCTTCATGAGCTAGTAGTGTATCCCAACATGGTGAAGGTGATCTTGATATAAGGGAAAAAGGGTTTTTGAAGAGAGCAAAATAATAAGTTTTCATGGGTTTGAGTCATCAAACAAGCAAGCATTCACTCATACAAGGGTTCACATTGCACTCACAACATTATTTGAAAAAGTTTTAACAAGCTCTGATTTTTGCAACATAAAATACTTGTGGTGAAAAACAGGGTGTGACAATTTCGCTTCTACAAATATCTTGGACTCCGCCTCTGGTGGAACGTTCATGGAAGTCACGTTAGGGGAAGGCAGAAAACTCCTAGACAACATCATGACAAACTACTCTCAGTGGTACACTGAAAGGTCACCTACTAGTAAGAAGGTACACGCTATAGAATAAATTAACTCGTTGAGTGCTAAGATGGACGAGTTAATGAATATGGTTGCTAGTAGAAGTGCTCCTTTGGATCCCAATGATATGCCCTTGTCTTCTTTGATTGAGAGTAGCAACGCTAGCTTGGACATTAATTTTGTTGGTACGAATAACTTTGGCAACAACAATGCTTTTAGAGGAAACTATGTTCCTAGGCCTTTTCCTAGTAACTCCTCTAATAATTTATCAACTCCTACAACAATACACATGGAAATTACAATAAATTACCCTGTGATCTAGAGAGTAATATCGAAGAGTTCATCAACTCTCAAAAGATTTTCAATGCGTCCATAGAGGAAAAACTACTCAAAATTGACGATTTGACTAAGAGCATTGATAGAATTTCTAGTGATGTTGATGCTTTGAAAGTTAGATGTGCTCCTCCCGAAATCAACATGGATGAAACTTTGAAAGCTATGCGTGTTTCCATGATTGAGATCCAAGAAAGAACCGCCCAAATTCGTGCTAGACATCAATGGCTTAAAAGGGCGTGTTCTCGTGATGAGAATCACGAAGATCTTAAAGTGCTTGGTGTGACTCCCATTGAATCTTTGTTTTCTTGTGTCAAACCTAATGATTATGGGGCTGGATATGAATCCACTTTGGTTGAAAAGTGCCCAATGACTCAGAGTCCATCTATCTTGATGCTAAAAGCATTGAAAGTGGAGTAGAAGATGTTAAAACTTTGAGTAGTAATGAAATTACTACCGTAGATTTCAAGGAATTCAATTATGATAGTTGCTCCTTGATTGAATGCATTTCTTTGATGAAATCCATGTTAAACTCTCCACACGCTTATAGCCAAAACAAAGCCTTTACCGATCATATCGTCGAAGCTATGATAAAATCTCTTGAAGAGAAACTTGAATTGGAAGTTTCTATCCCTAGAAAGCTTCATGATGAGTGGGAACCTACCATCAAAATCAAGATCAAAAACTATGAATGCAATGCTTTGTGTGATTTGGGTGCTAGTGTTTCTGTGATTCCAAAGTCTTTATCTGATGTTCTGGGTTTTAATGAGATTGAAGAGTGTTCTATTAATTTGCATCTTGCTGATTCTACTATCAAGAAACCCATGGGAAGGATCAATGATGATCTTATTATTGCAAATAGGAACTATGTACCCGTGGATTTCATTGTGCTTCACATTGATTGCAATCCTACATGCCCTATTATTCTTGGTAGACCTTTCCCCTAAGGACTATCGGTGCTATCATTGATATGAAGGAAGGGAATATTAGATTTCAATTTACTTTAAGGAAGGGCATGGAACACTTTCCTAGAAAGAAAATAAGATTGCCTTATGAATCCATGACGAGGGCCACTTATGGTTTGAGCACCAAAGACGACGATACGTGATTGTATTGCTTTTATGCCTAGCTAAGGGCGTTAAACAATAGCGCTTGTTGGGAGGCAACCCAATGAATTTTTCTTTTTCTTTCTGTTTTGTTGCGTCCACACCTTCACAATTCTGTCGTGATTGTGTTTTTTGTGTTTCTTTTGGTGTTTGAGCCAAGCAAAACCTTTATGACTAGTCTTGGTAATGGTTGTTTGATCCTGCTGGAAAAAGACAGAAACTTTTCGCTCACGAGATGATTTTTCATTTTTATTCAGAAAGAGATTTTGAGTTGATTCTTTTTTCTTCTGGTTGATACGCCTTTTTCCCAGGCCGTCGTAATTTTTCAGATTTTTTGCGGTACCAGAAGTATACGAAGTATACAGATTTCTACAGAGTGGTCTGTTTTTGACATATTCTTTTTTTGTTGAGTTGGTTGCTTGTTTTGATGAAACTATGGTTAGTATCGGGGGGTACTAGCCATGGAAAAGTGAGAATACAGTAGCCCAACACCAATATAGATGGAATTCAAGTTTGCTACAGTACCCAAAGAAGTGGTAGTTTGTTTTCTTGTACTAATGTTATCATGAGTTTCTGTTTAAGTTTTGTGTTGTGAAGTTTTCAAGTTTTGGGTGATGTTCTCATGGACAAAGAGATAAAGAGTTGAAAGATCTCAAGCTTGGGGATGCCCAAGGCATCCCAAGCCAATTCAAGGACACCAAAAAGCCTAAGCTTGGCGATGCCCCGGGAAGGCATCCCCTCTTACGTCTTCAATCCATCGGTAACATTACTTGGAGCTATATTTTTATTCACCACATGATAGGTGTTTTGCTAGGAGCGTCTTGTATATTAGGAGTCTTTTCCTTTTGTTGTGTCACAATCATCCTTGCTGCACACCTTTTTGAGAGAGAGTAACATGCACTCATCGTGATTTTGCTAGAATGCTCATAGTGCTTCACTTATATCTTTTGAGCTAGATACTTTTGCTCTAGTGCTTCACTTATATCTTTAGAGCACGGCGGTGCGTGATTTGGTAGTTGGCTTATACTATGAAAGTAGTCCCAAATGTGATAGGTACCCAAAGAGGATGCAAAAATCTCCATCTTCATGTGCATTGAGTAGAAAGAGAAGTCTTGATTCCTCTCAATTAGTTTTGAGACGTGGATTTGGTAATATTAAGAGCTATGTTAGTAGGGTGTTGTGAATTTAGAAATACTTGTGTTGAAGTTAGTGATTCCCGTAGCATGCATGTATGGTGAACCGCTATGTGAGGAAGTCGGAGCATAATTGATCTATTGATTGTCATCCTTTGTGTTAGGTCGGGATCGCGCGATGGTTAACACCTACCAACCCTTCCCCTCGGAGTATGCCTTTAGCACTTTGTTTCGATTACCAATAAAAACTTCCGCAACAAGTATGTGAGTTCTTCATGACTAATGTGAGTCAATGGTATAGACACACTTTCACCTTCCACCATTTCTAGCCTCTCTAGTGCCGCGCAATTCTCGCCGGTGCAGAAACCCACCATATTCCTTCCTCAAAACAGCCACCATACCTACCTACTATGGCATTTTCATAACCATTCCGGGATATATTGCCAGGCAACTCCCACCGTTCCGTCTCATGACTTGTGCCGTCACTCTCATATTGCCATTGCATGAACGTAAGATAGCTAGCGAGATGTTTTAACGTCATACGCCATGCTAGACCGTTGCACATCCCGGTACACTGCCGGAGGCATTTCATATATAGTCATCACCATTTTTGAGCTGTGAGGAAATAAAAGTGTGATGATCATCATTATTAGGGCATCGTCCCATGTGAGGAAATAAGAAAAAGAGGCCAAAGAGCCCAAAAAAAAGAGAAAAAAAGAGAGGCCTAAGAGCCCAAACGAAAAAAAAGAAATGAGAGAAAAAGAGAGAAGGGACAATGCTACTATCTTTTTCATCACTTGTGCTTCATAATAGCACCATGTTCTTCATGATTGAGAGCTTCTTGCTTTGCCACTACCATATGCTAGTGGGAATCTTCATTATATAACTTGGCTTGTATATTCCAATGACGGGCTTCCTCAAAATTGTCCTAGGTCTTCGTGACCAAGCAAGTTGGATGCACACCCACTAGTTTTCCTTTTGAGCTTTCACATACTTATAGCTCTAGTGCATCTCTTGTATGGCAATCCCTACTCATTCACATTGATATCTATTAATGGGAATCTCCAGAGCCATTTGATATGCCGAGTCAATGTGACCATCTCCTCCCTTTTGTCACACAACCACCACCACACTCTATTCCACCTATAGTGCTATATCCATGACTCACGCTCATGTATTGCGTGATAGTTATAAAAAGTTTGAGAAAGAAAGAGTGAGAAAACAATTACTTGGCCAATTCCGGGGTTGTGCATGATTTACATTAGTTGTGTGAGGATGATGGAGCATAGCCAAACTATATGATTTTGTAAGGATAACTTTCCTTGGCCTTGTTATTTTGAAAGTTCATGTTTACCTTGCTAGTTTGCTTGAAGTATTACTGTTTTCATGTCAATAGCAAACTATTGTTTTGAATCTTACGGATCTGAACATTCATCTCATGTGAAAGAAGTTGCAAAGGACAACTATGCTAGGTAGCATTCCACATCAAAAATTCATTCTTTATCACTTCCCTACTCGAGGACGAGCAGGAGTTAAGCTTGGGGATGCTTGATACGTATCCAACGTATCTATAATTTTTGATGGTTTCGTAATATTATGTTGTCAAACTTTGGATGTTTTGCATGAATTTTATATATTTTTCGGGACTAACTTATTAACTCAGTGCCAACTGCCAGTTCCTGTTTTTTCCAAGTTTTTGACCCCTTTCAGAGGAGATTTTGAAACAGAGTCCAAATGGAAGAAAATCCCCGAAAAGATTTTTTCCGTAACAGAAGAAGATCAGGAAGCTTGGGAGCCAAGGTATGGGAGCCTCAGGGGCCCCACAGGCTCCCACCCCGCGGCCAGGGGGGTAGGTGCGGCCCACAGGCTTGTGGCCCCCCTGAGCGCCCTCTGACCTAGGGGTTGCACCTATATATTCCCTAAAAATCCCAAAAAAATCAGGAGATCATCGAAAGTACTTTTCCGCTGCCGCAAGCTTCTATCTCCGCAAGATCCCATCTGGGGCACGTTCTGGTGCCCTGTCAAAGGGGGATTTAGACACGGAGGGCTTCTCCATCAACACCATGACCTCTCCGATGATGCGTGAGTAGTTCACCATAGACCTACGGGTCCATAGCTAGTAACTAGATGGCTTCTTCTCTCTCTTGGATCCTCAATACAAAGTTCTCCATGATCTTCATGGAGATCTATCCGATGTAATCTTCTTTTGCGGTGTGTTTGTCGAGATCCGATGAATTGTGGATTTATCATCAGATTATCTATGAATCTTATTTGAGTTTCTTCTGATCTCTCTTATGCCTGATTTCATATCCTTGTAATTCTCTTCGAGTTGTGGGTTTTGTCTGGCCAACTAGATCTATGATTCTTGCAATGGGAGAAGTGCTTGGTTTTGGGTTCATACCATGCGGTGACCTCACCCAGTGACAGAAGGGGTAGCAAGGCATGCATCGTGTTGTTGCCATCAAGGGTAAAAAGATGGGGTTTTCATCATTGGTTTGAGATTATCCCTCTACATCATGTGATCTTGCTTAAGGCGTTACTCTGTTCGTCATGAACTCAATACACTAGATGCATGCTGGATAGCGGTCGATGTGTGGAGTAATAGTAGTAGATGCAGAAAGTATCGGTCTACTTGTCTCGGACGTGATGCCTATATGTATGATCATTGCCTTAGATATCGTCATGACTTTGCGCGGTTCTACAAATTACTCGACGGTCATTTGTTCACCCACCGTGATATTTGCTATTTTGAGAGAAGCCTCTAGTGAACACTATGGCCCCCGGGTCTACTCCACACCATATTTTCAGCCTTACACTTTTTACTTCCTTGCATTTTCCGCCTTCAGATCTCACTTTGCAAACAAACTTGAAGGGATTGACAACCCCTTTGAAGCGTTGGGTGCAAGCTTGTTTGTGTTTGCGCAGGTACTCTGGACTTGACGATACCCTCTTTCTGGATCGATACCTTGGTTCTCAAACTGAAGGAAATACTTACTGCTCCAGTGCTGCATCACCCTTTCCTCTTCAATGGAAAAACCGACGCAAACCAGAGAAGTAACAAGAAGAATTCCTAGTGCCAAGGAAGGACTTTTGTTGCCGTAGCACCACCTCACAGATCATATCCACCCAACGGTCATATTATTAAAGGGCATTTATATCAAATCATGTCAGGATGCTCCCAGGCTATAAATAGCCGCCCCCACAACCACTAGTTGGTTGGATGCTTTGAGAGAAACTAAAGCTAGTCATTTAGAGCAACCCAAATTCCTCACAGATTTCTAGAGAAAATCATCAAGTGAGGAAATACCCGAAACACCAAACCCAAACCAAAAACACAAGTGATTGAGCATCACTGAAGATTTTGTTCATGTGTGGAACTGACGCTTGTTACCTTTGAGGACTGTGTATCCTCCAGATGGTTAGGCGTCATAGTCTAGAGCATCCAATAGTCAATTGTGGATCGCCGGGTGACCGAGTTTGTGAGGGTTTGGAAGTCTGCCCTGAAGTCCTACCACGAGTGTTGGGCGAGGACTGTGTGTCCTTAGCTCAAGGAGAATACGGTAGGGACTGTGTGCCCTGGACTGTGTGTCCTTTGGTTTCAAAATCAAGCCGCTCCGAACCAGACGTACAACTGTCACAACAGTTGGAACTGGGTCATCAACAATTGTCTTCATGGAGCTACGGGTTCTATTTCTTCAACTCTCTCAATTCCTCAATTGTATGTTGAATACTTTCATATGTACTGTTTGAAGAATTTTTCTGAAGACTTCCATTGAATTTCCTCAACCTCAAATTCTTAACTTGAGTTAATCTTCACCTGCTTACTCTGTACTTGCGAACTGTGCAAACCAAATCTTTGAAATCTCATCCAGTACGTTGCTGTAGACGTTTTTGCACACCTGATCATGTACTATTTCCGTTGCACTCAGTTCGTGACCGAGGACTTTCCTCACTGGGAATTTCCTCAGTGATGAAAATATAAAAATATCCTATGCACCCCCCTCTAGTCGACGAACGCACTTTCAATTGATATCAGAGCAAGGTACTTCCTTGTTGTGTGTGATTTTGGTTGAACCACCTAGAGTTTTAGTTATGTCGACCGCAGGTATGATCAAGGTTACTGCATGATGTCCTACCTTCGAAGGAAAGGACTATCCCTACTAGAATACCAAGATGCAGATGCATCTTCAAGCAATTAACAATGATCTCTAGTATATTGTGGAAAATGGTATTCCCTCCATCACTGCTACTATCTGTGCCACTGGTGTGAAGAAGTTCGAGCAAATTGAGTCGGAAGCGAAGAATATCATTTGTTGCCATCTGAGCAATGGTCAGTATGGCAAAGTTAGTGCTTTGGGCACATCGAAGCTTATCTGGGATAGGTTGTCCAAAGTCAATGACGGAGTCTCAACACAGCGTGAATCTCGTGTCGATTTTCTTCGCAATCTCTTCAATCGCTTCAAGAGGCTTGACAATGAGAGCTGCCAAGATACCTTTGATCGCCTCACTGACATCTCAAATGAACTGCAAGCACTAGGAGCTAGAGAGATCACTGACCATGAAGTTGTGAAGAAACTGCTACGATCTCTTGACCCATCATTTGACACATTAGGTCTGATGATTCAAGAACGACGAGATTATAAGATGCATGATCCTGCTGATGTACTTGAGAGACTCAATACTCATGAATTCCAACAACAAGAAAAGGGAGATCTATATGGACCAAGCTACTCAAGACCTCGTGTGCTGAAGGCTAAGGCAATTTCTTCGTATGAAGAAGAATACTCGAATTGCAGTCTTGGTGATCCTGAAGGACTTGGACAGGAACTATCAATGCTTGTGAGGAAATTCTAGAAGTTCACTAAATGTGGCCAGTTTGGAAAATCTTCAAGAAAGGATATGAGGAAATCAAAATCTTCATCTAAGGACTACAAGAAAAGAACCTGCGACAAATGCAAGAAATATGGTCACTATATTGTTGATTGTCCTTGCTAGGTGAAAGAATCAAGAAATAAGAAATACAAGCATGAAAGTTCTGATGACTCGAAGAAGAAGAAGAAATCTTCAAAATCCTCATCTTCAAAGTCCTGATCGCACAAGAAGACCAATTTCAGAAAGGCTCGGGCACTCATTGGCAAGGAAATGGATTCTGAAGAAGAACCTAAGGAATGTGATGAAGAGGAAGGTTCTGAAGTCAAGTCAGAGTCTGGGGTGGAAAGTCTTGCACTGGCTACCACATTCGTCAGCAAGTCAATCTTCAACCTTGAATAAAAGTACAGCGATATCTACACTAATGAATATGCTGATGACTTCGCTCCGACTTATTGCTTCATGGAAAAAGGTTCAAAGGTACCAAACCATAGTTCCTCCTATGATTCCAGTAACTGTGAACCTGATGATTATCAAAAACCCAGTTACTATCAACTTGCCAACATTGCCACTAAGCAACAAAGTGCCATTGAGAAGCTTCAAAAACAGCTAGACAAAAGCGATGAACTATTGAACGATGAAATGAATCGCACTCAAGTCCTCACTGAATATGTAAAAAGTCTTTAGTCTAGATTTGATAGTCTTCAAGATCATTATGGCTCACTCTTGGCTGATCATGAGAAACTTTCCTATGAATTTCTTCAAAGGAAGCTTGATCTTGAAAAGTTAAGAATGTGTCATGATGATGTTCGAATAGAAAATGATTCATTGCTTGCTCAACATATCAGTACCGCTCAGGTTGAATTCATTCCACCTTGTCTGAAATGCATCGAGCGTGAAACTGCTAATTCTTCACCAGAATCATCAAATGCTTCTATCGCTACTAATTCTTCAACTGTTCTTGTGGTACCAGTTTCTTTAGTTGAGGAAACCACAAATACTACTCACGAAAATGCAGGGTTGAAGGAATTGTATGTGACAGGCATATACAAAAGTCTCAAAAGGCATCAAACTCTTTGTGATGTGCTCAAAAAGCGGATTGTGAACAGGAACCCGAGGAAAGAAGGCATTGCCTTCGAGAGGAAATTGAATACCGATGGATCATACTGGAAACCTGAGCATTACCAAAAAACCTCATGGATTGCTGCTTAAGGCCCTCCCGTTGATCCATCCACTCTCACAGGATTTGCATGTGAAATGTCCTATTCCTCTGATGATTCATTTGACTCCAACTATAAACTGTTCAAAAATCAATCTGGTGAAGTATTTGCTCGATATATTGGAACTAAGTGCAGGAATGGACCACCCCTGAGGAAAATCTGGGTCCCCAAAAGTTGCTTGGAAAATCTTCAAGTGAATGTCCTCATGACACCACTAGTGAAGAACCAGAACCCCATAGCAAATTCCTCAGGTGGACCAAAGTATTCATGAGGATCAAATTCCTCAAATGGTCAATATTATGCCCGTACTCACACTAATGCTTCTAATATGCAGGGAAACTACAACGGACATGAATATGAGTGTTATTCCTCAAATCATTATGTTCATAAGTCCTCAAAGAATTTCTGTGCCTATTCATTTGAGTACTCTAACCCCCTACTGTGAAAATAAGTGCATTGGCTTCAGTGTCCCCATTCTCATATGGTGCTCGCAGGATTATGAACTCTTTGCCACCCCTTCAGATGTGGGTGGTGAAGAAATCGAACTAATCACTTCTTTAGGTTAAGTATCTAGATGAAAGTCATCATGTGAAGAATTTGCTAGAGACCTGAGGAAATCGCTTGATTGGACACAAGCAAAAGATGATGAAATGTTAACATTTCACTCGTCCTCAAACTTACTATTTATGGTGAAATTCATATCTAATGAAATTCATATCATATTCTTCAAGTGTGACGCATATGCGATGGTAAGCTGTACTAATTCGTCTACAGGATGACAAACCCAAGAATACAGAGTGGGTTCTTGACAGTGGTTGCACAAATCACATGACTGGTGATAAAAGCTTGTTGATGAATATGCCACTGACTCCATCACCACTGAAGCAAGTCACTTACGCTGATAAAGGTAAAAGCAAGGTATTGGAACTTGGTAAAGTGGCTATCTCCAAGGACTGGCACATGGAGAAAGTCATGCTTGTTGAATGCCTTGGGTTTAACCTTATGTCAGTCTTAATGCTTTGTGATCTTGATATGATTTTCATTTTTGGAAAATATAGATGTGTTGTCATCATGGAATCTGACAAATCCAAAGTCTTGGAAGGCTTTAGGAGAGGAGATTTGTATATTGTTGATTTTTCCATAGGTCCTCAACCAACGACATGCTTACTAGCAAAAACCTTGGAAGGCTGGCTATGGCATCGACGACTTGGTCATGCAGGCATGAGGAATTTGCACACACTAGCGAAGAAGAAGCATGTCATTGGCATCAAATCTGTCAAATTCCTCAAGTACCATCTCTGCGGTGCTTGTGAGACTGGAAAAATAACCAGATCCAAACACCCCTCGAAGACTATCATGACTCCTACTCGTCCATTTGAATTGCTTCACATGGATCTGTTTGGACCTACTCATTATGCTACTCTAACAAATGCAGCATATTCATATGGCTTTGTCATCGTTGATGACTACTCTCTCCATACATGGGTACACATCATTCTGTATAAAACTGAAGTGGAGGAAATCTTCAAACAATTTTCCTCAAGGGCCTCAACAAACTTCGGCGTCAAGATCAAACACATCAGGAGTGATAATGGGACAGAATTCAAAAATACTGGTCTTGATGATTGTCTTGATGAACTTGGTATTACTCACAAATTGTGTGCTTCTTATACTCCTCGACAGAATGGTGTTGTTGAACGCAAGAACAGGACTCTGGTTGAAATGACATGGACTATGCTTGAAGAATATCAGACTCCTCGTCGCTTCTGGCTTGAAGAAATCAACACTGCTTTCCACATCATCAACAGGGTATATCTTCACAAATTCCTCAAGAAAACCTCATATGAACTCCTCACTGACATGAAACCCAGTGTAAGTTATTTCAATGTCTTCGGTGCAAGATGTTGCATTAGAGATCCTCACCATAGCTCAAAGTTTGCACCTAAAGCACATGAGGGTTTCATGCTTAGTTACGGAAAGGACTCGCACATCTACATAGTCTTCAACACCTATCACAACAAGGTTGTTGAAATTGTAGATGTGCGGTTTGATGAAACTAATGGCTCGCAAAGAGAGCAACTGTCTCCTGTGCCAGATAAATTGACTACTAAGGAAGCCATCAAGCTCAAAGCTACTGAAGATATCATTCCTACTGAGGAACAACCCCTTGTTGAGGAAGTCATCCCCAACACTGATGAAATTCAAGCAGGTGCACCTGAGGAAAATGCTACAGATCCAATTCCTCATCCCATCCAAAGTCTTCAACCAGCTCATCCAAGGATTGCAAATGAAGTGGAACTTGACAAAATCCTCGATGACATCAATGCGCCAGGTCCTCTCACTCGCTCAAAAGTTTCACATTTAGTTAACTTTTGTGGGCATTCCTCTTTTGTGTCTTCACAGAACCCTCAAAAGTTGTTGAAGCCTTCATGGAACCTGAGTGGATTCAAGCTATGCAAGATGAACTTCTTCAGTTTAAGCTAAATGACGTGTGGGAACTCGTCAAAAGACCTGATCCTCACAACCAAAAAATTATCGGCACCAAGTGGATCTACCGAAACAAGCAAGAAGGGGGTGGTCAGGTAGTGAGAAACAAGGCACGACTAGTAGCCCAAGACTACACACAGGTTTAAGGAATTGACTTTGATGAAACTTTTTCACTTGTTGCTAGACTTGAAGCTATTCGAATATTACTTGTTTATGCTAACCATCATAATATTACTCTATATCAAATGGATGTGAAAAGTGTATTCCTCAATGGTAAGCTTGAGGAAGAAGTATATGTTCCTCAGCCTCGAGGTTTTGAAGACCCGAAGCACCCAGACAAAGTCTTCAAACTCAAAAAGGTTTTGCGTGGTATGATACATATATGCAATTCATCATGAAGAAAGGCTTCAAACCCGGTTCACTTGATTCTACTCTTTTCACTAAATCCTATGGCAATGAACTATTCGTGTGCCAAATATATGTCGATGACATTATTTTCGGTTGTACTGACAAACGTTATAGTGATGAATTTGCCTACATGATGAGTGAAGAATATTAAATGTCCATGATGGGGGAGCTGAAATTCTTGTTAAGACTGCAAATTCATATCTGAGGAGAAATACCTCAAAGATGTTTCGAGGAAATTCGGCGTGCATGAATGCAAAGGCGTCAAGATTCCTTTTCCTACCAACGGCCACCTCTGCACTGCCGATAATGGTAAATATTTCGATCAGCATGTATATCATTCTATGATTGGCTCTTTATTGTACCTATGTGCATCTAGGCCAGATATTATCCTTAGTGTTTGCATGTATGCTCGTTTTCAAGGAAAACCAAAGGAATCACACCATAAGGCTGTGAAACATATTCTTCGATATCTAGCTCACACACCTACGCTAATATTATGGTACCCCAAGGGCTCAAACCTTTACCTCGTTGGATATACTGATTCAGATTATGCTGGTGACCGTGTGTACCGCAAGTCAACATCAGGCATAGGCCATTTCCTCGGAAGATCATTAGTCTGCTGGTCCTCATAGAAGCAAAATTACGTATCACTCTCCATTGCCGAAGCAGAATACATCGCTGCTGGATCTTGCTATGCTCAACTACTATTAATGAAGCAAACCCTCAGAGACTATGACATCAACATGAAGAATGTGCCCCTTTACTGCGACAATGAGAGTACAATCAAGATCGCCTACAACCTAGTACAACACTCGAAGACCAAGCACATCAAGATTCGTCATCATTTTCTTCGTGACCATGTCCTCATGGCAATATCATCATCGACCATGTGAAGACTGATGATCAGCTAGCAGATATCTTGACAAAGCCCTTGGATGAGAGAAGATGTTGTAAGTTGCGGTGTGAGCTAAATATCTTAGAGTCTTCAAATGTTTTGTAAAAACATGCACACATCCTAACACTTCTGCAAAATTGATGACTTTGATGCGCAACACACGAAGTAACGATTTTCTTAAATCAATGAAGAATATCACTCTAAGTGTGAAGAAACTAATGAAGAATTTGATTCTCAGGGCCCTACGACAGTTGTACGCGGTGTTTGAAATCATCATTCTAATACGGTGGGTCACGCCACCGCCCAACTTTAAAATTCTTCAAGTTGGAAATTCTTCAAAAGTTGAAATTCTTCAATCTGAGACTTTTCACAAATTCCTCAAAATTTCTCAAAGTCTTCAAAATTTTCAATTTCTTCAAAACTTTCTATGATGATCTTCATTTGACTATATATATATATATATATATATATATATATTATAATGAGATTTCAATGTCCTCAACAACATTCACTTATTGCTAAATCTTCAAGTTGGTATTTCTTCTAAGTGAATGTGATCGGACCGACTCCCCTCTCTGCTAAACTCAACCCAGTCTATTCTCAATTCTTTGTATGCGTTCTGTTTGACAACTGTTCAAAATCCTCACTGAGTACTTGTCAGCTGAGGACTTTGAAACAGAATCCTCAAATTCAAAAAGTTATTTTTATAACATTGCCACAGTTACCGCACCCACTACTCACGTTAGGATAACCACGATCTCCACCGCTTCGATCGTGGGCAACACGTATCATGCGGAAACGAGAGGGCAAGGGAAGTTTGGTCCAAAAGTTTCGCCCCAGACCGTTTTCTCCATAGCTATAAATAGCCCCTTACCCCCCCTTAGTCAAAAACTCTTTCGCCCTCTTGTCTTCTCCGCTCGAGCTCAAAACCTAGCGCTGTCGCTAGCATCTTCGTCGCCTATGAGGAAAAGCTTCACTGCCTCAACCTCGCCGTCACCGGACTCACGCCGACTGCAGAACATCTTCCTCCGCCACCACCGTAGCTGTCTTCAGTTGCCAAGTTAGGGCACCGAAGATCTGGACCGAAGAACTTCCTCTTTTACTGCTTCATTTCATCATATTCTTTGCACAAGGTAATTAAAATCCTATTTTACTACCCCTTTGATCTCTCTATTCTCTTTAGATTTGTTAAATCAATTTTTCCTCAGAAAATCGCTTAGTTGTATGCACCCATGTCTAGAATACTTGATGAATTTCACTAAGCCACCAAATTCTTCATGAGATTCCTCAATTGTGTAAGTTTTCGAATCTGCGCAACTCTGGAACCCAAGATCAGAATGCTTAGTCAAATTCGTCAACTCACTGGTGAAATTCCTCAACTTAAGATTTTTCTTAATTTCCTCAAATCTGAGAACGCATATGACTTGGTCAAATTCTTCGCACCTATACTGTGTTCGCAGGTACAAAATTTCACCTAATGAATCTCTAGTTCTCATCAACTTAACTCATTTGCAACATTTCTTGAAGAAACATTACGTGTGTCCTCAGAATCGTCAAGAATACAAATTCCTCAGCAAAAACCTCAGTTAAAGAAAATGGAGGAAGACCGAAAACAGAAGGGCGGCAAGAAGCTAGAACAAAACACTGCCTTTGAGATCCCTGAGGAGATCCATGCTGAGTACTGCACGCCAGATGAAGAAATTCATGGCAAAGAGACAATGGCTAAACACAAGATAAGGCTTCAGAAGATTGAACGCAGATGGGTAAAGGAGTGGAAGAAATACACATATGTCACTCCATAATATGCCAAGAAATTTGCACTCAAACCACCATGCAAAAGGTTGCCACGGGGAGATCAACAAGAAGCACATCCCTCAATTGTAGCCACAATTGAGGATTATCCTGATGAAAAAGACAAGTATTTATCAAAGCTGAAGAAAAAAGGTAAAGCTTTTGTCACAAAATTCAGTGAGGACTCTTGTGCTGCAGCTACAGCTGCTACTTCTTCTGCTGCTGAGGCCTCTGCTACTGAAAGTGCGTTATATCGACTAGAGGGGGGTGAATAGGAGATTTTTAACATTTCATCACTGAGAAATTTCCAATTGAAGAAAGTCCTCAGCCATGAACTAAGTGCAGCGGATATAGTACAGGATCAGGTGTGCAAAAACTTCTACAACAAAGCACTCAATGATATTTTAAAGATTCAGTTTGCACAGTTCGCAAGTACAGAGCAAGGAGCTGAAGATTAACTCGGGTGAAGAATTTGAGGTTGAGGAAGTTCAGAGAAAGTCTTCAGACAAATTCTTGAAACAGTGATATCGAAGTCTTCAACATACGATTTGAGGAAATGAAAGAGTTAAAGAAATAGAACCCGCATCACGATGAAGACAGTTGTTGATGACCCAGTTCCAACTGTTGTGACAGTTGTACATCTGGTTTGGAGTGGCTTGGTATTGAAACCAAAGGACACAGTCCCTACCGCATTCTCCTTGAGCTAAGGACACACAATCCTCGCCCAACACTCGTGGTAAGTCTTCAGGGCAGTCTTCCAAACCCTCACAAACTGGGTCACCCGGCGATCCACAATTGGCTGCTGGATGCTCTAGACCATGACGCCTAACCGTCTAGAGGATGCACAGTCCTCAAAGGTAACAAGCTTCGGTTCCACACATGAACAAATTCTTCAGTGATGCTCAATCACTTGGGTTTTTGGTTTGGGTTTGGTTTTTGGGGTATTTCCTCACTTGCAGATTTCTCTAGATGGCTGTGAGGAATGTGGGTTGCTCTAAATGACTAGCGTCAGTTTCTCGCAGAACATCTCAAACAAAAGTGGTTGTGGGGGCGGCTATATAGAGCCTCGGAGCATCCCGACATGATTTGACATAAATGCCCTTAAATATTATGACCGTTGGGTGGATAGGATCAGTGAGGTGGCGTGTGGCGCGAGAACGGTTGGAACTTTCAACTGTGAAAGTCTTCAGGTCTCTCATATTCCTCACTTTGAAGCTTCGGTGTATTTAGGCTTGGGTTGAGCATCATGAGGAAAATCATTCCGTAGTTTTACCTCCACCCCGTTTAACAGTACGGTGTTCTTATGACGCAAGTGTAAAGAAAATGAAACAGCAAGAGTAAATATTCACTCTTCAATGTCTTCAGAGTGTTTTTCTTTAGGACACACCGGATTCCTCATCTTCAATATCATCATGAGTAATATCAATTTATTCCCAACTTCTTTGCGGTCAAAGTCTTCTAGGAATGACCAAATCCTCACCGGAAGACATACATTTTTAGAGGTCGATATTCATCGAATAACTCAAACTCATCACTGACTTATAAAGCCTGTGTACACTCGCAAATATATCTGTCTCTTAACCTATAAGTCTTCAAACCACCAAAATCATAAAGGGGCACTAGATGCACTTACAGCTATAGAACAACCTCAGAAGAAGGCTCTGTTGAAGAAACAAAGTCTCAAACCAAAAGCCTCATCAGCAGTTTCAAAAGAGCAAATTCCTCAGAAAATTGCTATTACTGCAAAGTCTTCACCTCCTCCACGGAAACAACTCAGTAAGCTTCAATCAGAAAACACAAGTTCATGTGTGCCATCTGCCTCAGGCTCAGCTTCAAAATCTTCACCTCGTCTATTGAAGACTAAGATGACTGCTGGTAGAGGCACCAGGCCTAGTCCAAGCAAAGTCATCAACATTCCTTCTGCATCAGAAGGAAGTGAAGAATATGATGATGAAACTCTTCAAGACATCATCAGGAACAAGCAAGAAAGGGTTGCACAAGCCACTCGTAGCACCATTCCCCTCGCACTGGATCCAAAAGTACTACCGAATTCCATCGATCTCTAGTATGAGGATCCAAACACTCCAATTGATGACTTGAAGCTTCCTCCTTGAGTAAGCCATATGGTTGCTACATTCATCAATGAAGCAAAATGGAAGGATCAGCAAGCCACACAATCTAGGCTTGCAAAAGTTAAAAATGATAAATATTTAAAGCAAAATCTCCTCAACCTCGCCCCTGAGAGACTTGTTTCTACTCACGCATAACTGAAAACCCTCACTAACAGGTATACAAGTATTCATGCTGATCGAAAGGGTGTCAAAGTGCAATTCGTCAAAGCGGCAACTTCTGCAATTGATGAATACAATAGCAAAATTACCGCTCCAAAGCAGCAAACAAGTCCTCAACCAAGATATACCGTGCAACTGACTAAGGATGGTGAAAATGAAGAACCAGCTGAAGAATCTGCCAGGCCTGACACTGATAAAGCAGTGCATGATGAAATTGCACCTTCACCAAAACCTTCAAAGGTGAAGAAAGTTACTACTCCGTCTGCACCAGATGTGAAGAAAAGTAAAGCTGCTAAAAATAAGCTAAGAGGAGAAAAGCTTCAACTACTTCAAAGTCTTCTGAGGCGAAACGCCTGAAGACTGGGCCTGCCTCATCATCAGCTCTAGTGGATGATACTCCCCTCAATGGAGCACCATCATATATGATTGTTCCATTCGGCGAAGAATACATCATTCCAGAAGAGGATGAGGAAATGGAGGACAATCTCTCTTGTGCATCCACACCAATTGATGAGGAAATTCAAGCAGATCAAATTCCTCAAGACACAACACCTTCAATGAGTGTTGAAGAAAAAGAGGGTGATGAAGACATTGGATGCAGCACACCTGTTATCCATGATGAGTTCTAGGAAGAGGCTCACCCAAACTCGCCAAGAATAGCTCAAATTCCTCAAACTCCTGTAGCCACTGAGATTCTAACTGGCTCTGATGAAAAGAGCTCACATGAGGAATCAACACAAGACCAAGAATCAGCTGCATCAGCTGAAGAAACCGCAGCACCAAAAACTACTCCCTCGGATCAGCAAATTCCTCACGCTAAAGAAAATGCTCCTGCTCAAAATGTTGAAACTGCAATTGTAGCTGATGGGGTTATAGTCCTAGGGTAGGGTCATAGGCTTGTCATGTAGTTCCTACCCTAGGACTACCCCTCGTAAGGGACAAGGCCCTTAGTCAGTTCTGACTGAACTAAGGACTTCCCATCATCTAGTCGGTAACGGACCCTCCACCATCTAGTCGGAGGTGAGCATTCGGAGTATATCAAACTAACCGACTGGATTCGAGTCTGTGCATCGTAACCCCCGAGGAGGGAAACGGTCGTACGTTTCCATGTGCCTTTATTAGCATTTAAGACATAAGTTACCTGTAACGTAGGCCTTTATTCGCCACTACTCCACCCCAGTGCACCGAACCGTTGTGGAGGGCAGCGCACTCTATATAAGCCGCCCTCCCCCACTGGTGTAGGGGTTAGCAATTCACTGTATTCCATATTCCACTCGACAACAAGCTCCCAGAGCACTGAGACGTAGGGCTATTACCTCCACCACAGAGGGGCCTGAACTCATACAACCTCGTCATAGCTAAGGCTCTGCCCATCCTTTCGTACCCTACACATCTACTGTCAGACTTATACCCACGGCAGTTGGCGCCCACCTTGGGGCAGGTGTCTAAGTGACTTCCGGCGAGTTTGCTACTACATCTTTTCGTCATGTCGTCCGGTGGAGATTCGAGCATGGGTCACGAGATCCTCTTCGGCGCTCTCTCCTTCATCATCGACGATTCGGCGTGGCTTCGGGACGCACCTCTCGACGTCGAGGCGCTTCCCCGTCGTGGAGCTACGCACTTCCGTGCCGGCGCCCGCGACATTCTTCTTCTCGAACAGTCGGCTCCAGTGTCGGCCTACGCCGTCGTCGCGCGCCGCAACAAGCGATCCCGCCGTCCGCAGCTCCAGCGTTGGGTGCAACACGCCCAGGCGCGCCAGAATGCGTGTTCGCAAGTGGCGGTCCTAGAGTTGGTTGTGGTTGCCCCGCCGTCCCAGCGCTCGGACTCGGTTCCGACTGAGATCCCCTCCGAGTACTTGGGTCGTGGGCCTGCAGCAGAAGTACACATGGCCAACTCCCATGAAGTCCCCGCCAAGCTGGCCGGAACGAGCATGAGATCGGCGAAACATCCGGCGCTCGCCGTCCACCTTGCCGTTCTGCCAGTCGGCACACTCGACGGAGCAACGTGGAGTTGTTCCGCACGCCCATCCTCAACTTGGCTGCCGCTGCCAAGATAGCCGATTCCCTTCAGCCGACTGATTCAGAGGCTGGCCGGGGGATCGAGCAAATCCGCGCCCTACTGCACACGGCGCAACAGCAAAACTCGGCGGTCTCCCAGTCGCACAACAGAATCCACAATAGTTCTGTTCATGCGAACACACATCGGTCAGTTCATAGCCCTGGTTCTCATCAGCGACACAGAGGAGGCAGCCGTTCCATAAATCCCGAAGATCGCCGACGTTCACGCACCCCTCCGCGGGGTGGGCCCTACGGGCCCCGACATCATGATGATCGGCGTTCAGTTGGTGACACTTACGACCCAAGGCCCGATGCGAGAGGGCATATCGCCCAGCGGAGGGTCGACACGGGCCGAGCCCACCGCGATGGTCACGATATTGACCATCCGAGTGAAAGCAGGGCCATCATTTCTGGTCCCGAGTGTTTCAGTCGAGCCATCCGTTCGGCTGATATCCCTCCCAACTTCCGATTGGCGACGGGGATCAGCAAGTTTACAGGAGAATCCAAGCCAGAAACGTGGCTGGATGATTACCGAGTGGCAGTCCAGATCGAAGGAGGGGACGACCACGTCGCCATGAAGCACCTCCCTCTGATGCTCGACGGCTCGGCGCGAGCGTGGCTGAACCAGTTGGCCCCCTCAAGCATCTACAGCTGGGCAGATCTGGCCTGAGTGTTCATCATGACCTTCGAAGGGACGTGCAAGCGCCCTGCTGGCCTCGTGGAGATCCAGCACTGTGTCCAGAAGCAGAATGAGCCCCTGCGCAATTTCATTCAGCGTTGGACGACCCTCTACCACACGATGGATAACTTCAGAGAGCATCAAGCAGTTTGCGCCTTCAAGGCAGGCGTGCGGTATAGGGATCTGTACCTGAAGTTCGGCCAAACATGCGACATCTCCATGGGCAAGATGATGGAGATAGCGGCACGCTATGCAAATGGCGAAGAAGAGGACCGCATCCGAAGCGGCAAGCACAAAACAGTCGCCGATGGAGATGGGAGTAACACTCGGAAGCAGAAGCAAAAAGCTCTGTCCACTCCGCAGGCAGAAGCTGCAGCTGTTACCAACGCCAAGTTCAAAGGCAAGGGGAAGGCTCAGTTCACCCCCAAGAAGAAGCAGTTCAACAATCCCATCCTGGACCAGCCATGTTCGATTCATACGAAGATGGATGAAGAGGGCAACGCCATATATCCAAGGCATACCACTCGGCAATGTCGCCTCCTGATCCAGGGGTTCGGCGAAGGGCAACCGAGTGAAAAGGACAATGAACAGGATGAGGAGGATAAGGAGGATCCGTTCCCCCAAGTCCATGCAACACTGATGATTTTCCCTGATGTTGAGAGCAAGAGTCGACTGAAGCTGGTGAACAGGGAGGTGAACATGGCCACCCCTACCAACCCCAAGTTCCTCAAATGGTCTGAGACTGCGATCACCTTTGACCAGTCGGATCATCCAGCACACGTACCCACCCCAGGGAGACAGGCTCTGGTCGTCGACCCGGTGGTGGAAGGAGTCCGACTGCGCAAAGTCCTCATGGACGGCGACAGTGGCTTGAACAACATGTATGCCGACACTCTCAAGGGGATGGGCGTTCCGATGTCCAAACTCAGCGAGAGCAGCATGCAGTTCCATGGAGTCGTCCCTGGACGAAAGGCCAAGTCACTCGGCCAGATCGCGTTGGACTTCGTTTTCGGCTCCGACAAGAACTTCCGCAAGGAAAAGCTGACGTTCGAGGTGGTGGACTTCCAGAGCGCGTACCACGCAATTCTGGGCTGCCCGGCGTATGCACGTTTCATGGCCCGTCCATGTTACGTGTACCTGAAGCTAAAGATGCCAGGCCCGAAAGGCGTGATCACTATCACAGGCAATCGACAGCGGGCCGAAGAGTGTCTGCAGCAGGGGTCAAGGATCGCCGATCAGCAGATGGCTGTCCTCGAGCTTGACGAGTACAAGAAAACAGTCGACCCCGCTGACTTGATGCGTGCGAAGAAGCCAGCTTCGGAGTCTGCATTCCAGTCGGCGGGAGAGACGAAGAAGGTCAGCATCCACCCGACAGACGACACTGCTGCCCCGACGAACATCTCCACCACCCTCGATCCTAAATAGGAAGCCGAGCTCACCCAATTCCTCCGTGAGAACTGGGACATCTTCGCATGGAAGCCCTCTGACATGCCAGGTGTACCCAGGGAGTTGGCTGAGCACCGACTGCATGTGGATCCCACCGCTCGGCCTGTCCGAGAACGCCTGCGTCGGTCCACCGCGCACAAGAGGAAGGCAATCGGAGAAGAAGTGGCCAAGCTTTTGGCAGCTAACTTCATTCGCGAGGTACACCACTCCGAGTGGCTCGCCAATGTTGTCATGGTCCCCAAGAAGGACAAGTCGCTCTGAATGCGCATCGACTTCAAGCATCTCAATAAGGTCTGCCCGAAAGACCATTTTCCCCTCCCCCGCATCGATCAAATTGTCGATTCGACTGCGGGTTGCGAGCGTTTGTCATTTCTGGATGCCTACTCGGGCTATCATCAGATTCGTTTGTATGGCCCCGATGAATTAAAAACAGCCTTCATCACCCCATTCGGGTGCTTCTGCTACATCACTATGCCATTCGGCTTGAAGAATGCAGGAGCTACCTTTATGCGCATGATCCAAAAATGCCTCCTCGACCAGATCGGTCGGAATGTGGAGGCGTATATGGATGATATCGTAGTCAAGTCACGCAAAGGTTCCGACCTGTTGAGTGACTTGGCAGAAACGTTCGCCAACCTTCGTAGGTACGATATCAAGCTCCACCCCACCAAGTGTTCATTCGGTGTTCCCAGCGGAAAGTTACTCGGTTTCTTCGTTTCCGAACGAGGGATCGATGTCAACCCCGAAAATATCGGGACCATCGTCCGAATGGAGAGGCCGGTCAGAATACACGATGTTCAACGGCTCACAGGTTGCCTAGCGGCTTTGAGCAGGTTTATCAGTCGACTCGGCAAGAAAGCACTCCCTCTGTACCGACTCATGAAGAAATCAGATACTTTCGAGTGGACAGATGAAGCCCAAGGTGCATTCGACGACCTCAAAGTCCTACTTTCCACCCAGCCGGTTCTTACTGCTTCGCTCAGTAAAGAGCCCCTTCTTCTGTATATCGCGGCTACAAATCAAGTCGTCAGCACTGTTCTTACAGTCGAACGAGAAGAAGAAGGCAAAGCATACAAAGTTCAGCGGCCGGTGTATTACGTCTCTGAAGTCCTGACCCCTTCCAAGCAGAGGTATCCCCACTATCAAAAACTTATCTACGGGATTTACATGACTGCGAAGAAGGTGGCTCATTATTTCCAAGACCACTCGGTGTCTGTCGTTTCTGATGCTCCGTTGTCGGAAATCCTCCACAATCGGGACGCATCGGGCCGAGTGGCGAAGTGGGAAATGGAGATGTTGTACTGTGATATCAAGTTCGAGGCCAAGAAAGCTATAAAGTCTCAAGCTCTGGCTGACTTCATAGCAGAATGGGTAGAACAACAGCAACCGACCCACATCTACTCGGCTCATTGGACGATGTTCTTCGATGGGTCCAAGATGTTGAATGGCTCCGGCGCTGGCGTTGTGATCGTATCGCCAAAGGGCGACAAACTCAAGTATGTGCTGCAGATACACTTTGATTCCTCCAACAATGAGGCAGAGTATGAAGCTCTCCTTTATGGACTGCGCATGGCCATCGCACTCGGCGTTCGTCGCCAGATGGTCTATGGCGATTCGAATTTGGTGGTTAATCAAGTGATGAAAGAGTGGGACGTCAGGAACCCCACCATGACCACATACTGCAATGCAGTGAGGAAGCTCGAGAAGAAGTTTGAAGGTCTAGAACTCCCCCATGTTCCACGACTGAAGAACCAAGAAGCTGATGAGTTGGCAAAAGTCGGATCCACTCGGAGACCAGTCCCGAGTGACGTCTGCCTCGAGCACCTCCACCTTCCCTTAGTTAAAGAAGACCCTTTCACAGAGGAACCGGTACAACCAAAGAGCTCGACAGATCTGACTGAAGTCGACGTACCTGCTGTGGTTGATCTGATCATGGAAATTCTTGCTGTCATCCCTGATTGGACCGTGCCGATCATTGCATATATCGTGAGGCAGGAATTACTAGAAAACGACGTCCAAGCCAGGCAGATAGTCCGCAGGTCAAAGTCGTTCACTGTCATTTATGGCCAGTTGTACAAGGAAAGCGTTTCAGGCATTCTTCAACGATGCATCTCCCCAGAGGAGGGACAGTTAATCCTGGAAGAAATTCACTCGGGAACCTACGGTCATCACGCCTCTTCAAGAGCAATCGTCGCCAAAGCATTCAGAGCTGGCTTCTTGTGGCTACAGGCGAACGGAATGGCTAAAGATATGGTCGACCGATGTGAAGGCTGTCAGTTCTACTCCAATAAGTCCCACAAGCCAACATCTGCGTTGAAGACAATCCCTCTTGTTTGGCCGTTTGCGGTATGGGGATTAGATACAGTCGGTCCATTCAGGACAGGCCAAGGAGGATACACACATCTGTTGGTGGCAGTCGACAAGTTCACAAAATGGATTGAAGCCAAGCCCATCAAGAAGCTCGACGCCCTAACAGCCATCAAGTTTGTCAGGGACATCATCTCCAGATTCGGGGTACCTCACAGCATAATCACGGACAACGGGACAAACTTTGACTCGGACAGATTCAAAGGTTTCTGTGCAAGCCAAGGTATCCGAGTGGATTTTGCATCCGTGGCGCATCCTCAAACAAACGGACAAGTAGAGTGGGCGAATGGACTTATTCTGCAAGGTTTGAAGCCCCGACTCCTGCGGGAGTTGGGACATGCCGTTGGCGCATGGGTCACCGAGCTATCTTCAGTGCTTTGGGGTCTCCGCACAACCCCGAATAGATCTACAGGGCGATCACCGTTCTTCCTCATTTACGGAGCAGAAGCGGTCCTTCCGAGTGACTTGCTCCACAATGCTCCATGAGTCGAACTCTTCTCTGAAGCTGAAGCAGAACAAGCAAGGCAAGACGGAGTGGACCTTCTAGAGGAGGAGCGCGAGATGGCACTGACTCGCTCAACCATTTATCAGCAAGATCTGCAGCGTTTTCACGCGCGACACGTCAGGAGTCGTACATTCCAAGCAGGCGACCTGGTGCTCCGAGTGGATTAGCAAAGACCTCACAAGTTGGCTCCCGCCTGGGAAGGACCCTTCATCATCTCCAAGGTGCTGAATAATGGAGCATACCGACTCTACAACATCGATCGGGAAACACATGAGCCGCGAGCATGGAACGGAGATCTCCTGAAGCGCTTCTACACATGACCGTCGACTAAAGCTATGTAAAGAACAAGTATTGGTGAAATAATACAAAGCAGATTGAGTTTTTGCAGATTCAAAATTCTTCTGCGGTGGCAGACTCCGGTCTCAAAAAAAAAAACTTAGCTGCCATCAAGAATCGCCTAAGTAGTGACTTTCTCCGAGTGTGCACTAAACGTCGCACTCGGGGACTTAGCTGCGATCAAGAATCGCCTAAGTACTGACTTTCTCCGAGTGTGCACTAAACGTCGCACTAGAGGACTTAGCTGCGATCAAGAATCGCCAAAGTACTAACTTTCTCCGAGTGTGCACTAAACGTCGCACTCGGGGACTTAGCTGCGATCAAGAATCGCCAAAGTACTAACTTTCTCCGAGTGTGCACTAAACGTCGCACTCGGGGACTTAGCTGCGATCAAGAATCGCCTAAGTACTGACTTTCTCCAAGTGTGCACTAAACGTCGCACTCGGGGACTTAGCTGCGATCAAGAATCGCCTAAGTACTGACTTTCTCCGAGTGTGCACTAAACGTCGCACTCGAGGACTTAGCTGCGATCAAGAATTGCCTAAGTACTGACTTTCTTCGAGTGTGCAATAAACGTCGCACTCGGGGACTTAGCTACGATCAAGAATCGCCTAAGTACTGACTTTCTTCGAGTGTGCACTAAACGTCGCACTCGAGGACTTAGCTACGATCAAGAATCGCCAAAGTACTAACTTTCTCCGAGTGTGCACTAAACGTCGCACTCGAGGACTTAGCTGCGATCAAGAATCGCCAAAGTACTAACTTTCTCCGAGTGTGCACTAAACGTCGCACTCGGGGACTTAGCTCCGATCAAGAATCGCCTAAGTACTAACTTTCTCCGAGTGTGCACTAAACGTCGCACTCGGGGACTTAGCTGCGATCAAGAATCGCCTAAGTACTGACTTTCTCCGAGTGTGCACTAAACGTCGCACTCGGGGACTTAGCTGCGATCAAGAATCGCCTAAGTACTGACTTTCTCCGAGTGTGCACTAAACGTCGCACTCGGGGACTTAGCTGCGATCAAGAATTGCCTAAGTACTGACTTTCTTCGAGTGTGCAATAAACGTCGCACTCGGGGACTTAGCTGCGATCAAGAATCACCTAAGTACTAACTTTCTCGGAGTGTGCACTAAACGTCGCACTCGGGGACTTAGCTGCGATCAAGAATCGCCTAAGTACTGACTTTCTCCGAGTGTGCACTAAACCTTGCACTCGGGGACTTAGCTGCGATCAAGAATCGCCTAAGTACGAACTTTCTCCGAGTGTGCACTTAACGTCGCACTCGGGGACTTAGTTGCGATCAAGAATCGCCTAAGTACGAACTTTCTCTGAGCGTGCACTAAACGTCGCACTCGGAGACTTAGCCGCGATGAAGAATCGCCTAAGTACAAATTTTCTCCGAGCATGCACTAACCGTCGCACTCGAGCACTTAACTGCGATCAAGAATCGCCTAAGTACTAACTTTCTCCGAGTGTGCACTAAACGTCGCACTCGGGGACTTAGCGGCAATCAAGAATCGCCTAAGTACGAACTTTCTCCGAGCGTGCACTAAACGTCGCACTCGGAGACTTAGCCGCGATCAAGAATCGCCTAAGTACAAATTTTCTCCGAGCATGCACTAACCGTCCCACTCGAGGACTTAACTGCGATCAAGAATCGCTTAAATGAGAAAGCTTCCTTCGACTGTATCCTACAGATACATTCGGGGACTCAGCAGACCCTCATTGAGGCTCATGTGGATGTCAAGACCACTGACAATTACATGAGTAGCAGACCCTCAATGAAGCTCATGTGGATGTCAAGACCACTGACAATTACATGAGTAGAGGAACCTCATTGAGGCTCATGTAGATGTCAAGACCACTGACAATTACATGAGTAACAACCGGCTCCGAGTACGACCTGACAGTTGCACTCGAAGACTTAGCCGCGATCACGAATCGCCTAAGTACTCTATTGCCTTCGAGTGTATCCTGCAGGTTCACTCGGGAGCTCAGCAGACCCTCAGTGAGGCTCATGCAGATGTCAAGACAACTGACAATTACATGCTCCGCATGTTTTCCATTGGCTTCACCAAGAAATGCCAAACAAAAACACGAGCCAAATTCGTATCAGCAACTCTTTGGAAAAAGAAGAGAAAAAGGTTCGATTCAAATTCGAAGTTCACCTAAGGATAGTTGGCTCGGTGTAGATCAAGCTTATCCACATGAACCAAGAATGTGACGGCCAACAGCAGTGGCCAAAGTTTATTACAATCAACACTCGGCATACCGAGGTAAAAGTTTTCTCAAGTGTCGTCAGGACTAGTGATGGGACTGGCAGGCTCTACGAATGTATCAAGGTCGATCCCGTCGGCGATGCGGGTGGTGCTCTCAAGGAAGGTCTCCATGAAGTCTTCGTATCGAAGCTTTTTCGTGTCCGCGACCTGCAACGCCTTCAGCTTCTCTTCGCGCACCTCCTTGCAATGCACTCGGACTAGAGACAGAGCGACGTCCGCACCACAGCGAGCCGCAGACTTCTTCCATGACCGCAGTCGGTTCGGGACCTGCTCCAGCCAAGTCATCAAGCCTTCCATCTCGTGCCGAGACTCATCTTCAGGCCAAAGCTCCTTGTCGATTCGGCCGACGACTTCTCTCAGTCGACCGATGAAAGGTCCAACTTTGCCCAGCCGAATGTGCGCTCGGAGCAGATCTCGATTGGCGTCCTCGTCGAGTGGAATGTTCTCAAGCATCGACCGCTCAACGTCAGCTGCTTCAACCTCAGCGTCCATGCAAAAATCTGCAAAGACATGACGACCAAACAGTCAGCGCAGAATGAAATGCACGGTCCACAAGCACTCAGAAAAACAAGACTTACCACCCAGAAGCGCAATCATCTTCCGGGCCCAATCACTGACATAATTTTCCTGTGCTATGCACCGCGTGTTCAGCATCTTCATCTGCCCCATCAGCTCCGTCCTTTGTTTCCTCATTTTCTCCACCTCAGCAGTCAAAGCCTTCTTCGCCTCATGGGCCTGCTCCAATGACTTTTCTCGTTCTGCCAGAACATCCTTCATACCAGCCATTGCAACCAATGCCGCATCCAGTTCACCAGCAAACCGAACCTTTTCAGCCCTAACAGTCTCGTACGCTGTCCCCATCTCGCAAGTTTTCTGCCAGTCAGCGCCAAGAGACGGTCAGACAAATTCAACAATAAAAAATCTAAGTTCTTCAGACCCCTGCCGACGCAAGCAGTCGACAGCGGTCCCAGGGACTACACCCAGTGGGTTCACTAAGAGTGACCCCACTGGCATGAAACTCAAACAGGTCCGCCCTATTGAGCTACATGAAAACACCTAAGCCTATGAGGCTACTACTACCCGACCTGAGTAAAATTACTCTCGGGGACTCATTCAGTAGGTGCACTCCGAGTGCCCCAACTGTTAGCATTCGAACAGATTAATTTTTGATCTGCTCAAGTCAACAAAAAATGTGTTTAAGGACAACTGCCGGTGCAAGCACTCGACAGAAGTCTTGGGGACTACACCCACTGGGTTCACTAAGAGTGAACCCATTGCAAAAATCATATGATATCCAAGCACACCCACTGGGTTACAAGAGAAAAGTAAATACTTACTAGCTCACTTACTCGGATATCGTCCCGCAGTTCCAACCGGCGGAACAGCCTCAAGGACAGGCACCGCAGCTTGCTCAGACCTTCCCTGGTCATCATCCTCCACAAAAATCACCCCTGAGAGAAACCCGACCGAACGGCGTGAGACCACAGGAAAAAGGCAAGACCAAAGACAGAATTGGTGACGCAATAACGTAAGATTTCGGAGTCACTACGACGCACCTGGCTGGGATGTGGCAACGTTGTCCATGTCCATGGGGTCATCCCCCTGGCGTGTCGGAGAGGTGGCAGAGGTTGCAACTCTGTCGAGTAAAATACATTCGACCAATAAGCAGGAGTTCAATCAAGTACTGAAGGAAGATAGAAGGACAATGCACTTATGTTGAGGTGACGGGAACCGTGACCCTCATCCGCGGCAAGGCCTTCCGAGGCTTAGGTCCACTCGGTTTTGCTGCTTTGGAGGGTTGGATCCCTGGTCCTCTTTGCGCTCCGAACGCTCGGAGCCACGAGAACGGCTGGCGAGGCACTCGGTGCCACAGGAGCAGATGGAGGAGCTCGCGGCGCACTCGAGGACGCTGGAGGAGCTGAAGGAGCCACTGGTTCATGAGGGCGCTTAGTCCGAGGATGTGGCTGCGGAGGCGGCGAGTTCTGCTCCTCATCTGCCTCTTCTTCTTCTGCGGACTCCTCTTCCGTCTCCCCGCTGTCAGAGACGTACTCGCCGCTCTCCACGCTGCCCTCCTGGCTGCCTTCTTCCTCCTCGGCCGGATTCCCATTCGAGACAGGAGAAAACCAGTTAGTCCACTCCTGCATGAGATACAGTCGACGACATCAGACGTCAGACAGTGATTCAAGAAAGCAATAAATCTAAGACAGTTGTGTGCACTCGACAAGTTGTACTCACTGCGTTTGGAGGAGGGTTGTCCGCCCGGAAGGCCTTCACTCGCCGAGATCCTCTAGGGTTTTCGCAGGCGTCGGTGATGTTGAGGACCCACGACACCAACATCTCCCCGGTCACGCACTCGACGTTGGTCCGAGTGGAGTCCTCAGGCCCTGTGTAATGCCACATGGCGTGGTGTCGAGCTTGCAAAGGCTGGATACGCCGACCCAGGAAAACCTCCAGCAAATCTATGCCAGTGACTCCCTTTCGGATGACCTCTGCAAGCGCGTCGACCAGAGGCTGGATCTCGATTTTCTCCGCCTTCGTAAGCGCGAGCTGCCTAGGAGGAGCTGGTCGGTCTAAGCTAAAAGGAGGGAGTCCAGTGGAAGCATTCGGACAAGCGACGTCCTGGCAGTAGAACCATGTCGACTGCCAGTTCCTAATAGATTCACTCAACTGCAGAGCAGGATAGCTACTTTTACTCTTCTTTTGAAAGCCTAAGCCTCCGCAGAGCTGGAGAAGGTGGGCTTTGTCATCCGACTGGCTAAGCCGTTTGATGGTCTGGGATCTAGCAGAGAAGATATGTTTGAAAAGCCCCCAATGGGGGGGACAGCCAATGAAACACTCGCACAATACGACGAAGGCAGAGAGATGAGCTATGGCATTGGGAGGAAAATGGTGGAGCTGCGCCCCAAAGTGGTTCATGATACCTTTGAAGAAGGGGTGTGGTGGCAGAGAAAAACCTCGGTACACGTGGCTGAGGAGCAAGACGCGCTCCCCCTCCCGGGGCGCCGGCTCGATCTCGCCTTCTGCCGGCAACCTCCACGATTCGTGCGCGATCATCCCGTGCTCCACCAACTCCAGCAGGTTCTCCTCCGTCACCGTGGAGGGGAGGAAATCCCCCTAGATCCACCCCCCCGGGAGCGTTCGCTGCCGCCGCTGAGCAGGAGCCGCCGCCTTCACCTTCTTCTTCTTCACCTCTTGCTTGCTAGTCTGCCCTTTGGTCATGGCGGAGGGTGCGGATTCGCAGGGGAGAAGAAGGAGGAAGGAGCTTGAGATGCGTAGGAGGTGGCGAGAGGAGCGGAGCAGGCAAGTGCAAGATATCCGACGAGTGTAACGAAAAAACCCTCGCCGCTGAGGTTTAAGTAAGGTTCCGACTACATCACTGGCAAGTGGCCCTGAAATCTTATCCCCCGACCGGTCGCGGCGATATCAGTGGAGAGGATGAAGGCGCGGGGATCGAGGCGTCAGGTACTACTCGAGCGTGATGCCGTCATCCCCGCTGAGCGCGTGGTAACCGAAATTTGAGGATCCCGGAAAATCCGCCGCTGTCAGTTGACTAGTCACGTCAGAAGATACCATGGAAGCACTCGGTTTCCGACAGTTTGTTTCACAAATACTTCCACTCGGATCGTTGGTCAGAGAAGATAAAATGGATCGAGGCAAGCAACGCCAAAGTCGCATCCGTACCAGTCGGATCCATAATTCAAGCATCGCTTTGTCGTTCCAACCCCAATCCATTCGGGGACTAATGATGGGGTTATAGTCCTAGGGTAGGGTCATAGGCCTGTGATGTAGGTCCTACCCTAGGACTACCCCTCGTAAGGAACAAGGCCCTTAGTCAGTTCCGACTAAACTAAGGACTTCCCATCATCCAGTCGGTAACGGACCCTCCACCATCCAGTCGGAGGTGAGCATTCATAGTATATCAAACTAACCGACTAGATTCCAGTCTGTGCATCGTAACCCCCCAGGAGGGAAACGGTCGTACGTTTCCATGTGCCTTTATTAGCATTTAAGACATACGTTACCTATAACGTAGGCATTTATTCGCCACTACTCCACTCCTGTGCACCGAACCGTTGTGGAGGGCAGCGCACTCTATATAAGCCGCCCTCCCCCACTAGTGCAGGGGTTAGCAATTCACTGTATTCCATATTCCACTCGACAACAAGCTCCCAGAGCACTGAGACGTAGGGCTATTACCTCCACCGCAGAGGGGCCTGAACTCATACAACCTCGCCGTAGCTAAGGCTCTGCCCATCCTTTCGTACCCTACACATCTACTGTCAGACTTATATCCACGACAGTAGCGGTCAATCCTGAAACTACAATTGTAGTGGCCACAACTCCTCAAAATGAACAACAACATAATCTTCAACCAAAGCCTCATCAGCCCTTCTCTAAAAGGCCAAAGTTTGAGAAGAAAGACTTTTATGAGGAACACCATTACTTCACAGGAGAAACTTCTTATGATAGCCTATGCATCAGGCACGGAAAGTTTAGGACCAGAAATCAACTCAACTACTATGCTTCGGTGCTCTACGGAAGAAATAAGACATTTCTTCATACCCATGTTCCACATTGTGACATGGAGGAAATTCCTTGCTTCTCCCCAGTACTTAGTGTTCTTCACAATGGAGGGCTATGGCCATGCTGCATATCTATTGGTGATTGGAATACTGACATCATTTTTTAGTTCTACGCCACACTACACATCTCTGGTGACCCCAAAGACGTCAACTCATGGGTTCTGGACTAGATGACACAGCACACTCACTACAAAGCTCCAACCACAGAATTGCTACGAGCTACTCCACTCCCAATTCCTTTAGATGAAGCAATTAGACTTTATGATGAAAGAGAACTGCCAAATCATCTAATGGAAGTCCTCATGAAACCTTTGGCTCCAGGTCAACTACCGAGGACAAGATTCCTTGTGAAAGAATTGTAGTATGTGCGCAGGACAGTTTACAGAATACTCTCATACTCCATCCCACCAATCAAGGGGCATGACAAGGAAGAAGATCTTGTTGGGATCATGAAGAATATCATGTTTCACATTGGTCATGGCAACAAAATGAATCTTCACGATTTCTTCTTAAGGACTTTGGCAGACAATGCTTTGTCACCATTTGAGCTGGAGATTTATGCACCTTGGATCATGACATTCATCAAGAACAGATCTTCCATCAACTATCAAGCTGACTTTCAAAATCACCTCGGCTATCTGCCGCCTCTCAAAGTCATCAAGAGCACTTTTGAACCTATTGAAGGCAAAGGCAAGTCTGTGATTGATGAAGGAAATCGACCCCTGAATGGTCAATTTCGTAAGGCTGCCTCTTATTCCTCATATGATGACACTGCCACTCAAGAATCTGATGGCAGAGCAAAGCCTCCAAGCCCAACAGCCCCAAGGGTGATGACTAACAGAGAGCTACTCTTCAGTCTTCACCATAAAGTCGATCGCAATCACAAGTGGGTAAAACGTCAGTTTGGCGCCATTGTGAAAACCCTCAACGAGACTCAAAATGCTGTGAAGAAAAATCACTATTATATTCATGAGGTATTTGATCACACTTGGGCCATTTTGTCTCACCTGAAGACTGCCGAGGAACTTGACGAAATGGAATTTACTCAAGACTTTGACTCCTCATGGCCTCCGAAGAAGAAATTAAAGCCTATTCTAATGAGTTGTACCTTAAGCCCGATGGTGTTCTTACTATTTTGAACGTTTTTCTTCGCATGCTTATTCCTCAAGTTTATTAATGCAGGCATGCTGAAATTCGGCACACACCATTTTTCATCATACATTTCTAATTCCTCATACTATATGTCAAATATATGCATGAATTGCAAGATACAGGGGGGATCTCCATGATATAAATCATCAATGTGCATCTTCTATTCAAAGCAAATTCCTCAAAACATGCACATCTTCACGGGGAGTTTCGTCGTATCTTGACTTCAAATTCCTCAAAGTTTGTACTTACATTCCATATTATTATCCTCATTGAAAACTTAACCTAATTGTCATCAACCACCAAAAAGGGGGAGATTGTAAGTGCATCTAGTGCCCCTTAGTGATTTTGGTGGTTTGAAGACTTATAGGTTAAGATACTGATATGTTTGTGAGTGTACACATGCTCTATAAGTCACTCGGGAGTTTGAGCTATTCGATTAATATAGACCCCTAAAAATGTATGTCTTCCGGTGAAGACTTTGGTCATTCCTTGAAGACTTTGATCGCGAAGAAATTGCGAAGAAATTGATATTCCTCATGAAGATATTGAAGATGAGGAATTCAGTGTGTCTTGAAGAGAACACTCTGAAGACTTTGAAGCTTGAAGATTTAATATTTCTGTTTCAATTCCTTTACACTTGACTCATAGGAATGTCGTACTGTTAAAGGGGGTCGAGGTAAAACTACAGAATGATTTTCCTCATGATGCTCAACCCAAGACTAAATTTACCAAAGCCTCAAAGTGAGGAATATGAGAGACATGATGAGTTTCACATTAGAAAGTTCCGACCGTTGCCGCGCCACGCGCCACCTCACAGATCTTATCCACCCAATCGTCATATTATTAAAGGGCATTTATGTCAAATCATGTCAGGATGCTCCCAACCTATAAATAGCCCCCCCCCACAACCACTACTTGGTTGGCTGCTCCGAGATAAACTGATGCTAGTCATTTAGAGCAACCCAAATTCCTTAGAGTCTTCTAGAGAAAATCATCAAGTGAGCAAATACCCGAAACACCAATCCCAAACAAAAAACCCAAGTGATTGAGCATCACTTCAGATTTTGTTCCTGTGCGAAACCGATGCTTGTTACCTTTGAGGACTGTGCATCCGCCATACGGTTAGGCGCCATGGTCTGGAGCATCCAACAGTCAATTGTGGATCGCTGGGTGACCAAGTTTGTGAGGGTTTGGAAGTCTGGCCTGAAGACTTAGCTCAAGGAGAATATAGTAGGGGCTGTGTGCCCGGGATTGTGTGTCCTTTGGTTTCAAAACCAAGCCGCTCTGAACCAGACGTACAACTGTCACAACAGTTGGAACTGGGTCATCAACAACTGTATTCATCGAGCTATGGGTTCTATTTGTTCAACTCTCTCATTTCCTCAACTGTATGTTCAAGACATTCATCTGTACTGTTTGAAGAATTTGTGTGAAGACTTTCTGTGAATTTCCTCATCCTCAAATTCTTCACTTGAGTTAATCTTCACCTGCTTACTGTGTACTTGCGAACTGTCCAAACCAATTCTCTAAAATCTCATTGAGTACTTTGTTGTAGACGTTTTTGCACACCTGATCCTGTACTATTTCCGCTGCACTCAGTTCATGACCGAGGACTTTCCTCACCGGGAATTTACTCAGTGATGAAATTATATAAATCTCCTATTCACCCCCCTCTAGTCGATATAACGCACTTTTAGGCATCAATATCATGAACATGTGTATCACGACGATTGAGATTCAATAAACCTGAAAGTGCGTTATATCGACTAGAGGGGGGGTGAATAGGAGATTTTTAGTATTTCATCACTGAGGAAATTCCTTTTGAGGAAATTCCTCACTGATGACTAACTTACAGCGGAAACAATTAAGGATCAGTTGTGCAATTGTTCACAACAGCAGTATTACTGAGTGAAGATTATGAAAACAGATTTCACAACAAGCAGGCAAGCAGAATATAGATGATGATTTACTCAAGTGAAGAATTTGGGGTTGAGGAAATTCAGAGAGAGTCTTCAGCAAATTCTTCAAACAGTCACAGTGAAAGTCATCAACACATAATACAGAGAATGTAAAGAGTTGAGGAATTAGAACCCGATTCTTGGTGAAGACTGTTGTTGATGACCCAGTTCCAACTGCGTGACAGTTGTACATCTGGTTTGGAGCGGCTTGGTATTTAAACCAAAGGACACCCAGTCTCGGGACACACAGTCCCTACCGTATTCTCCTTGAGCTAAGGACACACAGTCCACACCCAACACTCGTGGTAAGTCTTCAGGGCAGACTTCCAAACCCTCACAAAATCGGTCACCCGGCGATCCACAATTTACTGCTGGATTGCTCTAGACCATGACGCCTAACCGTCTGGAGGATGCACAGTCCTCAAAGGTAAAAGGCTTCAGTCCCACACAGGAACAACTTCTTCAGTGATGCTCAATCACTAGATTTGGTTTGTGGTTTCGGTGGGTGGTGTATTTCCTCACTGATGATTTACTCTCTAAAGCTCTGAGGAATTGGGTTGCTCTTATGACAAGTGTCAGTTTCTAGCGGAGCAGCCAACCAGCTAGTGGTTGTGGGGGGTGGCTATTTATAGCCTGGGAGCATCCCGACATGATTTGACATTAATGCCCTTAAATAATATGACCGTTGGAGTGGATAAGATCAGTGACTTGGCGTGGCTTATCAAAACGGTCGGGACTCTCAACTGTGAGAGTCCTCATGTTACTCATATTCCTCACTTGAGGCTTTTGGTAGGATTTGGCTTGGGTTGAGCATCATGAGGAAGTCTATTCCATAGTGTTACTTTGACCCCCTTTAACAGTACGGTGTACCTATTCATCAAATGCGAAGAAAGTAAAACAGAAAACGAAAATCTTCACGCTTCAATTTCTTCAGAACGATTTTCTTCAGGAACCACCGATCTTCTCAATATCAATATCTTCATGGGGAATATCCATTTCATCGCAAATTCTTCGCGATTCATTTCTTCAGCTTTAGACCAATTTCTTCAACTGAAGACATATATTTTTAGGGGTCGATATTCTTCAAATATCTCAAACTTATCAATGACTTATAGATCCTGTGTACACTTAAAAACACATTAGATACTTAACCTATAAGTCTTCAAACCACCAAAATCACTAAGGGGCACTAGATGCACTTACAATCTCCCCCTTTTTGGTGGTTGATGACAATTAGGTTAAGTCTTCAACAGGGATCAAAAATATGAAGTGTAAATGCTCATTTGAGGAATTTGAAAACAAGATTCACAGAGACTCCCCCTGAAGATGTGCATACCTTGAGGATTTTGCTTTTATAGCATATGCACATTGATGATTTATATCATGGAGATCTCCCCCTGAATCTTGTAAATCATACATACATATAACATGTCATATGAAGAATATGAAGATGCATGATGGCAAATGGTATCTGACGAATTCCAGCATGCGTGCATTAAAACTTGAGGAATAAGCATGCGAAGAAAAATGTTCAAAAGCGTCAGAGTACCATCGGGCTTAAGTTACAACTCATTACATAAAAACTTCAGAAGAGCCAAGAGTTTGTAACTTAAATATAGTTTATAAGCCCCAAAAATAAATCCCGTTTGAAGACTAACTCTCAAGTTTCTCCCCCTTTGTCATCAAGTGACAAAAAGGGACAAACTGAGGACTAACGCCCGTGAAGACTTCATTGCTTGGCAGTTGATGAAGATCCTTGGTGCTTCTTGGGTGTAGTCTTCTTCCTTGGGCCTGTCGCGGTGTCAAGTTGTTCCTCATCAGATTCGGCGGTGCGGAAGGACGAGAAGGAGCTGTCTTCAAGATCTGGCACTGGAATGGGCCTGAAATTCTTCTTGGGAGGCCACGACCAGTCAAAGTCCTGCTCAAAGTTCAATTCTTCAAGCTCAGTCTGGGTCTTCAGATGTGCAAGGGTAGCCCAGGTGCGATCAAAAACCTCATGCAGATAGTGATGATTAAGCTTCACACTGTTCTGTGTCTCAGTGAGGGTTTTCACAATGGCACCAAACTGGCGTTTGACCCATTTGTGGTTGTGATCCACCTTCTGATGAAGACTGAGAAGAAGTTCTCTGGTGGTTAGCATGCGAGGAGGAACTGGGCTTGGCGGACGAGTCTCAATGTCGTCCCATGAGGAATATGCATCTGGTTCTTTGAACTGGCCATCAAGGGGCCTGCTTCCTTCATCAATCATAGACTTGCCTTTTCCCTCAATGGGCTCGAAAGTCTTCTTGTTGACCCGGATAGGAGGCATATAACCAACATGGTTCTGGAAATCTGCGTGAAAGTTGATGCCTGTCCTTGTCCTGAGGAATCTCATGATCCATGGTGCATAGATTTTGTGATCATAGGGGCACATTGCATTGTCAGCCAAAGTCCCCAAGAAGAAATCATGGATATTCATGGGGATACCGTGAATGATGTTGAAGAGGATGTTCTTCATGAGGCCGACGACATCTTCGTCATCATCATGGCCTTTGATTGGCGCTAGCACACTGCAGAGAATGCGGTACACAGACCGTGGTGTGTACTTTAGCTCATGGACGAGGAATGTGGTTCTTGAGGGTTTTCCTGCAGCCAAAGGCTTCATGAGGACTTCCATCATTCCATTTGGTAGCTCACGCTCACCATAAAGCTTCACTGCCCCTTCTGAAGGAATTGGTACGGGCAATTCTCTGAGGAGTTCAGACGCTGGAGCCTTGTAGTGAGTATTTTGGGTCATCCAGTCGAACACCCAAGTGTTGATGTCATCAGCATTGCCCGAGATGTGCAGAGTTGAATAGAACTGAAGAATTAGCTCACTATTCCAATTTGATATGTCGGAGCACATAGGGAGCAAACCTGCATCATGTAGTACACTGAGGACTGGTTCCATGCAGGGAATTTCTTCAAGGTCAGCATGAGGAATGTGCCTGTGCTGGAATATCTTGTTGCGGCCACAGAGCACAGAAGCATAGTAGTTCATCTGCGTTCTTGTCCAAAAATTTCAGATGCCGCATTTGAGGCTTGTCATAAGGATTCTCTCCGATGAAATACATGCGTTCCTCAAAGAAATTTTCTTTCTGAAACTTTGGCCTCTTCGAGAATGGCAGGCGCTGAACTGGATTGAGATTGTGCTGAGGAATGGGAGGGGAAACAACCATGGCAAATTCTGGGTTGAGGACAATGAACTCATTGTCAGGGGCGGGAACATTTTCTTCAGCAGTTTCCTCAGGATGAGGAATTTCTTGTTCTAGCTGAGCATCAGGCTGAGGAATTTCTTCATCCTTCTCAGCTTGAGGAGTTTGATCAGCTTGTTCAGTGGGAGGAGCCTGCTCAGACTGGACATTTTCTTCAGCTTGATTTTCATCAGCTGACTTTGTGACAGAAGCAGATTCATCAGCTGCTGCAGCTGAGGCTTCAGTAGTCTCATTCTGAGGAATATGAGGTTGAGGACTGTCATCAATTTGTATTTCCTCATCAGTATGCTCCTCAGAGGCAGCATCCTTCATTTCCTCATCTGCCCTCGTAGTGTGGTCACCAACGACGACCATTTCAAATGAGGGTGCAACATTAAGAGGCACCGGGTCCAGTGGGGAAGATTCTTCAATTTCCTTGAGGCGTTTTGCCTCAATCTTTTCTTCTGCTGAGGAAGCTTTTCTCTTCTTTGCTTCCTTCTCAGCGGCCCTTGTCTTTTTCGCGTCTGATGCAGACGGAATTAACTTCTTCACCTTTGAAGTTTTTGGGGAAGGTGTTTTCTTAACAGATTCTTCAGCTGGCAGTGAGGAACCAGCTGGAACATAGTCATCATCCTGCTTTGGTGAAGCAGCTGGATCGGTAGCAGTTTCATCAGGAGCGGTCTCAGTGATGATTTCTTCAATGGCCGGCTCATCAGCACGGCGCTCTTGGTATGGTTCCTCAGCTTGAGGAATTTCCTCCTCAACAGGAGATGCATCTTTTGGCTGTTCAACCAGGGGCTGAGGAGTTGGTGCTGGTGGGGGGTGATGTCTCTTGTAGTCATCAACAACACTAGTTGCTAGCTTGATGAAATTGCTTTTGATGCTTGTTCGATCTGACAGTTTCTCACACTTGTCAGTCAAGACTTGCAGCTCTGCCTGGGTGGACACCAATGCTTCAGGCGTCCGTTTGAGCACATTTTGCCTGAGGAATTTCTCCTTTCTGGCCTTTGCAATCTTTGCCTGCTTGGCCTTCTGTTCCTTCCACTTGGCTTCGTTTATGAAAGTAGCCACCATGTGGCTGACACCAGGAGGAAGTTTCAAATCATCACTGGGTGTGTTTGGGTCTTCATACCACACATTGATGAAATCGAGGAGGACCTTGGGGTCCATCGCCAGAGGAATAGCACTGCCTGATGCTTGTGCTACCCTTTCTTGTTTGTTCCTGATGATGGCTTCCAGAGTTTCATCATCATATTCTTCACTTCCCTCTGATGTAGACGGGACTGTGATGATTTTGCTTGGACTGGGCAGAGGTGCAGGTTCAGTAGTAGCCAAAATCTTCACATGGGGTGTTGAAGACTTTGTCTCCGAGCTAGTTGCAGCTGGGAGTGAGGAGCTGGAGCTGGTAGTCGTAGTCTTTACGACTTTCTTCTGTACTGGCTTTGGAGGTGGAGCTGAGGACTTTGGTGTAGATGCGATTGGTGCTGAGGGTTTTGGCGCTGATGGTTTTGGTGTGGACGGTTTTGGAACCGAGAGTTTTGGAGCTGAGGGTTTGGTGACAGAGGCCTGTGCAAACTTTTCTTGGGGTTTTGAAGCTTTTGCCTTTGCTGGCACAGACTTTGGTTGAGGAATCTTGGAGCCTGAGGTTTCTGGTGCTGAGGAATGAGCAGCACCAGAGGCAGCAGCTGAAGATTCATGAAATTTCTTCACTGCTGTTTCTGCTTGCTTCTTGAGCTTGGCCAGATGTCTTTCTTTTTCCTCTCGGTAGTCATCAAGTGTCATGAGACTTGACGGATGAGCAACTTGATGATCCTCAAGTGGGGCCCTTCTGCCAGGAGGCTTCAAAGCGAATTTCTTCGCGTATTTTGGAGTCACAAACCTGTACTCCTTCCACTCCTTTGCCCATCTGTGTTCAATTTTCTGCAGCCTAATCTTTCTTTTAGGCATAGTCTCAGGTTCATCATCACGCGTGCAGTAGTCCAGGTATATGTCATCAGGAATGTCCATAGCTGTGTTCTGCTCCAGTTTCTTTCCTCCCCTCTGTTTCCTTTCTTCCTCCATTTTCTTCAGACGAGGAATTATCTGAGGATTTTGAACTCTTGAGGATTCTGATGAGCCTTGAAGAGTTTCTTCCAGAAACGCTGCAAATGAGTTAATGTGATGAGAACCAAGAGATTCATCAGCTGACATGTGTGTACCTGTGAACAGAGTATAGTTGCGAGGAATTTGGAGAGGTCATATGCGTTCTCAGATTTGAAGAAAATGGAAAAGTTTGACAGTTTGAGGAATATAACCAGTGGTTGAGAAATTTGCTTAAGCATTCTGTTCTTGGGTTCCAGAGTTGTACAGATCCGAAAATTCGCACAATTGAGGAATCTCGTGAAAATCATAGATGCTTAGCTAGTTCATCAATGATTGTGGTGATGGATAGTGTTTGAGGAATCATGTACGCATCGTATCTTGAAGAAAAACAGATTTCACAGGGGAGAGGTAAAATTTTAGATCTAATCTGTTGTAAAAAATGGGATATAATTACCCTGGAAGGTGCGAGCGAAGAACACAAAAAGGTGGTGTTGGAGAGGTTCTTCGGTCAAGTGTCCAATGCACCCTAACTTGGCAGCAGAGGACGTCTACAGCGGCGGCGGACGTAGATGTTCCGTCTCCGGCGTGATCCTGGCGGCGAGAAGGTTGAGGCAGTGAAGCTCTTCCTTGCCGGCGACAAGACTACCAGCGGTGGCGCTAGGGTTTGGTGTGCTGTGGCAGGAGAGCGATGAGGCGAAGAAGATGATACCGAGGGGGTTAAGGACATATTTATAGCCCGAAAGTTACTGTTTGGCGCAAAAGTTTCGGACCGAATAGCCCTTGCCTCTACGTCTCCGCAGGACACGTGTAGCTCCCGTACGATGCGGTGGAGATAGTGGAGATCGTGGCTATCCAATCGTGGGAAGTGGGGTTTTCGTTACTGTTCCTTTGAAGAAAACAATTTTTCGAAGATTTGAGGATTTTCGTTACAAAATCATCAGCTGACAAGGATGCAGTGAGGATTTTGAACAAAGTTTCAAGTAGAACGCATATGAAGAATTGAATAGACTGGATAAGTATAGCATAGAGGGAAAAAGGGTCCGATCACATTCACTTAGCAGAAACAAAAACTTGAAGAAATAGCAATAAGTGAATGCTGTTGAGGACTAGAAATCACAGTCTACCTAGACAAATGAAAGTCATCAAGTGTTTTTGAAGATTTTGCAATAGATCATCACAATTAAGAACAGCTGTTTTGATGAAAAATGCATTGTGAGGAATTTGATCATTTGAAGAAAATCAACTTGAGGAATTTCACATTGGGCGGTGGCGTTGCCCACCATATAAGAATGTTGATTACAGACGCCGCGTACAATTGTCGTAGGGCCCTGAGAATCAATTTCTTCGTTAATTTCTTCACATTCAGAGTGATTTTCTTCATTTGTTGAAGAAAATCGTTTCATCATGTGTTGCACATCTAAGTCATCAACTTTGCATAAGTGTTAGGATGTGTGCATGCTTTTACAAAACATTTGAAGACTCTAAGATATTTAGCTCACACCGCAACTTGCAAAACCTTTTCTCATCCAAGGGCTTAGTGAAGATATCAGCCAGTTGATCATCAGTCTTCACATGGTCCATGAGGATATTGCCCTTGAGAACATGGTCCCGAAGAAAATGATGATGAATCTGGATGTGCTTGGTCTTCGAGTGCTGTACTGGGTTGTAGGCAATCTTGATAGCACTCTCATTGTCACAGTAGAGAGGCACATTCTTCATGTTGATGCCGTAGTCCTTGAGGGTTTGCTTCATCCATAGTAATTGAGCACAGCAAGAACCAGCAGCAATGTACGCAGCTTCGGCAGTGGAGAGTGAGACGCAGTTCTGCTTCTTTGAGGACCAGCAAACCAGTGATCTTCCGAGGAAATGGCATGTGCCAGATGTTGACTTGCGATCCACACGGTCACCAGCATAGTCTGAATCAGAATACCCTACCAAATGTAGATTGGAGCCCTTGGGATACCATAATCCTAGTGTTGGTGTGTGAGCTAAGTATCGAAGAATATGTTTCACAGCCTTATGGTGTGATTCCTTCGGCTTTGCTTGAAAACGTGCACACATGCAAACACTAAGCATTATGTTTGGCCTAGATGCACATAGATACAATAAAGAGCCAATCATGGAACGGTATACCTGCTGATCAAAATCTTTACCATTTTCATCAGTGCCGAGGTGACCGTTGGTAGGCATTGGAGTCTTGGCAGCTTTGCATTCATGCATGTCGAATTTCCTCAGAACATCCTTGAGGTATTTCTCCTGTGATATGAAGATTCCATTGTTTTGTTGACGAATTTGAAGACCTAAGAAGAATTTCAGCTCCCCCATCATAGACATCTGATATTCTTCACTCATCATATAGGCAAATTCATCACTGTATCTTTTGTCAGTACAGCCAAATATGATATCATCAACATAAATTTGACATACAAACAGTTCATTATCATAAGATTTTGTGAAAAGAGTTGGATCGAGTGAACCAGGTTTGAAGCCTTTCTTCATGAGGAATTCCTTCAATGTATCATACCATGCCCGAGGGGCTTGCTTGAGGCCATACAGAGGCTTTTTGAGTCTGAAGACTTTGTCTGGATTCTTTGGATCCTCAAAACCTGGGGGCTGAGCAACATATACTTCTTCCTCAAGCTTACCATTGAGGAATGCACTTTTCACATCCATTTGATATAAGATGATGTTATGATGATTAGCATAAGCAAGTAGAATTCGAATAGCTTCAAGTCTAGCAACAGGTGCAAAAGTTTCATCGAAATCTATTCCTTCAACCTGGGTGTAGCCTTGGGCTACAAGTCGTGCCTTGTTCCTCACCACTTGACCGTCCTCATCTTGCTTGTTTCGGAAAATCCACTTGGCGCCGATGATGTTATGCTTGCGAGGATCGGGTCGTTTGACGAGCTCCCATACGTCATTCAGCTTGAATTGAAGAAGTTTGTCTTGCATGGCTTGGATCCACTCCGGTTCCAGAAAAGCCTCAGCTACTTTTGAGGGTTCTGTGATAGATACAAAAGAGAAATGCCCACAAAAGTTAACTAAGTGTGAAGCTTTTGAGCGAGTGAGAGGACCTGGCGCGTTGATGTCGTTGAGGATTTTGTCAAGTTCTACTTCATTTGCAATCCTCGGATGAGCTGGTTGAGGATTTTGTCTGGGCTGAGGAAGTGGTGTAGTTGCAATTTCCTCAGGAGCATCTTCTTGGTTTCTGTCAGCGATAGGGATTATTTCTTCTTCAATTTCCTCAGTGGGAACTATGTCTTCAGTAGGCTTAAGCTTTATCGCTTCCTCAGGGGACAGTTTATCTGGATCAGAAGGCAAGTGCTCTCTTTGCGAGCCATTAGTTTCATCGAACCGCACATCTACAGTCTCAACAACTTTGTTGTGATAGTTGTTGAAGACTTTGTAGGTGTGCGAATCCTTTCCATAACCGAGCATAAAACCTTCATGTGCCTTAGGTGCAAATTTTGAGCTATGGTGAGGATCTCTAATCCAGCATTTTGCACCGAAGACTTTGAAATAACTTACATTGGGTTTCTTCTCAGTGAGGAGTTCATATGAGGTTTTCTTGAGGAATTTGTGAAGATATACCGTGTTGATGATATGGCATGCAGTGTTGATTGCTTCAGGCCAGAAGCGACGAGGAGTCTGATATTCTTCAAGCATAGTTCTTGCCATTTCAACCAGAGTCCTGTTCTTTCTTTCGACAACACCATTCTGCTGAGGAGTATAAGGAGCAGACAATTCGTGAGTAATACCAAGTTCATCAAGACAATCATCAAGACCAGTGTTTTTGAACTCGGTTCCATTATCACTCCTAATATGTTTGATCTTGATGCCGAAGTTCGTCGAGGCCCTTGAAGAAAATCATTTGAAGATTTCTTGCACTTCAGTTTTATACACTATGATATGCACCCAAGTGTATCTGGAATAATCATCAACTATGACAAAGCCATATAAAGATGCTGCATTGGTTAGTGTTGCATAGTGAGTAGGTCCAAACAAATCCATATGAAGCAATTCAAATGGACGGGTAGTGGTCATGATGGTTTTGGAGGGATGCTTGGATCTGGTCATTTTCCCAGATTCACAAGCACCGCAGAGATGATCCTTGAGGAATTTGACAGATTCGATGCCAATGACATGCTTCTTCCTAGCAAGTGTGTGCAAATTCCTGATGCCTGCATGACCTAGTCTTCTGTGCCACAGCCATCCTTCTGAGGTTTTTTCTAGTAAGCAAGTGGCTGGTTGAGGACCTGTAGAGAAGTCAACAATGTACAAATCCCCTCTTCTTACACCTTCGAAGACTTTGGATCTGTCAGATTCCATGATGACTACACATCTATATCTACCAAAGATAACAATCATATCAAGATCACAAAGCATCGAGACTGACATGAGGTTAAAACCAAGGGATTCAACAAGCATCACTTTGTCCATATGCCTATCCTTGGAAATAGCTATTTTGCCAAGTCCCAATACCTTGCTTTTACCTTTATCAGCATATGTGATTTGCTTCAGAGGTGAAGGAGTTAGTGGCATATTCATCAGTAGGCTTTTATCACCAGTCATGTGATGTGTGCAGCCACTATCGAGAACCCACTCAGTAGTTTTGGGTTTGTCATCCTGCAGATGAATTAGTACAGCTTACCATCTCATATGCTTCAAGTTTGAAGAATATGATACTAATTTCATCAGTATAGTAATTTCATCATAACAGAAATGTAAGGACGTGTGAAATATTTCTATTTCATCAATCATTAGCTTGCGTCCTATCAAGCATTTCCTCAGGTCTCCAGCAAATTCTTTAGATGATGATTTTCATCTGGAGACCTGGCCTGCGGAAGTGATTAGTTTGATTTCTTCACCACCCACATCTGAAGGGGTGGCAAAGCATTCAACATCCTGCGAGCACCATATGAGAAAGGTTGCATTGAAGCTAATGCACTTCTCTTAACAGTAGGGGGGTTAAAGTACTCATATGAGTATGCAGAGAACTGGTTTGAGGATTTATGAAAATAATGATTTGAGGAGTAGCGCTCATAATCATATTCCTTGTAGTTTCCCTGCATGTTAGACGCAGAAGCATGGGTACGAGCATAGTTTTGACCAGTTGAGGATTTTGATCCTCTTGAAGACTTTGGTCCTCCTGAGGATTTTGATCTGGGGTTCAGATTCTTCAGAGGTGATGTCATGAGGACATTCACTTGAAGATTTTCAAGACAGCTTTTGGGAACCCAGATTTTCCTCAGAGGAGGGCCATTCCTGCAGTTAGTTCCAACATATCGAGCAAATACGTCACCAGATTGATCTTTGAACAGTTTATAGTTGGAATCAAATGACTCATCTGAGGAATAGGATAATTCACATGAGAAGCCAGTTAGATTAGATGGATCAAAAGGAGGCCCAATAGAAGCAACCCATGAGGTTTTGGGATACTGCTCAGGTTTCCAATAAGATCCATCAGCATTCAATTTCCTCTCAAAGGCAATTCCTTCTTTCCTCGGGTTCCTGTTCAAGATCTGCTTTTTGAGCACATCACAAAGGATTTGATGTCCTTTGAGGCTTTTGTACATGCCTGTCACGTACAATTCCTTCAACCCTGCATTTTCATCAGTGACATTTGTGTTTTCCTCAAGTGAGGAAATTGACACAACAGGTGCAGTTGAAGAATCTGTAGCAGTGGTAGCATTTGAAGATTCTGGTGAAGAATTAGCAGTTTCACGATCAATGCATTTAAGACATGGAGGAATAAATTCAACTTGACTAGCGCTGATCTGTTGAGCTAGTAATGAATCATTTTCCATACGAAGATCATCATAAGACATCCTCAGCTTCTCAAGATCAAGCTTCCTTTGAAGAAATTCGTAGGAAAGCTTCTCATGATCAGTGAGGAGTGTATCATAATGATCCTGAAGAATGTCAAATCTAGACTGAAGATTTTTCATGTCATCAGCGAGGATTTGATTAAGATTCATTTCTTCATTCAACAGATCATCACTTTTGTCTAGCAGTTTTTGAAGCTTTTCAAGAGCAGTTTGTTGTTTAGTGGCAATGATGGCAAGTTTACTGTAACTGGGTTTTTTATAATCATCATGTTCACAGTCACTTGAATCAGAGGTGGAGGCATTATGTGATACCTTTGAACCTTTTGCCATGAAGCAATAGGTTGGAGCGAAGTCATCAGCATAGTCATCAGTATGGATGGTGCACTCATTTTCTTCAAGATTGAAGATTGACTTGCTGACGAAATTGGTTGCTAGTGCAAGACTAGCCTGTCCGGATTCTGAATCTTCTCCAGAGCCTTCTTCATCATCACATTCTTCTGATTCTGCCTCGGAATCCATTTCCTTGCCAATAAGTGCCCGAGCCTTTCTGAAGCTAGTATTCTTGTGTGAAGAGAACTTTGATGATGAGGATTTTGAAGATTTCTTCTTTTTCTTTGAGTCATCAGAACTGTCATCCTTGTATTTCTTTTTCTTTGATTCCTTTCCCGAGCGAGGACAATCAGCAATGTAATGGCCTGCTTTCTTGCACTTGTAACAGGTCCGTTTCTTGTAGTCCTCAGATGCAGATTCTGATTTCCTCATGTCTCTTCTTGATGATTTACCGAACTGTCCTCGTCGTGTAAATCTCTGGAATTTCCTCACAAGCATTGCAAGCTCCTGTCCAAATTCTTCAGGGTCACAACTGCTGTCATCCGTTTCTTCTTCAGATGAGGAAATTGCTCTAGCCTTCAGTGCTCGTGGTCTGGAATAGCTTGGTCCATATAGATCTCTCTTTTCTTCCTGCTGGAATTCATGAGTATTTAGCCTTTCAAGAATATCAGCCGGATCTAGCATCTTGTAGTCTGGTCTTTCTTGAATCATCAAAACTAGAGTGTCAAATGAGGAATCCAAGGATCTCAGCAGTTTCTTCACAACTTCGTGATCAGTGATGTCTCGAGCTCCCAGTGCTTGCAGTTCATTGGATATATCAGTGAGGCGATCAAAGGTGTCTTGGCAGCATTCATTGTCATGTCTCTTGAAGTGATTGAAGAGATTGCGAAGAATATCAACACGAGAGTCACGCTGGGTTGATACTCCTTCATTTACCTTGCACAATCTCTCCCAGATCAGTGTTGCAGATCCCAAAGCACTTACTCTTCCAAACTGACCTGGGCTCAAATAGCTACAGATTATGTTCTTCGCTTGAGAATCGAGTTGCTTAAATCTCTTCACATCAGCTGCAGTGACACTAGCAGAAACGAGGGGAACGCCATTTTCCACAATATACCAGAGATCATTGTCAATTGCTTGCAGATGCAGTTGCATTTTGTTCTTCCAGAAAGGAAAGTTCTTCCCTTTGTAGGTGGGACATGGTGCAGTCACCTTGAACATGCCTGCAGTCGACATAACTAAAACTCCAGGTGGTTAAACCAAAATCACACAGAACAAGGGAGTACCTTGCTCTGATACCAATTGAAAGTGCGTTATATCGACTAGAGGGGGGTGAATAGGAGATTTTTAGAATTTCATCACTGAGGAAATTCCTTTTGAGGAAATTCCTCACTGATGACTAACTTACAGCGGAAACAGTTAAGGATCAGTTGTGTAATTGTTCACAACAGCAGTATTACTGAGTGAAGATTATGAAAACAGATTGCACAACAAGTAGGCACGCAGAATACAGATGATGATTTACTCAAGTGAAGAATTTGGGGTTGAGGAAATTCAGAGAGAGTCTTCAGCAAATTCTTCAAACAGTCACAGTGAAAGTCATCAACACATAATACAGAGAATGTAAAGAGTTGAGGAATTAGAACCCGATTCTTGGTGAAGACTGTTGTTGATGACCCAGTTCCAACTGCGTGACAGTTGTACATCTGGTTTGGAGCGGCTTGGTATTTAAACCAAAGGACACCCAGTCCCGGGACACACAGTCCCTACCGTATTCTCCTTGAGCTAAGGACACACAGTCCACACCCAACACTCGTGGTAAGTCTTCAGGGCAGACTTCCAAGCCCTCACAAAATCGGTCACCCGGCGATCCACAATTTACTGCTGGATTGCTCTAGACCATGACGCCTAACCGTCTGGAGGATGCACAGTCCTCAAAGGTAAAAGGCTTCAGTCCCACACAGGAACAACTTCTTCAGTGATGCTCAATCACTAGATTTGGTTTGTGGTTTCGGTGGGTGGTGTATTTCCTCACTGATGATTTACTCTCTAAAGCTCTGAGGAATTGGGTTGCTCTTATGACAAGTGTCAGTTTCTAGCGGAGCAGCCAACCAGCTAGTGGTTGTGGGGGGTGGCTATTTATAGCCTGGGAGCATCCCGACATGATTTGACATTAATGCCCTTAAATAATATGACCGTTGGAGTGGATAAGATCAGTGACTTGGCGTGGCTTATCGAAACGGTCGGGACTCTCAACTGTGAGAGTCCTCATGTTACTCATATTCCTCACTTGAGGCTTTTGGTAGGATTTGGCTTGGGTTGAGCATCATGAGGAAGTCTATTCCATAGTGTTACTTTGACCCCCTTTAACAGTACGGTGTTCCTATTCATCAAATGCGAAGAAAGTAAAACAGAAAACGAAAATCTTCACGCTTCAATTTCTTCAGAACGATTTTCTTCAGGAACCACCGATCTTCTCAATATCAATATCTTCATGAGGAATATCCATTTCATCGCAAATTCTTCGCGATTCATTTCTTCAGCTTCAGACCAATTTCTTCAACTGAAGACATATATTTTTAGGGGTCGATATTCTTCAAATATCTCAAACTTCTCAATGACTTATAGATCCTGTGTACACTTAAAAACACATTAGATACTTAACCTATAAGTCTTCAAACCACCAAAATCACTAAGGGGCACTAGATGCACTTACAAAACCATTGAAGGTATTTATTCAAGCAAATATAATAACCATTATTTTCTTTAAGTGAATAATTTTATTGAATAAACACGATCTCATCATGTTCATGCTCAACGCAAACACCAAATAACATTTATATAGGTTCAACACTAATCCCAATGGTAGAGGGAGCGTGTGATGTTTTGATCACAACAACCTTGAAATTTCTTCCAACACACATCATCACCTCACCCTTGCTAGTATCCGTTTATTCGGTAGCTTTTATTCCGAGCTACTAACACTTTAGCAACCGAACTGGTATCTAATACCCTGGTGCTACTAGGAGTACTAGTGAAGTACACATCAATATCATGTATATCCAATATACTTTTGTCGATTTTGCAAGCCTCCTCATCTAGCAAGTATCTAGGGTACTTCCGCTTCACGGACTGTTCCCCTCATTACAGAAGCACTTAGTCCAAGGTTTGGGTTCAACCTTGGGCTTCTTTACTAGAGCAGCAACTGGTTTGTTGTTTCGTGAAGTATCCCTTCTTGTCCTTGCCCTTCTTGAAACTAGTGGTTCTACTAACCATCAACAATTGATGCTCCTACTTGATTTCTACTTTCGTGGTGTCAAACATCGCAAATAACTCGGGGATCATCATATCTATCTCTGATATGCTATACTTCATCACGAAGCTCTGTAGCTTGGTGGCGGTGACTTTTGAGAGCTATGTCATGTTGGAAATATTCCCTAGAGGCAATGATAAAATAGTTATTATTATACTTCCTGGTTCAAGATAATCATTTATTATCCATGCTATAATTGTATTGAATGTAAACATAGATACATGTGTAAATACATAGACAAAACAATGTCCCTAGCAAGCCTCTAGTTGGCTAGCCAGTTGATCAAGGATGGTCAAGGTTTTCTAACCATATGCAAGTGTTGTCAGTTGATAACTGGATCAAATCATTAGGAGAATCAAGTGATGGACTATACCCAAACTATGAACGTAGCATGTGATCGTGTCACTTTATTGCTATTGTTTTCGGCGTGTCAAGTATTTATTCCTATGACCATGAGATCATATAACTCGCTGACACCAGAGGAATACCTTGTGTGTATCAAACGTCGCAACGTAATTGGGTGACTATAAAGGTGCTCTATAGGTATCTCCGAAGGTGTGTGTTGAGTTAGTATGGATCAAGACTAGGATTTGTCACTCCTTGTGACGGAGAGGTATCTCGGGGCCCACTCGGTAATACAACATCACAAACAAGCCTTGCAAGAAATGTGACTAAGTGTAAGTCACCGGATCTTGTATTACGGAACGAGTAAAGAGACTTGCCAGTAACGAGATTAAAATAGGTATACGAATACCGACAATCATATCTCGGGCAAGTAACATACCGAAGGACAAACGGAATGACATACGAGATTATATGAATCCTTGGCACACAGGTTCAACCGATAAGATCTTCGGAGAATATGTAGGATCCAATAAGGGCATCCAGGTCCCGCTATTGGATATTGACTAAGGAATGTGTCGGGTCATGTCTACATAGTTCTCGAACCCGCAGGGTCTGCACACTTAAGGTTCGATGATGTTTTAGTATAGTTGAGTTATATGTGTGGTTACCGAAGGTTGTTCGGAGTCCTGGATGAGATCACGGACATTACGAGGGTTTCCGGAATGGTCCAGAAACGAAGATTGATATATAGGATGGTTTCATTTGGTCACCGGAAAGGTTCGAGCATTACCGGTAGTGTACCAGGAGTGACGAATGGGTATTCACCGGGAGGGGCCCACCCTCCCGGGAGTGAGCCCAGTGACCCTAGGGTTGCGCACCAGCCCTTAGGGGGCTGGTGAGGCCAGCCCAATAGGGCCATGGCTCCACAAGGGAAAAATACCAAAGGAAAGAAGAAAAAAAGGAGGAAAGAGGGAGGTGGGAAGGAAGGAGTAGACTCCTTCCCCCAAACCGAATTGGGATGGGAGTCCACCTCCTCCTTCGGACAGCGCCCTTGGGGATCCCTTGAGACCCAAGGCTAGCCCCTCCCCTCCTCCTATATATACTCGTGGTTTTAGGGCTTTTGTGACACAACTTTGCCACATGCAACTCAAACCTATACCACATAGTTCTTCCTCTAGATCGGATTTCTGCGGAGCTCGGGCAGAGCCCTACAGGAGTAGATCATCACCACCACCGGAGCGCCGTCACGCTGCTGGAGAACTCATCTACTTCTCGATCTCTCTTGCTGAACCAAGAAGGCCGAGATCGTCATCGAGCTGTACATGTAGTGAACGCGGAGGTGCCGTCCGTTCGGTGTTAGATCGGAACGGATCGTCGGACGACGGTGATTTGAATCACGAAGTTGTACCACTACATCAACCACGTTTCTTAACGCTTCGCGCTTAGTGATCTACAAGGGTTCGTAGATCTAATCTCCTCTTGTAGATGAACATCACCATGATAGGTCTTCGTGTGCGTAGGAATTTTTTTGTTTCACATGCAACATTCCCCAACAGTGGCATCATGAACTAGGTTCATGCGTAGATGTTATCTCGAGTAGAACACAAAAGGTTTTGTGGGTATTGATGTTCGATTTGTTGCCCTCCTTAGTCTTTTCTCGATTGGGCGTTATTTTTGGATTGAAGCGGCCCGGACCGACATTACTCGTACGCTTACGAGAGACTGGTTTCATTGACTGACATGCAACTCGTTGCATAAAGATGACTAGCGGGTGTCGTTTTCTTCAACTTTAGTTGAATCGGTTTTGACCGAGGCGGTCCTTGGAGAGAGGTTAAATAGCAATTTGCACATCTCCGTTGTGGTTTTTGCGTAAGTAAGATGTGATCATACTAGATACCCATAGCAGCCACGTAAAACATGCAACAACAAATTAGAGGACGTCTAACTTGTTTTTGCAGGGTATGCTTGTGATATGATATGGCAAATGACGTGATGTGATATATTGTATGTATGACATGATCATTTTGTAATAGTTAATATCAACTTGCACGTTGATGCTACGACAACCGGCAGGAGCCATAGGGTTGTCTTTAAACTAACGTTTGTGTTTGCAAAGGCGTTTACTATATTGCTAGGTTGTAGCTTTAGTAGTAATAGCATAGATAGCACGACAACCTCGATGGCGGTACGATGATGGAGATCATGTTGTGGCGCCGATGACAAGAAGAGCATGCAGGTGCTTTGGTGATGGAGATCAAGAAGCACAAGATGATGGCCATATCATGTCACTTATGAATTGCATGTGATGTTAATCCTTTTATGCACCTTATTCTTCTTAGAAGGACGGTAGCATTATAAGGTGATCTCTCACTAAAATTTCAAGATGAAATCGTGTTCTGCCCGACTGTGCACCGTTGCGACAGTTCGTCATTTCGAGACACCACGTGATGATCGGGTGTGATAGACTCAACGTTCACATACAATGGGTGCAAAACAGTTGCGCACGCGGAACACTCGGGTTAAACTTGACGAGCCTAGCATGTGCAGACATGGCCTCGGAACACAAGAGACCGAAAGGTCGACCATGAATCGTATAGTTGATATGATTAGCATAGAGATTCTTACCACTGAAACTATTCTCAACTCACATGATGATCGGACTTGAGTTAGTGGATTAGGATCATGTACCACTCAAATGACTAGAGAGATGTACTTTTTGAGTGGGAGTTTATCAGTAATTTGATTAGTTAAACTCTAATTATCTTAAACATAGTCTAAGTCGACTTTGCAATATTTTATGTTGTAGATCAATGGCTCACGCAGTAGCAACCCTGAATTTCAATACGTTCCTAGAGAAAGCTAAGTTGAAAGATGATGGAAGCAACTTTGTAGACTGGGCTCGTAATCTAAAGCTGCTCCTGCAAGCTGGGAAGAAGGATTATGTCCTTAATGCTGCGCTAGGAGATGAACCACCCGCTATGTCTAGCCAAGATGTTTTGAACGCCTGGTTAACACGTAAGGAGGACTACTGAGTAGTTCAATGTGCAGTCTTGTATGGTTTAGAACCGGGACTTCAACGTTGCTTTGAGCGTCATGGAGCATATGAGATGTTCCAGGAGTTGAAGTTTATCTTTCATAAGAACGCCCGGATCGAGAGGTATGAGACCTCTGATAAATTATATGCTTGCAATATGGAGGAGAATCCGTCTGTCAGTGAACATGTGCTCAAAATCTCTGGGTACTCAAACTGTCTAGCTGAGCTGGGAATTTAACTCCCGCAAGAGGCTATCACTGACAGAATTCTTCAATGACTATCACCTAGCTATAAGCGCTTTGTGTTGAACTATAACATGCAAGGGATGAACAAGTCACCCGGCGAGTTATTCGCGATGCTGAAAGTCGCAGAGTCAGAACTCCGGAAAGAGCATCAAGTGTTGATGCTCAATAATACCACTTGTTTCAAGAGAAACGACAAAGGCAATAAGCGTAACTCCAAGAAGAGTGGCAAGCCTGTTGCCAATCCGACGAAGAAACCCAAGGCTGGACCTAAGCCTGAAACAGAGTCTTATTATTACAAGGGAATGGGTCACTCGAAGCGCAACTGCCCCAAATATTTGGCTGATAAGAAGACGGCCAAGGAAAAAAAATCAGGTATATTTGATATACATGTTATTGATGTGTACTTAACCAACTCTCATGGTAGTGCCTGGGTATTTGATATCGGTCTTGTTGCTCATATTTGCAACTCGAAGCAGGAACTGCGGAATAAACCAAGGCTGGCGAAGGATGAAGTGATGATGCGCGTGGGAAATGGTTCCACGGTTGATGCAATCGCCGTCGGCACAGTCTCACTTCAGTTACCATCAAGATTAGTTATGAACTTAAATAATTGTTATTTAGTGCTTGCGTTAAGCATGAACAATAAATCTGGATCTTGTTTATTGCGAGACGGTTACTCATTTAAGTCAGAGAATAATGGTTGTTCTATTTCTATGAGTAATATCTTTTATGGTCATGCACCCAATGTGAGAGGATTTTTCATATTGAATCTTGATAGTGATGATACACATATACATAACATTGAGACCAAAAGATGTAGAGTTAACAATGATAGCGCCATGTTTTTGTGGCACTGCTGCTTAGGTCATATTGGTGTAAAGCGCATGAAGAAAATCCATTCCAATGGGCTTTTGGAGTCACTTGATTTTGAATCACTTGACACGTGTGTACCATGCCCCATGGGCAAGATGACTAAGACTCCGTTCTCGGGAACAATGGAGCGTGCAAGTGACTTGTTGGAAATCATACATAATGATGTGTGTGATCCGATGAGTGTGGAGGCGCGCGGCGGATATCGTTATTTTCTCACCTTCACTGATGATTTGAGTAAATAAACCACAAGCTTCATCTACATAGATTAGATGCAAGTCTGGATGTGATGGTCCATCTCCTGTAAAAGGATTAGCCAGCAGTTTCTCAAGCATACCCGAAGGAAATTCATAGAAAATATTTTTAGTAGGTGCAGCAGGTTGAGGAGCAACTCTTTGTGCTTCCGTTTGAGGTGAAGATACCCCGAACAAGCCCCTCAAAGGATTAGTTTCCATAGTGACAAGTGAAATAAATTTCAGCACACTATATAAATGTTTCCTTACCAAAGGCGCTTCACTCCCCGGCAACGGCGCCAGAAAAGAGTCTTGATGACCCACAAGTATAGGCGATCTATCGTAGTCCTTTCGATTAGTAAGAGTATCGAACCCAACGAGGAGCAGAAGGATCTGACAAGTGGTTTTCAGCAAGGTAATATCTGCAAGCACTGAAATTATTCGTAGCAAGTAGCAAGTAACAAAAGTAGCAACGGTGCAGCAAAGTGGCCCAATCCCTTTTGTAGCAAGGGACAAGCCTGGACAAAGTTTTATAGGAGGTAAAACGCTCCCGAGGACACATGGGAATTTCTGTCAAGCTAGTTTTCATCATGTTCATATGATTCGCGTTCATTACTTTGATAGTTTGATATGTGGGTGGACCGGCGCTTGGGTACTGCCCTTACTTGGACAAGCATCCCACTTATGATTTACCCCTCTCGCAAGAATCCGCAACTACGAAAGAAGAATTAAGAAAAACTCTAACCATAACATTAAACTAGTGGATCCAAATCAACCCCTTACGAAGCAACGCATAAACTAGGGTTTAAGCTTCTGTCACTCTAGCAACCCATCATCTACTTACTACTTCCCAATGCCTTCCTCTAGGCCCAAATAATGGTGAAGTGTTATGTAGTCGACGATCACATAACACCACTAGAGGAAAAACAACATACAACATATCAAAATATCGAACGAATACCAAATTCACATGACTACTTATAGCATGACTTATCCCATGTCCTCAGGAAAAAAATTAACTACTCACAAAGCATAATCATATTCATGACCAGAGAGGTAATGAATAGCATCAAAGATCTGAGCATAAACTCTCCCACCAAGTAATCCAACTAGCATCAACTATAAAGAGTAATTAACACTACTAGTCGTCAACCCGTGCATTTGCACGGGCTAGATTTTAAAAATGAATAACTTGAAAGTTTAGGTGATGTCTATTAAATTTAGAATGAAAAGGTACCAAAGGCACTATGGTAGAACTATCTACATGCACATGATCAAGGTGCACATACATTGCTACATAGTCCGGCAGCTCTACTAATTGGTATATAGGGTCATAACCCATGGGAATAATGTAAGAATATGTTTCGTAAGAAGAAAAATATATATGAACATCGACGTATAGCTTGACATGTCCATTTGATGGAACCCACTCAAACAGAGAAGTTCATATCGTTTCTCTAGTTTTAACTCCAATTGTACGTATCTACAACTTGCAATAGGATCATTCTTTTGGTTGTTTCAACAATGGGGCACTTCTCAAAGTCCTCATGCACGACCATGTGCACTTATAAAGGCAACTCCATAGAACTTTAGACCGTCCAGGTTAATAAATAAGGACCATGTGCCAAGGTAGAACATGCATGTGTGCTTAGGTATGTCAATCAGAAACATGCCCATGGTAGTTGAATACTAAATAAACAAAAACCTTTTATCTAGAACTTTTTAATTACTCTGTTTTTATTCAAATAGAATCAAATAATTGTACATATAATATCTAAAATGAGGTCATGAAATAAATCTTAATAAAAGAAGAAATGCATAGGAAAAGCAAGCCTTTGAATAGCTCCACACAAACAAATGTCTTCTTGACAGGTTAGACAGAGATGTACTTTAGCAACCACAAACTTAACTAACCTACATATTTACACTATGCGTGGTTTTAGAGGATTTACCTTTTCTCAAGTTTGTCATGAGAATAACTCCATGGTAAAAAGCAAATAAAAGATAAGAGTATGACTAAAAAAATAGAGAACAAATATATAATACTTCAAGTTCTAAGAATATATTACACAGTTAAAAAAATAGTAGACTAAATCAGGAACACGTATCTTTATCGTTATCAAATACTTGAATTCATCATATTGCTGACCGAGTAAAATTGCAAACATAGGACAACCGGGATTCTAGATATGAGATGAACATATACCTTATGTATGATGATTATTTGCAGAGGAATGTGATGGAACATAAAAGCTCCGGCAGTAACAAAGAAGATTAGCATCGTGCCATCGTCACCAAGCATGAGGCAGCAAGGTTTTGATCAGCCATGTTATTTACTGAGCATCTTAGAACAGTTAACAAAATCTCAAGAAATCAAGAGATGGTATGATCAGACTGAAATGTGAACAACATAAATCATTCCAAGAGGTATGGAAGCATGCATGTGAAATTCAAAACATGCACTTTGGATAAAATATTTCTATGTAATAACTTGAAGATTGCTTGAGCTGAAAATATTTGCAGGCAATAATTCGACAACAAAACTGCACATTTGTATTGTATGTGGTTTTGGAAAATTTACCGTTCACCTATTTAGTCATGAGAGAAATTCCCGAGTGAAGAAGAAAGCTCGGAGTAAGCCTACAAAAAAGATGAATAAATAAATACTTCAGAAAAATGTTATTATCTTACGCAGTTTAATAACTGTAGTAGTATAAATACTGCTCTTGTCGATGACACTGGATAGCTTACCTTTCTAATCGTCCAAAGATCCTACGAAAATAGACAACACAACAATAGTACCTTCAGTTTTATTTTACAGAGTTAAACACTTGTATTAGTATAGACTGCACTCTTGTTGATGACATTGGAAATATTACAATTGTTCTCACGCACATAATGCACCCCTATTCATGCCCTATACTCCCCATCAGTAAAATCGTTATTTCGAACTTAAAAATTGGAAACTTTAGGGCTCCCTAAAATAACATATTTAGAAGAATCAGTAGAGAGAGCATGAGGGCACAACCTGGGAGATAACATTTTTTGGTAAAGACCTTAGAGATAAGATGACTAACTTTAAGTATATGAAGAGACCGTGGAGTCCAATTGAAAATTTGAATGTACGAAAAGAAATATATGAGTTTGCATCAAGAAGGTAGCACCCAGTTTTACATGGTATGTAAGCCCGCATGTAAACTCACTCTTGTACATGATTCTAGACAGTTTACCGTTCTAATGACACAAAAGAGCGTACAGAAATACTCTCCATCTTTAACCATATCTTACACGCACAGCTAGCAGTATAAACAAAACACTTATTGACAACCATGGAAACCTTACCACTGTTCTGACCCATAGAATGTACTGCTAGCTTTGACGAATACTCTTCATCTGTAAAATGATTATTTTTAGCGCAAAACTGCAGAAACATGAAGTCTCCATCCAATAAGAAATTAAGAAGAAATGACATGATCACTAACTTCCAAGACGTCAAGGGAATGTGGAGTTTAAAATGTAAACTCCAAAACATGCAATTTGGATAGAGTAAACCTGGCGGTGGTAGGTCATTATATGGTGGAAAAATAAGTATAAATAATTACTTACTTATAATGGTACTTCAACTAATTAAGTATGCATGCAGATCTAGGAAGACATCTTCGTGTAATGCTGACTACCATCCTTGGACCCTGAAGCCCACAACCACATGTCATTATTCCAACAAACATCATCAGCTCACTCACGGCGCCATGTCGTTCGTCATATCATTGGAACATGTACGTTATACACAGATTGACATCCAAGCACCTGCCGATTATTCAACAGATTTTTAATTCGAGTTCAGTCTGTAGTGAATGCCCATAATAATCAAAAAAAGTTGATATAAATAAACATAAGTCACTATTAGATTGATCAACAAAGGCCTTCAATTCAAGATTACTGATTGCAGAGTAGCAGCAGAGTTGTTAGAAACAATTTCAATTGGACTGCCATCAACATATAACTACAATCCATAGATGACAGTAAAAATCAAAGCTAAATGACTGGATCGTAGGTAGACTGCAGCCACCATTTGTCAGTAAATAATTATTAAAATATAATCCTACTGGAAGGAGAAAGTTATTATCCTATTTTGAGACAAAACAATTGTAATCAAATACTTTGGTTTACAACAAAAGCTATCTAGGAGCTAAGCCTTTGCTGTGATTGTAGCCTCGCTTGAAAAGGAGACACGTACAGAAAAACGGAATGATGGCCGGAGCTGTCATGCGTGAAAGCTATTGGCAACGTGATCAGACCTATAGTAATGTATGGAGAAATCCTGCTAGACCAATCAGCTGGGCGGTCAATGGTGATAAATGAAGGGTGTAGATGGTGAGTACCCTGATCAAGAGCATTGCGAACACTTCGTAGGAGTCCTTTCCATGGTCAAACCTCCGTCGTGAGGAGATGCGGCGGAGGAGCACAAAACAGGATAGCTGGGGCAACGGCAGAGCTAGGGAAACTTGGACTGCTAGGAGATCTAAGTACGATTAGATTGAAAAAAGACCTAGGACGTTTGAAGAAAAAAAGATTGAATGATAGCTACCATATGATTTAAACTTTCCAGGATTAAACGTGGAGGCTCATGTGGACCCATCATATCAGCGTCTTCTACTTTTGCATCTTATAAACATGAAATGTATGTGTCGTTCACTCGCAAAAATAAAGGTCTCTGTGATTTTTTTCTTGTGTAATTATAAGGATTAATCTAAACCGTAATAATTCGGCCCCACATAGATGAACGGCCGGTAATTTCTAATTATTATGGTAATTTCTGGAGAGTCTATAATTAGTATAAGTATAGACTAGCAACCATACAAGTACCAATCGGAGTCGAGAGACGGAGATTGGTTACAAGAGATGAACTAAGGTTTGGAGATGAGATGGTGCTGATGAAGATGTTGATGGTGATGAGTCTCCTACGATGAGAGGAGTGTTGGTGATGACGATGGCGATGATTTCCCCCTCCGGGAGGGAAGTTTTCCCGGCAAGATCGTCCTGTTGGAGCTCTAGATTGGTTCTGCTCAAGTTTCGCCTCGTGGCGGCGGCGAATCCTCTGAAAAGCCTCCTCTTTATTTTTTCCAGACCGAAACCCTTCTTCTAGCAAAAGGGAGGAGCCAAAGGGCCAGCTGGGAGCCCACAAGCCCCCTAGGCGCGGCCAGGGGGGTGGCCGCGCCTAGTAGGCTTGTGGCCCCCTGCTGGCGTCCCTCCGGTACTCCTTCGGCCCAGTATTTTTTATAAATCCCAAAAAATCCACGTTGATATTCACGGCTTTTGGAGTTGCGCAGAATAGGCATCTCAAACTTGCTCCTTTTTCAGGCTCGAATTCCAGCTGCCGGCATTCTCCCTCTTCATGTAAACCTTGCAAAATAAGAGAGAAAAGGCATAAGTATTGTACCGTGAATAGAAATAACAGCCCAAGAAGCTATAAATATCAACATGAAAGCATGATGCAAAATGGACGTATCAACTCCCCCAATATTAGACCTCGCTGGTCACCAAGCGAAAGCCTAGATTAATAAACATGCCCACATGTTTAGGGAGAGGTGTCGACAAAACAAGATACGAACATGCAGGCATCATGATCATGATCAGAACAGCAATACCATCATATCAACTCTTATGGTAAAGTGACAAATCCTTCACGAAGTAAAGTATGGATCAAGAACCTTACCAAGAATTAACAACCGATAGCCTTTAGTCATTGAAGCAACTGCAATTTATCACAACATCGGAAAGAGTTAAATAAGAGCTTGTAAAGAAATCCACATACTCAATCATCTTTTCGTTCTCTACAATTGCTACAACTCACGTGGTACTCATGAGATCAAAGTTTCAGCTGGACAGAGAGAAAGATAGGGGTTTATAGTTTCACCTCCCAACCATTTACCTCAAGGGTAATGTCAACAATAATAATTCATGAATACTTACCTCCAAGTTGACATATGAATATAGATCTTTCCCTAGCATATGACGTTAGCCAATATAAAGGCGGAATAAGTAATTGGTGAAGATCACCATGACTCTTTCAAGGGAAAAAAGTAAAGGTACAAGATAGGCCCTTCGCAGAGGGAAGCAGAGGTTGTCATGCGCTTTTGAGGTTTGGATGCGTGTCCTCTTAGTGTGGAGGAACGTCACTTTATGTTGCCTCCTGTGTTAAGAACTTTATTATGCAGTCTGTCGCTTTTATGTCTTCCTCATCACAGGTTCGTACAAAGCTTATTTTCCACACACTAATAGATCATACATATTAGGGAGCAATTTTTAGTGCTTGCACCGATGACAACTTACTTGAGGGATCTTATTCAATCCATAGGTAGGTATGGTGGACTCTCATGGCAAAACTGGGTTGAAGGTTTATGGATGCACAAGTAGTATCTCTACTTGGTGCGGAAGTTTTGGCTAATATGAGGTGGAAGCAATCGTCACATGCTAAGTGATCTCTAGTCATATAACATTGTTCAGAACCAAGAAAACACAATTCATTGTGTTGTCTTCCTTGTCCAACATCTACTTCTAAGCATGTAATAGTTTAGTGAGTGTTCACAATCATAGATGGTGTCAAAGATGATATATTTATATGTGAACCTCTCCTTCTTTATCACTTCCTATTAATTGCAACAATGACCAATGTCTACGTTTGTCTACCCTCAACAAGTTTCAATCCTCATTCTTTTTATATATGAAGCCATCACTTCCCATAAGATCATTGCATGATCTTTTCATGCTTTTGTTATTTTCTCATTCTTTTGATCATGGCATAAGGCAAGGCCCTTAACTAAGACACTCTTTATTATATGGCTCACGAGCTCGAATACATCGGGGGTGACACAAAGCAAAACTCAAGCCTAAAACACTAAGACCTTTATTTTACTAGAGAAAGATAAAACTGAAAAGTAACAAACTAAAACAAAGGTAAAGGAAAAAGATGTGATGGTGATACGATATCGGGGCAACTCCCCCAAGCTTGGCACAAGCCAAGGGGATTGCCCATGCCATGCTTAGTTGTCTTCCTTTGGAGGTGATGGTAGTGGAGTTTTTGCAGCATGGGTTTGATCCTCCGTCTTCCAAGGCATAGGTGCTCCATCATGGAAAGATGACCGAGTCTTCGGAATCCTCAAATCTGCAGCCAACCATATTGATTTAAATCTATACTCATACTCATAGTTTTGGTTCTGCAGGTCATAGATCTGGGCTTGGAGGTGATCAATCCTATCATAGAGCCTGGAGAGGTGCTTCCCAATGTCATTGGCATCAATCTTGTGCTTGTTGGTGAACTCCGTGATCATCATGTGGTTGGCGTTGAGTCCACGCTCCACCATCCCTTGGAACTTGAAGACTTGTTGCTCCATTGCTTCGAGCCTTGCCTCCATGCTTCTGGTCTACTTGGGACCCTCAACATCACGGATATGCAACATCCCCTCACGCATCTCGATTGATTGAGGGTGTTGCAGCACTCCCGCGAGGTAGGGATTGATGACCTTCTCGAAGATCTTGTCCTTCGGAGCTTTTGCGGACGTCATAGCAATCTAGATGTGCAACAGAAACAGGCTCGAAACAAAAACAGAGGAAAATCTGCATGATACGAGGGTGAGACCTTACGAGAGAATATATAATGATTTTTTTCCGACCAGATGGAGTACTCCGCAAGAAAACGGAGTCCGGGAGGCACACGAGGTGGCCACAAGCCCCCCAGGCGCGACTAGGGGGTGGGCCCGCGCCTGGCAGGCTTGTCGCCTCCTCGTGCGCTTTCCGGACTACTTCCAATTTTTCTATTTTTCTAAATAATCCAAAACGGAGAAAAAATCCTACTAGAAGAGTTTTGGAGTTTGTTTACTTACCGAATCACATACCTCTTCATTTTCGGAGTCTGAAACAGGCTGATAAATGTCCCTTAGGTATTCCTCCGGAGTTATGGTATTGATAATATTGCTTTCAACATTTATGGGAGTACCTGAGAAATAATGCTTGATTCTCTGCCCAGTTACCACTCTTGGACAATTACCTTCCGTGTTGTTGATCTTGATAGCACCGGAACGATATACTTCCTCAACAGTATAGGGACCTTCCCATTTAGAGAGAAGCTTGCATGCAAAAAATCTTAAACGAGAATTATATAGCAAGACATAATCACCTACATTGAACTCACGCTTTTGTATCCTTTTATCATGCCACCTCTTAACCTTTTCTTTGAACAACTTGGCATTTTCATATGCCTGAGTTCTCCATTCATCAAGCGAGCTAATATCAAATAACCTCTTCTCACCAGCAAGTTTGAAATCAAAGTTGAGCTCTTTGATTGCCCAATAAGCCTTACGCTCTAGCTCAAGAGGTAAATGACATGCTTTACCGTACACCATTTTGTACGGAGACATGCCCATGGGATTCTTATAGACAGTTCTATAAGCCCACAGTGCATCATCGAGCTTCTTAGACCAATTCTTTCTAGACCTGTTGAGAGTCTTTTGCAGAATTAGTTTAATCTCTCTATTGCTTAGCTCTACTTGACCACTGGACTGAGGGTGATAGGGAGACACAATTCTATGGTTGACATCGTACTTAGCAAGCGTTTTACGGAAAGCACCGTGAATGAAGTGTGAACCACCGTCGGTCATTAGATATCTAGGGACTCCAAATCTAGGGAAAATAAATTCTTTAAGCATCCTGATAGAAGTGTTGTGATCAGCACTACTAGTGGGGCTAGCTTCTACCCACTTAGTGACGTAATCAACAGCAACTAGGATATGAGTATACCCATTGGATTTTGGAAAAGGTCCCATATAATCAAAGCCCAAACATCAAATGGTTCAATAACAAGTGAATAGTTCATAGGCATTTCCCGACGTTTACTGATATTACCTATTCTTTGACATTCGTCACAAGACAACACAAACTTACGGGCATCCTTGAAGAGAGTGGGCCAATAGAAACCTGATTGCAATACCTTGTGTGCAGTTCTATCTCCCGCATGGTGTCCTCCGTAGGCCTCGGAGTGACACTTCTGTAGGATCTGTCCCTGTTCATGTTCAGGTAGACAACGTCTAATAACACCATCTAGTCCTTCCTTATAAAGGTGAGGATCATCCCGAAAGTAATGTCTCAAGTCAAAGAAGAATTTCTTCTTTTGCTGGTATGTGAAACTAGGTGGTATATATTTAGCCACGATATAGTTTGCATAATCAGCATACCACGTTGCACTATGTGAAGTGTTGATGACATTCAATTGCTCATCAGGAAAGCTATCATCAATAGGTTGTGGGTCATCAAGAACAATCTCCAACCTAGACAAGTTATCTGCTGCTGGGTTATCAACACCCTTCCTGTCGACAATGTGCAAATCAAATTCTTGTAGCAAGAGAACCCACCTGATAAGTCTAGGTTTAGCGTCCTTCTTCTCCATGAGGTACTTACTGGCAGCGTGATCAGTGTGAATAGTGTTGGAAATATACCCTAGAGGCAATAATAAAATGATTATTATCATATTTCCTTGTTCATGATAATCGTCTATTGTTCATGCTATAATTGTCTTAACAGGAAACAGTAATACATGTGTGAATAAATAGATCACAAAGTCTCCCTAGCAAGCCTCTAGTTGGCTAGCTCATTAGTCAATAGATGATCATGGTTTCCTGATCATGGGCATTAGATGTCATTGATAACGGGATCACATCATGAGGAGAATGATGTGATGGACAAGACCCAATCCTAAGCATAGCACTAGATCGTATTGTTCGTATGCTAAAGCCTTTCTAATGTCAAGTATCTTTTCCTTCGACCGTGAGATTGTGCAACTCCTGGATACCGTAGGAGTTCTTTGGGTGTATCAAACGTCACAACATAACTGGGTGACTATAAAGGTGCACTACGGGTACCTCCGAAAGTGTCTGTTGGGTTGGTACGAATCGAGATCGGGATTTGTCACTCCGTGTGACGGAGAGGTATCTCTGGGCCCACTCGGTAGAACATCATCATGAGCTCAATGTGACTAAGGAGTTAGTCACACGATGACGTGCTACGGAATGAGTAAAGAGACTTACCCGTAACGAGATTGAACAAGGTATAGGCATACCGACGATCGAATCTCGGGCAAGTTCTATACCGACAGACAAAGGGAATCGTATACGGGATTGATTGAATCCTTGACATCGTGGTTCATCCGATGAGATCATCGTGGAGCAAGTGAGAGCCACCATGGGTATCCAGACCCCACTGATGGTTATTGGCCAGAGAGGTGTCTCGGTCATGTCTGCCTGTCTCCCGAACCCGTAGGGTCTACACACTTAAGGTTCGGTGACGCTAGGGTTATAGGGAATTGTTATATGAGGTTACCGAAAGTTGTTCGGAGTCCAGGACGAGATCCCGGACGTCACGAGGAGCTCCGGAATTGTCCGGAGATAAAGATTTATATGTAGGACGGATGGTTTCGGACACCGGAAGTGTTTCGGGCATCACCGGTAACGTACCGGGACCACCGGAGGTGGCCCCGGGGGTCCACCGAAGGGGGCAACGACCCCAGGAGGTAAGGTGGGCAAAGTGGGGGAGGGAACCAGCCCCTAGGTGGGCTGGTGCGCCTCCCCACTCAGCCCAATGCGCAGGGGAGAGGGAAGGGGGGGCAAACCCTAGGCACAGGTGGGCATTAGGCCCACCAGGTGGTGCGCCACCCCCTCCCACCCTAGCCGCCGCCTCCTTTCCCATCTGGTGGCTTCCGCACCACCTAGGGAGGGAACCGTAGGGGCGGCGCAGCCCCTCCCCATCCTCCTATAAATAGAGAGGGGTTTTGGCCCTTGGGAGATAGACTTCTCCCTCTGCCTCGGCGCAGCCCTGCCCTTCTTTCTCCTCCTCTCTGCCGATGCTTGGCGAAGCCCTGCCGGGAGATCTCGTCTCTCCATCGACACCACGCCGTCGTGCTGCTGGAGTTCTTCCCCAACCTCTCCCTCCTCCTTCCTGGATGAAGGTGCAGGAGACGTCACCGGGCTGCACGTGTGTTGAACGCGGAGGTGCCGTAGTTCGACACTAGATCGGAATCGCTGCGAGTACGACTCCATCAACCGCGTTCTAGCAACGCTTCCACTTAGAGATCTTCAAAGGTATGAAGATGCTCTTACCCCTCTCTCGTTGCTGGTCTCTCCATAGGAAGATCTGAATATGCGTAGGAAAATTTTGAATTTATGCTACGTTATCCAACAAATAGTGACTTTGGAATCAACTATGTAAGACCTGAACTTTTCACATGCAAACACGACTGCTAAATATTCCTTTTCCGTAGTAGCATAGTTTCTTTGGGCATTGTCTAGAGTTTTACTAGCATAGTGAATAACATTCAACTTCTTATCAACTCTTTGCTCTAGGACAGCACCAACAGCATAATCACTAGCATCACACATGATTTCAAAAGGTAAGTTCCAATCAGGTGGTTGAACAATAGGTGCAGTTATCAAGGCCTTCGTAAGTATTTCGAAGGCTTCCTCACAATCATCGTCAAAGACAAAATGAATATCCTTTTGCAAGAGATTGGTAAGAGGCCTAGAAATCTTAGAGAAGTCTTTAATGAACCTTCTATAGAAACCAGCATGACCAAGGAAACTTCTTATACCTTTGATATCTGTGGGGTATGGCATTTTCTCGATTGCATCAACCTTAGCCTTATCGACTTTAATACCTCTTTCAAAAAGTTTACGTCCTAAGACGATGCCTTCATTTACCATAAAATGGCACTTCTCCCAATTCAAGACAAGATTGGTGTCTTTACATGTCTGCAAGACTCGATCAAGGTTGTTGAGGCAATCGTCAAAAGAAGACCCGTAATCGGAGAAATCATCCATGAAAACCTCAACAATCTTTTCACAGAAGTCAGAGAATATAGCCATCGTACATCTTTGAAAGGTAGCAGGTGCATTACATAAGCCAAAAGGCATGCGTCTATAAGCAAAGGTACCGAAAGGGCAGGTGAAAGTGGTTTTCTCCTGATCAGATTGTGCAACAGGTATTTGGGAGAAACCAGAATAACCGTCTAGAAAGCAGAAGTGTGTGTGTTTAGACAGTCTTTCTAGCATTTGGTCGATAAAAGGCAAAGGGTAATGATCTTTCCTAGTGGCTTTATTCAATTTCCTAAAGTCGATCACCATCCTATAGCCAGTAATAATCCTTTGTGGGATCAATTCATCCTTATCATTAGGGACAACGGTAATGCCTCCCTTCTTAGGGACGCAATGCACCGGACTCACCCAATCACTATGAGCAACACGGTAGATAATACATGCTTCCAGGAGCTTTAGTATTTCTTTTCTTACTACCTCTTTCATCTTAGGATTTAATCTCCGTTGATGATCAGCAATTGGTTTGGAATCAGGATCAGTCCTAATCTTTTGCTGGCATAGAGTGGGACTAATGCCCTTAAGATCATCAAGAGTATATCCAATAGCAGCACGGTGCGTCCTCAGAGTTTTTAGTAACTTCTTTTCTTCATGCTCTGAGAGGCTAGCACTAATTATGACAGGATATATCTCCATTTCATCAAGATAAGCATACTTAAGAGTATCAGGCAACTGTTTAAGCTCGAACACAGGATCACCATTTGGTGGGGGTGGATCCCCAAGCAGTTCAACACGCAAATTATTCTTAAGGATAGGATATTGTTCTAAGACAACTCTATCTATCTCATCCCTTTCATCTATATGCATATCATTTTCATGCTCAAGCAAGTATTGCTCTAAGGGATCAGTAGGAGGCACTTCAATAGAAGCTAAGGCAATAGTTTCATCCTTACTAGGAAACTCTTTTTCATGAGGTTGTCTACCAAACTTGGAGAAATTGAACTCATGTGACACACCATCAGAGCCAACAATGATAGTTTGCTTCTCATAGTCAATATGAGCATTGACAGTATTGAGAAAAGGTCTGCCAAATATGATGGGACAAAAGCTATCTTGTGCGGTAGCAAGAATGAGGAAATCAACAGGATACTTTGTTTTACCACACAAGACTTCAACATCCCTAACAATTCCCACAGGGCAGATAGTATCTCTATTGGCAAGCTGAATAGTGACGTTAATAGGCTCTATCTCAACAGGTGCAATCTCGTCTTTGATTTCGTCATATAAGGATTGAGGTATTGCACTAACACTAGCACCCACGTCACATAAACCATGATAACAATGATCTCCTATCTTAACAGAAACAACAAGCGTGCCAACAACATGCCTATGTTTTTCTCTAGCGTGTGGTTTAGCAATTCTAGCAGCATCTTCACAGAAGTGAATATCATGGCCATCAGCATTGTTGGACAGGAGATATTTGATAATAGCAATGCTAGGTTCAACTCTAATTTGCTCAGGGTGTAGGTGTTCTAATGTAGCCTCTACATATCACAGTTGAAGCTTTAGAATGATCCTTTATCCTAACAGGGAAAGGTGGTTTCTCAATGTAAGCACTGGGAACAACAGGATCATTAGAGGCAATGAATTTCTCTTCAACTGGATTGGGTTTAACTACATTGATTTCTAAGGGAGGATGGTATTTAAACCACTTATCTTTGGGGAGATCAATATGAGCAACAAATGATTCACACAATGAAGCTACTATCTCAGAGTCAAGTCGATACTCAGCGCTAAAGTCACAAAAAGTATTTGTTTCAACAAAGTATTTAACGCAATCAAACTTGAAATTCATACCTGACTCCTTACCTTCATCAAGCTCCCAATATTCAGAGTTGCGTTTAATTATTTCCAATAAATTCGATTTGAAGTCAATATCTCTCTTCATAAAAGAAACGGTACAAGAAGTGTCAAGCATGGTGCGATCATCATGAGAAAGCCGAGCATAGAAGTTCTGAATGATAATTTCTCTCGAGAGCTCATGGTTGGGGCATGAATATAACATTGATTTAAGCCTCCCCCAAGCTTGAGCGATGCTTTCTCTGTCACGAGGCCAAAAATTATAAATATAATTCTAATCACGATGTACTAAATGCATAGGATAAAACTTTTGATGAAATTCCAATTTCAACCGATTGTAGTTCCATGATCCAGTATCATCACATAGCCTATACCATGTCAACGCCTTATCCCTCAAAGATAAGGGAAAGAACTTCTTCTTGACCTCATCGTCGGGCAAACCTGCAAGCTTAAATAAACCACAAACTTCATCTACATAGATTAGATGCAAGTCTGGATGTGATGTTCCATCTCCTGTAAAAGGATTAGCCAACATTTTCTCAAGCATACCCGAAGGAAATTCATGGAAAATATTTTCAGTAGGTGCAGCAGGTTGAGGAGAAACTCTTTGTGCTTCCATTCGAGGTGAAGATACCCCGAACAAGCCCCTCAAAGGATTAGTTCCCGTAGTGACAAGTGACAATAAATTTCAGCACACTATATAAATGTTTCCTTACCAAATTCCACTTACCAAAGGCGCTTCACTCCCCGACAACGGAGCCAGAAAAGAGTCTTGATGACCCACAAGTATAGGGGATTTATCGTAGTCCTTTTGATAAGTAAGAGTGTCGAACCCAACGAGGAGCAGAAGGATCTGACAAGTGGTTTTCAGCAAGGTAATATCTGCAAGCACTGAAATTATCGGTAACAAGTAGTTGTGTGGTGAGATGATTCGTAGCAAGTAGCAAGTAACAAAAGTAGCAATGGTGCAGCAAAGTGGCCCAATCCCTTTTGTAGCAAGGGACAAGCCTGGACAAAGTCTTATAGGAGGTAAAACGCTCCCGAGGACACATGGGAATTTCTGTCAAGCTAGTTTTCATCATGTACATATGATTCGCGTTCGTTACTTTGATAGTTTGATATGTGGGTGGACCGGCGCTTGGGTACTGCCCTTACTTGGACAAGAATCCCACTAATTGATTAACCCCTCTCGCAAGCATCCGCAACTACGAAAGAAGAATTAAGACAAAGTCTAACCATAGCATTAAACTAGTGGATCCAAATCAGCCCCTTACGAAGCAACGCATAAACTAGGGTTTCATCTTCTGTCACTCTAGCAACCCATCATCTACTTACTACTTCCCAATGCCTTCCTCTAGGCACAAATAATGGTGAAGTGTTATGTAGTCGACGTTCACATAACACCACTACAGGAAAAGAACATACAACACATCAAAATATCGAAAGAATACCAAATTCACATGACTACTTATAGCATGACTTATTCCATGTCCTCAGGAACAAAAGTAACTACTCATAAAGGATAATCATATTCATGACCAGAGAAGTAATGAATAGCATCAAAGATCTGAACATAAACTCTTCCACCAAGTAATCCAACTAGCATCAACTACAAAGAGTAATTAACACTACTAGCAACCTTACAAGTACCAATCGGAGTCGTGAGACGGAGATTGGTTACAAGAGATGAACTAGGGTTTGGAGATGAGATGGTGCTGATGAATATGTTGATGGTGATGAGACCCCTCCGATGAGAGGAGTGTTGGTGATGACGATGGCGACGATTCCCCCCCCCCGGATGGAAGTTTCCCCGGCAGGATCGTCCTGTCGGAGCTCTAGATTGGTTCTGCTCAAGTTCCGCCTCGTGGCGGCGGCGAATCCTCCGAAAAGCCTCCTCTTGATTTTTTCCAGACCGAAACCCTTATTGTAGCAAAAGGGGGGAGCCAGAGGGCCAGCTGGGAGCCCACAAGACCCCTAGGCGCGCCCAGGGGGGTGGCCGCGCCTAGTAGGCTTGTGGCCCCGAGCTGGCGCCCCTCCGGTACTTCTTCGGCCCAGTATTTTTTATAAATCCCAAAAATAATCCACGTTGATTTTCATGACTTTTGGAGTTGCGCAGAATAGGCATCTCAAACTTGCTCCTTTTTCAGGCCAGAATTCCAGCTGTCGGCATTCTCCCTCTTCATGTAAACCTTGCAAAATAAGAGAGAAAAGGCATAAGTATTGTACCGGGAAGTGAAATAACATCCCAAGAAGCGATAAATATCAACATGAAAGCATGATGTAAAATGCACGTATCAATGACATACTGCTGATTGGAAACAATGTGGAGTTTTTGGAGAGCGTAAAGGATTACTTGAATAAAAGTTTCTCTATGAAGGACCTAGGAGAAGCTGCTTACATTCTAGGCATTAAGATCTATAGGGATAGATCGAGACGCGTGATAGGACTTTCACAAAGCACATACCTTGATAAAGTTTTGAACAAGTTCAAAATGGAACAGTTCAAGAAGGGGTTCTTGCCAGTATTACAAGGTATAAAATTGAGTAAGACTCAGTGCCCAGCAACTGCGGAAGATATAGAACAGATGAGTACCGTCCCCGATGCTTCAGCCATAGGTTCTATCATGTATGCAATGTTGTGCACTAGACCGGACGTTAGCCTGGCCATAAGTATGGCAGGCGGGTTTCAAAGTAATCCAGGAGTGGATCACTGGACGACGGTCAAGAATATTGTGAAGTACCTGAAAAGGACTAAGGAAATGTTTCTCGTTTATGGAGGTGACGAAGAGCTCGTCGTAAAGGGTTACGTCGACGCAAGCTTTGACACTGATCCGGCTGACTCTAAGTCTCAAACCGGATACATATTTATTCTTAATGGGGGTGCGGTAAGCTGGTGCAGTTGCAAGCAAAGCATCGTAGCAGATTCTACATGTGAAGCGGAGTACATGACTGCCTCGGAGGAAGCTAAGGAGGGTGTCTGGATGAAGCTGTTCATGAGGATCTTGGAGTTGTGTCGAGCGCACTAAATCCAATAACTCTATTCTGTGACAACACTGGTGCCATTGCTTTAGCAAAGGAACCAAGGTTTCCCAAGAAGACCAGACACATCAAACGACGTTTCAACCTCATCCGCGACTATGTCGAAGGGGAGGACGTAAATATTTGCAAAGTGCACACGGATCTGAATGTAGTAGATCCGCTGACTAAACCACTTCCACGGGAAAAACATGATCAACAACAGAATTGTATGGGTGTTAAATTTATTACAATGTAAATCGCATGGCGATGTGAGGACTAGATTATTGACTCTAGTGCAAGTGGGAGACTGTTGGAAATATGCCCTAGAGGCAATGATAGAACAGTTATTATTATATTTCCTGTTTCAAGATAATCGTTTATTATCCATGCTATAATTGTATTGAATGAAAACATAGATACATGTGTGAATACATAGACAAAACAATGTCCCTAGCAAGCCTCTAGTTGGATAGCCAGTTGATCAAGGATGGTCAAGGTTTTTTGACCATATGCAAGTGTTGTCACTTGATAACTGGATCACATCATTAGGAGAATCATGTGATGGACTAGACCCAAACTATGAACGTAGCATGTGATCGTGTCATTTTATTGCTGTTGTTTTATTCATGTCAAGTATTTATTCCTATGACCATGAGATCATATAACTCACTAACACCGGAGGAATATCTTGTGTGTATCAAACGTCGCAACATAACTGGGTGACTATAAAGGTGCTCTATAGGTATCTCTGAAGGTGTCCGTTGAGTTAGTATGGATGAAGACTGGGATTTGTCACTCCGTGTGACAGAGAGGTATCTCGGGGCCCACTCGATAATACAACATCACAAACAAGCCTTGCAAGCAATGTGACTAAGTGTAAGTCACATGATCTTGTATTATAGAACGAGTAAAGAGACTTGTCGGTAACCAGATTAAAATAGGTATACGGATACCGACAATCGAATCTCAGGCAAGTAACATACCGAAGGACAAAGGGAATGACATACGGGATTATATGAATCCTTGGCACAGAGGTTCAACCGATAAGATCTTCAGAGAATATGTAGGATCCAATATGGGCATCCAGGTCCCGCTATTGGATATTGACCGAGGAGTGTGTCGGGTCATGTCTACATAGTTCTCGAACCCGCAGGGTCTGCACACTTAAGGTTCGATGATGTTTTAGTATAGTTGAGTTATATGTGTGGTTACTGTCGTGGTTTTGTCACGACAGATGTCCTCGTAAAAGGACTTAGTACTGGAGCCATCGCACCTTGGTGGCGACTCAAAGGGGTTAAACGGGAGGAACACGGCGATTTACCCAGGTTCGGCCCCTCGAGAGGAGGTAATGGCCTACGTCCTGCTTTGTGTGTATTGATGTGGATTCGATTACAAGGGAGGCGTAACTCGCCTAACCTAGCACTCGATGATTTCTAACCTGCCTCTCCTCCTTAGGACTCGCCTTTATATATAGGTCGAGGCCTTAGGGTTTACAAGAGTCCCTTCCTTCCTACAACTCGTGACCATTGTGGTTTTTAAGTTGCCATCCTTCAAAACCCGGAGACTTTCCAGAAATCATAACCGTCACGCGACCTTGAACCGGCCAGGCCGAAGCCCGAATAACCTAGAGGATGAATCGCCTCACTGGTAACCCGGCCCATCTTGGGCGGGTCATTTAATAGGTAATATCCCTAACATTAGGCCCGAGATTGACTTGAACTTTCACGCCAATGCTTCCGCTCAGTCGAAGGTGATTCACTCCATCTTTCTCCATGCGTCAGAAATTGTAACTTGCCATCCGGCACCGAAAAAATATTTGAGTCGCCAAACCATTTCCTGTTGGCATCTTCTTATCCCTCGATTTTTGGGAAAACTAACGTAATCCCAACGGATCTTTAGTGCATCGTTATCCCAAAATCTTCGGACGTCATCATGGCGAATCTTTTTATTCCCCAGCGGTTCCCGCTCACGGCGCCTCGATTCCAGCGCCCGTCCTGATAAATAGACGGGGGGACAGGGTTGGTGCTTCCCACCTACCAGTCTCGTCAGTCTCCCCCCATTATCATAGCAAAAGGCCTCATCGTCTCCCGAGGGCTCCGCCGCCGGCCGCACCTTCCGCCCTCGTCCGAGAAGCTTCAGCGCCGCCCATAAGCCGTTGCCGTCGTCAAGCCTCGCACCGCGGACGATCCGACCGCCGCCATTGACCACCGCATCATCATCGACCACCTCGTTGCTCGCCTCGAACTCCGCCGCCGCCGAAGATCCCTTCGTTCGTCGGGACCCCCGCGCTTCTTCAACGATCTCCGTCACCGTCGGCCTTCTTTGATCGAGAGCATCAGGTTAGGCCTTCATTCACTTTTTAGGAGTAGGTTCATCCCTTGCTTGAGCTTTCGCCATTGCCGTACCTTTGAAGCTTTTCGCTCATAGTCGCTCATCTTCCTCGAATCGATTAGCACAAGCGCCGATAGGGTAGCCAGTGCCCTGAATAATTTTACTTATCCGTTGTACTCGCGGATATTTGGACACAATGTCTTCACCAAACGAGGGGCGTCACTTGATAATAAATTGTTCATGCCCAGTTATATTCGTAGGTTTTCACATCTGTTTGGTAGATCCATTCCTTATTTACTGTTTGCGAAAAGCCGTTTGTAGTCTTCATCCCCCCTTAGTACTTCAGAATGAATAGATTTTACCATCCGCAGAAACGTAACCTTTGGGAATAACCCTACTTCCATAAGTCGCCATAGCAACCCAACCCGACCTCTTGGTCTGGCGGGTTAAATCATTCTTAAATCAAAGTACTCGGCGGGTTAAATGAACCGATTCCATCCCATATAGTAGGTGTCCAAGACATGTAATATCATACTTTCACTTACTTGAAGCATGGGCGCCGTCTTCAAGAGTGACTGGCTTCCTACCAAGGTTGATGACGCTGTCTTAGCTAATTATGTGAAAGCGGGCTGTTTGGATCCTCAAGATGTCATTCGATGGCGCACCGGGTTGGGAGAAGATCTCCCTAACCCCAAAGAAGGGGAAATAGTAGTTTTTGTTGAACATTTGGAACGGGGTTTTAAGCCGCCCGGATCGAAATTTCTTAGGGACGCTTTGACCTTCATGAACGTCCGGCTCCAGGATCTGGGACCCAATTCCATAAGCAATTTGAGCCAGTTCCAAGTTCTTTGTGAAGCTTATCTGCGGATCGAGCCTTTTGTCGCTCTATTTTGGCATTTTTTTCATCTGAATCGCCAGACGGAATTCCACAATGGCCCCAGTTTGGAACTCGGCGGCGTCAACATCCAGCGCCGTAGGGATAGTCCATTCCCTTCACTCATCATGCCTAGCCATCCCAAGGGCTGGGGCGAATCTTGGTTTTATTGTCAAGAGACGTCTCCTGCTGGTGAGAACAAGCTTCTGGTTTACAGGCCAACCCGCCTTCCGGTTAACTTCAAGCTCCCAGACAAGCTGACCGAGGAAGAAGAGTCGGAGTTCATCCCAATATTATCTGAGCTAAGCTCCCTGACGAACAATGGTCTTACCGGGGTTGACCTAATCCGCTGCTGGGTCGAATGGCGGATTCTTCCTCTGAGCCGACGAGATGGTCTGATGTGTGAGTTTGATGGCACTCTGGATCATCCTCAATGCTACTTTCACACAGCATTAACAGAAAAGGACATTGTTGCCATCATCAAAAAGTTGACTGGCGAGCCTGCGGGAAAGTGCGGCCAAATCGGCCTTAAGCCTTTTTGCAAGATTAACCCGGCGCCCAAGGTAACCAAACCTGACCCGCCCTCGGTATTTATCCCTTCTGTTTCATTGCCGTCATGGTTTCATAATATATATACCTTTTCAGAAAGGCGATAAGTTCTGGTCCAGGAGACCTAAAAAGCAAGCCATGAAAACTGCTAAGCCGCCCTCTAAGAAAGCCAAGGGCAAAGGAAAATCTGCTGCGGCTGAGCCATCCGAAGTTGACGAATCTCAAGTCGGCGATGCACTTTCAGAGGTACAAATCCGTCCTCTTTTCACTCGCCACCTGTCACTTTTGACCTTTTATTTATATCTTTCTCTCTCCTTGTAATAGAATGAAGATAACGAAAGCCAAGAAGACTCTGTTGAGGTAATTTCTGTTTCCTCCGATTCATCTCCTTCTCCACCTAAGCCGACCCGGCGAATATGTGGGAAAGTTCCCTTCTCACATCCAAATGCTTATTTGGACCCAAATTTCCTACTGAAGAAAGCACAGCACGCCTCAAAACGGAAAACACGAAGTCATTCTGGCGATCTGGTATCTGGCTTACCAGCAACGAACAAAAGAAAGCCAAGCAAGGTACTTTTATGAGTAACCATTATTCGTGCTTCTTTGGATCACATTTGTAACCCGCCTGTATTATTGATGTATAACTCTTGTAGAACTCTCCTCCCATTTCCGGCGACTCAGTGATGTCAACACTTCCACCAATGATTCGAGTTCCGGGGTAAGTTTTCTGATAACCTTGCCTCGACTTTTGAGAATAACGATCTTTTCAATTCCTTAACGTGCTTATTCCCTTTTGTTAGGGCACAAGCCAAGAAAAGAAAAACCAATGGATCAATTCCTGATGCAACTTCAGAACCCCCGAAGAAATCAACTCCGACTCAAGACGATCCGGATCATGCTGAGCCTGCGATTCAAGTGGATCTTCCTGAGTCGCCGAAGGAAACAATGGATGCCTCTAAATCGCCGAACTCATTGATGACATCAGAAGACCCAGATGCTGTAGTTATTACTGGCTCTGGCTTTTCTAAGCCGGCAGCGAAAGTTTTGTCCAAACATGTAGCATCCTCCTCTCAGGCCATTCCCGAGTCTGGGCTCTCCAAGGCGAAACTTTTCGACTATGCAAATCTGGAGTTTAAGGAACTCTGTTCTGGCTTTGCAAGTCGCCTAGAGGCGAGCTATGAGATGGAGAAAAACCTGCTGAAGATGTTAAACAACAAACATGAGGTAAATTTTGTTATACTTATATTATTCCCAGTAGCCCCCAAGGGCCGGGTCATCAGTAAAAATATGAGCCGGGTCTTGAAAATTTAGAAAAAGCTTCGCGACCAGTAACACCCAAGGGCCGGGTCATCAGTTAAAAGATGAGCCGGGTCTTGAAAATTTAGAAAAAACTTCGCGACCAGTAACCCCCAAGGGCTGGGTCATCAGTAAAAAGATGAATCGGGTCTTGAAAATTTAGACAAAGCTTCGCGACCAGTCTTGATTTCTGTATAATTTCTCCTGAAAAAATTATACATTAGCCCCCAAGTGTCAGGGATATTGCTTTGCAGTAATTCTGAGACTTGTCCTTGTTTAAACTTTCAATAGGAAAACCTTGCTCAGACCGAATTGGCGCTGGGCGATTTAAGGAAAAACTTAGCTGGACAACAAGACGCCCGAGCTAAGTGGGAGGAAAAATGTCAATCGGCCTTGACCGAACTGGTAAAACTTAAGGCCAAGTTGAAAGAAGCTCAGGCTGAACAAAATGACGCCTTGAAGAGGGCAGAGAAAGCTGAAGCTAGGCTGGCCACTGTACAACAGGAATTGTCCGGCTTAAAGCGTCATATCTCCAACATGACGCAAGCCGTCTTTGGTAAGCTTTACTTAAACCTTTGATCTCCTCCTCTCTTCTTTGTTTTACTTATGATAAGTCGCTCACCATCATGATTCAGGTCCAAGAGCCGCCAACCTTCAAGAAGATTGTGTGTTGATGCTGAAGGCGATCTACACGCTGATAGAGCAACTATACACAGGCAGTGTCTTGACAGTTAAAGCTATGATGGGTGCCAAAGAACCTATCACTTCCATCAAGAAGGTGCTTGGCTGCTTGTCCACACTTCCCCCTCAGATTGGCCAGTTAACTCAGTCAGCTGCCCAGAGAGGTATTCTGACTGCCCTGAGTCGCTGTTTGGCATATGCCCCAGAAATCAAGGTAGAAGAAGTAGCCACAGGCTTCCCTCAGCTCAAGGACGATGGGTCCGAATTTGTTGAAGAGGACTATCAGCGAGTCGTCAAGAATTCTCGGCTGGCTGCGACTCAACTTGCCGCAAGCCTTGACTTAACAAAATACTAGGCAGCTTATGATGGCAGAAACAAGAAGGTCAGCCCGCCAACCTTTGTGACGACCAGCCTAACTCCTCGGCGACCCAAGAATCCTTTCGACTTGGAGGCGGACCTGGCATCAATTCTGACTGATGAAGATGACTTTGCTGCTTTGGCCAGGTGCAATTGGGTACTGGGCGATTTGCAAATCGAAGTCGGCCAGAACTCACATCAGGATAATCCCGGGGCGCCAGGAAAGTAAATTTTATTGAGTCTAGCCTGAGAGCCATGTAATAGGTTCCTTTTCCATATGTCAGTACTGTTTTTGATGATAGCTCTTGCGCGAATCTTTGTATCGCCCTTAAGGCGACTTGAAATATTTGACCCGATTTTTTATAAGAGTCTTTTATAGCGCTTAATTCGCCATGAATGAAAGAACTCTTATCACCCTCCTGTCTTAAGCCTTGAGAATAGCACATGTAAAAACAAACAAACTATAGATATTTTCAACAAGCATCAGCAAGAAAAGGCTTAAAACCTTCAGAACTATGCCACAACGAATAATAGCAATAGTAATTTCGTCGGCTGATAAGGTCGCGACAGGGGGAGGCGAGGCAAAAAGCTCGTGCACCCACCCTAAATGTAGGTTTCGTCGGCTCATACGGTCGCGACAGGGGGAGGCGAGTCAGAAAACTCGTGCACCCACCCTAAATGCAGGTTTCGTCGGCTCATACGGTCGCGATAGGGGGAGGCGAGTCAGAAAGCTCGTGGACCCACCCTAAATGCAGGTTTCGTCGGCTCATACGGTCGCGACAGGGGGAGGCGAGTCAGAAAGCTCGTGCACCCACCCTAAATGCAGGTTTCGTCGGCTCATACGGTCGCGACAGGGGGAGGCGAGTCAGAAAGCTTGTGCACCCACCCTAAATGCAGGTTTCGTCGGCTCATACGGTCGCGACAGGGGGAGGCGAGTCAGAAAGCTCGTGCACCCACCCTAAATGCAGGTTTCGTCGGCTCATACGGTCGCGATAGGGGGAGGCGAGTCAGAAAGCTCGTGCACCCACCCTAAATGTAGGTTTCGTCGGCTCATACGGTTGCGACAGGGGGAGGCGAGTCAGAAAGCTCGTGCACCCACCCTAAATGCAGGTTTCGTCGGCTCATACGGTCGCGACAGGGGGAGGCGAGTCAGAAAGCTCGTGCACCCACCCTAAATGCATGTTCTGTTGGCTCATATGGTCGCAACAGAATGACACAATTTGCACTTTTTAATGAAGAAGCCCCCAAGTCAGAGAGTATTTTATTACTTCATAATAAAATTGTAAAACTTACAAAACGTGGAGCTTTAAGAGCTCAAGTGTAGTAAGGCCGCAAATGAGCAATATTCCAGGGGCGAGTTGACTCAACCTCTGTAGTCGGTCGATTAGGCCGAAGATCCATCAAATAATAAGAGCCATTGCGGAGGTTTTTGCTGACGACGAACGGCCCTTCCCAAGGAGGTGATAGCTTGTGCATGCCTGCCCGATCTTGTATCAGACGAAGTACTAAGTCGCCCTCCTGAAAAGTCCGACTCTTAACCCGGCGACTATGATAACGCCGCAGATCTTGCTGATAGATAGTCGAACGGGCCGCAGCCAGGTCACGCGCCTCTTCCAAGGCATCCAAGGAATCCTGACGCGCCAGCTCATTATCTTGCTCCACATATGCAGCGACTCTAAGAGAGTCATGTCGTATGTCAGTAGGGAGAACAGCCTCTGCCCCATAGACCAAAAAGAAGGGAGTGAACCCCGTGGATCGATTCGGGGTGGTCCGAATACTCCACAGTACCGAAGGTAACTCTTCAAACCAACACCTTGGAGTTCTTTCCAGGGGAACCATGAGTCGAGGTTTAATCCCTCGCAAGACCTCCTGATTCGCCCGCTCTGCTTGCCCGTTGGACTGCGGGTGAGCAACCGCAGAAACATCAAGCCGGATATGTTCTCGACGACAAAAATCCAGCATCGCTCCTTGGGACAAGTTAGTACCATTGTCTGTGATAATACTGTGCGGATATCCAAAAAGAAATATCAGCTTTTTCAGAAATTTGACCGCTGTCTCTGCATCACAAGTTCCAACAGGTTCCGCCTCAACCCACTTGGTGAACTTATCAACTGCCACCAATAGGTGAGTTTTCTTGTTGGAGGACATTTTAAAGGGACCGACCATGTCCAGCCCCCAGACTACGAAGGGCCAAGTAATGGGAATCATCCTCAATTCTTGAGCTGGCACATGAGCCTGTCTCCCATAACGTTGGCACCCCTCGCACCGCCGTATGATGTCTTCCGCATCTGCATGAGCCGTCAGCCAAAAGAAACCATGTCGAAAAGCCTTTGATACCAAAGAACGTGACCCGGCGTGATGCCCGCAATCTCCAGAATGAATGTCATTTAGGATCACGCATCCTTCCTCGGAGGAAACACACAGCTGAAAGACCCCAGAAGCACTCCGTTTATATAACTCGCCATTAATGATGACGATGGATTTGCTGCGTCGAACGATCTGGCGAGCCAAAACTTCGTCGGTGGGTAATTCGCCACTCGTGAGATAAGCCAGATAAGGAAGAACCCAGTCCGGAGTGACATGGAGAGCCGCCACGAGCTGAGACTCGGGATCTGGTATCACCAACTCCTCCTCTGTGGGTAAAGCCACACACGGTTTATGCAAGATATCCAAAAAAACATTAGGGGGGACCGGTTTTCTTTGTGAACCGAGTCGCGAGAGAGCATCAGCTGCTTCGTTGAGTCGCCGATCAATATGGTCCACCTGATATCCGTGAAAATAGCCTGCCACATCAGACACAGCTCGTCTGTAAGCCGCCATCATAGGATCCCGAGAGTCCCAGGTACCTGAAACCTGTTGCGCCACCAAATCTGAATCACCAAAACATCTGACTCGGGTTAAGTTCATCTCTTTTGCAAGTCGCAAACCGTGAAGCAGAGCTTCATATTCCGCCGCATTATTTGTGCAGGGAAACATGAGTCGGAGAACATAACAGAACTTATCTCCTTGAGGGGATATCAGCACCACACCAGCCCCCAAGCCCTCCAACTGCCTGGATCCATCAAAGTAAATTGTCTAATAAGTAAGGTCAGGCCGATCTTCTAGAGCCTGAAGTTCCGTCCAATCGTTAACGAAATCAACTAGTGCCTGGGATTTGATAGCTGTGCGGGGGGTATATCGTATGTGATGAGACCCAAGCTCTATTGCCCATTTGGCGATTCGCCCTGTTGCCTCCCGATTTTGGATGACATAACCGAGGGGGGCAGAACTGACCACAGTAATTGGGTGCTCCTGGAAATAATGTTTAAGCTTTCGACTCGCCATAAACACCCCGTAGACCAGTTTTTGCCAATGTGGGTATCGCTGTTTGGAAAGAGTTAACACCTCACTCATAAAATATACCGGACGTTGCACCGGGTACTCCTTTCCTTCCTCCTTTCTTTCAACGACCACAGCCACGCTGACTGCCTTGGAATTTGCCGCGATATACAGGAGCATAGGCTCCTTTTCAGTTGGGGCTGCCAGGACTGGCGGGTTAACCAATTGATGTTTCAAGGCCTGGAGCGCCTCGTCTGCCTCTCTTGTCCATACAAATCGGTCGGATTTCCTCAACAATTGATAAAGAGGAATCGCCTTTTCCCCAAGGCGGCTCACGAAACGACTTAGAGCCGTAATGCGGCCCGCCAATCGCTGAACTTGATTAACATTCGCCGGTTTCCCGAGAGAGGTAACCGCTTCAATTTTGTCCGGGTTAGCCTCGATGCCGCGCTCCGATACCAAGAAACCCAGTAATTTTCCTGCAGGTACACCAAAAACGCACTTGGTAGGATTTAGCTTCATCTGATATACTCGTAAATTATCAAAGGCTTCCTTAAGGTCTTCCAAAAGTGTCTCCCCCTGGCGGGTCTTGATCACAATGTCGTTGACGTAAGCATGGACGTTGCGGCCAATTTGGTTATGAAGACAATTCTGGATGCAGCGTTGATAAGTCGCCCCTGCGCTCTTGAGTCCGAACGGCATGGACACATAGCAGAAGGCCCCGAATGAAGGCCGTCTTCTCCTGATCTTCCACGGCCATCTTAATCTGATGATAACCTGAATAGGCGTCCAAAAAGCACAATCGTTCGCATCCCGCCACCGAGTCAATGATTTGATCGATGCGAGGAAGAGCGAAAGGATCTTTGGGACAAGCTCTGTTGAGATCCGTATAGTCAATACACATACGGAAAGTGCCATTCTTCTTGAGTACCAACACTGGGTTAGCCAGCCATTTGGGGTGAAAAACTTCCACGATGAACCCGGCGGCTAAAAGACGGGCGACTTCTTCTCCAATCGCCTTGCGTCGCTCCTCGTTAAATCTGCGAAGGTACTGTTGGACAGGTTTGCATTTTGGGTCAACATTAAGATGGTGCTCAGCGAATTCTGTCGGTACACCCGGCATGTCAGAGGGCTTCCATGCAAAGATGTCCCGATTCTCACAGATGAATTCGATGAGCGCGCTTTCCTATTTGGGGTCCAGACCCGTCCCAATGGTGAACTGCTTGGATGAATCACCAGGCACGAAATCGATTGTCTTAGTATCATCTGTCGGTTTGAACTTGAGGGGCGACTCAGAATCTTTAGTCGGCTTCTTGAGTGGTGACATGTCTGCCGGGTCAACATTGGCCCGATGATGTTTGAGCTCTTCCGCCGCGCAGGCGACTTCCGCATAAGCCGCGTCCCCTTCCTCACATTCCTTTGCAATCCTTCTATCTCCATCAACCATGATGGGTCCTTTAGGACCAGGCATTTTGAGCTTGAGGTAGACGTAGCACGGGCGGGCCATGAAGCGGGCGTAAGCCGGTCGCCCGAACAGCGCATGGTATGGGCTTTTCAGCTTGACCACCTCGAAGATTAGAGACTCCGACCTGTAATTCTGCGCAGTTCCAAACGCTACTGAGAGCCTGACCCGGCCTATGGGATAAGCCGACTTGCCCGGGACAATTCCGTGGAAAACCGTGGTCGAAGGCATCAAGTCTTTCTCCAATAGGTTCATCCTCTTGAAGGTGTCGAAGTATAGGATATTGATGCTGCTGCCACCATCCATTAATACCTTTGACAGGATGTAACCCCCCACTTGGGGAGCCATGACTAATGCCAGGTCGCCCGGGTTATCTATTCTTGGCGGGTGATCCTCTCTGCTCCATGTTATGGTCTGCTCGGACCAGTGGAGATATCTTGGAATCGCTGGCTCAGTTACACTGTACGCCCGGTGATTTACCTTTTTATCACGCCTGCAAGCATTAGTGGTGAAAACGTTGTACTGCCCATTACTTAGCTGTTTGGGATTGCTGCGGAAGCCCCCATTGTCATCCTGGTCCTATGGAGCCCCTTGTGGGGGCGGCTGCTGGAAAACTCCCGGCGGGTTGTACCGCCGCTGGTGGTGCACCGGGTACTGGCCGCCGCCTGGTTGCGGGCCTCCCTGAGCCCCCTGTTCGGGAAAGCCGCCGAAGGGGTTCTGCCTTTGTTTGGACGCGGCGAGTTGGACCTGGCGCCGGTTTGGATCTTCGTTTTGGCTCTTCTTGATTGCCTCCGCCCGAAATTCTCGCATCATGAAACAGTTCTCCCAAGAGTGGCCCGCCGGGCCGTCGGCCGTGGCGTGGTGTGGGCAAGGGCCTTTGAGTAGCTCTTCATAGTTACGCGGCCTTTTCCCACTAAAACCTCGATTCTTCTTTTTGCCGTCATTGGCATTGGTGTTGGCAACCAAGTCCGAGGGCTCCTCCTGTGGCCTACGCTTGCCGTTGGTCCCCTGATTGTGATGGTTGCGGCCCTGGAAACGGGTGTGATTTTTTGTCGAATCGCCCTTTTTGGGCGAGTTACCCTTACCATCCTCGTCGGGATCCTTGGTATCATCGGCCTCGGCATACCTAGTGAGGGTGTCCATCAGTTCGCCCATGTCCTGAACTTTCCGTTTGAGTCGCCCCAATTTCTGGACCAATGGTTCATAGTGGCAATTGTGTTCGAGGATAAGCACAGCTTGTGCTGCTGTGATACCATCTGACGAATGAATAATTTCTGCGACCTGCCGTGACCAATGGTGTGCCGACTCATCCGGGCGTTGTACGCAGTGTTGTAAGTCGACGATCGTCATCGGTCGTTTACAGGTTCCCCGGAAGTTTTTGATGAAACGCTCTTTCAGCTCGGCCCAGGACTGGATAGAATTGGGAGGTAAGTTTTTCAGCCAAGTGCGCGCCGACCCCTCGAGCATCATGGTGAAATATCTGGCGCAAACCGCCTCATTTACGTCGAGCATGTCCATGGCAATCTCATAACCCTCGATCCATGATGTTGGTTCGAGATCTGGTGTATAATTAGGCACCTTCCTTGGTCCTTTAAAATCCTTGGGCACTCTTTCGTTCCGAAGGGCTAGGGACAAGCACGGTACCCCAACTCGCCCTCCGGTCCCTGCGAGGGGGGCCTCGGCGTCTTGAATGTTGGGGAGATCTCTGCCCGGCGGGTTTCGCTCGGGCGGGTTGTCCTGTGGGAAGTGTCGCGGGCCACTGTTTACGGCTGGTTGATCCTCCGGCCTGCTCCTGGTATAGCTCGCCTGAGGGGTGGATTGCAATCTCTCGAGGCTGTGTGAGAACTGAGCGTTTTGAACCACCGTTGTCTTCAACATCTCGATGGCATTCCTTGCTTCTACCTCAGCTGGGGTGTTGCCGTGAATCGGGAGAGACTCCAGGTGGCGAGTTGCCGCCAGCACATTATCCACCGGATTGGAGAAGTGGCCTTGGGGCGTCCAGAAACGGGGAATCTGGCCCTCGGTCGGATGATCCGGCGGGTTAGGTGGGCGACCCTGTCCTCCTGCTGGGGCGGCTCCTACCCCGGGGGTTTGTGGAGTATCGAACAGACGGGTCGGATTGAGGTCGTGAGGCAGGCGCCCCTGGTGTCTTCTCTGATGGACGGCATCGGACGCGCGCTGCTGTCTTTCGAGTCGCCAATTGTCGGTGTTTAAACGCATCCTTTCGGCCGTAATTTGGGCTTGTCGAGTCTCGATTCTGGCGGACTCCACCTCAGCATCCCGGTGGGTTTTAGCCACCGCCTCTCTGAGCTTTTCTAACTCTGCGTTTATCTCTTCTTGGTTCTCCGGCGTGAGGGGAGTCGCCGTTAGTCTCGTGATCTCTGCTGCTAAATCCGCCAGGACTGCGGCTGGGCTTCTGGACGTTTCGCCGGTCCCAGCTCCTCCAGTGGGGTTTTGTGTCGGTTGAGTCGCTCCGGCCATGTAGATGGCGATCTGGCGGCGGGTTCGGTCAAGTACCTCCGGATCCATGGCCAGCGATAATCCTCCAGGCCGTCCCCGTGGAGGGACCGGATAGAATCTGAGTCGCCCATGGATGATTCGTCGTCCGAGTTGATCGGGGTAATCTCCTGACTCGCCGGGTGCTCTGGCTCCTCCGATCCCTGCGTGAACCCCACAAAGACCGGGCGAGTTAAGTTTTGTGTTATAACTGGGCGGACGTACCTGGCCGGCTCGACGATGTCGGTGGAGATGTCCGGCTCAGGGACGGGTGATCCGATCATGCCGATGAAGACGTTGATCCCGCCGAAGGGGACCCTATAGCCAGATTCGATCGAATTCGCTTCAGGTCCCCATAGCTGGTTGTCGATGTAGATTATCCCGCGGCGGTTCCGAGACATGAGCGCCGTCGCGTAACTCCCAAACCCTGGTAGGGCTCCCTTTGAGAACTCAAGTCCACCGTGCGTAGGCCCCATGATGGGCGCCAACTATCGTGGTTTTGTCACGGCAGATGTCCTCGTAAAAGGACTTCGTACTAGAGCCATCGCACCTTGGTGGCGACTCAAAGGGGTTAAACGGGAGGAACACGGCGATTTACCCAGGTTCGGCCCCTCGAGAGGAGGTAATGGCCTACGTCCTGCTTTGTGTGTATTGATGTGGATTCGATTTCAAGGGAGGCGTAACTCACCTAACCTAGCACTCGATGATTTCTAACCTGCCTCTCCTCGTTAGGACTCGCCTTTATATATAGGTCGAGGCCTTAGGGTTTACAAGAGTCCCTTCCTTCCTACAACTCGTGACCATTGTGGTTTTTAAGTCGCCATCCTTCAAAACCCGGAGACTTTCCAGAAATCATAACCGTCACGCGACCTTGAACCGGCCAGGCCGAAGCCCGAATAACCTAGAGGATGAATCGCCTCACTGGTAACCCGGCCCATCTTGGGCGGGTCATTTAATAGGTAATATCCCCAACAGTTACCGAAGGTTGTTCGTAGTCCTGGAGGAGATCACGGACGTCACGAGGGTTTCTGGAGTGGTCCGAAAACGAAGATTGATATATAGGATGGTTTCATTTGGTCACCGGAAAGTTTCGGGCATTACATGTAGTGTACCTGGAGTGACGAATGGGTTCCGGGTATTCACGGGGAGGGGCCCACCCACCCGGGAGTGAGCCCAATCACCCTAGGGTGGCGCACCATCCCTTTGGGGGCTGGTGAGGCCAGCCCAAGAGGGCCATGGTACCACATGGGAAAAATACCAAAGGAAGGGAAAAAGGAGGAAAGAGGGAGGTGGGAAGGAAGGAGTGGACTCCTTCCCCCAAACCGAATTGGGGTGGGAGTCCACCTCCTCCTTCGGCCGGCGCCCTTGGGGCTTCCTTGAGCCCCAAGGCTAGCCCCTCCCCTCCTCCTATATATACTGGTGGTTTTAGGGCTTTTGAGACACAACTTTGCCACGTGCAACTCAAACCTATACCACGTAGTTCTTCCTCTAGATCAGATTTCTGTGGAGCTCGGGCGGAGCCCTGTAGGAGTAGATCATCACCACCACCGGAGCGGTCTCAGGCTGCCCGAGAACTCATCTACTTTTCTGTGTCTCTTGCTGGATTAAGAAGGCCGAGATCGTCATCGAGTTGTACGTGTGCTGAACATGGAGGTGTCGTCCGTTTGGCGCTAGATTGGAACGGTTCGTGGGATGGATCGTGGGACGACGGTGGTTTGAATCACGAAGCTGTACCACTACATCAATTGTGTTTCTTAACGCTCCCCGCTTAGCGATCTACAAGGGTACGTAGATCTAATCTCCTCTCGTAGATGAACATCACCATGATAGGTCTTCGTGTGCGTAGGAAAAATTTTGTTTCCCATGCAACGTTCCCCAACATGTCAATCACTATCTTATCTCGAAGATGAACTCCCACCCGATGCAAGCGATTGTAGTACTTAGACAATGTGAGCACATGCTCAACTATTGAGCTTTTCTCCCTTACTTCGCAGGCCAAGAATCTTGTCGGAGGTCTCATACCTCTCAACGCCGGCACGAGCCTGAAATCCCAATTTCAACTTTTGGAACATATAATATTCCGTGACGTTCAAAACATCTTCATCGCCTCAATTCTAAGTCGTTAAGCATTACCCACTGAACTGTCATGTAGTCATCAAAAACATGTATGTCTGATGTTCACAACATCCACAAATGACGCTCGGGGTTCAGCACACCGAGCGATGCATTAAGGACATAAGGCTTCCGCGCAGAAATAAGGACAATCCTCACTTTATGGACCCAATCCGCATAATTGCTACTATCATCTTTCAACTAAATTTTCTCTAGGACCATATCAAAAACAGTAGAGCTACATCGCAAGCTACAACATAATTTGCAAAGACCTTTTGACTTTGTTCATGATAATGAGTCCAATTAATCATATTACTTAATAACTCCAACTAAAATTGACATCCCTCGGGTCATTCAAGTGGTACATAATCCAAATTCACTAACTCAAGTCCGATCATCACGTGAGTTGAGTTTAGCTTCGATGGTGAACATCTCCATGTTGATCATATCCACTATATGACTCATGCTCGACCTTTTGGCGTGCTGTGTTCCGAGGCCATGTATGTACATGCTAGGCTCCTCAAGTTTAACCCGAGTGTTCCGCGTGTGCAACTGTTTTGCACCCATTGTATGAGAAAGTTGAGTCTATCACACCTGATCATCACGTGGTGTCTTGAAACGACAAACTGTCCCAACGGCGCACAGTCGGGGAGAACGCAATTTTATCTTGAAATTTTAGTGAGGGATCACCTTATAATGCTACCATCGTCATAAGAAAAATAAGGTGCATAAAAGGATTGACATCACATGCAAAGCATAAGTGACATGATATGGCCATGAACTTGTTCTATTTGATCTCCATCACCAAAGCACCGACATGATCTCCATCGTCACCTCTATCATCTTGATATCCATCATCGTGTTGCCATCGAGGTTGTCGCGCTAACTATGTTGTTACTACTAAATCTACTACTAGCGATGAAGCAAAGCATCACTAAGCACAAAAAATTAAAGACAACCTTATGTCTCCTGCGAGTTCCCATAGCATCAACGTGCAAGTCAATATTTAACTATTATAACATGATCATCTCATACATCCAATATATCATACCATGTCTTTGGCCATATCACATCACATGCATACCCTGCAAAAACAAGTTAGACGTCCTCTAATTTGTTGTTGCAATTTTTTTCATGGCTGTTATGGGTATCTACTATGATCGCATCTTACTTACGTAAAACCACAAAGGTGATATGCAAGTTGCTATTTAACCTTCTCCAAGGACCGCCTCAGTCAAATCCGATTCAACTAAAGTTGAAGAAACAGACACCCGCCAGTCATCTTTATGCAACAAGTTGCATGTTAGTCAATGAAACCGGACTCTCGTAAGCGTACGAGTAATGTTGGTCCGGGCCACTTCAATCCAACAATACCGCTGAATCAATAGAAGACTAAGGAGGGCAGCAATTTGAACATCAACGCCCACAAACTCTTTTGTGTTCTACTCGAGATATCATCTACGCATGAACCTAGCTCATGATGCCACTGTTGGGGAACGTTGCATGGGAAACATAAATTTTCCTATGCACATGCAAGACCTATCCATGGTGATGATCATCTACGAGAGGGTAGATCGGATCCACATACCCTTGTAGATCGCGAAGTGGAAGCGTATATAACACAATTGATGTACTGGAACATCTTCGCGATCCAAATTGCAGTCCATCCCGCGATCTCATCATGATCCGTCCCGCGATCCCATCACGATCCATCCCGATCTAGTGCCGAACGGACGGCAACTCCGCGTTCAGCACACGTACAGCTCGATGTCGATCCCCGTCTTCTTGATCCAGCGAGAGGGTGGAGAGGTAGATGAGTTCTCCAACATGACGGCGTGGTGGTGGTGTACAATCCAGCATGGCTTTGCCAAGCGCCGCAAAACTAATCTAGAGGAGAAAACGATCTAGAGAGAGAGGACGACACGTGGCTATTAGGGTTAGGGCTGCCTCTGATTCCTCTAGTATATATAGGAGGGAGGGAGCGGAGGAGGCAGCCTCAAACCCTCAAGGTTTGGCCGAAATTGGAGGTGGAGGTGGAGGAGTCCACCTCCAATCCTACTCCTAGTAGGTTTCCATCTTGTCTCCTACTTCCCTTTTTCCCTCTTTCCCCTTCTTTTGCTCCTTAGCCGAAATAGACTTATTGGGCTGGCTGCACCATCCCACTAAGGGTTGGTGCACCACCTTTAGGCCTATTAGGTTCTCTCCCGGGTGGGTGGCCCCTCCTGGTAAAACCCCGGAACCCATTCGACAATCCCGGTACTTTACGAGTAGTGCCCGAAAACTTTATGGAAGCCAAATGCAACTTTCCTATGTATCAATCTTTACCTCCGCACCATTCCAGAGCTCCTCGCACTACTAGGAAAAGGGCTATAGATGATATAGATACTAATGGCGCACCACACAAGCAGTGCGCCACTACTATATAGTAGTGGCGCACCATGTGAGGTGTGCCATTAGTGTGATGGACACTAATGGCGTACCACACACTCAATGCGCCACTACTATATTTTTTTTATTTTTTTGCAAAACTACTAATGGCGCACCAGCAGCTGGTGCACCCTTAGTAACCCTGGTTACTAATGGCGCATCTGTTAGTAGTGCGCCACTACTATAATTTTTTTTGGTTTTTTTGCAAACTACTAATGGCGCACCACAGCTAGTGCGCCATTAGTAACCAGTGTTACTAATGGCACATCTGTTGGTGGTGCGCCACTACTATTTGTTTTTGCAGAACTACTAATGGCGCACCAGAGGAGGTGCGCCATTAGTAACCAGGTTTACTAATGGCGCATATGTAGGTGGTGTGCCATTAGTAACCTGGGACCACTTTCATTCTCTCCACCTCCTCCACCTCCTTGTCCAAGCTTGTCTCGGGTGCCTCCTCCTCCTCACCTCATTTGCATCATAGTGTCCCAATAGTGTCCCCCCGCACCCTCCCCCGCTCCACCGCCGCCGAGCACCCACCGCACCCTCCCCCGCTCCACCGCCGCCGCCGGCCCCCCGCACCCTCCCCGGCCCGCTCCACCGCCGCCGACGACCCCCCGCACCCTCCCCCGCTCCACCGCCGCCGACGACCCCCCGCACCCTCCCCCGCTCCACCGCCGCCGACGACCCCCCGCACCCTCCCCGGCCCGCTACACCGCCGCCGACGACCCCCCGCATCCTCCCCCGCTCCACCGCCGCCGACGACCCCCCGCACCCTCCCCTGCTCCACCGCCGCCGACGACCCCCCGCACCCTCCCCGGTAAGCTCCACCGCCGCTGTCGACCCCCCGCACCCTCCCCCGCTCCACCACCGCCGACAATCCCCCGCACCCTTCCCCGCTCCACCGCCACCGATGATCCCCCGCACCCTCCCCCGCTCCACCGCCGCCGCCGACCCCCCGCACCCTCCCCTGCTCCACCGCCGCCGACGACCCCCCGCACCCTCCCCTGTCACCTCGCTCGGTTCCCCCGAACGGAATCGGCCGAGCGCACCACCCACCCCCTCCCTCCCCTGTCACCTCGCTCGGTTCCCCCGAACGGAATCGGCCGAGCGCACCACCCACCCCCTCCCTCCCCCCGAGCGCCATTGCTATCCAAAAAAAACTAATGGCGCACCTCTCTGGGGTGCGCCATTGCTGTCCAAAAAAAAGATTACTAATGGCGCACCTCTCTGGGATGCACCATTTCTATATAAAAAAAATTACCAATGGCGCACTCCATGGGGATGCGCCATTGCTATCAAAAGAAACATTCTAATGGCGCACCGCTCTGGGTCCACCATTCCTAACCCCTCTGCCCTCGCCCTCGTCCACGAAGACGCCGCCCACCCCCTCCCCCACCCTTGTCCACGGAGACGGCGCCGCCGCCGCCGCCCTTCCCCTCCCCCACCCTCGTCCACGGAGACGCCGCCTACCCCCTCCCCCACCCTCGCCTCTCCTCTGCAATCGCCCTCGTTCACGGAGACGCCGCTCCTCCTCATCGCCGCCTGCGCCGCCACCTCCGCGCTCGACGCCTTCCACGTCCCCTCCATCAAGGCCCAAGCCCACGTACGTATGTCGTCCGCCCCTCCCCTCTCCTGGCCTCTCTCTATAGCGGTCTTCTGTAGTTGAGCTCTCTGAACCGCGAGTGCTCGCCTGAATCCGTCATGCGATTCGCGGAGGTGGTGTCGCCAGTAGTAACGCCGGAATATTGCGATCCTGTGAGGAGCCCAGTAGTAGGGTTCGGGGCTCGACGTCGCCGGTGGGGGTGAGCTTTTGGGGATCTGGCCGTTTCTCTGTCCGTGAATTCGCCGATCTACCCGGATGCATCTTGGCAGGGCAGGTTCGTTGTACCAGGATATTCGTTTACCTAGTATTCTATACGAGTACAAGTGTTTAGGCTCTTACGAGTTGTATGAAAGTTGGGTTCAGATTCCATGGCTTGTTCCTTGCGATCACCGGAAAGTCTGTTGCTTTATCATACATGATTTTCTCGTTGTTATGGAAGGCACGCTTTCAACCCCCCTGCTTGTTCCTGTTTTATACATGTAGTAAAGCCTGATTATTGATTCTCTTGTGCTCCCATAGGTAAGGAAGATAAATCGGTTCCACAAACAGATCAATGGGAACGACAAGGTTTGTGCTTTTACGCAAAACGAACGGAGGGAGTACTTCTATGGTAGCACCACTAACAAATTTCTGAAAACAAATGTGGCAGGTGACCTTGACATTCAGTCTATCACGTGGAACACAAACCAGGTGATATTTTCATTCTAGTAGGATGTGCAATGCTAAAATATTCTCTAAATGTGTATATTTGCAAATGAATATTGATGCTAATCACATAGAGGAAATATGCAGGTCATGGTCTTAATCACGTGCGATGGATTAACATATTTCCTTCTTTTTGCTATGATTGCAATGTGGCTGCTGATGACTCACTGTCTTCAAAATGCCTTTTATTGATCAATAAAACTATTAACAAGCCCTGTTAAACAATAACAAGCTCTGATGCTCTGTTTTCAGTGAGATTGCGAAGAACTTGCCACTTGCACCAGTAAAGCTCCATTGCACTATGCCTGCTGAAGATGCAATTAAAATCAAAGAAGGTGAATATGGGAGACAGCCTTGCAGAGACACCTTTGAAAGGTTCGTTTATTATTTCAAACTGCTTAGTGTTGTAGATCATGCCCCAAAATAAATAGGTCTCAACATTATTGCTGCTAGTAGTTGATAGTCTGTCAATTGGGTTGAGGCAGTTTATGTTCATTTTTCTGATGTATACTTCTATTTCTCTGCAAGATGTATGATACCCGTATTAGCAAATCTTAAGTGGTGAAGTCGATTCATGACCGTAGTGCTTGCAGTCTTGACCCCCCCATCCGGGTCACTGGTCATGATAAGCATTTCATATTGTACAAACAAAAGTTTTGTTTTTCATTGAGCTTTTTTGTGTCAAGCAATATGTGTAACTCCATCTTAGCTTGCAGAATACACAAGAACTGTTAGTTTTTAATGCTTTTTTGTATTTTTGTCCTATTGTTGTATCGACACAGTTTCAGTTCCTTTAGGTACACTTTACTTACCTTAAGCTCTCAACTATTTGTTTGTTGTGTTGTTGGCTTAATAAAACTGATGTAACTCAGTTTCTTGTATATACCCATGAGGACCGTCATGGTATCCACCCACACCCTCTTGTTGGCTTTCTATGCGGTGCCTCAGCCTCCTATAAATGACCGAAAGCTTGCAGTAGCATCATCATCATCTCCGTCTCCTTCCTCACGAGCTTCATGTCGTAGATGAGGTCGCAACCGAGGTATGCCCTCCTCTCCTCCCTTCTCCTTCCTATCAAGTGCTTGTGTGAAAAGCTATTTTAACCGAAAACCAATCTCTGTTTGTTGTGAAGTGTAGTACATAGTGTTATTTTTCCTGCTGTTAAATTTTCCAGGTTGAGAAATATGTAGGTTAACATCATTTGGTTGATATTTTGCTTCTTGGTCTTTGTAGGAGTTGATGTGAGATTCAATTCAATTCTCTTTTACATATATGGTCTTGGTAGGAGTTTTAGTTTTGTAGTGTCTTTTAATTTGATATGATTTCTATTCTTCAAAAATATAAATCATGAGAGTAAAACTAAATCTTCTTGTTGCAGTTTTGCAGTGCTCTTTTAATTTGATATGATTTCTATTCTTCAAAAATTTAACTTTGGATACTCATGCGTGTGCTATTGAACTTATAGGTTTGCATCACAGATGCTGTCGACGGTGGGCATACATGCTGTGGTGGAAGCTCATTGCATATTGTAGGTTGAACTCATGCTTTTGTTTGTTACCTCTTGTTGCATATGTACACATGTTGTGAACCCTCCTTGAATATGTATGTTTGTTTTTGCGAAACTATGTTGGATATGTATGCATGTGTGGACTTTGAACTCATCATCGGTTTGTTATTTTTGTGAACTTGTAATGTATTGGATATGTATGCATGACCATTTCATTTGTGAATTCTTGTTGCATATGTACGCATGCTTTTGTGAAACTATATTGTTGTTGTGATCTATTGGATATGTAATATATTGTTGTTGTTCTTGTGATCTATTGGATATGTAATATATTGTTGTGATCTATATTGTTGTTGTCGTGATATATTGGATATGTAATATATTGTTGTTGCCGTTATGTATAAATCGTGTGCCCATTGGCACTCGACTTACATGGGGACATTCGGCTTATATGTAAGCCGAGTGTTTTTACTATTGCTCTCGGCTTACCCCGGATAAGCCGGTCCTTAGTAAGGCGTGTGTTATAAGCCGAGGAAAACACTCGGCTTATACGTAAACCGAGTGTAAACCGTTGTAAGCCGAGTGTTTCGGGCACTCGGCTTATATGTTTTTTCTGGTAGTGTGTGATCTCTACATTCCGTGCAATAATATGTTTTGTAACCTGTGCAAATATCAGAAAAAAAATAAAAAAACCTAATATTCATACTAGTGGCGCACCACTCACCACTTTAGTGGCGCACTGCAAAAAGCACACTGGTGGCGCATCATCAACTAGTGCGCCATTAGTAAGCCAGAGCACATGGGTAAATATGGCCCTGGGAGGCATACTAATGGCGCACCATGAGCTATACTAATGGCGCACTGCCTGGTGCGCCATTAATATACCAGATACTAATGGCGCACCATGAGCTATACTAATGGCGCACCATGAGCTATACTAATGGCGCACTGCCTGGTGCGCCATTAGTATACCAGATACTAATGGCGCACCATGAGCTATACTAATGGCGCACTACCTGGTGTGCCATTAGTATATCAGATACTAATGGCGCACTTGTGGTGCGCCATTAGTAAAAAAATCTAATGGCGTGATGCTAGTGGCGCACCTATAGTGCGCCATTAGTAGCCAAAATAGGTGCGCCATTAGCAAGCCTTTTCCTAGTAGTGTCGTGACATCCAGGATCTCATCCGAGACTCCAAACAATTTCCGGTTACCAATCACACATAACTCAATAATACTGAAACGTCACCAAACCTTAAGCGTGCAGACCCTGTAGGTTCGAGAACTATGCAGACATGACCTCTCCGGTCAATAACCAATAGCGGGACCTGGATGCCCATATTGGCTTCTACATATTCTACGAAGTCTTTATCAGTTGAACCTCTATGTCAAGGATTCAGTTAATCTCGTATGTTGTTCCCTTTGTCCTTCGGTATGTTAGTTGCCCGAGATTCGATAGTTGGTATCTCCATACCTAGCTCAATTTGGTTACCGACAAGTCTCTTTACTCGTTCCGTAATACAAGATCGAGTTACTAACTTCTTAGTCACATTGCTTGCAAGGCTTGTTGTGATGTTGTATTACCGAGTGGGCCCTCACATACCTCTCCGTCACACGGAGTGACAAATCCCATTCTTGATCCACACCAACCCAACAGACACCTTCGGAGATACCTGTAGAGCACCTTTATAGTCATCCGGTTACATTGCGACATTTGATACACACCAGGTATTCCCCGGCGTCTGGAAGTTGCATGATCTCATGGTCACAGGAACAGATACATTGACATGCGGAAAACAGTAGCAATAAACAGACACAATCATATGCTACGTTCATATTTAGGGTCTTGTCCATCACATTATTCTCCTAATGATGTGATCCCGTTATCAAGTGACAACACTTGTCTATGCCCAAGAAACCTTGACCATCTTTGATCAACGGGCTAGTCAACTAGAGGCTCACTAGGGACTATGTGTTCTCTATGTATCCACACATGTATTTGAGTTTCCAATCAATACAATTCTAGCATGGATAATAAACGATTATGATGAACAAGGAAATATAATAATAACCAATATATTATTGCCTCTAGGGCATATTTCCAACAAAAGCAAGGTATTGGGACTTGGTAAAGTGGCTATCTCTAAGGATCGGCACACATGGACAAAGTCCTGCTTGTCAAATCCCTTGGGTTTAACCTCATGTGAGTCTCAATGCTTTGTGAGCTTGATATGATTGTCATCTTTGGAAAATATAGATGTGTAGTCATCATGGCATGTGACATATCCAAAGTCTTCGAAGGCTTTAGGAGAGGATACTTGTATATTGTTGACTTCTCTATAGGTCCTCAACCAACCAAATGTCTAATAGCAAAAACCTCAAAAGGTTGGCTATGGCATCGACGACTTGGTCATGCAGGCATAAGGAATTTACACACACTGGGAAGAAGAAGCATGTCATTGGCATCGAAACTGTCAAATTCCTCAAGTACCATGTCTGCGGGGCTTGTGAGTGTGGAAAGATGACCAGATCTAAATACCCCTCGAAGACTATCATGACTGCTACTGGTCCATATCAATTGCTTCATATGGATCTCTTTGGACCTACACATTATGCTAGTCGAACAAATGCAACATCTCTATATGGCTTTGTCATCGTTGATGATTATTATCGATATACTTGGGTGCGTACCATTTTGTATAAAACTGAAGTGCAGGAAGTCTTCAAACGATTTTCCTTAAGGGCTTCGATGAACTTCGGGTCAAGATCAAGCACATCGGGAGTGGCAATGGGACATAATTCAAGAATACTGGCCTTGATGATTATCTTGATGAACTTGGTATTACTCACGAATTTTCTGCTCCTTATACTCATCAACAGAACGGCGTCGTTTAGCACAAGAATAGGACTCTGGTTGAAATGGCACAGACTATGCTTGAAGAATATCAGACTCCTCGACGCTATTTGCCTCAGGCAATCAACACTACTTGCCACATCATCAATAGGGTATATCTTCACAAATTCCTCAAGAAAACTTCATACGAACTCGTCACTGACAAGAAACCCAATGTAAGTTATTTCAAAGCCTTCGGTGCAAGATGCTGGACTAGAGATCCTCACCATAGCTCAAATTTTGCACATAAAGCACATGAGGGTTTTATGTTCGGTTATGGAAAGGACTAGAACACCTACAAAGTCGTCAACACCTATCACAACAAGGTTGTTTAAACTGTAGATGTGAGATTCAAAGAAACTAGTGGCTGGAAAAGAGAGCAACTACCACATGTGCCAGATAAATTGACTCCCGGGGAAGCTATTTAGAACAAGGCTACTAAAGATATCATTCCTACTGGGGAACAACCCCTTGTTGAAGAAGTCGTCCCCAACAATGATGAAATTCGAGCGGGTGCACCTGATGGAAATGCTCCATATAAAATTCCTCAACCCAAGCAAAGTCTTCAACCAACACATCTGAGGTTTGCAAATGAAGTGGAAATTGACAAAATCTTCGATGACATCAATGCGTCGGGTCCTCTCACTCGCTCAAAAGCTTCATAATTAGTTAACTTTTGTGGGCATTTCTCCTTTGTGTCTATTACAGAACCCTTAAATTTTTTTGAAGCCTTCATGGAACCTGAGTGGATTCAAGCCATGCAAGATAAACTTCTTAAGTTCAAGCTAAATGACGTATGGGAACTCGTCAAAAGACCTAATCCTCACAAGCATAATATCAACGACACCAAGTGGATCTACTAAAACAAGTAAGATGAGGATGGTCAGGTTGTGAGGAACAAGGCACGACTTGTAACCCAAGGTTACACGCAGGTTGAAGGAATTGACTTTGATGAAACTTTTGCACCTCTTGCTAGACTTGAAGCTATTTGTATACTGCGTGCTTATGCCAATCATCACAATATTAATCTCTATCAAATGGATGTCAAAAGTGCATTCCTCAATGGTAAGATTGAGGAAGAAGTATATGTTGCTCATCCCCGAGGTTTTGAAGACCGGAAGCATCCACACAATGTATTCAGACTCAAAAAGGCACTCTATGGCCTGAAGAAAGCCCCTTGGGCGTGGTATGATACATTGAAGGAATTCCTTGTGAGGAAAGGCTTCAAACCTGGTTCACTCGATCCCACTCTTTTCACAAAATCCTATGATAATGAACTGTTTGTATGCCAAATATATGTGCACGATATTATCTTTGGTTGTACTCACAAACGTTACAGCGATGAATTTGCCTACATGATGAGTGAACAATATCAAATGTCTATGATGGGGGAGATGAAATTCTTGCTAGTTCTTCAAATTCGTCAACAACGCAATGGAATCTTCATCTCTCGAGAGAAATACCTCAAGGATGTCCTGAAGAAATTTGGCATGAATGAATGCAAAGGCGTCAAAATTCCTATGCCCACCAACGGTCACCTCTCCACTGAGGAAAATGGTATAGATTTTGATCAACACGTATATCGCTCTATGATTGGCTCTTTATTGTACCTACGTGCATCTAGACCACACATTATGCTTGGTGTTTGCATGTGGGCACGTTTCCAAGAAAAATCGAAGGAATCACACCATAAGGTTGTGAAACATATTCTTCGATATCTAGCTCACACACCAACGCTTGGATTATGGTACCCCAAGGGCTCAAATCTTCACCTCGTTGGATATTCTGATTCTGATTATGCTGGGGACCATGTGCATCGCAAGTCAACGTCACGCACATGTCATTTCCTCGGACGATCCTTAGTCCGCTGGTCCTCGAAGAAGCAGAACTGCGTATCACTCTCCACTGTTGAAGCTGAATACATTGCTGCTCGATCTTGTTGTGCTCAACTGTTGTGGATGAAGAAAACCCTCAAGGACTACGACATCAACATAAAGAATGTGCCCCTCTACTACGAAAATGAGAGTGCAATCAAGATCGCCTACAACCCAGTACAACACTCGAAGACCAAACACATCCAGATTCATCATCATTTTCTTTGTGATCATGTACTCAACGGAAACATCATCGTCGACCATGTGAAGACTGATGTCCAGCTAGCAGATTTCTTCACTAAGCCCTTGGATGAGAAAAGATTTTGCAAGTTGCGGTGTGAGCTAAATATCCTAGAATATTCGAATGTTTTGTAAAAATACACACATCCTAACACTAATGCAAAATTGATGACTTAGATGCGCAGCACATGAAGTAACATTTTTCTTCAATCAATGAAGAATAACACTCTAAGTGTGAAGAAATTAATGAAGAATTTGATTCTCAGGGTCCTACGACAATTGTACGCAGCGCCTAAAATCATCATTCTTATATGGTGGGTCACGCCACCACCATATTTGAAATTCTTCAAAGATTGAATTTCTTCAAAATTTTCACATTCTTCAAATAAAAGATGTCTTCAAAATTTTATGATTGTCTTCATTGACTATATATGAGCTTTCAATGTCCTCAACAACATTCACTTATTGCTCAGTTTTCAAGCTGGATTTTCATCTAAGTGACTGTGATCGGACCCAACTCCCCTCTATGCTAAGCTCAACCCAAACTATTCTCAATTCTTCATATGCATTCTAATTGACGCGTGTTCAAAATCCTCACTGAGTCCATGTCAGCTGAAGACTTTGCTACAAAATCATCAAAAATTTCAAACTTAAATTTTTCTGTCGTTACAGATCTAACTCCACCTACTACTCACGATAGGATAACCATGATCTCACTATCTCCACCGCTTCCTACGTGGGTAACATGTGTCATGCGGAGAGGAAAGGGCAGGGGCAGTTTGGTCCGAAAGTTTTGCTTCGGACCATTTTCACCTGAGCTATAAATAGCGGCTTACCCTCTCGAGTGAAATCTCTTCCTCTCACTTTCATCTTCCCCCGCTCGAGCTCTACCCTAGCACCGCCGGTGGAAATCTTCATCGCCGGTGAGGAAGAGCTTCGCTGCCTCGACTTCGCCATCACCGGACACACGCCGACTGTGGTTCATCTCCGTCCACCGTCGTGGTAGCTCACTTCAGTCGCCGAGTTAGGGCACTGGAGATCTGATCTGACTAGCTTAAGTTTTCACTTCCTCGATTCGTCACGTTCTTCATACAGGATAATTAAAATCTAATTTTACTGCCCCTGTTGATCCATTTATTTTCCTTAGATCTGTGAAATCTGTTATTCCTTAGAAAATCCTTCAGATGATCACAATCCATGTCTAGAACACCTGATGAATTTCTCTCGTTTACTAAATTCTTCATGAGATTCCTCAATTGTGTAAATGTATGAATCTGCACAACTGTGGAACCCAAGATCAGAATGCTCAGTGAAATCCGTCAACACTATATTGGTCAAATTCCTCACCATGAGTCATTTTTCAAATTCCTCAAATCTGAGAACGCATATGACCTCTCCAAATTCTTTGCACGTATACTCTTTTCACATGTACAAATGTCAGGTGATGAATCACTAGGTTCTCATCAACTTAATTCATTTGCAGCGTTCCTTGAAGAATATATACGTGTGTCATCAGATTCCTCCAGAGTTCAAATTCCTCAGCAAAGTCCTCAACTGAAGAAAATGGAGGATGATAAGCAACAGAAGGGTGGTAAGAAGCCAGAAAATAACACTGCCTTTGAGATTCCCGAGGACATCTATGTTGACTATTGCACACCTGATGAAAACATCTATGGGAAAGAAACATCTGCGAAGCGCAAGATCAGGCTTCAAAAGATTGAAAGGACATGGGCTCACGAGTGGAAAAGATACACGTATGTCTGTGACAGCCCGAGACCGACGTTCCAGAAGATTCCCCTTTCCTTTCCGTTTCTGTCGTGTGGGTATTTTTATTTGTTGCATCGTCATCGCATCATGCGCATCATCAGCATTGCATCGGCATCCCGTTGCCACCCGTTTTCAAACTTGCATCCGTTGTTAGTTGCCGGTTCTCGTCGTTGTCCGTTCTGAGCCCGACCGCACACGCACGCGCCCGCGGCATCGTCGAAACCCTGTTTTAAAAGTGTGCGTAGAACTTTCTCTGGTCGAGGTGAAACTTGGCATGCGGTCGTAATTAGTTATAGCTAGGTCGCCTGTCGAATTTCGTCGCGACCGGAGACCGTCTGGTACCCGAATGGTCGACCGTAGCGGCACCGTATTCGGTCTACCGTCGGATGGTCTTCGGTTTTTTAAAAATCGTTGCCGCGCTGCCCGTTTTCCCTCTCATCCTTGCTGAGCCCCTCTACACAATGCACCGACCATACGCGTAGCCTAGTCCGGAGACCTCCCGAAACCCGAACCGGGTGCTCGTGACCATTGGGTCCAGATCAACCCGGTTTTACTGTAAATTGTCTTCGGTTTGTCCATTGGACCCCCTACCCTAATTATCTGGACCACCCGATCTAAATCGAAAGGTCCAGATGCCCCTATTACCTAACCATAGACATATATAGACCAACCCTAGACCTAAAACTAGGCAAAGCCTACCAACAGAGACTTGTCCCATCCATTTCATTCCCCAATCCCGCAGCGCGCAGCCACCAGCTACCTCGGGATCTCCTCCCGACCAACCAACGTGAGCCGCGATCCAGTCCTCCCCTCGTAGCAGCTCCCATCGCGCGAGGCCCGGGCGGCCGCCGCCAGCCGCTGCACCACGCCCGAGGGCCTCGATCCCGCAGCTTGCGGGGCGTTCCCACTCGATCTGGCCCGAGCGCCAGCGCCGTCTTCCCGTGATCTGGGGATCCAGTTCGGGTCCCGAGACAGCCTTCCTCCCGCGCCTGGGCAGAGAAACCGAGCCACCCTGCGCGTCAGGTGGCTTCGCCAGCGCTAGTCGTGGCCTCGCCTCGGCGATGGGAACGAGGTGCCGAGCGCCCCCCCCCCCCCCCGCGTTGACCACTGCCAGATCCTCCTCGCCTCGACCGCCCGCTCGCCACCCTCCCGTCCGCCAGCGCGACCCCCGCCTGGGCCTCCACTGCCCCGACCGGCCCAGCCGGCCACGAGACCAGGCCGGCCCTAGGCCAGGTCGGCCTCCCCACCGCCATGTTGGCCCACAGCCGAGGTGAGCCTCTATTCCCCACCTCCGGCATAGTTTAGTTATCCTGCACCCATGTACTATTTGGTCGAGTTTTGCCAGTTTCGGCCCGGTAGACAGATTAGGCCTGTTAGCGTTTTTTTAGGTTTTCGTATTTTATTTCAATTCTAGAAATATGACGATATTAAAATGCCCGTAACTTTTTATCTGTAAGTCGGAACGAGGCGTATTTTATATGGTTTTGGGGTAGTTTGGCGAGTAGAACATGATTTAACAACTTGCATATTTATTTGACGTTCTTTGACATGTCGTATGTCTAGTTTAGTGCGCTGTCTCGATAGGTTTATTGTCGTAGTTATTTTTCGTGCGTGCCCGAATAGCTCGAATGCCGTAATATAAACTAATTTTCCATGTATTTTAGATCGGTCATTTGTATTTTTACGTGTAGGGATCTGCCGCTAGTTTACTTTTCCATGTTTAGGATTATTTCTCGCATTTACGTGTGGTAATATTTTGTTGTGCAACCCCACATATTTTATATGTTTTCGTTAGAAAAATCCATGGTATTTTTCCGTGAAATTGATTTTAGCTTTTGAGCAAGTTAGTTCGCGCGATATTTTGCCATGTTGCCCTCTTGTCTTTTTTGTTGGATTTATTCCGTGCTTCGTTTGATTAAGTTGTCAACTAGAGAGTTGATCTTGGTTGTTTAGACTATCCCGTGGTATTTTTGGTTGCAATAGAAATGCATGTTTAGGTGTGGTTTGCTTGCTCTCAAGTTGCTAGAAATAGTGCTGTTTTGGGGGAGCTGAAATATTTCTAAGTCTGGAATCTGTTATATTTTGTTGCTGTCTTGACTTGCTTCTATCTTGTGATCTGTAGCTCTTTTGAGGTTGGTCCAATGGAGTTAGTTGTAGACCTTATGTTTCTCTAGCATGCTGTGAATTTTCATGCCATTTGGAGTCCTGCAGCTTATGATTTTTCTGCTGTCAATATTGCTTCAGATCAAAAACTGCACTTTCATGGGGTGTAATTTTCACTAAGTCTGAAATAGTGTGTGGGATGCCATTTTTTGTCTTCTTTCCCTAGTGTTCCTTGATGCCATGTTAGTTGTTGTTAGTTGTTTGTGGTAGTGCTTCTTTCCCTCTTTCGTGTCATGCCTTGCTTGAGTTTATCAGAGTAGTGTAGCCCATAGTTGTGGGGCGTAGAAAGTGCTATGTGGCTGATTTTGGCAGATTGTAGGGATTTCTTGTTTTGCTCGTAGTTTTTGAACCGTAGCTCCGATTTGATCGTGTCCTACATGAAACTTTCTTATAATCTCGTGTAGTTTCATTTTCTCTTGCTGGTTGTATGTTTTGAGTGCTCGTGGCCGTCGTTGCACACATATTGCATTCATGCCATCATTTCTTACGGTGCTTGTAACTTTTGTTCCGTAGCTCCGTTGGAGATGTTCTCTATGTGTAAATTGCTGGTAGCGATGCGTAGAATCATGTGAACCTATTTGTTTTGCTGTTTAACAACTAATTAAATGTGTTAGTTCAGATCTGGACAGAATTGTAAATTAACATGTGAGGTCGTCTCGGAGGTGCTATAAGTCATTTCCGACCTCATTTAAAATGCCTAGATAGGTAGTTTAATTACTCTTCACCTCTTGCCATGTTTAACCACATTTAATATTGCCGTGTATCTAATCGCGATAGAACTAAATAAATAAACGTGGAGTTTCGTCAATATGCAACTCGTTGCATATTGAACTTCACTTAAGGTGTAGTGTTTGTTTGTGTGAATTGTCATGCCGTGACTTGCTTGCATTCAGCTGCTCATGCATCATATGTGTTGTGCATTGTGTGGTGAAATTCGTGTGTTGATTTGTGTTTCCGGTTTGCTTCATTTCGATAGAGTTCCGCAAGTGTGCCGGATTGTGAGGAACCGTTCGACTACATCGGTTCGTCTGCTTCACGGAGTCATTCTTCTTCCAAGCAGGATCTCAGGCAAGATGACCGTTTCCCCAGATACCATTACTATCATTGTCATGCTAGTTTTATCGCTTCTATCGATTATGTCTTGTTGCCTACCACATGTTAAATATCAACCTCTCAACAATGCCATGATAACCTTCAACCTGTTCGACCTAGCAAACCACTGATTGGCTATGTTACCGGTTGCTTAACCCTGTGTTAGCGTTGCTAGTTGCAGGTGCAGTTTCTTCCATGTGATAGCATGGGTCCCTTGTCATATCACCCTATTAAATGCTATTTACTTTAATGCACCTATATACTTGGTAAAAGGTGGAAGGCTCGGCCTTTCTAGCCTGGTGTTTTGTTCCACCTTTGCCCCTTAGTTTCGGCTACCGGTGTTTTGTTCCATAATTGAGCGCTCCTAACACGATCGGGGTTGTTATGGGGACCCCCTTGATAATTCGTTTTAGATTAAAGCTGGTCTGGCAAGGCCCAACATTGGTTTTACATTTTCCCAACATAATAATTTAGATAATACTAAAATGCATAGGGAGTTAGCGCTACCCGAGGAATAATTTTACATAAACTGGGGGGCCAGTGCTGATGGTGTTGGTCCCAAACGGTCTGCCTGCGGGGCCACCGCGAGGAAACTCGAGGTTTGCACTCGTAGCTAGTTCCATCCGTCGTGTCCTGAGAACGAGATATGCAGCTCCTATCGGGTACGTCGACACGTCGGGCGGCCTTGCTGGATTAGTTTTACCTTTGACGAGATATCTTGTGCATCGGGATTCCGGTGATGCTTTGGGTAATCTCAGAGTTGAGGTTTTCCACTAGGAAATCTGACGAGATCGTGAGCTTCGTGATTGAGGATTTCTATGCGGCTTGTGGTAATTTGTGATGGACTAGTTGGAGCACCCCTGCAGGGTTAAATCTTTCGGAAAGCCATGCCCGCAGTTATGTGGCAACGTGGAAACTTTGTTTAACACTGGTTCTAGATAACTTGAAGTTAACTTAATTAAAACTTGCCAACTGTGTGCGTAACCATGACTGTCTCTTTCGTGAGTTCTTACTCCGATCGAGGACATGGTGGGGTTATGTCTGACGTAGGTAGGTGTTCAGGATCATTCATTTGATCATCTGTAGTTCATGTCCGCTATGTGTAGATCTTCCCCCTCTTAATTCTTGTACTCGTAAGGTAGCCACCAAATTTATGCTTAGCCGCTGCTGCAACCTCACCACTTAACCATGCCTCACCCATTAAGCTTTCCTAGTCTTGATACCTTTGGAAATGAGATTGCTGAGTCCCATGTGGCTCACAGATTACTACAACACCAGTTGCAGGTACAGGTAAAGGTTACTTGACGCGAGCGTGTTGATTGTTCATTTGGAGTTGCTTCTTCTTCTTCTTCTTCTTCATCGATCTAGGATGGGTTCCAGGCCGGCAGCCTGGGATAGCGAGGATGGACGTCGTTCTTCTTTTGTAGTTTGTTTTCGTCCGTAGTCAGACCCCGCTCTTACTCTTTATGATTATGTAATGTACTGTTGTGACTCTAATGTAGCTTGTGGTGAGTGTAAGCCAATTCTTTATATATATCTCTTCTTTTCAGTACATGTACTTGTAACGATATCCATTCTTGCGACACGACGAGATGCGCTTCTATCCCTGACGAGGCCTTCGTGCCAAATTGAGGATAGGGTCGCATCTTTGGCATGACAATGTCACCCCTAAGTAGGATCGGAAGTTTGTTGACAAGCCTCCCTGCTCAAGAAGCCCCTCTGGAACAGTAACAAACTGCCCATCCGTCAAGCATGCTCACAATTGAAGACTATCCTCATGAGAAGGCCAAGTATTTGGCAAAACTAAGGAAAACTGATAATGAAGCAGCAAACAAACTCACTCAGGATTCTGTTGTTGCAGCTATTGCTACCTCCTCCTTTGCTGTTGAGGCTTCTGCCACAGAATAACCTCCCAAGAAGGCACCATGCCCCTTGTTGGACAATTTCGCTATCCAACATCATATTCTACCAATGATGACACTCTATCTCAAGAACCACCAAGCCCAACTGCACCAGCGTGATGACTGGCCATGAGCTACTGCTAAGTCTTCATTAGAACGTTGATCGCAACCACAAATGGGTCAAGCGCCAGGTTGGAGAAATTGTCAAAGACCTCAATGCAATCAGGAATGCATTGAAGAAAAGTCACTACTACCTGCATGAGATATTTGATCGCACAAGGGCTATTCTGTCTCACCACAAGACTCCTGAGGAACTTGCAAAGATGGAGTTCCAGCAAGACTTTGACTGGTCCTAGCCTCCGAAGAAGAAGTTCAAGAAGATCCATGTTCCTCAACTGGTGGCGAGCTCATTTTCTTCAACCCGCACAACCAATGAAGCTGAAGACGTTGATGACACTGCTACAACGGCCGACCCCAACGCACCTCCTCCGACTTAGAAGTGAAATTCTTCAAGGGCGTTAGTCCTCACTTTTCATCCCTTTTCATCACTTGATGACAAAGGGGGAGAAATCCAAGTTAGTCTTCAAGTGGGTCTACTTATGGGCTATTATAAACTTTATTAAGTTACAAACTATCGTTCTTCTGAAGTTTTTGCTGTAATGAGTTGTAACTTAAGCTCGGTGGTGGTCTGACACTTTTAAACATTCTTCCTCGCATGTTTATTCCTCAAGTTGTTTAATTGCATGCATGTTGAATTCGTCAGACACCATTTTTCATGATGCATTTCAAATTCCTCATACTATATGTTAAATGCATCCATGGATTACAAGATATAAGGGGGGATCTCCATGATATAAAACATCAATCTGCATTTGTAGTCCAAAGCAAATTCCTAAAATATGCACATCTTCATGGGGAGTTTCTATATATCTTGCAATCAAATTCCTCAAACTCTTAATTTACACCTCATATTTTAATCCTTGTTGAAAACTTAACCTGCTTGTCATGAACCACCAAAAAGAGGGAGACTGTAAGTGCATCTAGTGCCCCTTAGTGATTTTGGTGGATTATAGACTTATAGGTTAAGAGAGTGACATGTTTGTGAGTGTACACAAGCTCTATAAGTCGCGGAGGAGTTTGAGTTATACGATGAATATCGACCCTAAAAATATATGTCTTCGGGTGAAGACTTTGGTCATTCCTTGAAGACTTTGATTACAAAGAAATTTCAAATAAATTTCATATTCCTCATGAAGACATTGAAGATGAGGAACTCGGTGTGTCCCGAAGAAAATGCTTTGACGACTTTGAAGCTTGAAGATTTACCCTTTCTATTTCATTTTGTTCATTCTTGAGACATAGGAACACCATATTGTTAAAGGGGTCGAGGTATAACTAAGGAAAGAATTTCCTCATGATGCTCAACTCCAACCTACACCTACTAGATCCTAAAAGTGAGGAACATGAGAGACATGAGGACTTCCATAGTTGAAATTCCAACCGTTGTCGTGCGCCGCGCCACCTGTCCCAATCTTATCCACCCAATGGTCACATCATTAAGGGTACTAATATCATGTCATTTCGGGATGCTCCCAGGCTATAAATAGCCACCCCCTACAAGCACTAGCTGGTTGGCTCCTCCGAGAGAATCTAACACCCGTCATTTAGGGCAACCCATTTCGTCGAGGACTTTACGTGAAAATCATCAAGTGAGCAAAAAACCCAAACACCCAAACAAACCCAGAACCCAAAGTGATTGAGCATCACTGAAGAGATTTTTCATGTGTGGAACCGACGTTTGTTACCTTTGATAACTGTGCATCCTCCACACGATTAGGTGTCATGGTCTAGAGCATCCAACAGTCAATTGTGGATCGTTGGGTGACCGACTTTGTGAGGGTTTGGAAGTCTGCCATGCAAACTTACCACGAGTGTTCGGCGAGGACTGTGTGTCCTTAGCTCAAGGACAATATGATACAGACTGTGTGTCCCGGGACTTTGTGTCCTTTGGTTTCAATACCAAGCCACTCCAAACCAAACGTACAACTATCACAGCAGTTGGAACTGGGTCATCAACAATTGTCTTCATCAAGCTACTGGTTGTGTTTCTTCAACTCTTTTCATTTCCTCAACTGCATGTTGAAGGCTTTCATTTGTACTATTTGAAGAATTTGATTGAAGACTTTCTCCTAATTCTTCACCTCAAATTCTTCACCTGAGTTAATCATCACCTACTTATCATGTATATGTGTTCTGTGCAAACAGAACCTATCAATTCGCTCTGAATACTTTGCCGTTGTCACTTTCGCACATGTGTCTTAATACTAATTCCGCGGCACTCAGTTCATGAGTGAGGAGTTTCTTCAGTAATCATATTGTAAAATCACCTATTCACTCCCCCTCTAGTCGATATAACGCACTTTCAACTACCACTCGTCCTTTTGAATTGCTTCACATGGATCTCTTTGGACCTACTTATTATGTTTCTCTAACCAATGCAACATCTCTATATGGCTTTGTCATCGTTTACGACCATTCTCGTTATACTTGGGTGCATATCATTCTTTACAAAACTGATGTGCACGAAGTCTTCAAACGATTTTCCTCAAGGGCCTCGATGAACTTCGGCGTCAAGATCAAACACATCAGGAGTGACAATGGGACAAAATTCAAGAATACACGCCTTGATGACTATCTTGATGAACTTGGTATTACTCACGAATTGTCTGCTCCTTACACTCCTGAACAAAATGGTGGTGTCGAGCGGAAGAACAGGACTCTGGTTGAGATGGCACGGATTATGCTTGAAGAATATCAGACTCCTCGTCGCTTCTGGCCTAAGGCAATCAAAAATGCCTACCACATCATTAGCAGGGTATATCTTCACAAATTCCTCAAGAAGACTTCATACGAACTCCTCACTTACGAGAAAACCAATGTAAGTTATTTCAAAGTCCTCGGTTCAAGATGCTAGATTAGAGATGTAAGTGCATCTAGTGCCTCTTAGTGATTTTGGTGTATTGAAGACTTATAGGTTAAGAGACTGATATGTTTGTGAGTGTATACATGCTCTATAACTCGCCAGGGAGTATGAGTTATTCGAAGAATATCGACCCCTAAAAATGTATGTCTTCGGGTGAAGGCTTTGCTCATTCCTTGAAGACTTTAATAGCGAAGCAATTGTGAAGAAATCGCTATTCCTCATGAATACATTGAAGATGAGGAATTCGGTGTGTCCCAAAGGAAATGCTCTGAAGACTTTGAAGCTTGAAGATTTACTTTTCTTCTTTCTTGAGTCATAGGAACACCGTACTGTTAAAGGGGGTCCAGGTAAAACTAAGGAAATAATTTCCTCATAATGCTCAACTCAAACCTACACCTACTAGATCCTCCATTTGAGGAATATGAGATATATGAGGACTTTCACAGTTCAAAGTTCCGACCGTTGCCGCACAACACGCCATGTGGCCCCAATCTTATCCACCCAACGGTCATATAACTGGGGCATTAAAGTCATATCATGTCGGGATGCTCCCAGGCTATAAATAGCCCCCCAACCACTAGTTGGTTGGCTGCTTCGAGAGAAACTAGCACTTGTCATTTAGAGCAACCGAATTCCTCGAGGACTTTGAGAAAAAATCATCAAGTGAGGAAAAAACCCAAACACCCAAACCAAACCCAAAACCCAAAGTGATTGAGCATCACTGAAGAGATTGTTCCTGTGTGGAACCGATGCTTGTTACCTATGAGGATTGTGCATCCTCCACATGGTTAGGCGTCATGGTCTAGAGCATCTAGTAGTCAATTGTGGGTCGTCGGGTGACCGACTTTGTGAGGGTTTGGAAGTCTGCCCTGCAGACTTACCACGAGTGTTAGGCGAGGACTTTGTGTCCTTAGCTCAACAAGAATATGGTAGGGACTGCGTGTCCTTTGGTTTCAATACCAAGCCGCTCCGAACCAGACGTACAACTGTCATAGCAGTTGGAACTGGGTCATCAACCACTGTCTTCATCGAGCTACTAGTTCTATTTCTTCAAATCTTTTCATTTCCTCAATTGCATGTTGAAGACTTTCATTTGTACTGTGTGAAGAATTTGACTGAAGATTGTCTCCTAATTCCTCACCTCAAATTCTTCATGTGAGTTATTCATCACCTGCTTATCCTGTTTACGTGACCTGTGCAAATCGAAACTATCAATTCACTCTGAGTACTTTGAGTAGTTGCTTTTGCATATGTGTCTAAGTACTATTCCCGCTGCACTCACTTCATGACTGAGGACTTTCCTCACTAGGAATTTCCTCAGTGACGAATTGGTAAAAATTGCCTATTCACCCCCCTCTAGTCGATATAACGCACTTTCAAGAGATCCTCACTCTAGTTCAAAATTTGCACTGAAAGCACATGAGAGTTTTATGCTCGGCTACAGAAAGGACTCGTACACCCACAGAGTCTTCAAAAACTACCACAACAAGGTTGTTGAAACTTTAGATGTGCGGTTCGATGAAACTAATGGCTCACAAAGAGAGCACCTACCTCCTGTGCCACATAAATTGACTCGTGAGGAAGCTATTAAGCTCAAGGCTACTAAAGATATCATTCCTATTGAGGAAGAACCTCCTGTTGAAGAAGTCATCCCCAGCAATGACAAAATTCAAGCGGGTGCACTAGAGGAAATTGCTCAACCCAATCCAAACTCTTCAATCCACACATCCGAGGATTGCAAATGGAGTGGAAATTGACAAAATCCTTGTTGACATCAATGCGCCAGGTCCCCTCACTCGCTCAAAAGCTTCACATTTTATTAACCTTTGTGGGCATTCTTATTTTGTGTCTATCACAGAACCCTGAAAAGTTGATGAAGCCTTCATTGAACCTAAGTGGATTCAAGCTATGTAAGATGAACTTCGTCAATTCAAGCTGAACAACGTGTGGGAGCTCATCAAACGACCTGATCCTCACAAGCATAGTGTCATCGGTACCAAGTGGATCTACCAAAACAAGCAAGATGAGGATGGTCAGGTAGTGAGGAACAAGGCACGACTTGAAGCCCAAGGCTACACACGGGTTGAAGGAATTGACTTTGATCAAACTTTTGCACATGTTGCTAGACTTGAAGCTATTCGTATATTGATTTCTTATGCTAATCATCACAATATTACACTGTATCAAATGGATGTGAAAAGTGCTTTACTCAATGGTAAGCTTCAGGAAGAAGTATATCTTGCTCAGCCCCCAGGTTTTGAAGACCCGAAGCATCCTGACAAAGTCTCCACAGTCAACAAAGCACTCTATGGCCTCAAGGAAGCCCCTCGGGCGTGGTATGATACATTGAAGTAATTCCTAGTGAAGAAAGGCTTCAAACCTAGTTCACTCGATCCCACTCTTTTCACAAAATCCCGTTATGATGAATTGTTTGTATGCCAAATATATGTGGACGATATCACCTTTGGTTGTACTAAAAAACGTTAAAGTGATGAATTCACCTACACGATGGATAAAGAAAATCAAATGTCCATGGTGGGGGAGCTAAAATTCTTCCTATGGCCTCAAATTCGTCAACAACGCAATGCCATCTTCATATCTCAAGAGAAATACCTCAAGGATGTCCTAAAGAAATTCGGCATGAATGAATGCAAAGGCGTCAAAATTCCCATGCCTACCAACGACCACCTCTGCATTGGCGAAAATGGTATAGATTTTGGTCAGCAGGTATATTGCTCTATGATTGGCTTTTTATTGTACCTATTTGCATGTAGGCCAGACATTATGCTTAGTGTTTGTATGTGTGCCCGTTTCCAAGCAAAATCGAATGAATTAAACCACAAGGTTGTGAAACATATTGTTTGATATCTAGATCACAGACCAACACTTGGATTATTGTACCCCAAGGGTTCAAATCTTCACCTCGTTGGATATTCTGATTCTGATTATGCTGGTGACCGTGTGGATTGCAAGTCAACATCAGGCACCTGCCATTTCCTCGGACGATCCTTAGTCTTTTGGTCCTCAAAGAAGCAGAACTGTGTGTCACTTTCCACTACTTAAGCTAAGTACATTGCTGCTGGTTCTTGATGTGTTCCACTTTTGTGGATGATGCAAACCCTCAAGGACTACGACATCAACATGAAGAATGTGCCACTCTATTGCGACAATGAGAGTGCAATCAAGATTGCATACAACCCAGTACAACACTCGAAGACCAAGCACATCCAAATTCGTCATCATTTTCTTCTTGATCATGTACTCAAGGGTAACATCATCATCGACCACGTGAAGACTGAAGGCCAACTAGTGGATATCTTCACTAAGCCCTTGGATGAGAAGAGATATTGCAAGTTGCAGTGTGAGCTAAATATCTTAGAATCTTCGAATGTTCTATGAAAAAGGCAAGCATCCTAATACTCGTGCAAAATTAATGACTTAGATGTACAACACATGAAGTAACATTTTTATTCAATCAATGAAGAATAACACTCTAAGTGTGAAAAAAATAATGAAGAATTTGATTCTCAGGACCCTACGACAATTGTACACGGTGCGTGAAATCATCATTCTTATACGGTGGGTCACTCCACCACCAAATTTGAAATTCTTCAAAGTTGGTATTTTTGCAAATTCTTCAAATCTTCAAAGTCTTCAGGTTTTCAAAATCCTCAAGATTGCAAATTTCTCAAATGTTCAAATTCTTAAAACTTTTGTTATAATCTTCATTGACTATATACTAAGATATGAGCTTTCAAAGTCCTCAACAGCATTCACTTATAGCTAAGTCTTCATGAGTGATTTTCTTATAAGTGAATGTGATCACACCCTATCCCCCTCTATGCTAAGCTCAACCCATTCTGTTCTCAAAATCTTCATATGTGTTTTGTTTGAAACTCATTCAAAGTCTTCACTACATTCTTGTCAGCTGAATAATTTACAAACAAAGTCCTCAAAATTTAATTCAAAAAATTTCCAGCCATTACCGCTTAATGACGAGTTGATGGATATACTTCTCGCCCCTTGTTTGTTACCCCAAGTGGAAGGTGGAGATGTAGTCAGCAGCAGATTTCCCTTACACGGCGGTTGTAAGGTTTATCGTACCAGGAGGACTCCGAGTATCAACAAGTAGGTGTCCGCTGCTCTGGCGCTAGCAGAAGACGTGGACCTGCACGCACAAAAAATAACTTTTCGCCCAACGAGTTTAGTGAGGTTGTCAATATCTCCAGCCTTGTAGTTTGCAAAGGATCAAAACACAAGCGAGAATAGTGATAGTGATTGCAACAGAAAAGTAAATAAAAGCAGTAAAGGATGGAGGTGTAAACAGTGGTGGTAATATGGAGCAGAGTACCATGATGTTCACTAGTGATGTCTCTCTCCCAAAAGACGATAAACAACTATGCTTGGTAGACAAATTACAGCTGGGTAATTGACAGAATTATAAACACACCGCAATGCTAATCATGCTACTAGAAAGTTAGAGGCTCAAAAGTAATGGGTAGTACCCCAAGACATGTAGACCGTTTATCCATCAACATCTACTCTCCAATCATCCACCTTGAGATATCTATCCAGAACATCTCGCCGGTATTAAGTTGCGAGCCCCACCAAAAGTGTAAACTCAAACCAACAAACAACTGCATTAACGAACTTTACGTAAGGTAAACAATCCTTGCAACCGTGGTCACAAGCACCGTTGTTTTCTCCCTGGTGGCAACAACGCATCCCCTAGTCTCAAGTTTATGTCACTCAAGATAGACATCACGGGGCATGAACACACAATCATGCATAACGCTCCCTCTTGGAGTTACAATCTACTACTCGGCCAAAGCAATAAAAAGCAACGGAGAACATGCATGAATTACTCAAGAACATAATATAAGAGGAGAACCAAATATATAACCCATCACAATCTGAACATAATCTCATAATCCATCGGATCCGAGCAAACGCAGCATAACAACAACAGGTAAATTACATAGATGCCTTGATCATGTAGTGCAGCTCACAAGGGCTAAGCATTGAAGCACAAGATCGGAGAGGAGACATCACATAGCTACTGGTCATGGACTCATGGTACAAGGAGAACTACTCACGGCACGTCCGAGAAGCATCCATGGTGGTGGAGAATCTCCCAGAGGTTAAGCCTCCCTCCGACAGGGTGCCGGAAGAGGTCTTCTGGTGCACCCGATCTCGGAAGCGCTGCGGCGGTGGAACGGTGGAGAAATTCGCAATTTTGGATCTCTTTTTAGGGTTTCCCGTCTGAGGGGTAAATATGGGACAAAGGAGGGCGTCAGGGGGTGGACCCTCCACCCAGGCGGCCTAATGGCGTGGCGAGGAGGGGGGCCGCGCAGGGTGGCCGCCTGCTACGGCAACAAAAGTCCTTCCCTGGCAACGCCAGGAATTCCTCTTGCTACTTCTCTTGTTTGCGTCGGTTGTTCCCTTGAATAGGAAAGGGTGATGCAACACAGGAGCAGTAAGTATTTCCCTCAGTTTGAGAACCAAGGTATCAATCCAGTAGGAGAATCGCGCCAAGTCCAGAGTACCTAAGCAAACACAAATGAGCTTGCACCCAACGCTATAAAGGGGTTGTCAATCCATTCAAGATTGATTGCAAAGTGAGATCTGAAGGCGAAAAGTGCAACGAAGTAAAAGTGTAAGGCTGAAAATATGGTGTGAAATAGACCCGGGGGCCATAGTGTTCACTAGAGGCTTCTCTCAAAATAGCAAATAATACGGTGGGTGAACAAATTACTGTCGAGCAATTGATAGAACCGTGCAAAGTCATGACGATATCTAAGGCAATGATCATACATATAGGCATCACGTTCGAGACAAGTAGACCAATACTTTCTACATCTACTACTACTACTCCACTCATCAACCGCTATCCAGCATGCATCTAGTGTATTGAGTTCATGACGAACAGAGTAACGCCTTAAGCAAGATGACATGATGTAGAGGGATAAACTCAAACCAATGATGAAAACCCCATATTTTTACCCTTGATGGCAACAACATGATGCGTGCCTCGCTGCCCCTTCTGTCACTGGGAGAGGTCACCATACGGTATGAACCCAAAACCAAGCACTTCTCCCGTTGCAAGAATCATAGATCAAGTTGGCCAAAAAAACCCAGAACTCGAAGAGAATTACAAGTATATGAGATCATGCATATGAGAGATCAGCAGAAACTCAAATAAACTTCATTGATAATCTGATCATAAATCCACAATTCATCGGATCTCGAGAAACACACCGCAAAAGAAGATTACATCGGATAGATCTCCATGAAGATCATGGAGAACTTTGAATTGAAGATCCAAGAGAGAGAAGAAGCCATCTAGCTACTAGCTATGGACCCGAAGGTCTATGGTGAACTACTCACGCATCATCGCAGAGGTCATGGTGTTGATGAAGAAGCCCTCCGTATCCAAATCCCCCCTCCGACACGGCACCAGAACGTGCCACAGATGGTATCTTGCGGAGATAGAATATTCCGCCATGAAAATACTTTTCCGCTGCCGCAAGATTCTGTCTCCGCAAGATCCCATCAAGGGCACGTTCTGCTGCCCTACCGGAGGTGGGATTCGGATACGGAGGGCTTCTTTGTCAACACCATGACCTCTCCGATGATGTGTGAATAGTTCACCATAGACCTTCGGGTCCATAGCTAGTAGCTAGATGGCTTCTTCTCTCTCTTGGATCTTCAATACAAAGTTCTCCATGATATTCATGGAGATCTATCCAAGGTAATCTTCTTTTGCGGTGTGTTTGTTGAGATCCGATGAATTGTGGATTTATGATCAGATTATCTATGAAGTTTATTTGAGTTTCTGCTGATCTCTTATATGCATGATTTCATATCCTTGTAATTCTCTTCGAGTTGTGGGTTTTGTTTGGCCAACTTGATCTATGATTCTTGCAATGGTAGAAGTGCTTGGTTTTGGGTTCCTACTATGCGGTGACCTCTCCCAGTGACAGAAGGGGCAGCGAGGCACGCATCATGTTGTTGCCATCAAGGGTAAAAATATGGGGTTTTCATCATTGGTTTGAGTTTATCCCTCTACATCATGTCATCTTGCTTAAGGCGTTAATCTATTCGTCATGAACTCAATACACTAGATGCATGCTGGATAGCGGTCGATGTGTGGAGTAATAGTAGTAGATGTAGAAAGTATTGGTCTACTTGTCTCGAACGTGATGCCTATATGTATGATCATTGCCTTAGATATCGTCATGACTTTGCACGGTTCTATCAATTGCTCGACAGTAATTTGTTCACCCACCGTATTATTTGCTATTTTGAGAGAAGCCTCTAGTGAACACTATGGCCCCCGGGTCTATTTCACACCATATTTTCAGCCTTACACTTTTACTTCGTTGCACTTTTCGCCTTCAGATCTCACTTTGCAATCAATCTTGAATGGATTGACAACCCCTTTATAGCGTTGGGTGCAACCTCGTTTGTATTTGCGTAGGAACTCTGGACTTGGTGCGATTCTCCTACTGGATTGATACCTTGGTTCTCAAACCGAGGGAAATAATTACTGCTCCTGTGCTGCATCACCCTTTCCTCTTCAAGGGAAAAACCAACGCAAGCTCAAGAGGTAGCAGGAACACACAAAGACGATAAGCATGAAAACCTATGTTTTGTTCTAGAGTGGAATGGAGCGTGTTTCTCTCCCAAACAAGGTATTATGGGTTCCGACTTGTTATGGACAGCAAGCAAAACTAAAACAAACTAAAAAGTAAATAGCGGGACGCTCCAAGCATAGCACATAACATATTAAGTGATAAAAATATAGCATGGAGATGGACGAACTGATGATTGTTGATAGAGAAGGGGATGCACGGGGGCATCCCCAAGTTTAGACACTTGAGTCTCCTTGAATATTTCTTGAGGTGCATGGGGGCATCCCCACTCTTGAGCGCTTGACACTCATGTATCTTCTTTCATCATCATCTCCCATCGCAAACTTGAAAACTCCCTTCAGACGAAACTCATCATAAGGTGATTAGAGTGGTTAGTAACCTTAATAAAATAATTTATTACCTTCTAGAAATAAATATTTTCATGAATAGCTATTGTTTCTCATGATTACCAAAAGTTTTTTGCAAATAAAAAGTAAGATTAGGATTTGCAAAACAATGAAAACGCAAAACAGGGCAGAATCTGTGATAAACAGAACAAGAGGTAGTAACTAATTTATTCGGGGCACTTATGCAACTCAAATCAAAAAAACTCACAGCAGGTGCCAGAAAGGCAATTATATATAGCATGCTGTCAAAAAAATTCAGATCAAAAAGATGATCTGGTGATGTTTGGCGATTTTTTTCCGTCAGGTAGACACGATCTGTTTCTGGACAGCATGTCACAATTTTTGAACTTTCTTGCAATCACAGGCTATAACTTGGTACAAAGCTTAAAAATAAAGATACAATGATGTTGCTACAGTAGTAACAAACATCAAAACCACTAAAACTGAAAGTAAAAAACTCAAAGTAAAGATAACAAATGTTGTCTCCCTAGAGCTCTTTCTTTATAGCCATAAAGATAGGCTTAAGATTTAAATGATGCTCTCGTAGGAATAAGAGTTGTAGAACAAAAGAGAGCATCAAGAAGAAAATACCAAACACATTTAAATCTAACATTCTTCCTATGATAGGAATATTGCAATAGAATAATTCATTGAAGCACAAAGTAATAAGCATACGAATGCAAAACAAGTGCAGCTTCGAAACCTTCAACATAAAGAGAGGGAACTTGATATTATTGAAATATCTATAAGCATATGTTCCGTTATCATAATAATTTTCAATGGGATCATGAATAAACTCAACAATATAAGTATCACATAAAGCATTGTTACCATGATCCACATGCAAAATATCTTTGGGGAGCCATAAGTTTTATCGTTAGGACATGGTAACAATACCTTTTATTGCTTATATTGTAACAATATAAGTTTTATCGTTAGGACATTTTAGCATTAAAATTTTCAGTCTCCCCCAAGCTTGAGCTATGCTCTCTCCGTCATGAGGATAGAAATAATAAACGTAATTCCTATTCTCATGGACTTCATGAAGAGGATAATACTTGGAGTAAAAGAGAGACTAAATCTCTTCCCAATCCCGTAGGTGAGAATCATCTAGTAGCCTATACCATTCCAATGCTTTTCCTTTCAGTGACAAGGCAAATAATTTCCTCATGACTCCATCTCTTGTCAAACGTGAAATCTTAAACAACTCACAAAGTTCTGTAAGTTTCAACAAATGAATACTAGGATTGATTGTTCCATCTCCTGCATAGCAATCATTCCTAATTATTTCAATTATCCCAAGTGGTATTTTGAATGGGATACATTCAGTAGGTGGAGGAGACTTCTCTCCCACGGGTGTGGTAAAGCGGCCTTCCCCAAGCAGCAAACTAAGAGTGCAATTTTCCATAAGCCTAACTAGTGAAGTCACACAACTTAGTGTTTTCAGTGGAACCCATAGTAGCAGCAACAAGCAAGAACAAAGCAACTAATTTTTTTGTGGTCTTTGGTATAAGACTCTAAAGCAAAAACTAGAAAGCAAACTAACAAGACTAAAAAGCAAAGGTAAAACATAGTGTGCAACTCCCCTATCTTGAAGACCGGAGTCCCCGGCAACGGGCTAGAAATTCTCTTGATGATGAGTTGATGTATATACTTCTCGCCCATCGCTAGTTACCCCAAGTGGAAGGTGGAGATGTAGTCGGCAGCAAATTTCCCTCACACAGAGATTGTAGGTTTATCGAACCAGAAGGACTCCTAGGTTCAACAAGTAGGTGTCTTCCACCCTAGCGCTAACAGAAGACGTGGACCTGCACACACAACAAGTAACTTTGCTCCCAACGAGTACACAGAGGTTGCCAATCTCTCTGGCCTTGTAGTTTGCAAAGGATCAAAACACAAGCGGGAATAGTAGTGGTGACTGCAACGGAAAAGTAAATAAAACGATAAATGATGGAGGTGTAAACAATGATGATGATATGGACCAGAGTCACATGATGTTCACTAGTGATGTCTCTCTCCCAAAAGGCGATAAACAACTATGCTTGGGTAAACAAATCACACTTGCGCAATTGACAGAATTATGAACGCACCGCAATGCTAATTGTGCTCCTTGATAGTTAGAGATTCAATAGTAATGGGCAATACGCCAAGACAAGTAGACCGTTTATTCATCAGCATCTACTTACTAATCATCCACCTAGAGATATCTATCCAGAACATCTCGCCGGTATTAAGTTGCGAGCCCCACCCAAAGTTTAAACTCAAAGCCACGGATAATTGCATTAATGAACTATGCTTAAGGTAAACGATCCTTGCAACCGTGGTCACAAGCACTGTTGTTTTCTCCCTGGTGGCAACAACACATCCCCTAACCTCATGTTTCTATCACTCAATCTAGGCATCGAGGGGCATGAACCCACAATCATACATAATGCTCCCTCTTGGAGTTACAATCTACTACTCGGCCAAAGCAATAAATAGTAAAGGAGAACATGCATGAATCACTAAGGAACATAATATAAAAGGATAACCAAATATATAACTCATAACAATCTGAACATAATCTCATAATCCATGGGATCCCAACAAACCAAGCATAGCAATAGCATAGGTATTACATAGATGCCTTGATCATGTAGGGCATCTCACAAGGACTAACCATTGAAGCACAAGATTGGAGAGAAGACATCACATAGCTACTGGTCATGGACCCATGATCCAAGGAGGACTACTCACGGCAGTTCCGGGAAGCGTCCATGGTGGGGGAGAAGCTCCCGGAGGTCAATCCTCCCTCCTGCAGGGTGCCGGGAAGGGGTCTCCTGGTGCTCCCAATCTCGGAAGCGTTGCGGGAGCGGAACGATGCAGAAATTCCCGATTCTGGATCCTCTGGAAGGGTTTCCTCGTCGGGAGGTAAATATAGGCCAAAGGAGGGAACGAGAGGAGATGGGACCCACCCAGATGGGCTCTTGGCGCGACCAGGTGACAGGCCACCTGGGAGGCCCCTGGCCCCCCTCTAGCCCTTCTTCGGTGATTCGGGAAGCCTCCGACACGCTGACTTTTATATATTTTTCTCAGGATTTTTGGGACTTCGGAAAATTGGGTAAAAGTCCGTGCAAAATAGACATCAGCAGAGAGGAACTAGCACTGGGTGCACTGAGTTAATAGGTTAGTCCAAATATGTGTAAAATGATATAAAAGTGTAGCAAAACATGTAACAATGTCACCCGAAAGATCATGGAACAAGCAGAAATTATAGATACGTTTTGGACATATTAGATGCACGGGGGCATCCCCAAGCTTAGACGGTTGAGTCTCCTTGAATATTTCTTGGGGGTGCTTGGGGGCATCACCAAGCTTGAACGCTTGACACTCCTGGATCTTCTTTCATTATCTTCCATCGCATACTTGAAAACTCCCTTCATACGAAACTCATCATAAGCTGATTAGAGTGGTTAGTGGCCACAATAAAATAATTTTTCCCTACTCGAAATAAAGATTTTCAGAAAGAGCTACTGTTTCTCAAGATTGCCAAAAGGTTTTTGCAAAGAAAAAGAAAGCTTAAGATTTGCAAAACAATGAAAACGCAAAACAGGGCACAATCTAGGATAAACATAACAACAGGTAGTAAATATTTTTTCGGGGCACTTCTGCAACTCAAAGTAAAAAACTCAGAACAGACGCCAGAAAGAAAATTATATAGATCATGCTTTCTAAAACATTCAGATAAAAAAGATTATCTGGTGATTTTTTGCGAATTGTTCCGTCACGCACACAGAATCTGTTTCTGGACAACATGTCACAACTTTTGAACTTTCTTGCAATCGAAGGCTAAAACTTGGCACAAAGCTTGAAAATAAAGATAAAATGATGTTGATATACTAGTAACAAGCATCAAGACCACTAAAACTAAAAGTAAAAATTAAATTGGGTTGCCTCCCGACAAGCGCTTTCTTTTATGCCTTTGAGCTAGGCATGATGCAAAAAGAAGGATCAAAATTCACCAAAGTCATTGGAATCATCAAAACCTTCAAACGGATCCTCAACAAGTTCATCCTTATTTTTCCTAGGGAACGGGTACGTACCTTTCGCTTTCCCACATAAGCGTATGTGTCCTTTACCTATATCAATGAAGCCTTCATGGCTCGGAGGAAGTCCCTTCTATGCACTATGTTTCCTTGGTTTGGCTTCATGATGAAGAAATCAACCGTTGCATTCCTTTTAGAGAATGTAACCTGGACATCTTTTACCTTTCCCTGGATCTCAGAAATATCCCCATTAGTATGTTCATGATAATATGAAAAATTCTCCATGTTTAAAAGGCTTAGAGAATCATAAACTACTTTTGGCATTGTAGGAACCATGGATCCAATATCACAATAAGCAAGGAATTCTTGGTTAGAGATGCTAATTCGAACAAAAGGCTCCCAGTCATCATCTATTTTCAAAATCTTATTCTTATCAACCATGGGTTTCTCTCTTTCTGTTAAGTCTAGAGCATCTATTCTTGTTTCAATTGTTGAAAGTATATCTATAATAGTGTCAAATCCATGATCACAAACAAGGTAATTAGATAGACCATGTATAATATCAAGAGCTCTAGCCTCATCACACTCTAAAAAATCTCCTTCAGCTATAATATCAAGAGAGTGTTTACACCATATAAAAAGACCATGATAAAAATTTCTAAGCACAATTTTGATAGGCACCCAAGGCATAATTCTTTTATGTGCTTCAGAAATTCTATCCCAAGCCTTCTTCATATTTTCTCCATTCCTTTGATGAAAATCCAGGACCTCAGATTCCCTCAAAGCATCAAACCCTAACATGTTCGACTAAGCAAAAAAAAAAGCAAATCAACTATTTTTTGTGGTTTTTGGTATAAGACTATAAAGAAAAAACAAGAAAGCAAACTAACAAGATTAAAAAGAAAAGGTAAAGGATAGTGTGCAACTCCCCTGTCTTGAAGGCTTGAGTCCCCGGCAACTATGCCAGAAATTTGCTTGACGACGAGTTGATGGATATACTTCTCACCCCTCGTTGGTTACCCCAAGTGGAAGGTGGAGATGTAGTCAGCAGCAGATTTCCCATACACGGGGACTGTAAGGTTTATCGAACCAGGAGGACTCCAAGGATCAACAAGTAGGTGTTCGCTGCTCTGGTGCTAGCAGAAGACATGGACATGCACACACAACAAATAACTTTGCTCCCAACGAGTTCAGAGAGGTTGTCAATCTCTCCGGCCTTGTAGTTTGCAAAGGATCACAACACAAGTGGGAATAGTGATACTGATTGCAACGGAAAAGTATATAAAAGCAGTAAATGATGGACGTGTAAACAGTGGTGGTAATATGGACCAGAGTCCCATGATGTTCACTAGTGATGTCTGTCTCCCAAAAGACGTTAAACAACAATGCTGGGTAGACAAATTACAGTTGGGCAATTGATAGAATTATAAATGCACCACAATGGTAATCATGCTACTAGAAAGTTAGAGGCTCAAAAGTAATGGTCAGTACGCCAAGACAAGTAGACCATTTATCCATCAGCATCTACTCTCTAATAATCCACTTCTACTTCTCAAACAACAGCGCCAGAATTTGACACGTTGACGGAGACTTGCTTGCGTTGGTTTTTCCCTTGAAGAGGAAAGGGTGATGCAACACATGAGCAGTAAGTATTTCCCTCAGTTTGAGAACCAAGGTATCAATCCAGTAGGAGAATCTCGTCAAGTCCAGAGTACCTGCGCAAGCACAAAAGAGCTTGCACCCAACTCTATAAAGGGGTTGTCAATCCCTTCAAGATTGATTGCAAAGTGAGATCTGAAGGCGGAAAGTGCAACGAAGTAAAATTATAAGGCTGAAAATATGGTATGAAGTAGACCCAGGGGCCATAGTGTTCACTAGACGCTTCTCTCAAAATAGCAAATATTAAGGTGGGTGAACAAATTACTATCGAGCAATTGATAGAACCGCGCAAAGTCATGACGATATCTAAGGCAATGATCATACATATAGGCATCACGTCTGAGACAAGTAGACCGATACTTTCTGCATCTACTACTATTACTCCACACACCGACCGCTATCCAGCATGCATCTAGTGTATTGAGTTCATGACGAACAGAGTAGTGCCTTAAGCAAGATGACATGATGTAGAGGGATAAACTCAAACCAATGATGAAAACCCCTTCTTTTTACCCTTGATGGCAACAACATGATGCGGGCCTCGCTACCCCTTCTGCCACTGGGTGAGGTCACCGCATGGTATGAACCCAAAACCAAGCGCTTCTCCCATTGCAAGAATCATAGATCAAGTTGGGCAAACAAAACCCACAACTCGAAGAGAATTACAAGGATATGAAATAATGCATATAAGAGATCAGAAGAAACTCAAATAAGATTGATAGATAATCTGATCATAAATCAACAATTCACCGGATCTCGACAAACACAGCGCAAAAGAAGATTACATCGGATAGATCTCCATGAAGATCATAGAGAACTTTGTATTGAATATCCAAGAGAGAGAAGAAGCCATCTAGATACTAGCTATGGACCCGTAGGTCTATGGTGAACTACTCACGCATCTTCGGAGAGGTCCTGGTGTTGATGAAGAAGCCCTCCGTATCCGAATCCCCCTCCGACAAGGCATGATAATGTGCCCCAGATGGGATCTTGCCGAGACAGAAGCTTGTGGCGTCGGAAAAGTATTTTCGTGGCTCTCTTGAATTTTCTTCGATTTTAGGGAATATATAGGCGAAACACCTAGGTCAGAGGAGGCCCAGGGAGCCCACAAGCCTGGGAGGCGCGGGCCCCCCCTCTGGTCGCGGCTAGGGTGCTTGTGTGGTCCTCGGTGACCCTCTGCCTTGGTTCTCAAGTCTCTCGATCGTCTTCTGTTTTGGAAAAAATCTTTTTGGAAGTTTCATTTCGTTTGGACTCCGTTTGAAATCCTCCTCTGAAAAGGATCAAAAACACGGAAAAAACAGGAACTGCCACTTGGGACTGAGTTAATAGGTTAGTCCCAAAAAAGATATAAAAGGCATGCAAAACATCCAAAGTTTGACAAGATAATAGCATGAAACCAACAAAAATTATAGATACGTTGGAGACGTATCAAGCATCCCCAAGCTTAACTCCTGCTCATCCTCGAGCAGGGAAGTGATAAAGACTGAATTTTTGATGTGGGATGCTACCTAGCATAGTTGTCCTTCGTAACTTCTTTCATGTGACATGAATGTTAAGATCCATAAGATTCAAAACAATATTTTCCTATTGACATGAAAACAATAATACTTCAAGAAAACTAGCAAGGTAATCATGAACTTTCGAAATAACAAGGCCAAAGAAAGTTGTCCCTACAAAATCATATAGTCTAGCTATGCTCCATCATCCTCACACAACTAATTTAAATCATGCACAACCCCGGTATTGGCCAAGTAGTTGTTTTTGCACTCTTACTTTCTCAAACCTTTTTCAACAGTCACGAAATACATGAGCGTGAGCCATGGATATAGCACTATAGGCGGAATAGAGTGTGGTGGTGGTTGTGAGACAAAAAAGGAGGAGATGGTCACATTGACTCGGCATATCAAAGGGCTATGGAGATGCCCATTAATAGATATCAATGTGAATGAGAATGAATGCCATACAAAGGGTGCACTAGAGCTATAAGTATGTGAAAGCTCAAAAGGAGAACTAGTGGGTGTGCATCCAACTTGGTTGCTCACGAAGACCTAGGGCAATTTGAGGAAGCCCATCATTGGAATATACAAGCCAAGTTATATAATAAAGATTCCCACTAGCATATGGTGGTGACGAAACGAGAGGCTCTCAATCATGAAGAACATGGTGCTATTATGAAGCACAAGTGTGGAAAAGGATAGTAGCATTGTCCCTTCTCTCTTTTTCTCTTTTTTTATTTGGGCTCTTTGGCCTCTCTTTTTTTGGTGGGCAACTTTGGCCTCTTTTTTTTATTTCCTCACATGGGACAATGCTCTAATAATCATGATCATCACACTTTTATTTACTCACAACTCAATACTTAGAGCAATGATGACTCTATATGAAATGCCTCCGGCAGTGTACCTGGATGTGCAATGATCTAGCTTGGCGTATGACGTTGTAACATCTCGCTAGCTATCTTAAGATCATGCAATGGCAATATGAGAGTGACGGCACAAGTCATGAGACAGAACGGTGGGAGTTGCATGGCAATATATCTCGGAATGGCTATGAAAATGCCATAGTAGGTAGGTATGGTGGCTGTTTTGAGGAAGGCATATGGTGGGTTCGTGTACTGGCGAGAATTGTGCGGCACTATAGATGCTAGAAATGGTGGAAGTTGAAAGTGCATCTATACCATGGACTCACATTAGTCATGAAGAACTCACATACTTGTTGCGAAATTTTTTATTAGTAATCGAAACAAAGTGCTAAACGCATACTGCTAGGGGAAGGGTTGGTAGGTGTTAACCATCGCGCGATCCCGACCTCAACACAAAGGATGACAATCAATAGATCAATTATGCTCCGACTTCCTAACATAGCGGTTCACCATACGTGCATGTTACGGGAATCACTAACTTCAACACAAGTATCTTTAGATTCACAACACCCTACTAACATAACTCTTAGTATTACCAAATCCACGTCTCAAAACTAATTGAGAGGAAAAAAACTTCTCTTTCTACTCAATGCACATGAAGATGGAGGTTTTTGTATCCTATTTGGGTACCTGTCACCTTTGGGCCTACTTTCATAGCACAAGTCAACTACCAAGTCACGCACCGCCGTGCTCTAAAAGATCTAAGTGAAGCACATGGAGCAAAATTATCTAGCTCAAAAGATATAAGTGAAGCAATATGAGCATTCTAGAAAAATCACAATGAGTGCGTGTCTCTCTCAAAAGGTGTGCAGCAAGGATGATTGTGACACAACAAAAAGAAAAGACTCCTATGATACAAGATGCTCCAAGCAAAACACGTATCATGTGGTGAATAAAAATATAGCTCCAAGTAATGTTACCGATTGATTGAAGACGAAAGAGGGGATGCCTTCCCGGGGCATCCCCAAGCTTAGGCCTTTTGGTGTCCTTGAATTTTTCTTGGGATGACTTGGGCATCCCCAAGCTTGAGATCTTTCCACTCTTTATCCCTTTGTCCATGAGAACATCACCCAAAACTTGAAAACTTCACAACACAAAACTCAAACAGAAACTCGTGATATCATTAGCACAAGAAAACAAACTACCACCTCTTTAGGTACTGTAGCAATCATTATTTCTATTTATACTGATGTTAGATTACTGTATTCTCACTTTTCCATGGCTAATACTCCCGATACTATCCGTAGTTTCATCAAAACAAGCAACCAACTCAACAAAAACAGAATCTGTCAAAAACAGACCAGTCTATAGCAATCTTTATACTTCGTATACTTCTCTTATCTCAAAAATTCTGAAAACTTACGACTACCTGGGAAAAAGGCATATCAACCAGAAACAAAAAGAATAAACTCAAAATATCTTTCTGAATAAAAATGATAAATAATCGCGTGAGCAAAAAATTTCTATCTTTTTCCAGTAGGATCAAACAACCATCACCAAGACTGGTCATAAAGGTTTTGCTTGGCTCAAACACAAAAAGAAAGACAAAAGACACTATCATAACAGAATTATGATGGTGTGGATGCAACAAAACAGAAATAAAAAGATAAATTCATTGGGTTGCCTCCCAACAAGCGCTATTGTTTAACGCCCTTAGCTAGGCATAAGGTGATAGAATCATGTATCGTCGTCTTTGTTGCTCAAACCATAAGTAGCCCTCATCATGGATTCAGAAGGCAATCTTATTTTCTTTCTAGAAAAGTGTTCCATGCATTTCTTTAAAGGAAATTGAAATCTAATATTCCCTTCTTTCATATCAATGATAGCACTGATAGTCCTTAGGAAAGGTTTACCAAGAATGATAGGGCATGCAGGATTGCAATCAATGTCAAGCACAATGAAATCCACGGGTACATAGTTCCTATTTGCAATAATAAGAACATCAATGATCCTTCCCATGGGTTTCTTGACAGTAGAATCCGCAAGATGCAAATTAACAGAACACTCCTCAATCTCATTAAAACCCAAAACATCACATAAAGACTTTGGAATCGCGGAAACACTAGCACCCAAATCACACAAAGTATTGCATTCATAGTTTTTTATTTTGATTTTGATAGTATGTTCCCACTCGTCATGAAGCTTTCTAGGCATAGAAACTTCCAATTCAAGTTTCGCTTCAAGAGATTTTATCATAGCTTCGACGATATGATCCGTAAAGGCCTTGTTTTGGCTATAAGCGTGTGGAGAGTTTAGCATGGATTGCATCAAGGAAATGCATTCAATCAAGGAGCAATTATCATAATTTAATTCCTTGAAATCCAAAGTAGTAATTTCATTACTACTCAAGGTTCTAATATCTTCTACTCCACTTTCAATGCTTTTAGCATCAAGATAGATGGACTCCGAATCATTGGGGCGTTCTTCAACCAAAGTGGATTCATATCCAACCCCATCATCATTAGGTTTTCCACAAGAAAACAAAGATTCAATGGGAGTCACACCAAGCACTTTAAGATCTTCGTGATCTTTATCACGAGAACACGCCTTTTTAAACCATTCATGTCTACATGAATTTGGGCGGTTCTTTCTTTGGTCTCACTCATGGAAATACGCATAGCTTTCAAATTTTCATCCATATAGATCTTGGGAGGAGAACATCTAACTCTCAAAGAATCAATATCACTAGACATTATATCAACGCTCCTAGCCAAATCGTCAGTTTCGAGTAGTTTTTCCTTTATGGACGCATTGAAAATCTTTTGTGAGTTGATAAACTCTCTAGATCAGAGGGTAATCTATTGTAATTTCCATGAGTATTGTTGTAGGAGTTGCCAAAGTTATTAGAGGAGTTACTAGGAAAAGGCGTAGGAACATAGTTTCCTCTAAAACCATTGTTGTTGCCAAAATTGTTCCTACCAACAAAATTAACGTCCAAGCTAGCATTGCTCCTCTCAATCAAGGAAGACAAAGGCATGTCATTAGGATCTAAAGGAGCACTTCTACTAGCAATCAAATTCATTAAATCATCCATCTTAGCACTCAACGAGTTAATTTCTTCTATAGTGTGTACCTTTTTACTAGTAGGTGACCTTTCAGTGTGCCACTGAGAGTAGTTCGTCATGATATTGTCTAGGAGTTTTGTAGCTTCTCCTAACGTGATTTTCATGAACGTTCCACCTGAGGCGGAGTCCAAGATATTCCTAGAAGCAAAATTCAAGCCAGCGTAAAAGATTTGTATAATCATCCAAAGACACAAGCCATGAGTGGGACAATTTCTAATCATCAATTTCATCCTCTCCCAAGATTGTGCAACATGTTCATGATCAAGTTGCTTAAAATTCATGATATCATTACGTAGAGAGATAATCTTAGCCGACGGAAAATACTTGGATATATAAGTATCTTTGCACTTGTTCCAAGAATCAATACTATTTTTGGGCAAAGACGAAAACCAAGTTTTTTGCTCGATCTTGCAACAAGAACGGAAAAAGCTTCAATTTAATCACATCATTATCCACATCTTTCTTCTTTTGCATATCGCATAGCTCAATGAAGGTATTAAGATGGGATGCGACATCTTCACTAGGAAGGCCGGAGAATTGCTCATTCATAACAAGATTCAGCAAAGCAGCATTGATTTTGTATGATTCCACACCAGTGGCGGGAGCAATCGGAGTAATAATAAAATCATTATTATTAGTATTCGAGAAGTCACAAAGTTTGGTGTTTTCAGTCATGGTGACTTCAGCAAGCAAGCAAGCACACAAGCGAACAGAAAGCAAACGAGAAAAAAGGGCGAACGAAAAAGGCAAACGAAAAAGGCAAACCAAAATTGTAATTTTTTCTTTTTCAGAAGTGGGGGAGAGGAAAACGAGAGGCAAAAAAGTAATTGCAAGAGATGAGTTTGTGACACTTATTTGGATGAGTTCTTGACTTGATCCTCCCCGGCAACGGCGCCAGAAATCCTTCTGCTACTTCTCAAACAACAGCGCCAGAAATTGACACGCTGACGGAGACTTGCTTGCGTTGGTTTTTCCCTTGGAGAGGAAAGGGTGATGCAGCACAGGAGCAGTAAGTATGTAGTGCCCCAAGTGTAAAGCATTCCCTTTTTGTAACCTTCCATGTGGGACCACCTTGACTTGTTATGAGAGAGTCCTATTGCTTCTATCATTTCATGTGTTGGCTCTTCATTATTTCTTCTTGTGCATGCATGCATCCATGCCATACCATCCTTGCCTTACCTTGAGTTGCATGTGTTCACTTGTGAAGTTGTGTTGGATACTTGTGGTTTTATGTGGTGATGCTCATGAGGTGTTGGAGTGTGTAGTAGTTGTGGTGGTTCTCACCTTCAAACCACTTTGGGTTGCAAACCCTTTTCCCTTTCCTTGTATCTCATGTTCAAAATTACATATGCCCAAAGCCTGATTTAAAATGTCTTGGGTTTAGAGTAAATTGTGGAGATGATGATGTGATGATTTGGAGTTTTATTCTTGGACTTGAGGGTGCATTTAAATCACAAAACAGTATAAGCAAATGTTGTTTTGGATTTATCAAGTAGCCCCATAAATGCTTGTGGTATTTTATTTAAATAGTGTGTTCATTTTCAGATCTAGGGGCATTTTTGTTTTGTTTTTAGCTTCCACAGTTTACCTTGGCCTATTTATTCTTTCCCTGTTTTAATTGTTAAATAGAAAAGGCATAGTGGCCTTTTCTTCTATATGGCGCCACCTGTGGGATCACTCCCACAGGCCGGCCCATTCCTCCCTCTCTATCGTGCGCCAGGAGCCCATGCGGCATCCTTCTCCTACCTGACTCTGTCCAAGCCCTTTGCTCCTTTCCGTCAGTAGCTGAGAGAGATGGAGATTGCCGTCGTGTGCACCACATCGACCCCCCCCCCTATTTATTCTCGGCGGCCGTGCCTCCCTCGCCTAGGGTTCCTCTTCCTCCTCAGCCGCCGCCACCACCTCTCCCCATCTCCATCTCTTCTTTTCCTCCTTCTCCCTAGTAAGTGCTCTGAAGTTCCATCCAACAGAGAGAGAGGGGAGTGCAACGTCGTCGTCCTCTGCGTGATCGTCATCTCCGGTGCCGGCCACCATGTCCGGAGCCTAGGGAGAGGCGCCCACGCTCCATTCCCGTCCTCAGTGAGGCCGTGGAGAGACCTCATCCATGGGCAGCTCCACGTCAACGGTGCGCTCTCGGTGGACTCCCTCTGTGTTCCTCTACTTTGGTTCTACGACAGTACACCGTCGGATCTTCTTCGGCCTTCTCCAGTCCGCCTCCTCCGATCGGATCCCTCCTCTTCCGTTCCCCAAGGTGAGCCGGCCACCTTCCTATCCTCCTCCTCGACTAGATCCGGCGAGCGAGTCGTTGCTTTTCCCTGTCCCGTGCAGCAGATGTTGGTGCAGTGGGTGTCGATCATGTGATGTGCAGTAGGGGTAGATGTTGTAGAATGTGTAGATGTAGCTCACCAGGCGCAGCAGTAGCAGGGGATGGATCTCCTCTTGGCGCAGCAGCAACAGCCACCACGACGAGACAAGCCCGACGACCTCCCTGTCGCCGGTGCTGTTCTGTAGGCAGAGCAGGGCCTCGTATTCGTTTACCTTGGTTGTGCATCTCCCTCTGTCAGGTTCCCAGTCGTAGCGCAGTGGTGCGGCCTTGTGTGTATTTCCTAACAGGTTCAGGGTTCGAATCCCAGAGGTGAACCCCTTTTTATTTCCTTATTCTGTCGATAGTAGTAGCTGCAGCAGAGAGGCTTAACTTGCTATGTTCCCTGTTCTATCGAGCACAACCCCTCTAGCAGAGTGGTAGAATGCATTGTATTGCACTAGGGGGTACAGGGTTCGAATCCTCTTCCCCCATTTTTATTTTTGTTGTGCATTTTTCTTCATTTGCTGTTCTCCTTGCATGTGTAGCTGCAGGTTGCACAAGTGTGTATGGTGCCATTTTTTTGTTTCTCGCTATAGCATGTGGCTCCTATTCCTTTTGCTCCAAGTCATTCCTTGTTGTTGCCTAGACCTGTAGCTAGTGGTGCATGAGTTGTGGTGCTTGTTGAAATTGCTAGATGGTGTTCATATCTATGTTGGGTGTCTTGTGTTAGTAGTTTTAGTTGCATGAGAGGTGGTGTGTGCATGTGTGAACCACACACATGTGCTTGGCTCATGTGGCACCTAGTAGGAGTATATGTATGTGGTGCTCCATGTTTTCTTGTATAGTAGATTTCCCCCTCATGTTGTTCTTGGGTTTAAGTGCTAGTGATGAGGTTGTGTAGTTGATATGTGTTTGTGGTGAAACAGCCCCATTGGCAACACTTGTGCACCTCCTCATGTTCATATGAGAGAGGGCATGTTGTGTGAGTGTATGTGGGTGATCTAGTGATTATCTTGGTAGAAGTGCTTGTGATGTTGTTATGCATGACAAAACATGGGGTTCAAACCCTCATGTCCATATTGTCTTTGTGCACATGAGCATAGCTATGTGGTAGTTGATCTAGTGTGTGCACATAAAATGTTGCACTATTCCATTTGTAGGAATCTATGTAGTTTTTCCTTCCTAGTTTGTGGCCACTTGCTCTAAACAAGTGTATGCATATTTTATATGTTCTTGGGATATAATCTACCAAAGAATCCATTGGTGAACTCAGTTTTGCCATTGGAACATTTTCTAGAGATGACATATTTTCATTTTCTTCTACATTTAGAGCTTGATTCCATGAGTAGTGATGTGCTCATGTATTTGTTCCAAGGTTGTGGTAGTAGAGGGTGACCCCCTCTACCTCATGTTGGTTTCATCTCATGATTAGGATTACATATGTGCAAGTTATGCCCACTCAAAGTAAGCATGTAACTGAAATTCCAGATTAGTGAAAATGAGATTTTCACTAAGTCTGAGAATCTGTTTATATTTTCTTCTCCTGTTGATGAGGTTGTGCTGGCCATTGTGTTGTGATCTAGCCTTAGATTTAAACTAGAAAGTTGGACCGGATATGTTTGTCTAGCTCCATGTACAATTTCATGTCATTTGGAGTCGTGTAGATATTGTTTTGGCTGCTGTCAAAATGCTTCAGAGCATAGACAGAAAGTGAGAATATGGAATTTTCACAAAGTCCCTGAAAACTGATGTTTTTGGGCAAGTTTGCAGCCTTGTAACTTTCTGTGTTTAATTCCTTTTTGTGTGTTTCTTGCTGGTTCTTGTAGTATTCTTGGCTAGCTACAGCCAAATATATTATTTGTCCTAGGTGGGTGGCTGTAGGTGCTTTGCATGTAGCTCACAAAGTGCTATGATGCAGTTTATGGCAGATTGTGTAGTTTTGTCATTTTGATGTTTGTGAGTGCTTAGTTGATGTTGTGGTGTTCTTATTTGATCCACCCCATCCATGATGGTTTGTATTATGTCTTGGCAACCTGGAAATACCAGAGTTGTGCCGTTTGAGTGTGTGGCGATGAGTTTTACACGTAGGGCTTCATATCTTGTTTCGTAGATTCCCGTTGATCCATAGCTCCGATTTTAATGTTCTTTATATGGTTTTGCATCGTTTTCACGAGACGCATCTGATCATGTCATTCTCATGCATGTCAAAATAGGTTAGCATGCAGTTATGTCCAGGAACATGTTTTAACTCCTTATGCTTGTGCTAGTGATAGAAATAGTGGTGCATGCTCATATTCATCTCATGCATCATGTGCTTGTTGCATCTTAAGGTGCTGTTGTTAATTGGATGTTATTCTTATGTTGGGTAGCACCGGGATCGGAGAACGAACACGTGCAGTCAGGAGAGTACGTGCAGGACGATCCAGAACCATTCCAAGCTGAGGATATCACAGGCAAGATGATATGACCTTCATTCCATCTCTAGACTTGTTATGCTAGATTACATTTCCTTGTCATATGCTTGCTGCCTACCACTGAAATATTTTCCTCTTGATATGCCATGAAACTAAACACATGTCCCTTCCTAGCAAACTTGGATGGCTAAGTAGGCTTTGCTCAGCTACTAATGCTAGCGTTGCTAGATGTAGGTGCTTTGACTGATGAGATAACATGAGCTTGATATCATTATCTTAAATTCTGCTATTTAATTAATGCACCTATATACTTGGTAAATAACGGAAGGCCTAGCCTTTTGCTGGGTGTTTTGTTCCGTTATTGCCGCCATAGTTACCGGCTATCGGTGTTTGATTCCATACTGATCGCTCCTAACACGTTCGGGGTTGTTATGGGGACCCCCTCGATAAATCGCTTAGTGTTAAGACTTGTCCGGTAGGACCCAACATTGGTGTTAATTTGCTAATCACTTAATAATAATCTACATAGGGAATAGCTACCCCGAGGAACTTAATCAACTACTCGGGCCAGTGCTCCTCATGAGTGTTGGTCCAACCTAGAGCACTGTGCAGGGCCAACTCAGGGCAACTAGAGAGATTTCTATCAGGCCATTGTACGCGTCGCTCATCCGTCGTGTCCTGAGACTGAGATACGCGACTCTTATCAGGGTCGTCAACACGTCGGGAGGTCCTGCTAGTCTTGTCTTACCTTAGCGATATATCTTGCGTATAGGAATCCCGGTGAAGCTTTGGTTCTCCCCAGAGTTGAGGTTTTCCTCTAAGGAATCCGAAGAGATCACGAGATTCGTGATAGAGGATTACTTTGCGGCCTGTGTACGTTTGTGATGGACTAGTTGCAGCACCCCTGCAGGGTTTAATCTTTCGGAAAGCCGTGCCCGCGGTTATGTGGCAACTTGGAATATTTTGTTAACATCCGGTATTAGATAACTTAAACATAAGCTAATAAAATTGCCAATTGTGTGCGTAACAGTGACTGTCCCCACAAAGATCTCTCTTCGATCGGGAACATGGTGGGGTTATGAATGACGTAGGTAGGTGTTCAGGATGACTTAGTGATCAAGTATTCTCGACCGCTAGTCTAGACCACCTTCATAAATGTTCTACGTAGGATAGCCACCATATCAAGCTTAGGATGGTGCAACCTCAAACACTCTACCCTATCCAACCTAATAACTTTACTAGTTTTGGCACCGAGGTCATAGATTGCTGAGTCTCCGTGGCTCACAGATTCCTTCACAACACCAACAGGTCCAAGTACCCCAGAGACAGGTGATCCCGATGGCACGCAGCTGGCGTGGCAGTATGATGAGGAGGCCGACCGCCTGTACGTGAACTATCCAGAAGATTGAGGCGTGGTCGTGATCGTGGGCCAGCAGGCAGGGTAGCATAGCCATTTTCTCTTGATTTGTAGTCCGTAGCGGAACTACTTTGATTGTATGCGTGATGTACTCTGATATATTTATGAGAAGGCAATTGAACCCATGATTGTCTATCTATTATTGTTATGTATGTGTTCTGTTACCTGCTTTGCGAGACGCTTAGATGCGCTCCTTTCCAATTCAGGGCCTCGATCCCCAGATCGGAAAGGACCGCATCTTGGTCGTTGCAAAGTATTTCCCTCAGTTTGAGAACCAAGGTATCAATCCAGTAGAAGAATCTCGTCAAGTTGAGCGTACCTGCGCAAACAAAAAAGATCTTGCACCCAACGCTATAAAGGGGTTGTCAATCCCTTCAAGATTGATTGCAAAGTCAGATCTGAAGGCGGAAAGTGCAACGAAGTAAAAGTGTAAGGCTGAAAATATGGTGTGAATTAGACCCGGGGGCCATAGTGTTCACAGGAGGCTTCTCTCAAAATAGCAAATATTACGGTTGGTGAACAAATTACTGTCGAGCAATTGATAGAACCGCGCAAAGTCATGACGATATCTACGGCAATGATCATACATATAGGCATCACATCCGAGACAAGTAGACCGATACTTTCTGCATCTACTACTATTACTCCACACATTGACCGCTATCCAGCATGCATCTAGTGTATTGAGTTCATGACGAACAGAGTAACACCTTAAGCAAGATGACATGATGTAGAGGGATAAACTCAAACCAATGATGAAAACCCCATCTTTTTACCCATGATGGCAACAACATGATGCGTGCCTCGCTACCCCTTCTGTCACTGGGTGAGGTCACCGCACGGTATAAACCCAAAACCAAGCACTTCTCCCATTGCTAGAATCATAGATCAAGTTGGCCAAACAAAACCGACAACTCGAAGAGAATTACAAGGATATGAAATCATGCATATAAGAGATCAGATGAAACTAAAATAAGATTCATAGATAATCTGATCATAAATCCACAATTCATCGGATCTCGATAAACACACCGCAAAAGAACATTACATCGGATAGATCTCCATGAAGATCATGGAGAACTTTGTATTGAAGATCCAAGAGAGAGAAGAAGCCATCTAGCTACTAGCTATGGACCCGTAGGTCTATGGCGAACTACTCACGCATCATCGGAGAGGTCATGGTGTTGATGAAGAAGCCCTCCGTATCCGAATCCCCCCTTCGGCAGGGCAGCAGAACGTGCCCCAGATGGGATCTTGCGGAGACAAAAGCTTGCGGCGGCGGAAAAGTATTTTCGTGGGCCTCTTGATTTTTTCTGGGATTTTAGGGAATATATAGGAAAAAGAGCTAGGGCAGAGGAAGCCCAGGGAGCCCACAAGCCTGGGAGGCGCTCCCTTGGCCGCGGCTAGGGGGCTTGTGGGGTCCCTGGTGACCCTCTGCCTTGGTTCTCAAGTCTCCCGATCGTCTTCTGTTTCTGAAAAAATCTTTTTCGAAGTTTCATTCCGTTTGGACTCCGTATAAAATCCTCCTCTGAAAAGGGTCAAAAACACGGAAAAAACTAGGAACTCGCACTTGGCACTGAGTTAATAGGTTAGTCCCAAAAAAGATATAAAAGGCATACAAAACATCCAAAGTTTGACAAGATAATAGCATGAAACCATCAAAAATTATAGATACGTTGGAGACGTATCATCCACCTTGAGATATCTATCCAGAACATCTCACTGGTATTAAGTTGCGAACCCCACCCAAAGTGTAAACTCAAAGCAACGGACAACTGCATTAACGAACTTTGCGTCACAAGCATTGTTGTTTTCTCCCTGATGGCAACAACACATCCCATAGTCTCATGGTTCTATCACTCAAGCTAGAAATTAGGGGGCATGAACCCGAAATCATGCATAAAGCTCCCTCTTGGAGTTACAATCTACTACTCAGCCAAAGCAATAAAAAGCAATGGAGAGCATTCATGAATTACTCAAGAACATAATATAAAAGGAGAACCAAATATATAACTCATCACAATCTGAACATAATCTCATAAACCATCGAGTCCCAGCAAACACAGCATAGCAACAGTACGTAAATTACATAGATGCCTTGATCATGTAGGGTAGATCACAAGGGCTAAGCATTGAAGCACAAGATTGGAGATAAGACATCACATAGCTACTGGTCATGGACTCATGGTCCAAGGAGGACTACTCACGGTAGGTCCGGGAAGCGTCCATGGTGGTGGAGAAGCTCCGGAGGTCAATCCTCCCTCCGGCAGGGTGCCGGGAAGAGGTTTTCTGGCGCTCCCGATCTCGGAAGCACTGCGGCGGCCGAACGGTGGAGAAATTCGTGATTCTGGATCTCTTTTCATTGTTTCCCGTCCGAGGGGTAAATATAGGCCTAAGGAGGGCATCAGGGGGTGGACCCTCCACCCGGGCGGCCTGGTAGCACGACCAGGAGGGGGGACGCGCAGGGTGGCCGCCTAGGCAGGCCCTCGCTCCCCTCTTGCCCACCTTGATGCTTCATGAAGCTTCCGTCACGCAGATTTTTATATATTTTTCTCAGGATTTTTGGGGCTCTGTAAATTGGGGTGAAGTCCCTGCAATTAAAATACACCAGCAGACAGAAATAGGCACTGGGTGCAGTGAGTTAGTAGGTTAGTCCAAATATGTGTAAAAAGGCATAAAAGTGTAGCAAAACATATAACAATATCACCCAAAAGAGCATGGAACAAAGAGAAATTATTGATACGTTTGGGACGTATCACCGCTCAAACCGCACCCAGTACCGACGATTGGATAAGGACAACCTCCACTAACTCCACCTCTTAATACATGGGTGCCACCTTTCAAGCGGAGAGGAAGGGTGAGGGGCATTCTGGTCCAAAATTTTCAGACCGGACCGTTTCCCATGTGGGCTATAAATACCCAACTCTTAACCCCGAGTCATTTCTTCCTCTCGCTCTCACTTCTTACCGCTCATACCGACATCTAGCGCTGCCACTGGAAATCATCACCGCCAGTGAGGAAAAGCTTTACTGCCTTGTGACACCCTTGATTTAATCGTATGCTAATCATACACGCAAATGCGTACGATCAAACTCAAGGACTCACGGGAAGATATCACAACACAACTCTAGACACAAAATAACACATACAAGCTTCATATCACAAGCCATGGGCCTCGAGAGCTAGAATACGGAAGCTTGATAAACACACGAGTCAACGGAAGCAACAATATTTGAGTACATACATTAAACATGGGGTGCGTTAGAGAAGGCTAGCACAAAAGATACAACAATCGAACGAGGCGAGGCCTCCTGCCTGGGAGCCTCCTAAACTACTCCTGGTCTTGAGCGGCCTCCACGTAGTAGTAGGCACTGTCGGGGTAGCAGTCGTCGTCGGCGGGATACTCCATGTCCTAGGCTCCATCGTCTGGTCACAACAATGGATCAAGGGGACAAAAGGGGAGCAATGCAACGATGAGTACTCATTCAAAGTACTCGCAAGACTGACATCAGAACTATACTAAGTATGCATCAGTTTCAAAGGAAGGGGTTTATATGTGGACTGACTTCAGGAATGCGAGAATAGAGAGAGAAGGCCTAGTCCTATTGAAGACTAGCATCTTCAAAGGTCTTGCAGCAATAGACGAGAGTAGAACAGGTAACAAAATTAATAGACATATTGTTGTAGCAATATTAATATGAGGTCATGCCCAGAGATCCTCCCTCGACTCCCTGCGAGGAAGCAATCCCGGGGCAAATCATTCCAGTTAAGTAACAGCTGTAGTTGTAAAAGATCAGGGCACAACTCCAAGTTCACTACAAGAAATATGCTCATACATGATGTTTTTTAAGACGTCGTTGATGAATTCGTCATAAATCTATGACTATTTCATCCGAGATTGTCGTAAACCGTTTGAGGGGATCATATCTACATATAAATTACGACGATGTGTGTCAAAAACATCGTAACCGCATAAGATGAGATCGTCATAACTTCTACGACGATTATAACAATGTCGTAACATGTTCTAACTATGTTGACATGTCACTCATGGGTCCATTATATGTCATGCGTCAAATCCGCCTAGTTTGTGAAACAACCTACTATTATGTTGTCCCAAAAATTCTCGAAAAATTCTCATAAATACTTTGGATCATATATTCCTAAAATATATGAAAACCCTTCTCTCCATAGTTCAAAAATAATTCTCGGAAATTTGTCTTTTTTACGAGAGGTGGCTCAAATATTTTTACCCCCAACCATTTTGTCATTTGTAAATTAAATATGGACTAGTATTCTATAAAAAAATATTTGATCCAATTTTGCAACAAGTATATGGTAGGTCCTTCACAAAAAAAACTTATTTTGAGCGCTCGAAAAATAAAAAATGTATTTTTTGTGCAAAGAAAATGAAACCACCCAAATCAAAAAAATTGTCATCCCAAGATACACACATGTGCATAATATTGGTAAACTTTAACAAACTGTAAGAGGGTAATATATTTTATGTTTACCCTGATTAAGAGGGTGAAAAGTATAAAAGAAAAAAAAGAAAAAAGAAAATTGCCCAAACTTAAGTCTGATTGATGGAATGAGTTGTGACATGGATCGCTTCCATGGCAAACATCCGGCCATCCATCCATCCATCCCACCACCGCAAACCCATCTCCCTCTGCCTCTATCTTGCGCGAACCCCTAGCCGCAACCTCCCGATCGAGAGAACGCGCGTCGTCGCCTCTCCCTCCCTCTCCCCCATCTCCTCACCGCCGCCACCTCCTTCCTGTCCCCTGCCTCCTTCCCTGATGCATCCCAGAGCCACCACCACCGCGTCGCTTGCCGGCCACCCTCGCTGGGGGTCGCGTCGCAGCAGATCTCGACATTGCTGGCTCGCCCCCTCCACCCCCCGAATCGAACCAGAAGACACCACCGATGGTGGAGGCGGGCGGAGCAGCTGCAGCGCGAGCTCGCCGGCTGCGGCCTCGCCATCGCCTCCGTTCCAGGGAAGGGCCGCGGGCTCGTCGCTGCCCGCAGCTTCTTCCCCGGTAACCCCGCCCTCCCGTCATCCACTCCCTTCCGCCATAGCCGATTAGCCGCCGATGAGAGGCCCCCGGTTCCTCTCCTCTGGAGTTTGTCCGCGAATGGATCCCCGCGAAGGCGGTTCCCCTGCAGCTCCATCGATTTCTGCAGTAGCCCCAGGTGATTTTTTGACCCTTTTCCTCGTCTAATCGGTCGAACCAATGCTACCCGTCGACGCTAAAACCCTAGCCCGCCGCTGTCTCTAACCATTGCAGGCGCGGGCGCAGAGACTAAGGAGGATGCCGAAAAGCAGGTGCTGCTGATCCTCGTCAACGCCCGGGGCAGCGGCAAGTCCACGTTCGCCGAGGCCGTCATGGCCGGTGACACCGCCGGTCGTCCATGGGCCCGCGTCTGCCAGGTGCGCCCCACGCGCTCCACTCTCCCTACGTGCTAATGTGCTGAGTGGTGGTACTTTTCGTCTCTGTTGTGAATTTGAGGTCTCAAGACAAGCATTCCGTAATGCTTAATGTGGGCTCATCTGATTCGGCTCTGAAATTGCTTATATTTTGCACAACTAGTTACTGTGTCGCAAGTTTGAAATTGTAGTTTCGGTCTCGTGGTATTAATAATAATAGTACTTACCTTGCAAAAAATGGCTCTGCATGCGAAAGTAGATAGCATCTCAAAGTCAAAACACCAAAATCCTATTCCATGCGTAAGTTGGGGTGATTCGGGTAGTGCAATTTTTACTTGGCTTGAATGTCACAATTTTAACATTATGTCACCTCAAGTTCAAGAGGTCCTGGCCGAGCCTTTATCTCTGTGCGCCTTTATAGGTCTCAATTACATAATCATGGGTTTGCTTTTGTCCCTTTGGCTTGCAAATATGGGCTGCAATGCAGATAGGTCTGAATTATATTTCCTATTACTTCGAAGTCTTGTCTTATTTTTTTGTATTTGAGATGAACCAGTGCTTAGGGAGCGGAGCTGAATGGAGGCACCGTGATGCACAAGCATCAGGGTCGATTCCTTCTTTCAGTAGCGCTTAGTTTGTACAACATGCATGTGCACCAGGTTCACTGATTGATGTGCATCAGGGTCCAAACAAAATGAAGCAGCGAGCGAACAACTATTTTCTCTAGGGGTCTAGGACAAACTGTAGCGTGTAGGTTTCTAGGGTAGAGCGCCATTGGACCCTATTGGCAGCATGCCATAGAAGCTAAGATGGAACATTACAAAGTAACATATGTAATTCTCAATTCTATTATTAGTGCCAAAACTGTTCTTCGAAGTTCCCTGATTTTGTTAAAAAATCAGTTCGGATTTGAAAATGTGAGGCATATTTACCGTGTAATTTCTTTTTTTGATCGCTATAGAAAGCATTTTAATTGTGAATGTGTCATTCAGATCCTGGGTACACATCAACCAAGGATGAAGAGTAACATCCGAAAATTAATAGAGCCATTTTTTCAAATTTCGTATTCTTTCATAGCAAACATTCCTTAGTTTCTTTAACTACTTGCACAGTTTCGTGATGGGGTGTCATTCTTGAAGGCATGGGCAAAAGAAATATTAGTGCTCCAAAATGCTTTCAAAGATAGTTGTTTTTTAAATTACTTCTTTTTTCCACTATAACACCAAGAAACTTTGCAACCTGGTGAAACACTCAGTAATGTTTGTCATAAAAGAAATTCAGAAAGTTTTGAACTTCTTATTTTGTTCTGATCTTACATTCATCAAGTGCACACGTACCTCGGAGCCAAAACTCCGTGCCCACTTTTAATTGCTGTCTTTTCTTTTTTTTTCGTATTATCTTTTTCTACTATGTTTAATAGTTTATGGCAGAGGTTATGAAGCACACTTATATTTACTGCTGAATTTTTTTAAATGGTGCATCAGAGTGACTTTGGCTCCAGCTCCGCACCTGCCAGTGCTCTCATGTTCCACTAATTCTTAGTTGGTCGTCTGAACATGTTTTTTAAGTTTATACTTGGTGCCACTGGAAGCAGATGCTGCTGCGTTACACGTCTGCTATATGTTTGCAGCCTAGAGAGAGGGATGTTCGGGATGCGCGCGAGCGGCGCGGCGGCGTCGTGGGTGGTGGGACGGATGGGCACGGACGCGCACATGTACAATGACCCGGAGGACGCCGCCATCCTAGCGCTGCTTGACTCCCGCTTTGACGCGCACGCGTAAGTTGGCATATGGCTGCTAGTCATATCTAGGTCGTGGTGCTCTATCTGTTGTGTACCTTTTCTACAATGTTTGTGTTATATATAAAATCATGGATGGACATTATGAAATTAGTTTCTTAGGATTTTTCTTTGTATATAAGAGTAATGATGGGCTGTATTGTCAGGATTCTAAGGGATGCAGTTAAAGTGGTAGTTTGTAGATGACACGACCATTCACAATTGATTCCTTGTTGTCTGACTATTACAAGACTAGCTCCTACCATTACAGGACTAGTGTTGGGGATTGGGGCATGGGCGTGATGTGCATATGTTTTGCTTATTAGATGCTATTGTTACATAGTACATCATGCACTAAATCTGTTTTAGTGTGAGCTATGCCGTTGGCTGGTATTGCTTATGGAAAATAGATAGATAGCTGCTGTTGTATTACACCTCCTCTGCTCTTACTGCATATGTAAATGGATAGTGTAACATGTGACTAGATGGCTGCATAATTAGAGTTGAATTTTCTAACCGAAGCATTGTGCTGTTATCACCTCCAGAACAGTTACAATTACTGCAAGCATCCTTGATAGGAACTCACTGCAATTTCATATTTCATATGCTCCACAAAGGCAAATTTAGTGTGAGCTAATTTTCAACTAATTTGGTAGCTCCATATTTTTTTATAACTAGCAACTTTTATACAACTCTGACATCTAGTATAATGGATATATTTTGTGATTTGAAGTTACTGATCTATGCTCTTGTGTAAAGTTACGGTCTAATGTTTTTTGTTTTGTATCTTTTTCTCTTGCTAGGAAAGTGGTGAGAAGATGTCGATGATGCATACTTGGGACATTCAAATCAACACAACATAAAATTTTCTGAACCTATGTCTCATTGGAGAGTGGAATGAACTCTATTGTTAGCAGATGTGTCATTGTTTTATTGGTCAATTCTGCTTGTTCTTGCTATATTCCTGTGTAAGGAAATGTATTCATGAGTTGAGTTATTGTGTTATGTAAACCCAAGAGATGTATTTTGTGATGTTATATGATGGATGATTTTAATTCGACTTGGAGTTTTCTTGATTTGAATATGAAATAGTGTTGGATTTAATATTGGACAAATAATTGGGTTAAAAAGGCCCAACAAATAGAAATGAAACCAAGTTTTCGAACAAAAAGTTGCTGAATTCAAAAATGATAAAGGGCCAAAACTGAAACTGGACCAAATGTATTTGGGCACTAAAAGGCCAGGGCCCAAATTATAATGGTAAAAACAATCGAAACAAATACTAGAAATGTATGTAAACAGGCCAAGGCCCAATAAGAAAAAGCCCAAAGAAAATAAAACCAGCCCATCTGATCAATTGAAATGGGTTGGGCTGATTTCAACTATGATGTTTTGATTTCGTCGTAATTTTGCCACGTAGGACTGAGTTAGATTGCCAACGATGATTTAGGATTGTCGTAAAGGTTTCGACAATCCAGGAATCGTCGTAAAAGTTACGACGATTTTGATCAAAACATCGCTGCTGTTCATTTGTGACGCTCCGTTTTCGACGCTTGGTTTTTCGTCGTGAGATCGTCGTAAATTAAAAACCGTGACGATGTAGCGACAAAAAAATAGCGTCGTATATTAGCATATTCCTTGTAGGGGTTGTCCTGTAACCGTGGACACGGCTATCCGAATAGATAATTTCTTCCCTACAGGGGTGCACAACATATTCCCCGTCACGCTCGATAAAACTCTGGCCGGACACACTTTTCTGGGTCATGCCCGGCCTCGGAATATCGACACATCGCATCCCCACCTAGACTCAACAGAGAGGCCAGCCCATCGGTCTAAATCCTAAGCACAAAGGGTTCATGGGCCCACTTTCCCTTCGTGCTCCTGCATGATGCGTGGGCGGCCGACGTCAGTCCTAGCACCCCTTAATACAAGTGCGATGCATCTCCGGACCACTCAGGATCACGCCGCTCCATTGCTGACGTTTGAAGAGCTTCGGCTGATACCACGACGTCGAGTACCCATAATTCTTCCCACGCAGAAGGTTAGTGCGTAATAAGGCCCTCCAACCAACCCAGATCAAATACCCAAATTCATTATCATTTTAATTAAGTCAAAGACACAACCACGCTAGAATCCACCCGCCTAACATCTATCCCCAAGTGATCCTAGTAACATGGTCATGTAACCAAGTGATCCTAGTAACATGGTCATGTAACTGTGTGGTTGTAACATCAGGGGGATCCGAGGCATCACCCTTGTTGGATTCCAAACAATGTATTCGTCAAGGTGGACATAGAGGAATCACCCTATAGGTTCTCACACTTGAGGGGGTTGCACGATAGAGACATCGTGGTGAGTGGTGAAGGAGGAATCACCCTCGATTGGTGAAGGAGGAATAACCATGACCGACTAGTTGTACTATATAGATATCATCCGGAGTACTTCGCGAGGTGTCACCCTAGGTACCCGATGGTAGCTCTGTAGTGCCGCACAACTAAGGGGGTGTAAGTGTTGTGTCGGATCTTGGCTCGTTGATCAGGGATCGAGACTCGACAATAAAGCGGGGCAACTGGACTAAGGGGCCAAAGGGGATGATTATTCCACCTATACTAAGCAGTTTTAAAGTGTGGTACTAAAAATAGCAGTTCATCAAAAATAGGCTATGCATCAGATATAGGAGCTAACTGCAACCGTAGTAAAATTCTAATGCCAACATGAGGGAGAAATAAATGGGTGATATAGGAATGATCAAGGGGGTTTGCTTGCCTTGTTGCTTTGCGACAAAGGGCTGCTCGTTAGGAGGATAGATGTACCAGGCAGCAGCGTGAGTGTCGGGGTCTACCTGTAAGAAGAGGGGGAAGAAACAACAAATAATAGAAACGGCGCAACACTAAGCATGACATGGCAATATACAGGTCTAGGCATGAGCTAATGCAGTAACATCCATCATAGACGGATCGGGAAAATATCTGACGATATCTCCCGGGTCTGTGGCTACTACCGGTCAGACGGAAAACGATGGAAAAGTTCCACGTTTACTATGCTAGGGACGCGTGAAAAACGAATCGACCGCGTATCCGGGTTCATCTCGTTGTGCTGATCAACTTTCATGTTGAAAATATTTTCATCTGAGCTACGGTTTATTTTATATTAATTTTCAAGGTTTTATTAGTATTTAGGAATTAAAAACTGATTTAATTTAGTTATTTTAAATGCAACATTCAGAGTAGTGAATGATGACGCCATCATGACATCACCATGATGTTAGCAGGTCAACTCTAGCTCACAGAGTCAAACCTAACATGTGGGTTCACGGGACCCACATGTCATTCACTGTTAGGATAACTAAATTAGCTAATTAATAGATTTAGTTAACTAGTCTAATTAATACTTAAATATCTATTTAATTAGTTAACTAATTAATTAATTAATTTACCTAATTATTTATTGAATTTTTAGAATTATTATTATTTTATTAAAAGATATATATATATTTCTATAATCATGTTTTTATACTAATATTCTTAATTCCATTTTCTTAACATTTTAGAGGGGGGTGTTCCCGGCCCCCCACGTCATCCTCACAAAAATGGGGTTAGTGGGGGAAGGTTAATCCCCCCACTAACCAGATCGGCTAGGGGCACGGGAGTCGGGGTAACGAGCTAGGGGCTCGGTCCAGGGAGACCGCAGCGGCTACGGCGAGGCAATGGGGCCCCAGGGGCGGAGCGGGACAAGGCCAGGGTAGCGCGGTGAGGGGAGGGCCGACGGAGGGGAAAGAGAGGAGGAGGAGGGGCTCACAGCAACTGTAGGGGAGTGGCAGAGTGCGTGGGAGGAGACGACGGTCGGCGACGGAGGGGCGGTGGGGGGAGCTGCGGTTGAGGTGGATCCAATGGCGGAGGGAGTCGGGGTCGGGGCGAGCCAACCGCTAGTGGCCACCGGCGGGGCACACCGGCGTTGGAGTGGAGGAGGGGCCCGACGGGGAGGAGGTGCTCGATGGAGGGCCCCGGCCATCGGAGGAGGCCCCGGAGGGAGCGGCTCCGGCGTTGGGGTGTCGAAGGAGGAGCCGTCGGAGGGCCGGCCACCGGCCGGTGGCTGGAGCTTCGGGGAAGGAGAGGCGGGTTCGGTGAGAGAGAGAGTGACAAGGGGCTGGGGCTCGATGGGATCTGGTGAACGAGGGGAGGCAGGGGCCCCCGTCGAACTGGAAGTGGCAAGGCAAGCGCTGGGGGGTTTCGGTGGGGGTGAGGGAGATCGAGGGAGGGGATTGGCTCGTGCGAGGGACTGAGCGAGAGGGAGAGGCACCAGGGAGGAGGGCGACGTGGGTTGAGGGGTGATGAGGGGAGGGAACTGTCCCTGGTTCCCTCATGGCGGCGGGGTGGAGGAACTGGTGGGAGGGGGCTAGGTTTTCCCATGGGGGGTTTATACCCCCTCGAGTAGACAAGCCGGCTAGGGCTGTTGGGCCGGTTGTGGACGACTCGGTCACTTGGCCCAGTTGGGTCGGGGCCTTTGTTTTTTTTAAATTACTTTCTTTTATTATTAACATTTTTGGTTTCAATTTATTTTAGTGCATTAATTACTCCTAAAATTAATAATTCCTAAAGGATAATTTTCCTACGTAATATCCGACACACCCGAACATTTTTATTTTAACATTCGAAAACTTTTATTGCTTGACTTCAATTTTAAATTTAAATTCATATTGTTTTGAACTAACACGAGATCAACGATAGGAAACACGGTGACGTGGCATCCTTTGCATAGGTTTATTGTGGTTCAATTACAGAGGTTAATGTAGCAACAGTTGATGTTGGGGATGTTACCTGTTGGTAACCCGCCCTTAATGGGCCGGGTCACCAAAGGGGCGACTCACCTTCAGCCATGTGTCCAGTGGCCCAGGAGTTGTTGGGCGGTTCAAGAAGACCGTACGGATGATGGAATGTCGAGAAAGCTTTGAGTCGTGAGGAGCACGACGACTTAGAGATAAGGAAAACTACCAAGTCTTTGTAAACCCTAGGGCCTCGACCTGTATATAAAGGCGAGTCCCGGGGAAAGGTCAAGCGAGTTAGAGAGAGTCGAGAGCTAGGTCAGGCGAGTTACGGCCTCCTTGTAATCGAAACCATCATCAATCTACACAAAGCAGGACGTAGGCTTTTACCTCCTCACGAGGGGCCGAACCTGGGAAAATCTGAGTATCGCTTTCGCTCACCCTCTTTGAGTCGCCACCAAGGTGCGATGGCTCCATCTTTAAGTCCTTTCACGAGGACATCTGCCGTGACAAAACCACGACAGTTGGCGCCCACCGTGGGGCTAGCGCACGGTGGAGTTGAGTTCTCATAGGGAGCCCTATCAGGGTTAGGAAGCTACGTCGTCGGCATCATGACCAAGAGTCGCCATGGGAAGTACTACATCGACAACTCACTATGGGAATCGTCGAATCTGGCTACCGAGTCCCCTTCGGCAAGATCAACATCTTCATCGGCATGATCGGGACGCCTGTTCCTGAGCCGGACACCTCCATCGACTTCGTCGAGCCGGACAGGTACGTCCTCCCCGTCACACGGCAGAACAAGAGCCGCCAGGTTTTTGTCGGCTTTACGCAGGGAGGTGACTCGCAAGACGAAGAGGCGGGCCAGGACGTCACCCCTGTTAACTCCGATGGCGAGTCATCCATGGGTGAGACAGCATCGATCCACCCCCTTGAGGAAGGGAAGCTCAGGGGGCTATCACTGGCGATGGATCTCGAAGTCCTCGAGAGATCTCGCGGGCAAATCGCCATCTACCTGGCGGGATCAGCACAGCCTCCTCATAACCCGACTGGCAACAACGAGACCGGAGGGACGTCCAAACCACCTGCGCAAACCATGAAGGAACTGGCAGCGGAGATTGCCAACCTTATGGCAACCCCAGTCACGTCTGAGAATCAGGAGTCGGTCAATGCTGAGCTGGCCAAGGTGCGGGAGGCAATGGCCAAATCACAGCGCGACATGGAAGCAGAAGCCGCCAGGATCGAGACGCAGCAAGCTACGGTCGCCGCAGAGACCGATCGGCTGAACACCGAAGGCTGGCGGCTCGGGATACAACAACACGCGTCAGACACCGTCCACCAAAGAAGACACGGCAGGCGTGTCCCGACCGACTTACACCCAATTCGCCTCTTGGACACCCCCCGCACCCCTGGGGCGGGTCCTGATCGGCCTCTGCAAGCCGCCCCGAGGGAAGGAACAATTCCGCCGCCAGATCAGCCCATGGACGCTCATCCGACTCAATTCCGGACACCACGGGGTCACTTCTCAAACCCCGCCGACAACGTGCTGGCCGCAACCCGCCACCTGGAGTCTCTTCCGATTTACGGAAACACCCCAGCCGAGATAGAAGCTAGAAACGCCATCGAGATGCTGAAAACGGCCATGGCCCAGCAGGCGCAGTATTCCCATAGCCTTGATCGGCTCAACTCTACGCCTTAGGTGACTCACACCAGAAGTCGCCACGAGGATTTCTCCGCCGTGACTAGCGGGCCGCGGCGGCTCCCCCAACATGATCTGCTTAGGATGCCTGACACACGAGCCCAGGATGTTGTGGACGCAGCATGAGCCGCACGGCACATGGAGCCAACGACCATGGTAGGTCAGGTCTATCCGGCCTACGTGCCACCGATGCCCGCGCCTCTGGATGGTGGAGGCAAGCACATTGCAGGGTCGTGTCTCGCGCCGGCTTTGCGCAACGAGCGCATGCCAAAGGACTTCAAAGGACCCAGGAAGGTTCCCAATTACTCGCCAGATCTCGAGCCTGGGTCATGGATCGAGAGCTATGAGCTCGCAATGGATATGGTGGACGTTAGCGAGGTGGTTTGCGCGAAATTCTTCACCATGATGCTCAAAGGGTCGGCGCGCACTTGGTTGAAAAATCTACCGCCTAACTCTATCAACACCTGGGTGGAACTAAAGGAGCGCTTCATCAAGAACTTCAGAGGAACCTGCAAGCGCCCGATGACCATCGTCGACTTACAGCACTGCGTTCAGCGGCCGGATGAATCGGCCCACCACTGGACCCGTCGAGTTGCGGAAGTTATTCATTCGTCGGAAGGTATTTCGGCGGCTCAGGAGGTGTTGATCCTGGAGAAAAATTGCCACTATGAGCCTCTGGTGCTGAAACTGGGGAGACTCAAGCGGAAGGTGCAGGACATGGGCGAGCTGACGGACACCCTTACCAGATATGCTGAGTCGGATGACACTAAGGACTCCGTTGAGGGCGACGACAAAACCGGAGCTGCCCGCAAGGGTGAGTTGCAAAAGGGCCAATCCGAGTTCCACAACCGGGGAAATAACCACCATGGCGGGCATGGCAAGAAGCGGCAGCATGAGGGTCCTATAGAGTTTGTAGCTATTATTGGCAAGAAGCGGTAGCATGAGGGTCCTGTATAGGTATGTGTTTCGGTAAGTAATTGGACTCCAAAATTTTACAGTAGGAAATTTTCTCCGTTTTGGAATTTATGGAAAAATAGAAAAGTAAAAAGCAGTCAGGAGAGCGCACGAGGCGGCCACAAGCCTGGTAGCTGCCGCCTGCCCCCCTGGCCACGGCTACAGGGCTTGTGGGCACCTCGTGTGCCTCCCGGACTCCGTTTTCTTGCGGAGCACTCCTTCTGGTCCAGAAAAAATCATTATATTTACGCCCGAGGGTTTTGATCTCCGTATCACGCAGTTTTCCTCTGTTTTCGTTTTGAGCCTGTTTTCTGCCGTAGATCTAGGTCAACATGTCTTCTCAGTATTCAGATGGGGAAAGCTATGTGGTTGATTACCTTGCTAACCCCAAGGTCTGTGGGGACTTGGAACCATATGGCTGGATGCTACTGCAACAAAAGACCTTCGAATGGCGCCAGAAACACGTGCTCACGGGAGACTATTCTGGTCTTGATACTCCTCAGCAACGGCACCAGGAATCCTTCTGCTACGGCTACGCCTTTAGGTACTTCCTTGGCAAATATGCAAAGGATTCCCCCGTGTCCTTGGAGCCTTGCGTTGGTGTTCCCTCGAAGAGAAAACGATGATGTAGCACAGCGGTGGTAAGTATTTCCCTCAGTTTTGAGAACCAAGGTATCGATCCAGTGAAGGAATATCATAAGTACCTGCACAAACACAAAGATCTTGCTCCCAACGCTATGAAGGGGTTGTCAATCCCTTATAGATTGTTTGCCAAGTGAGAACTGAAAGCAACAAAGTAACAAAGCAAAGTAAAAGCAAAAGTGGAAACGATAGGTGTGAGTAGACCCGGGGGTCGTAGTGTTTACTAGTAGCTTCTCTCATGAAAGCAAGTAGATGGTGGGTGAACGAATTACTGTCGAGCAATTGATAGAACCGCGCAAAGTTGGGACGTTATCTACGACAATGATTATATCTATAGGCATCACGTCCAAAACAAGTAGACTGATACTTTCTGCATCTACTACTATTACTCCACACGTCAACCGCTATCCAGCATGCATCTAGTGTATTAAGTTCAAAAGAACAGAGTAACGCCTTAAGCAAGATGACATGATGTAGATGGACAATCTCATATCTACGAAAAAAGCCCATCTTGTTACCCTCGATGGCAACAACACGATGCGTGCCTTGCTACCCCTTCTGTTACTGGGAAAGGTCACCACACGGTTTGAACCCAAAACCAAGCACTTCTCCCATTGCAAGAATCATAGATCTAGTTGGCCAAACAAAACCCCAAGACTCGGAGAGACTTACAAGGATATCAAATCATGCATATAAGAAATCAGCAAAGACTCAAATATATATCATAGATTATCTGATCACAAATCCACAATTCATCGGATCTCGACAAACACACCGCCAAAGAGGATTACATCGGATAGATCTCCATGAAGATCATGGAGAACTTTGTATTGAAGATCCAAGAGAGAGAAGAAGCCATCTAGCTACTAAATACGGACTCGTAGGTCTGAAGTGAACTACTCACAAGTCATTGGAGGGGCGATGATGTTGATGAAGAAGCCCTCCAACTCCAAAGTCCCCTCCGGCAGGGCACCGGGAAGGGTCTCCAGATGATATCTCGCGGAAACGGAAGCTTGCGGCGGCGGAAAAGTGTTTTCGTGGATGCCGTGATTTTTTCTGGATTTTTAGGGAATTTATAGGCCAAAGACCTAGGGCAGGGGAGCGCCAAGGGGGCCACAAGCTTGGTTGCCGCGGCCTCCCCCCTGGTGGCCCCCCTGTGGGCCCACTTTCTTGGCCCTCAAACCTCCCGATCTTCTTCCGTTCTGGAAAAAATTATTTCGGGGATTTTAATCCGTTTGGACTCCGTTCCAAAATCAGATCTGAAAAGAGTCAAAAACACGGAAAAAACAGGAACTGGCGCTTGGCACTAAATTAATAAGTTAGTCCCAAAAAAGATATAAAAGGTAAACAAAACATCCAAAGTTGACAAGATAACAGCGTGAAACCATCAAAAATTATAGATACGTTTGAGACGTATCACTGGACCACTGACGAGGAAGAGGACTATGACCCCAAGGGGAAGGAACAAACGAGTTCCGATGAAGAGGAGGCTCCTCTACCTCAACCTGGACACACTCATGTGGAGTTCAAGAAGTCGAGCCTCCCTGACTCAAGGAACAAGCCTAAGAAGTCGTTTATCCCTTCTCGTTTATTGCAGGAGAGTAAGCAGGAACTTTGTCAAAGGGTGTTGAAGCTTGAGGAGGAAAATGATGATCTGAGAGAGCAGAATTTTATGCTCAATTGGAAATTAGACAAGCTCAAGACCTCTGCAAAAACTCCACCACCATCACCACCAAAGGAAGACAACTAAGCATTAGTATGGGCAACTCCCTTGGCTTGTGCCAAGCTTGGGGGAGTTGCCCTGGTATCGTATCACCTTTATATCTTTTGCTTTTACCTTTGTTTTAGTTCTTTCCTTTTCAGTTTTTATTTCTTCTCTTAGTGGAATAAGTCTTTAGTGTTTCGTTTGAGTCTTTTGCCTTGTGTCTCCACCGATGTATTCGAGCTTGCGAGCTATATAATAAAGAGTATCTTAGTCAAGGGCTTTGTTTTGTGCCGTGATCAAAAGTATTAAAAGAAAGATAGCATGAAAGATTATGAGATGATCTTATGGAAAGTGATAGCTTCACATATAACAAGTATGATGATTGAAACTTGTTGAGAATAGACCAACATAGGCCCCAGTCAATGTTGCAATTAAAAAGAAGTAATAAGGAAAGAGAGGTTCACATATAAATATATCATCTTAGACACTTTCTATAATAGCACTCACCAAACTATTACATGATTAGAAGTAGATGTTGGACAAGGAAGACAACATAATGAATTGTGTTTGCTTGGTTCCAAACAATGTTATATGTCTAGAGATCCCTTAGCATGTGACGATCGCTCCCACCTCATATTAGCCAAAACTTTTGTACTGAGTAGAAATACTACTTGTGCATCCATAAAACTTCAACCCAGTTTGCCATGAGAGTCCACCATACCTACCTATGGATTGAATAAGATCCCTCAAGTAAGTTTTCATCGGTGCAAGCAATAAAAATTTCCCTCTAATATGTATGATCTATTTGTGTGTGGAAAATAAGCTTTGTACGAACCTGTGATGAGGAAGACATAAAAGCGATAGACTGCATAATAAAGTTCTTTATCACAGGAGGCAATATAAAGTGACGTTCCTCCGCACTAAGAGCACACGCATCCAAACCTCAAAAGTGCATCACAACCTCTGCTTCCCTCTGCGAAGGGCCTATCTTGTACCTTTACTTTTTGCCCTTGAAAGAGTCATGGTGATCTTCACCAATTCCTTATTATGCCTTTGTCTTGGCTACCGTCACATGTTAGGGAAAGATCTATATTCATATATCAACTTGGAGATGAGTACTTATGCTTTATTATTGTTGACTTTACCCTTGAGGTAAATGGTTGGGAGGCAAAACTATAAGCCCCTAACTTTCTCTGTGTCCAGTTGAAACTTTGATACCATGAGTACAACGTGAGTTGCAACAATTGTGGAAAACAAAAGAGATGATTGAGTATGTGGGTTTGCTTTACAAGATCTTATTTGACTCTTTCTGATGTTGTGATAAATTGCAATTGCTTCAATGACTATGGACTGTTGTTGGCTACTTCTCAGTAAGGTTTTTGTTTCATACTTCGCTTTGTGAAGGAATTGTTACTTTCCCATAAGAATCTTTATGATGTACTGTTGTTCTATGTGTGATCATGATGCCCTCATGTTCCTATTATGTTTTATCGACACCTTCATCCATAAACATGTGGACATGTTTATGGATCTTGGTTTTTGCTTGAGGACAAGCGAGGTCTAAGCTTGGGGGAGTTGATATTTATCGCTTTATGGACTGTTATATTACTTTGTGGTACCATACTTATGCCTTTTCTCCCTTATTTTGCAAGGTTTATTTCAAGAGGGAGAATACCGGCAGCTGGAATTCTGGACTGGAAAAGGAGCAACTCTGAGTCCTCTATTCTGCGCGACTCCAAATGCCCTAAAAATCAACGTGGAATTTTTTGGGAATATATAAAAAATACTGGGCGAAAGAAGTTCCAGAGGGGAGCTGCCAGGGGCCCACAAGCCTGGTAGCCGCTGCCTGCCCCCTGGCCGCGGCTACAGGGCTTGTGGGCGCCCTGGTGGCCCACTGGACCCCCTCTTCTGCTATATGAAGGGTTTCGTCCAGAAAAAAATCAGGGTGGACCTTTTTCGTGGATTATCCGCCGCCACGAGGCGGAACTTGAGCAGAACCAATCTAGAGCTCCAGCAGGACGATCCTGCCGGGGAAACTTCCCTCCCGGAGGGGGAAATCGTCGCCATCGTCATCACCAACACTCCTCTCGTCGGAGGGGAGTCATCGCCATCAACATCTTCATCAGCACCATCTCCTCTCCAAACCATAGTTCATCTCTTGTAACCAATCTCCGTCTCGCGACTCTGATTGGTACTTGTAACGTTGCTAGTAGTGTTGATTACTCTTTGTAGTTGATGCTAGTTGGATTACTTGGTGGAAGAGTTTATGTTCAGATCCTTGATGCTACTCATTACACCTCTGATCATGATTATGATTATGCTTTGTGAGTAGTTACTTTTGTTCCTGGGGACATGGGATAAGTCTTGCTAATAATAGTCATGTGAATTTGGTATTCGTTCGTTATTTTGATATGTTGTATGTTGTCGTTTCCTCTAGTGGTGTTATGTGAACGTCGACTACATAACACTTCACCATATTTGGGCCTAGAGGAAGGCATTGGGGAGTAGTAAGTAGATGATGGGTTGCTAGAGTGACAGAAGCTTAAACCCCAGTCTATGCGTTGCTTCGTAAGGGGCTGATTTGGATCCACTAGTTTAATGCTATGGTTAGACGTTGTCTTAATTCTTCTTTCTTAGCCGCGGATGCTTGCGAGAGGGGATAATCATAAGTGGGATGCTTGTCCAAGTAAGGGCAGTACCCAAGCGCCAGTCCACCCAAATATCAAACTATCAAAGTAACGAACGCAAATCATATGAACATGATGAAACTAGCATGACAGAAATTCCCGTGTGTCCTCGGGAGCGTTTTTCCTCCTATAAGACTTTGTTCAGGCTTGTCCCTTGCTACAAAAGGGATTGGGCCACTTTTCTGCACCGTTTCTACTACTTGTTACTTGTTACTTTTCACTTGCTACGTTTCACCTCACTACACCATCACTTGTTACCGCTACTTTTAGTGCTTGCAGTTATTACCTTGTTGAAACCCGTTTATCAGAGCCTTCTGCTCCTCGTTGGGTTCGACACTCTTACTTATCGAAAGGACTACGATTGATCCCCTATACTTGTGGGTCATCAATACTCTTTTCTGGCACCGTTGTCGGGGAGTGAAGTGCCTTTGGTAAGTGGAATTTGGTAAGGAAACATTTATGTACTGTGCTGAAATTTATTGTCACTTGTCACTATGGAAACTGTTCCTTTGAGGAATTTTTTTGGGGTATCTTCACCACGAACGGAGCCACAGGAGTTTCTCCTCAACCTAAGGTACCTACTGAAAATATCTTTTATGAAATTCCTTCGGGTATGCTTGAGAAACTGCTGGCTAATCCTTTTACAGGAGATGGATCTTCACATCCAGACTTGCATCTAATCTATGTAGATGAAGTTTGTGGTTTATTTAAGCTTGCAGGTTTGCCCGAGGATGAGGTAAAGAAGAAAGTCTTTCCTTTATATTTTAAGGATAAGGTGTTGACATGGTATAGGCTATGTGATGATGCTGGATCATGGGACTACAATCGGTTGAAATTGGAATTTCATCAAAAGTTTTATCCTATGCGTTTACTACATCGTGATCGGAATTATATTTATAACTTTTGGCCTCGTGACAGTGAAAGCATAGCTCAAGCTTGGGGGAGGCTTAAATCAATGCTATATTCATGCCCCAATCATGAGCTCTCGAGAGAAATTATCACTCAAAACTTTTATGCTCGGCTTACTCATGAAGATCGTACCATGCTTGACACTTCTTGTACCGGTTCTTTTATGAAGAAGGATATTGATCTCAAGTGGAATTTATTGGAAAGAATCAAACGTAACTCTAAAGATTGGGATCTTGAAGAAGATAAGGAGTCAGGTATGAATTTCTAGTTTGATTGCATTAAATCTTTTGTTGAAACAAACACTTCTAGAGATTTTAGCGCTAAGTATGGACTTGACTGTGAGATAGTAGCTTCTCTTTGTGAATCTTTTGCTGCTCATGTTGATCTTCCCAAAGAGAAGCTGTTTAAGTATCATTCTCCTGGAGAAGTCAACATAGTTAAACCCAATCTAGTTGAAGAGAAAGTCATTGCCTTTAGTGATCCTATTGTTCCTTGTGCCTACACCGAGAAACCACCTTACCCTCATAGGAAAAAGGATTATTCTAAAGCTCCAACTGTGATACGTAGGGTTACATTAGACCACTTCCACCCCTTGAGGAAATTAGAGTTGAACCTAGTGTTGCTATTATCAAAGATCTCTTAACCGAAGACATAGACGGGCATGTTATCAAATTCTGTGAGGACTCCGCTAGAATTGCTAAACCTTACGTGAAAGACAAATACGGACCTGTAGTTGGCCTACCCCTTGTTTCTGCCAAGATAGGAGATCAGTGTTATCATGGTTTATGTGATATGGGTGCTAGTGTTAGTGCAATACCCCGGTCCCTATACGATGAAATCAAAGATGAGATTGCACCTGCTGAGTTCGAACCCATTGATGTCACTATTATGCTAGCTAATAGAGACACTATCTGCCCTGTGGGAATTGTGCGAGATGTAAAAATCTTGTGTGGTAAGACGAAGTACCCTACTGATTTCCTCGTCCTTGCTACTGCACATGATAGCTTTTGTCCCATCATATTTGGTAGACCCTTTCTAAACACTTTCAATGCGCATATTGATTGTGTTAAACAAACTGTCACAATTAGTTTCGAGGGTGTGTCTCATGAATTTAACTTCTCCAAGTTTGGAAGACAACCCCATGAAAAAGAGTCGTCTGGTAGGGATGAAATCATTGTTCTTGCCTCTATTGTCGTACCTCCTACGGATCCTTTAGAGCGATATCTCCTTGAGCATGAAAATGATATGCATATGGATGAAAGAGATGAGATAGATAAAATTGTTTTAGAACAATATCCTATCCTTAAAAATAATCTGCCTGTTGAACTGCTTGGGGATCCTCCCCGCCAAAGGGTGATCCTGTGTTCGAGCTAAAACAGTTACCAGATACACTTAAGTATGCCTATCTTGATGAGAAGGAGATATATCCTGTTATTATTAGTGCTCACCTCTCGAATCACGAAGAGAAGAAGTTATTAAAACTTTGAGGAAGCACCGTGCGGCTATTGGATATACTCTTGATGATCTTAAGGGTATTAGTCCCACTCTATGTCAGCACAAGATAAAAACAGATCCTGATTCTAAACCAGTTGCTGATCATCAAAGGAGATTAAATCCTAGGATGAAAGAGGTCATGAGAAAAGAAATATTAAAGCTTCTGGAAGCAGGAATCATTTATCCTGTTGCTCATAGTGATTGGGTAAGTCCAGTACATTGCGTACCTAAGAAGGGAGGTATCACCGTTGTTCCTAATGATAAGAATGAACTAATCCCACAAAGGATTATTACTGGCTATAGGATGGTGATAGACTTCCGGAAACTGGACAAGGCAACCAGGAAAGACAATTATCCTTTGCCGTTTATCGAGCAAATGCTAGAAAGGCTATCTAAACACACTCACTTCTGCTTTCTACATGGTTATTCAGGTTCCTTGCAAATACCTGTTGCACAATCTGATCAGGACAAAACCACTTTCACCTTCCCCGTCGGTACCTCTGCTTATAGACGTATTCCTTTTGGCATATGCAATGCACCTGCCACCTTTCAAAGATGTATGATGGCTATATTCTCTGACTTTTGTGAAAAGATTGTTGAGGTTTTCATGGATGATTTCTCCGTTTACGGTTCTTCCTTTGACGATTGCCTCAGCAACCTTGATCGAGTCTTACAGAGATGCAAAGATACCAACCTCGTCTTGAACTGGGAGAAGTGCCACTTCATGGTTAATGAAGGCATCGTCTTAGGACACAAAATCTCTGAGAAAGGCATTGAAGTTGATAAGGCTAAGGTTGATGCAATTGAGAAAATGCATTGCCCCACAGATTTCAAAGGTATACGAAGTTTCCTAGGTCATGCTGGTTTCTATAGAAGGTTCATTAAATACTTCTCTAAGATTTCTAGGCCTCTTACCAACCTCTTGCAGAAGGATGTTCCTTTTGTTTTTGATGAGGATCGTGAGGAAGCTTTCGAAATACTTAAGAAGGCCTTGATAACCGCACCTATTGTTCAACCACCTGATTGGAACTTGCCCTTTGAAATCATGTGCGATGCTAGTGATTATGTTGTTGGTGCTGTTGTAGGACAAAGAGTTGACAAGAAGTTGAATGTCATTCACTACGCTAGTAAAACTCTAGATAGTGCCCAAAGAAACTATGCCACTACAGAGAAGGAGTTTTTAGCAGTCGTGTTTGCATGTGAAAAGTTTAGATCTTATATAGTTGACTCCAAAGTCACTATTCACTCTGATCATGCTGCTATTAAGTACCTTATGGAGAGGAAGGACGCTAAGCCTAGGCTAATCAGATGGGTTCTCCTGCTACAGGAATTTGATTTGCACGTTGTTGACCGAAAGGGTGCTGATAACCCTGTACCTATTGATGACAGCTTTCCTGATGAGAAATTGAATGTCATCCGCACTTCACATAGTGCACCGTGGTATGCTGATTACGCAAACTATATCGTAGCCAAATACATACCACCCAGTTTCACCTACCAGCAAAAGAAGAAATTCTTCTTTGATTTGAGACACTACTTTTGGGATGATCCTCACCTTTATAAGGAAGGACTAGATGGTGTTATTAGACATTGTGTGCCTGAACATGAACAGGGATAGATCATGCAGAAGTGTCATTCCGAAGCCTACGGAGGACACCATGCTGGAGATAGGACTGCTCATAAGGTATTGCAATCAGGTTTCTATTGACCCACTCTCTTCAAGGATGCCCGTAAGTTTGTCTTGTCTTGTGACGAATGCCAAAGAATACGAAACATCAGTAAGCGTCCGGAAATGCCTATGAACTATTCACTTGTCATTGAACCATTTGACCTCTGGGGCTTTGATTATATGGGACCTTTCCCGAGTTCCAATGGGTATACTCACATCTTAGTTGATGTGGATTACGTCACTAAGTGGGTAGAAGCTATCCCCACTAGAAATGATGATCACCACACCTCTATTAAGATGCTTAAAGAAGTCATTTTCCCAAGATTTGGAGTCCCTACATATCTGATGACCGATGGCGGTTCACACTTCATTCATGGTGTTTTCCGTAAGATGCTCGCTAAGTATGATGTCAACCATAGAGTTGCATCTCCTTATCATCCTCAGTCTAGTGGTCAAGTGGAGTTGAGTAAGAGGGAGATAAAATTGATCTTACAAAAGACTGTCAATAGATCTCGAAAGAATTAGTCTAGCAAACTTGACGATGCACTATGGGCTTATAGGACTGCTTATAATAATCCCCTGGGTATGTCGCCGTGTAAAATGGTTTACAGTAAGTCCTGTCATTTACCTCTTGAGCTGGAACACAAAGCTTATTGGGCAATCAAAGAGCTCAACTTCGATTTCAAAGTTGCGGTGAGAAGCGGTTGTTTGATATCAGCTCATTAGATGAATGGAGGGCCCAGGCATATGAGAATGCCAAGTTGTTCAAGGAAAAGGTTAAGAGATGGCACGATAAAAGAATACAAAAATGTGAGTTCAATGTAGGTGATTATGTCCTGCTATACAATTCTCGCTTAAGATTCTTCGCAGGCAAGCTTCTCTCTAAATGGGAAGGTCCCTACGTTGTCGAGGAAGTATATCGTTCTGATGCCATCAAAATCAATAACACGGAAGGTAAATTTCTGAGAGTGGTAAATGGGCAAAGAATCAAGCATTATATCTCTGGTACTCCCATAAATGTTGAGACCAATATCATCAATATCATAACTCCAGAGGACTACATAAGGGATGTTTATCAGCCTATTTCACACCCTGAAAACAAAGAGGTATGTGTTTCGGTAAGTAATTGGACTCCAAAACTTTTCCAGTAGGAAATTTTCTCCGTTTTGGAATTTATGGAAAAATAGAAAAATAAAAAGTTGTCAGGAGAGCGCACGAGGCGGCCACAAGCCTGGTAGCCGCCACCTGCCCCCCTGGCCGCGGCTACAGGGCTTGTGGGCACCTCGTGTGCCTCCCGGACTCCGTTTTCTTGCGGAGCACTCCTTCTGGTCCAGAAAAAATCATTATATTTACGCCCGAGGGTTTTGATCTCCGTATCACGCAGTTTTCCTCTGTTTTCGTTTCGAGCCTATTTTCTGCCGCAGATCTAGGTCAAGATGTCTTCTCAGGATTCAGATGGGGAAACCTATGTGACTGATTACCTTGCTAACCCCAAGGTCTATGGGGACTTGGAACCATATGGCTGGACAACTGACGAGGAAGAGGACTATGACCCCAAGGGGAAGGAACAAACGAGTTCCGATGAAGAGGAGGCTCCTCTACCTCAACTTGGACGCACTCATGTGGAGTTCAAGAAGTCGAGCCTCCCTGACTCAAGGAACAAGCCTAAGAACTTGTTTATCCCTTCTTGTTTCTTGCAGGAAAGTAAGCAGGAACTTTGTCAAAGGGTGTTGAAGCTTGAGGAGGAAAATGATGATCTGAGAGAGCAGAATTTTATGCTCAAGTGGAAAGTAGACAAGCTCAAGACCTCTGCAAAGAATCCACCACCATCACCACCAAAGGAAGACAACTAAGCATTGGTATGGGCAACACCCTTGGCTTGTGCCAAGCTTGGGGGAGTTGCCCTGGTATCGTATCACCTTTATATCTTTTGCTTTTACCTTTGTTTTAGTTCTTTCCTTTTGAGTTTTTATTTCTTCTCTTAGTGGAATAAGTCTTTAGTGTTTAGTTTGAGTCTTTTGCCTTATGTCTCCCCCGATGAATTCGAGCTTGCGAGCTATATAATAAAGAGTATCTTAGTCAAGGGCTTTGTTTTGTGGCGTGATCAAAAGTATTAGAACAACGACAGCATGAAAGATCATGAGATGATCTTATGGAAAGTTGTTGGGACCCCGACTAGCAAGTGGAGTTCGCCGTGCCCAGTGACCCCAAGGATCAATGTTCACTGAACACAGATACTGAATAATAGAGTCTTACATCCAAGTACCAAAATTATTACATCAAACGACCAGAAGGTCGGGTTCAAGAGCGAGGCTTAAAGCCAATTAAACAGATACATCGGGTAGCGGAAACTCGTAAGGGCTAAGCGGAGCCCATGCCATCAAGCCTACACCGACAGGCATTCTGACTTGGAAGCGTTCTAGATCGCAGGTTCGTCTCCGAAGGCATACTCGTCGCCAAACTCCGGTCCTTCCATGTCTGGTCAATAATATAACCAGTGGCAAGCCAATGAGTACTTTGAATGTACTCGCAAATAGCCCATGATATGAACATTGATAGTGAAGAATAACAGTAACATGTATCTATGGTGGAATGCAATTTGGTGGAATGATCAGGTATATGCAACAAGTTAAGGAACTACTCTTGAAGAACAGGTTACAGATATCGACATATCTGACAAGGGATGAACACACCGGGTTCACCCTATAGGCCAAGTCACCGAACTTGGTCATATCAATTCCTGAAGTAACTCCAGTTATTAACACCATTCACTGAACTCACACACACACACAATTGGTTTATGCGGAAACGCTGGACGTAGTTTAAGCAGCACCACCCAACTGTCCTTGACCGTGGACACGGCTATTCGAATAGTTTGACACTCTATAGAGGTAGTACGCTGGACCCATGAGAAACGGGAAACTTCCGTGTCATCCACGACTCGCGGTATATCACATATACCCGAGGTAAGTACCCGATCATCATCTTTCCCCTGACGATACTAGACAAAGAGGTCCACTCGATTGGTACCCAGCCCACATGTTGTACGTCTTACGAGCACCGACTCTGGACAGTATCAACCATGCGGGGACCAACGGTGTGCCTGGAACTCATAATAATGGTATAGTCGTCCTACCTGGCACGATCCCATCACGAGAGTGACACCGATCACTCCCGCCACTAGTAATGTGGCTCTTTGCTAGTACTGACCAGAGTAATCAACAAAGCCCCGTCCCATAAAGTGGTAACGTGGTCGCACTGGTAAGGTTGGGACGGTCGACACATCATAAATCTAATCCCATTTCCGAAACCATACTCATACAAAAACACCGGTGCATCACTTCACCAAAAGTGATCACCAACTCATCATCACCCTCGGGCATTAGTGGCACCCGACGGGGTTTTCATAAACTCTTTGATTTAACTCATTATCATGCTCATGATGAAATGCTTTTACTTTACTTGTCAACATGGTATTAACATGACCCTCAAGGGGTAGGGTCAAGCTCAATGCAATGATCTTATAACTTTACTAGTCAACATGACAGTAGCATGATCCTCATAGATGGTAGGGTCAAGCTCATCATGTTTGTGCTCCGAGGAGCCATATGTATAACATCACTATCATGCAAGTGCTTCGATGAAGCCTTCGGTACCATCACACCAATGATGAACCGGCATTGTGATCACATGCAACGGAAAAGTACTTGCTATTCTAGCATGCATCAATTCATATGCTCAAGTCATGGTCAAAGGGCTGCTTGCCTTGGTCAGCTAGGTATCCGGGGTCTTCGAGGTCTACCGCTCCGAATCCTCCGTCACTCGGTAACTCTACCGTCGAGAAAGGAATAAATAAATAATAGCTCACACCAAAACAGATCACAAGGTGCTTTTAAAAATGTTGCAAAGCTTGAATAAATTCAGTTTATTATTTTGGAAAATGTTTCCTATGGTTTTTATTACCTAAGCATATTTATTTAAAAGCAAACAGGAGCAAACAAATGCTTTTAATATCATTTTATTATACCAAAACAGATTCCGCTTTTGAAAAATGTCAAACTCTACAGAATCAATTACTACACATTTTTAGAAAATTGTTGGTGGAAGAATCATATTTTTCTACTGGCTAAATATTTTTATAAAAATCATTTAAGCTTGCAGGTTAAAAAAATAAAAGAAAAGGCCAGGGGGGACCCAGCCGGCCCAGCCAGCAGACCGGCCACCAAGCGCGTGCGTGCCAGGTTCAAACCTGACATGCGGGCCTCTGGGGTCAGCGTCAGCGGCTGCGCGCGCTGCCTGCCCCAGGACACCGACAGGTGGGCTCCACCTGTTGGGTCCTTCTCCTACCTCCAGCCAGAGAGGTGGAGACGGACGCCGGCGAGGCTACCGTTGCCCTCAGGCCAATATAGGAGCGGGAATGGGTCCCTCGTTCCTCCGCCTACCTGCTCGTGGTCGGGACGTCACCGGAGGTGGTCTAGGTCGCCGGCGACGAGGTGACCGTGGTGGAAAGGTTTCGAGATGGCGTCGAGCTAGTGGCTAGGGGCACAGATTCGCTCGGGGAAATTGGGGGAAATGATCCTGGCGTCAAGGGAAGTGCAATGCGAGGTCGGGCGGCGCAGGAGCCGGCGTGTAGCCGGAGATCGACCGGAGCTCCAAGGCAGAGGGGCCTCGATCGATCTCGAGCACCGGGGCTCTGCGAGCTCGATTGGGCGGCCAGGGGGAGTCTAGTGGTTGTGTTGAAGCTGCCTGGGGGTGCTGGGGCGTCGGGGAGACCTATTTATAGGCCAGCGACGGTGAGCCGACTCGGGCGCGCCGGTGACTCACCGTGGAGCGCGTGTGTGCACAGTGAGGTGCTGGCCGCGAAACCACGGGTTCGGGACGTGGTTTAGGACCTTCTGGTGCATCGAGCGCAGAGGGAGAGCGAGTGGGGTCGAGCCGCAGCATCCGTGCATGCTCGGCCGCGCCGGGAGTGCGCGGGCACGCGTCGCCTGGGTTCTTGCGCGAGGAGAGGGGGCCCTGATGGTAGCTTTGCACAGAGTGGCTGTCGAGGGAGCGTTTGGACACTACTAGGGAGGTTGGAACTGGCCGGGGGCGACGTGCCCTTATTGGAGGTTCTCTGTAGCGCGTCCAGAGCGCAGTTTTGGCATGCCACGGCATGCTGGCGCGCTCTGAGGCACTTTGGACGTGTCCTCCATGTCCTGAGTGTTGCTGGGAGTGTGCCTAGCCGTTGTGTGCTAGTGGGAGCACGAGCTGGTCAAAGGAGGCAAGGAACACCAGTGTTGCCAGCCCTGGCCTGTGGCTCAAATTGAAGATCTTGTCTCTTGTCCTTGGAGTTGGGGATGGGCAGGTTCACTGAGTGCTCAGGGTGTTCTGGGGCTCTAACTCACCAAGTTTGGGGCTTTGCCATTGGGTAAAACATTGGCTAGGAGGGTTTTTACCTTCCTGTCAGAAGGTGTTCGACAGTTATTTGGGGTGCTTCCACTCCACCGCTGGAACTGACACTTAACAGGTTTGGTCTTGGGGTAAAAACATGGGGTTTCACCAAATTTGAGCTCCATTGAACAAGTTTAGCTTTGTAAACTTGGAAATGCTCCAAAATGACCAGTTCTGTCCTTTACAAAGGAAGTGTGGCCAATCAGAGTCTCACAAATCTCATCTTTTGTGTGGAGTCCTCATTTAGGGTGTCAAACACCTCTCCAAAGTTTCAGCTCCATTGGAGAAACTTTGCAATGTAGAGTTGTTCCAACTCTTCTCAGGACAGAGAGGGTTTTGGGCTCATTTGATGCACTTCCCCACCTTGGATCAAGGTGAGATTTTATGTGAGCACCTAATATGGCTTGGGAGGGCTCCTATAATTTTATGGGAATTTATTGAGATTATTTCCTTTGGAAACATCTCAAAAAGCTAAAAGAGACAGAAATGGTTTTCAGGGTTTTACTCAAATAATATTAATATAAAATAGGGTTGAAAATCTTATATATGGAAAATATATGTCCTTCTAAGCTTCCATGAATTTACTCAGAATTTTCTAAGGCAGGAAAGCAATTTTCCTTGTGGGAATATCATTCCTGGCCTTAGAAACAGACATAAATATAAAAGAGGAAAATAATATTTTAAATCACCAATTAATGTTTTTAATGAATGAAAATAATATTTGGATCAGATCACCAACTTTGGTTGGAAGTGCCACTTGGCTTCATGAGCTAGTAGTGTATCCCAACATGATGAAGGTGATCTTGATATAAAGGAAAAAGGGTTTTTGAAGAGAGCAAAATAATAAGTTTTTCATGGGTTTGAGTCATCAAGCAAGCAAGCATTCACTCATACAAGGGCTTACATTGCACTCACAACATTATTTGAAAAAGTTTTAACAAGCTCTGATTTTGCAACATAAAATACTTGTGGTGAAAAACAGGGTGTGACAGACCTATCCCTCTTACAAGAATCTCGTCCCCGAGATTCCTAAGCTAAGCGTTAAATAGCTCGGGAAATTCTGATCGGAGATAGTATTCACGTTCCCACGTGGCTTCTGCTTCGGTATGGTTGCTCCACTGAACCTTGAAAAACTTGATGGTGCGGCTTCTGGTGCAACGTTCGGCTTCAGCCAAAATGCGGATCGGTTTCTCGCGGTAGGTAAGGTCCGGTTGAAGGTCAATGGCTTGATGATCAATGTCCTTGTAAAGATCGGGACAGTTCGGCACTTGCAAACACTTCCGGAGCTGTGACACATGAAACACGTTGTGCACACCCGAAAGCTCAGGAGGTAGCTCCAACTGATAAGCTACTTCCCCGCGCCTTGTCGTGATCTTGAAGGGTCCAATGAACCTTGGAGCTAGCTTCCCGTTGACATGGAAACGCTTGGTCCCCTTGAGAGGCGTGACTCGCAAGTACATCTGTTCTCTGGGAACAAACTCCACATTTCTGTGGTGAGGGTCCGCATAGCTCTTCTGCCTTGACTTAGCTGCCTTCAAGTTCTCTCTGACAAGCTGAACCTTATCCCCTGCTTCCTGCAGTGCTTCTGGTCCGAAAACTACTCCTTCACCGGTTTCGGACCAATTGAGCGGGGTGCGGCACTTCCGCCCATATAACGCTTCGAATGGGGCCATCTGAAGACTGGACTGGTAGCTGTTGTTGTAAGAAAACTCAGCAAACGACACGCAATCTTCCCACTTGGCACCATGAGCCAAAACACAGGCGTGGAGCATGTCCTCAGGTATCTGGTTTACCCTCTCGGTCTGTCCGCCCGTTTGTGGGTGGAAAGCCGTACTGGAGGATAGTTTGGTTCCGAGAGCTTCTTAAAACTTCTTCCAGAATCTTGAGGTGAATTGCGTGCCGCGGTCGGACACGATCTCCTTGGGAACTCCATGGAGACTCACCACTCGATGAATGTATAGACTGGCCAGCTGGCTGCCATCATAGGTGGTGTTAACGGGGATGAAATGGGCCACCTTGGTCAAATGATCGACTATGACACAAATGGAGTTATGACCCTTATTCGACCGGGGCAACCCGGTGATGAAGTCCATGCCGACTTTATCCCACTTCCATTCCGGCACTTGAAGAGGTTGCAGCAATCCAGCAGGTCGCTGGTGTTCAGCCTTGACTCGCTCGCATACATCGCATTTAGCAACATAGGAGCCAATTTCTCTCTTCATGGCATGCCACCAGAATCGTTCTCGGAGGTCTTGGTACATCTTGGTACCACCTGGATGGATAGAGTATGGTGTGTCATGAGACTCTTGCAGGATCAAGTCCTTAAGTTCGGCCTTGTTAGGTACGCATAAGCACTTCCCGTACCACAGTACTCCTTGCTCATCAATCGAGAATCCTGGGTCTTGCCTTCTCGCACCTTCCTCTTGAGGCCTTCGATACTCTTGTGTCCCTTCTGGGCTACCTTGATGTCGTCTGCCAGAGTAGGCTTGACTTCGAGGTTGGCCAGGTATCCTGGTTCGACTATCTCAAGCCCGAAGCTCTCCATCTCTTCATACAAGACGGGTAACCTTTCCTTGAGCATGACGTTCAAGGAGCCTACCTTCCGGCTTAAGGCATCGGCTACCATGTTCGCCTTGCCGGGATGATACTGAATGCTGAGGTCGTAATCCTTGATTAACTCAAGCCATCTCCGCTGCCTCATATTCAACTCCCTTTGGGTGAAGATATATTTCAGACTTTTGTGGTCTGTATATATCTCACATCGCTTCCCCAGAAGGTAATGTCGCCACGTATTCAGAGCATGCACTACGACTGCTAGATCGAGATCATGGGTGGCGTAGTTCTCCTCATGCGGTCGCAGTTGCCGTGACAAGTACGCCACGACCCTGCCATCTTGCATCAGGACTCTACCGAGCCCGGTTCCTGAGGCATCACAATATATCACGAATTCCTTGTTGATGTCTGGGGTAGCCAATACCGGGGCGGTAGTTAGCCTCTTCTTCAACTTCTGGAAACTTGCTTCACATGCCGGTGTCCACTCAAACTTTCAGCCTTTCTTCAAGATCTGAGTCATAGGTCGAGCGATGCTGGAGAATCCTTCTACAAACTTTCGGTAGTATCCCGCGAGCCCGAGGAAACTCCTGACATCCTTCACGTCCTTTGGTGATTCCCAGTTGGTCACTGTAGTAATCTTGGACTGATCTACGGCCAATCCGCTTGCCGTCATGGTATGACCCAGAAATCCAACTTCGTTCAGCCAGAACTGACACTTGCTGAATTTGGCATAAAGTTGGTGCTCTCGAAGCTTTCCCAGAACTAACCTCAGGTGTTGCTCATGCTCCTCTTCGGACTTGGAGAAGATTAATATGTCATCGATGAACACGACGACAAACTTGTCCATATATTCCATGAAGACCTTGTTCATGAGGTACATGAAGTAAGCTGGGGCATTTGTCAAACCGAAGGACATGATAGTGCATTCATATAGACCGTATCGGGTCACGAATGCAGTCTTGGGTATATCTTCGGATCGAATCTTCAACTGGTAATATCCCGATCGAAGATCGATCTTGGAAAATACCCTGGCCCCGTTTAACTGGTCAAACAGGTCTTCTATCTTGGGGAGCGGGTACTTGTTCTTAATTGTGACTTCATTAAGAGAACGGTAATCGGCGTAGAGTCAAATGGTACCATCCTTCTTTGAAACAAATAGAACAGGTGATCCCCAAGGTGATGCACTCGGACGGATGAACCCTTTCCTGAGTTGCTCATCCAGCTGCTTCTTCAGCTCTGCCAGCTCTTCGGAACCCATCCTGTAAGGCTTTTTATAAATAGGCTTTGATCTAGGCATGAGCTCAATGATGAACTCGATGTCTCGGTCAGGAGGCATTCCGGGTAGCTCGTCAGGAAAGACATCCGGGTATTCTCAGACTACAGGCACTTGATCAAGCTCTACCTCGGATAGACTGTTGACTCGAGGCACTTGAGCCGATACTGGCTCGGAGACAAACTTGACCTTGACCCCTTGGTTGCTTGTCATGGTAATGGCCCTGTTGGCACAGTCCAAAAGACTCTGGTGCTTGGCCAACCAATCCATGCCGAGGATTACTTCTAAACCTTGCGATTTAAGCACAATGAGGTCTGCCAAGAAACTCGTTCCATTGATAACTATCTCGACCCTTCTACACCCTAGGCTGGTCCTCAATACTGCTCCCGGGGTTTGAATTGCCATCTGTCCACGGAGTAGAGTGGGTTTTAAACCACACTTCACCACAAACCTTTGAGTAACAAAAGAATGCGAGGCAGCACAATCAAACAACACTGTTGCTGGAGTTGAGTTGACGAGGAACGTACCTAGAATGCAGTCCGGGTCTTCCTGCGCCTCTTCTGCAGTGATGTGATTGATCCGGCCCCTGCCATTGAACTGCTGGTTGCGGGGAGCCTGGTTCCTTCCTGGTGCACCTTGACCGGGGTTGGGTGCATTGGGACGCGGTGCGTGGGGCTTCTTGTTGGGCCACTGCCTGGAATAGTGCCCGGTCTGACCACACCCAAAGCAGGTGACCTGCCCCAGAGGGTTGGTCTTGACTCCACCGTTGTTCGGGGAGTTGACTACTGGCTTGGCTTGCTGCTGAGGCTGATAATTCTAGCGGAACACCGGGTGCTTGTACTGATGCTGCTGAAAGTTGGGTCTTGCAGGTGCTGACTGCCATGGTCTTGGTCTTGCGCTACTGGGTCCTCCATTGCATATCAGTTTGCGCTTGCGGGTGTCGTCCATCGCACGACGCTTGTCTTCCAGCATAGGCGCCTTGTTAACCAACTCGCTGAAGGTCTTGCAGTCGCAAACCACCAGTTGGTATTGCAGGGACTGCTGTAACCCTTCCATGAAGAGTTCCACCTTAGCGGCCTCAGTGTTAACATCTTCGGGCGCGTACCTTGACAAGAGGTTAAACTTCTGCAGGTACTCCTTAACAGTTGCACTGCCTTGCCTCAAGGCTCGGAATTCCCGCTTCTTAATGGTCATCATTCCAGGTGGAATGTGAGCCACGCGAAATCCTTCCTTGAACATCACCCAAGTGATGACTTGCCCTATCCGCATGATCTGGAATCCATCCCACCATGCCCTGGCGGTGCCTCCGAGACAGTGAGAAGCATAAAGGACCTTCTCACGATCGTCGGTGCACTTGACCAGCGCAAGGAGGTCTTCAATGGTGCGGATCCAGTCATCGGCGTCCAGTGGTTCAGTCGTCTCCGTGAATATGGGGGCGTAGTCGGGATGAACTCAGAAAGAGTAGAGCGGCCACCGCCATTCCCATTCCGCGGCGGGTTGACAACCAGGACTTGAGTCAGCTGCTGAATAGCGGCATTGCTGGCTTGACGCTCCTCCCGAAGAGCTTGAAGGAATTGAGCTATCGTCAAGTTCTCAAGAGGAGGTGGTGGCGGAATGTCGCTAGGCTGCTCGTGGTGACCTCCAGCGTGAGCTTCTCCTTCGGTTCCCTGCGGCATTCCTGAGGAGCCGGCGTCGGGGTTGCCGAAGGTGCTGCTGCGGGTTGCGTTCACCATCCTGTCGTAGAAACAGACAGGTCAAAATGCCACCTTGCTCGGAAATACAAGGATTCGTTCCTAGTAAGAGGGGGTCCAATGCATGCAAGTGCAAAGTTTTCAAAACCAAAGTTTTTGACAAACGGAAATTGCATTCATAAAAACTAGGTGATGTAGTCACTTACAGGCTGCCTAAGGCAATATGTGACTTACATCATACACACATACGTAAATTAAAAACGGATACATGGATACCCTATGCTCGCGGTATTCCTAATTGCCTACGCTAAATCCTACGCGGCGGACTGCTCGGTCTCATAGGCGGGTTCAACAGGATCCTCATCTTCATCTTTGTCTTCATCAACATCTTCTTCCTTTATAGGAGTGGAAGAAAGAATCCGCACATCACGGCGTCTCTTAGGCGAGGTGGCGAAGATCTCAGTGTACTCTTCCGCTGTCAGGCAGCGACTCTGAAGAGGGATTGTCTGGGTGGGTAACACACCACCCCTAGTAGCAACAGTTGTCCTTCCTTCAGGTGCGCCTGCCTTCTTTACCTTGCGATTCTTCATCTTTTCAGCATGGAGCAGGCCCTTGACTAGGTGCAGCTCAAGCTTGGTTGATTCCTTAACCAGGAAGTGCGTCAGGGTGTCCGACGAGAGGCTGAAGTAGGTCTGAAACCTTAATGGCATCCCATCCTCTATGGCTGGGGTGAGTGTCCAACTCCCATCCACTCCTTCCTTAATGAAAGGTAGGTGACGAGTGACAGTCTCGTTAGCCATCTCAGGGAGGAGGATGCGGAGATGCACGAGCGCCTCTCGTGTGGCCGTCTCCACTGCCATCATCAGCTCTACCATCTGTGGTCCTTCGAAGAACCAACTAGACGGGGAGTCATTAGCCTTCACTATCACGTCCACGTGATATTCCTTAGTGTCGGCGTTGACCCAGTGCTCGTGGTAGAGGAAGATGGGCGTGCGACGTACGTGGCACTTCTCGAGACAATCCACCAGGAGTAGTGGAAAGCCGGTCTCCAGAAGCGTCTCAGGTACGACAGCCATCTACAAGGTATAGGAGAGAAGTCAGAAGGTTGTATGTGCAAAAGTTTTGTGCAAGGCTGGCGTTCTAACGTTCTCGTCTAACGTCCATGCTATCTAAGGCTTCCTATAGTCAGGATGGCTCTGATACCAGTACTGTGGGGACCCCGACTAGCAAGTCGAGTTCGCCGTGCCCAGTGACCCCAAGGATCAATGTTCACTGAACACAGATACTGAATAATAGAGTCTTACATCCAAGTACCGAAATTATTACATCAAACGACCAGAAGGTCGGGTTCAAGAGCGAGGCCTAAAGCCAATTAAACAGATACATCGGGTAGCGGAAACTCGTAAGGGCTAAGCGGTGCCCATGCCATCAAGCCTACACCGACATGCATTCTGACTTGGAAGCGTCCTAGATCGCAGGTTCGTCTCCGAAGGCGTACTCGTCGCCAAACTCCGGTCCTTCCATGTCTGGTCAATAATATAACCAGTGGCAAGCCAATGAGTACTTTGAATGTACTCGCAAACAGCCCATGATATGAACATTGATAGTGAAGAATAACAGTAACATGTATCTTTGGTGGACTGCAATTTGGTGGAATGATCAAGTATATGCAACAAGTTAAAGAACTACTCTTGAAGAACAGGTTACAAATATCGACATATATAACAAGGGTTGAACACACCGGGTTCACCCTATAGGCCAAGTCACCGAACTTGGTCATATCAATTCCTCAAGTAACTCCGGTTATTAACACCATTCACTGAACTCACACACACACACTTGGTTTATGCGGAAGCGCTGGACATAGTTTAAGCAGCACCACCCGATTGTCCTTGACCATGGACACGGCTATTCGAATAGTTTGACACTCTGGAGAGGTAGTACGGTGGACCCACGAGAAACGGGAAACTTCCGTGTCATCCACGACTCGCGGTATATCACATATACCCGAGGTAAGTACCCGATCATCATCTTTCCCCTAACGATACTAGACAAAGAGGTCCACTCGATTGGTACCCAGCCCACATGTTGAACGTCGTACGAGCATCAACTCTGGACAGTATCAACCATGCGGGGACCAACGGTGTGCCTGGAACTCATAATAATGGCATAGTCGTCCTACCTGGCACGACCCCATCACGAGAGTGACACCGATCACTCCCGCCACTAGTAATGTGGCTCTTTGCTAGTACCGACCAGAGTAATCAACAAAGCCCCGTCCCATAAAGGGGTAACGTGGTCGCACAAGTAAGGTTGGGACGGTCGACACATCATAAATCTAATCCCATTTCCGAAACCATACTCACAGAAAAACACCGGTGCATCACTTCACCCACTCATCATCACCCTCGGGCATTAGTGGCACCCGACGGGGTTTTCATAAACTCTTTGATTTAACTCATCATCATGCACATGATAAAATGCTTTTACTTTACTTGTCAACATGGTATTAACATGACCCTCAAGGGGTAGGGTCAAGCTCAATGCAATTATCTTATAACTTTACTAGTCAACATGACAGTAGCATGATCCTCATAGATGGTAGGGTCAAGCTCATCATGTTTGTGCTCCGAGGAGCCATATGTATAACATCACTATCATGCAAGTGCTTCGATGAAGCCTTCGGTACCATCACACCAATGATGAACCGGCACTGTGATCACATGCAACGGAAAAGTACTTGCTATTCTAGCATGCATCAATTCATATGCTCAAGTCATGGTCAAAGGGCTGCTTGCCTTGGTTAGCTAGTTATCCGGGGTTTTCGAGGTCTTCCGCTCCGAATCCTCCGTCACTCGGTAACTCTACCGTCGAGAAAGGAATAAATAAATAATAGCTCACACCAAAACAGATCACAAGGTGCTTTTAAAAATGTTGCAAAGCTTGAATAAATTCAGTTTATTATTTTGGAAAATGTTTCCTATGGTTTTTATTACCTAAGCATATTTATTTAAAAGCAAACAGGAGCAAAAAAATGCTTTTAATATCATTTTATTATACCAAAACAGATTCTGTTTTTGAAAAATGTCAAACTCTACAGAATCAATTACTACAGATTTTTAGAAAATTGTTGGTGGAAGAATCATATTTTTCTACTGGCTAAATATTTTTATAAAAATCATTTAAGCTTGCAGGTTAAAAAAATAAAAGAAAAGGCCAGGGGGGACCCAGCCGGCCCAGCCAGCAGACCAGCCACCAGGAGCACGCGTGCCAGGTTCAAACCTGACATGCGGGCCCCTGGGGTCAGCGTCAGCGGCTGCGCGCGCTGGCTGCCCCAGGACACCGACAGGTGGGCTCCACCTGTCGGGTCCTTCTTCTACCTCGAGCCAGAGAGGTGGAGACGGACGCCGGCGAGGCTACCGTTGCCCTCAGGCCAATCTAGGAGCGGGAATGGGTCCCTCGTTCCTCCGCCTACCTGCTCGTGGTCGGGACGTCACCGGAGGTGGTCTGGGTCGCCGACGACGAGGTGACCGTGGCGGAAAGGTTTCGGGATGGCGTCGAGCTTGTGTCTAGGGGCACGGATTCGCTCGGGGAAGTTGGGGGAAATGATCCTGGCGTCAAGGGAAGTGCAATGGGAGGTCGGGCGGCGCAGGAGCCGGCGTGTAGCCGGAGATCGACCGGAGCTCCGAGGCGGAGGGGCCTCGGTCTATCTTGAGCACCGGGGCTCTGCGAGCTCGATTGGGTGGCTAGGGGGAGTCTAGGGGTTGTGCTGAAGGTACCTGGGGGGTGCTGGGCACCGGGGAGACATATTTATAGGCCAGCGACGGTGAGCCGACTCGGGCGCGCCGGTGACTCACTGTGGCGCGCGTGCGTGCACAGTGAGGTGCTGGCCGCGAAACCACGGGTTCGGGACGTGGTTTAGGACCTTCTGGTGCATCGGCCGCAGAGGGAGAGCGAGTGGGGTCGAGCCGCAGCGTCCGTCCTGAGTTCTTGCACAAGGAGAGGGGGGCCCTGATGGTAGCTTTGCACAGAGTGGCTGTCGGGGGAGCGTTTGGACACTACTGGGGAGATTGGAACTGGCCGGGGGCGATATCCCCTTGCTGGAGGTTCTGCGTAGCGCGTCCAGAGCATTGGCATGCCACGCCATGCTGGCACGCTCTGAGGCACTTTGGACGTGTCCTCCATGTCCTGAGTGTTGCTGGGAGTGTGCCTAGCCGTTGTGTGCTAGTGGGAGCACGAGCTGGTCAAAGGAGGCAAGGAACACCAGTGTTGTCAGCCCTGGCCTGTGGCACAAATTGAAGATCTTGTCACTTGTGCTTGGAGTTGGGGATGGGCTGGTTGACTGAGTGCTCAGGGTGTTCTGGGGCTCTAACTCACCAAGTTTGGGGCTTTGCCATTGGGTAAAACAGTGGCTAGGAGGGTTTTTACCTTCCTTTCAGAAGGTGTTCGACAGTGATTTGGGGTGCTTCCACTCCACCACTGGAACTAACACTTAACAGGTTTGGTCTTGGGGTAAAAACATGGGGTTTCACCAAATTTGAGCTCCATTGAACAAGTTTAGCTTTGTAAACTTGGAAATGCTCCAAAATGACCAGTTCTGTCCTTTACAAAGGAAGTGTGGCCAATCAGAGTCTCACAAATCTCATCTTTGGTGTGGAGTCCTCATTTGGGGTGTCAAACACCTCTGCAAAGTTTCAGCTCCATTGCAGAAGCTTTGCAATGTAGAGTTGTTCCAACTCTTCTCTGGACAAAGAGGGTTTTGGGCTCATTTGATGCACTTCCCCACCTTGGATCAAGGTGAGATTTTATGTTAGCACCTAATATGGCTTGGGAGGGCTCCTGTAATTTTATGGGAATTTATTGAGATTATTTCCTTTGGAAACATCTCAAAAAGCAAAAACAGACAGAAATGGTTTTCAGGGTTTTACTCAAATAATATTAATATAAAATAGGGTTGAAAATCTTATATATGGAAAATATATGTCCTTTTGAGCTTTCATGAATTTACTCAAATAATATTAATATAAAATAGGGTTGAAAATCAAAAGGCAGGAAAGCAATTTTCCTTGTGGGAATATCATTCCTGGCCTTAAAAACATACATAAATATAAAATAGGAAAATAATATTTTAAATCACCAATTAATGTTTTTAATGAATGAAAATAATATTTGGATCAGATCACCAACTTTGGTTGGAAGTGCCACTTGGCTTCATGAGCTAGAAGTGTATCCCAACATGATGAAGGTGATCTTGATATACAGGAAAAAGGGTTTTTGAAGAGAGCAAAATAATAAGTTTTTCATGGGTTTGAGTCATCAAGCAAGCAAGCATTCACTCATACAAGGGCTTACATTGCACTCACAACATTATTTGAAAAAGTTTTAACAAGCTCTGATTTTGCAACATAAAATACTTGTGGTGAAAAACAGGGTGTGACAAAAGTGATAGCTTCACATATAACAAGTATGATGATTGAAACTTGTTGAGAATAGACCAACATAGGCCCCGGTCATTGTTGCAATTAATAAAAAGTAACAAGGAAAGAGAGGTTCACATATAAATATATCATCTTAGACACTTTCTATAATTGTGAGCACTCACCAAACTATTACATGATTAGAAGTAGATGTTGGACAAGGAAGACAACATAATGAATTGTGTTTGCTTGGTTCCAAACAATGTTATATGTCTAGAGATCCCTTAGCATGTGACGATTTCTCCCACCTCATATTAGCCAAAACTTCCGTACTGAGTAGAAATACTACTTGTGCATCCATAAACCTTCAACCCAGTTTTGCCATGAGAGTCCACCATACCTACCTATGGATTGAATAAGATCCCTCAAGTAAGTTGTCATCGGGGCAAGCAATAAAAATTGCTCTCTAATATGTATGATCTATTAGTGTGTGGAAAATAAGCTTTGTACAAACCTGTGATGAGGAAGACATAAAAGCGACAGACTGCATAATAAAGTTCTTTATCACAGGAGGCGATATAAAGTGGCGTTCCTCCGCACTAAGAGGACACGCATCCAAACCTCAAAAGCGCATGACAACCTGTGCTTCCCACTCCGAAGGGCCTATCTTGTACCTTTACTATTTTCCCTTGAAAGAGTCATGGTGATCTTCACCAATTCCTTATTTTGCCTTTGTCTTGGCTACTGTCACATGCTAGGGAAAGATCTATATTCATATATCAACTTGGAGATGAGTACTTATGCTTTATTATTGTTGACTTTACCCTTGAGGTAAATGGTTGGGAGGCAAAACTATAAGCCCCTATCTTTCTCTATGTCCAGCTAAAACTTTGATACCATGAGTAACACGTGAGTCGTAACAATTGTGGAAAACAAAAGAGATGATTGAGTATGTGGGTTTGCTTTACAAGCTCTTATTTGACTCTTTCTGATGATGTGATAAATTGCAATTACTTCAATGACTATGGACTGTTGTTGGCTACTTCTCGGTAAGGTTTTTGTTTCATACTTTGCTTTGTGAAGGAATTTTTACTTTCCCATAAGAATCTTTATGATGTACTGCTGTTCTATGTGTGATCATGATGCCCTCATGTTCGTATTATGTTTTATCGACACCTTCATACCAAAACATGTGGACATGTTTATGGATCTTGGTTTTCGCTTGAGGACAAGCGAGGTCTAAGCTTGGGGGAGTTGATACGTCCATTTTGCATCATGTTTTCATGTTGATATTTATCGCTTTATGGATTGTTTTATTACTTTGTGTTACCATACTTATGCATTTTCTATCTTATTTTGCAAGGTTTATTTGAAGAGGGAGAATACCGGCAGTTGGAATTCTGGACTGGAAAAGGAGCAACTCTGAGTCCTCTATTCTGCGCAACTCCAAATGCCCTGAAAATCAACGTGGAATTTTTTGGGAATATATAAAAAATACTGGGCGAAGGAAGTGCCAAAGGGGAGCTGCCAGGGGCCCACAAGCCTGGTAGCCGGCGCCTGCCCCCCTGGCCGCTGCTACAGGGCTTGTGGGCGCCCTGGTGGCCCACTGGCCCCCTCTTCTGCTATATGAAGGGTTTCGTCCGGAAAAAAATCAGGGTGGAGCTTTTTCGTGGATTCTCCGCCGCCACGAGGCGGAACTTGAGCAGAACCAATCTAGAGCTCCGGCAGGACGATCCTGCCGGGGAAACTTCCCTCCCGGAGGGGGAAATCCTCGCCATCGTCATCACTGATCTGCAATCTCTGGCGTTAGCTAGACGAATGCTTATGACAACAAACCTTCTCCTGCAATGGCACCAGAAGAATGCTGATAGCACTCCCTAGTAATGAAACTAGAAGAATGTTGTTGACGGCCCACCAGCGCGTGGGTTCGCAGCAGTTTTCGAGGGTAGAGTATTCGACCCAAGTTTGTTGATTCGCACGACGGGAGGTGAGAGAATACTCTCAAATATTAGCAGTTGAATTGTTAGATTCAACCACACCTGAAAGATTAGTATCTGCAAGCACAGTAGTAACAACAAAGTAGCGAGTAACGGCAGTGTAACGAGCAATAGAAGTGGCAAGGAACAGAAGTAGTGATAGCAGTAGCAAGTAGCAACAGTAGCAAGCGACAGTAGTAGCAATAGTAGTAGCAGTAGAGCAAAACAAGAAACAGCAGTAGCAACAGTAGCAGCAGCAGCAGAGCAAGACAAGTAACAGCAGTAGTAGCAACAGTAGCAGCAGCAGCAGAGCAAGACAAGTAACAGCAGTAGTAGCAACAGTAGTAGCAGCAGCACAACAAGACAAGTAACAGCAGTAGGACAAACTCGTAGGCAATGGGTCAGTGATTTGTTTGGATGATATTCATCATGCAACAGCTATAACACGGAGAGATATGTGGCTAGCTCCCGTTCGTCAATGTGATGTAGGCATGCATTCCATGTGTCGTCATACGTGCTTAGGGAAAAGAACTTGCATGACATCTATTGTCCATCCCTCTCGTGGCAGCGGGGTCCAAAAGGAAACTACAGGATATTAAGGTTCTCCTTTTAATAAAGAACCGGACCAACGCATTAGCACTTGGTGAACACATGAACTCCTCAAACTATGGTCATCACCGGGAGTGGTTCCGGTTATTGTCACTCCGGGGTTGCCGGATCATAACACATAGTAGGTAACTACAACTTGCAAGATCGGATCTAAAACACACATATATTGGTGACAACATAATAATTTCAGATCTGAAATCATGGCACTCGGGCCCTAGTGACAAGCATTAAGCATGGCAAAGTAGTAGCAACATCAATCTCAGAACATAGTGGATACTAGGGATCAATCCCCATCAAAACTAACTCGATTACATGATAGATCTCATCCTACTCATCACCGCCCAGCGAGCCTACGAATAGATTACTCACGAACGACAAAGAGCTTCATGGAATTGGAGAGGGAAGAAGATTGATGATGCGATGGCGACGATTTCCCCTCTCCGGAGCCCAACACGGACTCTATATCTGCCCTCCAGATGAAGAATAGGTGGTGAAGGCGCCTCCATATCGAAAACGCGACGAAAACTTATGTTTTTATTTTTTCTGGGACGAAAGGCAACTTATAGAGCTGGAGTTGGAGGCGGCAGGACCGTGTGCGCCCCACAAGCCTGCCCACCGCCACTAGGGGGGTGGTGGCGGAGCAGGGGCTTGTGGCCCACTGGCCCACCCCCTGAGGTGGACCTTGGCGCAGATATTTTTGATATTTTCCAAAACTGCTCCCCGTAAATTTTCAGGACGTTTGGAGAACTTTGATTTCTGCACAAAAGAAACACCAAGGCAATTCTGCTGAAAACAGCGTCGGTCCAGGTTAGTTCCATTCAAATCATGCAAATTAGAGTCCAAAACAAGAGCAAAAGAGTTTGGAAAAGTAGATACGATGCAGACGTATCAACTCCCCCAAGCTCAAAACCTTGCTTGTCCTCAAGCAACTCAGTTGACAAACTGAGAGAGAAAGAAAAACTTTGACAAACTCTGTTTGATCTTGTTGTTGCAACTATGTCTAACTCATAACCAGAATTTTAGCAAGATCATAAGTTAACCACATAAGCAAATGACACAAAGGTCTCACGGTAAACTAATATCAATGGCATAATCACCTAACGAGCAAATAATAATGAGTTTCAAATACCAACACTTCAATCAAAATAAGCATGAAGCAATATGAATAGGTGGTATCTCGCTAGCTCTTTCTGAGACTGCAAAGCATAAATGCAGAGCACTTTCAAAGATCAAGGGCTGACTAAACATTGTAATTCATAGCAACGAAGATCCAGTCATAGTCATACTCAATATCAATCAAAAGCAAAGCATAAAAATGACAGAGGTGCTCTCTAATTGGTGCTTATATAAGAGGAGGATGACTCAACAGGAAAATAAATAGACAGGCCCTTCGCAGAGGGAAGCATTGATTTGGAGAGGTGCCAGAGCTCAAGCTTTGAAAACAGAGATAATAATTTTGGGTGGCATGCTTTCATTGTCAACGCAATGACCAAGAGTTCTCAATATCTTCCATGCTACTCATGCTATAGGTGGTTCCCAAACAGAAAAGTAAAGTTTTAACTCCCCCACCACCAATCAATTACATTCCATGGCTAGCCGAATCCTCGTGTACCGTCCATACTAACATCAATCCGGGGGAGTCTTGTTTTATAGTTATGTTTTTGATTTAAGCGTGGAACTGGGCATCCCAAATACCGGCCCCTTTCCCGTGAATGACTGTGAATAAACACATGTCGAGGATAACACTCCTAGCATGGAAGATACCAATAGCCCTTTGTCACCACATGAGCGGTTCGGGCATGCAAAACAGATTATTTCTTGAAGGTTTAGAGAATGGCACATGCAAATTTACTTGGAACGGCAGGTAGATACCGCAAATAGGTAGGTATGGTGGACTCTCAGGGAAAAACTTTTGGGTTTATGGAAGTGGCGCACAAGCAGTATTCCCGCTTAGTACAAGTGATGGCTAGCAAAAGACTGGGAAGCGACCAACTAGAGAGCAACAACAATCATCAAGATGCAATGAGTTTGACTAACATTGAATGCAAGCATGAACAGGATATAAATCACCATGAATACGAACATCATAAAGGCTATGTTGATTTTGTTTCAACTACATGCATGAACATGCGCCAAGTCAAGCCACTTGAAACATTTAAAGGAGAATACCATCCTATCATACTACATCACAGTCATCTCAAAATCTATGTTGGCAATCAAGACAAACCATTATAAGCTCTGAGTTAAATAAGCATGGCATCAGAAACTATGATCTCTAAGTTTTCATTGCAAACATGGTTCTCTCACAAAAAGCTAAATCTGGGTCGACAAGCTAGTCATATTTACAAAAACAAAATAGATAGAGTTCATACCAGCTTTTCAGTCACAGTCACTTCATCATATATCATCATTGTTGCCTTTCATTTGCACGATCGAACGATGTGAACAATAATAAGTGTGCTCGTGCATTGGACTAAGCTGAATCTGCAGGCAAACACAAAGGAGAAGACAAAATAATATGGCTCTTTGAAAGCTAAACAGGTAAGCATGTAAGAACCACTAAACATTGTAACCAATATCTTCTACCTTGACCCAAAGAAAAAGAAAAATATTTACATGGGAAAACTCCCAACAAGCAAAAGAAGAAAGAAAAATCTTTTTGGGTTTTCTCAAAAGGACACAAAACAAGAAAACAAGAAAACGAAAAGAAACTAGCGTGGATAATACAGTGGCAAAGTGTAATCACCGGCTAATAGAGTGAAAGCATAAGCATGAATGTAAAGTTGGTGAGAACACGTACTCTCCCAAGCTTAGGCTTTTGGCCTAGCTTGGTCTACTCACATGGATGATCCTGGCGAAACCCAAAGTCATAATGGGTGTTATATGGGAGTGCTGCAGCCACTTCCTGAATAGCTGCCTCACGAAGTCGAGCAGCATTCGCCTCCTTCTCATACTCCTCTGCCTCTCCTATGGTTATGTAGTATCTTCGTTTTACCTGAAAGTCAAAGAAAGCAGGAGCAGGAAGGGTAATATGGAAAACACGCTGCCGGTTAAATATCAAGTAGTATAGGAGCGATCCATGATCTCTCTCAAGGAACTGGTAGCGTGTTAGAGTGACACGATCAAGGTAGGCTGTATGGAGAGGAGGGTCTTCTGGACGGATGGATACTCCCAGAAAATTTGCTAAGCGTGTAGCGTAAACTCCACCAAAGAAATCCCCCTCACTGGCATTTTTATTTAGCCTCCTTGCTATTATAGCTCCCATATTGAAGCTCCTGTCACCTGTTACTGCGCTCTTAAGGATACTAAGGTCGGAAGCGCATAGGTGACAACGTGCACCCTTGCCGTTAATGCACCTACCTATTTAGAGGGCAAGGTAGTGCAAGGCAGGGAAATGGATGCTTCCTATGGTGGCTTGCGTGATATATCTAGTTTCTCCCACAGTTATACTGGAGACAAAGTCTCTGACCGAAGCCTTAGGAGGATCATTAACACTACCCCCATCGGGTATCTTGCAAATCCTATTGAAATCCTCCAGATCCACGGTATATGACTTATCGGACAGGTCAAACAGTATGGATGATTCACGGCCAGCTAAAAATTTAAATCTACGCACGAAAGAGGCAGTGAGCATAGCATACTGTTCACATTTATCTGAGAGGAATTCTTCTAACCCGGCATTGCAGACAAGTGCATCGAACTCATCCTTGAAGCCTGCTTCGATCATGAACTCATCGGAAGGCCATTCACATGGTTGTTGTTCGAAAGCAATGGTCACAACCAGTGGATAACTCACACACCCTGTCCTTCGGCTGGATAACCAGCAGCCCCTGGTCCATCGCCACTACCGAGACGTGCGACTCACTCATGCATGCACGGCATGCAAGGATCATCGTTGTAACAGCCCGCTTGTATAGCTCTCTCTCTCTCTCTGATTGCATGTATATATATGTAACTGTAGCAAATGCAATAGAAGCGGTATGAATCATTCTCTCAGTTTGGTATCAGACGCGAGTTCCTTCGGTCCTCTTCCTCCTTCCACCATGCACCGGCTTCTTCGCCGCACTCGCTCGGCCGAGCTCGACGCACCGGCCTCCAACCCCATCGCTCCCGTCCCGCTCGCCTCTGCGTCGCCGGCCGTGGCCGCGCCGTAGCCACCTACTCCTGCACGACGCCGCGCCTCTCCCGCTGAGCTGGGCAAAACAACCTCGGAGTTGGCTCCGTCTTCGTCTACACCAGCTCCTGCTGCCACCGCGCCTGCCGTCGGCATCCTCTGCACCGCCGGCAGCGTCGTCGTCCCTTGCCTCGCGTTGGGTGGCTCGAACCGCGGCCTCGTCCTGTCCCTCGGCCTCGGTGACTCCGACGCCGGCCCCTCGTCCTCGTCGACCGGACTGCCGCTGTCCATCACCCACTACTTCCCCACCAAGCTCCAATTCGAGTCCGACAACTACTCTCGATGGCGCCAGCTTTTCTACCTCATCGCCTGCAAGCACGAGGTTCAGCACCACCTCGACGTCGTTGTCGAGCCCCTCGCCCAAAGCGCCCTCTAGCGCAACGACGATCTCACCGTCGTGTTGTGGATGCACGGCGTCGTCGACGATGAGCTGCTGGCGGCCGTGCCCACCCCCGCCAGCTCTGCTCACCATATTTGGGAACAACTTCACTTCCTCTTCATGGACAATCAGCCAGGGCGTGCTGTCATCCTCGACGCCGAGTTCCGCAACTTCATCCAGGGGGACCTCTCCATTGCCGAATATTGCAGACGCCTCAAGTCCCTTGTCGACGCCCTCGAGGACGTCGGCGAGCACGTCTCCGACCAGTCCCTCACGCTCCAACTTCTCCGCAGACTAAGTCGTAAGTTCCATGTCATGGCCACTCTCCTGTCCATGCAGTCGCCGTTTCCCACGTTCGTGCAGGTGCGCTCCCGGCTGCTCATGGAGGAGATCTCCGCCAACGAGCGTGCCCGCCTCAACGGCCGTCCCGAAGCCACCGCCACCGCCCTCGCCGTCGGCCATGCCCCCAGCGGCGCCTCCGTCGACCGCAGCACCTCCGTCGAGCGCGGCTCCGTCGACTGGGGCAAAAGCCCTACCGCCTCTCCGAACGGCGACCGCGACCGAGGCGGAGGCAGGCGTGGCCGCGGGCGCGGGCGGGGCTCCGCAGCTGGGCGCGGTGCCCCGTCCGCCAACCCAGTTGCTCCGCCGGATGGCTTCTTCGCTCCGGACGGTGCCTTGCTTCCGAACCTCCCGCACGCACGGCCGCCTTGGGCTGCTCCCAACGCCGCGGGCGTTCTCGGGCCTCGCCCACCCCCGGCACATCAGGCCTACCCGATGGCCGCCGCCCCACCTCCCTCCCACAGGCCAAACTGGGAGCAATACCACCAGCTGTACACGGCGCTCCAGAACCTGACCCTCCAGCAGCAGCACGCCGGCGGCGCGTCGGACTGGTTCCTCAACACGGGCGCCACGTCGCATGTGGCAGGTAACGCAAACACTCTCACCTCGTACGGTTCCCCCTCTTTGCGTCATTCCTCTGGTATCCTCGTCGGTGACGGCTCACGCTTACCCATCACAGCCGTCGGCTCCGCCTCTCTCTCCAACTTCTCTCTCAATGATGTGCTAATCTCCCCCTCTAAAATCAAGAACCTAATTTCAGTACGCGGCTTCACTCAAGACAATTTTTGTTCTATTGAATTTGATCCTTTTGGTTTTTCCGTGAAGGACCTTGCCACGGGGAGGGTGATCATGAGATCAAATAGCCATGGGGATCTCTATCCCTTCTTCAGCAACTCCGGTGTGCAAGCAGCTCTCTCCATCGCCTCCGATGATCTCTGGCATCTTCGCTTGGGTCACGCCAGCAACAACACCGTCTCCACCTTAGATCGTAGTCTCCTTCCAAGTTGTAATAATAATACGCCTAGAAACCCTGTTTGTGCTTCATGTAAACTGGGGAAGCAGCCCCGGCTGCCATTTCCACGTTCCACATCAAAGACTAGTGCACTTTTTCAATTAATACATTGTGACTTATGGACATCACCAGTGCACAACTTCTCTGGTTTCTAGTACTACCTTGTGATGCTTGACGATTATACACATTACTCTTGGACTTCTCCATTACGTCAAAAATTGGACACCGCCGACACCATCTCTCGCTTCTTTGCATATGTTCTTACGCAATTCCATGTGACCATACAATGCATGCAGTGTGACAACGGCGGTGAATTCCTTACTTCCTCCTTACGTGACCTTTTCTCTCGCCACGGTTCATCCTTCCGCCTCTCCTGCCCACACACTTCTCCCCAAAATGGCAAAGGCGATCGCTTATACGAACCACCAACGACATTGTTCGCGTGCTTCTCATCCATGAACACCTACCACCTCCCTTTTGCGTAGAAGCCCTTCACACCGCCACCTACATTCTCAACCGGCGACCCTCCTCAGCCATCCATTTTCTTACACCTCACTATCTTCTTCTAGGCCAACACCCGACCTATGATCACATGCGTGTCTTTGGATGTCTTTGTTTACCCAACACTATCGCCACCTCTCCCCACAAGCTCGCCCCGCGCTCCTCCCGCTGCGTTTTCCTCGGCTACCCCCTCAAACTAAAGGGTATCGCTGCTTCGATCTGACTTCCCGCAAAGCCATCGTCTCCCGGCATGTCACGTTTGATGAACACACTTTTCCCTACTTCTCTGCCGACTACACACGTCCTCCCTCCCCACCACTCGGCACAACAGATCCAGGCATCCAACAACCCATGCTGCGCCCATATCGCATGCACCGCCCATATCGCATGCAGGCCTCCCTGCCCCCATCCCGCGCCCTGGGCTTCGCGCCATCCTATCCCACCGAACGTGAACAACCCGCTAATATCATGCAACCTATCCCACTGAACGTCCCTGACGCCTCTCCCGCAGGCCCCACCCACCAATCAATACATCCCACCACTCCCACCTCCTCCCATTCACCCAACCAGCCTGCCGTCCCTCCTGGCCCACCGACCCACTCGGTTCCCTCTCCCAGGCCACCTGCCGCGTCGCCTCGCACGCCCGTCTCCTCTGCGCCCGCTCACCCGCTGTCGGGACCCCGATCCTAAGCCATAGGAATCCAGCCTGTAACATATCACATTCCTTTGCGGTCTCACGCACGGTTAACTCCACGGCTGCACCCTTACCTTAGCCGGGACCGTTTGCGTCTTTTGACTCACGTATGCAATAATGTCGCTAGCATTCCAATGTCAAAGAACCCGGATCGACAAGTCTAGTCATAAACCAAAGTGGCAGTACCGCACAAGGACAGGCATACATGACCCAACAAAGCAGGTGTCGGTCACCAGCGAGTGTAGACGAGTCGTAGCAAGCTACAAGGACTCCATTACATCGCGTGACATTTCCCCAAAGGGGACATACACAGCAGCTAAGAAGGACACATGCCGGTCAACCAATGTGTCCGGAGCAGTAGCGAGCTACCATGGCTCGTTGGATCACAAAGGGGCATTTCCCTGTAAGGAGTGCTACTAAAATTCACGACTAGGTAATCGAACCCCATACATATCAAGTACGACACACGTACGCATGGCATACCGATATGTATAGATACATCGATGGCATCACAACATAACCATAAACATACAAGCTTTATTTAAGAGGCTCAGAAGAGCCAGACACATAATATTACACAGTAAGGGTCTCACGACCCATAATAGCAGTCATTCAGTTACAAGCCAGCGGAAGAGTTTAAAATTGTCTGAGTACAGACAGGTACAACTAGAAGGCACATGGCCTGACTATACTACAGACCCAACCTAGGGCCAGATCGTAGCTGGGACACCAACTACTACTCGTCTTCGATGTCTATGAAGAACCCTCCATTAGGGTCATTAGCAACCTCTGCAACATTTATTAAGCAAACATGAGTACGGACGTACTCAGCAAGACTTTAGGATAACTATCTACTCATGCAATGTATCAATAAGGTATGGTGGGCTTTCATGCGGAAAGCCAGCATTTGACACGTGGCTAGACAACTTGCATTTTTAAATAATTTTGACAACTTGATTTCTCGCACACGAGTCCACTAACACCACAACAATACTCCATCATGGAATCATTACGTCTCCATACGGAAATGCCGTCCACGACACTCACGCTTATCTTGACAATTTTATGAGTAGCCATTGAAGTTATCTATGAACAACATATGTCTCCAAGTAGTCCATATCCGCGGACGCGGCTATTCGAATAGATCATAACCCTGCAGGGGTGTACTTTGTCACACACGCTCTCGCCACTTATCGCCATGTGCATGTCATGCACCTCGGCAACCTTCATGCGGAAGCATAGCGAGGGAGTCGGCCACGACCGTTAACCACACTAGTACCTAGTCCAGGTTTATCGCCTATCTGAGGGTAACCCGCACAGAAGTCCGGCCGAGGTTTCCACCACGGCCCCAAACGATGTGCGCAGGGTTCCCAAGCCCACCATCCGGGTGCCACTTGGTACACCGTGCCACTGCCTACCGCATCACAGCCAACCACTCAGGTCAGCGCTATGCACGGCCTCCAGCATGACTATAAACACCAGAAACTACTTGCAACTCCTGGTCCGAGCACTAAGCGATTAATAAGTCAAGAGGGTCAATTAAGTATCCCAACGTGTGGTAGTATCTAGTCTTGGATTACATACACGGAACTCAGTTCCTAAGGACGGTTCCAATGAAACAACCCGCCATGTACTCCTGCACAGCCTTTCACCGGTACCTTTACCAAATCAGGTTCAACACACAACCTTTGCTTACCAAACACATTCTCACGATTCTGTTCATCTCCCAGATGACAGGCCATACACAACTCTAAGCATAGCATGCATAGCAGGATAAGGCACATCACGGCTCAAGCAACTACCAGGTATGCTAGGTTGCAAGATTCAGCTATTTACTGTGACAAGGATAGGTCATGCAAAGGAAGTGGGTTCAACTAACGTGGCAAAAGCATTTGAAGCATTTGATCCTAATGCAATAAGTAAGTGCAGAAGCAGGAACATGGGATTTATTGGGATGATCAAAAATGGTTGCTTGCCTTGTTGCTCAGAGGAGTGACAATATCCGTCAGACGGATATTCGGTGGAATCCGGGGGAGCGGAGCCTACCGAAAAGAATGACAGTAATCAATAACAAACATATTCAATCAAGATGATGCATGAGCATGGCATGAGGGTGCAAGGTGGTATACTATTGTAACTAACATGTATTAGGTTTGAAGGTGATTTGAATCACATTCAAATATCACTTCAAACGAGGTATTCTCGGATACCTTTTTAATTGATTCGACCTGATGCTCAGATCAACTTGATGTTAACATGCATGGGATGACATGTTAGGTTGCTTGTTTGTAATTAGGACAGTATTTGATCATGTCAATCATAGTGATATTTAAATATTTTCCATAATCCATTTATAAAGTATTTATAAGAATTGACTTATTCATTAATCTACATGTTTGGATTCTGTAACATTTTGAAACATATTTGAAAATGACATATTTAGATTCCTTGAATTTTTCTGATACTTTTTCATATATAAATTATTTTCATTGGAGTTACAAATTAATTTCTATGAATTTTTGAAGTTTTAAACATTTCTGGAATTATTCTTATACTGGAAAATCCCTTTATTGCGACAACCTGACATCAGCAGGTTAGCTGACCTGTTCAGGTCAAACCTGACAAGGGGGGCCCACTGGTCAGCCTCTCAGGGGCTAATCCTGCGCTGACCAGCCCCTAAGTGGGTTTGACTTGGCCTTGGGCCCACTGTGAGTGAGTGTTTAGGCATTTTAACTACTGGATTAGGTTGGCCACGTCGGCCCTCGCCGGAGCCTGGCCGGCGGCGACCAGATCCGAGGCAGAACCTCGTCGGGGACACGCAAAAACGTGCTGTGGTGCTTGGAAAAGGAGGCTGAGAGCACTGGAGTGATCTCCAGGCTCGACCACATCCATTGCTGGCCTCAGGGAGAGCTATAGGTGGCCGGAGTAAGCCGGCGACGAGCCGGGGCGGCTGCCGGAGTACGGGTTCGATGGTCCAGTGGCTAGGGGGCTCGGATCCGAGGGGAAAGAGAGGGGAAATGATTGCAGGCTCACGGGGAGTGCAGAGAAGGGCTTAGACGGCTCGGGGAAGGGCTGTTGCCGGCGTTTCACCTCGGTTTGCCGGCGTCCGAAGGTTGAAGACGATGGCGTTGGGGACATTGCGGAGCTCGGGGAGACTTCGGCCGTTGCAGAGAGAACCAGCTCGACGAGGCGAAGCTACTGGACTACTCGGAAGGGGGTTCCTGTGGCTAGAGGCGCGGCGGCTCGAGCTCGAGCTCGTGGCAATGGCGGCAGAAGGAGGGAGGAGAGATCCCGAGAGGAGGGGGGAATTGGAGCTTGGGAACGGATAGGGACGAGCTCGGGGTGGATATCCCCGTGCTTGCCAGCGCGAGGCGGCGGCTAGGCAGGCACACAGGTGCGTGGCCGCGCTGGAGTACGCGGCGGCCACCTCCTGCTGCCCACTGGCGGGGGAGGAAGACGACAGGAAAAGCTGGGCCGGGCCAGGTGAGCGACAGATAGACTTTTCTCATTTTTCTTTCTGTTTTGTTTCTGTTTTAATTACTGACATAGATTTGCTATTTATTTCAGCTACCAAAAAGTTTGTAAAACTATGTTGAACACCCCAGAATATTTGTTGGAATATTTCCAACCATTCCTAAAGTTTTCAACATTTTTGAAAGCTTAAAGTTTCTGATTTCAAATTTTAAACTTGAAACCAGTAGCTTTTTGCATTTAATTAAAATGCTTAATTTGTCAAGAAAATGGTTTTCTTCATTGCTCATTTACTTTCATGATTTATCAGAAAGATTGAACTTTTCTTGAGGCCATTTTGGGTTCATTGATTTTAACTAGTTTGAATTTTCCTTTATTTTGAGAAGTGGCTAGGGTTTTAGCATTTTCCTTCATCACTTGCTTTGTTCTTGTTGAAAATTTCCTAGATGCAATGCAAAGAAAACATGGGCACAAAGTTAACTTGCTTAAGGTGTCAGGGATGTGACACCCGCATGCACCAAGTCCCCCCGACAACTCCCATGCAGCCAGTTCCTGCGTGCCAAGTGTCCCTCACATCCCGCCACGCACTGTTCTGGTCGACCCCCCTGCTAACCAACACGGCATGCGCACCCGCAGTAAATCTGGTTTCGTGCAACCAAAAATCCTTCACACCAACGCTACTTTCATCAGTCCCATCCCCTCGTCCTATCGTGTCTCCCTTCGAGACCCGAACTGGTACGCTATGATGCTTGAGGAATATGACGCACTGATGCAGAGTAATACTTGGTGTTTAGTGTCTCGTCCTGCAGGTGCCAACGTCGTCATGGGCAAATGGATCTTTCGACACAAGTTCCATCCAGACGGCACGCTCGCTCGGTACAAGGCGCGCTGGGTTCTTCGCGGGTTAACACAGCAGGCCGGTGTCGACTAGGCCGAGACGTTCAGTCCCGTGGTCAAAACGGCCACGATCCGGACGGTCTTGAGCATTGCTACCGACAGATCCTGGCCCATTCATCAGCTGGATGTCAAGAACACCTTCCTCCACGGTCACCTCGCCGAGACGGTCTACAGCCATCAACCTTACAACTTCGTCGACGCTGCATCACCATCCCACGTGTGCCGGCTGAACCGTTCTCTGTACGGTCTCAAGCAGGCTCCTCGGGCGTGGTTCACCCGCTTCACCACCTACCTCCAGACGCTTGGGTTCGTCGCGTCTCGCTCGGACACCTCGCTCTTCATCCTTCGACGTGGCGATCACCTCGCCTACCTGCTCCTTTACATTGATGACATCATCCTCACCGCCAGGTCCACCACGGTCCTCAACTCTGTCATCCAGTCGCTCCACCGCGAGTTCGCGATGACCGACCTCGGCGCTCTCCACTACTTCCTCGGCATCAACGTCACCACCACCACACATGCGTTATTTCTCTCCCAGGAACAATACGCCTCGGAGATCCTTGACCGCGCGGGCATGCTGAACTGCAAGCCCATTTCCACTCCGGTCGACACGTCAGCCAAGCTCTCCGTCGACACCGGTCCGCTCTTCCACGACCCGTCGCTCTATCGCAGCTTGGTTGGTGCCCACCAGTACATCACGTTGACGCGCCCCGACCTCTCCTACGCCGTCCAGCAGTGCTGCATGTTCATGCATACCCCCGGGACTGCCACTACCAGCTCGTGAAGCGCATCCTTAGGTATCTCCGTGGCACTACGCATCTGGGGCTTCGGATCCATCGCGACACCAGCAGTGAGCTTGTGGTCTACTCTGACGCCGACTGGGCGGGCTGCCCTAACACACGCTGGTCTACATCGGGCTACTCCATGTATCTTGGCTCCAACCTTCTCACCTGGTCGTCGAAGCGACAGGCCACTGTCTCGCGATCGAGCGCCAAGGCAAAGTACAGGGCAGTGGCCAATGCTGTCGCCGAGTCCATTTGGCTATGGCAACTCCTCGGGGAGCTACATCACCCACCGTCACGAGCCACGGTGGTATACTGCGACAACATCAGCGTTGTGTACATCTCGAGCAACCCGGTGCAACATCAACGCACCAAGCACATTGAGATCGATCTACACTTCATCCGCGAGCACGTCGCCCTCGGTGACATACGCGTCCTACACGTGCCCACGAGCTCGCAGTTTGCCGACATCTTCACCAAGGGCATGCCGACAAATGTATTCCTCGATTTCCGGTACAGTCTCAACATCGGCGAGCCGCGCGTTCCGACTGCGAGGGGGGGGTGTTGGAAAGCAACGGTCACAACCAGTGGATAACTCACACACCCGGTCCTTCGACTAGATAACCAGCAGCCACTGATCCATCGCCACTACCGAGACGTGCGACTCACTCATGCATGCACGGCATGCAAGGCTCATCGTTGTAACAACCCGCTTGTATAGCTATCTCTCTCTGTGATTGCATGTATATATATGTAACTGTAGCAAATGCAATACAAGCGGTGTCAATCATTCTCTCAGTTGTTGTACCGGTGCGTCCCTTAGTTGAAAAGGTTCGGGCTCCCGAAAAGAGAGATGAGGACCCTTCTTACTTGAGGAACCACCATGAAACTTCCTCCTGAACATAATTTCCTTATGCTGAAATTTTTGAAGTTCAAGAGAAAAGTGAATAAAGACCCACCACACCTTGTAGCAACTACTCCTACTAGTTCCTAGAGACCGTATCACGCGCTACAACTACTTAGGACCAACTAAAATCAACATTTCTAGCTCAAGAACAGGGTCACCAAGGTTGCAAGAATACGCGAAGGATAAAGCACTAGAGCAAAAACTAATTGGAACAATGGAGGAGTCACTTACCAAGGAGTAATTTCCCCAAAACGGTTTGGAGAATGGTGCTTTGAGCAAGGAGATCGAAAATCGCAACCAAATGAGCAAGAACACGGGTTCGAGCTGCGAAACAATTTTTTCTAGAGGTGGAAGAAGAGGCTGGGAGCTGGTACAAGTGGAGGGGGTGCCTGTGGCCCCACAAGCTTGCACCACGTCACCAGGGGGTGGTGGCCGAGCAAGGGCTTGTGGCCCACTGGTCACGCCCCCTGGCCAGCTCTCAGGCCCAGAAATTTTCAAAAATTCCAGAAAAAATCATACTAAATTTTCACGACCATCGGAAAACTTTTATTTTCGAGGTATTTTTCTCCGGGATGCTAAAACAAAAAACAGGAAAAGCTAAACTAATTCCATCATTTTTCTTCTAAGCAACAGAAAAGGAAAACTCAAAACAGTATGTGACTCCTTGATTCATCCGTTTCATGGTCATCGAAAGAAATCCGTCAAAACCTTATGACAAAACCTTCTCGGATCGCAAGAGAGAACGGAGAATTTTAGAATAGCCACTAAGTCACCTCAATGGGGATGTGTATCTCCCCAACAAGCAAATCATACTTCATATTGACACGAGGAATAGGGCATTCAAAGCTCCCAATGAGAATCGATGAATTTTTAATGCAAGGAGCATTGATGCAATGTACTAGATATCGTTTCTTCGGAAAGTGCACGGTGTGCTCATTACCGTTGACATGGAAAGTGGCATTGCCCTTGTTGCAATCTATAACAGCCCTGCAGTATTTAAAAAGGGTCTTCCGAGGATGATAGCCATGGCATCGTCCTCGGGAATATCCAAGATAACAAAGTCTGTTAAGAAAGTGGTATTAGCAACCACAACAGGCACATCCTTGCAAATGCTGATAGGGAAAGCAGTTGATTTGTCGGCCATTTGCAGAGAAATTTTAGTGGGTGTCAACTTATCCAACTCAAGTCTACGATAAAGAGAGAGCGGCATAACACTAACACCGGCTCCAAGGTCACATAAGGCAGTTCTTACGTAGTTTCCTTTAATGGAGCAAGGTATAGTGGGCACTCCGGGATCACCAAGTTTCTTGGGAGTTCCATCTTTAAAAGTGTAATTGGCAAGCATGGTGGAGATCTCAAGATCTGGTATATTCCGTTTATTAGTCACGATATCTTTAATGTACTTGGCATATGGAGACATCTTGAGCATATCAGTTAACCGCATCTGCAGAAAGACGGGTCTTATCATCTCAACGAAGTGCTCAAAATCCTCATCATCCTTTTTCTTGGATGGCTTAGGAGGAAATGGCATAGGTCTCTGAACCCATGGCTCTCTTTCTTTACCATGCTTCCTAGCAGCGAAGTCATTCTTGTCGTATCTCTTAGGTTGTGGATTATCAGGATTAACTGTAGGTTCAATCTCCACATCCTCATCATTGCTAGGTTGAGCATTATTATGAACATCACTGTCCATATTGTCACCAGGTTCATGTTCATCACCAGATTGTGTTTCTACATCAGACACAGAGATATCATTAGGTTCTTTAGGTGTGACAGTATTTGGTGAACTGACGTGTAGGCTTCTATCATCCTTCTTCTTCTCCTTAGGATGACTAGGTGTATCAGCATTGATTCCTTGAGAATCTTGATCAATTCTCTTAGGATGACCTTCAGGATACAAAGGTTCCTCAGTCATTTTGCCTCCTCTAGTAATGACTCTGACAGAGTTTTCATTTAATTCAATGAGCAAGTCATTCTAAGCTTTAAGTACTTGTTCTACCTGAGTAGTAATCATAGAGGCATGTTTACTCACAAGCTTCAGATCATTGACATTTCTGTCTACACAAGCACTTAAATGGCTAAGCATATGAGTACTTTGTTCCAAATGTCTGCTAACATAATCATTGAAACTCTATTGTTTGGCAACAAAGTTGTCAAATTCATCAAAACATAGGCTAGCAGGTTTATCAAAAGGAATATCACTCTCATCAAACCTAGGCAGAGAATTCACTTCTACTACATGTATCGGGTTATCGAGACCATGGATCTCTTCGATAGGTGGTAGATTTTTGACATCTTCAGATCTAATGCCTTTCTCTTACATAGATTTCTTGGCTTCTTGCATATCTTCGGGACTAAGGAATAGAATACCTCTTTTCTTAGGAGTTGGCTTAGGAGGTGGTTCGGGAATAGTCCAAGCATTATCGTTGATCAAGAGGTTATTCAGTAGGGTCTCAGCTTGTTCTATAGTTCGTTCCCTAAAAACACAACCGGCACAACTATCTAGGTGGTCTCTAGAGGCATCGGTAAGTCCGTTATAGAGGATATCAAGTATCTTGTTCTTCTTAAGAGGGTGATCAGGCAAAGCATTCTGTAGCTGGACGAGCCTCCCCCAAGCTTGTGGAAGACTCTCTTCTTGGAGTTGAGCAAAGTTGTATATTTCCTGCAAGGCAACTTGCTTCTTATGGGCAGGGAAATATTTCTCACGGAAGTAATAGACCATCTCCTGGGGACTATGCACACATCCAGGAGCAAGAGAGGTGAACCAGACTTTAGTGTCATCCTTTAGAGAGAAAGGAAACAGCTTAAGGATATAGTAGTGGCGGATCTTCTCCTCATTAGTGAAGAGGTTGGCTATTTAGGATAGTTTGGCAAGATGAGCTATGACCGTCTCAGACTCATAACCGTGAAAAGGATCGGATTCGACTAGAGAGATTATCTCAGGGTCGACAGAGAATTCATAATCCTTATCGGTACAAAGATAGGCGAAGTGGCAAACTTCGGGTCATTTTTCATCCTAGCTTCCCGAGATTTTTCCTTCCACTTGAGAAGTAATTTCTCAGTTTCATAGGCATCCTTACATGCAAGAAAATCCTCAAATATCTCTCCCTCCATAATGTAACCCTTAGGTATATCAGGCAATTCATATCTAGGAGAGCTAGATCTAGCAGGAGCAAAAGCAGGTTCTATCTCAATAGTGTCGGCAGTTTCAGGAGCATCACAAGCATTGGCAGTAACTCTAGCAATATGAGCATCAAGGAACACTCCTAGTGGAACATCAGGCAAAGGAGTATCTCTAGAAGTATCAAGCATAGCATCATCAGGCAAAATAGCATCTCTAGAATCATCAGGCAAAGCAGTATCAAGGATAGCATCTCTAGCGGTATCAAGCATAGCATCTCTAGCAGTATCAACCATAGTATCATCAAGCATAGTATCAAGCATAGTATCATCAGGCATAGTATCAAGCATAGCATCTCTAGCAGTAGTATCACAAGAATCATCAAGCACAGGCGACGAATCAAGATTTCTAGCAGGAGGTGAAGTCGCAAACTTACTCATAACTCAAGGTGAATCAAGTGCAGAGCTAGATGGCAATTCCTTATCTCCCCTCGTAGTTGAGGGCAAGACTTTGGTCTTCGGATCCTTCAGATTCTTCATAGTGATCAGCAGATATAAATCCCAAGTAACTCAGAGAATATAGCAATACCTTGCTACTACAACAAAAGACCTTCCAACGGCGCCAGAAATAGGAGTGTTGCTTGATACTCCGCAGCAACGGCACCAGGAATCCTTCAGCTGCGGCTACGCCTTAAGGGACTTCCTAGGCAAGTATGCAAAGGATTTCCCCCATAGCCTTGGAGCCTTGCGTTTGTGTTCCCTCGAAGCGGAAAGGGTGATGTAGCGTAGCGGAGGTAAGTACTTCCCTCAGTTTGAGAACCAATGTATCAATCCAGTGGAGGAGTATCTCAAGATCCTGCACAAAAACAAAAACTTGCTCCCAACGCTATAAAGGGGTTGTCAATCCCTTATAGATTGTTTGCCAAGTCGGAACTGAAAGCAACAAAGTAACAAAGCAAAGTAAATCGGAGGTGTAAACGATGGATGTGAATAGACCCGGGGGCCGTAGTGTTTACTTGTGGCTTCTCTCATGAAAGCAAGTAGACGGTGGGTGAACAAATTACTGTCGAGCAATTAATTGAATCGCGCAAAGTCGTGACGATATCTATGCAACAATTGTTTCTATAGGCATCATGTCCGAAACAAGTAGACCAATACTTTTTGCATCTACTACTATTACTCCACACGTCGACTGCTATCCAGGATGCATCTAGTGTATTAAGTCCATAAGAACAGAGTAACGCCTTAAGCAAGATGACATGATGTAGAGGGATAATATCAAACCAATGATAAAAACCCCATCTTTTTACCCTTGACGGCAACTACTTGATGTGTGCTTGCTGCCCCTACTGTCACTGGGAAAGGTCACCACTTCGTAGAACCCAAAACCAAGAACTTCTCCCATTGCAAGAATCATAGATCTAGTTGGCCAAACAAAACCCAAGACTCGGAGAGACTTACAAGGATATCAAATCATGCATATAAGAAATCAGCAAAGACTCAAATAAATATCATAGATAATCTGATCACAACTCCACAATTCATCGGATCTCGACAAACACACCGCCAAAGAAGATTACATCGGATAGATCTCCATGAAGATCATGGAGAACTTTGTATTGAAGATCCAAGAGAGAAAAGAGGCCATCTAGCTACTAACTACGAACCCGTAGGTCTGAAGTGAACTACTCACGAGTCATTGGAGGGGCGATGATGATGATGAAGAAGCCCTCCAACTCCAAAGTCCCCTCCGGCAGGGTGCCGGGAAGGGTCTCCAGATGAGATCTCGCGGAAACAGAAGCTTGCGGCGGCGGAAAAGTATTTTCGAGGCTCCCCTGATTTTTTGCGGAATATTTGGGAATTTATAAGCCAGAGATCTAGGTCAGGGGCGGCCAGGGAGGCCACAAGCCTGCCCACTGCCGCCTCCCCCCTGGTGGCGGAGTGGGGGCTTGGGGGCTCCCTGGAGCCCACCTGGCTTGGCCCGAAAGCCCCCTGGTCTTCTTCTGTTGAGGAAAAAATCATTTCGGGGTTTTTCTTCCGTTTGGACTCCGTTCCAAAATCAGATATGAAAAGAGTCAAAAACACGGAAAAAACAGGAACTGGGACTTGGCACTGAATTAATAAGTTAGTCCCAAAAAAGATACAAAAGGTACATAAAACAACCAAGGAAGACAAGATAACAACATGAAACCATCAAAAATTATAGATACGTTTGAGACGTATCAAGCATCCCCAAGCTTAACTTGTGCTCGTCCTCGAGTAGGGAAGTGATAAGAATGAATTTTTGATGCTTTCATGCTACCTAGCATAGGTGTCCTTCGTAATTCCTCTTATGTGACGTGAATGTTCAGATCCATTAGATTCAAAACAATAATAATTCAAGCAAACTAGCAAAGTAATCATGAACTTTCAAAATAACAAGGCCAAAAGAAAGTTATCCCTACAAAAGCATATAGTGTGGCTATGCTCTATCATCATTGCACAACGAATTTAAATCATGCACAACCCCGGTATTGGCCAAGTAATTGTTTCACACCTTTACTTTCTCAAACATTTTCAACTCTCTCGCAATACATGAGCGTGAGCCATGGTTATAGCACTATAGATGGTGTTGAATGTAGTGGAGGTTGCAAGACAAAAAAGGAGAAGATAGTCACATTAACTAGGCATATCAATGAGCTGTGGAGATGCTCATCAATAGATATCAATGTGAATGAGTAGGGATTGCCATACAAATGATGCACTAGAGCTACGAGTATGTGAAAGTTCTTAAAGAGAACTAGTGGGTGTGCATCCAACTTGCTTGCTCATGAAGACCTAAGGCAATTTTGAGGAAGCCTATCATTGGAATATACAAGCCAAGTTATATAATGAAAAATTTCCCACTAGCTATATGGTGGTGAAAAAACGAGAGACTCTCAATCATGAACATCATGGTGCTTAATATGCACAAGTGTGGAAAAAGTGGTAGCATTGTCCCTTCTCTCTTTTTCTCTCATTTTTTTATTTTGGTGGGCTCTTTGGCCTCTTTTTTTATGGGCTTCTTTGGCCTGTTTTATTTCCTCACATGGGACAATGCTTCATTAATGATGATCATCACACTTTTAACTCAAAACTTAGAGCAACTATGACTCTATATGGAATGCCTTCGGTAGTGTACCGTGGCAATGATCTAGCATGGCATAGACATCAATGGAAACATCATGCTAGCTATCTTACGATCATGCAATGGCAATGTAGACGTGGTGGCACATGTCATGGTGGTAGTTGCATGGCAATATATCTCGGAATGACTTTGAAAAAGGCCATAATAGGTAGGTATGGTGGCTGTTTTGAGGGAGGCTAATGGTGGGTTTTGTGCACCGGCGAAAATTGCACGGCGCTAAGAAGATAGTGATGGTGGAAGGTGAATGTGCATCTGAACCATGGACTCAACATTAGTCATGAAGAACTCATATACTTGTTGCAAAAGTTTTATTAGTAATCGAAACAAAGCATTTAACGCATACTCCTAGGGGAAGGGTATAAACCATCGCGCGATCCTGACCGCCATGCAAAGGATGACAATCAATATACTAATCATGCTCAGATTTTATCACATTGCGGTTCACCATATGTGCATGCTACGGGAATCACTAACTTCAACACGAGTATTTCTAGATCCACAACACCTCACTAGCATGACTTTCAATATTACCATAACCACAACTCAAAACTAATTGAGATGAATCAAACTTCTCTAACTATTCAATGCACATGAAGGTGGAAGTTTTCGTATCCCTTTGGATAACTACCCCTTTTGAGACTACTTTCAAAGCATATATCAACTACCAAGCCACGCACCGCTGTGCTCTAAAATATATAAGTGAAGCACATAGAGCAAAAGCATCTAGCTCAAAAGATATAAGTGAAGCACATGTGAGCTGAATTGTCTACCAAAAGATATAAGTGAAGCTCGACAAAATCACGGTGTGTGCATGTCTCTCTCTCTAGGTGTGCAGCAAGGATGATTGTGACAGAACAAAAATAAAATACTCCTATGATACAAGACGCTCCAAGCAAAAACACATAACATGTGGTGAATAAAAATATAGCCCCAAGTAACGTTACCAATGGATTGAAGACGAGAGAGGGGATGCCTTCCCGGGGCATCCCAAAGCTTAGGCTTTTTCGGGATCCTTGAATCTCTTGGGGTGCCTTGGGAATCCCCAATCTTGAGCTCTTGCTACTCTTTATCTCTTTGTCCATAAGAACTTCACCCAAAACTTGAAAACTTCACAACACGAAACTTAAACAGAAACTCGTGATAACATTAGTACAAGAAAGCAAACCACCACTTCCTTAGGTACTATAGAAAAATTAAATTCTACTTGTGCTGATGTTGGGTTACTGTACTTTCAATCTTCCATGGCTAATACCCCCCGATACTATCCATAGTTTCATCAAAATAAGCAACCAACACAACAAAAACAGAATCTGTTAACAGCAGACCAGTCTGTAGCAAGCTCTATATTTAGTATACCTATGTTACTTCAAAAATTCTGAAAAATTACGATAGTCTGAAGAATTTGCGTAGAAGTCAGAAGAAAAGGAATCAACTCAAAAGCTCTTACAGAAAAAAATGAAAATTCTTTTCGTGAGTAGAAAGTTTCTATCTTTTCCGGCATGACCAAACGATCATCCCCAAGACTAATCATAACGGTTTTGCTTGGCACAAACGCAAAAAGAAACACAAAAAACACAATCATAACAGAATTATGAAAGTGTGGAAAACACAAAACAGAAATAAAAAGGATAGATTTGTTGGGTTGCCTCCCAACAAGCGCTTTTGTTTAACGCCCTTAGCTAGGCGAAAGTGATGGAATCACGTATAGTCATCTTTGGTGCTCAAACCATAAGTAGCCCTCATCATAGATTCATAAGGCAATCTTATTTTCTTTCTAGGAAAGTGCTCCATGCCCTTCTTTAAAGGAAATTGAAATCTAATATTCCCTTCCTTCATATCGATGATAGCACCAATAGTCCTTAGGAAAGGTCTACCAAGAATAATGGGACATGAAGGATTGCAATCTATGTCAACTACAATGAAATCCACGGGTACATAGTTCTTATTTGCAACAATAAGAACATCATCGATCCTTTCCATGGGTTTCTTGATAGTAGAATCCGCAAGATGCAAATTAAGAGAACACTCTTCAATCTCATGAAAACCAAGAATATCACATAAAGACTTTGGAATCGCGGAAACACTAGCACACAAATCACACAAAGCATTGCACTCATAGTTTTTGATCTTGATTTTGATAGTATGTTCCCACTCATCATGAAGTTTTCTAGGTATAGAGACTTCTAGTTCGAACTTCTCTTCAAGAGATTTCATCATAGCATCTACGATATGCGCGATAAAGGCTTTGCTTTGGCTATAAGCATGTGGAGAGTTTGCAATGGATTGCATCAAAGAAATGCATTCAAACAAGGAGCAATTATCATAATTGAATTCCTTGAAATCCAAAGTGGGAGTTTCATTACTACCTAAAATTTTGACTTCTTCTACTCCACTCTCCGCACCTTTATCATCAAGATAGGTGGACTCCGAATCATTGGGGCGTTTTTCAACCAAAGTGGATTCATATCCAGCCCCTCCATAAGTAGGTTTGACACGCGAAAGCAAAGATTCAAGAGGAGACACACCAAGCACTTTATGATCTTCGTGATTTGCATCACTAGAACGCACCTTTTAAACCATTCATGTCTAGCGTGAATTTGGGCGGTTCTTTCTTTGCTCTCATTCATGGAGATACGCATAGCTTTCAAATCATCCAAGTTGATCTTGGGAGGAGCGCATCTAACTTTCAAAGCATCAATATCACAAGATATCCTATCAACGCTTTTAGCCAAATCGTCTATTTTGAGTAGTTTTCCTCTATGGACGCATTGAAAATCTTTTGAGAGTTGATGAACTCTTTCATATTACTCTCTAGATCAGAGGGTAATTTGTTGTGATTTCCATAAGTGTTGCCGTAGGAATTGCCATAATTGTTAGAGGAGTTACTAGGAAAAGGCCTAGGAACATAGTTTCCTCTAAAAGCATTGTTGTTGCCAAAATTGTTCCTACCAACAAAATTCTCATCCAAACTAGCGTTGCTACTCGCAATCAAAGAATATAGTGGCATGTCATTAGGATCTACGGTAGTGTTCCTACTAGCAACCAAATTCATCTACTCATCCATCTTAGCACTAAGCGAGTTAATGTCTTCTATAGCGTGCACCTTTTTGCTAGCAGGCGACCTTTCAGTGTGCCACTGAGAGTAGTTGGTCATGATATTGTCTAGGAGTTTTGTAGCGTCTCCTAACGTGATTTCCGTGAACGTTCCACCTGAGGTGGAGTACAATATATTGCGAGAAGCGAAATTCAAGCCAGCGTAAAAGATTTGTATAATCATCCACAAACTCAAGCCATGAGCGGGACAATTTCAAATCATAAGCTTCATCCTCTCCCAAGATTGTGCAACGTGTTCATGGTCAAGTTGCTTGAAATTCATGATATCGTTACGTAAGGAGATGATCCTAGCTGGCGGGAAATACTTGGATATGTAAGCATCTTTGCATCTATCCCTAGAATCGATACTATTTTTAGGCAAAGAAGAGAACCAAGTTTTTGCGCGATCTCGCAACGAGAAAGGAAAAAAGTTTCAACTTAATCACGTCATTATCCACATCTCTTTTCTTTTGCATATCGCAAAGCTCAATGAAGAGATGGGATGCGGCATCTTCACTAGGAAGGCGAGAGAATTGCTCTTTCATAACAAGATTCAGCAAAGCTGCGTTGATTTCATACGATTCCGCAATAGTGGCGGGAGCAATCAGAGTACTAATAAAATCATTATTATTAGTGCTCGAGAAGTCGCAAAGTTTGGTGTTTTCAGACATGATGTCTTCAACAAAGAAACAAGCACACAAGCAAGCAAGAAACCGGCAAAGGAAACGGCAAGGGAAAAAGAAAACGGCGAACGCGAAAGGCGAATGAAAACGACAAATGTGAAGTGGGGGAGAGGAAAACGTGAGGCAACTGGCGACAAAAGTAATGCAAGAGAAGAGTTTGTGAGACCTACTTGGATAGATCTTGATTTCTCCTCCCTGGCAACGGCACCAGAAATACTTCTGCTACTGCAACAAAAGACCTTCCAACGGCGCCAGAAATAGGAGTGTTGCTTGATACTCCTCAGCAACGGCACCAGGAATCCTTCAGCTACGGCTACACCTTAAGGGACTTCCTAACCGCCTTGCGTTGGTGTTCCCTCGAAACGGAAAGGGTGATGTAGCATAGCGGTGGTAAGTACTTCCCTCAGTTTGAGAACCAAGGTATCAATCCAGTGGAGGAGTATCTCAAGATCCGGTACAAACACAAAAACTTGCTCCCACGCTATGAAGGGGTTGTCAATACCTTATAGATTGTTTGCCAAGTGAGAACTGAAAGCAACAAAGTAACAAAGCAAAGTAAAAGCGGAGGTGTAAACAATGGATGTGAATAGACCCGGGGGTCGTAGTGTTTACTAGTGGCTTCTCTCATGAAAGCAAGTAGACGGTGGGTGAACAAATTACTGTCGAGCAATTGATAGAACCGCGCAAAGTCGTGAAGATATCTATGCAATGATTGTTTCTATAGGCATCACGTCTGAAACAAGTAGACCGATACTTTCTGCATCTACTACTATTACTCCACACGTCGAGCGCTATCCAGCATGCATCTAGTGTATTAAGTCCATAAGAACAGAGTAACGCCTTAAGGAAGATGACATGATGTAGAGGGATAATCTCAAACCAATGATAAAAACCCCATCTTTTTACCCTTGATGGCAACTACTTGATGTGTGCCTTGCTGCCCCTACTGTCACTGGGAAAGGTCACCACATGGTAGAACCTCAAACCAAGCACTTCTCCCATTGCAAGAATCATAGATCTAGTTGGCCAAACAAAACCCAAGACTCAGAGAGACTTGCAAGGATAACAAATCATGAATATAAGAAATCAGCAAAGACTCAAATATATATATCATAGATAATCTGATCACAACTCCACAATTCATCGCATCTCGACAAACAAACCGCCATAGAAGATTACATCGGACAGATCTCCATGAAGATCATGGAGAACTTTGTATTGAATATCCAAGAGAGAGAAGAAGCCATCTAGCTACTAACTACAGAGCCGTAGGTCTGAAGTGAACTACTCACGAGTCATTGGAGGGGCAATGATGATGATGAAGAAGCCCTCCAACTCCAAAGTCATTGGAGGGTGCCGGGAAGGGTCTCCAGATGAGATCTCGTGGAAACGGAAGCTTGCGGCGGCGGAAAAGTATTTTCGAGGCTCCCCTGATTTTTTGCGGAATATTTGGGAATTTATAGGCCAAAGATCTAGGTCAGGGGGCGGCCAGGGAGGCCACAAGCCTACCCACCGCCGCCTCCCCCCTGGCGACGGAGTGGCGGCTTGTGGGCTCCCTGGAGCCCACCTAGCTTGGCCCAAAAGCCCCCTGGTCTTCTTCTGTTCGGGAAAAAATATTTCGGGGTTTTTCTTCCGTTTGGACTCCGTTCGAAAATCAGATCTGAAAAGAGTCAAAAACACGGAAAAAACAGGAACTCGCACTTGGCACTGAATTATGAGTTAGTCCAAAAAAAGATATAAAAGGTACATAAAACAACCAAAGAAGACAAGATAACAGCGTGAAACCATCAAAAATTACAGATATGTTTGAGACGTATCACACCTCCCCGTAACGGCGCCAGAAAATTGCTGATCTGCAATCTCTGGCGTTAGCTAGACGAATGCTTATGACAACAAACCTTCTCCTGCAACGGCACCAGAAGAATGCTGATAGCACTCCCTAGTAATGAAACTAGAAGAATGTTGTTGACGGCCCACCAGCGCGTGGGTTCGCAGCAGTTTTCGATAGTAGAGTATTCGACCCAAATTTGTTGATTCGCACAACGGGAGGTGAGAGAATACTCTCAAGTATTAGCAGTTGAATTGTCAGATTCAACCACACCTGAAAGATTAGTATCTGCAAGCACAGTAGTAACAGCAAAGTAGCGAGTACGGCAGTGTAACGAGCAATAGCAGTGGCAAGGAACAACAGTAGTGACATCAGTAGCAAGTAGCAACAGTAGTAGCAACAGTAGCAGCAGCAGCAGAGCAAGACAAGTAACAACAGTAGTAGCAACAGTAGTAGCAGCAGCAGAGCAAGACAAGTAACAGCAGTAGGACAAACTCGTAGGCAATGGGTCGGTGATTTGTTTGGATGATATTCATCATGCAACAGCTATAACACGGAGATATATGTGGCTAGCTCCCGTTCGTCAATGTGATATAGGCATGCATTCCGTGTGTCGTCATACGTGCTTAGGGAAAAGAACTTGCATGACATCTATTGTCCATCCCTCCCGTGGCAGTGGGGTCCAAAAGGAAACTACGGGACATTAAGGTTCTCCTTTTAATAAAGAACCGGACCAACGCATTAGCACTTCGTGAACACATGAACTCCTCAAACTATTGTCATCACCGGGAGTGGTTCCAGTTATTGTCACTCCGGGGTTGCCGGATCATAACACATAGCAGGTAACTACAACTTGCAAGATCGGATCTAAAAGACACATATATTGGTGACAACATAATAATTTCAGATCTGAAATCATGGCACTCGGGCCCTAGTGACAAGCATTAAGCATGGCAAAGTAGTAGCAACATCAATCTCAGAACATAGTGGATACTAGGGATCAATCCCCATCAAAACTAACTCGATTACATGATATATCTCATCCTACTCATCACCGCCTAGCGAGCCTACGAATAGATTACTCACGAACGACAAAGAGCTTCATGGAATTGGAGAGGGAAGAAGGTTGATGATGACGATGGCGACGATTTCCCCTCTCCGGAGGCCAAGACAGACTCTAGATCTGCCCTCCAGATGAAGAATAGGTGGTGGTGGCGCCTCCGTATCGAAAACGCGACGAAAACTTCTCTTTTTATTTTTTCTGGGACGAAAGGCAACTTATAGAGCTGGAGTTGGAGGCGGCAGGGCCGTGTGGGCCCCACAAGCCTGCCCACCGCCACAAGGGGGGTGGTGGCGGCGCACGGGCTTGTGGCCCAATGGCCCACCCCCTGAGGTGGAGCTTGGCGCAGATATTTTTGATATTTTCCAAAACTGCTCCCCGTAAATTTTCAGGACGTTTGGAGAACTTTGATTTCTACACAAAAATAACACCAAGGCAATTCTGCTGAAAACAGCATCAGTCCAGGTTAGTTCCATTCAAATCACGCAAATTAGAGTCCAAAACAAGAGCAAAAGAGTTTGGAAAAGTAGATACGGTGGAGACGTATCTATCACCAACACTCCTCTCGTCGGAGGGGAGTCATCTCCATCAACATCTTCATCAGCACCATCTCCTCTCCAAAGCATAGTTCATCTCTTGTAACCAATCTCCGTCTCGCGACTCCGATTGGTACTTGTAAGGTTGCTAGTAGTGTTGATTACTCTTTGTAGTTGATGCTAGTTGGATTACTTGGTGGAAGAGTTTCTGTTCAGATCCTTGATGCTACTCATTACACCTCTGATCATGATTATTATTATGCTTTTTGAGTAGTTACTTTTGTTCCTGAGGACATGGGATAAGTCTTACTAATAATAGTCATGTGAATTTGGTATTCGTTTGGTATTTTGATATGTTGTATGTTGTCGTTTCCTCTAGTGGTGTTATGTGAACGTCGACTACATAACACTTCACCATATTTGGGCCTAGAGGAAGGCATTGGGGAGTAGTAAGTAGATGATGGGTTGCTAGAATGACAGAAGCTTAAACCCCAGTCTATGTGTTGCTTCGTAAGGGGCTGATTTGGATCCACTAGTTTAATGTTATGGTTAGATGTTGTCTTAATGCTTCTTTCGTAGTTGCGGATGCTTGCGAGAGGGGTTAATGATAAGTGGGATGCTTGTCCAAGTAAGGGCAGCACCCAAGCGCCGGTCCACCCACATATCAAACTATCAAAGTAACGAACGCAAATCATATGAACATGATGAAACTAGCATGAGAAAAATTCTCGTGTGTCCTCAGGAGCGTTTTTCCTCCTATAAGACTTTGTTCAGGCTTGTCCCTTGCTACAAAAGGGATTCAGTCACTTTGCTACACCGTTGCTACTAGTTGTTACTTGATACTTTTCACTTGCTACGTTTCACCTCACTACACCATCACTTGTTACCGCTACTTTCAGTGCTTGCAGTTATTACCTTGCTGAAAACCGTTTATCAGAGCCTTCTGCTCCTCGTTGGGTTCGACACTCTTACTTATCGAAAGGACTACGATTGATACCCTATACTTGTGGGTCATCGGCGAGCAGGGTCAGCGGCAGGAGCAACCCGGCCCGTCCGGGTCACGACAGGGCACCTTCGGGGGCTTCCCCAACCAAGGACCACAGGGCGGGTCACAGCATAAAGCCGGTCAATACCAAGTTCATAACCAGCAATATCACCCACCGGGAATATTCCAACACCCCCCCCCCCGCAAGGAGACCCCCGGCGACAGGAGGACCGGGGCGGGTTCCAAAACAACCCCAAGCAGTTGAATAGCGGGCAGTACCACCTGTTCACCACTAACACGTGTAAACGGGATCACAAGGTAAAGCACAGAACTTTCGTAGGTGAGCCGACGCTTCCACGATACTTTCACTGGTCTGAGTAACCCATAACGTGGAGCCAGGAGGACCATCCGCCCCGGGTCGACAACCCTGGCGACTTAGCCCTGGTCGTGGCTCCTCAAGTCGGAGGATACACCCTCTCCAAAGTCCTTATGGACTGGGGCAGCAGCATCAACATCTTATACTTCGACAATTTCCGGCGGATGAACCTCCTCGAGAAGGACCTAATGCCATCGTCCACGGTCTTCCATGATATTGTGCCTGGTAAGTCGGCGTACCCCATTGGGTGGATTAAACTTAATGTGGCTTTTGGCACGGAGTCGAACTAGAGGAGCGAGTCTCTCTTGTTCGAGGTGGTCAAGATCAAAAGCCCCTACCATGCGCTGCTCGGACGACCGGCTTATGCCAAGTTCATCGCCCGCCCATGTTACGTTTATCTCAAGCTCAAGATGCCTGGGCCCAAGGGTCCTATCACCGTCCACGGCGATAGTAAAATAGCCCAAGAATGCGAGGAAGGAGATGTCGCCTATGTCGAGTCAGCTTGCGCGGCCGAGGAGCTTAAGTTTCACCAATTCCGCGTCAACCCGGCAGACATGATGCCGCTCAAAAAGCCGACTATCGATTCTGAGCCACCACTCAAGTTCAAACCGACAGACGACACCAAGGTCATTGATTTTACGCCGGGCGACTCAACCAAACAGTTCACTATTGGGGCGGGTCTGGACCCCAAATAGGAAAGCGCGCTCATCGAATTCATCCATGAGAATCGGGACATCTTTGCATGGAAACCTTCTGACATGCCGGGTGTGCCGAGAGAATTCGCTGAGCACCATCTCAATACTGACCCCAAGGTTAAGCCGGTGCGGCAGTACCTCCGCCGGTTTAATGAAGAACGCCGCAAGGCAATTGGAGAAGAAGTGGCATGGCTCCTTGCCGCCGGGTTCATCATCGAGGTTTTTCACCCAGAGTGGCTGGCTAACCCGGTCTTGGTACTCAACAAGAACGGCACTTTCCGTATGTGCATCGATTACACGGACCTTAATAGAGCCTGCCCAAAGGATCCGTTCGCCCTTCCTCGCATTGATCAAATCATTGACTCGACGGCGGGTTGCGAACGTCTGTGCTTCTTGGACACTTACTCAGGATACCACCAGATAAACATGGCGGTGGCTGATCAGGAAAAGACATCCTTCATAACCCCTTTCGGAGCTTTCTGTTATGTGTCCATGCCATTTGGGCTTAAAAGCGCGGAGGCGACTTACCAGCGTTGCATCTAGAACTGCCTACACAGCCAGATAGGCCGTAACGTCCACGCTTACGTGGACAACATCATGGTCAAATCTCATCGCAAGGAATCGCTGTTGGAAGATCTCAAAGAAACATTCGACAACCTGCGTGTTTACCAGATGAGGATCAACCCCACCAAGTGTGTGTATGGTGTCCCGGCGGGGAAGCTGTTGGGTTTCTTGGTGTCAGAACGAGGAATCGAGGCCAACCCAAAGAAGATTGCCGCGATTACTTCGCTTGGGAAACCAGCCAACGTCAACCAAGTACAGCGCATGGAGGGTCGAATCGCGGCTTTGAGCCGTTTCATAAGTCCCCTTGGGGAGAAGGCCATCCCTCTCTATCAGCTACTCAAGAAGACCGATCGTTTCGTGTGGACGGATGAGTCCAACGATGCTTTCGAAGCCTTGAAGAAGCAATTAGCTAACCCACCGGTGCTAGCGGCCCCGGCAAACAAAGAGCCTATGCTCCTGTACATTGCGGCCAATTCCAGAGCCGTCAGCGTGGAAATAGTTGTCGAGCGAAAGGAGGAAGGGAAGGAATACCCCGTCCAAAGGCCGGTATACTTCATCAGCGAAGTCCTTACTCTCTCCAAGCAATGTTACCCGCATTGGCAAAAGTTGGTTTTTGGAGTGTTCACGGCGAGTTGAACGTTGAAGCATTACTTTCAGGAACACCCGGTCACGGTCGTCAGCTCTGCTCCCCTCGACGACATTATACCTAACCAAGAGGCCACTGGACGGATTGCTAAATGGGCCATCGAGCTGGGTCCTCATCAGATTCGGTATACACCGCGAACGGCTATCAAGTCTCAAGCCCTCGTGGACTTCATCAATGATTGGACCGAGTTACAAATCCCGGAGGAAAGACCAGATCTTACATATTGGACCATCTACTTTGATGGGTCCAGACAGTTGGAAGGCTCAGGGGCTGGCGTGGTGATAACTTCGCCTCACGGTGACAAGTTCTGCTATGTCCTCCGACTCATGTTTCCATGCACTAACAATGCAGCAGAATACGAAGCTTTGCTTCATGGTTTGCGACTCGCCAAGGAGATGAACCTCACAAGAGTGAGATGCTTGGGCGATTCAGATCTGGTGGCGCAGTAGGTTTCTGGCACTTGGGATTCACGAGACCCTTTGATGGCGGCTTACAGATGGGTTGTGTCGGACGTGGCGGGTCATTTCAGTGGCTACCAAGTGGACCACATCGATCGACGGCTTAATAAAGCAGCGGACGCTCTTTCCCGCCTCGGTTCACAGCGTAAGCCGGTTCCTCCCAATGTCTTTTTGGATATATTATATAACCCATCAGTCAAACTGCCTTCGGAAGAAGACCTGGCGGTACCAGACCCCAAATCTCAACTTGTGGCGGGTCTTCACGCTACTCCGGATTGGGCGATTCCCTATATAGCGTATCTCACCAGAGGCGAGTTACGTGCTGATGAGTTGCTAGCTCGCCAAGTTATCCGCCGGTGCAAATCTATGGTCATACATAATGGCGAGTTACATAAGCGTAGCACCTCCGGAGTATTCCAAAGATGCGTTTCTTCTAAGGAAGGTTGTATGATCCTCAATGAGATTCATGCGAGCGACTGTGGTCACTATGCGGGATCGCGATCCTTGGTTTCTAAAGCCTTCAGACATGGGTTCTATTGGTTGACAGCTCACGCAGACGCGGAGGAAATCGTTCGCCGATGTGATGGCTGCCAAAAGTTTGGGTGACAAACGCATGTGCCGGCTCAAGAATTGCGGATGATACCAATCACTTGGTCGTTTGCAGTCTGGGGCTCGATATGGTCGGCCCTTTCAAAATGTCGTCTAATAAAAAGACTCATCTGTTGGTGGTGGTTGACAAATTTACCAAATGGGTGGAAGCAGAACCTGTTAGCAGTTGCTACGCTGAGAGGGGTGTCAAATTCTTGAAAAAACTAATTTTCCGGTTTGGATATCCACATAGTATCATTACAGATAATGGTACCAACCTTTCCAAAGGTGCAATGCAAGAGTTTTGCTCACGGGAGCATATCCGGCTTGATTTTTCTGCGGTGGCGCCCCCCCATTCTAATGGACAGGCAGAGAGGGCGAATCAGGAGATATTATGAGGGATTAAGCCCCGATTCATGGTGCCCTTGGAACGCACGCCAGGATGTTGGCTGGAGGAATTGCCATCAGTTTTGTGGAGTATCAGGACGATTCCAAACCTCTCCACTGGTTTTACTCCTTTCTTCCTGGTCTATGGGGCAGAGGCGGTGTTACCAAGCGACATCAAACATGATTCTCCGCGAGTCGCCGCTTACGTGGAGCAGGATAACGAGTCAGCACGGCAAGACTCGCTGGACGCCTTGGAGGAGGAACGTGACTTGGCCGCGTCACGGTCGGCGATTTATCAACAGGATCTACGCCGTTATCATAGTCGTCGGGTCAAGATCCGAGCTTTCCAAGAAGGCGACTTAGTGCTCCGTTTGATTCAAGATCATACTAGTATGCACAAGTTGTCGCCTCCATGGGAGGGACCGTTTGTCATCAGCAAGAATCTTCGGAATGGTTCCTACTATTTGATGGATATTCGTCCAGATCGACCAACCATGGAGGTTGAGACAACTTGCCCCTCGAACATAGCCCATCTGCGGCCTTATTATACATAGAGCCATGAGCTCCCTTTTTTCTATTTTATCAAGTTTTTGTAATACATGAATTATGAAAGCAATAAAGCCGGCACCCACGAATTTCGGGGTCTTTTGTCGTTTCAGCTTTTGAAAGCATGAGTCTTTATTGTTCTATAAGTCGCCCAAACATGGACGCTATCAGCATCAAAGAGCATAAGTCGCCATGCTGCACTTATTTCAAAACTGGATGCTGGTAAGCCAAAGAGGACCAAAAGTTGCCATGTCGCACAGTTCAAACATAGCCGCCTTATATGGTTTTTTGAGAAGTAAACCGGTTTACTTGGGGGCTACTAGTCCCCAAGTCGTTTTGCAGTAAGAGCGTATACGCTTCTGTAATCCTATGTCTGGTTTCTTCCTAAACCGTAGGTCACTTGGGGGCTTCCACTCATTGAGTTCTGCCTGAATACCCTCTTGGCTAGCGATAAATTACCGCATTACAAATGGTTATACTGGACTATGTATTGAACAAGTCGCCACATGGACCTACGTACTCAAGGCGAGTCAATCTGTTATTTGGACCCTGAACTCGTCTTGGTTAAAACATAAAAGGTACCGGCCAGAGTCACACATGGAAAATAGAGAAACCATTGGTTCATTGAACCCGCTTCACAGAAGCCTGACTCGCGCCTGATCAGCCGGTCTAAAATAACAAAGCTTTTTTGAAAAGCTTCCTAAGGGTAACACTAGAGTTATGCAGACTCGTCTTATCCTATCGAAACACATTGAGTCGATAAAATTTTCTTTTGAACTGGTCTTGATTATAACTCGCCCTGGTTCATGCTTTTCTAACCCGGGGGCTGATTTCTCTCTCGCCCTGATTCAGGGGGTTGTTATTTTCTAACAGGCCAAGACAAATTTGGAGCCATTGCTTGGTTCATAAAACGTTGCACGCGAGTCATGAAAAGATTTAGGGACTACAAATGGTTCCGTCCAAAAGACAATATGGCATGTTTGGTGTTTCACCCACACTAGCAAGATAATTACATGGCTCTCACAGCCAAAATGGGTATCACTCTCTAGCAAAGGAAGAATCCCTGGGCGAGTCAAGCCGCCGCTGAGTCGCCTTGCCTTGAGCTTTCGCCGCTTTCAATTCGTAAGTCGCCCAGTTTCCAGTTACACTTGGACAAAGAGATGAACTCATCCTCCTCAGCCAGGAAGTCGGACCAGTCCAAGTCGAGGTTAAAAGGATTCCTGGGGCGTCTGGGAACCAAGCTAGCAATCTGATATGAAGGAGGCATCACTTTCTTTTTATTTTCATCATAGGCGGACTGATACTTATTCAGGTCAAAACTCGCCGCCAATTGAGTTGCCGCGTAGAGCGATTCTACGATGGTCTGCTTATAATCCAGTTCGGTGAATTCTGTGCCATCAACCTTCAGCTCAGGGTAGCCGGCAACTATTTCCTCGGTTTTAAGTTCCGGGGCATACGCAGGCACCGACTTAGGGTGTTCAACACACCTGTTCGGGCGGCTGATCTCTTTAGTTCTTCTACTTGCGGAGTCAATGTGGACAAGAAGCTGAGCATTTGCTTGATGGTCATTGTTGGTTCCTTACTGCCCATCACTGCCTTGATTGATAACACGCCTCCCGTGTACAGCTGCTCAGCAAAGGTGTATATGGCTCTCAGTTTAGTCATACAGTCGTCTGGCAGATTGACGGCTCGGGCACCTGCAACAGTAGCATAAGTATTTGGAGATTTTTTTTATCCCAACTTGGTTATTCAAGAGAAGTTCAGCGATCAAACTTACCAAACATGGCGACTGTCATATTGGATATTTGTTTTTACAAGCCAGTCAGCTCCTGTTGGGCGGCTTTCAGTTTTCTTCTGCCTGTTCAGCACACTTCAAGATGGCGGCTTGGTCAGCGTTGGCTTTCTTCTCAAACTTCTCCTAGTTGGCCTTCATGTTTTCTAACTCGGCCTGCAGCAAGCGGAATTTATCTTCTAGCCCAGAGTAAGCATCCTGTTGACCAGTCAAATTCTTCTTCAAGTCGGCAACCGCCGCCTCAATCTGGGCCATAGACTCCTGCACATAATATTTGGGGAGACAAGTCTTAGAATTTTTGCAAGCAATACTCCTCACACTTGGGTGCTAATGTATGATTTTTTATCAAAAAGTCATACCATACACAAGACCCGACTCATCTTCTAAAAAGATGACCCGACCCTTGGGGGCTACAGGTTGAAGTTTTTCTATTTCAAGACCCGACTCATCTTCTAAAAAGATGACCCGGCCCTTGGGGGCTACAGGTTGAAGTTTTTCTATTACAAGACCCGGCTCATCTTCTAAAAAGATGACCCGGCCCTTGGAGGCTACAGGTTGAAGTTTTTCTATTACAAGACCCGGCTCATCTTCTAAAAAGATGACCCGACCCTTCGGGGCTACAGGTTGAAGTTTTCTATTACAAGACCCGGCTCATCTTCTAAAAGATGACCCGGCCCTTGGGGGCTACAGGTTGAAGTTTTCTACTGCAAAGACCCAGCTCATCTTCAAAAATATGACACCCCTTGGAAGGCTAATGAGTATAGGAACATATATCCGCATACCTCGTGTTTAGTCTTCATAAGTCGGAGCAGGCTTTTGTTCAGCTCAACGTCCTTTTCCAGGTGAGTTGTGAAGCTAGAGCATAGCTCGTCGAATTCCAGCTTCTCGTATTGAGGAAGTTTGAGGTGTTCTGAGTCGCCGTCAGGGGAAAGACGACTTCCCTTCGATGTATGTTTGGAGAGCATGGCAGTTGGAGGAGTAGAGTAACCAAAGCCGGTAACCACGACATTTGGATCGTTGGTCGCCTTGAGAGGGATTGGCGGGTAACTCGGGCCAGCGGTTTCTTTCAAAATGATGGGCGAGTCATCCCGGGCATCAGGAATGTCGCCCGGAGGAATGTCGCCTGCAGGAATGTTGCAAGCCGCCTTTTGCTCCCCTTCAGCCTCAGGAATAGGTGTATCCACACCTAAGGCATCAGATGATTGTTGTGGAGAAAGAGAGTCGCCGGTTTTCTTCTTCTTTGCTTGTGCCCTATGATAAAGTGCCAAGGTTGAAAGCACATGTTATGGTTTAAAGAGCTTGGGTTAACAGTGTAAACTTACCCTTGCACGTGAACCATCGGCGGGAGAGCAGAGATAGCCGAGTCACCAGATGTGGGAGGAGAAGTCTGACAGGAAAAAGACTTGAAAGTCACAAAAATTGCGGGTTATATTTCACACGCTAGAAGATATAACAAAGACAGGCGTACCTCATTGGTCTGTTTGCGACCGGTCGTTTTCTCGGGCAGTCATGTGACCAAGTCGCCAGAGCGACTGCGGGTCTTGCGTGAGGGGGTGAATCTTTCTTTCTTAAAAAGGAAATCAGGGTCCATATAAGCATGAGGATGAGATATGGGCACTTTTTTGCAGATCCACCTCGCTGGTCTAGGGGAAGAAGAAGGTGAGTCGGAAGAAATGGAAATTACCTCGACTGCATCATTCTTGCTCTCATCATCATCACCCTACATGAAAAGATATATGGTATAAACTTAAGTCGGAACATGTAGAGAAGGGACAAGGAAAAAAGCCTTACCTCAGAATTTGCTTCGTCTGCATGAGAGTCGCCAACAAAAGATGAATCTTTGATGGCGGTATTCTTCCTGCTCACCGTCTTCTTTTTCTTGGGTGGCGCCTTGGTGGACTTTGGGGGGGCGGCTTTGGGACCCCTCCTCCAGAACACATCAGTTTTCTGACAAACAAAGGCAGGTCTTTGACCACGAAAGTTGCTAAAGTATAAACAAGACAAATGGCGGCTTAGATTCTTACCACAGGCACCGGGTTGGCACGGCAGAAGCCTCTAAGCCCAACTTTGGCACATTCTTCCAGAGACTCGCCGGTTAATCTCTTGATGACTTCGACGATTTCGCTCTCTGAAAGTTGGCGGCGACTAGCACGCTGTGGATGCTCTAAAGTGCCATCATAATCATACATCAACCCATCGCGGCGGCTCAAGGGAAGGATGTTCCACTCTATCCAGCAACAGAACAGGTCGATCCCGATGAGCCCGTTGTTGTACAAGAATTTCAGATCTGAAAAAAGTGGAATGAACTCCGACTCTTCTTCTTCAGTAAGCTTGTCAGGGAATTTGAAATCCATAGGCAAGCGATCCGCTCTGAAACCTGGAAGAGGATTCTCGCCTGGTGGAGTAGTGTTCTGGCAGTAGAACCATGACTCGGGCCATCCTTTGGGGTGGCTGGGCAAAAGAAATGCCGGGAATCCATGCTCGCGGCGTCTCTGAACGTTGACTCCTCCAAGCTCATGGTTAGGACCGTTGGAAAACTCGGTCTGGCGGTTTAAGTGGAAGAAGTTCCAGAACAAAGGGATCGAGGGTTCTTTTTGTAAGTACACTTCACAGAAGACCTGGAATTGGCATAGATTGGTGATGGAGTTGGGTCCTAGGTCCTGAGGATGAAGGTTGAGGAAGTCCAGGGCGTCTCGGAAGAACTTTGATCGGGGCGGCTTGAATCCGCGCTCGAGGTAGTCGGTAAAGATCACCACTTGTCCTGGTCCCGGGTTGGGAATCGGCTCGCGCGGGGCGGTTATCCAACCAATAACCTCTTTACTGTCAAGGAGACCCGCCTCGACGTATTTCTCGAGGGTGGCATCGTCGACTTTGGTTGGCAACCAATCACACTTCGTAATGGTCATGACTACAAAAAAAATGGAGTGCGAGGCGACTCAGCAAAGATTAGAAAGTATTCTAACTCACTGGTACGGGTCCCTGGTGTTCACAAAGGGTTTAGTAACTCGTCTATCATACTGAAAGGAAGGGACGTTCTGACTACCATAATCAAACTGAGTCGCCACAAGGACTGAAGTTAAAAGGCGACTCTTGAAAATGCTCTTGTCCTTAGAGATATTCTCGATGGGTGAAAAAGCATGTTCCTATGTACAGGCGGAAAGCTATAGATCTATGGACAGGTAAAAAATATGGAAATATCACCCAAGGTAATGGCAATTAACTGCGCGCACAGTACAACTACAGAGCTGGTCAGCGGAGCACGGGTTTTGAACTAGCAGGAGGTTGAAATTAAAATGGTCGATGCCTATTGCAATCTGAAGCTAATCATGGCAACGAAGTGCAGATCTAACATATCTAGAGGTGTTCATCCTGCCATGGAGTTAAGAGCTACGGCCATGGAGATCTTGGTCTACACCTAAGAGAGGGAAGAAGCGTACCTGACAATAGGGATCGCCGCTGGGAACGGAGGCTCGGGCCTTCGTGTTCCTTGCCGACGGGAGAGCCACGGTCGATGGAGGAAGACTCCGGGAGCCGAGGATGGTGCCAGGCGATGGAGCCGAGGACGACACCGGGACGCTGGAGCTCGGAGACGATGTCGAGAGGCCGGTGCACGGAGACGAAGGCGAAGACGAAGGAGGAATGGGGGTAGGTGACGAGCCTCTTCTTCCCCCCCCCCATTTCTCTCGTTATTTAAGGAGCAGGAACGGGAAACAAGGCTGTCAATGCGGGAATCGAGGCGACAAGTCGGTAAACACAATGATGGCGCCTAGATTTTCAAGATAAACAATTATGGGCAAAAGATTCGCTAACAGTTAAAGTGTTTGGGAACTAGAGCTGAGGAGCTGAGGCGACACCCTTTAATACTATATGGCGACTCGGGTTAGAGTGCCATGAATGGCGGCTCAACGTTCATTGAAGGCTGGAAATAAGGAGAGTCGCCCCAAGATTGAAGGGAGTTTATTGACACGAATGAATTCATGACAATCTGGGGCTAATGTTGGGGATGTTACCTGTTGGTAACCCGCCCTTAATGGGCCGGGTCACCAAAGGGGCGACTCACCTTCAGCCATGTCTCCAGTGGCCCAAGAGTTGTAGGGCGGTTCAAGAAGACCGTACGGATGATGGAACGTCGAGGAAGCTTTGAGTCGTGAGGAGCACAGCGACTTAGAGATAAGGAAAACTACCAAGTGTAGGATAGCAGGACTTTGTAAACCCTAGGGCCTCGACCTGTATATAAAGGCGAGTCCTCGTGAAAGGTCAGGCGAGTTAGAGAGAGTCGAGAGCTAGGTCAGGCGAGTTACGCCCTCCTTGTAATCGAAACCATCATCAATCTACACAAAGAAGGACGTAGGATTTTACCTCCTCACGAGGGGCGGAACCTGGGTAAATCTGAGTCTCGCTTTCACTCACCCCCTTTGAGTCGCCACCAAGGTGCGATGGCTCCATCTTTAAGTCCTTTCACGAGGACATCTGCCGTGACAAAACCACGACAGTTGAGGATGTCACAACTCTCCCCTACTAATAAGAATTCTCGTCCCGAGAATTAAGAGGTAGAAGGAAAGAGCTCGGGATATTCATCACGAAGATGATCCTCGCGTTCCCATGTGGCTTCATCTTCAGAATTATTTGACCACTGCACTTTAAGAAACTTGGTGACTTTGCGACGAGTCTGACGTTCATCCTGGTCGAGAATGCGGACCGAATGCTCTTTTTAAGAGAGGTCTTGTTACAGCTCAAGCATATCATGATCCACTGCTCGAATAGGAACCTTGAAGAAACAACGGAGCTGAGACACATGGAAGACATCGTGAACCTGAGAAAGGTTCGCCGGTAGTTCCAATTGATAAGCCACTTTTCCACGCCTGTCGAGAACAGTGAAAGGACCAACATAGCGAGGAGCTAACTTGCCCTTGATCCCAAAACGGTGTACACCTCTCATTAGTGTGACATGAAGATAAGCCTTTTCGCCAGGTTGATAGACCATATCTTGGTGATGACGGTCATACTAACTCTTCTGACGAGACTGAGCAACCTTCAGATTCTCACGAATAATGTGTACTTGATCTTCGGCATGTTGGATAATATCCAGACCAAAGAGTGATCGTTCCCTAGTTTCTGACCAATTCACAGGAGTTCGACACCTTCGTCCATACAATACTTCGAAAGGCGCCATCTTCAAACTAGCTTGATAGCTATTGTTGTAGGAGAACTCGGCATATGGGAGAGATTCCTCTCATTTCTTACCGAAAGAAACGACACAAGCTCGAAGCATGTCCTCGAGAATTTGGTTGATTCGTTCAACTTGTCCCTGGGATTGAGGATGAAATGCGGTGCTGAAGAACAGATTAGTCCCCATAGCTTTCTGAAAACTTTCCCATTATTTTGAAGTGAACAAGCTGCCCTGGTCCGAGCTGATTACCAACGGAATACCATGAAGTGAAACAATTCTTGACATATAAAGATCTACCAGTTGACTAGCATTAATTGTTTCTTTGACTGCCAGAAAATGTGCAACTTTGGACAGCCGGTCAATGACGACAAGAATAGCACCGTTACCTTTCTGATATTTGGGAAACCCAGTGACAAAGTCCATTTCAACATGGTCCCATTTCCACTCAAGAATAGAGATAGGTTGCAAAGTACGAGCTGGCTTTTGATCTTCTGCTTTGATATCCCGACTAATACGTCTCCAACGTATCTACTTTTCCCAACTCTTTTGCCCTTGTTTTGGACTATAATTTGCATGATTTGAATGGAACTAACCTGGACTGACGTTGTTTTCAGCAGAATTGCCTTGGTGTTATTTTTGTGCAGAAATCAAAGTTCTCCAAACGTCCTGAAAATTTACGGGTAGCAGTTTTGGAAAATATCAAAAATACATGCGCCAGAATCCACCTGAGGGGGTGGGCGAGTGGGCCACAAGCCCCTGCTCCGCCACCACCCCCTGGTGGCGGTGGGCAGGCTTGTGGGGCCCAGAGGCACCTGCCGCCCCCAACTCTAGCTCTATAAGTTATCTTTCGTCCCAGAAAAAATAAGAAGAGAAGGTTTCATCGCGTTTTCGATACGGAGGCGCCGCCACCACCTGTTCTTCATCTGGAGGGCAGATCTGGAGTCCGTCTTGGGCTCCGGAGAGGGGAAATCGTCGCCATCGTCATCATCAACCTTCTTCCCTCTCCAATTCCATGAAGCTCTTCATCGTTCGTGAGTAATCTATTCGTAGGCTCGCTGGACGGTGATGAGTAGGATGAGATCTATCATGTAATCGAGTTAGTTTTGATGGGGATTGATCCCTAGTATCCACTATGTTCTGAGATTTGATGTTGCTACTACTTTGCCATGCTTAATGCTTGTCACTAGGGCCTGAGTGCCATGATTTCAGATCTGAAATTATTATGTTGTCACCAATATATGTGTGTTTTAGATCCGATCTTGCAAGTTGTAGTTACCTACTATGTGTTACGATCCGGCAACCCCGGAGTGACAATAACCGGAACCACTCCCGGTGATGACCATAGTTTGAGGAGTTCATGTGTTCACCAAGTGCTAATGCGTTGGTCCGGTTCTTTATTAAAAGGAGAACCTTAATATCCCGTAGTTTCCTTTTGGACCCTGCTGCCACGGGAGGGATGGACAATAGATCGCATGCAAGTTCTTTTACCTAAGCATGTATGACGACACACGGAATGCATGCCTACATCACATTGACGAACGGGACCGAGCCACATATCTCTCCGTGTTGTAGCTGTAGCATGATGAATATCATCCAAACAAATCACCGACCCAATGCCTACGAGTTTGTCCTACTGTTGCTACTGTCGTTACTTGTCTTGCTCTGCTGCTACTACTGGTGCTACTGTCGTTACTTGTCTTGCTCTGCTGCTACTACTGTTGCTACTACTGTCACTTGTCTTGCTCTACTTCTACTGTTGCTACTACTGTCGCTTGCTACTGTTGCTACTTGCTACTGCTGTCACTACTGCTGTTCCTTGCCACTGCTATTTCTCATTACACTTCTGATACCCGCTACTTCGGTGTTACTACTTTGCTGTCACTATTGTGCTTGTAGATACTAATCTTTCAGGTGTGGTTGAATCTGACAGATTCAGCTGCTAATACTTGGGAGTATATTCTCACCTCCTAAGGCTTACCTACAAATTGGGGTCAAATACTCTACCCTCGAAAACTGTTGCGAACCCACGCGCTGGTGGGCCATCAACAACATTCTTCCAGTTTCATTGCCGGGGAGTGCTAGCAGCATTCTTCTGGTGCCGTTGCAGGAGAAGGTTAGTTGTTATAAGCATTCATGTAGCTAACACTAGAGATTAAAGGATCAGCACTTTTCTGTACCCATTGCCAGGGAAGCACAGCTGATGTCAGCATTTTTCTGGCGCCGTTGCCGGGGAGGTATTGCTATATTCTTTGAGTCACTTGGGATTTATATCTGCTGATTACTATGAAGAATCTGAAGGATCCGAAGACCAAAGTCTTGCCCTCAACTACGAGGGGAGGTAAGGAATTGCCATCTAGCTCTGCACTTGATTCACCTTTAGTTATGAGTAAGTTTGCGACATCACCTCCTGCTAGAAATCTTGATATGTCGCTTGTGCATGATGATGCTTGTGATACTACTGCTATAGATGCTATGCTTGATACTATGCCTGATGATGCTATGCCTGATACTATGCTTGATACTATGTCTGGTGATGCTATGCCTGATACTATGCTTGATGCTATGCTCGATACTGCTAGAGATGCTATGCTTGATACTGCTTTGCCTAATGATGCTAGAGATGCTACTATGCCTGATGATGCTATGCTTGATACTGCTAGAGATACTCCATTGCCTGATGTTCCACTGGGAGCGTTCCTTGATGCTCATATTGCTAGAGTTACTACCAATGCTCGTGATGCTTCTGAAACTACCGATACTATTGAGATAGAACCTGCTTTTGCTCCTGCTAGATCTAGCTCTCCTAGATATGAATTGCCTGATATACCTGAGGGTTACGTTATGGAGGGAGAGATAGCTGAGGATTTTCTTGCGTGAAAGGATTCCTATGACGCTGAGAAATTAGTTCTCAAGTGGGAGGAAAAATCTCGGGAACTTAGGATGAAAAATGATCCGAAGTTTGCCACTTCGCCTATCTTTGTCACCGATAAGGATTATGAATTCTCTGTCGACCCTGAGATAATCTCTCTAGTCGAATCTGATCCTTTTCACAGTTATGAGTCTGAGATGATCATAGCCCATCTTGCAAACTATCCGAAATAGCCAACCTTTTCACTAATGAGGAGAAGATCCGCCACTACTATATCCTTAAGATGTTTCCTTTCTCTCTAAAGGATGATGCTAAAGCCTAGTTCACCTCTCTTGCTCCTGGATGTGTGCGTAGTCCCAAGGAGATGGTCTATTACTTCTGTGAGAAATATTTCCCTGCCCATAAGAAGCAAGTCTTCCACAAGAAATATTTCCCTGCCCATAAGTTGCAGGAAATATACAACTTTGCTCAACTCCAAGAAGAGAGTCTTCCACAAGCTTGGGGGAGGCTTGTCTAGATACAGAATGCTTTGCCTGATCACCCTCTCAAGAAGAACGAGATACTTGATATCCTCTATAGCGGACTTACCGATGCCTCTAGAGACTACCTAGATAGTTGTGCCGGTTGTGTTTTTAGGGAACGAACTGTAGAACAAGGTGAGACTCTGCTGACTAACCTCTTGATCAATGATAATGCTTGGACAATTCCCGAACCACCTCCTAAGCCAATTCCTAAGAAAAGAGGTATTCTATTCCTCAGTCCTGAAGATATGCAAGAAGCCAAGAAATCTATGCAAGATAAAGGCATTAGATCTGAAGATGTCAAAAATCTACCACCTATCGAAGAGATCCATGGTCTCGATAACCCGATACAGGTAGTAGAAGTGAATTCTCTACGTAGGTTTAACGAGAGTGATATTCCTTTTGATAAACCTGCTAGCCTATGCTTTGATGAATTTGACAACTTTGTTGCCAAACAACAGAGTTTCAATGATTATGTTAGCAGGCATTTGGAACAAAGTGCTCGTATGCTTAGACATTTAAGTGCTTGTGTACACAGAAATGTCAAAGCTCTGAAGCTCCAGAGTAAACATGCCTCTATGATTACTACTCAGGTAGAACAAGTACTTAAAGCTCAGAATGACCTGCTCAATTAATTAAATGACAACTCTGTCAGAGTCATTACTAGAGGAGGCAAAATGACTCAGGAACCTTTGTATCATGAAGGTCATCCTGAGAGAATTGATCAAGATTCTCAAGGAATCAATGATGATACACCTAGTCATCCTAAAGAGAAGAAGAAGGATGATAGAAACCTGCACGCCAGTTCACCAAATACTGTCACACCTGAAGAACCTAATGATATTTCTGCGTCTGATGCAGAAACACAATCAGGTGATGAACATGAACCTGGTGACAATGTGGACAGCGATGTTCCTAATAATGCTCAATCTAGACATGATGAGGATGTGGAGATTGAACCTACGGTTAATCCTGATAATCCACAACCTAAGAAGTACGACAAGAATGACTTTACTGCTAGGAAGCATGGTAAAGAAAGAGAGCCATGGGTTCAGAGACCTATGTCCTTTCCTCCTAAGCCATCCAAGAAAAAGGATGATGAGGATTTTGAGCGTTTCGTTAAGATGATAAGACCCGTCTTTCTACAGATGCAGTTAACTGATATGCTCAAGATGTCTCCGTATGCCAAGTACATGAAAGATATCGTGACTAATAAACGAAAGATACCAGATCTTGAGATCTCCTAAGAAACTTGGTGATCCGGGAGTGCCCACTATACCTTGCTCCATTAAAGGAAACTACGTAAGAACTGCCTTATGTGACCTTGGAACCGGTGTTAGTGTTATGCCGCTCTCTCTTTATCGTAGACTTGAGTTGGATAAGTTGACACCCACTGAAATTTCTCTGCAAATGGCCGACAAATCAACTGCTTTCCCTATCGGCGTTTGCGAGGATGTGCATGTTGTGGTTGCTAATACCACTATCTTAACAGACTTTGTTATCTTGGATATTCCGAGGACGGTGCCATGGCTATCATCCTCGGAAGACCCTTTTTAAACACTGCAGGGGTTGTTATAGATTGCAACAAAGGCAATGTCACTTTCCACATCAACGGTAATGAGCACACAGTGCACTTCCCGAAGAAACGATATCCAGTACATTGCATCAATGCTATCGAAAAGACTTCATCGATTCTTGTTGGGAGCTTTGAATGCCCTATTCCTCGTGTCAAGATGAAGTATGATTTGCTTGTTGGGGAGATTCATATCCCCATTGAGGTGACTTAGTGGCTATTTTAAAATTCTCCGTTCTCTCTTGCGATTCGAGAAGGTTTTGTCATAAGGACTTGATCAATCCCATTGATGGATTTCTTTCGATGACCATGAAACGGATGAATCACAGAGTCACATACCTCTGTTTTGAGTCTTCATTTTCTGTTGCTTAGAAGAAAAATGATAGAATTTGTTTATCTTTTCCTGTTTTCTGTTCTAGCGTCCCGGAGAAAATACCTTGAAAATAAAAGTTCTCCGATGGTCCTGAAAACTTAGTATGATTTTTTCTAGAATTTTTGAAAATTTCTGAGCAATGAGAGCTGGTCAGGGTCCTGACGAGTGGGCTACAAGCCCCCCCCACCGCCACCTACCCCCTGGTAGCGGGGTGCAATCTTGTGGGGCCCACAGGCACCCCTTCCACTCATTCCAGCTCTCAGCCTCTTCTTCCACCTCTAGAAAAAATTGTTTCGCAGCTCAAACCCGTGTTCTTGCTCATTTGGCTGTGATTTTCGATCTCCTTGCTCAAAGCACCATTCTCCGAGCTGTTTTGGGGAAATTACTCCTTGGTAAGTGACTCCTCCATTGGTCCAATTAGTTTTTGCTCTAGTGCTTTATCCTTCGAGAATTCTTGCTGCCTTGGTGATCCTGTTCTTGAGCTATAAAAGTTGATTTTAGCTGGTCCCAATTAGTTTTAGCGCGTGATACGGTCTCTAGGCACTAGTAGGAGTAGTTGCTACAAGGTGTGGTGGGTCTTTATTCACTTTTCTCTTGAACTTCAAAAATTTCAGCAAAAGGAAATTATGTTCAGGAGGAAGTTTCATGGTGGTTCCTCAAGTAAGAAGGGTCCTCGTCTCTCCTTTCGGGATCCCGAACCTTTTCAACTAAGGGACGCACCGGTGCAACCATGTGAATGGCCTTCCGATGAGTTCATGATCGAAGCGGGCTTCAAGGATGAGTTGGATGCACTTGTCCGCAATGCCGGGTTAGAAGAATTCCTCTCAGATAAATGTGAACAGTATGCTATGCTCACTGCCTCTTTCGTGCGTAGATTTAAATTTTTAGCTGGGCATGAATCATCCATACTGTTTGATTTGTACGATTAATCCTATACCGTGGGTCTGGAGGATTTCAATAGGATTTGCAAGATACCCGATGGAGGTAGTGTTATTGGTCCTCCCAAGTCTTCTGTCAGAGACTTTGTCTCTAGTATAACTGTTGGAGAAACCAGAGATATCATGCAAGCCACCATAGGAAGCATCAATTTCCCTGCCTTGCACTACCTTGCCCTCTTCATAGGTAGGTGCATTAACGGCAAGGGTGCACATTGTCACCTATCCGCTTCCGATCTTAGTATCCTTAAGAGCGCAGTAACAGGTGACAGGAGCTTCAATACGGGAGCTATTATAGCAAGGAGGCTGGATAAAAATGCCAGTGAGGGGTTTTTTTGGCGGAATTTATGCTACACGCTTAGCAAATTTTCTTGGAGTACCCATCCATCCAGAAGACCCTCCTCTCCGTACAGCCTACCTTGATCGTGTCGCTCTAACACCCTACCGGTTCCTTGAGAGAGATCATGGATCTCTTCTATACCGCTTGATATTTAACCGGCAGCGTGTTTTCCATATTACCCTTCCTGCTCCTGCTTTCTTTGACTTTCAGGTTCAACGAAGATACTACATAACCATAGGAGAAGCAGAGGAGTATGAGAGGGAGGCGACGGCTGCTCGACTTCGCGAGACAGCTATTCAGGCAGTGGCTGCAGCACTTCCGTATAACACTCATTATGACTTTGGGTTTCGCCAGGATCATCCATGGGAGTAGACCAAGCTAGGCCAAAAGCCTAATCTTGGTGGAGTACATGTTCTCACCGACTTTACATTCATGCTTATGCTTTCACTTTGTTAGCCGGTGTTTACACTTTGCCACCGTATTATCCATGCTAGTTTATTTTTGTTTTCTTGTTTTCTTGTTTCGTGTCCTTTTGAGAAAAACCAAAAAGATTTTTCTTTCTTCTTTTGCTTGTTGGGAGCTTTCCCGTGTAAATAGTTTTCTTTTTCTTTGTGTCAAGGTAGAAGATATTGGTTACAATGCTTAGTGGTTCGTACATGCTTACATGTTTAGCTTTCAAAGAGCCATATTATCTTGTCTTCTGCTTTGTGTTTGCGTGCAGATTCAGCTTAGTCCAATGCACTTATTATCGTTTTCATCGTTCGATCGTGCAAATGAAAGGCAACAATGATGATATATGATGAAGTGACTGAGACTGAAAAGCTGGTATGAACTCTATCTATTTTGTTTTTGTAAATATGACTAGCTTGTCAACCCAGATTTAGCTTTGTTGTGAGAGAACCATGTTTGCAATGACAACTTAGAGATCATAGTTTATGATGCCATGCTTATTTAGCTGAGAGCTTATAATGGTTTGTCTTGAATGCCAACATAGTTCTATGTTGGCATTCAAGACAAACCATTATAAGCTCTCAGCTAAATAAGCATGGCATCAGAAACTATGATCTCTAAGTTGTCATTCCAAACATGGTTCTCTCACAACAAAGCTAAATCTGAGTCGACAAGCTAGTCATATTTATAAAAACAAAATAGATATAGTTCATACCAGCTTTTCAGTATCAGTCACTTCATCATATCATCATTGTTGCGTTTCATTTGCATGATCGAACGATGAAAACGATAATAAGCGCATTGGACTAAGCAGAATCTGCAGGCAAACACAAAGGAGAAGACAAAATAATATGGCTCTTTGAAAGCTAAACAGGTAAGCATGTAAGAACCACTAAACATTGTAACCAATATCTTCTACCTTGACACAACGAAAAAGAAAACTATTTACATGGGAAAGCTCCCAACAAGCAAAAGAAGAAACAAAAATCTTTTTGGGTTTTCTCAAAAGGACACAAAACAAGAAAACAAAAATAAACTAGCATGGATAATACAGTGGCAAAGTGTAAACACTGGCTAACAAAGTGAAAGCATAAGCATGAATGTAAAGTCGGTGAGAACACGTACTCCCCCAAGCTTAGGCTTTTGGCCTAGCTTGGTCTACTCCCAAGGTGGAAAATAACCAGCTCCAGGATACTCCGGAGTAGACTGTGGATGCCACTGCTGTGTGAGCTCCTCCGGCTCCCACTGATAAACTGGCGTTTGGTACTCGACTGGCGGCTCTGGCACGGGTGCTTGTGGTTGGGCCAAGCCCCAATATGCGTAGATGTCCGCGGGCATAATAGTGTACCTGCCTGCATGAAGATCAAACAAAGAAGGAGTAGGGAAAGTAATAGTCTCTCGAGTACCCTGACTAAACACCAGGTTATAAATCATCCGTCTACTAGCATCTCTATCCAGAAAATCATGGCGAACCATGCTGTCATAACCTAGATATCTCTCAGGGAGAAGCATCTCCTTCCTCTCCGAGTCTAATGGGTATCTCAAAGTGTCTGGCAAGACGGGTAGCATAGATACCTCCATAGACAACACCTTTAGAACGGTTCAGGTTCAACCATTGATCTGCTATAGCACCCAAGTTATAAGTCTTATCGTTATAAAGGCCTTCGCGCAAAACCGCAAGGTCTGGAGAACTATGTGACCCAGCCTCCCCACGGCAAATCGAACATTTTCCCACAAATAGTGAGAAGTACCAAAGCGCAGGAAAATGTATGCTAGCAATTCTAGCGCGAGACACTCCTCTCTCCTCTCCAACAGCAATAGAACCAATGAAATCCTCCAAGTCCCGTGGACGAGGGTCACGGATATCCCCAACATAAGGTAATTTGCATACATTGCAAAAATCATGCAGCGCCATGCACTGGGGGACATCGTATATCATGAACTCAACCATGGGAGGATTCTTCCTCGGATAAAAGTTGAAGCTTTGAACGAAAATATTGGTGAGGAGGAGGTATTGTGGGCACTTATCTTCACCAAACGCAGTAAGACCTGCGTTCTCCACCAAGTAATACAAGTCTTCATAAAGTCCGGCGGCGTGCAAAAAATCATCACTTGGCCACTCACACGCTCGAATTTCTGTGACTCGATGGACTACGTACTTGGGGTGATTCTTCTCATCCTCCTTGGTGTTACGGCTTGAAGAGCCTCTCAAGAACCTCCTCATCTTTTCCCTTTCCTAGCTCTGAAAAATTCTGAAATTTTTAGAGACTTTGAAGGAAAATTAAATAAGTATTAACCCAACTTGTAGTAACTACTCCTACTAGTGCCAAGAGATCGTATCACGCGCTAAAACTACTTGGGACCAGCTAAAATCAACCTTTCTAGCTCAAGCACAGGGTCAACAAGGTAGAAAGAATTCGCGAAGGATAAAGCACTACAGCAAAAATTAATTGGACCAATGGAGGAGTCACTTACCAAGGAGTAATTTTCCCAAAACGGTTCGGAGAATGGTGCTTTGAGCAAAGATATCGAAAATCACAGCCAACTGAGCAAGAACACGGGTTTGAGCTGCGAAACAATTTTTTCTAGAGGTGGAAGAAGAGGCTGAGAGCTGGAATGAGTGGAGGGGGTGCCTATGGGCCCCACAAGCTTGCACCCCGCCACGAGGGGGGTAGGTGGCGGTGGGGGGCTTGTGGCCCACTGTTCTGGCCCCCAGGCCAGCTCTGAGGCCCAGAAATTTTAAAAATTCCAGAAAAAATCATACTAAATTTTATTTTCGAGGTATTTTTCTCCGGGACGCTAAAACAGAAAACAGGAAAAACTAAACTAATTCCATCATTTTTCTTCTAAGCAACTGAAAAGGAAACCACAAAACAAAGGTATGTGACTCTCTGATTCATTCTTTTCATGGTCATCGAAAGAAATCCGTCAATGGGATTGATCAAGTCCTTATGACAAAACCTTCTCGAATCACAAGAGAGAATGGAGAATTTTCGAATAGCCACTAAGTCACCTCAATGGGGATATGTATCTCCCCAACAAGCAAATCATACTTCATCTTGACACGAGGAATAGGGCATTCAAAGCTCCCAATGAGAATCGATGAAGTCTTTTCGATAGCATTGATGCAATGTACTGGATATCGTTTCTTTGAAAAGTGCACTGTGTGCTCATTACCGTTGACGTGGAAAGTGACATTGCCTTTGTTGCAAACTATAACAGCCCCTGCAGTGTTTAAAAAGGGTCTTCCGAGGATGATAGCCATGGCATCGTCCTCGGGAATATCCAATATAACAAAGTCTGTTAAGATAGTGGTATTAGCAACCACAACAGGCACATCCTCGCAAATGCCGATAGGGAAAGCAGTTGATTTGTCGGCCATTTGCAGAGAAATTGCAGTGGGTGTCAACTTATCCAACTCAAGTCTACGATAAAGAGAGAGTGGCATAACACTAACACCGGTTCCAAGGTCACATAAGGCAGTTCTTATGTAATTTCCTTCAATGGAGCAAGGTATAGTGGGCACTCCGGGATCACCAAGTTTCTTAGGAGTTCCACCCTTGAAAGTATAGTTGGTAAGCATGGTGCAGATCTCAAGATCTGGTATCTTCCGTTTATTAGTCACGATATCTTTAATGTACTTGGTATACAGAGACATCTTGAGCATATCAGTTAACCGCATGTGCAGAAAGATGGGTCTTATCATCTCAACGAAGCACTCAAAATCCTCATCATCCTTTTTCTTGGATGGCTTAAGAGGAAAGGGCATAGGTCTCTGAACCCATGGCTCACTTTCTTTACCATGCTTCCTAGCAGTGAAGTCATTCTTGTCGTATTTCTTAGGTTGTGGATTATTAGGATTAACCGTAGGTCCAATATCCACATCCTCATCATGGCTAGGTTGAGCATTATTATGAACACCACTGTCCACTTTGTGTCCAGGTTCATGTTCATCGCCTGATTGTGTTTCTGCATCAGACGCAGAAATATCATTATGTTCTTCAGGTGTGACGGTATTTGGTGAACTGGCATGCAGGTTTCTATCATCCTTCTTCTTCTCCTTAGGATGACTAGGTGTATCACCATTGATTCCTTGAGAGTCTTGATCAATTCTCTTAGGATGACCTTCAGGATCCAAAGGTTCCTGAGTCATTTTGCCTCCTCTAGTAATGACTGTGACAGAGTTGTCATTTAATTCATTGAGCAAGTCATTCTGAGCTTTAAATACTTGTTCTACCTGAGTAGTAATCATAGAGGCATGTTTAGTCAGAAGCTTCAGATCATTGACATTCCTGTCTACACAAGCACTTAAATGTCTAAGCATACGAGCACTTTGTTCCAAATGTCTGCTAACATAATCATTGAAACTCTGTTGTTTGGCAACAAAGTTGTCAAATTCATCAAAGCATAGGCTAGCAGGTTTATCAAAAGGAGTATCACTCTCATCAAACCTACGCAGAGAATTCACTTCCACTACCTGTATCGGATTATCGAGACCGTGGATCTCTTCAATAGGGGGTAGATTTTTGACATCTTCAAATCTAATGCCTTTCTCTTGCATAGATTTCTTGGCTTCTTGCATATCTTCGGGACTGAGGAATAGACTACCTATTTTCTTAGGAGTTGGCTTAGGAGGTGGTTCGGGAATAGTCCAAGCATTATCGTTGATCAAGAGGTTATTCAGTAGGGTCTCAGCTTGTTCTACAATTCGTTCCCTAAAAACACAACCGGCACAGCTATCTAGGTGGTCTCTAGAGGCATCGGTAAGTCTGTTATAGAGGATATCAAGTATCTCATTCTTCTTAAGAGGGTGATCAGGCAAAGCATTATGTAGCTGGACAAGCCTCCCCCAAGCTTGTGGAAGACTCTCTTCTTGGAGTTGAGCAAAGTTGTATATTTCCTGCAAGGCAGCTTGCTTCTTATTGGCAGGGAAATATTTCTCAAAGAAGTAATAGACCATCTCTTGGGGACTACGCACACATTCAGGAGCAAGAGAGGTGAACCAGGATTTAGCATCATCCTTTAGAGAGAAAGGAAACAGCTTAAGGATATACTAGTGGCGGATCTTTTCCTCATTAGTGAAAAGGTTGGCTATTTCGGATAGTTTGGCAAGATGGGCTATGACCATCTCAGACTCATAACCATGAAAAGGATCAGATTCGACTAAAGAGATTATCACAGGGTCGACAGAGAATTCATAATCCTTATCGGTGACAAAGATAGGCGAAGTGGCAAACTTTGGGTCATTTTTCATCCTAGCTTCCCGAGATTTTTCCTTCCACTTGAGAAGTAATTTCTCAGCGTCATAGGCATCCTTACATGCAAGAAAATCCTCATCTATCTCTCCCTCAGTAACGTAATCCTCAGATATATCAGGCAATTCATATCTAGGAGAGCTAGATCTAGCAGGAGAAAAAGCAGGGTCTATCTCAATAGTGTTGGTAGTTTCAGAAGCATCACGAGCATTGGCAGTAACTCTAGCAATATGAGAATCAAGGAACAGTCCTAGTGGAACACCAGGCAAAGTAGTATCAAGCATAGCATCTCTAGCAGTATCAGGCATAGCATCAGGCATAGTATCAAGCATAGCATCTCTAGCAGTACTATCACAAGAATCATCAAGCACAGGTGACGAATCAAGATTTCTAGCAGGAGGCGAAGTCGCAAAGTTACTCATAACTAAAGGTGAATCAAGTGCATAGCTAGATGGCAATTCCTTACCTCCCCTCGTAGTTGAGGGCAAGACTTTGGGCTTCGGATCCTTCAGATTCTTCATAGTGATCAGCAGATATAAATCCCAACTGACTCAGAGAATATAGCAATACCTCCCCGGCAACGGCGCCAGAAAAATGTTGATCTGCAATCCCTGGCGTTAGCTAGACGAATGCTTATGACAACAAACCTTCTCCTGCAATGGCACCAGAAGAATGCTGAAAGCACTCCCAGTAATGAAACTAGAAGAATGTTGTTGACGGCCCAACAGCGCGTGGGTTCGTAGCAGTTTTTGAGGGTAGAGTATTCGACCCAATTTGTTGATAAACCACAGGAGGTGAGAGAATACTCTCGAGTATTAGCAGCTGAATTTGTCGGATTCACTGAAAGATTAGTATCTGCAAGCACAGTAGTAACAGCAAAGTAGCGAGTAACGACAGTGTAACGAGCAACAGAAGTGGCAAGGAACAGCAGTAGTGACAGCAGTAGCAAGTAGCAAAAGTAGCAAGCGACAGTAGTAGCAACAGTAGCAGCAGTAGTAGCAGAGCAAGACAAGTAACAGTAGTAGCAACAGTAGTAGCAGCAGTAGCAGAGCAAGACAAGTAACAGCAGTAGCAACAGTAGTAGCAGAAGCAGAGCAAGACAAGTAACAGCAGTAGGACAAACTCGTAGGCAATGGGTCGGTGATTTGTTTGGATGATATTCATCATGCAACAGCTATAACACGGAGAGATATGTGGCTAGCTCCCGTTCGTCAATGTGATGTAGGCATGCATTCCATGTGTCGTCATACGTGCTTAGGGAAAAGAACTTGCATGACATCTATTGTCCATCCCTCCCGTGGCAGCGGGGTCCAAAAGGAAACTACGGGATATTAAGGTTCTCCTTTTAATAAAGAACCGGACCAACGCATTAGCACTTGGTGCACACATGAACTCCTCAAACTATGGTCATCACCGGGAGTGGTTCCGGTTATTGTCACTCCAGGGTTGCCGGATCATAACACATAGTAGGTAACTACAACTTGCAAGATCGGATCTAAAACACACATATATTGGTGACAACATAATAATTCAGATCTGAAATCATGGCACTCGGGCCCTAGTGACAAGCATTAAGCATGGCAAAGTAGTAGCAACATCAATCTCAGAACATAGTGGATACTAGGGATCAATCCCCATCAAAACTAACTCGATTACATGATAGATCTCATCCTACTCATCACCGCCCAGCGAGCGTATGAATAGATTACTCACGAACGACGAAGAGCTTCATGGAATTGGAGAGGGAAGAAGGTTGACAATGACAATGGCGGCAATTTCCCCTATCTGGAGCCAAGGACGGACTCCAGATCTGCCCTCCAGATGAAGAACGGGTGGTGGCGGCGCCTCCGTATCAAAAACGCAACGAAAACTTCTCTTTTTTATTTTTTCTGGGATGAAAGGCAACTTATAGAGGTGGAGTTGGGGGCGGGAGGTGCCTGTGGGCCCCACAAGCCTGCCCACCGCCACCAGGGGGTGGTGGCGGAGCAGGGGCTTGTGGCCCACTGGCCCACCCCCTGAGGTGGAACTTGGCGCAGATATTTTTGATATTTTCCAAAACTGCTCCCCGTAACTTTTCAGGTCGTTTGGAGAACTTTGATTTCTGCACAAAAATAACACCAAGGCAATTCTGCTGAAAACAGCGTCAGTCCAGGTTAGTTACATTCAAATCATGCAAATTAGAGTCCAAAACAAGGGCAAAGAGTTTGGAAAAGTAGATACGATGGAGACGTATCAGCAGGCTGGTCCTGAGCTTGACCCGTCTCAATGTTGTTGGCCTAACAACGAACATAAGCATGCTTGGCATTGTTGTTGCGGTTCTGGTTGTTGCCACTGCCAGTTGAAGGAAGTGCCAGCTAATACGTCTCCAACGTATCTTTAATTTTGATGGTTTCATGTTATTATCTTGTCAAACTTTGGATGTTTTGCATGCCATTTATATATTTTCTGGGACTAACTTATTAACTTAGTGCCAAGTGTCAATTCCTGTTATTTCCATGTTTTTGACCCCTTTCAGAGGAGATTTTGAAACAGAGTCCAAACGGAAGAAAATCCCTGAAAAGATTTTTTCCGTAACGGAAGAAGATCGAGAAGCTTGAGAGCCAAGGCAGGGGAGCCTCAGGGGCCCCACAAGCCCCCACCCCGCGGCCAGGGGGTAGGCCAAGCCCCACAGGCTTGTGGGCCCCCTGAGCGCCCTCTGACCTAGGGGTTGCGCCTATATATTCCCTAAAATCCCCAAAAAATCACGAGATCATTGAAAGTACTTTTCCACCGCCGCAAGCTTCTGTCTCCGCAAGATCCCATCTGGGCACGTTCTGGTGCCCTGCCGGAGGGGGATTCGGACACGAAGGGGTCTTCATCGTGGAAGTGATTGTTATCGGCGCCGGCACCAGCACGACTCCCGTTAAGGCCTCCACAGGCGCTGTTGAGCCCGCCGCTGCCACCGCCGATACTCTTCGGGATGCCATCGCCGGCCTGAAGACACCCGTCACCGCTTCCGCAAACCCTGCTGACGCTCGGGCCTCGATGGAGGAGGCTCGCAAGCGTATCCTGGAGGAGGGCGTCGATGTAGCTTCGGCGAAGCGTCGGTTGGAGGCTACATAGCGCGAGTATAACTTTGCATACGGCCTTACTCCGATTTCCAAGGCCCCTAGCCGGCTTGATCGGTCCGCAGCCGTGGCCGGTTCATCGCCGAAATCCTAGGCGGCGATCTTCCCACCTACGAGACTCCTGCGGCCAATAGGCGAGCGGTGCAGGCATCCATGGAGGAGATGGCGAGCCTGGAAGGCGAGGAGCACGCTTTCTAGGAGAAGCGGGTCAAGGACCTCCTTGACGCCGCCAACCAGCAACACGCTCGGCTTGACCCTGGTCAGGCTCAATCGGAGTCCTCGAGACCGAACTCCGGGGGACGCCGCAACCCTAGCGGTCAGCATCATGCAGAAGGATCTTCCTCGCATCGCCCTTCCAGCCGGAGGGGAGAGGGAAGCAAAGACCGGCGCTCTCAGCGCCAGAGCGGGCACACTTCGGGCTTGCGTCGCGGAGGCGACAAGGGCGATTCGGAGTGTGAGATTTTTCCCCCGCGAAGAACTCACGTCTCTGGTTCGCGAGGCGCATCCCCTCTCGCCACTCGGGCTGGCTCTCATGCCACCCGGGATGACCGGAACGCTCGCAGACGTCTCATCGTCCTGGCCCAGTCAGCCCTCCTAGAGGAAGATGGTCCCGTCGGTCCGGCCTGCTTCGGCCCCCGGATCCGAGGGGAGCCATTCCCCCGAGGTTTCACCTTGCCTCAGGACACGCCAAAATACAATGGCACGGCCAAGCCGGAAGACTGGCTGATTGACTACACCACGGCCGTCGACATTGCCAGGGACAACAAGCGCATAGCAGTCCGCTACGTGCCACTCATGTTGACCGGCTCGGCCCGGACTTGGCTTAATAGCCTCCCGGCCGGCAGTGTCAACTCCTGGGTGGACTTCGAGGAGGCGTTCATCCGCAACTTCACTGGCACCTACAAGCGCCCTGGTCGGCCCCGCGAGCTGGCCATGTGCGTCCAAAAGGCCGACGAACCCCTTCGCGACTATGTCATCCGATGGACTGAGCTCTGTAAGTCCTGTGAGGGGGTGCATGAGGTACAAGCCATCCAGTACTTCATCGAAGGTTGCCGGGATGGCACCCTCCTCAAGCACAAGCTCTTGTGCACCGAGCCCACCTCTCTGGCGGTGCTCATGGCCAAGGCGGACAAATATGCCACGGCCGACTCAGTGATGCGCGTCAAGGTGACCGCCTCGGACAAGGTTGTGCCTACGCCGGCTACTCCCAAGCCGGCTGGGGACAACCAAGGCGGCCAGAACAACTACAAGCGCAAGGCGGATAAGATGGATACCTGCTCCAACAGCAAGTTGGTGGCCAGCATGGAGGGCGAAACATCGGCTCCTCAAGCCGGCCCTCCACGAAAGCGTCCCAACAGAAGCAACACCAACTGGCTGCCCAAGCAGTCCTTCGAGCAGCTGCTCGACGCCCCCTGCAAGATACATTCTGGCGCGCAGCCGTCTTCCCACTGTCGCAAGGGGGTGGCATGCCGGCTCCTCCAGGTGCGCAGGCGGCCCCTCATGCATCAGCTCCCAACCACGCTCCGGCTCCGCCGCCGCCACCTCGCGATGACGGCCATCACCAAGACGACTACCCTCATCAAGACGGAGCATTCCTCGTCTTCACCAGCGAAGGCGGCGACAAGCACAGCGTGCGCCAGAGGCGGCGCGAGGTAAACGCCACTGTCCCCCCCCCCCCCGGTTCCCCAGTACATGCATTGGTCCGACAAACCAATCACATGGAGCCGGGTGGACCATCCTGCGGTGATGCCCAACCCGGGATCATACGCACTCGTCCTCGACCCCACCTTCGCCTCCAAGAGGCTCACCTGCCGATTCTCCCGGGTGTTGGTCGACGGCGGCAGCAGCATCAACATCCTCTACCTCGACACTCTCCTCAAGCTCGGACTCAAGGAGACGGACGTCCTACCGACTAGTACTATTTTCCATGGCATCGTGCCCGGGCAGTCCTGCTCGTCCATCGGCAAGATCTAGGTGGACGTCTCCATCGTATCTACTTTTTCAAACTCTTTTGCCCTTGTTTTGGACTCTAATTTGCATGATTTGAATGGAACTAACCTGGACTGGCGTTGTTTTCAACAGAATTGCCTTGGTGTTATTTTTGTGCAGAAATCAAAGTTCTCCAAACGTCCTGAAAATTTACGGGGAGCAGTTTTGGAAAATATAAAAAATATCTACGCCAAGTTCCACCTGAGGGGGTGGGCCAGTGGGCCACAAGACCTGGCTCCGCCACCACCCCCCTGGTGGCGGTGGGCAGGCTTGTGGGGCCCACACGGCTCTGCCGCCCCCAACCTCGGGTCTATAAGTCCCCTTTCGTCCCAGAAAAAATAAAAAGAGAAGTTTTCGTCGCGTTTGCGATACGGAGGCGCCGCCACCACCTGTTCTTGATCTGGAGGGCAGATCTGGAGTCCGTCTTGGGCTCCGGAGAGGGGAAATCATCGCCATCGTCATCATCAACCTTCTTCCCTCTCCAATTCCATGAAGCTCTTCGTCGTTCGTGAGTAATCTATTCGTAGGCTCGCTGGGCGGTGATGAGTAGGATGAGATCTATCATGTAATCGAGTTAGTTTTGATGGGGATTGATCCCTAGTATCCACTATGTTCTGAGATTGATGTTGCTACTACTTTACCATGCTTAATGCTTGTCACTAGGGCCCGAGTGCCATGATTTCAGATCTGAAATTATTATGTTGTCACCAATATATGTGTGTTTTAGATCCGATCTTGCAAGTTGTAGTTACCTACTATGTGTTATGATCCGGCAACCCCGGAGTGACAATAACCGGAACCACTCCCGATGATGACCATAGTTTGAGGAGTTCATGTGTTCACCAAGTGCTAATGCGTTGGTCCGGTTCTTTATTGAAAGGAGAACCTTAATATCCCGTAGTTTCCTTTTGGACCCCGCTGCCACGGGAGGGATGGACAATAGATGTCATGCAAGTTCTTTTCCCTAAGCACGTATGACGACACACGGAATGCATGCCTACCTCACATTGACGAACGGGAGCTAGCCACATATCTCTCCGTGTTATAGATGTTGCATGATGAATATCATCTAAACAAATCACCGACCCATTGCCTACGAGTTTGTCCTACTGTTGCTACTGCTGTTGTTACTTGTTTTGCTCTGGTGCTGCTACTACTGTTGCTACTACTGTCGCTTGCTACTGTTGCTACTTGCTACTGCTGTCACTACTGCTTTTCCTTGCCGCTTTTATTGCCCGTTACACTGCTGCTACCTGTTACAATCTTGATTCGCTGGTCGTCGACGGGAACTGACAACTTCCGTCAACGAGGCAACTTGGCGCCATTGATACTACAGTTAGGAATAGTCTGCCGTCAACACATCGTTTCTGATACCGTTGTTGTCATACTACTTTGCTACTGATACTTTGCTTGCAGATACTAATCTTTCAGGTGTGGTTGAATCTGACATATTCAGCTCCTAATACTTGAGAGTATCCTCTCACCTCATATAGGCGTACCAACAAATTTGGGTTGAATACTCTACCCTCGAGAACTGCTATGATCCCATGCGCTTGTGGGCCGTCAACAACATTCTTCTAGTTTCGATTGCCGGAGAGTGCTAACAGCATTCTTCTGGTGCCATTGCAAAGGGGAAGAACAGTTGGCATCACCCACTTCCGCCGAGACTCCATATGGTTCGAGGTAGTGGATCTCAGTAGCCCGTACCACGCGCTGCTGGGAAGACCGGCTCTGGCCAAGTTTATGGCTATTCCGCATTACGCCTACCTGAAGATGAAGATGTCGGGTCCCAAGGGCATCATCACTGTTGATGGCGACAACAAGAAGTCGATCGAGTGTGCCCAGGATAGCAGCCGCCTCGCTGACGCCTTGGTGATTGCTGAGGAGAAGCGGCAGATCGACCGGCTCGTGGCCCAGGCTACCGAGCAGTCGGCGATTCCTTCTCCTCCGTCCCAATCGGCCGGCCAGGGCTCTCCAGCCGGCTAAAGAGACCAAGCAGGTCCCACTCGACCCTGCAAACCCAAAGTAGTGCGTCACCATCGGGGCTGGCCTCAGCCCCAAATAGGAAGGCGAGCTCGTCGACTTCCTCCGTGAGAATCGGGACATCTTTGCATGGTCCCCCAAGGACATGTCGGGTGTTCCGAGGATGTACGCCGAGCACAAACTTCACGTACGACCGGATGCAAAGTCGGTGAAACAACCCTTGCGCCGCTTCGCCGAGGGGAAGCGGCGCATGATCAGAGAAGAAATCACCCGGCTCCTTGCAGCCGGCTTCATCATTGAGGTTTTCCACCCGGACTGGCTGGCTAATCCAGTCCTGGTGCTAAAGAAGAACAACACATGGTGAATGTGTATTGACTACACTAGCCTGAATAAGGCCTGTCCGAAAGACCCTTTCGCGTTGCCTAGGATAGATCAAGTGATCGACTCCACTGCAATCTGCGAACTGCTATAGTTTCTGGATGCTTATTCAGGCTACCATCAAATCAAGCTGGATCCAGCTGATCGCCTGAAGACCTCCTTCATCACGCCCTTCGAGGCCTACTGCTACACCACCATGACGTTCGGTCTGAAGAACGCAGGTGCGACATTCCAACGCTGCATGCAGCAGTGCCTACTGCCACAGATTGGCAGAAACATCCACGTCTATGTGGATGACATCGTCGTCAAGACGAAGCAGCACTTCAGCCTCCTCGACGACTTGCGGGAGATGTTCGCCAATCTACGCGAGTACAAGATCTGGCTCAACTCGGAGAAGTGCGTCTTCGGGGTTCCAGGCGGCAAACTCTTTGGGTTCATCGTGTCCGCCCGCGGTATCAAGGCGAACCCCGAAAAGATCAGCACCATCGAGCGGATGGTGCGACCGACTCGAATCCTCGACGTCCAGAAGTTCGCCTGCTGCTTGGCGTCCCTTAGCTGGTTCATCAGCCGGCTTGGCGAGAAGGCTCTTCCACTATACTAGCTCATGAAGAAGACAACGAAGTTCGACTGGAACGACCAGGCGGACGAAGCCTTCCGCGACCTCAAGCGGGTAATCTCGTGCCTGCCAATCTTGGCAGCGCCGTCTGAAAGGGAACCCCATACTCATATACATCGGGGCGACCACTCGCGTGGTTAGCGTAGTGTTGGTAGTTCAGTGTAAAGAGGAGGGCAAGGCACTGCCAGTGCAGCGTCCCGTCTATTACCTTAGCGAGGTCTTGTCCGCCTATAAGCAGAACTATCTGCATTATCAAAAAATGTGTTATGGTGTTTACCTTGCTGCAAAGAAGTTGAAGCAATACTTCCAAGAGCATGCCATCACTGTGGTAATCACTGCTCCACTTTCAGAGATCATGGGCAACCGTGATGCCACGGGCAGGATTGCCAAATGGTCCATCGCCATGGCGGACCATGATATTCGGTACGAGCCTCGCACCGCCATCAAATCTCAGGTGGTGGCCGACTTCTTAGTCGACTGGGCCGAGACCCAATTTGAGCCACCGCCTCCAGACTCCACACATTGGCGGATGCACTTCGACGGCTCGAAGATGCGGACAGGACTGGGAGCAGGCATCGTCTTGACGTCTCCGAAAGGGGACCAGCTCAAGTACGCTCTCCAGATCCATTTCGCCGCCTCCAACAACGTCGCCGAGTACGAAGCACTGGCTCATAGCCTCCGGATTGCCAAGGAGATCGGCATCTGGCGGCTCATATGCTTCGGAAATTCAGACCTAGTGGTGCAGCAGGTCTGTGGTGAATGGGACGTCAGGGACGCCAACATGGCAAGCTACTGCTTCCTCATTCAGCAGCTCAACGGCCCTTTTGAGGGCTGCGAGTTCCACCATGTTCCCAGGGCAGAAAATGAGGCGGCCGATACACTGGCAAAGATCGGCTCCACGAGACAGGCCATTCAAGCCGGCGTCTCCCTCGAGCAACTCCATAAGCCGTCTATCAAGCCGTCTCTCGAGTCGGCATCGATCTTTGTGTCGGCTGACTCTATGGTGCAAGCGCCGTCGGTTCCATCAGCTACGCCGGCTGCGGTTCCCACGCCAGCTGCGCTGACTACACCGACTCCAATAGCGGCACCGGATGACTCTACGATGCAAGCGCCGTCGGCTCCACCAACTACGCCGGCTGCAGTTCCTATGCCGGCTCTACTGGCTCCACCGACTCCAAAGGCGGCACCGGCTACGACAACAACCCCGGCTCCGCCCGGACTTGAATCCTCCCAGTGGGTGGACGTCATGGAGGTAGACGGTGAGCCGGCTGCCGCGGCAGCACCAAAGACACCTTGTCTCGAGCACACAACCACGGCACCGTCAAGCTCGGGGGCTGCAGAAGCCCCCAACAGTCAAGACGAAGCGGAGGCAACCCTTGTGTCGGCTCCATCATGGGCTCAAACCATTCTGGCCTTCCTTCTTCGCGGTGAACTTCCCCAGAACAAGGCGGAGGCGAGACAGATCCAGCGCAGATCCGCCTCCTACACCATCATCAATCGCGAACTGGTATGGCACAGCGTGACCGGCATGTTCCAACGCTGCGTCGAATCAGAAAAGGGACAGGAGATCCTGAGAGACATCCACCAGGGGGAGTGTGGGCATCATGCCGCCTCCAGAACCCTGGTGTCCAAAGCATTCCGCCATGGATTCTACTGGCCCACGGCCCTCGTGGAGGCCGTGGATCTGGTCGACAAGTGCGAAGGTTGCCAACTCTTCAGCACGCAGAGCCACATGTCGCCTTCGGCCCTCAAAACCATTCCCCTGTCATGGCCATTCGCCATCTGGGGACTGGACATGGTAGGGCCCTTCAAGAAGACTCGCAGTGGGATGACACATCTTTTGGTGGCCGTCGACAAGTTCACCAAGTGGATCGAAGCCAGACCTATCAAAAAGCTTGACGGCCCCATCGCTGTCAAGTTCATCATAGACATCTCTGTCCGATATGGCGTTCCCCACAGCATCATCACCGACAAAGGCACCAATTTCGCCAAGGGCACTCTAGCGCTCTACTGTTCCAAGGTAGGCATCCGGCTCGATTTGGCATCAGTGGCACACCCTCAATCGAACGGCCAAGCAGAGAGGGCCAACGGCCTGATTCTGGCCGGCACCAAGCCAAGACTGGTGGCACCACTGGTCAGATCAGTCGGCTGCTGGATCGAAGAACTGCCGGCTGTGCTATGGAGCCTCCGCACCACACCCAACTGGTCGACCGACTTCACTCCATTCTTTTTGGTATACGGATCCGAGGCTATTATTCCCACGGATGTCGAGTTCGACTCGCCTCGGGTCACCCTATACACAAAAACGGAGGCGAAGGAGGCAAGAGAAGACAGTGTGGATCTCCTCGAAGAAGCAAGGGACTTGGCCTTGAGCCGGACGGCCATCTTTCAACAGAAGCTGAGAAACTACCACAGCAAAAAGATCAAGCCTCTCTCTTTCATGGAGGGAGACTTGGTCCTCAGAAGAATCCAGCGCACTGCCGGCCAGCACAAGCTCTCATCCCCATGGGAGGGACCCTTCATCATCAGTAGGGCATTGCACAACAACGCTTACTACTTGATCGACGCCCAAAAGCCAAGGAAGCGCAAGAGGGACGACTCCGGTCAAGAAACGGAACGTCCATGGAACGCGGCGTTGCTTCGCCCGTTCTATTGCTAAAAGGCAAGAACCAAGCAAGGGAAAGAGCATGCACATGTATCTTTCTCCCTCTTCAGGGAACAACAACAAATGCAATAAAAAGAGCATGCTTCATGTTTCTTTTTATTGAGAGTTTTCACTCAGTGTACGCCCTCTGATTGGCTTCAGTAAGCTCGGGGGCTACACCGCGTACACTTCTTGCTGGCTTTATCAAGCTCGGAGGCTACGCAAGCACGCCCCTTGCTGGCTCTAACAAGCTCGGGGGCTCGCTAGCCGCTCGAACGCCTTCCCTATTGTAAAAGAACACATAGTGTAACCGGTTGATCCCTGGTCACCTCGTACGAGCCTGCGGGCTGGCTCCGGCCGCCTGGTTTGCGAGGTGATGCCAGGTTAGGTCGGATACATGCAAAGTTCGGCTACAAAGGGTCGCCGGCTCGGGCTGGCTCAATCATATATACGATCTCATTCAAGCTGGCCTCTGTTGGGTTATGTCTTATTCTTTAAGTCTTGATGGCTTCGAAAAATCTAAGTCTCGTATTCTTAAATCACAAACCTCGACCCAGCCACAGACCGACTCCCGGCTGTCGGGTTGGCGGGGTGGAAGATTAGGAATACGCGGATTAGAGAAAAAGGAGTCAACAAGGAATCAAAAGACAAGATCATAAAACAAAACGCTTGGCAATACGAATATAATGCTGAATATATACATTCACAAAAGCATTGGCCCACGGCCCACATTCATTACACCCCTCCAGGGGTAGAACAAAACACAAAAGGACACCGGCTACGGGGCTGCGGCCTCATCGGTCGCCCCGGCCGCTGCTCCTGATGTGGTAGCATCACCATCTCCGGCTGCTCCCGAGGCGGTTGCGTCGTCTCCCTCGCGAGGAGGCGGCAGCAGATTCCATAGCTCGGGTCGCCTCGTCGGAGCTGTCGCCAGAGTCATAGGGCTGAGAGCCGTGCAGATCTTCAGCGATCACACCGCCATCTTCACCCCGCTCCAAGACAAACTCGTCCCAGGCTGCGTACTCGGCGACGTCGATGGCCCTCACACGAAGTGCCTCCTCCATGCCCTGTAGCTCCGCCTCCGAGCCATCATGCTAGGCGGCAAGCTTGCCCAAGTCCAGGTTCCGATACCAGGACTTGGCAAAGCGCAGGGCCATGTAAGCCCCAGCCCGCGTGGCAGAGGCGCGCCAGGAATCCAGGCGTTCTCCGCCTGCTGCAAGCCAGCGGGCGAGCCGGCTCATTGACGCCGGCTCCACGCCTTCCGGCCACAGGGCCGCCACCATCGACGAGCCTGCAATCTGGAGTTGAGCCACAGACTCGCCCAGGGCGTGCAGGCGGGCCCGAAGGCCCACCCCGATCTCCTCCACGCTCCAACCGGAGGTAGCATCTACCTCCTACCCGGCCGCGCGACGCACCTCGCGGCTCACCTCGACGGCGGTGTCGGCCGCGATCTGGATCTCAGGAAAGAGACCTGGAATGGCAGCAGCTTGGACGTAAGAACACAACAGAAAGAGGAGACGACCAAAAAGACCAAAAACAAGACAAGGAAGAGAGACGCATGATGGAAGGCGCCATCGGTCTCATGGGAGCTCTCGAGCACCTCGCGCTCCCGCACCTTACTCGCATGAGCAAGGCGGGCAACCTCCTCCTCGAGAGTCGCCGCAGACTCCAAGGCCTTGGTCAGCTGCGTTTGCTTCTGGACAAGGGCCTCCTCCTTCTCCCTCAAGGCGGCCTCCTTGAGGTCCATCTCCTTGAGATGAAGCGGCGCGAGGCGATCCACGTCAGCGAAGTAGGAGGCCTCCTTCTCCTGCCGCGTAGCACACAGTCGCTCCAGCTCGATCCGGCTGGCCGCCTCGAGCTCCTTCTTCTCCGTCTAAAGAAGGACCAGCTGCTCCTGGAGCTGGTTGCCGGCATTTCACAGGGCGTCCCACTCCGTGGCAGCTTCGCCCAGCCGGACTTCGAGCTCGGCGATCCGGCTATCAGCCCCGAGGTGCTAGGTCCGCAGCTCGTTATAAGCCTGCGCCTGAGCGTCATAAAGCTCCTAACAAAAAAGCAAAAAGGAACAGGATTAAGATTTGGCTTGGTTAAGCCCTAACCAGCCCGATTCTCGGGGGCTACACCTAGTGGGTGCGCTAGCGCGCCCCCACTGAAGAAACAATACAGGGAAAAGGACCTCCAAGAGATTCGGACCGGTCGACGATCCACCGGCCCAATTCTCGGGGGCTACACCTAGTGGGTGCACTATCGCGCCCCCACTAACCCAAGAGGAAGAGAAAAAAGTTCAAAAAGCCAAAGAGGAAACACCTACCTGGGTGCGGGCCTCGAGGCGCTCCATGTCGCCGCACACCACGCGGGCCGACTGCGCCACCTTGGACCAGCTGCTGGTAAACATCATCACCAGCTCCGGGATGGTAGAAAGCGCGGTGCCGGTGGGCTGTCGTAGGCGGGCCAGGTTTGCTGCCAGCCATGTCTTCATGGGCCGGCTCCCATCCCGGCCCCCAGCTCCCGACGTAACAGGAAAGTGCTGGGGAATGACGATGGCACTGGCACCTGGTGCCGGCTCGACAGCCGGCTCTGGCGCCATCCCGGCTGACGTTGCCTCCTCCGCGAGAGGCGGATGTGCCGCGTCCGGTGCATCCATGGTTGCTCCTGGGGCATCAGGGGCCGTGTCCGACGCGGCTAGGTCCAGCTCCGGTGCGTCGGGTGCCGCCTCGGCCCTGGGGGAGTCAGGGACCGTCTCCAGGTCCACCTGCGCCGAGGCTTCCGGCCCTGAAGGCCGGGCCCCCTAAGCCCTTGGGGCCGGCCTTGAGGCGGCCTCGCTAGCTGGCTCGTCCGCACGAGCATGTGCAGAGAGGTCATGTCTAGCATTCGCACGCTTCTCCACCGGCCTCTCGACTCGGCTGGGGCGAGGCTGACCCACGGCGGCCTTCCCCGCAGCCGTGTCCCACCGGCGCTTGGACTCCATCTCAATCTCCCTCTGGGCAGCATCGGCTGCTGCCCAGCCAGCCCGCTCGGTTGCGGAGGCGATATCTTCATCCACATCCTCTGCCTCCCTGTCAAGCAAAACTCCTAAGTAACAAAGCTCCTTGCAAGATATACGAAGAAAAGGGGGAGGAAATCTTACCCCGCTACCACACGGACCTGCCTCCGGCCAGCACCGCGGCGTCTCTTCGTGTCGCCTGCTCGCTGTCCGGCTGGAGGACTGATACGTCCATTTTGCATCATTCATTCATGTTGATATTTATTGCTTCTTCGGCTGTTATATTACTTGTGGTACCATATTTATGCCTTTTCTCTCTTATTTTGCAAGGTTTATTTGAAGAGGGAGAATTCAGGCAGTTGGAATTCTGGACTGGAAAAGGAGCAAATCCTAGTCCACTATTCTGCACATCTCCAAATGCCCTGAAAATTTACGTGGATTTTTTTGGGAATATATAAAAAATACTGGGCGAAAGAACTACCGGAGGGGGGCCACCAGGGCTCCACAAGCTTGCCCACCGCCACCACCCCCCTGGTGGCGCAGGGCAGGCTTGTGGGCTTCCTGAAGGCCCACTAGCCCCCCTCTTTTGCTATATGAAGCGTCCTGGTCTGGAAAAAATTAAGGGGGAGCTTTTTCGTGGTTTCGCCGCCGCCACGAGGCGGAACTAGAGCAGATCCAATCTAGAGCTCCAGCAGGACGATCCTGCCGGGGAAACTTCCCCCTTGGAGGGGGAAATCGTTGCCATCATCATCACCAACACTCCTCTCGTCGGAGGGGAGGCATCTTCATCAACATCTTCATCAACACCATCTCCTCTCCAATCCCTAGTTCATCTCTTGTAACCAATCTTCGTCTAATTGGTACTTGTAAGGTAGCTAGTAGTGTTGATTACTCTTTGTAGTTGATGCTAGTTGGATTACTTGGTGGAAGAGTTTATGTTCAGATCCTTAATGCTATTCATTACACCTCTGATCATGATTATGACTATGCTTTGTGAGTAGTTACTTTTGTTCCTGAGGACATGGGATAAGTCATGCTGATAATAGTCATGTGAATTTGATATTTGTTCGGTATTTTGATATGATGTATGTTGTTTTTCCTCTAGTGGTGTTATGTGAACGTCGACTACATAACACTTCACCATATTTGGGCCTAGAGGAAGGCATTGGGAAGTAGTAAGTAGATGATGGGTTGCAGGAGTGATAGAAGCTTAAACCCCAGTCTATGCGTTGCTTCGTGAGGGGCTGATTTGGATCCACTAGTTTAATGCTATGGTTAGACTTTATCTTAATTCTTCTTTTGTAGTTGCGGAAGCTTGCGAGAGATGTTAATAATAAGTGGGATGCTTGTCCAAGTAAGGCCAGTACCCAAGCACCGGTCCACCCACATATCAAACTATCAAAGTAACGAACGCGAATCATGTGAACATGATGAAACTAGCATGACAGAAATTCCTGTGTGTCCTCGGGAGCGTTTTTCCTCCTATAAGACTTTGTTCAGGCTTGTCCCTTGCTACAAAAGGGATTGGGCCACTTGTTGCACCGTTTCTACTACTTGTTACTTGTTACTTTTTGCTTGCTACGTTTCACCTTGCTACACAATCACTTGTTACCGCTACTTTCAGTGCTTGCAGTTATTACCTTGCTGAAATCCATTTATCAGAGCCTTCTGCTCCTCGTTGGGTTCGACACTCTTACTTATCAAAAGGACTACGATTGATCCCCTATACTTGTGGGTCATCACGGACTCGGTGTCGGCCGCTTAGGAGCCGATCGGCAAGCTGTGGCACCCTTGCCCTTCTTCCCGGCTGCCTCGTCACCAGCGGTCGTTCCGGCCCTTTGACGCCTGTTACGCGTCAGTGGCGGGCTGGTGACCTCTTCCACCCCATCGGAGTCCTCCTCGAAGGCTGCACCAGAAATGAATGAGGGAATCTCGTCGTCATCCGTCTAGTCCGCAACGGAGGGCCATGCGTACTCACCAGACGGCTCTGTCCCTTCCGACTCCAGCGGATTCTCCGAGCCGGCGGAGGAGGCCGAGCGGGATTCAATCATGCCCTCGTCCTCAATCTCCGAGGCGTCAGACACATCCACGTCAGGAGCGGGCGGACGGAGGGACCCCTACAGATTCTCGAACAGCTGCGAAAAGGGATTCAATCGTCGGCTCAGCAACACGACCGGCTTCAAGGCAAACAAGAAAGAAGAAAGAAGCCACCTACCATCGGAGGCGGATGGGCCCTGTTGAAGGGGGACATCCCCCACGTCCATTCCCCGCTCTCATCCATGCGGGCGATGGAGATCAGGTTCACCCTTCATGCTGCATCACCGGGGGTGAACCTCTTTGTGGATAGCCGGCATGGATCATGTCGGCCGCTCGACCAGATGTGGCCGCCTCTGCAAGGGCAGGATCGGCGGGCCACCATGGTGGTGAGAAGGTCGCGTCCAAGGAGGCCGCTCTTCTCCAAAATGTCGAGGTGGGCATAGATCAGCGCCACCTAGGGAATCGGCTTGGGGGTCTTCGCATCCCAGTTCTGCCTCGTCACCAGAGCGATGTCGAACGGGGGCATGTTGAGGGCATCCTCGGCCGGGTCGGCACTCTTCACATAGAAGAAACCCTTCTGCCAATGCTTGATGGATTCTTGCAGAGGCATCTGGGGAAGCCCGATTTTGAGCGGTGGTGCACCAACGCGGCCCCGCACGGCGTCATCGGGCGCGGCCCCTAGAGCTTCTCCACCTCGGATTTCTCCATGGAGATAGACTGTTGCTTGAAGAAAAACAGGTTGCGCCACAGGTCGACGCGGGGCTTGATCCCCACAAAGCCCTCGCAGAGGACCACGAAGGCCGACAGCTACAGAATGGCGTTCGGCACCAAGTGATGCGGCTGCAGGCCGAAGAAGTGGAGCCATTCGGCAAAGAAAGCGTTGGCTGGGAGCCCGAAGCCCCGGTAGAAATGCTCGACGAAGACCACAACCTCTCCCGCGGCGGGTGCGGGAGCGGTCTCGGCACCGGGGACGTGCACCAACACTTGGGAGGCCGGGGGCAGTAGTCGGTGGTGACGGAGCGCTTCGATGTGCCCCTCGCCGACGTCACTGCCCAGCCAGGCTCCCTGCAAGGACGCCTTCTACGCCGAGGGCCTCTTCGAGGAAGAACCACCGGCCATGGCTGCGGATGAAGGGAACCCGAAGGGGTCGGCGAGTTGGCGACTTCTCGGTGACGAAGACGAAGAAGACGAAGGATGCGAGCTCTTTCTCTCTGGGCGCAGGGAGGAAGAGAGCGCGGATGCGGAGCAAGGAGGGGGGCAAATGGCCTCCTCGGAACCCCCGCATCCCATTTAAACCCCCACGAAGCATCGTGGGGAGGGGATCCGGTGCACGTCGGACCCCCCATTAACCCCGTGTATTACGGACAATAACGCTTCCCTAAGCCCAACCGTCGTGGAGTAAATCCGCAGAGGATCTCCCGTGCGGAGGCCGAGGGGGCGTCGTGGCGGGACCCAGGGCCCAGGCCCGGTCCCGTCATCAGTAATCGCCATCATTACGCCAGGCAGGCCCTGGCACATGGCGGTCTCTGAGCAAATGGCGACTAGGCCGAGGCGTCTCTTCGAAGCCAATCGGTCTCGAAGCCGGCACCCTTCGTCACGAGTTGAGGCGAAAAATATCAAGACAAATCGACAAGCCGGTGAGGCCGCCCGCCCGCAGACGGCAAGCCTCGCCAGCTTCAGGGACTACTGTCGGGGGGATAACCCTAGGGTAGGCTCATCAAGCCTACTCCTTCATTTCCAGCCCAGAGGACATGAACGTATACTGATTCCCAAGGCCCAAGTCTTCTGGCAGGCTAGGCGACGCCTACCGGCTCGAGGACTAGGCGGACGTTCCTCTGGCCGGCCGGGCAACCCCTGTTGGCTAGAGCCGCGGCGGCTACCTCTCCTGAGCGGGCCTGGTCCCGCCAGCCCGGCTCGGAAGGAGGCGGCCGCGCCCAAGCCGGCTAGCCAAGCAAGTTAGCCGGCCAAAGATCACAAGTCACATCAGATCGTAGGTCAGGATGAGACCTTACGATTAAAGGTAGCTACGCGTCAGCAAAAGGTACTGGATCGGGGCGCCCGGCAGGTACGAGCGTCGGCGGCCACGCCGCTGACCTATCCCGGCTCTGATCCATCACCTAGCATAGTGTCGGACCGTCACACTCCCACTCCATTACTGCACTCGGCATGGGGAATAGTGGAGGCGGCCGTACTCCCTACCCATGACGAATCTCATGGGGTGATGCTTGACGTACAGCGCGTGCTCGGCGTCAACCTTACGCGAGAGCCTCATTGGCCAGCCGGCGGGTCCCACCGCCAATCGAGACCATGCAGCCGGCGGGCCCCTCAAGCGACAAGACAAGACTCTCGTGGGCCCCTGGCCAGCCGGCGAGGCTACCAGCCGGGTCCCACAATTGTACCCTTTATCCATATTGTAGGCCGGCGGGTTCGTCTATAAAACCCCCTGGTCGCCCTCCATGCAGGGGGGCCGATCATTCCACAGTCACGCAACACTACACGCTCACCAACCATAGAGAGAGAGAGGCAGAGACAAGCCGGTTGCTCCCCTCTTCCTCCTCCCAGCACAGCTCCACGAGCAACATTGTACTATGTTCATACACATCAAACACTCCGGCAGGATTAGGGGTGTTATCTCTACGGAGAGCCCTGAACCTGGGTACATCGTGCGTCCCATGCGTGTACCAACCTCGCTCCCAGAGTCCACCTTTGTCCCTTCGGTCCTCACCGACTTTAGCCTACCTATGGCATATGTTGTGAGTATTCACCGACATTCAGCCTTTGGAACTAATCCATGAGCCCTTGCATAAACTAGTGGTTCAGTTTAAACTGCTGGATCATCCCCGCCATATATTCAGGAGGTGGGGGTGGCGCATCATTGGCGGGGCCACGCGGGCGGCAGGTGGTCTAACCATCCTGCTAAATATTTAACAGGGGTAGTTTAGCTTAATGTAATTGCAAAGGCATCATAGGCATTCATGAAGTAATCAAGCACGACGAAAGGGAAAAGCGATAGATACTTCATAGTAGTTGAGTTCGACATACAAAACCATACATAAGTTCGATTACAGACCATCGATTACAAATTCAAAATTTGGTGATAACCCGGACGCATTTAGACAACAACCTGGACTCACTAGGCGGCACGCAGGCACGCGGTGGAAGAGTACCACAATGAGACATAGCGATAAGGCTACATCAACGTCGGAGAAAATGATCAAATCCCGGTAGCTGGCGGCGATAGAAGGTAGGAACAGGACCCTGCGTTCCGTGGTGACTCTGGTGAGGGTACCACATCCAATCGAGGAGCAGAGGTCCAAGTGCCGGGTACTACCCCCAACATCAGTCCACTCAAGACCTAGTGGCAGCTCTGTCCTGCTCGACTCGCGGATGTGCGCAGGGGGAACCCTCAGGTGGAATGCTGGCTGCAGTTATGTCAACGCGTCGTAAAGACGAGCACGCATAGCATACAGCTCCACAATCTGAGCTCAAAAAGCACGATCCAGTGCCTCAACGTACTGCACCAGAACCCGTGCGTCATAGCGACGCCTCATGTAGGGGGCACAGACAGCGACGTAGGACCGGTCGTTGCGCTCCCGAACGCGAGCAGTGTAGGCAGTGAGATCAGACCTAGTCTCATCCCTAGTAGGAACATACGGGATGTATCTGAAAGCACTCTCCTCCAGGTGAGGGTATGCTCCACGGAGACGGGTGATAGAGATATAGGCCGCATCATGGACGGCCATCTCGATCGACAAGGCAATACCGCAGAAGACATGTCGCTCGCGGGTGGAGTTTCCCATCTGATCGAAGATGCGAACCTCAGCCTGGTACTGATACTGGTTGAACTCGTGGAAGTCCTCGTATACAGTGTACTCGGGGTACCAGCGATATCCCAGCCTGGTCAAGAGGTCGACCAAAAGGACCGGGAAACCAGTCGTCTCAGTGGCTAGTGTCAGGCGCACGTGCTGCCTTGCGGGACGCATCTGAAAAGAAGATTCACGGATGTCAAATGACAGTGTGCGCAATATATTATCAGAAGAACAATAGTAGATAGTCCAGCCCTCCGGGTTGATGTGATTACGAGAACCTAATGTTAGAGTTAGTAAAATCTTTAACCCGTAAGAGAGGAGAGAGTAGAGCCCAGAGTATAGAAAAGGAGTAAAAGATACTAATACCACCCAATTGTGATGTGGGCCCGTAAGCCACAGCACCAGTGCTAGTAAAGTTTTTCAAACACTAGACTCAACTTCGGACAAGGAGTTGGAAAGGGCGCTACCTACAGGTAGTCGACTCTGAAACCAACTTGTGACACCCTCGATTTAATTGTACGCTAATCATACACGCAAATGCATACTATCAAACTCAAGGACTCACAAGAAAATATCACAACACAACTCTAGACACAAAATAACACATACAATCTTCATATTACAAGCCATGGGCATCGAGGGCTAGAATACAGAAGCTCGATAAACACACGAGTCAGCGGAAGAAACAATATCTGAGTACATACATTAAAGATGGGGTGCGTTAGAAAAGGCTAGCACAAAAGATACAACGATCGAACGAGGCGAGGCCTCCTGCCTGGGAGCCTCCTAAACTACTCTTGGTCTTCAGCGGCCTCCACGTAGTGGTAGGCACAATCGGGGTAGCATTCGTTGTCGGCGGGATACTCCATCTCCTGGGCTCCATCGTCTGGTTGCAGCAACGGATCAAGGGGACAAAAGGGGAGCAAAGCAACGGTGAGTACTCATCCAAAGTACTCGCAAGACTGAAATCAGAACTATACTAACTATGCATCAATTTCAAAGGAAGAGGTTTATATGTGGACTAAATATAGCAATGCGACAATAGAGAGAGAAGGCCTAGTCCTATCGAAGACTAGCATCTTCAAGGGTCTTGCTGCAATAGACGAGAGTAGAACAGGTAACACAATTAATAGACATACTGTTTCACAAATATTAATATGAGGTCACGTCCAGAGATCCTCCCTCGACTCCCTGCAAGGAAGCAATCCCAGGGCAACTAATTCCAGTTAAGTAACAGTTGTAGTTGTAAAAGATCAGGGCACAACTCCAAGTCGTCCTGTAACCGTGGACACGGCTATCCGAATAGGTAATTTCTTCCCTGCAGGGGTGCACAACATATTCCCCGTCACGCTCGATAACACTCTGGCCGGAGACACTCTTCTGGGTCATGCCCGGTCTCGGAATATCGACACGTCTCAGCCCCACCTAGACTCAACAGAGAGGCCAGCCCGCTGGTCTAAATCCTAAGCACAAAGGGTTCATGGGCCCACTTGCCCTCCATGCTCCTGCATGATGCGTGGGCGGCCGACGTCAGTCCTAGCACCCCTTAATACAAGCGTGATGCATCTTGAGACCACTCAGGCACGCGCCGCTCCATTGCTGACGTCTGAAGAGCTTCGGTTGATACCACGACGTCGAGTACCCATAATTCTTCCCACGCACACGGTTAGTGCGTAATAAGGCCTTCCGACCAACCCAGATCAAATACCCAAATCCATTATCATTTTAATTAAGTCAACGACACAACCACGCGGGAATCCACCCGCCTAACATCTATCCCCAGTGATCATAGTAACATGGTCAAGTAACTGTGTGGTTGTAACATCAGGGGGATCTAAGGCATCACCCTCGTTGGATTCCGAATGATGTATCCGTCAAGGTGGACTTAGAGGAATCACCCTTGAGGGTCCCACACTTGAGGGGGTTGCAGGACAGAGACATCGTCGGGAGTGGTGAAGGAGGAATCACCCTCGATAACCACGACCGACTAGTTGTACTACACAGATATCATCTCGAGTACTTTGCGAGGTGTCACCCTCGGTACCCGATGGTAGCTCTGTAGCGCCGCACAACTAAGGGGGTGTAAGTGCTGTGTCGGATCTTCGCTCGTCGATCAGGGATCGAGACTCGACAATAAAGTGGGGCAACTGGACTAAGGGGTCAGAGGGGATGAATGTTCCACCTATACTAAGAAGTTTTAAAGTGTAGTACTGAAAATAGCAATTCATCAAAAATAGTCTATGCATTAGATATAGGAGATAACTGAACAGTAGCAAAATTCTAATGCAAGCATGAGGGAGAAACAAATGGGTGATATAGGAATGATCAAGGGGGTTTGCTTGCCTTGTTGCTCTGCGGCAAAGGGTTGGTCGTCGGGAGGGTAGATGTACCCGGCAGCAGCGTCAGTCTCGGGGTCTACCGGTAAGAAGAGGGGGAAGAAACAATAAATTATAGCAACGGTGCAACACTAAGCATGACATGACAATATGCACGTCTAGGCATGAGCTAATGCAGTAACATCCGTCATAGACGGGTCGGGAAAATATCTGACGATATTTCACAGGTCTCTCGCTACTACCGGTCAAACGGAAAACGATGGGAAAGTTCCACGTTTGTTATGCTAGGGGCGCGTGGCACACGAATGGACCGTGTATCCCGGTTCGTCTCGTTCTGCTGATCAACTTTCATGTTGAAAATATTTTCATGTGAGCTACGGTTTATTTTATATTAATTTTCAAGGTTTTATTAATATTTAGGAATTAAAAACAGGTTTAATTTAGTTATTATAAATGCAACATTATCCAGAATAGTGAATGATGATGCCATCATGACATCACCATGATGTTAGCAGGTCAACTCTGGTTGACAGAGTCAAACCTAACATGTGGGGTCACGGGACCCACATGTCATTCACTATTAGGATAACTAAATTAGCTAATTAACAGATTTAATTAACTAGTCTAATTAATACTTAAATATCTATTTAATGAATTAACTAATTAATTAATATACCTAATTATTTATTTACTTTATTATTATTATTATTTTATTAAAACATATATATATATTTATTTATAATCATGTTTTTATACTAATATTTTTAAGGCCATTTTTTTAACATTTTAGAGGGGGGTGTTCCCGGGCCCCCCGTCATCCTCACAAAAAAAGGGCTTAGTGGGGGGAGGTTAATCCCCCCACTAACCAGATCGGCTCGGGGCACGGGCGCCGGGGTAACGAGCCAGGGGCTCGGTCCAGGGAGGCCACAGCGGCTACGGAGACGCGATGGGACCCCAGGGGTGGAGCGGGACGAGGCCGAGGTGGCGCGGTGAGGGGAGGGCCGACGGAGGGGAAAGAGAGGAGGAGGGGGCTCAGAGCTCCTGTAGGGGAGTGGCAGAGTGCGTGGGGAGGAGGCGACGACCGGCGACGGAGGGGCGGTGGGGGAGCTATGGTTGAGGTGGATCCGATGGCGGAAGGAGTCAGGGTCGGTGCGAGCCGGCCGCTGGTGGCCGCCGTCGGGGCAGACCGGCGTTGGAGTGGAGGAGGGGCCCGACGGGGAGGAGGCGCCCGATGAAGGGGCCCAGCTGTCGGAGGAGGCCTTGGAGGGAGCAGCTCCGGCGTTGGGGTGTCGAAGGAGGAGCCGCCGGAGGGCCGGCCACCAGACGATGGCTGGAGCTTCGGGGAAGGAGAGGCGGGTTCGGTGAGGGAGAGAGTGATGAGGGGTTGGGGCTTGATGGGATCTGGTGAACGAGAGGAGGGAGGGGCCCCCGTCGAACTGGGAGAGGCGACGCGAGCACTGGGGGGTTTCGGTGGGGGCGAGGGAGATCGAGGGAGGGGACTGGCTCGTGCAAGGGAGTGAGCGATGGGCAGAGGCGCCAAGGAGGAGGGCGGCGTGGCGAGAGGGGTGACGAGGGGAGGGAACTGTCCCTGGTTCCCTCATGGCTGGGAGGAAGTGGTGGCGGGGTGGAGGAACTCGTGGGAGGGAAGCTAGGTTTTCCCATGGGGAGTTTATACCCCCTCGAGTAGACAGGTCGGTTGGGGCTGTTGGGTCGGTTGTGGCGAGCTGGGTCACTTGGCCCACTTGGGCCGGGGCCTTTGTTTTTGTTTTTAATTACTTTCTTTTATTATTAACATTTTTTTGTTTTAATTTTTTTAGTGCATTAATTACTCCTAAAATTAATAATTCCTAAAGGATAATTTTCCTAGGTAATATCCGACACACCCGAACATTTTTATTTTAACATTCGAAAACTTTTATTGCTTGATTTTAATTTTAAATTTAAATTCGAACTGTTTTGAACTAACACGAGATCAACTATAGGAAACACGGTGACGTGGCATCCATTGCATAGGTTTATTGTGGTTTAATTACAGAGGCTACTCTAGCAATAGTTGAGGATGTCACATGCCTCCACCTCGTCGACGTCGTACTAACACCGGTCGCGAATCGTCTTCCTCCGGTGTCGCCGTAGCTGTCTTCAGCCGCCGAGTTAGGGTGTGATATGTCCATTTTGCATCATGATTTCTTGTACCTTTTACTTTGTTATTGTACATTGTTCTAAATTGTTATGCAATTCTTATGCCTTTTTCTCTCTAAATATGCAAGGAACATCAAAGTGAGGGAAATATCTAGAAACTGGGATTCTAGACCGAAAACGAAAGAATAAGCAGAGAAATCACGAGACTCCAAATGACCTGAAATTTCACAGCAAATATTTTTGGAATATTTAAGAATTTCTGGAACAAAAATACACCAGAGGAGGGCTGCCAGTTGGGCACGAGCCAGCAGGCCGCGCCCCGATGGCTTGTGGGGCCCCTGTTGTCCCTCCGATGTCCATTTATGGTGTGTTTTACCCTAGAAAAATTAAATAGATTACTTTCGGGAAGAAGCACCGTCGTCTTGAGGCGGAAACCTAGGCAGAGGCCCTTTTTCTCTCCGACAGTGTGATTCTGCCAGCGAAATTTCCCTCCGAGAGGGGAGATCGAAGCCATCGTCAACACCAACGCTTCCTCCTTCGTCGGAGAACCAATCTTCATAAATATCAACACCATCACCATCTCATTTTCAACCCTAGTTCATCTCTTGTATTCGATCTTTGTCTCAAAACCTCAGATTGGTACCTATGGGTTGCTAGTAGTGTTGATTACATCTTGTAGTTGATGCTTGTTGGGTTAATTGGTGAAAGATATTATGTTCAGATCCTTTGTCACCATCATTATACCTTTGATCTTGAACATGTTGATGAGGTGTGAGTAGTTACTATTGTTCTTGAGGACATGGGATAAGTCTTGTCACAAGTAATCATGTGAAATTGGCATTCGTTTGATATTTTGATGATATGTATGTTGTTGCTTCTCTTAGTGGTGTCGTGTGAACGTCGACTAAATGACACTTCATCATGTTATGGGCCTAAGGTCTCTTTTCAGCAGCCCAAAGGGCGGGAAGCAGAGGCCTTTGGTCCTGGTTGGTGGCACCAACCGGCACTAATGGTGGCATTGGTCCCGGTTGGTATCACCAACCGGGACCAAAGGTCTCTTTTCAGCAGCCCGAAGGGCGGGAAGCAGAGGCCTTTGGTCCCGGTTGGTGGCACCAACCAGTACCAATGCCCCCCTTTAGTCCCAGTTGGTGCCACCAACCGGGACCAAAGGCCTTGCACTCGCGCGGTGCGGTGCTATGTTTAGTCCCACCTCGCTAGCCGAGAGGGGCTCGGAGTGGTTTATAAGCCCTGCTGAACCAACCACTTCGAGCTCCTCTCTACTGCAGGCTTACAAGCCTAAGATCACTCTATGTTCTTGTGGGCCTATTGGGCCTACTGCGGGCCTGCATCCTGGCCCTAATAATGGGTTTCTAGTCGTATGCACACCATGGTGGCCCTGTAGGTGGCACTTTAAAAAAACAGTTTTTTTCTTTCTTTTTTGTTTCTAATTACTTATTTATCTTCTTTTATGATAATTCTTTTTGCTATTAAAGTTTGTAACAAAATTTTAATTACTCATTTATTTTCTTTTATGATAATTCTTTTTGCTTTTAATGTTTTGAACAGAAAATACTTTGATAATTTTAGTTGCATAAATTCTATATAATTTTAGTTTCAATTATACTAGAGGTTTATTACCGGTTCGTGGCATGAACCAGTAAACTAGATGCACTGCGTGTACAAAACGGACAATCTCTTTCGAAGTATCAGGGTTTCATACGGAAACTCATATGTTACAAAGGGATTTCATTTTTTTGAACTTATTTGAACTCCATAGTTTTCCTGTGTTCAAAATGCACCATTCAAAGCCACATCCTCAATTTACAACCCTTTCTGACTTCATTTGTTATTTTTCATGCATTTACTGATTTTTGAGCTATAAGACCATGAAATTGAAAAGCATTTGAAATGAACTCTAAAAAGGTTCCAAGTTGGCATGGTATCATCATTTCATCCACATAGCATGTGCAAGAAAGTTGAGAGGGTTACGGCAAAAACTGGATGCACTTCGTGTACAAAACGGACAATCTCTTTCGAAGTATCAGGGTTTTATACGAAAACTCATGTGTTACAAAGGGATTTCATTTTTTGAACTTATTTGAACTCCATAGTTTTTATGTGTTCAAAATGCACCATTCAAAGCCACATCATCAATTTACAACCCTTTCTGACTTCATTTGTTATTTTTCATGCATTTACTGATTATTTTGAGCTATAAGACCATGAAATTGAAAAGCATTTGAAATGAACTCTGAAAAGGTTCCAAGTTGGCATGGTATCATCATTTCACCCACATAGCATGTGCAAGAAAGTTGAGAGGGTTACGGCAAAAACTGGATGCACTTCGTGTACAAAACGGACAATCTCTTTCGAAGTATCAGGGTTTCATACGGAAACTCGTCTGTTACAAAGGGATTTCATTTTTTTTAACTTATTTGAACTCCCTAGTTTTTCTGTGTTCAAAATGCACCATTCAAAGCCACATCATCAATTTACAACCCTTTGTGACTTCATTTGTTATTTTTCATGCATTTACTGATTATTTTGAGCTATAAGACCATGAAATTGAAAAGCATTTGAAATGAACTCTGAAAAGGTTCCAAGTTGGCATGGTATCATCATTTCACCCACATAGCATGTGCGAGAAAGTTGAGAGGGTTACGGCAAAAACTAGATGCACTTCGTGTACAAAACGGACAATCTCCTTCGAAGTATTAGGGTTTCATACGGAAACTCGTCTATTACAAATGCATTTCATTTTTTGAACTTATTTGAACTCCATAGTTTTAGTTTCAATAATACTAGAGGTTTATAAAAGCTTTTTAGCTGATTCCTTTAGTACCAGTTCTAAGGCTGTTACAAAGGCATTTTATTTGGTACAGGTTCTAAGGCTGGGGCCCCACGAGCACCTTTTAGTACTGGTTCATGGCATGAACCGGTAAAAGAGTTTTTTAGTTGATTCTTTCTGCAGCTGTTTTTTAGTCCCACCTCGCCAAGCGAGAGGCACTCGCAGCGGTTTATCAGCCCTGAGTGTAGAGACGATGAAGGGAGAGGCGCAGTGCTCACTTGCACGTTGCTTAGCTTCAAGCCTTGAGGAAGTGGTGTAGACTGCACGGAGCTATCAGGGTTTCGGACAAAAACTACACATAGCTCCGTGCAGTCTACACTATTTCCTCAAGGCCTGAAGCTAAGCAACATGCAGGTGAGCATTGCGCCTCTCTTTTATTTTTAATAACTTATTACAACTCCGGACTTCTTGTTTTATTAAAGTTTATTTTATTTTATTTGGTTTCTACTTACATCATTAATTTACAACCCTTTCTGACTTCATTTGTTATTTTTCATGCATTTACTAATTATTTTGAGCTATAAGACCCTGAAATTGAAAAGCATTTCAAATGAACTCTGAAAAGGTTGGAATTTGGCATGGTATCATCATTTCATCCACATATCATACGCAAGCAAGTTGAGAGGGTTACGGCAAAAACTGGATGCACTTCGTGTACAAAATGGACAATCTCTTTCGAAGTATCAGGATTTCATACGGAAACTTGTCTGTTACAGCAGGCATTTCAAATGAACTACGAAAAGGTTGAAAGTTGGCATGGTATCATCATAATAGTTGTGGAGAAAGTCTTCACTTTTTCTTCGCTTGTGTCCTTTCCTTATTGCGCCTTAACCATGGATAATCTTCACCATTTATCACGATGCTTGGGTCAGCCTTGACTTTGAATGGAGGAATTTCATGAAACTTTTCATAATCTTCGGACATGTCTGTCTTGCCCTCCACTCTCAAGATGTCCCATTTTCCTGAAAGAACTATGTGGCGCTTTGGCTCATCGTATGATTTATTTGCTTCCTTATCTTTTGTTTTTCTCGGTTTGGTAGACATGTCCTTCACATAGATAACCTGTGCCACATCATTGGCTAGGACGAACGGTTCGTCAGTGTACCCAAGATTGTTCAGATCCACTGTTGTCATTCTGTACTGTGGGTCTACCTGTACCCCTCCTCCTGACAGATTGACCCATTTCACTTAAACAAAGGGGCCTTAAAATCATGTCTGTAGTCAAGGTCCCATATGTCCACTATGTGACAGCCCGAGACCAACGTTCCAGAAGATTCCCCCCTTTATTCCATTTCCGTCGTGAGTCTATTTTTATTTGTCGCATCATCATCGCATCATGCGCATCATCCGCATTGCATCGCCATCCCGTTGCCGCCAGTTTTCAAACTTGCATCCGTTGTTAGTTGCCGGTTCTCGCCGTTGTCCATTCTGAGCCCGACCACACGCGCACGCGCCCGCGGCATCGTTCAAACCTTGTTTTTAAAAGTGCATGTAAAACTTTCTCTGATTGGGTTGGAATTTGACGTGCGGTCTTATTTTAATATAGGTAGGCCGCCTGTCAATTTTCGTCGCAATCGGAGTCCGTCTAGTACCCGAACGGTCGACCGTAGCGGCACTGTATTCGGTCTATCGTCGGACATTAATCGGTGTTTTAAAAAATCGTGTTGTTGCGATGCGCCTTTTCCCTCTCATCCCTACATATCCCATCTACACCGCCCATTAGTGCCACCTAGACACTTCCTCCGTTCGTGGTTGTCGGATCGCTATCGGACGGACGAGGTCCACCCCACCGGAGACCAACCCTATATAAGTATCACCCCCTCGAGAGACCCCTCTCACTTCACTAGGGTTTCCCCTAGTCATTTTTGCAGCCACCCCCTCAAAAACTCCACTTGCTAGCCCTCACCCTTCAAAATCCCGCAGCCCAAACCCTCTGAACAAATCTGACCATTGGATTCACATATAATGGATCAAAATAGACCCAAATCCCACCTACCGGACAATGTCCACCCAAGTGGACAATGCCCGGGCGACCACATGAGCTTCTCGTGCAGCCTCCCGATCTCCTCCATTACGCCCGAGGCGCCCATGTCCGCGCCGCCTGGCTCCCTCCTCCCGCGGATCCACAGCGCGCCACCCTGGTGCCTCTAGCTCGCCTCCAGCCTTCGGCCGCCTCGCCTCGCCTGTGCCCCGCCGCCTGTCTCCCTCCGCCACCGGCCCCGAGCAACCGGAGCCGCCGCAGCAACCCCTGGCCGTTGGAACCACTCCCTGCCGCCATTCCTCTGCAGATCCGGCAGCAGCCGCGTGCGCCCCCCCCCCCCCCCCCCCCCGGATCCAGCCGGGATCGAGCTCTTCGGCCTGGTCCCGACGAGTTTGTGCCCTCCATCATCATCCAGCTATCGGCGAGCCTGCCGCCGCCGCCCCTGTCGTGCTCGGGAATGAGCAGAGCAACGGGAGGAGCTCGAGAGCTCCACCACGTGGGTCGTGCCCCGCGCTGGGTCGCACCGTGCTCCTGGCGGCCCGAGGCCCAGGCGCCCCCAGGCCCAGGTGCCCGGCCTGCCTCGCCCTCGGCCTCTCCCACGCGGCCCACCTCGCGTCGTGCTCCAGCACCCCGACCGCGGCCCAGCACCAGCTTGCCTCCCCCGCCGGCCTAGAGCGAGGTGAGCCTCTATTCCTCGCCCTAGGCACATTTTATTACCCTGCGCCCATGCCCCTGTGTAGCCCATTAGGAATGGTTTCGGCCCGTTTAGTTTCGTTAGGATTTTCGGAATTAATTTAATTCCAGAAAATGTCATATTTTATAAACGCCCATAGTTTATTAACCGAGCGCCGGATCGCGACATATTAAATATGTAACTCATGTAGAATTTCGCGTAGATTACGAATTTGCAACTTGCATAAATGTTTGAAGTAGTTAGAACCGCCAAATGCCTAGTTTTGCATGCTGTCCCAATAGGATTTGTTCCGTATTTATTTTCCGCGCGTGTCCGGATTGCTCAAACCACGTAGATTTAATGCTCATGTTTTAGGAACCCTTTTGCCATGTATTTTAGAGTAGTTGTTGGTATTTTTGCATGTAGGATTCCGTAGCTAGTTTGTTATACCGTGTTTAGGATATTATCTCGCATATACGTGTGGCGATATTCTTGTGTTGCAACCCCTCATGTTATAGATGTTTTCGGGGTAGAAAAATCCATAGGATTTAACTGTGTATTTAGTTGTGGCTTTTGAGCAAGTTAGTTCGCGTGATATTTTGTCGTGTTGCCCTTTTGTTTATTTTGTGGGATTTATTCCGTGCGTGTTATGAAGGAGTTGTCAACTAGAGATATGCTCTTGGATGTTTAGTCTAGCCCCTGGTAATTTTGGTTGCAATGGAAATTGATGTTTAGGTGTGGTTTGATTGTTCTTTACTTGCTAGGAAATAGTGTTGTTTTAGAGATGCTGAAATATTTCTAAGTCTGGAATCTGTTATATTTTGTTGTTGTCTTTGCATGAGTTAATGTGGTGATCTATAGCTCTTTTGAGGTTGGTGCAATGGAGTTAGTTGTAGACTTTAGGATTCTCTAGCATGCTGTCAATTTTCATGCCTTTTGGAGTCCTGTAGATTATGATTTTGCTGCTGTCAATATGTCTTCAGATCGAAAACTGCAGTTTCATAAACTGTTATTTTCACCAAGTCTGAAACTGTGTGTGAGAAGCCATGTTGTGACTTCTTTTCCTAGTGATCCATGCTTCCATGCTAGCTGTTGTTAGTTGTATGTTGTAGTGCTTCTTGCCCTCTATCGTCTCATGCCTTGGTTGGGCATATTGGAGTTGTGTGGCTCGTAGTTGTGGGGTGAAGAAAATGCTATGTGGCTGATTTTGGCAGATTATAGTGATTTCTTGTTTAGCGCGTAGTTGTTGAACCGTAGCTCCGCTTTGATCGTGTCCTATATGAAACTTGCTTAGAATCTCGTGTAGTTTCATATTATCTTGTTGGTTGTGTGTTTTGAAATGCTTGTGACTGCCATTGCACACATTTTGCATTCATGCCATCATATCTTACGGTGTTCATATCTTTTGAACCGTAGCTCCGTTGGAGATGTTCTCTATGTGTAAATTGCTTGTAACGACGCGTAGAATCATGTGAACCTATTTGTTTTTCTGTTTAACAACCATTTAAACGTGTTAGTTCAGATCTGGACAGAATTGTAAATTAACATGTGAGGTCGTCTCGCAGGTGCTATATGTCATTTCCGACCTCATTTAAAATGCCTAGATAGGTAGTTTAATTACGCTTCACCTCTTGCCATGTTTAACCACATTTAATGTGTCGTGTATCTAATCGGTATAGAACTAAATAATTAAACATGGAGTTTCGTCAATATGCAACTCGTTGCATATTTAACTTCACTTAATGTGTAGTATTTGGTTGTTGTGAGTTGACATAACGTGACTTGCATTTATTCAGCTGCTCATGCATCATATGTGTTGTGCATCGTGTGGTGAATATCGTGTGTTGATTCTTGTTTCCGGTTTGCTTTGTCTCGATAGAGTTCCGCAAGCGTGTCGGAAAGTGAGGACCCGTTCGACTACATCGGTTCGTCTGCTTCACGGAGTCATTCTTCTTCCAAGCGGGATCTCAGGAAAGATGACCAATTCCCCAGATACCACTACTATCATTGCCATGCTAGTTTTATCGCGTCTATCGATTATGTCTCGTTGCCTACCACATGTTAAATATCAGCCTCCCAACATTGCCATGTAAAGCTTCAACCTGTTCACAACCTAGCAAACCACTGATTGGCTATGTTACCGCTTGCTTAACCTTGTGTTAGCGTTGCTAGTTGCAGGTGCAGTTGCTTCCATGTGAAAACATGGGTTCCTTGTTATACCACCCTATTAAATGCTATTTAAATTAATGCACCTATATACTTGGTAAAAGGTGGAAGGCTTGGCCTTTCTAGCCTGGTGTTTTGTTCCACCTTTGCCCCCTTAGTTTCGGCTACCAGTGTTATGTTCCATAATTGAGCGCTCCTAACATGATCGGGGTTGTTATGGGGACCCCCTTGATAATTTGTTTTAGATTAAAACTAGTCTCGCAAGGCCCAACTTTGGTACTACATTTGCCTAATAACTAATGAACCGCATAGGGAGTATTTAATCAACCCCCGGGCCAGTGCTCCTCATGAGTGTTGGTCCACACACCTAGCAGTCGGCGGTGCCACCTCGGGGCAACTCGAGCGTTTGGTTACCGTCCACTATGCATAGACGATGTGTCCTGAGAACAAGATACCCGGCTCCTATCGTGTTCGTCGACACACCGGGTGGCCTTGGTGGATTAGTTTTACCTTTGACGAGATATCTTGTGCATCGGGATTCCGGTGATGCTTTGGGTAATCTCAGAGTTGAGGTTTTCCACTAAGGAGTTCGACGAGATCGCGAGTTTCGTGATCGATGATTTCTATGCGGCTTGTGGTAATCTGTGATGGACTAGTTGGAGCACCCTAGAGGGTTAAATCTTTCGGAAAGCCGTACCCGCGGTTATGTGGCAACATGGAAACTTTGTTTAACACTGGTTCTAGATAACTTGAAGGTAACTTAATTAAAATATGTCAACTGTGTGTGTAACCGTGACTGTCTCTTTCGAACTCCTTCTCCGATCGAGGACACGGTGGGGTTATGTCTGACGTAAGTAGGTGTTCAGGATCATTCATTTGATCATTAGTAGTTCACATCCGTTATATGTAGTTCATCCCTCTCTTATTTCTGGTACTCGTAAGTTATCCACCAAATATATTGCTTAGTCGCTGTTGCAACCTCACCACTTAACCATACCTCACCTATTAAGCTTTGCTAGTCTTGATACCTTTGGAAATGAGATTGCTGAGTCCCATGTGGCTCACAGATTACTACAACACCAGTTGCAGGTACAGGTAAAGGTTACTTGACGCGAGCGCGTTGATTGTTCATTTTGAGTTGCTTCTTCTTCTTCTTCATCATCAATCTAGGATGGGTTCCAGGCCGGCAGCCTGCGATAGCCAGGATGGACGTTGTTCTTCTTTTCTCGTTTGTTTTCGTCCGTAGTCGGACCCTGCTCTTCTTCATGATGTTTATGTATTGTACTGTTGTGACTCTGATGTAGCTTGTGCCGAGTGTAAGCCAAATTCTTTATATCTCTTCTATTCAGTACATGTACTTGTAACGATATCCATTCTTGTGAAATGACGAGATGCGCTTCTATCCCTGTCGAGGCCCTCGTGCCAAAATAAGGATAGGATCGCATCTTGGGCGTGACACACTATGTAACCATAATATGTGTCTATTCCCCTCTTGGTTGCTGCATCAAAGCGGACACCGTTGTTTTGGTTGGTTCTCTTTTGATCTTGGGCGATCATGTAAAATGTATTCCCATTTATCTCGTATCCTTTGTAAGTCAATAGAGTCGAAGATGGTCCCCTGGACAATGAGTACAGCTCAGCACAAACAGTGTTCTCACCTCTGAGACGTGTTTATAACCAACTGCTAAAAGTCCTGATGTGTTCACTTGTAATCCAGTCGTCGCACCGCTTCGGGTGTTTGGAGCGCATACTGTTCTTGTGTTCATCGACATACGGGGTAACCAAGGTAGAGTTCATTAGTACTGTGTAGTGTGCTTGAGACCAAGAATATCCGTCCCTGCATATTATTGAGTCCCTTCCAAGCGTGCCTTTTCCAGTCAGTCTCCCCTCATACCGCGATTCAGGGAGACCTATCTTCTTAAGGCCAGGAATGAAATCAACACAAAACCCAATGACATCCTTTGTTTGATGGCCCATGGAGATGCTTCCTTCTGGCCTAGCGCGGTTACGGACATATTTCATTAGGACTCCCATGAGCCTCTCAAAGGGGTACATATTGTGTAGAAATACGGGGCCCAGGATGACAATCTCGTCAACTACATGAACTAGAACGTGTGTCATGATATTCAAGAAGGATGGTGGGAACACCAGCTCGAAACTAACAAGACATTGCACCACATCACTCCTTACCCTTGGTATGATTTCTGGATCGATCACTCATACGTCTCCGTCGTATCTACTTTCCCGAACTCTTTTGCCCTTGTTTTGGACTCTAATTTGCATGATTTGAATGGAACTAACCCGGACTAACGTTGTTTTCAGCAGAATTGCCATGGTGTTGTTTTTGTGCAGAAATAAAAGTTCTCAGAATGTCTTGAAAATTTACGGAGAATTTTTCTGGAATAAAAGAAAAATACATGCACAAAGATCCACCGGAGGGGGCGTGCCAGTGGGCCACAAGCCTACAGGCCGCGGCCACCCCCCTAGGTCGCGCCGTGAGGGCTTGTCAGGCCCACGTGGCACCACCGCCCCCAAACTCAGCTCTATATCTTTTGTCTCGCCCGGAAAAAATCAGAGAGAAGGTTTCGTCGCGTTTTACGATATGGAGGCGCTGCCACCTCCTGTTCTTCATCTAGAGGGCAGATCTGGAGTCTGCTCGAGGCTCCAGAGAGGGGAAATCGTCGCCATCGTCATCATCAACCTTCCTCCATCGACAATTCCATGATGCTCTTCACCGTTCGTAGGTAATCTCATCGTAGGCTTGCTGGACGGTGATGAGTTGGATGAGATCTATCATGTAATCGAGTTAGTTTTTGACGGGGATTGATCCCTAGTATCCACTACGTTCTAGATTGATGTTGCTACTACTTGGCTATGCTTAATGCTTGTCACTAGGGCCCGAGTGCCATGATTTCAGATCTGAACCTATTATGTTGTCGCCAATGTATGTGTGTTTTAGATCCTATCTTGCAAGTTGTAGTCACCTACTATGTGTTATGACCCGGCAACCCCGGAGTGACAATAGCCGGAACCACTACCGGAGATGACCATAGTATGAGGAGTTCATGTATTCACCAAGTGTTAATGCGTTGGTCTGGTTCTTTATTAAAAGGAGAACCTTAATATCCCGTAGTTTCCATTAGGACCCCGCTGCCACAGGAGGGATGGACAATAGATGTCATGCAAGTTCTTTTCCCTAAGCACGTATGACTACATACGGAATACAAGCCTACATTAGATTGACGAACGGGAGCTAGTTACTTATCTCTCCATGTTATAGCTGTTACATGATGAATCACATCTGTCATACTCATCCATCAATGATCCACTGCCTACGAGTCTTTTACTACTGGTCCTTGCTACGTTACTCAATGTTTGCAAATGTCTTTTGTTGGGGATATTCATGAACCTCGTCCACGGGACTTGGAGGCTTTCATAGATACAATTGCTATAGGAGAGGAGAGAGGAGTGTCTTGCGCTAGAGCTGCTAGCATACATTTTCCCGTGCTTCGGTACTTCTCACTATTCGTGGGAAAATGTTTGATTGGCCGTGGGAAAGCTGGGTCCCTTAGCTCCAGTAGTAAAAGACTCATAGGCATTGGATCGGTGATGGATGATTATGACGGATGTGATTCATCATGTAACAGCTATAACACGGAGAGTGTGTAACTAGCTCCCGTTCGTCAATCCAATGTAGGCATGTATTCCATATGTAGTCATATGTGCTTAGGGAAAAGAACTTCCATGACATCTATTGTCCATCCCTCCCGTGGCAGCGGGGTCCTAATGGAAACTACAGGATATTAAGGTTCTCCTTTTAATAAAGAACCGGACCAACACATTAACACTTGGTGAAAACATGAACTCCTCATACTATGATCATCTCCGGGAGTGGTTCCAGCTATTGTCACTCCGGGGTTGCCGGGTCATAACAAATAGTAGGTGACTACAACTTGCAAGATAGGATCTAAAACACACATATATTGGCGACAACATAATAGGTTCAGATCTGAGATCATGGCACTCGGGCCCTAGTGACAAGCATTAAGCATGGAAAAGTAGTAGCAACATCAATCTCAGAACATAGTGGATACTAGGGATCAATCCTCGTCAAAACTAACTCGATTACATGATAGATCTCATCCACCTCATCACCGTCCAGCAAGCCTATGATGAGATTACTCACGAACGGTGAAGAGCATCATGGAATTGGCGATGGAGGAAGGTTGATGATGACGATGGCGACGATTTCCCCTCTCTGGAGCCCAGAACAGACTCCAGATCTGCCCTCCAAATGAAGAACAGGAGGTGGCGGCGCCTCCGTATCGTAAAACGCGATGAATCCTTCTCTCTGATTTTTTCCGGGCGAAACGGAATATATAGAGCTGAGATTGGAGGCGGTGGAGCCTCGTGGACCCCACAAGCCCTCATGGCACGGCCAGGGGGTGGTCGCGCCCCTTGGGCTTGTGGCCCACTGGCTCACCTCCTCACCTAGATCTTTGCGTAGGTATTTTTCATTCATTCCAGAAAAATTCTCCGTAAATTTTCAGGTCATTCCGAGAACTTTTATTTCTGCACAAAAACAACACCATGGCAATTCTGCTGAAAACAGCGTTAGTCCGGGTTAGTTCCATTCAAATCATGCAAATTAGAGTCCAAAACAAGGGCAAAAGAGTTCAGAAAAGTAGATACGACGGAGACGTATCAGAAGCCCCCTCAATGCAACCGGAAGCAGTTGCGTCATAATCACGTGGCAGTCATGAGACTTTAGGTTCTGGAACTTTTTCTCTGCCATATTTATTATTCCCTTTATATTCGACGAGAAGCCAGTCGGGACCTTCATACTAAGCAAGCATTCAAAGAAGATTTCCTTCTCTTCTTTGGTAAGAGTGTAGCTCGCAGGACCTTCATACTGCTTTGGAGGCATGCCGTATTTTTCATGCAAACGTTGTAGGTCCTCCCGTGCCTCAGTTGTATCTTTTGTCTTCCCATACATGCCCAAGAAGCCTAGCAGGTTCACGCAAAGGTTCTTCGTCACGTGCATCACGTCGATCGAAGAGCGGACCTCTAGGTCTTTCCAGTAGGGTAGGTCCCAAAATATATATTTCTTCTTCCACATGGGTGCGTGTCCCGCAACGTCACTCGTAACAGATAGTCCGCCGGGACCCTTTCCGAAGATTACTTTTAAATCATTGACCATAGCAAGTACGTGATCACCGTTACGCATGGCGGGCTTCTTCCGATGATCTGCCTCGCCTTTGAAATGCTTGCCTTTCTTTCAACATTGATGGTTGATCGGAAGAAATCGATGATGGCCCAGGTACACATTCTTCCTGCATTTGTCCAGGTATATACTTTCGGTGTCAGCTAAAGAGTGCATGCATGCGTGGTATCCCTTGTTTGTTTGTCCTGAAAGGTTACTGAGAGCGGGCCAATCGTTGATGGTTACAAACAGCAATGCGTGCAGGTCAAATTCCTCATGTCTATGCTCATCCCACACACGTACACTGTTTCCATTCCACAGTTGTAGAAGTTCTTCAACTAATGGCCTTAGGTACACATCAATGTCGTTGCCGGGTTGCTTAGGGCCTTGGATGAGAACTGGCATCATAATGAACTTCCCCTTCATGCACATCCAAGGAGGAAGGTTATACATACATAGAGTCATGGGCCAGGTGCTGTGATTGTTGCTCTGCTCCCCGAAAGGATTAATGCCATCCGTGCTTAAAACAAACCATACGTTCCTTGGGTCACGTGCAAACTCAGCCCGGTACTCTCTCTCGATTTTTCTCCACTGCGACCCGTCAGCGGGTGCTCTCAACTTCCCGTCTTTCTTACGGTCCTCACTGTGCCATCGCATCAACTTGGCATGCTCTTTGCTTCTGAACAGTCATTTCAACCGTGGTATTATAGGAGCATAACACACCACCTTTGTAGGAACCCTCTTCCTGCGGGGCTCGCCGTCAACATCACCAGGGTCATCTCGTCTGATCTTATACCGCAATGCACCGCATACCGAGCATGCGTTAAAATCCTTCTACGCACCGCGGTAGAGGATGCAATCATTAGGGCATGCATGTATCTTCTGCACCTCCAATCCTAGAGGGCACATGACCTTCTTTGTTGCGTACGTACTGTTAGGCAATTCATTATCCTTTGGAAGCTTCTTCAATATTTTCAGTAGCTTCTCAAATCCTTTGTCAGGCACAGCATTCTCTGCCTTCCACTGCAGCAATTCCAGTATGGTACCCAGCTTTGTGTTGCCATCTTCGCAATTGGGGTACAACCCTTTTTGTGATCGTCTAACATGCGATCGAACTTCATCTTCTCCTTTTGACTTTCGCATTGCGTCTTTGCATGGACAATGACCCGGCGGAGATCATCATCATCGGGCACATCGTCTGGTTCCTCTTGATCTTTAGTAGCTTCCCCAATTGCAACATCATCGGGCACATCGTCTGGTTCCTCTTGATCTTCAGCAGCTCCCCCCGTTGCAGCATCACCGTATTCAGGGGGCACATAGTTGTCATCGTCCTCTTCTTCTTCGCCGTCTTCCATCATAACCCCTATTTCTCCGTGCCTCGTCCAAACATTATAGTGTGGCATGAAACCCTTGTAAAGAAGGTGGGTGTGAAGGATTTTCCGGTCAGAGTAAGACTTCGTAGTCCCACATTTAGGGCATGGACAACACATAAAACCATTCTGCTTGTTTGCCTCAGCGACTTCGAGAAAATTATGCACGCCCTTAATGTACTCGGAGGTGTGTGTGTGTCACCATACATCCATTGCCGGTTCATCTGCGTGCATTATATATAATTATGTGTGTCAAAAGTAAGAAAATCTGACAAGTATCTATCTGAAGTAAGAAAATCACACAAGTCTCTATCTAAAGTAAGAAAATCAGAAAGAAGATAAGAACAAGAGGCTCACCACGGTGGTGCCGACGACGAGATCCGCGCGGGCGATCAACGGTGGTGAAAACAGGGACGGGGCATGACGGACCGCTAAATGTAGACAAATCTTGGGAAAAATGGAGCTTTGAGGTCGAGTTTCGAGAGGAGAAAGCTTAACTAGTGTGGCTCAGGCATTTCATCGAACACCTCATGTGCATAGGAGGTGAGCTAGAGCACCGAAATGCCCTCCCCTCATCGGCCAGAAAAAACAGAGTGCTCTGCCGTGGCGATGGGTATATATAGGCAAATTATTTGTCCCGGTTCGTGGCATAAACCTGGCTAAAGCCCCCCCCCCTTCTATACCGGTTCAAGGCACGAACCGGTACCAATGGATGTGGGCCAGGAGCGCTACCCATTGGTCCTGGTTCGTGCCTAGAACCGGGACAAATGGGTCCACACGAACCAAGACCAATGCCCACGAGGCCCCGGCCGGCCCCCTGGGCTCATGAACCGGGTCTAATGCCCCCCATGGGTCCTGGTTCATGAAGAACCGGGACTAATGGACTGGCCAGGCCCGAACCAAATCCATGTTTTCTACTAGTGATATCATGTGGTGAATAATAAATATAGCTCCAAGTAATGTTACCGATGGATTGAAGACGAAAGAGGGGATGCCTTCCCGGGGCATCCCCAAGCTTAGGCTTTTTGGTGTCCTTGAATTTGGCATGGGATGCCTTGGGCATCCCCAAGCTTGAGCTCTTTCCACTCTTTATCCCATTGTCCATGAGAACATCACCCAAAACTTGAAAACTTCACAACACAAAACTTAAACAGAAACTCGTGATATCATTAGCACAAGAAAACAAACTACCACCTCTTTAGGTACTGTAGCAAACTTGGTTTCTATTTATATTGGTGTTAGATTACTGTATTCTCACTTTTCCATGGCTAGTACCCCCCGATACTATCCATAGTTTCATCAAAATAAGCAAGCAACACAACAAAAACAGAATCTGTCAAAAACAAACCAGTCTGTAGCAATCTGTATACTTCGTATACTTCTGGTATCTCAAAAATTCTGAACAATTATGACAATATGGGAAATTGGCATATCAACTAGCATAAAAATAATCAACTCAAAAGCTCTTTGTGGATAAAAATGAAAAATACTTTCGTGAGCGAAAAGTTTCTGTCTTTTTCCAGCATGATCAAACAACCATCACCAAAACTAGTGATAAAGGTTTTACTTGGCTTAAACACAAAAAGAAACAAAAAAACACAATCATAACAGAATTATGATGGTGTGGACACAACAAAACAGAAAGCAAAAAGCAAAGATAAATTCATTGGGTTGCCTCCCAACAAGCGTTATTGTTTAACGCCCTTAGCTAGGCATAAGGCGATAGAATCACGTATCGTCATCTTTGGTACTCAACCCATAAGTAGCCCTCATCATGGATTCATAAGGCAATCTTATTTTCTTTCTAGGAAAATGGTCCATGCCCTTCTTTAATGGAAATTGAAATCTAATAATCCCTTCATATCAATGACAGCACCAATAGTCCTTAGGAAAAGTCTACCAAGAATGATAGGACATGTCGGATTGCAATCAATATCAAGCACAATGAAATCCACGGGTACATAGTTCCTATTTGCAATAATAAGAACATCATTGATCCTTCCCATGGGTTTCTTAATAGTAGAATCCACAAGATGCAAATTAAGAGAGCACTCATCAATCTCATTGAAACCTAGAACATCACATAAAGACTTTGGAATAGCGGAAACACTAGCACCCCAATCACACAAAGCATTGCATTCACAGATTTTGATCTTGATTTTGATAGTAGGTTCCCACTCATCATGAATTTTTCTAGGAATAGAAACTTCCAATTCAAGTTTCTCTTCAAGAGATTTCATCATAGCATCGACGATATGATCGGTAAAGGACTCGTTTTGGCTATAAGCATGTGGAGAGTTTAGCATGGATTGCATCAAGGAAATACATTCAATCAAAGAGCAACTATCATAATTGAATTCCTTGAAATCCAAAGTAGTTGTTTCATTACTACCCAAAGTTTTGATATCCTCTACTCCACTTTCAATGCTTTTAGCATTAAGATAGATAGACTCCGAATCATTGGCGTGTTTTTCAACCAAAGTGGATTCATATCCAGCCCCATCATCATTAGGTTTGACACTAGAAAACAAGGATTTAATGGGAGTCACACCAAGCACTTTAAGATCTTCGTGATTCTCATCACGAGAACACGCCTTTTCAAGCCATTCATGTCTAGCACGAATTTGGGCGGTTCTTTCTTTACTCTCATTCATGGAAACACGCATAGCTTTCAAAGTTTCATCCATATTGATCTTGGGAGGAGCACATCTCAATTTCAAAGCATCAATATCAAGAGACATTTTATCAACGCTCCTAGCCAAATCATCAATTTTGAGTAGTTTTTCTTCTATGGATGCATTGAAAAGCTTTGGTGAGTTGATAAACTGTGACAGCCCGATGCCGACGTTCCAGAAGATTCCCCTTCTATTCTGTTTTCGTCGTGTGTCTATTTTATTTTGTCGCATCATCATCGCATCATGCGCATGATCAGCATTGCATCGGCACCCTGTTGCCGCCAATTTTCAAAACTTGCATCCGTTGTTAGTTACCGGTTCTCGTCGTTGTCCGTTCTGAGCCCGACCCCACACACACGCGCCCTCGGCATCGTCGAACCTTGTTTTAAAAGTGTGTTGAAAACTTCCTCTGATCGGGTTGAGATTTGACGCGCGGTCTTTATTAGTTGTAGTTAGGCCGCCTGTCAAGTTTCGTCGCGATCGGAGTTCGTCTGGTACCCGAACGGTCGACCGTAGCGGCACCGTATTCGGTCTACCGTCGGACGTTTGTGGGTGTTTTAAAATTCGTTGTCGCGCCTCCCGTTCTCCCTCTCGTCTCCGGATATCCACTCTACACGGCCTTGTAACCATTCCCGCATTCGGAATCGTCCGAATCCGACCGCACGGTTGGATCCGGAACGCAATTCCGGTTAACCTAGCCCCCCATTCGTCTATATATAGATCCCCCATGCATTTTAGACAGCCTCTCCCTAATCCTTCCTCGTTTTCCGTGCCACCCCACCAAACCCTAGCCTCCCTGTCTCCCTCCTCCAGCCGTCGGCCCGCCCAGGCCCGAACCAAGCCCGTCGAAGCCCATCTAGGCCCGACCCCAAGTTCCCTGGCCGCACCTCCCATGGCAGCCTTGAGCTCGCCCCGACCCTCCTCTTGCCGAGCTCCCACCGGTCGGAGCCCCACCATAGTCTCGGCCGCGCCGCCCTGGGACCTCGCCGCGCCGTCCCTCGTCGATCCCACCGCCTGCAGGATGCTCGCCGGAGTCCTCCGCCCCCGCGCCCGAGCTCGCCGGCCATGGCCGCCTCCTGTCGCCTCGCCGTCCTCCGCCCCCGCGCCCGAGCTCGCCGGCCATGGCCGTGCTGCTGCCTCGCCTCGTCGCTTCCCGGTCCCCTGCGGGCGCCTCAGCCCCGCCATGCGCCGCCGGCAGCCGCCGCCGCCTGGGGCCATGGCCTCGATCGGATCGAGAGCCCCGCTCGCTCGCTCGCCACGGCATCAGGCTCGCCCCGCTTGGGCCGGCCTCCACCCAGCGCGCCCCGAGGCCCAACTGGCCCAAGCCAGGCCGAGGCCTCCACCTCTCCTACCAGGCCGGCCCAAGTGAATCCCCGCGGTGAGATCCTCCCCCCGCGCCAGTGCTTTGTTTTTTTTTGCTAGTTGAGACAGGCCTAGTAGTAGATCCGGCCCATTTAGCTAAGGTTTTTCTGTGGGTATTTTTTTCCAGGAAAATAGCTAAATAGTAAAACGTTCGTATCTTTTAAACTGCTATTCGGATCGCAATGAATTAGATATGGTTTTCGTGTTGTTTCTCGCGTAGAATCCGTTTTTGCAACTTACATAGTTGTTTGACGTCATTTAGCGTGTCGTATGCCTAGAAACACGTGTTGTTCCAATAGGATACGTCTCGTATTTAATTTTCGTGCAAGTCCGGATTGCCCGAATGCTGTAGTAGAAATGCCCAAGTTTTAGGAACCCTCTTGCCATGTATTTTAGAGCGGTCATTGGTATTTTTGCATGTAGGGATTTGCCGCTAGTTTATTTTTCCGTGTCTAGGCCTTTAACTCGCATTTACGTGTGGCATTAGTTTTGTTGTGCAACCCCCACATATTTTATATGTTTTTGGGGATGGGATTTTTCTGTGCAATTAGTTTTAGCTTTTGAGTAAGTTAGTTCGCGTGATATTTTGCCATGTTGCCCTCTTGTCTATTTCGTAGGATTTATTCCGTGCTTCGTTTGATTAAGTTGTCAACTAGGGAGTTGTTCTTGGATGTTTACTCTAGCCCTGGTATTTTTGGTTGCAATAGAAATGCATGTTTAGGTGTAGTTTGATTGCTCTCAAGTTGCTAGAATTAGTGCTGATTTGGAGGTGCTGAAATATTTCTAAGTCTGGAATCTGTTATATTTTGTTGTTGTCTTGTCTTGCTTGTATATTGTGATCTGTAGCTCTTTTGAGGTTGGTCCAATGGAGTTAGTTGTAGCCCTTATGTTTCTCTAGCATGATATGAATTTTCATGCCATTTGGAGCCCTGTAGCTTAAGGTTTTGTTGCTGCTTCAGATCGAAAACTGCACTTTCATGAGGTGTAATTTTCACTAAGTCTGAAATAGTGTGTGAGATGCCATTTTGTATCTTCTTTCCCTAGGGATCCATGATGCCATGCTAGTTGTTGTTAGTTGTTTGTAGTAGTGCTTATTGCTCTCTTTCGTGCCATGCCTTGCTTGAGTTTATCGGAGTTGTGTAGCCCGTAGTTGTGAGGTGTAGAAAATGCAATGTGGCTGACTTTGGCAGATTGTAGTGATTTCTTGTTTTGCTTGTAGCTTTTGAACCGTGGCTCCGATTTGATCGTGTCCTACATGAAACTCGCTTAGAATCTCGTGTAGTTTCATTTTATCTTGCTGGTTGTGTGTTTTGAAGTGCTCGTGGCCGTCATTGCACACATATTGCATTCATGCCATCATATCTTGCGGTGCTTGTATGTTTTGAACCGTAGCTCCGTTGGAGATGATCTCTATGTGTAAATTGCTTGTAACGATGCGTAGAATCACATGAACCTATTTGTTTTGCTGTTTAACAACCAATTAAATGTGTTAGTTCAGATCTGGACAGAATTGTAAATTAACATGTGAGGTCATTCCGGAGGTGCTATATGTCATTTCCGACCTCATTTAAAATGCCTATATAGGTAGTTCAATTGCGCTTCACCTCTTGCCATGTTTAATCACATTTAATATTGCCGTGTACCTAATCAGGATAGAACTAAATAACTCGTATGTGGAGTTTCGTCAATATGCAACTCGTTGCATATTGAACTTCACTTAATGTGTAGTGTTTGTTTGTCGTGAATTGTCATGCCGTGACTTGCATGTTTTCAGCTGCTCATGCATCATATGTGTTGTGCATCATGTGGTGTATATCGTGTGTTGATTTTTGTTTCCAGTTTGCTTCGTTTCGATAGAGTTCCGCAAGCGTGTCGGATTGTGAGAACCCGTTCGACTACGTCGGTTCGTCTGCTTCACGGAGGCATTCTTCTTCCAAGCGGGATCTCAGGCAAGATGACCATTTCCCCAGATACCATTACTATCATTGCCATGCTAGTCATTTTGATGCTATCGATTATGTCTCGTTGCCTACCACCTGTTAAATATTAGCCTCTCAACAATGCCATGAAAATCTTCAACCTGTTCAACCTAGCAAACCACTGATCGGCTATGTGACTGCTTGCTTAACCCTGTGTTAGCGTTGATACTTGCAGGTGCAGTTGCTTCCATGTGATAACATGGGTTCCTTGTTATATCACCCTATTAAATGCTATTTATTTTAATGCACCTATATATTTGGTAAAAGGTCGAAGGCTCGGCCTTTCTAGCCTGGTGTTTTATTCCACCTTTGCCCCCTTAGTTTTGGCTACCGGTGTTATGTTCCATAATTGAGCGCTCCTAACACGATCGGGGTTGTTATGGGGACCCCCTTGATAAATCGTTTTATATTAAAGCTGGTCTGGCAAGGCCCAACTTTGGTACTACATTTGCCTAATCACCTAATAAAATTGCATAGGGACTTTCCGGACCCCAAGAATAATTTAATCAACCCCCGGGCGAGTGCTCCTCATCAGTGTTGGTCCAAATTGGCAGACTACGGGGCAACCGCGGGGCAACCCGAGGTTTGGTATCTCCTAGTGTGACCCATCCGTCGTGTCCTGAGAACGAGGTACGCGACTCCTATCGGGATCGTCGACACGTCGGGCGGCCTTGCTGGATTAGTTTTTACCTTTGACGAAATATCTTGTGCATCGGGATTCCGGTGATGCTTTGGGTAATCTCAGAGTTGAGGTTTTCCACTAGGGAATCCGACGAGATCGCGAGCTTCGTGATTGAGGATTTCTATGCGGCTTGTGGTAATTTGTGATGGACTAGTTGGAGCACCCCTGCAGGGTTTAATCTTTTCGGAAAGCCGTGCCCGCGGTTATGTGGCAACGTGGAAACTTTGTTTAACACTGGTTCTAGATAACTTGAAGTTAACTCAATTAAAATATGCCAACTGTGTGCGTAACCGTGACTGTCTCTTTCATGAGTTCTTACTCCGATCGAGGACACGGTGGGGTTATGTCTGACGTAGGTAGTTGTTCAAGATCATTCAGTTGATCATCAGTAGTCACGTCCGCTATGCGTAGATCTTCCCCCTCTGATTTCTTGTACTCGTATGTTTAGCCACCAAATATATGCTTAGCCGCTGCTGCAACCTCGGCACTTAACCATGCCTCACTCATTAAGCTTTGCTAGTCTTGATACCTTTGGAAATGAGATTGTTGAGTCCCCTGTGGCTCACAGATTACTACAACACCAGTTGCAGGTACAGGTAAAGGGTACTTGACGCGAGCGTGTTGATTGTTCATTTGGAGTTGCTTCTTCTTCTTCTTTTTCATCGATCTAGGATGGGTTCCAGGCCGGCAGCCTGGGATAGCAAGGATGGACGTTGTTTTTCTTTTCTCGTTTGTTTTCGTCTGTAGTCGGACCCTGCTCTTACTCTTGATGACTATGTAATGTACTGATGTGACTCTGATGTAGCTTGTGGCGAGTGTAAGCAAATTCTATATATATATATATATATATATATATATATATATATATATATCTTCTTTTCAGTACATGTACTTGTAACGATATCCATTCTTGCGACACGACGAGATGCGCTTCTATCCCGAACGAGGCCTTCGTGCCAAATTGAGGATAGGGTCGCATCTTGTGTGTGACATAAACTCTTTAATATTACTCTCTAGATCAGAGGGTAATTTATTGTATTTTCCATGAGCATTGTTGTAGGAATTGCCAAAGTTATTAGAGGGATTACTAGGAAAAGGCCTAGGAATATAGTTTCCTCTAAAAGCATTGTTGTTGCCAAAATTATTCCTACCAACAAAATTAACATCCAAGCTCTCATTGCTACTCTCAATCAAGGAAGACAAGGGAATATCATTTGGATCTAAAGGAGCACCTTTACTAGCAAACAATTTCATTAACCCATCCATCTTAGCACTCAGAGAGTTAATTTCTTCTATAGCGTGCACTTTTTACTAGTAGGTCTCCTTTCAGTGTGCCACTGAGAATAGTTTGTCATGATATTGTCTAGGAGTTTTGTGGCTTCTCCTAATGTGATTTTCACAAAAGTTCCACCGGAGGCTGAACCAAGGATATTTCTAGAAGCAAAATTCAAACTAGCATAGAAGATTTGTATAATCATCCAAAGACTCAAGCCATGAGCGAGACAATTTCTAATCATCAATTTCATTCTCTCCCAAGATTGTGCAACATGTTCATGATCTAGTTGCTTAAAATTCATGATATCGTTACGGGGAGAGATAATCTTAGCTGGTGGAAAATACTTGGATATATAAGCATCTTTGCACTTGTTCCAAGAATCAATACTATTTTTGGGCAAAGATGAAAACCAAGTTTTTGCTCGATCTCGCAATGAGAACGGAAATAGCTTCAATTTAATCACATCATTATCCACCTCTTTCTTCTTTTGCAAATCGCATAACTCAATGAAGGTATTAAGATGGGATGCGGCATCTTCACTAGGAAGGTCGGAGAATTGCTCTTTCATAACAAGATTCAGCAAAGCAGCATTGATTTCATATGATTCCGCACTAGTGGTTGCTACTGCAACAAAAGACCTTCCAACGGCGCCAGAAATAGGCGTGTTGACGGGAGACTATTCTTGTCTTGATACTCCTCGGCAACGGCGCTAGGAATCCTTATGCTACGGCTACGCCTTTAGGGACTTCCTTGGCAAATATGCAAAGGATTCCCCCGTGGCCTTGGAGCCTTGCGTTGGTGTTCCCCCGAAGCAGAAAGGGTGATGTAGCACAGCGGCGGTAAGTATTTCCCTCAGTTTTGAGAACCAAGGTATCGATCCAGTGGAAGGATCGCGTCAAGTCACAAGTACCTGCACAAACACAAAGAGCTTGTACCCAACTCTATGAAGGGGTTGTCAATCCCTTATAGATTGTTTGCAAAGTGAGAACTGAAAGCAAAAAGGAAACAAAGCAAAGTAAAAGTGACAGTGGAGACGATAGTTGTGAATAGACCCGGGGGCCGTAGTGTTCACTAGTGGCTTCTCTCATGAAAGCAAGTAGACGGTGGGTGAACGAATAACTATCGAGCAATTGATAGAACCGCGCAAAGTCGTGACGTTATCTATGGCAATGATTATATCTATAGGCATCACGTCCAAAACAAGTAGACCGATACTTTCTGCATCTACTACTATTACTCCACACGTCGACCGCTATCCAGCATGCATCTAGTGTATTAAGTTCATAAGAACAGAGTAACGCCTTAAGCAAGATGACATGATGTAGATGGACAATCTCATATCTATGATAAAAGCCCATCTTGTTACCCTTGATGGCAACAACACGATGCGTGCCTTGCTGCCCCTTCTGTCACTGGGAAAGGTCATCACACGGTATGAACCCAAAACCAAGCACTTCTCCCATTGCAAGAATCATAGATCTAGTTGGCCAAACAAAACCCAAGACTCGGAGAGACTTACAAGGATATCAAATCATGCATATAAGAAATCAGCAAAGACTCAAATATAATTCATAGATAATCTGATCACAAATCCACAATTCATCGGATATCGACAAACACACCGCCAAAGAGGATTACATCGGATAGATCTCCATGAAGATCATGGAGAACTTTGTATTGAAGATCCAAGAGAGAGAAGAAGCCATCTAGCTACTAACTACGGACCCGTATGTCTTAAGTGAACTACTCACGAGTCATTGGAGGGGCAATGATGATGATGAAGAATCCCTCCAACTCCAAAGTCCCCTCCGGAGGGCACCGGGAAGGGTCTCCACATGAGATCTTGCGGAAACGGAAGCTTGCGGCGGCAGAAAAGTATTTTCGAGTCTCCCCTGATTTTTTGCTATATTTTAGGGAATATATAGGCCAAAGATCTAGGTCAGGGGGCGCTCAGGGAGGCCACAAGCCCTGCCACCGCCGACTCCCCCTGGTAGCGGAGTGGAGGCTTGTGTGCCCCCTGTGGCTCTCCTGCCTTGGCCCACAGGCCCCGTGATCTTCTTCCGTTTGGGAAAAATTTATTTCGGGGATGTTATTCCGTTTGGACTCCGTTCCAAAATCAGATCTGAAAAGAGTCAAAAACACAGAAAAAACAGGAACTGGCACTTGGCACTGAATTAATAAGTTAGTCCCAAAAAAGATATAAAAGGTATATAAAACATCCAAAGTTGACAAGATAACAGCATGAAACCATCAAAAATTATAGATACGTTTGAGACGTATCAAGCATCCCCAAGCTTAACTCCCGCTCGTCCTCGAGTAGGGAAGTGATAAAGAATGAATTTTTGATGATTTCATGCTACCTAGCATAGATGTCCTTTGTAACTCCTCTTATGTGACGTGAATGTTCAGATCCATTATATTCAAAACAATAGTTTGCTATTGACGTGGAGACAATAATACTTCAAGCAAACTAGCAAGGTAATCATGAACTTTCAAAATAACGAGGCCAAAAGAAAGTTATCCTTACAAAATCATATAGTCTGGCTATGCTCTATCATCCTTGCACAACGAATTTAAATCATGCATAACCTCAGTATTGGCCAAGTAATTGTTTTCACACCTTTACTTTCTCAAACTTTTTGAACTCTCACGCAATACATCAGCGTGAGCCATGGTTTTAGCACTATAAGTGAAATGGAGTGTGGTGGAGGTTGCAAGACAAACAAGGAGAAGATGGTCACATTAACTAGGCATATCAATGAGCTAGGGAGATGCTCATCAATAGATATCAATGTGAATGAGTAGGGATTGCCATACAAATGATGCACTAGAGCTAAGAGTATGTGAAAGCTTTAAAGAAAACTAGTGGGTGTGCATCCAACTTGCTTGCTCACGAAGACCTAAGGCAATTTTAAGGAAGCCTATAATTGGATTATACAAGCCAAGTTATATAATGAAAATTTCCCACTAGCTATATGGTGGTGACAAAACGAGAGACTCTCAATCATGAAGGTCATGGTGCTTAATAAGCACAAGTGTGGAAGGATAGTAGCATTGTCCCTTCTCTCTTTTTCTCTTATTTTTTGGTGGGCTCTTTGGCCTCTTTTTTTTGGTGGGCGTCTTTGGCCTCTTTTTGTATATGGGCTTCGCTGGCCTCTTTTATTTCCTCACATGGGACAATGCTCCATCAATGATGATCATCACACTTACAACTCAAAACTTAGAGCAATGATGACTCTATATGGAATGCCTTCGGTAGTGTACCGTGACAATGATCTAGCATGGCATAGACATTAATGGAAACATCATGCTAGCTATCTTATGATCATGCAATGGCAATGTAGAAGTGGTGGCATATGTCATGGTGGTAGTTGCATGGCAATATATCTCGGAATAGCTTTGAAAAAGCCATAGTAGGTAGGTATGGTGGCTGTTTTGAGGGAGGCTATATGGTGGGTTTTGTGCACCGACGAAAGTTGCACGGCACTAAAGAAGATAGTGATGGTGAAAGGTGAAAGTGAATCTAAACCATGGTCTGAACATTAGTCATGAAGAACTCATATACTTGTTGCAAAAGTTTTAGTAGTAATCGAGACAAAGCATTCAACGCATACTCCTAGGGGAAGGGTTGGTAGGTATAAACCATCGCGCGATCTCGGCCGCCACACAAAGGATGACAATCAATAAATTAATCATGCTCAAACTTCATCACATAGCGGTTCACCATACGTGCATGATACGGGAATTACTAACTTTAGCACAAGTATTTCTAGATCCACAACACCATACTAACATAACTTAAATATTACCACAACCACATCTCAAAACTAATTGAGAGGAATCAAACTTCTCTAACTATTCAATGCACATGGAGATGGAAGTTTTCATATCCCTTTGGATAACTACCCCTTTTGAGACTACTTCATAGCATAGATCAACTACCAAGCCACGCGCTTCCGTGCTCTAAAAGATATAAGTGAAGCACATAGAGCAAAATCAACTAGCTCAAAAGATATAAGTGAAGCACATGTGAGCTGAATTGTCTTACCAAAAGATATAAGTGAAGCTCGACAAAATCACGGTGAGTGCATGTCTCTCTATCTAGGTGTGCACCAAGGAAGATTGTGACACAACAAAAATAAAATACTCCTATGATACAAGACGCTCCAAGAAAAACACATAACATGTGGTGAATAAAAATATAGCCCCAAGTAACGTTACCGATGGATTGAAGACGAAAGAGGGGATGCCTTCCCGGGGCATCCCCAAGCTTAGGCTTTTACGGCATCCTTGAATCAACTTGGGGTGCCTTGGGCATCCCCAATCTTGAGCTCTTGCCACTCTTTATATCTTTGTCCATAAGAACTTCACCCAAAACATAAAAACTTCACAACACAAAACTTAAACAGAAACTCGTGATAACATTAGTATAAGAAAGCAAACCACCACTTCCTTAGGTACTATAGCAAACTTAAGTTCTACTTATGTTGATGTTGGGTTACTATATTTTCAATCTTCCATGGCTAATACCCCCCGATACTATCCATAGTTTCATCAAAATAAGCAACCAACTCAACAAAAACAGAATCTGTTAATAGCAGACCAGTCTATAGCAATCTGTATACTTCGTATACTTTTGTTACTTCCAAAATTCTGAAATATTACTACAGTCTGAAGAATTTGCGTATCAATCAGCAGAAAAAAGAATCAACTCAAAATCTCTTACATAAAAAAATGAAAATTATTTTCGTGAGCAGAAAGTTTCTGTCTTTTCCAGCATGACCAAACGATCATCCCCAAGACTAATCATAACGGTTTCACTTGGCACAAACGCAAAAGAAACTCAAAAATCACAATCATAACAGAATTATGAAAGTGTGGAAAACACAAAACAGAAAGAAAAAGGATAGATTCGTTGGGTTGCCTCCCAACAAGCGCTATTGTTTAACGCCCTTAGCTAGGCAAAAGGTGATGGAATCATGTATAGTCATCTTTGGTGCTCAAACCATAAGTAGCGGTGATCATTTATCATCTTAAGGTCTTCATCTTTATTGGATGACTCACCACTAGCTTTAGGAACAAAAACAGGCTTGACGGTCTTTTTGAGAGTATGATTCCCGCCTACGATGGTATCAAGAATATACCTATTCCAAGGAGAAATTCCAACATAAAAACTGCGAAGAAGAACGGTAGTGGATTGCTTACGAGTAGATCTACTTTGAGCATTGCAAATCCTGTACCAAGCGTCTTTTAAATTTTCTTCCTCACTCTGCTTGAAATTGAGAACTTCGTTCTCAGGGGTATCGTTTGGAGTGGTGGGTCTAGCCATTGATGGACTATCCCACACACAAACGAGCAGGAAGAAAGTGAGTGAAACGGGCAAAAGAGAACGGCAAAAAGGCAAAAGAAAATGGCAAATAAAAACGGCAAATGTGAAGTGGGGGAGAGGAAAACGAGAGGCAACTGGCAAAAAAGGTAAATGCAAGAGATGAGTTTGTGACACCTACTTGGATAGATCTTGACTTGATATATCTTCCTTCCCCGGCAACGGCGCCAGAAATACTTCTGCTACTGCAACAAAAGACCTTCCAACGGTGCCAGAAATAGGCGTGTTGATGGGAGACTATTCTTGTCTTGATACTCCTCGGCAACGGCGCCAGGAATCCTTCTTCTATGGCTATGCCTTTAGGGACTTCCTTGGCAAATATGCAAAGGATTCCCCGGTGGCCTTGGAGCCTTGCGTTGGTGTTCCCCCAAAGCGGAAAGGGTGATGTAGCATAGCGGCGGTAAGTATTTCCCTCAGTTTTGAGAACCAAGGTATCGATCCAGTGGAAGGATCGCGTCAAGTCACAAGTACCTGCACAAACACAAAAAGCTTGTACCCAACGCTATGAAGGGGTTGTCAATCCCTTATAGATTGTTTGCAAAGTGAGAACTGAAAGCAAAAAGGAAACAAAGCAAAGTAAAAGTGAAAGTGGAGACGATAGTTGTGAATAGACCCGGGGGCCGTAGTGTTCACTAGTGGCTTCTCTCATGAAAGCAAGTAGACGGTGGGTGAACGAGTTACTGTTGAGCAATTGATAGAACCGCGCAAAGTCATGACGATAGTATTCGAGAAGTCACAAAGTTTGGTGTTTTCAGTCATGGTGACTTCAGCAAGCAGACAAGCACACAATCAAATAGAAAGCAAGCGAAAGAAAAGGGCGAACGAAAAAGGCAAAAAAAATTGTAAATTTTTGTTTTTTAGAAGTGGGGGAGAGGAAAACGAGAGGCAAAAAAGTAAATGCAAGAGATGAGTTTGCGACGGTTACTTGGATAAGCTTGACTTAGAATAATCCCCGGTGCCAGAGATTGACACGTTGGAGGAAGACTATTCTTGACTTGATGCTCCCCGGCAACGGCGCCAGAAATTCTTCTTGCTACCTCTTGAGCTTGCGTTGGTTTTTCCCTTGAAGAGGAAAGGGTGATGCAGCATAGTAGCAGTAAGTATTTCCCTCAGTTTGAGAACCAAGGTACAATCCAGTAGGAGTATCAAGCCAAGTCTCCAAAGTACCTGCGCAAAAACAGCAAACTTGCACCCAACGCTACAAAGGGGTTGTCAATCCCTTCACGATTGACTGCAAGGTGAGATCTGAAGGCGGAAAGTGCAACAAAGTAAAAGTGTAGGGCTGAAAATATGATGTGAAGTAGACCCGGGGGCATAGTGTCCACTAGAGGCTTCTCTCATGATAGAAAATATTACGGTGGGTGAACGAATTACTGTCGAGCAATTGATAGAACCGCGCAAAGTCATGACGATATCTAAGGCAATGATCATACATATAGGCATCACGTCCGAGACAAGTAGACCGATACTTTTTGCATCTACTACTATTACTCCACACATCGACCGCTATCCAGCATGCATCTAGTGTATTGAGTTCATAACAAACAGAGTAACGCCTTAAGCAAGATGAAATGATGTAGAGGGATAAATTCATGCAATAGATATAAACCCCATCTTTTTACCCTTGATGGCAAAAATATGATGCATGCCTCGCTACCCCTTCTGTCACTGGGTGAGGACACCGCACAGTATGATCCCAAAACCAAGCACTTATCCCATTGCAAGAACTATAGATCAACTTGGCCAAACGAAACCCACAACTCGAAGAGAATTACAAGGGTATGAAATCATGCATATAAGAGATCAGAAGAAACTCAAATAAGATTCATAAATAATCTGATCATAAATCCACAATTCATCGGATCTCGACAAACACACCGCAAAAGAAGATTACATCGGATAGATCTCCATGAAGATCATGGAGAACTTTGTATTGAAGATCCAAGAGAGAGAAGAAGCCATCTAGATACTAGCTATGGACCCGAAGGTCTGTGGTAAACTACTCACGCATCATCGAAGAGGCAATGGTGTTGATGAAGAAGCCCTCCATGTCTGCATCCCCCCTCTGGCAGGGCACCAAAACGTGCCCCAGATGGGATCTTGCAGAGACAGAAGCTTGCGGCGGTGGAAAAGTATTTTCGTAGCTCTCTCCCGTGGTTTCAGATTTTTCGGGGATTTATAGGCGGAAGAAGTAGGACAAAGGAGCCACGGGGGGCCCACAAGCCTGCTAGGCGCCCCCCAGGCCGCGGCTAGGGGGCTTGTGGCCTCCCCCGGGACCCTTTGCCTTGGTTCCCAAGCTCCTTGCGTATCTTCTGTTCCGGAAAAAAATATTTTCGGAGGTTTTATTCCGTTTGGACTCCGTTTGATATTACCCTCCGAAAAAGGTCAAAAACACGAAAAAAACAGGAACTGGCACTTGGCACATGAGTTAATAAGTTAGTCCCAAAAAAGATATATAATGCATACAAAACATCTAAAGTTTGACAAGATAATAGCATGGAACCATCAAAAGTTATAGATACGTTGGAGACGTATCAGGATGACAGTTCTGATGACTTGAAGAAAAAGAACAAATCTTCAAAGTCCTCATCCTCAAAGTACTCATCGCACAAAAAGACTAGCTTCAGAAAGGCTCGAGCACTCATTGGCAAGGAAATGGATTCTGAAGAAGAATATGAGGAATGTGATGAATAGGAAGGTTCTAAAGTGGAGTCGCAGTCTCGTGTGGCAAGCTTAGCCCTTGCTACTACATTCGTCAAAAAGTACATCTTCAATCTTGAAGAACGTGACAACGTCAACAACACTGATGACTATGATGATGACTTTGCTCCCACCTATTGCTTCATGGCAAAAGGTTCAAAGATACCAAGCGACACTTCCTCCTCTGATTCTAGTGACTGTGAACCTCATGACTATCAAAAACACAATTACTATAAACTTGTTAATATAGCCACTAAGCAACAAACTACTATTTCAAAACTTCAGAAACTGCTAGACAAAAGCGATGACCTGTTGAATGATGAAATGAATCGAACTCAAATCCTCGCTTAAGATGTTCAAAGTCTTCAATCTAGATTTGATAGTCTTCAAGAACGTTATGGTACACTCTCGCCTGATCATGAGAAACTTTCCGAAGCTAGATCTTGAGAAGCTGAAAGTGTCTCATGATGATCTCCGAATGGAAAATGATTCATTGCTCGCTCAACAGATCAGTACCGCTCAGGAAGATTTCATTCCACCATGTCTGAAATGCATCGAACGTGAAACTGTTAATTCTTCACCTGAAACTTCAAATGCTTCTATCGCTACAAATTCTTTAACTATTCCCATGGTAACCAATTGCTCACCTGAGGAAACCACAAATGTTACTGTCGAAAATGCAGGGTTGGAAGAATTGTATGAGACACGCATATACAAAAGTCTCAAAGGGCGTCAAACCCTTTGCGATGTGCTCAGAAAGCAAATTCTGAACAGGAATCCGAGAAAGAGGGCATTGCCTTTGAGAGGAAACTAAATGTTGATGGGTCGTACTGGAAACCTAAGCAGTATCCCAAAACCTCATGGGTTGCCGCAAAAGGACCTCATGTTGATCCATCTACTATAACAGGCTTTGCATGTGAAATGTCTTATTCCGCCGATGAGTCATTTGACTCCAACTATAAATTGTTCAAAAATCAAGATGGTGAAGTATTTGCTAGACATATTGGAACTAACTGCAGGAATAGACCACCCTTGAGGAAAATTTGGGTCCCCAAAAGCTGCTTGGAAAGTCTTCAAGTGAATGTCCTCATGACACCACCAGTGAAGAACAGGAACCCCACATCAAATTCCTCAGGTGGACCAAAGTATTCACGAGGATCAAATTCCTCAAATGGTCAAAACTATGCTCATACTCACACTAATGCTTCTGATATGGAGGGAAACTACAAGGGACATGAAGATGTGCATTATTCCTCAAATCACTATGTTCATAAGTCCTCAAAGAATTTCTTCGCCTATTCATTTGAGTACTCTAACCCCCCTCCTATTAAACAAAGTGCATTAGCTTCAATGCCTCAATTCTCATATGGTGCTCACAGGATGATAAACTCTTTATCACCCTTCAGATATGGGTGGTGAAAAAATCAAACTAATCACTTCTGCAGGTCAGGTCTCCAGATGAAAGTCATCATCTGAAGAATTTGCTGGAGACCTGAGGAAATTGCTTGATAGGACGCAAGCTAAAACCTGATGAAATGATCTATCATTTTACACGTCCTCATTATGTCTAAAATATATTTTATGTGATGAAATTCATGTTTGATGAAATGGATAGCATATTCTTCAATCTAAAGCACATGAGATGGTAAGCAGTACTAATTCTACTGCAGGATGACCAACCCAAGACCACAGAGTGGGTTCTTGACAGTGGGTATACAAATCACATGACTACTGACAAAATCCTGCTAATGAATCTCCCACTAACACCATCACCACTTAACCATATCACCTACACTCACAAAGGTAAAAGCAAGGTATTGGGACTTGGTAAACTGGCTACCTCTAAGGACCGACACATGGACAAAGTCATGCGTGTTGAATCCCTTGGGTTTGACCTCATGTCAGTCTCAATGCTTTGTGATCTTGATATGATTGTCATATTTGGAAGATATAGATGTGTAATTGATGACCCACAAGAATAGGGGGTCTATCATAGTCCTTTCGATAAGTAAGAGTGTCGAACACAACGAGGAGTAGAAGGATCTGACAAATGGTTTTCAGCAAGGTAATCTCTGCAAGCACTGAAATTATCGGTAACAAATAGTTGTGTGACAAGATGATTCGTAGAAAGTAGCAAGTAACAAAAGTAACAACGGTGCAGCAAAGTGGCCCAATCCCTTTTGTAGCAAGGGACAAGCCTGGACAAACTCTTATAGGAGGTAAAGCGCTCCCGAGGACACATGGGAATTTCTGTCAAGCTAGTTTTCATCATGTTCATATGATTCGCGTTCGCTACTTTGATAGTTTGATATGTGGGTGCATCAGCGCTTGGGTACTGCCCTTACTTGGACAAGCATCCCACTTATGATTAACCCCTCTCGCAAGCATCTGCAACTACGAAAGAAGAATTAAGACAAAGTCTAACTATAGCATTAAACTAGTGGATCCAAATCAGCCCCTTATGAAGCAACGCATAAACTAGGGTTTAAGCTTCTGTCACTCTAGCAACCCATCATCTACTTACTACTTCCCAATGCCTTCCTCTAGGTCCAAATAATGGTGAAGTGTTATGTAGTCAACGTTCACATAACACCATTAGAGGAAAAACAACATACAACACATCAAAATATCGAACGAATACCAAATTCACATGACTACTTATAGCATGACTTATCCCATGTCCTCAGGAACAAAAGTAACTACTCACAAAGCATAATAATATTCATGACCAGAGAGGTATTGAATAGCATCAAGGGTTTGAACATATAATCTTCCACCAAGTAATCCAACTAGCATCAACTACAAAGAGTAATTAACACTACTAGCAACCTTACATGTACCAATCGGAGTCGCAAGACGAAGATTGGTTACAAGAGATGAACTAGGGTTTGGAGATGAGATGGTGTTGATGAAGATGTTGATGGTGATGAGTCCCCTCCGATGAGGGGAGTGTTGGTGATGACGATGGCGATGATTTCCCCCTCCGGGAGGGAAGTTTCCCACGTAGGACGGCCCTGCCGAAGCTCTAGATTGGTTCTGCTCAAGTTCTGCCTCGTGGCGGCGGCGATTCCTCCCGAAAGCCTCCTCTTGATTTTTTTTGAACGAAACCCTCCTTATAGCAAAAGAGGGGGGCCAAAGGGCCAGCAGGGAGCCCACAAGCCCCCTAGGCGCGGCCAGGGGGTAGGTCGCGCCTAGAAGGCTTGTGGCCTCCTGCTGGCTCCCCTCTGGTACTTCTTCGGCCCAGTATTTTTTATAAAATCCAAAAAAAATCCTCGTTGATTTTCACAGTTTTTGGAGTTGCGCAGAATAGGTATCTCAAACTTGCTCCTTTTTCAGGCCAGAATTCCAGTTGTCGTCATTCTCCCTCTTCATGTAAACCTTGCAAAATAAGAGAGAAAAGGCATAAGTATTGTACCGTGAAGTGTAATAAGAGCCCAAAAAGCGATAAATATCAACATCAAAGCATGATGCGAAATGGACGTATCAACTCCCCCAAGCTTAGACCTCGCTTGTCCTCAAGCGAAAGCCGAGATCAATAAATATGCCCACGTGTTTAGAGAGAGAGGTGTCGACAAAACAAGATACGGACATGCAGGCATCATGATCATAGTCAGAACAGCAATATCAACATGTAAACTCTTATGCTAAAGTGATAATTCCTTCACAAAGTAAAGTAAGGATCAAGAACCTTACTGAGAATTAACAACCAATAGCCTTTAGTCATTGAAGCAATTGCAATTCATCATAACATCGGAAAGAGACACATAGGAGCTTGTAAAGCAAATCTACATAATCAATCATCCTTTTGTCTTCTACAATTGCTACAACTCACGTGGTACTAATGAGATCAAAGTTTTAGTCAGACATAGAGAAAGATAGGGGCTTATAGTTTCGCCTCCCAACTGCTTACCTCAAGGGTAATGTCAAAAATAATAATTCATGAATACTTACTTCCAAGTTGACATAGGAATATAGATCTTTCCCTAGCATATGACGTTAGCCAAGATAAAGGCGAAGTAAGGAATTGGTGTAGATCACCATGACTCTTTCAAGAGCAAAAAGTAAAGGTACAAGATAGGCCCTTCGCAGAGGGAAGCAGAGGTTGTCATGCGCTTTTGAGCTTGGGATGTGTGTCCCCTTAGTGTGAAGGAAAGTCACTTTATATTGCCTCTTGTGATAAAGAACTTTATTATGCAGTCTGTCGCTTTTATGTCTTCCTCATCACAGGTTCGTACAAAGCTTATTTCCACGCACTAATAGATCATACATATTTAGGGAGCAATTTTTATTGCTTGCACCGATAACAACTTACTTGAGGTATCTTATTCAATCCATAGGTAGGTATGGTGGAATCTCATGGCAAAACTGGGTTGAAGGTTTATGGATGCACAAGTAGTATCTCTACTTAGTGCGGAAGTTTTGGCTGATATGAGGTGGAAGCAATCGTCACATGCTAAGGGATCTCTAGTCATATAATCATTGTTCGGAACCAAGCAAACATAATTCATTATGTTGTCTTCCTTGTCCAACATCTACTTCTAAGCATGTAATAGTTTAATGAGTGTTCACAATCATAGATGGTGTCAAAGATGATATATTTATATGTGAACCTCTCCTTCTTTATCACTGTCTATTAATTGCAACAATGACCAAGGTCTACGTTTGTCTACCCTCAACAAGTTTCAACCATCATTCTTTTTATATGTGAAGTCATCACTTCCCATAAGATCATTACATGATCTTTCATGCTTTTGTTCTATTATCATTCTTTTGATCATGGCATGAGGCAAGGCCCTTAACTAAAACTCCCTTTATTATATGGCTCACAAGCTCGAATACATCGGGGGTGACACAAAGCAAAACTCAAGCCTAAAACACTAAGAACTTTATTCTACTAGAGAAAGATAAAATCAAAAAGGATCGAACTAAGAAAAGGTAAAGGCAAAAGATGTGATGGTGATACGATACCGGGGCAACTCCCCCAAGCTTGGCACAAGCCAAGGGGATTGCCCATACCCATGCTTAGTTGTCTTCTTTCGATGGTGATGGTGGTGGAGTTGTTGCAACCTGGGTTTGATACTCCGTCTTCGAAGGCATAGGTGCTCCATCATGGAAAGATGATCGAATCTCCGGAATCCTCAAATCTGCAGCCAACCGTATTGATTTAAATCTATACTCATACTCACAGTTTTGGTTCTGCAGGTCATAGATCTGGGCTTGGAGGTGATCAATTCTGTCATAGAGCCTGGAGAGGTGCTTCCCGATGTCATTGGCATCGATCTTGTGCTTGTTGGTGAACTCCATGATCATCATGTGGTTGGCGTTGAGTCCGCGTTCCACCATCCCTTGGCACTTGAAGACTTGTTGCTCCATTGCTTCGAGCCTCGCCTCCATGCTTCCGGTCTTCTTGGGCCCCTCAACATCATGGATGTGCAGCATCCCCTCACGCATCTCGATAGATTGAGGGTGTTGCAGCACTCCCGCGAGGTAGGGATTGATGACCTTCTCGAAGATCTTGTCCTTCGGAGCTTTTGGGGACGCCATAGTGATCTAGATCTGCAGCAGAAATAGGCTCGAAACAAAAACAAAGGAAAATTGCGTGATACCAGGGTCAGACCTTTCGGGAGAATATATAATTATTATTTTCCGACCAGAAGGGGTACTCCGCAAGAAAACGGAGTCCGGGAGGCACACGAGGTGGTCACAAGCCCCCCAGGCGCGGCCAGGGGGTGGCCCGCGCCTGGCAGGCTTGTCACCTCGTGCGCTTTTCGGACTACTTTAAATTTTTCTATTTTTCGAAAAATTCCAAAACGGAGAAAAATTCCTACTGGAAAATTTTTGGAGTCGGTGTACTTACCGAATCACATACCTCTTCGTTTTTGGAGTCTGAAACAGGCTGATAAATATCTCTTATGTACTCCTCCGGAGTTATGGTATTGATAATATTGCTTTCAACATTTATGGGAGTACCTGAGATATAATGCTTGATTCTTTTCCCATTTACCACTCTCGGAAAATTACCTTCCGTGTTGTTGATCTTGATGGCACCGGAACGATATACTTCCTCAACAATGTAAGGACCTTCCCATTTAGAGAGAAGCTGGCCTACAAAAAATCTTAAACAAGAATTATATAGCAAGACATAATCACCTACATTGAACTCACGTTTTTGTATCCTTTTATCATGCCACCTCTTAACCTTTTCTTTGAACAACTTGGCATTTTCATATGCCTGAGCTCTCCATTCATCAAGCGAGCTAATATCAAACAACCTCTTCTCACCAGCAAGTTTGAAATCAAAGTTGAGCTCTTTGATTGCCCAATAAGCCTTATGCTCTAGCTCAAGAGGTAAATGACATGCTTTGCCGTAAACCATTTTGTACGGAGACATGCCCATGGGATTCTTATAGGCAGTTCTATAAGCCCACAGTGCATCATCAAGCTTCTTAGACCAATTCTTTCTAGACCTATTGACAGTCTTTTGCAGAATTAGATTAATCTCTCTATTGCTTAGCTCTACTTGACCACTGGACTCAGGATGATAGGGAGATGCAATTCTATGATTGACATCGTACTTAGCAAGCGTTTTACGGAAAGCATCATCAATGAAATGTGAACCACCATCAGTCATTAGATATCTAGGGTCTCCAAATCTAGGGAAAATAACTTCTTTAAGCATCCTGATAGAAGTGTTGTGATCAGCACTACTAGTTGGGATAGCTTCTACCTACTTAGTAACGTAATCAACAACAACTAGGATATGAGTATACCCGTTGGATTTTGGAAAAGGTCCCATATAATCAAAGCCCCAAACATCAAATGGTTCAATGACAAGTGAATAGTTCATAGGCATTTTATGACGTTTACCGATATTACCTATTCTTTAATATTCGTCACAAGACAAGACAAACTTACGGGCATCCTTGAAGAGAGTGGGCCAATAGAAACCTGATTGCAATACCTTGTGTGCAGTTCTGTCTCCCGCATGGTGTCCCCCGTAAGCCTCGGAGTGACACTTTTGTAGGATTTGTCCATGTTCATGCTCAGGTACACAATGTCTAATAACACCATCTACTCCTTCTTTATAAAGGTGAGGGTCATCCCAAAAGTAATGTCTCAAATCAAAGAAGAATTTCTTCTTTTGCTAATAAGTGAAACTAGGTGATATATATTTGGCAACGATATAGTTTGAATAATCAGCATACCACAGTGTACTACGTGAAGTATTGATGACATTAAATTGCTCATCAGGAAAGCTATCATCAATAGGTTGTGGGTCATCAAGAACATTCTCCAACCTAGACAAGTTATCTCCTACGGGGTTATCAGCACCCTTCCTATCGACAACATGCAAATCAAATTCTTGTAGCAAGAGAACCCATCTGATAAGTCTAGGTTTAGCGTCTTTCTTTTCCATGAGGTACTTAATAGCAGCGTGATCAGTGTGAACAGTGACTTTGGAATCAACTATGTAAGATCTGAACTTTTCACATGCAAACACGACTGCTAAAAATTCTTTTTCAGTAGTAGCATAGTTTCTTTGGGCACTGTCTAGAGTTTTACTAGCATAGTGAATAATATTCAACTTCTTATCAACTCTTTGTCCTAGAACAACGCCAACAACATAATCACTAGCATCACACATGATTTCAAAAGGTAAGTTCCAATCTGGTGGTTGAACAACAGGCGCAGTTATCAAGGCCTTCTTAAGTATTTCAAAGGCTTCCTCACAATCATCGTCAAAAAAAAAGAAATATACTTTTGCAAGAGATTGGTAAGAGGCCTAGAAATCTTAGAAAAGTCCGTAATGAACCTTCTATAGAAACCAGCATGACCAAGGAAACTTCTTATGCCTTTGATATCTGTGGGGCATGGCATTTTCTCGATCGCATCAACCTTAGCCTTATCAACTTCAATACCTCTTTCAGAAATTTTATGTTCTAAGATGATGCCTTCATTAACCATAAAGTGGCACTTCTCCCAATTCAAGACAAGATTGGTATCTTTACATCTCTGCAAGACTCGATCAAGGTTGCTGAGCAAATCATCAAAAGAAGACCTGTAAACGGAGAAGTCATCCATGAAAACCTCAACAATCTTTTCACAAAATTTAGAGAATATAGCCATCATACATCTTTGAAAGGTGGCAGGTGCATTACATAAGGCAAAAGGCATACGTCTATAAGCAAAGGTACCGAAAGGGCAGGTGAAAGTGGTTTTCTCCTGATCAGATTGTGCAACAGGTATTTGGGAGAAATCAGAATAACCATCTAGAATGCAGAAGTGTGTGTGTTTAGACAGGCTTTCTAGCATTTGGTCGATAAAAGGCAAAGGGTAATGATCTTTCCTAGTGGCTTTATTCAATTTCCTAAAATCGATCACCATCCTATAGCCAGTAATAATCCTCTGTGAGATCAATTCATCTTTATCATTAGGGACAACGGTAATACCTCCCTTCTTAGGGACGCAATGCACCGGACTCACCCAATCACTATGAGAAACAGGATAGATAATACATGCTTCCATGAGCTTTAGTATTTCTTTTCTTACTACCTCTTTCATCTTAGGATTTAATCTCCATTGATGATCGGCAACTGGTTTGGAATCAGGATCGGTTTTAATCTTGTGCTGCCATAGAGTGGGACTAATGCCCTTAAGATCATCAAGAGTATATCTAATAGCAGCATGGTGCTTCCTCGGAGTTTTTAGTAACTTCTTTTCTTCATGCTCTGAGAGGCTAGCACTAATTATAACAGGATATATCTCCTTTTCATCGAGATAAGCATACTTAAGAGTATCAGACAACTATTTAAGCTCGAACACAGGATCACCCTTTAGTAGGGGTGGATCTCCAAGCAGTTCAACAAGCAAATTATTCTTAAGGATAGGATATTGTTCAAAGATAACTCTATCTATCTCATCCCTTTCATCCATATGCATATCATTTTCATGCTCAAGCAAGTATTGCTGTAAGGGATAAGTAGGAGGCACGGCAATAGAAGCTAGGGCAATAATTTCATCCTTACTAGGCAACTCTTTTTCATGAAGTTGTCTACCAAACTTGGAGAAATTGAACTCATGTGACACACCTTCAAAGCCAACAGTGGCAGTTTGCTTCTCACAGTCAATATGAGCATTGACAGTATTGAGGAAGGGTCTGCCAAATATGATGGGACAAAAGCTATCTTGTGTGGTAGCAAGAACGAGAAAATCAGCAGGATACTTCGTTTTACCACACAAGACTTCAACATCTCTAACAATTCCCACAGGGCAGATAGTATCTCTATTGGCAAGCTGAATAGTGACATCAATAGGTTCCATCTCAACACGTGCAATCTCGTCTTTAATTTCATCATATAAGGATTGAGGTATTGCACTAACACTAGCACCCACGTCACATAAACCATGACAACAATGATCTCCTATCTTAACAGAAACAACAGACGTGCCAATAACAGGCCTATGTTTGTCTTTATCATGTGGTTTAGCAATTCTAGCAGCCTCTTCACAAAAGTGAATACCATGGCCATCAACATTGTCGGACAGGAGATCTTTGATAATAGCAATGCTAAGTTCAACTCTAATTTGCTCAGGGGTGTAGGTCTTCTAATGTAGCCCCTACATATCACAGTTGAAACTTTAGAATGATCCTTTATCCTAACAAGGAAAGGTGGTTTCTCAATGTAAGCACTGGGAACAATAGGATCATTATAGGCAATGACTTTCTCTTCAACTGGATTGGGTTTAACTACATTGACTTCTAAGGGAGGATGATATTTAAACCACTTCTCTTTAGGGAGATCAATATGAGCAGCAAATGATTCACACAATGAAGCTACTATCTCAGAGTCAAGTCCATATTTAGCGCTAAAATCACAAAAAGTATTTGTTTCAACAAAGGATTTAACGCAATCAAACTTTAAATTCATACCTCACTCCTTACCTTCATCAAACTCCCAATCTTCACAGTTGCGTTTAATTCTTTCCAATAAATTCCATCTGAAGTCAATATCTCTCTTCATAAAAGAACCGGTACAAGAAGTGTCAAGCATGGTGCGATCATCATGAGAAACCCGAGCTTAGAACTTCTGAATGATAATTTCTCTCGAGAGCTCATATTTGGGGCATGAATATACCATTGATTTAAGCCTCCCCCAAGCTTGAGCGATGCTTTCTCTGTCACGAGGCCAAAAATTATAAATATAATTCCGATCACGATGTACTAGATGCATAGGATAAAACTTTTGATGAAATTCCAATTCAACAGGTTGTAGTTCCATGATCCAGTATCATCACATAGCCTATACCATGTCAATGATTTATCCCTCAAATATAAGGGAAAGACCTTCTTCTTGACCTCATCCTTGGGCAAACCTGCAAGCTTAAATAAACCACAACTTCATCTACATAGATTAGATGCAAGTCTGGATGTGATGTTCCATCTCGTGTAAAAGGATTAGCCACCAGTTTCTCAAGCATACCCGAAGGAAATTCATAGCAAATATTTTCAGTAGGTGCAGCAGGTTGAGGAGAAAATCTTTGTGCTTCCGTTCGAGGTGAAGATACCCCAAACAAGCTCCTCAAAGGATTAGTTTCCATAGTGACAAGTGACAATAAATTTCAGCACACTATATAAATGTTTCCTTACCAAATTCCACTTACCAAAGGTGCTTCACTCCCCGGAAACGGCGTCAGAAAAGAGTCTTGATGACCCACAAGTATAGGGGATCTATCGTAGTCCTTCCGATAAGTAAGAGTGTCGAACCCAACGAGGAGCAGAAGGATCTGACAAGTGGTTTTCAGCAAGGTAATCTCTGCAAGCACTGAAATTATCGGTAACAGATAGTTGTGTGACAAGATGATTCGTAGCAAGTAGCAAGTAACAAAAGTAACAACGATGCAGCAAAGTGGCCCAATCCCTTTTGTAGCAAGGGACAAGCCTGGAAAAACTCTTATAAGAGGTAAAGCGCTCCCGAGGACACATGAGAATTTCTGTCTAGCTAGTTTTCATCATGTTCATATGATTTGCGTTCACTACTTTGATAGTTTGATATGTGGATGGACCGGCGCTTGGGTACTGCCCTTACTTGGACAAGCATCCCACTTATGATTAACCCCTCTCGCAAGCATCCGCAACTACGAAAGAAGAATTAAGACAAAGTCTAACCATAGCATTAAACTAGTGGATCCAAATCAGCCCCTTACGAAGCAAGGCATAAACTAGGGTTTAAGCTTCTGTCACTCTAGCAACCCATCATCTACTTACTACTTCCCAATGCCTTCCTCTAGGCCCAAATAATGGTGAAGTGTTATTTAGTCGACGTTCACATAACACCACTAGAGGAAAAACAACATACAACACATCAAAATATCGAACGAATACCAAATTCACATGACTACTTATAGCATGACTTATCCCATGTCCTCAGGAACAAAAGTAACTACTCACAAAGCATAATAATATTCATGACCAGAGAGGTATTGAATAGCATCAAGGGTCTGAACATATAATCTTCCACCAAGTAATCCAACTAGCATCAACTACAAAGAGTAATTAACACTACTAGCAACCTTACACGTACCAATCGGAGTCGCGAGACGAAGATTGGTTACAAGAGATGAACTAGGGTTTGGAGATGAGTTGGTTCTTATGAAGATGTTGATGGTGATGAGTCCCCTCCGATGAGAGGAGTGTTGGTGATGACGATGGCGACGATTTCCCCCTTCGGGAAGGAAGTTTCCCCGATAGGACGGCCCTGCCGAAGCTCTAGATTGGTTCTGCTCAAGTTTCGCCTCGTGGTGGTGGTGATTCCTCCCGAAAGCCTCCTCTTGATTTTTTCTGGAACAAAATCCTCCTTATAGCAAAAGAGGGGGGCCAGAGGGCCAGCAGGGAGCCCACAAGCCCCCTAGGCACGGCCAGGGGGGTAGGCCGCGCCTAGCAGGCTTGTGGCCTCCTGCTGGTCCCCTTTATTACTTCTTCGTCCCGGTATTTTTTATAAAATCCAAAATAAATCCTCGTTGATTTTCACGGCTTTTGGAATTGCGCAGAATAGGTATCTCAAACTTGCTCCTTTTTCAAGCCAGAATTCCAGCTGTCGGCATTCTCCCTCTTCATGTAAACCTTGCAAAATAAGAGAGAAAAGGCATAAGTATTGTAAAGTGAAGTGTAATAACAGCCCAAAAAGCGATAAATATCAACATGAAATCATGATGCAAAATGGACGTATCAGTAATCATCATGGAATCTGACAAATCCAAAGTCTTCGAAGGCTTTAGGAGAGGAGATCTGTATATTGTTTATTTCTCTACAGGTCCTCAGCCAGCCACATGTCTACTAGCAAAAATCTCAGAGGGTTGGCTATGGCATCAACGACTTGGTCATGTAGGCATGAGGAATTTGCACACACTGGCAAAGAAGAAGCATGTCATTGGCATCAAAACCGTCCAATTCCTCAAGGACCATCTCTGCGGGGCTTGTGATTTTCATGCCATTATACGTCATGTTAATTTTCATGCCATTATATGTCCTGTAGCATATGATTTTCTTGATGCCAATATGCCTTTAGAGTAAATCTTCTATGTCAAAAACTGTTATTTCCACTAAGTTCGTAATTGTGTTCAAGTAGCCATATAGTGAACTCATTCCCTAGTGATCCATGCTTCTATCCAATTTGTCGTAAAGAGATGAATTATTGTGCATCATGTAAGTTACTACCCCATGTCTCGTTTTTGCATTTTTGATACCTGTAGCTTGTTGATTTGATGTGTCTAAAATGCCATGTTGCTGTTTTGGGCACATTATCTCTATAACTTGTATTGGTTGTATTTGTTGAACTGTTGCTCCGTTTTAAACATGCCATATATGAAACTTGCCTAGAATTTCATGTAGTTGTGTAATATCTTGTTGCATCCATGATTTAGTATGTTTGTGGTTGTCATTAGCGTACATTTTGCATTCATGACATACTATGTTGTGTTGGTCATATCTTGTAGACCGTAGCTCCGTTTTAGATGATCTATATATGTAGGTCGACTAGAATGATGTGTAGAATCACATGGTGCAATTCGTTTACCTGTTAACAAATATAAAATGTGATTATATCAGATATGGACCAATTTCAAAATTAACATATGGGGTCGCTTTGGAAATATTGTACGACCTCATTTAAAATGTCTAGATAGATAGTTTATTTATGCTTCACCTCTTGCCATGTTTAGCAAAACATTCAATGTTGTCATGTACCTAAACGAGAACGACCTAAGTAATTCAAGTACGGAGTTTCGTCAATATGCAACTCGTTGCATATTGAGATTCACTTAATATGTAGTATTTGATTGTTGTGATTGTCATGCCCCGCATATTTAAACCGAACAAGCATCATATCTGGTTGCACATCATGTCATGTATATGTGTGGTGTTTATCGTGTGTTGATTGTTTATTTCCGGATTGATTCTTCTCGATAGAGTTTCGCAAGCGTGTCGGAGTGTGAGGATTCGTTCGACTATGTTGGTTCGTCTACTTCACAAATTTGTTCTTCTTCCAAGCGGGATCTCAGGCAAGATGATCATTTCCATGGATACCACTACTATAATTGCTATCCAAGTTGTCTTGCTTCTTTCGCTATGTCTCGTTACCTACCACTTGCATGTCAAGCCTTCCAACATTGCTATGAAAAGCCTCTAACCCCCTCCACATCCGAGCAAACCTTTGTTTGGCTATGTTACCGCTTGCTCATCCCTTCTTATAGCATTGCTAGTTGTAGGTGCAGTTGTTTCCATGTGACAACATGGATTTCTTGAGATATCACCATATTATTGCTATTTAATTTAATGCATATATATACTTGGTAAAAGGTGGAAGGCTTGGTCTTCTAGCTTGGTGTTTTGTTCCACCTTTGCTGCCCTAGTTACTTGTTTACCGGTGTTATGTTCTATCTTGAGCGTTCCTAACATGGTTGGGGTTGTTATGGGGACCCCCTTCATAATTTGTCTTAGGTTAAAACTCCTCTGGCAGGGACCAACTTTGGTTCTACATTTGCCTAATAACTAATAAAATTGCATAGAGACTTTTCCGGACCCCGTGGATAATTAATCAACCCTCGAACCAAGGCTCCTCATGAGTGTTCGTCCAAACTAGAGTCGTGTGCGAGGCTGCTACGACAACAAAAGTCCTTCCCTGGCAACGCCAGGAATTCTTCTTGCTACTTCTCTTGTTTGCGTTGGTTTTTCCCTTGAAGAGGAAAGGGTGATGCAGGACATGAGCAGTAAGTATTTCCCTCAGTTTGAGAACCAAGGTATCAATCATGTAGGAGAATCTCGTCAAGTCTAGAGTACCTGCGCAAACACAAAAGAGCTTGCACCCAACGCTATAAAGGGGTTGTCAATCCCTTCAAGATTGATTGCAAAGTGAGATCTGAAGGCGGAAAGTGCAACGAAGTAAAAAGTGTAAGGCTGAAAATATGGTGTGGAGTAGACCCGGGGGCCATAGTGTTCACTAGAGGCTTCTCTCAAAATAGCAAGTATTACGGTGGGTGAACAAATTACTGTCGAGCAATTAATAGAACCGCGCAAAGTCATGACGATATCTAAGGCAATGATCATACATATAGGCTTCACGTCCGAGACAAGTAGACCAATACTTTCTGCATCTACTACTATTACTCCATACATCGACCGCTATCCAGCATGCATCTAGTGTATTGAGTTCATGACGAACAGAGTAACGCCTTAAGCAAGATGACATGATGTAGAGGGATAAACTCAAACCAATGATGGAAACCCCATCTTTTTACCCTTGATGGCAACAACACGATGTGTGCCTGATACGTCTCAAACGTATCTATAGTTTTTGATGGTTTCATGTTGTTATCTTGTCATCTTTGGATGTTTTATGTACCTTTTATATCTTTTTTGGGACTAACTTATTAATTCAGTGCCAAGTGCCAGTTCCTGTTTTTTCTGTGTTTTTGGCTCTTTTCAGATGTGATTTTGGAACGGAGTCCAAACGGAATAAAATCCCCGAAATGATTTTTTCCCGAACGGAAGAAGATCAGGGGGCCTGTGGGCCAAGCCATGAGGGATCCAGGGAGCCCACAAGCCCCCACTCCGCCAAGAGGGGGAGGCGGCAGTGGCAGGGCTTGTGGCCTCCCTGAGCGCCCCCTGACATAGATCTATGGCCTATATATTCCCTAAAATACAGCAAAAAATCATGGGAGCCTCAAAAATACTTTTCCGCCGCCGCAAGCTTCCGTTTCCGCGAGATCTCATGTGGAAACCCTTCCCGGCGCCCTGTCGGAGGGGACTTTGGAGTTGGAGGGCTTCTTCATCATCATCATCGCCCCTCCAATGACTCGTGAGTAGTTCACTTCAGACCTACGGGTCCGTAGTTAGTAGCTAGATGGCTTCTTCTCTCTCATGGATCTTCAATACAAAGTTCTCCATGATCTTCATGGAGATCCATTCGATGTAATCTTCTTTGGCGGTGTGTTTGTCAAGATCCGATGAATTGTGGATTTGTGATCAAATTATCTATGATATATATTTGAGTCTTTGCTGATTTCTTATATGCATGATTTGATATCGTTGTAAGTCTCTCTGAGTCTCGGGTTTTGTTTGGCCAACTAGATCTATGATTCTTGCAATGGGAGAAGTGCTTGGTTTTGGGTTCTTACCATGTGGTGACCTTTCCCAGTGACAGTAGGGGCAGCAAGGCACACATTGAGTAGTTGCCATCAAGAGTAACAAGATGGGCTCTGTCGTTGATATGAGATTGTCCATCTACATCATGTCATCTTGCTTAACGTGTTACTCTGTTCTTTTGGACTTAATACACTAGATGCATGCTGGATAGCGGTCGACGTGTGGAGTAATAGTAGTAGATGCAGAAAGTATCGGTCTACTTGTTTTGGACGTGATGCCTATAGATATAATCATTGCCATAGATATCGTCACGACTTTGCGCGGTTCTATCAATTGCTTGACAGTAATTTGTTCACCCACCGTCTACTTGCTTTCATGAGAGAAGCCACTAGTAAACACTACGGCCCCCGGGTCTATTCACATCTATCGTTTACACCTCCGCTTTTACTTTGCTTTGTTACTTTGTTGCTTTCAGTTCTCACTTGGCGAACAATCTATAAGGGATTGACAACCCCTTCATAGCGTTGGGAGCGGGTTCTTTGTGTTTGTGCAGGCTCTTGTGATACTCCTTCACTCGATCGATACCTTGGTTCTCGAACTGAGGGAAATACTTACCATCGCTGCACTACATCACCCTTTCCACTTCGAGGGAACACCAACGCAAGGCTCCAAGGCCACGGGGGAAATCCTTTGCATATTTGCCTAGGAAGTTGTGACAGCGCGATGCCGACGCTCCAGAAGATTCCCCTTTTAATTCGTTGTCGCAATGTGTTTTATTTTGTTAGTTGCATTCATCACGCATCATGCATCATCTCTGGTGTGATTGCTTCCCTTGTTGTGTTCATTTTGTTTTCCCTCTTCTCCTAGCCACTCCTGATCCTTTCTTTCTTTTTCCCTTTGCTTTCATTTATTTGAGTTGCAGATTTAGTGCTCAAATAAATGTTGCTGTGGAGCCCATAAATTATATCTATCGTATAGGGTCGCCATCTAAAATCTCAGTCCAATTGGGGTTGGTTTGGTTATGTATTGAATTTAGGCAAGTTTGATTTAATTCAAACTTGTCCGAATTTATATTCTGTAAAAATCCCCAAACCAATTTTATTAAATTCCCCATATTTTTCTGGCCCCGGGAAAATTTCTCTCTTGTTGGAATTCCAACAAAATCCTTGGTTTTCTTTCTTTGCAAGTTGTTGTGAAAGATTAAAAAAAACCCAGAAATGAGGGAGAGAGACCCCAGGCCAAGGCCCAGCCGGCCAAGGCCCCAGGCCTCCTCCTCCCCTGCCCTAGCGAGTAGCGACCGATCCGGCAGCCTCCCTCATCCTCCCGTCGTGTCGCCGTCTCCTCCCCTGCGATCCCCTTCTCTCCCTCCCGATTCCCCTCTTCCTCCCGCAGATCCCCCCCCTCGCGCAGCCTTCTCCCTCTCCTACCCAATCCCCTCGAGCCCCTCCTCCCGTACCGAAGCTCGTCGGTAGCTTCGCTCGCGCAGCCGCCCCTCTCTGCAGTCCTCGCCGCCGGCCGCCTCCCCATGCCGCCCTAGCCCCTCGCCTCGGTCTTCGCCGCGCCATGGCCTCGGCCTCGTCCGTTCCCCGCCTCTTCTCCTGCGCCTGCCTTGCCCAACCTCCTTCTCGTGCGCGCATAGAGCCGCCGACTCGCAGCTGCAAGTGCGCGGCCCGTGCCCCGCCGTCTCGTGCTCGCGCCGCCCGTGTCGGTTGCCCGTCGTGCTCTGCCGCACCGCGCCGCCTTGCTCTGTGCCGAGCTGCGTGCTGTTGCACATGTTGTTGTCGATGTGCCTGTTGTGCTGTTGCTAGCCGGCTACTGCTTGTTGTACCTGCTGCCGAGCTGCCTTGCTGTTGTCGAGCCGCTGTTGTTGCTCTGCTGCCTGCTGCTCTGTTGCTGCCGTGCCGCTGCTGTAGGTTGTTGCTGCTGGCCGGTTGAGGTAGCCGATGTTGTGCCTGTTTCTGCTTGCCGCCGGGTGTCGCCGATGCTACTGCTGTCGCGTTGCTGCGAGCTGTGGCTAGCTAGTTGATTGTGTTGTAGCTGCTGCCGTTTGCTAATTGCTAGAGCTTGCTGCTGCCGATTCATTGTTGTGTTGTAGCTTGCTTGCTAGTTGTTGCCTGCTTAGAGGCAGTTTTGTTGTTGCTTGTGCCGGTGTGTGACTAAAGGTTGTTGCTTGCTTGCTGCCCATGCCGGCTAGTGCTTGTTGTTAGGCTGTAGTTAGTTGCTTGCTGATGCTAGTTGCTCCTAGGTAGGTTTTGCTGTTGTTGCTATTCCACCGTCGCTTGCTTGTGATGTCGTTTGTCGTCGCCGCGTGCGACATTCCCTCCTTCATGGATCCGACGAGACCCGAGTACCACGACGACAACTACGTCCTCGACGACCCCGACCATCTTCGGAAAACGAGTTCGACTACCGGCGCCGAAGACCGTGAACCGACGACGAGCGAACGACTAGCGTCGACGAGACCCGAGTACCACTAATTCCATGATGACCGTTGTACTCCTTCACCGAACCGATCCGCTCCGTTATGCACTCGTCGAAGGTATACCGATGGAACGCGTCGTGAACCGTGTGTATGCGATGTATGAGATGAATGTATGTTTGCACCGTATGTTGCCCGTTGCACGTTGTTCCTCTTATGTTGTGCCCCGACACATGGGAACCCGGTAACCGGGATCACCCCATATTTAATTTTAGCGTTCCCGCAAGCGCTCCCTATTCGTTGGCACGATATCTCGACGAGTTATCGAGATAGGAACATTGTCGTGGCTTCGTTTTCGTCTTGCCGCCATGGTTCCCCTTTCGCTCGCCATGGCGACACCTGTTTCTTTCCCTTCTTGCCGTGATGTAATGAGCTCGCATGCATGATGCATTCATGGCATATATATCTTGTGTTGCATGTTTCTCGTGTCGTGGCTCCGTTCTATGCTCCGTGTGTTAACCGTCTAGGATGCCATGTAGGATCATCGTTTTACCCCTTGCCATGTTAAACAACATTAAACATTGCCATGTAATTAAACGGGAGTGAATTAAATAATTAAGCGTGGAGTTTCATCGATATGCGACTCGTTGCATATCGAGCTTCACTTAATGTGTAGTGTTTGTGTGAGGTGTATTGCCATGCCATCCCTTGCATCATTGAACTGGTCATGCATCATAGTAGGTTGTGCATCATGTTGTGCATCGTGTGGTGAATATCTGTGTTGATGTTTGTTTCCGGTTTGCTCCGTCTCGATAGAATTCCGCAAGTGTGTCAGAATGTGAGGACCCGTTCGACTACGTCGGTTCGTCTGCTTCTCGGAGTTGTTCTTCTTCCAAGCTGGATCTCAGGCAAGATGACCATTTCCGCAGATACCATTACTATCATTGCCATGCTAGTTATTTCGATGCTATCGATTATGTCTCGTTGTCTACCACATGTTAAATATCAGCCTCTCAACAATGCCATGATCACCTTCAACCTGTTCGACCTAGCAAACCACTGATTGGCTATGTTACTGCTTGCTTAACCCTGTTGTTAGCGTTGCTAGTTGCAGGTGCAGTTGCTTCCATGTGATAACATGGGTTCCTTGTCATATCACCATATTTAATGCTATTTAATTTAATGGACCTATATACTTGGTAAAAGGTGGAAGGCTCGGCCTTTCTAGCCTGGTGTTTTGTTCCACCTTTGCCCCCTTAGTTTTCGGCTACCGGTGTTATGTTCCATAAATGAGCGCTCCTAACACGATCGGGGTTGTTATAGGGACCCCCTTGATAATTCGTTTTAGATTAAAGCTGGTCTGGCAAGGCCCAACTTTGCTACTACATTTGCCTAATCACTAATGAACTGTATACGGAGTAATTAACCCGAGGAAATTTAATCAACCCCCGGGCCAGTGCTCCTCATGAGTGTTGGTCCAAATTGGCAGACTACGGGGCCACCGCGGGGCAACCCGAGGTTTTGTATCTCCTAGTGTGACCTTTCCGTCGTGTCCTGGGAACGAGATACGCTGCTCCTATCGGGATCGTCGACACGTCGGGCGGCCTTGCTGGATTAGTTTTACCTTTGACGAAATATCTTGTGCATCGGGATTCCGGTGATGCTTTGGGTAATCTCAGAGTTGAGGTTTTCCACTAGGGAATACGACGAGATCGCGAGCTTCGTGATTGAGGATTTCTATGCGGCTTGTGGTAATTTGTGATGGACTAGTTGGAGCACCCCTGCAGGGTTAAATCTTTTCAGAAAGCCGTGCCCGCGCTTATGTGGCAACGTGGAAACTTTGTTTAACACTGGTTCTAGATAACTTGAAGTTAACTTAATCAAAATATGCCAACTGAGTGCGTAACCGTGATTGTTTCTTTCGTGAGTTCCTTCTCCGATCGAGGACACGGTGGGGTTATGTCTGACGTAGGTAAGTGTTCAGGATCATTTATTTGTTCAACCGTAGTTCACTTCCGTTATGCGTAGATCATCCCCCTCTTTATTCTTGTACTCGTAAGTTTAGCCACCAAAAATATGCTTAGCGCTTCTGCAACCTAACCACTTAACCATGACTCACCCATTAAGCTTTGCTAGTCTTGATACCTTTGGAAATGAGATTGCTGAGTCCCCTATGGCTCACAGATTACTACAACACCAGTTGCAGGTACATGTAGAGGTTACTCGACGCGAGCGTGTTGATTGTTCATTTGGAGTTGCTTCTTCTTCTTCATCATCATCGATCTAGGATGGCTTCCAGGCCGGCAGCCTGGGATAGCAAGGATGGACGTCGTTCTTATTTTCTCGTTTGTTTTCATCCGTAGCCGGACCCTTCTCTTACTCTTGATGAATATGTAATGTACTAATGTGACTGTGATGTAGCTTGTGGCGAGTGTAAGCCAATTCTATATATATCTCTTGTTTTCAGTACATGTACTTGTAACGATATCCATTCTTGCGACAGGACGAGATGCGCTTCTATCCCTGACGAATCCCTCATGCCAAATTGAGGATAGGGTCGCATCTTGGGCGTGACGAGTTGGTATCAGAGCAGTACCGACCTAGGAGCCCCCTTGATTGATCGAACTTGGCCGAGTCGAGTCTAGTGAAAAACTGCTTTGAGTCTAGTTATATATCGGAGAGTAGGATTCTTTTTTCTCCTCTTCTATGCTCTGCTGAGGAATCTTGACGTAATATTTTAATTCTACTCCTCTTCTCACTCAAAATAATTTTAGGATCTCGCGGATATTCTTGGTATCTATATGATGCCGATGTGACGGAGTTCTGTCTTGGTGCCTCCTGTCTGATTTGATTTTCTTCCGGGGAGTTGAGCTCCAGGGGATTCTCGAGCGGATCGTTATCATTCAGATTTCTTAGTATCTCAGGACGAAGGATGTTCGTAAGTGCTTCAATACTAGTAGTGGGGAGATAACCCCGATGTCCCCAGTACTGGTGCAGATTGTTCGGGAGTACTACCATACTTTGTATCATTGTGATCACGAGGGTTTGTAGTAGATGAAGGTCCGAGATTCTGGTTGTGTGTTGACGGATGTGATACAGGTGACGGGTTAGTATAGGAGTTGTGTGATATTACTCCTTGTATCCGTGTACCAGATTGCATGACCGGAAATTTCAGGAATTCTTAGGTGGGAATTCAAGTAGTTGCTTATAGGACAATCTTCCAACAAATGCATGATGTTAGGTTGGGGTTCGACATCTAGTGGATTCGTTCGTTGACGGTCGACTTATAGCGGTTCTCGTTGTGTCTTAAAGAGTCCTTGTAGCTTGCTATGACTCGGGGACGCTTCGTATGTCGGGTGCACTGCCTTGCACTTTATGTCTACTGTAAAATCGAGCCCGTGCGATCCTGTCCATGAAAATATCGGACGAAATCTCTCTCATGAGTTTGTTCTGGCTTGTTTCATAAGCCTCACCCTTCGTTTTGCTGATTATGGTAATGCCAGTTGCTTCGATGTCAATGGTGATTTCAGATCTTTCCTAATCTGTGTTCTCATATTTTTATGTGAGAATGCAAATGCTTTTGTTCATTCAAATTGTCATATCAATCCTTTTCAACCGGAGTCATCGTATCAATTCTTTTCAACTGGTGTGCTTCTCTGCAACTGAATTCAATCTTCTCCAGCTTTTGCAGATCATTCTCTCAATTCTTTCCGGTGTTCGTCTCATCTGTCTCAAGTTGTCTTTGTTTTCCCCGCCCTCCCACCCTTTTTCTTCGGTGATTGGTGTTCATCCAAGTGCATTCATTTCATTATGCTTCCGCTGTCTTTTCTATTCTCTCTTACCCGGTGATTCATTGTGAATGTTCTCAGGAGTTCTAGTTCATCTTTCCTTCTACCTGGTTATCTTTTTCCGGTGAATTTAATTCAGCTATCCGTGTTCATTATATCCTATTTATCCTTGTAATTCTTTCCTATGTTGGGAATTCTTAGCAACCTATGTTGTTTATTTATTCCTCTCTTTTCGATCCGGGGCGTTGAAGTTATCTCAACAATTCTTGTTTCCAATCTTTTCAATTATTTCGAGGTGCTAGCCTCATCTAGTTCTCGTTATACCCGTGCAATATCTCTCTTCTAAGCAATCTTTTCTAACGGTGGTTTCTTTGAGTGGGCCCATAACCCACAGGTTTTTCCCACGATCTTTTCTGGCTCTTGTAATCTTTTTCGGAGATCTCTAATTATTTCAACTATGACGTAAGTATGATTTCCATTAGTCATATTCCTTCTTCAAGCTCTATTTGAATTAGTTCTCATATTTGGCTCAACCTTTCATTCTTCTTTATTCCGGAGTGTCTCGGTAATTCTGGGTGTTGTTCTCGTCATCATTCTCTATTTGCAATCCGAAGGAGTGTTTCTCTCAAATCTTGGTTCATTCTCTTGCAGGTTCATCATTTCAGCTTGGTGGCATTATCTTGAATTGTTCCAATCGTGAGTATCCCTTTCGTGCTATCCGGTGCTTTTTTGGGTTGTTTTCATTCTCGATCCTCCGAAGGCCATCATGTTAGAAGATTCTTCGTTCTCAGCTTTCAGCTTTCATCCTCAATTCTTCTCCATTGTTGTCTCTTCGGTCGTCTCTCGATTATCTGGTGTCTTGTTTAAAATTTTCTCCCAGCTGGACCATGATCTCTTCATTCTCATGTGTCTCCATGCTTTCTTGGTATTCCCATTCAATTGTGAATTCTCACCGGGGTCTCCTTCAAGACTGCTTCAAGTGGTGCTTATCCCTCTGCCTCTTCAAGATTCATTTCTAGAAGAATAAGTGGTACGCTAATCCGTTTCTTGTCATCAATTAAACTTGATGAAGGATTAGCATAACATAATTCTTATTCTTTCTTCATCAAATGGTTTCAATTCTTCTTCCGGAGTGGCTCATGATATCGATTCTTTTCTCGGGTTCTTATCTTTCTTTTCCGGAGTTCCAAGTTCTATCAAGTATCTCTTTGTGAGGCTTCAATCTTATTCTTTCATCCTTCTTATCTTGCTTAATCCTTTTGATACGGAGGCTCGTCATGCTGGTTCTTCAAGGATGTGATTCAATCTCATGTGTTCTTCAAGATTCTTGTTGGAATACCTCAAATATTCTTTCTCTTGCATTTTCAGTGCATGTGTTCTTCATTTATCCTTTGAGGTGGTATTATAGCATTCTTGTTGGTGTAGGAGCCTCGAAGAGTTTTCCTTTCAAGAGTGAGATAATTAAATCCACCGATTTTGTGATCATGAGATATTTTCAACCCATGATTTCTTCTTTGAGCTATCTTGGTTTGGATTTCACCTAAAGCTTTTCCTATGGATTGTTGCTATCATGGTGCTTGTCATTAATCCAAGTTCTCAAGGTATCCTCTTGGTGTAAGAAGTGTTAATATCTTGTTGCTCCCAATATATCCTTGTTTCTTTTAGTGGTTGATTGTCACCTCACATTTGTTGAGATGATTCTCATAAGCCCACTACTATCTTGTTATTTTTCGTTGTTGGTTCTGCAACTACTACGGCAATTCTCTGTCCGGAGGCTCTTCAATTCTATTGTGATGATAGTTGTCACTCTTTTTCCTCATTCTCTTCTTCCGCTTGAGCTAGTTCATATTCTCTTGTTCCGGAGGCATTGTGATGTTGCTCTTTTGGGTCTATTATGTTGTTCTATCAAGATCATGGTGTTCCCTTGTTCTATTTAGTTGTTTGTTATGTATATTGTCTAATTCTCTCTTCTTATCGAATTTTTTGTCCCATTTTCCTACCGAAGTGATGCCGAAATTTTCCGTGAATTCTTGCTTGTTTCTCATATCATTCCTCATCTCTTTGCAACTTTCAAGGATCATTGGTGTCACTCGTTTGTCAAAGAAGCGACAAAGTTTTTACCTCTTGTTCTTTTTCATCCTCTCCCCCTTTCATTCTTGGATCTCGGGGCGAAATCCTCTTGTAGTGTAGGAGAGTTCTGACAGCCCAATGTCGACGCTCCAGAAGATTCCCCTTTTAATTCGTTGTCGCAATGTGTTTTATTTTGTTAGTTGCATTCATCACACATCATGCATCATCTCCATCATCTCTGGTGTGATTGCTTCCCTTGTTGTGTTCATTTTCTTTTCCCTCTTCTCCTAGCCACTCCTGATCCTTTCTTTCCTTTTCCCTTTGCTTTCATTTATTTGAGTTGCAGATTTAGTGCTCAAATAAATGTTGCTGTGGAGCCCATAAATTATATCTATCGTATAGGGTCGCCATCTAAAATCTCAGTCCAATTGGGGTTGGTTTGGTTATGTATTGAATTTAGGCAAGTTTGATTTAATTCAAACTTGTCCGAATTTATATTCTGTAAAAATCCCCAAACCAATTTTATTAAATTCCCCATATTTTTCTGGCCCCGGGAAAATTTCCCTCTTGTTGGAATTCCAACAAAATCCTTGGTTTTATTTCTTTGCAAGTTGTTGTAAAAGATTTAAAAAAACCCTAGAAATGAGGGAGAGAGACCCCAGGCCAAGGCCCAGCCGGCCAAGGCCCAGCCGGCCAAGGCCCAAGGCCTCCTCCTCCCCTGCCCTAGCGAGTAGCGACCGATCCGGCAGCCTCCCTCATCCTCCCCTCGCGCCGTCGTCTCCTCCCATGCGATCCCCTTCTCTCCCTCCCGATTCCCCTCTTCCTCCCGCAGAGCCCCCCCCCTCGCGCAGCCTTCTCCCTCTCCTGCCCAATCCCCTCGAGCCCCTCCTCCCGTACCGAAGCTCGCCGGCAGCTTCGCTCGCGCAGCCGCCCCTCTCTGCAGTCCTCGCCGCCGGCCGCCTCCCCATGCCGCCCTAGCCCCTCACCTCGGTCTTCGCCGCGCCATGGCCTCGGCCTTGTCCGTTCCCCGCCTCTTCTCCCGCGCCTGCCTCGCCCAACCTCCTGCTCGCGCGCACACAGAGCCGCCGACTCGCAGCTGCAAGTGCGCCGCCCATGCCCCGCCATCTCGTGCTTGCGCCGCCCCTGCCGGTTGCCCGCCGTGCTCTGCCGCGCTGCACCGCCTTGCTCTGTGCCGAGCTGCGTGCTGTTGCGCATGTTGCTGTCGATGTGCCTGTTGTGCTGTTGCTAGCCGGCTATTGCTTGATGTACCTGCTGCCGAGTTGCCTTGCTGTTGCCGAGCCGCTGTTGTTGCTCTACTGCCTGCTCTGTTGTTGCTGCGCCGCTGCTGTTGGTTGCTGCTGCTGGCCGGTTGAGGTAGCCGCTGTTGTGCCTGTTGCTGCGTGCCGTCTGGTGTCGCCGATGCTGCTGCTGTCGCGTTGCTACCAGCTGTTGCTAGCTAGTTGATTGTGTTGTAGCTGCTGTCGCTTGCTAATTGCTAAAGCTTGCTGATGTCGATTGATTGTTGTGTTGTGGCTTGCTTGCTAGTTGTTGCCTGCTTAGAGGCAGTTTTGCTGTTGCTTGTGCCGGTGTGTGACTGAAGGTTGTTGCTTGCTTGTTGCCCATGCCGGCTAGTGCTTGCTGTTAGGCTGTAGTTAGTTGCTTGTTGATGCTAGTTGCTGCTAGGTAGGTTTTGTTGTTGTTGCTATTCCATCGTCGCTTGCTTGTGTTGCTGTTTGCCATCGCCGCGTGCGCCATTCCCTCCTTCATGGATCCGACGAGACCGGAGTACCACGACGACAACTATGTCCTCGACGACCCCGACCATCTTCGAAAAACGAGTTTGACTACCGGCGCCGAAGACCGTGAACTGACGACGAGCGAACGACTACCGTCGACGAGACCCGGGTACCACTACTTCCATGACGACCGTTGTACTCCTTCACCGAACCGATCTGCTCCGTTATGCACGCGTCGAAGGTATACCGATGGAACGCGTCGTAAACCATGTGTATGTGATGTATGAGATGAATGTATGTTTGCACCGTATGTTGCCCGTTGCACGTTGTCCCTCTTATGTTGTGCCCCGACACATGGGAACCCGGTAACCGGGATCACCCCATCTTTAATTTTAGCGTTCCCGCAAGCGCTCCCTCTTCGTTGGCACGATATCTCGACGAGTTATCGAGATAGGAACGTTGTCGTGGCTTCCTTTCCGTCTTGCCACCATGCTTCCCCTTTCGCTCGCCGGGGTGACACCTGTTTCTTTCCCTTCTTGCCGTGATGTAATGAGCTCGCATGCATGACGCATTCATGGCATATATATCTTGTGTTGCATGTTTCTCGTGCCGTAGCTCGGTTCTATGCTCCGCGTGTTAACCGTCTAGGATGCCATGTAGGGTCACCGTTTCACCCCTTGCCATGTTAAACAACATTAAACATTGCCGTGTAATTAAACGGGAGTGAATTAAATAATTAAGCGTGGAGTTTCGTCGATATGCGACTCGTTGCATATCGAGCTTCACTTAATGTGTAGTGTTTGTGTGAGGTGTATTGCCATGCCATCCCTTGCATCATTGAACTGATCATGCATCATAGTAGGTTGTGCATCATGTTGTGCATCGTGTGGTGCATATATGTGTTGATGTTTGTTTCCGGTTTTCTCCGTCTCGATAGAGTTCCGCAAGCGTGTCGGAATGTGAGGACCCGTTCGACTACGTCGGTTTGTCTGCTTCTCGGAGTTGTTCTGCTTCAGGCAAGATGACCATTTCCCCAGATACCATTACTATCATTGCCATGCTAGTTATTTCGATGATATCGATTATGTCTCGTTGCCTACCACATGTTAAATATCAGCCTCTCAACAATGCCATGATCACCTTCAACTTGTTCGACCTAGCAAACCACTGATTGGCTATGTTACTGCTTGCTTAACCCTGTTGTTAGCGTTGCTAGTTGCAGGTGTAGTTGCTTCCATGTGATAACATGGGTTCCTTGTCATATCACCATATTTAATGCTATTTAATTTAATGGACCTATATACTTGGTAAAAGGTGGAAGGCTCGGCCTTTCTAGCCTGGTGCTTTGTTCCACCTTTGCCCCCTTAGTTTTCGGCTACCGGTGTTATGTTCCATAAATGAGCGCTCCTAACACGATCGGGGTTGTTATGGGGACCCCCTTGATAATTCGTTTTAGATTAAAGCTGGTCTGGCAAGGCCCAACTTTGGTACTACATTTGCCTAATCACTAATGAACTGCATAGGGAGTAATTAACCCGAGGAAATTTAATCAACCCCCGGTCCAGTGCTCCTCATGAGTGTTGGTCCAAATTGGCAGACTACGGGGCCACCACGGGGCAACCCGAGGTTTGGTATCTCCTAGTGTGACCCATCTGTCGTGTCCTGAGAACGAGATACGCGGCTCCTATCGGGATCGTCAACACGTCGGGCGGCCTTGCTGGATTAGTTTTACCTTTGACAGAATATCTTGTGCATCGGGATTCCGGTGATGCTTTGGGTAATCTCAGAGTTGAGGTTTTCCACTAGGGAATCCGACGAGATCGCGAGCTTCGTGATTGAGGATTTCTATGTGGCTTGTGGTAATTTGTGATGGACTAGTTGGAGCACCCTTGCAGGGTTAAATCTTTTCGGAAAGCCGTGCCCGCGGTTATGTGGCAATGTGGAAACTTTGTTTAACACTGGTTCTAGATAACTTGAAGTTAACTTAATTAAAATATGCCAACTGAGTGCGTAACCGTGACTGTCTCTTTCGTGAGTTCCTTCTCCGATCGAGGACACGGTGGGGTTATGTCTGACGTAGGTAGGTGTTTAGGATCATTCATTTGATCAACCGTAGTTCACGTCCGTTATGCGTAGATCATCCCCCTCTTTATTCTTGTACTCGTAAGTTTAGCCACCAAACATATGCTTAGCCTCTGCTGCAACCTCACCACTTAACCATGCCTCACCCATTAAGCTTTGCTAGTCTTGATACCTTTGGAAATGAGATTGTTGAGTCCCCTGTAGCTCACAGATTACTACAACACCAGTTGCAGGTACATGTAGAGGTTACTCGACGCGAGCGCGTTGATTGTTCATTTGGCGTTGCTTCTTCTTCTTCTTCGATCTAGGATGGGTTCCAGGCCGGTAGCCTGGGATAGCAAGGATGGACGTCGTTCTTATTTTCTCGTTTGTTTTCGTCCGTAGCCGGACCCTGCTCTTACTCTTGATGAATATGTAATGTACTGATGTGACTCTGATGTAGCTTGTGGCGAGTGTAAGCCAATTCTATATATATATATATATATATATATATATATATATATATCTTCTTTTCACTACATGTACTTGTAACGATATCCATTCTTGCGACACGATGAGATGCGCGTCTATCCCTGACGAGGCCCTCGTGCAAAATTGAGGATAGGGTCGCATCTTGGGCGTGACAAGTCCCTTAAGGCGTAGCGGTAGGAGAAGGATTCCTGGTGCCGTCGACACACCTATTTCTGGCACCATTGGAAGGTCTTTTGTTGCAGTAGCATAGCTGACATCGGAAGTATTTCTGGCGCCGTTGCTGAGAAGGAGACATCTATCCAAGTAGGTCTCACAAACTCATCTCCTGCATTTACTTTTTTTGCCATTTGCCTCTCATTTTCCTCTCCCCCACTTCACATTTGTCGTTTTCATTTGCCTTTCTCCTTTGCCGTTTTCTTTTTTTGTTTGCCTTTTTCGTTCGCCCTTTTCTCTCGTTTGCCTTTCTGTTGCTTGTGTGCTATGTGCCTTCATTATGCTTGCATCTTCGCTTGCTGAAAATCTAGTGATATGGATCCTCATCCACTTGCTAATCTCTTTAAGAGACCCACTTATGTGGAACGAATTGCTAGTGAGTTGAGGGCACTTGACTATCTTTATGGAGTTTTGCTTGAGATGCGTGAATCTGAAAATTGTGAGGAAGAAATTTATGAAGTGATTCACGAGGGCTCCTTGGATGAAAAGCATGATTGCAATGGTTTCACTATAAATCCTATTAGTGAAAATCATGCTAAAAATATGCAAAACCCTAAGCTTGGGGATGCTAGTCTTGCTATGACCACTACTTGTTGCAAAGATCATGATTGTGGTGATGATTTTTCTTTTGATCTTGAAAATTTGTTCAAGCCTCAAGATGAACATGATATTTGCAATATTATTGAAAGTGGGTTTGGAGAAGTCATGACTTTAGATGATAATCCCACTATTTTGAAGAGCGTCAAATTTGCATGCATGTGGATCATGAAAAGAATATCCTATGGGATAGCTATATTCTTGAATCTGAATATGATCCCACATGTAATTGCTATGACATAGGAAAATATTGTGGTAGAAACTTTCATGTTACCAAATCACCTCTCGTGATGTTGAGATTGCTCTTGTCTCTTTCTTCTTCCTTGCATATGGCAGCTATTGGTTGTCTTGACAATTTGTTTTCCTATAAAATGCCTATGCATAGGAAGTATGTTAGACTTAGATGTGATTTTCACATGCTTTAGGATCCTCTCGTTGTGCTTCAATTCTTATCTTTTGTGAGAGCATCATTGAATGCCTAGCTAAGGGCGTTAAACAAAAGCGCTTGTTGGGAGGCAACCCAATGAATCTATCCTTTTTCTTTCTGTTTTGTGTTTTCCACACTTTCATAATTCTGTTATGATTGTGTTTTTTGTGTTTCTTTTTGCGTGTGTGCCAAGCAAAACCGTTATGATTAGTCTTGGGGATGATCGTTTGGTCATGCTGGAAAAGACAGAAACTTTCTGCTCACGAAAAGAATTTTCATTTTTTTGTAAGAGCTTTTGAGTTGATTCTTTTTTCTGCTGATTGCCATGCAAATTATTCAGACTCTCGTAATTTTTCAGAATTTTTGAAGTAACAGAGGTATACGAAATATACAAATTTCTACAGACTGGTCTGCTGTTAACAGATTCTGTTTTTGTTGTGTTGGTTGCTTATTTTGATGAAACTATGGATAGTATCGGGGGGTATTAGCCATGGAAGATTGAAAATACAGTAACCCAACATCAGCATAAGTAGAATTTAAGTTTGCTACAGTACCTAAGGAAGTGGTGGTTTGCTTTCTCATACTAATGTTATCATGAGTTTCTGTTTAAGTTTCGTGTTGTGAAGTTTTCAAGTTTTGGGTGAAGTTCTTATGGACAAAGAGATAAAGAGTGGAAAGAGCTCAAGCTTGGGGATTCCCAAGGCACCCCAAGATATTCAAGGATTCCGTAAAAGCCTAAGCTTGGGGATGCCCCGGGAAGGCATCCCCTCTCTCGTCTTCAATCCATCGGTAACGTTACTTGGGGCTATATTTTTATTCACCACATGTTATGTGTTTTTGCTTGGAGTGTCTTGTATCGTAGAAGTCTTTTATTTTTTTTGTGTCACAATCATCCTTGTTGCACACCTAGAGAGAGAGAGACATGCACTCACCGTGATTTTGTCGAGCTTCACTTATATCTTTTGGTAGACAATTTAGCTCACATGTGCTTCACTTATATCTTTTGAGCTAGATACTTTTGCTCTGTGTGCTTCACTTATATCTTTTAGAGCACAGCGGTGCGTGGCTTGGTAGTTGATCTATGCTTTGAAAGTAGTCTCAAAAGGGGTAGTTATCCAAAGGGATACGAAAAATTCCACCTTCATGTGCATTGAATAGTTAGAGAAGTTTGATTCATCTCAATTAGTTTTGAGTTGTGGTTTTGGTAATATTGAAGTTATGCTAGTAAGGTGTTGCGGATCTAGAAATACTTGTGTTGAAGTTAGTGATTCCCGTAGCATGCACGTATGGTGAACCGCTATGTGATGAAATCTGAGCATGATTAGTCTATTGATTGTCATCCTTTGCATGGCGGTCGGGATCGTGCGATGGTTTATACCTACCAACTCTTCCCCTAGGAGTATGCGTTGAATGCTTTGTTTCGATTACTAATAAAACTTTTGCAACAAGTATATGAGTTCTTCATGACTAATGTTGAGTCCATGGTTTAGATGCACTTTCACCTTCCACAATCACTACCTTCTTAGTGCCGTGCAACTTTCGCCGGTGCACAAAACCCACCATTAGCCTCCCTCAAAACAGCCACCATACCTACCTATTATGGCTTTTTCAAAGTCATTCCGAGATATATTGCCATGCAACTACCACCATGACATGTGCCACCACATCACATTGCCATTGCATGATCGTAAGATAGCTAGCATGATGTTTCCATTAATGTCTATGCCATGCTAGATCATTGTCACGGTACACTACCGAAGGCATTCCATATAGAGTCATTGTTGCTCTAAGTTTTGAGTTGAAAGTGTGATGATCATCATTAATGGAGCATTGTCCCGTGTGAGGAAATAAAATAGGCCAAAGAAGCCCACCAAAAAAATTATAAAAAAAAGAGGCCAAAGAGCCCACCAAAATAATATGAGAGAAAAAGAGAGAAGGGACAATGCTACCACTTTTTCCACACTTGTGCATACTAAGCACCATGATCTTCATGATTGAGAGTCTCTCGTTTTGTCACCACCATATAGCTAGTGGGAAATTTTCATTATATAACTTGGCTTGTATATTCCAATGATAGGCTTCCTCAAAATTGCCTTAGGTCTTCGTGAGCAAGCAAGTTGGATGCACACCCACTAGTTTTTCTTTAAGATCTTTCACTTACTCGTAGCTCTAGTGCATCATTTGTATGGCAATCCCTACTCATTCACATTGATATCTATTGATGAGCATCTCCACAGCTCATTGATATGCCTAGTTAATGTGACTATCTTCTCCTTTTTTTGTCTTGCAACCTCCACCACACTCCACACCATCTATAGTGCTATAACCATGGCTCACGCTCATGTATTGCGTGAGAGTTGAAAAGGTTTGAGAAAGTAAAGGTGTGAAACAATTACTTGGCCAATACCGGGGTTGTGCATGATTTAAATTCGTTGTGCAATGATGATAGAGCATAGCCAGACTATATGCTTTTGTAGGGATAACTTTCTTTTGGCCTTGTTATTTTGAAAGTTCATGATTACCTTGCTAGTTTGCTTGAATTATTATTGTTTCCACGTCAATAGCAAACTATTGTTTTGAATCTAATGGATCTGAACATTCACGTCACATAAGAGGAGTTACAAAGGACATATATGCTAGGTAGCATGAAAGCATCAAAAATTTATTCTTTATCACTTCCCTACTCGAGGACGAGCAGGAGTTAAGCTTGGGGATGCTTGATACGTCTCAAATGTATCTATAATTTTGATGGTTTCATGTTGTTATCTTGTCATCTTTGGATGTTTTATGTACCTTTTATATCTTTTTTGGGACTAACTTATTAATTCAGTGCCAAGTGCCAGTTCCTGTTTTTTCTGTGTTTTTGGCTCTTTTCAGATTTGATTTTGGAACGGAGTCCAAACAGAATAAAATCCCCGAAATGATTTTTTCCCAAACGGAAGAAGATCACGGGGCCTGTGGGCCAAGCCAGGAGGGCTTCAGGGAGCCCACAAGCCTCCACTCCGCTACCAGGGGGAGTCGGCGGTGGCAGGGCTTGTGGCCTCCCTGAGCGCCCCCTGACCTAGATCTTTGGCCTATATATTCCCTAAAATATAGCAAAAAATCAGGGGAGACTCGAAAATACTTTTCTGCCGCCGCAAGCTTCCGTTTCCGCAAGATCTCATGTGGAGACCCTTCCCGGTGCCCTCCGGAGGGGACTTTGGAGTTGGAGGGATTCTTCATCATCATCATTGCCCCTCCAATGACTCGTGAGTAGTTCACTTAAGACATACGGGTCCGTAGTTAGTAGCTAGATGGCTTCTTCTCTCTCTTGGATCTTCAATACAAAGTTCTCCATGATCTTCATGGAGATCTATCCGATGTAATCTTCTTTGGCGGTGTGTTTGTCAAGATCCGATGAATTGTGGATTTGTGATCAGATTATCTATGATATATATTTGAGTCTTTGTTGATTTCTTATATGCATGATTTGATATCCTTGTAAGTCTCTCCGAGTCTTGGGTTTTGTTTGGCCAACTAGATCTATGATTCTTGCAATGGGAGAAGTGCTTGGTTTTGTGCTCTTACCATGTCGTGACCTTTCCCAGTGACATTAGGCGTAGCAAGGCACACATTGAGTAGTTGCCATCAAGGGTAACAAGATGGGCTCTGTCGTTGATATGAGATTGTCCATCTACATCATGTCATCTTGCTTAAGGCATTACTCTGTTCTTTTGGACTTAATACACTAGATGCATGCTGGATTCGGTCGACGTGTGGAGTAATAGTAGTAGATGCAAAAAGTATCGGTCTACTTGTTTTGGACGTGATGCCTATAGATATAATCATTGCCATAGATATCGTCACGACTTTGCGCGGTTCTATCAATTGCTTGACAGTAATTTGTTCACCCACCGTCTACTTGCTTTCATGAGAGAAGCCACTACTAAACACTACGGCCCCCGGGTCTATTCACATCTATCGTTTACACCTCCGCTTTTACTTTGCTTTGTTACTTTGTTGCTTTCAGTTATCACTTGGTGAACAATCTATAAGGGATTGACAACCCCTTCATAGCGTTGGGAGCCGGTTCTTTGTGTTTGTGCAGGCTCTTGTGATACTCCTTCACTGGATCGATACCTTGGTTCTCAAACTGAGGGAAATACTTACCATCGCTGCGCTATATCACCATTTCCGCTTCGAGGGAACACCAACGCAAGGCTCCAAGGCCACGGGGGAAATCCTTTGCATATTTTCCTAGGAAGTCCCTTAAGGCATAGCCTTAGCAGAAGGATTCCTGGTGCCGTCGACACACCTATTTCTGGCGCCATTGGAAGGTCTTTTGTTGCAGTAGCATAGCTGACATCAGTGCCTCGCTACCCCTTCTGTCAGTGGATGAGGTCACCGCATGGTATGAACCCAAAATCAAGCACTTCTCCCATTGCAAGAATCATAGATCTAATTGGCCAAACAAAACCCACAACTCGAAGAGAATTACAAGGATATGAAAATCATGCATAAGAAAGATCAGAAGAAACTGAAATAAGATTCATAGATAATCTAATCGTAAATCCACAATTCATCAGATCTCGACAAACACACCGCAAAATAAGATTACATCGGATAGATCTCCATGAAGATCATGGAGAATTTTGTATTGAAGATCCAAGAGAGAGAAGAAGTCATCTAGTTACTAGCTATGGACCCGTAGGTCTATGGTGAACTACTCACGCATCATCGGAGAGGTCATGGTGTTGATGAAGAAGCCATCCGTATCCGAACCCCCCCTCCGGCAGGGCACCAGAACGTGCCCCATATGGGATCTTGCGGAGACAGAAGCTTGCGGCGGCGGAAAAGTACTTTAGATGATCTCTTCATTTTTTTATGGGATTTTAGGGAATATTTAGGCGCAAAACCTAGGGCAAAGGAGCCGCAGGGAGCCCACATGCCAGGGGGGCGCGACCCCCCCGGCCGCGCCATGAGGGCTTGTGGGGTCCCTGGTGGCCCCCTGCCTTGATTCTCCGGCTTCCCAATCTTTTTCTGTTCCGGAAAAAATCTTTTTGGTAGTTTCATTCCGTTTGGACTCCGTTCAAAATCCTCCTCTGAAAGGGGTCAAAAACATGGAAAAAATAGGAACTGGCACTTGGCACTGAGTTAATAAGTTAGTCCCAAAAAATATATAAAAGGCATGCAAAACATCCAAAGTTTGACAAGATAATCACATGAAACCATAAAAAATTATAGATACGTTGGAGACGTATCAAGCATCCCCAAGCTTAACTCCTGCTCGTCCTCGAGTAGGGAAGTGATAAAGAATGAATTTTTGATGTGGAATGCTACCTAGCATAGTTGTCCTTTGCAACTTCTTTCACATGGCATGAATGTTCAGATCCGTAAGATTCGTAACAATAGTTTTCTATTGACATGAAAACAATAATACTTCAAGCAAACTAGCAAGGTAATCATGAACTTTCAAAATAACAAGGCCAATGAAATTTATCCCTACAAAATCATATAGTCTGGCTATGCTCCATCATCCTCACACAACTAATGTAAATCATGCACAACCCCTGTATTGGCCAAGTAATTGTTTTCGCACTCTTACTTTCTCAAACTTTTTATAACTATCACGCAATACATGAGCATGAGCCATGGATATAGCACTATAGGTGGAATATAGTGTGGTGGTGGTTGTGAGACAAAAAGGAGGAGATGGTCACATTGACTCGGCGTATCAAAAGGCTATGGAGATGCCCACCAATAAATATCAATGTGAATGAGTAGGGATTGCCATACAAAGGATGCACTAGAGCTATAAGTATGTGAAAGCTCAAAAAGTAGAACTAGTGGGTGTGCATCCAACTTGCTTGCTCGCGAAGACCTAGGGCAATTTTGAGGAAGCCCATCATTGGAATATACAAGCCAAGTTTATATAATGAATATTCCCACTAGCATATGGTGGTGACGAAACGAGAGGCTCTCAATCATGAAGAACATGGTGCTATTATGAAGCACAAGTGTGGAAAAAGATAGTAGCATTGTCCCTTCTCTCTTTTTCTCTCTTCCTTTTTTTGTATTTGGGCTCTTAGGCCTCTCTTTTTTCTCTTTTCTCTTTTTTTGGGGCTCTTTTGCCTCTTTTTTTAATTTCCTCACATGGGACAATGCTCTAATAATGATGATCATCACACTTTTATTTACTCACAGCTCAAAGCTTAGAAATGAGTCTGTAGGAAATGCCTCCGGCAGTGTACCGGGATGTGCAATGATCTAGCTTGGCGTATGACGTTGAAACATCTCGCTAGCTATATTACGATCATGCAATGGCAATATGAGAGTGACGGCACAAGTAATGAGACGGAACGGTGGGAGTTGCATGGCAATATATCTCGGAATGGCTATGAAAATGCCATAGTAGGTAGGTATGGTGGTTGTTTTGAGGAAGGCATATGGTGGGTTTGTGTACCGGCGAAAGTTGCGCGGCACTAGAGAGGCTAGCAATGGTGGAAGGTGAAAGTGCATCTATACCATGGACTCACATTAGTCATGAAGAACTCACATACTTGTTGCGAAAGTTTTTATTAGTAATCAAAACAAAGTGCTAAACGCATACTCCTAGGGGAAGGGTTGGTAGGTGTTAACCATCGCGCAATCCCGACCTCAACACAAAGGATGACAATCAATAAATCAAGTATGCTCTAACTTCCTAACATAGCGGTTCACCATACGTGCATGCTACGGGAATCACTAACTTCAACACAAGTATTTCTAGATTCACAACACCCTACTAACATAACTCTTAATATTACCGAATCCACGTCTCAAAACTAATTGAGAGGAATCAAGACTTCTCTTTCTACTCAATGCACATGAAGATGGAGGTTTTTTATCCTATTTGGGTACCTATCACCTTTGGGACTACTTTCATAGCATAAGCCAACTACCAAGTCACGCACCGCCGTGCTCTAAAAGATATAAGTGAAGCACATAGAGCAAAATTATCTAGCTCAAAAGATATAAGTGAAGCACTATGAGCATTCTAGCAAAATCACGATGAGTGCATGTCTCTCTCTCAAAAAGGTGTGCAGCAAGGATGATTGTGACACAACAAAAAGAAAAGACTCCTACGATACAAGACGCTCCAAGCAAAACACATATCATGTGGTGAATAAAAATATAGCTCCAAGTAATGTTACCAATGGATTGAAGACGAAAGAGGGGATGCCTTCCCGGGGCATCCCCAAGCTTAGGCTTTTTGGTGTCCTTGAATTTGGCTTGGGATGCCTTGGGCATGCCCAAGCTTGAGCTCTTTCCACTCTTTATCTCTTTGTCCATGAGAACATCACCCAAAACTTGAAAACTTCACAACACAAATCTTAAACAGAAACTCGTGATAACATTAGCACAAGAAAACAAACTACCACCTCTTTTGGTACTGTAGCAAACTTGAATTCTATCTATATTGGTGTTGGGCTACTGTATTCTCACTTTTCCATGGCTAGCACCCCCCGATACTAACCATAGTTTCATCAAAACAAGCAACCAACTCAATAAAAACAGAATCTGTAAAAAACAGACCAGTCTATAGAAATCTTTATACTTCGTATAGTTCTGGTACCTCACAAATTCTGAAAAATTACGACTGCCTAGGAAAAATGCATATCAACCAGCAGCAAAAAAATCAACTCAAAAGCTATTTCTGAATAAAAATGAAAAATCATCTCGTGAGCAAAAAGTTTCTGTCTTTTTCCGGCAGGATCAAACAACCATCACCAAGACTAGTCATAAAGGTTTTGCTTGGCTCAAACACAAAAAGAAACACAAAAAACACAATCATAACAGAATTATGGAAGTGTGGACGCAAAAAAATAGAAATAAAAATATAAATTCATTGGGTTGCCTCCCAACAAGCGCTATTTTTTAACGCCCCTAGCTAGGCATAAAAGCGATAGAGTCACGTATCGTCGTCTTTGGTGCTCAAACCATAAGTGGCCCTCATCATGGATTCATAAGGCAATCTTATTTTCTTTCTAGGGAAGTGTTCCATGCCCTTCCTTAAAGGAAATTGAAATCTAATATTCCCTTCCTTCATATCGATGATAGCACCGATAGTCCTTAGGAAAGGTCTACCAAGAATAATAGGGCATGTAGGATTGCAATCAATGTCAAGCACAATGAAATCCACGGGTACATAGTTCCTATTTGCAATAATAAGAACATCATTGATCCTTCCCATGGGTTTCTTGACAGTAGAATCTGCAAGATGCAAATTAAGAGAACACTCTTCAATCTCATTAAAACCCAGAACATCACATAAAGACTTTGGAATCGCGGAAACACTAGCACCCAAATCACACAAAGCATTGCATTCATAGTTTTTGATTTTGATTTTGATAGTAGGTTCCCACTCATCATGAAGCTTTCTAGGTGTAGAGACTTCCAATTCAAGTTTCTCTTCAAGAGATTTTATCATAGCTTCGACGATATGATCGGTAAAGGCCTTGTTTTGGCTATAAGCGTGTGGAGAGTTTAACATGGATTGCATCAAGGAGATGCATTCAATCAAGGAGAACTATCATAATTGAATTCCTTGAAATCCAAGGTAGTAATTTCATTACTACTCAAAGTTTTAATATTTTCTACTCCACTTTCAATGCTTTTAGCATCAAGATAGATGGACTCCGAATCATTGGGGCACTTTTCAACCAAAGTGGATTCATATCCAGCCCCATCATCATTAGGTTTGACACAAGAAAACAAAGATTCAATGGGAGTCACATCAAGCACTTTAAGATCTTCGTGATTCTTATCACGAGAACGCGCCTTTTTAAGCCATTCATGTCTAGCACAAATTTGGGCGGTTCTTTCTTTGCTCTCAATCATGGAAACACGCATAGCTTTCAAAGTTTCATCCATATTGATCTTGGGAGGAGCACATCTAACTTTCAAAGCATCAACATCAATAGACATTCTATCAACGCTCTTAGCCAAATCGTCAATTTTGAGTAGTTTTTCCTCTATGGACGCATTGAAAATCTTTTGAGACTTGATGAACTCTTTGATATTACTCTCTAGATCAGAGGGTAATCTATTGTAATTTCCATGAGTATTGTTGTAGGAGTTGCCAAAGTTATTAGAGGAGTTACTAGGAAAAGGCCTAGGAACATAGTTTCCTCTAAAAGCATTGTTGTTGCCAAAATTATTCCTACCAACAAAATTAACGTCCAAGCTAGCGTTGCTACTCTCAATCAAGGAAGACAAGGGGATATCATTAGGATCTAAAGGAGCACTTCTACTAGCAACCAAATTCATTAACTCATCCATCTTAGCACTCAACGAGTTAATTTCTTCTATAGCGTGTACCTTCTTACTAGTAGGTCTCCTTTCAGTGTGCCACTGAGAATAGTTTGTCATGATATTGTCTAGGAGTTTTGTGGCTTCCCCTAACGTGATTTCCATGAATGTTCCACCTGAGGCGGAGTCCAAGATATTTCTAGAAGCGAAATTCAAGCCAGCGTAAAAGATTTGAATAATCATCCAAAGACTCAAGCCATGAGCGGGACAATTTCTAATCATCAATTTCATTCTCTTCCAAGATTGTGCAACATGTTCATGATCAAGTTTCTTGAAATTCATGAAATCATTACGGAGAGAGATGATCTTAGCCGGCGGAAAATACTTGGAAATATAAGCATCTTTGCACTTATCCCAAGGATCGATACTATTTTTGGGCAAAGACGAAAACCAAGTTTTTGCGCGTTCTCGCAACGAGAAAGGAAAAAAGCTTCAATTTAATCACATCATTATACACATCTTTCTTCTTTTGCATATAACAAAGCTCAATGAAGGTATTGAGATGGGATGCGGCATCTTCACTAGGAAGGCCAGAGAATTGCTCTTTCATAACAAGATTCAGCAAAGCGGCATTGATTTCGTATGACTCCGCACTAGTGGCGGGAGCAATCGGAGTACTAATAAAATCATTATTATTAGTATTCGAGAAGTCACAAAGTTTGGTGTTTTCATTCATGGTGACTTCAGCAAGCAAGCAAGCACACAAGCGAACAAAGAGCAAGCGAGGAAAAGGGCGAACGAAAAGGCAAACGAAAAAGGCAAATTGGTGAAGTAGGGGAGAGGAAAACGAGAGGCAACTAACAAACAAAGTAAATGCAAGAGATGAGTTTGCGACACCTACTTGGATGAGTTCTTGACTTGATCCTCCCAGTCAACGGCGCCAGAAATTCTTCTTGCTACGGCAACAAAACTCCTTCCCTAGCAACGCCAGGAATTCTTCTTGCTACTTCTCTTGTTTGCGTCGGTTTTTCCCTTGAAGAGGAAAGGGTGATGCAGCACAGGAGCACTAAGTATTTCCCTTAGTTTGAGAACCAAGGTATCAATCCAGTAGGAGAATCTCGTCAAGTCCAGAGTACCTAGGCAAACACAAAAGAGCTTGCACCCAACGCTATAAAGGGGTTGTCAATCCCTTCAAGATTGATTGCAAAGTGAGGTTTGGAGGCGGAAAGTGCAACGAAGTAAAAAGTGTAAGCCTGAAAATATGGTGGAGAGTAGACCCGGGGGCCATAGTGTTCACTAGAGGCTTCTCTCAAAATAGCAAGTATTACGGTGGGTGAACAAATTACTGTTGAGCAATTGATAGAACCACGCAAATTCATGACGATATCTAAGGCAATGATCATACATATAGGCATCACGTCCGAGACAAGTAGACCGATAGTTTATGCATCTACTACTATTACTCCACACATCGACCGCTATCCAGCATGCATCTAGTGTATTGAGTTCATGACGAACAGAGTAACGCCTTAAGCAAGATGACATGATGTAGAGGGATAAACTCAAACCAATGATGAAAACCCCATCTTTTTACCCTTGATGGAAACAACACGATGCGTGCCTCGCTACCCCTTCTGTCACTGGGTGAGGTCACCGCACGGTATGAACCCAAAACCAAGCACTTCTCCCATTGCAAGAATCATAGATCTAGTTGGCCAAACAAAACCCATAACTCGAAGAGAATTACAAGGATATGAAATCATGCATAAGAGAGATCAGAAGAAACTCAAATAAGATTCATAGATAATCTGATCATAAATCCACAATTCATCGGATCTCGACAAACACACCGCAAAAGAAGATTACATCGGATAGATCTCCATGAAGATCATGGAGAACTTTGTATTGAAGATCCAAGAGAGAGAAGAAGCCATCTAGTTACTAGCTATGGACCCGTAGGTCTATGGTGAACTACTCACGCATCATCGAAGAGGTTGTGGTGTTGATGAAGAAGCCCTCCGTATCCGAATCCCCCCTCCGGAAGGGCACCAGAACTTGTCCCAGATGGGATCTTGCGAAGACAGAAGCTTGCGGCGGCGGAAAAGTACTTTCGATGATCTCTTCATTTTTATGGGATTTTAGGGAATATATTGTCACGCCGAAGATGCGACCCTATGCTCAATTTGGCACGAAGGCCTCGTCAGGGATAGAAGCGCATCTCGTTGTGTCGCAATAATGGATATCGTTACAAGTACATGTACTGAAAAGAAGAGATATATATAGAATTGGCTTACACTCGCCACAAGCTACATCAGAGTCACATCAGTACGTTACATAATCATCAAGAGTAAGAGCAGGGTCCGACTACAGACGAAAACAAATGAGAAAAATAAGAACGACGTCCATCCTTGCTATCCGAGGCTGTCGACCTCGAACCCATCCTAGATCAATGAAGAAGAAGAAGAAGCAACTCCAAATGAACAATCAACGCGCTCGCGTCAAGTAACCTTTACCTGTACCTGCAACTGGAGTTGTAGTAATCTGTGAGCCATAGGGGACTCAGCAAACTCATTTCCAAAGTTATCAAGACTAGCAAAGCTTAATGGGTGAGGTATGGTTAAGTGGTGAGGTTGCAGCAGCGGCTAAGCATATATTTGGTGGCTAACTTACGAGTACAAGAAAATAAGAGGGGGAATATCTACGCATAACGGACGTGACTACTGATGATCAAATGAATGATCCTGAACACCTACCTACGTCAGACATAACCCCACCGTGTCCTCGATCGGAGAAAGAACTCATGAAAGAGACAGTCACGGTTACGCACACAGTTGGCATATTTTAATTAAGTTAACTTCAAGTTATCTAGAACTAGTGTTAAACAAAGTTTCCACATTGCCACATAACCACGGGCACGACTTTCCGAAAGATTTAACCCTGCAGGGGTGCTCCAACTAGTCCATCACAAATTACCACAAGCCGCATAGAAATCCTCAATCACGAAGCTCACGATCTCGTCGGATTCCCTAGTGGAAAACCTCAACTCTGAGATTACCCAAAGCATCACCGGAATCCCGATGCACAAGATATCCCGTCAAAGGTAAAACTAATCCAGCAAGGCCGCCCGACGTGTCGACGATCCCGACAGGAGCCACGTATCTCGTTCTCAGGACACGATGGATAAGCACAGCGTACGGTGGCCTGATAGAAATCTCCTGAGTTGCCCCGGGTTGGCCCCGCAAACGGCTCTAGTTTTGGACCAGCACCATCAGCACTAGGCCCCCTGTATTATGTAGAATTACTCCTCGGGTAGCGCTATCTCCCTATGCATTTCATTTTAACAGAATTATTATCTTGGGCAAATGTAGTACCAATGTTGGGCCTTGCCAGACCAGCTTTAATCTAAAACGAATTATCAAGGGGGTCGCCATAAACAACCCCGATCGTGTTAGGAGCACTCAATTATGGAACATAACACCGGTAGCCGAAACTAAGGGGGCAAAGGTGGAACAAAACACCAGGCTAGAAAGGCCGAGCCTTCCACCTTTTACCAAGTATATAGGTGCATTAAATAAATAGCATTTAATATGGTGATATGACAAGGGACCCATGTTTTCACATGGAAGCAACTGCACCTGCAACTAGCAACGCTAACACAGGGTTAAGCAAGCGGTAACATAGCCAATTTATGGTTTGCTAGGTTGAACAGTTGAAGGTTTCATGGCATTATTGAGAGGCTCATATATAACAAGTGGTAGGCAACGAGCCATAATCGATAGAAAAGGTAATACTAGCATGTCAATGATAGTAATGGTATCTGGGGAAATGGTCATCTTTCCTGAGATCCCGCTTGGAAGAAGAATGACTCCGTGAAGCAGACGAACCGACGTAGTCGAACAGGTCCTCACAATCCGACTCGCTTGCGGAACTCTATCGAGACGAAGCAAACCGGAAACACAAATCAACACACGATATTCACCACACGATGCAAGACAAAAATGATGCATGAGCAGCTGAATACATGCAAGACACGGCATGACCATTCACGTCAAACAAACACTACACATTAAGTGAAGTTCAATATGCAACGAGTTGCATATTGACGAAACTCCACGTTTATTTATTTAGTTCTATCCCGATTAGATACATGGCAATATTAAATGTGGTTAAACATGGCAAGAGGTGATGCGTAATTTAATATACCTATCTAGGCATTTTAAATGAGGTCGGAAATGACATATAGCACCTCCGAGACGACCTCACATGTTAATTTACAATTCTGCCCAGATCTGAACTAACACATTTTATTAGTTGTTAAACAGCAAAAAAATAGGTTCACGTGATTCTACGCGTCATTACAAGCAATTTACATATAGAGATCATCTCCAACGGAGCTACGGAACAAAAGATACAAGCACAACAAGATATGATGGCATGAATGCAATATGTGTGCAACGACGGTCACGAGCACTTCAAAACATACAACCAGCAAGAGAAAATGAAACTAAACGAGATTCTAAGCAAGTTTCATGTAGGACACAATCAAATCGGAGCTACGGTTCAACATCTACGAGCAAAACAAGAAATCACTACAATCTGCCAAAATCAGCCACATAGCACTTTCTACACCCCACAACTACGAGCTACACAACTCTAATTTAATCAACCAAGGCATGACACGAAAGAGGGCAAGAAGCACTACAACAAACAATTAACAACAACTAGCATGGCAGCAAGGAATACTAGGAAAAGAAGACACAAAATGGCATCTCACACACTATTTCAGACTTAGTGAAAATTACACTTCATGAAAGTGCAGTTTTCGATCTGAAGCCATATTGACAGCAGCAAAACCATAAGCTAAAGGACTCCAAATGGCATGAAAATTTACAGCATGCTAGAGAAACACAAGGGCTACAGCTAACTCCATTGCACCAACCTCAAAAGAGCTACAGATCACAAGATACAAGCAAGACAAGACAGCAACAAAATATAACAGATCTCAGACTTAGAAATATTTCAGCACCTCCAAATCAGCACTATTTCTAGCAACCTGAGAGCAAGCAAACCACACCTAAACATGCATTTCTATTGCAACCAAAAATACCAGGGGCTAGAGTAAACACCCAAGAACAACTCCCTAGTTGACAACTCCGTCAAACGAAGCACGGAATAAATCCTACGAGAAAGACAAGAGGGCAACATAGCAAAATATCGCACGAAGTAACTTGCTCAAAAGCTAAAACTAATTGCACAGAAAAATCCCATGGATTTTTCTACCCCGAAAACATATAAAATATGTGGGGTTGCCCAACAAAAATATTGCCACACGTAAATGCGAGATAAAAACCTATACACGGAAAAATAAACTAGCGGCAACCCCTACTCGCAATACCAACGCCTACTCTAAAATACATGGCAATGGGGTTCCTAAAATGTGAACATTTCTACCACGGCATTCGGAGAACCCGGACACGCACGAGAAAATAACACGGGACCAAGACAATATGAAAGCACTCATATCTAGGCATTCGGCATGCAAAACTACATCAAACAAATATGCAAGTTGCAAAAACGGATTCTACACGAAAAACTACACCAAAATCATATGCTACATGTCGCGATCCGATTTACGGATTAAAAGATACGGACGTTTTAATATTCGCCTAATTCTGGAATTTAACTAATTCCGAAAAACAACCTAAATATCTAATGGGCCGGACAGTGGGCGTGAGATAGCAAAAGGGTGCACGGGGCGAAGGATACCTTGGGCCAGTGGAGTGGGTAGGAGGCCGACCCTGGCTGACGATGACGCTAACTGGGCCGGCTCGGGGCCCAGCTGAGCCGCGGTGGTGGAGAGCGCTCGCGAGGAGCTGGGCCGGCGCGCGATGGGCCGGTTGAGCGGCTCCACCTGGGCCGAATACAGGGCGGGGCCCAAGAGGGAGGCTCGGTCGTAAGGCTCCTCGATCGGAGACGTCGTGCCCGAGACATGGCGGCGCCGATGCTGCAGTCGGACGGGGAGGAGTTCCCGCAGGAGGCCGGCATGGGCTACGGCGGGTCCAGCAGGGGCGCGGCGACCGGATCCGGGCGGCGGCTCGCCGGATCTGGCTCGAGGCGGGCGTCGCAGGGGCTGTGTCAGCAAGCAGCCGCTCACGGGAGGTCTTGGCCAGCGACGAAGGCGGACATGGCGGCGGCGCATGCAGGTCTCGGCCGGCGGCTCAGGCGTGGGGCACGGGGCAGGCCGGCGACGAGGGCTCCTAGCGGGGTGCTGGGCACATGGGCACGGGAGCTGCTGGGATCGGGGGTAGGGAGGAGCCAGCGCGGCACGGTGATCCGGGCAGAATGGGGCGGCGGCGGCTCGGGCCCAGGCGGGCCCGTGGTGGCTGGCAGAGGAGAGAGAGAGTGGGGGGCTAGGGTTTGGTGTGGATTTCGAGGATAGATTGAGAGAGGCTGTCTAAATTAAGAGGGGGTCTATATATAGACAAATGGGGGGGCTAGGTTAGCCGGAATTTTGTTCCGGATCCAACCGTGCGGTCGGATTCGGACGATTCCGAACGCGGGAACGGTTACGAGGCCGTGTAGAGTGGATATCCAGAGACGAGAGGGAGAACGGGCGGCGCGGCAACGAATCTTAAAACACCGACAAACATCCCACGAATAACCGAAGACGGTGCCGCTACGGTCGACCGTTCGGGTACCACACGGACTCCAATCGCGAAGAAATTCGACAGGTGGCCTAGCTATATCTAATTACGACCGCATGCCAAGTTTCACCCTGATCAGAGAAATTTTTACGCACACTTTTGAAAACAAGGTTTGACGATGCCGCGGGCGCGTGCAAGTGCGGTCGGGCTCAAAACGGACAACGACGGGAACCGGCAACTAACAACAGATGCAAGTTTTGAAAACTGACGGCACGGAGATGCCGATGCAATGCTGATGATGCGCATGATGCGATGATGATGCGACAAAAGAAAATAGACACACGGCGAAAACGGAAAGAAAAGGGGAATCTACTGGAACGTTGGTCTCGGGATGTCACATATATAGGCGCAAAACCTAGGGCAAAGGAGCCTTAGGGAGCCCACAAGCCAGGGGGGCGCCCCCCCTATCCGCTCCATGAGGGCTTGTGGGGTCCCTGGTGCCCCCCTGCCCTGATTCTCCGGCTTCCCGATCTTTTTCTGTTCCAGAAAAAAAAACTTTTTGGCAGTTTCATTCCGTTTGGACTCCGTTCAAAATCCTCCTCTGAAAGGGGTAAAAACATGGAAAAAACAGGAACTCGCACTTGGCACTGACTTAATAAGTTAGTCCCAAAAATATATAAAAGGCATGCAAAACATCCAAAGTTTGACAAGATAATAGCATGAAACCATCAAAAATTGTAGATACGTTGGAGACGTATCATGGGCCAACCCAGGGCAACTCGAGAGATTTCTATGAGACCACTATACGCTGCGCTCATCCAGTCGTGTCCTGAGAACGAGATACGCGACTCCTATCGGGTTCGTCGACACGTCGGGTGGCCTTGCTGGACTTTTTTTTACCTTTTATGAAATATTTTTTGCACCGGGATTCCAAGGATACTTTGGCCTATCTCGAGGTTGAGGTTTTCCACCGGGATTCCTAGGAGACTATGGGTTTTCCGTGTTTGAGGTTTTCCACGTAGCTTGTGGCTACGTTGTGATGGATGAGTTGGGGCACCTCTACAGTGTTAAATCCTTCTGAGATGTCGTGCCCGTGGTTACGTGGCAACTTGGAAACTTTGTCTGACACCCGATCATATCAAACTTGAAGTAAACTCAATTAAAATATGCCAATTGTGTGCGTAACCGTGAATGTCTCTACCCGTGAGTTCGAAATTCGAGAGATGACACAGTGGGGTCATGTTTGACTCGTAAGTAGGTGTTCAGGATCATTTTTTATCATCATTAGTTCATGTACGATTATGCGTAAATCACCACCCCCTCTTATCCTTGTTTTTGTAAGATAGCCGCAAAAATAAATGCTTAGTGCTTGCTGCAGCCTCACCACTTAACCATACCTCATCCATTAAGCTTTGCTAGTCTTGATACCTTTTGAAATGAGATTGCTTAGTCCCTATGGCTCACAGATTACTATAATAATAGTTGCATATACAGGTAAAGTGATACTTTGACGTGAGAGCGATGATTGTTCTATTTGGAGTTTCTTCTTCTTCATCGATCATAGGATGGGTTCTAGACCGGTAGCTTGGGATAGCAAGAATGAATATCATTTTTATTGTTTGATTTCATCCGTAGTCGGGCCCTGCTCTTTCTGAATGGTGATTGAATGTATGTTTGCATTGAGATGATAATGATTAGCTTGTGGCGAGTGTAAGACAATTCCATATACTCATTTTCTCTTTACATGTACTTGTAATGATATCTATTCTTACAAAACGATGAGATGAGATTCTATCGCTGTCGAGGCCCTCAAGCCAAATTAAGGATAGGACCACATCTGGGGCGTTACATTAGTGTGCACCCCAACTTCATTGATGTGATAAAGGAACCTATCATTAAACCTCCCCTCTTTGTCTCTGGTCGCATGGTCATCAATAACTTAGGAAGCATGGTTGCATAATTTAGGATCGCCTAGTTGCTAAATCACATAGGAATCATGGTTGCATAATTGAGGATCTGAATGTGAAGGATGATAACACATGATACCATGTATTATGCCAAGCTAGGGGCATAAGACAATAACATTTGTTAGGAGGCAACCCAATAGTTATCTTAAATTTTAGTTTTTGCTTTTTGTTTTGCTATGATTACATGATTATTGATACCGTGATGATTGTGTTTTTATGTTATAATTAATGTTTGTGCTAAGTAAAGCCTTTGGGATGATTTGGAAGATAGTAGAATTGATCCTGTGCAAAAACAAAAAAAATTACGTCCAGTTCAGAATTTTTCTTATTTTACTTGAATGTATTTTGGATCTTAATGTTCTACATAATATTTCTATACAAATTTCCCAGGTTGTCCTAATTTTTTAGATTTTTCGGAGTTACATAAGTACGATTTTGGTTATGATAATTACAGACTAATCTGTTTTTTGACAGATCATGTTTTTGCTTGCATAGTTATATCATGGGGTATAAGTCACGGAGAAGTTAGAATACAAATCTTTGAAATTGTTAAATATGAATCAATTTACAACAATACCTAAAGCTTACGATTTACCTATTATACTAACGGATCTCACGAGGTTTCTGTTGAGTTTTGGGTGAGGCAACGATGGATGAAGGAATAAGGATCGACAAGACCCTAAGCTTGGGGGTGCCTAAGTCACCCCAAGATAATATTCAAGGAATACCCAAGCGTGTAAGCTTGGGGATGCCCCGGATGGCATCCCCTCTTTCGTCTCCATTCTATCCATATGTCACTTGGTGCTATATTTTTATTCATCACATGGTATGAGTTTTGCTTGGATTATCGTGTATTATACTTTGCTTTTATTTTAGTTTGCTACATCATTATTTTCTGTACACACATATTTGAGAGAGACACGTGTTCATCATAATTTTTAGAATACTATATATGTTTCACTTATATCTTTTGAGCTAGACTGTCGTGGGTATAAGCCTGACAGTAGATGTGTAGGGTACGAAAAGGATGGGCAGAGCCTTAGCTACGACGAGGTTGTATGAGTTCAGGCCCCTCTGTGGTGGAGGTAATAGCCCTACGTCTCAGTGCTCAGGGAGCTTGTTGTCGAGTGGAAATATGGAATACCATGAGTTGCTAACCCTTGCACCAGTGGGGAAGGGTGGCTTATATAGAGTGCGCTGCCCTTCACAACGGTCGGTGCGCAGGGGTGGAATAATGGCGAATAAATACCTACGTTACAGGTAATGTACAGCCTAAATGCTAATAAAAGCGTGAGGAAACGTACGACCGTTTCCCTCCTGGGGGGTTACGATGTACAGAGTGGAATCTAGTCGGTCCGATCGATACGCTCCGAATGCTCGCCTTCGACTGGATGGTCGGATGTCTGTTACCGACTGGATGATGGGAATTCCTTAGTTCAGTCGGAGCTGACAAAGGGCCTTGTCCCTTATGAAGGGTGGTCCTTGGGTAGGACCTATAAGGTAGGCTTATGACCCTACCCTAGGACTATAACCCCATCATTAGTCCCCGAATGGATTGAGGTTGAAACGACGAAGTGATGCTTGTGGTTTGGATCCGACTGGCACGGACGGGACTTTGGCATTGCTTGCCTCGGTCCATTTTATCTTTTCCGGTCGACGATCCGAGTGGAAGTACTCGCGAAACAAGCTGTCGGAAGCCGAGTGCTTCTGCGGCATCTTCTGACGCGACCGGTCAACTGACAACGGCGGATTTTCCGGGATCCTCAAATTTCGGTTTCCGCGCGCTCAGCGGGGATGACGCCATCGCGCTCGAGTAGCGCCTGACGCCTCGAGTCTCGCGCCTTCAACCTCTCCACTAATATCGCCGCGATGGGTCGGGGGGATAAGGTTTCGGGGCCACCTGCCAGCGACCCAGTCGGAACCTTACTTAAATCTCGGCGGCGAGGGTTCTTCGTTACGCTCGCCGAATCTCTTGCCTTCGCCTGCTCCGTCCTTCTGGCCACCTCCAGCGCCTCTACATTCCTTCCTCCTCCTTCCTCCCGCGGGTTCGCAGTTTCCGCCATGACCAAGGGTCAGACCAGCAAGATGGAGGCGAGGAAGAAGAAGGGGAAGGCGGCGGCTCCTGCTCAGCGGCGACAGCGGCCGCTGCCGGCGGGGTGGATTCAAGGCGACTTCATCCCCTCCACGGTGACGGAGGGGGATCTGCTGCAGCTGGTGGAGCACGGGATGATCGTGCACAAGTCTTGGAGGCTGCCGGCGGAGAACGAGGTCGAGCCGGCACCCCGGGAGGGGGAGCGCGTCTTGCTGCCCAACCACGTCTATCGAGGTTTCTCCTTGCCCCCGCATCCTTTCTTCAAGGGCATCATGAATCACTTCGGGGCACAACTTCACCACTTTCCCCCGAACGCCATTGCTCATCTCTCTGCTTTTATAGTTCTGTGCGAGTGTTTCATTGGTTGTCCTCCCCATTGGGGGCTGTTCAAGCACATATTTTCTGCTAGATCCCAAACCATCAAACGACTCGGCCAGTCGGATGATAAGACACATCTTCTCCAGCTCTGCGGGGGCTTAGGTTTCCAGAAAAAGAGTCGGAGTAGTTATCCTGCCCTCCAGCTAAGTGAGTCGGTCAGGAACTGGCAGTCGACGTGGTTCTATTGCGAGGATATCGCCTGTCCGAATGCTGCGACAGGGCTGCCTCCCTTTAGCTTAGATCGGCCCGCCCCGCCTAAGCAGCTCGTGCTCACGAAGGCGGAGAAGAACGGCATCCAACCTCTGGTTGAGGCACTCGTAGATGCCGTCAGGAGGGGGGTCACCGGCATAGACTTGCTGGAGGTCTTCCTCGGTCGGCGTATCCAACCTCTGCAGGCTCGCGACCACGCCATGTGGCATTATACGGGGCCCGAGGATTCCACTCGGACCAACGTTGTGGGCGTGACTGAGGAGAAGGTGACCTCGTGGGTGCTCCAGATCACAGGCCCCTGCGAGAATCCCAAAGGATCTCGGCGAGTGAAGCCTTTCTGCGCGGATAATCCTCCTCCGAATCAGGTGAGTAACACTTGTCGAGTGCGCCTAACTGTCTTAATCTTATCGCTTGCTTGAATCTCTGTGTGACGTCTGATGTCGCCGACTGAATTTTATGCAGAAGTGGACCAACTGGTTTTCTCCCGTCTCGAACGGGAACCCGGCCGAGGAGGAGGAGGAAGGCAGCCAGGAAGGCAGCGTGGAGAGCGCTGAGTATGTCTCCGACAGCGGGGAATCGGAGGAAGAGACTAGCGAGGAAGAGGAGGAAGTCGAAGAGCAGGACTCGCCGCCTCCGCAATTAGAGCAACGGACCAAGCGCCGACACGAGCCTGCCGTTCCCTCGGTCCCTCCGGCATCTTCGAGTGCTCCGCCCACTGTCCCAGTGGTCCCAAATGCTCGGAGCACCAAGAGGGCCAGGGATGCTGCCGCTGAGCCTGTGGGTCAGTCTTCCAAGGCGGCCAAACCGAGTGGGCCCAAGCCACGGAAGGCTCTGCCGCAGATGAGGGTTGCTGTCCCCGTCACCTCCACGTAAGTGCATCGATCTTCTAATTTCTTCTGATATCCGAGTGAACTCCTGTTTATTGGTCGAATGGATTTCACTCGACAGACTCGCTACTTCTGCCACCTCTCCGGCGCGCCAGGAGGATGACCCCATGGACACGGACAACGTTGTCTCGTCCCAGCCAGGTGCGTTGTAGTGACTCCGAGTGTTTTATATTATCGCGTCTCAAATTCTATCATAGGTTCTGCCTCTTTCTTTTTCTGAGATCTCACGCCGTTCGGTCTATCAGGGGCGATTTGCGTGGACGAGGGTGATCAGGGGAGAGCTGAACAAGCTGCGGAGCCTGTTCTTGAGGCTGCTCCGCCTGTTGCTGCTCTCGCCGCTGACGTGCTGCCGACTGAGGCGCTGCCGCCGACTGAACCGGCGCTGGTGGTTGAAGAGCCGGCTGGAGCGGACCTTGGGATGCCTCAGGAACTTCCGACGATGCCAGGCTCGTCGAATGTCGAGTTCAACATCCAGCGTCTCCCGGAGGAGCAGGTGGGAGCGGCCAAGGGAGCCATGGTGCAGGCGGAGTTGATGGCTGGAGAAGCCAAGAGGGCCTACGACTCCGTCGCATCCTTGTACCAGCGGAGCTTGGAGCTGCGGGATGATATCCGAGTAAGTGGGCTAGTAAGTATTTATTTTTCTCTTGTAACCCGCTGGGTGTTCTTGGATAGCATCTGTTGTTTGCAATGGGTTCACTCTGAGTGAACCCAGTGGGTGTAGTCCCCAAGACTTCTGCCGAGTGCTTGCACCGGCAGTTGTCTTTATACATATTGTCTTTGCTTTGGTCAGGTCTGTAAATAATATGACCGACTGCGAGCAGTTGTGGCACTCGGAGTGCACTTACTGTAAGAGTCCCCGAGAGTAATTTGTACTCAGGTCGGGTAGTATTGGCCTCGTAGGCGTAGGTGGTAACATGCATCTCAATAGGGCGGGCCTGCTTGAGTTGCATGCCAGTGGGGTCACTCTTAGTGAACCCACTGGGTGTAGTCCCCGAGACCGCTGTCGACTGTTTGCGTCGGCAGGGGTCTGAAGAACTTAGACTTTTATTGTTGAATTTTCTGATTGTCCCTTGGTGTTTGCTGGCAGAAAACTTGTGAAATGGGAACAGCCTATGAGACTCTCAGGGCGGAGAAGAATCAGTTAGCTAGTGAGCTTGATGCGGCGCTGCTTGCAATGGCTGGCATGAAGGATGCTCTGACGGGACGAGAGAAGTCATTGGAGCAGGCTCGTGAAGCGAACAAGGTGCTGACTGAGGAAGTTGAGAAGATGGGGAAACAGAGGACTGCTCTGATGGGGCAGATGGACGTGCTGAACAAACGATGCATAGCTCAGGAGAAATACGTCAGCGACTGGGCTCGGCAGATGATGACGCGTCTGGCTGGTAAGTCCTGTTTTTTGCCGAGTGCTTGTCCTATGTGCGTCACACTCGGCGCTTATTGTTTGCTTGTCCTTCTGTTGCAGATTTTTGCATTGATGCTGAAGTTGAAGCAGCTGACGTGGAGCGGTCGATTCGCGATAACGTGCCACTCGGCGAGGACGCCAATCGGGATCTGCTCCGGGCGCACATCCGCGTGGGCAAGGTTGGCCCTTTCATCGGTCGACTGAGAGAAGTCGTCGGCCAAATCGACAAGGAGCTTTGGCGAGAAGATGAGTCGCGGCAGGAGATGGAGAACCTGATGGCTCGACTGGAGGAGATTCCGAACCGAGTGCAGTCGTGGAAGAAATCTGCAGCTCGTTGTGGTGCAGATGTTGCTCTGTCCCTGGTCCGAGTCCATTGCAAGGAGGTGCGCGAGGAGAAGCTGAAGACATTGAAGGTGGCCAACACAAAGAAACTTCGATTCGAAGACTTCATGGAAACTTTCCTTGAGAGTGCTACCCGCATCGCCGACGGTATTGATCTGGACACGTTCGTAGAGCCCTCCAGTCCTGGCGTTAATCCAGATGATGCGTAAGAACACTTTTATCCTCGGAATGCCGAGTGTTGATCTGTAAGGAACTTTGGCCACTGCTGTTGGCCGTCACATTCTTAGATCGGTGCGGGTAAGCTTGATCCGCACCGAGTGAACTATCTTTGCTAGAGCTTTTGAATCTGAATCAAAGCGTTTGCTCTTGTGTTGCAATGTTGTCTCGAGTTTTTCTGTTTGGCATTTCTTGGTGAAGCCAAAGGCAAACATGCGTAGCATGTAAGTGTTAGTCATGTATTTAGGCGATTCTTGATCGCAGCTAAATCTTCGAGTGTACGCTCGGAGGAAGTTGGTACTTAGGCGATTCTTGATCGAATCTAAATCCCCGAGTGTGGCGTGAAGTGCGCAGTCGAAGAAAGTTACTAGTTAGGCGATTCTTGATCGCAGCTAAGGCTCCGAGTGCGACGTTTAGTGCACACTCGGAGGAAGTTAATACTTAGGTGATTCTGAATCACAGCTAAGTCCCCGAGTGCGACGTTTAGTGCACACTCGTAGAAGGTTATTATTTAGGTGATTCTTGATCACAGCTAAGTCCCCGAGTGTGACGTTTAGTGCACATTCGGAGAAAGTTATTACTTAGGTGATTCTTGATCACAGCTAAGTCCCCGAGTGCGACGTTTAGTGCATACTCGGAGAAATTTATTACTTAGGTGATTCTTGATCACAGCTAAGTCTCCGAGTGCAACGTTTGGTGCACACTCGGAGAAATGTATTACTTAGGTGATTCTTGATCACAGCTAAGTCCCCGAGTGCGTCGTTTAGTGCACACTCGGAGAAAGTTATTACTTAGGTGATTCTTGATCACAGCTAAGTCCCCGAGTGCGACGTTTAGTGCACACTCGGAGAAATGTATTACTTAGGTGATTCTTGATCACAGCTAAGTCCCCGAGTGCGACGTTTAGTGCACACTCGGAGAAATGTATTACTTAGGTGATTCTTGATCACAGCTAAGTCCCCGAGTGCGACGTTTAGTGCGTACTCGGAGAAATTTATTACTTAGGTGATTCTTGATCACAGCTAAGTCTCCGAGTGCGACGTTTAGTGCACACTCGGAGAAAGTTATTACTTAGGTGATTCTTGATCACAGCTAAGTCCCCGAGTGCGACGTTTAGTGCACACTCGGAGAAATGTATTACTTAGGTGATTCTTGCTCACAGCTAAGTCCCCGAGTGCGACGTTTAGTGCACACTCGCAGGAAGTTAGAACTTAGGCGATTCTGGATCGCAACTAAGTTTTTTTTTGTGTGTGTGACCGGAGTCTGCGACCGCGGAAGAATTCTGAATCTGCAAAAACTGAATCTGCTTTATATTATTTCATCAATACTTGTTCTTTACACTGCTTCAGTCGACGGTCACGTGTAGAAGCGCTTCAGGAGGTCTCCGTTCCATGCACGCGGCTCGTCTGTCTCCCTCGCGATGTTGTAGAGTCTGTATGCTCCGTTGTTCAGCACCTTGGAGATGATGAAAGGTCCTTCCCAGGCCGGAGCCAACTTGTGAGGTCTTTGTTGATCCAGTCGGAGCACCAGGTCGCCTGCTTGGAACGCGCGACTCCTGACGTGGCGTGCATGAAAACGCCGCAGATCTTGTTGATAAATGGTTGAGCGAGTCAGTGCCATCTCGCGCTCTTCCTCCAGAAGGTCCACTCCATCTTGCCTTGCTTGTTCTGCTTCAGCTTCAGAGAAGAGTTCGACTCGTGGCGCATTGTGAAGCAAGTCACTCGGAAGGACCGCTTCTGCTCCATAAACGAGGAAGAACGGTGATCGCCATGTAGATCTGTTCGGGGTTGTGCGGAGACCCCAAAGTACTGAAGGTAACTCGATGACCCATGCGCCAGCGGCGTGTCCCACCTCTCGCATGAGTCGGGGCTTCAAACCTTGAAGAATAAGCCCATTCGCCCACTCTGCTTGTCCATTGGATTGAGGATGTGCTACGGAAGCAAAATCCACTCGGATACCTTGGCTTGCACAGAAACCTTTGAATCCGTCCGAGTCAAAGTTTGTCCCGTTGTCCGTGATTATGCTGTGAGGTACACCGAATCTGGAGATGATGTCCCTGATAAACTTGACGGTTGTTGAGGCGTCGAGTTTCTTGATGGGCTTGGCTTCGATCCATTTCGTGAACTTGTCGACTGCCACCAACAGATGTGTGTATCCCCCTTGGCCTGTCTTGAATGGTCCGACTGTATCTAATCCCCAAACTGCAAACGGCCACACAAGAGGGATTGTCTTCAACGCAGATGTCGGCTTGTGGGACTTGTTGGAGTAGAACTGACAGCCCTCACATCGGTCGACCATATCTTTAGCCATCTCATTTGCCTGCAGCCAGAAAAAACCAGCCCCGAATGCCTTGGCGACGATTGCTCTCGAAGAGGCGTGATGACCGCAGGTCCCCGAGTGAATATCTTCTAGGATCAGCTGCCCCTCCTCTGGGGAGATGCATCGTTGGAGAACGCCTGAAACGCTCTCCCTGTACAATTGGCCATCAATGATAGTGAATGACTTCGACCTGCGGACTATCTGCCTGGCCTCGACTTCGTCTTCTGGTAGTTCCTGTCTCAGGATATATGCAATGATCGGCACAGTCCAATCGGGGATGACAGTAAGAATCTCCATGACCAGATCAACCACAGCAGGTACATCGACTTCAGTCGGATCTGTTGAACTCTTTGGTTGTACTGGTTCTTCTGTAAAAGGATCTTCTTTGACTGAAGGGAGGTGAAGGTGCTCGAGGCAGACGTCACTCGGGACTAGTCTCCGAGTGGATCCGAGTTTCGCCAATTCATCAGCTGCTTGGTTTTTCAGTCGCGGAACATGGTGGAGTTCCAGACCTTCAAACTTTTTCTCGAGCTTCCTCACTGCATTGCAATATGTGGTCATGGTGGGGTTCCTAACATCCCACTCTTTCATCACTTGATTGACCACCAAATCTGAGTTGCCGTAGACCATCAGGCGACGGACGCCGAGTGAGATGGCCATACGCAATCCGTAGAGGAGAGCTTCATACTCTGCCTCGTTGTTGGAGGAATCGAAGTGTATCTGCAGCACGTACTTGAGTTTGTCGCCCTTTGGTGATATGATCACAACGCCAGCGCCGGAGCCATTCAACATCTTGGACCCATCAAAGAACATTGTCCAATGGGCCGAGTAGATGTGGGTCGGTTGCTGTTGTTCTACCCATTCTGCTATGAAGTCAGCCACAGCTTGAGACTTAATAGCTTTCTTGGCCTCGAACTTGATATCACACTACAGCATCTCCATTGCCCACTTCGCCACTCGGCCTGACGCGTCCCGATTGTGGAGAATTTCCGACAACGGAGCATCAGAAACGACAGACACCGAATGGTCTTGGAAATAATGAGCCACCTTCTTCACAGTCATGTAAATCCCGTAGATAAGTTTTTGATAGTGGGGATACCTCTGCTTGGAAGGAGTCAAGACCTCGGAGACGTAGTACACTGTCCGTTCAACTTTGTGCTTTGCCTTCTTCTTCTCGTTCGACTGTAAGAACAGTACTGACGACTTGATTTGTAGCCGCGATATACAGAAGAAGGGGCTCTTTACTGAGCGGAGCAGTAAGAACCGGCTGGGTGGAAAGTAGGACTTTGAGGTCGTCGAATGCGACTTGGGCTTCGTCTGTCCACTCGAAAGTATCTGATTTCTTCATGAGTCGGTACAGAGGAAGTGCTTTCTCGCCGAGTCGACTGATGAACCTGCTCAAAGCCGCTAGGCAACCTGTGAGCCGTTGAACATCGTGTATTCTCACCGGCCTCTCCATTCGAACGATGGTCCCGATCTTTTCGGGGTTGACATCAATCCCTCGTTCGGAAACGAAGAAACCAAGTAACTTTCCGCTGGGAACGCCGAATGAACATTTGGCGGGGTTGAGCTTGATATCGTACCTATGAAGGTTGGCGAATGTTTCTGCCAAGTCAGTCAGCAGGTCGGAACCTTTGCGTGACTTGACTACGATATCATCCATATATGCCTCCACATTCCGACCGATCTGATCGAGAAGGCATTTTTTGATCATGCGCATAAAGGTAGCTCCTGCATTCTTCAAACCAAATGGCATAGTGATGTAGCAGAAGCACCCGAATGGGGTGATAAAGGCTGTCTTTAATTCATCGGGGCCATACAGACAGATCTGATGATAGCCCGAGTAGGCATCAAGAAATGACAAACGCTCGCACCCCGCAGTCGAATCGACAATTTGATCTATGCAGGGAGCGGAAAATGGTCCTTCGGGCAGACCTTATTGAGATGCTTGAAGTCGATGCACATTCGGAGCGACTTGTCCTTCTTGGGCACCATGACAACATTGGCGAGCCACTCAGAGTGGTGAACCTCGCGAATGAAGTTGGCTGCCAGCAGCTTGGCCACCTCCTCCCCGATTGCTTTCCTCTTGTGCGCGGCGGACCGGCGCAAGCGCTCTCGGGCGGGCCGAGCGACGGGGTCCACATGCAGTCGGTGCTCAGCCAACTCCCTGGGTACACCTAGCATGTCAGAGGGTTTCCATGCGAAGATGTCCCAGTTCTCACGGAGGAATTGGGTGAGCTCGGCTTCCTATTTGGGATCGAGGGTGGTGGAGATGTTCGTCGGGGCAGCAGTGTCGTCCGTCGGGTGAATGCTGACCTTCTTCGTCTCTCCCGCCGACTGGAATGCGGATTCAGAAGCTGGCTTCTTTGAGCGCATCAGGTCGGCGGGGTCGACTGTTTTCTTGTACTCATCGAGCTCGAGGACGGCCATCTGCTGGTCGGCGATTCTTGATCCCTGCTGCAGGCACTCTTCGGCTCGCTGTCGATTGCCCGTGATGGTGATCACGCCTTTCGGGCCTGGCATCTTCAGCTTCAAGTATACATAACATGGACGGGCCATGAAACTCACATACGCTGGGCGGCCCAGAATTGCGTGGTAAGCGCTCTGGAAATCCACCACCTCAAACGTGAGCTTTTCCTTGCGAAAGTTTTTGTCGGAGCCGAACACGATGTCCAACGCGATCTGGCCGAGTGACTTGGCCTTCCGTCCAGGGACGACTCCATGGAACTGCATGCTGCTCTCGCTGAGTTTGGACATCGGAATGCCCATCCCCTTGAGAGTGTCGGCGTACATGATGTTCAAACCGCTGCCGCCGTCCATGAGGACTTTGCGCAGTCGGACTCCTTCTACCACTGGGTCGACAACCAGAGCTTGTCTTCCTGGGGTGGGTACATGTGCTGGATGATCCGACTGGTCAAAGGTGATCGCAGTCTGAGACCATTTGAGGAACTTGGGGCTGGCAGGGGTGGCCATGTTCACCTCCCTGTTCACCAGCTTCAGTCGACTCTTACTCTCGACGTTAGCAAAAATCATGAGTGTCGCATGGACTTGGGGGAACATATCCTCCTTATCCTCCTCATCTTGTTCATTGACCTTCTCACTCGGTTGCCCTTCGCCGAACCCCTGGATCAGGAGGCGACACTGTTGAGTGGTATGCTTTGGATATATGGGATTGCCCTCTTCGTCCATCTTCGTATGAATCGGGCATGGCTGGTCCAGGATGGGATTATTGAACTGCTTCTTCTTGGGGGTAAACTGCGCCTTCCCTTTGCCCTTGAACTTGGCATTGGTCACGACTGCAGCTTCTGCCTACGGAGTGGATGGAACTTTTTGGTTTTGCTTCTGAGTGTTGCTTCCATCTCCGTCGCCGACTGTCTTGTGCTTGCCGCTTCGGATGCGGTCCTATTCTTCGCCATTTGCGTAGCGAGCTGCTATCTCCATCATCTTGCTCATGGAGATGTCACCTGTTCGGCCGAACTTTAGGTACAGATCCCTGTACCGCACGCCTGCCTTGAAGGCGTAGACTGCTTGATGCTCGGTGACGTTCTCCAACGTGTGGTAGAGAGTTGTCCAACGCTGAATGAAGTCACGCAGGGGCTCATTCTGCTTCTGGACGCAATGCTGGAGCTCCACGAGGCCTGTAGGGCGCTTGCACGTCCCTTCGAAGGTCTTGATGAACACTCGGGCCAGATCTGCCCAACTGTAGATGCTTGAGGGGGCCAACTGATTCAGCCATGCTCGCGCCGAGCCGTCGAGCATTAGAGGGAGGTGCTTCATGGCGACATGGTCGTCCCCTCCTCCGATCTGGACCGCCACTCGGTAGTCATCTAGCCATGTTTCCGGCTTGGACTCTCCTGTAAACTTGTTGATTCCCGTCGCCAATCGGAAGTTGGGCGGGATGTCAGCCGAGCGGATGGCTCGACTAAAACACTCGGGACCAGACACGATGGTCCTACTTCCACTTGGGTGACCATCGCGGTGGGCTCGGCCCCTGTCGACCCTTCGTTGGGCGATACGCCCTCTTGCGTCGGGCCTTGGGTCGTAAGTGTCGCCGACTGAACGCCGATCGTCATGATGTCGGGACCCATAGGGCCCACCCCGCGGAGGGGTGCGTGAACGGCGGCGATCTTCGTGATTCATGGAACGGTTGCCTCCCCTGTGCCGCTGATGGGAACCAGGGTTGTGAACCGACCGATGCGTATTCGCATGAACAGAACTATTATGGATCCTGTTGTGCGACTGGGAGACCGCCGAATTCTGCTGCTGCGCCGTGTGCAACAGGGCTCGGATCTGCTCGATCCCTCTACCAGCCTCTGAATCAGTCGGCTCGAGGGAATCGGCTATCTTGGCAGCCGCATCCAAGTTGAGGAGGGGTGTGCGGAACAACTCCACGTTGCTCTACCGAGTGTGCCGACTGGCAGAACGGCGAGGTGGACGGCACGCGCCGGACGTTTCGCCGACCTCGCGCCCGCTCCGGCCAGCTTGACGAGGATCTTCATGGGAGTTGGCCATGTGTACTTCTGCTGCGGGCCCGCGACCCGCATACTCGGAAGGAAACTCAGTCGGAACCGAGTCCGAGTGCTGGGACAGCGGGGCAACCACAACGGACTCTAGAACCGCCACTTGTGAAGACGCGTTCTGGCGCGCCTGGGCGTGTTGCACCCAACGCTGGAGCCGCGGACGGCGGGACCGCTTGCTGCGGCGCGTGACGGTGGTGCAGGTCGACACCGGAGCCGACTGTTGGAGAAGAAGAATGCCGCGGGCGCCGGCACGAAAGTGCGTAGCCCCACGACGGAGAAGCGCCTCGACGTCGAGAGGAGCATCCCGAAGCCACGCCGAATCGTCGATGATGAAGGAGAGAGCGTCGAAGAAGATCTGGTGACCCATGCTCGAACCTCCACCGGACGACATGACGAAAGGAAGTAGTCGCAAACTCGCCAGAAGTCGCTTAGACGCCTGCCCCACGGTGGGCGCCAACTGTCGTGGGTATAAGCCTGGCAGTAGATGTGTAGGGTACGAAAAGGATGGGCAGAGCCTTAGCTACGGCGAGGTTGTATGAGTTCAGGCCCCTCTGCGGTGGAGGTAATAGCCCTACGTCTCAGTGCTCAGGGAGCTTGTTGTCGAGTGGAAATATGGAATACCATGAGTTGCTAACCCTTGCACCAGTGGGGAAGGGTGGCTTATATAGAGTGCGCTGCCCTTCACAACGGTCGGTGCGCAGGGGGGGAATAATGGCGAATAAATACCTACGTTACAGGTAACGTACGGCCTAAATGCTAATAAAAGCGTGAGGAAACGTACGATCGTTTCCCTCCTGGGGGGTTACGATGTACAGAGTGGAATCCAGTCGGCCCGATCGATACGCTCCGAATGCTCGCCTTCGACTGGATGGTCGGATGTCTGTTACCGACTGGATGATGGGAATTCCTTAGTTCAGTCGGAGCTGACAAAGGGCCTTGTCCCTTATGAAGGGTGGTCCTTGGGTAGGACCTATAAGGTAGGCTTATGACCCTACCCTAGGACTATAACCCCATCATAGACAGTTGCTCTAGTGCTTCACTTATATCTTGTTAGAGCACGACGGTGTCAAATTTTAGAGAAATAATTATACTCTCATGATTTACTTAAATCTTTTTGAGAGTTTAAAAGAACATGAATGGTAATGTGCACGTGCTATAAGACTAGTTTAAAAAGGATAGGTATTCAAAGAGGATATAATAAAAACTTTCATGTAGTACACCTGAAAAAGACGTGGGGTAATTATATTGATGTAGTACTATGAAAGGACATGGGTTCATGATAATTGGTTAATAAGAATATCAGTATTAAAGCTTGTCATTTACATCTCATCTAATTATTGGTCATGGCATGGTGATTAGGTGTGAGCATTTTTATGTCTGGGTGAAATATAGTGTGTTGTTGCGCGCGATAGTTAACTCCTACCAACCTCCTCCCTAGAAGCATGCGGTAGTACTTTTCTTCGAGAGAGCTAATAAGGATTTACAATAAGTATATGAGTTATTTATGACTAATGTGAATCCATGGATATACGCACTCTAACCTTTCCGCACTTTGCTAGCCTCTTCGTTGTCGTGCATTGCTCATTCTCACCTCGAGAGTCGGTGCACCTTTCGCGGGTGCATCCAAACCCCGTGATATGATACGCTCTAGGACGCATAAGTCTCCTTACATCTTCCTCAAAATAGCCACCATACCTACCTATCATGGCATTTCCATGGTCATTTCGAGATATATTGTCATGCAACTTTCACCCTTCTGTCACGTGACTTGTGTGTTCATCATCATATTGCTTTGCATGATCATATAGTTGACATAGTATTTGTGGCAAAGCCATCGTTCATCCTTACCTAAATGTTATGCTAGATCATTGCACATCCTGATACACTGTCAGAGACATTCATATAGAGTCTTCTCATATATTTTTATTGAGTTGTAAGTAAACAAAAGTGTGATGATCATCATTATTAGAGCATTGTCCCGGCGAGGAAAGAATGATGGAGATATGAATCCCCCACAAGTCAGGATGAATCTCCGGACGAAAAAGAAAAAAATATGGGTGAGGCGGAAAAAAAGGAAAAAAAATCACCATGGAAAAAATGATAGAAAAGAGAGAAGAGGCAATGTTACTATCTTTTTATCACACCTGTGCTTAGTAGCACCACTTTCTTCATGTAGAGAGTATTCTGAGTTGTCATTTTCATATGATAATGAGATTTTTTTCGTTATAGAACTTCGCTTGTATATTTCGATGACAGGTTTCCTCAAATGTCTGAGGTTTTCATGAACACGCAAGTTAGATGCACATCCACTTAACTTCATTTGGGTAACGCTCAACCTCTTTTGTCTCCGTGATCACCCGTCTAGGCCCCCCTTCTCCAATGGCGATAACGACCATGCGCCCTCAAATCCACATCGATCAATTTTTTCCTTACCTTTATCTTGGAAAAGTGACAACACATTGCTGCTCATATTGTTGCTTTTATCTTCGACGAGATTTTGATCTAGCGTCGTCGGGATCGATGCTTCTTGGCTAACGCTTCCTTTGGCCTTGTTTACAATTGATTGACGCAAGCAAAAAAATTCAGCCACATAAGATTTAGCAAAACCGTTTTCAAATTCATGGACTTCATTCCCTTCAAATTTACGAACCAACGGTACATTTCATACTATCATACGTACTCAAAAAGGAAAAAAAAAACATACAACGGGCCCAGCCGCCAGCGCCCATTCCCCCGAACCCCGAAAGGCTAAAACCCTAGAAAGAAGCTCAGCGGCACGGCACAGCCCAGCCGCCGCGCACCACGCTCTTCCCCCCGCCCCCTCCTCCTTCTCCGACCACCTTCCCCCGAAACGCACGGAGATGCTCTCCGCTGCCTTCGCCGTTCACCCCGCCACCGTCGCGCCGCGGCGGCATTCGGTCCGCCTGCGCCAGCAATTCTGCGCTCCAATCGGCACGGCGACGCCAAGGCGGCGGCTGCCAGTTGCGATGCTTTCGATTACTAACGCCGTCGCCAGCCAGAGCCGCGAGAGCGCCCCCGCGTCGGCACATCGCAAGCTCTCTTTCCCGATACTGGTACGATTGCGGATTTGAGATTTATTTAAGCCGTATTTCATTAGTTTTCAATTTTATTGTTATCTAGGTTTATGTGGCACCGTAAACTTGGATTTCTTTTGTTGCTTCAGTTTTAAAATCAATATGGGGTGGTGGTTGCAGGACTGTTTCAGTTCGGTACTTATTTAGTGAATCCATGAAATAAAAATAAAATTGATTGTTTAGCATATGGGTATGGTGATATACGAACCTGGCTAATGTGAGCTTCACGGTTTGGGCATCCAGCATCATACATTTTGGCACGATGTTGGCAATGTGCTGACACGGACTAATTGTGAACCATACCGTTTATTTATTCCTGTGCGGAGTGACATTGCAAACGCATTTAGTGCTCCGATGGAGAAGGATAGGATATGCCCGCTTGAAATCTTGAATTCATTAACAACTTCGTTCTAATAAAGTTACACTTACCTGTGTGTATTGATTGCTATGTATGTTGGACTTGTGATTGTTTGCTTATGTGACACTGCACCTGTTATATTCTATTTTGAAATGGGCATAATCACCGTTGTATTCATTCTGCAACAGTCGCTTTAGCAAATTTGACTGAGGTTATTTAGGTGTGGCCAGAGTTCCATAGGTACTCCAGGATGACAACACACTGAGTTGATACCTGATATTCAGTTAGTGGTACAGTTATTGAAAGCAGAAGAGACCAGTGTTTTAGCTGAAAAAAAGTAAAACCAGAATCAAGGCTTGGTGTTCCATTTTGAGCCAGTGAAAGTAGTCTTTCTGCCAGGTCTTTTGTGGAACTATTAGAACGCATGCTCGATAAAGCTGGTCAGCCCCTCTCTTCTCAAATATTCATACATTGAACATGTATTTAGGTGCTAACCACTTCACTGAAGTTATCTGCTACTACCTACGTTCCAAATTGCTTGAAGTTCTAGTTTGTCCTAAGTCAACCTTTAAGTCTGAACAAGTTTATAGAAAAATATATTGACATCTACAACACCAAAATAATTTCATTAGATTAGCCATGAATTATATTTTTGTACTGTATATATGATTTTGTAAATGTTAGCATTTCTTTCCATATAGTTGTTCAAACTTAAAGAAGTTTGACTTAGGACAAAGCTAGAACTTAAGGCCTCCTTTGGTTTAGATGAATTTTGTAGGAAAAAATCCCTTTGAAGCCCTTTGGTTTGTAGGATAGGAAAAAATCCTTCACATTTTAAAGGAAAAAAAAGATTAGCCTAGACCCATTGAAAAGTTCCTACTTCCTATCCTATGAATCAAGTGACATCTCTTTCCCTACAGGAATTAAGATACATGTCATCCCATTTCCTATTATTTTCCTATTCCTATGATATCCCTATCCTATGAACCAAAGGAGGCTTAAAGTAATTTGGAATGGAAGAAGTATAGTATAGAAATAACATCACATTAACTAATTTCATAGTATAGCTCTATGTAAAGATGGACGAGTGAAACCACGAAAAAGAAGCATGACCTGTTCGACGTTCAATTACTATGGTTAATAGATTGCATTAAGATCTTGTGGTTGCTGTTTTAACTTTTGTTGTTGCTTTCAACTTTTCATATTCAATATCCTAAATTATTTATGCTTACCTGAAGTTCTCTTCCTCGATTAGAACCTTCTCTACTGACTTTAAGCTCTGGCATTATTAAGTTTATCCATTCATCATATCCCAATTTCTTCCAGCATTGTTGAATTGCTAATACGATCCACATGGCAGGAGAAAGCATATCTTATATTTGACTCAGTGCGCTTATATTTATAGGTGAATAGTTGCACCGGGAAAATGGGGAAGTCTGTTGCTGAAGCAGCTGTGGCTGCTGGTCTTCAGTTAGTTCCGGTCTCATTCAGTGCAATAGAGGTTCCTGATGGAAAGCTTAACATCTGTGACAGAGACATTCATATTCATGATCCATCTGAAAGTGAAAGTATTCTCCGTTCGATTGCTAAGGACTACCCAGATATGATAGTTGTTGACTACACTGTGCCTGATGCTGTTAATGGTAAGCATATTAGTAATTTTGACTGGACAGTTGCGTGTTTTTTTTCTGTTAGATACAAACATAACACTGTAGACAATAGTTTATATTCCATTTGTACTATTGTGAATTCTTATACTTAATCCCTTGTTATATCTAAAGCAGTGTCTATTTACGAGCAGTGACGGTCAAAGTTGCCTATTAGAGACCATGCCCATATCTAAAAAAGCGTCTATTTACGAATTGAGGGATTATTTATTCATGGTTAGGCAAGAAATTTGTCTGCAATTCTGCCCAATGCTTGGATACTCTTTGTTTGTACATTATTTGCTCAATGGTTTTGCTGCTATTGATCATGACTTGGCTTGCAGCCAATGCTGAACTTTACTGCAAACTTGGTTTGCCATTTGTAATGGGAACAACTGGTGGAGATAGGCAACTGTTGAACAAAATTGTTCAGGATGCCAATGTTTATGCTGTGATATCCCCACAAATGGGGAAGCAGGTACAATTATTTTCATCACCTGGTCAACGCATATGATCGTTCCCTTATTGACACTGTAACTTCTTATTAGGTTGTTGCTTTCCTTGCTGCCATGGAAATCATGGCAGAGAAATTCCCTGGTGCATTTGCAGGTTACAAACTAGAGGTATCCATTGATCTTTATGATAAAAATTCATGATTTCCTTCTGTATTCTTTGTTTTAACAAAATTTTGGTCCCGTCCTTGATTGCCATGGGTTGTGTTCATTATGGGCTCAGTACATGTCATGATATGCAGAGTTATCCTTTTAACTTGAAGTTGGTTACATTATTAAGGAGTCGTGAGATGGCGCAGAGATGTTAACTTGACGTAGCAACTAGTTTCATTAATCCGGAGTGAGGAGCAGGGGTATCTTTTATTAATTGGAAACAGTTTTGATATCCAGTATGTTAACAAATTTATCGGCTGAAGCATAGTAAATATGTTGCCATTGTAAGTTGAAACACCTTGGGTATGTATACCTAGTATCTATCTGTTTTTGCTTCATCTAAAAGGGTTATTAACATGGATGGGGCCAGAATTGTAGGCCTGCAAGATGCAAATGCACATAGACACAACTTCAGAACTGTTCTTCAATTTTTTATTAGATTTCGAACAACTTATCTATGTTATTTATGTGCACGAGTTTTGAAAGACCTGTGGGTTCTGTGATAGATTCCCTTGTGTGTTTAAAAGTCTGATGCAATGCAAGTTGAACTGAGCATGTGAGCATGCAGGACTAATGTGACCGCCCACCATCACATCCCGACACATACATCCCAACTATTCTTCTCTGTTGGGAATAAATTAATGGACATCACACAGCTTTGTCGTCTTCTATTTAAATGACCAAACTGCTCTGTCAGTATATGCCGCGTCTACCTTTTCGCCTCTACATATGTTCTTAATGTCATTCACATAGATTTTACCAGGTTGTATGAATAAAGATATCAAACCCAATCATTTGTTCCAAAAGTGGCACAAATCATTACTCTTGTGAATATGTGATTCGGTGATGTCGGTCTGCTCATCTTGGACCATCACCAGTTGGATTTGGCACATAAAGTTGGAATGAGAACAAAGGGCATGAACTATGGGGGCAGCATCTGCTGCTGCCCCATGCGATCCACCTAGGACTCGAAGGGATGAGGTGACCTTAAAAAAACTCAACACATACGTCTAGAAGATTGGAACCACAGTCTCGATGGGACGCACCCATTTTCTCTCCCAAAGATCTTCCCCATCCTGTTGTATGCCACGATCTTCTTTCTCTTCATCCGTAGCTATCTCCTCCCCCTCCGTCCTCTGCCTCCTTCCAAGATGGTGCTCCTAGGCTAGTTTCCAGGCCATCACGCCGCTGACTCTTTCGTTTCTCTCGGATCCATAACCCCCACCACTTTTTTTTCCGGAACCTGTTGCAATGTATTTCCCCCCGAGCAGTTCGAAGCCATGGTGGGTGGGCGAGCTCAAGGCCGTGCTGTGGCTGGTGCGGCCCAAAACTCCCTCGTTCCTGCCGGAACGGTCATGTGTCGTCGAGGCATTTTTCCCATAATCCGCTCGTGATGGACCTCGCCTCTGACTATTTTGAACCAATGCGGGTGCACAAGCTCAAGGCCGTGCGGTGGACGAGCTCAAGGTGCTAGTGCGGATGTCGACCGATGACCATGGCTTGCATGGTTCAGCTGTGTCCGGACCACTCTTTGTCTTTTTCTCTCCTCACTTCTTCGTCGAAGCGCACGGGCTCTTCTGCAAGCTGCATTGACACATTTGAGTCATTAGCTTTTGATCCACACATCCAAGCCTACCTAGCATGCGGTGCAGCACGTCTGGGCCTAACTGTTGGCCATGCCCTAATACTTGTTCGTGGTCCAATTTGGCACAAGCAACTCTTATAAAGACGTGAATAGGTGATGGTGGCCCATTCATCTTTGGACCATCATTGGATTTGGCACAAAGTGTTAGACCTTTCAGCCTGAGCATTGATAGTTGTGGATGACACTAGGAGAGTTGTGACAATTTTCGTTGGTTTATTTCTCACACAATGCCATGCCAACCTGAGGGGTTGGGGATACATATTTATAGGCTGCTAGCCAGCCAAGCATATGCTAAGATGCTAGTCTAAGATGCTGCTAATATGCTAGTCTTAAGATGCTATCTTAACTGCCAGTCCTTGATGGTCAAGGATTCTATCCTAACAGCCACAAGGACCATGTGCTGCAGCCCCACAAAGGACTATGTGCTGCAGCCCCACAAAGACCCTAGTACATAGACTTATCCATCATTCTCCCCCTAAGTCTTGTACGTCGTCTTGTGGGAGAGTCGAATCATCCCGATCCTGGAGCAGAGTTCGAGGAACTTCATCCTCCCAAGAGGCTTGGTGAGCAGGTCTGCGAGCTGGTCCGTGGTGTTGATGTAGCTCGCCTCGGTGCTCCCTTCTTCCAAACAGCTGCGAATGAAGTGATACCTCAATCGGATGTGCTTGCTCCGTTCGTGGAAAACGGGGTTCTTTGCCAGGGCCAGGGCGGACTTGCTGTCCACCAGGAGCTGCACCGTTCTGGTGTCTCGGACGAGGAGATCACCAAGCAGTCGAGCGAGCCAGAGCGCCTGAGTGCAGGCGGTGGAGGCCGCTATGTACTCGGCCTCACAGCTGGACAGGGCCATCACCTGCTGCTTGATCGATTGCCAGCTCACGAGACACTTGCCGAGGAAGAAGAGGATCCCGCTCTAGATGAGGATTCCTTGAACGCCGCCACCTCTGCATCTTTGATGCCGGTGATCACCAAGTCGTCAACATAGACGACCACCAGCAGGGCATTTCCTCCACTGCCCCGTCGGTAGACGGCCGCCTCATGCGGGCTTTGCTCGAAGCCTATCTTCTTTAGCGTGGAGTCCAGCTTGGCGTTCCACTCCCTAGGTGCCTGCCGTAGGCCGTAGAGAGCCTTACGCAGGCGGAGTACCTTGCCCTCCTGGCCGGGGATCGCAAATCCCGGTGGCTGATGCACATAGACTTCCTCCTTCAAGTCGCCGTTGAGGAATGCCGACTTGACATCCATGTGATGGACACGCCAGCCCTCCTGGGCAGCTAGCGCAAGGAGAAGTCGCACGGACTCCATCCGTGCCACGGGAGTGAAAGCGTCATCGAAGTCGACTCCTTCCTGTTGCAAGAAGCCTCGGGCCACCAAGCGAGCCTTGTGCTTGATGATGGCGCCGGCTCCATCTCTCTTCAGCTTGAACACCCACTTAAGGGTGATTGCGCGGTGACCACGAGGGAGGTCAGCGAGCTCCCAGGTGCGGTTCTGCTCGACCGCATCCATCTCCAACTGCATCGCGGCGCGCCATGCCGCGTCTCTCTCGGCCTCTGCAAAGGACCGAGGTTCGCCGTCCTCACACGCGAGTTGTAGCTGCGCCTCCAGGTCGCGTGGCACCAGTCCCGGCACCGGCTGGTCGCCGAGTAGATTATCCATCGTACGATACCGCAGCGGTTTCCACTATGATACGCGTCGATGCGCTCCTCGTCGTGAGTGAGCGGGGAAGCGAACTTCATCGGGTTGTGCTCTGCGTGAGCTGGTGTTGATGAAGACGAGCCCGGAGTGGTGACTGCCGGGGCTGGAGTATGCGGCATCGCCGGTTGTGGTGCCGTCGGCGTAGCAGGCACCGGAGTCGATGTAGTTTTGGGGGCTGGGGTAGACGTGCTCGGCGAAGAGGAGCTGCTTGCTCCCCCAGCTTCCTTGAAGTGGACGTACTCGACAATGAAGTCGTCATACGTCGGCGTCGAGCCGTCGTCCACCGCCTTGTCCCATTTCCACCCTCGCCCTTCGTTGAACACGACGTTTCGCGCCGTGCGCACACGCTGTGTCTCTGGGTCGAGGATGTGGTAGGCCTTTGAGCCCTCCGCATAGCCGATGAAGACTCCCGGAGTACTCCTGTCGTCGAGCTTGCCGATGTGGCCGAGCTCTTTGGCGAACGCAAGGCAGCCAAAGACCCGCAAGTGGGAGACCGCCGGCTTCCTCCCATGCCAGGCCTCGTACGGCGTCCTGCCGTCGAGTGCCTTAGTAGGCGAGCGGTTGAGGATGTAGACGGCCGTTAGCACCGCCTCTCCCCAGAAAACAGCCGGCATCCCTCTCTGCTTGAGAGCCCGAGCCATCCCCACAACCGTCTGGTTGTGCTGCTCGACGACGCCGTTTTGCTGCGGGCTGTACGGCGCAGAGTAGTGGCGCTGGATGCCCTCATCAGCGCAGTACGACGCGAATTCAGCCGCCGTTGTCAGTGTGCAACACGCGCAGTTTGCGGCCGCTCTCCGCCTCCACAACAACCTGCGCGCGCCTGATGGCGTCCGCCGCCTCTCCCTTACTGCCGAGGACCATCACCCACATGTAGCGAGAGAGGTCGTGGACGAGCAGCAGGAAGTAGCGTCGACCTCTTGGTGTGGCTGGCATCACCGGGCCGCACAGATCTCCGTGCACGAGCTCCAGCCTCTCCTTGGCCCGAAAACTCGCCTGTTGGGGAAAGGGGAGTCGTCTCTGCTTCGTCAGCACACAGATGTCGCAGAACTGCTGCACATGGTCGAGGCATGGCAGGCCTCGCACCATCTCCTTGGCACTTAGACGCTTCAGGGCCTCAAAATGAAGGAGCCCAAAGCGCTCATGCCATTGCCACGCCTCGTCGTCCCGACGGACAACGAGACAGACCGGTTGTGCCACCTGCACATCAAGGACGTAGAGTCGATTTTCACCTCTGGGTACCTTGGCGAGAAGGCGACGCTGGCGATCCCAGATGCGTAGGACCCCATGCTCAATCAACATGCGTGAGCCGTTCTCATCCAGCTGTCCCAAGCTGATGATGGAGTTCCTTAGCGCGGGGATGTAGTAGACACCGGTGAGCAGCCAGTGCTCTCCCGTCTTGGTGGTGAAGATGACGGAGCCGACGCCCTTAATTTCCATAGCTGAGGCATCCCCAAACTTGACGGAGCCTCGCGCGTCGGAGTCGAGCTCGGCGAAGAATTCCCTTCGACCGGTCATGTGGTGGGTGGCGCCGGTATCGAGGCACCACCCCGCAGTCTTGTCCTTCCCGGAGCCATCGCCGAGAAGAGCGTGTGCTTTTGGCTCGTCGAGGTGGAGGAGAGCCTTTGCGACTGGTGTCGCTGAAGGTAGCTCGATGCTTGCATGCGCCATGAACAGAGCCGCCTCCTCCTCCTCCGCCTGTGCGACGTGAGCCTGGCCTTGTCGTGGTTGTCGACACTCATTGGCCCAATGGCCAAGCCGGCCACAGTTGTGGCAGTTGTTGTCCTGTGCCGGCTTGGGCTTGCCAGCGACGCCGTCCTTGGCGCCTCCGCGGGCGTCACCTTCGACACGTCCTTGTGCCTTGCCGCCCCTTCGCACCTTGCGCTGCTTGCTGCGCTTGCGGCCGCCCGTCGTGGAAGAAGGCTCCCCCTTCTTCTTGTCACCAAGGCTGGCATCCCACTGCTCCCGAGTTAGGAGCAGCTTCCCGCCGGTGGTGATGGGCCCCGAGGGAGGTTGTGGCTCGTCGGTGTCGACGACCTTGAGGCGACCTATCGCCTCTCGATCGTCATCTTGGAGAGGTCCAACAAAGACTCGATCGAGCGAGCCATCTGCTTGTACTTCTCGGGAATGCACCGGAAAAGCTTCTCGACAGCTCTCTCCTCGGTGTAGGTGGCATCGCCGAACTTCACCATCTTCTGCAGCAGAGTGTTGAGACGGAGAGCAAAGTCATCAACGTCCTCACCTGGCTTGAAAGCTAGGCTCTCCCACTCCTTACGAAGTGCCTGCAGTGTGGACTTGAGAGCATGGTCGCTGCCGATGCGTGCCGCAGCGATGGTGTCCCAAGCCTCCTTGGCAGTCCGCTTGTTGGAAAGCGAGAACTGCATCTCGGGCGGGACTGTGGCGATGAGGGCGTCCAGCGCCCGTCGATCTTCTTGGTGGTCGATGTTGCTGTCCTGGACTGCCTCCCACAGGCGCCGCACCTGGAGCCTGATCTTCATGATCGCGGCCCACTCGACGTAGTTGGTTTTAGTGAGGGTAGGCTACCCAACACTGGGACCAACATCCCTGACCACAGTCCGGACCTCGTAGAGGCCGCGGTCATGGTCGTTGCAGCCGCCGTCGCCGTGCGCACCTCCACCTGGAGCGCGGGCGTGCTCGGCTGCCCACTGCGCCGTCCGCTCTTGCGCCACTTTGGCGCGGTCTGCGTCGGCGCCGTCGTCCGCAGGCGCGGAGCTGTTGGAGCTGCCGGAGCCGCCGCGGAGTGCCTTGGCATCCGCCGTAGCCTCACGTGCTGCCTCCGCTGCTGCTGCTGCTTCTACCTCCGCTCTGGCTGCTGCCAGCTCCGCTGCAGCCAGCCTCGACACCCTTGCTGCCGCAGCAGCAGCTGCTCGCTCACGCTCCTCTGCCACGGCGCGCTCGGCCTCCTGCCGGCGCCGTATGCTCGAGGTAGCCGTGTGCTGAGAGCGACCTGCAGACATGGCTCGCTGCAGGGGGGCTGTTGCGTGAAGAGGAGGCTGTTGCTGACGAGCTGCTGCTCGACAGTTCGGAGGGAGGGAGGTAACTAGGGGCAGTTGGAGCAGCTGCGCCTACCGGCTTAGGCTGCTCAGCTCCCGGTGAGAGAGGTGAGCAGGAAATGCTCAAGGTACAAGATAACGAGGCTCTGATACCATTTGTTAGACCTTTCAGCCTGAGCATTGATAGTTGTGGATGGCACTAGGAGAGTTGGGACAATTTTCGTCGGTTTATTTCTCACACAATGCCATGCCAACCTGAGGGGTTGGGGATACATATTTATAGGCTGCTAGCCAGTCAAGCATATGCTAAGATGCTAGTCTAAGATGCTATCCTAACTGCCAGTCCTTGATGGTCAAGGATTCTATCCTAACAGCCACAAGGACCATGTGCTGCAGCCCCACAAAGACCCTAGTACATAGACTTATCCATCACAAAGAGCTCGGATGAGAACTAACAAATGCGGGATGAGAAGTAATAATTATCTGTGGCCTGATTTTGCCCAACCAATAGCATAATGTTCTTAAACATTAAGCGTTATTTATTTTTACTCCGTAGCTAAGCAGGGCATTGTGCTAATATATAATAACATACTTATACGAATTAGAGAATATGATACTTTTCATTTAGTCCAAATGTCCTGTGGTGGTTTAATATTGTTCAGACAGTAAGTATAGCTCAGATGATTAGATATTTTCTTATTCGCCTTCATATATCAATATGCTGCCGTTCTTTCTTCTGAATGCCTAATTACATCTTTTTTTTTATCTTGTGTCATTGCTGACACCAATGACCCCTTTTTTAAAATATCAAATTAACACACTTCCATAGGTGATGGAGTCTCATCAAGCGACAAAATTGGACGTTTCTGGCACTGCCAAAGCTGTAATCTCTTGCTTTCAGAAGTTGGGTGTCGCATTCGACTTGAACGAGGTACTATTAAGAACTTAAGAGAACTTTTCAAATTCAGCAAACCATCATCCTGAACTCCCTTTCAAGAAATCTTATCTCCGACTTTATTGATTTATGATTAGTTTTGAAGGGTGGCCATTTATGATCTACTCCCTCTGTTTCTAAATACAAGTCTTTCTAGAGATTTCAATATTGACTACATACAGATGTATATAGACATGCTTTAGAGTGTAGATTCACTCATTTTGCTCCGTATGTAGTCCATATTAGAATCTCTAAAAAGACTTATCTGCTTGGGATGGAGGGAGTATAAAATAGTTAAGATTTATGCATGCATCTAAAGTGCCATTTCAAGAGTCATCTGCTTGGACTATTGGACATTTGATCTAATTTACCAGTTACCTGTCCCAGTGTCCCAGTTGGAATTTTACACATCGTAATGCAAATTCCAGTCATAGATTATTCATATTGAGCAACCTGTTAACCTCCTAAGGAGTTTGGTGCTTTATTTAGACTTCATGTCACATTAAGTTCGAATTGGCATGAAAGTATCTTGGTTTGATTTAAACCATGTCACATTGAGTTCCAATTGGCAAACCTGAAAGTATCTTAGTTTGATTTGGATTTAGTTCATTATATGAATTGTAGTTTTTGTCCAGTAGTCATGAATGCGGTTGTTCATAAGCATACGTGGGTCTTTTCTTTCTAACGCGGCAGTCGTCTGACTTTATGTGGAGAAAGGTATGCTGTTTCGTATGGTTTTCTCACTCTGGTTTGATGTTGTTGGTGTAGGTGAACTTGGTTAGGGACCCCGAAGAGCAGCTGGCCATTGTTGGTGTCCCAGAAGAACATCTCGGAGGACATGCATTTCACAATTACCATCTCACTTCGCCTGACGAAACGTAAGTTCTCTTCCTTTCAGAAGATGCTAGGTTATGTTTTGACTTTGGGGACCTTGTCTATTGCAATGAACTGAGGTAATTACTACTCCGTCCGTCTGGAACTACTTGTCGCAGAAATGGATGTATCTATACGTATTTTTTGTTCTAGATACATCTATTTCTATACATTTCTATGACAAGTAATTCGGGACGGAGGGAGTATTTTGTATGAAGTACATGGCCCCACCGTAGCAGCTCCCAGTTATGGAATAAGATCCCCATTCTCTTGGTTAGGTAGTTTATCCTTTCAATCAGGAATATATCTTTATCTCAGGCCTTAAGCAAATTAGAGATATGCTTTCTCGGATTGTTAGCCCTCTATATGAAGAGCCTTGTGATGAATAAGCAAAGCTAGAATTGGAAGAATAGTTCTTCTGTCTCGCCTTCAGTGCGAGAGCCTATAACACAACCGTGTTGGTCTTCCAGTACGTAACAATTGTCCTTGTTATCGCAGAGTGTCATTTGAGTTCCAGCACAATGTATGTGGCCGTTCAATATACGCAGAGGGAACTGTTGATGCTGCCATGTTTCTCCACACAAAGGTCAGGATTGCTAATATGTGGTTGCTTGAAAAATTTCTGTCTAGGGATTTGCTCGAGTCAGATTGATGTTGAATGCTGCTTTACTACTGCAGATACGATCTGGGGCGGACAAGAAATTGTACGATATGATCGATGTCCTGAGGGAGGGCAACATGAGATGAAGAGGGGCATTTGTAGGGTTAGGAGGAGAGCCTATGCAGCGCTGTGATGGTGGTCTTATAAAATGTATTATTTTCCAGCAAAATTAGGCGATTGCTCAGATTTAGCAGTTTTGCGTTGTAATTGAATCTTAGGTTTCTTTTATTACTAGTCATTAACTCAGTTTTACTTATGGCGGAAAAAGAGCCGTTTGGACGAAATAAAGATGTTTAAATTGGGCTTTTGTTTGAGGACATAGTTGATAACTGTTGTTGTGGCACGAATGATGGAAGGCAAATGTAATACTGTATGAACAATATATTATAGAGGTTGAAATACTCCCGCCCTTTCTAAATATAAGTCTTTTTAAAGATTTCACTACGGACTACATACGAAAAAAAATGAATGAATCTACATTTTAAAGTACGTCCATACATATCCATATATAGTCCGTAGTGGAATTTTCTAAAATACTTATCTTCTACTCTCTCTGTCAGGAATTACTTGTTGCACAAATAAATAAAAATGGATAAAAATGGATGTATCTAGAACTAAAATAAATCTAGATGCATCCATTCCTATGATAAGTATTTTTGAATGGAGGGAGTATATTTAAGTAGCTAGCCTTCGCTGACTATTTCTTTGAACATGCAAGTATGTCACATAATTGCACAATATACATGATCCCCACTGCATATGCCGCTCAATATGCAAGCATGCCACTTCATCATGAAACATGCATGAAAGAAAGGTCATTTCAACATGAAAACATACATGAGAATTTTCATTATATTATGTTATTTATATTTGATAAACATTTTACAACTACTCTCTCCGTTCCATAATTCTTGTCGTTGTTTAAAACAACGACAAGAATTATGGGACGGAGGGAATATATAGTAATCAAACATAATAATCTATATGTATCTTCAGTTTTAGCTTCTTATATTATTACTCCAAACATTCATGTTTCATACAACGAATCACATTAAATATGTTGCAAAATATTCCTGCAACAATGTGAGGGGTATCATGTAGTATTTAGGAACGAAAGGGGTAGTTTGTTAATTATGGGTTGTATGACAATGATACTGATTATGATAGTCTAATCTGTTAGAATGTATACTATATTACTAAGCCCTTTAGAATTGAAGGCCTCTTATTCAATTGAGGTCATTAATTTGGAATTGGATCATCGATTTTGACCGGGTCAAAATCCCTCACTTAATTATTTTAATTCACTTTGCTCTTTTATTCTATCGAAAATTAAATATTGGACTGCGTTTATGATTTTGACTGGATCAACATTTCTGAAAATTAATTGGAAGCAACCGGCCTATAAAACTTATCAATCCTAGGCACCCTCTTATCATATAGAAAAAAATTGCATCAACATGTGATAATATAGCTCCAATATAGCACTCACTCCATCCCAAAATAAGTGACTAAAAAATAACTTAGTTTTGTACTAACTTTAGTACAAAGTAGAGTCACTTTTGAGTCACTTATTTTGGGACGGAGGGAGTACATGCAACCACCGACATAGTTTTTTTCTTCCATATAAGTATGAGTTAATTAGCAAATCACAAAATCACGACGCGAAAGCCCACCAGAACACCGCATTATATGAATAAAAAAGAAAAGACGCTTCATCATCTTCCCCACTAACCAAATCCAATATTCACTCATTCTAAAATCTAAGATGTATTAGTTTATTGAAAAAGTCCATTTAAAAAACTTTGATTAAGTTCAAAGACAGAAAAATCGACATGCACAATACTAAATAATAAAATATGAAAAAAATTCATGATGAATCTAAGAATCCGATTTGATATTATGTATACTAATATAAATCTAAAAATATGGTTAAATTTAAAGAGATTTAACTTTTTAGAAAACTAATATACTTTATATTTTGAGATAGATTGAGTACAAAAATTATAAAACTCCAAAAACATCAATTGTGTAGCAAAGCGCGCCCAACCCTTCAAGTAAAGAGGCTATAGTCGAGGTCGGGTGACTCAAACCAACGCAATTTTTAACAGCAGACCCTCGTCACACGTTCGTTCAAACCATTGGGGGCTCATTTGGTTTGAAGGCCTTAGGTAGCTTGTTTAGGTTTTCGATCTATTTTGTTTTTATAAACCTGGTCAACCAAAGCATAATAGATAACTCTTGGCTTTGGCTTTTCAGTAATATATTCAGGTGGAAAAACTTTCCTCGGTGATTCCTTAAGGCCTCGTTTGGTTAAGGGGGATTGGGGAGGTTTTGAGAGGGAGGAATTTCAGGGGATTGGGTGAATCCCTTTGTTTCACCCAATCCTCTCAAATCCCCGGAGTTTTGCTTCCACTAGTCCCCCGAGGAGGGTTTTGAAACACATGGATAGGAAGGGATTGAAGGGGGACGGAGGGGATTGGGCTAAGCAAACCCCTCCTACCAAATGGACGCGCGAGGATCTGTGGGGTTTCTGGGGCCCCGGGGATTTTCCTCTCAAATCCTCCCCAATCCCCCTTAACCAAACGAGGCCTAAAGAAATTCATTTTAGAATTTTTTCCTCTGGAACATATTCCCATGCTCTTTCTATGACAACTCCTCCAAACCGCAAGATGATTCTCTACAATCAAGATATTCTTGTATTCCTTCTATACCTAAATAATTGTAGTCAGGGAGAGCTAGATGAGTTCTCTCCAACTACAGTTATTTAGGTACAATCAACTAGAATTATTTAGGTACAATCAACTATAATTATTTAGGTACAGAAAGAGTAGTATGCAGTGGGAGAGCTAGGATACTAGGATTTTCCTAGAATGCGTCTAGGATACTAGGATTTTCCTAGAATGCGTCGAGGGTGGCAGTTAAAGCATAATACAACTATACAAGCAAAACCATGATCATGGGGTGTACCCTAGCCCCTATCTCCAACACCTACTAGCTGTAGCTTCCTTGCTGGCCACCTAGCGCTCCACGTTGATGTCGTCCTCGCTGCTCATGGTTGCCCCTCCGAACTTGTTGACACTCCTTGACAAGACCAGTACATGACGATGGCCATGTTTAAGCATGTGTCAATGGTGTCATCGGCATGTCTCGTGACCTCATGATCTTGTGGGTGTGCCCCTGACCTCATCATCTTTGTCAAGGTAGAGCAATGCTTCAATGTCTCCATCGACATGCCCCTCTTGCATGTGTTATGCTATACCATAGTGACATCATGCCAACGCGACACACCAATTATTTTGTTGTACATGGAAGCAAATTCTATCATTAGAGCAAAAATACCTTTTCTTTTGGAGGAAGATTATATTATTTGTTGGAGGAAAAATATGTTTCATTGAAAGCAGCGTTATTATCTTTGGAACTAGATCTCTTTTATTTTAGGAAGGAAGCAGGAATAAAAATAGGAGGCAAGTGAGAAACAATAGTACTCAACTAAAATGTTTGTTCATGTTAGAAAAATTATTTACTCGACGTGACTAAATTTTCATTGCATTAGAGGCACATCTCCAATGCATTAGAGGAAACTAACATAAATTACGAACTACATCTGATGGTCTACTATTGAAGAAGAAATGACACTCATGGAAGCATGCTTCATTTGTTTTTTTTATGCTGAAGCATCAGATGATAAGTTATGAAACATTACCAATTTCCTTATGAAGCAACTAATTTGCTAGCAAACAAAAAGGCTCATTTTCGAAATCCAACGAAACTGATGTGTCAAACATTGGCGCCACGATTTTGAATCAATAGTTGAAGCATGGCTGGAAAATGGTGGTAGAATGGCTCACATATAATGGAAAGAAAGGTGCAAATCAAACTAGGGAGATGTAAATTGCACTGAAAACAAACTTTGTAGAATATATTTTTAAAACATAAGAACAACGAATAAATGGAATTGTATTTTCTATACATAATATTTTTAGGAGCAATTAATATTACAAAACCAACATAGTAACAATAATTTTCGTAGTTGTCGTAGGAAGCAACTCGAAAGTACCGAAGCCTATTACATGAAATCCACATAGGAGAGGCACACACATTCTATGGCGAATCAAGGGTGCATGTTTCTCGAATCTGATTATATCTTGATGGTCGAGTGTGGTGCATGACTCATAATCGGACTTCCATTCCCAATAGATCTTAATAAATAATTATCACAAAGAATAAATCTTAAGTTAAACTCAATGATATCAATTCTTGCAGGGTGACAATACCATAAGTCATTCCAAGTGCGTTATCATAAAACGTCTTTGGGTTTGACCGGATTTTTCGGTTCAATGGCATAGACTATCCATGTCACTTATAAATATAACCAACCAGAGAGGGTCCGATTCCTATTTTTCTCGGTCCTATTCGATTTGTAAAACTATGCTCCAATCCAGTTGTAGCTCCATGGTACAATCTGGTGCAGGGATTGAATCAGACTCCAATCCCGAATGGCCCTAAATAAACCTAATAATATTAGTATTTTAAATAGTAATACTATTTTACGATTTTTTCATAAAAAATATGTTTTATATACAATAGTCACATTCAAATTGATTCACTAAATAAATTTGGACATAAAAAAAGTAAGATATGAGCCATAAGAGCATAAAATTTACATTTATATGCATAGTGTGTACTGTACTTTTTCTTTTCAGTTTCGACCTGAGACAAAATATACGGGATGCAAAAATGCGATGTAGTGATGTAATAAGAGATGGGTGAAAAATAACTATTCTTCATCCTAATGAATAGTCAATCCTGCCAATATAATATCATTATAGTTTTTTTGAAGGCAATATCATTGCAGTAATGTTAAGTGCCATAAGTACCATAATAACCAGATTGAACAGACGCAAAATGGCATCCAAGAACCAACCCAAAGTCGTGGGAGCCCCTTCAAATGCTGATCCGACGGCTGTGGAGCCCCTCGACCCCCTCTCTACCCTCATCGCAGCCTATCCACCACCAAGTAGGCAGTCCAGACGCGCGCGCACCACCAAAAAACCCTAATCCCCTCGCAGCCGCCACAGCCCGCCGCCATGGCCGACGACGCGGCATCGGCTCCGCCGACGGCGCAGCTGGCGGCCGCCTCCATCTCCCCGCCGTCATCCTCCGACCTCGATCCGCCGACCTCCCGCACCCGCATCCGCGCCATCCTGGACGCCGGCGACGCCATGGCCGGGGAGCGCGTGGTCGTCGGCGGCTGGGTCAAGACCGGCCGCCAGCAGGGCAAGGGCGAGTTCGCCTTCCTCGAGGTCAACGACGGCTCCTGCCAGGGGAACCTCCAGGTCATGGTCGACAAGGACGTGCACCCGCTCGCAAGCCTCACCCACACGGGCACCTCCGTCCTCGTCGAGGGCGTGCTCAAGAAGCCCCCCCAGGAAGCCAAGCAGCGCATCGAGTTGAAGGTGGAGCGGGTCATCGAGCTCGGGGAGGTGGACGCCGCCGCCTACCCGCTGCCCAAGACCAAGATCACGCTCGAGACGCTCAGGGACTTCGTCCACCTCCGCGCACGCACCAACACGGTATAAATCACACAGTAGCTTTTCTTCCTATCCTTATGCATCGAATTGAATTCTGGACGTTGTGAGAGCTGGACCTGTATCGTGACTCGTGAGAATATCGAGTGATTCATATGAAACTAGAACTTTCCGTGTACGGAAGTATCCGCTGATGCAATGTTTGCTCATTTCCAGTCACCGTTGTTGATGACTGACGCAGTCCAAATACAGGAATCAAGTGTTTTGGCCTTGTCGTAGTTTGATGAAGTTGATTATTAGAATCTGCAGTTTCTTGATAGTTATGCCAATATCCCTGTATTCCTGTGAGATTTATCCCTTTTGAATTACCGAACCATAGGTTGTCTTTTTTGGTATCTTCTTTTATAATGGGATGCTGTTTACCTTGCTTCAGTTGTGCCATCTAATCAGAAAATTAATAGTCCCAGTCAGTCATACCTTTAGTTCATTTTACAATCCCCCCAGTGAGAATTTTAGTTAGTTAAAGCTACGGAGTTTGCAGCATGCTACGGTTACATAGGTTTGGTTGCTTGATGTATTAGCTTAAAAACTGGAGGTTCATGATGCAGTTCTGTTATGTTATTTTAATTTTATCGTGTTAATGGGAAGCAATAGTTAATTCAGGCCGCTTGATGGATGCTGGATTTGCTTGGCTGTGAGCCCGTGACATGATATTATGGATATATGCAGTTATGACTTGATCTACCATTTCTGAAGTATCCACCACATATGGAATCAGACCATGTCACCGTGGGGCATTTCATACTTTGTTTTGTTCTTACATCATGAAATATAGTCGATGAAAAGCTAGTCTTGGATACCAAGGCTAGATTCTGTAGTAATGGGAAAGAAATATGCCTTTCTTCTTGCAATTCATTACTTCGCAATGATTCTTCCCTGCTTTGTGTTGTAAGAATTAGCTTGACGCTTGCTTTCTAATCTTCTGCAGATAGGCGCGATTGCTCGGATAAGGCACCAGCTTGCCTACGCAACACACAGTTTTTTCGATGAAAATGGATTTTTGTATATCCACACACCCATAATAACCACCAGCGACTGTGAGGGTGCAGGTGAGATGTTCCAAGTCACAGCCTTATTCAGCCAGGCTGAAAAGGTGGAGAAGGAGCTTAAGGAGAACCCTGCACCATCAGAAGCTGACATTGAGGCTGCTAAGATTGTTGTTAAAGAGAAAGGGGATGCAGTTGCACAACTTAAAGCAGCAAAAGCTAGCAAGCAAGAGATAACTGCTGCTGTTTCTGAGCTTCAAAAGGCTAAAGAGAATGTGTCGAGGGTGGAAGAGAGGTCTAAGTTGAAACCTGGACTTCCACTCAAGGATGATGGCAAAATTGCTTTTGAGAATGACTTCTTCAAGCGCCAAGCTTTTCTGACTGTTTCAGGCCAACTTCAGGTTGAAACTTATGCTTGTGCTCTCAGTAATGTGTATACCTTTGGACCGACATTCCGGGCAGAGAACTCACACACATCAAGACATTTGGCAGAGTTTTGGATGGTTGAACCAGAAATAGCATTTGCGAACTTGCAGGTGAGCCCATCTTAACTACACAGTTTATTTCTGGCTTGGCTTATGCATATAGATTATTAGGCAAAATTATTTTGGTGAGTCGTATTAATGATGGCATTAATGAACCTTGCCACAGGATGATATGAACTGTGCAGAAAAGTATGTACAATACCTGTGCAAATGGTTACTCAAGCATTGCCGAGAAGACATGGAATTCATGGTAAAACATGTGGACAAGGCCGCAATTGAGCGTCTAGAGCTTGTTTCCTCGACTCCGTTTGAACGCATTTCATATACAAAGGCTGTGGAGATCTTAGAAGGTGTAGATAAGAAGTTTGAGAACAAGGTTGAATGGGGAATTGATTTGGCGTCTGAGCATGAGAGGTGTGGAGATTAGAATTTGTATTGCTATTTTGGTATCAATTATTTTAACCTTGTTTAGATTTGTAATTCTTTCTTTCGGTATGAAGGTATTTGACTGAGGTGATATTTAAGAAGCCAGTTATTGTTTATAACTACCCAAAAGGAATAAAGGCATTTTACATGAGGCTCAATGATGACCAGAAGACTGTAGCTGCAATGGATGTTCTTGTTCCCAAGGTACACAATCTGTTAAATTATGATATCATATGCCTTTTGTACTTTTGGCAAAATAATTGTCTTGCAATGATGTTTATTCCACTTTTTATTTTTATTTTATCTGCTTTTGTATTATTTGTTAAGCATGAAATTGGGAATTGTGCCTAGTAGGTTTAAGAATGATTCATGCCTTATATCTATAGTCGAGATCACTAACTTTTTGGTTACCATTTTCCTAGGTTGGTGAATTAATCGGTGGAAGCCAAAGGGAGGAGCGTCTTGATATTCTTACGCAAAGGTAGCATCGCCTAAATTTGACTCGACTGTTTTGTGTCTCAGTGACTTTTTGCATGGGATTTTATTCTTGTTGCTACTTGGATGTTAAGTGAAGATCTGCTTTTATCTTATACAAGTTGAAATTTTGTAGTGATCACCCTTTTGGTTGTGGACTTTCTACTTAGTTTTTAGCTTTTGCTTATGGCATATACTCCCTCCGTTCCTAAATATAAGTCTTTTTAGAGGTTCCACTAGAAGACTATAGTCCTACATACGGATGTATATAGACATACTTTAGAGTGTAGATTCACCCATTTTACTCTGTATGTAGTCTTTTAGTGAATTCTCTAGAAGGACTTATATTTAGGAACGGAGGGAGTATTAACTTAGCTAAGGTTGGGATGTCTGTTGGCTGGCGTCTAATACTGTTGAACACTGTTGTAAATTGAAGCACTCTAACATGATGACAGTACTTGTATCATCCGAATGTGCACTTTGGTTTTGGTTCTGTTAACACTAGCAATCTGAAATTATTATTACATGATTTGCTGATGCACATTTTTTTGGGATAAATTTTTATAAGCCTTGTTTGTGCAAATCGATGTCAGCGAACACATTTTGTATTGTAAAAAACTTGCATTATCATATCCCTGACTGATATTGTAATTGTGAGGAGCTCAGACATAACGATTACAAACTCATGAATCGTTTCTTTATGACTTGTTGAGCTGACTGTGTAACATCTTGTTCCATAGGATACTGGACGCAGATCTTCCTCTGGAGCCGTATGAGTGGTACTTGGACCTCCGACGCTTTGGCTCCGTGAAGCACAGCGGATTCGGCCTGGGGTTTGAGAGGATGATCCTTTTCGCCACTGGCCTGGAGAACATCAGAGATGTCATCCCGTTCCCAAGATACCCCGGGAGGGCTGATCTTTGAAGGGTTTCATATTTCTGCCTTGAAATATAAGATTATTAATTCTACATCCCGTTAGTGATTTTGGATTAGTGTTTGGCCGTTTGGTTTGATATGTATACACATGCTGATATCACTGGATATGTCTCGTGTCTTTGTTTTCGTCGCTACTTTTGGAGTATCTGGCTTGTTTTAAGATTAGATAATGAAGTATTATCGGTGCTAGCATCTTCTTTTTGTAAATTTAATTTAACACCCTGTTTGGTTGTTATGCCGTGAACTTTGAACTATTTTGAAGATGCCTTAGTTAGATGGAGGAATATTTTTAATCCGGTGTCACCTTCACCCACGATAGCCCAAAGTTCATGCCCCAGTTTCTTTCTTAAAGTCTTAAAACGATGAAAAAGTTTAATTTATTTACTTGAAAAATGATGAAAAAGTTGCTCGGCGACGAACTGCCCAAGCGACATCTCACCCATCGGGCTTAAAAAAAGGACCATAATCCGACGGTTTTGATCCGTAGTTCCGGACTGCATCGTCAGTCAGCCCAGGACGCAAGCAGTGACGATGCCTGGGTCCAACACACGGACCCACGCCGCGCGCCTATTTAACCAACTCCGGAATGTGTACGATGCAATCAAGCTAGCAGAGCGCACACACTAGTGACTAGTCCATCTCCAAGAAGGGGAAGCGAGCATAGCAGAGCAAAGCAAAGGTTGGATGGCCCCGGCGGTGAAGGTGTACGGGTGGGCGGTGTCGCCGTTCGTGGCGCGCCCGCTGCTATGCCTGGAGGAGGCCGGCGTGGAGTACGAGCTCGTCCCCATGAGCCGCGAGGCCGGCGACCACCGCCAGCCAGATTTCCTCGCCCGGAACCCCTTCGGCCAGGTCCCCGTCCTCGAGGACGGCGACCTCACCCTCTTCGGTACACCACCTTCCATCAATCTCTCTTCTCTTCTTCCAAGTAACGAGTTATAGCAATCTGAAATTAATTCCGCACACAGAGTCGCGGGCGATCGCGAGGCACGTGCTCCGGAAGCACAAGCCGGAGCTGCTGGGCTGCGGCTCGCCGGAGGCGGAGGCGACGGTGGACGTGTGGCTGGAGGTGGAGGCGCACCAGTACAACCCCGCGGCCGGCGCCATCGTGGTGCAGTGCATCATCCTGCCGCTCCTGGGCGGCGCGCGGGACCAGGCGGTGGTGGACGAGAACGTAGGGAAGCTGAAGAAGGTGCTGGAGGTCTACGAGGCGCAGCTGTCGACGTCGAGGTACCTCGCCGGGGACGACATCAGCCTCGCCGACCTCAGCCACTTCCCCTTCATGCGCTACTTCATGGAGACGGAGTACGCGTCGCTGGTGGAGGAGCTGCCCCACGTGAACGCGTGGTGGGAGGGGCTCAGGGCCAGGCCGGCGGCCAGGAAGGTGACGGAGCTCATGCCGCCGGACCTTGGGCTTGGAAAGAAGGCGGAGCAGTGATGCGTGATGACAAGTTGACAACAACGCCGGACTGCCGGCGACGGTGACCCGTCGAACGACTCGCGGACTCTCCGTTTTGGCGTCGTACAACACCGGCTTATACGTTGTGTGCATCGTCTCTCCGTGTTTTGAGATATTTGTGTCTCACGGCTGAATAAAATGCAAAATGCTTTTGGGTTTTTAGGAAACACAGAGCACACTATAGACGACCTCATTGTTAATGAAAACATAGTTTCTAAATTATACACATCCATATTTGCCGTTGCCAAAATATTCATTTTATGGCTAATTTTGGAAGAACCCAGAGCTTCTAAAGCCACAAATCCGACACCTCCCGCGGACGCGTCCGGACGTATTCGCGGACAGTGACCAATAAAGCCTTAAATTTTCATTCTCACAGCCATGCATTTCATTTGGCATAACTCAAATCCTTACAAACTCATGCAACTACGTAAACGACACATACTCATCATTTGTCACAACATCATACATATTACCGGACTATCAAAAATTGACATGTTTAATTATGGTGGAAAAGATCATCCGCGCCTGCCCTTGCCCTTTCTCATGTCATTTCTGTCCTTCTCGCTGAGGTACGAATCGAAGACGCAGTAGGGACCGAGCCAGATCTACTCGTCTTCGGAGTTGTCCGACCCGTGGCTGTCCTCATTCTCCTCCTTGGGTGTCACTCTAGCCATGTTACGGACCATCCGATTCTTCTCTCGGACGAGGACGCGCGTGTGTCTCCGCTGTCGCTTCTTTACAATGCGAACACATATGACTTCCTCCTCTGCGGTCGTCCGCATCAGCCGCCTTCATCGTTGTCATGATGACAGCGAGACATGCCTCGGCCGCTGTCATCCTTTCCTTTCCACTATAGACACAACGGTCCCAGTGGGACTCATACTCCACCGGGCCGATGATGGGGAAGGAAAAATTTGAAGTTCCCAGGACTGTGATGATCCAGCATCGGAGGATCCAAGCACTCGATGCGCCGACCCTATTGAGTCGAATCCGATAGATCATGCTGTCTATCGTGAGCGGTGGAGTGCAATGCGGACGACGATTGCCTTCTTCAACCCGCACGAGACGACACCCCAATTGACGGATCTAGACTCGTCGAAGTCAGATCCACTGCCCTCCATGCTGGAGAAGTGTGGAGATCGCCGGATTAGAGCTGGGTGGCGGAGCGCAGCGAAGTGCAGTGACTAGGGTTTGGTCCGAGAAGGAAATCAGAATGACTATATTTGAGGCTGGGTGGGCATCATAGCCGGGTCCGACGGGGCGGACGCACCTGGGCGCCTCACATCCGTCCTAGAATTGGTCTTGATATGAGGGGTGCCCGTCTGCTCGGAGTGTGACTGATGCTCTCAATGCCGTTGTTGTTTGGGAGTTAGTTGCATGAAGGCAATACGTGCGAATTGATATCATTTTTCTTCAGTTTACATGTTATTAGCATGTCTAGGGCTAGTCGTTACAAAATAGTTTGAACCGTATATTGACGATGCATCTTACCGGCAGGGCGCCGCCGGTGACATGTCATGTTTTTTTTGAAAACCCCCTTGCTTTATAAGTAATCACATGAATGCCCATTATTTTGAAGAAAAAAGACCCTTGAAAGAGCTTTTTTTTCGTTCGCAAGTTTCAAGGGACTCCTTTGAAAGTTTTCATCATGTTGAAGAAATAAATAATGGAACAGAAAAATCCTGCTTGGACGGGAATCGAACTGGCGACATGTCGAAGAGGGGCTGCGCGCTAGCCACATCCCCAAGGAATGGGGAAAAGTTTATTTTAAACCCTGAACTCGTAGAGGTTCGGCAAAGTGAACCCCAAAATCAAAATCCATGTCGATTGTACCGTGAACTATGCAATTCCGGTCCAAATCGGACCCTGGGATTGTTTATCAAATCGGAATTCCAAAGGATGGTCGGGATTGTCTTTTTTAGACAACGGTCCGGGCCTAGTTCGCTGATTTTTTTTTTCTTTTTTTTTCTATTTCTATTTATATAATTTTTTGATGTGTATATGTCCTCATTTTTTTAAAAAAGTTTGTGTTTTCAAAAAACTGTTTGTCTATTTGAAAAAATGTCAAGTTTTTCAACAAAATGTCGCATTTTGAAAAAAATGTTTATCTTTCTGAAAAATGTTCGTGCTTTCAAAACAATGTCTCCAGTTTTTAAATTTGCAAACTTTCGTTCTTAACAATGTTCTCGTCTTCCTGTTTCTTTTGTTTGATATTGTTAAATTGTTGTTCTGAATATCAAAAAATGTTCTCGTGAAAAAAAGTTCAGAAATTGTAAAAAATGTTCTTGCGTTCAAAATATGTTCATATTCCCAAAGAATGACAGAGTTTCAAAATTTGCTCTGGATTTTTAAAACTGTCCATATTTGGAAAAATGTTTCGGGATTTCATAAAAATGTTTGTATTTCAAAGAGTGTCCAAAATTTCAAAAAATGTTCTTGCTTTTTAGTTTTTTCACTACTTACGAAAAATGTTTGTGTTTCAAGAAATCCGTGTTCCTATAGTTCAAAACATTTTAATATGTTCTGCATATTCAAGAAATTCTTCGTATTTTCAAAAAATGTTTTTGTTTTCATTTTGTTCTTTTTAAAACGTTTGCTATTACGAAAAATGATTTGAATTTTAGATTTTTTGCTATATTATTTAGGAAATCCCAGAAACGCTATTTCGGCATAAAAAAGATTTTAATTCGAAACACTATTCATCCAATGCAAGGAATAATAACTAAGGTTATGTTTGCGACCTGATGTTTGAATGGAGTGTGAGTTACATGCAAAACATGTGCGTTTGTCTTTTTCATTAAGGAAGATTTGCATGATTTTGTCGTGTCGTGGAAACAAAAAGCTAACCAGTCAGGATTTTGGAAGCAGCCAGCTAGGTAGGCAGTAAGACATTCACGTGCCTGTTGTGTGTTTGTTGGGAGCAAGCGGGGCGGACCACGGCCGACTGCACGCCAGTGAGGATGGCTGTGGGGGTCGAGCAAGCGGCAGACGGTTGGGCTGCTGGAAGCGGTGCACCTAGTGGGCGGCGGCAATGAGCAATGACGCAATGTACTCCGGCAAAGGGTCCGTCTTGAGATTTCGCCACACCTTGATTTTTTTTCCTCCGTCACTGTTCAAAACTATGAAAGATCGCTGCTGCGGTGTGGCAGAGGCAGACACTGCATACTTACGGCCACAGGACCCAGTCACAGGGACGAAGCCAACATGTATGCATAGAGAGGGCAAATTTGTTTAAAGTTTATATAAAATAAAACATCCACTAACATAGTAGAAAAGTAAATGTGTTAGGAGGGTCTAGCCCCCCTCGTCCCCCCTAGATTCGTCTCTGCCCAGGCAGCCATGGCACAGAGGTGCAAGAGGCGGAGGATGAGGCACGCAACAAGCGCTCTAGCTTGCCCGTCGCCCGCCCGTTGCTTTTTTAATCTGGTGATCGTGACACAACAAATGGACCGGCCTAGGCTACTCATCTTTGCACAAAACACATGCATTTGGAAAAATTTAAGTGGGTCGACCCAGTAGGGAGTAGGGTGTGCGCCTGTTAGATTTTTTTCGAACGGAAAATAATAATTTAAACCGGCCCATCAGATGAATCCCAGTTGACATGGTACGAGGGTTCAGTTTAGACCGAAATTCTATAGTTCAGGATACAATCTATCGAGATTTCGACTTGAGAGTTCATTTCGTCCATCCGATACAAGTTCAAGGTTTAAATTAGACGTTTTTCATAGCGACGCTGGTCTGGAAGATAGACGAGATATCTGCATTTTTTTCCATTTCGCGTTATTAGCGCGTGTGCTGGGGCTCATTCGTTGCCCAGTTTTTTTTGAGGGGTGCCCAGGTTCCTTTTCATTTCTCTTAGTATGCTCTAGTTTTATTTCCTGTTTTGGCTTATTTTCAGCTTCATTCTCTTCTTATTATTTTTTCATTCACTCGGTTGGTTTTTCTCCTGAATTTTTAAGATACTTCTTTTTAAGATAAGCTTCAGTATATGATAAATATGTTTCCAAATACACATGAACATCTTTTAATATATACTAAGCACTTTTTTGCGTACAATGATTTTTAATGGACGATGAACTTTCCTTTACAAACGGTGAACACATTTTTAATATACTGAACTTTTGGTATTATATGTTGAACGTTTGTGTAATATAAGATTTGATGAACATTTTATATAATGTGCAGTAAAATTTTAGTGATTTATAGTAAACTTTTTCTTAATACACGATGATTATTTTGACATTGTGTATTTCAAAAAATGTTCAACGTGTATTTAAAATTTATGATGTAAAATCATTACTGCATTTCAAGAAACACGTTGATTTTTTATAAATCATCCCTGCTTCCCTTTGCGAAGGGACAATCTACTTACTTGTCATGTTGAGTCAACTTTTTATTCCAATCGAAATCTATTACTTGGCAAGCATCATGTGGTGGGGAAGATCCAAATATATATATCTAGTCAAATATATATGATCATGATTCATTATTGTTGTCAATGATATTTATGATAAGTACGTTGGGAGGCAAAACATTAAGCCCCTATATTTCTGTGTGTTCGATGGTTGTTGTTTGTCTTAAAAATATGCTTTGAGTACCAACAATCATAGAAGACTATATGATAATTGAGTATGTGGAGCTCTTACTTAGACTTGATGATGCATTGAAGTTGTTTGATGATTAAGAACATATGATGTTGAGTTTCAAGAGAATGCATTGTTTGAACCATGACATGTGAATTGATTGCTACTCAACCATGATGATTGATATGTCTCAAACGTATTTATAATTTTTGATTGTTCCGTGCAATTATGTTATCATTTTAGAACACTTTTTAGACACTTATCTATCGATTTATATTATTTTTGAGCATTAACCCATGGAACCAGTGCCCAGTGCCAATTGCTATTTTCTGTGTGTTTTTTCACTTTTCAGGTTCCAGTACCAAATGAAGCCCAATTGACCTGAAACTTTTGTGAAATTTGTCTGGTCCAAAATAAGATCATGGAGCATAGGAAGAAGGCCGAGAGGCACACAAGGCCCACACAAGCCATGAGACCACAACCTGGTGGGCGGTGTGATGGCTTGTGGTCGCCTCGTGGCTCTTCCCACCTTGTTTTCTGGCTTATAAATTCCTATTTACCCTAAAAACTCCAGAGGAGGTCCCGAAACACTTTTTATGCCGCCGCAAGTCTCCGTTCTGATGGGAGGCCATTTAGAGCTCCGTTCCGGCACTCTACCGGTGGGGGGATCGATCATGTTGGGCTTCTTCATCAACCTTGCTCCCCTCATGATGATGTGTGAATAGTTCACCACAGACCTACGGGTCCATAGCAGTACCTAGATGGCATCTCTCTCTCTCTTTGATCTTCAATACGATGATCATCACAGCTTCGCTTTGATCTATATGATGTAACTCTTTTGTACGGTGTGTTTGTTGGGATCCGATGAATTTTGGGTTTATGTTCAGATTATTCATGATAAATATTTGAGTGTCTTATGATATATAATATGATTCTTATGTGCATGATTATGATGGTTTCGTAATTTTCTCCGGTCAATTGAAATAGTTTGGCCAACTAGATTGATATTTCTTTGGTGAGAGAGGTGCATTGTAGTAGGTTCAACCTGGCAAGTTTCTATATCGCAGTGATAGAAGGGGACAAGTTGCGTCTTTGTGTTGCTGCTACTAAGGGTAAACGATGGGCTTTATTCATATTAGTTGAGTTTACCTTGTCTACATCATGTTATCTTACTCCAAGCATTACTTGTCATGAACTTAATACATAGAGAGACAGACATAGAAGCACTCTTGAAGTGAAGTAGTAGTAATAGGTGCAGGCAGGAGTTAGCCTATTTGTTTATGGATGAAAGGGGTTGAGATGGACCTAGAGGGGGGGGGGGTGAATAGGTACAATTACAAATTTTAACGGTTACTTAGCAATTTTAGGCAATAATGTGGAATATGAAAATGAGCCTAAAAATTGCAAGGGTGAAGGTTAGGCCTTGTGTACCAAGCACGACAACAAGTAGGATATAATAAAGCACAAGTAAGTAATCAAAGGCTGCTAACAAGTAGGAAGTTAGGGTTAGGGATAACCGCAACTCCGAGAGACAAGGCTGTATGCCGATGTTCACTTCCTTGGAGGGAAGCTACGTCACCGTTTAGAGAGGTGGGTGTTACCACGAAGGCATACCAACGCCACGAAGGCTCACCCTATTCTCTCCTTGAGACAACACCACGAAGGCGTTTCTCAACCACTAGTGGTAAACCTTTGAGGTGGCCTCCAAACCCTCATAGTAGTAGATGTAGAAAGTATCGGTCTACTTGTCTCGAACGTGATGCCTATATGTATGATCATTGCCTTAGATATCGTCATGACTTTGCGCGATTCTATCAATTGCTCGACAGTAATTTGTTCACCCACCGTAATATTTGCTATTTTGAGAGAAGCCTCTAGTGAACACTATGGCCCCCAGGTCTACTTCACATTATATTTCCAAGCCTTACACTTTTACTTCATTGCACTTTCCGCCTTCAGATCTCACTTTGCAATCAATCTTGAAGGGATTGACAACCCCTTTATAGCGTTGGGTGCAAGCTCTTTTGTGTTTGCGCAGGTACTCTGGACTTGACGAAATTCTCCTACTGGATTGATACCTTGGTTCTCAAACTGAGGGAAATACTTACTGCTCCTGTGCCGCATCACCCTTTCCTCTTCAAGGGAAAAACCACCGCAAGCCAAGTCTCCGTCAACGTGCCAATTTCTGGCGCTGTTGTTTGAGAAGTAGCAGAAGGATTTCTGGCGCCGTTGCCGGGGAGGATCAAGTCAAGAACTCATCCAAGTAAGTGTCGCAAACTTATCTCTTGCATTTACTTTTTTTGCCTCTCGTTTTCCTCTCCCCCACTTCTGAAAAACAAAAATTTACATTTTTTTGCCTTTTTCGTTTGCCCTTTTCGTTTGCCCTTTTCTCTCGCTTGCTTTCTGTTTGCTTGTGTGCTATGTGCCTTCAATATGCTTGCATCTTCGCTTGCTGAAAATCTAGTGATATGGATCCTCATCCACTTGCTAATCTCTTTAAGAGATCCAATTATGTTGATCCAATTGCTAGTGAGTTTTGTGCACTAGATTTTATCTATGGAGTTTTGCTTGAGATGCATGAATCTGAAAATCGTGATGAAGAAATTTATGAAGTGATTCACGAGGGCTCCTTGAATGAAAAGCATGATTGCAATGGTTTCACTATAAATCCTGTTAGTGTCAATCATGCTAAAAATATGCAAAACCCTAAGCTTGGCGATGCTAGTTTTGCTTTGTCCACTACTTATTGCAATGATCATGATTGGGGTAATGATTTTTCTTATGATCTTAAAAATTTGTTTAAGCCTCATGATGAATATGATATTTGCAATAATATTGAAAGTGGGTTTGGAGAAGTCATGACTTTAGTTGATGATAATCCCACTATTTTTGAAGAGCGCCAACTTTGCATGCATGTGGATCATGAAAAGAATATCCTTTGTGATAGCTATATTGTCGAATTTGATTTTGATCCCACATGTAAATGCTATGAGAGAGGAAAATATTGTGGTAGAAACTTTCCTGTTACCCAATTACCTCTCGTTATGCGGAGATTGCTATTGTCTCTTTCTTCTTCCTTGCATATGTGTCACGCCCAAGATGCGACCCTATCCTCAATCTGGCACGAAGGCCTCGTCAGGGATAGAAGCGCATCTCGTCGTGTCGCAAGAATGGATATCGCTACAAGTACATGTACTGAAAAGAAGAGATATATATAGAGTTGGCTTACACTCGCCACAAGTTACATCAGAGTCACATCAGTACATTACATAATCATCAAGAGTAAGAGCAGGGTGCGACTACGGACGAAAACAAACGAGAAAAATAAGAACGACGTCCATCCTTGCTATCCCAGGCCGTCGGCCTGGAACCCATCCTAGATCGATGAAGAAGAAGAAGAAGAAGCAACTCCAAATGAACAATCAACGCGCTCGCGTCAAGTAACCTTTACCTGTACCTGCAACTGGTGTTGTAGTAATCTGTGAGCCACAGGGGACTCAACAATCTCATTTCCAAAGGTATCAAGACTAGCAAAGCTTAATGGGTGAGGTATGGTTAAGTGGTGAGGTTGCAGCAGCGGCTAAGCATATATTTGGTGGCTAAACTTACGAGTACAAGAAACAAGAGGGAGAAGATCTACGCATAACGGACGTGAACTACTGATGATCAAATGAATGATCCTGAACACCTACCTACGTCAGACATAACCCCACCGTGTCCTCGATCGGAGAAGGAACTCACGAAAGAGACAGTCACGGTTACGCACACAGTTGGCATGTTTTAATTAAATTAATTTCAAGTTATCTAGAACCAGTGTTAAACAAAGTTTCCACGATGCCACATAACCGCGGGCACGGCTTTCCAAAAAGATTTAACCCTGCAGGGGTGCTCCAACTAGTCCATCACAAATTACCACAAGCCGCATAGAAATCCTCAATCACGAAGCTCGCGATCTCGTCGGATTCCCTAGTGGAAAACCTCAACTCTGAGATTACCCAAAGCATCACCGGAATCCCGATGCACAAGATATCTCGTCAAAGGTAAAACTAATCCAGCAAGGCCGCCCGACGTGTCGACGATCCCGATAGGAGTCGCGTACCTCGTTCTCAGGACACGACGGATGAGCGATGGTTACCACGCCAAACGCCGAGTTGCCCCGGGTAGCGTTAATAAGCTGCTCTGTTTTGAACCAACACTCATGAGGAGCACTGGCCCGGGGGTTGATTAAAATAGTCCGCGGGTGCCGGCGGGTCCCTATGCATTATTATTAGGTTATTAGGCAAATGTAGTACCAATGTTGGGCCTTGCCAGACCAGCTTTAATCTAAAACGAATTATCAAGGGGGTCCCCATAACAACCCCGATCGTGTTAGGAGCGCTCAATTATGGAACATAACACCGGTAGCCGGTAACTAAAGGGGGCAAAGGTGGAACAAAACACCAGGCTAGAAAGGCCGAGCCTTCCACCTTTTACCAAGTATATAGGTGCATTAAATTACATAGCATTAATATGGTGATATAACAAGGAACCCATGCTTTCACATGGAAGCATCTGCACCTGCAACTAGCAACGCTATCAACAGGGTTAAGCAAGCGGTATCATAGCCAATCAGTGGTTTGCTAGGTTGAACAGGTTGAAGGTTATGATGGCATTGTTGAGAGGCTGAATTTAATAGGTGGTAGGTAACGAGACATAAATGATAGAAGTGATAATCTAGCATGGCAATGATAGTAATGGTATCTGGGGAAATGATCATCTTGCCTGAGATCCCGCTTGGAAGAAGGATGCCTCCGTGAAGCAGACGAACCGACGTAGTCGAACGAGTCCTCACAATCCGGCACACGTGCGGAGCTCTATCGAGACGAAGCAAACCGGAAACACAAATCATCACACGGAATTCACCACACGATGGACAACACAAATGATGCATGAGCAGCTGAAAACATGCAAGTCACGGCATGACAAATCACACAATCAAACACTACACATTAAGTGAAGTTCAATATGCACGAGTTGCATATTGACGAAACTACACGTTAATTATTTAGTTAATTCCCGGTTATCTACACGGCAATATTAATGTTGTCAAACATGCAAGAGGTGAAGCGGAAGTTAAACTACCTATCTAGGCATTTTAAGTGAGGTCGGAAATGACATATAGCACCTCCGAAACGACCTCACATGTTAATTTACAATTCTGTCCAGATCTGAATTAACACCTTTAATTAGTTGTTAAACAGAAAAACAAATAGGTTCACGTGATTCTACGCGTCAAGGCAAGCAATCTACACATAAAGAACATCTCCAACGGAGCTACGGATCAAAAGATACAAGCACCGCAAGATATGATGGCATGAATGCAAAATGTGTGCAACGGCGGCTACGAGCACTTCAAAACATCCAACCAGCAAGGGAAAATGAAACTACACGAGATTCTAAGCAAGTTTCATATAGGACACGATCAAATCGGAGCTACGGTTCAACATCTACAAGCAAAACAAGAAAACACTACAAGTAAAACAAGAAAACACTACAATCTGCAAAACAAGAAAACACTATTTCAGACTTAGTGAAAATTACACCTCATGAAAGTGCAGTTTTCGATCTGAAGCAATATTGACAGCAGAAAAACCTATAGCTACAGGACTCCAAGTGACATGAAACTTAACAGCATGCTAGAGAAACATAAGGGGGACAACTAACTCAATTGGACCAACGTCAAAAGAGCTACAGATCACAAGATGCAAGCAAGACAAGACAGCCACAAAATAATAACAGATTCCAGACTTAGAAATATTTCAGCTCCTCTAAAACAGCACTATTTCTACCAACTTGAGAGCAAGCAAACAACACCTAAACATGCATTTCTATTGCAACTAAAAATACCACGGGCTAACCAAAACATCCAAGATCAACTCTCTAGTTGACAATTAATTCAAACGAGGCACGAAATAAATCCTACGAACTAAACAAGAGGGCAACTTAGCAAAATATCTAGCGAACTAACTTCCTCAAAAGCTAAAACTAATTGCACAGAAAAATCCATGGGATTTTTCTACCCCGGAAACATATAAAATATGTGGGGTTTGCAACACAAAATAATGCCACACATTAATGCGAGATAATCACATATATATAGGAAAATAATCTACTGGCAATCCATACACGCAAAAATACAATTGATCGCTCTAAAATACATGGATAAATAGTCCCTAAAACGTAGGCATTTCTAAAATGGCATACGGGCAATACGGTCTAGCGCGAAAAATAAATACGGCGTCAATCCTATTGAAACAGCACGCAAAACTAGGCGTTTGGCACGTTAAACTACGACAAATAATTGTGCAAGTTGGAAATTCGTAATCTACGCGGAATTCTACATGAAAAACATATATTACTCGTCTCGATCTGATTTACGAAATAGAAACTACGGTCGTTTAAATATCTAGCATCTCTCCTGAAAAATAATTAAATTCGCAGGAATCTAAAAAAAAAAGAAACGGCCCGAAACTGCTAGCGCGGGATAACTAAATCACACTCGAGCGCAACATAGGGTCTGGTGGGGAAACTCTTACCTCGGGCCATGGCCCGGATCTGCAAAGGGGAGCTGGGCCGAGCTACCTGGGCCTGGGGGAGCGAAGGCCTCAGGCGCTCGGGTTGGAGGAGGCCGGCTGGAGCTGGCGAACTGGGCCGGATCTGGCCTCGCCAGACCAAGGCGAGCTGGGCCGTGGGGCGCCCGAGGCCCAGGCGGCCGGCTGCGCTAGCGAGGGAGCGAGCACTCTCGTCGGTTGCTCCCGATCCCGCAGGAGCCGGCGACGGCGGCGCAGGGGAAGGGGGACCGGCGGCGAGGAACCAGCAGGTGCGGCCGGGGATCACGGGACCCGGCGAGGTCTGGCACGGCGACGGTCGGCTTGCCGGATCCGGGCGGCGGCAGAAGGGGAAACACGGCGGCGCGCCATGGCGGGGCAGGCAGTTTCAACGAACTGCTGCTGCTGTTGGCGGCGGGCAGGGTCCGAGGCGGCGGGGCACGGCTCCGGGGCGAGGCGGGGCTCCAGCCCGGCGGCGAGCGGGAGGACTCCGGCGAGGGCTGGCTCGGGCAGGGGGAGCAGCTCGGGAGGAGCGGGGCGGCTCCGATCTGGGCCCAGGCGGGCCTGGATCGGGCCTGGCGGGCCGGCGGCGGCTGCGGGAGAGAGAGAGTCTACGGGAGGAGAGCTAGGGTTAGGGGTAGGCGGCACGGAAATCAAGGAGGGATTAGAGGGAGGCTGTCCGAAAATTAGAAGGGGTCTATATATAGACAAACGAGGGGGCTAGGTTAACCGGAATCGCGTTCCGGATCCAACCGCGGGGTCGGATTCGGACGATTCCGAACGCGGGTATGGGTACGCGGCCGTGTAGAGGGAATATCCGGAGACGAGAGCGAGAACGGGCGACGCGGCACGAATTTTAAAAACACCGACAGACGTCAGACGGTAGACCGAATACGGTGCCACTACGGTCGACCGTTCGGGTACCAGACGAACTCCGATCGCGACGAAATTCGACAGGCGGCTTAGCTATGACTAATCACGACCGCACGTCAAATCTCAACCCGATCAGAGAAAGTTTTAAACGCACTTTAAAAACATGGTTTCGACGGTGCCGCGGGCACGTGCGAGTGCGGTCAGGCTCGGAATGAACAACGACGATAACCGGCAACTAACAACGGATGCAAGTTTTGGAAACGGGAAGCAATGGAGACGCCGATGCAGTGCAGATGATGCGCATGATGCGATGATGATGCGACAAATAAAATAAGCCACACGACAAAAACGGAAAGAGAGGGGAATCTTCTGGAACGTCGGCATCGGGCTGTCACAACTCTCCTACACTACAAGAGGATCTCGCCCCGAGATCCAAGAATGAAAGGGGAAGAGGATGAGAAAGAACAAGGTAAAATTTAGTCGCTTCTTGACAAACGAGTGAAACGAACGATCCTTGAAGGTAGCAAAGAGATGAGAAATGATATGAGATAGAAACGAGAATTCACGGAAAATTTCGGCAGCACTTCGGTAGGAAAATGGGACAAAAAATTCGAAAAGGTAGGAGAATTAGACAATATTCACAACAAACAAGTAAATAATGCAAGGGAACACCATGATCTTGATAGAACAACAAGATAGACCCCAAAGAGCAACATCACAATGCCTGCGGAACAATAGAATAGGAACTAGCTCATACGGAAGAAGAGAATGAAGGGAGAATGACAACTACTAACTCCAATGAACTTGGCAAGCATCCTTGCAAGAAGAATTGGACGAAGTTGTTGGAAAAACAACAACGAAAAGAACAAGACAGTAGTGGGCTTATGGAAATCATCACAACATTTATGAGGTGACAACCAACCACTAAAAGAAACAAGGGTTGATTGGGAGAAACAAGATATGAACAATTTCTTACACCAAGAGGATACAATGAGAACTTGGATTAATGACAAGCACCACGATAGCACAATCCATAGGAAAAGTTTTAGGTGAAGTCCAAACCAAGATAGCTCAAAGAAGAAATCATGGGTTGAAAATATCTCATGATCACAGAATTGGTGGGTTTAATTATCTCATTCTTGAAAGGAAAACTCTTTGAGGCTCCTACACTAACAAGAAGGCTATAATACCACCTCAAAGGATAAAGGAAGAACAATTGCACATATAAATGCAAGAGAAAGGATACTTGAGGTTCTCCAACAAGAATCTTGAAGAACACTTGAGAATGAATTGATATCATGACGAACCACCATGAAGGACCTCCGTATACAAATGAATGATGCAAAGATATGAAGGATGAAAGAATAAGATTATGACCTTGCCAAACTTTAGATGAAGCTTCACAAAGAGATACTTGACAAAACTTGGAACTCCGGAAAAACAAAGATAGCGCTTGAGAAAAGAATTGATATCTTGAGCCACTCCGGAATAAGAATTGAAATCTCTTGGAAGAAGGAAAAACAAAAATAAGAATTATGTTATGCTTATCCTTCATCAAGTTAAATTGATGACAAGCAACGGATTTAGCATACAACTTATTCCTCTTGCAAGAATCTTGAAGAGATAGAGAGATAAGCACCACATGACGCATAATTGAAGGAAGCACCGGTTAGAATTCACAATTGAATGGGAACACCACGAATTAATGGAGATGCAAGATAATGAAGAGATCATGAGCCACCTGAGAGAAAACTAGAACAAGGCACCAGAATAATCGAGAGACGAACGAAGAGATACAATTGATAAGAATTGCGGATGAAAGCTGAAAGCTGAGAACGAAGAATCTTCTGAAATGATGGCCTTCGGAGGATCGAGAAATAAAAACAACTCATAGAAGCACCGGATAGCAAGAAGGGATCACTCATGATTGGAGCAAATACGATGACGACACCAAGCTGAAAAGATGAATTTCCAAGAGAATGGACCAAGATTGAGAGAAACACTCATTCGAATCTCCAATGGAGAAAAAGACGAGAAGAACCTCACCAAGAATAACTGAGACACTCCGGAATAAGAAAGAATGAAAGGTTGAGCCATATGAGAATTAATTACGAATAGACCTGGAAGAAGGAATATGACTGATGAAAATCATACTTACGTCATAGTTGAAAAGAATTAAAGATCTCCGGATGACTACATGAGCCAGACAAGATCCTGGGAAAACCTGTGGGTTATGGGCCCACTCAAAGAAACCACCGTTGAAAAGATTGAAAGAAAGATAGAATGCACCAGTATGAAGAGAACTAGATGAGGTTAGTAGCTCAAAAATAATTACAGAATTGAAAACAGAAACTTCTGGGATAACTTCAACGCTCCGGATAGAAAGAGAGAAATGACAACAAGAAGATAGACTGATAAAAATTTCCAACATAGGAAAGAATTACAAGGATGAAAAGGATATGATAACACGGACAACTGAATTAAATTCACCGGGTAAGAGAGAAAAGAAGAGACAACGGAAGCACAATGAAAAGAAAACTCTTGGAAGAAAATTGAATCACTGAGAAAAAGGGTGGGAGGGTGGGGAAAAACAAAGACAACTTGAGACAGATGAGATGAACTCCGGATGGAATAAAAGAATGCTCTTGACAAATTGGAGAGGATTGAATCCACTTGAGGAGAAGCACACCGGTAAAAATGGAATTGATACGACGACTCCGGTTGACAAGAATTGATAAGACAACTGATTGAGCAAAAGAATTTGCATTCTCACATGAAAATATGAGAACACCTCTTAGGAAGGATCTGAAATCACCACTTGACATCGAAGCAACTCAAAATACCATATTAAAACAAAACAAAGGGTGAGGCTTACGAAACAAGCCAGAACAAACTCATGAGAAAGATTTCCGTTCGATATTTTCGTGGACAGGATCGCACGGGCTCGATTTTACAGTAGTCACCAAGTGCAAGGCAGTGCACCTGACATACGAAGCGTCCCCGAGTCGTAGCAAGCAACAAGGACTCTTTAAGACACAACGTGTACCGCTGTAAGTCGACCGTGAACAAACGAATCCACTAGATGTCGAACCCCAACCTAACATCATGCATTTGTTGGAAGATTGTCCTATAAGCAACTACTTGAATTCCCACCTATGAATTCCCGAAATATCTGGTCATGCAATCTGGTACACGGATACAAGGAGTAATAATCACACAACCTATACTAACCCGTCACTTGTATCACATCCGTCAACACACGACCAGAATCTCGGACCTTCATCTACAACAGACCCTCGTGATCACAACGATACAAAGTATGGCAGTACCCCCGAACAATCTGCACCAGTACTGGGGACATCGGGGTTATCTCGCCACTACTAGTATTGAAGCAATTACGAACATCCTTCGTTCTTAGATACTAAGAAATCTGAATGATAACGATGTGCTCAAGAATTCCCTGGAGCTCAACTCCCCAGAAGAAAATCAAGTCAGACGGGAGGCACCAAGACAGAACTCCGTCACATTGGCATCATATAGATTCCAAGAATATTCGCGTGATCCTAAATTTTTTTTTGAGTGAGAAGAGGAGTAGAATAAATTATTACGTCAAGATTCCTCACCAGAGCATAGAAGAGGAGAAAAAAGAATCCTATTCTCCGATATATAACTAAGACTCAAATAGTTTTTTCACTAGACTTGACTCGGCCATGTCCGATCAATCAAGGGGGCTCCTAGGTCGGTCCTTGCTCTGATACCAACTTGTCACGCCCACGATGCGACCCTATCCTCAATCTGGCACGAAGGCCTCGTCAGGGATAGAAGCGCATCTCGTCGTGTCGCAAGAATGGATATCGCTACAAGTACATGTACTGAAAAGAAGAGATATATATAGAGTTGGCTTACATTCGCCACAAGTTACATCAGAGTCACATCAGTACATTACATAATCATCAAGAGTAAGAGCAGGGTCCGACTACGGACGAAAACAAACGAGAAAAATAAGAACGACGTCCATCCTTGCTATCCCAGGCTGCCGGCCTGGAACCCATCCTAGATCGATGAAGAAGAAGAAGAGGAAGTAACTCCAAATGAACAATCAACGCGCTCGCGTCAAGTAACCTTTACCTGTACCTGCAACTGGTGTTGTAGTAATCTGTGAGCCACAGGGGACTCAGCAATCTCATTTCCAAAGGTATCAACACTAGCAAAGCTTAATGGGTGAGGTATGGTTAAGTGGTGAGGTTGCAGCAGCGGCTAAGCATATATTTGGTGGCTAAACTTACGAGTACAAGAAACAAGAGGGAGAATATCTACGCATAACGGACGTGAACTACTGATGATCAAATGAATGATCCTGAACACCTACCTACGTCAGACATAACCCCACCGTGTCCTCGATCGGAGAAGGAACTCACGAAAGAGACAGTCACGGTTACGCACACAGTTGGCATGTTTTAATTAAATTAATTTCAAGTTATCTAGAACCAGTGTTAAACAAAGTTTCCACGATGCCACATAACCGCGGGCACGGCTTTCCGAAAAGATTTAACCCTGCAGGGGTGCTCCAACTAGTCCATCACAAATTACCACAAGCCGCATAGAAATCCTCAATCACGAAGCTCGCGATCTCGTCGGATTCCCTAGTGGAAAACCTCAACTCTGAGATTACCCAAAGCATTACCGGAATCCCGATGCACAAGATATCTCGTCAAAGGTAAAACTAATCCAGCAAGGCCGCCCGACGTGTTGACGATCCCGATAGGAGTCGCGTACCTCGTTCTCAGGACACGACGGATGAGCGATGGTTACCACGCCAAACGCCGAGTTGCCCCGGGTAGCGTTAATAAGCTGCTCTGTTTTGAACCAACACTCATGAGGAGCACTGGCCCGGGGGTTGATTAAAATAGTCCGCGGGTGCCGGCGGGTCCCTATGCATTATTATTAGGTTATTAGGCAAATGTAGTACCAATGTTGGGCCTTGCCAGACCAGCTTTAATCTAAAACGAATTATCAAGGGGGTCCCCATAACAACCCCGATCGTGTTAGGAGCGCTCAATTATGGAACATAACACCGGTAGCCGGTAACTAAAGGGGGCAAAGGTGGAACAAAACACCAGGCTAGAAAGGCCGAGCCTTCCACCTTTTACCAAGTATATAGGTGCATTAAATTACATAGCATTAATATGGTGATATAACAAGGAACCCATGCTTTCACATGGAAGCATCTGCACCTGCAACTAGCAACGCTATCAACAGGGTTAAGCAAGCGGTATCATAGCCAATCAGTGGTTTGCTAGGTTGAACAGGTTGAAGGTTATGATGGCATTGTTGAGAGGCTGAATTTAACAGGTGGTAGGTAACGAGACATAAACGATAGAAGAGATAATCTAGCATGGCAATGATAGTAATGGTATCTGGGGAAATGATCATCTTGCGTGAGATCCCGCTTGGAAGAAGGATGCCTCCGTGAAGCAGACGAACCGACGTAGTCGAACGGGTCCTCACAATCCGGCACGCGTGCGGAGCTCTATCGAGACGAAGCAAACCGGAAACACAAATCATCAAATGGAATTCACCACACGATGCACAACACAAATGATGCATGAGCAGCTGAAAATATGCAAGTCACGGCATGACAAATCACACAATCAAACACTACACATTAAGTGAAGTTCAATATGCACGAGTTGCATATTGACGAAACTCCACGTTAATTATTTAGTTCACTCCCGGTTATCTACACGGAAATATTAATGTTGTCAAACATCCAAGAGGTGAAGCGGAAGTTAAACTACCTATCTAGGCATTTTAAGTGAGGTCGGAAATGACATATAGCACCTCCGAAACGACCTCACATGTTAATTTACAATTCTGTCCAGATCTGAATTAACACCTTTAATTAGTTGTTAAACAGAAAAACAAATAGGTTCACGTGATTCTACGCGTCAAGGCAAGCAATCTACACATAAAGAACATCTCCAACGGAGCTACGGATCAAAAGATACAAGCACCGCAAGATATGATGGCATGAATGCAAAATGTGTGCAACGGCGGCTACGAGCACTTCAAAACATCCAACCAGCAAGGGAAAATGAAACTACACTAGATTCTAAGCAAGTATCATATAGGACACGATCAAATCGGAGCTACGGTTCAACATCTACAAGCAAAACAAGAAAACACTACAATCTGCCAAAATCAGCCACATAGCATTTTCTACGCCCCACAACTACGGCTATACAACTCCGATATGCACAAGCAAGGCATGACACGGAAGAGGGCAAGAAGCACTACTACAAACATCTAACAACAACTAGCGTGGAAGCAAGGAGCACTAGGAAAAGAAGACACAAAATGACATCTCACGCACTATTTCAGACTTAGTGAAAATTACACCTCATGAAAGTGCAGTTTTTGATCTGAAGCAATATTGACAGCAGCAAAACCTATAGCTACAGGACTCCAAGTGACATGAAACTTAACAGCATGCTAGAGAAACATAAGGGGGACAACTAACTCAATTGGACCAACGTCAAAAGATCTACAGATCACAAGATGCAAGCAAGACAAGAGAGCCACAAAATAATAACAGATTCCAGACTTAGAAATATTTCAGCTCCTCTAAAACAGCACTATTTCTAGCAACTTGAGAGCAAGCAAACAACACCTAAACATGCATTTCTATTGCAACTAAAAATACCACGGGCTAAACAAAACATCCAAGATCAACTCTCTAGTTGACAACTAATTCAAACGAGGCATGGAATAAATCCTACGAATTAAACAAGAGGGCAACTTAGCAAAATATCTTGCGAACTAACTTCCTCAAAAGCTAAAACTAATTGCACAGAAAAATCCATGAGATTTTTCTACCCCGGAAACATAGAAAATATGTGGGGTTTGCAACACAAAATAATGCCACACATTAATGCGAGATAATCACCTATATACGGGAAAATAATCTACCGGCAATCCATACACGCAAAAATACAATTGATCGCTCTAAAATACATGGATAAATAGTCCCTAAAACGTAGGCATTTCTAAAACGGCATACGGGCAATACGGTCTAGCGCGAAAAATAAATACGGCGTCAATCCTATTGAAACAGCACGCAAAACTTGGCATTTGGCACGTTAAACTACGACAAATAATTGTGCAAGTTGGAAATTCGTAATCTACGCGGAATTCTACATGAAAACCATATATTACTCGTCTCGATCCGATTTACGAAATAGAAACTACGGTCGTTTAAATATCTAGCATCTCTCCTGAAAAATAATTAAATTCGCAGGAATCTAAAAAAAAAGAAACGGCCCGAAACTGCTAGCGCGGGATAACTAAATCACACTCGAGCGCAACATAGGATCTGGTGGGGAAACTCTTACCTCGGGCCATGGCCCGGATCTGCAGAGGGGAGCTGGGCCGAGCTACCTGGGCCTGGGGGAGCGAAGGCCTGAGGCGCTGGGGTTGGAGGAGGCCGATTGGAGCTGGCGAACTGGGCTGGATCTGGCCTCGCCAGACCAAGGCGAGCTGAGCCGTGGGGCGCCCGAGGCCCAGGCGGCCGGCTGCGCTGGCGAGTGAGCGAGCACTCCCGTCGGTTGCTCCCGATCCCGCAGGAGCCGCCGGCGGCGGCGCAGGGGAAGGGGGACCGGCGGCGAGGAACCAGCAGGTGCGGCCGGGGATCGTGGGACCCGGCGAGGTCTGGCACGGCGACGGTCGGCTCGCCGGATCCGGGCGACGGCAAAAGGGGAAACGCGGCGGCGCGCCATGGCGGGGCAGGCAGTTCCAACGAACTGCTGCTGCTGCTGGCGGCGGGCAGGGTCCGAGGCGGCAGGGCTCTGGCCGGTGGCGGCGGCTGCTGGCCGGTGGCGGGGCACGGCTTCGGGGCGAGGCGGGGCTCCAGCCCGGCGGCGAGCGGGAGGACTCCGACGAGGGCTAGCTCGGGAAGGAGGAGCAGCTCGGGAGGAGCGGGGCGGCTCCGATCTGGGCCCAGGCGGGCCTGGATCGGGCCTGGCGGGCCGGCGGCGGCTGCGGGAGAGAGAGTCTGCGGGAGGAGAGCTAGGGTTAGGGGTAGGCGGCGTGGAAATCAAGGAGGGATTAGAGGGAGGCTGTCCAAAAATTAGAAGGGGTCTATATATAGACAAACGAGGGGGCTAGGTTAACCGGAATCGCGTTCCGGATCCAACCGCGGGGTCGGATTCGGACGATTCCGAACGCGGGTATGGGTACGCGGCCGTGTAGAGGGAATATCCGGAGACGAGAGCGAGAACGGGCGACATGGCATGAAATTTAAAAACACCGACAGACGTCCGACGGTAGACCGAATACGGTGCCGCTACGGTCGACCGTTCGGGTACCAGAGGGACTCCGATCGCGACAAAATTGGACAGGCTGCTTAGCTATGACTAATCACGACCGCACCTCAAATCTCAACCCGATCAGAGAAAGTTTTAAACGCACTTTAAAAATAGGGTTTCGACGGTGCCGCGGGCGCGTTCGAGTGCGGTCAGGCTCGGAACGAACAACGACGATAACCGGCAACTAACAACGGATGCAAGTTTTGAAAACGGGCAGCAATGGAGACGCCGATGCAATGCAGATGATGCGCATGATGCGATGATGATGCGACAAATAAAATAAGCCACACGAAGAAAACGGAAAGAGAGGGGAATCTTCTGGAACGTCGGCATCGGGCTGTCACAATATGGTAACTCTTGGTTGTCTTGACAATCTGTTTTCCTATAAAACGCCTATACACAGGAAGTATGTTAGACTTAGATGTGATTTTCACATGCTTTATGATGCTCTCGTTGTGCTTCAATTCTTGTCTTTTGTATGAGCATCATTGAATTATCAATGCCTAGCTAAGGGCGTTAAACAATAGCGCTTGTTGGGAGGCAACCAATTGAATTTATCTTTTTCTTTCTGTTTTTCTGCGTCCACACCATCATAATTCTGTTATGATTGTGTCTTTTGTGTTTATTTTTGTGTTTGAGCCAAGCAAAACCTTTATGACTAGTCTTGGTGATGGTTGTTTGATACTGCTGGAAAAAGACAGAAACTTTTCGCTCATGAGATTATTTTTAATTTCTACTCAGAAAGAAATTTTGAGTTGATTCTTTTTGCTGCTGGTTGATATGCATTTTGCCCAGGCATTCGTAATGTTTCAGAATTTTTGAGGTACCAGAAGTATATGAAGTATACAGATTGCTACAGACTGGTCTGTTTTTGACAGATTCTGTTTTTGTTGAGTTGGTTGCTTGTTTTGATGAAACTATGGATAGTATCGGGGGGGTACTAGCCATGGAAAAGTTAGAATACAGTAATCTAACACCAATATAAATAGAAATCAAGATTTCTACAGTACCTAAAGAGGTGGTAGTTTGTTTTCTTGTGCTAATGATATCACGAGTTTATGTTTAAGTTTTGGGTGATGTTTTCATGGACAAAGGGATAAAGAGTGGAAAGAGATCAAGCTTGGGGATGCCCAAGGCATCCCAAGCCAAATTCAAGGACACCAAAAAGCCTAATCTTGGGGATGCCCCGGGAAGGCATCCCCTCTTTCGTCTTCAATCCATCGGTAACATTACTTGGAGCTATGTTTTTATTCACCACATGATATGTGTTTTGCTTGGAGCGTCTTGTATCGTAGGAGTATTTTATTTTTGTTATGTCACAATCATCCTTGCTGTACACCTTTTGAGAGAGACATGCACTCATCTTGAATTTGCTAGAATGCTCATTGTGCTTCACTTATATCTTTTGAGCCTAGATAATTTTGCTCTATGTGCTTCACTTAGATCTTTTAGAGCACGGCAGTGCGTGACTTGGTAGTTGGCTTGTGCTATGAAAGTAGTCCCAAAGGTGATAGGTACCCAAATAGGATACAAAAACTTCCATCTTCATGTGCATTGAGTAGAAAGAGAAGTCTGATTCCTCTCAATTAGTTTTGAGACGTGGATTTGGTAATACTAAAGAGTTATGTTAGTAGGGTGTTGTGAATCTAGAAATACTTGTGTTGAAGTTAGTGATTCCCATAACATGCACGTATGGTGAACCGCTATGTTAGGAAGTCAGAGCATAATTGATCTATTGATTGTCATCCTTTGTGTTGAGATCGGGATCGCGCGATGGTTAACACCTACCAACCCTTCCCCTAGGAGTATGCGTTTAGCACTTTGTTTCGATTACTAATAAAAACTTTCGCAATAAGTATGTGAGTTCTTCATGACTAATGTGAGTCCATGTTATAGATGCACTTTCACCTTCCACCATTGCTAGCGTCTCTAGTGCCGCACAACTTTCGCCGGTGCACAAACCCACCATATGCCTTCTCAAAATAGCCACCATACCTACCTACTATGGCATTTTCATAGCCATTTCGAGATATATTGCCATGCAACTCCCACCGTTCCGTCTCATGACTTGTGCCGTCACTCTTATATTGCCGTTGCATGATCGTAAGATAGCTAGCGATATGTTTCAACGTCATACACCAAGCTAGATCGTTGCACATCTCGGTACACTGCCGGAGGCATTTCCTATAGAGTCATCATCGTTCTGAGCTTTGAGCTGTGAGTAAATAAAAGTGTGATGATCATCATTATTAGAGCATTGTCCCATATGAGGAAAAAAGAGAGGTCAAAGAGCCCAAATAAAAAAAGAGAGGCCAAAGAGCCCAAATAAAAGAAAACGAAAAAAGAGAGAAAAAGAGAGAAGGGACAATGCTACTATCTTTTTCACACTTGTGCTTCACAATAGCACCATGTTCTTCATGTTTGAGAGCCTCTTGCTTTGTCACCACCATATACTAGTGGGAATCTTTATTATATAAATTGGCTTGTATATTCCAAGGATGGGCTTCCTCAAATTCCCTAGGTCTTCATGAGCAAGCAAGTTGGATGCACACCCACTAGTTCTCCTTTTGAGCTTTCACATACTTATAGCTTTCGTGCGTCTTTTGTATGACAATCCCTACTCATTCACATTGATATCTATTAATGGGCATCTCCATAACCCTTTGATACGCCGAGTCAATGTGACCATCTCGTCCTTTTTTGTCTCACAACCACCACCACACTCTATTCCACCTATAGTGCTATATCCATGGCTCACACTCATGTATTGCGTGATAGTTGAAAAAAGGTTTGAGAAAGTAAGAGTGCAAGAACAATTACTTGGCCAATACCGGGGTTGTGAATGATTTAAATTAGTTGTGTGGGGATGATGGAGCATAGCCAGACTATATGATTTTGTAGGGATAACTTTCTTTGGCCTTGTTATTTCGAAAGTTCATGATTACCTTGCTAGTTTGCTTGAAGTATTATTGTTTTCATGTCAATAGCAAACTATTGTTTTGAATCTTACGGATCTGAACATTCATGTCACATGAAAGAAGTTACAAAGGACAACTATTCTAGGTAGCATTCCACATCAAAGGACAACTATCACTTCCCTACTCGAGGACGACTATCACTTCCCTACTCGAGGACGAGCAGGAGTTAAGCTTGGGGATGCTTGATACGTCTCCAACGTATCTATAATTTTTGATGGTTTCATGTTGTTATCTTGTCAAATTTGGATGTTTTGTATGCCTTTTATGTATTTTTTGGGACTAACTTATTAACTCAGTGCCAAGTGCCAGTTCCTGTTTTTTCTGTGTTTTTGACCCTTTTCACAGGAGGATTTTAAACGGAGTCCAAACGGAATAAAACTTCGGAAAAGATTTTTTCCGGAACAGAAGATACGCAGAAAGCTTGGGAACCAAGGCACGGAGTCCCGGGGAGGCCACAAGCCCCCATGGCGCGGCTCCCAGGCTTGTGGGCTCCCCGGGCCTCCCCTGCCCTAGCTCCTTCGCCTATAAATTCCCTAAATTCCCTAAAAAAATAGAGAGACACACGAAAATACTTTTCCGCCGCCGCAAGCTTCTGTCTCCGCAAGATCCCATCTGGGGCATGTTCTGGTGCCCTGCCGGAGGGGAGATTCGGATACGGAGGGCTTCTTCATCAACACCATGACCTCTCCGATGATGCGTGAGTAGTTCACCATAGACCTACGGGTCCATAGCTAGTAGCTAGATGGCTTCTTATCTCTCTTGGATCTTCAATACAAACTTCTCCATGACCTTCATGGAGATCTATCCGATGTAATCTTCTTTTTTGGTGTGTTTTTCGAGATCCGATGAATTGTGGATTTATGATCAGATTATCTATGAATCTTATTTGAGTTTCTTCTGATCTCTCTTATGCATGATTTCATATCCTTGTAATTCTCTTCGATTTGTGGGTTTTGTTTGGCCAACTTGATCTATGATTCTTGCAATGGGAGAAGTGCTTGGTTTTGGGTTCATACTGTGCGGTGACCTCACCCAGTGATAGAAGGGGTAGCGAGGCACGCATCATGTTGTTGCCATCAAGGGTAAAAAGATGGGGGAATTCATCATTGGTTTGAGTTTATCCATCTACATCATGTCATCTTGCTTAAGGCGTTACTCTGTTCTTCATGAACTCAATACACTAGATGCATGCTGGATAGCGGTCGATGTGTGGATTAATAGTAGTAGATGCAGAAAGTATCGGTCTACTTGTCTCGGACGTGATGCTTATATGTATGATCATTGCCTTAGATATCATCATGACTTTGCGCGGTTCTATCAATTGCTCGACAGTAATTTGTTCACCCACCGTAATATTTGCTATTTTGAGAGAAGCCTCTAGTGAACACTATGGCCCCGGGTCTACTTCACACTATATTTTCAGCCTTACACTTTTACTTCGTTGCACTTTCCGCCTTCAGATCTCACTTTGCAATCAATCTTGAAGGGATTGACAACCCCTTTATAGCGTTGGGTGCAAGCTCTTTTGTGTTTGCGTAGGTACTCTGGACTTGACGAGATTCTCCTACTGGATTGATACCTTGGTTCTCAAACTGAGGGAAATACTTACTGCTCCTGTGCTGCATCACCCTTTCCTCTTCAAGGGAAAAACCAATGCAAGCCAAGTCTCCGTCAATGTGCCAATTTCTGGCGCTGTTGTTTGAGAAGTAGCATACAACCATGTGAATGGCCTTCTGATGAACTCATGATTGAGGCAAGTTTCAAAGGCGAGTTTGATACACTTGTTCACAACGTCGGACTCGAAGAATTCATCTCCGATAAATGTGAACAGTATGCTACTCTCACTACCTCTTTTGTTCGTAGATTCAAATTTTCAGCTGGCCGTGACACATCCTTACTGTTTGGTCTCTATGACAAATCGTATACCATGGATTTAGAGGATTTCAATTGAATTTGCAAGATACCTGTTTGGGGTAGTCCCAATGATCCTCCTAAATCTTCGGTTAGAGATTTTTTCTCTAGTATAACTGTCGGAGAAACTAGAGATATTATGCAGGCTACCATGGGGAGCATTCATTTTCCTGCCTTGCACTACTTTGCCTTCTTCGTAGGTAGATGCATTAATGGCAAGATTGAGCATTGTCACCTCTGCGCACCCGACCTTAGTATTCTTAAGAGCGCATTAACGGGTGATAGAAGCTTCAACATGGGAGCTATAATAGCAAGGAGGCTGAATAATAATGCCAATGAAGGGGATTTCTTTGGTGGGATCTATGCCACTCGCATAACAAATTTTCTTGGAGTACCTATCCGCGAAGGAGATCCCCCGCTCCATACAACTTTCCTTGATCGCGCCGCTATGACACGCTATCAGTTCCTTGAGAGGGATAATGAATCCCTCCTATACAGGTTAATATTTAACCGACAGCGTGTTTTCCATATTACCCTTCCTGCTCCTGCCTTCTTTGACTTTCAGGTAAAACGGAGATATTACATACCCAGAGGAGAGACAGAGGAGTATGAGCGGGAGGCAAAGGCTGCTCGCCTCCGTGAGGCAGCTATTCAGGCGGTAGCTGCAGTGCTCCCGTACAACCCCCATTATGATTTTGGGTATTGCCCGGACCATCCTTGGGAGTAGACCAACTTAGGCTAAAAGCCTAAGCTTGGGGGAGTACGTGTTTCTCACCGACTTTATATTCTTGCTCACACTTTCACTTTGATAGTCGGTGTTCACACCTTGCCACTGTATCATCCATGCTAGTTTATTTCTTTTTTCTCGCTTTCTTCTCGTGTGTTTGTCTAGTTTGAGAAAACCCAAAAATATTTCTCGTTCTTTTTTTGCTTGTTGGGAGCTTTCCCGTGTAAATAGTTTTCTTTTTCTTTGGGTCAAGGTAGAAGACCATGGTTACAATGTTTAGTGGCTCTCGCATGCATATCTGTTTATCTGTCAAAGAGCCATATTACTTTGTCTTCTCCTTTGTGTTTGCTTGCAGATTCCAGTTTAGTCCAATGCACGAGCACTCTTATTATTGTTCACATCGTTCGGTCGTGCAAGTGAAAGGCAATAATGATGATATATGATGAAGTGAGTGAGCCTGGAAAAGCTGGTATGAACTCGATCTATTTTGTTTTTGTAAATATGACTAGCTCATCGTTTCTAGTTCAACTTTGTTGTGAGAAACATGTTTGCAATGACAACTTAGAGATCATAGTTTCTGATGCCATGCTTAATTAGCTAGGAGCTTATAATGGTTTGTCTTGGATGCCAACATGAATTTTGCGATGATTATGATGTAGTATGGTAGGATGGTATCCTCTTTTGAATGATTCAAGTGGCTTGACTTGGCGCATGTTTACGCATGTAGTTGAAACAAAATCAACATAACCCCTATGATATTCATGTTCATGGTGATTTATGTCCTACTCATGCTTGCACTCAATGTTGGTTAATTTCAATGCATATTGATGACTGTTGTCGCTCTCTAGTTGGTCGCTTCCCAGTCTTTTGCTAGCCTTCACTTGTACTAAGCGGGAATACTACTTGTGCATCCACTTCCATAAACCCAAAGTTGTTCCATATGAGTCCACTATACCTACCTATATGCTGTATCTACGTGCCGTTCCAAGTAAATTTGCATGTGCCACTCTCTAAACCTTCAAGAAATAATCTGTTTTGCATGCCCGAACGGCTCATGTGGTGACAAGAGGTGATCGGTATCTTCCATGCTAGGCGTGTTATCCTCGATACGTGTTTATTCACTATCATTCACGAGAAAGGGGCCGGTAATTGGAATGCCCAGTTCCATGCTCAAATCGAAAAGATAATTGCAAACAAAACTCCCCCTGGATTGATGTTGGTATGGATGGCACCCGAGTATTCGGCTAGTCGTGGAGTGTGATTGATCGGTGGTGGGGGAGTCAAAACTTTATTTTTCTGTTTGGGAACCGCCTATAGCATGTGTAACATGGAAGATGGTGAAAACTCTTGGTCACTGCGTTGACAATGAAAGCATGCCACCCCAAATTATTTATCTTTGTCTTCAAAGCTTGAGCTCTGGCACCTCTGCAAATCAATGCTTCCCTCTGCGAAGGGCCTGTCTATTTATGTTTCTGTTGAGTCATCCTCTTCTTATAAAATCACCAATTAGAGAGCACCTCTGTCATTTTTATGCTTTGCTTTTAACTGTTATTGAGTATGACTGTGACTCGATCTTCTTTGCCATGAATTACAATGTTCAGTTAGCCCTTGGTCTTTGAAGGTGCTATGCATTTATGTTTTGCGGTCACAGAAAGAGCATTTATGTTCATTCAGTCAACCCTTGATACCATCTCTTCATATTGCTTCATGATTGTTTTGATTGAAGTGTTGACGTTTGAAACTTATTATTATTGCTCGCTAGTTGATTATGCCATTGATATGAGTTCCTCTTGAGACCTAAATGTCATTGGTTATGTGGTTAGCTTGTGATCTTGCTGAAAATCTGAATATGAGTTAGACATAATTGCAACAACAAGATCAAACAGTGTTTGTAAAAGTTTTTCTTTTGTCTCTTTCAGTTTGTCAACTGAACTTCTTGAGGACAAGCAAGGCTTTAAGGTTGGGGGAGTTGATACGTCTCCGTCGTATCTACTTTTCCAAACTCTTTTGCCCTTGTTTTGGACTCTAATTTGCATGATTTGAATGGAACTAACCCGGACTAACGTTGTTTTCAGCAGAATTGCCATGGTGTTGTTTTTGCGCAGAAATAAAAGTTTTTGGAATAACCTGGAAATTTACGAGGATTTTTTGTGGAATATATAAAAAATACTGGCGCAAGAATCAACCGGAGGAGTGGAGCGTGGAGCCCACAAGCCCACCAGGCGCAGCCTCCCCGGCCGCGCCTAGCAGGCTTGTGGGGCCCACGGAGCTCCACCGCCTCCAAGTCCAGCTCTATTTAGCCCCTTTCATCCGGAATAAAATCAAGGAGAAGAGTTCATCGCGTTTTATGATACGGAGGTGCCGCCACCACCTGTTCTTCCTGTGGAGGGCAGATCTGGAGTTCGTTCTCTGCTCCGGAGAGGGGAGATCGTCGCCATCATCATCACCAACCTTCCTTCATCGCCAATTCCATGATGCTCTTCATCGTTCGTGAGTAATCTCATCGCAGGCTTGCTGGACGGTGATGGGTTGGATGAGATCTATCATGTAATCGAGTTAGTTTTGACGGGGATTGATCCCTAGTATCCACTATGTTCTGAGATTGATGTTGCTACTACTTTGCCATGCTTAATGCTTGTCACTAGGGCCCGAGTGCCATGATTTCAGATCTGAACCTATTATGTTCTCGTCAATATATGTGTGTTCTTGATACTATCTTGCAAGTTGTAGTCACCTACTATGTGTTATGACCCGGCAACCCCGGAGTGACAATAGCCGGAACCACTCCCGGAGATGACCATAGTATGAGGAGTTCATGTTGCTACTGTTACTCTGCCGCTACTACTGTCACTGCTGCTACTATTACCGTTGCTATTGTTGCTGTTAGAGCATATATCTCCATATGTGGTTTTGGTAATTAATGACAATTCCTATGGACTAATGGTTGCCTTAAGTTATATTTATAGGCTTTGTCCATAGGCACTTCTTGAAGTCCATCTGTTGGGTTCAAGGAGTTTATATGATGGCCAAGATGGTATTCAAGGTATTATCCAAAGAATGGTCATAGAGACACAAGGTTGATCAAGATCTCAGACAAATAGTAAATCAAGATGATCAACACACAAAGCGTACAAGATGTACCGAGGGGGCTCAAGTGATCCCATGGTATGGTAAGCATTGTCCATTACGTGTTTGTGTACTAACCCATGGTCTTCGTGAGAGTTCTATGTGGGGGTTAGGTGTGTTTCCATGGGCTTGCGTCAAAAGGAAGATCTCATACAACCCATGAAGGATGACATCAAGTTGTGATCGTCATCAAGATTGCGGTGTGCAAGTTCAAGTGGATCAGCACGAATATATCATGCTTGAAGCTTGCCGTCCATTGTGGTGGCAATGGACTTGTGAAGATATGCTGAAGAATGGCTCACCCATAGTGAGTATGGGGGAGCAATCAACTAGTCTTCATCAAGCCAACGCAATCAAGAAAGGTGGTCCATCTTGAGGAAGCCAAGATCATCATCATCTAGCTCAAGAGGACGAGGTGCAAGGTATAGGTTTGCCCATGATAGGTTTTCTGTTTTAGGATAGATTGTCGTTCTGTCAAGGGGGGAGGGGGGGGCTCTCAAGTGAGTAGCTCGATCGTATCGTTTGTTGAGAGCACAAACCATTTCCATACTTGCATCATACTTCTTGATTCTTATTTGGTGTTTCTCTTTGTGAGTTTTGAGCTTATGGTCATCTTCATGACAAGCTCGAGTTCATCGAAAACGGAGTACATATGCATCTACTATGATGTTTTCGATGATGGAGTTTTTACCGGTTCTTCATTCATAGAGGTCTCACATCTCTACATCATTGGCATTTTCTTATCTGCATCGCTGTTTGGATAGCTCTTGTCCTCCTGAATCCAACAAGCTTGGGTTTGCTTGATTCAGAGCTCGTATGCGAAAGTTATGGCTGTTTCAGTGGCGAGCGGTAGTACTGCTGGCCCTAGCGGTAGTACCGCTGTCCCAGCGGTAGTACCGCCCCTGGTCAGAGGTAGTACCACTCCAGGACTTTAGTACCGTCATCCGTGCGGCTGTACTACGTCGGACTTTTTGCGAAGACTTTCTTGGCGGTGGTTGGCCCGGTAGTATGTTTACGCTACCACGGGCTCAACGGCAGTACCGCTGCAGCCAATGGTAGTAGTGCTGGAGGGTCAGCGGTAGTACCGCTGGGCTCGGGCTGTAAGTGGGGGTAACGGTGTGATTTCTTCCCCCATTATATAAATGGGGTCTTCTTCCCCATTGGTTTTTACTTATCCGTTGAGCTCGTGTTCTTCCCCCATTGTTGACCTTCTTAAAGCTTGCTAACTCTCAATCCCTCCAATGATTCTTTCTTGTTCTTGAGGGAAAAGAGAGAGGAGATCTAGATCCACATCTCCACCAATCAGTTTCTCCTCTATGTGAGGGGAACCCCTTGGATCTAGATTTTGGAGTTCTTTGTGAGCTCCTTGTTCTTCCTCTGATATTTCTCCATAGCTTTTGTTGTTATGGAGGGATTTGAGTGTGAGGGACTTGACCACTTCGTGTGTTCTTGCCATTGCATTAGTTGCATCGGTTTGAGTTCTCCATGATGATACGTGGAAGTGAGAAGTTGAGAAGCTTATTACCTTTGGTACTTAGTACCCTAGATATTGTTCTTCGTGGATGCTTTAGCATCCTAGAAGCTTGGTGGTGTCTCGGAGCTCAATCACTGTGGTGTACAGCTCCGGTCAAGCGTCGGGGTCTCCAATTAGGTTGTGGAGATTGCCCCAAGCAATTTGTACGGGTACCGGTGACCGCCCCAAGGTTTGCCATTTGTACGGGTTCGGTGACCGCCCTCAAGGGTCCCTTAGTGGAATCACGACATCTTGCATTATGCGAGGTCGCGAGGAGATTATGGTGGCCTTAGTGGCATCTCGGGGAACATTGTGCCTCCACACCGCTCCAACGGAGATTAGCATCCGCAAGGGTGTGAACTTCGGGATACATCATCGTCTCCGCGTGCCTCGGTTATCTCTTACCCGAACCCTTTACTTATGCACTTTACTTTGTGATAGCCATATTGTTTATTGTCATATATCTTGCTACCACTTAGTTGTTTATCTTGCTTAGCATAAGTTGTTGGTGCACATAGGTGAGCCTAGTTGTTTGTAGGTTTTGTGCTTGACAAATTAAACGTTAGTTTTATTCCGCATTTGTTCAAGCCTAAACCGTAATTATTTTAAAGCGCCTATTCACCCCCCCTCTAGGCGACATCCACGTCCTTTCAGTTGCTATCACACTACTCTGCTACTGATACTTTGTTGCCGATACTAAGTCTTTCAGGTGTGGTTGAATTGACAACTCAACTGCTAATACTTGAGAATATTCTTTGGCTCCCCTTTGTGTCGAATCAACAAATTTGGGTTGAATACTCTACCCTCGAAAACTGTTGCGATCCCCTATACTTGTGGGTTATCATACATCTTGAAGCTTCAAAGTCTTCAGAGTATTTTCTTCAGGACACACCGAATTCCTCATCTTCAATATCTTCATGAGGAATATCATTTTTTCGCAATTTCTTCGCGGTCAAAATCTTCAAGGAATGAACAAAGTCTTCACCTGAAGACATACTTTTTTAGGGGTCGATATTCACCGAATAACTCAAACTCCTCAACGACTTATAGAGCCCATGTACACTCACAAACATATCAGTCTCTTGACCTATAAGTATTCAAACCACCAAAATCACTGAGGGGCACTAGATGCACTTACAATTCTTCACTGCTGAAGCAGAATGCATTGCTGCTCGATCTTGTTGTGCTCAACTACAATGGATGAAGCAAACCCTGAGAGACTACGACATCAACGTGAAGAATGTGCCCCTCTACTGCGACAATGATAGTGCAATCAAGATCGCCTATAACCCAGTACAACACTCGAAGACCAAGCACATCCAGATTCGTCATCATTTTCTTCGTGATCATGTACTCAAGGGCAATATCATCATCGACCATGTGAAGACTGATGGCCAGCTAGCAGATATCTTCACAAAGCCATTGAATGAGAGAAGGTTTTACAAGTTGCGGTGTGAGCTAAATATCCTAGAGTCTTCAAATGTTTTGTAAACATGCACACATCCTAACACTTATGCAAAATTGATGACTTAGATGTGCAACACACAAAGTAACGATTTTTTACAAATCAATGAATAAGATCACTCCATGTGTGAAGAAATTAATGAAGAATTTCGTTCTTAGGGACCTACGACAATTGTACGCAGCGCCTGAAATCATCATTCTTATACGGTGGGTCACACCACCACCAAACTTTGAAATTCTTCAAGTTGGAAATTCTTCAATCTGAGACTTTTTCACAAATTTCTCAAAATTTTCAAAGTCTTCAATTTTTCAAATTCTTCAAAAAAAATTGTGATGATCTTCATTGAATATATATATGTATATATATATATATATATATATATATTTAACTACAAGCAATGGTAGTTACCACCTAATTCTCTAACCTCCACGTGTCCCTTCGTAGCTCCCCTACCGGGTTGATGAATTAAGCAAGATCCATCCCACTTTTCACCTCTTGCGACCAGTGATTTTTAATTAAATAATCCGGCAGATAAGGAGCGGTTCAACCACCCACTTGGTTCTCGCTGCATGCAAACGACTAGATAACAATCCAATGTATGTGTTCCATTGGATAGAGGAGGACTATGTTCACACGTCTCTAAATATAACAACAACACACACATATGGAATCGGCATGGTTCCTGCCATATATGGTACGAAAACATACACATTTAATTAACATAGAATATCAGTTCACAAAAAACAATTGAGTATCAATTTATTTGAACGAGAACACTAGGAGAGGAGTATATTCATATAATCTCAAAAGTATATTTACGTAAAAAGGAGTATATCCCCAAAAATGAAGTTGGAAAGGGATTATATATTTGTCCACAGTGGAGTATAGTATATTGTATGTCATTGAAAAAAATGTATGAAGTATTTGGTTAAAAATAGTATGGGGTATGTACACCAAGAGTAGTATGTACACTAAGAGTAGTATGGAGTATATACGCCAATAATAGCATGGAGTATATACACCAAGAGTAGTATGGAGTATATACACAAGAGTAGTAAGATGTATATGAAAAATTGTATAGTGTATTAACAAAGTAAAAATCTGTAGTATGTCTATAGTAAAGTATGTCCCACATTCAACACGGCTGGCCAGATCTGAAAGCTAACAAGGTTATTTAACGGGCAGTTAGACACCTCTAGCCATGCATAAAAATCGGACGGGTCATGCAACTGATTTTTTTTATCGGGCAGGGAGGAGAAAAACGATTTCTTTCTTGTATGGTTGAACCCGTTAGGTGAGATGAGATCGAAGGGCAGGGAAGGTGGAGGTAATTACCCCTATATATATATATATATATATATATATATATATATATATATATATATATATATATATATATATATATATATATATATATATATATATATAATGAGCTTTCGATGTCCTCAAGAACATTCACTTATTGCCAAGTCTTCAATTTGGTATTTCTTCTAAGTGAATATGATCGGACCCGACTCTCCTCTATGCTAAGCTCAACCCAGTCTATTCTCAATTCTTCATATGTGTTCTGTTTGACACTTTTTCAAAATCCTCACTGAGTCCTTGTCAGCTGAGGACTTTGCAACAAAATTCTCATAAATTCAAAAAATTATTGTAACGTTACCACAATAACCGTACCCACTACTCACGATAGGATAACCACGATCTCCACTGCTTCGATCGTGGGTAGCACGTGTCATGCGGAGACGAAAGGGCAAGCGAAGTTTTTTTTGCTTCAGACCATTTTTCACCTGAGCTATAAATATCCCCTTAACCCCCTCAGTCAAAACTCTTCCTCCCTCTCGACTCCTCCGCTCGAGCTCAAAACCTAGCACCGCAGCTAGCATCCTCGTCGCCGGTGAGGAACAACTTCACTGCCTCTACCTCGCCCTCACCAGACTCACGCCGACTGCGGAACATCTTCCTCCGCCGCCGCCGTAGCTGTCTTCAGTCGCCAAGTTAGGGCACTCAAGACCTGAGCAGAAGAATTTCCATTCTTACCTCCCTAGTTCACCGTGTTCTTCATACAGGGTAATTAAAATCCTATTTTACCATCCTGTTTGATCCATTTATTCTCTTTGGATTCATGAAATCAGTTTTTCCTCAAAGAATCTCTCAGCTGTGCACACCCATGTCTAGAACACTTGATGAATTTCACTAAGCCCCTAAATTCTTCACGAGATTCCTCAATTGTGTAAATTTTTGAATCTACACAACTCTGGAACCCAAGATCGGAATGCTTAGTCAAATTCCTCAACACATTGGTCAAATTCCTCAACTTAAGAAAATTTTCAATTTCCTCAAATCTAAGAACGCATATGACCTCTCCAAATTCTTCGCACCTATACTTTGTTCACACGTACAAAATGTCAGCTGATGAATCACTAGGTTATCATCAACTTAACTCATTTGCAGCATTTCTTGAAGAAACATTACATGTGTCCTCAAATTCCTCAACAAAAACCTGAGCTGAAGAAAATGAAGGAAGACAAAAAACAGAAGGGTGGCAAGAAACTGGAACAGAACACTGCTTTTGAGATACCAGAGGAGATATATGCTGAGTACTGCACGCAAGATGAAGAAATTCATGGAAAAGAGACCATGGCTAAATGCAAGATAAGGCTTCAAAGTATTGAACACAGATGGGCAAAGGAGTGGAAGGAATATATGTATGTCACTCCAAAATATGCCAAGAAATTTACCCTCAAACCTCCTTGCAAAAGGTCGCCACAGGGAGATCAACAAACAACACATCCCTCAAGCGTAGCCACAATTGAGGACTATCCTGATGAAAAAGACAAGTATTTGTCTAAGCTTCAGAAAAAGGCAAAAGCTGTTGTCACAAAGTTGAATGAGGATTCTGCTGCTGCAGCAACTGCTGCCACTTCTTGTGCTGCTGACGCTTCTGCTATAGAAAAACCTGAGAAGAGAGTTATGTTGAAGAAACCAGGTCTCAAGCCAAAATCCCCAACAACATTATCAAAAGAGCAAATTCCTCAGAAAGTAGCAACAACAACTGCCAAGTCCTCAACTGCACCAAAGTCTTCACCTCCTCTGCAGACACAACTCAGTCAACATCAAGCAGAAAATCCAAGTTCCTGTGTACCATCTGCCTCAGGCTCAGCTCCAAAATCTTCACCTGGTCTACTGAAGACAAAGATGACTGCTAGTAGAGGTACAAGGCCAAGCCCAAGCAAGATTATCAACATTCCTTCTGCATCAGAAGGAAGTGAAGAATATGATGATGAAACTCTTCAAGCCATCATCAGAAACAAGCAAGAAAGGGTTGCACAAGCTACTGGGAACACCACTCCCCTCACACTGGATACGAAAGTACCGTTGAATTTAATCGACCTTTGGTATGAGGATCCAAACACACCAATTGATGACTTGAAACTTCCACATGGACTCAGTCACATGGTTACTTCATTCATCAATGAAGCAAAATGGAAGGATCAGCAGGCCAAACAAGCTAGGGCTGCGAAGGTTAAAAATGAGAAGTAGTTGAAGCAAAACATCCTTAACCTGACGCCTGAGAAACTAGTTTCGACTCAGGCAGAGTTGAAAACCCTCACTGACAAATACACTAGTCTTCATGCAGACCGCAAAGGTGTCAAAGTGAGGTTTGTCCAAGCTGCGGCTGATGCAGTTAATGAATACATCACCAGGGACGTTGCTCCAAAGCAACCAACAAATCCTCAGCCAAGTTATACTGTGCAACTGGCTAATGCTGATGAAGATGAAGAACCAGCTGTTGATGAAATTACTCAGAATATTACAGGTGAAGAATCTGCCAGGCCTAACATTGCTCCTGCAATGCCTAATGAAAATGCTCCTTCACCAAAGTCTTCAAAGGTGAAGAAAGTGACTCTTCCGTCTCCATCAGACGTGAAGAAAACAAAAGTTATTGAGAAGGAAGCCAAGAAAATAAAGGCTTCAACACCTTCAAAGTCTTTAGAGGCAAAACACCTGAAGACTATGCCTACTACATCATCAGCTCCAATGGATGCAACTCCCCTCAGCGTTGCACTATCATACATGATTGTACCATTTGGTGAAGAGCACATCATTCCAGAACAGGATGAGAAAATGAATGACAATCGCTCTACTACATCCACACCAATTGAGGAGGAAATTCAAGGACATCAAATTCCTCAAGTCTCAACACCACCTCCTCAAAACCCAGAAACAATTGCTGAAGAAAAGGAGGGTGATGAAGACATTGGCAGTAGCACACCTGTTATCCACGATGAGTTTTGGGAAAAGGCTGACCCAAACTCGCCAATAAACACTCAAAATCCTCAAACTCTTGTAGCCACTGAAATTCCGACTAGCTCTGATGAAAAGAGCTTAGATGTGAAATCAACACCTCACCAAGAATCAGCTGCATCAGCCGAAGAAACTGAAAAGGAAACTGCTGCACCAGAAACTAAATCTGCTCCTTCGGCACAACAATTTCCTCAAACTGAAGAACAAGCCCCTGATGCAAATACCTCATCACAGGATAGAAATACTACCGACGAAACTGCAATTATAGTTGCAAATCCTGAAACTGCAATTGTGGTGGCCAAATCTCCTCAAGATGAGTAGCATCATAATCTTCAACCAAAGCCTCATCAACACTTCTCAAAGAGGACAAAGTTCATGAAGAAAGACTTGTATGATGAATATCATTTCTTCACTGGAGAAAATCCTTACGATAGGCTTCGTATCAGGCACACAAAGTTCTAGACCAGAACTCAACTTAACTACTATGCATCCGTGCTCTGTGGGAAAAGGAAGATATTTCATCACACCCACATTCCCCATTGTGACATGGAGGAAATTCCTTGCTTCACACCAGTACTGAGTGTTCTTCATGAAGCAGGGCTACTGCAATTCTACACATATATCGGTGACTGGAATACTGATATTATTCTTCAGTTCTATGCCACACTGCATATCTCAGGTGACCCCAAAGACATCAAATCTTGGGTCTTGGAATGGATGACACATCACACTCACTACAAAGCTCCAGCCACAGAATTGCTTCGAGCTCTTCCTATCTCAATTCCTTCAGAAGATGCAATCAAACTGTATGATGAAAGACACCTGCCAAATAAGCTCATGGAAGTCCTCATGAAACCTTTGGCTCCAGGCCAACCTCCAAGGACCAGATTCCTGGTGAAGGATTTGAAGTATGTGCCCAGAACTGTTTACAGAATATTGGCATATTCCATTGCACCAATCAAAGGGCATGACAAGGAAGAAGATGTTGTTGGAATTATGAAGAATATCCTATTCAACGTCATTCATGGCATCAAAATGAACCTTCACAATTTCTTCTTGAGGACTTTGGCTGATAATGCCTTATCACCATTTGAGATGAAGATTTATGCGCCTTGGATCATGAGATTCATCAGAAACAGATCCACCATCAACTACCAAGCTTACTATTAGAATCACCTCGGTTATCTGCCACCTCTCAAAGTCATCAAGAAATGTTTTGAACCAGTTAAAGGCAAAGGCAAGTCAGTGATTGATGAAGGAAATCGACCCCTTGATGGTCAATTTCACAAGGCTGCCTCCTATTCCTCATATGATGACACTGCCACTCAAGAATCTGATGGCAGAGCAAAACCTCCAAGCCCAACTGCCCCAAGGGTGATGACTAACACAGAGCTTCTCCCCAGTCTTCATTAGAAAGTCGATCACAATCACAAGTGGGTAAAACGGCAGTTTGGCTCCATTGTGAAAACCCTCAACGAGACTCAAAACGTTGTGAAGAAAAATCACTATTATCTTCATGAGGTATTTGATCGCACTTGGGCCATATTGTCACACCCGAAGACTCCACGGGAACTTGAACAATTGGAATTCACTCGCGACTTCGATTGGTCATGGACACCAAAAAAGAAATTCAAGACTATTACAGTTCTTGACTTGGTGGACAACTCATTTTCTTCATTCTGCACTGCTGATTCACATGAAGAACCTGAGGATACTGCAACTGGCCCAACAAGGAAGTCTGACTCAAAGAATGCTCACGCCTCTACCTCAACACAGAAGTGAAGATCTTCATAGGCGTTAGTCCTCAGTTTCGTCCCTTTTCGTCACTTGATGACAAAGGGGGAGAAACCTGAGAGTTAGTCTTCAAGCGGGATTAATTTATCGGCTTATAAACTTTGTTAAGTTACAATCTCTTGGTTCTTCTGAAGTTTTGATGCAATGAATTGTAACTTAAGCCCGATGGTGTTCTGATACTTTTGAATGTTTTTCCTCGCATGCTTATTCCTCAAGTTAATTAATGCATGCATGCTAAAATTTGTAAGACACCATTTTTCATCATGCATTTCAAATTCCCCATACTATATGGAAAATGCATGCATGAATTACAAGATATAGGGGGAGATCTCCATGATTTATATCATCAATGTGCATTTGCTGCTCAAAGCAAATCCCTTAAAACATGCACATCTTCAAGGGGAGTTTCTCTGTATCTTGATTTCAAATTCCTCAAACTCAGTACTTACACTTCATATTATTATCCCTGTTGATAACTTAACCTATTTGTCATCAACCACCAAAAAGGGGGAGACCGTAAGTGCATCTAGTGCTCCTTAGTGATTTTGGTGGTTTGAAGACGTATAGGTTAAGAGACTGATATGTTTGTGAGTGTACACATGGTCTATAAGTCACCGAGGAGTTTGAGTTATTAGATGAATATCGACCCCTAGAAATGTATGTCTTTGGGTGAAGACTGTGGTCATTCCTTGAAGACTTTAATCGCGAAGAAATTGATATTCCTCCTGAAGATATTGAAGATGAGGAATTCAGTGTGTCTTGAAGAAAACACTCTGAAGACTTTGAAGCTTGAAGATTTACTCTTTATGTGTCATTTTTCTTATACTTGAGTCATAGGAACACCATACTGTTAAAGGGGGTCGAGGTAAAACTATGAAACGAATTTCCTCATGATGCTCAACCCAAACCTAGATCTACCAAAGCCTCAGAGTGAGGAATATGAGAGACATGAGGACTTTCATAGTTGAAAGTTCCGATCGTTGCCGCACCATGCGCCACCTGTCACAGATCTTATCCACCCAACGGTCATATTATTAAAGGGCATTTATGTCAAATCATGTCGGGATGCTCCCAGGCTATAAATAGCCACCTCCACAACCACTAGTTGGTTGGCTGCTCCGAGAGAAACTGACACTAGTCATTTAGAGCAACCCAAATTCCTCAGAGCCTTTGAGTGAAAATCTTCAAGTGAGAAAATACTCCAAACACCCAAACCCAAACCAAAACCCAAGTGATTGAGCATCACCGAAGAAGTTATTCCTGTATGGAACCGACAATAGTTACCTTTGAGGACTGTGTATCCTCTAGACGGCTAGATGTCATCGTCTAGAGCATCCAGCAGTCAATTGTGGATCGCCGGGTGACCGAGTTTGCGAGGTTTGGAAGTCTGCCCTGAAGACTTACCATGAGTGTTGGGCGAGGACTATGTGTCCTTAGCTCAAGGAGAATACGGTAGGGACTGTGTGTCTCGGGACTGTCTGTCCTTTGGTTTCAATACCAAGCCAATCCGAACCAGACGTACAACTTTCACATCAGTTGGAACTGGGTCATCAACAACTGTCTTCATGGAGCTACTGGTTCTATTTCCTCAACCTTCACATTTCCTCAATTGCATATTGAAGACTTTCATGTGTACTGTTTGAAGAATTTCACTGAAGACTTTCTCTGAATTCCTCACCTTAAATTCTTCACTTGTGTTAATCTTCACCTGCTTACCCTGTACTTGCGACCTGCAAAAACCAAATCTTTGAAATCACGTTGAGTACTTTGCTGTAGACATTTTTGCACATCTGATCCTGTACTATTTCCGCCGCACTCAGTTCATGATTGAGGACTTTCCTCACTAGGAATTTCCTCAATGATGAAATTTTCAAAACCGCCTATTCATCTCCTCTAGTCGATATAACGCACTTTGAGTAACTTTGAGAGTGTTGGGTTGATTTATGCATCATATAGGGTGAGAGAACGCATGAATTGAATGTCTCCCCCTAAATACATGCCTATAGCTAGACAAAATATGTAGTAAGTGTATGTAGGTGTACAAGATTTCACATAATGTTATCAAGCTCCAGGATACCAAGTTCACACCTAAGTTGACAAAACCTTGCTTCGTCCAATGGCTTGGTGAATATGTTTGGCAGTCGCATATCTGTACCCACATGAGCAATATCAATGTCACCCTTTTGCACATGATCTCTCAAGAAGTAATAGCTAATATCAACGTGTTTTGTGCGAGGGTGATCAATGGGGTTCTCAGCAATCTTGATGGCACTTTCATTATCACATAAAAGAGGCACATGTCTATAGGTGATACCATAATCCTATAAAGTTTGCCTCATCCATAGCAATTGAGTTGCACAGCTTGCAGTTGCAATGTATTCAACTTCGGCATTGGAGAGCGAAACACAATTTTGCTTCTTCGAGGACCAACTTACCAAGGAGCATCCAAGAAACTGACATGCGCCGGAAGTGGATTTCCGTCCCACTTTGTCACCAGCCCAATCCGCATCTTTGTACCCAATGAGGTCAAACTTTGCATCCTTGGGGCACCATAAACCCAACTATGGGTGTGAACTAAGGATATGCTTAACCGCTGTATGACGACTTTCCCTAGGGGAAGCTTGAAATCTTGCACATATGCCTACGCTTAACATGATGTCTGGTCTAGATGCACAAACATAAAGCAATGAACCAATCATAGAATGGCAAATAGATGGGTCAAAAGGAATACCGTTGGTGTCTTCATTGAGAACAAGTTTTGTGGACATGGGTGTCTTACATGGTTTAGCATTTTTCATGTCAAACTTCTCTAGAATGTCCTTGAGGTATTTTGTTTGAGACAAGAAAATTCCTTCTTGAAATTGTTGTATTTGAAATCCGAGAAAGAACTTCGAGTCCGTATTGAGTGACATTTCAAAGGTCTTAGTCATGGAGGCCGCAAACTTCCTGCATAAATGAATGTTAGGAGAACCAAAAATGTTGCTATCCACATAGATTTGGCATAAGATCAAATCACTGTTATCCTTCTTAGTAAAAAGAGTAGGATATATCACCCCTATCACAAAGCCATCATCAAGTAGAAACTTCTTAAGATGATCATACCAAGCACACGGTGCTTGTTTGAGGCCATACAAAGCCTTGTGAAGTTTATACACATAGTCTTTGTGATCAGGTTCAACAAACCCAGGTGGTTGTGATACATATACTTCTTATTGTAGAGGACCGTTAAAAAGCACTCTTCACATCCATTTGATGCAACATAAAACTGTTGAAAGCAGCATAAGCCAGTAAAATGTGAATAGACTCAAGACGGGCAACATGAGCAAAGGTCTCACCAAACTCCAATCCTTCAACTTGGGAGTACCCTTGTGCCACTAACCTTGCCTTGTTGCGGATGACTATGCAATTCTCATCTTGCTTGTTCTTAAAAATCCATTTTGTTCCAATGACATTGTGTTCCTAAGTTGGTCTTTCGACTAATGACCATACTTTGTTGCATTTAAAACTGTTCAACTCTTCTTGCATAGCAACGAGCCAATCATTGTCCCACAATGCATCTTGTACCTTGAGTGGGACTACACTAGATACAAACGAAAAGTGAGCACAAAAGTTTGTCAATTGTTTACGAGTGACTCTACCTTCCGATATGCCGGTAAGAATTTTATCGACATTGACACGACCGGCCACACGTGGCATGATGGAGGTCAGGGTTTCACGAGGTTCAACTTCATTTCCATCATCTACATCCTCAACATATGGATCAATAATGTGTGGTGGAAGATATTCTTCTTCACGTTGCATTTGTTGAGGTTCATCATCAATGATAGCATTTTATTGGTCTAGCTCTTGATGATGATCTTGTTCTTGAATGTGATCATGGTGAGGGACGTGTTCTCCTTCTTGATCCTGAACAACTGGCATGGTTTGAGCACTAGGGTCTTGTGGAGGTATGGGTGTTGAGTCGACTTGAGGATGAGGGAAACTTCCATCTTCTTCATCATCATCATGAGGTTCTTGTTCCATTGGAAGAAGGGCACCAACACCCATGGTCAAAATATCTTGAGAGGGATCTTCTTCATCTGCATCACTTAGATCAACTTGCTGCCCATGGGAGCCTTTAAATTCATCAAAAATCACGTCACAAGTTTCTACACCACATCAATTGGATTTGTTGTAGACTCTATAGGCATGAGAGTTTGATCCATAACCAACAAATATCCCCTCAATTGTTTTGGATTAAAATTTTCCTAACCGTTCCCTTTTGTTGAGGGTGAAACACTTGCACCCGATACACGAAAGTACTTGACATTTGGCTTGTTCTCGGTTAGGAGCTCATATGGAGTCTTCTCCAATATTGGGTGGAGAAAGAGCCGGTTTGATGCATGGCATGCTGTGTTGGCAGCCTCAACCCAAAAACTATGTGGTGACTTCTATTCATCCAACATGGACCTTCCCATTTCCACAAGTGGACCGTTCTTTCTCTCGGCTGCACCATTTTGTTGAGGAGTGTAGGGTGCGGAATATCGATGCTCAATCCCCTCATCACCAAGAAATTCTTCCAAGGTGTAGTTCTTGAACTCGAAGCCATTATCACTTCATATTGCCAAGATTTCTTTGTCAAACTTGCGTTGGGCTTGCTTGGCAAAATCAATGAAGGTGGTCTTTGTCATGCCCAAGATGCGACCCTATCCTCAATTTGGCACGAAGGCCTCGTCAGGGATAGAAGCGCATCTCGCCGTGTCGCAAGAATGGATATCGTTACAAGTACATGTACTGAAAAGAAGAGATATATAATAGAATTGGCTTACACTCGCCACAAGCTACATCAGAGTCACATCAGTACATTACATAATCATCAAGAGTAAGAGCACGGTCCGACTACGGACGAAAACAAACGAGAAAAGAAGAACGACGTCCATCCTTGCTATCCCAGGCTGTCGGCCTGGAACCCATCCTAGATCGATGAAGAAGAAGAAGAAGAAGAAGCAACTCCAAATGAACAATTAACGCGCTCGCGTCAAGTAACCTTTACCTGTACCTGCAACTGGTGTTGTAGTAATCTGTGAGCCACAGGGGACTCAGCAATCTCATTTCCAAAGGTATCAAGACTAGCAAAGCTTAATGGGTGAGGCAAGGTTAAGTGGTGAGGTTGCAGCAGCGGCTAAGCATATATTTGGTGGCTAAACTTACGAGTACAAGAAATAAGAGGGGGAAGATCTACGCATAGCGGACGTGAGCTACGAATGATCAAATGAATGATCCTGAACACCTACCTACGTCAGACATAACCCCACCGTGTCCTCGATCGGAGTAAGAACTCACGAAAGAGACACTCACGGTTACGCACACAGTTGGCATATTTTAATTAAGTTAACTTCAAGTTATCTAGAACCAGTGTTAAACAAAGTTTCCACGTTGCCACATAACTGCGGGCACGGCTTTCCGAAAAGATTTAACCCTGCAGGGGTGCTCCAACTAGTCCATTACAAATTACCACAAGCCGCATAGAAATCCTTAATCACGAAGCTCGCGATCTCGTCGGATTCCCTAGTGGAAAAATCTCAACTCTGAGTTTACCCAAAGCATCACCGGAATCCCGATGTTCAAGATATTTCGTCAAAGGTAAAACTAATCCAGCAAGGCCGCCCGACGTGTCGACGAACCCGATAGGAGCCGCGTATCTCGTTCTCAGGACACGATGGATGGGTCACACTAGGAGAACCAAACCTCGGGTTGCCCCGCGGTGGCCCCGTAGTCTGCCAATTTGGACCAACACTCATGAGGAGCACTGGCCCGGGGGTTGATTAAATTATCCTCCGGGTCCGGAAAGTCCCTATGCAATTTTATTTGTGATAGGCAAATGTAGTACCAAAGTTGGGCCTTGCCAGACCAGCTTTAATCTAAAGCGAATTATCAAGGGGGTTCCCATAACAACCCCGATCGTGTTAGGAGCGCTCAGTTATGGAACATAACACCGGTAACCGAAACTAAGGGGGCAAAGGTGGAACAAAACACCAGGCGAGGAAGGCCGAACCTTCCACCTTTTACCAGTATATAGGTGCATTAAATTAAATAGAATTTAATATGATGATATAACAAGGAACCCATGTTATCACATGGAAGCAACTGCACCTGCAACGAGCAACACTAACACAGGGTTAAGCAAGCGGTAACATAGCCAATCAGTGGTTTGCTAGGTTGAACAGGTTGAAGGTTTTCATGGCATTGTTGAGAGGCTGGTATTTAACATGTGGTAGGCAACGAGACATAATCGATAGCATCGAAATAACTAGCATGTCAATGATAGTAATGGTATCTGGGGAAATGGTCATCTTGCCTGAGATCCCGTGAGAAGAAAAACGACTCCGTGAAGCAGACGAACCGATGTAGTCGTACGGGTCCTCACAATCCAACACGCTTGCGGAACTCTATCGAGACGAAGCAAACCATAAACAAGCATCAACACACGATATCCACCACACGATGCAAGACACATATGATGCATGAACGGTCTATTGAAAGGCATGAAAATCACAACAATCAAACACTACACATTAAGTGAAGCTCGATTTGCAACGAGTTGCATATCAATGAAACTCCACGTTTAATTATTTAGTTCACTCCCATTCAGGTACACGGCTAAATTAAAATGTGGTTAACATGGAAAGGGGTGAAGCACAAATTAAACTACCTATCTAGGCATTTTAAATGAGGCCGGAAACGACATATAGCATCTCCGAAACGACCCCACGTGCTAAATTCTAATTCTGTCCAGATTTGTCCTAATCACATTTTAAGTTTGTTAAACAGAAAAACAAAGTGGTTCACGTGTTTCTACTCATCATTCTGGTCCATTTACATATATGGCACATCTCCAATGGAGCTACGGTTAAATAACTACGTCCTAAACCGCTTCTAACATATCGACATGCAAACCGAAGCAAACAACACGGTTATGTAATTTTATCATGCATGAAAGTTGGTTTTTGAGAATCTACGGAAAATTCTAAGCAACTTACATGATGAAATCATTTTAATCCGGTGCACGGTTTAGAAACTACGCTGGTTTGAAAAACAATGCCTTTTCTGACATTAACAAAATCCCTGAGAATTGGAAAAATCATAAGACGTTTAAAAAAACATAATGGGCTGAATTGCACCATAGTGCAGTGGCCCAGGGCTGAAATCGGCCCAAGACAGTTGTGTGCAAGAGAGAAAAAAAAGCAGTGGCCCAGGGCTGAAATCGGCCCAAGACAGCTGTGTGCAAGAGAGAAAAAAAATCATAGCCAACAAAAGATTAAGGCACTCATGAGATTTGATCCCACGACCTCCTGGACGAGGGAAAAATACTCCAACCACTGCGCTGTGTTGAAGCTTTGGTACAAGGCGGATATATACCTCATATACATCACAGCGTCACGGCGAGGCTCTAATCTAAATAACACAAAACAGAAAAAGGCGTTGCTGGGATTTGAACCCCAGATCGCTTGGTTAACTCCACACGCTGATTACCAGCTCGGCTACAAAGCCATTGTGATATAAACTTTGGGTTGAGCTAGACGAGCCATACCTCGATGCTAACTGAATCCAATCTGCAAGTGGATGGAACGAGTCAACGCAGGCTCGTTCATGTCTTCCTCCTGGACCACGGCAGACTAGCAGACCTCGCCGGATCGGCCTGATCCGGACGAGTCGACAGCGGGGGAGGCCGGGAATGGATCCAAGGCGGCTCGAACTAAGAGATCCCGGGTGGCGGCTCGATGGTTTCCTGTTAGACACCCAAAGGGAGAGAGATCAAACTGAGAAGAAAAACAGGGAGAGAGGAGGGAACGGGAGAAGGGGAGCAGGGCATGGAGGAGAGTGGACCCGTGGTCTGGGGCGAGCCTACAGTAGTGGCAGCCGGCCACGCTCGCCATGCTGCTCGTGCGCTGCAAGCGGTCCGTTCCCTGACAGAGAAGAAGAAAGATAAAACGAGAGAGAGAAATTAGAGGAGGAAGGAGAGGAGAAAGAGGAGGAGGAAGAAGAAAGGAGAGAGGAACGAGGACCTGGCCTGGGAATTCGGCGAGGAGGTGCTCCAACGGCCCAGGGGCGCGGCGGCGAGCTACGAGCGGCGGCGGCATGCGAGGCTGCTGCAAGAGGCTCGGCGAGCTCGGGGCCTTTCTGCACGGCCGCGCACGGCTTCAGAACGGGGCACATGAGCCAGCTCGAGGTCGGGCTCCTTTCGATCCCAAGCGGGGCTGCAGACTAGAGGAGGCGCTTGATGCGGTCGGGGTGGACGCGTCCATGGGCTGGTGGCGGCGGATCGAGGGGAGAATAGGGGGAGCGATGCTCGTTGGAGGAAAAAAATATGGGACGACCCCGAGGGGAATTTTCCAGTGGGTGGCGGCGCGAGGGGATTGATGGATGGGATTGGTAGGTTAGGGTTTGGTCTGAAATTGGTATATCGTAGTCTATTTATAGAAAAAGATAATATCTAGGTTCGGAACCTCCGATTTAGATCGGACGGTCGGAAAAAAAAATAGGTTAGGAAGTCGAGTGGACAAACCGATGACGGTTTGCGGTAAAACGGGGTTGATCCGGACCCAACGGTTACGACTGTGTGTTTCGGGTACCGGGAGGTTTTCGGACTAGGTTGCGGGCAGGTCGGTGTACTGTGCAGAGAGGCTAGGCGAAGATGAGAGGGAGAACGGGCACCCGACAATGTAATTTTAAAACACCGAAAAACGTCCGACGATAGACCGAATACGGTGCCGCTACGGTCGACCGTTCGGGTACCAGACGGACTCCGATTGCGACGAAACTTGACAGGAGGCCTACCTATATTAAAATAACACCGCACGACAAATTCCAACCCAATCAGAGAAAGTTTTCAACACACTTTTAAAACAGGGTTTTGACGATGCCGCGGGCGCGTGCGTGTGCGGTTGGGCTCAGAACGGACAACGACGAGAACCGGCAACTACTAACGGATGCAAGTTTTGAAAACTGGCGGCAACGGAGATGTCGATGCAATGCAAATGGTGCGAATGATGCGATGATGATGCGACAAATTAAAATACCCACACGCCCGAAACGGAAAGGAAAGGGGAATCTTCTGGAACGTCGGCATCGGGCTGTCACACTCTCGTCCTTGGACTTGAGGAAAAACATCCATGTATATCTTGAATAATCATAAAAAATGACAAGTCCATACTTTTTCCCACCAAGACTATCCCATGACGGATGCCCATAAAGATCCACATGAAGGAGCTCCAAAGGCCTTGAAGTAGATATAATATTCTTGGGTGGGTGCTTTGGTTGATGTTGCTTCCCGGCTCTGCATGCACTACACACACGATCTTTCTCAAAAGAGACATTGGTTAGTCCAAGGATGTGATTACCCTTTAAGAGATTCTGAAGATTTCTCATACCGACATGGGCCAGCCGGCGATGCCATAGCCATCCCTTGTCGGCCTTGGCCATTAGACAATTTGCATGGAATGTGGTCTCTTTCGAGAAATCAGCCGTGTAAAGGTTGCCATCCAACTCTCCAAAAAAGCCACTTCGAGAGTATCTCTCTTAAAGACTTTCACATCCGTTAGTCCAAATAGTGTATCATAACCAACGGAAGCCAATTGGTGAACATAAAGCAAATGGTATTGAAGGGATTGGACAAGCATGACATTTTCAAGAGACATGTCATTTGTGATAGCCACCTTTCCCATCCCGAGTACCTGTCCTTTTGATCCTCCACTTAACAGAATGCTCATAAATGGTTGAATAGCTTCCATGAAATCAAAAAGAAATTTGCTATCTCCGGTCATATGGTTGGTGCATCCACTATCGATCACCCATTTGACTCCACCAGAGAAAGCAATCTACACACAATTTATGACTTGGTTATAGGCGCCCATTTTGCAATGTGACGTCTCAAGTTAGTCACAAGGGTCTTAGGGACCCAAATAGCATAGAACCGGAATGCGTTACGAGGACCAAGAAATTTAGCATAAGCCTCTCCATCCTTTGTTTTACGAAGTATATAGGATGGAGGCATGAACTCTTTTGTCTTGTTGAGAGTGGCCATGCCCCTAGTGGCCTTCCCACTCACAACCTTACCTTTCTCCTTGTGCCCTTCTCGTACAAATGTTTCTTTCAGAGGGGTGGTGCACTTGTGAGAAGACGTCTTCTTCTTGCTTGTGCTTGGGTCAAACCCGAGCCCTTCCTTGGCAAACACCTCATTGTGTTGGCAAATCTCATTAAGATTATTTTGTCCTTGCGCACATGTCGTGAGTCCTCTCTCGAGTTGTGCCTTTAGAAAACGGTTTTCCTCGAGAATAGATGTTAGATCACCACTAGAGTTAGTAGTACAAGTATCAACATTGATAATAGGTGAGGAGTAAACCTTGGCTAGAGTTTCAAGATAAGTAAGTTTGAGCATCTCAAAGTGTAAGTGAATCTAGTGCCCCTTAGTGATTTTGGTGGTTTCAAGACTTATAGGTTAAGTATCTAATGTGTTCTTGAGTGTACACAGGATCTATAAGTCGTTGAGGAGTTTGAAATATTCGACGAATATCGACCCCTAAAAATGTATATCTTTGGTTGAAGAAATTGGTCTGAAGCTGAAGAATTGAATCGCGAAGAATTTGCGATGAAATTGATATTCCTCATGAAGATATTGAAATTGAGGAATTCGGTGTGTCCTGAAGAAAATCAATCTGAAGACTTTGAAGCATGAAGATTTATCCTTTCTGTTTTATTTTCTTCACACTTGAGTAATAGGAACACCGTACTGTTAAAGAGGGTCGAGGTAACACACTGGAATTAATTTCCTCAGGATGCTCAACCCAAGCCTAATCCTACCAAAAGCCTCAAGTGAGGAATATGAGAGACATGAGGACTCTCACAGTTGAGGGTCCCGACCGTTATCGATAGCCACGCCACATCATTGGTCTTATCCACACCAACGGTCATATTATTTAAGGACATTAATGTCAAATCATGTCGGGATGCTCCCACGCTATAAATAGCCGCCCCCACAGCCATTAGCTGGTTGGCTGCTCCGTTAGAAACTGACACTTGTCATAAGAGCAACCCAAATTCCTTAGAGTCTTCGAGAGTAATTCATCAGCGAGGAAATACCCCAAACACCAAACCACAAACCAAAAACCAAGTGATTGAGCATCACTGAAGAAGTTGTTCCTGTTTGGGACTGAAGCCTTTTACCTTTAAGGAATGTGCATCCTCCAGACGGTTAGGCGTCATGGTCTAGAGCAATCCAGCAGTCAATTGTGGATCGTCAGGTGACCAAGTTTGTGAGGGTTTGGAAGTATGCCCTGAAGACTTACCACGAGTGTTGGGTGAGGACTGTGTGTTCTTAACCCAAGGAGAATACGGTAGGGATTGTGTGTCTCGGGACTGTGTGTCCTTTGGTTTCAATACCAAGCCGCTCCAAACCAGATGTACAACTGTCACAACACTTGGAACTAGGTCATCAACCACTGTCTTCACTGTGAAACGGATTCTATTTCCTCAACTCTTTATATTCCTCAGATTGTGTGTTGATGATTTTCACTGTCACTGTTTGAAGAATTTGCCGAAGACTTTCTCTGAAATTCCTCAACCCCAAATTCTTCACGCAAGTTAATCCTCATCTATTTTCTGCGTGCCTGCATACTGTGCAAACTGTTTTCATATTCTTCATCCTGAAAAACTGCTATAGTGAAACTTTGCACTCCTAATCCTTTGTTGTTTCCGCTGTAAGTTAGTCATCAGTGAGGAATTCCCTTAAAAGGAATTTCCTCAGTGATGAAATTCTAAAAATCTCCTATTCACCCCCTCTAGTCGATATAATGCACTTTCACAAAGCTCTTTGTAAGAAGAGTGAGCTCCTCTTCCTTAGCCTTGAGGGACACGGATAAAAGCTCACAATCCTTGGAGAGAGAAGCATCAGACTCCACAAGCTTACTTTTATCATTCATCAACTCCTTGCACGTGTTCTTAGCCTTTTCCAAGGAGGCAAGATTGTTAGCATGATTATCAATGTTTGCACCAACTTTTAAGCATAGTTCATCATTTTGTGCTTCCTCATATTGCACTTTCCGCTCAAGGATTTCATTATTTTCCTTTTCCTCGGTGACGAGGGTTTCGAGTTCCTTAATGGTATTGGCGTGTTTACTCCACATCTCCATAAGCATACGAAACATAGTGATCTTCTTTCCTTTAAGGGAGCACATGAATTTATTTATTTTAGCAAGCATAAGATCATCTATACCGTCATCATCATAGTTATCCTCTGCATCAAGATACTCATCACAAGGAGTAGACAATAAAAGGGGGGAATTTGAGCGTGGAGTTTCCTTAACCTTGCGAGGAGGGTTTTGGTCCTCTCCATCTTCTATGACGGCCTTTGCCATCAAGCACTTGTCAGCGTTGCCCTTGTAGTATTTCATATAGTTGTAGGTCACAACATCACTACTCTTGTTGACTAACCTCAATGTGTTTTGTGAATCTTGAGCTACTCCGGCAACCCCACCAACATCTTCTGGATCAGATTCTTCATGAGAAACCGTTGCTTTCACATCTCTCCTCTTGAGCTTGGAGGTCATAGGGTTTGGCAACTTCTTCTTCGCAAAGGTCTTTGGAAACCTTGGTTTATCTTTTCTCTTCTCATAAGGGCAATTGTTGGAGAATTGGTTGGTTTCCTCACAGTTGTAGCATTTTCTCACCTTCTTCTTCTGGAATCTTCCCTTGAATTTTCCTGCACTAAACTTCTTTACAAAGAGGGCAGTGTCTTCATATGATGGGATCTCATCGGAGTCAATCTCATCATCATCTTCATCATCATCATCATCATCATCTTCTTCTTCTTCTTCACTTTGCTCTTCCTCACATACATGCTTGGCCTTCAGAGCAAGATTGATCTTTGATGTTGAGGTACCATGCATGGCAAGATGTTTTGTAACATTTGCCTTTGACTCTTCGAATAGCTGGAAAGTGGATATGATGTCATCCGGAGCCATTTCCTTGAACCCATGATGTTTTCTTATATCCCACACCATTTGGTGATGATATGGAGCAAGGGCATGAATAATCTTGTCCACAAGAAATCTCTTCGTCAAGTTGAATCCATCTCGTGTCTTGTCACAGTCACATGACTCAATTTCAGCGGTGAGAGTCATGAGCCGCTCTAGAAGCTACTTGGGGGATTCATCTTTTTCCATACAAAAGTTTTGCAATTGCCCGTTGGCAATTTCATACTGATCAAGCCGGAGGATGGAGGTACCGGTCTTGGTCCTTACAATGATGTCCCATAATTCCTTGGCACTTGGATGTGTATGTAAGGTCTTCGTTGCTTATCATTCGTTCCTTTTCTTATGCACATGATTGCGGTGTCATTGAGATGCTTCTCATACGTTTCTCTTGGAGTGAGATTCTTTGGGTCGACAGGGTAGTAGCCATGCTCCAGAATGTCCAACATTTCATCATTGGCGTACCTAAGATGGTCCCGCATACCAACTCTCCACAAGGAAAAATCAGAACTATCATCAAGCAAAAGAGGTTTTCCTCCAAGATTATACTTAGGTTTCTCAATTTGAGGTCTAGCATAAAGCCATGGAACACTAGTTTGGTCATTGCTAGGAGGTTGTTGGCCAGGTGAATAAATAGGCACATTTGGCCTCGAGGCCCCACCACTTGGAGGTGATGCCATCATCGTGGATAATGTGACCAATCTCATTTGGACCAAGGACTCAAGAGAAGCATCATGTTCCTCCTTTTTCTTATCAAGTGCCCGTCCCAGATCCTGAGAAGTGAAGGACTTGAATTCCATGGAAATTGCGCCCTTATCCTTTGGATCCGCAACAAGGGGGTCCCATCGAGGTTCATCTTGCTCTAGGGCAGTTAAGCCACAAGAATAGAGCACGAGGCTTTCATACCAATTGAAAGGGATCGAGATGGACCTAGAGGGGGGGTGAATAGGTACAGTTACAAATTTTAACGGTTACTTAGCAATTTTAGGCAATAATGCGGAATATGAAAATGATCCTAACAATTGCAAGGGTGAAGGTTAGGCTTTGTGTACAAAGCACGGCAACAAGTAGGATATAATAAAGCATAAGTAAGTAATCAAAGGCTACTAACAAGTAGGAAGTTAGGGTTAGGGATAACCACAACTCCGAGAGACAAGGATGTCTGCCGATGTTCACTTCCTTGGAGGGAAGCTACGTCACCGTTTAGAGAGGTGGGTGTTACCACGAAGGCACACCAATGCCACGAAGGCTCACCCTATTCTCTCCTTGAGACAACGCCATGAAGACGTTTCTCAACCACTAGTGGTAAGCCTTGGAGGTGCCCCCCAAACCCTCACATACTTTTCGGGGGAAATCACAAAGGTTTGATTCCTCTGTGAAGAACTCCTACCGCCTGGGAGTCTGCAACCTCCAAGAGTATCAAGATCACGGAGACTGCTCAAAACTTGCTCAAATCACAAATAACTTGGGTTGAGAGGAGGAGAGGGAGACGATCTATCTTTTGATCGGAACAACACTCAAACGAACTCACAGATGTGCTTGGGATCTAGGATTTGGTGTAGGCAAATGGGAGTGAGAGAGAATGGTGTTCATGGAATCTTTTCACTGTGTTGGACAACTCCCACTCGAGGTGGGAGAAAGATGCAGAAGATATCAGGTTATCACACTATTTGGTGGAGACGTGATTAGCATACGGAGTCCGGAGGACGTTGTCCGTCCGAAGATGCATAAGGTATTAGGTCAGCACATCATCTCGTGATAAGGTGAACAGAATACAGACGTACGAAAGGCATCGGTCGTCTGGGGCACGGTCGTTCGAAAATGGTCGAAAGTCCGACAATTTGAATCTGTTGAGTGGCAACGGATTTCCTACCGTACGCGGACGTCTGGTCCTCGGACGAACGGAGGAGCCGGAAGTACGAGGGTTTAAATCTGTTGGCTGGCTCCGGATTTTTAGAGGACGTCGGTCATCCGGCGTCCGGACGTCCGAGAACCACGTGACGACCAGACAAGAGCAGACCAACAACAGGAAGTTAGAGAAAGAGGAATTGTCTAGAGTTTTGAGCAAGTCTCTTGCGAGACCCAGTGATCCCCTCTTAATAGTGCGGGGTCCCTATACTCAAGAAAGACAAATAAAATGATAGACCACTTCGTCTTGTTTCTTCGTTCTTGAGCATCCTGGACAAATTAGTCACTGTTGGAGCATATATTGAGCATATATCTCCATATGTGGTTTTGGTACTTGATGACAATTCCTATGGACTAATGGTTGCCTGAAGTTACATTTATAGGATTTGTCCATAGGCACTTCTTGAAGTCCATCTGTTGGGTTCAAGGAGTTTATATGATGACCAAGATGGTATTCAAGGTATTATCCAAAAAATGGTCATAGAGACGCATGGTTGATCAAGATCTCAGACAAAGAGTAAATCAAGATGATCAACACACAAAGCGTACAAGATGTACCGAGAGGGATCAAGTGATCCCATGGTATGGTAAGCATTGTCCATTACGTGTTTGTGTACTAACCCATGGTCTTCGTGAGAGTTCTATGTGGGGGTTAGGTGTGTTTCCATGAGCTTGCGTCAAAGGGAAGATCTCATACAACCCATGGAGTATGACGTCAAGTTGTGATCGTCATCAAGATTGCGACGTGCAAGTTCAAGTGGATCAGCACGAAGATAGCATGCTTGAAGCTTGCCGTCCATTATGGTGGCAATGGACTTGTGAAGATATGCTGAAGAGTGGCTCACCCATAGTGAGTATGGGGGAGCAATCAACTAGTATTCATCAAGCCAACACAATCAAGAAAGGTGGTCCATCTTGAGGAAGCCAAGATCATCATCATCTAGCTCAAGAGGATGAGGTGCAAGGTATAGGTTTGCCCTTGATAGGTCTTCTGGTTAGGATAGATTGTTGTTCTATCAAGGGGGGCTCTCAAGTGAGTAGCTTGATCGTATCGTTCGTTGAGAGCTCAAACCATTTGCATCCTTGCATCATACTTCTTGGTTCTTAGCTGGTGTTTCTCTTTGTGAGTTTTAGAGCTTATGGTCATCTTCATGAAAAGCTCGAGTTCATCGGAAACGGAGTCCATATGCATCTACTATGATGTTTTCGATGTTGGAGTTTTTGCCGGTTCTTCATTCATAGAGATCTCACATCTCTATATCTTTGGCATATTCATAACCGCATGGTCTTAAGATCTCACATCTCTATATTTTTGCCGGAGCTCGTATGCGAAAGTTATGGCTGTTTCAGTGGCGAGCGGTAGTACCGCTGGACCTAGCGGTAGTACCGCTCGACCTAGCGGTAGTACCGCTGGACCTAGCGGTAGTACCGCTCGACCTAGCGGTAGTACCGCTGGCTCGCGTTAGTACCGCCCCTGGTCAGCGGTAGTACCGCCCCAGGAGCTTAGTACCGCCTGCCTAGCGGTTGTTCGTGGACGGACCTTTTTGCGAAGACTTTCGTGGCGGTGGTAGTGCCTTTGCACTACCATGGGCCCAGCGGTAGTACCGCTGGAGTGCCAGCGGTAGTACCGCTGCAGCTAGCGGTGGTACCGCTAGCTGGCGGTAGTACCGCTGGAGTGACAGCGGTAGTACCGCTGGGGTGCCAGCGGTAGTACCGCTGCAGCCAGCGGTAGTACCGCTGGAGCTCGGGCAGAGAGTGGGGGTAACGGTCTGATTCTTCCCCCCACTATATAAAGGGGGTCTTCTTCCCCCTTGCCTAATCTATCTGTTGAGCTCTCGTTCTATCTCCATTATTGACATTCTTAGAGCTTGATTACTCTCTATCCCTCCAATGATTCTTGCTTGTTCTTGAGGGAAAAGAGAGAGGAGATCTAGATCCACATCTCCACCAATCACTTTCTCCTCTATGTGAGGGGAACCCCTTGGATCTTGATCTTGGAGTTCTTTGTGAGCTCCTTGTTCTTCCTCTCATATTTCTCCATAGCTTTTGTTGTTGTGGAGGGATTTGAGTGTGAGGGACTTGACCACTTCGTGTGTTCTTGCCATTGCATTAGTTGCATCGGTTTGAGTTCTCCACGGTGATACGTGGAAGTGAGAAGTTGAGAAGCTTACTACCTTCGGTACTTAGTACCCTTGATATTGTTCTTCGTGGATGCTTTGGCGTCCTAGAAGCTTGGTGGTGTCTCGGAGCTCAATCATTGTGGTGTGAAGCTCCGGGAAGCGTCGGGGTCTCCAATAAGGTTGTGGAGATTGCCCCGAGCAATTTGTACGGGTACCGGTAACCGCCCCCAAGGGTTGCCACGTGTACGGGTTCGGTGACCGCCTCCAAGGGTTGCCATTTGTACGGGTTCGGTGACCGCCCCCAAGGGTTGCCATTTGTACGGGTTCGGTGACCGCCCTCAAGGGTCCCTTAGTGGAATCACGGCATCTTGCATTGTGCGAGGGCGTGAGGAGATTACGGTGGCCTTAGTGGCATCTTGGGGAGCATTGTGCCTCCACACCGCTCTAACGGAGATTAGCATCCGCAAGGGTGTGAACTTCGGGATACATCATCGTCTCCCCGTGCCTCGGTTATCTCTTACCCGAACCCTTTACTTATGCACTTTACTTTGTGATAGACATATTGTTTATTGTAATATATCTTGCTATCACTTAGTTGTTTATCTTGCTTAGCATAAGTTGTTGGTGCACATAGGTAAGCCTAGTTGTTTGTAGGTTTTGTGCTTGACATATTAATCGTTAGTTTTATTCCGCAGTTGTTCAAGCCTAAACCTTAACTATTTTAAAAGCGCCTATTCACCCCCCCCCCCTCTAGGCGACATCCACGTCCTTTTCAGTCACGATCCACACAAAAACTCTCATGGGAACAAAACCTGAGATACACTCGATTAAGATGATTAGTTTCCTATATGTATGTTGTTAACAACATCAAAATATGATTAAGGGCATGATTGCACTTTCAATGGATGTGATACCTATATTTACGTGATCAATGCCGTGAAAATGGCACAACTATCCACTCTGCTATCAATTGCCCAACAGTAATTTGTTTACCCACCGTATGCTTACTTTCATGAGAGATGCCACTAGGGAAAGCTATGGCCCTTGGGTCCATTCACAACATATTGCTAAAACCTCCAACACCTTGCTGCCATTTATTTACTTTTCTTTTATTTTGCATTTTACAATTATCTACACACCTCATTCGCTTGGAAATAACGAGACCAAAGGGATTGAAAACCCTCTTGCGTGTGTTGGGTGCAAGATGTTTGTTCTTTTGTGTGCAGCCGGTGAAGACGGTTATGGATTGATATTCCTATTTGTTTTATAAACCTTGGTTTTAGAAGTGAGGTAAATACTTACCCACTTTGTCTGCGATTACCCATTCCTCTTTACGGAAAACCCAACGCTGATCACGAGTATCAGGAAGGATTTGTAGCGCTGTTGCCGGGAAATATCATCACCAACTATCAAGTAACTCTACACAAAATTTTGTTCACTTGTTCCTCTTTTTATTTGCTTGTATATTTAGTTTGTCTCATTAAAAAAATAAAAATACAAAAATATTTACCTTTGCTTGTTACTAGTTTTCTTGTTCGAAGTCATGGCTAGTCCTTTTTTTGTTCGCGTTACTCCCAATAATGATGTTGTCAATTTCAAACAAAGGGGAGGAGAAAGTTTGAAAGATGCATGGTACAGGGTTTGCTACGCTCAAAATAAAGCAACTAATAAGCTATCCACCACTACTTTGCTTCATAATTTTTATGTTGGCATAACCACTTGGTATAGGTTCGTCCTTGATGCTGTCACCGGTGGGAACCTTTTGATGTGTCACACTTTGGATGCTTATAATGCCATTGAAAATCTTGTTGGAACACCACCCATTATCATTAATGAAACCAATTTAGCCTTGAAACATGTTATGCAAAGACTTGATGCTATTGAAAGGAAAATGGTTACTCACAAGCCAATTGAGGAATTAGATAAAAAATTGCATAATTATATCACTCAACTTGGGTTACGTGTAGGAATGACTTTGAAATCCTTAAAGGAAAATGACATTGTTATTGATGAGAGGGTGGAACAAGATTTGAGTAGAATTGATAAAATGAAGGAGATGATTGACAAAGTAGGCCCCCTTTTCACACCGTCCAAAACTAATGTTAGCACTTCTCGAAGTAAGTCCTAAATTTATTTACATTTCTAAAAGCATTAATACACCTCCTACCAAAAGAAATGAAGATCTTAAAATGATTAATTAGTGTTCACCCTCGACTTTGTCAACCTGATAAAAGTCTCCTATTGTTCCTAGTATTCCTGTTTGTAGTATTGCGGAGTTTGATGTCAAAGATGACAACATTTTTGAAACTAATATGCATAGCTAGGGGTGTAAAAGAATAACGAGGGATGCCGATCAACCCGAATGTTTGATGAACACGTTTGAATCGTATTTTCATGACTGAACACTTATCGAACCGTTTGTTTAGGTGTTTAAGACGGGTTTGGGGCGCCGGGCTGTAGACGTTATGTCTTGATGTTTTTAAACGATGGTAGCGTCACCAAACTTTTGAGCGGGCTGTTTTGTGTTTGATCTTTTTTCTGTCGGCGAAGTTTTATGCTTGCTGCTACTTGACTATTTCGCCAACGAGTGAACATGCATTTGCATCGACCATTTAACATGACAGCTCGTGTAGGCCAGAGGCCATAATGCGACGAGGCGGGATCTAGGCTGCATCGACAGTCAACTCCGGACGCAAGCAGTGACGCCACGACCCAAACGATCAGAACCACGAAACATATTTAATGGTGATGAACTCGAGTGCGCAGCGCAGTCAAACAAAGCGCACGCACGCACGCACCCGTCGGTCTCCAACTCCAAGAAGCGGAGGCGGGAGCGAGCAGAGCAAAGGTGCGATGGCGCCGGCGGTGAAGGTGTACGGGTGGGCGATGTCGCCGTTCGTGGCGCGCGCGCTGCTGTGCCTGGAGGAGGCCGGCGTGGAGTACGAGCTCGTCCCCATGAGCCGCGAGGCCGGCGACCACCGCCAGCCGGACTTCCTCGCCCGCAACCCCTTCGGCCAGGTTCCCGTCCTCGAGGACGGCGACCTCACCATCTTCGGTACCCGCTTCCATCACTCCCCATTCTTGCTTTCACTGGGTCGACTAAATTCCCAGTTCCGTGAAGGGCAATTCGTACTTCTGTGCTGATCATCTGAAGCTCCACGCAGAGTCCCGCGCCGTCGCGAGGCACGTGCTGCGGAAGCACAAGCCGGAGCTGCTGGGCTCCGGCTCGCCGGAGTCGGCGGCGATGGTGGACGTGTGGCTGGAGGTGGAGGCCCACCAGCACCAGACCCCGGCGGGCACCATCGTGATGCAGTGCATCCTCACCCCCTTCCTCGGCTGCGAGCGCGACCAGGCCGCCGTCGACGAGAACGTGGGCAAGCTGACGAAGCTGTTCGACGTGTACGAGGCGCGGCTGTCGGCCTCGAGGTACCTCGCCGGGGACTCCCTCAGCCTCGCCGACCTCAGCCACTTCCCGCTCATGCGCTACTTCATGGACACCGAGCACGCGTCGCTGGTCGATGAGCGCCCGCATGTCAAGGCGTGGTGGGAGGAGCTCAAGGCCAGGCCGGCGGCGAAGAGGGTGACGGAGTTCATGCCGCCAAACTTCGGGTTCGGAAAGAAGCCAGAGGAGTGATGACAAAGAACGAGCACCGAGCGAGCATGTGACGCACCGGCATACGTGTTCTGTGGTCGGTGCGACCATGGCTCAATGTTTTGCGTTGTTTGTGTTCCGCGCATGAATAAAACAAAATGCTTTCGGTTTCTCTATACAATTTCTTTCAAAGTCTAAGTACTAGTCCAGTATAAATTGAGCTTGCCACACCTTTCAAAGTCTACAATAAGAGCAACCCAAGGGACGACCCATTTCATCCGTCCCTGTCTGTTTGGATCCGTACGGACAAAAATGACGGTTCAACGTACGGACCCATTGTTAAAATGCATCCGCGCCCATCGATTCATTTTCGACTTAAATTTAGACTGAAATGGGTCGGTGCAGACCCCCTTCTCGGTGTCCGCATGTGAACGGCCTGACCCATTTGTCACACAACCACTCATTTATCTCTGTCTGCTTATTTAATTCGTTGGGCCACTCCATCCACCAATTTTATTATTTTATTGCCACAGTGCTCATGCTTATTTGCTTCCCGTTGAATGCATGTGTTGACTCATTTAAAAAAGCGGACACGGACATGCCGACGGACGACCCAAACAAACGAAAAACGAACAAAATCGTCATTCGTTTGGATCAATCCGTTAGAGTTGCTTTAACATTTTTCTTAATTGATAAAGCACAGACTAAGATCATATCTAGCAGAACCTGTAAAACCTCGTCGGCTCTTATAACTCATTCCGCTTTACTAGATTCGACCAAATGCCATAAAAAACCCGATGTGTAAGCAATATACAGACGGTCCATAAAATCCAGGCTCCTAGGGTGTCTTTTTTAAAGATAAAGTAGTCATCATGGTAGAGAATATCGATCAAATACATTTTTTTTGCATCCGGAGGCGGGGGCGAAAATTGTCAGCGAAGAGGGCATCCGGGGCAAAGTAGTCAATCATAAGCATCAAATGACCGCGCGTCCGGTTGCGGTTGAGCACTCGATGACCATTGTTTCAAAGAAGAATGGACAAAAGAATTTAGCTCTGACAATTCACCGAACAATTGTCGGGCATGATGAGCATCGTAGGAGCGGATGGTACCTACGCGGCGATCGAAGAAGAGTTGTGATACGGTGGTGGAGAAGAAGCAGCATGAAGCCTGGATGTATTGTTAAAGGTGACAAACCCGTTGAATTCCGGTAGGGATATGATATGGTGGCCAGGATGATGGAACGACTAGGAGGACAAGAGAGAAGAAAATATTGAAGGATGAAGGTACGGTGTTCAGGAGGGGTTTTGGGTGAGCGAGAGGTGTCAGGGTCCTGCGTGGCATATATTTGGACTCCCGCAAAGCCTCCCTAATTTATCTCAGGTTTATCGGAAAAATAATATCCAGACCACTTGGTGAACCGATACAAACTCACGTTGAATGACTAAATACGTCCAAACCACGCAGACCACGGTTTGATAGCCCGCTTTGAAGATGCCCTTATATGATACTCCATCTGTTATAATATAAGTGTCTCAACTTTATATTAACTTTAGTATAAAATTATACTAAGCTTGAAATACTTATTTTAGAACGGAGGAAGTATTATCTTCCTTGCAATTACTCCCATCATCTTCTTTTTATTGCGGGAGCATCATATGCTTGGTTGGTCAAGGTCAGCTTTATCAATGGGAAACGCTTTACATCTATAGTCTGAAGGAACGCCCTCGCCAGACTACTCGATCCCCGTCGATTCGTTGCGAATTTGACGTTCTAGATTTCTCTCGTATTGAATAAAAAAAACCAGTTCCACCATATCCCCTCACGCCATCCCCTCCCCTAATCTCTCGCCACCGAACCAGGCATTAACCATCGGCCCTGACGAGCTCTGATTCCCACCTCTCTCGCCTCGCCACCAACTCGCGCTCATCGGATCCGCTGTTCTGCCGCCGCCTCGTCGCGACTCAGCCAGCCAACGACGGGACTCCACGATGCGACCTCACTGCCCGTCGACGAGACCTCGCAGGTTCCTCCTTCGCTCCCCCCACCCCAACAGCACGGTTAGCCCTAATCTACTCCACCGATGTTAACCCCGTTGGATTCTGCATTGTTTTCTCATCCTCCATCTATTGAATCAGATGGATCCCTATTGATTCATTCGGCCGGCTGGATTATAGGATTGGAATTTTCTGGGCTGCAAAATTGCTTCATCAATTTGAAGGAAGGGATCTCCAAAACAAAGGTATGTACAACTCGTGGATTGCCCCAAATTTGGGGATATGCAATTGTTCATTGCCGGCCTAATATGTTCAGAGTATTCAGTTTTTCCATGTTTTCTCGATGTTTCCATTCTATTTTATAGTTGCTGCGACATTACAATTTCAATGCATCATACAATGCTTTCTGTGTATAGAATATACGTACCCATAGCTTGACGGTAAATTTGTCATATTTTCCTTTTTTTCAAAATTCCATGCTTTCATATGTGACTGAAATTGCACCCTTATGAATGCAGGGAGGTTTCACATTTGTGCGTACTCGATTCCGAAAATTGCTTCCAAACTGCACCTTACGCATCTTATACCGCGTCAATTAAACTTGCTTCTAAATTGTCCCACTTGCCTAGCTGATCTATAAAAATGCTTCCATTGCAAAGTCACTAACAGACGCATCCTCATCATGGCATCAAGCTTACAAATTTCCATGCCATGTTTGATATTTTCAGTGTCCATATTTTGTGCTTGAGCGTCCATATTTTCAGTGTTTCCATGCCATGACACAGCCACCGTCGGAGCAGTTTAGCCGTCGTTGCAGCATTGGTATGCAGCGCGGCGACATGGCCGCCGCTTCGCCGGAGCAGCCCGCGACACTAGCTCGTAGTAGTCTCGCCGTCACAACATCACCCGAGTTGCCGTCAAAGCATCCGTCACGCAGTTGAGCCACCGTCACAACGATGTTTGGCATACCTTAAACTTGTGCACCCCAAATCTTGTCCAGCAAAAACGCAAATTTTAAAAATTAAATTTCTATGCTTCTAGTGCACGATAGCATCACATCTTTGTTTCATGTTATGCATGCTTCCTAATTTGATTTCTCCTATATGTTTCTACAATAATTATTCTTGCTACGACCATTGATAAAATTTGATATGGCTCATGTCGTACTAGCATTGGGTCCGATTTTGTTATGTCTTTGTGTAGTGGCATTAACAAGACACAAATATGCTTCCTATTAAGATGAATTATGTTGAGATATCACTGTTTTCATGCTTCCTACTAGTTGACTTCCAAAAATAATACTACATATGTTTCTTCGGTTCAGAAAGTTTTCTTCCATAGTTCAACCAATTTTTGGTGTATTTTGTATATGTACGTGAAGAACATGCTTCCCCATGTTGGCACTCTTAATTAATTTCCATGTTAGTTTTCTATGCTCCAAACTAAGATGAGTTATACTAAGATAACACATTTTCATGTTTCATACTGCGGGGCTTCCAAATTGTAATTCGTATGCTCCTTCGGTTTGGATAAAATGCTTCCAATGCTTCCTGCTCCATTGAAAAAATGTTGTTTGTCATTGTTATCACCATCGTAATATATGACATGCCCCATATTATATTAGGTATGTCTCTTTGGTGTTTGTGGTTTGCTTCCATACTCTATGTTTCAAAAAATTTTGGTGTTCCTATTGTTCGTTTTTTAACACCATTTTGATCAAAACACAACCCAGTGTATGTTGTGACAGGCCAACTCGTGGCTTCGTGTAAGCCTTTATCTAACTATCTTATTTTCTGTTATATTTTCCTGATGTATTCTAGTTTGAACGTTGCCCCCCATACTTCTAGTTTCATCACATACTGCAGCATATGTTGTGCAAACTTTGCATCATTCATTTCAATGTCCAGTTTGGCTCATTTTCTCATTGCCATTGTGTGCTTAACCGGTTAAATTCTTATCTCTCATGCTAGTTATTTTATCATTGGTCTTAAGTTATCAATTGTTCTGACAATTCTCATATTATTATCTTTGATAATGTCTAAAATTTATAGATCTCAGTGCTCCGGTGATAATGGAAGCAATTCATCCATGTTTCAGCTGGTGCTATCCCAGTGGGCGTGCTTCCATGGTATTGTTAGTATGTCATGTATGTCCTCAACATCGCCGCCGAGGTGCTATTTGTCTGTTCCGCTCTCCCTTGTGCCATCCTTGTCAAGGTGGACCACCAGCCATGAAGATCATGAAAGGAACCCTTGGACCATATCGATGTGCAAGGATACACAACCATTGTTTGTGGGGTTTGTATTGTGTCAGTGGGGTTCAAAGCAACTTCTCTGGACACAAATTTGAAAATATTTTGAATCAAAAATGTATTTTCTTCAAAGCAAATTCTACTTTTTTTATGCATTGTATGATTGGAATTTATTTTTTTTGAGTCACAATTGTCGATACATTCAACCAATTCTTTGGTCGCATGAAACATATTTTCTGCTAAAACAATACACTGGACACAACTTCCGATTACTCAAACAGTCTCAAACAATTGTAACAAGACCGAAGCAATCTCCAATTTTAATGCAAACTCCAACCATATCGGAAAAAAAATTATCGAGACAACAGGGAAGAAACGTAATCGAAAGAAATAAAGAAGAGAGTCCAAAACAATAAATATTAAGCTTCGGAAGCAAACCAAATTGAAGCTTCGGATGCAAGGACTGTCACGGTTCAAAACAGCATAGGAAGCAAACAAAAAAAATCCTTACGATTGAAAACTTTGTACGACCCAAATAAAATTTAGGAAGCAACGATCCTCTTTGGAAACAATACTTAGGAAGCAATGGAAACAATACTTAGGAAGAGAGGGTCCTCGTGATTGGAAACAAACAAGATATCTTTAAATAACAATGCCCTGATTTTAGGAAGAAATTGTTAGGAAAGAAATTAATTGCAGTTACTGTCAAATCTGCATGCAAACTGAATCGCACAAGAGAGTTTGTTGGTGGATCAGATGGTGTGCATGCTTCCTATCCAGTGGCCATGGACTAGTCTGATACCTCACAAAAATCTATAGTCTGATGCCTAGTAGTTCCCTTTATCAATCTCTCCTAATAAAGGAAAACCCGTCTTACCAGTAAGCAACACGCACCTATTTTACCATCCAAGACAAGACATGCCAGAAGTGGAGTTGGACAGTAGGGATCATGGACGGGAACCTTTTGTTCCTGAGTTTATATACATCCTATATATTTTCATTAGCAATTCAAAAAAATTCAAAAAATTCAAAAAATATTTTAAAAATAAACTTGACCTTTCATTATACTTGTTAGAAAAGAATCACAATTATTTTGTATCCTTTGACTTCATTGAAAAAGAACAAATTTGTTGTCAAAATAGTATGAATAATGACCTATAATACCAAATATTTTCTGTCCTTTTGGTCCTGAAGTCAATGTTGGTTTTTTTCATGATAATTTATATGCTAGTGCAAAATAAAGTTAACTTTATCTAAAAATACTTTTTACTATTTTAAATTTTTATTCAATTTCTAAAAGAAAATCTTCATATAAGACGTATTTACAACCAAGAACTAAGAATCATCCTCATCCATGGGGAGGATGAGGGAGAAGAAAGACTCGAGGAAGAGGAAGAGAAGCGGGACCCACCGTCTTTGGGGGAGACTTAGTTTTTGATACGGTGTGCGTATGACAGTGGGGCCCATGCCAGTCGGCGGTCGTCGTCGAAACTTGAAAAGGCCGCCGTGCGCTGTGGACTGGTCATGCTGTATGAGAAATCTGATTAGCTCTCCTCTCTTCCTCTGCAACCCACCTACCTTTCTCCTTCCCTCACCTTTGAGCTCCTCTCTCAGACTCAGAGAGATAGAGAGAGAGAGAGATGGGCGGCGGTGCTGTGAAGGTGTACGGGGTGGGGGCGTCCCCGTTCGTCGCGACGGTGCTGCTGTGCCTGGAGGAGGTCGGCGCGGACTACGAGCTCGTCCCCCTCGACATGGCGGCGCGTGAGCAGAGGGCCGAGCCCCACCTCTCCCGAAACGTACGTCGCTTCTGCTGAGCGAGCTCAACCATCAACCACGGCACTCTACCTTCTTAATCCTGTTTTTCTCGTGAGAAGTTTCATTACTCAGGTCAGGTGCTCCAATCTTCTATCTCATTCCATTTTCTTGCATGCTTCGATCTTGCAGCCTTTCGGCAAGATCCCGGTGTTAGAGGACGGGGAGCTGACTCTCTTCGGTATGAAATTCACACACTCGTCACAAATCAGACCATATAGGCATGGCTTCCAAATAAGTCACCAACTTATAAATTAAAAAATACAAAAAGTGACTTATTTTCTCAGACCCAATTTAGGCCCTGTTTGTTTTAAAAGTCCCGAGACTTTTTTTAGTCCCAACTAAAAAGTCTCTAGTCCATATCCGTTTATTTCTATGGATTAAATATGGACTAGAGATCATTAAATAACATGTATAAAGACTATGTTACCCTTAGTAATATAGTAGTAGTTATTAAATGACATTCTAAAAGTAGGGACACTGTTGAAAAAAATGTCAAAAAAGTTTTAAAAAGACTCTCTCAGAGGGACTTCTTATTTTAGTCCTAAATATCCCTTTTAGTCCCTAAAAGTCCCTCCTGTTTGTTTCATATGGGACTAAAAGGAATTTTTTTTAGTCCGTACACCAGAAAGTCTCTGGAAACAAACACCCCTTATAAGTCACCCCAACTTATAAGTCATAGGTTGTTTCACCCCAACTTAAAACTTATAAGTCACCCACTTTTGCATGGTTAGATGACAACCTAACATGAGTGACTTATAAGTCACTAGTTTTAAGTCACCTGACTTAGGCCCTGCTTGGTTTCAATAAGTCAGGTGACTTATAAGTCCGGTGACTTAAAACCAGTGACTTATAAGTCAGGTGACTTAAAACCAGTGACTTATAAGTCACGGTTGTCATCTGACTTATAAGTCACATTTTCATGCAAAAGTGGGTGACTTATAAGTTTTAAGTTGGGGTGAAGCAACTTATGACTTATAAGTTGGGGTGACTTATAAGTTGGATCTGTTTGATAAAATAAGTCATTTTTTGCATTTTTCGCCTTATAAGTTGATGACTTATTTGAAACCAGGGTCTTATTGAAACCAAACAGGCCCTTAATCAAAACCTCACTCACTTAAATCTTTTGTCTTAATCATTTAATCCTCTAATCGGTCATGTGATCGCAGAATCGCGCGCGATTTCTCTGTACGTGCTCCGCAAGCACGGATGGCCAGGAACCAAGCTGCAGACCGCCGATCTCCTACGAGAATCTTGCCTCGAAGAATCGGCCATGGTGGACGTGTGGACGGAGGTGGAGGCCCACCAGTACCAGCCGGCCATTGCCAGCATCGTCCAGCAGTGCGTCATCCTGCCGTTCGTCGGCGGCGCGCGAGACCAGGCCGTCGTCGACGAGAACGTCGGGAAGCTGGAGAAGGTCCTCGACGTGTACGAGGCGCGGCTGTCGGCGCACGCCTACCTCGCCGGAGACTTCTTCAGCCTCGCCGACCTCGTCCACTTCGGTATCACCTACTACCTGGTGGCCGGCACCGAGTACGCGACACTACTGGAGTCGCGCGCGAACGTGTGGGCGTGGTGGGGGCGGGTCATGGCCCGGCCGTCGGTCAAGAAGGTGGCGCCGCTGATCCACCTCTGGTTGAAGCCATCTTTGTCTGCTTAAATGGAACATCGTACATTTTCCGTCATCGGAAAGTAGTGCTGCACCCACCTTCGGTGTACCCATTAAGTAAACAATAAATTAAAAAAAATATCTAAAACTCGGTGGATGTAACCATGAGCAAATGTTTTAAAGCATCTTCAACAGCCGCGCTCGCAAAAAGGTAGTTTTAGCACGCACAACGCGGCGGATAGCTTCAGCGGGCGCGCAAAAACGGCGCGCGCGTCATTTTCAGTTCAGCGCGCTGGCCGAAACGCAATCGCACGCCCCTTATTTGCTGCGCTAGCTCCCGCGCGCGCGACTCTCCCGCGCTCGCTCCTCCTCTCTCCCGCGCTCGCTCCTCCACTCTCGCGCTCTCGCTCCCCACTGCCACCCCCATCCGGCCGCGCCGCCGCCGCCGCTCGCGTCCCCGGTGACCGTTCAGGCTCTCCTCGGCCTATCCCCGCGCGATATTTGTTTGCATTATTTGTTATACTGAACGATAAACTATTTGTTTGGGTTGTAATGACTATTTATTGTTGATTTATTTTGTTTGTTTGATCGTTTTTGCTCCTATTTTTTGAAATGTACATGTGGTTTGTGCGTGTTGCGCGCGCTGCTGGAGCGGCGCGCGCTGCATTATAGCGCGGCCGTTGGAGCCAGCGCCTATCCCCGCGATAAACCAGCCGAAGCGCGCGCGGCAAACACATTTTTTAGGCGCGGCGCGAAGCGCGGCTGTTGAAGATGCTCTGAGCTTGCAAAGTTTGGTCACTGAAAAGATCAAATGGTCTCCATACAAAACGAAATACAAATAATGCTCTGCACTGTTCATATATTTTCAACACAAACTTTGTCTTTCTGTACATATTTTCTAGGATGTTATTTCGTCACAAAATTTTGTAAGCACGTAAAAAGTTTGATCATTATCACATTGATAAAGTTTCAGAATTTTTAAAAATATTTTACTAAGTTTTTAATCGTGCATAGGGATGCAATGTGTGTGGGTGCAGAAAAATCATTCTCAGGCTTGCCGTGGGATGATATCGTATTTTTTCGTTTATATGTATCTTCATTGGGTTTTCGTGCATGGATCCACATGTCAGTGACACATACTCGTTACCATTACTGTAAAAATTATACTCCCTCCGTCTCAAAATAAATGTCTTAAGTTTAATATAATTTTATACTAGAACTAGTATAAAGTTAAGACAATTATTTTGAGACGGAGGGAGTAGCTACCAAGTCCTTTCGCGTTGGTCGAGTACGAACATGGAATCATGACAAAAGCTTTGAAAGCCGAGAACGGCTCTCAGCAGGTAGCAGGGCACGGCACACACGCCAATCGTTACCAAGCGTATGAGAGCATCTCCAAACCGCGCTTCGCGCCGTGCGCAAAAAATCTATTTGCCGCGCGCGCTTCGGTTGGTTTAGCGCGGCCGTCAGCGTTGGCTTCAACGGCCGCGCTATAATGCAGCGCGCGCCGCTTCAGCGGCGTCCAAAAATACAGCGCGCGCAGCACGCATAAACCACATATACATTCGAGCGACAGCGAGCGCTCGGACGCTATTCCTCGGACGAGGAGGCGCGTGAGGGCCGGCGGGACTAGGAGGGGGTGGGGCGGAAGAGCGGCGGCGCGGGGATATGCCGGGGAAGCGCCTGAACGGTCGCCGGGGGGCGCGGGCGGCGGCGGCGGCGGGGATAGGTCGGGGAAGCGCCTGAACGGTCCCCGGGGGGCACGGGGATAGGCTGGGGAAGCGCCTGAACGGTCGCCGAGGGGCGCGGGCGGTGGCGGCGGCGCGGCCGGATGGTGGGTGGGAGTGGGAGAGCGAGCGCGCGAGAGTCCAGCGCGCGGGAGCTGGCGCAGCAAATAAGCGACGCGCGATTGCGTTTCGGCCAGCGCGCTGAACTGCATATGCCGCGCGCGTCGTTTTTACGCACCCGCTGGAGCCACCCGTCGCGTTGCGCGCGTACTAAAACGACCTAATTTGCGACACGATACTAATTTAACGCGTTTGTTGAAGATGCTCGAGGGTAAAGTACTCGGCAAACAGACCAATCTCGGTTTATGAGACGTATTTTCAGATTCCTTCTCTCGGCACGCAGCAAATAGGTGCCATGTGACACGGTCGTTTGCGTTTGACTGGTTATTGATCTACAAATCATCTTTGTCGAGATTCGTGGTCCATTTACTCGACAAACGTATTTACGAAAATACTTCTTCTATAAATTAATATAAAAATATTTAGATTACTAAAATAGTATTCTAAATGCTTTTATATTTGTTTATGAAAGGAATACGTTTTTGCTTGGCAGTAAATGTTTGCCGAGATCTCTATAACACATACTCGGCAACATAATTACGAAAATACTATTTTCCTTCGTAGTAAACTTTTGTCGAGCTCTCTCAGTGATGTAATCGGTAATATATCTATGATTTATTTTTCCTTGGTAGTAAATTTTAGCTGAGCTTCCTTTGCTGCCACTCGACATAGCTCTTCTCGTGTTCTCAGGTCATGCCACGTGTCCGTGTTTCCCTAATGTCATAGTTCTAGGAAAAAACCAGAAAAAAGAACCTAAGATTATGTTGGACGTACCGTTGTCAAGCAAGGCTCTGGGCGAAGGTGAAGAACCTGGCAAAATCTTTGCCAAGATATGTTAAATGTACTTGAAAAATAGTTTGAACCTTCGCCATGTGCTAGTATATGAATATCGGCGAGCATGGCACGGCTCTGGGCCAAGGTGAAGAACCTGGCAAAATCTTTGCCAAGATATGTTAAATGTACTTGAAAAATAGTTTGAACCTTCGCCATGTGCTAGTATATGAATATCGGCGAGCATGGCACGAGAGGTGTCGGCCTCGAATGTAGACAGTTTGCCAATTATAAGGATAACTATTTCGATAAATTTTAGATCGCAGCAAAAATCCCGTGACAGGTGTTGGTCACTCATGCGTTGGATTTTGCCGAGTCTTATGTGTTGGATCTTGGCAAAGACGGTGTTTCGTCAAGCAATGAATGCCACATGCCCGGCTCTTGGGCATCTAAGTTCGCCAAGTACCAACGGAAGGCGCTCGACAAAGATTCTCGTCATGCAGCAACCGTTGTCTTCGTCTGGTCCATCAAGTGATTTCTTTTGCCGAGTACCTACCAAGGGCTCCGCAAATGTTTTGTCGAGTCCCCGATGGATGGCCCTCGGCAAAGTGGGATTTGCCTAAAGGGTTTGGGCCGAGTACCCTTAGCCGAGAACTATACTCAGCAAAGTTTGTGACGAGGAAAGCGACTTTCGCCGAGCTTTCAAGGCACTTGGAAAACTTGAAATTTGCAATAGTGTATGTTTTTATAACTGTGCTCAAGGCATCTTTTATAATCATTCAATGATAGACTATACCACACACATATTTTTTTTTTACAAAAACCTTGTGAAATATATCATAGACGTTTCTTCTTCTTTCAGAATTGGGTGTGTTATTGTGCCATTGCACACACTTCTTCGCCGAAGCGTTTGCGAAGTGTACATCACAATAATTTTGGGCTAGCGTATGTGATAGGTGTGTCTTCATAGCAGCATTCCACAATAGTGATCGGTCACCCTTTTCATCGTCGGATGAGAGCGCTAACGACCGTTAGACGAAATCTCATACAAATGCTTGAATTGTTGTCTTCCCTGCGCAGAGTCTGCACTTGAGTTCAAGGATCGTCGACCGTTTGCGCAGCCGGGGCACAACCTCTTGCAGCTCCATCCACGACTCCCAGCACGTCGGGGTCCCAGCTCCTCGACATGTGGTTGTAGCACCCATCCCAACTTCTATGCAGCTCTGTCGCCATTGTTGCAGCTCCTAAAGGCCATGGTTGCAACACGCATCCCTCATGTATCGACGACCTTGCAACTCCGGTCGTCACGTTGCAGCTCTGCCTCATTGCCGGTTGCAACTCCCTTCATCATGGTTGCAACATGGTTGTTGTTGCTTATTGTTCGTGTTGTCACCGGTTGCAGTTCCCGACTGCGACCGATCCAACATCTCAATGTGCCGATTGTAGATTGTTGTAGCATCTTCATGGCGCCAACGTGTCTCGGGCGCACCACTGGTTGCAGCTCCGCCATGGACGGTTGTAGCTCGTCGTAGCAAGGTTGCAGCGTCGCCATAGCGTCGAAGTGGCTCGATTCCTTCGCCATTTGCACCTGCACATTGCTAGCATGTTGTAGAAGCACAATCACATACTGGTTTCAATAGCATCATATATGCCGGTTCCAGCAGCCCCCACGGCCCCATGCTTTTTGCACCTCCGCATCGCCAGCGTGTCGTAGAATCATGACCATGTGTCGGTTCGAGCGTCGTCATATACTCCCTCCGTTTCTAAATACGTGTAATTGGAGAGAAGTAGCGAACTAGACTAGTTCTCCTCAACTACAAGCATTTAAATATAAAGGGAGTATATGCTAGTTCCAGCAGACCACACGACCCCACACCGGTACCACCACAGTTGGTCGCCGCCTCTCGTCACCGAATGAAGCATTGCCTCCACCATGCGGTGAGGTGGTCGAGCTGTCTCACATCAGCCCCACTATAGTAGTGGTTGCTTGTGCGACGGGAAAGCAGGGGATGGAGGGGATTCGAACGGATATGTGCCCTATGAGGTGTGGGAAGTAGGAGAGTTATGGCGGAGCTATGGATTTGGTACGTGGCTCGCTAAAGGAGTAGAATTTTTGGTGCGTAGGTTTGCCGAGCATGACAGACCCGAGGGAGACGCGTTGAGAGATGGAAGATTAGGCGAGTAGGGTGAAGGGAAAGAGATGCGTGCGTAAGGGGAAGAGGATAAGGCGATTGTGGATGTGGTAGTCGGTGTATGGGCCCCATGGTGCGATATGGCAACCATGGGAGCGACCGCCACACGCACCAGATCGACCGCCCGATGTAAAACATTACCCCTCACCACCCTGTCGACCTCAACAACTGAGAATGAAGAAATTTATTTAGAAGGTAATGCAACATCCTCTTCAAGGATGAACAAATTCATTTTGAAGGTAATGCAATTTACTTTTTCTTTTTTGCGGATAACAATATACATTATCTAACACTTGTTAAGGATTTGGAGAACTTAACTATTCCCTCTATACCTAAATATTTGTAATTTTAGAGAACTAGTCTAGTTTTCAATAACTACAAGTATTTAGATACACACGAAGTATATGAAGTCGCAATTCCTTGAACAAGAAGGAACGTCGAATTATGAAATAAGTCATCAATCAAGAACAAAAAGAAAAAAGGGGGTGATCCGCGCCGGCGCGCCGGCCCAGATTTTCGGCCGGCCGCGCGCGGGCCGCAGGATCCACCAACCCCGCGTCGTCGGCACCGTTGGATTCGCATGCAATATTTTCCTCCCTATGCAGCAAAATTTCGATGCCATGCAGCAATTTTTTCAACGGTTGCAACAAAAAAAATTTGTAGCAAAAAAATATCTACGTGATCGTAGCAAAAAAACGAAGCTGATGGTACGTGGTAGCAAAAGTCAAATGATGGTTGTAACAAAAATTTACGTGACGTGTATGCAACTTTTTAGTGAACGGTTGCAGCAAAACATGATGCCGGTTGTAGCAAAAATTAACACGGTTGTAGCAAAAAGTAAAAAAACATTGATTGTAACAAAAAACTAACGAACTAGAGTTGCAACCAAACGTATATGCAACTTTTTTACTGAGACAAAATATAGTAAAAAAACGCTTGCAGCAAAAATGACGCAGGTTGCAACATATTTAGATGAAAAATATTGCATCCATTGACCGAAGAAGCGCGCGGATGGCAAAAATGTTCCAAGGGCCCACGCGCCAGGGGTCGACCGACGCGCGGGTGGGAAACGATTCCCAAGAAAAAATCACTAGGTTGACCATAGCTACACCAAATCTTTTTCTTCACGGCGACAAGACCACGAGAAGAGTATTTGGGGCGAAAAGGCAAATCCCGTCGAGGACCACTATTTGGTTATATTATCGTATGTGTTTAACTATGGACAAAGTCACAATTCCTTGGGCAGGAAGGAAGATCGATTCATGAATCAAGTCAAGGATAGAAAGAAATTATAACTTGGTTGACCGTAACCACACCAAATCTTGCTGAGATCATATCACGAAAATAGTACAGTACCGTCTAGACGATTTGGTTATATTATCTTCCTTGCAATCACTCCCATCACATGTATAAGTTGGGTTGGTCAAAGGTCTGCTTAAACCTGCACTAATCAGTACCAAAAACAGAGCTGCTTAATTACCGCTCTCTGTGTGAGAGAGAGAGAGACATAAGCTGTGCAGGTGTGTGAGAGGGGGAGAGAGAGAGACAGAAGCTGTGCAGGTGTGTGAGAGGGGGAGAGAGAGAGACAGAAGCTGTGCAGGTGTGTGAGAGGGGGAGAGAGAGAGATGGGCGGTGCCGTAAAGGTGTACGGAGTGGGGGCGTCGCCGTTCGTTGCGACGGTGCTGCTGTGCCTGGAGGAGATGGGCGCAGACTACGAGCTCGTCCCCCTCGACATGGCCGCGCGCGAGCAGAGGACCGAGCCTTACCTCTCTCGGAACGTATGTAGAAACAGAGACAATTTACACCTTGATGTGTATGTTTCTATCTCGCTCCATTTTCATATGTTTCAATCTCGCAGCCATTCGGCAAGATTCCGGCGTTGGAGGACGGCGAGCTGACTCTCTTCGGTATGAAATTCACACACTCACTAACGAATCAATTCACAGCACACAAACTGTAATTAGATTTTCGATTTGATCCACACGTCGTTAATATTACCTCAGAATCGCACGCGATTTCTCGGTACGTGCTCCGCAAGTACGGAGGAACCAGCGCCGCCACCGATCTCCTGCGGGAATCCAGCCTCAAGGAATTAGCCATGGTGGACCTGTGGACGGAGGTGGAGGCCCACCAGTACCAGCCGGCCATCGTCAACGTCGTCCGGCAGTGCGTCATCCTGCCGTTCATCGGCGGCACGCGCGACCAGGCCGTCGTCGACGAGTACGTCGGGAAGCTGGAGAAGGTCCTCGACGTGTACGAGGCGCGCCTGTCCAGCTCGCCGTACCTCGCCGGGGACTTCTTCAGCCTCGCCGACCTCGTCCACTTCGGCTTCACCTACTGCCTCGTGGCCGGCACCGAGTACGCGTCGCTGCTGGAGTCGCGCGCGAGCGTCATGGCTTGGTGGGGGCGGATCATGGCCAGGCCGGCGGTGAAGAAGGTGGCGCCGCTCATTCACCTCGGATTGAAGCTATCCTCGTCTGCTTAAATTGAATAATATAATTTGTAAATTCCGTTTATATGCGTATTTCAGTTGGATTTTACCACGTTTCATGTCAACGAACACTGAGAAATAAATGTTTGTTTGTTCTAAGTACTTTCTCTGTTCAGAGTGTAAGACTTTTGTCATGCATTATCAACTCTTTTGGGTTCAGTTCTTAGTAGCAGGTTCTAGAAAATCTTGGTTTGAATAATCCCAAGAAGAACCCGATTTGCCTTTCAAAACCACAGAGGATTCTACAGAATCCTTGGTACAATCCAAAATGCCCAACAAACTTGAATTTATACAGAATATCAAGATTTTGAGAAGTCCCTCAAAAGAAACGTTTTGAATTAATAGGGTATCCTATTGGGCCAACTAGTGGTACTCTGGCTGTAATTAGTAGCTCCAATAGGACGGTCATTTGGATCGTTTGCCCCATTTTACATAAGGTTTGATGATTTGCCCTTTCGTTGTTTCAATGATCAGTGACCCCGGCCTCACCCGTCAATTTAGGGGGGAGGGGGGCAAATTATCAAAGTTATTACAAGTAAAGTGCGGATTAAGTTCAAATTTCTCATCCCCTAGATCCCCATTTGCACTATCACATGAGGATTGTGTTACTGTTGTTGGTTCAGTGGATGGATATATGTTGCTGTTGGTTAGGTGGATCATGTTGTTGTTTGCTACGTATAACTTTTTTCTGTATTGTGAATGGTCAATCCTTGTTGTGCTTGGTGTTACTTGCTAATGTGAGAATGGTGCTGCTAATTCTTGGTCAAATTTTGTACAAATGGTGTTTAGCTAAAGTTAGACCGTTAAATGGAACTAATGGATATTTAGCACTTCATGATATTCATAAATGGTTTTCCTACTCATATTCAACAAAAAACTGTTTGGAAGAGAAAAAAAATGTTACTAATTTAGTAAAAAATATATTCCTAGGATAGTACAGACATTTCAGGACACAACACAATCCACAATCTCAATCTGCAATCTTAGAATAGAACTGACCGCTAATCCGTGGGAAATTTTCAGAATCTTGACTCCGCAAAATCTTGTGCGACAAAATTGGCCCTTGGTCCCTCGACTAAAAAACCGGATAATTTGCATACCTAACTCTTAAAATCGGACAACTATCTTCCCTCCTCCTCTTGGAATCATGGAGAGCTTCTCTAGTTTTGATAAAACACTCCGTTGCTTTTATCATAATATCTTTTATTCATATGGTTCGAAGGACCATATGATTGTTTGTTCCATCCGGTATCTTTTGATTGCTTGCCTCTATTTTGGTATGTCCTTGTGGCATACGATTCCTTTATTTGCAATCTTTGGGTCCTCAATATAGTTTGTTTTCCTCCAACTACTTATCATTGTATTTTTGTATTTCTTTGCACTCATTTGCTCAGAAGTACACACTTTTTGGAGGACCACCAAATATATTGGCTTTCTAAACTTTTCGTCCATTTTGGCAATCGATGCCAATGGGGGAGAAGTTTAGAGAGTTTAGTTTACTTTGGATATGTTTAGAGGGGTTTGCTTTTATTGCGTAAGCATTTACATCTTGCACGCATGCATTATTGTTTTTGTATGTGTTGCACGCATGCATTATTGTTTTGTATGTGTGCGGTTGGTTATGCTTATTTACATCTTGCACGCATGCATTATTGTTTTGTATGTGTTTCACGCATGCATTATTGTTTTGTATGTGTGCGGTTGGTTATGCTTATTTCCTTATATAAACTCTCTTGAAGTAGTTGTCATCAATTACCAAAATGGGGGAGATTGTTGGAGCATATATTGAGCATATATCTCCATATGTGGTTTTGGTACTTGATGACAATTCCTATGGACTAATGGTTGCCTTAAGTTACATTTATAGGATTTGTCCATAGGCACTTCTTGAAGTCCATCTGTTGGGTTCAAGGAGTTTATATGATGACCAAGATGGTATTCAAGGTATTATCCAAAGAATGGTCATAGAGACGCATGGTTGATCAAGATCTCAGACAAAGAGTAAATCAAGATGATCAACACACAAAGCCTACAAGATGTACCGAGAGGGATCAAGTGATCCCATGGTATGGATTTGTCCATAGGCACTTCTTGAAGTCCATCTGTTGGGTTCAAGGAGTTTATATGATGACCAAGATGGTATCCAAGGTATTATCCAAAGAATGGTCATAGAGATACATGGTTGATCAAGATCTCATACAAAGAGTAAATCAAGATGATCAACACACAAAGCGTACAAGATATACCGAGAGGGATCAAGTGATCCCATGGTATGGTAAGCATTGTCCATTACGTGTTTGTGTACTAACCCATGATCTTCGTGAGAGTTCTATGTGGGGGTTAGGTGTGTTTACATGGGCTTGCGTCAAAAGGAAGATCTCATACAACCCATGGAGTATGACGTCAAGTTGTGATCATCATCAATGGTTGATCAAGATCTCAGACAAAGAGTAAACCAAGATGATCAACACACAAAGCGTACAAGATGTACCGAGAGGGATCAAGTGATCCCATGGTATGGTAAGCATTGTCCATTACGTGTTTGTGTACTAACCCATGGTCTTCGTGAGAGTTCTATGTGGGGGTTAGGTGTGTTTCCATGAGCTTGCGTCAAAGGGAAGATCTCATACAACCCATGGAGTATGACGTCAAGTTGTGATCGTCATCAAGATTGCGACGTGCAAGTTCAAGTGGATCAGCACGAAGATAGCATGCTTGAAGCTTGCCGTCCATTATGGTGGCAATGGACTTGTGAAGATATGCTGAAGAGTGGCTCACCCATAGTGAGTATGGGGGAGCAATCAACTAGTATTCATCAAGCCAACACAATCAAGAAAGGTGGTCCATCTTGAGGAAGCCAAGATCATCATCATCTAGCTCAAGAGGATGAGGTGCAAGGTATAGGTTTGCCCTTGATAGGTCTTCTGGTTAGGATAGATTGTTGTTCTATCAAGGGGGGCTCTCAAGTGAGTAGCTTGATCGTATCGTTCGTTGAGAGCTCAAACCATTTGCATCCTTGCATCATACTTCTTGGTTCTTAGCTGGTGTTTCTCTTTGTGAGTTTTAGAGCTTATGGTCATCTTCATGAAAAGCTCGAGTTCATCGGAAACGGAGTCCATATGCATCTACTATGATGTTTTCGATGTTGGAGTTTTTGCCGGTTCTTCATTCATAGAGATCTCACATCTCTATATCTTTGGCATATTCATAACCGCATGGTCTTAAGATTTCCAGTCGCTGTTTGGATAGCCCTTGTCGTCCTGAATCCAACAAGCTTGGGTTTGCTCGATTCGGAGCTCGTATGCGAAAGTTATGGCTGTTTCAGTGGCGAGCGGTAGTACCGCTGGACCTAGCGGTAGTACCGCTCGACCTAGCGGTAGTACCGCTGGACCTAGCGGTAGTACCGCTCGACCTAGCGGTAGTACCGCTGGCTCGCGGTAGTACCGCCCCTGGTCAGCGGTAGTACCGCCCCAGGAGCTTAGTACCGCCTGCCTAGCGGTTGTTCGTGGACGGACCTTTTTGCGAAGACTTTCGTGGCGGTGGTAGTGCCTTTGCACTACCATGGGCCCAGCGGTAGTACCGCTGGAGTGCCAGCGGTAGTACCGCTGCAGCTAGCGGTGGTACCGCTAGCTGGCGGTAGTACCGCTGGAGTGACAGCGGTAGTACCGCTGGGGTGCCAGCGGTAGTACCGCTGCAGCCAGCGGTAGTACCGCTGGAGCTCGGGCAGAGAGTGGGGGTAACGGTCTGATTCTTCCCCCCACTATATAAAGGGGGTCTTCTTCCCCCTTGCCTAATCTATCTGTTGAGCTCTCGTTCTATCTCCATTATTGACATTCTTAGAGCTTGATTACTCTCTATCCCTCCAATGATTCTTGCTTGTTCTTGAGGGAAAAGAGAGAGGAGATCTAGATCCACATCTCCACCAATCACTTTCTCCTCTATGTGAGGGGAACCCCTTGGATCTTGATCTTGGAGTTCTTTGTGAGCTCCTTGTTCTTCCTCTCATATTTCTCCATAGCTTTTGTTGTTGTGGAGGGATTTGAGTGTGAGGGACTTGACCACTTCGTGTGTTCTTGCCATTGCATTAGTTGCATCGGTTTGAGTTCTCCACGGTGATACGTGGAAGTGAGAAGTTGAGAAGCTTACTACCTTCGGTACTTAGTACCCTTGATATTGTTCTTCGTGGATGCTTTGGCGTCCTAGAAGCTTGGTGGTGTCTCGGAGCTCAATCATTGTGGTGTGAAGCTCCGGGAAGCGTCGGGGTCTCCAATAAGGTTGTGGAGATTGCCCCGAGCAATTTGTACGGGTACCGGTAACCGCCCCCAAGGGTTGCCACGTGTACGGGTTCGGTGACCGCCTCCAAGGGTTGCCATTTGTACGGGTTCGGTGACCGCCCCCAAGGGTTGCCATTTGTACGGGTTCGGTGGCCGCCCTCAAGGGTCCCTTAGTGGAATCACGGCATCTTGCATTGTGCGAGGGCGTGAGGAGATTACGGTGGCCTTAGTGGCATCTTGGGGAGCATTGTGCCTCCACACCGCTCTAACGGAGATTAGCATCCGCAAGGGTGTGAACTTCGGGATACATCATCGTCTCCCCGTGCCTCGGTTATCTCTTACCCGAACCCTTTACTTATGCACTTTACTTTGTGATAGACATATTGTTTATTGTAATATATCTTGCTATCACTTAGTTGTTTATCTTGCTTAGCATAAGTTGTTGGTGCACATAGGTAAGCCTAGTTGTTTGTAGGTTTTGTGCTTGACATATTAATCGTTAGTTTTATTCCGCAGTTGTTCAAGCCTAAACCTTAACTATTTTAAAAGCGCCTATTCACCCCCCCCCCTCTAGGCGACATCCACGTCCTTTTCAGTCACGATCCACACAAAAACTCTCATGGGAACAAAACCTGAGATACACTCGATTAAGATGATTAGTTTCCTATATGTATGTTGTTAACAACATCAAAATATGATTAAGGGCATGATTGCACTTTCAATGGATGTGATACCTATATTTACGTGATCAATGCCGTGAAAATGGCACAACTATCCACTCTGCTATCAATTGCCCAACAGTAATTTGTTTACCCACCGTATGCTTACTTTCATGAGAGATGCCACTAGGGAAAGCTATGGCCCTTGGGTCCATTCACAACATATTGCTAAAACCTCCAACACCTTGCTGCCATTTATTTACTTTTCTTTTATTTTGCATTTTACAATTATCTACACACCTCATTCGCTTGGAAATAACGAGACCAAAGGGATTGAAAACCCTCTTGCGTGTGTTGGGTGCAAGATGTTTGTTCTTTTGTGTGCAGCCGGTGAAGACGGTTATGGATTGATATTCCTATTTGTTTTATAAACCTTGGTTTTAGAAGTGAGGTAAATACTTACCCACTTTGTCTGCGATTACCCATTCCTCTTTACGGAAAACCCAACGCTGATCACGAGTATCAGGAAGGATTTGTAGCGCTGTTGCCGGGAAATATCATCACCAACTATCAAGTAACTCTACACAAAATTTTGTTCACTTGTTCCTCTTTTTATTTGCTTGTATATTTAGTTTGTCTCATTAAAAAAATAAAAATACAAAAATATTTACCTTTGCTTGTTACTAGTTTTCTTGTTCGAAGTCATGGCTAGTCCTTTTTTTGTTCGCGTTACTCCCAATAATGATGTTGTCAATTTCAAACAAAGGGGAGGAGAAAGTTTGAAAGATGCATGGTACAGGGTTTGCTACGCTCAAAATAAAGCAACTAATAAGCTATCCACCACTACTTTGCTTCATAATTTTTATGTTGGCATAACCACTTGGTATAGGTTCGTCCTTGATGCTGTCACCGGTGGGAACCTTTTGATGTGTCACACTTTGGATGCTTATAATACCATTGAAAATCTTGTTGGAACACCACCCATTATCATTAATGAAACCAATTTAGCCTTGAAACATGTTATGCAAAGACTTGATGCTATTGAAAGGAAAATGGTTACTCACAAGCCAATTGAGGAATTAGATAAAAAATTGCATAATTATATCACTCAACTTGGGTTACGTGTAGGAATGACTTTGAAATCCTTAAAGGAAAATGACATTGTTATTGATGAGAGGGTGGAACAAGATTTGAGTAGAATTGATAAAATGAAGGAGATGAGAGGGTGGAACAAGATTTGAGTAGAATTGATAAAATGAAGGAGTGGAACAAGATCACGGAGACTGCTCAAAACTTGCTCAAATCACAAATAACTTGGGTTGAGAGGAGGAGAGGGAGACGATCTATCTTTTGATCGGAACAACACTCAAACGAACTCACAGATGTGCTTGGGATCTAGGATTTGGTGTAGGCAAATGGGAGTGAGAGAGAATGGTGTTCATGGAATCTTTTCACTGTGTTGGACAACTCCCACTCGAGGTGGGAGAAAGATGCAGAAGATATCAGGTTATCACACTATTTGGTGGAGACGTGATTAGCATACGGAGTCCGGAGGACGTTGTCCGTCCGAAGATGCATAAGGTATTAGGTCAGCACATCATCTCGTGATAAGGTGAACAGAATACAGACGTACGAAAGGCATCGGTCGTCTGGGGCACGGTCGTTCGAAAATGGTCGAAAGTCCGACAATTTGAATCTGTTGAGTGGCAACGGATTTCCTACCGTACGCGGACGTCTGGTCCTCGGACGAACGGAGGAGCCGGAAGTACGAGGGTTTAAATCTGTTGGCTGGCTCCGGATTTTTAGAGGACGTCGGTCATCCGGCGTCCGGACGTCCGAGAACCACGTGACGACCAGACAAGAGCAGACCAACAACAGGAAGTTAGAGAAAGAGGAATTGTCTAGAGTTTTGAGCAAGTCTCTTGCGAGACCCAGTGATCCCCTCTTAATAGTGCGGGGTCCCTATACTCAAGAAAGACAAATAAAATGATAGACCACTTCGTCTTGTTTCTTCGTTCTTGAGCATCCTGGACAAATTAGTCACTGTTGGAGCATATATTGAGCATATATCTCCATATGTGGTTTTGGTACTTGATGACAATTCCTATGGACTAATGGTTGCCTTAAGTTACATTTATAGGATTTGTCCATAGGCACTTCTTGAAGTCCATCTGTTGGGTTCAAGGAGTTTATATGATGACCAAGATGGTATTCAAGGTATTATCCAAAGAATGGTCATAGAGACGCATGGTTGATCAAGATCTCAGACAAAGAGTAAATCAAGATGATCAACACACAAAGCGTACAAGATGTACCGAGAGGGATCAAGTGATCCCATGGTATGGTAAGCATTGTCCATTACGTGTTTGTGTACTAACCCATGGTCTTCGTGAGAGTTCTATGTGGGGGTTAGGTGTGTTTCCATGAGCTTGCGTCAAAGGGAAGATCTCATACAACCCATGGAGTATGACGTCAAGTTGTGATCGTCATCAAGATTGCGACGTGCAAGTTCAAGTGGATCAGCACGAAGATAGCATGCTTGAAGCTTGCCGTCCATTATGGTGGCAATGGACTTGTGAAGATATGCTGAAGAGTGGCTCACCCATAGTGAGTATGGGGGAGCAATCAACTAGTATTCATCAAGCCAACACAATCAAGAAAGGTGGTCCATCTTGAGGAAGCCAAGATCATCATCATCTAGCTCAAGAGGATGAGGTGCAAGGTATAGGTTTGCCCTTGATAGGTCTTCTGGTTAGGATAGATTGTTGTTCTATCAAGGGGGGCTCTCAAGTGAGTAGCTTGATCGTATCGTTCGTTGAGAGCTCAAACCATTTGCATCCTTGCATCATACTTCTTGGTTCTTAGCTGGTGTTTCTCTTTGTGAGTTTTAGAGCTTATGGTCATCTTCATGAAAAGCTCGAGTTCATCGGAAACGGAGTCCATATGCATCTACTATGATGTTTTCGATGTTGGAGTTTTTGCCGGTTCTTCATTCATAGAGATCTCACATCTCTATATCTTTGGCATATTCATAACCGCATGGTCTTAAGATTTCCAGTCGCTGTTTGGATAGCCCTTGTCGTCCTGAATCCAACAAGCTTGGGTTTGCTCGATTCGGAGCTCGTATGCGAAAGTTATGGCTGTTTCAGTGGCGAGCGGTAGTACCGCTGGACCTAGCGGTAGTACCGCTCGACCTAGCGGTAGTACCGCTGGACCTAGCGGTAGTACCGCTCGACCTAGCGGTAGTACCGCTGGCTCGCGGTAGTACCGCCCCTGGTCAGCGGTAGTACCGCCCCAGGAGCTTAGTACCGCCTGCCTAGCGGTTGTTCGTGGACGGACCTTTTTGCGAAGACTTTCGTGGCGGTGGTAGTGCCTTTGCACTACCATGGGCCCAGCGGTAGTACCGCTGGAGTGCCAGCGGTAGTACCGCTGCAGCTAGCGGTGGTACCGCTAGCTGGCGGTAGTACCGCTGGAGTGACAGCGGTAGTACCGCTGGGGTGCCAGCGGTAGTACCGCTGCAGCCAGCGGTAGTACCGCTGGAGCTCGGGCAGAGAGTGGGGGTAACGGTCTGATTCTTCCCCCCACTATATAAAGGGGGTCTTCTTCCCCCTTGCCTAATCTATCTGTTGAGCTCTCGTTCTATCTCCATTATTGACATTCTTAGAGCTTGATTACTCTCTATCCCTCCAATGATTCTTGCTTGTTCTTGAGGGAAAAGAGAGAGGAGATCTAGATCCACATCTCCACCAATCACTTTCTCCTCTATGTGAGGGGAACCCCTTGGATCTTGATCTTGGAGTTCTTTGTGAGCTCCTTGTTCTTCCTCTCATATTTCTCCATAGCTTTTGTTGTTGTGGAGGGATTTGAGTGTGAGGGACTTGACCACTTCGTGTGTTCTTGCCATTGCATTAGTTGCATCGGTTTGAGTTCTCCACGGTGATACGTGGAAGTGAGAAGTTGAGAAGCTTACTACCTTCGGTACTTAGTACCCTTGATATTGTTCTTCGTGGATGCTTTGGCGTCCTAGAAGCTTGGTGGTGTCTCGGAGCTCAATCATTGTGGTGTGAAGCTCCGGGAAGCGTCGGGGTCTCCAATAAGGTTGTGGAGATTGCCCCGAGCAATTTGTACGGGTACCGGTAACCGCCCCCAAGGGTTGCCACGTGTACGGGTTCGGTGACCGCCTCCAAGGGTTGCCATTTGTACGGGTTCGGTGACCGCCCCCAAGGGTTGCCATTTGTACGGGTTCGGTGACCGCCCTCAAGGGTCCCTTAGTGGAATCACGGCATCTTGCATTGTGCGAGGGCGTGAGGAGATTACGGTGGCCTTAGTGGCATCTTGGGGAGCATTGTGCCTCCACACCGCTCTAACGGAGATTAGCATCCGCAAGGGTGTGAACTTCGGGATACATCATCGTCTCCCCGTGCCTCGGTTATCTCTTACCCGAACCCTTTACTTATGCACTTTACTTTGTGATAGACATATTGTTTATTGTAATATATCTTGCTATCACTTAGTTGTTTATCTTGCTTAGCATAAGTTGTTGGTGCACATAGGTGAGCCTAGTTGTTTGTAGGTTTTGTGCTTGACATATTAAACGTTAGTTTTATTCCGCATTTGTTCAAGCCTAAACCTTAACTATTTTAAAGCGCCTATTCACCCCCCCCCCTCTAGGCGACATCCACGTCCTTTTCAGGATACGTAGACAAAACATTGTCCCTAGCAAGCCTCTAGTTGGCTAGCCAGTTGATCAAGGATAGTCAGGGTCTTCTGGCTATGAACAAGGTGTTGTTGCTTGATAACTGGATCACATCATTGGGTGAATCATGTGATGGACTAGACCCAAAGTAATAGACGTAGCATGTTGATCGTGTCATTTTGTTGCTACTGTTTTCCGCGTGTCAAGTATTTATTCTTATGACCATGAGATCATATAACTCACTGATACCGGAGGAATGCTTTGTGTGTATCAAACGTCACAACGTAACTGGATGGCTATAAATATGCTCTACAGGTATCTCCGAAGGCGTCCGTTGAGTTAGTATGGATCAAGACTAGGATTTGTCACTCCGTGTAACGGAGAGGTATCTCGGGGCTCACTCGGTAATATAACATCACACACAAGCCTTGCAAGCAATGTGACTTAGGGTAAGCCACGGGATCTTGTATTACGGAACGAGTAAAGAGACTTGCCGGTAAACGAGATTGAAATAGGTATGCAGATACTAACGATCGAATCTCGGGCAATTAACATACCGAAGGACAAAGGGAATGACATACGGGATTATTTGAATCCTTGGCACTAAGGTTCAAACGGTAAGATCTTCGTAGAATATGTAGGATCCAATATGGGCATCCAGGTCCCGCTATTGGATATTGACCGAGGAGTCCCTCGGGTCATCTCTACATAGTTCTCGAACCCGTAGGGTCTGCACACTTAAGGTTCGGCTTTGTTTTATGCGTATTTGAGTTATATGGTTGGTTACCGAATGTTGTTCGGAGTCCCGGATGAGATCACGGATGTCACGAGGGTTTCCGGGATGGTCCGGAGACGAAGATTGATATATAGGATGACCTCATTTGATTACCGGAAAGTTTTCGACATTACCGGGAATGTACCGGGAGTGACGAATGGGTTCCGAATGTTCACCGGGGGGGGGGGGGGCAGCCCACCCCGGGGAAGCCCATAGGCCTTAGGGGTGCCGCACCAGCCCTGATTGGCTGGTGGGAAAGCCCAAAAAGGCCCGTGCGCAGGAGATAAGAAAAATCAAAGAGAAAAAAGGGGAAGTGGGAAGGAAGGGAAGGACTCCACCTTCCAATCCTAGTTGGACTAGGATTGGAGGAGGATTCCTCCTCCCCCCCTTCGGCCGAACCCCTTGGGGCTCCTTGAGCCTCAAGGCAAGGCCCCTCCCCTTCCTCCTATATATACTGAGGTATTAGGGCTGATTTGGGACAACTTTGCCACGGCAGCCCCACCACATACCTCCATGGTTTTTCCTCTAGACCGCGTTTATGCGGAGCTCAGGCGGAGTCCTGTTGGAATAAGATCACCACCAACCTCCGGAGCGCCGTCACACTGCCGAAGAACTCATCTACCTCTCCGTCTCTCTTGCTGGATCAAGAAGGCCGAGATCATCGTCGAGCTGTACGTGTGCTGAACGCGGAGGTGCCGTCCGTTCGGCACTAGATCGGAGCGGACCGTGGGACGGTTCGTGGGATGGTTCGCGGGGCGGATCGAGGAACGTGAGGACGTTCCACTACATCAACCGCGTTTATTAACGCTTCCTGCTGTGCGATCTACAAGGGTACGTAGATCTGAAATCCCCCTCGTACATGGACATCACCATGATAGGTCTTCGTGCGCGTAGGAATTTTTTTGTTTCCCATGCGACGTTCCCCAACAGTGGCATAATGAGCTAGGTTCATGCGTAGATGTCATCTCGAGTAACCCCGTTGCTCAAAGATGACCACGAGTGTCGGTTTCTCCAACTTTAGTTGAATCGGATTTGACCGAGGAGGTCCTTGGATGAGGTTAAATAGCAATTCATACATCTCCGTTGTGGTGTTTGCGTAAGTAAGATGCGATCCTACTAGATACCCATGGTCACCACGTAAAACATGCAACAACAATTAGAGGACGTCTAACTTGTTTTTGCAGGGTATGCTGGTGATGTGATATGGACGACGATGTGATGTGATATATTGGATGTATGAGATGATCATGTTGTAATAGTTAATATCGACTTGCACGTCGATGGTACAGCAACCGGCAGGAGCCATATGGTTGTCTTTAAACTAATGTTTGTGCTTGCAGATGTGTTTACTATATTGCTAGGATGTAGCTTTAGTAGTAATAGCATGAGTATCACGACAACCCCGATGGCGACACGTTGATGGAGATCATGGTGTGGCGTCGGTGACAAGAAGATCGTGCCGATGCTTTGGTGATGGAGATCAAGAAGCACGTGATAATGGCCATATCATGTCACTTATGAATTGCATGTGATGTTAATCCTTTTATGCACCCTATTTTTCTTAGAAGGACGGTAGCATTATGAGGTGATCTCTCACTAAAATTTCAAGACGAAATTGTGTTCTCCCGACTATGCACCGTTGCTATAGTTCGTCGTTTTGAGACACCACATGATGATCGGGTGTGATAGACTGAGCGTTCACATACAACGGGTGCAAAACAGTTGCACACGCGGAACACTCGGGTTAAGCTTGACGAGCCTAGCATGTGCAGTCATGGCCTCGGAACACATGAGACCAAAAGGTCGATCATGAATCATATAGTTGATATGATTAGCATAGGGATGCTTACCACTGAAACTATCCTCAACTCACGTGATGATCGGACTTGAGCTAGTGGAATTGGATCATAAACCACTCAAATAACTAGAGAGATGTACTTTTTGAGTGGGAGTTTAGCAAGTAATTTGATTAAGTTAAACTCTAATTATCTTGAACATAGTCTAAGTCCACTTTGAATATATTTGTGTTGTAGATCAATGGCTCACACGACAGTCACCCTGAATTTTAATACGTTCCTAGAGAAAGCTAAGTTGAAAGATGATGAAAGCAACTTTGTAGACTGAGCTCGTAATCTTAAGTTGCTCCTGCAAGCTGGGAAGAAGGATTATGTCCTTAATGCTGCGCTAGGAGATGAACCACCCGCTACGGCTGACCAAGATGTTAAGAACGCTTGGTTAACACGTAAGGAGGACTACTCAGTAGTTCAATGTGCAGTCTTGTATGGCTTAGAGCCGGGACTTCAACGTCGCTTTGAGCATCATGGAGCATATGAGATGTTCCAGGAGTTGAAGTTTATCTTTCAGAAGAACGCCCGGATCGAGAGGTATGAGACCTCCGATAAATTTTATGCTTGCAAGATGGAGGAGAATTCGTCTGTCAGTGAACATGTGCTCAAAATGTCTGGGTACTCAAACCGTCTAGCTGAGCTGGGGATTGAACTCCCGCAAGAGGTTATCACTGACAGAATTCTTCAATCACTGCCGCCAAGCTATAAGAGCTTTGTGTTGAACTATAACATGCAAGGGATGAACAAATCATCCGGTGAGTTATTCGTGATGCTGAAAGTCGCAGAGTCAGAACTCCGTAAAGAGCATCAAGTGTTGATGGTGAATAAGACCACTAGTTTCAAGAGAAACATCAAAGGAAAGAAGGGTAATTCGAAGAAGGGCGGCAAGCCTATTGCCAATCCGACGGAGAAAACCAAAGCTGGACCTAAGCCTGAAACAGAGTGCTATTATTGCAAGGGTATGGGTCACTGGAAGCGCAACTGCCCCAAGTATCTGGCTGATAAGAAGGTGCCCAAAGAAAAATCAGGTATATTTGATATACATGTTATTGATGTGTACTTAACCAGCTCTCGTAGTAGTGCCTGGGTATTCGATACCGGTTCTGTTGCTCATATTTGCAACTCGAAACAGGAACTGCGGAATAAGCGAAGGCTGGCGAAGGATGAAGTGATGATGCGCGTGGGAAATGGTTCCAAGGTTGATGCAATCGCCGTCGGCACAGTTTCACTTCAGTTACCATCAGGATTAGTTATGAACTTAAATAATTGTTATTTAGTGCCTGCGTTAAGCATGAACATTATATCTGGATCTTGTTTATTGTGAGACGGTTACTCGTTTAAGTCAGAGAATAATGGTTGTTCTATTTCTATGAGTAATATCTTTTATGGTCATGCACCCAATGCGAGAGGATTGTTCATATTGAATCTTGCTAGTGATAATACACATATACATAACATTGAGACCAAAAGAGTTAGAGTTAACAATGATAGCGCCATGTTTTTATGGCACTGCCGCTTAGGTCATATTGGTGTAAAGCGCATGAAGAAACTCCATAGCGATGGAGTTTTGGAGTCACTTGACCTTGATTCACTTGACACGTGCGAACCATGCCTCATGGGCAAGATGACTAAAACTCCGTTCTCTGGAACAATGGAGCGTGCAAGTGACTTGTTGGAAATCATACATACCGATGTGTGTGGTCCGATGAGTGTGGAGGCACGCGGCGGATATCGTTATTTTCTCACCTTCACTGACGATTTGAGTAGATATGGTTATGTCTACTTGATAAAGCACAAGTCTGAAACATTTGAAAAGTTCAAGCAATTTCAGAGTGAAGTTGAAAATCATCGTAACAAGAAGATCAAGTTCCTACGGTCTGATCGTGGGGGTGAATATCTGAGTTTCGAGTTTGGTGCTCACTTAAGACAATGTGGAATTGTTTCACAGTTGACACCGCCTGGAACACCACAGCGTAATGGTGTGTCCGAACGTCGTAATCGTACTTTATTAGAGATGGTGCGATCTATGATGTCTCTTACCGATTTGCCGTTATCGTTTTGGGGTTATGCATTAGAAACAGTTGCATTCACTTTAAATAGGGCACCATCAAAATCCGTTGAGACGACACCATATGAACTGTGGTATGGCAAAAGACCAAAGTTGTCGTTTCTTAAAGTTTGGGGATGTGATGCTTATGTCAAAAAGCTTCAGCCTGAAAAGCTGGAACCCAAAGCGGAAAAGTGCGTCTTCATAGGTTACCCGAAAGAGACAGTTGGGTATACCTTCTATCTCAAATCCGAGGGCAAAGTGTTTGTTGCTAAGAACGGAGCTATTCTCGAGAAGGAGTTTCTCTCGAGAGAATTGAGTGGGAGGAAGATAGAACTTGTTGAGGTTCTCGAACCTCTCATCCCTCTGGATGGTGGCGCAGGGCAAGGGGAAACCCCTGTCTTTGCAACGCCGGTTGAGGAGGAAGTTAATGATGATAATCATGAAACTCCGGATCAAGTTCCTGTCGAACCTCGCAGGTAGACGAGACCGCGTGCTACTCCAGAGTGGTACGGTAATCCCGTCTTATCAATTATGTTGTTGGACAACAATGATCCTGCGAATTATGAAGAAGCAATGGTGGGCCCAGATTCCAACAAATGGCTGGAGGCCATGAAGTCCGAGATAGGATCTATGTATGAAAACAAAGTGTGGACTTTGGAAGTACTACTTGGAGGCCGCAAGGCTATTTAGAACAAATGGATCTTTAAGAAGAAGACGAACGCTGACGGTAATGTGACCATTTATAAAGCTCGACTTGTGGCAAAGGGTTTTTCACAAGTTCAAGGGATTGACTACGATGAGACATTCTCACCCGTAGCGATGCTTAAGTCCGTCCGAATCATATTACAAATAGCTGCGTTTTTCGATTATGAAATCTGGCAGATGGATGTCAAAACGGCGTTCCTTAACGATTTCCTTAAGGAAGAGTTGTATATGATGCAACCCGAAGGTTTTGTCGATCCTAAAAATGCTAACAAAGTGTGCAAGCTCCAGCGATTCATTTATGGACTGGTGCAAGCATCTCGGAGTTGGAATAAACGCTTTGATGAGGTGATCAAAGCATTTGGGTTTATGCAAGTGGTTGGAGAATCTTGTATTTACAAGAAAGTGAGTGGGAGCTCTGTGGCGTTTCTAATATTATATGTGGATGACATATTGCTGATTGGAAACAACGTGGAGTTTTTGGAGAGCATAAAGGATTACTTGAATAAAAGTTTCTCTATGAAGGACCTAGGAGAAGCTGCTTACATTCTAGGCATTAAGATCTATAGGGATAGATCAAAACGCCTGATAGGACTTTCACAAAGCACGTACCTTGATAAAGTTTTGAAGAGGTTCAAAATGGAACAGTCCATGAAGGGGTTCTTGCTAGTTTTACAAGGTACAAGATTGAGTAAGACTCAGTGCCCAGCAACTGATAAAGATAGAGAGCATATGAGCACCGTCCCCTATGCTTCAGCCATAGGTTCTATCATGTATGCAATGATGTGCACTAGACCGGACGCTAGCCTGGCCATAAGTATGGCAGGCAGGTTCCAGAGTAATCTAGGAGTGGATTACTGGACGGCGGTCAAGAATATCCTGAAGTACCTGAAAAGGACTAAGGAGATGTTTCTCGTATATGGAGGTGACAAAGAGCTCGCCGTAAAGGGTTACGTCGATGCAAGCTTTGACACAGATCCGGACAACTCTAAGTCACAGAATGGATACGTATTTATTCTTAATGGGGGTGCGGTAAGCTGGTGCAGTTCCAAGCAAAGCGTCATAGCTGATTCTACATGTGAAGCGGAGTACATGGCTGCCTCAGAGGCAGCTAAGGAGGGTGTCTGGATGAAGCAGTTCATGACGGATCTTGGAGTGGTGCCGAGCGCACTGAATCCAATAACCCTGTATTGTGACAACACGGGTGCCATTGCCTTAGCAAAGGAACCACGGTTTCACAAGAAGACCAGACACATCAAACGACGCTTCAACCTCATCCGCGACTACATCGAGGAGGAGGACGTGAATATATGCAAAGTGCACACGGATCTGAATGTAGCAAGCCCACTGACTAAACCTCATCCACGGGCAAAGCATGATCAACACCAGAACTGTATGGGTGTTAGATTTATTACAATGTAATTCGCATGGTGATGTGAGGGCTAGATTATTGACTCTAGTGCAAGTGGGAGACTGTTGGAATTATGCCCTAGAGGCAATGATAAATAAGTTATTATTATAATTCCTGTATCAAGATAATCGTTTATTATCCATGCTATAAGTGTATTGAATGAAGACTTAGATACATGTGTGGATACATAAACAAAACACTGTCCCTAGCAAGCCTCTAGTTGGCTAGCCAGTTGACCAAGGATAGTCAGGGTCTTCTGGCTATGAACAAGGTGTTGTTGCTTGATAACTGGATCACATCATTGGGTGAATCATGTGATGGACTAGACCCAAACTAATAGACGTAGCATGTTGATCGTGTCATTTTGTTGCTACTGTTTTCTGCGTGTCAACTATTTATTCCTATGACCATGAGATCATATAACTCACTGACACCGGAGGAATGCTTTGTGTGTATCAAACGTCACAACGTAACTGGGTGGCTATAAATATGCTCTACAGGTATCTCCGAAGGCATCCGTTGAGTTAGTATGGATCAAGACTGGGATTTCTCACTCCGTGTGACGGAGATGTACCTCGGGGCCCACTCGGTAATACAACATCACACACAAGCCTTGCAAGCAATGTGACTTAGGGTAAGCCACGGGATCTTGTATTACGAAACGAGTAAAGAGACTTGCCGGTAAACGAGATTGAAATAGGTATGCGGATACTGACGATTGAATCTCGGGCAAGTAACATACCGAAGGACAAAGGGAATGACATACGGGATTATATGAATCCTTGGCACTGAGGTTCAAACGATAAGATCTTCGTAGAATATGTAGGATCCAATATGGGCATTCAGGTCCCGCTATTGGATATTGACCGAGGAGTCCCTCGGGTCATGTCTACATAGTTCTCGAACCCGCAGGGTCTGCACACTTAAGGTTCGCCTTTGTTTTAAGCGTATTTGAGTTATATGGTTGGTTACCGAATGTTGTTCGGAGTCCCGGATGAGATCACAGACGTCACGAGGGTTTCCGGAATGGTCCGGAGACGAAGATTGATATATAGGATGACCTCATTTGATTACCGGAAAGTTTTCGGCATTACCGGGAATATACCGGGAGTGACGAATGGGTTCCGGATGTTCACCGGGGGGCAGCCCACCCCGGGGAAGCCCATAGGCCTTAGGGGTGCCGCACCAGCCCTTAGTGGGCTGGTGGGAAAGCCCAAGAAGGCCCCTGCGCAGGAGATAAGAAAAATCAAAGAGAAAGAAACGGGAAGTGGGAAGGAAGGGAAGGTCTCCACCTTCCAATCCTAGTTGGACTAGGATTGGAGGAGGATTCCTCTTCCCCCCTTCGGCCGAACCCCTTGGGGCTCCTTGAGCCTCAAGGCAAAGCCCCTCCCCTCCCTCCTATATATACTGAGGTATTGGGGCTGATTTGAGACAACTTTGCCGCGGCAGCCCGACCACGTACCTCCACGGTTTTTCCTCTAGACTGCGTTTCTGCGGAGCTCGGACGGAGCCCTGCTGGAATAAGATCACCACCAACCTCCGGAGCGCCGTCACGCTGCCGGAGAACTCATCTACCTCTCCGTCTCTCTCGTTGGATCAAGAAGGCCGAGATCATCGTCGAGCTGTACGTGTGTTGAACGCGGAGGTGCCGTCCGTTCGGCACTAGATCGGAGCGGATCGTGGGACGGATCGCGGGACGGTTCGTGGGACGGTTCGCGGGGCGGATCGAGGGACGTGAGGACGTTCCACTACATCAACCGCGTTTATTAACGTTTCCTGTTGTGCGATCTACAAGGGTACGTAGATCTGAAATCCTCCTCGTAGATGGACATCACCATGATAGGTCTTCGTGCACGTAGGAAATTTTTTGTTTCCCATGCGACGTTCCCCAACACCTCTAACTTAAATTGGTATCCATACAAAGTTGGCATGGTTTTGCTGTGGTATAACGAGTTAGCGGCCACCTCATCATTTTCTCTTTCTCTCTGCAGTCATGTCTTCTTCTCTTTTTAGTACACATTTTGTTGAGCAGTTTATGTGAAAATTTGAAAAAGTGCATGAATTTTAAAAAAGTTCATAAATTTCAAAAATATTCCTGAACTTGAATTTTTATGGAATTAAAAAATGTTTGCTAATTTGAAATAATAATAATAATAACAGAGAAAAATGAACACAAAATAGCAAAGAAAAAAACAAAAGAATTAATGAGCAAAAGCTGCTGAAAGCTTCCCAAAACTGTGTAAACTGAAGCAAGATGGGTCAGCCGAGCCCATCTACCAGTGTGATCCTTCACCAAGGATGCACGTTGCGAGTCACTAGTTAGCGAGCCCTCCTTCAGGAAATTCACAGCGAGCACCCCACACGTCATCACTTGGCGCGTTCTCAGCCGACGCCACATGTCGCGCTTTGAACGCTTTATCTGAATTTTATTTTATTTTATTTTTCCACACGCGTTTTAGGCTTTTTAGATTATTATTTTTCGATTTTTTTGGTATTTCGGTTTTTCACTGGTCTTTTTAGTTTTTTGACAAAAAAAATAATTTTTTGTTTTTTTTGACGAGAGGCACGGTTTTGTTTCTGTAAGAGGCACGATCGTGCCTCTCGGAAACAAAAAAATGCGTTTTTTGCGAGAGACACGGTTTTTCTTCCGCAAAAGGCAGGGTTTTGCTTCCGCAAGAGGCACGGTTTTGCCTTCGCAAGAGGCACGGCCGAGCCTTTCGAAAAGGAAAAAATAACGCATTTTCTGGGTTATTTTCATGAGAGGCATAGTTTTGTTTCTGCGAGAGGCACAGTTTTGCCTTCGTGAGAGGCACACCCGTGCCTCTCGAAAAGGGAAAATAACGCTTTTTTGTGTGAGGCATGGTTTTATTTTCATGAGAGGCAAGGTTTTGCCTTCATGAGAGGCACGGCCATGCGTGTCGAAAAGGAAAATAACGCATTTTCTGATATATTTTTTGTATCGCGGGATGAACTGTTCTTTTGGTCCGTTTTTTCGTGAAAAAAGTTTATCAAAACCTATTAATATGGGATCTAGTTTTGAAGATCTCAATGCGAGAAATTTAACGGTGAAAACGGTTTGAGATTTGGATGCACGGTTTAGGAGATAAAATATTTTAAAAACATGAATATATGAAAAAAAGGAAAATTCTTAGGTTGTAACAAATGATACGGATGCAGTACCCCACTTGTGGCAACCTAGGGAGATGAAAGTGATCTTTGAAAGGAGAACTTCCTAATTAGTGATTTCGACGTTAAAAAGGAATTTTTGCTAATTGGTGCATGTGGAGTCAGAGGCTTCACTTAACGTGCATTTTTGCTAATTGATGCATGTGGCGTTCGTAAATGGGCCGGTCTATCTTGGCGTTGGTTGACGATTTGTTTTTTTTTTAAATTTCATGAACTTTTCTAAATATCAACAAAAATTTTTAAACTCTTAATGAATACTTTTTAAGATTGATGAACTTCTCTGAAAATCGATGAACCTTTTCTAAAATATTCAAATTCTATGAACTTTATTAAATATCGATGATTTTTTTTGAAATTTTATGAACATCGTTTTGAAAATGGATGATTTTTTTATCAAAATGGGCAAACTTTTTTAATCTTTATGAACTTTTTTTTAAAGTTTAGTGAACTTCTCCTGAAAATATGTGAACTTTTTTTGAATTTCTATGAACTTTTCCCAAATTTAGTGAACTTTTTAAAGATTTAATGAACTTTTCCAAATTGGATGTTTTTTTTTCAATTTTAATGATATTTTTATCAAATTCATGAACTTTTTTCAAAATTGATAAACTTTTTTTAAAGATATGAACCCTTTTCAAATGGATGAACCATTTTTTGAAAATCTTTAAACCTTTTCCGATTTTATATTTTTATTTTCGTAACAAATAGAAAATATGGACTTTCTTTTACTGAATCAACAGGAAAAAAACATATAAAAAACTGGACAGTACACTAGCGGGCCGGCACAAGCCAGCAACGCTGCAGGCGGCAAATCGTTAAGAGGTGTCTGCAGGTCTGCATAGGAGCTCCCCGTTAAAGAAAATAATAGTAAGTGAGACATTAAGCGCCTGATAAGGGAGCCACATGTTGCGCGCATGTTTTAGGGAGTGCCTAGTAACGTGGAATTACCCCTTACGGAGCCTTAAAATCATAATCATTTTACACGGTGAAACATAATTGTGCATCCGTTTGAAGTACAGATGTGCTCCCCGAAGAACTAAAAAGCATAGATGCCGATAAACTGGAAAACGCAGTTGTGCTTCATGATGAAACACAAGTACAGCTATGATTTCCGAAAAGTGAAAAAACGTAGTTGTGCTTCTCAAAAATGAAAATGTATATTTGTGCTTTCCAAAAAGGTGTAAATCAAACTTGTGCTTTTGGTTTCCGATTTTTTTCCTTTTTTCTTTCTCCCCCTTTTTTATGTTTCCGGTTTTTGTCTTTACTTTTTCCAACATTTGTTGTCGTGAAAAAGTTCGTCCAAATCTACTAAGAGGCAATGTAGTTTCAAAGATTTCGATGCGAAGAACGCAATGGTGAAAATGGTTCATGACTTGGATGAACTGTTCAATAGATAAAATATTTTGAAAAATTGAATCTAGAGAAAATGAAAACTCAGGGTGCCCAGAATGATATACATATGGTGTGCGAGTTCACACCCAGAAAAAGGTGAGGAATGAGCTTTAAAAAGGTCCTTGGGACAGTATATCGAACCTTGTTGTGTTTCAAACCTACGGCCTCATTTAAGAGAAGGCGACAACCTTTTTCTTAAAATATAACATGTACTCTGAACTAACCTATGATTGAATAGTTAAGAGGACAGTAATATTCCTACACCGCTAGGGTTCAAGTCTCTATACCAATGCTTACATTTTTTCGAATTTATTTCAGGCCTTACTGTTAGAACGGAGAGAGAGAGCAAGATTGGTGGAACCAATATTAATTACTTGAGCCTCGTGGGCTTGCATAAAGGATACATAATCTTCTTGCCTACAAGACAAATCGAGAATAATTCCTAGTTTATCATATGTTTCTAATCAAATCATGATACTCAACATCCTGCCGCAATCACAAAGGTAGCAATGCACACGATGAGACTAGATAAGATTTCGAAAGGAAGCCGACAAACATCCCCTCACAATCATAAAGGTCGACGCATCGCGGAAATCATGGCTAGAGTGGGAACCAACGAGGCTGCTCAAGCAAGGCAGTGGCGCTTTGTGCCGATATCGAGGTAGCCGAGAGCACGCCGTGGTTGATGTCGAGTCGGGGTGGCCTGTGTCTAGGAAGTCAACATGGAGCCACGGGCACAATCAGTCAACGGTTAGTCATGGGCACAGTGGTGTCGAAGCAGTGGTGCGTTGGGAAGAAGACAGTGTCGCCGAAGCGTTGCCCTGGGTTTCCCAAGCGTGGGGACACGTTGTGGACGAAGGAATACATCGATGTTGCCAGCATTGGGCATGTGTAGATGGACGAAGTTGACGTTGACGTTGTGCTTCTCCAGGCTTGCCAGTCCTGCGAACACATCAGGGATGAAGGCGCGCGTCGGTGCTTCCAACACCGGCATATATAGACAAGGACCTGCACAAGTTGTAAGCCATGTTGTGGAGACTATCATAGGAGGACTCGACGACAGTTACGGTGACAATCAACATGGGGCCGATGTCCACCACATCGGAGTAGATGAAGTGGTCTGGGTAGATGACGGCGATGTTGGCGATGAGATTATGCTGGACGAAGATGAGGGAGGTGGACGGGCGATGCGGCTCGGGTGAGCAAGCTACAGCGACACCGATGAAGAGAGGCCCAAGCTCGGTTAGGAGCACGGTGGAAATGTTAGAAGCAGGCAAGAGACCCAACAACGTGAAGAAGACCGTTGTGGACGGTGGCGTTCACAGATGAGGGAGGCAGCGTGGCGCATACCATGAGAAGTCGATGTGCGGGGGCTGTGGAGTGGACCATGGGCCACGACGCCATTGGTCGAAGGGTTAACACAACGATAGCAAGCGGTTCGGGGTGACGGCGGGAAGAACTCGAGGGCGGCGGCGTAGACCGCGTGCGGTGGCGTTAAGGCCCAAAGGGGCGGCTCACCGGTGGATCACGGTTTGATGCAACCACGGGGACGACCTCGGGCGGCGGCAGGGACCGCGTCACTACTAGGGAAAACCTTATACACAGAGGCTTATCAGTAGCGCTGGTCAAAAAGCGGCGCTACTGCTTTGTACCAGTAGCGCATGTACAAAAACAACGCTACTGCTACACAACTAGCACTAGCGCGGCCAGGTAAAAACTCGCTACTACTACAATTGTCACCCTCTCCCGCCAGGCTAGGTATTGTAGTAGCGCCTCATTCAATACCACGCTACTGCTAACATAATAGTAGTAGCGTGTTTTTGGTGCAGGGCGCTACTGCTAAGTTTGAACTTGGCCACATGACGACCCCAATTAGCAGTAGTGCCTACCGCCAAAGCGTTCTACTGCAACTACATTAGTAGCAACGCGTTTCCCCCAAACGCGCCACTGCTAAAGCGTAGCCACCGCCTTTTCCCTTTCCCTCCCCTCCCCTCCCCTCCCTTCCCCTCCCCCTCCACCTCTTCCTTTCACTTTCCCCACCTTCCAACCAGCTCCCACCTCCTCTCTTCCTCACTACTTCTCCCCCCATTACTATCTTTCTTCTACCTCTCTTTCTCTCTCTTTATTGGTTTTAACTAACTACACCACCTCCATTAATGCAACTCCTTTCTCTTTTTCCTCCCCCTCTACTAGTTAGAGTCGTCTCCTTCTCCAACTAGCTAGTATATCTACTCATTTAATGAAGTGACCTATGTACCTCCCTAACTAGATCTAGCCATGTCAAGAAGGCATTGTCCACTTTTGATCATTGCCTAGCTAGGTGTGTAGCGACACCGATCGACACATCATCATCATCATGACATCATCATCATCATGCTCGATCTCGAGATAGGTAGGTGAATAAAAAAATGTGCTTTTGAAAGAATGGAAATGTGTGTATGTGTGTGAATATGACATAATCGGGCGATATGATGGAAATTGTGTGTGTGGCACGAGTTGCCGCCGAATTGTGCTTGAGTTGCCTATGTTTTGCCGAAATGTCGATTTATTTCCGTTTCGGCGAATTTCGGACAAACTCTATATATCCTATTTTTAGGGAAGGTCGTGCCGAATTTTTGTATGACTTGCGTAACGTGAAGCTAGGGTGCATCCTCGATGATATTGATGGATGGAAATTCTAGTGATTTAGGATGCTGATGACGATGATATGTGTGGGTTGAACTTGTATAATTTCTATAGCGATGACACTTTGTGATGCCCATGGTCCCTGCCGAACTTACATAACACTAATTTATTAGTTTGGGTACAATGACCTGCGTACCTCTAGTTAATTATTTTGCGTACGATGAAACTGGGTTCATTATTTATGCTTACTATATGTTGCATCAATTTGCACACCCTTTCTTTTTTATGTTGCTCAAATATATTTTGTTGCATATGATTGTGCATTCTCTTTTTGAAGATGCATCTCTAACAGGTACCTAGATCCGTGATGGCGAAGAAGTAGTGCTATGTCATGTACATAGGAAAGGTTCTGGAAGTGTACGACGAATGACACGAGTGTCGGGCGCAAGTGGAGTGGTTCTCGGGCGCCAGCCAGAAAGCTTCAAAAGCAGACAAGAAGCACAAGCTAGTTACTTGAGGTTCATGCTAACGCGAGAGAGGCATCATTACCGTCGCCTCATGTACTGCATAGTTTCGCTCTCACTCATAGTGACAACTCTTCTCATTTGTGCCATTGTTTAGATGGATGACGATGTAGTTGCAACTATTCAAGACATGTCATAACTTGTATCGCTATTTCAAGATGATGACGAGAGACATCATTTTGTGTTGGATGATGACATGATAGATTTGATGAGACTATTTGTATGCGTATGATATGATCAGATTTGTATGTGTATGATATGCTAGAGACTATTTTGTAAAACCCTAAACAAAATTCAACAGCACAAAATATGGAGCAGAAAAAATCAGAAACTAATAGCAGTAGAGATGCCTTATCAGTACCGCTGTATGTACAAGGGTGCTACAGCTAGTTAGCAGCAGTGTGCTTTCGGACAGACGCTATTGCAATACCTAGATATCACTAGCGCTCGTTGACACGTGCTACTGCTAAAGGTTAGCTGCAACGCCTTATTAGTAGTGCGGTTGCCCGCACTACTCATAGCCCTTTAACCCGTGCTACTGCTAGGCTTTTCCCTAGTAGTGCGTGCCATGGCGCTACAGCCCATTGGGGCGGTGTAGCGACGGCTCGCGGGTTGCGGGGAACACGAGGCACAACGCTACAACCCGAAGTGGCGGTGTAGCGGTGGCTCGTGGGTCGGAGTATCCACGTGGAAAACCCTTGGCTGGTCGCGATGGCTGATACGTCTCAAATGTATCTATAATTTTTAATGGTTTCATGTTGTTATCTTGTCAAATTTGGATGTTTCATATACCTTTTTTATCTTTTTTGGGACTAACTTATTAATTCAGTGCCAAGTGCCAGTTCCTGTTTTTTTTGTGTTTTTTACTCTTTTCAGATCTGATTTTGGAACGGAGTCCAAACGGAATAAAATCCCCGAACTAAATTTTTCCAGAACGGAAGAAGATCGGGGGACTTGAGGGCCAAGGCAGGAGAGCCACAGGGGCCCACAAGCCCTGTAGCCGCCACCAGGGGTCGACGGCTACCAGGCTTGTGGCCTCCGTGGCGCTCCTCTGCCCTAGCTCTTTCGCCTATATATTCCCTAAAATCCCAGAAAAAATCAGGGCATCCACGAAAACACTTTTCCGCCGCGGCAAGCTTCCGTTTCCGCGAGATCTCATCTCGAGACCGTTCCCGGTGCCCTATCGGAGGGGACTTTGGAGTTGGAGGGCTTCTGCATCAACATCATCCCCTCTCCAATGACTCGTGAGTAGTTCACTTCAGACCTACGTGTCCGTAGTTAGTAGCTAGATGGCTTCTTCTCTCTCTTGGATCTTCAATACAAAGTTCTCCATGATCTTCATGGAGATCTATCCGATGTAATCCTCTTTGGCGGTGTGTTTGTCGAGATCCGATGAATTGTGGATTTGTGATGAGATTATCTATGAATTATATTTGAAGTTTTGCTAATTTCTTATATGCATGATTTGATATCCTTGTAAGTCTCTGCGAGTCTTGGGTTTTGTTTGGCCAACTAGATCTATGATTCTTGCAATGGGAGAAGTGCTTGGTTTTGGGTTCATACCGTGTGGTGACCTTTCCAGTGACAGAAGGGGCAGCAAGGCACGCATCGTGTTGTTGCCATCAAGGGTAACAAGATGGGCTTTTATCGTAGATATGAGATTGTCCATCTACATCATGTCATCTTGCTTAAGGCGTTACTCTGTTCTCATGAACTTAATACACTAGATGCATGCTGGATAGCGGTCGACGTGTGGAGTAATAGTAGTAGATCCAGAAAGTATTGGTCTACTTGTTTTGGATGTGATGCCTATAGATATAATCATTGCCTTAGATAACGTCACGACTTTGCGGGGTTCTGTCAATTTCTCGACAGTAATTCGCTCACCCACCGTCTACTTGCTTTCATGAGAGAAGCCACTAGTGAACACTACGGCCCCCGGGTCTATTCACAACTATCGTTTCCACTTTCACTTTTACTTTGCTTTGTTTCCTTTTTTTCTTTCAGTTCTCACTTTGCAAACAATCTATAAGGGATTAACAACCCCTTCATAGCGTTGGGTGCAAGCTCTTTGTGTTTGTGCACGTACTTGTGACTTGACGCAATCCTTCACTGGATCGATACCTTGGTTCTCAAAACTAAGGGAAATACTTACCGCCGCTGTGCTACATCACCCTTTCCGCTTCGAGGGAACCAACGCAAGGCTCCAAGTCCATGGGGAAATCCTTTGCATATTTGCCAAGGAAGTCCCTAAAGGCGTAGCCATAGCAGAAGGATTCCTGGCGCCGTTGCTGAGGAGTATCAAGACAAGAATAGTCTCCCGTCAACACGCTTGTTTCTGGCGCCATTGGAAGGTATTTTGTTGCAGCAGCAGAAGTATTTATGACGCCGTTACCGGGGAAGGAAAGATCTATCCAAGTAGGCGTCACAAACTCATCTCTTGCATTTACCTTTTTTGCCAGTTGCCTCTCGTTTTCCTCTCCCCCACTTGATATTTGCCATTTTCATTTGCCCTTCTTTTTTGCTGTTTTCTTTTGCCTTTTTTCCTTTGCCGTTTTCTTTTGCCTTTTGCCGTTTTCCTTTGCCAATTTTATTGCTTGCTTGTGTTCTTGTTGGTTTGTTGAAGTCATCATGGCTGAAAACACCAAACTTTGCGACTTCTCGAGTACCAATAATAATGATTTTATTAGTACTCCGATTGCTCCCACCACTAGTGTGGAATCGTATGAAAGCAACGCTGCCTTGCTGAATCTTGTTATGAAAGAGCAATTCTCTGGCCTTCCTAGTGAAGATGCCGCATCCCATCTCAATACCTTCATTGAACTTTGCGATATGCAAAAGAAAAAAGATGTGGATAATGACGTGATTAAGTTGAAGTTTTTTCCTTTCTCGTTGCGAGATCGTGCAAAAACTTGGTTTTCTTCTTTGCCTAAAAATAGTATCGATTCTTGGGATAAGTGCAAAGATGCTTACATATCCAAGTATTTTCCGCCGGCTAAGATTATCTCTCTACGTAACGATATCATGAATTTCAAGCAACTTGATCATGAACACGTTGCACAATCTTGGGAGAGGATGAAGTTAATGATTAGAAATTGTCCCGCTCATGGCTTGAGTTTGTGGATGATTATACAAATCTTTTACGCTGGTTTGAATTTTGCTTCTCGCAATATCTTGGACTCCGCCTCAGGTGGAACGTTCATGGAAATCACGTTAGGAGACGCTACAAAACTCCTAGACAATATCATGACCAACTACTCTCAGTGGCACACTGAAAGGTCACCTGCTAGCAAAAAGGTACACGCTATAGAAGAAATTAACTCGCTTAGTGCTAAGATGGACGAGTTGATGAATTTGGTTGCTAGTAGAAATGCTCCTTTAGATCCTAATGACATGCCATTATCTTCCTTGATTGAGAGTAGCAACGCTAGTTTGGACGTTAATTTTGTTGATAGGAACAATTTTGGCAACAACAATGCTTTTAGAGGAAACTATGTTCCTAGGCCTTTTCCTAGTAAGTCCTCTAACAATTATGGCAATTCCTACAACAACACTTATGTAAATCACAAAAAATTACCCTCTGATTTAGAGAGTAATATCAAAGAGTTCATCAACTCTCAAAATATTTTCAATGCGTCCATAGAGGAAAAACTACTGAAAATAGACGGTTTTGCTAAGAGCATTGATAGGATGTCTTGTGATATTGATGCTTTGAAAGTTAGATGTGCTCCTCCCAAGGTCAACTCGGATGAAACTTTAAAAGCTATGCGTGTCTCCATGAACGAGAGCAAAGAAAGAACCACCCAAATTCGCGCTAGGCATGAATGGTTTAAAAGGGTGTGTTCTAGTGATGCAAATCACGAAGATCTTAAAGTGCTTGGTGAGACTCCTCTTGAATCTTTGTTTTTCACATGTCAAACCTATTGATGAAGGGGCTGGATATGAATCCGCTTTGGTTGAAAAACGCCCCAATGATTCGGAGTCCACCTATCTTGATGATAAAGGTGTGGAGAGTGGAGTAGAAGAAATCAAAATATTGGGTAGTAATGAAACTCCCACTTTGGATTTCAAGGAATTCAATTATGATAGTTGCTCCTTGTTTGAATGCATTTATTTGATGCAATCCATTGCAAACTCTCCACATGCTTATAGCCAAAGAAAAGCCTTTACCGCGCATATCGTAGATGCTATGATGAAATCTCTTGAAGAGAAGCTCGAACTAGAAGTCTCTATACCTAGAAAACTTCATGATGAGTGGGAACCTACTATCAAAATCAAAATCAGAAACTATGAATGCAATGCTTTGTGTGATTTGGGTGCTAGTGTTTCCGCGATTCCAAAGTCTTTATGTGATATTCTTGGTTTTCATGAGATTGAAGAGTGTTCTCTTAATTTGCATCTTACGGATTCTACTGTCAAGAAACCCATGGGAAGGATCGATGATGTTCTTATTGTTGCAAATAAGAACTATGTACCCGTGGATTTCATTGTACTTCACATAGATTGCAATCCTTCATGTCCCATTATTCTTGGTAGACCTTTCCTAAGGACTATTGGTTCTATCATCGATATGAAGGAAGGGAATATTAGATTTCAATTTCCCTAAAGAAGGGCATGGAGCATTTTCCTAGAAAAAAAATAAGATTGCCTTACGAATCTATGATGATGGCTACTTACGGTTTGAGCACCAAAGATGACTATACGTGATTCCATCACCTTTTGCCTAGCTAAGGGCGTTAAACAACAGCGCTTGTTGGGAGGCAACCCAACGAATCTATCCTTTTTATTTATGTTTTGTGTTTTCCACACTTTCATAATTCTGTTATGATTGTGTTTTTTGTGTTTCTTATGCGTTTGTGCCAAGTAAAACCGTTATGATTAGTCTTGGGGATGATCGTTTGGTCATGCTGGAAAAGACAGAAACTCTCTGCTCACGAAAAGAATTTTCGTTTTTTTTCTGTAAGAGCTTTTGAGTTGATTCTTTTTGCTGCTGATTGCTACACAAATTCTTCAAACTATCGTAATTGTTCAGAATGTTTGAAGTACCAGAAGTATATGAAGTATACAGATTGCTACAGACTTGTCTTCTGTTAACAGATTATGTTTTTTGTTGAGTTGGTTGCTTATTTTGATGAAACTATGGGTAGTATCGGGGGGTATTAGCCATGGAAGATTGAAAATACAGTAACCCAACATCAACATAAGTAGAATTTAAGTTTGCTACAGTACCTAAGGAAGTGGTGGTTTGCTTTCTTATACTAATGTTATCACGAGTTTCTGTTTAAGTTTCGTGTTGTGAAGTTTTCAAGTTTTGGGTGAAGTTCTTATGGATAAAGAGATAAAGAGTGGCAAGAGCTCAAACTTGGGGATGCCCAAGGCACCCCAAGTTGATTCAAGGATGTCGTAAAAGCCTAAGCTTGGGGATGCCCCGGGAAGGCATCCCCTCTTTCGTCTTCAATCCATCGGTAACGTTACTTGGGCTATACTTTTATTCAGCACATGTTATGTGTTTTGCTTGGAGCGTCTTGTATCGTAGGAGTCTTTTATTTTTTTTGTGTCACAATCTTCCTTGCTGCACACCTAGAGAGAGAGACATGCACTCACCGTGATTTTGTCGAGCTTCACTTATATCTTTTGGTTAGACAATTCAGCTCACATGTGCTTCACTTATATCTTTTGAGTAGTTGATTTTGCTCTATGTGCTTCACTTATATCTTTTAGAGCACGGAAGTGCATGGCTTGGTAGTTGATCTATGCTATAAAAGTAGTCTCAAGAGGGGTAGTTATCCAAAGGGATATGAAAACTTCCATCTCCGTGTGCATTGAATAGTTAGAGAAGTTTGATTCATCTCAATTAGTTTTGAGTTGTGGTTGTGGTAATATTGAAGTTATGCTAGTAAGGTGTTGTGGATCTAGAAATACTTGTGTTGAAGTTAGTGATTCCCGTAGCATGCACGTATGGTGAACCGCTATGTGATGAAGTCTAAGCATGATTAGTTTATTGATTGTCATCCTTTGTGTAGCGGTCGGGATCGCGCGATGGTTTATACCTACCAACCCTTCCCCTAGGAGTATGCGTTGAATGCTTTGTTTCGATTACTACTAAAACTTTTGCAACAAGTATATGAGTTCTTCATGACTAATGTTGAGTCCATGGTTTAGATGCACTTTCACCTTCCACCATCATTATCTTCTTTAGTGCTGTGCAACTTTCGCCGGTGCACAAAACCCACCAATAGCCTCCCTCAAAACAGCCACCATACCTACCTACTATGGCTTTTTCAAAGCTATTCCGAGATATATTGCCATGCAACTACCACCATGATATGTGCCACCACTCCTACATTGCCATTGCATGATCGTAAGATAGCTAGCATGATGTTTCCATTGATGTCTATGCCATGCTAGATCATTGTCACGGTACACTACCGAAGGCATTCCATATAGAGTCATCATTGCTCTAAGTTTTGACTTGTAAGTGTGATGATCATCATTGATGGAGCATTAACCCATGTGAAGAAATAAAAGAGGCCAACGAAGCCCATATACAAAAAGAGGCCAAAGATACCCACCAAAATAAATATAAAAAAAGAGGCCAAAGAGCCCACCAAAAAATGAGAGAAAAAGAGAGAAGGGACAATGCTACTATCCTTCCACACTTGTGCTTATTAAGCACCATGATCTTCATGATTGAGAGTCTCTCGTTTTGTCACCACCATATAGCTAGTGGGAAATTTTCATTATATAACTTGGATTGTATATTCCAATGATAGGCTTCCTCAAATTTGCCTTAGGTCTTCGTGAGCAAGCAAGTTGGATGCACACCCACTAGTTTTCTTTAAGAGCTTTCACATACTCTTAGCTCTAGTGCATCATTTGTATGGCAATCCCTACTCATTCACATTGATATCTATTGATGAGCATCTCCACAGCTCATTGATATGCCTAGTTAATGTGACCATCTTCTCCTTGTTTGTCTTGCAACCTCCACCACACTCCATTCCACTTATAGTGCTAAAACCATGGCTCACGCTCATGTATTGCGTGAGAGTTGAAAAGGTTTGAGAAAGTAAAGGTGTGAAAACAATTACTTGGCCAATACCGGGGTTGTGCATGATTTAAATTCATTGTGCAAGGATGATAGAGCATAGCCACACTATATGATTTTGTAGGGATAACTTTATTTTGGCCTTGTTATTTTGAAAGTTCATGACTACCTCGCTAGTTTGCTTGAATTATTATTGTCTCCACGTCAATAGCAAACTATTGTTTTGAATCGAATGGATCTAAACATTCACGTCACATAAGAGGAGTTAGAAAGTACATCTATGCTAGGTAGCATGAAAGCATTAAAAAATTCATTCTTTACCACTTCCCTACTCGAGGACGAGCAGGAGTTAAGCTTGGGGATGCTTGAGACGTCTCAAGTGTATCTATAATTTTTTATGGTTTCATGTTGTTATCTTGTCAACTTTGGATGTTTCATATACCTTTTTTTTATCTTTTTTGGGACTAACTTATTAATTCAGTGCCAAGTGCCAGTTCCTGTTTTTTCTGTGTTTTTGACTCTTTTCATATCTGATTTTGGAACGGAGTCCAAACGGAATATAATCCCCGAAATAAATTTTTCCAGAACAGAAGAAGATCGGGGAACTTGAGGGCCAAGGCAGGAGAGCCATAGGGGACCCACAAGCCCTGTAGCCGCCACCAGGGGGGCCGGCGGCTACCAGGCTTGTGGCCTCCCTGGCTCTCCTCTTCCCTAGCTCTTTCGCCTATATTTTCCCTAAAATCCCAGAAAAAATCAAGGCATCCACGAAAACACTTTTCCGCCGCCGCAAGCTTCCGTTTCCGTGAGATCTCATCTGGAGACCCTTCCCGGTGCCCTGCCGGAGGGGAGTTTGGAGTTAGAGGGCTTCTACATCAACATCATCACCTCTCCAATGACTCGTGAGTAGTTCACTTCAGACTTACGGGTCCGTAGTTAGTAGCTAGATGGCTTCTTCTCTCTCTTGGATCTTCAATACGGAGATCTATCCGATGTAATCCTCGTTGGCGGTGTGTTTGTCGAGATCCGATGAATTGTGGATTTGTGATCAGATTATCTATGAATTATATTTGAGTCTTTGCTGATTTCTTATATGCATGATTTGATATCCTTGTAAGTCTCTTCGAGTCTTGGGTTTTGTTTGGCCAACTAGATCTATGATTCTTGCAATGGGAGAAGTGCTTGGTTTTGGGTTCATACCGTGTGATGACCTTTCCCAGTGACAGAAGGGGCAACAAGGCACACATCGTGTTCTTGCCATCAAGGGTAAAAAGATGGGCTTTTATCATAGATATGAGATTGTCCATCTACATCATGTCATCTTGCTTAAGGCGTTACTCTGTTCTCATGAACTTAATACACTAGATGCATGCTGGATAGCGGTCGACGTGTGGAGTAATAGTAGTAGATGGAGAAAGTATCGGTCTACTTGTTTTGGACGTGATAGCGGACGACTTTGCGTGGTTCTATCAATTGCTCGACAGTAATTCGTTCACCCACCGTCTACTTGCTTTCCTGAGAGAAGCCACTAGTGAACACTACGGCCCCCGGGTCTATTCAGAACTATCGTTTCCACTTTCACTTTTACTTTGCTTTGTTTCCTTTTTTGCTTTCAGTTCTCACTTTGCAAACAATCTATAAGGGATTGACAACCCCTTCATAGCGTTGGGTGCAAGCTCTTTGTGTTTGTGCATGTACTTGTGACTTGACACAATCCTTCACTGGATCGATACCTTGGTTCTCAAAACTGAGGGAAATACTTACCGCCACTGTGCTACATCACCCTTTCCACTTCGAGGGAACACCAATGCAAGGCTCCAAGGCCATGGGGGAATCCTTTGCATATTTGCCAAGGAAGTCCCTAAAGGCGTAGCCATAGCAGAAGGATTCCTGGCGCCGTTGCTGAGGAGTATCAAGACAAGAATAGTCTCCCGTCAACACGCTTGTTTCTGGCGCCATTGGAAGGTCTTTTGTTGCAGTAGCTATGGCTCGACGGGTTGCGGCGACGCGTGCCATGACGCGATAGCCTGAGGGGGCGACGCAAAGGTGGCGACGACTACGGGGGTAGCCGACGTGGACCGCGTGTTGCAGCGCGATGACCCGAAGGGGCGTCGGCAGGAGCAACGCATGGGTTGGGACAGCCGGCGGAAGGACCTCGGGACGGCGATGCAGCGGTCCAAAGGGACAATGCGATGACAACCTGTGGCTCGTTCAGCGGTAGGCGCATGCCCGGGGATGTTCTTGGCGAAGACAGGCACGTGATTGGTTGATCATAGGGATGACATCGTTGTACGCACCATGGCGGGGATGACAACGTTGTTGGTAAAGCCCTGTTCCACAATGAAGAAGGGGGACCAACGATGGAAACCACGTGGACGAACAGCCGACAACAACGAACGAAGGGGTCCCTTGTGTGGCGCATCCAGCCTTGCCGCACGGTTGATGACGAAGTGGCCAGTGTAGGGTTGACGACGAAGTCGGATTAAAGGAGCGACGGTCGACGGTAGCGGCGGGCGACGCAAACTGATCGTAGATCGATATAAAATACAAAAAAAAACGCTGATCAAGACAACCGGCGAGAGAGAGAAAACCCAAAGCAAGATCTTGGAAAAAATACTCTCCAAGGCAGACTGTCAACATGACCGGCGGACGAACCCTAGGTATGGGCGGCGCGACCATCAGTGGTTGACATGTAGGCCGACCGCCGTGGGTGGCGTGCGGGGCGAAATCGGTGGGCGCGGCTAGGGTTTGGATTGGTTTGGTTGATACCATTATAGAAGGGAGAGAGATTGGTGGAACCTATGTTAATTGTTTGAGCCTCGTGGACATATATATAGGAGTACATAATTTTTCCTTCAGTACAAGACAAGTCAGAATACTTCGTGACCTATCCTATGTTTCCAATCTAATCACGATACTCAACACTAACTGCAAGGTGCGTTCAGTGGGAGAAGCCATTCCGTCAATTAAGAAGTGTGTGTGACGACTTTGTCAATCTCAAAATAATGTGTTAGCCCAGTCTCTCAAATGTGCTCATACGGGTAGAAAGTGACGGGGCGGCGGGCAGATCTGGCAGGCAGGCGACGCGGGCTTCGGTGGTAGGAGTCGGTTGCCTCTGCTTCCTCTCCGATGGCAGGGGATGCGGGCGGGGGTGGTGCCCTGCCTCGGGGGCGGGCTCGGCCTGAGCAGCACCAGGGTTTGGCGGCGAAGCGCGTCACGCTTGTGGTGGCGCGGTGGCCAGGTCCTTCAGGCGGCACGGGGCGGCGGTGTCAGCCTCCTTCTCCTGGATCTGGTCCGACGGTGCGCGGGACTGGGTAGGTGTCAATAGTATCGGCCGCACGCGTTTCGGGGATGGGCCAGTTCTACGGTTCGTGCACGGGCGGGTCAAATCGGCCCCAGGGCAGATTGAAGCTTTTTCTTTCCGTAGGAGAAGCGGCGGGCACGACTAGGGTTGGGATTGACCCGAGATGTGCTCACAGGGATGCTCGGGCTTCCTTCGTGGGTACGGTGCTCGTTGGTGGTGGTCGTAAAACCGGTGTGTAGGTGCACGGATCGACGACTGTGACCGCGGGCATGGTGTCGGGTGAGCTCGCCTAGCCATGGGCTTGGGGCTGGCTCGCCGGCAACCGTTGTGAGTCTGGGAGTCTTGTCCCCTCGAGTCCACTGGGTATTGGCGGTGGAAGGAGGTGTGGATGCCTCCTATGGTGGAGGCGTGTACGTAGACTCGGGGACTGATGTCGGGCTAGGAGTTTATGGACTAGCATCGCTCTTTCTACAGGGGTTGTGTGCGATGTGAGGTGCGTGACCGACGGTATCTCGCGACAAGGATGACGGGGCGGCGGCCCCGGATGGCGGGTCGCATGCTCGCTCTCTGGCGAGCATCATTGCGATGATGCATGGTGTCTCCTTGCCCAGGTTGTGAGGGCAACGAGAGGTGGGGTAGCGGGTAGCTTGGACGTGCTTTCTCTCCCGGAGGGGTGACGTCCTAATCCGAATTTGGGGAACTAGCATCGTCGTGCTCCTCTTGGTGGCCTCGTAGTGGAACGGGTGAGTTGCCGAGCGAAAGCTCCGTGCATTGGTGTCAACGACGGTGACACCCATGGGTGTCGTGTTCTTCCTGAAGACACTATTGCGGTTCTTCTCCTCGTGTCAGGGCTCCGGATGAAGACCTTTGTCCGGTGGACTCGGCGACGACGGCACTCTGTCGTTTTCCTTCTTGAGGGTGTTGTCGTGGAGCCTAGGTTTGCTAGGTCATAGCGTGGGGTTGTTTAGCTGGTCCGGTGCATGTTATCGGTAGCTTAGTCGAATACGCTTTAGATGTACCGAGTATCTTAGGATCGGCTTTGTAAGAGCCCTACCTCACCAGTTTGTATCGTTGTTGCCAGTGGCGGAGCCAACGCCCGGCTAACCTCGGCACTTGCCCGGGCTCGATCGCTAGCTAAGCGCGAGGTACGATGGGCCACAACATGAAAAATTGCCTGGCATCGTGATTTACCCGGGCAGCTGGCTTCCCTGTCCTCTCCTATCAACAAACAACACTAGTTAATTTTCTTTCTAAAAAATACTAGTTAATTAATTGGAATGTACACGAGCACTACTGGCTCGTATAGGCAAATGGCTTCCTTTTCTTTAGGCTGGTCACAATGAAAGGTATCATAACCTAGTATCGTCTATATGATACAAGTATATGATATTGCCTTTAAAATGCATAGTATGATAACTCAATATCATATTAACATAATTTATTGATATGATGATACAAATTAGTACATCATTTAATATGATATTGTATCGTATTATGATACTTAACCTTCTTTTTTCTTATTTAATCGATTGGCATCTCAAAAAAAATTCTTAATTGACATACATGATACTATTTATGATACGTTTATTGTGACCAGCATAAGGCTAACTCGTCCATGCAGAGTGCGACCACCTTAAGCAATCGCAGCAGCCAGGACTAGGTTCTTCTGTTGTCGTCGTTGTTGTTGTTTCGTTTTTGTTACTACTCCTACTTGTTTGCAATGATTTGTACTACCAACAAAGAAATAGATTTTTTTTCTTCTCTTAGTGCAATCATCCTGCGGATACCAACTGTTCGACAAAAGTATAAGTCAATTGTAAATTTTACTCCGCTAAACTTAGTGGATCATCTAAAAACGATCAAAACTTAGTGCGTTGAAAATAAACCCACTACGGTTTACTTAGCCGTTTAGTCCTCTATATTTTAGGAGATTGGCTAGAGATGCTCTTAGGACTTAATTTGAGGCAGGGCATGGGGAGTTGCGTATTGGGGGGCTAATCACGACTCCATGAGCCCAATTTCCTGTTTAGGTATTTGTTTTAGATAATTTTTATTAACTTAAAATTTGGAGTCATTAAATTTTTGAGATGAGGAGGTTTTTGCTTTATTGAAGTGTTGGAAATGTGAATGTAAATGTTGTGCAACCGGAGGCAAAATACGTTTCTGGATTGAAAGTTTAGTGCTATTTTATACGTTGTATATCTGAACACATGATTTTAATTTTTAGATTAGACACTTAAGTTCAAACTTGCCTAGGCTTCATAAAAATCCTGGCTCCGCCACTGGTTGTTGCTTTTTATATAAAACGGAACGAAAGCCTGTTTTGAGAGAGTTGATGCACCACTAGTGGGGACAGGGCCTATAGCCCCGGCCCGTAAGGGGCTTTAGTCCCGGTTCATCAACCGGGACTAAAGGAGCGGGACTAAAGACCTAACCTTTAGTCCCGGCCCTGTTCCTAGCCGGGACCAAAGGTGCTCCACGTGGGCGCCTCGGAGCGCCCTCAGGGGCAGTCCTTTAGTCCCGGGTATTAACACGGACCGGGACTAAAGAGTTTCTGCAGATTTTGTTTATTTTTTGGTTTTAGGGTTTTAAGGTTTAGGTGTTCGGGAGATTAACGTGATGCCTCGTTTGGTGTTCGGGAATTAGTTTTCATATAATTCTAAATAGAAATAATTATGCATATATATAAGATTAACTTATCTTACAAGCGAGCATATATATACAATTATATGGAGATCTGAATTATCGGGACTAGAGCCCGTCTATTTGATTACATGGACCAACATCAGTAATGGCCCCTAGCTACACTAAATCGTCCTTTGTCATCTATAGCTTCCGTCCTCAGAAAGGTCGCAAGCTTCTCTGCAACAGCAATCGCGCGTTGCTCTGGTAGGGACTTCTCCCTCATGGCCGTGTACTATATAAGAAGAGGAGATGAATATGAATATCAATCATGATAACAAAGAATGACGGGTAAAAATAGAGGTGTGAATGTTCATTGCTTACGTCGTATCTGTGATCCTTGTGCTCAGAGGTAAACGTGCGAATGGTCTCGCAAACATAGTATCCGCATAGATGCGTCCCTCGTGGCTGCTGGTCGCACATTACGAGAATAGAATATATATAATCAAAATAATAATCTAGCATCATAAATGTATTGAAAATAGAAGTATATCATACTACTACTTACCTGAGCCGCTCTAAAGGTCAGCTTCTCAGGCTCGATACCGGGAGTCACGCACTTGAACCGCTTCCAAACCCTGCCCGATAAGGAAAATGATTTGCTAAGTTTTTCATTAATTGATATATCAGAAAATCATCGAAAGAGACCGATAGAGCGCAAGAATGATTGAAATTACCCTTGTAGCATGTCCTGCGGGCTTTGGAACTGTTCCAAGGGTCTCGATAATGGGTCGAAGGCATCAACTCTTCCCTTATCAATTTGAATGTCCAACAGAATCCAATGGAAGCTGCACATGTGTGTGTATATATATATATATATATATATATATATATATATATATGTCAGTAACTTATCAATTACACTTATAAGTGAATGGACACAACAGAGTAAAGACCCTCACCTGAAGTTGTATGGAAACAGTATGTGGTCACAGAAATTTTGATCTGTTAGAAACCTTACAAGGTTTTCCTCCGTCTCCTTGGGTTTATCAGTTAGCGTCGCTATATGTATTTTATCTCGGTCAATAAACCCAATATTTAGGATGTTCCTATTTTTACAATCCAGAATCTTCATTCTGCATAATAGAGTACAAGTTATATGTAGACAATGAATTGAAATAACTAAACAAGTTATATGTAGACAACGAATTGAAAAACTTACAGACAATAGCAACTCATAAGCGATTTGTCGAGGGCGTCGGAATTGTACATCTGGAAGAGTTCATCAAAGTCGATATGGATTTCTTCGGGGCGGCCGTAGTACTCCCGTGGGACACTCACCACGATCATCGTTGTCCCATTCTTTGATTCACTTAAGTACCATGTATGCAAGTAACGCATATTTGTTGGGAGATCATCTTTGCTGACCAAAGGCGCTCCCATGACAAACTGTGGCTTAGGGGCTACCACAGCCTTGGGTAACCTGTCGTCTTGGGAAGCCAGAACGTCTTCAACCGGGATACCCCATTCATCCGCCCACTTCTTTGCTAATTCCAAATCTTGCCCCTGCACCAGAGGGGGGAAATTCTCGGGTAACACCCTGAGGGGTGGGATCGACTGTTTGGCCTGTTGTCCAAGCTGAGGAACGTCTAATCTTTTTTTTGCTTGTAGTTGAAATTGATTTGCTCCCACTTGCACTTGCACGTGATCTTCTCTTTTTCACTTCCTTCTGCAATGTGCGTGTATAGTCATCAGGCTTATGGTGTAAGTCATACTGTGATGGAAGGTTCGTGAAGTATTTTGCAAATGCTATTTGCTTCTTGGTGTATTCCGGACGGGGCTTGGGTTCCTTCTTTTTCATCTACGCATCATGATGTTCCTTTGCTATCCTGGCGTTTTCCTCGACGGTACAATCATAAGGTCTGATAGGAAGATTAGCATGAGTTACCTTTGGGAGGGGTGACAGTTTGCGCTTTGGGGAGCTCCGTCGCTTAGAAATCATCGGCGGAGCGTTCTTGCTGGCACGCTTCCGCTTAGTATCCGGAGCGGGCGGCGGCGGAGACGGACGACCCAAGTCCGGCGGTGGTGATCGAGATGGACTCGTGTTGTGCTGGCCGTCGTTATGTGGAGGGCTTGGAGGTGATGGAGGTGTAGGTGACCTGCGACGACTCAGAGGCGGTGTTGTCCTTGGGGCCGAGCCTGGAAGCTTGATGTAGTTCTTGTCCCATAGGATGACTCCACCCAGTACTTCTCCGAGTGTCCTCTCATCTTCGGGTCCAGCTATGTCGAGCTCCATATCGTGAAACCCCGCCATGATTTCATCCACCCCGACTTTAGCAAAGCCAGCTGGAATCTCACGGCCATGCCAGCGTGCATCAGGGCCAGAAGGTAAAGCTTGTCCGACGGCCACCTTCATGGATATGTTCTTGAATTTCTGATGGAGTTCACATGATGTTGACTCCTTGATTCCATCCACGGGGTAGCCGTGACCGCCCTCTATCATTCTTCGTGCATCGTCGGGCGGGGCCTCAGATTCAGCCACGCTGCTTTTCCGCTTAGATGGGGCACCGGTAATATCGAGTGCTGGATCTTCCTGGCGCGCTACTCCTCTAAGCTCATCAATCTGCTTCTGTAGCTCGTTAATCCTGGCAAGCAACTGGTTGAACTTGTCATTCTCCTCATCCTGCTGTCGCTTCTTTGCTCTCGCTCGGCTTCTGTAAGTGTCTTGGTCTCTGGCAAACCCAAGCCACCACGGGTAAGAAGGACCGAAGCCTCGCGTTCGTCCTCCATGTTCGTCATTGCCGAGGACCAGTGTGAGCAAATCTTTCTCTCTATCTACAGTGAACTGTCTTTTTCCCTCCTTAATTTCTTTCACTATCTTTTTCCAATTCTCCCTGGGTATCCTAAGACCGTCACTGCAGATGAGGTCCCCTGTTTCTTCGTCGTACGAACCACCATGCGCAAGGAACCAATTTCTTGCTCTCAATTCCCACTCATCACGGAGTGGTTCAGGTATGATGGCTTTAGCTAGCAGATCTTGCTCTTTCTTATCCTACTTTGGGATGGCAGTCTCATAGCCCCCTCGCCCCAGCTTGTGGTGATATTTCTTCTTGTCGGCATTTTTCTTGTTCTTTTCTGATAATGCCTGGGCATCTTCTGACTCCTTATACTCTTGAAATGCCTTCCAGTGATTCGCCTGCTTGGCTAGATACCCCTCGAATACTGGCACTTTCTTTGTCTTCAGATAGTTTTTCCATAGCTTCTTCTTCCAGCTACGAAACAGTTCGGCCATCTTCTTTAGAGTCCACTGCTTGACTTTGGCCCTCAGTTTTTTTGCGGCGTCTTCATTCTCACATTCTGGCAGGTTGAAATGTGACATGAGATCATTCCAAAGATTATCTTTGTACCTTTCGGCGACATAGTCACTATCGGTTGCCCCTTTGCGCTTGTTCCACTCCCGAACGCTGATCGGGACGTGATCCCTAATGAGAACTCCGCATTGCTTCTTGAATGTGTCAGCAACATTCTTAGGAAGCTTGGGTTCGCCCGTAGGCAATACCACCTCAAAGGTGTAATGCGTCCGTGCATCCAACTTTCTAGTCGAGCCTCGTTTCGTAGCTTTGCTCGATGTGGAGGCCTAAGAGGGAGAAACATTCGTCAAATGAATGTATATGTATACAATATAGAGCTATCTCCAATATTTTTCACATATTACAAGTGATTGTCGAACTTCATATGTATACCTCGCCGGACTTTATTATTTCTCCACCGGCTTCTCCACCGGCTTATCCATCAGTGGAGCTATCACCTTCTCCTTCATTGGACATATCTCCTGCCCCATCGGCTTCATCTTCGTGTCGGTCGACCTCCATTCCATATCCGGAGGGGTTTAGATATGACGACGGAGATTCAGCTGGTTCAACGTCGGGCCGTCTTTGATTATATCTTCGAGAAGTTCTTCCTCTTCGAGGTTCCTGATATGTGGATCCATAGTTCTGCAAAAAACGGACATTTGATTAACTAATAAACTAACAAACTATATAAGAGGGTTGGAAACTTTGAAGTGTCATTTTATATAGGAGGATCTTTAGTCCCGGGTCTTGGCTAGAACCTAAACTCTAAAATATGTCTAACGGATTCTCTTAACCTTTAAGGATTTAACAAAATGGCGACATTCTAGATGTGTAGAAAATGATCCTATTTTTCCTGATCTCATCTACCCTTCTATATGTCACATTGTCTAGTGTCAAAGGACTTTGTTGAACTTTGTACCAAAAAAGAATTATTCTATCAGGAACTCCGTTCCAAAACAACTTTAGTCCCGGGTCGTGGCTCCACCCGGGACTCCTAGATTTCTGCATAGTATTCAAAGTAGGAGTACTTTTCCAATTTGAAAATTCAATAAGCAAAACCAAATCGTAAAATAAAGTAGTATTCAAATTAGTATGCATTCAATTATAAGCAAAAATACATCATCTCTTTTGTCCGTACATCGTCGAATATTATCACTAATACTCCTCGAATACTATCATACATATAGCATCACTGATACAGCTAGAACCGTAGCGCCCGATGGGTATCGTCGCGGGCGGTGGACACCCAAAGAGAAGGAACCATCACAGGATCATAGCTCCAGTGAGATCCCTGAAGAACCTGCCAGGTATGCTCGAACCTGCCCTCCAACGCAACCATGTAGGGACGGACGTGCTCATCCTCCTCGCTGACACGGTGACGTACCACCTCCGCGGTGTCCGAAAGCCTCGGCACCGTCACTCGCCCACGCGACCGCCACCAAACAAGGATCGGGTCAACAATGGGCTGGCTCCTCACCAACCTACACCCCCCGGAAGGTAGCACCTCCCAATACCAGCCGGGCGGAGCCTAGTCCCGGACATGGCCCCTCTGATCAAGCAGGTGTCCTCCGCCGAGTCGACGACGAGGATGCGGGATAGGCATCTTAAAATGAACTAAAAAATAAACTAGTTCTATTAATTTTCTTGTTAAAAATAAACTAATTGTATATATAGTAAAATAAACTATTAACACTTAAGCATATACAATAGCAAAATTAAGCAATAATCTAAGAAACACTAATTAAGCATCTATATACGTAGAAATGTCTTCTTCTTCTTCTTCTTCTTCTTTCTTATTTTCGTCTCCGCTTCTTCTTCAACTTCTCTTCTTCTACTTCTCTTCTTCTACTTCTCCTCTTCTTCTATTTTTCCTCTTCTTCTCCTCTCCTCCTCTTCTTATTCTCCTTTTTCTTATTTTTTTCTCCTCCTCTTCTTATTTTCCTTTTTCCTAATCTTATTTTCTTATTTTTGTTCATCTTTCTTCTTCTTGTAACCCTAATAATCTAGCACAAACCTAATAACAATAGGAATTAAATGACAAAAAAAAATCTTTTCTTCTCCTTTTTCTTCTTTTCTTCTCCTTTTTCTTCTTTTCTTCTCCTTTTTCTTCTTTTCTTCTCCTTTTTCTTCTTTTGTTCCCTTTTTCTTCTTTTCTTCTCCTTTTTCTTCTTTTCTTCTACCGGCCAGAGTGTTGGGGAGGAGGGGGCGGGGGGCTTACCGGCTGGAGTGGGAGGGGAGGGCGTCGACGACGACGAGGAGGACGGCAGGCGACGGCGAGGAGGACGGCGAGGAGGAGGACGACGACGGCGGCAAGGAGGACGGCGGGCAGCCTGGCGGCGTCGAGTTCGTCGGTGCCGCGCCAGGCAGGAGAGTCCGAGGAAGAAGAACGAAATGGCGATTTGGGTTGGAAATTTCCAACTCCCACTTATATAGTAGGATCTTTGGTCTCGGTCCGGGGCTCGAACCGGGACTAAAGACACCCTTTAGTCCCAGGTGGAGCCACGACCTGGGACTAAAGGCCCTTTGTCGGCAGACCAAAAGGCGGGAAGCAGGGGCCTTTAGTCCCGGGTCGGGGCTCGAGCCGGGAGTAAAGACACCCTTTAGTCCCGGGTGGAGCCACGACCCGGGACTAAAGGCCCGTGCTGGGCAGGCGGCACGCGAGGGGCTTTAGTCCCGGGTCGTGGCTCCACCCAGGACTAAAGCCCCTCCGCTGGCTGCACTATAAGTTTAGTCCCACCTCGCCCGGCGAGGGGGACTAACACTAGTTTATAAGCCCCGTCGCAACATCTCCATCGAGCTCCTCTCTAAAGCAGGCTTACGGGTCTAAACTGACTGTAAATTTAAAAATTGAAACTATATTTGAAATTATGGAGAAAATTAAACTTGAATTCAAAGTGAGGTCACTTTGAATTTAGGTTTAATTTTCTCTATAAATTCTCATATAGTTTCAATTTTTTTCTATTTTCAAAATTAACTATTATGTTATTTTCAATAAAAAACTATGTTTATTAAAATTCTTTTTGCATATTTGAGAATTTGACAAAACTATGATAATGAAAAGTGTTTGAAATTGAATAAATAATTCAAAACTATTTTCTATTTTGAAAATTAATTATTTTGACTATCCAAACTATTAACTATTTTGTTATTTTCAATTAAAAACTATGTTTATTAAAATTCTTTTTACATATTTGAGAATTTGATAAAACTATGATAATGAAAAGTGTTTGAAATTGAATAAATAATTCAAAACTATTTTATATTTTCAAAATTAATTATTTGGACTATCCAAACTATTAACTATTTTTTTATTTTCAATTAAAAACTATGTTTATTAAAATTCTTTTTTCATATTTCAGAATTTGACAAAACTATGATAATGAAAATTGTTTGAAATTGAATAAATAATTCAAAATTATTTTCTATTTTCAAAATTAATTATTTTGACTATCCAAACTAGTAACTATTTTGTTATTTTCAATTAAAAACTATGTTTATTAAAATCCTTTTTGCATATTTGAGAATTTGACAAAACTATGATAATGAAAAGTGTTTGAAATTGAATAAATAATTCAAAAATATTTTCTATTTTCAAAATTAATTATTTTTACTATCCGAACTATTAACTATTTTGTTATTTTCAACTAAAAACTATGTTTATTAAAATTCTTTTTGCATATTTGAGAATTTGACAAAAAAATAATAATGAAAAGTGTTTGAAATTGAATAAATAATTCAAAACTATTTTCTATTTTCAAAATTAATTATTTTCACTATCCAAACTATTAACTATTTTGTTATTTTCAATTAAAAACCATGTTTATGAAAATTCTTTTTGCATATTTGAGAATTTGACAAAACTATGATAATGAAAAGTGTTTGATATTGAATAAATAATTCAAAACTATTTTATATTTTCAAAATTAATTTTTTTGACTATCCAAACTATTAACTATTTTGTTATTTTCAATTAAAAACTATGTTTATTAAAATTCTGTTTCCATATTTGAGAATTTGACAAAACTATGATAATGAAAAGTGTTTGAAATTGAATAAATAATTCAAAACTATTTTCTATTTTCAAAATTAATTATTTTGACAATTCAAAGTATTAACTATTTTGTTATTTTCAATTAAAAACTATGTTTATTAAAATTCTTTTTGCATATTTGAGAATTTGACAAAATTATGATAATGAACTCCATACTTTTTGTGTCTTCAAAATGCACCATTCAAAGGCACATCAAAAAATTTCAACAATTTCTGACTTCATTTGGTATTCTTCGTGCATTTACTTATCTTTTTTTGAGCTAGTTGACCCTGAAATTGAAAAGCACTACAAATGAACTCTGAAAATGTGGAAAGTTGGCATGCTATCATCCTTTCACCCACATAACATGTGTTAAAAAGTTGAGAGAGCTACGACAAAAACTGGATACACTTCCTGTACAAAACGGACAATCTCTCTCGAAGTATCACGATTTCGAACGAGAACTCATCTCTTACAAAGGAATTTCATTTTTTTGAACTTATTTGAACTCCATACTTTTTGTGTGTTCAAAATGCACCATTCAAAGGCACATCACAAAATTTCAACAATTTCTGACTTCATTTGGTATATTTCGTGCATTTACTTATTTTTTTTTGAGCTAGTTGACCCTGAAATTGAAAAGCACTACAAATGAACTCTGAAAATGTTGAAAGTTGGCATGCTATCATCATTTCACCCACATAGCATGTGTTAAAAAGTTAGAGGGCTACGACAAAAACTGGATGCACTTCGTGTACAAAACGGACAATCTCTCTCGAAGTATCAGGGTTTCGAACGAGAACTCATCTCTTACAAAGGGATTTCATTTTTCTGGACTTATTTGAACTCCATACTTTTTGTGTGTTCAAAATGCACCATTCAAAGGCACATCACGAAATTTCAACAATTTCTGACTTCATTTGGTATTCTTCGTGCGTTTACTTTTTATTTGAGCTAGTTGACCCTGAAATTGAAAAGCACTACAAATGAACTCTGAAAATGTTGAAAGTTGGCATGCTATCATCATTTCACCCACATAGCATGTGTTAAAAAGTTGAGAGGGCTGCGACATTATTACATTATTGCACCAATATTCCTATCTATTATTTCTGTTTTCTTCTGGGTCGTAGCCATGCTTGGGTCAGTTTTTACTTTGAAGGGCGAAATTTCATGAAACTTATTATAATCTACTGACATGTCTGTCTTGTCATCTACTCCCACGATGTTTCTTTTCCCTGAAAGAAATATGTGGCGTTTTGGCTCATCGGACGATATCTTCTTTTGCTGATTTCTTTTTCTCGTTTTTGTAGACATGTCCTTCACATTGAAAACCTGAGCGACATCATTGGCTAGGACAAATGGTTCGTCCATGTACGCAAGATTGTTAAGTTCCACTGTTGTCATGTCGTACTTTTGGTCTACAACCACCCCGCCTCCTGTCAGCTTCACCCATTTGCACCGAAACAAAGGGATCTTAAAAGTAGGTCCATAGTCAAGTTCCCATATCTCCTCTATGTACCCGTAATATGTTTCCAAACAGTGCCCATTCTCATCTGTTGCATCAAAGCGGACACCACTATTTTGGTTGGTGCTCTTTTTATCTTGGGCAACCGTGTAAAATGTATTCCCATTTATCTCATACCCTTGGAAAGTACATATAGTCGAAGATGGTGGCCTGGCCAAACAGTACAGCTGATCTCCAACGGTGTCGTCATTCATGAGATGTGTCTACAACCAACTGCCGAAAGTCTTCTCGTGTTCCCCTTTAATCCAAGAGTCAGCCTTCCCCGGGTTTTCGGAGCGTAGAATATTCTTGTGTATCACGATATACGGAGCCACCACGGTGGAATTGTGTAGAACTGTGTAGTGTGCTTGAGAGAAAGAATGCCCGTCCATACATACTTTTGCTTTCCTTCCTAGTGTGCCTTTTCCTGTCAGCCTACCCTCATACCAAGATTCAGGAACACCAATCGGCTTAAGGTCAGGAAGAAAGTCCACACAAAACTCAATGACCTCCTCTTATCCATAGCCCTTGGAGATGCTTCCTTCTGGCCTAGCACGGTTACGAACATATTTTCTTTAAGACTCCCATGAACCTCTCAAAGGGGAACATGTTGTGTAGAAACACAGGACCGAGAATTCTAATCTCTTCGACTAGGTGAACTAGGAGGTGTGTCATTATATTAAAGAAGGATGGCGGGAACAACAACTCAAAGCTGACCAGACATTGGACCACATCAATCTGTAACCCTGATAGACTTTCTCGATCGATTACCTTCTGAGAAATTGCATTGAGGAATGCACATACCTTCACAATTTCCAGACGAACATTTCCGATAGAATTCCCCTCAATGCAACCGGAAGCAATTGCGTCATAAGCACGTGGCAGTCATGAGACTTTAGGTTTTGGAATTTTTTGTCTTTCATATTTACGATTCCCTTTATATTCGACGAGAAGCCAGTCGGGACCTTGATACTGAAAAGGACTTCAAAGAAGATTTCCTTCTCTTCCTTAGTAAGAGCGTAGCTGGCACGCCCTTGAAACTGCCCTGGATGCATGCCATCTCTTCCTTTATGACGTTCCTGGTCCTCCCGTGCTTCCGGTGTATCTTTTGACTTCCCATACAAGCCCAGGAAGCCTAGAATATTCACGCAGAGATTCTTCGTCAGGTGCATCACGTCGATTGCCGAGCGGACCTCATGGACTTCCTAGTAGGGTAGCTCCCAAAATATAGATTTATTCTTCCACATGGGTACGCGCTTATCAGGGCCGTTAGGAACAGGTTGGCTGCGAGGACCCTTTCCAAAGATTACTTTTAAATCTTTGACCATCTCAAATACTTCAGCACCAGTACGGATCACAGGCTTCCCCCGGGGTTCTGCCTTGCCATTGAAATGCTTGCCTTTTTTCTTTAAGGGATGCTTGGGCGGAAGAAACCGACGATTGTACGGGTACACATTCTTCCTACATTTGTCCAGATATATACTTTCTGTCTGATCCAAACAGTGCGTGCATGCATTATATCCTTTGTTTGACTGTCCTGAAATGTTACTAAGAGCAGGCCAATCATTGATGGTTACGAAAAGCAACGCTCGAAGGTCAAATTCCTCTTGTTTGTGCTCGTCCCACACACGTACACCTGGTTCGGGCCACAGTTGTAAAAGTTCATCAACTAATGGCCTTAGGTACACATCAATATCGTTGACGGGTTGCTTTGGACCTTGGATAAGCACTGGCATCATAATGAACTTCCGCTTCATGCACAACCAAGGAGGAAGGTTGTAGATACATAGAGTAAGGTGTTGTGACTGCAACTCTGCTCCCCAAAAGGATTCATGCCATCTGTACTCAGACCTAACCATAAGTTCCTTGCGTCAGCTGCAAATCTCGGGAACTCTCTCTCGATTTTTCTCCACTGCCGACCATCAGCGGTGTGCCTCAACTTATCGTCTTCCATACGATCTTCCATGTGCCATCGCAACAAATTCGCATGATCTTTATTTCTGAACAGACGTTTCAACCGTGGTATTATAGGAGCATACCACATCACCTTGGCAGGAACCCTCTTCCTGGGTGGCTCGCCCTCAATATCACCAGGGTCATCTTTTCTGATCTTATACCGCAATGCAGTGCATACCGGACATTTATCCATATTCTCGTACTTCTCACCGCGGTAGAGGATGCACTCATTAGGGCATGCATGTATCTTCTGCACGTCTAATCCTAGAGAGGAGACAAGCTTCTTTGCTTCGTACGTGCTGGCGGGCAATTCGTTCTTTCTTGAAAGCATCTTCTTCATCAGTACCAGCAACTTTTCGAATGACGAGTCAGTCACACCGGTCTATGCCTTCCACTTCAGCAATTCCAGTGTGCTACCCAGCTTCTTCTGGCCATCTTCACAAGTTGGGTACAACAATTTGTTGTGGTCCTGTAACATCTGCTCGAACTGCAACCTCTCCTTTTCTGTGTCGCAACCTCGTCGTGCATCAGAAATGACCCGGCCAAGATCATCAGCGGGCTCATCTGGTTCCCGTTCTTCATCCTAATCTTCTTCTTCATTGTCTTCCATTGCGGTATCAGCATACTCAGGGAACATAGATCGGTAGTTGTCATCATCGTTCTCTTCTTCTTCATCGTCGTCTTCCATCATAACCCCTCTTTCTCCGTGCTTGGTCCAAACATTATAGCCCGACATAAAACCGGACCGAAGCAGGTGGCTCTGAATAACTCTTGAGGAAGTGTAATCCTTCTCATTCCGACATTTAACACATGGCCAAAACATATAGCCACCACCATGCTTGTTCGCATCGGCTGCATCTCGAAAAGAATGCACGCCTTCTCTGTAAGCGGTTGTGCGTCGATCACCGTACATCCATGGATGGCTCATCTGCGTTATACGATAGTATATCAAATACAATGACGATCCTAAAAATTAGTACCGCACGGTCTAAACGAGGAAATATAGTTGCTAACCTTTTAGAATAAGTAGAAATAAAGAGGAAGAGGTTTAAGCGTGGCTCGGGCATCTCATATCGTAGTTGTGTTCGCTGAACTGAAGCGGCATCGCTCTAACACACATTTCAACAAACACCTCTAGTGCATCAAAAAAAATGGAGAGCTAGCACGCACCCACACTCTTCCATCCAAGAAAAATGCAAGGAAGAGGGGAGAGGGGAGTTGTGCTACATATAGGCAGAGGACTTTAGTCCCGGTTTAAGACACAAACCGGGACTAAAGGTGGCGCACATGCGGGCTGCACACCGCGTAGCCCTTTAGTCCCGGTTTGAGACACAAACCGGGACTAAAGGCTCCTTACGGGCCGGGACCAAAGCCTCATGGGCGGCATTGCGATTTGGGGCGACGTGGCCGGGCCTTTAGTCCCGGCCCAGAGGGAGGCCAGGACTAAAGGGTCCAGGCCAAATGCCCGTTTTCCACTAGCACGTGTTTATGGGGATAAGTGTGTATGCAGGTGAGTTTATAGAGATAAGTGTATGATCTGTATTGTGTTAAGAAAAACATAATGTGCATTTGAGTCCAACATTTGACCTGATAGCTCGTTTAGGCTAGGCAGTTGGGGACTGTGTCCACAGTTTACTTCTTCGGACGCAAGCAGTGACGCCAAGAACACACGTACTACCACGGATTCACGATCAGCAGGCGCGCACCTATTTAATCATGAACTCGGCTATGTACCACAGTCAACTCCAAGAAGCGGACGCGAGCTATCTCGACAGGCAATGGCGCCGGCGCTGAAAGTGTACGGGTGGGCAGTCTCACCGTTCGTGGCGCGCGCGCTACTGTGCTTGGAGGAAGCAGGCGTCGACTACGAGCTCGTCCCCATGAAACGTGAGGCCGGCGACCACCTCCTGCCGGACTTCCTCGCCAGGAACCCCTTCGGCCAGGTCCCCGTTCTCGAGGACGGCGACCTCACCATCTTCGGTAATTCCATCATCGTCTCTTCTCTGTTTACACCACAGATCGTCAAGCAGAACCTGTACCAGTGATCAGAAATTTCCACGCAGAGTCGCGCGCAATCGCTAGGCACGTGCTTCGCAAGTACAAGCCGGAGCTGCTGGCGGGCGACGGCTCGCCGGAGGCGGCGGCGATGGTGGACGTGTGGCTGGAGGTGGAGGCCCACCAGCACCACCCCGTGGCGGGCGCCATCTCGATCCAGTGCCTCCTCGTCCCGTTCCTCGGCGGCACGCGCGACCAGGCTGTCGTCGACGAGAACGTGGTCAAGCTGAGGAAGGTGCTGGAGGTCTACGAGGCGCGGCTGTCGGCGTCCAAGTACCTCGCCGGGGAGTCGGTCAGCCTCGCCGACCTCAGCCACTTCCCGCTCATGCACTACTTCATGCAGACGGAGTACGCGGCAATGGTAGAGGAGCGCCCGCATGTCAAGGCGTGGTGGGAGGAGCTCAAGGCCAGGCCCGCAGCGAGGAAGGTCACGGAGTTCATGTCGCCGGACTTTGGGCTGGGGAAGAAGGCAGATCAGTGATTGTAACGCCGGCATATATATTGTGCGCCTATGGCTCGATGTTTTTAGATTGTTTATATCCACATCTGAACGAAATAAAAAAATGTTCCGGGTCAGTGTAATTTCTTTCAAATTCCAAGTTCAAACTTCAAACCATTACAAAATTGTGTTTCAAACTAGTTTGGAAATGAGCAAACAATTGGAGAAGGAAATGCAATATCCATACTGACGATTTGGACAGCTTAAGGGCATCCCTATTTTAAAGGATTTCCAAAGGAATTTTGAAGGATTCTGATCCTTATTGTTTTTTCTTACAATAGTTGTTTGATTCACAGGATTTCAATCCGAGGATTATTTTCTCCTAAAACTCTGTTGTAGTACGTACTAGTTTTTATAGAAAAGATAATAATCCACTCCAACCTCATGTAAAAGATCCTAGTCATGCATGAATCAAACGTCTATATTAAGATGCCATGTCATTTCATCCCTGTGTTTTAGAAATCCTTCAACTCAAAGAGCTCAATTATGATGAAGTCACCAATTTCTTGTAAGGGAAGGAAGCTCAACTTATGCAACAAGTCTGATCTACAAGAAAAATTGTACTTCCTTTGTCTCAAAATAAGTGACTCAAAATGATTTTTTTATAATAACTTTAATACAATGTTGAGTCATTTTTGAGTCACTTATTTGGGGACGGAGGGAGTAAGAAATAGAAGTGTAAGCCACGGCCAGGAACGGCTCAGGTGTGTGTGCGTGCGTGCGCCGGGGCGAGTCCGGTGTAGCCGTGGTGGGCGCGTCGGGTGCGTGTGTGCGTAAACGCATGCACAACACGGGGGTGTCCGTGCGGGTGCGCTACGTAGGCACGAGAATAGGGCTAGGCCATTGGCGAGTCGTGCGGTCAACGCGCACGAGCTGCAGGGCTCGGCGTGGACCGTGCGCGCCGGAGCACGTGGTGGGCACGCGCTGAGCGGGAGGATTGTGGGACGTGAGTGAGTGAAGACAGTTGGGGAACGTCGCATGGGAAACAAAAATTTTCCTACGCGCACGAAGACCTATCATGGTGATGTCCATCTACGAGAGGGAATTTCCGATCTACGTACCCTTGTAGATTGCACAACAAAAGCGTTAAGAAACGCGGTTGATGTAGTGGAATGTCTTCACGTCCCTCGATCCGCCCCGCGAACCGTCCCACAAACCGTCCCACGATCCGCTCCAATCTAGTGCCGAACGGACGGCACCTCCGCATTCAGCACACCTACAGCTCGACGATGATCTCGGCCTTCTTGATCCAGCAAGAGAGACGGAAAGGTAGATGAGTTCTCCGGCAACGTGACGGCGCTCCGGAGGTTGGTGGTGATCTAATCTCAGCAGGGCTCCGCCCGAGCTCCGCAGAAACGCGATCTAGAGGAAAAACCGTGGAGGTATGTGGTCTGGCTGCCGTGGCAAAGTTATCTCAAATCAGCCCTAAAACCTCCGTATATATAGGTGGAAGGGGAGGGGCCTTTCCTTGGGGCTCAAGGAGCCCCAAGGGATTCGTCCGAAGCAAGGGGGGAAGTCCTCCCCTTCCAATCCTAGTCCAACTAGGATTGGAAGGTGGAGTACTTCTCCACTTTCCCACTTCCCCTTTTTTTTTCTTTGATTTTTCTTTCTCCTGCACATAGGGCTTCTTGGGCTGTCCCACCAGCCCACTAAGGGCTCGTGTGGCACCCCTAAGGCCTATGGGCTTGCCCCGGGGTGGGCTGCCCCCCCCCCCCCCCCCCCGCGGTGAACATCCGGAACCCATTCCTCATTTCCGGTACATTGCCGGTAACTCCGAAAACCTTCCGGTAATCAAATGAGGTCATCCTATATATCAATCTTTGTCTCCGGACCATTCCGGAAACCCTTGTGATGTCCGTGATCTCATCCGGGACTCCGAACAACATTCGGTAACCAACCATATAACTCAAATACGCATAAAACAACGTCGAACCTTAAGTGTGCAGACCCTGCGGGTTCGAGAACTATGTAGACATGACCCGAGGGACTCCTCGGTCAATATCCAATAGCGGGACCTGGATGCCCATATTGGATCCTACATATTCTACGAAGATCTTATCGTTTGAACCTAAGTGCCAAGGATTCATATAATCCCGTATGTCATTCCCTTTGTCCTTTGGTATGTTACTTGCCCGAGATTCGATCGTCAGTATCCGCATACCTATTTCAATCTCGTTTACTGGCAACTGTCTTTACTCGTTCCGTAATACAAGATCCCGTAACTTACACTAAGTCACATTGCTTGCAAGGCTTGTGTGTGATGTTGTATTACCGGTGGGCCTCGAGATACCTCTCTGTCACACGGAGTGAGAAATCCTAGTCTTGATCCATACTAACTCAACGGACACCTTCGTAGATACCTGCAGAGCATCTTTATAGTCACCCAGTTACGTTGTGACGTTTGATACACACAAAGCATTCCTCCGGTGTTAGTGAGTTATATGATCTCATGGTCAAAGGAATAAATACTTGACACGCAGAAAACAGTAGCAACAAAATGACACGATCAACATGCTACGTCTATTAGTTTGGGTCTAGTCCATCACATGATTCTCCTAATGATGTGATCCCGTTATCAAGTGACAACACTTGCCTATGGTCAGGAAACCTTGACCATCTTTGACCAACGAGCTAGTCAACTAGAGGCTTACTAGGGACAGTGTTTTGTCTATATATCCACACAAGTATTGTGTTTCCAATCAATACAATTATAACATGGATAATAAACGATTATCATGAACAAAGAAATATAATAATAACTAATTTTTATTGCCTCTAGGGCATATTTCCAACAGTTTCCCACTTGCACTAAAGTCAATAATCTAGTTCACATCACCATGTTATTTAAATGAATCCAACACCGATATAGTTCTGGGGTCTAATCATGTCTTGCTCGTGAGAGAGGTTTTAGTCAACGGTTCTCAATCCTTCAGATCCGTGCGTGCTTTACAAATCTTTATGTCATCTTATAGATGCTGCTACTATGTGCTATTCGGAAATACTCCAAATATCTACTCTACCATACAAATCTGTTTCACTACTCATAGTTAGTGTCAAAGCTTGCATCGACGTAACCCTTTACGACGAACTATTTAACCACCTCCATAATCGAGAAAATTTCATTAGTCCATTTAGTTACTAAGGATAAGTTTGACCGCTGATCAGTGATTCAATCCTGGATCACTCTTTGTACCTCTTAACAGACTTGCTGCAAGGCACACATCAGGTGCGGTACTCAGCATGGCATACTTTAGAGTCTACGGCTAAGGCATAGAAGACGACCTTCGTCTATTCTCTTTATTCTGTCGTAGTCGAGTTTTGATTCTTACTCAAATTCACACCTTACAACACAGTCAAGAACTCCTTCTTTGCTAATCTATTTTGAACTCCTTCAAAAACTTGTCAAGGCATGCATCTTGTTGAAACTTCTATTAAGCGTTTCGATCTATCTCCATAGATCTTGATGCTCAACATTCAAGTATCTCAATCCAGGTATTCCTTTGAAAAACTCCTTTCAAACAACCTTGTATGATTTACAGAAATTCTACATTACTTCTGATCAACAATATGTCAACCACATATACTTATTAGAAATTCTATAGTGCTCCCACTCACTTCTTTGGAAATACAAGTTTCTCATAAACCTTGTACAAACCCAAAATCTTTGATCATCTCATCAAAGTGTATATTCCAACTCCGAGATGCTTGCACCAGTCCACTGAAGGATCGCTGGAGCTTGCATACTTGTTAGTATCCTTAGGATCGACAAAACATTCTCATTGTATCACATACAATCTTTCCTCAAGGAAACCGTCGAGGAAACAATTTCCTGACTTCCTATGTGCAATATTTCACAAATAATGCAGCAACTACTAACATAATTCCAACAGACTTTTAGCATTGCTATGAGTGAGAAAGTCACATCACAGTTAACTCTTTGATCTTGTCGGAAACATCTTTGCGACACGTTGAGCTTTTCTTAATAGTGACTTATCATCGTCTGTCTTCCTTTTAAAGATCCATCTTTACTTAATAGTCCTACGACCATCAAATAGTTCTTCCAAAGTCTATACTTTGTTCTCAAATATGGATTCTCTCTCGGATTTCATGGCCTCCAGCCATTTTGTCGGAATCTGGGCCCACCATTGCTTCTCCATAACTCGCAGGTTCATTGTTGTTCAACAACATGACATCCAAGACAGGGTTACCGTACCAATCTGTAATAGTACGTGACCTTTGTCGACCTACGAGGTTTGTAGTAACTTGATCTGAAGCTCTAATGATCACCATCATCAACTTCTTCTTCAATTGGTGTAGGCGCCACAGGAACATCTTCCTGCGCCTTGCTACACACTGGTTGAAGTGACGGTTCACTAACCTCATCAAGTTCCACCACCCTCCCACTCAATTCTTTCGAGAGAAACCTTTCCTCGAGAAAGGACCCGTTTCTAGAAACAAACACTTTGCTTCCGGATCTGAGATAGGAGATGTATCCAGATGTTTTGGATATCCTATGAAGATGCATTTATCTGCTTTGGGTTTGAGCTTATCAGACTGAAACTTTTCCACATAAGTGTCGCAGCCCCAAACTTTCAAGAAACGACAGCTTAGATTTTTCTAAACCTCGGTCTATACTGTGTCATCTCAACGGAAATACGCGTTGCCCTATTTAAAGTGAATGTGGTTGTCTCTAATGCATAACCCATAAACGATAGTGGTAATTTGATAAGAGACATCATAGTATGCACCATATCAAATAGGGTGTGGCTATGACGTTTAGACACATCATCACACTATGGTGTTCCAGGTGGCATGAACTGCGAAACAATTTCCACATTGTCTTAACTGCGTAGCAAAACTCGTAACTCAGATATTCATATCTATGATTATATCATAGACAGTTTATCCTCTTGTCACGATGATCTTCACTCTGAAATTGCTTTGAACTTTTCAATATTTCAGACTTGTGATTCATCAAGTAAATACTCCTGTATCTACTCAAATCGTCAGTGAAGTAAGAACATAATGATATTCACTGCGTGCCTTAGCACTCATTGGACTGCACACATAAAAAATGCATTACTCCCAACAAGTTACTCTTCTTGTTTCATGTGGCATGTTTTGCATGTCTCAAGTGATTCAAAATCAAGCGAGTCCAAACGATCCATCTCTCATGGAGTTTCTTCATGCATTTATACCAACAGGTATGGTTTGCATGTCTCAAACGTTTCAAAAATGAGTGAGTACAAAGATCCATCAGCATGGAGCTTCTTCATGCATTTCACACCAACATGACTCAAGTGGCAGTGCCACAACTAAGTGGTACTATCATTATTACTTTGCATCTTTTGGCACCAATATTATGAACATGTGTAACACTACGATCGAGATTCAATAATCCATTGAGGGTATTTATTCAAGCTAATAGAACAACTATTATTCTCTTTAAATGAATAATCGTATTGCAATAAACACGATCCAATCACGTTCATGATCAACGCAAACACCAAATAACAATTATTTAGGTTTTACCACCAATCCCGATGATAGAGGGAGCGTGCGACGTTTGATCATATCAACCTTGGAAACACTTCCAACACGTATCGTCACCTCACCTTTAGTTAGTCTCCGTTTATTCCGTAGCTTTCATTTCGTGTTACTACTCACTTAGCAACCGAACCGGTATCCAATACCCTCCCGCTACTAGGAGTACTAGCAAAGTACACATCAACATCATGTATATCAAATATACTTCTTTCGACTTTGCCAACCTTCTTATCTACCAAGCATCTAGGGTAGCTCCGCCTTAGTGACCGTTCCCCTCATAACAGAAGCACTTAGTTTCGGGTTTGGGTTTAATCTTGAGTCTCTTCATTAGTGCAGCAACTGCTTTGCCGTTTCACGAAGTATCCCTTCTAGCCCTTGCCTTTCTTGAAACTTAGTGGTTTTACTAACCATCAACTATTGATGCTCCTTCTTGATTTCTACTTTCGCAGTGTCAAACATCGCGAATCACTCAAGGATCATTGTATCTATCCTTGATATGTTATAGTTCATCACGAAGCTCTCACAGCTTGGTGGCAGTGACTTTGGAGAACCATCACTATCTCATCTGGAAGATTAACTCCCACATGATTCAAGCGATTGTCGTACTCAGACAATCTGAGCACACGCTCAAGGATTGAGCTTTTCTCCTTTACTTCGTGGACAAAGAATCTTTTCGGAGGTCTCATACCTCTTAACAAGGGCACAAGCATGAAATCACAATTTCATCTCTTTAGAACATCACTTATGTTCCGTGACGTTTCAAAACGTCTTCCGCGCCTTGCTTCTAAGCCATTAAGTATTTTGCACTGAACTATCGCGTAGTCATCAGAAACGTGTATGTCGGATGTTCAAAACATCCACAGACGACGCTCGAGGTGCAGCACACCGAGTGGTGCATTAAGGACATAAGCCTTCTGCGCAGCAACGAGGACAATCCTTAGTTTTACAGACTCAGTCCGCAAAGTTTGCTACTATCAACTTTCAACTAAATTTTCTCTAGGAACATATAAAAACAGTAGAGCTATAGCGCAAGCTACATCGTAATTCACAAAGACCATTAGACTATGTTCATGACAATTAGTTCAATTAATCATATTACTTAAGAGCTCCCACTCAAAAAGTACATCTCTCTAGTCATTTGAGTGGTACATGATCCAAATCCACTATCTCAAGTCCGATCATCATGTGAGTCGAGAATAGTTTCAGTGGTAAGCATCTCTATGCTAATCATATCAACTATATGATTCATGCTCGACCTTTCGGTCTCATGTGTTCCGAGGCCATGTCTGCACATGCTAGGCTCGTCAAGTTTAACCCGAGTGTTCCGCGTGTGCAACCGTTTTGCACCCGTTGTATGCGAACGTTGAGTCTATCACACCCGATCATCACGTGGTGTCTCGAAATGACGAACTGTCGCAACGGTGCACAGTCGGGGAGAACACAATTTGAGCTTGAAATTTTAGTGAGAGATCACCTCATAATACTACCGTCGTTCTAAGCATAATAAGGTGCATAAAGGATTAACATCACATGCAATTCATAAGTGACATGATATGGCCATCATCATGTGCTTCTTGATCTCCATCACCAAAGCACTGGCACGATCTTCTTGTCACCGGCGCCACACCATGATCTCCATCATCATGATCTCCATCAACGTGTCGCCATCGGGGTTGTCGTGCTACTTATGCTATTACTACTAAAGCTACATCCTAGCAATACAATAAACGCATCTACAAGCACAAACGTTAGTTTAAAGACAACCCTATGGCTCCTGCCGGTTGTCGTACCATCACGTGCAAGTCGATATTAACTATTACAACATGATCATCTCATACATCCAATATATCACATCACGTCGTTGGCCATATCACATCACAAGCATACCCTACAAAAACAAGTTAGACGTCTTCTAATTGTTGTTGCATGTTTTACGTGGTGACCATGGGTATCTAGTAGGATCGCATCTTACTTACGCAAACACCACAACGGAGATATATGAATTGCTATTTAACCTCATCCAAGGACCTCCTTGGTCAAATCTGATTCAACTAAAGTTGGAGAAACCGACACTCGCCAGTCATCTTTGAGCAATGGGGTTGCTCGTAGTGATGAAACCAGTCTCTCGTAAGCGTACGAGTAATGTCGGTCCGAGCCACTTCAATCCAACAATACCGCGGAATCAAGAAAAGACTAAGGAGGGCAGCAAATCGCACATCACCACCCACAAAAACTTTTGTGTTCTACTCGAGATGACATCTACGCATGAACCTAGCTCATGATGCCACTGTTAGGGAACGTCGCATGGGAAACAAAACAATTCCTACGCGCACGAAGACCTATCATGGTGATGTCCATCTACGAGAGGGGATTACCAATCTACGTACCCTTGTGGATCGCACAGCAGAAGCATTAAGAAACGCGGTTGATGTAGTGGAATGTCCTCACGTCCCTCGATCCGCCCCGCGAACCGTCCCACGAACCATCCCGCGATACATCCCACGATCCGCTCCGATCTAGTGCCGCACGGACGACACCTCCGCGTTCAGCACACGTACAACTCGATGATGATCTCGGCCTTCTTGATCCAGCAAGAGAGACGGAGAGGTAGATGAGTTCTCTGGCAGCATGATGGCGCTCCGGAGGTTGGTGGTGATCTAATCTCAGCAGGGCTCCGCCCGAGCTCCGCAGAAACGCGATCTAGAGGAAAAACCGTGGAGGTATGTGGTCGGGCTGCCGTGGCAAAGTTATCTCAAATCAGCCCTAAAACCTCCGTATATATAGGTGGGAGGGGAGGGGCCTTTCCTTGGAGCTCAAGGAGGCCCAAGGGATTCGGCCGAAGCAAGGGGGGAAGTCCTCCCCTTCCAATCCTAGTCCAACTAGGATTGGAAGGTGGAGTCCTTCTCCACTTTCCCACTTCCCCTTTTTTTCTCTTTGATTTTTCTTTCTCCTGCGCATAGGGCTTCTTGGGCTGTCCCACCAGCCCACTAAGGGCTCGTGTGGCACCCCTAAGGCCTATGGGATTCCCCCGGGGTGGGCTGCCCCCCCCCCCCGGTGAACATCCGGAACCCATTCGTCATTTCCAGTACATTCCAGGTAACTCCAAAAACCTTCCGGTAATCAAATGAGTTCATCCTATATATGAATCTTCGTCTCCGGACCATTCTGGAAATCCTCGTGATGTCCGTGATCTCATCCGGGACTCCGAACAACATTCGGGAACCAACCATATAACTCAAATACGCATAAAACAACGTCGAACCTTAAGTGTGCAGACCCTGCGGGTTCGAGAACTATGTAGACATGCCCGAGGGACTCCTCGGTCAATATCCAATAGCGGGACCTGGATGCCCATATTGGATCCTACATATTCTACGAAGATCTTATCATTTGAACCTCAGTGCCAAGGATTCATATAATCCCGTATGTCATTCCCTTTGTCCTTCGGTATGTTACTTGCCCGAGATTCGATCGTCACTATCCGCATACCTATTTCAATCTCGTTTACTGGCAACTCTCTTTACTCGTTCCGTAATACAAGATCCCGTAACTTACACTAAGTCACATTGTTTGCAAGGCTTGTGTGTGATGTCGTATTACCAAGTGGGCCCCGAAATACCTCTCCGTCACACGGAGTGACAAATCCCAGTCTTGATCCATACTAACTCAACGGACACCTTCGGAGATACCTGTAGAGCATCTTTATAGTCACCCAGTTATGTTGTGACGTTTGATACACACAAAGCATTCCTCCGGTGTCAGTGTGTTATATGATCTCATGGTCATAGGAATAAATACTTGACACGCAGAAAATAGTAGCAACAAAATGACACGATCAACATGCTACGTCTATTAGTTTGGGTCTAGTCCATCACATGATTCTCCTAATGATGTGATCCCGTTATCAAGTGACAACACTTGCCTATGGTCAGGAAACCTTGACCAACGAGCTAGTCAACTAGAGGCTTACTAGGGACAGTGTTTTGTCTATGTATCCACACAAGTATTGTGTTTCCAATCAATACAATTATAGCATGGATAATAAACGATTATCTTGACAAAAGAAATATAATAATAACTAATTTATTATTGCCTCTAGGGCATATTTCCAACAAAGACGTGGGTGTGTGCCCTGGTGCCGGCTCGGCTATAAAGCCGACACGACCATCGTTGTAACGGCTGTGGCGACATAGTTCGAGCTGTGGGAAAAAACGTTGTCTTGCGTGTGGCGTTCGTTCATGCGCCGAAAACCATTGTTCTTCTTCCCCCTCGCCGGTAATGTCTCCAGCGACCGGGCGGCTCCGGCGAGTCCATTTTTTGCGTGAACATTTGGTATCAGAGCCACGTGTGAGGGAGTGTTCGCCGGCGATGTCCCTCGTGTCGTACATCGGCGGTTCGGGCGGGTCGCTGTCCCGGAACTGTCCGGTGCTCACCGATGAGAACTACACCGTGTTGGCGATCAAGGTGGAGGCGAACCTTGATGCGACTGGGATGTGGGAGGCGGTGGTTCCGCAGAGGACTCAGCACCGGCGATCGTCGCCAAGAAGGACAAGTCGGCGCAGGCGTACCTGCTCGGGGGCGCTCTCCGAGGAGATCTTGTTGCAGGACTCCGCGAAGAAGACAACGACGGAGCTGTGGAACGGCCTGAAGACAAGGTTCGCCGGCGTGGACCAGGTTCAGGTGGTGTGGCTGGCCACTCTTCACGGCGAGTGAAAGGACGTGGATGTCGCCTAGAGGGGGGGTGAATAGGCGCTTTAAAATAATTAAGGTTTAGGTTGAACAAATGCGGAATAAAACTAACGTTTAATATGTCAAGCACAAAACCTCAAACAACTAGGCTCACCTATGTGCACCAACAACTTATGCTAAGCAAGATAAACAACTAAGTGATAGCAAGATATCTGACAAGAGACAATATGGCTATCACAAAGTAAAGTGCATAAGTAAAGGGTTCGGGTAAGAGATAACCGAGGTACGCGGAGACGATGATGTATCCCGAAGTTCACACCCTTGCGGATGCTAATCTCCGTTGGAGCGGTGTGGAGGCACAATGCTCCCCAAGATGCCACTAAGGCCACCGTAATCTCCTCACGCCCTCGCACAATGCAAGATGCCGTGATTCCACTAAGGGACCCTTGAGGGCGGTCACAGAACCCGTACAAATGGCAAACCTTGGGGGCAGTCACCGAACCCGTACACGTGACAACCCTTGGGGGTGGTTACCGGTACCCGTACAAATTGCTCGGGTTAATCTCCACAACCTAATTGGAGACCCCGACGCTTGCCCGGAGCTTCACACCACAATGATTGAACTCCGAGACACCATCAAGCTTCTAGGACGCCAAAGCATCCACAAAGAACAATATCTAGGGTACTAAGTACCAAAGGTAATAAGCTTCTCAAACTTCACTTCCACGTATCACCGTGGAGAACTCAAACCGATGCAACCAATGCAATGGCAAGAACACACGAAGTGGTCAAGTCCCTCACACTCAAATCGCCCCACAACAACGAAAGCTATGGAGAAATATGAGAGGAAGAACAAGGAGCTCACAAAGAACTCCAAGATCTAGATCTAAGGGGTTCCCCTCACATAGAGGAGAAAGTGATTGATGGAGATGTGGATCTAGATCTCCTCTCTCTTTTCCCTCAAGAACAAGCAAGAATCATTGGAGGGATTGATTGTAAGCAAGCTCTAAGAATGTCAACAATAGAGGTAGAACAAGAGCTCAACGGATAGATAAGGCCAAGAGGGAAGAAGACCCCCTTTATATAGTGGGGGAAGGAATCAGACCGTTACCCCCACTTACAGCCCGAGCCCAGTGGTACTACCGCTGACCCTCCGGTGGTACTACCGCTGGCTGCAGTGGTACTACCGCTGGCTGCAGCGGTACTACCGCTGACCCTTCAGCGGTACTACCGCTGGCTGTAGCGTTACTACCGCTGAACCCATGGTAGCGCAAAGATACTACCGGGCCAACCACCACCAAGAAAGTCTTCGCAAAAATGTCCGACGTAGTACAACCGAAAAGATGACGGTACTAAAAACTTGGAGCGGTACTACCGCTGGCCAGGGGCGGTACTACCGCTGGGACAGCGGTACTACCGCCAGCTCTAGCGGTACTACCGCTAGGTCCAGCGGTACTACCGCTCGCCACTGAAACGGCCATAACTTTCGCATACGAGCTCCGAATCGAGCAAACCCAAGCTTGTTGGATTCAGGACGACAAGAGCTATCCAAACAGTGACTGGAAATCTTAAGACCATGCAGATATGAAAATGCCAATGATATAGAGATGTGAGTCCTCTATGAATGAAGAACCGGCAAAAACTCCAACATCGAAAACATCATAGTAGATGCATATGGACTCCGTTTTCGATGAACTCGAGCTTGTCACGAAGATGACCATAAGCTCTAAAACTCACAAAGAGAAACACCAAACAAGAACCAAGAAGTATGATGCAAGGATGCAAATGGTTTGAGCTCTCAACGAACGATACGATCAAGCTAGTCACTTGAGAGCCCCCCTTGATAGTACAACAATCTATCCTAAACAAAAAACCTATCAAGGGCAAACCTATACCTTGCACCTCGTCCTCTTGAGCTAGATGATGATGATCTTGGCTTCCTCAAGATGGACCACCTTTCTTGATTGCGTTGGCTTGATGAAGACTAGTTGATTGCTCCCTCATACTCACTATGGGTGAGCCACTCTTCAGCATATCTTCACAAGTCCATTGCCACCACAACGGACGGCAAGCTTCAAGCATGATATCTTCGTGCTGATCCGCTTGAACTTGCACATCGCAATCTTGATGACGATCACAACTTGACGTCATACTTCATGGGTTGTATGAGATCTTTCCTTTGACGCAAGCCCATGGAAACACACCTAACCCCCACATAGAACTCTCACGAAGCCCATGTGTTAGTACACAAACACGTAATGGACAATGCTTACCATACCATGGGATCACTTGATCCCTCTCGGTACATCTTGTATGCTTTGTGTGTTGATCATCTTGATTTACTCTTTGTCTGAGATCTTGATCAACCATGTGTCTCTATGACCATTCTTTGGATAATACCTTGAATACCATCTTGGTCATCATATAAACTCCTTGAACCCAACAGATGGACTTCAAGAAGTGCCTATGGACAAATCCTATAAATGTAACTTAAGGCAACCATTAGTCCATAGGAATTTTCATCAATTACCAAAACCACATATGGAGATATATGCTCTAACAGCGAGTTCGAGCGGCTACGAATGGCAGAGGCGGATACGTTGGACGGGTTCGCCGGCAGGATCGACGGGATGACGCGTGCTACGCTGCGCTCGGGTCAACGATGGACGACGCCGCCATGGTGAAGAAGCTCCTTGATTCCATGCCGGACCGCCTGTATGCGGCGGTGGCCAGAATCGAGCAGATCTGCGACGTGCGCGCCTTGGCGTTCGAGGAGGCGCTCAAGCGGCTCAAGACGTTCGAGGAGAGGACGAGGCGGCGCATGCAGGCTGGTGGCGAACGGAGGGACGAGTAGCTGATTCTGACCATTGCTCACTGGGCGGCTCGGTAGCGGCAGCAGGGCGGGGGCGGCTTCCACGACAACGACGACTGCGGCAGCATGGTGCTGGGCAGGGGAGGCAAGTGTCGTGGGCGCTGCTACAACTGTGGGCAGTGGGACCACTTTAAATGGGAGTGCCCCAAGCCACGAAAGGCGCTGGCCGCGGTCGCCGACATGCATGCCAACTGGGCCGTAGCTTAGGGGGTAAGTGTAGGAAATAAAAGTGCAAGCCATGGCCAGGAACGGCTCGGGCGTGTGTGCTTGCGCGCATCGGGGTGAGTTGGGTGCGGCCGTGGTGGGCCATCGGGTGCGTGTATGCATAGACGCGTGCACAAGACGAGGGTGTCCGTGCGGGTGCGTTGCGTAGGCGCAAGACTAGGGCTAGGCCGTTGGCGAGTCGCGCGGTGGTCACGCGCGATCTGCAGGGTTCGGCGTGGACCGTTTGCGCCGGAGGGCGTGGTGGGCACGCGCGAAGCGGGCGGAACGCGAGGCGCTAGTGGGTGGAAGTGTGTGCCCTGGCGTCAGCTCGGGTATAAAGCCGACGCTGCCATCGTTGTAACGGGCTATGGCGACAGAGTTGGAGCTATGGGGAAAAAATGTTCGTGTACGCGCGACGGGCGTTCATGTGCCGAAAACCATCATTGTCCTTCTTCTCCCTCGTCGGTATTGTCTCCGACGACCGGGCGGCTTCGGCGTGTCCATTTTTTGCGTCAACGAAAATCTCTGGGTTGACTTCCATCTTCCATGAAAAAGAGAAAAAAATATCAGCAGCGCAAAAGCCATTCTCCTCCCAAGTGCAAATGCACCTAGGTAAACAGTAAATTTCATAAAATAGCAATACAAATTCACGAAACCGTTATTTCTTTAAGAGATCACATTTGTGATGCTTTCAGTTAAAAAACAAGACAAACACCCCCCAAATGCTTCAAAAATTAGCTTTTTCAGAGTGTGATTTTGTTTATTTTCTCACGAGCACATCGAATATTAATAGTAGAACAATCAAACACGTGTGCTATAAAAGATCTGATTTTTTTATTTTATTTACTACTAGTATCATTTGTTTGGATTTTTACTGTTTGGACAAAAACTCCCTTTCCGCAATAGCGACACTACTATGTCATTTTGGTTTAAAAAAAAATCTGAATTCCGATATTTTGGCAGTAAATATCTTCACAAGTACTCACCTCGTTTCAAAATTCTTGCCTTACGTTTGTCTAAAAATGGATGTATCAAAGAACTAAAACGTGACTAGATACATTCATATATAGAGAAATCTAAGACAAAATTTTTGAGACGGAGGGAGTATTCAAATTCAACACTTCAAAAGCGTATTCTTCCTGTCCCTAAATATACTTGTAATTGGAGAGAAATAGGTCAGAAGGAGTAGATGAGAATTTGCCTTACAAATAGACACAGAGCATGCAGTTTCTATTAAATTTTCTAAATATATTGCTACAGAATTTGATGTTCAAACATAATCCCTTCGTTCGTAAATATAAGTCTTTTAAGAGATTTTACTAGAGGACTACATACGAAACAAAATGAACGAATCTACACTCTTATGTTTATATACATCCGTATATAGGCCCCTAATAGAATCTCTAAAAAGACTTATATTTAGAAACGGAGGAAGTATGTATTAAAGGCCATGATGATAAGGATGGAGCCAACATAAACGCATTGAGGAAGCAAGTTTGCTCATGAAGGGGGTAAGGCTTTCATGTTTTAAGAAATTTTGACTGAAATAACTACTCCCTACATTACAGTATATTGGGCGTATCTCCAAAACGATAATTTTTGATAATTAGAAGGAAATAAAACGCATGACATTAATTAGCCTATTAATTTGGGTGTTTTGGAAACCATCTCCACCAATGCATGCAAGGAAGTCGCTCGTTTAGTGGACGGGTTACTAATGTGTCATTTTTTGACTAATTAGGCGTTTTTATAGCTTGTTGTCCCGGTTTTTCCTATCAATAGAAAAACATCTAGGTCCTATAGCCGGGTGTGATATCCTCAATATACTATGATGGAGGGAGTACTAAAGCATAGGACGAGGTTGAGATGCTCAATTATTGTTCACTGCTATGCCCATTGCCCATCAGTGCAAAGCTCAGTTTTTTTTCTGAATACATACGAAGCAGTTCAAATTCAGAAAAGAACTCAGACGACTACCCTCAGTTAACCCACCAGAGTCTCAGTTACAACAAGTAGCATCGATCTGAACAGCAGAACAGGGGAGGTCGAACTGAAACCTACTGGAGTAGATCCATGCAGCGAGGTGAAAAATCCAGCTGATCAGGAGCAGATGGGGCAGAGCACGAGGCCGTTCTCGTTGCACTCTCGGCACCGGAGCACCACGCCCCTTTCCGGGCGCCCTTTCACCGCCGCGCCGGCGCCGGACAGCACCTTGCGGCTGCCGGAGCAGTCGAAGCAGGGGAGGAACCTCATGCCGCCGCAGCCGTCGCAGCAGCCGTGGGAGCGCGCGCGGGGGAGGCCCTCAAGCAGCGGCGCCAGCGCGCCCTCCTCGTCCAGCCGCAGCACCTCCTCCGCGCCTCCCACGTGCCGGCCCCGCACGAACAGCCGCGGCAGCGCCGCCGGGGCGCCGGGGGGCAGCAGCGCGCGGAGCTCGTCCCGGAAGCCGCGGTCCATGGAGACGTCGCGCTCGCGGAAGGCGACGCCGTGGGACTGCAGCGCCGCGCGCGCCACGTTGCAGGCCTCGAAGGTGGCGCGCACGGCGCGGAGCGTGGTGGTGTAGAGCACGGCGCAGCGCGCGCCGCCGGGCGGGCAGCGCTGCTGCGGCGGCGGAGGGGGGAGGATGCGCGCCGCGGCGTTGCCGTCGATGGCGCGGAGCGGGAAGCGGATGGGGCGGGGCGGGCGGTCGCCGGCGTCCCTGCGGGCGGGCCCGCGCGGGGACCTGGATTTGGCCGGGGTGGAGGGGTCGTGCAGGCCGGCCATGAGCTCCCACGAGTTGATGACCTCGGCCTCCGGTTGCTCGTCGGAGGGCGGCTTGGGCTTGGCCCTGCAGGAGGGGAGCGAGAGCGGTGTGGCCGGGGGAGGCGGCGGCGGCGGCGGCGGCGGGGGTGCGGATTTGGTGGAAGGGGAGGTGGCGAGGTTGTAGGTGAGGATGCCGTAGGTGGAGGAGGTGAGGGAGACGATGTGGGACGCGGAGGCTGACACCCCGATGATCCGGCGCTCGTCGTCCTCGGTGAACGTCGACGACGCGCACCCCATCGATCTATCTGCTGAGTGCGGGCTCGACTAGACTTCTCCCCTCTGCTCCGGCCTGCTCTGCGGGCTGCGGCGCGGTGGTGGAAGCCTGGGGCAGGAGGAGGGGAGGGGAGCTGGGAAGGGAATGGGAATGGGGGGAAGAGGATTCAAAATTTCAATTGGAAGAGAGACAGACTGCCGCCCGCTCCACCGCGCTCCGCTCGAGGACAAAGTGATAATAAAGGACGGGGAGAAATGAAGCGTGGGTCAAATAGCATTTTCAGCTGGGTACAGATGGTGTTGCCGAGGATAAATGCTTGTCGATGGGGAACACACTGCAAATCAAAACTACTCAGCGCGACTTTGACCTAATGGCCTCCGTTCGCTGGAATCCTTGCTCCTTGCATGATAATCGGAGTTTTCTTTCTTTTGAAGGGGGTATGATAATCGGATGGGATTTTGTCATAGGATAGGCTGTGCGGCCGGTTCTTTTGGACTTAAGAGCATCTACACCCATGACGGTGCAAATCCGGTTCTTGAAACGTTCATCAATGCATTGGACGCGTCCGCGGACACGGATGAGGCACGTCTTAAATAATGTCTTTTATATTCAAGTTCTTCATATTCGAACATTCAAAATCATACAAATCCATACAACGCTATGTAAAAGTTGATCATCACACATATTTCATTGGATCACCATTTCATCATCACACAAAATAAGGATAGCTCATCATAGTTCAACGACGTACAGTCCAAACTAATTTAAACATAGATAAAATATAAACACATGGCGAAGGACGGAGGAAATCACCATTTCCTCGTCGGTCCCTTCCCCTTCTGCTCGTCCACGCGTTTGTGCCCCTCCTTCGTGTAGGCGTCGGCGTGCGGTGGGGCATCGTCGCCGTCAGAGCTGCACCGCATGTCCGAAAGCCTGTGGAGGAGGCGGTCTTGCTCCTTCACGTGGCGGGTTGCTTTTGCCTTCGCCGCCGCCTCTTTTGCTGCCTCGCGCTCCGATAACTGGATGACTAGTCGGAGCGCGTCGACGTTCTTGGGACGGAGCTCCGCCGTAGTCAGCGAGCGACAAAGGACGCCCACAAGAAGCGCGTCCTCGGGGGCGACCGGCGAGCTCAAGGTCGAGTGCCATGATGCCAACGCCTCCCACCTTTCCCTCGCATGTTGCCCCTCGCGTCGGGCTGCGCGCGCCCGAGGCTTCGACGTTCGTGTGTGCCCCGTCCTTGACGTGGGCACGAGGACCCAGTGGTGACCGGGCACAGCTTCCGGAGCAGAAGGTGGTGGAGGTGGGCGACGTACCTGACTTGGAGCGGACCGGCCAGAGATGCCCGCCTCGCGGGGAGGGACTGCGACGTCGTCGGTGCTCCGTCGACGTGCGACGGGCACGGATGATGCAGATCCACTGTCGCCGAGGACGTCTTGGTCCTATAGTGACCGGTGCAACGCGATGCGGAGGGCTACCTCCTCCACATCGACGTTCGATCCGTTGGAGTTGCTTCCGTCGCCGGCCATCGGATTGAAGTGTGGGGGATTGGAAGTGGAGTGGATGGATAGTGAACTGTCGGATGTCTAGGGTTTTCGAATTGAGGTATTTAGTGGGGGAATGGTAGGCCAAACTAACGTGTCGGTGGGGTTGATGGTGGGCTGGACCTGTCACGCGGGCGCGCGTGAGCATGCCCGGGCCCGCCCATATTCGCCCCATATTTGGGCAGGTGTATGAGGGATGTTGGTCAACCTGGACGTTTGAGGCCCATTTAGGGTGTCCGTCTCGAACGATTTTTCCTGACGCGCTTATCGATGGCCTGCCTGGGTCCGTGTTTGAGACATGTATAAGGGGTTTGGTTGTAGATCCTTTTAGAGCATCTACGGTCGGCCTCCTCAAATGTTTACACATTCGGTGAACGGAGAGCTATTAATTAATTATTGAGGGAACTAACGTGTGGGTTTGGTTCGGCTAGTGGCGAGAAATCCTAGCCGCCGCCGCTTCGCCAAGACAGCCAATTTCCGGCGTCGTTTTTCCGCGGCTCTCCTCCGCCAGCGACCTCTTTGTCGTCGATCGTGAGAGGAGTCACCGAATCTTGCGCGTGCGAATCATTTTTGCTTTAGGTTTTAGGGGCCTAGTAGCTTAGATTTTTTGATCGTCCGACGTTATGCCTTCGGCGGCGGTGACGACGATGGTGAATAAAGAAGCTTCGGTTTCTTCCCCGATGAGGAAAACGTCTCTATGGTCGGTGATGGATTTGGGAACCAGTCTGTTCAAGCGGGGGTATCATGGCAGCGACGACATCCTTGTGGTGGAGATGTGTCCTCGGGCTCCGCCATTGCGACGATGTGTGATCCAACATCGGTGCGAAGCTTGGGAGGTAGTTCAGGAGCGGATGCAGATTGTCATCTACATCGACGACATCTGGAAGACAGAATGTGTGCTCGGATCGTGTTTAATGGATGGCATGGTTGGGTGATAGATCTGGAACTCGATGACGTGTCCCGGGTGTTGCCCCGTCTGATAGGTTCAACGACAATGGCTTCATATTTAGTGAGCCACCTTGGAGGTCCGCAAAACAGCATATCAGCGATGAAACCGCATTGAGCTCGAGTGAGGAGGTGATCGGCCATTTTCCTCTTTGGTGGCTGCTAAGGTGGTGCCGGAGCCACGTGACGGACGTTGGTGTCAAGCTCAACGATGGTCAGCTAACTTTTTTGTTTTGTCATGTTGGTTTTTATGTGACTGATATTTGATTTATGTGATATGAATAAGACACGTATTATCATGAAAAAAAGCTCTTAATTAGTGCACGGGTCCGCAAGGCAGTCTCTTATCACAAACCAATGTATGTCAGCTTCGCGTTGGGCCGACTTGTGGAGGGTTTTTTCACCGTTTTGACCTTCTCGGGTTAAGTTAATCACGCAACGAACTCGTTTTGAAAGAATTTCACGTTTTGACCCTTTTGAAACTACGTAGATCGTGGCGTTGCAGCCCTACGTACAAACGCCACTCTAATGTGGCGTTCCTGGACATGCACAAAACGCCTGTCTATTATGGCGTTTCTGGCTGCGTGTGAAACGCCAGCCGTTGTGGCGTTGCAGGCCTGACATGAAACGCCAGGCACCATGGCGTTTCTTACCTTTATAATTTGCCAGCCCGACCCGGTCGGCCACCAACCTCCTTTCTCCTCTCTCTGGTTTGTTTCTTTGGCGAAAAAAGAGAGTCTCGGCCTCCAGATCCCCCCTTCAATCTCCCTCCTCCCTCAACCATTTTGTTGGTTCTTTGGGGCAAATCGAAGAGGCCGGTAAGCTCCTCCAATTCCCCCAATTAGTTTTTGCAATGATTTTGTATTTGTGTAGATTTTATTTGCACTAGGTGTAACGTATGTTTTGAAGTAAAAACTATTTTGTGATGGTTAATAGGTGTAGTTTATGGTGGTTCTAGGTCTAGTTTATGGTGGATGTAGGTATAACCTAGTTGTACTTCATATTATTGATATTAGATGAATGCCTAGGTTTAGTTCATATTAGTGGCATTTTGGTGTATGTCTAGATTTAGTTCATATTAGTGGCACTAGGTGAAGGCCTAGATTTAGTTCATATTAGTGGTAGTAGGTGAATGCGTAGCTTTTTTGGCACACTAGTTTAATGCCTAGATTTAGTTCACACTAGTTTAATGCCTACAAGAATTTTGTTCATATTATGTAGGATGTTTCAGCCGGATAAATATCCGGGACTTGATGAGTTCTACGAGCAAAAGCATCGTGCGGTGCTGGTTGAAAGAGGAGAGGTAATTATGATTGTCTTGATGATTATTTTTCTATATTCCATGATTTTCATATTGTGACAAATTATGCGTTTGTTGATTTAGGTTCCTCCAGTACTTCGTTTGAGGGGGCACAACCCGAATGAATCTCTTCTATATGACCCTCGGTACGAGCCTTATTTTAGAAGAATGGATCTTCTTCAGTTTGTGCTTAACTTTAAAGGCACACCACCATGGTTGAACGCCACGGCCCTTACCGCCCTTACGGACCGTTGGAGGCCGGAGACGCACTCTTTTCACCTTCCTCTTGGTGAGATGACAATAACTCTGGAGGATATTGGTATGATCACCGGGCTACCTATCGAGGGTAGGGCTCTTACAGGGAAGGTTAGGTCCGATGGATGGCGACAACGGGTTGCAGCATTGGTTGGTGTTGAACCCGAGCCATGGACTAATGAAGCCCGGAAGGATCCTAGGCCATCCGGTGTGTTGTTCTCTTGGATACAAAGATATTTTCGCAAGTGCCCAAGGGATGCTAGTCCGCTTGTTGTGGAGAGGTTCGCCAGGGCTTACCTCTGGAATATTTTGACCCAAGTGTTGTTTCCGGATGGCACGGGGGACACAACCTCATGGATGTTTTTGGATGCTCTTCGTGACTGGGATGTCAAGTGGAGTTGGGGTTCGGCGGCACTAGCCTTCTTGCACCGTCAGGTACGGTTTAATATCATACATTTTTGTTTTATTCAATTGGTATATGATGCATTTTCATTATATTAAATGGGTATATGATGCATTTTCATTTTACTAAATTTGTAGTTGGATGGAGCATGTATGAGGAGCAAGCCAACGTCCACTCTTGGAGGTTTTGTTTGGGCCCTACAGGCTTGGATGTGGGAGCATATGCCTGTTGGTCGTAACCCCAGCCTTCCTCCGGAAGAACCTTGGACGTACCCGTTTGACGGAGATGAGGAGCGGTACCCCACTATCGCACACACATGGGCTAATGTCCACTGGACGAGTATCACAACTATGGGGCGGTATAAGGCATACATAAGCGAGCTAGACATGCTGACTTATGAACAAGTAAATGCTTTTGCAAATTTGTCTGGAAATTTTTCATGGATGGTCGAGTGACTTGTTGTTATGTAGGTGAATTGGAGGCCGTACACGGTACTTAGGAAGTTTCCTCTGAGCAACATGTGCCTTCGTGACCAGCATCTTTGGCGTGTGCGTTGCCCCATGATATGCTTCTTTGCGGTGGAGTGGCATCTTCCTCATCGTGTTTCAAAGCAGTTCGGGGTACAACAACGCACCCTGCCGGATTACGTCGAGACTAGTGTGCAGCTAAATAAGTGAGTATTTTGTATCACGTGTTTATCCTATTGATCAATGTCTAACACGAAAAAATGTAAGTGATATAGTATTGAACTATTGCTTTGTAGGACAAACCGGCAAACCAATAAGAGTGTCATCAATTGGGAGGAGCACCACATGATTTGGGTGGACATGTGGAATGCTCAGAGACATGCTCGAGTTGAAAATGATCAAACACCCGAAACTGACGAGGCGACATATTTAAGGCATTTGGAGTGGATGCGTATAGAGTATAGAGTTATCCATAAGGCAGCCTGGACTCGTTCCGATTGCTTGGACTTACTGCCGAGTGAGGCTGCTGATGCTGCATTCAACAATTCTATTAGGGAGACAGTTGGAGCACATCTTGACTATGGCCCTCTTCATGACCGAGTGGTACGTTTATTCTTGAAAATATGAACAAGTGTCATTTATTCATGGGTGGTATGTCACATATGTTTTATCCAGGGCACGGAGCTATGGAGATGTATCAACGATAGTAACGTGGCCCTTGGCCGTGCCCCATCTTCACAAACGGACGGGTTTATTAGAACTACTCTGCAGGTTAGATGCCTTGTTAACCTTTGTTTTAGTTGTCGTAGCTTTGTTAGCATATTAACATGTCATTATCTTTTCCTTGCGCAGAAGGTCGCCAATTGGTGTCGCACACTAGCGGCTTTACTTTCTTGCCATGGTGTTTCGTCCACCGATGTGAGGGCACGTGCGCAGTACACGATGGATGTGCAGTCTTCCGCTCGTCCATCAGCCAGCCGTCCACGGGCCTCTTCCGCTCGTACGTGTTCGAGTCGAGCACGTGCTTACTCTAGCCGAGCACATGTTGAGGAGTTTGAAGAAGAGGAAAAGGAGTCAGACAACGAGGCCGCTGATCCAGACTTCATCGAGTTTGGGGCTCTGCAGATGGAAGATGCTCCGCAGCCAAGTCAACCCACTCAGATGACGAAAGAAACACGTCGAGCTAGCTCAAGGAACGTCCGACGTCCTAGCTGGCAGAATACTCCAGAGGGCTACGTCACTAAGGGCAAGATGGCTGCGAAGAGAGGAAGGAAATGAATTATGAACTATTAGTGTCATGTCATGCTAGTATGGAGTTTTATGTACTTTGAAGTTTGAAGTAAGAACTTGGGTTATGTAGTTTTAAGTAGTATGGAGTTTTATGTACTTTGAAGTTTGAAGTAAGAACTTGGGTTATGGAATTTTAAGTATTTTGAAGTTTGAATTAAGAAAGGCCTGTAGTGTTTGACGGCATACTCACACAACCACATCTTCAATTCTAGAATGTCCTCGAACATCAAACCTTTCCTTAGGTAAGACATACAAATCGCGTTGGGTGTGCTACTTGGGAATATTCTATCCTCAATTGTCTTGCTCATGCCATCGTCGACTAAAGCCTTATCTGCAAGGCTAACATCACAAAACAAGGGAACTTTGTGATCCCTACCGGTGATTTTTGTATACCACTCCGCTTCTTTCTCAGTGAAGCCATCCTCATCCAACTCATTCACCGGGCCTTCATCATCCGACTCATCCACACAAGCACGCTGATAAACAATGTCAGGATCCATGTCATCATGCCTTACTTGAGCCTCTACGTCACCAACAATGTTGTGTTGCCTTTCATACTCTTCGTCGGACTCATGACCATCATCTTTGATCGGTGCACTACCTCCAAACTCATATTGGGGATATTCATTGACTTGCACTTCTACTTTATGCTAAACAATAGGTGCCACACCATTATACGGGCTCAAATCATCTACTATGGGTTGGTTCAAGTCAACATGAAGAGGAGCATTGAGCACCGTACTAGCAAACACTTCGAGTGACTTGTCTATCGAGGATGCAACAACCTCCTTGTATGCAACCCAATGCAAATTAGACTTGATAGACATTGTCTTCATTCGACACTTGTGTGCCGACCCAACATCATATCTTCCTAATAATTCTACTTGGTTACTTGGATCAACCCACTTCAATCTTATCCGAGTTTCTTCCACAACCTCTTCATAAGTAGGACTATCAAGAAATGTCAACACTTCCTCATATTTTTCAACAATAGCAACATTCATGAATGCCTCTTTGTCAACATGATGAATATTCACAATCTTGTCCATCTAAACCAATTCTAAGTATAACAAAACAACTAACAAAACATTACCCTAACCATTTGCATTCAAATTAGGCATTAACACAAACCCTAACCCTAAACCTTGTCCATCCAAATTAGGCATATCACAAAACCTAACACTAACCCTAACCCTTGTCCAACCAAACTAGGCATAACCCTAACCATAACACTAAATCTCCTCAATAATAAGAAACCAACCAATACAATGCAACATAAATAGAACACCTAGTGCAAAAAAATCTACACAAATAAAAAATCATTGGAAAAACTAATTGGAGGGATTGGAGGAGCTTACCGGCCTCTTTGATTTGCCCCAAAGAACCAACTAAAAGGTTGAGGGAGGAGGGAGATCGAAGGGGGGGATCTTGAGGACAAGAGAGAGCTTTTTCATGCAAGGAAGAACAAGAGGAGAGGAGAAATGGTGGTTGGTGGGCGAGGGGGTCGGGGTGGTAGAATATAAAGCCAAGAAACGTCATAGCACCTAGCGTTTCACCTCAGGCCTGCAACACCACATTAGACAGACGTTTCAAGGAAGGTCTGCAACGCCACAATAGAATGGCATTTCCTAAGAGGGCTGCAACGCCACGGTCTATGGCGTTTCAAAGAAAGGGTCAAAACGTGAAATTCTTTCGATACGAGTTCGTTGCGTGATTAACTTACACCCCTCGGGCCAAAACAGTGAAAAAACCCACTTGTGGATGCGGTTGGTGATATTATCATTATTGTTTCGTCTATTTTCTATTTTCGGCTTCATTAAAAATGTTCAAAAATTCAAACAAAATATGGATTTCAATGAGGATTTAGCTAAGCACAATTGGTGACAGGTTTCCAGGATTGGCAAATCAAACTTTTTTACGAAAAACATTTGTTTGTGGTACAAAAATTCCTTTCACCGCTCATGGAAAATCGTAGCCATGTTCAATTTTTTCACAACATCTGCCATGGCATGAGAACATAATTTATCTAAAAGAATGTTCTATATGCCATGCTTAAACATCTGATGTTAGATTATTTATCATTCTCAACAAATCTTCAATAATTTTTAAAATATTTTTGAATTAAAAAACTCTCGATTTCTAGAAAACATTCACGAATTTGGAAAAATGTTCGTAAAGTCAACAAATACTTCAAAATTTCAAAGTTGATTACAAATTCAAAATATATTCATTAAATTCATAACTATTTGAAAATTTAAAATTATTTTCCCTAGTTCAAAACATGTTCATCGATATGAAAAGAAATGTGTGAAAAATTCAAAAAATGTTCACAAATTTGATACAATATGTCCATGGCTTTCAACAAATGTTCAAGAATTAAAATAATCATGATTTCTAAAAATGTTCAATAATTTCACGAAATGTGAGTAAGTTTAAAACGTGTTCACAAATTAACCAAAAACTTTGTGAAATCCCTAAAATATTCACAAATTCTACAACTGTTGACGAATTTCAAAAACATATATGCAAGTTATAAAAATGTCAATGAATTTAAAAATTGTTTTCAAAATTTAAAAATTCACAACTTTAAAAATGTCATTGATTTTTTTTTTCTAAAATAAAAAATTCACAACTTTAAAAATGTTATTGAATTTGATTTTTTTTTTGTGATTTTAAAAAAGTTCATGAATTATGAAACTGTTCATGATTTTGCAAAGTATTACTAATTTATAAAAATGCAATTTTGAAAAGGAAAATGAAAGAAAAAATGAAATGAAATGAAGAAATTAAAAAACGAAAAAGGGAGAAAGAGAAGAAAAGACAAAGAAAAAAGCAGGTTGAAGGAAGGTTCTAGAAGCTTCCCAAAACGAAATTGGGGCCGGAATGGGTTGGCCCATATAGAGGAGCACACGTGTGGGGTACGAAGATCCCGCGAGAATCGATCTCAGCACCCCCCAAAAACAGAACATATCTTAGCATTGCTACGAACTCTCATCGATCACGACGTTCACCTAGCAAGACTTGTATGGGGCCATAACCGAGGGAGCTAAATCCGACATATCACTAAATAGCGTATCCTAGTTAGGCGATTTTGGCACGATGGTGACACTGGAAGGGGGTCTTCCAAGTTCAGTCTCTCATGAAGGAGATAATACCTTATGTCGTGCTCTTTGCTTTTATTGTGTTTGAGTGTACAAAATACAGAGTACCAACGGATTGTGATTCTGTTCTACGACGAGTCGGACCCCTTGCTTTATATAGCATACCAAAGGTCCTAGTGTTTACAAGACTAGGTCAACTATGTCGATGGAGCTAGAATCCTCCACGACTCTTTCTTCATGTCATATACGTCAAGCCTTCCAGAATCATCGTGTATACCACCATGGGCACCCAAAATGGCCGAGGACAAAACCGACAAAGGGGTCCTCATCCCGGCCCACTATGTCGGGAACCGACATCATGACACGCCCCTTGGTTGGTAATAGAGGACGCAGGCTCACTCTTCCCTCTTAAATTGTTGATGTACTTGTGGTCTATTTTATGTATGTGTATTTTTTTGAGGACACCTCAAGAGGGGCACGGGTATTGCATTTCATTGAAAAGAAGAGAGTTGGTACAGTTTATAAGGAAAACCGGACCCGAAGACCTATCATTCTCGGCTAATCAGGGGTGAACGAAAAGCCAAAAAAGAAAGAAAAAAGAGAACAAGAAAAAGAGGCACAAGAACTTGGGGGTAGGGACAAGACAATTTATGTATGTTTCCGCCTCCCCAAAAAGAGGATCTAAAAGTATGCCCACCTTGTGCATGACTTTTTATGAACTGAAGAGGAAACATGCACTAATGCTAAGTGTTTTATTGCTTGAAAAAGTTTGGAAACAAAAAATATATGGTGGTGTAGGCATTAAAACTTGCACATTTAAAGTGGTTGTTTTCTTATGAAATTTGCCTCCAAACTACTACAAAATCCTTTCATTCCATGGGTACAATGGTATCATCTAAAATAAATCCACAAATACAAGACCTAAACCTTCAGGGCCCTCTTTTCTCTAGAAAATAGTCAACCAACAACTACAAACAACAGCCAATCAACCTTTTGGGCTAAGACTCTTGGTTACCAAGCACTCCACTCAAGCAAGCCTTCCCACACCTATTGAAAGGATGTGGATGTCGCCTACATGGGGGTGAATAGGCACTTTAAAATAATTACGGTTTAGGCTTAAACAAATGCGGAATAAAACTACATTTAATTAGTCAAGCACAAAACCTAAAACAACTAGGCTCACCTGTGTGCACCGACAACTTCCGCTAAGTAAGATAAACAACTAAGTGATAGCAATGTATATAACAAGAAACAATATGGCTATCACAAAGTAAAGTGCATAAGTAAAAGGCTCGGGTAAGAGATAACCGAGACATGCGGAGACGATGATGTATCCCGAAGTTCACATCCTTGTAGATGCTAATCTCCGTTTGGAGCAGTCTGGAGGCCAGGGACGGATCCAGGAATTTGGTATAGGGGGGAGACTTCCACACGCGAGGTCTTACAGACTAATGAGCATTGACCCACCCTATAAAACATTTAGACCATGAAAGGGGACTAAACTGAAATCATGTTTTCACTGATCTAAAGATTGAAAGACAGACTAACGAATTGTCCATTTTTGACAAGGCATATATTTTGATATAGAAAAATTGGTAGACTGTATTATAAATAATTGATTCCAATCCAATTTTCATGTCCATGAGTAAACGGTCATCAGTCATGTTAGGCAAAAAAGAAAGATTTGAAGTTCATCGGAGGGACCGTACCGTGCTAGCATAGAGGAGGTCATTCATGCTTAGGTGTTAGGACCATGGTCACTCATGGTGATGCGCTTCCCCTTAATCCCTCTCTACCTTGTCATGTCTACACAAACACAATTAGACAATTGAAAATTTTCTAATTAGTTTCCAATGTCTACACAAAGTAAACTGATCTTGAAAATAAACAAACCTTTCTATTTCTCGTTTGGTTGCTCGTTCGTGTGGCCGGCCGGCCGGCTGGAATAGGCTCGTGGATCGGCAGGATGGTGCTTGCCTGTCGCCTTTCCTTCTCGACGGTACACAATCTTCTTGGAGGCCGGCGGTAGCGACCAGGTTTTTTTAGATTGCAAGGACTAGCAGATTGGAAACGAAAGCGCCTAGACGAGATGGAGAAACTACCATGTACGTGCATCCTCATTGAGCTTGAGTCCTTCTGTACCATGGTGGGCTGTTTTTCCTTTTTTCTTCTCCTGAGATTTGGGCCTATGATCGGCCGACTGGGATGCATAATACATACATGAGCTTTTTGAGTTTTGACAATGGGAGGCACTCAGGGGGGCGAGATAGGCCACAAATTGTGTGCATACACAAAAAAAGCTTCTACTACCTGATCGCTATCACGGGCGATGTGATCGTTGGGGGGGGGGGGTCTTGCCCCCCTCGTCCCCCCTTGGAACCGTCTCTGGTGGAGGCACAATGCTCCCCAACAAGCCACTAGGGCCACCGTAATCTCCTCATGCCCTTGCACAATGCACGATATCGTGATACCACCAAGGGACTGTTGAGGGCGGTCACCGAACCCATACAAATGGCAACCCTCGGGGGCGTTCACCGAACCAATACACTTCGGTAACCCTTGGGCCGGTCACCCAACCCGTACACTTTGGTAACCATTGGGGGCGGTCACTCGGACCCGTACAAATTGCTCGGGGGCAATCTCCGCAACCTAATTGGACATCTCGACGCTTGCCCGATGCTTTACACCATAATGATTGAGCTCCGAGGCACCACCAACCGTCTAGGGCGTCAAAGCACCCAAGAGGAACAAGATCTAGGGTACCAAGAACCCAAGAGTAATAAGCTTCTCAACTTTTAACTTCCACGTATTAGCATGGAAAACTGAAACCGATGCCACTAATGCAATGGCAAGAACACACAAAGTGGTCATGTCCCTCGCTCCCTAATTTCACCACAACAACAAAAGCTATGGAGGAATATGAGAGGAAGAAGAAGAAGCTCACAAAGAACTCCAAGTTCTAGATCAAAGGGGTTTCCCTCAAATAGAGGAGAAAGTGATTGGTGGAAACGTAGATCTAGATATCCACTCTATTTTCCCTCAAGAACTAGCAAGAATCATTTGAGGGATTGAGAGTTAGCAAGCTCTAAGAATGTCAACAATGGGGGGCAAACACGAGATCAGAGGATGAGGTTCAATGGGAAAGAAGAACCCCTTTTATAGGAGAGAAAAAATCTGACCATTACCCCCTCAGCCTGCTCATACGTCTCCAACGTATCTATAATTTTTTATTGTTCCATGCTATTATATTATCAACTTGGGATGTCTTTGTAGTGCCCCAGATGTAAACCTTGCCATATTTGGAACCTAACTCATGTGGGTCCACCTTGTCATGCAATGAGAGAGCCCATGCTCATTATTTCATGTGATGTCACCTTATTATTTTTCTCTTCCTTTGTATGCATGCATTCCTTATCATGCCATGTGTTCTTGTTGTTAAATTGTGTTCTTTTGATTTCATGTGTTGCCTTGTGATGATGTTGCATGTGGTGTATAGCTTGTGTGGGGTGATGCTTGTGATAGTATTTGCTTAGGTTGCAAACCATCCTCCCTCTCCCTCTAATTTCTACTCTATGTCAAGATGCACTTCTTCCTTTCCCTTTCAAAAATGCTCATGTGTTAGCTTTGAATTGTGGTGGATGAGAGATGTGAATTGCTGGTTTTCAATGGGTGTTTAAAAGGTGCATAAAAATTACAAAACAGATCAACTAATGCTGTTTTGTAAAATATTTACGTGCTCCTAAATTCTTGTTCTTATTTTTATTGATTAGGTCTTGATTTTCCATGCCCAGGGTTGTGCTTGTGTTATTTTTATCACTGGTATACTACCTTGGGCATTTCTTTCTTCCCTATTTGTTTCTGTAAATAAGATACCAGCAGGGAGAGGTTTTCCCCTGATCTGCCGCCCTGGTGGGCTGGCTCCCGCGCAGGAGGCCCATCTACCCCCACCTTGCGCATGGGAGCCCAGTCCCACGACGCCTCCCTCCTTTCTGACGCCGTTCCCCCGCGCCCTTCTTTCCGTCAGCAGCCGAGAGCCGAGAGAGTTGATGGTGCCATTGCACGAACGTCGAGGGGCCCCCCTATTTAGCCTGGGCGTCCGTGCCTCCCCCCTCGCCTAGGGTTCCCTCCATTCCCTCAGCCGCCGCCGCCACCTCTCCCCATCCCCATCTCCATCTCTTCTTTCTTCCCTGGTAAGGTCTGTAGCTAGCAGCAGTGAGAGAGAGGAAGAAGCTCGCCGCGTCTACCCCGCGTACGTCGCCGTCCGGCGAGTCCGCCATGTCCAGGAGCTCGGGGTTCGACCCCGCGTTCCATTCCCGTCGTCGGTAGGGTTGGGGAGCGACTACACCGACAAGCTCGACCTCGTTAGCACCTCGGTCCCGGTGCACTTCGTCCTGCTTCGGTCTACGGCAGGAACTCCCTCATCACGTCTTCTTCCCTCCGGTCCGGCTTCCTCCCCTTTAGATTGAAGCCCTCCTTCCTTCCCAAGGTGAGGCCGCACCTCCCCCTTCCTTCCTCCTCCGGGGTCAGCCCGGATCCGACGAGGGCGTGGGCGTTCTCGCTGCTCGAGCAGCAGCAGTAGCAGGTTGACGCTATGTGGTAGTAGATGCCTGAGTTTTTGTGTGTGGGTGTGTTGTGTGGAGGGGGGCTTCATCCCTCCTCGTGCTAGCAGCGCCACGGCCAGGGCGTTCCCCTCATCGACGTTGGGCGTGGGCAGTCTGCACCGCGTACGTTCTCTGTCTCCGGCGAGCACGAAGTTCAGAGTAGCAGATAGGCAGGAGGAAGGCTCTTTTTCTGTTTTTATCACGCACTTATGTCAGTCGTCGAGCCGTAGCGTAGTGGTAGTGGTGCATGTGCGTGATAAGGAGGGCGTGGGTTCGAGTTCCCCCCTCGGCACCTTCTTTTTGTTGTTTGTTTTCGGGACAGAGATCTACAGGGAAGCCTTACCCTGCTTATTCCACCCCTTTGTCAAAGGCAGTAGCAGTAGCGCCGTGGTTGTGTGTGGTGTGTTGCACTAGGGTCTCTGGGGTTCGAATCCCAGAGAGACCCCATTTTTTCTTTCCTTCTTTCTAATTTTTGTTTTCCCTTGCTTTGTTTGCTACACTTGTGCCTAGATCAATGGGTTACAAGTGCCCTCATATATTATTTTCCTGTTGTTTGATGGAGTAGTGAGAGAGAGCATGTATGTAGTGTTCATGTGAGTTATGGTAGATGTGTGTGTTTATGTGTGGGTGTGTGAGTGCTTGAAAGTGAGTGTGTGTGCAAGTGTGTGTGTGGCTCTACACACATGCTTGTGCAATTGCACAAGCACTTGAGATGAGCCTTGTGTTGTGTGTTCTAGTAGATTCATGTGCATGTGAAGATAGTGTGGTGATATGATGGTTCCATGTTTTATCTTGTTTAATAGATCCCCTTCATTTTGGTTCTTGCAAGTAAGTGCTTGCCTTGAGGTAGTGGTGGTGATATGTGTGTGGTGAGGCAGCCCCACTTTGCAACACTTGTGCTCCTCCTCATGTTCATATGAAAGAGGGCATGAGGTGTGTGTAAGATCTATGTGGTAGTAGTGTGTGGGTTGTTGATGTGCATGACACAAACATGGGGTTCAAACCCCCATGTCACTTTGTCATTGTGCACATGAGCTCCACCTTTGTAGTTGTTGTTCTAGTAGGAACTACATGGAATGATGCCCATTACCTAGGCATGATTTGGAGTAGTTTCCTCTTCCTTAATTTGTGGTCATTTGTTCCAAGTAAGTGTCCACATATTATAGATGATTTTGGGGTATAATCTCCCAAGGAATATAGTGGTGAAGTTACTTTTGCCATTGGGAAACTTTAGGGAGTTGACATATTCAGTTTTGTTGCAAGTTTGATCTTTGATTCCATGGAATAGGTGGAGCCTAAGGGCATGAGTTTTATAGGTGATAGTAGTAGGGGTTTTGCTCTACACTATATTGGTGTAATTTATCACTTGGTGTTATGTGTGTGCAAACTATGCCTAGACAAAGTGGGCATGTGGCTTAAAAATTCCAGTTTAGTGAAATCTGAAATTTCACTAAGTCAGTGATTCTGGAAACAATTTCTTCTCTTATAGATGAGGATGTGCTGGTCATTGTATTGAGAACTAGCCTTAGTTCATTGCTAGGATTTTGAACCTGATATGTTTGTGAAGCTCCCTGTCAAATTAAAAATCATTTGGAGTCCAGTAGGTTGTGTTTTGGTTGCTGTCAAAAAGCTTCAGAACAACGACAGAAACTCAGGTGCAGGAATTTTCACTAAGCCCCTGAGATCTGATGGTTTTTGGAAAGTTTGTGGCCTTGTATCATCTAGAGTTTTATTCCTTTTGCTGTGATTCATGCTGGTGTTGGTAGTGTTCGTGGTGGGCTACAGCCACATATATTATTTTTCATGTTTGGAGGCCTGTAGCTATGTTGCATGTAGCTCCCAAAGAGCTAAGATGCAGATTGTGGCAGATTATGTAGTATAGTCATTTTGATCAATGTGTGTGCTTAGTTGATGATGTGGTGTTCTTCCTTGCTCCAATCCATTCATGTTGGGTTGTTATAGGTCTTGGCAACCTGGGAATACCAGATTTGTGCAAAATGTGAGTGTGGTGTTGAATCTTCCACGTAGAGCTTCATATCTTGTTTCGTTGATTCCCGTTGATCCGTAGCTCCGTTTGCAATGTTCTTTATATGGTTTTGCACCGTTTTCTCGAGCCGCATCTGTTCATGTCATTCTCATGCATGTCAAAATAGCTTAGTATACAGTTCTGTCCAGAAACTTGCAGTAGTTTATTTTGCTTGTGCTAGTGATATAAATAGTGGTGCATGCTCAATTTTCATCTCATGCATCATGTGATTGTTGCATCTTGTGGTGCTGGTGTTCATTGGCTGTTATTCTTATGTTGGGTAGCACCGGGTTCGGAGAACGAATACGTGGAGTCAGGAGAGTACGTGCAGGACGAACCAGAGCCATTCCAAGCTGAGGATATCACAGGCAAGATGATATGACCTTGATTCCATATGTAGACTTGTTATGTTAGTTTCGTTTCCATGTCATATTGCTTGCTGCCTACCACTGAATTAAATTGCCTCTTGAAATGCCATGAGCCCAAACACCGTTCTCCTTCGTAGCGAACTTGTGTGGCTGTAGGCTTGCTCAGCTACTAATGTTAGCATTGCTAGTTGCAGGTGTTTTTTGACTCATGTGATAACATGATCTTGATATCATTATGTTAAATTCTGTTATTTAATTAATGCACCTATATACTTGGTAAATGACGGGAGGCCTAGCCTTTTGCCGGGTGCTTTGTTCCGTTCTTGCCGCCTTAGTTACCGGTTACCGGTGTTTGATTCCATAATGATTGCTCCTAACACGTTCGAGGTTGTTATGGGGATCCCCTTGATAAATCGCGTAGTGCTAAGACTTGTCCGGAAGGACCCAACTTTGGTGTTAATTTGCTAATCACTTAATAATAAACTGCATAGGGAATAGCTACCCCGAGGATTTTAATCAACAACCCGGGCCAGTGCTCCTCATGAGTGTTGGTCCAAACTAGAGCACCGTGCGGGGCCATCCCGGGGCAACTCGGGAGATTTCTCTGGCCACCGTATGCTTCGCTTATCCGGCGTGTCCTGAGACTGAGATACGCGGCTCTTATCAGGGTTGTCGACACGTCGGGAGGTCCTGCTAGTCTTGTCTTACCTTAGCGGTATATCTTGCGTATAGAAATCCCAGTGAAGCTTTGGTTTCCCCCAGGGTTGAGGTTTTCCTCTTAGGAATCCGACGAGATCACGAGATTCGTGATAGAGGATGCCTTTGCGGCCTGTGTTCGTTTGTGATGGACTAGTTGGAGCACCCCTGCAGGGTTTAATCTTTCGGAAAGCCGTGCCCGCGGTTATGTGGCAACTTGGAATATTTTGTTAACACCCGGTATTAGAGAACTCAAACATAAGCTAATAAAACTGCCAACTGTGTGCGTAACCATGACTGTCCCCTCGAAGATCTCTCTTCGATCGGGAACACGGTGGGGTTATGAATGCCGTAGGTAGGTGTTCGGGATCATTTAGTGATCAAGTAATCCCGACCGCTAGTGTAGACCACCTTCACAATTACTTCGCGTAAGTTAGCCACTTAATCAAGCTTAGGATGCTGCAGCCTGATACACCTCACCCTTACCCTACCTAATAGCATGACTAGTTCTGGCACCAAGGTCTTAGATTGCTGAGGCCCCGTGGCTCACGGATTCCTCCGAAACTCCCAGCAGGTACAGGTACCCCAGAGACAGATGATCCCGACGGCACCCAGCTGGCGTGGCAGTACGACGAGGAGACAGACCGCCTCTACGTGAACTATCCAGAGGACTCAGGCGTGGTCGTGATCGTGGGCCTGCAGCAGGGTAGCATAGCATTTTCCATGTTTTGTAGTCCGTAGCGGAACTACCTTGATTGTATCTGTGTTGTACTCTGAGTTATTAATAAGAAGACAGCTGAATCCCGAATTGTCTACTTTTATTATTATTTGTGCTATGTTACTTGCTTGCGAAACGCTTAGATGCGCTTCTTTCCTATTCGGGGGCCTCGACCCCCAGATCGGAAAGGACCGCATCTTGGTCGTTACAAGTTGGTAATCAGAGCCTTACGACGATAGGAGCCTTTGTGTGATCGTATTTGGCCGAGTCGAATCTAGAAAATGTTTTGAGTCTTAGTTATATCGGAGAGTAGGACTCTTTTTCTCCTCTTCTATGCTCTGGTGAGGTTCCCGTCTTAGGAAGTCTTTAACTCTACTGCCTTTTCTCGCTCAAATTTTTTTTAGGATCACGCGGGTATTTGTGAAATCTATATGATTTCGATGTGACGGAATCATGTCCTGGTGCCTCCTATCTGCTCTAAGTATCAGGGGAGTTGAGCTCCAAGGATTATCGCGCACATCGCCATCATTCAGATTTCTGAGTATCTAAGAACGGAGGGTGTTCGTTATTGCTTCAATACGGGTAGTGGTGATATAACCCCGATGTCCCCAGTACTGGTGTAGATTGTTCGGAGGTATTACCACACTTTGCATAGTTGTGATCACAAGGATCTGTTGTAGATGAAGGTCCGAGATGCTGGTTGTGTGTTGAAGGATGTGATACAGGTGACGGGTTAGTTTAGGAGTTGTGTGAAATACTCCTTGTATCCGTGTACCTGATTGCATGACCAGTTATTTCGGGAATTCATAGGTGGGATATCTAGTAGTATCTTATAGGACTATCTTCCTACACACCCTTGATTGAGGTTTGGGAAATCTCGGTCTTATGTTTGTTCCGAGCAGTTCCAGCTCACACTTGTTTGCAGTGGTCCTTATCGGAATTTTGTCGTCTGTTACTTTGAGGATGCACTCTTGCTATGTGGTTCGAGTGCAATGCTAAATTCTGTTCAGATATTCCTGTCTTCTGATTCAGCAATATCTTCAATTATTCTATGGACTAATATGCTGTCCGTCTTCAGGATGGCTCCACCGACTCGTCAGACCCCAGCGCTTAGGATATGCCGCCTCCACCTCCTCCTCCTCCTCCGTCGCCGCCTCCTCCTGCAGAGGCCTGGCAGGCGATGATGGCAGCTACTAATGCAAACACTCAGATGCTGTTGCAGTTGATCCAGGAGAGAGCCAATCATCCGCAGGGCAATTTCCAGCAGGGTGGCAATCACTTCGCCAGTCTGAGTCAGTTCCTGTCGAACCAGCCTAAGACGTTCACTTCTTGCGACCAGCCGTTTGATGCGGAAGATTGGATCCATGATATGAACAAGCATTTCAAGTGTAGCAATGTGCGTCCGGAGGACTATGTCAAGTTTGCAACGTTTCAGTTGAAGGGGCCGGCTTCTATTTGGTGGCAGCAGCTTAAGGACTCCAGAGGTGGCAGGGTGATGTCTTGGGACGAGTTTTGTCATGACTTCAGGTCCCACTACATCCCTTCCAGTTTTGTTGAGGAGATGCGTGAGAAGTTCAGGCGTTCGAAGCAGGGCAGCAATTCTGTGTACAAGTACAATGTCGAGTTCCACGAGCTGGCCCGTTACGCGTTGCAGGATGTCCCGGATCAGAAGAGCAAGATCTACCAGTTCAGGGGTGGTCTGAAGGAGGATTTGCAGTTAGCGCTTGCTTTGCACGATCCTGAGGAGTTTGACAAGTTCTAGAAGTTAGCTCTCAGAGCAGAGGTAGCCTTGCTCAGGGTGGAGAACTCCAAGAAGCGCTTCAGAGATTCCAGCTCTTCCTCGTCTTAGGTGGTTCAGAAGCAATAGAAGTTTTGGGTTTCTCCTCCTCCTCCTCGGCACTCACAGCAGCTGAAGCACTCAGGTGGACATGGTTCTTCCCACCCACCCAACCCTGGCTTCCAGCAGAGATACCAGCATCAGAAGCAAGGGCCTCCTCAGACTCAATTCCGGCAGCCATCAGATGTCACTTGTCACAAATGTGGGCAGAAGGGTCACTATGCCAACAAATGTACTTCTCAGCTCCGTCTGCCGCCTCCTCCTCTAGGCAAACCTCCAAGCAACGCTCTTGTCAAATTCAACCCCAGATCAGCTCGAGTCAACATGGTGAATGCAGCTGAAGGAGACAACTCCTCTGATGTGATCATGGGTAATCTCCTAGTCAATGATTTTCCTGCTAAAGTCTTGTTCGATTCTGGTGCTTCGCATTGCTTTATGTCAAAGTCATTTTTCATCAAGCATGATTTTCCCTCGACAAGTTTGCATAGACCTTTGGGTGTTGTTTCTCCAGCTGCTCAGATGAGGTCAAATTGTAGAGTTCCCGATGCTTCTATCAAGATGGGCAATTATTCCTTTCTGGCGTCTCCGTATGTCTTGGGCAATTCCGACATCGACTTGATTCTTGGTATGGACTGGTTGGCCATGAACAAGGCGTCAATTGATTGTGAAGATAAAGAAGTCAAGCTTACCCACTCTTCGGAGGATGTGATTATATTCGGGGCGCGCGATGACACAATCCGTTTGTTCTCCTTGAATGAAAAGGGTGAGATCAATCCTATTGAGCAAGTTCCAGTAGTCTGCGAATATCAAGATGTGTTTCCTGAAGAGCTGCCAGGCATGCCTCCGCACCGTGAAGTTGAGTTTGTCATTGAGCTTGAGCCAGGCACAGAGCCAGTGTGCAAACGGCCGTACAAGTTGGGTCCAGAAGAATTGAAGGAACTCAAGAGGCAACTCGATGAGCAGGAGCGTTTGGGTTTGATCAGACCAAGCTCGTCTCCGTGGGGATGTGGTGTTCTATTTGTCAAGAAGAAGGATGGTTCGGACCGGATGTGTGTCGATTACCGCCCATTGAACAAGAAGACAATCAAGAACAAATATCCACTTCCGAACGTAACTGAGTTGTTCGAACAGTTGAAAGGTGCTAAAGTATTCTCCAAGCTTGATCTCAGAATGGGCTATCATCAGATTCGCATTCGCGAGGAAGACATTCCGAAGACGGTATTCAGGACCAGTTTTGGCTTGTATGAGTATACCGTCATGTCTTTTGGTCTGGCTAATGCTCCTCCGACTTTTTGTCGATTGATGAACTATATTTTCTCACCATACAAGAATGAATTTGTCTTGCTCTATCTCGACGACATTCTGGTCTTTTCTGAGGATGAGGAAGAACATGAGAGACATCTCAGGTTGGTGCTTGATAAACTGAGAGAATACAAGCTGTATGCCAAGTTTTCCAAGTGCGAGTTCTGGCTGAAAGAAGTGGTTTATCTTGGGCATATTATCTTTGCCGAGGGCATTAAGGTTGACCTGTCCAAGGTTCAAGCCATTGTTGAATGGGAACCTCCGCAGAATGTGAAGCAGCTTCGAAGCTTTCTCGGTCTTGCCGGATATTGGAGAAGATTCGTTGAGAACTTCTCCAAAATCGCCAAGCTGCTCTTTAGTCTTCTTCAGAAGGGTGTCAAGTATGTTTGGTCTCCAGAGTGTCAACTGGCTTTCGATACACTCAAAGAGAAGCTTATCTCCACTCCGGTATTAGCTCCTCCGGATGATTCCAAGCCGTACCAGGTCTTTTGCGACGCTTCTCTCCAGGGTCTTGGTGTAGTCTTGATGCAAGATAGGAAGGTGGTTTCTTATACCTCCAGGCAGCTGACGCCTACAGAGAAGAACTATCCTGTGCACGATCTCGAGCTAGCAGCTGTTGTGCACGCCTTGATGACTTGGAGACATCTCTTGTTGGAATGTAAGGTTGAAGTTTTCACCGATCATAAGAGTCTCAAGTATATCTTCACTCAGCCTAACTTGAATCTTCGGCAAACACGTTGGGTGGAAATGCTCCAGGATTTTAATCCGAGTGTTGAGTACACGCCAGGCAAGGCAAATGTGGTGGCAGATGCATTGAGCAGGAAGGCATATTGCAACAGTCTGATTCTGCAACCTCTCCAGCCGGGTCTTTCTGAGTCTTTCAGGAAGCTTAATCTTCAGCTAGTCCCTCAGGGTTTTCTTGCGAACCTTCAGATCTCTCCTACCTTGGAAGATTAGGTCAGAGCAGCTCAACTACTTGACGCTATGGTGAAGAAGGTCAAGATTGGCGTGGGAAAGAGTCTTCCCAAGTATAAGTGTTTCACTGTTGATGCCAGGGACACATTGTTTTTCGAGGATCGCCTTGTCGTCCCGAAAGGTGATCTCAGGAAGGTGATCATGAAAGAAGCTCATAACTCTCTGCTCTCTGTTCATCCTCGAAGTTCCAAAATGTACCATGACTTGAAGCAGACTTTTTGGTGGACTCGTATGAAACGTGAAATTGCACAATTCGTAAACGAGTGTGATGTATGTTGAAGGGTGAAAGCAGAACATCAAAGACCAGCGGGCCTCTTGCAGCCTTTGCCGATTCCCGAGTGGAAGTTTGATCACATTGAGATGGACTTCGTCACCGGGTTTCCGAAGTCCAAGAAGCGCAATGACGCTATCTTCGTCGTCATCGACAAATTGAGTAAAGTAGGGCATTTCCTTCCAGTCAAGGAGTCCATTTCAGCAGCTCAGTTGGCAGAGTTGTACACCTCCAGGATTGTATCTTTGCACGGCGTACCTATGATGATCTCGTCAGATCACGGAAGTATCTTCACTTCCAAGTTCTGGGACTCCTTTCAGTTTGCTATGGGCCCGAAGATCCGCTTCAGCACAGCGTTCCATCCTCAGACTAGTGGTCAAGTGGAGAGAGTGAATCAAGTTCTTGAGGACATGCTGAGAGCCTGTGTTGTCTCTTTTGGCATGAAGTGGGAGGATTGTCTGCCTTTCGCGGAGTTCTCGTATAACAACAGTTATCAAGCTAGTTCACGCAAGGCCCCGTTTGAAATTCTCAATGGCAGGAAGTGTCGTACTCCGCTCAACTGGTCCCAGACAGGCGAGCGTCAGATCCTTGGCAATGATATGATAGAAGAAGTTGAGGAGATGTGTCGGATCATTCGCGACAACCTCAGGGCAGCGCAGTCCCGTCAGAAGAGCTATTACGATAGCAAGCACCGTGACATGTCGTATGAGCTTGATGACTTTGTCTATCTTAAGGTGTCACCTATGAAGGGTATGCAACGCTTTGGCATCAAAGGCAAGCTTGCGCCTCGTTTCATTGGTCTGTTCAGAGTGGTTGGCAAGAGGGGAGACCTTGCGTACCAGCTCGAACTTCCGTCAACCTTTGCAAATGTCCATGATGTGTTCCATGTTTCTCAGCTTCGGAGGTGTTTCAAGACCCCCGAGCGCACTGTGCATCTTCAAGATATCGACCTTCATCATGACCTTTCTTATCGTGAGCATCCAGTTGCGGTTCTTGAGGCGACTGAGCGCAAGACCCGTAACAAGACTGTCAAATTTCTCAAAGTGCAGTGGTCACACCATTCCGATAAAGAGGCTACGTGGGAACGCGAGGATCACCTCCGTTCCGAATTCCCCGATTTCTTTCAGTCTTAGATCTCGAGGGCGAGATCTTCTTTGTGGTGTGCGAGAGTTTGTAGTGCCCCAGATGTAAACCTTGCCATATTTGGAACCTAACTCATGTGGGTCCACCTTGTCATGCAATGAGAGAGCCCATGCTCATTATTTCATGTGATGTCACCTGTTTATTTTTCTCTTCCTTTGCATGCATGCATTCCTTATCATGCCATGTGTTCTTGTTGTTGCATTGTGTTCTTGTGATTTCATGTGTTGCCTTGTGATGATGTTGCATGTGGTGTATAGCTTGTGTGGGGTGATGATTGTGATAGTATTTGCTTAGGTTGCAAACCATCCTCCCTCTCCCTCTAATTTCTACCCTATGCCAAGATGCACTTCTTCCTTTCCCCTTTTAAAAATGCTCATGTGTTAGCTTTGAATTGTGGTGGATGAGAGATGTGAATTGCTGGTTTTGAATGGGTGTTTAAAAGGTGCATAATAAATTACAAAACAGATCAACTAATGCTGTTTTGTAAAATATTTACGTGCTCCTAAATTCTTGTTCTTATTTTTATTGATTAGGTCTTGATTTTCCATGCCCAGGGTTGTGCTTGTGTTATTTTTATCACTGGTAGACTACCTTGGGCATTTCTTTCTTCCCTATTTGTTTTTGTAAATAAGATACCAGCAGGGAGAGGTTTTCCCCTGATCTGCCGCCCTCGTGGGCTGGCTCCCGTGCAGGAGGCCCATCTACCCCCACCTTGCGCATGGGAGCCCAGTCCCACGACGCCTCCCTCCTTTCTGACGCCGTTCCCCCGCACCCTTCTTTCCGTCAGCAGCCGAGAGCCGAGAGAATTGACGGCGCCGTTGCACGAACGTCGAGGGGACCCCCTATTTAGCCTGGGCGTCCGTGCCTCCCCCCTCGCCTAGGGTTCCCTCCATTCCCTCAGCCGCCGCCGCCACCTCTCCCCATCCCCATCTCCATCTCTTCTTTCTTCCCTGGTAAGGTCTGTAGCTAGCAGCAGTGAGAGAGAGGAAGAAGCTCGCCGCGTCTACCCCGCGTACATCGCCGTCCGGCGAGTCCGCCATGTCCAGGAGCTCGGGGTTCGACCCCGCGTTCCATTCCCGTCGTCGGTAGGGTCGGGGAGTGTCCACACCGTCGAGCTCGACCTCGTCAGCACCTCGGTCCCGGTGCACCTCGTCCTGCTTCGGTCTACGGCAGGAACTCCCTCGTCACGTCTTCTTCCCTCCGGTCCGGCTTCCTCCCCTTTAGATCGGAGCCCTCCTTCCTTCCCAAGGTGAGGCCGCACCTTCCCCTTCCTTCCTCCTTCGTGGTCAGCCGGATCCGACGAGGGCGTGGGCGTTCTCGCTGCTCGAGCAGCAGCAGTAGCAGGTTGACGCTATGTGGTAGTAGATGCATGAGTTTTTGTGTGTGGGTGTGTTGCGCGGAGGGGGCTTCATCCCTCCTCATGCTAGCAGCGCCACGGCCAGGGCATTCCCCTCATCGACGTTGGGCGTGGGCAGTCTGCACCGCGTACGCTCTCTGTCTCCGGCGAGCAGGAAGTTCAGAGTAGCAGATAGACAGGAGGAAGGCTCTTTTTCTGTTTTTATCACGCGCTTATGTCAGTCGTCGAGCCATAGCGTAGTGGTAGTGGTGCGTGTGCCTGATGAGGAGGGCGTGGGTTTGAGTTCCCCCCTCGGCACCTTCTTTTTGTTGTTTGTTTTTGGGACAGAGATCTACAGGGAAGCCTTACCCTGCTTATTCCACCCCTTTGTCAAAGGCAGTAGCAGTAGCGTAGTGGTTGTGTGTGGTGTGTTGCACCAGGGTCTCTGGGGTTTGAAGCCCACAGAGACCCCATTTTTTTATTTCCTTCTTTCTAATTTTTGTTTTCCCTTGCTTTGTTTGCTACACTTGTGCCTAGATCAATGGGTTACAAGTGCCCTCATATATTTTTTTCCTGTTGTTTGATGGAGTAGTGAGAGAGAGCATGTATGTAGTGTTCATGTGAGTTATGGTAGATGTGTGTGTTTATGTGTGGGTGTGTGAGTGCTTGTAAGTGAGTGTGTGTGTGTGTCTCTACACACATGCTTGTGAAATTGCACAAGCACTTGAGATGAGCCTTGTGTTGTGTGTTCTAGTAGATTCATGTGCATGTGAAGATAGTGTGGTGATATGATGGTTCCATGTTTTATCTTGTTTAATAGATCCCCTTCATTTTGGTTCTTGCAAGTAAGTGCTTGCATTGAGGTAGTGGTGGTGATATGTGTGTGGTGAGGCAGCCCCACTTTGCAACACTTGTGCTCCTCCTCATGTTCATATGAAAGAGGGCATGAGGTGTGTGTAAGATTTATGTGGTAGTAGTGTGTGGGTTGTTGATGTGCATGACACAAACATGGGGTTCAAACCCCCATGTCACTTTGTCATTGTGCACATGAGCTCCACCTTTGTAGTTGTTGTTCTAGTAGGAACTACATGGAATGATGCCCATTCCCTAGGCATGATTTGGTGTAGTTTCCTCTTCCTTAATTTGTGGTCATTTGTTCCAAGTAAGTGTCCACATATTATAGATGATTTTGGGGTAGAATCTCCCAAGGAATACATTGGTGAAGTTACTTTTTCCATTGGGAAACTTTAAGGAGTTGACATATTCAGTTTTGTTGCAAGTTTGATCTTTGATTCCATGGAATAGGTGGAGCCCAAGGGCATGAGTTTTATAGGTGATACTAGTAGGGGTTTTGCTATACACTATAGTGGTGTCATTTATCAATTGGTGTTATGTGTGTGCAAACTATGCCTAGACAAAGTGGGCATGTGGCTGAAAAATTCCAGTTTAGTGAAATCTGAAATTTCACTAAGTGTGGGGTTCTGGAAACATTTTCTTCTCTTATAGATGAGGATGTGCTGGTCATTGTATTGAGAACTAGCCTTAGTTCAGTGCTAGTATTTTGAACCTGATATGTTTGTGAAGCTACCTGTCAAATTAAAAATAATTTGGAGTCCAATAGGTTGTGTTTTGGTTGCTTTCAAAAAGCTTCAGAACAAAGACAGAAACTCAGGTGCAGGAATTTTCACTAAGTCCCTGAGATCTGATGGTTTTGGGAAAGTTTGTGGCCTTGTATCTTCTAGAGTTTTATTCCTTTTGCTGTGATTCTTGCTGGTGTTGGTAGTGTTCGTGGTGGGATACAGCCACATATATTATTTGTCATGTTTGGAGGCCTCTAGCTATGTTGCATGTAGCTCCCAAAGAGCTAAGATGCAGATTGTGGCAGATTATGTAGTATAGTCATTTTGATCAATGTGTGTGCTTAGTTGATGATGTGGTGTTCTTCCTTGCTCCAATCCATTCATGTTGGGTTGTTATAGGTCTTGGCAACCTGGGAATACCAGATTTGTGCAAAATGTGAGTGTGGTGTTGAATCTTCCACGTAGAGCTTCATATCTTGTTTCGTTGATTCCCGTTGATCCGTAGCTCCGTTTGCAATGTTCTTTATATGGTTTTGCACCGTTTTCTCGAGCCGCATCTGTTCATGTCATTCTCATGCATGTCAAAATAGCTTAGTATACAGTTCTGTCCAGAAACTTGCAGTAGTTTATTTTGCTTGTGCTAGTGATATAAATAGTGGTGCATGCTCAATTTTCATCTCATGCATCATGTGATTGTTGCATCTTGTGGTGCTGGTGTTCATTGGCTGTTATTATTATGTTGGGTAGCACCGGGTTCGGAGAACGAATACGTGGAGTCAGGAGAGTACGTGCAGGACGAACCAGAGCCATTCCAAGCTGAGGATATCACAGGCAAGATGATATGACCTTGATTCCATCTGTAGACTTGTTATGTTAGTTTCGTTTCCATGTCATATTGCTTGCTTCCTACCACTGAATTAAATTTCCTCTTGAAATGCCATGAGCCCAAACACCGTTCTCCTTCCTAGCAAACTTGTGTGGCTAAGTAGGCTTGCTCAGCTACTAATGTTAGCATTGCTAGTTGCAGGTGTTTTTTGACTCATGTGATAACATGAGCTTGATATCATTATGTTAAATTCTATTATTTAATTAATGCACCTATATACTTGGTAAATGACGGGAGGCCTAGCCTTTTCCCGGGTGCTTTGTTCCGTTCTTGCCGCCTTAGTTACCGGTTACTGGTGTTTGATTCCATAATGATCGCTCCTAACACGTTCGGGGTTGTTATGGGGACCCCCTTGATAAATCACTTAGTGCTAAGACTTGTCCGACAGGACCCAACTTTGGTGTTAATTTGCTAATCACTTAATAATAAACTGCATAGGGAATAGCTACCCCGAGGATTTTAATCAACAACCCGGGCCAGTGCTCCTCATGAGTGTTGGTCCAAACTAGAGCACCGTGCGGGGCCATCCCGGGGCAACTCGGGAGATTTCTCTGGCCACCGTACGCTTCGCTTATCCGGCGTGTCCTGAGACTGAGATACGCGGCTCTTATCAGGGTCGTCGACACGTCGGGAGGTCCTGCTAGTCTTGTCTTACCTTAGCGGTATATCTTGCGTATAGGAATCCCAGTGAAGCTTTGGTTTCCCCTAGGGTTGAGGTTTTCCTCTAAGGAATCCGACGAGATCACGAGATTCGTGATAGAGGATGCCTTTGCGGCCTGTGTTCGTTTGTGATGGACTAGTTGGAGCACCCCTGCAGGGTTTAATCTTTAGGAAAGCCGTGCCCGCGGTTATGTGGCAACTTGGAATATTTTGTTAACACCCAGTATTAGAGAACTCAAACATAAGCTAATAAAACTGCCAACTGTGTGCGTAACCGTGACTGTCCCCTCGAAGATCTCTCTTCGATCGGGAACACGGTGGGGTTATGAATGCCATAGGTAGGTGTTCAGGATCACTTAGTGATCAAGTAATCCCGACCGCTAGTGTAGACCACCTTCATAATTACTTCGTGTAAGTTAGCCACTTAATCAAGCTTAGGATGCTGTAGCCTGATACACCTCACCCTTACCCTACCTAATAGCATGACTAGTTCTGGCACCAAGGTCTTAGATTGCTGAGTCCCCGTGGCTCACGGATTCCTCCGAAACTCCCAGCAGGTACATGTACCCCAGAGACAGATGGTCCCGACGGCACCCAGCTGGCGTGGCAGTACGACGAGGAGACAGACCGCCTCTACGTGAACTATCCAGAGGACTGAGGCGTGGTCGTGATCGTGGGCCTGCAGCAGGGTAGCATAGCATTTTCCATGTTTTGTAGTCCGTAGCGGAACTACCTTGATTGTATCTGTGTTGTACTCTGAGTTATTAATAAGAAGACAGTTGAATCCTGAATTGTCTACTTTTATTATTATTTGTGCTATGTTACTTGCTTGCGAAACGCTTAGATGCGCTTCTTTCCTATTCGGGGGCCTCGACGCCCTGATCGGAAAGGACCGCATCTTGGTCGTTACAGTCTTATATGCATTTATATGCCATTTTATATCATTTTTGGGACTAACCTATTAACTCAGTGCCTAGTGTCAGTTTCTGTTTTTTCCGTGTTTTTGACATTTTTCAGAAAAAGAATATTAAATGGAGTCGAAACCGAATAAAACCTGTGGGATGCTTTTTTTTCATAACAGAAGATACGTAGAGGACTTGAGAATCAAGGCAGGAGGTCTCGTGGGAGGTCACGATCCCTCTAGGCGCGCCCTAGGGGGGAGGCGCGCCTAGCAAGCTCGTGGGCCCCCCTTGCCTCGTCTGCCCTAACTCTTTCGCATATAAATTCCCAAAAATCCCGAAACCTCCAGAGAGAGCCACGCAAATACTTTTTCGCCGCCACAAGCTTCTGTCTCCGCGAGATCCCATTTGGGGACCGTTCTGGTGCCCTGCCGGATGGGGATTCGGACACGGAGGGCTTCTTCATCAACACCATTGCGTCTCCGATGATGCGTGAGTAGTTCACCACAGACCTTCGGGTCCATAGCGAGTAGCTAGATGGCTTCTTCTCTCTCTTGGATCTTCAATACAAAGTTCTCCGTGATCTTCATGGAGATCAATCCGATGTAACTTTCTTTTGAAGCGTGTTTGTCGAGATCCGATGAATTGTGGATTTATGATCAGATTATCTATGAATATTATTTGAGTCTCCTCTGATTTTTTATATGCATGATTTCGTATCCTTCTAATTCTCTTCGAGTTATGGGCTTCGTTTGGCCAACTTGATCTATAATTCTTGCAATGGGAGAAGTGCTTGATTTTGGGTTCATACCATGTGGTGTCCTCACCTAGTGACATAAGGGGTAGCGAGGCATGCATCGTGTTGTTGCCATCAAGGGTAAAAAGAATGGGTTTATATCATATTGCATGAATTTATCCCTCTAAATCATGTCATCTTGCTTAAGGCGTTACTCCATTTGTTATGAACTTAATACACTAGATGCATGCTGCATAGCGGTCGATGTGTGGAGTAATAGTAGTAGATGCAGACAGTATCGGTCTACTTGTCTCGAACGTGATGCCTATATGTATGATCATTGCCTTAGATATCGTCATGACTTTGCATGATTCTATGAATTGCTCGACAGTAATTCGTTCACCCATCATTATACTTGCTATCATGAGAGAAGCCTCTAGTGAATACTATGGCCCCGGGTCTATTTTACACATTATATATTTAGATCTACATACAAAAATACCAAAAATACTTTGCTGCACCTTTACCTATTTACCTTTCATCTCTCTCAGATCTCACCTTGCAAATAATGGGATTGACAACCCCTTTATCGCGTTGGGTGCAAGTTTGTTTGTTTTTGCGCAGGTTCATTGGTGCCTCGTCTTGATACTCCTACTGGATTGATACCTTGGTTCTCAAACTGAGGGAAATGCTTATTTCTACTTTGCTACATCACCCTTTCCTCTTCAAGGGAAAAACCAACGAAAGCTCGAGAAGTAGCAAGAAGAATTTCTGGCGCCGTTGCCGGGGAGTATTCAAGTGAAGCATATCTACCAAGTACCTATAGCAAACCCATCTCTTGCATTTACATTATTTGCCATTTTCCTCTCGTTTTCCTCTCCCCCACTTCTAAAACTATTTTCCAAAAATACCAAAAAGAATTTCCTTTTTATTCCCTCTTCTTCCGTTCGCCTTTTTGTTGCTATGTTTGCTTGTGTTGCCATGTGCCTTCTATTTGCTTGCATCTTCGCTTGCTAAAAATCTATTGATATGGATCCTCATCCACTTGCTAATCTTTTGAAAAGACCAAATTATGATGAACAATTTGCTAGTGAGTTGAGTGCACTTGACTATGTCTATGGAGTTTTGTTTGAAAATCATCAATCAGAAAATTTTGATGAAGTGTTGAAAGAAGAAAATTATAAAGTGGTTCATGATATCAGATTGAATGAAAAACATGATTGCCATGTTGTTAGTATGAATTCTCTAAATATCTATGATGCTAATGATATGCAAAGCCACAAGCTTGGGGATGCTACGCTTGATGAAGATGATATTTTTTGTTTCCAAAGTTTTGGTAATGGCCCTTATGCTATAGTTGATCATGAAAAGAATGCTTTGTGTGATATTTATATTGTAAGATTCCTTCATGATGTTACTGAAAATTACTATGAGAGAGGAACATATGCTTTTACATATTGCAATAATATCAAGCTTCCTCTCTATGTGTTCAACGTTTTGAATTTATGCTTGTTTTGCCTTCCTATGCTAGTTAATTCTTGTTCGCATAAATTGTTTGCTCACAAAATATCTATGCATAGGAAGTGGGTTAGACTTAAACGTGTTTTTTTTCCATTCATGATGCTCTTTTGCATATCTCAACTACTACTTTTTATGTGAGCATCATTGAAATAGTTATGCCTAGCTAAGGGCGTTAAACAATAGCGCTTGTCGGGAGGCAACCTAATGAATAAATTTATTTTTTCTTTTCACTTTCTGTTTTGTTGAGTCCACACCATCATGATTCTGTTATGATTGTGTTTTAATTAGTGTTTGTGCCAAGTAGAACCTTTATGATTAGTTTTGGTGATAGTTGTTTAATCATGCTAAAAAAGACAGAAACTTTGTGCTCACGAAATTATTTTTATTTCATATTCAGAAAGAGCTTTCGAGTTGATTCTTTTTGCGGATGATTTATATGCAAATTTCCCTAATTTTCAAAATCGTTCAGAATTTTTGAGATAGCAGAAGTATACGAAATATACATATTACCACAGACTGTTCTGTTTTTGACAGATTCTGTTTTTGTTGTGTTGATTACTTATTTTGATGAAACTATGGTTAGTATCGGGGGGTACGAGCCATGGAAAAGTGATAACAAAGTAATATAACATCAATCTAAATGGAAATCAAGTTTACTACAGTACCTAAAAAGTTGATGGTTTGTTTTCTTATGCTATTGATATCACGAGTTTCTGTTTAAGTTTTGTGTTGTGAAGTTTTCAAGTTTTGGGTGATGTTCTTATGGAAAATGGAATAAAGAGTGGAAAGAGCCTAAGCTTGGGGATTACCAAGTCATCCCAAACAAAATTCGAGGACACCAAAAAGCCTAAGCTTGGGGATGCCCCGGGAAGGCATCCCCTCTTTCGTCTTCAATCCATCGGTAACGTTACTTGGAACTATATTTTTATTTACCACATGATATGTGTTTTGCTTGGAGCGTTGTGTATTATAGGAGTCTTTGCTTTTTTTATTACAATCATCCTTGCTGCACACCTTTTTGAGAGGGACATGCAGTCATCGTGAATTTGTTAGAATACTCAATGAGCTTCACTTATATATTTTGAGCTAGGCAGTTTAGCTCCCATGAGCTTCAGTTATATCTTTTGAGCTAGATAATTTTGCTCTCATGAGATTCACTTATATCTTTTGAGCTAGATAATTTTTCTCTAGTGCTTCACTTAAATCTTTTTAGAGCACGGCGGTGTCATATTTTGTAGAAATAAAAACTCTCGATCTTCACTTATATCATTTTTAGAGTACTCTCTCTAAGTAACTTGGTAATTGGTGTGTGCTATGAAATTAGTCCTAAATATGATAGGCATCCAAAGAGGATATAATAAAAACTTTCATATTCAAGTGCATTGATTAGTAAGAGAAGTTTGATTCCTCACAATTAGGTTTGAGATATGGATATGTTAATATTAGAGTTATGATAGTAGGGTGTTGTGAATCTATAAATACTTGTGTTGAGGTTAGTAATTCCCATAGCATGCACGTATGGTGAACCGCTATGTTAAGAAGTCGGAGCATAATTGATTTATTGATTGTCATCCGTTGTGTGGCAGTCGGGATCGCGCGATGGTTAACACCTACCAACCCTTCCCCTAGGCGTATGCATTTAGCACTTTGTTTCAATTACTAATAAAACTTTCGCAATAAGTATATGAGTTCTTCATGACTAATGTGAGTCCATGGTATAGATGCACTCTCACCTTCCACCATTGCTAGCCTCTCTAGTGCCGCGCAACTTTTGCCGGTGCACAAACCCACCTTATACCTTCCTCAAAACAGCCACCATACCTACCTATTATGGCATTTTCATAGCCATTCCGAGATATATTGCCACGCAACTTCCACTGTTCCGTCTCATGACATGTGCCGTCATTTTCATTTTGCCTTTGCATGATCGTAAGATAGCTAGCGATATGTTTCAACGCCATATGCTAAGCTAGATCGTTGCACATCCCGGTACACTGCCGGAGGCATTTCATATAGAGTCATTATTGTTCTAAGTATTGAGTTGTAAGTAAATAAAAGTGTGATGATCATCATTATTAGAGCATTGTCCCATGTGAAGAAATAAAAAAATAGGCCAAAGATGCCCACCAAAAAAAAGAGGAGGCCAAAGAGCCCAAACAAAAAAATGATGAGAGAAAAAGAGAGAAGGGACAATGCTACTATCTTTTCCCACACTTGTGCTTCAAAATAGCACCATGTTCTTCATGATAGAGAGTCTCTTGTTTTATCACTTTCATATACTAGTGGGAATTTTCATTATATAACTTGGCTTGTATATTCCAATGATGGGCTTCCTCAAAATTTCCCTAGGTCTTCTGGAGCAAGCAAGTTGGTGCACACCCACTAGTTTTCTTTTTGAGCTTTCATACACTTATAGCTCTAGTGCATCCGTTGCATGGCAATCCCTACTCATTCACATTGATATCTATTGATGGGAATCTCCATAGCCCATTGATACGCTGATATGTCCATTTTGCATCATGCTTTTATGTTGATATTTATCGCTTCTTGGGCTGTTATTTCTCTTCACGGTACAATTATTATGCCCTTTCTCTCTTATTTTGCAAGGTTTACATAAAGAGGGAGAATGCCGGCAACTGGAATTCTGGCCTGAAAAAGGAGAAAGTTTGAGATACCTATTCTGCGCAATTCCAAACGCCGTAAAAATCAACGCGGATTTTTTTTCCGGATTTATAAAAAATACTAGGCCGAAGAAGTACCAGAGGGGCGCGAGCACGTGGCCACAGGCCTGCTAGGCGCGGCCACCCCCCTGGCCGCGCCTAGGGGGCTTGTGGGCACCCAGCTGGCCCTTTGGCCCACGTCTTCTACTATATGAAGGGTTTCGTCCGGGAAAAAAATCAGGAGGAGGCTTTTTAAAGGATTCGCCGCCGCCACGAGGCGGAACTTGAGCAGAACTAATCTAGAGCTCCGGCAGGACGATCCTGCCGGGGATACTTCCCTCCCGGAGGGGGAAATCGTCGCCATCGTCATCACCAACACACCTCTCATCGGAGGGGACTCATCACCATCAACATCTTCATCAACACCATCTCATCTCCGAACCCTAGTTCATCTCTTGTAACCAATCTCCGTCTCGCGACTCCGATTGGTACTTGTAAGGTTGCTAGTAGTGTTAATTACTCATTGTAGTTGATGCTAGTTGGATTAGTTGGTGGAAGAGTTTATGTTCAGATCCTTAATGCTACTCATTACCTCTCTGGTCATGAATATGATTATGCTTTGTGAGTAGTTACTTTTGTTCATGAGGACATGGGATAAGTCATGCTAATAGTAGTCATGTGAATTTGGTATTCGTTCGATATTTTGATGTGTTGTATGTTGTGTTTCCTCTAGTGGTGTTATGCGAATGTCGACTACATAACACTTCACTATTATTTGGGCCTAGAGGAAGGCATTGGGAAGTAGTAAGTAGATGATGGGTTGCTAGAGTGACAGAAGCTTAAACCCTAGTTTATGCGTTGCTTCGTAAGGGGCTGATTTGGATCCACTAGTTTAATGCTATGATTAGACTTTGTCTTAATTCTTCTTTCGTAGTTGTGGATGCTTGCGAGAGGGGTTAATCATAAGTGGGATGCTTGTCCAAGTAAGGGAAGTACCCAAGCGCCGGTCCACCCACATATCAAACTATCAAAGTAACGAACACGAATCATATGAACATGATGAAAGCTAGCATGACAGAAATCCCCCTGTGTCCTCGGGAGCGTTTTTCCTCCTATAATACTTTGTCCAGGCTTGTCCCTTGCTACAAAATGGATTGGGCCACTTTTCTACACCGTTGCTACTTTTGTTACTTGTTGCATGCTACGAATCATCTCAGCACACAATCACTTGTTACCGATAATTTCAGTGCTTGCAGATTTTACCTTGCTGAAAACCACTTGTCAGATCCTTCTACTCCTCGTTGGGTTCGACACTCTTACTTATCGAAAGGACTATGATTGATCCCCTATACTTGTGGGTCATCAAGACTCTTTTCTGGCACCGTTGCCGGGGAGTGAAGCGCCTTTGGTAAGTGGAAATTGGTAAGGAAACATTCATATACTGTGCTGAAATTTATTGTCACTTGTCACTATGGAAACTAATCCTTTGAAGGGCTTGTTCGGGGTATCTTCACCTCGAACGGAAGCACAAAGAGTTGCTCCTCAACTTGCTGCACCTACTGTAATTTTTTGCTTTGAATTTCCTTTGGGTATGCTTGAGAAACTGCTGGCTAATCCTTTTACACGAGATGGAACATCAGATCCAGACTTGCATCTAATCTATGTAGATGAAGTTTGTGGTTTATTTAAGCTTGCAGGTTTGCCCGAGTATGAGGTCAAGAAGAAGGTCTTTCCTTTATCTTTGAATGATAAGGCGTTGACATGGTATAGGATATGTGATGATACTGGATCATGGAACTACAATCGGTTGAAATTGGAATTTCATCAAAAGTTTTATCCTATGCATTTAGTACATCGTGATCGGAATTATATTTATAATTTTTGGCCTCATGACAGAGAAAGCATCGCTCAAGCTTGGGGGAGGCTTAAATCAATGTTATATTCATGCCCCAACCATGAGCTCTCAAGAGAAATTATCATTCAGAACTTCTATGCTCGGCTTTCTCATGATGATCGCACCAAGCTTGACACTTCTTGTACCGGTTCTTTTATGAAGAGAGATATTGACTTCAAATGGAATTTTCTGGAGAGAATTAAACGCAACTCTGAAGATTGGAAGCTTGAAGAAGGTAAGGAGTCAGGTATGAATTTCCAGTTTGATTGCATTAAATCCTTTGTTGAAACAAATAGTTTTTGTGACTTTAGCGCTAAGTATGGACTTGACACTGAGATAGTAGCTTCATTGTGTGAATCTTTTGCTGCTCATATTGATCTCCCCAAAAAGAAGTGGTTTAAATATCATCCTCCCTTAGAACTAAATGTAGTTAAACCCAATCCAGTTGAAGAGAAAGTCATTGCCTATAATGATCCTATTGTTCCGAGTGCTTACATTGAGAAACCACCTTTCCCTGTTAGGATGAAGGATCATTCTAAAGCTTCAACTGTGATACGTAGAGGCTACATTAGAACACCTACACCCCATGAGAAAATTAGAGTTGAACCTAGCATTGCTATTATCAAAGATCTTCTGTCCGACGATGTTGAGGGACATAATATTCACTTCTGTGAAGATGCTGCTGGAATTGCTAAACCTCATGCTAGAGACAAACATAGGCCTGTTGTTGGCACGCCTGTTGTTTCTGTCAAGATAGGAGATCATTTCTATCATGGTTTATGTGACGTGGGTGCTAGTGTTAGTGCAATACCTCAATCCTTATATGATGAAATTAAATACGAGATTGCACCTGTTGAGATAGGACCTATTGATGTCACTATTCAGCTTGCCAATAGAGATACTATCTGCCCTGTGGGAATTGTTAGGGATGTTGAAGTCTTGTGTGGTAAAACGAAGTATCCTGCTGATTTCCTCGTTCTTGCTACCACTTAAGATAGATTTTGTCCCATCATATTTGGTAGACCTTTTCTCAATACTGTCAATGCTCATATTGACTGTGAGAAGAAAACTGTCACTGTTGGCTTTGAAGGTGTGTCACATGAGTTCAATTTCTCCAAGTTTGGTAGACAACCTCATGAAAAAGAGTTGCCTAGTAAGGATGAAACTATTGCCTTAGCCTCTATTGTTGTGCCTCCTACTGATCTCTTAGAACAATACTTGCTTGAGCATGAAAATGATATGCATATGAATGAAAGGGATGAGATAGATAGAGTTGTCTTAGAACAATATCCCATCCTTAAGAATAATCTGCCTGTTGAACTGCTTGGGGATCCACCCCCACCAAAGGGTGATCCTGTGTTCGAGCTTAAACAGTTGCCTCATACTCTTAAGTATGCTTATCTTGATGAAAAAGAGATATATCCTGTTGTAATTAGTGCTAGCCTCTCGGAGCATGAAGAAAAGAAGTTACTAAAAACTCCGAGAAAGCATCGTGCTGCTATTGGATATACTCTTGATGATCTTAAGGGCATTAGTCCCACTCTATGCCAGCACAAGATTAAAACTGATCCTGATTCCAAACCAGTTGTTGATCATCAAAGGAGATTAAATCCTAAGATGAAAGAAGTAGTAAGAAAAGAAATACTAAAGCTCCTGGAAGTGGGTATCATCTATCCTGTTGCTCATAGTGATTGGGTGAGTCCGGTGCATTGCGTCCCTAAGAAGGGAGGCATTACCGTTGTCCCTAATGATAAGGATGAATTGATCCCACAGAGAATTATCACTGGCTATAGGATGGTGATCGATTTTAGGAAATTGAATAAAGCCACTAGGAAAGATCATTACCCTTTGCCTTTTATCGACCAAATGCTAGAAAGACTGTCTAAACACACACACTTCTGCTTTCTAGACGGTTATTCTGGTTTCTGCCAAATACCAGTTGCACAATCTGATCAGGAGAAAACCACTTTCACCTGCCCTTTCGGTACCTTTGCTTATAGACGTATGCCTTTTGGCTTATGTAATGCACCTGCCACCTTTCAAAGATGTATGATGGGTATATTCTCTGACTTTTGTGAAAAGATTGTTGAGGTTTTCATGGATGACTTCTCTGTTTACGGGTCTTCCTTTAATGATTGCCTCAACATCCTTGATCGAGTCTTGCAGAGATGTAAAGACACCAATCTTGTCTTGAATTGGGAGAAGTGCCACTTTAGGGTTAATGAAGGCATCGTCTTAGGACATAAAATTTCTGAAAGAGGTATTGAAGTAGATAAGGCTAAGGTTGATGCAATCAAGAAAATGCCATACCCCACAAATATCAAAGGTATAAGAAGTTTCCTTGGTCATGCTGGTTTCTATAGAAGGTTCATTAAAGACTTCTCTAAGATTTCTAGGCCTCTTACCAATCTCTTGCAAAAGGATATTCCTTTTGTCTTTGACAAAGATTATGAGGAAGCCTTCGAAATACTTAAGAGGGCTTTGATAACCGCACCTATTGTTGAACCATCTGATTGGAACTTGCCGTTTGAAATCATGTGTGATGCTAGTGATTATGCTGTTGGTGTTCTTCTAGGGCAAAGATTTGATAAGAAGTTGAATGTGATTCACTATGCTAGTAAAACTTTAGACTGTGCCGAAAGAAACTATGCTACTACGGAAAAGGAGTTTTTAGCAGTCGTGTTTGCATGTGAAAAGTTCAGGTCTTACATAGTTGATTCCAAAGTCACTATTCACACTGATCATGCTGCTATTAAGTATCTCATGGAGAAGAAAGACGCTAAACCTAGACTTATCAGATGGGTTCTCTTGCTACAAGAATTTGATTTGCATGTTGTCGACATGAAGGGTGCTGATAACCCAGTAGCAGATAACTTGTCTAGGTTGGAGAACGTTCTTGATGACCCACAACCTATTGATGATAGCTTTCCCTGTGATCAATTGAATGTCATCAATGCCTCACGCAGTGCACCGTGGTATGCTGCTTATGCAAACTATATCGTTGCCAAATATATATACCACCTAGTTTCACGTACCAGCAAAAGAAGAAATTCTTCTTTGACTTGAGACATTACTTTTGGGATGATCCTCACCTTTATAAGGAAGGAGTAGATGGTGTTATTAGACGTTGTATACCTGAACATGAACAGGGACAGATCCTACAGAAGTGTCACTCCGAGGCCTACGGAGGACACCATGCGGGAGATAGAACTGCACACAAGGTATTGCAATCAAGTTTCTATTGGCCCACTCTCTTCAAGGATGCACGTAAGGTTGTCTTGTCTTGTGACGAATGTCAAAGAGTAGGTAATATCGGTAAACGTTAGGAAATGCCTATGAACTATTCACTTGTAATTGAACCATTTGATGTCTGGGGCTTTGATTATTTGGGACCTTTTCCAAAATCCAACGGGTATACTCACATCTTAGTTGATGTTGATTACGTCACTAAGTGGGTAGAATCTATCCCCACTAGTAGTGTTGATCACAACACATCTATTAGGATGCTTAAAGAAGTTATTTTTCCTAGATTTGGAGTCCCTAGATATCTAATGACCGACGGTGGTTCACATTTCATTCATGGTATTTCCCATAAAACGCTTCCTAAGTACGATGTCAACCATAGAATTGCGTCCCCCTATCACCCTCAGTCCAGCGGTCAAGTAGAGCTAAGTAATAGAGAGATTAAAGTAATTCTTCAAAAGACTGTCAACAGGTCTAGAAAGAATTGGTCTAAGAAGCTCGATGATGCAGTGTGGGCTTATAGAACTGCCTATAAGAATCCCATGGGCATGTCTCCGTACAAAATGGTGTATGGTAAAGCATGTCATTTACCTCTTGAGCTAGAGCATAAAGCTTATTGGGCAGTCAAAGAGATCAACTTTGATTTCAAACTTGCCGGTGAGAAGAGGTTATTTGACATTAGCTCGCTTGATGAATGGAGAACTCAGGCATATGAGAATGCCAAGTTGTTCAAAGAGAAGGTTAAGAGGTGGCATGATAAGAGGATACAAAAGCGTGAGTTCAATGTAGGTGATTATATCTTGCTATATAACTCTCGTTTAAGATTCTTTGCAGGCAAGCTTCTCTCTAAATGGGAAGGTCCCTATATTGTTGAGGAAGTATATCGTTCCGGTGCTATCCAGATCAACAATACGGAAGGTAATTGTCCGAGAGTTATAAATGGGCAGAGAATCAAGCATTATATCTCAGGTACTCCCATAAATGTTGAAAGCAATATTATCAATACCATAACTCCGGAAGAATACCTAAGGGACATTTATCAGCCTGTTTCAGACTGTGAAAACGAAGAGGTATGTGATTCGGTAAGGAAGCAGACTCCAAAACTTTTCCAGTAGGAAATTTTCTCCGTTTTGGAATATTTGAAAAAATAGAAAAATTGGAAGTAGTCCGAAAAGTGCGCGAGGAGGCGACAAGCCTGCCAGGCGTGGGCCCACCCCCTGACCGCGCCTGGGGGGCTTGTGGCCACCTCGTGCACTTCTCGGACTCTGTTTTCGTGCGGAGTACTGCTTCTGGTCTGGAAAAAATCAATATATATTCTCCCGTGAGGTCAGACCCCTGCATCACGCAGATTTCCTCTGTTTTTGTTTCGAGCCTGTTTCTGTTGCAGATCTAGATCGCTATGACGTCCCCAAAAGCTCCGAAGGACAAGATCTTCGAGAAGGTCATCAATCCCTACCTCATGGGAGTGCTGCAACACCCTCAATCTATCGAGATGCGTGAGGGGATGTTGCACATCCATGATGTTGAGGGGCCCAAGAAGACCGGAAGCGTGGAGACGAAGCTCGAAGCAATGGAGAAACAAGTCTTCAAGTGCCAAGGGATGGTGGAGCATGGACTCAACGCCAACCACATGATGATCACGGAGTTCATCAACAAGCACAGGATTGATGCCAATGACATTGGGAAGCACCTCTCCAGGCTCTATGACATGATTGATCAACTCCAGGCCCAGATCTATGACCCGCAGAACCAAAATTATGAGTATCAGTATAGATTTAAATCAATACGGTTGGTTGTAGATTTAAGGATTCTGAAGACTCGTTCACCTTTCCATGATAGAGCACCTATGCCTTGGAAGACGGAGGATCAAGCCCATGTTGCAACAACTCCACCACCATCACCTCCAAAGGAAGACAACTAAGCATGGGTATGGGCAATCCCCTAGGCTTGTGCCAACCTTGGGGGAGTTGCCCCGGTATCGTATCACCATCACATCTTTTGCCTTTACCTTTGTTTTAGTTTGTTCCTTTTCAGTTTTCTTTTTCTCTAGTAGAATAAAAGTCTTAGTGTTTTAGTCTTGAGTTTTTCTTTGTGTCACCCCTGATGTATTCGAGCTCGTGAGCCATATAATAAAGAGTGTCTTAGTTGAAGGACTTTGCCTCATGCCATGATCAAAAGAGTGAGAAAAGAACAAAAGCATGAAAGATCATGTAATGATCGTATGGGAAGTGATGTCTTCACATATAAAAAGGATCATGATTGAAACTTGTTGAGGGTAGACAAACGTAGACCTTGGTCATTGTTGCAATTAATAGGAAGTGATAAAGAAGGAGAGGTTCACATATAAATATATCATCTTTGACACCATCTATGATTGTGAACACTCACTAAACTATTACATGCCTAGAAGTAGATGTTGGACAAGGAAGACAACATAATGAATTGTGTTTGCTTGGTTCCGAACAATGTTATATGGCTAGAGATCCCTTAGCATGTGACGATTGCTTCCACCTCATATTAGCCAAAACTCCCGCACCAAGTAGAGATACTACTTGTGCATCCATAAACCTTCAACCCAGTTTTGCCATGAGAGTCCACCATACCTACCTACGGATTGAATAAGATCCCTCAAGTAAGTTGTCATCGGTGCAAGCAATAAAAAATGCTCCCTAATATGTATGATCTATTAGTGTGTGGAAAATAAGCTTTGTACGAACCTGTGATGAGGAAGACATAAAAGCGACAAACTGCATAATAAAGTTCTTTATCATAGGAAGCAATATAAAGCAATATAAAGAGTGTTGGGGAACGTCGCATGGGAAACAAAAAAAATTCCTACGCGCACGAAGACCTATCATGGTGATGTCCATCTATGAGAGGAGATTCAGATCTACGTACCCTTGTAGATCATGCAGTAAGAAGCGTTAAGAAACGCGGTTGATGTAGTGGAACGTCCTCACGTCCCTCGATTCGCCCCGCGAACCATCCCATGAACCGTCCCGCGATCTGTCCCACGATCCGCTCCGATCTAGTGCCGAACGGACGGCACCTCCGCGTTCAGCACACGTACAGCTCGACGGTGATCTCGGCCTTCTTGATCCAGAAAGAGAGACACAGAGGTAGATGAGTTCTCCGGCAGCATGACGGTGCTCCGGAGGTTGGTGGTGATCTAATCTCAGCAGGGCTCCGCCCGAGCTCCGCAGAAACGTGATCTAGAGGAAAAACCGTGGAGGTATGTCGTCGGGCTGCCGTGGCAAAGTTTTCTCAAATCAGCCCTAAAACCTCCGTATATATAGGTGGGAGGGGAGGGTTCAGCCGAACTAAGGGTGGAAGTCCTCCCCTTCCAATCCTAGTCCAACTAGGATTGGAAGGTGGAGTCCTTCTCCACTTTCCCACTTCCCCTTTTTTTTCTTTCCTCTTTGATTTTTCTTTCTCCTGCGTATAGGGCTTCTTGGGCTGTCCCACCAGCCCACTAAGGGCTGGTGTGGCACCCCAAGGACTATGGGCTTCCCCCGGGTGGGCTGGCCCCTCCCGGTGAACATCCGGAACCCATTTGTCATTCCCGGTACATTCCCGGTAATTCCGAAAACCTTCCGGTAATCAAATGAGGTCATCCTATATATCAATCTTCGTCTCCGGACCATTCCGGAAACCCGCGTGACGTCCGTGATATCATCCGGGACTCCGAACAACATTCGGTAACCAACCATATAACTCAAATACGCATAAAACAACGCCGAACCTTAAGTGTGCAGACCCTGCGGGTTCGAGAATTATGTAGACATGACCCGAGGGACTCCTCGGTCAATATCCAATAGCGGGACCTCGATGCCCATATTGGATCTTACATATTCTATGAATATCTTATCGTTTGAACCTCAGTGCCAAGGATTCATATAATCCCGTATGTCATTCCCTTTGTCCTTCGGTATGTTACTTGCCCAAGATTCGATCGTCAGTATCCGCATACCTATTTCAATCTCGTTTACCGGAAAGTCTCTTTACTCGCTCTGTAATACAAGATCCCGTGACTTACACTATGTCACATTGCTTGCAAGGCTTGTGTGTGATGTTGTATTAACGAGTGGGCCCCAAGATACCTCTCCGTCACACGGAGTGACAAATCCCAGTCTTGATCCATACTAACTCAATGGACACCTTCAGAGATACGTGTAGAGCATCTTTATAGTCACTCAGTTATGTTGTGACGTTTGATACATACAAAGCATTCCTCCGGTGTCAGTGAGTTATATGATCTCATGGTCATAGGAATAAATACTTGACACATAGAAAACAGTAGCAACAAAATGACACAATCAACATGCTACGTTCATTTGTGTGGGTATAGTCCATCACATGATTCTCCTAATGATGTGATCCCGTTAGCAAGTGACAACACTTGCCTATGGTCAGGAAACCTTGACCATCTTTGATCAACGAGCTAGTTAACTAGAGGCTTACTAGGGACAGTGTTTTGTCTATGTATCCACACAAGTATTGTGTTTCCAATCAATAGAATTATAGCATGGATAATAAACGATTATCATGAACAAAGAAATATAATAATAAATAATTTATTATTGCCTTTGGGGCATATTTCCAACAGTCTCCCACTTGCACTAGAGTCAATAATCTAGTTCACATCACCATGTGATTTCAACGAATCCAACACCCATATAGTTCTCGGGTCTGATCACGTCTTGCTCGTGAGAGAGGTTTTAGTCAACAGTTCTGAAACTTTCAGATCCGTGTGTTCTTTAGAAATCTTTATGTCATCTTATAGATGCTGCTACTATGTGCTATTCGGAAATACTCCAAATATCTACTCTACTATACGAATCCGTTTCACTAGTTATAGTTATTCGGATTAGTGTCAAAGCTTGCATCGACGTAACACTTTACGACGAACTATTTAACCACCTCCATAATCGAGAAAAATTCTTTAGTCCATCAGTTACTAAGGATAGATTTTGACCGCTGCTAGTGATTCAATCATGGATCACTTTCTGTACCTCTCAACAGACTTGAGGCAAGGCACACATCAGGTGTGGTAATCAACATGGCATATTTTAGAGTCTATGGCTAAGGCATAGAAGATGACCTTCGTCTATTCTCTTTATTCTGCCGTGGTCGGGTTTTGAGTCTTACTCAAATTCACATCTTACAACACAGTCAAGAACTCCTTCTTTGCTGATCTATTTTGAACCCCTTCAAAAACTTGTCAAGGCATGCATTTTGTTGAAACTTCTATTAAGCGTTTCGATCTATCTCCATAGATCTTGATGCTCAACGTTCAAGTAGCTCAATCTAGGTATTCCTTAAAAAACTCCTTTCAAACAACCTTTTATGCTTCATAGAAATTCTACATTACTTCAGATCAACAATATGTCAGCCACATATACTTATCAGAAATTCTATAGTGCTCCCACTCACTTCTTTGGAAATACAAGTTTCTCATAAACCATGTACAAACCCAAAAGCTTTGATCAACTCATCAAAGCATATATTCCAACTCCGAGATGCTTGCACCATTCCATAGAAGGATTGCTGGAGCTTGCATACTTGTTAGTATCCTTAGGATTGACAAAACATTCTGATTGTATCACATACAATCTTTCCTCAAGGAAACCGTTGAGGAAACAACGTTTTGACTTCCTATGTGCAATATTTCATAAATAATGCAGCAACTACTAACATAATTCCAACAGACTTTTAGCATCGCTATGAGTGAGAAAGTCACATCATAGTCAACTCTTTGATCTTGTCGAAAACATCTTTGCGACAAGTCGAGGTTTTCTTAATAGTGACTTATCACCATCATCATTTGTCTTCCTTTTAAAGATCCATCTTTACTCAATAGTCTTACTACCATCAAGTAGTTCTTCCAAAGTCTACACTTTGTTTTATACATGGATCCTCTCTCGGATTTCATGGTCTCCAACCATTTGTCGGAATCCGGGCCCACCATTGCTTCTCCATAACTCGTAGGTTCATTGTATTTCAACAACATGACCTCCAAGACAGGGTTACCGTACCACTCAGTACAAGCTCCAACATGACCTCCAATACAAGCTCTTATTTGACTCTTTCTGATGTTGTGATAAATTGCAATTGCTTCAATGACTACAGGCTATTGGTTGTTACTTCTCGGTAAGGTTCTTGATCCATACTTTACTTTGCGAAGGAATTGTCACTTTAGCATCAGAGATTATATGTTGGTATTGCTGTTCTGATCATGATCATGATGCATGCATGTTCATATCTTGTTTTGTCGACACCTCTCTCCCTAAACATGTGGTCATATTTATTGAGCTCGGCTATCGCTTGAGGACAAGCAAGGTCTAAGCTTGGGGGAGTTGATACGTCCATTTTGCATCATGCTTTTATGTTGATATTTATCGCTTCTTGGGCTGTTATTTCACTTCACGGTACAATTCTTATGCCTTTTCTCTCTTATTTTGCAAGGTTTACATGAAGAGGGAGAATGCCGGCAACTGGAATTCTGGCCTGAAAAAGGAGCAAGTTTGAGATACCTATTCTGCGCAACTCCAAACGCCGTAAAAATCAACGAGGATTTTTTTCCGGATTTATAAAAAATACCAGGCCGAAGAAGTGCCAGAGGGGCGCCAGCAGGTGGCCAAAAGCCTGCTAGGCACGGCCACCCCCCTGGCCGCGCCTAGGGGGCTTGTGGGCACCCAGCTGGCCCTTTGGCCCCCTCGTCTGCTATATGAAGGGTTTCGTCCGGGAAAAAATCAGAAGGAGGCTTTTTCAAGGATTCGCCGCCGCCACGAGGCGGAACTTGAGCAGAACCAATCTAGAGCTCCGACAGGACGATCCTGCCGGGGATACTTCCCTCCCGGAGGGGGAAATCATCCCCATCGTCATCACCAACACTCCTCTCATCGGAGGGGACTCATAACCATCAACATCTTCATCAACACCATCTCATCTCCAAACCCTAGTTCATCTCTTGTAACCAATCTCCGTCTCGCAACTCCGATTGGTACTTGTAAGGTTGCTAGTAGTGTTAATTACTCCTTGTAGTTGATGCTAGTTGGATTACTTGGTGGAAGAGTTTATGTTCAGATCCTTGATGCTACTCATTACCTCTCTGGTCATGAATATGATTATGCTTCGTGAGTAGTTACTTTTGTTCCTAAGGACATGGGATAAGTCATGCTAATAGCAGTCATGTGAATTTGGTATTCGTTCAATATTTTGATGTGTTGTATGTTGTTTTTCCTCTAGTGGTGTTATATGAACGTCGACTACATAACACTTCACCATGATTTGGGACTAGAGGAAGGCATTGGGAAGTAGTAAGTAGATGATGGGTTGCTAGAGTGACATAAGTTTAAACCCTAGTTTATGCGTTGCTTCGTAACGGGCTAATTTGGATCCACTAGTTTAGTGCTATGGTTCGACTTTGTCTTAATTCTTCTTTCGTAGTTGTGGATGCTTGCGAGAGGGGTTAATCATAAGTGGGATTCTTGTCCAAGTAAGGGCAGTACCCAAGTGTCGGTCCACCCACATATCAAACTATCAAAGTAAGGAACGCGAATCATATGAACATGATGAAAACTAGCATGAAGAAATTCCCGTGTGTCCTCGGGATCGTTTTTCCTCCTATAAGACTTTGCCCAGGCTTGTCCCTTGCTACAAAAGGGATTGGGCCACTTTGCTGCACCGTTGCTACTTTTGTTACTTGTCGCTTGCTACGAATCATCTCACCACACAATCACTTGTTACCGATAATTTCAGTGCTTGCAGATTTTACCTTGCCGAAAACCACTTGTCTGATCCTTCTGCTCCTCGTTGGGTTCGCCACTCTTACTTATCGAAAGGACTACGATTGATCCCCTATACTTGTGGGTCATCATACGCCGAGTTGATGTGACCATCTCCTTTTTGCCTTACAACCTCCACCACACTCTATTCCACCTATAGTGCTATATCCATGGCTCATGCTCATGTATTGCGTGAGAGTTGAAAAAGTTTGAGAAATTAAGAGTGTGAAAACAATTACTTGGCCAATACCGGGGTTGTGCATGATTTAAATTTGTTGTGTGGGGATGTTGGAGCATAGCCAGACTATATGATTTTGTAGGGATAACTTTCTTTGGCCTTGTTATTTCAAAAGTTCATGATTACTTTGCTAGTATGCTTGAAGTATTATTGTTTTCATGTCAATATTAAACTATTGTTTTGAATCTTACGGATATGAACATTCATGTCACAAGAAAGAAGTTACAAAGAACAATTATGTTAGGTAGCATTCCACATCAATAATTCGGTCTTTATCACTTCCCTACTCGAGGACGAGCAGGAGTTAAGCTTGGGGATGCTGGATACGTCTCCAACGTACCTATAATTTTTTATTGTTCCATGCTATTATATTACCAACTTGGGATGTCTTATATGCATTTATATGCCATTTTATATCATTTTTGGGACTAACCTATTAACTCAGCGCCTAGTGTCAGTTTCTATTTTTTCCGTGTTTTTGACCTTTTTCAGAAAAGAATATTAAATGGAGTCCAAACGGAATAAAACCTGTCGGATGATTTTTTCCATAACAGAAGATACGCAGAGAACTTGATAACCAAGACAGGAGGTCTCGTGGGAGGTCACGAGCCCCCTAGGCGCGCCCTAGGGGGGCGCCTAGCAGGCTCGTGGGCCCCCTTGCCTCCTCTGCTACCTCTTTCGCCTATAAATTCCCAAAAATCACGAAACCTCCAAAGAGAGCCACGAAAATACTTTTCCGCCGCCGCAAGCTTCTGTCTCCGCGAGATCCCATCTGGGGACCGTTCTAGTGCCCTGCAGAGGGGGATTCAGACACGGAGGGCTTCTTCATCAACACTATTGCCTCTCCGATGATGCGTGAGTAGTTCACCAGAGACCTTCGGTCCATAGCTAGTAGCTAGATGGCTTCTTCTCTCTCTTGGATCTTCAATACAAAGTTCTCCATGATCTTCATAGAGATCTATCCGATGTAACTTTCTTTTGCGGTGTGTTTGTCGAGATCCGATGAATTGTGGATTTATGATCAGATTATCTATGAAGATTATTTGAGTCTCCTCTGATCTCTTATATGCATGATTTCGTATCCTTGTAATTCTCTTCGAGTTATGGGTTTCGTTTGGCCAACTTGATCTATAATTCTTGCAATGGGAGAAGTGCTTGGTTTTGGGTTCATACCGTGCGGTGTCTTCACCTAGTGACAGAAGGGGTAGCGAGGCATGCATCATGTTGTTGCCATCAAGGGTAAAAAGATGGGGTTTATATCATATTGTATGAATTTATCCCTCTACATCATGTCATCTTGCTTCAGGCGTTACTCCGTTTGTTACAAACTTAATACACTAGATGCATGCTGGATAGCGGTCGATGTGTGGAGTAATAGTAGTAGATGCAGACAGTATCGGTCTACTTGTCTCGGACGTGATGCCTATATGTATGATCATTGCCTTAGATATCATCATGACTTTGCGCGATTCTATCAATTGCTCGACAGTAATTCGTTCGCCCACCGTAATACTTGCTATCATGAGAGAAGCCTCTAGTGAATACTATGGCCCCGGGTCTATTTTACACATTATATATTCAGATCTACATACAAAAATACCAAAAATACTTTGCTGCACCTTTACCTATTTACCTTTCATCTCTGTCAGATCTCACCTTGCAAATAACTGTGAAGGGATTGACAACCCCTTTATCGCGTTGGGTGCAAGTTTGTTTGTTTTTGCGCATGTTCATTGGTGCCTCATCTTGATACTCCTACTGGATTGATACCTTGGTTCTCAAACTGAGGGAGATACTTATTTCTACTTTGCTGCATCACCCTTTCCTGTTCAAGGGAAAAACCAACGCAAGCTCGAGAAGTAGCACCTGCACACAAGCGGTACTACCGCTTGGGTCCTGAGCCAGCCACACAGGGCAATGGCACAAGGCCATGAGGCGGTAGTGCCGTCGGAGCGGTACTACCGCTCGCCCAAGTGGTACTACCACTTGGCTTGCAGTGGAGCATCTCTACAAACGGAGAGGTGGTAGGAGCGGAGGTAATTCCGCCTAAGCGGTACTACCGCTCGTGGGAGCTATACTGCCGCATATAAGAGGTGCCCTACTACCGCTCGTAGTTTGTTGAGGATTCCAGGCCTAGAAAGAAGGGTGGTAGTGGCACGGTAGTAACGTGCGGTACTACCGCGCCATACTACCAACCACAAACCGCTCGGTCTGACACAGAAAGTCGAGACACCAAAGGCAGTACTACAATGTGCGGTACTCGGCAATGGCACTACCGCCCATAAATGATACTACCACTGCCTAGAGCGGTACTAATCCATATAAGTGGTAGTACCGCTACCTTGTGTGGTACTTCCGCTTGGTTCCGTCAAGAACAAAAAAAGAAAACAGATGAATGCAGGAACACTAGAACTACCATATATAACTTGTGTAAATGAGCTCTGAGTTGAGCAAACTCAAGTTTTCTGGATTCAGGATGACAAGAGCTTGTTGGATTCAGGACCGGGTTATAATAAGAAAAGGCACTATAAAAATGCCAATGATATAGAGATGTGGAACCTCTATGAATGAAGAACCGGTAAAAACACCAACATTGAAAACACCATAGAAGATGCATATGGACTCCATTTTCGATGAACTCGAACTTGTCATGAAGATGACCATAAGCTCTAGAACCCACGTAGAGAAACACCAAACAAGAACGAAGAAAGATGATGCAAGGATGCAAATGGTTTGAGCTGTCAATGAACGATACAATCAAGCTACTACTTGAGAGCCCCCCTTGATAGTATGACGATTGATCCTATAACCCGGTCTCCCAATTAACACCTTGAGACCGGCAAAATAACAAACCTATCAAGGACAAACCTTTGCCTTGCGCATAGTCCACTTGAGCTAGATGATTATGATCTCTTCCTCCTCAAGATGGACCATCTTTCTTGATTGCGTCGTTCAAAGAAGACTAGTAGATTGCTCCCCCATACTCCACTATGGGTGAGCCACTTTTCGACACATCTTAAGAAGTCCATTGTCATCATAGTGGATGGCAAGCTTCAAGCACGATCTCTTCATGATGCTCCACTTGAACTTGCACACCACAATCTTGATGACGATCACCACTTGATGTCATCCTCCATGGGTTGTATGAGATCTTCCTTTTGACGCAAGCCCATGGAAACATACCTAACCCCACATAGAACTCTCATATGGACCATGGGTTAGTACACAAAGAGTAATGGACAATTCTTACCATGCCATGGGATCACTTGATCCCTCTCGGTACATCTTGTACACTTTCTGTGCTGATCAACTTGATTTACTCTTTGAGTTACTTTTGATCAACCTTGTATCTTATCTTCTCTCTTCATAAAGATGATGTCTTGAAGGTAAACATGAATGTTGACACAGTCTTCTTCTTCAACACATGCTTGCAATAACCTCAACTCTCACATGACCAATCTTTGGATAAAACCTTGAATACCACCTTGGTCACCATATAAACTCCTTGAAACCAACATATGGACTTCAAGAAGTGCATATGGACAAATCCTTTGAATATAACTCAAGGAAACCATTAGTCCATAAGGATTGTCATCAATTACCAAAACCACACATAAAGAAATATGCTCTAACACCTATTTTCACACCCAATAAATGACAGGCTCTAGTGGATACCATAGACTTGCCTTACTTCTACTACTTCTCCCGAGTTCGCTCTTGTCTTCTATCAGTCGCAAGATTTCGAGTGTAACGAGCTCAAGGATGAGTGGTCTCTCATTCATGTGTTGCCATTCACGTTGGAGAATGTCTACAACAGCATCACCATCGAGCCTCCGTCGACCCTCAGTATGACTACATTTGGTCATCCAACGTTCCCAACAAGGTCAAGATCTTTGGAGGACTACTCATCAAGGATAAGTTCAATGCGAAGGAGAATATTCACCACAAAAATATCGTTGAATCTATGGCCTGCCCACAATGTGATGCCCCATGTGATGACGTCGAGCACATTTCCCTCCACCCCCTAACCGCTCACGTGGGTATTTCCTCGGGGTTCATGATGCCCAACTCTCTCGACCATCTTTGGGACATACCATCACTGTCTGGCCTCGATCCCAACATCTAGCCTTTAGTTTCTCTCAACATCATTTGGAAAATCCGGGATTTTCACAACGCGCTCATGTTTCGTGACGAACAACATATGTCTAGGATCGCTCTCTGTAATATTGTTTTAGATTTCTCGCTCTAGATTTTTACATTGACCATATCCTGGCTAAGATACCTCTCATCTAGTCTTGACCCCTTTTGTTATGTAAGAACTATGCTGGTTGAGTAATAATATGTTCACGTGGGGAAGCCCCCCCTCCGCAAGGTGACCGTTCAAAATAAAATGTGAAAATTGGACAAGGTCTCTATTGATTGTTATTCATGTGGTAAGGAGAATAACCAAGTGAACGGATGTGTACCCATTGAATTATTTGGACCAAAAATTCTAGTATGTACCATGGATCCTTGTGTTCACCACAAGTTGATCGAAGAGATAGTGCAACCTATAGTGGCACAACAACACCATGGTGAGGTCATTGTTATCGCTTGCCCTTCTTTTGCTATAGTTGTTTGGGCCTCGGATCAGTTTTTCTCGTCGTTTTATAAATAAAGCCATCACGGCGTCCATACATTTGGACCTGGGATCATATTGGTGATTGGTTAGAGTCCTTTTACTGTGCATCTGGTCGATATGGACCGTCCGTCGGAGCGGATTCGACGGTCCAGATGCAATGCAATACAATAACGTCATGTGTATTATAACGAAGATCGAGGGGCACTTTCGGGGAAAAATATAGTTGAACTTATCAGGTTTTCCCTACCAAATATTTCAAGGGTATTCTCGGTACAAATTTCAGGGCTATTTTTGGTACGATTTTCCTCTTCGTTTTATCAGTGCGTCGTCGCTAGGGTAAGGATCCTCGCCGGCGGTAGGGTTTCATTCCGCCGGTGGTAGGGTTTCATTGTTGGAAATATGCCCTAGAGGCAATAATAATTAGTTATTATTATATTTCTTTGTTCATGATAATCGTTTATTATCCATGCTATAATTGTATTGATTGGAAACACAATACTTGTGTGGATACATAGACAAAACACTGTCCCTAGTAAGCCTCTAGTTGACTAGCTCGTTGATCAAAGATGGTCAAGGTTTCCTGACCATAGGCAAGAGTTGTCACTTGATAATGGGATCACATCATTAGGAGAATCATGTGATGGACTAGACCCAAACTAATAGACGTAGCATGTTGATCGTGTCATTTTGTTGCTACTGTTTTCTGCGTGTCAAGTATTTGTTCCTATAACCATGAGATCATATAACTCACTGACACCGGAGGAATGCTTTGTGTGTATCAAACGTCGCAACGTAACTGGGTGACTATAAAGATGCTCTACAGGTATCTCCGAAGGTGTTTGTTGAGTTAGTATGGATCGATACTGGGATTTGTCACTCCGTATGACGGAGAGGTATCTCGGGGCCCACTCGATAATACAACATCACACACAAGCCTTGCAAGCAATGTGACTTAGTGTAAGTTGCGGGATCTTGTATTACGGAACGAGTAAAGAGACTTGCCGGTAAACGAGATTGAAATTGGTATGCGGACACTGACGATCGAATCTCGGGCAAGTAACATACCGAAGGACAAAGGGAATGACATACGGGATTATATGAATCCTTGGCACTGAGGTTCAAACGATAAGATCTTCGTAGAATATGTAGGATCCAATATGGGAATCCAGGTCCCGCTATTGGATATTGACCGAGGAGTCACTCGGGTCATGTCTACATAGTTCTCGAACCCGCAGGGTCTGCACACTTAAGGTTCGACGTTGTTTTATGCGTATTTGAGTTATATGGTTGGTTACCGAATGTTGTTCGGAGTCCCGGATTAGATCACGGACGTCACCAGGGTTTCCGGAATGGTCCGGAAATGAAGATTGATATATAGGATGACCTCATTTGATTACTGGAAGGTTTTCAGAGTTACCGGGAATGACGAATGGGTTCCGGTGTTCACCGGGGGGGGGGGGGCAACCCACCCCGGGGAAGCCCATAGGCCTTGGGGGTGGCGCACCAGCCCTTAGTGGTCTGGTGGGACAGCCCAAGAAGGCCCTATGCGCCATAGGAAGAAAATCAAAGAGAAAAAAAAGAGGAGGTGGGAAAAGGGGGAAGGACTCCTCCTTCCAAACCTAGTTGGATTTGGTTTGGAAGGGGAGGACTCCCCCCCTTGGCTCGGCCGACCCCCTTGGGGGTCCTTGGACCCCAAGGCAAGTCTCACCCTCTTCCCCCTGTATATACGGAGGTTTTAGGGCTGATTTGAGACAACTTTGCCACGGCAGCCCGACAACATATCTCCACGGTTTTACCTCTAGATCGCGTTTCTGCGGAGCTCGGGCGGAGCTCGAGCGGAGCCCTGCTGAGATTAGATCACCACCAACCTCCGGAGCGCCGTCATGCTGCCAGAGAACTCATCTACCTCTCCGTCTCTCTTGTTGGATCAAGAAGGCCGAGATCATCGTCGAGCTGTACGTGTGCTGAACGCGGAGGTGCCGTCCGTTTGGCACTAGATCGTGGGACTGATCGTGGGACGGTTCGCGGGGCGGATCGAGGGACGTGAGGACGTTCCACTACATCAACCGCGTTCACTAACGCTTTTGCTGTGTGATCTACAAGGGTACGTAGATCGAATATCCCCTCTCGTAGATCGACATCACCATGATAGGTCTTCGTGCGCGTAGGAAATTTTTTGTTTCCCATGCGACGTTCCCCAACATTCATCCCGCCGGCAGGATCGAGCCACACATCGCGAGCCCTCCCTCCATCCACCCCAACTCCCTCACGCTCTCCGACCTCCTCTTCATCAAAGAGAATGGGAAGAGGATGATTGCCCTCCCCGTGATAGCCACCATCGAAGATTCGGTCACAGCCGATCTAGTCGTCCAATCATTAACCACCATTGTCTTGTCCAATCATAAACCGCCACCGTCTGTTGGGTTCCTAAACTGCCACCACACGATCCTCTCACACTTCCCCATTTATAAAACCACCCCTCATCTCCATCTTCTCAATTACAAAAGCCCCCTTTCCTCTCCCTCTTCTCCATTGCAGAACCACCATCTCTCCATTCCTCGTCCAAAGCCAACACCACTCCTCAAGTTAGCTCACTAGAAGCAGATCAATGGGGCTGTGCGACATAATCGCGACCATCGGCGGCGGTGACCAGGAAAAGTTAGACAGATTGACGGAGATACTCTCTTGGTTTAACAACGTCTGGGAGGTGGGGAAGATGTCGCGAGAGATGTCCAAGTATCTGAGAAATAGCGATAGGATGACGATCTACTTCCACGATGGAGTCGTGCGAGAGTCCATCGTGGCCATCGAGTATCTCCTCTGGGTGATGGAATAGATGGATTCATAGAAGGAGAAAGTCAGGCGGAGGTGGTGGGCATACAAATCCAAGGTCGAGCATCTAGAGGATGACCCCTGACAACCCACAAGCGTATGGGATCGCAACAGTTTTCGAGGGTAGAGTGTTCAACCCAAATTTGTTGGTTCGCCAAGGAGAAGCGAAAGAATATTCTCGAGTATTAGCAGCTGAGTGCGTCAGATTCAACCACACCTGAAAGATTAGTGTCTGCAAGCAAATATCAGTAGCAAAGTAGTATGATAACAACGGTGCCAGAAACTATCTGTTGACAAGGCAGACTATTCCTAACTTTTGTATCAATGGCGCCAGTAAGTTGCTCGTGGACGGGAAATATTCTTCCCCGGCAACGGTGTTGGAAAAGGTCTTGCACTACTAGCAGCGGAGTAGCAAGGAACAACAGTAGAAGCAACAAAGTAACAGGAGTAGCAACAGTAGCAGCAAAGTGGCCCAATCCCTTTTGTAGCAAGGCACAAGCCTAGACAAAGTAACATAGCGAGGACCAGTAGTAAAAGACTCGTAGGCAGTGGATCGGTGATGGATGAGTAAGACGGATGTGATTCATCATGTAACAGCTATAACACGGAGAGATATGTGACTAGCTCCCGTTCATCAATCTAATGTAGGCATGTATTCCATATGTAGTCATACGTGCTTAGGGAAAAGAACTTGCATGACATCTATTGTCCATCCCTCCCGTGGCAGCGGGGTCCTAATGGAAACTACGGAATATTAAGGTTTTCCTTTTAATAAAGAACCGGACCAACGCATTAACACGCGGTGAATACATGAACTCCTCATACTATGGTCATCTTCGGGAGTGGTTCCGGCTATTGTCACTCCGGGGTTGCCAGGTCATAACACATAGTAGGTGACTACAACTTGCATGATAGGATCTAAAACACACACATATATTGGTGACAACATAATAGGTTCAGATCTGAAATCATGGCACTCGGGCCCTAGTGACAAGCATTAAGCATAGCCAAGTAGTAGCAACATCAATCTAGAACATAGTGGATACTAGGGATCAATCCCCGTCAAGAACTAACTCGATTAAATGATAGATCTCATCCAACTCATCACCGTCCAGCAAGCCTACGATGAGATTACTCATGAACGATGAAGCGCATCATGGAATTGTCGATGGAGAAAGGTTGATGATGACGATGGCGATGATTTCCCCTCTCCGGAGCCCGAAACGGACTCCAGATCTGCCCTCCAGATGAAGAACATGATGTGGTGGCGCCTCCGTATCACAAAACGCGATGAAACCTTCTCTCTGATTTTTTTCTAGGCTAAACGGAAGATATAGAGCTGAGTTTGGGTGCGGTTGACTCACGTGGGCCCACAAGCCCTCACGGCGCGGCCAGGGGGGTGGTCGCGGCCTGTGGGCTTGTGGCCCACTGGTCCACCTCCTCCGGTGGATCTTTGCACAGGTATTTTTCTTTTATTCCAGAAAAAATCTCCGTAAATTTTCAGGACATTCCGAGAACTTTTATTTTTGCACAAAAACAACACCATGGCAATTCTGCTGAAAACAACGTCAGTCCGGGTTAGTTCCATTCAAATCATGCAAATTAGAGTCCAAAACAAGGGCAAAAGAGTTTGGAAAAGTAGATACGATGGAGACGTATCAACTCCCCCAAGCTTAAAGCCTTGCTTGTCCTCAAGCAATTCAGTTGACAAACTGAAAGAGATAAAAGAAAAACTTTGACGAACTATGTTTGATATTGTTGTTGCAACTATGTCTAACTCATAACCAGAATTTCAGAAGATCACAAGCAAACCACATAAGCAAATGACATCTAGGTCTCACGATAAACTCATATCAATGGCATAATAAACTAGCGAGCAAATATTAATAAGCCTCAAGTGTCAACACTTCGATCAAAACAACATGAAGCGGTACGAATAGATGGTATCTCGCTAGCTCTTTCTGAGACCGCTAAACATAAATGCAGATCACCTTCAAAGACCAAGGGCTGACTAAACATTGTAATTCATGGCAATGAAGATCCAGTCATAGTCATACTCAACACAGTTAAAAGAAAAGCATAAAAATGACAGAGGTGCTCTCTAATTGGTGCTTTTGTAAGAGGAGGATGACTCAACAGGAACATAAATAGACAGGCCCTTCGTAGAGGGAAGCATTGATTTGCAGAGGTGCCAGAGCTCAAGCTTTGAAAATAAAGATAATAATTTTGGGTGGCATGCTTTCATTGTCAACGCAATGACTAGGAGTTCTCAACATCTTCCATGCTACACATGCTATAGGCGGTTCCCAAACAGAAAAGTAAAGTTTTAACTCCCCCACCACCAATCAATCACACTCCACGGGTAGCCGAATCCTCGGGTACCGTCCATACCAACATTAATCCTGGGGGAGTTTTGTTTGCAATTATCTTTTCGATTTGAGCATGGAACTGGGAATTCCAATTACCGGCCCCTTTCTCGTGAATGATAGTGCATAAACACATATCAAGGATAACACGCCTAGCATGGAAGATACCAATAGCCCCCTATCACCACATGAGCGGTTCGGGCATGCAATTTTTTTTATTTCTTGAAGATTTAGAGAGTGGCACATGCAAATTTACTTGGAACGGCAGGTAGATACCGCACATAGGTAGGTATGGTGGACTCATATGGCACAACTTTGGGTTTATGGGAGGTGGATGCACAAGCAGCATTCCCGCTTAGTACAAGTGAAGGCTAGCAAAAGACTAGGAAGCGACCAACTAGAGAGCGACAACAGTCATCAAAATCCATCGAGAGTAACTAACATTGAGTGCAAGCATGAGTAGGACATAAATCACCATGAACATGAACATCATAGAGGCTATGTTGATTTTGTTTCAACTACATGCGTGAACATGCGCCAAGTCAAGCCACTTGAAACATTCAAAGGAGGTACCATCCTATCATACTACATCATAGTCATCTCAACATTCATGTTGGCAACCAAGACAAACCATTATAAGCTCCTAGCTAAGTAAGCATGTCATAAGCAACTATGATCTCTAAGTTGTCATTGCAAACATGTTTCTCTCACAACAAAGCTCAATCAGGCATGATGAGCTAGTCATATTTACAAAAACAAAATAGATCGAGTTCATACCAGCTTTTCCAGGCTCAATCACTTCATCATATATCGTCATTATTGCCTTTCACTTGCACGACCGAACGATGTGAACAATAATAAGCGTTCTCGTGCATTGGACTTAAAGCTGGAATCTGCAGGCAAACACAAAGGAGAAGACAAAGTAATATGGCTCTTTGAAAGCTAAACAGGTATGCATTCAAGAGCCACTAAACATTGTAACCAATATCTTCTACCTTGACCCAAAGAAAAAGAAAACTATCTATACGGGAATGCTCCCAACAAGCAAAAGAAGAAAAGAAAATCTTTTTGGGTTTTCTCAAACTAGATAGTCACACGAAAAGAAAACGAGAAAAATAAAATAAACTAGCATGGATGATACAGTGGCAAAGTGTGAATGCCGGCTAACAAAGTGAAAGCATAAGCTAGAATGTAAAGTCGGTGAAAACACGTACTCCCCCAAGCTTAGGCTTTTGGCCTAACTTGGTCTACTCCCAAGAAGGGAAATAACCAGCTCCGGGGTACTCCGGAGTGGACTGAGGATGCGACTGTTGTGTGAGCTCCTCTGCCTCCCACTGATAAACTGGCATCTGGTACTCGACTGGCGGCTCGGGCACGGACACCTGTGGTTGGGCCAAGTGTAACGCCCCGGACACACGCGCCGGTGGTCGTTACTCCTGGCGGGATCTAGACTGGCCCCACATATCAATACTAGTCTTTTCTGCGCACTTTGTCCTCACTCATGCGCACCCGGGATGAACTTCCCGGTCGGTCACCCATCCTAGAACTACTCAAGCCGAGCATGCTTAACCTGGGAGTTCTGTTTGAATGGGTTTCCGGAAAAGAAGGAATTCCTTATTGATATGAGTAGTCTATCATCCCTAATAAGCCAGGCTATCACATACACCACCACTCAGAGGAACCGACGTCCTCGTCGGGCCACAGGAGCGTTCCCTCTCGGCACAAACGTCTGTGCTTCCAGTCCAGTACATGTGCCATGCCGTGTGCCACGACGGGTCACAAACGTCATGAACAACATGACTGCGCTCCTGTCCGCAAACATCCATGTAACTGCGAGGGTCAGCTCTGATACCAAACTTGTAACGCCCCGGACACACCCGCCGGTGGTTGTTACTCCTGGCGGGATCTAGACTGGCCCCACATATCAATACTAGTCTTTTCTGCGCACTTTGTCCTCACTCATGCGCACCCGGGATGAACTTCCCGGTCGGTCACCCATCCTAGAACTACTCCAAGCCGAGCATGCTTAACCTGGGAGTTCTGTTTGAATGGGCTTCCCGAAAAGAAGGAATTCCTTATTGATATGAGTAGTCTATCATCCCTAATAAGCGAGTCTATCACACCAAGCCCCAATATGCGTAGATGTCCGAGGGCATAATAGTGTACCTGCCTGCATGAAGATTGAACAAAGAAGGAGTAGGCAAAGTAATAGTCTCACGAGTATCCCGACTAAACACCAGGTTATAAATCATCCTTCTACTTATATCTCTATCAAGAAAGTCATGGCGAACCATGCTATCATAATCTAGATATCTCTTGAGAAGAAGAATCTCTTCTTCCTCCTCCAGTCTAATAGGTATCTCAAAGTGTCTAGCAAGACGAGTAGCATAGATACCTCCATAGACAACACCCTTAGAATGGTTCAGGTTCAACCGTTGAGCTACTATAGCGCCCAAGCTATAAGTTTTATCCTTATAAAGGGCTTCGAGCAAGACCGCAAGATCTGGGGAACTAAGCGACCCAGCTTTCCCACGGCCAATCAAACATTTTCCCACAAATAGTGATAAGTACCGAAGCACGGGAAAATGTATGCTAGCAGCTCTAGCGCAAGACACTCCTCTCTCCTCTCCTACAACAATTGTACCAATGAAAGCTTCCAGGTCCCGTGGACGAGGTTCATGAATATCCCCAACGTAAGGTAATTTGCAAACATTGCAAAAATCCCGGAGTGACATGCGCTGGGGGATATCATAAAGTTTGAACTCAACCATAGGAGGATTCTTCCGCAGATAGAAGTTAAAGCTTTGTACGAAGATATTAGTGAGGAGGAGGTATTGCGGACACTTATCTTCAACGAAGGCGGTAAGGCCTACCTTCTCCACCAAGTGATAAAAGTCCTCATAAATTCCAGCGGCGGTAAGAACACGTCGCTTGGCCACTCACACGCTCGAACTTCTGCGACTCGAGGGACCAAATACTTCGGTTTCTTCTCACTCCCATCATCCTTGGGGTCACGGCTTGACGAGCCTCTTAAGAACCTCCTCATCTTTCCCTTTTCTATCTGTGAAAATTTCTGAAATTTTTAGTGATTCTAAGGAAAAGTGAATAAGGCTCAACAAAACTCGCAACAACTACTCCGACAAGTGCTTAGAGACCATATTACGCATCAAAACTACTTGGGACCAGCTAGAATCAGCATGCAAAGCTCAAGAACATGGTCACTAAGGCAGCAAAAATACGCGGAGTATAAGGCACTAGAGAAAAAACTAATTGGACCAATGGAGGAGTCACTTACCAAGGAGTAATTTCCCCAAAACGGTTCGGAGAAAGTGATTTGAGCAAAGAGATCAAAAATCCCAGCAAGAGGAGCAAGAACACGGGTTTGAGCTGCGAAACGATTTTTTCTGGAGGTAGGAGAACTCGATGAGAGAAAGAATGAGTGGAGAGGGTGCATGTGGGCCCCACAAGCCTTGGTGGCGTGACTAGGGGGGTGCCCGCGCCCCTAGGGCTTGTGGCCCACTGGTGTGGCCCCAGACAGACTCTTTTCCTAGTATTTTTTAAAAAATCCAGAAAAAATCATACTTGATTTTCACAACGTTCGGAGAACTTTTATTTTCGGGGTACTTTTCTACCGGACGCTAAAACAGAAAACAGGGAAACCTAAACTAAATCTACCATCTTTATTCTAAGCAACCTAAAGTGAAAGCTTGGAACAGAGGTTTGTGACTCCTCGATTCACCCATCTCATGGTCATCGAAAGAAATCCGTCAGTGAGGTTGATCAAGCCTCTTTGACAAACCTTTTCGAATCGCAAAAGAGAACGGAGAATTTTCAAATAGTCACTAGGTCACCTCAATGGGGATGTTTATCTCCCTAACAAGCAAATCATACTTCATCTTGACACGAGGAATAGGGAATTCAAAGCTCCCAATAAGAATCGATGACATTTTTTTGATGATATTGATGCAATGTACTCGATATTGTTTCTTCGGAAGGTGCACCGTATCCTCATTACCGTTGACATGGAAAGTGACATTGCCTTTGTTGCAATCTATAAGAGCCCCTGCGGTGTTTAAAAAGGGTCTTCCGAGGATGACAGCCATGGCATCGTCCTCGGGAATATCCAAGATAACAAAGTCTGTTAAGATAGTGGTGTTAGCAACCACAACAGGCACATCCTCACAAATGCCGATAGGGAAAGCAGTTGATTTGTCGGCCATTTGCAGAGAGATTTCAGTGGGTGTCAACTTATCTAGTTCAAGTCTACGATAAAGAGAGAGAGGCATAACACTAACACCGGCTCCAAGGTCGCATAACGCAGTTCTAACATAGTTGCCTTTAATGGAGCAAGGTATAGTGGGCACACAGGGATCACCTAGTTTCTTCGGAGTTCCACCCTTGAAAGTGTAATTGGCAAGCATGGCGGAGATCTCAAGATCAGGTATCCTCCTCTTATTAGTCACAATATCTTTCATGTACTTAGCATATGGAGACATTTTGAGCATACATGTCAGATGCATCTGCAGAAAGACGGGTCTGATGATTTCAACGAAGCGCTCAAAATCCTCATCATCCTTTTGATTGGATGGTTTGGGAGGAAAGGGCATAGGTTTATGAACCTATGGCTCCCTTTCTTTACTGTTCTTCCCAGCAGTGAAGTCATTCTTATCGTATCTTCTAGTCTTAGGCTGTGAGTTGTCAAGATCAACACTAGGTTCAGTCTCCACATCCTTATCATTGCTAGGTTGAGCATCAACATGAACATCACTATTGATATTATCATTAGGCTCATGTTCATCACCAGATTGTGTTTCAGCATCAGAGATAGAGACGTCGTTTGTACTCTCAGGTGTAGCAGCAACAGGGTTGCTAGTGCTAACTCCTTGAGAATCTTGTTCAATTCTCTTCGGATGACCCTCAGGATACAGAGGATCCTTGGTCATTCTACCGCCTCTAGTAACAACTCTGACAGAATTGTCATTCAACTCATTGGGCAAGTCATTTTGAGCTTTAAGTACTTGTTCTACCCGAGTAGTAACCATAGAGGCATGTTTACTCAGAAGTTTAAGATCATTAACGTTTCTGTCCGCACAAGCACTTAAATGACTAAGCATACGAGCACTCTGTTCCAATTGTGTGCTAACATATTCATTGAAACTCTGTTGTTTGACAACGAAGTTATCAAATTCATCCATGCATAAGTGATACGTCTCAAACGTATCTATAATTTTTGATGGTTTCATGCTCTTATCTTGTCTTCTTTGGATGTCCGGGGGATAACCCCGGGGTAGGCTCATCAAGCCTATTCCTTCATTTCCGGCCCAATGGACATGGACGTATGAAGATTCCCAAGGCCCAAGTCTTCTGGCCGGCTAGGCATCACCTGCCGGCTACAGGACGAGGCGGCCACCTTTCAGGCCGGCTAGGCAACCCCTGTCGGCTAGAATCCAGGCGGCCTCCTCTTCGGAGCCGGCCTGGTCCCGCCAGCCGGACCGGGGAGGAGGCGGCCACACTTAAGCCGGCTGGCCAAGCAGGCTAGCCGGCCGAGGATCACAAGTCACATCAGATCGTAGTTCAGGAAGAGACCTCACGATTAAAGGTAGCTACGCGTCTGCAAAGGTACTGGATCAGGGCGCCCGGCAGGTACGAGCGTCGGCGGCCATGCCGCTGACCTACCCCGACCCTGATCCATCACCTAGCATAGTGTCGGACCGTCACACTCCCACTCCATTACTGCACTCAGCGTGGGGAACAGTGGAGGCGGTCGTACTACCTGCTCATGAAGAATATCGCGGGTCGACGCTTGACGTACAACGCGTGCTCAGTGTCAACCTTACGCGAGAGCCTCATTGGCCAGCCGACAGGTCCCACAGGCAATCGAGACCATGCAGCCGACGGGCCCCCCATCGACAAGACAAGACCCTTGTGGGCCCCTGGCCAGCCGGCGAAGCTGTCAGCCGGGTCCCACACTTGTACCCTTTATCCATATTGTAGGCCGGCGGGTTCGTCTATAAAACCCCCCGGTCGCCCTCCATGCAAGGGGTCCGATCATTCACCAGTCATTCAACACCACACATTCACCAACCACAGAGAGAGAGGTAGAGACGAGCCGGCTGCTCCCCTCTTCCTCCTCCCAACATAGCTCCAGGAGCGACATTGTACTCTGTTCCTATACATCAAACACTCCGGCAGGATTATGGGTATTATCTCTATGGTGAGCCCTGAACCTGGGTACATCATGCGTCCCATGCGTGTACCAACCTCGTTCCCAGTGCCCACCTTTGTCCCTTTGGTTCTCACTGACTTTAGCCTACCTATGGCATATGTTGTGAGTATTCACTCATATTTGGCGCCCACCGTGGGGCCGATCACAGCATCGGCTGGCTTTACGCGCTGGGTGGGGCCCCGCACCTACACCACCGGATGCATCGCGTCCGGATCCATTTGTATGCCCGTGGAGCCCGCTTTCGACCAGCGACACCCAGGATGATCGACATCCCCGTCCGCCATACAGATTCGGACGAAGATTCTAACGACGAGGTGCTCCCTAGTGTCGTCGTCGCTGCTATGGAGAACCTCAACGTTCTCTTCAGCGACCTTCGTCTCAACGACGGCCCGCGCTACTTTGGCGAGGACCTCGACGTTGAGGCGCTCTACGCTAGCTTCAGCAGGCTCTCTATCGCTGAGATGCCTGCCCACGACGTTTGTCCCAGTAACGTCCTCATCTTTGATGGCCCTCCGCCGTCGGTGGGGTTCTTCACCCCATACCACGTTGCTGCCGTCTCCAACACCATGGAGGTGATGGTTATCGGCGCTGGCACCAGCACGGCTCCCGGCAAGGCCTCCGTAGGCGCTGACGAGCCCGTTGTGGCCACCGCTGATACTCTTCGGGATGCCATCACCGGTCTGAAGACACCTGTCACCACTTCCGCCGACCCTGCTGACGCTCGGGCCTCGCTGGAGGAGGCTCGCAAGCATATCTTGGAGGAGGGCATCGCCGTAGCTTCGGCGAAACGTCGGTTGGAGGCTACGCAGCGCGAGTATAACTCCGCATACGGTCTCACTACGATTTCCGAGGCCCCTAGCCGGCTTGGATCGGTCCGCAGCCGCGGCCGGTTCATCGCCGAGGTTCTAGGCGGTGATCTGCCCACCTACGAGACTCCTGCGGCCAACATGCGAGCGGCGCAGGCAGCCATGGAGGAGATGGCAAGCCTGGAAGGCGAGGAGCGCGCCTTCCAAGAGAAGCGGGTCAAGGATCTCCTTGACGCCGCCAACCAGCAACACGCTCGGCTTGACCCCGGTCAGGATCAATCGGAGTCCCTGGGTCCGAACTCGGGGGCACGCCGCAACTCTAGCGGCCAGCACCACGCAGAAGGATCTTCCTCGCATCGCCCTTCCGGTCGGAGGGGCGAGGGAAGCCATGACCAGCGCTCTCAGCGCCAGAGCGAGCACACATCGGGCTTGCGTCGCGGAGGCGACGAGGGCGATTCGGAGTGTGAGGTTCTTCCCCCGCGAAGAACTCACGTCTCTGGCTCACGAGGCGCCTCCCCTCTCGCCACCGGGGCTGGCGCCCACGCCACCCAGGATGAGTGGGACGCCCGCCGGCGTCTCATCGTCCTGGCCCAGTCAGCCCTCCTAGAGGAAGACAGACCCGTCGGTCCGGCATGCTTCGGCCGCCGGATCTGAGGGGAGCCGTTCCCCCAAGGTTTCACCCTACCTCGGGATATACCAAAATACAACGACACGGCCAAGCCAGAAGACTGGCTGATTGATTACACCACGGCCGTAGGCATCGCCAGGGGAAACAAACGCGTAGCAGTCCGCTACGTGCCACTCATGTTGGCCGGCTCGGCCCGGACTTGGCTTAACAGCCTCCCGGCCGACGGTGTCAACTCCTGGGTGGACTTCGAGGAGGCGTTCGTCCACAACTTTACCGACACCTACAAGCGCCCTGGCCGGCCCCGCGAGCTGGCTATGTGCGTCCAGAAGGCCGATGAACCCCTTCGCGACTACGTCACCCGGTGGACTGAGCTCCGCAACTCCTAGGAGGGGGTGCATGAGGTACAAGCCATCCAATACTTCATTGACGGTTGCCGAGACAGCACCCTCCTCAAGCACAAGCTCATGTGCACCGAGCCCACCTCTCTGGCGGTGCTCATGGCCAAGGCGGACAAGTACGCCATGGCCGACTCCGCAATGCACATGAAGGTGACCGCCTCGGACAAGGTTGTGCCTATGCCGGCTACTCCCAAGCCGGCTAGGGACAACCGAGGCGTCCAGAAGAACTACAAGCGCACGGCGGATCAGATGGATCCCCGCTCCAACAGCAAGTTGGTGGCCAATGTGGAGGGCGAAGCGTCGGCTCCTCAAGCTGGCCCTCCACGAAAGCGTCCCAACCGGAGCAACCCCAACTAGCTGCCCAAGCAGTCCTTCGAGCAGCTGCTCGACGCCCCCTGCAAGATACATTCTGGGGCACAGCCGTCTTCCCATACCCTTCGAAAGTGCAGCTTTGCGCGCCGGCTGTCGCAAGGGGATGGCCTGCCGGCTCTTTCGAGTGCACAGGCGGCACCTCGTGCACCGGCACCCAACCACGCTCCGCCTCCGCCACCGCCGCCTCGCGATGACGGTCATCACCCAGACGACTATCCTGATCAAGAGGGAGCGTTCGTCGTCTTCACCAGCGAAGGCGATGACAAGCACAGCTTGTGCCAGAGGCGGCGCGAGGTAAACGCCACTGTCCTCCCGGTTCCCCAGTACATGCATTGGTCTGACAAACCAATCACATGGAGCCGGGTGGACCATCCTGCAGTGATGCCCAACCCGGGCTCATACGCACTCGTCCTCGACCCCACCTTCGCTTCCAAAAGGCTCACCTGCCGATTCTCCCAGGTGTTGGTCGATGGCGGCAGCAGAATCAACATCCTCTACCTCGACACTCTCCTCAAGCTCGGGCTCAAGGAGACGGATGTCCTGCCAACCAGCACTGTCTTCCATGGCATCGTGCCTGGGCAGTCCTGCTCTACGATCGGCAAGATTCAACTGGACGTCCTCTTCGGCGACAAAGCCCACTTCCGCCAAGAGTCCATATGGTTTGAGGTAGTGGACCTCAGTAGCCCGTATCACGCGCTGCTGGAAAGACCGGCTCTGGCCAAGTTCACGGCTATTCCGCATTACGCCTACCTAAAGATGAAAATGCCGGGTCCCAAGGGCATCATCGCTGTTGTTGGCGACTACAAGAAGTCGCTCGAGTGTGCCCAAGATAGCAGCCGCCTCGCCGACGCCTTGGTGATTGCTGAGGAGAAGCGGCAGATCGACCGGCTCGTGGCCCAGGCTACCGAGCAGCCGACGATTCCTTCTCCTCCGTCCCAATCGGTCGGCTTGGGCTCTTTCAAGTTGGCTAAAGAGACCAAGGAGGTCCCACTCGACCCTGCCAACCTGAAGTAGTGCGTCACCATCGGGGCTGGCCTCAGCCCCAAATAGGAAGGCGAGCTCGTCGACTTACTCCATGAGAATCGGAACATCTTTGCATGGTCCCCCAAGGACATGCCGGGTGTTCCGAGGAAGTACGCCGAGCACAAACTTCACGTACGACCGGATGCGAAGCCGGTGAAACAACCCCTGCGCTGCTTCGCCGAGGGGAAGCGGCGCATGATCGGAGAAGAAATCATCTGGCTCCTCGCAGCAGGCTTCATCATGGAAGTTTTCCACCCGGACTGGGTGGCTAACCCAGTCCTGGTGCTGAAGAAGAACAACACACGGCGAATGTGTATCGACTACACTAGCCTGAATAAGGCCTGTCCGAAAGACCCTTTCGTGTTGCCTAGGATAGATCAAGTGATCGACTCCACTGCAGGCTGCGAACTGCTGTCATTTTTGGATGCTTATTCAGGCTAACATCAAATCAAGCTGGATCCAGCTGATCGCCCGAAGACCTCCTTCATCATGCCTTTCGGGGTCTACTGCTACACCACCATGACGTGCGGTCTGAAGAACGCAGGTGCGGAATTCCAACGCTGCATGCAGCAGTGCCTACTGCCACAGATTGGCAGAAACATCCACGTCTATGTGGATGACATCGTCGTCAAGACGAAGCAGCACTTCAGCCTCCTTGACGACCTACGGGAGACGTTCGCTAATCTGCACGAATACAAGATCCGGCTCAACCCTGAGAAGTGCGTCTTCGGGGTCCCAGGTGGCAAACTCTTGGGGTTCTTCATATCCACCCGCGGCATCGAAGTGAACCCTGAGAAGATCAGCACCATCGAGCGGATGGTGCGGCCGGCTCGGATACTCGACGTCCAAAAGTTCGCCGGCTGCTTGGCATCCGTCAGCCGGTTCGTCAGCCGACTTGGCGAGATGGCCCTTCCACTCTACCAGCTCATGAAGAAGACGACAAAGTCCGAGTGGAACGACTAGGCGGACAAAGCCTTCCGCGACCTCAAGCGGGTAATCTCGAGCCTGCCAATCTTGGCAGCCCCATCTGAAAAGGGAACCCATACTCATATACATCACAGCGACCACTCGCGTGGTCAGCATAGTGTTGGTAGTTCAGCGTAAAGAGGAAGGAAAGGCCCTGCCAGTGCAGCGCCTTTTCTACTACATTAGCGAGGTCTTGTCCGCCTCTAAGCAGAACTACCCTCATTATCAGAAAATGTGTTATGGTGTTTACCTTGCTGGAAAGAAATTGAACCAATACTTCCAAGAGCATGCCATCACTGTGGTGAGCACTGCTCCTCTTTCAGAGATCATGGGCAACCGTGATGCCACGGGCAGAATTGCCAAATGGTCCATCGCCATGGCGGACCATGATATTCGGTATGAGCCTCGCACCGCCATCAAATCACAAGTGGTGGCCGACTTCTTAGTCGAATGGGCCGAGACCCAGTTCGAGCCACCGCCTCCAGACTCCACGCATTGGCGGATGCACTTCGACGGCTCGAAGATGCGGACAGGGCTGCCAGCCGGCATCATGTTGACGTCTCCAAAAGGGGACCAGCTCAAGTACGCTCTCCAGATCCATTTCGCCGCCTCCAACAACGTCGCCGAGTATGAAGCACTGGCTCATGGCCTCTGGCTTGCCAAGGAGATCGACATCCGGCGGCTCATATGCTTGGGAGATTCAGACTTGGTGGTGCAGCAAGTCTCTGGCGAATGGGACGCCAGGGACGCCAACATGGCGAGCTACCGCTTCCTAATCCACCAGTTCAGCGGCCCTTTCGAGGGTTGTGAGTTCCACCACGTTCCCAGGGCGGAAATTGAGGCGACCGATACACTAGCGAAGATCGGCTCCACGAGACAGGCCATTCCAGCCGGCGTCTCCCTCAAGCAACTCCATAAGCTGTGTATCAAGCCATCTCCCGAGTCGGCATCAATCTTTGTACCGTCCGACTCTACGACACAAGCGCCGTCAGCTCCGCCAGTTACGCCGGCTGCGGACCGTACGCCGATTGCGCTGGCGGCACCGACTCCAAATGCGGCACCGAGTGAATCCATGGTGCAAGCGCCGTCGGCTCCACCAACTACGTCGGATGCGGATCCTATACCGGCTCCATTGGTCCCACCGACTCTAATGGCGGCACCGGCTACAACAACAACCCTGGCTCTGTCCGGGCTGGAATCCTCCTAGTGGGTGGACGTCATGGAGGTAGACGGCGAGCCGGCTGCAGTAATAGCACCAGAGACACCATCAAGCTCGGGGGCTGCAGAAGCTTCCAGCAGTCAAGACGAAGCAGAGGCGACCCTTGTGTCGGCTCCATCATGGGCTCAAGCCATTCTGGCCTTCCTTCTTCGCGGCGAGCTTCCTCAGAACGAGGCGGAGGCGAGACTGATCCAGCGCAGGTCCGCCGCCTACGCCATCATCAACCGCGAACTGGTGCGACGCAGCGCGACCGGCGTGTTCCAACGCTGCATCGAATCAGAAAAAGGGCAGGAGATCCTCAAAGACATCCACCAGGGGGAGTGTGGGCATCACACTGCCTCCAGAACCCTGGTGGCCAAAGCATTCCGCCATGGATTCTACTGGCCCACGACCCTCAAGGAGGACGTGGATCTGGTGGACAAGTGTGAAGGATGCCAACGCTTCAGTGCACAGAACCACATGTCGCCTTCGGCACTCAAGACCATTCCCTTATCCTGGCCATTCGCCGTCTGGGGACTGGACATGGTTGGACCCTTCAAGACGGTTTGCAGAGGGATGGCACATCTTTTGGTAGCCGTCAACAAGTTCACCAAGTGGATCTAAGCCAGACCTATCAAAAAGCTTGACGGCCCCACTGCTGTCAGGTTCATCACAAACATCTCTGTCCGATATGGCGTTCCCCACACCATCATCACCGACAATGGCACCAACTTCGCCAAGGGCGCCCTGGCGCTCTACTGTTCCAAGGTAGGCATCCGGCTCGACTTGGCTTCAGTGGCATACCGTCAGTCGAACGGCCAAGCAAAGAGGGCCAACGGTCTGATCCTAGCCGGCATCAAGCCAAGGCTGGTGGCATCACTGGTCAGGTCAGCCGGCTGCTGGATTGAAGAACTGCCGGCTGTGCTATGGAGCCTCCGCACCACGCCCAACCGGTCGACCGGCTTCACTCCATTCTTTCTGGTATATGGGTCTGAGGCTATTATTCCCACGGATGTCGAGTTCGACTCGCCTCGGGTCACCCTATACACAGAAACGGAGGCGACGGAGGCCAGAGAAGACGGTGTGGATCTCCTCGAATAAGCAAGGGACTTGGCTTTGAGCCGGACGGCCATCTACCAAGAGAAGCTGAGATACTACCATAGCAAAAAGATCAGGCCTCTCTCTTTCAGGGTGGGAGACTTGGTCGTCAGAAGATTCCAGCGCACTGCCGGCCATCACAAGCTCTCACCCCCTAGGAGGGACCCTTCATCATCAGTAGGGCGCTGCACAACAACGCTTACTACCTGATTGACGCCCAAAAGCCAAGGAAGCGCAAGAGGGACGACTCCAGCCAAGAAACGGAACGTCCATGGAATGCGGCGTTGCTTCCCCCGTTCTATTGCTAAAAGGCAAAAGTCAAACAAAGGAAAGAGCATGCACATGTATCTTTCTCCCTCTTCAGGGAACAACAAATGCAATAAAAAAGCATGCTTCATGTTTCTTTTTGTTGAGAGTTTTCACTCAGTGTACGCCCTATGACATGCTTCATTAAGCTCGGGGGCTACACCGCGTACAACCTCTTGCTGGCTTAATCAAGCTCGGAGGCTACGCAGCGCATGCCCCTTGCTGGCTTTAACAAGCTCGGGGGCTCGCTAGCCGCCCGGACGCCCTCCCTTGTAAATGAACACATAGTGTACCGACTGATCCCTGGTCACCTCGTACGAGCCTGTGGGCTGGCTCCGGCCGCTCGGTTTGCGAGGTGACGCCAGGTCAGGTCGGATACATGCAAAGTTCGGCTACACTTGGGTCGCCGTCTCGGGCTGGCTCAATCATATATACGATCTCATTCAAGTCAGCCTCTGATTGGCTTATGTCTTGTTCTTTATGTCTTGATGGCTTCAGATAAGAGAAGTCAACCAAGAATCAAAAGACAGGATCATAAGACAACACGCTTGGCATACGAATATAATGCTGAATATATACATTCACAAAAGCATTGGCCCACGGCCCACGTTCATTACATCCCTCCGGGGGTAGAACAAAACACAAAAGGACACCGGTTACGGGACTGCGACCTCAATGGTCGTCTCGGCCGCTGCTCCTGATGTGGTAGCATCACCGCCTCCGGCTGCTCCTGAGGTGGTTGCGTCGTCTCCCTCGCCGAGGCCGCCAGCTCCGTCCACACCGGAGTCAGCGTACGCCGCACTGCTTGAGGCGGCAGCAGATTCCGCAGCCCAGACCGCTTCGTCGGAGCTTCCATCGGCGTCATAGGGCTGAAGGCCATGCAGATCTTCAGCGATCACACCGCCATCTTCACCCTGCTCCAAAACAAAGTCGTCCCAGGCTGCGTACTCGGCGACGGCGCTAGCTCTCACATGGAGCTCCTCCTCCATGCCTTGCAGCTCCGCCTCTGAGCCGTCGCGCTGGGCGGCCAGCTTGCCCAAGTTCAGGTTCCGATACCATGACTTGGCCAAGCATAGGGCCGTATAAGCCCCAGACCGCGCGGCAGAGGCACGCCAGGCATCCAGGCGCTCTCCACCCACTTCAAGCCAGCGGGCGAGCCGGCTCATGGAAGCCGGCTCCACGCCTTCCGGCCACAAGGCCACCACCATCGACGAGCCTGCGACCTGAAGTTGAGCCACAGACTCGCCCAAGGCGCGCAGGCGGGCCCGAAGGCCCACCCCTATCTCCTCCACGCTCCAGCCGGAGGTAGTATCTACATCCTGTCCGGCCGCGCATCGCTCCGCACGGCACACCTCGACGGCGGTGTCGGCCACGATCTGGGTCTCGGGGAAGAGACCTGGAGTGACGACAACCAAGACGTAAGAGCATTGCAAAAGGAGGAGACGGCAAAAAGACCAAACATAAGACAAGGAAGAGAGACCCACGATGGAAGGCGCCGTCGGTCTCATGAGAGACCTCGAGGACCTCGCGCTCCCGCACCTTACTCGCATGAGTAAGGCGGGCAACTTCCTCCTGGTGGGTCGCCGCAGACTCCAGAGCCTTGGCCAGCTACGTCTGCTTCTGGACAAGGGCCTCATCCTTCTCCCTCTAGGCGTCGTCCTTGAGGTCCACCTCCTTGAGGTGAAGCGACGCGAGGCGGTCCACGTCAGCAGAGTAGGAGGCCTCCTTCTCCTGCAGCGTGGCCCGCAGCCGCTCCAACTCAACCCGGTCGGCCGCCTCGAGCTCCTTCTTCTCCGCCTGAAGAAGGTCCAGCTGCTCTTGGAGCCGGCCACCGGCGTTGCGCAGGGCGTCATGCTCCGCGGTGACCTCGCCCAGCCGGGCTTCAAGCTCGGCAATCTGGCTATCGGCCCCGAGGTGCTGGGTCTGTAGCTCGTTGTATGCGTGTACGTGAGCATCATAAAGCGCCTGCCAAAAGAGAGAAAAAGGGAACAAGATTAGGATTCGACCTGATTAAAAACCTAACCAGCCCGATTCTCGGGGGCTACACCCAATGGGTGCGCTAGCGCGCCCCCACTGAAAAAAACTATGCAGGGAAAAGGGCCTCCAAGAGATTCGGACCGGTCGGCAATCGACCCACCCGATTCTCGGGGTCTACACCCAGTGGGTGCGTTGTCACGCCCCCACTAATGCCAAGAGAAGAGAAAAAAGTACAAAAAACCAAAGAAGGCAATGCCTACCTGGGTGCGGGCTTCCAGGCGCTCCATGTCGCTGCATACCACGCGGGCCGACTGCTCCACCTTCGACCGACTGCTGGAAAACATCGTCACCAGCTCCGGTACGCCGGAAAGAACGGTGCCAGCGGGCAGTCACAGGCGGGCCAAGTTCGCCGCCCGCCATGTCCTCATAGGCCGGCTCCCAGCCCAGCCCTCGGCTCCTGGCACAACAGGGCCGTGCTGAGGAACGACGATGGCGCCGGCTCCTGGTGCCGGCTCGATAGCCAGCTCGGGCGCCGTCCAGGCCGGCACTACCTCCTCCGCAAGAGGCGGATGGGCCGTGTCTGGCGCATCCATGGTCGCCCCTGGGGCGTCAGGGGCCGTGTCCGGCGCTGCAAAGTCCAGCTCCGGCGCGTCGGGGGCCTTCTCGGCCCTGGGAGAGTCAGGGATCGTCTCTAGGTCCACCTGCGCCGACGCTGCCGGTTCGGATGGCTGGGCCCCCTCGGTTCTTGGGGTCGGGCTAGAGGTGGCCTCGCTAGCTGGCTCCTCCGCACGGGCATGTCCGGAGGGGTCATGTCTAGCCTTCGCACGCTTCTCCATCGGCCTCTCGAGCCGGCTGGGGCGAGGCTGACCCACGGCGGCTTCCCCGCAGCCGTGTCCCACCGGCGCTTGGACTCTATCTCAAGCTCCCTCTGTGCAGCATTAGCTACTGCCCAGGCAGCCCGCTCGGCTGCGGAGGCGGTGTCTTCATCCGCATCCTCCGCCTCCCTGTCAAGCAAACCTCCTAAGGAACAAAGCTCATCCCAAGATGGACAAAGGAAACGAGGAGGAAACCATACCCCGCTACTATAGGGACCTGCCTCCGGCCACCACCACGGCGCCTCTTGGCGCCGCCTGCTCGCTCCCCGACAGGAGGACCCGGCGCCGGCCGCTTAGAGGCCGGCCGAGAAGCTGTGGCACCCTTGCCCTTCTTCTCGGCTGCCTCGTCAGCAGCGGTCGCTCCTCCACCTTGACGTCGGCCACGCGTCAGTGGTGGGTTGGTGACCTCCTCCACCTCATCAGAGTCTTCCTCGAAGGCTGCACCAGAACAGAATGAGGCTACCTTGTCGTCGTCCCTCCAGTCTGCTACGGCGGGCCGTGTGTACACCCTAGATGGCTTGCTCCCTTCTGACTCCAGGGGATCCTCTGAGCCGGCGGAGGAGTCTGAGCGGGGTTCCATCGCGCCCTCGTCCTCAATCTCTGAGGCATCGGACACCTCCACATCGGGAGCGGGCTGACGGAGGGACCCCTGCAGGGTCTCGAACAGCTACGAAAAAGAATTCAACCAATGGCTCAGCAACGCCACCGGCTTCGAGACAAAACAGCAGAGAAAAATGGAGTAAAGCTACCATCGGAGGCAGGTGAGCCCTGTTGAACGGGGACATCCCCCACGTCCATTCCCCGCCCTCATCCATGCGTGCGGTGGAGATCAGGTTCACCCTTCGCGCTACAGCGCCCGGGGTGAACCTCTAGGTGGATAGCCGGCATGGATCAAGCCGATCGCTCATCTGGCAGACCAGATGCGGCCGCCTTTGCAGAGGCAGAATCCGGCGGACCACCATGGTGGCGAGAAGGTCGTGGCCGAGGAGGCCGCTCTTGTCCAAGATGTCGAGGTGGGCACAGATAAGCGCCACCTCAGGATGCGGCCTGGGAGTCTTCGCATCCCAGTTTCACCGCGTCGGGGGAGCGATGGCGAACGGGGGCATGTTGAGGGCGTCCTGGGCCGGGTCGGCGCTCTTCACATAGAAGAAACCCTTCTGCCAATGCTTGATGGATTCTTGCAGAGGCATCTGGGGGAAGCCAGACTTCAGGCGATGATGCACCAACGCGGCCCCGCACGGCATCATGGGGCGCGGCCCCTTGAGCTTCTCCACCTTGGATTTATCCATGGCGATGGATTGCTGCTTGAAGAAGAATATGCTGCACCATAGATCGACACGAGGCTCGATCCCCATGAAGCGCTCGCACAGGACCACAAAGGCGGCCAGCTGCAGTATGGCATTCGACGCCAGATGATGCGGCTGCAGGCCGAAGAAATGGAGCCATTCGGCGAAGAAGGAGCTAGCCGGGAGCCTGAAGCCCCGCTAGAAGTGCTCGACGAAGACCACGACCTCTCCCGCGGCGGGTGCGCGAGCGGTCTTGGAGCTGGGGAGGCGCACCAACACTTGGGAGGCCGGGGGCAGCAGTCGATGGTGACGAAGCGCCTCGATGTGCCCCTCGTCGACGTCGCTGCCCAACCACGCTTCTTGCAAGGACGCCTTCTGCACCGACGACTTCTTCGAGGAAGAACCGCCGGCCATGGCTGCGGGTGGCGAGAGCTCGAAGTAGTCGGTGATGTCGCGACGGCGAAGATGAAGAAGAGGAAGGGCGCGAGCTCTTCTTCTCAGGACACAGGGAGGAAGAGAGCACAGATGCAGGGCGATAAGAGGGGGCGAATGGCTTCCTCGGAACCCTCGCGTCCCATTTAAACCCCCACGAAGCGTCATGGGGAGGGGAACCGGTGTGCACCGGGCCCCATTAATCCCGTGTATTAGAGGCGGTAACGCTTCCCTAAGCCCAACCGCTATGGAGTAAATCCGCAGAGGATCTCCCGTGCGGAGGCCGAGGGGGCGTCGTGGAGGGACCCAAGGCCCTGGCCCGGTCCCGTCAGCAGTAATCGCCATCATTACGCCAGGCGGGGCCTGGCACGTGGCGTTCTCCAAAAAGTTACGACTAGACCAAGGCGTCGCTTCGAAGCCACCCGATTTCGAAGCCGGCGTCCTTCGCCGCGAATAGCGGTCAAAATATCAAGATAAATCAACAAGCCGTTGAGGCCGCCTGCCCGCAGGCGGCAGACCTCGCCAGCTTCGGGGACTACTGTCGGGGGGATAACCCCGGGGTAGGCTCATCAAGCCTATTCCTTCATTTCCGGCCAATGGACATGGACGTATGAAGATTCCCAAGGCCCAAGTCTTCTGGCCGACTAGGCATCACCTGTCGGCTAGAGAACGAGGCGGCCACCTTTCTGGCCGGCCAGGCAACCCCTGCCGGCTAGAATCCAGGCGGCCTCCTCTTCGGAGCCGGCCTGGTCCCGCCAGCCGGACTGGGGAGGAGGCGGCCATACTTAAGCCGGCTGGCCAAGCAGGCTAGCTAGCCGAGGATCACAAGTCACATCAAATTGTAGATCAGGAAGAGACCTCACGATTAAAGGTAGCTACGCGTCAGCAAAGGTACTGGATCAGGGCGCCCGACAGGTACGAGCGTCTGCGGCCACGCCGCTGACCTACCCCGGCTCTGATCCATCACCTAGCATAGTGTCGGACCGTCACACTCCCACTCCATTACTGCACTCGGCGTGGGGAACAGTGGAGGTGGTCCTACTACCTGCCCATGAAGAATCTCGCGGGGCGACGCTTGACATACAGCGCGTGCTCAGCGTCAACCTTACGCGAGAGCCTCATTGGCCAGCCGGCGGGTCCCACAGGCAATCGAGACCATGCAGCCGGTGGGCCCCCCATCGACAAGACAAGACCCTTGTGGGCCCCTGGCAACCGGCGAAGCTGTCAGCCGGGTCCCACACCTGTACCCTTTATCCATATTGTAGGCCGGCGGGTCCGTCTATAAAACCCCCCAGTCGCCCTGCATGCAAGGGGCCCGATCATTCACCAGTCATTCAGCACCACACATTCACCAACCACAGAGAGATAGGTAGAGATGAGCCAGCTGCTCCCCTCTTCCTCCTCCCAACATAGCTCCAGGAGCAACATTGTACTCTGTTCCTATACATCAAAAACTCCGGCAGGATTAGGGGTATTATCTCTACGGAGAGCACTGAACCTGGGTACATCGTGCGTCCCATGCGTGTACCAACCTCGTTCCCAGCGCCCACCTTTGTCCCTTCGGTTCTCACCGACTTTAGCCTACCTAGGGCATATGTTGTGAGTATTCACCGACATTGGATGTTTTATGTATCTCTTTATATCCTTTTGGGACTAACTTACAAATTCATTGCCAAGTGTCAGTTCCTATTTTTCCCGTGTTTTTGACTCTTTTCATATCTGATTTTGGAACAGAGTCCAAAAGGAAGAAAAACCCCGAAATGATTTTTTTCCCGAACGGAAGAAGATCAGGGGGCCTCTGGGCCAAGCCAGGTGGGCTCCAGGGAGCCCACAAGCTCCCTCTCCGCCACCAGGGGGAGGCGGTAGTGTGAGGGCTTATAGCCTCCTTGGCCGCCCCCTAACCTAGATCCTTGGCCTATATATTCCCAAATATTCCGCAAAAAATCAGGGGAGCCTCGAAAATACTTTTCTGCCACCACAAGCTTCCGTTTCTGCGAGATCTCATCTGGAGACCCTTCCCGGCACCCTGCCGGAGGGGACTTTGGAGTTGGAGGGCTTCTTCATCATCATCGTCGCCCCTCAAATGACTCGTGAGTAGTTCACTTCAGACCTACGGGTTCGTAGTTAGTAGCTAGATGGCTTCTTCTCTCTCTTGGATTTTCAATACAAAGTTCTCCATGATCTTCATGGAGATCTATCCGATGTAATCTTCTTTGGCTGTGTGTTTGTCGAGATCCGATTAATTGTGGATTTGTGATCAGATTATCTATGATATATATTTGAGTCTTTGCTGATTTCTTATATGCATGATTTGATATCCTTGTAAGTCTCTCCGAGTCTTGGGTTTTGTTTGGCCAACTAGATCTATGATTCTTGCAATGGGAGAAGTGCTTGGTTTTGGGTTCTACCATGTGGTGACCTTTCCCAGTGATAGTAGGGGCAGCAAGGCACACATCAAGTAGTTGCCATCAAGGGTAAAAAGATGGGGGTTTTATCATTGGTTTGAGATTATCCCTCTACATCATGTCATCTTGCTTAAGGCGTTACTCTGTTCTTCTGGACTTAATACACTAGATGCATGCTGGATAGCGGTCGACGTGTGGAGTAATAGTAGTAGATGCAGAAAGTATCGGTCTACTTATTTTGGACGTGATGCCTATAGATATAATCATTGCATAGATATCGTCACGACTTTGCGTGGTTCTATCAGTTGGTCGACAGTAATTTGTTCACCCACCGTGTACTTGCTTTCATGAGTGAAGCCACTAGTAAACACTACGGCCCCCGGGTCTATTCACATCCATCGTTTACACCTCCGCTTTTACTTTGCTTTGTTACTTTGTTGCTTTTAGTTCTCACTGGGAAAACAATCTATAAGGGATTGACAACGCCTTCATAGCGTTGGGAGCAAGCTTTTGTGTTTGTGCAGGATCTTGAGATACTCCTCCACTGGATTGATACCTTGGTTCTCAAACTGAGGGAAATACTTACCGTCGCTGTGCTACATCACCCTTTCCGCTTCAAGGGAACACCAACACAAGGCTCCAAGGCCACGGGGGAAATCCTTTGCATACTTGCCTAGGAAGTCCCTTAAGGCGTAGCCGCAGTTGAAGGATTCCTGGTGCCGTCGACACATCTGTTTCTGGCGCCATTGGAAGATCTTTTGTGCAGTAGCATAGCTGACATCAGAAGCATTTCTGGCGTCGTTGCCGGGGAGGAGAATTCAAGATCTATCCAAGTAGGTCTCACAAACTCTTCTCTTGCATTTAGTTTTGTTGCCAGTTGCCTCTCGTTTTCCTCTCCCCCAATTCACATTTGCCGTTTTCATTTGCCTTTCTCCTTCGCCATTTTCTTTTGCCTTTTTGCTGTTTTCTTTTGCCCGTTTCACTCTCTCTTCCTGCTCATTTGTGTGTGAGATAGTCCATCAATGGCTAGACCCACCACTCCAAAGGACACCCCTGAAAATGAAGTTCTCAATTTCAGGAAAAATAAGGAAGAAAATTTGAAGGACGCTTGGTACAGGATTTGCAATGCTCAAAGTAGATCTACTCGTAAGCAATCCACTACCGTCCTCCTTCGCCGTTTCTATGTTGGAATTTCTCCTTGGAATAGGTATATCCTTGATACCATTGTAGGCAGGAACTTTTAGGGGAGCCATACTATTGACTCCTACAGACCTATCATTAATTTGGTAGGCTCACCCCCGCTCATGGTTAATGGAACTATCTTGGCCCTGGAACAGGTGATGCAAAGGCTTGACGCTATTGAAAACAAAATTGCCACAGTTGAACTTATTGAGGGTTTGGATAGAAAGATACACAATCAAATTACTCAGTACGGATCCAAAGTGGGAAACTTTTTGAAAAATCTAAAGGAGAAGGAACATATAGTTAATGATTCTTCTAGAATTGGCAAATTCGAAGATGTCATAACCAACTTGGGTTCCGCTTTTGCCGCTGTGCAAAATACTCCAAATATTACTCTCAAAAAGACCGTCAAGCCTGTTTTTGTTCCTAAAGTTAGTGGTGAGTCATCTAATAAAAATGAAAATCTTAAGATTATAAATGATCACACTACCTATGGTTTGAGCACCAAAGATGACTATACATGATTCCATCACTTTTTGCCTAGCTAAGGGCGTTAAACAAAAGCGCTTGTTGGGAGGCAACCCAACGAATCTATCCTTTTTCTTTCTGTTTTGTGTTTTCCACGCTTTCATAATTCTTTTATGATAGTGTTTTTTGTGGTTCTTTTTGCGTTTGTGCCAAGCAAAACCGTTATGACTAGTCTTGGCGATGATCGTTTGGTCATGCTGGAAAAGACAGAAACTTTCTGCTCACGAAAAGAATTTTCTTTTTTTTCTATAAGAGCTTTTTAGTTGATTCTTTGTGCTGCTGATTCCTATGCAAATTCTTTAGACTGTCGTAATTTTACAGAATTTGTTAAGTACGAGAGGTATACGAAATATACAGATTGCTACAGACTGGTCTGCTCTTAACAGATTATGTTTTTGTTGTGTTGGTTGCTTATTTTGATGAAACTATGGATAGTATCGGGGGGTATTAGCCATGGAAGATTGGAAGTACAGTAACCCAACATCAGCACAAGTAGAATTTAAGTTTGCTACGGTACCTAAGGAAGTGGTGGTTTGCTTTCTTGTACTAATGTTATCACGAGTTTCTGTTTAAGTTTCGTGTTGTGAAGTTTTCAAGTTTTGGGTGAAGTTCTTATGGACAAAGAGATAAAGAGTGGCAAGAGCTCAAGCTTGGGGATTCCCAAGGCACCCCAAGAGATTCAAGGATGCCTTAAAATCCTAAGCTTTGGGATGCCCCGGGAAGGCATCCCCTCTCTCGTCTTCAATCAATCGGTAACATTACTTGGGGCTATAATTTTATTCACCACATGTTATGTGTTTTTGCTTGGAGCGTCTTGTATCGTAGGAGTCTTTTATTTTTTTGTTGTGTCACAATCATCCTTGCTGCACACCTAGAGAGAGAGACATGCACACACCATGATTTTCTCGAGCTTCACTTATATCTTTTGGTAGACAATTCATCTCACATGTGCTTCACTTATATCTTATAGAGCATAGCGGTGCGTGGCTTGGTAGTTGATCTATGCTTTGAAAGTAGTCTCAAAAGGGGTAGTTATCCAAAGGGATACGAAAACTTCCACCTTCATGTGCATTGAATAGTTAGAGAAGTTTGATTCATCTCAATTAGTTTTGAGTTGTGGTTATGGTAATTTTGAAGTCATGCTATTAAGGTGTTGTGGATCTAGAAATAGTTGTGTTGAAGTTAGTGATTCCCGTAGCATGCACGTATGGCGAACCGCTATGTGATGAAATCTGAGCATGATTAGTATATTGATTGTCACCCTTTGCGTGGCGGTCGGGATCGAGCGATGGTTTATACCTACCAACCCTTCCCCTAGGAGTATGCGTTGAATCCTTTGTTTCGATTACTAATAAAACTGTTGCAACAAGTATATGAGTTCTTCATGACTAATGTTGAGTCCACGGTTTAGATGCACTTTCACCTTCCACCATCACTATCTTCTTAGTTCCGTGCAACTTTCGCCGGTGCACAAAACCCACCATTAGCCTCCCTCAAAACAGCCACCATCCCTACCTACTATGGCTTTTTGAAAGTCATTCCGAGATATATTGCCATGCAACTACCACCATGACATGTGCCACCACGTCTACATTGACATTGCATGATAGTAATATAGCTAGCATGATGTTTCCATTGATGTCTATGCCTTGCTAGATCATTGCCTCGGTACACTACCGAAGGCATTCCATATAGAGTCATAGTTGCTCTAAGTTTTGAGTTGAAAGTGTGATGATCATCATTAATGGAGCATTGTCCCATGTGAGGAAATAAAAGCGGCCAAAGAAGCCCACCAAAATAAAAAATAAAAAAAGAGGCCAAAGAGCCCACCAAAAAAAATGATGAGAGAAAAAGAGAGAAGGGACAATGCTACCACCTTTCCACACTTGTGCATATTAAGCACCATGATCTTTATGATTGAGAGTCTCTCATTTTGTCACCACCATATAGCTAGTGGGAAATTTTCATTATATAACTTGGCTTGCATATTCCAATGATAGGCTTCCTCAAAATTGCCTTAGGTCTTCGTGAGCAAGCAAGTTGGATGCACACCCACTAGTTTTCTTTAAGAGCTTTCACATATTCATAGCTCTAGTGCATCATTTTTATGGCAATCCCTACTCATTCACATTGATATTTATTGATGAGCATCTCCACAGCTCATTGATATGCCTAGTTAATGTGACTATCTTCTCCTTTTTTGTCTTCCAACCTCCACCACATTCCACACCATCTATAGTGCTATAACCATGGCTCACGCTCATGTATTGCGTGAGAGTTGAAAAGGTTTGAGAAAGTAAAGGTGTGAAAAAATTACTTGGCCAATACCGGGGTTGTGCATGATTTAAATTCATTGTGCAATGATGATAGATCATAGCCAGACTATATGCTTTTGTAGGGATAACTTTCTTTTGGCCTTGTTATTTTGAAAGTTCATGATTACCTTGGTAGTTTGCTTGAATTATTATTGTTTCCACGTCAATAGCAAACTACTGTTTTGAATCTAATGGATCTGAACATTCACGTCACATAAGAGGAATTACAAAGGACACCTATTCTAGGTAACATGAAAGCATCAAAATTCATTCTTTATCACTTCCCTACTCAAGGACGAGCAGGAGTTAAGCTTGGGGATGCTTGATACGTCTCAAACATATCTATAATTTTTGATGGTTTCATGCTGTTATCTTGTCTTCTTTGGATGTTTTATGTATCTTTTTATATCTTTTTGGGACTAACTTATTAATTCAGTGCCAAGTGCCAGTTCCTGTTTTTTCCGTGTTTTCGACTCTTTTCGGATCTGATTTTGGAACGGAGTCCAAACGGAAGAAAAACCCCAAAATGATTTTTTCCCAAACGGAAGAAGATCAGGGGCCCTATGGGCCAAGCCAGGTGGGCTCCAGGGAGCCCACAAGCTCCCACTCCGCCACCAGGGGGAGGCGGTAGTGTGAGGGCTTGTGGCCTCCCTGGCCGCCCCCTGACCTATATCCTTGGCCTATATATTCCCAAATATTCCGCAAAAAATCAGGGGAGCCTCGAAAATACTTTTCCGCTACCGCAAGCTTCCGTTTCCACGAGATCTCATCTGGAGATCCTTCCCGGCACCCTGCCGGAGGGGACTTTGGAGTTGGAGGGCTTCTTCATCATCATCATCGCCCCTCCAATGACTCGTGAGTAGTTCACTTCAGACCAACGGGTCCGAAGTTACTAGCTAGCTGGCTTCTTCTCTCTCTTGGATCTTCAATACAAAGTTCTCCATGATCTTCATGGAGATCTATCCGATGTAATCTTCTTTGGCGGTGTGCTTGCCGAGATCCGATGAATTGTGGATTTGTGATCAGATTATCTATGATATATATTTGAGTCTTGGCTGATTTCTTTTATGCATGATTTGATATCCTTGTAAGTCTCTCTGAGTCTTGGGGGTTTTGTTTGGCCAACTAGATCTATGATTCTTGCAATGGGAGAAGTGCTTGGTTTTGGGTTCTACCATGTGGTGACCTTTCCCAGTGACAGTAGGGGCAGCAAGGCACACATCAAGTAGTTGCCATCAAGGGTAAAAAGATGGGGTTTTTATCATTGGTTTGAGATTATCCCTCTACATCATGTCATCTTGCTTAAGGCATTTCTTTGTTCTTATGGACTTAATACACTAGATGCATGCTGGATAGCGGTCGACGTGTGGAGTAATAGTAGTAGATGCAGAAAGTATCGGTCTACTTGTTTTGGACGTGATGCCTATAGATATAATCATTGCATAGATATCATCACGACTTTGCGCGGTTCTATCAATTGCTCGACAGTAATTTGTTCACCCACCATCTACTTGTTTTCATGAGAGAAGCCGCTAGTAAACACTACGGCCCCCGCATCTATTCACATCCATCGTTTACACCTCCGCTTTTACTTTGCTTTGTTACTTTGTTGCTTTCAATTCTCACTTGGCAAACAATCTATAAGGGATTGACAACCCCTTCATAGCGTTGGGAGCAAGCTTTTGTGTTTGTGCAGGATCTTGAGATACTCCTCCACTGGATTGATACCTTGGTTCTCAAACTGAACGAAATACTTACCGTTGCTGTGCTACATCACCCTTTCCGCTTCAAGGGAACACCAACGCAAGGCTCCAAGGCCACGGGGGAAATCCTTTGCATACTTGCCTAGGAAGTCCCTTAAGGTGTAGCCACAGCTAAAGGATTCCTCGTGCCATCGACATATTTGTTTCTGGCGCCATTGGAAGGTCTTTTGTGCAGTAGCATAGCTGACATCAATAAGCGAGCAAGTTTATCAAAAGGAATATCACTCTCATCAAACCTATGCAGAGAATTTATTTCTACTACCTGTATCGGGTTATCGAGACCATGGATCTCTTCGATAGGTGGTAGATTTTTTACATCTTCAGATTTAATGCCTTTCTCTCGCATAGATTTCTTGGCTTCTTGCATATCTTCTGGACTGAGGAATAGAATACCTCTTTTCTTCGGAGTTGGTTTACGATGTGGTTCAGGAATAGTCCAAGCGTTCTCATTGCACAAGATGTTATTCAATAGAATCTCAACTTGTTCTACAGTTTGTTCCCTAAAAACACTACCGGCACAACTATCTAGATGGTCTTTGGAAGCATCGGTCAGTCCATTGAAGAAGCTATCAAGTATTTCATTCATCTCAAGAGGGTGATCAGGCAAAGCATTCAGTAGCTCGATGAGCCTCCCCCAAGCTTGTGGGAGACTCTCTTCTTCAGCTAGAGCAAAGTTGTATATTTCCTACAAGGCAGCTTGCTTCTTATGGGCAGGGAAATATTTTTCAGAGAAGTAGTAGACCATATCCTGGGGGCTACGCACACAACAAGGAGCAAGAGAAGTGAACCAGGTCTTAGCATCATCCTTTAGCGAGAAAGGAAACAACTTGAGGATATAGTAGTGGTGGATCTTTTCCTCACTAGTGAATAGGGTGGCTATATCGTGCAGTTTGGTAAGATGGGCTACAACCGTTTCAGACTCATAACCGTGAAAAGAATCATATTCGACCAGAGTGATTAACTCAGGGTCGATAGAGAATTCATAATCCTTATCGGTCACAAAGATAGGTGAAGTGGCAAACTTCGGGTCATATTTCATCCTAGCGATCAGAGATTTTTCTTTCCACTTGCATAAGTTCTCAACATCGTAGCTATCCTTACACGCAAGAAAATCCTCAGCTATCTCTCCCTCCATAACATAGCACGTATCAGGCATAACATGCAATTCAGGCATAGTAGCAGGTTCTACTTCAATAGTATCAGCAGTTTCAGAAGTATCATCACATCTAGCAGCAACTCTAGCAATATGTGCATCAAGGAATGCACCTAGTGGCAAAGCAGTATCAGGCATAGTATCAAGCATAGCATCATCAGGCATAGTATCAAGCATAGCATTATCAGGCATAGTATCAAGCATAGCATCATCAGACATAGTATCAAGCATAGCATCATGGACAACAGAAGTAGCATCATCAAGCACAGGTGACATATCAAGATTTCTAGCAGGAGGCGATGTCGCAAACTTACTCAAAACTTAAGGTGAATCAAGTGCTGAGCTAGATGGCAATTCCTTACCTCTCCTCGTAGTGGAAGGTAGAATTTTAGTTCTTGGATCTTTCGGATTCCTCATAGTGATCAACAGACGTCAATCCCAAGTGACTCAGAGAATATAGCTATGCTTCCCCGGCAACGGCGCGAGAAAAAGCCTTGACAACCCACAAGCGTATGGGATCATAGCAGTTTTCAAGGGTAGAGTATTCAACCCAAATTTGTTGGTTCACCAAGGAGAAGCGAAGGAATATTCTCGAATATTAGCAGCTGATTGTGTTAGATTCAACCACACCTGAAATATTAGTGTCTGCAAGCAAAGTATCAGTAGCAAAGTAGTATGATAACAACGGTGCCAGAAACGATCTGTTGACAAGGCAGACTATTCCTATCTGTTGTATCAATGGCGCTAGTAAGTTGCCCGTGGACGGGAAATATTCTTCCCCGGCAACGGTGTCGGAAAAGGTCTTACACTAAGTAGCAACGGAGTAGCAAGGAATAGCAGTAGCAGCAGCAACAAAGTAACAGTAGTAGCAACAGTAGCAACAAAGTGGCCCAATCCCTTTTGTAGCAAGGGACAAGCCTAGACAAAGTAACATAGCGAGGACAAGTAGTAAAAGACTCGTAGGCAGTGGATCGGTGATGGATGAGTATGACGGATGTGATTCATCATGTAACAGCTATAACACGGAGAGATATGTGACTAGCTCCCGTTCATCAATCTAATGTAGGCATGTATTCCGTATGTAGTCATACGTGCTTAGGGAAAAGAACTTGCATGACATCTATTGTCCATCCGTCCCGTGGCAGCGGGGTCCTAATGGAAACTACGGGATATTAAGGTTCTCCTTTTAATAAAGAACCGGACCAGCGTATTAACACTTGGTGAATACATGAACTCCTCATACTATGGTCATCTCCGGGAGTGGTTCCGACTATTGTCACTCCGGGGTTGCCGGGTCATAACACATAGTAGGTGACTACAACTTGCAAGATAGGATCTAAAACACACATATATTGGCGACAACATAATAGGTTCAGATCTGAAATCATGGCACTCGGGCCCTAGTGACAAGCATTAAGCATAGCCAAGTAGTAGCAACATAACATAGTGGATACAAGGGATCAATCCCCGTCAAGAACTAACTCGATTACATGATAGATCGCATCCAACTCATCAACGTCCAGCAAGCCTACGATGATATTACTCACGAACGATGAAGAGCATCATGGAATTGTCGATGGAGAAAGGTTGATGATGACGATGGCGACGTTTTCCCCTCTCCGGAGCCCGAAACGGACTCCAGATTTGCCCTCCAGATGAAGAACATGATGTGGCGGCGCCTCCGTATCGCAAAACGCGATGAAACCTTTTCTCTGATTTTTTTTCCAGGCGAAACGGAAGATATAGAGCTGAGTTTGGGGGTGGTGGAGCCACGTGGGCCCCACAAGCCCTCACGGCACGGTCAGGGGGGGGGGTGGCCGCGGCCTGTGGGCTTGTGGCCCACTGGTCCACCTCTTCCGGTGGATATTTGCGTAGGTATTTTTCTTTTATTCCACAAAAAATTTGCGCAAATTTTCTCGACATTCCGAGAACTTTTATTTCTCCACAGAAACAACACCATGGCAATTCTGCTGAAAACAGCGTCAGTCCGGGTTAGTTCCATTCAAATCATGCAAATTAGAGTCCAAAACAAGGGCAAAAGAGTTCGGAAAAGTAGATACGACGGAGACGTATCAACTCCTCGATCAAATACGAGGTGTCATTCATGACGGTGTTGTGCCAGGAGGAACCACCGAATCTTCATCCTCTAGTCGCAATAGGAGGCAGTCGGTTGGCGCGACGACACTTCCCCGCCATTCTCCATAGATCCATTGCCACTCTCATCATATCAATGGCGGCGGTGGGGTTTAGGGTTAGTTTTGCCCTCGACCTGATTTTCCATCTGCTCAGGCTTCCAGTGAGGGTGTTGGCATAGTCATGTTGCAGTGTTCTTTAGCCTTTTGCTTGAGTGCAAGTAATTTGTCCATTGCTCTTTTGGTTACATATCCTGTACGTGTTTTGATAATCTTCATGTACTGCAAGTACATGCCACTGACATCCCTGACAACAGCAAAAAAATATTTGCTATGTGGATTGGTAAATTTGATAAAAGTGAAAGGAGTCTTATGACAGTAGGCATGTGTGCTAGTTTGTGGACTTTATGGAAAAATAGAAATAGAGTGGTGTTCGATAATACCAGGGTGGTTGATCCCCGTGTTCCATGTTAACTTCATGTTGCATGTTCTTTTATTACTTTCAATGGAGCATGATAATGATACTGGTTATATCAAGCCCTATTTTTTTACTACTTCCTAAATTACGGCAGTAATTTTGCATGTTGCAAAATTCTTGTTAATTTAGCATTGAGTTATGTGAACTTAGTATTCAAATTGGTATGTGTGTGTGCTTGTGACAGATTACCTTGTCATTTTGCAATTGGCATATTGTTAGTTTTCAAACAACAAATGTCATTATATTTATATGTATATAATCTGAAAATTACCATTCTTTATATGCCATATAGTTGTGAACACAACAATGTTTTCACAGGTAAAAGTACTTGTTATACTGTTTCTACCATATTAACATAGTCATATGCACACTATCAAATGAACACATCATTTAACGTGTACATTATATCAAAAGGTGCATTGTATGAAGTTTGATCAGTTTTCTGTGGGCTACATGATGCTTGCATTTTAGCATATTTTATGAAATTGTCTATCCAAATGCCATTCTTTATATGTATTGTGTCTTGAATTTCCATTCTTTATTTGTTAAAGGTGGGAGCATGGATGTGTTGTTGAAGCTCATGGACATGAAGAAAAGAGGATTCTTCAGTTTTATGCATTATTAGTTATGTGAGGATATTAAGTTGTGTATTTGATGATCAGATCTTTTTATGTATTTAAGAGTGGCTTGAAACTTGTGGTAACCAAACTTAGATCATTAACATTATAGAATTGGGCCTTATGTATTTAAGAATCTGCTAACGAAGACTCAGCACCATTTGATTGTTGCATGTGTACATACATTTATACATTTAATTCAACATGTGGCCACGGTGGACATGTCAGATAGAGGATATCACGAGATAGGTGAGAGGTTGGATTTGGATATCAGGAGAGATGATATTCTATTAATTTTTTTAATGTACTACAAACAAGTCATAGCTTACGTTGCTCAATATTTATCATGCTCGCTTCTTCATGTGTGATTGTTGGACTAGTGTTGTGGTATTTTCGCACGACAGATGCCAGGGTTGGCTTACAGAGGTGAGAGCAAGGCCGACATGGAGATCCAGAACGGGTTGGGCAACAACACGCGGTGGTTTACCCAGGTTCAAGGCCCTCGTGTGGAGGTAACACCCATACTCCTCCATGTGTGGTGTATATGGAGAGTATATGGTGGTAAATTGTGCTCCTTGAGTTGTCTGGAGGAAGAAGAAGGAGGCTGGGAGCTCTCCTCTTCTCCTGGAATGTGGGGAATGAGAGAATGGGGGAGCTAGGGAGAATCCTCCTCCTCCTGTGCGTGTGTCCGTGGGTTGGCTCCCTGGGTCACCTTATAAAGGGGTGCCCACGGGACAAAGCATGTCCCACGTGGCCTAACTCTACTGTTGGGTATGATGGGTGAGGGGGCCCACATGGCCTAACTTCACTGTTGGAGATGATGGGTGCATAGTGGTGCAGACTGGACTCCTCGGGTGAAGTGATGCATGTTGCAGCGTCCTTGCGTCGTGTCTAATGGGATGTTGCAGCTGACTTTGGTGGGCTCCACTCGGATAGGTCTCCACCCGGACAAGTCTCTAGCCGGACGGGTTCCAACCGAACAGATCTCCAGCCAGACGGGTTCCAGCCGGACGGGTCTCCAACCAGCAGTAGGACAGGTCTCCAGCCGACAGTCGGACAGGTCTCCAGCCGACAGTCGGACAGGTCTCCAGTCGACAGTCGGACAGGTCTCCAGCCGGCAGCCGGACAGGTCTTCAACCAGACAGGTTCCAGCCAGACGGGTCCCAGCCAGCAGCCGATAGCGGGAAAGGTCTCAAGCCAGCAGCCGGACAGGTCTCTAGTTAGCATCCGGACAGGTCTCCACCTTGCAGCCGGACAGGTCTCCAGCCAGCAACCGGACGGGTCTCCAGCCAGACGATCTTCTGTCTTATCTCCTTCGATCGTGTTTGTTGATTCGCGGGGTATGGTGTATCGGGGGCAATTCCTGTGATGTTTTAAAATGTTGTATTGTCTTCTTTAGCCTACCCGAGGGTCATCCCGCTGACAGTAGTCTTCGAGCTTCGAGTCCCGCGAAGGCTTTTTGTCGTTGTCGTAGAACATGGCGATGTCGAAACACGGCCAGGTGCGGCGAGGAGTCTGTCGGTTCTTGCACGTGCAGTGCTGTCGAGCGAGGACGCGGAGTCCGCTAATTCCTTGCGCGCAGGGTACTACCATGCATGGACGCAGAGTCCGCTGGCTCTTGCGCACGAAGCGCTGCAGAGCGAGGACGGGGAGTCCACTGGCTCTTGTGCACGGGGCACTACCACGCGCGGAGGCGGAGTCTGCTGTCTTTTCGCGTGGAGCGCTGATACGTCCATTTTGCATCATGTTTTCTTGTTGATATTTATCGCTTCTTGGGCTGTTATTTCACTTCACGGTACTATTCTTATGCCTTTTCTCTCTTATTTTGCAAGGTTTACATGAAGAGGGAGAATGCCGGCAACTGGAATTCTGGCCTGAAAGTGGAGCAAAGTTGAGATACCTATTCTGCGCAACTCCAAACGCCGTGAAAATCAACGAGGATTTTTTTCTGGATTTATCAAAAATAGTAGGCCGAAGAAGTGCTAGAGGGGCGCTAGGGGGTGCCCACAAGCCTGCACGGTGCAGCCACCCCCCAGGCCGCGCCATGAGGGCTTGTGGGCAGCCTGCTGGCCCACTTGCCTCCCTCTTTTGCTATATGAAGGGTTTCGTCCAGGAAAAAATCAAGGAGGAACTTTTTTGTGGATTCGCGGCCGCCACGAGGCGGAACTTGAGCAGAACCAATCTAGAGCTCCAGCACGACGATCGTGCCGGGGAAACTTCCCTCCCGGAGGGGGAAATCGTCGCCATCGTCATCACCAACATTCCTCTCATCGGGGGGGGGGGACTCGTCACCCTCAACATCTTCATCAGCACCATCTCATCTGCAAACCCTAGTTTATCACTTGTAACCAATCTCCGTCTCGCGACTCCGATTGGTGCTTGTAAGGTTGCTAGTAGTGTTGATTACTCTTTGTAGTTGATGCTAGTTGGATTACTTGGTGGAAGAGTTTATGTTCAGATTCTTGATGCTACTCATTACCTCTTTGGGCATGAATATAATTATGCTTTGTGAGTAGTTACTTTTGTTCCTGAGGACATGGGATAAGTCATGCTAATAGTAGTCATGTGAATTTGGTATTCGTTTGGTAATTTGATATGTTGTATGTTGTTTTTCCTCTAGTGGTCTTATGTGAACGTCGACTACATAACACTTCACCATTATTTGGGCCTAGAGGAAGGCATTGGGAAGTAGTAAGTAGATGATGGGTTGCTAGAGTGACAGAAGCTTAAACCCTAGTTTATGCGTTACTTTGTAAGGGGCTGATTTGGATCCACTAGTTTAATGCTATGGTTAGACTTTGTCTTAATTCCTCCTTCCTAGTTGCGGATGCTTGCGAGAGGGGTTAATCATAAGTGGGATGCTTGTCCAAGTAAGGGCAGTACCCAAGCGCTGGTCCACCCACATATCAAACTATCAAAGTAACGAACGTGAATCATATGAACATGATGAAAACTAGCATGACAGAAATTCCCGTGTGTCCTCGGGAGCATTTTTCCTCCTATAAGACTTTGTCCAGGCTTGTCCCTTGCTACAAAAGGGATTGGGTCACGTTGCTGCATCGTTGCTACTTTTGATACTTGTTGCTTGCTACGAATCATCTGACCACAAAATCACTTGTTACCGATAATTTCAGTGCTTGCAGATATTTCCTTGTTGAAAACCACTTGTCAGATCCTTCTGCTCCTCGTTGGGTTCGACACTCTTACTTATCAAAAGGACTACGATTGATCCCCTATACTTGTGGGTCATCAAGCGCTGCCTTGGATGGACGCGGAGTCCACTGGCTCTTGTGCGCGGGGCACTGCCATGCGCGGATGCGGAGTCTGGTGGCTCTTGTGCGTGAAGTGCTGATGTGCATGGACGCGGAGTCCACTCGCTCTTGTGTGCGGGGCACTGCCATGCATGGACGCGGAGTCCGGTGTCTCTTGCGCACGAACCACTGATACGTCCATTTCACATCATTCTTTTATGTTGATATTTATCGCTTTATGGGCTGTTATTACACGTCACGGTACAATACTTATGCCTTTTCTCTCTTATTTTATAAGGTTTACATGAAGAGGGAGAATGCGGGTAGCTGGAATTCTGGTATGAAAAAGGAGCTAGTTTGAGATACCTATTCTGCGCAACTCCACAAGCCGTACAAACCAACGAGGAATTATTATGGAATTTATAAAAAATACTGGATAGAATAAGTACCAGAGGGGAGCCACCAGGAGGCCACAAGCCTCCCAAGCGCGGCCTACCCCCCTGGCCGCGCCTAGGTGGCTTGTGGGCCCCCTGTTGCCCCTATGGCTACCATCTTTTGCTATAAGGAGGGTTTCGATCCAAAAAAAATCAGGAGGAGGCTTTCGGGAGGAGTCGCCGCCGCCACAAGGCAGAACTTGAGCAGAACCAATCTTGAGCTCCGGCAGGGTCGTCCTGCAGGGGAAACTTCCCTCCCGGAGGGGGAAATCGTCGCCATCGTCATCACCAACACTCCTCTCATCGGAGGGGACTCATCACCATCAACATCTTCATCAGCACCATCTCATCTCCAAACCCTAGTTCATCTCTTGTAACCAATCTCTGTCTCGCGACTCCGATTGGTACTTGTAAGGTTTCTAGTAGTGTTAATTACTCTTTGTAGTTGATAATAGTTGGATTACTCGATGGAAGATTATATGTTCAGATCATCAATGCTATTCAATACCTCTCTGGTCATGAACATAATTATGCTTTGTGAGTAGTCACTTTTGTTCCTGAGGATATGGGATAAGTCTTGCTATAAGTAGTCATGTGAATTTGGTATTCGTTCGATATTTTGATAAGTTGTATGTTGTCTCTCCTCTAGTGGTGTTATGTGAACGTCGACTACATAACACTTCACCATTATTTGGGCCTAGAGGAAGGCATTGGGAAGTAATAAGTAGATGATGGGTTGCTAGAGTGACAGAAGCTTAAACCCTAGTTTATGCGTTGCTTCGTAAGGGGCTGATTTGGATCCACTAGTTTAATGTTATGGTTAGACTTAGTCTTAATTCTTCTTTCGTAGTTGCGGATGCTTGTGAGAGGGGTTAATCATAAGTAGTATGTTTGTCCAAGTAAGGGAAGCACCCAAGCACCGGTCCACCCACATATCAAACTATCAAAGTAGCGAACGCGAATCATATGAACATGATGTATACTAGCTTGACAGAAATTCACATGTGTCCTCAGGAGCACTTTACCTCCTATAAGAGTTTGTCCAGGCTTGTCCCTTGCTACAGAAGGGATTGGGCCACTTTGCTACACCTTTGTTACTATTGTTACTTGCTACTCGCTACGAATTATCTTACCACACAACTATCTGTTACCGATAATTTCAGTGCTTGCACAGAATACCTTGCTGAAAACCACTTGTCAGTTCCTTCTGCTCCTCGTTGGGTTCGACACACTTACTTATCGAAAGAACTACGATATATCCCCTACACTTGTGGGTCATCAAGCGTTGTCATGCGTGGACGCGGAGTCCACTGGCTCTTGTGCGCGGGGCACTGCCATGCATAGACGCAGAGTCTGGTGGCTCTTGCGCGCGAAGCGCTGCCATGCATGGACACGGAGTCCACTGACTCTTGTGCATGGGGCACCGCCATGCGCGGACACGGAGTCCGCTGGCTCTTGCGCGTGAAGCGGTGCCGTTGTCGTGGCCGAGATTGCCGATGGCGGCCAGCTGCGGGCTGGAACCAACAACAGATTTCTTCTAGTGGGGCCGCGCCTCCGGGTGTAGGCTCGGAGCCTTCGGGCGACTCGAAGAGTCGTGCGAAGGCTTCTTGCTTTTGATGTAGCAAAAGGTTTGCTGATGGCAGCTGAATGCAGGCTACAGCCGGCGTAGATTTCTTCCAGCGGGGGCATGCCAGCGCACCCACTGGGTGTAGCCTCCGAGCCTTCGGGCAATTCGAAGAGTCGTGCGGAGGCTTCTTGTTGTTGATGTAGCAAAAAGGTTGCCGATGGCGGCCGGCTGCAAGCTGCAGCCGACGTAGCTTTCTTCCAGTGGGGGTACGCCACCGCACACATTGGGTGTAGCCTTTGAGCCTCCGGGCGACTCGATGAGTCATGTGGAGGCTTCTTGTTGTCGATGTAGCAAAAAGGTTGCCGATGGCGGCCGGCTGCACGCTGCAGCCAGCCTAACTGTAAACCAGTTGGCAGGCTCAAGCCGAACATGTGAAGAGGGTTTGCCGCGAAGGTGATCCTGCAAGAGACAAAGTTAGTGAGTGCAAATTTATCAAATATTTAACTTTGGCCGTGCAAGTTTTATGCGGTGGAATGTCGACTCGGTGCCATCTGAGCCCCTTGGGTCATTTTGTGTCCCCTCGGCTCTTTGTCTTTTGCTCTTTCTAGCCGTACGGTCTGCTGAGACGAAGAGTGGGTCGTAGAGGGGAGCGCATAGTACTCTGACTCCGGGAGCAGGCTCGGCCGGCTAGAAATTTCACGAAGGAAACGGCTGGTTCGCCCAAGCCGTTTTCTCCCCGGGCGTTGTTCGCGAGGTGACCTCTAGCTTTTGCTCTTGCTAGCCAGATAGCTGCGATACGGTTTGTAGCTGAGATGAAGAGTGGGCCTTTGGTACCGTAGACGCTACTAGCTCCATTTGCGGGGAGGAACGAATCGGGCCAAATGGCCAGCACCCGGGCCGAGACTAGCTCGCGTCGGGTGAGTAGCAAAGTAGATGAAACGAATGTGGTGATGGCCCCCGAGTGTCGCTGGGGGTATTTGCTTTTGCGCACGGTGCGAAGATGCACGGATGGGAGCTCACATTGCTTTCATACAGATGAGGCGGTTGTTGTCGATGACAGCCGACGCGGCTTTCTGCGAGCGGAGTGCGCCGGCGTGCCCACTGGGTGTGGCCGCCAAGCCCTCGGCGGTCGTTGACTGCGTCAGCCGATCGGGCTCGTCGGCCAAACATTGAAGAGGATGGGCGACCGAGCGGGCCCGGTGTTGAAGTAGGCGGGTGCTACTTCTTGAGCTTGCGTTGGTTTTTCCCTTGAAGAGGAAAGGGTGATGCAGCAAAGTAGAGATAAGTATTTCCCTCAGTTTGAGAACCAAGGTATCAATCCATTAGGAGTATCAAGATGAGGCACCAAAGCACGTGCGCAAAAACAAACAAACTTGCACCCAACGCAATAAAGGGGTTGTCAATCCCTTTACGATTAATTGCAAGGTGAGATCTGCTAGTGATAATAGGTAAATATAAATAAACAAATAAAAGTGTAGCAAGGTATTTTTGGTATTTTGTATGTAAATCTGAATATATAATGTGTAAAATAGACCCGGGGGCCATAGTGTTCACTAGAAGCTTCTCTCATGATAGCAAGTATTACGGTGGGTGAACGAATTACTATCGAGCAATTGATAGAATCGCGCAAAGTCATGACGATATCTAAGGCAATGATCATACATATAGTTATCACATCAGAGACAAGTAGACCGATAGTTTCTGCATCTATTACTGTTACTCCACACATCGACCGCTATCCAGCATGCATCTAGTGTATTAAGTTCATAACAAACACAGTAACGCCTTAAGCAAGATGACATGATGTAGAGGGATAAATTCATGCAATATGATATAAACCCCATCTTTTTACCCTTGATGTCAACAACACGATGCGTGCCTTGCTACCCCTTCTCTCACTAGGTGAGGACACCGCACGGTATGAACCCAAAACCAAGCACTTCTCTCATTGCAAGAATTATAGATCAAGTTGGCCAAACGAAACCCATAACTCGAAGAGAATTACAAGGATACGAAATAATGCATATAAGAAATCAGAGGAGACTGAAATAATATTCATAGATAATCTGATCATAAATCCAGAATTCATCGGAAATCGACAAACACACTGCAAAAGAAAGTTACATCGGATAGATCTCCATGAAGATCATGGAGAACTTTGTATTGAATAGTCTGTAGCAATCTGTATATTTAATATACCTCTGCTATCCCAAAAATTCTGAAACAATTGTAACAATTAGGGCAATTTGCATATCAATCAGCAGCAAAAAGAATCAACTCGAAAGCTCTTTCTGGATAGGAATTAAAAATAATTTCGTGAGCACAAAGTTTCTGTATTTTTCAGCATGATTATACAACTATCACCAAAACTAATAGTAAAGGTTCTAATTGGCACAAACACTTAACTAAAACATAAAAAAACACAATCATAACAGAATCATGATGGTGTGGACTCAACAAAACAGAAATTAAAAAGCAAAAATAAATTTATTCATTGGGTTGCCTCCCAACAAGTGCTATTGTTTAACGCCCTTAGCTAGGCATAAGGCAATAGAATCAAGTATTGTCATCTTTAGTGCTCAAACCACTCATACCATCATCATTATTAGGGAGTTCTTTATTTTATCAATAATTGTACTCCTGGATAGGCAACAAAGATAATCATTAGTGATGATAGGTTTTCTTAAGATACCAAGATAGGTAGGGTGAACACTCAACATTTTAAGATCTTCGTCTCTCTTACTAGATGGTTCACCATTGTTTTTAGGAACATAAGCAAGCTTAGTGGCCTTATTGTGGGAAAATTTTGGATTTTCTGAACAGCAGCAAAAGCGGAACTCAAGTTGATTATAACATCCTCTAGTTTGCCAATTCTAGCGGAATCATGATCTAGTTTTTTTTTAACTATGGGTTCCTTCTCCTTTAAATTTTTCAAAGTCATTCCCACCTTATATCCGTATTGAGTGATTTTATTATGGATATTTTTATCCAAATTTTCAATGAGTTCTGTCGTAGCAACTTTATTTTCAATAATATCCAGCCTACGCATCACATGTTCCAAAGTTAAAGTAGTTTCATTAACCATGAGCGGGGGTGAGCCTACCAAATTTATTAAAGCACCATAAGAATCAACGGTATGGCTACTCAAGAAATTTCCGCCTACGATGGTGTCAAGAACATACCTATTCCAAGGGGAAATAGCCACATAAAAATTGCGAACTAGAATGATAGTAGATTGCTTACGAGTAGATCTATTGTGAGCATTGCAAATTCTATACCAAGCATCTTTTAAGTTTTCTCCCTTATTTTGTTTAAAATTAAGAACTTCGCTCTTGGGAGTAACGATCATAGCGATAGGACTAGCCATAAGGATAAGTAGACTAAACCACACAAGCAAATAGAAAGTAAGCGAAAGAAAGGGCAAACGAAAAAGGCAAGAAAAGAAAGGAAAATATTTTTGTAAATTTTGTTTTAGAAGTGGGGGAGAGGAAAACGAGAGGCAAATGGCAAATTATGTAAATGGAAGAGATGAGTTTGCGATAGGTACTTGGTAGATATGCTTCACTTGAATACTCCCTGGCAACGGCGCCAGAAATTCTTCCTGCTACTTCTTGAGCTTGCGTTGGTTTTTCCCTTGAAGAGGAAAGGGTGATGCAGCAAAGTAGAGATAAGTATTTCCCTCAGTTTGAGAACCAAGGTATCAATCCAGTAGGAGTATCAAGATGAGGCACCAATGCACCTGCGCAAAAACAAACAAACTTGCACCCAACGCGGTAAAGGGGTTGTCAATACCTTTACGATTACTTGCAAGGTGAGATCTAATAGTGATAATAGGTAAATATAAATAAATAAATAAAAGTGTAGCAAGGTATTTTTGGTATTTTTCTATGTAGATCTGAATATATACTGTGTAAAATAGACCCGGGGGCCATAGTGTTCACTAGAGGCTTCTCTCATGATAGCAAGTATTACGGTGGGTGAACGAATTACTGTCGAGCAATTGATAGAATCGCACAAAGTCATGATGATATCTAAGGCAATGATCATACATATAGTCATCATGTCCGAGACAAGTAGACCGATACTTTCTGCATTTACTACTATTAGTCCACACATCGACCGCTATCCAGCATGCATCTAGTGTATTAAGTTCATAACAAACAGAGTAACGCCTTAAGCAAGATGACATGATGTAGAGGGATAAGTTCATGCAATATGATATAAACCCCATCTTTTTACCCTTGATGGCAACAACACGATGCGTGCCTCGCTACCCCTTCTGTCACTAGGTGAGGACACCGCACGGTATGAACCCAAAACCAAGCACTTCTCCCATTGCAAGAATTATAGATCAAGTTGGCCAAACAAAACCCATAACTCGAAGAGAATTACAAGGATACGAAATCATGCATATAAGAAATCAGAGGAGACTCAAATAATATTCATAGATAATCTGATCATAAATCCACAATTCATCGGATCACGACAAACACACCGCAAAAGAAAGTTACATCGGATAGAACTCCATGAAGATCATGGAGAACTTTGTATTGAAGATCGAAGAGAGAGAAGAAGCCATCTAGCTACTAGCTATGGACCCGAAGGTTTGTGGTGAACTACTCACGCATCATCGGAGAGGCAAAGGTGTTGATGACGAAGCCCTCCGTGTCTGAATGCCCCTCCGGCAGGGCACGTGAATGGTCCCCAGATGGGATCTTGCGGAAACAGAAGCTTGCGGTAGCGGAAAAGTATTTTCGTGGCTCTCTCTGTTGGTTTCGGGATTTTAGGGAATTTATAGGTGAAAGAGGTATGTCAAAGGAGGCAAGGGGGGCCCACAAGCCTGCTAGGCGTGCCCCCCTGGGGCGCGCCTAGGGGGCTCGTGACCTCCTATGAGACCCCCTGCCTTGGTTCTGAAGTCTTCTGGGTATCTTCTGTTATGGAAAAAAAATCATTTCGCGGGTTTTATTCCCTTTTGGACTCCGTTTAATATTCTTTTCTGAAAAAGGTCAAAAACACGGAAAAAACAGAAACTGGCACTGGGCACTGAGTTAATAGATTAGTCCAAAAATGATATAAAATAGCATATAAATGCATATAACACATCCCAAGTTGATAATATAATAGCATGGAACAATCAAAATTTATAGATACGTTGGAGACGTATCAGCGGGCGGACGAGCCATGCAGCGACGCACACAGGCCAACCGATTGAGCGTTCATATTGGCGGGCGGGCGCAAATGGCCCCTCTTTTTCTCGCCAATGGCATTTTCTGGCCTCTCTCGACTAGATTTTGTTTGCTTGCCGGCTAAGACTTTTCTTCAGCGCAGTTGTACCCGCACCTCATTGTCTTTTCTTTTGGGCAGTCAACCCTCTTTCTTTTCTTTCCTCGTGGGTCAACAGTTGAATCGCGAGGACAAAGGCCGGAGGCAGAGCGGCAGGAGCCGTCCGGGCCGTGAGGAGGTGCGAGGGGTCGAGTGGTGGCAGCAGGCCCCCGAGGGCGAGGTTGATGCAGCAGGGGTGGAGCAGGGCGAGTGCGACGGTCAGGGCATGCCGCCGTGGCGCTAGCGTGCTGAGATGGTGAGGCAGGCCGACGCGCGGCTTGACTCGGCCAGGCTCGTGCCGGCTTCGGGGATCCGGTGTGTGTCCAGATGTGGCTGGGACGCGGAGGGCCGGTTGGGTGAGGCAACCAGCGGGCGAGGCCGGACGCAGTGCTGCTGGCGGAGTAGGGAGGCCGAAGCCGCCCCGGCTGGAGGTGCATGTGAGCCGGCGGCCGGTGAGGCGGATGCGGGAGTGAAGGCGGGTGGCCGAGCCGGCGATGGCGCGAACCGGACACATGCAGGGGGTGGGACCCATAGGCGGGAAGAGGCGCGGGGCGCGTGGCGCGGCTTGGCCGGGGATGGGGCTCATGGGGCCGTGGCCGCGGGCGGGATGGCACGCACGGGTGCAACCTGTGGAGACAGCAAGCAGTCGAGCCAGTGGAGGAGGCGCGGGCGGACCGCGAGGGAGGAGGTGGAGGCAAGGTGAGTACGGCTGGCTGCTGGAATGCCGCTGGACAACGGGCGAAGTTTATACACGACGCGCCTGGTAGAGCTGGCGGGGTGGCCATGCCGGAGTCGGACGGGGATGGCGGCCCGAGGCGACATGGGCGCGAGGGCTCACAGACCGTGTGAAGTAGCCACCCGCGGCTAGGCGGCGCCGGTCAGTGCGGCACCGCGCGGTGAGGCGGACGCGCGAGCGAAGGCGAAGTGCATAGAGGCGCGTCCATGGGCGGAGCAGCCACGGTGGCGTAGGGCCAAGGCAGTGTGTTGGTGATATCTGGTTTGTATGTGCGCGTGGGAGTGATGTGTGGGCGGGTGTACGGAACGACAAGCAGCGGCTGCAATAAATGGTGGTGAAGCCATGAGAAGTCGGGACCACTCCCCCAGGTTGCGATGCCGAAGAGGAGGGGGCTGTGGGGCAAAGCAGAGCTCCCGAGTAGCGAGGCACGATGCAACACGTCCGTGGAGAAGGTAGCGAAACTTATGGCGATGACGCGGAGTCCCGGGGGCGTGTCGATGACGATCCCTCGAGCACCGATGGCGAGATGGCGGGGACGTCGCGGTGGTGACGATGGAGAGGGTCTCGCCTGGACCATGGTCCCAACAGTAGCATGCCCCCATGGTGGGCGCAAACTGTCATGGTATTTTCGCAGGACAAATGCCAAGGGTGTCTTAGAGAGGTAAGAGCAAGGTCGCCATGGAGATCCAGAACGGGTTGGGCAATAGCACGCGGTGGTTTACTAAGGTTCGGAGCCCTCGTGTGGAGGTAACACCCCTACTCCTCCACGTGTGGTGTATATGGAGAGTATATGGTTGTACATGGTACTCCTTGAGCTGTCTGGAGGAAGAAGAAGGAGGCTGGTGATAACCCACAAGCGTATGGGATCGCAGCAATTTCCGAGGGTAGAGTATTCAACCCAAATTTGTTGATTCGTCAAGACGGGAAGCGAAAGAATATTCTCAATTATTAGCAGCTGAGTTTGTCAGATTCAACCACACCTGAAAGATTAGTGTGTGCAAGCAAAGTATCAGTAGCAAAGTAGTATGATACAACGGTGCTAGAAATGATCTGTTGACGGCAGACTATTCCTAACTGTTGTATCAATGGCGCCAGTAAAGAGCACGGGGACGGGGAACTATTCTTCCCAGGCAACGGCTCCAGAAAAGTCTCGCAACAAGTAGCAGCAAAGTAGCAAGGAACAGCGTAGCAGCAGCAACAAAGTAACACCAGTAGCAACAGCAGTAGCAAAGTGACAGCAGCAGCAAAGTGGCCCAATCCCTTTTGTAGCAAGGGACAAGCCTAGACAAAGTAACATAGCGAGGACCAGTAGTAAAAGACTCGTAGGCAGTGGATCAGTGCTGGATGAGTATGACGGATATGATTCATCATGTAACAACTATAACACGGAGAGATATGTAACTAGCTCCCGTTCGTCAATCTAATGTAGGCATGTATTCCGTATCTAGTCATACGTGCTTAGAGAAAAGAACTTGCATGACATCTATTGTCCATCCCTCCCATGGCAGCGGGGTCATAATGGAAACTACGGGATATTAAGATTCTCGTTTTAATAAAGAATCGGACCAACACATTAACACGCGGTGAATACATGAACTCCTCATACTATGGTCATCTCCGGGAGTGGTTCCGGCTATTGTCACTCCGGGGTTGCCGGGTCATAACACATAGTAGGTGACTACAACTTGCAAGATAGGATCTAAAACACACATATATTGGCAACAACATAATGGGCTCAGATCTGAAATCATGGCACTCGGGCCCTAGTGACAAGCATTAAGCATAGCCAAGTAGTAGCAACAGAACATAGTGGATACTAGGGATCAATCCCCGTCAAGAAGTAACTCGATTACATGATAGATCTCATCCAACTCATCACCGTCCAGCAAGCCTACGATGAGATTACTCACGAACGATGAAGAGCATCATGGAATTGTCAATGGATAAAGGTTGATGATGACGATGGCGACGATTTCCCCTCTCCGGAGCCCGAAGTCTTCTCTCTGATTTTTTTCCGGGCAAGACGGAAGATATAGAGCTGAGTTGGGGGGCGGTGGTGCCACGTGGGCCCCACAAGCCCTCACGGCGCGACCATAGGGGGTGGCCGCGGCCTGTGGGCTTGTGGCCCACTCGTACGCCCCCTCCGGTAGATCTTTGCACAGGTATTTTTTTTATTCCAGAAAAAATCTCCATAAATTTTTAGGACATTCCGAGAACTTTTATTTCTGCACAAAAACAACACCATGGCAATTCTGCTGAAAATAGCGTCTGTCCGGGTTAGTTCCGTTCAAATCATGCAAATTAGAGTCCAAAACAAGGGCAAAAGAGTTTGGAAAAGTAGATACGACGGAGACGTATCAACTCCCCCAAGCTTAAAGCCTCGTTTGTTCTCAAGCAATTCAGTTGACAAACTGAAAGAGATAAAAGAAAAAATTTGACAAACTCTGTTTGATCTTGTTGTTGCAACTATGTCTAACTCATATCCGGAGTTTCAGCAAGATCACAAGCAAACCACATAAGCAAATGACATCTAGGTCTCACGGTAAACTCATATCAATGGCATGATCAACTAGCGAGCAAATAATAATAAGCCTCAAATGTCAACACTTCAATCAAAACAACATGAAGCAGTACGAATAGATGGTATCTCGCTAGCTCTTTCTGAGACCGCAAAACATAAATGCAGAGCACCTTCAAAGACCAAGGGCTGACTAAACATTGTAATTCAAGGCAATGAAGATCCAGTCATAGTCATACTCAGCACAGTTAAAAGCAAAGCATAAAAATGACAGAGGTGCTCTCTAATTGGTGCTTTTGTAAGAGGAGGATGACTCAACAGGAACATAAATAGACAGGCCCTTCGTAGAGGGAAGCATTGATTTGCAGAGATGCCACAGCTCAAGCTTTGAAAACAGAGATAATAATTTTGGGTGGCATGCTTTCATTGTCAACGCAATGACTAAGAGTTCTCAACATATTCCACGCTACACATGCTATAGGCGGTTGCCAAACAGAAAAGTAAAGTTTTGACTCCCCCACCACCAATCAATCACACTCCACGGCTAGCCGAATCCTCGGGTACCGTCCATACCAACATCAATCCTGGGGGAGTTTTGTTTGGAATTATCTTTTCGATTTGAGCATGGAACTGGGATTTCCAATTACCGGCCCCTTTCTCGTGAATGATAGTGAATAAACACATATCGAGGATAACACCCCTAGCATGGAAGATACCAATAGCCCCCTGTCACCACATGAGCGGTTCGGGCATGCAAAACAGATTATTTCTTGAAGATTTAGAGAGTGGCACATGCAAATTTACTTGGAACGGCAGGTAGATACCGCACATAGGTAGGTATGATGGACTCATATGGCCCAACTTTGCGTTTATGGAGGTGGATGCACAAGCAGTATTCCCTCTTAGTACAAGTGAAGGCTAGCAAAAGACTGGGAAGCGACCAACTAGAGAGCGACAACAGTCATCAAAATGCGTTGAGATTAACTAACATTGAGTGCAAGCATGAGTAGGACATAAATCACCATGAACATGAACATCATAGAGGATATGTTGATTTTGTTTCAACTACATGCGTGAACATGCGCCAAGTCAAGCCACTTGAAACATTCAAAGGAGGATACCATCCTATCATACTACATCATAGTCATCTCAAAAATCATGTTGGCAACCAAGGCAGACCATTATAAGCTCCTAGCTAAGTAAGCATGGCATAAGCAACTATGATCTCTAAGTTGTCATTGCAAACATGTTTCTCTCACAACAAAGCTGAATTAGGCATGATGAGAAAGTCATATTTACAAAAACAAAATAGATCGAGTTCATACCGGCTTTTCCAGGCTCAGTCACTTCATCATATATCGTCATTATTGCCTTTCACTTGCACGACCGAACGATGTGAACAATAATAAGCGTGCTCGTGCATTGGACTAAAGCTGGAATCTGCACGCAAACACAAAGGAGAAGACAAAGTAATATGGCTCTTTGAAAGCTAAACAAGTATGCATGCAAGAACCACTAAACATTGTAACCAATATCTTCTACCTTGACCTGAAGAAAAATAAAACTATCTACACGGGAAAGCTCCAAACAAGCAAAAGAAGAAAAGAAAATATTTTTGGTTTTTCTCAAACTAGACAGACACACGAAAATAAAATGAGAAAAAGAAAATAAACTAGCATGGATGATACAGTGGCAAAGTGTGAATACCGGCTAACAAAGTGAAAGCATAAGCAAGAATGTAAAGTCGGTGAGAACACGTACTCCCCCAAGCTTAGGATTTTAGCCTAACTTGGTCTACTCCCAAGGATGGTCCTAGCGGAACCCAAAATCATAATGGGGGTTATACGGGAGCGCTGCAGCCACTGCCTGAATAGCTGCCTCATGGAGACGAGCAGCCTTTGCCTCCCTCTCATACTCCTCTGGTTATGTAATATCTCCGTTTTACCTGAAAGTCAAAGAAGGCAGGAGAAGGAAGGGTAATATGGAAAACACGCTACCGGTTAAATATCAATCGGTATAGGAGGGATTCATCATCCCTCTCAAGGAACTGGTAGCGTGTCAAAGAGACGTGGTCAAGGAAAGCTGTATGGAGCGGTGGATCTCCTTCGCGGATGGGTACTCCAAGAAAATTTGCTATGCGAGTGGCTTAGATGCCACCAAAGAAATCCCCTTCAATAGCATTCTTATTCAGCCTCCTTGCTATAATAGCTCCCATGTTGAAGCTTTTGTCACCCGTCACTGCGCTCTTAAGGATACTAAGGTCGGGTGCCCAGAGGTGACAATGCTCAATCTTGCCATTAATGTGCCTATGAAGAGGGCAAAGTAATGCAAGGCAGGAAAATGAATACTCCCCATGGTAGCTTGCGTAATGTCTCTAGTTTCTCCAACCGTAATACCAGCGCAAAAATCTCTAACCGGAGATTTAGGAGGATCACTGAGGCTACCCCAAGTATGTATTTTGCAAATTCTATTGAAATCCTCAAAATCCATAGTATAAGATTTATCATAGAGATCAAACAGCACCGATGTTTCACGATCAGCTGAAAATTTGAATCTACGAAGAAAAGAGGTAGTGAGAGCAATATAGTGTTCACATTTATCAGAGATGAATTCTTCGAGTCCGACGTTGTGAACAAGTGCATCAAACTCATCTTTGAAGCCCGCCTCAATCATAAACTCATCATAAGGCCATTCACATGGTTGAACCTGCACGTCGCTAGGTTGGTAAGGATCAGGCTCCCGAATCGCAAGACGGGGACTTCTCTTGCTTGAAGAACCACCTTGAAAGTTTCTCCCGAACATCTTCCTTTTCTGAAATTTTCAGTGACCCAGAGGAAAGGTGAACAAGGTTCAACTAAACTAGTAGCAACTACTCCAACAAGTGCCTAGAGGCCATATTATGTATCAAAACTACTTGGGACTAGCTAGAATCAGCATGCAAAGCTCAAGAACATGGTCACCAAGGCAGCAAAAATACGCGGAGTATAAGGCACTAGAGCAAAAACTAATTGGACCAATGGAGGAGCCACTTACCAAGGAGTAATTTCCTCAAATCAGTCCGGAGAACGGTGATTTGAGCAAAGAGATCGAAAATCCCAGCAAGAGGAGCAAGAACATGGGTTTGAGCTGCGAACACGGGTTTGAGCAAGAACACGGGTTTCTGGAGGTAGGAGAAGCGGATGAGAGCAAGAATGAGTGGAGGGGGTGCCTGTGGGCCCCACAAGCCTGGTGGCGCGGCCAGGGGGGATGCCTGCACCCCTAGGGCTTGTGGCCCACTGGTGTGGGCCCAGACAGACTCTTTGTCCAAGTATTTTTCAAAAATTACAGAAAAAATCATACTTGATTTTCAGGAAGTTCGGAGAACTTTTATTTTGAGGGTACTTTTCTACCGGACGCTAAAACAGAAAACAGGGAAAACTAAACTAAATCTATCATTTTTCTTCTAAGCAACCTAAAATGAAAGCTTGGAACAGAGGTTTGTGACTCCTCGATTCATCCATCTCATGGTCATCGAAAGAAATTCGTCAATGGGGTTGATCAAATCCCCTCGACAAAACTTTCCCGAATCGCAAAAGAGAACGGAGAATTTTTGAATAGTCACTAGGTTACCTCAATGGGGATATGTATCTCCCCAACAAGCAAATCATACTTCATCTTGACACGAGGAATAGGGCATTCAAAGCTCCCAATAAGAATCGATGAAGTTTTTTCGATATCATTGATGCAATGTACTCGATATTGTTTCTTTAGAAAGTGCACCGTATGCTCATTACCATTGACATGGAAAGTGACCTTGCCTTTGTTGCAATCTATAACAGCCCCTGCAGTGTTTAAAAAGGGTCTTCTGAGGATGACAGCCATGGCATCGTCCTCGGGAATATCCAAGATAACAAAGTCTGTTAACATGCACATCCTCGCAAATGCCGATAGGGAAAGCAGTTGATTTGTCGGCCATTTGCAGAGAGATTTCAGTGGGTGTCAACTTATCCAGTTCAACCCTAGGATAAAGAGAAAGTGGCATAACACTAACACCGGCTCCAAGGTCGCACAACGCAGTTCTAAAGTAGTTGCCTTTAATGGAGCAAGGTATAGTGGGCACACCGGGATCACCTAGTTTCTTAGGAGTTCCAGCCTTGAACATGTAATTGGCAAGCATGGCGGAGATCTCAAGATCAGGTATCCTCCTCTTATTAGTCACAATATCTTTCATGTACTTAGCATAGGGAGACATTTTGAGCATATCTGTCAAACACATCTGCAGAAAGACAGGTCTGATCATCTCAACGAAGCGCTCAAAATCCTCATCATCCTTTTTCTTGGATGGTTTTGGAGGAAAGGGCATAGGTTTCTGAACCCATGGTTCCCTTTCTTTACCATGCTTCCTAGCAGTGAAGTCATTCTTATCGTATCTCTTGTTCTTAGGTTGTGGGTTATCAAGATCAGGTTCAATCTCCACATCCTTTTCATTGCTAGGTTGAGCATCATCATGAACATCACTATTGATATTATCATTAGGCTCATGTTCATCACCAGATTGTGTTTCAGCATCAGAGACAGAGGCATCGTTTGGACTCTCAGGTGTAGCAGAAATAGGGTTGCTAGCGTGCACATCCCTATCATCTTTCTTCTTCTTTCTAAGATGACTAGGTGCATCAGTGCTAACTCCTTGAGAATCTTGTTCAATTCTCTTCGGATGATCCTCAGGATACAAAGGTCCTGGGTCATTTTACCGCCTCTGGTGACGACTCTGACGGAATTGTCATTCAACTCACTGAGCAAGTCATTTTGAGCTTTAAGTACTTGTTCTACCTGAGTAGTAACCATAGAGGCATGCTTACTCAGAAGCTTAAGATCAATGACATTTCTGTCCACACAAGCACTTAAATGACTAAGCATACGAGCATTCTTTTCCAATTGTCTTCTAACATAATCATTGAAACTATGTTGTTTGTCAAAATTTATCAAATTCATCCATGCATAAGCTAGCAAATTTATCAAAAGGAATATCACTCTCATCAAACCTACGGAGAGAGTTTACTTCTACTACCTATATCGGGTTATCAAGACCATGGATCTCTTTGATAGGTGGTAGATTTTTGACATCTTCAGATTTAATGCCTTTCTCTCGCATAGATTTCTTGGCTTCTTGCATATCTTCAGGACTGAGGAATAGACTACCTCTTTTCTTCGGAGTTGGCTCAGGAGGTGGTTCGGGAATAGTCCAAGCATTCTCATTGCACAAGATGTTATTCAGTAGAATCTCAGCTTGTTCTACGGTTCGTTCCCTAAAAACACTACCGCCACAACTATCTAGGTGGTCTTTAGAAGCATCGGTAAGTCCATTATAGAAGATATCAAGTATTTCATTCTTCTCAAGAGGGTGATCAGGCAAAGCATTCAGTAGCTCGATGAGCCTCCCCCAAGCTTGTGGGAGACTCTCTTCTTCAGCTTGAGCAAAGTTGTATATTTCCTGCAAGGCAGCTTGCTTCTTATGGGCAGGGAAATATTTTTCATAGAAGTAGTAGACCATATCCTGGGGGCTACGCACACAACCAGGGGCAAGAGAAGTGAACCAGGTCTTAGCATCATCCTTTAGCGAGAAATGAAACAGCTTGAGAATATAGTAGTGGCGAATCTTTTCCTCACTAGTGAATAGGGTGGCTATATCGTGCAGTTTGGTAAGATGGGCTACAACCGTTTCAGACTCATAACCGTGAAAAGGATCAGATTCGACCAGAGTGATTAACTCAGGGTCGACACAGAATTCATAATCCTTATCGGTCACAAAGATAGGCGAAGTGGCAAACTTCGGGTCGTATTTCATCCTAGCGTTCAGAGATTTTTTCTTTCAACTTGCGCAGAAGTTTCTCAACATCATAGCTATCCTTACACGCAAGAAAGTCCTCAGCTATCTCTCCCTCCATAACATAGCGCGTATCAGGCATATCAGGCAATTCACGCATAGTAGCAGGTTCTACTTCAATACTATCAGCAGTTTCAGAAGTATCATCACGTCGAGCAGCAACTCTAGCAATTTGTGCATCAAGGAATGCATCTAGTGGCAAAGCAGTATCAGGCATAGTAGGCATAGTATCAAGCATAGCATCATCAGGCATAGTATCAAGCATAGTATCATCAGGCATAGTATCAAGCATAGCATCATCAGACATAGTATCAAGCATAGCATCATGGGCAGCAGAAGTAGCATCATCAAGCACAGGCGACATATCAAGATTTCTAGCAGGAGGCGATGTCGCAAACTTACTCAAAACTGAAGGTGAATATAGTGCAGAGCTAGATGGCAGTTCCTTACCTCTCCTCGTAGTGGAAGGTTGGATTTTAGTTCTTGGATCTCTTGGATTCCTCATAGCGATCAGCAGACGTCAATCCCAAGTGACTCAGAGAATATAGCTGTGCCTCCCCGGCAACGGCGCCATAAAAAGCCTTTGATAACCCATAAGCGTATGGGATCGCAGCAGTTTTTGAGGGTAGAGTATTCAACCCAAATTTGTTGATTCGCCAAGACGGGGAGCGAAAGAATATTCTCAAGTATTAGCAGCTGAGTTTGTCAGATTCAACCACACCTGAAATATTAGTGTCTACAAGCAAAGTATTAGTAGCAAAGTAGTATGATAGCAATGGTGCCAGAAACGATCTGTTGACGGCAGACTATTCCTAAATGTTGTATCAATGGCGCCAGTAAAGAGCACGGGGACGGGGAACTATTCTTCCCAGGCAACGGCAAAGTAGCAAGGAACAACAGTAGCAGCACCAACAAAGTAACACCAGTAGCAACAGTAGTAGCAAAGTGACAGCAGCAGCAAAGTGGCCCAATCCCTTTTGTAGCAAGGGACAAGCCTAGACAAAGTAACGTAGCGAGGATTTCTACTGCAACAAAAGACCTTCCAACAGCGCCAGAAATAGGCACGTCGACGTGAGAATACTGAGCTTGATCTTTCTGCTGCGGCTACGCCTTAAGGGACTTCCTAGGCAAGTATGCAAAGGATTTCCCCCATGGCCTTGGAGCCTTGCGTTGGTGTTACCTCGAAGTGGAAAGCATGATGTAGCGAAAGGTGGTAAGTACTTCCCTTAGTTTGAGAACCAAGGTATCAATCCAGTGGAGGAGTATCTCAAGATCCTGCACAAACACAAAAACTTGCTCCCAACGCTATGAAGGGGTTATCAATCCCTTATAGATTGTTTGCCAAGTGAGAACTGAAAGCAACAAAGTAACAAAGCAAAGTAAAAGTGGAGATGTAAACGATGGATGTGAATAGACCCGGGGGCCGTAATGTTTACAAGTGGATTCTCTCATGAAAGCAAGTAGACGGTGGGTGAACAAATTACTGTCAAGCAATTGATAGAACCGCGCAAAGTCGTGACGAGATCTATGCAATGATTATTTCTATAGGCATCATGTCCAAAACAAGTAGACCGATACTGTCTGCATCTACTACTATTACTCCACACGTTGACCGCTATCCAGCATGCATCTAGTGTATTAAGTCCATAAGAACATAGTAATGCCTTAAGCAAGATGACATGATGTAGAGGGATAATCTCAAACCAATGATAAAAACCCCATATTTTTACCCTTGATGGCAACTACTTGATGTGTGCCTTGCCGCCCCTACTGTCACTGGGAAAGGTCACCACATGGGAGAACCCAAAACCAAGCACTTCTCCCATTGCAAGAATCATAGATCTAGTTGGCCGAACAAGACCCAAGACTTGCAGAGACTTACAAGGATATCAAATCATTCATATAAGAAATCAGCAAAGACTCAAATATATATCATAGATAATCTGATCACAAATCCACAATTCATCGGATCTCGACAAACACACTGCCAAAGAAGATTACATCGGATAGATTTCCATGAAGATCATGGAGAACTTTGTATTGAAGATCCAAGAGAGAGAAGAAGCCATCTAGCTACTAACTACGGACCCGTAGGTCTGAAGTGAACTACTCACGAGTCATTGGAGGGGCGATGATGATGATGAAGAAGCCCTCCAACTCCAAAGTCCCCTCCGGCAGGGCGCCGGGAAGGGTCTGCAGATGAGATCTCGCGGAAACAGAAGCTTCCGGCGGCGGAAAAGTATTTTCGAGGCTCCCCTGATTTTTTGCGGAATATTTGGGAATTTATAGGCCAAAGACCTAGGTCAGGGGGCGGCCAGGGAGGCCACAAGCCTGCCCACCGCCGCCTCCCCCTGGTTGCGGAGTGGGGGCTTGTGGGCTTCCTGGAGCCCACCTGGCTTGGCCCAAAGGCCCCCTGATCTTCTTCCGTTCGGGAAAAATCATTTCGGTGTTTTTCTTCCGTTTGGACTCCGTTCCAAAATCAGATCTGAAAAGAGTCAAAAACACGGAAAAAACAGGAACTGGCACTTGGCAATGAATTAATAAGTTAGTCCCAAAAAGATATAAAAGGTACATAAAACAACCAAAGAAGACAAGATAACACCGTGAAACCATCAAAAATTATAGATACGTTTGAGACGTATCAAGCATCCCCAAGCTTAACTCCTGCTCGTCCTCGAGTAGGGAAGTGATAAGAATGAATTTTTTATGCTTTCATGCTACCGAGCATAGGTGTCCCTTGTAATTCCTCTTATGTGATGTGAATGTTCAGATCCATTAGATTCAAAACAATAGTTTGCTATTGACATGGAAACAATAATAATTCAAGCAAACTAGCAAAGTAATCATGAACTTTCAAAATAACAAGGTCAAAAGAAAGTTATCCCTACAAAAGCATATAATCTGGCTATGCTCTATCATCATTGCACAAAGAATTTAAATCATGCACAACCCCGGTACTGGCCAAGTAATTGTTTTACACCTTTACTTTCTCAATCCTTTTCAACTCTCACGTAATACATGAGCGTGATCCATGGTTATAGCACTATAGATGGTGTGGAATGTAGTGGAGGTTGCAAGACAAAAAGGAGAAGATAGTCACATTACCTAGGCATATCAATGAGCCATGGAGATGCTCATCAATAGATATCAATGTGAATCAGTAGGGATTGCCATACAATTGATGCACTAGAGCTATGAGTATGTGAAAGCTCTGAAAGAAAACTAGTGGGTGTGCATCCAACTTGCTTGCTCACGAAGACCTAAGGCAATTTTGAGGAAGCCTATCATTGGAACATACAACCCAAGTTATATAATGAAAATTTCCCACTAGCTATATGGTGGTGACAAAACAAGAGACTCTCAATCATGAAGATCATGGTGCTTAGTATGCACAAGTGTGGAAAAAGTGGTAGCATTGTCCCTTCTCTCTTTTTCTCTCATTTTTTTATTTTGGTGGGCTCTTTGGCCTCTTTTTTTTCTTTTTTTTGGTGGGCTTATTTGGCCTCTTTTATTTCCTCACATGGGACAATGCTCCATTAATGATGATCATCACACTTTCAACTCAAAACTTAGAGTAACAATGACTCTATATGGAATGCCTTCGGTAGTGTACCGTGGCAATGATCTAGCATGGCACAGACATCAATGGAACCATCATGCTAGATATCTTACGATCACGCAATGGCAATGTAGACGTGGTGGCACATGTCATGGTGGTAGTTTCATGGCAATATATCTCGGAATGACTTTGAAAAAGCCATAGTAGGTAGGTATGGTGGCTGTTTTGAGGGAGGCTAATGGTGGGTTTTGTGCACCGGCGAAAGTTGCACGACACTAAGAAGGTAGTGATGGTGGAAGGTGAGAGTGCATCTAAACCATGGACTCAACATTAGTCATGAAGAACTCATATACTTGTTGCAACAGTTTTATTAGCAATCGAAACAAAGCATTCGACGCATACTCCTAGGGGAAGGGTTGGTAGGTATAAACCATGGCACGATCCCGACTGCCACGCAAAGGATGACAATCAATAGACTAATCATGCTCAGATTTCATCACATAGCGGTTCACCATATGTGCATGCTACAGGATCACTAACTTCAACACAAGTATTTCTAGATCCACAACACCTTACTAGCATGACTTTAATATTACCATAACCACAACACAAAACTAATTGAGATGAATCAAACTTCTCTAACTATTCAATGCACATGAAGGTGGAAGTTTTCGTATCCCTTTGGATAACTACCCCTTTTGAGACTACTTTCAAAGCATAGATCAACTACCAAGCCACGCACCGTTGTGCTCTAAAAGATATAAGTGAAGCACATAGAGCAAAAGTATCTAGCTCAAAAGATATAAGTGAAGCACATGTGAGCTGAATTGTCTACCAAAAGATATAAGTGAAGCTCGACAAAATCACGGTGAGTGCATGTCTCTCTCTCTAGGTGTGCAGCAAGGATGATTGTGACACAACAAAAATAAAAGACTCCTACGATACAAGACGCTCCAAGCAAAAACACATAACATGTGGTGAATAAAAATATAGCCCCAAGTAACGTTACCGATGGATTGAAGACAAGAGAGGGGATGCCTTCCCGGGGCATCCCCAAGCTTAGGCTTTTACGGCATCCTTGAATCTCTTGGGGTGCCTTGGGAATCCCCAAGCTTGAGCTCTTGCCACTCTTTATCTTTTTGTCCATAAGAACTTCACCCAAAACTTGAAAACTTCACAACACGAAACTTAAACAGAAACTCATGATAACATTAGTACAAGAAAGCAAACCACCACTTCCTTAGGTACTGAAGCAAACTTAAATTCTACTTGTGCTGATGTTGGGTTACTGTACTTTCAATCTTCCATGGATAATACCCCCCCCCCCGATACTATCCATAGTTTCATCAAAATAAGCAACCGACACAACAAAAACAGAATCTGTTAACAGCAGACCAGTTTGTAGCAATCTGTATATTTCGTATACCTCTGGTACTTCAAACATTCTCAAAAATTACGACAGTCTAAAGAATGTTTGTAGCAATCAGCAGCAAAAAGAATAAACTCAAAAGCTCTTACAGAAAAAACATGAAAATTATTTTCGTGAGCAGAAAGTTTCTGTCTTTTCCAGCATGACCAAACAATCATCCCCAAGACTAATCATAACGATTTTGCTTGGCACAAACGCAAAAAAAAAACACAATCATAACAGAATTATGAAAGTGTGGAAAACACAAAACAGAAAGAAAAAGGATAAATTCGTTGGGTTGCCTCCCAACAAGCGCTTTTGTTTAACGCCCTTAGCTAGGCGAAAAGTGATGGAATCACGTATAGTCATCTTTGGTGCTCAAACCATAGGTAGCCCTCATCATAGATTCATAAGGCAATCTTATTTTCTTTCTAGGAAGGTGCTCCATGTCCTTCTTTAAAGGAAATTGAAATCTAATATTCCCTTCCTTCATATCGATGATAGCACCAATAGTCCTTAGGAAATGTCTACCAAGAATAATGGGACATTACGGATTGCAATCTATGTCAAGTACAATGAAATCCATGGGTACATAGTTCTTATTTGCAACAATAAGAACATCATCGATCCTTCCCATGGGTTGCTTGACAGTAGAATCCGCAAGATGCAAATTAAGAGAACACTCTTCAATCTCATGAAAACCAAGAATATCACATAAAGACTTTGGAATCGCGGAAACACTAGCACCCAAATCACACAAAGCATTGCACTCATAGTTTTTTATCTTGATTTTTATAGTAGGTTCCCACTCATCATGAAGTTTTCTAGGTATAGAGACTTCTAGTTCGAGCTTCTCTTGAAGAGATTTCATCATAGCATCTACGATATGCGCGGTAAAGGATTTTCTTTGGCTATAAGCATGTGGAGAGTTTGCAATGGATTGCATCAAAGAAATGAATTCAAACAAGGAGCAATTATCATAATTGAATTCCTTGAAATCCAAAGTGGGAGTTTCATTACTACCCAAAATTTTGACTTCTTCTACTCCACTCTCCACACCTTTATCATCAAGATAGGTGGACTTGAATCATTGGGGCGTTTTTCAACCAAAGTGGATTCATATCCAGCCCCTCCATAAGTAGGTTTGACACACGAAAACAAAGATTCAAGAGGAGACACACCAAGCACTTTAAGATCTTCGTGATTTGCATCACTAGAACGCACCCTTTTAAACAATTCATGTCTAGCGCGAATTTGGGCGGTTCTTTCTTTGCTCTCATTCATGGAGATACGCATAGCTTTCAAAGTTTCATCCAAGTTGACCTTGGGAGGAGTGCATCTAACTTTCAAAGCATCAATATCACAAGACATCCTATCAACGCTCTTAGCCAAATCGTCTATTTTGAGTAGTTTTTCCTCTATGGACGCATTGAAAATCTTTTGAGAGTTGATGAACTCTTTGATATTACTCTCTAAATCAGGGGTAATTTGTTGTGACTTCCATAAGTGTTGTTGTAGGAATTGCCATAATTGTTAGAGTTACTAGAAAAAGGCCTAGGAACATAGTTTCCTCTAAAAGCATTATTGTTTCCAAAATTGTTCCTACCAACAAAATTCACGTCCAAACTAGCGTTGCTACTCTCAATCAAAGAAGATAGTGGCATGTCATTAGGATCTACGGTAGCGTTTCTACTAGCAACCAAATTCATCAACTCGTCCATCTTAGCACTAAGCGAGTTAATCTCTTCTATAGCATGCACCTTTTTGCTAGCAGGCGACCTTTCAGTGTGCCACTGAGAGTAGTTGGTCATGATATTGTCTAGGAGTTTTGTAGCATCTCCTGACATGATTTCCATGAACGTTCCACCTGAGGAGGAGTCCAAGATATTGCGAGAAGCGAAATTCAAGCGAGCATAAAAGATTTGTATAATCATCCACAAACTCAAGCCATGAGCGGGACAATTTCTAATCATAAGCTTCATCATCTCCCAAGATTGTGCAACGTGTTCATGATCAAGTTGCTTGAAATTCATGATATCGTTACGTAAGGAGATGATCTTTGCCATCCGAAAATACTTGGATATGTAAGCATCTTTGCACTTATCCCAAGAATCGATACTATTTTTAGGTAAAGAAGAAAACCAAGTTTTTGCGCGATCTCGCAACAAGAAAGGAAAAAAGTTTCAACTTAATCACGTCATTATCCACATCTCTTTTCTTTTGCATATCACAAATCTCAATGAAGGTATTGAGATGGGATGCAGCATCTTCACTAGGAAGGCCAGAGAATTGCTCTTTCATAACAAGATTCAGCAAAGCTGCGTTGATTTCATACGATTCCGCACTAGTGGCGGGAGCAATTGGAGTACTAATAAAATCATTATTATTAGTGCTCGAGAAGCCGCAATGTTTGGTGTTTTCAGACATGATGACTTCAACAAACAAACAAGCACACAAGCAAGCAAGAAAACCAGCAAAGGCAAAAGAAAACGGCGAAGGCGAAAGGCGAATGAAAACGGCAAATGTGAAGTGGGGGGAGGAAAATGAGAGGCAACTGGCAACAAAAGTAAATGCAAGAGAAGAGTTTGTGAGACCTACTTGGATAGATCTTGATTTCTCCTCCCCGGCAACGGCGCCAGAAATACTTCTGCTACTGCAACAAAAGACCTTCCAACAACGCCAGAAATAGGCACGTCGACGGGAGAATACTGATACGTCTCCAACGTATCTACTTTTCCAAACTCTTTTGCCCTTGTTTTGGACTATAATTTGTATGATTTGAATGGAACTAACCTCGACTGACGCTGTTTTCAGCAGAATTGCCTTGTTGTTATTTTTGTGCAGAAATCAAAGTTCTCCAAACGTCCTGAAAATTTACGGGGAGTAGTTTTGCAAAATATCAAAAATATGTGCGCCAAGTTGCACCTCAGGGGTGGGCCAGTGGGCCACAAGCCACTGCTCCGCCACCACCACCCCCCTGGTGGCGGTGGGCAGGCTTGTGGGGCCCACAGGCACCTGCCGCCCCCAACTCCAGCTCTAAAGTTGCCTTTCGTCCCATAAAAACATAAAAAGGAGAAGTTTTCGTCGCATTTTCGATATGGAGGCGCCACCACCTCCTGTTCTTCATCTGGAGGGCACATCTAGAGTCCGTCTTGGGCTCCGGAGAGGGGAAATTGTCTCCATCGTCATCATCAACTTTCTTCCCTCTCCAATTCCATGAAGCTCTTCGTCGTTCGTGAGTAATCTATTCGTAGGCTCGCTGGGTGGTGATGAGTAGGATGAGATCTATCATGTTATCGAGTTAGTTTTAATGGGGATTGATCCCTAGTATCCACTATGTTCTGAGATTTGATGTTGCTACTACTTTGCCATGCTTAATGCTTGTCACTAGGGCCCGAGTGCCATGATTTCAGATCTGAAATCATTATGTTGTCACCAATATATGTGTGTTTTAGATCCGATCTTGCAAGTTGTAGTTACCTACTATGTGTTATGATCCGGCAACCCCGGAGTGACAATAACCGGAACCACTCCGGTGATGACCATAGTTTGAGGAGTTCATGTGTTCACCAAGTGCTAATGTGTTGGTCCGGTTCTTTATTAAAAGGAGAACCTTAATATCCCGTAGTTTCCTTTTGCACCCCACTGCCATGGGAGGGATGGACAATAGATGTCATGCAAGTTCTTTTCCCTAAGCACGTATGACGACACACGGAATGCATGCCTACATCACATTGATGAACAGGAGCTAGCCACATATCTCTCTGTGTTATAGCCGTTGCATGACGAATATCATCCAAACAAATCACCGACCCATTGCCTAGGAGTTTGTCCTACTACTGCTGTTACTTGTCTTGCTCTGCTACTACTACTGTAGCTACTTCTGTTACTTGTCTTGCTCTGCTGCTACTACTGTTGCTACTGCTGTTACTTGTCTTGCTCTACTGTCGCTTGCTACTGTTGCTACTTGCTACTGCTGTCACTACTGCTGTTCCTTGCCACTGCTATTGCTCGTTACACTGCTGCTACCTGTTACACTGTTGGTTCGTTGGCCGTTGACGGGAATTGACAACTTCCGTCAACGCGGCAACGGAGGTGCCATTGATGCAATTTTTAGGAATAGTCTGCGGTCAACAGATCATTTCTGACATCGTTGTTATCATACTACTTTGTTGTTACTACTGTGCGTGCAGATACTAATCTTTCAGGTGTGGTTGAATCCGACAAATTCAGCTGCTAATACTTGAGAGTATACTCTCACCTCCTGACGTGCAAACCAATAAATTGGGTCGAATACTCTACCCTCGAAAACTGCTGCGAACCCACGCGCTGGTGGGCCATCAACAACATTCTTCCAGTTTCATTGCCGGGGAGTGCTAGCAGCATTCTTCTGGTGCCGTTGCAGGAGAAGGTTCCTTGTCATAAGAATTCGTCTAGCTAATCCAGAGATTGCAGGATCAGCCCTTTTCTGGAGTCATTGGCAGGGAAGCACAACTGATGTCAGCATTTTTCTGGCGCCGTTGCCGGGGAGGTATTGCTATATTCTCTGAGTCACTTGGTATTTATATCTGCTGATCACTATGAAGAATCTGAAAGATCCGAAGACCAAAGTCTTGCCCTCAACTACGAGGGGAGGTAAGGAATTGCCATCTAGCTCTGCACTTGATTCACCTTCCGTTATGAGTAAGTTTGCGACTTCACCTCCTGCTGGAAATCTTGATATGTCGCCTGTGCTTGATGATGCTTGTGATACTACTGCTAGAGATGCTACGCTTGATACTATGTCTGATACTACTGCTAGAGATGCTATGCCTGATACTACTGCTAGAGATGCTATGCTTGATACTACTGCTAGAGATGCTATGCCTGATACTACTGCTAGAGATGCTATGCTTGATACTGCTTTGCCTGATGATGCTAGAGATGTTATTTTGCCAGATAATTCTATGCTTGATACTGCTAGAGATGCTCCTTTTCCTGATGTTCCACTAGGAGTCTTCCTTGATGCTCATATTGCTAGAGTTACTGCCAATGCTCGTGATGCTTCTGAAATCGCCGATGCTATTGAGATGGAACATGCTTTTGCTCCTGCTAGATCTAGCTCTCCTAGATATGAATTGCCTGATATACCTGAGGGTTACGTTATGGAGGGAGAGATAGCTGAGGATTTTCTTGCGTGTAAGGATGCCTATGACGCTGAGAAATTAATTCTCAAGTGGAAGGAGAAATCTCGGGAAGTTAGGATAAAAAATGATCCGAAGTTTGCCACTTCGCCTATGTTTGTCACCGATAAGGATTATTAATTCTCTGTCGACCCTGACATAATCTCTCTAGTCGAATCTGATCCTTTTCATGGTTATGAGTCTGAGACGGTCATAGCCCATCTTGCCAAACTATCCAAAATTGCCAACCTTTTCACTAATGAGGAGAAGATCCGCCACTACTATATCCTTAAGTTGTTTCTTTTCTCTCTAAAGGATGATGTTAAAGCCTGGTTCACCTCTCTTGCTCCTGGATGTGTGCGTAGTCCCCAGGAGATGGTCTATTACTTCTGTGAGAAATATTTCCCTGCCCATAAGAACCAAGCTACCTTGCAGGAAATATACAACTTTGCTCAACTCCAAGAAGAGAGTCTTCCACAAGCTTGGGGGAGGCTCCTCCAGCTACAGAATGCTTTGCCTGATCACCCTCTCAAGAAGAACGAGATACTTGATATCCTCTATAACGGACTTACCGATGCCTCTAGAGACCACCTAGATAGTTGTGCCGGTTGTGTGTTTAGGGAACGAACTGTAGAACAAGCTGAGACTCTACTAAATAACCTATTAATCAACGATAATGCTTGGACTATTCCCGAACCACCTCCTAAGCCAACTCCTAAGAAAAGAGGTATTCTATTCCTCAGTCCCGAAGATATGCAAGAAGCCAAGAAATCTATGCAAGAGAAAGGCATTAGATGTGAAGATGTCAAAAATCCACCACCTATCGGAGAGATCCACGGTCTCGATAACCCGATACAGGTAGTAGAAGTGAATTCTCTGCGTAGGTTTGACGAGAGTGATATTCCTTTTGATAAACCTGCTAGCCTATGCTTTGATGAATTTGACAACTTTGTTGCCAAACGACAGAGTTTCAATGATTATGTTAGCAGACATTTGGAACAAAGTACTCGTATGCTTAGCCATTTAAGTGCTTGTGTAGACAGAAATGACAATGCTCTGAAGCTTTTGAGTAAACATGCCTCTATGATTACTACTCAGGTAGAACAAGTACTTAAAGCTCAGAATGACCTCCTCAATGAATTAAATGACAACTCTGTCAGAGTCATTACTAGAGGAGGCAAAATGACTCAGGAACCTTTGTATCCTGAAGGTCATCCTAAGAGAATTGATCAAGATTCTCAAGGAATCAATGCTGATACACCTAGTCATCCTAAGGAGAAGAAGAAGGATGATAGAAACATGCACGCCAGTTCACCAAATACTATCACACCTGAAGAACCTAATGATATTTCTGCGTCTGATGCAGAAACATAATCAGGTGATGAGCATGAACCTGGTGACAATGTGGACATCGATGTTCATAATAATGCTCAACCTAGCCATGACGAGGATGTGGAGATTGAACCTACGGTTAATCCTGATAATCCACAACCTAAGAGATACGACAAAATGACTTTACTGCTAGGAAGCATGGTAAAGAAAGAGAGCCATGGGTTCAGAGACCTATGCCCTTTCCTCCTAAGCCATCCAAGAAAAAGGATGATGAGGATGTTGAGCGCTTCGTTGAGATGATAAGACCCGTCTTTCTGCAGAAGCGGTTAACTGGTATGCTCAAGATGTCTCTGTATGCCAAGTACATGAAAGATATTGTGACTAATAAATGGAAGATACCAGATCTTGACATCTCCACCATGCTTGCCAATTACACTTTCAAAGGTGGAACTCCTAAGAAACTTGGCGATCCCGGAGTGCCCACTATACCTTGCTCCATTAAAGAAAACTACGAAAGAACTACCTTATGTGACCTAGGATCCGGTGTTAGTGTTATGCCGCTCTCTCTTTATCATAGACTTGAGTTGGACAAGTTGACACCCACTGAAATTTCTCTGTAAATGGCCGACAAATCAACTGCTTTCCCTATCGGCATTTGCGAGGATGTGCCTGTTGTGGTTGCTAATACCACTATCTTAACAGACTTTGTTATCTTGGATATTCCCGAGGACGATGCCATGGCTATCATCCTCGGAAGACCCTTTTTAAACATTGCAGGGGCTGTTATAGATTGCAACAAAGGCAATGTCACTTTCCACGTCAATGGTAATGAGCACACGATGCACTTTCCGAAGAAACGATATCGAGTATGTTGCATCAATGCTATCGAAAAGACTTCATCGATTCTTATTGGGAGCTTTGAATGCCCTATTCCTCGTGTCAAGATGAAGTATGATTTGCTTGTTGGGGAGATTCATATCCCCATTGAGGTGACATAGTGGCTATTCGAAAATTCTCCATTCTCTCTTGCGATTCGAGAAGGTTTTGTCATAAGGACTTGATCAACCCATTGACGAATTTCTTCTGATGACCATGAAACGGATGACTCACAGAGTCACATACCTTTGTTTTGAGTCTTCATTTTCTGTTGCTTAGAAGAAAAATGATATAATTAGTTTAGCTTTTCCTGTTTTCTGTTCTAGCGTCCCGGAGAAAAATACCTCGAGAATAAAATTTCTCCGATGGTCGTGAAAATTTAGTATGATTTTTTCTGTATTTTTTGAAAATTTCTGGGCCTGGGAGCTGGTCAGGGGGGCAGACCAGTGGGCCACAAGCCCCCCCCACCGCCACCTACCCCCCTGGTGGCGTGGTGCAAGCTTGTGGGGCCCACAGGCATCCCCTCCACTCATTCCAGCTCCGAGCCTCTTCTTCCACCTCCAGAAAAAATTGTTTCGCAGCTCAAACCTGTGTTCTTGCTCATTTGGCTATGATTTTTGATCTCTCCGAACTGTTTTGGGGAAATTACTCCTTGGTAAGTGACTCCTCCATGGGTCCAATTAGTTTTTGCTCTAGTGCTTTATCCTTCGTGAAGTCTTGCTACCTTGTGACCCTGTTCTTGAGCTTGAAAGGTTGATTTTAGCTGGTCCCAAGTAGTTTTAGCACGTGATACGGTCTATAGGCACTAGTAGGAGTAGTTGCTACAAGTTGGGTTAATCCTTATTCACTTTTCTTTCGAAGTCTCTAAAAATTTCAGAATTTTTCAGAGCTAGAAAAAAGAAAAGATGAGGATGTTCTTGAGAGGCTCTTCAAGCCGTAACCACAAGGAGGATGAGAAGAATCACCCGAAGTATGTAGTTCCTCGAGTCACAGAAGTTCGAGCCTGCGAGTGGCCAAGTGATGAATTTTTGCGCGCCCCCGGACTCTATGAATACTTTTATTACTTGGTGGAGAACGCAGGTCTTACTTTGTTCGTTGAAGATAAGTGCCCACAATATCTCCGCCTCACCAATATTTTCGTTCAAAGCTTCAACTTTTATCCGAGGAAGAATCCTCCCATGGTTGAGTTTATGATATACGATGTTCCCTAGTGCATGATGCTGCAGGATTATTGCAATGTATGCAAATTACCTTATGTTGGGGATATCCGTGACCCTCGTCCACGGGACTTAGAGGATTTCATTGGTTCTATTGGTGTTGGAAAGGAGAGAGGAGTGTCTCGCGCTAGAATCGCTAGCATACATTTTCTTGTGCTTCGGTACTTCTCACTATTTGTGGGAAAATGTTTGATCGGCCGTGGGGAGGCTGGATCACTTAGTTCTCCAGACCTTGCGGTTTTGCGCGAAGGCCTTTATAACGATAAGACTTATAGCCTGGGCGCTATAGTAGCTCAACGGTTGAACCTGAACCGTTCTAAAGGTGTTGTCTATGGAGGTATCTATGCTACCCGTCTTGCCAGACACTTTGAGATACCGATTAGACTGGGAGAGGAAGGAGAGATGCTTCTCCCGGAGATATATCTGGATTATGACAGCATGGTTCGCCATGATTTTCTGGATAGAGATGCTAGTAGACGGATGATTTATAACCTGGTGTTTAGTCAGGGTACTCGAGAGACTATTACTTTGCCTTCTCCTTCTTTGTTTGATCTTCATGCAGGCAGGTACACTATTATGCCTGTAGACATCTATGCATATTGGGGCTTGGCCCAACCACAGGCGCCCGTGCCCGAGCCGCCAGTCGAGTACCAGACGCCAGTTTATCAGTGGGAGCCAGAGGAGCTCACACAGCAGTGGCATCCACAGTCTGCTCCGGAGTATCCTGGAGCTGGTTATTTCCCACCTTGGGAGTAGACCAAGCTAGGACAAAAGCCTAAGCTTGGGGGAGTACGTGTTCTCACCGACTTTGCATTCATGCTTATGCTTTCACTTTGTTAGCCGGTGTTTACACTTCGCCACTGTATTATCCATGCTAGTTTCTTTTCGTTTTCTTGTTTTCTTGTTTTGTGTCCTTTTGAGAAAACCCAAAAAGATTTTCCTTTCTTCTTTTGCTTGTTGGGAGCTTTCCCGTGTAAATAGTTTTCTTTTTCTTTGTGTCAAGGTAGAAGATATTGGTTACAATGCTCAGTGGTTCTTACATGCTTACCTGTTTAGCTTTCAAAGAGCCATATTATTTTGTCTTCTCCTTTTTGTGTGCCTGCAGATTTAGCTTAGTCCAATGCGCTTATTATTGTTCACATCGTTCGATCGTGCAAATGAAAGGCAACAATGATGATATATGATGAAGTGACTGAGACTGAAAAGCTGGTATGAACTCTATCTATTTTGTTTTTGTAAATATGACTAGCTTGTCGACCCAGATTTAGCTTTGTTGTGAGAGAACCATGTTTGCAATGACAACTTAGAGTTCATAGTTTCTGATGCCATGCTTATTTAGCTGAGAGCTTATAATGGTTTGTCTTGACTGCCAACATAGATTTTGAGATGACTATGATGTAGTATGATAGGATGCTATTCTCCTTTGAATGTTTCAAGTGGCATGACTTGGCGCATGTTCATGCATGTAGTTGAAAAAAATCAACATAGCCTCTATGATGTTCGTGTCCATGGTGATTTATATCCTGTTCATGCTTGCATTCAATGTTAGTCAAACTCATTGCATCTTGATGACTGTTGTCGCTCTCTAGTTGGTCGCTTCCCAGTCTTTTGCTAGCCTTCACTTGTACTAAGAGGGAATGCTGCTTGTGCATCCACTTCCATAAACCCAAAAGTTTTTCCATGAGAGTCCACCATACCTACCTATTTGCGGTATCTACCTGCCGTTCCAAGAAATAAATCTGTTTTGCATGCCCGAACCGCTGATGTGGTGACAGAGGGCTATTGGTATCTTCCATGCTAGGAGTGTTATCCTTGACATGTGTTTATTCACAGTCCTTCACGAGAAAGGGGCTGGTATTTGGGATGCCCAGTTCCATGCTTAAATCAAAAACATAATTGTAAAACAAGACTCCCCCTGGATTGATGTTAGTATGGACGGTACCCGAGGATTCGGCTTGCCGTGGAGTGTGATAGATTGGTGGTGGGGGAGTTAAAACTTTACGTTCCTATTTGGGAACCGCCTATAGCATGAGTAGCATGGAAGATATTGAGAACTCTTGGTTATTGCGTTGACAATGAAAGCATGCCACCCAAAATTATTATCTCTGTTTTCAAAGCTTGAGCGCTGGCACCTGTGCAAATCAATGCTTCCCTCTGCGAAGGGCTTGTCTCTTTATTTTCCTGTTGAGTCATCCTCCTCTTATATAAGCACCAATTAGAGAGCACCTCTGTCATTTTTATGCTTTGCTTTTGATTGATATTGAGTATGACTATGACGGGCTCTTCGTTGCTATGAATTACAATGTTTAGCAGCCCTTGATCTTTGAAAGTGCTCTGCATTTATGTTTTGCGGTCTCAGAAAGAGCTAGCGTGATACCATCTATTCATATTGCTTCATGATTGTTTTGATTGAAGTGTTGGTATTTGAAACTCATTATTATTTGCTCGTTAGCTGATTATGCCATTGATATTAGTTTACCGTGAGACCTTTGTGTCATTTGCTTATGTGTATAACTTGAGATCTTGCTGAAATTCTGGTTATGAGTTAGACATAGTTGCAACAACAAGATCAAACATAGTTTGTCAAAGTTTTTCTTTCTCTCTCAGTTTGTCAACTGAGTTGCTTGAGGACAAGCAAGGTTTTAAGCTTGGGGGAGTTGATACGTCTCCAATGTTTCTACTTTTCTAAACTCTTTTGCCCTTGTTTTGGACTATAATTTGCATGATTTGAATGGAACTAACCTGGACTGACGCTGTTTTCACCAGAATTGCCTTGGTGTTATTTTTTTGCAGAAATCAAAGTTCTCCAAACGTCCTAAAAATTTATGGGGAGCAGTTTTGGAAAATATCAAAAATATCTGCTCCAAGTTCCACCTCAGGGGGTGGGCCAGTGGGCCACAAGCCCGTGCTCCGCCACCACACCCCTGGTGGCGGTGGGCAGGCTTGTGGGGACCACAGGCACCTGCCGCCCCCAACTCCAGCTCTATAAGTTGCCTTTCGTCCCAGAAAAAAAATAAAAGAGAAGTTTTCGTCGCGTTTTTGATACGGAAGCGCCGCCACCTCCTGTTCTTCGTCTGGAGGGCAGATCTGGAGTCCGTCTTGGGCTCCGGAGAGGGGAAATCGTCGCCATCGTCATCATAAACCTTCTTCCCTCTCCAATTCCATGAAGCTCTTCGTCGTTCGTGAGTAATCTATTCGTAGGCTCGCTGGGCGGTGATGAGTAGGATGAGATCTATCATGTAATCGAGTTATTATTGATGGGGATTGATCCCTAGTATCCACTATGTTCTGAGATTTGATGTTGCTACTACTTTGCCATGCTTAATGCTTGTCACTAGGGCCCGAGTGCCATGATTTCATATCTGAAATTATTATGTTGTCACCAATATATGTGTGTTTTAGATCCTATCTTGCAAGTTGTAGTTTCCTACTATGAGTTATGATCCGGCAACCCCGGAGTGACAATAACCGGAACCACTCCCGGTGATGACCATAGTTTGAGGAGTTCATGTGTTCGCCAAGTGCTAATGCGTTGGTCCGGTTCTTTATTAAAAGGAGAACCTTAATATCCCGTAGTTTCCTTTTGGACCCCGCTGCCACGGGAGGGATGGACAATAGATGTCATGCAAGTTATTTTCCCTAAGCACGTATGACGACACACGGAATGCATGCCTACATCACATTGACGAACGGGAGCTAGCCACATATCTCTCCACGTTATAGCTGTTGCATGATGAATATCATCCAAACAAATCACCGACCCATTGTCTACGAGTTTGTCCTACTACTGCTGTTACTTGTCTTGCTCTGCTGCTACTACTGTTGCTACTGCTATTACTTGTCTTGCTCTGCTGCTACTACTGTTGCTGCTGTTGTTACTTGTCTTGCTGTACTGTCGCTTGCTACTGTTGCTACTTGCTACTGTTGTTCCTTGCGAGTACTATTGCGTGTTACACTGCTGCTACCTGTTACACTATTGGTTCGTTGGCCGTTGACGGGAATTGACAACTTCCGTCAATGCAGCAACGAAGGCACCATTGATGCAATTGTTAGGAATAGTCTGCCGTCAACAGATCGTTTCTGACACCGTTGTTATCATACTACTTTGATGTTACTACTGTGCTTGCAGATACTAATCTTTCAGGTGTGGTTGAATCCAACAAATTCAGCTGCTAATACTTGAGAGTATACTCTCACCTCCTGACGTGCAAACCAATAAATTGGGTCAAATACTCTACCCTCGAAAACTGCTGCGAACCCACGCGTTGGTGGGCCATCAACAACATTCTTCCAATTTCATTGCCGGGGAGTGCTAGCAGCATTCTTCTGGTGCCGTTGCAGGAGAAGGTTCGTTGTCATAAGCATTCGTCTAGCTAAGGCCAGAGATTGCAAGATCAGCCCTTTTCTGGAGTCATTGCCAGGGAAGCACAACTAACGTCAAATACTGGGCTTGATCTTTCTGCGGCGGCTACGCCTTAAGGGACTTCCTAGGCAAGTATGCAAAGGATTTCCCCCATGTCCTTGGAGCCTTGCGTTGGTGTTCCCTCGAAGCGGAAAGGGTGATGTAGGGTAGCGGTGGTAAGTACTTCCCTCAGCTTGAGAACCAAGGTATCAATCCAGTGAAGGAGTATCTCAAGATCCTGCACAAACACAAAAACTTGCTCCCAACGCTATGAAGGGGTTGTCAATCCCTTATAGATTGTTTGCCAAGTGAGAACTGAAAGCAACAAAGTAACAAAGCAAAGTAAAAGCAGAGATGTAAACGATGGATGTGAATAGACCCGGGGACCGTAGTGGTTACTAGTGGCTTCTCTCATGAAAGCAAGTAGACGGTGGGTGAACAAATTACTGTCGAGCAATTGATAGAACCGTGCAAAGTCATGACGATATCTATGCAATGATTATTTCAATAGGCATCACGTCCAAAACAAGTAGACCGATACTGTCTGCATCTACTACTATTACTCCACACGTCGACCGCTATCCAGCATGCATCTAGTGTATTAAGTCCATAAGAATAGAGTAACGCCTTAAGCAAGATGACATGATGTAGATGGATAATCTCAAACCAATGATAAAAACCCCATCTTTTTACCCTTGATGGCAACTACTTGATGTGTGCCTTGCTGCCCCTACTGTCACTGGGAAAGGTCACCACATGGGAGAACCCAAAACCAAGCACTTCTCCCATTGCAAGAATCATAGATCTAGTTGGCCGAACAAGACCCAAGACTTGCAGAGACTTACAAGGATATCAAATCATTCATATAAGAAATCAGCAAAGACTCAAATATATATCATAGATAATCTGATCACAAATCCACAATTCATCGGATCTCGACAAACACACTGCCAAAGAAGATTACATCGGATAGATTTCCATGAAGATCATGGAGAACTTTGTATTGAAGATCCAAGAGAGAGAAGAAGCCATCTAGCTACTAACTACGGACCCGTAGGTCTGAAGTGAACTACTCACGAGTCATTGGAGGGGCGATGATGATGATGAAGAAGCCCTCCAACTCCAAAGTCCCCTCCGGCAGGGCGCCGGGAAGGGTCTGCAGATGAGATCTCGCGGAAACAGAAGCTTCCGGCGGCGGAAAAGTATTTTCGAGGCTCCCCTGATTTTTTGCGGAATATTTGGGAATTTATAGGCCAAAGACCTAGGTCAGGGGGCGGCCAGGGAGGCCACAAGCCTGCCCACCGCCGCCTCCCCCTGGTTGCGGAGTGGGGGCTTGTGGGCTTCCTGGAGCCCACCTGGCTTGGCCCAAAGGCCCCCTGATCTTCTTCCGTTCGGGAAAAATCATTTCGGTGTTTTTCTTCCGTTTGGACTCCGTTCCAAAATCAGATCTGAAAAGAGTCAAAAACACGGAAAAAACAGGAACTGGCACTTGGCAATGAATTAATAAGTTAGTCCCAAAAAGATATAAAAGGTACATAAAACAACCAAAGAAGACAAGATAACAGCGTGAAACCATCAAAAATTATAGATACGTTTGAGACGTATCAAGCATCCCCAAGCTTAACTCCTGCTCGTCCTCAAGTAGGGAAGTGATAAGAATGAATTTTTGATGCTTTCATGCTACCTAGAATAGGTGTCCCTTGTAATTCCTCTTATGTGACGTGAATGTTCAGATCCATTAGATTCAAAACAATAGTTTGCTATTGACGTGGAAACAATAATTCAAGCAAACTAGCAAAGTAATCATGAACTTTCAAAATAACAAGGCGAAAAGAAAGTTATCCCTACAAAAGCATATAGTCTGGCTATGCTCTATCATCATTGCACAACGAATTTAAATCATGCACAACCCCGGTATTGGCCAAGTAATTGTTTCACACCTTTACTTTCTCAAACCTTTTCAACTCTCACGTAATACATGAGCGTGATCCATGGTTATAGCACTATAGATGGTGTGGAATGTAGTGGAGGTTGCAACACAAAAAGGAGAAGATAGTCACATTAACTAGGCATATCAATGAGCCGTGGAGATGCTCATCAATAGATATCAATGTGAATCAGTAGGGTCTCCAGATGAGATCTTGCGAAAATGGAAGCTTGCGGCGGCGGAAAAGTATTTTCGAGGCTCCCCTGATTTTTTGTGGAATATTTGGGAATTTATAGGCCAAAGACCTAGGTCAGGGGGCGGCCAGGGAGGCCACAAGCCTGCCCACCGCCGCCTCCCCTGGTGGCGGAGTGGGGGCTTGTGGGCTCCCTGGAGCCCGCCTGGCTTGGCCCAAAGGCCCCCTGATCTTCTTCCGTTCGGGAAAAAAATCATTTCGGGGTTTTTCTTCCGTTTGGACTCCGTTCCAAAATCAGATGTGAAAAGAGTCAAAAACACGGAAAAAACAGGAAGTGGCACTTGGCACTGAATTAATAAGTTAGTCCCAAAAAAGATATAAAAGGTACATAAAACAACCAAAGAAGACTAGATAACAGCGTGAAACCATCAAAAATTATAGATACGTTTGAGACGTATCAAGGGCCAGTAGTAAAAGACTCGTAGGCAGTGGATCGGTGATGGATGAGTATGACGGATAGGATTCATCATGTAACAGCTATAACACGGAGAGATATGTAACTAGCTCCCGTTCGTCAATCTAATGTAGGCATGTATTCCGTATGTAGTCATACGTGCTTAGGGAAAAGAACTTGCATGATATATATTGTCCATCCCTCCCATGGCAGCGGGGTCCTAATGGAAACTACAGGATATTAAGGTTCTCCTTTTAATAAAGAATCGGACCAACGCATTAACACGCGGGAATACATGAACTCCTCATACTATGGTCGTCTCCGGGAGTGGTTCCGGCTATTGTCACTCCGGGGTTGCCGGGTCATAACGCATAGTAGGTGACTACAACTTGCAAGATAGGATCTAAAACACACATATATTGGCAACAACATAATAGGTTCAGATCTGAAATCATGGCACTCGGGCCCTAGTGACAAGCATTAAGCATAGCCAAGTAGTAGCAACATAAATCTAGAACATAGTGGATACTAGGGATCAATCCCCGTCAAGAACTAACTCGATTACATGATAGATCTCATCCAACTCATTACCGTCCAGCAAGCCTACGATGAGATTACTCACGAACAATGAAGAGCATCATGGAATTGTCGATGGAGAAAGGTTGATGATGACGATGGCGACGATTTCCCCTCTCCGGAGCCCGAAACGGACTCCAGATCTGCCCTTAAAATGAAGAACAGGATGTGGCGGCGCCTCCGTATCGCAAAACACGATGAAACCTTCTCTCTGATTTTTTCCGGGCGAGCCGGAAGATATAGAGCTGAGTTTGGGGGCGGTGGTGCCACGTGGGCCCCGCAAGCCCTCACGGTGCGGCCATAGGGGGTGGCCGCAGCCTGTGGGCTTGTGGCCCACTAGCACACCCCCTCTGGTGGATCTTTGCGCACGTATTTTTCGTTTATTCCAAAAAAAATCCCCGTAAATTTTCAGGACATTCCGAGAACTTTTATTTCTGCACAAAAACAACACCATGGCAATTCTGGTGAAAATAGCGTCAGTCCGGGTTAGTTCCATTCAAATCATGCAAATTAGAGTCCAAAACAAGGGCAAAAGAGTTCGGAAAAGTAGATACGACGGAGACGTATCAGCTGGGAGCTCTCCTCTTCTCGTGGAGAGTGTGGAACAAGAGAATGGGGGAGCTAGGGAGAATCCTCCTGCTCATGTGCGTTGGGCCATGGGATGACTCCCTGGATCACCTTATAAAGGTGTGCCGAGGGGACAAAGGGTGGCCCACGTGGCCTAACTTTACTGTTGGACATGATGGGTGAAGGGCCACATGACCTAACTTCACTGTTGGAGATGATGGGTGCGCAGTGGTGCAGACTGGACTGTTGGGGCGTAGTGATGTAGGCTGTAGCGTCCTCACGTCGTGTATGATGGGACGTTGCAGCTGACTTCGCTGGGATCCACTCAGGAAGGTCCCGAGCCGGACGGGTTCTAGCCGGAGTGGTCTCCAGCCGGACGGGTTCCAGCCGCACGGGTTTCCAGCCGGTCAGGTCTCCAGCCGGCAGCCAGATAAGTCTCCAGCCGACAGCCGTACAGGTCTCCACCGGCAGCCGGATGGGTACCATCCGGCAGCCGCCAACCGGATAGCCAACAACTGATAGCCGAACAGGTCTCCAGCCAGTAGTCGGACATGTCTCGAGCCGGCAGTCGGATAGGTCTCCAGCCGGCAGCTGGACAGGTCTCTAGTCAGCAACCGGACAGGTCTCCAGCCACCAGTCGGACAGGTCTCTGGCTAGACGGTCTTCTGTCTTCACTCCTTTGATCGTCTTTGCTGATTCGCGGGGTATGGCGTATCGGGGGCAATTCCCCCCATGTTTTAAAACGTTGCATTGTCTCCTTTAGCCTACCCGGGGGTCATCCCCCTGACAACTCAAGTCAACACACTTGGCACGTGCTTTATATTTTTTTTTGTTTCACATGGGATATTCGATATGCTGCAACGATTGGGATAGGTGTGATTGAGTATTGACTCATGCCCTATTTTACCTTCTGTTGTGAGGCTATGCCCGTGCTCATACCTTTTTGTTTTGTATGTGAGAGCAAATTTTGTTGAAACTTGTTAGGGCTCAATCTCGCACGTCACTTGCCATTGGCCATAAAAAATTATAATAATAAACAAAACATAATCAATTATTCTTTTAGGGTTGGTTGTGCACTGCAATTGGCGTGAATCTTGTTCACACACTATAACTGTCAGATGGTTGTAAAAAACAGATATAGATTTCTATGAGCCTATATAGACCAAATTTATTTCATGGAAAGTATTGGAAGCAACTATAATATTAAAGTTTTAGAACTTGAATCATCCGCAATGGACTAAGAACATGGCTAGGAAACCTTCTTCGGGACTAAAACCCAACCATGCCCTACTCTATCGCTTCATCGCCAAATGTACACTCTGGCGGGGTTATACTTAAGGGGTAGGCCTACGAACCCATTTCCATAGGGGCCACCTAACTACCCGTAAGGACATGAGTGTCCTACAAGTCATCGTGATAGTCTCAACCTCACTCGATCACATGAGGTCACTCGGCCTGCTTTGTGGCAGTCGAACGCTCCCCAGCACTCGGTCTACAGCAAGGCAGGGACAACGAAGGGACTGCAACAGCCAAAGAGTTAAACGCCTACATGAAGGCCCATGAAGGCCCGCGTTACGAGTAACGTTGTAGTTAAAGCCACTGTTTCTAGTAACTCCCGTAGTTATTAGCATTAAATGCCCCAGTGATGGAGCTCGGCCGGTCGTGGCGGACTCTATATAAGCCACTCCCGGGCTCCCGCTCAAGAGTTAAGCATTATGTACTTTTAGACACCCCATAAGAAAATACCAACCTCAGGGCTCGAGACGTAGGGTCTATACCACTCTCGAGTGGAGCTCGAACTCGTACATCCGAGTCTATCCACTGTGCTTAGCTAGACTTTGCCCCTTAGTTCGTACCCCTGATACTATTGTCAGGATCATTCCCACGACACACTCCACATATAAGAATGAACCATCACTGGACTAACCGCTTACATCTTTAGCATCTTCATCCGCAGCCGCATCCGATAGGCTAGCTTGGTAAATCTTGAAACTTTTTGTGTATTTCAATTTGTTGTAGGGTGAATCGACAAACTCAATAGGTAGCTCTCTTCTGAATTTGTCAATGTAGTCTTGCATGGGAGGATATGTTGTATCATTCCGTAAGTTTTAAAAATTGACAGAATTTTAGATGTTACTCTACGTACTTGATCATATTGCATAGCCAGATCTTTCCCCGTAAAGAATTCGATGTTCTTAAGCATGTCCAGTGCACAACAAGAAATGCAACATTTTCCACTTGTTAGCATCATTTCACGTATTAACAATGAAAAACAAAAAATAAAAACTAATATTGTTGACTGATGTGTCATCGACTTTTGGCACGGTAACAAGCTTTACTATCCACTGGGTCACGTTAATGTCTTCCCATGCACTACTTTGTGGTCCATTGACTTTCATCGATGCTCTCACATGTGCTTCCATCCGACGTATCTGCAAGTCCATGAGATGCGAAGTTGCTTACGATTCATACATGGGTAGGATGTTGAATCCTTTGTTGTAATAAAAGTTATTACAATTCTCACCATGTTATTTACTTTGTTGTGTATCATACAGTGGAAAAGTGAATCAAGAACCTAAATCTCCCTCCTTCAGGGTTTAAGACCACAAGGAACCAGTGGATATTTAAAGTGTTTGTAGGTAGAAAAATCTGGAGAACTATAGTAACATATAAAATGTGGAGGCACTCGTGGTTACAGTACCAAATCATGTTTTAGGTAGTTGGTGCATTGTGTTGTTCCAGGAATGCCCACCAAAGGGTCGTCGTAGCACTTCTCTATCCTACCATTTGTTCCCAGGTTAGCAACACCGGACACCCTCTCAATGTAAACTAGTTGCCCGTCCCTTGTGTCAAATGGTTCATCATGGCGCATGAGCTGAATTGCAGCATCAACCACCTACATAAAAAAATCAAGTTAATTGTATTTTACAAACGAAAATTGACAAACTAATTTGTGAAATATCTTACTTTGTCCCAACCATATGCCATCTTCGGTTACATTTCTATGGTTGAGGAATTGCAAACGCTTCGATAACACAACAATGTCATCAACTAACACCATTTGTTTTTCACGATCTACAGTGTTGATCAGTCGACCACTAAATCCATTTGAGCCTCGTCTATCTTGTCCCTCCTCTTCAATAAAGGAGATTTTCCCTCTTTTTTGAATTGCTAGAACCGATTTTTCTCTTTTTACTGTTTCTATACTTGGAATCGTTGGTAGACTCTCATGCAGTCTTGCTTTTCCTTTTTTGCTTTTCAGTACTATTCAAAACGTATTTGTCCTCCTAAATTTCCATGATTTGGTGGCGTCAATTCAACAACACTTACTTCTTGCTGCTTTCGAAAGGATTCATCATGGCTATCATCATTTTTGAAGGCACTGGGTTCTTCAATCTCTCGTGATCCCATGGCCTTCACACAATGGTGCTTACTCTGTTTCTTGAACGGATTCTGTTATACGAAATAAACCGCTTGTTAGCCTTTAATAGATTCTTGCTTAGTTATAGATAAAATGTGCATCTCCTCGAAAGCTCCAATGCTTGTGGTGGTTATGGAATCCAGATGCAAATCCAAACTAGGAGCACCCTCCAAATCATCCACCTCTTTAAAAAGCTTTTTAACACCCACAAGTTTGTCAATCATGGCAGCACCATAGTAGAACACTTCATCCTGCACCCCTGAGTTTAAAAGCATGTTATTTTTAAAAAGAACATCTTATTTTTAAAAGCAACATGTTATTTTTAAACTACGCATCACAACATTTTCAAAAACAACATGTTATTTTTAGAACAACATATTCAAAACAACATGCTATTTTTGAAATCATCATGTTATTTGCAAAACAACATATTATTTTAAAAACAACATCTCATTTTAAAATCAGCGTGTCATTTTAAAAACAACATATTCAAAACCGCATATCTTTTTAAAATCACCATGTTTTTTTCAAATTAGCATTTTCAAATGAGCCTCCAAATTTTAAATAAGCATGATATTTTTAAATCGGCATTTTTAAATCACTATGCTTAATTTTGAAAACCAACATTTCTCAACATTATTTTGAAATATCTCCCATTTTTATATTAATTGCAAAACGAGGTTTCTATTTTGATACAAAATTGAAGTTTTGTGCTCATAATAATAGGTTTTGAGAAAATTCAACAAGTTATCTTCATATTTATAAAAATGGGGTCTCTACTTTATATTTCATGTGTGAATTTCACGACACTATGACCACATTTCAGCAAAATTACATGTAAAAAATGATATAAATACAAGAAACCAACTTCATAAAAAAGCATTATTGGATGGTTTGAACATTTCAATCCGTCGATGTGTTGATAAATCGTAACTAGGCTTCCATCTCGACATGTCCATATTAAAATGAGGCTACCAATCAAACTAGGAATTCACAAAAATAGTGGAAGTCCATCAAATAGGTCAAATACATCAAAAACCAAGTGGATCACCGCACGCAAATCTGCCTAATTCATTTTGTTCTCAATCATTTCACCCTAGAAATTTGCCTCACCCTGTGCATCTAAACATCATGTCTCGACTTCACTTTTCCTTTCCTGCATGAATCAACATTTGTTAATATCATATCAAAGAAGATTTGAACGTGTACATTAGACATGAATACAAAAAACATTAACTTCACTGATTTTCTCTTCATAGCTGCATAAGCTAACTTCAGTGATTGTCTCTTCTTAGCAGGCATGTTTGTCTTCATCACACCTTTGACCCGTTCTTCTTTACCGCCCTTCTAGAGACACTCCCGAAAAAGTTAAGAAACGTCAACACGGTACTAACAAAGACCTGACTTGTAGAGCAGACATATAACAAGAGACATTAACTTCATTGGTATTCTTCGCGCACCCTTTGTTGCAACATTCCTAGCACGCACTTTCTTGTCATCTCGCATTTTCTTCCTCCCAGTTTTGACATCTCCAGAACAGTTGTGTTTCCTACAAAAAACGAAACAGGTGAATAGGTAGCCAACACCCATAAACATGTTTAACTACGCATTAGAACGCTAAATGCCCACTTGTTTGGTTTTGAATAATCTTCTTTTGCACCCTTCAATGGTCTCTTCCCACCCTTCCGCACGCTACCATCCTTCAATGGTATCTTCGTACCCTTCCGTAGCCTACCATCCTTCAATGGCCTCTTTTACCATCTTCTCCATCTAAATATTTCCCTTCTTCTGCATCCGAATCTTCCTTTTCTTCTGCATCTGAATCCGACACTTCTTCTGTATCTGAATCCGACCCTTCTTCTGTATCTGAATCCGACCCTTCTTCTGTATCTGAATCTGTTTGTTCTTATGTATCAATATCTTTCTGTTTTCTCTTCCTCCTCCTTGTGGCCTTTGATTTCCCCGAATCTTTCCTGCATAAATTGAAGAAAATATTTGAACACTCTCCGAGAGAACATATTACAGTGTAACCATGTATGAAAATGAATAATGAGATAAACATGTGCACTAACTTTTTTTTTCTGCCTCTCATCTGCTCGCGCCTAGATTTAATTCTCTTATTGGATTATTCGATAGTTGGTCTCCCTTCTGTAACTATTTTGATTGGGTTTTGCACGTTATCAGTGCAACATTCTCGAGTAGCAAAGAAGTATGCCGACAAAGGAACAAACGATTTCTGGACTTCATCCAAATCAGTTTTTTCTGATATATTCCACAGGAACTCCATCACCTATTCTGACTGTGAATCGCTTGTTGTGGCTGTGAATAAAGCGTCACTAGCCATGTTGCATAGTTGATGATACTTATTCATGTGCTCACCATACATGAGTATTCGCAGTCCTCGAAGAAGGGCATGCTGGCTTAGCATGCATTGTCCATCTTTTCTTCACATTTTTTTGGAAATGTGCGTACACCAAGACAATCCAAAACGCAAAATATATGTGCACATGGGCAATCCTCACTTTCCATATTTTTACATTTACAAACTGCATTATCCAGTCTTGCTCCTCTGAACAGGCAAGTCACGTGATATCTAACATCCGTAGACTTAACATCAACGCCTTGTGCATCCAGTTTTTTTGCATCCAACTCCTCATCGTGCTTACCTTTCAATCCATTGTGATCCTTACCATCCACCTTTTCTGCGTCCAACTCCTCATCATGCTTACCTTTCAAGCCATTGGTATCCTTACCATCCAACTTTTCTGCATCCAAGTCCTCGCCAACCTTACCTTCCAAGCCATTGGGATTATTACCATCCATGTTTTCTGCATCCAAGTCCATGCCATCCTTACCTTCCAAGCCATTGGGATCATTACCTTCCAAGCGATCCGTCGATATGCATTTTGTTTCGAACCCGTGTACTTCAGATCGTCATTTCTAACACCAAAACCTTTTTTCTAGCATAGTCTACTTAGAACATGTAGGCTTCTTCCCGTGTCCTGTAAGTCTTCTTCACGATCTCTGCGTATTCCATATACTAATTTTGGTCTATATGTACGTTTGTAGCACCGAGGCCTTTATCATCAATTCATTTGCCTTGCATGCATGCCTACATCATCCATGTCTTTACCATCCATGTCTATCCCATCCATGCCTGCATCCTTGTTGTCCTTATCATCCATGCCTTTACCATATATTTCTTTGTTGTCCATCTACATAGGCATTGTCATTATCATTCATGTCTTTGCCTTCCTTGCCTCTATCACCCATGTCCTTGTCAACCTTGCCTTTATCACCCAAGTTTTCGTCAACATTGCCTTTATCATCCATGTTGTTATGCTGCGAGCAAAAACATATAGACAATGTTACTAATGGATAGCATACAAATAAATTATGAACTACTCTGCTTAAATAATTGAAACTTATTTTCAGTTCGGATTCATGTACCTATCTTAGTCCTTCAAAAGCTCTAACTAAGTATGGAATATGCCCTTACTAAATCCAAAATGTCGTGACTAATCATTCAAATGCCATGAGTAATCACGCCCCGATAAGTCCACCCTCATAGATCAAATCTCCTAACTAAATCCAAAATATCTCCAAACTCAAATAAAAAATATCTCCTAACTAAATCCAAAATAACTCCAAAATCGATTCAAAATATCTCCTAACTAAATCCAAAATATGTCATAACCCAAATCCAAACTATGCATTATTTGAATCCAAATCTGTTGATAACTTTCTCGTGCCACAGAAGCCAAACTAAGTCCAAAATATGTCCTAACTAAATCTGAATTACACTTCCTTTCAATCGAAATCTAGTCACAACTTTCTCACATTACAAAATATCTCCTATGTAAATCCAAAGAATGTCATAACTAAATCCAAACTACACGTTCTTGGAAACCAAATCCGCTAACAACTTTCTCATGTCGCATAACCCAAACTAAGTCGAAAAGATCTCCTAAATAAATCTGAATTACACTTCGTTTCAATCAAAATCTACCCAGAACTTTCTCATATTACATATCCTAAACCCTAATCAAATCAGATCATATTGGTACTATGCAGAAGGCACCAGACAAGATGAGATATCACGACGACACTTACATGTGAGAGGTCGTTGCAAAGATCTAGCGCGATGGACGACGATGACGATGATGTGACCTCGCGTCGGGAAAGGGGCCTCCAATAGGTATTAGGCGGCTCCTCGGAAGATCTGGCGTCCCATAACCTGAGGGGATCGCGTGCGAGGAAGGGTAGGAGGAGGAGGAGGGACTTGCTCGATGAGTGCGTGTGGCGCTGATCAGCGGTGATCGAGGGCGGGAATGTGTTCGTCGGAGGCTAGGTTCGAGAGGAGCTGAGGAACCGCTCTAATGCAAAAGTGATCCCGTTTAGTAATTAAAGTGCTATGTTAATGTAATTAACTTAATTCATTAGGACAATAATACCCCTGAATTTAATTGGGCTATCCTAAACTTTAATAATTTTTAGGTCGAAAATTCCCTTGGTCTTTAATAAGCCCCAATTAATATCGTTTGTTGGATCGCTCATATAATACACATGCTCTTGTGTATTGCGATGCACCATAAAATTTCCCTTAGATTATCGCAGAATTCAGCCGACGACGACCTTTCTCACTGACTTGTATTGAACATTGGGGTGGAGTTTCATAAATTCTGATGCAAAGGATACATATCAATGTTAGATTAAAAAATGGTGTTCTCGACAGTATGTGGTTGTTGGCATCTTGAGGGCAGAACTATTGGAAACTTTGACATAATCTTGCGTCTACAAGTGCACACAGAGATATACAGGTGCAATAATTTCTTTGTCTAGATCTACTTGCCAAGCCACCTACTCCCTGTGCACTTAGTCTAGTTAAAAAGAATTAGACTAGTTTTTTTAAACCATAAGTACTTATAAATATCAAAAAAATAAAATTACAAATATTTAGGTACAGAGAGTATAATACCAGGATCCCGGTGTCATGTGGATTAGGAGTAAAAAAATTGACCCTAGTACCCGATTCGTTTCTAAATAAAAATCTTTTTTAAAGGTTTCATTAGAAATTACATACAAATGTATATAAACATGCTTTAAAGTATACGTTTATTTATTTTGTTCTGAATGTAGTTCATTAGTAAAACATCATATAATTATATTTAAGAATGGAGGGAGTATACATCATGGACAAATGATTCTTATGACTCGACTTGATGGTCGAGGAGAGGATATTCGTGCAGAAGTTTGAGACACAGTTCATTGCGACCTGTACCATCCATTTGAGCTACAAAAGAAGTGCAGCGTCAGGCATACGGGCATCGAACGGAGCTGAACTAAAGAAACTCGTGTCTTGCTCTCTGGCTGCTCCTTCTTCCCAGTCCTCTCTCCTTCCCCAGGTCCGGCTGCTATCCACAAGTAGCCTCTACCTACCTCACGTCTCGGCGATCGCCGGCGGCAAAGGGGGTCGTTGCACAGTCGGCGACGCCGGCATGGACGCTGCCAGCATGACCGGCGACGTGACGCGAGGTCGGGGCAACGGCCAGATACGGACCCTTCTCGCCGTCGTTAACGAGCCTGTCGGCGGCTGAGAGAAAGGAAAAGTCAAAACTACAAATAGGCGAAGTGACTGTGATTCTCCAGTGTGCAAGGCCGTCGCTCGGCTGGAATGCACAAATGATTTCAGGTGCATTAACTAATCGTAACCACCAAGCTAGACAAAGAGCGGCCACCTAGAGCGTGCATATGTGAAACATCTCCAAAGTTGAACTTTAGAGACCTTTTTAAAAAGCCAATCATTTGCTATGATTCAAAACGTGCCTAAACGAACACTACGCCCTGGACCAGGGGCTAGAAATGGACGGACCCAAATTCTATTTTCAGGCAACTTAATCTAGCTACGGGGTAAACAAATAGTACTAGCTTCAGTGGTTACACGTTAAGATCGCCACACTAGTGATGCAGATTGTGCCTGAACTACTAGAGCTATGTGAGGCATTCTCTATGCCTTTTTCAATGGTGCTTCCAAAGAAGATGGCATGGTGATGCCCATGATGCCGTCGGGGTCGACGTTGGTGGCAAGCCCGTCATTCGTCGTTGTGGACAGTGAGGGGTAGGATTCATCTTTATCATGTGAGCGACTGGATACGTGTGAGCTCATTGTGTCGGTGGTACCTGTGACAGAGGATATTGAAGCGATATGTATGTTGGTGCATGATCCTTTGGAGCGTAGCTAGTGTTGTAACGCGTCATCAGGATCCTCACGGCGTGGCTAACAGCCTGCCCGAGTCCTTCTCCTCCACGATCGCATGCGCTGCATGCCCGGCTCACGTCCGTTGTAGCTCTCCCCCCATGATTCCCTCACCTCTCTGTAACTGTATATATACCCTTGAGGGATGGAATACAAGGTGTGGTGATTGCTCCATTACTTAACTTGGTATCAGATTCTTCGATCCTTCGCTTCCGCCATGAATCATCTTCTGCGCCGCACTCGCTCGGCTGATCTTCACACTCCTCCTGCTGCCACCCGCTCGGCTAGTCTCGCCACCCCTCCAGCCCCCATCCCCGCTCGCGCTCCCCCCACCACCGATCGGGGCAAGCAGCCCCTTGCTGAGCCCTCTTCCTCAACCCTCGGGCTGGCCGCCGCCCCCAGCGCCGCCCTCCTTCGTCCTCCCGCGGTGGCCCTGCGCACCGCCGGCAGCGAGCTCGTCCCTCCCCCGGTGGCTCTGCGTACCGCCGGCAGCGAGCTGGTCCCGCGCCTCACCCTCGGCGCCCCAGGCGCCACCACACCCGATGCCGGCCCCTCCACCGCCAACAGCCTCCCTGCCTCCATCTCTCACCATTTTTACCGCAAGCTCGAGCTGGAGACCGGCAACTACTCCAAGTGGCGCCAACTGTTCTACTTCATCTGTTGCCGCCACAACGTTCAGCACCACCTCGACGTCGCTGCGTCCCCGCTCCAACAAACCGCCGTGTGGCGCAACGACGACATCACCATCGTCCTCTGGATGTATGACGTGATCGCCGAAGACCTCCAGGACGTCGTGATGTCCCCCGAGAGCTCTGCCCGCGACGTCTGGGTCCAACTCCATCTGCTCTTCCGCGACAACCAATCGGGGCGCGCCACCATCCTCGAGGCCGAGTTCCGCAACATGATGCAGGGTGACCCTCCATCGCCGAGTACAGCCGGCGCCTCAAGGCGCTCGCCGACGCGCTCGGTGACGTCGGTGCCCCCATCTCCGACCACGCCCTCACCCTCCAACTCATTCGTGGGCTCGGCCGCTGTTTCCAGCTCATGCCTACCCTTCTTCCGATGCAGGACCCCTTCCCGTCCTTCATTCAGGCCCGCTCCCGGCTCCTCATGGAGGAGCTCTCTGCCAATGAGCGGGCCCGCCTGGATGGGCAGGGCACGGGCTCCCTGACTGCGCTCACCATCGGTCGCGCCCCCGACGCCAGCAGCGACCGCACCGGCGCCCCCGCCAACGACAAGGGCAAGGCACCGGCCTCCCCAACCCCCGGCGACAGGCCACCCCGCGGCCGTGGGCGTGGCCGCGGGCGTGGCCGCGGCTCCTCCGCCTCCTCTTCGGGTGCCTCCAACACGGGCGGTCGTGGCGCTCCTCCTCCCGCTGCCGCTCCGCCCGCCCGCCCATGGCTAGGCTACTTTGCCCCATGGGACACTCCATTCCCTCCCCAGCCGCACCACCTCCGCGCACCGTGGTCCGCGCCCAACGCCGCCGGCGTCCTCGGGCCTCGTCCACCTCCATCGCACCAGGCGTACCCCGTCGCCGCGTCGCCTGCCACGGGTGGCCCCTCCTGGGAGCAATACCACCAGCTCAACGCCGCGCTCCACAACTTGTCGATGCAACAACAGCAGCATGCCGGCGGCGCCCCCGACTGGATCCTCGACACCGGCGCCTCCTCCCACGTAGCTGGTAAGACGTCCACCCTCACCTCTTATTCTTCCCCCTTGGTGCATCACTCCCAGGGCATTACCGTTGGGGATGGGTCTCGCCTCCCCATCACCGCTGTCGGCCGCGCCAAACTATCCTCCTTCACACTCAATGACATCCTCGTCACACCATCCATCATCCGCAACCTCATTTCTGTTCGCCGTTTTACCATTGACAACTTCTGTACAATTGAATTTGACCCCTATGGTTTCACTGTGAAGGACCTAGCGACGGGGCGCATCATGATGAGGTCCAATAGCCATGGCGACTTGTACCCATTCTTCGGCAACTCCGGCGTCCAACACGCTCTCTCCGTCGTCAGCAACCCGTGGCACCTTCGCCTTGGCCACCCTAGCAATGCCTCCATTTCCATTTTAGCTAAAGATTTCTTACCTTCATGTAATAATGGCACGTCCAACCCTCGTGTTTGTAGCTCGTGTCAATTAGGCAAGCAGCCACGGCTGCCCTTTCCTTCTTCTCATTCTGTCACCACTACACCATTTCAATTAGTTCATTGTGATTTGTGGACCTCCCCCATGTGTAGTTTTTCCGGCTTTCAATATTACCTTGTGCTCCTCGACGATTTCTCCCACTACTCGTGGATATTTCCCCTACGACAAAAATCCGACACCTCCGCCGTTCTCATCCGTTTCTTCGCCTACGTACAAACACAATTTCACGTCACTATTCAGTGCATGCAATGTGACAACGGGGGTGAGTTCCTCACCACGGCCTTACGCTCTCTCTTCTCCTCCCATGGTGCCTCCTTCCAGCTCTCTTGCCCACACACATCCCCACAGAACGGCAAGGCAGAACGCCTTCTTCGTACGACAAACGACATCCTTCGGGTCTTCCTCATCCACGCTCGCCTCCCCCCCCCCCCCCCCCGAATTCTGGGTTGAGGATCTCCACGCTGCCACCCATGTCCTCAATCGTCGTCCCTCGTCCGCTATCCAGCGCCAAACACCTTTTTTCCGCCTGCTCGACCGCCATCCCACCTACGACCATCTTTGAGTCTTTGGGTGCCTCTGTTTCCCAAACACATACGCCACCAGCCCTCTAAAACTTGCCCCTCGTATTGTTCGTTGTGTCTTCCTCGGATACACTCTCGAACATAAGGGCTATCGCTGCCTCGACCTTTCCACACGGCGCGTCATCGTCTCCCTCCACGTCACGTTTGACGAAACTGTTTTCCCCTATTTCCCTGCCACACCCCCTGCGAGCACTCCCTTGGCCGCAGGAAATCCCGGGGCCAATATCCTCCCCGAACGCCGCACCCTACCTACCTCGTCCGCATCCCCTCTGGGATCCGCGCAGCTCGGATCCGCTGCCACTCCTTCCCGCCCTGCTCGGTCCACACCAACCAGCCCGCCCGCTCCGCGTGTCACCACGTCGTGCCGACCGCTTCCACCCAGCCCTCATGCCGGGCCCGCCACCCCGATCGCCACGCTACCACCCAGTCCACCCTCCTCCGGGGCTCCCGCTGCTACACCCCCATGCAGCCCCGCGCGCACGTCGCCCCCCGCGCACCCGTCGCCCCCGCCTGTTGGCCCGCCTCCGCCTGCGCCCACGTCGCTCCCTTCCCGCGTTGTTCCGGTAGCTCCACCATCCAACATCCACACCATGCGCACCAGGGCCAAGTTAGGGTTCGCCCAACCCAAACAGCCCGTCTCTCTCCACACCACTACCTCCACCATCAGCCCCATTCCCTCCTCTTATCGCGTGGCCCTCCAAGACCCCAACTGGTACAACGCCATGCGCGAGGAGTATGATGCACTAATGCAGAATGATATGTGGTGTTTGGTGTCCCGTCCTGCAGGTGCTAATGTGGTTACAGGAAAATGGATCTTCCGGCATAAGTTCAACACTGACGGCACGCTTGCTCGCTACAAAGCGCGATGGGTTCTTTGCGGCTTCACACAACAGGCTGGCGTCGACTACGGGGAAACCTTCAGCCCCGTCGTCAAGCCGGCCACGGTCCGGACCGTGTTGAGCATTGCCGCCGGCCGGTCGTGGCCCATCCACCAGTTGGACGTGAAGAACGCCTTTCTTCATGGCCACCTCGCTGAGACCGTCTACAGCCAGCAGCCCTCCGGCTTCATCGACGCCGTCAACCCTTCGCGCGTGTGCCGCCTCAACCGCTCCCTATATGGCCTCAAGCAGGCGCCGCGAGCCTGGTTCTCGCGCTTCACCAGCTACCTGCTTGCTCTCGGCTTCATGGCGTCACGCTCGGACTCCTCGCTGTTCATCCTGCGGCGGGGACACCACCTCGCCTACCTGCTACTGTATGTGGACGACATCATCCTCACCGCGAGCTCCGACGACCTCCTCCAACGCATCATCGCGTCGCTTCACACGGAGTTCTCCATGATGGATCTCGGCGTCTTGCACCACTTCCTCGGCATCAACGTCACGACCACGTCGGCTGGGCTCTTTCTCTCTCAGGAGTAGTACGCTCTTGAGATCCTTGATCGAGCGGGCATGCTCAACTGCAAGCCCATCGGCACGCCGGTCGACATGCTCTCCAAGCTCTCCGTCGACTCCGTCCCCCTCTTCCACGACCCGACACTCTACCGCAGCCTGGCAGGTGCTCTCCAGTACATCACCCTCACACGGCCGGACCTCTCCTACACCGTCCAGCAATGCTGCTTGTTCATGCATGCGCCCCGCGACGCCCATTTGCAGCTCGTCAAGCGCATCCTGCGCTACCTTCGTGGCACCACCCACCTCGGTTTGCTGATCCACCGCTCCGCCGCCTCTGAGCTCATCGCCTACTCGGATGCCGACTGGGCGGGCTGCCCAGACACCAGGAAATCCACGTCCGGGCATTGCGTCTTCCTCGGCCCCAACCTGCTCACCTGGTCCTCGAAGCGGCAGAACACGGTGTCTCGCTCAAGCGCCGAAGCTGAGTACCGTGTTGTGGCCAACGCTGTCGCTGAGTCCGCCTGGCTTCGTCAATTCCTCGGCGAGCTTCATCAGCCTCCTGCGTGCGCCACCGTCGTCTACTGCGACAACGTCAGCGCCATGTACATGTCTCGCAACCCGGTGCAGCACCAGCGGACGAAGCACGTGGAGATCGACTTACACTTTGTTCGTGAACGCGTGGCGCTGGGAGAAGTTCGTGTCCAGCACGTTCCCACGAGCTCTCGGTTCGCTGACATCGTCACCAAAGGGCTCCCGACATCCGTCTTCGACGAGTTCCGCTCCAGTCTTAACGTTCGTGAACCTCACGTTCGGACTGCGGGGGGGTGTTGGAATGCGTCATCAGGATCCTCACGGCGTGGCTAACAGCCTGCCCGAGTCCTTCTCCTCCACGATCGCATGCGCTGCATGCCCGGCTCATGTCTGTTGTAGCTCTCCTCCACGATTCTCTCACCTCTCTGTAACTGTATATATACCCCTTGAGGGATGGAATACAAGGTGTGGTGATTGCTCCATTACTTAACTGCCAATTGCTCGCGCTTTCTGGAGTGTGAAGGTTTCTCTATTGTGGTCACCCACTCGCACGAGACCGTTGGATAGGTTTTTGTGCGTGATAAGGTCGATGGGATTCTCTTTCATATAGAGATTCATATCATTTACAGCTGGACCCCTTGAGTGACCCCTCATACGTCTGCGGATGCATCCGGTCAATGACTGGACAAAAGAGAGTAGGAAAAAATGACTTAACCGGATCCTCATATCATCCCTATACGTCTGGTTTGTCCGCAAACCCTCGTACACATCTCAAATATAAGAAGGATATGAGGACTCGCGGACGCGTCCGTGTACGCCCAATCAATCCATTACATAGGACGCGAACCCACTCTGGACCACCTTTTTTTTTGTTCATTCTTTTTTTCTCTCTCTTCCTCTCCATCAATCACGTGCAAGTGACCGGACATACGAGAACAAAAAAAAAGAATATGGCTACATGAATGGACAAACAAGGGACGCCTGGTCGCTGATCGGACACGTTCGCGGACGCTTAAGGGTCCAAAATTTTAAGTCATGACTGAAGATGCTCTGGCAACTTGCTAAAATGTTTGAAGACGCTAGCCCTGAATCTGGCAAAGCGATTGTGAAAAAGGCTCTCAGAAGTAAATAAAAGAAGAGTGAAAAGGCCTCCACACCTACTTAATGGATGATCATTAATCTTTTGTCTTCGTGGATTTGATTGGTTCATGGTTTTTGTAGGAGTAACTTTCGTTTAGGCTTTCTTTGGGATGCACTCCAGAATTAAGTTTGAAAAAGGCGCACTTTGGGATGTATTCCATAACAATCATACTTAATACATAACGACCACCAACCCCAATTGTACTTCAGAATTAAGTATGAAAAAGGCACGGTGGGTGTGACATACTGAGCTTTTACTATAGTAATATATGTAATCAAGATACAGTGATCCCATGCTAATGCTGCTACGTCACCATGATTTTTTTGTTAAACTCGCGTCGGTTCAAACCCCGTTATTATTCCGTTGCAAATTTGATTTGTTGAAAAAGTAGAATTTAAAAGTTTTACGAAACTAAAAATAAAAATGCCGGACGAGTTACAAAACTTCCCTAAAAAATTATACAGTTGAATCGAGCGTTTTTTGAAATTTTTTAAGACCCCCAAAGATTTAAAATAGAAACAATTGCAAAAAAATAAAATAATAATAATAATAATAAACAAATGGACGAGCTGGCCACCCCCCACAGCCCACCAACCCACGTGGGGGTATAAGACCCTCGGAGGAACCCTAGCCCCAAACCCCTGCTCCCCACTTTTCCCTGCCTCGCCGTCAGAAGCAACGAGGGAACCAGCACGGTTCCCTCCCCCTCGTCACCCACTCCCACACCCCTCGTGGGCCTCCCTCTCCCTCGATCCCACGTCGCCGTTCCCCCAGATCCCGTCGCTACATGTGCCCTCCCAGCGCCCGCTTCTCTCTTTCACGAGCGACACGAGCCCACTGCAACAGATCGCCCCTGCCTCTCTCTGCCCCGCACCGCAACCTCCCCTCACCACCTCGCGCCAGGAGCTCCCTCCCCCTGGCCCGTCGCCAGCGCCTCCCTCTCATCCTCGCTCAAGCCCCACTCCCATGGGCACCGCGCAGCCTCCCTCCCCAGATCGCCCCGCACCGCCACCATCCCTCACCCCGCAGCGCTCGAGCCCTCCTGCGCACCGCTCCACTCCCCTCGTCACCTGGCCCCGCCGTTCTACCCTCGATCCTCCCTAGATCGAGGCCCCCTCCCCACGTGACCTCTCTCCTCTCCCCTCGCCTCCCCACGCCCTCGTGGCTCCCTGGGCCGAAGCTCCTCACCGTCGGCGCTCCCTGCCTTCCACCGCCACCGGCCCCGCGCCGGAGCCGCACCGGGGCTGCGGCGGCGCCCACGGCAGAGCCCCACCTTGCGTCGGCCCTCCTCCCGCCGTCGGCTGCCTCGCCGGCCCTTCCACGGAAGGCCCCTCCTCCAGCACCGGGAGCCACCGACCTCCTCCGTCGTCGCGGAGCCCCACGGCGGTGCCACCAGCCCCACGCGAGATCCACGTCGACCTCCACCTCGTCGCCGGCCTCTCCCGCTTCCCCGTCGGCTTCATCGAGCCTCGCCGTCCCCGTCCCCCTACAACATGGGTGAGAACGCCTCTCTCCCTCTCCTTCATCCTCCGGTTCCGTTCCGGCGTTCATCGCCTCGTCCCGGCGCCGTTGATCTCCTGTAAGAGGAGGAGGTGGAGGTTGCCTCCTCTCTGTGTGTTGAGAGAGATGACACTGAGTTGAACACAGAGATAGCAGAGAGAAAGAGAAAAGAGATGTTAGAAAAGAAAAGAAAATAAACAAATGTATGTATATGTGTACGTATGCAAATATATGTATGAAATATATGTGTATGTATATGAAATATGTGTATATGTGGTATGTATGAATTTAGTGGTATGGATGTGTGTGCGTGTAGCGTATGTGTGGGCTATCTGTCTCAATGACAGTAGGGCCCCACCACTCCAACCAAATGACAGGTGAAGTCCCTCCTAAAAACATAAAAATAAAAGTATATATATATATATATATAGGGGTCGCGCTATTCGTCACCCTCGAGATGACGAATAATTATTCTTCACCTCGTCTATTTTCATATTAATACGGCGTAATTTTACGTTTTTTAAATTTTAATCTTATCTCATACGTAAAAAAAGACCGTAAAAAATACATAATCACCGTAAAAAATATTTTATGTCACATAAAATTACAAACATAAAAACATAGTGTAAATTATTCATAAAATGTGATTTTTCTGGTCTTATGATCTATATTTTTGTTTTATTATGGCAAATTTTCCGTAGTTAATCAATATAAATGTATTTATTTGCATTTTAACTTTAATTTATTTATGAAATGGTGGTAAAATTACCTCGAGTGAGGAATAATTTATTCTGCACCCGGATGATGAATAGAGTTTCTATATATATATGTATGTGTGAGTGTGTGTGTGTTTTATTAATAAAATAAATAAATAATTAGATATATTAGTTAATTAATTAAATAGGTAAATTAGTAATTTGTTAACATATATATTTGTGTGTGTGTTTACTAATAAAATAAATAAATAATTAGATATATTAGTTAATTAATTAGTTAATTAATTAAATAGATAAATTAGTAATCAGTCAATATAGATAAACAATTATCCTATTAGAATATGATACGTGGGTCTCCCACTAAATTAATCTGATTAGTTAATATTTAACTTTATTAATAACTCTGTCAATGACACGTAGGACCGAGTAGTCGGTTTGACGAGTCAACTACTGATGTGAGCATGACATCATGCAGTTGTCATAATAGCATTTAATTAAATTAATTAAATCTGTTTTTAATTCCTAAATATTAATAAAACTTTAAAAATTAATATAAAATAAACTGTAGCTCACATGAAAATATTTTCCGCACGAAAGTTGATCAGCAGAACGAGACGGATCCGGATACGGGGTCCATTCGTGTGTCATGCGTCTCTAGCATAGCAAACGTGGAATTTTTTTCACCGTTTTCATATGACCAGTAGTAGCGAGAGACCCGGAAAATATCGTCAGATATTCTTCCGACCCGTCTACGACATGTGTTGTTGCGTTAGCTCATGCCTAGCCTGCATATTTTCATGTCATGCTTAGCGTTGCACCTGTTGGTGTTATTTATTGTTTCTCCCCCCTCTTCTTCCGGTAGACCCGAGACTGACTGACGCTGCTGTCGGGTACATCTACCCTCCCGACGACCAGCCCTTTGCCGTAGAGCAACAAGGCAAGCAAACCCCCTTGATCATCCCTATATCGCCTATGTCTTTCTTCCTCCTGCTTGCATTAGAATTTTGCTACTGTTGTATTTAGCTCATATATCTGATGCATAGCCTATTTTTGATGAACTGCTACTTTCAGCACTGTACTTTAAACTGTTTAGTATAGGTGGATCAGTCATCCCCTCTGACCCCTTACTCCAGTTGCCCTGCTTTGTCATCAAGTCTCGATCCCTGATCGACGAGCCAGATCCGGCACATCACTCACACCCCTCTTAGTTGTGCGGCGCTACAGAGCTACTATCGGGTACCGAGGGTGACACCTCGCGAAGTACTCAGGATGATACCTCTGTAGTGTAGCTAGTAGGTCGTGGTTATCGAGGGTGAATCCTCCTTCACCACTCCCAACGATGTCTCTGTCGTGTAACCCCTCAAGTGTGGGACCCTCGAGGATGATTCCTCTAAGTCCACCTTGACGGTTACATCGGGCGGGATCCAACGAGGGTGATACCTCGGATTCCCCTCGATGTTACAACCACGCAGTTAACCGACCATGTTACTTGGATCTTTGATGAATACATGTTAGGCGGGTGGATTCCCGTGTGGATGTGTCGATGACTTAATTAAAATGATAATGGATTTGGGTATTTGATCTGGGTTGGTCGAAAGGCCTTATTACGCACTAACCGTCTGCGTGGGAACAATTATGGGTACTCGACGTCGCGGTATCAGCCGAAGCTCTTCAGACGTCAGCGATGGAGCGGCGCGCGCCCGAGTGGTCCCGAGATGCATCGCCCTTGTTATAAAGGGTGGTAGGACTGACATCGGCCGCCCACGCATCATGCAGGAGCGCAGAGGGCAAGTGGGCCCATGACCCCTTTGTGCTTAGGAGTTAGACCGGCGGGCTGGCCTTTCGAGGCCGGGTCTGACCCAGAAAAGTGTGTTCGGCCAGAGTGTTATAGAGCGCGTCGGGAATATGTTGTGCACCCCTGCAGGGAAGAACTTATCTATTCCAATAGTCGTGTCCACGGTTACAAGACGACTTGGAGTTGTGCCCTGATATTATACAAGTAAAATTGTTACTTAACTAGAATTGTTTCCCTCGGATTGCTTCCTCGCAGGGAGTCGAGGAAGGATCTCTGGGCGTGACCTCATATTATTATTGCTACAACAATATGACTAGTTTTTGTGCTACCTTGTTCTACTCTCGTCTATTGCTGCAAGACCCTGAAGATGCTAGTCTTTGATAGAACTAGGCCTTCTCTCTCTATTCTTGCATTGTTGCAGTTAGTCCATATAAGACCCCCTTCTTTGATACTGATGCATACTTAGCTTAGTTCTGATGTAAGACTTGCGAGTACTTTGGATGAGTACTCACTGTTGCTTTGCTCCCCCTTATCCCCCTTGGCCCGTTGCTACGACCAGATGATGGATCTCAGGAGATGGAGTATCCCGCCGACGACTACTTCCATCCCGATGGTGACTTCTTCATGGAGGCCGCTGAAGCCCAGGAGTAGCTAGGAAGTTCCCAGACAGGAGGCCTCGCCTCGTTCGGTCGTGTTTCTTTTGTGCTAGCCTTCTCTAAGGCACCCCATGTTTATGTGTGTACTCAGATATTTGTTGCTTCCGCTGACTTGTGTCTTTATCGAGCTTTTGTATTCTAGCCCTCGAGGCCCCTGGCTTGTAATATGAAGCTTGTATGTTTTATTTGTGTCTAGAGTTGTGTTGTGATATCTTCCTGTGAGTCCTTGCGTTTGGTCATACACATTTGCTTGTATGATTAGCGTATGATTAAATCGAGGGCGTCACAAGTTGGTATCAGGGACGACTGTCTATAGGTAGCCCCCTTTCCAACTCCTTTGCCGAAGTTGAGTCTAGTGTTTGAAAAACCTTACTAACACTGATAATGTGGCTTACGGGCCCACATCTCAATCGGGTGGTATTAGTATCTTTTACTCCTTTCCTATACTCTGGGTTCTACTCTCTCTTCTCTTTCGGGTTAAAGATTTTACTAACTCTAACTCTAGGTTCTCGTAAATACTTCCTCCCGGAGAGCCCTGTATTCCAGATGATGGCTTGATCCGTTAGAAGACTCCGATGATACTCTCCGATGTTCTCTCGAGAACTTGCGCTCATTGCTTTTGCGATTTCCCTTCTCCGTTAACCACTATGGATGACTACATACAAATGTCATTCATACTTTCCCTTTAGTTGCTCTTGTTTTTACGAGATGCAACCAATTGTCTTACCGGTGATTCGCTCATCCTCAGTTGTCATGGATTTCGTAAGGCCTTCGAATTACTATTCGATATTCCAAAATCCTCCGTAGCCTATTGTTCGTGACCTTTCTCACCTGCTTGCATTATGGATAAATCCATATTTCTAGCCGCACTCGTTAAATTCCTTTGTGAATTTCGTGTGATCCTATTGATTCTACCTTTGCATGAATGCACACAATCATCTGTTGATACTCATAAACTATCTTTCCGGCTCAGACGTCCTTCCAGGCAGAGCTGGTTCTCGACGAATCAACTTTGGTTGGTTGACCAGCTAAGTCCATCCAGCTTACCTGTATTTGATCAAAGCATCTGATTATGATATACCAACCTGGAAATCCTGATTCCTTTGGTAATTAAGTATCGGTATTTTTCAGATGTTCTATAACCCGATTCCTTGTATCATGTCTACCTCTGATTGAGTATCGATACTTACATCAGGTCCTTTGTGGTACTGCCAGACCCATTGTTGGGTTATTATCCAACGACATCCCTTACATCCAAAATTCTTGTGGTATTGTTCCCCTGATGTATAATGCCATTGGTAAATTGTGTCTTCTCCTTCTGATGAGTTGTATCCTATGCCTTTGTCGGCCATGCTCTCTTGTCAAGCATGTGCTAATTACTCTTGCATTATGTGGTATATGTTCCTAAGATACCCCGATGGGTTGAACCTATGCCCTCCTAAATCAATATGATCCGACGAGTTTTCATGAGTATTACTCTTCTGGTGCTTTGCCAGATAATCTTTCCAAGATACAACCTCATCAAAGGCGAGGAGTAAATGGTAGGTCATGCATTGATGAAGTGGGAGTCGACCTTGAACTTGTGTTCATGCCCATGGAAACGACGTTGATCTTACCATAGAAGCTTCTCGTATCAATAAACATTCATTTTGTGAATTAGTCTGGTATCTGTGGTCTTGTACTTTCCAACCGTGGTTCCGACCATGATTGTTATCATTTGATCTCATATGTAGACAAGTTAAAATACTTGTCTTCTTGAGATCATTACATCGTCCCAAGCCTTAATGTTGACCTACCTCTGAATATTATCCATCGTATCCCGAGAATATCACGGAGCTACATAACTTATTGTGAGCTCCTCATCAACTACGATATTTCGTTAATTTCAGTTTCCTCGTGTTTTGAGTTGTTGAACATGCAAGGACACTAATGACTGAATCGCGTACGCTTTGCGATTTCACAACTCTTAATAATCTTCCTTGCTTATGAGTTGTACTCAATAATGTCTTTCCAAGCTGTTAGGCTACTTCATCATCGTCATGCTAAAGCTTGACCATGCTAAATATGTCTTTCATCCATGGTACACATTTCCAACAGTGCACTGAGTTTGCATCGAGATTTCCACATTATATCTGTTGTTTTGAAAAGCAATTTCAATTTGGAGCTAGCAGTCTTATATGTGGTTCCGACAACCTTTTGCTTCATCATTCCTTTGCTTGATGTCGTCGCTAAGCGATTACACCTTCATGAAACTTCTTGACAAATGTGTCGCGATCATCATCAGCATTCCGAGCTCCTCCAGGGTATTAATCGAATTCATGATGAGAAATACCATCCCTTCCCCTCGATGAATTGTATTATCATCGACATCCTTGTTGCCTTCCCTCTAACACAAACATGTTCATGTTTGTGTTGTCCCTTAAGTTCCTTGCTATTCAGCTTGTGTTGTCTTCTACCTTGGAGTATTACTATCTTATATGTCAAGAATGTCGTGAGAATTGCACACCTCTTATGAATTCTTGATATAGTAATACATATCGCCATCACCATTCATTTCTTGGTCCCGTGTTGTTTCAAGTCGGAATACCTACAAGTGAACCATGATGTGTGATCCCAATACTTCTGACAACCCTATCGTTTTGAAGATTAATGACTGATAGTTTCATTCTTGGTGTGTCGGATGTCGACTCACCATTCTAGCAATGGTCGTGCTACTCATTCAGTATTTCCGAGAGCACCCTTTTACAGATGTTTAATTGTTGTTGTTCCCTCGAGCATACGACATTATACCATTTGATTTGACAAATGCTATCTCCTTGATATTATAATTTTGGAAATTCATCCCTGTCAAAATCCTGAGGGATTGTTGTTGAGCCCATCAGCCACACCCTCAACTTCTCCATGTTCTGCGATAAAGCTCTTGAAAGCATTATCCTTGTTCCTAGCTCATGAAGAATGTGCTTGGTAGTAGAAATGTTTCCCCAATGTTTATGTGCATTCTTGCCACCGTGAATATGTGAAAGTTTTGTTTCGCTTCCTCTAGGGTCATCCCAGTCGTTCACACATGTGGGAAGTGTTATATATTTTGAAGATTTGCTATCTTCACTCCATATAACTTCTCTTAGCACGCCAAGCCACTGACTGATTTGATCAAGGAAAAGAAGTTCCTCCATAAGAGCTAATCGAGGCTTACACAAGGACCTCGATACCCTCGATGAGGGTTCTCAAATCAAAACTCAGTTGCATTTTGACGTAAGAATTATATTTGGGCACGAATGCCTTGACATTGTGTCCATGTGTCTTACAATCCAACTCATGATTCAAGACTTGCTTCTGTAGTTCATATCCTGAGAACCTTGCATCTTCATCTTTTCTTCTTAGGCATCTTGAGTTTGAGGAGTCCCGACACCAATCAGATCTGAATCTCGGACATATATGATGGTTGGAACATTTCCCAATAATTATGACTTTGGTTTTTAGGTAAACCGATACGGTGCTGTCGTTCCAACACACCGGGCCGAAGGGCCTATTGTTCTAAATTCTTCATACGTAAGGTTAGCCATTCTACCATGCGGAAACTATATGACTTATTTCATAAGTTGTTCCTCAGGAATCCTCTTTGTATACCCATAAGTCCAACCTTTATCTGATGACCATGTCAATGCTACCCCGAAGCACGGATGTGGTACTTCAAATTTCAACACGAACCTTGGAAGCGCAATGCTAAGATTGTTCCTGATCAATTATCCAGACCGCGTGGTATGGGTAAACATCATGATTCTTCTTGCCTCTTTATCAAAATGGTTATGTACTGGATGACCTATCATGTATACCATACTCTATGTTTTCCTCGGGAATGGTATACTCTAATACTTGTGTGTGTGAACACATTTTTCCTTCCCATTGGTCTGTTTGACCTTTCTTGTGGCATAACTTATCTAAGCAGTGTTAAGTCCATGCTTAGGTAAAATTCTCGATATACAACTCTGTCAGTAAGACCATGTTACTATTGTGGATAACATTCCGGTAGCTGCCGGTGGACGAGAACTTTGCCTATTGGTCCGCCTCGTTTCAGCGAGCAGGAAAATGGTTCTATTCGTCCCCGCCCTTGGTACCGACGTTGTTGCCAACAAACTGACAGGTTATCCTCTGACATGTCTTGTTATCAAGACCGTATAAGATGTCTCCGCTCTGCCTATTCTTGGCCCACATGGTGGACCCATAACCCAAAGTTCCACAGGATTGAAACCTGACTCTCCTGTACATCTTTTGACTCCAAAGTATCATTTGCACTTGGCTTCGTATGAAATTCCTGAGCCACCGTCCAATGGAACGATTACTCTTCGGTCCAGATATTATCCAACATGCTGAAGATCGAGTCTGCATTATTCATGACAATCAGAAGGCTGCTCAGTCTTGTCAGAAGAGTCAGTATGACCGTCATCATCAAGATATGGTCTATCAACCTGGCGAAAAGGCTTATGTTCGTGTCACACCAATGAGAGGCGCACATCGTTTGGAGATCAAGGGCATGTTAGCTCATCGCTATATTGGTCCTTTCACTGCTCTCGAAAGGTGTGGAAAAGTGGCTTATCAATTGGAACTGTCGGCGAACCTTTCTCAGGTTCACGATGTCTTCCATGTGTCTCAGCTCCGACACTGCTTCAAGGATCCTATTCAAGCAGTGGATCATCATATGCTTGAGCTGCAACAAGACCTCTCTTATAAAGAGCATCCGGTTCGCATTCTCGACCAAGCTGAACGTTAGACTCGTCGCAAAGTCACCAAGTTCCTTAAAGTGCAGTGGTCAAATCATTCTAAAGATGAAGCCACTTGGGAACGCGAGGGTCATCTTTGTGACGAATACCCCGAGCTCTTTCCTTCTACCTCTTAATTCTCGGGACCGAGAATTCTTGTTAGTAGGTGATACGTCTCCAACGTATCTATAATTTTTGATGGTTTCATGCTATTATCTTGTCAAACTTTGGATGTTTTGCATGCCTTTTATATATTTTTTGGGACTAACTTATTAACTCAGTGCCAAGTGCCAGTTCCTGTTTTTTTCCATGTTTTTGACCCCTTTCAGAGGAGATTTTGAAACGGAGTCCAAACGGAAAAAAATCCCCGAAAAGATTTTTTTCTGGAACGGAAGAAGATCGGGAATCTTGGGAGCCAAGGCAGGGGAGCCTCAGGGGCCCCACAAGGCCCCACCCCGCAGCCAGGGGGTAGGCCGCGCCACCCAGGCTTGTGGACCCCTGAGCGCCCCCTGACCTAGGGGTTGCGCCTATAAATTTCCTAAAAATCCCAAAAAAATTATGAGATCATCGAAATCACTTTTCCGTCACTGCAAGCTTCTGTCTCCGCAAGATCCCATATGGGGCACGTTCTGTTGCCCTGTCGGAGGGGGATTCGAACATGGAGGGCTTCTTCATCAACACCATGACCTCTCCGATGATGCGTGAGTAGTTCACCATAGACCTACGGGTCCATAGCTAGTAACTAGATGGCTTCTTCTCTCTCTTGGATCTTCAATACAAAGTTCTCCATGATCTTCATGGAGATCTATCCGATGTAATCTTTTTTTGCGGTGTGTTTGTCGAGAACCGATGAATTGTGGATTTATGATCAGATTATCTACGAATCTTATTTGAGTTTCTTCTGATCTCTCTTATGCATGATTTCATATCCTTGTAATTTTCTTCGAGTTGTGGGTTTTGTTTGTCCAACTAGATCTATGATTCTTGAAATGGGAGAAGTGCTTGGTTTTGGGTTCATACCGTGCGGTGACCTCACCCAGTGACAGAAGGGGTAGCAAGGCACGCATCGTGTTGTTGCCAACAGGGGTAAAAAGATGGAGTTTTCATCATTGGTTTGAGATTATCCCTCTACATCATGTCATCTTGCTTAAGGCGTTACTCTGTTCGTCATGAACTCAATACACTAGATGCATGCTGGATAGCGGTCGATGTGTGGAGTAATAGTAGTAGATGCAGAAAGTATCGGTCTACTTGTCTCGGACGTGATGCCTATATGTATGATCATTGCCTTAGATATCGTCATAACTTTGCGCGGTTCTATCAATTGTTCGACAATAATTTGTTCACCCACCGTGATATTTGCTATTTTAAGAGAAGCCTCTAGTGAACACTATGGCCCCGGGTCTAGTCCACACCATATTTTCAGCCTTACACTTTTTACTTCGTTGTAGTTTCCGCCTTGAGATCTCACTTTGCAAACAATCTTGAAGGGATTGACAACCCCTTTTAAGTGTTGGGTGCAAGCTTGTTTGTGTTTGCGCACGTACTCTGGACTTGACAAGGCCCTCCTTCTGGATCGATACCTTGGTTCTCAAACTGATGGAGAAATACTTATTGCTCCTGTGCTGCATCACCCTTTCCTCTTCAAGGGAAAAACCGACGCAAACCATAGAAGTAACAAGAAGAATTACTAGCGCCAAGGAAGGACTTTTGTTGCCGCAGCAGAAGAATTTCTGGCGCCGTTGCCGGGGAGGATCAAGTCAAGAACTCATCCAAGTAAGTGTCGCAAACTCATCTCTTGCATTTACTTTTTTGCCTCTCGTTTTCCTCTCCCCCACTTCACCAATTTGCCTTTTTTCGTTTGCCTTTTTCGTTCGCCCTTTTCTTCCGTTTGCCTTTCCTTTGCTTGTGGGCTATGTGCCTTCAATATGCTTGCATCTTTGCTTGCTGAAAATCTAGTGATATGGATCGCCATCCACTTGCTAATCTCTTTAAGAGATCCAATTATGTTGATCCAATTGCTAGTGATTGAGTGCACTTGACTTTCTCTATGGAGTATTGCTTGAGATGCGTGAATCTGAAAATCGTGATGAAGAAATTTATGAAGTGATTCACGAGGGCTCCTTGAATGAAAAGCATGATTGCAATGGTTTCACTATAAATTCTATTAGTGACAATCATGCTAAAAATATGCAAAACCCTAAGCTTGGGGATGCTAGTTTTGCCATGTCCACTACTTGTTGCAATGATCGTGATTGGGGTAATGATTTTTCTTATGATCTTGAAAATTTGTTTAAGCCTCATGATGATTATGATATTTGCAATAATATTGAAAGTGGGTTTGGAGAAGTCATGACTTTAGTTGATGATAATCCCACTATTTTTGAAGAGCGTCAACTTTGCATGCATGTAGATCATGAAAAGAATATCCTTTGTGATAGCTATATTGTTGAATTTGATTATGATCCCACATGTAATTGCTATGAGAGAGGAAAATATTGTGGTAGAAACTTTCATGTTACCAAATTACCTCTCGTTATGTTGAGATTGCTATTGTCTCTTTCTTCTTCCTTGCATTTGGTAACTATTAGTTGTCTTGCCAATTTGTTTTCCTATAAAATGCCTATGCATAGGAAATATGTTAGACTTAGATGTGATTTTCACATGCTTTATGATGCTCTCGTTGTGCTTCAATTCTTGTCTTTTGTGTGAGCATCATTGATTTATCAATGCCTAGCTAAGGGCGTTAAACTATAGCACTTGTTGGGAGGCAACCCAATGAATTTATATTTTTCTTTCTGTTTTGTTGTGTCCACAGCATCATAATTCTGTTGTGATTGTGTTTTTGTATTTCTTTTTGTGTTTGAGCCAAGCAAAACCTTTATGACTAGTCTTGGTAATGGTTGTTTGATCCTGCTGGAAAAAGACAAAAACTTTGTGCTCACGAGATGATTTTTCATTTTTATTCAGAAAGAGATTTTGAGTTGATTCTTTTTGCTGCTGGTTGATATGCTTTTTTCCCAGGCCGTCGTAATTGTTCAGATTTCTTGAGGTACCAGAAGTATACGAAGTATACAGATTACTACAGACTGGTCTGTTTTTGACAAATTTTGTTTTTGTTGAGTTGGTTGCTTGTTTTGATGAATCTATGGTTAGTATCGGGGGGTACTAGCCATGGAAAAGTGAGAATACAGTAGCCCAACACCAATATAGATGGAATTCAAGTTTGCTACAGAACCAAAAGAAGTTGTAGTTTGTTTTCTTGTGCTAATGTTATCACGAGTTTCTGTTTAAGTTTTGTGTTGTGAAGTTTTCATGTTTTGGGTGATGTTCTCATGGACGATGAGATAAGGAGTGGAAAGAGCTCAAGCTTGGGGATGCCAAAGGGATCCCAAGCCAAATTCAAGGACACCAAAAAGCCTAAGCTTGGGGATGCCCCGGGAAGGCATCCCCTCTTTCGTCTTCAATCCATCGGTAACATTACTTGGAACTATATTTTTATTCACCACACGATATGTGTTTTGCTTGGAGCGTCTTGTATCATAGGAGTCTTTTCTTTTTGTTGTGTCACAATCATCCTTGATGCACACCTTTTTGAGAGAGAGAGAGACATGCACTCATCGTGATTTTGCTAGAATGCTCATAGTGCTTCACTTATATCTTTTGAGCTAAATACTTTTGCTCTAGTGCTTCACTTATATCTTTTAGAGCACGGCGGTGTGTGATTTGGTAGTTGTCTTATGCTATGAAAGTAGTCTCAAATGTGATAAGTACCCAAAGAGGATGCAAAAACCTCCATCTTCATGTGCATTCAGTAGAAAGAGAAGTTTCGATTCCTCTCAATTAGTTTTGAGACGTGGATTTAGTAATATTGAGAGTTATGTTAGTAGGGTGTTGTGAATCTAGAGATACTTGTGTTGAAGTTAATGATTCCCGTAGCATGCACGTATGGTGAACCGCTATGTTAGGAAGTCGGAGCATGATTGATCTATTGATTGTCATCCTTTGTGTTGAGGTCGGGATCGCGCGATGGTTAACACCTACCAACCCTTCCCCTCGGAGTATGCGTTTAGCACTTTGTTTCGATTACTAATAAAAACTTTCGCAACAAGTATGTGAGTTCTTCATGACTAATGTGAGTCCATGGTATAGATGCACTTTCACCTTCCACCATTGCTAGCCTCTTTAGTGCCGCGCAATTCTCGCCGGTGCACAAACCCACCATATGCCTTCCTCAAAACAGCCACCATACCTACCTACTATGGCATTTTCATAGCCATTCCGAGATATATTGCCATGCAACTTCCAGCGTTCTGTCTCATGACTTGTGTCGTCACTCTCATATTGCCATTGCATGATCGTAAGATAGCTAGCGAGATGTTTCAACATCATACGCCATGCTAGATCGTTGCACATCCCGGTACACTGCCGGAGGTATTTCCTATAGAGTCATCATCATTTTGAGCTTTGAAGCTGTGAGTAAATAAAAGTGTGATGATCATCATTATTAGAGCATTTTCCCATGTGAGGAAATAAAAAAAAGAGCCCAAAGAGCCCAAAAATAAAAAAAGGAAAAAAGGAAAAAATGAGAGGCCTAAGAACCCAAATGAAAAAAAGAGAGAAAAGGAGAGAAGGGACAATGCTACTATCTTTTTCCACACTTGTGCTTCATAATAGCACCATGTTCTTCATGATTGAGAGCTTCTTGCTTTGTCACTACCATATGCTAGTGGGAATCTTCATTATATAACTTGGCTTGTATATTCCAATGATGAGCTTCCTCAAATTACCCTAGGTCTTCGTGAGCAAGCAAGTTGGATACACACCCACTAGTTCTCCTTTTGAGCTTTCACATACTTATAGCTCTAGTGCATCTCTTGTATTTCAATCCCTACTCATTCACATTGATATCTATCAATGGGCATCTCCATAGCCCTTTGATACGCCGAGTCAATGTGACCATCTCCTCCTTTTTGTCTCACAACCACCACCACACTCTATTCCACCTATAGTGCTATATCCATGGCTCATGCTCATGTATTGCGTGATAGTTATAAAAAGTTTGAGAAAGTAAGAGTGTGAAAACAATTACTTGGCCAATACCGGGGTTATGCATGATTTACATTAGTTGTGTGAGGATGATGGAGCATAGCCAGACTATATGATTTTGTAGGGATAACTTTCCTTGGCCTTGTTATTTTGAAAGTTCATGATTACCTTGCTAGTTTGCTTGAAGTATTATTGTTTTCATGTTAATAGCAAACTATTGTTTTGAATCTTACGGATCTGAACATTCATGTCATGTGAACGAAGTTGCAAAGGAAAACTATGCTAGGTAGAATTCCACATCAAAAATTCATTCTTTATCACTTCCCTACTCGAGGACGAGCAGGAGTTAAGCTTGGGGATGCTTGATACATCTCCAACGTATCTATAATTTTTGATGGTTTCATACTATTATCTTGTCAAACTTTGGATGTTTTGCATGCCTTTTATATATTTTTTGGGACTAACTTATCAACTCATTGCCAAGTGCCAGTTCCTGTTTTTTTCCATGTTTTTGACCCCTTTCAGAGGAGATTTTGAAACGAAGTCCAAACGGAAGAAAATCCCCGAAAATATTTTTTCTGGAACGGAAGAATATCGGAAAGCTTGGGAGCAAAGGCAGGGGAGCCTCAGGGGTCCCACAAGCCCCCACCCTGTGGCCAGGGGGTAGGCCGCCCCACCCAGGCTTGTGGGCCCCCTGAGCGCCCCCTGACCTAGGGGTTGCGCCTATAAATTCCCTAAAAATCCCAAAAAAATCACGAGATCATCGAAATCACTTTTCCGCCGCCGCAAGCTTCTGTCTCCGCAAGATCCCATATGGGGCACGTTCTGGTGCCCTGTCGGAGGGGGGATTCGGACACGGAGGGCTTCTTCATCAACACCATGACCTCTCCAATGATGCGTGAGTAGTTCACCATAGACCTACGGGTACATAGCTAGTAACTAGATGGCTTCTTCTCTCTCTTGGGTCTTCAATACAAACTTCTCCATGATCTTCATGGAGATCTATCTGATGTAATCTTCTTTTGCGGTGTGTTTGTTGAGATCCAATGAATTGTGGATTTATGATCAGATTAGCTATGAATCTTATTTGAGTTTCTTCTGATCTCTCTTATGCATGATTTCATATCCTTGTAATTCTCTTCGAGTTGTGGGTTTTGTTTCGCCAACTAGATCTATGATTCTTGCAATGGGAGAAGTGCTTGGTTTTGGGTTCATACCGTGCGGTGACCTCAACCAGTGATAGAAGGGGTAGCGAGCCACTCATCGTGTTGTTGCCATCAAGGGTAAAAAGATGGGGATTTCATCATTGGTTTGAGATTATCCCTCTACATCATGTCATCCTGCTTAAGGCGTTACTCTATTCGTCATGAACTCAATACACTAGATGCATGCTGGATAGCGGTCGATGTGTGGAGTAATAGTAGTAGATGCGTAAAGTATCGGTCTACTTGTCTCGGATGTGATGCCTATATGTATGATCATTGCCTTAGATATCGTCATGACTTTGCGCGGTTCTATCAATTGTTCGACAATAATTTGTTCACCCACCGTGATATTTGCTATTTTGAGAGAAGCCTCTAGTGAACACTATGGCCCCCGGGTCTACTCCACACCATATTTTCAGCCTTACACTTTTTACTTCGTTGTACTTTCCGCGTGCACATCTCACTTTGCGAACAATCATGAAGGGATTGACAACCCCTTTGAAGCATTGGGTGCAAGCTTGTTTGTGTTTGTGCAGGTACTCTGGACTTGACGAGGCCCTCCTTCTGGATCGATACCTTGGTTCTCAAACTGAGGGAAATACTTACTGCTCATGTGCTGCATCACCCTTTTCTCTTTAAGGGAAAAACCGACGCAAACCAGAGAAGTAACAAGAAGAATTCCTATCGCCAAGGAAGGACTTTTGTTGCCGCAGCAGTAGGAGAGAGTTGTGACATCCTCAGCTTTTGCTACAGTAATGTATGTAATCAAGCTACATTGATCCCATGCTAATGCTGCCACGTCACCGTGATTCTTTTGTTAAACTCACGTCGGTTCAAACCCCGCTATTATTCCGTTGCAAATTTGATTTGTTGGAAAAGTAGAATTTAAAAGTTTTACGAAACTTAAAATGAAAATATCGGATGAGTTACAAAAATTCCCTAATAAATTATAAAGTTGAATCAGCCGTTTTTAAATTTTTAAAAACCCCTAAATATTTAAAACAAAAATAATTACAAAAAAATAACTAATACAAAAAACCAACTGGCCCCGCCGGACACCCCCCACAGCCCACCAACCCACCAAGGGGTATAAGACCCCTAGTGGAACCCTAGTCCCAAACCCCCGCTCCCCATTTTTCCCTGCCCCGCCGCGAGAAGCAACGAGGGAACCAACACGGTTCCCTCCCCCTTGTCACCCACTCCCTCACCCCTCGTGGGCCTCCCTCTTCCTCGATTCCACTTTGCCGTGCCCCCAGATCCCATTGCTACATGTGGCCTCCTAGCGCCCGCTTCTCTCTCTCACGAGCGCCAGGAGCCCACTGCCCCAGATCGCCCCTGACTCTCTCTGCCCCGCACCGCTACCTCCCCTCACCACCTCGCACCAGGAGCTCCCTCCCCCTGGCCCGTCGCTAGCGCCTCCCTCTCCTCCTCGCTCGAGCCCCACTCCCACGGGCGCCGCGCAGCCTCCCTCCCCAGATCGCCGCGCACCGCCACCATCCCTCACCCCGCAGCGCCTGAGCCCTCCTGCGCACCGCTCCACACCTCTCGTCACCTGGCCCCGCCGTACTCCCCTCAATCCTCCCTGGATCGAGGCCCCCTCCCCACGTCACCTCTCTCCTCTCCCCTCGCCTCCCCATGCCCTTGTGTCTCTGTGGGCCGAAGCCCCTCACCGTCGGCGCTCCTTTCCTCCCACCGCCACCGGCCCTGCGCCGGAGCCGCACCGGGGCTGCGTCGGCACCCTCGGCAAAGCCCCGCCTCACACCAGCCCTCCTCCCGCCGTCGGCCGCCTCGCCGGCCCTCCACGGGAGGCCCCTCCTCCAGCACCGACAGCCATCGACCTCCTCCGCCGTCCCAGAGCCCCACGGCTGCGCCACCAGCCCCAGGCCGGATCCACCTCGACCTCGACCTCGTCGCCGGCCTCCTTCACTTCCCCGTCAGATCCATCGATCCTCGCCAACCCCGCCCCCTACAACGTGGGTGAGAACGCCCCCTCTCCCTCTCCTTCACCCTCCGGTTCCATTTCGACGTTCATCGCCTCGTCCCGACGTCGTTGATCTCCTGTAAGAGGAGGAGGTGGAGGCTGCCTCCTGTCTCTCTATTGAGAGAGATGACAGTGAGTTGAACACAGAGATAGCACATAGAAAGAGAAAAGAGATGTTAGAAAATAAAATAAAATAAACGGATGCATGTATATGTGTACGTGTACGTATGCAAATATATGTATATGTGTATGTATGCAAATATATGTATGGATATGCATAAAATACGTGTGTATGTGTATGGAGTATGTGTATATGTGGTATGTATGAATTTAGTGGTATGGATGTGTGTGCGTGTAGCGTATGTGTGGACTCGCTGTCCCAATGACAGTAGGGCCCCACCACTCCCACCAAATGACAGGTGGGGTTCCTCCTAAAAACATGAAAATAAAAGTAAATATATATATATATATATATATTAAATAAATAAATAAATAAATAATGAGATATATTATTTATTTAATTAGTTAATTAATTAAATAGATAATTAGTAATATGTTAGTATAGATAAATAAGTATCCAATTAGAATATGACATGTGGGTCCCTCACTAAATTAATCTGATTAATTAATATTTAACCTAATTAATAACTGTGTCAATGACACGTATGATCCATTGGTCAGTTTGACCAGTCAACTGCTGATGCGAGCATGACATCATGCTGGTGTCATAATAGCATTTAATTAAAATAACTAAATCTGTTTTTAATTCCTAAATATTAATAAAACTTTGAAAATTAATATAAAATAAACCGTAGCTCAGATGAAAATATTTTTCAGCATGAAAGCTGATCAGCAGAACGAGACGGACCCGGATACGCGGTCCATTCGTGTGTCACGCATACCTAGCTTAGCAAACGTGGAACTTTGTCACCGTTTTCATCTGACCGGTAGTAGCCAGTGACCCGAAAAATATCGTCAGATATTCTTCCGACGTGTCTGCGACATGTGTTGCTGCGTTAGCTCATGCCTAGCCTGCATATTGCCATGTCATGCTTAGTATTGCACCTGTTGCTGTTATTTATTGTTTCTCTCCCCTCTTCTTCCGGTAGACCCCGAGACTGATGCTCCTGCCGTGTACATCTACCCCACCGACGACCAGCCCTTTGCTGCACAGCAACAAGGCAAGCAAACCCCTTGATCATCCCTATATCGCCTATGTTTTTTTCCTCCTGCTTGCATTAGAATTTTGCTAATGTTTTAGTTAGCTCCTATATCTGATGCATAGCCTATTTTTCACGAAGTACTACTTTCAGCACTGTACTTTAAACTGTTTAGTATAGGTGGAGCAGTCATATCTTCTGACCCCCTTAGTGTTGGGGAACATCGCATGGGAAACAAAAAATTTCCTACGCGCACGAAGACCTATCATGGTGATGTCCATCTACGAGAGGGGATGTGTGATCTACGTACCCTTGTAGACCGTACAGCAGAAGCGTTAGTGAACGCGGTTGATGTAGTGGAACGTCCTCACGTCCCTTGATCCGCCCCGCGAACTATCCCGCGATCAGTCCCACGATCTAGTGCCGAACGGACGGCACCTCCGCGTTTAGCACACATACAGCTCGACGATGATCTCGGCCTTCTTGATCCAGCAAGAGAGACGGAGAGGTAGAAGAGTTCTCCGGTAGCGTGACGGCGCTCCGGAGGTTGGTGATGATCTCGTCTCAGCAGGGCTCCGCCCGAGCTCCGCAGAAACGCGATCTAGAGGTAAAACCGTGGAGATATGTGGTCGGGCTGCCTTGGCAAAGTTGTCTCAAATCAGCCCTAAAACCCCACTATATATAGGAGGGAGAGGGGGAGCCTTGCCTTGGGGTCCAAGGCCTCCCAAGGGGGTCGGCCGAGCCAAGGGGGAAGGTCTCCCCCCCAAACCGAGTCCTACTTGGTTTGGAAGGTGGAGTCCTGCTTCCCTTTCCCACCTCCTCCTTTTTTTTTCTCTTTGATTTTTCTTTCAATGCGCATAGGGCTCTTTTGGGATGTCCCACCAGCCCACTAAGGGCTGGTGCGCCACCCTCAATGCCTATGGGCTTCCCCGGGGTGGGTTGCCCCCCCCCTCCGGTGAACTCCCGGAACCCATTCGTCATTCCCGGTACATTCCCGGTAATTCCGAAAACCTTCCGGTAATCAAATGAGGTCATCCTATATATCAATATTCGTTTCCGGACCATTCCGGAAACCCTCATGACGTCCGTGATCTCATCCGGGACTCCGAACAACATTCGGTAACCAACCATATAACTCAAATACGCATAAAACAACGTCGAACCTTAAGTGTGCAGACCCTGCGGGTTCGAGAACTATGTAGACATGACCCGAGAGACTCCTCGGTCAATATCCAATAGCGGGACCTGGATGCCCATATTGGATCCTACATATTCTACGAAGATCTTATCGTTTGAACCTCAGTGCCAAGGATTCATGTAATCCCGTATGTCATTCCCTTTGTCCATCGGTATGTTACTTGCCCGAGATTCGATCGTCAGTATCCGCATACCTATTTCAATCTCGTTTACCGGCAAGTCTCTTTACTCGTTCTGTAATACAAGATCCCGCAACTTACACTAAGTCACATTGCTTGCAAGGCTTGTGTGTGATGTTGTATTACCGAGTGGGCCCCGAGATACCTCTCCGTCACACGGAGTGACAAATCCCAGTCTCGATCCATACTAACTCAACGAACACCTTCGGAGATACCTGTAGAGCATCTTTATAGTCACCCAGTTACGTTGCGACGTTTGATACACACAAAGTATTCCTCCGGTGTTAGTGAGTTATATGATCTCATGGTCATAGGAACAAATACTTGACTCGTAGAAAACAGTAGCAATAAAATGACACGATCAACATGCTAGTCTATTAGTTTGGGTCTAGTCCATCACGTGATTCTCCTAATGATGTGATCCAGTTATCAAGCAACAACACCTTGTTCATAATCAGAAGACACTGACTATCGTTGATCAACTGGCTAGCCAACTAGAGGCTTGCTAGGGACAGTGTTTTGTCTATGTATCCACACATGTATATAAGTCTTCATTCAATACAATTATAGCATGGATAATAAACGATTATCTTGATACAGGAATTATAATAATAACTATATTTATTATTGCCTCTAGGGCATAATTCCAACAGTCTCCCACTTGCACTAGAGTCAATAATCTAGCCCTCACATCATCATGCGAATTACATTGTAATAAATCTAACACCCATACAGTTCTGGTGTTGATCATGCTTTGCCCGTGGAAGAGGTTTAGTCGGCGGGTCTGCTACATTCAGATCCATGTGCACTTTGCATATATTTACGTCCTCCCCTTCGACGTAGTCGCGGATGAGGTTGAAGCGTCGTTTGATGTGTCTGGACTTCTTGTGAAACCGTGGTTCCTTTGCTAGGGCAATGGCACCCGTGTTGTCACAGAACAAGGTTATTGGATTCAGTGCGCTTGGCACCACTCCAAGATCCGTCATGAATTGCTTCATCCAGACACCCTCCTTAGCCGCCTCCGAGGCAGCCATGTACTCCGCTTCACATGTAGAATCTGCTACGACGCTCTGCTTGGAACTGCACCAGCTTACCGCACCCCCATTAAGAATAAATATGTATCCGGTTTGCGACTTAGAGTCGTCCGGATCTGTGTCAAAGCTTGCATCGACGTAACCTTTTACGGCGAGCTCTTCGTCACCTCCATACACGAGAAACATCTCCTTAGTCCTTTTCAGGTACTTCAGGATATTCTTGACCGTCGTCCAGTGATCCACTCCTGGATTACTCTGGAACCTACCTGCCATACTTATGGCCAGGCTAACGTCCGGTCTAGTGCACAACATTGCATACATGATAGAACCTATGGCTGAAGCATAGGGGACGGAGTGCATATGCTCTCTATCTTCATCAGTTGCTGGGCACTGAGTCTTACTCAATCTCGTACCTTGTAAAACTGGCAAGAACCCTTTCTTGGACTGATCCATTTTGAACCTCTTCAAAACTTTATCAAGGTATGTGCTTTGTGAAAGTCCTATCAGGCGTTTTGATCTATCCCTGTAGATCTTAATGCCTAGAATGTAAGCAGCTTCTCCTAGGTCCTTCATAGAGAAACTTTTATTCAAGTAATCCTTTATGCTCTCCAAAAACTCTACGTTGTTTCCAATCAGCAATATGTCATCCACATATAATATTAGAAACGCCACAGAGCTCCCACTCACTTTCTTGTAAATACAAAATTCTCCAACCACTTGTATAAACCCAAATGCTTTGATCACCTCATCAAAGCGTTTGCTCCAACTCCGAGATGCTTGCACAAGTCCATAAATGGATTGCTGGAGCTTGCACACCTTGTTAGCATTCTTAGGATTGACAAAACCTTCGGGTTGCATCATATAAAACTCTTCCTTAAGAAAACCGTTAAGGAACGCCGTTTTGACATCCATCTGCCAGATTTCATAATCGAAAAATGCAGCTATTGCTAACATGATTCTGACGGACTTAAGCATCGATACGGGTGAGAATGTCTCATCGTAGTCAACTCCTTGAACTTGTGAAAAACCCTTTGCCACAAGTCGAGCTTTATAAACGGTCACATTGCCGTCAGCGTCCGTCTTCCTCTTAAAGATCCATTTGTTTTGAATAGCCTTGCGGCCCTCAGGCAGTACTTCCAAAGTCCACACTTTGTTCTCATACATGGATCCTATCTCGGACTTTCATGGCTTCTAGCCATTTGTTGGAATCTGGGCCCACCATTGCTTCTTCATAATTTGCAGGTTCATTGTTGTCTAACAACATGATTGATAAGACGGGATTACCGTACCACTCTGGAGCAGCACGTGGTCTCGTCGACCTGCGTGGTTCGACAGAAACTTGAACCGGAGTTTCATGATCATCATCATTAACTTCCTCCTCAACTGGCGTCGCAACGACAGAGGTTTCCCCTTGCCCTGCGCCACCATCTAGAGGGATGAGAGGTTCGACAACCTCGTCAAGTTCTATCTTCCTCCCACTCAATTCTCTCGAGAGATACTCCTTCGCGAGAAAAGCTCCGTTTTTAGCAACAAACACTTTGCCCTCGGATTTGAGATAGAAGGTGTACCCAACCGTCTCTTTTGGGTAACCTATGAAGATGCACTTTTCCGCTTTGGGTTCCAGCTTTTCAGGCTGAAGCTTTTTGACATAAGCATCACATCCCCAAACTTTAAGAAACGACAACTTTGGCCTTTTGCCATACCACAGTTCGTATGGTGTCGTCTCAACGGATTTTTATGGTGCCCTATTTAAAGTGAATGCAGCTATTTCTAATGCATAACCCCAAAATGATAATGGCAAATCGGTAAGAGACATCATAGATCGCACCATCTCTAATAAAGTACGATTACGACGTTCGGACACACCATTACGCTGTGGTGTTCCAGGCGGTGTCAATTGTGAAACAATTCCATATTGTCTGAAGTGAGCACCAAACTCGAAACTCAGATATTCACCCCCACGATCAGACCGTAGGAACTTGATCTTCTTGTTACGATGATTTTCAACTTCACTCTGAAATTGCTTGAACTTTTCAAATGTTTCAGACTTGTGCTTCATTAAGTAGACATAACCATATCTACTCAAATCGTCAGTGAAGGTGAGAAAATAACGATATCCGCCGCGTGCCTCTACGCTCATCGGACCACACACATCGGTATGTATGATTTCCAACAAGTCACTTGCACGCTCCATTGTTCCGAAGAACGGAGTTTTAGTCATCTTGCCCATGAGGCATGGTTTGCACGTGTCAAGTGAATCAAAGTCAAGTGACTCCAAAAGTCCATCGGCATGGAGTTTCTTCATGCGCTTTACACCAATATGATCCAAGCGGCAGTGCCACAAAAATATGGCGCTATCATTGTTAACTCTAACTCTTTTGGTCTCAATGTTATGTATGTGTGTATCACTATCAAGATTCAATATGAACAATCCTCTCACATTGGGTGCATGACCATAAAAGATGTTACTCATAGAAATAGAACAACCATTATTCTCTGACTTAAAAGAGTAACCGTCTCGCAATAAACAAGATCCAGATATAATGTTCATGCTCAACGCACGCACTAAATAACAATGATTCAAGTTCATAACTAATCCTGATGGTAACTGAAGTGAAACTGTGCTGACGGCGATTGCATCAACCTTGGAACCATTTCTTACGCGCATCGTCACTTCATCTTTCGCCAGCCTTCGTCTATTCCGCAGTTCCTCTTTCGAGTTGCAAATATGAGCAACAGAACCGGTATCAAATACCGAGGCACTACTACGAGAGCCGGTTAAGTACACATCAATAACATGTATATCAAATATACCTGATTTTTCTTTGGCCGCCTTCTTATCAGCCAGATACTTGGGGCAATTGCGCTTCCAGTGACCCATACCCTTGCAATAGTAACACTCTGTTTCAGGCTTAGGTCCAGCTTTGGGTTTCTTCGTGGGATTGGCAACATGCTTGCCGCTCTTCTTTGAATTACCCTTCTTGCCTTTGCCGTTTCTCTTGAAACTAGTGGTCTTATTCACCATCAACACTTGATGCTCTTTACGGAGTTCAGACTCTGCGACTTTCAGCATCGCAAACAACTCGCCGGGAGACTTGTTCATCCCTTGCAAGTTGTAGTTCAACACAAAGCCTTTATAGCTTAGCGGCAGTGATTGAAGGATTCTGTCAGTGATAGCTTCTTGCGGGAGTTCAATCCCCAGCTCAGCTAGACGGTTTGAGTACCCAGACATTTTGAGCACATGTTCACTGACAGACGAGTTCTCCTCCATCTTGCATGCATAGAATTTATCGGAGGTCTCATACCTCTCGATCCGGGCGTTCTTCTGAAAGATAAACTTCAACTCCTGGAACATCTCAAATGCTCCATGACGCTCAAAGCGACGTTGAAGTCCCGGTTCTAAGCCATACAAGACTGCACATTGAACTACTGAGTAGTCCTCCTTACATGCTAACCAAGCGTTCTTAACATCCTGATCAGCCGTAGCAGGTGGTTCATCTCCTAGCGCAGCATTAAGGACATAATCATTCTTCCCAGCTAGTAAGATTAGCTTAAGATTACGAGCCCAGTCTACAAAGTTGCTTCCATCATCTTTCAACTTAGCTTTCTCTAGGAACGTATTAAAATTCAAGGTGGCTGTCGCATGAGCCATGATCTACAACACAAATATATTCAAAGTGGACTTAGACTATGTTCAAGATAATTAGAGTTTAACTTAATCAAATTACTCGTTAAACTCCCACTCAAAAAGTACATCTATCTAGTCATTTGAGTGGTTCATGATCCACTTACACTAGCTCAAGTCCGATCATCACGTGAGTTGAGCATAGTTTCAGTGGTAAGCATCTCCATGCTAATCATATCATCTATATGATTCATGATCGACCTTTCGGTCTCCTGTCTTCCGAGGTCATGTCTGCACATGCTAGGCTCGTCAAGCTTAACCCGAGTGTTCCGCGTGCGCAACTGTTTTGCACCCGTTGTATGTGAACGTTGAGTCTATCACACCCGATCATCACGTGGTGTCTCGAAACGACGAACTGTAGCAACGGTGCACAGTCGGGGAGAACACAATTTCGTCTTGAAATTTTAGTGAGAGATCACCTCATAATGCTACCGTCGTTCTAAGAAAAATAAGGTGCATAAAAGGATTAACATCACATGCAATTCATAAGTGACATGATATGGTCATCATCACGTGCTCCTTGATCTCCATCACCAAAGCACCGGCACGATCTTCTTGTCACCGGCGCCACACCATGATCTCCATCAACGTGTCGCCATCGGGGTTGTCGTGCTACTCATGCTATTACTACTAAAGCTACATCCTAGCAAAATAGTAAACGCATCTGCAAGCACAAACGTTAGTTATAAAGACTACCCTATGGTCCTGCCGGTTGCCGTACCATCGACGTGCAAGTCGATATTATCTATTACAACATGATCAACTCATACATCCAATATATCACATCACATCGTTGGCCATATCACATCACAAGCATACCCTGCAAAAACAAGTTACACGTCCTCTAATTTTGTTGTTGCATGTTTTACGTGGTGACCATGGGTATCTAGTAGGATTGCATCTTACTTACGCAAACACCACAACGGAGATATATGAGTTGCTATTTAACCTCATCCAAGGACCTCCTCAGTCAAATCCGATTCAACTAAAGTTGGAGAAACTGACACCCGCCAGTCATCTTTGAGCAACGGAGTTACTCGTAGCGATGAAACCAGTCTCTCGTAAGCGTACGAGTAATGTCGGTCCGAGCCGCTTCGATCCAACAATATCACGGAATCAAGAAAAGACTAAGGAGGGCAGCAAAACGCACATCACCGCCCACAAAAACTTTTGTGTTCTACTCGAGAAGACATCTATGCATGAACCTAGCTCATGATGCCACTGTTGGGGAACGTCGCATAGGAAACAAAAAATTTCCTACGCGCACGAAGACCTATCATGGTGATGTCCATCTACGAGAGGGGATGTGTGATCTACGTACCCTTGTAGACCGTACAGCAGAAGCGTTAGTGAACGCGGTTGATGTAGTGGAACATCCTCACGTCCCTCGATCCGCCCCGCGAACTATCTCGCGATCAGTCCCACGATCTAGTGCCGAACGGACGGCACCTCCGCGTTCAGCACACGTACAGCTCGACGATGATCTCGGCCTTCTTGATCCAGCAAGAGAGACGGAGAGGTAGAAGAGTTCTCCGGCAGCGTGACGACGCTCCGGAGGTTGGTGATGATCTCGTCTCAGCAGGGCTCCGCCCGAGCTCCGCAGAAACGCGATCTAGAGGTAAAACCGTGGAGATATGTGGTCGGGCTGTCGTGGCAAAGTTGTCTCAAATCAGCCCTAAAACCCCACTATATATAGGAGGGAGAGGGGGAGCCTTGCCTTGGGGTCCAAGGACTCCCAAGGGGTTCGGCCGAGCCAAGGGGGAAGGTCTCCCCCCCAAACCGAGTCCTACTTGGTTTGGAAGGTGGAGTCCTTCTTCCCTTTCCCACCTCCTCCTTTTTTTTCCTTTTTCTCTTTGATTTTTCTTCCAATGCGCATAGGGCTCTTTTGGGCTGTCCCACCAGCCCACTAAGGGCTGGTGCGCCACCCTCAATGCCTATGGGCTTCCCCGGGGTGGGTTGCCCCCCCCCCCCGGTGAACTCCCGGAACCCATTCGTCATTCCCGGTACATTCCCGGTAATTCCGAAAACCTTCCGGTAATCAAATGAGGTCATCCTATATATCAATCTTCGTTTTCGGACCATTCCGGAAACCCTCGTGACGTCCGTGATCTCATCTGAGACTCCGAACAACATTCGGTAACCAACCATATAACTCAAATACGCATAAAACAACGTCGAACCTTAAGTGTGCAGACCCTGCGGGTTCGAGAACTATGTAGACATGACCCGAGAAACTCCTCGGTCAATATCCAATAGCGGGACCTGGATGCCATATTGGATCCTACATATTCTACGAAGATCTTATCGTTTGAACCTCAGTGCCAAGGATTCATATAATCCCGTATGTCATTCCCTTTGTCCTTCGGTATGTTACTTGCCCGAGATTCGATCGTCATTATCCGCATACCTATTTCAATCTCGTTTACCGGCAAGTCTCTTTACTCGTTCTGTAATACAAGATCCCGCAACTTACACTAAGTCACATTGCTTGCAAGGCTTGTGTGTGATGTTGTATTACCGAGTGGGCCCCGAGATACCTCTCCGTCACACGGAGTGACAAATCCCAATCTCGATCCATACTAACTCAACGAACACCTTCGGAGATACCTGTAGAGCATCTTTATAGTCACCCAGTTACGTTGCGACGTTTGATAGACACGAAATATTCCTCCGGTGTTAGTGAGTTATATGATCTCATGATCATAGGAACAAATACTTGACATGCAGAAAACAGTAGCAATAAAATGACACGATCAACATGCTACGTCTATTAGTTTGGGTCAAGTCCATCACGTGATTCTCCTAATGACGTGATCCAGTTATCAAGCAACAACACCTTGTTCATAATCAGAAGACACTGACTATCGTTGATCAACTGGCTAGCCAACTAGAGGCTTGCTAGGGACAATGTTTTGTCTATGTATCCACACATGTATATAAGTCTTCATTCAATACAACTATAGCATGGATAATAAACGATTATCTTGATACAGGAATTATAATAATAACTATATTTATTATTGCCTCTAGGGCATAATTCCAAAACTTAGTCCAGTTGCCCCGCTTTGTAATTAAGTCTCGATCCCTGATCGACGAGCCAGATCCAGCACAACACTCACCCCCTTAGTTGTGCGACGCTACAGAGCTACTATCGAGTACCGAGGGTGACACCTCGCTAAGTACTCAGGATGATACCTCTGTAGTGTAGCTAGTCGGTCATGGTTATCGAGGGTGATTCCTCCTTCACCACTCCCGACGATGTCTCTATCGTGCAACCCTCAAGTGTGGGACCCTCGAGGGTGATTCCTCTAAGTTCACCTTGACGGTTACATCGGACGGGATCCAACGAGGGTGATACCTCGGAGTCCCCTCGATGTTACAACCACACAGTTAACCGACCATGTTACTGGGATCTTTGATGAATAGATGTTAGGCGGGTGGATTCCTGCGTGGATGTGTCGATGACTTAATTAAAATGATAATGGATTTGAGTATTTGATCTGGGTTGGTCGGAAGGCCTTATTACGCACTAACCGTCTGCGTGGGAAGAATTATGGGTACTGGACGTCGCGGTATCACCCGAAGCTCTTCAGACGTCAGCGATGGAGCGGCGCGCGCCCGAGTAGTCCCGAGATGCATCGCGCTTGTTATAAGGGGTGCTAGGACTGACATCGGCCGCCCACGCATCGTGCAGGAGCGCAGAGGGCAAGTGGGCCCACGACCCCTTTGTGCTTAGGAGTTAGACCGGTGGGCTGACCTCTTTGTTGAGCTTAGGTGAGGCTGCGACGTGTCGATATTCCGAGGCCGGGCATGACCCAGAAAAGTGTGTCCGGCCAGAGTGTTATCGAGCGCGTCGGGAATATGTTGTGCACCTTTGCAGGGAAGAACTTATCTTTTCGAATAGCCGTGTCCACGGTTACAGGACGACTTGGAGTTGTGCCCTGATCTTATACAACTACAATTGTTACTTAACTGGAATTGTTGCCCTGTGATTGCTTCCGCGTAGGGAGTCGAGGAAACATCTCTGGGCGTGGCCTCATATTATTATTGCTGCAACAATATGACTAATTTTTGTGCTACCTTGTTCTACTCTCGTCTATTGCTGCAAGACCCTGAAGATGCTAGTCCTCGATAGGACTAGGACTTCTCTCTCTATTCTCGCGTTGTTGCAGTCAGTCCACATATAAACCTCTTCTTTGATACTGATGCATACTTAGCTTAGTTCTGATGTAAGACTTGCGAGTACTTTGGATGAGTACTCACCGTTGCTTTGCTCTCCCTTATCCCCCTTGACCCGTTGCTATGACCAGATGATGGATCTCAGGAGATGGAGTATCCCACCGATGACTATTGCCATCCCGATGGTGACTTCTTCATGGAGGTCACTGAAGACCAGGAGTAGTTAGGAGGTTCCCACGCAGGAGGTCTTGCCTCGTTCGATCGTGTTTCTTTTGTGCTAGCCTTCTCTAAGGCACCCCTTGTTTATGTTTGTACTCAGATATTTGTTGCTTCCGCTGACTCGTGTGTTTATCGAGCTTTTGTATTCTAGCCCTCGAGGCACCTGGCTTGTAATATGAAGTTTGTATGTTTTATTTGTGTCTAGAGTTGTGTTGTGATATCTTCCCGTGAGTCCTTGAGTTTGATCGTACGCATTTGCGTGTATGATTAACGTATAATTAAATCGAGGGCGTCACAGTGGGGGTCGGTCCCAACAGGTGGTGCCGCGGTGGCGGATGCCCTTTCGCCGGGGCGGCCTCGATCTTGGGCGGCGGAGACAAAGACCCGACGCCGCCGTTAGAACCCGGACGCGCGGGTCCTGGTGTGACGTGCGGCGGCGGCGAGGGCAGGGAGAAGGTGTTCGGTGGCCGGAATCTATGGGGGCGACGTCGAGGGCGGTTGGAAGGGGAAAGGGGAGGGAAGCAACCCGCGCGTTCAAATGTCCCTCAAATTTTTTTACAGGCCGGTCACTTTTGCGGGATCTGCTTGCGAGCTTTTTCGGACCGAAACAGTAAAACGACGGTTATTATTCAGTTTTCACGGAAATGCGGGATCTGCTAGATATGCTGTTAAGGCCTAGCTTCGGTGTTTGTTTGAGAGTACTGCAATGCAAGCATAAGTACATAGGTGTCTGGCCCGTTCACCATTCGTACCACAGATCACAAGACCAAGAGATAGCAATGAAAGGTGGCACTAGCTTGCTGGCGGTTCTCCTCCTGGCAGCAGGATACCTGCTCCACGGCGGAAGCTCCAGCCCACCACCGGAGCCAGTCATCTGCACACGCGGCGGCGGCACGTCCAACTGCACCGTCACCAACACGTACGGATCCTTTCCGGACCGGACCATCTGCCGCGCGGCCAGCGTCGCCTACCCGCGCACCGAGCAGGAGCTCCTCGCCGCCGTGGCGTCCGCCGCGTCCGCCAAACGCAAGCTCAAGGCGGCCACCAGGCACTCGCACAGCCTCCCCAAGCTGGCGTGCCCGGGCGGCCGCGACGGCACCATCATCAGCACGGAGTGGCTGAACCGGACGATGCGCGTCGACGCCGCGGCGCGGCTCGTGACAGTGGAGAGCGGCATGGTCCTCCGGGACCTCATCGAGGCCGCCTGCGCGGCGGGGCTGTCGCTGCCGCACTCGCCCTACTGGCGGGGCCTCACCATCGGGGGCCTCCTGGCGACGGGCGCGCACGGCAGCTCGCTGTGGGGCAAGGGGAGCGCGGTGCACGAATACGTGGTCGCGATGAGGATCGTGACGCCGGCGCCGGCGAGCCAGGGGTTCGCCGTCGTGAGGGAGCTCGGCGCCGATCACCCGGACCTGGACGCGGCCAAGGTCTCCCTCGGGGTCCTCGGCGTCGTGTCCCAGGTCACCCTGGCAATGCAGCCGCTGTTCAAGCGTTCGGTGACGCTCGTGAAGCGCGGGGACGGCGACTTGCCGGCGCAGGTGACCGCGTGGGGCCGCCTCCACGAGTTCGGCGACATGACGTGGCTTCCGCAGGAGGGGCAGGTCCTGTACCGGCAGGACGATCGCGTCGACGTCTCGTCGCCGGGAGACGGGCTCAACGATCTGCTCTTCTTCCGGTCCACTCCCACGCGCGGGCTCGTCGCCGCCAGAGCCGCCGAGGAGCGGCTGCAGGAGAACGGCACCGACGCCGCCCGGTGCGCGGCGGTGCGTGCCGGCGTGGCGGCCGCCGAGCAGAAGGCATACGGGTTCACCAACGACGGCGCTTCCTTCACGGGGTACCCGGTGGTGGGGTACCAGCACCGCATGCAGACGTTCGGGTCGTGCATCGACAGCCCGGAGGACGGCCTACGCACCGCCTGCGCGTGGGACCCGCGCGTCCCAGGCCCCTTCTACTACAACTCGGGCTTCAGCGTCGCGCTCTCGAGGGCGCCGGCGTTCGCCGCCGACATGCAGCGGCTCCGGGACCTCGACCCGGCCGCGTTCTGCGCCGGCATGGATGGCAGGGTGGGCGTGCTCATCCGCTACGTCAGAGCGTCCTCGGCCTGCCTCGGCAAGGCGGAGGACTCGGTCGACTTCGACCTGGTGTACTACCGGAGCCGCGCCGCCGGCGACAAGCCGCGCGCGCACGCCGACGTGGTGGACGAGATAGAGCAGATGGCGCTGCGCAAGTACGGCGGCCTCCCGCACTGGGGCAAGAACCGCAACTCCGCCTTCGAGGGCGCCATCGCCAAGTACCCGAAGGCCGGCGAGTTCCTCGCTGTGAAGGAGAAGTACGACCCCGACGGGCTCTTCTCCAGCGAGTGGAGCGACCAGGTGCTCGGCATCAATGGCGGGAGCCCCAGCATCGTCGGGAAGCGCTGCGCCATCGAAGGGCTCTGCGTCTGCTCCGACGACTCGCACTGCGCGCCGGAGCAGGGGTACTTCTGCCGGCCAGGGAAGGTGTACACGGAGGCCAGAGTTTGCTCCTTTTTACGTGCACAGTGACCCCGTGATCAATTAGGGATGGTACGCCATGCAATAATCTACGGTTGGTATTGTCGAAAAAAATAATACGGATGAAACTCTTTGTTGGAATGGTACCTATCACACATGGTTGCAATAGCTTTTGGGGGATTATCTTCTTTGAAATGTTATATCTATTTTCTTTTGCAAAAATTGAAATGTTATATCTTGACAATTGTTTCCTCAGAACTCAGATCATTCTCCATCTGATTATTTGTACCAGCAACAAAGTTGTTTAAAGTGGTCTCCTACAAAAGGGGATGATCGAGGATTTCAGAGGCAATTATGCACATCGTAGAGCTCCATACAAGAGTTAATTGCACGATCACTGTTAAGACAGTACATGTAGTTTGATATCACTTTTCGTATTTTTTATATGTCAATATCATGATTGAGGCAGTCTGTTAAAATATAGTCTAAAATTTGTATAACAGTGTATCTAACTGTTGAAGCTGTGATAGGTTCTTCTAAAAAAACACCGTTATTTTTTATTTAATCATGCAAACATTCCTTTAGAAAAGGACCCCGTCGGAAAAAATTCAAAAACTAAACGCACGCGCGCCGGCTGGGATCCGAAACCGTGCCATGCAGCTCGCAGGGCGACGTTTCTGTCACTGCGCACATTTTACTTTGATGTGAAAATGCACGTATATGCCTTTTTTTTACTTTGGGCCACTTCATTTTTTAATAATATGAACTTTTTCATATTTTTTTATTTTCTTTCGATTGTGTGTATATATATATATATAGAATATACATTGTTTGTATATGTATGTGTATAATTTTTTCTATACAAAACAAAACGGTCTAAAGTAGAGAATGGTGTACGCGTGCATTTTTACATCAGAGGAAGCAGTGCTCAGCTGCAGGGACGTCGTCCTGCGAACTCCGTGGCACGGGTTTGAATCCCAGCCGAGACCCTCCCGAGATTTTTGTTTTTTTTGGCGGGGTCCTTTTGTACCGAACGAAGGATGTCTGCGTAATTAAATAAAAGACATTTTTTTCCAAAAGATTCATGTCATGTTAGCCCTGACAGGCGGGCTCCAACGATTAGATACGTCGTCAATAAATTGTTATAGTGTTTTAGACCATTTTATAAAAGAATGTCTTAAACATGATACTGACATGTAAAAGTTATGAAAAATGATACTTTAAAAGTTATTAAAAGTTAAGAAAAATGATACTGACATGTACTATAAAAGTTATTAAACATGATACTAATTTACACGTATTGCCTCATTTATGATATCTTCGTGCAATCATCTCTTCATACAAGTCGTTGCTCTTCAAATGGTCTAGGCCTTCAAATGTACTCGTATATATGACTAGGGTAAAGGGGAAAGAAATCCTTCTAAGTTTCAAACATCATTTTGGTAGTTTTATCTCCATATTTCGAGACACAAAATGTTTGCTGGTTAGAGCAACTCTAGCAGACCCCGCATCCGGTCGGCCCGCAAAACGTGTTTGCAGTTCGTGTAAAACCGTTTTTGCAGGCCGGCGCGGACTGACACAGATACAGACCCCGCATAATGGATCCGTAAAAAAGCATATTCGCGGAATATACTTTTTTACGGGTCGGCTTCTGCGGGTTCTTATCTAGCACGGCTCCTCCCGGCCCGTAAAACTTAGATTTGCAACTTAAATTAATCTAGCACAATGCTTTTCTTTGCTTTTGCAACAACATCAAATACAAAAGATATCATCAAATCTCGGCTAGAATAGCAAAATCAAAGAAAACAAGAACCATAAGTATGCATTTAAGAAGATTTCCAACTTCCATAATTGCTCCCACTAGTTGAAGCAATATCTTCTGCATGCACTCATTGTTGATCTACAGATTCTTGATCTTGCTTTCTTCATTCTTCATTTTTGGTTCTAAAGAAGTAGACGTTGCTTCCCCTCTAGTTGTACATGCAGCCCCATCATTGCCTTCGATTGTACTAAGGAGTGCACTAACATCTATTAAGTTTCTTTCTATCAACAAATCAATGTATTGGCTTTCCCAAAACCAAATTAAGCATCCATCGTCCTACACAAAAGAATGAGCAAGCTCGAAGTGAGCTACCACAATTGAACTAAAGAATGAGCTATGGAACGAGCTACCGCAAGTGCACGTACCCCGTCGTTTTCGCATTTGTAGAATACCCATCCGGGGTGCGTCGGCGTGCCCGAAGTGAGCCGCAGCACTTGGCGCCGACAGTCGTTGCACTCTATGAGCGGCATCGGCAGGCCACAAAGACGTTGCGCGAGCGCCGAGCCCGGTGGACGGCCGGACGAGTCCATGCCCGCAAACCTTCGGCGGCGGCGGGCATATGAACCCGTGTCTGCATGCAGCGATGCGCCCTTCCCTGGGTTGCGGGAGAGACTCCCCGACCACTCCATCGCCTGGGGCAGCAACCGGCGGCCGGAAAAAGCCAAATTCGGCGGCCCGCGATGAAGTGCCGCAGATCTGCAAATCCGGCGGCCCGCCGACGCAGGGGGAAGGGAGGGAGGCCTCGTGCGCGTGGCGGCCTTCCAGCGTGCTCCTGCTGGCTGCTGTCGCCGGAATCTTGGGCGGCGGCCGACGGCGGCGCGACGGGTGAGAGGAGAGTTGGTTGATGGAAGAAAGCGCGGGATGAAATGCCCCCCACCAACCGCTTCCGCTTATATGCAGGGCACCGCAGCCGCGAGGGGGAAACCCGTGTTTTCCCGGGTTGGGGTCGGGATTTTTGCCGTGTCCCATAAATTTTTTTGCGGATCGGGGCGGGATGCTGGGTCTGATCAGGCTGGTTTTTCCGTCCCTACCCACATTTTGACGGTTATTTTACGGGCCGGGGTGGGATGCGGGGTGTGCTAGAGTTGCTCTTAGACATCATTTCTGACACCCAATTATTTATTTGAAGCACCTACTTAATTAATAAATTATTTATGCATGTTCTCGTTTTCATATACCAACGGCTGATTTTTCAACACAAGACATAACTTCATGTCAGCTCAGCTACAACATATTATGAGCTTGGGGCGCGATTGATTGCCACAAAAGTCTAATCAGACTCGTTGTATGCAACATCTTTTTAGACTAGCGTTTTTTATTACATGTATACACCGATGGGCGTGTATAATACGTTTTTTTAAGAACATCTCAAGCAAACACGTATACTGCTTCGATCGTAAAATAACCATCAAAATATACGTCCGTGGAAAAGAAAATTGCCCGATCAAATCCCGCAAACGTGTCGGACCCGTAAATATTTTATGAGGCATGGTAAAAAGCTCCTCCCGATTAGTAAAAATACAGTTTTCGCGTTCGCTTCTATGGTGCCTTGTATCCAGAAAAAGCAGTTGGTGGCAACTGCCACGGAAATTTGCGCGTCCATCGTCCATGTCCACCATGCGCCGCTCCACCCATCCCCGAACGCAGTCCCGTCCGTCCCGACGGTCGCCCTGCTCGTCCTGGCCGGATTCGAGGTCGGCGGCGGAAGCTAGCTAGCTACCTCCTAGCTCCTCGATGGATTCGGGGACGGGAGCTAGCTAGCTCGTGGATGGATTCCACGACCAAATCTAGCTAGCTAGCTCCTGGATGGATTCGTGGAAGGATGAGCTAGCTACTAATACAAACCTTCAGCCCCGAGGGTGGACCACTCCCTCCTCTTCATGGTGGCCATAGGGATGATGAAGATGGCCTCCGGTGTTAATATCCCCTTCTGGCAGGGTGCCGGAACGGGCTTCCGATTAGATTTTCCTGGCTAGAGATACTTGCAACGCGTAACTTCTCATCTAGGGTTATTTCTAGAGGTTTCTCTACGTATCGGATTTTTGGTCGTTGGAATCACGCAAAGATGGGCCACGACTGGCCCACTAGATACCACGATGAGCTGGGGGGGGGGGGGGGCTGGCACGCCGTGGTGTCTAGTGGATACCAGGGGGGCCCTCTGGTGGTTCTTTGCTCCAATATTTCTCTTTTCATCCAAAAAAATCGTAAAAAAATTTCATCCAATTCCGGGAACTTTTATTCCTGCATAAAAAACACCACCACGGTAGTTTTGCTGAAAACAGGGTTAGTCCGGGTTAGTTCTAATAAATCTTATAAAGTGCAACAAAACCATATAAAAGTATTGTAAACATAGACAAACATGGCATGAATACTTCATAAATTATCGATACATTGGGGACGTATCAATTACCTTCTCAGAAATTGCATTGAAGAATGCACATAGCTTCACAATGGCTAATCGAACACTTTCTGGTAGAAGCCCCCTCAATGCAACTCGAAGCAATTGCGTCATAATCACGTGGCAGTCAGGAGACTTTAGGTTTTGCATTTTTTTCTTTGCCATATTTATTATTCCCTTTATATTCAATGAGAAGCCATACGGTGCCTTCATACTGAGCAGATATTTAAATTATATTTCCTTCTCTTCTTTGGTAAGAGCGTAGCTGGCAGGACCTTGATACTTCTTTGGATGCATGCCTTCTTTTCCGTGCATACGTTGGTGGTCCTCCCGTGCCTCCGGTGTATCTTTTGCCTTCCCATACGCGCCCAAGAAGCCTAGCAGGTTCACGTCGATTGGAGAGCGGACCTCTAGGACTTTCCAATAGGGTAGGTCCCAAAATATAGATTTCTTGTTCCACATGGGTGCGTGTCCGTCACCGTCATTCGGAACAGAGTGTCCGCTAGGACCCTTTCCAAAGATTACTTTTAAATCCTTGACCATATCAAGTATATGATCACCGGTACAGTGGTCAGGCTTTGTGTGGTGATATGCCTCACCTTTGAAATGCTTGCCTTTCTTTCTTAAGAGATGCTTGATCGGAAGAAATCGACGGCCTGGGGTACACATTCTTCTTACATTTATCCAAATATATACTCTCGGTCTCACCTAAATAGTGTGTGCATGCATTGTATCCCTTCTTTGTCTATCCTAAAAGGTTACTAAGAGCAGGCCAATCTGTTGGGGAACGTTGTACGGGAAACAAAAAATTTCGTACGCACACGCAAGACCTATCCATTGTGATGATCATCTACGAGAGGGGAGTTCAGATCCACATACCCTTGTAGATCGCTAAGTGGAAGCGTATATAACGAGGTTGATGTAGTGGAACATATTTGCAATCCAAATCGCAGTCCGTCCCGCGATCTCATCATGATCCGACCCGCGATCCCATCACGACCCATCCCGATCTAGTGCCGAACAGACGGCACCTCCGCGTTCAGCACATGTATAGCTCGATGACGATCCCCGCCTTCTTGATCCAGCAAGAGGGTAGGAGAGGTAGATGAGTTTTCCAACACAACTATGTGGTGGTGGTGGTGGTGGACAATCCAGCAGGGCTTTGCCAAGCGATGCAGAACTAATCTAGAGGAGAAAACAATCTAAAGAGAGAGAGAGAGAGAGGGTAGCACATGGCTAATTAGGGTTAGGGCTGCCTCTAATTCCTCTAGTATATATAGGAGGGAGGGAGGGGAGGAGGAAGCCTCACCCCCTTAATGTTTGGCCGAAATTGGAGGTGGAGGAGTCCTACTCCAATCCTACTAGGAGTAGGATTTCTCCTCTCCACTTGGAAACCCTTTCCACCTTTTTCACCTTTGGGTTTTCCCACCCCTAGCCACATGGGCCTTAGTGGGTAGTTAGGCCAGCCCACTAGGGGCTCGTTTGACTCCTCCCACAGCCCATGAGGTCCTTTGGGTTGAGACACCCCTCCCAATGGTTCCCGGTACCCTCCCGGCACTCCCAATACACTACCAAAGTACCTAAAACTTTTCCGATGACCAAAACAGGACTTCCTATATATCAATCTTTATCTCCGGACCATTCCGGAGCTCCTTGTGACGTCTAGGATCTCATCCGGGACTCTGAATAACCTTCGGTCACCCACATACATAACTCAATACTATCAAAACGTCATCGAACCTTAAGTGTGCAGACCCTGCGGGTTCGAGAACTATGTAGACATGACCTGAGACATTCTCCGGTCAATATCCAATAGCGGGACCTGTATGCCCATATTGGATCCTACATATTCTATGAAGATCTTTATCGATTGAACCTCTATGTCAAGGATTCAGTTAATCCCGTATGCTATTCCCTTTGTCCATCGGTATGTTACTTGCCCGAAATTCGATCGTCGGTATCTCCATACCTAGTTCAATCTCGTTACCGGCAAGTTTCTTTACTCGTTCTGTAGTATAAGATCCCGTAACTAACTCCTTAGTCACATTGCTTGCAAGGATTGTTCTGATGTTGTATTACCGAGTGGGCCCCGAGATACCTCTCCGTCACATGGAGTGACAAATTCCAGTCTCAATTCACGTCAACCCAACACACACCTTCGGAGATACCTGTAGAGCCCCTTTATAGTCACCCAGTAACGTTGCGAAGTTTGATACAAACAAGGTATCCCTCCGGTATCCGGGAGTTGCATGATCTCATGGTCATAGGAACTGATACATTGACATGCAGAAAACAGTAGCAATAAACTGACACGATCATATGCTACGTTCATAGTTTGGGTCTTGTCCATCACATCATTCTCCTAATGATGTGATCCCGTTATCAAGTGACAACCCTAGTCTATGTCCAGGAAACCTTGACCATCTTTGATCAACGAGCTAGTCAACTAGAGGCTCACTAGGTACACTGTGTTGTCTATGTATCCACACATGTATCCGAGTTCCCATTCAGTACAAGTCTAGCATGGATAATAAACGATTATCATGAACAAGGAGATATAATAAAAACCAATTTATTATTTCCTCTAGGGCATATTTCCAACATAATCATTGATGGTTACAAACAGCAACTCTCATAGGTCAAATTCCTCCTGTTTGTGCTCATCCCACACACGTAGACCTTTTATATCCCACAACAGTTAATGTTCTTAAATTAATGGCCATAGGTACACATCAATGTCGTTACTGGGTTGCTTCGGGGCTTGGAATAGCACAAGCATCATAATGAATTTCCGCGTCATGCACAACCAAGAAGGAAGGTTATAGATACATAGAGTCATAGGCCAGGTGCTATGATTGCTGCTCTGCTCGCCAAAAGGATTAATGCCATCTACAATGAGACTAAACCAACGGTTCCTTGCGCCATCTGAAAACTCCGGCCACTTTCTCTCGATTTTTCTCAAGTGCGACCCATCAACGGGTACTCTCAACTTCCCGTCTTTCTTACGGTTTTTTGTGCCATCGCAACAACTTGGCATGCTCTTTGTTTTGGAACAAACGTTTCAACCATGGTGAGCACACCACGTCAACTTTGGCAAGAATCATCTTCCTGGGGCGCTCGTCCTCAACATCACGAGGGTTATCGCTACTGATCTTATAGCGCAATGCACCACAGGCATGCATTCAAATTCTCGTAATCCACTCCGCGGTAGAGGATGCAGTCATAAGGACATGCATGTATGTTCTACACCTATAATCCTAGAGGGCAGAGAGCCTTCTTTGCTTCGTACGTACTGTCGGGCAATTCATTGTCCTTTGGACTTTGTCAGATACACAATCCTCTGCCTTCCTTTGCAGCAATTCCACTGTGGTACCGAGCTTTTTCTTGTCATCTTCGCAATTTGGGTACAACAATTTTGTGTGATCCTCTAACATGCGCTGCAACTTCAACTTCTCCTTTTCACTTTTGCAGTTTCTCTTTGAATCAGCAATGGACCGACCAAGATCATCAGCGGGCTCATCTGATGCTTGTTCTTCAACTTCTTCCTCTTCATTCTCTTCCCTCATTTTAATACCATCATATTTAGGGAACCCATGATAGTTTTCATCATCCTCTTCTTCTTCATCCTCTTTTGTTGGAACCCCTCTTTCTCCATGCTTGGTCCAACAGTTATAGCCGGACATGAAACCAGACATAAACAGGTGGACGTGAATGACTTTTAAGCTAGAGTAATTCCTATCATTCTTACAGACACCACATGGACAACACATAAAACCATTCTGCTTGTTTGCCTCAGCCGAATATAGAAAACTATGCACGCCATCAATGAACTTGGGAGAGCGTCGGTCATCATATATCCATTGCCGACTCATCTTCACTACACAACACCGAAAATACCAAATTAATACAAATTCATACATAAAGTTCATACACACTTATTCTCATAAAAGAATATAAAACTATCTAGGTAAAGTATTTAAATGCAACAACAAATGCGATTAAATCGCAACTAAGGTAATAATTGATCTCACAACATAATGATACCAAGCCTCATTATTAACGACATATTTTCTAATCTTTCTAATATTCAAGCGCATTGCATCCATCTTGATCTTGTGATCATCGACGACATCGGCAACATACAACTCCAATTTCATCTTCTCTTCTTCAATTCTTTTCAATTTTTCTTTCAAATACTCGTTTTCTTTTTCAACTAATTTTAAATTATCGACAAGAGGGTGGGTTGCAATTTCCGGTTCACATGCCTCCTAGATAAAAATATCTATTTCAACTTGATGGGCATAATTGTCATAAACACGAAATGCAACAAATAGTTATAAAAAAGAATATACCGCATACGAATCATAAACTAGACGAGGGCCGGCGAGCACGGATATCAAAGCCATGGCACTATGTATAACAAACAATCATATAAGTAAGAAAATTATACAAGTAACTATGTAAATCATACAAATAAGATTTTTTTATAAAAATAATAAGAACAAGAGGCTCACCAAGGTGGTGCTGGCGACGGGACAGTGCGGGCGATCGACGGTGGTTAGTACAGGGACGGGAAGGTAGTAAGTAAACCACACCTACACATACACTAGTAGAAAATAGGGCTCTCGTACAGCTCCTGAAATCCTATTAGTCCCAGTTCACATACGAACCGGGACCTATGGTGACATTGGTCCTCGTTCGTCAGGCCAGGGCGCCGGCCGGGCATCGTTGGCCATTGGTCCCGGTTCGTCTCACCCTTTTCGTCTCAGTTCCAATCAAGAACCGGGACTAATAGGCCGGCAACCGTTCATATCCCCTTTAATCCCGGTTGGTGGGTCAAACCGGGACTAAGGTGTGGTGGCGGGCGTTCCTACAAACGTTCGTATCCTCCTTTAGTCCCGGTTGGTGGATCAAACCGGGGTGGCGGCCCTTCGAATCACCCCTTTAGTGCTGGTTTGTCGTCCAACTCGGGACTAAAGGTCCAAACGGTTTTCCCTCCCGCGTCGTTTTCAGCGATGAAAACTGCAACCAAAGCAGAGTCTATCGCCATTCTTTGTTCTTCTTCTTCCTCTCTTATTTCCCTCTCTTCTTCCATTCTTCTTCCACCATGACATATGAAACCGGAATGGCGCGTGCACATGGCAGGACCGAACTCACGGTCGAGTACATGAACGAGAGCACGGCGGTGCCAAATTTTCTTAGACGGTTCCAGGCGTGTGTTGACGCCACGCCGGAGCGTGAGGCGTTCTTGGGGCTTGATCTGGAGTACACGGACGACCAACAAGGTGTTGCCGTCATCCAGCTGTGTTTCAAACAATATGTCTTGATCTTCCAATGGACGAGGTAAGTTTTGAGTCTTTCTTTGATCCAAGGTTATGAAAATTGCATGTATTGATCTTCTCTAGGTTCCATTTGATAGCAATACGGAGTTTCTATATACGTTCCATTGGATAGTTATCTGAGGGTTTCTTAATCAATTCATAGGATATGAAAATTGCATAGGATAGCAATATGTGTTACAACATTGGATATATTGATCTCCCTATGTTCCATTGGATAGCATATATTGATCTCCCTAGGTTCCATTGGATATATTACAACATAGGCTTTCTTTGATCCAAGGTTATGAAAATTGCATATATTGATCTCCCTAGGTTCCATTGGATAGCAATATGCACTTTCTATATATGTTCCATTGGATATATAGTTAATTGAGGGTTTCTTGATCAATTCGTAGGATATGAAAATTCATAGGATAGTAATATGTTACAATACTGGAATCTTATAAAGATTAATTTCTCTTTAGTTGTAGCGAAATAATTTTTCATTGATAAGTTTTGAGGCTTTCTTTGATCCAAAGGTTATGAAAATTGCATACACTGATCTCTCTGGGTTCCATTGAATAGCAATATGCAGTTTCTTTATATGTTCCATTGGATAGTTAATTGAGGGTTTCTTCATCAGTTCATAGGATATGAAAATTGCATCGGATAGCAATATGTTACAATATTGGAATCCTACAAATATCAATTCATAGGATATGAAAATTGCATAGAATAGCAATATGTTCCATTTGGATCGTTATCATAAATTTCTCTTTAGTTGTAGTGAAACATTTTTCCTTGTTGCAGTAGTATGTAACATTTGTGCCATTTTTATTTGTTGATGTTGTAGTAGTGACAAGCATTGTCCAGAACTCATGGACTTCCTTTGCAGCGGCATACATTTTGCTAGCATTGACATAACGAACGACAGGCCGAATATGAGGCGCAGCGTTAGTATTGAGATACTAGCTGAGTGCCACATTGATATCCAAGGCCTATTCCAGCTTCAATATGAGAGGACTTCGATGGCTGATATGGCAGTCGCCTTGGTCGATGAGGAGTACCATGATATGAAGACTTCATTCCCAAAGTCTCAGCACAGAAAGTGGGGGAAGACGCCACTTGACCCTATCAACATTCAGTATGCAGCAAAAGATGCATATGTTGCATACGAGTTGTACCGCAAGATTCGAATCATGAACTATGGCCAGCGTCACCCCGCACCACCAGCTTTGGGACATTCTGATTCAGATTCAGATTCACACGAGTAGTGTTCACAACGGCGAACACTTGTATATATATGTACGCTAGCTATTATTATGTATTGCTTGCATGTATTACTATGTACTGCTTGGACTAATTTATATATATCTAGTTTCTGTTTGTGCCATTATATAGTTTCCAAATTTGAATGGTTTAGCCCTTTCTTTATTCATCACCACTTTAGGTACTGTTGTGAACTACTCTCTCTGTCCCAAAATAAGTGACTTAAAAGTGACTCAACTTTATACTAACTTTAGTACAAAGCTGAATCACTTTTGAGTCACTTATTTTGGGATGGAGGGAGTAATTCTTTATTCATATTGGTGTAATATTTATTGTATTCAGACTTCTCCATGGTTCATACCCCCCGATACAACCCATAGATACACCGACATAAGCAAGCAACACAAAGAAAACATAATCTGTCAAAATACAGAATAGTCGGAAGTAATCTGTATAATTTGAATACTTATGTAACTCCAAAAAATATGAAAAATTAAGACAATCTGGGTAAATTGTAAATGAATCTTGTGTAAAAAATTGAGATCAAAAGCACGTTCGAGTGAATTTAAAAAGTTCCTGGACTGAGGTCGAAAGTTTCTGATTTTTAGCAAAATTAAATTGCAAACACCGTAGAACATCCCAAAGGTCTTACTTGGCGCAAACACAAAATGTTATGTGGGTGAAATGATGATACCATGCCAACTTTCAACCTATTCAGAGTTCATTTGTAGTGCTTTTCAATTTATGGGTCATTTAGCTCCAAAAAATCATTGAAAGCATGAAAAAAGTCAGAAATAGTTGAAAATTGATGATGTGGCTTTGAATGGTGCATTTTGAACACACGAAAATTCTGTAGTTCAAATAAATTCAAAAAATGAAATCCCTTTGTAACAGATGAGTTTTCGTATGAAACCATGATACTTCAAAAGAGATTGTCCGATTTGTACACGAAGTGCATCCAGTTTTTGCCGCAACCCTCTAAACTTTTTAGCACATGCTATGTGGGTGAAATGATCATACCATGCCAACTTTCAACCTATTGAGAGTTCATTTGTAGTGATTTTCAATTTCTGGGTCATTTAGCTCAAAAAATCAATAAATGCATGAAAAATACCAAATGAAGTCTGAAATAGTCGAAAATTGATGATGTGGCTTTGTATGGTGCATGTTGAACACACAAAAAGTCTGGAGTTCAAATATTCCAAAAAAATGAAATCCCTTTGTAACAGATCAGTTTCCGTATGAAACCCTGATACTTCGAAAGAGATTGTCCGATTTGTACACGAAGTGCATCTAGTTTTGCCGCAACCCTCTCAAATTTTTAGCACATGCTATCTAGGTGAAATTATGATATGATGACCCACAAGTATAGGGGATCAATCGTAGTCCTTTCGATAAGTAAGAGTGTCGAACCCAACGAGGAGCAGAAGGCTCTGATAAACGGATTTCAGCAAGTTAATAACTGCAAGCACTGAAAGTAGCGGTAACAAGTGATTGTGTAGCGAGGTGAAACGTAGCAAGCAAAAAGTAACAAGTAACAAGTAGTAGCAATGGTGCAGCAAGTGGCCCAATCCCTTTTGTAGGAAGGGACAAGCCTGAACAAAGTCTTATAGGAGGAAAAACGCTCCCGAGGACACACGGGAATTTCTGTCATGCTAGTTTCATCATGTTCATATGATTCGCGTTCGTTACCTTGATAGTTTGATATGTGGGTGGACCGGCGCTTAGGTACTGCCCTTACTTGGACAAGCATCCCACTTATGATTAACCTCTCTCGCAAGCATCCGCAACTACGAAAGAAGAATTAAGACAAAGTCTAACCATAGCATTAAACTAGTGGACAAATCAGACCCTCACGAAGCAACGCATAGACTGGGGTTTAAGCTTCTGACACTCCAGCAACCCATCATCTACGTACTACTTCCCAATGCCTTCCTCTAGGCCCAAATATGGTGAAGTGTTATGTAGTCGTCGTTCACATAACACCACTAGAGGAAAAGACAACATACAACATATCAAAATACCGAACGAATATCAAATTCACATGACTATTATCAGCATGACTTATCCCATGTCCTCAGGAACAAAAGTAACTACTCACAAAGCATAATCATAATCATGATCAGAGGTGTAATGAATAGCATCAAGGATATGCACATAAACTCTTCCACCAAGTAATCCAACTAGCATCAACTACAAAGAGTAATCAACACTACTAGCAACCTTACAAGTACCAAATCAGAGTCGTGAGACGAAGATTGGTTACAAGAGATGAACTAGGGATTGGAGAGGAGATGGTGCTGATGAAGATGTTGATGAAGATACCTCCCCTCCGATGAGAGGAGTGTCGGTGATGACGATGGCGATGATTTCCCCCTCCGAGAGGGAAGTTTCCCCGACAGGATCGTCCTGCTGGAGCTCTAGATTGGATCTGCTCAAGTTCCGCCTCGTGGCGGCGGCGAAACCACGAAAAAGCTCCCGAATGATTTTTTATCGACCAAAACCCTTCATATAGCAAAAGAGGGGGGCTAGTGGGCCGTCAGGGAGCCCACAAGCCTCCACCAGGGGGTGGCGGTGGCACGGCTTGTGGCGCCCTGGCAGCCCCCATCCGGTACTTCTTTCGCCCAGTATTTTTTATATAATCCCAAAAAATTCCACGTAACTTTTCAGGGCATTTGGAGATGTGCAGAATAGTGGACTAAGATTTGCTCCTTTTCCAGTCCAGAATTCCAGTTGCCTGAATTCTCCCTCGTCAAATAAACCTTGCAAAATAAGAGAGAAAAGGCATAAATATGGTACCACAAAGTAATATAACAGCCCATAAAGCAATAAATATCAACATGAAAGCATGATGCAAAATGGACGTATCATGATACCATGCCAACTTTCAACCTTTTCAGAGTTCATTTGAAGTGCTTTTCAATTCAAGGGTCATTTAGCTCAAACAAATCAGTAAATGCATGAAAAATACCAAATGAAGTCAGAAATAGTTGAAAATTGATGATGTGGCCTTGAATGGTGTATTTTGAACACACAAATAGTCTGGAGTTCAAATAAGTTCACAAAAAATGAAATCCCTTTTGTAACAGATGAGTTTTCGTATGAAACCATGATACTTCCAAAGAGATTGTCCGATTTGTACACGAAGTGCGTCCAGTTTTTGCCGCAACCCTCTCAACTTTTTAGCATATTCTATGTGGGTGAAATGATGATACCATGCCAACTTTGAATATTTGCAGAGTTCATTTGTAGTGCTTTTCAATTTACGGGTCATTTAGCTAAAAACAAATCAGTAAATGCATGAAAAATACCAAATGCAGTCAGAAATAGTTGATAATTGATGACCTGGCCTTGAATGGTGCATTTTGAACACACAAATAGTCTGGAGTTCAAATAAGTTCAAAAAATGAAATCCCTTTTGTAAGAGGTGAGTTTTCATAAGAAACCATGATACTTCGAAAGAGATTGTCCGATTTGTACACGAAGTGCGTCCAGTTTTTGTCGCAACCCTCTCAACTTTTTAGCACATGCTATGTGGGTGAAATGATGATACCATACCAACTTCCAACATTTTTAGAGTTCATTTGTAGTGCTTTTCAATTTAAGGGTCATTTAGCTCAAAACAAATCAGTAAATGCATGAAAAATACCAAATGAAGTCAGAAATAGTTGAAAATTGATGATGTGGCCTTGAATGGTGCATTTTGAACACACAAATAGTATGGAGTTCCAATAAGTTCAAAAAAAATGAAATCCCTTCTGTAACAGATGAGCTTTCATAAGAAACCTTGATACTTCTAAAGAGATTATCTGATTTGTACACGAAGTGCGTCCAGTTTTTGCCGCAACCCTCTCAACTTTTTAGCACATGCAATGTGGGTGAAATGATGATACCATGCCAACTTTCAACCTATTCAGAGTTCATTTGTAGTGCTTTTCAATTTCTGGGTCATTTAGCTAAAAAAATCAATAAATGCATGAAAAATACCAAATGAAGTCAAAAATAGTTGAAAATTGATGATGTGGCTTTGAATGGTGCATTTTGAACACACAAAAAGTCTGGGGTTCAAATAATTCCAAAAAATGAACTCTCTTTGTAACAAATGAGTTTTCATATGAAACCCTGATAAAAAAATTTGTTACCTAAAAGCAAAAAAGAATCACTAAAAAACAGTAAGTCGGAACACAATAAAATAAATAAAGTAACAAACGAAACAAAAATATATAAGGAATCACTGAAAAACAGTAAGTAGGAACAAAAACTATATTCTTCAAAAACAAATGTCAACTAATGGGCCACCACAGCGTGAATACAACTAGAAACCCAACTAAATAGTTGGGCCAGGTTATAGGCCCACAGAAGGCCCACCAGGTACTGACAGTTTAGGCCTGGTAGCCTGCATATGTGAAGAGCTCGAAACTGTGTGCGCACAAGCCCTTATAAACCACTCCACTTCTCCCTCGGCTAGCGAGGTGGGACTAAACATCTAACCGCACCGCGGATGTGCCAGGCACACGCCTTTCGTGTCGGTTAGTGGTACAAACCGGGGCGAGAGATAGACTTTAGTGTCGGTTGGTGGCACAAACCGGGACAAATATCCCCCTTTCACTATAGGAATCAGACTCTTTGCCATCTGCCATAACGGACGACAAAGAGGTGATCCACTGACGGCAAAGGTCTTTGCCATCAGCCTCCTGTCGGCAATGTTCCTACGACTACTTTCGACGACATATCACCTTCTTTGCCATCAGTCTGCCTTAAGCGGACGACAAAGGTCTTTGCCATCAGCCTCTGGCACCGAGAAGACAACAAACATGCTTAGATGGCAGCCGACATGCAACACCTCCGTTAGGGCTAACGACGGCTTTGCCGTCTTCCTCCCTCCCTCTCTTTGCCGTCTGCCTCCCTCCCTCTCTTTGTCGTCTGCCTTCCTCCCCCTCTTTGCCATCTGCCTCCCTCCCCCTCTTTGCCATCTGCTTCTATGGGCCACCAGAGAGTTGGGCCAGTGCTGGATCAGACTCTTTGCCGTCTGCCTCCCTACCATTGTGCCGCCAGCCTCCCGAAGCAGCGGACGACAAAGAGCCCATATGGCCAGCTACTGCTGCCCACGTTGCACAGCTGGGTGCCACGTGGCACCTTTGCCGTCAGGTAGCTGACGGCAAAGGCCTTTGCCATCAGTTGGCCGACGGCAAAGAGCCGATATTGTCACATTTTTGTTTATTTTTTCTATTTCACATCACACACACACACACACACACACACACATATATATATATATAATTCATAGCACATATATGATATATAGTCACAACACATATATGATATACATATAAAGTTCATCAATGCCATTTGTTCATCAATGTACATCCCATATATCGAAAGAACCAACATATAAAAAGTTTCATCCATATATACATATACATATAGTTCCACATATATTGTTCATCCTTATATACATATACATATAGTTCCACATTGTTCATCAACTCAAATGAAAACTAGAACTAAAGCACTCCAATGCCAGCTTCCATGCATGTAGTACACCCAATCTACAAAATGGGAATAAGAAAGTCAGAAGAAGAAGAACAAAAACATATATATGACAACTAAGCTAAATTGAAGAAGCAAGAGAAGAAGCAAGAAGAGAAGAAGGAGAAGAAAAATAAGAAGAAGGTGGAGGAGAAGGAGAAGGAGAAGGATAAGGAGGAGGAGAAGAAAAGAAGAAGACAAGAAGAAGCAGAAGAAGGAGGAGAGAAGAATGAGGGCTCCTTCTCCTTCTTCTCCTCCTTCTCATTCTTCTCTTCTTCTTCTCCTCCTCCTTCTTCTCCTTCTCCTTCTCTTATTTTTCTCTTCTTCTTCTTCTTCTTCTTCTTCTTCCTTTTTATTTCTCCTCTTCTCCTCTTATTGGAGCTAAATTAGCTAACTATGTCTTTTTGGAGCTAAATGGGCTAATTATGTCATTATAGAAGAAAACAAGCTAATTATATAATATTAATGAGCTAACCAAGGTTCTTATGCCATTTTGAGCTTATAATGTCTTTTAGGAGCTTAATTAGTCATTTTAATGAGCTAACCAAGGTTCTTGTGATGTTTTTACCTAACTAAGCTAATTATGTCATTTTGGAGGATAATTAGCTAAGTATGTCTTTGTTGGGGAAAATAAGCTAAATTGAAGAAGAAAGAGAAGAAGCAAGAAGAGAAGAAGGAGAAGAAAAAGAAGAAGGAGAAGGAGGAGGAGAAGAAGAAGAAAAGAAGAAAAAAGAAGAGGAGAATAAGAAGGAGAAGAAGAAGGAGAATAATGAGGAGAGAAGAAGAAGGAGAAGAAGAAGGAGAAGAAGGAGGGCTCATTCTCCTTCTTCTCCTCCTTCTCCTTCGTCTCTTCTTCTTCTCCTCCTCCTTCTTCTCCTTCTCCTTCTCTTCTTTTTCTCTTCTTCTTCTTCTTCTTCTTCTTCTTCTTCATTCTTTTCATTTCTCCTCTTCTCCTCGTCTTGGAGCTAAATTAATTAAGTATGTACTTTTGGAGCTAAATGGGCTAATTATGTCATTTTAGAGGAAAACAAGCTAAGTATATAATATTAATGAGCTAACCAAGGTTCTTATGCCATTTTGAGCGTATAATGTCTTTTATGAGCTTAATTAGTCATTTTAATGACCTAACCAAGGTTCTTATTATGTTTTTACCTAACTAATCTAATTATGTCATTTTGGAGGATAATTACCTAAGTATGTCTTTGTTGGGGAAAATAAGCTAAATTGAAGAAGAAAGAGAAGAAGCAATAAGAGAAGAAGGAGAAGAAAAAGAAGAAGGAGAAGGAGGAGGAGAAGAAGAAGAAAAGAAGAAGAAAAGAAGAGGAGAAGAAGAAGGAGAATAAGAAGGATAATAAGGAGGAGAGAAGAAGAAGGAGAAGAAGAAGGAGAAGAAGGAGGGCTCCTTATGCTTCTTCTCCTCCTTCTCCTTCTTCTCTTCTTCTTCTTCTCCTCCTCCTTCTTCTCCTTCTCCTTCTCTTCTTTTTCTCTTCTTCTTCTTCTTCTTCCTTCTTTTCATTTGTCCTCTTCTCCTTGTCTTGGAGCTAAATTACCTAAGTATGTACTTTTGGAGCTAAATGGGCTAATTATGTCATTTTAGAGGAAAACAAGCTAAGTATATAATATTAATAAGCTAACCAAGATTCTAATGCCATTTTGAGCTTATAATGTCTTTTATGAGCTTAATTAGTCATTTAAATGACCTAACCAAGGTTCTTATTATGTTTGTACCTAACTAAGCTAATTATGTCATTTTGGAGGATGATTAGCTAAGTATGTCTTTGTTGGGGAAAATAAGCTAAATTGAAGAAGAAAGAGAAGAAGCAAGAATAGAAGAAGGATAATAAAAATAAGAAGGAGAAGGAGGAGGACGAGAAGAAGAAGAAAAGAAGAAGAAAAGAAGGGGAGAAGAAGAAGGAGAAGAAGAAGGAGAATAAGGAGGAGAGAAGAAGAAGGAGAAGGAGAAGGAGAAGAAGGAGGGCTCATTTTCCTTCTTCTCCTCCTTCTCCTTCTTCTCTTCTTCTTCTCCTCCTCCTTCTTCTCCTTCTCCTTCTATTCTTTTTCTCTTCTTCTTATTCTTCTTCCTTCTTTTCATTTCTTCTCTTCTCCTCGTCTTGGAGCTAAATTAATGAAGTATGTACTTTTGGAGCTAAATGGGCTAATTATGTCATTTTAGAGGAAACAAGCTAAGTATATAATATTAATGAGCTAACCAAGGTTCTTATGCCATTTTGAGCTTATAATGTCTTTTATGAGCTTAATTAGTCATTTTAATGACCTAACCAAGGTTCTTATTATGTTTTAACCTAACTAAGCTAATTATGTCATTTTGCACGATAATTACCTAAGTATGTCTTTGTTGGGGAAAATAAGCTAAATTGAATAAGAAAGAGAAGAAGCAATAAGAGAAGAAGGAGTAGAAAAAGAAGAAGAAGAAGGAGGAGGAGAAGAAGAAGAAAAGAAGAAGAAAAGAAGAGGAGAAGAAGAAGGATAATAAGGAGGAGAGCAGAAGAAGGAGAAGAAGAAGGACAAGAAGGAGGGCTCCTTATCCTTCTTCTCCTCCTTCTCCTTCTCCTCTTATTCTTCTCCTCCACCTTCTTCTCCTTCTCCTTCTCTTCTTTTTCTCTTCTTCTTCTTATTCCTTCTTTTCATTTCTCCTCTTCTCCTCGTCTTGGAGCTAAATTACCTAAGTATGTACTTTTGGAGCTAAATGGGCTAATTATATCATTTTAGAGGAAAACAAGCTAAGTATATAATATTAATGAGCTAACCAAGGTTCTTATGCCATTTTGAGCTTATAATGTCTTTTATGAGCTTAATTAGTCATTTAAATGACCTAACCAAGGTTCTTATTATGTTTTTACCTAACTAAGCTAATTATGTCATTTTGGAGGATAATTAGCTAAGTATGTCTTTGTTGGGGAAAATAAGCTAAATTGAAGAAGAAAGAGAAGAAGCAAGAAGAGAAGAAGGAGAAGAAGAAGAAGAAGGAGAAGGAGGAGGAGAAGAAGAAGAAAAGAAGAGGAGAAGAAGAAGGAGAAGAAGAAGGAGAATAAGGAGGAGAGAAGAAGAAGGAGAAGAAGGAGAGCTCCTTATCCTTCTTCTCCTCCTTCTCCTTCTTCCTTCTTCTTCTCTTCCTTCTTCTTCTTCTTCTTCTTATCCTTCTCCTTCTCTTCTTTTTCTCTTCTTCTTCTTCTTCTTCCTTCTTTTCATTTCTCCTCTTCTCCTCTTCTTGGACCTAAATTAGCTAAGTATGTATTTTTGGAGCTAAATGGGCTAATTATATCATTTTAGAGGAAAACAAGCTAAGTATATAATATTAATGATCTAACCAAGGTTCTTATGCCATTTTGATCTTATTATGTCTTTTAGGAGATTAATTAGTCATTTTAATGAGCTAACCAAGGTTCTTATGATGTTTTTACCTAACTAGGCTAATTATGTCACTTTGGAGGATAATTAGCTAAGTATGTCTTTGTTGGGGAAAATAAGCTAAATTAAATAAGAAAGATAAGAAGAAAGAAGAGAAGAAGGAGAAGAAGAAGGAGAGAAGAAGAAAAAGAAGAAGAGAAGAAGGAGAAGAAGAAGGAGAACTCCTTCTTCTCCTTCCTCTTCTCCTTCTTCTCTTCTTCTTCTTCTCTTCTTCTTCTTATTCCTTCTTTTCATTTTTACTATTTCAATTGAGCTTATTATGTCATTTTGGAGCTAAATTAGCTAAGTTATGAAACTAGTGGTTTCACTAACCATTTTGGAGCTAAATTAGCTAAGTTATGAAACTAGTGGTTTCACTAACCATTTTTCCTAGTAGAAATCAAGTAGGAGCTTATTATGTCATTTTGTAGAAAACTTACCATAGTGGTCATCAAGGAGGAGAAACACCAGTGTTGCTCGCGTCGGCTTCATTTGGATACGGTTGCCCTGGAGAAGGGTCGTGCGTAAGTTCTGCAATAACCGCGTACACTCGGCCTCGATAACCTTGGTTGCCTCCTCCTCATATCCCTCCTCACACCTATAGAAGGTGTGCAATCAAACGAGACAACACCGATTAGTACAATAATTAGCTATATTGTTAATTTTAGATTGTGTAAAAGAATAATTTACCCAAAAGCTATTAATCACCATCTCGGCACTCGTGTGGCACAAGACACCATCTATAATCTCCTCCGACGGGGCCTGCGCAGCCTGGTAGTGCTCCGAGGTAAATCCTAGTGTAGGAACCTGACCCTCACGAGGCAGCATGCCAAACCCCGGGAAATTTGTCCGGCAAAGCACACCAAGGACGCTGCTCGGCTTGGTGACTCCACCAGGGTGTTTCCATCCCCTGCAGTATGATAAGGTCAACGCATTAGATATTTGAAGAAACTTGAAGGCAAAAGCAAAAGCAAGAGTAAATGTACTTACCTATCCCCTTCAGGCTTAATCACCGACCTCTGCTCGTGGGTAGCCGGCACGACCGGGAGACATGTACTACCACGCTTGTACACGGTGGCCCCGTCAACTGATACGTCTCAAACGTATCTATAATTTTTAATGGTTTCACACTGTTATCTTGTCTTCTTTGTATGTTTTATGTACCTTTTTATATCTTTTTGGGGACTAACTTATTGATTCAGTGCCAAGTGTCAGTTCCTGTTTTTCCGTGTTTTTGACTCTTTTCAGATATGATTTTGGAACGGAGTCCAAACGGAAGAAAAACCCCGAATTTTTTTTTCCTGAACGGAAGAAGTCGAGGGAGACTTTGGGTCAGGCCAGGTGGGCCCCAGAGAGCCCACAAGGGCCCACTCCGCCACCAGGGGGGAGGCGGCGGTGGGCAAGCTTGTGGCTTCCTTGGCCGCCTCCTGACCTAGGTTTTGCGCCTATATATTCCCAAATATTCCGCAAAAAATATGGAAGCCTTGAAAATACTTTTCCGCCGCCGCAAGCTTCTGTTTCCGCGAGATCTCATCTGGAGACCCTTCCCGGCGCCCTGCCGGAGGGGACTTTGGCGGTGGAGGGCTTCTTCATCATCATCATCGCCCCTCCAATGACTCGTGAGTAGTTCACTTCAGACCTACGGGTCCGTAGTTAGTAGCTAGATGGCTTCTTCTCTCTCTTGGATCTTCAATACAAAGTTCTCCATGATCTTCATGGAGATCTATCCGATGTAATCTTCTTTGGCGGTGTGTTTGTCGAGATCCGATGAATTGTGGACTTGTGATCAGATTATCTATGATATATATTTGAGTCTTTGCTAATTTCTTATATGCATGATTTGATATCCTTGTAAGTCTCTCCAAGTCTTGGGTTTTGTTTGGCCAACTAGATCTATGATTCTTGCAATGGGAGAAATGCTTGGTTTTGGGTTCTGCCATGTGGTGACCTTTCCCAGTGACAGTAGGGGCAGCAAGGCACACATCAAGCAGTTGCCATCAAGGGTAAAAAGATGGGGGTTTTATCATTGGTTTGAGATTATCCCTCTACATCATGTCATCTTGCTTAAGGCGTTACTCTATTCTTATGGACTTAATACACTAGATGCATGCTGGATAGCGGTCGATGTGTGGAGTAATAGTAGTAGATGCAGAAAGTATCGGTCTACTTGTTTCAGACGTGATGCCTATAGAAATAATCATTGCATAGATATCGTCACGACTGTGCACAGTTCTATCAATTGCTCGACAGTAATTTGTTCACCCACCGTCTACTTGCTTTCATGAGAGAAGCCACTAGTAAACACTACGGCCACCGGGTCTATTCACATCCATCGTTTACAACTCTGCTTTTACTTTGCTTTGTTACTTTGTTATTTCAGTTCTCATTTGGAAAACAATTTATAAGGGATTGACAACCCCTTCATAGCGTTGGGTGCAAGCTTTTGTGTTTGTGCAGGTTGGCGAGATACTCTTCCGCCGGATTGATACCTTGGTTCTCAAACTGAGGGAAATACTTACCGTCGCTGTGCTACATCACCCTTTCTGCTTCGAGGGAATACCAACGTGCCGTAGTAGGAGTATTTCTGGCACAATTTCCAGGGGTACACAGCAAACATCAGAAGTATTTCTGGCGCCGTTGCCGGGGAAGAGGATCGCTTGCCAAGGAGGATCGTGAAGAATATTCTCCCGACAACACGCCTATTTCTGGCGCCGTTGCAGGGGAGGAGAAATCAAGATCTATCCAAGTAGGTCTCACAAACTCTTCTCTTGCATTTACTTTTGTTGCCAGTTGCCTCTCGTTTTCCTCTCCCCCACTTCACATTTGCCATTTTCATTCACCTTTCTCCTTCGCCGTTTCCCTTCGCCTTTCGCCTTTCTCCTTTGCCGTTTTCTTTTGTCCGTTTCACTCTCTCTTCCTGCTCGTTTGTGTGTGAGATAGTCCATCAATGCCTAGACCCACCACTCCAAACGACACCCCTGAAAATGGAGTTCTCAATTTCAGGCAGAATGAGGAAGAAAATTTGAAGGACGCTTGGTACAGGATTTGCAATGCTCAAAGTAGATCTACTCGTAAGCAATCCACTACCGTCCTCCTTCGCAGTTTCCATGTTGGAATTTCTCCTTGGAATAGGTATATACTTGATACCATTGTAGGCGGGAACTTTTTGGGGAGCCATACTGTTGACTCCTATAGAGCTATCATTAATTTGGTAGGCTCACCCCCGCTCATGGTTAATGGAACTATCTTGACCTTGGAGCACGTGATGCAAAGGCTTGACGCTATTGACAACAAAATTGCCACAATTGAACTTATTGAGGGTTAGAATAGAAAGATACACAATCAAATTACTCAGTACGGATCCAAAGTGGGAAACTTTTTGAAAAAATTAAAGGAGAAGGAGCTTATAGTTAATGATTCTTCCAGAATTGGCAAATTAGAAGATGTCATAACCAACTTGGGTTCCGCTTTTGCCGCTGTGCAAAATACTCCAAATCTTACTCTCAAAAAGACTGTCAAGCCTGTTTTTGTTCCTAAAGCTAGTGGTGAGTCATCTAATAAAGATGAAAACCTTAAGATGATAAATGATCACGCTACTTATGGTTTGAGCACCAAAGATGACTATACGTGATTCCATCACTTTCGCCTAGCTAAGGGCGTTAAACAAAAGCGCTTGTTGGGAGGAAACCCAACGAATCTATCCTTTTTCTTTCTGTTTTGTGTTTTCACACTTTCGTAATTCTGTTATGATTGTGTTTTTTGTGTTTCTTTTTGCGTTTGTGCCAAGCAAAACCGTTATGATTAGTCTTGAGGATGATCATTTGGTCATGATGGGAAAGACAGAAACTTTCTGCTCACTAAAAGAATTTTCTTTTTTTTTCTGTAATATATTTTGAGTTGATTCTTTTTGCTGCTGAGTGCTACGCAAGTTCTTCAGACTGTCGTAATTTTTCAGAATTTTTGAAGTAACAGAGGTATACGAAACATACAGATTGCTACAGACTGGTCTGCTGTTAACAGATTCTGTTTTTGTTGTGTTGGTTGCTTACTTTGATGAAACTATGGATAGTATCGGGGGGTATTAGCCACGGAAGATTGAAAGTACAGTAACCCAACATCAGCACAAGTAGAATTTAAGTTTGCTACAGTACCTAAGGAAGTGGTGGTTTGCTTTCTTGTACTAATGTTATCACGAGTTTCTGTTTAAGTTTCGTGTTGTGAAGTTTTCAAGTTTTGGGTGAAGTTCTTGTGGACAAAAAGATAAAGAGTGGCAAGAGCTCAAGCTTGGGGATGCCCCGGGAAGGCATCCCTCTCTCGTCTTCAATCCATCGATAACGTTACTCGGGGCTATATTTTTATTCACCACATGTTATGTGTTTTTGCTTGGAGCATCTTGTATCCTAGGAGTCTTTTATTTTTGTTTTGTCACAATCATCCTTTCTGCACACCTAGAGAGAGACATGCACACGCTGTGATTTTGTCGAACTTCACTTATATCTTTTGGTAGACAATTCAGCTCACATGTGCTTCACTTATATATTTTGAGCTAGATACTTTTGCTCTGTGTGCTTCACTTATATCTTTTAGAGCGCAGTGGTGCGTGGCTTGGTAGTTGATCTATGCTTTGAAAGTAGTCTCAAAAGGGGTAGTTATCCAAAGGGATACGAAAACTTCCTCCTTCATGTGCATTGAATAGTTGGAGAAGTTTGATTCATCTCAATTAGTTTTGAGTTGTGGTTATGGTAATATTGAAGTCATGCTAGTAAGGCGTTGTGGATCTAGAAATACTTGTGTTGAAGTTAGTGATTCCCGTAGCATGCCCGTATGGTGAACCGCTATGTGATGAAATCTGAGAATGATTAGTATATTGATTGTCATCCTTTGCGTGGCGGTCGGGATCGCGCGATGGTTTATACCTACCAACCCTTCCCCTAGGAGTATGCGTTGAATGCTTTGTTTCGATTACTAATAAAACTTTTGCAACAAGTATATGAGTTCTTCATGACTAATGTTGAGTCCATGGTTTAGATGCACTTTCACCTTCCACCATCACTATCTTCTTAGTGCCGTGCAACTTTCGCCGGTGCACAAAACCCACCATTAGCCTCCCTCAAAAAAGCCACCATACCTACCTACTATGGATTTTTCAAAGTCATTCCGAGATATATTGCCATGCAACTACCACCATGACATGTGCCACCACATCTGCTTGCCTTTGCAGGATCGTAAGATAGCTAGCATGATGTTTCTATTGATGACTATGCCATGCTAGATCGTTCCCATGGTACACTACCAAAGGCATTCCATATAGAGTTATAGTTGCTCTAAGTTTTGTGTTGAAAGTGTGATGATCATCATTATTGGAGCATTGTCCCATGTGAGGAAATAAAAGAGGCCAAAGAAGCCCATAAAAAAGAGGCCAAATAGCCCACCAAAAAAATGAGAGAAAAAGAGGGAAGGGACAATGCTACCACTTTTTCCACACTTGTGCATTTTGAGCACCATGATCTTCATGATTGAGAGTCTCTCGTTTTGTCACCACCATATAGCCAGTGGGAAATTCTCATTATATAACTTGGCTTGTATATTCCAATGATAGGCTTCCTCAAAAATTGTCTTAGGTCTTCGTGAGCAAGCAAGTTGGATGCACACCCACTAGTTTTCTTAAAGAGCTTTCACTTACTTGTAGCTCTAGTGCATCATTTGTATGACAGTCCCTACGCACCCACATTGATATCTATTGATGAGCATCTCCACAACTCATTGATATGCCTAGTTAATGTGACTATCTTCTCCTTTTTGTCTTGCAACCTCCACCATACTCCACACCATATATAGTGCTATAACCATGGCTCACGCTCATGTATTGCGTGAGAGTTGAAAATGTTTGAGAAAGTAAAGGTGTGAAACAGTTACTTGGCCAATACCGGGGTTGTGCATGATTTAAATTCGTTGTGCAATGATGATAGAGCATAGCCAGACTATATGCTTTTGTAGGGATAACTTTCTTTTGGCCTAGTTATTTTGAAAGTTCATGATTACCTTGCTAGTTTGCTTGAATTATTATTGTTTCCACGTCAATAGAAAACTATTGTTTTGATGGATCTGAACATTCACGTCACATAAGAGGAATTACAAAGGACACCTATGCTAGGTAGCATGAAAGCATCAAAAATTCATTCGTATCACTTCCCTACTCGAGGACGAGCAGGAGTTAAGCTTGGGGGTGCTTGATACGTCTCAAACATATCTATAACTTTTGATGGTTTCACGTTGTTATCTTGTCTTCTTTGTATGTTTTATGTACCATTTTATATCTTTTTGGCGACTAACTTATTGATTCAGGGCCAAGTGCCAGTTCCTGTTTTTCCGTGTTTTTTACTCTTTTCAGATCTGACTTTGGAACGGAGTCCAAACGGAAGAAAAACCCCGAAATGATTTTTTCCCGAACGGAAGAAGTCCAGGGAGACTTTGGGCCAGGCCAGGTGGGCCCCAGGGAGCCTACAAGGGCCCACTCCGCTACCAGGGGGAGGCGGTGGTGGGCAAGCTTGTGGCTTCCCTGGCCGCCTCCTGACCTAGGTTTTGCGCCTATATATTCCCAAATATTCCGCAAAAAATCAGGGGAGCCTCGAAAATACTTTTCCGCTGCCGCAAGCTTCCGTTTCCACGAGATCTCATCTGGAGACCCTTCCCGGCGCCCTGCCGGAGGGGACTTTGGAGGTGGAGGGCTTCTTCATCATCATCATCGCCCCTCCAATGACTCGTGAGTAGTTCACTTCAGACCTACGGGTCCATAGTTAGTAGCTAGATGGCTTCTTCTCTCTCTTGGATCTTCAATACAAAGTTCTCCATGATCTTCATGGAGATCTATCCGATGTAATCTTCTTTGGCGGTGTGTTTGTCGAGATCCAATGAATTGTGGACTTGTGATCAGATTATCTATGATATATATTTGAGTCTTTGCTGATTTCTTATATGCATGATTTGATATCCTTGTAAGTCTCTCCGAGTCTTGGGTTTTGTTTGGCCAACTAGATTTATGATTCTTGCAATGGGAGAAGTGCTTGGTTTTGGGTTCTGCCATGTGGTGACCTTTCCCAGTGACAGTAGGGGCAGCAAGGCACACATCAAGCAGTTGCCATCAAGGGTAAAAAGATGGGGTTTTTATCATTGGTTTGAGATTATCCCTCTACATCATGTCATCTTGCTTAAGGCGTTACTCTATTCTTATGGACTTAACACACTAGATGCATGCTGGATAGCGGTCGATGTGTGGAGTAATACTAGTAGATGCAGAAAGTATCGGTCTACTTGTTTCGGACGTGATGCCTATAGAAATAATCATTGCATAGATATCGTCACGACTCTGCATAGTTCTATCAATTGCTCGGCAGTAATTTGTTCACCCACCGTCTACTTGCTTTCATGAGAGAAGCAAATAGTAAATACTACGGCCCCCGGGTCTATTCACATCCATCGTTTACAACTTTGCTTTTATTTTGCTTTGCTACTTTGTTACTTTCAGTTCTCACTTGGAAAACAATCTATAAGGGATTGACAACCCCTTCATAGCGTTGGGTGCAAGCTTTTGTGTTTGTGCAGGTTGGCGAGATACTCTTCCGCCCGATTGATACCTTGGTTCTCAAACTGAGGGAAATACTTACTGTCGCTGTGCTACATCACCCTTTCCGCTTCGAGGGAATACCAACGTGCCGTAGTAGGATTATTTCTGGCACAATTGCCAGGGGTACACATCAAACATCATCCACCTGCATGTCGCCCTCACTATCCATAGACTCATCCCCGCCATCAACAGAATAGCCACCCGGACCCTTGGTCCAATCCGGCACCTTGGTCCGATCCGGACAGGCACCCCAACCGGACCTCTCCACGTCGTCCGAAGCGTGTGTGGCAGGAGTCTCCTCGGACGTAGCCTGAGGAACCGGAGTCTCGTGGGCCGAAGGCACCTCGACCCGAGGCTCGTCCTAGACCGGAGTCTCATGGGCCGAATGCCCGTCCACCTGAGGCTCCTGGACCGGAGTCCCCGTAGCCTCCTCCGCAAACGGGTCCACCATAGTATTCATCTGCTCGGGTGAATGAGCTGGTGGTGGTGGCGAGGACGGTGCAACAGTCCGCCTACCTCTTCCGCGGCCACCACCTCTCCCTGTACGCTTCCCCTTCTTCCCTACCCGACCAGCACCTCTCCCAGTGGGCAATGCCGCCGATGAAGAAGCACCTGCGGGTGGTGTCGTCAGACTATCTGCCAAGGCTCTACGGAGAGATAGGGGTGGAATGGAAGTACCACCCCTCGTGTGGGCTGCCGAAGAAGAACCCGTCGAGCGATCTAGACCCGCGCCCACCATCTTTCAACACCTGCTGACCTGCCATGATAAAGATTATAAGAAATTAGTACAACATAAAAAAATTGAATAACTGACATGAATAATAATATGTACATATGTAATTTAATTTGGGAATCTTACAAACTAATAATCATCATCAAGAAATGCATCATCATCATCAGTATCACGCATGTCTTCATGAATGACGTGCTCATCGGGTTCAACGACATGAAGTTGTGGAAGGCCATTCTGTAATTGGTCAAGAATTGACAGGTCATCCGCATCAGTAACCTCTTCTAGTGCCAGCTTTGCTGGTTCCGGCTCAGGGGTGAAGTCGGATTCATTATCGCTGTCTACTTCCATGTTCTGGGGTGAAGCACAGCGGTTCTTGAAACGTTTCTTGGAAAGACGTGTTTCTTGGAAGAATTCTCCATCATATGTGTCTGGGTTAATGTGAGGTTCATAATCATGTTCATTTGGGGGAGGTGGTCTATCATGTGGCGGCACTTCATAAACAACATACCAACTTTCCAGATTCTTATCAGTTTGGCATGCCCACGGTAGATAGAAAACTTGGGTCGCCTGTTGAGCCGTAATATAGACATCGGGAACATCTAAATGGGTGTTTGGATTGATTTCGACTAGTCCTATATGTTCATGAGTCCTTCTAGTCTCCTTCGGTTGGAACCAATAACATTTGAAGACTATGACGTTTGGTGGGTTTTTAGCATAGAATTGAAGTTCATAAATTGCTTCAACTCTTCCATAATACTCGATACCACCTTCGCCGATAGCATAGACACCACAATTTGTAGATTTCCGGTCGGGCATAGATAGCTCTTTGCCAAACGTACGAAAGAGATACCCGTTGATATTGTATTTCTCAAATGAACGGACCTTATAGTCAAAACCATTAGCGGCTTGTCTCAATTCGGCATCCATAGGCTCTGAATTAGCCTACAAGTTTAATATGAAATGATTGTTGCATTAGCCGAAAGTTAGACCAAGAAATGAAATGGTCCATTATTGATAATTACCGTTTGTTTGAACCAAGAGATGAAACCGGGATAACCGCCTCCATGCTTTGCCAGCAGCTCATACTCTTTGACGGAATCATTTTGGATCATCGCTCCATCTGAGAATTTGGCGATGTATCGGCTGTATGAAATATCCGGGAATAAGATCAGTTCAAAGGAATTAGAAGTTACGGAAAAATGTGCTGAGAACTTACTCGATGTACGGCCGCACTTCTGTGAGGTTGTTGAAGATATACAAGAAAACGTTTCGTCATTCTTCGACATCCAACATTATTGGTTTCGAAGCACCGACTGGTACGAGCTTCCATTTGAATAGGCTGAGGTTGGATCCACCTTTTTTAGGGTCTGCATCATTGTACCGAGGCTTCGGATTATGCAAATGATGATTTTTGGCTTTGTAGTGTGCTATCAGAAAGTTTGCCACCTCCTCAGTAATGAATGACTCAGCCATCGATACTTCAATTCTACGCTTATTTTTACATTTAGCTTGAAGCGTCTTCTGCATCCTCTTAGTTGCATAGCACTAACGATTTTGCACGGGCCCACCCAATCTTGCCTTGGTCGGTAGATGTAAAATTAAATGCTGCATTGGATTAAAGAAGCCCAGCGGAAAGATCTTCTCTAACTTGCACATCAACTCCAGTGCAAACTCCTCCATGTCATCTACCACGCCAGGCGACAATTCTTTCGCACAAAGAACATGGAAGAAATAGCTCAGCTCCGCCAGTACTAGCCATTCATCCTCAGGAATAAAGCCATGTAACATCACCGACATTACCCGGTCAAGTCATATGTGCCAATCATGACTCTTGAGACCAAAGATTTTAAATTTTTCAAGACTCGCTCCCCTCTTTAGATTCGCCGCATACCCATCGGGGAACATCAAGTGCATTTTGACCCACAAGATAATTTCCCTCATAGCTGGCCTTCCAAGTTTGAACCAGGCCTTTGGCTTCGACCACTTCTGCTTTCCTTTGCCTTCTCACATGTTTTGTAACGATCTGTGACATAGTGTCTCTTGATCGACTCTAGCCTTAGTATTATCCTTTGTCTTTCCATCTATGTCGAACAATGTACCAAAAATAGCCTCTCCGATATTCTTTTCAGTGTGCATCATGTCGATATTGTGTGGAAGAAGGAGGTCAAGTAAGGAAGATCCCACAAACATGGCTTGTGAGTCCAGGCGTGTTTTGAATTATACCCCTTGAAATACCCTAGACGCTCTAGATCAGGCTCGAGGGCGTTTAACTGATCCAGGATCTGTTGGTCTGTCAACGCAGGTGGTGCCAAGTTTTTGACAACTTTACCTTTGGTAAAGTTCTTCTTGTCTTTTCTAAACTGATGGTCAGGATCCAGGAATTGTCTATGCAAGTCAAAGCAAGAATACTTCTGACCCTCATGCAACCAATGAAACTGAAGAGCTGCCTTGCATGTGGGGCACGGGAACCTTCCATGCACACACCATCCAGAGAATAGCGCATACGCCAGAAAGTCATGCATAGAGTACATGTACCACACATGCATTTTGAAGTTTTCTTTTCTAGCGGCATCGTATGTCTTGACCCCATTATCCCAAGCTTCTTGCAATTCATCCTTAAGCGGCTGCATGTACACATTCATATTCTTCCCCGGATAATTGGGCCCTGGAATTATCAACGTCAGAAATATGTTCTTTCTTTGCATAATTACATTAGTGGAATGACAAATACAGGCCAACTATTGTATTAGGTTGCCGTCATACCAAAGTTATTAAAACCATCCGTGGCGATGCAGACTCGAGGATTCCTTGGATCTGCCGCTTTATCCTGATGCAATCCATCGAAATGTTTCCACACTCCCCCATCCGATGTGTGTACCGCCATTTTATTCCCATCCGAATCTAGTTCGGTTCTTTTGCCCATTTTGTGCCATGTCATCTGTATGGCTGTCTCTTTGACCATTAAAAGACGTTGAAGCCTTGGTATGATTGGCATATACCAAAGAACACTAACTGCAATTTTGGTCTGCCTCTTCTCACCCATACCGTTGTCTACCACAAGATACCTACAAGACTCGCAATTGGGACAATAGTCCAAGTGTGCATACTCCTTCCTAAATAAGACACATCCTTTCTCACATGCATCTATCTTCTCATAGGGCATCTTAAGTACACGAAGTATTTTGTCTGACTGGTACAGGTTTGCAGGCATGACATGGCCTTTGGGTAGAAAGCGTCCAAATAGTGTCATCATCGCGTCGTAGCATTCTCTTCCCAAGTTGAACTGAGCCTTTGCTACCTCTTGAGCTTGCGTTGGTTTTTCCCTTGAAGAGGAAAGGGTGATGCAGCACAGTAGCAGTAAGTATTTCCCTCAGTTTGAGAACCAAGGTATCAATCCAGTAGGAGTATGAAGGCAAGTCACCAATGTACCTGCGCAAAAATAAACAAACTTGCACCCAACGCTATAAAGGGGTTGTCAATCCCTTCACGATTAATTGCAAGGTGAGATCTGAAGGTGGAAAGTGCAACAAAGTAAAAGTGTAGAGTTGAAAATATGATGTGAAGTAGACCCGGGGGCCATAGTGTTCACTAGAGGCTTCTCTCATGATAGCAAATATTACGGTGGGTGAACGAATTACTTTTGAGCAATTGATAGACTCGCGCAAAGTCATGATGATATCTAAGGCAATGATCATACATATAGACATCACGTCCGAGACAAGTAGGCCGATACTGTCTGCATCTACTACTATTACTCCACACATCGACCGCTATCCAGCATGCATCTAGTGTATTGAGTTCATAACAAACAGAGTAACGCCTTAAGCAAGATGACATGATGTAGAGGGATAAATTCATGCAATAGATATAAACCCCACCTTTTTACCCTTGATGGCAACAACACGATGCGTGCCTCGCTACCCCTTCTGTCACTGGGTGAGGACACCGCACGGTATGAACCCAAAACCAAGCACTTCTCCCATTGCAAGAATTATAGATCAAGTTGGCCAAATGAAACCCACAACTCGAAGAGAATTACAAGTATACGAAATCATGCATATAAGAGATCAGCGGAGACTCAAATAATAATCATAGATAATATGATCATAAATATACAATTCATCGGATCTCGACAAACACACCGCAAAAGAAGATTACATCAGATAGCTCTCCATGAAGATCATGGAGAACTTTGTATTGAAGATCCAAGAGAGAGAAGAAGCCATCTAGCTACTAGCTATGGACCCGAAGGTCTGTGGTGAACTACTCACGCATCATCGGAGAGGCAATGGTGTCGATGAAGAAGCTCTCCGTGTCCGAATCCCCCCTCTGGCAGGGCACCAGAACAGTCCCCAGATGGGATCTTGCAAAGACGGAAGCTTGCGGCGGTGGAAAAGTATTTTCGTGGCTCTCTCTGGCAGTTTTACATTTTTGGCGAATTTATAGGCGGAAGAAGTAGGGCAAAGGAGCCACGGGGGGCCCACAAGCCTGGTAGGCGCCCCCCGAGGCCGCGGCTAGGGGGCTTGTGGCCTCCCACGGAGTCCTTTGCCTTGGTTCTCAAGTTCCCTGTGTATCTTCTGTTACGGAAAAAATCATTTGAAAGATTTTATTCCGTTTGGACTCTGTTTAATATTCTCCTGTGAAAAGGGTCAAAAACACGGAAAAAACAGGAACTGACACTTGGCACTGAGTTAATAGGTTAGTCCCAAAAAAGATATAAAATGCATACAAAACATCCAAAGTTGACAAGATAATAGCATGGAACCATCAAAAATTATAGATACGTTGGAGACGTATCAAGCATCCCCAAGCTTAACTCCTGCTCGTCCTCGAGTAGGGAAGTGATAAAGACTAATTTTTTGATGTGGAATGCTGCCTAACATATTTGTCCTTTGTAACTTCTTTCTTGTGACATGAATGTTCAGATCCGTAATATTCAAAACAATAGTTTACTATTGACATGAAAACAATAATACTTCAAGCAGACTAGCAAGGTGATCCTGAACTTTTGAAATAACAAGGCCAAAGAAAGTTATCCCTACAAAATCATATAGTCTGGTTATGCTCCATCATCCCCTCACAACGAATTTAAATCATGCACAACCCCGGTATTGGCCAAGTAATTGTTTTCGCACTCTTACTTTCTCAAACTTTTTCAACTCCCACCAATACATGAGCGTGAGCCATGGATATAGCACTATAGGTGGAATAGAGTGTGGTGGAGGTTGTGAGGCAAAAAGGAGGAGATGGTCACATTGACTCGGCGTATCAAAGGGCTATGGAGATGCCCATCAATAGATATCAATGTGAATGAGTAGGGATTACCATGCTACGGATGCACTTAGAGCTATAAGTGTGTGAAAGCGCAAGAGGAAAACTAGTGGGTGTGCACCCAACTTGCTTGCTCACGAAGACCTAGGGAAATTTTCAGGAAGCCCATCATTGGAATATACAAGCAAGTTATATAATGAATATTCCCACTAGTATATGGAAGTGTCAAAACGAGAGACTCTCTATCAAGAAGAACATGGTGCTATTGTGAAGCACAAGTGTGGAAAAAGATAGTAGCATTATCCCTTCTCTCTTTTTCTGTCTATTTTTTTGGATGGGCTCTTTGGCCTCTTTTTTTCTCATTTTTTTGGTGGGCATCTTTGTTCTTTTTAATTTCCTCACATGGAACAATGCTCTAATAATGATGATCATCACACTTTTATTTACGCACATCTCAATGCTTAGAGAAATGATGACTCTAAAGGAAATGCCTCCGGCAGTGTACCGGGATGTGCAACGATCTAGCTTGGCGTATGACGTTGAAACATCTCGCTAGCTATCTTACGATCTTGCAATGGAAATATGTAAGTGACAGCACAAGTCATGAGATGGAAGGGTGGGAGTTGCATGGCAATATATCTCAGAATGGCTATGAAAATGCCATAATAGGTCGGTATGGTGGCTGTTTTGAGGAAGGTATATGGTGGGTTTGTGCACCGGCGAAAGTTGCGCATCACTAGAGAGGCTAGCAATGGTGGAAGGTGTAAGTGCATCTATACCATGGACTCACATTAGTCGTGAAGAACTCATATACTTATTGTGAAAGTTTTATTAGTAATCGAAACAAAGTGCTAAACGCATACTCCTAGGGGAAGGGTTGGTAGGTGTTAACCATCGCGCGATCCCGACCGCAAGACAAAGGATGACCATCAATAAATCAATTATGCTCCGACTTCCTAACATAGCGGTTCACCATACGTGCATACTACGGGAATCACTAACTTCAACACAAGTATTTCTAGATTCACAACACCCTACTGACATAACTCTAATATCACCAAATCCATGTCTCAAAACTCATTGTTAGGAATCAAACTTCTCTTACTAATCAATGCACTTGAATATGGAAGTTTTTATTATATCCTCTTTGGATCCCTATCATCTTTAGGACTACTTTCATAGCACAAGCCAACTACCAGGTTACTCAGAGAGAGCACTCTCAAAAAGATATAAGTGAAGATCGAGAGTTGTTATTTCTCCAAAATATGACGCTGTCGTGCTCTAAAAAGATCTAAGTGAAGCACTAGAGCAAAGTTATCTAGCTCAAAATATATAAGTGAAGCACATGCGAGCTAAATTGCCTAACTCGAAAAGATATAAGTGAATCTCAATGAGTATTCTAGCAAATTCACGATGAGTGCATGTCTATCTCAAAAAGGTGTGCAGCAAGGATGATTGTGACACAACAAAAAGAAAAGAATCCTATAATACACGACGCTCCAAGAAAAATATTGCTCCAAGTAACGTTACCGATGGATTGAAGACGAAAGAGGGGATGCCTTCCCGGGGCATCCCCAAGCTTAGGATTTTTTGTGTCCTTGAATTTGGCTTGGGATGCCTTGGGCGTCCCCAAGCTTGAGTTCTTTCCACTCTTTATCCCATTGTCCATGAGAACATCACCCAAAACTTGAAAACTTCAGAACACAAAACTTAAACAGAAACTCGTGATGTCATTAGCATAAGAAAACAAACCACCACCTCTTTAGGTACTGTAGCAAGCTTGATTTATATTTATATTGGTGTTATATTACTATATTCTCACTTTTCCATGGCTAGTACCCCCCCCCCCCGATACTATCCATAGTTTCATGAAAATAAGCAATCAACACAACAAAAACAAAATGTGTCAAAAAGAGACCAGTGTGTAGCAATCTGTATACTTCGTATACTTATGGTATCTCAAAAATTCTGAAACATTATGACAATTAGGGAAATTGGAATATCAACCAGCAGAAAAAAGAATCAACTCAAAAGATCTTTCTCGATAGGAATTAAAAATAATTTCGTGAGCGTAAAGTTTGTGTCTTTTTCAGCAAGATCAAACAACCATCACCAAGACTAGTCCTAAAGGTTTTACTTGGCTCAAACACAAAAAGAAACACAAAAACACAATCATAACAGAATTATGATGGACACAACAAAACAGAAAGCAAAAAAGCAAAGATAAATTCATTGTGTTGCCTCCCAACAAGCGCTATTGTTTAACGCCCTTAGCTAGGCATAAGGCGATAGAGTCAAGTATCGTCGTCTTTGGTGCTCAAACCATAAGTATCCCTCATCATGGATTCATAAGGAAATCTTATTTTCTTTCTAGGAAAATGTTCCATGCCCTTCTTTAATGGAAATTGAAATCTAATATTCCCTTCCTTCATATCGATGATAGTACCAATAGTCCTAAGGAAAGGTCTACCAAGAATGATGGGACATGTCGGATTGCAATCAATATCAAGCACAATGAAATCCACGGGAACATAGTTCCTATTTGCAATAATAAGAACATCATTGATCCTTCCCATAGGTTCCTTAACATTAGAATCTGCAAGATGCAAATTAAGAGAGCACTCATCAATCTCATTGAAGCCTAGAACATCACATAAAGACTTTGGAATAGCGGAAACACTAGCACCCAAATCACACAAAGCATTGCATTCATAGTTTTTAATCTTGATTTTTATAGTAGGTTCCCACTCATCATGAAGTTTTCTACGAATAGATATCTCCAACTCAAGTTTCTCTTCAAGAGATTTCATCATAGCATTGACAATATGATCGGTAAAGGCCTTATTTTGGCTATAAGTATGTGGAGAGTTTAGCATGGATTGCATCAAGGAAATACATTCAATCAAAGAGCAACTATCATAATTGAATTCCTTGAAATCCAAAGTAGTAATTTCATTACTACTCAAAGTTTTGATATCCTCTACTCCACTTTCAGTGCTTTTAGCATCAAGATAGATAGACTCCGAATCATTGGGGCGTTTCTAACCAGAGTGGATTCATATCCAGCCCCATCATCATTAGGTTTGACATTAGAAAACAAGGATTCAATGGGAGTCACACCAAGCACTTTAAGATCTTCGTGATTCTCATCATGAGAACACGCCTTTTTAAGCCATTCATGTCTAGCACGAACTTGGGCGGTTCTTTCTTTACTCTCATTCATGGAAACATGCAATGCTTTGAAAGTTTCATCCATATTAATCTTGGGAGGAGCACATGTCAATTTCAAAGCATCAATATCAAGAGATATTCTATCAATAGTCCTAGCCAAGTCATCAATTTTGAGCAGTTTTTCTTCTATGGACGCATTGAAAATCTTTTGCGAGTTGATAAACTCTTTAATATTACTCTCAAGATCAGAGGGTAATTTATTGTAATTTCCATGAGCATTGTTGTAGGAATTGCCAAAGTTATTAGAGGAATTACTAGGAAAAGGCCTAGGAATAAAGTTACCCCTAAAAGTATTGTTGTTGCCAAAATTATTCCTACCAACAAAATTAACATCCAAGCTCTCATTGCTATTCTCAATAAAGGAAGAGAAAGGCATATCATTTGGATCTAGAGGAGCACCTTTACTAGCAAACAATTTCATTAACTCATCCATCTTAGCACTCAAAGAGTTAATTTCTTCTATAACATGCACTTTTTTACTAGTAGGTGACCTTTCAGTGTGCCATTGAGAATAGTTTGTCATGATATTGTCTCGGAGTTTTGTGGCTTCTCCTAATGTAATTTCCATGAAAGTACCACCGGAGGCGGAATCCAAGATATTTCTAGAAGCAAAATTCAAACCAGCATAGAAGATTTGTATAATCATCCAAAGACTCAAGCCATGAGCGGGACAATTTCTAATCATCAATTTCATTCTCTACCAAGATTGTGCAACATGTTCATGATCTAGTTTCTTAAAATTCATGATATCATTACAGAGAGAGATAATCTTAGTCGATGGAAAATACTTGGATATATAAGCATCTTTACACTTGTTCCAAGAATCAATACTATTTTTGGGCAAAGATGAAAACCAAGTTTTTGCTCGATCTCGTAATGAGAACGAAAATAGCTTCAATTTAATCACATCATTATCCACATCTTTCTTCTTTTGCATATCGCATAACTCAATGAAGGTATTAAGATGGGATGCGACATCTTCACTAGGAAGGCCAGAAAATTGCTCTTTCATAACAAGATTCAACAAAGCAGCATTGATTTCATATGATTCCGCACTAGTGGCGGGAGCAATCGGAGTAATAATAAAATCATTATTATTAGTATTCGAGAAGTCACACAATTTGGTGTTTTCAGTCATGGTGACTTCAGCTAGCAGACAAGCACACAAGCAAACAGAAAGCAAGCGAGAGAAAAGGGCGAACGACAAAGGCAAATATTTTTGTAGTTTTTTCAGAAGTGGGGGAGAGAAAAATGAGAGGCAAAAGGAAAAAAGGTAAATGCAAGAGATGAGTTTGCGACAGTTACTTGGACAAGCTTCACTTAGAATAGTCCCTGGTGCCACAAATTGACACTTTGAAGGAAGACTATTCTTGACTCGATACTCCCTGACAACGGCGCTAGAAATTCTTCTTGCTACCTCTTGAGCTTGCGTTTGTTTTTCCCTTGAAGAGGAAAGGGTGATGCAGCACAATAGCAGTAAGTATTTCCCTTAGTTTGAGAACCAAGGTATCAATCTAGTAGGAGTATCAAGGCAAGTCACCAATGTACCTTCGCAAAAACAAACAAACTTATACCCAACGCTATAAAGGGGTTGTCAATCCCTTCACGGTTAATTGTAAGGAGAGATCTGAAGGTGGAAAGTGCAACAAAGTAAAAGCGTAGAGCTAAAAATATGATGTGAAGTAGACCCGGGGGCCATAGTGTTCACTAGAGGCTTCTCTCATGATAGCAAATATTATGGCGGGTGAACGAATTACTGTCGAGCAATTGATAGAACCCGGGGGCCAAAGTCATGATGATATCTAAGGCAATGATCATACATATAGGCATCACGTCCGAGACAAGTAGACCGATACTGTCTACATCTACTACTATTACTCCACACATTGACCGCTATCCAGCATGCATCTAGTGTATTGAGTTCATAACAAACAGAGTAACGCCTTAAGCAAGATGACATGATGTAGAGGGATAAATTCACGCAACAGATATAAACCCCACCTTTTTACCCTTGATGGCAACAACATGATGCGTGCCTCGCTACCCCTTCTGTCACTGGGTGAGGACACCGCACAGTATGCACCCAAAACCAAGCACTTCTCCCATTGCAAGAATTATAGATCAAGTTGGCCAAACGAAACCCACAACTCGAAGAGAATTACAAGGATACGAAATCATGCATATCAGAGATCAGAGGAGACTCAAATAAAAATCATAGATAATCTGATCATAAATCCACAATTCATCGGATCTCGACAAACACACCGCAAAAGAAGATTACATCGGATAGATCTCCATGAAGATCATGGAGAACTTTGTATTGAGGATCCAAGAGAGAGAAGAAGCCATCTAGCTACTAGCTATGGACCCGAAGGTTTGTGGAGAACTAATCACGCATCATCGGAGAGGCAATGGTGTTGATGAAGAATCCCTCCGTGTCCGAATCCCCCCTCCAGCAGGGCACCAGAATGGTCCCCAGATGGGATCTTGCGGAGACAGAAGCTTGCAGTGACGGAAAAGTATATTCGTGGCTCTCTCTGCCAGTTTTAGATTTTTGGGGAATTTATAGGCGGAAGAAGTAGGGCAAAGGAGCCACGGGGGGCCCACAAGCCTGGTAGGCGCGCCCCCCATGCCGCGGCTAGGGGGCTTGTGGCCTCCCCGGAGGTCCTTTGCCTTGGTTCTCAAGTTCCCTGCGTATCTTCTGTTACGGAAAAAATCATTCCGAAGATTTTATTCCGTTTGGACTCCGTTTAATATTCTCCTCTGAAAAGAGTGAAAAACACAGAAAAACAGGAACTCGCACTTGGCACTGAGTTAATAGGTTAGTCCCAAGGAAGATATGCATACAAAACATCCAAAGTAGACAAGATAATATCATGGAACCATCAAAATTATAGATACGTTGGAGACGTATCAGCCTTTAGAGCCATTACTTGTGCAATGGCATCCAGCTCACAAAGCTCAGTGTGCTCGTGGAGAGGATGTTTTGAAGACTCCAACATTTCATAGAAGGCCTTTGCAGATTCTTCCATCTCATCTTCCGAATCCCGAGCATCATCAAAGTCTTGCACCATGTCTTCGATCCCGATACCATGCTCGTCGGTGCGACGACGAACCACCTCAACTCTGGTGCGTTGTATAGACTCACCATGAAATTTCCAAACCGTATAATTAGGCTTAAAACCCCTCCTCTGCAGGTGTTTAATCATTACAACCTCTGTCCTCTTTTTATAGTTGTCGCATTCAGGACAAGGGCACCAGTTTGTTTCCTGGCCATTTGCAGATGCGGCTTTCACAAACTCCTTGGTTTTTAGAAACCATTCTTTCGTCATCTCTTTCTGACTAGGGTGACCGGTGTACATCCACGCACGATCACTCATCTTGCCTAGTTACTAAACATACAAGAAATATATTTATATATAATTCAGCATATATATTCATCAGTTAATCAAGTTCGCCAGTTTTATTACGTCCATGCAACCTACACGCTAATAGGTAAAGATAGGTCCTAATCCCACCCGAGTATGTGTAGATTGGGTTCGTTTTCCCATGCTCTGCTCCAGATCCAACGCAAAATTTCGACAGCACCTGCCCGCTGTTCTCCTGATACACGTCTATGCAATAAACAGAGATGATGTGTATTCGGAGAACAACAGGGAGGCACTCACGAAATTATGCATGGGATCCGGAACAAAGAATATGAGGAAACAACCCAATCTACACATACTCGGGCTGTCCATGGATAATGTTGGACAATTCGAAAGAATCACGGTTATAAATATATGCAAATGCATGCATATTTATAACTGTAACCCTTTCGAACAGGAGACGCATACTGGTCACGCATACTGATAAATTAATTTACATATATCAAGCAAGTTTCATCCGAACACCGACACAGAGCACATGAAGGGGCAAGGAGGAGATGACATTTGTACTCACCCACGAATACAGGGACGGAGCTTGTAGAACGCACGGGGAGGTCTTCACACAGCAGACCTCATAGCGACGAGACAACTGTCACATGTAAATCCACCCGATCAACACAAATATTTTGTGTTCACCAATAAAATCGAAAAATATATGACCTAACACAAATATATGACCTAAAAAATGAGCCGGAAAGGTTTCGGGCTTTTTGCAAAGGCGAATCCATAAAAGGTGACCCTTGCAAATGGTCCTTAAGTGCTAGTTGGAAGAGGGACAAAAATTGTGTGATGGTAATAACTTTTTTGTGATTTCTACTCTTATTCCTTCATATTGTTTGTCATGATAATAAACTTCAGATTTTGTGCCCTTTTTTGCTGCAGGCTGTGAAGCATCAAACCGGGCACATTTGTAGTTTAGCGAGTGGAAAAGTGACAAGTATGACAACTCAATCTTGGGTGACTGATAGGACAGCGCCTATGTTGAAGAAAGATCCAACCATTGGTGTTGTGAAGATACTGAGCAGCGTCAGGGCTTTAGGCTACATTGCTTCCACAAGTAGTAGCTCTGGACCTGTCACTAGGAGCCAAGCTATAGCTCAAGCTGCAACTCCACCCCCGAAGTCTCCAGCAAAAGGGAAGAAGAACAAAATGACTCCGAAGAAGAAGAAATTAAGTGAACCGTGATCTTGTTTGTGGCTGTCATTGAACTCCCTTCTATTGATGTGTATGTCAGGTGAAAAAACGAAGCCGCACTCATTTGTCAATCCATTTTTCAATACATAGCTAAACATAGCTAACTAACCTAATAAACTAAACCGAAGCCGCACTCATTTGTCAATCCATTTTTGGTTTGAAACATTAGCTAAACCGAAGCCGCACTCATCTGTCAATCCATAGCTAAACATAGCTAACTAACCTAATAAACTAAAGAACTAACCTAACTAATTTAACATAAATAAAAAAAGGGAAAAAAATAAAAATAGGAGCGGCCGGCCGGCGGGGGGGGGGGGGACTCACCGGCGGGGGCGGCTGGGGCATTGTGGGCGGGGGAGGGGGGTGGCTGGTGGCGGGGACGATGGGGCGTTGGGGGCGGTGAGGCGGCGGGGAGGACGGGCGCATCGGGGGCTGTGGTGCGGCGGTGCGACGAGGGTGGTGGACACGTTGGGGGCGGCGGGGCGCGAGGGACGGTGGGGCGGCGGCGGGATAGGGCCGGTGGGGTGACGACGGCGGTGGACGCGGGGGTGGCGGCGGTGGGCGTCGGGGAGAGAGGGGAGTGAGAGTGGGGGTGGGGGCGACGACCATTAGGGGAGAGAGGGGTGTGGGGGTGGGGGCGACAGCCGTTAGGGCATGTACCTCTTTGTCGTATGCCCCCCGACGACAAAGAGGTACAAGGCAGACATCAAAGAAAGAAGCCGTTACGGCGAGAGAGGGGGTGCGGGGTGGGCCGCCCCGTGCTCTTTGCCGTCTGCGTGAATGCTCTTTGCCATCAGCTGGCACATGGCAAAGAGTATCTTTTCCATTAGTCTGCTCTTTGTGATCTGGTTTATGGTAGCTGATGGCAAAGAGGGTCTTTGCCATCAGCGAGCAGACGACAAAGAAGCAGCAGATGGAAAATTCTCTGATTCCAGTAGTGTTTCGTCCCAGTTGGTTCCGAAACTGGGAGTAAATGTATCTTCTTCCCCGTCATTTGCGCTGCTGAAAATTGACCTATAGTCCTGGCTAGATAAGTCAACCGGGACGAAAGGGCGGAATTGATGCCGGTTTAGGCCACCAACCGGGACAGAAGGTTTTCGCATATAGGCGGGAGTTGTCGAAATTTCCCCCAAAACTCTCCCATTGCTCGTTGCTGCCCCCTGAGCCAGTCCTCGTCGTCGCCGCCCCCGATCCAGTCCTCCTCGTCGACGTCGCCGTCCCCGAGCCCGTCGCCGTTGCCCCGAGCACGTCGCCGTCGCCCCGCCCCCGATCCAGTCCTCCTCGCCGCTGTCGACGCCCCGAGCACGTCACCGTCGCCTCCCCCAAGCCCGTCGCTATCGCCCCGAGCCCGTCGTCGTCGCCGCCCCGGGGCCATCGTTGTCACCGCCCCGAGACCGTCGGCCCCGGTGATCTCCTCCTTTGCGTGCTCTGCTTGTCGCCACCGCCGCCTCTGCATATTGTTGTTCATACAAATTTTGTTCATATATAGATTATACTAGAGATGTATTCGAGATTAAATTCGAGATGTATTAAGTTGATTATTGGTTCTAACTCAAAGAAAACCTTTTTGCCTCTTGAGATCTATTGCATTATATATCATAACGTACATCTATGAACTATTCAACATTTGGAAATGAAATATAAAAATTTTTGTGCATGTTTAAAACATAGAAGTTCGTGTAATTCGGTTATTCATACAAGGAGCTAAAATATTTGCAGAAACTATATGGATCAAAGAGAACAGTTGTTGGGGGAGATAATGCTCGGTGATTATTTGTCGTATCTCAACGACACCAATGGTTTGGAAGGAGAGGATGACGGCTCGGATGATCGAACAATGGAGGAGGAAGGACATGAGCATGATGGCTCCGGTGACCGAAGGCTAGAGGAAGAAGGAGACCATGATGACGACTCCGGTGACCGAACGGAGGAGGGAGATGTTGCAAAGTCCTGCGAGGTATATATATTAATTAAGCCCGAAGGTATGTACATATATTAACACTTCTTTCTTCTTTTATAGCCCTCCAGATTGAGCCAAACTTCGGTAAAGAGACGAGGCCCGAAGAGAAGGTTGCGCATGGATGAAAAGTTCACAATCACAACACTCGCAGCCGATGGCCTACCGATTTAACCCAAGCTGAACAAGGACGCATTTTCTGCTCAGTGCGGAGCTATTGTTAGGGACAACATCCCGATCAGCGTCAAGCAATGGAAAAAGCCTAAGGGCAACGACGTCCCTGAAGGTGATTATGTCACCGATAGGTAGAAAGATGATCTTTGGACCGCAGTAAAGGCAAAATTCACCCTACCGCCAGAGGAAGATTCAAATAAGCCAGTTATAGAGTCACTTGTCAAGGCGTGTGCTCTTAAGAAGATGGCACATCTATTCGGGAAGTGGAAGAATGATTTGAAATCAATGTTTGTCGACAAAGGGAAGACTCCAGAATTCATCGGCCGATTTGAGAAGATAAGAGATCACTGGCCCGCATTTGTGGCCTACATGTCATCGGAGAAGAGTAAGAAAATGTCAGAGACAAACAAGAACAATGCCGGAAAGAAGCAGTATCACCATCACATGGGGTCAGGTGGCTACCTCAAAGCCGAGCCGTTCTAGGACAAAGCTGAGAATGACCTGATTGCTAAAGGGGTCCAACCACAGACATTGAACTGGCCAAACCGTTCAAGGTTCTTCGGGGTTGGGGGAAATTTGGACCCTAAAACAGGGAAGTATCGTTGGACGGACGAGCAACTTGCAATACCCATGATCAAGCTTCAGAAGTGTATCACCGCAGTGCAGGAAGGGATGTTCATTCCTGACAGAGAGAATGACGAGTTGACTGAGGCCCTAGGCAATGCTGAGCACCCTGGACGAAAATGAGGCACACCAGGCTCCGTTCCGTGGGAGTTTGGGTTTCCTAATGCAAGCGGTTACAGAAGCCGCGAGAGAAAGAGGAAAGCGTAGCTGAGCGACATGCAACACATCAAGGCAAGACTGCAAAAGCTAGAGGAACTTGAGAGCTAGCAAGCTGTCGGCCAACCATCTCAGCGGCACTAAGCTACCCTAGAAGGTACCCCACCATCTTAGCGGAGAAGCAGCGTGGCTTCCACGGAGCCCGTTCAGCATGAATTCACGGCTCCTAGCTACCCCGTGGATACTATCACAGAGGCTCAACGTTGCGAGCTTATGATGAAATGTCGGAACCTCACTTTCAAGGCGGCTATCGGCTCTGTTGAACCTCCTCAACCCAACGGAACTTTTCATTGCCTTCCGATTCCACATGGCTATGCTGTTGTGATGGTGGATCATGTAATGGAGGAATTTGAGCAGCTCAAGCTTGACCACGCTAGAGCTGAAGGGGAGATTCAGCTGGTTCGTGCTGTGGGGAGTACATGTCTATGGCAGAAGGAGTTCATCAAGCTTCCAAACTGGACGCCTCCGCCTCCTCCTCCTCCGACGACGAGTCGGGGCACTCCGCCTCCTCCCCCTCCTCCTCCTCCTCCTCCGACGAGTGGTCAGGGCACTCTGCCTCCTTCTCCAGCTCCTCCGACGCGTGCGGGCACTTCGCCTCCTCCTTCGCCTACTCCGGCGCGCCTGAGCAGTCCGCCTCCTCCTTCGCCTCGCCGGCAACGTCGGAAGACAAACGCCGCCACTCCGGCTCGTCCGGCGCGTCTGAGCAGGCCGCCTCCTTCTCTCAAGCGGAAGAGATATGCCTCCTTCCCTCCGGCGGCTAGGAGTACAAGCAGAGGCAGGAAATACGGTCCATCTTTCAAGCCTCTGGAAAAGTTACCATATAGAGGACCAAGGAGATATGTCGTGCCGAATTGAGGGCGCATTTTGTAAAGAAAACTCCACCTCCGAAGGAGAAGCTAGATCCGGTGAAAGTGGAGCGCACTATCAATCAACTGCAGCGTCCACTAGTGCCTCGCTGGATTCCAACTATGATCGCATTCTTAAAAAGACATACGCACAAGCGGTGCGGCCGAGAACTACTTCTAGTGATGCAAGGTTAGCAGAACGAACAAGTGGGAAAACAATTCCCGAGCTCGATATCATCGTCGCTAATCATCCGGAGATAGTGCCCGATACCAATCCTGATGATTACTTGGGGGATGATGTAACAAAAGAACAATATAAATATGTGCATGGGAAGCCTCTCGTCAAACCTGGTCATCCTGCTCTAACAACGATGATGCATAGATTTCATGAGTGGTACATGAAAACCTGCAGGGAGTCCGGGAAAAACGCTATGTATGTGGTAGTGAAACCAGAGCATGAATTCATTGGACTTTCCGTGATTACTATTCCATTTGAGGAGTTATTTCAGTTATACAATCAACCGGCCCTTGACAAACAACTCATGACTTCCTACTGTCTGTAAGTATTACTTCTATGGTTAAGTCTCTAGCTCAGCTCGTTCATTGCATGTATATATGATTATCCTCACTATATATCTTATGCATATTGAAGATCGTCGAATTAAAAAAAGCAGGAATCGTCGACATTGGGTTCATTAGCCGAGATGCCGTAAATGAATTGACGATACCAAACTCAATCAAAGAGACCGAGGAGAACTTGCTAAACTCGTTCCTTATACATAAAAAGGGAAATACTCTTTCCTTACAACTTCAAGTGAGTGTTTTTGTCTTCTCTGTAAACTCGGTTTCGCTTACTCGAGGTTAATTAAGTAATGTAATTGATGAGTTATATATGCGTGCGCGGAGACCACTTTATTCTGCCGTCCAATGACGTTGGCAGGGCATTAGTAAATGTCTTAGACTCGAGACCTAAAGCCGAAGAGGATTATGAGGAGATAACTGCAATGCTAAAGAAGTAAGTTCAGTCAATATACCGAGACCATATCGCCATGCAACTTTCGTTAATTTCCTGATATCAAGTAATCATTTTCTTTGCCTGGCAGGGTTTGGACGAAGTTCGCCAATAAGGTTCCCGGTCTAAACAAAGAGTTGCGCTTTACGCACCCCAAAGTAAGTAGTACTAGCTAGTTCCGCGCATCTCTAATTGATTCAAATTTTCATCAATATATCATTACCATGTTTGCTTATCAGTTGATTGAACTCTATTCTCGTAAAGTGTATGTACCAGAAAGAAGGCACTGTTTTATGTGCATATTACGTATGCGAGTTCATTCGCCACTCGACCTCTGAGCGGGTCTTCTATGAGAAACAATTTCAAGTACGTAAATAATATTCACAATTGTGTTGAGTTTTATTCATATATATGCATGTATTGACCCCCTTCTTTAAATTAGATCTGCGAGATGCGAGATCAACTCCTACCATATGATTGCATACGACAAATTCAAGAGGAATTGGCAGGATTCTTTCTTGACCACGTCATACCTAAAGACAGAGAATGTCATGTGGATTTGTCATTGGATCTTAATTAGATGATGTTTTGGATTAATTGTAAAAGATATTATATTTTATATATGTAATAGCGTCGGATAGATATATGAAAACTTGTTGTTCGACCAAGCACGAAGAAATAGAGGACACTTCTCTCTATTAGCTACCTAACACAATATGAAACCATTAGATTAACCCTCCAAAACCACCCCCCCCCCACATTAAAAAAATCCCAGCTCTAGCCAGATGCTGACACGTGGATGCCATTTGGTCCCGGTTGGTGTGACCAACCGGGACTAAAGTTCCTCCTGCCCGGGCTCCCCCCAGCGGCCACATGGAGCTCCTTTAGGCCCGGTTCATAAGCCAACCGGGACTAAAGGTTTGGGCCTTTAGTCCCGACCCTTTAGTCCCGGTTCCAGAATCGGGGCTAATGGGCCTCTGGAACCGGGACAAACGGGCCATTTTCTACTAGTGATAGACAAACTAAGAAGTTAATTTGAGCTCAAATTACATATAAATGAAATAAATTCCCACATAATTACTCCCAAACTAAAACCCACAAATCACTATACTTATAGAGCATTGTACGAGCTAATCTAGCAATGAGAGATGAAAGGACAAAGTTGCTAACCTTTGTAAACACTTGGATAGGTGGGGTGCCTCAAATCTTGACAAATCTTGGCAAAAATGGAGGATGACCTCGAGCAAGGGAAAGAGGACAAAGGAGAGAAAGGAGAAAACAAAGAAAGGAGAGCTCTTGAGCTCGGGTTGGACGAAGCACTATATATAGTCACATCTTTATTCCCGGTTGGTGATACAAACCGAGACTAGAGATGGACAACTAGTCCCGGTTGGTAGCACCAACCGAGACTAAAGGGGATCGCAGGAGCCCATGTGTGACGCAACCCTGCCACGACACCTTTAGTCCTGATCTGTAACACCAACCGAGACTAGAGGTCACAAATGAACTGGAACTAAAGCCTGGCCGTTGAAATCGGGACTAGTGGTCACATTAGTCCCGGTCCAAAACCCGACCAGGACTAATGCTGCGGAAGAAAGCCCTATTTTCTACTAGTGTACAAAGCTGCAACTAAAGTTGTTTAAGATGATTTCGCAAAAGAAAAACAGTTCAATATGGATATATAACATGAGTGTAAAATTGGGAGTTGAAGGGAAGCAACCTATGATTGGATTGTTGAGAAGACAATGGTGTTCCTAGCCCACGAAGGTTGAAGTTTTTTTTCTAGGCTATCACCCGGCTTCAAATTAATGAAGCCCTTACAACGACCGATACAACATGACACACACACATACAAAATAACTGAAATAAAACAAACAACATAAAACAAAAGCGGCTAGATACAATGATGCAACAACTAAACCCCAAAAGACTAGAAGAAAAACATTAGGTGGGACAATGAAGCGTTGCTTGAAGTCATCGAGGTCCTCAACCGCAATCAAGACAACCGAACCAAGAGAACGAGGATAAGTCGAGAAGGAACTTGTCATCGGTGCTCGCATTTCCTTTGATTTTTTTCAGGCTTTTTGATGATGTGTGTTCAATGAAAGAAGATGTTTCTATCGACGAGGAAGGTATCTTTGACAATTTCGTTAATCTTAAGACAAATGTGATGGTTCAATCATGAATATATAAGGTGTACGTGCATGTGTTCATAAGCATGAACTCGTATGTGCATATGTACTAGCAGACGCTTGCGTGTGTTGAAAAACTTTTGACAGTCGAAGGCTAGAAATTAACCAAGCACACGAATTGCCCCTTATTAGGTTTCTACAAAAAAGAAAGACAGCTCAGCAGAGAAAGGGTTTTTAAGATCTAGACTACACACACTACTAGAGCTTTCTCACACGCGACGAAGTAAGAACCACAGGTGTTCGACGCATGCATGCATGCATCACTTGACGAGGTTGGTAATGGCGATGCCAATGATGGTCGTCTGCAGGCAGTCGGCGCTGTACCTGGGCAGCGGCGACGGGAGCCCGACCTTGACGAGCCCGCCGTCGCACCTCTGCAGGAGTGGCGCGACGCGTGCCATGTCCTCCTTGGCCGCCGCGTACCGGCGCGCCCTGAGCTCGTCGGAGGCCTCCGCGAAGGCCACGCCCACCTTGTCGTACGCCTTCACGCACACGTCCATGGCCGCCTCGGCCTTGTTGTCCTTGGGCTGCGGTAGGATCTTCCCGTGGGTGAGGTCGAAGATGGCGTCGTCGGCGAGGTTGATGCCGATGAGCGCGGCCGTCCTTGCCAGGCCCCACGTATCCGCCTCCGCCGCGCCCTCGAACGCCAAGAACTGGCGCGCGCAGAACGCGACGTCCACGCGCCGGTCGGCCGCGCCTGCGTCCCTGCACGTGGTCTCGATGGTCGCGTCCGCGCCCCACGCCGACACGACGACGAGCACGGCCGCGGCCGCGGCCAAGGGCGAGGAGGTGGGCGCCTTGATCATCTGTGCTCTTCGAAGATCCACTCCGAAATCCTTACCGGTGCGACAAGCGGAAGCGAAGCGCATGTTGGTTTTATATATATATATACAGGGAGAAGTTTTCAAGAGAGCGAATGGAGTGGAGATGTGTGAGCCAGTTTGCATGGAACAGGGAGAGACAAACAAGTGTCCGGTTTAGTTACCACTCGCAGCTGACTAAGATTTGGGCTTGGAATTGCCCGTTTAATAATTCAACTCGAGTGCTCCCTATAAAAAAAAACTTGTTTGCAAGAACACAAGGAAATAGTAGCATTTTGTCCTTTTACTTAGAATGGTTTCACACAACTAGTGAGAAAAGAAAATCGGTTTAACTAAACATCGGTCACCTCAAAATTTCTTACATGCAATCGATTTCTACAAAGCAGAGGCAAAGACATCGATGCTACGGCGAGCAAAGTAACGCGTCGGAATATCGACAACGTCCACAAATATTTAAAGAGTCATATTTATTAGGTTTGACTGTAAATGGTCTAACACCGTATATTACGGATGGGGCTTAGTACTAGTTATCAATCACATAGGCAATTGACCAGTACATGAATCTCTAATGTGCATGGTATATGAGAACGGACGTTTGGAGGCCGAGCTCCATATAGCTTAAAAAAATTGAAAAATTCAAAATTTAAATCTTTTGATTTAAAAAAATTTGAAAAAATATGCAAGTAAAGAAGGATGTTATGTGTATCTGTGTAAATTTTTAGGATAAAATACACTGAAATACGATCTTCAGAAAAAAAGATAAATTTATGGCCTCGATCAATGAATAGTATCGTGCATTAAAAAATTCTAGATTTATCGTTTTTGTACATACCTTATTTCAATGTATTTTTTTTGAAATTTTGTATACATGTGTGCTACGCCCTCGTTTATCTCTGTTTTTTAGAAATTTTTGAAATATAAAATTTGAATTTTTATGAATTTCAGATTTCAAATTAAAAATGACCATGAAGGCCGAGTTACAAAAAACAATTTCCAATGGTATATATAAAGTATAAAGCCTGCCGCTCAACTAAAATACCTAGGGTCCGGTGCTGGTCGGACCAGACTTGCAGCCACGTTTTATACACCTCCTCTTGTGTGTTGTCTTTTCACCTGATGGCCCGCCTAAGCCTATCATTCCAGAATTATAGTGTAATCTAGAATTATCAAAAGTTGGCGATTCTGATAATTCTGGTCAGTCCGAGAAAAGAAAATTATTCGGTTTGAACCACTACCCTTATTGAAAACACAATTTACGGGTAGAATGCTACTCAGGAACCAGATCGAGCGAGGCAAATCCTCTTCATCGAACCGCTTCCCCCACACCCTCGCACTGCTCGTTCCTCCTGCTAGGGTTGAGCGCCGTCCAGACCAGCCTCATCAAATCCGCCGGCAGGAGGCTCCTGCTGCGTCGCCGCCCCAGACCGGCCGCCCCTTTCTCCTCCTCCGCTCCTTTCGGCCCACCCTTCTCCTCCTCTCCTTCCTGCCGTGCCGCCGCCACAACAGAACGGCCGTCCATCCATTCCCACTGCGCCGCTACCCCAGCAAACCGACTGCCCATCCATTCCCGCTACGCCGCCACCCCAGCAGACCGGTCGTCCGTCCATTCCCGCCGCGCCGCCGCCCCTGCATCAAGTGAGTTGTTCATACCCTACCTTTCTTCTCCCGCATGCTCTCTTCCTGCTATTAATTTGTATTGATGGCTTCTATATGTGGTATTAATTTGTATGGATGGCTGGTATATGTTTTATCAATCTAGGGACGTTTGAGACATTTCAACACACAACTCATACAACAATTACATGCTAGAATTACAGAAAAAAAAACTAGACAGACATTTCTGTGGCCAGACGATTCTATGGGCAGTTTTCTAAAATTATGATTCTAAATAATTATGAGGTGAAATGAACTGGCCCTTAGTAAGGTTACACTAACTGCCACAACCTAGCCCCGGCCCTATCTATCTCTGCAAATTGTCTACGTTATGACCGTGACATCCTTAGTGGCCGGCTGCTGACAATTGCCCAGCATGAATCTTAGAATCACTGGACGCACTGAATAAGGGGGTTTCAGGATACCCGGGTACTATCACACCTTTCTTGTAGAGGAATGTGAGGTGGGGAGATACAAATGGCCTGGGAGATGGCAACACGGCAATGGGCGGTGGTTAGGCATGCATCGGTTGATAGCATCCGGAGAAACTAAATGTATGTCGTGGAGAGGAAGTAGAACAATGCACCGCGAGGGATGGCCCTTGGATGATGATGTAATGGTAAAAACACAATTGACTGGAACTTAAAATTCTTTAGTCACACTAGGAAAATTGACTGGAACTTAATAAGGGGTTTCGACTTGCATGCCGTGTTCCGCTGTTAAGTAAAGACCAAAATGTGAGATAACCAGCTACAGTAAAATTTAATATACTTAGTATTGTTGAAGTTATTAAGATAAGTATCGTATTTTTTTTAATTTTATACATGTACAGAATGAGTGTGCAACGTGCATGACCCATTTGATCCCTTTAATATATATAGGACTGTGGATCTTTTGTTCATTAGATATTCCCACTATTTTCTTTTCCTTCTTTCTTTGATCATGTAGCCTTTGTTTATTGATTCCATGATGGGTCCTTGATAAACAGGAACTAAAAAGCCTATATAAATTGGGTGTATTAGATTTAAGAAGGCGAGGAAGGACAATCTAAAATAAGAAACAACCCTTTTTTTTTGACCAAAGCATTCAGCTAGCTTAGTTGGATTTTAAAGAGAAAACAAAAAAAGGGATTTTAAATAGAAAACGATAAGAAACAACCTTTTTTGACCAAAACGTTCAGCTAGCTTAGTTGGATTATAAAGAGAAAACGAAAAAGGGATTTTAAATAGAAAACGATAAGAAACAACCTTTTTTGACCAAAACGTTCAGCTAGCTTAGTTGGATTTTAAAGAGAAAACGAAAAAGGGGATTTTAAAGAGAAAACGAAAAAAGGTGGAAGGTGGGACTGGAACCCAGGTCTTCCGGTTGGGGTAAAAAGAGTAAAACTACCTTGCTGCTTGCTTGTCCGTGATAGAAGACGGCTCGCGCAGGATAACGTAAATCCGACGGTGAATTGTAAAGAGAAAAAACGAATCATTTTTTATCCACTTACCGGCGGTATGGTGGGTAATTTACACCAACTTCAAGGGAAAATTTAATAACGTACGAGCAAAAGTTATCCTTGCTTTACTAGTAAGGTATAGATGATATGATTAGGTGACCCCAAAACATTTACGTATATTTTTTTTCAGGACCAAGTTGAAGACAAACCACCTTTTAAAATAATTTCAACTCCTTTGCAATAAGCAACTGAACATCATGGGTTCTAAAACATATGTTCCTGGATCAACAATCTCTATGTATATGTACTACTTAAAAAGAATGTAAATTCCCGGTTCACCTTACTTCGTCAACCTATCTATGTATGCCCTCTCGCTTCCATCTTTGGTTCTTCTCGGTTTCCCTAAAATCGACTGAACTGCCCCACGACTTATTAATTTTATAAAATAAAAATAGTTTATTTGGTAAGTCATTAACTTATTACAAAATAAGTGATTAATAATAAGATGACAGGAAAAATATCATGATTGGGTACAAAAACTTGCTAAATAATTTATTACAATAAGTGCTTAATTAACAATAACATGGCAGATAAATAATGGTGATTGCATATAAAAACTTGATAAATTTTAGCACACCAACAAAATAATAGATGTGCATCTACGTGCTAATATATTAGGATGTCTATGCTTCCGTTGCAACCCACGTGCAATTATCTCGTACTAACAAAAATAGTGTTCCTTTTTACTTTCAAGCGAAGCGCTTCATCCAACATTTCATATTTATTTTTACTAATAGTTACTCCAGGGTAACCGCATGAATTGTCACATATTTTGTTGACTTACCAAATAAACTATATTTTCTTTGGTACATTATATTTTCCTTGGTACATTATATTTTCCTTGACAAGTCAATAAGTGATTATAAAATAAAATTAAGGGCAAGATTTGGTAAATATTTATTTACACAATCATATAATATATACATGTAAATATTGGGCTAATATATTGGAATATTTATACCCCGACTCATAGGCAAATAACTAATAATAATAATAATAATAAAGCTTGTTGTTTTTTCATGATTTCTTGAAAACATACATGTATGTATCTTCTATGTGCGGCCAAAACTGGTGAAGTACTTCCATTTGTTGTGATCCATCTGTGCTCTAAAATGAGTGTTTTCATAACACTAAATGTCATCTTTTTTAACACAATACAGACATATCATACATATGCATATACAATCATTTTTATAAATGCACTCACGCACACCATATCCCTATAAGCATCTTCGAGATCACCCATTGAACGTACATCGCTGAGAAGATTGAAATGAATTCAAGAAAATGTGAGTACCAATATCAAGGCTGGGACTTGAACTCTGATGGACAGGGAATATCATTATCCTCCTAACCATCCAATCCATGGTTGATTCACCTAAATGGTGCCTTTCAAGACATGTCACAATGTTTGTCTTTCTTCTATAAAACTTACGAACACCCAAAAAGAAATGGACAGATGCATGTTTTTTTTTGGAAAAAACTAACATTAAAATAGAGAATTGTCCTCGTGCGACACTGGTAGGTGAACTTGGGCGTCCAAAATTTTCCCCATCACCAATGCCCAATTCGTCTCCTCAACACCGTTGAGAAAGTGTCATCTTCATCAACACATACAACATATAATGAATGTTGGAAGGCATGAGTGTCATCTTCTTATCATTGGACCAGATGTATCCAGGATGTTCGAGTGCCCGTCGAAAAGCAATATTCAATGACACCTCTTTCATACTGTGACACAAAAAAAATGTTTCCACTGTAAAATATATTCTATTAGAAAGAGTATTGATAATTGAGCGACATATCTCTCAATCAAGTATTTGTTCAAAAACCTAATGGTGAGACGTGATACGTCTTCAACGCATCTATAATTTTTTATTGTTCGATACTATTATATTATCAATCTTGAATGTTTCATATAAATTATATTGTTTCATATCATTTTTGGGACCTAACCTATTAACCAAGTGCAAAGTGTCAGTTGTTGTTTTCTGTGTGTTGTTAGCTTTTCAGGAAACGAGTACCAAACGGATTCCAAGCACTACGAAACTTTTTGATGATTTTTTTTTGGACAAAAGAGGACATGGAAGCTTAGGAAGGAGGCCATAAGTTGCACGAGGAGACGACAAGGCAATAGAGCATGTTCAGGGCGGTAGGCGTGCCCTGTTACCTTGTAGGGCCCTCGTGGCTTCGTCTGGCCTGATTTCATCCCTATAAATTCTCAAATATTGGGAAAACATCACAGAGCCACCTGAAACACTTTTTCTGCAGCCACAATTCTCTATTCCGATGGGAGGCCATCTGGAGACCTTTTTTGGTGTCCTGTCGAAGGGGGAATCGATCATGGAGGCCATCTACATCAACCTTGTTGTCTCTATGATATTGTGTGAGTAGTCTACCACATACCTACGGTTCCATAGCTAGTATCTAGATGTCTTTTTCTTTCTCTTTGATCTTCAATACAAAGTTTATCGCGATTCCCGCACAGATCTATTTGATGTAATCTTCTTTGTGATGTGTTTTTCGGGATCCGATGGATTGTGGGTTTATAATCAGATTATTCATGAATATTAATTGAGTCTTCTTTGAATTCTTTTATGCATGATTATTATAGCTCCGTATTTCTCCCCAATCTATCGGTTTGGTTTGGCCAACTAGATTAATTTATCTTCAGGGGGAGTTTTGCATGATGATGGGTTCAATCTTGCGGTGCTGAATGCCAGTGACAAAAAGGGCCATGACGTGCATTTGTATTGCTGCCATCAATGATAAAACGATGGAGTTTATTCATATTGCTTGAGTTTACTTTGTCTACATCATGTCATCTTGCCCCTAGCATTACTCTGCTTTATACTTAATACTCTAGATGCTTGCTGGATAACGGTTGATGAGTGGAGTAATAGTATTAGATGCAGGGAGGAGTCGGTTTACTTGCTTATGGACGTGATGCCTATATACATCATCATTGTCTTGAATAAGATGTCATAACTATGCTCTATTCTATCAATTGCCAATAATAATTTATGTACCCAACGTATGCTATCTTCAAGAGCCTCTAGCAAAAACTATGGCCCCCCGGTCTACTCAAATTATATTACAAAAACTACAAAAATATTGATGTCATTTATTTTCTGTTATACACTTTTATACTTATATTATCTACCTATCAATATTTAGTACTTGCAAATAATGAGTTCAATGGGCTTGGAAACCCTCTTGCCCGTGTTGGGTGCAAGTGTTAGGTTCCGTATGAGCAGGTGCTTTCGTGGGTATAAGCTTGACAATAGATGTGTAGGGTACGAAAGTAGAGGGCAGAGTCCTAGCTACGGCAAGGTTGTATGAGTTCAGGCCCCTCTGCGGTGGAGGTAACACCCCTACATCTCAGTGCTCTGGAGCTTTAGTGTCGAGTGGAATACATGTGTTACAGAATACGAACCCTTGTGCCAGAGAGGAGGGGTGGCTTATATAGAGTGCGCTGGCCCTCATAAGTATCCAGCCTTCAAGGGTGCTATAAGTGAGATTGAATGCATAAGTTACAGGTAACGTATGTCATAAATGACATTAACTACAGTAGTCTAACGTCTGACCATTAGCCTCGCTGGAGTGGCTTATGGTCTTCTATGTCGATTGGCTTCTGGTCTTCACCGAGTGGAATCCAGTCGTCGAGTATAAGATAATCGTCCGACTGGTTCTCTACCGAGTGGACCAGAGGTTGTCTTAATCCATTCGGTAGGTATCTTGTGATCCTCAAGCTAATAATGAGGTGCCCTTGGGTAGGACTTATAGGTCAGTCCTATGACCCTACCCTAGGGCTGTAACCCCATCATTAGCCCCCGAATGGATCGAGGTTCGAGTGGTGAAGGTGTAACTGTAAATCTTGGTACAACATACTGAATTTGAATGCTCTTCAAAGTTTCGCCGAATTGGATGTCGATTGCAATCTTCGTCATTCGCCTTGATCGATTCTGCTTGGTACAAAATATCAGAGTGGATTTGAAGATCCGAGTGAGCAAACAAAACGTCGCGTCTGATAGGATCTTTTGATGTGACCAATCACCCTCTCAGTTCCGGATTTTCTGGGATTTGAAAATTTCGGTTACCGCGTGATACGTGGTGATGACGTCATTGCCATCAAGTGGATCCCGCCGCCTCGATTCCTCCGCCTCTATCTCCGCCACGTATCTCGCGGTGGCCTGCGAAGGGATAAGTCGAGGGCCCACTTGCTAGTGACCCAGTCGACTGGTTATAAAAGCCTCCAGCGCTAGGGTTTGGAACGACATCGTCTTCTTCCTCTCGCCGGCTCTTCCTTCTCCTTAGCCACAAACGCAAACCGAAGCGACCCATTTCACCGCTGCCACTATGACGAAAGGGTAGTCCGGCAAGTTGGAGAAGGCAAAGACGAAGGGCGTCGCCAAGTCAAAGAAGCAAGCTCGGCCGCCAGGTTGGATCCATGGGGATTTCCTCTCTCAACTGTGCGGGAGGAGGATCTCCTCGAGCTTGTCGATCATGGCATGTTGGCGGACAAGTCTTGGAGGCTTCCTGGAGATGAAGTCGAGCCCGAGACGTGGGAGGGAGAACGGGTTCTCCTCCTGACGCACGTCGAAAGAGGTTTCTCTCATATGCCCCATCCTTTCATTCGGGGGTTCTTGAACTTCTTTGGGGCGCGGTTGGATCATTTTTCCCCGAATGCCATTGCGCATCTCTATTGCTTTATCACCTTGTGTGAGTTTTCTTGGGGTGTCCTCCTCACTGGGGACTCTTTAAGTCCATCTTCACCGTGCGATCCTAGTCGGTGAAGAAAGTTAATCCGACTGATGACAAGACTCATGTCATCAAGTTCTGTGGGGGTTTAGGGCTTCAGAAGAGAGCCAAAAGTAGCTATCCTGCCATGACATTTCCAGAGTCGTTTTGTAACTGGCAAGCCACTTGGTTTTACTTTAATGATGTTGCTTGCCCGAACATGTTGAGTGGACTCCCTCCCTTTACTCTAGAGCGACCGAGTGCTCCGAGGACATTAGTGTTGACGAAGGAGGAGAAAACTCAGGTGGATCCCTTGGTCAAAGCGTTGATTGGTCTGGTCCGCAACGAAGTGATAAGAATGGATCTGCTAGAGACCTTCCTTGGCAGACGCATCCAGCCTCTCCAGGCTCGGGACCACACTATGTGGCATTACACCGGTCCTGAGGATTCCACTCGGTCCCATCCCGAGGAGGTGAATGAAGACACAGTAGCAAAGTGGGTCCGCGGAATAGCCGGTCCTGGTGATAATCGGATGGGAGTGAAAAGGGTTCTGCCCTTCTCAGTTGAAAACCCGCCGACAAACAAGGTTAGTTATGCTCTGTTGAATATTTTTGTGTTCGAACCGAGTGCTTGCAATTTCCTTGTCGACTGAACTTGTGGATTGTATCTTGCAAGAGTGGACGAACTTGCATTCTCCGGTCCCGAATGGTAACACACTCGACCTTGATGAGGGGAGCATGGAGGACATCTGGAGAGCGAGGACTATGTCGATGAGAGCTAAGAGACTGGGGAAGAGGAGTTGGAGGAGAGCGAGGAGGAAGATTGATCTCCTTCTCGCCATGAGCCTCGGACCAAGCAGCATCACGACCCAGCGGACACTCCAAGCAAAGCTTTGGCACCGAGTGGCGGGAGTGCCAAGCGCGTCAGGGGATCATTTGGAGAACCAGTGGAACACCCTGCAAAGGTGCCCAAGCCCAGCGGACCCAAACCTCGGAAGGCTCTTCCTAGGATGAGGATTGTCGTTCGAGTCACCTCCGCATAAGTACTTGATCTTCTACTCTTTTCTGAGTGAACTTTTTGGTTGATGATGACCAAATGAAATTGCCTTGATAGAGTTGCCACCTCCGTCATGTCACCGCCGCGAGGGGATGAAGATCTCATGGAGGTTGACACTACGAACGTAGCCACCTCACAGCTAGGTATAACAGATTTTCCATTCCGTGTCATTCTTCCGTGTGTATGGTTTCCTGGCTTGTAACTACCGACGTTTCTATCTGCCAGCCGTGCCTGCTGCAAGAGAGGTCATCCAGCTGGACGACGATGATCAAAGGCAGCCATCTGCTGCGGTGGAACCCATTGTGTCCGAGGTGCCCGTGGCAGAAATGGTTGTAGTGAGTGCCCCGCGTGTTAGTTGAGTCGTTGTCACCATGACTCCGACTCGATTGCAGTCGAGCGCACCAGTTGTTTCTGCTGCGGCCTCAGGATTGATGTCCCCCACGGCCATGTATGCCACACGCTGTGTCCCTGAAGATTAGACTGGTGCCGCCAAGGAGGATATGATCCAGGAAGGGCTGATGATGCATCAAGCAAAAGCAGCCTATGACGCCATCGTCTTGGTGTACAACAACAGCGTGGTGCTTCAAGAAAACGTCCGAGTAAGTTCGACCATAAGTTTGAATTCCGACTCACACCCACTGGGTGTTGCTTTTTTGTAGAATTGTCTTTGTTTCATTTGCATTCCAGTGGGGTCACTCTGAGTGAACCCATTGGGTGTAGTCCCCGAGACCGCTGTCGAGTGCTTGTACTGGCAGTGGTCTTAATCAGTAGATACTTTTCTTTTTTTACTGTTCAAAATCAACCAGAGCTGATCTAGTTGAGTTCTGAATCCACTGGGGGCACGCTCAGTGCACCCAGTGGGTGTAGTCCCCGAGACTATTATTAGTCGGAAGTGAGTGATAATAGTCTGAAGTACTTGAGTGTATAATATTTTTGGTTCGTCAGGAATGATAATTCAGTGGGGTCACGTCGAGTGAACCCGCTGGGTGTAGTCCCCGAGACTGCTGGCAAATTCTTGCATCGGCAGGGGTCTGATGGGGAACATATCTTGTCCTTCAATCGAATGAAGTTTTTACCACTCGCAATTGATTTTACTTTGACAATATATCACTCTGAAGTGTTATATATGTTGACTGATGTTTGTCTTCTGATTCTTTCATAAAGCTTGCAAAATTGGGTCGCAGTATACCCAGGTGGAATCTGAGAGGAACAAACTGAAGTTGGAGTGTGATGCGATGAAAAAGTTGCTGGAAGACAAGGATCTAGTCCTTGCCGAGCTGAAGAAGAAGTCCGAAGCTGATGAACTGAAGCTTGCAGATTTTAATAAGTTGATGGTAGAAAATGAACAGATGAAGAACGAAAGAGACGAATGGGCAAAGAAACTTCACTCCACTTCAAAAAGGGGAAATGCCTTAGAAAGCTTTGTAAAAGATTTCCTGGCAAAGATGCTTGATTCTCTCATTGGTATGTTCCCTTTACCGAGTGAGTCTCACATGCAGCTGATATTTCGTTGTTCTTCTTCTGCAGAATTCTGTCCTGATTTCAGAAAAGAGACCTTCGAGGTGGACCCGTACTTGGATCCGTCAAGTTTCCTGTTCCCGATGAGTTGGCCGTGAACATGTATCGCCTCAACTGCTGCCTCGTTAAAGTCCAAGGATACTTCACTCATTTGCGAGCTACCGTGGGAAGAATCGAGAAAGAGCTATGGCCTGAAGACACGTTCCTCGTCGGTCTGATTGCTGTGATGGAGCGTCTGGGTTGTGTTCGTGAGAGAGTCCAAGCGTGGAAGAAATCAGCTCCTTGGTGTGGGGCTGATGTGACTCTTTCTCTCGTCAGGGTCCACTGTAAGGAAACTCGGGAGGAGAAGTTGAAGGAACTGCAGGTTGCAAACACGAAGAAGCTTCAGTTTGAAGACTTCACGGAGACCTTCATAGATACCGCAACACGCATCACCGACGTCATCGACTTCGACACCTTCGGGGAACCGGCCAGTCCAGGTGAGCTGTGAGGAAGACGATCAGTCGTGAGAAAAAACTTTGATTTTCCTCGGTATGCTGAGTGGTTTATGTAAACACTTTAAACTTCGTTCGGGTAATGACCCGAGTGCTTTCGTCCTTCGCGGATAACCTTGATCTGCGTCGGGTATCATTTATTTGCTTGCTTCGACTGATTTTGAGTTTATCTTTGTCGAATGAACCTTTTCTTTTTGGGGATCCTCTCGGCATACGCAAAGTCTTCCCAACTAAGCGAAGCTTGATTCGCAGTTGGGCAGGGATTTCGTCACTTAGGTGAATCTAGTTCACGGCTAAGCCTCCGAGTGAGAGGGTATCTCTTCACTCGGAGAAGTTTTTTTAACTTAGGCGAATCTGGTTCGCGGCTAAGCCTCCGAGTGAGAGGGTAGCTCTTCACTCGGAGAAGTTTTTTTAACTTAGGCGAATCTGGTTCGCGGCTAAGCCCCCGAGTGAGAGGGAAGCTCTTCACTCGGAGAAGTTTTTTTAACTTAGGCGAACCTGGTTCGCGGCTAAGCCCTCAAGTGAGAGGGTAGCTCTTCACTCCGAGTAGTTTTTTAACTTAGGCGAATCTGGTTTGCGGCTAAGCCCTCGAGTGAGAGCATAGCTCTTCAATTGGAGAAGTTTTTTAACTTAGGCAAATCTGGTTCGCGGTTAAGCCCCCGAGTGAGAGGGTAGCTCTTCATTCGGAGAAGTTTTTTAACTTTGGCGAATCTAGTTCGCGGCTAAGCCCCCGAGTGAGAGGGTAACTCTTCACTCGGAGAAGTTTTTAACTTAGGCGAATCTGGTTCGCGCCTAAGCCGCCGAGTGAGAGGGTAGCTCTTCACTCGGAGAAGTTTTTTAACTTAGGCGAATCTGGTTCGCGTCTAAGCCCCCGAGTGAGAGGGTAGCTCTTCACTCGGAGAAGTTTTTTAACTTAGGGGAATCTGGTTCGCGGCTAAGCCCCCGAATGAGAGGGTAGCTCTTCACCCGGAGAAGTTTTTTAACTTAGGAGAATCTGGTTCGTGGCTAAGCCCCCGAGTGAGAGGGTAGCTGATGGGGTTATAGTCCTAGGGTAGTGTCATAGGCCTGCCCTATGAGTCCTACCCAAGGACTACCCTTCATAAGGGATAAGGCCCTTAGTCAGTTCCGACTGAATTAAGGACTTCCTATCATCCAGTCGGTGACGATTCCTCCATCATCCAGTCGAAGATGAGCATTCGGAGCGTATCGAACTTACCGACTGGATTCCACTCTGTGCATCGTAACCCCCCTGGAGGGCAACGGTCATACGTTTCCATGTACCTTTATTATCATTTAAGACATACGTTACCTGTAACGTAGGCATTTATTCGCCACTACTCCACCCCTGTGCACCGAACCATTGTGAAGGGTAGCGCACTCTATATAAGCCGCCCTTCCCCACTGGTGTAGGGGTTAGCAATTCACTATAATCCATATTCCACTCAACAACAAGCTCCCAAGAGCACTGAGACGTAGGGCTTTTACCTCCACCGTAGAGGGGCCTGAACTCATACAACCTCGCCGTAGCTAAGGCTCTGCCCATCCTTTCGTACCCTACACGTCTACTGTCAGACTTATACCCACGACAGTTGGCACCCACCGTGGGGCAGGCGTCTAAGCGACTTCCGACGAGTTTGCGACTACATCTTTTCATCATGTCATCTGGTGGAGATTTGAGCATGGGTCACGAGATCCTCTTCGGCGCTCTCTCCTTCATCATCGACGATTCGGCATGGCTTCAGGACGCCCCTCTCGACGTCGAGGCGCTCCCCAGTCGTGGGGCTACGCACTTCCGTGCCGGCGCCCGCGGTATTCTTCTTCTCCAGCAGTCGGCTCCGGTGTCGACCTACGCCGCCGTCACGCGCCGCAACAAGCGGTCCCGCCGTCCGCGGCTCCAGCGTTGGGTGCAACACGCCCAGGCGCGCCAGAACGCGTCCTTACAAGTGGTGGTTCTAGAGTCGGTTGTGGTTGCGCCGCCGTCCCAGCGCTCGGACTCAGTTCTGACTGAGTTTCCTTCCGAGTACTTGGGTCGCGGGCCTGCAGCTGAAGTGCACAAGGCCAATTCCCATGAAAGTCCCCGCCAAACTGGCCGGAACGAGCACGAGGTCGGCGAAACATCCGGCGCTCGCCGTCAGCCCCGCCGTTCTGCTAGTCGGCAGACTCGGCGGAGCAACGTGGAGGTGTTCCACACACCCGTCCTCAACCTGGCTGCCGCCGCCAAGATAGCCGATTCCCTCTAGCCGACTGATTCAGAGGCTGGCAGAGGGATCGAGCAAATCCGTGCCCTGCTGCACACGGCGCAGCAACAAAATTCGACGGTCTCCCAGTCGCACAACAGGATTCACAATAGTTCTGTTCACGCGAACACGCATCGGTGAGTTCACAGCCCCGGTTCTCATCAGCGACACAGGGGAGGCAGCCGTTCCATTAATCCCGAAGATCGTCGCCGCTCACGCACCCCTCCGCGGGGTGGGCCTACGGGCCCCGACATCATGATGATCGACGTTCAGTCGGTGACACTTATGATCCGAGGCCCGACGCGAGAGGGCATATCGCCCAGAGGAGGGTCGACAGGGGCTGAGCCCACCGTAATGGTCAAGATATGGACCGTCCGAGTGGAAGCAGGACCATCGTCTCTGGTCCCGAGTGTTTCAGTCGAGCCATCCGTTCGGCTAACATCCCTCCCAACTTCCGATTGGCGACGGGGATCAGCAAGTTTACAGGAGAATTCAAGCCAGAAACGTGGTTGGACGACTACCGAGTGGCAGTCCAGATCGGAGGAGGGGACGACCACGTCGCCATGAAGTATCTCCCTATGATGCTCGATGGCTCGGCACGAGCGTGGCTGAACCAGTTGGCTCCCTCAAGCATCTACAGCTGGGCAGATCTGGCCCGAGTCTTCATCAGGACCTTCGAAGGGACGTGCAAACACCCAGCTGGCCTCGTGGAGCTCCAGCACTGTGTCCAGAAGCAGAATGAGCCACTGCGCGATTTCATTCAGCGTTGGACGACCCTCTACCACACGGTGGAGAACGTCACAGAGCACCAAGCAGTCTGCGCCTTCAAGGAAGGCGTGCGGTACAGAGATCTGTACCTGAAGTTCGGTCGAACAGGCGACATCTCCATGAGTAAGATGATGGAGATAGCTGCACGCTATGCAAATGGCGAAGAAGAGGACCGCATCGTAGCGGCAAGCACAAAGCAGTCGCCGATGGAGATGGAAACAACACTCGGAAGCAGAAGCAGAAAGCTCCGTCCACTCCGCAGGCAGAGGCCGCAGCCGTTACCAATGCCAAGTTCAAAGGCAAGGGGAAGGCTCAGTTCACCCCCAAGAAGAAGCAGTTCGGAAACCCCATCCTGGATCAGCCATGTCCGATTCACACGAAGATGGATGAAGAGGGCAACGCCATATATCCGAAGCATACCACTCGGCAATGTCGCCTCCTGATCCAGGGGTTCGGCGAAGGTCAGCCGAGTGAAAAGGGCAATGAACAGGATGAGGAGGACAAGGAGGATCCGTTCCCCCAAGTCCATGCAACACTGATGATTTTTGCTGACGTTGAGAGCAAGAGTCGACTGAAGCTGGTGAACAGGGAGGTGAACATGGCCACGCCGACCAACCCCACGTTCCTCAAATGGTCTCAGACTGCGATCACCTTTGACCAGTCGGATCATCCAGCACACGTACCCACCCCAGGGAGGCAGGCTCTAGTCATCGACCCGGTGGTGGAAGGGGTCCGACTGTGCAAAGTCCTCATGGACGACGACAGTGGTTTGAACATCATGTACACTGACACTCTCAAGGGGATGGGCATTCCGATGTCCAATCTTAGCGAGAGCAGCATGCAGTTCCATGGAGTTGTTCCTAGACAAAAGGCCAAGTCACTCGGCCAGATCGCATTGGACGTCGTCTTCGGCTCCGACAAGAACTTTCGAAAGGAAAAGCTGACGTTCGAGGTGGTGGACTTCCAGAGTGCGTACCATGCAATTCTGGGCCGCCCGGCGTATGCACGTTTCATGGCCCCTCCATGTTACGTGTACCTGAAGCTGAAGATGCCAGGCCCGAAAGGTGTGATCACTATCACAGGCAATCGACAGTGGGCCGAGGAGTGTCTGCAGCAGGGATCGAGGATCGCCGATCAGCAGATGGCTGTCCTCGAGCTTGACGAGTACAAGAAGACAGTCGACCCCGCTGACTTGATGCGTTCGAAGAAGCCAACTTCGGAGTCCGCATTCCAGTCGGCGGGAGAGACGAAGAAGGTCAACATCCACCCGACGGACGACACCGCTGCCCCGACGAACATCTCCACCACCCTCGATCCTAAATAGGAAGCCGAGCTCATCCAATTCCTCCGTGAGAACTGGGACATCTTCGCATGGAAGCCCGCTGACATGCCGAGTTGGCTGAGCACCGACTGCATGTGGATCCCGCCGCTCGGCCCGTCCGAGAACGCCTGCGTCGGTCCGCCGCTCACAAGAGGAAGGCAATCGGAGAAGAGGTGGCCAAGCTTTTGGCATCCAACTTCATTCGCGAGGTACACCACTCCGAGTGGCTCGCCAATGTTGTCATGGTGCCCAAGAAGGACAAGTCGCTCCGAATGTGCATCGACTTCAAGCATCTCGATAAGGTCTGCCCGAAAGACCATTTTCCGCTCCCCCGCATCGATCAAATTGTCGATTCGACCGCGGGCTGCGAGCGTTTGTCATTTCTTGATGCCTACTCGGGGTATCATCAGATCCGTCTGTATGGCCCCGATGAATTAAAAACAGCCTTCATCACCCCATTCGGGTGCTTCTGCTACATCACTATGCCATTTGGTTTAAAGAATGAAGGAGCAACCTTTATGCGCATGATCCAAAAATGCCTCCTCGACCAGATCGGTCGGAATGTGGAGGCGTATATGGATGATATCGTAGTCAAGTCACGCAAAGGTTCCGACCTGCTGACTGACTTGGCAGAAACATTCGCCAACCTTCGTAGGTACGATATCAAGCTCAACCCAGCCAAGTGTTCATTCGGCGTTCCCAGCGGAATGTTACTTGGTTTGTTCGTTTGCGAACGAGGAATCGATGTCAACCCCGAAAAGATCGGGACCATCGTCCGAATGGAGCGGTCGGTCAGAATACAGGATGTTCAAAGGCTCACAGGTTGCCTAGCGACTTTAAGAAGGTTTATCAGTCGACTCGGCGAGAAGGCGCTTCCTCTGTACCGACTCATGAAGAAATCAGATACTTTCGAGTGGACAGACGAAGCCCAAGTCGCATTCGACGACCTCAAAGTCCTACTTTCCACCCAGCCGGTTCTTACTGCTCCGCTCAGTAAAGAGCCCCTTCTTCTGTACATTGCGGCTACAAATCAAGTCATCATCACTGTTCTCACAGTCGAACGGGAAGAAGAAGGCAAAGCATACAAAGTTCAGCGGCCAGTGTATTATGTCTCCGAAGTCGTGACACCTTCCAAGCAGAGGTATCCCCACTATCAAATACTTATCTACGGGATTTACATGACTGCGAAGAAGGTGGCTCATTATTTCCAAGACCACTCGGTGTCTGTCGTTTCTGATGCTCCGTTGTCTGAAATCCTCCACAATCGGGACGCATCGGGTCGAGTGGCGAAGTGGGCAATGGAGATGTTATACTGCGACATCAAGTTCGAGGCCAAGAAAGCTATAAAGTCTCAAGCTCTGGCTGACTTCATAGCAGAATGGGTAGAACAACAGCAACCGACCCACATCTACTCGGCTCATTGGACAATGTTCTTCGATGGGTCCAAGATGTTGAATGGCTCCGGTGCTGGCGTTGTGATCATATCGCCAAAAGGTGACAAACTCAAGTATGTGTTGCAGATACACTTTGATTCCTCCAACAACGAGGCAGAGTATGAAGCTCTCCTTTATGGACTGCGCATGGCCATCACACTCGGCGTCCGTCGCCTGATGGTCTACGGCGATTCGGATTTGGTGGTTAATCAAGTGATGAAGGAGTGGGACGTCAGGAACCCCACCATGACCACATACTGCAATGCAGTGAGGAAGCTCGAGAAAAAGTTTGAAGGTCTAGAACTCCACCATGTTCCGCGATTGAAGAACCAAGCAGCTGATGAGTTGGCAAAACTCGGATCCACTCGGAGACCAGTCCCGAGTGACGTCTACCTCGAGCACCTCCACCTTCCCTCAGTTAACGAAGATCCTTTCACAGAGGAACCAGTACAACCAAAGAGCCCGACAGATCCGACTGAAGTCGAAGTACCTGCTGTGGTTGATTTGATCATGGAGATTCTTGCTATCATCCCCGATTGGACTGTGCCGATCATTGCATACATCCAGAGGCAAGAATTACCCGAAGACGAAGTCCAAGCCAGACAGATCGTCCGCAGGTCAAAGTCGTTCACTTTCGTCGATGGTCAGTTGTACAAAGAAAGCGTTTCAGGCGTCCTTCAACGATGCATCTCCCCTGAGGAGGGACAGTTAATCCTGGAAGAAATTCACTCGGGAACCTGCGGTCATCACGTCTCCTCAAGGGCAATCGTCGCCAAAGCATTCAGAGCTGACTTCTTCTGGCTGCAGGCGAATGAAATGGCGAAAGATATGGTCGACCGGTGTGAAGGCTGTCAGTTCTACCCTAACAAGTCCCACAAGCCAACATCTGCGTTGAAGACAATCCCTCTTGTTTGGACATTTGCAGTATGGGGATTAGATACAGTCCGTCCATTCAGGACAGGCCAAGGGGGATTCACACATCTGTTGGTGGCAGTCGACAAGTTTACAAAGTGGATTGAAGCCAAGCCCATCAAGAAGCTCGATGCCCTTACGGCCATCAAGTTTGTCAGGGACATCATCTCCAGATTCGGGGTACCTCACAGCATAATCACTAACAACGGAACAAACTTTGACTCGGACAGATTCAAAGGTTTCTGTACAGGCCAAGGTATCCGAGTGGACTTTGCATCTATGGCGCATCCCCAAACAAACGGGCAAGCAAAGCGGGCGAATGGACTTATTCTGCAAGGTTTGAAGCCTCGACTCCTGCGAGAAGTGGGACATGCCACTGGCGCATGGGTCACCGAGATGCCTTTGGTGCTTTGGGGTCTCCGTAAAACCCCAAATAGATCTACAGGGCGATCCCCATTCTTCCTCGTTTACGGAGCAGAGGCATTCCTTCCGAGTGACTTGCTTCACAACGCTCCACGAGTTGAACTCTTCTCCGAAGCTGAAGCAGAGCAAGCAAGGCAAGACGGAGTGGATCTTCTGGAGTAGGGCCGCGACATTGACTCGCTCAACCATTTATCAACAAGATCTGCGGCGCTTTCACGCGCGACACGTCAGGAGTCGTACATTCCAAGCAGGCGACCTAGTGCTCCGAGTGGATCAGCAGAGACCTCACAAGTTGGCTCCCACCTGGGAAGGACCCTTCATCATCTCCAAGGTGCTGAACAATGGAGCATACCGACTCTACAACATCGACAGGGAAATGGACAAGATCTCCTGAAGCGCTTCTACACGTGACCGTCGACTGAAGCAATGTAAAGAACAAGTATCGTTGAAGTAATACAAAGCAGATTGAGTTTTTGCAGATTCAAAATTCTTCCGCGGTCGCAGACTCCGGTCTCAAAAAAAAAACTTAGCTGCGGTCAAGAATCGCCTAAGTACAAACTTTCTCCGAGTGTGCACTAAACGTCGCACTCGGGGACTTAGCTGCGATCAAGAATCGCCTAAGTACAAACTTCTCCGAGTGTGCACTAAACGTCGCACTCGGGGACTTAGCTGCGATCAAGAATCGCCTAAGTACAAACTTTCTCCGAGTGTGCACTAAACGTCGCACTCGGGGACTTAGCTGCGATCAAGAATCGCCTAAGTACAAACTTTCTCCGAGTGTGCACTAAACGTCGTACTCGGGGACTTAGCTGCGATCAAGAATCGCCTAAGTACAAACTTTCTCCGAGTGTGCACTTAACGTCGCACTCGGGGACTTAGCTGCGATCAAGAATCGCCTAAGTACAAACTTTCTCCGAGTGTGCACTAAACGTCGCACTCAGGGACTTAGCTGCGATCAAGAATCGCCTAAGTACAAACTTTCTTCGAGTGTGCACTAAACGTCGCACTCGGAGACTTAGCTACGATCAAGAATCGCCTAAGTACAAACTTTCTCCGAGTGTGCACTAAACGTCGCACTCGGAGACTTAGCTGCGATCAAGAATCGCCTAAGTACAAAATTTCTCCGAGTGTGCACTAAACGTCGCACTCGGAAACTTAGCTGCGATCAAGAATCGCCTAAGTACAAATTTTCTCCGAGTGTGCACTAAACGTCGCACTTGGGGGCTTAGCTGCGATTGAGAATCGCCTAAGTACAAACTTTCTCCGAGTGTAAACTAAATGTCACACTTAGGGACTTAGCTGTGATCACGAATCGCCTAAGTACAAACTTTCTCCGAGTGTGCACTAAACGTCGCACTCGGGGACTTAGCCGTGATCACGAATCGCCTAAGTACACAATTGACTTCGAGTGTATCCTACAGATCCACTCGGAGACTCCGCAGATCCTCATTGAGACTCATGTAGATGTCAAGACAACTGACAATTACATGAGTACCAGAACCTCATTGAGTCTCATGTAGATGTCGAGACAACTGACAATTACATGAGTAACAACTCGCTCCGAGTACGACCTTACAGTCGCACTCGAAGACTTAGCCGCGATCACGAATCGCCTAAATACACAATTGCCTTCGAGTTTATCCTACAGATCCACTCGGAGACTCAGCAGACCCTCAGTGAGGCTCATGCAGATGTCAAGACAACTGACAATTACATGCTCCGCATGTTTGCCATTGGCTTCACCAAGAAACGCCAAACAAACACCACGAGCCAAAATCGTGTCAACAACTCTTTGGCAAAGGAAGAGCAAACGATTCGATTCAAATTCAAAGTTCGTCCAAAGATAGTTGGTTCGGTGTAGATCAAGCTTATCCACACCGAACCACAAATGTGACGGCCAATAGCAGTGGCCAAAGTTTCATACAACTACCACTCGGCATACCGAGGTAAATTTTTTCTCAAGCGTCTTGAGGACTGGCACTGGGACTGGCAGGCTCCACGAAAGTGTCCAGGTCGATCCCGTCTGCGATGCGAGTGGCGCTCTCAAGGAAGGTCTCCATGAAATCTTCGAATCGAAGCTTTTTGGTGTTGGCGACTTGCAACGCCTTCAGCTTCTCTTCGTGCGCCTCCTTGCAGTGCACTCGGACCAGCGACAGCGCCACGTCCGCACCATAGCGAGCCGCAGACTTCTTCCACGCCTGCACTCGGTTTGGGACCTCCTCCAGCCAAGTCATCAACCCTTCCATTTCTTGCCGAGACTCGTCTTCGGGCCACAGCTCCTTGTCGATTCGGCCGACGACCTCTCTCAGTCGACCGATGAAAGGTCCCACTTTGCCTAGGCGAATGTGCGCTCGGAGCATGTCTCGATTGGCGTCCTCGCCGAGTGGAACGTTCGGAAGAATCAACGCTCAACTTCAGCTGCTTCAGCCTCAGTGTCCATGCAAAAATCTGCAAAGACAAGACGAGCAACAAGTAAGCGCAGAATGAAGCACACAGTCGACAAGCACTCGGAAAAACAGAATTTACCACCGAGAAGCGCAATCATCTTCTGTGCCCAGTCACTGACGTAATTCTCCTGTGCTAGGCACCGCCTGTTCAACACCTGCATCTCTCCCATCAGCTCGGTCCTTTGTTTCCCCATTTTCTCCACTTCGGCCGCCAATGCCTTGTTTGCCTCACGGGACTCCTCCAAGGACTTCTCTCGTTCAGCCACAACACCCTTCAGACCAGCCAAGGCAAGCATTGTTGCATCCAGTTCCGCAGCAAACTGAATCTTTTCAGCCTTCAGAGTCTCGTACGCTGATCCCATCTCGCAAGTCTTCTGCAAGTCAGCGCCAAGAGACGATCAGACAAATTCAACAAGGACAACAATAAAAACTCGAAGTTCTTCAGACCCCTGCCGACGCAAGCAGTCGACATCGGTCTCGGGGACTACACCCAGTGGGTTCACTAAGAGTGACCCCACTGGCATGAAGCTCAAACAGGTCCGCCCTATTGAGATACATAACAACAAAAACAAGCCTATGAGGTTACTACTACCCGACGTGAGTAAAATTACTCTCGGGGACTCATCCAGTAGGTGCACTCGGAGTGCCCCCACCGGTAACATTCGAACAGATTAGTTTTGATCTGATCAAGTTAAAGAAAATGTATATAAAGACAACTGCCGGTGCAAGCACTCGACAGAAGTCTCGGGGACTACACCCACTCGGTTCACTAAGAGTGAACCCACTGCAAAATAATCATATTGTATCCGAGTACATTGCTTAAACACCCAGTGGGTTACAAGTGGAAAGTAAATACTTACTAGCCCACTTACTCGGATATCGTCCCGGAGTTCCAAGCTTCGCTTGTACACAGACGCGATGGAGTCGTACGCTCTCTTGGCATCTCCCGCCATCAACTCCGCCTGCACCATGGCCCCTTTGGCAGCTCCCACCCGATCTTCCGGGAGGCGCTGGACGTCGTACTGGACAGTCGACGGACTTGGCACCATAGGAGACTCCTTCTCCATCCCAAGTCCTGCTCCAGTCGGTTCAGCAGCGATAAGCGCCGTTTCAATCGACGGCATCGTCTCAGATGGCGGCGCGTCCATGGCGGGAGTAGTAACTGGTGGAACAGCCTCAAGGACAGGCACCGCAGCTTGCTCGGACGTCCTCTGCTCGCCCTCCTCCACATAAATCACCTCTGAGGAAAACCCGACCGAACGGCGTGAGACCACAGGAAAAAGGCAAGACCAAAGAAATAATTCGTGATGCAATAATGTAAGATCTCGGAATCGCCACGACGCACTTGGCTGGGATGTGACAACATTGTCCATGTCCATGGGATCGTCCCCCTGGCGTGGCGGAGAGGTGGCGGAGGTGGCAGCTCTGTCGAGTAAAATTCATTCGACCAATAAGCATGAGTTCAATCAAATACTGGAAGAAGATAGAAGAACAATGCACTTACGTTGAGGTGACGGGAACTGTGACCCTCATCTGCGGCAAAGCCTTCCGAGGCTTAGATCCACTCGGTTTGGCCACCTTAGAGGGCTGGCCCGCGGGCTCAGCAGCAGAGTCCCTGGTCCTTTTTGTGCTCCGAGCACTCGGGACCACAGGAGCAGCTGGTGGGGCACTCGAGGCCGCTGGAGGAGCCGACGGAGCCACGGGTTCGTGACGGCGTTTAGTTCGAGGCTCTGGCGGTGGGGGTGGCGAGTTCTGCTCCTCATCTTCCTCCTCTTCTTCTTCGGACTCCTCCTCCGTCTCCCCATTGTCGGAGACGTACTCGACGCTCTCCACGCTGCCCTCCTGGCTACCTTCCTCCTCCTTGGTCGGATTCCCGTTCGAGACAGGAGAAAACCAGTTAGTCCATGCCTGCACGAGATACAGTCAACAACATCAGACGTCAGACAGTGATTCAAGAAAGCGATAAGTCTAAGACAATTCTGTGCACTCAACAAGTTATTCTTACCTCATTCGGAGGAGGGTTGTCCGCGCGGAAGGGCTTCACTCGCCGGGCTCCTCTGGGGTTATCACATGTGCCTGTGATGTTGAGGACCCACGACGCCACCAGCTCCCCGGTCGCGCACTCGGGGTTAGTCCAAGTGGAGTCCTCAGGCCCCGTGTAGTGCCACATGGTGTGGTGCTGAGCTTGCAGAGGCTGGATACGCCGACCCAGAAAAACCTCCACCAAATCTATGTCGGTGACTCCCCTTCGAACGACCTCTACAAGCGCATCGACCAAAGGCTGGATCTGGATCTTCTCCGCCTTCGTGAGCACAAGCTGCCTAGGCGGAGCCGGTCGATCTAAGCTAAAAGGAGGCAGCCCAGTTTTGGCATTCGGGCAAGCAACATCCTGGCAGTAGAACCATGTCGACTGCCAGTTCCTAACAGATCCACACAACTGAAGAGCGGGATAGCTACTTTTACTTTTCTTTTGGAAGCCTAAGCCTCCGCAGAGTTGGAGGAGGTGAGTTTTGTCATCCGACAGGTTAAGTCTTTTGATGGTTTGAGATCTAGAAGAGAAGATGTGGTTGAAAAGCCCCCAATGGGGAGGACAGCCGGTAAAACACTCGCACAACACGACGAAGGCAGAGAGATGAGCTATTGCGTTGGGAGGAAAATGGTGGAGCTGCGCCCCGAAGTGGTTCATTATACCTTTGAAGAAGGGATGAGGAGGCGGAGAGAAACCTCGGTGCACGTGACTGAGCAGCAAGACGCGCTCCCCCTCCTGGGGCGCCGGCTCGGTCTCGCCCTCCGCCGGCAGCCTCCACGTCTTGTGCACGATCATGCCGTGCTCCACCAACTCCAGCAAGTCCCCCTTCGTCACCGTGGAGGGGAGGAAATCCCCCTGGATCCAACCCGCCGGTAGTGCTCGCTGCCACCGCTGAGCAGGAGCCGTCGCCTTCCCCTTCTTCTTCCGCGCCTCGAGCTTGCTAGTCTGCCCCTTTGTCATGGTGGAGGCTGCAGATCCGCAAGGGAGAAGGAGAAAGGAGGAGCTTGAGATGCGCAGGAGATGACGAGAGAAGCGGGGCAAGTGCAAGCTATCAGGCGAGTGCAACGAAAAACCCTCGCTGTAGAGGTTTAAGTAAGGTTCCGACTGGGTCACTAGCAGGTGGCCCCGAAATCTTATCCCCCGACCGGTTGCTGCGATATTAGTGGAGAAGATGAAGGCGCGGAAATTGAGGCGGCAGATACTACTCGATTACGATGTCGTCGTCCCCGCTGAGCGCCCGACAACCGAAATTTGAGGATCCCGTAAAATCCGCCGCTGTCAGTTGACTGGTCACGTCAAAAGATACCACGGAAGCACTCGGTCCCTGACGGTTCGTTTCACAAATACATCCACTCGGATCACTGGTCAAAGAGGATATAATGGATCTAGGTAAATAACGCCAAAGTCGCATCCGTACCAGTCGGATCCGTACTCTAAGCATCGCTTCGTCATTCCAACCCCAATCCATTCGGGGACTAATGATGGGGTTATAGTCCTAGGGTAGGGTCATAGGCCTGCCCTATGAGTCCTACCCAAGGACTACCCTTCATAAGGTATAAGGCCCTTAGTCAGTTCCGACTGAATTAAGGACTTCCCATCATCCAGTCAGTGACGATTCCTCCATCATCCAGTCGGAGATGATCATTCGGAGCGTATCGAACTTACCGACTGGATTCCACTCTGTGCATCGTAACCCCCCTGGAGGGAAACGGTCATACGTTTCCATGTACCTTTATTAGCATTTAAGACATACGTTACCTGTAACGTAGGCATTTATTCGCCACTACTCCACCCCTGTGCACCGAACCGTTGTGAAGGGCAGCGCACTCTATATAAGCCGCCCTTCCCCACTGGTGCAGGGGTTAGCAATTCACTGTAATCCATATTCCACTCGACAACAAGCTCCCAAGAGCACTGAGACGTAGGGCTTTTACCTCCACCGTAGAGGGGCTTGAACTCATACAACCTTGCCGTAGCTAAGGCTCTGCCCATCCTTTCGTACCCTACACATCTACTGTCAGACTTATACCCACGACAGTAGCTCTTCACTCAGAGAAGTTTTTTAACTTAGGCGAATCTGGTTCGCGGCTAAGCCCCCTAGTGAGAGGGTAGCTCTTCACTCGGAGAAGTTTTTCAACGTAGGCGAATCTGGTTCGCAGCTAAGACCCCGAGTGAGAGGGTAGCTCTTCACTCGGAGAAGTTTTTTAACTTAGGTGAATCTGGTTCGCAGCTAAGCCCCCGAGTGAGAGGGTAGCTCTTCACTTGGAGAAGTTTTTTAACTTAGGCGAATTTGGTTCGCGGCTAAGCCCCCGAGTGAGAGGGTAGCTCTTCACTCGGAGAAGTTTTTTAGACCGGAGTCAAGAAATATATTATAGTAATCAAAGATTCTGGCAAGTAAATTGCTTTAAGGAATCTTGTTCGTTATATCAAGACAGTCGTTTATCAGGCATAAAAACGCTTAAGTAAGTCTCCGTTCCATGCTCGTGGCTCGTCGATCCACTTCTCCAAATTGTAGAGTCTGTATGCTCCGTTGTTCAGCACCTTGGAGACAATGAAGGGTCCTTCCCAAGCGGGGGGGGGGGGGGGGGGCAGCTTGTGCGGTCTGTGCTGATGCACTCGGAGAACCAAATCGCCTGCTTGAAACGTTCGACTCTTGATGTGTCTTGAATGGAACCGTCGCAAGTCTTGTTGGTAGATCGTCGATCGAATCAGGGCCATCTCGCGCTCCTCCTCCAAGAGATCGACTCTGTCCTGTGAGGCTTGTTTAGCTTCGGCTTCTGAGAAGAGCTCAACTCTGGGGGAATTGCGTAGTAAATCACTCGGAAGGACAACTTCTGCACCGTACACGAGAAAGAATGGAGACCGCCCAGTCGACCTGTTCGGGATCGTTCTTAGTCCCAGAGCACAGAAGGTAACTCGGTGACCCAAGCGCCTGCAGCGTGTCCAATCACCCGCATGAGACGAGGTTTTAACCCTTGAAGTATGAGTCCATTCGCTCGTTCAGCCTGGCCATTCGTTTGGGGATGAGCAATGGATGCGTAATCCACTCGGGTTCCTTGGTTGGAGCAAAAACTCTTGAATTCATCCGAGTCAAAGTTTGGTCCATTGTCAGTGATGATGCTATGTGGAACTCCAAATATGACAGTGATTTCTCTCTTGAATTTGATTGTTGTGCGTGCATCTTGATTTTTGATTGGCTTGGCATCTATCCACTTGGTGAATTTGTTGACTACAACTAGCAAATGAGTGAATACGCCCTGTCCCGTACAGAAGGGTCCGACCATGTCCAAGCTCCACATGGCAAAAGGCCATATGTGGGGGATTGTCTTCAGAGCAGATGACAGTTTTTGTGATTTCTTGGAGTATGTTGACACACGAACACATCACGTGTACCCTCTACGCCGGGGGTGATGCACCACGGCTCTCGTCGAAGGAGATCCGATCGACAGCGCGATACACAAGACACTCGGCGGATGCTTTTGAAGACCCGAAACCCCACACGCCCGGGAGGGACCCCGTCAGGGAGTGCGGATGCTATGGGCTTCCCTAGGTCGATTCGCTCGCCCCTAGAGCCTCGGTATTCACAGCTCTCAAATTCGAGGAACAACGAAGAACGAGAAATGAAAATGATGGGAAGATAAAACGTAGATGAAAACGTAGTATATTGATGTTTCGATCGTGTGTTGTTTAATCGGCCATCACCCTCATCATATGTAAGATGCGGCTGGAATTTATGTATAAGAAAAGGATTCATATAGGCTATCCTTACAAGAAAACTACAGCAAATCACGTCCTACAGTCCTACTTCTAGTCTAACTCGGATTCAGCCCAAATCTGGCCCAATCTTCTGTCTTGTTTCTTGCGTGGGCTGTGAAATCCGCATATGACCTCCGATTGAGACGATTTATATATCAAAAGCGACTGTCTTGACGATACGAACAACTCACATGTTGATCACTTTTCCAAATAAGGTCATCTTGAATACTCCACGAAATCATCTTCAACATTGAATCGGCCTCGGTCATATAGTGGACTCAACCGTCCGAGTGTTGTAGCATCCCTGCAGGCCGTGCACTACCTAATATGAGAATGACCTTACAAGAAAAGTTGACCATTTCTATATTACAAACAACTTTCATGTGGAACACTTTCCCATCCGAGGCTATCTAGATGACCATACAGGCCAATCTCTACCTTCTGGTTCAATCACTCGGATTCGAAGCCCCTTTTAGTCGATCGAGTGCTTTTCACTCGGACAACAGTTTTCAGTCTGAATCCATGACTCCTTGACCGAAATTCCACTCGTATTTGGAAAATTTTCACTCAGTCATCAAGCCTTCACTCGGATAGCTATACTTTCACTCGGAAATTCATGTATCTCATCCAAGTTCCACTCGTGTTTAGAAACTTTTCACTCGGATGGCAAACTTTCCACTCGGATGGCAGACTCCACTCGGATAGCAAACTTTCCACTCGGATGGAAAACTCCACTCGGATGGCAAACTTTCCACTCGGATGGAAAATTCCACTCGGATGGCGAACTCCACTCGGATGGGAAACTTTTCACTCGGATCCGTGAGTGAAACTTTAGCCTGATCTTGTTTTGTCCCTTTAGGTTGCACACGAACCCGGATTGATAAAAAAATATATATCAAAATTGATCGGCTCAACGAGGAGAACACAATTCCTGTTGAACATTTTTCCATATGAGGTTGTCTTGTGAGCTTAATAGGCCGAACAGTACTCTGAATATGAAATCTCAGCACTTGGAACAGAGTTTCGGCCTTCAATATCAGATTGGACAGAGATGACCCAAACTCCAAAAATATTCATGTCAACACCACCAAACTCTTTCATGTGGAGCACTTCTTCCTTTGAATCCATCTTAATAAGATTTTATTCCGTGCCAAAATCTGGTGCCAACACATGCCCCCTGTTTTTGAGCAAAGCTTGTGTGCTGAAAAATAACTGTCACACGTCTGTTCTCAGGACGATGTCAACACTCCATGAGCCATCTATATTTCCCAGGGCGATAATTATGTATCGCCTATATTTATACTAAGGGCGATAATCATATATCGGCCATTGCCTACTCAAGCTTCTTGCCATACACTCGGATGATATTTTTTCAGATATTTACCATTGAGGGCTCGAGGTAGCATTGTCCCTTGAATTGATTCCACCAAATATGAATTTCCAGGAACTATTCTTGCAATCCTATATGGGCCTTCCCAGTTTGGAGACCACTTCCTGAACTTTCTATCTTTTGAACCAATCGGTAGGATCACTTTCCACACGAGATCGCCAACTTGGAAATTCTTCAATTTGACCCTTTTATTATAAGCTCTGACCACTCTTAACGTGCCCTTTTCTATGGCCTTTAAAGCAACTAAACGTTTATCAGCCACTTCATCAATATTGTCCATCATTAAATTATATAAGTCTACGGCCGATAAATTATTTTGTTTGGCTATGTGTAAAGCACTCAAATTTCCTTCAATCGGTGAAACAGCCTCTTGACAATATACTAGCTCAAAAGGGGTTACCTTTGTAGCTTCGTGTTTTGATATTAGATATGCCCATAAAGCCTCAGATAGCAGCTCATGCCATCTCCTTGGATTATCCTCAATTTTCTTTTTGATGAGCTTGATCAATGTCTTATTGCTAGATTCATCTTTTCCATTAGCTTGGGCATAATACGTAGAGGAATTGAGCATCTTTATTTTATAAGACTCGGCAAATTCTTTAACTTGATGTGACATAAAAGACGAACCTTGTTGTGTAGTCAAAGTTTGCGGAATGCTGAATCTGTGAATAATGTGCTCAGTTATGAATTGAATCACCTCCGTATGTCGCATGTTCTTGAGAGGTACCGCGTCGGACCACTTAGTGAAATAATCAGTTGCTACTAATACGAACCGATGCCCCTTTGAAGAAGAAGGGTGAATTTCTCCAATGAAGTCCAAACCCCACCCCCTAAAAGGCCACGGCTTGATAATAGGATGTAACATAGCAGCAAGAACCAACTGAATATTACCAAACTTTTGACAAGCCTCACACCCTTTATAATACCTGAAGCAATCATTAATCATTGTCGACCAATAAAATCCAGCACGTCGCAATAACCACTTCATCTAGGAGCCAATTGATGAGTTCCACAAATACCTTCATGTACCTCTCCCATAGCAACCCTGGCTTGATCTTCATCCAAGAACTTCAAAAGAACATCCTCAACTGTTCGGCGATAAAGGTCATCATCCATCATCACATATTTGAAAGCCATACGCCGAACAATCCTGTCCACCCTCTCACTCGGATCACATGAGTAATCAATGATGGGCTTTCTCCAGTCTGGATGTTTACCTGTTCCAGATTCTCCATTAGCGGCCGAAGTTGTGTGTTTTGGTTCAGCCTCCCTCACACTCGCAAAGCTGGACATCGGCTTTTCAGAAATATGAAACATGCCCCGATCAACAAGATAGCCGGATGATTGTTGCGCCAAATCATTCACTCTCCAATTGTCATGTCTAGATATATGAGCAATGCCAAAATAATCCAAAGCAGAAATTATATCTAGACATTTTTCCAAATAAATATTAAGTGATTCGTCAATACACTGAAAAACTCTGTATATTTGTTGTACCACTAATAAGGAATCACCAAAAGCCTCAATATGTGTAGCGCCTACAACCATCAACATCTCTAGGCCGAATAAGAGTGCTTCATATTCGGCTTGATTATTTGTGCAAAATAATTCCAATCGACACGAGGCTTCAAAAACAGCACCATGGGGAGATATAGAAACAATACCAACACCTTGGCCATTGTTAAAAACTGAACCATCAAAATATAATCTCCACGGCACAAACGAGACAATGTTTACATCAATATCGTGTTCGTCATTAATCCGATGCTTAATAATGAAATCTGCAACTATTTGGCCTTTCATGGATTTTAAACATTCATAGGCCAAATCATATTCAATCAAAGCATAAGCCCACTTGCCAATTCTACCACTAAGAATTGGCCTATGCAACATGTACTTAATGACATCGGTTTGACAAGCTATTATGGAAGCACTCAGTACTAAGTAGTGTCTCAGTTTGGTGCAAGCGTAATACAGACAAAGGCATAATTTTTCAATAAATGTGTACCTTGTCTCGGCATCCAACAATAGTCGACTCAAATATGTAATAGCATGCTCTTTTTCTTCGGTCTCTTGGGTCAAAACAACACCAATAATGCCTTCCTCCGCTGCAATGTAAAGTTTGAATGGCTCCCCATGTCTAGGTGCTTTCATTACCAGAGGAGTGCACAAATATTCCTTGATCATATCGAATGCTTCTTGCTGTTTTGCCCGCCAAGTAAAATCAGCATCATTCTTTAACCGAAGGATGTGAGTGAATGCGTCAACCTTGCTTGACAAGTTGGCTACGGATCTCCTCAAATAGTTGACCTTGCCAAGGAATTTTTGCATATCTCTCTTGCATGTTGGAGCTTCTACTTTCTGTATAGTCTCTATTTTCTTAGGATCAATCTCCACACCATTTTCATGAATGATGAACCCCAAAAACTTCCCACCTAATACACCGAATGCACATTTCAAAGGATTCATCTTCAGTCCATATTTCTTCATTCTTTCAAAGGCTAAACGCAAATCGGCTAGATGAGATTCAAAAGCATCCGATTTGACAACAATGTCATCAATAGACACCTCAAGTATGACACCGAATACATCATGAAAAATAAAATTCATAGCCCTCTGATACGTTGCACCAATATTTTTTAATCTAAAGGTCATTACTGTCCACTCGAATAAACCAAGAAAACTAGGGCAACAGAAAGCCATTTTGTACATGTCCTCTTCGGCCATAAAAATCTGATTAATCCCGCATTACCATCAAGAAAACTAATGACCTTATGTCCAGAAGCATCATTAATAAGCATATCAGCTATAGGCATGGGATACTCATCTTTGGGTGTAGCTCTATTCAAATCTCTGAAATCAATGCACACCCTCAAGTTACCGGACCCCTTTTTCTCTACCGGTACATTGTTAGAAATCCACTCGACATACCTGCAAAGTCTAATAAAATTAGCTTTCAGCAATCGACCGATCTCCTCCTTGATTCGGACGTATGTTTTTGGATTAAACTTTCTAGCCGATTGTTTGTAAGGTCTAATACCGGCTTTTATAGGTAACCAATGCTCCACCAGCTCTCGGCTTAAACCTGGCATCTCATGATATTCCCATGCAAAACAAAAAACATATTCTTTCAATAGCCCGATCAACTCAACTTTACGATCGGCTCTCAAATTCTTGTTTACAAAAGTCAGCCGAGTGACTAAACCATCTCCTATACTATCTCTTCTAATGGATCAGCCGACGTAAACCCTTGTCCTAATTTATCCATGTCATCTAACTCCTCTATAGACTCATACATATCGTTCTCACTAGACCGATATTTTGCAAGATGTTTCTGTAACCACTCGGAATTAGAATCCATTCAAACATATCATAACTTGGAGCCGATTGCCTCCAACCAGCTTTAAAGAAACTGGCACAAAACCACTCTTTGTAGCGCTGAGAAAATCAAACTCTCATAAGTCGCGCCCTGTCAAGCAAGTAGCATCGGGATGTTGCCAATCTACTGATGCATCGGCCAAAGCAACACAAGCCGAGTTATCCGCATGAATGACTCCAACTTCATCGTCAACCCACTGAATTAAGAACTGGTGCATAGTAGATGGCACACACTGGTTTGCATGAACCCAACTGCGCCCTAAAATCACGTTGTAATTACCTTGCACCTCGACGACAAACAATGTAGTAGCCAAAGTTTTGCTTCCGACTGTAAGCTCCACGCACATCACACCTTTGGCTTCGGTTTTCTCTTTGCCTTCAAACCCATTGAGCACCATATTGATCTTGATTAATTCATCATCGGGCAAACCCAATTTCCTGAAGACCGAATATGGCATGAGATTCACCGCAGCACCACCATCAACAAGCATCCGAGTGAGTGGTGATCCATTGATATGACCTCTAAGGTACAATGGTTTCAAGTGTGTCACTGGTTCTTTTGGCTTCTCGAATATTGCATTTTTGGGGCCAAAATCTAGTTGAGCCACCTCCCCTTCTTCATTAATAGCACGAAACTCAGCGGGTAGATAGTACACCATGTTGATATCCATACCTTCACGAACCGGTGTAGGCTCATAGTCCAAAACATCATCTCCATCCTCAAGCATGTCCACCGATTTTGAAATATCTCCAACTGAAGAAGTAGTAAAAGGTGAAGTGGACGATGTAGTAGCGGCTGCATCGTCCTCCGTCAGTGGTGTAGGTGTTGCTATGATAGGTGTAGAAGCCACTGTTTCTTGCATTGGTTTAGGCTTACATACTTGTTTTGTAGGTACCATGGGCCGAGTATTATTGAACAATTCATTTCTTTGTTTCTCGGCCTCTCGTTCTGCCATCTCTTGATTCCTTAACCTCTGTAGTTTCCTCTTTTGTGTTTTCGTTAGCCCTAGAGGACACCACTTCGGTTGAGTGTATGTGGGATATCGTGGCTTGGCTTGGCTAGTACTTGCCTCATGATCATTAGCCAAATGCTTTGGCGCGATGGCGAGTATCGGCTTGGTCGGATTGCTGTGCACAGTCAGCTGTTGTATGGTGAATGTATTGTCTCCCAAGATAAGTGAGTCGGTATTGACTTTTTCCTTGCCTTTTCCCGACTCCACTACTGCAGCACTTGGAAACTTGACATGCCACTCTTGTTGACTTCTCTGGCCTACGAAATTTTCATTCAGGCGCACCCTTTTATTTGGATGCAATCCACTCAGACGTTCAACTGAGTAGAATCCACTCGGCCGTATTCTTACACTCGGATATTTTCCACTCGGTGGCATATTTTGACCAACCGAGTGATGAACACCAATATTCAGTCGGTTTTTATATGAGCCAAGTCGATCCCAAACAGGATGTCGTCGTTCTTGTGGAAACGGTACCCTCGATCCAATCGGTTTTGCATACCGACTGAACATATCAGCTAATGGTGACCTTGGTCGCTTTAGGTATGATGACCGATCAGAGCTAGAACCGGCCGATTGATTGGCATATTTGGACAACAACATGTCAAAAGTTGGCTTGATCCACTTACAACACACCTTGCCTTCATTCTTCTTCCACCTGCCAACTTCTGGACTCTTGGGCTTAACAAACTTGACATGAGTGTTCCCTTGTACTTGTGGTTGCCCCCCGAGTGTAGGGTTACTAATGGTGATCTTAATTATCTCCTTGCCACCGGGCTGTTTGTCAAGCATAACTTGTCTCCCCAAGACCTTGTCACTTTCCTTGCTTTTCCTAGGCTCACCTATGACAACATTGGACTTATTAGCAGATTCGGCTACATCTGGACGAATGAGCAGCTTTTCCCCCTCCAAATCTATGGTGTTCATAGGAAAAGGCTGTTTATCAACTTGCATCTCAGAAAAGTTCAATCGTCTGTCATTAATGGTCGATTGTATCTGTCGTCGAAAAACATTGCAATCGTTAGTAGCATGAGAAAAAGAATTATGATACTTGCAATAAGCACGCCGCTTCAGCTCTTCAAACGACGGTAAAGTGTGAGATATTCTGATAATCTTAGCTTGTAGCAAAGCATCAAATATTTTTTCACACTTAGCAATGTTAAAGGTGAACTTCATCTCTTCATCACGATTTGAAAGTGCATTATATCGACTAGAGGGGTGGTGAATAGGAGATTTTTAGAATTTCCTCACTAAGGAAATTCCTTTTGAGGAATTTCCTCACTGATGAATAACTTGCAGCGGAAAAACAAAGGATCAGGGGTGCAAAGTATCACTACAACAGTTTTCAATATGAGGAATATGAAAAAAAGTTTGCACAGTATGCAGGCACTAAGTAAGCACGTGATGATTAACTCGCCTGAAGAATTTGAGGTTGAGGATATTCATAGAAAGTCTTCAACAAATTCTTCAAACAGAGACAATGAAAATCTTCAACATACAATATTGAGGAATTGAAAGAGTTGAAGAAGTAGAACCCGTATCATAGTGAAGACAGTGGTTGATGACCCAGTTCCAACTGCTGTGGCAGTTGTACGTCTGGTTTGGAGCGGCTTGGTATTGAAACCAAAGGACACACAGTCCCGGGACACACAGTCCCTACCGTATTCTCCTTGAGCTAAGGACACACAGTCCTCGCCCAACACTCATGGTAAGTCTTCAGGGCAGACTTCCAAACCCTCACAAACTTGGTCACCCGTCGATCCACAATTGACTGCTGGATTGCTCTAGACCATGACGCCTAACCGTCTCGAGGATGCATAGTCCTCAAAGGTAAAAGGCTTCAGTTCCACACATGAACAAATTCTTCAATGATGCTCAATCACCTGGTTTTGTTTTGTGGTTTGGTGTTTGGGGTATTTCCTCACTGATGATTTACTCTCAAAGACTCTGAGGAATTTGGCTAGCTCTAAATGACAAGTGTCAGTTTCTCGTGGAGCAGCCAACCAGCTAATGGTTGTGGGCGGCGGCTATTTATAGCCTGGGAGCATCCTGACATGATTTGACATTAATGCCCTGAAATAATATGACCGTTGGTGTGGAAAAGATCAGTGATGTGGCGCGAATTGCGGCAACGGTCGGGACCCTCAACTGTGAGAGTCCTCATGTCTCTCTTATTACTCAGTTGAGGATTTTGGTAGGATTAGGCGAGGGTTGAGCATCATGAGGAAATTCATTCTGAACTGTTACCTCGACCACTTTAACAGTACGGTGTTCCTATGAATCAAGAGTGAAGAAAATGAAAGAGAAAGAATAAATCTTCACCCTTCAAAGTCTTTGGATCGTTTTTCTTCAAGACACACCAAATTCCTCATCTTCAATATCTTCATGAGGAATATCAATTTCATCGCAACTTCTTCGCGATTAAAGTCTTCAAGAGAAGACCAATTTCTTCAGCCGAAGATAACATTTTTAGGGGTCAATATTCATCGTATAATTCAAACTCCTCAACGACTTATAGATCCTGTGTACACTCATGAACACATTAGATACTTAACCTATAAGTCTTCAAACCACCAAAATCACTAAGGGGTACTAGATGCACTTACTATCTCCCCCTTTTTGGTGGTTGATGACAATTAGGTTAAGTTTTCAATGGGGATAAAAATTTGAAGTGTAAATACTAATTTTGAGAAATTTGAAATCAAGATACTGAGAGACTCCCCCTGAAGATGTGCATAATTTGAGGATTTTTCTTTTCACAGCAAATGCACATTGATGATTTATATCATGGAGATCTCCCCCTCAGTCTTGTATATCATGCATACATATGACATATAACATGAAGAATTTGAGAATGCATGATGAGAAATGGTATTTGACGAATTTCAACATGCGTGCATTAATAATTTGAGTAATAAGAATGCGAAGAAAAACGTTCAAAAGAGTCAGAGAACAACTTTCGGTAACCATTCCTGGTGGTCCCGGTACGCTACGGGTGACGCCCGAAACATTTTCGGTGTCCAAAACCATCCAACCTATATATCAATCTTTACCTTCGGACCATTCTGGAGCTCCTCCTGACGTCTGGGATCTCATCCGGGACTCCGAACAACTTTCGGTAACCTCATATAACATTTCCCTATAACTCTAGCGTCATCGAACCTTAAGTGTGTAGACTCTACGGGTTCGGGAAGCATGCAGACATGACCGAGACGCTCTCCGGCCAATAACCATCAGCGGGATCTGGATACCCATGGTGGCTCCCACACGTTCCACGATGATCTCATCAGATGAACCACGATGTCAAGGATTCAATCAATCCCGTATACAATTCCCTTTGTGTGTCGGTATAGAACTTGCCCAAGATTCAATCGTCGGTATACCTATACCTTGTTCAATCTCATTACCGGTAAGTCTCTTTACTCGTTCCGTAGCACATCATCCTGTGACTAACTCGTCAATCACATTGAGCTCATGATGATGTTCTACCGAGTGGGCCTAGAGATACCTCTCCGTCACACGGAGTGACAAATCTCGATCTCGATTCGTGCCAACCCAACAGACACTTTCGGAGGTACCCGTAGTGCACCTTTATAGTCACCCAGTTACGTTGTGACGTTTGATACACCCAAAACACTCCTACGGTATCCGGGAGTTGCACAATCTCATGGTCGAAGGAAAAGACACTTGACATTAGAAAAGCTTTAGCATACGAACAATACGATCTAGTGCTATGATTAGGATTGGGTCTTGTCCATCACATCATTCTTCCAATGATGTGATCCCGTTATCAATGACATCTAATGCCCATGATCAAGAGACCATGATCATCTATTGATCAACGAGCTAGCCAACTAGAGGCTTGCTAGGGACACCTTGTGATCTATTTATTCACACATGTATTACTGTTTCCTGTTAATACAATTATAGCATGAACAATAGACGATTATCATGAACAAGGAAATATGATAATAACCATTTTATTATTGCCTCTAGGGCATATTTCCAACAGTCTCCCAGTTGCACTAGAGTCAATAATCTAGTTACATTGTGATGTATCGAACACCCATAGCATTGTGGTGTTGACCATGTTTTGCTCGAGGAAGAGGTTTAGTCAACGGGTGTGCAATATTCAGATCCGTGTGCACTTTACAAATATCTATTACTCCACTCTGGACATGGTCCTGGATGGAGTTGTAGCGGCGTTTGATGTGCTTGGTCTTCCGATGAAACCTGGGCTCCTTGGCTATGGCAATGGCCCAGTGTTATCAAAGAAGAGTGTCATCGGACCCGACGCGCTTGGGACCACACTAAGGTCGGTGATGAGCTCCTTCATCCAAATTCGTTCATGAGCCGCTTCTGAAGCAGCTATGTACTCCGCTTCACATGTAGATGCTGCCACGACTTCTTGCTTGCTGCTGCACCAGCTCACTGCCCCACCATTAAAAACATACACGTGTCCGGTCTGTGACTTAGAGTCATCCAGATTTGTGTCGAAGCTAGCATCAATGTAACCCTTTACGACGAGCTCTTCGTCACCTCCATAAACGAGAAACATCTCCTTAGTCCTCTTCAGGTACTTAAGGATATTCTTGACCCCTGTCCAGTGTTCCATACCGGGATCACTTTGGTACCTCCCTACCAAACTTATGGCAAGGTTTATACCAGGTCTGGTACACAGCATGGCATACATTAGAGAGCCTACGGCTGAAGCATAGGGGACAATACTCATCTTCTCTCTATCTGCTGCCGTGGTCGATGACTGAGTCTTACTCAATCCCATACCCTGCAAAACTGGCAAGAACCCCTTCTTTGAGTTTTCCATATTGAACTTCTTCAATATCTTGTCAAGGTATCTACTTTGCAAAAGACATATGAGGCGTCTTGATATATCTCTATAGATCTTGATGCCTAATATGTATGCAGCTTCTTCAAGGTCCTTCATTGAAAAACTCTTGTTCAAATAGGCTCTTATGCTCTCCAACAACTCTATGTTATTCCCCATCAATAATATGTCATCCACATACAGTATGAGGAAAGCTACAGAGCTCCCACTCACTTTCTTGTACAGACAGGCTTCTCCATAAACCTGTATGAACCCAAACGCTTTAATCACCTCATTAAAGCGAATGTTCCAACTCCGAGATGCTTGCACCAGCCCATAGATGGAGCACTGGAGCTTGCACACTTTGTTAGCACCCTTAGGGTCGACAAAATCTTCTGGTTGCATCATATACAACTCTTCCTTAAGATTCCCATTAAAGAAAGTTGTTTTGACGTCCATTTGCAAAATTTCATAATCATAAAAAGCGGCAATTGCTAACATGATTCGGACTGACTTCAGCTTCGCTACGGGAGAGAAAGTCTCTTCGTAGTCAACTCCTTGAATTTGTCAAAAACCCTTTGCGACAAGTCGAGCCTTATAAACAGTCACATTACCGTTTGCATCAGTCTTCTTCTTGAAGATCCATTTATTTCCTATGGCTCGCCGATCATCGGGCAAGTCCACCAAAGTCCATACTTTGTTCTCATACATGGATCCTATCTCGGATTTCATAGCCTCAAGCCATTTCTTGGAATACAGGCCCGCCATGGCTTCTTCATAGTTCGAAGGTTCACCGTTGTCTAACAACATGATTTCCATCACAGGGTTGCCGTACCACTCTGGTGCGGAGCGTACCCTTGTGGACCTTCGCGGTTTAGTAGCTACTTGATCCGAAGCTTCATGATCATCATCATTAACTTCCTCTTCAGTTGGTGTAGGCGCCACATGAACAATTTCCCGCGCTGCGCTACTTTCCTGTTCGATAGGGGGTGTAATTGTTGGGGAACGTCGCATGGGAAACAAAAATTTTCCTACGCGCACGAAGACCTATCATGGTGATGTCCATCTACGAGAGGGGATATTCAATCTACGTACCCTTGTAGATTGCACAGCAGAAGCGTTAAGAAACGGGGTTGATGTAGTGTAACGTCCTCACGTCCCTCGATCCGCCCCGCAAACCGTCCCGCGATCAGTCCCACGATCTAGTGCCGAACGGACGGCACCTCCGCGTTCAGCACACGTACAACTCGACGATGATCTCGGCCTTCTTGATCCAGCAAGAGAGACGGAGAGGTAGATGAGTTCTCCGGCAGCGTGACGGCGCTCCGGAGGTTGGTGATGATCTTATCTCGGCAGGGCTCCGCCCGAGCTCCGCAGAAACGCGATCTAGAGGTAAAACCGTGGAGATATGTGGTCGGGCTGCCGTGGCAAAGTTGTCTCAAATCAGCCCTAAAACCTCCGTATATATAGGGGGGAGAGGGGGAGCCTTGCCTTGGGGTCCAAGGACCCCCAAGGGGTTCGGCCGAGCCAAGGGGGGAGCCCTCCCCTTCCAAACCGAATCCAACTAGGTTTGGAAGGAGGAGTCCTTCCCCCTTTTCCCACCTCCTCTTTTTTTCTTTTCTCTTTGATTTTCTTCCTATGGTGCATAGGGCCTTCTTGGGCTGTCCCACCAGCCCACTAAGGGCTGGTGCGCCACCCCCAAGGCCTATGGGCTTCCCCGGGGTGGGTTGCCCCCCCGGTGAACACCCGGAACCCATTCGTCATTCCCGGTAACTCCGAAAACCTTCCGGTAATCAAATGAGGTCATCCTATATATCAATATTCGTTTCCGTACTATTCCGGAAACCCTCGTGACGTCTGTGATCTCATCCGGGACTCCGAACAAGATTCGGTAACCAACCATATAACTCAAATACGCATAAAACAACGTCGAACCTTAAGTGTGCAGACCCTGCGGGTTCGAGAACTACGTAGACATGACCCGAGTGACTCCTCGGTCAATATCCAATAGCGGGACCTGGATGCCCATATTGGATTCCACATATTCTACGAAGATCTTTTCGTTTGAACCTCAGTGCCAAGGATTCATATAATTCCGTATGTCATTCCCTTTGTCCTTCGGTATGTTACTTGCCCGAGATTCGATCGTCAGGATCCGCATACCTATTTCAATCTCGTTTACCGGCAAGTCTCTTTACTCGTTCCGTAATACAAGATCCCGCAACTTACACTAAGTCACATTGCTTGCAAGGCTTGTGTGTGATGTTGTATTACCGAGTGGGCCCCGAGATACCTCTCCGTCACACGGAGTGACAAATCCCAGTCTTGAACCATACTAACTCAACGAACACCTTCGGAGATACCTGTAGAGCATCTTTATAGTCACCCAGTTACGTTGCGACGTTTGATACACACAAAGCATTCCTCCGGTGTCAGTGAGTTATATGATCTCATGGTCATAGGAACAAATACTTGACATGCAGAAAACAGTAGCAACAAAATGACACGATCAACATGCTACGTCTATTAGTTTGGGTCTAGTCCATCACATGATTCTCCTAATGATGTGATCCCGTTATCAAGTGACAACACTTGCCTATGGTCAGGAAACCTTGACCATCTTTGATCAACGAGCTAGTCAACTAGAGGCTTACTAGGGACAGTGTTTTGTCTATGTATCCACACATGCACTGTGTTTCCAATCAATACAATTATAGCATGGATAATAAATGATTATCATGAACTAAGAAATATAATAATAACTAATTTATTATTGCCTCTAGGGCATATTTCCAACAGTCTCCCACTTGCACTAGAGTCAATAATCTAGTTCACATCAACATGTGATTTCAACGAATCCAACACCCATATAGTTCTGGGGTCTGATCACGTCTTGCTCGTGAGAGAGGTTTTAGTCAACGGTTCTGAAACTTTCAGATCCGTGCGTTCTTTACAAATCTTTATGTCATCTTATAGATGCTGCTACTACGTGTTATTCGGAAATGCTCCAAATATCTACTCTACTATTGGGATTAGTGTCAAAGCTTGCATCAACGTAACCCTTTACGACGAACTCTTTAACCACCTCCATAATCGAGAAAAATTCCTTAGTCTAGTTAGTTACTCAAGATAACTTTGACCGTTGATCAGTGATTCAATCCTGGACCACTCTGTGTACCTCTTAACTGACTTGCTGCAAGGCACACATCAGGTGCGGTACTCAGCATGGCATACTTTAGAGTCTATGGCCAAGGCATAGAAGACGACCTTCGTCTATTCTCTTTATTCTGCTGGGGTCGGGTTTTGAGTCTTACTCAAATTCACACCTCACAACGCAACCAAGAACTCCTTCTTTGCTGATCTATTTTGAACTCCTTCAAAAACTTGTCAAGGCATGCATCTTGTTGAAACTTCCATTAAGCCCTTTCGATCTATCTCCATAGATCTTTGATGCTCAACCTTCAAGTAGCGCAATCCAGGTATTCCTTTGAAAAACTCCTTTCAAACAACCTTGTATGCTTTACAGAAATTCTACATTACTTCTGATCCACAATATGTCAACCACATATTCTTATCAGAAATTCTATAGTGCTCCCACTCACTTTTTTGGAAATACAAGTTTCTCATAAACCTTGTAAAAACCCAAAATCTTTGATCATCTCATCAAAGTGTATATTCCAACTCCGAGATGCTTGCACCAGTCCATTGAAGGATCGCTGGAGCTTGCAAAATTGCTAGTATATTTAGGATGGACAAAACCTCCTGGTTGTATCACATACAATGTTTGCTCAAGGAAACCGTCGAGGAAACAATGTTTTGACATCCTATGTGCAATATTTCATAAATAATGCAACAACTACTAACATAATTCTAACAGACTTTCAGCATCGCTACGAGTGAGAAAGTCTCATCATAGTCAACTGCTTGATCTTGTCGGAAACATGTTTGCGACAAGTCGAGCTTTTCTTAATAGTGACTTATCACCATCATCGTTTGTCTTCCTTTTAAAGATCCATCTTTACTCAATAGTCCTATGACCATCAAGTAGTTCTTCCAAAGTCTACACTTTGTTTTCATACATGGATCCTCTCTCGGATTTCATGGCCTCCAGTCATTTGTCGGAGTCTGGGCCCACCATTGCTTTCTCCATAACTCATAGGTTCACTGTTGCTCAACAACATGACCTCCAAGACAGGGTTACCGTACCACTCTGTAGTAGTACGCGGCCTTGTCAACCTACGAGGTTTGTAGTAACTTGATCCGATGCTCGATGATCACCATCATCAGCTTTCACTTCAATTGGTGTAGGCGCCACATGAACAGCTTCCTGCGCCCTGCTACACACTGGTTGAAGTGATGGTTCAATAACCTCATCAAGTTCTACCACCCTCCCACTCAATTCTTTCGAGAGAAACCTTTCCTCGAGAAAGGATCCGTTTCTAGAAACAAACACTTTGATTTCAAATCTGAGATAGGAGATGTACCCAACTGTTTTGAATATCCTATGAAGATGCATTTATCCGCTTTGGGTTCGAGCTTATCAGACTGAAACTTTTTCACATAAGTGTCGAAGCCCCAAACTTTCAAGAAACGACAGTTTAGATTTCTCTAAACCTCAGTATATACTATGTTATCTCAACGGAAATACGCGGTGCCCTATTTAAAGTGAATGCGGTTGTCTCTAATGCATAACCCATAAACGATAGTGGTAATTCGATAAGAGACATCATAGCATGTACCATACCAAATAGTGCGTAGCTATGACGTTCAGACACATCATCACACTATGATGTTCCAGGTGGCATGAACTGCGAAACAATTTCCACATTGTCTTAACTGCGTACCGAAACTCGTAACTCGGATATTCATTTCTATGATCATATCGTAGACAGTTTATCCTCTTGTTATGACGAACTTCACTCCGAAACAGAATTGAACTTTTCAATATTTCAGACTTGTGATTCATTAAGTAAATACTCTTGTATCTACTCAAATCGTCATTGAAGTAAGAACATAATGATATCCACTGCATGCCTCAGCACCCATTGGATTGCATACATCAAAATGTATCACTTTCAACAAGTTACTATCTTGTTTCATCTCAATGAAAACAAGGCCTTTCTCATGTGGTATGATTTGCATGTCACTAGTGATTCAAAATCAAGTGAGTATAAAGATCCATCAGCATGGAGCCTCTTCATGCAATTTATACCAACATGACTCAAGCGGCAGTGCCGCAAGTAAGTAGTACTATCATCATTACCTCGTATCTTTTGGCACCAATATCATGAACATGTGTAACACTACGATCGAGATTCAATAAACCATTGAAGGTGGTTATTCAAGCAAATAGAGTAACCATTATTCTCTTTAAATGAATAATCGTATTGCAATAAACACGATCCAATCATGTTCATGCTTAACGCAAGCACCAAATAACAATTATTTAGGTTTAACACCAATCCCGATGGTAGAGGGAGCGTGCGACGTTTGATCATATCAACCATGGAAACACTTCCAACACGTATCGTCACCTTGCCTTTAGCTAGTCTCCGTTTATGCCGTAGCTTTCATTTCGTGTTACTAATCACTTAGCAACCGAACCGGTATCCAATACCCTCGTGCTAGTAGGAGTACTAGTAAAGTATACATCAACATCATGTATATCAAATATACTTCTTTCGACTTTTGCTAGCCTTTTTATCTACCAAGTATCTAGAGTTGCTCCACCTCAGTGACCGTTCCCCTCATAACAGAAGCACTTAGTCCCGGGCTTGGGTTTAATCTGGGGTCTCTTCATTAGTGCAACAACTGCTTTGTCGTTTCACGAAGTATCCCTTCTAGCCCTTGCCTTTCTCGAAACTTAGTGGTTTTACTAACCATCAACTATTGATGTTCCTTCTTGATTTCTACTCTTGCAGTGTCAAACATCACGAATCGCTCAAGGATCATTGTATCTATCCTTGATATGTTATAGTTCATCACGAAGCTCTCACAGCTTGGTGGCAGTGACTTTGGAGAACTATCACTATCTCATCTGGAAGATTAACTCCCACTTGATTCAAGTGATTGTCGTACTCAGACAATCTGAGCACACGCTCAACAATTGAGGTTTTCTCCTTTACTTTGTGGACAAAGAATCTTGTCGGAGGTCTCGTACCTCTTAACAAGGGCACAAGCATGAAATCACAATTTCATCTCTTTAGAACATCACTTACGTTCCGTGACGTTTCAAAACATTTTCGGTGCCTTGCTTCTAAGCCATTAAGTATTTTTGCACTGAACTATCGTGTAGTCATCAGAACCGTGTATGTCAGATGTTCACAGCATCCACAGACGACGCTCGAGGTGCAGCACACCGAGTGGTGCATTAAGGACATAAGCCTTCTGCGCAGCAACGAGGACAATCCTCAGTTTTACAGACTTAGTCTGCAAAGTTTGCTACTATCAACTTTCAACTAAATTTTCTCTAGGAACATATAAAAACAGTAGAGCTATAGCGCAAGCTACATCGTAATTCGCAAAGACCATTAGACTATGTTCATGACAATTAGTTCAATTAATCATATTACTTAAGAACTCCCACTCAAAAAGTACATCTCTCTAGTCATTTGAGTGGTACATGATCCAAATCCACTATCTCAAGTCCGATCATCACGTTAGTCGAGAATAGTTTCAGTGGTAAGCATCTCTATGCTAATCATATCAACTATACGATTCATGCTCGACCTTTCGGTCTCATGTGTTCCGAGGCCATGTCTGCACATGCTAGGCTCGTCAAGCTTAACCCGAGTGTTCCGCGTGGCAACTGTTTTGCACCCGTTGTATGTGAACGTTGAGTCTATCACACCCGATCATCACGTGGTGTCTCGAAACGAAGAACTGTCGCAACGGTGCACAGTCGGGGAGAACACAATTTCTTCTTGAAATTTTAGTGAGAGATCACCTCATAATGCTACCGTCGTTCTAAGCAAGATAAGGTGCATAAAGGATTAACATCACATGCAATTCATAAGTGACATGATATGGCCATCATCATGTGCTTCTTGATCTCCATCACCAAAGCACCGACACGATCTTCTTGTCACCGGCGTCACACCATGATCTCCATCATCATGATCTCCATCAACGTGTCGCCATTGGGGTTGTCGTGCTACTCATGCTATTACTACTAAAGCTACATCGTAGCAAAATAGTAAACGCATGTGCAAGCACAAACGTTAGTTTAAAGACAACCCTATGGCTCCTGCCGGTTGCCGTACCATCGACGTGCAAGTCGATATTATCTATTACAACATGATCATCTCATACATCCAATATATCACATCACATCGTTGGCCATATCACATCACAAGCATACCCTGCAAAAACAAGTTAGACGTCCTCTAATTTTGTTGTTGCATGTTTTACGTGGTGACCATGGGTATCTAGTAGGATCGCATCTTACTTACGCAAACACCACAACGAAGATATATGAATTGCTATTTAACCTTATACAAGGACCTCCTTGGTCAAATCCGATTCAACTAAAGTTGGAGAAACTGACACTTGCCAGTCATCTTTGAGCAACGGGGTTACTCATAGCGATGAAACCAGTCTCTCGTAAGCGTACGAGTAATGTCGGTCCAAGCCGCTTCAATCCAACAATACCGCGGAGTCAAGAAAAGACTAAGGAGGGCAGCAAAAGGCACATCACTGCCCACAAAAACTTTTGTGTTCTACTCGAGAAGACATCTACGCATGAACCTAGCTCATGATGCCACTGTTGGGGAACGTCGCATGGGAAACAAAAATTTTCCTACGCGCACGAAGACCTATCATGGTGATGTCCATCTACGAGAGGGGATATTCGATCTACGTACCCTTGTAGATCGCACAGCAGAAGCGTTAAGAAACGCGGTTGATGTAGTGGAACGTCCTCACGTCCCTCGATTCGCCCCGCGAACCGTCCCGCGATCAGTCCCACGATCTAGTGCCGAACGGACGGCACCTCCGCGTTCAGCACACGTACAACTCGACGATGATCTCGGCCTTCTTGATCCAGCAAGAGAGACGGAGAGGTAGATGAGTTCTCCGGCAGCGTGACGGCGCTCCGGAGGTTGGTGATGATCTTATCTCGGCAGGGCTCCGCCCGAGCTCCGCAGAAACGCGATCTAGAGGTAAAACCGTGGAGATATGTGGTCGGGCTGCCGTGGCAAAGTTGTCTCAAATCAGCCCTAAAACCTCCGTATATATAGGGGGAAGAGGGGGAGCCTTGCCTTGGGGTCCAAGGACCCCCAAGAGGTTCGGCCGAGCCAAGGGGGGGAGCCCTCCCCTTCCAAACCGAATCCAACTAGGTTTGGAAGGAGGAGTCCTTCCCCCTTTTCCCAACTCCTCTTTTTTTTTTCTCTTTGATTTTCTTCCTATGGCGCATAGGGCCTTCTTGGGCTGTCCCACCAGCCCACTAAGGGCTGGTGCGCCACCCCCAAGGCCTATGGACTTCCCCGGGGTGGGTTGCCCCCCCGGTGAACACCCGGAACCCATTCGTCATTCCCGGTACATTCCCGGTAACTCCAAAAACCTTCCGGTAATCAAATGAGGTCATCCTATATATCAATCTTCGTTTCCGGACTATTTCGGAAACCCTCGTGACGTCCGCGATCTCATCCGGGACTCCGAACAACATTCGGTAACCAACCATATAACTCAAATACGCATAAAACAACGTCGAACCTTAAGTGTGCAGACCCTGCGGATTCAAGAACTATGTAGACATGACCCGAGTGACTCCTCGGTCAATATCCAATAGCGGGGCCTAGATGCCCATATTGGATCCCACATATTCTACGAAGATCTTATCGTTTGAACCTCAGTGCCAAGGATTCATATAATCCCGTATGTCATTCCCTTTGTCCTTCGGTATGTTACTTGCCCGAGATTCGATCGTCAGTATCCGCATACCTATTTCAATCTCGTTTACCAGCAAGTCTCTTTACTCATTCCGTAATACAAGATCCCGCAACTTACACTAAGTCACATTGCTTGCAAGGCTTGTGTGTGATGTTGTATTACCGAGTGGGCCCCAAGATACCTCTCTGTCACACGGAGTGACAAATCCTAGTCTTGATCCATACTAACTCAATGAACACCTTCGGAGATACCTGTAGAGCATCTTTATAGTCACCCAGTTACGTTGCGACGTTTGATACACACAAAGCATTCCTCCGGTGTCAGTGAGTTATATGATCTCATGGTCATAGGAACAAATACTTGACATGTAGAAAACAGTAGCAACAAAATGACACGATCAACATGCTATGTCTATTAGTTTGGGTCTAGTCCATCACATGATTCTCCTAATGATGTGATCCAGTTATCAAGTGACAACACTTGCCTATGGTGAGGAAACCTTGACCATCTTTGATCAATGAGCTAGTCAACTAGAGTCTTACTAGGGACAGTGTTTTGTCTATGTATCCACACATGCACTGTGTTTCCAATCAATCCAATTATAGCATGGATAATAAACGATTATCATGAACTAAGAAATTTAATAATAACTAATTTATTATTGCCTCTAGGGAATATTTCCAACAGTAATTACCTCATCAAGTTCTACTTTCCTCCCACTTACTTCTTTCGAGAGAAACTCTTTCTCTAGAAAGGATCCATTCTTGGCAACAAAGGTTTTACATTCGGATCTAAGATAGAAGGTATACCCAATAGTTTCCTTAGGGTATCCTATGAATACGGATTTCTCCGCTTTGGGTTCGAGCTTCTCTGGTTGAAGTTTCTTCACATAAGCATCGCAACCCCAAACTTTAAGAAACGACAACTTAGGTATCTTGCCAAACCATAGTTCATACGGTGTCGTCTCAACGGATTTAGACGGTGCCCTATTTAAAGTGAATGCTGCAGTTTCTAATGCGTATCCCCAAAATGATAGCGGTAAGTCGGTAAGAGACATCATAGATCGTACCATATCTAATAAAGTGCGATTATGATCTTCATACACTCCGTTGCGTTGCGGTGAGCCAGGCGGCGTCAATTGTGAAACGATTCCACACTTCCTTAGGTGTGTGCCAAACTCGTGACTCAAATATTCTCCTCCACGATCAGATCGTAGACACTTAATTTTTTTGTCATGTTGATTCTCAACCTCACTCTAAAATTCCTTGAACTTTTCAAACGTCTCAGATTTGTGCTTCATCAAGTAGATACACCCATACCTACTCAAATCATCGGTGAGAGTGAGAACATAACGGTAGGCTCCGCGAGCTTCAACGTTCATTGGACCACACACATCAGTATGTATTATTTCCAATAAGTCGGTCGCTCTCTCCATTATTCCTGAGAATGGAGTCTTAGTCATCTTTCCCATGAGGCACGGTTCGCATGTGTCAAATGATTCAAAGTCAAGAGACTCTAATAGTCCATCAGTAGAGCTTCTTCATGCGCTTAACACCGATATGACAAAGGCAGTAGTGCCACAAGTATGTGGGACTATCATTATCAACTTTATATCTTTTGGTACTAACACTATGAATATGTGTAGCATCACGATCGAGATTCATCAAGAATAAACCATTCACCAGCGGAGCATGACCATAAAACATATCACTCATATAAATAGAACAACCATTATTCTCTGACTTAAATGAGTAGCCGGCTCGCATTAAGCAAGACCCTGATACAATATTCATGCTCAAAGCTGGTACTAAATAACAATTATTAAGGTTTAAAACTAATCCCGACGGTAGATGTAGAGGTAGCGTGCCGACGGCGATCACATCGACCTTGGAGCCATTCCCGACGCGCATCATCACCTCGTCCTTGGCTAGTCTCTGCTTATTCCACAGTTCCTGCTTTGAGTTGCAAATGTGAGCAACAACACCGGTATCAAATACCCAGGCGCTACTACTTCTTCCCGGTAACAAATACTATTTGAGCGCTGGTAAGGTACACACCAATAACATGTATATCATATATACCTTTAACGTTGCCGGCCTTCTTGTCCGCTAAGTACTTGGGGCAGTTCCGCTTCCAGTGACCATTTCCCTTGCAATAGAAGCACTCAGTCTCAGGCTTGGGTCCATTCTTCTTCTTCTTCCCAACATCTGGCTTACCGGCTGGGCGCGGCAACGGCTTTGCCGTCTTTCTTGAAGTTCTTCTTACCCTTGCCCTTCTTGAAACTGGTGGTCTTGTTGACCATCAACACTTGATGCTCTTTCTTGTTTTCTAGTTCTGCAGACTTGAGCATCGAGTACAACTCGGGAATGGTCTTTTCCATCCCTTGCATGTTGAAGTTCAGCACAAAACCTTTGTAGCTTGGTGAGAGAGACTGGTGGATTATGTCAATTATAGCATCATCCGAAAGTTCGACTCCAAGTGAAGTCAGACGACCGTGTAAACCAGACATTTTGAGTATGTGCTCACTGACAGAACTGTTCTCCTCCATCTTACAGCTAAAGAACTTGTCGGAGACTTCATATCTCTCGACACGGGCATGAGCTTGAAAAACTAGTTTCAGCTCTTGGAACATCTCATATGCACTGTGTTGCTCAAAACGCCTTTGGAGCCCCGTTTCCAAACTGTATAACATGCCACACCTAACCAGAGAGTAGTCATCACTCCGCGTTTGCGAGACGTTCAGAATGTCCTGGGCTGCTGCGGGAGCAGGAGGGTCACCTAGCGGCGCATCAAGGACATAAGCCTTTTTAGATGCTGCAAGGATGAGCTTCAAGTTGCGAACCCAGTCCGCATAGTTGCTACCATCATCTTTCAGCTTGTTTTTCTCTAGGAATATGTTGAAATTGAGGTTGACGTTGGCCATCTACAATATTTATAAAGACAATTCTTAGACTAAGTTCATGACAATTAAGTTCATTTAATCAAATTAAGTATGAACTCCCACTTAAATCGACATCCCTCCAGTCATCTAAGTGATACATGATCCATGTTGACTAACCCGTGTCCGATCATCACGTGAGACGAACTAGTCATCATGGTGAGCAACTTCATGCTGATCGTATTCAACCATACGACTCATGTTTGACCTTTCGGTCTCTTGTATTCGAGGTCATGTCTGTACATGCTATGCTCGTCGAGTCAACCTAAGTGTTTCGCGTGTGTAAATCTGGCTTACACCCGTTGTATGCGAACGTTAGAATCTATCACACCCGATCATCACGTGGTGCTTCGAGACAACGATCCTTCGCAATGGTGCACACTTAGGGGAATACGTTCTCAAATTCTTTTAAGAGGGATCATCTTATTATGCTACCGTCCTTCTAAGCAATAAGATGAAAAACATGATAAACATCACAATGCAATCATATAGTGACATGATATAGCCATTACCATCTTTTCTCTTTCGATCTCCATCTTTAGGCATCGCATGATCATCATTGTCACCGGCGTGACACCATGATCTCCATCATCATGATCTCCATCATCGTGTCTCCATGAAGTCGTCACGCCAACTACTACTACCACTACTACTATAGCTAACCGTTAGCAATGAAGTAAAAGTAGTAAGCACATGGCATTGCATCTCATACAATAAATTAAGACAACTCCTATGGCTCCTGCCGGTTGTCATACTCATCGACATGCAAGTCGTGAAACCTATTACAATAACATGATCATCTCATACATCATACATGCAACAACACAACTTTGGACATATCACATCACATGACAAACCCTGCAAAAACAAGTTAGACGTCCTCTAATTGTTGTTGCAAGTTTTACGTGGCTGATTTGGGTTTCTAGCAAGAACACCTTCTTACCTACGTGACAGCCACAACGATGATATGCCAAAGATATTTACCCATCATAAGGACCCTTTTCATCAAATCCAATCCGACTAGAGTGGGAGAGACAGACACCTGCTAGCCACCTTTATGCACGGTGTGCATGTCTGTCGGTGGAACCAGTCTCACGTAAGCGTACGTGTAATGTCGGTCCGGGCCGCTTCATCCCACAATACCGCTAGAAAAGAATAAGACTAGTAATGGCAAGCAATGGACAAATCATCGCCCACAACCTTTTGTGTTCTACTCGTGCATAGAATCTACGCATAGAAAACCTGGCTCGGATGCCACTGTTGGGTAACGTAGCATAAATTCAAAATTTTCCTACGCCATATTCAGATCTTCCTACGGAGTGACCAGCAACGAGAGAGGGGTGAGTGCATCTTCATACCTTTGAAGATCGCTAAGCGGAAGCGTTGCTAGAACGCGGTTGATGGAGTTGTACTCGTGGCGATTCAGATCGCGGTGTGATTCCGATCTAGTGCCGAACCACGACACCTCCGCGTTCAACACACGTGCAGCCCGGTGACGTCTCCCGCACCTTGATCCAGCAAGGAGGAGGGAGAGGTTGGGGAAGATCTCCGGTAGCACGATGGTGTGGTGTCGATGGAGAGACGAGGTCTCCCGGTAGGGCTTCGCCAAGCACCGTGGGAGGAGGAGGAAGGAGGGGAGTAGGCCTGGGCCGAGGGAGAGAAGAAACGGTGTCCAAAACAGCCCGAAACCCCTCTCTATATATAGGAGGAGGGGAGGGGGGTGCCACACCTAGGGTTCCCACCCTAGGTGGTGCGGAAGGCCCCCTAGATGGGAGGTGCAGCGGCCAGGGTAGGGGGAGGGGGTGGCGCACCCCTAGGTGGGCCTTAGGCCCACCAGCGCCTAGGGTTTCCCCCCCTCTCCACCTCCTGGGCCTTGGGCCCCATTGTGGGTGGCGCACAAGCCCACTTTGGGCTGGTAGCCCTCCACCTTTTGGCCCATGCTACCTCTTGGGTGTGGTGGCCCCTCCTGGTGGACCCCCGGGGACATTTCCGGTGGTCCCGGTGGTCCCGGTACGCTACCGGTGATGCCCGAAACATTTCCGGTGTCCAAAACCATCCATCCTATATATCAATCTTTACCTACGGAACATTCCGGATCTCCTCATGACGTCCGGGATCTCATCCGGGACTCCGAACAACTTTCGGTAACCTCGTATAACATTTCCCTATAACCCTAGCATCATCGAACGTTAAGTGTGTAGACCCTACGGGTTCGGGAAGCATGCACACATGACCGAGACGCTCTCCAGCCAATAACCATCAGCGGGATCTGGATACCCATGGTGGCTCCCACACATTGCACGATGATCTCATCGGATGAATCACGATGTCAAGGATTCAATCAATCCCGTATACAATTCCCTTTGTATGTCGGTATAGAGCTTGCCCGAGATTCGATCTTCGGTATACCTATACCTTGTTCAATCTCGTTACCGGTAACTCTCTTTACTCGTTCCGTAGAACGTCATCCTGTGACTAACTCCTTAATCACATTGAGCTCATGATGATGTTCTACCAAGTGGGCCCAGAGATACCTCTCCGTCACATGGAGTGACAAATCCCGATCTCGATTCGTGCCAACCCAACAGACACTTTCAGAGGTACCCGTAGTGCACCTTTATGTCACCCAGTTACGTTGTGACGTTTGATACACCCAAAGCACTCCTACGCTATCCGGGAGTTGCACAATCTCACGGTCGAAGGAAAACACACTTGACATTAGAAAAGCTTTAGCATACGAACAATACGATCTAGTGCTATGCTTAGGATTGGGTCTTGTCCATCACATCATTCTTCCAATGATGTGATCCCGTTATCAATGACATCTAATGCCCATGATCAGGAAACCATGATCATCTATTGATCAATGAGCTAGCCAACTAGAGGCTTGCTAGGGACACCTTGTGATCTATTTATTCACACATGTATTATTGTTTCCTGTTAATACAATTATAGCATGAACAATAGACGATTATCATGAACAAGGAAATATGATAATAACCATTTTATTATTGCCACTAGGGCATATTTCCAACATGCATGTCACATACAATTCCTTCAGTCCTGCATTTTCATGAGTAACATTTGTGTTTTCCTCAAGTGAGGAATTTGATACCACGTGAGTAGTTGAAGAATTCGTAGCAATAGAAGCATTTGATGATTCTGGTGAAGAATTGGCAGTTTCACGTTTGATGCATTTAAGACATGGAGGAATTAATTCAACCTAAGCAGCACTGATCTGTTGAGTGAGTAATGAATCATTTTCCATTTGAAGATCACCATGAGACATCCTCATCTTCTCAAAATCAAGTTTCCTTTGAAGGAATTCGTAGGAAAGTTTCTCATGATCAGCGAGGAGTGTGCCATGACGATCTTCAAGATTATCAAATCTAGACTAAAGACTTCTCATATCTTCTGTGAGGATTTGGGTAAGATTCATTTTATCGTTCAACATGTCATCGCTTCTGTCTAGCAGTTTCTCAAGGTTTTCAAGGGCAGTTTGTTGTTTAGTTGCAATGATAGCAAGTTTACTGTAACTGGGTTTTTTATAGTCATCAGGTTCACAGTCACTTGAATCAAAGGAGGAAGTATCATTCGGTACCTTTGAACCTTTTTCCATGAAGCAATAGGTTGGGGCGAAGTCATCAGCATAGTCATCAGTGTGGATGGCGTTGTCGTTTTCTTCAAGGTTGAAGATTGACTTGCCTTGGTTTTTCCCTTGAAGAGGAAAGGGGGATGAAGCAAAGTAGAAGTAAGTATTTCCCTCAGTTTGAGAACCAAGGTATCAATCCAGTAGGAGTATCAAGATGAGGCACCAATGCGCCTGCGCAAAAACAAACAAACTTGCACCCAACGCGATAAAGGGGTTGTCAATCCCTTCACGATTACTTGCAAGGTGAGATCTGATGGTGATGAAAGGTAAATAAGTAAAAGTGAAGCAATGTATTTTTGTATGTAGATCTGAATATATGATGTGTAAAATAGACCCGGGGGCCATAGTGTTCACTAGAGGCTTCTCTCATGATAGCAAGTATTACGGTGGGTGAACGAATTACTGTCGAGCAATTGATATAATCACACAAAGTCAAGACGCTATCTAAGGCAATGATCATACATATTAGCATCACGTCCGAGACAAGTAAACCGATACTGTCTGCATCTACTACTATTACTCCACACATCGACCGCTATCGAGCATGCATCTAGTGTATTGAGTTCATAACAAACAGAGTAACGCCTTAAGCAAGATGACATGATGTAGAGGGATAAATTCATGCAATATGATATAAACCCCATCTTTTTACCCTTGATGGCAACAACATGATGCGTGCCTCGCTACCCTTTTTGTCACTGGGCGAGGACACCGCACAGTATGAACCCAAAACCAAGCACTTCTCCCATTGCAAGAACTATAGATCAAGTTGGCCAAACGAAACCCATAACTCGAATAGAATTACAAGGATACGAAATCATGCATATAAGAAATCAGAGGAGACTCAAATAATATTCATAGATAATCTGATCATAAATCCACAATTCATCGGATCTCGACAAACACACCGCAAAAGAAAGTTACATCGGATAGATCTCCATGAAGATCATGGAGAACTTTGTATTGAAGATCCAACAGAGAGAAGAAGTAGGGATGGCACCCGCAGGGTATGGGTACGGGTGGAGCCTCCCCATACCCTTACTCGCCCCGTCTGATATTACCCATCACCCTTATCCATACCCATCAATGGGTACAATTTTTTCCCATACCCGTTACCCGACAGGGTAGACGGGTACCCGCGGGTAAAATTACCCATATTTGCAAACATCAATTTAAACAACTTATAGTTATAAAATGCATTGTATTGTATATTTTACAAATATAGATTATAACTACAACACATACTTATAAAACAACATCATATAGTCATAAACAACAACACATAGGCATACACTTTCAATTCATAAATTATTGACATAGTGTATATTGTAGAGATAATTTTGAGTTTATATAGATTTTATATGGGTACATGGGTATATGGGTATGGGTTATATGATCCCATACCCGTACCCGCTCTACCCGATGGGTTTTAGATTTTCCTATTTATATACCCATGGGTAAGTTTTTGTCCCATACCCTTACCCTAATAGGGTTTTTACCCGCAGGGTACGTGGGTAATGGGTACCCATTGCCATCCCTGAGAAGAAGCCATCTAGCTACTAGGTATGGACCCGAAGGTCTGTGGTGAACTACTCACGCATCATCGGAGAGGCAATGGTGTTGATGAAGAAGCCCTCCGTGTCCGAATCCCCCTCCGGAAGGGCACGAGAACGGTCCCCAGATGGGATCTCGCGGAGACAGAAGCTTGCGGCAGCGGAAAAGTATTTTCGTGTCTCTCTCTGGAGGTTTCAGGATTTTAGGGAATTTGTAGGCGAAAGAGGTAGGGCAGAGGAGGCAAGGGGGCCCCACGAGCCTGCTAGGCGCGGGCCCTGCTACCTCTTGAGCTTGCGTTGGTTTTTCCCTTGAAGAGGAAAGGGTCATGCAGCACAGTAGCAGTAATTATTTCCCTCAATTTTGAGAACCAAGGTATCAATCCAGTAGGAGAATCAAGTCAAGTGTCTAGAGTACCTGCGCAAACACAAACGAGCTTGCACCCAACGCTATAAAGGGGTTGTCAATCCCTTCAAGATTGATTGCAAAGTGAGATCTGAAGGCGGAAAGTGCAACGAAGTAAAAGTGTAAGGCTGAAAATATGATTTGAAGTAGACCCGGGGGCCATAGTGTTCACTAGAGGCATCTCTCAAAATAGAAAATATTACTGTGGGTGAACAAATTACTGTCGAGCAATTGATAGAACTGCGCAAAGTCATGACGATATCTAAGGCAATGATCATACATATAGGCATCACGTCCGAGACAAGTAGACCGATACTTTCTGCATCTACTACTATTACTCCACACATCGACCGCTATCCAGAATGCATCTAGTGTATTGAGTTCATGACGAACAGAGTAACGCCTTAAGCAAGATGACATGATCTAGAGGGATAAACTGAAATCAATGATGTAAACCCCATCTTTTACCCTTGATGGCAACAACAGGATGCGTGCCTCGCTACCCCTTCTGTCACTGGGTGAGGTCACGCACGGTATGAACCCAAAACCAAGCACTTCTACCATTGCAAGAATCATAGATCAAGTTGGCCAAACCAAACCCACAACTCGAAGAGAATTACAAGGATATGAAATCATTCATATAAGAGATCAGAAGAAACTCAAATAAGATTCATAGATAATCTGATCATAAATCCACAATTCATCAGATCTTGACAAACACACCGCAAAGAAGATTACATCAGATAAATCTCCATGAAGATCATGGAGAACTTTGTATTGAAGATCCAAGAGAGAGAAGAAGCCATCTAGCTACTAGCTATGGACCCGAAGGTCTATGGTGAACTACTCATGCATCATCGGAGAGGCAATGGTGTTTATGAAGAAGCCCTCCATATCCGAATCCCCCTCCGGTAGGGCACCAGAACGTGCCCCAGATGGGATCTTGCGGAGAGAGAAGCTTGCGGCGGCGGAAAAGTATTTTCGTGGATCTCCCACGTAGTTTTCGATTTTTCGGGAATTTATAGGCGAAAGAGGTAGGGCAGACGAGCCATAGGGGGCCCACAAGCCTACTAGGCGCGGCCCCCCCTGGCCTCGCCTAGGGGGCTTTTGGCCTCCCCTGGTGGCCTCTGCCTTGGTTCTCACATCCCGTGCGTATCTTCTGTTCCGGAAAAAATCTTTTCGGAAGTTTTATTCCGTTTGTACTCCGTTTAATATTCTCCTCTGAAAAGGTTCGAAAACACGGAAAAAATAGGAACTGGCACTTGGCACTGATTTAATAAGTTATTCCTAGAAAAGATATAAAAGGCATACAAAACATCCAAAGTTTGACAAGATAATAGCATGGAACCATAAAAAAATATAGATACGTTGGAGACGTATCGGCCCCCCCCTAGGGCGCGCCTAGGGGGCTCGTAACCTCCCACGAGACCTCCTGCCTTGGTTCTCAAGTCTCTTCCGTATCTTCTGTTATGGAAAAAATCATTCCACAGGTTTTATTCCGTTTGGAATCCGTTTAATATTCTCTTCTGAAAAACGTCAAAAACACGGAAAAAACAGAAACTGGCACTAGACAGTGAGTTAATAGATTAGTCCCAAAAATGATATAAATTGGCATATAAATGCATATAAGACATCCCAAATTGATAATATAATAGGATGGAACAATCAAAATTTATAGATATGTTGGAGACGTATCAAACATCAATACGAGAGTCATGCTCAGTTGATACTCCTTCATTTACTTTGGACACCCTTTCCCAGATTAGTTTTGCTGAGCCTAAAGCACTCACTCTGCCATACTGACCTTTGCTTACATGGCCACAAATGATATTTTTTGCTTGAAAATAAAGTTGCTTGAATTTCTTCACATCAACAGCAGAGACAGTAGCAGTGATGCGAGGAACACCATGTTCCACAATATACCAGAGATCATTGTCAATAGCTTGTAGATGCATCTGCATCTTCGTCTTCCAGAAGGGAAAGTCCTTTCCTTCGAAAGTAGGACATCCTGCAGTAACCTTGATCATGCCTGCAGTCGACATACCTAAAACTGTAGGTGGTTAAACCAAAATCACACATAACAAGGGAGTACCTTGCTCTGATAACAATTGAAAGTGTGTTATATCGACTAGAGGGGGGTGAATAGGAGATTTTTAGAATTTCATCAGTGAGGAAATTCTTTTCAGGAAATTCCTCACTGATGAATAACTTGCAGCAGAATAACAAAGGATCAGGGGTGCAAAGTATCACTACAGCGGTTTTCAATATGAGGAATATGAAAAACAGTTTGCACAGTACGCATGCACAAACTAAGCAGGTGATGATTAACTCGCGTGAAGAATTTGAGTTTGAGGAAATTCAGAGAATGTCTTCAGCAAATTCTTCAAATAGAGACAATGAAAGTATTCAACATACAATATTGAGGAATTGAAAGAGTTGAAGGAATAGAACCCGTATCATAGTGAAGACAGTGATTGATGACCTAGTTCCAACTGTTGTGACAAGTGTACGTTTGGTTTGGAGTGTCTTGTTATTGAAACCAAAGGACACACATTCCCTACCGTATTCTCCTTGAGCTAAGGACACACAGTCCTCGCCCAACACTCGTGGTAAGTCTTCAGGGCAGACTTCCAAACCCTCACAAACTTGGTCACTCGGCGATCCACAATGGACTATTGGATTGCTCTAGACCATGACGCCTAACCGTCTAGAGGATGCACAATCATCAAAGGTAAAAGGCTTCAGTTCCACACAGGAACAAATTCTTCAGTGATGCTCAATCACTTGGTTTTGGTTTGTGGTTTGGTGTTTGGGGTATTTCCTCACTGATGATTTACTCTCGAAGACTGTGAAGAATTTGGCTTGCTCTAAATGACAAGTGTCAGTTTCTCGCGGAGCAGCCAACCAACTAATGGTTGCGGGGGCGGCTATTTATATCCTGGGAGCATCCCGACATGATTTGACATTAATGCCCTTAAATAATACGACTGTTGGTGTGGATAAGATCAGTGATGTGGCGCGAATTGCAGCAACGGTCGGGACCCTCAACTGTGAGAGTCCTGATGTCTCTCTTATTCCTCACTTGAGGCTTTTGGTAGGATTAGGCTTCGGTTGAGCATCATGAGGAAATTCATTCCGAAGTGTTACCTCGACCCCCTTTAACAGTACGGTGTTCCTATGACTCAAGAGTGAAGAAAATGAAACAAAAATAATAAATCTTCACGCTTCAAAGTCTTCGGATCGTTTTTCTTCAGGACACACCGAATTCCTCATCTTCAATATCTTCATGAGGAATATCAATTGCATCGCAATTTCTTCGCGATCAAAGTCTTCAGCAGAAGACCAATTTCTTTAGCCAAAGATATACATTTTTAGGGGTCGATATTCATCGTATAATTCAAACTCCTCAACGACTTACAGATCATGTGTACTCTCATGAACACATTAGATACTTAACCTATAAGTCTTCAAACCACCAAAATTACTAAGGGGTACTAGATGCACTTACACGATTCTTATGAATCGGTTTCAGATCATTGCAAGTAAATGGTTTGGTCTTCAATGGCCAAACAAAATCAGTAGCATAAATGTCACCCTCATCGTCCGAGTGATCACTATCATATTCAACCATATTTACCTTTGGACGATTAGTTTTATATCTATGCACTTCTTTAAGATCTTTACTTCGTCTTTCCTGAGCCAAAGCCCTTTGCAAAACTTGGTTGATACTTAAAAACTCATAGCCTTCTAGCTTTTCTCTTATGTGAGTTTGCAAACCATTAAGCACACGATCTGCCAAGTCTCTCTCGGTTATCACCAAACTATAACACCGGTTTTTTGTATCTCTAAGTCTCTTGACATAATCGGAGACCGATTCATCATGCTTCTGTTTAACCGATGTAAGATGTGATAACTTAAGTTCATTGTCGCCGCTATAAAAATGATCATGAAATTTCTGCTCTAGCTATGACCACACACGGATAGAGCCATGTGGTAAGGAAGAAAATCATGAAAATGCAGTACCATTTAAGGACAAAGGAAACAAATGCACTTTCAAGTCATTCAGTGAACCTTCTTCACCTAACTGGGCTAAGTACTGATTAACATGCTCCCATGTGGTTCTTGTGCCCTCTCCATTAAATTTAACAAAATCTGGGATTTTATATCCTGGAGGGCACTGTATTGCATCGAAGTACTCAGGATACGGTTTTTGATAAATCCGATTCCTAGGTAATTCAACACCAACGTTTTATCGAAGCATTTTAGCCATCTCCTCTCTGAAATTAGCTATAGCGTCGTCTGTAGTGGACGATGAAGCTTACTACAGTGGTATTGGAGGTGTAGGATTACTAGCGGAAGGTAGGAACTGTGGCACATATGATGAACCATAATTCGGCAATGGTCTAGCAACACTTGCACCTATAGGTAACGCTTGGTTCGGTGTTGCCACCAAACTTGGTATGCTCATGATAGAACTAATTGGTGAAGCCACAACCTGGTTTGTTTGAGCAGGATGATAATTCATTGGTATGGTAGGTGCCGATGCAATAGGTAAAGACAGATTAAGGTTTTCTGCACTACTCGACATATTTATATTATGAGCAGATGATTGAGGCATATTCTTCTGAGCAGCAGTATTTTCCAAGAAAGATTGATAAACCAGATTGTTACCATTGGCAATACGACTCTCAATCTCAGCCCATTGCTCAAGAGAAAAGGTAGTACTTACAGGGGGTTTAACCTGCTCGCTTGAAGAGGAGGGAACTTGATTTTTCCAATCGGAGTGATATTACCTTGGCGATCCTTCCTGAAGTTTTCGAGGAACTCTTGCAGCTCATTCTACTCACGTGCCTTCTTGTACTCCTCATAGGCTTGGCGATGATCGACCGATAATTCATGAAGCTTGGGCTTAATGATGTTATCGGCGTTTACCTCAGATGGGTTAGGAAGATTAGACATGATGGTTGATTTGTTGTCCCCAGCGGAATCACCAAAAAGTGTGTTGACACACGAACACGTCACGTGTACCCTCGATGCCGAGGGTGATGCACCATGGCTCACGTCGAAGGAGATCCGACCAACATCGCGATACGCAAGACAGTCGGCGGATGCTTTTGAAGACCCGAAACCCCACACGCCCGGGAGGGACCCCGTTAGGGAGTGCGGCGGCTATGGGCTGCCCTAGTTTGATTCGCTCACCCCTAGAGCCTCGGGATTCACAGCTCTCAAATTCGAGGAACAGCGAAGAATGAGAGATGAAAACGATGGGAGGATAAAACGTAGATGAAAAAGTAGTATATTGATGTTTCGATTGTGTTGTTTAATCGGCCATCACCCCCAACATATATAATAGGCGGCTAGACTTCCCGTATAAGCAAAGGATTCATCTAGGCTTTCCATACAAGAAAACTAGAGCAAATCACGTCCTAGAGTCCTACTTCTAGTCTAACTCGGATTCAGCCCAAATCTGGCCCAATCTTCTATCTTGTTCCTTGTGTGGGCAGTGAAATCCGCATATGACCTCCGATTGAGATGATTTATATATCAAAATCGACCGTCTTGATGATATGAATAACTCTCATGTTGATCACTTTTCCAAATAAGGTCATTTTGAATACTCCACGAAGTCATCTTCAACTTTGAATCGGCCTCGGTCATATAGCGGACTGGACCGTCCGAGTGTTGTAGCATCCCTGCAGGCCGTGCACTACCTCAGATGAAAATGACCTTAAAAGAAAATTTGACCATTTTGACATTACAAAAAAGTTTCATGTTGAACACTTTCCCATCCGAGGCCATCTAGATGACCATATAGGCAAATCTCTACCTTCTGGTTGAATCACTCGGATTCGGAGCCCCTTTTAGTCGATCGAGTGCTTTTCACTCGGACAACAATTTTCACTCTGAATCCATGACTCCTTGACCGAAATTCCACTCATATTTGGAAACTTTTCACTCGGTCATCAAGACTTCACTCGGATAGCTATACTTTCACTCGGAAATTCATGTATCTCATCCAAGTTCCACTCGTGTTTAGAAACTTTTCACTCGGGTGGCAAACTTTCCACTCGGATGGCAAACTCCACTCGGATAGCAAACTTTCTACTCGGATGGCAAACTCCACTCGGATGACAAACTTTTCACTCGGATGGCGAACTCCACTCGGATGGCGAACTCCACTCGGATGGCGAACTCCACTCGGATGGCAAACTTTTCACTCGGATTCCTGAGTGAAACTTCAGCATGATCTTGTTTTGTCCCTTCACATTGCACACGAATCCGGATTGAGACAAAATATATATCAGAAGACATCGGCTTGACGAGGCGAACACAATTCCTGTTGAACATTTTTCCATATGAGGTTGTCTTGTGAGCTTAATAGGCCGAACAGTACTCTGAATATGAAATCTCAGCACTTCGAACACAGTTTCGGCCTTCAATATCAGATTGGACAGCGATGGCCCAAACTCCAAAAATATTCTTGTCAACACCACAAAAATCTTTGATGTGGAGCACTTCTTCCTTTGAATCCATCTTAATAAGATTTTCTTCCATGCCAAAATCTGGTGTCAATAGAGTAGAATTGACATCCTTCACAACGGTCTACAAGCTCCTTGGCCATTTCACCCGCACGTGGCCAGAAGAATCTAGCTCGGAATGCTTTGGAAATGATGGCTCTGGAGGATGGATGATGACCACAAGTTCCCGAGTGAATTTCCTCCAAAATCAGTCGGCCTTCCTCAGGGGAAATGCACCGCTGAGCAACGCCACACACACTTTCCATATATAGTTGATGTCCCATGACCGTGAAAGCTTTTGATCTGCGGACAATTTGTCTAGCTTCGTCTTCATCTTCGGGTAGCTCTTGCCTCAGGATATATGCAATATACGACACTGTCCAATCGGGCGTGACCACTCGAATCTCCATGATCAGATCGACAACCGCTGGGATTTCAACTTCAGTCGGATCAACTATGCTTGTAGGTTGAGGAGGTTCTTGTGTGAATGGATCTTCTTAGACCGAAGCGGTGTGTATGTGCTCCAGACAAACATCACTGCGCACAATTTTTTGAGTGGACCCAATTTTTTCCAATTCATCAGCAACTTGATTCTTCAACCGAGGAATGTGATAAAGTTCCAAACCTTCAAACCTTTTCTCAAGTTTTCTTACTGCATTGCAGTATCCAGTCATGGCAGGGTTTCTCACATCCCACTCTTTCGTTACTTGATTAACCACTAGATCCGAGTCGTCGTATACCATCAAGCGTCGGACGCCGAGTGAGATGGCCATACGCAACCCGTAAAGTAGGGCTTCATACTCTCCCTCATTGTTAGAGTAATCAAAGAGAATCTGCAATACGTAACTGAGCTTGTCGCCCTTCGGGGATATAAGAACTACGCCTGCACCAAAACCACTCAGCATCTTCGAGATGTCAAAGAACATAGTCCAGTCTGCTGAGTGAGTAGGGGCTGGTTGTCGTTGCTCCACCCATTCAGCCATGAAATCTGTCAGAGCTTGAGATTTGATGGCTTTCTTGGCTTCGAACTTTATGTCGCGATATAATAGCTCCATTGCCCATTTCACAACTCGGCCCGATGCATCCCGATTGTGAAGGGCTTCTGACAATGGGCCATCGCTGACCACAGACACCGAGTGACCTTGAAAATAATGAGCTACCTTATTTGCAGTCACGTAAATCCCATAAAGAAGCTTCTGATAATGGGGATATCTCTGCTTGGAAGGAGTCAATACCTCAGAAACATAATATACCGGGCGCTGAATCTTGTAAGGCTTGCCTTCCTCCTCTCGCTCGACTATCAGGACTGTGCTGACAACTTGATTTGTAGCCGCGATGTATAACAGGAGTGGCTCTTTGCTATGCGGAGCAGCAAGAACTGGCTGGATGGATAGTAGAGTCTTTAACTCGACGAATGCAGCTTCTGCTTCGGGAGTCCACTCTATGGTATCTGACTACTTCATGAGTCGGTATAATGGTAAGGCTTTCTCTTCGAGTTGAGATATGAATCTGCTTAATGCTGCCAAACATCCTATAAGCTTCTCGACGTCGTGCACTCGCACGGGCCTTTTCATTCGGACGATTGCCCCAATCTTTTCAGGGTTAACATCGATTCCTCGTTCGGAAACAAGAAAAACGAGTAACTAGCTGTTGGGGACTCCGAATGTGCACTTGGCAGGGTTGAGCTTGACGTCGTACCTTCGAAGGTTGGCAAACGTTTCAGCCAAGTTAGTCAGCGGGTCGGAACCTTTATGTGACTTGACTACGATATCGTCCATGTATGCCTCCATGTTCGACTAATCTGGTCGAGGAGGCATTTCTGAATCATGCGCATAAAAGTGGCTCTTGCAATTTTGAGACCGAATGGCATAGTGATGTAGCAGAAGCACCCAAACGAGGTGATGAAGGTTGTTTTTATTTCATCTGGGACATACAGACGGATCTGGTGGTACCCAGAGTAAGCATCTAAAAAAGATAATCGCTCACATCCCGCAGTCGAGTCGACAATCTGATCTATGCAGGGGAGTGGGTAGTGGTCTTTCGGGCAGACCCAACTGATATGCTTGAAGTCGATGCACATTCGGAGTGACTTGTCCTTCTTGGGCACCATGACAACATTCGCGAGCCACTCGGAGTGGTAAACCTCGTGAATGAACTTGGCCTCTAGGAGCTTAGCCACTTCCTCGCCGATTGCTTTCCTTTTTTGCATGGCGGACCGACGCAGATGTTCTTTGACAGGTCGAGCTCTGGGGTCGAACCTCAGTCGGTGCTCAACCAGTTCCCTGGGTACACCAGGCATGTCAGTGGGCTTCCATGCGAAGATGTCCTAGTTCTCACGGAGGAACTAGATGAGCTCGACTTCCTATTTAGCATCAAGAGTTGTTGAGATGTTGGTTGGTGCAGCCGTAGGATCCGTCGGGTGGATGCTGACCTTCTTGATTTCGCCTGCCGGCTGGAATGCAAACTCGGAAGCTGGCTTCTTCGAGCGCATCAGTTCGGCTGGATGTGTTGTCTACCAGTACTCATCGAGCTCTGCCATTGCCTTCTACTGGCCGGCGATCTTGGAGCCCTGCTGCAAACATTATTCTGCTCTCTGCCGATCGTCGGAGATGGTGATGACTCCCTTCGGCCCTGGCATTTTCATCTTCAAATAAACGTAACATGGTCGGGCCATGAAACGTACATATGCTGGACGACCGAGTATGGCATGGTAGGCACTCTGGAAGTCCACCACCTCGAATGTGAGTTTCTCCTTGCGGAAGTTCTTGTCAGAGCCGAAGACGACATCAAACGTGATCTGGCCGAGTGACTTGGCCTTCTTCCCTAGGATCACTCCGTGAAACTGCATATTGCTGTCACTGAGCTTGGACATCGGAATGCCCATCCCCTTGAGAGTGTCGGCGTACATGATGTTCAAACCACTCCCTCCATCCATCAACACCTTGTGGAGTCGAACTCCTTCTACCACTGGGTCGACAACAAGAGCCTGGCGTCCCGGAGTGGGTACATGGGTCGGGTGATCTGACTGGTCGAAGGATATGGCGATCTGTGACTACTTGAGATACTTTGGGGCAGAAGGAGCTGCCATGTTGATCTCTTGGTTGACCACTTTTAGTCGACTCTTGCTTTCGACATCAGCAAAGATCATCAGAGTGGCATGGACCTTTGGGAAGGGGTCTTCTTGTTCTTCATCCTCTTTCTCTTGGTCTTTCTCACCCGAGAGATCCTCTCCAAATCTCTCGATCAACAACCTACACGGTCGTGTGGTATGTTTAGGCACTATGGTGTTGCCTTGTTCATCTATCTTCGTGTGGATTGCACACGGCTGATCAAGGAAATCTGGTGCCGACTTCTTCTTGAATTTCTTGGGGGGACTTGGCTCTTTCCCTTTTCCTTGAAATTTCCCGCTCCCAGAGCGGCTGCTTCTGCCGGCGGTGTGCGCTCCACCTTCTGCTTCTGCTTTCGGTTGGAATTGGCATCTCCGTCAACGGCTTGGCCTTTGCCGCTGCGGAGGCGGTCTTCTTCTTCTCCATTGGCATAGTGGGTCTCTATCTCCATCATCTTGCTCATAGACATATCTCCTGTCTGACCGAACTTCAAATACAACTCATGGTACCTGACGCCTGCCTTGAAAGCGCAGACTGTCTGATGCTCGGCGACGTTCTCCACCGTGTGGTGGAGAGTGGTCCAGCGCTGGATGGAATCGCGCAAAGACTCACTCGGCTTATGGATACAATGTTGTAGCTCGGAGAGACCAGCAGGGCGCTTGGAGGTGCCCTCAAAGGTCTTGATGAACACTCGGGCCAAATCTACCCAGTAGTATATGCTTGACAGAGCTTGTTGACTCAGCCAGGCACGGGCCTAACCATCCAGCATCAGGGGCAAGTGCTTCATTGCGATGTTGTCTTTGCTGCCGCCAATCTAAACTGCCACTCGGTAATCATCTAGCCACGTTTCTGGCTTGGATTCTTCAATGAACTTGCTTATTCCGGCCGCCAACCTAAAGTTGGGGGAATATCAGCGGAGCGGATTGCTCGGCTGAAACACTCGGGGCCGGAGATGACAGAGCCACTTCCACTCGGACAATCACCATCATATGCGTCACGATGGGCTCGGCCTCTATCGACTCTCTTCTGAGTGAGATAGTCCCTTACATCACGCCTTTGGTCACGGTCGTCGCCCACCGATCGACTTTTGTCGTAGCGCCGGAGCGCGTATGAACCACTCCGCGGAGGAGAGCGCGAGGGATGGCGAGTCTCGCGATTGAACCAGGGGGGGAAGCGGATTCCGCCCCTAGTCTCTGTGTCGATCTTCTCGGTGATCTCCTCCTCTACGATGCTGGGGAGAACTTGGGCTGTAAACCGACCGAACTGTGTCTGCTCAGACGGAATTGTTGTACAGTCTGTTGTGAGACTAAGATACAGCGGAATTCTGCTGATGTGCCGCCTGCAACAGGGCACGGATCTTCTGCACTCCTATGCCCGCTTCTTAATTTGACGGCTGGATGGAGTCCACGATCCTTGCGGCCGCAGCCAAGTTGAGGACAGGTGTGCATAAGACCTCAATGTTGTCGTGATGAGAATGCCGACCGGATGCTGGAGGGCGCGGATGATGACGCACACCCGAAGTCTCTCTGGTTTCCCGCTTGTCCTGATTGGTCCTTGGAGGGCTCTCGTGTGAGCCAGCCATGCAAATATCTGCCACAGGGCCGCAGCTCTCGCGCTCGGAATAAGAGCCAGACGGATCTGACACCGAGTGAGATGCAACACACAGAGGTGTAGCAGGTTGAATGGCCGCCACCTACAGCGAAGACGCTTGACGCATGAGTGCATGACGCACCTAGTGTTGGAGCCGCGGGCAACCGAATCACTTGTTGCATCATGCGATGGGTAGAACAGTCGACGACAGAGTCACGGTTGGCGAAGAAGAATTCCGCATGAACTAGCGCGGAACAACGTCGTCCCGCGAACTGGAAGCGCCTCGACGTCGAGAGGCGCCTCCCGAAGCCATGCCGAATCATCGGCGACGAAGACGAGTGTGCCGAACACGATCTCATGACCAAGGCACAAATCAACGCCGGAAGACATGGTGAAGGAGGAAAAACACAAACTTGCCGGAACTCGCCTAGACGCCTGCTCCATGGTGTGCGCCAACTGCCGTGGGTACAAGCCTGACCGTAGATGTGTAGGGTACGAAAGTGGAGAGCGGAGTCCTAGCTACTGCAAGGTTGTATGAGTTCAGGCCCCTCTGTGGTGGAGGTAACAGCCCTACGTCTCAGTGCTCTGAAGCTTTAGTGTCGATTGGAATACATCTGTTACAGAATGCGAACCCTTGTGCCAGAGGGGAGGGGTGGCTTATATAGAGTGCACTGCCCCTCATAAGTATCCAACCTTCAAGGGTACTATAAGTGAGATGAATGCATACGCTACAGGTAACGTATGCCATAAATGACATTTACTACAGTAGTCTAACGCGTGACCGTTAGCCTCACTGGAGTGGCTTCTGGCCTTCTATGTCGACTGGCTTCTGGTCTTCACCGAGTGGAATCCAGTCATCGAGTATAAGATAATCGTCCGAGTGGTTCTCTACCGAGTGGACCAGAGGTTGTCTTAATCCAGTCGGTAGGTATCTTGTGATCCTCAAGCTAATAATGAGGAGCCCTTGGGTAGGACTTATAGGTCAGGCCTATGACCCTACCCTAGGGCTGTAACCCCATCAGGTGCTGACAACAAGAGTTTGCTTAATACTCCTATGTGTTGGACAACATTGGTTCTCGCTGAGGGAAATACTTATCTCTACTTTGTTGCAGCTCCTCTCCTCTTCGGGGAAAATTCGTACGCAATTTACAAGTTGCAGGAAAAATTTCTGGCGCCGTTGCCGGGGAGTTCATAAAATTCTTATCAGGTTCCTTCACACAAATTATCATTCAGATGTTCTAATTTTTATTTTCTTTATATTTTCTTGCTTAAATACCAAAAACATAAAAAAATATTTCTCTTTGCTAGTTTACTTGCTTGCTTGTTACTATGGCTAGCTAGTTCTTCTCTTGTTCCGTGTACTTCCGAGAATGCGGTTTTTAACTTTATACAAAGGGGAGGAGAAAATTTAAAAGGTGCTTGGCATAGGATTTGCAATGTTCAAAATAGATCAACTCGTAGGCAATCCACCAACATATTTCTTCATAATTTCTATGTGGGTATTACTACTTGGCATGGATTTGTGCTTGATACTATTACGGTTGCTAATGTTTTAATGAGTTGTACTTCGTATGCTTTCAATGCCATGGAAAATTTGGTAGGATCACCATGTATTACTATTAATGAAACAACATTGACTTTGGAACATGTTATGCAAAGGCTATAAATTATTGAAAATATAATGCCTACTATAGAATAAAATGAGGAATTAGAGAAAAAGATCCACAATCATATTACTCAATTTGTACCAAAGGTAGGTATTACTTTCAAAACAGTAAATGAGAAGGATACAATAATTAATGAGAGTGTGGAGCAAGGTCTCTATAGAATTGATAAAATGGAGAAGACATTGGTAAAATGGGTTCCGCTTTCAGTCCCTCTAAAATTAATGATATGACTTCTCCCAATAAAATCACGAAGTTATATATGTTCCTAAGCATATGAGCGTCACTCCTAGTAAAAGAAACAAAGATCTTAAAATGATTAGTGTGCACCCTAATCTCATACGCATGATAAAAGAACCTATCGTCAAACCTCCTCTCTTTGTTCCTAGGAGCGTGGTAATCAGTAACTTATGAGATAAAATTCCTAGGAAGCGTGGTTGTGATTGAGGAGTTTAATTTCAAGGATGACATTCCTTGATACTATGCATTATGCCTGGCTAGGGGCGTAAAATGATAGTGCGTGTTAGGAGGCATCCCAACAGTTATCTTTAAAAAATTGTTCTACTGTATCTCATTTTGTGTTGACACAATTACTGCTACTGTAATTATTGTGTTTTCACATTTTAGTTAGTGTTTATTCCAAGTAAATCCTTTGGGATGATTCGCAAGATAGTAGATTTCACTAGTGGGGACAGGGCCTATAGTCCCGGCCCGTAAGGGGCTTTAGTCCCGGTTTACCAACCAGGACCAAGGAGGCGGGACTAAAGGCCTAACCTTTAGTCCCGGCCCTGTTCCAAGCCGGGACCAAATGTGCTCCACGTGGGCGCCTCGGAGGGAGTACCTTTAGTCCCGCTTCTACTTACAAACCGAGACTAAAGGATCCGTCTGTTTATTTTGTTTGTTTGACCCGAAAAGGTATTTTTTTTATTTTTTTTCAAATTTTATTTTTCAATATTTTTTATGTTTTATTCCAATTTTCAAATCTTTGAATTATTTGACAATTTAATCTCTAATCACTCATCCTCACTTCTCTAGCGTGGATCACTCATTTCAAATCGTCTAACTTCCCGGCCGATCACCCATCCTTTCACTGCTTCAGCCCGAACACGCTTAACTTTCTGGTTCTATCGCCCTAGTTGCCAAGTGTGCACTTGTTGTTTTCCTGACAATAGTAAGCTATCAATCCTAAACAACTTGGGTCTTGATGTCATGTCACATGATTTAATTTTTTGAATTACAAACAATTATGAAAATAAACTTAATAAGTAACAATAATAGTGAATTTCAATGAAAAACAACCTAATATTTTTAAATAAAATTATTTTTCTTTTTTTTTTTGGAAAAAACTTCTTTTTGAAATAACTTTTTTTCCATTTGGAATTTTGAGCATGTGAGAAAACTTCACCGGGCAAGCCCGGGTGAAATCGAGTACCAATTGTTTCTAGTTTTTTTTTGATATATTCATTTTTTTGGACGTCGTATGCAAAAGTTATGGCCGTTTATTTTTTTTCCTTTTTTTTGCAAAATCGTCCAAAATTCACATCTCAAAATTTCTAAACCGACTAGACACTAAAACCTAACAACATCTCAAAGGATTTTAGTTTTTGAAGATTTTATCATTTTTGTTTATTTTTTGAAGATTTTATCATTTTTGTTTATTTTCTACAAAACTCAAAGTATCAAGGTTTCAGACGAAAACCCATCTGCTACCAGGGAATTTTTTAAAAATTAATTGAACTTTAGATTTTTTTTTGTGCATTAAATATGCACCACACTACAACATGTTAAAATCTACAGAAAGAACTAACTAAAAATAATAATAAACAACAATTAAATGACTAAAACAACTATATAAGCAAAACAATATTTCTTTAATTAAAATCCTAATTTAAATTATTCTAAAAATAACCAAATAAATCTTACTGTGACAACAATCTAGCACATGAGTGGGAGAAAAAAGAATTAAATTAAAAACTATTTGTAAACTCAAGTTATTCAAAAACTGGGTTTGAAGCAAATTTAAACAAATTCAAATTTAAACAATTCAAATTTGAAAACTAATGGCACAAACAGAAACTAGACAAAATTTTGAATCTAATGCAAAAAGAATCAATCAAAAACATCAAATATCCTAAAAGATATAAGCAATTTAAAAGAGAAACTACAAACAAGAATTTAAAAACAGAAAAAAAATCTGAACATCTTTAGTCCGAGTTCGTGTCACGAACCGGGATTAAAGGTCTACCCTTTAGTCCCGGGTCAAGACACGAACCGGGACTAAAGCCTCCAAAGCCTTTAGTCCCGGTTCAAGACACGAACCGGGACTAAAGGTCCCATTTGAACCGGGACTAATGCCCGACCGACGCCTTTGCCGCTCGAACCGGGACTAATGTTAGTATTAGTCCCGGTTCGTAAAGGGACCGGGAATAATGTGTTTTTCGAGCTGGGATGAAAGCCCTTATTTCTAGTAGTGTTTAATCCTATGCAAAAATAGAAAGTTCTACATTCAGTGCATAATTTCTGTGATTTTACTAGAACGTCTTTTTGAACAGAATGTGTTACACAACATTGATATAAAATTGACTTGAACTTAAAATTATTTAGTCACATGATATGACTAGGTGACCCAAAAACATTTATGTCTATATTTTTTTTCCAGGACCAAGCTGCAGGAAAACCCCCTTTTAAAACAATTTCAACTCCTTTGCAATAAGCAACAGAACACCATGCATTCCAAATCATATGTTCCCGGATGACTGTGTATATTTACTACTTAAAAAAATGTAAATTCCCCTTTCACCTATTCTTCATCAACCTATCTATGTATTCCCTCTCCCTCCTCTTTTTCCCCTTTCTCCATTCCATCTTTGGTTCTTCTCCTATCGGTTTCCCCTTAAATCGACTAAAGTGACCCACGACTTATTAATTTTATAAATAAAAATTGTTTATTTGATAAGTCATTAACTTCTTACAAAATAAGTGATTAACAATAAGAGGACACGTAATATATGATGATTGCGTACAAAAACTTGTTAAATAATTTATTACAAAATAATTGCTTAATTAACAATAACATGGTAGATAAAAATGTTGATTGCATATAAAAACTTGATAAATTTTAGCACACCAACAAAATAATAGATGTGCAGCTACGGGCTAATCTACTAGGATGTCTATGCTTCCATTGCAACACACGTGCAATTATCTCGTACTAACAAAAATAGTGTTCCTTTTTACTCTAGGCAGAGTGTTTCATCCAACATTTCATGTTTATTTTTCTAATGACCACTCCTTGGTAACCGCATTAATTGTCACATATTTATTGACTTACCAAATAAACTATATTTTCTATCATACATTATGTTTTCCTTCATAAGTCAATAAGTGATTATAAAATAAAATTAAGGGCAAGATTTGGGAAATATTTATTTACACAATCATATAATATAGACATGTAAATTATGGGCTAATATATTAGAATATTTATACCCCAATGCACAGGAAAATAACAATTAATAACAGTAATAATGAAGTTTGTTGTTTTTCGTGATTTCTTGAAAACATATATGTATGTATCTTCTATGTGCGGCCAAAACTGGTGAAGTACTTCCATTTGTTGCGATCCATCTATGCTCTAAAATGAGCGGTTTTCATAACACTACATGTCATCTTTTCTTAACAGAATACAGACATATCATACATATGCACATACAATCATTTTTTTAAACACACTCACGCACACCCTATCCCTATTAGCACCTTCGAGAGACTATGCCGTTGTATCATCTTAAGATTCACAAAATCGCGACAGACGCCTTCATAGTCAACGTGAACGTCTTCTCCCGTTGAACGCACATCGCTGAAAAGATTGAAATAAGTTCAGGAAAATGCGAGTACCAATATCAAGGTTGGGACTTGAACTCTGGTGAACACGGAATACCATTATCCTCCTAACCATCCAATCCAAGGTTGAATCACCTAAATGTTGCCTTTCAAGACATGTCACAGTGTTTGTCTTTGTTCTATAAAACTTATGGACACCCAAAAAGACATGGACATACACATGTTTTTTTTGGAAAAACTGACATTAAAATTAAGAATTGTCCTCGTACGACACTTCTAGGTGAACACGGTCGTCCAAAATATTCCCCATCAGCAATGCCCAATTCGTCTCCACAACATTGTTGAGAAAGTGTCATCTTCATCAAGATATACAACATATAATGGAAGTTGGAAGGCATGAGTGTCATCTTCTTATCATTGGACCAGATGTATCCACGACGTCAATTTGTCGCCAATGAGTGCCCATCAAAAAAGCAATATTCAATGACACCTCCATCATAATCGTGACACAAAAAATGGTATCCATTGAAAAATATATTCTATTAGAAAGAGTATTGATGTTGAGCGACATATCTCTCAACCAAGTGTTTTTTTTCAAAAACCTAAGGGTGAGACCTTAACATATCTATAACTTTTTATTGTTCCACACTATTATATTATCAATCTTGGATGGTTTAGATGCATTTATATGATGTTTTATATCATTTTTGGGAACTAACCTATTAACCCAGTGCCAAGTGCTAATTGTTGTTTTTTGCGTGTTTTTGGCTTTTCAAGAAATCAGTGCCAAATGGAGTCCAAATGCTACGAAACTTTTTGATGGTTTTTTTCTAGACAAAAGAGGACCGGGAAGCTTCAGAAGGAGGCGAGAAGTTGCACAAGGAAACCGTAAGGTAATAGGGCGAGTCCAGGGGCAGTAGGGGTGCCCTGCAATCTTGTAGGGCCCTCATGGCTCCATCTGACCTAATTTCACCCCTATAAATTCTCAAATATTTGTAAAACATCATAGAGCAACCCGAAACACTTTTTTCGCTGCCACAATTCTCTATTCCAATGGGAGGCCATGTGGAGACCTTTTCTGGTGTCCTCTCGGAGGGGGAACCGATCATGGAGGCCATCTACATCATCATTGTTGCCTCTATGATATTGTGTAAGTAGTCTACCACACACCTACGGTTCCATAGCTAGTACCTAGACGGAATTTTCTTTCTCTTTGATCTTCAATATAAACTTTATCGTGATTCCCGCGATGATCTATTCGATGTAAACTTCTTTGCGATGTGTTTGTTGGGATTCGATGAATTGTGGGTTTATGATTAGATTATTCATGTATATTAATTGAGTCTTCTCTGAATTCTTTTATGAATGATTATTATAGCTTTCTATTTGTCCCCAATCTATCGGTTTTGTTTGGCCAGCTAGATTAATTTATCTTTAGTGAGATTGTTGCATTGTGATGGGTTCAATCTTGCGGTGCTCAATCCCACTGAAAGAAAGGGCCATGACATGCATTTGTATTGCTGGGATCAATGATAAAACAATGGGTTTTATTCATATTGCTTGAGTTTACTTTGTCTATATCATGTCATTTTTCCCCAACCATTACTCTGTTTCATATTTAATACTCTAGATGCTTGCTGGATAGCGGTCGATGAGTGGAGTAATAGTAGTAGATGCAGGCAGGAGTCAGTTTACTTGCTTATGGTCGTGATACCTATATACATGATCATTTGCCTTGAACAAGATGTTATAACTATGCGCTATTATATCAATTCCCAATAATAACTTACCTAGCCACCGTATACTATCTTCAAGACAGAAGCCTCTAGAAAAAACTATGGCCCCGGGGTCTACTCAAATTATATTACAAAAACTACAAAAATATTGATTTCATTATTTGTTGCTATTTACTTTTCTATTTATATTATCTATTATCAATAGTTAGTCCTTGCATACCCTCTTGCTCGTGTTGTGCAAGTGTTTGGTTCTGTGTGTCCAGCTGCTGACGACAAGAGTTTTCTTAATACTAGTATTTGTTCGACAACATTAGTTCTCACTAAGGGAAATACTTATCTCTAGTTTGTTGCATGTCCTATCCTCTTAGGGGAAAATACCTACGCAGTTTACAAGTAGCAAGAAGATTTCTAGCGCCGTTGCCTAGGAGTACCATCAAATTTTTATCACGTTCCTTCACACAAATTATCTCTCACATGTTCTACTTTTAATTTTCCTTTATGTTTTCTTGCTAAAAATACCACAAACATAAAAATATTTATCTTTGCTAGTTTACTTGCGTGCTTGTTACTATGGCTCGCTAGTTCTTCTCTTGTTCCGTGTACTCCTGAGAATGAGGTTCTTAACATTATACAAAGGGGAGGAGAAAATTTAAAAGATGCTTGGCATAGGATTTGCAATGCTCAAAATAGGTCAACTCATAGATAATCCACCAACATCTATCTTCGTATTTCTATGTGGGTATTACAACTTGGTATGAATTTGTGCTTGATTCTATTACTGGTGGTAATTTTTTAATGAGTTGTACTTCATATGATTTCAATTCCATGGAAAATTTAGTAGGATAACCACCTATTACTATTAATGAAACAACATTGACTTTGGAACATGTTATGGAAAGGCTGTAAATTATTACTATTAATGAAACAACATTGACTTTGAAACATGTTATGCAAAGGCTATAAATTATTGAAAATAAAATGCCTACTATAGAACACATTGAGGAATTATATAAAAAGATCCACAATCATATTACTCAATTTGGATCAAAGGTAGGTATTACTTTCAAAACACTAAAAGAGAAAGATGCAATAATTAATGAAAGGGTGGAGCAAGGTCTTGATGGAATTGATAAAATGGAGGAAGTCATTGATAAAATGGGTTCCGCTTTCCCTCCCTCTCAAACTAATGATATGACTTCTCCCAATAAAAATCCCGAATTTATATATATTCCTAAGCATACGAGTGTCACACCTAGTACAAGAAATGAAGATCTTAAAATGATTAGTGTGCACCCTAATTTCATAAGCATGATAAATGAACCTATCATCAAACCCCCTCTATTCCTTCCTAGGAGCGTGGTAATCAATAACTTATGAGCTATAATTCCTAGGAAGCATGGTTTAGTGATTGAGGAGTTTAATGTGAAGGATGACATCACTTGATACTATGCATTATGCCTCTCTAGGGGCATAAAACGATAGCGCTTGGTGGGAGGCAACCAAATAGTTATCTTAAAAAAAATTGTTCTACTTTCTGTTGTTTTGTGTTGAAATGATTGTTTCTACTGTAAATATTGTGTTTTTATATTTTAATTAGTGTTTGCGCCAAGTAAAGACTTTGGGATGATTTGGAAGATAGTAGATTTGATCGTGTGCAAAAACAGAAACTTTTACATTTAGTGCAAAATTTCTTTGATTTTAGTGGAATGTCTTCTTGATCTAAATGTTTTACACATCATTGATATACAAATTTCCTAGGTTTTCTTAATTTTTCAAAATTTCAGGAAATACATAAGTATGGTTTAGTGTTGATCACTATAGACTATTTGGTTTTAGACAGATTTTGTTTTTTGATTGCATAATTTGCTTGTTTTGATGATGCGAGGGATTATATGAGGGGGTATAAGTCATTTAGAAGTTAGAATACAATACCTTATGAAATAATTAAATACGAATCAATTTATAACAGTACCTAAAGTTTAAGGTTTGCTTATTATACTAACGGGTCTTATGTGGTTTCTAGTTTTGGGAGAGACAATGATGGATGAAGGAATAAGGAGCGTCAAGACCCTAAGCTTGGGGTTCCCAAGGCACCCCAAGGTAATGTTCATGTAAAACCCAGGCATCTAAGCTTGGGGATGCCCCGATGAAAGGACGTGGATGTCGCCTGGAGGGGGTGAATATGCACTTTAATGTAATTACAGTTTAGGCTTGAACAAATGAGGTTTAAAACTAGCATTTATTTAGTCAAGCAAAGAACCTAAAAAACGGGCTCAATTATGTGCACCAACAACTTATGCTAAAGAAGATAAAAAACTAAATGATAGAAAGATATATAACGTGAAAAAATATGGCTATCACAAAGTAAAGTGCATAAGGAAAGGGCTCGAGTAAGAGATAGCCGAGGCACACGGAGACGACGATGTATCCCGAAGTTCACACCCTTGCTGATACTAATATCTGTTTGGAGCGATGTGGAGGCACAATGCTCCCCAAGAAGCCACTAGGTCCACCATAATATCCTCATGCCCTCGCACAATGAAAGAAGACGTGATTCTACTAAGGGACCCTTGAGGGTGGTCACCGAACCCGTACAAATGGCAACCCTTGGAGGCGGTCACCGAACCCGTACACTTTTGTAACCCTTGGAGGCGGTCACCGGAACCCATACAAATTACTCGGAGAAATCTCCACAACCTAATTGGAGACATCGATGCTTGCCTAGAGCTTTACACTGTAGTAATTTAGCTTTGAGGCACCACCAACCGTCTAGGGTGCCAAAATACCTAGGAGGAACAAGCTCTCGGATACGAAGCACCCAAGAGTAATAAGCTTCTCAAACTTCACTTCCATGTATCATAGTGGAGAACTCAAACTGATGCAACTAATGCAATGGCAAGAACTCATGAAGTGGTCGAGTCCCTCACTCCCAAATTCCACCACAACAACAAAAGATATGGAGGAATATGAGAGGAAGAACAAGGAGTTCACAAAGAACCCTAAGATCTGGATAACAGGTGTTCTCCTCACATAGAGGAGAAAGTGATTGGTGGCAACGTAGACCTAGACCTCCTCTCTCTTTTCCCTCAAGAACTGGTAAGAATCATTGGAGGGACTGATAGTTAGCAAGATCGAAGAAGGTCAACAATGGGGGAAGAACTCAAGCTCAAAAGATAAGATCCATTTGGGAAGAAGAGCTCCTTTTATAGGTGGGGAAGATCTAACTGTTACCTCCTCAGCCCACACAGAAGCGGTACTACCGCTATGGAGAGCAGTACTACCGCTTGAACGGTAGTACACACAGAGCAGGGCAATGGCGAGGAGCCACGAGGCGGTAGTGCCAACGGAGCGGTACTACCAACCACCCTACTGGTACTACCGCTTATAAGCATAAGTGGAGTGGTAGTGACGGGCTTTACTACCGCTTATAGGCGGTACTACAGCTCCATACTACCGTTCCACTACCGCCTAGTCCGACACGAAAAGTTGAGATCATGCAGAGGCGGTGGTTGTACCAGCAGAACTGGGCTGGGGGTAGTCCTTCTCATGAGAGTTACTAATGCTTGCTTAGAGCAGTACTAATGCTAATAGGTGGCAGAGCGGTACTACCACGGGAGAGAAACAAAGAAACCCACGTAAACAAAAGGATACAATAAAACCTGAACTTCCATAACTTCTGCATACAAGCTGTGAATTGGGCAAACTCAAGCTTGTTGGATAGAGGATGACAAGAGCTATAAAAATGCCAATGGTGTAGGGAGGTGAAACCTCTATGAATGAAGAAGCGGCAAAAACTCCAACATCAAAAATATCATAGAAGATGCATATGAACTATATTTTTGTGAACTCGAGCTTGTCATGAAGATGACCATAAGCTCTAAAACTCACAAAGAGAAACACCAAACAAGAACCAAGAAAGATGATGATGCCAAGGAATCAATGGTTTGAGATCTCAACGAATGATACGACTAATCTACTCAGTCGAGTTCCGACTTGATAGTACGGCTATCGATCCTATAACTCGTTCACCCAACTACCACCATGAGACCGATAAAATAGAAAAACCTATCAATGTAAAATCTTTTCCTTGTGCATAGTCCACTTGAGCTAGATTATGACTATCTTGTCCTCCTCAAGATGGACTACCTTTCTTGATTGCACCGGCTCGATGAAGACTAGTAGATTCCTCCCCTATACTCCACTATGGGCGAGCCTCTCTTCGGCACATCTTCACATATCCATTATCACCATAATGGATGGTAAGCTTTAAGCATGTGATCTCTTCCTAATGCTTCACTTGAACTTGTGCACCTCATCAGTGATGACGATCACCACTTGATGTCATCCTCCATGGGTTGTATCAGATCTTCCTTTTGATGCATGCCCATGGAAACATACCTAACCCCATAAGGAACACTCACAAAGATTATGGGTTAGTACACAAAGCATAATGGACAATACTTACCATACCATGAGATCACTTGATCCAACTTGTTAAATCTTCTATGTTTTGTGTGTTGATCAACTTGAATAACCCTTTGTCTTAGTCTTGATCAACCTTGTATCTTATCTTCTATCTTCATCAATAGGATGTCTTGAAGGTAACTGACACTTGTGATCTCGATTGGTTTTCCATGAAGAGGAATGGGTAACTACAGCACAATATGGGTAAGTATTTCCCTCAATTAGGGAAACAAGGTTTATCGAACTAATAGGAATATCAATCCTCAACCATCTTCAGCGGCTGAACACAAAAGAGCAAATAACTTGAACCCAACACGGGCAAGAGGTCTATCAATCCCCTTGATCTCGTTATTTGCAAGCAAATGAGGTGTGTAGATAATTGTTAATTGTAAAATAAAATAAAAGACAAATAATGGCAGGAAGGTAAATATAAGTTTTCACTACAGGAATCAGGGACTTTGTCGTCTGCCATGGCGGACGGCAAAGGGGAGGACCCCATAGGGCAAAGGCCTTTGTCGTCCGTCTGCAGACGGCAAACTTTGCGGCAAAGAAAAATCCGTTAAAGAGGTTCTTCGTCATCGGCCTTGGCCTGCGGACGACAAAGAAACTTCGCCGTGGGGTGGGGGGCAGACGGCAAAGAACATGGACATCAAATCCGCGGGGTTAGGGTCGTCAAGTGGTAACGGCAGCCTTTGTCGTGTGATGGGCCCTCCATCCCTTTGTTGTCTGCCATGGCCCCCCTTTGCCATCTGTGGGCGGACGACAAAGATGGCAAATAGTCCAAGCCTTCAGGGCCTTTGCCGTCTGCTGCCCCCGCCCCCTTTACCGTCGGTGGGCGGACGACAAAGAAACCAAAATGCCCCTGTTTATTTTATTTTTTATTATATCCAACAATTTTCACAGGAATATATGATATATATATATATATATATATATATTTCACAGAAATAATGGTGTTGCCATACTCATAACCATATTAAAATAAGTTTCATCCATACATACATACACATTATGCAAGTTTCATCCGTACCAAACCATATATTACAATAGTTTCATCCATACATACAAAGTTTCATATCCATATATTACAATAGTTTCATCCGTACATATTATCCAAAAAACTACAAGTAACCCAAGCACTCCATGTCGTGGGTATAAGTGTGACAGTAGAAGTGTAGGGTACAAAAGGATGGGCAAAGCCTTAGCTACGGCGAGGATGTATGAGTTCAGGCCCCTCTATGGTGGAGGTAAAAGCCCTACGTCTCAGTGCTCTTGGGAGCTTAGTGTCGAGTGGATTATAGGATTACAGTAAAAGCCAGCCCTTGCACCAGTGGGGAAGGGCGGCTTATATAGAGTGCGCTGCCCTTCATAATGGCCCGGTGGACAAGGGTGAAATGGTGGCAAATAAATGCCTACGTTACAGGAAACGTACGCCTTAAATGCTAATAATGGTGTATGAAAACGTATGACCGTTGCCCTCGTGGGAGGTTACAATGTACAGAGTGGATTCCAGTCGGTACGTTAAATATGCTCCGAGTGCTCGTCGCCGACTGGATGATAGGGGCGTCCTTAGTTCAGTCGGAACTGTCCAAGGGCCTTGTCTTATATGAAGGGTAGTCCTTGGGTAGGACCTATAGGGCAGGCCTATGACCCTACCCTAGGACTATAACCCCATCATTAGTCCCCGAATGGATCGGGGTTGGAACGATGAAGTGATGTCTGGAGTATGGAACCGACTCGTATGGAAGTGACTTTAGCGTTGTTTGCCTCGATCCATTTTATCCTTTCAACTAGTGATCCGAGTGAATATACCAGTGAAACGAACCGTCAGGGACCGAGTGCTTCCGCGGAATCTTTCGACGTGACTGGTCAAACTGACAGCGGCGGATTTTCCGAGATCCTCAAATTTCGATTGCCGCGCGCTCAGCGGGGATGACGACATCGCCATCAAGTAGGTTTTGCCTCCTTGATTACCGCGCCGTTATCCTCTCCACTAACCTTGTTGCGGCCGGTTGGGGGGATAAGATCTTGGGTCCACCTGTAATTGACCCAGTCGGAAGACTATTTAAGCCCCCCCGGCGGGATTTCCTGTTGCGCTGCTACTCCTCCTCCCATTAATCTTGCTCCTCCCGCAGCTCTCTGCACACCTCAAGCCTCCTCCTTCCCCTCCTCCTCTGCGGATCCGTCGCCTTCGCCATGACGAAGGGGCAGACAAGCAAGCTCGAGTCGAAGAAGAAGAAGAAGAAGGGGGCGGCTCCTACTCAGTGCGGCAGCGGGCGCTACCGGCGTGTTGGATCCAGGGGGATTTCCTCCCCTCCTCGGTGATGCAGAACGACGTGCTGGAGCAGGTGGAGCATGGCATGGTCGTCAACAAGTCCTGGAGGCTGTCGGAAGGCGAGACGGAGCCGGCGCCGAAGGAGGGGGAGCGTGTTCTGCTCCTCAGCCATGTGTTCAGAGGCTTCTCCTTGCCTCCCCATCCTTTTTTCCGAGGTATCATTACTTACTTGGGGGCGCAGCTCCATCACTTTCCTCCGAACGCAACAGCTCACCTTCCTGCATTCGTCACCCTCTGCGAGTGCTTCATTGGATGTCCTCCCCACTTTGGGCTCTTTAAGTATGTCTTCTCCGCTAGATCCCAAACCGTCAAAAAGGTTAGCCAGTCGGGCGATAAGACCCACATCCTCCAGCTCTGCGGGGGTTTAGGCTTCCAGAAGAAAACAAAGAGCACCTATCCCTCTCTCCAGCTATCCGAGTCAGTCAGGAACTGGCAATCGTCCTGGTTCTCTTGCCAGGACATTGCTTGTCCGAATCCTTCGAGTGGGTTGCCACCTTTTAGTTTAGACCGTCCGGGCCCTCCCAGGAAGCTTGCGCTCTCTAAGGTGGAAAGGATCCGGATCCAGCCTTTGGTCGACGCGCTGATAGCCGTCGTCCGTAAGGGAGTCACCGGCATGGACCTGCTGCAGACTTTTCTGGGTCGGCGCATCCACCCGCTGCAGGCCCGACACCACGCCATGTGGCACTACGCGGGGCCGTCGGATTGCACTCGGTCTCATCCAGAGGACGTGAGCGGGGAGACTGTGAGTGCATGGGTCCGCGGCATCATAGGCGCGTGTGATAACCCCGTGGGAGCCCGGCGGGTGAAGCCCTTCCGCGTCGAAAATCCTCCTCCGAATGAGGTGAGTACATCTTGTCGAGTGCTTTTAATCTTCTTAACTTTATTGCTTTTCTTGTCCCGCTGACTGACGTTGCCGAGTGTGTTTTGTGCAGGAGTGGACTAACTGGCATTCTGCAGTCTCGAACGGGAATCCAGCCCAGGAAGAGGAGGGCAGCGTGGATAGCGCCGAGTACGTCTCTAACAGTGGGGAGACGGAAGAGGAGGAGGAGGAGGAGGATGGGGAGCAGAGCTCGCCACCCTCACCACCAGAGCACCGAACCAAGCGCCGTCATGACCCCGCTGCTCCGCCGGCTACTCCAGCGGCCCCGAGTGCTCCGCCAGCTCCTCCCGTGGCTCCGAGTGCTCAGAGTGTGAAGAGGACCAGGGGCGCTTCTGCCGATCCCATGAACCAGCCGTCCAAGGTGTCCAAACCTAGTGGGCCTAAGCCTCAGAAAGCTTTGCCTCGGATGAGGATCGCTGTTCCGGTCGCCTCAGCGTAAGTGTCTTGTTCTTCCATCTTCCTTCAGTATCCGATTGAACTCCACTTTTTGGGAACTCATGCTTATCCGTCGAGTGGATTTCACTCAACAGAGCTGCTACCTCCGCCACCTCTCTGCCGCGCTAGGACGATGATCCCATGGACACGGATAATGCCGCCACGTCCCAGCAAGGTACGTTGTCACGACTCTAAGAGCTGCATTACTGTTTCGTGAGTGCTGTCTTTGATCTTGACCTTTTTCTGTAATTTTATTTTGTTCAGTCGGGCTTCCTTCGGAGGTGATCCATCTGGACGATGATGACCAAAGGAGGTCGGAGCCAGCTTTGGTGCCTGTCCCTAGGGTTATCCCATCTACTGCCGCTCCCACCATGAACGTGCCGCCGACTAAGACGGTGCCGCCGACTGAGATGGTGCCCCTCACGGCGGAACCGACTGGAGCGGATCTCGGGATGCCCAGGGAGTCTTCTGCCGCGCCGGGTCCGTCAACTGTTCAATATGACGCCCGACGCCTCCCGGAAGACCAGGTGGGGGCCGCCAAGGACGCCATGGTGCAGGTGGAGCTGATGGTGGGTGACGCCAAGGGCGCGTATGACTCCATCGCGTCTCTGTATAAGAAGAGCTTGGAACTTCGGGATGACATCCGTGTAAGTGCGCTTGTAAGTGTTTACATTCCTCTTGGTACCCACTAGGGGTTTCAACGATACACTCGGATACAGTAGGATGATTTTGCAGTGGGTTCACTCCGAGTGAACCCAGTGGGTGTAGTCCCCGAGACTTCTGCCGAGTGCTTGCACCGGCAGTTGTCTTTATATGTATTTTCCGTAATCTGAACAGATCAGAGCTGATCTGCCCGAATGGTACCAGTGGGGGCACTCCGCGTGCACCCACTAGGTGTAGTCCCCGAGAGTAGTGTTACTCGGGTCGAGTAATAGTAATCTCATAGTGTTGTTTGTTTGTCATGGAGCTCAATAGGGCCGATCTGTTCGAGCTTCATGCCAGCGGGTTTACTCTCAGTGAACCCACTGGGTGTAGTCCCCGAGACCGCTGTCGATTGCTTGCATCGGCAGGGGTCTGAAGAACTTTGAGCTTTGATTGTTTTGTCATATCTGTCGATACTTTTTCCTTGTTGAATGTGTCTGATCCTCCCTTTGTGTCTATTTGGCAGAAGACTTGTGAAATGGGATCTGCGTACAATGCTCTGAAGGCTGAGAAGATTCAGCTTGCTGCAGACTTGGAGGTGGCTGTGAATGACCTGGCTGGTGTGAAGAAGGCTCTTGCTGACCAAGAGAAATCTTTGGAGGAATGCCTGGAGACCAACAAGGCACTGGTGGTCGAGGTAGACAAAATGAAGAAGGAGAGATCTGACTGGATGGCTCAGCTGAAGGTGATGAACACTCGGTGCATGGCGCACGAGAACTACGTCAGCGACTAGGCGAGGAAGAAGGTCGCGCTGCTTGGTGGTAAGTTGTTGCCGAGCGGTTCTTGACTTTGGAGTTCACTCTGTCGTACTTACTTTCTGCTTGCCTTTTCTTTGCAGACTTCTGTCGGGACGTTGAGGCTGAAGTAGCCGAAATTGAACGGTCTCTTGTTCCGAATGTTCCACTCGGCAATGAAGCTAACCGGGACATGCTCCGAGCGCATTCTCGCCTTAACATGGTAGGCCCTTTCATTGGCCGCCTGAGAAAAGTAGTCGGCCGGATCGACAAGGAGTTGTGGCCTGAAGACGACTCCCGGAACGAAATAGATGGGTTGATGACTCGGCTGGAGGATGTCCCAAGCAGAGTGCAGGCATGGAAGAAGTCTTCCGCTCGGTGTGGTGCGGACGTGGCTCTATCTCTGGTCCGAGTGCACTGCAACGATACCCGCGAAGAAAAGTTGAAGACGTTGCAGGTCACCAACACCAAGAAGCTTCAATTCGAAGATTTCATGGAGACCTTCCTCGACACAGCCACTCGCATTGCAGACGGGATCGACCTTGACACCTTTGTGGAGCCTGCCAGTCCCGGCGACGCTTCAAAAAACTTTATGGCAAACGCACATTTACCTCGATATGCCGAGTGGTATCTGTATTAAACTTTGGCCAATGTTGTTGGCCGTCACATTCGTGGTTCGGTGTGGATATACTTGATTCACACCGAGCCGACTGATCATAGATCCAACTTGAATTCGAATCGGATCTTTTGCTCTTCTTTCGCTGAGTTTTTTTTGACACGATTCTGGTCGTGGTTTTTGTTTGGGTGGTGAAGCCAATGGCAATCATGCGGAGCATGTATTTGTCAGTTGTCTTCACATCCATATGAGCCTCAATGAGGGTCTCCTAAGCCTCCGAGTGTATCTCGAGTGCCCACTCGGAGGAAGCTTTTTACTTAGGCGACTCTGTTTCGCAGCTAAGTCTCCGAGTGTGACTTTTGGTGCACACTCGGAGTGAGTTTTTTACTTAGGCGATTCTGCGTCGCGGCTAAGTCCCCGAGCGCGACTGTTAGTGCGCACTCGGAGCGAGTTGTTACTCATGTACTTGTCAGTTGTCTTCACATCCACATGGCCTCAATGAGGGTCTGCTAAGCCTCCGAGTGTATCTCGAGTATACACTCGGGGGAAACTTTTTTACTTAGGCGACTCTGAGTCGCAGCTAAGTTCCCGAGTGTGACTTTTCGTGCACACTCGAAGCGAATTGTTACTCAAGTAGTTTTGAGTTGTCTTCACATCCACATGAGCCTCAATAAGGGTCTGCTAAGCCTCCGAATGTATCTCGAGTATATACTAGGAGGAAGCTTTTTTGCTTAGGCGACTCTGAGTCGCAGCTAAGTCCCCGAGTGCGACTTTTCGTGCACACTCGGAGAGAGTTTGTACTTAGGCGACTCTGGGTCGCAGCTAAGTCTCCGAGTGCGACTTTTAGTGCACACTCGAAGCGAGTTTTTTATTTAGGCGACTCTGGGTCGCACCTATGTCCCCGAGTGTGACTTTTAGCGCACACTCGGAGAGAGTTTGTACTTAGGCGACTCTGGGTCGCAGCTAAGTCTCCGAGTGCGACTTTTAGTGCACACTCGGAGCGAGTTTGTACTTAGGCGACTCTGGGTCGCAGCTAAGTCTCCGAGTGCGACTTTTAGTGCACACTCGGAGCGAGTTTGTACTTAGGCGATTCTGGGTCGCAGCTAAGTCTCCAAGTGCTACTTTTAGTGCACACTCGGAGTTAGTTTTTTTACTTAGGCGATTCTGGGTCGCAGCTAAGTCCCCGAGTGTGACTTTTAGCGCACACTCGGAGAGAGTTTGTACTTAGGCGACTCTGGGTCGCATCTAAGTCTCCGAGTGTGAATTTTAGTGCACACTCGGAGCGAGTTTGTACTTAGGCGATTCTGGGTCGCAGCTAAGTCTCCGAGTGCGACTTTTAGTGCACACTCGGAGTTAGTTTTTTATTTAGGCGACTCTGGGTCGCAGCTAAGTCTCCGAGTGCGACTTTTAGTTCACACTCGGAGTTAGTTTTTTACTTAGGCGACTCTGGGTCGCAACTAAGTCCCCGAGTGTGACTTTTAGCGCACACTCGGAGAGAGTTTTTTAGACCGGAGTCTGCAAACGCGGAAGAATTTTGAATCGGCAAGAAATCAATCTGCTTTGTATTACTTCAATGATACTTGATCTTTACATTGTCTCCGTTGGCGGTTATGTGTAGAAGCGCTTCAGGAGATCTCCATTCTATGCTCGCGGCTGGTCCATTTCCCTGTCGAGGTTGTAGAGTCGATATGCTCCATTGTTCAGCACCTTAGAAATGATGAAGGGTCCTTCCCAGGCGGGAGCCAACTTGTGTGGTCTCTGCTGATCCACTCGGAGCACCAGGTCGCCTGCTTGGAATGTGCGGCTCCTGACGTGCCGCGCGTGAAATCGCCGCAGGTCTTGTTGATAAATTGTTGAACGAATCAGTGTCATCTCGCGCTCTTCTTCTAGAAGATCCACTCCGTCTTGCCTGGCTTGCTCTGCTTCGGCTTCGGAGAAGAGTTTGACTCGTGGAGAGTTGTGAAGCAAGTCACTCGGAAGGACTGCCTCTGCTCCATAAACGAGCAAGAACGGGGATCGCCCTGTCGATCTATTTGGAGTTGTGCGGAGGCCCCACAGCACCGAAGGCAGCTCGGTGACCCATGCGCCAGCGGCATGTCCAACTTCTCGCAGGAGTCGAGGCTTCAACCATTGAAGAATAAGACCATTCGCCCGCTCTGCTTGCCCGTTTGTTTGGGGGTGCGCCATGGATGCAAAATCCACTCGGATACCTTGGCCTGTGCAAAAACCTTTGAACCTGTCCGAGTCAAAGTTTGTGCCATTGTCGGTGATTATGTTGTGCGGAACCCCGTATCTGGCGATGATGTCTGTGATAAATTTGATGGACGTAAGGGCGTCAAGCTTCTTGATGGGCTTGGCTTCAATTCACTTGGTAAACTTGTCGACCGCTAGCAGCAGATGAGTGAATCCTCCTTGGCCTGTTTTGAATGGTCCGACTGTATCTAATCCCCACACGGCGAATGGCCAAACAAGAGGAATTGTCTACAATGCAGACGTTGGCTTGTGGGACTTGTTTGAATAGAACTGACAGCCTTCGCAACAGTCGACCATATCTTTTGCCATTTCATTCGCCTGCAACCAGAAGAAACCAGCTTTGAATGCTTTGGCGACGATTGCCCTTGAGGAGGCATGATGACCGCAGGTTAGCGAGTGAATTTCTTCCAAGATTAACTGTCCCTCCTCAGGGGAGATACACCGCTGAAGGACGCCTAAAACACTTTCCCTGTACAACTGGCCATCAATGACGGTGAAGGACTTCGACCTGCGGACGATCAGCCTAGCTTGGACTTCGTCTTCTGGTAACTCTTGCCTCAGGATGTATGCAATGAACGCCACAGTCCATTCGGGAATGACAGCTAGAATCTCCATGACCAAATCAACCACAGCGGGGACCTCGACTTCAGTCTGATCTATTGAGCTCTTCGGTTGTACTCGTTCCTCTGTAAAAGGGTCTTCTTTTACTGAGGTAAGGTGTAGGTGCTCGAGGCAAACATCACTTGGGATCGGTCTCCCCGTGGATCCATGTTTTGCCAATTCATCTGCTGCTTGGTTTTTCAGTCGGGGAACATGGTGAAGTTCCAGACCTTCGAACTTCTTCTCGAGCTTCCTTACTGCGTTGCAGTATGCAGTCATGGTGGGGTTCCTTACATCCCACTCCTTCATTACTTGATTAACCACCAGATCTGAGTTGCCATAGACCATCAGGCGACGGACGCCGAGTGTGATGGCCATGCGCAACCCAGTTCTCACGGAGGAATTGGATGAGCTCGGCTTCCTATTTTGGATCAAGGGTGGTGGAGATGTTTGTCAGGGCAGCGGCGTCGTCCGTCGGGTGGATGTTGACTTTCTTCGTGTCTCCCGCCGACTGGAATGCGGACTCGGAAGCTGGCTTCTTCGAACGCACCAAGTCACCGGGGTCGGCGGTCTTCTTGTACTCATCCAGCTCGAGAATGGCCATCTGCTGATCAGCAATCCTCGACCCCTGCTGCAGACACTCCTCGGCCCGCTGCCGATTGCCTGTGACCGTGATCACACCTTTGGGACCTGGCATCTTGAGCTTCAAATAGACGTAACATGGACGGGCCTTGAAATGCGCATATGCCGGACGGCCCAGAATCGCATGGTATGCACTCTGGAAGTCCACCACCTCGAATGTCAGCTTCTCCTTACGGAAGTTCTTGTCAGAGCCGAAGACGACATCCAACGCGATCTGGCCCAGTGATTAGGCCTTTCTTCCTCGGACGACTCTGTGGAACTGCATACTGCTCTCGCTAAGTTCAGACATCGGAATGCCCATTCCCTTGAGAGTGTCGACGTACATGATGTTCAAGCCGCTGCCGCCGTCGATGAGGACTTTGCGCAGCCTGACTCCTTCCACCACTGGGTCGACGACCAGAGCTTGCCTCCCTGGGGTGGGTACGTGTGCTGGGTGGTCTGACTGATCAAAGGTGATCGCAGTCTGTGACCACTTGAGGAACGTGGGAGTGGATGGGGTTGCCATGTTCACCTCCCTGTTGACCAGCTTTAGTCGACTTTTGCTTTCCACTTCAGCAAAAATCATCAACGTTGCATGGACCTGGGGGAACGGATCCTCCTCTTCGCCATCCTACTCGGTGTCCTTCTCACTCGGCTGTCCGTCGCCGAATCCTTGGATCAGGAGGCGACACTGCCGAGTGGTATGCTTCGGCAATATGACATTGCCTTCTTCATTCGTCTTCGTGTGGATTGGACACGGTTGATCTAGGATGAAGTTTCCTGACTGCTTCTTCTTGGGGGTGTACTGAGCTTTCCCCTTTCCTTTGAACTTGGCATTCGTAACGGCTGCTGCCTCTGCCTGCGGAGTGGATTGAGCTTTCTGCTTCTGCTTCCGATTGTTGTTCCCATCTCCATCGGCGATTGACTTATGCTTGCCGCTACGTATGTGGTCCTCTTCTTCGCCATTTGCATAGCGTGCGGCTAACTCCATCATCTTGCTCATGGAAATGTCGCATGTCCGACCGAACTTCAGATACAAATCTCTGTACCGCACGCCTGCCTTGAAGGCGCAGACTGCTTGATGCTCTATGACGTTCTCCACCGTGTGGTAGAGGGTCGTCCAGCGCTGGATGAAATCGCGCAAGGGTTCGTTCTACTTCTGGACACAGTGCTGGAGCTCTACGAGACCAGCAGGGCGTTTGCACATACCCTTGAAGGTCCTGATGAAGACTCGGGACAGACCTGCCCAGCTGTAGATGCTTGACGGAGCCAACTGGTTTAGCCAAGCTCGCGCCGAGCCGTCGAGCATCAGGGGGAGATGTTTCATGGTGACATGGTCATCTCCGCCACCGATCTGGTCCGCTACTCTGTAGTCGTCCAACCAAGTTTCTAGCTTGGAATCTCCTATGAACTTGCTTATTCCCGTCGCCAATCAGAAGTTGGAAGGGATGTCAGCTGAACGGATGGCCCGACTGAAGCACTCGGGGCCAGAGACAACGGTCCTGCTTCCACTCGAACGGTCTCTGTCGTGACCATCACGGTGGGCTCGACTTCTGTCAACCTTCTTCTGGGCGATGTACCCTCTTGCGTCAGGCCTTGGATCATGCGCGTCACCGCCCGAACGGCGATCATCGTGATGCCGGGGCCCATAAGGCCCACCCCGCGGAGGGGTACGCGAACGGCGACGATCTTCGGGATTCCTGGAACGGCTGCCCCGTCTGCGTCGCTGATGAGAGTCAGGACTGAAAACCGACAAATGTGTGTTCGCGTGAACGGAACTGTTGTGGATCCTGTTGTGCGACTGGGAGACCACCGAATTTTGCTGCTGCGCCATATGCAACAGGGCACGGATCTGCTCGATCCCTCTACCAGCCTCTGAATCAGTCGGCTGGAGAGAATCGGCTATCCTGGCAGCCGCAACCAAGTTGAGGATGGGTGTGCGGAACACCTCGACGTTGCTCTGGCGAGAGCGTCGACTGGTAGAACGATGGTGTTGACGACGAGCGCCGGATGATTCTCCGACCTCATGCTCGTTCCGACCAGTCCGGAGGGGACTTTCATGGGAATCAGCCATGAGAACTTCGGCTGCAGGCCCGCGAACCAGGTACTCGGAAGGTAGCTCAGTTGGAACTGAGTCCAAGCACTGGGATGGCGGCGGGACCAGAACCAATTCGAGTACCGCCACTTGAGAGGACGCGCTCTGTCGCGCCTGGGCATGTCGCGCCCAACACTGGAGCCGCGGACGACGGGATCGCTTGTTGCGGCGCGCGATGGAGGCGAAGATCGACACCGGGGCCAATAGCTGGAGAAGAAGAACACCACAGGAACTCGCACGGAAGTGCGTCGCCCCATGACTGGAAAGCGCCTCGACGTCGAGGGGCGCGTCCCAAAGCCATGCCGAATCGTCAGCGATGAAGGAGAGGGCACCGAAGAGGATCTCATGACCCATGCACAGATCTCCGCCGGACGACATGACGAAAGTATGAAATCGCAAACTCGCCGGAAGTCGCTTAGACGCCTGCCCCACGGTGGGCACCAACTGTCGTGGGTATAAGTCTGACAGTAGAAGTGTAGGGTACGAAAGGATGGGCAGAGCCTTAGCTACGGTGAGGATGTATGAGTTCAAGCCCCTCTACGGTGGAGGTAAAAGCCGTACGTCTCAGTGCTCTTGGGAGCTTAGTGTCAAGTGGATTATAGGATTACAGTAAAAGCCAACCCTTGCACCAGTGGGGAAGGGCGGCTTATATAGAGTGCATTGCCCTTCATAATGGCCCGGTGGACAAGGGTGGAATAGTAGCGAATAAATGCCTACGTTACAGGTAACGTAAGCCTTAAATGCTAATAATGGTGTATGAAAACGTATGACCGTTGCCCTCTTGGGAGGTTACGATGTACAGAGTGGATTCCAGTCGGTACGTTAAATATGCTCCGAGTGCTCTTCGCCGACTGGATGATGGGGGCGTCCTTAGTTCAGTCGGAACTGTCCAAGGGCCTTGTCTTCTATGAAGGGTAGTCCTTGGGTAGGACCTCTAGGGCAGGCCTATGACCCTACCGTGGGACTATAACCCCATCACTCCATCAATCCAAACTTCCATGAAGTGAATGTAATCTGCAAAATAGGAAATAAGAAAGTTAGAATAAGAAGACTGGATGAAGAATAGAAGTAAACTTATTATAGGTCATTTTTATTAAATAGGCCATTTTGGAGCTAATTTAGCTTACTACATCATTTAGGAGGAAACTAAACTAAGTATATGTCATTTTGGAGCTACTTAGGTAAAAATAGGTCATTTAGGAGCTAACTATACTTATTAAGCCATTTTGGAGCTAACTAAGCTAATTATAGGCCATTTAATAGATAAGTTAGGTACAATAGGGCATTTTGCAGCTAAGTAACCTTATTATGTCATTTAGGAGAGAACTTAGCTAAGTATAAGTCATTTTTATTGAATAGGCCATTTGGAGCTAATTTAGCTTACTACGTCATCTAGGAGGAAACTAAGCTAACTATATGTCATTTTAGAGCTACTTAGGTAAAAATAGGTCATTTAGGAGCTAACTATGCTTATTATGCCATTTTGGAGCTAACTAAGCTAATTATAGGCCATTTAATAGCTAAGTTAGATAAAATAGGTCATCTTGGAGCTAGGTTAGCTTATTATGTCATTTAGGAGAGAACTTAGCTAAGTATAGGTCATTTTTTGTTTAAATAGGACATTTTGGAGCTAATTTAGCTTACTACGTCATCTAGGAGGAAACTAAGCTAACTATATGTCATTTTGGAGCTACTTAGGTAAAAAAAATAGGTCATTTAGGAGCTAACTATGCTTATTAAGCCATTTTGGAGCTAACTAAGCTAATTATAGGCCATTTAATAGATAAGTTAGGTACAATAGGTCATTTCGTAGCTAAGTAAGCTTATTATGTCATTTAGGAGAGAACTTAGCTAAGTATAGGTCATTTTTTATTAAATAGGCCATTTTGGAGCTAATTTAGCTTATTACATCATCTAGGAGGAAACTAAGCTAACTATATGTCATTTTAGATCTACTTAGGTAAAAATAGGTCATTTAGGAGCTAACTATGCTTATTATGCCATTTTGCAGCTAACTAAGCTAATTATGTCATTTAGGAGGAAACTAAGCTAAGTATAGGTCATTCTAGAGCTAACTTGGGTCAAAATATGTCATTTTGGAGCTAAGGCAAGGTAAGCAAACATCATTATGCGGTTCTGAAGCAAAACACTTGAAAAGACATACCATTCTCGTCAGCACGACGGTGAAGCACGGTGGTTCTGGCTCGTTTCACCTGGAGAAGGCTCCACTGTATAAGGGTCGTGGGATGCGTTTCAGGAGATATTCTGCACCAAACATTGTTTGCAATGTGTCGTTAGCATGATGATACTCAAAAGATCACTGCATTGAAATGAAACTCACCGTCACTGCCATGTTAATGACTGGCATTGCCGGAGGGACATGGCCGACCTTCTCGAACATAGACTGTACATTTGGTTTCGACAAGTCAAACTTTTTAGTTATTAATGAAACGAACATTAAAATGCAAGATTTGACAAATATGAAGAAGAAACTTACCACGAAGAGCTCGTACATGGACCTGTTAGACGCATCATTCCGTGCCCTCTCCGCCTCGAACAACACAGCCGTCCTCTCCTCCATCTCCTTCATCTCCTTATCCTTCACCGCCAAAAGCACATGTGTTGACTCTCTCTCTTTCAGAATAGCAGCCTGCAACACAACTCATTGTTAGCACTCTAATCATATTGGTTCGCACAGACAACATAATGCGGAAAGACAGTTGAGTCCATTAAACTAACCTTGATGGAGAACTCGACTGGCCGTGGACGAGGTGTTATCTAAGGACAAGAGTTTGTTTGGCGTGCCTTTATCTGCTGGATAGTGCTAGGACAACGTATAAGGCCATCTCCAATGACGATCGAGCCATGGGGCCTCCCGTTGCCAGCTATCATCACCAGCACTAGATAAATAGGCCCCTCGCTCGGGTTAAATTCCTCAACTTTCCTCGCCTTCCCGTGATCTCTGTACTTCACGAGCTTGTGCTGGGAGGAGATGTTGGTGAAGTTTTCAGGATGATCGAGGTCAGACTCAGAGAATGCCTTGACCTTCTTGTACGAGGCAGTATGGGCCATCGCATAGAGGTCGTACATGTCTGGCACCCCCCTCTTATTGTGACGCGCCTAAAAGAGAGAGAGAGGGACAATGTATTAGTAAAGGGCTCAAGCTAGCATTAAGAATGAATTGCATGAGTCATGAAGCAAACCACATACCCAGTTCTCACCAAACCCATTTAAGTTCATGCTCCCTTGATGGTGTGGCACACACCAACCATTTTGCCATGCCTCTCCTTCGCATTGTTGTGGCTGGCCTCCCACTTTTCGGAGCACCCCTTATCCACCAAGGCCTCCCAACAATCCATCTTATCCACACACCATCCCGGGGGCACCTAAGTTAATAAAGAGAAATTTGAGCGCTACGCGTAAGAATCAAATCAAGGAAACTAACTACAAGGCCTTAATAATATGTAATTACCTTCATGTAATTCTCCTTCTCCATCTTAGAATCACGACACTTCGCCTTTTCCTTCCTAATACGCCGCGAGGCGTAGTAGTCTCGAACATCCTGCACCCGAGCCTCGTGCCGTAAGTTTTGAAGTAGGCCCCGACATTCGGTTTCGATAACATTTGTCGCGTCCTCCTCATATCCCTCCTCACACCTGTAGAAGGTCTGCAAATGAGATAACACTTATTAGTACAATAACTATCTATTGTTGATTTTTAGTTGGGTAAAGGAGAAATTACCCAGAACTGTGTGATCACCATGTCGGCCCTCATGTGGCACAAAACACCGTCGATCTCCACCTCCGACGGGGCAGGGGCACCCAAGTAGTGCTCCCAGGTCATTCCTACTTCTCGACCCCGACCAGGCAACGTAACAAACCCCGGGAAGTTTTACCGGCAAAGCACACCAAAGACGTTGTTGGGCTTGTGGACGCCCTTGGCAACAATCCAACCCGTGCAGTATGACAAATTAAAGCCAAAACATTAGATATTTTAGAAAATGTGAAGGCAAAAGGTTAAATAAGAGTAAATTAACTTACTTGTCCCCATTTACTTAATCGACCACCTGTGCTCGCGGGTCGCCGGCACGAGCGGGAGCCCCGTACTACCACGCTGGTAGACGATGGACCCCTCACCCAGCTCCTCATCACTATCAGCATGGCCACTTGGCTCCGGCTGACCTAGATCAGGCCACGTATCCCACTGTGTCTGTTGGGACATACCCTCATCCCTGCTTTGCTCTGGAGTCTCCTAGAACGAAGCCTCTGGGACACGAGTCTCGTGGGTCGAAGGCTCGTCAACCTGAGGCTTGTGAACGGCAGACCGTGTAGCCTCCACCTCAAACGGGTCCACCCTAGAACTCTTGTGCTCAGGTGAATCAGCTTGGGGTGGCGGCGAGGAAGGCGTGGCAGCCACCCTACCTCTCCCGCGGCCACGTGTACCTTTAGTAGTTCTCGGCTTTGCGGGGGGTCGACCTCCTCTCACGGGGGCCGCGGGAGTCGAAGAAGAGGCCACTCCATGCAGAGTAGAGAGCAACACTCTCATAAGAGGCGAGGCAGGAATGGAAGTACCCATCCCACCACCCGCCGATGAAGAAGGAGCCATGGAGTGCTTTCGACCCTTTCCCACCATCTTTCAACACGTGCCATGACAAAGAGTAAATGAAATTAGTAAAACATAAATACCAACATGAGTAATAAAATGTATATAATTTAAGTGTATCATCATCATAAATACCAACATGACTAATAAAAATTGAATACCTAAGATGAACTAAAAATTTATATATGTATATATTAATAGTTGAATACCTGACATTAACTAATAACAATCTTGATCGTCTATATATGCTTCGGGGTCAACAAATGCATCATGATCATCACTATCATCAATAAATGAGCATGATCATCACTATCACGAAGAACATGTGGAAGGCCTCCAATACGTAATCGGTCAAGAAGTGGCAGGTCATCCGCAGTAGTAACCTCTTCTTCTTCCCGCTCTTCCTGTTCCGGCTCAGGGGTTAAGACGGATTCACTGTTGCTGTCTACTTCAATGTTCTCGGGTGAAGTAGAGCGGTTATTGAAACGTTTTTTGGACATACGTGTTTCTTGGAAGAATTCTCCTTCATATGTGTCTGGGTTAATGTGAGGTTCGTAATCCTCTTCATTGAGGGTCGGTGGTCTAAAACGTGGCGGCACTTCATAAACGACATCCCAACCTTTCAGATTTGGATCTGTTTGGCAGGCCCACGGTAGATAGAAAACTTTTGTTGCCTGTTGAGCCGCAATATAGACATCGGGAACATCTAAATGGGTGTTTTGGTTGATTTCGACTAGTCCTATATGCTCATGAGTCCTTCTAGTCTCCTTCGACTGAAATCTATAACATTTGAAGACTACGACGGTCGGTGGGTTTTCACCATAGAATAGAAGTTCATAAATTGCTTCAACTCTTCCATAATACTCGGTACCTCCTTTGCCATAGCAGAGACACAACAATTTGTAGTCTTTAGGTCGGGCATAGATAGCTGTTTGCCAAAGGTACGAAATCGATACCCGTTGATGTTGTATTTGTCAAATGAACGAACCTTGTAGTCAAAACCATTAGCGACTTGTCTCAACTCGGCGTCCATAGACTCTGCATCAGCCTACAAGTTTAATACGGAAGATTGGATGCATTAGCCGCAAATTAGACAAAGAAATCAAATGGCACATTAATGGTAATTAATTACCCTTTGTTTGAACTAAGAGAAGAAACCGGGATAGTCGCCTCCATGCTTTGCCTGAAGCTCATACTCTTCGACGTAATCCTTTTCGATGACTGCTCCATCCGAGAATTCGGCGACGTATTGGCTATATCAAATATCCGGCAAAAAGAGCAGTTCCAAGGAATTATATGTTGCGGAAAAATAATTTACCGAGAACTTACTCGATGTACGGCCGCACTTTTGTTAGTTTGTTGAAGATATACAATGACATGGTCCGCAATTCTTCGACATCCAACGATTTCCCTTTCGAAGCACCGGCTGGTGCGAGCTTCCCCTTGAATAGGCTAAGGTTGGATCGGCCTTTTTTAGGACCACCATTGATGACGAGATGATGTATATACTTCTCTCACCTTGTTGGTTACCCCAAGTGGAAGGTTGAGATGCAGTCGGTGCTATGTGAATAGACAACAGCGCCAGAAATTGGCACGTTGACGGAGACTGGGCTTGCGTTGGTTTGTCCCTTGAAGAGGAAAGGGTGATGCAGCACAGGAGCACTAAGTATTTCCCTCAGTTTGAGAACCAAGGTATCAATCCAGTAGGAGAATGTCGTCAAGTCCAGAGTACCTGCACAAACACAAAAGAGCTTGCACCCAACGCTATAAAGGGGTTGTCAATCCCTTCAAGATTGATTGCAAATTGAGATCTGAAGGCGGAAATTGCAACGAAGTAAAAGAGTAAGGCTGAAAATATGGTGTGAAGTAGACCCGGGGGCCATACTGTTCACTAGAGGCTTCTCTCAAAATAGCAAATATTACAGTGGGTGACCAAATTACTGTCGAGCAATTGATAGAACCGCGCAAAGTCATGACGATATCTAAGGCAATGATCATACATATAGGCATCACGTCCGAGATAAGTAGACCGATACTTTCTGCATCTACTGCTATTACTCCACACATCGACCTCTATCCAGCATGCATCTAGTGTATTGAGTTCATGACAAACGGAGTAACGCCTTAAGCAAGATGACATGATGTAGAGGGATAAATTCATGCAATAGATATAAACCCCATCTTTTTATCCTTGATGGCAACAACACGATGCGTGCCTTGCTACCCCTTTTGTCCCTGGGTGAGGTCACCGCACGGTATGAACCCAAAACCAAGCACTTCTCCCATTGCAAGAATCATAGATCAAGTTCGCCAACCAAAACCCACAACTCGAAGAGAATTACAAGGATTTGAAATCATGCATATAAGAGATCATAAGAAACTCAAATAAGATTCATACATAATCTGATCATAAATCCACAATTCATCGGATCTCGACAAACACACCGCAAAAGAAGATTACATCGGATAGATCTCCATGAAGATCATGGAGAACTTTGTATTGAAGATCCAAGAGAGAGAAGAAGCCATTTAGCTACTAGCTATGGACCCGTAGGTCTATGGTGAACTACTCACGCATCATCAGAGAGGTCATGGTGTTGATGAAGAAGCCCTCCGTATCCGAATACCCCCTCCGGCAGGGCACGAGAACGTGCCCCAGATGGGATCTTGTGGAGATAGAAGCTTGCGGCGGCGGAAGAGTATTTTCGTGGATCTCCTGATTTTTTCTGGGATTTTAAGGAATTTATAGACGAAGGAGCAAGGGCAGGGGAGTCCCAGGGAGCCCACAAGCCTGGGAGGCGCGCCCCTGGCCGCGCCATAAGGGCTTGCGTCCTCCCCCGGGACTCTCTGCCTTGGTTCCCAAGCTTTCTGCGTATCTTCTGTTTCGGAAAAAATATTTTTGGAAGTTTTATTCCGTTTGGACTCCGTTCAAAATCCTCCTTTGAAAAGGGTCAAAAACACGGAAAAAACAGGAGCTGGCACTTGGCACTGAGTTAATAAGTTAGTCCCAAAAAAGATATAAAAAGCATACAAAACATCCAAAGTTTGACAAGATAATAGCATGAAACCATAAAAAATTATAGATACGTTGGAGACGTATCAAGCATCCCCAAGCTTAACTCCTGCTCGTCTTCGAACAGGGAAGTGATAAAGACTGAATTTTTGATGTGGAATGCTAGCTAGCATAGTTGTCCTTTGTAACTTCTTTCGTGTGACATGAATGTTCAGATCCGTAAGATTCAAAACAATAGTTTGCTATTGACATGAAAACAATAATACTTCAAGCAAACTAGCAAGGTAATCATGAACTTTCAAAATAGCAAGGCCAAAGAAAGTTATCCCTACAAAATCATTTAGTCTGGCTATGCTCCATCATCCCCACACAACTAATTTAAATCATGCACAACCCCGGTATTGGCCAAGTAATTGTTTTTGCACTCTTACTTTCTCAAACCTTTTACAACTATCACGCAATACATGAGTGTGAGCCATGGATATAGCACTATAGGTGGAATAGAGTGTGGTGGTGGTTGTGAGACAAAAAGGAGGAGATGGTCACATTGACTTGGTGTATCAAAGGGTTATGGAGATGCCCATTAATAGATATCAATGTGAATGAGTAGGGATTGCCATACAAAGGATGCACTAGAGCTATAAGTATGTGAAAGCTCAAAAGGAGAACTAGTGGGTGTGCATCCAACTTGCTTGCTCACGAAAACCTAGGGCAATTTGAGGAAGCCCATCATTGGAATATACAAGCCAAGTTATATAATGAAGATTCCCACTAGCATATGGTGGTGATGAAACAAGAGGCTATCAATCATGAAGAACATGGTGCTATTATGAAGCACAAGCATGGTGCTATTAGTAGCATTGTCCCTTCTCTGCTTTTCTCTCTCTCTCTTTTTTTTATTTGGGCTCTTTGGCCTCTCTTTTTTGTGTGGGCAACTTTGGCCTCTTTTTTTTATTTCCTCACATGGGACAATGCTCTAATAATGATGATCATCACACTTTTATTTACTCACATCTCAAAGCTAGGAACGATGATGACTCTATAGGAAATGCCTCCGGCAGTGTACCGGGATGTGCAACGATCTAGCTTGGCGTATGACGTTGAAACATCTCGCTAGCTATCTTACGATCATGCAATGGCAATATGAGAGTGACGGCACAAGTCATGAGACGGAACGGTGGGAGTTTCATGGCAATATATCTCGGAATGGCTATGAAAATGCCATAGTAGGTAGGTATGGTGGCTGTTTTGAGGAAGGCATATGGTGGGTTTGTGCACCGGCGAGAATTGCGCGGTACTAGAGAGGCTAGCAATGGTGGAAGCTGAAAGTGTATCTATACCATGGACTCACATTAGTCATGAAGAACTCACATACTTGTTGGGAAAGTTTTTATTAGTAATCGAAACAAACTGCTAAACGCATACTCCTAGGGGAAGGGTTGGTAGGTGTTAACCATCGCGCGATCCCGACCACAACACAAAGAATGACAATCAATAGATCAATTATGCTCCGACTTCCTAACATAGCGGTTCACCATACGTGCATGTTACGGTAATCACTAACTTCAACACAAGTATTTCTAGATTCACAACACCCTACTAACATAACTCTTAATATTACCAAATCCACGTCTCAAAACTAATTGAGAGGAATCAAAACTTCTCTTTCTACTCAATGCACATGAAGATGGAGGTTTTTCTATCCTCTTTGGGTACCTATCACCTTTGGGACTACTTTCATAGCACAAGCCAACTACCAAGTCACGCACCGCCATGCTCTAAAAGATCTAAGTGAAGTACATAGAGAAAAATTATATAGATCAAAAGATATAAGTGAAGCACGATGAGTATTCTAGCAAAATCACGATGAGTGCATGTATCTCTCTCAAAAAGGTGTGCAGAAAGGATGATTGTGACACAACAAAAAGAAAAGAGTCCTACGATACAAGACGCTCCAAGCAAAACACATATCATGTGGTGAATAAAAATATAGCTCCAAGTAATGTTACCGATGAATTGAAGACGAAAGAGGAGATGCCTTCCCGCTGCATCCCCAAGCTTAGGCTTTTTGGTGTCCTTGAATTTGGCTTGGGATTCCTTGGGAATCCCCAAGCTTGAGCTTTTTCCACTCCTTATCTCTTTGTCCATGAGAACATCACCCAAAACTTGAAAACTTCACAACACAAAACTTAAACAGAAACTCGTGATAACATTAGCACAAGAAAACAAACTACCACTTCTTTAGGTACTGTAGAAATATTGAATTCTATTTATACTGGTGTTAGATTACTGTATTCTCACTTTTCCATCGCTAGTACCCCCGATACTATCCACATTTCATCAAAACAAGCAACCAACTCAACAAAAACTGGATATGTCAAAAACAGACCAGTCTGTAGCAATCTCTATACTTCGTATAATTCTGGTACTGCAAAACTTCTGAAAAATTACAACTGCCTGGGAAAAAGGCGTATAAACCAGCAACAAAAAGAATCAACTCAAAACCTCTTTCTGAAAAAAATGGAAAATAATCTCGTGAGAGAAAAGTTTCTGTCTTTTTCCAGCAGGATCAAACAACCATCACCAAGACTAGTCATAAAGGTTTTGCTTGGCTCAAACACAAAAAGAAACACAAAAGACACAATCATAACAGAATTATGATGGTGTGGACGCAACAAAGCAGAAAGAAACATAAATAAATTCATTGGGTTGCCTCCCAACCAGCGCTATTGTTTAACGCCCTTAGCTAGGCATAAAGCGATAGAATCACGTATCGTCGTCTTTGGTGCTCAAACCATAAGTAGCCCTTATCATGGATTCATAAGGCAATCTTATTTTCTTTCTAGGAAAGTGCTCCATGCCCTTCTTCAAAGTAAATTGAAATCTTTTATTCCTTTCCTTCATATCGATGATAGCACCGATAGTCCTTAGGAAAGGTCTACCAAGAATAATAGGGCATGTAGGATTGCAATCAATGTCAAGCACAATGAAATCCATGGGTACATAGTTCCTATTTGCAATAATAAGAACATAATTGATCCTTCCCATGGGTTTCTTGACAGTAGAATCGACAAGATGCAAATTAAGAGAACACTCTTCAATCTCATTAAAACCCAGAACATCACATAAAGACATTGGAATCGCGGAAACACTAGCACCCAAATCACACAAAGCATTGCATTCATAGTTTTTTATTTTGATTTTGATAGTATTTTCCCACGCATCATGAAGGTTTCTAGGGATAGATACTTCCAATTCAAGTTTCTCTTCTAGAGATTTTATCATAGCTTCGACGATATGATCGGTAAAGGCCTTGTTTTAGCTATAAGCGTGTGGAGAGTTTAGCATGGATTGCATCAAGGAAATGCATTCAATCAAGGAGCAACTATCATAATTGAATTCCTTGAAATCCAAAGTAGTAATTTCATTACTACTCAAAGTTTTAATATCTTCTACTCCACTTTGAATGATTTTAGCATCAAGATAGATGGACTCCGAATCATTGGGGCGTATTTCAACCAAAGTGGATTCATATCCAGACCCATCATCATTAGGTTTGACACAAAAAAACAAATATTCAAAGGGAGTCATACCAAGCACTTTGAGATCTTTGTGATTCTTATCACGAGAACACGCCTTTTTAAGCCATTCATGTCTAGCATGAATTTGGCCGGTTCTTTCTTTGCTCTCACTCATGGAAACATGCATAGCTTTCAAAGTTTCATCCATATTGATCTTCGGAGGAGCACATCAAACTTTCAAAACATCAATATCACTAGACATTCTATCAACGCTCTTAGCCAAATCGTCAATTTTGAGTAGTTTTTCCTCTATGGACGCATTGAAAATCTTTTGCGAGTTGATAAACTCTTTGATATTACTCTCTAGACAGAGGGTAATCTATTGTAATTTCCATGAGTATTGTTGTAGGAGTTGCCAAAGTTATTAGAGGGGTTACTAGTAAAAGGCCTAGGAACATAGTTTCCTCTAAAAGCATTGTTGTTGCCGAAATTATTCCTACCAACAAAATTAACGTCCAACCTAGCGTTGCTACTCTCAATCAAGGAAGACAAGGGAATATCGTTAGTATCTAAAGGAGCACTTCTACTAGCAACCAAATTCATTAACTCATCCATCTTAGCACTCAACGAGTTAATTTCTTCTATAGCGTGTACCTTCTTACTAGTACGTGACCTTTCAGTGTGCCACTGAGAGTAGTTCGTCATGATATTGTCTAGGAGTTTTGTGGCTTCTCCTAATGTGATTTCCAAGAACGTTCCACCTGAGGCGGAGTCCAAGATATTTCTAGAAGCGAAATTCAAGCCAGCATAGAAGATTTGTATAATCATCCAAAGACTCAAGCCATGAATGGGACAATTTCTAATCATCAATTTCATTCTCTCCCAAGATTGTGGAACATGTTCATGATCAAGTTGCTTGAAATTCATGATATCATTACGGAGAGAGATAATCTTAGTCGGCGGAAAATACTTGGATATATAAGCATCTTTGCACTTATCCCAAGAATCAATACTATTTTTGGGCAAAGACGAAAACCAAGTTTTTTGCTCGATCTCGCAACAAGAAAGGAAAAAAAGCTTCAATTTAATCACATCATTAACCACATCTTTCTTCTTTTGCATATCGCAAAGCTCAATGAAGGTATTAAGATGGGATGCGGCATCTTCACTAGGAAGGCCGGAAAATTGTTCTTTCATAACAAGATTCAGCAAAGCGGCATTGATTTTGTATGACTCCGCACTAGTGGCGGGAGCAATCGGAGTACTAATAAAATCATTATTATTAGTATTCGAGAAGTCACAAAGTTTGGTGTCTTCAGTCATGGTAACTTTAGCAACCAAGCAAGCACACAAGCGAACAAAGAGCAAGCGAGAGAAAAGGGCGAACGAAAAGGCAAACGAAAAAGGCAAATAGTTTTTTGTAAATTTTTTTTTTCAGAAGTGGGGGAGAGGAAAACGAGAGGCAAAAAAGTAAATGCAAGAGATGAGTTTGCGACACTTACTTGGATGAGTTCTTGACTTGATCCTCCCCGGCAACGGCGCCAGAAATTCTTCTGCTACGGCAACAGACAACAGCCTTGGAGATTGGCACGTTGATGGAGACTGGGCTTGCGTTGGTTTTTCCCTTGAAGAGGAAAGGGTGGTGCAGCACAGGAGCAGTAAGTATTTCCCTCAGTTTGAGAACCAATGTATCAATCCAGTAGGAGAATCGTGTCAAGTCGAGAGTACCTGTGCAAACACAACAGAGCTTGCACCCAACGCTATAAAGGGGTTTTCAATCCCTTCAAGATTGATTGGAATGCGAAATCTGAAGGCGGAAAGTGCAACAAAGTAAAAGAGTAAGGCTGAAAACATGGTGTCGAGTAGACCCGGGGGCCATAGTGTTCACTAGAGGCTTCTCTCAAAATAGCAAATATTACGGTGGGTGAACAAATTACTGTCGAGCAATTGATAAGACCACGCAAATTCATGACGATATCTAAGGCAATGATCATACATATAGGCATCTCGTCCGAGACAAGTAGACCGATACTTTCTGCATCCACACATCGACCGCTATCCAACATGCATCTAGTGTATTGAGTTCATGACGAACAGAGTAACGCCTCAAGCAACATGACATGACGTAGAGGGATAATATCAAACCAATGATGAAAACCCCATCTTTTTACCCTTGATGGCAACAACATGATGTGTGCCTCGCTACCCCTTCTGTCACTGGGTGAGGTCACCGCACGGTATGAACCCAAAACTAAGCACTTCTCCCATTGCAAGAATCATAGATCAAGCTGGCCAAACAAAACCCACAACTCTAAGAGAATTACAAGGATATGAGATCATGCATATAAGAGATCAGAAGAAACTCAAATAAGATTCATAGATAATCTGATCATAAATCCACAATTTATTGGATCTCGACAAACACGCCGCAAAAGAAGATTACATCGGATAGATCTCCATGAAGATCACGGAGAACTTTGTATTGAAGATCCAAGAGAGAGAAGAAGCCATCTAGATACTAGCTATGGACCCGTAGGTCTATGGTGAACTACTCACGCATCATCGGAGAGGTCATGGTGTTGATGAAGAAGCCCTCCGTATCTGAATCCCACCTCCGGCAGGGCACGAGAACGTGCCCCATATGGGATCTTGCGGAGAAAGAACCTTGCGGCGGCGGAAAAGTACTTTCGATGACCTCCTTATTTTTTTGGAATATTTGGGAATATATAGGCGAAAGACCTAGGGCAGAGGTGGCCCAGGGAGCCCACAAGCCTGGGAGGCGCTGGCCCCCCTGGACGCGGCTAGGGGGCTTGTGGGGTCCTTGGTGGCCCCTGCCTTGGTTCTCAAGTTCCCTGATCTTCTTCTATTTCCGAAAAAATCTTTTTGGAAGTTTCGTTCTGTTTGGACTCCATTTAAAATCCTCCTCTGAAAAGGGTCAAAAACACGGAAAAAACAGGAACTAGCACTTGGCACTGAGTTAATAAGTTCGTCCCAAAAAAGATATAAAAGGCATACAAAACATCCAAAGTTTGACAAGATAATAGCTTGAAACCATCAAAAATTATAGATACGTTGGAGACGTATCATGGAGGCATACATGGACGATGTGGTCGTTAAGACCATACACGTCAGCTAGCTGGTAGACGACCTCAGGGAAACCTTCACCAACCTACGGGCCTACGATATACGGCTTAATCCGGATAAGTGTGTCTTCGAAGTCCGAGCCGGCAAACTCCTTGGATTTATAGTGCCGCAAAGAGGAATCGAGGCCAATCCGGCCAAAATTCGATCATTGTCACAACTCGCCATTCCAACACAACTACAACACGTCCAAAAGTTGGCAGACTACATGGTGGCCTTTAGCCGATTTATATCCCGCCTCGGTGAGAAGGCCCTCCCTCCCTATAGGTTGCTGAAGAAAACTTAGAACCTCAAATGGACTGATGAGGCCACGACAACTCTGGAGGAAATCAAGGCGATATTATCCATCAACCTCATCCTAGCAGCACCCTACACAGGGGAGCCGATGTTGCTATGCATCTCAGCCACCAATCAAGTGGTCAGCGCGGTCCTCGTCGTAGAATGAGAAGCCAGTCTATTACGTATCTGACGTGCTCACCCCATGTAAAACCAGATACCCGCACTACCAAAAGATTGCTTACAAAGTGTTTATCGCATCGCACAAACTTAGACACTATTTCCAGGAATGTGCGGTCACTCTGACTTCGGAAGTACCATTGAGCGATATCATTAACAATAAGTATGCCATCAGCCGACTTGCCAAATGGGCCATCGAGATCCTGTCGTTTGAGATTACTTACAAACCACGATGAGCTATCAAATCTAAAGTCTTGGCCGACTTCATCGCTGAATGGACTATGGTCGAACTCCCTAGAGAGTATAGCACTTATGCTCATTGGATCATGTATTTTGACGGGTCCAAAACTCTCGCCAGTTTGGGGGCTGGAGTGATTCTCACATCTCCTACCAGGGATAATGTTCAGTACGTGCTACAGATCATGTATGCCGATTCGAATAACATGGAGTGATTCTCACATCCCCTACGGGGGATAATGTTGGTACGTGCTACAGATCATGTATGCCGAGTCGAATAATGCAACAGAGTATGAGGCGCTATTACACGGTCTTCGGATGATAGCCTCAATGGGAATACAATGACTCGAGGTACGGGGAGACTCTAACCTCGCCATCTCACAAATCAACGACAAATTTGATGCAAAAAAAATCCAAAGATGGAAGCATATAGAAATGTCGTCCTCAAGATATCAGCACAATTTGAGGGGTTGGAGTTACACCATGTCTCAAGAGACAACAACAAAGCCGCGGACGTTCTCGCATGCTTAGGTGCAAAGCACGATCCCGTCCCCAGCAACATATTCCTAGAACAGTTCTTCAAGACATTTGTAGTATGGCAGGACGAAGTGGGTAGCACTGGAGCCAGTGGTGAATAGCAGGTTATACCACCTACAACTGAGCAGGATGATCAAATCATCGACGGAACTTCAATTGAAGAAACGCCCTCGGCCCACGAGGTCATGGCAGTAATCGCACCATGGACCGAACCCTTCCTTGCTTATCTCCAGCGCAACGAACTCCCCGATGACCAGACCGAGGCGCGACGTATCATCTACCGATCAAAGTCTTACGAGGTCTACGAGGGGAGCTATATAAAAAAGATCACCACAGGAGTCCTCCAATGGTGCATATCCAAAGAGGAGGGAAGGCAGCTTCTGACCGAAGTACATGCCTGTATGGGCGGTCACCATGCAGTAGTTCATGCCCTGGTCAGTAAGGCTTTCTGAGCTGGTTTCTTCTGGCCGACAGCCCGAGAGGACGCCCACGCACTCGTTCATCGTTGTGCACGGTGTCAACTCTTTGCGAATCATAGCCACATGCCCACAACAGCTCTTCGGGCAATCCTGATCACGTGGCCCTTTGTGGTCTGGGGTCTGGATATGGTCGGCCCACTTAAAGGAGGACTAAGAAAAAGAAATACCAAATGGATTCAAGCAAAGCCTGTTAGCTCCGCCAAAGCTGGGCCAGTAATCGAGTTCATTTCCGGTGTTGTACACCGTTATGGTGTCCCGCATAGCATAATAATAGACAACATATCCAATATCACCGCCAAGGAGGTAAAAGATTGGTGCGAAAACTTCGGCATCAAGATCGACTATGCCTCCGTATATCACCCTCAGACTAATGGACAAGTCGAAAGAGCCAATGGGCTCATTATGAGCGGTATTAAACCTCGGTTGGTCCACTCTCTTCAAGAATCCGACTGCCAATGGGTGGAGGAGCTCGACTCCATACTATGGGGCTTGCGTACCATCCTGAATCATTCCACAGGGTACACATCATTTTTCATGGTGTACGGGGTTGAAGCGGTCCTCCCCTGCGACACTATACACGGCGCACCTCGGGTGCGTATGTACGAGGAGAAAGAGGATGACTTGGATCAGCAAGACGACTTAGACGCACTGGAAGGCCAGCGCGACATAGCTCGGGCCTGATCTACTTTCTATCAACGGCAAGCTCGACCCTATAAGAGCAGGGAAGTTCGGGCAAAGGCAAACAATGTGGGTGAACTTGTCCTACGCCTCCAAGAGAAGCAGAAGCATAAACTTCACCCAAAGTGGGAGGGCTCTTTTTTAATTGATGATATCTTAACAGGAGGAGCTTATCACCGGCGTAACTCCGAGGATAACCGCCTCGAGTCGAACCCGTGGAATATAGCTCGTCTTCGGCGTTTCTATGGCTAGACCAACATCATTACCTTCTTGCCATCATTATCTTTTTGTTTTTTGCCAAAAGTTTTTTATTTTGTTTTGTAGGTCTTATTAGTCGTTCATAGTGCATGTTCAACTTAAATGAACTGCTTTGAGCATTTATCACAATATCTGTGTTAAATGGAATGATTAAATAATACCCGTGGGCTTCATCAAGAAGCCGTTCAATGTATTCATCATACCTACTTATTTATATATACACCTAGACTCAACATCGATTCCCGCCAATATATGCATCAATTGGACTTAACATCCTTGCAATGCTGGGTTGCCTAGCTCCTGTGCTTACCGTCTACGTTTCCGATATGTTCGGCTAGAGGGTAAAGGGAGCACCGCTGCGATTGTTACGACCGGTTCTCCCAGATACGTGCCTCGGATGGGTAAAGCCAAAAGCTAGCGTTTCTAGAGATACAACTTGGTCGGCTACGAATGATGTCCATCTAATCGGCACTTTTGTCGTATATAACAACTATCTGTACTACACAAAGAAACGACTACACTGACTACATCCTATGTAGCAACCATGAAAAAGGAACCCACCGAGGAACTATTTTTTCCGGAAGATGTTTCTTACGTTGCATCGTAGTATAACATAACCCCCCTGTGTAATCTTTGTCTACTAGTCTCACATGGATGGATTGCCTCGTTATCAGAAATTAATTCCTGATGTCATAGGATACAAAGTGTGAAACACTGCCTAGTTGTTAACACGGGAGCTAGAAGCCGATGGTCGGTTAAAGACAGAGTTTTCAAAACATGAAGGGAAGTCCCTTAACGCATGAATATTACATTACATATGATCACATGCTTGGTGATTCATCGAGTTGATTTATTATAGCATCTAAAGTGCACTCCTCTTGCAATAGGCGTGTGGTGGGCAACACTTGATCATACACCAGGTGAAGAGGAATTTCTTTCCCATCCAACGCCACACACCCATCCCGGGACTTGTGCTCGGGATCTAGACGGGCAAAGCGGGTCTTCACCATAGCCCATGCTTCCCGGTATCCTTCTCGACAGGCCGAAGTATTCCACGATTCAAAGCGGCATCAGGCTAGTTTAAATAGCTTGGCAAGCTCAGCCATCCCTTGCGAAGGGTTTTGGTTGGCAATAAAGCTCGGACCATACTCCACATAACCTTTCAAGCCTGCTCATGCACAATGGATAGATCCTTCATCAGGTCCCCCGCAAAACAACTGGTTTCCTCTTCAGGACGCCCTGTTAGGAGACCTAACAAAAAATAGGCGCACATTTTCATGATCAACGCAATAAAACCGTGATCCCTTACAGGTCGGAGTTTTACTTACAGAATATGCTGCCCTTCTATTTCTGATTCTCTTCTCGGGTTTGCGCCAATTGAGTTTTTAAACTCTCGGTTTCCTCGGTTTGTTTTTATTCTCTTCTTTGAGATTCTTGTTTTCTTTGCGACGTCGCTTCAATACGCGATGACCGCCTTCAAGCTGAGATTCGGCATACCGCTGGGAATCTCGAGATGCATCTAAATACTTTTGCATTTGGCCTATTGATTCGTGTGTTATAAAAAAACTTGGTTATTATAAAAAGCGGAAATTTAGCATATCACAAATAAATTCCCTTACCATGGGCTTCTTTGGTGAATTTCTTCACATTTTCCAGTTCGGCCATGTTGGCTTGTAGATCTGCTTGGCTTAGCTGAAAATCTTTGGATAATTTTTTGTTTTCCTGCTTTAAAGCCTGTAGATTGGAAGGATGTAAAATTGACCCTTAATTCAACTGTCCCATCCAAATTAAGGCTCAGGAGCTACTGGGTCCGAACTTTTGTTCGGATATAGAGACACCGATGACTCACCAGCAGCTAGGTAGACATCTACCCTACCACCTCTTTAAGGTCGACTCGTGCAACTCCAAGATATGCGTCCGCCGAGTTGAGAGCGATAAACTCTTGTTCGGAAAACACAGGGTGACACAGTGACTCCTTTCGTTGCCGATGACTCATCGCGCTTTCGAATTCGGGGTTAGTCATCGATAACCCGTCTGAACCTTCAGGGAGCGGGCGTGTGTTTGGGACTCCTAGATCAGCTGAAGATCTTGGGTTTTGTTGACTACCCAATACCTCGACACCATCCTCGGACGGGGAAGGTTGCACACGTCTCCTGAATTTGTCGGCTAAGGGTCATGAACATTTAAAAGGACACTCATTATCGTAAGGGATAAGGATTGATCTATGTACCTCTTGGCCGAAGGGACAACTGAGGTATTTTCTGTCGCCGCCTTTTGTTTGGGGATTTTGTTCTCATTTGACGGGACCTCGGCTGGTGTAGCCTGAGGAGCAGTTCGGCATGTGTTTTGACGACCCCTGGGCATGGCCCCTCATCGGGTAGTCATTTTCCTCTTGCTCCCTGGAGATGGAAGGGACCTGGGGTTGTCGGCTAGAAGGACCACCTTCTGCTCGTCAACGCTCTCTTGATAAAAGACCCCATCCTCAAAGATAATCGAAATCTCTGGGTCTTCATGAAATCGGGAGTCATTGTCGCGGGCGAAGTCCTCAGGCCAGGGTGCGGGATAGCTTACCGTATCGATCCAATGCCTCCAAGTCTCCGGAGAGGGAGTAGGGGTTGTTGGTCAGCAATAACGGACATAAATATCGAGGCTGTGAATATCAACACACTTACTCATTCAATGGGGTTATGTGACGAATAGCCGTCCTTGGGGGTGAGCCGGACAAAATCTTATTTCCCCCCCCCCCTTCAAAAGATCGGCTAGAACGACTACCAAGGCCTTCTAATCGTTAGGTCCCTACCATCTGGATAGGGTAGAATCGCTCGTCCCGATGTAGCGCCAGAAAGGGTGTGTACACTGTTCGAGCGATTGGACGCACCGGGTAATCGTCACAGCCATCACGTCAATGATGGTCAGCCCACTATGAGTAAGTACCCTGACCTTGGAAGATAGGAGCTTCACTTTGGAGCTCTCCTCTTTGGAAGAACTCTTCAGCTGTCACCTGAATTGCTTCTTTAAAGGAGCCACGGAGTATTCGGGAAGACCACTCCGAACTAGTTCGAACAGGGGATAATCCTCAATATAAAACCACTCCGGGGGCCACACATCGGTTTCCTTCTTCGATGTCCCGATCAGGTATCCGGTGGCGGCTATACGCCATATTTCGGCTCCATCCACTTCCTGAATTAGCGTTCCTCTAGTTTGGGAATAGATACAGAAGTACTTTCTCCATAGATCGAAGTGGGGATTGCAACCCAGGAACATCTCAGATAAGGCCATGACGCCTGAGATGTGAAGGATGGAGCAAGGGGTGAGATTGTGGAGCTGCAGCCCATAGAAATCCAACAAACTCCTCAGGAAAGGATGAACGGGGAATCCTGCTACCTCTTGAGCTTGCGTTGGTTTTTCCTTGAAGAGGAAAGGGTGATGCAGCAAAGTATCGATAAGTATTTCCCTCAGTTTGAGAACCAAGGTATCAATCCAGTAGGAGTATCAAGATGAGGCACCAATGTACCTGCGCAAAAACAAACAAACTTGCACCCAACACGAAAAAGGGGTTGTGAATCCACTACTAGAAAAAGGGCTATTAGTGGCGCACCTACTTTACCTATTAATGGCGCACTATAGGTGCGCCATTATTATCATGCCACTACTAATAAATAGTAATAACGCACCCCTGGTGCGCCACTGTTAATATACATAACAGTGGCGCACCAACTGGTGGGCCATTTCTATCCAAGACAATAATGGCGCACCACCTGGTGCGCCATTACTATCCCAGATACTAATGGCGCACCTCCTGGAGGTGCGCCACTACTACGAATATTAGGATTTTTTTTGTTTTCTAATATTTATACAGGTTAAAATATACATAATAGCACATAATATAAATAGCACAACATATATATAAATAACAGATTTATCGAATACAATAGAAGATTAGTCTCCGAATACAATTCATCATGTTAGTCTCCGAATTCAAAATACCGAACAAAGTTAGAACATTACACGTCTTGAGACCGCAAGTAGCGAGTTTGTCTTCACATTACAAGTCGATATCTAAACTATCATCACATAGAAGAGGGTTGCGGTCATGATGAGCATCATCGCGATGAAACTGAACTTCATCCGGTTCCTCCTCCGCTCCCCCTCTCTCCCACTAGATAGCGCGCGTATCTAGCTTCCGCCTCCGCCCTAGTGGTGTACCCTTTGTAACTGTTACCGCTGAAATGGTGAACCTGTCTCCGACACTCCTCCCAGTCGTCGTAGACTCCGGGAACCTCACCCTTGTACACGACATACGACGACATCTCTATGCACTAGACAAACAAAAGCAATTCACAGATAATATATAAGCAATATATAAGTATGCAACAAAAGGATCGGAAGAGAAAAGCAACACATGAATAGCATGATTCGTGGTCCTACTAATAAGTAGCATCGACTACACATATAAGTTCAACGACTGTCCAAACTAAAGAGACATACAAGTTCATTAAAGTTTAATTACAACATAGCATTAGTACTTTTGACTCGACTCAGGCACCGGAGCATGGATGAAGCCGCCGTCTTTCATGATGGTCATGAATGTGCAGTCGTTGTCAGCCTGCATTTGTAGCATTGTGCCAATATAACTGTTGGACGGTGGACAGTTTAGGTAGAACTGCCCCGATCTAGCAAGGACATCTTGATAGATGATTTCCGCCAACTCCGACTCGATGAGAAAGAATTCTTGTCTCATGTCCTCGTCCTGGATTGCGGACAAGCGTGCAGCCCAATCTTTGAGCTCATTTGGTAGCATACGGTGATGCTGGTCCCGTACGATCGCCCGCATGTGATGGAGGGCGTAGTAGGCATCCTTCTGACTGCCAGGCGGCTGCTTGACGCAGGGGACCGTCGTTACGTGGGTGAACACGTGCTTGTCATACCTAAGAATTGGCCTCCTGAAGATGCCTCCAGATTTGGCGTAGCCGGGGAGGACATCATCAAGAACTTTATTGATATTTGTGTAGTCTTTCTTCGACTTACGGACCGAGTCGAAATACGTGGCCATGGAATATTTCGGGCTTAAGAGGATGAGTGTGCAATGTGTGTCACTTCACAAAACATGGAATGTTAGAAAAAAAAAGAACAATCGAAATCTAAGGAGTCATATGTTACGGGGCGATGAGGGAATGAATTACTCAGAAAAGTAAGGCACGAGGAAGTTATCCTTATCTGCGTTCGCCAGAATGACGCCTTCGAGGTATGAACTCGTGACTTGCCGGTCCCCAGCGCCGTCCAAGAGCTTGGCACGCATGTAGAAGGGGTCGACTATCACGATGTCCGGGGTCTTGTCTCTAATGATCCACATCTCCATATTGAGTGAAAATAGCTGAATGAAGGTGTAGTGCAGCAAATAAAGGTTAAGCATAGCGAAGATGTCATCAAACCGCAGGACGATCATACGCCTGATGTTGCTATCGACAAAGCCCTTGCCCTCTGGCACCTTGGCCACGAAAACCGGGTATGTCCCATCATTCTCGGAGAGACGCCGCTTCTCCATATAAAGAACAACGTCATGCAGACTCCGCATAGCACCGGTTGCAGCATTGAGCATATTATTCGGTAGCATCGGCCTACCCGCCACATGCACCCTCCTCACAATATCCTTAGATATTGGTGGCCCGTCCTGAGCACGGATCGTACTCGGTGCCGGCTGGCTCGCACCCTTGTTAGTTTTTCTTTTCCGTCCCTTCTGCTTCTTCTGCTGTAATGGGATCGAGTTCTGCTCACAGACCACCTTCTTGAGTGTGTTGGGGCTGATAATATTTTGCACCTCGGCTATTTGAGTCTCGGTGAAGGCAGGAGCTGGAGGCGTCTCCTGAGAACTGAACAGCCGATGCCTGTTGAAATTGGGTTTCTCCGCGGTACCAGCTAGATCGCCATCGTCTTTTACAGGGTTGGGTTCTTGAGAAGGAGGCCCGAACAAGGCGTCATTGTCACCGTACCCATGTTCGTTGATGTACTTATCGACGTTGGAAATTGTATCGTCGTTGTCGTCCGGATCATGTGCCATATGCATGTCGGATCAGCTGATGGCGGTAGCGTTGCGGCGGTCTTGCCATGGCTTGGCGCCGGCACGACTGGCGGTGTTGTCTGTGGGGTGGTGTCCCCCGCCCCAAACGAATCTGGCTCTTCGGCCAAAGCATGGACTAGTTTCAGCAGGCGCTGAGGGTCATCACATCATCTTCGTCGGCCCCAATGGGTCGATACGGAGGTAACAAGTCGTCGCAGCCCTGCTGATGCAACAAAAGAACTTCCAACGGCGCCAGAAACACGTGCTGATGGGACACTGTTCTTGATACTCCTCAGCAATGGTACCAGGAATCCTTCTGCTACGGCTATGCCTTTAGGGACTTCCTAGGAAAATATGCAAATGATTTCCCCGTGGCCTTGGAGCCTTGCGTTGGTGTTCCCTCGAAGCGGAAAGGGTGATGTAGCGCAGCGGTGGTAAGTATTTCCCTCAGTTTTGAGAAGCAAGGTATCGATCCAGTGAAGGAGTATCGCAAGTGCCTGCACAAACACAAAAAGCTTGCTCCCAACGCTATGAAGGGGTTGTCAATCCCTTATAGATTATTTGCCAAGTGAGAACTGAAAGTAACAAACAAAGCAAAGTAAAAGCGAAGGTGTAAACGATAGGTGTGAATAGACCCGGGGGCCGTAGTGTTTACTAGTGGCTTCTCTCATGAAAGCAAGTAGACGGTGGGTGAATGAATTACTAACGAGCAATTCATAGAACCGCGCAAAGTCGTGACGTCATCTACGGCAATGATTATATCTATAGGCATCACGTCCAAAACAAGTAGACTGATACTTTCTGCATCTACTACTATTACTCCACACGTCGACCGCTATCCAGCATGCATCTAGTGTATTAAGTCCAAAAGAACAGAGTAACGCCTTAAGCAAGATGACATGATGTAGATGGACAATCTCATATCTACGACAAATCCCACCTGGTTACCCTTGATGGCAACTACATGATGTGTGCCTTGCTGCCCCTACTGTCACTGGGAAAGGACACCACACGGTAAGAACCCAAAACCAAGCACTTCTCCCAATGCAAGAATCATAGATCTGGTTGGCCAAACAAAACCCAAGACTCGGAGAGACTTACAAGGAGATCAAATCATGCATATTAGAAATCAACAAAGACTCAAATATATATCATAGATAATCCAATCACAAATCCACAATTCATCGGATCTCGACAAACACACCGCCAAAGAGGATTACATCGGATAGATCTCCATGAAGATCATGTAGAACTTTGTATTGAAGATCCAAGAGAGAGAAGATGCCATCTAGCTACTAACTACAGACCCGTAGGTCTGAAGTGAACTACTCATGAGTCATTGGAGGGGCGACGATGTTGATGACGAAGCCCTCCAACTCCAAAGTCCCCTCCGGCAGGGCACCGGGAAGGGTCTCCAGATGAGATCTCGCGGAAACGGAAGCTTGCTGCGGCGGAAAAGTGTTTTCGTGGACGCCCTGATTTTTTCTAGATTTTTAGGGAATATATAGGCCAAAGACCTAGGGCAGGGGAGCGCCAGGGAGGCCACAAGCTTGGTTTCCGCGACCTCCCCCCTGGCCGCGGCAACAGGGCTTGTGGGCTCCCTGTGGGCCCACTTGCTTGGCCCTCAAGCCTCCTGATCTTCTTCCGTTCTGGAAAAAATCATTTTGGGGATTTTATTCCGTTTGGACTCCGTTCCAAAATCAGATCTGAAAAGAGTCAAAAAAACACAGGAACTGGCGCTTGGCACTGAGTTAATAAGTTAGACCCAAAAAAGATATAAAAGGTAAACAAAACATCCGAAGTTGAGAAGATAACAACGTGAAACCATCCAAAATTATAGATATGTTTGAGACGTATCAAGCATCCCCAAGCTTAACTCCTGCTCGTCCTCAAGTAGGGAAGTGATAAAGAATGAATTTTTGATGCTTTCATGCTACCTAGCATCGATGTCCTTTGTAACTCCTCTTATGTGACGTGAATGTTCAGATCCATTAGATTCAAAACAATAGTTTGCTATTGATGTGGAAACAATAATAATCCAAGCAAACTAGCAAGGTAATCATGAACTTTCAAAATAACAAGGCCAAAAGAAAGTTATCCCTACAAAATCATATAGTCTGGCTATGCTCTATCATCATTGCACAACGAATTTAAATCATGCACAACCCCGGTATTGGCCAAGTAATTGTTTTCACACCTTTAATTTCTCAAACCTTTTCAACTCTCACGCAATACATGAGCGTGAGCCATGATTTTAGCACTATAAGTGATGTGGATTGGTGTGGAGGTTGCAAGACAAACAAGGAGAAAATGATCACATTAACTAGGCATATCAATGAGCTGTGGAGATGCTCATCAATAGATATCAATGTGAATGAGTAGGGATTGCCATACAAATAATGCACTAGAGCTATGAGTATGTGAAAGCTCTTAAAGAAAACTAGTGGGTGTGCATCCAACTTGCTTGCTCACGAAGACCTAAGGCATTTTTTGAGGAAGCCTATCATTGGAATATACAAGCCAAGTTATATAATGAAAATTTCCCACTAGCTATATGGTGGTGAAAAAATGAGAGCCTCTCAATCATGAAGATCATGGTGCTTAATAAGCACAAGTGTGGAAAGGTGGTAGCATTGTCCCTTCTCTCTTTTTCTCTTTTTTTTGAATGGGTCTTTGGCCTCTCTTTTTTTATTTTTATTTTTATTTCGGTGGACATCTTTGGACTCTTTTATTTCCTCACATGGGATAATGCTCCATCAATGATGATCATCACACTTACAACTCAAAACTTAGAGCAGCGATGACTCTATATGAAATGCCTTCGGTAGTGTACCGTGACAATGATCTAGCATGGCCTAGACATAAATGGAAACATCATGCTAGCTAATTATGATCTGGCAATGTAGACGTGGTGGCACATGTCATGGTGGTAGTTGCATGGCAATATATCTCGGAATGACTTTGAAAAAGCCATAGTAGGTAGGTATGGTGGCTGTTTTGAGGGAGGCTAATGGTGGGTTTGTGCACCGGCGAAAGTTGCACGACACTAAAGAAGATAGTGATGGTGAAAGGTGAAAGTGCATCTAAACCATGGACTCAACATTAGTCATGAAGAACTCATATACTTGTTGCAAAAGTTTTATTAGTAATCGAAACAATGCATTCAGTGCATACTCCTAGGGGAAGGGTTGGTAGGTATAAACCATCGCGCGATCCCGACTGCCACACAAAGGATGACAATCAATAGACTAATCATGCTCAGACTTCATCACATAGCGGTTCACCATACGTTCCTGCTACGGGAATCACTAACTTCAACACAAGTATTTCTAGATTCATAACACCTTACTAATATAACTTCAATATTACTATAAACACAACTCAAAACTAGTTGAGATGAATCAAACTTCTCTAACTATTCAATGCACATGAAGGTGGAAGTTTTCGTATCCCTTTGGATAACTACCCCTTTTGAGACTACTTCTAAAGCATAGATCAACTACCAAGCCACGCACCGCCGTGCTCTAAAAGATATAAGTGAAGCACATAGAGCAAAAGCAACTAGCTCAAAAGATATAAGTGAAGCACATGTTAGCTGGATTGTCTACCAAAGGATATAAGTGAAGCTCGACAAAATCACGGTGAGTGCATGTCTCTCTCTCTAGGTGTGAAGCAAGGATGATTGTGGCACAACAAAAATAAAATACTCCTACGATACAAGACGCTCCAAGCAAAACACATAACCTGTGATGAATAAAAATATAGCCCCAAGTAACGTTACCGATGGATTGAAGACGAGAGAGGGGATGCCTTCCCGGGGCATCCCCAAGCTTAGGCTTTTACGACATCCTTGAATCTCTTGGGGTGCCATGGGCATCCCAAAGCTTGAGCTATTTCCACTCTTTATCTTTTTGTCCATAAGAACTTCACCCAAAACTCGAAAACTTCACAACACGAAACTTAAACAGAAACTCGAGATAACATTAGTATAAGAAAGCAAACCACCACTTCCTTAGGTACTGTAGAAAACTTGAATTCTACTTATGCTGATGTTGGGTTACTATATTTTCAATCTTCCATGGATAATACACCCCGATACTATCCATAGTTTCATCAAAATAAGCAACCAACACAACAAAAACATAACCTGTTAACAGCAGACCAGTCTGTAGCAATATGTATACTTCGTATACTTCTGTTACTACACAAGTTTTAACAAATTATGACAGTCTGAAGAATTTGTGTAGAAATCATAAGCAAAAAGAATCAACTCAAAAGATCTTTCAAAAAATGAAAATTTGTTTCGTGAGCAGAAAGTTTCTGTCTTTTCCAGCATGACCAAACGGTCATCCCCAAGACTAATCATAACGGTTTTGCTTGGCACAAACGCAAAAGAAACACAAAAAACACAATCATAACAGAATTATGAAAGTGTGAAAAACACAAAACAGAAAGAAAAATGATAGATTCGTTGGGTTGCCTCCCAACAAGCGCTATTGTTTAACGCCCTTAGCTAGGCATAAGGTGATGGAATCACGTATAGTCATCTTTGGTGCTCAAACCATAAGTAGCCCTCATCATAGATTCATAAGGCAATCTTATTTTATTTCTAGGAAAGTGCTCCATGCCCTTCTTTAGGGGAAACTGAAATCTAATATTCCCTTCCTTCATATCGATGATAGCACCAATAGTCCTTAGGAAAAATCTACCAAGAATAATGGGACATGAAGGATTGCAATCTATGTCAAGTACAATGAAATCCACGGGTACATAGTTCTTATTTGCAACAATAAGAACATCATCGATCCTTCCCATGGGTTTCTTGACAGTAGAATCCGCAAGATGCAAATTAAGAGAACACTCTTCAATCTCATGAAAACCAAGAATATCACATAAAGATTTTGGAATCGCGGAAACACTAGCACCCAAATCACACAAAGCATTGCACTCATAGTTTTTGATCTTGATTTTGATAGTAGGTTCCCAGTCATCATGAAGTTTTCTAGGTATAGAGACTTCTACTTCGAGCTTCTCTTGAAGAGATTTCATCATAGCATCTACGATATGCGCGGGAAAGGCTTTGCTTTGGCTATAAGCCTATGGAGAGTTTGCAATGGATTGCATCAAAGAAATGCATTCAAACAAGGAACAATTATCATAATTGAATTCCTTGAAATCCAAAGTGGGAGTTTCATTACTACCCAAAATTTTGATTTCTTCTACTCCACTCTCCACACCTTTATCATCAAGATAGGAGGACTCCGAATCATTGGGGCATTTTTCAACCAAAGTGGATTCATATCCAGCCCCTTCATCAATAGGTTTGACACGCGAAAACAAAGATTCAAGAGGAGACACACCAAGCACCTTAAGATCTTCGTGATTTGCATCACTAGAATGCACCCTTTTAAACCTTCATGCCTAGCGCGAATTTGGGCGGTTCTTTCTTTGCTCTCATTCATGGAGACACGCATAGCTTTCAAAGTTTCATCCAAGTTGACCTTGGGAGGAGCACATCTAACTTTCAAAGCATCAGTATCACAAGACATCCTATCAACGCTCTTAGCCAAATTGTCTATTTTGAGTAGTTTTTCCTCTATGGACGCATTGAAATTCTTTTGAGAGTTGATGAACTCTTTGATATTACTCTCTAAATCAGAGGGTAATTTGTTGTGATTTCCATAAGTTTTGTTGTATGAATTACCTTAATTGTTAGAGGAGTTACTAGGAAAAGGCCTAGGAACATAGTTTCCTCTAAAAGCATTGTTGTTGCCAAAATTGTTCCTACCAACAAAATTAACGTCCAAACTAGCGTTGCTACTCTCAATCAAGGAAGATAGTGGCATGTCATCAGGATCTAAAGGAGCGTTTCTACTAGCAACCAAATTCATCAACTCGTCCATCTTAGCACTAAGCGAGTTAATTTCTTCTATAGCGTGTACCTTTTTGCTAGCAGGTGACCTTTCAGTATGCCACTGAGAGTAGTTGGTCATGATATTGTCTAGGAGTTTTGTAGCGTCTCCTAACGTGATTTCCATGAACGTTCCACCTGAGGCAGAGTCCATGTTATTGCGAGGAGCGAAATTCAAACCAGCGTAAAAGATTTGTATAATCATCCACAAACTCAAGCCATGAGCGGGACAATTTCTAATCATAAGCTTCATCCTCTGCCAAGATTGTGCAACGTGTTCATGATCAAGTTGCTTGAAATTCATGATATCGTTACGTAAGGAGATGATCTTAGCCAGCGGAAAATACTTGGATATGTAAGCATCTTTGCACTTATCCCAAGAATCGATACTATTTTTAGGCAAAGAAGAAAACCAAGTTTTTGTGTGATCTCGCAACGAGAAAGGAAAAAGCTTCAACTTAATCATGTCATTATCCACATCTCTTTATTTTGCATATCGCAAAGCTCAATGAAGGTATTGAGATGGGATGCGGCATCTTCACTAGGAAGGCCAGAGAATTGCTCTTTCATAACAAGATTCACCAAAGCTGCATTGATTTCATATGATTCCGCACTAGTGGCGGGAACAATCGGAGTACTAATAAAATCATTATTATTAGTGCTCGAGAAGTCGCAAAGTTTGGTGTTTTCAGCCATGATGACTTCAACAAACAAACAAGCACACAAGCAAGAAAGGAAACCGGCAAAGGAAAACGACAAAGGCAAAAGAAAACGGCAAAGGAGAAAGGAAAAAAGGCAAAAGAAAAAGGCAAAGGAGAAAGGCAAATGAAAACGGCAAATGTGAGGTGGGGGAGAGGAAAACGAGAGGAAACTGGCAAAAAGTAAATGCACGAGATGAGTTTGTGAGACCTACTTGGGTAGATCTCTCCTTTCCCGGCAACAGCGCTAGTAATACTTCTGTTGATGCAACAAAAGACCTTCCAACGGCGCCAGAAACACGTGCTGACAGGAGACAGTTCTTGATACTCCTCAACAACGGCACCAGGAATCCTTCTGCTATGGCTACACCTTTAGGGACTTCCTAGGCAAATATGCAAAGGATTTCCCCGTGGCCTTGGAGCCTTGCGTTGGTGTTCCCTCGAAGCGGAAAGGGTGATGTAGCGCAGCGGTGGTAAGTATTTCCCTCAGTTTTGAGAACCAAGCTATCGATCCAGTGAAGCAGTATCGCAAGTGCCTACACAAACACAAAAAGCTTGCTCCCAACGCTATGAAGGGGTTGTCAATCCCTTATAGATTGTTTGCCAAGTGAGAACTGAAAGCAACAAAGTAACAAAGCAAAGTAAAAGCGGAGGTGTAAATGATAGGTGTGAATAGACCCGAGGGCCGTAGTGTTTACTAGTGGCTTCTCTCATGAAAGCAAGTAGACGGTGGGTGAACGAATTACTGACGAGCAATTGATAGAACCACGCAAAGTCATGACGTCATCTATGGCAATGATTATATCTATAGGCATCACGTCCAAAACAAGTAGACCAATACTTTTTGCATCTACTACTATTACTCCACACGTCGACCGCTATCCAGCATGCATCTAGTGTATTAAGTCCAAAAGAACAGAGTAACACCTTAAGCAAGATGACATGATGTAGATGGACAATCTCATATCTACGACAAAGCCCACCTTGTTACCCTTGATGGCAACTACACGATGTGTGCCTTGCTGCCCCTACTCTCACTGGGAAAGGTCACCACACGGTAAGAACCCAAAACCAAGCACTTCTCCCATTGCAAGAATCATAGATCTAGTTGGCCAAACAAAACCCAAGACTCGGAGAGACTTACAAGGATATCAAATCATGCATATTAGAAATCAGCAAAGACTCAAATATATATCATAGATAATCTGATCACAAATCCACAATTCATCGGATCTCGACAAACACACCGCCAAAGAGGATCACATCGGATAGATCTCCATGAAGATCATCGAGATCATTGTATTCACGATCCAAGAGAGAGAAGAAGCCATCTAGCTACTAACTACGGACCCGTATGTCTGAAGTGAACTACTCACGAGTCATTGGAGGGGCGATGATGTTGATGAAGAAGCCCTCCAACTCCAAAGTCCCCTCCGGCAGGGCACCAGGAAGGGTCTCCAGATGAGATCTCGCAGAAACGGAAGCTTGCGGTGGCGGTAAGGTGTTTTCGTGGACGCCCTGATTTTTTCTGGATTTTTAAGGAATATATAGGCCAAAGACCTCGGGCAGGGGAGCGCCAGGGAGGCCACAAGCTTGGTTGTCGCGGCCTCCCCCCTGGCTGCGGCAACAGGGCTTGTGGGCTCCCTGTGGGCCCACTTGCTTGGCCCTCAAGCCTCCTAATCTTCTTCCTTTCTGTAAAAAATCATTTTGGGGATTTTATTTCGTTTGGACTCCGTTCCAAAATCAGATCTGAAAAGAGTCAAAAACACAGAAAAAACAAGAACTAGCGCTTGGCACTGAGTTAATATGTTAGTCCCAAAAAAGATATAAGAGGTAAACAAAACATCCAAAGTTGACAAGATAACAGCGGGAATCCATCAAAAATTATAGATACGTTTGAGAGGTATCAAGCCCCGCAGCACCCGAGCCAGTTGAACCCTATACACGCTGGGTGGCATCGGATTACCGTGGAACACGCGGTTTCCCAGTTCAATGATTTTGGCCTTGGCGACATCGATCAACTCGCCGTGCACGAAGTGCAGGAGAGTACATGGAACGTTGGCGGCGCCCTGCGAAAACATGTAGGGCGTCAGGGATGCCCAGTCAAAAAGGCAAGGAGATGAAGTCATCGGCCGAGGCTTATAGTTACCGTGATGGCGTCAAGCTCGGCTAATGTCGAGGCACCGCCAATGGCGGGCGTGCAAGTGATGGAGGGGCCGCTTGATGCCGAGGTGTCGGCCGGCGTATTCTTCCCACACACGGGTGCATTAACCTCCAATACCGGCGCCGACGCTGGAGGCACCTGCAATGCCACCTCCCCCAGAGACACCGATGACGGCGCGTTATGCGAGTTGCTGCCCGTGAAGCTGGGAATCGGGGGCGGCCCCTGCTGGCCGCTCGCAATCCACCCCTGCAGCCCCTCAAGCAAGGAAGGCATAATGGTGGTGATCGTCGCTCCAAGTTGGTCTCATACTTGCTCTTGGACTATGTCTGGAATCCATGCCACTTGTGCCTTGAGTTCTTTAACCTCGCGCTCCTGGTTTTCCGAGCTGGTCTTTCTGTCCTTTCGCCCAGCCTTATAGTATTCCGACAATTTTGTGGACAAGCCTTCGCCGGCCACACGACTAGCTGACGACGGCTTACTGAGCTTATCCTTGTGTTTCATTACGTTCAACGCCCTATTTAAAGTGTTGTCCCAAGGGGCAGACGGGGAGCTCGGAGACCTCGCGCTAATGCTTTCAGTTTCCTGCGGAAGGAACGTGAACCATTTAGAAATTTGGCTTCATTAATTAGAATGCAACCATATGGAGATAATTACGTGGGGGTGTATTCCTTACCAGAACACGCTCAAGCTCCTTCACCTTTGGATCTGTGGTAAGTGCTACAGCAACAAAAGTCCTTCCCCGGCAACGCTAGGAATTCTTCTTGCTACTTCTCTTGTTTGCGTCGGTTTTTCCCTTGAAGAGGAAAGGGTGATGCAGCACAGGAGTAGTAAGTATTTCCCTCAGTTTGAACCAAGGTATCGATCCAGAAGGAGGGTCTCGTCAAGTCCAGAGTACCTGCGCAAACACAAACGAGCTTGCACCCAACGTCTCAAAGGGGTTGTCAATCCCCTCAAGATTGTTTGCAAAGTGAGATCTGAAGGCGGAAAGTGCAAAGAAGTAAAAAGGTGTAAGGCTGAAAATATGGTGTGGAGTAGACCCGGGGGCCATAGTGTTCACAAGAGGCTTCTCTCAAAATAGAAAATATCATGGTGGGTGAACAAATTACTATCGAGCAATTGATACAACCGCGCAAAGTCATGACGATATCTAAGGCAATGATCATACATATAGGCATCACATCCGAGACAAGTAGACCGATACTTTCTGCATCTACTACTATTACTCCACACATCGACCGCTATCCAGCATGCATCTAGTGTATTGAGTTCATGACGAACAGAGTAACGCTTTAAGCAAGATGACATGATGTAGAGGGATAATCTCAAACCAATGATGAAAACCCCATCCTTTTACCCTTGATGGCAACAACATGATGTGTGCCTCGCTACCCCATCTGTCACTGGGTGAGGTCACCGCACGGTATGAACCCAAAACCAAGCACTTCTCCCATTGGAAGAATCAAAGATCTAGTTGGCCAAGCAAAACCCACAACTCGAAGAGAATTACAAGGATATGAAATCATGCATAAGAGAGATCAGAAGAAACTCAAATAAGATTCATAGATGATCTGATCATAAATCCACAATTCATCGTATCTCGACGAACATACCGCAAAAGAAGATTACATCGGATAGATCTCCATGAAGATCATGGAGAACTTTGTATTGAAGATCCAAGAGAGAGAAGAAGCCATCTAGTTACTAGCTATGGACCCGTAGGTCTATGGTGAACTACTCATGCATCATCGGAGAGGTCATGGTGTTGATGAAGTAGCCCTCCGTATCAGAATCCCCCTCCGGCACGGCACCAGAACGTGCCTAGATGGGATCTTGCGGAGATAGAAGCTTGCGGCGGCGGAAAAGTACTTTCGATGATCTCCTAATTTTTTGTGAAATTTTTGGGGATATTTAGGCGCAAAACCTAGGGCAAAGGAGGTCCTAGGGGCTCACAAGCCTGAGGGCCGCGGGATGGGGGCTTGTGGGGCCCCTGGGGCTCCCCTACCTTGGCTCTCAAGTCTCGTGATCTTCTTTCGTTACGGAAAAAATCTTTTCGGGGATTTTATTCCGTTTGGACTCCGTTTCAAAATCTCCTGTGAAAGGGGTCAAAAACATGGAAAAATAAGGAACTGGCACTTGGCACTGAGTTAATAAGTTAGTCCCAAAAAAAATATAAAAGGCATACAAAACATCCAAAGTTTGACAAGATAATAGCATGAAACCATCAAAAATTATAGATACGTTGGAGACGTATCAATAAGCTCCTTTGTTACAGGGTCCACCTTGTACCTGGCCGTGACATAGTTCCTGGTCTGCTTTTCAGGGTATTTATCAAAGAGGGGCGTTAGGCCTTGCTCGGCACGCTCCGCGTCCTCCTTGTCCCATTTAGGTTCCGCCACTCTGTAACCGTCGGGACCGAGTTTGTGGACCCCTAAGTTCAAGTCCCGCATATCTTCCCCCACTAACTTGATTCCGCGGATGCGTTGCTCTTGCACTTGATCTTGAACTCCTGGTAGTCAGCTTTGCTGATCGAAGGATTTGTCTCCTTGATCTTCTCATAACTATCACCTCTTAGAATCCTTCTCTTCACTGAGGCTCTCCAAGTAGCCAGGGTCGTGCTCGTCTTCGTGTGAGCGGCACTGTTCACTTTATTCCCTGCAAGGTGTGTGTTTGCAACGTCACCGAGGAACTTATATCGTTCGTGCAGCTTCGTGAAGAGGAGGTTGCGCAAATTTGCTCGGCCTTGATGCCTTAGGTTCTCGGTGTTGATCGAGACGGTGCTCCGGAGCATGCACCCGACTTGTCCCGCGTACCCACCTACTAATTCTTTGGGCGCCGTTGGATGCCCACTTGAGGACACTTCAGTAAATTCCTCCCTGACGGTGCCGAGCACGTTCGGGCGTCGGTCCTTCCGTTGCTTCTTCGGTTGGCTGCCATCTGTTCATTCGCTGCCATCATCAGTGGTGGCATCCCCGGCGGCACCATTAGTAGTGTCATCCCTGATGCCACTAGGGATTGTGTAGTCGTGATCAGTGTCTTCCGCGGCGTCCTCATAGCGGTGAGGTTCTTCCTCCAGCTCCTGGGACAGCTCCCAGAATGGCTTGCCCAAACCGCCGGCCTCATCGTTGTTGGCCATGTTCTCTCTAAATAGGAAAAAAGGCTACTAGAGTTATTGCACGGGGTTCAATCGGGCACCTTCTAGGTCAAGAAAATTGGGCATGACCTTTGCTAATTTACTTGACCTAGGAGTGCCCAATCCTCAACCGAAACGGAAATTAATCTACGTTTCAGGAGAAAGGGGTAACAAATATGAGTCATTACAACCTTACTGCACAAGAAGGATGCCAAAAAATAGTAAGATGGAAGATTTAAATACTTCGGAGATAAATTTAACATAACTACTACAATCAAAAGGCATAAATCAGTGATCAACATAAAAAATTCATTGTCCAAGTAATAAAATTCATTCTCCGTCGTAAGTAACTAAGTAAGTAAATGTGTTTCAGATTTCGGATAAGCTCGTTCTCCAAATAATATCATTATTTCACCAAGAAATAAGCTAACCAAATACACCTATGGAGATCCATGATCCAGGGCATGTTGCATGTGGTAGAAAACAGAACACCTACGTAGATGATATAGAGCTATAAATTGTGTACCACTCATATGTTGAAATGTGATGGAGAGACACAAAGTCATGAAAGAACTAAATGACAGCATGAATGTTCATACACACACACAAAAGAATACCACTTACGAACAAAACCCTACTTGAGTTGAACATAATTAAATGACAAATTAGCAGATGGTTTTGATTATGATCACTAAATTAGGCATGACTCTCATGAACTAAATCAGATACACCATCGACATTAGAGCACTTACTGAGCAAGTGGTTCTACTACTAAAGAAGATGGGGGTGGAGATCAGGGTAAGTGGGTAGCTAAAACATCTCTATAAATTATTTGATTGTGCCAGTTGCATAGAGGAGGACTTAATCCCTCTGTATCAAGTGCCCCTATTACTCTGATGCATGAAACATTACAAGAACTGCATTCAATTCAAGTAGTGGTTATGTTACATTGTGGCTTGAGAGGGATAATGGTCCACTGGATGACACAACATATAGTTTTTCGGACTGGCACCATCATAAGCCATAAACTCTCTAGTAATATCCTCATCAAACTAATATGAAGGATCAAGCACATCAAATATTCTATTTCTAATAGGAGTATTAGGTGTAGCAAGTGATTCATAATTTTTAGTAGATTCAGTTTCTTCCGTAAATCGCATGCGGTGCTTTTCAGTTTCTGTGGAAACAAAATAGCTTTGTGCTTTTCAGTGTTTTTCACGAAACTAAAACCTTGCATCCTGCGTAAATCACAAGTGATGCGGTACGTCATGAGATTAGATTGTTTATGTTTTCAGGATAATCCAGACTAGCATCAACAACACAAGGTTATTGACATGACAAATCAAATACAATATACTATAAACATCTCCCTCCATTCTGAAACCGAAAGATTTACTATAATCATATAGCATAGGCGAGGAACACACGTGGGCACCAAAAACTCCGGTGCAGTAGAGTCTTTGTTCATTTAGGACACTAAAACCAAAAGATTTACTAGTCCTCTCATGTCATTAGATATTTCAGTTGCTATATGATGCAAAAGAACAAAACAAGAACAGCACAAGAAAGAGTAAACATCTAAATTTCTGAAGTTAAGTGAAACGAAACAAACTTTTTGAAGTTAAGTAACCGTGCTCATCCCAATTTTTCTGAAATGTTCATCATGGCAGCGAGGAGGCGCGCCGGTAGACGGAGATGGACGGCTAGGGTTGGAGGGGGTGACGCTCCAGCGGAAGTAAGAGGTGGCAGGAGGGGAAGACGGTGGGGAGATGGGGAAGAGGGAGGGGCGGGGGAGAGATGGGGAAGAGGGAGGGGCGGGGTGCTCACCTCTGCAGCGGTGATGTCCGCCTGACCCGTCCAGCAGCGGTGACGTGTGCGGGGGCGTGATCCGGCAGCGGGGACGTGTGCAGTGGTGAATGGGGGCCGCGGCGGTGGCCGGGGCCTGGGGCAGTGACGAGGAGGGCGGCGGTGGCTGACGAAGGGATATGGGAGGGAGGGAGGGGTGTGGTTGCAGTGGAGATGCGGGGGAGAGGCGAGTGCGGGGAAGGAAGAAGGGGATAGAACAAGGGAGGGTTAGCAATGGCGCACCATTTAGGGGTGCGCCATAAGTGGCATATCAGTGGCGCTCCTTTTAGTGGTGCGCCATAAGTGGGGAGGGATAGCAATGGCGCACCTTCTCCTCGTGCGCCATTACTAACTTTTTTTTATTTTTTTGCATTTTTAGTTGCATGTAATAATTATGGTTATCACTTTTTAGTTGCATGTAATAATTTTCTAACAATATGATCTTGTTCTCATGATGATCTTGTTTTTGGTTATCACTTTTGGATTTTTAGTTGCATGTGATAACTAAAATTATTAGTAATTTTGGATTTTTAGTTGCATGTAATAATTTGTTACATATTGCATGATGATCTTGTTCTCATGATGATCCATATACTTTTAACAAAGTTTCTTCATGCACATGACTTAATAACCGAAAAGTAATGGAATAGCCCAACGGTTTAGAATTACATGACATGGTGCAAAGATTTAGAATTACATGACATGGTTGGAATCAATTGACGTGAAATAACAGCCATCAAAGTTTGAGCTTGCCACTGACACACACACGTGGCCGACACGTCGTGATTCGATCTTAATTAGCTATCTTTTCACAATGATTGTCTTGCCCTTCTTTCTCGCGGTTAAATAATTTAGCCCCGGAACCCCTTGAATTCTTCTCTTGAACGGACATCCTTTAGGTAGGGTGGTCCTGCTTCTTCTTGTGTTGTGTGCTACTTCATCCTCATCGTCATCTTCCATCTTCGGGTCGCCGTACTTGTCGAAGTCTTGTGATTGGCGACTCCATCCATTCCGATGATGTTCCTTTTGCCTCTCCTCACGACAACACGACTGGGCTTTGACGGATTGGTAATGAAGAAGCATTGGTCCACTTGGCAAGCCAGTACCCATGGCTCATTTTCCACGGTAACGTTTGCGCCCGCGGTCTTCGATTTGGCTTCGTGTATAACCATGGTGGTGAAATACCGGTCTTCTTTTAGGACGCTCTTGGCCCATCTGACACGGAACATCGGAACCTTCTCTCCAGCGTAGCTCAGCTCCCAGATCTCCTCGATCCTTCCATAGTATATGTCCTTGTCGTTACCGGTTTAGGATTCCATCATTACCCCAGAGTTCTGATAATCGCTCTTCATGTCCTTTTCCTCGGTGTAGAATGTGTACCTGTTGATATCGTAAGCCTCATAGGTCATCAGGTTGTGCTCGGCGCCCTGTGACAAGGCGAATATGAGTTTTTCTTCCGTGGAAGAATCCTCATGTAAAGGGTACGACAGAAGCTTGTCCTTGAACCAACGTGTGAAATATGAGTTGTGCTCTTTGATTATATCTCCGTCCGTCATCTTTTGGCCTCGGTCATTGTACGTCTTCCCAATAAAGGTTTTGTGCTCTACCACCCAAGGATCGACCACGTCTATGTGTTGTAGCGCGACTAGGTTTGCTCTTTCAAAGTCGGCGAGTCGACCCTCGAAGTCGACATGCATTTCGCGGCGACCCTCGCGGTGACCTCATCCAGCGAGCCTGTCGAGGTGCCTGTTGACGGGCAGACCAACGGGGTTCTCGATTCCTAGATAATTCATGCAAAAGGAGATGCACTCTTCGGTCAGAAAGCCCTGTGCTATGCTTCCATCTGGACGTGCCCTGTTGCAAACGTATCCTTTGATGACACCATTCATCCTTTCGAACGGCATCATGCTGTGCACGAATGTCGGCCCGAGTTGGATGATATCCTCCACGATATGGACCAGCAGATGCACCATAACGTCAAAGAATGCGGGCAGGAAGTACATCTCAAGCTTGCATAGTATCACCATGATCTCTTCCTGTAGCCTTCTGAGTTGCCTCACGCCAACCGACTTTCGAGAGATGACGTCGAAAAAGTTGCATAGGCCAAATAGCGTTTCACGGACGTGCGCGTCCATGATCCCACGGATTGCAACTAGAAGTCTCTGCGTCATCAGCACGTGATAGTCGTGAGACTTCATCCCGCTGAACTTCTGCTTCGCTGAGTCTAGGTATATGCTTATCTTCCCCCGCGTAACCGTAAGGAAGTTTTAATCCTACGAGGCAGGTGAAAACTGATCGATCTCCTTCTGACTTAGAGTGAAGCACGTGGGAGGGCAGTCATATTCGATCCTCTTGGCCTTTTTGCCTTTGCGACGACTTTCCGTGTCCTTCGCCGCATCATCATCATTAGGGCGTTTTGCGTGAAGCTCCTCCCTGATGCCCATTGATTGCAAGTCTTCCCTTGCTTTCGGCCCATCTTTGGTCCTCTGTGGCATGTTGAGCAGGGTACCAAGCAGACTCTCGCACACGTTCTTCGTGATGTGCATGACATCAAGGATGTGAGGCACACGGAGGATCTTCCAATACGGCAAGTCCCAGAAAAAAGACCTCGTTTTCCATACCTTCAGAAGCGGCTCTGGTGCCTTTCGCTTCTTTCCGGGCGGTGGGCACTCTTTCCAATTTTTCAACAGCTCCTCTATTTCCTCGCCGCTCCTCGTACGTGGGGCTCTTCGGGGTTCGGTTTCACCATCGAACAGATCCTTGCGTTTTCTCCATGCGTCATCGTCGCGAAGCCACCTTCGACATCCCATGAACACGGTTTTTGAAGACCCGGGATCTCTATCTAGCTGGCGATACGTTCTGTCATCCATGCACCTGACGCATGCACAAAATCCGTGGACCACCTACACCGCGACATATCCGTAACCGAGACAGTCGTGCACCGTCGTGAGCAGTGCGGCTCTCATAGGGAAATATTGTTTTGCGGCGGCGTCCCATGTATTGGCTGGCGTTTTCCACAACGTGTCTAGCTCCTCTTTCAGCAGCCCCAGATACAGATTGATGTCGTTCCCTGGTTGTTTTAGCCCTTCAATTAGCATACTCATGTGAATGTACTTCCTCTTCATGCACATCCAGGGGGGAAGGTTGTACATCCACACAAACACAGGCCAGGTGCTATGTGTGCTTCTCTGGCTGCCAAACGGGTAGACTCCATCGGTGCTCGCGCCCAACATGATGTTCCTTGGATCGTCCCCAAATTCTAGGTGTTCGAAGTTCAACGCTTGCCACTCGCTCGCATCCTTAGGGTGACTCGGCATCTTGTCTTTTTTATTTATCTCTGGATCATTTCCGTCATCTTCTCGCTTCTTCTCCTCCATATCCGCGTGCCAACACAGGAGCTCTGCTTGCTTAGGGTCCGCGGAATACCGCTGCAGACGAGGAGTGATCGGAAATTACCACACCACTTTTCGAGGAGCTTTCTTCGTCTTCTTGTATCGAGTAACACCGCACACCGGACATATGGTAGACCCCGTGTGCTTGTCCCGATAAATGATGCAATCGTTCTTGCACACATGGTATTTCACGTGCCATAAATCCAGAGGACACACGATTTTCTTCGCCTCCTCGAAACTGTTCGGGCACTTGTTCCCCATGGGAAGACGTTTGTGCCAGAATGACATGTTCTCGTCGAAGAATGTGTCGGTCATTTTGTGTTTTACCTTCATCTCCACAGCCATGAGCGTTACTTTCAGGCGGGTATCCTCGGGCCTGCATCCTTCATACAATGGAGTAACCGCGTCTATCTCTAGTTGATCCAACTTGGCTTTCTCTCGGGCGGCAGCTCTTGTGTTACCCGTCTGCTTGAGAAGCAGCTCTTGAATATGAGGGTCCTGCACCCAGCCCATCGATGGTCCATCGTCGTCTGCTCCGGCATCTTCATGTTCATGATCATGCATGCCCTTTGTCTTGATCTTCCTCATCATCATGTCCGACATCTTCTACATGATGACTGTGTCCTGCATCTACTTCGTGATCATGTCCTGGAGATTCTTCGTCTTCTCGCCCGCCCTCGCCGTTATTGTCTTGCAACCCTTCCTTTTTTTTCTTGCCCTGCCCCAATGGACGACTTCATAATCATCTTCATCACCTAGCCACCGATAGCCATCCATGAAACCACGCACGAGTAGGTGGTCCCGCACCTGTCTGGAATTCGGGTCCATAAGGCTCTTCAGCTTGCATCTTCGACACGGACATCTTATCTCTGTCTCGTTCTTTTGAAGCATCTTGGCCTTCGCGGAGCTCAAAAACCTATTCACGATGCCTTCGGTCATCGTGCGGACCATGGTCGCATGCGGGGTAGAGAAAAACGATATGTTAGAACCAAAAAGAAAATTGGCATGACTTTGCCTAAAAATAAGACCAAAAAGAATGCATAGTGCCAAATTCTTGCCGAAACGGAAATGAATCAACATTCCAGCAAAATATTGGCAACCGTCGCATTTCAAATACCGGTACCTGCAAACACAAACATATGCAATACCACAAACATACGTAGATCTAGGCCATAAAAAGTGTGTACACGTGTTGGAGGGAAAAAAAGTAGATCTATAACATAAAGAAAGGTTTCCCCTTACTTACCTATCAAAAAAAGGAAACTCAACCACTTAATTTGGGTGAATATATGGTGCAAAGAGGTGAGCAGGAGGAGGAGGTAGCCGAGACTAGTGAGTGTGAAGTGGTGGAGAGAATGAAGTGGGGGGAAAGTGAGTGTGAAGTGGGCTGTCAAAAATATCTACTCCTCCCAGGTTACCAATGGCGCACTGACTCTGTGACAACAGACGTTCCCCTGCAACGGCACAAGAAGAATGCTGCTAGCAATCCACGGCAACGAAACTAGAAGAATGTTGCTGATGGCCCACCAGCGCGTGGGTTCGCAACAGTTTTCGAGGGTAGAGTATTCGACCCAAATTTGTTGATACGCCAGTCAGGAAGTGAGAGAATACTCTCGAGTATTAGCAGCTAAATGAGTCAGATTTAACCACACCTGAAAGATTAGTATCTGCAAGCAAAGTGTCAGCAGCAAAGTAGTATGATAACAACGGTGTCAGAAACGATCTGTTGACGGCAGACTATTCCTAACGATTGTATCAATGGCGCGAGAAGTTGCCCGTTGACGGAAATTGTCTGTTCCCGTCAACGACCAGCGAACCAAAATTGTAGCAGGTAGCAGCAATGTAACGAGTAATAGCAGTGGAAAGGAACAGCGGTAGTGACAGCAGTAGCAACAGTAGCAAGTAACAGCAGCAGCAACAGTAGCAGCAGAGCAAGACAAGTAACGGAAGCAGTTGGACAAACTCGTAGGCAATGGGTCGGTGATTTGTTTGGATGATATTCATCATGCAACAGTTATAACACGGAGAGATATGTGGCTGGCTCCCGTTCATCAATGTGATGTAGGCATGCATTCCGTGTGTCGTCATACGTGCTTAGGGAAAAGAACTTGCATGACATCTATTGTCCATCCATCTCGTGGCAGCGGGGTCCAAAAGGAAACTACGGGATATTAAGGTTCTCCTTTTAATAAAGAACCGGAACAATGCATTAGCACTTGGTGAACACATGAACTCCTCAAACTATGGTTATCACCGGGAGTGGTTCCGGTTATTGTCACTCCGGGGTTGCCGGATCATAACACATAGTAGGTAACTACAACTTTGCAAGATCGGATCTAAAACACACATATATTGGTGACAACATAATAATTTCAGATCTAAAATCATGGCACTCGGGCCCTAGTGACAAGCATTAAGCATGGCAAAGTAGTAGCAACATCAATCTCAGAACATAGTGGATACTAGGAATCAATCCCCGTCAAAACTAACTCGATTACATGATATATCTCATCCTACTCATCACCGCCCAGCAAGCCTATGAATAGATTACTCACGAACGATGAAGAGCTTCATGGAATTGGAGAGGGCAGAAGGTTGCTGATGACGATGGCGACGATTTCCCCTCTCCGGAGCCCAAAACAGACTCCAGATCTGCCCTCCAGATGAAGAACAGGATGTGGCGGCGCCTCCGTATCATAAATGCGATGAAATCTTCTCTTTTTATTTTTTCTGGGATGAAGTGAATTTATAGAGCTGAGATTGGGGGCGGCAGAGCCACGTGGGCCCCACAAGCTTGCTAGCCGCCACCAGGAGTGGCGGCTACATGGCTTTTGGCCCACTCGCCCATCCCCTCCGGTGGATCTTTGCGCAGGTATTTTTCATATTTTCCAGAAATTTTCAAGACGTTCTGAGAACTTTCATTTCTGCACAAAACAACACCAAGGCAATTCTGCTGAAAATAGCGTCAGTCCAGGTTAGTTCCATTCAAATCATGCAAATTAGAGTCAAAAACAAGGGCAAAAGAGTTTGGAAAAGTAGATACGATGGAGACGTATCACACACCCAGGAAGAATGCGTCATTAGTAACCAGGGTTACTAATGGCGCACCTGGTAAGAATGCGCCATTAGTAGTTTTAAAAAAACTGAAAAAATATATTAGTAGTGGCGCACCGTGGACGTGGTGCGCCATTACTAGTTAAAACTAGTAATGGCGCACTTCCCATGGTGCGCCACTGGTAAGTGTAGGAAAGGGTGGGGGGCCAGGTCAAAGATAGTAATGGCGCACCACACACATGGTGCGCCATTAGTAATATGGACACTAATGGCGCACCAGTATGTGGTGCGCCACTGCTATATAGCAGTGGCGCACCACATGCATGGTGCGCAATTAATGTCCATATTAGCTATAGGCTTTTTCCTAGTAGTGATCCCTCACGATTATTTGCAAGGTGAGATCTGAAGGTGAAAAGTGCAAAAAAGTATTTTTGGTATTTTTGTAGATCGGAATATATGATGTGAAGTAGACCCGGAGGCCATAGTGTTCACTAGAGGCTTCTTTTATGATAGCAAGTATTACGTTGGGTGAACGAATTACTGTCGAGCAATTGATAGAATCGTGCAAAGTCATGACAATATCTAAGGCAATGATCATACATATAGGCATCACGTCTGAGACAAGTAGACCGATACTGTCCGCATCTACCACTATTACTCCACACATCGACCGCTATCCAGCATGCATCTAGTGTATTAAATTCATAACAAATAGAGTAACGCCTTAGGCAAGATGACATGATGTAGAGGGGTAAACTAGTGCAATATGATATAAACCCCATCTTTTTACCCTTAATGGCAACAACATGATGCATGCCTCGCTACCCTTTCTGTCACTGGGTGAGGACACCGCACGGTATGAACCCAAAACCAAGCACTTCTCCTATTGCAAGAATTATAGATCAAGTTGGCCAAATGAAACCCATAACTCGAAGAGAATTACAAGGATATGAAATCATGCATATAAGAGATCAGAGGAGACTCAAATAATATTCATAGATAATATGATCATAAATCCACAATTCATCGGATCTCGACAAACACACCGCAAAAGAAAGTTACAACGGATAGATCTCCAGAAGATCATGGAGAACTTTGTATTGAAGATCCAAGAGAGAGAATAAGCCATCTAGCTATGAACTACTCACGCATCATCGGAGAGGCAATGGTGTTCATGAACAAGCCCTCCGTGCCCGAATCCCCCTCTCGCAGGGCACCAGAATGGTCCCCAGATGGGATCTTGCGGAGACAGAAGCTTGCGGCAGCAGAAAAGTATTTTCATGGCTCTCTTCTTTGGTTTCGGGATTTTAGAGAATTTATAGGCGAAAGAGGTAGGGCAAAGGAGGCACGTGGGGCCCACAAGCCTGCCAGGCGCCCCCCGAAGGACGTGCCTAGGGGGCTTGTGACCTCCCACGAGGTCTCCTGCCTTGGTTCTCAAGTCCCGTGCGTATCTTTTGTTATGGAAAAATCATCCCGCGGGTTTTATTCCGTTTCGACTCCGTTTAATATTCTTTTCTGAAAAAGGTCAAAAACACGGAAAAAAACAGAAACTGGCACGAGGCATTGAGTTAATAGGTTACTCCCAAAAAAGATATAAAATAGCATATTCATGCATATAAAACATCCAAAGTTGACAATATAATAGCATGGAACCATCAAAAATTATAGATACGTTGGAGACGTATCAAATCCCACCTCTCATAGTAGGAAAGAAATGAAGCAAACCCTTTCTCCCCATTGAGGGGAAGGGAAGTTTTCTGTGAAGGCTTCGCCATTGGCAGAGGCTAGTCCGGCACGAGTAGGCGCAAGGTTCGATATGGGAAGATATCCTTGGGTTTTCAGTTTGCTTAAAGAGAGAAGGGAAATGGAGCAACTCGCCCAGTCCCCCGGAAGGGGGGCAAGGGGGCGTGAGGAGGAACCTGCCATGACTCCAGAGTCTTGGAACCCTAGGGTTTCATGGTGACGCTGGGAGGGCGATGGAGCCTCGGAGCAGATTTTGATTTGTTTATAAAGGGCGTTACCTCCTCTTGCTATAGGGAGCGGTTCTTTCAAGGATAGCTGAAAGTGCTTGCCTCTATAAAAGCACGCAAAAATCGAGAATTGTTATTAATCTTTGTGCAGAGTTGAAAGCTATGGGGCCCGTGATGCTTCAATAACCGTGAGTTAGCCGAGGCCTAAATCATCATTCCATGATCGGGGGAAACAAGGGAACTCTCCTTGGAAACCGAACACTTTGGGTGCGAGCATCCGAAGACCCTGCACATCGGCATTGAAGGCTAGTTTGAGGGATACTGAGCGAGTCCGGGATTAAGGGATCCTCAGGTAGTCGGCCTGCCACGAAGAGGCCGGCCTAATGGTCCGTACTAATTGGAGGACGGACTGTGTGGTCATCTCATATTCAAGGAGGAAAAGCACCGAAGATTAGTGTGGCATCCAAGTAAAGTAGACTAGGTCGGTCGAGCCACCCTAAGCTGGAGGTCGGTTGTATGTAACCCTAGATCCCCTCGTGGCTATATAAATTGGGGGTCCTCGTCCATGTAGGCAACTTGACTCATCTAGGGTTTAGTCCATACGATCTTGAGGTAGATCAAGTCTGTAATCATCATCCACATCAATATAATCAAGCAGGACACAGGGTTTTACCTCCTCAAGAGGGCTCGAACCTGGGTAAATATTGTCTCCCCTTTCTCCTGCAACCCATCGATCCGAGGTCCATAGTTCAGGACCCCCTACCCGAGATCTACCGGTTTTGACACCGATACCTACTACTATTACTCCACTTCAAAAGCGCTTCTATGCTTGCCTCTCTACGTATTAAGTTCATGATAAACAGAGTAATGCTTGGAGAATGATGACATGATGTAGATAAAGTAAACTCAATCAGTATGAATAAATCCCATCATTTTATCCTTAGTAGCAACAACACAAAACGTATCTTGGCCCCTTCTGTCACTTGGATATAGAAACCCATCAGGTTGACCCCACTACAACACATCCCTCTCACTGAATAACTATAAATGTACTTGGCCAAGTAAATTCAATAGATCGGAGAGATTTATGAAGATATGTTAAGAATCATAATAAATATGAGAGGTGACTCAAATAATTTTCATGAATAATCTGAACATAAACCCACAATGCATCGGATCCCAACAAACACACCATACAAAAGTATTACATCGGATGGATCAAAGCAAAGATGCAATGATTGTTGTATTGAAGATCAAAAGAGAGAGATGGCCATCTAGGTACTAACTACGGACCCATAGGTATGTGGTGAACTACTCACACATCATCAAGAGGGTGAGAAGGTTGATGAAGAGGCCCTCCATGATTTATCCCCCTCCGGTAGGGTGCCGGAACGGAGCTCCAGACGAGATCGCGGTGGAACACAGACTTGCAGCTGCGAAAAAAATGTTTTGGGATGCCCTTTAGGGTTTTTGGAATACATGTGAATTATACGCCAGAGAACCGGTTTAGGAGGGCCACCAGGGAGGGACAAACCATCAGGGCGTGCCGACCCCCCTAGTCGTGCCCTGTTGGCTTGTGCCTCCCTCGTGTGGCCTCCGGTCTTCTCCCAAGGATTCCAGGTTTTCTTTTGGTCCAGAAAAAATCATAAAAAGTTTCAGGGAAATCGGAATTCGTTTGGTATTGTACACCTGAAAAGTAAAAAACACGCAGAAAACAACAGCTGGCACTATGCACTAGTTCAATAGGTTAGTGCTCAAAAATAATATAAATTGGTAAATTATTACTAAAAAGGTATCCTAGAATGATGATATAATAGCAAGAAACAATCAAAAATTATAGATACGTTGGAGACGTATCAAGCATCCCCAAGCTTAATTCCTGCTCGTCCTTGGGTAGGTAAATGATAAAAAAAGAATTTTTTATGTGACATGTTACCCAATATGTAATCTCTTGCATGTATGCTCAATGAGAAACGATGAATCAACAAACATCAACATAGTAATATTTATAAGCACGACCAACAAAATCATCAATCTTTCAAAGTATACGATCCTAAAAGAATGTTTACCCCCATTCATTTTATCATATTAGCAAGGCATGGCTTTGTTTTCAACACATTAATACAAATGCCAAGCACCATGGTGTCCAAGTTAGGCAATTGGGTCGAACTTTTTCAATGAGCATCAACTTTTTTTCTTCACGCAATACATGAGCGTGAACCATGGACATAGCATAAAGGTCGTATAGAATATGGTGGTAGATATCAAAGGGGTAAAAAGTTGATAAGCTAGCCTCACATCAACTAGGCATACGGACGGTCTATGGAGATTCCCATCGGTAGATGTCAATGCACGAAGTAGGGATTGCCATGCAAATAATGTAGTAGAGCTATAAGTGTATGGAAGTTCAACTGAAGCTAAGTGGGGTGCGCATCTAACTTGCTTGGTCATGAAGACCTCGAGTATTTGAGGAAGCCCGTCATCGGAATATACAATCCAAGCTTATAATAATGAAAAAGTGATTCCCACTAGCATGTGAAAATGACATAACATGAGACTCTCTATATGAAGAACAAGGTGCCACTTTGAGGCACGAGTGTGGTAAAGGATAGTAGCAAAGTCCCTTCTCTCCTTTTCTCTCAATTTTTTTATGGTGGGCTCATTTGGCATCCCCCATTTTTATTTCCTCGCATGGACAATGCTCTAATAATGATGATCATTACACTTTTATTTACTTACAACTCAATTAAATCTCGGTATGAAGAACTATGAAACAATATGACTCAAGATGAATGGCTCTCACAGTTTACCAGGATGTGCAATGATCGAGCATGACATGTATCAGCAATATGATGAACGATGGCTTTGCCAAAAAATATCATGTCACCTATATATGATCATGAAAAGCAATATGATGATGAACGAACTGGTCATATGATGTAACGGTGGAATTTGCATGGCAATATATCTCGGAATGGCTATAGAAATGCCATAATAGGTAGGTATGGTGGTTGTTTTGACGAATATATAAGAAGGCTTATGTGTGATAGAGCGTATGATGACATGGGGTTTGGATGCACCGACGAAGTTTGCACCGATCCTCGAGGTGAGAATGGGAAATCTATGGTACCGAAGAGGCTAGCAAAATATGAGGAGGTGAGATTGCGTATGTCCATGGTTCCACATTAGTTTTGAAGAACCCATATACTTATTGCAAAGTTTTTTTAGTTTTATCACAAATCAAAGCACTACTCGCATGCCCCAAGGGAGGAGGTTGGGAGGAGTTAACCATCGCGTGCCTCCGACCCGAAACAACACTAGGATTTTAACGAGGAATAGAAATGGGAACACATCCCCGCCATGTTTTTTTAATATTCAGACAAACAAGAAATTAACATCTCTTAATACCGATACTTCTACAAATCAACAATGATGCACTCACATTTTTCATATTACCACATCAATATCATTAACCCACAATTTCTCTTTGTGTGCTACATGATGGTTTTGATTATCACTCATTTAATACCAATTATTTTTGGACTAGCCTTATGACCCATGCAAAATATTGTCACTATACATTAACTCTAAAACAAATATAGGTGAAGAACAAGGGTGCAATTACTTCTATATAAAATTTATACGCCACCGTGCTCAAAAGATATAGGTGAAGTACTTGAGCAACTGCTAAGCTCAAAAGATATAAGAGAAGCACATAGAGTATTCTAGCAAATCATGATGAAGGTGTCACTCTCTCAAATAGGTGTGTCCAGAAAATGATGATTGGGGCAAACTAAAAATAAAACTAAACAAAAGCAAACAACACTCCAAGCTAAACTCATATCATGTGACGAATAAAAATGTAGCTCCAAGTGGTATACCAATGGATTGAGACGAAAGAGGGGATGTCGTCTAGGGTATCACCAATATTAGATGCTTGAGTCTTCCTAGAATGTTAGCTTCGGGTGCCTTGGGCATCCCCAATCTTAGGCTCTTACCGCTCATTATTCCTTTGTCCATCGTGATAACACCCAAAACTTGAAAACTTCAATTACACAAAAGTCAACAAAACTTTGTGAGATCCATTAGTATAAGCAACATATAAAATACTTTAGGTATTGTTATAAATTGATTCATAATTCATTATTTCATAATAGGTATTGTATTCCAACTTCTCTGTGTCTTATCCCCCGATACAATCCATAGCATCATCAAAACAAGCACACTATGCAAACAAAAACAGAATTTGTCTAAAATAGAGTATTCTGTAATGATCTATAAAGAACCTATTCATGTGTAACTCGAACCATTCTGAAAATTAGGATGGCCTGAGGAATTTTTACAGAAATGTTGTGTCAAACATTCATCTTAAAAAGATGTTCCAGTAAAATAACAGAAATTCTGCACTGGACGTCAAAGTTTCTGTTTTTGCATCGTATCAATTCTACTTATCATACAAGTCATCCCAAAGGCTTTACTTGGCACAAACACTAATTTAAACATAAAAACACAATCATTATATAGGAAATAATCATGTCATCACACCAAAATGGAAGGTAAAAAGCAAAAATTAAGATAACTATTGGGTTGCCTCCCAACAAGTGATATTGTTGTATGCCCTTACTTAGGCGCAACACATATGATCAAGTGTTGTAATCCTTAGTATTCTCTTGGGAAGAAGGTTTCTCAAAGACAATAGGAAGCCCATCATCAAGTAGTATCTTGGCATTTTTAATGGTACTCTCCTTAAACCCTTTTGTATTCTCTTTTACTATCCAAGAATATTGTTTGTTGATGGTATTGAAAATTTGTTGGATAATATAGATAGGAGGAACTTATTTGATTGTGTTCTCATAAAAAAGTATGGTTATCTTTGAACACATATCTCATCATATAGTCCTCATTATATAAAGTTACATCAATCATAGGATGTTCACAACTCATATCATAGTGCTCAAAGATCTCCCGAGCTTCTCGTACTATATAGTCAAATTCAGGCATGAGGATAAGAGTGGCTATCGCCTTAGCCTGAGGGTCTTTTATGGCTGGAAACTCATATAAAAGCCTTTGCAAAGTAGGGTGAGTATGCATATATGTTCTTTCAATCTTTAGAACAAGAGCAGAAATAGCATCGGCATAACTTTTGGTTCTTTTAAGGATTGACGTGTCCTTGTAAGCAAAAGCACCTGTACAGTTAAAGAATTCTTCAATGATGCTTTTTCCAATGATATTCCCCTTCCCCACAGCGAAAATTTTTACATCTTGTTGTGGGGGAGTTTCCTCTTTGGGGGTTTTACTACCATCATCTTTTTCAATGATAAAGTGAGACATGATAGCAACTTTTCAAGCAAATGTGAAAAGCAAAACAAGCAATGGAGTAAACTATTAACAAGAAAAGGTAAATATTCTTTATTTTTGATTTTTATGAAGTAAACTAAATAAACTAGATAATAAAAATAAGAAAAAGTGAATGATAATTTGTGTGAAGTTACTTGACAGTTGTTGATGATATTCCGCAGCAACGGCGCCACAAATCCTTCCTGATACTTGTGATCTACGTTGGATTTTCCGTGAAGTGGAACGATTAATTGCAGCACACTGCACGCAAGTGTTTCCCTCAATTAAGAAACCAAGGTTTATCGAACCAAAAGGAATATCAATCCTCAACCATCTTTAGAGGGTGCACACAAAAGAGCAAACAACTTCCACCCAACGCGGGCAAGAGGGTTGTCAATCCCCTTGATCTCTTTATTTGCAAGAAAATGAGGTGTGTAGATAATTGTAAATTGAAAAATGAAATAAAAGAAAAATAATGGCAGCAAGGAAAAGATAAGTTTCGTAAATATATAAGTGAATAGACCCCGGAGGCATAGTGTTCCCTAGTGGCATCTCTCATAAAAGCAACATACGGTGGGTAAACAAATTAATGTTGGGCAATTGACAGGAAAGCAGATAGTTATGCAATGTTCACAACAATGATCATGTGTATATAGGCATCACATTTGTAAGAAAATAGGCTGACTCCTGCCTGCACCTACTACTATTACTTCACTTCAAGGGTGCTTCTATGCTTGCCTCTCTACGTATTAAGCTCATGACAAACAGAGTAATGCTTGGAGAATGATGACATGATATAGACAAAGTAAACTCAAACAATATGAATAAACCCCATAGTTTTATCCTTATTAGCAACAACTCAAAGACGTATCTTGCCCCCTTCTGTCGCTGGGATATAGAAACTCATCAGGTTGAACCCACTACAACGGAACCCTCTCACTGAAGAACTGTCAATCTACTTGGACAAAGCAATTCACTAAGTGATCATGCAATTAAGAATCATAATAATATCAAAGGTGACTCAAATACTTTTAATGAATAATCTGAACATAAACCCACAATTAATTGGATTCCAACAAACGCATCATACAAAAGTATTACATCACATGGATCAAAGTGAAGATGTGGTGATCATTGTATTGAATATCAAAAGAGAGAGAGAGAGAGAGAGAGAGAGATAGCCATCTCGGTACTAACTACGGACCCGTAGGTCTGTGGTGAACTACTCACGCATCATCATGAGGGAAGCAAGGTTGATGAAGAGGCCCTCCGTGATTGATCCCCCCTCTGGCAGGGTGCCGGAATGGAGGTCCAGATGAGATCAAGGCGGAACAGAGACTTGTGGCAGCGAAAAAAGTGTTTTGGTATGCCCTAAGGGTTGAATATATGTGAATATATAGGCCAAAGAACGGGGGTAGGAGGGCCACTAGGGAGGGACAAGCCATCAGGGCATGCTGAACCCCCTGGTCGCACTCTCTTGGTTTGTGCCTCCCTCGTGTGGCCTCCGATCTTCTCCCGAGGCTTCGAGGTTTTATTTTGGTCCAGAAAAAATCATTAAAAAGTTTCGGGGCAATTGGACTTCGTTTGGTATTGTAAACTTGATAAGTAAAAAAACGCAGAAAACAACAACTCGCACTAGGCACTGGGTTAATAGGTCAGTGCCAAGAGTAATATAAATAAGTAAATTATTACTCAAAAAGCATACTAGAATGGTAATATAATAGCATGGAACAATCAAAATTATAGATATGTTGGAGACGTATCACTAACCATGAATGTTTCCACGATCTTCTTCTTCAAGTCATGCTTGCAATAAGCTCAACTCTCACATGACCAATCTTTAGATAAATCCTAGAATACCACCTTGGTCATCACATAAACTTCTTGAAACCAACAAATGGACTTCCTAAAATGCCTATGGATAAATCCTTGAAGTAAAACTCGAAGCAACCATTAGTTCATAGGGATGTCATCAATTACCAAAACCACACATGGAGAAATGTGCTCTAACACCTGAAAGGGAACCCCACTTTTGTCTCCATTCTATCGGTATGTCACTTGAAAGCTAATTCTGTGTTTTGACCCTTTTGTGAAAGTTGATCCAGATCTGGCCCTAGTTTCTAAAATTTCAGGATTTGACCCTTTTCCTATCGCTGAGGTCTAGGACGGTAGGGTATAACAGCCGACTGCCAAGGACCCTGGCGGTAGGGTTGGACCATCTACCACAAAATTAATCTAATTATCAGATAGAGTATGTGTTCGCACCTACCATCGGGCACCTTGGCGGTAGGGTTGTATAGGCTACCGCCAACATATTTGGCGATAGCGGTGCATCACACTGACGTGGATAAGTTTCTTACCACCAAGGACCTCGGCAATAGGTTGTTATACCCTACCGCCATGGACCCCGGTGGTAGGAAAACGGCCAAATCCCGAAATGTTTACAAACTAGGGTCTGATCTAGGTCAACTTTCAGAAAAGGGTCAAAACATGAAATTTTAGCACACTTGGAGCTATATTTTCATTCATCACATGATATATGTTTTGCTTGGAGCGTTGTGTATTATAGTTTGATTTTATTTCAGTTTGCCACAATCATTGTTTGCTAGACACACCTATTTGAGTGAGACACATGCTTATCATGATTTGTTAGAATAATCTATGTCCTTCACTTATATCTTTTGAGCTAGGCAGTTTCTCTAGTACTTCACTTAAAACTTTTAGAACATGGCGGCGTGTAGATTTTATAGAAATAATTGTACTCTCATGCTTCAGTTAAATCCTTTGAGAGTCTAAAAATGGAGTAATGGCAATATGTATGGGTTATAAGACTAGTCCAACAAGGATATGTATTCAAGGGGGATATAATAATAAAAAATCATGTAGCGCACTAAAGAGAATTGTGGGTTAATTATATTGATGTAGTAATATGAAAGGACATGAATACATGATTATTTGTTGGTAGAAATATCGGTATTAAAGCATGTTATTAATTACTCTCTTAAATATTGGTTATGGCATGATGATGATGTGTGATCATTCTTATGTCTGAATGAAATCCTATGTGTTGTTTGGGTGAGAGGTGTGCGATGGTTAACTCCTACCAACCTTCTCCCTAGGGGTATGTGGTAGTACTTTTTCTGAGAGAGCTAATAGGCTTTGCAATAAGTATATGAGTTCTTTATGACTAATGTGAATCCATGGATATGCGCACTCTCACCTTTCCATATTTCCTAGCCTCTTAGGTATCATTCATTGCCCATTCTTACCTCGAAGATAGGTGCAACCTTCGCCGGTGCATCCAAACCCCGTCATATGATACGCTCTATCACACATAAGCCACCTTATATCCACCTCAAAACAGCCACCATACCTACCTATCATGGCATTTTTATAGCCATTCCAAGATATATTGCCATGCAACTTCCACTGTCTCGCCACATGAATTGTGTGTTCGTCATCATATTGGCTTGCATGATCATGTAGCCGACATAGTATTTGTGGGAAAGACACCATTCATCATTACCTACATGTTATGCTAGATCATTGCACATCATGGTACATTGCCAGAGGCATTCATATAGAGTCATCTTGTATAATAGTTTTCATATCAAGTTGTAAGTAAATAAAAGTGTGATAATCATCATAATTAGAGCACTATCCTAGTGAGGAAAGGATGATGAAGACTATAATTCTTCGACAAGTCGGGATGAGACTTCAGAAGAAAAATAAAAGAAAAAAAGAAGAAGAAGAAAGAACAAAAAGAAAAAAATGAGAGAAAAGAGAGAAGGGGTAGTGCTACTATCTTCTTTCTCCACATTTATATCTCTACTATGTTCTTCATATAGAGAGTCTCATGATTTCTCATTTTCATATGCTAGTGAAAATTTTATATTATAGAACTTGGCATGTATATTTCGATGACGAACTTTCTCAAATGTCTGAGGTCTTCATGAGCAAGCAAGTTAGATGCACACCCCACTTAGCTTCCGTTGAGCTTTCAGACACTTATAGCTCTAGTGCAACCGTTGCATGGAAATCCCTGCTCCTCACATTGATATCGATTGATGGACATCTCCATAGCCCGTTGGTCCGCCTAGTTGATGTGAGACTTTCTTTCTAAATATACTCTTTTGATCCCTACCATCATACTCTATTACAAGCATATGCCATATCCATGGTTCACGCTCATGTATTGAGTGAGGTTCAAAATGATGAAGCGCGTTAGAAGTACGATACAGTTACATGACTTGACAGAGAGGTGCTTATGATTTCTACTTATGCGGTGAGGACGGAGTCATGCCATGCTTATATGATCAAATGAGTAGGGAATAACGTTCTTTAAGGATCGTATATTTTGAATATGAATGATTATTTTGTTTATGTTTGTGGATATTATTATGTTGATATCAATTCATTCATAATTTCACAAGATCATAAATAGAAGATATTACATGTTTTGTAGCATGTCGCAACAAAAATTCTGTTTTTATCATTTACCTACTCGAGGACGAGCATGAATTAAGCTTGAGGATGATGATACGTCTCCAACGTATCTATAATTTTTTATTGTTTCATGCTATAAAATTATCAATAATGGATGTTTTATATAATTTTTGGGAACTAACCTATTAAGCCAGTGCCAAGTGCCAGTTGTTGTTTTCTCCGTGTTTTTAGCTTTTTAGGAAACTAGCACCAAACAGAGTCCAAATGCTATGAAATTTTTTGATGATTCTTTTCTGGACAAAAGAGGACCTAGAATCTTCGGAAGGAGGCCAGAAGCTGCATAAGGAGACGACAAGGCAACACGGTACGCCCAAGGGGGTAGACGTGCCTTATTACCTTGTGGTTGGCTCCATCTGGCCTAATTCCACCCCTATAAATTCTCAAACATTGGCTAAACATCACAGAGCCACCTGAAATATTGTTTATGCCACTGCAAGTCTGTGTTCCAATGGGAGGCCATCTAGAGAGCTTTTCTCGTGCCCTCCCTAAGGTGGGAATCGATCACCGAGCCATCTACATAAAGCTGGCTACCTCCATGATGTTGTGTGAGCAGTCTACCACGGACCTGCGGGTCCATAGCTAGTACCTAGATGGCTTCTTCGATGATCTATTCGCATGGTGATCTATTCATTGTAATCTTCTTTGCGGTGTGTTTGATGGGATCCGATGAATTGTGGGTTTATGACCAGATTATTCATGAATATTAATTGAGTCTTATCTGAATTATTTTATGAATGATTATTATAGCTTCTTCTCTGATCTATTTGTTTTGGTTTGGCCAACTAGATTTATTTATCTTCAATGAGAGTGGTGCATTGTCATGGGTTCAAAATTGTGGTGCTCAATCCTAGTGGCATAAAGGGACATGTCACATATTTGTATTACTGCCATTAAGAATAAAACGATGGGGTTTATTCATATTGCTTGAGTTTACTTTGTCTACATAATGTCATCTTTCCCCAAGCATTACTTTGTTGCATACTTAATACTCTAGATGCATGTTGGATAGCGGTCGATGAATGGAGTAATAGTAGTAGATGCAGGTAGGAGTCGGTCTACTTGCTTATGGACGTGATGCCTACATACATGTTCATTGTCTTGAATAATATGTCATAACTATGTGATATCCTATCAATTGCCCAACATTAATTCGTCTACCACCATTTGCTATCTTCAAGAGAAAATCCTCTAGCGAAAACTATGGCCCCGGGGTCTACTCAAATTATATTACAGAAACTACAAAAATATTGATGCCATTTAATCTCTGTTATTTACTTTTATATTTATATCATCTATTGCTATTTGTAAACTGCGTCAGGATTTCCCTGAAGAGAAGAGGAGATGCAACACGATACAGATAAGTATTTCCCTCAGTGGTAACCAAGGTTTTCGAACCAATAAGAGGACCACATAAATGACCGTCTTCAGCACCTACAAAACAAAATGGCAAACACTTGCACCCAACGCAGGCAAGAGGGTTGTCAAGCGCCTTGAACTCCTTACTTGCAAGCGATAAGTAGTGATAGATAGATAATATAAATATAAAATAAAATAATAGTAAAAAGAAGGCAGCAATATTTTGAGCATTTTGTAATATGATTTGTGAAGACCCGAGGGTCATAGTTTTCGCTAGAGGCTTCTCTCTCAAAAAAAGCATACAGTGGGTAAACAAATTATTGTTGCGCAATTAATATAAAAGTGCATAGTTATGTAATATTTATTCATGACAATGATAACACACATATAGGCATCATGTCCATAAGCAAGTAGACCGACTCCTGCCTGCATCTACTACTATTAGTCCACTCATCAACCCTATCCAACATGCATCTAGAGTATTAAGTAAAAGTGGAGTAATGCTTGGGGCAAAGTGACATGATGTAGACAAAGTAAACTCAACTAATATGAATAAACCCCATCGATTTATCCTTAAAGTAAGAAATACAATACATGTCATGTCCCTTTCTGTCAGTGGGTTTGAGCACCGCAATATTGAACAAATTACAACGCACCACTCCCGTTGAAGATAAATCAGTCTAGTTGGCCAAACCAAATCGACAGATCAGAGAGAAATATGAAGCTATCATAATCACGCATATAAGAATCTAGGGATGACTCAAATACTTCATGAATAATCTGAAAATAAACCCACAATTTATCGGATCCAAACAAACACACCGTAAAATAGGATTACATAAGATAGATCAATGCGGGAATTGTGGTGATCTTTGCATTGAAGAACATAGAGTGAGAGATAGCCATCTAGGTCCTAACTACGGACCCGTGTCTATGGTAGATTACTCACACATCACCATGGGAGAAGCAAGGTTGACGGTGAGGCCCTCCATGATTGATCCCCCCTCCGGCAGGGCACCGAAACAGGGCTCCAGATGGGATCACGGCAGAACTGAGACTTGTGGGGGCAGAAGAGATATTTTAGGTGGCTCTCTCGTGTTTCCCCAACACATTAGTATTTATAGGAGTGGAGGTAGGGAAAGAGGCATCGGGAGGTGGCCGCAATCCATCAAGGCGTGACCACCCCACTGGGCGCACCCTCTTGGCTTGACGTGACCTCGTGTGGCGTCAGGTCACCCTCTAAAGCTTTCAGGTCTTATTTTTTGTCCAAAAAAATCATCAAAATGTTTCATTGCGTTTGAACTTTGTTTGGTATTGATTTCGTGAAAAGCCAAAAACACACAAAAAACATCAACTGACACTGGGTTAATAGGTTAGTTCTTAAAAATGACGTAAAACAACATATAAATGTATATAAAGCATCTAATATTGATAATAAAATAGCATGGAACAACAAAAAATTATAGATACGTTGGAGACGTATCAGCATCCCCAAGCTTAATTCCTACTCTTCCTTGAGTAGGTAAATGAGAAAAACAGAATTTTTGATGTGACATGCTTCCTAACATGCAATATTTTTCAGGTATGATCATTGAGAAACAATGAATTAATAAACATAAACACACTAATATCCATAAACATAAGTAACCAAATCATCAACTTCCAAAATATATGATCCCTAAAGAATGTTTACTCCACATTCATTTATCATATTAGCATGGCATGGCTCTGTCTTCACCACATAAATACAAATGTCAAGCACCATGGTGTTAAGCCAGGCAATTGTATCATACTTCTTAATGCGCTTCATCATTTTATACCTCACTCAATACATGAGCATGAACCATGGAGATAGCATATAGGTGGAATAAAATATGGTGGTAGGTATCAAAGGAGTAGAAGTGGAGAACAAAGTCTTGCATCAACTATGTCGACCAACGGGCTTTGGAGATGCCAATCAATTTATATCAATGCAAGGAGTAGGGATTGGCAAGCAACGAATACACTAGAGCTATAAGTGTATGAAAGCTCAACAGAAGCTAAGTGGGTGTGCATCCAACTTGCTTGCTCATGAAGGCCTTGGGCATTTGAGGAAGCCCATCATCAGAATATACAAGCCAAGTTATATAATGAAAAGTTCCCACTAACATATGAAAATGACAAAACATGAGAGTCTCTATATGAAAAACATGGTACTTTCACTAAGCACAAGTGTGGAAAAAGAGGTAGTAGCACTGTCCCTTCTATATTTTCTCTAATTTTTTTCTTTTTCCTTTTATTTTTTATTTTTCTTTTTTCCTCTTTTTCTTTTCTTTCTTTTTCTTTTTTTTCTTTTTTATCTTGTTCCATTTTTCTTTTTTTTCGTCCGGAGTCTCATCCCAACTTGTGGTGGAAACATTGTCTCCATCATCCTTTCCTCAGTGAGACAATGCTCTAATAATGATAAACATTACTAGGATGTGCAATGATCTAGCATAACATGTAGACAATGATGAATGGTGGATTTGACACAAATACTCTGTCAGCTATATGATCAAGCAAAGAAATATGTGTTGGAAATATGCCATAGAGGCAATAATAAATTAGTTATTATTATATTTCTTAGTTCATGATAATCGTTTATTATCCATGCTATAATTGTATTGATTGGAAACACAATACTTGTGTGGATACATAGACAAAACACTGTCCCTAGTAAGCCTCTAGTTGACTAGCTCGTTGATCAAAGATGGTCAAGGTTTCCTGGCCATAGGCAAGTGTTGTCACTCGATAACGGGATCACATCATTATGAGAATCATGTGATGGACTAGACCCAAACTAATAGACGTAGCATGTTGATCGTGTCATTTTGTTGCTACTGTTTTCTGCGTGTCAAGTATTTGTTCCTATGACCATGAGATCATATAACTCACGGACACCGGAGGAATGTTTTGTGTGTATCAAACGTCGCAACGTAACTGGGTGACTATAAAGATGCTCTACAGGTATCTCCGAAGCTGTTCGTTGAGTTAGTATGGATCGAGACTGGGATTTGTCACTCCGTGTGACGGAGAGGTATCTCGGGGCCCACTCTGTAATACAACATCACACACAAGCCTTGCAAGCAATGTGACTTGGTGTAAGTTGCGGGGTCTTGTATTACGGAACGAGTAAAGAGACTTGCCGGTAAACGAGATTGAAATAGGTATACGGATACTGACGATCGAATCTCGGGCAAGTAACATACCGAAGGACAAAGGGAATGACATACGGGATTATATGAATCCTTGGCACTGAGGTTCAAACGATAAGATCTTCGTAGAATATGTAGGATCCAATATGGGCATCCAGGTCCCGCTATTGGATATTGACCGAGGAGTCTCTCGGGTCATGTCTACATAGTTCTCGAACCCGCAGGGTCTGCACACTTAAGGTTCGACGTTGTTTTATGCGTATTTGAGTTATATGGTTGGTTACCGAATGTTGTTCAGTGTCCCGGATGAGATCACGGACGTCACGAGGGTTTCCGGAATGGTCCGGAAACGAAGATTGATATATAGGATGACCTCATTTGATTACCGGAAGGTTTTCGGAGTTACTCGGAATGTACCGGGAATGACGAATGGGTTCCGGGAGTTCACCGGGGGGGCCACCCACCCCGGGGAAGCCCATAGGTGTTGGGGGTGCCGCACCAGCCCTTAGTGGGCTGGTGGGACAGCCCAAAAGGAGCCTATGCGCATTGGGAAGAAAATCAAAGAGAAAAAGAAAAAAAGGAGGAGGTGGGAAAAGGGAAGAAGGACTCCACCTTCCAAACCAAGTAGGACTCGGTTTGGGAGGGGAATCCTTCCCCCCTTGGCTCGGCCGACCCCTTGGGGGTTCTTGGACCCCAAGGCAAGGCTCCCCCCTCTCCCTCCTATATATAGTGGGGTTTTAGGGCTGATTTGAGACAACTTTTGCCACGGCAGCCCGACCACATATCTCCACGGTTTTACCTCTAGATCGCGTTTCTGCGGAGCTCGGGCGGAGCCCTGCTGAGACGAGATCATCACCAACCTCCGGAGCGCCGTCACGCTGCCGGAGAACTCTTCTACCTCTCCGTCTCTCTTGCTGTATCAAGAAGGCCGAGATCATCGTCGAGCTGTACGTGTGCGGAACGCGGAGGTGCCGTCCGTTTGGCACTAGATCGTGGGACTGTTCGCGGGACGGTTCGCGGGGCGGATCGAGGGACGTGAGAACGTTCCACTACATCAACCGCGTTCACTAACGCTTCTGCTGTACGGTCTACAAGGGTACGTAGATCACACATCCCCTCTCATAGATGGACATCACCATGATAGGTCTTCGTGCGCGTAGGAAAAAAAATGTTTCCCATGCGACGTTCCCCAACAATATGATGATGAACACACGAGTCATGTGATGTAACGGTAGAAGTTGCATGGTAATATATCTTGGAACGGCTATGGAAATGCCATGATAGGTAGGTATGGTGGCTGTTTTGAGGAAGATATAAGGTGGCTTATGTGCAACTGAGTGTATCATGTCGTGGGGTTTGGATGCATCGGCGAAGGTTACACCAATCCTCGAGGTGAGAATGGGAAATGCACGATACCAAAGAGGCTAGCAAATATGCAAAGGTGAGTGTGCGTACATACATGGATTTACATTAGTCATAAAGAACTCATATACTTATTGGAAAGCTTTATTAGCTCTCTCTAAGCAAGGTACTATTCGCATGCCCCTAGGGAGGATGTTGGTAGGAGTTAACCATCCCCCCGAACCATAACGGCACTAGGATTTCAACGAGGAATATGAATGCTCACACACCATCACCATGCCATAACCAATATTCAGATGAACAACAAGTTATCACCCTTTAACTATCGATATTTCTACTAACTTACAACCATGTATGCACGCCCTTTCATATTACCACATCAATATCATTAACCCACAATTTCTCTTTTATGTGCTAGATGAAAGTTTTTATTATATCAACCTTGAATATCTATCCTTTTTGGTCTAGTCTTATAATCCATGCAAATTACCGTTACCCCCTATTATACTCTCAAAAAATATAAGTGGAGAATGAGAGTGCAATTATTTCTATAAAATCTACAAGCCACCATGCTAAAAAAGTTATAAGTGAAGCACTAGAGCAACTGCTTAGCTCAAAAGATATAAGTGAAGCACATATAGTATTCTAACAAATCATGATGAACATGTGTCTCTCTCAAGTAGGTGTGTCCAGCAAACAATGACTGTGGAAAACTAAAACAAAATCAAACAATAACACATGACACTCCAAGCAAAACACATATCATGCGATGAATAAAAATATAGCGCAAAGTAACATACCGATGGAATGGAGACGAACGAGGGGATGCATTCTGGGGCATCCCCAAGCTTAGACGCTTGAGTCTTCCTAGGATATTATCTTGGGGTGCCTTGCAAATTCCCAATGTTAGGGTCTTGCTACTCCTTATTCCTTCATCCATCATGATCGCACCCAAAACTTGAAAACTTCAGCACAGAAAACTCAACAGAAACCTCATGAGATCCATTAGTACAATAGGCAAATCATAAACTTCAGGTACTGTTATAAATTGATTCATATTTAATTATTGCATAAGGTATTGTATTCTAACTTCTCCATGGCTTATACCCCCCGATACAATCTATAGCAGCATCAAAACAAGCAAAAAAAGCAGAATTTGTCTAAACTAGAACAGTCTTTAGAGATCAGCACTTAAACCATACTTTTGTAACTCCTAAAATTCTGAACAATTAGGAGAACCTGAGAAATTTGTATACCAATACTGTGTAAAAAATATCAAAAAGATGTATCAGTAAAATCACAGAAAATTTGTACTCGGTGTAAAAGTTTCTGTTTTTGCATCGTAAATTCTACTTATCAGCCAAATTGTCCTAAAGGCTTCACTTGGCACAAACACTAACTAAAACATAAAAACACAATCATTAAAGTAAAAGTAAGTACGTGAACACAAAATAACATAAAGTAGAACACAAAAAGTAAGATAACTATTGGGTTGCCTCCCAACAAGCGCTATCATTTTACATCCTAGCTAGGCATAATGCATAGTTTCATGTGTTATCTTCTTTCTTATCAAGCTCCTCAACACACAACCATGTTTCCTAGGGAAAGTAGGAGTATAGATGATAGGATATCTTATCATGTTTATAAAATTTGTATGCACACTAGTCATTTTAAGACCCTCGTTTCTTTTAATTGGAGTGATACTAGTATTCTTAAGGACATACATAACTTTAGAATTTTTCCCTTGAGAGGTACTAGCATTAGTTTTAGAGGGAGTTACAGCGGAACCCATTTTATCAATGCCTTCCTCCATTTTATCAATTTATTAAGACCTTGCTCGACCCGCTCATTAATAATTGTATATTTCTTCTTTAATGCTCTCAAATTAATCCCTACGTTTAATTCAAATTGAGTATTATGATTATGAATCTTTTTCTCCAAATCCTCAATTTGTTCTTTAGTGGCCTTTTTATTTTCAATAATCTCTAGCCTTTGCATAACATGCTCCAAAGTTAAAGTAGTTTCATTAAAAGTGATAGGTGGTGATCCCACTAAATTTTCCATGGCTTTGAAAGCATCCAAATTGTGACTCATTAATTAATAACCACGAGTAATAGTATCCAGCACAAATCTATACCAAGTAGTAATGCCCATATAAAAATTACGAAGCAAGATGTTGGTGGATTTCTTATGAGTTGATCTATTTTGAGAATTGCAAATCCTATGGCAAGCATCTTTTAGACTTTATCCTCCCCTTTCTTTAATGTTAAGCACCTCATTCTCGGGTGTACACGAAACAATGGAAGAGTTGGCCATAATAGCAAGCAAACAAGTAAACTAGAAAAGATAAATATTTTTATATTTTTTATGCAAGCTAAGGTAACAACAAACAAAAGGTAGAACAAGTGAATGATAATTTATGTGAAGGTACTTGATAGGAATTTGGTGATACTCCCTAGCACCAGCGCCAAAAAATCTTCCTGCTACTTGTAAACTGCATTGGGATTTTCCCCAAAGAGGAGAGGAGATGCATCATGATACAAATAAGTATTTCCCTCGGTGAGAACCAAAGTTCTCAAACTAATAGGAGGACCACACAAATGCCTCTCTTCAGCACCTACACAAAAAATAGCAAACCCTTGCACCCAACGCGGGCAAGAGGGCTGTCAAGCCCCTTGAACTCATTACTTGCAAGCGATAAGTAGTGATAGATAGATAATATAAATATAAAATAAAATAACAGTAAATAAAAGGCAGAAATATTTTTAGTATATTTGTAATATGATTTTTATCTACAGTGGAGGTAGGGCGAGAAGCGTCAGGAGGTGGCCCCAAGCCATCAGGGCATGCCCTATTGACTTGGCGTCACCTCGTGTGGCGTCAGGTCTCCCTACGAAGGTTCCAAGTCTTATTTTTTTCCAAAAAACAGTAAAAAGTTTCATTGTATTTAGACTTCGTTTGGTTGATTTCCTAAAAAGCCAAAAACACGCAGAAAACCGCAACTCACACTGGGTTAATAGGTTAGTTCTCAAAAATGATATAAAACAACATATAAATACATAGAAAGCATCCAAGATTGGTAATATAATAGCATGGAACAATAAAAAATTATAGTTGACGACAAGGGTTTGCTTAATACTCTTATTGGTCTGATAACATTGGTTCTCACTGAGAGAAATACTTATCTCTACTGTGTTGCATCTCCTCTCCTCTTCGGGGAAAATCCCAACGCCGTTTACAATTAGCAAGACCATTATCAACCTTGAAAGTACATTCACTAAGAAGCTCATCCCTTACCCTCGTCTCACCTTCCCAAAAAGAGTGAGTTTGTGACCTTCATCATTGTCGATGCTAAACCGGCATATCTCGAGGTAAGGGTCATAATCCAGGCATCTTGAAGCAGTGGTAATATGGACACATGATTTTACCCAAGTTTGGGCTCTCTTGAAGAAATAATACCCTATGTCTTACTTTTGATTGTATTGATATGGGGTATAATATAAAGTACATGTATCTACCACGAGATTGTTGATCTAAGTTATCGTGTAATCATCCATTGACTAGCTTAGCCTCGATTTACAAAATGCACCGAAGGCCTAGAGTTATATGAGTCCCCGTCTTGTGCATCAAGTCTTGTGAAATCTCCCTTGTTTGCATCATGGGCTTCCCGAAGTGGCTCATTAGTGAACCGCAATGGGATCCTCAACTGACCCAACTGGTTGGGAGATGACGTGGTGAGTACCCCTAGTCCATGACTCCAACAAACATCGCCTGAGATGGTGTGTGAGGGTGAAGGCAGTTGTTGCACGATAACTCTTTTCATGCCCCTTCCTCGTGAAGTAACCTATAAAACCATTTTTGTGAAAACATGTATGTTCATCTTAAGTTTCTTGACACCTAGCACTCCTTGTTATTTCGGTCTATAGATGACACTCCGAATAGCTAGCATTTTTTTTTCTTATGTTCATCATATTACAAGAATAATTTGGATATTGATTAGTACTTTCCTTAGCCTTTTGAGCATCTCGAACAAGGCCAACATAAATATCACAAACTTTTGAGAACTTGGTTGAATACGTCCCCGTAGGAGGACATCTTTGTTGGAATTATGCCCTAGAGGCAATAATACATATAGTTATTAATATAATTCCTGTATCAAGATAATCGTTTATTATCCATGCTATAATTGTATTGAATGAAGACTTATATACATGTGTGGATACATAGAGAAAACACTGTCCCTAGCAAACCTCTAGTTGGCTAGCCAGTTGATCAAAGATAGTCAGTGTCTTCTGATTATGAACAAGGTGTTGTTGCTTGATAACTGGATCACGTCATTAGGAGAATCACGTGATGGACTAGACCCAAACTTATAGACGTAGCATGTTGATCGTGTCATTTTATTGCTACTGTTTTCTGCGTGTCAAGTATTTGTTCCTATGACCATGAGATCATATAACTCACTGACACCGGAGGAATACTTTGTGTGTATCAAACGTCGCAACGTAACTGGGTGACTATAAAGATGCTCTACAGGTATCTCCGAAGGTGTTCATTGAGTTAGTATGGATCGAGACTGGGTTTTGTCACTCCGTGTGACGGAGAGGTATCTCGGGGCCCACTCGGTAATACAACATCACACACAAGCCTTGCAAGCAATGTGACTTAGTGTAAGTTGCGGGATCTTGTATTGCGGAACGAGTAAAGAGACTTCCCGGTAAACGAGATTGAAATAGGTATACGGATCCTGACGATCGAATCTCGGGCAAGTAACATACCGAAGGACAAAGGGAATGACATACGGGATTATACGAATCCTTGGCACTGAGGTTCAAACGATAAGATCTTCATAGAATATGTAGGATCCAATATGGGCATCCAGGTCCCGCTATTGGATATTGACCGAGGAGTCTCTTGGGTCATGTCTACATAGTTCTCGAACCCGCAGGGTCTGCACACTTAAGGTTCGACGTTGTTTTATGCGTATTTGAGTTATATGGTTGGTTACCGAATGTTGTTCAGTGTCCCGGATGAGATCACGGACGTCACGAGGGTTTCCGGAATGGTCCGGAAACGAAGATTGATATATAGGATGACCTCATTTGATTACCGGAAGGTTTTTGGAGTTACCGGGAATGTACCGGGAATGACGAATGGGTTCCGGGAGTTCACCGGGGGGCAACCCACCCCGGGGAAGCCCATAGGCATCGGGGGTGGCGCACCAGCCCTTAGTGGGCTGGTGGGACAGCCCAAAAGAGCCCTATGCGCCATAGGAAGAAAAATCAAAGAGAAAAGAAAATAAAGATGAGGTGGGAAAAGGGGGAAGGACTCCTCCTTCCAAACCTAGTTGGACTCGGTTTGGAAGGGGAGAACTCCCCCCCTTGGCTCGGCCGAAGTCCATAGGGGTCCTTGGACCCCAAGGCAAGGCTCCCCCTCTTCACCCTATATATATGAAGGTTTTAGGGCTGATTTGACACAACTTTGCCACGGCAGCCCGACCACATATCTCCCCGGTTTTACCTCTAGATCGCGTTTCTGTGGAGCTCGGGCGGAGCCCTGCTGACACGAGATCATCACCAACCTCCAGAGCGCCGTCATGCTGCCGGAGAACTCTTCTACCTCTCTGTCTCTCTTGCTGGATCAAGAAGGCCGAGATCATCGTCGAGCTGTACGTGTGCTGAACGCGGAGGTGCCGTCCGTTCGGCACTAGATCATGGGACTGATCGCGGGACGATTCGCGGGGCGGATCGAAGGACGTGAGGACGTTCCACTACATCAACCGCGTTCACTAACGCTTCTGCTGTACGGTCTACAAGGGTACGTAGATCACACATCCCCTCTCATAGATGGACATCACCATGATATGTCTTCGTGCGCGTAAGAAAATTTTTGTTTCCCATGCGACGTTCCCCAACAGTGGCATCATGAGCTAGGTTCATGCGTAGATGTCTTCTCGAGTAGAACACAAAAGTTTTTGTGGGCGGTGATGTGCGTTTTGCTGCCCTCCTTAGTATTTTCTTGATTCCGCGGTATTGTTGGATCGAAGCGGCTCGGACCGATATTACTCGTACGCTAACGAGAGACTGGTTTCATCTCTACGAGTAACTTCGTTGCTCAAAGATGACTGGCGGGTGTCAGTTTCTCCAACTTTAGTTGAATCGGATTTGACCGAGGAGGTCCTTGGATGAGGTTAAGTAGCAAATCATACATCTCCGTTGTGGTGTTTGCGTAAGTAAGATGCGATCCTACTAGATACCCATGGTCACCACGTAAAACATGCAACAACAAAATTAGAGGACGTCTAACTTGTTTTTGCAGGGTATGCTTGTGATGTGATATGGCCAACGATGTGATGTGGTATATTGGATGTATGAGATGATCATGTTGTAATAGATTATATCGACTTGCACGTCGATGGTACGGCAACCGGCAGGAGCCATAGGGTTGTCTTTATACTAACGTTTGTGCTTGCAGATGCGTTTATTATTTTGCTAGGATGTAGCTTTAGTAGTAATAGCATGAGTAGCACGACAACCCCGATGGCGACACGTTGATGGAGATCATGGTGTGGCGCCGGTGACAAGAAGATCGTGCCGGTGCTTTGGTGATGGAGATCAAGGAGCACGTGATGATGGCCATATCATGTCACTTATGAATTGCATGTGATGTTAATCCTTTTATGCACCTTATTTTGCTTAGAACGAAGGTAGCATTATGAGGTGATCTCTCACTAAAATTTCAAGACGAAATTGTGTTCTCCCCGACTGTGCACCGTTGCTACAGTTCGTCGTTTCGAGACACCACGTGATGGTCGGGTGTGATAGACTCAACGTTCACATACAACGGGTGCAAAACAGTTGCGCACGCGAAACACTCGTGTTAAGCTTGACGAGCCTAGCATGTGCAGACATGGCCTCGGAACACATGAGACCGAAAGGTCGATCATGAATCATATAGATGATATGATTAGCATGGAGATGCTTACCACTGAAACTATGCTCAACTCACGTGATGATCGGACTTGAGCTAGTGTAAGTGGATCATGTACCACTCAAATGACTAGAGAGATGTACTTTTTGAGTGGGAGTTTAACAAGTAATTTTATTAAGTTAAACTCTAATTATCTTGAACATAGTCTATGTCCACTTTGAATATATTTGTGGTGTAGATCATGGCTCATGCGACAGTCACCCTGAATTTTAATACGTTCCTAGAGAAAGCTAAGTTGAAAGATGATGGAAGCAACTTTGTAGACTGGGCTCGTAATCTTAAGCTAATCTTACAAGCTGGGAAGAAGGATTATGTCCTTAATGCTGCGCTAGGAGATGAACCACCCGCTACGGCTGATTAGGATGTTAAGAACGCTTGGTTAGCACGTAAGGAGGACTACTCAGTAGTTCAATGTGCAGTCTTGTATGGCTTAGAACCGGGACTTCAACGTCGCTTTGAGCGTCATGGAGCATTTGAGATGTTCCAGGAGTTGAAGTTTATCTTTCAGAAGAACGCCCGGATCGAGAGGTATGAGACCTCCAATAAATTCTATGCTTGCAAGATGGAGGAGAACTCGTCCGTCAGTGAACATGTGCTCAAAATGTCTGGGTACTCAAACCGTCTAACTGAGCTGGGGATTGAACTCCCGCAAGAAGCTATCACTGACAGAATCCTTCAATCACTGCCGCCAAGCTATAAAGGCTTTGTGTTGAACTACAACTTGCAAGGAATGAACAAGTCTCCCGGCGAGTTGTTTGCGATACTGAAAGTCGCAGAGTCTGAACTCCATAAAGAGCATCAAGTGTTGATGGTGAATAAGACCACTAGTTTCAAGAGAAACGGCAAAGGCAAGAAGGGTAATTCAAAGAAGAGCGGCAAGCCTGTTGCCAATCCGACGAAGAAACCCAAAGCTGGACCTAAGCCTGAAACAGAGTGTTACTATTGCAAGGGTATGGGTCACTGGAAGCGCAATTGCCCCAAGTATCTGACTGATAAGAAGGCGGCCAAAGAAAAATCAGGTATATTTGATATACATGTTATTGATGTGTACTTAACCAGCTCTCGTAGTAGTGCCTGGGTATTCGATACCGGTTCTGTTGCTCATATTTGCAACTCGAAACAGGAACTGCGGAATAGACGAAGGCTGGCGAAAGATGAAGTGACGATGCGCGTAGGAAATGGTTCCAAGGTTGATGCAATCGCCGTCGGCACAGTCTCACTTCAGTTACCATCAGGATTAGTTATGAACTTGAATCATTGTTATTTAGTGCCTGCGTTGAGCATGAACATTATATCTGGATCTTGTTTATTGCGAGAAGGTTACTCTTTTAAGTCAGAGAATAATGGTTGTTCTATTTCTATGAGTAACATCTTTTATGGTCATGCACCCAATGTGAGAGGATTGTTCATATTGAATCTTGATAGTGATACACACATACATAACACTAAGACCAAAAGAGTTAGAGTTAACAAGCGCCATATTTTTGTGGCACTGCCGCTTAGGTCATATTGGTGTAAAGCGCATGAAGAAACTCCATGCCGATGGACTTTTGGAGTCACTTGACTTTGATTCACTTGACACGTGCGAACCATGCCTCATGGGCAAGATGACTAAAACTCCGTTCTCCGGAACAATGGAGCGTGCAAGTGACTTGTTGGAAATCATACATACCGATGTGTGTGGTCCGATGAGCGTAGAGGCATGCGGCGGATATCGTTATTTTCTCACCTTCACTGACGATTTGAGTATATATGGTTATGTCTACTTAATGAAGCACAAGTCTGAAACATTTGAAAAGTTCAAAAAATTTCAGAGTGAAGTTGAAAATCATCGTAACAAGAAGATCAAGTTCCTACGGTCTGATCGTGGGGGTGAATATCTGAGTTTCGAGTTTGGTGCTCACTTAAGACAATGTGGAATTGTTTCACAGTTGACACCGCCTGGAACACCACAGCGTAATGGTGTGTCCGAACGTCGTAATCGTACTTTATTAGAGATGGTGCGATCTATGATGTCTCTTACCGATTTGCCATTATCATTTTGGGGTTATGCATTAGAAACAGTTGCATTCACTTTAAATAGGGCACCATCAAAATCCGTTGAGACGACACCATACGAACTGTGGTATGGCAAAAGGCCAAAGTTGTCGTTTCTTAAAGTTTGGGGATGTGATGCTTATGTCAAAAAGCTTCAGCCTGAAAAGCTGGAACCCAAAGCGGAAAAGTGCATCTTCATAGGTTACCCAAAAGAGACAGTTGGGTACACCTTCTATCTCAAATCCGAGGGCAAAGTGTTTGTTTCTAAAAACGGGGCTTTTCTCGAGAAGGAGTTTCTCTCGAGAGAATTGAGTGGGAGGAAGATAGAACTTGACGAGGTTGTCGAACCTCTCATCCCTCTGGATGGTGGCGCAGGGCAAGGGGAAAGCTCTGTCGTTGTGACGCCGGTTGAGGAGGAACTTAATGATGATGATCATGAAACTCCGGTTCAAGTTTCTGTCGAACCACGTAGGTCGACGAGACCACGTGCTGCTCCAGAGTGGTACGGTAGTCCCGTCTTATCAATCATGTTGTTAGACAACAATGAACCTGCAAATTATGAAGAAGCAATGGTGGGCCCAGATTCCAACAAATGGCTAGAAGCCATGAAGTCCGAGATAGGATCCATGTATGAGAACAAAGTGTGGACTTTGGAAGTACTGCCTGAGGGCCGCAAGGCTATTCAGAACAAATGGATCTTTAAGAGGAAGACGGACGCTGACGGCAATGTGACCGTTTATAAAGCTCGACTTGTGGCAAAGGGTTATTCCCAAGTTCAAGGAGTTGACTACGATGAGACATTCTCACCCGTAGAGATGCTTAAGTCCGTCAGAATCATGTTAGCAATAGGTGCATTTTTCGATTATGAAATCTGGCAGATGGATGTCAAAACGGCGTTCCTTAATGGTTTCCTTAAGGAAGAGTTGTATATGATGCAACCCGAAGGTTTTGTCGATCCTAAGAATGCTAACAAGGTGTGCAAGCTCCAGCGATCCATTTATGTACTGGTGCAAGCATCTCGGAGTTGGAACAAACGCTTTGATGAGGTGATCAAAGCATTTGGGTTTATACAAGTGGTTGGAGAATCTTGTATTTACAAGAAAGTGAGTGGGAGCTCTGTGGCGTTTCTAATATTATATGTGGATGACATATTGTTGATTGGAAACAACGTAGAGTTTTTGGAGAGCATAAAGGATTACTTGAATAAAAGTTTCTCTACGAAGGACCTAGGAGAAGTTGCTTACATTCTAGGCATTAAGATCTACAGGGATAGATCAAAACGCCTGATAGGACTTTCACAAAGCACATACCTTGATAAAGTTTTGAAGAGGTTCAAAATGGAACAGTCCAAGAAAGGGTTCTTGCCAGTTTTACAAGGTACGAGATTGAGTAAGACTCAGTGCCCAGCAACTGATGAGGATAGAGAGCATATGAGCACCGTCCCCTATGCTTCAGCCATAGGTTCTATCATGTATGCAATGTTGTGCACTAGACCGGACATTAGCCTGGCCATAAGTATGGCGGGTAGGTTCCAGAGTAATCCAGGAGTGGATAACTGGACGGCGGTCAAGAATATCCTAAAGTACCTGAAAAGGACTAAGGAGATGTTTCTCGTGTATGGAGGTGACGAAGAGCTCGCCGTAAAAGGTTACGTCGATGCAAGCTTTGACACAGATCCGGACGACTCTAAGTCGCAAACCGGATACGTATTTATTCTTAATGGGGGTGCGGTAAGCTGGTGCAGTTCCAAGCAGAGCGTCGTAGCAGATTCTACATGTGAAGCGGAGTACATGGCTGCCTCGGAGGCGGCTAAGGAGGGTGTCTGGATGAAGCAGTTCATGACGGATCTTGGAGTGGTGCCAAGCGCACTGAATCCAATAACCTTGTTCTGTGACAACACGGGTGCCATTGCCCTAGCAAAGGAACCACGGTTTCACAAGAAGTCCAGACACATCAAACGATGCTTCAACCTCATCCGCGACTACGTCGAAGGGGAGGACGTAAATATACGCAAAGTGCACACGGATCTGAATGTAGCAGACCCGCTGACTAAACCTCTTCCACGGGCAAAGCATGATCAACACCAGAACTGTATGGGTGTTAGATTTATTACAATGTAATTCACATGATGATGTGAGGGCTAGATTATTGACTCTAGTGCAAGTGCGAGACTGTTGGAATTATGCCCTAGAGGCAATAATACATATAGTTATTATTATAATTCTTGTATCAAGATAATCGTTTATTATCCATGCTATAATTGTATTGAATGAAGACTTATATACATGTGTGGATACATAGACAAAACACTCTCCCTAGCAAGCCTCTAGTTGGCTAGCCAGTTGATCAAAGATAGTCAGTGCCTTCTGATTATGAACAAGGTGTTGTTGCTTGATAACTGGATCACGTCATTAGGAGAATCACGTGATGGACTAAACCCAAACTTATAGACGTAGCATGTTGATCGTGTCATTTTATTGCTACTGTTTTCTGCGTGTCAAGTATTTGTTCCTATGACCATGAGATCATATAACTCACTGACACCGGAGGAATACTTTGTGTGTATCAAACGTCGCAACGTAACTGGGTGACTATAAAGATGCTCTACAGGTATCTCCAAAGGTGTTCGTTGAGTTAGTATGGATCGAGACTGGGTTTTGTCACTCCGTGTGACGGAGAGGTATCTCGGGGCCCACTCGGTAATACAACATCACACACAAACCTTGCAAGCAATGTGACTTAGTGTAAGTTGCGGGATCTTGTATTGCGGAACGAGTAAAGAGACTTGCCGGTAAACGAGATTGAAATAGGTATACACGATCGAATCTCGGGAAAGTAACATACCGAAGGACAAAGGGAATGACATACGGGATTATATGAATCCTTGGCACTGAGGTTCAAACGATAAGATCTTCGTAGAATATATAGGATCGAATATGGGCATCCAGGTCCCGCTATTGGATATTTACCGAGGAGTCTCTCGGGTCATGTCTACATAGTTCTCGAACCCGCAGGGTCTGCACACTTAAGGTTCGACGTTGTTTTATGCGTATTTGAGTTATATGGTTGGTTACCGAATGTTGTTCGGAGTCCCGGATGAGATCACGGACGTCACGAGGGTTTTCGGAATGGTCCGGAAACTAAGATTGATATATAGGATGACCTCATTTGATTATCGGAAGGTTTTCGGAGTTACCGAGAATGTACCGGGAATGACGAATGGGTTCCGGGAGTTCACCGGGGGGGCAACCCACCCCGGGGAAGCCCATAGGCATTGGGGGTGGCGCACCAGCCCTTAGTGCGCTCGTGGGACAGCCCAAAAGATCCCTATGTGCCATAGGAAGAAAAATCAAAGAGAAAAGAAAAAAAAGAGGAGGTGGGAAAAGGGGGAAGGACTCCTCCTTCCAAACCTAGTTGGACTCAGTTTGGAAGGGGAGAACTCCCCCCCTTGGCTCGGCTGAAGTCCTTAGGGGTCCTTGGACCCCAAGGCAAGGCTCCCCCTCTTCCCCCTATATATACGGAGGTTTTAGGGCTGATTTGACACAACTTTGTCACGGCAGCCCGACCACATATCTCCATGGTTTTACCTCTAGATCGCGTTTCTGCGGAGCTCGGGCAGAGCCCTACTGAGACGAGATCATCACCAACCTCCGGAGCGCCGTCACGCTGCCGGAGAACTCTTCTACCTCTCCGTCTCTCTTGCTGGATCAAGAAGGCCGAGATTATCGTCGAGCTGTACGTGTGCTGAACGCGGAGGTGCCGTCCGTTCGGCACTAGATCGTGGGACTGATCGCGGGACGGTTCGCGAGGCGGATCGAGGGACGTGAGGACGTTCCACTACATCAACCGCGTTCACTAACGCTTCTGCTGTACGGTCTACAAGGGTACGTAGATCACACATCCCCTCTCGTACATGGACATCACCATGATAGGTCTTCGTGCGCGTAGGAAAATTTTTGTTTCCCATGCGACGTTCCCCAACAATCTTTCCCTTCCAATTGCTAAGTTTTTCTTTAACTACTCTTCAACTTTCTTCCTCTTCATATTCAAGAGGTCATGATAGTGGATAATTATACCATGGTACCGAGAGTGGAGTAATCCAACTTCGAGACTACATGTTTTTTATACTAGTGCACTATTAATTGCTTTAGCTGCTCCAGAGTACTAGTAAATTTAACTCTTTATGTAATATTTTATTAAGGGCAAACCATTGTTCAAACTAGTTGATACCGTGCACGTTGTTGCGGAAATGTTTGCAACATATTTTAATATGATTTGTTGTATGAAACATTAACATTTAAAGTTATAATATAAAAAGATAAAACTGTACTATAAATAATTTATTATGTTTGATTACTATATATTTGTGTTTTATTATTAAATATGAATAGCTAATAGAATGAAAATTCATATGTATCTTTGCATGTTGATATGACTTTTTCCATGCATATTTAATGATAAAGTGGCATGCTTGCATGTTGAGATACCTATGATAATGGGCGTGGGGATTTTCTCATGCATGTTGCGTCTTGATGTGGCATGCTTTCATGTTGATAGAAATAGTTAGTGGGGTCTAGCTTTTTAGATATAGAAGATATGTAAATAACCAAGTTTATGTTAATCATATTTTCCATAAGCATGAATGTGCCATTTGCATATTGTAAGATGGGTATACCTCTATCAACTAAGTGCGGGATGAGACCACCCACCTACCCATCATATATTGTCCTCGCAATAAGAATGGCAATCATGTTACTAATGGTGTTGAAAATAATCTACAATAAAAGATCCCCTGGTCTCATTCCCTTTCTAGTTGAATGGAAGGATGATTTCAATACCAACGATATTGCCTTGGATGAAGTTCTACTCTCACTCACACTAGATGGGCATAAATCATTCCATCCAGAGAGCATGTAGCAGAAATCCCACTTCACTTTCTCTAAATACAATTTCCATCAAATTTCATCCCACGTACCGAGTTATGTTCCCTCAAAAAACATCATCCATGTTAATCCTCACACATCCCATAGTAGGCTTTGTATCATGCAATACATTGCTTGCCTTCCCTTCACGTCAACTGCAAGCTCTTGTTGGGTGTTACACATCCGGTGAGAAAAATATAAGGAAACATAAGTTTTATCCAATTTGTTTTCAAGTAAGCCTAATCATGATAGTAAATGGTGCAAGATGTAATTTTGTTTCACAAGACATATTTGTTGGATAATCATTTTTATCTCACACTAATATCTTATCGTTCTAATTTATTTAGGCATTAAAATGGAGCTCTTGTTCAGCCCTCTGGTATCACTTATACTTTTTCCATACTTGGGTTTCTTTTTGTGGTTGTCCGGTTCTAATGTCCGTGTACTCTTGCATGGGCTAATTTTTCACACCCATGACTCAGATGTCCAAAACCTATTATAAGAAAAGTTTTGAGGCCGCTGGTTAATAGCATCTACAACCAGACTGGGCAAATCCGCACCCCCCCTATACGCGTGCGGAAGCGACCGGGCACGCACACGCTCGCATCCGAACGACACCTCATATTTTGCTCCGTCCATCCACATACCTCATATCCGGACTCCCAAATCCATACAAAGTCATCTGCATAGATCATCCAATAATAAAAGACGCATGTAAAATAAATGTTGGTACCTAACATAAAAAGTGTTTACAAATTTTATTTGAAGTGCACAATCAATCATCTGCTCTTTGATTTCCATTGTGGTTTCACATATGGTCCACCATATCATTGAGTAGTTGCGTGTGCATGTGATGATATCGAAGATTCTGATGCACATGCAGAAAATTCATAAGCTGCATTGCATCTTGATCTTTAGGGATTTCAACTTGTATTCCAGGTGTTTCAAAATCGTTGGTTTAGGCTACATCATCACCCTCATCCTCGACGATCATATTAGGCAAAATAACACAACATGTCATCACCTGCCACAAAGTTTCTTGTTCCCACATCATTACAACCCCACGAACAATTCCCTAACGTGCGTGCAACACTCCAAAAGCCCCCTCCACATCCTTCCTAGCAGATTCATGCATTGTTGTGAAGTGCTTTTGTTTTCTGCCATGTGGTTTGGATATGGTCTTCACGAATGCAGCCCACTGAGGATATAAGCCATCGGCAAGATAGTATCACATGTTGTAGTCTTTGCCGTTGACGATGTAGTTGCACAGAGGTGATTCCCTGTTGCAAAGCATTTGATACGTCTCAAACGTATCTATAATTTTTGATGGTTTCACGCTGTTATCTTGTCAACTTTGGATGTTTTGTTTACCTTTTATATATTTTTTTGGGACTAACTTATTAACTCAGTGCCAAGTGCTAGTTCCTGTTTTTTCTGTATTTTTGACTCTTCTCATATCTGATTTTGGAACAGAGTCCAAATGGAATAAAATCCCTGAAATGAATTTTTCTAGAACGAAAGAAGATCGGGAGGCTTGAGGGCCAAGCAAGTGGGCCCACAGGGGGCCCACAAGCCCTGTTGCCGCGGCCAGGGGGAGGCCGCGGCAACCAAGCTTGTGGCCCCCCTAGCGCTCCCCTGCCCTAGAGTTTTTGGCCTATAAATTCCCTAAAAATCCAGAAAAAATCAGGGCATCCACGAAAACACTTTTCCGCCGCCGCAAGCTTCCGTTTCCGCGAGATCTCATCTCGAGACCCTTCCTGGTGCCCTGCCGGAGGGGACTTTGGAGTTGGAGGTCTTCTTCATCAACATCATCGCCCGTCCAATCACTCGTGAGTAGTTCACTTCAGACCTACAGGTCCGTAGTTGGTAGCTAGATGGCTTCTTCTCTCTCTTGAATCTTCAATACAAAGTTCTCCATGATCTTCATGGAGATCTATCCGATGTAATCCTCTTTGGCGGTGTGTTTGTTGAGATCCGATGAATTGTGGATTTGTGATCAGATTATCTATGATATATATTTGAGTCTTTGCTGATTTCTTATATGCATGATTTGATATCCTTGTAAGTCTCTCCGAGTCTTGGGTTTTGTTTGGCCAACTAGATCTATGATTCTTGTAATGGGAGAAGTGCTTGGTTTTGTGTTCATACCATGTGGTGACCATTCCCAGTGACAGAAGGGGCAGCAAGGCACGCATCTTGTTGTTGCCATCAAGGGTAACAAGATGGGCTTTTATCATAGATATGAGATTGTCCATCTACATCATGTCATCTTGCTTAAGGCGTTACTTTGTTCTCATGAACTTAATACACTAGCTGCATGCTGGATAGCGGTCGACGTGTGGAGTAATAGTAGTAGATGCAGAAATATCGGTCTACTTGTTTTGGACGTGATGCCTATAGATATAATCATTGCCATAGATAACGTCACGACTTTGCGCGGTTCTATCAATTGCTCGACAGTAATTCGTTCACCCACCGTCTACTTGCTTTCATGAAAGAAGCCACTAGTGAACACTACGGCCCCCGGGTCTATTCACACCTATCGTTTCCACTTTTGCTTTTAGTTTGCTTTGTTTCTTTGTTGCTTTCAGTTATCACTTGGCAAACAATCTATAAGGGATTGACAACCCCTTCATAGCGTTGGGAGCAAGCTCTTTGTGTTTCTGCAGGTACTTGTGATATTCCTTCACTGGATCGATACCTTGGTTCTCAAAACTGAGGGAAATACTTACCGCCGTTGTGCTACATCACCCTTTCCGCTTCGAGGGAACACCAACGCAAGGCTCCAAGGCCACGAGGGAATCCTTTGCATATTTGCCAAGGAAGTCCCTAAAGGCGTAGCCGTAGCAGAAGGATTCCTGGTGTCGTTGCTGAGGAGTATCAAGACAAGAATAGTCTCCCGTTAGCACGCTTGTTTCTGGTGCCGTTGGAAGGTCTTTTGTTGCAGTAGCAGCCTCCTAAACACCGGAGATCGTTGAAGGACGTTGATGTCATTGTGAGAACCTGGCATGTGAGGCCACCGCCTCTAGTATGATGGTAACCTCTTTTGTGTGACCATGGTACATTCCTCGCAAACCTTTGGGGCAGTTTTTCCAATCCATGCAATCGATTGATCCGAGCATTCCTCGAAACCCTCTGGCCTCTCTAATTGCCAACAACTTCTCTATGTCCTATGCATTTGGCTCTCTCGGATAATCTTCTCTAAACACCTCCACCACAGCACGAGCAAACTTGACAGTAGTTTTCAAGCTTGTGCTCTCCCCCATCGTGACCATCTCACCACCAGCATTAGCCATAGTACCAAGTGCAAGCATCCTGATAGTAGTCATGCACTTCTTCTTAGTAGAGAAAGAGAGTTGACCGCGACAATCCCTTGTGAGCTTGAAGTACTCATCGTGTGCGTCCACTCCCTCCACAATGCGCAAGAACAATGGTTTTCGCATGCCAAAACAATGACGAAAAAATGTATCAGCTGGGAAAGTTTGTTACGGATTGAAGTAATCCTTCTACAATAGCTTTGCTCCGGATACCCTATCCCGATTGATGAATCTTCTCACTTTGATTGATCCCTTGAAATTGAGAACGTGCTCCACTTCCTGGTCCATTTACTCTTGCATGCTCATGAGCATCATCATGTCCACTTCTTCGTCTGAATCCGATGAATCGAAGAGCCCATCATGAATCAGTTGATGAAGCTCCGCCTGTCCATACTCCTTGCTGGATGAAGCATCCTAATCCATCGTTTCTCCTAAAAAATTGACCAACAAATACGGTTAGACATTCTGTCAAACACATCCGGCGCAAGGCACAGCCAGAGAGTTGCTAGACGTACCGTGGTGTCTTCCGGGCCGGCGACGACACCCTACGCGGAGAGGTCGAGAGAGATGATCCCTTTGACCGAGTGGCTGGGGTGGCAGAAGCTACTAGGCGACGGAGCTGCGAGATGGACGGCGCGTGGAGGAAGAAGAGAAGAAAACGGGAAATGGATCCAACAGTTTTGTGGGGTGGATTTGGTGCAATTTTGGTAGGATCGGGCTGTCGGGTCCGATGTGGCAGGCGCGCCCGGGCTCCCCCATATTTGGACTAGATATTGGGGTTGTCGGTCTGCCCAGGCGTTGAGGCCAGTTTGAGGGGACCGTCTAGGTCAAATTTTTGTGATTGGGCAGTGACCGGGCGGCCTGCCCGGGCGTTTGAGAAGGGTTTGAGGGGTCCGACTGTAGATGCTCTAACTCGGCTTTTCCATCGGACCCTCTAGCACAGCTGAAATATTGCTTGGATGCAGTCTCGCACAATTACAAATCCTATTTGACGCTTATATTGGCCTTTCAGCAAGTGGCCCACGCCTCTAACTGTCCTTAGTAAGGGTCCACTCAATGAGGTACCTTTCCCTCAAGAACAAAAGTCAATGACCTACCACGTTTTGCGTTTCATTTTATCACACTAATAAGCATGCACGTGCAACACACATCTCAAATATTAACCAAATGAGATGCACGTCAATATAAAAAAAATGATCCCCGTCCCCGATATATATGAACTAAATAGATACACAATATTTTTTATGTTGCTCAAGTTATATTTTCAAAGGTGGGACGTCATTGTCATGTTGCTGCATAGAGATAATAATATATTCTTTCATTCATTTGGTCTCTAATACGTTGTAAATTTAGAGCATTAAATCTAGTAATTGATCATCTGAATCCCCATTGTAAAATACATTGAGTCATTCAACAAACTAATTCCACTATGATACATCTTAATACAACATGATTCAGTACACGACATGTATTATCCTGAGAAAGATATGTTAGGAGAACAAAATACAACTACTATTCTACACTCCTTGATATCCTATTTGTAGATTGTTACCACTTTTCCTGACAGTGGCATGGAGATACCCCCCCCCCCACTCCATACTCTTAGTAAAACTCTCCATTTCCTATGATTCTTTCACACTCGAAGAGAAATTGTCAAATAGATATACATTTCTTAGAAGTTGAACTCATTAAGTAGATCCATCATTCTAAAAGAACTGGTAATTAGAAGTTGTAGTTCTGTAGTAATAGCATCTACGGTGAGGGTACAAATTATCATTACAGATAAAAGTATATACATTTTGAAAATTGTCCTTTTTTTGTGCCTTTGAGGGGAGGGGCATTGACTATTCAAATGTGACAATCTATAGTGAGTATTCAAAAGATATTACTCGCAGTTGTAGATTGATGTTCCTAATGCCTTTCATCCATGGTCTATGATTAGTAACACCAATCTACAACTGCGAGTACTACACAGTACCACTCGACGCTTAATTATATTCTAGTTGTTTTACAAATAGAAGCAACTGGAATACATGAAAATTCGCTTCTGAGAGCGTGCGCAGCCGCCGCTGTTATCTTGTCCCTTGATATTCATCGCGATATGTTCCCACAATGTATCCTTGTGCGTATAGATACATAGCATGCTGAATGTACTCCGACGTGGGCCACACATTGTAAATGCGGTTCCAACCAGTGCGCCGTAGCGGATCAGTTTTTTTTTTATGGATCGCTTTTTTTCTGAGTCGATCTGATCCGCTGCCAAATACTCCTACTACTTAGCTGATCCACGGCTCAGGCCGTCACCGTAAGCCGCCGTAAGAAATAGGTCACTGTTTTCCCCATATTCTGTCTGCCGCAAACATTTTTAAGTGAAGTCTGTATTAAACTTTAAGGATGTAGAGCGCGACACAAATGAACCCCGACGTTTAAATCCTTGAAATTCATACCCTGACCTCACTGATCCCGGTCGTTTTTGACCTTTAGGTCGTATCCAAACGGAGGATTCCTGCATGGCCTGGGAAAGGACGGGATCGGATGAGTCAGCTAGCTGCACATGAGTCCCATGATAGCCTAGCTTGCTGTGCACACGTGCTCCCGCACCGAGTTCATGCGCTCCAAGCCTGCTGTGACTCTCGGCGGGTCGTACTCTCAGCTATGGTGACCTTGTCCTGTCGTAGCCGGGCTCGGGGCAGCAACACGATGCATGGGGCACACCAGCCGATGGTTGCCGATCATGCAGTACACGATAACACGACAAAGCTGATAAAGTCTGTGTCTATCTCGTCGAGCTCTGAGTGTCACTCCGCAATGCTTTTAGCAGCAAAACATACTCACCTACGAGCTGACTTTGTAAGTAGATAAGCAGGCTGGTTGATTCTTCGTGAAGACACGTACGAGCTGGATGTATTCCTTCGGAGATTATATCTCCGTAGCCATGCTGATCGATTTGATCGATATACTCTAGTCTGAACACACGCTCACGGGACACGCTGGGTGTATTCCTTCGGAGATAGTACATGGATCGGCTGGCACTGTGGAGGCTGGCACTGACGTGCGCGAGCTCTAGAGCGTGGTCTAGAGCTTGCCGCTCGCTGGGAGCGCGCCCTCTCCGTGAAGCTAGCGGACGAAGACGGGGCTCAACATCCTCGTTTTGGACATGGCGGTGGTCAGCAGTTATCACGGAGGAGATGGTAGAGGAGAGAGGATCAGGAGGTGCTCAACGTTGAAGTTTATGTCGCGCGACACGAAAGTACATGCATGCTCAGGACATGTCAAACACACACGTCGTGGACACCCGACTTCTCGTTTGACGCGATGGAACGGCGCGACTCACATTACCCCATCGTGGCTTCGCGGGGTAGCGCTGGGGAGCTTGATGGTAGCTGGAGCCTGGAGCAGCGGCGACGGTGGAGGGTAGCCGGTGCAGCCGTGCAGGCTTCGAGGGCATGCGCACCCAGTCGCATGTGGTGTCATTAATTTGCAATCCCACCCTCTCAGGATGCCACGTCAACAAATTCAGTCCAAAATCAGATGTAAGGGCGATTACAACCGGGATTAGAAACGTGAGGGTACGGACTTCAGGAATTTAAAAGTCCGGGTTCATTTTTGCTGTGTTCTACTCCCTCCGTTCCTAAATATAAGTCTTTTAAGAGATTTCACTAGGTGTCTACATACGGAGTAAAATGAGTGAATCTATACTCTAAAGTATGTCTATATACATCCGTATGTAGTCCACTAGTGGAACCTCTAAAAAGACTTATATTTAGGAACGGAGGGAGTACATCTTCAAAGTTTAAAACAAACTTCACTCAACATTTTTCTATGGCCGTATATGGTTTTGCGCCCCCACCAGCTCATATCCCCATAACTGCGTCCACGACGGGATTCCGTGGTCAGATGCCCACGCTCTCAGTGAAAAAAAATTAATATTGTCTTTTTATTATTCTTTTTAAAAAATAATGCGCCCATTTGAATATTTTCAAAAATGGGCCTGCCTCGGCCCTGGCGTGACCGATAGGATGCTGTCGGCGTCGACGCGGTCGACAGGGGGCCAGTCGGCCTAGGCACGGCCGATAAGGGCCTCTCGGCCACGTGGCGGCCGACTACTGGCCAGGCCACGTCCATAGGCCAGTCGGCCCTGCCTGTCGGCCCTGGCGTAGCCGATAGGGCTATCGGCCTGGGGAAGGCCGACTAGTGGCCAGCCGCAGCCCCTCCTCCTCTCTTCCTCCTTCCTCCTTTCTTCCTCCTTCCTCTTTCTTCCTTCTCCTGTCTACCTTATCTCCTTTCTTTCTTTCTCCTCCTACCTTCTCCCCCCACCCAAAAAATTTGCCATTTTCACTTTTTGAACCGTACATTTGTTGTGTAAGGAGGAGGGCATCTGAACTATCCTTCTCACTCGCGATGGGGTAGTTTGTGGTGCTTGTTTTAAAGCTATTTTTGGTGGTGGTGGTAGAGGTTGTAGTGGTGGTGGTGGTGGTGGTGTGGGTGTAGTTGGTTGTTTTGGTGGAGTTGGAGGTGGTGGTGTGGGATTAATCTCGATGTTCGTCAATAGTCGTTCGTCGTCCATCGTTTCTGCGCACGCTTCAAGGGTAAAATATTTTTGTTGTTTAAATAGTTTTAGGTGCTCCGGTAGATTAGTATAAATTTAGTTGTTTAACTGGTTGTAGGTGCTCCAGTAGATTAGTATAAATTTAGTTGTTTCACTAGTTTTAGGTGCTCCGGTAGATTAGTATAAATTAAGTTGTTTAACTAGTTTTAGGTGCTCCGGTAGATTAGTATAAATTTAGTTGTTTAACTGTTTTAGGTGCTCCGGTAGATAATTTTGTCCTAAGAGGAAACAGAGCTTTGCCACTTACAGCGATCGTTGAGGGCATTTTCTATGGCACGGTGAAGTATTTCAGGAAAAGACGTCAAATTGCTGCGGAGCATATGACAAACAATCCGAACACACGTTACTGTGAAAGGGTTATGAAGTACATGGATGTAAAGATGAAGAAAGCCCGGTCACACAGTGTTGTCGCCATTGGAAATCTAGAGCGAAGGTTCGAGGTTCGCTTAGCTAACAACAAATTCGGATGTGCAAATGAGATGAGAACACACGAGGTGAAAATTGGAAATGAATTGTGGCCAACGTGCGATTGCACATGCAACAAACCAAAGTTGCTTCACCTACCTTGCTCGCATGTACTTGCTGCTTGCGGGCTCATAGGTCTTGACGCAATCTCTTTTGTGTCTCCGTATTTTCTGAAAGAGGTTGTCCTCAATACCTGGACAGGTGAGTTGATGGGTTTCCGATCAATGGGTAACTTCAACACTGTTGAGCCTGCTCAAAGGCGATACATTCCACATCCTGCGCATATGCGTACAAGTAGAGGGAGGCGGCAGAGTCAGCGCATCCGGGATGACATGGATGAATCTGAGGCCGGCGGGCGCACCGTGCAATGCATTCTATGTAATGAATTTGGGCATAGGGATCCTGATTGTCCCACCTTCGTCACTGCAAGGGGCACTAGGCGTGGACGAGGCAGCCGAGGAAGAAGAGGAGGAAGAGGGAGGGCAAGAGGAGGAGGAAGAGTTTAAAATTTGTACTATCACTATGTTTTAATTTTGGACTAGCACTATGTTTTAAGTTTGTACTATCAATATGTTTTAAGTTTGTACTATCACTATGTTTTAAGTTTGTACGAGCACTATGTTTTAAGTTTGTACTCTCACTACGTTTTAATTTTGTACTATGTGTTGCACTATGTTTTGTATTGTATAGCAATGGAGGGAATGTATCTTCTTAATCCGGACCTTGATAGTAAGCATCGTGCTTCGCTATTAACTGAGCAGAAGCTCGTACCACTAGTCACTCGTACTTCTAAGGTGGACTGGAGTATACATCCGCTGTGGGTTGAAAGGTAAAAATGTTTTTATTTTAAACTTTAATCTTTGTATTAAATATGCATTGTAAGTAACATAAATTTTATGATTGGTGGATATGCACACTCAAATGGGCCGGGCTTTTACCGTTCGCACGTCTAGTTGAGGCCACTCAGACTTCGCTGCACCTCAGCATTGACTCTTCTTTGCTCACTTGCTTAGTGGACCGATGAAGGCCTGAGACCCACACTTTCCACTTTAGATGGGGTGAGATGGCTCCTACTCTGGAAGATGTCTCAATGCTGCTCGGACTTCCGTTGGCGGGAAATGCGATAGGACCGTTGGAGGACCCGCCAGATTGGCCACAAACTTTGGCAGCACGTTTCTTCAATATATATGATGGGGCTCCAATACTGGCGTCAGAGGCACACGGACCTAAGTATGACTGGTTACAACATTTCAGGGTTAGTTCCTACCTCGCATATCTATCAAAGGTAAATGTTTCAAGTTGCAATATTTCCAGGTTATTCACAAGTCCCCTTGTCCTTACATGATTGCAGATCGAGAGATTTCCAGGTTATTCACAAGTCCCTTTGAGTGCTATACAGATTACCGGCTTCTTCAGCTGCTTTGGCCGCACGAGCCCTTTCTCTCTTTCTCTCCCTCTCAGCTTCACGGGCCTGTTCCCGCTGTCTGTAAACCTCCTCCAACCGAAGTTTCTCTTCTTGGTTCTTCCTTATCATCTCATCAATAAAATCCCTCTGCTCCACACAGTAATCTTCCCACTCTTTCTTCTGCTCTGCTTTCTCCTCTGCTTCAGCCTTCGCGCGGCGCTCTTCCAAGTCCAAGCTAGCCCATGCACGAATCTCGGTCACCGCCCAGTCCGGCATTTCCGTGTCAATCCAACGATAGTACATGCAGAGAGGAGGAGGAGACTACAATATATATATATATATATATATATATATATATATCAAGTAAACAATAATATCAACAACATATTTACTCTGGATAACTTGAGCATACCGGAGGCCTGAGGTACGCATAAATAGATTCGGGCGGATCAGATTCATAATTGACGCACATGAAAAACTTCATGCCCAACCAATCTGAAAAATCCGTCACCTCCTTCACCTTGCAGAGATCACCGCACCAACATCGAACTGCTTCCACACCCCGAGGCAAACTCGCACTCTGCATTTTCTTAGGCCTGATGCTCTGATCCGAGCAAGGCAAACTCATATTCACTGGATGATGGAGGATGGAAGGCAGTGCTAGTGTTCTCAAGTGAGGCTGGATGATGGAGGAAGGCAGTCCAATGCCTCCTTTTATAGACTTAGATGACCAGGAATATGGCGGGAAAAAGAGGAGGGAAATGAGGCGGGAAAGATTTGGCGGGAAATAAGAGGGTAAATAGTTGGCGGGAAAGGTGGCGGGAAACGAAACGGGCAAAATTTGGCGGGAAAGGTGGTGCGAAAAATTAGGCGGGAATGGAGACGTGGAAATATTTACGGCAACGGAGTAGGCAAAATAGCTAACGTTCAAAATACACATAAGTTTCTTACATAAAATATCATCGCGAATTAGACGGATAGTTTGGATGCCCTCCTCCTTACACAACATAAAATATCATCGCGAGTGAGACGTTCAAAACAGTTCATGTAAGCTACTCCTTTCATCCTCTAAAAACAATTCGTGGGTGTACCATTGCTCTAAGCAATATGAGAAAGACAATAGTGACAGATTTAGTTTTACGAAATTTAATCTTTTTTTTGCGAATGTTCAAAATCTAGTTGTTATCTGTTCAAGAAGTAGGAAATTGTAATTTTAGTTCCATGTGTCTATTGCTATTTATCCAAGAAAAGGAGTACATCATTTTAGTACCATTTTTTCATTGTTTGAATTCTTCTTAGAATTAATAGAATGATTATTCCAAAGAGGAAAAATATGCCACTTCCCTCCAAAACAGCAAAAATAAATAAGGGGAGAAATAAGGAGAAGAAATAGAGAAGGAGGGAGAAGAAATAGAGAAAGGAGGGAGAGGGGGGGAGGGCCTGGCGCTGCCACTACTCGGCCACGGCCAGGCCGAATGGCCTATCGGCTTCCCCAAGGCCGAGTGGCAGTGGTCGGCCACTAATCGGCCACGTGGAAGCCGAGAGCCCCCTGTCGGCTATGGCGAGGCCGAGAGCACCCTGTCGGCTATGGCGAGGCCGAGAGCTCCCAGTCGGCCACAGGGTGGCCGAGGCAGGTATATTTCTCGAAATTTTTGATTTGGTGCATTATTTTTCAAAAAGAATAAAAAAAATGCAATATTTAAAAAAAATTAGCGCTCTGAGTAACACCGCTCTCCTGAAATACACATGTTCATTGTTCTCTCTAACTGACAAGAAACAAATAGGATATGAATTACTTTCTAACAAGTCTGCAAGCAAAGTGTCAACCTAAATTCCATCAAACGGTCAAATCATGTTAAGCTAGATAACATCAAGATCATTAAACTCCACAAAAATATGGTCTCAACATTTTTAACAAGTCAATAATGGGCTCAGATATGACAAATGCAGACAAACACTACACCAAAAAATAATTACCAGCTAAAAAGCACGGACACGAGGACGGAAAGCCGGGGACATGGGATACGGCATTTTTCAAAAACAGCCATTCGGGGATACGGCCATTGTTCAAGAATTCGTCCGATTAACCAGTTAACTTGCCATTTAATCGCTACTCTTAGGGTGACCGAATCGAATAATACATATTCATCGTGTTAACTTGCCATGCCGATTAATTGGCCAGTTAGACCGATTAACGAGTTGTCATGCCGATTAATTAGTTGCCAGACCGATTAATCACTACTGGCCTATTAACTGGTGGGCAAATGAATCCCAAAATTTTGGTACATAATGCCTCCCACCCCCTCTTTCTACTAAATACCTAGGGTTTGGCCCTCCTCGTGCTTCCTCATGCTCCTTTCATCCCCTCCTAACCTGGCTGGTGGCTAGTCGTGTTCTCATCGGTGCCAGTCTCCACACTACACCTGCAAGATCTAGTTGCTCCGCCATTTTGCTCGCTTGCCCCGACCCCACCCCCTTGGACACACCCCATCCTCTCCCATAGGATGCTCCCCAATCTCTTCCTCAATGGCGTCACCAGCAGGCAAGGTACTACCATCTTCCCCCATACCTTAGTGGAGAATCCAGCATTCATATATTAGTAGATTATGAATTACAATTTTGTAGATGGATGGATGGAACTATTGGTTTTGGTTGTTATCTGTAGTATCTTATGTGATGTTTGTTAGTAAGTATATGGATAAGTTTAAATGTTTAATTGCTCATTTTGAATTTTGAGATTTTATATATTTAGATGTATAACGATTATTAATTTTACCTCTTATCTATTTTTTTATATGCCTACAATAGAATATTTTGGTGTATTACATAGCTAGGTGTATGGAATTATGGTATGATACATAAATTTTTTAGATATAAGTTGGCAAGTTTCTGTTTAATCTACCGATTAATGGTCGATCGATTAATCCAGTTAATAGGCCGATTCACCGATTAATCGCTGCTCCCAAGCTGACCGAGCAGCTACCAGTTACTGATTTCTTGAACCATGGATACGGCAGGGTATATATAAAAGAAAATAAAAATATGTCATGTAATGTAGAGTTAATATAGAAAATTAAAGAGAAAGAGAGTAGAATAGAGAATACTGCCCCATTTGGTGTGTCTTTTATCAAGTGCTTGATTGATCCTTGTCCCCCGTATCATTGCAAGTTGCATCTTGCAAAACAAATCAAACAGTCCAGAAGTGACCGGGACCTGGGATGGGAGCTCTTCGTTGTTATGTGGAGACTGGAGAGCTGCGTGTGACCCCTGCAAAATAGGGTTTCGTTTTGGGCCAAGGCTTTGTTTGGGGCTGTTTTTTCGGACCGGGCCATATCCCCACCATGTCCCTGACGCATCCCGCCGTGTCCCTTAATTTTTTTCTTTTAAAAAACCAAAAATCCGGGGATACTGCGGGATACGTGTGTCCTGCCGTATGTCGCCGTGTCCCACCGTATCAGGACGGCCAATCGGCAATTCCTGCCGTGTCCGTGCTTTTTAGATTACCAGTACCTAAATACCCTTTGTAAAGTAATATACACATGGAGTATCCTTGAACTACATACTCTGATGCTCTTGTTTATTCAGTCAATGGAGCGAAGAGCAAGAATTGTTTTCCTTCCAGGGTGATATTTGCAAATATTTCGGATGTAGAGTAGGAAAATATTTGATCTCAACATAATAATTGAGATGTCAAAAAGGACATGTTTTATCTGAAATAGAAGTAGCTTATACCTTATAGACAATGTAGCTTATCTTACATAATTTACTCCACTAATGTGAGTGGCCACTATTTTACATGAATGCTCACTTGATTTGTAAAAGGCAATGTTTGTAATGAAAAATGAAATAATTACATAACAATTTTAATACGGAACCATGAAGAAAAGCAAGGAGCCATGGATAGCCATCAATAGTAGTCCATACACCTGAAAGCTATAACCACCATGCTACCAATAGATATAAAATGTGAAAGGAACAGAAGGGAACTTCCTAGTAGACATGTTAAATATGCTTCACTTTGAGTGATGATCTTTGAAGAAAGCGCACAATCAGGTTATAAGAAAAATACCTTGCTAGTTGCAAGAACTCCTTCGCCAATCAACATCCTCTTTCTAGCTGCAAAAAAAAAAAGATTGAGTGATGACCTTCTAAGAGCAAGGGCACTGAGGCTAGCAGTACCAACCATCAATAATATTATCAACTTAAATATATTGGATCATTTGGAAAATCACATACTATGTTCTGCTTAACTTTCTCCTACTCAAGTGCAGGCACAGAGCTTTGCATGGAATTCATTATTTAAAAATAATAATATCATAGCTTACAAATAATCCAATATACACATAAAAGGAAAAATGCTAAAAATAACATTATGTCATCTTTTTGTGAAGCTAATAAATTCCATGTTGAACTACCAATTCTTTGGACCTATTAAGTAGTCGTACATCTTAGAGTCCATACTCTTTAACATCCGATATCACAACCCCATGGTCTCTCTCTCTCTCTCTCTCTCTCTCTCTCTCTCTCTCTCTCTCACACACACACACACACACACACACACACACACACACCAACCAGATTTTGCATAATCTTCCTAGATATAACACGAATACAAGAAAGAGCTTTATTTTCTCATACATGATTCTGCTTGACCAAATACAAAGAAACAACAATGTTGTATCCACTAAAAGTTTACCTAGAGCACATAAAGAATGTCATTTTACTCTTAATAACAATTGAAATGCTTGAGGATAAATAATACTACAAAACATGTGTACAACACAACAGAGCTTATCATGATGTCATGTGAAGAGTTTTTATTCACTTCCTAAATTTGTCATGATCATGATCTCCAAATTTAAGGTACCCCTATTTCCATTGCTTCTAGAGGTATCTCTTCTTGTGTCATACGTTTTTCTTCTCCCTCTTTTCTCTTATTAATTGCTTGGACCACTAGGAGAAGCGGTGAGAAATTTAATCAGAATGAAGAGAAGATCAAAGATAGCTACAACCATGAATAAATCAATTGGAAAGATTGGAATAAGCAGACGGAGGGATATCACATCCTCACCAAAATTACTGTCGAATTGATGAACAACATCATGTGCTCTTGGTAGTTATAATCCTCTGCTTCATGCGAGAAAGAAGACCATTAACCTGAAGGAGAAGTCCAGCCCCTGAATGACCACCCAAAAAAGATCTTCACAATTATAGATCAGACCAGGAGCACATTGGTTCCTCTATTGGACAGCAATTTCATCAGCACATTCAGATCCTCACATTCAGACCAGGAGCATGGTCCTGGAGATTGGCCTTTCTTACTTTTTTCCGAAACCAGAATATGTGAGTAAACTTTATAACCTCTTTCGTTCATGAAGTTATGCTCTTAAATAAAAATCATCCAGGAGTGTATATGTGAAGGCAATAAGCTAGTTAACATATACAATTGCAAGAAGAAGAAGGTAAGTGTGCATATACAGGACAAAAGAATATATTTTTTAAGCGTCGGGGCTATTAGATTAACACATACCAGCTCCATCAACTATTATTTCTACTTGGGTAATTTTGGTACCAAACTTTTATAAACCCGTCAGCGGCTTATCCCTAGGACCCGGAAAAATAACACATCGCCCGTCCAGCGGCGGTGTATCCCTCGTCATCGGCAGCGGCAGCCGAGTCTGCGTCCTCGCCCACAACCGAATATGTGGCAGTGGCGGCGGCGCCGCCCACCGAATCCAGCGCTTCGGCGTCTTCCCGCACCGTCAAAGATCAATTGACTTGACCCAGGGCTGCATCCACTCTGCTCTCACCGGCAACAAGGAGTGATACGAAGGCAGTTAATGACCAATTCAATTTGAATATAGAAAAATTTCAGTAAAACTCATAGTTCAACGCGATCGTACAACTGATATGGTCGTTTCCATGTGCGCCCTCGGTGTGGCAGCGCGGAGGCGTGACGATGTGTACAGCATCATTCGCCCGCGGTCGCCTTGCGGCATTGAATCAAGAAGTATGAGTTTCGGTGAAACAGTAAGATGAAGATGTGTAAGCAGACAGTAACACCATGAATCAGTTTATTCCGAGACATTTTTCTAGACGAAAAGCTTGCAAGTGCACGCTCTCTAATCTCTACCTCTGCGCATCCATGTGAGGGCAGAAAAAAGGGATTAGGAGAGAGATGGGGCTGTTCACTGTACCTGCACATCAGATGGTGGTGGCGGTGTGGTGGACGATGGCTACACGCGTGACGGGATGGTGCAGGATCAGACGCGGCTGTTTCGACGTCATCATTTCAACCAACTCCGTTGAGTGACACAGATCCATGGAGTAGGGGAACAACCGGTCTGAAAAATATATTTATATTTAAACAGAATCAACAAGAGAAAACGTGTAACGCTCACATAAGAATTGTGCGTGTACAAATATTTACGGCCCCATTGTGGACAATTATCTAGTAATATAAAATATCAACTGAGAGGTCAACTAATGTACCCAAAAAATCCATGTAACTTGCACTCAAAATATAGGTGAACATATTTATCATGCCGAGCATTTGTGTTGGTATCATTTTCTAGATAGAAAAAGAATCAAATTTACCAATCGAGTAGTGTCCATGTCTTTCTAGGTAGATATAATCCGAACTTGCCAATCAATTTTTTTTTTAGCAAATCATGTACACTCAATGCACATCTGAAGTAATGAACAAAGATTTACAATCAAATACTGTCAGACAGAATGGACGCACCCTAATAAAATTCACGCAAGCATCAACAACAAGACAAACTCTTCTCTTTTCATCGACATCTTCACCTCTCCCGACAATAGTCAATATGAGTTTATTCAGTGACCATGAGCTGATGAATTTTGACAAAAATAACATAGAAGCAAGTTAATGGAACTGTATATATTTTATATACAACATGGGCAAGTTTACTGAACACTGTTAAGAAAAAACTTTCAGCCAACTACAGATTGTTCAGACACAAAAGAAGAACATCTAGTCTTCGCCTTTGACGGCAAGACACCTTTGAGAATGGGTTGAAAAGGCGGGAGAAATAAAACATTAAATCAAAAAATAAATATGTTGATCCTTGTAACCATAATAATTCAGTAAAAGTAGAATCAGCCACATCTGCTTTGTTTATCATACGGAACCTAATCAGTTTCAAGGTTTGATCATATGCGAAGCAAACTGTTTGCAAGTTTGAGTTTAAAAAGGATGAAATAAAATAACGTTTCAGCAGGCTCCCTCACCTGCTGATGAAATACATAGATCAGAAAACAGTGTCATAAAAGTGCTTGCAACATTATGCTTCTTGCCATCATCAGAGTACGTTTTCTTTGTGACACAATAGAGTACGATCACATGAAACGGTTGCCGTCAATAAACAAATTAATGGGTTAATATGAATACTGTTGGGGCTGGACAGCAACAATGAGCTGCACAAATTCACCTACACGTCAAATATGCACACTACACATCCCCTTCTCTTGTGATAAACTTTGAAGACAACTTCAACCAACAAGTAAGCAGCGGAATAACACAAACAACATGCACATGTGACACATGATTTAACGTGGAAAAACCTCCTCAAGTTGAGGAGTAAAAAAAACACGGTTGTGGACCGACCGGTCCACACAACTTCACTATGAGAATGATGAGTACAAAGTCTTCTCTAGAACCTCTAGAGAGATTTACAACACACTCTCCACATTACCAACCGGCAACAGCAACAGCAATCACAAGAGGCAAGATTTTAGAAAAGCAAAGTACACACAACTTCTGTCTCCTTCACTATATTGCAAACTACTCTAAAACCGCTAAACCAAAGAGCATCAAATTTGGTATACAAGTAGACACACGAGTTCCTGAGATCCCCTCAAAATTTGAGCTCAATCAGACACTGTTTGCCTACCCAAGCTGTTCGTCTCCCAAAACTATTCTGTTCTGAAACTGCAGCAGTCAGAGCTGACAAAACCACTCTCAAATATGATGCTCCACTGACCCAATCCCCAAACCAGCTAACCAGATCGAAGTACTCAAAGTAAGGAACGGTCTCACCAAGTTTGGGGTCGATCAAAGCAAGCTTGAGCCTCCAATCACTAGCTTGAACACTGTCTAGTCAGATGCACCAAATCTGGACAGAACCTCCACTTCTTCTCCTTCCTCTCTCAAACATGTTGTGTTTTCTCTTGTGTGCTCTCTCTCACTCTCAGAATGGCAGCCAACACAGGCAGGGATGGAGTGGCTAGGGTTTTCTTCTTGCTTCCCTTCCCTTGAAAGCACTCTCAACCGTTGGATGCAGCGGGGATCAACGGCTCACATGTGTTGGACTTATGGGCTGATGTTGGGCTGCCAATACACCTCCATGTGGAGGGACTTAGCCCAACAAACTCCCCCTCCGGACATCATGGAGGGTCTCACTGCCTTCCGTCGGCCATGCCAGCGAGCCGACGACATACTACGAGCTTCTTCCTAGTCACCACTTTAGTCAACATATCAGCCCCATTATCATCGGTGTGAACCTTCTCAAGTTGCATTTGCTTGGAATACAACACATCTCGAATCCAATGATAGCGGACTTCTATATGCTTAAACCTTGAATGAAAACTTGCATTCTTACTAAAGTGGATAGCACTTTGGTTGTCACAAAATAACACATACTTGTCTTGATTAAAACCAAGCTCACAAGCCAACCGTTTCAGCCACAATAGCTCTTTGCTCGCCTCTGTTACTACGACGAATTCAGCTTCGGTTGTATTCAGTGCCACACACTTTTGCAGCCTGCTTTGCCATGACACTGCTCCCCCTACATAGGTAACCAAGTAACCTGAAGTAGACTTCCTTCTGTCAACATCTCCAGCCATGTTTGAATCTGAAAAAGCAATCATCTTGGCCTCACCACTACCAAAAGCAAAGGTTCAGATTTGTGTTGCCCCGGAGATATATGAAAATCCACTTCACTGCTTCCCAATGAGGTCTTCCTGGATTAGACATAAATCTGCTCACAGTACTAACTGCATGAGCAATGTCAGGCCTTGTACACACCATAGCGTACATCAAACTCCCAACAGCTGAAGCATAAGGAATATTTTGCATTTCCTTTTTCTTCTCATCACTGTTAGGACATTGCCTTTTGCTTAACTTGAAATGGGCTGCTAGTGGACAACTCACAACCTTAGCATTATCCATCCTGAACTTCTGAAGTACCTTCTCAATATACTTCTCTTGAGACAAGTACAACTTGTTGGAATTTCTGTCTCGCTGAATTATCATTCTAAGAATGTTCTTTGATGGACCTAAGTCTTTCATGGCAAAACATTTGCTCAACTCCTTCTTCAACTTAGCAATCCTAGAGACATTCTTGCCAATAATCAGGATATCATCAACATAGAGCAGTAATATGATAAAATCATCACCTGAGAACCTTTGAATAAACACATAATGGTCTGAGCTACACTTCTTGTAGCCTTGCTCCCCCATGACAGTTTCAAACTTCATGTAACCATTGTCTTGGTGCTCGTTTCAGGCCATATAGACTTTTCTTCAGCTTGCTCACATAGTCTTCTTTGCCTTCCACAAGAAACCCCTCAGGTTGCTCCATGTATATTTCTTCCTCCAACTCACCGTGAAGGAATGTAGTATTCACATCCATTTGCTCAACCTACAAGTTTAGGCTTGCTGCCATGCCAAGGATTACTCTAATGGATGTCATCTTCACAACCAGAGAAAAAATCTTATCATAGTCAATGCCCTTTCTCTGGCCGAATCCTTTTACAACTAGCCTCGCCTTGTACCTTGGATGTGATGTGTGCTCTTCTTGCTTGATTCTGTAGACCCACTTGTTCTTCAAAAATTTCTTGCCTTTGGGCAACTTCACCAACTCATAAGTATGATTCTTATGCAAGGAATCCATCTCTTCTTGCATAGCATTTTTCCACTCCTCCTTGTGCTCATATTCCATTGCATCTGCAAAGCATTCAGGTTCTGGACCGTCAGATAATAACACCACGTATTGATCTGAGGGATACCTGCTGGAAGGAATTCGACCCCTATTGGATCTTCTGAGTGGAGTGGCTGGTGGACTTTCTGGTGCTGGTGCTTCCTGCTGATCCGGATCATCAACTTCAACATCATACTCTTGCTGCTGTTGGGGAGCATCTTCTTCACCTTCACCACCATGTACATCATCTTGTACATCTTTTGTATCTGCTTCAACTTGCACAGGAGCTGGAGCTGCAGAAACTGGGTCAGAATCAATCATGTCTTGCTGCTGCTGAGAAGGAACATGCCCTTTTGTCTTCACAATATCCTCAATTGTTTGGTCTTCTACAAACACAACATCACGGCTTCTCACAACTTTCCTTGTTATAGGGTCAAATAGCTTGTAGCCAAACTCATCACCTCCATAGCCAAGAAAGATGCATTGTCGTGTCTTCGAATCAAGCTTTGACCTTTCATCTTGAGGAATATGAACAAAGGCCTTGCACCCAAAAACTTTTAGGTGGTCGTATGAGATGTCCTTGTCACACCAAACCCTATTAGGAACATCTCCCTGCAAAGAATAACTTGGTGAGAGATTAATAAGATAAACTGCATTCATCAAAGCCTCACCCCAAAAGGGTTTATGTAGCTTTGCACTTGACAACAAACATCTAACTCTCTCCACAATTGTCTTGTTCATCCTCTCAGCAAGACCATTGAGTTGTGGTGTCCTCGAGGGAGTAAATTGATGCCATATACCTTGCTTCTTGCAATATGCATCAAACGGCCCAATATACTCTCCTCCATTATCAGTGCGAATGCACTTGATCTTCTTCTCAGTTTCTCTCTCAACTAAGGCTCGGAATTGCTTGAATACACCTAGTACTTGATCTTTGGTCCTCAAAGTGAATGCCCAGACTTTCCTAGAAAAGTCATCAATAAAAGTCACAAAGTACTTTGCACCACCAAGAGATCTTACCGACATTTTACAAACATCGGAATGTATCAAGTCCAGCTTCTCAGGTTTCTTGTGAGGGGATAGAGTCTTGAAGGAAACTCTGTGTTGCTTCCCTGCTAGACAATCTGAACATTTCTTGATGTGAACTCCTTTCACACCCTTCAACAAAATTTTCTTCACTAGCACTGTCATCCCCTTCTCACTCATGTGCCCAAGTCTCTTGTGCCACAGAGCACAATGACCATCTTCTCTAGTGCATTGACAGAAGCACTAAAGAGCTTAGTATGAACATGATACAAAACTGAGACCATTTTACCTCTTGCAACAATCATGTTTCCTTTGGTGAGCTTGTACTGCCCTTTTCCAAAACCGCTCAAGTAATCATCTCCATCAAGCAAACCAACTGAGATAATATTGAGACGAAGTGTCTCAACATGCCTCACACACTTGAGGACTAACCTTGTACCATTTGCGGTCTCCAATTGCACATTCCTTTTCCAATGATGGTTGCCCTATCATTGTTCCCCATCTTCACAACACCAAAATCACCAGATATATAGTTTGTGAAGAGCTCTCTGCGAGATGTAGCATGAATGGTAGCACCGCTGTCCGGTATCCAAATCATCTCGTCCCCATCCACAAGGTTGACGGTTTCATCAGAAACAATAGTGATCCTCTCCTCAACAATGGAACCAAATTTCCCCTCATTTTCTTCATGCATAACAAGCATGATGTCCTCTTCTACTACAGTAACTCGATTGCCCTCTGTGTCACTATCACTGTCAGCTTGCTTCTGATCTTGCTTCTTCTTTTTCTTTTTGTCTTTCTTCCACTTGTAACATTGCCACTTAATGTGGCCCTTCTGATGGCAGTGATGGCACTCATAATTAGCATACTTGCCTCTTGATTTGCTCCTGCCTCTTTCTGCCCCTTTACCTGGACCTATGCTCTTACTTCTCCCCCTGGACTGGATGACTAGCACCTCTGATTGTGAGGAAGAAATAGCTTCGGGCACCTTTCTAGATTCTTCATTTAGTACCCTGATTTTCACAAGATTCCAAGTGACAACTTCATTAGGTGTTGAATTGCAAATCGTGACCTTAAAGGTCTCCCAGCTGTCCGGTAATGAGACTAGTAGCAGCAAGGCCCTTACTTCATCTTCGAATGTTATTCCCATTGAGGAAATATGATTTATAATACCTTGGAATGTATTCACATGATCTATAATTAGAGTGCTCTCTTTGTACCTCAAACACATCAATTGTTTGACCAAGAACATCTTGTTTGTACCTTCTTTTCGGGCAAACAACTTTTCCAATTTCTGCCATAAGGTGCGTGCATGTGTCTCATCAATGATATGGTTCAAAACATTGTCATCGACCCATTGTCGAAAAAACCCACAAGCTCAATGATGAAGAACCTTCCACTGACCTTCCTCAATGCCCTCTGGCATCTTAGTGGAGAACACTCGCTTCCAGTATTCTTTCACATATAACAAGTCCTCCATCTTTTCCTTCCATGCTTGGTAATTTGTATCATTCAAAGATATCATCTTGTTGGTATTCACTTCCATCTTTCACCACAAGAAATTCAGCAATTTGCACAAGCAAACCAAGGCCCTGATGCCACATTGTTGGGGCTGGACAGCAACAATGAGCTGCAAAAATTCACCTACACGGCAGATATGCACACTACACAGCCCCCTTCTCTTGTGATGAACTTTGAGGACAACTTGAACCAACAAGTAAGCAGCAAAATAACACAAACAACATACACATGTGACACATGATTTAACTTGGAAAAACCTCCTCAAGTTGAGGAGTAAAAAACCACAGATGTGGACCGACCGGTCCACACAAATTCACTATGAGAATGATGAGTACAAAGTCTTTTCTAGAACCTCAAGAGAGATTTAAAAAACACTCTGCACATTACCAACCGGCAACAGCAAGAGGCGAGATTTCAGCAAAGCAGAGTACACAGAGCTTCTGTCTCCTTCACTATATTGCAAACTGATCTTAAACCGCTAAACCAAACAACATAAAATTGGGTATACAAGTAGACACATGAGTTCCTAAGAACCTATCAAAATTTCAGCTCGATCGGACACCGTTTGCCTACCCAAGATGTTCGTCTCCCAAAACTACTCTATTCTAAAACTGCAGCAGTCAGAGCTGACAAAACCACTCTCAAATCTGATGCTCCATAGACCCAATCCTCAAACTAGCTAACCAGATCAAAGTACTCAAAGTAAGGAACGAGATTACCAAGTTTGGGGTCGATCAAAGCACGTTTGAGCCTCCAATCAGTAGCTTGAACATTGTCTAGTCAGATGCACCAAATCTGGACATAACCTCCACTTCTTCTCCTTCCTCTCTCAAACACGTTGTGTTTTCTATTGTGTGCTCTCTCTCACTCTCATAATGTCAGCCACCACAGGCAGGGGTGGAGTTCCTAGGGTTTTCTTCTTGCTTCCCTTCCCTTAAATGCACTCTCAACCGTTGTATGCAGCGAGGATCAACGGCTCACATGTGTTGGACTTATGGGCTGACGTTGGGCTGTCAACACACCTCCATGTGAAGGGACTGAGCCCAACAAATACGAAGTTCAAAACTTCCACCAACCAAAGCAGTGTGCTGAGCTACATCTAATTTTGTGTTTGAAAAGCAATCATGTAATCCATGGCTCTATACTTACTTAAAAGTAATCTTAGTTTTCTGGCCAGTTTACCTAGAACTATGCTTGTATTTCATAGAACTGGTCATATGAGACATGCATTCTATTCTAGGAAAAAAATATATAAGTGCGGCACTATCCTCAAAACCCATTTTGCTACTCTGCAACCTCTATGGTTGTGATCGGCGGATAATCATTGTACAGAGCTACATAAGTAGTCAAACAAGTTTGATTACATGGTTAGATAACTGAAGATGTACCTTGCTGCACCTTGAAGTGCAGTTGGCTCATTATCACGAGGTCAATGATACCATCCTTGATTATGTGAACATACTTATCTACAGTAACCAAAACAGAAGAGTTTACTATGGAACCTCTACAGATTATTACGTTGTTGGAGAAATATGAAGCATGACATTTGTACTGCTCTTCAAATGAACAGCCAAAACACGATTAAAAAGCACAGACCTATTGTTGCATCATAGCCCAAACTAAGATTGTCTTGTGCCTAGCTTCCAATAAATATGGTGATCAGGGGGCCTACAGAAAATTAGGAACAATTAATATATGAATTAATAGGCCCGAGACATTAATGAGAGAGCACATAGAGCATGTAATTAGGCTGCAAACAGAGTTAAGGTGAAAAATGTACAGATACAAATAGGTGAATTCCGAAAATGTTATGCAGAAATTTGGCTTTGGGAAGGGTAACAATTTTTATGTTGTCGGCACGCGCTGATGCAAATGATTTCCTACGTAATACATTTTTTAAAAAGGTTCCAGTCTTCCATCAATATACATAATAGGAAAACAAACTCCTGGCTACCAACTATTTTGGATGCAGTGCCATAGCCTGAATAGATTTCTTATCGTGTGTAAGAGTATACATAGTCATTGGAGAAACAAATAAGTGTAATGGAAACAAAATCATATAGATGATGGAAACAATTCTATGAACGTTGCCAAGTTAGATAGTTAATATCCCAGAAGTTGATGGTTGTAGCATGTGCGCTTAACAATTTGTGGATCATGAGAAAGGAAAAACAATATAATTAATAGTAGGTACTGAAATTTACAAGAAAATACTAACTCAAGCAAGGTGAGTATGGCCTCTATTGTAATTGTTTAGCTCATAGAGATAGCCCTTGTAGGATCATAGATAGGGGCCAGGAATGCAAATGTTGCAGGCTATGTAATATATTTTATTTCCCCCTTAAACTTAATTGACTAGACCATTATAAAAGAGGGGATGATAAATTAACCTAAAACATGACATATGTTGGGTAAAATTTTCTACCCTTGAAGAAACCAATAGTAACAACATTGGATGCAAGCATTTAGTTGCTTCACGTTTAGCTTGTCTCGTGATGACATGTGGGTTGGTCAAGTATGTGATGGTCTTCCTAGAATCCCGGTCAACAAGAAAGTCTGAATGTTCATCTTGTCATTTAATTTGTCGACTGTTGAGGCATGGATAAAAAGTATAACTGAAAAATTAAACACAACATGATTGTATTCTTATATGCTTATGAGCTAACACATGTATCTCTCACATCCATAGATCCAGCTATGGGTCATCATCAGGTTCATGTTCCTGCAAGGAATAGGAAAAACAATGAGAAATTTAATCCGTACAAGGAGAAGATCCAGAAAATCTACAGAAAATGAAAAACTGCTAGGTAGCATGTCAAGATCCTTAATAAAAAGCAATGCATATTAGTTCAATAAACAACAACATGAAAATCATACTGATTAGGAAACATTAATTAAGCCAACATATGATTTCTCCTTCCTGACTCCTTTATCCTTTCACACTTAGCTCCATGAGCTCCTCCTCTTTTTCACATGTATCTTGAAAAAATAATCATCATGTAAATTTATGTACAAGGGAATTCCTTTAGCTTTAGAAAAAAATCTCGTACAAGAGAGCATTTCACTAGAAGCAAATTAGTTTTGGAATCCACACCATACACAAATTAGAATCGATTTCTAATATATCCTTATAATCTACATCAGAGAAATTAAAATATTTTTTTAATATATATCTTACAATCTACGTCAGAGAAATTATCAACAAACTAAAAGGACTTTAACCCGCAGCATACCATGTGCATCCACGCTGCAGCACCTTCCTCTAAGCCTCTGTTGCTGCATGAGATGAAAAAGAGTTCTTTAGAGGTCGTACACACACCAAAAATCCTGAAAGCAAAAACATATTTCCATCCAGCAATCCTTTCAAGGGAACATGAAAGCACAACACCACACAGTAGACCTTACTGAAATCTACAATTTCACAAAAACATGTTAACCAAACACAACAAGGAGCTAAAAAGGAGGCGTCGGATCTGGGTGCTAACCCAAAAATTGATGAATCCGTCGGTGACCTCCAGCCTCGAATGGCGGGGTTGTGGCTCGGTGATGTGGTGGCGTGATACGTCTCCGTCGCATCTATAAGTTTTGATTGTTTCATGCCAATATTCTACAACTTTCATACACTTTTAGCAAATTTTTATACTATTTTTGAGACTAACATATTGATCCAGTGCCCAGTGTCAGTTCCTGTTTGTTGCATGTTTTTGTTTGACAGAAAATCCATATCAAATGAAGTCCAAATGGGATAAAAAGTTATAGATATTTTTTTGGAATATTTGTGAATTTTGGGAAGTGGAATCAACAGAAGGCAGTTCTCGAGGGGGGCACAAGCCATAGGGGTGCGGCCTGGGGGGTAGGTCGCGTCGGGCAGGCTTGTGGCCACCACGTAAGGCGGTTGGTGCCCTTCTTTCGCCGCAAGAAATCTAATTTCCGGATAAAAATCGTGTTAAAATTTCAGACCAATCGGAATTACGGATCTCCAGGAATAGAAGAAACGGTGGAAGGCCAGAATCTGGGAACACGGAAATAAAAAGAAACACAGAGAGAGAGAGAGAGATCCAATCTCGAAGGGCTCTCGCCCCTCCGCCGCCATGGAGGCCAAGGACTATAGGGGAAACCCTCCTCACATCTAGTCGGAGGCCAAGGAATAAGAAGAAGGAGGGGGCTCTCTCCCCCTCTCTCCCAGTGGCATCAGAACGCCGCCGGAGCCATCATCGTGACAGCGATCTACACCAACAACTTCGCCGTCGTCATCACCAACACTCCCCCCTCTATGCAGCGGTTCAACACCTCTTATCACCCCTGTAATCTCTACTTAAACATGGTACTCGGCGCTATATATTATTTCCCAATGATGTATGGCTATCCTATGATGTTTGAGTAGATCCATTTTGTCCTATGGGTTGATTGATGATCATGATTGGTTTGAATTGCATGTTTTAATATTGGTGTTGTCCTATGGTGCTCTCTGTGTCGCGCAAGCGTGAAGGATCACTGATGTAGGGTTTGTAATATGTTTATGATTCGCTTATGTTGGGTGGCATGAGTGACAGAAGCACAAACCCGAGTAAGTAGGTTGCTTGCGTATGGGAATAAAGAGGACTTGATACCTTATTATGTTATGGTTGGGTTTTACCTTAATGATATTTTGTAGTTGCGGATGGTTGCTAGAGTTCCAATCATAAGTGCATATGATCCAAGTAGAGAAAGTATGTTAGCTTATTCCTCTCCCTCACATAAAATTAAAATAATGATTACCGGTCTAGTTATCAATTGCCTAGGGACAAATAACCTTCTTGTGACAAAAAGCTCTCTACTAAGACTAACTTAGTTGTTTCTTTATATTAGCAGCCCCTAGTCTTTATTACATGTTCTTCATTATCTTGCAAACCTATCCTATCACACCTACAAAGTACTTCTAGTTTCATACTTGTTCTAGGTAAAGCGAGTGTTAAGCGTGCGTAGAGTTGTATCGGTGGTTGATAGAACTTGAGGGGATATTTGTTCTACCTTTAGCTCCTCCTTGGGTTCGACACTCTTACTTATCAAGACAGGCTACAATTTGTCCCTTATACTTGTGGGTTATCAAGACCTTTTTCTGGCACCGTTGCTGTGGAGCAATAGCGTGGGGTGAATATTCTCGTGTGTGCTTGTCTGCTTTATCACTAAGTAGATTTTTTTCCTGTCTAGCTTGTTTTCTATCTTCAGATATGGGTAGGAAACACAAAATACCAAAAAAAATAGATGTACTTGCTGCTCCAAAAGTTGAGGAACCACTAGTGTTTCGTACCATCGAAGAATATTACTTGGATCATCTTCGATCCATTTGTGCTCGTGCTGAAACCCCAACTTGCTTAGTTGAGGGCAAATCATTAAATGAGCATGCTTATTATGTGCCACACCGCTTATCTCAAAAAGGAAACTTTCATGGCATCATATTAATACTTTTCAATGCTATGCTTGGAATTTATGCGAAATTTTGGATTTTACTGGTTGTTGTGAAGATAATGGAATTGTATCTTCTTATGCCAAGGGTGTTTATAATTACTATGATATTGAGAAAATCGAAGAATTTATTGCTTTTAAGGGTGCCTATCAAATTTCTTATTTGATTGAAAAGTATGATCCTACTCTTTACAAATCTGAAAGTTTTGCCATACTTAAATATTGCTATGAAAACTATGCTTCTAATGCTTATGTTAAGCCATATGTTTAGGACTCCTCCACTATCCAAGAGGAAACTAATATTTTGCAGGAATCTATGGAAGAATAAATTGATGACACTGTGAGATCATTGGATGAAAAAGACGAGGAGGAGAGCGAAGAACAAAAGGAGGAAGAGCGGATTAGCTACTCGTGCCCACCTTCTAATGAGAGTAACTCTTCAACTCATACATTGTTTAATTTCCCTTCGTGATTACTCAAGGATGAATGCTATGATAATTGCTATGATCCCTAGGATTCGTTTGAAATATCCCTTTTTGATGAACTTGATGCTTGCTATGTTTTTGGCCATGATGCCAATTTGAATGATGCTTACGGAGATGAACTTGCTATAGTTCCTTATGTTAAACGTGAAATTGTTGCTATTGCACCCACACATGATAGTCCTATTATCTTTTAGAATTCTCCCAACTACACTATATTGGAGAAGTTTGCACTTATTAAGGATTATATAGATGGGTTGCCTTTTACTATTACACATGATGATTTTGATAGATATAATATGCATGTGCTTGCTGCTCCTACTTGCAATTATTACGAGATAGGAACTACGTCTCCGCCTCTTTATGTTTCCAATACGATAAAATTGCAAGAAATTGTTTATACTATGCATTGGCCTTTACTTTGTGTGCATGAATTGTTCTTTTATGACATGCTGATGCATAGGAGGATAGTTATACTTTGTTGTTGTGTGATATATGTTACTTTTTGCTCACTACTAAATTACAAATCATTGTTAATTAAATTGGCTTTGATGTACCTTGGGATCCGGGTGGATCCATTACTTGAGCACTTTATGCCTAGCTTAATGGCTTTAAAGAAAGCGCTGCCATGGAGACAACCCGGAAGTTTTAGATAGTCATTTTATTCTGTTGTGTGCTTTCATATAGTTTAAAAACAAAAAAATAAAGAGCAGAACCTAAAACTTTTTCAAAAAGAGAAGTGAAAGTAAGAAGGACGAGCACCGTTGAAGTGGGGGAGCTCCTTGAACTTTGTTCATGCCCTGGAAACTTTGTGAATCTTAATTACGTAAAATTTTAAACAAAAAATATCCCCTTGTATAAATCCATTGTATTATAAAAATAATGTGCCAAGATTTGCCTTTAGGATGATTAGATTGCTTGTTTGGTGTGTGAAGTGCAAAAACAGAAACTTTGGCTGTAGTGCGTGAATTTTTATTTTTTACTGGAATGTCAAAAGTTTCTGAAATTCTTACATAGTACTTCTATTCAAATTTTTTATTTCGTCCTAATGTTTCAGAATTTTTAGAGTTACAGAAGTATGGTTAATGTACAGATTACTACAGACTGTCCTGTTTTTGACAGATTCTGTTTTTGATGCATTGTTTTGCTCGTTTTGATGAAACTATCGATTGTACCAGTTGTATATGCCATGGAAAAGTTGTATTACAACAGATACATTGCAAAAAACAAATATGAATTGGTTGGCAACAGTACTTAAAGTTGCAATTTGCTTTATTATTACTAACGGATTTCACGAGGGTTTTGTTAAGTTTTGTGTGATTGAAGTTTTCAAGTTTTGGGCGAGATCACGATGGATGAAGGAATAAGGAGTGGAAAGAGACTAAGCTTGGGGATGCCCGAGGCACCCCTAGGTAATATTGAATGACTGCCAAGCAACGAAGCTTGGGGATGCCCCGGAAGGCATCCCCTCTTTCTTCTAACAACCATCGGTAATTTTACTTGGAGCTATATTTTTATTCGTCACATGATATGCGTAAATCTTGGAGCGTCGTGTGCTTTTCTATTTTTCTTTTAATAATGTACCATGCTGGTATGAGAAAGTCCTTGGTTGATTTATATAAGGCTCTTTCCACCTCACTTAGATTTTTTAGTATGGCTTTATAGAATGCTTCATGTGCTTCACTTATATCATTTGAAGTTTGGATTGCCTATTTCTCTACACACAGAAAATTGCCATTTGTAGAATGATGTTTTGCTTCACATATATTTGTTAGCGCGTGGGCATATCTTTTGTAGAAATAACTAAACTCTCATGCTTCACTTATATCTACATAGAGAGTTAACAGGAATTGGTCATTCACATGGTTAGTCATAAAATCCTACATAAAACTTGTACATTAGTGAATATGATATGTCTGATTCCTTGCAATAGTTTTGTGATATAAATATGGTGATATTAGAGTCATGATTAGTGAGTAATTATCCTTTAAGTAGCAATATTGGTGTTAGGGTTTGTGATTCCCTATGCATGCACGTAAGTCAATAGTTATGCAATGAAGTTATATCATAGTGTGGTGCATTATTCGGTGTTAGTTATGATTCAATGCTCACTTATGTGAATTTTCGTTTCTTGGTTTGATTGCTTCCCAACCTATTTGCTAGCCTTCATTTGTACTAAGTAGAAATACTACTTATGCATCCAAAATCCTTAAACCAAGTTTTGCCTCATGAGTCCATCATACCTTCCTATATGCGGTATATACATGCCGTTCCAAGCAAATTTATATGTGCCATCTCTAAATTTTCAAAATAAATTTTCTCTTTTGTGTGCCCGTACCGCTCATGAAACGGTGAGGAGTATCCAATATTTTTCCATGCTAGGTGGGTTATTCTCATGATATGTGTTGATTCACTATCATTCACGAGACAGTGGTTGGTATTCGGGATGCCTAGTTCCATGCTCAAAAATCAAATCAAATATAATGAAACAAAACTCCCCCAGGAATGTTGTTGGTATGGACGGTACCCGTGGATTCGGCTCGACGTGGAGTGTGATTGATTGGTGGAGGGGGAGTAAAAACTTTACCATTCTGTTTGGGAACCGCCTATAATGTATCTACCGTGGAAAGTATTGTGAGCCACTTTGTCGTTTTCATTGACAGGAAAAGCATGCTACTCAAAATAATTTCTCTCTCTCAATTTAAACCTGAGCTCTAGCACCTCTACAAATCCCTACTTCCCTCTGCGAAGGTCCTATCTATTTACTTTATGCAATTTTTTATTTTTTATTTGAGTCTCCATCTTCTCTTATAAGCACCAACTGGAGAACACTATGATCGTACTTGAGCATTGGGCATAGCTAATATTTGAGTGTGTTTCATGAATGGATCAATGATTGAGCATGATGTCCTAGGGATAACTTTCTTTAGTGTAGATATTTTTAAAGACATGGTTGCTTGTTGACATGCTTGAGTATTGAAGTCATTATGTTAAAACTAGACTGTTGCTTTGAATCGCTCGTGTCTTAATATTCATGCCATGATTAGATTATATGATCAAGATTATGCTAGGTAGCATTCCACATCAAAAATTATCATTTACCTACTCGAGGACGAGCAGGAATTAAGCTTGGGGATGTTGATACGTCTAGGTCGTGTCTATAACTTTTGACTGTTTCATGCCAATATTCTACAACTTTCGTATACTTTTGGCAACTTTTTATACTATTTTTGGGACTAACATATTGATCCAGTGCCCAGTGCGAGTTCCTGTTTGTTGCATGTTTTTTGTTTCACAGAAAATCCATACCAAACTAAGTCCAAATGGGATAAAAACTTATGGAGATTTGTTTTGGAATATTTGTAAATTTTGGGAAGTGGAATCAACAGAAGGCGGTGGGGCCACAAACCATAGGGGCGCGCCCTAGAGGGTAGGTCGCGCTAGACAGGCTTGTGGCCACCCCGTAAGGCGGTTGGTGCCCTTATTTCGCCGCAAGAAAGCTAATTTCCACATAAAAATCGTGTTAAAATTTTAGCCCAATTGGAGATACGTATCTCCGGAAATATAAGAAATGGTGAAAGGCGAGAATCTGGGAACATAGAAACAGAAAAAAACAGAGAGAGATCCATTCTCGGAGGAGCTATCGCCCCTCCGCCGCCATGGAGTCCAAGGACCACAGGGAAACCCTCCACCCATCTAGGGGGAGGCCAAGTAAGAAGAAGAATGAGGTGGGTGATACGTCTCCAACGTATCTACTTTTCCAAACTCTTTTGCCCTTGTTTTGGACTATAATTTGCATGATTTGAATGGAACTAACCTGGACTGACGCTGTTTTCTGCAAAATTGCCTTGGTGTTATTTTTGTGCAGAAATCAAAGTTCTCCAAACGCCCTGAAAATTTACGGGGAGCAGTTTTGGAAAATATCAAAAATACATGCGCTAGAATCCACCTGAGGGGGTGGGCCAGTGGGCCACAAGCCCCTGCTCCGCCACCACCCCCCTTGGTGGCGGTGGGCAAGCTTGTGGGGCCCATAGGCCTCTACCGCCCCCAACTCCAGCTCTATAAGTTGTCTTTCGTCCCAGAAAAAATAAAAAAGAGAAGTTTTCGTCGCGTTTTCGATGCGGAGGTGTCGCCACCACCTGTTCTTCATCTGGAGGGCAGATCTGGAGTCCGTCTTGGGCTCCGGAGAGGGGAAATCGTCGCCATCGTCATCATCAACCTTCTTCCCTATCCAATTCCATGAAGCTCTTCGTCGTTCGTGAGTAATCTATTCGTAGGCTCGCTGGATGGTGATGAGTAGGATGAGATCTATCATGTAATCGAGTTAGTTTTGACGGGGATTGGTCCCTAGTATCCACTATGTTCTGAGATTTGATGTTGCTACTACTTTGCCATGCTTAATGCTTGTCACTAGGGCCCGAGTGCCATGATTTCACATCTGAAATTATTATGTTGTCACCAATATATGTGTGTTTTAGATCCGATCTTGCAAGTTGTAGTTACCTACTATGTGTTATGATCCGGCAACCCTGGAGTGACAATAACCGGAACCACTCCCGGTGATGACCATAGTTTGAGGAGTTCATGTGTTCACCAAGTGCTAATGCGTTGGTCGAGTTCTTTATTAAAAGGAGAACCTTAATATCCCGTAGTTTCCTTTTGGACCCCGCTGCCACGGGAGGGATGGACAATAGATGTCATGCAAGTTCTTTTCCCTAAGCACGTATGAAGACACACGGAATGCATGCCTACATCACATTGACGAACGGGAGCTAGCCACATATCTCTGTGTGTTATAGCTATTGCATGATGAATATCATCCAAACAAATCACCGATCCAATGCCTACGAGTTTGTCCTACTGTTACCATTGCTGTTACTTGTCTTGCTCTGCTGCTACTGTTGCTACTGCCGTTACTTGTCTTGCTCTGCTGCTACTGTTTCTACTGTCGTTACTTGTCTTGCTGTGCTGCTACTACTATTGCTACTGCTGTTACTTGTCTTGCTATGCTGCTGCTGCTACTGTTGCTACTACTGTCGCTTGCTACTGTTGCTACTTGCTTTTGCTGTCACTACTATTGTTCCTTGCTACTGTTATTGCTCGTTACCCTGCCGATACTCGCTACTTCGCTGTTACTACTTCGTTGTTACTATTGTGCTTGCAGATACTAACCTTTCACGTGTGGTTGAATCTGACAAATTCAGTTGCTAATACTTGAGAGTATACTCTCACCTCCTGTCTGGCGTACCTACAAATTGGGTCGAATACTCTACCCTCGAAAACTGTTGCGAACCCACGCGCTGGTGGGCCATCAACAACATTCTTCCAGTTTCATTGCCGGGGAGTGCTATCAGCATTCTTGTGGTGCCGTTGCAGGAGAAGGTTAGTTGTTTATAAGCATTTGTCTAGCTAACACTAGAGATTGCAGGATCAGCCCTTTTCTGGAGCCATTGCCAGGGAAGCACAGCTGACGTCAGCGCTTTTCTGGCACCGTTGCCGGGGAGGTATTGCTATATTCTCTGAGTCACTTGGGATTTATATCTGCTGATCACTATGAAGAATTTCAAGGATCCAAAGACCAAAGTCTTGCCCTCAACTACGAGGGGAGGTAAGGAATTTCCATCTAGCTCTGCACTTGATTCACCTTCAGTTATGAGTAAGTTTGCGACATCACCTCGTGCTAGAAATCTTGATATGTCGCCTGTGCTTGATGATGCTAGAGATGCTATGCTTGATACCATGCCTGATACTGCTAGAGATACTATGCTTGATACTGCTAGAGATGCTATGCTTGATAATGCTTTGCCTGATGATGCTAGAGATGCTATTATGCCTGATGATGCTATGCTTGATACTGCTAGAGATACTCCTTTGCCTGATGTTCCACTGGGAGCGTTCCTTGATGCTCATATTGCTAGAGTTACTGCCAATGCTCGTGATGCTTCTGATACTTCCGATGCTATTGAGATAGAACCTGCTTTTGCTCCTGTTAGACCTAGCTCTCCTAGATATGAATTGCCTGATATACCTGAGGGTTACGTTATGGAGGGAGAGATAGCTGAGGATTTTCTTGCATGTAAGGATGCCTATGACGCTGAGAAATTAATTCTCAAGTGGAAGGAAAAATCTCGGAAAGTTAGGATGAGAAATGATCCAAAGTTTGCCACTTCACCTATCTTTGTCACCGATAAGGATTATGAATTCTCTGTCGACCTTGAGATAATCTATCTAGTGGAATCTGATTCTTTTCACGGTTATGAGTCTGAGACGGTCATAGCCCATCTTGCCAAACTATCCGAAATAGCCAACCTTTTCACTAATGAGGAGAAGATCCGCCACTACTATATCCTTAAGTTGTTTCCTTTCTCTCTAAAGGATGACGCTAAAGCCTGGTTCACCTCTCTTGCTCCTGGATGTGTGCGTAGTCCCCAGGAGATGGTCTATTACTTCTGTGAGAAATATTTCCCTGCCCATAAGAAGCAAGCTGCCTTGCAGGAAATATACAACTTTGCTCAACTCCAAGAAGAGAGTCTTCCACAAGCTTGGGGGAGGCTCGTCCAGCTACAGAATGCTTTGCCTGATCACCCACTTAAGAAGAACGAGATACTTGATATCCTCTATAACAGACTTACCGATGCCTCTAGAGACTACCTAGATAGTTGTGTCGGTTGTGTTTTTAGGGAACGAACTGTAGAACAAGCTGAGACTCTACTAAATCACATCTTGATCAACGATAATGCTTGGACTATTCCCGAACCACCTCCTAAGCCAACTCCTAAGAAAAGAGGTATTATATTCCTCAGTCCCAAAGATATGCAAGAAGCCAAGAAATCTATGCAAGAGAAAGGCATTAGGTCTGAAGATGTCAAAAATCTACCACCTATCGAAGAGATCCACGGTCTCGATAACCCGATACAGGTAGTAGAAGTGAATTCTCTGCATAGGTTTGACGAGAGTGATATTCCTTTTGATAAACCTCCTAGCCTATGCTTTGATGAATTTGACAACTTTGTTGCCAAACAACAGAGTTTCAATGATCATGTTAGCAGACATTTGGAACAAAGTGCTCATATGCTTAGCCATCTAAGTGCTTATGTAGACAGAAATGTCAATGCTCTAAAGCTTCTGAGTAAACATGCCTCTATGATTACTACTCAGGTAGAACAAGTACTTAAAGCTCAGAATGACCTTCTCAATGAATTAAATGACAACTCTGTCAGAGTCATTACTAGAGGAGGCAAAATGACTCAGGAACCTTTGTATCCTGAAGGTCATCCTAAGAGAATTGATCAAGATTCTCAAGGAATCAATGTTGATTCACCTAGTCATCCTAAGGAGAAGAAGAAGGATGATAGAAACCTGCACGCCAGTTCACCAAATACTATCACACCTGAAGAACCTAATGATATTTCTGCGTCTGATGCAGAAACACAATCAGGTGATGAACATGAACCTGGTGACAATGCGGACAGTGATGTTCATAATAATGCTCAACCTAGTCATGATGAGGATGTGGAGATTGAACCTAGGGTTAATCCTGATAATCCACAACCTAAGATATACGATAAGAATGACTTCACTGCTAGGAAGCATGGTAAAGAAAGAGAGCCATGGGTTCAGAGACCTATGCCCTTTCCTCCTATGCCATCCAAGAAAAAGGATGATGAGGATTTTGAGCGCTTCGTTGAGATGATAAGACCCGTCTTTCTGCAGATGCGGTTAACTGATATGCTCAAGATGTCTCCGTATGCCAAGTACATGAAATATATCGTGACTAATAAACGGAAGATACCAGATCTTGAGATCTCCATCATGCTTGCCAATTACACTTTCAAAGGTAGAACTCCTAAGAAACTTGGTGATCCCGGAGTGCCCACTATACCTTGCTCCATTAAAGGAAACTACATATGAACTGCCTTATGTGACCTTGGAGCCAGTGTTAGTGTTATGCCACTCTCTCTTTATCGTAGACTTGAATTGGATAAGTTGACACCCACTGAAATTTCTTTGCAAATGGCCGACAAATCAACTGCTTTGCCTATCGGCATTTGCGAGGATGTGCCTGTTGTGGTTGCTAATACCACTATCTTAATAGACTTTGTTATCTTGGATATTCCCGAGGACGATGCCATGTCTATCATCCTCGGAAGACCCTTTTTAAACACTGCAGGGGCTGTTATAGATTGCAACAAAGGCAATGTCACTTTCCATGTCAACGGTAATGAGCACAGAGTGCACTTTCCGAAGAAACGATATCCAGTACATTGCATCAATGCTATCGAAAAGACTTCATCGATTCTCATTGGGAGCTTTGAATGCCCTATTCCTCGTGTCAAGATGAAGTATGATTTGCTTGTTGGGGAGATTCATATCCCCATTGAGGTGACTTAGTGGCTATTCGAAAATTCTCCGTTCTCTCTTGCGATTCGAGAAGGTTTTGTCATAAGGAGTTGATCAATCCCATTGACGGATTTCTTTCGATGACCATGAAACGGATGAATCAAAGAGTCACATACCTCTGTTTTGAGTCTTCATTTTCTTTTGCTTAGAAGAAAAATGATAGAATTAGTTTAGCTTTTCTTGTTTTCTGTTTTAGCGTCCCGGAGAAAAATACCTCGAAAATAAAAGTTCTCCGATGGTTCTGAAAATTTAGTATGATTATTTTTGGAATTTTTTAAAATTTCTGAGCCTGAGAGCTGGTCAGGGGGCCTGACCAGTGGGCCACAAGCCCCCCCCACCGCCACCTACCCCATGGTGGCGGGGCGCAAGCTTGTGGGGCCCACAGGCACCCCCTCCACTCATTCCAGCTCTCAGCCTCTTCTTCCACCTCCAGAAAAAAATTGTTTCGCAGCTCAAACCCGTGTTCTTGCTCCTTTGGCTGTGATTCTCGATCTCCTTTCTCAAAGCACCATTCTCCAAACCGTTTTGGGGAAATTACTCCTTGGTAAGTGACTCCTCCATTGGTCCAATTAGTTTTTGCTCTAGTGCTTTATCCTTCGCGAATTTTTGCTACCTTGGTGACCCTGTTCTTGAGCTATAAAAGTTGATTTTAGCTAGTTCCAAGTAGTTTTAGCGCGTGATACGGTCTCTAGGCACTAGTAGGAGTAGTTGCTACAAGGTGTGGTGGGTCTTTATTCACTTTTCTCTTGAACTTCAAAAATTTCAGCAAAAGGAAAATATGTTTAGGAGGAAGTTTCATGGTGGTTCCTCAAGTAAGAAGGGTCCCCGTCTCTCTTTTCGGGAGCCCGAACCTTTTCAACTAAGGGACGCACTGGTGCAACCATGTGAATGGCCTTCCGATGAGTTCATGATCGAAGCAGGTTTCAAGGATGAGTTTGATGCACTTGTCCGCAATGCCGGGTTAGAAGAATTCCTCTCATATAAATGTGACCAGTATGCTATGCTCACTACCTCTTTCGTGCATAGATTTAAATTTTTAGTTGGCCGTGAATCATCCATACTGTTTGATCTATACGATAAATCCTATACCGTGGGTCTGGAGGATTTCAATAGGATTTGCAAGATACCCGATGGAGGTAGTGTTATTGATCCTCCTAAGTCTTCGGTCAGAGACTTTGTCTCCAGTATAACTATTGGAGAAACCAGAGATATCATGCAAGCCACCATAGGAAGCATCCAATTACCTGCCTTGCACTACCTTGCCCTCTTCATAGGTAGGTGCATTAACGGCAACGGTGCACATTGTCACCTATGCGCTTCTGACCTTAGTATCCTTAAGAGCGCAGTAACAGGTGACATGAGCTTTAATATGGGAGCTATTATAGCAAGGAGGCTGAATAAAAATGCCAGTGAGGGGGATTTAGTTTATGCTTCACGCTTAGCAAATTTTCTTGGAGTATCCATCCGTCCAGAAGACCCTCCTCTCCGTACAGCCTACCTTGATCGTGTCGCTCTAACACACTACCAGTTCCTTGAGAGAGATCATGGATCCCTCCTATACCGCTTGATATTTAACCGGCAGCGTGTTTTCCATATTACCCTTCCTGCTCCTGCTTTCTTTGACTTTCAGGTTAAACAAAGATACTACATAACCATAGGAGAGGCAGAGGAGTATGAGAGGGAGGCGACTGCTGCTCGACTTCGTGAGGCAGCTATTCAGGCAGTGGCTGCAGCACTCCCGTATAACACCCATTATGACTTTGAGTTTCGCCAGGATCATCCATGGGAGTAGACCAAGCTAGGCCAAAAGCCTAAGCTTGGGGGAGTACGTGTTCTCACTGACTTTACATTCATGCTTATGCTTTCGCTTTGTTAGCCGGTGTTTACACTTTGCCACTGTATTATCCATGCTAGTTTCTTTTCATTTTCTTGTTTTCTTGTTTTGTGTCCTTTTGAGAAAACCTAAAAAGATTTTTCTTTCTTCTTTTGCTTGTTGGGAGCTTTCCCGTGTAAATATCTTTCTTTTTCTTTGTGTCAAGGTAGAAGATATTGGTTACAATGCTTGATGGTTCTTACATGCTTACCTGTTTAGCTTTCAAAGAGCCATATTACTTTGTCTTCTCCTTTGTGTTTGCCCGCAGATTCAGCTTAGTCCAATGCACTTATTATCAATTTCATCGTTCGATCGTGCAAATGAAAGGCAACAATGATGATATATGATGAAGTGACTAAGACTGAAAAGCTGGTATAAACTCTATCTATTTTGTTTTTGTAAATATGACTAGCTTGTCGACCCAGATTTAGCTTTGTTGTGAGAGAACCATGTTTGCAATGACAACTTAGAGATCATAGTTTCTGATGCCATGCTTATTTAGCTGAGAGCTTATAATGGTTTATCTTGATTGCCAACATAGATTTTGAGATGACTATGATGTAGTATGATAGGATGGTACTCTCCTTTGAATGTTTCAAGTGGCTTGACTTGGCGCATGTTCATGCATTTAGTTGAAACAAAATCAACATAGCCTCTATGATGTTCGTGTTCATAGTGATTTATATCATGTTCATGCTTGCATTCAATGTTAGTCAAACTCATTGCATCTTGATGACTGTTGTCGCTCTCTAGTTGGTCGCTTCCCGGTCTTTTGCTAGCCTTCACTTGTACTAAGCGGGAATGCTGCTTGTGCATCCACTTCCATAAACCCAAAGTTTTTCCATGAGAGTCCACCATACCTACCTATTTGCGGTATCTACGTGCCGTTCCAAGTAAATTTGCATGTGCCATTCTCTAAACCTTCAAGAAATAAATCTGTTTTGCATGCCCGAACCACTCATGTGGTGACAGAGGGCTATTGGTATCTTCCATGCTAGGAGTGTTATCCTCGACATGTGTTTATTCATAGTCATTCACGAGAAAGGGTCCGGTACTTGGGATGCCCAGTTCCATGCTTAAATCGAAAACATAACTGTAAAACAAGACTCCCCCCGGATTGATGTTAGTATGGACGGTACCCGAGGATTCGGCTAGCCGTGGAGTGTGATTGATTGGTGGTGGGGGAGTTAAAACTTTACTTTTCTGTTTGGGAACCGCCTATAGCATGAGTAGCATGGAAGATATTGAGAACTCTTTGGTCATTGCGTTGACAATGAAAGTATGCCACCCAAAATTATTATCTCTATTTTCAAAGCTTGAGCTCTGGCACCTCTGCAAATCAATGCTTTTCTCTGCAAAGGGCCTGTCTATTTATTTTCCTGTCGAGTCATCCTCCTCTTTTATAAGCACCAGTTAGAGAGCACCTCTGTCATTTTTATTCTTTGCTTTTGATTGCTATTGAGTATGACTATGACTGGATCTTCGTTGCTATGAATTACAATGTTTAGTCAGCCCTTGATCTTTGAAAGTGCTCTGCATTTATGTTTTGCGGTCTCACAAAGAGCTAGCGAGATACCACATATTCATATTTCTTCATGCTTGCTTTGATTGAAGTGTTGGTATTTGAAGCTCATTATTATTTGCTCGTTAGCTGATTATGCCATTGATATTAGTTTACCGTGAGACCTTTGTGTCATTTGCTTATGTGGTTAACTTGTGATCTTGCTGAAATTCCGGTTATGAGTTAGACATAGTTGCAACAACAAGATCAAACAGAGTTTGTCAAAGTTTCTCTTTCTCTCTCATTTTGTCAACTGAGTTGCTTCAGGACAAGCAAGGTTTTAAGCTTGGGGGAGTTGATACATCTCCAACGTATCTACTTTTCCAAACTATTTTCCCTTGTTTTGGACTATAATTTGCATGATTTGAATGGAACTAACCTCGACTGACGCTGTTTTCAGAAGAATTGCCTTGGTGTTATTTTTGTGCAGAAATCAAAGTTCTCCAAACGTCCTGAAAATTTACGGGGAGCAGTTTTGGAAAATATCAAAAATACCTGTGCCAGAATCCACCTGAGGGGGTGGGCCAGTGGGCCACAAGCCCCTGCTCCGCCCCCCCCCTTGTGGCGGTGGGCAGGCTTGTGGGGCCCACAGGCCTCTGCCGCCCCCAACTCCAACTCTACTAGTTGTCTTTTGTCCCAGGAAAAATAAAAAAGAGAAGTTTTCGTCACGTTTTCGATACGGAGGCGCCGCCACCACCTGTTCTTCATCTGGAGGGAAGATCTGGAGTCCGTCTTGGGCTCCGGAGAGGGGAAATCATCGCCATCGTCATCATCAACCTTCTTCCCTCTCCAATTCCATGAAGCTCTTCATCGTTCGTGAGTAATCTATTCATAGGCTCGCTGGACGGTGATGAGTAGGATGAGATCTATCATGTAATCGAGTTAGTTTTGACGGGGATTGATCCCTAGTATCCACTATGTTCTCAGATTTGATGTTGCTACTACTATACCATGCTTAATGCTTGTCACTAGGGCCCGAGTGCCATGATTTCAGATCTGAAATTATTATGTTGTCACCAATATATGTGTGTTTTAGATCCGATCTTGCAAGTTGTAGTTACCTACTATGTGTTATGATCCGGCAACCCCGGAGTGACAATAACTGGAACCACTCCCGGTGATGACTATAGTTTGAGGAGTTCATGTGTTCACCAAGTGCTAATGCGTTGGTCTGGTTCTTTATTAAAAGGAGAACCTTAATATCCCGTAGTTTCCTTTTGGACCCCGCTGCCACGGGAGGGATGGACAATAGATGTCATGCAAGTTCTTTTCCCTAAGCACGTATGACGACACACGGAATGCATGCCTACATCAAATTGACGAATGCGAGCTAGCCACATATCTCTCCGTGTTATAGTTGTTGCATGATGAATATCATCCAAACAAATCACCGATCCAATGCCTACGAGTTTGTCCTACTGTTACCACTGCCGTTACTTGTCTTGCTCTGCTGCTACTGTTGCTACTGCCGTTACTTGTCTTGCTCTGCTGCTACTGTTGCTATTGTCGTTACTTGTCTTGCTCTGCTGCTACTGTTGCTATTGTCGTTACTTGTCTTGCTCTGCTGCTACTACTGTTGCTACTGTTGTTACTTGTCTTGCTCTGCTACTGCTGCTACTGTTGCTACTACTGTCGCTTGCTACTGTTGCTACTTGCTACTGTTGTCACTACTGCTGTTCCTTGCCACTGTTATTGCTCGTTACACTGCTGATACCCGCTACTTCACTGTTACTATTGTGCTTGCAGATACTAATCTTTCAGGTGTGGTTGAATCTGACAAATTCAGCTGCTAATACTTGAGAGTACACTCTCACCTCCTGTCTGGCGTACGTACAAATTGGGTCAAATACTCTACCCTCGAAAACTGCTGCGAACCCACGCGCTGGTGGGCCATCAACCACATTCTTCCAGTTTCATTGCCGGGGAGTGCTATCAGCATTCTTCTGGTGCCATTGCAGGAGAAGGTTAGTTGTTTATAAGCATTCGTCTAGCTAACACTAGAGATTGTAGGATCAGCCCTTTTCTGGAGCCATTGCCAGGGAAGCACAGCTGACGTGAGTGGGCTCTATCCCCCTCTCTCCCGGTGGCACCGAAACGCCACAGGTGCCATCATCGTGAAGGCGATCTACACAAACAACTTCGTCGCCATCATCACGAACTCTCTCCCCCTCTATGCAGCAGTTCAACACCTCTTCTCACCGCTGTAATCTCTAATTAAACATGATGCTCAATGCTATATATTATTTCCAATGATGTATGGTTATCCTATGATGTTTGAGTAGATTCGTTTTGTCCTATGGGTTGATTGATGATCATGATTGGTTTGAGTTGCATGTTTTATTATTGGTGATGTCCTGTGGTGCTCTGTGTGTCGCGCAAGCGTGAGGGATCCCTGTTGTAGGGTTTGCAATATGTTCATGATTCGTTTATGGTGGGTAGAGTGAGTGACAGAAGCACAGACCCGAGTAAGTAGGTTGTTTGTGTATGGGAATAAAGAGCACTTGATACCTTATAATGCTATGGTTGGGTTTTACCTTAATGATGTTTAGTAGTTGTTGATGCTTGCTAGAGTTCCAATCGTAGGTGCATATGATCCAAGTAGAGAAAGTATGTTAGCTTATGCCTCTCCCTCATATAAAATTGCAATAATGCGGTCTAGTTATGGATTGCCTAGGGACAATTAACCTTCTTGTGACAAAAAGCTCTCTACTAAGACTAACTTAGTTGTTTCTTTATATTAGCAGCCCCTAGTTTTTATTTACGTGTTCTTCATTATCTTGCAAACCTATGCTATCATAGCTACAAAGTACTTCTAGTTTCATACTTGTTCTAGCTAAAGAGAACGTTAAGCGTGCATAGAGTTGTATGAGTGGTCGATAGAACTTGAAGGAATATTTGTTCTACCTTTAGCTCCTCGTTGGATTCGACACTCTTACTTATCGAGAAAGGCTACAATTTACCCCCTATACTTGTGGGTTATCATGGCGCTGGGCTCGTGCGCGGGGGTGTGGCGGCGGGTTTGACCCTCGGTGATGCGGCTGTAGGGCGCTCGCGCGGGGCTGCATCCATGGGGTTAGTAGCAACAAACTTTGTGTGTCACGTTTGCGACCGAGCTCTACCTTTGGCGCCACCGGCCGCCCTTCTCCCACCCTCAGCAGCACCACCTGCTCGTCCGTTGTGTCTCTATAGCCACTGTTGTCGGTGCCAAAACTGGCAGATCTCGGGTAGTGGGTCCTGAACTATGGAGCTCAGATCGATTGGTTGCAGGAGAGAGGGGGAGACAATGTTTACCCAGGTTCGGGCCCTCTTGAGGAGGTAAAATCCTCCATCCTGCTTGATTATATTGATGGGGGAACGATGATTACAGAGTTGATCTACCTCAAGATCGTATGAGATAACCCTAGATGAGATAATCCTACTCTACGTATAAGGGCCTCTGGTTTATATAGACACCAGGACCCTTAAAGTTGCATGTTACCGACATAGATCGGTAGTAGATGGGCCGAACAGGTCACCTTGCCTTGGAGTGCATGCCTGTCTTCAGAACTTTCCACCCTAATCACGTAGTCGTGAGAAAATCCGGTTCTTCAATAACGCAACCCATATGATTGGCCCATGAGGGACAACCCGACTGCCCGAGGACCCCTTACTCCGGAACTCGCTCAGTAGCCCCCGAACTAGCCTTCGACACTGATGTGTGTGATCTTCGGCAGCCGAGCACATAAAAAAATCGACTTGCGCGGCGAGTTCCCTTTATATTCGGCTAACATCGACTTATTCACTTCGCCGATGTAGTGTTATCAGAAATAGGCATCATTAAATCCTGAGGATATTAAAAGCCCGAAGGTGAATAGTACCTCATCTAACAACTCTTCTGCCAAAAAGTCAAAATAACTAATAATGAGTAAAACTCGAGTCGTGGCTCGAGACCACTTTCCCCGAGGCACGTTCCATCATCAATAGCGATTGTGTCCCATAATTAAGGGGATTTCGATTCAAATGACCCGAGCCAATCTATGCACGCCCCAACGGTGCGGTTGTTTCGGGAAGTGGAGGAGTTGGTGGTGCAGTAAGCAGAAATCCTTGGTTTCGCGACCTCCCTTTTTAAAAGGGGAAAAAGATCAAAAGCTCACCAAACCCTTGCTCTTCTTCTTCCTCGCTCGAGTGCCCAGATCTACTTCGCCTCCGATCCCTTCAATCGCCCTCCATCCCAAGCTCCGCAATGGCTAGCTCGGGCGCTCATGGCAAATGGGAGGTCTCCAGCGTCTCCGAAGGAGACATCCAAGAGTTGAAGCGTTGCGACTACATCGCCACCGACATCGTTCACCGAGCACCGGAAAAGCGCCAGGTGGTTCCTACGCCAAGGCCCAGGGAGCGGGTGGTATTCGTCCCCCACTTCCTCCTAGGACACGGCTCCCCACTTCACCACTTCGATAGAGGTCTGGTGTTTTACTATGGGGTGGATTTTCATGATCTCCCCCCAAACTCCATCATGCACATATCGGTCTTCATCACTGTCTGCGAAGCATTTTTGCGGGTTCATCCGCATTTTGGTCTCTGGCTCAAGGTCTTTGGTGTCAAGCCGAAGTCGGTCAGTAGCCAGCATGCCGACTGTGGTGGGGCCAAAAATAAACAAGATCTGCCGTGTGACATGGCCGAAGGTCACTTTGATCGACACCATCAAGAACTGTCACAAGGAGTGGTTCTATATGACAAAAGCACAAGAATAAAACTAGGAAGCACGTGCCGAATTCAGGTCAAGTCCCCTGCAAGGCTGACCTCATAAGTGAGGAAAGGCCTAGACTCGGGCTCGTCTTCGGACGTGCATCAACTCCGAAACCGCATCAGACAAATGGTTGAGTCCAATATCTGGCTGGCCGATGTGGTTCAGGTCGCGCTCCATCGCATATCCTTCCCTGCCAGCATCGGGACAACCGGATGTGGTCTCATAAGACCAACGAGCCTTAGATGGTGCTAGAGTTCTACTGCACCACCCATGAAGACCTATGGCGGGTGCTGCTTAAACCACAACATGAGTTGCCAGCTGATACGTCTCCGTCGTATCTACTTTTCCAAACTCTTTTGCCCTTGTTTTGGACTCTAATTTGCATGATTTGAATGGAACTAACCCGAACTAACGATGTTTTTACAGAATTGCCATGGTGTTGTTTTTGCGCAGAAATAAAAGTTCTCGGAATGACCTGGAAATTTACGAGGATTTTTTGTGGAATATATAAAAAATATTGGCGCAAGAATCAACCGGAGGAGTGGAGCGAGGAGCCCACAAGCCCACATGGCGCGGGCCCCCCGGCCGTGACTAGCAGGCTTGTGGGTCCCTTGGCGCTCCACCGCCTCCAACTCCAGCTCTATTTAGTCCCTTTCATCCGGAAAAAATCAAGGAGAAGAGTTCATCGCGTTTTACGATACGGAGGCGCCGCCACCTCCCGTTCTTCCTCTCGAGGGCAGATCTGGAGTCCGTTCTCGGCTCCGGAGAGGGGAGATCGTCGCCATCGTCATCACCAACCTTCCTTCATCGCCAATTCCATGATGCTCTTCACCGTTCGTGAGTAATCTCATCGTAGGCTTGCTGGACGGTGATGGGTTGGATGAGATCTATTATGTAATCGAGTTAGTTTTGACGGGGATTGATCCCTAGTATCCACTATGTTCTGAGATTGATGTTGATACTACTTTGCCATGCTTAATGCTTGTCGCTAGGACCCGAGTGCCATGATTTCAGATCTGAACCTATTATGTTCTCGTCAATATATGTGTGTTCTTGATCCTAACTTGCAAGTTATGGTCACCTACTACGTGTTATGACCCGGCAACCCCGGAGTGACAATAGCCGGAACCACTCCCGGAGATGACCATAGTATGAGGAGTCCATGTATTCACTAAGTGCTAACGCTTTGTTCCGGTTCTCTATTAAAAGGAGAACCTTAATATCCCGTAGTTTCCATTAGGAACCCCCTACCACGGGAGGGATGGACAATAGATGCCATGCAAGTTATTTTCCCTCAGCACGTATGACTACATACGGAATACATGCCTACATTACATTGATGAACTGGAGCTAGTTACATATCTCTTCGTGTTATAACTGTTGCATGATGAATATCATCCGACATAATTATCCATCACCGATCCAATGCCTACGAGTTTTTCCTACTCATCCTTGCTACGTTACTTTTCCACTACTGTTGTCACTGCTGCTACTGTTACTCTGTCACTACTGCTGTCACTACTTCTACTATTACTGTTGCTACTGTTGCTATCACACCACCTTGCTACTGATACTTTGCTGCAGATACTAAGTCTTTCAGGTGTGGTTGAATTGACAACTCAACTGCTAATACTCGAGAATATTCTTTGGCTTCCCCTTGTGTCGAATCAATAAATTTGGGTTGAATACTCTACCCTCGAAAACTGTTGCGATCCCCTATACTTGTGGGTTATCAAGACTATTTTCTGGCGCCGTTGCCGGGGAGGCCTAGCTCTATTCTCTGAGTCACATGGGATTCATGTTTGCTGATCACTATGAGGAATCCGAGAGATCCAAAAACTAAAGCCTTGCCCTCAACTACAAGGATAGGTAAGGATCTGTCATCTAGCTCTGCACTTGATTCACCTTCAGTTATAAGTAAGTTTGCGACACCACCTCCTGCTAGAAACTTTGATGTGTCGCATGTGCTTGATGATGCTACTTCTGCTATCCATGATGCTTATGATGATGCTTTGCTTGATACTGCTTTGCCACTAGGTGCATTCCTTGATACACAAATTGCTAGAGTTGGTGCTAGATGTGATGATACTTTTGAAACTACTCAGATTATTGAAGTAGAATGTCACGTCCAAGATGCGACCCTATCCTAAATTTGGCACGAGGGCCTCGTCAGGGATAGAAGCGCATCTCGTCGTGTCGCAAGAATGGATATCGTTACAAGTACATGTACTGAAAAGATGAGATATATAGAGAGTTGGCTTACACTCGCCACAAGCTACATCAGAGTCACATCAGTACATTACATAAACATCAAGAGTAAGAGCAGGGTCCGACTACGGACGAAAACAAACGACAAAAGAAGAACGACGTTTATCCTTGCTATCCCAGGCTGCCGGCCTGGAACCCATCCTAGATCGATGAAGAAGAAGAAGAAGAAGCAACTCCAAATGAACAATCAACGCGCTCGCGTCAAACAACCTTTACCTGTACCTGCAACTGGTGTTGTAGTAATCTGTGAGCCACAGGGGACTTAGCAATCTCATTTCCAAAGGTATCAAGACTAGCAAAGCTTAATGGGTAAGGTATGGTTAAGTGGTGAGGTTGCAGCAGCGGTAAGCATATATTTGGTGGCTAAACTTACGAGTACAAGAAATGAGAGGGGGAAGATCTATGCATAACGGACGTGAACTACTGATGACCAAAAGAATGATCCTGAACACATACCTACGTCAGACATAACCTCGCCGTGTCCTCGATCGGAGAAGGAACTCACGAAAGAGACAGTCACGGTTACGCACACAGTTGGCAAGTTTTAATTAAGTTAACTTCAAGTTATCTAGAACCAGTGTTAAACAAAGTTTCCACGTTGCCACATAACCGCGGGTACGGCTTTGCGAAAGATTTAACCCTACAGGGGTGCTCCAACTAGTCCATCACAAATTACCACAAGCCGCATAGAAATCCTCAATCACGATGCTCGCGATCTCGTCGGATTCCCTAGTGGAAAACCTCAACCCTGAGATTACCCAAAGCATCACCGGAATCCCGATGCACAAGATATCTCGTCAAAGGTAAAACTAATCCAGCAAGGCCGCCCGACGTGTCGACGTACCCGATAGGAGCCGCGTATCTCGTTCTCAGGACACGACGGATGGAACTAGCTACGAGTGCCAAACCTCGAGTTTCCTCGCGGTGGCCCCGCAGGCAGACCGTTTGGGACCAACACCATCAGCACTGGCCCCTCCTGTTTATGTAAAATTACTCCTCGGGTAGCGCTAACTCCCTATGCATTTCAGTATTATCAAAATTATTATGTTGGGCAAATGTAAAACCAATGTTGGGCCTTGCCAGACCAGCTTTAATCTAAAACAAATTATCAAGGGGGTCCCCATAACAACCTCGATCGTGTTAGGAGCGCTCGTTTATGGAACATAACACCGGTAGCCAAAACTAAGGGGGCAAAGGTGGAACAAAACACCAGGCTAGAAAGGCCGAGCCTTCCACCTTTACCAAGTATATAGGTGCATTAAATTAAATAACATTTAATAGGGTGATATAACAAGGAACCCATGCTTTCACATGGAAGCAACTGCACCTGCAACTAGCAACGCTATCAACAGGGTTATGCAAGCAGTAACATAGCCAATCAGTGGTTTGCTAGGTTGAACAGGTTGAAGGTTTCATGGCATTGATGAGAGGCTGACATTTAACATGTGGTAGCCAACGAGACATCATCGATAGAAGCGATAAAACTAGCATGGCAATGATAGTAATGGTATCTGGGGAAATGATCATCTTGCCTGAGATCCCGCTTGGAAGAAGAACAACTCGGAGAAGTTGGCAAACCAACGTAGTCGAACGGGTCCTCACATTCCGACACGCTTGCGGAACTCTATCGAGATGGGCAAACCGGAAACAAACATCAACACAAGTATTCATCACAATGAAAGCAAGACATGATGCATACCCTAATATGATGCATGACTGTCTAATGCACGACATGACAATCACAACAATCAAACACTACACATTAAGTGAAGCTCGATATGCAACGAGTTGTATATCGACGAAGCTCCACATTTAATTATTTAATTCACTCTCGATTATTTACACGGCCAAATTAATGTTGTTTAACATGGCAAGGGTGAAGCGACGAACCTACATGACATCCTAGTCGGTTATCAAACGGAGCACGGAACGTAGCTACGGGTACAAGCGGCGTGCAACTCACGATATATATGCCATGAATGCGTCATGCATGAGAGTTCAACACATCACGACAAGGAGGAAATAAGCATGGTGTCTCCATGGCGAGCGAGAGGAAACCATGGCGGCGAATCGGAAATGATGCAACGGCAACGTTCCGGTCCCGATAACTCGAGGAGAAACCAGTGCCAACGTATACGAACGCGTGCTGGAATGCTAAATAAAGATGGGGTGATCCCGATTACCGGGTTCCCATGTGTCGAGGGCACGACGAAAAGGAAGACAACGTGCACGGGCAAACAAACGGTGCATACATTCATTCAACTTGTTCAACACATCCATTCGATCATCACTAGCACACGGTACATGACATGTCCCCTCGGAATACCTTCGACGCGTGCGAATCGGAGGGGTTCGGTCGAAGCGGACGTCGTGGTCGTCGTGGAAGTAGTCGTACACGCGCCGGTAGTTGAAGTAGTGGTACACGGTCTCGTCGACGGTAGTCGTACTCTCGGCGTCGGCAGACGGTCTTCGGCGTCGGTAGTCGTTCACGAATCCGTAGATGTCCGAGGGTCGTCGGGGACGTCGTGGTACTCGTGGCGAACTTGTCGATGACTCACGGCAGGCGGGGATGGTCCAAGCGGCGACGTACCAACAAGCAGCCGGGCACGGCAACAGCAAGCGGCGACGACAGTCAACACCACAGCAACAACGCGGCAGCAAGCTACATTAGCTGGCAGCAGTGGCTAGCATCTAGCAGCAACACTCTAGCAGAAAAGGCACGTGGCAACAGCAAGGCAAGCTAGCACACTACATCAGCAAGGCAACAATAGCAACGGCTTGCAGCTACGGCCAGCTAACAGCAAGCACAACAACCATCAATCAACAGCAACAACATGCATAGCAGCTACAGGCAAACACACGGCACATGGCAACAGCAACAGCACGCATGCCCGAGCGGCAGCAACAGGCAAGCAAACGACAGCTAGCGCATGGCAGCAGCAACGGCAACGCGGCAACAGCAGCGGCGACGGCAGCAGCATACACGGCAGCAGCAGCTAGCGACACGCCCAGCAACAGCAACAGCGGTGGCTCGGCACAGCAAGCAGCACAGGCAGGCATGGGAACTAGCCCCAGGGGTTGCACCGGCGTCCTAGAGGTCTTGGCGGCGGCGCGACAGCGGGGAACAGCAGCTCGGCAGGAGCTGTGGCCGGCGGCGAGGCGGGCGCGGCGAGGCCGAGGCGGGCGCGGCGAGGCGAGGCCGCCAGGGCGCAGCGACCTGGGAGGCGCGGCGGCGCGGAACGTTGAGCTGCTGGCGGCGGGGAGAGCACGGCGCGGGGCAGCCGGAGCGAGGCGAGGTCGGCTCGATCCCGAGCTGGGGATAGCCACGGCAGACGGCGCGGGCAGGGCACCGGGAACGCGGAGGCATGCGGGTCTGGCGAGCTCGAGGGAGGAGCGGCCAAGGCCGAGGGCGGCGAGCTGGGAGGCGGCGCGGCGGAGCGCTGGAGGCGGCTCACGACGAGGGAGAGGAGAGGCGGCGGCAGGAGGGGCGCTGGAGGCGAAGGCGCGTGCGAGGCGCGGGCTGGCGGCGCGGCCAGGGAGGCTACGCAGGGGGCGAGGCGAGGGGAGGAAGAAGGGAGGAGGGAGCGGTGCTGGGAGAGAACGAGAGGGAAAGAGTGGTTGCGGCGCTGGGAGGACGATGGGGAGGACCAGGAAGGCTGCGGGATGGGCTGGCTAGGGTTGGGGGGTTGTTGGCCTTGGGCCGGCTTCCCTCCCCCTATTTGGTTTTTTTTAAACCTTTTTTTTTCAAACAGAAATTTTAAAATAAGGAAAGGCTTTTAACAAAATAAAAAAAAATGTTTCACTCTTTTGAAAAATTAAACTCCAACTCTAAAATAGCTTGGGCATTTTTAAACAAATAAAATGAAACCCTTTTAAGAATTAAAATAAAAACCCTTTTTAAAGAATTAAAAATTCAAAACCCTTTTTAAAGAATTAAAATAAAACTCTTTATATAAAGGGTAAATAAAAGCCTTTTAAAAGAGAAAATAAAATGGGAGGGTTTTTAAAATAACACAAACGGAGAAATAAATTAAAACCTAAGGGTTGCCCCCGCATTTAACAGAAGGACTTTTATTGAAAAGAAGAAGACGCACCCCTTTAAATAGGGGTTTTAAACGAAGACTTTGGCAAAACCACAAAAACGAAATGAGAGAGGAGAGAAGGGGAGAAGGTTTAGGTCGGCGGTGCAACGGGGTTTAGCGGTGGCTCTCACGCTCACACTCTCATCATGCCTACAAACGACGCCACTCACGAAGCACTAACACCCAACAACACGGTGCAACAGGCAACACCAACAAGACACGGTTGACATGATGCCATGCATGGTGCGATGATGCAAACTAAATGGCGATGCAACGAATAATTCTAATCACACGACGAAAACGGAAAAAAGGGGGAATCTTCTGGAACGTCGGTCTCGGGCTGTCACATAGAACCTGCTATTTCACCTGTTAGAACTAGCTCTCCTAGATATGAATTGCCTGATATGCCTGAGGGTTATGTTATGGAGGGAGAGATAGCTGAGTACTTTCTTGCTTGTAAGGATAGCTATGATCTTGAGAAATTACTGCGCAAGTGGAAAGAAAAATCTTTGAACGCTAGGGTGAAATACGACCCGAAGTTTGCTACTTCTCCTATCTTTGTGACCGATAAGATTATGAATTCTCTGTCAACCCTGAGTTAATCACTCTGGTCGAATCTGATCCTTTTCATGGTTATGAGTCTCAAACGGTTGTAGCACATCTTACCAAACTGCACGATATGGCCACCCTATTCACGAGTGAGGAAAAGATCCGCCACTACTATATCCTTAAGTTGTTTCCTTTCTCGCTAAAGGATGATGCTAAGACTTGGTTCACTTCTCTTGCTCCTGGTTGTGTGCGTAGTCCCCAGGATAAGATCTACTACTTCTCTGAGAAATATTTCCCTGCCCATAAGAAGGAAGTTGTCTTGCAGGAAATATACAACTTTGCGCAAGTTCAAGAAGAGAGTCTCCCACAAGCTTGGGGGAGGCTTGTCCAGCTACTGAATGCTTTGCCCGATCACCCTCTTGAGAAGAATGAAATACTTGATATCTTCTATAATGGACTAACAGATGCTTCTAAGGACCACTTAGATAGTTGTGCCGGTTGTGTTTTCAGGGAATGAACTGTAAAACAAGCTGAGATCCTATTGAATAATATCTTGTGCAATGAGAATGCTTGGACTATTCCCGAACCACCTCCAAAGCCAACTCCGAATAAAAGAGGTATTCTATTCCTCAGTCCTGAAGATATGCAAGAAGCTAAGAAAGATATGAAAGAGAAAGGCATTAAATCTGAAGATGTCAAAAATCTACCACCTATCGAAGAGATCCATGGTCTTGATAACCCGATACAGGTAGTAGAGGTAAATTCTCTTTGTAGATTCAATGAGAGTGACATTCCTTTTGATAAACCTGCTAGCTTATGCCTGGATGAATTTGGTAACTTTGTTGCCAAACAACCAAGTTTCAATGATTATGTTAGCAGACAATTGGAACAGAATGCTCGTATGCTTAGTCATTTAAGTGCTTGTGTGGACAGAAACGTCGATGATCTTAAGCTGATGAGTAAACATGCCTCTATGGTTACTACTCAAGTAGAACAAGTACTTAAGGCTCAAAATGACTTGCTCAATGAGTTGAATGAAAATTCTGTCAGAGTCATCACTAGAGGTGGTAGAATGACCCAGGAACCTTTGTATCCTAAGGGTCATCCTAAGAGAATTGAAGAAGATTCTCAAGGAGTTAGCACTGATGCACCTAGTCATCCTAGGAAGAAGAAGAAAGATGATAAGAACTTGCAGGCTAGCAACCCTGTTGCTGTTACACCCGAGAATCCAAACGATGTCTCTGTTTCTGATGCCTAAACACAATCTGGTGATGAACATGAGCCTAATGATAATATCGATAGTAATGTTCATGTTGATGCTCAACCTAGCAATGATAAGGATGTGGAGATTGAACATGTTGATCTTGATAACCCACAACCTAAGAATAGGAGATACGATAAGAACGACTTCAGTGCTAGGAAGCATGGTATAGAAAGGGAACCATGGGTTTAGAAATCCATGCCCTTTCCTCCCAAACCATCCAAGAAAAAGGATGATGAGGATTTTGAGCGCTTTGTTGAAATGATTAGACCTGTCTTTCTGCAAATGCGTTTGACAGATATGCTCAAAATGTCTCCGTATGCCAAGTACATGAAGGATATTGTTACTAATAAGAGGAGGATACCTGAGGTTGAGATTTCCACCATGCTCGCTAATTACACCTTCAAGGGTGGAACTCCTAAGAAACTAGGTGATCTCGGAGTGCCCACTATACCTTGCTCCATTAAAGGCAACTACGTTAGAACTTCTTTATGCGACCTTGGAGCCGGTGTTAGTGTTATGCCTCTCTCTCTTTATCGTAGACTTGAATTGGATAAGTTGACACCCACTAAAATCTCTCTACAAATGGCCGACAAATCAACTGCTTTCCCTATCGGCATTTGTGAGGATGTTCCTATTGTGGTTGCTAACGTTACTATCTTAACGGACTTTGTTATCCTGGATATTCCCGAGGATGATGCCATGGCGGTTGATACGTCTCAAACTTATCTATAATTTTTGATGGGTTCATGTTGTTATCTTGTCAACTTTGGATGTTTTATATACCTTTTATATCTTTTTTGGGACTAACTTATTAATTCAGTGCCAAGTGCCAGTTCCTGTTTTTTCTGTGTTTTTGACTCTTTTCATATCTGATTTTGAAACGGAGTCCAAACGGAATAAAATCCCCGAAACGAATTTTTCCAGAATAGAAGAAGATCAGGGGACTTGAGGGCCAAGGCAGGAGGCCCACAGGGAGCCCACAAGCCCTATAGCCACGGCCAGGGGGCCCGCGGCTACCAGGCTTGTGGCCTCCCTCGAGCTCCCCTGCCCTAGCTCTTTGGCCTATATATTCCTTAAAATCCCAGAAAAATCAGGGCGTCCACGAAACCACTTTTCCACCGCCGCATGCTTCCGTTTCCGTGAGATCTCATCTGGAGACCCTTCCCGGTGCCCTGCCGGAGTGGACTTTGGAGCTGGAGGGCTTCTACATCAACATCATTGCCTCTCCAATGACTCATGAGTAGTCTACTTCAGAACTACGGGTCCGTAGTTAGTAGCTAGATGGCTTCTTCTCTCTCTTGGATCTTCAATACAAAGTTCTCCATGATCTTCATGGAGATCTATCCGATGTAATCCTCTTTGGCGGTCTGTTTGTCGAGATCCGATGAATTGTGGATTTGTGATCAGATTATCTATGAATTATATTTGAGTCTTTGCTGATTTCTTATATGCAAGATTTGGTATCCTTTTAAGTCTCTCCGAGTCTTGGGTTTTGTTTGGCCAACTAGATCTACGATTCTTGCAATGGGAGAAGTGCTTGGTTTTGGGTTCATACCGTGGGTGACCTTTCCCAGTGACAGGAGGGGCAGCAAGGCACGCATCGTGTTGTTGCCATCAAGGGTAACAAGATGGGCTTTCATCATAGATTTGAGATTGTCCATCTACATCATGTCATCTTGCTTAAGGCGTTACTCTATTCTTATGAACTCAATACACTAGATGCATGCTGGATAGCGGTCGACGTGTGGAGTAATAGTAGTAGATGCAGAAAGTATCGCTCTACTTGTTTTGGATGTGATGCATATATGTATGATCATTACCATAGATAACATCATGACTTTGCGCGGTTCTATCAATTGCTCGACAGTAATTCGTTCACCCACCATCTACTTGCTTTCATGAAAAAAGCCACTAGTGAACACTACGGCCCCCGGTTCTACTCACAACTATCATCTCAGCTTTTACTTTTACTTTGCTTTGTTTACTTTTTGCTTTCAGTTCTCACTCTGCAAACAATCTATAAGGGATTGACAACCCCTTCATCGCGTTGGGTGCAAGCTCTTTGTGTTTGTGCAGGTACTTGTGACTTGACGCGATCCTCCTACTGGATTGATACCTTGGTTCTCAAACTGAGGGAAATACTTGCCGCCACTATGCTACATCACCCTTTCCTCTTCAAGGGAACGCCAACGCAAGGCTCCAAGGCCATGGGGGAATCCTTTGCATATTTGCCAAGGAAATCCCTATAGGCGTAGCCAGCAGCAGCGGTCATCCTTGGAAGACCCTTTTTAAACACTGCAGGGGCTGTTATTGATTGCAACAAAGGCAATGTCACTTTCCATGTCAATGGTAATGAGCATACGGTGCACTTTCCGAAGAAACAATATCGACTACATTGCATCACTGCTATTGAAAAAACTTCATCGATTCTTATTGGGAGCTTTGAATGCCCTATACCTACTGTTAAGATGAAGTTTGTCAAGGAGACTTGATCAACCTCATTGACAGATTTCTTTTGATGAACATGAGATGGATGAATCTAGGAGTCACAACCCTCTCTTCCAAACATTTACCTTCGGTAGCTTAGAAGAAAAATGATAGATTTAGCTTTAGTGTCTCATGTTTTCTGTTTTTTGCATCCCATAGAAAAGTGTCCCAAGAATAAAAGTTCTCTGAATGCCGTGAAAATCAAGTATGATTTTTCTGGAATTTTTGAAAAATACCGAGACGGAGAGCTAGTCAGCGGGATGCACCAGTGGGCCACAAGCCCTGGAGGCGCGGGCACCCCCTGGCCGCGCCTACCAGGCTTGTGGGGCCCACGTGTCCCCCTCCACTTATTCCAGCTCCCATCTCCTTCTCCTACCTCCAGAAAAAATCATTCTACAGCTCAAACCCGTGTTCTTGCTCTTCTTGCTGCGATTTTCGATCTCCTTGTGCAAGGCCCCATTCACCAAACTGTTTTGGGGAAATTGCTCCTTGGTATGTGACTCCTCCATTGGTCCAATTAGTTTTTGCTCTACTGCCTTATTCGTTGCGTATTTTTGCTGCCTTGGTAACCCTGTTCTTGAGCTTTGCATGCTAATTTTAGCTGGTCCCAAGTAGTTTTGATGTGTGATATGGCCTCTAGGCACTTGCCGGAGTAGTTGCTATGAGTTTCGTTGAGCCTTGTTCACTTTTCCTTAGAGTCACTAAAAATTTCAGAAATTTTCAGAGAACGAAAAAGGAAAAGATGAGGAGGTTCTTAAGAGGCTCTTCAAGCCGTGACCCCAAGGATGATGAAAATGAGAAGAAGAAACCCAAGTATCCGGTCCCCCGAGTTACAGAAGTTCGAGCGTGCGAGTGGCCAAGCGATGTGTTCCTACGTGTCGCCGGACTTTATGAGGACTTTTACTACTTGGTGGAGAACACAGGCCTTACCGCCTTCGTTGAAGATAAGTGTCCGCAATACCTCCTCCTCACTATTATTTTCGTGCAAAGCTTTAATTTCTATCCAAGGAAGAGTCCTCCTATGGTTGAGTTCAAATTATATGATATCCCCCAGCGCATGTCACTTCAGGATTTTTGCAATGTTTGCAAATTACCTTATGTTGGGGATATTCATGAACCTCGTCCACGGGACTTGGAGGCTTTCATAGATACTATTGTTGTAGGAGAGGAGAGAGGAGTGTCTTGCGCTAGAGTTGCTAGCATACATTTTCCCGTGCTTCGGTACTTCTCATTATTCGTGGGAAAATGTTTGATTGGCCGTGGGAAAGCTGGGGCCCTTAGCGCCCCAGATCTTGCGGTTTTGCACGAAGCCCTTTATAATGATAAAACTTATAACCTGGGCACTATAGTAGCTTAACGGTTGAACACGAACCGTTCTAAAGGCGTTGTTTATGGAGGTATCTATGCTACCCGTCTTGCTAGACATTTTGAGATACCTATTAGACTGCGCGAGGAAGAAGAGATTCTTCTTCCTAAGAGATATCTAGATTATGATATCATGGTTTGCCATGACTTTCTTGATAAAGATATAAATAAGAGGATGATTTATAACCTGGTATTTAGTGAGGGTATTCGTGATACTATTACCTTGCCTGCTCCTTGTTTGTTCAATCTTCATCTAGGCAGGTACATTATTATGCCCTCGGACATCTACGCATATTGATGCATAGCACCACCACAGGCGCCCGTGCCCGAGCTACCAGTCGAGTACCAGATGCCAGTTTATCACTCGGAGCCAAAGGAGCTCACACAGCAGTGGCGTCCTCAGTACACTCCGGAGTACCCCGGAGACGGTTACTTCCAGCCATGGGAGTAGACCAACTTAGGCCAAAAGCCTAAGCTTGGGGGAGTAAGTGTTTCTCACCGACTTTATATTCATGCTCACACTTTCACTTTGATAGTCGGTGTTCACACTTTGCCACTGTATCAACCATGCTAGTTTATTTCTTTTTCTCGCTTTCTTCTTGTGTGTTTGTCTAATTTGAGAAAACTCAAAAAGATTTCTTGTTCTTCTTTTGCTTGTTGGGAGCTTTCCCGTGTAAATAGTTTTCTTTTTCTTTGGGTCAAGGTAGAAGACCATGATTACAATGTTTAGTGGCTCTCGCATGCATATCAGTTTATCTGTCAAAGAGCCATATTACTTTGTCTTCTCCTTTGTGTTTTCTTGCAGATTCCAGCTTAGTCCAATGCATGAGCACTCTTATTATTGTTCACATCATTCGGTCGTGCAAGTGAAAGGCAATAATGACGATATATGATGAACTGACTGAGCCTGGAAAAGCTGGTATGAACTCGATCTATTTTGTTTTTGTAAATATGACTAGCTCATCATTCCTAATTCAGCTTTGTTGTGAGAGAAGCATGTTTGCAATGACAACTTAGAGATCATAGTTTCTGATGCCATGCTTAATTAGCTAGGAGCTTATAATGGTTTGTCTTGGATGCCAACATGAATTTTGAGATGATTATGATGTAGTATGATAGGATGGTATCCTCCTTTGAATGATTCAAGTGGCTTCACTTGGCGCATGTTTACGCATGTAGTTGAAACAAAATCAACATAGCCTCTATGATATTCATGTTCATGGTGATTTATGTCCTACTCATGATTGCACTCAATGTTGGTTAATTTCAATGCATTTTGATGACTGTTGTCGCTCTCTAGTTGGTCGCTTCCGAGTCTTTTGCTAGCCTTCACTTGTACTAAGCAGGAATACTGCTTGTGCATCCACTTCCATAAACACAAAGTTGTTCCATATGAGTCCACCATACCTACCTATATGCAGTATCTACCTGCCGTTCCAAGTAAATTTGCATGTGCCACTCTCTAAACCTTCAAGAAATAATCTGTTTTGCATGCCCTAACCGCTCATGTGGTGACAAGGGGCGATCAGTATCTTCCATGCTAGGCATGTTATCCTCGATATGTCTTTATTCACTATCATTCATGAGAAAGGGGACGGTAATTGGAATGCCCAGTTCCATGCTCAAATCGAAAAGATAATTACAAACAAAACTCCCCCTGGATTGTTGTTGGTATGGACGGCACCCGAGTATTCGGCTAGTCGTGGAGTGTGATTGATCGGTGGTGGGGGAGTCAAAACTTTACTTTTCTGTTTGGGAACCGCCTATAGTATGTGTAGCATGGAAGATGGTGAAAACTCTTGGTCATTGCGTTGACAATGAAAGCATGCCACCCAAAATTATTTATCTCTGTTTTAATAGCTTGAGCTCTGGCACCTCTGCAAATCAATGCTTCCCTCTGCGAAGGGCCTGTCTATTTATGTTTCTGTTGAGTCATCCTCTCCTTATAAAAGCACCAATTAGAGAGCACCTTTGTCATTTCTATGCTTTGCTTTTAATTGTTATTGAGTATGACTGTGACTGGATCTTCTTTGCCATGAATTACAATGTTTAGTCAGCCCTTTGTCTTTGAATGTGCTCTGCATTTATGTTTTGCGGTCTCACAAAGATCTAGCGAGATACCATCTGTTCATATTGCTTCATGATTGTCTTGATTGAAGTGTTGACGTTTGAAACTTATTATTATTGCTCGCTAGTTGATTATGTCATTGATATGAGTTCCTCTTGAGACCTAAATGTCATTGCTTATGTGGTTAGCTTATGATCTTGCTGAAAATCTGAATATGAGTTAGACATAATTACAACAACAAGATCAAACAGAGTTCGTAAAAGTTTTTCTTTTGTCTCTTTCGGTTTTTCAACTGAATTGCTTGAGGACAAGCAAGCCTTTAAGCTTGGGGGAGTTGATACGTCTCCGTCGTATCTACTTTTCCAAACTCTTTTGCCCTTCTTTTGGACTCTAATTTGCAAGATTTGAATGGAACTAACCCGGACTAACGCTGTTTTCAGCAGAATTGCCATGGTGTTGTTTTTGCGCAGAAATAAAGTTCTCAGAATGACCTTGAAATTTACGAGGATTTTTTTGGAATATATAAAAAATATTGGCGCAAGAATCAACCGGAGGAGTGGAGTGAGGAGCCCACAAGCCCACCAGGCGCGGCCCCCCTGGCCGCGCCTAGCAAGCTTGTTGGGCCCTTAGAGCTCCACCGCCTCCAACTCTGGCTCTATTTAGTCCCTTTCGTTTGGAAAAAAAATCAAGGAGAAGAGTTCATCACGTTTTACGATACAGAGGCGCCGCCACCTCCTGTTCTTCCTCTGGAGGGCAGATCTCGAGTCCGTTCTGGGCTCCGGAGAGGGGAGATCGTCGCCATTGTCAACATGAACCTTCCTTCATCGCCAATTCCATGATGCTCTTCACCGTTCGTGAGTAATACTCCCCCAGTTGAGGTACGTCCGAGTTCATTTACCCACTTGGAGGTTTGTTTTTGTTAAAAATCTTATTATCCTCGTTCTTTTGCAAGAGTGGCTAGAAGTGGCCAAAAAAGATTGAAGGCCCAGCCCCCCTGCCCGAGGAACCCCAGATTCCTCTGCTAAAGCAGATGCTCGTAGACTCGTCGTATGTGGCGCCAGACAACAACAAGAAGGACACCCGCGGGGGTCTCCATTCAAGGGCCCCCGGATACTAAATCTAAGGACACCCATGCCTCCTCTACCCACGATAGGGAGGAAGCGGATGAGGAGGAAGAGAAAGACTCTCTTCAGGCATGGAAGAGGGTGGCACCAGAGGGGGCCGAGGTGGGGCTACCTCCCCGGGCTCCGAAGAAACCCTACAAGCACAAGGTTACCCGCCTGGGTGCTCGCCCGAATTCCGATGAAGAGGTCGGTGCAACCCTCCACCGAACACTTAGGGTTAAGCCTCTGACCCAAAGGTATGGAGTTTATTCCTTAGTTTTAACAGAGTTATTCCAATATTTATCAAAAATGAGGACCGAGCCTTTTATTTTCTATCACGGCCTGGTTCGTGATCTTCCGCCAGATCGGGTGTCAGAGGGGGACTCGTTGTCCGCCGAACTGGCGGAGAGTGGGAACGCTTCCCACAACACCCCTTCCCGGACCTCGGACGATCTGGCCGAGGTGACGTCCCGTCAAGCTTTGCTGACCACTATCAAGGAGGTGATGTTCGATGTGGATACATTGCGCCAAGGATCGGGAGATCTTGGCTGAAGAAGAGACACCAGCCTCTGAGGACCGAGAGGTTCCGAATGGTGTTAATACACTAGTCGCCGAGGACCAGGAGATTTTGATAGAGGTATATACCTCATAACCCACAAGTATAGGGGATCGCAACATTTTCGAGGGTAGAGTATTCCACCCAAATTTATTGATTCGACACAAGGGGAGCCAAAGAATACTCTCGAGTATTAGCAGTTGAGTTGTCAATTCAACCACACCTGAAAGGCTTAGTATCTGCAGCAAAGTTTTAGTAGCAAAGTAGTATGATAGTAACGGTAGCGGCAGTAACAGAAGCAGTAGTAATTTGTATAGCAAGTGTGACTGCAGTAGCGGTAAAGTAACTTAGCAAGGACGAGTATAGGAAAATCTCGTAGGCATTGGGTTGGTGATGGATAATTATGTCGGATGACATTCATCATGTAACAGTTATAACATAGGGTGATATGCAACTAGCTCCAGTTCGTCAATGTAATGTAGGCCTGTATTCCGTATTCAGTCATACGTGCTTAAGAAAAAGAACTTGCATGACATCTTTTGTCCATCCCTCTCGTGGCAGCGGGGTCCTAATGGAAACTAAGGGATATTAAGGTCTCCTTTTAATAGAGAACCGGAACAAAGCATTAACACATAGTGAATACATGAACTCCTCATACTATGGTCATCTCCGGGAGTGGTTCCGGCTATTGTCACTCCGGGGTTGCCTGGTCATAACACATAGTAAGTGACTACAACTTGCAAGATAGGATCAAGAACACACATATATTGATGAAAACATAATAGGTTTAGATCTGAAATCATGACACTTGGGCCCTAGTGACAAGCATTAAGCATAGCAAAGTAGTAGAAACATCAATCTTAGCACATAGTGGATACTAGGGATCAAACCCCATCAAAACTAACTCGATTACATGATAGGTATCATCCAACCGATCACCGTCCAGCAAGCCTACGATGAGATTACTCACGAATGATGGAGAGCATCATGGAATTGGCGATGGAGGATGGTTGATGATGACGACGGCGTTGATTTCCCCTCTCCGAAGCCCAGAATGGACTCCAGATCTGCCCTCCTGAGGAAGAACAGGCGGTGGCGGTAGCTCCGTATCGTGAAACGCGATGAACTCTTCTCTCCTAATTTTTTCTGGGCGAGAGAGACTTCATAGAGGTGGAGTTGGAGGCTGCGGAGCCACGTTGGTCTCACGAGCGTGCCAGGCGTGCCCTAGGGGGGCGCGCCTCCTGGGCTCGTGGGCCCCTGGCTCCGTGTCTTCGGGTAATTCTTGTGCCAGTACTTTTATATATTCCACAAAAAATCCTCGTAAGTTTCCAGGTCATTCCGAGAACTTTTATTTCTGCACAAAAACAACACCATGGCAATTCTGCTGAAAACAGCGTCAGTCCGGGTTAGTTCCATTCAAATCATGCAAATTAGAGTCCAAAACAAGGGCAAAAGAGTTTGGAAAAGTAGATACGATGGAGACGTATCAACTCCCCCAAGCTTAAAGCCTTGCTTGTCCTCAAGCAATTCAGTTGACAAACTGAAAGAGACAAAAGAAAAACTTTTACAAACTCTATTTGATCTTGTTGTTGTAATTATGTCTAACTCATACTCGGATTTTCAGCAAGATCATAAGTTAACCACATAAGCAATAACATTTAGGTCTCATGGTGTACTCATATCAATGGCATAATCAACTAGCGAGCAATAATAATAAGTTTCAAACGTCAACACTTCAATCAAAACAATCATGATACAATATGAACAGATGGTATCTCGCTAGCCCTTTCTGAGACCGCAAAACATAAATGCAGAGCACCTTCAAAGACCAAGGGCTGACTGAACATTGTAATTCATGGCAAATAAGATACAGTCACAGTCATACTCAATATCAATTAATAGCAAAGCATAAAAATGACGGAGGTGCTCTCTAATTGGTGCCTTTTATAAGAAGAGGATGACTCAACAGTAACGTAAATAGATAGGCCCTTCACAGAGGGAAGCATTGATTTGCAGAGGTGCCAGAGCACAAGCTTTTAAAACAGAGATAAATAATTTTGGGTGGCATGCTTTCATTGTCAACGCGATGACCAAGAGTTTTCACCATCTTCCATGCTACACATATTATAGGCGGTTCCCAAACAGAATAGTAAAGTTCTGACTCCCCCACCATCGATCAATCACACTCCATGACTAGCCGAATCCTCGGGTGCCATTCATACCAACAACAATCCAGGGGAGTTTTGTTTGCAATTATATTTTCGATTTGATTTGAGCATCGAACTGGCCATTCCAATTACCGACCCCTTTCTCGTGAGTGATAGTGAATAAACACGTATCGAGGATAACACGCCTAGCATGGAATATACTGACCGCCCCTTGTCACCACATGAGCGGTTCGGGCATACAAAACATATTATTATTTGAAGATTTAGAGAGTGGCACATGCAAAATTACTTGGAACGGCAGGTAGATACCGCATATAGGTAGGTATGGTGGACTCATATGGAACAACTTTGGGTTTATGGAAGTGGATGCACAAGCAGTATTCCCGCTTAGTACAAGTGAAGGCTAGCAAAAGACTGGGAAGCGACCAACTAGAGAGCGACAACAGTCATCAATATGCATTGAAATTAACCAATGTTGAGTGCAAGCATGAGTAGGATATAAATCACCATAAACATGAATATCGTAGAGGCTATGTTAATTTTGTTTCAACTACATGCGTGAACAGGTGCCAAGTCAATCCACTTGAATCATTCAAACGAGGATACCATCCTATCATACTACATCATAATCATCTTGAAATTCATGTTGGCATCCAAGACAAACCATTATAAGCTCCTAGCTAATTAAGCATGGCATCAGAAACTATGATCTGTAAGTTGTCATTGCAAACATGTTTCTCTCATAGCAATGCTGAATTAGGAACGACGAGCTAGTCATATTTACAAAAACAAAATAGGTCGAGTTCATACCAGCTTTTCCAGGTTCAGTCACTTCATCACATATCGTCATTATTACCTTTCACTTGCACGACCGAATGATGCGAATGATAATAAGAGTGTTCGTGCATTGGACTAAGCTGGAATCTACAAGCAAACTCAGAGGAGAAGACAAAGTAATATGGCTCTTTGACGGATAAAAAATGATGCATATGAGAGCCACTAATCATTTTAATCATGGTCTTCTACCTTGACCCAAAGAAAAAGAAAACTATTTACACGGGAAAGCTCCCAACAACAAAAGAAGAACGATAAATATTTTTGGGTTTTCTTTTTAATTACCACCAAGCATGCTGGAAAGTAAACTTACCACTATTTTTTCTCATTTTTAAACAAACACACGAGAAGAAAGCAAGAAAAAGAAATAAACTAGCATGGATGATACAATGGAAAAGTGTGAACACCGACTATCAAAGCGAATGTGTGAGCATGAATATAAAGTCGGTGAGAAACACGTACTCCCCCAAGCTTAGGCTTTTGGCCTAAGTTGGTCTACTCCCAAGGAGGGAAGTAACCATCTCCGGGGTACTCCGGAGTGTACTGAGGGTGCCACTGCTGGTCCGGGCGATATCAAAAATCATAATGGGTGTTGTACTAGGACGCGACAGCTACCGCCTGAATAGCTGCCTCACAGAGGCGAGCAGCCTTCACCTCCCTCTCATACTCCTCTGCCTCTCCTCTGGTTATGTAATATCTCTATTTTCCCTGAAAGTCAAAGAAGGTAGGAGCAGGAAGGGTAATATGGAAAACACGATGTCGGTTAAATATTAACCAGTATAGGAGGGATTCACTATCCCTCTCAAGGAACTGATAACATATCATAGCGGCGCGATCAAGGAAAGCTATGTGGAGAGGGGGATCTCTTGTGCGGATGGGTATTCCAAGAAAATTTGCTATGCGAGTGGCATAGATCCCACCAAAGAAATCCCCTTCATTAGCATTATTATTTAGCCTCCTCGCAATTATAGCTCCCATGTTGAAACTTCTATCACCCATTACTGCGCTCTTAAGAATACTAAGGTCAGGTGCGCAGAGGTGACTATGCTCATGCTTGTCGTCAATGCATCTACCTATGAAGAGGGCAAAATAATGTAAGGCAGGAGAATGAATGCTCCCCATGGTAGCCTGCGTAATATCTCCAGTTTCTCCAACAGTTATACTAGAAATAAAATCTCTAACCGAAGACTTAGGAGGGTCATTGGGACTACCCCAATTAGGTATCTTGCATATTCTATTAAAATCCTCTAAATCCATAGTATACGATTTGTCATAAAGATCAAACAGTATGGATGTGTCACGGCCAACTGAAAATTTGAATCTACGAACAAAATAGGTAGTGAGTGTAGTGTATTGTTCACATTTATTGGAGGTGAATTCTTCGAGCCCGGCGTTGCGAACAAATGTATCAAACTCGTTCTTGAAACCTGCATCAATCATGAATTCATCGGAAGGCCATTCACATGGTTGCACCGCTGCGTTCCTCGGATCATAAGGATTGGGCTCCCGAATCGCGAGACGGGGACCCCTTTTTCTTGAGGAACCACCATGATAGTTTTTCCTGAACATCTTCATTTTTCTGAAATAATTCTGAAATTTTTAGTGACTCAAAATAAAAGTGAACAAGGATTAACAAAACTCATAGCAACTACTCCTACAAGTGACTAGAGGCCATATCATGCATCAAAACTACTTGGGACCAACTAAAATTAACATGCAAAGCTCAAGAACAGGGTCACCAAGGCAGCAATAATATGCAATGAATAAAGCACTAGAACAAAAACTAATTGGATCAATGGAGGAGTCACATACCAAGGAACAATTCCCCAAAATAGTTTGGTGAATGGGGCTTTGCACAAGGAGATCGAAGAATGCAGCAAAAAGAGCAAGAACACGGGTTTGAGGTGTGGAATGATTTTTTATGGAGGTAGACGAAGGAGATGGTTGCTGGAGAGCCTGCCAGGCTCGCCCAGGGGGTGGGCGCGCCTCCTGGGCTCGTGGCCCACTGGTGCATCCCCCTGACTAGTTATCTATCTCAGAAATTTTTAAATATTCCAAAAAAAATCATACTTGAATTTCAGGGCATTTGGAGAACTTTTATTTTCACGTCACTTTTTTATTGAACGGAAAAAGCAGAAAATAGGAAAATAATGCTATAATTATTATTTTTCTACTAAACAACAGAAAGTAAAAGTTGGGAACAGAAGGTTGTGACTTCTAGATTCATCCATCTCATGGTCATCAAAAGAAATTCGTCAATGAGGTTGATCAAGTCTCCTTGACAAACTTTTTTCCAATCACATAAGACCGGAGAATTTTCGAATAATCACTAGGTTACCTCAACGGGGATGTGCATATCCCCAATAAGTATATCATATTTCATCTTGACAGTAGGAATAAGGCATTCAAAGCTTCCAATAATAATTGATGAAGATTTGTCAATAGCATTAATGCAATGAACTCGATATTGTTTCTTTGGAAAGTGCACCGTGTGCTCATTACCATTAAGATGGAAAGTGACATTGCCTTTGGTGCAATCAATAACAGCCCCTGAAGTGTTTAAAAAGGGTCTTCCAAGGATGACCGCCATGGAATCATCCTCGGGAATATCAAGAATAACAAAGTCCGTTAAGATAGTAACGTTCGCAACCACGACAGGCACATCCTCGCAAATGCCGATAGGTAAAGCAATTGATCTGTCGGCCATTTGCAAAGACATTTCAGTAGGTGTCAACTTATCCAATTCAAGTCTATGATATAAAGAGAGAGGCATAACACTAACACCGGCTCCAAGATCACATAAAGCAGTTCTAACATAATTTCCTTTAATGGAGCAAGGTATAGTGGGCACTCCGGGATCACCTAGTTTCATAGGGGTCCCACCCTTAAAAGTGTAATTAGCAAGCATGGTGGAAATCTCAACATCAGGTATCTTCCTTTTATTACTCACAATATCTTTCATGGACTTAGCATAAGGAGACATTTTAAGCATATCAGTCAAACACATTTGCAAAAAGACAGGTCTAATCATTTCAACAAAGCGCTCAAAATCCTCATCATCCTTTTTCTTGGATGGTTTGGGAGGAAAAGGCATGGGTTTCTGAACCCATGGTTCTCTTTCTTTACCATGCTTCCTAGCAATAAAATCATTCTTATCATATCTCTTGTTCTTAGGTTGTGGGTTATCAAGATCAAGAGCAGGTTCAATCTCCACATCCTTATCATTACTAGGTTGAGCATCAACATGAACATCATTATCAATATTATCACTAGGCTCATGTTCATCACCAGATTGTGTTTCGGCATCAGAAATAGAAACATCATTTGGATTCTTAGGTGTAACAGCAACAGGTTTACTAGCATGCAAGTTCCTATCATCTTTCTTTTTCTTCCTATTACCAGGATGACTAGGTGCATTAGTATTAACTCCTTGAGAATCTTGTTCAATTCTCTTAAGATGGCCCTCAGGATACAAAGGTTCGTGCGTCATTCTACCACCTCTAGCAACAACTCTAACAGAATTATCATTCAATTCATTAAGCAAGTCATTTTGAGCCTTAAGTACTTGTTCTACTTGAGTAGTGACCATAGAAGCATGTTTACCAATAAGCTTAAGATCATTAACATTTCTATCCACACAAGCACCTATATGATTAATCATACGAGCATTTTGTTGCAGTTGTCTGCTAACATAGTCATTAAAACTTTGTTGTTTGGCAACAAAGTTATCAAATTCATCTAAGCATAAGCTAGCAGGTTTATCATAAGGAATATCACTCTCATTGAATCTACAAAGAGAATTTACCTCTACTACATGTGTCGGGTTATCAAGACCATGTATTTCTTCAATAGGTGGTAGATTTTTAACATAATCAGATTTGATACCTTTCTCTTGCATAGATTTCTCGGCTTCTTGCATATCTTCAGGACTGAGGAATAGAATACCTCTTTTCTTCGGAGTTGGCTTCGGAGGTGGTTCGGGAATAGTCCAAGCATTATCATTGCTCAGGATATTATTCAATAGAATTTTAGCTTGTTCCACAGTTCGTTCCCTAAAAACACAACCAGCACAACTACCTAGGTGGTCCCTAGAAGCATTCGTTAGTCCATTATAAAAGATATCAAGTATTTTATTTTTCTTAAGAGGGTGATCAGGCAAAGCATTAAGTAACTGAACAAGCCTCCCCCAAGCTTGTGGGAGACTCTCTTCTTCAATTTGCACAAAGTTATATATATCCGGCAAGGCAGCTTGTTTCTTATGGGCAGGAAAATATTTCTCAGAGAAGTAGTATATCATATCCTGGGGACTACGCACACAACCAGGAGCAAGAGAAGTAAACCAAGTTTTAGGATCACCCTTTAGTGAGAAATGAAACAACTTAAGGATATAGTAATAGCGAATTTTTTCCTCATTAGTGAATAGGGTGGCTATATCATTCAGTTTAGTAAGATGTGCTACAACAGTTTCAGATTCATAACCATGAAAAGGATCAGATTCAACCAAAGTGATTAACTCAGGATCGACAGAGAATTCATAATCCTTATCAGTAACAAAGATGGGTGAAGTAGCAAACTCGGGATCATATTTCATTCTAGCATTCAGAGATTTTTCTTTCCACTTGCGTAATAAATTCTCAAGATCATAGCTATCCTTACAAGCAAGAAAGTCTTCAGCTACCTCTCCCTCCATAACATAACCCTTAGGTATATCAGGCAATTCATATCTAGGAGCGCTAGGTCTAGCAGGTGAAACAGGAGGTTCCAATTCAATAATTTCATCTGTTTCAGAAGTATGATCAGATTCAGGAGTAACTCTAGCAATGTGTGCATCAAGAAATTCACCCAGTGGCATATCATTATCAAGCAAAGCATCATCATAAGCATCATGGATAGCAGAAGTAGCATCATCAAGCACATGCGACATATCAGAATTACTGGTAGGTGGTGGTGTCGCAAATTTACTCATAACTGAAGGTGAATCAAGTGCAGAGCTAGATGGCAGTTCCTTACCTGTCCTCGTAATTGAGGGAAGACTTTAGTTGTTGGATCTCTCGGATTGCTCATAGTGATCAACAGATATAAATCCCAAGTGACTCAGAGAATAGAGTTATGATCCCCGGCAACGGCGCCAGAAAAAGGTCTTGATAACCCACTGATACGTCCATTTTGCATCATGCTTTTATGTTGTTATTTATCGCTTTATGTCCTGTTATTACACATCACGGTACAATACTTATGCCTTTTCTCTCTCATTTTGCAAGTTTTACATGAAGAGGGAGAATGCCGGCAGCTGGAATTCTGGCCTGGAAAAGGAGCAAGTTTGAGATACCTATTCTGTGCAACTTCAAAAGCCTTGAAAATCAATGTGGATTTGTTTTGGAATTTATAAAAAATACTGGGCGAAAGAAGTACCAGAGGGGATCCACCAGGAGGCCACAAGCCTGTTAGGCGCGGGCTACCCCCTCGTCGCGCCTAGGGGGCTTGTGGGCTCCCAGTTGGCCCTCTGGCCCCCCCTCTTTTGCTATAAGGAGGGTTTCATTCCAGAAAAAAAAAATCGACATGAGGCTTTCGAGAGGAATCGCCGCCGCCACGAGGCGGAACTTGAGCAGAACCAGTCTAGAGCTCCGGCAGGGTCGTCCTGCCGGGGAAACTTCCCTCCCGGAGGGGGAAATTGTCGCCATGTAGTCATGTGAATTTGGTATTCATTCGATATTTTGATGCGTTGTATGTTGTTTTTCCTCTAGTGGTGTTATGTGAACGTCCACTACATAAAACTTCACCATTATTTGGGCCTAGAGGAAGGCATTGGGTGTTGGAAATATGCCCTAGAGGCAATGATAAAATGGTTATTGTCATATTTCCTTGTTCATGATAATCGTTTATTGTTCATGCTATAATTGTATTAACAGGAAACAGTAATACATGTGTGAATAAATAGATCACAATGTGTCCCTAGCAAGCCTCTAGTTGGCTAGCTCGTTAATCAATAAATGATCATGGTTTCCTGACCATGGACATTAGAAGTCATTAATAACGGGATCACATCATTGGGAGAATGATGTGATGGACAAGACCCAATCCTAAGCATAGCACTAGATCGTATTGTTCGTATGCTAAAGATTTTCTAATGTCAAGTGTCTTTTCCTTCGACCGTGAGATTGTGCAACTCCCGGATACCGTAGGAGTGCTCTGGGTGTATCAAACGTCACAACGTAACTGGGTGACTATAAAGGTGCACTATGGGTACCTATGAAAGTGTCTATTGGGTTGGTACGAATCGAGATCGGGATTTGTCACTCCGTGTGACGGAGAGGTATCTGTGGGCCTACTCGGTAGAACATCATCATGAGCTCAATGTGACTAAGGAGTTAGTCACAGGATGACGTGCTACGGAACGAGTAAAGATACTTACCGGTAATGAGATTGAACAAGGTATAGGTATACCGACGATCGAATCTCGGGCAAGTTCTATACCAACAGACACAGGGAATTGTATACGGGATTGATTGAATCCTTGACATCGTGGTTCATCCAATGAGATAATCGTGGAACATGTGGGAGCCACCATGGGTATCCAGATCCCGCTGATGGTTATTGGTCGGAGAGCGTCTCGGTCATGTGTGCATGCTTCCCGAACCCGTAGGGTCTACACACTTAAGGTTCGATGACGCTAGGGTTATAGGGAAATGTTATACGAGGTTACCGAAAGTTGTTCGGAGTCCCGGATGAGATCATGGACGTCACGATGACCTCCGGAATGGTCCGGAGGTAAAGATTGATATATAGGATGGATGGTTTGGGCACCAGAAATTTTTCGGGCGTCACCGGTAGCGTACCGGGACCACCGGAAATGGTCCCGGGGGTCCACCGGGAGGGGCCACCAGCCCCAAGAGGTAGCATGGGCCAAAAGGTGGAGGGCAACCAGCCCAAAGTGGGCTGGTGCGCCTCCCAAAAGGGGCCCAAGGCGCAAGAGGTGGAGAGGGGGGGAAACCCTAGGCGCTGGTGGGCCTAAGGCCCACCAAGGGGTGCGCCACCCCCTCCCCCTGCCCTAGCCGCCGCACCTCCCATCTGGGGGGCTGCCACACCACCTAGGGTGGGAATCCTAGGGGTGGCACCCCCTCCCCTCCCCCTATATATAGGGAGGGGTTTGGGGCTGTTTTGCACATCGTTTCTTCTCTCCCCCGGCGCAGCCCTGCTCCCCTCCTTCCTCCTCCTCCCACGGTGCTTTGCGAAGCCCTGCCGGGAGACCTCGTCTCTCCATGGACACCACGTCGTCGTGCTGCCGGAGATCTTGCCCAACCTCTCCCTCCTCCTTGCTGGATCAAGGTGCGGGAGACGTCACCGGGCTGCACGTGTGTTGAACGCGGAGGTGCCGTGGTTCGGCACTAGATCAGAATCACACCACGATCTGAATCGCCGCGAGTACGACTCCATCAACCGCGTTCTAGCAACGCTTCCGCTTAGCGATCTTCAAAGGTATGAAGATGCACTCGCCCCTCCCTCGTTGCTGGTCTCTCCATAGGAATATCTGAATATGGCGTAGGAAAATTTTGAATTTATGCTACGTTACCCAACAGTGGCATCCGAGCCAGGCTTTCTATGCGTAGATTCTATGCACGAGTAGAACACAAAAGGTTGTGGGCGATGATTTTTCAATTGCTTGACGCTACTAGTCTTATTATTTTCCGGCGGTATTGTGGGATGAAGCGGCCCGGACCGACCTTACACATACGCTTACGTGAGACTGGTTCCACCGACAGACATGCACACCATGCATAAAGGTGGCTAGCGGGTGTCTGTCTCTCCCACTCTAGTCGGATTGGATTTGATGAAAAGGGTCCTTATGAAAGGTAAATAGCTTTGGCATATCATCGTTGTGGCTGTCACTTAGGTAAGAAGGCATTCTTGCTAGAAACCCAAATCAGCCACGTAAAACTTGCAACAACAATTAGAGGACGTCTAACTTGTTTTTGCAGGGTTTGACATGTGATGTGATATGGCCAAAGTTGTGATGTTGCATGTGTGATGTATGAGATGATCATGTTATTGTAATAGGATTAACGACTTGCATGTCGATGAGTATGACAACAGGCAGGAGCCATAGGAGTTGTCTTAATTTATTGTATGAGATGCAATGCCAAGTGTTTACTACTTTTACTTCATTGCTAACGGTTAGCTATAGTAGTAGTGATAGTATTAGTTGGCATGACGACTTCATGGAGACATGATGATGGAGATCATGTTGATGGAGATCATGGTGGCATGCCGGTGACAATGATGATCATGCGATGCCTGAAGATGGAGATCGACAGAGCAAAGATGATAATGGCCATATCATGTCACTATATGATTGCATGTGATGTTTATCATGTTTTTCATCTTAGTGCTTAGAACGACGGTAGCATAATAAGATGATCCCTCTTAAAATTTTGAGAACGTATTCCCCTAAGTGTGCACCATTGCGAAGGATCGTTGTCTCGAAGCACCACGTGATGATCGGGTGTGATAGATTCTAACGTTCGCATACAACGGGTGTAAGCCAGATTTACACACGCGAAACACTTAGGTTGACTCGACGAGCTTAGCATGTACAGACATGACCTCGAATACAAGAGACTGAAAGGTCGAACATGAGTTATATGGTTGAATACGATCAGCATGAAGTTGCTCACCATGACGACTAGTCCGTCTCACGTGATGATCGGACACGGGTTAGTCAACATGGATCGTCTATCACTTAGATGACTAGAGGGATGTCGATTTAAGTGGGAGTTCATACTTAATTTGATTAAATGAACTTAATTGTCATGAACTTAGTCTGAAAGTTGTCTTTATATATATTGTAGATGGCCAACGTCAACCTCAATTTCAACGCTTTCCTAGAGAAAAACAAGTTGAAAGATGATGGTAGCAACTATGCGGACTGGGTCCGTAACTTGAAGCTCATCCTTGAAGCAGCTAAAAAGGCTTATGTCCTTGATGCGCCGCTAGGTGACCCTCCTGCTCCCGCTGCAGCCCAGGACATTCTAAACGTCTGGCAAACGCGGAGTGATGACTACTCTCTGGTTAGGTGTGGCATGTTATACAGTTTGGAAACGGGGCTCCAAAGGTGTTTTGAGCAACACGGTGCATACGAGATGTTCCAAGAGCTGAAACTAGTTTTCCAAGCTCATGTCAGTTGGCTAGCTCGTTAATCAATAAATGATCATGGTTTCCTGATCATGGACATTAGAAGTCATTAATAACGGGATCACATCATTGGGAGAATGATGTGATGGACAAGACCCAATCCTAACCATAGCATTAGATCATATTGTTCGTATGCTAAAGATTTTCTAATGTCAAGTGTCTTTTCCTTCGACCGTGAGATTGTGCAACTCCCGGATACCGTAGGAGTGCTTTGGGTGTATCAAACGTCACAACGTAACTGGGTGACTATAAAGGTGGACTATGGGTACCTCTGAAAGTGTCTGTTGGGTTGGTACGAATCGAGATCGGGATTTGTCACTCCGTGTGACGGAGAGGTATCTGTGGGCCTACTCGGTAGAACATCATCATGAGCTCAATGTGACTAAGGAGTTAGTCACAGGATGACGTGCTACGGAACGAGTAAAGATACTTACCAGTAATGAGATTGAACAAGGTATAGGTATACCGACGATCGAGTCTCGGGCAAGTTCTATACCAACAGACACAGGGAATTGTATACGGGATTGATTGAATCCTTGACATCGTGGTTCATCCAATGAGATAATCGTGGAACATGTGGGAGCCACCATGGGTATCCAGATCCCGCTGATGGTTATTGGTCGGAGAGCGTCTCGGTCATGTGTGCATGCTTCCCGAACCCATAGGGTCTACACACTTAAGGTTCGATGACGCTAGGGTTATAGGGAAATGTTATACGAGGTTACCAAAAGTTGTTCGGAGTCCCGGATGAGATCCCGGATGTCACGATGACCTCCGGAATGGTCCGGAGGTAAAGATTGATATATAGGATGGATGGTTTCGACACCAGAAATGTTTCGGGCGTCACCGGTAGCGTACCGGGACCACCGAAAATGGTCCCGGGGGTCCACCAGGAGGGGCCACAAGCCCCAAGAGGTAGCATGGGCCAAAAGGTGGAGGGCAACCAGCCCAAAGTGGGCTGGTGCGCCTCCCAAAAGGGGCCCAAGGCGCAAGAGGTGGAGAGGGGGGAAACCCTAGGCGCTGGGCCTAAGGCCCACCAAGGGGTGCGCCACCCCCTCCCCCTGCCCTAGCCGCCGCACCTCCCATCTGGGAGGCTGACACACCACCTAGGGTGGGAATCCTAGGGGTGGCACCCCCTCCCCTCCCCCTATATATAGGGAGGGGTTTGGGGCTGTTTTGCACATCGTTTCTTCTCTCCCCCGGCGTAGCCCTGCTCCCCTCCTTCCTCCTCCTCCCACGGTGCTTTGCGAAGCCCTGCCGGGAGACCTCGTCTCTCCATGGACACCACGTCGTCGTGCTTCCGGAGATCTTCCCCAACCTCTCCCTCCTCCTTGCTGGATCAAGGTGCGGGAGACGTCACCGGGCTGCACGTGTGTTGAACGCGGAGGTGCCGTGGTTCGGCACTAGATCAGAATCACACCGCGATCTGAATCGCCGCGAGTACGACTCCATCAACCGCGTTCTAGCAACGCTTCTGCTTAGTGATCTTCAAAGGTATGAAGATGCACTCACCCCTCCCTCGTTGCTGGTCTCTCCATAGGAATTTCTGAATATGGCGTAGGAAAATTTTGAATTTATGCTACGTTACCCAACAGTGGCATCCGAGCCAGGCTTTCTATGCGTAGATTCTATGCACGAGTAGAACACAAAAGGTTGTGGGCGATGATTTTTCAATTGCTTGACGCTACTAGTCTTATTCTTTTCCGGCAGTATTGTGGGATGAAGCGGCCCGGACCGACCTTACACATACGCTTACGTGAGACTGGTTCCACCGACAGACATGCACACCATGCATAAAGGTGGCTAGCGGGTGTCTGTCTCTCCCACTCTAGTCGGATTGGATTTGATGAAAAGGGTCCTTATGAAAGGTAAATAGCTTTGGCATATCATCGTTGTGGCTGTCACGTAGGTAAGAAGGCATTCTTGCTAGAAACCCAAATCAGCCACGTAAAACTTGCAACAACAATTAGAGGACGTCTAACTTGTTTTTGCAGGGTTTGACATGTGATGTGATATGGCCAAAGTTGTGATGTTGCATGTGTGGTGTATGAGATGATCATGTTATTGTAATAGGATTCACGACTTGCATGTCGATGAGTATAACAACAGGCAGGAGCCATAGGAGTTGTCTTAATTTATTGTATGAGATGCAATGCCAAGTGTTTACTACTTTTACTTCATTGCTAACGGTTAGCTATAGTAGTAGTGATTGTATTAGTTGGCGTGACGACTTCATGGAGACATGATGATGGAGATCATGTTGATGGAGATCATGGTGGCATGCCGGTGACAATGATGATCATGCGATGCCTGAAGATGGAGATCGAAGGAGCAAAGATGATAATGGCCATATCATGTCACTATATGATTGCATGTGATGTTTATCATGTTTTTCATCTTAGTGCTTAGAACGACGGTAGCATAATAAGATGATCCCTCTTAAAATTTTGAGAACGTATTCCCCTAAGTGTGCACCGTTGCGAAGGATCGTTGTCTCGAAGCACCACGTGATGATCGGGTGTGATAGATTCTAACGTTCGCATACAACGGGTGTAAGCCAGATTTACACACGCGAAACACTTAGGTTGACTCGACGAGCTTAGCATGTACAGACATGACCTCGAATACAAGAGACCGAAAGGTCGAACATGAGTTATATGGTTGAATACGATCAGCATGAAGTTGCTCACCATGACGACTAGTCCGTCTCACGAGATGATCGGACACGGGTTAGTCAACATGGATCGTCTATCACTTAGATGACTAGAGGGATGTCGATTTAAGTGGGAGTTCATACTTAATTTGATTAAATGAACTTAATTGTCATGCACTTAGTCTGAAAGTTGTCTTTATAAATATTGTAGATGGCCAACGTCAACCTCAATTTCAACGCTTTCCTAGAGAAAAACAAATTGAAAGATGATGGTAGCAACTATGCGGACTGGGTCCGCAACTTGAAGCTCATCCTTGAAGCAGCTAAAAAGGCTTATGTCCTTGATGCGCCGCTAGGTGACCCTCCTGCTCCCGCAGCAGCCCAGGACATTCTAAACGTCTGGCAAACGCAGAGTGATGACTACTCTCTGGTTAGGTGTGGCATGTTATACAGTTTGGAAACGGGGCTCCAAAGGCGTTTTGAGCAACACGGTGCATACGAGATGTTCCAAGAGCTGAAACTAGTTTTTCAAGCTCATGTCCTTGTCGAGAGATATGAAGTCTCCGACAAGTTCTTTAGTTGTAAGATGGAGGAGAACAGTTCTGTCAGTGAGCACATACTCAAAATGTCTCGGTTACACGGTCGTCTCACTTCACTTGGAGTCGAACTTCTGGATGATGCTATAATTGACAGAATCCTCCAGTCTCTCCCACCAAGCTACAAAGATTTTGTGCTGAACTACAACATGCAAGGGATGGAGAAGACCATTCCCGAGTTGTACTCGATGCTCAAGTCTGCAGAAGTAGAAATCAAGAAAGAGCATCAAGTGTTGATGGTCAACAAGACCACCGGTTTCAAGAAGGGCATGGGTAAGAAGAACTTCAAGAAAGACGGCAAAGTCGTTGCCGCGCTCGGTAAGCCAGATACCGGGAAGAAGAAAAAGAATGGACCCAATCCTGAGACTGAGTGATTCTATTGCAAGGGAAAAGGTCACTGGAAGCGGAACTGCCCCAAGTACTTAGCGAACAAGAAGGCCGGCAATGTTAAAGGTATATGTGATATACATGTTATTGATGTGTACCTTACCTGCGCTCGTAGTAGCTCCTGGGTATTTGATACCGGTGTTGTTGCTCACATTTGCAACTCAAAGCAGGAACTACGGAATAAGCGGAGACTGGCCAAGGACGAGGTGATGATGTGCGTCGGGAATGGCTCCAAGGTCGATGTGATCGCCGTCGGCATGCTACCTCTACATCTACCGTCGGGATTGGTTTTAAACATTAATAATTGTTATTTAGCACCAGCTTTGAGCATGAATATTGTATCAGGGTCTTGTTTAATGCGAGATGGCTACTCATTTAAGTTAGAGAATAATGGTTGTTCTATTTATATGAGTGATATGTTTTATGGCATGCTCCGCTGGTGAATGGTTTATTCTTGATGAATCTCAATCGTGATGTTACACATATTCATAGTGTGAGTACCAAAAGATGTAAAGTTGATAATGATAGTCCCACATACTTGTGGCACTACCGCCTTGGTCATATCGGTGTTAAGCGCATGAAGAAGCTCCATACTGATGGACTATTAGAGTCTCTTGACTTTGAATCATTTGACACATGTGAACCGTGCCTCATGGGCAAGATGACTAAGACTCCATTCTCAGGAATAATGGAGAGAGCGGCCGACTTATTGGAAATAATACATACTGATGTGTGTGGTCCAATGAACGTTGAAGCTCGCGGTGGCTACCGTTATGTTCTCACTATCACCGATGATTTGAGTAGGTATGGGTATATCTACTTGATGAAGCACAAATCTGAGACATTTGAAAAGTTCAAGAAATTTCATAGTGAGGTTGAGAATCAACGTGACAGAAAAATTAAGTGTCTACGATCCGATCGTGGAGGAGAATATTTGAGTCACGAGTTTGGCACACACCTAAGGAAGTGTGGAATCTTTTCAAACTAACGCCGCCTGGCACACCGCAATGCAACGGAGTGTCTGAACGTCGTAATCGCACTTTATTAGATATGGTACGATCTATGATGTCTCTTACCGACTTACCCCTATCATTTTGGGGATACGTATTAGAAACTGCAGCATTCACTTTAAATAGGGCACCGTCTAAATCCGTTGAGATGACACCGTATGAACTATGGTTTGGCAAGAAACCTAAGCTGTCGTTTCTCAAAGTTTGGAGCTGCGATGCTTATGTGAAGAAACTTCAACCAGAGAAGCTCGAACCCAAAGCGGAGAAATGTGTATTCATAGGATACCCTAAGGAAACTATTGGGTATACCTTCTATCTTAGATCCGAAGGTGAAACCTTTGTTGCCAAGAACGGATCCTTTCTAGAGAAAGAGTTTCTCTCGAAAGAGGTAAGCGGGAGGAAAGTAGAACTTGATGAGGTAATTACACCCCCTCTCGAACCAGAAAATAGTGCAGCGCGGGAAATTGTTCGTGTGGCACCTACGCCAACTGAAGAGGAAGTTAATGATGATGATCATGAAGCTTCGGATCAAGTTGCTACCGAACCGCGAAGGTCCACAAGGGTACACTCCGCACCAGAGTGGTATGGCAACCCGGTGATGGAAATCATGTTGTTAGACAACGGTGAACCTTCGAACTATGAGGAAGCAATGGCGGGCCCAGATTCCAACAAATGGCTTGAGGCTATGAAATCCGAGATAGGATCAATGTATGAGAACAAAGTATGGACTTTGGTGGACTTGCCTGATGATCGGCGAGCCATAGAAAATAAATGGATCTTCAAGAAGAAGACTGATGCAAACGGAAATGTGACCGTTTATAAAGCTCGACTTGTCGCAAAGGGTTTTCGACAAATTCAAGGAGTTGACTACGAGGCGACTTTCTCTCCCGTAGTGAAGGTGAAGTCAGTCTGAATCATGTTAGCAATTGCCGCTTTTCATGATTATGAAATTTAGCAAATGGACGTCAAAACAGCGTTCCTTAACGGGAATCTTAAGGAAGAGTTGTATATGATGCAACCAGAAGGTTTTGTCGACCCTAAGGGCGCTAACAAAGTGTGCAAGCTCTAGCGCTCCATCTATGGGCTGGTGCAAGCATCTCGGAGTTGGAACATTCGCTTTAATGAGGTGATTAAAGTGTTTGGGTTCATACAGGTTTATGGAGAAGCCTGTCTATACAAGAAAGTGGGTGGGAGCTCTGTAGCTTTCCTCATACTGTATGTGGATGACATATTATTGATGGGGAATAATATAGAGATGTTGGAGAGCATAAAGGCATATTTGAACAAGAGTTTTTCGATGAAGGACCTTGGAGAAGCTGGATACATATTAGGCATCAAGATCTATAGAGATAGATCGAGACGCCTCATAGGTATTTCACAAAGTACATACCTTGACAAGATATTGAAGAAGTTCAATATGGAAAACTAAAAGAAGGGGTTCTTGCTAGTTTTGCAAGGTGTGAGATTGAGTAAGACTCAGTCACCGACCATGGCAGCAGACAGAGAGAAGATGAGTATTGTCCCCTACGCTTCAGTCGTATGCTCTGTAATGTATGCCATCCTTGACATCATGGTTCATCCGATGAGATCATCATGGAACATGTGGGAGCCACCATGGGTATCCAGATCCCGCTGATGGTTATTGACCGGAGAGCGTCTTGGTCATGTCTGCATGCTTCTCGAACCCGTAGGGTCTACACACTTAAGGTTCGATGACGCTAGGGTTATAGGGAAATGTTATACGAGGTTACCGAAAGTTGTTCGGAGTCCCGAATGAGATCTCGGACGTCACGAGGAGCTCCGGAATGGTCCGGAGGTAAAGATTGATATATAGGATGGATGATTTTGGACACCGGAAATGTTTCGGGCGTCACCGGTAGCGTATGGGGACCACCGAAAATGGTCCCGGAGGTCCACCGAGAGGGGCCACCAACCCCAAGAGGTAGCATGGGCCAAAAGGTGGAGGGCAACCAGCCCAAAGTGGGCTGGTGCGCCTCCCACAAAGGGGCCCAAGGCGCAGGAGGTGGAGAGGGGGAAACCCTAGGCGCTGGTGGGCCTAAGGCCCACCTAGGGGTGTGCCACCCCCTCCCCCTGCCCTGGCCGCCGCACCTCCCATCTGGGGGGGGGGGGCTACCGCACCACCTAGGGTGGGAACCCCCTCCCCTCCTCCTATATATAGGGAGGGGTTTGGGGCTGTTTTGCACATCGTTTCTTCTCTCCCTCGGCGCAGCCCTGCTCCCCTCCTTCCTCCTCCTCCCACGGTGCTTGGCGAAGCCCTGCCGGGAGACCTCGTCTCTCCATCGACACCATGCCGTCGTGCTGCCGGAGATCTTCCCCAACCTCTCCCTCCTCCTTGCTGGATCAAGGTGCAAGAGACGTCACCGGGCTACACGTGTGTTGAACGCGGAGGTGCCGTGGTTCGGCACTAGATCAGAATCACACCGCGATCTGAATCGCCGCGAGTACGACTCCATCAACCGCGTTCTAGCAACGCTTCCACTTAGCGATCTTCAAAGGTATGAAGATGCACTCACCCCTCTCTCGTTGCTGGTCTCTCCATAGGAAGATCTGAATATGGCGTAGGAAAATTTTGAATTTATGCTACGTTACCCCAACATTGGGATGTAGTAAGTAGATGATGGGTTGCTAGAGTGACAGAAGCTTAAACCCTAGTTTATGCGTTGCTTCGTAAGGGGATGATTTGGATCCACTAGTTTAATGCTATGGTTAGACTTTGTCTTAATTCTTCTTTCGTAGTTGCGGATGCTTGCGAGAGGGGTTAATCATAAGTGGGAGGTTTGTCCAAGTAAGGGCAGCACCCAAGCACCGGTCCACCCACATATCAAACTATCAAAGTAGCGAACGTGAATCATATGAACATGATGAAAACTAGCTTGACATAAATTCCCATGTGTCCTTGGGAGCGCTTTACCTCCTATAAGAGTTTGTCCAGGCTTGTCCCTTGCTACAAAAGGGATTGGGCCACTTTGCTGCACCTTTGTTACTATTGTTACTTGCTACTTGCTAAGAATCATCTTATCACACAACTATCTGTTACCGATAATTTGAGTGCTTGCAGAGATTACCTTGCTAAAAACCACTTGTCAGATTCTTCTGCTCCTTGTTGGGTTCGACACTCTTACTTATCGAAAGGACTACGATAGATCCCCTATACTTGTGGGTCATCAAGACTCTTTTCTGGCGTCGTTGCCGCGGAGTGAAGCGCCTTTGGTAAGTGGAATTTGGTAAGGAAATATTTATATAGTGTGTTGAAATTTATAATCACTTGTCACTATATCCTTTGAGGAGCTTGTTTGGGGTATCTTCACCTCGAACATAAGCACAAGGAGTTGCTCCTCAACCTGCTGAACCTACTGAAAATACTTGTTATGAATTTCCTTCGGGTATGCTTGAGAAACTGCTGGCTAATCCTTTTACAGGAGATGGAACATCACATCCCGACTTGCATCTAATCTATGTAGATGAAGTTTGTGGTTTATTTAAGCTTGCTGGTTTGCCCGAGGATGAGGTCAAGAAGAAGGTCTTTCCCTTATCTTTGAGGGATAAAGCATTGACATGGTATAGGCTATGTGATGATACTGGATCATCGAACTACAACCGGTTGAAATTGGAATTTCATCAAAAGTTTTATCCTATGCATCTAGTACATCGTGATCGGAATTATATTTATAATTTTTGGCTTCGTGACAGAGAAAGCATCGCTCAAGCTTGGGGGAGGCTTAAATCAATGTTATATTCATGCCCCAACCATGAGCTCTCGAGAGAAATTATCATTCAGAACTTCTATGCTCGGCTTTCTCATGATGATCGCACCATGCTTGACACTTCTTGTACCGGTTCTTTTATGAAGAGAGATATTGACTTCAGATGGAATTTATTGGAAAGAATTAAACGCAACTTTGAATATTGGGAGTTTGATGAAGGTAAGGAGTCAGGTATGAATTTCAAGTTTGACTGCGTTAAATCCTTTGTCGAAACTAATACTTTTTGTGATTTTAGCGCTAAATATGGACTTGACTCTGAGATAGTAGCTTCATTGTGTGAATCATTTGCCGCTCATATTGATCTCCCTAAAGAGAAGTGGTTTAAATATCATCCTCCCTTAGAAGTCAATGTAGTTAAACCCAATCTAGTTGAAGAGAAAGTCATCGCTTATAATGATCCTATTGTTCCCAGTGCTTACATTGAGAAACCACCTTTCCCTGTTAGGATAAAGGATCATTCTAAAGTTTCAACTATGATACGTAGGGGATACATTTGAACACCTACACCCCCTGAGAAAATTAGAGTTGAACCTAGCATGCTATTATCAAATATTTCCTGTCCGACAATGTTGATGGCCATGATATTCACTTCTGTGAAGATGCTGCTAGAATTGCTAAACCACATGCTAGAGACAAACATAGGCCTATTGTTGGCACGCTTGTTGTTTCTGTTAAGATAGGAGATCATTGTTATCATGGTTTATGTGATGTGGGTGCTAGTGTTATTGCAATACCTCAATCCTTATATGATGAAATTAAAGACGATATTGCACCTGTTGAGATGGAACCTATTAATGTCACTATTCAGCTTGCCAATAGAGATACTATCTGCCCTTTGGGAATTGTTAGGGATGTTGAAGTCTTGTGTGGTAAAACGAAGTATCCTGCTGATTTTCTCGTTCTTGCTACCACACAAGATACCTTTTGTCCCATCATATTTGGCAGACCTTTCCTCAATACTGTCAATGCTCATATTGACTGTGAAAAGCAAACTGTCACTGTTGGCTTTGAAGGTGTGTCACATGAGTTCAATTTCTCCAAGTTTGGTAGACAACCTCATGAAAAAGAGTTGCCTAGTAAGGATGAAATTATTGCTCTAGCTTCTATGGTGTGCCCCCTACTGATCCTTTAGAGCAATACTTCCTTGAGCATGAAAATCATATGCATATGGATGAAAGGAATGAGATAGATAGAGTTATCTTTGAACAACTTCCTATCCTTAAGAATAATTTGCGTGTTGAACTGCTTGGAGATCCACCCCCACCAAAAGGTGATCCTGTGTTCGAGCTTAAACAGTTGCCTGATACTCTTAAGTATGCTTATCTTGATGAAAAAGAGATATATCATGTTATTATTAGTGCTAGCCTCTCAGAGCATGAAGAAAACAAGTTACTAAAAACTCTTAGGAAGCACCGTGCTGCTATTGGATATACTCTTGATGATCTTAAGGGCATTAGTCCCACTCTATGCCAGCACAAGATTAAAACCGATCCTGATTACAAACCAGTTGTCGATCATCAACGAAGGTTAAATCCTAAGATGAAAGAGGACGCGGGTATTATCATCCTGTTGCTCATGGTGATTGGGTGAGTCCGGTGCATTGCGTCCCTAAGAAGGGAGGTATTACCGTTGTCCCTAATGATAAGGATGAATTGATCCCACAGAGGATTATTACTCGCTATAGGATGGTGATCGATTTTAGGAAATTGAATAAAGCCACTAGGAAAGATCATTGCCCTTTGCCTTTTATCGACCAAATGCTAGAAAGACTGTCTAAACACACACACTTCTACTTTCTAGATGGTTATTCTGGTTTCTCCCAAATACCTGTTGCACAATCTGATCAGGAGAAAACCACTTTCACCTGCCCTTTCGGTACCCTTGTTTACAGACGTATGCCTTTTGGCTTATGTAATGCGCCTGCCACCTTTCAAAGATGTATGATGGCTATATTCTTTGACTTTTGTGAAAAGATTGTTGAGGTTTTCATGGATGACTTCTCCGTTTACGGGTCTTCTTTTGATGATTGCCTCAGCAACCTTGTTCGAGTTTTGCAGAGATGTAAAGATACCAATCTTGTCTTGAATTGGGAGAAGTGCCACTTTATGGTTAATGAAGGCATCGTCTTAGGACATAAAATTTCTGAAAGAGGTATTGAAGTCGATAAGGTTAAAGTTGATGCGATCGAGAAAATGCCATGCCCCACAGATATCAAAGGTATAAGAAGTTTCCTTGGTCATGCTGGTTTCTATAGAAGGTTCATTAAAGACTTCTCTAAGATTTCTAGGCCTCTTACCAATCTCTTGCAAAAGGATATTCCTTTTATTTTTTACGATGATTGTGAGGAAGCCTTCGAAATACTGAAGAAGGCCTTGATAACTGCGCCTATTGTTCAACCACCTGATTGGAACTTACCTTTTGAAATTATGTGTGATGCTAGTGATTATGTTGTTGGCGTTGTCCTAGGACAAAGAGTTGATAAGAAGTTGAATGTTATTCACTATGCTAGTAAAACTCTAGACAGTGCCCAAAGAAACTATGCTACTACTGAAAAGGAATTTTTAGCAGTCGTGTTTGCATGTGAAAAGTTCAGATCTTACATAGTTGATTCCAAAGTCACTATTCACACTGATCATGTTGCTATTAAATACCTCATGGAAAAGAAAGACGCTAAACCTAGACTTATCAGATGGTTCTCTTGCTACAAGAATTTGATTTGCATGTTGTCGATAGGAAGGGTGCTGAGAACCCAGTAGCAGATAACTTGTCTAGGTTGGAGAATGTTCTTGATGACCCACAACCTATTGATGATAGCTTTCCTGATGAGCAATTGAATGTCATCAATACTTCACGTAGTACACTGTGGTATGTTGATTATGCAAATTATATCGTTGACAAATATATACCACCTAGTTTCACATACCAGCAAAAGAAGAAATTCTTCTTTGATTTGAGACATTACTTTTGGGATGATCCTCACCTTTGTAAGGAAGGAGTAGATGGTGTTATTAGACGTCGTGTACCTGAATATGAACAGGGACAGATCCGACAGAAGTGTCACTCTGAGGCTTACGGAAGACACCATGTGGGAGATAGAACTGCACACAAGGTATTACAATCAGGTTTCTATTGGCCCACTCTCTTCAAGGATGCCCGTAAGTTTGTCTTGTCTTGTGATGAATGTCAAAGAATAGGTAATATGAGTAAACGTCAGGAAATTCCTATGAATTATTCACTTGTCATTGAACCATTTGATGTTTGGGGTTTTGATTATATGGGACTTTTTCCAAAATCCAACGGGTATACTCATATCCTAGTTGATGTTGATTACGTTACTAAGTGGGTAGAAGCTATCCCAACTAGTAGTGCTGATCAGAACACCTCTATCAGGATGCTTAAAGAAATTATTTCCCCTAGATTTGGAGCCCCTAGATATCTAATGACTGATGGTGGTTCACATTTCATTCATGGTGTTTTCCGTAAAACGCTTGCTAAGTATGATGTCAACCATAGAATTGCATCCCCCTATCATCCTCAGTCCAGCGGTCAAGTAGAGCTAAGTAATAGAGAGATTAAACTAATTCTGCAAAAGACTGTCAACAGGTCTAGAAAGAATTGGTCTAAGAAGCTCGATGATGCACTGTGGGCTTATAGAACTGCTTATAAGAATCCCATGGGCATGTCTCCGTACAAAATGGTTTATGGTAAAGCATGTCATTTACCTCTTGAGCTAGAGTATAAGGCTTATTGGGCAATCAAAGAGCTCAACTTTGATTTCAAACTTGCTGGTGAGAAGAGGTTATTTGATATTATCTCACTTGATGAATGGAAAGCTTAGGCATATGAAAATGCCAAGTTGTTCAAAGAAAAGGTTAAGAGGTGGCATGATAAAAGGATACATATCACAGAGCTCGAAGGTATAAATCAAAGATTGATGGCCCTCTTGGAATCAAAAGACAAAACAACTCCACCACCATGACCTCCGAAGGAAGACAACTAAGCACGGGTATGGGCAATCCCCTTGTCTTGTGCCAAGCTTGGGGGAGTTGCCCCGGTATCGTATCACCATCACATCTTTTGCCTTTACCTTTTCTTAGTTCGATCCTTTTTGGTTTTATCTTTCTCTAGTAGAATAAAGTCCTTAGTGTTTTAGGCTTGAGTTTTGCTTTGTGTCACCCCGATGTATTCGAGTTCATGAGTCATATAATAAAGAGTGTTTTATTTAAGGGCCTTGCTTCATGCCATGATCTGAAAAAAAAAGAATGATGAAAGAACAAAAGCATGAAAGATCATGTCATGATCTTATGGGAAGTGATGGCTTCACATATAAAAATAATGTTGATTGAAACTTGTCGTGGGTGGACAAACGTAGACCTTGGTCATTGTTACAATTAATAGGAAGTAATAAGGAAAGAGAGGTTCACATATAAATATATCATCTTTGACACCATTTATGATTGTGAACACTCACTAAACTATTGCATGCTTAGAAGTAGATGTTGAACAAGGAAGACAACATAATGAATTATGCTTGCTTGGTTCCGAACGATGATTATATGACTAGAGATCCCTTGGCATGTGACGATTGCTTCCACCCCATATCAGCCAAAACTCCCGCACCAAGTAGAGATACTACTTGTGCATCCATAAACCTTCAACCCAGTTTTGCCATGAGAGTCTACCATACCTACCTATGGATTGAATAAGATCCCTCAAGTAAGTTGTCATCGGTGAAAGCAATAAAAATTGCTCCCTAAATATGTATGATCTATTAGTGTGTGGAAAATAAGCTTTGTACGAACCTGTGATGAGGAAGACATAAAAGCGACAAACTGCATAATAAAGTTCTTTATCACATGAGGCAATATAAAGTGACGTTCCTTCACACTAAGAGGTCACACATCCAAATCTCAAAAGCGCATGACAACCTCTGCTTCCCTCTACGAAGGGCCTATCTTGTACCTTTACTTTTTGCCCTTGAAAGAGTCATGGTGATCTACACCAATTCCTTATTTCACCTTTATCTTGGCTAACGTCATATGCTAGGGAAAGATCTATATTCATATGTCAACTTGGAAGTAAGTATTCATGAATTATTATTGTTGACATTACCCTTGAGGTAAGCAGTTGGGAGGCGAAACTTTAAGCCCCTATCTTTCTCTGTGTCCGACTGAAACTTTGATCTCATGAGTAACACGTGAGTTGTAGCAATTGTAGAAGACAAAAGGATGATTGAGTATGTGGATTTGCTTTACAAGCTCTTATTCCGCCCTTTCCTATGTTATAATAAATTGCAATTGCTTCAATGACTAAAGGCTATTGGTTGTTAATTCTCAATAAAGTTCTTGATCCATACTTTACTTTGTGAAGGAATTATCACTTTAGCATAAGAGATTATATGATGATATTGCTGTTCTAATTATGATCATGATGCCTGCATGTCCATATCTTGTTTTGTCGACACCTCCCTCTCTAAACATGTGGGCATATTTATTGATCTCGGTTTCCGCTTGAGGACAAGCGAAGTCTAAGCTTGGGGGAGTTGATACGTCCATTTTGCATCATGCTTTTATGTTGTTATTTATTGCTTTATGGGTTGTTGTTACAATTCACGGTACAATACTTATGCCTTTTCTCTCTTATTTTGCAAGGTTTACATGGAGAGGGAGAATGTCGGCAGCTGGAATTCTGGCCTGAAAAAGGAGCAAGTTTGAGATACTATGTTGTGCAACTCCAAAAGCTGTGAAAATCAACAAGGATTTATTTTGGAATTTATAAAAAATACTGGGCGGAAGAAGTACCAGATGGGAGCCACCAGGAGGCCAAAAGCCTGCTAGGCGCGACCTACCCCCTCGTCGCACCTAGGGGGCTTATGGGCACCCAGTTGGCCCTCTGCCCCCCCCCCCCCGCTTTTGCTATTAGGAGGGTTTCATTCCAGAAAAATTGAGAGGAGGCTTTCGGGAGGAATCGCCGCCGCCACGAGGCGGAACTTGAGCAGAACCAATCTAGAGCTCCGACAGGGTCGTCCTGCCAGAGAAACTTCCCTCCCGGAGGGGGAAATCGTCGCCATCGTCATCACCAACACTCCTCTCTTCGTAGGGGACTCATCACCATCAACATCTTCATCAGCACCATCTCATATCCAAACCCTAGTTCATTTCTTGTAACCAATCTCCGTCTCACGACTCCGATTGGTACTTGTAAGGTTGCTAGTAGTGTTAATTACTCTTTGTAGTTGATGCTAGTTGATGTTAATTACTCTTTGTAGTTGGTACTTTGTCTTAATTCTTCTTTTGTAGTTGCGGATGCTTGCGAGAGGGGTTAATCATAAGTGGGAGGTTTGTCCAAGTAAGGGCAGCACCCAAGCACCGGTCCACCCACATATCAAACTATCAAAGTAGCAAACGCAAATCATATGAACATGATGAAAACTAGCTTGACAGGAATTCCCATGTGTCCTCGGGAGCGCTTTACCTCCTATAAGAGTTTGTCCAGGCTTGTCCCTTGCTAAAAAAGGGATTGGGCCACTTTGCTGCACCTTTGTTACTATTGTTACTTGCTACTTGCTACGAATCATCTTATCACACAACTATCTGTTACCGATAATTTGAGTGCTTTTAGAGATTACCTTGCTGAAAACCACTTGTCAGATCCTTCTACTCCTCGTTGGGTTCGACACTCTTACTTATCGAAAGGACTACGATAGATCCCCTGTACTTGTGGGTCATCACCCACAAATATAGGGGATCGCAACAGTTTTCGAGGGTAGAGTATTCAACCCAAATTTATTGATTCGACACAAGGGGAGCCAAAGAATACTCTCGAGTATTAGCAGTTGAGTTGTCAATTCAACCACACCCGAAAGACTTAGTGTGTGCACCAAAGTTTTAGTAGCAAAGTAGTATGATGGTAACAGTAGCGGCGGTAACAGAAGCAGTAGTAATTTGTATAGCAAGTTTGACAGCAGTAGCGGTAAAGTAACTTAGCAAGGACCAGTATAGGAAAAGCTCGTAGGCATTGGATCGATGATGGATAATTATGTCGGATGACATTCATCATGTAACAGTTATAACATAGGGTGATATGCAACTAGCTCCACTTCGTCAATGTAATGTAGGCATGTATTCCATATTTAGTCATAAGTGCTTAAGGAAAAGAACTTGCATGACATCTTTTGTCCATCCCTCCCGTGGCAGCGGGGTCCTAATGGAAACTAAGGGATATTAAGGTCTCCTTTCAATAGAGAACCGGAACAAAGCATTAGCATATAGTGAATACATGAACTCCTCATACTATGATCATCTCCGAGAGTGGTTCCGGCTATTGTCACTCCGGGGTTGCCGGGTCATAACACATAGTAGGTGACTACAACTTGCAAGATAGGATCAAGAACACACATATATTGATGAAAACATAATAGGTTTAGATCTGAAATCATGGCACTCGGGCCCTAGTGACAAGCATAAAGCATAGCAAAGTAGTAGCAACATCAATCTTAGAACATAGTGGATACTAGGGATCAAACCCCATCAAAACTAACTCGATTACATGATATATCTCATCCAACCCATCACCGTCCAGCAAGCCTACGATGAGATTACTCATGAACGATGGAGTGCATCATGGAATTGGTGATGGAGGATGGTTCATGATGACGACGGCGTCGATTTCCCCTCTCCGGAACCCAAAACGGACTCCGGATCTGCCCTCCCGAGGAAGAACAAGCGGTGCGGCGGCTCCGTATCGTGAAATGCGATGAACTCTTCTATCCTAATTTTTTATGGGCGAGAGAGACTTTATAGAGGTGGAGTTGGAGGCTGCGGAGCCACGTGGGCCTCACGAGCCTGCTAGGCGCGCCCTATGGGGGCGCCTCCTGGGCTCGTGGGCCCCTGGCTCCGTGTCTTCGGGTAATTCTTGCGCCAATATTTTTTATATATTCCACAAAAAATCCTCGTAAGTTTCCAGGTCATTCCGAGAACTTCTATTTCTACACAAAAACAACACCATGGCAATTGTGCTGAAAACAGCGTCAATTCGGGTTAGTTCCATTGAAATCATGCAAATTAGAGTCCGAAACAAGGGCAAAAGAGTTTGGAAAACTAGATACGATGGAGACGTATCAATACCTCGGTAATTGAAACTCCGGGGGCAGGTTCCTTCTCTGTAGGTGGGGAAAAGAACCCAATCCCCTCCGAGCATTTCCCGGAGACAACCTCCGGGGGACCTGATGCTCCGGCATCTTCTGTGTCACCCCAGCAGTGCCCATAATAGAACAAGCCATGGCTGGAGCGCCAACCATACTGGAGGACACCTTGATCGGCTCCTCTATAGCTGAAGAGCATCGCACCCTTATGGGTCTGGTGTTAAAAAGTATTCAGTCCGTCAACATCGGACTGAATGAAGCCTTCAATAGCTTGCTGACGGGCTTTAAGGTAAGCCTTATAACATTGTAGGTTTTATTTTGCAAAATGATATAAATACTTTTATGGGTATAATAGCCCCCGAGCCATTGGTGAGTTGGAAAGGAAAACTCACCCATGGCTAACAAATTCTTGTGAAAAAATGAAAAATAGTCCGAAGACTTGGTTAAGTTGTTTTGTTTCAGGATTTGGACTGAGCAGTGTTTGCCCCAATAATTCACAGTCAGACTAACATATTGCTTTTACTTTGCAGGCCTCGTCCTCGGCTGCCAACGCCAATGCATTGGAAATAGCCGAGCTTAACCGGAAACTCAAAGTTTCTGATGAGGAGCTTGACCGCATAAAAGGTCGACTGAACAAGAAGTAGCGTAAGCTAAAGCAAAGGACTTCATACTGTCCTTTGAAAAAAATTAAAGAAGCATCCTGGCCGCGCCAGTTGACTCTATTTATTCAGACTTTGTTAGCATCTCAAGACCAAGAACTTGAGAAGCTCAGGGCCGAGGTGGAGAAGGCCAAATGGGAGGCCGCTGCTAGCAAGGTGGCGGCCGAACAAGCAGCTGCTGAGCTCGACGCCCTTAAGGTCGTCAGCAACAAATGTTAGGCTAGGGTGACGGAGATCCAGTAGGAGCTAGAAGAGGCGAGCTCAAAGTGTGAGGCCTTGGAGCAGAATGCTAAAGAGCACATGGACGATCACACCAAACTGTTCGTCGAGCTTCAATCACACCGGGTGGAGGGAGGTTCTATGAAGAAGTGCGTCAAGCCAAGCTTATGGAAATCGGTAAGAAATAATTACTGCAATGTGCCTTTGGTGGAAACAGATATGCCTTCCTTACGCGGATATGGCATTGCGCACGCGCCTTCATGAACCTCCGGCAGAGTGGGCGGATGTGGCCAAGCATTTTGTGGCTCATGACGGGGATGCCGAGCAGCGGCTATTTTGGGACCAGTTTGAAACTCCCGAGCACAACCCAGTCTGAGCTATCAGATGAAGCAACTGATGGAACTGCATAGGATGATGGAGCCGACCATGAAGGACATCTCTGTTTGGCTATGGCATGCCGAACCCTTGTCGAGCAGTTACTTCGTGTTAGTGCAGAAGTTGGTCGACGCCGCGCCCCAGATTGAAGTCCTGCAGCGCTCTGCTTGCATGGAAGGAGCTCGGATGGCCTTTTCTCGAACGATGGTGCATTTTCCAGGGGTAAAGCCCCTTAAGATGGCCACTGATCCGCCGCCTGCCAGAGAGGAGCATAGGTGCCCCGAGCTGTATTTTTTTGCCGCTATGGAAGGTGCTCGGGTGATCGAGTCCCATGCTCGAAAGATGTAACATTAGAATAAATATTTGTTAATGTATGTCAGAACAATTTATATGTTAAGTTGTATGCCCGAGATGGAGTACATTTTGTGTTATTTTGATTCCTATGTTGGCTTTTTTTATCGGAAAGTTCTCTGTCGTCGGCTTCAGCCCCCATGTAGAGACTACTTGGGGTGTTTCATCGTTCACACTGTTACCCTTAGCCGATGTATCGGTGCCCAAGGGCGGTAGTGCATGAGGGAAACAAGGCAATCCGACTATGTGGTTTTATCGCTTTCACATAGCCTAAGGAATTTTGTACGCGGGGGCTAGTGACAAGTCCCGAGCATTTTTGCGGTAATCTGGGAAAACCGAAAATTCAAATAATTACCGCGAGGTTTGATAAAGTACAAACCCATCCACGTAACGCAGAGTGGCCTATATAGACTTTGTAAGTGAGCTCGGATTGCGGACCAGCTCTCGCTTATTACGACAGTCAGTTTTCGGCTTTCTCCACTGAGGTATTTCAAACCAGGCCAGATGGAAATACAATTGCAGTGGTTCTCCCTTTACCCCTTTTTCCGAAATAGCAGAATGTAAGGGGGTAAGCACACGAGCCGGGCAATCCAACTGTAGACACAAGACATAATTCGGAACCGGTGCATATAAAACAAAATCCTGAGAAACCGAACACTGAAGACAAGAAACAGTGACGGTATGGTGATCGGGGAGGTGTTACCATCCAAGCCCCCGGTCAGTGATCCATAGAACTTTTAGCGTATACAAATAATGATGTTGACCTGATAGTGCCGATAAGCATAAAGTGTATGTATACGAGGGTACTTAGTGTAATGTGTGCGGTGAATTTTTATAACTCATAGCACAAAGGCAGCTGTTACATGTAACTATCAATACAAGTATGTTGATACAACTTTGAAAGCGACCTTGCATGCGTGACTTGACATCCACCCTATGTTCGACCGCACTATATATATTGCCCTTGCTAGGGGTGGGGGTACGATCCTTTGCAGGAAGTTGCGATCACCGAGCGGACCTTGACTGGAGGGTCTTGAGAAGCTGTTGATGACGCAGAGAAGCTTGATGCTTGGGCTCTTCATGATGCCTTATCTTTGATTTGTTGGACTACAACTCGGTTGACCCGCCCCCATGATCCCTGGTGGGTCGCTCCCACAGTTTCCCATGGAATTTTAAGGATGAAATTGTGGTGTCGAAGGACATGCCTTGGTGGTGTTCGGGCCATGTCGTGGGAGCCGTATCCTTATGCTCTCTCGGGTGAAGAATTATCTGGCTATTCTATTTGATCTCGGCCCGTTTGCCTCTCTTTCGCGTCTTTGTTGCCGGCTTGTGGCTTGAAGTGTCGTTGTCGTGTTGACATTCGGCTGCTAGCGCGGCCGTGTGCTCCTCAGTCCGGATAGAATGCTTTGTGTTGCCATTGACCATGATGACTCCCCTGGGTTCAGGCATTTTGAGCTTCATGTAGGCGTAGTGGGGTACGACATTAAAGCGGACGAAGGTTGTGCGGCCGAGCAGTGCGTGGTATCCACTACAAAAGGGGACAATGTCGAAGGTCAAGTCCTTGCTACAGAGGCTGTCGAGAGATACGAACACGACTTCCAGTGTTATCATGCCCAAGAAGCGGGCTTCCATGTCTGGTATCACTCCTTTAAAGGTAGTGTAGCTCGGTTTTATGCGTGATGGGTCTATGCCCATCTTTTTAACCGTATGCAAATAGATCAGAGTGAGGCGAATTTTTCCGTCCATGAGGACTCGAGTGAGGTGGAAGCCATCGATGATAGGGTCGAGGACTACGACGGCCGACCCTCCATGACGAATGCTAGTCGGATGATCCCTGTGGGTCGAAAGTGATCGGGCAAGCTGACCACGGGGTGTATTTGGGTGCTACGGGCTCTACGGCGTATTCCTCCCGCAGTGCCCATTTCCTCTCCTTCTTGGGTATATGGGTGACATAGATCATGTTCACGGTCTTGACCTCGGGAGGGAACTGCTTTTGGCCTCCACTATTTGGGCCACACAACTCCTCGTCGTCTTCACTTCATGGGCGCCTATTTTGGTCATCGCCGGCCAGCTTGCCTGCCTGTTTGAACACCCAACAATTACGGTTAGTGTGGGTGGCGGGCTTATCCTGGGTGCCATGAATCTGGCACGACCGCTCCATGATTTTTTTCCCATTGGGTTGCTCCGTCCCTGTTCCCTTTAAAGGGTTTCTTCCGCTATCCAGGTTTGGTACTGCGGGATCCGGCATTGACTGATGTGTCATCGGCATCACCATTACGGTGCGAGCATTTGATTTTGTTTTTCCTTGGCTTGTCGTTTTCGTCCCGAACCTCAGAGGTTCCGGGGTCGTCCGCATTGTGGCTGCGTCGAGCAAGCCAAATATCCTCACCCGCACAAAAGCGGGTCATGAGTGAGGTGAGGGGGGACATCGTTCTCGGCCTGTCTTGGCCGAGCTATCTAGCAAGCCATTCGTCCCAGATGTTGTGCCGAAAAGAGCATATTGTTTCGGCGTCCGCACAGTCTACAATCTGGTTCTTCTTGGTGAAGAACATGTTCCAGAATTCTCTAGCTAATTTCCCTGTCTTCTCGATGACGTTGCTCAGATTGGATGAATCCGGTGGCCGAACATATGTCCCTTGAAAGTTGCATAGGAAAGCCTCCTCAAGGTCTTCCCAGGATCCGATGGAGTCTTCCGGTAGGCTGTTTAGCCAATGTCGTGCCTATCCTTTGAGTTTAATTGGTAAATATTTTATGGCGTGGAGATCATCTCCTCTAGCCATATGAATGTGGAGAAGGAAATCCTCTATTCACACTGCGGGATCTATTGTCCCATCACAGTGTTCGATCTTTATGTGTTTAAACCCTTCCAGAAACTCGTGTTGCATGATCTCATCCATGAAACATAGTGGGTGAGCAGCGCCTCTGATCCGGGCTATGTTGTGTCGTAGATCGGCTTCGGGTTGAGCCCCGTATGCTTCCCGGCCTCTTCTCTTGTAAGAGATCCAAGGTGGTTCGTCATCCCATCGAGTGGGAGAGTACCTCCTTGATCCGTAGATGGACCTGTTGCGACCCGATTTATCAAATTGTGGGTCGGGTGTGTCCCCATGGTGCATATGCTCTTTACCTTTTTGGTGCAGAGGTTCGGGTTTATACCTGTTCTCTCCGACCGTTTTGTCGCGCCCTCTGGGTGGGCGATCGGGCTGGTCAACGTCGGTGCATCGGGGGAGACATGTTCAGTGGCCTCGTCATCAAACTGTTGGAGCAGTCGCCGGCGCACGATTTTTTTTCTTCTGGTCTGGCCATTCTGTGTCGTATCCTTCTTCGATCGCTAGGATTTTGGTCCACCTGTTATTGATGGTATCCTGTTCGTCCTGGAGCTATTGTTGCTTTGATTTTAAGCTTTGGGTGGTGGCTATAAGCTGATACCGAAATTGCTCCTGGCCTTCAGGGTCTTTGGGAATTACGAACTCTTCGGCTTCAAGGCCGTTGAGGTCGTCGACGAGAGGGAGGTAATCGTCGTCGTCGTCCAAATTGTTGTGGCCGTTGGGATCTTCATTGGCTGGTTCCTATGGATCATGTTCGGGAGCCTCGGGGTTACCGTGTCCCTGAGGGGTCATGTTTTTCCATGTGCCTTGTGTGGAGCCCCTTCCCTGTTTGTCTTCGAGCGCTTACGCGACTTTTGGCCTTTTGAGGGATCTTCTGTGGGATAATCGTCGTTCTGCTTGGGTGTGTCGTTATGTGGATCGCGAGGCGTGTCTACCAGGTAAACATCGTAAGTAGAAGTTGTGGTCCACTTCCCTGTGTTTTATGGGGGTGGGGTAGTAGGCCTCTTCATCCATATCCTCAAACTCTTCGGAGGCGTAGTCAAGTGCGTCAGTTAGATCTTCGATGGTGGCGATCAAGTGGGTGGTGGGTGGGTCGTAAAAGTCCCCATCGTCCACCTCGGAGCCGATCTTTGAATAAGTCGAACTTCGGGTAAGCAAGATTTGAAGCGACTGGATTTGGTCGAGCATCTCATTTTACATCGAGAGACTGACCTTACCAATCTTCTGTATGTTTTTAGAGTTAACCTCCATGACTTTCGGGAAGGAAACCAATTCGGCAATAGTCGTTTCCCTCTGTCCGGACACGGTGGTCGGTTCCAAGCTCGAAGCCTTCTCTCCAAGGAGGAGAAGACCAAGACCATGGTTGCAAGGGGACCCGGAGTCAAGGCTTCGGGGTTTTGTACCTCGTCGGCCGAGGTCGTGAGGTTAGCGGGGAACAGATTCCCCAGTGAGTCGGTGGAGACTTCAAACTCTCCGAACCTTATCCGGTGTCCGGGGACAAAACCACCAATCAGGCCAAGATGGTCGGTTAGGCCCGTACTCGGCATGAAGCGGCCGAGCGCAGAGACGTGTTCGTGGGCAAAGATGCCCTCATCGCGGACTCGATCGTTGATGATCAAGCGAGCCATCGATCTTTGCGGCGATCCAACGGTGGAACTCTCAATGGAAGCACCAATGTCGGCGTCAAAACCGGCAGTACTCGGATAGGGGGTCCCGAACTATGGAGCTTAGATCGATGGGTTGTAGCAGAGAGGGGGAGACAATGTTTACCTAGGTTCGGCCCCCCTTGAGGATGTAAAACCCTACGTCCTGCTTGACTATATTGTTCGGGAACGATGATTATAGAGTTGATCTACCTCGAGATCGTATGAGATAACCCTAGATGAGATAATTGTGCTCTACGTATAAGGGCCTCTGGTTTATGTAGACACCAGGACCCCTAGGGTTACATGCTACCGGTGTAGATCGGTAGTAGACGGGCCGAACATGTCACCTTGCCTTGGAGTGCAGTCTCTCTTTGAAGCTTTCCATCCTAATCACGTAGTCGTGAGATAATCCGGTTCTTCAATAACGCAGCCAATATGATCGGCCCATGAGGGACAACCCGACTGCCCGAGGGCCCCTTAATCCGGAACTCCCTCAACTGCCATTATGTGATGTACATGCGATGTTGTCCGCCAATGCATCGCTGCTCCCCATGACCAGCGATCCTCCAAGAGAATGCGAACTGGTCGCGGTCGCCACCACCGTCGTATGCCACTTTGACCCCGTGCGTGGCCGTTGACGGCGCGGGTGGGGTGGTGGGCGTGATGGAGTCGGAGAGGAGGGGTGTGGCGAGGGTCGGCAGGTGCGGGGGCGAGCGGCGTGGGGGCGGCGGCGAGCGGTTGCACAAGCAGTTCCCATTCCCAGCGTATAAACGATACGGGGGTGGTTATTAGCGGCGATGGGATTAGTAGCAGGGCCGGGATGTTTTCATTAGCGAGGGATTAGTTTTGTTAACAGCCTAGTTAGACCATTAATTATGTAATTAGACGCTCGAGATTTTAACTTGGATCTGCCCTCTCTTTCTTTTTGAAGGGTAGTAGATGAGAAGCTTCCAATTTGGTTTTAGCAAGCTCGTGGAAGTTTTTTTCCTCGTTTTTCCCTACATTTTGTTTGTATTTTATTTTTTCTTATTTCTTTATTTTTTCTCTTTGAACGATTTCATTTGTTTCAAACAAGAACATTTTCAGAAATCATGAACATATTTTCAGTTTATTAAACTTTTTCACAGAATCCGTGAACATTTTCAAATTCATGATTTTTTTTCTAAAATTTTGATTTATTTACTTTTTTGGATGTTTTATTACCTACTCTCTTCATTCCTGAGTGTAAGATGTTCCAGATTTCTTTAAATCGTATGCATATGTACACATTTTAGTGTTTTTTCTACTTATTTCAATGTGTATATAGTCCTCTTTAAACATCCATTTTATCGGTATTTGTGAATGAAGGGACTTGGTTTGTTTGTGTGAACCAATGAGAGCTCCTATGCGTCGCTCATTGCATCCAACTGCCGAGCGGACGTAAATGTGGTCTTTCGACTGGGCCGGCCCAGTTTGTATTTTTTCTGTACCTTTTCTGCTTGGTTGTTTCTTCCTTTCCTTTTCGAATTTGAAGCAAAACCATTTTTCGGATTTGAAGAATACTTTTTGAAAATACAGAACATTTTTTTGAAAATCTAGAAGATGTTTTTAACCGCGGACATTTTTAAAATTACGGACACATTTTGAAACATGAACAAATTTTAAATTCTTGGAAAAAATATAAAACCGTGAATTTTTTTAAATTTGCAAAACTATTTTGAAGCATTCATTTTTCAAATTGTGAACAAAAGTTGAAACATGAACAAATTTTGAATTGTGAACAAAATTTGAAATTGTAAACTTTTTGAATTGTGATCAAATTTGAAACATGAATAAATTTCACATTTGTGAACAAAATTATAAAATTATGGACATGTTTCGAATCTGCGAACAAATTTTTAAACTATGAACTTTTTTCGAATTGTGAACAAATTTGGAAACATGAAAACTTTTAAAATTTGTGAACAAATTTATAAAATTGTGAATTTTTTTCGTTAAACCGTGAACATTTTTTGAATTGCGAACAAGTTTTGAAAGATAAACAAATTTCAAATTCCTGAATAAAATTGTATAACCGCGAACATTTTGAATATGTGAACAAATTTTTAAACCACGAACATTTTTCAAATTGTGAACAAATTTGACACATGAACATTTTTTGATTTGTGAAGAAGCTTTGAAACTGTGAACATTTTAAAATTGTGCACAAATTTTCAAACCGACAATATTTTTTGAATTGTGCACAAATTTTATATTAATTGAAATACGAAATAGAAATAAAAGAAAATACATAAAAAGGAAACATGAAATTTTCTAAATATGTGAACAAATTTACAAAAACGGGAATAATTATTAAAATTCCAGAAACTTTTATATTTTTGATTTGTTTTTGTGAAACAGGAATAATGTTCTTAATAATCATTTTCCGAATTGAAGAACAATTTTTAAAAATGCAGATCATTTTTTAAAAATCAAGTATATTTTCTTAAGAAGGAAATATATTTTATGAACATCATTTGAAAATGCAGAACATATTTTGAAAATCCAGACCATATTTTGCAAATCTGAAACATTTTTTAAAAATCAATAAATTTTTTTATAAAGCAAAAACATTTTTAGAATTTGAAAAACAATTCTTGAAAATTCCAAATATTTTTTAAAATAAAGAACGTTTTTTGCAAATCTAGAACATTTTTTGAAACAGAAAGAGAAAAGAAAAATAACAGAAATGTAAAATAAAGAATAAAACTGAAAAACTAATAAGTTAAGAATACCTGCTAGAAGTTTTTCAAAACCGAAAAAAAACCCGGCTGAAACCTCTAATTTTTTTCCAAAACCGGAACGCTCTATTGAACCAGCCTAATCTGAAGCCATCGCTCCTCGCTTTGTGCGTTTGATCGACATTTCGACCCAGCGAGCGTTAAATAGGAGTTATCTAAACCAATGGGGAGTGCTAACGGTCGACTGGCTAGCGAGAACACTTAATGGGCCGCGGCCCGCCTAGCCATAAGTGCGAGCGCTGGTTCCCAGGCGGCGAAGAGAAAAAGGCGGCGGGCGACGCCGCCGCGGTCGCACGATGGCGGGCGAGGCGAGGCCATGTGCAGCGAGGAGAAGGGATGGCTGCCCGGCCGTAGGGTCCCATCCAGCGCGCGAGAGGCTCTGCGGCTATCCCGGCCGTGAAGCTGATCCGCCGAGGAAGCAATCAGCCATCAGTTCCTGCAAGCATTCATGCCTGTTGAAGTGGAGGTATACGTTTTGGTTCCCCACACTTTAGCTGCTTCGTTCCCTGACGGCTGACACCCTCCCGTCACCCTCTTTACTCCGTCACCACCAGCAGCAATGGCTCTTGGCTAGGTTAATTGGTTCTTGTTGTTCATCCTGGTTTGGATCTATTAATTCGGGCATTTGTGTTTGTTCCAATTTATTAGGAGTAATGTAATCTTATTATTATTATTTTTGGGACGGATGCACTCTGGTGAGATGATAATGCAGCCTCCCAATCAATTGTAGCCTGCGTCGGTGTTGGTGGCCATCAATCCCATTGTGTTCTCATTCTTAGCAGAAGAAATTGTATCTGTTTCTGGTGAGTAATTTCTTCAGTATGATGCAAGTTCACCTATTCTGCACCTTGACGGCTGGGTGATTTTGTGACTTATTGCTCCAGATGATCTTTCAATGTAGGTTTTGTGGACTCGAGGTCATTGACCCTCATCAACGCATATGAAGTTATGAACCGACCTATCAACCTATTGCTAACTCTACCTGATCATGTATGCCCCTGTATCACAGGATTTATTCATGTCTATCCACATATGCTCATGCTGTTAATTTCTGAGCAGTTCTACATACAGTTCCATATGGGAACACAACACATGGTTATGTCTGTTCTTAAGTTACTTGGAGCTTTTACATGCGAAAACCATATGAAATTAACCTGTCAAAACTGTCCAGGAGTGCTTGGGAAGAAAAATCTTCCATCCTGAGCTACCGTAATTTCAGTATGTCTTGGCTTGCTTCTTCTGTAGGACTCCTCTAGACGAACTATTGTCCGAATCAATTTATAGACACATTTCAGTTATCATTATATAACTCTGTTTCTTAGGCTACCTTATTGATACTTTTCTTATCGGCCAACTTTCTGTTTGTATCTTTATATTCGGGGCCATGCTGCGTTCTCTTTAGTTTGCAATACTACACAAGGGTAGCATACTCAAACTCAGATATGCTACATGCCAGAAACAGTTGTTTTTCAATTTTCTGTAGTAATTATCATGATGAAACATGTCATGTTGATCTGGCAACTGTTGTGGATTTTGGAACACATGAGTGTATTCAGTGAGAAGTTGCTGAACACTGATACTGCTGCCTCGGGAGTTAATATTGGTGTAAGCCCAGACATCGTTACCTTTCACACATTTTTCGTTCAACAGTCAATTCTTGCAGTTGTGTGACTGGCTTATCTTTCATGCCATGTAAAGTAATAGTGCAAACCTTGTACTGGAACTGTATCCATTTCTCCTCACAGTGGCATGTCATAGGACCCCACTGTGCTAACCAATCCATGCCCAAGATGGCATCGTAACCTTCCAGGGCCAGCGGTACGTACTACTTTACCGAAAAAGGCTTTCGCTCCGCTTTATAGATAAAGCAAACCACCACAGCCATAAGGTTCAACACGAGTCCAAACCCAATCAAACACACACACACAAGGTAGCACGACACAAAGTACGAAAGAGTTATGCTGAGGGCACAACTCAACAAGCCCCGAAAAAAAAGGCGGTAGCACCATAAGTGAAGAGGCTAATTTGGCTCAAGTGGTGGCGAAGGGAGTGGCGGCGCCAAGCGAAGGGCCATCGCCCGAAGGTCAGCAGTGATGGTGTTGATGGCGTCCTGGTCCTGGCGGCGAGCTACAAGTAGCCACACATTTTGAACACCGCGTCACTAGCACGTAGAAGAGGCACACGCTGGATCACGAGCTTATTCCAAACCGTCCAAAGCGTCCAAGAAAGGACCCCACTAGCAAGCCACCTAATGTGGTGCCTCGTTGGGGGGGATGCCTGGATCTTGGCAAAAAGGTCTGGGAAGTTGGTGTTACACCAACGACCGCCAATGGCCTCGCGGAGGTAGCTCGAGAGGAACTGGGCGGACACACATGAGAAGAAGATGAGATACGAGTCTTCTACTGTCCCACATAGGGGATGGATCCCATCGTGTGCGCCATACCGCTTAAGCACCTCCATGCCGAAAGGAACATGGCCGCGAATCCATTGCCACAGGAAGATCTTGATCTTCTGGGGAAGCCTGATCGACCAGATCAACTCAAGGGGCTCCGGTGCAGGTGTGGCAGCGATGGCCCAGCACAGAGACTTCGTGGAGAATTTTCCCGATGGCTCTAGATGCCACGAGATGCGATCGACTATCTGGTCTAAGTCTGACTCGTGAATGGTGACGGCCTCAAGGAGCTCGTGCCATGCGATGATGTCTGGGGGCCCAAATGGCTGCCGCAACGCGAGACGCCCTAGGTCAATAAGAGTTGCCTCGAGGGAAATCCGAGGGTCCACAGTGATGGCGAACATGTCAGGAAAGGGGCAGCGAAAGGGGCCTCCCCAGCCACCGGTCGAACCAGAACATGGTGGATGTCCTGGATCTGACCACGATGGAGGCCTCGATGCGGAGGACCGGGAGCAACTGGATGATGGACTGCTAGAATTGGGAGCTCCCAGACCTCTGACAGAAGGCGAGTGGCTGGCCATGCAGGTATTTGCTTCGGATGATATGGAGGCAGAGACCATCTTCCCCATTAGCAATCCGCCACAGCTAACGAGTCAGGAGGGCAATGTTAACATGCGTTTGGCGGACATGCTCCCGAGGCTGCCCTGGTCATGTGGCTTGCATATGTTGGGCCAACGAATCTAGCCTGAACGGTACCGATCTCATGATGGAGCGTTTCAAGCAAGCTGTAAAAGCTCATAATGAACAGGAGTAGGCTGGACAAGGAGGAGTTGATAAGGATTGTCCGAACCCCTTGGAAAGCCACCTGCCCTGCCAAGGCTCAATACGATTCTGGAGCTTGAGCACCGTAGGCCTCAAGTCCGCCACGGAGAGATGAGAGTCACTAATGGGAATCCCCAAGTAGGAGGTGGGGAAGGAGCCCAGCTAACAATTGAGTCTGTCGGCGATACTCTAACTCTCGGAGGGGGAGTATCCCATCACCATCACTTCGCTCTTCTCCAAGTTGATCTTAAGGCTCCCACAAATGGGCTCAATCCATCCCATCAGTTGCCAACAATTGAGCCTGTATGGAGTCTAGGATGGATTTCTTGCGCTCCCACAAATCATGGCCGAGGTTCGCACCCCATCCGTTCATGAACTGTCTTGAGCTCTTGGCACAAAAGTGCCAATTGTTGGCAACTGAGATGGATTGATGGGGAGAGAGACGAGCCTCCATCCATCTAGCACGAACGGCGTCGACATAATCATTCTGGTTAAGCCAAATAGTTTCAAAGCAAAACCTTGGGGGTGGGAGTGGGCGATCATTCTCTGAGGATAGGAGCAGCAGGACATGATCCGATCCAATCCACGTAATAGCCCGGAGCGAGGTGATGGGGCAGTGAAGCTCCCACTCAGGAGAGACCAAGATGCGATCCAGAACGGAACGCGTTGGATCCGCCTTGCTGTTGGTCCAAGTGGATTTGGCACCAACCCTATCTAATTCTTGGAGGCCGAGCTCGGCAATGTAGTCATTGAACATCTGCAACCGTGGGAAGTTGACACAATCGTTGCTCTTATCCTCCATAGAGCGGAGTAGGTTGAAGTCACCACCCACCACCACCGAGAGAAGGGCGGACGAGATCTTCCTCCTGAGCTCGTCGAGGATGGTCGTGGAGCGGTGGTGGTCGGCGGGGCCATATACTATATGGTTTCCCATTTGAAGTTGAGGACCCGCTCGAAGATCTCCATACTAACAAATAACTTACCCCGGTCCATGCTACCCACCTCGAAAGTGGCATCCTTCACACCTAAGGTGGCGTTTGGTTCGAGGGCAAGGCTGGGTTGGCAGAGGATATCACTAACCAACTGGTTAGGGATAACCACCTTTTGTTGTTTGGTTGGATGAGGCTGGCTGTGTTGGATAACCATATTTTGTTGTTTGGTTGAACTAATGAGAACTGGATAGGTTGTTATGATGACCTCTTGGCTATAAGAAGGTGAGATTACCCATACATTGGTTTTTTAGCTCATTTTTTTGAAATCTCATTATACCATATTCTCATGCTCAGTGTTGTCACCATCAGAAATTGTCACCTTTCTTATTACTGAAAATTGTCATCTATGAACCACATTTGGAAACTCAGACAGATTGATTTTTTTGAAAGTGCATATTACAACCCCTTTTAAGGGCGTTCTCCCTATTGCTAGCCTAAGATTATTCCTGGTTAGTTACTAGCAAAACTTCAGGTTACAAAAGAACATATGTTTCTACAATTTTGGGAAACGAGGGGAGAGATCATAACGGAGAATACACGAGAAGAAAGGAGAGGAGAGAAGCCTCACGATTCTGTCAGCACCCTCGGGATGCCAAAACGACGAACTCATGCGAGAGAGAGAGCTCTAGGTGGACGAAGGACTCGGCTGTTTTTTCCGCTGTCAACGTACACCTTTTCTGTTGCACTTTGTTACCATTTATTCAGGCTTACAGAAGGGAAATCATGGATCGTGTCCCCCTGATATTGCGCCTACGTGATCCATCCCACGAATAGATCAAAGGGGCGCAGGAGTCGCTCCAGGTTGTTGAGCCAGCGAGCTAAAGTAGCTAACTGAACAAAGCAAAGTACTAGTCTAACCTGATGGTGAACAAAAACTAACTGAACCGTGACCGGGTTTGAGGTTCTATTTCAACAGATTCCACAACGCCGGTCCTGCCCGTTAGCTACTGCCGGCACTCACCGAGTCCAACCGACACTGCTTCCAGTTCCACACTGTCAGATGCTTCAAATTCCCCATTACGGTGCTGCCTGTTACATGATGTCGACGGTCGCCAAGCGCAATCGCCGCCGCTACCCATTCCACGCTGCCGTGTCCGCCGATTTCCCACCGTCGCGGCCAGATCCCGATCCAAAATCATCCATGTGCCGTCGGCAAGGACTGGTTCTGTTGCTCAGGTGAGATGTAGGGAGAAAATGTTTCGGGAGCTGTGGGAGGTGACCGGAATGCAGCGAGCGCGGGTGGTTGCCATCATTCGCCAGATTTTCGCGGATAGCCTCAACCAGTTTTTCCTCGGAATATTCAGGAATCGTGGCTGCCCTCAACCACTCTATCCTCTCATCCAAACAACTGTCATCCCTAAAAAATTGTCTATCCCTATCCCATCCTGGGATAGCCACACAACCGAACGCCACCTAACAGGATGCCACCTGAGTGGCTAGCGATCCCACCAGAAGGGAGCCAATGCCAGACAAACAAGTGCGTGCTCAGACATTCGAGTTCGGACAGGGAAATCTCCGTGCGCATGGTTTCTTGGATAGCCACAAGGTCGATTCGTTCATCACACATGTATTCGATGAGTTGGCGGCAACGACCATCTTGGCCGAAGACGCAGATGTTCCAAAAGAACCCCAAGACAAGGGAGGCACTTTGCGCACGGAGGGCAGCGGTGCTGGAGTGGGTGCGACCCCGGACCTCAGCGACAAACGTCGAGGTCCGAGCGGTTGCCCGTGAGGAAGGGGGCGGCCCACTAGGCCCGGGGGCATGGACGGGGCTAGGCGAGCGCGGGTCTCGGCCAGCCGCCCTTCCAGAATTTCCCTGGCGCCAATTGCGTCGACCTGAACTAGGGGGATCTACCTCCCCCCTGAAGACGATTGCCGAGTCCGCCGCGACCTTAGCTAGGTGACCGAGCGGGGCGGAGTAGAGAGCGGAAAACGAGTAGTTGGAAGAACCGGCTGGGATGACTGAGGTACCTAGCTCGAGGTTGCGGGCCATGGCCCGGAGCTCCGCCCGCTCCGGGATGGGCAGAGCTGGGCTGCTAGGTGGTCGAGCAACATTGATCCGAGCACTGGGTGAGACGTCACCTGTGTCGAGGTCTACCTAACACTCCTGGAATAGGTAGCCATCCGTGGTGGGTGTGGGTGAGCGGCCAACGGAGTAGTCACCAGCACAGAAGCAACAGTCGGAGACGGGGGCAGGTTGCCATGGAGCAGCTGAAGGCAGGGCCTGTGGGCAGCAACGGTGACGACGGAGGAGCGGGGGTGGGGGCGGAGGCCTCGATGGAGAGCAGCGACCTCAGCCGCATCAGGCGGAGAATCGACCGGCTCCATGACCCGACTAGCCGCATGGGCGGCCACGGTCGGAGCAGGGGGAGAGGCAGCCGGGCCCAACAACGTGAGACCTTGACCATCATCGACGAGAGTCATCGGGGCCTCGGAGTCGCCATCAGGGTCGAGGAGGGGGGAGACTGTCGGGGCCGAGGTGGGGGATCACGGAGACCACGTCGGGAGCACCAGCAACCCAACGCTGGAGATGTCGCTCCTGCCGGATGAGTGGTCAGGGCAGCCCACGATCATCGGAGGGACGTGGTCAGGGCGGAGGCCTCGATGGAGAGCAGCGACCTCAGCCGCATCAGGCGGAGAGTCGACCGGCTCCATGACCCGAATAGTCGCATGGGCGGCCACGGTCGGAGCAGGGGGAGAGGCAGCCGGGCCCAACAACGTGAGACCTTGACCATCATCGATGAGAGTCATGGGGGCCTCGGAGTCGCCATCAGGGTCGAGGAGGGGGGAGATTGTCGGGGCCGAGGTGGGGGATCACGAAGACCACGTTGGGAGCACCAGCAACCCAATGCTGGAGATGTCGCTCCTGCCGGATGAGCGGTCAGGGCAGCCCACGATCATCGGAGGGATGTGCGTGGGGGCGTCAACCATCGCCGACGGAGGGGGGCTAGGGGACAGCTAGGAAGATGGGCTGCAGCCCAGTGGAGACGATTGCCGAGTCCGTCGCGACCTTAACTAGGTGACCGAGCTGGGCGGACTAGAGAGCGGAAAACGAGCAGTTGGAAGAACTGGCTGGGATGACTGGGGTACCTGGCTTGAGGTTGCGGGCCGCGGCCCAGAGCTTCGCCCGCTCCGGGAAGGGTAGAGCTGGGGCTGCCAGGTGGCCGGGCAACATTGATTCAAGCACCCCGTGAGACGTCACCGGTGTTGAGGTCAATCTACCCCTCCTGGAGTAGGTAGCCGTCCATGGTGGGTGTGGGTGAGCGGCCAACGGAGTGGTCACCACCGAGGTCACCAGCACGGAGGCAATAGTCGGAGACGGGGGGCAGGTTGCCATGGAGCAGCTGAAGATGGATCCCGGGGGCAGCGACGACGACGACAGAGGAGCCGGGGGGGGGGGGGGGGGGGAGGCCGGCGGCCTCGATGGATAGCGGCGACCTCAGCCGCATCAGGCGGAGAGTCGACCGGCTCCATGACCCGACTAGGCGCAGGGGCGGAGCAGGGGGAGAGGCAGCCGGGTCCAACAACGTGAGACCCGGACCATCATCAGTGAGAGTCATCGGGGCCTCGGAGTCGCCAAGGAGAGGGGAGACCGTCGGGGCTGAGGTGGGGATCGAGGAGACGACGCCGAGAGCAATAGCAACCCAACGCGAGAGATGTCGCTCCCGCTGGATGAGCGGTCAGGTGAGCCCACGACCACCGGAGGGACGAGCGAGGGGGCCGGCTAGGAGGAGGGGTTGCAGCCCAGTGGACCGGCCCGGTTGCGCCCCACCCCGATTCAAAGTGGGCGATGTAGGGTCATGGACGGGGGAAGGGGAGTGACTGTCCTCTGAGCCGTCGGTGATGGCGGCGCGAACGTCTATGGCGCCCGCGGTAGTCGTCATTTCCGTCTTGGTCGCCGACAAAGTGCCCATCGTCACAGAAGCGAGGGCGCCCACATGGTTGGGTGGCTCTGAGGCGATCTTGAGGTCGTAGCCCTGGTCGTTGAAGAAAACCTGAACCGTGGCCCGAAGCTTGAAGGAGTCCAGGGATTTAACCTTGACCCGGACCTCCTCCTCCTTGCGAAGCGATAGCTCGTCACCACGACCACCTTGCCAAGGGTACGTTACATCTTGCGAATCACTCGGTCCGGCCGTGCTATATCGGGCAGGCCGAAGATGAGGATCCACGCCGTGTTGAGGACTGCTACCACCTTAGGGTCGCGGATTTGCTCCGAGATGTCCACCATGAGCTTGTTCAGTGCGAGGGTCATGTCGGCGCTCCGAGTGGCGTAGCCGTGGCTGGTCGCGTCACGGAAGACCACCGTGAACTCATTGTCCGCAGTCCGGGTCACATGCCAGTCCCACTGGCACCAGTACAGGTGGTTTGAGATCTGCCTTGATCATCTTCGGGGAGGCCACACCCTCGCCGATCACTGCCACAATACCCTGAAGCGAGGGGGCGGGAGGGGGAAGATTCGAAACCTCATGTGGAAGAAGCCAAGGCCCTCGATGCCATGGCCATACATCATGACCTCATCGGTCACCGGACAATTCGGGCATAAAAACGCGGGATGGCCGGGGTCCTTGCAAACGTAGCAACATGTCGGGTTGGTCCAGGAGATTTGGGCATGACCAAGGATACCGCAGTTGAAGCATTGGAAGCGGTCAACCACGGATCCGCACTCCAGTAGCCAGAGCTCCCGAGGCCGCGACAGAGGCGCCTACGTGGAACCAGCCCCAGCAGCGTGCCCTGGCCCCTTCTCTTCTTCTTTGCAGATCCTTGGCGTTCCCTCAGAACGCCAACGCCATTGCCCGGACCCGCTGCAGGAGGTAGCTGCTGGTTGGAGCGGGGAGGCTGGTATCGGCCCGTCATGTCCGACGCAGGGGGGGCTAATGGTAGCACGGGGGCGGGATCCGGCCGGTCCGCCCAGAAGAAAGGCTCCGGTTCTGTCGGCGTGCGGGCGACAGGGACCGACGAAGCGAAGCCCACTAGTCGTCCAGGGGCGGAGGAGAGCAGGACCGGCCATGACGGTCAGAGCGAGCTGGCGAGCGGCGTTCGGGAGAGCGGTGGGAGCTGGAGCTGGCCAAAGAGCGTTGGCCATCGCGGGCTGACATGTCGCGGCGTAGGTCCTCTTCATGGCGGATGTCGTCGGGGGACGGACGAGTGGGGTCGCGGTATTCGATTTTTGTGGCGTTTGTTGTGCGCACCCCTGTCATCCTATTCACGGGGGCATCATTGGATCCGTCGTCGGAGGAGGGAGGCGTAGGAGTGGCGGCGCAGGCAGGGAGATGGGGGAGGAAACGGGGGCGAAACAGAGGGTTGCGGAAGAATGAGGGGGGGGGCTGGAAATCTTTGGGGCGGCCAGATCGAGCCGGCCCGGGCATTCAGACCCACCCCGTGAGGCAGCGCCGTGGAGGTGGGCCGGCCCAACACCAGGCGGCCCTCCAGGGGCGATGCGGGGATAAATTGAGGCGGACTTGGAGGGAGGAGGACCCGAACGATGCGATGAAGGGCCGGAAAGGCGACCGGCGAGCCGAGACCGCCGGGAGAGGCACGGATGGGCGGGAGGCCGACGAGCCAGATGGAGCACCAGCGGAGGGGCGCGCCCTAGAGTGTCGCCACGAGGATCGGGCAAGGCCAAGGTCTGACCTACTGATGACGCCTCACGACCGGCGACGTCGGTCACCACCCCTGCGCAAAGGCCGAGCACTCCGGCGGGACTGCGAGACGACGACAGAGCAACCATCCACGCTGGTCTGTGCCAGGAGGTTATGGGGAGGAGGGGGAGCACCATCGCGATGGACGACGGGGGGTCCGCGTCCTCGGTGAGGTCAGTCCAACGGATCTGTGCGGGTGCCTGAGATGCAGCCGAAGGCGTCTTCGGGCAGGCAGCGGGAGAGGCGGCGGGGGGACATCGGCGGCAGGGAGGGCAGCCGCTGAGGGGCTCGACGGCGGTGGGGAGGCGAGGCACGTGCCGTCGCCCTTGAGGTCGCCAGATCCTACCACCATCTCCTTCCTTATCGGTATAGACATTATGTGTTGTGACTTTGGGGGTACCACTTTCATGTCAGTGGTAAAAGTGTGACCCGGGATCCACCATTCCAACCCTGGACCTATGGTTCACAAGTCATGAACTCCCCATTGGCCACTTCAACTTTCAGAGGAAGAGGTAGTGTTTTGGTTTTACACTAAAGTCTGCCAGCTAGATGCTGATCAATGGAAGTGTTAGAACTACCAGAGTCCACTAATAGCAACATGACTTTATTAGCTACCATGGCTCTTAGTCTAACCGTCTTAGGGTTGTTTGTTCTAGACAATGCATTGACAGACAGGAATGTAGCAGCCCTGGCAATGTAGTCAGAGTCGTCACCAGTGATGATCATGTCATCAACATATAGAAGAAGAAGAGTCCGACCACGATGAGACGTGTGAACAAACAACGCGGGATCATGATCACTGGGAGAGAAGCCAACGGCAGTCACCACAGAGGCGAAACGCTCAAACCAGGCACGAGTGGCCTGTTTAAGACCATAGAGGGAGTGTCGAAATCGGCAGACCATACCATCAGAAGCATAGTATCCCGGTGGTGGCTGCATATAAACCTCCTCACGCAGCTCTCCATTTAGAGAAGTGTTATGGACATCAAGTTGAGACACAGACCAATGATGAACAGAAGCCACAACAAGGAGAGTGCGGACAGTGGTCATGTGGGCCACATGAGCCTCATCATAATCGTGTCCCTGCTCCTACGAAAAGCCACGAGCCACAAGACGAGCTTTGTAGCGCTCAAGAGAACCATCAGAGCGAGTCTTAATCTTATAGACCCACTTGCAGGTGATGGGACGAACATCGGAATGAAGGGAAACCAGATCCCATGTGCTAGAGCGCTCAAGGGCAGCAAGCTCCTCTGCCATCGCAAGCTACCATTCAGGTTGAGTCATGGCAGCCCGATAGGAAGTGGGCACAGCAACAACAGAGATACCATACTGGTCAGGAGAATAGCGATCAGGTGGTGGTGGTGGTGGGGGGGGGGGGGGAAGCCGAGCACGGAGGTTATGAACAGGGGGAGGCGGGAGAGGAGGCACTCCAGAACTGGAAGGCACGTCAGTAGAATCATCCTCAATACGAGGGCGACGAGTGTAGCGGAGACCATACTGGTCAGGAGAATAGCGATCAGGTGGTGGGGGGGGGGGGAGCCGAGCACGGAGGTTATGAACAGGGGGAGGCGGGAGAGGAGGCGCTCCAGAAGTGGGAGGCACGTCAGTAGAATCATCCTCAATACGAGGGCGACGAGTGTAGCGGAGAGGAAAAGGAGAGAGCGCCACAGAGGGGAGAGGATGGAGAGGTAGATGAGGAGGGTGGGGAGGAGGATGGAGGAGAAGGTGGTGTCGGTGGTGGATGAGGAAGAGCGAGATGTGTTGGAGGAAGGGGGGAGACATGCGGCACATAGGAGGGTGTATCGGAAAGAACAAGAAAAGAAATATCGTCCACAGGAAAACGCAAGGAGGAAGGGCGGGGGTAGTAAGAACGAGACTCATCAAAAGTCACATCACGCGAATTGTGCAACCGACGACGAACAGGATCCCAACATCGATAGCCCTTGTGCTCATTACTGTAGCCAAGAAAAACACACTCAACCAACTGAGTAGTCAGTTTGGTGCATTCTCGCGGGGTAAGAAGAACATAGCACACACAGCCAAACATACAAAGAGCGGAGTAGTTAGGAGAACGACTAGTGAGACACTCCATAGGAATACCACCTTGCAAGGCAGTCAATGGCTGAATGTTGATAAGATAGGTGGATGCAGAAACGGCCTCAACCCAAAACTGGGGTGGAAGGGAAGCGGCTATCATCAGTGCATGAGCCGTCTCAAGCAGATGACGATGCTTACGTTCCGCAATGCCATTCTGAGCATGGGCACCAGGACATGAGAACTGGGCAAGAGTACCCTGTTCCGTGAGAAAGACACACAACATCTGGGAGATATACTCTCTAGTGGAGGGTCACACCTTGTTTTCACTCTATTTCAACTATAGTCTTTCAAAATCTGAGTTTATTAAAACTTTTTAAGCAAGTGATATGAGTGCCATGATTGCCATTGTTTTAGTGTATGCTTGAATGAGTGGATCCTAAAATAATATTTTTATAACATGTTATTTCCAAAAAGATCCTTTTCTCATTTTTATTATTTTAAAACCTTGCTTTGGGAGAGTCATTGAACACCGCTTAAGAAGGTTAACAAGCGTGACCAAAAACCAATTTGGTTTCATGCCTGGGAGGTCTACCATGGAAGCCATCTTCTTGGTACGACAGCTGATGGAGAGATACAGGGAGCAAAAGAAGGACCTTCATATGGTGTTCATTGATTTGGAGAAGGCCTATGATAAGATACCTCGGAATGTCATGTGGTGGGCCTTGGAGAAACACAAAGTCCCAATAAAGTACATTACCCTCATCAAGGATATGTATGATAATGTTGTGACAAGTGTTCGAACAAGTGATGGCGACACCGATGACTTTCCGATTAGAATAGGGCTACATCAAGGGTCAGCTTTGAGCCCTTATCTTTTTGATTTGGTGATGGATGAGGTCACAAGGGATATACAAGGAGATATCCCATGGTGTATGCTCTTTGCGGATGATGTGGTGCTAGTCGATGATAGCCGAACGGGGGTTAATAGAAAGTTAGAGTTATGGAGGCGGACTCTAGAATCGAAAGGTTTTAGGCTTAGTAGAACTAAAACTGAATACATGAGGTGCGGTTTTAGTGCTACTAGGCACGAGGATGGAGAGGTTAGCCTTGGTGGGCAGGTGGTACTGGAGAGAGACACGTTTCGATATTTGGGGTCCATGTTGCAGAAGGATGGTGATATCGATGAAGATGTGGGCCACCGAATCAAGGCTGGGTGGATGAAGTGGCGCCAAGCTTTTGGCGTACTCTGTGACAAGAGAGTGCCACAAAAGCTAAAAGGCAGGTTTTATAGGACAGCTATCCGACCTGCGATGTTGTATGGCGCGGAGTGTTGGCCAACCAAGAGACGACATATCCAACAGTTAGGTGTAGCAGAGATGCGCATGTTGAGATGGATATGTGGCCACACAAGGATGGATCAGGTACGGAATGACGATATACGAGAGAGACTTGGGGTAGCACCGATTGAAGAGAAGCTGGTCCAGCATCGTCTCAGATGGTTTGGACATATTCAACGGAGGCCATCGGAAGCGCCGGTGCATAGCGGACGGATAAAGCGTGCTGAGAATGTTAATAGGGGTCGTGGTAGACCAAACTTGACATGGGAGGAGTCCGTTAAGAGAGACCTGAAGGTTTGGAATATCGACAAAGACTTAGCCATGGACAGGGGTGCGTGGAAGTTAGCTATCCACGTTCCAGAGCCATGACTTGGTTTCGAGATCTTATGGGTTTCAACTCTAGCCTACCCCAACTTGTTTGGGACTGAAAGGCTTGGTTGTTGTTGTTGTTGTTGTTGTAAAACCTTGCTTTGGGCTTTGCACTACAAGTCCCTGATTCCAAGGGAGTGCCTTCACCCAAAGATTGTAATCTGGTTTTAGCACTATTATAACTCTTCAAAATCATAAAATAATTATTTTATAAAATATTTTCTATTTTATTTGGATGTCCTTTTCTGAGGCCAGAAATGATGTTTCTGAATGGAATATTATTTTCCTGCCTTAGAAAAATCTGAGAAAATTTGTAGACACTCAGAGGAGATATATTTTCCATACATAAGATTTTTAACCCCTATTTATGTTCAAAATATTTGAGCTAATCCTTGAAAATCTATTATGTCTGTTTTGACCTTTTGAAATATTTTCAAAGGAAATATTCTCAATAAATTCTCAGGAAATTCTAGCAATGCTTCCCAAGCTATATTTGGTGATCATGCCAAGTTTCACCTCATTCCAAGGTGGTTTGGTTCACCAAATATTTCCAAAACCTTCCCTATCCAGAATCAAGCTGTAGCAACTCTACATAGCAAAGTTTGTCCAAATGGCCTGAAACTTTGCAGGAGTGCTCAGTACCCCAAATGAGGAAACCCTGCCAAGAATTGGATTTGTGGGGATTAATTTACCCACATTCTCTTTTAAAAAGGAAGAACTGCCCATTTGGGGGTGTTTTCAAGTTTACACTGTCAAACTTGTCCAATGAAGCTCAAATTTGGTAGAGCATCCTACTTTTGCCTAAAACCCAAATCTGTTAACTTTCAGCATCATTGGTGGAGGTTAGCTACCCCAAACCCATATCAAACACCTTCAGCCAGAATGGTCAAAGAACACTTAACACCCTCTACACCCACTCCCTTCCCATTAAACTCTTAGTGCAAGCTGCTAGCACCACTCCTCAACTGCAGACGAGCGGCCCCTCTCTGGTTCCAAGCAGGTAAGCCAAAATCTCCAATTTAGTCTCTCCCATTAAACTCTTAGTGCAAGCTGCTAGCACCACTCCTCAACTGCAGACGAGCGGCCCCTCTCTGGTTCCAAGCAGGTAAGCCAAAATCTCCAATTTAGTCTCTGAATCAAGGCTGGCAGCTTCTCTTTAAGCATCTCCTTTGACCACCAGTGAGTCCCTCGGCTCCCAAACGGCTAAGGAGTATCTAACCCAACTCCCGGACACGCCAGACAGAGCCAAAGCACCCCAGAGCGCGCCAGCATGCCGTGGCATGCCAAAACTACGCTCTGGGCGCGCTACACGGCGCACCCGAGGCAAGGGAGGCCTGCCCCGGCCGGTTCTCACCTCCCCTCGGTCTCTCCGCGTCTCCGACAACCCTCCTCTCTCTCTCTCGTTGAGTCTCTGGGGTCCCAAACCACGTCCGCGAAACCGTGGTATCGACCCCGGGCCCTCTCTTCCTCTCCTGCAGCCACGGTGAAACCACCGGCGCTCCCCCGCTTGGTGCACCGTTGCTGGTCTATAAATAGGCCCTCCCGCTTCACTCCAGCACCTCACGCCACCCCTCCAGGCCCTCAATCGAGCCCCTAGCCACCCCATTCGAGCAAAGAGAGCTCCGGTAATCGAGATCGACCGAGGCCCAGCCGCTTCAGAGCTCTGTCGATCTTGGGCTACAAGCCAGCTCTCACGCTCCTCTCACCTCCTCCGTGACTGTAGTGAGCTCAGGAAGCTTCTGCACCTCTTCCCTGAGCGTTTCCCTGCCCGTAGCACCCATCTCCTCCACCACCCGAATCGGTTCCGCCACAACCTCGTCGTCGCCGTTGACCCAGGGCCTCCCCATCGTTCATTCGACCACCGGCAGGTAGGCGACGATGCCACGGTTCCGTTCCTGTCATCGTCTGGCCACGAGGGCGTCGGAATTGCCGTCGGCTTGCCTCCCCTCCCCTCTGTCCAGAGGAGGAAGACGACCCCGACAGGCATGCCCCACCTGTCGGTGGCCAGTCTCACCCCCTCTCTCCTCTCTCTACCGCTGACCGCAGGGGCCCGCGCGTTAGGTTTAAACCTGACGGCGCGCGCACCTGGGCTGCTGGCTGGCTACCTGGCCGGTTGGCCAGTTGGGCCGGCCTAGCCACTGGCCGGGCCAGGCCAGGGCTGAGCCCCCTTTTTCCTTTTTCTTTTATTTTGTTTCTAAAAGATTTTTGTAGAGCTTAATATTTAATCAAATTTAAATATTTTTCCATCACAATTCTTCTAAAAATGGGTAGAATTTATTAGTACCGTTGTACTATTTTTTGTAAAAACTTTTCTGCATAGCTATAATTAAAATGCTTATTTTCAATACTTTAGCTCGTGTTAATTGGATTTTAAAAATACTCTCTTTCATCAAAACCAGAGACAAATATTTTTAAAAACTACAAACAAGATTTATCAGAATAGGTTAACATTTTTTAAAGTGAGTTTGTGCTCTGTTTTTTAATGTGCTTCTTATTATTATTACTATTATTACAACGATAGATTCCGTGTTCAACGAAGGACTTGGACCCAAAGACCCCGGATACCTAGCTGATCAAGGCAAGCAACCCTTTGACCATGTCTGAGAAATCATTTTGATGCATACCTAGTTGAATACTTATTTCCGAAGCATGTAGTTAAGTTTATTCGGTGCACCCCAGCATGGTGTTACCGATGGCTCCTCCGGAGCACTTGCACGGAGCATGACCATACCACCTATGAGGGTCACGTTGATAATTTGTTGTCAAGTAGACAGTAGTGCTACGCATAGAAGGAGCATATGCATGATGATGGTAACACAAAGTTGATATCAAAGGTTTTACGAAAACCCCGTCGGGTGCCACTAATGCCCGAGGGTGATGATGTTGAGTTAGGTGACCACTTATGAAGAAGTGGTGCATCGGGTATATTTTGTGTGAGTGGCTTCGGAAACAGGATTAGATTTATGATGTGTCGACCGTCCCAACCTTGCATGTACGACCACGATACCCCTTTATGGGACGGGGCTTTGTTGATTACTTTGGTCGGTGCTAGCAAAGAGCCACATTACTAGTGGCGGGAGTGATATGTGGTCACTCTCGTGACGGGGTCGTACCAGGAAGGTCGACTATGCCGTTTTTACGTGTTCCGGGCACACCGTTGGTCCCCGCATGGATGGTACGGTCTAGAGTCGGTGCTCGTAAGACGTACATCATGTGGGCTGGGTATCAATCGAGTGAAATCTTTGTCTAGTATCGTCAGGGGAAAGGCAATGATCGGCTACTTACCTCGGGTATGATATATACCGCGAGTCGTGGATGACATGGAAGTTTCCCGGATCTCGTGGGTACAACGTACAACCTCTGCAGAATGTAAAACTATTCGAATAGCCGTGGTTAAGGACAGTTGGGTAATCCTGCTTAAACTACGTCCGTATAAACCAAGTGTGTGTGTGTGTTCATAATGTGATATGAAAGAGTTGATATGGTCAAATTTGGTGACTTGGCATATCGGGTGAACCCGAAGAGTTTAGCCCTTAGCAGATATGTTCATATCTGTAACCTGTTCTTAAGATTATCATCTAGTTCGTAATGCATATCCATACAAGTATTTGACCATGCATATTCTTTAGTAAAGACTTGCTCCTCGCAAAGGCTGCATATCACTTGTATCGTACCAACTTCATTATCCACATCATGGGTTGTTTGCGAGTACATTTAAAGTACTCATTGGCTTGCGACTGGTTATGTTATTGACCAGACATGGAGGGACCGGAGTTCGGAGAAGAATTCGTCATCGGAGACGGACACACGATCTAGGACGCTTCCCAGTCAGAATGCCTGTTGGTGAAGGCTGATGGCATGGGTTCCCGTTTATTACTAAGAATTCCGCTAGTAGATGTAATGATGTGTTTGGCCTTATAGGCCCTACCTATGTGAAACTAGACCATGATGGTCATTTGTTGTATCCAACGGTATGTAAGGATGTAAGACTCTTAATATTCAGTATCTGTGTGTTCAATGAGCATTGATCTCTGGATCATTGAGCAGGATCATTCGGCGATCTTGACTCGTAAGTCGGGCTCCCCACATGGAGTCAGCATGAAAAGTACGAATAGGTGTGGAAAACTGGGTGTGAACCATGGCAACAAATCGTTTGTATATAGAGAGAACCTCGCTACGAGATTTCATACAGTAGAGCCAAGTGTAGCGAGCGAAATCATCAATAAACAGAACATAGTAGCGATGACTACCTTTCGAATCAAAGGGAGCACGTCCCCATACATAGGAATGGACTAAGTCAAAAGGACGCTGAGATACCGACTCACTAGTAGGATAAGGTAATTGGGTCTGTTTTCCAAGTCTACAACCATCACAACGTAAAGAAACATCTCCAGAGACAGACCCTAAGACACCCTGTCGCACCAACAACGACAAGCGGAAACCACGTCTGTGATCAAGTCGACGATGCCATTGCTGGAAGGACACAAAAGAGGAGGCATCAAGAGCATGGGAACTGGTAGAAGTGGTGGCAGCGGAAGGAACATGAAGCCAGTCAACCTCCCAAAGGCCCTCCAACTCACGGCGCCGAGGGCCAACACCAACCAGAGCCTTGGTGCTAAGATCCTGAAGTGAACAAGAGTTGAAATCAAGAATTACACGACAACCAGAATTAGTATGTTGGATAGCGGAAAAGAGATTCATGGTAACACGGGAAAAATGAGAAACACTAGGAACAGAAAAAGACGGAGTAGAAAGAGTGCCACGACTAGCAATAGGAAGGGGGTGCCTTCGGCAGTGAGAACGTTGAGAATCAAGAGGTCGAAGAGAAGACAACACTGAAGAATCAGAAGATATATGAAAAGAAGGTCCAGAATCTAGAACCCACAAAGATGTACCTGACTTAGTAGGTGCCGGCGGTGACGGAGGGGTGGAAGCAGTCACAACGGCAACAGAATTCATCGATGAAGAGCCGGAGGAAGCTAGTGTTACGAAATATGCAACTTGTATTCCCATGAGGCCATACGACGATATATATACATGTACAAGTATAGGATATGCAGGAAATCCCTTATACAATAGGGTAAATATGAAAAGGTTACGTGGCTATATATATGTACTCTAACACCCCCCTCAAACTCATGGTGGATGAACAATACTGAGTTTGGAGAGATAGAAGCCATCCTGCGCTCGAGTCTGGGTCTTCGTCAGAAAATCCGCCAACTGTAGCTCGGAAGGCACATACTGAAGAGCAATAACCTGATCCTGCACACCAGCGCGTACATAGAAAGCATCAACATCAATATGCTTGGTGAGCTCATGCTTCACAGGATCACGCGCAATGCTAATAACAGTTGTACTGTCAGATAATAACAGAGTAGGTGTAGTGAGAGAAACACCAAAATCCTGAAGTAACCACCGTAACCAAGTCACCTTAGCCGTCAAAAGAGCCATAGCTCGCAACTTAGCCTCTGCACTCGAACGGGAAACTATAGTCTGTTTCTTCGTCTTCCAGGCAATGAGAGAACCACCAAGAAAAACACAGTAAGCAGAAAGTGAACGGCGACCTGAGGGATCACTAGCCCATGTAGCATCCGAATAAGCCTGAAGCTGTAAAGAATTGGAGCGAGCAAAGAATAGACGGTGAGAGATCGTGCCCCGAAGATATCGTAGAACACGAAGAAGGTGACTATAGTGGACCGAAGTGGGAGTGGAGACAAACTGACTCAGAATATGAACCGGATAAGAGATACCCGGACGAGTGACAGCTAGGTAGACAAGACTCCCAACAAGATGACGATAACGCGTCGAATCAGACAAGGGGTCACCATCAGTAGCACGGAGGTGAACATTAAGCTCCATGGGATTCTCAACAATGCGCTCATGAATAAGAGCGGCACGAGCAAGAAGATCCTGGATATACTTCTCCTGAGATATAAAAAAGCCATCAGAGGTAGAAGAGACTTCAATCCCAAAAAAGTGGCGAAGAGGTCCAAGATCGGACATAAGAAACTGTTCACTAAGACGGGCCTTTACAAAGGCAATATACTCTAAGTCATCGCCTATGATGATCATGTCATCAACATATAGAAGAATAAGAGTCCGACCACGAGGTGAAAGATGGACAAACAATGCTGGATCATGAGCACTCGCTGAAAAACCAGCGACAGTCACCACAGAGGCAAAACTCTTAAACCAGGCACGGCGGCCTTGCTTAAGGCCATAGAGAGCGACGAAGACGACATACCATGCCATCACGAACATAATACCCAGGTGGTGGCTGCATATATACCTCCTCACGCAACTCACCATTAAGAAAGGCATTCTTAACATCAAGTTGAGAGACACACCAGTGGCGTGAAGAGGCCACGACAAGAAGTGTACGAATAGTGGTCATATGGGCCACGGGAGCAAAGGTCTCGTTGTAATCACGACCATGCTCCTACTGAAACCACGAGCCACGAGACGAGCTTTGTAACGCTCAAGAGAACCATCGGAGTGAGTCTTAACCTTGTAGACCCACTTACAAGTGATGGGACGGACACCTGGAGGAAGAGAAACAAGATCCCATGTACCGGTGCGTTCAAGACCAGCAATCTCTTGTGCCATCACAAACTGCCATTCAGGATGAACAACAGCCTCACGATAAGAAGTCGGCTCAAGAACAGTAGCACCAGCGGTTGAAAAACCAAGGCTATCAGCAAGTAAGTGAGCACGCCGAGGCTCAAACTCGGAATAGAGGCGAGATAAGAACTCATGGACACGCTAAAACTCCTAGTCGGACCGCATAGTCTGGCAGCAACGACAAGTTCCACAGACAATTGTCCGAATGGAGTCAAGCTGGCGCCAGATGGCGGAACTCTGTGTGTAGAACTCATCAACAGAAGAGTGACCCTGCTGAAGAGCGTGCTCCTGACACACCACAGATAAGTAGAGAGCATTGCCAGAGGGTTGATGGCGCTGACAGAGATAAGACCACATTGCTGCAACGGTGCCGAGACCCATGAACTCCGAAGGAAACTGAGGGAGGACACGCAGTGAGAACAGGAGTAGCTGGAGCATCATCATTGCACCACTGAGTGTAAGCAGACAGATCATTTCGATAGACAGAAAGAGCATCTGAATAAGTTGATACCTGCTGATCATAAGCATCAACCGCAGGATCATCGAGAGCCTTGGCTGCATCCAGATCAGCTTGGGAAGCATCAGCAGCAAGAACAGGCAGCACCGGCGGGGTAGGAGCCACGTGAGCAAGAGGGCATGGCGGACAGGGGACCTCGCTAGAGAGAACACCCCACAAGAGAAGACCGCGCATGTGGATACGCATGAAGCCCACAAACTCAGCATAGTTGGTGCCATCAAAGATCACCGAGCATCGAGGAACAACAACATAGGTCGAAGAAGACATGATGAGCTCTCTGTCTCTCCCTTTTTTTTGGTCAACCTTCACAGGAAACCAAATCTGGATCGGGCTCGAGCTGGCTGGGAAACACAGTGGCCGAGCGAGCTACCAACGCAGCATCTGCGTGTGGATAACAGCGGGGCGGCAGCTGCGGCTGAAAGGGGGTGACGGCGGCGGACAAGGAGGGGGCGACGATGGCCGAACGAGAAGGGGCTGGCGGCAGCCGGTCGAGGCAGGCGACGGCTGCGGCCGAACGAGGAGGGGGTGGTGGCAGCCGAATGAGGCAGGCGACGGATGCGACCGGATGAGGACGGGGCGGCGGCAGCCAGTCGAGGAGGACGTCCAGGCGACGGCTACGACTGCCGAACGGAGACGAGGAGGCCGTCGGGGAACGTCAGATCCTGGCGGGGACGACCAGTGACGGGCGGAGACGGCCGGTGACGAGCGAATCCTAGAGCAGGCACGGAGTTGCATCATGCGGGAGAGAGGCTAACCTAGTATCTGATACTATGTTGGATAAAGAGCAACTAACGTTCACAGGGGGCCAAAGGCCAATACATGTACGTGTGAGGTAAAGTGCAGGCAACCTCTTACACAATGGGGATATACCGAAAAGGGGGGCTATACACATCTAACAGATGTTACAGGGAGAATCTCGAGAATGCGAAGCGCAAGACAGACCGATCTAGCCCCTATCCCTAAGTTCTAGTGCCTCTTTTTTTCGTTTTCTTTTTTCTTTCTTTCTGGGTTTTCATTCGGTTTTCCTTGATTAGCCGAGAATGTTAGGTTTTCGGGTCCGGTTTTCCTTATAAACTGGACCAACTCCCTTCTTAATGAAATGCAGGAACCCCTGCTTGTCTTGAGGTGTCTTAAAAAAAAAAATCTTGGTGGGGCTCCGATTTGGGATCGAGAAGGGGATACTTGGGGAAGAAGAAACCAGAGAAGTAGGAGGTAGGAGGAGAGAAAATATGAGCTATTTCATTTAGTCACTGCCAACTCCCTTGGTGCCGCTCTCGACCTCCTTCAGCATCCTCTTTCCTGGTTTGCAGCCCTCAGGGCGACAGTACTGAAAACCATAATGGAAAGGGTATAATCAAATTGTTATATGTGCTCCTGTATAAAGCAAGAGATGTGGAAAATTGGTAGTTTTGATCACCTTGCAGGTTGTTTTGTTAAGGTGGAAAAATTGTATCGGGTTCCTACCTTCATGCCTTGTTGAATGCTAAATAAAATCATGTGGATGGATTAGTTTCCACAAAATAACTCTGCGTGTATGGATTCGTAGTTTGGACCAATATGGAACTGTGGCCATGATATTGCCTTGAGAATTAGGCAAACAGTTAATCCATTATGTGTTGAATGTACTGCAGTTGTAGCTCCTTTATTCTCATGTATAGTACACTCTGACAATTGTCAAAATTACTGTGAATTCAATTTTTCTGGGAAGAGGCTTATGTTTTTCACTATCTATTCCTGATCTGTCAAAATATTCTATTTATTTCCGTAAAATGGTTCACAAGGTATCAGAAGGAAAATGAAGGTACTAATTAGTGAAGTTGTAACTAACCACTAGATTTTACTTATTTCACATTCTCTCTTTGCATACAGATGGCTGTCGGGCACACTTTTTCTAAATTTGTTGGTTCTTGTGGTTATGACTCGAGGATATTAATTTCAGAAGGCTGAACTGTTTTGTTTGACAGAGAATGGGCTTCATTATTAGTGTGTGTCTACCTCTTTCCCAGTTAACCCTCTTATTTACATAGGATATCATGAAAGATAACCTTGCTGTAAAAATTGTAGAATAATCATGTTTTTTTTTGTATCCACGGACGAATCTGGGATCTCTCATGCCCTGGCTTGCCTATGGCATGATGTCTTATGTTAGATGATTAATACGGTGTTTTTTCTGAAAAACCTAGCATGTTAGGTGTTAAGCTCCAGCAATTTTTTTAATAAATTGCGAAAGTCAGGACTTGAACTCAAGACCATAGTTCTGATACTATGTTAAGCTTCATGCACTAGTCATCGCAACTAACACTACTAGGAGAAAGCCTAGTAGTAGCGCTTGTTTTACCCCTACCAGTAGCGCTGGTGGCAGCGCTACTGCTAACGCGCTACAACTAAGTATATAGCAGTAGCGCTTTTCCAGCCAGCGCTACTGGTAAGTATAGTTAGTAGTAGGGCTTTTCCAGTGAGCGCTACTACTAACTATCTGTAGCGTTGCTCTTTAAAAAGCGATGCTGATAACGAGCGCTGCTATTAAAGGCCAACCAGTGCTATTACTAAAGTTTTTTGATTTCACATTTTTATTCCTCCTCTATGTATTTGTGATGTATTTGTGCATGCTCTATATAGTAGTTTCATCATATCATAGTAAACATACATTATTCTCATCATATCATACACATACAATAGTCTCGTCATATCATCATCATTATCCAACACAAATATCATCACATGTCGAAAATAGTGATACACAAGTTATGGCACACCACAAGTTTCATTATCCCTACCTAAACCATGATGTATAAGAGAAGAGCGATCAACATGAGCAAGAGCGCGACTATGTAGTACTTCTTGAGGCACCGGTTTCGCTCCCTCTCTTGCCGTAGCATCCACCTCAAGTAACTATTTTCCGCTTCGGCTCTGTTGTCGAACCCTTTGTGGCTAGCCCCCGGTTATCTGTACACCTGGGCCTGAGCGTCTGGCCAGTGGTCGTACACTCCTGGAACCCTGCCAATGAATACTACTATATACTCCTAGTTTTTTTTAGTCCGCCCGGGGAACAAGAACCTATTATGCAACTTCATTAGGAGTGTGTACTCCATATGTGGTATCTTCTTTAACTTTTCGTCGTTGATGTTGGCGGTTTCCCTCAGGATGCATCCTAGTTGATTGCCATAGCACTTGCGCGCTGCGCTGTTGGCTCTAATTTCGTGGGGTGCATCGCGGTGACCATAATTTGTTCGGTGCCAATCTCGTTTGTTTTTTCTTGTCCTCTTCGGCTTCGGTCCTTCACCGGCTACGTCAACATCATCTCCGGTCTTGGTGCCGGTGCCACTGTCGCTACCGGCTGCATGTTTATGGCTGACACCTCACAAGAAACAAACTTCAATTTAGCTCCCAGCTGTACACTATTTAGGAGTTCATGCAAGCAATTCCTATAGAGAGCAACACCACACACACACTCTGTTTCAGGACAAGTGTGTATTGTATTTGAGAGATTAACAAATGAGATCTTTATGGGACCAAATAGAAATATCATAGTAGCTAGCACTCTCATTGAAATAATTTTCTCACAGGATTGCGCTTGTGTACTAAATTATAAGATGGGTTATTTGGGTTTCTAGCTGCCATGATTAAGGCTCTGAACCTGATACTATATATTTTCATGATTTGGGTGTTAGAAAGTATTAGTATTAGTCTAGAAGTCCTTATTAGTCTATTAGTATTAGTCTAGGAGTCCTTATTAGTCTATGTTTACTTTCCTTGCACCTCAAGTCATGTCTAATATATATATGTCCCTTGGGCATTCAATACAGATAAGTTGCTTTCCTAACATGGTATCAAAGCTAAGGTCTTGAGTTCAAGTCCTAGCTTTCGCAATTTATTAAAAATTGATGATAGCCCCCCGTCGCTCTCTTCCGGTTGCACGTGTTGACTTGTCTTCCCCGTCACACGTGAGAGGGGGTGTTACACTATATGTGGATTGAAATAACCCTTTCCATCAGTTCGGACTTTTGGTTGCGTTGGCTCGTGCATAAAGCTTAACATGGTATTAGAGCTTAGGTTAATTTTTTAGCACACGCAACTCGTGCAGATCCAATCTCGCGCCGCCACCAACCTTCTCTCGGCCGGACGCTCCCTCTCGCGATGCCGCCATCGTCCTCTGGCCATCTCGTGCTGCTGCTCCCGATCTCCTCCAGCTGCAGCTCTCATTCTCGACCTGTTGCTGCAACCGCTGCTTCTCCAGCTCCCGCTGGAACGAGGCTCCTCCCGTCAAACTCCTCGCTCCCGATCCGTTTTGGCCTCCAGCCGCCGCCACCCCATCTCGCCAGTTCCACGCCGCTGCTGCCGTTTTCTCTCGGCCGACGTTGTTATCCTGCGCGACCGACCCTCTCCTCTGGTCGGCTCGCTGCTGCCCTCCCACCCCGCCACCGCGTTCGCCCGTCCTCCCAGCCGATTCCCGTACGTAAATCCTGCCAAATCTGTTTGCTCACATGCACACCTGTCTGCCCGCGCGTGCGTTCCAGAGTTGCAGCCGCCCGCGTATTGGATTGGATTTACGTATGCGGCTACTGATTCTCGCCTGCGCTTCCTCGTGAGCAGCCCCTGTCTCCGTTTTGGCTGGTTATTCCTTGGCTGGTTTTTGTTGGGCTTCTGGATACGGTTGACTGCAACTGTTCGGCTGTGTTTTGTTGCTTTGGCTGGACTGGATCGTAGCTGCTTCGTCCAATTAAAACAAAAAGTACAATGTCTTCTGCATACACGATGGATTTTGCATGTTTGTGTCGTGTATGCTTCCTAGCTTTTAGCTTCCTTATTTTCCGCTGCGTCCACCAAATCCGTTGATATTTTGTGTTTTCTCATGCCATGCGAGTCCATCATACCTTAGTCCGTCAGCCTTTTCTTTGGTCCTGATCCTTTCTATGCAACTTTTGTGGCCTATTTGCTCTTGTTGTTTTCTATAGGATTTCCTGGACTTCTTTTGCATTATCGATCTACGTCCATCGTGCCTTATCCGCCGAGCTTCTTTCGCCGACGGTTGTCGTGGACTATGATTTTCTGCACAATGCTTTATTCTCTTGATGTGCCATCTTCTTTTGACAACTCATCTTCTCTTGATACTTATCTTCTGATGTGCCATCTCTTTGTTCTGTCCTTCGGCGACTCGACAAGTTTTGAAGACTCTTCATGCTACGACGACACTATCAAGACGCGGATTTGGATTATCATTGTTTTCTTAGTATTACACTTCTTCAAATGCAATGCTACTGCATACGCTTTGCATTTGAGGGGGGGTGTTAGAAAGTATTAGTATTAGTTTAGAAGTCTAGAAGTCCTTATTAGTCTATTAGTATTAGTTTAGGAGTCCTTATTAGTCTATGTTTACTTTCCTTGCACCTCAAGTCATGTGTAATATATATATGTCCCTTGGGCATTCAATACAAATAAGTTGATTTCCTAACATTGGGGATGTTATGGCCATAAACAAATAGGCCATAAACAAATAATTTATGACCATTAAGGTTATAAGAACAACTGTTTATGGCCTATTTGTTTGACTTTGTTTGTTTGTTTGTTGGAAAAATCTAACCAACGTACATACGCATGGTTGTCTAGCCGTGCGGTGGCTTTGTGATTAGCGCTTGTGTCCTACGTCCGCGTGATTCAGTTCCCGCTGCATCCAACATTGCTGGCCAGATACTTATGGGACATGCGTCCAAGCTAGAAAGAGACGTACGTATAAGTAGTAGCCTGGCTGGAAATAAATGGGTCATACAGGCGGCTGCTGAGTTGAGACGTATACGTATAAAATTTTGTGTCTAGTGCACACGTGCTAGAGCATACCTAGCGCACACATTAATCGCTACAACCTGCTAGAGCATACCTAGAGCAATCCTAGTGCATCTTGGAGGCACTGTGTAGGTCTACTCTGTCTCAAGCTACAATAGCTAGCGCTAAATGGATGCCACGGGGATGTTGCATCTTTTTCTTGCAACACATTTTCCTTGGTCATTTGTAGGACTCAAATCAAACTGAAAAGCCGGGACAAAAGACCCATGCAAATAGTTTTATACTCTGTATTTGACAACTCATATGGAAGTACTTGGGGTCCTGTTTGGAAATCATATAGAAGTACAAACTTATAGTAGGTCTGGTGTTCTGCTTGGTGTCTTCATTCTCGTTCCACATAGTAGCAATTCTAGTATAACTAAGAAGCGTAAATGGCTCTAGCACCCCACGTCGCCTCTCTCGGGCGACACGGGGAACACCCCTCCGGCGCCTGCTTACTGATACATTAATCGCTACAACCTGCTCGACTGAGGGAGGGGTGAGGGAAGAGGGGGAAAGGAGGGAGGAGTGGTGGGTTACCTGCCTATGGACTAGTCGTCGATGTAGTTCCGGGCAGCAGCGTTACTGGACGGGAGCGGCTGCTCCATGCTGCTGGCGGGAGCGGCTGCTCGACTGAGGGAGGCGCTGCTGGGCGGTGGGGCAGCGGAGGCGCGACCGAGGCAGCGGGGCAGTGAGGTCGAGGGCGCGCGCAGGGATGGGCGGCGGCAGCGACACACGAGCGTGCGGGGGAGAGGGGGAGAGGGAAGGAGTGGAAGGAGAGGGGGAGTTAGGGGATTTGGTGCCGAGTTAACTAAAAGTATCAGTAGCGTTGGATGGGTTCCAGCGCTACTGCTAACTTACGAGTAGCGCTGGTTCTAATCCAGCGCTACTGCTAAATGACCTAGGACATATAGCAGTAGAGCTGGTTTAGTTCCAACGCTACTGCTAACTTAACAGTAGCGTTGGTACCAATCTAGCGCTGCTGCTAACTTTATTTTCCTTATTACTTTCTTTTTATTATTTTCTTTTTATTATTTTTCATTTCTTTTTATTATTTTCCTTTCCTTTTCTGTTTACTTTTCTTTTTCTTTTGTATTGCTTTCTTCCTTTTGTTTTTGTTTTTTGTTTTTATCCCGACGGCCTCGCACGCAGTCGACGACGAGAACGTCTACCTCCCATACTGCGAATATTACCGAAACCATGTGCTGATTCGTACACAAAATACATACATATATATAAATGATTGTTTCTCAGCTGCGTCGAAGACATTTCACATTGAGCTTATTTCCTTTCTTATTCGTTGTCTTGATTCTTCTTTTCTGGCACCATGGAGTACGATCTTTCTTAGGTAATGTAGTCATGATTCTTCTTTTCACGTATGCTTCATTGTCATCGTCATCTTCCCTCATCGGGTTGTCGTATTGGTCGTAGTCTTCCTCGTTGGCGACTCCTTACATTCTGACGATGTTCCTTTTGCCTCTCCTCACGACAACGTGGCTGGAATTGGTCTGGTCGGTTATGAAGAAGCATTGTGTCACGTGCTTAGCGCGTATCCATGGCTCGGTTTTGGCGATGACGTTAACGTTCATGGTAGTGCTCTTTGCGTGGGGTATAGACATGGTAGTGAAATACTTGTTTTCTCTTACGACGGCATTAGCCCACCTGACATGGAACATCGTCGCATTGTGCCTTCCAGCGTAGTTAAGCTCCCAGATCTCTTTGACTCTTCTGTAGAATCTTTCAGTTGTGCCGTTGGAGTCGGTCACACATTCAATCGTCACCCCTGAGTTCTGGTAATTACTGTCCATGTCTTTGGCCTCCGTGTAGAACGTGTACCCGTTGATATCGTATGCCTCATAGGACACGAGTTTGGGCGCGGGCCATGTGCTAAGACGTGTATGAGAAACCCGTCCGCACTGCCCTCTTCCGGCGGATTAGCACGAACCTGCTCTTTGAACCAACACAAGAAAGTGACATTGTGCTCTACAGTAACTTTGTCGTCCATCTTGTGCATCCCCTGATTACGGTACTTCTTTGCGATCATTTCTTTGTGCAGTGTCACATAATCATCTACCACATCTAGGTGTTGTAGCACTTGATGAATTGATTGATCTCCTTCGGACTTAAGGTGAAGCAAGAAGGGGGGAACAATTCTCCTCCTTGTTGACTTTTCTTCCCCTTGGCCCCGCCGCCGTCTTCGTCTCCATCTCCTCCGTTGACTTTTTATGGGGCATGTGGAGATCCCCCCTGATCTCCAAATCTTCCAAGTCTTTCCTTGCCTTCGGCCCATCCTTGGTCTTATCCGGCATGTTCATTAGTGTGCCCAGCAAGCTCTGGAGGGCATTCTTCGTGATATGCATTTGATCAAGGCAATGAGGCGTGTCGTCATTGGGCCAGTACTCCAAGTCCCGCAAAATAGACCTCGTTTTCGATACCTTCAGAATCGGCTTTGGCGCCTTTTCCATCTTTCCCGGCGCGGGGCACTGTTCCCAGTTATTCAACAACTCGTTGATTTCGTCGCCGCTCCTCTTACGTGGAGGTCCTCGATGCTCAACCAAACCATTGAATAGATCTCCACGTTTTCTCCACGAGTCATCCTTTTCGAGCCATCTACGATGCCCCATGTACACGATTTTCCCAGACCCGCCATCTTTCATTGACGAAAGCTGCTGAGACGTTGTATCATCCATGCACCTCGTGCATTCGCAGTATCCGTGGCACACCTGGCCTGAGGTGTACCCGTGACCGAGATAGTTGTGCACCGTTGTCATCAGCGCAACTCTCATATAGAAATATTCTCTTGTGCTGGCGTCCCATTTCTTGGCTAGCGATTTCCATAACGTGTCTAGCTCCTCTTTCAGAAGCCCCATGTGCAGGTTAATACTATTTCCTGGTTGTTTCGGCCCTTGAATCAGCATGCTCATGTGTATGTACTTTGTCTTCATGCACTTTCATGGGGAGAGGTTGTACATCCATACAGAGACGGGTCATGTGCTCTGGTTTCCAAACAGATTCATGCAATCGGTACTCGCACCAAGCATGATGTTCGTTGATGCATGCGTGATATCTAATGTGCGGCAGATCAAGAGGGCAAACGATTTTCTTGGCCTCCTCGACACTAGTAGGACATAGGTTCCCTGCAGGAAAAACTTTATTATGGATACTTGAAATGCCCATCGAGGCTTTTGTTTGTCCATTTGTTTTTTGCCTTCGTCTTTAGAAGTTCGAGCGTGAAACTCAAGCGGGTCACCTCAGAATCATAAACGTCATATAATGGAGTCTTCGAGTCTACTTCAAGTTACGCCAACTTGGCCTCCTCTCTAGAAGAAACTCCGTCGCTAGTCGTACTCTTGCAAAGGAGGTCTCGAACATGAGGGTCATGCACGACTAAACTTAGTAGCGTCGAAGACTGCGGCGTGTCCGTCGCCTCTTCCCCGCCATGTACGGACTCTGCCCCGCCGCCGTCTCCGGACTCTTCCCCGCCGCCGTGTACGGCGCCATTGTCTTCATGTCGATCGATCATCTCTTCGTCTAGTCCCATGTCGTTATTCCCTGCCATGTGGACGTCGTCATCATCATCTTCACTTATCCACTGAGTATAGTCAACAAGTGGGCCTTCAAACTTCCACGATCAAAAGGGTCCAAAATTACTCCTTCTTTGCATCTTGTACACGGACATCTAATCCCAGTCTGTTTATTTGCATACATGTCCATCATCGCGGATTGCAAGTACCGCTTCACCTTCCTTCCACTCACCTTCATGACTACACGATATAACAAGCAAAAGGGTGTTAAACAAAATGCACGCACGCATGCATCAAATTCGATCATATGAAAATTTGGCATGACCTTGCCTAAAATTAGGACATATTGAGTTTGCTCGAATTCGCCGAAACGGAAATAAATTGACATTTCGGCAAAATATAAGCAACTCACGGGGCATGTCACTCACACAAATCACTTCATATCGCAAACACACATATTCCCATTATTGAAATGCACAACTTTTTACTCACCTATATCCCGAGAAAAATTATGCACGGCTAAACAAATAGCTAGATCTAGTTGTTGTGAGGAGAGATGACCCTAGCTAACTAGTGGAGAGGGAGAGAGATGATCTAGCTAGATCTATATGTATGGAAGGAGGGAAAGCCAAATAAATGTGGATCATAGAGTTAGAAGAGGTCATTTATGGAGGAGAATTAGGGTGGAGGGGGCATTAATTGGGAGAGAAGAGAGGTAGAAGGAAGAAAGAAGAAGAATAACAATGGTGGAGAAGTAGATAAGAAAGAGGAGAGGAGAAAGGAGGGGAGAGGGCAAAGGGGGAGGAAGGGGGAGAGAGGGGGTGTGTGGGTTAAAATCTGCCACCAGCCACGCATAGCAGTAGCGCTGCTTTCCAACGACCGCTACTTCTATTGGTCTTAGTAGTAACGCTTTTCTGGGCAGCGCTACTGCTAAGTGGGGCCAATAGCCGTAGCGCTGATTCCCCCAAGCGCTATTGCTATTATGCTTAGCAGTAGCGCTTTTTACAAGAGCGCGTTGCTACTACTGATACCGTTGGTGGGCTCGTCGGGTCCCGTTTAGCAATATCACTTTTTTCAATTACAGGGCTACTGTTAAGTCTTTAGTAGTAGCGCTTGGCTGAGCCAACGCTATTGCTAAATAGTAGCAACGCGTGTTATAATCCAGTGCTACTAACAGGGTCCTAGCTATAAGGTTTTTCCTACTAGTGTAAAAGACCGAACTAATGAAAAGGGCTAGCGCAAACCACATATACTGTAAAATTAGGCACCTTAATTTGTGTTCTTCCTCGGTTTTCGAGAAATTTCTGGGTCCGTCACTGTTTGCATCCCTATGATTTTAATGTTTTTAGAGACTCCCTAGAAAATTTAATGGTTATCAAATAAAAATAAAAAGATCTAACCATCTATTTGGTTGACGCAAGTTTTAACTGCTTGAATTTAATCTGGACTATAATCTACAAGAAAATAAGAGGCCATATGTAAAATCAGGAAATTGACATAACTTGGTGTGTGATGCCAGAATAAAGTTACTTAATTTATATAATTTGGTACCTTCTGACATGTTTTACTAAATTATAGTATTTGTTCTCAGCAGTGCACTGTTGTTCTTTAGGCTCAGGCAATATTGATAGAATAAAGTTCATGTTGTTTGATTTATGTTACAATTAAGAAGGATGTTGGGTTTGGCAACAATGTTGTTGGGATGGGATGTGTATACTTTTTGTCCTTTGAACTGCACACAATGCATGCACACCCTACACATGTAGATTTATATGTTACCACCATATGGTCCATTTTATGGTATATAAAGATTTTTAGTTGTCTAAATTTCTGAAGTGTATTTTATGTTGGCTTAGTAAGGTTTTTTTTTACAGCAAATGTGATTCTTTTGTAGTATCAGTATGCAGATTTTTTCTATTTAAATTTTCTATTGTATATGTATACCTACTCGTTTATTTTACATCAGACATATTTCTGTTAGGAAGTATTAGTATTAGTCTAGGAGTCCTTATTAGTCTATTAGTATTAGTCTAGGAGTCCTTATTAGTCTATGTTTACTTTCCTTGTACCTCAAGTCATGTGTAATATATATATGCCCCTTGGACCTTCAATACAGATAAGTTGCTTTCCTAACATGGTATCAGAGCCTAGGTTTAGGTCTCTGAACGCTGCAGCCAGCCTTGACACCCTTGCTGCCGCAGCAGCTGCTGCTACAGCTGCTCGCTCACGCTCCTCTGCCACGGCGCGCTCGGCCTCCTGCCGGCGCCGTATGCTCGAGGTAGCCGTGTGCTGAGAGCGACCTGCAGACATGGCTCGCTGCAGGGGGGGCTGTTGCGTGAAGAGGAGGTTGTTGCTGGCGAGCTGCTGCTCGACAGTCCGGAGGGAGGGAGGTAACTAGGGGCAGTCGGAGCAGCTGCTGTTACCGGCTTAGGCTGCTCAGCTCCCGGTGAGAGAGGTGAGCAGGAAATGCTCAGGGTACAAGATAACGAGGCTCTGATACCACTTGTTAGACCTTTCAGCGTGAGCATTGATAGTTGTGGATGACACTAGGAGAGTTGGGACAATTTTCGTTGGTTTATTTCTCACACAATGCCATGCCAACCTGAGGGGTTGGGGATACATATTTATAGGCTGCTAGCCAGCCAAGCATATGCTAAGATGCTAGTCTAAGATGCTAGTCTAAGATGCTGCTAAGATGCTAGTCCAAGATGCCATCCTAACTGCCAGTCCTTGATGGTCAAGGATTCTATCCTAACAGCCACAAGGACCATGTGCTGCAGCCCCACAAAGGACTATGTGTTGCAGCCCCACAAAGACCATAGTACATAGACTTATCCATCACCTGGAACACCTTGGCCACGAACAGCCCGATACTAGCTGAGATCGTGCCGCCGCGGTCGAGGACGAGCGTGTACGTGCTGGACCGGACGTTCGAGGACGTGCTCGCCTCGTTCGCTCCCCCGGTGGTCGGCATGCTCGCCGAGCGCCTCTACGGCTACAAGCTGGTACGATCTGCTGCGAGCGGCGCGGAGCACGCGGCCTCCGTTGAGACGGACCGGCACAACGCGACCTCCCTCGCCAGGGCCGTGTACACCGCGATCGCCATCCCCATGGCGGCACTGTTCCAGATCATGGACAACGGTTGCCTTCTTCCTGCATGCTTGTCCACTGCTGCTTCTTCCATGTGGTGTTGTCTTCTTTGCTATCTTGGTACATGGTGCTAGTTGCGTCCTGCTGCTACTTCGCAGCTTAGCTTAAAAAAAACTTCAATTTGGTTGTTTCCTCCTTTGTTCGGTGTTGCATGCTCATGCATCTTTGTCTGGTGTTGCATGCTCTTCTCGCTAGTTATTTTCTAGTTTTCTATTTTTTTCCGCTGCGTCCACCAAATCCATTGATATTTTGTGTTTCTCATGCCATGCGAGTCCACCATACCATTGTCCGTCAACCTTTTTTTTCCAGGTCCTGATCCTTTCTATACAACTTTTGTGGCCTATTTGCCCTTGTTGTTTTCTATAGGATTTTCTAGACTTCTTTTGCATTGTCGATCTACGTCCATCGTGCCTTATCCGCCGAGCTTCTTTCGCCGACGGTTGTCATGGACTATGATTTTCTGCACATGCTTTATTCTCTTGATGTGCCATCTTCTTTAGACAACCCATCTTCTCTTGATACTTATGTTGTATCTTCAAGTGATGCGGTGTCTTCCTCTTGATGTGCCATCTTCTTTTGATAACCCATCTTCTCTTGATACTTATCTTGTATCTTCAAGTGATGCGGTGTCTACCTCTGATGTGCCATCTCTTCGTTATCTCCTTCGGCGACTCGACAAGTTTTGAAGACTCTTCATGCTACGACGACACTCTCAAGACGCGGATTTGGATTATCATTTTTTTTAGTATTACACTTCTTCAAATGCAATGCTATTGCATACGCTTTGCATTTGAGGGGGGGTGTTAGGAAGTATTAGTATTAGTCTAGGAGTCCTTATTACTCTATTACTATTAGTCTAGGAGTCCTTATTAGTCTATGTTTACTTTCCTTGCATCTCAAGTCATGTGTAATATATATATGCCCCTTGGGCCTTCAATACAGATAAGTTGCTTTCCTAACAATTTCTACCCTCACTATGGGCTGCTTAAACTAACGTGAGCTTCCTTTCTACAAATCTTTATATATTTGAGTGTTTTTAGCACATTATTTGTTTAAAATAACTGTAGGCATGTATTGGCGAAGAATTTGCAAAGGATACCAACATATATTGATACTGATATAGAATGTACTTAGCCTACATCTATTTCCCTTTATTCAGCCACTCGTATCACATTCTTATGAGTAAGCACGGTTTGTAAATACAAGTGTTCACAAAAATATTAATGACCGTGTCGTTTTTCAGGAATTGCAATGGATCAAATTGTTGTTCAAGGCCTGGATTCAAAACATGTAGCGGTAATGCTAATCGATCATCATCATTGTTTATCAGTCGTAATCAATTCCTGCCTTTTAACTTTCTCTTTTTTTGGAAAAAGCGGAAGCATTATCGTTCGACTGAAAAGAGTATGTTATAAGTACAATGAAATCTGGGAAAAGAACTATGGTAATTCTTTCTCTTCTATTTGACCTCCATTTGTTCTATCATAAATCTAACTCGCAACAAATTGGAGGAAAGTAATTTACCCTACATTTGTTTCTATAAGCAAGAATTTCACGCGCTTTAAAATTAACTATTTTAAGACATATGCCTAACTTTCCTTCTACATTTCTATTACTCCCTCTGTTCCTTTTTATAGAAGTTAAACTTTTTTCTTATCTTTGACCATTTTATAGAAAACTACCAATATCTACAATATTAACTAAATGAAATATGAAAATATATTTCATGATGCATCTAATGATACTGATTTTGTATTGTAGATATTGATATTTTTCTAGAAATTCATCAAAGATAGAAAGCTTTCACTTTTGAAAAAATAATACACTTAACAAAAATTGAACCGAGTGAGGAATAAAAAATGAGCAGAATGAGTACTTATTTGTAGCCCTATTGTTTATGGAAATATTTTATATACTTTGTGAGCTCATTAATTAAATTTGCTAGCCCGTGCAATTTCACGGGTTGACTATTGTGTCAGGAAAATAAGTCGTGATGTCCAGGCCCATCCTTCACACGCATATGGGAGACAACGACACACCTGCCGCTCTTTTCCCCTTCCCAAACCCTAGAGTTCCAAGCACTGATCCCCAAGCCAAGGAGGAGTTGATGCCTCCAGGAGGAGGAGGAGGAGGAGGAGGAGGAGGTGAGCATGGTTGCACGGAGAAGGACCACCCATTACCGACCGGTCACCGTGACGAGGGCGCTCCATCCCATCCCATGTCGCCGCCCCCCCTAATTGTTTCCATATCTTCTGAGGTTTGCTCTCCGCCTATTTCTTCTTCCAATTTTTGATTCATGAAAGGGAACCCGCTCGGGCGACTTGTGCGGAGACCCAAATCCCTAGCCGCCGGGGTCGCCACACCTCCTATCCTCCCCTTTTGTTGTCACCGATGGAGGAAGCCCCGGTGGCTGAAGGTGGTGGCGGAGGCCTTCTTCCCTCTCGCGTCGGGATTGAGTGGTGTGGGCACCCAAGGGCACGAGCGCACATCCTTCGGATCTAGGTCGCGGCAGAGCAACGGCGCACATCCCCCGGATCTAGGTCGCGGCAGAGCAATGACTCGTCTTCGGTGACGGTGCGAGGAAGCGGGGCGCCATGGGAGGGCTGGTGGTATGGCTGTGCTGGGCTCGTGCAGCGGCTAGCAGGGGCCGGGTGGTTCCATATCAAGGGCGGGTTCCTCCATGGTCTCCGATCAGATCCGCTCTGATCTGGCCCCTATGCATCGGTGTGCGGCGCAGGGTGTCGGCAGTGGCCATCTTGGCAGTTGCGTGGGTGGGGGCTGCGACGGCGTAGTGGCGGTCCATGGTGGTGGTGCGGGTTGGTTTGCGGTGGCAGCGTGTGGCCGTTCGGCCACCTCGCGTCATTGGGCGTGTGGCCTCTCCCTGCCAGATGTAGATCTAGTCCGGGAGTCGAGGTTGGGCGTGCAGGGGTGACGTTTGGAAGAGATAGTGGGAGTGATGGGTGCCGCCGATGCGGTCGGGCTACCCGTCACCGGCAGGGGTGCCGGTCGTCGACGTGGTTCGCTCCCGGTTCACCTCTTTTTTGATCTGGTGGCTCCCCGATAGATCTGGTCGTTCCGGTCACTGGCAACTTTGTCGGCGGTCGTAATTTGCTGATTGGCACATCCCTCATAGCCATGGAGGACCTGTGGGTCGTCTTGTTCCCGGGTGGTGGCCCATGTGGTGGGTGCTGCAGTGCTCGTGGGCTTAGCTCGCTGCTCATGTGCGGGCGACTAGGCGGTGTGGTGGCTGGTGTTTTGACGTTCTGCGGCTGTGAAGGCAGCGGGCCGACGGAAGCGATGCCCGTGAACGTCATCTTCCTGAAGTGTCCGTTGTGGTTACTCCTTTCCCTTCGTCGTCCTCCAGATAAAAATCTAGATCATTGGATTGGATGGTGGTGGCGCTTCGGCGTCGTGTCCTTCTTGAAGGCACCGTTTTGGAGCTCACGGTTCGTCGACATTCAACTTCACCTCTTCCCGGTTTCTTTGGGAAGGGCTCCGGCGGCTCCTTAGTGATGCTCACAGTTAATCTGTACTTTGAGTAGTGTGGGGTGTTGTTGTTGAAGGTTTTTGGCACATATGTTGCTGGCCTTTAGTGAGTGTGGGTGTGTTTGTGTTTGTGTTGTGGCTTTATATGTAAAGCGAGGCGAAAGCTTTTTCTGGTAAAGAGAATCAGGAATCTAAACGTCTGTCTCTATTATTTGTAGAAGAAGAAGAAGAAGCATGAGCTGGGGCAGGAGCACGAGAGACACCCTGCTGGGAGCCTTCCTGAGGGCCCCCTTATCGAGATCCTGTCCCGGGTGCCCTACAAGTCACTCTGCCGCTTCAAGTGCGCGTCCAGGCCGTGGCTTGCCCTCTGCTCTGACCCCGACATCCGCAAGAGGTCACCCCAGACCATGGCAGGTTTCTTCCTCCGCAACTATGGCATCGGCCCCTGTTTCATTAACATCTCCGGAAGAGGCCAACCCCTGGTCGACCCATCTCTCTCTTTCTTGCGCGAGAGCTTTACATATTTCATCCCCCAGCAGTGCTGCGGTGGCCTTATTCTCTGCAAAAACTGGAAATCACATTATTTTGAGGAAGATGAGTACAGTCTTGTCGTGTGCAATCCTGCGACCAAGAAGTGGGCCGAGCTGCCTCCTAATCCTATACGACCGCAAGACGAAGTTGACGAATATTTGTGTTTTGATCCAGTCGACCCCTCCCGTTTCGTGGTATTCACACACACTTGGGATTTAGGAGAAGTGACAATCTACTCATCAGACACTGGACGATGGACTACGGTGGAGAGTGGTTGGATTGGTGAGACTCCTATCGGTCTTCCTGTCTTCCTGAATGGTACTGTGCATTTGATGACCACTGATATTTCAATAGCCACAGTAGACACAGAGGGGAAGGTTTGGAGGCAAATTGATATTCCAGGCAACATGCGAGACAGCTCTGATTATCCGTCCATTGGACAGTCTCAAGGACGCTTGTATGCTTGGGGTATAGATGATAATATTAATATCTGCCAACTTTCAGTTTGGGCTCTTGAGGATTATGGTGGTGCAAAGTGGGCCTTGAAGGATACTGTTAACATTTCAGAACTGTTTGGAAGGGATTGTTACAAATATGTGGAGCCCATAGCAATTCATCCAGATTGTGATTTGATTTTCCTTGCTGACCGGAGGGGGAAGGCTATCTCATACGATATGGATAGCAAGAAAGTGCATGTTATCGGCACTTATGAGACATTCCTTGGTGCTGTACCTTATGTTCCATGTTTTGCGGAATGGCCGTCAGATATATAATTCAGCCATATTGATCTTGGAGGAACTATATTGCCGTTATATAATTCAGCCATGGAAAATATGCAACACTTTCCGATGGTTACCCGCTCAGTTGTATGAATGAGTCTAGTCATTTGATCTATCTGCTGCATCTAGTGCTAACCATTATGGTCTCCTGACAGACTTAGGTGTGGGGCAACTGTGAGCGTATATTATCTAGTATGTTTGAAATTGGTTGTATTTCCACCTCTTTATTTTTCGTTTAAGATTGGAGATACTTATCTCTTGTTGCAAGTACATTTATCTTTTATGGACAACTTGTTATCCATCGGTTCTGAATATTGATATCGCCTTGTTCTTATGCACATGTTAAAGACTGAGCATGCCTATCTCTTGTAAGCTTATTATTCTTTCATTTTATTTCACTTCATTAGGGGAAGATAATTTTTCGAGGAGAGGAGAATAACATGACCCTCCAGCGTTTTTTCTGTTCTTGTTTCGATAGAGCTTTATGTGACCATTCTCCTACTTGAATTCTGACTATGTTGTCTGAGTAAATCTATTTTTGAGCATCTTGCGAATTTGTTTACTGTTATGTTAGTTTACAGTTTCTTTCTCATCTTATTCCAAAATTGCGGAGCAAGTTCCTAAATATGCAAATTGAATTGTTTGCATATTGTCCAAGATTATAACTCTTGTCGAAGAAGATGACATTTTCCATCAGTGAAATATAATTCCCAATGGTTTTGATCGGTCAAGGCATGCATTTTCCCTCATAAACCTAAAAACTCTTTCCATGTGTCACTACCATTTTGGCAGCATCCACTAGAACGTAAAACACAAACTGTATAACCACCAGGTCCTGGGCATCTAGCATTGCGATTTGCAATTGTTAGAGTCTTGGTTCATGTGACAGTTTTCTTTTACCTGTATATAAGCGTGAACCTGAGAGGCTATCTGGAGGATGGTCACTGACAGAGAAAATAAGACAAGAACTATATCTATATAGTCACCAAGGTGTCTCTTTCTTGTTTTCAAGCCCAAACCGCCGTTGCATCCCGAACTCCCGGTTCCTTCCAATCAGATACCAATGAGGACTACAACATCGGCAGAGAAATAACAGAGTATAGTATTTATCCAGTGAACAAACATCAAAACAGAGATGGGACTATTTTGACATCTCGTAACAAGGAATTTAAGAGCACGGACACTTTGCTTTACTAAGCCAAAGCATTCTAAGGAATTAAAATAACCAGAACCATTTGCATGGTAAGCATATACAAAATGCAATGGGCTACCAAGGCAAAAGAAATAATATATACAGTGATGCCACTCTGCATTTCCCTATAAAGCAAGCACATAGGCATTCATATACCAACAGAACTACCTGTTACACTGTCGCAAGTCTGGAAAGCAGGCAAGTACCCATTGCAACTAAAATGTTTAAATGTTAAAGATCTAGAAACCATGAACTATTACTGAAAAAAGCTTTCACCCCCCTTTACAAATAAAACAAACCGCCAGACCAATACAAACAACGATTTTCCGACATACCCAAGTTCAAAACACACACACCCAAACGCATATAAGTAGCACAGTACACCAACAAAGGGTTCTGCTGAGGGCATAGCTCAACAAGCCCTAAGAAACAAGAACACTCCCATCCACATCCAACCGGGGTATGTGATGAGAAGCGAAAGCCGCAACAGGCTAATCTGACTCTGGAGGTGGAGGAGGGAGCGGGGGCGCCAAGCGGAGAGCCATCACACGGAGGCTGGCGATGATGTTTGGGATGGCGTCTCGGTCGGATGGGCGGCTAAGTGAGCGCCAGAGCTGCAGGAAATCACACATTTCAAACACTGCGTCAGTGACACGTCGAAGGGGCACACCCTGGATCACAAGCTTGTTGTGAATAGTCCAAAGGGTCCACTTGAGCACCCCGATGGTCAGCCACCTAATGTGTAGGGCTGACGAGGGACGGACAAAACCTCCGCGTACAAGTCGGGTACATTGGTATGGCATCATTGACCGTCGGCTGTTTCGCGAAAGCAACTCCACATGAATTGAGCAGTGACGCACGAGAAGAAGATGTGGTTGGAGTCCTCCAGCACGTCGCACAGAGGGCAGATCCCGTCGCCCAGGCCATTGCGTTTGAGCACCTCCACCCCAGAGGGAACCCGGCCCTGAATCCATTGCCACATGAATATCTTGATTTTCAGGGGGAGCCTAATGCCCCAAACGCTGGTGAGGGCCCTCGGGGCAGAGGAGGGGGGGGGGGCGGTATAGGGACTGGGCGGAGAAGCGGTCCGTGGGCTCTGGGCACCAGGATATGCTGTCCGCGGTAGTATCGACGTCGGGAGAGCTGAGGGCAATGCACTGCAGCATCTCATCCCAGGCCGCGAGCTCGGGCAGCCCGAAAGGGCATCGGAACGCGAGGCGCCAAAGATCCCGGAGGGCGGCCTCAGCCGAGGTCCTAGGCTCCACCGCGATGGCGAATAAGACCGGGAAGCGGGTGGCGAACGGTGATTCGCCAGCCCAGCGATCCAGCCAAAACAACGTAGCGGACCCGGATCCAATCGCAATAGAAGAGCCAATGTGAAGGACAAGATCAACTAGATGACCGATTGCTAGAACTGAGGGCCTTCAGAGTGCTGGCAAAATGCCAACAGATGGCCCCGAAGGTACTTATTCCTAATGATGTCGAGCCAGAGTCCACCGTCACCGTTGGCGATCCGCCAAAGCCACTTAGTTAGCAAGGCGATGTTCATGCACTTGGACGACATGATCCCCAGACCGCCCTGGTCACGGGGTTTGCAGATGTCAGGCCATCTCACCATGTGGTATTTCTGCTTATCGCCCTCTCCAGCCCAGTAGAAACGAGACTGGTATTTGGCAATCTCGTGATGGAAGGTCTCATGTAGACTGTAGAAGCTCATCACGAAAATGAGAAGGCTGGATAGAGACGAGTTGATGAGCACGGTCCTGGCCGCCTTGGACAGTCACTGGCCCTGCCACGGTTCAGTCCGGTGTTGGAGCCTAGACACCATCGACCTCAGGTCAGCGATGGAGAGGCGTGAGTCACTAATGGGAATCCCTAGGTAGGAGGAGGGGAAGTGCCCAAGCTTGCAGTTAAGGCGGTCGGCGATGAGTTGGGCCTCATCGGGCTAGTAGCCAAGGATCATCACTTCACTTTTGTCAAAGTTGATCTTGATCCCCGACATTTGCTGGAAGCATAGGAGTAGGAATTTCATGTTGATAATATCATCCTCCGATCCCTCCACCATGATAATGGTGTCATCAGCATATTGCAGGAGAGAAACCCCTCCCCCTCCTACGAGATGAGTAGCAACACCATGAATATGGTCGGCCGCCTTGGCCTTGTCTAGAATGGTTGCAAGGGTGTCGGCCACCATGTTGAACAAGAAGGGGGAAAGGGATCGCCTTGCCGGACCCCACAGTGGGTGCGGAAGTACGGACCAACCTCCCCATTGATTTTATTGGCGGTCCAGGCAGATGAGACCATCTGCAGAATGCGGGTCACCCACCGGTCATCAAAGCCCTTCCGCAGGAGCACTTCTCGGAGGTAGGCCCAAGATATGGTATCATTAGCCTTGTGGAAGTCGATCTTCAAGAAGATTGCACGTTGTCGCCAAATGCGCACCTCGTGCAAAACCTCATGGAGGACTAAGACCCCATCGAGGATGAATCGGCCTTGGATGAAGGACGATTGATTATGATGGGTAATACGGTCAGCCAACTGGGTCACCCTATTGGCGTACCCCTTGGCCAAGATACGGAAGATCGCGTTCATCATCGTGATCGGCCTGAACTAGTGGATGTCAAAGGCCCCCGCCACCTTGGGAATAGGGGTAGCGTTCCCAAAGTTGAGACGGGAGAGGTCAATGGACCCAACGTAAAATTCCTCGAACAGAGCATAAAAACATCCGCCCTGATCACATCCCATAAATTCTGGAAAAACTTCACCGGGAGGCCATCCGGACCAGGGGCGGAGGAAGGGTTCATACCCTTGATGGCCGCCCAGACCTCGTCCTCCAAGAACGGAGCAGTGAGTGCCGCGTTCTCCGTGGTAGACACGCGTTGGTGAATATCCCAGAAGTACTCGGCCAGGGACAGCCCTCCCCTAGAGGAGGGCGAGAATAGCGCTTTGAAAAAACCGTCGACGTGGGCACAGATCTAAGCAGGGCGCTGGAGAAGGGTCTCCCCCTCCCAAAGGAGGGGGTGGAGTTACTGTGGCGATGGCCATTCGCAATCGCTTGGAAGTAGGCGGTGTTGGCATCGCCACGCAAAACCCAACGTTGAGTGCCCCGCTGGCGCCAGAACGCCTCCTCATCCAAGGAGATCACTACCAGCTGATCCTCATGGTCATAGTGGGTGGCCCACTCATCCGGAGATAGGCCTGAGGAGTCGGCCCTAAGGTCAAGGGCTTGGATGGATTGGATGAGCGACTTCTTCCGTTGATGGAGATTGCGACCCAGGTTGGTCGCCCAACCTTTCATAAATTGGCGGGTCAGCTTTGCACAGAGCTGCCAGGAGTTGACGGCGGAGATGGAACGGTGAGGGCCGTTCTGCGTGGCCACCCAGCGAGCACGCACCGCATCAGCAAAGGCGGCATGATTAAGCCAGAAGGACTCGAACCTGAATCTAGGCCGGAGAGAGAGTCTATCATTCTCCGGGGAGAGCAGAAGGGGAGCATGATCCAAACCAATGCGGGTTAAGGCCCGAGGGAGGCAAAGGGGGCATTTGATCTCCCATTCCGTGTCCACGAAGACCCGGTCCAAGACCGACATTGTCGGGTCCGCCTCATGGTTGGTCCAGGTGAATCTGGCGCCAACCCGATCGAGCTCCCTCAGGCCGAGGTCGTCGATGCAGTCATTGAAGATCTGCATGCGAGGAAAGTTCACCCGACCATTACTCTTGTCTTGGACACAACAGATTGTTGGAAATATGCCCTAGAGGCAATGATAAATAGTTATTATTATATTTCCTGTTTAAAGATAATTGTTTATTATTCATGCTATAGTTGAATTGAATGAAAACATAGATACATGTGTGGATACATAGACAAAACAATGTCCCTAGCAAGCCTCTAGTTGGCTATCCAGTTGATCAATGATAGTCAAGGTTTTCTGACTATGAGCAAGTGTTGTCACTTGATAACTGGATCACATCATTGGGAGAATCATGTGATGGACTAGACCCAAACTATGAACATAGCATATTGATCGTATCGTTTCATTGCTATTGATTTCTGCGTGTCAAGTATTTGTTCCTATGACCATGAGATCATATAACTCACTGCCACCAGAGGAATACCTTGTGTGCATCAAACGTCACAACGTAACTGAGTGACTATAAAGGTGTTCTACAGGTATCTCCGAAGGTGTCCGTTGAGTTAGTATGGATCAAGACTGGGATTTGTCACTCCGTATGACGGAGAGGTATCTCGGGGCCCACTCAATAATACAACATCACACACAAGCCTTGCAGGCAATGTGACTAAGTGTAAGTCACGGGATCTTGTATTACGGAACGAGTAAAGAGACGCGGATACCGACGATTAAATCTCGGGCAAGTAACATACCGAAGGACAAAGGGAATGACATACGGGATTATATGAATCCTTGACACTGAGGTTCAACAGATAAGATATTCGGAGAATATGTAGGATCCAATATGGGCATCCAGGTTCCGCTATTGGATATTGACCGAGGAGTACCTCGGAGCATGTCTACATAGTTCTCGAACCCGTAGGGTGTGCACACTTAAGGTTCGATGATGTTTTAGTATAATTGAGTTTTATGTGTGGTTACCGAATGTTGTTCGGAGTCCCGTATGAGATCACGAACATCACGAGGGTTTCTGAAATGGTCCAGAAACGAAGATTGCTATATAGGATAACTTCATTTGGTTACCGAAAGGTTTTCGGGCATTACCGGGAATATACCGGGAGTGACGAATGGGTTCCAGAAGTTCACCAGGAGGGGGGAAACCCTCCCGGGGGAAGCCCAATGGCCCTAGAGGTGGCGCACCAGCCCTTAGTGGGATGGTGGGACAGCCCAAGAGGGCCTATGCGCGAAGGAAAGAAAACCAAAGAAAAAGAAAAAAAAGAAAGGTGGGAAGGAAGAGAAGGACTCCACTTTCCAATCCTAGTTGGACTAGGATTGGAGTAGGACTCCTCCTCTCCCTTGGCCGGCGCACCCTTGAGGGCTTGGCCCTCAAGGCAAGCCTCCTCCCCCTCCCTCCTATATATAGTGGTGATTTAGGGCTGATTTGAGACAACTTTTGCCACATGTAACTCAGATCTAGACACCATAGTTTTACCTCTAGATCGTATTTCTACGGAGCTCGGGCGGAGCCTTGCAGGAGTTGATCCTCACCACCACCGGAGTGCCGTCACGCTACTGGAGAACTCATCTACTTCTCCGTCTTGCTTGCTGGATCAAGAAGGCCGAGATCATCGTCGAGCTGTACGTGTGCTGAACGCGGAGGTGCTGTGCGTTCGGCACTAGATCAGAACGGATCGTGGGACGGTTCGTGGGACGGTTCGCGTGGCTGATCGAGGGACGTGAGGACGTTCCACTACATCAAGCGCGTTTCTTAACGCATCCTGCTGTGCGATCTACAAGGGTACGCAGTTCCAAATCTCCTCTCATAGATGGACATCACCATGATAGGTCTTCGTGCGCGTAGGAATTTTTTTGTTTCCCATGCGACGTTCCCCAACAGTGGCATCATGAGCTAGGTTCATGCGTAGATGTAATCTCGAGTAGAACACAAAGGGTTTTGTGGACGATGATGTTCGATTTGCTGCCCTCCTTAGTCTTTTCTCGATTCGGTGGTATTGTTGGATTGAAGCGGCCCGGACCGACATTATTCGTACGCTTACGAAAGACTGGTTTGATCGCTTGACATGCAACCTCGTTGCATAAAGATGACTGGCGGGTGTCGGTTTCTTCAACTTTAGTGGAATTTGTTTTGACCGAGGCGGTCCTTGGATAGGTTAAATAGCAATTTGCACATCTCTGTTGTAGTTTTTGCGTAAGTAAGATGCGATCTACTAGATACCCATAACAGCCACGTAAAACATGCAACAACAATTAGAGGACGTCTAACTTGTTTTTGCAGGGTATGCTTGTGATATGATATGGCCAATGACGTGATGTGATATATTGGATGTATGAGATGATCATGTTGTAATAGTTAATATCGACTTGCACGTCGATGGTACGGCAACCGATAGGAGCCATAGGGTTGTCTTTAAACTAACGTTTGTGTTGGCAGATGCGTTTACTATATTGCTAGGATGTAGCTTTAGTAATAGCATAAGTAGCACGACAACCCCGATGGCGACACGTTGATGGAGATCATGATGATGGAGATCATGGTGTGGCGCTGGTGACAAGAAGATCGTGCCGGTGCTTTGGTGATGGAGATCAAGAAGCACAAGATGATGGCCATATCATGTCACTTATGAATTGCATGTGATGTTAATCCTTTTATGCACCTTATTTTGCTGAAAACGACGGTAGCATTATGAGGTGATATCTCACTAAAATTTCAAGACGAAATTGTGTTCTCCCCGACTGTGCACTGTTGCTATAGTTCGTTGTTTCGAGACACCACATGATGATCGGGTGTGATAGACTCAACATTCACATACAACGGGTGCAAAACAGTTGCACACACGGAACACTCGGGTTAAGCTTGATGAGCCTAGCATGTGCAAACATGGCCTCGGAACACATGCGACCGAAAGGTCGAGCATGAATCGTATAGTTGATATGATTAGCATAGAGATGCTTACCACTGAAATATTCTCAACTCACGTGATGATCGGACTTGAGTTAGTGAATTTGGATCATGTACCACTCAAATGACTAGAGAGTTGTACTTTTTGAGTGGGAGTTTAGCAAGTAATTTGATTACTTAAACTCTAATTATCTTGAACATAGTCTAAGTCCACTTTGAAAATATTTGTGTTGTAGATCAATGGCTCACGCGACAGTCACCCTGAATTTTAATATGTTCCTAGAGAAAGCTATGTTGAAAATTGATGGAAGCAACTTTGTAGACTAGGCTCGTAATCTTAAGTTGCTCCTGCAAGATGGGAAGAAGGATTATGTCCTTAATGCTGCGCTAGGAGATGAACCACCCGCCAATGCTGACCAAGACGTTAAGAACGCTTGGTTAACACGCAAGGAGGACTACTCAGTAATTCAATGTGTAGTGTTGTATGGGTAGAACTGGGACTTCAATGCTGCTTTGAGTGTCATGGAGCATTTGAGATGTTCCAGGAGTTGAAGTTTATCTTTCAGAAGAACGCACGGATCGATAGGTATGAGACCTCCGATAAATTCTATGCTTGCAAGATGGAGGAGAATTCGTCTGTCAGTGAACATGTGCTCAAAATATCTAGGTACTCAAACCGTCTAGCTGAGCTGGGGATTGAACTCCCGCAAGAGGCTATCACTGACAGAATTCTTCAATCACTGCCACCAAGCTACAAGAGCTTTGTGTTGAACTATAACATGCAAGGGATGAACAAGTCACCCGGCGAGTTATTCGCGATGCCGAAAGTCGCAGAGTCAGAACTCCGTAAAGAGCATCAAGTGTTGATGGTGAATAAGAGCGGCAAGCCTATTGCCAATCCGACGAAGAAACCCAAAGATGGACCTAAGCCTAAAATGGAGTGTTATTATTGCAAGGGTCTGGGTCACTGAAAGCGCAACTGCCCCAAGTATCTGGCTGATAAGAAGGCGGCCAAGGAAAAATCAGGTATATTCGATATACATGTTATTGATGTGTACTTAACCAACTCTCGTAGTAGTGCCTGGGTATTCGATACCGGTTCTGTTGCTCATATTTGCAACTCGAAACAGGAACTACAGAATAAGCTAAGGCTGGAGAAGGATGAAGTGACGATGCGCGTGGGAAATGGTTCCAAGGTTGATGCAATCGTCGTCGGCACAGTTTCACTTCAGTTACCATCAGGATTAGTTATGAACTTAAATAATTGTTATTTAGTGCCTGCGTTAAGCATGAACATTATATCTGGATCTTGTTTATTGCGAGACGGTTACTCGTTTAAGTTAGAGAATAATGGTTGTTCTATTTCTGTGAGTAATATCTTTTATGGTCATGCACCCAATGTGAGAGGATTGTTCATACTGAATCTTGATAGCGATAATACACATATACATAACATTGAGACCAAAAGAGTTAGAGTTAACAATGATAGCGCCATGTTTTTATGGCACTGCCGCTTAGATCATATTGGTGTAAAGCGCATGAAGAAACTCCATACCGATGGACTTTTGGAGTCACTTGACTTTGATTCACTTGACACGTGCGAACCATGCCTCATGGGCAAGATGACTAAGACTCCATTCTCCAGAACAATGGAGCATGCAGGTGACTTGTTGGAAATCATACATACCGATGTGTGCGGTCCGAAGAGTGTGGAGGCGCGCGGCGGATATCGTTATTTTCTCACCTTCACTGACGATTTGAGTAGATATGGTTATGTCTACTTGATGAAGCACAAGTCTGAAACGTTTTGGAAGTTCAAGCAATTTCAGAGTGAAGTTGAAAATCATCGTAACAAGAAGATCAAGTTCCCACGGTCTAATCGTGGGGGTGAATATATGAGTTTCGAGTTTGGTGCTCACTTAATACAATGTGGAATTGTTTCACAGTTGACACCGCGTGGAACACCACATCGTAATGGTGTGTACGAACATCGTAATCATACTTTATTAGAGATGGTGCGATCTATGATGTCTCTCACCGATTTGCCGTTATTGTTTTGGGGTTATGCATTAGAGACAACTGCATTCACTTTAAATAGGGCACCATCAAAATACGTTGAGACGACACCATACGAACTGTGGTATGGCAAAAGACCAAAGTTGTCGTTTCTTAAAGTTTGGGGATGTGGAAGGCCGAGATCATCGTCGAGATGTACGTGTGCTGAACGCGGAGGTGCCGTCCGTTCGGCACTAGATCGGAACGGATCATGGGACGGATCGCAGGACGGTTCTTGGGACGGTTTGCGGGGCTGATCGAGGGACGTGAAGACGTTCCACTACATCAACTGCATTTCTTAACGTTTCCTGTTGTGCGATCTACAAGGGTACGTAGATCCAAATCTCCTCTCGTAGATGGACATCACCATGATAGGTCTTCGTGCGCGTAGGAAATTTTTTGTTTCCCATGCGACGTTCCCCAACACGGATGAGGTTGAAGTCATCTCCCACCACCACCAGGAGATTAGCAGAGGAGATCTTGTTGTGAAGCTCCGCAAGGAAGGCCGCGGAGCGGCTGTGGTCAGTAGGGCCATATACGACCACAATTTCCCACTTGAAGTTGAGAGCATGCTCATAGATTTCCATACTAACATAGGACTCACCCCGGTCCATGCTACCTATATCAAAGGTGGAATCCTTCACACCTAGAAGGATGCCACCGGAGTTGCCAGCAGTCCCACTAAAAGGGAGCCAATACCAAGCAAAGAGGTGCGAGCTAAGGTTCTCCAACTCTTGCAGGGAGAAGTACGTCCGCACGGTCTCCTCAACGGCGACAATGTCAATGTGTTCATCCCGAATGTAATCTATGAGTTGACGGCGTCGGCCGTCCTGGCCGAAGTCGCGCATGTTCTAGAAGAGGGTCCGCATCAAGCAACCATGGAGGGGCTGCTTGACCCCAAGACAAGGGAGGCACTCTGAGCACGGAGTGCAGCAGCACGGGAACCCGTCTGGCCATGAATCATAGCCCCGACTGCATTAGTGGTAAGGGGCAGGAGGTGGGCACCTTGGCAGGCGTGCGGCGAGGGCATGCACGAGACTCAGCTAGTTTACCATCAAGAGGTTCACGTGCCCGAATGGCCTCAATCTGCTCTAAGGGGGACCCACTTCCCCCCTGAAGACGATCGCAGAGTCGGTCACCACCTTAGCGAGGCGACCTAGGGGAACCGATTCAAGCACGGAGAAACAACATGTAGAAGCAGTAGCAGGGGGCACTAGAGTACCTGGCTCAAGGTTCCTAGTCGCTGCCCGCATGTCCACAAGCTCGGAGACGGATGGGGCTGGGCAGCCGGACGGGCGAGCGGTGTTGATTCTGTAGCTGTGCATGGTGGAAGCCACAAGAGTCGTCGCAGACTACACCCGCCTGGAGAACGTAGCAGTCCGAGGTGGGTCGGGGTGGACAGCCACCGGGGTGGTCACCTCCACAAACCCCACCCGGGGTCCAACCAACAGAGGAGTGGCAGGGTCCGGTGGAGGAGTCAGCACACAGTGAGGCGGCTCCGAGTTTGGGTCTGAGGGAGGCATGTCCGGGAGCTGGAGCGGGGGCGGTGAGGAGGCTCGTGGATAGGTCTGCCATGGAGAGCCTAAAGTTGGATGTCCGCCACGACAAGAAGATGGCAGAACATAACACCTTCCTCTTCTTTTTTTGTTTTTAGCAACATGTCGATGTAGGCGAAATAGAGCAACACCTTGAACACCCGAGCCTCGATGTCATCTATGCATACGACGCTGGATGTGTCGCCCTCCTTCATTCCGCCAAAGAGCTCTGCACCAAAGACCGACGATCAGGAGGAAAGCATACATCTATGTGTGGCAAACGTCTCACTGCCAACCTGAAACACCACATCGGCGCCCTTCTCTGTCTTAAGGAGATCCCCGAGGTGTTGGCTCAGGTCAGATAGGGGCGGGAAAACAAACTTTGGGGCAGCAGCCTTGGCCAACTTGGAGGAGAACCCGTTGATGACAATGATGTCTTACTTGATTGTGAATGAATCATCATCCTTGAGATGCTTGGATTCCTCAAAGGCGTCCCTTTTGATGAACTTTGAGTTCCCCCAGTCACGATTTCCCATGTAGTTCCTCACCGGTTTCGATGCCAAAGAAGGTCCTTCCTACTACACCGCGTCAGCGAACCAGAAAATGTGGTGCGCTTTCACCCCCGCGCTAACGTCGTCATCAAGACACAGGAAAAAGGATAGTTGATCCTTTGACTCCATTTCTGGCCGTTGGGGTAGTATTTAATGTGCCAACGATGGCCGCACAGATTGAACCGGTGCGACTTGAGGGACTTCTCAGTGGGGACACTAGTATAAAACAAGGCTTTTGTCCTAGCCGTGATTAAACAATAGTCCCAGTCACTTTACGAACCGAGACTAATACTAGCATTTTTCCCGGTTCGAACGGCTAGAAACGGACGGGCGTCACTGTCATCTTTAGTTTCAGTTAATGTGGAACATTTAGTCCCGGTTGAAGACACTAACCGGGATTAAAGGGGTTGCGGTAGGAGCGACACCCTTTAGTCCCGGTTGGTGTCTCCAATTCGAACTAAATGTCCGTCTTCAGTCTTGGTTGGGATCTAAAACCGGGAGAAGGTGGAAGGCATGTGCTAGTTTGTTTTCCTTTCCTATCCACAAGAGGTGTTCGATGAAATGCTTGAGAGCACGATGCCACTTGAGTTCACGAGCCACACTTAAGCTTTCTCCTATTTCTTTGCATATGTGTAGGTGTGGTTTAATTTAGGATGTCGTCCCGTCCCCATCCTCGTCCTCACTGTCGTCGATTGCCCGTGCCAATCTCGTCATCGACACCACCATGGTGATCCTCTTGTTCTTAGCTTTTAAAAAAAAATCTTACTTGTAATATGTTTCTTACTTGTATTTATTGTTTGTTATTATATAGTGCCATGGTTTTGATATCTGCCCCCGTCTGCTCTCGTCCGGACTATGATTCGGATGTGGCATATTATCTTTTATAATTATTTGTTTCATTTCATGTTTATGACAATTACGCCGACCAACTTGACATAGATATTTTTATCTAGGAGGTATGTGAACCGGGAATTGCAACCGACCCTCTTGTTGAGAGGTTGAATTTAGTTAAAAAGAAAACAATTTTTTGAAAGAAAAAGTAAAAAGAGTTGAAGAATAGAAGATGGAATTGGAGTTGTATGTTGCCGATGTCGTCGATGATCACAACTTCAAGTGAGTGTTATATTGTCTTGAACACATTATTTTTTCACTAATTACTCGATGTTAAGTGTAAATGATGAGTTATGTGTGCGCAGGTTCCACTTTATTCTGCTAGTCATTCAGTTGGTCAGAGGAAGCATCCTTGTCATTGACTCAAAACGCAAAGACATGGAGACGTGGACGGACCTGCAACAAATGCTCTAGAGGTAATTTCAATCATTATCTCACTATATCGGCAACTTTCGTTCATTTCCTGATATAAAGTAATTAATAACTCCTTTATATATTCATTTTCTTTGCCGGGCAGGGTTTGGAAATAGTTCACTAACAAGGCTAGGGGTGAATGGAAAAAGGAGATGTGATTTCAACAAGTCACTATAAGCAGTACTAGTTAGGTTCATGCATCTCTTTGATTCTAGTTTCAATACCATTATCATGCTTGATTATTATTTTGATTGAACTCTATTATCGTATAATGCCGAAGGCAGGAAGACGGGCATAACTTATGTGGATACTACGTTTGCAAGTTCATTCGCGTGACGACCTGTGAGACGGTAGAAATTTTGAAGAACTTGACATATGTAAACAATATTTACAATTTTATTTTGTTACCATCAATTGTGGGGCACATGTGGCTCCGTTTGGCGTGATTCCAACACTGAAAGATCCTATATATACCAGGAACCCCCAAAATAAAGAGAGAACTTCCGCTCTGCCGCTGCAACTCTCTGTATCAACGAAAAAGACATCTCAAGCCTTTCTAGTAGCCTGTCGGAGATGGGAAATCATCTCCGGTGGCCATCTTCATCATCTCGGCGGAGTCCATGATGAGGAGGGAGTAGTTCACCCGCGGGGTTGAGGGTATGTACGAGTACATATGTGTTCAATCTCTCTCTCTTGTGTTCTTGAAATGGCTTGTTCTTGGTGTATCACGGGCCTTGTTAATCTAGTTGGATCATATGATATTATTCCCTTGCTACCTTGTTGTGATGAATTGAATCTTTCCCTTTAAGATCTCGTTATGTTGGATTGAATATTTTGGTTTGAGAACACTTCATGTATGTCTTGCATGCGGATACCCATAATGACATTGGGGTATTCAAGTGATTCACTTGATATATGTTATGTCATCAACTTGCGGATTCCAGTGACCTTGTGAAAGTGCATGCTATGCCCCTAATCGTCTTTTGGTGTTAATGACAACACATACATAGGAAACTAATCCTATTAGTTGAGTGTATCTCAGGATGGCAAGTACTTTAGTAGCTTGAGAAGTCTGTGCCAAAGGTTGACTGAAATGATTGGGGATTTATATTTCAAGAAGGCTCGGGATTAAGAAAAGATGATGTAGACTAGTCTTTTGAGTTTACTGATATTGAGTATAGGGATCCCGCACTATTAAGAGGGGATCACAGGTTTTGCGATGAACTTGCTCATACCACATCTTTACTATCATACCCAATACCACATACTCTCCACTCTGTTCTTATTTCAAAACAGGTCTATTGCCTCGACATCCGGCTCCCTCCGGACGTCCGAGGGCCGGACGACCGGCAGGCTTCGGAAATCCGCAGCCCTTCTCCAGAAGTTTGTGAGTCATATAACTCGGAAATCCGGCTCCCTCCGGACATCCGAGGGCCGGACGTCCGGCCAAGCCCCGGAAATCCGGAACCCTGCACCAGTGGAAGTTGAGTTCTATAACTCGGAAATCTGGCTCCCTCCGGACGTCCGAGGGCCGGACGTCTGACCCCCGTCGGAAATCCGGAACCTACCACCAGAAGAAGTTGAGTTGTATAACTCGTATTTCCGGTCCTCTCCGGACGTCCGGTCCCTGTTTAATTCAAAATAGTTTCAGTCGTATCTACAGGCCTCGGACGACCGACCCCTGTCGGACGTCCGACCCCTCGCAGACGCCCGGACTTTCGGCAACTGTCGGACGTCCGGACCCTGTGTGACTTAAAGTACCTCCAACAGCTGGATTTCACTCCCCACTATATATACTCTTCTCCCACCTCGTGAAAGGGTGTTCAACACAGCTAGAATACACCCAAGAACACCTTTCCTCTCACTCACTCTTGTCTACACCAAATCCTAGATCCCAAGAGCATTTGTGAGTCCCTTTGAGTGTTGTTCCAATCAAAAGATAGATCGTCTCCCTCTCCTCCTTCCCACCAAAGTGATTTGTGATTTGAGCAAGTTTTGAGCAATCCCCGTGATCTTGTTACTCTTGGAGGTTGGAGACTCCTAGGCGGTAGGAGTCTTCGGAGAGGAATCAAACCATTGTGATATCCCCCGGAAAGTTTGTGAAGGTCTGGAAGCCACCTCAAGGCTTACCACTAGTGGTTGAGAAACGCCTTCGTGGAGTTATCTCAAAGGGAGAATAGGGTGAGCCTTCGTGGCGTTGGTGTGCCTTCGTGGTAACATCTGCCCCTCTAACGGTGACGTAGCTTCCCTTCAAGGAAGTGAACATCGGGATACATCCTTGTCTCTCTTGGAGTTTCGGTTATTCCTAACCCTAACTCTCTACTTGTGTTAATCCTTATTACATACTTGTATTTGATTATTGTTTACCGCTTGTCTTACTTCACTCTAAATAGCTTACTCTTTGTCGTAGCAATTATTAGGCTTACACTCATATTCCACACTTTTGCCTAAAATTGCTAAGTAATTATTAAAATTTGGATTTGTACCTATTCACCCCCCCCTCTAGGTCCATCTCGATCCTTTTCAATTGGTATCAGAGCCTCCTGCTCTATTCGTGTGGCTTAACCGCCCTAGAGTGAGATGGACGGGGATCCAACTACGGTAGCTCCAGTGCAGAGGGACGGGACTTCCTCGGAAGTCAAGTCTTTCACCTCTGAGGACCTGGAACGGGCCCTTGCCAAGCAAAAAGAGGAGCATGATGCTTCTCTTGAGGCCATGGTCTAAATGAGACTAGCATCACTAACCACGGGGACAACCACGTCCCCGAGGGCCTCAGGTCCCCATGTGCACGGTACTTCATTTGGCCAACCACCTCCGGAGAGAAACAAAACCAGTGTTCCATGGCTTTATGCTAGATCTCAAATTGAGAAACCTAAGTACAATCCTGGAGGAAAACCTCCCTTGCTTGATGACAATTCCGATTTTTCTTTGTGGAGAGTTGGTATGCAGGAGCATCTTAGGTACGCCAATGATGAGATGTTGGACATCCTCGAGCATGGGTACAATCCTGTAGATCCAAGGTGCCTCACGCCCAGAGAAACTTATGACAAGCATCTCAATGACACTGCGATCATGTGCATAAGAAAAGGAATGAATGACAAGCAACGAAGACCATACATTCACATCACAAGTGCCAAGGAACTGTGGGATAGCATCATAAGGACCAAGACCGGTACCTCCACTCTTCGGCTTGCTCAATATGAAATTGCCAAGGGGCAATTACAGAATTTCTGTATGGAAAAGGGTGAATCTCCCAAGCAACTACTAGAATGGCTCATGACTCTCGCCGCAGACATTGAGTCATGTGACTGTGACAAGACGCAAGATGGCTTCAATCTGACCAAGAGATTTCTTGTGGACAAGTTACTTCACGCTCTTGCTCCGTATCACCATCAAATGGTATGGGACATGAGGCAGCATCATGGATTCAAAGAAATGACTCCGGATGACATCATATCCACCTTCCAATTATTTGAAGAGTCAAAGGCAAATGCAACAAAGCACCTTGCCATGCATGGCACTTCAACATCAAAGATCAATCTTGCTTTGAAAGCCAAGCATGAATGTGACGAAGAAGAAAGTGAAGAAGAAGAGGGTGATGATGATTGCGAAGATGGTGATGATGTTGACTCTGATGAAAGCCCATCTTATGAGGACATTGCTCTCTTTGTAAAGAAGTTCAGTGCAGGAAAGTTCAAGGGAAGATTCCCAAAGAAGAAGGTAAGGAAATGCTATAACTGTGAGGAAACCAACCACTTCTCCAATGACTGCCCTTATGAGAAGAGAGAAGACAAACCAAGGTTTCCAAAGACCTTTGTAAAGAAGAAGTTGCCAAACCCTATGAACTCCAAGTTCAAGAGGATAGATGGAAGAGCAATGGTTGCACAAGAAGAATCAGATCCAGAAGATGTTGGTGGAGTTGCCGGAGTAGCTCAGGATACACAAAGCACCTTGAGGCTAGTCAACAAAAGTGGTGATGTTGTTCACTACAACTATATGAAGGACTACAAGGGCAACGCTCACAAGTGTTTGATGGCAAAGACTGCCATGGGAGATGAGGAAGACCAAAGCTCCCATGATAAGGTTAAGGTAACTCCACGGTTAAACTCTTTCAGTCTAGCTTCTACTCCATCTGATGAGTATCTTGATGCGGAAGATCACTATGAGGATAATGACTTAGATCATCCCATGTTTGCTAAAATAAACAAATTTATGTGCTCTCTTAAAGGAAAGAAGCTCACTATGTTTCGCATACTTATGGAAATGGTGAGTAAGCACACCAATACCATTAAGGAACTCAAAACCCTCGTCATTGAGGAGAAGGAAAGAAATGAACTCCTTGAGCAGAAAGTCCTGTACGAGGAAGCACAAAATGATGCACTATGTTCAAAAGTAGGTGAAAACCTTGATAAACATGCTAATGATCTTGCCTCCTTGAAAAAGGCTGAATCTGTGTGCAAAGAATTACTAAATGATAAAGACCGACTTGTGAATTCTCATGCTTCCCTTTCTAAGGACTGTGAGCGTCTATCCTTGTCTCTCAAAGACAAGGAAGAGAAACTCACTGTTCTTACAAAGACCTTTGAGGCACTTAAGGTCACTTATCTTGACACTCTAGCTAAGGCCTACTCCTCACCTATTATCAATGTTGATACCTGCACTACTAACTCTAGTAGTGAACTGACATCTATCCTTGAGGAAAACTGTTCGTTAAAGGCACAGCTAGACAGAGGTCTCATGACATGTGCACAAGGACAAAATACTCTCAATGAGATCTTAAGTCGACACAATGGAGGTTTCGCCAAGGAAGGGCTTGGGTTCAACCCAAGCACTGCCAAGAAAAGTGCATCTCCTCTCAAGTGTACCACTCCGCTTAAAGAAATATTTGTACGAGAGGGACACACGGAGAAAGGTAAGGTTGTGAGTGGATCAGCCACTAGGGGTTCGTCTACTCACAACAAGACAACCGAATTCATGCCTCCATCCTATGTACTACGCAAATCAAAGGAAGGAGAGGTCTATGCTAAATTCGTTGGTCCCCATAATGCATTTCGATTCTATGCTATTTGGGTCCCTAAGACTCTTGTAACTATTGTGAAAGGCCCCATGACAAAATGGGTACCTCAAACCAAGTCTTAATTCGTTACAGGCTGTTTTCTCCGGAGGAGCCAAATGGGTGATCGACAGTGGATGCACCAATCATATGACCGGAGATAGTAACTTGCTCTATGACTTCATGCAAGCCATTCGACCATACATGAGCATTGTATTTGGTGGATGGTCGAAAGGGCAGGTAATTGGGTTGGGCAAGGTGGCAATCAGTAATGACATGTCTATTGCAAATGTCATGCTTGTCCAATCTCTTCAATATCATTTACTTTCAGTTTGCCAATTGGCTTCCGTCGGTTATGACACATTATTTGGACTAATGAATGTGAAAGTCTTTAAGAGAGACACTCTTGAGGTGGCCTTTGTTAGAGAGTTGGATGGCAACCTTTACACGGTTGATTTCTCGAAAGAGAGCACCTTCCATACAACTTGTCTAATGGCCAAGGCCGACATGGGATGGCTGTGGCATCGCCGACTCGCCCATGTTGGCATGAAAAATCTTCAAAATCTCTTAAACGACAATCACATCCTTGAACTAACAAATGTATCTTTTAAGAAAGATCGTGTGTGCAGTGCATGCATAGCTGGGAAACAACATCAATCAAGACATCCACCCAAGAACATTGTATCCACTTCGAGGCCATTAGAGCTCCTTCATGTGGATCTGTTTGGGCCTCCTTCATGGGCAAGTCTTGGAGGGAAAAAGTATGCCTAGTCATTGTTGATGATTACTCAAGATATACATGGGTGTTCTTTCTCAAGTCCAAGGACGAGACGAAGATCACTTTCATTGACTTTGCCAAACAAGCCCAACGGAAGTTTGACAAGGACATCAAGGCGGTAAGAAGTGATAATGGCTCTGAGTTCAAGAACTACACCCTAGAAGAATTTCTTAGTGATGAGGGAATTGAACATCAGTACTCCGCACCTTACACCCCTCAACAAAATGGTGTGGCAGAGAGGAAGAACCGGACACTTGTGGAAATGGCAAGGTCCATGTTAGACGAATACAAGTCACCACATAGTTTTTGGGCTGAGGCCGTCAACACAGCATGTCATGCATCAAACCGGCTCTTCCTCCGATCAATATTGGAAAAGACTCCATATGAGCTCCTAACTGGGAACAAGCCCAATGTTAAGTACTTTCGTGTGTTTGGATGCAAATGTTTCATCCTCAACAAACGGGAACGGTTAGGAAAATTCCAATCCAAAACAACTGAAGGGATTTTTGTTGGCTATGGGTCAAACTCTCACGCCTACAGAGTCTACAACAAATCCACTGGATGTGTTATAGAAACCTGTGACCTGACGTTTGATGAATTTAACCACTCCCATGGGGAGCAAGTTGATCTAAATGATGCAGGTGAAGAAGACTCCCCACAAGATATCTTAAACATGGGTGTAGGTGCACTTCTTCCCATGGAACAAAGACCCCATGATGATGATGAAGATGATGAGAGTATCTCTCATCCTCGAGACAGTTCACTGCCCGTACCTCCACAAGATACTAGCACACACATCATGCCAGTTGTTGAGGATCAAGTGGGAGAACATGTCTCTCACCCTGATCACACTCAAGAACAAGTTGATCTTCAAGAGGTAGACCAAAGTATGGGTATGTTTGATGATGAACCTCAACAGGTGCAACGCGAAGAGGAATATCTTCCTCCGCACATAAATGATCCATATGTTGAGGACGTTGATGATGGAAACGAAGTCGAACCTCGTGAAACCTTGACCTCCATCATGCCACGTGTGGCCGGTCGTGTTGATATTGATCCAATCCTCACAGGCGTGTCGGAAGGTAGAGTGACTCGTAAACAATTAACAAACTTTTGTGCTCACTTTTCGTTTGTCTCTAGTACCGTGCCACACAGGGTTCAGGATGCATTGTGTGACAATGACTGGCTACTTGCTATGCAAGAGGAGCTAAACAGTTTTACACGCAACGAAGTATGGTCATTGGTAGAACGACCAACTGAGGAACATAATGTCATTGGAACTAAATGGATTTTCAAGAACAAGGAAGATGAGAACAGGACTGTCCTACGCAACAAGGCAAGGTTAGTAGCACAAGGGTACTCCCAAGTTGAAGGTTTGGACTTTGGTGAAACTTTCGCCCCTGTTGCTCGTCTTGGGTCCATTCGCATTTTATTGGCCTATGCTGCTTTCAATGGTTTTACTTTGCATCAAATGGATGTGAAAAGTGCTTTTCTTAACGGTCCTCTACAACAAGAGGTATATGTATCACAACCACCTGGGTTTGTTGACCCTCATCACAAAGACCATGTATGTAAACTTCACAAGGCTCTATATGGTCTCAAACAAGCACCCCGTGCTTGGTACGAACATCTTAAGAAGTTCCTACTCGATGATGGCTTTGTGGTGGGGGTGATCGATCCCACTCTTTTTACTAAGAGGGAAAATGGTGATTTGATCTTATGCCAAATCTATGTAGATGACATCATTTTTGGTTCTCCTAACATCCATTTGTGCAAGAAGTTTGCGGCCTCCATGACCAAGACCTTTGAGATGTCACTCAACACGGACTTGAAGTTCTTTCTTGGTTTTCAAATACAACAATTTCAAGAAGGGATTTTCTTGTCTCAAACTAAGTACCTCAAGGACATTCTTGAAAAATTTGATATGACAAATGCTAAACCAATGAAGACACCCATGGCCACCGATGTAGTTCTAAATGAAGACACAAACGGTATTCCTTTTGACCCATCTACTTACCGCTCCATGATTGGTTCGCTGCTTTATCTTTGCGCATCTAGACCGGACATCATGTTAAGTGTAGGTATATGTGCTAGATTTCAAGCTTCCCCTAGGGAAAGACATCACACGGCGGTTAAGCATATTCTTAGATACCTTGGTCACACCCCAAAGTTAGGCTTATGGTACCCTAAGGATGCAAAGTTTGATCTTACTGGGTATTCCGATGCGGATTGGGCCGGTGATAAAGTGGGACGGAAATCCACTTCCGGTGCATGTCAGTTTCTTGGACGCTCCTTGGTAAGTTGGTCCTCGAAGAAGCAGAACTGTGTTTCTCTCTCCACGGCCGAGGCCGAATATATTGCAGCCGCAAGCTGTGCAACCCAACTACTATGGATGAGGCAAACACTAAAGGATTATGGTATCACGTATCGACACGTTCCTCTTCTCTGTGATAATGAAAGTGCCATAAAGATCTCCGAGAACCCCATTGATCACCCTCGCACAAAACATATTGATATTAGGTATCATTTCTTGAGAGACCATGTGAAAAAGGGTGACATTGATATTACCCATGTGGGTACCGACATGCAGTTAGCCGACATTTTCACCAAGCCACTTAGCGTAGCTAGGTTCTGTCAACTTAGGCGTGAACTTGGTATCTTGGAGCTTGACAACATATCTTGAAACCTTGCACACATACACACACTCACATTATGTTTGTGTTTTGATGTGGGCATGTATTTAGGGGGAGTGCATCTTAATTTTCTGTTTTAAGCTTACAAAGTACGCATAAATCAATTCATACATGTAATGCTTGTAGGCAACTATGTTCGTATTTTTTTGTGCGAAACCATGCAAGTCATCATCTCATCATCAAAACAAAAAAAATCCAGAATCAGCCTCTGCCTCCTCCTCCTTCTCGGACGTCCGACAGGTCTCGGACGTCCGACAGGTCTCGGACGTCCGGTGGCAAAACCCCTTCCGGTCGTCCGACCAGTGTCGGTTGTCCGACGCCACAATCACCTCCGGACGTCCGACGCCTCGGGCCTATAAATAGCTGTGCGCGGGGCTGGGCTCTTGCCCTAACCCTCGCGCCCCTTTTCCTCCCTACCGCCGCCGCCGCCTCCTCGAGGAGCCCTAGCTTGCGCCGCCAGGACTGAGATCGGGCCGATCTCCTCCGCGGATCCCCCTCCTCTTCCTCCTTTTCCTTCGCCGGATTCGTCTCTAGGTTGCTCCTCCGATCCTTTCAAGTTTGTTTCGATTCTCTCTCTCTCTCCCATGTATCTCCATGTTCGTTCCTCATTTGGGGATTTTTCATCCGCATAGGTTTTTGTGCTCCATGGGCAAGACCAAGCACACCGCTCGGAAGACCGTGGCTGGCTCATCCTCTCGCGCCCCTATTAACACGGGGTCGGACTTGGATGAGCCCCTTCGTCCCTTCAAACAGACTGCCCGGCGTTCTCCGGCCCGACGTTCTCCGTCTCCACAACTTCCCTCATCGTCTGATGGTGATGACCCCGACTCCGAGGAGGAGCTTGCCGCCGAGGACCTTCCTGTCCAGCACGTCGATCGAAGGTCCAAGCCAAAGCCCGGGACTCGCAAGGCGTCCTACATGCCTCAACCTCCTCCTGCCCAGCCCGCAGGTGAAGCTCGCCGCATCTCACTAGAACCTCCTGCCACGTTAGGTCGTGCAATCACCAACTTCACCACACTTGGCGCAGCTTCATATCTCACTTTCCGCCGCGACATTGATCAATACGCTGTCGTACATGACTCTACGGACTCACGTTTCCGCACAAACGTCCAGGCGGACATTTTTACCACAGTCATAGTTCCTAAGGGGTTATATATTCATCACTCTATTGATGTTGAGCATATTCGCATGCACCCGGCGAAATATCCGGGTGCCATTGAGCTTATTGAGGCATCAGGGCTTGCCGCCCCGTTTGCCTTTCATTGCGACTTTAATGCTGCTGCCATTCACCAGTTCTATGCCACATGCCACTTTTGCCCAGACCGCACTGTCATCTGGATCACCTCTGACGTTCGCTTCACAGCTTCTTATGATACATTTGTTGCCGCACTTGGTTTCCCCAATTCCGGTTTCAAAATACATAGGGATGATCCTAACCATGCGCCTAAGTCCATTGACGCGTGTGGGTATCTTCTCAAGCCACTAACTGATCTTGATGCGGATGAACGCATGAAGGACCTTAACCAGGTATCCATCTGGCAGTCACCTTATTTCATCATTTTTCAGTGTCTCATCCACACCATCTATCCCAAGATGGGTGATAAGGGTTCTTGCAGTGGCTATTGTATCAACATCATGTCTCACTTGTTCGAGCACCCCAAGGGCAAAATCAATGTGCCTCATTTTCTATGGCATGAGATTCGGCTTGCTAGCTTTTAGTACAAGCGAGCCTTTCCTCACGCCCCTTTCATCCAGGCTCTTATTAACCATGTTGCTGATTTCTCTGTGGCTGTCACTCACACACATCGCAAGTGGGTCATTCCCGTTCACATGGAGGATGACTATGCTCCCAAGAAAGCCCCCTCTTCCTCCACATCCACTCGCCGCACTGCTGCACGGGCCGCCACCCCCTCATCTAGCTCCGCTCCTCTCGGTCGCATTGCCAAATTCCTTGGCAAGGCACATTCTGCTTTGATGAAGGCCGTCTCTTTTCAGTGTGGTCAAACCCATGATGTGGTTTCTCGCTTAGTCTCCTCCAAGAATGCCCTCAAGGCTCGTCTGAGAGCCTCGTGCGCTCTTGATGTGAGTGATGATGAGGCCCCTCCTGCTGCTCCTCCTACTGATTTTGGCTTCCCTTCTGGTCCTGAGTGGTCTGATTTCCTTGACGAGGCTGGTGGCAGTGGCTTGCCTGATGATGCTGATGATGATGGTGATGAGCTCTGAGCATGATTGGTACTGTTGATGGCTCCCTTTTTGGTACTTAGTGCCAAAGGGGGAGTAATGTATCATAGTTTTTAGTCTTTGGAGATTTAATGTAATGGATAAACTCATGTATGGCTACTTATGAATGTTGTGATTTGCTATGGATTGCTATGATATCATCATAGACTATTATGTCTTGCTCCACTACTTCTATGATGATCTATTACCTTTACATGTTGATCCATTGGAGCTTCGATTTTTTATTATCATGCATATACTAAGGGGGAGCTCCGCACTAAGTATCTCCTAGACTATAATGTATGTTAAATATTTTTGAGACCTATGTATATGTTGTCATCAACTACCAAAACGGGGGAGATTGAAAGTGCATGCTATGCCCCTAATCGTCTTTTGGTGTTAATGACAACACATACATAGGAAACTAATCCTATTTGTTGAGTGTATCTCAGGATGGCAAGTACTTTAGTAGATTGAGAAGTATGTGCCAAAGGTTGTCTGAAATGATTGGGGATTTATATTTCGAGAAGGCTCGGGATTAAGAAAAGATGATGTAGACTAGTCTTTTGAGTTTACTGATATTGAGTATAGGGATCCCGCACTATTAAGAGGGGATCACAGGTTTTGCGATGAACTTGCTCATACCACATCTTTACTATCATACCCAATACCACATACTCTCCACTCTGTTCTTATTTCAAAACAGGTCTATTGCCTCGGACATCCGGCTCCCTCCGGACGTCCGAGGGCCGGACGACCGGCAGGCTTCGGAAATCCGCAGCCCTTCTCCAGAAGTTTGTGAGTCATATAACTCGGAAATCCGGCTCCCTCCGGACATCCGAGGGCCGGACGTCCGGCCAAGCCCCGGAAATCCGGAACCCTGCACCAGTGGAAGTTGAGTTCTATAACTCGGAAATCTGGCTCCCTCCGGACGTCCGAGGGCCGGACGTCTGACCCCCGTCGGAAATCCGGAACCTACCACCAGAAGAAGTTGAGTTGTATAACTCGTATTTCCGGTCCTCTCTGGACGTCCGGTCGCTGTTTAAGTCAAAATAGTTTCAGTCGTATCTACAGGCCTCGGACGACCGACCCCTCGCAGACGCCCGGACTTCCGTCAACTGTCAGACGTCCGGACCCTGTGTGACTTAAAGTACCTCCAACGGCTGGATTTCACTCCCCACTATATATACTCTTCTCCCACCTCGTGAAAGGGTGTTCAACACAGCTACAATACACCCAAGAACACCTTTCCTCTCTCTCACTCTTGTCTACACCAAATCCTAGATCCCAAGAGCATTTGTGAGTCCCTTTGAGTGTTGTTCCAATCAAAAGATAGATCGTCTCCCTCTCCTCCTTCCCACCAAAGTGATTTGTGATTTGAGCAAGTTTTGAGCAATCCCCGTGATCTTGTTACTCTTGGAGGTTGGAGACTCCTAGGCGGTAGGAGTCTTCGGAGAGGAATCAAACCATTGTGATATCCCCCGGAAAGTTTGTGAAGGTTTGGAAGCCACCTCAAGGCTTACCACTAGTGGTTGAGAAACGCCTTCGTGGAGTTATCTCAAAGGGAGAATAGGGTGAGCCTTCGTGGTGTTGGTGTGCCTTCGTGGTAACATCCGCCCCTCTAACGGTGATGTAGCTTCCCTCCAAGGAAGTGAACATCGGGATACATCCTTGTCTCTCTTGGAGTTTCGGTTATTCCTAACCCTAACTCTCTACTTGTGTTAATCCTTATTACATACTTGTATTTGATTATTGTTTACCGCTTGTCTTATTTGACTCTAAATAGCTTACTCTTTGTCATAGCAATTATTAGGCTTACACTCATATTCCGCACTTTTGCCTAAAATTGCTAAGTAATTATTAAAATTTGGATTTGTACCTATTCACCCCCCCTCTAGGTCCATCTTGATCCTTTTCACCTTGGGTTGCACATTTTCATACTATGTTATCCAATAGAAATCTTGGGGTGCTCCTTGAAGTTGTTTGTGTTGGATTGAAGATGATAGATCTGAAATTGTTTGATGCCTGTCACATAATTTACCCATAAATACTTGAGGTGACATTGGAGTATCTAGGTGACATTGCAGTTGATTGATATGTACCATGGGTGTTATTCTAGTATGAACTCTAGGGTTGTTTGTGACACATATAGGAATAGCTGAAAAAATAGATCAGAAAGAATAACTTTGAGGTGGTTCTACTACCTACACCAATTTTATCTTATTGTTCTCTGCTAGATAGGAACTTTGGAATGATTCTTTGTTGCATGTTCAGGGATGATCATATGATTCTACTATGTTTAGCATTGTTGAGAGATTGCACTAGTGAAAGTATGAACCCTAAGCCTTATTACAAAGAATTTATACAATGTTTTCCTCGCTGTTTTACACTTGCTACCTTGCTGTCTTTATAATTTCAGATTCAAAAACCTCTATCTACTATCCATACTACACTTGTATCACCACCTCTTCGCCGAACTAGTGCACCTATACAATTTGCCATTGTATTGGGTGTGTTGGGGACACAAGAGATTTTTTGTATTTGATTGCAGGGTTATTTGAGAGATACCATCTTCATCCTACACCTCACATGGATTGATAAACCTTAGGTCATCCACTTGAGGGAAAATTTCTACTCTCCTACAAAACTCTGCGCTTGGAGGCCCACCATAGTCTACAAGAATATAGTTGTGTAGTAGGCATCAAGCTCTTTTCTGGTGCTGTTGCCGGGGAGGTGAGTGCTTGAAGGTATATCTCTAGATATCGCAATTAAATATTTTAGTTTGTTGTTTTTCACTAGTTTGGTTTTATAAAAGGAAACTACAAAAATGGAATTTAGGTTGCCTCATTTGCTTTGTCTCTATAATACCTTTCGTGAAAATGATGGTTCAGAAAATTGTGCTCAACTGCTAGAGGAAGAATTTATGAAAATGCTTAATGTGTAATCCTTGAATGATGAGAATGATAGCAATATTGTTGGTATGAATTCTCTGAATATCCATGACGCTAATGATATGCAAAGCCACAAGCTTGGGGATGCTATGTTTGATGACGATGTTATTTTTAGTCCCCCAAGTTTTGATGAGAAAATTTATTATAATGAAATTATGCCTTCTATCTATGATGATTATTGTGACTATGCTTATGATATAAATAATAAGGATAACCATGAAAATTATCATCGTGATTTATTTTTCACATGGATTATATGAATCAAGTATCTCATGATAGTGATTTTGTTGAGTTTGCTCCCACTACTATGAATGATAAGAAATTTGCTTGTGTGGGTAATAAACTAATAATAAAAAATTTATGCTTGTGCATCATGAAATGAATGCTTTATGTGATAATTATACTGTTTAATTACTTCATTATGCTACTAAAAATTATTATGAGGGAGGAAATATGCTTGTAGGAATTGCAATAATATCAATTCCTCCGTATGTGTTCAAAGTTTTGCAGTCATGCTTGTTTTTGCCTTCCTATGCAAGTTGATTATTGCTAAAATAAATTGTTTGCTTGCAAAATCCCTATACATAGGAAGTGGGTTAGACTTAAATGTGTTTGTCATGTGATTCATGATTCTCTCTTGCATGCCTCACTTTCTACTTTTTATACGAGCATCATTGAAATCATCATGCCTAGCTAAAAGGCATTTAAAAAGTGCTTGTTGGGAGATACCCAATATTTATCCTTCCTGTTTTTGTGTGTTCACATGATTGATATAATGTATTAATCATTTTGTGTGTCTTTTATTTCAATATAATGTGCCAAGTAAAGCCTCTAGGATGATTTGGATGATAAGTAAAATTGATACGGTGCAAAAACATGAACTCTAACGTCCACTGCAGAATTTCTGGGATTTTACTAGAACGTCTTTTTGATCTGATTTTTGACAAAGTATTAATATACAAATTACCCAGGACTTACTAATTTTTCAGAATTGTTTGAGTTACAAAAGTTTGGTAATTGTGCTGATCATTACAGATTGTTCCATTCTTGACAGATTCTATTTTGCTTCAATAGTTTGCTTCTTTTGATGATGCTATGGATTGTATTGAGGGGGTATAAGCCATGGAGAAGTTAGAATACATTATCTTATGAAATAATTAAATATTAATCAATTTATAATAGTACCTAAAGTTTATGATTTGCCTATTATACTAACGGATCTCACGAGATTTCTGTTAAGTTTTGTGTGATTGGACTTTTCAAGTTTTGAGTGAGATACCGACATGAGGAGAATAAGGAGAATCAAGAACCTAATCTTGGGGATGCCCAAGACACCCCCAAGGTAATATCCAAGGAATACTCAAGTGTCTAACCTTGGGGATGCCCCAGAAGGCATCCCCTCTTGCGTCTTCAACACTATCGGTATATCTTACTTGGAGCTACATTTTTATTCGTCACATATATGTGTTTTGATTGGATCATCATTTTATTTTGTTAGTATTTGATTGATGTTACTTATAATCTTTTTTTATTAAAAAGTTCAAAGAAATGCCTTTAGAATGCTTGAATTGCATGTGTGATGTGTGTTGTAGAAAAACAGAACTTTTGATGTAGTATTTGATTTATCCGATTTTACTGGAACGTGGACAGTTTCTAAATTTTTGACATAGTAGTGTAATATAAATTTCTTATCACTTCCTAAATTTTCAGAATTTTTGGAGTTACATAAGTATGTTGTTTTAATATATTGCTACACACTGTTCTGTTTGAACAGATTGTTGCCATAGTTTTGTTGTCTACTTATCCTAGAGTTTTCATGGCTTGTATTGGTAGATATAAATTGTTGAAATGATAGTATACAATACCTAATATTTGAGAATTATTATGCAACTTGTCTTTGCATTAAATTATGTGTTGATTTACTTTAATATGTACTAACCTATCTCACGAGTTCTTTTCAAGTTTTGTGTGGATGAAGTTTTTGAGACGTAGGTGAAACTGGGATATGAAAGGGTTGAATGAGATACAAAATCTCAAGCTTGGGGATTCCCAAATCACCCCAAGTAAATATTACAAGAATTCTCAAGCATCTAAGCTTGGGGATGCTACGCATCCCACCTCTCTTCATCAAACAAATACCGGTTAGCCTATGTTGAGCCCAAATTTTTATTTTGTCCACATAATATGTGCTATTCTTGGAATGTATTTTTGTTCTGATTGCTATTTGAAGTAAAAAATCATATCTTAAAATTCTTATTGATATAGAGTCCTCACATAGCTACTTCATTGTTCAAATACTCATCCATCTTCACTTATATCTTTCGAGAGTAGTTTTATGTTTACTCTTGTGCCTCACGTATATCCTAAGAGTAAATTGTGAATGAATTAAATCTAAAATTAGCAGTGTGCTATATGCTTAGTAGTCGTCTCACATTTGGTTCATAAAGTAAAATCTATTGAAGTTTGACAACCACAATATTGGTCATACAAGCAATTCATGAACGAGTCATATAAGCAAGAGAACTTTCACGTACACATATGTTATCTTGGACATCTTTTATGATTGAGAATACCCATTAATTATTTTCAAACTTAATCAAATAGTTGAAGTTGGACAAGGAAGAAAATGAAATGGTTTTGTTTGGGTATATTTACATAGAAGTTATATTTTTATGGATCCTCCAACGCGTGGAGCTTGTTTAGAACCTTTTGCTTGCCAAAACTTCGCACTAAGTAGAAATACTACTTGTGCATCCAATCTCTTGAGCGAAGTTTCTTCCATGAGAGTCCACCATACCTACCTATATATGGTATTTCACTGCCATTCCAAGTAAATTTTCATATGCCACCTCTAAACATTCAAATAATCATCTGTTTTGTGTGCTCGTACCGCTCATGGAGCAACGGAGCGGTCATTATCTTTCATGCTAAGCGAGTTATTCTCAAGATGAGTGTTTATTCACTTGCCATTGCATGACATAGGTTGGTCAAAAGTATTCCATGTTCGACATAATAAAAAATAAATGAACAAGAACTGTGCCTAGAAAGTTGATTGTTTAGAAGGCACCCGTGGATACGGCTAGCCATGGAATGTATTTTAATGGTGGAAAGGGAGTAAAATTTCAATTCCGTTTGGTAACCGCCAACAATGTGACTAGCATGGAAGATATTAAAAACTCTGTTATGACATTGACAGGAAAGGCACACCACCCAAAATTTCATATTGATCTCTATTTTAAAATAATGAGCTGTGGCACCTCTACAAATCTCTGCTTTCCTCTACGAAGGGAGAATCTATTTACTTTCATGTTACTTACTTTTTAAGTTGAGTCAACTTCCTATTTCAATCTCAATCTATTAGTTGGCAAGCACCATGTGGTGGGGAAAGATCCAAACATATATAACCACTCAAATATATTTGATCACGATTAATTATTATTGACAATTATCTTTATGATAAATATGTTGGGAGGCAAAATATTAAGCCCCTATCTTTCTTTGCGTTCGATAGATGTTGTTTGTTCAAAAAAAATATGCCTTGAGTATTAGAAATCATAGAAGACTATATGATAATTGAGTATGTGGAGGTCTTACTTAGACTTGATGATGCATTGAAATTGTTTGATGACTAAGAACATGTGGTGTTGAGTTTCAAAAAAATGCATTGTTTGAACCATGACATGTGAATTGATTGCTACTTAACCATGATGATTTTTACAAAAAAGTTGTTGGTTATGATGCTAGAAAAAGTGATTGGAATTATCATTGATCAAACTTATATACTATGTTAGCATTCACACTTCATAAATTATTTCTTTTATCAATTATCTACTTGAGGACGAGTAGGAATTAAGCTTGGGGATCCTGATACATCTCCAATGTATTGATAATTTATGAAGTACTCATACCATGTTTTCCTATGTTTACAATACTTTTATATGGTTTTGATGCACTTTATATGATTTATTTAGAACTATCCTGGATTGACGCTGTTTTTAGCATAATTACCATGGTGTTGTTTTTACGCAGAAAATGAAAGCTCTCGAGGTGGCTAATGATTTTAGAACTAAAAATGTTAAGCTTGAAGTTGCACATGCTAAAATCCTTGAGGACTATGAGCACCTCGAAAATGGCTCAAGGGCTACTAAGAGTTCGCTCATCGAACTCACCGAATCGCATGCTCAACTTGAAGCTTCATATGCTAAAGAGCTTGCCAAGTTGCCTTCTCCTCTTGTTGTTAATGATGATGCTTGTTCTACTAACTCTACTTCTTGTGAAGCATCCATTTTAAAAGGAGAATGTTGAGATAAGGGCTCAACTTTAGTTGCTATCTAGCAACTATGGTAAATTGAAGGAAAGTCATGTAATGCTCACAAACTCTCATGATGATCTTCTAGTATCCCATAATGTGCTAAAGTTAGCTCACGAGGCTAATACTACCAAAGTAACATCAAGTGAGCCTCATGTGGACATTAGCACTACTTCTAGTCAAAATGCTATATTGCCATGTGCTAGTTTTTGTAATTCATCTACTCATAATGTTGCTACACCTTGTGATGAATTACGTTCCTTGCCTTGTTGCTCTAACACTGATGCTTATACTTGCTCTAGTACTTGTGTTGATACTAACCATGTAGAGGAAATCAAAGAGCTCAAGTCCCAAGTCACTTCTTTGAAAAATACTTCGAAAAGAGTCATGAAGGAATGTCCAGACTCAACAATATCTTGTGTGCGCAAAAATCCCCAAATTACAAAGGTGGACTTGTGAAAGTGTGTTATATCGACTAGAGGGGGGTGAATAGACGTTTTTAAAAAATTCATCACTTAGGAAATTCCTAATGAGGAAATTCCTCAGTCATGAACCAAGTGCAATGGAAATAGTACTTAGAGAGAACTGTACAAGTGACTACAACAAAGTACTCAGCGTGAATTAAGAGGTTCGGTTTGCACATGTCACGTATACATGATAAGCAGGTGATGAATAACTCAAGTGAAGAATTTGAGGTGAGGAATTAGGGGAAAGTATTCAGTCAAATTCTTCACATAGTACAGATGGAAGTCTTCAACATGCAATTGGGGAAATGAAATGAGTTGAAGAAATAGAACCAATAGCTCGATGAAGACAGTGATTGATGACCAGTTCCAATTGATGTGACAGTTGTACGTCTAGTTTGGAGTGGCTTGGTATTGAAACCAAATGACACACAGTACTCAGACACACAGTCCCTACCATATTCTCCTTGAGCTAAGGACACACAGTCCTCGCCCAACACTCGTGGTAAGTCTTGAGGGTAGACTTCCAAACCCTCACAATCTCGATCACCCGACGATCCACAATTGACTAGTGGATGCTCTAGACCATGACGCCTAGCCGTCTGGAGGATGCACAGTCCTTAAAGGTAACAAACGTCGGTTCCACACAGGAACAATCTCTTCAATGATGCTCAATCACTTTGGGTTTTGGATTTTGGTTTGGGTGTTTGGGGTTTTTCCTCACTTGATAATTTTCACTCAAAGTCCTTGAGGAATTGGGTTTCTCTAAATGACAAGTGTCAGTTTCTCTGAGAGCAGCCAACCAACTAGTGGTTGTGTGGGCGGCTATTTATAGACTGGGAGCATCCCGACATGATATGACATTAATGCCCTTAGTGATATGATCGTTAGGTGGATTAGATTTGGGACAGGTGGCGCGGGACGCGGCAACGGTTGGAACTTTCAACTGTTAAATACCTCATGTCTCTCATATTCCTCACATGGAGGATCTGGCAGCTGTAGGTTTGAGTTGAGCATCATGAGGAAATTCTTTCCTTAGTTTTACCTCGACCCCCTTAACAGTACGGTGTTCCTATGACTCAAGAATAAAGAAAATGAAACAAAAAGAGTAAATCTTCATGCTTCAAAGTCTTCAAAGCATTTTCTTCGGGACACACCGAATTCCTCATCTTCAATGTATTCATGAGGAATATCAATTTCCATGCAATTTATTCACGATAAAAGCCTTCAAGGAATGACCAAAGTCTTCACCCAAAGACATACATTTTTAGGGGTCGATATTCATCGAATAACTCAAACTCCTCAGCGACTTATAGAGCTTGTGTACACTTACAAACATATCCGTCTCTTAACCTATAAGTCTTCAATCCACCAGAATCACTAAGGGGCACTAGATGCACTTACAATCTCCCCTTTTTTGGTGCTTTATGACAAATAGGTTAAGTTTTCAACGGGGATAAAAGTATGAAGTGTAAGTACAAAGTTTGAGGAATTTGATTGCAAGATATGGAGAACCTCCCCCTGAAGATGTGCATATTTGAGGAATTTGCTTTGGACTGCAAATGCACATTGATGATATGTATCATGGAGATCTCCCCCTATATCTTGTAATTTATGAATGCATTTTACATATAGTACGAGGAATTTGAAATGCATGATGAAAAATGGTGTCTGACGAATTTCAGCATGCATGCATTTAATTAACTTGAGGAATAAGCATGCAAGGATAAACGTTCAAAAATATGAGATTACCATCGGGCTTAAGTTACAACTCATTACAGCAAAAAATTCAGAAGAACGAGAGTTTGTAACTTAATAAAGTTTATAAGCCCATAAAGTAGACCCGCTTGAAGACTAACTCAGATTTCTCCCCCTTTGTCAACAAGTGACGAAAAGGGACAAACACTGAGGACTAACGCCCTTGAAGAATTTCAACTTGTTAATGGAGGAGGAGCGCCAACATTCTTTAGGTCCATCGTCAATGTTGGGCCGACAACAGTGACATCAATTTCTTCATGTTCATCAGTAGAACGATATGAAGAAAATGAACTGTCCTCCAAGTCATGAACTGGGATCTTCTTGAATTTCCTCTTTGGTGGCCATGTCCAGTCAAAGTCTTGGATGAACTCCATTTCCTATAGTTCCTTTGGAGTATTGAGGTGTGACAGTGTGGCTCATGTGCGATCAAATACTTCGTGAAGATGGTAGTGTTTTTTCTTCACAAATTCTGAGTTTCATTGAGGGTTTTCACAATGGCGCCAAAACTGGCGCTTAACCCACTTATGGTTTTGACCCACTTTCTGGTGAAGACTGAGGAGAAGCTCTGTGTTAGTCATCACTCGAGGATTTGTAGGACTTGGTCGTTTTTCCCTCCCGTCGGACTCTTGTGTAGCAGTATCATCATTTGTAGAGTATGACGCGGCCTTGCGAAATTGACCATCTAGTGGGCGAATTCCTTCATCTATCACAGACTTGCCTTTGCCCTCAATTGGTTGAAAAGTTGTCTTGATGACTTCTAGAGGAGGCAGATAACTGAGGTAATTCTGATAGTCAGCCAGATAATTGATTAAGGATATGTTCCTGATGAATCTCATAAGCCATGGCGCATATATTTTGAGCTCAAATGGTGGCAAAGCATTGTTGGCCAATGTCCTCAAGAAGAAATCATGAAGATTTATTGGGATACCATGGACGATGTTGAATAGCATATTCTTCATGATCCCCACAACATCTTCTTCAGAATCATGTCCTTTCATAGGAGCGAAGGAATATGACAAGATTCTGTAAAGTGTTCTTGGCACATACTTCAATTCCTTCACAAGAAATTGAGTCCTTGCAGGCTTGCCCGGAGCTAAGGGCTTCATGAGGACTTCCATCTGATGATTTGGTAGCACTTTTTCATCATATAAGCATCTAGCGTCTTCTGGGGGAATTGGGACTGGCAGAGCTCGAAGCAATTCTGTGGCGGGAGCTGTAAAGTGAGTGCTTTCTGTCATCCAATCGAAGACCTATGAGTTGATGTTTTTGGGGTCACCAGAGATGTGTAGAGTGACATAGAACTGAAGAATTAGCTCTGTGTTCCAATCATGGATAATGGTGCAAAATTGAAGAAGGCCAACATTTTGAAGAACAAACAGTACTGGTGTGAAGCAACAAATTTCTTCCATATCACCGTGAGGAATATGTGTGGGGTGGAATATTTTCCTCTTGTCTACAAGCACAACAACATAGTTGTTGAGTCGTGTCCTGGTCCAGAACTTCCTGTGCCTGATGCGTAGTTTGTCATATGGATTTGCACCAATGAAGAAATGATGTTCATCATAGAATAATTGCTTCTGAAACTTTGGACTCTTGGAGTATGGCTGACGGGGCTTGGGTTGAAGATTTAGCTGAGGATTTTCATCAGACGGAGGAATTTGGGCCACCACAACAACATCCTGAGGATTTGCAACTAGTGGTTCATCAGTAGTTTCTTCATTTTGTGATCGTGCAGTTTCTTCAGGCACCTATTCTCCAGTCTGAGGAAAATCAATTTACGACATAGCAGATTCTTCAATTTTAGCATTTACATCAGCTGATGCAGCTGATTCTTGTTCTGGGACTGAGTTCACAGAAGTGCTCTTTTCTTCAGAGCCTATCAGAACTTCAGTGGCAGCAGGGGATTCAAGGATTTGGGGATTTGGAGGGACCATTGGCGAGTTTGGATAAGCCTTTTCCCAGAACTCATCATGGATCACCGGTGTGGTACAACCAATGTCCACATCCTCCTCCTTTTCTTCAGCTGCCACATCAGGGTTCTCACGAGAGGTAGTTGAGGCTTGAGGAATTTCATCATCCTGAATTTCCTCATCAATGAGTGTGGATGCTGCAGATCGATTTTCATCCAATTTCTCATCCCTGTCTTAAATGACATGTTCTTCACCAAATGGCACAATCATGTATGACGGTGGAACACTGAGAGGAGTTGCATCAATTGGAGCTGATGATGAAGTAGGCAGAGTCTTCACGCATTTTGCCTCTGAAGACTTTGAAGGTGTTGATCCTTTCTCTTCTTGGCTTCCTTCTCAGTTGCTTTCGTTTTCTTCACTTCTGATGTAGAAGGAAGGGCCATTTTCTTCACTTTTGAAGACTTTGGTGAAGGAGCGGTTTCTTCACGCATTGCATATGCATTTGCACGCTTGGCAGATTCTTCAGCAGTTTCATCATGAACAAATTCATCAGCGGCACGTTCATCAATTTCATCAACTAGTTGTACAGTGTAGCTAGCTTGAGGAATGGCTGGTTGCTTTGGGGCTGCAACCCTTTTATTGTACTCAACAATGGCTTCAGATGCACCCTTGACAAACCTCACTTTGACTCCCTTTCGGTCAGCATGAAGACTTGTGTATTTGTGAGTGAGGGTTTTCAACTCAGCTTGAGTGGAAACAAGTTGCTCTGGTGTCAAGGTGAGAAGATTTTGTTGCAAGTACTTTTCCTTTTGAACATTTGCTGTCTGAGCTTGTTTGACTTGTTGTTCCTTCCACTTTGCTTCATTTATGAATGAGGCACCATGTGACCGGGTCTAGGGGAAGCTTCGGATCATCAATGGGCGTGTTGGGATCTTTGTACCAAAGTTCGATGAAATCGAGTACAACTTTCGGATCCAGTGCAAGGGGAATGGTGTTACCTGTAGCTTGTGCTACCCTTTCTTGTTTGTTCCTTATGATGGCTTAAAGAGTTTCTTCATCATATTCCTCACTGTCCTCTGATGCAGAGGGAACATTGAGACAAACTTTGTTCAGACTGGGTCTAGTTCCTCTTCCAGTAGTCATCTTTTTTCTTTAGTATGCCACTTGAAGATTTGGGTGCTGATCCTGAGGCACATGGCATTGAGGAAATTGGGGTTCCTGTTTGATGCTCACTGGACTGGGGCTGCACTGGAAGTGAAGACTGAGCTGCAATTGAGGACTTCACAGCCGTTGTTGTTTCTATTTGAGGAATTTGCTCATTGGATAATGTTGTTGAGGACTTTGGTTTGACACCAGATTTCTTCACCAATGCATTTTTGGGAGGTTGTTCTGTAGCAGAGGCCTCAGCAGCAGAGGAGGATGCAGCTGTAGCTGCAGTAGGAGAATCCTTATTGAACTTGGTCACAACGTCTTTGCCCTTTTTCCTCATTTTAGCCAAATACTTGGATTTTTCATCAGGATAGTCCTCAATTGTGACCATGCTTGAGGGACGAGCAGTTTGTTGTTGTTCCAGAGGAGGTCTGGCACTACAAGAAATATGCTAACTTGCGACCTTCAATATTGGTCACCGAATGGTCGTTGATTTTCATTTGTGACCTTTTTACGACCAAAAACAGACGGTCAAAAGCTGAGGGTCTCTAATGAACTATAACAACCTTTTTTCTGGAATGGTCGAAGACATTTACGACCAAACGAAAGGTCGTTGGTTCTACGACCAATCGTTTTGGTCATTGGTTGTTTGCCCAGGCTACGTTGGGTCCAACGTGGCAAGCTGACGTGGCAAAATTGCGACCGAATGAAAAGGTCATTGATTAAAATCAGATCGGTCCAGTTCGGTGTCTATATGGGCCGAGCCCAATAATTCAGCCCATTTAATATATTATTTGCTGCTATTTTTTGTTAGCTACGTGGGCTTGGCCCAACTATTTGGCCTTTTTAATTTCTGGGCCATGGCCTTTTTGTACCAACGTTTTTAGTTTTCTTTTTTTATAAAATGGGTCCACTAGTCAAACAGGTCCCACTTGTCAGGTTCAGATAAGTGAGTCCCATCTATTAGGCTCAGATTGTACATATTTCAAATTGACAGTAAAACAATACCAATATTTGAATTGGCAAGCATAAAACACACATAATACTTCAAATAACAATAGCCTGATTCAATACAAGCTCTACAAATAACACATAATACAAGATATTACATATACAATATTTTACAAGCTCTACGAGTGTAATAACAGTCACAAGCTCTACAAGTGTTTTCTTCTGCAGCATGGTGCTCCTTCGAGATAGCGGTATAATGTTCGACTCATGGGCAGCCATAGTTAGGACAGGAATAATAGAATGACAACATGTCTTAAACGGTCACTCTGTTACATGAATTGGCTGATAAGAATTAGAAAAACTAGAGCCAATATATTATGAGCATTCCATTCAAAAAAGGAGTAAATGACAATTCTTTATAGAATGATAAACATATTTCATCTAGTATCGTGCTTTTTAGCTGAGCTAGTTAAAATGAGATAGTGATAATGCAGAAGAAACTTTTGCATGTCTATACAAGCAAACATTACAAAAGTGCAATTCTTATTTTCATCTCACTCCAAAAAGTGGCTCTATGAAAAAACCAAACATACAACAGAGACAAACTCAAATAGATGTGATAGCTCATGTTTAAATTTTAATGATAGCTCATGCTTAAACAATAATCAGCTAATGGCCTTTACAGCAAGATATACACAAGGAATAGACTGGATTAAGCTCATGGATCCTAAATATACAAGTTATTGAACAAGGTGCAACTTGTCACTAAAAATTGCAGAGCGTACTTTCAGAGAACCCTTTCATTTGGAAAATAATTTATGCTTCAGAACTTGCCAACTTTTTATATGTCAAAGAACAAACATTTTTCGGGGAGAACCAAATATTGAGAACTGCATTCTATCATCATGATTACAAATACATTGATCAATCCAAAAGAGAGACAATAATACTGCAACATGTACAGTAAATCTAGAGCACCTGACATGTTGGCATTGGCATTTTTAATAAAAGGGGGCAGTATTATGAGCTTACCTTTGGGAGCCATTTGAGCTTCTCAGGACAATCTCTTGAACTGGAAACATAGATGAGTAGAAATTTTAGTTAGATTAGACGAGAAGCAATATGAGATTAGACAGTGAGGATTGGAACAACAAGCGATGTATGTTTGCAGAGGAAACTACTCTAAATTCATAGCTAAAGCACCTCAAGCGCAGGTGCCAAGGGTAAATCTAAAACCAAAAAATAACATTTCTCGAGCACAGTATTTAAGCAAGCCATGGGATGGATACACCTGTAACAACTACAAACAAACACTAACTCGATTCGTCATGAAATCAAAACAGAGAGAAGCCATAGGCCAAAACAAGCATCTAATTTCATGCCCGAATCTACCAACCATGATTATCTCACGCAAAGCACAAACATCTCCTACACATCTGGAATACCAACAGATCAGCGCTCCGTGCGTCCCATAGAGGTATATTCCCAAATATAAATTAACACCCGGGATACCAATCAAAGACAACACATTACGAATTTTGTACAGACCAGTGACACAAACACCTGCACACCTGTTGTGATACTAAACTGTATGTTGAACAAGTTCACAACATGATATTAAACTATATGCTACCATTACCACTAACAAGTGAATAGATATCTTGTTTTACTATTGAAGTTAAGCTAAGTCTACCGAGCAAGTATCAGATGGTAAATAAAACAAACAAAACAAGAGATTCACAATATTTGACCTATTTCCCAACAATTAGGCATAAACGTGACCCTGGTGTCCCCTAAATTTGGTCTACCATGTAATATAACAATAGTTATACATCGATGGTAAGCATTGTATCATCACAATAACCTATTGAGTTAGATCACTGATACAATGACACCGAGGACACAACTGATGCATTAACAATGTAAGCCAACAAATGTATATTTATACAAGGACACACAGGGAACTAAAATAAAGACAACGCAAGGGTACTCCCCAATAGGCAATGTATTATAGCATCATATAGCACAAAATATCATGTAAAACAATGCCAGTTCTTACTGTTGCAAAAATGGATAGCATGAAGTAGTTATGATTATACTGTCGAAGAGTCCAGCAATAATAGTCATGGAAATTCTTCACTGCACTTCTAAACGAGGCTATAGCAAAATAATGTGAACAACAGACCTAAATAATCATTACACTGAGATGCAGTATAATTTACCACCCAAGACTATATATAAACCATTCAACAATAATATTAGAACACAACGGACAACATATCTCAAGAAGTAATAACGCTGAACAAAATTCCAACAAGATCTATTATTCACATGACTCACTAGATGAAACATAACATCTCAAATAGATCCACACTAAAAACAAAGTCTTCATGGGAAACACCAAAATAGGACATCTTGAGCGCAACAATAGTTACCAAAAGCAAGCAACTAAAACTGTAAAGGGTTCACGGTAGTAATGGCGCGGACGAACAGAGGGACAGACGAAGGGCCAGGTGTCTAGATTCAGAGTCGAGGCCTCTTGTGTTTGGAGCTTCACATCATGGTCTGTCTTGTGCCTGGTATTATCCCACAACACGCATCGACGACATCTTCTGCTTGGCCCTGAAAAACACATGTTTCCAGTTAAGTTCAGTTTAAGGTCCTGAACCGGAACATTAGCCAAACACACATGCAGAGAGAGAGAGAGAGAAGAGGATTTAGTTATGCAAAGTCCAGTTGAGTTGAGTTTGCGCCATCTTTCAGGAAATGCATGCAATTAATTCACGAACAAGCAAATGTGTGTACACTTGTACTCCACAGTTACTTGCCCAATGGCGCAAAACAGAAGGCCCATAACCCAATGGCGCGCATTAGATTAGAAAACTGCATGCAGATCACATATGGTGTATTTGCTAATATACTATCTCTATCTGAACGGTCAGGAAAACATTTCTTTTGCTAGGCATGCTGGGAGTTTACAGGATGAACAACCAGAGTTTATAATTCACTTGTTACTAAAACTAGGTAAGATGGAAAGGAAAGGCGCATGAATGTGAAGATACCGGCGTTGATGGGGCTGACGGTGGCCTACTTGTAGAGGCTGTAGAGACAGAGCTTGCTCTCGTTGGTGGTGGTGTCGGGAAACGTCTCGGCCTTCTCGGCGTACTCCTCAAACTCCTCCTGAAGAAGATCAATAACCACACATCATAATCATCATCAATCACTGAAAACCGCCAATTGGGCTCATCACAATCAATTATTTTCTTCTCCTTCAAGAGAGAGCAGAGAAGACAATAACAAATCCTAAAACTAAAGCGAGCTCATCGGCGAGATGAGCAGTTTCATAATAGAGCAACAAATCCCAAACTAGACACTAGATTGCTATTATAGTCTTAAACAAGGACATGGATCTGCATAGTCTTTGAAGATGACGACGATTCAGACGGCAAAGCTCGAGTGAAGCTGTGCAGGGTCGTACGTACGCACAACTTGAACCACGAATACTACCAGTAATCCCCTACTTAAGAATATTCCTAGGCTCTGTCTACACCACGAGCCCCACGATAAACAGGCGCGTAGATCCGCAAGATGCAGCAATCAAGCCCGTAAACTATAGATGAAACCGGAGGTCTCGACGCGTCGGAGGGAGTGGCCCCGACGGCAGCGAAGAAGTTCATCAGAATTCATCACTCGTGTGGCCGGTCGGGGCTCCAAGCCTCCAACAGGGAGAGAGAGCACGAGATCGAGAGGGGGAGAGGAAGCAGAGGATCTGCGCGTACCTTGAGGCCCATGTCGACGGACGGACAGACGGATCGAGCGCCGGCTGCGGTTCGTCGGCTGCTCCACTGGCGATGTGTTTGAGGCAAGGGGAGGCGAGGCGAGGGGGCATGAACCACCTCTGGCCTCACCGTGGCCTGTTGTGGTGGATCCCGACGAACAAAAGGGGATGCAAAACCCTAGCAAGCGAGGGAGCCGTAGATCTGCACGGAGGTAAGGGATGCGCGGACCAAGGAGATCTCGCCGGTGTGTTGCGTGCGGCTAGAGCTCACCGGAACCGGGCGGCGTGGGTGGCGGTGGTGTGGGTGGCGGTGGTGTGGGCGGCAACGAGGGAGAGGAGTTCATGCGGAGAGACGAGGCGAAGAGGGTTGGGTGGGTTCGAGTGAGAGAGAGCTCGTGGGCCGCTAGAGGACGCACACGCCGGATCTCGCCGGACAGGAGCGAGTAAGCGCCATCGATTCACGACGGAGGTTGCCGGGGTCGTGCACGGGAGTGATGGCGGCGAGAGGGGTAAGGGAGGAGCGAAGCTCTAGGGTTTGTGCAAGATACAGAGATGAAAAGGTGAGGAGGGGTTGGATGCGGTTCACGTGAGAGAGAGAGAGAGAGAGGGGTTTGGTGTGGTGTGGTACTATGGTGTGGTGGGTTGGATCGAGAAGTGGATGGACGGCTGGATGGACTGAAGTTTGCCATGTCACGGATCCATGCCACAAGTGATTCCACCAATCAAAATTGAGTTTATTTAGTTTTTTTCTCTTAGAAGGCAAATAGTCAATGTTATGTCAAAATTCATGGCAAAATTTGTACAAATGATCTCACATTTTGCATAAGTGTGCATCTTGGAATGGCAAACAATGTTGCTAAATGGAGTTTTCATTTTCTTTGGACGAAAATTTCATTTTCCATTTTTCTAGTGCCCAAAATGAGTATTTTTGTGAAGGACGTACCATATATTTGTTGCAAAATTGGACCAAATTAATTTTCTAAACAATTAATCCAAATTTAGTGTACAATTGACCAAATGGTTGGGTGTCAAAATCTTTTATCCACCTCTTGTGAAAAAGACAAATTTCTGCCGATTCAACTGGAAGCGGGTCAAATTTGAACTGCAGTTGCCTTATAGTTTGCTCTTTATTTTTTCCAAAAATCCTTTTTTGGTACAAAAGTATCTATTAATTAGATAAACACCAAATTTTTTCCATGATTCAAGCACTAGCTAGGAACGATCATACGCGCCTTTTTGACCGTATTTTGAAATGGTTAAGAAAAATTCAAAAAAAATAAAATTGGAAAACCTTCGCATTGTGTCACTATATGTGACAAAGTTACCGGGAAAAATTGGAAAACCTTCGCATTGTGTCATTATATGTGACAAAGTTACCGGGAAAAATAATAAACTTGTAATACGTCATCTATTTTTAAAAATTGTTCTAAAAAATGAGCTATCATGTGTGAAGATTCATGGCTTTCAAGCCAAATGATCAATCATATGGCCACATTCATGGCATAGTTTGTTCAAGTGATCTCATATTGTGCACAAGGGTGTGTATTGTAATGGCAAACAATGTTGCCTAAGGAAGTTTCCATTTTCTTTGGACGGAAAATTCATTTTCCATCTTTTGAGTGCCCAAAATAAGTTATTTTGTGAAGGACCTACCATATATTTGTTGCAAAATTGGACCAAATCATTTTTCTAACATACTAGGACATATTTAATGTACAATTAGCCAAATAGTTTGGTGTCGAAAGCTTTTCTCCACCTCTCATGAAAAAGACAAATTTTCATCGAATTAGTTGGAAACGAGTCAAATTTGAACTGCAGCTACATTATAGTTTGCTCTATATTTTTCCCAAAAATAATTTCTAAGTACAAAAGTATCTATTTCATCATAGAAACACCAAAAGTTTTTAAAGATTCAACCACTAGATAGGAACGGTCATACCCGCCTTTTTTATCACATTTTGAAATGGGCATGAAAAATTGAAAAAATAAAAAATTGGAAAATCTTCACATTGTGTCATTATATGTGACAAAGTTACCAGGAAAAATAATAAACTTGTAATACAACATTTATTTTAAAAAAGTGTTCCCAGAAATGAGTTATCACATGTGAAGATTCACGGCTTTCAAGCCAAATGATCAATCTCATGGCCACATTCATGGCATAGTTTGTTCAAATGATCTCATATTTTCCAGAAGGGTGCATGTTGGAATGACAAACAATGTTGATTAAGGAAGTTTTCATTTTCCTTGTATGAAAAAAATCATTTTCCATTTGGTCTCAAATGGTCATAGATTTACGACCATTTCTGCGAACGTCACTGCCATAAGGTCGTTAGTTGACATATTTATTATAGTGTGGGGCCTGGAGGCTTGACAACAAACTTCTTGACATACTTGCGAGTGACATACCTGTATCTCTTCCACTCCTGAGCCCATCTTCTTTTAATCTTTTGAAGCTGGATCATGCGCTTCGCAGTGGTTTATTTTCCATGCAATTCTTCATCTGGTGTGCAATAATTAGCATAGATGTCTTCAGGGATCTGAATGGCAGTATTCAGTTCTAGCTTCTTGCTACCCTTCTGTTTTCTGTCATCCTCCATTTTCTTCAGCTAAGGAATTTGAACTGTGGAGGAATCTGATGACACGGGTATCTGTTCTTCAAGGAACACTGCAAATGAGTTAAGTTGATGAGAACCTAGTGATTCATCAGCTGACATTTTGTACGTGTGAATAGAGTATAGGTGCAAGAATTTGGAGAGGTCATATGCGTTCTCAGATTTGAGGAATTTGAAAATGACTCATGTTGAAGAATTTGAAAAATACCGTGTTGAGTAATTTGGCCAAGACAATGTTGAGGAATTTCGCTAAGCATTCTCATCTTGGGTTCGAGAGTTGTGTAGATTCAGAAATTTACACAATTGAGGAATCTCATGAAGAATTTAGTATCTTAGAGAAATTCATCAAGTGTTCTAGACATGGGTGTGCACCACTAAAGGATTTTCTGAGGAATAATAGATTTCACAGATCTAATGAAAATAAATGGATCAACATGGGTAGTAAATTTAGATTTTAATTACTCCGTGTGAAGAACACGACGAACTGAGGAAGTGAAAACTAAAGCTCGTTGGTTCAGATCTCCAGTGCCCTAACTTGGCGACTAAAGACAACTACAGCAACGGTGGAGGTAGATGACCCACAGTCGGGATGAGTACTGCGATGGCGAAGTTGAGGCAGCAAAGCTCTTTTTCATCGGCGACGAAGATTTACAACGACGGCGCTAGGGTAGAGCTCGAGCGGGGGAAGGTGAAAGCGAGAGGAAGAGTTTTCACTTGAGGGGGTAAGGGTCTATTTATAGCTCAAGTGAAAATGGCCTGAAGCGAAACCTGCAGAGGGAACTACCCCTGCCCTTTCCTCTCCGCATGACACGTACTACCCATGTACGAAGCGGTGGAGATAGTGGAGATCGTGGTTATCCTATGATGAGTGGTGGGTGCGGTTAGAGGGGTAACAACAAACAATGAAGTTTGAAAATCTTGAGGATTTTGGTTGCGAAGTCTTCAGCCAACAAGGACTCAGTGAGGACTTGGAACCAGTGTCACTTAGAACGCGTATGAAGAATTAAGAATGGTTTGGGCTGAGCTTAGCAAAGAGGGGGGGGGGACAGGTCTGATCACATTCACTTAGACGAAAATCCAACATGAAAACTTAGCAATAAGCGAATGTTGTTGAGGACACTGAAAGCTCATACACACACACACACACACACACACACACACACATATATATATATACATATATACACACACACAACTTGGAAGAATTTCAAATTTTGGTGGTGGCGTGACCCACCGTATAAGAATAATGATTTCAGGCGCCGCGTACAATTGTCATAGGGCCCTGAGAATAAAATTCTTTATTAATTTCTTCACACTTAGAGTGTTATTCTTCATTGATTGAAGAACAAGATTTCTTTGTGTGTTGCGCGTCTAAGTCATCAATTTTGCGTAAGTGTTAGGATGTGTGCATTTTCACACAATGTTCAAAGGTTCTAAGATATTTAGCTCACACTGCAACTTGCAAAATCTCTTCTCATCTAGGGGCTTAGTGAAGATATCCGCAAGTTGGCCGTTAGTCTTCACATGGTCAATGATGATATTGCCCTTGAGTACATGATCAGGAAGAAAATGATGATGAATCTGGATGTCCTTGGTCTTCGAGTGTTGTATTGGGTTGTAGGCGATCTTGATTGCACTCTCATTATCGCAGTAGAGGGGTACATTCTTCATGTTGATGTCGTAGTCCTTGAGGGTTTGCTTCATCCACAGCAGTTGAGCACAGCAAGATCCAGCAGCAATGTATTCAACTTCAGCAGTGGGGAGTGATACACAGTTCTACTTCTTTGAGGACCAACAAACTAAGGATCGTCCGAGGAAATGACATGTGTGTGATGTTGACTTGCGATCCACACGGTCACCAACATAATCAGAATCAGAATATCCAATGAGGTGAAGATTTGAGCCCTTGGGGTACCATAATCCAAGTGTTGGTGTGTGAGCTAGATATCGAAGAATAGGTTTCATAGCCTTATGGTGTGATTCCTTCGGTTTGCTTGGAAATGGGCACACATGCAAACACTAAGCATAATATCTGGCCTAGATGCACATAGGTACAATAAAGAGCGAACCATAGAGTGATATACTGCTGATCGAAATCTATACCATTTTCGTCGGTGCAGAGATGACCGTTGGTAGGCTTAGGAATTTTGATGCCTCTGCATTAATTCATGCCAAATTTCTTCAGGACATCCTTGACGTATTTCTCCTGAGAAATGAAGATGCCATTGCGTTGTTGATGAATTTGAAGACCTAGGAAGAATTTCAGCTCCCCCATCATAGACATTTGATATTCTTCACCCATCATGTAGGCAAATTCATCACTGTAACATTTGTCAGTACAACCAAAAATAATGTCATCGACATATATTTGGCACACAAATAGTTCATTATCATAGGATTTTGTGAAAATAGTAGGATCAAGTGAACCGGGTTTGAAGCCTTTATTCATGAGGAATTCCTTCAATGTGTCATACCACGCCCGAGGGGATTGCTTGAGGCCGTAGAGTGCCTTTTTTTAAGTCCGAAGACTTTGTCAGGATGCTTCTGGTCTTTAAAACCAGGAGGCTGAGCAACATATACTTCTTCCTCAAGCTTACCATTGAGGAATGCACTTTTCACATCCATTTGATATAGTGTAATATTGTGATGGTTAGCATAAGCAAGCAATATACAAATAGCTTCAAGTCTAGGAACATGTGCAAAAGTTTCATCAAAGTAAATTCCTTCAACCTGTGTGTAGCCTTGGGCTACAAGTCGTGCCTTGTTCGTCACAACCTGACCATCCTCATCTTGCTTGTTTCAGTAGATCCACTTGGTATCAGTGATATTATGCTTGCGAGGATCTGATCTTTTGACAAGCTCCCAGACATCATTTAACTTGAACTGAAGAAGTTCATCTTGCCTGGCATAAATCCACTCAGGTTCTATGAAGGCTTCATCAACTTTTGAGGGTTCTGAGATTGACACAAAGGAGGAATGCCCACAAAAGTTAACTAAATGTGATGCTTTTGAGCGAGTGAGAGGACCTGGCACATTGATGTCATCGAGGATTTTTTTCAATTTCCACTTCATTTGCAATCCTCGGATTTGTAGGTTGAAGACTTTGTTTGGGCTGAGGAATTTGGTCTCGAGCAATTTCCTCAGCTGCAACTGCGTGAATTTCATCATTATTGGGGACGACTTCTTCAACAGGTGGTTGTTTCTCACTAGGGATGATATCTTCAGTAGCCTTGTGCTTGATAGCTTCCTCAGGAGTCAATTTATCTGGCACAGGAGGCAGTTGCTCTCTTTGCGAGCCATTGGTTTCATCGAACCGTACATCTACATTTTTGACAACCTTGTTATGATAGGTGTTGAAGACTTTGTAGGTGTGCGAGTCCTTTCTGTAATCGAGCATAAAACCCTCATGTGCTTTTGGTGCAAACTTTTAGCTATGGTGAGGATCTCTATTCTAGCATTTTTGCACCAAAGACTTTGAAATAACTTACATTGGGTTTCTTGGCAGTTAGGAGTTAGTATGAAGTTTTCTTGAGGAATTTGTAAAGATATACCCTGTTGATGATGTGGCAAGCAGTGTTTATTGCTTCAGGCTAGAAGCGACAAGGAGTCTGATATTCTTCAAGCATAGTCCATGCCATTTCGACCAGAGTCATGTTCTTGCGCTCAACGACGCCATTCTGTTGAGGAGTATAAGGAGCAGAAAATTCATGAGTAATACCAAGTTCATCAAGATAGTCATGAAGGCCTTTATTCTTGAATTCTATCCCATTGTCACTCCTGATATGTTTGATCTTGATGTCGAAGTTCGTTGAGGCCCTTGAGGAAAATTGTTTGAAGTCTTCCTGCACTTCAGTTTTGTAAACAATGATATGCACCCAAGTATAACGAGAATAGTCATCAATGATGAAAAAACCATATAAAGATGCCGCATTGGTTATAATAGCATAATGAGTGGGTCCAAGTAGATCCATGTGAAGCAATTCAAACGACCGAGTAGTAGTCATGATTATCTTCGAGGGGTGATTGGATCTGGTTATCTTTCGAGACTCACAAGCCCCGCAGAGATGGTCCTTGAGGAAATTGACAGTCTCGATGCCAATGACATGCTTCTTCTTCTCCAATGACATGCTTGATAAAATGCTTTGAGGACTTATGAACATAGTGATTTGAGGAATAGTGCACATATTCGTGTCCTTGTAGATTACAAGCATTAGTGCGAGTATGAGCATACTTTTGACCATTTGAGGAATTTGATCCTCTTGAAGACTTTCGTACACTTGAGGAATTTGATCTGGGGTTCCTATTTTTCACTGGTGGTGTCATGAGGACATTCAGCTGAAGATTTTCTAAGGAGCTTTTGGGAACCCAGATTTTCCTTATGGGTGGTCCATTCCTATAGTTAGTTCCAACATATCGAATAAAAACTTCACGAGCTTGAGTTTTGAACAGCTTATAATTGGAGTCAAGTGACTCACCAGAGGAATAAGACATTTCACATGCAAAGCCTGTTAGAGTGTATGGATCAACGGGAGGTCCTTTTGCTGCAACCCATGAGGTTTTGGGATACTGCTCAGGTTTCCAGTAGGACCAATCGACGTTTAAGTTCCTCTCAAAGGCAATGCCCTCTTTCCTCGGGTTCCTGTTCAGAATCTGCTTTTTGAGCACATCGCAAAGGGTTTGATGCCCTTTGAGACTTTTGTATATGCCTGTCACATACAATTCCTTCAATCATGCATTTTCATCAGTAGAATTTGTGGTTTCCTCAACTGAAGAATTTTATACCACATGAACAGTTGAAGAATTTGTAGCGATAGAAGCATTTGAGGTTTCTCGTGAAGAATTAGCAGTTTCACGTTTGATACATTTCAGACATGGTGGAACGAATTCTTCCTGAACAGTACTGATTTGTTGAGTAATTAATGAATCATTTTCCATTTGAAGATCATAATAGGACATTTTAAACTTTTCAAGATCGATCTTCATTTAAAGAAATTCATAGGAAAGCTTCTGATGTTCAGCGAAGAGTGTACCATAATGATCCTCAAGACTATCAAATCTAGACTAAAGACTTTGAACATCTCCAATGAGGATTTGAGTGCGACTCATTTCATCATTCAACAGATCATCGCTTTTGTCTAACAATTTCTGAAGCTTTTCAATAGCACTTTGTTCATTAGTAGCAATGTTGGCAAGTTTATAGTAACTGGGTTTTTGATATTCATCCGGTTCACAATCACTAGAATCGGAGGAGGATCTGTGGCTTGGTACCTTTGAGACTTTTGCCATGAAGCAATAGGTGGGAGCGAAGTAATCATCATATTCATCAGTGTTGTTGACATTGTCATTTTCTTCAAGATTGAAGATGGACTTGCTGATGAATGCGGTAGCCAGTGCAAGATTTGCCATACCAGACTGTGACTCCACTTCAGAAACTTCCTCTTCATCACATTCCTCACATTCTTCTTCAGAATTCATTTCCTTGCCAATGAGTGCCCGAGCCTTTCTGAAACTAGTCTTCTTGTGTGATGAGGACTTTGAAGATTTCTTCTTTTTCTTCGAGTCGTCAGAACTTTCATCCTTGTATTTCTTCTTCCTTGATTCCTTATGGAAGTGCGTTATATTGACTAGAGGGGGTGAATAGGTGATTTTTACAAATTCATCACTGAGGAAATTCCTAGTGAGTAAATCCCCCAGTCATGAACTCAGTGCAGCAGAAATAGTACTAAGATAGATGTGTAAAAGCCGCTACAACAAAGTACTCAGCGTGAATAGATAGATTCGGTTTGCACTGGTCACGAGTACAAGATAATCAGTTGATGAACAACTCAAGTGAAGAATTTGAGGTGAGGAATTTGGAGAAAGTCTTTAGCCAAATTCTTCAAACGGTACAGGTGAAAGTCTTCAACATGCAATTGATGAAATGAACAGAGTTGAAGAAATAGAACAATAGCTCGATGAAGACAGTGGTTGATGACCCAGTTCCAACTACTGTGAGAGTTGTACGTCTGGTTTGGAGCGGCCAGGTATTGAAACCTAAGGACACACAGTCCTGGGACACACAGTCCTTACCTTATTCTCCTTGAGCTAAGGAAACACAATCATCGCCCAACACCCGTGGTATGTCTTCAGGGCAGACTTCCAAACCCTCCCAAACTCGGTAACCTAGCGATCCACAATTGACTGCTGGTTGCTCTAGACCATGATGCCTAACCATCTGGAGGATGCACAGTCCTCAAAGGTAACTGATACGTCCCTAACGTATCTATAATTTCTGTTGGTTAAATGATCTTTTGGGTGACATTGTTATATGTTTTGCAACACTTTTATATCATTTTACACATATTTTGACTAACCTACTAACTCAGTGCACCTAGTGCCAGTTTATGTCTGCTGATGTCTTTTTTACGAGGACTTTTACCCAAATTTCTAGAGTCCCAAATATCCCGAGAAAAATATATAAAAAACAACATGACAGAAGCTTCGAGATCACCAAAGATGGGACAGAGGGGAGGCACCAGGCCTCCAGGCGGCCTGGTGGCGCGGCCTACCCACAAGTCGCGCGGAGAGGTCGCCTGGGTGGGCCCCACCTCCTCTGGTGCCCTCATTGCACCTATATTTACCCTTCTGGTAGAAAACCCTCGTACCGTATCCAGAATTGTGAATTCCTCCACCGGTCCGCCAACGCAGCGCTTCCGAGATCGGGAGCATCCGGAGACCTCTTCCCGGCACCCTGCCGAAAGGAGGATTGATCTCCGGGAGCTTAGCCACCACCATGGACGCTTCCTGGACATGCCGTGAGTAGTCCTCCTTGGACCATGATTCCATGACCAGTAGCTATGTGATGTGTTCCCTCCAATCTTGTGCTTCAATGGTTAGTCCTTGTGAGCTGCCCTACATGATCAAGGCATATATGTAATCATCTTGTTGTTTCTATTGTGAGTTTGCTGGGATTCGATGGATTATGAGATTATGTTCAGATTGTTATGAGTTATATATTTGGTTCTCCTTTTATATTACATTCTTTAGTGATTCATGCATGTTCTCTGTTACTTTTTATTGCTTTGGCCAAGTAGTAGATTGGAACTCCAAGAGGGAGTGTTATGCATGATTGTGGGTTCATGCCCCCTGATGTCTAGCTTGAGTGACAGAAACATGAGACTAGGGGATGTGTTGTTGCCACCAGGGAGAAAACAACGGTGCTTGTGACCATGGTTGCAAGGATTGTTTACCTTACGCAAAGTTTGTTAATGAAGTTGTTCGTTGCTTTGAGTTTACACTTCGTGTGGGACTCGCAACTTAATACCAGCGAGATGTTCTGGATAGATATCTCAAGGTGGATGATTAGTAAGTAGATGCTGATGAATAAATGGTGTAGTTGATTTGGCGTATTGCCCATTACTTTTGAGCCTCTAACTATCAAGGAGCATGATTAGCATTGTGGTGCGTTTATAATTATGTCAATTGCCCAGCTGTAATTTGTTTACCTCGCATAGTTGTTTATCGTCTTTTCGGAGAGAGACATCACTAGTGAACATCAAGAGACTCCGGTCCATATCACCACCACTGTTTATACCTCCACCATTTACCGTTTTCATTTACTTTTCTGTTGGAATCACTATTACCTTCCCGCTTGTGTTTTGATCCTTTGCAGACTACAAGGCCGGAGAGATTGACAACCTCTGTGTACTCGTTGGGAGCAAAGTTGTTTGATGTGTGTGTAGGTCCACGTCTTCTGCTAGCGCCAGAGCAACGGACACCTACTTGTTGAACCGGAGTCCTCCTGGTTCGATAAACCTTACAGTCTCCGTGTAAGGGAAACTTGTTGCTGACTACATCTCAACATTGCACTTGGGGTAACCAACGAGGGGGCGAGAAGCATATACATTCACTCGTCATCAAGCAAAGTTTCTGGCGCCATCGCCGGGGACTCTAGTCTTCAAGATAGGGGAGTTGCACACTATCTTTTACCTTTGCTTTTTATTCTTATTAGTTTGCTTTCTAGATTGATGGGCTTATGGAAAACTGCACTCTTAGTTCGCTGCTTGGGGAAGGCCGCTTTACCACACCTGTCGTAGAGAATTCTCCTCCACCTAATGAATGTATCCCATTCAAAATACCACTTGGTATAATTGAAATAATCAGGAATGATTGTTATGCATGAGATGGAACACTCAATCCTAGTATTCATTTGTTGAAACTTATAGAACTTTGTGAGTTGTTTAAGGTTTTAGGTTTGACAAGATATGGAGTCATGAGGAAATTATTTGCCTTGTCACTGAAAGGAAAAGCACTGGAATAGTATAGGATACTAGATGATTCTCATCTACGGGATTGGGAAGAGATCCAGTCTCTCTTTTACTCCAAGTTTTATCCTCTTCATGAAGTCCATGAGAATAGGAATTATGTTTATAATTTCTATCCTCGTGACGGAGAGAGCATAGTTCAAGCTTGGGGAAGACTGAAAACTTTAATACTAAAATGTCCTAAGCATGGGCTCCCCAAAGATTATGCTTATGTGGAGACTAAGAGTACCTTTTTGCATGTGGATCATGGTAACAATGCTTTATGTGATACTTATATTGTTGAGTTTATTCATGATCCCACTGAGAATTATTATGATAAGGGAACCTATTCTTATATATATTTCAATAATATCAAGTTCCCTCTCTTTATGTTGAAGGTTTTGAAGCTGCAGTTGTTTTGCCTTCCTATGCTTATTGCTTTGTGCTTCAATGAATTATTTTATTGCAATATTCCTATGCATAGGAAGCATGTTAGACTTAAATGTGTTTGGTATTTTCTTCTTGATGCTCTCTTTTGTTCTACAACTCTTATTCCTACGAGAGCATCATTAAAATCTTAAGCCTATCTTTACGGCTATAAAGAAAGAGCTCTAGGGAGACAACCCTTGTTATCTTTACTTTCAGTTTTAGTGGTCTTGATGCTTTTTACTACTATATCAACATCATTGTATCTTTATTTTCAAGCTTTGTGCCAAGTTTTAGCCTTCGATTGCAAGAAAGTTCAAAAGTTGTGACATGCTATCCAGAAACAGATTATGTCTGCTTAACAGAACAATTTGCCAGAAAACACCACATGATCTTTTTGATCTGAATGTTTTTGAAAGTATGCTCTAGATAAGTGTCTTTCTAGCATCAATTCTGAGTTTTTTGATTTTGGTTGCAGAAGTGCCTCAGAAAAATTATTTACTACCTGCTGGTCTGTTTTTCCCAGATTCTGCCCTGCTTTGTGATACGTCCATTTTGCATCATGCTTTCATGTTGATATTTATTGCTTTTTGGGCTCTTATATTAGTTGTGGTACCATATTTATGCCTTTTCTCTCTTATTTTGCAAGCTTTATTTGAAGAGGGAGAATTCAGGCAGCTGGAATTCTGGACTTGAAAAGGAGCAAATCCTAGTCCACTATTCTACACATCTCCAATTGCCCTGAAAATTTACGTGGAATTTTTTGGGAATATATAAAAAATACTAGGCGAAAGAACTACCGGAGGGGGCCCACCAGGCCCCACAAGCTTTCCCACCGCCACCCCCCTGGTGGCGCAGGGCAGGCTTGTGGGCTCCCTGACAGCCCACTAGCCCCCCTCTTTTGCTATATGAAGTGTCCTGGTCTGAAAAAAAATTTAATCAGGAGCTTTTTCGTGGTTTCGTCGCCGCCACGAGGCGGAACTTGAGAAGATCCAATCTAGAGCTCCGACAGTATGATCCTGCCCGGGAAACTTCCCTCCCGAAGGGGGAAATCATTGACATCGTCATCACCAACACTCCTCTCGTCGGAGGGGAGGCATCTTCATCAACATCTTCATCATCACCATCTCCTCTCCAATCCCTAGTTCATGTCTTGTAACCAATCTTCGTCTCGCGACTCCGATTGGTACTTGTAAGGTTGCTAGTAGTGTTGATTACTCTTTGTAGTTGATGCTAGTTGGATTACTTGGTGGAAGAGTTTATGTTCAGATCCTTGATGCTATTCATTACACCTCTGGTCATGATTAGGATTATGTCTTGTGAGTAGTTACTTTTGTTCCTCAGGACATGGGATAAGTCATGATGGTAATAGTCATGTGAATTTGATATTCGTTCGGTATTTTGATATGTTGTATGTTGTCTTTTCCTCTAGTGGTGTTATGTGAACGTCGACTACATAACACTTCACCATATTTGGGCCTAGAGGAAGGCATTGGGAAGTAGTAAGTAGATGATGGGTTGCTGGAGTGAAAGAAGCTTAAACCCCAGTCTATGCGTTGCTTCGTGAGGGGCTGATTTGGATCCGCTAGTTTAATGCTATGGTTAGACTTTGTCTTAATTCTTCTTTTGTAGTTGCGGATGTTTGCGAGAGAGGTTAATCGTAAGTGGGATGCTTTTCCAAGTAAGGGCAATACCCAAGTGCCGGTCCACCCACATATCAAACTATCAAAGTAACGAACGCGAATCATATGAACATGATGAAACTAGCATGACAGAAATTCCCGTGTGTCCTCGGGAGCGTTTTTCCTCCTATAAGACTTTGTTCAGGCTTGTCCCTTGCTACAAAAGGGATTGGGCCACTTGCTGCACCGTTGCTACTACTTGTTACTTGTTACTCTTTGCTTGCTACGTTTCACCTCGCTACACAATCACTTGTTACCGCTACTTTCAGTGCTTGCAGTTATTACCTTGCTGAAATCTGTTTATCAGAGCCTTCTGCTCCTCGTTGGGTTTGACACTCTTACTTATCGAAAGGACTATGATTGATCCCCTATACTTGTGGGTCATCAAGACTCTTTTCTGGCGCCGTTGCCGGGGAGTGAAGCGCCTTTGGTAAGTGGAAATTGGTAAGGAAACATTTTTATACTGTGCTGAAATTTATTGTCACTTGTCACTATGGAAACTCTTCCTTTGAGGAGTTTGTTCGGGGTATCTTCACCATGAACGGAAGCACGAGGAGTTGCTCCTCAACCTGAGGTACCTACTGAAAATATCTTTTATGAAATTCCTTCGGGTATGCTTGAGAAACTGCTGGCTAATCCTTTCACAAGAGATGGATCTTCACATCCAGACTTGCATCTAATCTATGTAGATGAAGTTTGTGGTTTATTTAAGCTTGCAGGTTTGCCCGAGGATGAGGTAAAGAATAAATTCTTTCCTTTATCTTTGAAGGATAAGGCGTTGACATGGTATAGGCTATGTGGTGATACTGGATCATGGGGCTACAATCGGTTGAAATTGGAATTTCATCAAAAGTTCTATCCTATGCATTTAGTACATCGTGATCGGAAATTTATTTATAACTTTTGGCCTCGTGGCAGGGAAAGCATAGCCCAAGCTTGGGGGAGGCTTAAATCAATGCTATATTCATGCCCCAATCATGAGCTCTCGAGAGAAATCATCACTCAAAACTTTTATGCTCGGTTTTCTCATGAACATCTTACCATGCTTGACACTTCTTGTGCCGGTTCTTTTATGAAGAAGGATATTGATCACAAGTGGAATTTATTGGAGCGAATTAAACGCAACTCTGAAGATTAGGAGCTGGTGGAAGGTAAGGAGTCAGGTATGAATTTCCAGTTTGATTGCGTTAATTCTTTTGTTGAGACAAACACTTCTAGAGATTTTAGCGCTAAGTATGGACTTGACTCTGAGATAGTAGCTTCTCTATGTGAACCTTTTGCTGCTCATGTTGATCTTCCCAAAGAGAAGTGGTTTAAATATCATCCTCCTGTAGAAAGCAACATAGCCAAAACCAATCTAGTTGAGGAGAAAATCATAGCTTTTAGTGATCCTGTTGTTCCTTGTGCTTACACTGAGAAACCACCATACCCTGCTAGGATAAAGGATTATTCTAAAGGTCCAACTGTGATACGTAGGGGTTATATTAGACCACTTGCACCCCCTGAGGAGATTAGAGTTGAACCTAGTGTTGCTATTATCAAAGATCTCTTAGCCGAAGACATAGATGGGCATGTTATCAAATTCTGTGAGAACTCTGCTAGAATTGCTAAACCTCACGTGAAAGACAAACACGGACCTGTAGTTGGCCTGCCCGTCGTTTCTGCTAAGATAGGAGATCACTGTTACCATGGTTTATGTGATATGGGAGCTAGTGTTAGTGCAATACCCCATTCTCTATATGATGAAATCAAAGACGAGATTGCACCTGCTGAGTTAGAACCCATTGATGTCACTATTATGCTAGCTAATAGAGACACTATCTGCCCTCTGGGAATTGTGAGAGACGTAGAAGTCCTCTGTGGTAAGACGAAGTATCCTACTGATTTCCTCGTCCTTGGTACTGCACAAGATAGCTTTTGTCCCATCATATTTGGTAGACCCTTTCTCAACACTGTCAATGCTCACATTGATTGCATTAAGCAGACTGTCACAGTAAGTTTCGAGGGTGTGTCTCATGAATTTAACTTCTCCAAGTTTGGAAGACAACCCCATGAAAGAGAGTCGTCTGGTAGGGATGAAATCATTGCTCTTGCCTCTATTGCCGTACCTCCTATGGATCCTTTAGAGCAATATCTGCTTGAGCAAGAAAATGATATGCATATGGAGGAGAGAGATGAGATAGATAAAATTGTCTTAGAACAATATCCTATTCTCAAGATTAATCTGCATGTTGAACTCCTTGGGGATCCTCCCCCACCAAAGGGTGATCCTGTGTTTGAGCTTAAATAGTTGCCTGATACTCTTAAGTATGCCTATCTTGATGAGAAGGAGATATACCCTGTCATTATTAGTGCTCTCCTCTCAGAGCGCGAAGAGAAGAAGTTACTAAAAACTCCGAGGAAGCACCGCGCTTTGGATATACTCTTGATGATCTTAAGGGTATTAGTCCTACTCTATGTCAGCACAAGATTAAAACCGATCCTGACTTTAAACCAGTTGCTGATCATCAAAGGAGATTAAATCCTAAGATGAAAGAGGTCGTTAGAAAAGAAATATTAAAGCTTCTGGAAGCAGGAATCATTTATCCTGTTGCTCATAGTGATTGGGTAAGTCCAGTACATTGCGTATGTCGGGACCCCGATCCTGAGTCATAAGAACGCAGCCTATAACACATCACATCACTTTGCGGCCTCATGCACGGTAAACTCCACGGCTGCCACCTTACCTTGGCCAGGACCGTTTGCGTCTTTTGGATCACGTATATGAATATGTTGCTAGAGTTCAAACGACAAAGAACCCGGGTTGACATGACTAGTTATAAACCCAAGAGGTACATCCGTACAAGGACAAGCATACATAACCCAACAAGGCAGGTGTCGATCAACAGCGTGTGTAGACGAGTCGTAGCAAGCTACAAGGACTTCATTACACCGTGTGACATTTCCCTGAGGGGACAGACACATCAGCAAAGGAGGATACACGCCGATCAATCAATGTGTCTAGAGCAGTAGCAAGCTACCAAGGCCCGATAGAAGCACAAAGAGGCATTTCCCTGTAAAGAGTACTACTAAAGGCACACAATTAGGAGTCGAATCCCACACATATAATGCATTTCATAACATACATGCAATATGCACGATATGTGTGTAGATACAACATGGCATGAGAACATAACTCTATGACTCAAGCTTTTATTAAGGACTCATAAGAATCAACATAGTGTGATATTACAAACAGGGGTCCCGTGACCCGACACTCAAGTCATACAAACAAGAAGCGGAAGGAAAACATGTCTGGGTACAGACATCTACTAAAAGTGGCTGGTAGAGCCTGAAAAGCTACTACGACCCTACCAAAGGAGCGAGACCTGTGTCTGCGATTCCCAAGCTATTCCGGTCAACATCGAACACATCGCGTAGAAACCTTTGCAGAGACTAAATTCTTCTCTACAAAAACATAAATAAAGCAACCGTGAGTACAAAGGTACTCAGCAAGACTTACATGAGAACTATCTACATATGCATCCTGTTTCAATGAAAGGATTGTGTGGTTTGATTGCAGCAAGCCAACTTTGACTCTTGGCTAACCTGTACTACAACTACAAGCTCTTTCTTTGGGGTGGGATAGCGCACACGAGTCCACATATTCACCAATAAATACACCACTATGGATTCACTCTCGTCTCCCTACGAGAAAGCCTTCCATAGCACTCACACCTATCTTGCATGTTTTAGAGTATCCATTTAAATTGTCTACGTACCACGTAATGCTTCCAAGTAGTCCATATCCGAGGACGCGGCTATTCGAACAGATTAAATCACCCTGCAGGGGTATGCTCTCACCACTTAGCACCATATGCACGTCATGCATCTTGGCAACCTTCAAGCGGAAGCACTGGCGTGGGTGTCGGCCACGACCGTTAACCACACAAGACCCTAGTCCAGGTTTATCGCCTATTTGAGACTGAACCCGCAAGGAAGTCCGGCCGAGGTTTCCTCTACGGCCCCAAACGATGTGCGCAGGGTTCCCAAGCCCACCATCCGGGTGCCACTTGGTACGCCGTGCCACTGTGTATCTACCGCAGAGAAGCCTACCCCGTCGGGCAGAGCTAAACACGGCCGCCAACACTTTTCCTACAAACACCAGAAACTAGTTGCACTGGCTAAAGATTGGCCACGTCGGCCCCCACCGAAAGGTGGTCGCCGGCGACTGAGCCGCGGCGGAGGGCTCGCCGGAGTTGACCAAAACGCGCCATACGGCTCGGATTCGAGGGCCGAGAGCACTGGGGCGTATCCCAGGCTCGACTTCGTCCGCTAGACCCTTCCAGGGCCAGGGAAGGTGGCCGGAGCATGGCCGGCGACGTTCTCTCGCGGTGGCCGAAGCTCGGCCGATGCGGGGTACGGGCTACACGGCACGGCAGAGCGTGGGAGGAGAGGGAAAAGGTTTAGGGGCTCACGAGGAACCCATTTGCGGCGACGGGGAGGTCGGGGTCGTTCTCTAGCCGGCGAATCGACGCCGGGAAGCTCCGATGGCCGGCGAAGAAAACGGCGGCGGCGGCGGCGACAGGGGGGCTCCGCGCGTGATTCCGTCAGCGAGGAGGAGCAGGGCATCGAGGAGGTCCTTCTGGGCTTCACGGACAGGCGAGGGGAGGCCGGAGGCTGCATGAACGGCGGCGGCTTTGCCATGGCGGCTTCGGCACGGCGAGAAGAGATAGAGGGGGAGGATGAGATCGGGGAAAGAGGAGGAGATGTGCACGGGGTACTCATCCCCATCGTCTACGTGGCTCGGCAAGCAGGAGGTGGCCGCGGGGCATGGCCTCGCTCGCCGGCGCATCGGCAGGCACCTACTTCTCCTCCTGGCAGGAGGAAGAACACAGCCGTGCCCCTGGTGGGCTGGGCTGGACCAGGTAGGCGCCAGGTAAGGTTCCTCCTTTCTTTTTATTTTTTTTCTTTTTTTATTTTTTTTCTTTTCCTGACATTTGTTTCTTGGTTTTAAATAAAACATTTCACCATTTTATAAAACCCTAAAATAATTCTATGTGACACAGGTAACAAATATCCAATGCCACATAATAGATTCAGAATTTTTGAAACTTTAGTTTTATCTTAAGCAAAGATAATTCCATTCCAATTAATTGTTTGATCAAATCAAAATTCCATTTAAAAATGTTTCTATGACCTAAAATAGTGGTTGACAAATTATATCATTTCACTATTTTCTCAAAAAAATTGGAACATTTTCCTCGTTCATTTTGAGGTAATATTTATATTGCCCTTTTGTCAAATTTGAATTCCTTGGGGCTTGATCACTTCCCATTTGTAGATCATACCCATTGTATTAAGTTGATTTGAATGCATGCATGAATGCTCACTGATGCAACTAACAACAAGCTATAATCTAGGGCTGTGATAGCGTACCTAAGAAGGGAGGTATCACCGTCGTTCCTAATGATAAGGATGAACTAATCCCACAAAGGATTACTACCAGCTATAGAATGGTGATAGACTTCCGGAAACTGAACAAGGCAACTAGGAAAGATCATTATCCTTTGCCGTTCATCGACCAAATGCTAGAAAGGCTATCAAAGCACACACAGTTCTGCTTTCTAGACAGTTATTCAAGTTTCTCGCAAGTACCTATTGCACAATCTGATCAAGAGAAAACCACTTTCACCTGCCCTTTCGGTACCTTTGCCTATAGACGTATGCCTTTTGGCTTATGTAATGCACCTGCCACCTTCCAAAGATGTATGATGGCTATATTCTCTGACTTTTGTGAAAAGATTGTCGAGGTTTTCATGGATGACTTCTCCGTTTACGGGTCTTCCTTTGATGATTGCCTTAGCAACCTTGATCGAGTCTTACAGAGATGCGAAGAGACCAATCTCGTCTTGAATTGGGAGAAGTGCCACTTTAAGGTTAATGAAGGTATTGTCTTAGGACACAAAATCTCTGAAAGAGGCATTGAAGTTGATAAGGCTAAGGTTGATGCAATTGAGAAAATGCCTTGCCCCACAGATATCAGAGGTATACGAAGTTTCCTAGGTCATGCTGGTTTCTATTGAAGGTTCACTAAAGACTTCTCTAAGATTTCTAGGCCTCTTACCAACCTCTTGCAGAAGGATGTTCCTTTTGTTTTCGATGAGGATTGTGAGGAAGCCTTTGAAATACTTAAGAAGGCTTTGATAACCGCACCTATTGTTCAACCACCTGACTGGAACTTGCCCTTTGAAATCATGTGTGATGCTAGTGATTATGCTGTTGGTGTTGTTCTAGGACAAAGAGTTGACAAGAAGTTGAATGTCATTCACTACGCTAGTAAAACTCTAGACAGTGCCCAAAGAAACTATGCCACTACGGAGAAGGAATTTTTAGCAGTCGTGTTTGCATGTGAAAAGTTCAGATCTTATATAGTTGACTCCAAAGTCACTATTCACTCTGATCATGCTGCTATTAAGTACCTCATGGAGAAGAAGGACGCTAAGCCTAGGCTGATCAGATGGGTTCTCGTGCTACAGGAATTTGATTTGCACGTCGTTGACCAAAAGGGTGTTGATAACCCTGTAGCAGATAACTTGTCTAGGCTAGAGAATGTCCTTGATGACCCACTACCTATTGATGATACCTTTCCTGATGAGCAACTAAATGTCATCCGCACTTCACTTAGTGAACCGTGGTATGCCGATTATGCAAACTATATCGTAGCCAAATACATACCACCCAGTTTCACCTATCAACAAAAGAAGAAATTCTTCTTTGATTTGAGACACTACTTTTGGGATGATCCTCACCTTTATAAGGAAGGAGTAGATGGTGTTATAATATGTTGTGTGCCTGGACATGAACAGGGACAGATCCTGCAGAAGTGTCATTCCGAAGCCTACGGAGGACACCATGCTGGAGATAGAACTGCCCATAAGGTATTGCAATCAGGTTTCTATTGGCCCACTCTCTTCAAGGATGCCCGTAAGTTTGTCTTGTCTTGTGACGAATGCCAAGGGATAGGGAACATCAGTAAACGTCAAGAGATGCCTATGAACTATTCACTTGTCATTGAACCATTTGATGTCTGGGGCTTTGATTATATGGGACCCTTCCCTAGTTCCAATGGGTACACTTACATCTTAGTTGCTGTGGATTACGTTACTAAGTGGGTAGAAGCTATCCCCACTAAAAATGTTGATCACCACACCTCTATTAAGATGCTTAAAGAAGTCATATTCCCAAGATTTGGAGTCCCTAGATACTTGATGACTGATGGCGGTTCACACTTCATTCTTGGTGTTTTCCGCAAGATGATAGCTAAGTATGATGTTAACCATAGAGTTTCATCTCCTTATCATCCTCAGTCTAGTGGTCAAGTGGAGTTGAGTAATAGGGAGATCAAGTTGATCCTACAAAAGACCGTCAATAGATCTCGAAAGAACTGGCCTAGCAAACTTGACGATGCACTATGGGCTTATAGGACTGCTTATAAGAATCCCATGGGCATGTCACCATATAAAATGGTTTACGGTAAGGCCTGCCATTTACCTCTTGAGCTGGAACACAAAGCTTATTGGGCAATCAAAGAGCTCAACTTTTATTTCAAACTTGCCGGTGAGAAGCGGTTGTTTGATATCAGCTCGTCAGATGAATGGAGAGCCCAGGCATATGAGAATGCCAGGTTGTTCAAGGAAAAGGTTAAGAGATGGCACGACAAACGAATACAGAAACGAGAGTTCAATGTAAGTGATGATGTCTTGCTATACAATTCTCGTTCGAGATCCGATAGTATTGCGGATCACAATCGATGCAAAGAAAATGAATGCATTTCCATACTCTCTAAATGGGAAGGTCCCTATGTTGTCGAGGAAGTATATCGTTCTGGTGCCATCAAAATCAATAACACGGAAGGAAATTTTCCTAGAGTTGTAAATGGGCAAAGAATCAAGCATTACATCTCTGGTACTCCCATAAATATTGAGACCAATATCATCAATGTCATAACTCCAGAGGAGTACATAAGGGATGTTTATCAGCCTGTTTCAGACCTTGAAAACGAAGATGTATCTGTTTCGGCAAGAAATTGGACTCCGATACTTTTCCAATAGGAAATTTCTTCTGTTTTGGAAATTTTGGAAAATTAGAAAAATAAAAAGCAGTCCGAAGAGCGAACGAGGCAGCCACAAGCCCTGCCACCGCCCCTACCCCCTGCTGGCGGAGGGCAAGCTTGTGGGCACCTCGTGTGCCTCCCAGACTCCGTTTTCTTGCGGAGGACTCCTTCTGGCCCAGAAAAAATCAATATATAGTCGCCCGAAGGTTTTGCTCTCCATATCGCGTAGTTTTCCTCTGTTTTCGTTTCGAGCTTGTTTCTGCCGCAAATCTAGATCATCATGACTTCCCCAAACGCTTCTAAGGACAAGATCTTCGAGAAGGTCATCAATCCCTACCTCACGGAAGTGCTGAAACACCCTCAATCTAACAAGATGAGCGAGGGGATGTTGCACATCCGTGATGTTGAGGGGCCTAAGAAGACCGGAAGCCTGGAGACGAGGCTCGAAGCAATGGAGCAACAAGTCTTTAAGTGCCAAGGGATGGTGGAGCGTGGACTCAACGCCAACCAAACGATGATCACGGAGTTCACTACCAATCACAAGATGGATGCCATTGATATTGGGAAACACCTCTCGAGGCTCTACGATAAGGTTGACCAACTTCAGGGCCAGATCTATGACCTGCAGAATCAAAACTGTGAGTATGAGTACAGATTCAAATCAATAAGGTTGGCTGCAGATTTGAGGATTCCGGTGACTCGTTCATCCTGCCATGATGGAGCACCTATGCCTTGGAAGACGGAGGATCAGACTACTCCGACAACAACACCACCACCACCGAAGGAAGACAACTAAGCATTGGTATGGGCAATCCCCTTGGCTTCTGCCAAGCTTGGGGGAGTTGCCCTGGTATCGTATCACCTTTATATCTTTTGCTTTTACCTTTGTTTTAGTTCTTTCCTTTTCAGTTTTTATTTCTTCTTTTAGAGGAATAAGTCTTTAGTTTTTAGTTTGAGTCTTTTGCTTTTGTCTCCCCCAATGTATTCGAGCTTACGACCTATATAATAAAGAGTGTCTTAGTCAAGGGCTTTGCCTTGTGCCATGATCAAAAGTATGAAAAGAACGATAGCATGAAAGATCATGAGACAATCTTATGGAAAGTGATAACTTCACTTATGACACGTATGATGATTGAAACTTGTTGAGAATAAATCAACATAGACATTAGTCATTGTTGCAATTAATAAGAAGTAATAAGGAAAGAGAGGTTCACATATAAATATATCATCTTAGACACTTTTTACAATTGTGAGCACTCACCAAACTATTACATGCCTAGGAGTAGATGTTGGACAAGGAAGACAACATAATGAATTGTGTTTGCTTGGTTCCAAACAATGTTATATGATTAGAGATCCCTTAGCATGTCATGATTTCTTCCACCTCATATTAGCCAAAACTCCCGCACCAAGTAGAGATACTACTTGTGCCATCCATAAACCTCCAACCTAGTTTTTCCATGAGAGTCCACCATACCTACCTATGGATTGAATAAGATCCTTCAAGTAAGTTGTCATCGGTGCAAGCAATAAAAATTGCTCTCTAATATGTATGATCTATTAGTGTGTGGAAAATAAGCTTTGTACGAACCTGTGATGAGGAAGACATAAAAGCGACAAACTGCATAATAAAGTTCTTTATCACAGGAGGCAATATAAAGTGACGTCCTCCGCAGTAAGAGGACATACATTCAAACCTCAAAAGCGCATGACAACCTCTGCTTCCCTCTGCGAAGGGCCTATCTTGTACCTTTACTTTTTGCCCTTGTAAGAGTCATGGTGATCTTGACCAATTCCCTCTTTGCCTTTGTCTTGGCTACCGTCACATGTTTGGGAAAGATCTATATTCATATATCAACTTGGAGTTGAGTACTTATGCTTTATTGTTGTTGACTTTACCCTTGAGGTAAATGGTTGGGAGGCAAAACTATAAGCCCCTATCTTCCTTTGTGTCCAGCTGAAACTTTGACACCATGAGTACCACGTGAGTTGTAACAATTGTAGAAAACGAAAGAGATGATTGAGTATGTGGGTTTTCCTTACAAGCTCTTATTTGACTCTTTCTGATGTTGTGATAAATTGCAATTGCTTCAGTGACTATGGACTATTGTTGGTTACTTCTCGGTAAGGTTTTTGCTTCATGCTTTGCTTTGTGAAGGAATTGTTACTTTCCCATAAGAATCTTTATGATATATTGCTGTTATATGTGTGATCATGATGCCCTCATGTCCGTATTATGCTTTATCGACACCTTCGTCCCTCAACATGTGGACATGTTTATGGAACTTGGTTTTCGCTTGAGGACAAGTGAGGTCTAAGCTTGGGGGAGTTGATACGTCCATTTTGCATCATGCTTTCATGTTGATATTTATTGCTTTTTGGGCTGTTATATTACTTGTGGTACCATATTTATGCCTTTTCTCTCTTATTTTGCAAGGTTTATTTGAAGAGGGAGAATTCAGGCAGCTGGAATTCTGGACTGGAAAAGGAGCAAATCCTAGTCCACTATCCTGCACATCTCCAAATGGCCTGAAAATTTACGTGGAATGTTTTGGGAATATATTAAAAATACTAGGCGAAAGAACTACCGGAGGGGGGCCACCAGGGCTCCACAAGCTTGCCCACCACCACCACCCCCTGGTGGCGCAGGGCAGGCTTGTGGGCTGCCTGACGGCCCACTAGCCCCCTCTTTTGCTATATGAAGCGTCCTGGTTTGAAAAAAAAAATCAATCGGGAGCTTTTTCGTGGTTTCGCCGCCGCCACGAGGCGGAACTTGAGCAGATCCAATCTAGAGCTCCGGCAGGACGATCCTGCCGGGGAAACTTCCCTCCCGGAGGGGGAAATCGTCGCCATTGTCATCACCAACACTCGTCTCGTCGGAGGGGAGGCATCTTCATCAACATCTTCATCAGCACCATCTCCTCTCCAATCCCTAGTTCATCTCTTGTAACCAATCTTCGTCTCGCGACTCCGATTGGTACTTGTAAGGTTGCTAGTAGTGTTGATTACTCTTTGTAGTTGATGCTAGTTGGATTACTTGGTGGAAGAGTTTATGTTCAGATCCTTGATGCTATTCATTACACCTCTGGTCATGATTATGATTATGTCTTGTGAGTAGTTACTTTTGTTCCTGAGGACATGGGATAAGTCATGCTGATAATAGTCATGTGAATTTGATATTCGTTCGGTATTTTGATATGTTGTATGTTGTCTTTTCCTCTAGTGGTGTTATGTGAACGTCGACTACATAACACTTCACCATATTTGGGCCTAGAGGAAGGCATTGGGAAGTAGTAAGTAGATGATGGGTTGCTGGAGTAACAGAAGCTTAAACCGCAGCCTATGCGTTGCTTCGTGAGGGGCTGATTTGGATCCACTAGTTTAATGCTATGGTTAGACTTTGTCTTAATTCTTCTTTTGTAGTTGCGGATGCTTGCGAGAGAGGTTAATCATAAGTGGGATGCTTTTCCAAGTAAGGGCAGTACCCAAGCGCCGGTCCACCCACATATCAAACTATCAAAGTAACAAACGTGAATCATATGAACATGATGAAACTAGCATGACAGAAATTCCCGTGTGTCCTCGGGAGCGTTTTTCCTCCTATAAGACTTTGTTCAGGCTTGTCCCTTGCTACAAAAGGGATTGGGCCACTTTCTGCACCATTGCTACTACTTGTTACTTGTTACTCTTTGCTTGCTACATTTCACCTCGCTACACAATCACTTGTTACCGCTACTTTCAGTGCTTGCAGTTATTACCTTGCTGAAATCCGTTTATCAAAGCCTTCTACTCCTCGTAGGGTTCGACACTCTTACTTATCGAAAGGACTACGATTGATCCCCTATACTTGTGGGTCATCACTTTGCGTTTTCATTGTTTTGCAAAGCTTAAGCTTGTTTTTTTTGCAAAAACCTTTTGGCAATCTTGATAAACAGAAGCTCTTCCTGAAAATATTTATTTCCAGTAGAGAGTGAATTATTTTATTAAGGGAGCTAACCACTCTAATCAGCTTATGATGAGTTGTGTATGAAGGGAGTTTTCAAGTATGCGATGGAAGATGATGAACGAAGATCCAGGAGTGTCAAGCGCTCAAGCTTGGGGATGCCACCATGCACCCCAAGAAATATTCAAGGAGACTCAAGAGACTCAAGCGTCTAAGCCTGGGGATGCCCCCGTGCATCCCCTTCTCCATCAACAATCATCAATTCGTCCTTCTCCGTGCTATATTTTTATCACTTCATATGTTATGTGCTATGCTTGGAGCATCTCTCTCTTTACTTTTTAGTTTGTTTTAGTTTTCTTGCTTTTCATAACAAGTTGGACCCTATCCTTCTTTGTTTGGGAGATAAACATGCTTCACTCTACCATAGAACACGACATGAGTTTTCATGCTTATCCTTTTTGTGTGTTCTTTATCTTTCTGTAGCTGCTGACATGCTTAGCTCTTAGTTTTCATGCTTATCTTTTAAGAGCTTTTATTTTGGTGTCTTTTGAAACTCTCTTGAGTTATCATGCTTATCTTGTTTAGAGAGTTGGCTTGTTGCACTGAGTTGTGTGTCTTGCATGAGTAGGTAATTAAGGTTGCTATTTAAGTATAGTAGTAACTTGCAATAGTTGGGGGTATTGATTTGAGTAATGTTTGGACTATTGGTGCCAAGAGCTTAAGCCTATTAGTGATCGGTGTCGTATTTCGGGAAATCCCTATGTTTTTCAAAAACTAAAAATTAGTTGTGAACTCTAGCTACTAAATGGATCGCTAACCTCTGAGGGGTTGGAATATATAGAGTACTCTCACATTACCATGGGTCGAGGATGCGCAAGGATAACCAAACCCCCAAAAAATCCTCCTCGGGGTGCTTGGCTCTTTGTGAATTTCATGATTAGATAGAGTTACCGATAATAAGTGCATGAGTTCTTCGGACTAATGTGATTATTCGATTATTTGCACTTCCACCATCCATAATTTGCTAGCCTCTTCGGTACCATGCATTACTCTTTCTCATCTTAAGAGTTGGTGCAAACTCCACTGGTGCATCCAAACCCTTGGCATGATACGTGATGTTTGCTGTGTATCCCTGGCAGTTGTGCCAGAAATACTCCTCTATAGCATGTTGGTATTCCCTCGAAGCGGAAAGGGTGATGTAGCACAGCGACGGTAAGTATGTCCCTCAGTTTGAGAACCAAGGTATCAATCCGGCGAAAGAGTATCTTAAGATCCTGCACAAACACAAAAGCTTGCACCCAACGCTATAAAAGGGGTTGTCAATCCCTTATAGATTGTTTGCCAAGTGAGAACTGAAAGTAACAAAGTAACAAAGCAAAGTAAAAGCGGAGTTGTAAACGATGGATGTGAATAGACCCGGGGGCCGTAGTGTTTACTAGTGGATTCTCTCATGAAAGCAAGTAGACGGTGGGTGAACAAATTACTGCCTAGCAATTGATAGAACTGTGCAGAGTCGTGACGATATCTATGCAATGATTATTTCTATAGGCATCACGTCCGAAACAAGTAGACCGATACTTTCTGCATCTACTACTATTACTCCACACGTCGACCGCTATCCAGCATGCATCTAGTGTATTGAGTCCATAACAACAGAGTAACGCCTTAAGCAAGATGACATGATGTAGAGGGATAATCTCAAACCAATGATAAAAACCCCATCTTTTAACCCTTGATGGCAACTGCTTGATGTGTGCCTTGCTGCCCCTACTATCACTGGGAAAGGTCACCACATGGCAGAACCCAAAACCAAGCACTTCTCCCATTGCAAGAATCATAGATCTAGTTGGCCAAACAAAACCCAAGACTCGGAGAGACTTACAAGGATATCAAATCATGCATATAAGAAACCAACAAAGACTCAAATATATATCATAGATAATCTGATCACAAGTCCACAATTCATTGGATCTCGACAAACACACCGTCAAAGAAGATTACATCGGATAAATCTCCATGAAGATCATGGAGAACTTTGTATTGAAGATCCAAGAGAGAGAAGAAGCCATCTAGCTACTAACTACGGACCCGTAGGTCTGAAGTGAATTACTCATGAGTCATTGGAGGGGCGATGATGATGATGATGAAGAAGCCCTCCACCTCCAAAGTCCCCTCCGGCAGGGCGCCAGGAAGGGTCTCCAGATGAGATCTCGCGGAAACGGAAGCTTGCGGCGGCGGAAAAGTATTTTCGAGGCTCCCCTGATTTTTTGCGGAATATTTGGGAATATATAGGTGCATAACCTAGGTCAGGAGGCGGCCAGGGAAGCCACAAGCTAGCCCAATGCCGCCTCCCCCCTGGTGGCATGGTGCAAGCTTGTGGGCTCTCAGGGGCCCACCTGGCCTGGCCCAAAGGTTCCCTGGTCTTCTTTCGTTCTAGAAAAAATCATTTTGGGGATTTTATTCCGTTTGGACTCCGTTCCAAAATCAGATCTGAAAAGAGTCAAAAACACGGAAAAACACAAACTGGCAGTTGGCACTGAATCAATAAGTTAGCCCCCAAAAAGATATAAAAAAGGTACATAAAACATACAAAGAAGACAAGAGAACAGCGTGAAACCATCAAAAATTATAGATACGTTTTAGACGTATCAATACGCTCTGTCATCATAAGCCTCATTATATATTTCCTCAAAACAGCCACCATACCTACCTATTAAGGCATTTCCATAGCCTTTCCGAGATACATTGCCATGCAACATCCACCATCTCATGACTTGATCTCCATGGCATACATGCTTTTTCTTGTTCGAGGAGTCGCATGTTAGTTGGGCTTTGCCCTTATTATTACTGATGCATGACGCGCTAGTATCATTGCATATCTTGCTACACCGGCAGAGGCATACATTTGCATACATCATGATAGTTTTCATTGTTCTTTATGTTGGGTACTTCTTATAAAGTGTGAAGATTTTTATTTCTATTCTTGTAAAAAAAATAGAGTGTTGCCCTTAAGTGAGGAAAAGATCCCAAAGAGGACAAAATGAAAAGATCCCAAAGAGGAAAAATGAGAGATAAATAGAAAGAGTCAAAGAGGCCACACAAAAAAGAGAGAAGTGGGCAACACTACTATTCCTTTTGAAAGATCCACACTCGTACTCCATTGTTATATTTGTGCTCCATAGAGATTATCATTCATGCATAACTATGTGGGTACCTTTACACTATAGAAATTGGCTTGTATATTCCAATGATGAGCCTCCTCAAATGAGCTCTAGGTCTTCATGAGCAAGCAAGTTGGATGCACCCCCACTAGTTCCATTGGAGAGCTTACCTTAGCTCATATGTGCATCCGTTGCATGGCAATCCCTACTCCTCACATCATATCAATCATTTAGTTTTCTCTCATCTATGATTGTCCTCATTGATGTGAGCCTTTCACATCTTTTTTGTCTTCCTTCCCCATCATTATTCTCTTTGCCATGCTAAGTGCCAATATATCTTGCTTACGCTCATCCATTGCATGAGTGCTCAAAGTCGAAAGGGAGAGGATCATTTTGACTTGTGCCTGACTAGTGGTCTGGGGATGAGTCATAATAAGATTCCGAAGGAGAACAAGTGTGAAATTTTAGTAGATTGAGTTCTCAATTAAAAAATATTTTTATTCTCTCAACCCATCTCCCACTTCTTGCATCCAAACACCATTTGCAGACATTCGAGTCACGGACAACGAGAGCTCTTGCACCTTTATGTTCTTACTTTGCTAATTTCAATACTAGATATAGACTCTTGCTTGTTATTGCCTTGACTTGAATTGCATATCTTGCTTTCTTTACTTTGCAGTTCTTATATGTGTGTTAGCATGTCACCATAGAAATTATTTCTATTATCGTTTACCTACTCGAGGACGAGAAGGAATTAAGCTTGGGGATGTTGATACGTCTCTAACGTATCTATAATTTCTGCTTGTTCCATGATCTTTTCGGTGACATTGTTATATGTTTTGCAACACTTTTATATCATTTTACACATATTTGGACTAACCTACTAACTCAATGCACCCAGTGCCAGTTTATTCTGCTGATGTCTTTTTTGCAGGGACTTTTACCAAAATTTCTAGAGTCTCAAAAATCCCGAGAAAAATATATAAAAATCAGCGTGACGGAAGCTTCCAGATCACCAAAGATGGGACAGAGGGGAATTACGAGGCCTCCAGGCGGCCTGGTGGCGCGGCGTATCCCCAGGCTGCGCGGAGAGGTCTCCTGGGTGGGCCCCACCTCCTCTGGTGCCCTCCTTTCGCCTATATTTACCCTTCTGATAGAAAAACCATCGTACCGTATCCAGAATCGCGAATTCTTCCACCGTTCCACCGCCGCAGCGCTTCCGAGATCGGGAGGGTCAGGAGACCTCTTCCCAGCATCCTGCTGGAGGGAGGATTGATCTCCGGGAGCTTCTCCACCACCATGGATGCTTCCCGGATGTGCAGTGAGTAGTCCTCCTTGGACCATGAGTCCATGACCAGTAGCTATGTGATGCCTTCTCTCCAATCTTGTGCTTCAATGGTTAGTCCTTGTGAGCTGTCCTACATGATCAAGGCATATACGTAATCATCTTGCTGTTGCTATGCTGAGTTTGCTTGGATCCGATGGATTATGAGATTATGTTTAGATTGTTATGAGTTATATATTTGGTTCTCCTTTTATATTATGTTCTTTAGTGATTCATGCATGTTCTCTGTTACTTTTTACTGCTTTGGCCAAGTAGTAGATTGGAACTCCAAGATGTAGTGTTATGCATGATTGTGGGTTCATGCCCCCTAATGTCTAGCTTGAGTGACAGAAACATGAGACTAGGGGATGTGCTGTTGCCACCAGGGAGAAAACAACGATGCTTGTGACCACAGTTGCAAGGATTGTTTACCTTATGCAAAGTTTGTTAATGCAGAAGTCCATTGCTTTGTGTTTACACTTTGGGTGGGACTAGCAACTTAATACCAGCGAGATGTTTTGGATAGATATCTCAAGGTGGATGATTAGTAAGTAGATGCTGATGACCCACAAGTATACGGGATCAATCATAGTCCTTTCGATAAGTAAGAGTGTCGAACCCAATGAGGAGCAGAAGGATCTGACAAGTGGTTTTCAGCAAGGTAATAACTGCGAGCATTGAAATTAGCGGTAACAAGTGATGGTGTGGTGAGGTGAAACGTAGCAGGTGAAAAGTAACAAGTAACAAGTAATAGCAACGGTGCAGCAAAGTGGCCCAATCCCTTTTGTTGCAAGGGACAAGCCTGAACAAAGTCTTATAGGAGGAAAAACTCTCCCGAGGACACACGGGGATTTCTGTCATGCTAGTTTCATCATGTTCATATGATTCGCGTTCGTTACTTTGATAGTTTGATATGTGGATGGACCGGCACTTGGGTACTTCCCTTACTTGGACAAGCATCCCACTTATGATTAACCCCTCTCGCAAGCATCCGCAACTACGAAAGAAGAATGAAGACAACGTCTAACCATAGCATTAAACTAGTGGATCCAAATCAGCCCCTTATGAAGCAACGCATAGACTGGGGTTTAAGCTTCTGTCACTCTAGCAACCCATCATCTACTTACTACTCCCCAATGCCTTCCTCTAGGCCCAAATATGGTGAAGTTTTATGTATTCAACGTTCACATACCACCACTAGAGGAAAAGACAACATACATCATATCAAAATACCGAACGAATACCAAATTCACATGACTATTAATAGCAAGACTTATCCCATGTCCTCGGGAACAAAAGTAACTACTCACAAAGCATGGATATATTCATGACCAGAGAAGTAATGAATATCATAATGGATCTGAACATATAATCTTCCACCAAGTAAACCAACTAGCATCAAGTACAAAGAGTAATCAACACTACTAGCAACCTTACGGGTACCAATCGGCGTCGTGAGACGGCGATTGGTTACAAGGGATAGACTAGGGTTTGGATAGGAGATGGTGCTGATGAAGATGTTGATGGAGATGACTCCCCTTCGACGAGAGGAGTGTTGGTGATGACGATGGCGACGATTTCTCCCTCCGGGAGGGAAGTTTCCCCAGCAGGATCGTCCTGCCGGAGCTCTAGATTGGTTCTGATCAAGTTCTGCCTCGTGGCGGCGGCGCCTCCTCGAAAAAGCTCCGCCCTGATTTTTTTTCTAGATGAAACCCTTTGTATAGCAGAAGAGGGGGGCCAGTGGGCCACCAGGGTGCCCACAAGCCCTGTAGCCGCGGCTAGGTGGGCAGGCCGCTGCTACCAGGCTTGTGTGACCCTGGCAGCTCCCCTCTGGCATTTCTTTTGCCCAGTATTTTTTATATATTCCCCAAAAATTCCACATTGATTTTCAGGGCATTTGGAGTTGCGCATAATAGAGGACTCAGACTTGCTCCTTTTCCAGTCCAGAATTCCAGCTGCCGGTATTTTCCCTCTTCAAATAAACCTTGCAAAATAAGAGAGAAAAGACATAAGTATGGTACTACAAAGTATAATAAGAGTCCATAAAGCGATAAATATCAACATGAAAGCATGATGCAAAATCAACGTATCAACTCCCCCAAGCTTAGACCTCGCTTGTCCTCAAGCGAAAACCAATATCCATAAACATGTCCACATGTTTAGGGATGAAGGTGTTGATAAAACATAATACGGACATGAGGGCATCATGATCACACATAGAACAACAATACATCATAAAGATTCTTATGGGAAAGTAACAATTCTTTCACAAAGCAAAGTATGAATCAAAAACCTTACCGAGAAGTAGCCAACAACAGTCCGTAGTCATTGAAGAAATTGCAATTTATCATAACATCAGAAAGAGTCAAATAAGAGCTTGTAAAGAAAATCCACATACTCAATCATCTCTTTTGTTTTCCACAATTGTTACAACTCACGTGGTACTCATGGTATCAAAGTGTCAGTTAGACACAGAGAAAGATAGGGGCTTATAATTTTGCCTCCCAACCATTTACCTCAAGGGTAAAGTCAACAATAATAAAGCATAAGTACTCATCTCCAAGTTGATATATGAATATAGATCTTTCCCTAGCATATGACGTTCACCAAGATGAGGACAGAATAGGGAATTGGTGTTGATCACCATGACTTTCACAAGGACAAAAGTAAAGGTACAAGATAGGCCCTTCGCAGAGGGAAGCAGAGGTTGTCATGTGCTTTTAAGGTTTGGATATACGACCTCTTAGTATAAAGGAACGTCACTTTATATTGCCCCCTGTGATAAAAAAACTTTATTATGCAGTCTGTTGCTTTTATGTCTTCCTCATCACGGGTTCGTACAAAGCTTATTTTCCACACACTAATAAATCATGCATACTTTAGGTAGCAACTTTTTATTGCTTGCACCGATGACAACTTACTTGAAGGATCTTATGCAATCCAAAGGTAGGTATGGTGGACTCTCATGGCAAAACTGGGTTGAAGGTTTATGGATGCACAAGTAGTATTTCTACTTAGTACGAAAGTTTTGGCTAATATGAGGTGGAAGAAATCGTCACATGCTAAGGGATCTCTAGACATATAAGATTGTTTGGAACCAAGCAAACACAATTCATTATGTTGTCTTCCTTGTCCAACATCTACTTCTAAACATGTAATAGTTTGGTGAGTGCTCACAATTACAGAAAGTGTCTAAGATGATATATTTATATGTGAACCTCTCTTTCCTTATTACTTCTTATTAATTGAAACAATGAATGGGGTCTATGTTGGTCTATTCTCAACAAGTTTCAATCATCATACTTGTTATATGTGAAGCCATCACTTTCCATAAGATCATCTCATGATCTTTCATGCTATCGTTCTTTTCATACTTTTGATCATGGCACAAAACAAAGCCCTTGACTAAGATACTCTTTATTATATAGCTCGCAAGCTCGAATACATCGGGAGAGACACAAGGAAAAAGACTCAAACTAAACACTAAAGACTTATTCTACTAAAAGAAGAAATAAAAACTAAAAAGGAAAGAACTAAAACAAAGGTAAAAGCAAAAGATATAAAGGTCATACGATACGAGGGCAACTCCCCCAAGCTTGGCAAAAGCCAAGGGGATTGCCCATACCAATGCTCAGATGTCTTCCTTTGGTGGTGGTGGTGGAGGAGTTGCAACATGAGTTTGATCCTCCGTCTTCCAAGGCATAGGTGCTCCATCATGGCAGGATGAACAAGTCGCCGGAATCCTCAAATCTGCAGCCAACCGTATTGATTTAAATCTATACTCATACTCACAGTTTTGGTTATGCAGGTCATAGATCTGGCCCTGAAGTTGATCAACCCTGTCATAGAGCCTGGAGAGGTGCTTCCCAATGTCATTGGCATCCATCTTGTGCTTGTTGGTGAACTCCGTGATCATCATGTGGTTGGCATTGAGTCCACGCTCCACCATCCCTTGGCACTTGAAGACTTGTTGCTCCATTTCTTCGAGCCTCGTCTCCATGCTTCCGGTCTTCTTAGGCCCCTCAACATCACGGATGTGCAACATCACGGATGTGAAACATCCCCTCACGCATCTCAATAGATTGAGGGTCTTGCAGCACTTCCGTGAGGTAGGGATTGATGACCTTCTCTAAGATCTTGTCCTTAGGATCTTTTGGGGAAGTCATGACCCTCACAAAACAGGCTCGAAACGAAAAACAGAGGAAAAATGCGCGATACGGAGATCAAAACCCTCGGGCGTATATATAATTATTTTTTCTGGACCAGAAGGAGTGCTCCGCAAGAAAACGGAGTCCGGGAGGCACACGAGGTGCCCACAAGCCCTATATCCGCGGCCAGGGGGGAGGCCGCGGCTACCAAGCTTGTGCCCGCCTCGTGCGTGATGACCCACAAGTATAGGGGATCAATCATAGTCCTTTCGATAAGTAATATTGTCGAACCCAACGAGGAGCAGAAGGCTCTGATAGACGGATTTCAGCAAGGTAATAACTGCAAGCACTCAAAGTAGCGGTAACAAGTGATTGTGTAGCGAGATGAAACGTAGCAAGCAAAGAGTAACAAGTAACAAGTAGTAGCAACGTTGCAGAAAGTGGCCCAATCCCTTTTGTAGGAAGGGACAAGCCTGAACAAAGTCTTATAGGAGGAAAAACGCTCCCGAGGACACACGGGAATTTCTGTCATGCTAGTTTCATCATGTTCATATGATTCACGTTCGTTACTTTGATAGTTTGATATGTGGGTGGATCGGCACTTTGGTACTGCCCTTACTTGGACAAGCATCCCACTTACGATTAACCTCTCTCGCAAGCATCCGCAACTACAAAATAAGAATTAAGACAAAGTCTAACCATAGCATTAAACTAGTGGATCCAAATCAGCCCCTCACGAAGCAACGCATAGACAAGGGTTTAAGCTTCTGTCACTCCAGCGACCCATCATCTACTTACTACATCCCAATGCCTTCCTCTAGGCCCAAATATGGTGAAGTGTTATGTAGTCGACGTTCACGTAACACCACTAGAGGAAAAACAACATACAACATATCAAAATACCGAACGAATATAAAATTCACATGACTATTATTAACATGACTTATCCCATGACCTCAGGAACAAAAGTAACTACTCACAAGACATAATCATAATCATGACTAGAGGTGTAATGAATAGCATCAAGGATCTGAACATAAACTCTTCCACCAAGTAATCCAACTAGCATCAACTACAAAGAGTAATGAACACTACTAGCAACCTTACAAGTACCAATCGGAGTTGCGAGACAAAGATTGGTTACAAGAGATGAACTAGGGATTGGAAAGGAGATGGTGCTGATGAAGATGCCTCCCCTCCGATGAGAGGAGTGTTGGTGATGACAATGGCGATGATTTCCCCCTCCGGAAGGGAAGTTTCCCCGGCAGGATCGTCCTGCCGGAGCTCTAGATTGGATCTGCTCAAGTTCCGCCTCGTGGCGGCGGCGAAACCATGAAAAAGCTCCCTCTTGATTTTTTCCAGACCAGGACGCTTCTATAGCAAAAGAGGGGGGCTAGTGGGCCTTCAGGTAGCCCACAAGCTTGCCCACCGCCACCAGGGGGTGGTGGCGGAGTGGGGGCTTGTGGGGCTGTGGTGGCCCCCCTCCGGTAGTTCTTTCGGACAGTATTTTTAATATATTTCAGAAAAAAATCCACGTAAATTTTCAGGGCATTTGGAGATGTGCAGAATAGTGGACTAGGATTTGCTCCTTTTCAAGTCCAGAATTCCAGCTGCCTGAATTCTCCCTCTTCAAATAATCCTTGCAAAATAAGAGAGAAAAGGCATAAATATGGTACCACAAGTAATATAACAACCCAAAAAGCAATAAATATCAACATATAAGCATGATGCAAAATGGACGTATCAGTGCGCTCTCCGGACAACTTTTTATTTTTCTATTTTTCCATAAATTCCAAAACGGAGAAAATTTCCTACTGGAAAAGTTTTGGAGTCCAATTACTTACCGAAACACATATCTCTTTGTTTCCAGAGTCTGAAACAGGCTCATAAACATCCCTTATGTACTCCTCTGGAGTTATGATATTGATGATATTGCTCTCAACATTTATGGGAGTACCAGAGATATAATGCTTGATTCTTTGCCCATTTACCACTCTAGGAAAATTACCTTCCGTGTTATTGATTTTGATGGCACCGGAACGATATACTTCCTCGACAATGTAGGGACCTTCCCATTTAGAGAGAAGCTTGTCTGCGAAGAATCTTAAGCGAGAATTGTATAGCTGGACATAATCACCTACATTGAACTCACGTTTTTGTATTGTTTTATCGTGCCATCTCTTAACCTTTTCCTTGAACAACTTGGCATTCTCATATGCCTGGGCCCTCCATTCATCTAATGAGCTGATATCAAACAACCGCTTCTCACCGGCAAGTTTGAAATCGAAGTTGAGCTCTTTGATTGCCCAATAATTTTTGTGTTCTAGCTCAAGAGGTAAATGACAGGCCTTACCGTAAACCATTTTATACGGCGACATGCCCATGGGATTCTTATAAGCAGTCTTATAGGCCCATAGTGCATCGTCAAATTTGCTAGACCAATTCTTTCGAGATCTATTGACAGTCTTTTGTAAGATCAATTTGATCTCCCCATTACTCAACTCCACTTGACCACTAGACTGAGGATGATAAGGAGATGCAACTCTATGGTTGACATCATACTTAGCGAGCATCTTGTGGAAAACACCATGAATGAAGTGTGAACCGCCATCTCTCATTAGATATCTAGGGACTCCAAATCTTGGGAAGATGACTTCTTTAAGCATCTTAATAGAGGTGTGGTGATCAGCATTTCTAGTGGGGATATCTTCTACCCACTTAGTGACATAATCAACAACAACTAAGATGTGAGTATACCCATTGGAACTCGGGAAGGGTCCCATATAATCAAAGCCCCAGACATCAAATGGTTCAATGACAAGTGAATAGTTCATAGGCATTTCCTGACTTTTACTGATGTTCCCTATTCTTTGGCATTCGTCACAAGACAAGACAAACTTACGGGCATCCTTGAAGAGAGTGGGCCAATAGAAACCTGATTGCAATACCTTATGAGCAGTTCTATCTCCAGCATGGTGTCCTCCGTAGGCTTCGGAATGACACTTCTGTAGGATCTGTCCCTGTTCATGCTCAGGCACACAACGTCTAATAACACCATCTACTCCTTCCTTATAAAGGTGAGGATCATCCCAAAAGTAGTGTCTCAAATCAAAGGACACTTTCTTTTTTTGCTGGTAGGTGAAACTGGGTGGTATGTATTTGGCTACGATATAGTTTGCGTAATCAACATACCATGATGCACCATGTGAAGTATGGATGACATTCGTTTTTCCATCAGGAAAGTTGTCATCAATAGGTTGTGGGTCATCAAGGACATTCTCTAGCGTGGACAAGTTATCTGCTACAGGGTTATCAGCACCCTTTCGGTCAACAACGTGCACACCAAATTCCTGTAGCAGGAGAACCCATCTGATTAGCCTAGGCTTAGCGTCCTTCTTGTCCATAAGGTACTTAATAGCAGCATGATCAGAGTGAATAATAACTTTGGAGTCAACTATATAAGATCTGAACTTTTCACATGTAAACACGACTGCTAAAAATTCCTTCTCCGTAGTGGCATAGTTTCTTTGGGCACTGTCTAGAGTTTTACTAGCGTAGTGAATAACATTCAACTTCTTGTCAACTCTTTGTCCTAGAACAGCACCAACAGCATAATCACTAGCGTCGCACATGATTTCAAAGGGCAAGTTCCAATCAGGTGGTTGAACAATAGGTGCGGTTATTAAGGCCTTATTAAGTATTTCGAAAGCTTTCTTACAATCCTCATCAAAAACAAAAGGAACATCCTTCTGCAAGAGGTTGGTAAGAGGCCTAGAAATCTTAGAGAAGTCTTTAATGAACCTTCTATAGAAACCAGCATGACCTAGAAAACTTCGTATTCCTCTGATATCTGTGGGGCAAGGCATTTTCTCAATTGCATCAACCTTACCCTTATCAACTTCAATGCCTTTCTCAGAAATTTTGTGTCCTAAGATGATGCCTTCATTAACCATGAAGTGGCACTTCTCCCAGTTCAAGACAAGGTTGGTATATTTGCATCTCTGTAAGACTCGATCGAGGTTGTTGAGGCAATCGTCAAAGGAAGAACCGTAAACGGAGAAATCATCCATGAAAACCTCAACAATCTTTTCACAAAAGTCAGATAATATTGCCATCATACATATTTGAAAGGTGGCAGGTGCATTGCATAAGCGAAAAGGCATACATCTATAAGCAAAGGTACCGAAGGGGCAGGTGAAAGTGGTTTTATCTTGATCCGATTGTGCAACATGTATTTGCGAGAAACCTGAATAACCGTGTATAAAGCAGAAGTGTGTGTGTTTAGATATCCTTTCTAGCATTTGGTCGATAAACGCAAAGGATAATTGTCTTTCCTAGTTGCCTTGTTCAGTTTCTGGAAGTCGATCACCATCCTATAGCCAGTAATAATCCTCTGAGGGATTAGTTCATTCTTATCATTAGGAACGACGGTGATACCTCCCTTCTTAGGTACGCAATGTATTGGACTTACCTAATCACTATGAGCAACGGGATAAATGATTCCTACTTCCAGAAGCTTTAATATTTCCTTTCCCACGACCTCTTTCATCCTAGGATTTAATCTCTGTCGTGGGTATAAGTCTGACAGTAGATGTGTAGGGTACGAAAAGGATGGGTAGAGCCTTAGCTACGGCGAGGTTGTATGAGTTCAGGCCCCTTTGAGGTGGAGGTAATAGCCCTACGTCTCAGTGCTCTGGGAGCTTGTTGTCGAGTGGAATATGGAATACAATGAGTTGCTAACCCCTGCACCAGTGGGGGAGGGTGGCTTATATAGAGTGCGCTGCCCTCCACAACGGTTCGGTGCGCAGGGGTGGATTAGTGGCGAATAAATGCCTACGTTACAGGTAACGTACGTCTTAAATGCTAATAAAGGCGTGTGGAAATGTACAACCGTTTCCCTCCAGGGGGGTTACGATGTACAGAGTGGAATCCAGTCGGTGAGTTCGATACGCTCCAAATGCTCGTCTTCGACTGGATGGTCGAAGATCTGTTACCGACTGGATGATGGGAACTTCTTAGTCAGTCGGAACTGACTAAGGGCCTTGTCCCTTATGAAGGGTAGTCCTTGGGTAGGACCTATAGGGCAGGCCTATGACCCTACCCTAGGACTATAACCCCATCATTATTCCCCGAATGGATTGAGGTTGGAACGACGAAGTGATGCTTGAAGTTTGGATCCGACTGGTACGGATGTGACTTTGGAGTTACTTGCCTCGATCCATTTTATCTTTTCTGACCAATGATCAGAGTGGAAGTATTTGTGAAACAAACAGTCAGAAACCGAGTGCTTCCGTGGTATCTTCTGACGTGACCAGTCAACTGACAACGGTGGATTTTCCGAGATCCTCAAATTTCGGTTACCGCGCGCTCAGCAGGGATGATGCCATCGCGCTCGACTAGCGCCTGACGCCTCAATTCTTGCACCTTCATCCTCTCCACTGATATCGCCGCGGTTGGTCGGGGGATAAGGTTTCGGGGCCACCTGCCAGCGACCCAGTCGAAACCTTACTTAAATCCCAGCGGCGAGGGTTTTCCGTTACGCTCGCTGAATCTTTTGCCTTCACTTGCTCCGTCCTTCTCGCCACCTCGAGTGCACCTGAACTCCTCCCTCCTCCTTCCCCTCCGTGGATCTGCAACTTCCGCCATGACCAAGGGTCAGACCAGCAAGATGGAGGCGAGGAAGAAGAAGGGGAAGGCGGCGGCTCCCGCTCAACGGCGGCAGCGACCGCTGCCGGCGGGGTGGATCCAAGGCGACTTCCTCCCCTCCACGGTGGCGGAGGGGGATTTGTTGCAGCTGGTGGAGCACGGGATGATCGTGAACAAGTCGTGGAGGCTGCCGGCGGAGAATGAGGTCTAGCCGGCGCCCCGGGAGGGGGAGCGCGTCCTGCTGCTCAGCCATGTCTATCGAGGTTTCTCTCTACCCCCGCATCCTTTCTTCAAAGGCATTATGAACCACTTCGGGGCGCAGCTTCACCACTTTCCCCCGAATGCTATAGCCCATCTCTCCGCTTTCATAGTTCTGTGCGAGTGCTTCATCGGCTGTCCTCCCCATTGGGGGCTGTTCAAGCATATATTCTCTGCTAGATCCCAAACTATCAAACGACTCAGCCAGTCGGACGATAAAACACATCTTCTCCAGCTCTGCGGAGGCTTAGGTTTCCAGAAAAAGAGTCGGAGTAGTTATCCTGCCCTTCAGCCGAGTGAGTCGGTCAGGAACTGGCAGTCGACGTGGTTCTACTGCTAGGACGTTGCCTGCCCGAATGCCACGACAGGGCTGCCTCCCTTTAGCTTAGATCGGCGCGCTCCGCCTAAGTAGCTTGCGCTCACGAAGGCGGACAAGAATGACATCCAACCTCTGGTCGACACACTCGTAGATGTCGTCAGAAGGGGGGTCACCGGCATAGACTTGCTGGAGGTTTTCCTCGGTCGGCGCATCCAACCCCTGCAGGCTCGCGACCACGGCATGTGGCATTATACGGGGCCCGAAGATTCCACTCGGACAATCATTGTGGGCGTTACTGAGGAGAAGGTGACCTCGTGGGTGCTCCAGATCACAGGCGCCTGCGAGAACCCCAGAGGATCCCGGCGAGTGAAGCCTTTCTGCACGGATAATCCTCCTCCGAACCAGGTGAGTACCATTTGTCGAGTGCACGTAACTGTCTTAGTTTTATTGCTTGCTTGAATGGTCTGTGTGACGTCTGATGTCGCCGACTGAATTTTATGCAGAAGTGGATCAACTGGTTTTCTCCCGTCTCGAACGGGAACCCGGCCGAGGAGGAGGAGGAAGGCAGCCAGGAGGGCAGCGTGGAGAGCGCCGAGTATGTCTTCGACAGCGGGGAAACAGAGGAAGAGACTAGTGAGGAAGAGGAGGAAGACGAAGAGCTGGACTCGCCACCCCCGTAGCTAGAGCATCGAACCAAGCGCCGACATGAACCTGCAGTTCCCTCGGTCCATCCAGCATCCTCGAGTGCTCCGCCCACTGCTCCCATGGTCCCGAGTGCTCGGAGCACCAAGAGGGCCAGGGATGTTGCTGCTGAGCCTGCGGGTCAGCCTTCCAAGGCGGTCAAACCGAGTGGATCTAAACCTTGGAAGGCTTTTCCGCGGATGAGGGTAACTGTTCCCGTCACCTCCACGTAAGTGCATTGATCTTCTAATTTCCTCTGATATCCGATTGGACTCCTGTTTAATGGTTTAATGAATTTCACTCGACAGAGTTGCTACCTCTGCCACCTCTCCGGCACGCCAGGAGGATGACCCCGTGGACACACACAACGTCATCTCATCCCAGCCAGGTGCGTTGTAGTGACTCCGAGAGTTTTATTTTATCGCGTCGCGAATTCTATCTTTGGTCTTGCCTCTTTCTCTTTCTGAGATCTCACATCATTCGGTCTGTCAGGGGCGATTTGCGTGGATGAGGGTGACCAGGGGAGACCTGAGCAAGCTGCGGAGCCTGTTCTTGAGGCTGCTCCGCCAGTTACTGCTCTCGCCGCAGACGTGCTGCCGACTGAGGCGATGCCGCCGACTGAAACAACGCTGATGGCTGATGAACCGACTGGAGAGGGCCTTGGGATGCCCAAGGAGCTTCCAACGATGCTAGGCTCGTCGAATGTCGAGTTCAACATCCAGCGTCTCCCGGAGGAGCAGGTGGGAGCGGCCAAGGGGGCCATGGTGCAGGCGGAGCTGATGGCGGGAGAAGCCAAGAAGGCATACGACTCCATCACATCCCTGTACCAGCGGAGCTTGGAGCTGCGGGACTATATCCGAGTAAGTGGGCTAGTAAGTATTTACTTTTCTCTTGTAACCCACTGGTGTTCTCGGATACCGTATGATTTTTGCAATGGGTTCACTCTGAGTGAACCCAGTGGGTGTAGTCCCCGAGACTTCTGTCGAGTGCTTGCACCGGCAGTTGTCTTTATACATATTGTCTTTTACTTGGTCAGATCCGTAAATAATATGGTCGACTACGAACAGTTGTGGCACTCGGGGTGCACTTACTGTAAGAGTCCCCAAGAGTAATTTTACTCAGGTTGGGTAGTATTAGCCTCGTAGGCGTAGGTGTTATCATGTATCTCAATAGGGTGGACCTGCTTGAGTTTCATGCCAGTGGGGTCACTCTCAGTGAACCCGCTGGGTGTAGTCCCCTAGACCGCTGTCGACTTCTTGCGTCGGCAGGGGTCTGAAGAACTTAGACTTTTTATTGTTGAATTGTCTGATTGTCTCTTGGTGCTGGCTGGCAGAAAATTTGTGAAATGGGGACATCATATGAGACTCTCAGGGCTGAGAAGATTCAGTTTGCTGGTGAGCTTGATGCAGCACTGCTTGCAATGGCTGGTATGAAGGACGTTCTGGCAAAACGAGAGAAGTCGTTGGAGCAGGCTCGTGAAGAGAACAAGGCGCTGACTGCTGAAGTAGAGAAGATGGGGAAACAAAGGACTGCTCTGATGGGACAAATGGACGTGCTGAACAAACGGTGTATAGCGCAGGAGAAATACATCAGTGACTCGGCTCGGCAGATGATGATGCGTCTGGCTGGTAAGTCCTGCTTTTTCCGAGTGCTCGTGGTATGTGCGTCACACTCGGCGCTTATTGTTTGCTTGTCCTGTTGTTGCTGATTTTTGTATTGACGATGAAGCTGAAGCAGCTGACGTGGAGCGGTCGATTCGCGAGAACGTTCCACTCGGCAAGGACGCCAATCGAGATCTGCTCCGAGCGCACATTCGCATGGGCAAAGTTGGTCCTTTCATCGGTCAACTGAGAGAAGTCATCGGCCGAATCGACAAGGAGCTTTGTCCTGATGATGAGTCGCGGCAGGAGATGGAAAACTTGATGACTCGACTGGAGCAGATCCCAAACCGAGTGCAGTCATGGAAGAAATCCGCGGCTCGCTGTGGTGCAGATGTTGCTCTATCCCTGGTCCGAGTCCATTGCAAGGAGGTGCGCGAGGAGAAGCTGAAATCATTGAAGGTCGCCAACACGAAGAAACTTCGATTCGAAGACTTCATGGAAACCTTCCTTGAGAGTGCCACGCGCATCGCCGACGGGATCGATCTGGACACGTTCGTGGAGCCCTCCAGTCCTGGCGCTAATCCGGATGACGCGTAAGAAAACTTTATCCTCGGTATGCCGAGTGTTGATTTGTAAGGAACTTTGGCCACTTCTGTTGGCCGTCACATTCTTGGATCGGTGCGGGTAAGCTTGATCCGCACCGAGTGAACTATCTTTCTTTGAACTTTGAATCTGAATCAAATCGTTTGCTCTTGTGTTGCAATTTTTCCTCGAGTTTTTGTTTGGCGTTTCTTGGTGAAGCCAATGGCAAACATGCGGAGCATGTAATTGTCAGTTGTCTTGACATCTGCATGAGCCTCTGTGAGGGTCTTGCGGGGTCTCCGAGTGGATCTGTAGGGTACACTCGAAGGCAATAGAGTTTTTAGGCGATTCATGATTGCAGCTAAGTTGTCGAGTGCGTCGGACAGGCCTCACTCGAAGCGAGTTGGTACTCATGTAATTGTCAGTAGTCTTGACATCCACATGAGCCTCAACGAGGGTCCGCTACTCATGTAATTGTCAGTGGTCTTGACATCCACATGAGCCTCACTGAGGGTCTGGTGAGTCTCCGAGTGGATCTGAAGGACACACTCGAAGGTCAAAAAATACTTGGGCGATACGGGATCGCAGCTAAGTTGTCGAGTGCGACTATGAGGTCGCATTCGGGCCGATGTGTTAGTCATGTAGTTGTCAGTTGTTTTGACATCCACATGAGTCTCAATGAGGGTCTGCTACTCATGTAGTTAGGTGATTCTGGATCGCAGCTAAGCCCCCGAGTGTGACGTTAAGTGCATATTCGGAGAAAGTTAATATTTAGGCGATTTTTGATCGCAGCTAAGTCTCCGAGTGCGACGTTTACTGCACACTCAGAGAAAGTTAGTACTTAGGCGATTCTTGATCGCAGCTAAGTCCCCGAGTGCGACGTTTAGTGCACACTCGGAGAAAGTTAGTACTTAGGCGATTCTTGATCGCAACTAAGTTCGCGAGTGCGACGTTTAGTGCACACTCGGAGGAAGTTAGTACTTAGGCGATTCTTGATCGCAACTAAGTCCCCGAGTGCGACGTTTAGTGCACACTCGGAGAAAGTTAGTACTTAGGCGATTCTTGATCGCAACTAAGTCCCCGAGTGCGACGTTTAGTGCACACTCGGAGAAAGTTAGTACTTAGGCGATTCTTGATCGCAGCTAAGTCCCCGAGTGCAACGTTTAGTGCACACTCGGAGGAAGTTAGTACTTAGGCGATTCTTGATCGCAGCTAAGTCCCCGAGTGCGACGTTTAGTGCACACTCGGAGAAAGTTAGTACTTAGGCGATTCTTGATCGTAGCTAAGTCCCCGAGTACGACGTTTAGTGCACACTCGGAGAAAGTTGGTACTTAGGCGATTCATGATCGCAGCTAAGTCCCCGAGTGCGACGTTTAGTGCACACTCGGAGAAAGTTGGTACTTAGGCGATTCATGATCGCAGCTAAGTCCCCGAGTGCGACGTTTAGTGCACACTCGGAGAAAGTTGGTACTTAGGCGATTCATGATCGCAGCTAAGTCCCCGAGTGCGACGTTTAGTGCAAACTCAGAGAAAGTTGGTACTTAGGCGATTCATGATCGCAGCTAAGTCCCCGAGTGCGACGTTTAGTGCACACTCGGAGAAAGTTAGTACTTAGGCGATTCTAGATCGCATCTAAGTTTTTTTTGAGACCGGAGTCTGTGATCGCGGAAGAGTTCTGAATCTGCAAAAGCTCAATTTTCTTTATATTATTTCATCAATATTTGTTCTTTACATTGCTTCAGTCGACGGTCACGTGTAGAAGCGCTTCAGGAGGTCTTCGTTCCATGCTCGCGGCTCGTCTGTCTCCCTGTCGATGTTGTAGAGTCTGTATGCTCCGTTGTTCAGCACCTTGGAGATGATGAAGGGTCCTTCCCAGGCAGGAGCCAACTTGTGAGGTCTTTGCTGATCCACTCGGAGCACCAGGTCGCCTGCTTGGAACGTGCGACTCCTGACGTGGCGTGCATGGAAGCGCCGCAAATCTTGTTGATAAATGGTTGAGCGAGTCAGTGCCATCTCGCGCTCCTCCTCTAGAAGGTCCACTCCATCTTGCCTTGCTTGTTCTGCTTCAGCTTCGGAGAAGAGTTCGACTCGTGGAGCATTGTGAAGCAAGTCACTCGGAAGGACCGCTTCTGCTCCATAAACGAGGAAGAACGGTGATCGCCCTGTAGATCTGTTCGGGGTTGTGCGGAGACCCCAATGCACTGAAGGTAACTCGGTGACCCATGCGCCAGCGGCATGTCCCACCTCTCGCAGGAGTCGGGGCTTCAAACCTTGAAGAATAAGTCCATTTGCCCGCTCCGCTTGTCCATTGGATTGAGGATGTGCCACGGAAGCAAAATCCACTTGGATACCTTGGCTTGCACAGAAACCTTTGAATCTGTCCGAGTCGAAGTTTGTTCCGTTGTCCGTGATTATGCTGTGAGGCACACCGAATCTGGAGATGATGTCCCTGACAAACTTGATGGCTGTTAGGGCGTCGAGCTTCTTGATGGGTTTGGCTTCAATCCATTTTGTGAACTTGTCGACTCCCACCAACAGATGTGTGTATCCTCCTTGGCCTGTCCTGAATGGACCGACTGTATCTAATCCCCATACTGCAAACGGCCACACAAGAGGGATTGTCTTCAACGCAGATGTCGGCTTGTGACACTTGTTGGAGTAGAGCTGACAGCCCTCACATCGGTCGACCATATCTTTAGCCATCTCGTTTGCCTGCAGCCAGAAGAAACCAGCTATGAATGCTTTAGCGACGATTTCTCTCGAAGAGGCGTGATGATCGCAGGTTCCCGAGTGAATATCTTCCAGGATTAGCTGCCCCTCCTCTGGGGAGATGCATCGTTGAAGAACGCCTAAAACGTTTTCCTTCTACAATTGTCCATCAATGACAGTGAACGACTTCGACCTGCGTACTATCTGCCTGGCCTGGACTTCGTCTTCTGGTAATTCCTGCCTTAGGATATATGCAATGATCGGCACGGTCCAATCGGGGATGACAGCAAGAATCTCCATGACCAGATCAACCACAGCAGGTACATCGATTTCAGTCGGATCTATTGAACTCTTTGGTTGTACTGGTTCCTCTGTGAAAGGATCTTCTTTGACTGAGGGAAGGTGGAGGTGCTCGAGGCAGACGTCACTCGGGACTAGTCTTCGAGTGGATCCGAGTTTTGCCAACTCATCAACTGCTTGGTTCTTCAGTCTCGGAACATGGTGGAGTTCTAGACCTTCAAACTTCTTCTCAAGCTTCCTCACTGCATTGCAGTATGTGGTCATGGTGGGGTTCCTGACGTCCCACTCTTTCATCACTTGATTGACCACCAAATCCGAATCGCCGTAGACCATCAGGCGACGGACGCCGAGTGAGATGGCCACGCGCAATCCGTAGAGGAGAGCTTCATACTCTGCCTCGTTGTTGGAGGAATCAAAGTGTATCTGCAGCACGTACTTGAGTTTTTCGCCCTTTGGTGATATGATCACAACGCCAGCGTCGGAGCCATTCAACATCTTGGACCCATCGAAGAACATTGTCCAATGAGCCGAGTAGATGTGGGTCGGTTGCTGTTGTTCTACCCATTCTGCTATGAAGTCAGCCAGAGCTTGAGACTTAATAGCTTTCTTGGCCTCGAACTTGATATCGCAGTACAACATCTCCATTGCCCACTTCGCCACTCGGCCTGACGCGTCCCGATTGTGGAGGATTTCCGACAATGGAGCATCAGAAATGACAGACACCGAGTGCTCTTGGAAATAATGGGCCACCTTCTTCGCAGTCATGTAAATCCCGTAGATAAGTTTTTGATAGTGGGGATACCTCTGCTTGGAAGGAGTCAGGACTTCAGAGACGTAGTACACTATCCGCTGAACTTTGTATGCTTTGCCTTCTTCTTCTCGTTCGACTGTAAGAACAGTACTGACGACTTGATTTGTAGCCGCGATATACAGAAGAAGGGGCTCTTTACTGAGCGGAGCAGTAAGAACCGGCTGGGTGGAAAGTAGGACTTTGAGGTCGTCGAATGCGACTTGGGCTTCGTCTGTCCACTCGAAAGTATCTTATTTCTTCATTAGTCGGTATAGAGGAAGTGCTTTCTTGCCGAGTCGACTGATGAACCTTCTCAAAGCCGCTAGGCAACCTGTGAGCTGTTGAACATCGTGTATTCTGACCGGCCTCTCCATTCGGACGATGGTCCCGATCTTTTCGGGGTTGACATCGATCCCTCGTTCGGAAACGAAGAAACTGAGTAACTTTCCGCTGGGAACGCCGAATGAACATTTGGCGGGGTTGAGGTTGATATCGTACCTACGAAGGTTGGCGAATGTTTCTGCCAAGTCAGTCAGCAGGTCGGAACCTTTGCGTGACTTGACTACGATATCATCCATATATGCCTCCACATTCCGACATATCTGGTCGAGGAGGCATTTTTGGATCATGCGCATAACGGTAGCTCCTCATTCTTCAAACTAAATGGCATAGTGATGTAGCACAAGCACCCGAATGGGGTGATGAAGGCTGTTTTTAATTCATCGGGGCCATACAGACGGATCTGATGATAGCCTGAGTAGGCATCAAGAAATGACAAACGCTCGCAACCCGCAGTCGAATCGACAATGTGATCTATGCGGGGGAGCGGAAAATGGTCTTTCGGGCAGACCTTATTGAGATGCTTGAAGTCGATGCACATTCGGAGCGACTTGTCCTTCTTGGGCACCATGACAACATTGGCGGGCCACTCGGAGTGGTGAACCTCGCGAATGAAGTTGGCTGCCAGCATCTTGGCCACCTCTTCCCCGATTGCCTTCCTCTTGTGCGCGGCGGACCGGCGCAGGCGCTCTCGGACGGGCCGAGCTGTGGGATCCACATGCAGTCGGTGCTCAACCAACTCCCTGGAAACACTTGGCATGTCAGAGGGTTTCCATGCGAAGATGTCCCAGTTCTCACGGAGGAATAGGGTGAGCTCGGCTTCCTATTTAGGATCGAGGGTGGTGGAGATGTTCGTCGAGGCAGCAGTGTCGTCCGTCGGGTGGATGCTGACCTTCTTCGTCTCTCCCGCCGACTGGAATGCAGACTCCGAAGCTGGCTTCTTCGAGCGCATCAGGTCGGCGGGATCGACTGTTTTCTTGTACTCGTCGAGCTCGAGGACGGCCATCTGCTGGTCGGCGATTCTTGATCCCTGCTGCAGACACTCTTCTGCCCGCTGTCGATTGCCCGTGATGGTGATCACGCCTTTCGGGCCTGGCATCTTTAGCTTCAGGTATACGTAACATGGACGGGCCATGAAACGCGCATACGCTGGGCGGCCAAGAATTTCGTGGTAAGCGCTTTGGAAGTCCACCACTTCGAACGTTAGCTTTTCCTTGCGGAAGTTCTTGTCGGAGCCGAAAACGACGTCCAACGCGATCTGGCCGAGTGACTTGGCCTTCCGTCCAGGGACGACTCCATGGAACTGCATGCTGCTTTCGCTGAGTTTGGACATCGGAATGCCCATCCCCTTGAGTGTGTCGGCGTACATGATGTTCAAGCCGCTGCCGCCATCCATGAGGACTTTGCGCAGTCGGACTCCTTCCACCACCGGGTCGACGACCAGAGCCTGTCTCCCTGGGGTGGGTACGTGTGCTGGATGATCCGACTGGTCGAAGGTGATCGCAGTCTAAGACCATTTGAGGAACTTGGGGTTGGTAGGGGTGGCCATGTTCACCTCCCTGTTCACCAGCTTCAGTCGACTCTTGCTCTCAACGTCAACAAAAATCATGAGTGTTGCATGGACTTGGGGGAACGGATCCTCCTTATCCTCCTCATCCTGTTCATTGTCCTTTTCACTCGGTTGCCCTTCACCGAACCCCTGGATCAGGAGGCGACACTGTCGAGTGGTATGCTTTGGATATATGGGGTTGCCCTCTTCAGCCTTCTTTGTATGAACCGGACATGGCTGGTCCAGGATGGGATTATTGAACTGCTTCTTCTTGGGGGTAAACTTCGCCTTCCCTTTGCCCTTGAACTTGGCATTGGTCACGGCTGCAGCTTCTGCCTGCGGAGTGGACAGAGCTTTTGGCTTTTGCTTCCGAGTGTTACTCCCGTCTCCGTCGCCGACTGTCTTGTGCTTGCCGCTTCGGATGCGGTCCTCTTCTTCGCCATTTGCATAGCATGCTGCTATCTCTATCATCTTGCTCATGGAGATGTCACCTGTTCGGCCGAACTTCAGGTACAGATCCCTATACCGCACACCTGCCTTGAAGGCGCAGACTGCTTGAGGCTCTGTGACGTTCTCCACCGTGTGGTAGAGAGTTGTCCAACGCTGAATGAAATCACGCAGGGGCTAATTCTGCTTCTGGACGCAATGCTGGAGCTCCACGTGGCCCGCAGGGCGCTTGCACGTCCCTTCGAAGGTCTTGATAAACACTCGGGCCAGATCTGCCCAACTGTAGATGCTTGAGGGGGCCAAACGAGCATCAGAGGGAGGTGCTTCATGGCGACATGGTCGTCCCCTCCTCCGATCTGGACTGCCACTCGGTAGTCATCTAGCCATGTTTCTGTCTTGGACTCTCCCGTAAACTTGCTGATTCCCATCGCCAATCGGAAGTTGGGCGGGATGTCAGCTGAACGGATGGCTCTACTAAAACACTCGGGACCAGACACGATGGTCCTGCTTCCACTCGGACGGTCCATATCGTAACCATCGCGGTGGGCTCGGCCCCTGTCGACCCTTCGCTGGGAGATACGCCCTCTTGCGTCGGGCCTTGGGTCGTAAGTGTCACTGACTGAACGCCGATCATCATGATGTCGGGGCCCGTAGGGCCCACCCCGCGGAAGGGAGCGTGAACGGCGACGATCTTCGTGATTTATGGAACGGCTGCCTCCCCTGTGCCGCTGATGGGAACCAGGGCTGTGAACCGACCGATGCGTATTCGCATGGACAGAACTATTATGGATCCTGTTGTGCCGCTGGGAGACTGCCGAATTCTGCTGCTGCGCCGTGTGCAACAGGGCGCGGATTTGCTCGATCCCTCTACCAGCCTCTGAATCAGTCGGCTGAAGGGAATCGACTATCTTGGCAGCAGCAACCAAGTTGAGGAGGGTTGTGCGGACCAACTCCACGTTGCTCCGCCGAGTGTGCCGACTGGCAGAACGACGAGGCAGGCGACGCGCGCCGGACGTTTCGCCGATCTCGTGCTCGTTCCGGCCAGCTTGACGGGGATCTTCATGGGAGTTGGCCATGTGTACTTCTGCTGCAGGCCCGCGATCCATGTACTCGGAAGGAAACTCAGTCGGAACCGAGTCCAAGTGCTGGGACAGCGGGGCAACCACAACAGACTCTAGAACCGCCACTTGTGAAGACGCATTCTGGCGCGCTTGGGCGTGTTGCACCCAACGTTGGAGCCGCGGACGGCGGGACCGCCTCTTGCGGTGCGTGACGGCGGTGTAGGTCGACACCGGAGCCGACTACTGGAGAAGAAGAATGCCGCGGCCGCCGGCCCGAAAGTGTGTAGCCCCATGGCGGGGAAGCACCTCGACATCGAGAGGGGCATCCCGAAGCCATGCCGAATCGTCAACGATGAAGGAGAGAGCGCCGAAGAAGATCTCGTGACCCATGCTCGAATCTCCACGAGACGACATGACGAAAGGAAGTAGTCGCAAACTCGCCGGAAGTCGCTCAGACGCCTGCCCCAAGGTGGGCGCCAACTGTCGTGGGTATAAGTCTGACAGTAGATGTGTAGGGTACGAAAAGGATGGGCAGAGCCTTAGCTACGGCAAGGTTGTATGAGTTCAGGCCCCTCTAAGGTGGAGGTAATAGCCCTACATCTCAGTGCTCTGGGAGCTTGTTGTCGAGTGGAATATGGAATACAATGAGTTGCTAACCCCTGCACCAGTGGGGGAGGGTGGCTTATATAGAGTGCGCTGCCCTCCACAACGGTTCGGTGCGCAGGGGTGGATTAGTGGCGAATAAATGCCTACGTTACAGGTAACGTACGTCTTAAATGCTAATAAAGGCATGTGGAAACGTACGACCGTTTCCTCCAGGGGATTACGATGTATAGAGTGGAATCCAGTCGGTCAGTTCGATACGCTCCGAATGCTCGTCTTCGACTGAATGGTCGAAGATCTGTTACCGACTGGATGATGGGAACTTCTTAATCAGTCGGAACTGACTAAGGGCCTTGTCCCTTATGAAGGGTAGTCCTTGGGTAGGACCTATAGGGCAGGCCTATGACCCTACCCTAGGACTATAACCCCATCAATCTTCGTTGATGATCACCAACTGGCTTAGAATCAGGATCGGTTTTAATCTTGTGATGACATAGAGTGGGACTAATACCCTTAAGATCATCAAGAGTATATCCAATAGCAGCATGGTGCTTCCTCAAAGTTTTTAATAATTTCTTCTCTTTGAGAGGTGAGCACTAATAATAACAGGATATATCTCCTTCTCATCAAGATAGGCATACTTAAGTGTATCTGGTAACTGTTTTAGCTCGAACACAGGATCACCCTTTGGTGGGGGAGGATCCCCAAGCAGTTCAACAGGCAGATTATTCTTAAGAATAGGATATTGTTCTAAAACAATTTTATCTATCTCATCTCTTTCATCCATATGCATATCATTTTCATGCTCAAGCAAATATTGCTCTAAAGGATCCATAGGAGGCACGACAATAGAGGCAAGAGCAATGATTTCATCCCTACCAGACGACTCTTTTTCATGGGGTTGTCTTCCAAACTTGGAGAAGTTAAATTCATGAGACACACCCTCGAAACTAACAGTGACAGTCTGTTTAATGCAATCAATATGAGAATTGACAGTGTTGAGAAAGGGTCTACCAAATATGATGGGACGAAAGCTATCTTGTGCAGTAGCAAGGACGAGGAAATCAGTAGGATACTTCGTCTTACCACGCAGGACTTCTACGTCTCTCACAATTCCCACAGGGCAGATAGTGTCTCTATTAGCTAGCGTAATAGTGACATCAATGGGTTCTAACTAAGCAGGTGCCATCTCATCTTTGATTTCATCATATAGGGACCGGGGTATTGCACTAACACTAGCACCCATATCACATAAACCATGATAACAGTGATCTCCTCTCTTGACATAAACAACGGGCAGGCCAACTACAGGTCCGTATTTGTCTTTCGCGTGAGGTTTAGCTATTCTAGCGGAGTCCTCACAGAATTTGATAACATGCCCATCTATGTCTTTGGATAAGAGATCTTTGATAATAGAAACACTAGGTTCAACTCTAACTTCCTCAGGGGGTGCAAGTGGTCTAATGTAACCCCTACATATCACAGTTGGAGCTTTAGAATAATCCTTTTTCCTAGCAGGGTAAGGTGGTTTCTCAGTGTAGGCACAAGGAACAATAGAATCACTATAGGAATTGACTTTCTCTTCAACTAGATTGGGTTTAAGTATGTTTACTTCTGTGGGAGGATGATACTTAAACCACTTCTCTTTGGGAAGATCAATATGAGCAGCAAAAGATTCACATAGAGAAGCTACTATCTCAGAGTCAAGTCCATACTTAGCGCTAAAATCTCTAGAAGTGTTTGTTTCAACAAAAGATTTAACGCAATCAAACTGGAAATTCATACCTGACTCCTTACCTTCTTCAAGCTCCCAATCTTTAGAGTTACGTCTGATTCTTTCCAATAAATTCCACTTGTGGTCAATAGCCTTCTTCATAAAAGAACCGGTACAAGAAGTGGCAAGCATGGTACGATCTTCATGAGAAAGCCGAGCATAAAAGTTTTGAGTGATAATTTCTCTCGAGAGCTCATGATTGGGGCCTGAATATAGCATTGATTTAAGCCTCCCCAATCTTGAGCTATGCTTTCCCTTTCACGAGGCCAAAATTTATAAATATAATTCCGATCACGATGTACTAAATGCATAGGATAAAACTTTTGATGAAATTCCAATTTCGACCGATTGTAGTCCCATGATCTAGTATCATCACATAGCCTATACCATGTCAACACCTTATCATTCAAAGATAAAGGAAATACTTTCTTCTTTACCTCATCCTCGGGCAAACTTGCAAGCTTAAATAAACCACAAACTTCATCTACATAGATTAGATGCAAGTCTGGATGTGATGATCCATCTCGTGTAAAAGGATTAGTCAGCAATTTCTCAAGCATACCCGAAGGAATTTCATAAAAGATATTTTCAGTAGGTACCTTAGGTTGAGGAGAAAATCCTCGTGCTTCCGTTCATGGTGAAGATGCCCCGAACAAATTCCTCAAAGGAACAGTTTCCATAGTGACAAGTGACAACAAATTTCAGCATAGTATATAAATGTTTCCTTACCAAATTCCACTTACCAAAGGCGCTTCATTCCCCGGCAACGGCGCTAGAAAAGAGTCTAGATGACCCACAAGTATAGGGGATCAATCGTAGTCCTTTCGATAAGTAAGAGTGTCAAACCCAACGAGGAGCAGAAGGATCTGATAAGTTGTTTTCAGCAAGGTAATATCTGCAAGCACTGAAATTAGCAGTAACAAGTGATGGTGTGGTGAGGTGAAACGTAGCACGTGAAAAGTAACAAGTAACAAGTAATAGCAACGGTACAGCAAAGTGGCCCAATCCCTTTTGTAGCAAGGGACAAGCCAAAAACAAAGTCTTATAAGAGGAAAACGCTCCCGAGGACACACGGGAATTTCTGTCATGCTAGTTTCATCATGTTCATATGATTCGCGTTCGTTACTTTGATAGTTGGATATGTGGGTGGACCGGCGCTTGGGTACTGCCCTTACCTGGACAAGCATCCCACTTATGATTAACCCCTCTCGCAAGCATCCGCAACTACGAAAGAAGAATTAAGACAACGTCTAACCATAGCATTAAACTAGCGGATCCAAATCAGCCCCTTACGAAGCAACGCATAGAGTGGGGTTTAAGCTTATGTCACTCCAGAAACCCATCATCTAATTACTACTCCCCAATGCCTTCCTCTAGGCCCAAATATGCTGAAGTGTTATGTAGTCGACGTTCACATAACAGCACTAGAGGAAAAGACAACATACAACATATCAAAATACCGAACGAATACCAAATTCACATGACTATTAATAGCAAGACTTATCCCATGTCCTCAGGAACAAAAGTAACTACTCACAAAGCATGGATATATTCATGACCAGGTAAGTAATGAATATCATAATGGATCTGAGCGTATAATCTTCCACCAAGTAAACCAACTAGCATCAACTACAAAGAGTAATCAACACTACTAGCAACCTTACGGGTACCAATCGGCGTCGCTAGACGGCGATTGGTCACAAGAGATAGACTAGGGTTTGGATAGGAGATGGTGCCAATGAAGATGTTGATGGAGATGATCCCCTCCAAAGAAAGGAGTGTTGGTGATGATGATGGCGATGATTTCCCCCTCCGGGAGAGAAGTTCCCCAAGCAGGATCATCCTGCCGGAGCTCTAGATTGGTTCTGCTCAAGTTCTGCCTTGTGGCGGCGGCGCCTCCTCGAAAAAGCTCCGCCCTGATTTTTTTCCGGAAGAAACCCTTCATATAGAAGAAGAGGGGGGCCAGTGGGCCACCAGGGTGCCCACAAGCCCTGTAGCCGCGGCCAGGGGGGCAGGTGCTACTGCAACAAAAGACCTTCCAATGGCGCCAGAAGTAGGCACATTGACGGGAGAATACTTGACTTGATCCTTCTGCCGCGGCTATGCCTTAAGGGACATCCTAGGCAAGTATGCAAAGGATTTCCCCCGTGGCCTTGGAGCCTTGCGTTGGTGTTCCCTCGAAGCGGAAAGGGTGATGTAGCGTAGCGGTGGTAAGTATTTCCCTCAGTTTGAGAACCAAGGTATCGATCCAGTGGAGGAGTATCACAAGAGCGTGCACAAACACAAAAAGCTTGCTGCCAACGCTATGAAGGGGTTGTCAATCCCTTATAGATTGTTTGCCAAGTGAGAACTGAAAGCAACAAAGTAACAAAGCAAAGTAAAAGCGGAGGTGTAAACGATGGATGTGAATAGACCCGGGGGCCGAAGTGTTTACTAGTGGCTTCTCTCATGAAAGCAAGTAGAAGGTGGGTGAACAAATTACTGTCGAGCAATTGATAGAACCGCGCAAATTCGTGACAATATCTATGGAAATGATTATACCTATAGGCATCATGTCCAAAACAAGTAGACCGATACTTTTTGCATCTACTACTATTACTCCACACGTCGACCGCTATCCAGCATGCATCTAGTGTATTAAGTCCATAAGAATAGAGTAACGCCTTAAGCAAGATGACATGATGTAGAGGGATAATCTCAAACCAATGATGAAAACCCCATCTTTTTACCCTTGATGGCAACTACTTAATGTGTGCCTTGCAGCCCCTACTGTCACTGGGAAAGTTCACCACATGGTAGAACCCAAAACCAAGCACTTCTCCCATTGCAAGAATCATAGATCTAGTTAACCAAAAAAACCAAGACTCGAAGAGACTTACAAGAATATCAAATCATGCAAATGAGAAATCAGCAAAGACTCAAATATATATCATAGATAATCTGATCACAAATCCATAATTCATCGGATCTCGACAAACACACCGCCAAAGAAGATTACATCGGATAGATCTCCATGAAGATCATGGAGAACTTTGTATTGAAGTTCCAAGAGAGAGAAGAAGCCATCTAGCTACTAACTACGGACCCGTAGGTCTGAAGTGAACTTCTCACGAGTCACTGGAGGGGCGATGATGATGATGAAGAAGCCATCCAACTCCAAAGTCCCCTCCGGCAGGGCGCCGAGAAGGGTCTCCAAATGATATCTCGCGGAAACGGAAGCTTGCGGCGGCGGAAAAGTATTTTCGAGGCTCCCTTGATTTTTTGCTGAATTTTTGGGAATATATAGGCCAAGGATCTAGGTCAGGGGGCGGCCTGGGAGGCCACAAGCCCTGACACCGCCGCCTCCCCCTGGTGGCGGAGTGGGAGCTTGTGGGCTCCCTGGAGCCCACCTGGCTTGGCCCAGAGGCCCCCTGATCTTCTTCCGTTCGGGAAAAAATCATTTTGGGGTTTTTATCCCATTTGGACTCCGTTCCAAAATCAGATCTGAAAAGAGTCAAAAACACAAAAAAACAGGAACTGGCACTTGGCACTGAATTAATAAGTTAGTCCCAAAAATATATAAAAGGTACATAAAACATCCAAAGATGAGAAGATAACAGCGTGAAACCATCAAAAATTATAGATACATTTGAGACGTATCAAGCATCCCCAAGCTTAACTCCTGCTCGTCCTCGAGTAGGGAAGTGATATAGAATGAATTTTTGATGCTTTCATGCTACCTAGCATAGGTGTCCTTTGTAATTCCTCTTATGTGACGTGAATGTTCAGATCCATTAGATTCAAAACAATAGTTTGCTATGGACGTGGAAACAATAATAATTCAAGCAAACTAGCAAGGTAATCATGAACTTTCAAAATAACAAGGCCAAAAGAAAGGTATCCCTACAAAAGCATATAGTCTGGCTATGCTCTATCATCATTGCACAACGAATTTAAATCATGCACAACCCCGGTATTGTCCAAGTAATTGTTTCACACCTTTACTTTCTCAAACCTTTTCAACTCTCATGCAATACATGAGCGTGAGCCATGGTTATAGCACTATAGATGGTGTGGAGTGTGGTGGAGGTTGCAAGACAAAAAAGGAGAAGATAGTCACATTAACTAGGCATATCAATGAGCTATGGAGATGCTCATCAATAGATATCAATGTGAATGAGTAGGGATTGCCATACAAATGATGCACTAGAGCTACGAGTATGTGAAAGCTCTTAAAGAAAACTAGTGGGTGTGCATCCAACTTGCTTGTTCACGAAGACCTAAGGCAATTTTGAGGAAGCCTATCATTGGAATATACAAGCCAAGTTATATAATGAAAATTTCCCACTAGATATATGGTGATGACAAAACGAGAGACTCTCAATCATGAAGATCATGGTGCTTAATATGCACAAGTGTGGAAAAAGTGGTAGCATTGTCCCTACTCTCTTTTTCTCCTTTTTTTGGTGGGCTCTTTGGCCTCTCTTTTTTTTGGTGGGCTTCTTTGGCCTCTTTTATTTCCTCACATGGGACAATACTCCATTAATGATGATCATCACACTTTCAACTCAAAACTTAGAGCAACTATGACTCTATATGGAATGCCTTAGGTAGTGTACCGTGGCAATGATCTAGCATGGCATAGACATCAATGGAAACATCATGCTAGCTATCTTACGATCATGCAATGGCAATGTAGACGTGGTGGCACATGTAATGGTGGTAGATGCATGGCAATATATCTCGGAATGACTTTGAAAAAGCCATAGTAGGTAGTTATGGTGGCTGTTTTGAGGGAGGCTAATGGTGGGTTTTGTGCACCGGCGAAAGTTGCACGGCACTAAGAAGATAGTGATGGTGGTAGGTGAAAGTGCATCTAAACCATGGACTCAACATTAGTCATGAAGAACTCATATACTTGTTGCAAAAGTTTTATTAGTAATCGAAACAAAGCATTCAACGCATACTCCTAGGGGAAGGGTTGGTAGGTATAAACCATCACGTGATCCCGACCGCCACGCAAAGGATGACAATCAATATACTAATCATGCTCAGATTTCATCACATAGCGGTTCACCATACGTGCATGCTACGGGAATCACTAACTTCAACACAAGTATTTCTAGATCCACAACACCTTACTAGCATGACTTCAATATTACCATAACCACAACTCATAACTAATTGAGATGAATCAAACTTCTCTAACTATTCAATGCACATGAAGGTGGAAGTTTTGATATACCTTTGGATAACTACCCCTTTTGAGACTACTTTCAAAGCATAGATCAACTACCAAGCCACGCACCGCTGCGCTTTAAAAGATATAAGTGAAGCACATAGAGCTGGCTTGTCTACCAAAAGATATAAGTGAACTCGTCAAAATCACGGTGAGTGCATGTATCTCTCTCTAGGTGTGCAGCAAGGATGATTGTGACACAACAAAAATAAAAGACTCCTACGATACAAGACGCTCCAAGCAAAAACACATAACATGTGGTGAATAAAAATATAGCCCCAAGTAACATTACCGATGTATTGAAGACGAGAGAGGGGATGCCTTCCCGGGGCATCCCCAAGCTTAGGATTTTATGGCATCCTTGAATCTCTTGGGGTGCCTTGGGAATCCCCAAGCTTGAGCTCTTGCCACTCTTTATCTTTTTGTCCATAAGAACATCACCCAAAACTTGAAAACTTCACAACACGAAACTTAAACAGAAACTCGTGATAACATTAGTACAAGAAAGCAAACCACCACTTCCTTAGGTACTGTAGCAAACTTAAATTCTACTTGTGCTGATGTTGGATTACTGTACTTTCAATCTTCCATGGATAATACCCCCCCGATACTATCCATAGTTTCATCAAAATAAGCAACCAACACAACAAAAACAGAATCTATTAAGAGCAGACCAGTCTGTAGCAATCTGTATATTTCGTATACCTCTGGTGCTTCAAAACTTCTGAAAAATTACGACAACCTGAATAATTTGCGTAGAAATCAGCAGAAAAAATAATCAACTCAAAAGCTCTTGCAGAAAAAAAAATGAAAATTCGTTTCGTGAGCAGAAAGTTTCTGTCTTTTCCAGCATCACCAAACGATCATCCCCAAGACTAATCATAACGGTTTTGCTTGGCACAAACGCAAAAAGAAACACAAAAAACACAATCATAACAGAATTATGAAAGTGTGGAAAACACAAAACAGAAAGAAAAAGGATAGATTCGTTGGGTTGCCTCCCAACAAGCGCTTTTGTTTAACGCCGTTAGCTAGGCAAAAAGTGATGGAATCACGTATAGTCATCTTTGGTGCTCAAACCATAGGTAGCCCTCATCATAGATTCATAAGGCAGTCTTATTTTCTTTCTAGGAAAGTTCTCCATGCCCATATTTAAAGGAAATTGAAATCTAATATTCCCTTCCTTCATATCGATGATAGCACCAATAGTCCTTAGGAAAGGTCTACCAAGAATAATGGGACATGAAGGATTGCAATCTATGTCAAGTACTATGAAATTCACAGGTAAATAGTTCTTATTTGCAACAATAAGAACATCATCGATCCTTCCCATGGGTTCCTTGACAGTAGAATCCGCAAGATGCAAATTAAGAGAACACTCTTCAATCTCATGAAAACCAAGAATATCACATAAAGACTTTGGAATCGCGGAAACACTAGCACCCAAATCACACAAAGCATTGCACTCATAATTTTTTATCTTGATTTTGATAGTAGGTTCCCACTCATCATGAAGTTTTCTAGGTATAGATACTTCTAGTTCGATCTTCTCTTCAAGAGATTTCATCATAGCATCTACGATATGCGCAGTAAAGGCTTTGCTTTGGCTATAAGCATGTGGAGAGTTTGCAATGGATTGCATCAAAGAAATGCATTCAAACAAGGAGAAATTATCATAATTGAATTCCTTGAAATCCAAAGTGGGAGTTTCATTACTACCCAAAATTTTGACTTCTTCTACTCCACTCTCCACACCTTTATCATCAAGATAGGTGGATTCCGAATCATTGGGGCGTTTTTCAACCAAAGTGGATTCATATCCAGCCCCTCCATAAGTAGGTTTGACACGCGAAAACAAAGATGCAAGAGGAGACACACCAAGCACTTTAAGATCTTCGTGATTTGCATCACTAGAACACACCCTTTTAAACAATTCATGTCTAGCGCGAATTTGGGCGGTTCTTTCTTTGCTCTCATTCATGGAGATACGCGTAGCTTTCAAAGTATCATCCAAGTTGACCTTGGGAGGAGCACATCTAACTTACAAAGCATCAATATCACAAGACATCCTATCAACGCTTTTAGCCAAATCATCTATTTTGAGTAGTTTTTCCTTGACGCATTGAAAATCTTTTGAGAGTTGATGAACTCTTTGATATTACTCTCTAGATCAGAGGGTAATTTGTTGTAATTTCCATAAGTGTTGTTGTAGGAATTGCCATAATTTTTAGAGGAGTTACTCGGAAAAGGCCTAGGAACATAGTTTCCTCTAAAAGCATTGTTGTTGCCAAAATTGTTCCTACCAACAAAATTCACGTCCAAACTAGTGTTGCTACTCTCAATCAAAGAAGATAGTGGCATGTCATTAGGATCTACGGTAGCGTTTCTACTAGCAACCAGATTCATCAACTCGTCCATCTTAGCACTAAGCGAGTTAATCTCTTTTATAGCATGCACCTTGTTGCTAGCTGGCGACCTTTCAGTGTGCCACTGAGAGTAGTTGGTCATGATATTGTCTAGGAGTTTTGTAGCGTCTCCTAACGTGATTTCCATGATGGTTCCACCTGAGGCAGAGTCCAAGATATTGCGAGGAGCGAAATTCAAGCCAGCGTAAAAGATTTGTATAATCATCCAGAAACTCAAGCCATGAGCGGGACAATTTCTAATCATAAGCTTCATCCTCTCCCAAGATTGTGCAACGTGTTCATGATCAAGTTGCTTAAAATTTATGATATCGTTACGTAAGGAGATGATCTTAGCCGGCGGAAAATACTTGGATATGTAAGCATCTTTGCACTTATCCCAAGAATCAATACTATTTTTAGGCAAAGAAGAAAACCAAGTTTTTGCGCGAACTCGCAACGAGAAAGGAAAAAGTTTCAACTTAATCACGTCATTATTCACATCTCTTTTATTTTGCATATCACAAAGCTCAATGTAGGTATTGAGATGGGATGCGGCATCTTCACTAGGAAGGCCAGAGAATTGCTCTTTCATAACAAGATTCAGCAAAGCTACGTTGATTTCATACGATTCCGCACTAGTGGCGGGAGCAATCGGAGTACTAATAAAATCATTATTATTAGTGCTCGAGAAGTCGCAAAGTTTGGTGTCTTCATCCATGATGACTTCAACAAACAAACAAGCACACAAGCAAGCAAGAAAACCGGCAAAGGGAAACGGCAAAGGCAAAAGAAAACGATAAAGGAGCAAGGCAAATGGAAACGTCAAATGTGAAGTGGGAGAGAGGAAAACGAGAGGCAACTGGCAACAAAAGTCAATGCAAGAGATGAGTTTGTGAGACCTACTTGGATAGATCTTGATTTATCCTCCCCGACAATGGTGCCAGAAATACTTCTGCTACTGCAACAAAAGACCTTCCAATGGCGCCAGAAATAGGCACGTTGACGGGAGAATACTTGACTTGATCCTTCTGCTGCGGCTACGCCTTAAGGGACTTCCTAGGCAAGTATGCAAAGGATTTCCCCCGTGGCCTTGGAGCCTTGCGTTGGTGTTCCCTCGAAGTGGAAAGGGTGATGTAGCATAGCGGTGGTAAGTATTTCCCTCAGTTTGAGAACCAAGGTATCGATCTAGTGGAGGAGTATCACAAGAGCCTGCACAAACACAAAAAGCTTTCTCCCAACGCTATGAAGGGGTTGTCAATCCCTTATAGATTGTTTGTCAAGTGAGAACTGAAAGCAACAAAGTAACAAAGCAAAGTAAAAGCGGAGGTGTAAACGATGGATGTGAATAGACCCGGGGCCGTAGTGTTTACCAGTGGCTTCTCTCATGAAAGCAAGTAGATGGTGGGTGAACAAATTACTGTCGAGCAATTGATAGAACCGTGCAAAGTCGTGACGATATCTATGGAAATGATTATATCTATAGGCATCACGTCCAAAACAAGTAGACCGATACTTCCTGCATCTACTACTATTACTCCACACGTTGACCGCTATCCAGCATGCATCTAGTGTATTAAGTCCATAAGAACAGAGTAACGCCTTAAGCAAGATGACATGATGTAGAGGGATAATCTCAAACCAATGATGAAAACCCCATCTTTTTACCCTTGATGGCAACTACTTAATGTGTGCCTTGCTGCCGCTACTGTCACTGGGAAAGGTCACCACATGGTAGAACCCAAAACCAAGCACTTCTCCCATTGCAAGAATCATAGATCTAGCCGCCAAACAAAATCCAAGACTCGGAGAGACTTACAAGGATATCAAATCATGCAAATAAGAAATTGGCAAAGACTCAAATATATATCAAAGATAATCTGATCACAAATCCACAATTCATCGGATCTCGACAAACACACCGCCAAAGAAGATTACATCGGATAGATCTCCATGAAGATCATGGAGAACTTTGTATTGAAGATCCAAGAGAGAGAAGAAGCCATCTAGCTACTAACTACGGACCCGTAGGTCTGAAGTGAACTACTCACGAGTCATTGGAGGGGCGATGATGATGATGAAGAAGCCCTCCAACTCCAAAGTCCCCTCCGGCAGGGCGCCGGAAAGGGTCTCCAGCTGAGATCTCGCGGAAACGGAAGCTTGCGGCGGCGGAAAAGTATTTTCAAGGCTGCCCTGATTTTTTGCTGAATTTTTGGGAATATATAGGCCAAGGATGTAGGTCAGGGGGCGGCCAGGGAGGCCACAATCCCTGACACCGCCGCCTCCCCCCTGGTGGCGGAGTGGGAGCTTGTGGGCTCGCAGGAGCCCACCTGGCTTGGCCCAGAGGCCCCCTGATCTTCTTCCATTCAGGAAAAAATCATTTTGCGGTTTTTATTCCGTTTGGACTCCGTTCCAAAATCAGATCTGAAAAGAGTCAAAAACATAGAAAAAACAGGAACTGGCACTTGGCACTGAATTAATAAGTTAGTCCCAAAAAAGATATAAAAGGTACATAAAACATCCAAAGATGACAAGATAACAGCGTGAAACCATCAAAAATTATAGATACGTTTGAGACGTATCAGCAAGCCGCGGCTACCAGGATTGTGGGCCCCTGGCAGCTCCCCTCTCGCACTTTTTTCGCCCAGTATTTTTTATATATTCCCAAAAAATTCCACGTTGATTTTGAGGGCATTTGGAGTTGCGCAGAATAGAAAACTCAGACTTGCTCCTTTTCCAGTCCAGAATTCGAGATACCGGTATTCTCCATCTTCAAATAAACCTTGCAAAATAAGAGAGAAAAGGCATAAGTATGGTACCACAAAGTATAATAACAGTCCATAAAGCGATAAATATGAACATCAAAGCATGATGCAAAATGGACGTATCAGATGTTGATGAATAAACGGTCTACTTGATTTGGCGTGTTGCCCATTATTTTTGAGCCTCTAACTATCAAGGAGCATGATTAGCATTGCGGTGCGTTTATAATTCTACCAATTGCCCAGCTGTAACTTGCTTACCTCGCATAGTTTTTTATCGTCTTTTGGGAGAGAGACATTAGTAGTGAACATCATGAGACTCCGGTCCATATTTCCACCACTGTTTACACATCCACCATTTACTGCTTTATTTCCTTTTCTGTTGCTATCACCATTACTATTCCCATTTGTGTTTTGATCCTTTGCAAACTACAAGGCCAGAGAGATTGACAACCTCTCTGTACTCATTGGGAGCAAAGTTATTTGCTGTCTGTGCAGGTCGACGTCTTCTGCTAGCGCCAGAGCAGCGGACACCTATTTGTTGAACCTCGGAGTCCTCCTGGTTCGATAAACCTTACAGTCTCCGTGTAAGGGAAACTTGCTGCTGACTACATCTCAACCTTGCACTTGGGGTAACCAACGAGGTGGCAAGAAGCATATACATTCACTCGTCATCAGTAACAGGCCTCGGTTCCACACAGGAACAATCTCTTCAGTGTTGCTCAATCACTTAGGTTTCGGGTTTAGTTTGGGTGTTTGGGGTTTTCCTCACTTGATGATTTTCGCTCAAAATCCCCGAGGAATTGGGTTGCTCTAAATGACAAGTGTCAGTTTCTCTCGGAGCAGCCAACCAGCTAGTGGTTGTAGGCGATGGCTATTTATAGCCTGGGAGCATCCCGACATGATATGACATTAATGCCCTTAATGATATGACCGTTGGGTGGATAAGGTTTGGGACAGGTGGCGCACGGCGCAGCAACGGTCGGAACTTTGAACTGTGGAAGTCCTCATGTATCTCATATTCCTCACTGGAGGATCTGGTAGTTGCAGGTTTGAGTTGAGCATCATGAGGAAATTCATTTCATAGTTTTACCTTGACCCCCTTTAACAGTACGGTGTTCCTATGACTCAAGAATGAAGAAAATTAAACAGAAAGAGTAAATCTTCAAGCTTCAAAGTGTTTAGAGCATTTTCTTCAGGACACACCGAATTCCTCATCTTCAATATCTTCTTGAGGAATATCAATTTCTTTGCAATTTCTTCGCAATCAAAGTCTTCAAGGAATGACCAAAGTCTTCTTGAGGAATAACTCAAACTCTTCACCGACTTATAGAGCCTCTATACACTCACAAACATATCAGTCTCTTAACCTATAAGTTTTCAATCCACCAAAATCACTAAGGGGCACTAGATGCACTTGCAATCTCCCCCTTTTTGGTGGTTGATGACAAACGGGTTAAGTTTTCAACAGAGATAAAAATATGAAGTGTAAGTACAGAGTTTGAGGAATTTGATTGCAAGATATAGAGAAACTCCCCGTGAAGATGTGCATATATGAGGAAATTTCTTTGGACTACAAATGCACATTGATGATTTATATCATGGAGATCTCCCTCTATATCTTGTAATTCATGCATGCATTTGACATATAGTATGAGGAATTTGAAATGCATGATGAAAAATGGTGTATCATGAATTTCAGCATGCATGCATTTAATTAACTTGAGGAATAAGCATGCGAGGAAAAACGTTCAAAAGTAGCAGACCACCATCGGGCTTAAGTTACAACCCATTAGAACAAAAACTTCAGAAGAACGAGAGTTTGTAACTTAATAAAGTTTATAAGCCCATAAAGTAGACCTGCTTGAAGACTAACTCAGATTTCTCCCACTTTGTCATCAAGTGATAAAAGGGAAAAAAGCTCAGGACTAATGCCCCAGAAGAATTTCAACTTGTTGATGGAGGAGGAGCACGAGTATTCTTCGGGTCAATCGTTGATGTTGGGCCGGTAGCAGTGTCGTCAACTTCTCCATCTTCATGAGCAGAGCGATATGAAGAAATTGAACTGGCCTCCAAGTCAACAACTACGATCTTCTTGAACTTCGTTTTGGGTGTCCATGACCAGTCAAAGTTCTGAATGAACTCCATTTCTTCCAGCTCCTTAGGAGTTTCGAGGTGTGACAGTGTGGCCCATGTGCGACCAAATACCTCATGAAGATAGTAGTGGTTTTTCTTCACGGCTTTCTGAGTTGCATTGAGGGTTTTCACAATGGAGCCAAACTTACGCTTTATCAAATTATGATTCCGATTCACTTTCTGATGAAGACCGAGTAGAAGTTCTCGGTTAGTCATCACCTGAGGATTTGAAGGACTTGGTGGTTTTTCTCTTCCTTCAGACTCTTGTGTAGTAGTGACATCATATGATGAAAATGATGCGGAATTGCGAAATTGACCATTGATACGGTCATTTTGCATCATGCTTTCATGTTGATATTTATTGCTTTTTGGGCTGTTATATTACTTGTGGTACCATATTTATGCCTTTTCTTTCTTATTTTGCAAGGATTATTTGAAGAGGGAGAATTCAGGCAGCTGGAATTCTGGACTCGAAAAGGAGCAAATCCTAGTCCACTATTCTGCACATCTCCAAATGCCGTGAAAATTTACGTGGATTTTTTTTGGAATATAATAAAAATACTGGGCGAAAGAACTACCAGAGGGGGCCACCAGGGCTCCACAAGCCCACACTCCGCCACCACCCCCTAGGTGCGATGGGCAAACTTGTGGGCTGCCTGAAGGCCCACTAGCCCCCCTCTTTTGCTATATGAAGCGTCTTGGTCTGGAAAAAATCAAGGGGGATATTTTTCGTGGTTTCGCCGCCGCCATGAGGCGGAACTTGAGCAGATCCAATCTAGAGCTCTGGCAGGACGATCCTGCCGGGGAAACTTCCCTCCCGTAGGGGGAAATCATCGCCATCGTCATCACCAACACTCCTCTCGTCGGAGGGGAGGCATCTTCATCAACATCTTCATCAACACCATCTCCTCTCCAATCCCTAGTTCATCTCTTGTAACCAATCTTCGTCTCACGACTACGATTGGTACTTGTAAGGTTGCTAGTAGTGTTGATTACTCTCTGTAGTTGATGCTAGTTGGATTACTTGGTGGAAGAGTTTATGTTCAGATCCTTTATGCTATTCATTACACCTCTGGTCATGATTATGATTATGTCTTGTGAGTAGTTACTTTTGTTCCTGAGGACATTGGATCAATCACTTCTGCTTTCTAGACGGTTATTCAGGTTTCTCACAAATACCTGTTGCACAATCTGATCAAGAGAAAACCACTTTCACCTGCCCATTCGGTACCTTTGCCTATAGACGTATGCCTTTTGGCTTATGTAATGCACCTGCCACCTTCCAAAGATGTATGATGGCTATATTCTCTGACTTTTGTGAAAAGATTGTTGAGGTTTTCATGGATGAATTCTCCGTTTACGGGTCTTCCTTTGACGATTGCCTCAGCAACCTTGATCGAGTCTTACAGAGATGCGAAGAAACCAACCTCGTCTTGAATTGGGAGAAGTGCCACTTTATGGTTAATGAAGGTATCGTATTAGGAGACAAAATCTCTGAAAGAGGCATTGAAGTTGATAAGGCTAAGGTTGATGCACTTGAGAAAATTCCTTGCCCCACATATATCAGAGGTATACAAAGTTTCCTAGGTCATGCTGGTTTCTATAGAAGGTTAATTAAAGACTTCTCTAAGATTTCTAGGCCTCTTACCAACCTCTTGCAGAAGGATGTTCCTTTTGTTTTTAATGAGGATTGTGAGGAAGCCTTCCAAATACTTAAGAAGGCTTTGATAACCGCACCTATTGTTCAACCACCTGACTGGAACTTGCCCTTTGAAATCATGTGTGACGCTAGTGATTATGCTGTTGGTGCTCTTCTAGGACAGAGAGTTGACAAGAAGTTGAATGTCATTCACTATGCTAGTAAAACTCTAAAAAGTTCCCAAAGAAACTATGCCACTACGGAGAAGGAATTTTTAGCAGTCGTGTTTGCACGTGAAAAGTTCAGATCTTACATAGTTGACTACAAAGTCACTATTCACTCTAATCATGCTGCTATTAAGTACCTCATGGAGAAGAAGGATGCTAAGCCTAGGCTTATCAGATGGGTTCTCCTGCTACAGGAATTTGATTTGCACGTCGTTGACCGAAAGGGTGCTGATAACCCTGCAGCAGATAACTTGTCTAGGCTAGAGAATGTCCTTGATGACCCACTACCAATTGATGACAGCTTTCGTGATGAGCAATTAAATGTCATCCGCACTTCACTTAGTGCACCGTGGTATGCTGATTATGCAAACTATATCGTAGCCAAATACATACCACCCAGTTTCCCTTATCAACAAAAGAAGAAATTCTTCTTTGATTTGAGACACTACTTTTGGGATGATCCTCACCTTTATAAGGAAGGAGAAGATGGTGTTATTAGACGTGTCATTCCGAAGCCTACGGAGGACACCATGCTGGAGATAGAACTGCCCATAAGGTGTTGCAATCAGGTTTCTATTGTCCCACTCTCTTCAAGGATGCTCGCAAGTTTGTCTTGTCTTGTGACGAATGCCAAAGGATAGGGAACATCAGTAAGCGTCAGGAAATGCCTATGAACAATTCACTTGTCATTGAACCATTTGATGTGTGGGGCTTTGATCATATGGGACCCTTCCCGAGTTCCAATGGGTACACTCACATGTTAGTTGTTGTGGATTACGTTACTAAGTGGGTAGAAGCTATCCCCACTAAAAATGCTGGTGACCACACCTCTATTAAGATGCTTAAAGAAGTCATATTCCCAAGATTTGGAGTCCCTAGATACTTGATGACTGATGGCGGTTCACACTTCATTCACGGTGTTTTCCGCAAGATGATCTTCACCAATTCCCTTTCTGGATTTGTCTTGGCTACCGTCACATGCTTAGGAAATATCTGTATTCATATATCAACTTGGAGTTGAGTACTTATGCTTTATTGTTGTTGACTTTACCCTTGAGGTAAACCGTTGGGAGGAAAAACTATAAGGCCCTATCTTCCTCTGTGTCTAGCTGAAACTTTGACACCATGAGTACCACGTGAGTTGTAACAATTGTGGAAAACAAAAGAGATGATTGAGTATGTGGGGTTTGCCTTACGAGCTCTTATTTGACTCTTTCTGATGTTGTGATAAATTGCAATTGCTTCAATCACAATCGACTATTGTTGGTTACTTCTCGGTAAGGTTTTTGCTTCATGCTTTGCTTTGTGAAGGAATTGTTATTTCCCATAAGAATCTTTATGATGTATTGTTGTTCTATGTGTGATCATGATGCCCTCATGTCCGTATTATGTTTTATCGACACCTTCGCCCCCAAACATGTGGACATGTTTATGGAACTTGGTTTTCGCTTGAGGACAAGCGAGGTCTAAGCTTGGGGGATTTGATACTTCCATTTTGCATCATGCTTTCATGTTGATATTTATTGCTTTTTGGGATGTTATATTACTTGTGGTACCATATTTATGCCTTTTCTCTCTTATTTTGTAAGGATTATTTGAAGAGGGAGAATTCAGGCAGCTCGAATTCTGGACTGGAAAAGGAGCAAATCCTAGTCCACTATTCTGCACATCTCCAAATGCCCCGAAAATTTACATGGATTTTTCTGGAATATATTAAAAATACTGGGCGAAAGAACTACCGGAGGGGGGGCACCAGGGCCCCACAAGCCCCCACTCCGCCACCACCCCTGGTGGCGGTGGGCAAGCTTGTGGGATGCTTGAAGGCCCACTAGCCCCCCTATTTTGCTATATGAAGAGTCCTAGTCTGGAAAAAATCAAGGGGGAGATTTTTCGTGGTTTCGCCGCCGCCACGAGGAGGAACTTGAGCAGATCCAATCTAGAGCTCCGGTAGGACGATCCTGCCGGGGAAACTTCCCTCCCGGAGGGGGAAATCGTCACCATCATCATCACCAACACTCCCCTCGTCGGAGGGGAGGCATCTTCATCAACATCTTCATCATCACCATCTCCTCTCCAATCCCTAGTTCATCTCTTGTAACCAATCTTCGTCTCACGACTCCGATTGGTACTTGTAAGGTTGCTAGTAGTGTTGATTACTCTTTGTAGTTGATGCTAGTTGGATTACTTGGTGGAAGAGTTTATGTTAAGATCCTTGATGCTATTCATTACACCTCTGGTCATGATTATGATTATGTCTTGTGAGTAGTTACTTTTGTTCCCGAGGACATGGGATAAGCCATGTTAATAATAGTCATGTGAATTTGATATTCGTTCGGTATTTTGATATGCTATATGTTGTTTTTCCTCTAGTGATGTTATGTGAACGTCGACTACATAACACTTCACCATATTTGGGCCTAGAGGAAGGCATTGGGAAGTAGTAAGTAGATGATGGGTTGCTGGAGTGATAGAAACTTAAACCCCAGTCTATGTGTTGCTTCATGAGGGGCTGATTTGGATCCACTAGTTTAACGCTATGGTTAGACTTTGTCTTAATTCTTGTTTTGTAGTTGCGGATGCTTGCGAGAGAGGTTAATCATAAGTGGGATGCTTGTCCAAGTAAGGGCAGTACCCAAGCGCCGGTCCACCCACATATCAAACTATCAAAGTAACGAACGTGAATCATATGAGCATGATGAAACTAGCATGACAGAAATTCCCGTGTGTCCTCGGGAGTGTTTTTCCTCCTATAAGACTTTGTTCAGGCTTGTCCCTTGCTACAAAAGGGATTGGGGCTCATTCTGCAACGTTGCTACTACTTGTTACTTGTTACTCTTTGCTTGCTACGTTTCACCTCGCTACACAATCACTTGTTACCGCTACTTTCAGTGCTTGCAGTTATTACCTTGCTGAAATCCGTTTACCACAGCCTTCTGCTCCTCGTTGGGTTCGACACTCTTACTTATCGAAAGGACTACGATTCATACCCTATACTTGTGGGTCATCAACCATCTAGTGGTCAATTGTCATCGTCAATCACACGCTTGCCTTTGCCCTCAATTGGTTCAAATGTTTTCTTGATGACTTTGAGAGGAGGTAGATAGCTGAGGTTATTCTGATGATCATCCATATAATTGATACCTGATCTGTTCGTGATGAATCTCATAAGCCATGTCGCATATATCTTGAGCTCATGTGGTGACAAAGCATTGTTGGTCAATGTCCTCAGGAAGAAATCATGAAGATTTATGGGAATGCCATGGACGATGTTGAAAAGCATATTCTTCATGATCCCTGTCGTGGGAATAAACCTGCCAATATAGGTGTACGGTACGAATGAGAGGGCAGAGTCCTAGCTACGACAAGATTGTACGCAAGATGTATGAGTTCCGGCCCCTCTCTTGGAGGTAACAGCCCTACGTCTCAGGTGCTCACGAGCTCTTGCGGGGTGGTTTTGTGTAATACGGGGGGTACGAACCCTTGTGCCAGAGGGGAGGGGTGGCTTATATAGAGTGCACCACCTCTCATCAGTACCTCGGCATCTAAGGGCTCGATCAATATGAGTTTAAAGATATATGTTACTGATAACGTAAGTGGGTAATAAATGTTACTAAAGACCATTGGTTGAATGTGTTTCCGTTGGCAGTCGTGGGTAACTGTTGATTTTTGGTACAGACTGGAATTCTTTCGAGTGCAACTGGGTTGTCGATTGGATATAGAATTAATCCGAGTGCCAATGCGCCGAGTGACCTTTAAGTACTATCTTCATCCAGTCGTGCCTTCTGTCCGACTCTTGGCCTAATAATGAGGTGTCCTTGGGTAGGACATTTAGGTCAGGCCTATGACCCTACCCTAGGTACATATCCCCGTCATTAGCCCCCGAATGGATCGGGGTCTGAGTGAGGAAGGGGTCATCATGAGTTCTTGTCGAGTCATTCTGATCTTGGTCCTTTTCCTGGGATTGACAAAACTTTGGGTTGACCGAAATCTTCATCATTCGCCTTGATCGATTATGTTTTGAAGTTTGCCCAAGTGGTTTCAGATGCTTGGGCTTACTCCGAATGACTAATGGGATCTTTTGATGTGACTGCTCACTGCGGCTGGTCCGGATCTTCCGGGATTCGAAATTTTGGTTTCTGCGCGCCTCGCGGTGATGACGCAACTATCGGGCAAGTTGAGCAACGACGCATCGATTATTGCACCGTTATCCTCGCCACACGTCATGTCCCCACTGATAGCGGGATATGTTGAGATCTAGAGGTCCCACCAGTCGATGACTTAGTCGGTTGCTTATATAAATGGAACCGTGGCTAGGGTTACGGCTGCGCCTTGATCTTTTCTTGCTCTTCTTCCTCCTTAGCCTCGCCAGCCTTGCTCAATCTTCTCCTCGCTGCCACAGCCATGACGAAAGGCAAAACCTCCCAGCTCGAGTGTGCCAAGAAGGGCGGCAAGGCAAAAAGATCTGGTCGGACCGCATTGCCGCCAGGGTGGATACAGGGGGATTTTCTCCCGTCCACTGTGACGAGGGAGGATGTTTTGGATCTTGTGGAACACGGGATGGTGGCAGAGAAATCATGGAGGCTGCCAGAGGGGGAGCTTGAACGAGCACCTCGTGAGGGCGAAGGTGTCCTCCTCACTACTCATGTCGAGCGAGATTTTTCTCTTCCTCCACATCCATTATTTCGTGCTTTCCTCTTCTATTTCAGGATTCAACTCCATCATCTCCCTCCCAACACTGTCGCATACCTCTCTGCATTCATCACCTTGTGTGAGTGCTTCTTGGGCTGCCCTCCTCATTGGGGTTTGTTCAAGAAAATATTTACTGCTCGGTCTTAGACAGTGAAGAAAGCAAATCCTGGGGACACCGGACCAACGTTATCCAGTTGTGCGGTGGCCTAAAAATTTAGAAGAGGAATAGGATTACCTATCCTCTGATGACTCTCCCTGAATCGGTTAGGAACTGGAAGTCGTTATGGTTTTACTGCAATGATATTGGCTCCCCAAACATGTCGACTGGCCTTCCCCCCTTTACCTTAGATCGTTCGGCTGCCCCTAGGATATTGACCATATTCGAGGATGAAAAGGCAGAAGTGGAGATGTTGGCGGGTGAAGTGATCAACTTGGTCAGAAACGGGCTAACTGGTTTGGATCTATTGGAGACATTTCTCACTCGGTGCATCCAGCCTCTTCAAGCAAGGGACCATGCCATGTGGCATTACAATGGTTCCGAAGACTCCACTTGGTGGCACCTAGAGGAAGTAGATGAGGAGACGGTAAGCCAGTGGATCAGAAGCATCACTGGTCCTTGCGACAATCTAGACGAGTCGCGCCCTATTTTGCTGAGAATAAGCCACAGAAGCTGGTATGTTGCATCTTTTCTAATTGTATTTATGTCTTTGTCGAGTGGCTTTGTATTCATCCAACTGACTCTGTTACCTTTGAGCTTTGCAGGAATGGACCAACATGTACTCTCCTGTGCCCAATGGGGATCAGTTCGACCTTGGGGGAGAGAGTGAAGGTGAGAGTGCTGATAGTGAATATGCAGATGACAGCAAAGAGAGCAAAGACGTTTCAGAAGACAGTGAGCAAGAAGAACAATCTCCTCCACGCCGAGAACCATGAACCAAGCAATGCCATGACCCATTAGCTGCACCAAGTAGAACAGTCGCCTCTAGTAGAAGAAGCATGAAGCGGGACCGAGTCGTCGCACCTGACTCTGCAGAGAAGGCTGCAAAACAACCAAAGCCTAATGCACCAAAACTTCGGAAGGCTTTACCGCGAATGAGAATCGCCGTGCCGGTTGCCTCAGCGTAAGCGCTTGTCTTTTTTATCTTGCCATGGTGTCTTTTCAAACTTCTGTTGATAGAGTGACATTTGTTTGTCAGTGCTCCTACTTCGGTGTCGACTCCTGTCGAGACGAGAGAGGACTGCATGGACCTGGACGTAGTGGATCAGCCTCCGCCTCGACCAGGTATGATCAACCTTAGCCTCACTCGATTTAATATATTAGATCAGGACTGATTTAACCATCACTATTTTAGCTTCGAGTGTCATTTTCTTGGATGATGATCCAGAGCCTCAACACACAGCTATGGACCACACTCCTGCTGAGCCAGTCACAACTGCATTGGAGATGCCTGTGTAGCCCGTGTCGGCCGCTCCTCCAGTCGGTTCAGATACTATGTCGACGGCCCCTCCGACTGGATCAACTGTCGTGATGACTGTGCAGAGTGCTCCTCTAGCAACCCAAGCTACCCTTGTCGTGATGCCCACCCCTTCATCAGTTGCATTCTCTATAAATCGTGTCCCATAGGACCAGACTGGTGGTGCCAAAGAGGCGATGATCCAAGCCACTCTGATGATGCAACACACAAAGGAGGTGTTTGAGGCCAGCAAACTGGCGTATGACGCCAGCTCGGCACTTGAAGCAGACATCCGAGTAAGTTGCACTGTAAGTTATTTTCTGATTGAGTCTTGTTTGTCAATCCGATTGGAATGTTGTCGACCTTGTCAATCTTGCTTTATTACTTTACACCCACTCGGGGTTTGCCATGTAGTAGGTAGTCTTTACTCAAGTGGGGGCACGCTTAGTGAACCCACTGGGTGTAGCCCGTGAGACTGTTGTTGAATTCTTGCATCATCAGGAGTCTGAAGTTGAGATGTATATTCTATTTGTGACTCGGCCAGGTCGGACCTGGTCGAGTGTTTTTGTCATCCAGTGGGGGCACTCTCAGTGCACCCACTAGGTGTAGTCCTCGAGACCGTTGTCGAGTGCTTGTCTCGGCAATGGTCTTATGAAGAATTAGTAAACAGAGGACTCGGGCAAATAGGTCTGGCCGAGTAATTTTGTATCCAGTGGGGGGCGCTAAGTGCCCCCACTGGGTGTAGTCCCCGAGACTAGTGTCAATCGTGTACAAAGGGGAGTAGTCTGAAGAACTTGGGTGGGTGCGGCGGGCCGCTAACTGTCGAATGACTTGTATTTTTTCACTCGGGAGTAGAAAAATAATTGTGTTGAATGACTTGTATGTTTCCACTCGGAAGTAGAAAAAATAATAGTGCCGAGTGGCTTGTATTTTTTCACTCGGAAGTAGAAAAAATAATATTGTCGAATAGCTTGTATTTTTCCACTCGGAAGTAGAAAAATGATTATGCTGATTGTAACTATTACTTTTCCCCTCGGATGTTTTTCAGAAGGCGTGCGAGATTGGTTCGCATTATACTCAACTAGAATCTGAGCAGAACCAACTGAAGCTGGAACGTGATGCGATGCAAAAGGTGCTGGAAGACAAGGATCTAGTCCTTGCCAAGCTGAAGGAGAAGTCCAAAGCTGATGAACTGAAGCTTGCGGACTTTGACAAGTTGATGGCATAGAATGAAAAGATGAGGAATGAAAGAGATGAATGGGCGAAGAAGCTGAACTCCATGGCAAAAAGGGGAAATGCCATAGAAATGTCTGTAAATAATTTCATGTCGAAGATGCTGGCGTCTCTCATTGGTATGTTCCATGTGCCGAGTGAGTCTTTACACTTTTCGTCAACTGACATGCAGCTTATGCTTCATTTCTCTTCTTCCACAGAGTTTTGTACTGACTTCGAAAAAGAGACCTTCAAGGTCGAGCCATACTTGGACCCCATCAAGTTTCCTGTTCCTGATGATTTAGCCATAAGCATGTATCGCCTCAACTGTTGCCTCGTGAAAGTTCAAGGATACTTCACTCGACTGCGAGTTGCTGTAGGAGGAATCGGCAAAGAGCTATGGCTTGAAGATACGTTCCTCGTCGATCTGGAAGCTATGATGGAGTGCTTGGGCCGAGTCCCTGAGAGAGTCCTAGCGTGGAAGAAATCTGCTGCTCGGTGTGGAGCTGATGTCACTCTTTCTCTCGTCAGGGTCCACTGTAAGGAGGCGAGGGAGGAGAAACTGAAGATGCTCCAAGTAGCCAACACCAAGAAGCTCCAGTTCGAAGATTTTATGGAGACTTTCATCAGTGTTGCAACTCGCATCGCTGACGGAATCGATCTCGATACCTTTGTCGAGTCAGCAAGCCGTGGAGGTCCTTGAAGAGAAAAACTGGTGTTTATTCCAAAAAACTTTAAATTTGCCTCGGTATGCCGAGTGGTCTATGTATCGTTTAAACTTCGTTCAGGTGCTGATCTCGAGTACTTTATGGCCACACGTATAACTTTGATCCATGATGAGCTCTTTTGAATCTATCTGTGTTTGATATTTGCAAGATTTGCTTGATTTCTTAGGAGTGAATAGATTGCTATTCATTCGGAACAAAGTTTTTTACTTAGGTGAATCATGTCCACCTAAGCCCCCGAGTGTAAGAATTGCTCTTCACTCGGAGTACGTTTCATACTTAAGAGAAGACTCGTTCACGGTTAAGTGTCCGAGTGGATTTTTTTATCCGCTTGGAAGGGTTTGTTTACTTAGGCGAATCTTGTTCGCAGCTAAGCCCTCGAGTGTGAGGATCGCTCTCCACTCGGAGAACATTTCATACTTATGCGAAGACTGGCTCGCAGCTAAGGATCCGAGTGGACAGTTTTTATCCACTCGGAAGAGTTTGTTAACTTAGGAAAATCTTGTTCGCAGCTAAGCCCCCGAGTGGGAGGATCGCTCTCCACTCGGAGTACGTTTCATACTTAGGTGAAGACTGGTTTGTAGCTAAGCGCCCCAGTGGATAGTTTTTATCCACTCGGAAGAGTTTGTTAACTTAGGCGAACCTTGTTCGCAGCTAAGTCCCCGAGTGTGAGGATCGCTCTCCACTCGGAGAACGTTTCATACTTAGGCGAAGACTGGTTCACAGCTAAGCGCCCGAGTGGATAGTTTTTATCCACTCGGAAGAGTTTGTTAACTTAGGCGAATCTTGTTCGCAGCTAAGGCCCCGAGTGGGAGGATCGCTCTCCACTCGGAGTACGTTTCATACTTAGGCGAAGACTGGTTCGTAGCTAAGAGCCCGAGTGGATAGTTTTTATCCACTCGGAAGAGTTCGTTAACTTAGGCGAATCTTGTTCGCAGCTAAGCCCCTGAGTGGGAGGATCGGTCTCCACTCGGGGTACGTTTTTTGGACGTGTAGCCACTCGACCGGAATCGACTAAAACTAAGGAAGTTATTATATGGACAAGCAACTTCATTCAGCAAACTTTGTCTGTTACATCGAATAGACTGGTAATCAAGTATAAAAACGCTTCAGTAGATCCCCATTCCATGCACGCGGTTCGTCTATCCTCTTCTGAAGATTGTAGAGTCAGTAAGCTCCATTGTTTAACATCTTTGTAATGATGAAGGGTCCTTCCCAAGCAGGAGCGAGCTTATGAGGACGTTGCTGATCCACTCGGAGTACCAGATGCCCTTCATGGAATGCCTGATTCTTTACATGCCTTGAATGGAAATGTCGCAAGTCATGTTGATAAATCGTAGATCGAACCAGCGCCATCTCGCGTTCCTCCTACAGAAGATCTACTCCATCTTGACGTGCTTGTTCGGCTTTGGCTTCTGAATAAAAATCCTCTCGGGGGGGAGGGGGAACTGTGAATCAAGTCACTCGGTAGAACAGCTTCGGCTCCATAGGCCAAGAAGAAAGGAGTTCGCCCTGTCGACCTATTCGGTGTTGTCCTCGAACTCCAAAGAACAAATGGTAGCTCAGTCACCCAAGCGCCTGCAGCATACTCAACGTCTCGTATGAGTCGAGGCTTTAATCCTTGTAAGATCAGACCATTTACTTGCTCTGCTTGACCGTTGGTTTGCGGGTTAGCAACGGATGCATAATCCTCTCGGGACCCTTGGTTAGTGCAGAAACGTCTGAACTCATCCGAGTCTAAGTTTGATCCATTATCTATGATGATGCTATGCGGGACTCCATACCGGAATGTAATTTCTTTCACAAACTTGATGGTTGTGCGGGCATCTAGCTTCTTGATTGGCTTGGCTTCAATCCATTTGGTGAACTTGTCGACTGCGACGAGCAAGTGTGTGAAACCACTCTGACCTGACCGGAAAGGTTCGGCCATGTCCAAACCCCATACGGCAAACGGCCAAATGAGAGGAATCGTCTTCAGGGCTGATGCAGGTTTGTGAGATAAGTTGGAGTAGAACTGATAGCCTTCACAAGGGTCGATGAGGTCTTTGGCCATTTCATCAGTGCGAGGCGAGAAGAATCCAGATCGGCATTCTTTGGCAACAATGGTCCAAGAGGACGCATGATGACCACAAGTCCCCGACTGGATTTCTTCCAAAATCAGTTGGCCCTCCTCAGGGCAGATACATCATTGGGCTACACCAGTCATGCTTTCTTTGTAAAGTTGATCGCCCATTACTGTGAAGGCCTTTGACCTGCGGACAATCTGTCGGGCTTCATCTTCGTCTTCTGGCAATTCTCGCCTTACAATGTATGCAATATATGGTACTGTCCAGTCAGGAGTAATCACCAAAACTTCCATGATAAGGTCAACGACTGTTGGAACATCAACTTCAGTCTGATCAGAAGTACCTGTTGGCTATGGGAGCTCTTCAGTGAAGGAATCCTCTTGCACAGACGGAGTGTGCAAGTGTTCCAAACATACATTGCTGGGTATAGGTTTCCGAGTAGATCCGATCTTAGCCAATTCATCAGCTCCCTGGTTCTTCAGTAGGGGTACATGATGTAGTTCTAAGCCTTCAAACTTCTTCTCCAGCTTCCTCACTGCATTACAATAACCTGTCATGGTAGGGTTCCGAACGTCCCACTCCTTCATCACCTGATTTACCACTATGTTTGAGTCGCCGTAAACCATCAGGCGCCGGACGCTAAGTGAGATGGCCATACGCAACCCGTAAAGGAGGGATTCATACTCAGCTTCGTTGTTGGATAAATCAAAGTGGATCTGAAGGACCTAGTTAAGTTTGTTGCCTTTTGGAGACACCAATACCACACCAGCACCGGATCCATTTAGCATTTTGGATCCATCAAAGAACCTAGTCCAATGCGCCGAGTGAATCGGTGCAGGCTATTGCTGTTCCACCCACTCGGCCATAAAATCAGCCAAGGCCTGAGATTTAATGGCTTTCTTTGCTTCAAACTTGATATCCAAATACAATAGTTCCATAGCCCATTTGGCCACTCGGCCCGTTGCATCCCGATTGTGAAGGATCTCTGATAGGGGAGCATCGCTGACGACCGCTATGGAGTGATCTTGAAAGTAATGTGCCACTTTTTTTGCTGTCAAATATATTCCATAAAGAAGCTTCTGATAATGGGGATACTTTTGCTTCGAAGGAGTAAACACTTCTGAAATATAATAGATTGGACGTTGAACCTTGTAGGCTTTGCCTTCTTCTTCTCTCTCGATTGTCAGGACTGTAGTGACGATTTGATTGGTGGCTGCGATGTATTGGAGCAGTGGTTCTTTGGTGTGCGGAGCAGCAAGCACCGGCTGGGTGGAAAGCAGAGCTTTGAGCTCTACAAACGCTGCTTCTGATTCATCATTCCACTCGAATACATCTGAATTCTTCATCAATCGGTACAAAAGCAATGCCTTCTCATCGAGACGAGATATAAACCGACTCAATGCTGCAAGATATCCTATAAGTCTCTGCCCATCATGGACTCGCACAGGGCTCTGCATTCTGACCATGGCGCCAATCTTCTCAGGGTTAACGTTGATCCCTCATTCGGAAACGAGAAAACCGAGTAACTTACCCCCAGGAACGCCAAAAGTGCACTTAGCAGGATTGAGCTTGATGTCATATTTTCTCAAATTGGCAAATGTTTCTGCCAAGTCAGTCAGCAGGTCAGAACCTTTCCGCGACTTGACAACAATATCATCCATGTATGATTCAATATTTCGACCAATCTAGTTGAGCAGACACTTCTGGATCATGCGCATGAAGGTTGCACCAGCATTCTTCAGACCGAAAGGCATAGTGATGTAACAATAACACCCAAAAGGGGTGATGAAGGTTGTTTTTATTTCATCTCGACCAAACAGACGGATCTGATGGTAACGAGAGTAAGCATCCGAAAAAGACAAACGCTTGCATCCCGCAGTTGAATTGACAATCTGATCAATGCGGGGGAGCGGAAAGTGGTCCTTCGGACATTCCTTATTAACGTTTTTGAAGTCGATACACATGTGAAGTGAATTATCCTTCTTAGGAACCATGACAACATTCGAGAGCCACTCGGAGTGGTAAATCTCCCGGGTGAATTTGGCTTCCAAGAGCTTCGCTACCTCCTTGCCGATCGCCTTCCTCTTCTCTGACGCAGATCATCGCAGGCGCTCCCTGACTCGCTTCGCCTACGGATCCACTCGCAAATGGTGCTCAGCCAGCTCCCTTGGTACACCCGACATGTCAGCAGGCGTGCATGCGAAGATGTCCCAGTTCTCACGGAGGAACTGGATGAGCTCGGCTTCCTATTTGCTGTCGAGTGTCGTTGATATGTTGGTTGGAGCTGCATTGGGATTAGTCATATGAATGTTCACTGCTTTGACCTCTCTTGCCGACTGAAAAGCGGACTCAGAAGCTGGCTTCTTAGAGCGCATTATGTCAGCTGGATCGGCGGTCCTCCGGTACTCTTCCAATTCTACCACGGCCATCTCCTGATCTACAATCTTTTTCCCTTGCTGCAAACACTCTTCGGTCTCTACCGATTGCCGGAAACAGTGATAACCCCTTTAGGGTGTGGCATCTTCATCTTTAGGTACACATAATATGGTCGGGCCATGAAACGTGCATAACCAGGATGACCCAGAATAGCATGATATGCACTCTCGAAGTCCACCACCTCAAATGTTAGCTTCTCTTTGTGAAAATTACGGTTGGAGCCAAAAATAAATCCGGTCCGATCTGGCCGAGTGACTTGGCCTTCTTCCCTGGGATTACTCCATGAAAGGACATGAAACTCTCGCTGAGTCGGGACATCGGAATGCCCATCCCCTTGAGGGTTTCTGCATATAAAATGTTGAGTCCACTCCCTCCATCCATCAACACTTTGTGGAGCCGAACACCTTCAACAACTCGGTCGACTACCAGAGCCTGGCGTCCTGGAGTCGGAACAACAGCTGGATGGGAGTCTGTGACCATTTTAGGTACGTTGGGGTGGTTGGTACTGCCATGTTGACCTCCCTGTTAATGACTTTCAATCGACTTTTGCTCTCTACGCTAGCAAAAATCATCAGGGTTGCATTGACCTTGGGGGAGGCCTCCTTGTCCTTATTATCTTCTTCTTCTTCGGGCTCTTTTCCACTTGACTGGCCCTTGAACTCTTGGACCAATAATCAACACTGTCGACTGGAACGCTTTGGGAAGAACAGGTTGCCTTGATCGTCTTTCTTCGTGTGAAAAACACATGGATGATCCAAAACATCTGACTGCATCTTGGATTTCTTCAGAAGGAATGGTGCTTTGGCCTTTCCCTTGAATTTTGCTGCCGCCAGAGCGGCTGCTTCTGCTGGGGTTGCAGCTTCAACCTTCCGCTTCTGTTTTCGATTGGAATTAGCATCAGTGTTGTCGACCGCTTTACCCTTGCCGCTACGGAGGCGGTCTTCTTCTTCCCCGTTTGCATAACGGGTGGCTATCTCCATCATTTTACTCACTGACATGTCGCCTGAGCGACCGAACTTCAGATACAACTCTCGATACCTGACACCTACCCTGAAGGCGCAGATTGTTTGGTGCTCGGTAACATTCTCCACCGTGTGGTGAAGGGTGGTCCAGCGCTGAATGTAATCACACAAGGACTCACTCGGCTTGTGTACGCAGTGTTGTAGCTCATAAAGGCCAGCAGGACGCTTGCATGTGCCCTCGAAAGTCTTGATGAACACTCGAGCCAGATATGCCCAACAGTATATACTTGAAGGGGCCAATTGATTCAACCATGCACGGGCCGAGCCATCCAGCATCAGGGGCAAGTGTTTCATTGCAACATTGTCGTTGCCGCCGCCAATCTGTACTGCAACTCGGTAATCATCTAACCAAGTCTCGGGCTTGGACTCGCCTGTGAACTTACTGACTCCAGTCGCCAACCTGAAGTTAGGAGGGATATCAGCGGAGCGGATTGCTCTACTAAAACACTCGGGACCAGAGAATGCGGTTCCACTTCCACTCGATTGATCTCTGTAAAGACCCTCACGGTAGGCTCTGCCTATGTCAATCCTTCTCTACGCAAGCACATCTCTTGCATCGAATCCGGGGTTCCGCTCATCACCGAACGGGCGCCGGTCATCATAGTGCCGGGACACATAAGAGCCGCTCCTCGGAGGAGAATGCACTCGACGGTGGTCATCACGGTGATGACAAGGGGGAAGCTGGTTCTGACCCTGGTCTCTGTGCTGATACTCTCGGTAACCTCCATCTCTGTAACACTGGGGTGAACCAGGACTGTATACGGACCGGACTGTCTCCGCCCTTGGTGAATTGCTATGAAATCTATTGATCGACTGTGAAACAGCCGAATTATGCTACTGTGCTGCTTGAAGCAAGGCACGAATCTGTTGTAAACCTCTGCCTGCCTCTGAATCTGAAGGCTGGATTGAATCTGCCATTTTGGATACGGCTGCGACATTAAGTACCGGAGTACAATATACCTTAGTATTGGCGCGATGGTCGCGTGACAAGAGTTGTTGCTGACACCGACTGGAAGTTTGATGACGGCGTCGACCAAGCCAAGATGATGGTTCGCCGACCTTGTGCTAGCCGCGACCGAACCCGGGTGGGCTCTCCGTGGATCCCGCCATGAAGACCTCTGCTGCTGGCTTGCAGCTCTCGCACTCGGAAGGAACCTTAGACTGGACTGATGTCGAGTGGATCGGGCTCTGAAGAGGTATAACAGACTCGATGGCTGCAACCTGAGGGGTCGACGGAGACAATGCCTGACGAGCTACCGCGTGCTTCACCCACCACTGGAGTCAGGAGCGACTGGATCGCTTGCGGTGACATAGAGCGGAGTGAAGAGCCGACAATGGGGTCGATGACTGTAGAAGTAGAACGCCGAAGGAGTTTGCACGGAAGTGCGTCCCTCCATGGACTGGAAGCATCTCGACGTCGAGTGGCGCTTCTGGGAGCCATGTCGAGTCGTCGGCGATGAAGATGAGGGCGCCGAAATGGATCTCACTACCCACGATGGAACTGTTGCCGGAAGACATGATAAAGAGTGAAAAATGCAACCTTGCCGGAAGTCGCTTAGACGCGTGCCCCATGGTGGGCGCCAACTGTCGTGGGAATAAACCTGACAGTAGAGGTGTAGGGTATGAATGGAGAGGGCAGAATCCTAGCTATGGCAAGATTGTATGCAAGATGTATGAGTTCATTCCCCTCTCTTGGGGGTAACAGCCCTACATCTCAGGTGCTCAGGAGCTCTTGAGGGGTGGTTTTGTGTAATAGACGGGGTGCGAACCCTTGTGCCATAGGGGAGGGGTGGCTTATATAGAGTGCGCCACCTCTCATCAATACCTCAGCATCTAAGGGCTCAATCAATATGAGTTTAAAGATATACGTTACTGATAATGTAAGTGGGTAATAAATGTTACTAAAGACCATTGGTTGAATGTCTGTCCATTGGAAGTCGTGGGTAACTGTTGATCTTGGGTACACACTGGAATTCTTCCGAGTGCAACTGGGTTGTCGATTGGATATAGAATTAATCTGAGTGCCAATGCACCGAGTGACCTTTAAGTACTATCATCATCCAGTCGGTGCCTTCCGTCCGACCCTTGGCCTAATAATAAGGTGTCCTTAGGTAGGACATTTAGGTCAGGCCTATGACCCTACCCTAGGTACATATCCCCATCAATCCCCACAACATCTTCTTTAGAATCATGTCCTTTGATAGGAGCAATGGAATATGACAAGATTCTGTAAAGTGTTCTTGGCACATACTTCAGTTCCTTGACGAGGAATTGAGTCCTTGGAGGCTTGCCAGGAGCTTGGGATTCATGAGGACTTCCATCAGATGATTTGGGATCTCTTTTTCATCATATAAACATTTGGCATCATGTGAGGGAATTGGAAATAGTAAATCACGAAGCAATTCAGTGGCTAGAGCTTTGAAGTGAGTGTTTTCTGCCATCCAGTCAAATACCCATGTGTTGACATCTTTGGAATCACTAGAGATGTGTAGAGTGGCATAGAATTGAAGAATTAGCTCTATGTTCCAATCACAGATGCCAATGCAGAATTGAAGCAGATCGGCATCTTGAAGAACATTCAACACAGGGGTGAAGCAAGGAATTTCTTCCATATCAGGATGAGGAACATGTGTGTGGTGGAAGATATTCATCTTGCCTACAAGTACATAGTAGTTGAGTTGTATCCTGGTCCACAACTTCCTGTGCCTCATGCAAAGTTTGTCATATGGATTTGCACCAATGAAGAAATGATGTTAATCATAGAACAGTTCCATCTGAAATTTTGGCCTCTTGGGGTATGGCTGGCAGGGCTTTGGTTGAAGATTCAGTTGAGGATTTTTAGCAGCCTAAGGAATTTGGGCCACCACAACACCAGTCTGAGGATTTTCAACTAGTGGTTCATCAGCAGTTTCTTCATTTTGTGTTGGTGCCGTTTCTTCAGGCACCTGTTCTTCACTCTGAGGAAATTGAATTTTCGGCACAACAGATTTTTCAATGTTTGCATTTTCATCAGTTGATGCACCTGATTCTTCTTCTCGAATAGATTTCATGGGAGTGCTCTTTTCTTCAGAGCCAGGGAGCACTTCAGTGACAGCAGGGGATTCGGGGATTTGATGAATTGGAGGGGCCATTGGAGAGCCTAGAACTCATCATGGATGACTAGCGTGGTGCAGCCAATCTCCACATCATCCTCCATTTCTTCAATTGTCATTTCACTGTTCTCAGCTGCTTGAGGAATTTCATCATCTTGAATTTCCTTATCGATGGGTGTGGATGTTGCAGAGCGATTTTCATCCATTATCTCATCCCTGTTTTGAATGACATATTCTTCACCAAATGGTACAATCATGTAATATGGTGCAACATTGAGAGGAGTTGCATCAATTGGAGCATATAAAGAAGCAGGCACAGTCTTCGGGCATTCTGTCTCTCAGGACTTTGAAGGTATTGAAGCTTTTCTCTTCTTAGCCTCTTTCTCAGGATTTGAAGGTGGCGCTCGGACCGCAACTCTTTTGTTATGCTCATCAATGCCATCAGAAGTGGCCTTTACAAACCTCACTTTGAAGCCTTTGCTCTCAGCTTGATAACTTGTGTATTTTCAGTGAGGGTTTTTAGCTCAGCCTGTGTGGAGACAAGTTGGTCTGGCGTCAAGGTTAGAAGATTTTGGAAACTTCTCCTTCTGAGACTTTGATCTCTAAGCTTGCTGGGCTTGCTGAGCCTTCCACTTTTCTTCAATGATGAATGAGGTGACTCTTGGAAATATGCCCTAGAGGCAATGATAAATAGTTATTATTATATTTCCTGTTTAAAAATAATCGTTTATTATCCATGCTTTAATTGTATTGAATGAAAACTTAGATACATGTGTGGATACATAGACAAAACAATGTCCCTAGCGAGCATCTAGTTGGCTAGCCAGTTGATCAAGGATAGTCAAGGTTTTCTGATTATGTGCAAGTGTTGTCACTCGATAACTGGATCACATCATTAGGAGAAGCATGTGATGGACTAGACCCAAACTATCAACGTAGTATATTGATCGTGTCGTTTTATTGCTATTGTTTTCTGTGTGTCAAGTATTTATTCCTATGACCATGAGATCATATAACTCACTAGCACCAGAGGATTACCTTGTGTGCATCAAACATCGCAACGTAACTGGGTGACTATAAAGATGCTCTACATGTATCTTCGAAGGTGTCCATTGAGTTAGTATGTATCAAGACTAGGATTTGTCACTCCGTGTGACGGAGAGGTATCTCGGGGCCCACTCGGTAATACAACATCACAAACAAGCCTTGCAAGCAATGTGACTAAGTGTAAGTCACATGATCTTGTATTACGGAACGAGTAAAGAGACTTGCTTGTAACGAGATTAAAATAGGTATACGGATACCGACGATCGAATCTCGGGCAAGTAACATACCGAAGGACAAAGGGAATGATATACGGGATTATATGAATCCTTGACACTGAGGTTCAACCGATATGATCTTCGGAGAATATGTAGGATCCAATATGGGCATCCAGGTCCCGCTATTGGATATTGACCGAGGAGTGCCTCGGGTCATGTCTACACAGTTCTCGAACCCGCAGGGTCTGCACACTTATGGATCGATGATGTTTATGTAAAGTTGAGTTATATGTGTGCTTACCGAATGTTGTTCGGAGTCCCAGATGAGATCACGGACGTCACGAGGGTTTTCGGAATGGTCCGGAAACGAATATTTATATATAGGATGGTTTCATTTGGTCACCGGAAAGTTTCGGGAAATTCCGACAGTGTACCGGGAGTGACGAATGGGTTCTGGGTGTTCACCGGGAGGGACCCACCCACCCGGGAGTGAGACCAAGACCCTAGGGTGGCGCACCAAGCCCCTAGTGGGCTGGTGGAGTCAGCCCAAGAGGGCTATGGCGCCACATAAGAAAATACCAAAAGAAAATAAGAAAAAAGGAAAGAGGGAGGTGGGAAGGAAGAGGAGGACTCCTCCTCCTAGCGGTCGGCGCACCTTGAGGCCTTGGGCCTCATGGCTAGCCCCTCCCCATCCTCCTATATATAGTGGTGGTTTAGGGCTTTTTGAGACACAACTTTGCGACGTGCAACTCAAACCTACACCACGTAGTTCTTCCTCTAGATTAGATTTCTACGGAGCTCGGGCGGAGCCCTGTAGGAATAGATCATCACCAACACCGGCGCGCCGTCACCCTTGCGGAGAACTCATCTACTTCTCTGTTCTCTCGCTGGATCAAGAAGGCCGAGATGGTCATCGAGTTGTATGTGTGCTGAACGCGGAGGTGCCGTCCGTTCGGCGGTAGATCGGAACGGATCGTGGGACGATGATGATTTGAATCACGAAGCTGTACCACTACATCAACCGCGTTTCTTAACGCTTCCCTCTTAGCGATCTACAAGGGTATGTGGATCCAATATCCTCTCGTAGATGGACATCACCATGATAGGTCTTCGTGTGCGTAGGAAATTTTTTGTTTCCCATGCAACGTTCCCCAACAGTGGCATCATGAGCTAGGTTCATGCGTAAATGTTATCTCGAGTAGAACACAAAAGGTTTTGTGGGCGTTGATGTTCGATTTGCTGCCCTCCTTAGTCTTTTCTCGATTCAGCGGTATTGTTGGATTTAAGCAGCCCGTACCAACATTACTCATACGCTTACGAGAGACTAGTTTCATCGACTGACATGCAACTCGTTGCATAAAGATGACTGGCGGGTGTCGATTTCTTCAACTTTAGTTGATTGGTTTTTGACCGTGGCGGTCCTTGGAGAGGTTAAATAGCAATTTTCACATCTCCATTGTGGTTTTTGCGGAAGTAAGATGCGATCATACTAGATACCCATAGCAGCCACGTAAAACCTGCAACAACAAATTAGAGGAAGTCTAACTTGTTTTTGTAGGGTATGCTTGTGATATGATATGGCCAATGACGTGATGTGATATATTGGATGTATGAGATGATCATGTTATAATAGTTAATATATACTTGCACATCGACGCTACGGCAACCGGCATGATCCATAGGGTTGTCTTTAAACTAACGTTTGTGTTTGCAGATGCGTTTACTATATTGCTAGGTCGTAGCTTTAGTAGTAATACCATAGATAGCACGACAACCTCGATGGCAACACATTGATGGAGATCATGATGATGGAGATCATGGTGTGGCGCCAGTGACAAGAAGATCACGCCAGTGCTTGAGTGATGGAGATCAAGAAGCACAAGATGATGGCCATATCATGTCACTTATGAATTGCATGTGATGTTAATCCTTTTATGCACCTTATTTTGCTTAGAACGACGGTAGCATTATAAGGTGATCTGTCACTAAAATTTCAAGACAAAATTGTGTTCTCCCCAACTGTGCACCGTTGCGACAGTTCGTCGTTTCGAGACACCACGTGATGATCGGGTGTGATAGACTCACCGTTCACATACAACAGGTGCAAAACAGTTGCACGTGCGGAACACTCGGGTTAAACTTGACGAGCCTAGCATGTGCAGACATGGCCTCGGAACACATGAGACCAAAAGGTCGAGCATGAATCGTATAGTTGATATGATTAGCATAGAGATGCTTACCACTGAAACTATTCTCAACTCACGTGATGATCGGACTTGAGTTAGTGAATTTGGATCATGTACCACTCAAATGACTAGAGAGATGTACTTTTTGAGTGGGAGTTTATTAATAATTTGATTAATTAAACTCTAATTGTCTTAAACATAGTCTAAGCCCATTTTGCAATATTTGTGTTGTAGATCAATGCCTCACGCAATAGTCACCCTGAATTTTAATACGTTCCTAGAGAAAGCTAAGTTGAAAGATGATGGAAGCAACTTTGTAGACTGGGCTCGTAATCTTAAGTTGCTCCTGCAAAGTGGGAAGAAGGACTATGTCATTAATGCTGCGCTAGGAGATGAACCACCCGCTACGGCTGACAAGGATGTTAAGAACGCTTGGTTAACACGTAAGAAGGACTACTCAGTAGTTCAATGTGCAGTCTTGTATGGCTTAGAGCCGGGACTTCAACGTCGCTTTGAGTGCCATGGAGCATATGAGATGTTCCAGGAGTTGAAGTTTATCTTTCAGAAGAACGCCCAGATCGAGAGGTATGAGACCTCCGATAAATTCTATACTTGCAAGATGGAGGAGAATTCGTGCGTCAGTGAACATGTGCTCAAAATGTCTGGGTACTCAAACCGTCTAGTTGAGCTAGGGATTGAACTCCCGCAAGAAGCTATCAGTGACAGAATTCTCCAATCACTGCCACCAAGCTACAAGAGCTTTGTGTTGAACTATAACATGCAAGGGATGAACAAGTCACCCGGCGAGTTATTCGCGATGCTGAAAGTCGCAGAGTCAGTACTCCAAAAAGAGCATCAAGTGTTGATGGTCAATAAGACCACTAGTTTCAAGAGGAACGGCAAAGGCAAGAAGGGTAAATCCAAGAAGAGCAGCAAGCATGTTGCCAATCCGACGAATAAACCCAAGGTTGGACCTAAGCCTGAAACAATGTGTTATTATTGCAAGGGACTGGGTCACTCGAAGCGCAACTGCCCCAAGTATTTGGCTGATAAGAAGGCGGCCAAGGAAAAATCAGGTATATTCGATATACATGTTATTGATAAGTACTTAACCAACTCTCGTAGTAGTACGTGGGTATTCGATACCGGTTCTGTTGCTCGTATTTGCAACTCGAAACAGGAACTGTGGAATAAACGAAGGTTGGCGAAAGATGAAGTGACGATGCGTGTGGGAAATGGTTCCAAGGTTGATGCAATCGTCGTCGGCACAGTTTCACTTTAATTACCATCATGATTAGTTATGAACTTAAATAATTGTTATTTAATGCCTGCATTAAGCATGAACATTATATCTGGATCTTGTTTATTACGAGACGGTTGGTCGTTTAAGTCAGAGAATAATGGTTGTTCTATTTGTATGAGTAATATCTTTTATGGTCATGCACCCAATGTGAGAGGATTGTTCATATTGAATCTTGATAGCGATGATGCACATATACATAACATGGAAACCAAAAGAGCTGGAGTTAACAATGATAGCGCCATGTTTTTGTGGCACTGCCGCTTAAGTCATATTGGTGTAAAGCGCATGAAGAAACTCCATTCCAATGGACTTTTGGAGTCACTTGACTTTGAATCGCTTGACATGTGCGAACCATGACTCATGGGCAAGATGACTAAGACTCCGTTCTCTGGAACAATGGAGCGTGCAAGTGACATGTTGGAAATCGTACATACCAATGTGTCCGGTCCGATGAGTGTGGAGGCACGCGACGGATATCGTTATTTTCTCACCTTCACTCACGATTTGAGTAGGTATGGATATATCTACTAGATGAACCACAAGTCTGAAACATTTGAGAAGTTCAAGCAATTTCAGAGTGAAGTTGAAATTCATCGTAACAAGAAGATCAAGTTCCTATGGTCTGATCGTGGGGGTGAATATCTAAGTTTCGAGTTTGGTGCTCACTTAAGACAACGTGGAATTGTTTCACAGTTGACACCGCCTGGAACACCACAGCGTAATGGTGTGTCCGAACGTCGTAATCGTACTTTGTTAGAAATGGTACGATCTATGATGTCTCATACCTATTTGCCGTTATCGTTTTGGGGTCATGCATTAGAGACTGCTGCATTCACTTTAAATAGGGCACCATCAAAATCCGTTGAGACGACACCATACGAACTGTGGTATGGCAAAATACCAAAGTTGTCGTTTCTTAAAGTTTGGGGATGTGATGCTTATGTCAAAAAGCTTCACCCTGAAAAGCTAGAACCCAAAGCGGAAAAGTGCATCTTCATAGGTTACCCAAAGGAGACAGTTGGGTACACCTTCTATCCCAAATCCGAGGGCAAAGTGTTTGTTGCTAAAAACGGAGCTTTTCTTGAGAAGGAGTTTCTCTCAAAAGAATTGAGTGGGAGGAAGATAGAACTTGATGAGGTTGTTGAACCTCTAGTCCCTCTAGATGGTGGCACAGGGCAAGGGGAAACCCTGTCCTTGCGACGCCGGTTGAGGAGGAAGTTGTTGATGATGATCATGTAACTTCGAATCAAGTTCCTATCGGACCTCGCGAGTCGACAAAATCACGTACTTCTCCTGAGTGGTATGGTAATCATGTCTTATCAATTATGTTGTTAGACAACAATGACCCTGCGAATTATGAAGAAGCAATGGTGGGCCCGGATTCCAACAAATGGCTGGAGGCCATGAAGTCCGAGATATGATCTATGTACAAAAACAAAGTGCGGACTTTGGAAGTACTACCTGAAGGCCGCAAGGCTATTTAGAACAAATGGATCTTTAAGAAGAAGACGGACGCAGACGGTAATGTGACCGTTTATAAAGCTCGACTTGTGGCAAAGGGTTTTTCAAAAGTTCAAGGAGTTGACTACGATGAGACATTCTCACCGGTAGCGATGCTTAAGTAAGTCCGAATCACGTTAGCAATAGCTGCATTTTTCGATTATGAAATCTGGCAGATGGATGTCAAAATGGCGTTCCTTAACGGTTTTCTTAAGGAAGAGTTGTATATGATGCAACCCGAAGGTTTTGTCGATCCAAAGAATGCTAACAAAGTACGCAAGCTCCAGCGATCCATTTATGGACCGGCGCAAGCATCTCGGAGTTGGAATAAGCGCTTTGATGAGGTGATCAAAGCATTTGGGTTTATACAAGTGGTTGGAGAATCTTGTATTTACAAGAAAGTGAGTGGGAGCTCTGTGGCGTTTATAATATTATATGTGGATGACATATTGCTGATTGGATACAACGTGGAGTTTTAGGAGAGCGTAAAGGATTACTTGAATAAAAGTTTCTCTATGACGGACCTAGGAGAAGTTGCTTACATTCTAGGCATTAAGATCTATAGGGATAGATTGAGACGCCTGATAGGACTTTCACAAAGCACATACCTTGATAATGTTTTAAAGAAGTTAAAATGGAACAGTCCAAGAAAGGGTTCTTGCCAGTGTTACAAGGTATAAAACTGAGTAAGACTCAGTGCCCAGCAACTGCGGAAGATAGAGAACAAATGAGTTCCCTCCCCTATGCTTCACCCATAGGTTCTATCATGTATGCAATGTTGTGCACTAGACGAGACGTCAGCTTGGCCATAAGTATGGCAGCCAGGTTTCAGAGTAATCCGGAAGTGGATCATTGGACGGTGGTCAAGAATATTCTGAAGTACCTGAAAAGGACTAAGGAAATGTTTCTCGTTTATGGAGGTGACGAAGAGCTCGTCGTAAAGGGTTACATCGATGCAAGCTTTGACACCGATCTGGATGACCTTAAGTTGCAAACCGGATACGTATTTATTCTTAATGGGGGTGCGGTAAGCTGGTGCAGTTCCAAGCAAAGCGTCGTAGCAGATTCTACATGTGAAGCGGAGTACATGGCTGCCTCGGAGGCATCATATGAGGGTGTCTGGATGAAGCAGTTCATGACGGATCTTGGAGTTGTGCCGAGCGCATTAAATCCAATAACACTGTTCTGTGACAACAATGGTTCCATTCCTTAGCAAAGGAACCAAGGTTTCATAAGAAGACCAGACACATAAAACGACCCTTCAACCTCATCCACGACTACGTCGAAGGAGAGGACGTGAATATTTGCAAAGTGCACACGGATCTGAATGTAGCAGACCCGCTGACTAAACCTCTTCCACGCGCAAAACATGATCAACACCAGAACTATATGGGTGTTAGATTTATTACAATGTAAATCGCATGGCGATGTGAGGACTAGATTATTGACTCTAGTGCAAGTGTAAGACTGTTGGAAATATGCCCTAGAGGCAATGATAAATAGTTATTATTATATTTCCTGTTTGAAGATAATCGTTTATTATCCATGCTATAATTGTATCGAATGAAAACTTAGATACATGTGTCGATACATAGACAACACAATGTCCCTAGCAAGCCTCTAATTGGCTAACCAGTTGATCAAGGATAGTCAAGGTTTTATGACTATGTGCAAGTGTTGTCACTCGATAACTGGACCACATCATTAGGAGAATCATGTGATGGACTAGACCCAAACTTTGAACATAGCATATTGATCGTGTCGCTTTATTGCTACTGTTTTCTGCATGTCAAGTATTTATTCCTATGACCATGAGATCATATAACTCACTGGCACTGGAGGAATTCCTTGTGTGCATCAAACGTCGCAATAACTACGTGACTATAAAGGTGCTCTACAGGTATCTCCGAAGGTGTCAGTTGAGTTAGTATGGATCAAGACTGGGATTTGTCACTCCGTGTGACGGAGAGGTATCTCGGGGCCCACTCGGTACAACATCACAAACAAGCCTTGCAAGCAATGTGACTAAGTGTAAGTCATGGGATCTTGTATTATGGAACGACTAAATAGACTTGCTGGTAACGATATTGAAATAGGTATGCGGATACCGACGACCGAATCTCGGGCAAGTGACATACCGAAGGACAAAGGGAATGACATACGGGATTATATGAATCCTTGACACTGAGGTTCAACCGATAAGATCTTCGGAGAATATGTAGGATCCAATATGGGCATCCAGGTCCCGCTATTGGATATTGACCGAGGAGTACCTCCGGTCATGTCTACATAGTTCTCGAACCCGCAGGGTCTGCACACTTAAGGTTCGATGATGTTTTAGTGTAGTTGAGTTATATGTGTGGTTACCAAATGTTGTTCGGAGTCCCGGATGAGATCAGGGACGTCACGAGGGTTTCCGGAATGGTCCGGAAATGAATATTGATATATAGGATGGTTTCATTTGGTCACCGGAAAGTTTCGGGCAATTCCAGCAGTGTACCGGGAGTGACGAATGGGTTCTGGGTGTTCACTGGGAGGGACCCACCCACCCAGGAGTGATCCCAAGGCTTTAGGGTTGCGCACCAAGCCCCTAGTGGGCTGGTGGAGTCAGCCCAAGAGGGCTATGGCGCCACATAAGAAAATACCAAAAGAAAAGAAGAAGAAGAAAAGGAAAGAGGGAGGTGGGAAGGAAGAGGAGGACTCCTCCTTCCCAAACCGAATTGGAGGAGGAGGAGTCCTCCTCCTGGCAGCCGGCGCATCTTGAGGCCTTGTGCCTCAAGGCTAGCCCCTCCCCTTCCTCCTATATATAGTGGTGGTTTAGGGATTTTTGAGACACAACTTTGCCACGTGCAACTCAAACCTACACCTCGTAGTTCTTCCTCTAGATTAGATTTCCGTGGAGCTCGGGCGGAGCCCTGCAGGAATAGGTCATCACCAACACCGGCGCGCCGTCACGCTGTCGAAGAACTCATCCACTTCTCCATCTCTCTTGCTGGATCAAGAAGTCCGAGATCGTCATTGAGCTGTACGTGTGCTGAACGCGGAAGTGTCGTCCGTTCGGCTCTAGATCGGAATGGATCGTGGGACGGATCATGGGCCGACGGTGATTTGAATCACGAAGTTGTACCACTACATCAACCACGTTTCGTAACGCTTCCCGCTTAGCGATCTACAAGGGTATGTGGATCTAATCTCCTCTCGTAGATGGACATCACCATGATAGGTCTTCGTGTGCGTAGGAAATTTTTTGTTTCCCATGCAACGTTCCCCAACAGTGACCATATGACTGAGTCCAGTGGAAGCTGTAAGTCATCAACTGGGGTGTTGGGATCTATGTACCACTGATCAATGAAATCCAGCATTACCTCGGGATCCACTGCAAGAGGAATTGTGGAACCCTTAGCTTTTGCAACTCTTTGGTGCTTGTTTCTGATGATAGCTTGAAGAGTTTCCTCATCATATTCCCCACTTTCCTTTGATGCAGAGGGAACATTGAGGATAAATTTGTTAGAAATGGGTCTAGTTCCTCTTCCAGCAGTTGTTTTTGTCTTCTAAATCCCACTTGCAGATTTTGGGGCAGAAGTTGAGGGAATTGGCGTCCCTATTGTTTGCTTACTAGACTGGGGCTGCACAGAAAGTGATGACTTTGGTGCAATTGAGGACTTTGCAGCAGCTGAGGACTTTGCAGCCACGATTGTTTTAGGTTGAGGAATTTTCTATTTGGAGAGTGATGTTGAGGACTTTGGATTTATACCAGGTTTCTTCATCAGTGCCTTTTTGGGAGGCGGTTTTGTTGCAGAAGCCTCAACAGCACAGGAGGAGTCAGCAGCAGCTGTAGTAGCAGAATCCTTATTGAACTGATCTACTACATTTTTCGCCTTTTTCCTCTTTTTGCCAAATACTTGGCCTTTTCATTAGTGTAGTCTTCAATTGTGACCATTTTTGAGGGAGCAGCAAATTGTTGTTGTTTCACAGGAGGTCCGGGACAAGGAGGCTTAACAGCAAACTTCTTGGCGTACTTAGGAGTAACAAATCTGTAGTTCTTCCACTCCTGAATCCATCTCCTTTCAATCTTTTGAAGCCTTATTTTGCGCTTGGCAGCTGGTTCTTTCCTATACAGTTCTTCATCTAGTGCTCAATAGTCAGCATATATTTCCTCAGGAATATCAAGAGTAGTGTTCTTCTCTAGCTTCTTGCCACCCTTCTGTTGCTTGTTATCTTCCATTTTCTTTAGCTGAAGTTTTTGCTAAGGAATTTGAACTCTTGAGGAATCCGATGACATGGGTATATGTTCTTCAAGGAACGTGTGTGTGAAGAACACGATGAACTGAGGAAGTGAAACATGAAGCTCGTCAGTTCAAATCTTCAGTGCCATAATTCGGCGACTGAAAACAGCTACGTTGATGGAGGAGGGAGATGAACCGCAGTCGGCGTGAGTCCGATGATGGCGAAGTCGAGGCAGCGAAGCTCTGCCTCACCGGCGACGAAGATTTCCAGCGACGACACTAGGTTTGAGATCGAGCAGGGGAGATGAAAGTGAGAGGAAGAGATTTAAACTAGAGGGGGTGAGGGGCTATTTATAGCTTAGGTGAAAATGATCTCAAGCAAATTTTTCGAACTAAACTGCCCGTGCCCTTTCCTCTCCGCATGACACGTGCTACCCACGTACGAAGCGGTGGAGATAGTCGAGATCGTGGTTATCCTATCGTGGGTAGTGGGTGCAATTATAGTTGTAACGACGGATAAATTTAAGTTTGAAATTTTTGAGGATTTTATTGCAAAGTCATCAGCTGACAAGGACTCGGTGAAGACTTTGAACATGTGTCAATTAGAATGTATATGAAGAATTGAGAATAGATTGGGTTGAGCTTAGCATAGATGGGAGTCGGGTCCGATCACATTCACTTAGATGAAAATCCAACTTGAAAACTGAGCAATAAGTGAATGTTGGTGAGGACATTGAAAGCTCATATATATATGGTCAATGAAGACAATCAGAAAAATTTGAAGACTTGGAAATTTTGAAGACTTTTAAAATTTTGAAGATTTTGAAGACTCTGAAGACTTTGAAGATTCTAAAGACTTTGAAAAATCTGAGGAATTTGCAAAAAGTCTCGGTTTGAAGAATTTCAACTTTTGGTGGTGGCATGACCCACCGTATAAGAATGAAGATTTCACGCGCTGCAGACAATTGTCGTAGGGCCCTGAGAATAAAATTCTTCATTAATTTCTTCACACTTAGAATGTTATTCTTCATTGATTGAATAAAAACAGTACTTCATGTGTTGCACATCTAAGTCATCAATGTTGCATAAGTGTTAGGATGTGTGCATTTTTACAAGACATTCGAAGATTCTAGGATATTTAGCTCACACCGCAACTTGCAAAACCTTTTCCCATTCAAGGGCTTAGTGAAGATATATGCAAGCTGACCATCAGTCTTCACATGGTCGATGATGATATTGCCCTTGAGTACATGATCACGAAGGAAATGATGATGAATGTGGATGTGCTTGGTCTTCGAGTGTTGTACTAGGTTGTAGGCGGTCTTGATTGCACTCTCATTGTCGCAGTAGAGGGGCACATTCCTCATGTGGATCCCGTAGTCCCTAAGGGTTTGCTTCATCCACAACAGTTGAGCACACCAAGATCCAGTAGCAATGTATTCAGCTTCAGCAGTAGAGACTGATACGCAGTTTTGTTTCTTTAAGGACCAGCAGACTAAGGAGCATCCGAGGAAATGACATGTGCCTGACATTGACTTGCGATCCACACGGTCAATAGCATAATCAGAATCAGAATATCCAACAAGGTGAAGATTTGAGCCCTTGGGGTACCATAATCCAAGTGTTGGTGCGTGAGCTAGATATAGAAGAATGTGTTTCTCATCCTTATGGTGTGATTCCTTCGGTTTTGCTTGGAAACATGCACACATGCAAACACTAAGCATAATGTCTGGCCTAGATGCACATAGATACAATAAAGGGCCAACAATAGAGCGATGTACCTGCTGGTCAAAATCTATACCATTTTTATCAGTGGAGAGGTGACCGTTGGTTGGCATAGGAATTTTTACGCCTCTGCATTCATTCATGCCCAATTTCTTCAGGACATCCTTGAGGTATTTCTCCTAAGAGATGAAGATGCCATTGCGTTGTTGGCGAATTTGAAGACATGGGAAGAATTTCAGCTCCCCCTGTCGTGGGAATGTTTCTGACATTTGAAAGGGGTAGAATAATGGAACATGATCTATCGAGATGCAAATGGGTGACATGGTGGTTTTAGCGAGTTTGGGATTCTCACGGTGGAGATAAGAGCCCTACGTATCATGCTCCGGAGAGGCTTTGTTTTATCTGTCATGGACATGAGTTACATGGTGTATTTGACAGAGAGGGGAGACGGATCTCCATGCATGAGCTACGTGTGAGCCTAATGGTGAGAGAGATGAGAGAAAGGAGAAGAATGAGGGCATACCCTTGTCTAGTGGTGGGGGTGACTTATATAGAGTGCGCCACCCCCTCACCTCCTATGTTACAAAGTGGCGCATTGATGTTGTAATGTCTGCCTACTACTAAGATGATGCTTCAACTGCCTTGCCAACTGTTTCCATTCGCATATCCGAGTGAACCACACGACCGAGTGGTTTACTATCTTCCGAGTGGTCAGCACGTCGATATGTCCGAGTGGACAATATGTTTGTATGTGATTTATCTAGACCCACATGATGTATGGACCCAATGCTTTATGATATTTCGACCCTTCATGGGCATACCTATTATGTGTATCCCCAACATTAGCCCCCGAATCGATTGTGATTTCGCAGAACGAGTTTGTGAAAGACACAATTTGGCTCGAGTGATTACGGAAATACTCGGTACCCGTCATTGTGCTTTCAAACAACCAAGGTTTGAACAAAATCTCAATGGATTCTGGAACTGCACTTCCCGACTGATCTGGGGTAAGTGCCCATGCGGGGCAACTTGGTGACATTCGTTCATCTCTCGGAAGAGGTTAACTCGTGATCAGAGTATGGGTGTGTCTCACCCTAGGCGTTTGGGTACCCTAACCCGAACTGAACAGAATTTCTCGAATGGCGGGTAATTCGGGTATCGGGTAAGGGTTCGGTTCTCATTTCTTGACTATTCGGTTTTCGGGTTAGGGTTCGGGTTCTAGTGTGGAAAACCCGAAATACCCATACTACCCAAATTGTTCATACTGTCCAAAATTTTCATGCTATTATTACACTAACTTGTTACCCATACTAACTAAAATACTCATATTACCAAAAATACACATACTATCCGAGTTATTCATATCAAAAGTTGATGTATGTTCAGAATATTTTGGGTATTTTGGGTACCCGAATTACCCGAACCGAAATTTTGGGTAATCTGGGTTCAGGTATTTTTTTGACAAAATTAATTTTGGTTCCCATTTTTGAATACCCGAATTACCCATAAACCGAATTACCGAACCGAAATAACCAAAATACCCAAATGCCCAGGCTGAGGTGTGTCACTAAATCCGGGCAACAAGATTGACGCATGGACTGTTTTCTCAAAGAGATGCCCTTCTTATCCCAGAGGAACGTCAAAACAAGTCGGTTCTAGATCCGAACTTATGAGTTTCACGCTTTGAGTCCTAGAAGAAGGCTCAAAAGAGGTCCACGGAGGAGCATTAAACTCACCTTATAGAAATTATTGGTAGCCGACGGGAGCCTTAGAACTTTTTTGTTTGTTGTTCATCACTCGGACTGGTCAGGCCATACCGAGTGGAGATTACTCCAGTGGGGGCATGCTGAGTGCACCCACTGGGTGTAGTACCCGAGACCGCCGTCGACTGTGGGAAGTCGGCAAGGGTCTGAGAGAACTAAAAATCTTTTTAGCTGGTACTGATCGAACTTGTTCCTCTCCGACTCAGAGGTCGAGTAGTACTTAGGGATCTCGTATTGGTCTAGCTTGTTTCTCTTCGAATCAGAAGTCGATTAATACTTGAGTGATCTGGAGCTGGCCTTGAGTGAGAAAAATGTTCCTTTCTCAGTTCTCTTCCAGTGGGGGCACACTCAGTGCACCCATTGGGTGTAGTCCCCGAGCCTTTGTCAGGCTAGATGAGTCTGGCAGAGGGTTTAAGTCTTCTAGTGCTCATCATGTTGAATATTTGTTGAGTCTGCCTTATATGATTTTTGGATCAAGGTCGAGTCCCCAAGTGTATTTTTTAAATTAGGCGATATGGGGTCGCAGCTAAGTCCCCGAGTGTGGAGGATGTCCACACTCAAAGTTGTTTTTAACTTAGGTGATACGGAGTCGCAGCTAAGTTCCCGAGTATGGAGCGTATCCGTACTCGGAGTAGTTTTAACTTAGGCGATACAGAGTCACAGCTAAGTTCCCAAGTGTGGAGCGTGTCCGTACTCGGAGTAGTTTTTAACTTAGGCAAATTCAGGTTCGAAGCTAAGTTCCCGACTGTGGAGCATGTCCGTACTCGGAGTAGTTTTTAACCTAGGCGATATGGAGTCGTAGCTAAGTTCCTGAGTGTGGAACGTGTCCGTACTCGGAGTAGTTTTTAATTTAGGCGATATGGAGTCGTAGCTATGTTCTCCAGTGTGCATGATGTCCTCACTCGGAGCATTTTTTTTAACTTAGGCGATACGGAGTCGCAGCTAAGCCCCCGAGTGTGGACGATGTCCTCACTCGGAGCAGTTTTTAACTTAGGCGAAGTCAGGTTCACAGCTAAGTCTCCGAGTGTGGAGCATGTCCGTACCCGGAGTAGTTTTTAACTTAGGCGAAGTCAGGTTCATAGCTAAGTCTCCGAGTGTATTTTTGAACTTAGGTGAAGTCAGGTTCGCAGCTAAGTCCCCGAGTATGGAGCATGTCCGCACTCAGAGTTGTTTTTAACTTAGGCGATACGGAGTCACAGCTAAGTTCCCGAGTGCGGAGTGTGTCCGTACTCAGAGTAGTTTTTAACTTAGGCGATACAGATTTACAGCTAAGTTCCCGAGTGTGGAGGATGTCCACACTCAGAGTTGTTTCTAACTTAGGCGATATGGAGTCACAGCTAAGTTCCCGAGTGTGGAGCGTGTCCGTACTCGGAGTAGTTTTAACTTAGGCGATACGCAGTCGCGGCTAAGTTCCCAAGTGCGGAGCGTGTCTGCACTCGGAGCATTTTTTAACTTAGGCGATACGGAGTCGTAGCTAAGCCCCACAGTGTGGACGATGTCCTCACTTGGAGTAGTTTTGAACTAAGGTGAAATCAGGTTCACAGCTAAGTCGTTCACCACTTAGGGTTATGTTGTATATGTGTCCAGCTGAGCGATGGCGCGTAGAGCGGCCAGGTGATGAAGACAGGCCGCACGGAGTGGAAATACGTGGGGCATCCGAGTGAAGTAGACGCGTCTGGCTAAGTGGCGACGCGCAGGGCAACCAAGTGATGTAGACGCGTCCAGCTCAGTTGCGATGCGCGGGGAATCCCAATGAGGTAGATACATCTCACTGAGTGGCAACGCACGTGGCGGTCAAGTAACGGCGCATAGGGCGATCTAGTCGAGAACGTTGTCGCGGAGGCATCTGACCGAGTCACGGCGCGCGGGGCGTCCGAGTCGAGCATGTCGTCGAGAATAGCACACAGAGGCGTCCAGGTAACCTGTGTATGAAAATATCACAAGCCAACGTAAAAAATATGAAAGTAATTTGATGTTTGCTAAATTGATTCATGTAAATTACACCGATAGACAACTGTTGGGTGTGCCAGGTGCTTGCTGGTCTATAACGAGCAAGAGTCTAAAGGAATGAAGGATCCGACTAAACTTGTGAAAGTTGAGTATTGGACCCAAATGGAGTGGAAGTGTAAAGTTCTGACATGAAAATAAACAACCGAACACAGAGGTACAGTCGGTGGCGTGGCCTCCGAGTGGACGTCATGCGCGACTTTATGTGCCACTCAATAATGCGGAAATAACTATTTAATTGAATAAAGTCTGTGAAGAATGACTTAGTTGTCAAACCACGCGCGGGGCGGTCGAGCGAAGTAGACACGTCCGGCTGAGTGGCGATGCACGAGTCGACCAAGTAACGAAAACGTGTTTCGCCGAGTGGCGATGCGCGGAGTTGTTGAGTGATGACGACGCTCCAGTAGACTCACGATGCACGGGGTGGTCGAGTGACGATGGAGTGTCCCGCGGAGTGAAGATATGTGGAGCTGCCGAGTGATGACGACGCATCCAGCAGAGTGACAGCGCGCGGGGCAGCCAAGTGACGAAGGAGCGTTCAGCAGAGTGGTGATGCACGGACTTGCCGAGTGATGACGACGCATCCAGTAGAATAGACGGGGCGGCTGAGTGACGATGGAGTGTCTCGCGGAGGGCGATGCGTGGAGCTGCCGAGTGATGACGACGCGTCCAACAGAGTGAAGATGCGTAGGGCGGCCGAGTGACGATGGAGCGTCCGGCTGAGTCGCGATGTCCGGTGCAGCCAAGTGATGAAGACGTGCCTCGCCGAGTGGAGATGCGCGAAGCCGCCGAGTGATGACGACGTGTCTTGCAGAGTGACGGCACGCGTGGCGGCCGAGTGATGATGGAGTGTCCGGCTAAGTGGCGATGCGCGGGGCGGCCAAGTGATGAAGACGTGCCTCGCCGAATGGAGATGCGTGGAGCCGCCGAGTGATGACGACGTGTCTAGTAGAGTGACGGCGCGTGGGGCGGCCGAGTGATGATGAAGCATCCGGTTGAGTGGCGATGCATGGTGCTGCCGAATGATCTGCATGTTGATCGTCTGAACGCAAATTTTATCTGAATGTCATCATGTTTTAGCTGGAACGGTATGTCCATCCGAGTAAACTATTATCCGGATACGACGACAGACGAGTGACCCTGCAAGTTAGTAGCAAGCATAGCTACGAATATTTTTGGGTGGACTAAGTGTCATGTACGGATGTTAAATTGCAAGGAATAAAGACCACGGATGGTTATACTTGCATGCATGCAATATTAACCATCTGTGAGAACAGTGTGATGGAAGTTTTGCATGCAGCAATTAAGAAACTGATGTGATCATACCTCACCTTATGATCCATTTAATGAGGCCATTACCTTAAGAAAACGGCCAGACCACCCCATTAAGGATCATGAGGGCCACGTCGTTCTGTTATTGTTTTTCCTGCATGCGGTTAATAAATCAAGGAAAATACCAACGTAATGCATACACTTATGATGCATTGAACGGCCACCTGTTACAGGTTGAGGTTGATTCTTAGTTCGTCATCACGGCATGCCTCGACTGAAGAGACCCTTGCCGGCGACCGGCGCCAGAGGAAGGAGCACTATGTGCCTGCGCCATGTCGGGCCCATGCATCCACCGCAGAGGTTACTGTCAAGCGGCCGAGAACCCGAGGCTGGAGCCAACGACAAGGAAAATGATGTCGGCAGCCGTGCATGGGGTTCAAGTGCTCAACGACGTGATTGGAGACGATGTTGAGGCGGACGATGCCGGTGGCCATGCGTGATGACGATGAGGCGGGAGATGCCGGTAGCTGTGCTTGGCGGCTTAACAGCGAAGGCGCAGATGAGGCATAGTCGACTGTGCCCAAGTCGATGACGATGACGGGGGATGAAGGCGGCCTCCTCAACGTGCGTGACAATGACGGGGCAACGGCGTCGCTGTCTATGTGTGGAGGCTTGACGACGTCGTCGTAGACAAAACCGATGACAGCGATGGGGTAACGTTGGTCACACTCTGTGAAGGCGCATCCGGCTTCCTGCTTCCACGCTCCGTTGGGTTTCGGCTAGCCGTCCCCGCGGTCGTCGCTGATGATGACCAATTTTACTAATGGTGCACTCCCCGGTACACCAGATGCCAAGATTTCTAGCAATAATTGTTGATCTTCGGGTGATCATCCAAAAGAGCTAGTTGCCGGAGATTGAAGAAAAAACCATGTGCATCATGGCTGAATAGACGCTATGCCCCACGGTGGGCGCCAAATGTCGTGGGAATGATTCCAACATTAGAAAAGGGTAGGATAACGGAGCATGACCTATCGAGATGCAAATGGATGACATGGTGGTTTTAGCGAGTTCGGGCCTCTCACGGAGGAGATAACAGCCCTATGTCACGTGCTCCGGAGAGGCTTTGTTTTATTTGTCATGGACATGAGTTACATGGTGTATTTGAGAGAGAGGGGAGAACGGATCTCCATGCCTAAGCTACGTCTGAGCATAATTGTGACAGAGGTGAGAGAGAGGAGAAGAATGAGGGCCTGCCCTTGTCTAGTGGTGGGAGTGGCTTATATAGAGTGCGCCACCCCCTGATCTCCTATGTTACAAAGTGGCGCGTTGATGCTGTAATGTCTGCCTACTACTAAGATGACGCTTTGACTACCTTGCCGACTGTTGGCCTTCGCATATCCGAGTGAACCACACGACCGAGTGGTTGACTATGTTTCGAGTGGTCAGTACGTCGATATGTCCGAGTGGACAGTATGTCTGTATATATCGGATTTATCTGGACCCACGTGATGTGTGGACCCCATGATTTATGATATTTCAACCCGTCGTGGGCCTACCTATTGTGTGTATCCCCAACAACCCCATCATAGACATTTGATATTCTTCACTCATCATGTAGGCAAATTCATCACTGTAACGTTTGCTAGTACAACCAAAAATAATGTCGTCGACATATATTTGGCACATAAAGAGTTCATTATCATAGGATTTTGTGAAAAGAGTAGGATCAAGTGACCCGGGTTTGAAGCCTTTCTTCATGAGGAATTACTTCAATGTGTCATACCACGCCCGACGGGCTTGCTTGAGGCCATAAAGTGCCTTTTTGAGTCCGAAGACTTTCTCTGGATGCTTCGGGTCTTCAAAACTTGGGGGTTGAGCAACATATACTTCTTCCTCAAGCTTACTATTGGTGAATGCAGTTTTCACATCCATTTAATAGAGAGTCATATTGTGATGATTAGCATAAGCAAGCGGTATACGAATAGCTTCAAGTCTACCAACAGGTGCAAAAGTTTCATCAAAGTCAGTTCCTTCAACCTATGTGTAGCCTTGGGCTACAATTCGTGCCTTGTTCCTCACAACCTGACCAACCTCATCTTGCTTGTCTTGGTAGATCCACTTTGTGCCGATGATATTGTGCTAGCGAGGGTCAGGTCTTTTGACAAGCTCCCTGACATCATTTAGCTTGAACTGAAGATGCTCATCTTGCATGGCTTGAATCCACTCAGGTTCCATGAAGGCTTCAGCAACTTTTGCGGGTTCTGTGATTGACAAAAAGGAGAAATGCCCACGAAAGTTAACTAAAAGTGATGCTTTTGAGCGAGTGAGAGGACCTGGCGCATCTATGTCGTCAATGATTTTATCAATTTCCACTTCATTTGCAATCCTTGGATGCGTTGGTTGATGACTTTCGGTGAGCTGAGGAATTTGATCTTGAGCATTTTCCTTAGGAGCACCCGCATGAATTTCATCATTGTTGGAGATAACTTCTTCAAAGGGGGTTGTTCCTGGTAGGAATGATATCTTCAGTACCCTTGTGCTCAATAGCTTTCTCAGGAGTCAATTTACCCGACGCAGGAGGCATTGATGTCATCGAGGATTTCGTCAATTTCCACTTCATTTGCAATCCTCGGATGTGTAGGTTGAAGACTTTGGTTGGGTTGAGGAATTTGGTCTGGAGCAATTTCCTCAGATGAAACTGCGTGAATTTCATCATTGTTGGGGACGACTTCTTCAACAGGAGGTTGTTTCCCACTAGGGATGATATCATTAGTAGCCTTGTGCTTGATAGCTTCCTCAGGAGTCAATTTATCTGGCACATGAGGCAGTTGCTCTCTTTGCGAGCCATTAGTTTCATCAAACCGCACATCTACAGTTTCAACAACCTTGTTGTGATAGGTGTAGAAGACTCTGTAGGTGTGCGAGTCATTTCCGTAACCGAGCATAAAACCCTCATGTGCTTTAGTTGCAAACTTTGAGCTATGTTGAGGATCTCTAATCCAGCGTCTTGCACGGAAGACTTTGAAATAACTTACATTGGGTCTCTTGTCAATGAGGAGTTTGTATGAAGTTTTCTTGAGGAATTTGTGAAGATATACCATGTTGATGATGTGGCAAGCAGTGTTGATTGCTTCAGGCCAGAAGCGACGAGGAGTCTGATATTCTTCAAGCATTGTTCGTTCCATTTCAACCAGAGTCCTGTTCTTGCGCTCAACAATGCCATTTTGTTGAGGACTATAAGGAGCAGACAATTCATGAGTAATGCCAAGTTCATCAAGATAGTCATCAAGGCATGTATTCTTGAATTTTATCCCGTTATCACTCCTGATGTGTTTGATCTTGACGCCAAAGTTCGTCGAGGCCCTTGAGGAAAATCGTTTGAAGACTTCCTGCACCTGTTTTTTGTAAACAATGATATGCACCCAAGTATAATGAGAATAGTCATCAACGATTACAAAGCCATATAGAGATGCTGCATTGGTTAGAGTAGCATAATGAGTAGGTCCAAAGAGATCCATACGAAGATATTCAAACGGATGAGTAATAGTCATGATAGTCTTCGAGGGGTGTTTGGATGTGGTTATCTTTCGAGACTCACAAGCACCGCGGAGATGGTCCTTGAGGAATTTGATAGTTTGGATGCCAATGATGTGCTTCTTCTTTGCCAGTGTGTGCAAATTCCTCGTGCCTACATGACCTAGTCATCGATTCCATAGCCAGCATTCTGAGGTTTTAGCTAGGAGACACGTGGATGGTTGAGGACCTGTAGAAAAGTCAATAATATACAGATCTCCTCTCCTAAAGCCTTCGAAGACTTTGGATTTGTCAGATTCCAGGATGAATACACATCTATATTTTCCAAAGATGACAATCATATCAAGATTACTTTGTCATGATTTAGCTTGCATCCTATCAAGCAATTTCCTCAGGTCTCCAGCAAATTCTTCATATGATGATTTTCATCTGGAGACCTGACCTGCAGAAGTGATTAGTTTGATTTCTTCACCAACCACATTTGGAGGGGTGGTAAAGAGTTCATCATCCTGCGAGCACCATATGAGAATGGAGGCATTGAAGCTAATGCACTTCTTTTCACAGTAGGGGGATTAGACTACTCAAATGAATAGGCACAGAAATTCTTTGAGGACTTATGAACATAGTGATTTGAGGAATAATGCACATATTCATGTCCCTTGTAGTTTCCCTGCATATCAGAGGCATTACTCCGAGTATGAGCATAGTTTTGTACATTTGAGGAATTTGATCCCCGTGAATACTTTGGTCCACCTGAGGAATTTGATCTAGGGTTCCTGTTCTTCACAGGTGGTGTCATGAGGAAATTCACATGAAGACTTTCCAAGCAGCTTTTGGGGACCCAGGTTTTCCTCAAGGGTGGTCCATTCTTGTAGTTAGTTCCAACATATCGAGCAAATACTTTACCAGCTTGATTTTTGAACAGTTTATAGTTGGAGTCAAGTGACTCATCAGAGGAATAGGACATTTCACATGTAAAGCCTGTTAGAGTGGATGGATCAACATGAGGTCCTTTTGTAGTAACCCATGAGGTTTTGAGGTACTTCTCGGGTTTCCAGTATGATCCATCAACGTTCAGTTTCCTCTCGAAGGCAATGCCCTCTTTCCTCGGGTTCCTGTTCAGAATCTGCTTTTTGAGCACATCGCAAAGGGTTTGGTGCTCTTTGAGAGTTTTATATATGCATGTCACATACAATTCCTTCAATCCTGCATTTTCGTTAGTAGCATTTGTGATTTCTTCAAGTGAAGAATTTGATACCACGGGAATAGTTGAAGAATTTGTAGCAATAGAATCATTTAAGGATTCAGATGAAGAATTAGCAGTTTCACGTTTGATGCATTTTAGACATGGTGGAATGAATTCTTCTTGAGCGTTAAGCAATGAATCATTTTCCATTCGAAGATCATCATATGACATTCTCAAATTCTCAAGATCAAGATTCCTTTGAAGAAATTCATAGGAAAGCTTCTCATGATCATCCAAGAGTGTACCATAACAATCTTGAAGACTATCAAATCTAGACTAAATACTTTGAACATCTTCAATGGGGATTTGAGTACCATTCACTTCATAATTTAACAGATCATCGCTTTTGTCTAGCAGTTTTGAAGCTTTTACATAGCACTTTGTTGCTTAGTAGCGATGTTGACAAGTTTATAGTAACTGGGTTTTTCATATTCATCAGGTTCACAGTCACTAGAATCAGAGGAGGATGTAGGGCTTGGTACCTTTGAGCCTTTTGCCATGAAGCAATAGGTGGGAGCGAAGTCATCATCATATTCATCAGTGTTGTTGACGTTGTCATTTTCCTCAAGGTTGAAAATGGACTTTCTCACGAATGCAGTAGCCAGTGCAAGACTTCCACACCAGATTCAGACTCCACTTCAGAACCTTCCTCTTCATCACATTCCTTAGATTCTTCTTCAAAATCCATTTCCTTGTCAATGAGTGCCCGAGCCTTTCTGAAATTGGTCTTCTTGTGCGATGAGGACTTTGAGGATGAAGACTCTGAGGTTTTCTTCTTTTTCTTCGAGTTGCCAGAACTTTCATCCTTATGCTTCTTCTTCCTTGATTCCTTCACCCCGCGAGGAAATTCAGCAATGTAGTGACCAGATTTCTTGCATTTATGACATGTTCTCTTCTTGTAGTCCTCAAGTGAAGATTATGATTTCCTCCTATCTCTTCTTGAAGACTTTCCGAACTGGACACGCCTTGTGAATTTCTGGAATTTGCTCACAAGCATAGCAAGTTCCTGACCAAGATCTTCAAATGAGGAAATAGCCTTTGCCTTCAGCACACGAGGTCTTGAGTAGCTTGTTCCATAAAGGTCCCTCTTCTCTTCTTGTTGGAATTCATGAGTATTGAGTCTCTCAAGTATATAGGTAGGATCAAGCATCTTGTGGTCTCTTCATTCTTGAATCATCAGAACCAGTGTATCAAACGATGGATCAAGAGATCGTAGCAGTTTCTTCACAACTTCATGGTCAGTGATGTATCTAGCTCACAGAGCTTGCATTTCATTTGAGATGTCAGTGAGGCGATCAAAATTATCTTGGTAGCTTTCATTATTGAGTCTCTTGAATCGATTGAAGAGATTGCGAAGAACATCAAGTCGAGAGTCATGCCATGTGGAGACTCCCTCGTTGACTTTGGACAGCCTATCCCAGATAAGCTTCGCAGAACCCAAAGCACTCACTCTGCCATACTGACCTTTTCTCAGATGGCCACAAATGATATTCTTCGCTTGTGAGTCAAGTTGCTTGAATTTCTTCACATCAGCGGCACTGATAGTTGCAGTGACAAAAGGAACACCATTTTACATGATGTACCAGAGATTGTTGTCCATTGCTTGAAGATGCATTTGCATATTGGCCTTCCAGTAGGGCAAATCCTTTCTTTTGAAGGTAGGACAACCCGCAGTAACCTTGATCATACCCGCGGTCGACATAACTAAAACTCCAGGCGGGTAAACCAAAATCACACAGAACAAGGGAGTACCTTGCTCTGATACCAATTGAAAGTGCGTTATATCGACTAGAGGGGGTGAATAGGTGATTTTTACAAATTCATCACTAAGGAAATTCCTAGTGAGGAAAGTCCTGAGTCATGAACTGAGTGCAGCGAAAATAGTACTAAGAGAGAAGTGTAAAAACAGCTACATCAAAGTACTCAGCGTGAATAGATAGATTTGGTTTGCACAGGTCACGAGTACAGAATAAGCAGGTGATGAATAACTCAAGTGAAGAATTTGAGGTGAGGAATTTGGAAAAAGTCTTCAGTCAAATTCTTCAAACAGTACAGGTGAAAGTCTTAAACATGCAGTTGAGGAAATGAGCAGAGTTGAAGAAATAGAACTAGTAGCTCGATGAAGACAGTGGTTGATGACCTAGTTCCAACTGTTGTAATAGTTGTACATCTGGTTTGGAGCGGCTAGGTATTGAAACTTAAGGACACACAGTCCCTACCGTATTCTCCTTGAGCTAAGGATACATAGTCCTCACCCAACACTCATGGTAAGTCTTCAGGGTAGACTTCCAAACCCTTACAAACTCGATCACCCGGCGACCCACAGTTCTTTGCTGGATGCTCTAGACCATGACGCCTAACCGTTTGGAGGATGCACAGTCCTCAAAGGTATCAGGCCTCGGTTCCACACAGGAGCAATCTCTTTAGTGATGCTCAATCACTTGGGTTTTCGGTTTGATTTGGGTGTTTGGGGTTTTTCCTCACTTGATGATTTTCGCTCAAAGTCCTCAAGGAATTGGGTTGCTTTAAATGATGAGTGTCAGTTTCTCTTGGAGCATCCAACCAGCTAGTGGTTGTAGGGTGGCTATTTATAGCCTGGGAGCATCATGACATGATATGAATTTAATGCCCTTAATGATATGACCATTGGGTGGATAAGGTTTGGGACAGGCGGCGCACAGCGCGGCAACGATTGGAACTTTCAAGTGTGGAAGTCCTCATGTCTCTCAAATTCCTCAGTGGAGGATCTGGTAGGTGTAGGTTTGAGTTGAGCATCATGAGGAAATTCATTTCATAGTATTACCTCAACCCCCTTTAAAAGTACAGTGTTCCTATGACTCAAGAATGAAGAAAATGAAACAAAAAGAATAAATATTCAAACTTTAAAGTCTTCAGAGCATTTTCTTCAGGACACACCGAATTCCTCATCCTCCGTATCTTCATGAGGAATATCAATTTCTTCGCAATTTCTTCGCGATCAAAATCTTCAAGGAATGACAAGAGTCTTCATCCAAATACATTCATTTTTAGGGGTTGATATTCATCGAATAACTCAAACTCCTCAGCGACTTATAGAGCTTGTGTACACTCACAAACATATCAATCTCTTAACCTATAAGTCTTCAATCCACCAAAATCACTAACGAGCACTAGATGCACTTACACCTTCACCCAGCGAGGACAATCAGCAATGTTGTAACCAGATTTCTTGCATTTATGGCAGGTTCTTTTCTTGTAGTCCTCAGGTGAATATTTTGATTTCCTCATATCCCTTCTTGAAGACTTTCCGAAGTGGTCACGCTTTGTGAACTTCTGGAATTTCCTGACGAGCATAGCAAGTTCCTGGCCAAGTTCTTCACGATCACCAAGACTATAGTTAGATTCTTCTTCTTCAGATGAGGAAACAGCCTTTGCCTTCAGCGCACGAGGTCTTGAGTAGCTTGGTCCATAAAGGTCTCCCTTCTGTTCTTGTTGGAATTCACGAGTATTGAGTCTCTCAAGTATATAAGCAGGATCAAGCATCTTGTAGTCTCTTTGTTCCTGAATCATCAGTACTAGTGTGTCAAATGATGGATCAAGAGATCTTAGCAGTTTCTTCACAACTTCATGGTTAGTGATATTTCTAGCTCCCACAGCTTGCAGTTCATTTGAGATGTCAGTGAGGCGATCAAAGGTGTCTTGGCATCTTTCATTATCAAGTCTCTTGAAACGGTTGAAGAGATTGCGAAGAACATCAACACGAGAGTCACGCTGTGTGGAGACTCCCTCATTGACTTTGGACAGCCTATCATAGATAAGCTTCGCAGAGCCCAAAGCACTCACTCTGCCATACTGACCTTTGCTGAGATGGCCACAGATGATATTCTTTGCTTGTGAGTCGAGTTTCTTGAATTTCTTCACATTAGCGACAGTGATAGTTGAAGTGACAGAGGGAACACCATTTTCCACGATGTACCAGAGATCATTGTCAATTGCTTGAAGATGCATTTGCATCTTGGTCTTCCAATAGGGGAAGTCATTTTCTTCAAAGGTAGGACAGCCCGCAGTAACCTTGATCATACATGTGGTCGATAACTAAAACTCCACATGGTTAAACTAAAATCACACAAAACAATGGAGTACCTTGCTCTGATACCAATTAAAAGTGCGATATATCGACTAGAGGGGTTGAATAGGAGATTTTTACAAATTCATCACTCAGGAAATTCCTAGTGAGGAAAGTCCTCAGTCATGAACCGAGTGCAACACAAATAGTACTTAGACAGAAGTGTAAAAGCGACTACAGCAAAGTACTCAATGTGAATTAAGAGGTTGGGTTTGCACACGTCACGTATACAGGATAAGCAAGTGATGAATAACTCAAGTGAAGAATTTGAGGTGAGGAATTAGGGGAAGTCTTCAGTCAAATTCTTCACACAGTACAGATGATACTCTTAAACATGTAATTGAGGAAATGAAAAGAGTTGAAGAAATAGAACCATTAGCTCGATGAAGACAGTGATTGATGACCCAGTTCCAACTGTTGTGATAGTTGTACGTCTCATTTGGAGCGGCTTGGTATTGAAACAAAGGACACACAGTCCCTACCGTATTCTCCTTGAGCTAAAGACACACAGTCCTCGCCCAACACTCGTGGTAAGTCTTCAGGCCAAACTTCTAAACCATCACAAACTCAATCACCCAACGATCCACAATTGACTGCTGGATGCTCTAGACAATTATGCCTAGCCGTCTGGAGGATGCACAGTCCTCAAAGGTAAAAAGCATCGACTCCATACACGAACAATCTCTTCAGTAATGCTCAGTCACTTTGGGTTTTGGATTTTGGTTTGGGTGTTTAGGTTTATTCCTCACTTGATGATTTTCACTCAAAGTCCTCGAGGAATTGGGTTGCTCTAAATGAAAAGTGTCAGTTTCTCTCGGAGCAGCCAACCAACTAGTGGTTGTGGGGGCGGCTATTTATAGCCTCGGAGCATCCCGACATGATATGACATTAATACCCTTAATGATATGACCGTTGGGTGGATAAGATTTGGGACAGGTGAAGCGCGTTGCGGCAACAGTCAGAACTTTCAACTGTGAAAGTCCTCGTGTCTCTCATATTCCTCACATGGAGTATCTGGTAGGTGTAGGTTTGAGTTGAGCATCATGAGGAAATTCTTTCCTTAGTTTTAAATCAACCCCCTTTAACAGTTTGGTGTTCCTATGACTCAAGGATGAAGAAAATGAAACAAAAAGAGTAAATCTTCAAGCTTGAAAGTCTTCAGAGCATTTTGTTCGAGACACACCGAATTCCTCATCTTCAATGTCTTCATGAGGAATATCATTTTCTTCTCAATTTCTTCACGATCAAAGTCTTAGATCGAGACGCCTCATAGGTCTTTCACAAAGCACATACCTTGACAAGATATTGAAGAATTTCAATATGGATAAGTTTAAGAAGAGGTTCTTGTCTGTATTGCAAGGTATGAGATTGAGTAAGACTCAATGCCCGACCGCGGCAAAAGATAGAGTAAATATGAGTACCATCCCCTATGCTTCAGTCGTAGGCTCTATTATGTATGACATGTTGTGTACGAGACCTGAAGAACCTTGCCATAAGTTTGGTAGGGAGGTACCAAAGTGATCCCGGTATGGAACACTGGACAGCGGTCAAGAATATCCTTAAGTACCTGAAAAGGACTAAAGATATGTTTCTCGTTTATGGAGGAGCCTAAGAGATCGTCGTAAAGGATTACGCTGATGCTTGCTTCGACACAGATCCAGATGAATCCAAGTCACAAACCGGATACGTGTATGTTTTGAATGGTGGGACAGTCAGCTGGTGCAGTTGCAAGCAAAGTGTCGTGGTGACTGATACGTCTCCGTCATATCTACTTTTCCAAACTTTTTTGTCCTTGTTCTGGACTCTAATTTGCATGATTTGAATGGAACTAACCCGGACTAACGATGTTTTCAGCAGAATTGCCATGGTGTTGTTTTTGCGCAGAAATAAAATTTCTCGGAATGACCTAGAAATTTACGAGGATTTTTGTGGAATATATAAAAAAATACTAGCGCAAGAATCAACCGGAGGAGTGGAGCGAGGAGCCTACAAGCCCACCAGGTGCAGGCCCCCCTGGCCGCGCCTAGCACGCTTGTGGGGCCCTCAGAGCACCACCGCCTCCAACTCCAGCTCTATTTAATCCCTTTCGTCCAGAAAAAAATAAAGGAAAAGAGTTCATCGCGTTTTACGCTACAGAGGCGCCGCCACCACCTATTCTTCCTCTGGAGGGCAGATCTGGAGTCCGTTCTGGGCTCCAGAGAGGGGAGATCGTCGCCATCGTCATCACCAACCTTCCTTCATCGCCAATTCCATGATGATCTTCACCGTTCGTGAGTAATCTCATCGTAGGCTTGCTGGACGGTGATGGGTTGGATGAGATCTATCATGTAATCGAGTTAGTTTTGATGGGGATTGATCCCTAGTATCCACTATGTTCTGAGATTGATGTTGCTACTACTTTGTCATGCTTAATGCTTATCACTAGGGCTCGAGTGCCATGATTTCAGATCTGAACCTATTATGTTCTCGTCAATATATGTGTGTTCTTGATCCTATCTTGCAAGTTGTAGTCACCTACTATGTGTTATGACCCGGCAACCCCGGAGTGACAATAGCCGGAACCACTCCCGGAGATGACCATAGTGTGAGGAGTTCATGTATTCACTAAGTACTAATGCTTTGTTCCGGTTCTCTATTAAAAGGAGAACCTTAATATCTCGTAGTTTCCATTAGGACCCAGCTGCCACGGGAGGGATGGACAATAGATGTTATGCAAGTTCTTTTCCCTGCGCACGTATGAGTACATACGGAATACATGCCTACATTACATTGACGAACTGGAGCTAGTTACATATCTCTCCATGTTATAACTATTGGATGATGAATATCATCCGGCATAATTATCCATCATCGATCCAATGCCTACGAGCTTTTCCTACTGGTCCTTGCTACATTACTTTGCCGCTATTGCTATCGTTGCTGCTACTGTTACTCTGTCACTACTGTTGTCACTGCTGCTACTGTTACTCTGTCGCTACTGCTGTCACTGCTGCTACTATTACCGTTGCTACTGTTGCTATCACACCACCTTGCTACCGATACTTTGCTGCAGATACTAAGTCTTTCAGGTGTGGTTGAATTGACAACTCAACTGCTAATACTGGAGAATATTCTTTGGCTTCCCCTTGTGTCGAATCAACAAATTTGGTTTGAATACCCTACCCTCGAAAACTGTTGCGATCCCCTATACTTGTGGGTTATCAAGACTATTTTCTGGCACCGTTGTCGGGGAGGCCTAGCTCTATTCTCTGAGTCACTTGGGATTTACGTATGCTGATCACTATGAGGAATCCGAGAGATCCAAAAACTAAAGTCTTCCCCTCAACTACGAGGACAGGTAAGGAACTGCCATGTAGCTCTACACTTGATTCACCTTCAGTTATGAGTAAGTTTGCGACACCACCTCCTGCTAGAAATTTTTATGTGTCTCATGTTCTTGATGATGCTACTTCTGCTATCTATGATGCTTGTGATGATGCTTTGCTTGATACTGCTTTGCCACTAGGTGCATTCCTTGATGCACAAATTGCTAGAGTTGGTGTTGAATGTGATGATACTTCTGAAACTACTGAGATTATTGAAGTAGAACCTGGTATTTCACCTGTTAGAACTAGCTCTCCTGGATATGAATTGCCTGATATACCTGAGGGTTATGTTATGGAGGGAGAGATAGCTGAGGACTTTCTTGCTTGTAAGGATAGCTATGATCTTGAGAAATTACTGCGCAAGTGGAAAGAAAAATCTCTGAATGCTAGGATGAAATACGACGCGAAGTTTGCTACTTCGCCTATCTTTGTGACCGATAAGGATTATGAATTCTCTATCGACCCTGAGTTAATCACTTTAGTTGAATCTGATCCTTTTCATGGTTATGAGTCTGAAACGGTTGTAGCATATCTTACTAAGCTGCACGATATAGCCACCCTATTCACAAGTGAGGAAAAGATCCGCCACTACTATATCCTTAAGTTATTTACTTTCTCTCTAAAGGATGATGCTAAGACTTGGTTCACTTCTCTTACTCCTGGTTGTGTGCGTAGTCCCCAGGATATGATCTACTACTTCTCTAAGAAATATTTTTCCTGCCCATAAGAAAGAAGTTGCCTTGCAGGAAATATATAACTTTGCGCAAGGTTAAGAAGAGAGTCTCCCACAAGCTTGGGGGAGGCTCATCAAGCTACTGAATGCTTTGCCTGATCACCCTCTTGAGAAAAATGAAATACTTGATATCTTCCATAATGCACTACCAGATGCTTCTAGGGACCACCTAGATAGTTGTGCTGGTTGTGTTTTTAGGGAACAAACTGTGGAACAAGCTGAGATCCTATTGAATAATATCTTGTGCAATGAGAATGCTTGGACTATTCCCGAACCACCTCTGAAGCCAACTCCGAAGAAAAGAGGTATTCTATTCCTCAGTCCTGAAGATATGCAAGAAGCTAAGAAATCTATGAAAGAGAAAGGCATTAAATCTGAAGATGTCAAAAATCTACCACCTATCAAAGAGATCCATGGTCTTGATAACCCGACACAGGTAGTAGAGGTAAATGCTCTTCGTAGATTCAATGAGAGTGATATTCCTTTTTATAAACCTGCTAGCTTATGCCAAACAACAAAGTTTCAATGATTATGTTAGCAGACAATTGGAACAGAATGCTCGTATGCTTAGTCGTTTAAGTGCTTGTGTGGACAGAAATGTCAATGATCTTAAGCTTTTGAGTAAACATGCCTCTATGGTCACTACTCAAGTAGAACAAGTACTTAAGGCTCAAAATGACTTGCTCAATGAGTTGAATGAAAATTCTGTTAGAGTCATCACTAGAGGCGGTAGAATGACCCAGGAACCTTTGTATCCTCAAGGCCATCCTAGGAGAATTGAGCAAGATTCTCAAGGAGTTAGCACTCATGCACCTAGTCATCCTAGGAAGAAAAAGAAAGATGATAGGAACTTGCATGCTAGCAACCCTGTTGTTGTTACACCCGAGAGTCCCAACGATGTCTCTATTTCTGATGCTCAAACACAATCTCGTGATGAACATGAGCCTAATGATAATATCGATAGTGGTGTTCATGATAATGCTCAACCTAGCAATGATAAGGATGTGGAGATTGACCCTGTTGATCTTGATAACCCACAACCTAAGAACAGGAGATATGATAAGAATGACTTCACTGCTAGGAAGCATGGTAAAGAAAGGGAACCATGGGTTCAGAAACCCATGCCCTTTCCTCCCAAACCATCCAAGAAAAAGGATGATGAGGATTTTGAGCGATTTGTCGAAATGATTAGACCTGTCTTTCTACAAATGCGTTTGACAGATATGCTCAAAATGTCTCCCTATGCTAAGTACATGAAAGATATTGTGACTAATAAGAGAAGGATACCTGAGGTTGAGATTTCCACCATGCTTGCCAATTACACCTTCAAGGGTGGAACTCCTAAGAAACTAGGTGATCCCGGAGTGCCCACTATACCTTGCTCTATTAAAGGAAATTATGTTAGAACCGCTTTATGCGATCTTGGAGCTGGTGTTAGTGTTATGCCTCTCTCTCTTTACCGTAGACTTGAATTGGACAAGTTGACACCCACTGAAATCTCTCTACAGATGGTTGACAAATCAACTGCTTTCCCTATCGGCATTTGGGAGGATGTGCATGTTGTGGTTGCCAATGTTACTATCTTAACAGACTTTGTTATTCTGGATATTCCCGAGGCTGATGCCATGGCGGTCATACTTGGAAGACCCTTTTTAAACACTGCAGGGGTTGTTATTGATTGCAACAAAGGCAATGTCACTTTCCATGTCAATGGTAATGAGCATACAGTGCACTTTTCAAAGAAACAATATCGAGTACATTGCATCAATGCTATTGAAAAAACTTTGTCGATTCTTATTGGGAGCTTTGAATGCCCTATACCTACTGTTAAGATGAAGTATGATTTGCTTGTTGGGGATATGCACATCCCCATTGAGGTAACCTAGTGACTATTCGAAAATTCTCCGTTTTTTATGCGGTTCAAAAAAGTTTGTCAAGGAGACTTGATCAACCTCATTGACGAATTTCTTTTGATGACCATGGGATGGATGAATCGAGGAGTCACAACCCTCTGTTCCAAGCTTTCACCTTCAGTTGCTTAGAAGAAATATGATAGATTTAGCCTTAGTTTTCCCTCTTTTCTGCTTTTTGCGTCCCGTAGAAAAGTGTCCCGAAAATAAAAGTTCTTCAAATGCCCTGAAAATCAAGTAAGTTTTTTTCTGGAATTTTTAAAAAATTCTGAGACGGAGAGCTAGTCAGGGGGATGCACCAGTGGGCCACAAGCCCAGGAGGCACGGGCACCCCCTGGCCGCGCCTACCAGGCATGTGGGGACCACGTGTCCCCCCTCCACTTATTCCAGCTGCCATCTCCTTCTCCTACCTCCATAAAAAATCATTTTGCAGCTCAAACCCGTGTTCTTGCTCTTCTTGCTGCGATTTTCGATCTCCTTGTGCAAAGCCCCATTCACCGAACTGTTTTGGGGAAATTTCTCCTTGGTAAGTGACTCCTCCATTGGTCCAATTAGTTTTTGCTCTAGTGCCTTATTCGTTGCGTATTTTTGCTGCCTTAGTGACCCTGTTCTTAAGCTTTGCATGCTAATTTTATCTGGTCCCAAGTGGTTTTGATGTGTGATATGGCCTATGGGCACTTGAAGGAGTAGTTGCTATGAGTTTAGTTGAGCCTTGATTCACTTTTCCTTTCAGTCACTAAAAATTTCAGAAATTTTCAGAGATAGAAAAAGGAAAAAATGAGGAGGTTCCTAAGAGGCTCTTCAAGCCGTGACCCCAAGGATGATGAAAATGAGAAGAAGAAACCCAAGTATCCGGTCCCCCGAGTTGTAGAAGTTCGAACGTGCGAGTGGCCAAGTGATGTGTTCTTACGCACCGTCGGACTTTATGAGGACTTTTACTACTTGGTGGAGAACACAGGCCTTACCGCCTTCGTTGAAGATAAGTGTCCGCAATACCTCCTCCTCAATAATATTTTTGTGCAAAGCTTTACTTTCTATCCAAGGAAGAATCCTCCTATGGTTGAGTTCAAGTTATATGATATCCCCCAGCGCATGTCACTTCAGGGTTTTTGCAATGTTTGCAAATTACCTCATGTTGGGGATATTCATGAACCTCGTCCATGGGACTTGGAGGCTTTCATAGATACTATTGATGTAGGAGAGGAGAGAGGAGTGTCTTGCGCTAGAGCTGCTAGCATACATTGTTCCCATGCTTCAGTACTTCTCATTATTCATGGGAAAATGTTTGATTGGCCGTGGGAAAGCTGGGGCCCTTAGCTCCCCAGATCTTGCGGTTTTGCCCGAAGCCCTTTATAATGATAAAACTTATAGCTTGGGCATTATAGTAGCTCAACGGTTGAACACGAACCGTTCTAAAGGCATTGTTTATGGAGGTATATATGCTACCCGTCTTGCTAGACATTTTGAGATACCTATTAGACTGCACGAGGAAGAAGAGATTCTTCTTCCTGAGAGATATCTAGATTATGATATCATGGTTCGCCATGACTTTCTTGATAAAGATATAAATAAGAGGATGATTTATAACCTGGTATTTAGTCAGGGTACTCGTGCGACTATTACCTTTCCTCTTTGTTCAATCTTCATCTAGGCAGGTACATTATTATGCACTCGGACATCTATGCATATTGGGGCATAGCACCACCACAGGCGCCCGTGCCCGAGCTACCAGTTAAGTACCAGACGCTAGTTTATCAGTGGGATCGAGAGGAGCTCACACAGCAGTGGCATCCTCAGTACACTCCGGAGTACCCCGGAGAAGGTTACTTCCAGCCATGGGAGTATACCAACTTAGGCCAAAAGCCTAAGCTTGGGGGAGTACGTGTTTCTCACTAACTTTATATTCTTGCTTACACTTTCACTTTGATAGTCGATGTTCACACCTTGCCACTGTATCATCCATGATAGTTTGTTTCTTTTTCTCGCTTTCTTCTCGTGTGTTTGTCTAGTTTGAGAAAAGCCAAAAAGATTTCTCGTTCTTCTTTTATTTGTTGGGAGCTTTCCCGTGTGAATAGTTTTCTTTTCCTTTGGGTCAAGGTAGAAGGCCATGGTTACAATGTTTAGTGGCTCTCGCATGCATATATGTTTATCTGTCAAAGAGCCATATTACTTTGTCTTCTCCTTTGTGTTTGCTTGCAGATTCCAGATTAGTCCAATGCACGAACACTCTTATTATTGTTCACATCATTCGGTCGTGCAAGTGAAAGGCAATAATGACGATATATGATGAAGTGACTGAGCCTTGAAAAAAATGGTATGAACTTGATCTTTTTTTTTGTAAATATGACTAGCTCATCATTCCTAATTCAGCTTTGTTATGAGAGAGACATGTTTGCAATGACAACTTAGAGATCATAGTTTCTGATGCGATGCTTAATTAGCTAGGAGTTTATAATGGTTTGTCTTGGATGCCAACATGAATTTCATGATGATTATGATGTAGTATGATAGGATGGTATCCTCCTTTGAATGATTCAAGTGGCTTGACTTGGCACATGTTTACGCATGTAGTTGAAACAAAATCAACATAGCCTCTATGATATTCATGTTCATGGTGATTTATGTCCTACTCATGCTTGCACTTAACGTTGGTTAATTTCAATGCATTTTGATGACTGTTGTCGCTCTCTAGTTGGTCGCTTCCCAGTCTTTTGCTAGCCTTCACTTGTACTAAGCAGGAATACTTCTTGTGCATCCACTTCCATAAACCCAAAGTTGTTCCATATGAGTCCAACATACCTACATTTATGCGGTATATACCTGCCGTTCCAAGTAAATTTGCATGTGTCACTCTCTAAACCTTCAAGAAATAATATGTTTTGCATGCTCGAACCACTCATGTGGTGACAAGGGGCGATCAGTATCTTCCATGTTACACGTGTTATCCTCGATACGTGTTTATTCACTATCACTCACGGGAAAGGGGCCGATAATTGGAATGCCCAGTTCCATGCTCAAATCGAAAAGATAATTGCAAACAAAACTCCCCCTGGATTGTTGTTAGTATGGACGGCACCCAAGTATTCGACTAGTCGTGGAGTGTGATTTATCGGTGGTGGGGGAGTCAAAACTTTACTTTTCTGTTTGGGAACCGCCTATAGTATGTGTAGCATGGAAGATGGTGAAAACTATTGGTCATCGTGTTGACAATGAAAGCATGCCACCCAAAATTATTTATCTCTGTCTTCAAAGCTTGAGCTCTGGCACCTCTGCAAATCAATGCTTCCCTCTCCGAAGGGCATGTCTATTTATGTTTCTTTTGAGTCATCCTCTTCTTATAAAAGCACCAATTAGAGAGCACCTCTGTCATTTTTATGCTTTGCTTTTAATTGTTATTGAGTATGACTATGACTTGATCTTCTTTGCCGTGAATTACAATGTCCAGTCAGCCCTTGGTCTTTGAAGGTGCTCTACATTTATGTTTTGCGGTCTCAGAAAGAGCTAGCGAGATACCATCTGTTCATATTGCTTCATGATTGTCTTAATTGAAGTGTTGATGTTTGAAACTTATTATTATTGCTTGCTAGTTGATTATGCCATTGATATGAGTTTGCCATGAGACCTACATGTCATTGCTTATGTGGTTAGCTTATGATCTTGCTGAAAATCTAAATATGAGTTAGACATAATTGCAACAACAAGATCAAACAGAGTTCGTAAAAGTTTTTCTTTTGTCTCCTTCAGTTTGTCAACTGAATTGCTTGAGGACAAGCAAGGCTTTAAGCTTGGAGGAGTTGATACGTCTCCGTCGTATCTACTTTTCCAAGCTCTTTTGCCCTTGTTTTGGACTCTAACTTGCATGATTTGAACGGAACTAACCCAGACTAACGTTGTTTTCAGCAGAATTGCCCTGGTGTTGTTTTTGCGCAGAAATAAAATTCTCGGATTGACCTGGAAATTTATGAGGATTTTTTGTGGAATATATAAAAAATATTGGCACAAGAATCAACCGGAGGAGTGGAGCGAGGAGCCCACAAGCCCACCAGGCGTGGCCCCCCTCGTCGCGCCTAGCATGCTTGTGGGGCCCTCGGAGCTCCACCGCCTCCAACTCCAGCTCTATTTAGTCCCTTTCGTCTAGAAAAAAATAAAGGAAAAGAGTTCATTGCATTTTACGATACGGAGGCACCTCCACCACCTGTTCTTCCTTTGGAGGGCAGATCTGGAGTCCGTTCTGGGCTCCGGAGAGGGAGACGTCGCCATCGTCATCACCAACCTTCCTTCATCGCCAATTCCATGATGCTCTTCACTGTTCGTGAGTAATCTCATCGTAGGCTTGCTAGACGGTGATGGGTTAGATGAGATCTATCATGTAATCGAGTTAGTTTTGATGGGGATTGATCCCTAGTATCCACTATGTTCTGAGATTGATGTTGCTACTACTTTGCCATGCTTAATGCTTGTCACTAGTGCCCGAGTGCCATGATTTCAGATCTGAACCTATTATGTTATTTTCAATATATGTGTGTTCTTGATCCTATCTTGCAAGTTGTAGTCACCTACTATGTGTTATGACTCGGCAACCCCGGAGTGACAATAGCCGGAACCACTCCCGGAGATGACCATAGTATGAGGAGTTCATGTATTCACTAAGTGCTAATACTTTATTCTGGTTCTCTATTAAAAGGAGAACCTTAATATCCCATAGTTTCCATTAGGACCCCGCTTCCATAGGAGGGATGGACAATAGATGTCATGCAAGTTCTTTTCCCTAAGCATGTATGACTACATACGGAATACATGCCTACATTACTTTGACGAACTGGAGCTAGTTACATATCTCTCCATGTTATAACGGTTGCATGATGAATACCATCCGACAAAATTATCCATCACCGATCCAATGCCTACGAGCTTTTCCTACTGGTCCTTGCTATGTTACTTTGCCGCTATTTTTGTCGCTGCTGCTACTGTTACTCTGTCACTACTGTTGTCACTACTGCTACTGTTACTCTGTTGCTACTGTTGTCACTGCTGCTACTATTACCGTTGCTACTGTTGCTATCACACCACCTTGCTACTGATACTTTGCTGCAGATACTTAGTCTTTCAGGTGTGGTTGAATTGACAACTCAACTGCTAATACTCGAGAATATTCTTTGGCTTCCCCTTGTGTCGAATCAACAAATTTGGGTTGAATACTCTACCCTCGAAAACTGTTGCGATCCCCTATACTTGTGGGTTATCAGCGACATCTACATGTGAAGCGGAGTACATAGCTGCTTCAGAAGCAGCGCAGGAAGGGATATCGATGAAGGAGTTCATCACCGACCTAGGAGTTATTCCAAGTTCGTCGGGCCCGATGGCTCTCTTCTATGAAAACACTGGAGCTATTGCCATAGCCAAGGAGCTCAGGTTTCACAGGAAGAGCAAGCACATCAAGCGCCGCTTCAACTCCATCTGTGATTATATTTAGGAAGGAGATATATATATTTGTAAAGTACGTACGGATCTGAATATCGCAGATCCATTGACTAAACCTCTTCCATGAGCGAAACATGATCAACACCAGAACTCTATGGGTGTTCGTGACATCAAAATGTAACTAGATTAGTGACTCTAGTGCAAGTGGGAGACTATTGGAAATATGCCCCAGAGACAATAATAAAGTGGTTATTATTATATTTCCTATTTCATGATAATTGTCTATTGTTCATGCTACAATTGTATTAATCGGAAATAGTAATACATATGTGAATATATAGACCACACCAAGTCCCTCGTGAGCCTCTAGTTGACTAGCTCGTTGTTCAATAGATGATCATTGTTTCCTGATCATGGACATTCGATATCATTGATAATGGGATCACATCATTAGGATAATGATGTGATGGAAAGACCCAATCCTAAGCATAGCACAAGATCGTGTAGTTCTTCTGCTAAAGCTTTTCAAATGACAAGTATCAATCCTAAGCATAGCACAAGATCGTGTAGTTCTTCTGCTAAAGCTTTTCAAATGTCAAGTATTATTTCCTTAGACCATGAGACTGTGCAACTCCTGGATACCGTAGGAGTGCTTTGGGTGTATCAAACGTCACAACGTAACTGGGTGATTATAAAAGTGCACTACAGGTATCTCCGAAAGTGTTTATTGGGTTGGCACGAATCGAGACTGGGATTTGGCACTCCATGTGACGGAGAGGTATCTCTAGGCCCACTCGGTAATATATCATCATATTGATCTCAATGTTACTAAGGAGGTAGTCACAGGATCATGTGTTATGGAACGAGTAAGGAGACTTGCCGGTAACGAGATTGAACAAGGTTTGGGGATACCGACGATCGAATCTCGGGCAAGTTATATACCGTTAGACAAAGGGAATTGCATACGGGATTAATAGAATCCCCGACATCGTGGTTCATCCGATGAGATCATCGTGGAACATGTGGGAGCTAACATGGATATCCAGATTCCATTGTTGGTTATTGACCAGATAGGTGTATCGGTCATGTCTGCATGATTCCCGAACCCGTAGGGTCTACACACTTAAGGTTCGGTGACGCTAGAGTTGTAATGAGAATAGTATGTGGTTACTGAAAGTTGTTCGGAGTCCCAGATGAGATCCTGGACATCACGAGGAGCTCCGGAATGGTCCGGAGGTAAATATTGATATAGAGGAAGTGGAATATTTGAACACCGGAAACGTTTTGGGGTTCATCGGTATTGTATCGGGACCATCGGAAGGGTTCCGGGGGTCCACCAGGAGGGGCCACCTGTCCCGGGAGGCCACTTGGGTCGAAAGAGGAAAGGGGCCAGGCTCCTAGTGGGCTCGTGTGCGCCATCTGAGAGGGGCTGCCACACCTAGGGGTGGGAACCCTAGGGCGTGGGGCTACCTCCCCCGACTTGGGAGGCAAGACACCCCCTTGGGCCGCCGCACCTCCCATTTGGGTGGCCACCACGCCACCTAGGGTTTCCTAGGGTGGTCAGCCTTCCCTTCCCCTCCTCCTATATATACCCAAGAGTTTTGGGGCTGCAACACACAAGTTTCCTCTCCCTCTCGACGCATCCCTACCCTCGCTCTCCCTACTCCTCTGCGGTGCTTGGCAAAGCCCTGCCGGAGAACCACATAGCTCCACCGCCACCACGTCGTCGTGCTACCGGAGCTCTCCATCAACTTCCCCTCTCCCCTTGCAAGTTCAAGGTAGCGGAGACGTCACCGGGCTGCACGTGTGTTTAACGCAAAGGCGCCGTTGTTCGGCGCTTTGGATCCCATCTATCGTGATCTGAATCGCTCCGACTCCATCATCCGCATTCATAGTAACACTTCCGCTTAGCGATCTTCAAAGTTATGAAGATGCTCTACTCCTTGCTTGTTGCTAGCATCTCCTAGATTGATCTTGGTGTTTCGTAGGAAATTTATTGAATTTTTGCCTCGAGCCCCAACACTTACAACTTGGATTCAACTCTAATAAGAAGAAGTCCAAGAGCAACAATAAAAAGGGTCAAGAACTCGGCCAAGATTGTTTGCTTCAAGTGCAAGATTGAAGGGAATCATGTTAGATGTTGTCCTATGAAGAAGAGGCCTCATAGTCACAAGCAACAAGGGAAGCGGACGCAAGTTCATTTACATGCTCAACTACAAGTTGTAGAAAGGCCTCTTCCCAAGAAGACCCAAGCCAACGCTCCTCAAGTTGAGAAATCAATTGGGAAGAAAGGAAAGGGTAGATGTTGCTACTTATGTCGTGAGAAGGGTCACTTCGCTTCTTCTTGCATGAAAGGTAACTTAACCAACCCAATCATTATTGATAATATATATTCTCTTGGGAAGGATAAGGTTGGCAATGTGTTTGCCGAGTTTGTTGGTACTCAAAGTGGTGTTAAGAAAAGAACCATTTGGGTAGCCAAGCCTATTGCGACTAACCTCTTAGGACTCAACTTGGTTGGGGACCAATAAGCTCAAACTTGATCAATGGGTGAGGTTGGAGGGCATTGGAGACTCGGCTACATCATGAAGAATTAAGGGATCTTCATCATTCATATTATCTCAAGCCAAGTCATTTGGATTATCGAGTTCCTATCTTATATCCAATGTTCCTCCTTACGGTAACTTGTACTTAAATTGTTTACCTTGTTAGTTACTTGCCCCTTTGCATGTTGTGGTTTTGTACCTTGCATGTGTTTGTATATGTTGTGCTTCCAACTTGCTTATCTTGAGTAATCAAGTTTGTTTATATTGGTTTGTACATCATGTACTTGTGAGTTCTTTGTTGAGCCTTTTTTGCATCTTGTTTTTATCTTTGTTGGCCCTCATGAGAGATTAATGGATTTTCCCATTTTGGGGGAGTTATGTGCTTAGTGCACTTCACGATCCTAAATATGTGTGTACATGAGGAATACTACTTAGTGTTGATATTTCACGATTATCTAGTCTCTATGTGGTATGTCTTACTCATGAGAAATTCAAATTCTAAACGGTCCATTAATTATCTCTTGTTGGTTTTCATTTTCCACTTGTTAATAATGTTCAGGTTATCACATTATGGGGAAGTAATATGCTATGTGCATATTACAAGCATAGAAAATGTGTATATTTGAGATATTGCCACTTAGTGTTGATATTGTAAATTATCTTGTTCCTAGGTGGCATGTTAGCTCTACAGGTGTCATTTGCTTTTGTTTTTGGTGTAAATATGATGTTGGATATATTTGCAATTTACCAATGGGAATTATGTACAAATACTTCTTGTCCTTTGACATTTGGTATTCCACCCATGTGGTAGAAATTGCCAATCATCTTTACATTGGATTTTGTGTATCGTTTGTATTCCTTGCCTCTTGTGGATCTTTTTGAACATGTCTAGTGTTTCAATCAATATAGATAAAGTGATGATCCCCCATCTTGTGCACTTTGTATTTAAATGCAAATTCTATAAAATGCACATCGCTTGAGGGATCTATGCCATTTCCTTTAGAACACTCTCTTTATGCGTTTATAATAAAATATTTTGATCCCCATCAAGCGTGAATTGGTGGGAGGCAAGTATTTCCCTTTATGGTGCTTTGTGCCATCATGAAAATTTGTCGAGTGTTTGGTTTGTTTAGAACCTAGCTCTCTTTTGGAAACTAGATACCCCGTGTTTGTTTTCCTTCAATTGGTATCTTGTTTCCTTTTATTTGGCATCTGCCAATGGGTATCTCATTCCTTGATGTATTTCTTAATTGGTATCCTTCGAGTGATAATTTTTCATTTGATATCTTATTATCACTTGATACCTTGTCTTTTGGTGTCTTATCAACTATGTGTTGATTTGATTCTTGAAAGACTTCAGCATGCATATTTACTATATGTAGTTTCTTTAACATGTTTTCTTCCTTTGACCCAATATATAGGGGAAACTCCTCATGTCATAAATTGGTAAACTGTACATAAAATTCAATTTCATATCCATATGCACATATTTATGTGGAGTTTTTCTTATGTATTGTTGGTTCTCTAACTCTTTGGTCCCAATGAGTCTGGGCATTATTTTGTTTGTGTTGTTGTTCTTGGAAAAATTGGAGATGCATTGGAGACTTGACTCACTTACAAGGAAGGTGTTTACACCATGTGCTTATTGGAGCCAACTTAGGATGATCGACAAACAATTATCTACTCCATCAATCCAATCCTATCTCGGTAACAAGTATCTACTTCATGCATACATTTCTTGCATTCAACCTTTCGTAAGGTGCATCATGGCATGAATTTCTTGATTCGTTCTTGTGGTACTTTTTTCCTTTCTCAAAGCATCCCAACAATGATGTCTTGTTACTTGTTGTGATGTCTTTGATGTTCGTGATTTGGAAGTTCATTTATGTACAATAAGAAAATATTAGTCCATGTGCTATGCTTTCAAGCAAAGATCTTGTTGGTATATTTATGACTTCCTTTTGGATAACTTGTTCGTTCCTTCTTGTAACAATTTTGTGTGCACATCCTTCTTCGTGGATATATATCATCATGATTGTCGTCTACCTAAAATCTTTTACACATGAGAAAAGTTACATCTCTAATTGATATCCTCTTTTCTTTCACGTCCATCGTTGAATTTTCTTTTTCAGTCTTTGGTGGTTTCGTGAAAGGATTTGTCTTGAGTGCAGATCTTATATCCTTGCATCTTGATGCCCTAATTGGTGGTAAAGATTATTTTTCCTCATTCGTGTTGACACGTCCCTAACGTATCTATAATTTCTGCTTGTTCCATGATCTTTTGGGTGACATTGTTATATGTTTTACAACACTTTTATATCATTTTACACATATTTGGACTAACCTACTAACTCCGTGCACCTAGTGCCAGTTTCTGTCTGCTAATGTCTTTTTGCAAGGACTTTTACCTAATTTTCCGACGTCCCAAAAATCCCGAGAAAAATATATAAAAATCAGCATGACGGGAACTATAGGATCACCAAAGACGGGCCAGAGTGGGGCCAGGGCTTGCCCAGGCAGCCTCCCTGCGCGGCCTACCCCCTGGCCGTGCCACCAGGTCGCCTGGGTGGGGCCCACCTCCTCTCACGCCCTCGTTTGGCCTATATTTACCCTTCCGATGGAAAACCCTCGTACCGTATCCAGAATTGCGAATTTCTCCATCGTTACACCGCCGCAGCGCTTTCGAGATCGGGAGCATCAGGAGACCTCTTCTCGGCACCCTGCCGGAGGGAGGATTGATCTCCGGGAGCTTGTCCAACACCATGGATGCTTACCAGACGTGCCGTGAGTAGTCCTCCTTGGACCATGAGTCCATGACCAGTAGCTATGTGATGTCTTCTCTCCAATCTTGTGCTTCAATGGTTAGTCCTTGTGAGCTCCCTACATGATCAAGGCATATATGTAATCATCTTGCTATTGCTATGTTGAGTTTGATGCGATCCGATGGATTATGAGATTATGTTCAGATTGTTATGAGTTATATATTTGGTTCTCCTTTTATATTATGTTCTTAGTGCTTCATGCATGTTCTCCGTTACCTTTTATTGCTTTGGTCGAGTAGTAGATTGTAACTCCAAGAGGGAGCGTCATGCATGATTGTGGGTTCATGCCCCTCGATGTCTAGCTTGAGTGACAGGAACATGAGACTAGGGGATGTGTTGTTGCCACTAGGGAGAAAACAACGGTGCTTGTGACCGCGGTTACAAGTATTGTTTACCTTACGCATAGATCGTTAATGCAATTGTCCGGTGCTTTGAGTTTACACTTTGGGTGGGACTCACAACTTAATACCAGCAAGATGTTCTAGATAGATATCTCAAGGTGGGTGGTTAGTTAGTAGATGTTGATGAATAAACGGTCTACTTGTCTTGGCGTACTGCCCATTACTTTTGAGCCTCAAAACAATCAAGGAGCATGATTAGCATTGCAATGCGTTTATAATTCTTTCAATTGCCTATCTGTAATTTGTTTACCTCGCATAGTTGTTTATGGTCTTTTGGGAGAGAGACATCACTAGTGAACATCATGAGACTCCGGTCTATATTTCCACCACTGTTTACACCTCCACTATTTACTGCTTATTTACTTTCCCGTTGCAATCACCATTACTATTCCCACTTGTGTTTTGATCCTTTGCAAACTACAAGGCCGGAGAGATTGACAACCTCTCTGTACTCGTTGGGAGCAAAGTTATTTGTTGTGTGTGTAGGTCCATGTCCTCTGTAAGCGACATAGCAGCAGACGCTTACTTGTTGAACCTCGGAGTCCTCCTGGTTCGATAAACCTTACAGTATCCGTGTAAGGGAAACTTGCTGCTTACTACATCTCAACCTTGCACTTGGGGTAACCAACGAGAGGGCAAGAAGTATATACATTCTATCGTCATCAAGCAAAGTTTCTGGCGCCGTTGCCGGGGAGTCCAGTCCTCGAGATAGGGGAGTTGCACACCATCCTTTACCTTTGTTTTTCTGTCTTGTTAGTTTGCTTTCTAGTTTTTGCTTTAGAGTCTTATACCAAAAATCACAAAAAAATAGTTGCTTTGTTCTTGCTTGTTGCTGCTGCTATGGGTTCCACTGAGAACACCAAGTTGTGTGACTTCACTAGTCACAACAACAATGATTATACCTTCTCTTCTATTGCTCTAGTTACCACTAAGGGTCTTTTTACAAGTAAACCTTGCAACTATACTAGTAATTATGGTGAATTATGCCATTGGCATGGTTGCACCGGGAAGCCACAGGATCTTTGGTTCGAAGTTGTTCCTAAACGTCCCCAAACTTGGGATGACGTCCAAACTCTTATAAGTGAGAGCAACTCAAAAATAGAGGGTGACACTACAATTCTACTTAATCACGATGATATTAACTTTGACAATTATAGTCTTTCTGAAGTCATCACCTTTTTGCAAAGAATGACTAAGGACCCCAACACTAGTACACTTAATATTGCCTTCACCGAGCCTATTACCAATGCTCTTCTCAAAACTAGGGAGGAGAGGCTCAAGCTAGAGACTTCTATCCCTAGGAAACTAGAACATGGTTGGGATCCTATGGTCAAGATTAAATTGAATAATTTCTCTTGCTTTGCTTTGTGTGATGTTGGAGCTAGTGCCTCTGTTTTGCCCAACAGAATGTATGATATGCTTAATTCGAAACCTTATGATCCATGTTCTTTGGGTGTTCGTCTTGTTGATTCTTCCATAAAGAAACCTTTAGGGAGAATTGATGATGTGCTTATTCTTGTCAATGATAATTATGTTCCCGTTGATTTTCTTATTATGGATATTGAGTGTGATCCAACAATTTTGGGACGTCCTTTTCTACGCACCGTTGGTGCTATCATTGACATGAAAGAGGGAACCATTATATTCCAATTTCCTCTTAAAAAGGGAATGGAACACTTCCCTATAAAGAAGATTAAGTTACCTTATGAGTCCGTTACACGGGCAAGTTATTCTTTTGGAGTTGATATAACTTGATCTTTTGCATAATGCCTAGCTCAAAGGCATAAAAGAAAGCGCTTGTAAGGAGGCAACCCAATCTGTTTTTACTTTCAGTTTTAGTGGTCTTGATGTTTTTTACTACTCTAGCAACATCATTGTATCTTTATTTTCTAGCTTTGTGCCAAGTTTTAGCCTCCGATTGCAAGAAAGTGCAAACATTGTGACATGCTCTCGAGAAACAGATTTTGAATGCTTGATAGAAAAATTCGCCTAAAATCACCAGATCATCTTTTTGATCTGAATTGTTTTGACAGTATGCTCTATATAATTGTCTTTCTGGTGTTAGTTGTGAGTTTTTTAATTTGAGTTGCAGAAGTGCCCCGAAAAAATTATTTACTACCTGCTGGTCTGCTTTTCCCAGATTTTGCCCTGCTTTGCGTTTTCATTGTTTTGCAAAGCTTAAGCTTGTTTTTTCTTTGCAAAAACCTTTTGGCAATCTTGAGAAACAGAAACTCTTCCTAAAAATATTTATTTCCAGTATAGAGTGCATTATTTTATTAAGGGAACTAACCACTCTAATCAGCTTATGATGAGTTGCCTATGAAGGGAGTTTTCAAGTATGCGATGGAACATGATGAAAGAAGATCCAGGAGTGTCAAGCGCTCAAGCTTGGGGATTCCCCCATGCGCCCTCAAGAAATATTCAAGGAGACTCAAGCGTCTAAGCTTGGGTATGCCCCCGTGCATCCCCTTCTCCATCAACCATCATCAATTCGTCCTTCTCCATGCTATATTTTTATCACTTCATATGTTATGTGCTATGCTTGGAGCGTCTCGCTCTTTATTTTTTAGTTTGTTTTAATTTTCCTTGATGTTTATAAAAATTTGGATCCTAGCCTTCTTTGCTTGCAGAGAAGCACGTTTCACTCCAACATAGAACACAACATGAGTATTCATGTTTATCCTTTTTGTGTGTTCTATATCATTCCATAGTTGATGTCATGCTTAGCCCTTAGTTTTCATGCTTATCTTTTAAGAGCTATTTATTTATTTAGATAGATTTTGAAACTTTCTTGAACTATCTTGTTTAGAGAGTTGGCTTGCTGCACTGAGTTGTGTGTCTTGCATGAGTAGGTAATTGAGGTCGCTATTTAAGTATAGTAGTAACTTGCAATAGTTTTGAGGTATTGATTTGAGTAATGTTTGGACTATTGGTGCCGAGATCTTGAGCCTATTAGTGATAGGTGTTGTATTTTTAGAAATCCGTGTGTTTTCAAAAACTAAAAAATTAGTTGAGAACTCTAGCTATTAAATGGATAGCTAACCTCTGGAGGGGTTGGAATATATAGAGTACCCTCACGTTACCATGGGTCGAGGATGCGCAAGGATAACCAAACCCCAGAACACTCCTCCTTGGGGTGCTTGTCTCTTTGTGAATTTCCTGACTAGACAGAGAGTTACCGATAATAAGTGCATGAGTTCTTCGGACTATGTGAGTATTCGATTGTTGGCACTTCCACCATCCATATTTTGCTAGCCTCTTCTGTACTGTGCATTGCCCTTTCTCATCTTGAGAGTTGGTGCAAACTTCGCCGGTGCATCCAAACCCTTGACATGATACGTTGTGTCAAACATAAGCCTCATTATATCTTTCCTCAAAACAGCCACCATACCTACCTATTAAGGCATTTCCATAGCCTTTCTGAGATACATTGCCATGCAACATCCATCATCTCATGACTTGATCTTCATGTCATACATTCTTTTGCTTGGTCGAGCAGCTGCATGTTAGTTGGGCTTTGCCCTTATTATTATTGCTACATGATGCGCTAGTATCATTGCATATCCTTCTACACCGGCAGAGGCATACATTTGCATACATCATGATGTTTTCATTGTTCTTATGTTGAGTACTTCTTATAAAGTGTGAAGATTTTTCTTGCTATTCTTGTAAAAAATAGAGTGTTGCCCTTAAGTGAGGAAGAGATCCCAAAGAAGACAAAATGAAAAGATCCCAAAGAGGACAAATGAGAGATAAATAGAAAGATCCAAAGAGGCCACAAAAAAGGAAAAAAAAAGAAAAAAAAGGAAAAAAAGAAGAAGAACAAAGAGAGAAGGGGGCAACACTACTATTCCTTTTGAAAAATCCACACTCGTACTCCATTGTTATATTTGTGCTCCATAAAGATTATCATTCATGCATAACTATGTGGGGACACTTACACTATAGAACTTGGTTTGCATATTCCAATGATGAGCCTCCTCAAATGAGATCTAGGTCTTCATGAGCAAACAAGTTGGATGCACCCCCACTAGTTCCATTGGGGAGCTTACCATAGCTCATATGTGCATCCGTTGCATGGCAATCCCTACTCCTCACATCATATCTATCATTTGGTTTTCTCTCACCCATGATTGTCCTCATTGATGTGAGCCTTTCACACCTTTTTTATCTTCCTTCCCCATCATTTTTCTATTTGCCATCCTAAGTGCCAATATATCTTGCTTACGCTCATCCATTGCATGAGTGCTCAAAGTCGAAAGGGAGAGGATCATTTTGACTTGTACCTGACTAGTGGTCTGGGGATGAGTCAAAATAAGATTCCAAAGGAGACCAAGTGTGAAATTTTAATACATTGAGTTCTCAATTAAAAAATATATTTTTACTCTCAACCCATCTCCCACTTCTTGCATGCAAACACCATTTGGAGACATTCGAGTCACGGATAGAGAGAGCTCTTGCACCTTTATGTTCTTACTTTGCTCTTTTCAATACTAGATATAGACTCTTGCTTGTTATTGTCTTGACTTGAATTGCATATCTTTCTTTCTTTACTTTGTAGTTCTTATATGTGTGTTAGCATGTCACCACATAAATTATTTCTGTTATCGTTTACCTACTCGAGGACGAGCAGGAATTAAGCTTGGGGATACGTCCCTAACGCATCTATAACTTCTACTTGTTCTATGATATTTTGGGTGACATTGTTATATGTTTTACAACACTTTTATATCATATTACACATATTTGAACTAACCGACTAACAAAGTGCACCCAGTGCCAGTTTCTGTTTGTTGATGTCTTTTTTGCACGGACTTTTACCCAATTTTCCGAAGTCCCAAAAATCCCGAGAAAAATATATAAAAATCAGCGTGACGGGAACTCCATGATCACCAAAGATGGGACAGAGGGGGCCAGGGCCTGCCCAGGCGGCCTCCCTGCATGGCCTACCCCCTGGCCGCGCCACCAGGTCGCCTGGGTGGGGCCCACCTCCTCTCACGCCTTCCTTTGGCCTACATTTACCCTTCTAATGGAAAACCCTTGTATCGTATCCAGAATCGCGAAATCCTCCACCGTTCCGCAACCGTTGCACTTTCGAGATAGGAAGCATGAGGAGACCTCTTCCCGGCACCCTGTCGGAAGGAGGATTGATCTCCGGGAGCTTCTCCACCACCATGGACGCTTCCCGGACGTGTCGTGAGTAGTCCTCCTTGGACCATGAGTCCATGACTAATAGCTATGTGATGTCTTCTCTCCAATCTTGTGCTTCAATGGTTAGTCCTTGTGAGCCGCCCTACATGATCAAGGCATATATGTAATCATCTTGCTATTGGTATGTTGAGTTTGATGGGATCCGATGGATTATGAGATTATGTTCAGGTAGTTATGAGCTATATATTTGGTTCTCCTTTTATATTATGTTCTTAGTGATTCATGCATGTTCTTCGTTACCTTTTATTGCTTTGGCCGAGTAGTAGATTGTAACTCCAAGGGGGAGCGTTATGCATGACTGTGAGTTCATGCCCCTCGATGTCTAGCTTGAGTGATAGAAACATGGGACTAGGGGATGTGTTGTTGCCACCAGGGAGAATACAACGGTGCTTGTGACCGCGGTTGCAAATATTGTTTACCTTACACATAGTTCATTAATGCATTTCTCTGTTGCTTTGAGTTTACACTTTGGGTGGGACTCACAACTTAATACCAGCGAGATGTTCTAGATAGATATCTCAAGGTGGATGGTTAGTAAGTAGATGTTGATGAATAAGCGGTCTACTTGTCTTGGTGTACTGCCCATTACTTTTGAGCATCAAAACAACCAAGGAGCATGATTAGCATTGCGGTGTGTTTATAATTCTGTCAATTGCCTATCTGTAATTTGTTTACCTCGCATAGCTGTTTATCGTCTTTTGGGAGAGAGACATCACTAGTGAACATCATTAGACTCCGGTCCATATTTCCACCATTGTTTACACCTCCACTATTTACCGCTTGTTTACTTTCCCGTTGCTCACCATTACTATTCCCGCTTGTGTTTTGATCCTTTGCAGACTACAAGGCCAGAGAGATTGACAACCTCTCTGTACTCGTTGGGAGCAAAGTTATTTGTTGTGTGTGCAGGTCCACGTCCTCTGTAAGCGCCAGAGAAGCGGACAGTTACTTGTTGAACCTCGGATTCCTCCTGGTTCAATAAACCTTACAGTCTCCATGTGAGGAAAACTTTCTACTGACTACATCTCAATCTTGCACTTCGGGTAACCAACGAGGCGGCGAGAAGTACATACATTCTCTCATCATCACTTGTCTTGACGTGGGTTTTGCCATTTCGATTGGTGTCCCTCCTCTTGAAAAGGTTATTATTTCCTATTTTCACCATGGGTTGTCACAAGCGTTGGTTCTTAATTTGTTTTTTAGTAAGCTTGTGAACCAATTTTCTAGTAGTGTGTGTGTGGGAAGGATATGGCTTGCACTTTGTTTCTCATTTCATCAAAACTATGTTGATGAGTAATGGTCATCCTTATCTTAGTATTCTCAAGTGCTTTGCCATGACTCACACACATCATTTTGGTTGAGCCTATTCTTAAGTTGCCTCTTTTACATGTTGCTCAACCATATGTATTGTGAAAGTGATATGAGTATTGTCTTATCTACTTGCCTGAACTTGTTGCATGTTTTTATTAATTTTGGGGAGCAGCGATACTATTTTGTGCACTTGTATCAAATACAAAAAAACTTATTAGTGCAGAAATCATGGGGAGATTCACTCGTTTCGATAAAACAGTCCTTCGCACATATCATAATATCTTCGCACATGCATGTGATTACTTGTTCCTTTTGGTATCTTTTGAGTGCTTGTTTCTCTCATTTGTATGTCTTTGTGCCATATGATCCTTTTTGCAATCTTTGGGTCCTCGATATAGTTCGTAATCCTCCAACTGCTTATCATTGTATATGTGTATTTCTGTGCTCTGATTTGTTGAGAAGCACACACTTTTTGGAGGACCATCTATTATGTTGGCTTTCTAAGCTTTTCGTCCCTTTTGGCAATCAATGCCAATGGGGGAGAAGTTTAAAGAGTTTAGTTTGGAGATGTTTAGAGAGTTTTGCTTTTATTGCTTAATCACTTGCATCTCGTACCCATGCATTATTAATTTGCATGTGTGTGCCTCTTTATGCTTATTTCTTTATATAAACTCTCTTGAAAGTGATTGTCATCCATTACCAAAATGGGGGAGATTGTTAGAGCATATTCATTCATGTGTGGTTTTGGTAATTGATGACAATCCCTATGGACTAATGGTTGCCTTGAGTTATATTCGAAGGATTTTTCCATAAGCACTTCTTGAAGTCCATCTGTTGGTTTCAAGGAGTTTATATGATGACCAAGGTGGTATTCAAGGTTTTATCCAAATATTGCTCATAAAGACACTAGGTTGATCAAGACTAAGTCAAAGAGTGAATCAAGTCGATCAACACACAAAGCATACAAGATGTATCGAGAGGGATCCAGGGATCCCATGGGATGGCGTGTTTCCATGGGCTTGCATCAAGAGGAAGATCTCATACAACCCATGGAGGATGATGTCAAGTGGTGATCGTCATCAAGTTTGTGGTGTGCAAGTTCAAGTGGAGCATCACAAAGATATCATTGAATCTTGCCTTCCATTGTGGTGGCAATGGACTTGTGAAGATGTGTTGAAGGGTGGCTCACCCATAGTGAGTATGGGGGACCAATCAAATAGTCTTCATCAAGCCAACGCAATCATGAAAGGTGGTCCACCTTGAGGAAGTCAAGATCGTCATCATCTAGCTCAAGTGGACTATGTGCAAGGTATAGGTTTGCCCTTGATAGGTTTTCTATTTTAAGGATAGACTGTCGTATTGTCAAGGGAGGCTCTCAAGTGAGTAGCTTGATCGTATCATTCGTTGAGAGCTCAAACCATTTTCATCCCTGCATCATATTTCTTGGTTCTTGTTTGGTGGTTCTCTTTGCGAGTTGTAGAGCTTATGGTCATCTTCATGACAAGCTCGAGTTCATCGAAAATGGAGTCCATATGCATCTTCTATGATGTTTTCGATGATTGGAGTTTTTGCCAGTTCTTCATTCATAGAGGTTTCACATATCTATATCATCTGCATTTTTGCTCTTGGATAGCTCTTGTCGTCCTGAATCCAACACGCTTGAGTTTGCTCAATTCGGAGCTCGTATGCCAAAGTTATAGCGTTTTCGGTTTTGCTTGGGCTGAAGTACTGCTTCAAGCGGTAGTAAAGAATGGTAGTACCTCTCAAGCGGTACTACCTCTCCCCCGAGCGGTAGTACCTCTTAAGCGGTACTTCCGCTGACCACTACCTCTTTCACTTCCGCTTATTTTATTCTTCGGGTGTCCAATCTGCTTGAGCGGTAGTAGAGTGGTAGAAGAGAGCGGCAGTACCTCTCAAGCGGTACTACCTCTCACCCGAGCGGTACTACCTCTCTAGCAGAACTACCACTCGTTTTTTCTATCTCGTTGGTCTATTTTGACCGTGGTAAGCGGTAGTATCGCTCCCCCGAGCGGTAGTACCGCTTGAGCACGACATGTGGGCATAACATTTGGATTTTGGGATGCCTATTTAAGGGGGCCTTCTTCCCCAATGGCCCCCAACTCTTGAGCCCGTTTTTGCCCCCAATTGGTGACCTTCTTTGAGCTTGCTAACTTTCAATCACTCCAATGATTCTTGTTAGTTAAATCACTTGGTAAATCGCTCATTTTTCAACAGTGCACCTATACAATTTGCCATTGTATTGGGTGTGTTCGGGACACAAAATATTTTTTCTATTTGATTGCAGGGTTGTTTGAGAGAGACCATCTTCATCCTACACCTCTCGTGGGTTGATAAACCTTAGGTCATCCACTTGAGGAAAAATTTCTACTGGCCTACAAAACTCTACGCTTGGAGGCCCAACATACACTACAAGAATCTATAAATTTGCCGTCTGCCATGGCTGACGGCAAAGGCTTTGTCGTCTGTCAGCTGAAAAATATCCGGTGAAGAGGTTATTTGCCGTCTGCTGTTGTAAGGCGGATGTCAAAGAATCTTTGCCATGAGGGGGCATACGGCAAATAAAATGGGACGGCAGATCCACACACGCTTCCGTCAAGTTCTAACGGCAAGCTTCTCCACTTTGCCGTCTGCCCTCATCCCCTTTGCCGTCTGCCCTCATCCCCTTTGTCGTCTGCCATACTTAGAGCCGACGGCAAAGAGGGGAACCTGATACATCTCCATTGTATCTACTTTTCCAAACTCTTTTGCCCTTGTTTTAGACTCTAATTTGCATGATTTGAATGGAACTAACCCGGACTAACGCTCTTTTCAGCAGAATTGCCATGGTGTTGTTTTTGTGCAGAAATAAAAGTTCTCAGAATGACCTGCAAACCTATGAGGATTTTTTGTGGAATATATAAAAAATACTGGCGCAAGAATTACCTGAAGACACGGAGCGAGGGGCCCACAAGCCCAGGAGGCGCCCCCTAGGGCGCGCCTGGCACACTTGTGAGGCCCACATAGCTTCGCAGCCTCCAACTCCAACTCTATAAAGTCTCACTCGCCCAGCAAAAAATAGGAGAGAAGAGTTCATCGTGTTTCACGACACGGAGCCACCACCACCACCTGTTCTTCCTCGGGAGGGCAGATCTGGAGTCCGTTCTAGGCTCCGGAGAAGGGAAATCGACGTCGTCGTCATCACCAACCATCCTTCATCGCCAATTCCATGATGCTCTCCATCGTTCGTGAGTAATCTCATCGTAGGCTTGCTGGACGGTGATGGGTTAGATGAGATCTATCATGTAATCGAGTTAGTTTTGATGGGGTATGATCCCTAGTATCCACTATGTTCTAAGATTGATGTTGCTACTACTTTGCTATGCTTAATGCTTGTCACTAGGGCCCGACTGCCATGATTTCAAATCTGAACCTATTATGTTTTCATCAATATATGTGTGTTCTTGATCCTATCTTGCAAGTTGTAGTCACCTACTATGTGTTATGACCCGGCAACCCCGGAGTGACAATAACCGGAACCACTCCCGGAGATGACCATAGTATGAGGAGTTCATGTATTCACTATGAGCTAATGCTTTGTTCCGGTTCTCTATTAAAAGGAGACCTTAATATCCCTTAGTTCCCATTAGGACCCCGCTGCCATGGGAGGGATAGACAAAAGATGTCATGCAAGTTCTTTTCCATAAGCATGTATGACTAAATACAGAATACATGCCTACATTACATTGACGAACTGGAGCTAGTTACATATCACCCTATGTTATAACTCTTACATGATGAATGTCATCCGACATAATTATCCATCACCGATCCAGTGCCTACGAGTTTTTCCTACTGGTCCTTGCTAAGTTACTTTACCGCTACCGTTGTCACTACTGCTACTGTTACCGCTGCTACCGTTACTATCACACTACTTTGCTACTAAAACTTTGTTGCAGATACTAAGTCTTTCAGGTGTGGTTGAATTGACAACTCAAGTACTAATACTCAAGAATATTCTTTGGCTCCCCTTGTGTCGAATCAATAAATTTGGGTTGAATACTCTACCATCGAAAACTGTTGCGATCCCCTATACTTGTGGCTTATCAAGACCTTTTTCTGCCACCGTTGCCGGGGAGCATAGCTCTATTCTCTGAGTCACTTGGGATTTACGTCTGTTGATCACTATGAGGAATCCAAGAGATCCAAAAACTAAAGTCTTGCCCTCAACTACGAGGACAGGTAAGGAACTGCCATCTAGCTCTGCACTTGATTCACCTTCAGTTGTGAGTAAATTTGCGACACCACCACCAATTGGTAATTCTGATATGTTGCATGTGCTTGATGATGCTGCTTCTGCTATCCATGATGCTTATGTTGATGCTTTGCTTGTTAATGATATGCCACTGGATGCATTTCTTGATGCACAAATTGCTAGAGTTACTGCTGAATGTGATGATACTTCTGAAACTGATGAAATTATTTAAGTGGAACCTGCTGTTACACCTGTTAGACCTAGATCTCCTAGATATGAATTGCCTGATATACCTAAGGGTTATGTTATGGAGGGAGAGGTAGCTGAAGACTTTCTTTCTTGTAAGGATAATTATGATCTTGAGAATTTATTACGCAAGTGAAAAGAAAAATCTCTGAATGCTAGAATGAAATATGATCCTAAGTTTGCTACTTCACCCATCTTTGTTACTGATAAGGATTATGAATCCTCTGTCGATCCTGAGTTAATCACTTTGGTTGAATCTGATCCGTTTCATGGTTATGAGTCTGAAATGGTTGTAGCACATCTTACTAAACTGAATGATATAGCCATCCTATTCACGAATGAGGAAAAAAATTGCCATTACTATATCCTTAAGTTGTTTCCTTTCTCACTAAAGGGTGATGCTAAAACTTGGTTTACTTCTCTTACTCCTGGTTGTGTGCGTAGTCCCCAGGATATGATATACTACTTCTCTGAGAAATATTTTCCTGCACATAAGAAACAAGCTGTCTTGCAGGATATATATAACTTTGTGCAAGTTGAAGAAGAGAGTCTCCCACAAGCTTTGGGGAGGCTTATCCACTTACTTAATGCTTTGCCTGATCACCCTCTTGAGAAAAATGAAATACTTGATATCTTTTATAATGGACTAACCGATGCTTCTAGGGACCACCTAGATAGTTGTGCTGGTTGTGTTTTCACGGAATGAACTATGGAACAAGCTGAAATTCTATTGAATAATATCTTGAGCAATGATAACCCTTGGACTATTCCCGAACCACCTCCGAAGCCAACTCCGAAGAAAAGAGATATTCTATTCCTCAGTCCTGAAGATATGCAAGAAGCCAAGAAATCTATGCAAGAGAAAGGTATTAAATCTAAAGATGTTAAGAATCTACCACCTATTGAAGAAATACATGGTCTTGATAACCCGACACAGGTAGTAGAGGTAAATTATCTTCGTAGATTCAATGAGAGTGATATTCCTTATGATAAACCGGCTAGCGCATGCTTAGATGAATTTGATAACTTTGTTGCCAAACAACAAAGTTTTAATGATTATGTTAGCAGACAATTGAAAAAAAATGCTCGTATGATTAATCATATAAGTGCTTGCGTAGATAGAAATGTCAATGATCTTAAGCTTTTGGGTAAACATGCTTCTATGGTCACTACTCAAGTAGAACAAGTACTTAAGGCTCAAAATGACTTGCTTAATGAGTTGAATGACAATTCTGTTAGAGTTGTCACTAGACGTGGTAGAATGGCTCATGAACCTTTGTATCCTGAGGGCCATCCTAAGAGAATTGAACAAGATTCTCAAGGAGTTAACACTAATGCACCTAGTCATCCTGGTAATAGGAAGAAAAAGAAAGATGATAGGAACTTGCATGCTATCAAACCTGCTGCTGTTACACCCGAGAATCCAAATGATGTCTCTATTTCTGATGCCGAAACACAATCTGGTGATGAAGATGAGCCTAGTGATAATATTGATAATGGTATTCATGTTGATGCTCAACCTAGTAATGATAAGGATGTGGAGATTGAACCGTCTGTTGATCTTGATAACCCACAACCTAAGAACAGGAGATATTATAAGAACGACTTTATTGCTAAGAAGCATGGTAAAGAAAGAGAACCATGGGTTCAGAGACCCATGCCCTTTCCACCCAAACCATCCAAGAAAAAGGATGATGAGGATTTTGAGCGCTTTGTTGAAATGATTAGGCCTGTCTTTTTGCAAATGTGTTTGACTGATATGCTTAAAATGTCTCCTTATGCTAAGTACATGAAAGATATTGTGACTAATAAAAGGAAGATACCTGAGGTTGAGATTTCCACCATGCTTGCTAATTACACCTTCAAGGGTGGGACTCCTAAGAAACTAGGTGATCCGGAGTGCCCACTATACCTTGCTCCATTAAAGGAAATTATGTTAGAACTCCTTTATGCGATCTTGGAGCTGGTGGTAGTGTTATGCCTCTCTCTTTATATCGTAGACTTGAATTGGATAAGTTGACACCTACTGAAATGTCTTTGCAAATGGTCGACAAATCAACTGCTTTTCCTATCGGCATTTGCGAGGATGTGCATGTGGTGGTTGCGAACGTTACTATCTTAACGGACTTTGTTATTCTGGATATTCCCGAGGATGATGCCATGGCGGTCATCCTTGGAAGACCCTTTTTAAACACTGCAGGGGCTGTTATTGATTGCAACAAAGACAATGTCACTTTCCATGTTAATGGTAATGAGCACACGGTGCACTTTCCGAAGAAACAATATCGAGTTCATTGCATCAATGCTATTGAAAAATCTTCATCGATTATTATTGGAGGCCTTGAATGCCCTATACCTACTGTCAAGATGAAGTATGATTTACTTGTTGGGGATATGCACATCCCCGTTGAGGTAACCTAGTGATTATTCGAAAATTCTCCATTTTTATGTGATTCGAAAAAAGTTTGTCATGGAGACTTGATCAACCTCATTGACGGATTTCTTTTGATGACCATGAGATGGATGAATTTAGGAGTCACAACCTTCTGTTCCCAACTTTTACTTTCTGTTGTTTAGAAGAAAAATGATAACTTTAGCTTTATTTTCTTGTTTTCTGCTTTTTCCCGTTCAATAGAAAAGTGACCCGAAAATAAAAGTTCTCCAAATGCCCTGAAATTCAAGTATGATTTTTTCTGGAATATTTGAAAATTTCTGAGATAGATAACTAGTGAGGGGGATGCACCAGTGGGCCACAAGCCCAGGAGGCGCGCCCACCCCCCTGGGCGCGCCTGGCAGGCATGTGGGTCCCACGTGGCCCCCTCCACTTATTCCAGCTCCCATCTCCTTCATCTACCTCCAAAAAAATCATTCCACGGCTCAAACCCGTGTTCTTGCTCTTTGTGCTGCATTTTTCGATCTCCTTGTGCAAAGCCCCATTCACCAAACTGTTTTGGGGAATTGTTCCTTGGTATGTGACTCCTCAATTGATCCAATTACTTTTTGTTCTAGTGCTTTATTCATTGCATATTTTTGCTGCCTTGGTGACTCTGTTCTTGAGTTTTGCTTGTTAATTTTAGTTGGTCCCAAGTAGTTTTGATGCATGATATGGCCTCTAGGCACTTGTAGGAGTAGTTGATATGAGTTTTGTTAAGCCTTGTTCACTTTTCTTTTGAGTCACTAAAAATTTTAGTGAAAGAAAAAGTAAAATATGAGGAGGTTCCTAAGAGGATCTTCAAGCCGTGACCCCGAGGAAGATGAAAATGAGAAGAAGAAACCGAAGTATCCGGTCCCCCGAGTTGCAGAAGTTCGAGCGTGCGAGTGGCCAAGCGATGTTTTCTTGCACACCGCCGGTCTTTATGAGGATTTTTATTACTTGGTGGAGAACACAGGCCTTACCGCATTTTTCGAAGATAAATGTCCACAATACCTCCTCCTCACTAATATTTTCATGCAAAGCTTTAATTTTTATCCAAGGAAGAGTCCTCCTATGGTTGAGTTCAAGTTACATGATATCCTCAAGCGCATGTCACTTCAGGATTTCTGCAATGTTTGCAATTTATCTTATGTTGGGGATATTCATGATCCTCGTCCATGGGACTTGGAGGCTTTCATTGATACTATTGTTGTAGGACAGGAGAGAGGAGTGTCCTGCGCTAGAGTTGCTAGCGTACATTTTCCCGTGCTTCGATATCTCTCATTATTTGTCACATCCCTGACACCTTAAGCAAGTTAGCTTTGTGCTCATGTTTTCTTTGCATTGCATCTAAGAAATTTTCAACAAGAACAAAGCAAGTGGTGAAGGAAAATGCTAAAACCCTAGCCACTTCTCAAAATAAGGAAAATACAAACTAGTTAAAATCAATGAACCCAAAATGGTCTCAAGAAAAGTTCAATCTTTCTGATAAATCATGAAAGTAAATGAGCAATGAAGAAAACCATTTTCTTGACACTTTAAGCATTTTAAATAAATGCAAAAATCTACTAGTTTCAAGTTTTAAATTTGAAATCAGAAACTTTAAACTTTCAAAAATATTGAAAACTTTGGGAATGGTTGGAAATATTCCAACAAATATTCTGGTGTGTTTAAAATAGTTTTTACAAACTATTTGGGAGCTGAAATAAATAGCAAGTTAATGAAATAGCAAAACAGAAACAAATCAGAAAAAAAAAATGGGAAAACTCTTACCTGACGCTTACCTGGCCCAGCCCAGCTGCTCGTGTCGTCTTCCTCCTTGCCAGTAGGAGCAGGAGGTGGCCGCCGCGTCGCCACGCGCCTCCACGCAGCTCCCTGGCTGCCTGGCCACCGCCTCGCGCTGGCAAGCACGGGGATAACCTCCCCGAGGCCGACCCTATCCATTCCCCAGCTCCAGTTCCCCCCTCCTCTCGGATCTCTCCTCCCTCCTTCTGCCAGCATTGCCACGAGCTCGAGCTCGAGCCGCCGCGCCTCTAGCCACAGGAACCCCCCTCCGAGTAGTCCAGTAGCTTCGCCTCGTCGAGCTGATTCTCTCTGCAACGGCCGAAGTCTCCCCGAGCTCTGCAACGTCCCCAATGCCATCGTCTTCAACCTTCGGTCGCCGGCAAATCAGCGGTGAAACGCCGGCAACAGCCCTTCCCCGAGCCGTCTAAGCCCTGCTGTGCACTCCCCGTGAGCCTGCGGTCTTTTCCCCTCTCTTTCCCCTCGGATCCGAGCCCCCTAGCCACTGGACCATCGAACTCATACTCTGGCAGCCGCCCCGGCTCGTCGCCGGCTTACTCCGGCCACCTGTAGCTCACCCTAAGGCCAGCGCTGGATGTGGTCAAGCCTGGAGAGCACTCCAGTGCTCTCAGCATTCTTTTCCGAGCACCACAGCACGTTTTAGCGTGCCTCCGGCGAGGTTCTGTCGCGGATCTGGTCGCCGCCGGCCAGGCTCCGGCGAGGGCCGACGTGGCGAGCCTAATCCAGAAATTTTAAGCTTAATCTCTCGTTGACAGTGGGCCCAAGGCCAAGTCAAACTCAGTTAGGGGCTGGTCAGCGCGGGATTAACCCCAGAGAGGCTGACCAGTGGGTCCCTCCTGTCAGGTTTGACCTGAACAGGTCAGTTGACCTACTGATGTCAGACTGACGCAATAAAGGGATTTTCCAGTATAGAAATAAATCCAGAAATGCTTAAAACATCAAAAATTCATAGAAATTAATCTGTAACTCCAATGAAAATAATTTATATATGAAAAAGTATCAGAAAAATTCAAGGTATCTGAATATGCCATTTTCAAACATGTTTGAAAATGTTACAGAACCCAAACATGTAGTTTAATGAATAAGTCAATTCTTATAAATATTTTATAAATGGAATTTGGAAAATATTTAAATTTCATTATGAATGACATGATCAAACACAGTTCTAATTACAAACCAGCAACCTAACATGTCATTCCATGCATGTTAACATCAAGTTGATCTGAGCATCAGGTCGAATCAATTAAAACGGTATCCGAGAATACCTCGTTTGAAGTGATATTTGAATTTGATTCAAATCAACTTCAAACCTAATACATGCTAGCTATATTAGTTTGTCACCTTGCATTCTCATGCCATGCTCATGCATCATCTTGATTGCATATGTTTGTTATTGATTGTTGTCATTCCTTTCGGTAGGCTCTGCTCCCCCGGATTCCACCGAATATCCGTCTGACGGATATTGTCACTCCTCTGAGCAACAAGGCAAGCAACCATTTTGATCATCCTGATAAATCCCATGTTCTTGCTCCTGCACTTACTTATTGCATTAGGATCAAATGCTTCAAATGCTTTTGCCACGTTAGTTGAACCCACTTCCTTTGCATGACAGTAAATAGCCGAACCTTGCAACCTAGCATACCTGGTAGTTGCTTGGGCCATGATGTGTCTTATCCTGCTATGCATGCTATGCTTAGAGTTGTGTATAGTATGTCATCTAGGAGATGAACAGAATTGTGAGAATGTGTTCGGTAAGCAAAGGTTGTGTGTTGAACCTGATTTGGTAAAGGTACCGGTGAAAGGCTGTGTAGGAGTACATGGCGGGTTGTTTCATTGGAACCGTCCTTAGGAACTGAGTTCCGTGTATGTAATCCAAGACTAGATACTACCACACGTTGGGATACTTAATTGACCCTCTCGACTTATTAATCGCTTAGTACTCGGTCCAGGAGTTGCAAGTAGTTTCTGGTGTTTATAGTCATGCTGGAGGCCGTGCATAGTGCTGACCTGAGAGGTGGGCTATGAAGCGGTAGGCAGTGGCACGGTGTACCAAGTGGCACCCGGATGGTGGGCTTGGGAACCCTGCGCACATCGTTTGAGGCCGTGGCAGAAACCTCGGCCGGACTTCCGTACGGGTTACTCTCAGATAGGCGATAAACCTGGACTAGGTACTAGTGTGGTTAACGGTCGTGGCCGACTCCCTCGCTGGGCTTCCGCTTGAAGGTTGCCGAGGTGCATGACGTGCACATGGCGATAAGTGGCGAGAGCGTGTGTGACGAAGTACACCCCTGCAGGGTTATGATCTATTCGAATAGCCGCGTCCGCGGATATGGACTACTTGGAGACATATGTTGTTCATAGATAACTTCAATGGCTACTCATAAAATTGTCAAGATAAGCGTGAGTGTCGTGGACGGCAATTCCGTATGGAGACGGAATGATTCCACGATGGTGTATTGATTGTGGTGTAAGTGGACTCGTGTGCGAGAAATCAAGTTGTCAAAATTATTTTAAAATGCAAGTTGTCTAGCCACGAGTCAAATGCTGGCTTTCCGCATGAAACCCCACAATACCTTATTGATACATTGCATGAGTAGATAGTTATCCTAAAGTCATGCTGAGTACCTCCGTACTCATGTTTGCTTAATAAATGTTGCAGAGGTTGCTAATGACCCTAATGGAGGGTTCTTCGTAGACATCGACGACGACGAGTAGCTGGTGTCCCAGCTACGATCTGGCCCTACGTTGGGTCTGTAGTATAGTCAGGCCATGTGCCTTCTAGTTGCACCTGTCTGTACTCAGACAGCTTTAAACTCTTCCGCTGGCTTGTAACTGAATGACTGCTATTATGGGTCGTGAGACCCTTAATGTGTAATATTATGTGTGTGGCTCTTCCGAGCCTCTTAAATAAAGCTTGTATGGTTATGGTTATGTTGTGATGCCATCGATGTATCTATACATATCGGTATGCCATGCGTACGTGTGTCGTACTTGATATGTATGGGGTTCGATTACCTAGTCGTGAACTTTAGTAGCACTCCTTACAAGGAAATGCCCCTTTGTGATCCAACGAGCCTTGGTAGTTCGCTACTGCTCCGGACACATTGGTTGACCGGCATGTGTCCTTCTTAGCTGCTGTGTCTGTCCCCTTGGGGAAATGTCACGCGATGTAATGGAGTCCTTGTAGCTTGCTACGACTCGTCTACACTCGCTAGTGACCGACACCTGCTTTGTTGGGTCATGTATGCCTGTCCTTGTGCGGTACTGCCACTTTGGTTTGTGATTAGACTTGTCGATCCGGGTTCTTTGACATTGGAATGCTAGCGACACTATTGCATACGTGAGTCAAAAGACGCTAACGGTCCCGGCTAAGGTAAGACTGCAGCCGTGGAGTTAACCGTGCGTGAGACCGCAAAGGGATGCGATGTGTTACAGGCTGGATTCCTATGACTTAGAATCGGGGTCCCGACAACGTTGGTATCAGAGCCTGACTGACTGTAGGATTACTAAGCCAAACTGGTCGAAGTTGAGTCTAGAATTGCTTTAGTTATATATAAGGGAATTGTTTGTGGAAGGGAATGTAAGACTCTTGTTCTCTTCTCAAGTTATTCTATTCTGATCATCCTCGTCTTTTCTGCGGGAATTAAGGACTAGGTTACTCATCTTCTTCTAGGCTCGTGTTTCTGATCGGTAGATTATAGGACTATGGGTCAAGAGATATTTGGGTTTCTTCATTCCTAGGAAAAAGGAAGTAAGTTTGATGATCAGAGATTTGAACTTGATAGTTGAGTGGTTACGCTATTCCATTTTGGGTTGTCTCATAATTTGTTTTTGAACATTTACAGCCGTTATGCTGCCCAATTTTGCATTCGGAGCTCTAATGCTTTTGCATTACTCTCTATTTACAGATGCCTGGCCGTCCTTCTCGTCAGGTGGTACGTCTGACCAGGTGCATTGATGTACCGGGTCATACGGCCATGCTGGTCAGGGTGATGTCGGTGTGCGGTTACCGCTAGTACCCCGAGTACGCAGTGGAGGAACAGTACCGAGACTTCAACCAGAGCCAGTACATCTGCACTGTTAGGGTATTTCCAGACTACCCTGGAGCTGAGGAGCCAATCCATTGGTCCTATGGGTTGGGAGTCACTGTTGACATGGCATTACAAGATGCTGCCGACTCAATGCTGACCATTATGAGAGCGAGACATGCACTGCTGCAGAATTCAGAGTTCTGCTATGTGACGGCCTCTCAGCCTGGTGAAGAGGGATACCTCAGTGGAGTCTATTTTGATTCTTCTATGGAGGATCCACTACTGCAGTCCACTGTTAAGATGCTAGAGAACAGAGACAGGGATGCTCGTGCTCTTCGCATGGCGCTTTATGCTACCCGTGCCCGTCTGTGGACGGCTTTGACGCAGCTGGCACCGGTAGTCCAGACAGGGTACGGAGATATGGAGATGCTGAACCCTGTTAGGAACCATCTTCCGGCCAACGTTGACTGGCCAGCTATAGGAGGAGTCACCCCTCTTCGGGGACCTCTCTTAGCACCAGTCAGGGGACCAAGGCCACATCCGTGTCCTTATGGATCCCAGGGATCTCAGGCTAGAGTGTTTCCTGATCCGCAGGTTGAGCTTCCAGGTCATGGAGGTAATCTCTATGAGATGTTCTATGCGGATGCCTGAGCTATGAGCGGAAGGATAGTATGGTAGTAGTCGTACGTTCACAGTCCTGCGTAACTTGTGAAGTATGCCTGTGATGTGAAATGAATTCCGGAGGCCTAGATAAATAATGTATAGGAAGCTTGTAAGCCTCTGATGAGTAGTTTCATAATTCCAGTAATTTGCTCTTCGAGTAAGTTTGTACTGAACTATGTAAGGGTATGTATGAACCATGGTGTATATATAGCAGTTGCTTGTTTCCATGCTGTTCGGATATTCATTTCCGCATTCCGTGTGTTCAGTACATTCTTAATCCATAGCTAGTATTGATATGATATTGGTCTAAGCTGTGAGTTTGTTTGTCAGGATGGTGTTCACCAGGTTGAACCATGCCCCCGGTCATGAGCAAGGCGAGGGTAGTCAAGCGTCGCAGCAAGACCTGCCTCATCCGCCCTCTCTGGCGGAAGTTATGCTTGAGGCAGAGAGAAACAAAAGGGAGACCAACCGACAGTTAGAGCGTATTGAGAAGAATACGGCTCGTCAGCCTAGGAATGCTGCAGTGTCCCTCAACGACTTTGTGAAGCTGAATCCTCGAAAGTTTCATCATTCCGTCGATCCCCTCGACGCTGATGACTGGTTGTGCAGAATTTCACGCAAGATTCGCTCTGCGAATGTTTCTGAGGCTGACAAGGTGACCTTTGCGGCGTATTTCCTGGAAGGACCCGCCAATCTTTGGTGGGAGAACTTTGAAGCTATGCGTCCTGCTGAACCAGTAGCCACATGGCCAGACTTCAGTGCAGCCTTTCGTCTGCACCATATCCCAGAGGGCCTGATGGACAGAAAGAGAGAGGAGTTCTGTGCCTTCACTCAGGGCAAGTTGACCGTGGATGCCTATAGCCGCGAGTTCGGTAATCTCGCCCGCTATGCAACAGAGGAGGTGTCTACCGACACCAAGAAGCAAGCAAGATTCCGTAAGGGTCTGAGCCCTGAGCTTCGTCGTGATCTGCGCCTCCACGAGCGTGCAAGCTTGCAAGCCCTGGTCAACAAGGCGATCAGTGCCGAGACTGGTCATACTGACTTTGAAGCCACAAGGAAGCACTCCCGTGACTTTGGCTCGTCTTCTGGTTCCGCGTTCCCAAAACGCAGGCTGTGGGTTCCAAACAGTTCTCTGCCGCCAAGATACACTCCGAGGCCATCCTACGTGGCGCCTCAGACGAATCAGACCAACCCTCCAGCAAAAACTTATGGTTGTCCAGCTAGCAATGCTGCACCACGGCCAACCAAGTGATATGCTACAAGTGTGGAGAACGAGGGCACTATTCCCGTGAGTGTCCTCAAAATGTGGGTGCCAAGCAACCCGGAAAGTCCGTCGGGCAAGGCTTACTACGTGAAGCCAACTCCTACACGTGGCCGTGTGAACTATGTCTCAGCAGAAGAAGCTGCAGAGGATCCCGACGTCATGCTGGGTACGCTTCTTGTTAATCATCACCCAGCGTCTGTTCTCTTTGACACTGGGTCTTCTCATTCCTTCATTTCAGAAAGTTATGCACAGTTGCATAACATGTCTTTTTGTGATATGCCAATTCCATTGGTTGTCCAAACTCCTGGTAGTAAATGGCAAACCTCTAGGATAACCTATGACAATGAAATTCTAGTAGACAGGCTAGTTTTTCTAGCCTCATTGATAGCCTTGAAATCTTCGGATATTAATATCATCTTGGGCATGGACTGGATGTCAGCTCACTATGCCAAGATTGATACTCATTCTAGAAATGTCCAGCTTACCCATCCCTCGGGTGAGATAGTAAATGTCTCTACTCGAGTTGCCAAATGCCAACTCTAGTCCTTAAATGCCAACCCTCTTCCGGAACTTGAAGACATTCCAGTAGTTCGTGACTTCCCGGATGTTTTTCCAGAGGAACTGCCAGGAATTCCACCTGACAGAGATGTAGAGTTCGTGATAGATCTTGTTCCGGGAACTGTCCCAATAGCCAGAAGACCATATAAGATGGCACCCCTGGAGCTAGCCGAACTTAAGAAGCAACTAGATGAGGCCATGAATAAAGGTTTCATTCGTCCTAGCTCTTCTCCTTGGGCTTGCCCCGTTTTCTTCGTCAAGAAGAAAGACGGAACGGATCGGATGGTTGTAGATTACCGACCAGTTAATCTGGTCACCATAAAGAACAAGTATCCGCGCCCCAGGATCAACGACCTGTACGATCAGCTCGCTGGATCCTCAGTCTTCTCCAAAATGGATTTGAGGTTGGGATACCATCAAATCAAGATCAAGAACGGGGACATTCCAAAAATGTCTTTTGTCACTCGTTATGGCCAATACGAGTACACCGTCATGTCCTTCGGTTTAACCAATGCCCCAGCCACCTTCTCTCGTTTGATGAATTCAATCTTCAAGGAGTATTTGGATAAATTCGTCGTGGTATACCTCGATGATATTCTCATCTACTCCAAGAACGAACAAGAACATGCCGAGCATCTAAGGCTGGTATTGATGAAACTTCGAGAGCATCGCCTTTATGCCAAGTTTTCAAAATGTGAATTTTGGTTACCAGAAGTGACCTATCTAGGTCACGTAATCTCTAGTAAGGGTATTGCTGTCAATCCTGAGAGAGTTCAAGCTGTCCTTGATTGGACTCAACCTGAATCGGTTAAGCAAGTTAGGGGTTTTCTTGGTCTAGCGAGCTATTGTCGCCGCTTTGTCGAGAATTTCTCCAAGGTTGCAAAGCCTCTAACTGAACTCCTCAAGAAGGATAAAAAGTTCGAGTGGACACCATAGTGTGAGCATAGTTTTCAAGAACTGAAAAGACGCCTGACCTCCGCACCTGTGTTGCTACCACCAGATTTTTCTAAGGACTTTGTTATCTATTGCGACGCCTCGCGACAAGGATTAGGTTGCATTCTCATGCAAGATTGTCATGTGATCGCATACGCATCTCGACAGTTGCGTCCACATGAGGATAATTATCCCACACATGACCTTGAGCTTGCAGTTGTGGTCCATGCACTAAAAACCTGGCGACATTACCTTCTGGGTAATCGTTGCGAAATATTCACGGATCACCAAAGTCTGAAATATATCTTCACCTAGCCGGATTTGAATCTCAGGCAAAGACGGTGGGTTGAGTTGATCTCGGATTACGACTTAGGGATAACTTACACCCCGGGGAAGGCCAATGTTATGGCCGATGCACTAAGTCGTAAATCTTATTGTAACAATTTGATGCTACAACAAGGTCAACCACATCTCTATGAGGACTTTCGGAAGTTGAATCTTCATATTGTTCCTCAAGGATTCCTTTCTACCCTGGTGGCGAAGCCTACTCTTAGGGATCAAATCATAGCCGTGCAGGCTTATGATAAGGGTATATCCCGGATCAAGGAGAATATCGCTAGCGGCAACGCTAGGGATTTCTCCATCAATGAGAAAGGTGTTGTGTTCTTTCAGAACCGTTTAGTGGTTCCCAAGAGCAAACGCCTACGGCAATTGATCCTTAAGGAGGCCCATGACTCTCCTCTCACAATTCATCCCGGTAGTACTAAGATGTATCAAGACCTACGCCAGAGGTTCTGGTGGACTAGGATGAAGAGAGAAATTGCTGAGTTCGTTGCTAACTGCGACGTTTGTCGTCGAGTTAAGGCAGAACATCAAAGGCCTGCTGGCACCCTTCAACCTCTAGCTATTCCTGAATGGAAATGGGATAAAGTCAGTATGGATTTCATTACCGGATTTCCCAAGACCAAGAAAGGAAATAATGCTATCTTTGTGGTCATTGACCATCTTTCCAAAGTGGCTCATTTTCTTCCCGTTCGTGAGAGTATAACAGCTAGCCAGCTAGCAGAATTATATGTCTCTCGAATAGTGTCTCTTCATGGTGTTCCGTGGAGATTAACTCGGACCGTGGGAGTATCTTTACTTCTCGCTTCTGGGAAAGTTTTCAGAATGCCATGGGGACTCACTTATCTTTTAGCACTGCTTTCCATCCCCAATCAAGTGGTCAAGTAGAAAGAGTGAATCAAATCCTAGAAGATATGCTCCGAGCTTATGTTATATCGTTCGGTATGAATTGGGAGAAGTGCCTTCCATTCGCCGAATTCGCTTATAACAATAGTTACCAATCAAGCTTGGGCAAAGCTCCTTTTGAAGTTCTCTATGGAAGAAGATGTCGAACACCTCTTAATTGGTTAGAAACCGGAGAGAGGCAACTCTTTGGCCCGGATATGATCCAGGATGCAGAAGAGCAGGTTCGCATTATTCGTGAAAAGTTGAAAACAGCCCAGTCTCGTCAAAAGAGCCAATATGATCGTCATCATAAGGCTGTGACCTTTGAAGTTGACGAGAAGGCTTACCTTCGGGTTACACCTTTGAAGGGTACCCATCGATTCGGTATCAAGGACAAGTTGGCTCCTCGTTACATTGGTCCTTTTCGCATTCTTGCCAAACGAGGAGAAGTTGCCTACCAGTTGGAACTTCCTCCGCATCTTTCCAAGGTTCATAATGTCTTCCACGTCTCGCAACTCAGGCGTTGCTTTTCGGATCCTATCCGTGAAGTGGACCATGAAACGCTTAATCTCCAAGATAACCTTTCATACCGAGAATACCCCGTGCGTATTCTTGATCAAGCTGAGCGTACCACTCGATGTCGAAACCTCAAGTTTCTTAAAGTTCAATGGTCAAATCATTCTGAAAAGCAAGCAACTTGGGAAAGAGAGGATCGTCTCCGACTTGAGTATCCTACGTTATTCCCGACGACTTCTAAATCTCGGGACGAGATTCTTTTGAGTGGGGGTGAGTTGTCACATCCGTGACACCTTAAGCAAGTTAGCTTTGTGCTCATGTTTTCTTTGCATTGCATCTAAGAAATTTTCAACAAGAACAAAGCAAGTGGTGAAGGAAAATGCTAAAACCCTAGCCACTTCTCAAATAAGGAAAATACAAACTAGTTAAAATCAATGAACCCAAAATGGTCTCAAGAAAAGTTCAATCTTTCTGATAAATCATGAAAGTAAATGAGCAATGAAGAAAACCATTTTCTTGACACTTTAAGCATTTTAAATAAATGCAAAAAGCTACTGGTTTCAAGTTTTAAATTTGAAATCAGAAACTTTAAACTTTCAAAAATATTGAAAACTTTGGGAATGGTTGGAAATATTCCAACAAATATTCTCGTGTGTTTAAAATAGTTTTTACAAACTATTTGGGAGCTGAAATAAATAGCAAGTTAATGAAATAGCAAAACAGAAACAAATCAGAAAAAAATGGGAAAACTCTTACCTGACGCTTACCTGGCCCAGCCCAGGTGCTCCTGTCGTCTTCCTCCTTGCCAGTAGGAGCAGGAGGTGGCCGCCGCGTCGCCGCGTGCCTCCACGCAGCTCCCTGGCTGCCTGGCCGCCGCCTCGCGCTGGCAAGCACAGGGATAACCTCCCCGAGGCCGACCCTATCCATTCCCCAGCTCCAGTTCCCCCTTCTCTCGGATCTCTCCTCCCTCCTTCTGCCGCCATTGCCACGAGCTCGAGCTCGAGCCGCCGCGCCTCTAGCCACAGGAACCCCCCCTCCGAGTAGTCCAGTAGCTTCGCCTCGTCGAGCTGATTCTCTCTGCAACGGCCGAAGTCTCCCCGAGCTCTGCAACGTCCCCAACGCCATCGTCTTCAACCTTCGGTCGCCGGCAAATCGACGGTGAAACGCCGGCAACAGCCCTTCCCCGAGCCGTCTAAGCCCTGCTCTGCACTCCCCGTGAGCCTGCGGTCTTTTCCCCTCTCTCTCCCTGAGGCCAGCGCTGGATGTGGTCAAGCCTGGAGAGCACTCCAGTGCTCTCAGCATTCTTTTCCGAGCACCACAGCACGTTTTAGCGTGCCTCCGGCGAGGTTCTGCCGCGGATCTGGTCGCCGCCGGCCAGGCTCCGGCGAGGGCCGACGTGGCGAGCCTAATCCAGAAATTTTAAGCTTAATCTCTCGTTGACAGTGGGCCCAAGGCCAAGTCAAACTCAGTTAGGGGCTGGTCAGCGCGGGATTAACCCCAGAGAGGCTGACCAGTGGGTCCCTCCTGTCAGGTTTGACCTGAACAGGTCAGTTGACCTGCTGATGTCAGACTGACGCAATAAAGGGATTTTCCAGTATAGAAATAAATCCAGAAATGCTTAAAACATCAAAAATTCATAGAAATTAATCTGTAACTCCAATGAAAATAATTTATATATGAAAAAGTATCAGAAAAATTCAAGGTATCTGAATATGCCATTTTCAAACATGTTTGAAAATGTTACAGAACCCAAACATGTAGTTTAATGAATAAGTCAATTCTTATAAATATTTTATAAATGGAATTTGGAAAATATTTAAATTTCATTATGAATGACATGATCAAACACAGTTCTAATTACAAACCAGCAACCTAACATGTCATTCCATGCATGTTAACATCAAGTTGATCTGAGCATCAGGTCGAATCAATTAAAACGGTATCCGAGAATACCTCGTTTGAAGTGATATTTGAATTTGATTCAAATCAACTTCAAACCTAATACATGCTAGCTATATTAGTTTGTCACCTTGCATTCTCATGCCATGCTCATGCATCATCTTGATTGCATATGTTTGTTATTGATTGTTGTCATTCCTTTCGGTAGGCTCTGCTCCCCCGGATTCCACCGAATATCCGTCTGACGGATATTGTCACTCCTCTGAGCAACAAGGCAAGCAACCATTTTGATCATCCTGATAAATCCCATGTTCTTGCTCCTGCACTTACTTATTGCATTAGGATCAAATGCTTCAAATTCTTTTGCCACGTTAGTTGAACCCACTTCCTTTGCATGACAGTAAATAGCCGAACCTTGCAACCTAGCATACCTGGTAGTTGCTTGGGCCATGATGTGTCTTATCCTGCTATGCATGCTATGCTTAGAGTTGTGTATAGTATGTCATCTGGGAGATGAACAGAATTGTGAGAATGTGTTCGGTAAGCAAAGGTTGTGTGTTGAACCTGATTTGGTAAAGGTACCGGTGAAAGGCTGTGTAGGAGTACATGGCGGGTTGTTTCATTGGAACCGTCCTTAGGAACTGAGTTCCGTGTATGTAATCCAAGACTAGATACTACCACACGTTGGGATACTTAATTGACCCTCTCGACTTATTAATCGCTTAGTACTCGGTCCAGGAGTTGCAAGTAGTTTCTGGTGTTTATAGTCATGCTGGAGGCCGTGCATAGTGCTGACCTGAGAGGTGGGCTATGAAGCGGTAGGCAGTGGCACGGTGTACCAAGTGGCACCCGGATGGTGGGCTTGGGAACCCTGCGCACATCGTTTGAGGCCGTGGCAGAAACCTCGGCCGGACTTCCGTACGGGTTACTCTCAGATAGGCGATAAACCTGGACTAGGTACTAGTGTGGTTAACGGTCGTGGCCGACTCCCTCGCTGGGCTTCCGCTTGAAGGTTGCCGAGGTGCATGACGTGCACATGGCGATAAGTGGCGAGAGCGTGTGTGACGAAGTACACCCCTGCAGGGTTATGATCTATTCGAATAGCCGCGTCCGCGGATATGGACTATTTGGAGACATATGTTGTTCATAGATAACTTCAATGGCTACTCATAAAATTGTCAAGATAAGCGTGAGTGTCGTGGACGGCAATTCCGTATGGAGACGGAATGATTCCATGATGGTGTATTGATTGTGGTGTTAGTGGACTCGTGTGCGAGAAATCAAGTTGTCAAAATTATTTTAAAATGCAAGTTGTCTAGCCACGAGTCAAATGCTGGCTTTCCGCATGAAACCCCACAATACCTTATTGATACATTGCATGAGTAGATAGTTATCCTAAAGTCATGCTGAGTACCTCCGTACTCATGTTTGCTTAATAAATGTTGCAGAGGTTGCTAATGACCCTAATGGAGGGTTCTTCGTAGACATCGACGACGATGAGTAGCTGGTGTCCCAGCTACGATCTGGCCCTACGTTGGGTCTGTAGTATAGTCAGGCCATGTGCCTTCTAGTTGCACCTGTCTGTACTCAGACAGCTTTAAACTCTTCCGCTGGCTTGTAACTGAATGACTGCTATTATGGGTCGTGAGACCCTTAATGTGTAATATTATGTGTGTGGCTCTTCCGAGCCTCTTAAATAAAGCTTGTATGGTTATGGTTATGTTGTGATGCCATCGATGTATCTATACATATCGGTATGCCATGCGTACGTGTGTCGTACTTGATATGTATGGGGTTCGATTACCTAGTCGTGAACTTTAGTAGCACTCCTTACAAGGAAATGCCCATTTGTGATCCAACGAGCCTTGGTAGTTCGCTACTGCTCCGGACACATTGGTTGACCGGCATGTGTCCTTCTTAGCTGCTGTGTTTGTCCCCTTGGGGAAATGTCACGCGATGTAATGGAGTCCTTGTAGCTTGCTACGACTCGTCTACACTCGCTGGTGACCGACACCTGCTTTGTTGGGTCATGTATGCCTGTCCTTGTGCGGTACTGCCACTTTGGTTTGTGATTAGACTTGTCGATCCGGGTCCTTTGACATTGGAATGCTAGCGACACTATTGCATACGTGAGTCAAAAGACGCAAACGGTCCCGGCTAAGGTAAGACTGCAGCCGTGGAGTTAACCGTGCGTGAGACCGCAAAGGGATGCGATGTGTTACAGGCTGGATTCCTATGACTTAGAATCGGGGTCCCGACATTATTCGTGGGAAAATGTTTGATTGGCCGTGGGAAAGCTGGGCTCTTTGCTCCCCAGATCTTGCGGTTTTGCACGAAGCTCTTTATAATGATAAAACTTATAGCTTGGATGCTATAGTGGTTCAACGGTTGAACACGAACCGTACCAAGGGCATTGTTTATGGAGGTATCTATGCTACCCGTCTTGCTAAACATTTCGAGATACCTATTAGACTGTACGAGGAAGAAGAGATGCTTCTTCCTGAGAGATATTTAGATTATGATAGCATGGTTCGCCATGATTTTCTTGATAAAGATAATAATAAGAGGATGATTTATAACTTGGTATTTAGCCAGGGTACTCGTGAGACTATTACTTTGCCTGCTCCTTCTTTGTTCAACCTTCATCTAGGCAGGTACATTATTATGCCCTCGGACATCTACGCATATTGGGGCATAGCGCCACCACAGGCGCCCATGACCGAGCTACCAGCCGAGTACCAGATGCTAGTTTATCAGTGGGAGCAAGAGGAGCTCACCCAGAAGTGGCACTCTCAGTACACTCCGGAGTACCCCGGAGACGGTTACTTCCCTCCATGGGAGTAGACCAACTTAGGCCAAAAACGTAAGCTTGGGGGAGTACGTGTTTCTCACCGACTTTATATTCATGCTCACACATTCACTTTGATAGTCGGTGTTCACACTTTGCCATTGTATCATCCATGCTAGTTTATTTCATTTTCTCGCTTTCTTCTCGTGTGTTTGTTTAAATTGAGAAAAAAAATAGTTGTAAGTTTACTTTCCAGCTTGCTTAGTGGTAATTAAAAAGAAAACCCAAAAAGATTTCCCTTTTTTCTTTTGCTTGTTGGGAGATTTCCCGTGTAAATAGTTTTCTTTTTCTTTGGGTCAAGGTAGAAGACCATGATTAAAATGTTTAGTGGCTCTCATATGCATAATTGTTTATCCGTCAGAGAACCCATATTACTTTGTCTTCTCCTCTAAGTTTTCTTGCAGATTCCAGCTTAGTCCAATGCATGAACACTCTCATTATTATTCACATCATTCAGTCGTGCAAGTGAAAGGCAATAATGACGATATATGATGAAGTGACTAAGCCTGGAAAAGCTGGTATGAACTTGACCTATTTTGTTTTTGTAAATATGACTAGCTCATAGTTCCTAATTCAGCATTGTTATGAGAGAAACATGTTTGCAATGACAACTTAGAGATCATAGTTTCTGATGCGATGCTTAATTAGCTAGGAGCTTATAATGGTTTGTCTTGGATGCCAACATGAATTTCAAGATGATTATGATGTAGTATGATAGGATGGTATCCTCCTTTGAATGATTCAAGTGGCTTGACTTGGCACATGTTCACGCATGTAGTTGAAACAAAATCAACATAGCCTCTACGATATTCATGTTTATGGTGATTTATATCCTACTCATGCTTGCACTCAACATTGGTTAATTTCAATGCATATTAATGACTGTTTTTGCTCTCTAGTTGGTCGCTTCCCAGTCTTTTGCTAGCCTTCACTTGTACTAAGAGGGAATACTGCTTGTGCATCCACTTCCATAAACCTAAAGTTGTTCCATATGCGTCCACCATACCTACCTATATGCGGTATCTACCTGCTGTTCCAAGTAAATTCGCATGTGTCACTCTCTAAACCTTCAAATAATAATGTGTTTTATATGCCCGAACCGCTCATGTGGTGACAAGGGGCGGTCAGTATCTTCCATGCTAGGTGTGTTATCCTCGATACGTGTTTATTCACTATCACTCAGGAGAAAGGGGTCGGTAATTGGAATGCCCAGTTCCATGCTCAAATCGAAAATACAATTGCAAACAAAACTCCCCTGGATTGTTGTTTGGTATGGACGGCACCCGAGGATTCGGCTAGTCGTGGAGTGTGATTGATCGGTGGTGGGGGAGTCAAAACTTTACTTTTCTATTTGGGAACCGCCTATAATATGTGTACCATGGAAGATGGTGAAAACTCTTGGTCATCGCGTTGACAATGAAAGCATGCCACTGATACATCTCCAACGTATCTATAATTTTTTATGGTTTCATGCTATTATCTTGTCAAACTTTGGATGTTTTGCATGCCTTTTATATATATTTTGGGACTAACTTATTAACTCAGAGCCAAGTGTCAGTTCCTATTTTTTCCATGTTTTTGACCCCTTTCAGAGGAGATTTTGAAAAGGAGTCCAAACGGAAGAAAATCCCCAAAAAGATTTTTTCTGGAACGGAAGAAGATCGGGAAGCTTGGGAGCCAAGGCAGGGGGGCCTCAGGGGCCCCATAAGCCACCACCCCGCGGCCAGGAGGGTAGACCGCGCCACCCAGGCTTGTGGCCCCCCTGAGCGCCCCCTGACCTAGGGGCTGCGCATATAAATTCCCTAAAAATCCCAAAAAAATCGAGAGATCATCGAAATCACTTTTGTGCCGCTGCAAACTTCTGTCTCCGCAAGATCCCATCTGGGGCATGTTCTGGTGCCCTGCCAGAGGGGGGTTCGGATATGGAGGGCTTCTTCATCAACACCATGACCTCTCCGATGATGCGTGAGTAGTTCACCATAGACCTACGGGTCCATAGTTAGTATCTAGATGGCTTCTTCTCTCTCTTGGATCTTCAATACAAAGTTCTCCATGACCTTCATGGAGATCTATCCGATGTAATCTTCTTTTGCGGTGTGTTTGTAGACATCCGATGAATTGTGGATTTATGATCATATTATCTATGAATCTTATTTGAGTTTCTTCTGATCTCTCTTATGCATGATTTCATATCCTTGTAATTCTCTTCGAGTTGTGGTTTTGTTTGGCCAACTAGATCTATGATTCTTGCAATGGGAGAAGTGCTTGGTTTTGGGTTCATACCGTGCGGTGACCTCACCCAGTGACAGAAGGGGTAGCAAGGCACGCATCGTGTTGTTGCCATCAAGGGTAAAAAGATGGAGTTTTCATCATTGGTTTGAGATTATCCCTCTACATCATGTCATCTTGCTTAAGGCGTTACTCTGTTCGTCATGAACTCAATACACTAGATGCATGCTGGATAGCGGTTGATGTGTGGAGTAATAGTAGTAGATGCAGAAAGTATCGGTCTACTTGTCTTGGACGTGATGCCTATATGTATGATCATTACTTAGATATCATCATGACTTTGCGCGGTTCTATCAATTGCTCGACAGTAATTTGTTCACCCACCGTGATATTTGCTATTTTGAGAGAAGCCTCTAGTGAACACTATGGCCCCCGGGTCTACTCCACACCATATTTTCAGCCTTACACTTTTTACTTTGTTGCACTTTCTGCCTTCAGTTCTCACTTTGCAAACAATCTTGAAGGGATTGACAACCCCTTTGAAGCGTTGGGTGCAAGCTTGTTTGTGTTTGCGCAGGTACTCTGGACTTGACGAGGCCCTCCTACTGGATCGATACCTTGGTTCTCAAACTGAGGGAAATACTTACTGCTCCTGTGCTGCATCACCCTTTCCTCTTCAAGGGAAAAACCGACGCAAACCACAGAAGTAACAAGAAGAATTCCTAGCGCCAAGGAAGGACTTTTGTTACCGCAGCAGATGAGTTTCTGGCACCGTTGCCGGGGAGGATCAAGTCAAGGACTCATCCAAGTAAGTGTTGCAAACTCATCTCTTGCATTTACTTTGTTTGCCAGTTGCCTCTTGTTTTCCTCTCCCCCACTTCAAAACTTTGCCTTTTTCGTTTGCCTTTTTCGTTTGCCTTTTTCGTTCGCCCTTTTTTTCGCTTGCTTTCTGTTTGCTTGTGTTGTCATGTGCCTTCAATATGCTTGCATCTTCGCTTGCTGAAAATCTAGTGATATGGATCCTCACCCACTTGCTAATCTCTTTAAGAGATCCACTTATGTGGAACCAATTGCTAGTGAGTTGAGTGCACTTGACTTTCTCTATGGAGTTTTGCTTGAGATGCGTGAATATGAAAATCATGATGAAGAAATTCATGAAATGATTCACGAGGGCTCCTTGAATGAAAAGCATGATTGCAATGATTTCATTATAAATTATATTAATGACAATCATGCTAAAAATATGCAAAACCGTAAGCTTGGGGATGCTAGTTTTGCTATGTCCACTACTTGTTGCAAAGATCATGATTGGGGTGATGATTTTTCTTTTGATATTGAAAACCTGTTTAACCCTCATGATGATTATGATGTTTGCAATATTATTGAAAGTGGGTTTGGAGACGTCATGACTTTAGTTGGTGATAATCCCACTATTTTTTAAGAGCGTCAACTTTGCATGCATGTGGATCATGAAAAGAATATCCTATGTGATAGTTACCTTGTTGAATTCGAATATGATCCCACATGTAATTATTTTGAGAGAGGAAAATATGATGGTAGAAACTTTCATCTATCTATACTTATACTAATTAGAGACTCCCAAAAAATTACCACGTTAATTAGATTTTACGAGCCGTTCATCTGATGGGACCGAATTATTACGGTGCAGATTAAATCATAAAATCCGCCGTTCATCTGGTGGGACCAAATTATTATGGTCCAGATTAAATCATAAAATCCTTCACAAAAAAAGACTCTTTTCTCCATTATAAAAAACAATCGGTTAAGATCTAATACAACAGCTAACCATCTGTCATACGATTCCTCTCTGTAAAAGATGGCCCACCACAGCCATCACACGTAGAGTATTACCTGACCCATCCTTCGTATAAATGCACAAGGTCCATGCGTTCGATTCCTCCCATTATAACCCTGTGCGTTCTCCTCCCCGCATCTCGCTCTCCGGATCCAATTGCAGCAACTCACGGGATCGTAGCGATAGGGCTTGGCATCTTCTGTCGGTGCCATCAGCCTCTCTCATCCTCGAGGATGCTGCCAACTTCTATATCACTTTCATCAGGCTATTTTCAGCAGCCAAAAGATATCCTTACCTCCAAGGTATTAGTCTGATTTGAACATAGTACTGTTTTTGCTACTTATGATTTCAAATAACAGATTCCATCCATTACTCTTACTTACGAAGTTGTGATACTGAACGAGTTGTGCCCAGCTGAACTGGAAACAATTTGTTCTCATGAGATCCAAACTTCATAAATTTAGTGACAAAGTCAGGACAGTCATAGGGGTTCAACTTAATTAAAAACAAGAGCATTATAACACTCTTTAATACCAATGACTTATATGCTAACAGTAGATGGTTCAATCAATTTTTAGTACATATTTATCGTGCAAGAAAATCAGTTAACTATTAGTTATATTTGGCTGCAGCAAAGAAGATTAATCACGTATGCTCATACAGTGTAATTAGGACAAATAACTTCCTGCAGTCATCTACGAGGTAAAGAGAATATATAATTAATTATTTAAAGGGGCTCGGTTGGTTTATTAATTTTAATGCTGGAGGTCGGTTGATTTATCTTTTTATTGCTATTTTGACAAACAGATTGCCCTACCAGATCCAGAATTAATTTGTTTACTCATAAGAGTTTAGGGCTATTCATATTGTTTGTGTTAGTGTCGCATGTTGGATCTAAGTTCTCTTTTATCTACCCATGGAGTGCGTTTTTAATTTTGTACAAACCTGATATTCATATGATTTTTCCGTAGCTGTGAAGAATCCGAGCAAACAAAGTTTATTAGTAACATGCCTAGCAATGAATGGAGGCCATGGACCAATCTGTAAATCTGGTAAGTGAATACTCTGTTGTTAGTATCTTTTAGCGCAAAGATTTAAATACCCATCGGTGCACTTATGATCTCACCCAAAATGTGAATTTCCAATATTCTGATTTCTTATGAATGGCAAATAAATAAGAAATTCCCAGTTTATTGATGTCAAAAATTACAATGAAGGAAACATTATATCGTACCATGCATAGATTCCAAGATATCAAGTCATAACACATAAGGTTTGTGTACAACATGTCAAAACACATGTACATAAGTACGTTCATATCTCCATTTTTTCTGTTCGTGCATATACTAATCTTTCTTTTCTATCCATTCAGAATTCATATTCATACACGTATGAATCTTAGCACGTAAAAGCAGTCAACTGAACATATGTCTGTTTATTTTCATTCACGTACTCATCGGCATACAAGTACCGTCGTCTTTTGGTTATTGGTCTCTTAGATATATATTTCTTATAAAAAGAATGCAGCGTCTTAGATCCAGCACCAAATATGAGAAAAACGAGGTTTGCACGCAGGTAATGAACATTCAAGTTTGGGCGACGAAGTAAAATGCAGGACCTTCCGCTATGCAGTGAATAATCTTTTAAGCATTGCGCTGCCGAGCTATTTGATTACGTAAATATAGTGCATTGTCTCTTTTGGCAGTGTGTCAACGGTAGCAGTGTTTAACCTATCCAACCAGCGTGTATGTGTACATTTTGTCTCACGTGTTTTATGTTGGGCCTGATTCGATGGGTTTTATAAGAACTCCAACTGATTTGTCTTCTTTTTCCAGTTCCAAGCATAATATGCAATTGATTTTAATTTCTCAAGGGATTTTTATTCAGGTATGTTCTCTATGTTTTCTTTAATTTTTGTGAAGGACTACCATTCAATTTTTTCTCGGGGAAAAGGTCATTATCTACAAGATCGAAAGACTCATGTTTCATGCAATGGATTTGCATATATGCAGATATTTGTAACCTTATTATCCACAAAAGCCATAAGACCAGGAAATTGGAGGGACTCTAATTTGCCTTTTCTGAATGCCCGAGACTGTATTACAACACAACTATGACAACCCGCCATGCAAAATAGGCTCATGCATCAATCATATATCTCATCAGATCACCTTCTTGCTAAACTTAACATTGCTTCTTGTATTGGAGGTTAGAGTTGCGTATTTTCTCTCGAATTGTTTCTAATTGTTGGGATACTGAATTTTGCATTGCTAATGAGGAACAATTGGATCTGACATCAGTCCATGCACTATTACTTTTGTAAGTTAATCTAGGTTAAAAATATGATGAATGTATGCTTGGTTTAGAGAGTAGATGGATATGTTAAACATGTTCTATTCGAGATTTTGCAGATTATTCGGAATATTTTCCCAGCAACCCACACCTATGTAAATGAATGAAAAGAATTCCAAGGCAGTCAAAGCCAATACACCTCGGGTACCCCAACTGGATGCAACCAAATTCTAGGGTGCCAAGTTATAAATGACAGTCTTACATACAAGCAACAAAATTAAACATGTACTCCCTCTATAAATTAATATAGGAGTGTTTAGATCACTACTTTAGTAATCTAAATGCTCTTATATTAGTTTGTGGAGGGAGTACATAAGAATAATCTACATTCAAGGATGATATTTACTTATTTTTATACTGTTCATTTGTTTGGTTGTGAACACGATAAAGCTTTTTGTTAGTCACATCACTACTGGAATCGCCGAATTCGCCGAGTTTCCAACGTACTCGGCAAAGCCTAGAAAAAACTTAGCATTGTGTTTGCCGAGTTCCATTCTCAGCAAACAACACTCGGCTAGATGGACATGAATAATAATTAACTTGGCCGGGTTCTAATTATCGGGCACTCAACAAACGTTTAAATAGCCATTGTCGAGTTTCAAAAAAATGAGAACTCGGCAAACTACCACATTAGGAGTATTATGCATGTTAATTTGTAGGAACCACATATATTGGGTGGAAGATAACGGATAAGAGACATGTGTGTCGGTTTGTTTTGTTTGATAAATAAGATTTTCTGTAAATGCAGTATGGATTCATATTTTTTTGTGTTCCATATATTCCAGTAAGGTTTTTGTATATACGAGGTTAGCCAAAGGTCATGTGAACTCAGACAGAGACCAAAATAGTTTATACCTTTTGTCTGTATGTTAATATAGTAGTATTTTACTTTTAGGAAACTACTAACACAATGAAAGTGAACGTGTTTAGATAAATACTTATGATATAATGCAAGAAAATGAGATGCAGAAAAGTGCAACCGTGGAAACATGTACAAAAACTCAACCTCATGACTATTTTCATTATGCACGTCTTATTATTTCAGTTGGAGATTAGGCTTTTGTTTTTAGATCATAAAATATTGGAACACGAAAAAAGTAATAAAAAGTGTCTCTTATGCGGACATCTATTCCTTTTCTCTTTAAAATTATATAATTTGAAGGCATTATATACCAAGATTAGAGGTGATTAAATTATTTGTTTTTTATCCAGATTAGAGGGAACATTTAAGTATATGCGTCATTTCATATTCTGTTATTTTAAGTTAAAAAAAATGGTTATGATAATATCAAACATATATGGTCATAGGACAAGATGGAACATTCCAATAGTTTTTGGAATATTTGATTTCCTTACTGCAAGTAAATGAAATGGAGTCTCAAAATTTGATTACATTGCAGGTTACTAAACTAGCCCGTGCGAATGCACGGGTTAACGACTAGTATCACTAATTCACCTCTCGTTGTGTTGAGATTGCTATTGTCTCTTTCTTCTTCCTTGTATTTGGTAACTATTGGTTGTCTTGCCAATTTGTTCTCCTATAAAATGCCTATGCATAGGAAGTATGTTAGACTTAGACGTGATTTTCACATGCTTTATGATGCTCTCGTTGTGCTTCAATTCTTGTCTTTTGTGTGAGCATCATTGATTTATCAATGCCTAGCTAAGGGCGTTAAACAATAGCGCTTGTTGGGAGGCAACCCAATAAATTTATCTTTTTCTTTCTGTTTTGTTACGTCCACACCATCATAATTCTGTTATGATTGTGTTTTTTGTGTTTCTTTTTGTGTTTGAGCCAAGCAAAACCTTTATGACTAGTCTTGGTAATGGTTGTTTGATCCTGCTGGAAAAAGACAGAAACTTTGCGCTCACGAGATGATTTTTCATTTTTATTCAGAATGCGATTTTGAGTTGATTCTTTTTTATGCTGGTTTATATGCTTTTTTCTCAGTCCTTCGTAATTTTTCATATTTTTTTGTGTACCAGAAGTATATGAAGTATACATATTGCTATAGACTGGTCTGTTTTTGACAGATTCTGTTTTTGTTGAGTTGGTTGCTTGTTTTGATGAAACTATGGTTAGTATCGGGGGGTACTAGCCATGGAGAAGTGAGAATACAGTAGCCCAACACCAATATAGATAGAATTCAAGTTTGCTACAGTACCAAAAGAAGTGGTAGTTTGTTTTCTTGTTCTAATGTTATCACGAGTTTCTGTTTAAGTTTTGTGTTGTGAAGTTTTCAAGTTTTGGGTGATGTTCTCATGGACGATGAGATAAGGAGTGGAAAGAGCTCAAGCTTGGGGATGCCCAAGGCATCCCAAGCAAAATTCAAGGACACCAAAAAGCCTATGCTTGGGGATGCCCCGGAAAGGCATCCCCTCTTTCGTCTTCAATTCATCGGTAACATTACTTGGAGCTATATTTTTATTCACCACATGATATGTGTTTTGCTTGGACCGTATTGTATCGTAGGAGTCTTTTATTTTTGTTGTGTCACAATCATCCTTGCTTCACACCTTTTTGAGCGAGAGAGAGACATGCACTCATCGTAATTTTGCTAGAATGCTCATAGTGCTTCACTTATATCTTTTGAGCTAGATACTTTTGCTCTAGTGCTTCACTTATATATTTTAGAGCACGGCGGTGTGTGATTTGGTAGTTGGCTTATGCTATGAAAATAGTCCCAAATGTGATAGGTACCCAAAGAGGATGCAAAAACCTCCATCTTCATGTGCATTGAGTAGAAAGAGAAGTTTCGATTCCTCTCAATTAGTTCTGAGACGTGGATTCGATAATATTGAGAGTTATGTTAGTAGGGTGTTGTGAATCTAGAGATACTTGTGTTGAAGTTAGTGATTCCCGTAGCATGCACGTATGGTGAACCGCTATGTTAGGAAGTTGGAGCATGATTGATCTATTGATTGTCATCCTTTGTGTTGAGATCGGGATCGTGCGATGGTTAACACCTACTAACCCTTCCCCTCAGAGTATGCGTTTAGCACTTTGTTTCGATTACTAATAAAAAACTTCACAACAAGTATATGAGTTCTTCATGACTAATGTGAGTCCATGGTATAGATGCACTTTCACCTTCCACCATTGCTAGCCTCTCTAGTGCCGCGCAATTCTCTCCGGTGCACAAACCCACCAAATTCCTTCCTCAAAACAGCCACCATATCTACCTACTAAGGCATTTTCATAGCCATTCCGAGATATATTGCCATGCAACTCCCACCGTTCCGTCTCATGACTTGTGCCGTCACTCTCATACTGCCATTGCATGATTGTAAGATAGCTAGCGAGAAGTTTTCAACGTCATACGCCATGCTAGATCGTTGCACATCCCGATACACTGCCAGAGGCATTTCCTATGGAGTCGTCATCATTGTGATCTTTGAGCTGTGAGTAAATAAAAGTGTGATGATCATCATTATTAGAGCATTGTCCCATGAGAAAAAAAAGAGGCCTCAGAGCCCAAATGGAAAAAAAGAAAAAGAGAGAAGGGACAATGCTACTATCTTTTTCCACACTTGTGCTTCATGATAGCACCATGTTCCTCATGATTGAGAGCTTCTTGCTTCGTCACCACCATGTGCTAGTGGGAATCTTCATTATATAACTTGGCTTGTATATCCCAATGATGGGCTTCCTCAAAATTGCCCTAGGTCTTCGTGAGCAAGCAAGTTGGATGCACACCCACTAGTTCTCCTTTTGGGCTTTCACATACTTATAGCTCTAGTGCATCCTTTTGTATGGCAATCCCTACTCATTCACATTGATATCTATTAATGGGCATATCCATATCCTATTGATACGCCGAGTCAATGTGACCATCTCCTCTTTTTTTGTCTCACAACCACCACCACACTCTATTCCACCTATAGTGCTATATCCATGGCTTGCGCTCATGTATTGCGTGATAGTTATAAGAAGTTTGAGAAAGTAAGAGTGCGAAAACAATTACTTGGCCAATACCGGGGTTGTGCATGATTTACATTAGTTGTGTGAGGATGATGGAGCATAGCCAGACTATATGATTTTGTAGGGATAACTTTCTTTGGCCTTGTTATTTTGAAAGTTCATGATTACCTTGCTAGTTTGCTTGAAGTATTATTGTTTTCATGTCAATAGCAAACTATTATTTTGAATCTTACGGATCTGACCATTCATGTCACGTGAAAGAAGTTGCAAAGGACAACTATGCTAGGTAGCATTCCACATCAAAAATTCATTCTTTATCACTTCCCTACTCGAGGACGAGCAGGAGCTAAGCTTGGGGATGCTTGATACGTCTCCAACGTATCTATAATTTTTGATGGTTTCATGCTATTATCTTGTCAAACTTTGGATGTTTTGCATGCCTTTTATATATTTTTTGGGACCAACTTATTAACTCAGTGCCAAGTGTCAGTTCTTGTTTTTTCCATGTTTTTGACCCCTCTCAGAGAAGATTTTCAAACGGAGTCCAAACGGAAGAAAATCCCCGAAAAGATTTTTTCTAGAACGAAAGAAGATCGGGAAGCTTGGGAGCCAAGGCACGGGAGCCTCATGGGCCCCACAAGCCCCCACCCCGCAGTCAGGGGGGTAGGCCGTGCCACCCAAGCTTGTGGGCCCCCTGAGCGCCCCCTGACCTAGGGCTTGCGCCTATAAATTCCCTAAAAATCCCCAAAAAATTAGGAGATCAACGAAATCACTTTTCCGCCGCCGCAAGCTTCTGTCTCCGCAAGATCCCATCTGGGCACGTTCTGGTGCCCTGCCGGAGGGGGATTCGGATACGGAGGGCTTCTTCATCAACACCATGACTTCTCCGATGATGCGTGAGTAGTTCACCATAGACCTACGGGTCCATAGTTAGTATCTAGATGGCTTCTTCTCTCTCTTGGATCTTCAATACAAAGTTCTCCATGATCTTCATGGAGATCTATCCGATGTAATCTTCTTTTGCGGTGTGTTTGTCGAGATCCGATGAATTGTGGATTTATGATCAGATTATCTATGAATCTTATTTGAGTTTCTTCTGATCTCTCTTATGCATGATTTCATATCCTTGTAATTCTCTTCGAGTTGTGGGTTTTGTTTGGCCAACTAGATCTATGATTCTTGCAATGGGAGAAGTGCTTGGTTTTGGGTTCATACCATGCGGTGACCTCACCCAGTGACAGAAGGGGTAGCGAGGCACGCATCGTGTTGTTGCCATCAAGGGTAAAAAGAAGGGGTTTTCATCATAGGTTTGAGATTATCCCTCTACATCATGTCATCTTGCTTAAGGCGTTACTCTCTTCGTCGTGAACTCAATACACTAGATGCATGCTGGATAGCGGTCGATGTGTGGAGTAATAGTAGTAGATGCAGAAATGATCGGTCTACTTGTCTCGGACGTGATGCCTATATGTATGATCATTGCCTTATATATCATCATGACTTTGCGCGGTTCTATCAATTGATCGACAGTAATTTGTTCACCCACCGTGATATTTGCTATTTTGAGAGAAGCCTCTAGTGAACACTATGGCCCCCGGGTCTACTCCACACCATATTTTCAGCCTTACACTTTTTACTTCATTGCACTTTCCGCCTTCAGTTCTCACTTTGCAAACAATCTTGAAGGGATTGACAACACCTTTGAAGCGTTGGGTGCAAGCTTGTTTGTGTTTGCGCAGGTACTCTGGACTTGACGAGGCCCTCCTTCTAGATCGATACCTTGGTTTTCAAACTGAGGGAAATACTTACTGCTCGTGTGCTGCATCACCCTTTCCTCTTCAAGGGAAAAACCGCCGCAAACCAGAGAAGTAACAAGAAGAATTCCTAGCACCAAGGAAGTACTTTTGTTGCCGCAGCAGCCACCCAAAATTATTTATCTCTGTTTTAAAAAGCTTGAGCTCTGGCATCTCTGCAAATCAATGCTTCCCTCTACGAAGGGCCTATCTATTTACGTTTCCGTTGTGTCATCCTCTTCTTATAAAAGGCACCAATTAGAGAGCACCTTCGTCATTCTTATGCTTTGCCATTAATTGATATTGAGTATGACAGTGACTGGATCTTCTTTGCCATAAATTACAATGTTTAGTCAGCCCTTGGTCTTTGAAGGTGCTTTACATTTATATTTTGGGGTCTCAGAAAGGGCTAGCGAGATACCATCTGTTCATATTGTATTATGATTGTTTTGATTGAAGTGTTGGCGTTTGAAACTTATTATTATTGTTCGCTAGTTGATTATGCCATTGATATGAGTACATTATGAGACCTAAATGTTATTGCTTATGTGGTTAGTTTATGATCTTGCTGAAAATCCGAATATGAGTTAGACATAATTACAACAACAAGGTCAAACAGAGTTCGTAAAAGTTTTTCTTTTGTCTCTTTCAGTTTGCCAACTGAATTGCTTGAGGACAAGCAAGGCTTTAAGCTCGGGGGGAGTTCATACGTCTCCATCGTATATACTTTTCCATACTCTTTGGCCCTTATTTTGGACTCTAATTTGCATGATTTGAATGGAACTAACCCGGACTAACGTTGTTTTTAGCAGAATTGCTATGGTTTTGTTTTTGTGTAGAAATAAAAGTTCTCGGAATGACCTGGAAACTTACAAGGATTTTTTGTGGAATATATAAAAAATGCTGGCGCAAGAATTACCTGAAGACACGGAGCCAGGGGCCCACAAGCCCAGGAGGCGCCCCCCCCCTCATTAAAATGGCTAATTTAGCTCCAAAATGAAATAAGAAGCTCAAAACGGCATAAGAACCTTGGTTCTCTCCTAAATGACATAATAATGCTATCTAGCTCCAAGATGACCTATTCGGAGAGAACTTAGCTAAGTATAGGCCATTTAATAGCTAAGTTAGGTGGAATAGGTCATCTTGGAGCTACATAGCATTATTATGTCATTTAGGAGAGAACCAAGGTTCTTATGCCGTTTTGAGCTTCTTATTTCATTTTGGAGCTAAATTAGCCATTTTAATGAGCTAAACAAGGTTCTTATGATGTTTTCACCTAACTAAGCAAAGTATGTCATTTTGTAGGATAATTAGCCAATTAAGTCTTTGTTGTATGAGTCTAAGCTACGTAGAATAAGAGAAAGAGAAGAAGCAAGAAGAGAAGAAGAAGTAAAAGAAGAAGGAGGAGGAGGAGAAGGAGAAGGAGAAGGAAGAGGAGAAGAAGAAAAGAAGAAGGAGAAGAAGAAGGAAAATAAGGAGGAGAGAAGAAAATTATGCCTTTTTCTCCTTCTTCTCCTTCTCCTTCTTCTTCTCTTCTTCTTCTTCCTTCTTTTCATTTTTCCTCTTTCTTCTCCTCTTGTCCTCTTCTTCGAGCTAAATTAGCTAATTACGCCTTTTTGGAGCTAATTATGTCATTTTGGAGCATAATTAGGTAAGTATAGGTCATTATTATTAAATAGGCCATTATGAGCTTATTATGTCATTTTGGAGCTAAATTAGTCATTTTAATGAGCTAACCAAGGTTTTGATGATGTTTTTACCTAACTAAGCTAATTATGTCATTTTGGAGGACAATTAGCTAAGTATGTCTATGTTGGGGAAAATAAGCTACGTATAAGAAGAAAGAGAAGTAGCAAGAAGAGAATAAGAAGAAGAAGAAAAAGAAGAAGGTGGAGGAGGAGGAGGAGAAGGAGAAGGAGAAGGAAGAGGAGAAGAAGAAGAAAAGAAGAAGGAGAAGAAGAAGGAAAAGAAGAAGAAGGGGGCTAGCTCCTTCTCTTTCTTCTCCATCTCCTTCTTCTTCTCTTCTTCTTCTTCTTCTTTTCATTTTTCCTCTTTCTTCTCCTCTTGTCCTCTTCTTCTAGCTAAATTAGCTAATTATGCCTTTTTGGAGCTAATTATGTCATTTTGGAGCTAAATTAGTCATTTTAATGAGCTAACCAAGGTTCTGTTGATGTTTTTACCTACTAAGCTAATTATGTCATTTTGGAGGACAATTAGCTAAGTATGTCTATGTTGGGCAAAATAATCTACGTAGAAGAAGAAAGAGAAGAAGCAAGAAGAGATGAAGGAGAAGAAAAAGAAGGGGGAGGAGGAGGAGAAGGAGAAGGAGAAGGAGAAGGAAGAGGAGAAGAAGAAGAAAAGAAGAAGGAGAAGAAGAAGGAAAATAAGAAGAAGGAGGGGGCTAGATCCTTCTCCTTCTTCTCCTTCTCCTTCTTCTTCTCTTCTTCTTCTTCTTCCTTCTTTTCATTTTTCCTCTTTCTTCTCCTCTTGTCCTCTTCTTCGAGCTAAATTAGCTAATTATGCATTTTTGGAGCTAATTATGTCATTTTGGAGGATAATTAGGTAAGTATAGGTCATTGTTTATTAAATAGGCCATTATGAGCTTATTATGTCATTTTGGAGCTAAATTGGTCATTTTAATGAGCTAACCAAGGTTTTGATGATGTTTTTACCTAACTAAGCTAATTATGTCACTTTGGAGGACAATTAGCTAAGTATGTCTATGTTGGGGGAAATAAGCTACGTTGAAGAAGAAAGAGAAGAAGCAAGAAGAGAAGAAGAAGGAGAAGAAAAAGAAGAAGGAGGAGGAGGAGGAGAAGGAGAAGGAAGAGGAGAAGAAGAAGAAAAGAAGAAGGAGAAGAAGAAGAAGGAAAAGAAGAAGAATGAGGGGGCTAGCTCCTTCTCCTTCTCCTTCTTCTTCTCTTCTTCTTCTTCTCCCTTCTTTTCATTTTCCCTCTTTCTTCTCCTCTTGTCCTCTTCTTCGAGCTAAATTAGCTAATTATGCCTTTTGGATCTAATTATGTCATTTTTGAGGATAATTAGGTAAGTATAGGTCATTTTTTATTAAATAGGCCATTATGAGCTTATTATGTCATTTTAATGAGCTAACCAAGGTTCTGATGATGTTTTTACCTAACTAAGCTAATTATGTCATTTTGGAGAACAATTAGCTAAGTATGTCTATGTTGGGGAAAATAATCTACGTAGAAGAAGAAAGAGAAGAAGCAAGAACAGAAGAAGAAGGAGAAGAAAAAGAAGAAGGAGGAGGAGGAGAATAAGGAGAAAGAGAAGGAAGAGGAGAAGAAGAAGAAAAGAAGAAGGAGAAGAAGAAGGAAAAGAAGAATAAGGAGGGGGCTAGCTCCTTCTCCTTCTTCTCCTTCTCCTTCTTCTTCTCTTCTTCTTCTCTTCTTATTCTTCTTCCTTCTTTTCATTTTTCCTCTCTCTTCTCCTCTTGTCCTCTTCTTCGAGCTAAATTAGCTAATTATGCCTTTTTGGAGCTAATTATATCATTTTGGAGGATAATTAGGTAAGTATAGGTCATTGTTTATTAAATAGGCCATTATGAACTTATTATGTCATTTTTGAGCTAAATTAGTCATTTTAATGAGCTAACCAAGGTTATGATGATGTTTTTACCTAACTAAGCTAATTATGTCATTTTGGAGGACAATTAGCGAAGTATGTCTATGTTGGGGAAAATAAGCTACGTAGAAGAAGAAAGAGAAGAAGCAAGAATAGAAGAAGAAGGAGAAGAAAAAGAAGAAGGAGGAGGAGGAGGAGAAGGAGAAGGAGAAGGAAGAGGAGAAGAAGAAGAAAAGAAGAAGGAGAAGAATAAGGAAAAGAAGAAGGAGGAGGGGGCTAACTCCTTCTCCTTCTTCTCCTTCTCCTTCTCCTTCTTCTTCTCTTCTTCTTCTCTTCTTCGTCTTCTTCCTTCTTTTCATTTTTCCTCTTTCTTCTCCTCTTGTGCTTTTCTTCGAGCTAAATTAGCTAATTATGCCTTTTTGGAGCTAATTATGTCATTTTGGAGGATAATTAGGTAAGTATAGGTCATTGTTTATTAAATAGACCATTTTGAGCTTATTATGTCATTTTAATGAGCTAACCAAGGTTCTTATGATGTTTTTACCTAACTAAGCTAATTATGTCATTTTGGAGGACAATTAGCTAAGTATGTCTATGTCTATGTTGGGGAAAATAAGTGCTACCTCTTGAGCTTGCGTTGGTTTTTCCCTTGAAGAGGAAAGGGTGATACAGCACAGTAGCAGTAAGTATTTCCCTCAGTTTTGAGAACCAAGGTATCAATCCAGTAGGAGTATCAAGGCAAGTCTCCAAAGTACCTGCGCAAAAACAAACAAACTTGCACCCAACCCTATAAAGGGGTTGTCAATCCCTTCACGATTGATTGCAAGGTGCGATCTGAAGACGGAAAATGCAACAAAGTGAAAGTGTAGAGCTGAAAATATGATGTGAAGTAGACCCGGGGGCCATAGTGTTCACTAGAGGCTTCTCTCATGATAGCAAGTATTATGGTGGGTGAACAAATTACTGTCGAGCAATTGATAGAACCGCGCAAAGTCATGATGATATCTAAGGCAATGATCATACATATAGGCATCACGTCCGAGACAAGTAGACCGATATTGTCTGCATCTACTACTATTACTCCACACATCGACCACTATCCAACATGCATCTAGGGTATTGAGTTCATAACAAACAGAGTAACGCCTTTAGCAAGATGGCATGATGTAGAGGGATAAATTCATGCAATAGATATAAACCCCATCTTTTTACCCTTGATGGAAACAACACGATGCGTGCCTCGCTACCCTTTTTGTCACTGGGTGAGGACACTGCACGGTATGAACCCAAAACCAAGCACTTCTCCCATTGCAAGAATTGTAGATCAAGTTGGCCAAACGAAACCCACAACTCGAAGAGAATTACAAGGATACGAAATCATGCATATAAGAGATTAGAGGAAACTCAAATAATATTCATAGATAATCTGATCATAAATCCACAATTCATCGAATCTCGACAAACACACCGCAAAAGAAGACTACATCGGATAGATCTCCATGAAGATCATGGAGAACTTTGTATTTAAGATCCAAGAGAGAGAAAAGGCCATCTAGCTACTAGCTATGGACCCGAAGGTCTGTGGTGAACTACTCACGCATCATCGGAGAGGCAAGGGTGTTCATGAAGAAGCCCTCTATGTCCTAATCCCCCCTCCGGCGGGGCACCAGAACGTGCCCCAGATGGGATCTTGCGGAGACAGAAGCTTGCGGTGGCGCAAAAGTATTTCCGTGGCTCTCTCCCATGGTTTCAGATTTTTGGAGAATTTATAGGCGGAAGAGGTAGGGCAAAGGAGCCACGGGGGCCCACAAGCCTGCTAGGCGCCCCCCAGGCCGCGCCTAGGGGGCTTGTGGCCTCCCCCGGGACCCTTTGCCTTGGTTCTGAAGTTCCCTGCGTATCTTCTATTACGGAAAAAATCATTCCAAAGATTTTATTCCGTTTGGACTTTGTTTAATATTCTTCTCTGAAAAGGGTCAAAAACACGGAAAAAACAGGAACTGGCACTTGGCACTGAGTTAATAGGTTACTCCCAAAAAATATATAAAATGCATACAAAACATCCAAAGTTGACAAGATAATAGCATGGAACCATCAAAAATTATAGATACGTTGGAGACGTATCAATAAGCTACGTAGAAGAAGAAAGAGAAGAAGCAAGAAGAGAAGAAGAAGGAGAAGAAAAAGAAGGAGGAGGAGGAGGAGAAGGAGAAGGAGAAGGAAGATGAGAAGAAGAAGAAAAGAAGAAGGAGAAGAAGAAGAAAAGAAGAAGGAGAAGAAGGAAAAGAAGGAGGAGAGAAGAAGAAGGAGGATAACATACCACTATCGTCATCACGGCGGTGAAACACGGTGGCTCTGTCTTGTTTCACCTGGAGAAGGCTGCCCTGGAGAAGGCTCCACTGTAGAAGGGTCGTGCGATGCGTTTCGGGAGATATTCTGCACCAAACATCGTTTGCAATGTGTCGTTAGCATGAGGACACTCTTAAGATCACTGCATTAAAATGAAACTCACCGTCCCGGCCATGTTAATGACTGGCATCGTCGAAGGGACTTGGTCGTTCTTCTCGCACATAGACTGTACATTTGGTTTCGACAAGTCAAACTTTTTTAGTTATTAATGAAACGGACATTAAATGCAAGATTTGAAATAATATGAAGAAGAAACTTACCACGAAGAGCTCGTATATGGCCCTGTTAGACGCATCATTCCGTGCCCTCTCCGCCTCCACCAATGCAGTCGTCCTCTCCTCCAACTCCTTCATCTCCTTATCCTTCTCCGCCAAAACCGCCTGCATTGCCTCTCTCTCTCTCTTTCAGAATAGCAGCCTGCAACACAACTCATTGTTAGCATTGTAATCATATTGGTTCCAACGCACAATACAATGCGGAAAGATAGTTGAGTCCATTAAACTAACCTCGATGGCGAGCTCGACTGGCCGTGGACGAGGTGTTATCTCAGGACAGGAGCTCGTTTGGCGTGCCTTTATCTGTCGGAGAGTGCTAGGACAACGTATAAGGTCGTCTCCAATGGCGATCGAGCCATGGGGCCTCCCATTGCCAGCTATCATCACCAGCTCTGGATCAATAGGCCCCTCGCTCGGGTTAAAGTCCTCCCCTTTACTCGCCTTCTCGTGATCTCTGTACTTCACGAGCTTGTGGTGGGAGGAGATGTTGGTGAAGTTTTCTAGATGCTCGAGGTCAGACTCAGAGAATGCCTTGACCTTCTTGTACGAGGCAGTATGGGCCATCGCATACAGGTCGTACATCTGTGGCACCTCCGTATTATTGTGACGCGCCTAAAAGAGAGAGAGGAAAATTGTATTGGTAAAGGGCTCAAGATAGCATTAAGAATGAATTGCGTGAGGCATGAAGCAAACCTCATACCTAGTTCTCGCCAAATTGGATTAAGTTGACGATCCCTTGATGGTGTGGCACACCAACCATTTTCCCACGCCTCTCCTTGGCGTTGTTGTGGCTTGCCTCCCACATTTTGGAGCACCACTGATCCACCAAGGCCTCCCAACAATCCATCTTATCCACACACCATCTCAGGGGCACCTAAGTTAATAAAGAGAAATTTGAGCGCGTAAGAACCAAATCAAGGAAACTAACTACAAAGCCTTAATAATATGTAATTACCTTCATGTAATGCTCCTTCTCCATCTTAGAGTCACGGCACTTCGCCTAGTCCTTCCTAATACGCTGCAAGGCATAGTAGTCTCGAACAGCCTACACCCGAGCCTCGTGCCGAAAGTTTTGAAGTAGGCGGCGACATTCGGTTTCGATAACCTTTGTTGCATCCTCCTCGTATCCCTCCTCACACCTGTAGTAGGTCTGCAATGAGACAACACCGATTAGTACAATAACTAGCTATGGTTGATTTATAATTGTGTAAAGGAGAAATTACCCAGAACTGTCGGATCACCATGTCGGCCCTTGTGTGGCACAAAACACCGTCGATCTCCACCTCCGGCGGGGCCGGGGCACCCAAGTAGTGCTCCCAGGTCATTCCTACCTCTCGCTCCCGACCGGGCAACGTAACAAACCCTGGGAAGTTTTGACGGCAAAGCACACCAAGGACGTTGTTGGGCTTCCGGACACCCTTGGCAGCAATCCAACCCGTGCAGTATGACAAATTAAAGCCAAAACATTAGATATTTGAGAAAACGTGAAGGCAGAAGGTTAAATAAGAGTAAATTAACTTACTTGTCCCCATTTGGCTTAATCGACCACCTCTGGTCGTGGGTCGCCGGCACGAGCGGGAGCCCCGAACTACCACGCTGGTAGACGGTAGCCCCCTCACCCAGCTCCTCATTGCTATCAGCATGGCCACTTGGCTCAGCCCAGGAATCCCACTGGGTCTCTGGGGACGTACCCTCATCCCTGTTTTGCTCCGGAGTCGCTTGGAACGAAGCCTCTGGGACACGAGTCTCGTGGGTCGAAGGCTCGTCGACCTGAGGCTCGTGAACCGGAGATTGTGTAGCCTCCACCTTAGATGAATCCACCCTAGAAGTCCTGTGCTCAGGTGAATCAGCTTGGGGTGCCGGCGAGGAAGGCGTGGCAGCCACCGCCCTACCTCTCCCGCGGCCACGTGTACCATTAGTACAACATAAATACTAACATGAGTAATAAAATGTATATAAATACCAACATGCCTACAACCTAAATACCAACATGAGTAAAACATAAATACTAACATGAGTAATACCATTAGTACCTCTCGGCTTCACAGGGGGTCGACCTCCTCTCACGGGGGCCGCGAGAGTCGAAGAAGCGGCCACTCCATGTAGAGTAGACAGCAAAGCTCTCCGAAGTGGCGAGGCAGGAATGGAAGTACCCATCCCACCACCCGCCGACGAAGGAGCCGCGGAGTGCTTTCGACCCTTTCCCACCATCTTTCAACACCTGTCATGACAAAGAGTAAATGAAATTAGTACAACATAAATACCAACATAAGTAATAAAATGTATATAATTTAAGTGTATCATCGTCATAAATACCAACATGACTAATAAAAATTGAATACCTAACATGAACTCAAAAATTATATATAGTAATAATTGAATACCTGACATGAACTAATAACAATCGTGCTCGTCTATATATGCTTCGAGGTCAATAAATGCATCATGATCATCACTATCATCAATAAATGCATCATCATCACTATCACGAAGAACATGTGGAAGGCCACCATTATGTAATCGGTCAAGAAGTGACAGGTCATCCGCAGCAGTAACCTCTTCTTCTTCCAGCTCTTCCTGTTCGGGCTCAGGGGTTAAGACGGATTCACTGTCGCCGTCTACTTCAATGTTCTGGGGTGAAGTAGAGCGGTTCTTGAAACGTTTCTTGGACATACGTGTTTCTTGGAAGAATTCTCCTTCATATGTGTCTGGGTTAATGTGAGGTTCGTAATCCTCTTCATTGAGGGTAGGTGGTCTAAAATGTGGTGGCACTTCATAAACGACATCCCAACCTTTAAGATTTCGATCAGTTTGGCAGCCCCCGGTAGATAGAAAACTTGTGTCGCCTTTTGAGCCGTAATATAGACATCGGGAACATCTAAGTGGGTGTTTTGGTTGATTTCGACTAGTCCTATATGTTCATGAGTCCTTCTAGTCTCCCTCGGCTCAAACCAATAACATTTGAAGACTACGACGGTCGGTGGGTTTTCGACATAGAATAGAAGTTCATAAATTCCTTAAACTCTTCCATAATACTCGGTGCCTCCTTCGCCGATAGCAGAGACAGAACAATTTGTAGTCTTCAGGTCGGGCATAGATAGCTCTTTGCCAAAGGTACGAAAGTGATACCCGTTGATGTTGTATTTGTCAAATGAACGTACCTTATAGTCAAAACCATTAGCGACTTGTCTCAACTCGGCGTCCATAGACTCTGCATCAGCCTACAAGTTTAATACGAAAGAATGGATGCATTAGCCGCAAATTAGACCAAGAAATCAAATGGGCCATTAATGGTAATTAATTACCCTTTGTTTGAACCAAGAGATGAAACCGGGATAGTCGCCTCCATGCTTTGCGAGAAGCTCATACTCTTCGACGGAATCCTTTTCGATGACCGCTCCATCCGAGAATTCGGTGACGTATCGACTATATCAAATATCCGAGAATGAGAGTAGTTGAAAGGAATTATAAGTTGCGGAACAATAATTTACCGAGAACTTACTCGATGTACGTCCGCACTTCTGTTAGGTTGGTGAAGATATACAATGAAATGGTCCGCCATTCTTCGACATCCAACGATTTTCCTTTCGAAGCACCGGATGGTGCGAGCTTCCCTTTGAATGGGCTGAGGTTGGATCGAACTTTTTTTGAATCGCCATCATTGTACCGAGGCTTCGGGTTATGCAAATGATGATTTTTGGCTTCGTAGTGTGTTGTCACGAAGTTTGCCGCCGCCTCAGTAATGAATGCCTCGGCCATTGATGCTTCAATTCTACATTTATTTTTACACTTAGCTCGAAGAGTCTTTTGCATCCTCTCAGTTGAGTAGCACCATCGATTTTGAACGCCCCCCCCATTCTTGCCTCGGTCGGGAGAAGCAAAATCAAATGCTGCATTGGATTAAAGAAGCCCGGTGGAAAGATCTTTTCTAATTTGCACATCAACTCCGCCGCCAACTCTTCCATTTCATATAGCACGCCAGGCGATAGTTCTTTCGCACAAAGAAAACGGAAGAAATAGCTCAGCTCTGCCAGCACTAGCCATTCATCCTCACGGATAAAGCCACGCAACATCGCCGACATTTTCCGCTCAATCCATATGTGCCAATCATTACTCTTGAGACCAAATATTTTCAATTTCTCAAGACTCGCTCCCCTCTTTAGATTCGCAGCATACCCATCGGGGAACTTCAACCGCATTTTCACCCACAATAGCATTTCCCTCATAGCTGGCCTTTCAAGATTGAACCATGCCTTTGGCTTCGCTATGCTTTGCTTTCCTTTCCGTTGTCGCAAGTTTTGTAACAGTCTATCACATAGAGCCTCCAGGTCGATTCTAGCCTTAGGATTATCTTTTGACTTCCCCTCTATGCCGAACAATGTACCAAAAATGGCCTCCGCAATATTCTTTTCAGTGTGCATCACGTCGATGTTGTGTGGGCAAAGGAGGTCTTTGAAGTAAGGCAGATCCCATAAGCATGACTTGTGAGTCCAGGTGTGTTCCGTATTATACCCTTTGAAGTATCCTAGACGCAAAGGATGAGGCTCGAGAGCGTTTAACTGATCAAGGGTCTGTTGGCCTATCAACGTAGTTGGTGCAGTGTTTTTGACAACTCTACCTTTGATGAAATTATTCTTGTCTTTTCTGAACTTATGGTCAGGATCCAGGAATTGTCTATGCATGTCGAAGCAAGAAAACTTGCGACCAGCCTGCAGCCAACGGAACTGAAGTGCCGCCTTGCATGTGGTGCACGGGAACCTTCCATGCACACACCACCCAGCGAATAGCGCAAACGCTAGATAATCATGCGTCGAGTACATATACCACACATGCATTTTGAAATTTGTTTTGGTAGCGGCGTCGTAGGTCTTGATCCCATTATCCCAGGCTTCTTACAACTCATCCTTAAGCGGCTGCATGTACACATTCATATTCTTCCCCGGATAGTTGGGCCCTGGAATTATCAACGTCAGGAAAATGTTCTTTCTTTTCATAATCTCTCCGGATGGGAAATTGAGTGGAATGACAAATACAGGCCAACAACTGTATTGTGCTGCTGTCATACCATACACATTGAACCCATCCGTGCTGATGGCAACTCTAGGATGCCTTGGATCTTCCAATTTATCCTTATGTAATGCATCGAAGTGCCTCCATGCAAAACCATCTGAAGTGTGTACAAGCATCTTGTTCCCATCCGCATCTAGTTTGGTTCTTTTGCCCAATTTGTGCCATGTCATCTGTCTGGCCGTCTCTTCGACCATGAAAAGACGTTGAAGTCTTGGTACGATTGGCAGATACCGAAGAACACTAATGGGGATTTTGGTCTGATTCTTCTCACCCATACCGTTGTCTACCACAATATACCTGGAAGAATTGCAAATGGGGCAATAGTTCAAGGCCGCATACTCAAGCCTAAATAAGGCACATCCATTCTCACAGGCATGTATCTTCTCATAGGGCATCTTAAGTACACGGAGGATTTTCTCTGACTCGTACACGTTGGCAGGCAGTACATGGCCTTTGGGTAGAAAGCGTCCAAATATCGTCATCATCGCATCGTAGCATTCTCTTCCTAGGTTGAATTGAGCCTTCAGAGCCATTACTTGTGCGATGGCATCCAGCTGACAAAGCTCAGTTTGCTCATGGAGAGGACATTTTGAAGACTCCAACATGTCATAGAAGGCCTTTGCAGATTCCTCCATCTCATCGTCTGAATCCCGAGCATCATCAAAGTCTTGCACCATGTCTTCGATCCCGGTACCATGCTCGTCGATGCGACGACGAATCACCTCAGCTCTGGCACGTTGGTCAGACTCACCATGAAAAGTCCACACCGTATAATTAGGCGTAAAACCCCACTTCTGCAGGTGTTTACCCATTTCAAACTCTGTCTGTTTTTTCTAGTTGTCGCAGTTGGGACAGGGGCACCATGTTTTTTGCTGGCCATTTGCAAATGCGGCTCTCACAAACCCCCTGGTTTTTGTTAACCATTCATTGGTCATGTCTTTCTGACTAGGGTGACCAGTGTACATCCAAGCACGATCACTCATGTTGCCTAGCTACCTATGGGCGCACAAGAAATAAATATATAATTCATCATCTATATTCATCCGCTAATCAAGTTTGTCAGTTTTATTACGTCCATGCAACCTACACGCTAATAGGTAAAGATAGGTCCTAATCCCACCCGAGTATGTGTAGATTGGGTTTGTTTTCCCATGCTCTGCTCCAGATGCGACGCGGAATTTCGGCAGCACCTCCTCGATGTTCTCCTGATACACGTCTCGGCAATAAGCAGAGAGGATGTATACCCAGAGAACAACAGGGAGGCACTGACGAAATTCCGCATCGGATCCGGAGCACAGCATACGGGAAAACGAACCCAATCTACACATACTCAGGTTGTCCATGCATAACGTTGGACAATTCGAAAGGATGGCGATTATAAATATGCAAAGACATGCATATTTATAGATGTCGCCCTTTCGAACGGGAGACGCATACTGGACACGCATACTCATGATTGAAGAAACCTATAGCTAGCAAGTTTCATCTGCACGAAGACCGGAACAGAGCAAATTAAGGGGGTAGGAGGAGAAGTCATTTGTGCTCACCAACAAACGCAGGGGCGGAGCTCGTCCAACGCACGTGGAGGTCGTCGAACAACTGCACATTGAAATTCACACAATCAACACAAATATGATGTTTTTATAATTAACATAATCGGAAAATATATGGCCTAACTCATAATTTACAAAACTATGACCCCCATCGGCCTCTAGAAGGCCGAAAAGCACCTTCTCATTCAACAGTAGGCAGAAGAGGTGTCGGGGGTCAGGGCTTAATGGCGTCGAGGGTCGGTGGTGTCGGGTGTCGGTGGCGTCAGGGGTCGTGGGTTAGTTGCGTCGGTGGTCGGGGGTCAGGGCTTAATGGCGTCGAGGGTCGGTGGTGTCGGGTGTCGGTGGCGTCGGGGGTCGTGGGTTAGTTGCATCGGTGGTCGGGGGTCAGGGTCGTCGGGGGTCGAGGGTCACTGGCGTCGAGGGTTGGGGTCTTTTCGGTCAACAAGAGGTCGAACAGGTGTCGGGGGTCGGGGGTCGAGGGTCAGTGACGTCGGGCGTCGGGGGTCGAGGGTCGGGGGTCGATGGTCAGTGGCGTTAGGGGTCGAGGGTCGAGGGTCAGTGGCGTCGGGCGTCAGGGGTCGGGGGTCAAGGGTCAGTGCCGGGGTGTCGGGGTTCCTTTTTCCTCTTCTTTCTTCTTCTCCTCTCTCTTCTATTTCTTCTTCTTCTTCTTCTTCTTCTTCTTCTTGATCATCTTATTATTATTATTATTATTATTCTTTTTTCTCCTCCTCCTCCTCCTCTTCTTCTTTTTCTTCTTTCTTTTCTCTTTCTCCTCCTCTCCTCTTTCTTCTTCTTCTTCTTCTTCTTCTTTTCTTCTAGTTTTTTTCTTCTATTATTTTCTTCTAAGTTTTTTCTTTTCTATCTATTTTTTTCTATCTACTTTATTCTACCAAATAACTAACTATCTAATTTAACAGAAAAAAGAAAAAAACTAACTATCTAATTTAAAAAAAAACAGAAAATATGGGTACCGGAGGCACTCACCGGAGTTGGGGACGACCGGTGAGGGGAGGGGCGTCGCGGGAAGCCAGTGAGGGGAGGGGGCGGCGCCCGCAGCCAGTGAGAGGAGCGGTGGTGCGGGGGGCGGGTGAGGGGAGGGGCGGCGCAGGGGGCGGGTGAGGGGAGGGGCGGCGCAGGGGGCGGCGTCGAGGGCGGGTGAGGGGAGGGGGCGGCACCGGGGGCGGGTGAGGGGAGGGGCGGCGCGGGGGAGGCGCCCGCAGCCAGTGAGAGGAGCGGCGGCTCCGAGGGCTGAAGAGGGAAGTGGGCGGCGCCGGGGGCGGGTGAGGGGAGGGTGTGGCACAGGGGGCGGCACCGGGGGCGGTGGAGGGTTGGCCGGCCGCCGGTGGTGCTGGAGCGAGGCGGGACGTGGTGGAGAGAGAGATAGTGGGAGTGGGGGTTAGTGGAGCGAGGGGAGGGGTGACGGCCGTTATAGGCTCGTCCCCTTTGTCGTCCGCCCCCGGACGGCAAAGGGCCCCATGACGGACGGCAAAGGCCCCCGGATGGCAAAGAGCCCCTTCCGTCGGACACGGCAGGCATGGGACCCATCAGTCCTCTTTGTCGTCTGTCCTAGGTCTCTTTGTCGTCCGCTGGCAGATGGCAAAGGGTTGACCAATGGCAAATAGTCTGTTTGCCATCAGTCAGCCCTTTACTGTCTGCGTGATGTCGGCTGACGGCAAAGAGATTCTTTGCCATCAGCCAGCAGACGACAAAGAACTGGCTGATGGCAAAGAACTGGATTCCAGTAGTGATAGTCTACAAGAATAATGTTGTGTAGTAGACATCATACCCCTACTCCATGCCTCCAACAACCATCTCATAAGATGGTGTTTCAGGGTGAAGGCATTTGTTACACGATAACTCTTGTCATGCCTCTTCCTCGTGAAGTAACTTATAAAACCATTGTTGAGAAAACATGTATTTCTATCTTGAGTTTCTTGACACCTAGCACTCCTTGTTCTTTCGGTCTATACATGATACTCCAAATATCTAGAATTTGTTTTGCTTATGTTCAACATATTACAAGAATAATTTGGTATTAGTACTTCCCTTAGCGTTTTGAGCATCTCGAACAAGGCCAACATAAATATCACAAACTTGTGAGAACTTGGTTGAAGACGGCCGCGTAGGAGGACATCTTGCCCTTCAATTGCTAAGTTTTTGTTTAACCACTCTTCCACACTCTTCCTCTCCTTATTCAAGAGTTCATGATAATGGATAATGATACCATGGCACCGAAAGTGGAGTAATCCAACTTCGAGACCAGATGTTTTTTTATACTAGTGCTCTATTGCTTTAACCGCTCCAAAGTAGTAGTAAATTTAACTCCTTATGTAATTTGTTATTAAGGAAAAACAATTGTTCAAATATGTAAATAACCAACTTTATGTTAATCATCTTTTCCATAAACATGAAGGTGCCATCTACATATTGTAAGATGCATATACCTCTATCAACTAGGTGTGGGATGAGACCACCCACCTGCCATCGTCTTTTGTCCTCGCAGTAAGAGTGACAATCATGTTATTAATGGTGTTGAAAATGATCAGCAACAAAAGATCCCTTGGTCTCAGTCCCTTTCTAGTTTGAATGGAAGGTTGATTTCAATACCAACAATATCGCCTTCGACGCAGTTCTACTCTCACTCACACTAGATGGGTGTAAATCATTTCATCTAGAGATCATGTAGCAGAAATGCCATTTCACTTTCTCTAAATACATTTCCCATCGAATTTCATTGCATATACCGAGTTTTGTTCCCTTGAAAAACATTGTCCATGTTAATCCTCACACATCCCATAGTAGGCTTTGTCTCAGACAATACATCGCTTGCCTTCCTTTTAGGTCAACTACAAGCTCTTGTTGGGTGTTATACATCCAGTGAGAAAAATATAAGGAAGCATAATTTTTATCTAATTTATTTTCAAGTAAGCCTAATCATGATAGTAAATGGTCCAAGATGTAATTTTGTTTCACAAGACATATTTATTGGCTAATCATTTTTATCACACACTAATATCTTATTGTTCTAATTCATTTATGCATTAAATTTGAGCTCTTTTTCAGCCCTCCCGTATCACTTATACTTTTTCCATACTTGGTTTTCTTCTTGTGGTTGTCTGGTTCTAATGTTCGTGTACTCTTGCATGGGCTAATTTTTTAGACCCATGAGTCGGATGTGTGAAACCTCTTATAAGAAAAGTTTTGAGGGCGCTAGTTAACTCGGCCTCTCCATCGGCCCCTCTGGCGCAGATGAAATATTGCTCGAATGTAGTCTCGCACAATCACATATCTTATTTGACGCTTATATTTGCCTTTCTATAAGTGACCCACCCCTATCACTGTCCTTAGTAAGGGCTCGCTACACGGTGGATAGATGCTTTGGGTCTTCATGTAGGTTTGGGTGGTCTAAAAAGCTTTAATGTGTTGTTTCCAGAGGAAAACGGGTTCTTGCAGAAGAGGTCGTCTCTTCACTATGATGCTCACGTTGTAGTGTATCACTACAACATTGATGGCGCGCGTTGCAGCGCCCATGCATTTTTTCAGTTGGATGATAGGAAAAATTTGTAATGCATGGGCTTGTGAAAATAAAGTTAAGTTTGTGTAGATAAAGAATATATGTTTGACAGTAAACGAAACAGTTGATAATCTACATCAATATTGTCTTACAAAACATGTTGACACATCAACTATTTGCCAACACAGGAGAAGAATTATAAACCACCATAGCTAAAAGCTGCAACCTGCACGAAATACAACACCTTCAACAGGTAATATTTCACTGCAGAAAGGATGGAGTACTATCATAGGGTTCCACCAGAAGATGATCACCAACCTGGCTCAGCAAGTCTAATTAGAGCAGAGACGGAAAAGCATTATCTGCAGGGGAAAGGCTCCGTGAGAAATATGCATATGATGGATTATTTTGATGGAAAGCAAAGAGAAGAGAAAACTCAAGGTTTTTGTTATATAACAAAAGAGCCCGATTATGAAAAAAGCAAAGCAATATAGTACATACGACATCACTGAGCAAAACCGTTTAATAAGTTGTAAGTAATCTTTGGTTCCATTTGTACAACTCCTACAATATTAACACTTCTACATTAACTTATAGAACAATTACCATTTTTAAAATTCTGCAATAGAAACAAAATGTTACACCTCATAGTCAAAAAAATTGCTTGCTTCCAGGTAGAGGTCCATGTGATCTATAGTTGCGTATCTTGAAGCAAAGGGCAATACAATTCGACTATGCACTACTATTGTACAACTAAATTGAACATGGAGGTTTAGTCAGCATCCGAAAAATTCTGAACTATCATATCAAGGAGTGAGTTGGGTCATACATACAGGAGCAGAGCAAAAGGGTTGACACCAGGTGTACCCATTGACAGGAGATGCAGAGCCCCAACCGATGATGCAGCAGAGAAGGGAGGCCTGTGCCAATATCTTATGTAAGAAGATTGAATGCGAAAGTATGTAGTCTCATTAGATTCAAATCCTAATAGTTAATCCAATGATTAAATCATGACCAAGGCATGTTCCTCCAAACCAATGAGAACAATTCCACAACCATGAACTCATACTGTTTTGTAACTGTAGGTGCCCACACATATCCATGATCAGATCCATGATAACACATCAAGAAAAAATAGGGAAAAAGGAATTGGTTAAACAAAACGGAACACTGTATATGGAAGCAAAATGCTGACCAAGAGTCCAGCTCCGAAAAAGAGCAGATTGCTGGTATGTGGTATTGATGTCGTCGATGGAGAAAAAAAAGTTCAATGGAAGGGGAACAAAAGTCCGCCATCATCTCCCTCATCTACAAGCCGCACCCTCGGGTGACATCCCATAGAAGTCCACTTGGACACCGCTGCAGGGGCAGAGCAAATAATATGTTGTCGCTATCAGGTTCATGTTGTAGACACTTATTTGTAACACAATCCACTACAAATAAAATATATAAATACGAAGTTCAGTTTGCATTGCTGAGGCTCATGTCGAACTATTTATGTATACCTACAAATATAATAAACCTAGTCAACATGTCTCATCATAAAAAGGAAAATATTAGCAAATAATTTTTTGAGAAAGTAGAATCAGAAAATAATAAGTGAAAATCCAGATAAGAGCAGACTTTGAGAAAAATATTAGAGTAAGGATATGGTGCATCTTGAAGTGGCACTGGCAAGAAGCAGCTAATTTTTGACGGCATACTTAAATGTTCATTGAGTTATGTGCAGAGTAGTTATAACAAGTAGCAGACATAGAATTAGCGAGGGAAGCTCATATTTACCTCTGTAATAGCGGATAAGGATCCTTCAGAAGTTTAAGCTTCCCATCAATCCAAAGTGAATACCATAAATTAGGAAAGAGTAGATGAAGTCATCGTTTTGGAACCTGTTTGAGGAAAATATGAAAATGGATTCAGTTAAAAAAAATCATGACAAGGGAAATAAACAATTACAAAATAAATAAATCACTGATGCTGATTCACATTAAGCACAGCATCCTCCTCTCGCCTTTCTACTTTACAATAAAAAATCCTTATGGAGACAATAAACAAATATGGATATTGTGCAATCCAAATTTTTACATACTCACACAATGCAGATTAGAGTGAAACCATGTCTGTCTCGGATGGAATAGTAATCTAGATAAGAATGCATGTTGTTTTTAGCAGATCGTGTACAATTATCTTTGCATGTAACTTTTAGTTTACATTGTCCGCTAAGCTGAACTTTAACTTATGCATGATCTCCATGCCAAAAGTAACTAACACTAATTAGAGATGGAATAGGAAGAAAATATACTGATCGATTGGCCTTCAGGCAGAACATATGCAAAGATTGCTATCATGTAACATGAATAAACTGAGTAAAAGAACATATGCAAAGATTTGTAGCATAGATCAACATTCAACAAAAAGTAAGGACTCTACGGTAGAAAGCAGTAAAAAAAGCAAAGTTCAGTGACGAACATCCATGCATAGATTAATATGGATAATTTTGAGTAAAAGGGCACTGACGGCGGCCACTTCCTGATTGTCGTGGGATACTACTCGGCATGTGGAAAGTAGACAAATCTGAAGATTAGAACATCCAAGATAAAGAGAAGTGATATTTGCATAGACATGGGGATGTAGGTCCGGACCCTTTCCCCTTGCCAAGACGGCCTCTGCAGCAAAGTTCCTCCCTGTTGTACCGATCTGAGAGAGAGAAAACCCTTCGTCGCCAACGATTTGAGAGTGAAGCCCATACCTGCTGCCTGCACCTTCAGAGCAAAGATTGTAGAAGGACAGCACAGCTGGCCACCATCTCTCACGCCCGTTGGATCCCTTCGTCTGCTGGATCCATTTCCCTCAAGCGCATCGGCTGAAGCGTGTCCTGCTGGATCCCCTCGATCGCCTCCCCTCGCGCCGGTTTTCGCTCCCCATGCGCTCGATCGGCTTGCTTCTCTCGCGCTTGATACCCACGCAAGTGTGGTTGCGGCTCCAAGGGGATCCGATGCTCAGTGGCATGCCCAATGGAGTCCCCACCAGGGAAGGCTCCGAGGAGCTTGGGAAGCTGCTGCGCCGCCATCGCTCAGATGGAGACGAGCGAGACAAGGCAAGTCGCGAGGAGGTGGGATGGGGTTAGGCCAGCCATAAGCGTATCACGACCGTTCGTTCGTGATCGGACGTTAACTCGTATAGGCGAATGAGAGGGCTTCAAACTGGCTTCGGGAGTAGCAGCCCCCAGGACAATCGGCCCGTTAGTAGCCCACGCGTGAGTAGAGGCGCATCAGACAACCCAGTTCGCGACCTGAACATTGATTTGACGGTGATCTACATCCCACACGCGAAATCAACAGCTCACAAGCAAGGATGCGTGAGAGATCTCGGAATAGGAAGTAACTAACACTAATTAGAGATGGAATGGGAAGAAAATATACTGATCGATTGGCCTTCAGGCAGAACATATGCAAATATTGCTATCCTGCAACATGACTAAACTGAGTAAAAGAACATATGCAGAGATTTGTAGCATAGATCAACATTCAACAAAAAGTAAGGACTCTACGATAGAAAGCAGTAAAAAAAGCAAAGTTCAGTGACGAGCATCCATGCATAGATTAACATGGATAATTTTGAGTAAAAGGGCACTGACGGCGGCCACTTCCTGATTGTCGTGGGATACTACTCGGCATGTGGAAAGTAGACAAATCTGAAGATTAGAACATGCAAGATAAAGAGAAGTGATATTTGCATAGACATGGGGATGTAGGTCCGGACCCTTTCCCCTTGTCAAGACGGCCTCTGTAGCAAAGTTCCTCCCTGTTGTACCGATCTGAGAGAGAGAAAACCCTTCGTCGCCAGCGATTTGAGAGTGAAGCCCATACCTGCTGCCTGCACCTTCAGAGCAAAGATTGTAGAAGGACAGCACAGCTGGCCACTGTCTCTCACACCCACTGGATCCCCTCGTCTGCTGGATCCATTTCCCTCAAGCGCATCGGCTGAAGCGTGTCCCGCTGGATCCCCTCGATCGCCTCCCCTTGCGCCGGTTTTTGCTCCCCATGCGCTGGATCGGCTTGCTTCTCTCGCGCTCGATACCCTCGCAAGTGTGGCTGCGGCTCCAAGGGGATCCCATACTCAGTGGCATGCCCAATGGAGTCCCCACCAGGGAAGGCTCCAAGGAGCTTGGGAAGCTGCTGCGCTGCCATCGCTCAGATGGAGACGAGCGAGACAAGGCAAGTCGCGACGAGGTGGGATGGGGTTAGGCCAGCCATAAGCGTATCACGACCGTTCGTTCGCGATCGGACGTTAACTCGTATAGGCGAATGAGAGGGCTTCAAACTGGCTTCGGGAGTAGCAGCCCCGAGGACAATCGGCCCGTTAGTAGCCCACGCGTGAGTAGAGGCGCATCAGACAGCCCAGTTCGCGACCTGAACATTGATTTGACGGTGATCTACATCCCACACACAAAATCAACGGCTCACGAGCAAGGATGCGTGAGAGAGCTCGAAATGCCATCTTGGGGAAAAGCAAGAGAGAGAAGTAAAAAAAGTGAAGAAAACGAGCAAGATGGGTGGGGCCAGTGAGAAGGTTTCAACATTGGATGAAACTAATTCACATGATGGTTTTAGTGCTTTTTCTCTACGTGGATGTCTAGGGCTAGCACTTTCTATAGCCTCCATTGTACATGCCCTAAGGGTCCAGTCAATGAGCTATCTTTCCCTCAAAAACATAAATCAAGGACCTACCGCGCTTTGCGTTTGGTTTTATCATATGGGAAACTTCCGATTTGGTTTTGGGAAGCTTGTGGAAGTTTTTTTCCTTGTTTTTGTTTGTATTTTATTGTTTCATTTGTTTCAAACAAGAATATTTTCAGAAATCGTGAAAATATTTTAAATTTATAAAAAAAAAAAAGAGAATCCATGAACATTTTTTTAATTCATGATTTTTTCCTATTTTTTTATTTTTTAAATTCATGAATTATTTTACATTTTTGGATGTCTTATTATCTACTCCCTCCATTCTTAAGTGTAAGATATTCTAGTTTTCTTTAAATCATATGCATATATACACGTTTTAGTGTGTTTGTTTACTTATTTCAATTTGTATATGGTCCACCTTTAAATATCCAGTCCATTTGTATTTGTCTTTTTTTAGACAAAATTCATCTGTATCTTTCCTACTTATAAAGTTTTCAGTTGGTGGTCGTGCGCTCACTTCCACACCCTCCCCCTCCCACCCTCTTCATCCCTGTTAGCCGGGCATCCAAATCACCACATACGAGGTAGCAACAGCAGCCACACAATCAAGCGTTAATTTTTTATCCTTCCACCTCCTATCACCAGATGCCTCCACCAATTCCGCTTCGCGTCTCGCTGCTGCCTATCACCCCCATTTCTTCTGCCATTTACACAGTGTTGCCAATCTAAGTTTAAAATTCAAATTGCAAGCCAGCCAAATCCTTCGTACTCTATCCCTCGTCCTTGTTGTACCTTTTTTCCCTTCCACATTGTGTTTCCATGGCCTTGTTCACTCGCTGTCATCCGACCACTCCGGCTGCCGGTGCCGCTCGCTTCCCGGCGCCAGAACGCGGAAGCACGACTCATGCCTTCGTGCTCGTTCATGGTCGCTAGGACTGCACGGAAACTGCACACCCTGCCGGCATGCCTAACACCCCGTGTGGGGACGCTCGCTCCCGAACCGCTTGCCTACTCACGCAACACTGCCATGTTGACGAACACATGGAGAACACGACGCCCTTCGACCAGACCCACCTCGCCTCTCGCATCTCCGTCGCTTTCCCTGGCCGAGCCCGTTTTTCCGGCGCCCTCACCCTTAGCATCGCTTTGGGATCCCCATGAGAGAGTCTGGCTCAGGCCCAGGACCTGGACACAGCATCATGCCTTCCTCTATATTGTTTTTCTTTTGTTATAAGCACCACCCCTAGGATGTCTTTTATATACATCCACAAGGGACTATGGAAATAGACTAAGACTAGGTATCATAATACTACTAGGACTTGGTTTGGCTTTTTTCCTAAACCTAATCCTATATGTACAGGGCAACGTGATTAACTGACATTCACCCCCTAATCACGATGTCCTTATTTCCGACTTGGGTCCCAAACACGATTGCTGCTTCTTATAACTGTTATCATCGGCATGGCCTTTGTCGTCCCTTGCAGCATTTTATGGACCGTTTTTACCGTCGTCGGCTCGTCCGTAGCTTGATGACAACACTCCTTTTTGGTCGCGCCTTCAATCTTTACCTCTTCTTCGGTGCTTTGTAGACTGTCCTTCGGTTCATCCAGGGCACATCTTTTGAACGTGAGCGTGACCATACTTTGGTCTAACTTTGAATTCCAAGCTCTTGGCGATTGCATCAGCCTGTAAAGTGCCTTCTTGAGCTTGTCAACTTTTGCTTGTTCGCCTTTCTTCTTGTAGCCGGGGGTTGTTCCACGTACACTTCTTCTGTGAGATCACCGTTGAGGAAAGAAGATTTAACATCCATATGATGAACCTTCCAATCCTCTTGTGCTGCCAAAGCTAGGAGCACTCTCACTGTCTCGAGTCGAGCAACTGGTGCAAACACCTCATCATAGTCAACTCATTGACGTTGTACGTAGCCCTTTGCAATGAGTCTTGCCTTGTACTTCACAATGGCACCCTCCGTGTCCTTCTTTAACTTGTAAACCCACTTCAAACCAATCGCCTTTTGGTTCGGAGGTCGGGTTACCAAAGTCCACGTGTCATTGCTCTCAATCGCCTTCATCTCCTCATCCATGGCGTGCGGCCAACTACGGCTTTTGCTCGCCTGTACGAAGTTCGCTGGCTCCTCAACTCCGAAAAGACATAGTCCGGAGTATTCGAGCATAACTAGCTTTGTGTACTTGTAGACTTTCTTGAGGGTCTTGTAGCGACGAGGCCCTGAGGAGTCCGTTGTGGCTTGCGAAGGAGGCGACACAAATTGTGTCGGTGTTGATGCACTTGAGGAAGATGGCTGAGACCCGGGCGTGTCATCGGCATCCGTGTCGTCAGCGTAGTCGTCGTGACTGTGACCATCATCTTGATTGTCGCCGTCACTATGCGCCTCGTTGTCGATGTTGTCGTCGAGATCTCTGCCCGTGTCGTGCGCGTCGTTGTCGCTATCTCCTTGCGACCTATGCGCGTTGTTGTCAGTGTCGACACCATGATGATCACTACCATTGTGGTCACCTTGGTTGGGCGTCTTGCCAACCACCTGGACATCCTCCCCTGCATCATTATGAGTTGGAAATTCAACCGTGAATATATTATCGTTTGGAGCATCGTTGGCTGCGGCACTCCAATTCCACGCTTGGTTTTCTTCAAACACGACGTCGCGTGAAATCCGTAGACGTTTGGTTTGTGGATCGTAGAAGCGGTATGCCTTGGTGCAGGAACTCCTCTCGTATCCGATGAACACCATCTTGGTGCTACGATCGGCAAGCTTTGAGAGGTGCGGCTCTACCGTCTTCACATGTGCCACGCATCCGAACGTCCGTAGATGAGACACATTCGGCTTACGTCCGTAAATTGCTTCATACGAAGTCTTGCCGATCACCGCCTTCGTTGGAGCCCGGTTGAGAAGATAGACCGCCGTTGAGACAGCTTCTTCCCAAAAAGTTCCCGGTAGGTTCTTGCTCTTGAGTAAACTCCTTGCCATATCAACGACGGTTCGATTGCGCCTTTCAACGACCCCGTTCTGTTGTGGTGTGTAAGGTGTCGTGAGGAACCTTTTTATGCCAATCTTCTCGCAATAGTCGTTGAACTCATTCGACGTAAACTCCCCGCCGCGATCTGTCGGTAGAGCGCGAACCTTCAACTTGTGTTCCATCTCCGTTGTAGCCTTCAGCTTCTTGAATGCTTCAAACGCCTCATCTTTAAATCGTAGGAGAACGACCCACATATATCTCGAGTAGTCATCTACCACGAGGAAGAAATACTTCTTTCCCGCGTGAGTTGCCGGGGTGATAGGGCCACATAGATCGCCATGGAGCAGCTCGAGTGCATCACTTGCACGATAGGTAGACTGAGCAGGGAATGGCATGCGGTGCTGTTTTCCAACCAAGCACCCGTCACATACTCGATCAACATGGTCGATAACTGGCATCCCGGATACCGTCTCCATCTTTGACATCTTCTTCAAGGCATGGAAGTTAACATGTCCAAATCTAGCATGCCATAACCACGAATCATCATCACTCTTAGCGAGCCAACACTCCGGTTGAGATTGATCAAGGTTGAGGATATAGAGCCTGTTCCGTGTGCGAGTAACACGAGCTAGCACGTTTCGGAGGTTGTCGAAGATCCTCATCACTCCGTTCTCGATACCCACCTTGCATCCATTCTCGTCAAGCTTCCCGATAGAGATGATGTTGTTGCGAAGCCGTGGGATGTAGTACACTCCAGTGAGTATGCGATGTTTGCCTGTGAGACCCTCAAAGAGGACAGATCCTTGCCCACAAATGTCCACATTTGAACCATCACCAAAATTGACCGAGCCTTCAACATCGTATTCCAACTCAAGGAATTTCTCCTTGCAGCCCGTCATGTGGTTACTGGCACCCGTGTCGAGATACCACGACACGTTGTGATCCCCGGATAGCTTTGGTGTCACTTTCTTCTCATGAAGTAGCACCTTCCGATTTGGTTTCACAACCACCGTTTCAGCGAGATCACAAACTTCGGCCATTAGAAGACCTGGACCTTCATCTTCCTCCTTTGCCAAATTTGCCTTGATCTCTCGCTTGTCAGGCTCCAGACAATCCTTTGCAAAGTGACCCATCTCGTTGAAGTTATAGCACTTGACCTCGGACATATCCAAGTTTTGTTGCTTCCTCCCTTTAGATCGGTCAGCCTTACCACGACCTTGTGGCTTGCCTTTTCCTTTGCCTTCTCCGGTTTGTCCATGCCTTTCGTGTTGCTTGAGCCTTCGCCCCCGTCACGCCTTCCTTTGCTACTTGGGGCCTCCCAATTTGTGCGCGAGTACATGAGTTGGTCACTACCTCCTCCTTTGCCTTTCCGACAGCCACGAGCATTCTCTTCCCATGTCCGCAAGCGTCTCATCGCCTCCGTTATGGTCATGTCGTCGATGTCGTAAAGCTGCTCGAGCATGCCGATGATGTACGTGAATTTATCAGTCACCAAACTGAAAAATTTCTCCACAATCTCGGTCTCATCGAGCTTTGCACCAAGCGCGCGGATCTCTCCCACCAAAGTAGTAAGACGCATGGCATAGTCATTCACAGATTCAGTTTCCTACATCTACAACTTGTGAAATTGGCGCTTCAGCACTTGTGCCCGAGCCTTGGTGACGCGATCTTCTCTGATCCTCATCTCCTTGAGTGTGTTCCACGCCTCTCTTGTCGTCTTGAACTCCGCCAATGTCATCAGCACGGAATCTGGCACGGACTGGGCTATGGCCGCCATGGCACCTTCGTCGGACTCGTCATCGACGTCGTCGTCCGTGATTGCCTGCCACACTCGGAGGGTTCGGAGAATAATCTTCATCTTCACCGCCCACACGCCATAGTTGGCGTCGGTGAGCATCGGGTACTGGATGGGGATGTTGCGATGCGCCTGGACGTTGGCGCCGCCCGTTCCCCCACCACTGGTCGCTGACTTGCCGCCCTTCTTCACCTTGTCGCCGTTCTTGTTCGCCTTGGAACCGCCTTTGCCGGACTTCACCGACTCAGCGTCGCTGTCCGTCATCGTAGATCGTAGATCGCTGAGGCTCTAGATACCAATTGTTTTTCTGGTGTTACAAGCACCACCCCTAGGGTGCATTTTATACACATCCACAATGGACTATGGAAATAGACTAGGACTAGGTATCCTAATACTACTAGGACTTGGTTTGGCTTTTTTCCTAATTCTATGTGTACAGGGCAACGTGATTAACTCACACTCTATCCTAGTGTAGTACCATCGTCGAACGTCGAGTCGGCGAGAGACGGAAGCAGGTGTCGTTGCCGCTGGTCAACTCTCTCAGCTCGCGATCAAGGGGAACACCCACACACACCGTCGTCGTCTAGATCACGCGAGGGAGAGGATAGTTTTTGTGCCGTCTAACAGCTCTGGCGGCTTTTTTGTATTCCTGATGTTATTTCCTCTCTCTACTCCAACAGCTCGACCGATTCCTATGCCACGCATGCCCTCGACGCGCCATCCCACGTCGAGCGGATCATGGCCACGATCAAGCTGTTGGTGGCCCGCCGTGAACGCAGCACGACTCGACCCTACCTTATGGAAAGCAAAAACTTACAGACTCTGAACTTATCTAACCTGTCGGACTCCTGATGAACAACAGAAAGAAAAAATGAGTGAGGCTAACCCTACTTCTAAGGTCTTCCACGACCCAAGTAGCCCTACAAATCACCCCCTTACTTGCGTCGTCCAGGCTGCACCTCCTCAATGCCGATCCTCTTCTTCATCTCGATGAACTGGACCCTGCCCAGGGACTTGGTAAGGGCATCTGTGAGCTGATCTCCAGTGCCCACGTAATCGATATCCACCTCCCCTGTCTCAACACAGTCTCGTATGAAATGATATCTCAGGTCGATGTGCTTGCTGCGATCGTGATGCACTGGGTTCTTGCTCAACGCGATCGCCGACTTGTTGTCCAATAGTAGCTTCACGGTTCTTGGTTTGCTGCCCTGGATATCCGCGATCAATCTGCTCAGCCACATTGCCTGCATCACTGTTGCTGCTCCCGCCACATACTCGGCTTCACAAGAGGACATGGCGATTATCTTCTGTTTCTGCGATGCCCAGGTGATCAGGTTTCTGCCGAGGAAGAAAACTGATCCGCTGGTGCTCTTTCGATCGTCTATGTCCCCCCCCCCCATGATCACTGTCACTGTATCCCATGAGCTCTGCTTCGTGTCCTCCTCCTCGTTGGTACTTGCAGCCATGTGACATGGTGCCACTGATGTAGCGGAGCAGATGTCGTACTGCAGCCATATGATGTGCCGTGGGTGCCTCCATATAACGGCTGACGATGCCTGCTGCATAGGCTATGTCCGCTCGAGTGTTTGCTAGGTACCTCAAACTTCCCACCACGCTTCTGTAGTGGGTAGCATCCACCGCTGGGCTCCCGTCGCTTTTCGACAGTTTTAGTCGATTTTCCATGGGAGTGGAGCATGGCTTGCAACCTGTCATTCCCATTTGTTCGATGATCTTGCGGGCATAGCTGCTCTGGCATAGGGAAATGGAGTTGTCCTTCTGTTCAACCTCGATCCCGAGATAATAGCTCAGGAGTCCAAGGTCTCTCATGCTGAATGTGCGCTGCATCTCTGGCTTGAACTCTGCAATCTCGTCGGTGTTGGCTCCCGTGATGACAAGATCATCCACGTACACCCCCACAAGGAGGAGGGTATCACCACTACCACGCTTGTACACAGAGTGCTCGAGCGGGCTTCTCTCGAACCCAAGCGCTACAAGCTCGCTGTCAAGCTTGATATTCCATGCTCGCAGAGCTTGACGGAGTCCATACAATGCCTTGCGCAGCTTCAGGACAACATGAACGTTGTTGTTGTCGATGAATCCTTCCGGTTGCCGCACGTATACCTCCTCTTCCAGCTCTCCGTTGAGGAATGCTGATTTCACATCCATGTGATGTACTTGCCATCCATGGTGTGCGGCGAGAGCGATGAGAATGCACACTGTCTCCATCGGTGCTACTGGTGCAAATACCTCCTCGAAGTCGATCCCTTCTCTCTATGTGTATCCCTTGGCAACCAGTCGAGCTTTGTGCTTTATCACATTACCTTGGGGATCTTTCTTGATCTTTAACACCCACTTCAGCCCAATTGCTCGGTGTCCATCAGGGAGCTCTGTCAGTTCCTAGGTATCATTCCTGCGAATGGCCTGCATCTCCTCCTCCATCGCCCTTCTCCAACACCCCTCTGCTAGTGCCTCGCCGACGTTGCTTGGTTCTTCGCTGGCCAACAGGCATAGCCCACTGTACTCGATTTCGACCGACTCTGTATGATCCATCACCTCCTTCATCATGCGGTACCGGAGTGCCACTCCCTCCGAGTCGTGTGACTCTCCAGTGGGAGGCGTCACCAACGGCGCCGAAGGGGGCTCCGGTGTGCATGGCTTGTGGGGGGTTGATGGCGCTGGTGGCGTCGCTGGAGGCGCATCCAGAGCGTCGTCATCGCCGTCGACGTGTTTGGCGTTGTTGATGGTGTACTCGATGGTGAAGGTAGCCGGAGCTCCAATGGGGACTGCTGGATCTTGTGTCTCTTCCCAATTCCAGGGACGAACTTCGTCGAAGATCACATCGCGGGTAATGTGGAGTTTGCGTGCCGCCGGGTCGTAGACCCGGTACGCCTTGTTGCCATCTTCATAGCCCACGAACACCATGGGTGTTGCTCGATCTGACAACTTGGTCATCCCTGGTCCTACTTTCTTCACGAAGGAAGTGCAACCAAAGGTGCGCAGGTAGGAAATGTTTGGGTGTCTTCCATGCCATGCCTCATATGGGGTGATGCCGTCCAGAGCGCGTGTGGGCGCCCTGTTCAGGATGTGCACTGCAGTTTTGACAGCTTCTCCCCAGAACTCGTCAGGGACCTTCATGCTTTTCAGAAGGCCGCGTGCGGTTTCCACCACCGTCTGGTTCCGGCGCTCCACTATACCGTTATGTTGTGGAGAGTACGGTGTCGTCGTGTATCTCTTGACACCGCTCTCTTCGCAGTAGGTCTTGAAGGTGATGGAGTTGAATTCTCCACCTATGTCTGTTCTGAATGCAAGCAGCTTTGTGCCGCGCTCGCTCTCTGCAAGCGTCTTGACCTTCTTGAAAAATTTGAACGCTTCATCCTTCGTCTGCAGGACCTCTATCCACATGTACCGGCTGTAGTTGTCGACGATGAGGAGGAAGTAGCTGTTTCCGCTCGGGGTAGCTGGTCTCACTGGCCCGCAGAGATCACCGTGGAAGGGCTCAAGTGCACGCTCCGCTGGATACGATGACACCTATGGGAACGGTGTGCGATGCATCTTGGCGAGCGCGCACCCATCACAGAGCTGATCCACACGCGCGATCGGTGGCACACCAGTGACCATGCACTTGCTGGTGAGATCATGGAGCGCCCTGAAGTGTAGGTGCCCGTATCGCGTGTGCCAGCACCAGGCCATGTCGTTCGCCTTGGCCAGAAGACACACTCGTCCAGTGATGTCGAGATGTAGCATGTACAGCCTGCTCGCGGTGCGCCTTACGCGCACCAGCAGTAGCCCTTCATGGTCGTGGACAACAACTCTCCGCCTGCAACCACCGTCTTGCACCCAGCTTCGTCGAGCTGCCCACTACTGAATATGTTACTTCGTAGGCGGGGAATGAAGTACACCTCTGTCAATGCCCGGTGCGTCTTATTCCTGCAGTTGAACAGCACAGTGCCTCGCCCGTGGATATCGACAGTAGATCCGTCGCCGAACCTGACTGTCCCGGTCATGGTCTTGTCTAGGGTGGCAAAGGCCGAGCGATCGCCAGTCATGTGATTGCTCGCGCCTGTGTCCAGGTACCAGGCCTCCCGCAGAGTCTCCACAGGGATCACATTCTTCTCGTTGAGGAAGACACGCTCGAGGGTTGGGTGTTCGTCGACTTGTGCCAGCCCGCAGCTCACATCCATGAGGAGTGCAGGCTGATCTTCCTGTGCTTGGTTGAGGTTTGCTTCCTCCTTGTGTGCTTGCTTTGGCCTGCGGCAATCCCGAGCCATATGCTCCTGGATTCCACAGTTGTGACAGTTTCCCTTTATGCGGTATCCGCCCCCGGCGTGACCTCTGCCGTCGCCCGATGTGCCATCCCTGCCTCTTCCACCTCGGCCTCTGCCGCGGCCACGGCCTCGACCGCCTCCGTGGCCACCGCCACGCCCTCCGCCCTGAGATGAGCTATCACCATGCTCGCGCTCCTTGGCGCGTGCGTTCCACTGCTCCTCTGTGAGCATCAGACTGCCTCCGGCATGCCCTGAGCCGCCTTGATCGAACCGCTCCTCGGCGGCTTTTAGGCGACCGGTTAGGTCCTCAATGCTCAGGGAGTCGAGATCAACTAGTGTCTCGATGGACAGGGCTATCTGCGAATACCTTGGAGGAACGACGTGGAGAAACTTCCTGACAACCTTCTCCTCTGTGATCTTGTCGCCGAGAATATTCAGATTTTTGACCATGGACCCGAGTCGCATCGCGAAATCGTCCACGGTCTCATTGTTGCAGAATTCGATGGTCTCGAACTCCCTGGCCAGCGACTGCGCCTTAGCCGCGCGTACGCGATCACCACCGAGGTGCATGGTCGCGATGGCGTCCCACGCCGCCTTTGCCGAGGGTTTTACGGCCAGCGTGCTCAGCATCTCTGGCGGCACTGCCCCGAGGATGGCCTCCAGCGCCATCCTGTCCTCGTGGTAGTCGACGTCGCCTCGCTCGACGGCGTCCCAGTAGCCGCGCGCTTCCAGCTTCACCTTCATGAGAAGTGACCAGCCGTTGTAGTTCGTCTTCGTGAGCATCGGCCAGCTGGCCGATCCCGACTCACGAATCACCTTCTGCACGACGGGCGTCACAAGTTCGCGACCACGCACCGTGCGGCTCCGCCCACGCCTCCTCGATGGTGACCGCGATGGCGACCGAGGGCGTGCTGGCGACTCCGCGCCTGAGCCGGTCGCCTCGTCCGTCGATGTCTTCCCGCCGGCCATGTCCGCAGGATCTCACAACGGTTCTGATGCCACTTGTCGTTGCCACTGGGCAACTCTCTCAGCTCGCGATCAAGGGGAACACCCACACGCACCGTCGTCGTCTAGATCACGCGAGGAAGAGGATAGTTTTTGCACCGTCTAACAGCTCTGACGGCTTTTCTGTATTCCTTATGTTATTTCCTCTCTCTACTCCAACAGCTCGACCGATTCCTACGCCACGCCCACCCTCGACGCGCCATCCCACGTCGAACAGATCACGGCCACGATCAAGCTGTTGGTGGCCCGTCGTGAACGCAGCACGACTCGTCCCTGCCTTATGGAAAGCAAAAACTTACAGACTCTGAACTTATCTAACCTGTCGGACTCCTGATGAACAACAGAAAGAAAAAACGAGCGAGGCTAACCTACTTCTAAGGTCTTCCACGACCCAAGTAACCCTACAGCAGGCAGGAGATCTCACCGGTGGTCGCGCACTCGTGCAGCCGTTTTGGGGCCGAGGTTAGCCAGAGGCCCAGAGCACACGCTTTCGAGCAACGACTGGCCGTCGACAGCTGGACGTAGTGAGCACTGGTCGTTGCCTTCTATCTACTAATTCAGAGAAGCTACGCGTATTGAGTTTGTTGTCTTGTGTCTACTAATTCAGAGAAGTTGGGCGTACTGAGCACTGGTTGTTGCCGTGTGTGTACTAATTCAGAGAAGCTGGGCGTACTGAGCACTCGTTGTTTCCCTAATTCCCTGTGTCTACTAATTCAGAGAAGTTCATCGTACGATGCACTGGTTCAGAGAAATTGATCGTACTGAGCAGGGCTGAGATGTTGCCGGTGGTCGCGCACTCGGGCATGACTTTTTTCTTTGCTACTTACATGACTTTTTTCTTGGCTACATTGAGTAAGCATGCAGGTGCTACGTCAGTTCATGTTGTTATCCAAGTCTCGTAGCTTCTTATGATGTCTGCTTCATAAAAATGCATAGCGGAGCTTTCATTTCCATGTGCTTACTTCTATATTTTGTTGTAGTTTGTATCTGTAGTTGCCATGTCGTCCCTAATTGAATGTTTCTACTTCATATGGTGGTACTTTTTTTGAATGGAAATGTTGTAGTATTTAGTTTACTAAGTTTACAGGCGATATTTTGGTCTCATACATTTGCAGTATGACAATTGTGTGAGAAAGGTGTTGACAGATTGACTCATATTAGAGTGGATTGTTTGCCAAACTATTTGTTTTTGCTCTGTAAAATAAAATGTGTGTTTGGCAAGCTATTTTTTTGTTCTACGACTAGAAAATATAAGCTATAAAAGTATTCTTATTTTTTATATATGTTGAAGAATTTGTAGGCTGCTAACGAGGAGATTGTTGAGATTAGAAATCTCTATGTCCAGTATGTATGTAATGTGATGCCACAAGTATTTGTACCTATTTTATGTCCATTTATTGATAATGGGAGCGAAAGAAATGACACTATAATCATATACTTTGGCAAAACAGTACATGCAAGATATGAGATGTGATTTAAATCCCAAAAACACACTACAAAGTTCAACGAGTATCATATGAGGAAGCAAGCTGGCAGAAGGACAAACCCGTCTACTCTTTGAAGTAACTACTATGTAAACTTATTTTTCAGTTGCAATCTTGTAATTATCGCATGTGCCAATCTATTATGTTGATAGAGTTGAACTGTGTTACAGATTCAAACTCAACAACTGTGGCTTTCCTTCCTGATGGGATAAAAAGCCATTTGGTGCAACTTTAATTTTTTATTTGCCGTCTTTATTGTTAACATACAAAGCATTCGTGTCATCATGTCTAATTTTTTTATGTCGTGGCAACGCACTGGCATTAACATAGAGGGTGTTTGGATTCAAGGGACTAAAACTAGTCTGACTAAAACTAGTCTCTTTAAGAGGCTAAAGTTCCAAGCACCCCTGATTAAAGAGAGGCTAAAACTAGTCTTGAGGCTAAAATCTTTTAATAAATGCTCATTAACTTAATTTTAGTCTCTTTAGTATTTGAATTCAAGCATGGATGAAGCTAGCAAGTTTTAGTCTCACTACTTTTACCCATCAGACTAAAACATATCAAGCATCCTCATAGTTTGTGAACTAAGGGAGTTGGTTTGTTCGTGTGAACCAATGGCGAGTGCTAACGGTCGACTGGCTAGCGAGAACACTTATTGGGCCGCGGCCCGCCTAGCCATAAGTGCGAGCGCTGGTTCCCAAGCGACGGGAAAAAAGCGGCGGGCGACGCCGCCGCGGTCGCACGGTGGCGGGCGAGGCGAGGCCATGTGCAGCGAGGCGAAGGGATGGCTGCGCGGCCGTAGGGTCCCATCGAGCGCACGGGAGGCTCTGCGGCTGTCCCGGCCGTGAAGCTGATCCGCCGAGGAAGCAACCAGCCGTCAGTTCCTGCAACATTCATGCCTGCTGAAGTGCGCCACTCGCCGGTGGCGATAAGTGGAGCTGTGGAGGTATACGTTCCGGTTCCCCACGTCACCCTCTTCGTCCCCTGACGGCTGACGCCCTCCCGTCACCCTCTTTACTCTGGCACCAGCAGCAGCAATGGCTCTTGGCTAGGTTAATTGGTTCTGGTTGTTCATCCTGGTTGGGATCTATTAATTCGGGCATTTGTGTTTGTTCCAATTTATTAGGAGTAATGTAATCTGATTATTATTATTTTTTGAGGCGGATGTACTCTGGTGAGATGATAATGCAGTCTCCTAATCAATTGTAGCCTGCGTTGGTGTTGGTGGCCATCAATCCCATTGTGTTCTCATTCTTAGCAGAAGAAATTACATCTGTTTCTGGTGAGTAATTTCTCCAATATGATGCAAGTTCACCTATTTTGCACCTTGACGGCTGGGTGATTTTGTGACTCATTGCTCCAGATGATCTTTCAATGTAGGTTTTGTGGACTCGAGGTCATTGACCCTCATCAACGCATATGAAGTTATGAACCGACCTATCGACCTGTTGCTAACTCTACTTGATCATGTATGCCCCTGTATCACAGGATTTATTCATGTCTATCCACATATGCTCATGCTGTTAATTTCTGAGCAGTTCTACATACAGTTCCAAATGGGAACACAACACATGGTTATGTCTGTTCTTAAGTTACTTGGAGCTTTTACATGCGAAAACCATACAAAATTAACCTGTCAAAACTGTCCAGGAGTGCTTGGGAAGAAAAATCTTCCATCCTGAGCTACCGTAATTTCGGTATGTCTTGGCTTGCTTCTTCTGTAGGACTCCTCTAGACGAACTATTGTCCGAATCAATTTATAGACACATTTCAGTTATCATTATATAACTCTGTTTCTTAGGCTACCTTATTGATACTTTTCTTATCGGCCAACTTTCTGTTTGTATCTTTATATTCGGGGCCATGCTGTGTTCTCTTTAGTTTGCAATACTACACAAGGGTAGCATACTCAAACTCAGATATGCTACATGGCAGAAACAGTTGTTTTTCAATTTTCTGTAGTAATTATCATGATGAAACATGTCATGTTGATCTGGCAACTGTTGTGGATTTTGGAACACATGAGTGTATTCAGTGAGAAGTTGCTGAATACTTTCAGTTTCAGGTGTAGTTTGCATTGATACTGCTGCCTCGGGAGTTAATATTGGTGTAAGCTCAGACATCATTACCTTTCACACATTTTTCGTTCAACAGTCAATTCTTGCAGTTGTGTGACTGGCTTATCTTTCATGCCATGTAAAGTAACAGTGCAAACCTTGTACTGGAACTGTATCCATTTCTCCTCAGAGTGGCATGTCATAGGACCCCACTGTGCTAACCAATCTATGCCCAAGATGGCATCGTAACCTTCCAGGGCCAGAGGTACGTACTACTTTACCGAAAAAGGCTTTCGCTCTGCTTTATAGATAAAGCAAACCACCACAGCCATAAGGTTCAACACGAGTCCAAACCCAATCAAACAAACACACACAAGGTAGCACGACACAAAGTACGGAAGAGTTATGCTGAGGGCACAACTCAACAAGCCCCGAAAATATAAAAAACAAAGGTGGTAGCACCATAAGAGAAGAGGCTAATTTGGCTCAAGTGGTGGCGGAGGGAGTGGCAGCGCCAAGCGGAGGGCCATCGCCCGAAGGTCAGCAGTGATGGTGTTGATGGCGTCCTGGTCCTGGCGGCGAGCTACAAGTAGCCACACATTTTGAAGAGGCACACGCTGGATCACGAGCTTATTCCAAACCGTCCAAAGCGTCCAAGAAAGGACCCCACTAGCAAGCCACCTAAGGCTTTGTTCGGTTTCACAGGAGCCAAACATCTAGTGGATTAAACCCACCCAGGGATTGAGTGATCCCCACCACGTCACCCAATCCGCGACGAATGGACGAGGTTTGGTTCCACGCGTAGGGAGGCGTGGGTTAAATCCCGATGGAAACCCCGCGGTTTGGGGCGGATTTGCGTGGGGTATAATCCCGACGGGGTGGAACCGAAGGCTGCTACAAGAGAGGCCGGGATCCAACCCCGACCGAGGGCAAAACCACGGGGATCGGCCCAAAACCCCCGCAATCCCGGCGGGGGTGGGATTAAACGAACATAGCCTAATGTGGCGCCCCGTTGGGGGGGATGCCTGGATCTCGGCAAAAAGGTCTGGGAAGTTGGTGTTACACCAACGACCGCCAATGGCCTCGCGGAGGTAGCTCCAAAGGAACTGGGCGGACACACATGAGAAGAAGATGAGATACAAGTCTTCTACTGTCCCACATAGGGGATAGATCCCATCGTGCGCGCCATACCGCTTAAGCACTTCCATGCTGAAAGGAACATGGCCGCGAATCCATTGCCACAAGAAGATCTTGATCTTCTGGGGAAGCCTGATCGATCAGATCAACTCAAGGGGCTCCGGTGCAGGTGTGGCAGCGATGGCCCAACACAGAGATTTCGTGGAGAATTTTCCCGGTGGCTCTAGATGACACGAGATGCGGTCGACTATCTGGTCTAAGTCTGACTCGTGAAGGGTGACGGTCTCAAGGAGCTCGTGCCATGCGATGATGTCCGGGGGCCCAAATGGTTGCTGCAACGGGAGGCGCCCTAGGTCAATAAGAGCTGCCTCGAGGGAGATCCGAGGGTCCACAGTGATGGCGAACATGTCAGAAAAGGGGCAGCGAAAGGGGCCTCCCCAGCCACCGGTCGAACCAGAACATGGTGGATGTCCTGGATCTGACCACAATGGAGGCCCTGATGCGGAGGACCGGGAGCAACTGGATGATGGACTGCTAGAACTGGGAGCTCCCAGACCTCTGACAGAAGGCGAGTGGCTGGCCATGCAGGTATTTTCTTCGGATGATATGGAGGCAGAGACCACCTTCCCCATTAGCAATCCGCCACAGCTAGCGAGTCAAGAGGGCAATGTTAACATGCGTTTGGCGGACATGCTCCCGAGGTTGCCCTGGTCACGTGGCTTGCATATGTTGGGCCAACGAATCTAGCCTGAATGGTACCGATCTCATGATGGAGCGTTTCAAGCAAGCTGTAAAAGCTTATAATGAACAGGAGTAGGCTGGACAAGGAGGAGTTGATAAGGATTGTCCGAGCCCCTTGGAAAGCCACCTGCCTTGCCAAGGCTCAATACGATTCTGGAGCTTGAGCACCGTAGGCCTCAAGTCCGCCACGGAGAATGAGAGTCACTAATGGGAATCCCCAAGTAGGAGGTGGGGAAGGAGCCCAGCTAACAATTGAGTCTGTCTGCGATACTCTAACTCTCGGAGGGGGAGTATCCCATCACCATCACTTCGCTCTTGTCCAAGTTGATCTTAAGGCCCGACATCTGCTGAAAGCAGAGTAGGAGGAGCTTCAGGTTAGTGATATTGTCGCGGAGCCCTCGGCCATGATGATGGTGTCGTCGGCGTACTGCAGGAGGGACACTTCATACCCCTCCACTAAGTGAGGCACGACACCGCGGATGTGGCCCGTGGATTTAGCCTTATCGAGGATAGTAGCCAATGCATCGACCACCATGTTGAACAGGAAAGGGGAGAAGGGGTCGCCCTGCCTAACCCCACATAAGGTGGCGAAGTAGGGGCCGATCACCCCATTGATGTTAACCGCGGTACGCCCGGACGAGACCAATTGCGTGACCCGGGTGACCCAACGGTCGTCGAACCCTTTCCGAAGAAACACTTCCCGAAGGAAGGTCTAGCGTCCGTGTCATAGGCCTTCATGCTCAGTGTTGTCACCGTCAGAAATTGTCACCTTTCTTATTACTGAAAATTGTCATCTATGAACCACATCTGGAAACTCAGACAGATTGATTTTTTTGAAAGTGCATATTACAACCCCTTTTAAGGGCGTTCTCCCTATTGCTGGCCAAAGATTATTCCTGGTTAGTTACTAGCAAAACTTCAGGTTACAAAAGAACATATGTTTCTACAATTTTGGGAAACGAAGGGAGAGATCATATCGGAGAATACACGAGAAGAAAGGAGAGGAGAGAAGCCTCACGATTCTGTCAGCGCCCTCGGGATGCCAAAACGACGAACTCATGCGAGAGAGAGAGAGCTCTAGGTGGACGAAGGACTCGGCTGTTTTTTCCGTTGTCAACGTACAACTTTTCTGTTGCACTTTGTTACCATTTATTCAGGCTTACAGAAGGGAAATCATGGATCGTGTCCCCCTGATATCGCGCCTACGTGATCCATCCCACGAATAGATCAAAGGGGCACAGGAGTCGCTCCAGGTTGTTGAGCCCGCGAGCTAAAGTAGCTAACTGAACAAAGCAAAGTACTAGTCTAACCTGACGGAGAACAAAAACTAACTGAACCGTGACTGGGTTTGAGGTTTTATTTCAACTGATTCCACAACGCCGGTCCTGCCCGTTAGCTACTGCCGGCACTCATCGAGTCCAACCGACACTGCTTCCAGTTCCACACTGTCAGATGCTTCAGATTCCCCATTACGGTGCTGCCTGTTACATGATGTCGACGCTCGCCAAGCGCAATCGCCGCCGCTACCCATTCCATGCTGCCGTGTCCGCCGATTTCCCACCGTCGCGGCCAGATCCTGATCCAAAATCGTCCATGTGCCGTCGGCAAGGACTGGTTCTGTTGCTCAGGTGAGATGTAGGGAGAAAATGTTTCGGGAGCTGTAGGAGGTGACTGGAATGCAGCGAGCGCGGGTGGTTGCCATCATCCGCCAGATTTTCGCGGATAGCCTCAACCAGTTTTTCCTCGGAACAATCAGGAATCGTGGCTGGCCTCAACCACTCTATCCTCTCATCCAAACAACTGTCATCCCTAAAAAAATGTCATCCCTAAAAAAATGTCTATCCCTATCCCATTCTGGGATAGCCACACAACCGAACGCCACCTGAGTGGCTAGCGATCCCACCAAAAGGGAGCCAATGCCAGGCAAACAAGTGCGTGCTCAGACATTCGAGTTCGGACAGGGAAAACTCCGTGCACATGGTTTCTTGGATAGCCACAAGGTCGATTCGTTCATCAACATGTATTCGATGAGTTGGCGGCAACGACCATCTTGGCCGAAGACGCAGATGTTCCAAAAGAGTGTCCGCATCAAGCAGCTACCGGGGAGCTGCTTGACCCCAAGATAAGGGAGGCACTTTGCGCACGGAGGGCAGCGGTGCTAGAGTGGGTGCGACCCTGGACCTCAGCAACAAACGTCGAGGTCCGAGCGGCTGCCCGCAAGGAAGGGGGCGGCCCACTAGGCCCGGGGGCATGGACGGGGCTAGGCGAGCGCGGGTCTCGGCCAGCCGCCCTTCCAGAATTCCCTGGCGCCAATTGCGTCGACCTGAACTAGGGGGGATCTACCTCCCCCCTCAAGACGATTGCCGAGTCCGCCACGACCTTAGCTAGGTGACCGAGCGGGGCGAACTACAGAGCGGAAAACGAGCAGTTGGAAGAGCCGGCTGGGATGACTGGGTACCTAGCTCGAGGTTGCCGGCCGCGGCCCGGAGCTCCGCCTGCTCCGGGATGGGCAGAGCTGGGCTGCCAGGTGGTCGAGCAACATTGATCCGAGCACTGGGTGAGACGTCACCTGTGTCGAGGTTAATCTACCCCTCCTGGAGTAGGTAGCCATCCGTGGTGGGTGTGGGTGAGCGGCCAACGGAGTAGTCACCAGCACAGAAGCAACAGTCAGAAACGGGGGCAGGTTGCCATGGAGCAGCTGAAGACAGGGCCCGTGGGCAGCAACTGTGATGATGGAGGAGCTCGGGGGGGGGGGGGGGGGCAGAGGCCTCGATGGATAGCAGCGACTTCAGCCGCATCAAGCGGAGAGTCGACCGGCTCCATGACCCGACTAGCCGCATGGGCGGCCACGGTCGGAGCAGGGGGAGAGGCAGCCGGGCCCAACAACGTGAGACCTTGACCATCATCGATGAGAGTCATCGGGGCCTCAGAGTCGCCATCAGGGTCGAGGAGGGGGAGACTGTCGGGGCCGAGGTGGGGGATCACAGAGACCACGTCGGGAGCACCAGCTACCCAACGTTGGAGATGTCGCTCCTGCCGGATGAGCGGTCAGGGCAGCCCACGATCACCGGAGGGACGTGCGCGGGGGCGTCAACCATCGCCGGCGGAGGGGGGCTAGGGGACAGCTAGGAAGATAGGCTGCAGCCCAGTGGAGACGATTGCCGAGTCCGTCGCGACCTTAACTAGGTGACCGAGCTGGGCGGACTAGAGAGCGGAAAACGAGCAGTTGGAAGAATTGGTTGGGATGACCGGGGTACCTGGCTTGAGGTTGCGGGCCGCGGCCCGGAGCTTCGCCCGCTCCAGGAAGGGGTAGAGCTGGGGCTGCCAGGTGGCTGAGCAACATTGATTCGAGCACCCCGTGAGACGTCACCGGTGTTAAGGTCAATCTACCCCTCCTGGAGTAGGTAGTCGTCCATGGTGGGTGTGGGTGAGCGGCTAACGGAGTGGTCACCAACACAGAGGCAATTGTCGGAGACGGGGGGCAGGTTGCCATGGAGCAGCTGAAGATGGATCCCGGGGGCAGCGACTGCGACGACGGAGGAGCCGGGGGGGGGGGGGGGGGGGCGGAGGCCGGCGGCCTCGATGGATAGCGGCGACCTCAGCCGCATCAGGCGGAGAGTCGACCGGCTCCATGACCCGACTAGCCGCAGGGGCGGCCACGGTCGGAGCAGGGGGAGAGGCAGCCGGGCCCAACAATGTGGGACCCGGACCATCATCGGTGAGAGTCATCGGGGCCTCGGAGTCGCCATTAGGGTCAAGGAGAGGGGAGACCATCGGGGCCGAGGTGGGGGATCGGGGAGACGACGCCGGGAGCAATAGCAACCCAACGCTAGAGACGTCGCTCCCGCTGGATGAGCGGTCAAGTGAGCCCACGACCACCGGAGGGACGAGCGCGAGGGCGTCAACCATCGCCGGCGGAGGGGGCCAGCTAGGAGGAGGGGCTGCAGCCCAGTGGACCGGCCCGGTTGCGCCCCACCCCGATTCAAAGTGGGCGACGTAGGGTCATGGACAGGGGAAGGGGAGTGACTGTCCTCGGAGTCGCCATTAGGGTCAAGGAGAGGGGAGACCATCGGGGCCGAGGTGGGGGATCGGGGAGACGACGCCGGGAGCAATAGCAACCCAACGCTAGAGACGTCGCTCCCGCTGGATGAGCGGTCAGGTGAGCCCACGACCACCGGAGGGACGAGCGCGAGGGCGTCAACCATCGCCGGCGGAGGGGGGCAGCTAGGAGGAGGGGCTGCAGCCCAGTGGACCGGCCCGGTTGCGCCCCACCCCGATTCAAAGTGGGCGACGTAGGGTCATGGACAGGGGAAGGGGAGTGACTGTCCTCCGAGCCGTTGGTGGTGGCGGCGCGAACGTCTATGGCGCCTGCGGTAGTCGTCATTTCCGTCTTGGTCGCCGACAAAGTGGCTATCATCACAGAAGCAAGGGCGCCCACATGGTTGGGTGGCTCTGAGGCGATCTTGAGGTCGTAGCCCTGGTCGTTGAAGAAAACCTGAATCGTGGCCCGAAGCTTGAAGGAGTCCAGGGATTTAACCTTGACTCGGACCTCCTCCTCCTTGCGAAGCGATAGCTCGTCACCACGACCACCTTGCCAAGGGTACGTTACATCTTGCGAATCACTCGGTCCGGCCGTGCTATATTGGGCAGGCCGGAGATGAGGATCCACGCCGTGTTGAGGACTGCTACCACCTTAGGGTCGCGGATCGGCTCCGAGATGTCCACCATGAGCTTGTTCAGTGCGAGGGTCATGTCGGCGCTCCGAGTGGCGTAGCCGTGGCTGGTCGCGTCACGGAAGACCACCGTGAACTCATTGTCCGCAGTTCGGGTCACATGCCAGTCCCACTGGCAGCAGTACAGGTGGTTTGAGATCTGCCTTGATCATCTTCGGGGAGGCCACACCCTCGCCGATCACTGCCACAATCGCCTGAAGCGAGGCGGCGGGAGGGGGAAGATCCGAAACCTCATTTGGAAGAAAGCCAAGGCCCTCGATGCCATGGCCATACATCATGACCTCATCGGTCACCAGACAATCCGGGCATAAAAACGCGGGATGGCCGGGGTACTTGCAAACGTAGCAACATGTCGGGTTGGTCCAGGAGATTTGGGCATGACCAACGATACCGCAGTTGAAGCATTGGAAGCGGTCAACCACGGGATCCGCACTCCAGTAGCCAGAGCTCCCGGGGCCGCGACAGAGGCGCCTGCGTGGAACCAGCCCTGGCAGCGTGTCCTGGCCCCTTCTCTTCTTTGCAGATCCTTGGCGGCCCCTCAGAGCGCCAGGGCCATTGCCCGGACCCGCTGAAGGAGGTAGCTGCTGGTTGGAGCGGGGAGGCTGGTATAGGCCCGTCATGTCCGGCGAGGGGGGGGGGGGGGGGGGGGGGGGCTGCGTGGAAGCATTGGAAGCGGTCAACCACGGGATCTACACTCCAGTAGCCAGAGCTCCCGGGGCCGCGATATAGGCGCCTGCGTGGAACCAGCCCTGGCAGCGTGCCCTGGCCCCTTCTCTTCTTTGCAGATCCTTGGCGGCCCCTCAGAGCGCCAGGGCCATTGCCCGGACCCGCTGAAGGAGGTAGCTGCTGGTTGGAGCGGGGAGGCTGGTATCGGCCCGTCATGTCCGGCGCAGGGGGGGGGGGGGGGGGGCTAATGGTAGCACGGGGGCGGGGTCCGGCCGGTACGCCCAGAAGAAAGGCTCCGGTCCTGTCGGCGTGCGGGCGACAGGGACCCACGAAGCGAAGCCCACTAGTCGTCCAGGGGCGAAGTAGAGCAGGAGCGGCCATGATGGTGAGAGCGAGCTGGCGAGCGGCGATCAGGAGAGCGGTGGGAGTTGCAGCTGGCCAAAGAGCGTTGGCCATCGCGGGCCGACATGTCGCGGCGCAGGTCCTCTTCATGGCGGATGTCGTCAAGGGACGGACGAGTGGGGTCGCGGTATTTGATTTTTGCGGCGTTTGTTGTGCGCACCCCTGTCATCCTATTCACGGGTCATCATCGGATCCGTCGCCGGAGGCAACGAGGCGGAGCCGGAGGAGGGAGGCGTAGGAGTGGCGGCGCAGGCAGGGAGATGGGGGAGGAAACGGGGGCGAAATAGAGGGTTGCGGAAGAATGGGGGGGGGGGGGGGGGCTGGAAATCCTTGGGGCGGCCAGATCGAGCCGGCCCGGGCATCCAGACCCACCCCGCGAGGCAGCGCCATGGAGGTGGGCCGGCCCAACACCAGGAGGCCCTCCAGGGGCGATGCGGGGATGAATTGAGGCGGACTTGGAGGGAGGAGGACCCGAACGATGCGATGAAGGGCTAGAAAGGCGACCGGCGAGCTGAGACCGCCGGGAGAGGCACGGATGGGCGGGAGGCCGACGAGCCAGATGGAGCACCAGCGGAGGGGCGCGTCCTAGAGTGTCACCACGAGGACCGGGCAAGGCCAAGGTCTGACCTACCGATGACGCCTCACGACCGGCGACATCGGTCACCAGCCCCGCGCAAAGGCCGAGCGCTCCGGCGGGACCGCGAGACGACGGCGGAGCAACCATCCACGTTGGTCCGTGCCAGGAGGCTACGGGGAGGAGGGGAGCACCATCGCAATGGACGACGGGGACACCCGCCTCACGGTCCGCGTCCTCGGCGAGGTCAGTCCAACGGATCCGTGCGGGTGCCTGAGATGCAGCCGGAGGCGTCTTCGGGCACGCAGCGTGAGGGGCGGCGGGGGGACATCGGCGGCAGGGAGGGCAACCGCTGAGGGGCTCGACGGCGGTAGGGAGGCGAGGCACGTGCCGTCACCCTTGAGTTCGCCAGATCCTACCACCATCTCCTTCCTTATCGGTATAGACATTATGTGTTGTGACTTTGGGGGTACCACTTTCAAGTCAGTGGTAAAAATGTGACCCGGGATCCACCATTCCAACCGTGGACCTATGGTTCACAAGTCATAAACTCCCCATTGGCCACTTCAACTTTCAGAGGAAGAGGTAGTGTTTTGGTTTTACACTAAAGTCTGCCAGCTAGATGCTGATCAATGGAAGTGTTAGAACTACCAGAGTCCACTAATAGCAACATGACTTTATTAGCTACCATGGCTCTTAGTCTGACCGTCTTAGGGTTGTTTGTTCCAGACAATGCATTGACAGACAGAAATGCAACAGCCCTGGCCACAGTTTCTTCCACTTCAAGAGCATCTAGAATTGCATCCTCTATATACACCTGTTCTTCCCTTGTGGTTCAACAACCTTCACTTGAGCCTCATTGTTCGTGCATATATGTCCAGGAGCATATTTGTCTCCACAGCTGTAACACTCTCCATCGGCCCTGTTGTATTCTTTTAGTTGTTTTGCCTTCCAAAGATCCCCAGTAGCAAAGTGGGCTTGCTGAACTGGTTCTCGTGGCCTTAACAAAGGCAATGTAGCCAGAGTCGTCACCAGTGATGATCATGTCATCAACATATAAAAGAAGAAGAGTCCGACCACGATGCGACGTGTGAACAAACAACGCGTGATCATGATCACTGGGAGAGAAGCCAACAACAGTCACCACAGAGGCGAAACGCTCAAACCAGGCACGAGGGGCCTGTTTAAGACCATAGAGGGAGTGTTCAAATCGGCAGACCATACCATCAGAAGCATAGTATCCCGGTGGTGGCTGCATATAAACCTCCTCACGCAGCTCTCCATTTAGAAAAGTGTTATGGACATCAAGTTGAGACACAGACCAATGATGAACATAAGCCACAACAAGGAGAGTGCGGACAATGGTCATGTGGGCCACATGAGCGAATGCCTCATCATAATCGCGTCCCTGCTCCTGCGGAAAGCCACGAGCCACAAGACGAGCTTTGTAGTGCTCAAGAGAACCATGAGAGCGAGTCTTAATCTTATAGACCCACTTGCAGGTGATGGGACGAACACCGGAAGGAAGGGAAACCAGATCCCATGTGCCAGAGCGCTCAAGGGCAGCAAGCTCCTCGGCCATTGCAAGCTACCATTCAGGCTGAGTCATCGCAGTCCGATAGGAAGTGGGCTCAGCAATAACAGAGAGACCATACTGGTCAGGAGAATAGCGATCAGGTGGGGGGGGGGGGGAGGCCGAGCACGGAGGTTATGAACAGGGGGAGGCGGGAGAGGAGGCGCTCTAGAAGTGGAAGGCACGCCAATAGAATCATCCTCAATACGAGGGCGACGAGTGTAGTGGAGAGGAAAAGGAGAGAGCGCCACAGAGGGGAGAGGATGGTGGAGAGGTAGATGAGGAGGGTGGGGAGGAGGATGGAGGAGAAGGTGGTGTCGGTGGTGGATGAGGAAGAGTGTGATGTGTCGGAGGAAGGCGGGAGACATGAGGCACATAGGAGGGTGTATCGGGAAGAACAAGAAAAGAAATATCGTCCACAGGAAAACGCAAGGAGGAAGGGCGGGGGTAGTAAGAACGAGACTCATCAAAAGTCACATCACGCGAAATGTGCAACCGACGACTATAGTCTTTCAAAATCTGAGTTTATTAAAACTTTTAAGCAAGTGATATGAGTGCCATGATTGCCATTGTTTAAGTGTATGCTTGAATGAGTGGATCCTAAAACAATATTTTTATAACATGTTATTTCCGAAAAGATCCTTTTCTCATTTTTATTATTTCAAAACTGTTAGGAAGTATTAGTATTAGTCTAGGAGTCCTTATTAGTCTATTAGTATTAGTCTAGGAGTCCTTATTAGTCTATGTTTACTTTCCTTGCACCTCAAGTCATGTGTAATATATATATGCCCCTTGGGCCTTTAATATAGATAAGTTGCTTTCCTAACAAAAACCTTGCTGGTTTGCACTACAAGTCCCTGATTCCAAGGGAGTGCCTTCACCCGAAGATTGTAATCTGGTTTTAGCACTATTATAACTCTTCAAAATCATAAAATAATTATTTTACAAAATATTTTCTATTTTATTTGCATGTCCTTTTCTGAGGCCAGAAATGATGTTTTTGAATGCAATATTATTTTCCTGCCTTAGAAAAATCTGAGAAAATTTGTAGACACTCAGAGGAGATACATTTTCCATACATAAGATTTTTAACCCCTATTTATGTTCAAAATATTTGAGCTAATCCTTGAAAATCTATTCTGTCTGTTTTGACCTTTTGAAATATTTTCAAAGGAAATATTTTCAATAAATTCTTAGAAAATTCTAGCATGCTTCCCAAGCTATATTTGGTGATCATGCCAAGTTTCACCTCATTCCAAGGTGGTTTGGTCCACCAAATATTTCCAAAACCTTCCATGTCCAGAATCAAGCTGTAGCAACTATACATAGCAAAGTTTATCCAAATGGCCTGAAACTTTGCAGGAGTGCTTAGTACCCCAAATGAGGAAACCCTGCCAAGAATTGGATTTGTGGGGATTAATTTACCCACATTCTCTTTTAAAAAGGAAGAACTGCCCATTTGGGGGTGTTTTTAAGTTTACACTGTCAAACTTGTCCAATGGAGCTCAAATTTGGTAGAGCATCCTACTTTTGCCTAAAACCCAAATCTGTTAACTTTCAGCATCATTGATGGAGGTTAGCTACCCCAAACCCATATCAAACACCTTCAGCCAGAATGGTCAAACAACACTTAACACCCTCTGCACCCACTCCCTTCCCATTAAACTCTTAGTTGAAGCTGCTAGCACCACTCCTCAACTGCAGACGAGTGGCCCCTCTCTAATTCCAAGCAGGTAAGCCAAAATCTCCAATTTAGTCTCTGAATCAAGGCTGACAGCTTCTCTTTAAGCATCTCCTTTGACCACCAGTGAGTCCCTCGGCTCCCAAACGGCTAAGGAGCATCTAACCCAACCCTCGGACATGCCAGACAGAGCCAAAGCACCCCAGAGCGCGCCAGCATGCCGTGACATGCCAAAACTGCGCTCTGGGCGTGCTACGGGGCGCACCCGAGGCAAGGGAGGCCAGCCCCGGCCGGTTCTCACCTCCCCTCGGTGTCTCTCCGTGTCTCCGACAACCCTCCTGACTCAAGGCAGCCTCAGCGCCCCTTCTCCCCCTCTCTACTGACTCGGGCGACGCGTGCCCGCGCGCGCCTGATTTGGTCAGTCGTGCGCGGCCCCGCAACATGCGCGCACTGAGCCTCCTCTCTCTCTCGTTGAGTCTCTGGGGTCCCAAACCACGTCCGCAAAACCGTGGTATCGACCCCGAGCCCTCTCTTCCTCTCCTGCAGCCACGGTGAAACCACCGACGCTCCCCCGCTCGGTGCACCGTTGCTGGCCTATAAATAGGCCCTCCCCCTTCACTCCAACACCTCACACCACCCCTCCAGACCCTCAATCGAGCCCCTAGCCACCCCATTCGAGCAAAGAGAGCTCCGATGCTCGAGATGGACCGAGGCCCAGCCGCTTCAGAGCTCCGTCCATCTCGGGCTACAGGCCAGCTCTCGCGCTCCTCTCACCTCCTCCGTGACAGTAGTGAGCTCAGGAAGCTTCTGCACCTCTTCCCCGAGCGTTTCCCTGCCTGTAGCACCCATCTCCTCCACCACCCAAATCGGTTCCACCGCAGCCTCGTCGTCGCCGGTGACCCAGGGCCTCCCCATCGTTCATTCGACCACCGACAGGTAGGCGACGATGCCACGGTTCCGTTCCTGTCATCGTCTGGCCACAAGGGCATCGGAATTGCCGCCGGCTTGCCTCCCCTCCCCTCTGTCCAGAGGAGGAAGACGACCTCGACAGGCATGCCCCACCTATCGGTGGCGAGTCTCTCCCCCTCTCTCCTCTCTCTGCCGCTGATCGCAGGGGCTCGAGCGTCAGGTTTAAACCTGACGGCATGCGCCCACCTGGTCTGTTGGCTGGCTAACTGGCCGGTTGGCCAGTTGGGCCGGGCCAGGGATGAGCCCCCCTTTTTCCTTTTTATTTTATTATGTTTCTAAAAGATTTTTGTAGAGCTTAATATTTAATCAAATTTAAATATTTTTCCATCACAATTCTTCTAAAAATGGGTAGAATTTATTAGTACTGTTGTACTAATTTTTGTAAAAACTTTTCTGCATAGCTATAATTAAAATGCTTATTTTCAATACTTTAGCTCGTGTTAATTGGATTTTAAAAATACCCTCTTTCATCAAAACCAGAGACAAATATTTTTAAAAACTACAAACAAGATTTATCAGAATAGGTTAACATTTTTTAAAATGAGTTTGTGCTCTGTTTTTGAATGTGCTTCTTCTTATTATTAATATTATTACAACGATAGATTCCGCGTTCGACGAAGGACTTGGACCCGAAGACCCTGGATACCTAGCTGATCAAGGCAAGCTATGTGATATGTGGTCACTCTCGTGACGGGGTCGTACCAGGAAGGTCGACTATGCCGTTTTTACGTGTTCCGGGCACACCGTTGGTCCCCGCATGGATGGTACGGTTTAGAGTCGGTGCTCGTAAGACGTACATCATGTGGGCTGGGTACCAATCGAGTGAACTCTTTGTCTAGTATCGTCAGGGGAAAGGCAATGATCGGCTACTTACCTCGGGTATGACATATATACCACGAGTTGTGGATGACACGGAAGTTTCCCGGATCTCGTGGGTACAACATACAACCTCTGCAGAGTGTAAAACTATTCGAATAGCCGTGTCCATGGTTAAGGTAAGTTGGGTAATCCTGCTTAAACTACGTCCAGACGTTTCCGTATAAACCAAGTGTGTGTGTGTGTGTGTTCATAATGTGATATGAAAGAGTTGATATGGTCTAGTTTGGTGACTTGGCATATCGGGTGAACCCGAAGAGTTCAGCCCTCAACAGATATGTTCATATCTGTAACCTGTTCTTAAGATTATCATCTAGTTCGTAATGCATATCCATACAAGTATTTGACCATGCATATTCTTTAGTAAAGACTTGCTCCTCGCAAAGGCTGCATATCACTTGTATCGTACCAACTGCATTATCCACATCATGGGTTGTTTGCGAGTACATTCAAAGTACTCACTGGCTTGCCACTGGTTATGTTATTGACCAGACATGGAGGGACCAGAGTTCGAAGAAGAATTCGTCATCGGAGACGGACACGCGATCTAGGACGCTTCCCAGTCAGAATGCCTATTGGTGAAGGCTGATGGCATGGGTTCCCGTTTATTACTAAGAATTCCGCTAGTAGATGTAATGGTGTGTTTGGCCTTATAGGCCCTACCTATGTGAAACTAGACCATGATGGTCATTTGTTGTATCCAACGGTATTTAAGGATGTAAGACTCTTAATATTCAGTATCTGTGTGTTCGGTGAGCATTGATCTCTGGGATCACTGAGCAGGATCATTCGGCGATCTCGACTCGTAAGTCGGGGTCCCCACATGGAGTCAGCACGAAAAGTACGAATAGGTGTGGAAAACTGGGTGTGAACCATGGCAGCAAATCGTTTGTATATAGAGAGAACCTAGCTACGAGATTTCATACATTAGAGCCAAGTGTAGCGAGAGAAATCATCAATAAACAGAACATACTAGCGATGACTACCTTTCGAATCAAAGGGAGCAAGTCCTCATACATAGGAATGGACTAAGTCAAAAGGACGCTGAGATACCGACTCACTAGTAGGATAAGGTAATTGGAACAGGAAAAGACGGAGTAGAAAGAGTGCCACGACTAGCAACAGGAAGTGGGTGCCTTCGGCAGTGAGAACATTGAGAATCAAGAGGTCGAAGAGAAGACAACACTGAAGAATCAGAAAACATATGAAAAGTTCCAGAATCTAGAACCCACGAAGATGTACCTGACTGAGTAGATGCCGGCGGTGATGGAGGGGTGGAAGCAGTCACAGCGGCAGCAGAACCCGTCGATGAAGAGCCGGAGGAAGCCAGTGTTACGAAATATGCAACTTGTATTCCCATGAGTCCATACGCCGATATATATACATGTACAGGTATAGGATATGCTGGAAATCCCTTATACAATAGGGTAAATATGAAAAGGTTATGTGGCTATATATATGTACTCTAACCCCCCCCCCTTAAACTGATGGTGGATGAGCAATACTGAGTTTGGAGAGATAGAAGTCATCCTGCGCTCGAGTCTGGGCCTTCGTCAGAAAATCCGCCAACTGTAACTCGGAAGGCACATACTGAAGAGCAATAACCTGATCCTGCACACCAGCGCGCACATAGAAAGCATCAACACCAATATGCTTGGTGAGCTCATGCTTCCCAGGATCACGCGCAATCCTAACAGCAGTTGTACTGTCAGATAATAGCAGAGTAGGTGTAGTGACAGAAACACCAAAATCCTGAAGTAACCACCATAACCAAGTCACCTCAGCCGTCAAAAGAGCCATAGCTCGCAACTCAGCCTCTGCACTCGAACGGGAAACTACAGTCCGTTTCTTCATCTTCCACGCAATGAGAGAACCACCAAGAAAAACACAGTAAGCAGAAAGTGAACGGCGACCTGAGGGATCACTAGCCCATGTAGCATCAGAATAAGCCTGAAGCTGTAAAGAATTGGAGCTAGGAAAGAATAGACGATGAGAGATCGTGCCTCGAAGATATCGTAGAACACGAAGAAGGTGACTATAGTGGACCAAAGTGGGAGTGGAGACAAACTGACTCAGAATATCAACCGGATAAGAGATACCCGGACGAGTGACAGCTAGGTAGACAAGACTCCCAACAAGATGACGATAACACGTCAAATCTGGCAAGGGGTCACCATCAGTAGCACGGAGGTGAACATTAAGCTCCATGGGATTCTCAACAATGCGCTCATCAGTAAGAGCAACACGAGCAAGAAGATCCTGGATATACTTGTCCTGAGATATAAAAAAGCCATCAGAGGTAGAAGAGACTTCAATCCCAAGAAAGTAGCGAAGAGGTCCAAGATCGGACATAAGAAACTGTTCGCTAAGACGGGCCTTTACAAAGGCAATATACTCTAGGTCATTGCCAATGATGATCATGTCATCGATATATAGAAGAATAAGAGTCCGACCACGAGGTGAAAGATGGACAAACAATGCTGGATCATGAGCACTCACTGAAAACCAGCGGCAGTCACCACAGAGGCAAAACTCTTAAACTAGGCACGGGGGGCTTGCTTAAGGCCATAGAGAGCGACGAAGACGACATACCATGTCGTCACGAACAGAATACCCAGGTGGTGGCTGCATATATACCTCCTCACGCAACTCACCGTTAAGAAAGGCATTCTTAACATCAAGTTGAGAGACAGACCAGTGGCGTGAAGAGGCCACGACAAGAAGTGTACGAATAGTGGTCATATGGGCCACGGGAGCAAAGGTCTCGTTGTAATCACGACCATGCTCCTATTGAAACCACGAGCCACGAGACGAGCTTTCTAACGCTCAAGAGAACCATCGGAGCGAGTCTTAACCTTGTAGACCCACTTACAAGTGATGGGACGGACACCTGGAGGAAGAGAAACAAGATCCTATGTACTGGTGCGTTCAAGACCAACAATCTCCTGTGCAATCGCAAACTGCCATTCAGGATGAACAACAGCCTCACTATAAGAAGTCGGCTCAAGAACAGTAGCGCCATCGGTTGAAAAACCAAGGCTATCAGCAAATAAGTGAGCACGCCGAGGCTCAAACTCGAAACGGAGGTGAGATAAGAACTCATGGACACGCTAAAACTCCTAGTCGGACCGCATAGTCTGGCAGCAACGGCAAGTTCCACAAACAATTGTCCGAATGGAGTCAACCTGGCGCCAGATGGCGGAACTCTGTGTGTAGAACTCATCAAAAGAAGAGTGACCCTGCTGAAGAGTGTGCTCCTGACACACCACGGATAAGGCCCTGTTTGGATTCATCCAGTTTATATAATCTGGTTTTTATAAGCTATTATGTTTCCAAACAGGGCAGTTTATACTATAGATTATAAAAACTAGATGACCAGATTATTAAAAACTCATAAGCTACTCTAACCCAGCTAAAATCAGATTATGGATTAATAAAGACATGTTACCCTTATTAACTTTGAGCTATTTACAAGGTACTGCCACCGCACCGTTTTCCCATCGCAAAAAAAAACAGAGGGCAAACATGTCATTGCACAATTTAAAAGCTGGTTTACAGTTTATATAATCTGGCCTCCAAACATGCCCACCTAGATTATTTTTATAAACCAGTTTATATAATCTATGTTCATAAACCAGATTATTATAATCTATTATGGTTCCAAACAGGGCCTAAGTAGAGAGCATTGCCAGAGGGTTGATGGCGCTGACAGAGATAAGACCACATTGCTGCAACGGTGCCGAGACCCATGAACTCCGAAGGAAACTGAGGGAGGACACTCGCAGTGAGAACAACAACAGCTGGAGCATCATCATTGCACCACTGAGTGTAAGCAGACAGATCATTTCGATAGACAGAAAGAGCATCTAAATAAGATGATACCTGCTGATCATAAGCATCAACCGCAGCATCATCGAGAGCCTTGGCTACATCCCGATCAGCTTGGGAAGCATCAGCAGCAAGAACAGGCAGCACCGGTGGGGTAGGAGCCACGTGTGCAAGAGGGCACGGCGGACAGGGGACCACGCCAGAGAGAACACCCCACACGAGAAGACCGCGCATGTGGATACGCATGAAGCCCACAAACTCACCATAGTTGGTGCCATCAAAGATCACCGAGCACCGAGGAACTACAACATAGCTCGAAGAAGACATGATGAGCTCTCTGTCTCCCTTTTTTTGGTCAACCTTCACAGGAAACCAAATCTGGATCGGGCTCCAGCTGGCTGGGAAACGCAGCGGCCAAGCGAGCTACCAACGCAGCATATGCGTGTGGATAGCAGCGGGGCGGCAGCTGCGGCTGAAAGGGGGCGACGGCGGCGGACAAGGAGGGGCGACGACGGCCGAACGAGAAGGGGCTGGCGGCAGCCGGTCGAGGCAGGTGACGGCTGCGGCCGAACGAGGAGTGGGCGGCGGCAGCCGAATGAGGCAGGCGATGGATGCGACTATACGAGGACGGGGCGGCGGCAGCCGGTCGAGGAGGACGTCTAGGCGACGGCTACAGCTGCCGAACGGAGATGAGGAGGCCGCTGGGGAACGTCAGATCCTGGCGGGGACGGCCAGTGACGGGCGGAGATGGCCGGTGACGAGCGAATCCTAGAGCAGGCACGGAGTTGCATCATGCGGGAGAGAGGCTAACCTAGTATCTGATACTATGTTGGATAAAGAGCAACTAACATTCGCAGGGGGCCAAAGGCCAATACATGTACGTGTGAGGTAAAGTGCAGGCAACCTCTTATACAATGGGGATATACCGAAAAGGGGGGCTATACACATCTAACAGATGTTACCGGGAGAATCTCGAGAATGCGAAGCGCAAGACAAACCGATCTAGCCCCTATCCCTAAGTTCTAGTGCCTCTTTTTTCCTTTTTCTTTTTTTCTTTCTTTCTGGGTTTTCATTCGGTTTTCCTAATTAGCCGAGAATGTTGGGTTTCGGGTCCGGTTTTCCTTATAAACTGGACTAACTCCCTTGGTGCCGCTCTCGACCTCCTTCAGCTTCCTCTTTCCTGGTTTGCAGCCCTCAGGGCGACAGTACTGAAAGCCATAATGGAAAGGGTATAATCAAACTGTTATATGTGCTCATGTATAAAGCAAGAGATGTGGAAAATTGGTAGTTTTGATCACCTTGCAGGTTGTTTTGTTAAGGTGGAAAAATTGTATCGGGTTCCTACCTTCACGCCTTGTTGAATGCTAAATAAAATCATGTGTATGGATTAGTTTCCGCAAAATAACTCTGCGTGTATGGATTGGTAGTTTGGGCCAATTTGGAACTGTGGCCATGATATTGCCTTGAGAATTAGGCAAATAGTTAATCCATTATGTGTTGAATGTAGTGCAGTTGTAGCTCCTTTATTCTCATATATAGTACACCCTGACGATTGTCAAAATTACTGTGAATTCAATTTTTCTGGGAAGAGGCTTATCTTTTTCAATATCTATTCCTGATCTGTCAAAATATTCTATGTATTTCCATAAAATGGTTCACAAGGTATCAGAAGGAAAACGAAGGTACTAATTAGTGAAGTTGTAACTAACCACTAGATTTTACTTATTTCACATTCTCTCTTTTTGCATACAGATGGCTGTGGGGCACACTTTTTCTAAATTTGTTGGTTCTTGCGGTTATGCCTCAAGGATATTAATTTCAGAAGGCTGAACTGTTTTGTTTGACAGAGAATGGGCTTCATTATTAGTGTGTGTCTACCTCTTTCCCAGTTAACCCTCTTCTTTACATAGGATATCATGAAAGATAACCTTGCTGTATAAATTGTAGAATAATCATGTTTTTTCTTTGTAACCACGGACGAATCTGGGATCTCTCATGCCCTGGCTTGCCTATGGCATGATGTCTTATGTTAGATGATTAATACGGTGTTTTTTCTAAAAAACCTAGCATGTTAGGTGTTAAGCTCCAACAATTTTTTTAATAAATTGCGAAAGCCAGGACTTGAACTCAAGACCTTAGTTCTGATACTATGTTAAGCTTCATGCACTAGTCATCCCAACTAACACTACTAGGAGAAAGCCTAGTAGTAGCGCTTGTTTTACCCCTACCAGTAGCGCTGGTGGCAGCGCTACTGCTAACGCGCTACAACTAAGTATATAGCAGTAGCGCTTTTCCAGCCAACGCTACTGGTAAGTACAGTTAGTAGTAGGGCTTTTCCAACGAGCGCTACTACTAACTATCTGTAGCGTTGCTCTTTAAAAAGCGTTGCTGATAACTAGCGCTGCTACTAAAGGTCAACTAGCGCTACTACTAAGGTTTTCTGATTTCACATTTTTATTCCTCCTCTACGTACTTGTGCTGTATTTGTGCATGCTCTATATAGTAGTTTCATCATATCATAGTAAAGATACATTATTCTCATCATATCATACACATACAATAGTCTCGTCATACCATCATCACAATCATCATCATTATCCAACACAAATATCATCACATGTCGAAAATAGCGATACACAAGTTATGGCACACCACAAGTTTCATTATCCCTATCTAAACCATGATGTATAAGAGAAGAGCGATCAACATGAGCAAGAGCGCGACTATGTAGTACTTCTTGAGGTACCGGTTTCGCTCCCTCTCTTGCCGTAGCATCCACCTCAAATAACTATTTTTCGCTTCGGCTCTGTTGTCGAACCCTCTATGGCTAGCCCCCGGTTACCTGTACACCTGGGCCTGAGCGTCTGGCCAGTGGTCGTACACTCCTGGAACCCTCCCAATGAATACTGCTATATACTCCTGGTTTTTTTCAGTCCGCCCGGGGAACAAGAACCTATTATGCAACTTCGTTAGGAGCGTGTGCTCCATATGTGGTATCTTCTTTAACTTTTCGTCGTTGATGTTGGCGGTTTCCCTGAGATGCATCCTAGTTGATTGCCGTATCACTTGCGCGCTGCCTCCAGCGCTGTTGGCTCTAGTTTCGTGGGGTGCATCGCCGTGACCATAATTTGTCCGGTGCCGATCTCGTTTGTTTTTTCTTGTCCTCTTCGGCTCCTTCACCGGCTACGTCAACATCATCTCCGGTCTTGGTGCCGGTGCCACTGTCGCTGTCGGCTGCATGTTTATGGCTGACACCTCACAAGAAACAAACTTCAATTTAGCTCCCAGCTGTACACTATTTAGGAGTTCATGCAAGCAATTCCTATAGAGAGCAACACCACACACACACTCTGTTTTAGGACAAGTGTGTATTGTATTTGAGAGATTAACAAACGAGATCTTTATGGGACCAAATAGAAATATCATAGTAGCTAGCACTCCCATTGAAATAATTTCTCACAGGATTGCGCTTGTGTACTAAATTATAAGATGGGTTATTTGGGTTTCTAGCTGCCATGATTAAGGCTCTGAACCTGATACTATATATTTTCATGATTTGGGGATGTTATGGCCATAAACAAATAGGCCATAAACAAATAGTTTTTTGACCATTAAGGTTATAAGAACAACTGTTTATGGCCTATTTGTTTGACTTTGTTTGTTTGTTTGTTGGAAAAATCTAACCAACGTACATACGCATGGTTGTCTAGCCGTGCAGTGGCTTTGTGATTAGCGCTTGTGTCCTACGTCCGCGTGATTTAGTTCCCGCTGCATCCAACATTGCTGGCCAGATACTGATGGGACATGCGTCCAAGCTAGAAAGAGACATATACGTATAACTAGTAGCCTGGCTGGAAATAAATGGGTCATACGGGCGGCTGCTGAGTTGAGACGTATACGTATAAAATTTTGTGTCTAGTGCACACCTGCTAGAGCATACCTAGCGCACACATTAATCGCTACAACCTGCTAGAGCATACCTAGCGCACACATTAATCGCTACAACCTGCTAGAGCATACCTAGAGCAATCCTAGTGCATCTTGGAGGCATTGTGTAGTCTACTCCGTCTCAAGCTACAATAGCTAGCGCTAAATGGATGCCACGGGGATGTTGCATCTTTTTCTTGCAACACATTTTCCTTGGTCATTTATAGGACCTAAATCAAACTGAAAAGCCAGGACAAAAGACCCATGCAAATAGTTTTATACTCTGTATTTGACAACTCATATGGAAGTACTTGGGGTTCTATTTGGAAATCATATAGAAGTACAAACTTCAAGTAGGTCTGGTGTTTTGCTTGGTGTCTTCATTCTCCTTCCACACAGTAGCAATTCTAGTATAACTAAGAAGCGTAAATGGCTCTAGCACCCCCACGTCGCCTCTCTCGGGCTACACGGGGAACACCCCTCCGACGCCTGCTTACCACCCTCCTCTCCCTCACCTCGCTGTCGCCCGAGAATAAACGTTGATTACGCCAAGTACTCATCATCCAATACATGAATCGGAAAATAAAATAAAATTGAACAAACAAATGATGAAAGAGGAAGGAGGGAGGGGGTGAGGGAAGAGGGGGAAAGGAGGGAGGAGTGTTGGGCTACCTGCCTATGGACTAGTCGTTGGCGTAGTTCCGGGCGGCAGCGTTACTGGACGGGAGCGGCTGCTCCACGCCGTTGGCGGGAGCAGCTGCTCGATGGAGGGAGGCGCTGCTGGGCGGTGGGGCAGCGGAGGCGCGACGGAGGCAGTGGGGCAGTGAGGTCGAGGGCGCGCGCAGGGATGGGCGGTGGCAGCGACACACGAGTGTGCGGTGGAGAGGGGGGAGAGGGAAGGAGTGGAGGGAGAGGGGGAGTTAGGGGATTTTGGTGCCGAGTTAACTACAAGTATCAGTAGTGCTGGATGAGTTCCATCGCTACTGCTAACTTAGCAGTAGCGCTGGTTCTAATCCAGCGCTACTGCTAACTTAGCAGTAGCGCTGGTTCTAATCCAGCGCTACTGCTAAATGACCTAGGACATATAGCAGTAGAGCTGGTTTATCCCGACGCTAATGCTAACTTTACAGTAGCGTTGGTACCAATCTAGCGTTGCTGCTAACTTTATTTTCTTTATTACTTTCTTTTTATTATTTTGTCATTTCTTTTTATTATTTTCCTTTCCTTTTCTGTTTACTTTTCTTTTTCTTTTGTATTGCTTTCTTCCTTTTGTTTTTGTTTTTTGTTTTTATCCCGACGGCCTCGCATGCAGTCGACGACGAGAACGTCTCCCTCCCATACTGCGGATATTACCGAAACCATGTGTTGATTCGTACACAAAATACATACATATATATAAATGATTGTTGCTCAGCTGCGTTGAAGACATTTCACATTGAGCTTATTTCCTTTCTTGTTCGTTGTCTTGATTCTTTTTTTCTGGCACCATGGAGTACGATCTTTCTTAGGTAATGTAGTCATGATTCTTCTTTTCACGTATGCTTCATCGTCATTGTCATCTTCCCTCATCGGGTTGCCGTATTGGTCGTAGTCTTCCTCGTTGGCGACTCCATCCATTCCGACGATGTTCCTTTTGCCTCTCCTCACGACAACACGGCTGGAATTGGTCCGGTCGGTTATGAAGAAGCATTGTGTCACGTGCTTAGCGTGTATCAATGGCTCAGTTTTGGCGATGACGTTAACGTTCATGGTAGCGCTCTTTGCGTGGGGTATAGACATGGTAGTGAAATACTTGTTTTCTCTTACGACGGCCTTAGCCCACCTGACATGGAACATCGTCGCATTGTGCCTTCCAGCGTAGTTAAGCTCCCAGATCTCTTCGACCCTTTTGTAGAATCTTTCAGTTGTGCCGTTGGAGTCGGTCACACATTCAATCGTCACCCCTGAGTTCTGGTAATTACTGTCCATGTCTTTGGCCTCTGTGTAGAACGTGTACCCGTTGATATCGTATGCCTAATAGGACACGAGTTTGGGTGCGGGGCCATGTGCTAAGACGTGTATGAGAAACCTGTCCGCACTGCCCTCTTCCGGCGGATTAGCACGAACCTGCTCTTTGAACCAACGCAAGAAAGTGGCGTTGTGCTCTACAGTAACTTTGTCGTCCATCTTGCGCATCCCCTGATCAGGTACTTCTTTGCGATCATTTCTTTGTGCAGTGTCACATAATCATCTACCACATCTAGGTGTTGTAGCACTTGATGAATTGATCGATCTCCTTCGGACTTAAGGTGAAGCAAGAAGGTGGGAACAATTCTCCTCCTTGTTGACTTTTCTTCCCCTTGGCCCCGCCGCCATCTCCGTCTCCATCTCCTCCGTCGACTTTTTATGGAGCATGTGTAGATCCCCCTGATCTCCAAATCTTCCAAGTCTTTCCTTGCCTTCGGCCCATCCTTGGTCTTCTCCGGCATGTTCATTAGTGTGCCAAGCATGCATTTGATCAAGGCAATGAGGCGTGTCATGATTGGTCCAGTAAGTCCCGCAAAATAGACCTCCTTGGTCTTCTCCGGCATGTTCATTAGTGTGCCAAGCAAGCTCTCGAGGGCATTCTTCGTGATATGCATTTGATCAAGGCAATGAGGCGTGTCATGATTGGTCCAGTAAGTCCCGCAAAATAGACCTCGTTTTCCATACCTTCAGCATCGGCTCTGGCGCCTTTTCCATCTTTCCCGGCGCGGGGCACTGTTCCCAGTTATTCAACAACTCATTGATTTCGTCGCCGCTCCTCTTACGTGGAGGTCCTCGATGCTCAACCAAACCATTGAATAGATCTCCACGTTTTCTGCACGGGTCATCCTTTTCGAGCCATCTGCGGTGCCTCATGTACACGATTTTCCCAGACCCGCCATCTTTCATTGACGAAAGCTGCTGAGACGTTGTATCATCCATGCACCTCGTGCATTCGGAATATCCGTGGCACACCTGGCCTGAGGTGTACCCGTGACCGAGATAGTCGTGCACCGTCGTCATCAGCGCAACTCTCATATAGAAATATTCTCTTGTGCTAGCGTCCCATTTCTTGGCTATCGATTTCCATAACATGTCTAGCTCCTTTTTCAGAATCCCCATGTGCAGGTTAATACTATTTCCCGTTTGTTTCGGCCCTTGAATCAGTATGCTCATGTGTATGTACTTTGTCTTCATGCACTTCCATGGGGAGAGGTTGTACATCCATACAGAGACGGGTCATGTGCTCTGGTTGGTGCTCTGGTTTCCAAACGGATTCATGCAATCGATGCTCGCACCAAGCATGATGTTCGTTGATGCATGCGTGATATCTAATGTGCGGCAGATCAAGTGGGCAAACGATTTTCTTGGCCTCCTCGACACTAGTAGGACATAGGTTCCCCGTAGGAAAAACTTTATTATGTAGATACTTCAAATGCTCATCGAGGCTTTTGTTTGTCCATTTGTTTTTCGCCTTCGTCTTTAGATGTTCGAGCGTGAAACTCAAGCGGGTCACCTCGGGATCGCAACCGTCATATAATGGAGTCTTCGAGTCTACTTCAAGTTGCGCCAGCTTGGCCTCCTCTCTAGAAGCAACTCTGTCGCTAGTCGTACTCTTGCGAAGGAGGTCTCGAACATGAGGGTCCTGCACGACTAAACTTAGTAGCATCGAAGACTGCGGCGTGTCCGTCGCCTCTTCTCCGCCATGTCCGGGCTCTGCCCCACTGCCGTCTCCGGACTCTTCCCAGCCGTCGTGTGCGGCGCTATTGTCTTCGTGTCGATCGGTCATCTCTTCGTCTAGTCCCATGTCGTTATTTCCTGCCATGTGGACGTCGTCATCATCATCTTCACTTATCCACCGAGTATAGTCATCTATGAAACCATTGATCAACAAGTGGGCCTTCAAACTTCCACGATCAAAAGGGTCCAAAATTACTCCTTTGCATCTTGTACACGGACATCTAATCCCAGTCCGTTTATTTGCATACATGTCCATCATCGCGGATTGCAAGTATCGCTTCACCTTCCTTCCACTCACCTTCTTGACTGCACGGTATAACAAGCAAAAGGGTGTTAAATAAAATGCATGCACGCATGCATCAAATTCGATCATATAAAAATTTGGCATGACCTTGCCTAAAAATAGGACATATCGAATTTGCTCGAATTCGTCGAAACGGAAATAAATTGACATTTCGGGAAAATATAAGCAACTCACTGGGCATGTCACTCACACAAATCACTTCATATCGCAAACACACATATTCCCATTATTGAAATGCACAACTTTTTACTCACCTATATCCCGAGAGAGACTCTGCACAACTAAGCAAATAGCTAGATCTAGTTGTTGTGAGGAGAGATGACCCTAGCTAACTAGTGGAGAGGGAGAGAGATGATCTAGCTAGATCTATATGTATGGAAGGAGGGAAAGCCAAATAAATGTGGAACATAGAGTTAGAAGAGGTCATTTATGGAGGAGAATTAGGGTGGAGGGGGCATATTAATTGGGAGAGAAGAGAGGTAGAAGGAAGAAAGAAGAAGAACAACAATGGTGGAGAAGTAGATAAGAGAGAGGAGAGGAGAAAGAAGGGGACAGGGCAAAGGGGGAGGAAGGGGGAGAGAGGGGGTGTGTGGGTTAAAATCTGCCACCAGCCACGCATAGCAGTAGCGTTGCTTTCCAACGAGCGCTACTTCTATTGGTCTTAGTAGTAGCGCTTTTCTGGGCAGCGCTAGTGCTAAGTGGGGCCAATAGTCGTAGCGCTGATTCCCGCCAAGCGCTACTGCTATTATGCTTAGCAGTAGCACTTTTTACAAGAACGCGCTGCTACTACTGATACCGTTGGTGGGCTCGTCGGGTCCCGTTTAGCAATAGCACTTTTTTCAATTACAGCGCTACTGTTAAGTCTTTAATAATAGCGCTTGGCTGAGCCAGCGCTACTGCTAAGTAGCAGCAACACGTGTTATAATCCAGCGCTACTAACAGGGTCCTACCTATAAGGTTTTTCCTACTAGTGTAAAAGACCGAACTAATGAAAAGGGCTAGTGCAAACCACATATATTGTAAAATTAGGCACCTTAATTTGTGTTCTTCCTCGGTTTTCGAGAAATTTCTGGGTCCGTCACTGTTTGCATCCCTATGATTTTAATGTTTTTAGAGACTCCCTAGAAAATTTAATGGTTATCAAATAAAAATAAACAGATCTAACCATCTATCTGGTTGACGCAAGTTTTAACTGCTTGAATTTAATCTGGACTATAATCTACAAGAAAATAAGAGGCCGTATGTAAAATCAGGAAATTGATATAACTTGGTGTGTGATGCCAGAATAAAGTTACTTAATTTATATAATTTGGTACCTTCTGACATGTTTTACTAAATTATAGTATTTGTTCTCAGCAGTGCACTGTTGTTCTTTAGACTCAGGCAATATTGATAGAATAAAGTTCATGTTATTTGATTTATGTTGCAATTAAGAAGGATGTTGGGTTTGGCAACAATGTTGTTGGGATGGGATGTGTATACCTTTTGTCCTTTGAGCTGCACACAATGCATGCACACCCTACACATGTAGATTTATATGTTACCACCATATGGTCCATTTTATGGTATATAAAGATTTTTAGTTGTCTAAATTTCTTAAGTGTATTTTATGTTGGCTTAGTAAGGTTTGTTACAGCAAATGTGATTCTTTTGTAGTATCAGTATGCAGATTTTTTCTATTTAAATTTTCTATTGTATATGCATACCTACTCGTTTATTTTACATCAGACATATTTCTACCCTCACTATGGGCTGCTTAAACTAACGTGAGCTTCCTTTCTACAAATCTTTATATATTTGAGTGTTTTTAGCACATTATTTGTTTATAATAACTGTAGGCGTGTATTGGCGAAGAATTTGCAAAGGATACCAACATATATTGATACTGATATAGAATTTACTTAGCCTATATCTATTTCCCTTTATTCAGCCACCCGTATCACATTCTTATGAGTAAGCACGGTTTGTAAATACAAGTGTTCACAAAAATATTAATGACCGTGTCGTTTTTCAGGAATTGCAATGGATCAAATTGTTGTTCAAGGCCTGGATTCAAAACATGTAGCGGTAATGCTAATCGATCATCATCATTGTTTATCAGTCGTAATCAATTCCTGCCTTTTAACTTTCTCTTTTTTTTGGAAAAAACGGAAGCATTATCGTTCGACTGAAAAGAGTATGTTATAAGTACAATGAAATCTGGGAAAAGAACTATGGTAATTCTTTCTCTTCTATTTGACCACCATTTGTTCTATCATAAATCTAACTTGCAACAAATTGGAGGAAAGTAGTTTACCCTACATTTGTTTCTATAAGCAAGAATTTCACGCGCTTTAAAAATAACTATTTTAAGACATATGCCTAACTTTCCTTCTACATTTCTATTACTCCCTCTGTTCCTTTTTATAGAAGTTAAACTTTTTCCTTATCTTTGACCATTTTATAGAAAACTACCAATATCTACAGTATTAACTAAATGAAATATGAAATATATTTCATGATGCATCTAATGATACTGCTTTTGTATTGTGATATTGATATTTTTCTAGAAATTCATCAAAGATAGAAAGCTTTCACTTTTGAAAAAATAATACACTTAACAAAAATGAAGCGAGTGAGGAATAAAAATGAGCAGAATGAGTACTTATTTGTAGCCCTATTGTTTATGGAAATATTTTAGATACTTTGTGAGCTCATTAATTAAATTTGCTAGCCCGTGCAATTTCACGGGTTGACTATTGTATCGGGAAAATAAGTCGTGATGTCCAGGCCCATCCTTCACACGCATATGGGAGATAACGACACACCTGCCGCTCTTTTCCCCTTCCCAAACCCTAGAGTTCCAAGCACTGATCCCCAAGCCAAGGAGGAGTCGATGCCTCCAGGAGGAGGAGGAGGAGGAGGTGAGCATGGCTACACGGAGAATGGCCACCCATTACCGACCGGTCACCGTGACGAGGGCGCTCCATCCCATCCCATGCCGCCGCCCCCCCTCATTGTTTCCATATCTTCTAAGGTTTGCTCTCCGCCTATTTCTTCTTCTAATTTTTGATTCATGAAAGGGAACCCGCTCGGGCGACTTGTGCGGAGACCCAAATCCCTAGCCGCCGGGGTCGCCACACCCCCTATCCTCCCCTTCTGTTGTCACCGATGGAGGAAGCCCCGGTGGCTGAAGGTGGTGGCAAAGGCCTTCTTCCCTCTCGCGTCGGGATTGAGTGGTGTGGGCACCAAGGGCACGGGGGCACATCCTCCGGATCTAGGCCGCGGCAGAGCAACGGCTTGTCTTCGGCACATCCCCCGGATCTAGGTCGCGACAGAGCAACGGCTCGTCTTCGGTGACGGTGCGAGGAGGCGGGGCGCCATGGGAGGTCTGGTGGTATGGTTGTGCTGGGCTCGTGCAGCGGCTAGCAGGGGGCTGGTGGTTCCATATCAAGGGCGGGTTCCTCCATGGTCTTCGATCAGATCCGCTCGGATCTGGACCCTATGCATCGGTGTACGGCGCAGTGTGTCGGCAGTGGCCATCTTGGCAGCTGCGTGGGTGGGGGCTGGGACGGCGTAGTGGCGGTCCATGGTGGTGCGGGTTGGTTTGCGGTGGCAGCGTGTGGCCGTTCGGCCACCTCGCGTCATTGGGCGTGTGGCCTATCCCTGCCAGATGCAAATCTAGGCCGGGAGTCGAGGTTGGGCGTCACAGGGGTGACGTTTGGAAGAGATAGTGGGAGTGATGGGTGCCGCCGATGCGGTTGGGCTACCCGTCACCGGCAGGGCTGCCAGTCGTCGACGTGGTTCGCTCCCGCTTCACCTCTTTTTCGATCTGGTGGCTCCCCGATCGATCTGGTCGTTCCGGTCGCTGGCGACTTTGTCGACGGTCATAATTTGCCGATCGAGACATCCCTCACAGCCATGGAGGACCTATGGGGCGTCTTGTACCCGGGTGGCGACCCATGTGGTGGGTGCTGCAGTGCTCGTGGGCTTAGCTCGCTGCTCAGGTGCGGGCGACTAGGCGGTGTGGTGGCTGGTGTTTTGACGTTCTGCGGCTGTGAAGGCAGAGGGCCAACGGAAGCGACGCCTGTGGATGTCGTCATCTTCCTGAAGTGTCCGTTGTGGTTACTCCTTTCCCTTCGTCGTCCTCCGGATGAAAATCTAGATCATTGGATTGGATGGTGGTGGCGCTTCGGTGTCGTGTTCTTCTTGATGGCACCGTCTTGGAGCTCATGGTTCGTCGACATTCAACTTCACCTCTTCCCGGTTTCTCTGGGAAGGGCTCCGGTGGCTCCTTAGTGATGCTCACAGTTAATCTGTACTTTGAGTAGTGTGGGGTGTTGTTGTTGTTGAAGGTTTTTGACACATATGTTTCTGGCCTTGAGTGAGTGTGGGTGTGTAGTATGTGTTGTGGTTTGTATCAATTGGTATGTTGGTTGTTGCTTTATATGTAAAACGAGGCGAAAGCCTTTTTTTTGGTAAAGGGAATCAGGAATCTGAATGTCTGTCTCTATTATTTGTAGAAGAAGAAGAAGAAGAAGAAGCACGAGCAGGGGCAGGGGCAGGAACATGAGAAACACCCTGCTGGGAGCCTTCCTGAGGGCCCCCTTGTCGAGATCCTATCCCGGGTGCCCTACAAGTCACTCTGCCGCTTCAAGTGCGTGTCCAGGCCGTGGCTTGCCCTCTGCTCTGACCCCGACATCCGCAAGAGGTCACCCCAGACCATGGCAGGTTTCTTCCTCCGCAACTATGGCATCGGCCCCTGTTTCATTAACATCTCCGGAAGAGGCCAACCCCTGGTCGACCCTTCTCTCTCTTTCTTGCGCGAGAGCTTTACACTTCTCATCCCCGAGCAGTGCTGCGGTGGCCTTATTCTCTGCAAATACTGGAAATCAGATCATTTTGAGGAAGATGAGCACAGTCTTGTCGTGTGCAATCCTGCGACCAAGAAGTGGGCCGAGCTGCCTCCTAATCCTATACGACCGCAAGACGAAGTTGACGAATATTTGTGTTTTGATCCAGCCGTCCCCTCCCGTTTCGTGGTATTCACACACACTTGGGATTTAGGAGAAGTGACAATCTACTCATCAGACACTGGACGATGGACTACGGTGGAGAGTGGTTGGATTGGTGAGACTCCTATCGGTCTTCCTGTCTTCCTGAATGGTACTGTGCATTTGATGACCACTGATATTTCAATAGCCACAGTAGACACAGAGGGGAAGGTTTGGAGGCAAATTGATATTCCAGGCAACATGCGAGACAGCTCTGATTATCCGTCCATTGGACAGTCTCAAGGACGCTTGTATGCTTGGGGTATAGATGATAATATTAATATCTGCCAACTTTCAGTTTGGGCTCTTGAGGATTATGGTGGTGCAAAGTGGGCCTTGAAGGATACTGTTAACATTTCAGAACTGTTTGGAAGGGATTGTTACAAATATGTGGAGCCCATAGCAATTCATCCAGATTGTGATTTGATTTTCCTTGCTGACCGGAGGGGGAAGGCTATCTCATACGATATGGATAGCAAGAAAGTGCATGTTATCGGCACTTATGAGACATTCCTTGGTGCTGTACCTTATGTTCCATGTTTTGCGGAATGGCCGTCAGATATATAATTCAGCCATATTGATCTTGGAGGAACTATATTGCCGTTATATAATTTAGCCATGGAAAATATGCAACACTTTCCGATGGTTACCCGCTCAGTTGTATGAATGAGTCTAGTCATTTGATCTATCTGCTGCATCTAGTGCTAACCATTATGGTCTCCTGACAGACTTAGGTGTGGGGCAACTGTGAGCGTATATTATCTAGTATGTTTGAAATTGGTTGTATTTCCACCTCTTTATTTTTCGTTTAAGATTGGAGATACTTATCTCTTGTTGCAAGTACATTTATCTTTTATGGACAACTTGTTATCCATCGGTTCTGAATATTGATATCGCCTTGTTCTTATGCACATGTTAAAGACTGAGCATGCCTATCTCTTGTAAGCTTATTATTCTTTCATTTTATTTCACTTCATTAGGGGAAGATAATTTTTCGAGGAGAGGAGAATAACATGACCCTCCAGCGTTTTTTCTGTTCTTGTTTCGATAGAGCTTTATGTGACCATTCTCCTACTTGAATTCTGACTATGTTGTCTGAGTAAATCTATTTTTGAGCATCTTGCGAATTTGTTTACTGTTATGTTAGTTTACAGTTTCTTTCTCATCTTATTCCAAAATTGCGGAGCAAGTTCCTAAATATGCAAATTGAATTGTTTGCATATTGTCCAAGATTATAACTCTTGTCGAAGAAGATGACATTTTCCATCAGTGAAATATAATTAACAATAGTTTTGATCGGTCAAGGCATGCATTTTCCCTCATAAACCTAAAAACTCTTTCCATGTGTCACTCCATTTTGGCAGTATCCACTAGAACGTAAAACACAAACTGTATAACCACCAGGTCCTGGGCATCTAGCATTGCAATTTGCAATTGTTAGAGTCTTGGTTCCTGTGACAGTTTTCTTTTACCTGTATATAAGCGTGAACCTGAGAGACTATCTAGAGGCTGGTCACTGACAGAGAAAATAAGACAAGAACTATATCTATATAGTCACCAAGGTGTCTCTTTCTTGTTTTCAAGCCCAAACCGCCGTTGCATCCCGAACTCCCGGTTCCTTCCAGTCAGATACCAATGAGGACTACAACATCGGCAGAGAAATAACAGAGTATAGTATTTATCCAGTGAACAAACATCAAAACAGAGATGGGACTATTTTGACATCTCCTAACAAGGAATTTAAGAGCACGGACACTTTGCTTTACTAAGCCAAAGCATTCTAAGGAATTAAAATAACCAGAACCATTTGCATGGCAAGCATATACAAAATGCAATGGGCTACCAAGGCAAAAGAAATAATATATACAGTGATGCCACTCTGCATTTCCCTATAAAGCAAGCACATAGGCATTCATATACCAACATAACTACTCTCTCCGTTCCTAAATATATATCTTTTAAAAGATTTCATTAGGAGACTGCATACGTAGCAAAATGAGTGAATCTACACTTTAAATTATGTCTATATACATCCGTATGTAGTTCTCTAGTGAAATCTCTAAAAAGACTTATATTTAAGAACGGAGGGAGTACCTGATACACGGACTGGGATCCAGTGACTTGTCTCTAGCAAGTCACCTTGTAACTGGCTCCTCTCATCAGCCCTTCAAACATTATCCAACGAACAGTAGTGACCTGAAGCAAAAAAGGCATCCATACTACTCGTGGACATCCATCTAACACAACAAAACAAAGAAATCTCCAGACTTGATTGTTCAGTCACTAGATAATAAAAGCAACAACCACTTGTCATTAAAATTCATAAGCTCTAGTATAATTTTAGGAACCAAGTGGTACTACTGAAACAAGGATTTAAGTGTAGAAATTTGGCCATTTTACTTGTACAATTTGGCCACAAAATACTATGGTTAGCCCCCAAAATACTATGGTTAGCCCCCAAAATACTATAGTTAACCATATCCAAAATACGATCTAACAAACTTCCATGCTAGAACATATCAGCATCATCACAAGGTGGAGCCAACAAGAGCTGTTGGGTGAAACTGATGATGTCATTTCATTCTTGAAGCTCCAAATCCGTTCCTTTGTTGTTTTCATACCTCTTCACTTGTACTTGAGGCTGTTCACCATCCTTTTTATTTTGAGCTTTCCCTTCCTTTTTATTCTGTTGCTGTCAATGAGAAGTATAGTAATTAGTTTACAAATGAACAATACAACATATGATGTACTGTTTGCAACATACCTTTGCTTCTCTTTTTGTTGATGTGGTAGCTTTGGTTGATTTGCGCTTCTCCTTGAATAACTTATCAAGCCAAGTTTTCTTTCTCCTTAAGTTTGATGAGTGAACCTCTTTTTTCTTCTTCCTCGACTTGATCTCTCTCTTCCACTTCATCTTTCTCGTCATCCTTCACTGGAGATAAATGTTTGCAAGCATTTTGCATTATGTGAAACGAGCATAATCCATGATATGATTCCGTGAAAACTCTCTCTATGGCTTTCCCCATTGCTACATCTTGATATGTATAAATAGTCCTAGGTTGCCTTCCATTATGTGCAGTTAGAAATGTCTCGAAGAGCCATATAAATGAGTCATGTGTTTCATCAAACATTAACGCAACATAAAAATGGTTGTTTCTCTAATGCCCTCATTGGAACAAACAAATCTGCATGAAGTCGCCTTTCCATCAAATTCTACCCAGAACACCCAAGCCTCATCTGAATCTCTGAATCTCATACCAACTTGGGGTATTCTCTTGTCAATTTCTGCCACTGTACAACACTTCCACAAATGCTTAACAGTCAAATCCTGCCAAAAATAAAAAAGACATGTATAATTAAATGAAATTATTAGCATTATCATTCAATACGATCCAATCCAATCAAATCCACCATCTGTATGTACATCATGTTCTAAACAGCCAACCAACGACTAAGACGAGATGGGATTGGGTACCTGGTGCTAGCGGCTAGCGCTCCGCCGTCGGGGGAGAAACGGGCAGCTCCGGGCGGCGTGAGCAAGCAGCTCGATCGGGGCGGCGGCCCTCCTCGATCCGCGGCGCCGTGAGGAGCTCGGTCCGGACGTGTTCCTCCTCGATCTACGGTGGCGCGCCTCCCTGACCAACAGAACTACATGTTACACTGTCGCAAAAGTCTAGAAAGCAGGCAAGTACCCATTGCAACTAAAATGTTTAGATGTTAAAGATCTAGAAACCATGAACTATTACCGAAAAGGCTTTCACCCCGCTTTATAAATAAAGCAAACCGCCAGACCAATATAAACAACGAAGTTCCGACACACCCAAGTTCAACACACACACACACCCAAACGCACATAAGTAGCACAGTACACCAACAAAGGGTTCTGCTGAGGGCATAGCTTAACAAGCCCTAAGAAACAAGAACACTCCCACCCACACCCAACCGGGGGTATGTGATGATAAGCGAAAGCCGCATCAGGCTAATCTGGCTTCGGAGGCGGAGGAGGGAGCGGGGGCGCCAAGCGGAGAGCCATCAGACGGAGGCTGGCGATGATGTTGGTGATGGCGTCTCGGTTGGATGGGCGGCTAAGCGGCCGCCAGAGCTGCAGGAAACCACACATTTTAAACACTGCGTGAGTGGCACGTCGAAGGGGCACACGCTGGATCACAAGCTTGTTACGAATAGTCCAAAGGGTCCACGTGAGCACCACGATGGTCAGCCACCTAATGTGGCGGGCCGACGAGCGGACGGACAGAACCTCCGCGCACAAGTCAGGTACATTGGTATGGCACCATTGACCGCCGGCTATTTCGTGAAAGCAACTCACAGGAATTGAGCAGTGATGCACGAGAAGAAGATGTGGTTGGAGTCCTCCAGCATGTCGCACAGTGGGCAGATCCCGTCGCTCGGGCCATTGCGTTTGAGCACCTCCACCCCAGAGGGAACCCGACCCCGAATCCATTGCCACATGAATATCCTGATTTTCAGGGGGAGCCTAATGCCCCAAACACTGGTGAGAGCCAACGGGGCAGAGGAGGGGGCGATGGTCCGGTATAGGGACCGGGCGGAGAAGCAGCCTCTGGGCTCTAGGCACCAGGATATGCGGTCTGCGGTAGTATCGACGTCGGGAGAGCTGAGGGCGATGCACTGCAGCATCTCATCCCAGGCCGCGAGCTCGGGCGGCCCGAAAGGGCGTCGGAACGCGAGGCGCCCAAGATGTGATGTCCTTGATTTGATCGTACGCTAATCATACACGCAAATGCGTACGACCAAGCTCAAAGACTCACGGAAAGATATCACAACACAACTCTAGACACAAATAAAACATACAAGCTTCATATTACAGGCCAGGGACCTCGAGGGCTAGAATACAAAAACTCGATAAACACACGAGTCAGCGGAAGCAACAAATATCTGAGTACAGACGTAAAATATGAGGTGCATTAGAGAGGCTAGCACAAAGATACAACGATCAAACGAGGCGAGACCTCCTATCTAGGAACTTCCTAACACTACTGGAAAACAGTTTTTTGCCATCTACCTAGTCTTTGCCGTCTGCTAGCTGATGGCAAAGAGTGTCTTTGCCGTCAGCTTTAGCAGAACAGACGGCAAAGCACAGGCTGATGGCATAAAGCCTTTTTGCCATCTGTCACATCTTTGCCGTCTGCTAGCGGACGACAAAGAGTCCAGAGGCAGACGGCAAAGATATAGATAGGCCCACCTGACCGCGGGGTGGCTAGGTCAAACTGGAGTTGGACCTTTGCCGTCTGCTAGCGGACGGCAAAGAGTCCGGAGGCAGACGGCAAAGAGTCTAGACTCTTTGCCGTCCGCGGGCAGATGGCAATGCTCTAACACCGTTAACGACTCCTTCTCCCCCACCCGCCCCTCTCTCTCTATAACGGTCACCCCGCGCGCCCCTCTCTCTCTCCTCACCCCGCGTGCCCCTCTCTCTGTAACGGCCGCCGCCACCACCGTCGCGCCCTCGCCCCCGTCGCGTCGCCGCCCCTGTCACCCCCGCCGCCGCCCCTATCGCCCCCACTGCCGCCCCTGTCGCCCCCGCCGCCGCCCCTCTCTCTCTCCCCCCACCTCCCCACCGCTGCCGCTGCCACCACCGTCGCGCCGCCGCCCCTGTCGCCCCTGTCGCCTCCACAACCACCCCACCGCCACCACTGCCCCCCGCCGCCGCACTGCCCCCGGCGACGCCCCACTGCCCCATCGCACCCGTCCTCCTTGCAGCCCCGACGCCCCAGCCGCCCCCGCCGGTGAGTCCCCCCATTTTTTTTGTTTTTCCTTATTTTTATTATGTTAAATTAGTTAGGTTATTTTTTTTAGTTTATTAGGTTAGTTAGGCTAGTTAGTTAGGTTGTTAAATTAGTTTAGTTTAGGTTCAGTTTTAGTTTAGGTTTAGTTAGGTTAGTTTCCTGTTTAGTAAAAGAGAAAAGGAGAAGAAGAAGAAGGAGAAAGGAGAAGAAGAAGAAGGAGAAAGGAGAAGAAGAAGAAGGAGAAAGGAGAATAAAAAAATAAGAAGAAGAAGGAAAAGAAGAAGGGGAGAATTGATTATCACCCCCCCTGTTCGTGCGCCACCACAACATAAGCCCCCCTGTTTGCCTGGCTCCCTTTTAACCCCCCAGTTTTCACCATGCTGTAGCTGATGCCCCCCTTTGCAATGTTTAACAGATTTGTCAATGGATAAATAACAAATGGGTACATCAATAGACAAAACTAGTTCACAGTTCACTTAGTTTCTTCTTCTTTGGAGTCATCATCTTCTTCTTTCCTTTTGCTGGAGACTTTGTTGGTGTAGCAGCAGCAAAAGTAGTTCATGGCAGCACAAACGAGTTCACAGTTCACTCAGTTTCTTCTTCTTTGGAGTCATCTTCTTCTTCTTTCCTTTTGCTGGAGACTTTGTTGGTGTAGCAGCAATGGGGCGGTTAGGGAAGGGAAGAGGCTTGCCTTACCTTGGAGCAACAATGGAGATGGGGTGGCTGGGGCAGATGCGGCGGCTGGGGCAACTAGGTCAGGAAGGGGAACGAGCAGAGAACGGGAGCAGCTTCTGCCCAGCTCGTGTGACTTATACTAGATGAGGGAGGGCAGTTTTATCATTTCAGAAAATAATTAGACTAGTCTGTGCTATTATTTGCTTAATGTAGAGCTAATCAACTCAAAGGGGGCCATTAGCAACATCGTTAGCACAACTGGGGGGTTAAAAGGGAGCCAGGCAAACATGAGGGCTTATGTTGTGGTGGCGCACGAACAGGGGGGGGGGGGTTAAAAGGAAAAGGAAGGGAAGGAGAAGAAAGAAGAAGAAGTAGAAGAAGAAGGAAAAGGAAGGGAAGGAGAAGAAGAAGAAGAAGAAGAAGAAGAAGAAGAAGAAGAAGAAGAAGAAGAAGAAGAAGAAGAAGAAGAAGAAGGAAAAGGAAGGGAAGGAGAAGAAAGAAGAAGGAGAAGAAGAAGAAGGAGAAAGAAGAAGAAGAAGAAGGAGAAAGGAGAAGAAAAAAAATAAGAAGAAGAAGGAAAAGAAGAAGAAGGAAAAGGAAGGGAAGGAGAAGAAAGAAGAAGAAGAAGAAGAAGAAAAATAGGAGAGGAAGAGAAGAATAAGAGGAAATAATAATAATAATAATAATAATAATAATAATAATAAGAAGAAGAAGAAGAAGAAGAGAAGAAGAAAACAAGAAGAAGGAGAAGAAGAATAAGAGGAAAAAAGAAAAAAGAAAATACGAATAATAATAATAATAATAATAATAATAATAATAATAATAATAATAATAATAATAAGAAGAAGAAGAAGAAGAAGACAAGAAGAAAAGAAGAAGAAGGAGAAGAAGAATAAGAGGACAAAAGAAAAAAGAAAATAAGAAGAAGAAGAAGAAGAAGAAGAAGAAGAAGAAGAAGAAGAAGAAGAGAAGAAAAGAAGAAGAAGGAGAAGAAGAATAAGAGGAAAAAAGAAAAAAGAAAATAAGAATAAGAATAAGAAGAAGAAGAATAAGAGGAAAAAAGAAAAAAGAAAATAAGAGTTAGGTCACATATTTTTTGATTATCTTATAAAAACATCATATTTGTGTTGATCGGGTGAATTTCAATGTGTAGTTGTTCGACGACCTCCACGTGCGTTGGACGAGCTCCGCCCCTACGTTTGTTGGTGAGCACAAATGACTTCTCCTCCTACCCCCTTAATTTGCTCTATCCCGGTCTTCGTGCCGATGAAACTTGCTATCTATATATAGGTTTCTTCAATCATGAGTATGCATGACCAGTATGCGTCTCCCGTTCGAAAGGGCGACATCTATAAATATGGATGTCTTTGCATATTTATAACCGCCATCCTTTCGAATTGTCCAACATTATCCATGGACAACCCGAGTATGTGTAGATTGGGTTCGTTTTCCCGTATGCTGTGCTCTGGATCCGATGCGGAATTTCGTCAGTGCCTCCCCCGTTGTTCTCCGGATGCACATCCTCTCTGTTTATTGCGGAGACGTGTATCAGGAGGACAGCGGGGAGGTGCTGCCGAAATTTTGCGTTGGATCCGGAGCAGAGCATAGGAAAACGAACCCAATCTACACATACTCGGGTGGGATTAGGACTTATCTTTACCTATTAGCGTGTAGGTTGCGTGGACGTAATAAAAATGGCGAACCTGATTAACCGATGAATATAAATGCTAAATTATATATAAATATATTTATTTTGTCTTTAGTAGCTACACAAGATGAGTGATTGTGCGTGGATGTATACCGGTCACCCTAGTCAGAAAGAGATGACGAAAGATGGTTTGTAGAAACAAAGGAATTTGTGAAAGCCGCATTCGCAAATGGCCAGGAAAGAAACTATTGCCCCTGTCCTGGATGCGACAACTATAAAAAGACGACAAAGGCTGTAATGATTAAACACCTGCAGAGGAGAGGTTTTAAGCCTAATTATACGGTGTGGACATTTCATGGTGAGTCTATACAACGCACAAGAGCTAAGGTGGTCCGTCATCGCACGGACGAGCATGGTACCGGGATCGAAGACATGGTGCAAGACTTTGATGATGCTCGGGATTCGGAAGATGAGATGGAGGAATCTGCAAAGGCCTTTTATGAAACGTTGGAGTCTTCAAAACGTCCTCTCCATGAGCACACTGAGCTTTGTCAGCTGGATGCAATTGCACAAGTAATGGCTCCGAAGGCTCAGTTCAACTTGGGAAGAGAATGCTACGACGCGATGATGACACTATTTGGACGTTTCCTACCCAAAGGCCATGTCATGCCTGCAGACCTGTACCAGTCGGACAAAATACTTCGTGTACTTAAGATGCCCTATGAGAAGATAGATGCATGTGAGAAAGGATGTGTCTTATTTAGGAACGAGTATGCACACTTGGACTATTGTCCCAATTGCGAGTCTTGCATGTATCTTGTGGTAGACAATGGTATGGGTGAGAAGAGGCACACCAAAATCGCAGTTAGTGTTCTTTGGTATATGCCAATCGTACCAAGACTTCAACGTCTTTTCATGGTCGAAGAGACATCCAGACAGATGACATGGCACAAATTGGGCAAAAGAACCGAACTAGATGCGTATGGGAATAAGATGATGGTACACACATCGGATGGGGAAGCGTGGAAACATTTCGATGGATTGCATCAGGATAAAGCGGCAGATCCAAGGAATCCTCGAGTCTACGCCGCCACGGATGGTTTTAATCCCTTCGGCATGACGGCAACCCAATACAGTTGTTGGCCTGTATTTGTCATTCCACTCAATCTCCCCCCGGACAGATTATGCAAAGAAAGAACATATTTCTGACGTTGATAATTCCAGGGCCCAATTATCCGGGGAAGAATATGAATGTGTACCTGCAACCGCTTAAGGATGAATTGGAAGAAGCTTGGGATAATGGGGTCAAGACATACGATGCCGCTAGAAAAGAAAACTTCAAAATGCATGTGTGGTACATGTACTCTATGCATGACTTGCCAGCGCATGCGCTATTCTCTGGATGGTGTGTGCATGGAAGGTTCCCGTGCTCCCAATGTAAGGCAGCTCTTCAGTCTCATTGGTTGCAGGAGGGTCGAAAGTATTCTTGCTTTGACTTTCATAGACAGTTCCTGGATCCTGACCATCAGTTCAGAAAAGACAAGAAGAACTTTACCAAAGGTAAAGTTGTCAAAAACTTGGCACCACCTGCGTTCACAGGCCAACAGATCCTGGATCAGTTAAACGCCCTCGAGCCTGATCTAGAGCATCTAGGGTATTTCAAGGGGTATAATTCAAAACACGCCTGGACTCACAAGCCATGCTTCTGGGATCTGCCTTACTTCAAAGACCTCCTTCTTCCACACAATATCGACATGATGCACACTGAAAAGAATATCAGAGAGGCTATTTTTGGTACATTGTTCGACATAGATGGGAAGACAAAGGATAATATTAAGGCTAGAGTCGATCAAGGGACACTATGTCATAGACCGTTACAAAACATGCGAGAAGGCAAAGGAAAGCAGAAGTGGTCGAAGCCGAAGGCCTAGTTCAATCTTGGAAGGCCAACTATGAGGGAAATTATCTTGTGGGTCAAAATGCACTTGATGTTCCCCGATGGGTATGCAGCGAATCTAAAGAGGGGAGCGAGTCTTGAAAAATTAAAAATATTTGGTCTCAAGAGTCATGATTGGCACATATGGCTAGAGCGGGTAATGCCGGTGATGTTACGTGGCTTTATTCCTGAGGATGAATGGCTAGTACTGGCGGAGCTGAGCTATTTCTTCCGTGTTCTTTGTGCGAAAGAATTGTCGCCTGGCGTGGTAGAAGACATGGAGGAGTTTTCACCGGAGTTGTTGTGCAAGTTAGAGAAGATCTTTCCACCGGGCTTCTTTAATCCAATGCAGCATTTGATTTTACATCTACCCACCGAGGCAAGATTGGGTGGGCCCGTGCAAGATCGTTGGTGCTATGCATCTGAGAGGATGCAGAAGACCCTTCGAGCTAAATGTAAAAATAAGCGTAGAATTGAAGCATCGATGGCCGAGGCATTCATTACTGAGGAGGTGGCAAACTTGGTGACAGCACACTACGAAGCCAAAAATCATCATTTGCATAATCCGAAGCCTCGGCACAATGATGCAGACCCTAAAAAAGGTGGGTCCAATCTTAGCCTATTCAAAGGGAAGCTCGCACCAGCCGGTGCTTCGAAACCAATAACGTTGGATGTCGAACAATGGCGGAACATTTCGTTGTATATCTTCAACAACCTAACATAAGTGCGGCCGTACATCGAGTGAGTTCTCGACACATTTTCCCGTAACTTCTAATTCATTTGAACTGCTCTTATTCCCAGATATTTCAAACAGCCATTACGTCATCAAATTCTCGGATGGAGCGGTGATCGAAAATGATTCCGTCGAAGAGTACGAGCTTCTGTCAAAGACAGGATGCAGCTATCCTGGTTTCATCTCTTGGTTCAAACAAACGGTAATTATCAATAATGGACCATTTCATTCTTGGTCTAACTTGCGGCTAATGCAACGACCGTTTCGTATTAAACTTGTAGGCTAATTCAGAGTCTATAGACGCTGAATTGAGACAAGTCGCTAATGGGTTTGACTATAAGGTCCGTTCATTTGAGAAATACAACATCAACGGGTATCTCTTTCGTACCTTTGGCAAAGAGCAATCTATGCCCGACCGGAAATCTACAAATTGTGGTGTCTCTGCTACTGGCGAAGGTGTTATCGAGTATTATGGAAGAGTTGAAGCAATTTATGAACTTCAATTCTATGGTGAAAAGCCACCGAACGTTGTAGTCTTCAAATGTTATTGGTTCCAGCCGAAAAAGACTACAAGGACTCATGAACATATAGGACTAGTCGAAATCAATCCAAACACCCATTTAGATGTTCCCATGTCTATATTACGGCTCAACAGGCGACCCAAGTTTTCTATCTACCGTGGGCATGCCAAACGGATAAGAATCTAGAAGGTTGGTATGTTGTTTATGAAGTGCCACCACATGTCAGACCACCTCTCCCAAATGAACAGGATTATGAACCTCACATTAACCCAGACACATATGATGGAGAATTCTTCCAAGAAACACGTCTTTCCAAGAAACGTTTCAAGAACCGTCGTGCTTCACCCAAGAACATGGAAGTAGACAGCGACAATGAATCCGACTCCAGCCCTGAGACGAAACCAGAAAACCTGGAACTCGTAGAGGTTACTGATGCGGATGACCTGTCAATGCTTCAACGATTAAAGGAAGGCCTTTCACAACTTCACGCCGTTGAACCCGACGAGCACGCCATTCATGAAGACATGCGTGATAGTGATGATGATGATGCATTTATTGATGATGATTATTAGTTTGTAAGATTCACAACTTAAATTATATATATTTTAATCTTTATTATTCATGTACATATTATTATTCATGTTAGTTATTCAATTTTTTTATGTTGTACTAATTTCTTTTAATCTTTATCATGGCAGGTCACCAGGTGTGGAAAGATGGTGGGCACTGGTCCAGATCGCTCGACGGGTTCTTCCCAGGCGCCCCGCACGAGGGGTGGTACTTCCCTTCCACCCCTATCTCTCTGTAGAGCCTTGGCAGACAGTCTGTCGACACCACCCGTGGGTTCTTCTTCGTCGACGGCATTGCCCACTGGGAGAGGTGCTGGTCGGGTAGGGAAGAAGGGGAAGGGTACAGGGAGAGGTGGTGGCCGCGGAAGATCCAGGAGGACTGTTGAGCCGTCCTCGCCACCACCACCAGCTCATTCACCCGAGCATAGGACTAGTATGGTCGACCCGTTTGCGAAGGAGGCTACGGGGACTCCGTTCCAGGAGCCTGTTGTTGACGGGCATTCGTCCCATGAGACTCCGGTCCAGGAGCAGCCTCGGGTCGAGGTGCATTCGTCCCAGGAGCAGCCGGAGGAGACTACGGTTCTGGAGGCTTCACCCGACGTGGAGAGGCCCGGATGGGAGACCTGGCCGGATCATACCGAGTTGCCGGATTGGACCGAGGGTCCGGGTGGCTCAGGGGGCGGGGATGGCGGGGATGAGCTTACGGATAGTGAGGGCGATGTGCAGGTGGACGGGGCCACCGTGTACAAGCGTGGTAGTACACGTCTCCCGGTCGCCCCGGCTACCCGCGAGCAGAGGCCGGTGATTAAACCTGAAGGAGATAGGTAAGTACATTTACCCTTTTTTAGCTTTTGCCTTCAAGTTTGTTCAAATATCTAATGCGTTGACCATATCATACTGCAGGGGATGGGTACACCCTCTTGGAGTCCGCAGGCCGAACTCCGTCCTTGGTGTGCTTTGCCGGACAAATTTCCCGGGGTTTGTCACGTTGCCTGGTGAGGGTCAGGTTCCTACACTAGGATTTTCCTGGGAGCACTATCAGGCTGCGCAGGCCCCGCCGGAGGAGATTATAGATGGTGTCTTGTGCCACACAAGGGCCGAGATGGTGATCAAGAGCTTTTGGGTAAATTATCCTTTTACGGAATCTAAAATTAACAATATAGCTAATTATTGTACTAATCGGTGTTTTCACGTTTGATTGCAGACCTTCTATAGGTGTGAGGATGGATATGAGGAGGAGGCGGCCAGGTTTCTCGAGGCCGAGTGTAGGCGGTTACTACAGAACTTGCGCCACGAGGCTCGGCCGCAGGCTATTCGAGATTACTACACCACGCGTGGTATTAAGAAGCAGAAGAAGGATTGTCGTGGAAAGTTTCTGAAGAAGGAGCAATACATGAAGGTAATTACCTATTCTTAAGTCCTTCTACGTAGTTTTCTTGATTTCATTCATAGGCGTAGCGTTGAAAATTCTTTCTAATAACTTATAGGTGCCCCCGAGATGGTGTGTGGATAAGATGGATTGTTGGGAGGCGTTGGTTGATGAGTGGTGCACAGACAGCTGGCGAGCCGTCCACGAGAATGCGAAGGATCGGCGTAGCCAAATGGTCGGTGTGCCACACCATCAAGGCAGCGCCAACTTACTTCAGTTTGGACGAAACTGCGTATGTGATTTGCTTCATGATTCATGCAATTCATTCTTGATGCTAATATTTTGTTCCTCTCTTTTAGGCACATCACAATAAGACTGAGATGCCACACTTGTACGACCTTTATGGCATGGCCCATACTGCCTCGTACAAGAAGGCGAAGGCATTCTCTGAGTCTGACCTGGATGATCCCAATAACTTCACCAACATACCATCCCACCAGAAGCTCGTGGCATACAGGGACGCGGGGAAGGGTACCAAAGGGGATGACTTTAACCCTAGCCAGGAACCTTTGGATCCAGAGCTGGTGATGATATCTGGTGGCAGGAGGCCCCATGGCTCGATAGCCATTGGAGATGGGATAATACGTTGTCCACTCACTCTTCCGGAGATCAAGGCGCGCCAGTCGAGCAGCTGTCTTGAGATAACGTGTCGTCCACGGCCAGTCGAACTTGCCATCGAGGTTAGTTGTACGGACTAAGAACACTTTCATCCAATTCATTATGTGTGTCACCATAGATCCTTACTGTGGTAACGAGGAATGGTGTTTCAGGCTGCTCTTCAGAAAGAGAGAGCGGCAAACCAGGCTGCTCTTGAGAAAGAGAGATTGGCAAGCCAGGCTGCTCTTCAGGCTGCTCTTGATGAGAGGGACCAGACCATGGCACGATTGCTTGAGGAGGAGAGGGCCAGGAATGAGGCGGGTCAAAGGGCCCTGTACGAGCTTTTTGTGGTATGTTTTTTTTCACATTAGACAAATCATGTGTGTAATGTGTGTTTCATTACTAACTAATACGACCCACTCTTCAGGGTCTATGCGAGAAGAGCGGTCAAGTCCCTCCACCGATGCCCGTCTTCTCTTCGATTGGCACGGTGAGTTTCATTATAAACTAGTATTAATAATTGAGTGTCATCATGCTAACTGAGACATTGCTAAATATCTTCTCTACAGAATAACTCCCGAGCGGCATCGCACGACCCTTCTCCAGGGCATCCGTCTCCAAACGAAGCTGCCACAAGCAACCGTGGTGTTTCTCCTCCTTGATGACCACTACGGTAAGTTTCTATTCTCCTCGTTCATATTATCCTTGCTTTAATTTCCCCAAAAAGACATAATTAGCCCATTTAGCTCCAAAATTCCATAATTAGGTAATTTAGCTCCAAGAACAGGAGAAGAGGAGAAGAGGAGAAGAAATAGGAAAAATGAAAAGAAAGAAGAAGAAGAAGAAGAAGAAGAGAAGAAGGAGAAGGAGGAGGAGGATAAGGAGGAGAAGGCCAAGGACCTTCTAGTCCTTCTCCTCCTCCTCCTCCTTCTCCTCCTTCTTCTTGATTTCTTCTTCTTCTCCTCCTACTCCTCTTTCTTCTCCTCTTTCATATTATCCTTGCTTTAATTTCCCCAACAATGACATAATTAGCCCATTTAGCTCCAAAATGCCATAATAACCTCAAAATGGCATAAGAACCTTGGTTAGCTCATGAATATTATATACTTAGCTTGTTTTCCTCTAAAATGGGATAATTAGCCCATTTAGCTCCAAAAAGACATAATTTGTAATTTAGCTCCAACAAGAGGAGAAGAGGAGAAGAAATAGGAAAAATGAAAAGAAAGAAGAAGAAGAAGAAGAAGAAGAAGAAGAGAAGAAGGAGAAGGAGGAGGAGGAGGAGAAGGAGAAGGCCAAGGACCTTCTAGTCCTTCTCCTCCTCCTCCTCCTCCTCCTTCTCCTCCTTGATTTCTTATTCTTCTCATCCTCCTCCTCTTTATTCTCCTCTTTCATATTATCCTTGCTTTAATTTCCCCAACAATGACATAATTAGCCCATTTAGCTCCAAAATACCATAATAAGCTCAAAATGGCATAAGAACCTTGGTTAGCTCATGAATATTATACACTTAGCTTGTTTTCCTCTAAAATGGGATAATTAGCCCATTTAGCTCCAAAAAAACATAATTAGGTAATTTAGCTCCAACAAGAGGAGAAGAGGAGAAGAAATAGGAAAAATGAAAAGAAAGAAGAAGAAGAAGAAGAAGAAGAGAAGAAGGAGAAGGAGGAGGAGGAGGAGAAGGCCAAGGACCTTCTAGTCCTTCTCCTCCTCCTCCTTCTCCTCCTTCTTCTTCTTCATTTCTTCTTCTTCTCCTCCTCCTCTTTCTTCTCATATTTCATATTATCCTTGATTTAATTTCCCCAACAAGGACATAATTAGCCCATTTAGCTCCAAAATACCATAATAAGCTCAAAATGGCATAAGAACCTTGGTTAGCTCATGAATATTATATACTTAGCTTGTTTTTCTCTACAATGGGATAATTAGCCCATTTAGCTCCAAAAAGACATAATTAGTTAATTTAGCTCCAACAAGAGGAGAAGAGGAGAATAAATAGGAAAAATGAAAAGAAAGAAGAAGAAGAAGAAGAAGAAGAAGAGAAGAAGGAGAAGGAGGAGGAGGAGGAGGAGAAGGACAAGGCCAAGGACCTTCTAGTCCTTCTCCTCCTCCTCCTTCTCCTCCTTCTTCTTGATTTCTTCTTCTTCTTCTCCTCCTCCTCTTTATTCTCCTATTTCATATTATCCTTGCTTTAATTTCCCCAACAATGACATAATTAGCCCATTTAGCTCCAAAATACCATAATAAGCTCAAAATGGCATAAGAACCTTGGTTAGCTCATGAATATTATATACTTAGCTTGTTTTCCTCTAAAATGGGATAATTAACCCATTTAGCTCCAAAAAGACATAATTAGGTAATTTAGCTCCAACAAGGGGAGAAGAGGAGAATAAATAGGAAAAATGAAAAGAAAGAAGAAGAAGAAGAAGAAGAAGAGAAGAAGGAGGAGGAGGAGGAGAAGGAGAAGGCCAAGGACCTTCTAGTCCTTCTCCTCCTCCTCCTTCTCCTCCTTCTCCTCCTTCTTCTTGATTTCTTCTTCTTCTCCTCCTCCTCCTATTTATTCTCCTCTTTCATATTATTCTTGCTTTAATTTCCCCAACAATGACATAATTAGCCCATTTAGCTCCAAAATACCATAATAAGGTCAAAATGGCATAAGAACCTTGGTTAGCTCATGAATATTATATACTTAGCTTGTTTTCCTCTAAAATGGGATAATTAGCCCATTTAGCTCGAAAAAGACATAATTAGGTAATTTAGCTCCAACAAGAGGAGAAGAGGAGAAGAAATAGGCAAAATGAAAAGAAAGAAGAAGATGAAGAAGAAGAAGAGAAGAAGGAGAAGGAGGAGGAGGAGGAGGAGAAGGAGAAGGCCAAGGACCTCCTAGTCCTTCTCCTCCCCCTCCTTCTCCTCCTTCTCCTTGATTTATTCTTCTTCTCCTCCTCCTCCTCTTTCTTATCCTCTTTCATATTATCCTTGCTTTAATTTCCCCAACAATGACATAATTAGCCCATTTAGCTCCAAAATACCATAATAAGCTCAAAATGGCATAAGAACCTTCGTTAGCTCATGAATATTATATACTTAGCTTGTTTTCCTCTAAAATGGGATAATTAGCCCATTTAGCACCAAAAAGACATAATTAGGTAATTTAGCTCCAACAAGAGGATAAGAGGAGAAGAAATAGGCAAAATGAAAAGAAAGAAGAAGAAGAAGAATAAGAAGAAGAAGAGAAGAAGGAGAAGGAGGAGGAGGAGGAGGAGAAGGAGAAGGCCAAGGACCTTCTAGTCCTTCTCTTCCTTCTTGCTTTCTTCTTCTTCTCATCCTCCTCCTCTTTATTCTCCTCTTTCATATTATCCTTGCTTTAATTTCCCCAACAATGACATAATTAGCTCCAAAATACCATAATAAGCTCAAAATGGCATAAGAACCTTGGTTAGCTCATGAATATTATATACTTAGCTTGTTTTCCTCTAAAATGGGATAATTAGCCCATTTAGCTCCAAAAAGACATAATTATGTAATTTAGCTCCAACAAGAGGAGAAGAGGAGAATAAATAGGCAAAATGAAAAGAAAGAAGAACAAGAAGAATAAGAAGAAGAAGAGAAGAAGGAGAAGGAGGAGGAGGAGGAGGAGAAGGAGAAGGCCAAGGACCTTCTAGTCCTTCTCCTCCTTCTTCTTGATTTCTTCTTATTCTCCTCCTCCTCCTCTTTATTCTTCCCTTTCATATTACCCTTGCTTTACTTTCCCCAACAATGACATAATTAGCCCATTTAGCTCCAAAATACCATAATAAGCTCAAAATGGGATAAGAACCTTGGTTAGCTCGTGAATATTATATACTTAGCTTGTTTTCCTCTAAAATGGGATAATTAGCCCATTTAACTCCAAAAAGACATAATTAGGTAATTTAGCTCCAACAAGAGGAGAAGAGGAGAAGAAATAGGCAAAATGAAAAGAAAGAAAGAAGAAGAAGAAGAGAAGAAGGAGAAGGAGGAGGAGGAGCAGGAGAAGGAGAAGGCCAAGGACCTTCTAGTACTTCTCCTCCTCCTCCTTCTCCTCCTTCTCCTCCTTCTTCTTGATTTCTTCTTCTTCTCCTCCGCCTCCTCTTTCATATTATCCTTGCTTTAATTTCCCCAACAATGACATAATTAGTCCATTTAGCTCCAAAATACCATAATAAGCTCAAAATGGCTTAAGAACCTTTGTTAGCTCATGAATATTATATACTTAGCTTGTTTTCCTCTAAAATGGGATAATTTTCCCATTTAGCTCCAAAAAGACATAATTAGGTAATTTAGCTCCAACACGAGGAGAAGAGGAGAATAAATAGGCAAAATGAAAAGAAAGAAGAAGAAGAAGAAGAAGAAGAAGAAGAGAAGAAGGAGAAGGAGGAGGAGGAGGAGGAGAAGGAGAAGGCCAAGGACCTTCTAGTCCTTCTCCTCCTTCTTAATTTCTTGTTCTCCACCTCCTCCTCCTCCTCCTCTTTCTTCTCCTCTTTCATATTATCCTTGCTTTAATTTCCCCAACAATGACATAATTAGCCCATTTAGCTCCAAAATACCATAATAAGCTCAAAATGGCATAAGAACCTCCGTTAGCTCATGAATATTATATACTTAGCTTGTTTTCCCCTAAAATGGGATAACTAGCCCATTTAGCTCCAAAAAGACATAATTAGGTAATTTAGCTCCAACAAGAGGAGAAGAGGAGAAGAAATAGGCAAAATGAAAAGAAAGAAGAAGAAGAAGAAGATGAAGAAGAGAAGAAGGAGAAGGAGGAGGAGGAGGAGGAGAAGGAGAAGGCCAAGGACCTTCTAGTCCTTCTCCTCCTCCTCCTTCTCCTCCTTCTCCTCCTACTTGATTTCTTATTCTTCTCATCCTCCTCCTATTTCTTCTCCTCTTTCATGTTATCCTTTCTTTAATTTCCCCAACAATGACATAATTAGCCCATTTAGCTCCAAAATACCATAATAAGCTCAAAATGGCATAAGAACCTTCGTTAGCTCATGACTATTATATACTTAGCTTGTTTTCCTCTAAAATGGGATAATTAGCCCATTTAGCTCCAAAAAGACATAATTAGGTAATTTAGCTCCAACAAGAGGAGAAGAGGAGAAGAAATAGGCAAAATTAAAAGAAAGAAGAATAATAATAAGAAGAAGAGAAGAAGGAGAATGAGGAGGAGGAGGAGGAGAAGGAGAAGGCCAAGGACCTTCTAGTCCTTCTCCTCCTTCTTCTTGATTTCTTCTTCTTCTCCTCTTTATTCTCCTCTTTCATATTATCCTTGCTTTAATTAGCCCATTTAGCTCCAAAATGCCATAATAAGCTAAAAATGGCATAAGAACCTTGGTTAGCTCATGAATATTATATTCTTAGCTTGTTTTCCGCTAAAAATGACATAATTAGCTGAAAAACATCATATTTTGTTCTTCTTCTGACTTTCTTATTCACATTTTTGCAGATTGGATATACTATATGCATGGAAGCTGGCATTCATGGAGTTGAACAATGTCGATGGATGAACTTTATATGTATATCATCTAGTTTTTATTTGAGTTGATGAACAATGTCGAACTATATGTATATGTATATATGGATAAACAGTGCAATACTTTGTATGTTGGTTCTTTCGATATATGGGGATGTACATTGATTTATATGTATATCATATATGTGTGGTGAATTATATATATGTGTTGGCAAGTGTATGTGTGGTGAACTATATATCATATATGTCTGGTGAATTATATAAATGTGATGTCAAATATATATATATATATATATATATATATATATATATATATATATATGTGCTGTGAAATAATATAAAACAAAAAGCAGGTACTATATGGGCTCTTTGCCATCTGCCAGCTGATGGCAAAGACCTGTGCCATCAGCTGGTAGATGGCAAAGGTGCCACATGGCACCCAGCTGTGCATCCTGGGGTGTCTATATAGGCTCTTTGCCGTCTGCCTCCAGGGTGGGCAGACGGCAAAGAAGAGGGCACAGAGGAGGGGGGGAGGAGGAGGCAGACGACAAAGAGTGGAGGGGGGGGAGGAGGAGGAGGCAGACGATAAAGATAAAGGGGGAGGCAGACGACAAAGAGTGGAGGGGTGGGGGAGGAGGAGGCAGACGGCAAAGATAAAGGGGGAGGCAGACGACAAAGAGTGGAGGGGGGGAGGAGGAGGAGGCAGACGACAAAGATAAAGGGGGAGGCAGACAGCAAATCCTCCGTTAACCCCTAATGGAGGCAACGCCTGTCGGCTGCCGTCTCGAGCACTTTGCCGACTGCTACTAAGGAAAGCTGACGGCAAAGAGCTTTGCCGTCCGCTTTGGGGGGACAGACGGCAAAGAAGGTCCTATGCCGTCGTAGGCTGACGCAGAAATTTTGCCGGCCGTGAGATTCTTTGCCGTCTGTTATTTTGTCTTTGCCGTCCGGGATTTTGTCTTTGCCGTCTGTGATGGCAGACGACAAAGAAGGTGATTCCTGTAGTGTAACTACTCCTGGACGTCACCGACCTCCACGTAGCAGGCACCGTCGGGGTAGCAGTCGTCGTCAGCGGGATACGTCATCTCCTGGGCTCCATCATCTCGTCGCAACAACGAAACAAGGGGAAAAATGGGGAGCAAAGCAACGATGATTACTCATCCAAAGTACTTGCAAGACTGACATCACAACTATGCTAAGTTATGCATGAGTATCAAAGAAAGGGGTTATATGTGGACTGACTGCAGCAATGCGAGAAAAGAGAGAGAAGGCCTAGTCCTATCGAAGACTAGCATCTTCAGGGGTCTTGCAACAATAGACGAGAGTAGAGCAAGTAGCACAATTAATAGTCATATTGTTGCAGCAATATTAATATGAGGTCACCCCCAGAGATTCTCCCTCGACTCCCTGCGAGGAAGCAATCCCGGAGCAAACATTCCAGTTAAGTAACAATTGTAGTTGTATAAGATCGGGGCACAACTCCAAATCTCCTGTAACCGTGGACACGACTATCCGAATAGTTTATTTTTCCCGTGCAGGGGTGCACCAAGTTTCCTGTCACACTTGAATAAACTCTAGCCGGCCACACTTTCCTGGTGAAAGGATCGATATGGTTGACTAGAGGGGGGGTGAATAGGCAACTACCAATTTTTAGCTTTTCTTAACAAGTTAGAGATAGCAACATAAAGGTTCTCTAAATTAACAACTAGGTGAGCAACCTATATGATGCTAACTACCATGACAACTAGTGCAAGCAAGAAATACACTACAACAATAATATTCACAAAGTAAAGGTAAGAGATAACCGCAAGTGGCACCGGTGAAGACGAGGATGTGTTACCGAAGTTCCTCCCCTTTGACAGGAAGTACGTCTCCGTTGGAGCAGTGTGGAGGCACAATGCTCCCCAATAAGCCACTAGGGCCACCGTATTCTCCTCACGCCCTCACACAATGCGAGGCGCCGTGATTCCACTATTGGTGCCTTTGAAGGCGGTGACTGAACCTTTACAAACAAGGTTGGGGCTATCTCCATACAAAGCTTGGAGGCTCCCAATGAGACCACAGAGCTTCACCATAATGGAATGTGGCTCCGGGGTGACCTCAACCGTCTAGGGTGCTCAAACACCCAAGAGTAACAAGATCCGCAAGGGATTAGTGGGGGAATCAAATATCTCTTGGTGGAAGTGTAGATCGTGGTCTTCTCAACCAATCCCTAGGAAATCAACAAGTTTGATTGACTAGGGATAGAGATCGGGCACGAATGAGCTTATGAGCAACAATGGAGTCTCAGTTGGTAAAATGTAGAGTTCTTGGAGTGGAAGAACCCTCTATATAGTGGGGGAACAAATCCAACTGTTACCCCCCACTTACAGCACCCGTAGCACGGTACTACCGCTAGAGAGCAGTGGTACTACCGCTAGAGAGTAGTGGTACTACCGCTGCCCCTAGCGGTACTACCGCTAGCCAGGAGCGGTACTACCGCTTGCCCTAGCGGTACTACCGCTAGGCAAGGAGCGGTACTACCGCTTGGTAGGCACATAACCACGGTAGTAAAGATATTACTACCGGGCATACCACCGTTGGGAAAGTATGCGCCAAAAGTCTGACGAAGCGACAGAGATTACAGCCGCCCAGAGAGAGATGCTACCGCCCCTGAAGCGGTACTACCGCCCCCCTGGAGCGATACTATCGCCATGCAAGCAGTACTACTGCTCTGCAAGCGGTACTACCGCTCGACTTTCTGCACACGCAGGAAGAGAACAGGTTGGAGCTCCATTGCTGCAGGGGAAAGGTGTGGTGGAAAGAAAAAGTGTGTGTGCGTGTGTTGATTCCACCCAAACCTTTGTGACGCGGACCCCCTCTTAATAGTACGACTTTCCTATGACTCAAAACCACCAAATAGAACCGTAGAAGCCACCGTGCTTCAAAAACATCGAGGGGCGCCAAATCGTCTTGTGCCTTGCCATGTATTATTTGAAATGCTCAATGCACACGATTAGTCCGCAGAGGTACTGTCATCAATCACCAAAATCACTTAGGAAGAAATATGCCCTAAGAATCTCCCCCTTTTTGGTGAATTGATGAAAATACCAGATTTGCACAAAAGCGAATATAATGAAGACATATGCAAACCCAAAGTCTATTAACTAGAGACCGGCTCCCGCTGGATGTGTGCATGTTTAGAGTAGTGCTATGAACAACAAAGCACACAATCCAAGGAAAAGCACCCCCCTAGAAATCATAGATGGATACTCCTTGAAACGACCTGATAGAACACTAAGTAAGGAAGCAAGGTATAGCATGTGAGCATAAAGATAAGGGCACAAGATAAATGAACTCACAAGCTAACATGTAGGGAGACAATAAAGATAATATAGGAATAGCATATGTCTCACACCATATGACTAAGAGTCTCACACACATAATAAACCATCCAACACGATAAAACCAGCCAAGTTCAGCAAAGAGAGACTCAGAAAATAACGATAAACCAACAAAAAATCCCTACACTCTCCCGCCTTTTGCATCAGGACACCAAAAAGGCAGAGAGGACACCTACGACATAGGCGGTAGCTCAGCCATCGGACTCCTCATTAGTGTCCTCCACAACCTCCTCATCAGTCTCCTCCTCAGCCCCCTCATCAGACTCCTCCTGATCAAACACAACCCACTGTAGGTCTCTCGCCTTCAGCCAATCAGCCTCTAGAGTGATGACCTCCTCAGATCCGCTCGAGAAGTGCACGTCAAGATTCCTCATGATACGATTATCCCTCTAACGACTCTCCTTCTGGGCCACATGAGTCATGTAGTGCCCCTTCGCCTGCATGCAGAATACAGTCCTCATCCGGTCCTTCAGCTTCTTGGCCCAAGATGGCTCAATAGAAGAACGTGTATGTGTGTCAGGGCTGCTCTCATCCTCAGTAGTAGCATCAGTATCAGCCTCCTCATCCTCAGTCTCCATGCGATCAGGAGCACGTGAAGTGGAGGTGTTGGCCCACTTGTTCTTCTGGCGCAGCTTGATGGCCTCATGGCTGATACACTCAGTGGCAGGGAAGGCCATGTGAGGAAGGGACTAAGACCACTTCTTCTTGATGAAGTAGTACAAGTAAGCCCCATAGATGGGGACCTTATGGTTGAGCACTGACATCTGAAGCTCGCACCACATCACATGAGACACATCGAGTGGGCCAGAATTCCTCGTCCTTCCCTGCTCACACATAAGGAGCATGTCCATCAAATAAGAATGCACTTGGTCTTTGTTGACAACCCGAGGAAACAGAGTCTTGCGGAAGATCCTATGCATGGCATCCAAGAAGGTGTTGAGCACATTCTTCTTGATGTAGAAGGGCAACAACTTGTCCTTTGGGGTAGCATCAGAGTTGGCATGAGGGCGCAAACCAACAGGTGTAAGTAGCCCCTCGTCACGGATATGCAGAAGCTTCATAAACTCATCCCAAGTGCCAGACAACCTCTCTCCACCAGTGATCCAGATCATAGTACGAGCCTCATCAGAATGAAAGTGGACAGAGACAAAGAACTGTGCCACTACCTCTGGATCAAAGTCAAAGTGAAAGGAGATGAGGTCCTCAATACCCAGTTGTTGTACCATGTTCAGAGCTTCTCCAAAATATGCAAGGTTCTTCTGGAGATGGTTAAGATCAATACAGTGCACCTGAACAAAGTTGTTCTTCTTAGTCTGGATGACATCTTGATAGATCATTGCTTGCTGCTTTGACCAGTATAGCTCACAACCCTTGATCTGAGTCCTCTCATTTGCATAGGGATTGCTCTTTCTGCGAGCCACAAATTCCGCAAGAGACATAGTATCATAGTCAACATTGGCCTCCTTGTCCTTGGATGTAGTCCGCTTGACATTGCGCTTCAGGGGGTTGGAACCTTCTGAAACATCGGGGTTGCGGTACCTCTTGGACTGTGTGTCACAAGCCTGGTTTGAGCGACGGGAGCCACCACCTGTGACATGCAACACAAACACAAGAAAACGACAGAAAGAAGTCATGCCAAAGTCCAGAACACAAGAGAAAATTCAGATGAAAACAGATCAGATCATGCATACAGGGTACAACGAGTACCGCTTTCTGACAACAGTAGTACCGCTTGCAGAGCGGTAGTACCGCGTGGTTACAAATCTCACAGTGGTGCTGCAGATTTGATACAACCGGAGACCCAAACTATGCATAATCTATTCAACTAAACACAATGTAACACTCTCAAGTGCTCTCCTCCCATCCATGCAAGAAAGAAAATTGTGCCATAACAATGGAGGCAATGCACCAAGCCCCTAACCCTAGAAACATGAAAACCAAATGAAGAGAAGGAGGATAGGGGCGGTACCGGGATCCATGGCACAAGGAGGAGGAAGGGGGTGATCCCTTCAAATGGTACGGAAGGAGAAGAGCCGGGGAGGGAGATCCCCTTCGGTGTGTTTTGAGAGAAAGAGAGAGAACTCCACGGGAGAGAAAGAAGATGGGAATAAAAAATGTCTCCCCTGTTTAAATACCCCCCATGGCACGGGTAGAGCGGTAGTACCGCTTGTCATCGTCGTAGTACCGCTTGCAGCGGTAGTACCGCTCCCCCTGAGGTAGTAAAAACTCTAAAAGTGGTAGTACCACTGCCAGAGCAGTGATACGTCTCTGTCGTATCTACTTTTCCGAACTCTTTTGCCCTTGTTTTGGACTCTAATTTGCATGATTTGAATGGAACTAACCCGGATTGACGCTGTTTTCAGCAGAATTGCCATGGTGTTGTTTTTGTGCAGAAATAAAAGTTATGGGAATGTCCTGAAAATTTATGGAGATTTTTTCTGGAATAAAAGAAAAATACATGTGCAAAGATCCACCACAGGAGGTGGACCAGTGGGCCACAAGCCCACAGGCCGCGGCCACCCCCTGGCCCGCCGTGAGGGCTTGTGGGGCCCATGTGGCTCCACCGCCCCCAAACTCAGCTCTATATCTTCCGTCTCACCCGGAAAAAAAAATCAGAGAGAACGTTTCATCGCGTTTTGCGATACGGAGGCGCCGCCACATCCCGTTCTTCATCTAGAGGGCAGATCTGGAGTCCGTTTCGGGCTCCGGAGAGGGGAAATCGTCGCCATTGTCATCATCAACCTTCATCCATCGACAATTCCATGATGCTCTTCATCGTTCGTGAGTAATCTCATCGTAGGCTTGCTGGACGGTGATGAGTTGGATGAGATCTATCATGTAATCAAGTTAGTTTTTGACGGGGATTGATCCCTAGTATCCACTATATTCTAGATTGATGTTGCTACTACTTGGCTATGCTTAATGCTTGTCACTAGGGCCAGAGTGCCATGATTTCAGATCTGAACCTATTATGTTGTCGCCAATATATGTGTGTTTTAGATCCTCTCTTGTAAGTTGTAGTCACCTACTATGTGTTATGACCCGGCAACCCCGGAGTGACAATAGTCGGAACCACTCCCGGAGATGACCATAGTATGAGGAGTTCATGTATTCACCGCGTGTTAATGCGTTGGTCCGGTTCTTTATTAAAAGGTGAACCTTAATATCCCGTAGTTTCCATTAGGACCCCGCTGCAGATGGATAATAGATGTCATGCAAGTTCTGTTCCCTAAGCACGTATGACTATATACGGAATACATGTCTACATTAGATTGACGAACGGAAGCTAGTTACTTATCTCTCCGTGTTATAGCTGTTACATGATGAATCACATCCGTCATACTCATCCATCACCGATCCACTGCCTACGAGTCTTTTACTACTGGTCCTCGCTATGTTACTTTGTCTAGGCTTGTCCCTTGCTACAAAATGGATTGGGCCACTTTGTTGCTACTGTTGCTACTGCTGTTACTCTGCTGCTGCTGCTACTGCTGTTCCTTGCTACTTCGTTGTTACTTGTTGCAAGATCCTTTTTTGTCAACGTTGTCGGGGAAGAATAGTTCTCCGTCCACGGGCAACTTACTGGCGCCATTGATACAACAGTTAGGAATAGTATGCTGTCAACAGATTGTTTCTGGCACCGTTGCTATCATACCACTTTGCTACTGATACTTTGTTTGCAGACACTAATCTTTCAGGTGTGGTTGAATCTGACAAACTCAACTGCTTATACTTGAGAATATTCTTTCGCTTCCCCTTGTGTGAACCAACAAATTTGGGTTGAATACTCTACCCTCGAAAACTGTTGCGATCCCCTACACCTGTGGGTTATCAAGGCTTTTTCTGGTGCCGTTGCCGGGGAAGCACAACTATATTCTCTGAGTCACTTGGGATTGACGTCTGCTGATCACTATGAGGAATCTGAAAGATCCAAGAACTAAAATCTTGCCTTCCACTACGAGGAGAGGTAAGGAATTGCCATCTAGCTCTGCACTTGATTCACCTTCAGTTTTGTGTAAGTTTGCGACTTTGCCTCGTGCTAGAAATCTTGATATGTCACCTGTGCTTGATGATGCTACATCTGCTGCCCATGATGCTATGCTTGATACTATGCCTGATGATGCTATGCTTAATACTATGCCTGATGATGCTATGCTTGATACTATGCCTGATGATGCTATGCTTGATACTATGCCTGATGATGCTATGCCTGATACTGCTTTGCCACTTGGTGCCCTTGATGCACATATTGCTAGAGTTGCTGCTAGACGTGATGATACTTCTGAAACTGCTAATACTATTGAAGTAGAACCTGCTACTATGCCTGAATTGCCTGTTATGCCTAATACGCGCTATTTTATGGAGGGAGAGATAGCTGAGGACTTTCTTGCGTGTAAGGATAGCTATGATGTTGAGAATTTACTGCGCAAGTGGAAAGAAAAATCTCTGAACGCTAGGATGAAATACGACCTGAAGTTTGCCACTTCGCCTATCTTTGTGACCGATAAGGATTATGAATTCTTTGTCGACCCTGAGTTAATCACTCTAGTCGAATCTGATCCTTTTCACGGTTATGAGTCTGAAACGGTTGTAGCCCATCTTACCAAACTGCACGATATAGCCACCCTATTCACTAGTGAGGAAAAGATCCGCCACTACTACATGCTCAAGTTGTTTCCTTTCTCGCTAAAGGATGATGCTAAGACCTGGTTCACTTCTCTTGCTCCTGGTTGTGGGCGTAGCCCCCAGGCTATGGTCTACTACTTCTCTGAAAAATATTTCCCTGCCGATAAGAAGCAAGCTGCCTTGCAAGAAATATACAACTTTGCTCAAGCTGAAGAAGAGAGTATCCCACAAGTTTGGGGGAGGCTCATCCATCTACGGAATGCTTTGCCTGATCACCCTCTTGAGAAGAATGAAATACTTGATATCTTCTATAATGGACTTACCCTGCTTCCAAAGACCATCTAGAGAGTTGTGCCGGTTGTGTTTTTAGGGAACGAACTGTAGAACAAGCTGAGATTCTATTGAATAACATCTTGTGCAATGAGAATGCTTGGACTATTCCTGAACCACCTCCTTAGCCAACTCCAAAGAAAAGAGGTATTCTATTCCTCAGTCCTGAAGATATGCAAGAAGCCAAGAAATCTATGCGAGAGAAAGGCATTAAATCTGAAGATGTCAAAAATCTACCACCTATCGAAGAGATCCATGGTCTAGATAACCCGATACATGTAGTAGAAGTAAATTCTCTACGTAGGTTTGATGATAGTGATATTCCTTTTGATAAACCTGCTAGCTTATGCATGGATGAATTTGATAACTTCGTTGCCAAACAACAGAGTTTCAATGATTATGTTAGCAGACAATTGGAATGGAATGCTCGTATGCTTAGTCATTTAAGTGCTTGCGTGGACAGAAATGTCAATGATCTTAAGCTTCTGAGTAAACATGGCTCTATGGTTACTACTCAAGTAGAACAAGTACTTAAAGCTCAAAAAGACTTGCTCAATGAGTTGAATGACAATTTTGTTAGAGTCGTTACTAGAGGCGGTAGAATGACCCATGAACCTCTGTATCCTGAGGGACATCCGAAGAGAATTGAACAAGATTCTCAAGGAGTTAGCACTGATGCACCTAGTCATCCTAGAAAGAAGAAGGAAGATGATAGGAACCTGCACGCTAGCAACCCTGTTGCTGCTACACCCGAGAGTCCAAACGATGCCTCTGTCTCTGATGCTGAAACACAATCTGGTGACGAACATGAGCCTAATGATGATATCAATAGTGATGTTCATGCCGATGCTCAACCTAGCAATGAAAAGGATGTGAAGATTGAACCTAGTGTTGATCTTGATAACCCACAGCCTAAGAATAAGAGATACGATAAGAATGACTTTGCTGCTAGGAAGTATGGTAAAGAAAGGGAGCCATGGGTTCAGAAACCCATGCCCTTTCCTCCCAAACCATCCAAGAAAAAGGATGATGAGGATTTTGAGCGATTTGTTGAGATGATTAGACCTGTCTTTCTGCAGATGTGTTTGACAGATATGCTCAAAATGTCCCCGTATGCTAAGTACATGAAAGATATTGTGACTAATAAGAGGAGGATACTTGAGGTTGAGATTTCCACCATGCTTGCTAATTATACCTTCAAGGGTGGAACTCCTAAGAAACTAGGTGATCCCGGTGTGCCCACTATACCTTGCTCCATTAAAGGAAACTACGTAAGAACTGCGTTATGTCACCTTGGAGCCGGTGTTAGTGTTATGCCTCTCTCTCTTTATCGTAGACTTGAACTGGATAAGTTGACACCCACTGAAATCTCTCTGCAAATGGCCGACAAATCAACTGCTTTCCCTATCGACATTTGCGAGGATGTACTTATTGTGGTTGCTAACACCACTATCTTAACAGACTTTGTTATCTTGGATATTCCCGAGGACGTTGCCATGGCTGTCATCCTCGGAAGACCCTTTTTAAACACTGCAGGGGCTGTTATAGATTCCAACAAAGGCAATGTCACTTTCCATGTCAATGGTAATGAGCATACGGTGCACTTTCCGAAGAAACAATATCGAGTACATTGCATCAATGCTATCGAAAAAACTTCATCGATTCTTATTGGGAGCTTTGAATGCCCTATTCCTCGTGTCAAGATGAAGTATGATTTACTTGTTGGGGAGATACATATCCCCATTGAGGTAACCTAGTGACTATTCGAAAATTCTCCGTCTTCTTTTGCGATTCGAAAAGTTTTGTCGAGGGGATTTGATCAACCTCATTGGCGGATTTTCTTTCGATGACCATGAGATGGATGAATCGAGGAGTCACAAACCTCTGTTTTAAGCTTTCACCTTCGTTTGCTTAGAAGAAAAATGATAGATTTAGATTAGTTTTCTCTGTTTTCTGTTGTAGCGTCCGGTAGAAAAGTACCCCGAAAATAAAAGTTCTCCGAACGTCCTGAAAATCATGTATGATTTTTTCTGGATTTTTTGAAAAATACTGGGACAAAGAGTCTATCTGGGGGCCACACCAGTGGGCCACAAGCCCTAGGGGCGCGGGCACCCCCAAGCCGCGTCACCCAGGCTTGTGGGGGCCCACAAGCACCCCCTCCACTCATTCTTGCTCTCATCTGGTTCTCCTACCTCCAGAAAAAATCGTTTCGCAGCTCAAACCCGTGTTCTTGCTCCTCTTGCTGGGATTTTCGATCTCTTTGCTCAAATCCCCATTCTCCGAACTGTTTTGGGGAAATTACTCCTTGGTAAGTGACTCCTCCATTGGTCCAATTAGTTTCTGCTCTAGTGCCTTATACTCCGCGTATTTTTGCTGCCTTGGTGACCATGTTCTTGAGCTTTGCATGCTGATTCTAGCTGGTCCCAAGTAGATTTGATGCGTAATATGGTCTTTAGGCACTTGTTGGAGTAGTTGCTACGAGTTTCGTTGAGCCTTATTCACTTTTCCTTAGAGTCACTAAAAATTTCAGAAATTTTCAGAGATAGAAAAGGGAAAAGATGAGGAGGTTCTTAAGAGGCTCGTCAAGCCGTGACCCCAAGGATGATGGGAGTGAGAAGAAACCCAAGTATTTGGTCCCTCGAGTGGCAGAAGTTCGAGCGTGCGAGTGGCCAAGTGACGTGTTCTTACACGCCGCTGGAATTTATGAGGACTTTTATCACTTGGTGGAGAACGCAGGCCTTACCTCCTTCGTAGAAGATAAGTGTTTGCAATACCTCCTCCTCACTAATATCTTCGTACAAAGCTTTAACTTCTATCCAAGGAAGAATCCTCCTATGGTTGAGTTTGAACTTTATGATATCCCCCAGCTCATGTCACTCCAGGATTTTTGCAATGTTTGCAAATTACCTTACGTTGGGGATATTCATGAACCTCGTCCACGGGACTTGGAAGCTTTCATCGGTACTATTGCTGTAGGAGAGGGGAGAGGAGTGTCTTGCGCTAGAGCTGCTAGCATTCATTTTCCCATGCTTAGGTACTTCTCATTATTTGTGGGAAAATGTTTGATTGGCCGTGGGAAGGCTGGGTCACTTAGTTCCCCAGATCTTGCGGTCTTGCGCGAAGCCCTTTATAACGATAAAACTTATAGCTTGGGCGCTATAGTAGCTCAACGGTTGAACCTGAACCGTTCTAAGGGTGTTGTCTATGGAGGTATCTATGCTACCCGTCTTGCCAGACACTTTGAGATACCCATTAGACTAGAGGAGGAAGAAGAGGTTCTTCTTCCCGAGAGATATCTAGATTATGATAGCATGGTTCGCCATGACTTTCTTGATAGAGATAGAAATAGAAGGATGATATATAACCTGGTATTTAGTCAGGGTACTCGTGAGACTATTACCTTGCCTGCTCCTTCTTTGTTAAATCTTCATGCATGCAGGTACACTATTATGCCCTCGGACATCTACGCATATTGGGGATTGTCCCAACCACAGGTGCCCGTGACCGAGCTGCCAGTCGAGTACCAGATGCCAATTTATCAGTGGGAGCCAGAGGAGGTCACACAGGAGTGGCATCCTCAGTCCACTCCGGAGTACCCCGGAGCTGGTTATTTCCCACCCTGGGAGTAGACCAACTTAGGCCAAAAGCCTAAGCTTGGGGGAGTACGTGTTCTCACCGACTTTACATTCTTGCTTAATTATGCTGTCACTTGTGTTTGCGTGCAGATTCCAGCTTTAGTCCAATGCACGAGCACGCTTATTATTGTTCACATCATTCGGTCGTGCAAGTGAAAGGCAATAATGACGGTATATGATGAAGTGACCGAGCCTGGAAAAGCTGGTATGAACTCGATCTATTTTGTTTTTGTAAATATGACTAGCTCATCATGCCCGATTCAGCTTTGTTGTGAGAGAAACATGTTTGCAATGACAACTTAGAGATCATAGTTGCTTATGCCATGCTTATTTAACTAGGAGCTTATAATGGTTTGTCTTGGTTGCCAACATGAATGTTGAGATGACTATGATGTAGTATGATAGAATGGTATCCTCCTTTGAGTGTTTCAAGTGGCTTGACTTGGCGCATGTTCACGCATGTAGTTGAAACAAAATCAACATAGCCTCTATGATGTCCATGTTCATGGTGATTTATGTCCTACCCATGCTTGCACTCAATGTTAGTTAATCTCAATGCATTTTGATGACTGTTGTTGCTCTCTAGTTGGTCGATTCCCAGTCTTTTGCTAGCCTTCACTTGTACTAAGCGGGAATACTGCTTGTGCATCCACTTCCATAAACCCAAAGTTGTTCCATATGAGTCCACCATACCTACCTATGTGCGGTATCTACCTGCTGTTCCAAGTAAATTTGCATGTGCCACTCTCTAAACCTTCAAGAAATAATCTGTTTTTCATGCCCGAACCACTCATGTGGTGACAGGGGGCTATTGGTATCTTCCGTGCTAGGCGTGTTATCCTCGATATGTGTTTATTTACTATCATTCACGAGAAAGGGGCCGGTAATTGGAATTCCGAGTTCCATGCTCAAATCGAAAAGATAATTGCAAACAAAACTCCCCCAGGATTGATGTTGGTATGGACGGTACCCGAGGATTCGACTAGCCGTGGAGTGTGATTGATTGGTGGTGGGGGAGTCAAAACTTTACTTTTCTGTTTGGGAACCGCCTATAGCATGTGTAGTGTGGAAGATGTTGAAAACTCTTAGTCATTGCGTTGACAATGAAAGCATGCCACCCAGAATTATTTTCTCTGTTTTCAAAGCTTGAGCTCTGGCACCTCTGCAAATCAATGCTTCCCTCTACGAAGGGCCTGTCTATTTATGTTCCTATTGAGTCATCCTCCTCTTACAAAAGCACCAATTAGAGAGCACCTCTGTCATTTTTATGCTTTGCTTTTAACTGTGTTCAGTATGACTATGACTGGATCTTCATTGCCTTGAATTACAATGTTTAGTCAGCCCTTGGTTTTTTAAGGTGCTCTGTATTTATGTTTTGCGGTCTCAAAAAGAGCTAGCGAGATACCATCTATTCGTACTGCTTCATGTTGTTTTGATTGAAGTGTTGACGTTTGAGGCTTATTATTATTTGCTCGCTAGTTGATTATGCCATTGATATGAGTTTACCGTGAGACCTAGATGTCATGTGCTTATGTGGTTTGCTTGTGATCTTGCTAAAATTCTAGTTGTGAGTTAGACATAGTTGCAACAACAAGATCAAACAGAGTTCGTCAAAGTTTTTATTTTGTCTCTTTCAGTTTGTCAACTGAATTGCTTGAGTACAAGAAAGGCTTTAAGCTTGGGGGAGTTGATACGTCTCCGTCGTATCTACTTTTCCGAACTCTTTTGCCCTTGTTTTGGACTCTAATTTGCATGATTCGAATGGAACTAACCCGGACTGACGCTCTTTTCAGCAGAATTGCCATGGTGTTGTTTTTGTGCAGAAATAAAAGTTCTCGGAATGTCCTGAAAATTTCGGAGATTTTTTCTGGAATAAAAGAAAAATACCTACGCAAAGATCCACAAGAGGAGGTGGACCCATGGGCCACAAGCCTACAGGCCGCGGCCACCCACCTGGTCACGCCGTGAGGGCTTGTGGGGCCCACGTGGCTCCACCGCCCCAAACTCAGCTCTATATCTTCCGTCTCGCCCGAAAAAAAATCATAGAGAAGGTTTCATCGCGTTTTGTGATACGGAGGTGCCGCCACATCCCGTTCTTCATCTCGAGGGCAGCTGTGGAGTCCGTTTTGGGCTCCGGAGAGTTGAAATCGTCGCCATCATCATCATCAACCTTATTCTATCGACAATTCCATGATGCTCTTCATCGTTTGTGAGTAATCTCATTGTAGGCTTGCTGGACGGTGATGAGTTGGATGAGATCTATCATGTAACTGAGTTAGTTTTTGACGGGGATTGATCCCTAGTATCCACTATGTTCTAGATTGATGTTGCTACTACTTGGCTATGCTTAATGCTTGTCACTAGGGCCCGAGTGCCATGATTTCAGATCTGAACCTATTATGTTGTCGCCAATATATGTGTGTTTTAGATCCTATCTTGCAAGTTGTAGTCACCTACTATGTGTTATGACCCGGCAACCCCGGAGTGACAATAGCCGGAACCACTCCCGGAGATGACCATAGTATGAGGAGTTCATGTATTCACCGCGTGTTAATGCGTTGGTCCGGTTCTTTATTAAAAGGAGAACCTTACTATCCCGTAGTTTCCATTAGGACCCCGCTGCCACGGGAGGGATGGACAATAGATGTCATGCAAGTTCTTTTCCCTAAGCACGTATGACTATATACGGAATACATGCCTACATTAGATTGACGAACGGGAGCTAGTTACTTATCTCTCCATGTTATAGCTGTTACATGATGAATCACATCCGTCATACTCATCCATCACCGATCCACTGCCTACGAGTCTTTTACTACTGGTCCTCGCTACGTTACTTTGTCTAGGCTTGTCCCTTGCTACAAAAGGGATTGGGCCACTTTGTTGCTACTGTTGCTACTGCTGTTACTCTGCTGCTGCTGCTACTGTTGTTCCTTGCTACTTTGCTGTTACTTGTTGCAAGATCCTTTTTCGTCAACGTTGTCGGGGAAGAATAGTTCTCCGTCCACGGGCAACTTACTGGTGCCATTGATACAACAGTTAGGAATAGTCTGCCGTCAACAGATCGTTTCTGGCACCGTTGCTATCATACCACTTTGCTACTGATACTTTGTTTGCACACACTAATCTTTCAGGTGTGGTTGAATCAGACAAACTCAGATGCTAATACTTGAGAATATTCTTTCGCTTCCCCTTGTGTGAACCAACAAATTTGGGTTGAATACTCTACCCTCAAAAACTGTTGCGATCCCCTACACCTGTGGGTTATCAAGCAGTAGTACCGCTTCCTGATAGCGGTATTACCGCTGACAGAGCGGTAGTACCGTGCCTGAAACTACAAAAAAATTCCATAAATTGCCAAAATAGTGAGAAATCAATATGGACACATACGAGACAGTACCAGAATAGAAACACAAACAAAATACACTGAGTGGCATTGTCATAACCCTCCGTTGCAAGGAGGGGCGCGATGGCTGGAGCCACCTATGTTTGAGACAAATGGTATGACACCGCGAAGAATTATCCTTGGGTTCATGACCAAAGCTCATCTTTGAAGTACAAGTGCCATCAATAATGGCTAATGTGAAAGACTTGATCGATTTATGCATAATGGGGGAGGGAAAGTTCATTGGGTGAATAACACTCCCCCTATGTCCATGCCTACACCTAGAGCAAGATATAATGTAGAATGAGGTGCAGAGTGCCTAGTTTCAATCCACATTACTTGAATCAATGATATTTAGCTCATGCCTTAACTCCCGGAACCTTGCTTCATCTAGGGGCTTAGTGAAAATATATGCAAGTTGCTCTTGAGTGTTGATGAAGAGAACCTCAATATCTCCACGCTTGATATGCTCACGGATGAAGTGATGACGAATATCAATATGCTTGGTCTTGCTATGTTGCACCAGATTGAGGGAAATCTTGATAGCACTTTGATTGTCACATAGAAGAGGCACTTTGTCACAAGTGACACCGTAATGCTTTAAAGTTTGCCTCATCCATAGCAACTGTGCACAACAACTTGCAGTTGCAACATACTCAACCTCGATGGAAGACAGTGAGACACAATTTTGCTTCTTTGAAGACCAACTTACCAGCGAACGACCAAGAAATTGAAATCCTCCAGAAGTTGACTTCCTCTCCACACAGTCTCCCACCCAATCTGAGTCAGAATAGCCCACTAGATTGAAGCTTGCTCCTTTGGGATACCATAGGCAAAAGTTTGGGGTATGAGCCAAATATCGAAATATTCGTTTGACAGCCACAAAGTGGCTTTCCTTTGGTGCAGATTGAAACCGTGCACAAATCCCTACACTCAACATGATATCCGTTAGATGCACAAAGGTAAAGAAGAGATCCAATCATGGAGCGATATACCTTTTGATCCACTGCTTTACCATCAGGATCACTGTCAAGCTTGCATCTGGTCGGCATGGGAAACTTGACCGGCTTGACGTCCTCTAGTACGAACTGTTGAGCATGTCTTGGGTGTACTTGGCTTGTTTGATGAAGGTTCCTTCTAAACCTTGTTTAATCTCAAATCCAAGGAAGAACTTAAACTCACCCATCATTGACATCTCAAACTTCTCGGTCATTAGTGGAGCAAACTCTTCATTGAAAGATTCATTAGGAGACCCAAAAATGATATCATCAACATATAGTTGGCATATGAACAAACCCCCTTTGACATTTTTGGTAAAAAGGGTGGGATCAATCTTCCCAATTTCAAATCCACGATCTTGCAACAACTCGGTAAGGTACTCATACCACGCACATGGGGCTTGTTTAAGTCCATAGAGCGCCTTATTGATTTTGTATACATGATTGGGGAGCTTGGGATGTTCGAACCCAGGGGTTGTTTGGCATATACCAACTCATTTAAAGGACCATTAATAAATGCACTCTTCACATCCATTTGTGGTAATTTGAAATCATGATGAGATGCAAATGCAAGCAGCATGCGAATAGATTGAAGACGAGCAACAGGGGCAAAGGTTTCACCATAGTCAATACCCTCGACTTGGGAGTAGCCTTGAGCCACCAGTCCTGCCTTGTTTCAAACCATAATCCCATTGGTTTCTTGCTTGTTTTTGAAGATCCATTTGGTACCAATGAAATTATGTTCCTCCGATGGTCTTGGCACTAATTCCAAAACTTGATTGCGCTCGAAGTTGTTCAGTTCTTCATGCATGGCCATAAGCCAATCCTCGTCATTGAGCGCTTCATGTACCTGTTGAGGTTCACAATACGAAACAAACGCGTGACGCTCACAATAATTTAAAATTTGTTGACGAGTGGATACTCCCCTTTTTAAGCTTCCAAGCACATTCTTCATAAGATGTGATTTGACCCTTAGCTTGGATGCTATCTTGGCTGCGCAACGCTCCAGGAGTTCCGCGCTTGTTAATTGAGGAGCATCAACTTGATCACGTTGTTTGGCCTTGGCTTTGAGTTTTGATCCTGCCTTGGCACCGCGACCCCTTTTGGGTGCCGCAGTAGGTAGTTGAGGAGCAACAACCGGATCAACTTGATTTTCGTCTTGAGCACGCTCACTGGTTTGTTCTTGATATTGTGGCTGCTCTTGATCTTGATCTGGTGGCTACACTTGATCTTGATCTTGAGCAGATTCGGAACCTTGTGTAAGAGCCTGGACATCATTTGTTGCACCACCATCTTCGTGTGGTTGATCTTGTCCTTGATCCTGTTCAGCTGGTTGAGGGTCTTCACTTTGTTCTTCGGAAGCGTGTGGGGCTAGCGAGGGTGTTAGGGCATATTTATGCCTAAGTAATTTTGGTGATTGATGACAGTACCTTAATGGACTAATCGTGTGCATTGAGCTTTCAGATAATACATGACAAAAGCACGGTGTCCTCTACGATTCTCTTTGGTGGTTTTTGAGTCGTAGGAACGCCGTACTATTAGGAGGGGATCAGTATTGGAAAGGTTTGGGTGGAATCAATCTTGCACGCACACACTTTATCTCCATCCCCTTTCCCTGCAACTTTGGAGCTTTTCCCATCTCTGGTTTTTCTCCTCTTGCAAAAAGGTCACCTAGCGGTAGTACCGCTGGCCCTAGCAGTAGTACCGCTGGAGCTGGCGGTAGTACCACTACAGCTGGCGGTAGTACCGCTGGCCCAGCGGTAGTACCGCTAGAGCTGGCGGTAGTACCGCTCGCCCAGCGGTAGTACCGCCCCTGGTCAGCGGTAGTACCGCTCCAGGACTTTAGTACCGCCATCCTTGCGGCTGTACTTCGTCAGACTTTTTGCGAAGACTTTCTTGGCGGTGGTTGGCCCGGTAGTATCTTTGCGCTACCATGGGCTCAGCGGTAGTACCACTGCCGCCAGCGGTAGTACCGCTGGAGTGTCAGCGGTAGTACCGCTGGGCTCGTGATGTGAGTGGGAAAACGGTTGGATTTCCCCCTGCTATATAAAGGGTTCTTCTTGCTCAAGAACCCTACCTTTGACCCTCCCAAGCTCCATTGTTGCTCCCTAAGCTCAAAAGTGCCCGATCTCTCTCCCTAGCCATTCAAATTTGCTGATTTCCTAGGGATTGGTTGAGAAGGCCTAGATCTACACTTCCACCAAGAGAAAATAGATTCCCCCACTAATCCCTTGCGGATCTTGTTACTCTTGGGTGTTTGAGCACCCTAGATGGTTGAGGTCACCTTGGAGCCACATTCCATTGTGGTGAAGCTCCGTGGTCTTGTTGGGAGCCTCCAAGCTTTGTGTGGATATTGCCCCAACCTTGTTTGTAAAGGTTCGCTCGCCGCCTTCAAGAGCACCTATAGTGGAATCATGGCACCTTGCATCGTGTGAGGGCATGAGGAGAATACGGTGGACCTAGTGGCTTATTGGGGAGCATTGTACTTCCACACCGCTCCAACGGAGACGTACTTCCTGTCAAAGGGAAGGAACTTCGGTAACACATCCTCGTCTTCATTGGTTCCACTTGCGGTTATCTCTAATCTTTACATTGTGTATGTTTTTGTTGTAGACTATCTCTTACTTGCCATAGTGTTTATAGTTGGTAGCATCATATAGGTTCATCACCTTGTTGCCATTTTAGAGTACCTTTATGTTGCTAACCCTAACTTGTTAACATTAATTAAAAAGTGGTCGTTGCCTATTCACCCCCCTCTAGTTAACCATATCGATCCTTTCAATTGGTATCAGAGCCACGTCCCTTTATTAAGGGTTTCACCACCCGAAGAGTATGGAAGATGATGAGGGAGTTCCCCATGGGCAACCCGAGGCCATGGCCTTGACTTCGGTCACAAGGGACGACTTGAATACGGCTATGGCTGCCCTCAAGACATCCTTGACGAACGAAGTCAAAACCATGCTTAAAGAGTTAATTGAGGGAATTAAAGGTTCACCCGAACCGGCGTTGGTGGTTAAACCCGCCAACACAGATTCGGAGGCCAATTCCTCTAAGGAAGCGGCTAAAGGTATGCAAACTTCTTCCCCTCTCGAAAATGATTGGACTGGAACCTATGCCTCAGTTCCACCTCGCATGGTCTATGGAGGCCCTGTTCCTACACGCGTCTTAACTCTGTTGGTCCTCCTCTGAAGCTTGTTAAGGATGACTTTGCTAACTGGGTGTTTTCTATTAAGTCTCATTTGAATCAAGGCTCAACAAATTTATGGAGAATCATCGATCAAGGCTACTATCTTCATGACCCAAGCAACCTCACTCCAAGAGAAGAAGCAGACAATCAATATAATCACTCCGCATTGTTTATTCTACAGTCCGCAGTACCTCGTGAAGATCTTCCTCACTTGCTCCCTTCACTCTGGCTAAGGACTGTTGGGAGCACATTATGGTGTTGTACAAGGGAAGCTCAAGCATTCAACGGTCCAACTATGAAGTGGTAATTTATAAGGCCGATGAGTTTGTGATGAAGGAAGATGAGGACCCTCGTGATCTCTATCGAAGGGTGACTGCTATTGCTGTTGCTCTCAAGGATCATGGGAGATGTGGATGTCACATGGATCAAGCGCAAGTTTCTCAAGGCCATCATGCCTTTCAACAAAGCCATGTCATCAATCATTCGCCAACGACCAGATTTCCACTCCTTGTCTTCCATTGAGGTGTTGGATGAATTCATTGCAATGTCAATCATGAACGAGACCACTAACAATGCACTTGCTCGCGTTCGGTCAAAGACAGCTTCATCGAACCTTGCTTTAAAGGCAAAGGCTGCTTCTGAAGAAGAAGAAGAGGATGATGAAGATGAGAGCTTCCCTGAAGACACTAAGTATGCTTATCACGAGCACATGGCTCTTGCGTCAAGGCAATTCTGGGGCAACAAGAGGAACTCAAGACCCAACTTCACCAAGAACAACTCAAGTAGGTTCAAATCCAAGCAACGTGTGAGGACATGCTATAACTGCGGTAATGTGAGTCACTTCGTGGCAGAATGTCCCTATGAGAAGAGGGAAGACAACGGGGGCAAGCTCATTCGCAAAGACAAAACCAAGTCATTCCCAAACAAGAACAACTTTGTCAAGAAACCCCACCCAAAGGGTATCATGGCACTTGAAGAGTACCCCTCCGAGGATGATGACGATGACGATCTGGTGGCAACTGCGACTGTCGCCATTGCAACCCCTTCTCCCAAGAATGTGTCTCTCTTCAACGCCCCCAACGATAACCACATCGCCAAGTGCCTCATGGCCAAAGGTATCGATCAGGTAACACCCAACATTAAGACCAACATCACTACTGCTCCTTCATTGTTGAATTGTGTTGATGATAGTGATGTTGTGGAACTTAATGAGTATGATCTTGACAAATTTCTGTGTACAATCATAGGAGAACCCAATAAGCACTTTGTTGCTCTTTTGGAATAACTGGGTGAGGCTAATGACCTCATCGAGTCTCATGAGGAGACCATCTCCGAGCTGCAAGGATATAGTCGTGACTATGCCGATGAGATTTTTGAACTATCTATTGCACTAGAAAAGGAGCGCACTCTTCGTTTGGCTCTTGAGGAGTCATACAATAATGAGTGCGCTAAATTGCAAAAGGAACTAGATCATGCTATTGTTCTTACTCGTGTGCTTAAGTCTGAAAACGATACTCTTGGGGTTGGCCATGACAGACTCAAAGTGGAGTTTGACACACTTGACAAGGCTCACAAGGTCTTGAAAGGTGCTCATTTCTCCCTGAAAGAGTCTCATGATCAAGTCCAAGCAAATCTTACCAAGGAGATCTCTACTTGTCCTCCTTTCGTTATAATTGATAATGCTTGTACAACCAACCCTTGTTGTGAGTATGCACATCTTGTGGAGGAAAATGCCAAGCTCAAGGATAAACTTGAGAAGGGCCTTGTGTCATGCATCGAAGGCGAGAAGAACCTGAACGACCTCTTGATCAATCAAAAGGGTGTTGTAGGAAAGGAGGGACTTGGACTTACATCCAAGTCGAAAAGAAAAAGGAAGAACAGGAACAAACGATCCCCTACCCTCATGGACATATTTTTCAAATAGGGTGAAGGGACTCAGGAGGTGAACAGGAACAAGGTGGAGAATGGTAGCGTCAAGAAGGGCAAAACCATTCCTACCAACACAGCCGGCAAACTCAATCCTTCCTATGTTTTATGTTGTGCTGGTGATGGGCATGTTTATGCCAGATTTGTTGGTTCTTACTATAAGTCCATGGAATGGGCTATTTGGGTTCCTAAGACCCTTATCTCTAACATTAAAGGACCCATTAAAAATGGGTACCTAAAACCAAGCCTTGATCTAATGCAGGAGTTTGCTTCCGGTGGGGTGTCATGGTTGCTCGATAGTGGAGCAACAAATCATATGACTGGAAGCAAGGACTTAGTGGTGGATGTGCATCCTTCCCCATATATGCCCACCCATGTCCAATTCGCCGATGCATCATCATCAAAGGTATTGGGATTTGGTAAGGTGGTCATCTCTCAAGAGTTATCTATTGAGAAGGTCAGGCTTGTTGAGTCCCTTGCTTACAATTTACTTTCGGTTCGTCAACTTGCAATTATGGGCTTTTCCACATTCTTTAATCTTGATACTGTGGTCCTTTTGTGTAGCAATACTCTTAAAGTAGCCTATGTTGGATATGTCGAAAATGGTCTCTATGTGGTGAACTTTTCAAAGCGACCCACTAAGACTGCGACTTGTCTAATGGCTAAAGTTGACGTGGGATGGCTTTGGCATCGCGGACTAGCTCATGTCAATATGAGATCTTTGCAAAATCTCCTCAAAGGGACCATATTCGTGGACTAACAAATGTGAGTTTTGCCAGAGATCGTGCTTGCAGTGCCTGCATTGAAGGGAAGATTCGTGAAACTGCTCATCGTCCAACGACTCTCATTTACACTAATAGGCCGTTGGAGCTCCTTCATATGGATCTCTTCGGTCCTCCATCATTTGATAGTCTTCGGGGCAGAAAGTACTGCTTGGTGATTGTTGATGACCACTCAAGATACACCTGGGTGTATTTCTTCAAGAGGAAGAGTGAGACTCAACAAACTGTCATTAACTTTGCTAATGAAGCTCAACGTCAACATGAAGCAAAGATTCTGATGATTACAAGTGACAACCGCACCGAGTTCAAGAACTACACCTTGGATGAGTTTCTAGGTGATGAGGGAATAAAACATCAATATTCAGCACCATACACCCCTCAAATAAATGGTGTGGCGGAAAGGAAGAATGGGACATTGATGGATGCGGCAAGAAGAATGATGGCAGAATTCAAATCTCCATATAACTTTTGGGCCGAAGCCATCAACACAACATGTCATGCGTCCAATCGGCTCTATATCCACAAAGGTTTGAATAAGACCCCATATGAGATTCTCACCGGAAACAAACCCAATCTCAAGTACTTCCGGGTATTCGGGTGTAAGTGTTTCATTCTCAAGAAAGGTGCTCGTTTAGCTAAATTTGATTCTAGAGCACAAGAGGGCATCTTTGTTGGTTATGCTACAAACTCTCATGCTTACCATGTCCTCAACAAGTCCACCGGGCTCATTGAGGAAACATGTAACATGGAGTTTGATGAAAATAATGGCTCCCAAGTGGATAAAAGTGGTCTATGTGATGCAGGTGATGAAATTCCTCCCCAAGCCATAAGAAGAATGTGGATTGGTCAAATACTCCCCATTGAGGAATGATACGTCCATTTTGCATCATGTTTTCATGTTGATATTTATCGCTTCTTTGGCTATTATTTCACTTCACGGTACAATTCTTATGCCTTTTCTCTCTTATTTTGCAAGGTTTACATGAAGAGGGAGAATACCGGCAACTGGAATTCTGGCCTGAAAGTGGAGCAAAGTTGAGATACCTATTCTGCGCAACTCCAAACGCCGTGAAAATCAACAGGGATTTTTTTCCCGATTTCTCAAAAATACTGGGCCGAAGAAGTGCCCGAGGGGCACCAGGGAGTGCCCACAAGCCTGCACGGCGCGGCCACCCCCCAGGCCGTGCCATGGGGGCTTGTGGACAGCCCACTGGCCCACCTCTTTTGCTATATGGAGGGTTTCGTCCAGGAAAAAAATCAGAGAGGAGCTTTTTCATGGTTTGGCCGCCGCCACGAGGTGGAAGTTGAGCAGAACCGATCTAGAGCTCCGACAGGACGATCCTGCCGGGGAAACTTCCCTCCCGGAGGGGGAAATCGTCGCCATCGTCACCACCAACACTCCTCTGATCGGAGGGGACTCGTCACCATCAACATCTTCATCAGCACCATCTCATTTCCAAACCCTAGTTCATCACTTGTAACCAATCTCCGTCTCGCGACTCCGATTGGTACTTGTAAGGTTGCTAGTAGTGTTGATTACTCCTTGTAGTTCATGCTAGTTGGATTACTTGGTGGAAGAGTTTATGTTCAGATCCTTGATGCTACTCATTACCTCTCTGGTCATGAATATGATTATGCTTTGTGAGTAGTTACTTTTGTTCGTGAGGACATGGGATAAGTCATGCTAATAGTAGTCATGTGAATTTGGTATTCGTTCGGTAATTTGATATGTTGTATGTTGTTTTTCCTCTTGTGGTGTTATGTGAACGTCGACTAAATAGCACTTCACCATTATTTGGGCCTAGAGGAAGGCATTTGGATGTAGTAAGTAGATGATGGGTTGCTAGAGTGATAGAAGCTTATACCCTAGTTTATGTGTTACTTCGTAAGGGGCTGATTTGGATCCACTAGTTTAATGCTATGGTTAGACTTTGTCTTAATTCTTCTTTCATAGTTGCGGATTCTTGCGAGAGGGGTTAATCATAAGTGGGATGCTTGTCCAAGTAAGGTCAGTACCCAAGCACCGGTCCACCCACATATCAAACTATCAAAGTAACGAACGTGAATCATATGACCATGATGAAAACTAGCATGACAGAAATTCCCGTGTGTCCTCGGGAGCGTTTGTCCTCCTATAAGACTTTGTCCAGGCTTGTCCCTTGCTACAAAAGCGATTGGCCGACTTTGCTGCAGTGTTGCTACTTTTGTTACTTGTTGCTTGCTACGAATCATCTCACCACACAATCACTTGTTACCGACAATTTCAGTGGTTGCAGATTTTACCTTGCTGAAAACCACTTGTCAGATCCTTCTGCTCCTCGTTGGGTTCGACACTCTTACTTATCGAAGGACTATGATTGATCCCCTATACTTGTGGGTCATCAAGACTCTTTTCTGGCGCCGTTGCCGGGGAGTGAAGCGCCTTTGGTAAGTGGAACTTGGTAAGGAAACATTCATATAGTGTGCTGAAATTTATTGTCACTTGTCACGATGGATACTAATCCTTTGAGGGGCTTGTTCGGGGCATCTTCACCTCGAACAGATGCACAAAGAGTTGATCCTCAACCTTCTGCACCTACTGAAAATATTTGCTTTGAATTTCCTTCGGGTATGCTTGAGAAACTACTGGCTAATCCTTTTACACGAGATGGAACATCACATCCAGACTTGCATCTGATCTTTGTGGTTTATTTAAGCTTGCAGGTGTGCCCGAGGATGAGGTCAAGAAGAAGGTCTTTCCTTTATCTTTGAAGGATAAGGCGTTGACATTGTATAGGCTATGTGATGATACTGGATCATGGGACTACAATCGGTTGAAATTGGAATTTCATCAAAAGTTTTATCCTATGCATTTAGTACATCGTGATCGGAATTATATTTATAATTTTTGGCCTCGTGACAGAGAAAGCATCACTCAATCTTGGGGGAGGCTTAAATCAATGCTATGTTCATGCCCCAATCATGAGCTCTCGAGAGAAATTATCATTCAGAACTTCTATGCTCGGCTTTCTCATGATGATCGCACCATGCTTGACACTTCTTGTACCGATTCTTTTATGAAGAGAGATATTGACTTTAAATGGAATTTATTGGAGAGAATTAAACACAACTCTGAAGATTGGGAGCTTGAAGAAGGTAAGGAGTCAGCTATGAATTTCACTTTTGATTGCGTTAAATCCTTTGTTGAGACAAATACTTTTTGTGACTTTAGCGCTAAGTATGGACTTGACTCTGAGATAGTAGTTTCATTGTGTGAATCCTTTTCTTCCCATATTGATCTCCCCAAAGAGAAGTGGTTTAAATATCATCCTACTTTAGAAGTCAATGCAGTTACACCCACTCCAGTTGAAGAGAAAGTCATTGCCTATAATGATCCTGTGGTTCCCATTGCTTACATTGAGAAACCACCTTTCCCAGTTAGGATAAAGGATCATTCTAAAGCTTCAACTGTGATACGTAGAGGCTATATTAGAACACCTACACCCCCTGAGAAAATTAGAGTTGAACCTAGGATCGCTATTATCAAAGATCTTCTGTCTGAAGAAGTTGATGGACATAATATTCACTTCTGTGAAGATGCTGCTAGAATTGCTAAACCTCATGTTAGAGACAAACATAGGCATGTTGTTGGCATGCCTATGGTTTTTGTTAAGATAGGAGATCATTGTTACCATGGTTTATGTGACATGGGTGCTAGTGTTAGTGCAATACCTCAATTCTCATACGATGAAATCAAAGATGAGATTGCACCTGTTGAGATAGAGCCTATTGATGTCACTATTCAGCTTGCCAATAGAGATACTATCTGCCCTGTGGGAATTGTTAGGTATGTTGAAGTCTTGTGTGGTAAAACGAAGTATCCTGCTGATTTCCTTGTTCTTGCTACTGCACAAGATAGCTTTTGTCCCGTCATATTTGGAAGACCTTTTCTCAATATCGTCAATGTTCATATTGATTGTGAGAAGCAAACTGTCACTGTTGGCTTTGAAGGTGTGTCACAGGAGTTCAATTTATCTAAGTTTGGTAGACAACCTCATGAAAAGGAGTTGCCTAGTAGGGATGAAACTATTGCCTTAGCCTCTATTGCCGTGCCCCCTACCGATCCCTTAGAGCAATACTTGCTTGAGCATGAAAATGATATGCATATGGATGAAAGGGATGAAATAGATAGAGTTGTCTTAGAACAATACCCTATCCTTAAGAATAACTTGCCTATTGAACTGCTTGGGGATCCACCCCCACCAAAGGGTGATCATGTGTTCGAGCTTAAACAGTTGCCTGATACTCTTAAGTATGCCTATCTTGATGAAAAGGAGATATATCCTGTTATAATTAGTGCTAGCCTCTCAGAGCATGAAGAAAAGATGTTACTAAAAACTCTGAGGAAGCATCATGCTGCTATTGGATATACTCTTGATGATCTTAAGGGCATTAGTCCTACTCTATGCCAGCACAAGATCAAAACTGATCCTGATTTCAAACCAGTTGGTGATCATCAAAGGAGATTGAATCCTAAGATGAAAGAAGTAGTAAGAAAAGAAATACTAAAGCTCCTAGAAGCGGGTATTATCTATCTTGTTGCTCACAACGATTGGGTGAGTCCGGTGCATTGCGTTCCTAAGAAGGGAGGCATTACCGTTGTCCCTAATGATAAGGATGAATTGATCCCAGAGAGGATTATTACTGGCTATAGGATGATGATCGATTTTAGGAAGTTGAATAAGGCCACTAGGAAAGATCATTACCCTCTGCCTTTTATCGACCAAATTCTAGAAAGGATGTCCAAACACACACACTTCTGCTTTCTAGACGGTTATTGTGGTTTCTCCCAAATACCAGTTGCACAATCTGATCAGGAGAAAACCACTTTCACCTGCCCTTTCGGTACCTTTGCTTATAGACGTATGCCTTTTGGCTTGTGTAATGCACCTGCCACCTTTCAAAGATGTATGATGGCTATATTCTCTGACTATTGTGAAAAGATTGTTGAGGTTTTCATGGATGACTTCTCCGTTTACGGGTCTTCCTTTGATGATTGCCTCAGCAACCTTGATCGAGTCTTGCAGAGATGTAAAGACACCAATCTTGTCTTGAATTGGGAGAAGTGCCACTTTATGGTTAATGAAGGCATCGTCTTAGGACATAAAATTTCTGAAAGAGGTATTGAAGTCGATAAGGCTAAGGTTGATGCAATCAATAAAATGCCATACCCCACAGATATCAAAGGTATAAGAAGTTTCCTTGGTCATGCTGGTTTCTATAGAAGGTTCATGAAAGACTTCTCTAAGATTTCAAGGCCTCTTACCAATTTCTTGCAAAAGGATATTCCTTTTGTTTTTGACGATGATTGTGAGGAAGCCTTCAAAATACTTAAGAGGGCTTTGATAACTACACCTATTGTTCAACCAGCTAATTGGAACTTGCCTTTTGAGATCATGTGTGATGCTAGTGATTATGCTGCTGGTGCTGTTCTAGGGCAAAGAGTTGATAAGAAGTTGAATGTTATTCACTATGCTAGTAAAACTCTAGACAGTGCCCAAAGAAACTATGCTACTACGGAGAAGGAATTTTTAGGAGTCGTGTTTGCATGTGAAAAGTTCAGGTCTTATATAGTTGATTCCAGAGTCACTATTCACACTGATCATGCTGCTATCAAGTACCTCATGGAGAAGAAGGACGCTAAACCTTGACTTATCAGATGGGTTCTCTTGCTACAAGAATTTGATTTGCACGTTGTCGACACGAAGGGTGCTGATAACCCTGTAGCACATAACTTGTCTAGGTTGGAGAACGTTCTTGACGACCCACAACCTATTGATGATAGCTTTCCCGATGAGCAAATGAATGTCATCAATGCTTCACGTAGTGCATTGTGGTATGGTGATTATGCAAACTATATCGTTGCCAAATACATACCACCTAGTTTCACGTACCAGCAAAAGAAGAAGTTCTTCTTTGACTTGAGACACTACTTTTGGGATGATCCTCACCTTTATAAGGAAGGAGTAGACGGTGTTATTAGACGTTGTGTACCTGAACATGAACAGGGATAGATCCTACATAAGTATCACTCCGAGGCCTACGGAGGACACCATGCGGGAGATAGAACTGCACACAAGGTATTGCAATAAGGTTTCTATTGGCCCACTCTCTTCAAGGATGCCCGTAAGTTTGTCTTGTCGTGTGATGAATGTCAAAGAATAGGTAATATTAGCAAACGTCAGGAAATGCCTATGAACTATTCACTTGTCATTGAACCATTTGATGTCTGGGGCTTTGATTATAAGGGACCTTTTCCAAAATCCAATGGGTATACTCACGTCTTGGTTGCTATTGATTACGTCACTAAGTGGGTAGAAGCTATCCCCACTAGTAGTGTTGATCACAACAATTCTATCAAGATGCTGAAAGAAGTTATCTTCCCTGGATTTGGAGTCCCTAGATATCTAATGACCGACGGTGGTTCACACTTCATTCATGGTGCTTTCCGTAAAATCCTTGCTAAGTACGATGTCAACCATAGAATTGCGTCTCCCTATCACCCTCGGTCCAGTGGTCAAGTAGAGCTAAGTAATAGAGAGATTAAACTGATTCTACAAAAGACTGTCAACAGGTCTAGAAAGAATTGGTCTAAGAAGCTCGATGATGCACTGTGGCCTTATAGAACTGCCTATAAGAATCCCATGGGCATGTCTCCGTACAAAATGGTGTATGGGAAAGCATGTCACTTACCTCTTGAGCTAGAGCATAAAGCTTATTGGGCAATCAAAGAGCTCAACTTTGATTTCAAACTTGCCGGTGAGAAGAGGTTATTTGATATTAGCTCACTTGATGAGTGGAGAACTCAGGCATATGAGAATGCCAAGCTGTTCAAAGAGAAGGTTAAGAGGTGGCATGATAAGAGGATACAAAAGCGTGAGTTCAATGTAGGTGATTATGTCCTTCTATATAACTCTCGTTTAAGATTCTTTGCAGGCAAGCTTCTCTCTAAATGGGAAGGTCCCTATGTTGTTGAGGAAGTATGTCGTTCCGGTGCTATGAAGATCAACAACACGGAAGGTAATTGTTCCAGAGTGGTAAATGGGCAGAGAATCAAGCATTATATCTCAGGTACTCCGATAAATGTTGAAAGCAATATCATCAATACCATAACTCCGAAAGAATACCTAAGGGACATTTATCACCCTGTTTCAGACTCCGAAAACGAGGAGGTATGTGATTCGGTAAGAAAACAGAGTCCAAAACTTTTCCAGTAGGAAATTTTCTCCGTTTTGGAATATTTGAAAAAATACAAACATTGGAAGTAGTCCGAAAAGTGCGCGAGGAGGCGACAAGCCTGCACGGTGCGGGCCCACCCCTGGCCGCGTCGTGAGGGCTTGTGGCCACCTCGTGCACCTCCGGGACTCCGTTTTCGTGCAGGGTACTCCTTCTGGTATAGAAAAAATCATTATATATATCCCGTTTGGTCTGACCCCTGCATCATGCAGATTTCTTTTGATTTTCGTTTCGAGCCTGTTTTCTGCCGCAGATCTAGGCCAAGATGTCTTCTCAGGAATCTATGGGGGAGAACAACCTCCATCAAATCTATGGAGAAGTTCATGCTGATCTGAAAAGGACGGAGGTCATGGAGGCTAAGGAGAGGCTACCTAAAGAAATCAAGGGCAAGGCTAAGGAGAAGGATCAGGCATGGGACGAAGTGCAATCTGTGCTCAACAAGGAAGAAGTTGAAGAAGTGGATTTCCTCCAACCCTACCTTCACCTACTGCCTCCATATTTGAGTGAACTCTTGAGGTTTTGCGAAACAACTCGTGCTCGTAATACTTGTCTCACTCGTGAAGTTGTTTTGCTGGAGAAACATATCACAGATCTCCAAAGTATAAATCAAAGACTCATGACCCTCTTGGAGTCAAAGATTGCAACAACACCACCATCACCACCAACGGAAGACAACTGAGCATTGGTATGGGCAATCCCCTTGGCTTTTTCCAAGCTTGGGGGAGTTGCCCCGGTATCGTATCACCATCACATCTTTTGCCTTTACCTTTGTTTTAGTTTTCCTTTTCAGTTTTCTCTTTCTCTAGTAGTCTTAAAAGTCTTAGTGTTTTAAGTCTTGAGTTTTGCTTTGTGTAACCCCCGATGTATATTTGCTCGTGAGCCATATAATAAAGAGTGTCTTAGTTGAAGGGCTTTGCCTCTTGCCATGATCAAAAGAGTGAGAATAGAACAAAAGCATCAAAGATCATGTAATGATCTTATGGTAAGTGATGGCTTCACATATAAAAGAATGAGGATTGAAACTTGTTGAGGGTAGGCAAACATAGACCTTGGTCATTGTTGCAATCACTAGGAACTGATAAAGAAGGAGAGGTTCACATACAAATATATCATCTCTGACACCATCTATGGTTGTGAACATGTAGCGACCCGACTCAAGACGAGTCAAGCCTCTGGTGTTTCCATACCATCCCAAGATCATGCTGGTACACACTCAATACATCAATGTATATATCAAGAGTTCAACCACACAGCTTTATTAATCAAAATCTCATATCGAGTACTTTATTACAATAATCGATTACAATAAAGTGGCTGAAGGCCATCTCATGAGATATCTAACGAAGACTGGCGGAAGCATCAGGTAGACGAGTCCATCCGACTCGAGGGCATGTTGCTGAGCGTAGATCGTAGCCTCACTCCTGGTCGGAAAAGTACTCTGCAACATGATACGTTGAGCCGTGTAGGTCAGCATATGGAATATGCCGGCAAGTCATCAAAGAGAGGGGTAAAAATAATAATCAACTATCTCTACATGCATATTTGGCAGGTGGGGGCTATAAGTTTTGCATAAAGCCAATTTTATCGTATAGCAAGAGGGGCTGGAAACAAAATTTTACTACATTGTTTGTTGTTAACGAGATGGTTCCGCCAACCAATTCTCGTACCCGAGTTGTTGTTAACACCCACATCATTATTAAGTTGTGTCGAGAGTTCAGAGGAATTTCAATGCCTTCGGCTCAAGTTGTCCATGACCGTGGACACGGCTAATCGATTAGGTTGGGCACTCTACAGAGTTTTGCAAACGTTCCCCACAAGATTTGATCGCCTCCGTGTATGTCCTCGCACTTCAGGGTGTTTGAAGACTGGATGATCAAAACATGGTCTTTCAATGGGTCCCTCTGAATCCCTGTCGGTGCCCATCCATTCCTACCGTTCTTCTACATCTGCTAGCACCGTCTGTCCAGAGTCGCCGCGTTGTCCAACCAAGCCAGAGCCCATAATGACTTGTGGCTGTGCAGGTAAGCCTTGGGTCTTGAAGCCTCCGTCCATCTCTTCGAGCCTGGGTGAAGCTTTCTGCAAGATTTCATGGCCGTCTCCAGCATCCCGGGTCATCCACTGGTTTCTCCAGGGATCCGATCAACCGTCCTTCACCCAGAGTTGCAGTGCATCACGAGGTCTTGAAAATCTTGTCTTAACCGGTCTTGGTTATTTAATCAACCTCGCATCACTCGTGTTATGCACTCAACCGAAATCCCGTCTACTCAAGCATAGCAATATGAAATTTGTCGTCCTGGGGCCAAGTATCGGGGTTGTTGTGTGCCTACCACATGATACTACAACCTATACTAAAATTTCCAAGTACCTAAGCAGCATGCAATTGGGCAAAGAAAGGTGAAACTACCATGCATCGAAAAACATAGGAGATAGTATGATCAAAATGACTTGCCTTGATGATAGTTGTCTTGATCGAGCGCTTCTAAGTAACAAGCTTCGCACTCCGGGTGATCTACCGATACAAACAAATACACACCATAAGCACTACAATGAAACAACAAGTAAAAATAACATCACAAGTAAATAGTTGCTATGGCCTAAGTGAAAGAATTCACTATACGTCACTAGGGCAGAAACTTGTTTCTGTTAAAACCCCAAGTAAAAATATTTAACATTTTTTGAAACTTATACCACAGTAAGATATAATCACTAGGAAGCAGTATAAAAAAGAATCAAATCAAAATCATATTTTAAACTCCTGGAATAATCAAAACAAGGTTTAAACTAAATCTGATCTAATTCAAATTTGAAAATTTCAAACATAGACAAATTATATGTTTTTAAAAACTACAGAATTTTTTTGATCTACTGGAACAAGTTTCAACTCCATTGGAATTCGGGATCAAAAGCTATGATCAAAACAAACTTGAACCTTTTCTGTTTTGGAATTAAACAGAAACAGATTCTAACAGAGAGTGGTACACGTGGCAGTTTCTGATTGGTTGCGGGTTCGTTTGCTGCGGGGAAAACTAGCACACGGCCGAAGTAGAACAAAAAAGCTTCGGCTTAATAGTAAGTGGGGTAAAAATCGGGCGGTCTTTTAACTAAAACCAAAGGGGTAACCCTGTCTAATCTATACCGTTGAATTAGATCGAACGGCTCAGGGAGGTGGGGACGATGAACTCACAGGGGATGGAGCTCGAGCGACGATTCCGGCGAGGCCGAGGCGGAGGGTGGTCGGGGACGAGGCTCCGGTGAGGTTCCGACGTGGGGGATGGCACCAGGCGACGGCGGCGGGTCTCCTGCGTTCGATGGCGGCGGCGACGAGGTGAGGGAGGTGCCGGGGTGAGCAGGGGGTCGCGGGGAGCTTCGGCCGGGGCTGGGGGTCCGGCGAGGTGGCTGGGACGGCGTGGGTGGCGAGGTGGCTTGGCGAGGAGGGGAACGGGGTGCGGAGGAGAGGGGGAGCATTTATAGGGGGAGAGGAGGGCCGAGGAGGGTAGGGAATCTAGCCAGCCATGGAAATTTCAGGTTTGCTGGGAGAAAGGAAGTTCACGTGAGAACAGGGAAGGAAGGAAGAAGAAGAGGGAAGGAAAGAGAGAGAAGAAAAAAAAGAAGGAAAAGAAAAGGGGAAAGAAAGGAAAAAAAAGGAAAAAAAAGAGGTGGCGTGGGGGTGTTGGTCGGTTGCCAGGGAATTTGTTCCCAGCGATGGGAGGCAGCAGAAATATCTCCCGTTTTTTTTGTTTTTTTAACAGAAACTAAAACAAAAAAAGGAAACAAATAAAATAATTAATATAGGGTATTATATACCAAAATGATCAGAAAAATATCCTCTACCCGATTAACATTTTTCCAAGGCAAAAATAAAAATTTTAAAAAAATGTTTTTTTCAGAAAAAATCCCTTATGCTATATTTTCTTTGTACAATTATTTTCACGTTAAAACTTTGGCTTTCTTGGCTCAAAATATTTCAAAAATGCCTCACACTTTGGAGGGTCATTTTCTTTCGCTCTCTCCTGCGTGCAAGAGATTATTTCCCGGCACTTCTCGTGTGAAGGAAAAAAAATAGAAATGCAAAAGCAAAAGTCGAAAGAATTCAAATGCAAACTTTATTTAAATCAATATGCATAGATGCTTAGCTACAATGTAAAACATTCCCAATTAGGAAAATTGGGATGTTACAAACCTACCCACCTTAAGATGAATCTCGCCCTCGAGATTCGGGTTGGCTAGAAAATAGGTGCGGGTGGTCTCGACGAAGATCCTCTTCTCGTTCCCAGGTGGCTTCTTCCTCGGTGTGGTGGCTCCACAACACCTTGCAGAACTTGATGATCTTGCTGCGGGTAACTCTGTTGGCAGTCTCGAGAATCCTGACGGGTTTCTCCTCATACGTCACATCACTGTCAAGCTGTATGGCCTCTAGGGGCACTGTATGTCTCAACGGAACATCAGCCATCTCAGCGTGGCATTTCTTCAACTGGGAAACATGGAAGACATCATGAACTCCGGACAATCCTTCCGGAAGTTCCAGTTTATATGCAACTTCGCCTCTACGTTCAAGAATTTTGTAGGGGCCAATGAATTGGGGTGCTAACTTTCCTTTCACACCAAATCTCTTGATTCCTCGAAGTGGAGACACCCGAAGATATGGTCGGTCTCCCACTTCGTATGTTACTTCCTTGCGTTTGCTGTCAGCATAACTTTTCTGCCTGGACTGAGCTATCTTGAGTCGGTCACGAATTAGCTTGACCTTCTCTTCAGAATCTTGGATAAGGTCAGGACCAAAAAGTTGTTGGTCTCCAACTCCATCCCACATCAACGGTGTTCTGCACCTCCTTCCGTATAGAGCTTCGAAAGGGGCCATCTTCAGACTGGTCTGGTAGCTGTTGTTGTATGAGAACTCGGCATAAGGCAAATTGTCATCCCATCTAGACCCATAGTCTAGTGCGCAAGCTCTCAACATGTCCTCCAGAATCTGATTGACTCTCTCGGTCTGTCCATCTGTCTGTGGGTGAAAAGCTGTACTGAACTCCAATCTCGTTCCCAAGGTTTCATGCAGTTGGTGCCAAAATTATGATGTGAACTGAGTCCCTCTATCTCACACAATGCTCTTCGGTACTCCGTGCAGACATACGATCCTGGTCATATATATCTTGGCCAGCTTGGCACTCGTGTAAGTAGTCTTCACAGGAATGAAGTGAGCTACCTTGGTCAAACGATCGACCACAACCCAAATAGAATCATAGCCAGAACGGGTCCTGGGTAATCCTGTGATGAAGTCCATACAAAGCTTTTCCCATTTCCACTCGGGTATCGGCAGAGGTTGGAGAAAACCTGCTGGCTTCTGATGCTCGGCTTTTACTCGCTGACAAACATCGCATATTGCTACAAACTCGGCAATGTCTTTCTTCATTCCTGTCCACCAGAAACTTTCTTCCAGATCCAGATACATCTTGGTGTTGCCGGGGTGTATCGAGTACGGGGAATCATGGGCCTCCAGAAGTATCAACTTCCTGAGTTCGGGATCATTGGGCACATAAATGCGATCCTCAAACCATAAAGTTCCGTGTTCATCCTCACGAAAACCTTTAGCCTTCCCGTCTTTCATTTTCTGCTTAATCTCAGCTATCTCCTTGTCTGATTTTGTGCTTCGCGGATCTTTTCTGTCAAAGTGGACTGAATTTCCAGTGTGGCAACAAATCCTCTTGGAACTATTTCCAATTTGAGCTCTCGGAGATCATCGGCTAACTCCTGGGGTAACCCTCCTGCTATGAGTGTGTTCACATAACTCTTGCGGCTCAACGCATCGGCTACAACATTTGCCTTGCCTGGGTGATAATGCAATCTCATGTCATAGTCCTTGATCAATTCTAGCCATCGCCTCTGTCTGAGGTTCAACTCCTTCTGTGTGAAGATATATTTCAGGCTCTTGTGATCAGTGTACACATCACAACTATTTCCGATCAGGAAATGTCTCCAGGTCTTGAGAGCGTGCACTACGGCTGCTATTTCCAAGTCATGTGTGGCGTAATTCAACTCATGGGGTCTGAGCTGTCTGGATGCATAGGCTACAACTTTACCTTCTTGCATGAGCACTCCTCCAAGTCCTTAACGAGAAGCGTCATAGTAAACCTGGAAATCCTTCCGAATGTTCGGCAATATCAGCACTGGGGCTGTAACCAGACGTTTCTTCAACTCTTGAAAACTGGTTTCACATTCCTCAGTCCAAACATACTTGGACTCCTTCTTCAACAACTCTGTCATGGGCTTGGCGATCTTTGAGAAATTCTCATTGAACCTCCGGTAATATCCGGCAAGTCCGAGGAAACTGCGGATCTCCTTGACTGAAGTGGGTGCTACCCATTCGGTGACTGCTGCGACCTTGGCAGGGTCCACTGCTATTCCTTCTCCTGAGATGACGTGTCCGAGGAATCCGACTTCCTTCAACCAAAACTCACATTTGCTAAACTTTGTATACAACTTATGCTCTCGAAGTTTCTCCAGAACTAGACGCAGGTGTTGCTTGTGTTCCTCTTCGTTCTTGGAGAATATCAGTATGTCATCGATGAACACCACGACAAACTTGTCCAAGTACTCCATAAATACCTTGTTCATCAGAATCATAAAATATGCCGGAGCATTAGTCAGTCCAACTGACATGACCGTGTACTCATACAAGCCGTACCGAGTGGTGAAGGCTGTCTTGGGTATGTCCTGTTCACGAATCTTCAGCTGATGGTACCCGGATCGAAGATCGATCTTGGAGAATATTCGGGCTCCAACTAACTGGTCAAACAGATCATTGATCATCGGCAAGGGGTACTTGTTCTTGATGGTCACCTCGTTCAATGCACGATAATGGACAACCATTCTCAAGGACTTATCCTTCTTTTCAACCAAGAGCACTGGGCTCCCCAAGGTGAAGAACTTGGGCGAATATACCCTTTGTCCAACAACTCCTTAATTTGCTTCTTGATTTCTACCAAGTCATTTGCGGGCATCCGATAGGGTCTCTTGGATATCGGGGCTGTTCCGGGTAATAGCTCGATCAGGAACTCAATCTCTGTATGAGGTGGCATGCCTGGCAATTCCTCCGGAAATACATCTGGGTATTCCTGTACAATCGGTACTTCCTCCTGGACTACTCCCGTGAGAGAGTTTACTCGTTTACTCCGTGTCGGGCGCTGAGACACGTACTTAATCTGCTTTTGCTCGGGGGTGGTGAGCAAAATAGACTTAAGGGCACAATCAATATTCCCTTCATACTTGGCCAACCAATCCATGCCTAGGATTACATCCAATCCCTGGGACTCTAATACGATGAGGTCGGTGGGAAAATTATGGTTCCCGATGTTGAGACTCAAAGCATGGCATCCTATCCCGGCTATCATCATGCCTCCTGGGGAACTGACCTTAATAGGCTGGCTGAGGGTTCTAGTTGGCAAACTATACTTTTCCACAACTACCCTTGATATGAATGAATGTGTTGCACCGGAATCAAAAAGTACCAATACTGGACGTGAATTTAGCAAAAACTTACCAACCACAGTATCGGGGTGATCATAGACCTCTTCAACATCAATGTGATTCACCTGAGCTCGAGGAAAAGGATTGGGCTTCTTTGCTGCACAGTTGCCGTTGCCGTTTCCATTTCCCTGCTTGTTCTAGGGACATTCAGTGGCATAGTGTCCCGTTTTCTGACACTTGAAGCAGGTGATGTGATTCAGATCCTTCTGAGCTGGAGCTGAATGATGCTCAGTGCCAGTACCGCCATTCTTGAAGTTGCTGTTGTTGCGGTGGTTCCCATTTCCTCCATGGTTGTGGCCTCCATGGTTGTGCACTGGGTGGTTATGCTGGACGTGTCCTCCAAACTTACCGGATCCAGTCCCGGTATTCCCTGAATAGGGGGTGTAGCGAGGCTTCTGCTGAGTGCCGGAGTTGAACTTTCCATTCCCATACTTCCGCTTACGGTTCTCCATCTGCTGGTGTTTCCCCTCCAAGATGAGGGCCTTATCTACGAGCTCCTGGTATTTGCTGAAGGTGGCTACAGTCAGCTGAATGCTCAGCTCATCATTGAGTCCCTCCAAGAACTTTTCCTGCTTGGCCGCATCATCGGCCACATCTCCAGGTGCATAACGGGCGAGCATGCTGAATTCATCGACATATTGAGCCACAGAGCGATTTCCCTGGCGTAAGTTGCGAAACTCACGCTTCTTCAGACTCATTGCACCAGCTGAGCCATGTGTGGTGCGGAAGGCTTGCTTGAAATGCTCCCAAGTGACTCTAGCAATGGGGTATGTGGTGGTGTAGTTCTACCACCATGCAGCTGCAGGGCCTTCAAGTTGATGCGCGACAAAGCGCACCTTCTCAGCTTCAGTACAACCAGCAGTGATAAGTTCCCGCTCCATCTTGCGGAGCCAATCATCTGCCACAATGGGCTCAATGCTGCTAGAGAAAGTCGGAGGGTTCAACCTCAGGAAACGGGTGAGATTGTCGGCCTGGGGTGGATGATGGTTGTTGTTATTGTTCTGGTTCTGGATGATCAGCTGCATGAGGGTATTCTGTTGCTGAATCAACTGGGTGAGTTCCGGCGGAAAGTTGGAAGTAGGGGCACGTCTCGGAGGCATCTGATGTTTGTAGAGGGGTGAGATTAGCATAGAACAATGGTCTAAGAGTAATTACACTACCCATATGAAATGCAACAAACGAGTATCACACCACACATTTTATTCAATACCATCACAAAGGTTCACACGGGGATACAAAATTCGATAACCTAAACATCGGCCTAAACGTTTAAAGATAAGATAAATTTGGTGGTCTAGTCTAAGTGTCCTCCTCAGAAAAGCATGATGGTGGGTCCTTCGGTGGAGCTTTCTTCATAGTCCTCGTCATTGCTGATCAAGGGGGCTACGTCACCTTCGGGATGAAGGTTCTCGCCCATGTCCAGTTCCTCCTCCAGGTATGCAACTCGAGTCTTCAGCTTCTCGATCCTCTCCAGAAAGTCCTTCACCTCCAATTCGTGCTCATAGTGGGCTTCCCGGGCTGCTTCTTCGAGTTCGAGTTCACAGAGCGACAGTTTCTTGATCTTCCTAGCGTCCTTGATCACACGATGCTCTAGAGTCCCGCTGTGCTTCTCCAAGGTCTGGGCATAGGACAGGAGAGCGTCCTTGGTCTTGCTTGAGATGATTTCTCCATCTTCTCTTCTCCGGGATACCGTGAATAGGTTCGGTGAAATAGGGCAGCCTCTGTACACTTCCTTGATACGTCCGAGTGCACAATGGACCGCCATGTCTCTTCCGAGAATCCAGTTGGTTGCGATGAACTTGAAGTCCACAGGCTCAGTGCGTGGCTCGAATGTCCTTCCGGGAACGTGCACCTCAATCCTGTAGCGTGAATCCTCCAGGTAAGACGAAGTCGGCTTCCCTGTGATAGTCGGCAGAGCAATCCTCAAGTCCTTGGTGATCTGTATCAGCTCCTTTCCGAAAGGCATAGTGGCGTCGGGCTGGCAAAACTCCGTGAACTTAACGGGGATGAAGGTGACCATCTAAAACATTGGAAAATCGGAGAGAAGTCAGAAATGATCAGAAGAGGAAATAGAGGATTTATAGACATAAGAAAATAGTTTTGTTCCTAAGGCTTTTCCATTCCTAGAGGTTACGTCCTACGGTCAGCGTGTGCTCTGAATACCATTTCTGTAGCGACCCGACTCAAGACGAGTCAAGCCTCTGGTGTTTCCGTACCATCCCAAGATCATGCTGGTACACACTCAGTACATCAATGTATATATCAAGAGTTCAATCACACAGCTTTATTAATCGAAATCTCATATCGAGTACTTTATTACAATAATGGATTACAATAAAGTGGCTGAAGGCCATCTCATGAGATATCTAACGAAGACTAGCGGAAGCATCAGGTAGACGAGTCCATCCGACTCCAGGGCATGTCGCTGAGCGTAGATCGTAGCCTCACTCCTGGTCGGAAAAGTACTCTGCAACATGATACGTCGCAGCCGTGTAGGTCAGCATATGGAATATGCCGGCAAGTCATCAAAGAGAGGGGTAAAAATAATAACCAACTATCTCTACATGCATATTTGGCAGGTGGGGCTATAAGTTTTGCATAAAGCAAATTTTCTCCTACAACAAGAGGGGCTGGAAACAAAATGTTACTACATTGTTTGTTGTTAACGAGATGGTTCCGCCAACCAATTCTCGTACCCGAGTTGTTGTTAACACCCACATCATTATTAAGTTGTGTCGAGAGTTCAGGGGAATTTCAATGCCTTCGGCTCAAGTTGTCCATGACCGTGGACACGGCTAATCGATTAGGTTGGGCACTCTGCAGAGTTTTGCAAACGTTCCCCACAAGATTTGATCAGCTCCGTGTATGTCCTCGCACTTCAGGGTGTTTGAAGACCGGATGATCAAAACATGGTCTTTCAACGGGTCCCTCTGAATCCCTGTCGGTGCCCATCCATTCCTACTATTCTTTTATATCTGCTAGCACCGCTTGTCCAGAGTCGCCGCGTTGTCCAACCAAGCCAGAGCCCATAATGACTTGTGGCTGTGCAGGTAAGCCTTGGGTCTTGAAGCCCGCGTCCGTCTCTTCGAGCCTGGGTGAAGCTTTCCGCAAGATGTCATGGCCGTCTCTAGCATCCCGGGTCATCCACTGGTTTCTCCAGGGAGCCGATCAACCGTCCTTCACCCAGAGTTGCATTGCATCACGAGGTCTTGAAAATCTTGTCTTAACCGGTCTTGGTTATTTAATGAACCTCGCATCACTCGTGTTATGCACTCAACCGAAATCCCGTCTACTCAAGCATAGCAATATGAAATTTGTCGTCTCGGGGCCAAGTATCGGGGTTGTTGGGTGCCTACCACATGATACTACAACCTATACTAAAATTTCCAAGTACCTAAGCAGCATGCAATTGGGCAAAGAAAGGTGAAACTACCATGCATCGAAAAACATAGGAGATAGTATGATCAAAATGACTTGCCTTGATGATAGTTGTCTTGATCGAGCGCTTCTAAGTAACAAGCTTCGCACTGCGGGTGATCTACCGATACAAACGAATACACACCATAAGCACTACAATCAAACAACAAGTAAAAATAACATCACAAGTAAATAGTTGCTATGGCCTAAGTGAAAGAATTCACTATACGTCACTAAGGCAGAAACATGTTTCTGTTAAAACCCCAAGTAAAAATATTTAACATTTTTTGAAACTTATATCACAGTAAGATATAATCACTAGGAAGCAGTAGCAAAACGAATCAAATCAAAATTGTTTTTAAACTCTTGGAATAAGCAAAACAAGGTTTAAACTAAATCTGATCTAATTCAAATTTCAAAATTTCAAACATAGACAAATTATATTTTTTTAAAAACTACAGAAAAATTGTGATCTACTGGAACAAGTTTCAACTCCATTGGAATTCGGGATCAAAAGCTATGATCAAAACAAATTTGAAACTTTCTGTTTTGGAATTAAACAGAAACAGATTCTAACAGACAGTGGTAAACGTGGCAGTCTCTGATTGGTTGCAGGTTCGTTTGCTGCGGGGAAAACTAGCACATGGCCGAAGTATAAAAAAAACGCTTCGGCTTAATAGTAAGTGGGGTAAAAACCGGGCGGTCTTTTAACTAAAACCGAAGGGGTAACCCTCTCTAATCTATACCGTTGACTTAGATCGAACGGCTCAGGGAGGTGGGGACGATAAACTCACAGGGGATGGAGCTCCAGCGAGGATTCTGGCGAGGCCGAGGCGGAGGGTGGTCGGGGACGAGGCTCCGGTGAGGTTCTGACGTGGGGGATGGCACCAGCCGACGGCGGCGGGTCTCCTGCGTTCGATGGCGGCGACGACGAGGTGAGGGAGGCGCTGGGGTGAGCAGGGGGTCATGGGGAGCTTCGGCCGGGGTTGGGGGTCCGGCGAGGTGGCTGGGACGGCGTGGGTGGCGAGGTGGCTTGGCGAGGAGGGGAACGGGGTGCGGAGGAGAGGGGGATCATTTATAGGGGGAGAGGAGGGCCGAGGAGGGTAGGGAATCAAGCCAGCCATGGAAATTTCAGGTTTGCTGGGAGAAAGGAAGTTCACGTGAGAACAGGGAAGGAAGGAATAAGAAGAGGGAAGGAAAGAGAGAGAATAAAAAAAGAAGGAAAAAAAAAGGGGAAATAAATAAAAAAAATAAGGAAAAAAAAGAGGTGGCGTGGGGGTGCTGGTCGGTTGCGAGGGAATTTGTTCCCAGCGATGGGAGGCAGCAGAAATATCTCCCGTTTTTTGTTTTTTTTAACAGAAACTAAAACAAAAAAAGGAATCAAATAAAATAATTAATATAGGATATTATATACCAAAATGATCAGAAAAATATCCTCTACCCGATTAACATTTTTCCAAGACAAAAATAAAAACTTAAAAAAATGTTTTTTTTTTCTGAAAAAAATCCGTTATGCTATATTTTGTTTTTGCAATTATTTTCACGATAAAACTTTGGCTTTCTTGGTTCAAAATATTTCAAAAATGCCTCACACTTTGGAGGGTCATTTTCCTCCGCTCTCTCTTGCGTGCAAGAGATTATTTCCCAGCACTTCTCGTGTGAAGAAAAAAAATAGAAATGCAAAAGCAAAAGTCGAAAGAATTCAAATGCAAACTTTATTTAAATCAATATGCATAGATGCTTAGCTACAATTTAAAACATTCCCAATTAGGAAAATTGGGATGTTACAGAACACTCACTAAACTATTGCATGCCTAGAAGTAGATGTTGGACAAGGAAGACAACATAATGAATTGTGATTGCTTGGCTCCGAACAATGTTATATGATTAGAGATCCCTTAGCATGTGACGATTGCTTCCACCTCACATTAGCCAAACCTCCGCACCAAGTAGAGATACTACTTGTCCACCATACCTACCTATGGATTGAATAAGATCCTTCAAGTAAGTTGTCATCGGTGCAATCAATAAAAATTGCTCTCTAATATGTATGATCTATTAGTGTGTGGAAAATAAGCTTTATACGAACCTGTGATGAGGAAGTCATAAAAGCGACAGACTGCATAATAAAGTTCTTTATTATAGGGGCAATATAAAGTGACGTTCCTCCGCACTAAGAGGACAAGCATCCAAACCTCAAAAGCGCATGACAACCTCTGCTTCCCTCTGCGAAGGCCTATCTTGTACCTTTACTTTTTGCCCTTGAAAGAGTAATGGTGATCTTCACCAATTCCTTATCTCGCCTTTATCTTGGCTAATGTCATATACTTGGGAAAGATCTATATTCATATGTCAACTTGGAGGTAAGTATTCATGAATTATTATTATTGACATTACCCTTGAGGTAAGCAGTTGGGAGGCAAAACTATAAGCCCCGATCTTTCTCTGTGTCCTGCTGAAACTTTGATCTCATGAGTACCATGTGAGTTGTAGCAATTGTAGAGAACGAAAGAATGATTGAGTATGTGGATTTGCTTTACAAGATCTTATTTGACTCTTTCTGATATTGTGATAAATTGCAATTGCTTCAATGAATAAAGGCTATCAGTTGTTACTTCTCGGTAAGGTTCTTGATCCATGCTTTACTTTGTGAAGGAATTGTCACATTAGCATGAGATATTATATGTTGGTATTGTTGTTCTGATCTTGATCATGATGCATGCAAGTTCATATCTTGTTTTGTCGACACCTCTCTCCCTAAACATGTGGACATATTTAGTGAGCTAGGCTTTCGCTTGAGGACAAGCGAGGTCTAAGCTTGGGGGAGTTGATACGTCCATTTTGCATCATGTTTTCATGTTGATATTTATCGCTTCTTTGGCTGTTATTTCACTTCACGGTACAATTCTTATGCCTTTTCTCTCTTATTTTGCAAGGTTTACATGAAGAGGGAGAATACCGGCAACTGGAATTCTGGCCTGAAAGTGGAGCAAAGTTGAGATACCTATTCTGCGCAACTCCAATCGCCGTGAAAATCAACGGGGATTTTCTTCCCGATTTATCAAAAATACTGGGCCGAAGAAGTGCCAGAGGGGCACGAGGGGGTGACCACAAGCCTGCACGGCGCGGCCACCCCCAGGCCGTGCCATGGGGGCTTGTGGACAGCCCACTGGCCCACTGGCCCCCCTCTTTTTCTATATGTAGGGTTTCGTCCAGGGAAAAAAATCAGAGAGGAGCTTTTTCGTGGTTTCGGCGGAACTTGAGCAGAACCAATCTAGAGCTCCGGCAGGACGATCCTGCCAGGGAAACTTCCCTCCCGGAGGGGAAAATCGTCGCCATCGTCATCACCAACACTCCTCTCATCGGAGGGGACTCATCACCATCAACATCTTCATCAGCACCATCTCATCTCCAAACCCTAGTTCATCACTTGTAACTAATCTCCGTCTCGCGACTCCGATTGGTACTTGTAAGGTAGCTAGTAGTGTTGATTACTCCTTGTAGTTGATGCTAGTTGGATTACTTGGTGGAAGAGTTTATGTTCAGATCCTTGATACTACTCATTACCTCTCTAGTCATGAATATGATTATGCTTTCTGAGTAGTTACTTTTGTTCCCGAGGACATGGGATAAGTCATGCTAATAGTAGTCATGTGAATTTGGTATTCGTTCGGTAATTTGATATGTTGTATGTTGTTTTTCCTCTAGCGGTGTTATGTGAACGTCGACTACATAACACTTCACCATTATTTGGGCCTAGAGGAAGGCATTGGGAAGTAGTAAGTAGATGATGGGTTGCTAGAGTGACAGAAGCTTAAACCCTAGTTTATGCGTTGCTTCGTAAGGGGCTGATTTGGATCCACTAGTTTAATGCTATGGTTAGACTTTGTCTTAATTCTTCTTTCGTAGTTGAGGATGCTTGTGAGAGGGGTTAATCATAAGTGGGATGCTTGTCCAAGTAAGGGCAGTACCCAAGCGCCGGTCCACCCACATATCAAACTATCAAAGTAACGAACGAGAATCATATGAACATGATGAATACTAGCATGACAAAAATTCCCGTGTGTCCTCGGGAGCGTTTTTCCTCCTATAAGACTTTGTTCAGGCTTGTCCCTTGCTACAAAAGGGATTGGGCCACTTTTCTGCACCGTTGCTACTTTTGTTAGTTGTTGCTTGCTACGAATCATCTCACCACACAATCACTTGTTACCGACAATTTCAGTGCCTGCAGATTTTACCTTGCTGAAAACCACTTGTCAGATCCTTCTGTTCCTCGTTGGGTTTGACACTCTTACTTATCGAAAGGATTACGATTGATCCCCTATACTTGTGGGTTATCAAGGAACCCCTTGTGGCCAAAGGATAAGGACAATTCTCTACTCAAGTGGAGCCATCATCCTCACAAGCCCACACGCTTCCGATGAACAAAGAGAAGACCCTCAACCAGTTGAACAAGTTCAATGACAAGATCAATTGCTCAAAGATGGTGATGTGCCCCATGATGTCCAAGTGCTTACACAAGGTTCTGAATCTGCTCAAGATCAAGATGAAGTGCAACTACAAGATCCAGACCAAATAGAAGCACAAGATCAAGATCAAGAGCAACCACAAGAGCAAGGACAAACCAGTGAGCCTGCTCAAGTCGAGAATCAAGTTGATCAGGATGCTGTCTCTCAATTCCCTTCTGTGGCACCTAAGAGGGCTACTGGTGCCAAGGGAGGATCAAAATTCAAGGGCAAGCAAATTAATCAAGTCGATGCTCCCCAGTTATCCAATGCAGAACTCTTGGAGCGTCGCGCAGCCCAGATTGCGAACAAGCTGAGAGTCAAGTCACATCTTATGAAGATTGTGCTTGGCAGTTTGAAAAGGGGAGTATCCACTCGTCAACAAATTTGGAATTATTGTGAGCATCACACGTTTGTTTCGTATTGTGAACCTCAACAGGTACATGAAGCTCTCGATGATGAGGATTGGCTTATGGCCATGCATGAAGAACTCAACAACTTCAAGCATAATCAAGTCTGGAATTTAGTGCCAAGACCAAAGGAGGAACATAATTTCATCGGGACCAAATGGTGATTCGAAACAAGGCAAGATTGGTGTCTCAAGGCTACTCCCAAGTCGAGGGTATCGACTACGGTGACACCTTTGCCCCTATTGCTCGTCTAGAATCTATTCGCATGCTACTTGCATTTGCTTCGCATCATAATTTCAAATTACAACAAATGGATGTGAAAAGTTCTTTTCTTACTGGTCCTTTAAATGAGTTGGTCTATTTCAAACAACCCCTGGGGTTCGAACATCCCAAACTCCCCAATCATGTGTACAAACTTAATAAGGCACCCTATGGCCTTAAACAAGCCCCACGTGCGTGGTATGAGTACCTTACTGAGTTGTTACAAGATCGTGGGTTTGAAATTGGGAAGATAGATCCCACTCTTTTTACTAAGAAGGTCAAAGGGGATTTGTTCATATGCCAACTATATGTTGATGATATCATTTTTGGTTCCCCTAACGAATCTTTCAATGAAGAATTTGCTGCACTAATGACCGAGAAATTTGAGATGTCTATGATGGGTGAGTTGAAGTTCTTCCTCGGGTTCGAGATTAAACAAGGCTTAGAAGGGACCTTCATCAAACAAGCCAAGTACACTCAAGACATGCTCAAGAGGTTCGAGCTAGAGGATGTCAAGCCGGTCAAGTTTCCCATGCCAACAAGATGCAAGCTTTACAATGATCCCAATGGTAAAGCAGTGGATCAAAAGGTATATTGCTCCATGATTGGATCCCTTCTTTACCTTTGTGCATCTAGACCAGATATCATGTTGAGTGTAGGGATTTGTGCATGGTTTCAATCTGCACCAAAAGAAAGCCATTTTATGGTTGTTAAGCGAATCTTTCGATATTTGGCTCATACCCCAAACTTTGGTCTATGGTATCCCAAAGGAGCAAACTTCAACCTAGTGGGCTATTCTGACTCAGATTGGACATGAGATTGTGTGGAGAGGAAGTCGACTTCTGGAGGATGTCAATTCCTTGGTCGTTCACTGGTAAGTTGGTCTTCAAAGAAGCAGAATTGTGTCTCACTATCTTCCACCGAAGATGAGTATGTGGCAGCTGCAAGTTGTTGTGCAAAGTTGCTATGGATGAGGCAAACCTTAAAGGATTACGGTGTCACTTGTGACAAAGTGCCTCTTCTATGTGACAATCAAAGTGCTATCAAGATTTCCCTCAATCCGGTGCAACATAGCAAGACCAATCATATTGATATTCGCCATCACTTCATTCGTGAACATGTCAAGCGAGGTGATATTGAGGTTCACTTCATCAACACTGAAGAGCAACTTGCAGATATTTTCACTAAGCCCCTAGATGAAGCAAGGTTCTGGGAGTTAAGGCATGAACTAAATATCATTGATTCTAGTAATGTGGATTGAAACTAGGCACTTTGCACCTCACTCTGCATTCTAGGTGTAGGCATGGACATAGGGGGAGTGTTGTTCTCTCAATGAACTTCCCCTCCCCTCATTATGCATAAATCGATCAAGTCTTTCACTTTGCCCATTATTAAATGGCACTTGTGCTTCAAAACGAGTGTTGGTCATGAACCCAAGGATAATTCTTCGGTGTGTCATACCTTTGTCTCAAACATAGGTGGCTTCGGCCACCGCCCCACCTTTATCTCGTGTTGAAGAAAGGATAAAAAATGACTAGTCAGTATATCTTGCTGGTGTTATCTTTTTTGTTACACTCACTAGTCGTTGCCCACATCATTTCCACGAAGTCCTATGTCTCTTTGTGCCTTTTTGAGCGGTACTACCGCCAGGGGTAGCGACACTACCGCCAGGACCCCAATGGTACTACCACCAGGGGTAGCGGTACTACCGCTAGGACCCCAACGGTACTATCGTCAGGGTAGCGGTACTACCGCCAGGACCCCAGCCTATCGAGGCTTGACTAGGGCTTTTTAGGACTGTCTCACTGGGGAGCGGTACTACCGCCAAGACGGCGGTACTACCACTAGGAACCGAGCGGTACTGCCGCCAGGGTAGCGGTACTACCGCCATGACCCAGCGGTACTACCGCTGGGCCCGTACCCCTTGGACTATATAAAGGAGGGGAGCCGTTTTTTCTTGCCCTGCTTCTTCTTCCTCGTGGCTCTCTCTTCCTCTACACCGAACTTCCCCCGTTTAGATCTCTCTCTGCGGAGCCCCTCCTCTCCTTTGAGTTGGAGGGTTTGCTCCCCTCCTCCTTCCTCCGTCAAGTGCCATGGACTCTGGTAAAGCTCCTCCCCTTCTTCTCTTGGTTGGTGTGTTTGGTTCTAGGGTTAGGAGCTTGTTGATTTGGATCCATGGATATGATTTTTGTTTAGTTTTTGGATGGAACGAGGGAGATATCTTAGGGGATTTTAGGTCTAATGTTCTTCATTGCAAATATTTTGACATGCCCTAGTTCTCCATGTTTTAGATCTAGTAGCTCTTATCATACATCTCATGGATTTGATCTAAAACTTGGATCCCATTGACTAGGCTTGTCTCCATCTAGATGATCTCGACTTCCACATGTGTTAGGGCTATGGTGTTTCTTGTAATGAGTTTATTTATTAGCCGTGGATCTCTTGAAACGAATCTAGTAGTTTTTGTGGGTTCAAATATATCCGGATCTGAAAGTCAACCCCCTAGCGGTACTACCGCCAGGACCCCGAGCGGTACTATCGCCAGGGGGAGCGGTACTACCGCCAGGGCGAGCGGTACTACTGCCAGGAGGGTATTTTCTTTTTATTTTAATTTCTCGTGGCAATATGTGTTTCTTCTTATGATTTTTGAACATTGCCATGACTCAATTTGTCGCTCTTTTTGGTGTGTGTGTGTGTGTCTTGTGTGTCACAGGTGGTCCTCGTCGCTCGAACCCTGCACGTAACACCCAACGAAAGCAGTATCACACTCCAGAGGCTCTTGAAGGTTCTGCCACTTCCAGTCTGAATCCTAAGAAGATGTCCTTCAAGAGGACTGCTACCAAGTACAAAGGGGTCAACGTTCGCACTATGGCCCCTAAGGATTTTCTGGCACTCCGCACCCGTGATCCCTATGTTGATGACAAGGCTGAGCTTAGGGGTGTCGATCATGTTTGGTCACGGTAATAGGCAATGATCTATCGTTACATCATCGTGCCCTTCAAGAAGATCTTTGTCCCAGTGCAGTGGATCGACCTCGCTCACTTTCAACGGCATCCAGACTACTTTGGCGAGGCTCTCTCCTTGATTGAAAAGCTTGGCCTTACAAATATCATCACCTTCAGAAAGGAGTTCGACCCAGATATTGTGGCCCAGTTTTATGTCACTGTTCACTTTCAACCTGATGACGAGCGCACCATGACCTGGATGACCGGTAACCAGAAGCTGACTGGTTCCTGGACGGAGTTCATGCAGTTCCTCAACGTCGACTTCTAGGGGGAAGAAAATGCTCTTGGGATGTGTCCTCATGCTCCTACTTCGTCTACTGCCACCCCCAAGGACATGCTGCAACAAAATTACATCAAAAAAGGTGTGCCCCCCACCCATCTGGATATCATGCATCGGGTCTTCCACAACTCTCTGTTCCCTCGTATTGGCAACAAGGACGAGGTGCATGGTCATCTGGCTGAGATGCTTCTACTGTGTGAGGAGGCAAGGACTAAGGAAACTGCGCCTCTCGACATACCTGATGTGATGTTCCATGAGCTCTGGAATTGCATCATGAACCCTAAGGTTCCCATCTACGGTCCTTACCTGTTTGCCTATATTCAGAAGACGTGGAACGATATCTATCTGATAGATCGCTTCCCTATTCAGGCTGACTATTTTGTGCATGATCCTATCAAGCTCCGTATAAAGGACAAATGGGCCAACCCATCAACTTCTTCTCAGTCCATGGATACGGACACATAGACTGCTGCTGGAGGAGGACCTGCTTCGCATACCCGCTCTTCTGCTATGCTATCTTGGGCTGTGAAGCTGAAGGATCAGATGAAGGCTCTCTTCTGTATGCAGGCCAAGGGACAGTATCCGTCTCATGTGGCCTAGAAGGAGAACCGTCAAAGGCACAAGCGTGTCTTAAGGACCCTTGATGTGGCAATCTCAAGTGGCTCAAAGGACGACATCACTCCAGAGACTGACTGGATGAGGGCTCAAGGTTACTAGTGGAATGGGTCTGATGCTGAGGAGGAGGCTTCTGAGGAGGACATTGAGGAGGAGCAGGACGAGCAGGATCCGGATGCCACGGATGAGTCTGGGGATGAGGAGTGACCACCAATGTCTTAGGTGTGCCCCCTTTTTGGTGTCTTGTACCAAAGGGGGAGAAAGTCTAGGAGTTGGATTTGCTTTGCTTTAGCTTTGCTTTTATCTTTATCGTGTTTGCTTTGAACTTGGTTTGTTCGTATTTGCTATCTTTACTACGTGTGATGTGAGACTTGTTTTTATTGTGAGACCTATTTTTATCATATGCTGTGAGTCATATTCTCTTCAATTATCTCTATTAAATTATCTTTATGATCACATGCTTTCTACTGTGCAAATCCGGTATTGTCATCAATCCACCAAAAAGGGGGAGATTGTTAGGGCATATTTATGCCTAAGTAATTTTGGTGATTGATGACAGTAACTTAATGGACTAATCGTGTGCATTGAGCTTTCACATAATACATGACAAAGGCACAAGAAGATTCGGCACCCTCCGTGGAACAGAAGCACGGTGTCCTCTACGATTCTCTTTGGTGGTTTTTGAGTCGTAGGAACAACGTACTATTAAGAGGGATCCGTATTGGAAAGGTTTGGGTGGAATCAATCTTGCCCGCACACACTTTATCTCCATCCCCTTTCCCTGCAACTTTGGAGCTTTTCCCATCTCTGTTTTTTCTCCTCTTGCAAAAAGGTCACCTAGCGGTACTACCGCTGGCCCTAGCGGTAGTACTGCTGGGCCTAGCGGTAGTACCGCTATCCCTAGCGGTAGTACCGCCCCTGGTCAGCGGTAGTACCGCTCCACGACTTTAGTACCGCCATCCTTGCGGCTGTACTTCGTCAGACTTTTGGCGAAGACTTTCTTGGTGGTGGTTGGACCGGTAGTATCTTTGCGCTACCATGGGCTCAGCGGTAGTACCGCTAGAGTGCCAGCAGTAGTACCGCTAGAGTGCCAACGGTAGTACCGCTGGAGTTTCAGCGGTAGTACCGCTGCAGCCACCGGTAGTACCGCTGGGCTCGTGTTGTGAGTGGGAAAATGGTTCGATTCCCCCCCGCTATATAAAGGGTTCTTCTTGCTCATGAACCCTACCTTTGACCCTCCCAAGCTCCATTGTAGCTTCCTAAGCTCAAAAGTGCCCGATCTCTCTCCCTAGCGAATCAAACTTGTTGATTTCCTAGGGATTGGTTGAGAAGGCCTAGATCTACACTTCCACCAAGAGAAAATTTATTCCCCCCACTAATCCCTTGCGGATCTTGTTACTCTTGGGTGTTTGATCACCCTAGACGGTTGAGGTCACCTCGAAGCCACATTCCATTGTGGTGAAGCTCCGTGGTCTTGTTGGGAGCCTCCAAGTTTTGTGTGGAGATTGCCCCAACCTTGTTTGTAAAGGTTCGATCGCCGCCTTCAAGAGAACCTATAGTGGAATCACGGCACTTTGCATTGTGTGAGGGCGTGAGGAGAATACGGTGGCCCTATTGGCTTATTGGGGAGCATTGTGCCTCCACACCGCTCCAACGGAGACGTACTTCCTGTCAAAGGGAAGGAACTTCGGTAACACATCGTCGTCTTCATTGGTTGCACGTGCGGTTATCTCTAATCTTTACATTGTGTATGTTTTTGTTGTAGACTATCTCTTACTTGTCGTAGTGTTTATAGTTGGTAGCATCATATAGGTTCATCACCTTGTTGTCATTTTAGAGTACCTTTATGTTGATAACCCTAACTTGTTAAGATTAATTAAAAAGTGGTCGTTGCCTATTCACCGCCCCCTCTAGTCAACCATATCGATCCTTTCAGAGGGTGATGGATCCACTTGAGTAGAGCATTGTCCTTCTCCTTCAACCACAAGGGGTTCCTCAATGGGGAGTATTTGACCAATCCCCATTCTTCTTATGTCTTGAGGAGGAATTTCATCACCTACATCACAAAGACCACTTTGCTCCACCTGGGAACCATTATTTTCATCAAACTCCACGTTACATGTCTCCTCAATGAGTCCGGTGGACTTGTTGAGGACACGGTAAGCATGAGAGTTTGTAGCATAACCAACAAATATGCCCTCTTGAGATCTAGAATCAAATTTAGCCAAACGTGCACCCTTCTTGAGAATGAAACACTTACACCCGAATACCCTGAAGTACTTGAGGTTGGGCTTGGTTCCAGTGAGGATCTCATATGGAGTCTTGTTCAAGCCTTTGCAGATATAGAGCCGATTGGATGCATGACATGCCGCGTTGATGGCTTTGGCCCAAAAGTTGTACGGAGATTTGAATTCTGCCATCATTGTTCTTGCCGCGTCCATCAACGTCTGGTTCTTCCTCTCCACCACACCATTCTGTTGAGGGGTTTATGGTGCTAAATATTGATGCTTGATCCCCTCATCACTGAGAAACTCATTCAGGGTGTTGTTCTTGAACTCAGTGCCATTGTCACTTCTAATCATCAAAATCTTTGCTTCATGTTGACGTTGAGATTCATTAGCAAAGTTGATGACGGTCTGTTGAGTCTCACTCTTCCTCTTGAAGAAATATACCCAAGTGTATCTTGAGTAATCATCAACAATCGCCAAGCAGTACTTTCTGCCCCCAAGACTATCAAAGGATGGAGGACCAAAGAGATCCATATGAAGGAGCTCCAAGGGACTCTTAGTGTAAATGAGAGTTGTGGGACGATGAGCAGGTTCATGAATCTTCCCTTCAATAGAAGCACTACAAGCATGATCTCTGGCAAAACTCACATTTGTTAGTCCACGAACATGGTCCCCTTTGAGGAGACTTTGCAAAGATTTCATATTTACATGAGCTAGTCGGTGATGCCAAAGCCAGCCCACATCAACTTTAGCCATTAGACAAGTCGCAGTCTTAGTGGGTCGTTGTGAAAAGTTCACCACATAGAGACCATTTTCGACATATCCAACATAGTCTAGTTTAAGAGTCTTGCTCCACAAAAGGGCCACGATATCAAGATTAAAGAATGTGGCAAATCCCATAATTGCAAGTTGACGAACAGAAAGTAAATTGTAAGCAAGGGACTCAACAAGCATGACCTTCTCATTAGATAAATCTTGAGAGATGACCACCTTATGAAATCCCAATACCTTAGAGGTTGAAGCATCAACAAATGGGACGTGGGTGGGCATAGATGGAGTAGGATGCACGTCCACCACCAAGTCCTTGCTTTCGGTCATATGATTTGTTGCTCCACTATTGAGCAACCATGACACCCCACCGGAAGCAAACGCATGCAATAGATCAAGGCTTGGTTTTAGGTACCCATTCTTGAATGGGTCCTTTGATGTTAGAAACAAGGGTCTTATGGACCCAAATAGCCCATTCAATGGACTCATAATAAGAACCAACAAATATGGCATAAACATGCGCATCACGAGCATGACATAAAACATAAGAAGGATTAAATTCGCCAAATGTGTTGGTAGGGATAGTTTTTCCCTTCTTGGCATTACCATCCCCTACCTTGTTCTTGTTCTCCTTCTGAGTCCCCTCACCCTCTTTCAAAAAAATGTCCTTGAGAGTAAGAGATTGCTTGTTCCTGTTCTTCCTTTTCCTTTTAGACTTGGATGTAAGTCCAAGTCCCTCTTTTCCTACAACTTCCTTTTGATTACTCAAAAGGTCGTTTAGGTTCTTCTTGCCTTGGATGCATGACACAAGGCCCTTCTCAAGTTGATCCTTCAACTTAGCATTTTCCTCCACAAGATGTACATGTTCACAACAAGGGTTAGTTGCATAAGCATTATCAATTAAAACGAAAGGAGGATATGTAGAGATATCCTAGGTAAGCTTTGCCTGGAGTTGATCATGAGACTCCTTCAGAGAGAAATGAGCACCTTTCAAGACCTTGTGGGCCTTGTCAAGTGTATCAAAATCTTCCTTGAGTCTGTCATGGCCAACCCCAAGTGCAGCCTTTTGAGACTTAAGCACACGGGTAAGCACAATAATGTGATCTAGCACTTTTTGTAATTTAGCACAATCATCGTTGTGTGACTCCTCGAGAGCCAAGCGAAGACTGCGCTCTTCTTCTAGAGCAATAGATAGTTCAGCAATCTCATCGACATAGTCACGACTATGTCCTTGCATCTCGGAGATAGTCTCCTCATGAGAATCAATGAGGTCATTAGCCTCACCAAGTTGTTCCAAAAGAGCAACAAAATGCTTCTTGGATTCTCCTTTGATTTTGCACAGAAATTTGTCAAAAGTATGCTCATTAAGTTCCACAACATCACTATCATCAACACAATTTAATAATGAAGGAGCAGTAATGATGGTGGTCTTAATGTTGGGTGTTACCTGATCGGTACCTTTGGCCATAAGGCACTTGGTGATGTAGTTGTCGTTGGGGGCGCCGAAGAGAGAACCTTGGGAGAGGAGGTGGCAATGGCTACCGTAGCCACTGTCACAGTATCATCATCGTCATCATCGAAGGTGTACTCTTCAAGTGCCACCATACCCTTTGGATGGGGTTTCTTGACAAAGTTGTTCTTGTTTGGGAAAGACTTGGCTTTGTCTTTGCGAATGAGCTTGCCACCGTTGTCTTCCCTCTTCTCATAAGGACAATTTGCCACAGTTATAGCATGTCCTCACAAGCTGCTTGGTCTTGGACCCACTTGAGTTATTCTTGGAGAAGTTGGGCCTTGAGTTTCTCTTGTTTCCCCAGAATTGCCTTGATGCAAGAGCCATGTGCTCGTGATAACCATACTTTGTGTCTTCAGGGCAGCCATCCTCTTCCTCTTCCTCTTCTTCATCAGAAACAACCTTGGCTTTCAAGGCAAGGTTGGGTGAAGCTATCTTTGACCGAACACGAGCAAGAGCATTATCAACAGTCTTGTTCATGATACTCATTGCAATGAATTCATCCAACACTTCACCAGAGGACAAGGTGTGCAAATCTGGCCTTTGACGAATGACAGATGACATGTCTTTGTTGAATGGCATGATGGCCTTGAGAAACTTGCGCTTGATCCACGTGTCATCCACATCCTTGCTCCCGTGATCCCGGAGAGAACCAGCAAGAGCAGTCACCCTTCGATAGAGATTTCGAAGGTCCTCATCTTCCTTCATCACAAACTCATCGGCCTCATCAAGAACCACTTCATAGTTGGACCATTGCATGCTTGAGCTTTCCTTGTACAACACCATGATGTGCTCCCAACAGTCCTTTGCACGATTAAAAGGACGCAAGTGAGGAAGATCTTCAAGGGGGACCGCGGACTGAAGAATGAACAATGCAGAATGATTACATTGATTTTCCGCTTCTTCTCTTGGAGTGGGGTTGCTTGGGTCATGCGGGTAGAAGCCTTGTTCAATAATTCTCCATAAATTTGTTGAGTTGTGATTCAAATGAGACTTTATGCAAAACACCCAGTTAGCAAACTCACCATTAACAAGCTTAGGAGGAGGACCAAGATTATTAATATGCGGTGTAGGAACCGGTCCTCCATAGACCCGGGGAGGAGGAACCGAGGCAAAGTTTCCTGTCCCATTCTTGTTGAGAGGGGAAGACGGTTGCATACCTTTAGCTGCTTCCTTGGTGGAACTAGCCTCTGATTCCGTGTTGGTCGGTTTAACCACCAACGCCGGTTCAGGAGAATTTTTCAACCCCTCAAGAAACTCTTTAAACATGGACTTGACTTCGTTCGTCATGGACGACTTGAGGGACGCCATAGACTCATTGAAGCCATCCCTTGTGATCGAAGTCAAGGCCACGGCCTCGGGTGGCACTACACCACGACACTATATTCCCTACTGACGGGTGTTGGGAAAAAGTCATTGTTGCCGACCGACAGTCAGCTAGGAAAAATTCTAATGGACTGTTGGTCGGGAAAACTTTATACGGTGGCCCATCATCGGTTCGCAATGTTACACTCTATACCATCCATTTATCGGTTGGGCAATCTATTATAACCCATGGACCATCGGTCGGCAAATAACCCCGACCGACTGTCCGACGCTATGGGCCCCTTGCACACGAAGAGCCAATTTTTTCGCGCCAATACCCGGCCCAACGCGCGAAGGGTTTCACCCAAAATCACCAACCCCGCGCACAACCACATCCCTAACTTCATTCCCCACGCCCCCACGCTGCACCACGCCCTGCGCTCCACCACGCCGCCGCATGTGTCTCCGTCGCGCCACCGCGCTCCACCACGGCGCCGCCGGGCTACCCACCGCGCCCCCGCGCTCCACCGCGCTGTTGGCCTCCACCGCTGGGCTCTCCACCTTGCCCCCGCGCCTCACCACGCCTCCACGCTCCACCGCGTCGTTGGCCCCACCGTCGGGCTCTCCACCGCGCCCTCGCGCTCCACCACGCTGCCGCCGGGTTCTCCATCGCGTCGGCCGCCTCTCCACCTACTACCGAGGAGAGTTTCCCTATGGAATGGCGTTACAATCATGACGGGGCACGTTTCGGATGTGCTGCTGCTAGTGGTAGCCAACCTCGGAGACGACCTCGCCTGCCGCACAACCCTGCTGGTTTGCCGCCCCACACGCTCAAACTCTCTCCTTCGCCTAGGTGCTATCTCCTCACCTCGTAGTTGTCAGGTCGGGCGCATGGCAGATCTGGGGCTTAATCTGCTGCAGATCCCCGGAGGCGCTGCTGCTCGTGGTGTCCAACGCCGTCGACGCCCTCGCCTACCTCGCCTTGAAGATTTTAGGGTTGATTTCAAGGTGAGTGGTGTCATCTGCTCCGGTACCAATCTTGACGCCTCCAAGTTTTGGTTCCTCATCAACGATCCCCCTACCATTAACGTGCTGGGCGTGCAGGTTACTTGCTAGACCTGAATCCATCCATGAATCCTACAAGCAGCTGCAGAAGCGGCACATGTCCAAGATCTAGGCCTCCAACTGATGGCGGTTGTTGTTGTGGCAAAAGCGGCCGTACAGAGTTCACGCCTCCGCCTAGTTCAACTTCGCCCCATCAGATCTAGAACCCCCAGTAAGGATATTCATAAACCTGTCTTCATCGTGATTGTGCCAAAAGTTGGATATGGAAGAAGAGCAAGGGCAGCCTTTGTATATCTGTTAGCTTTACATTCGCTTTTCCTGTAGTTTATTTTTGCCACGTGAAGCAGGATGGGTTCAGATTTGTTCATGATATAGATAGGACTGTAATGCCCAGATGTATTTTCAAGTGGATACCAACTGCCTAAACTATAAGAACACTTACAGAGAGTCACTAAATCCAATTTTATGTTTTGGAGCTCCCAAATAGACATCATTTTTCAGAATCAGCTCCAAATACTCAATCCTGTAACACTACCATCATTTGGTAAAACTATAGAAATATCTTTCACAAGATATGCATATGGTGAAACGAAAAGCCACACCAAAATCAAGTGCATACAATTCCTAATCCTGTCTCTAGTTACTTTAATTCCCAAGAAAGTCTGGCCCTCAACAATCTTATTATCTTGAGTGATTCCTAATATTCCATGAAAGCGTATCAACTCATTGCAAATATAACACCATTATGATTGATTTCTTCATTGCTATCAAGTACTATCTTTGTACAAAGATGAAATACATTTTTGTAGGCTAAACTAACCTAAAAATGTCTTATATTCTGATACGGAGGTCATAAATTTTTGATCATGATTAAAATCCAAACCATCAAAATCATTTGATTTGTCGGATTCCTCCTCCTGGCAGCGGCGCGATTTGGTGGCTTGCCTAGAAGCTTTCAGGCTTGGGTTCCCAGCGAGCGGCGTCACCAGTTCGAGCACCAACTACTTTGTAATCCGCATGCAGCTTCTAGGTTCTGGCTTTAGGTAAGATCTCTCTCCCCGATATGGTCTCGCTCATCCCCTCTCGGTTTGCAGTATGTACCCCCCTTGGATTTAACCTTTTGGGATTTTGATGCGTGGATTTGATTCAATGTACTGCTCCCTATTTACTATAGGATGGAGGAACATAGCACATCGTTGCTGAATTTGGAGTTATACTCATCAACAAGGGAAGGGGAAAGATATCATTAAGCAAAGCACAATGTTGCTGAATTTGCAGTTATACATCATGTCACATATATTGGTCTGTCTAATTATGTATGTTCACATACATATGCATCTAGGAATCCAAGCTAACTCATAAACTTCAAACCTAGTGACGTAAGGGAAGTTTGTATGTCCACGTGGTCTGTAGTGAAATCATTAGCGTGTCCTTCTATTGGTTAGTAAATAGTGAAATGATTATATATACTTCTATTGCAGGTCGAAATTGCAAAACAATTATGTTTTGTAGATAAACTCATGAGGTGCTCTCTGGCTATTTATGCTGTTATGTGCGCAATTGAAGGTTTTGTCTGGTAGACAAACTCATAACGTGCTCTTTGGTTGAAATCTTTATTGCTTGATGTATGATGTTGTAGTGACTAGTGATAATTTTCACTACTTGACCCGTATGGTTTGATGTATGATGAGGCTAGTGATAATTTTGCTTAACATTTGTAAACTGCACCTTGGTGTTAGCATGGTGTTTGTCTATACAACTTCGTACTGTACAAGAGCTTCTTGTGTTCACTATTGAAGAGTAAACAAAGATAGGTGAAAGTAGCAGTTCCCTAGGAAAACAAGTTACATGACCACATAGCTCTTTCTTGTGTTCAAGAAATAAAAATTATAGTTTCAATTATGCGTCTTAAACCACCCTCCATGTTAATCTTGTGTGAGGTATTATCTTACAAAGAGTCAAACATCAACAGATGATAGATGCATGTGAAACCTATAGTGAACTGGACTTCCCTTTGCCTTTTCTTCATCATCATTGTCAAAAGGCCGCAAGTACTTAGCTTCTTATAGTTATAACTAGATGAGTGTAGCAGACAAGATAGCTACAACTAAACCATTTGTTTATGTTTTTTGTTACGCAGCTCGACATGAATTATTTTCAGATTCACAACATAATATAAATTTTCAGTACACAAGAATGTTTTTTCACCTCATGATATAAATCATGTGAAGATAGTCATGAAATGTTTCAATCATCCAATTATTTCTCAAAACTCAGGGTCGCATCTCCTTGCTGACTTTTGTTATTCTTAGTTTCACATTTCCGTAAGGATGCCAAGTTTACAGGCCTGCAAATCAAACTTATTCACCTCAAAGTTAGATGACTGTTTATTAATTCGGTTTCTATGTTTCATGTCTGATGCTCTTTACTCTCAAGTTGAACAAGTAGTATAGTAGTACTCACTGAGAAGGAAATTTCACTAGCTTGCATGTATATTAATTGTATGTTTTTTGTCTTTCCAGTTGCTGTCAGCTTGTCTAGGGAAAACAAGAGGACCAAGAAGGAACCATGAAGCTGTCAGTTTGCGTCGGCTAGATATCTTCTAAAATGGAGCAATAGCAATGCATCTTGTAGCTACCATTTTGTAAAGGATATCTTGTGTAATGAAACAAGCATTGAATTGTCGGACATGCATCTATTATTTTATAAATCTATCAGTTGTTTCAGTCACTAAGACAAATATTTCCACTTATTTATTTACCTCTATTGTGAGAACTATTAGTGTTATTTTGTTTGCTTCAGGTTTAATATTTCAGAGTACATGTAACCTGATTGATATTGTTTTGATAAGATAATATGATAAATACCAATGGAGTGCAGACAAACTGTGAGCTGGCAAAAGGAAGCATCGTCATACTGTTGGTTGGGAAAGGTTCATGCTAGGACCAATGGAAAGTTGATCGCCAAAGATATTACCATCGAATTGTTGGTCGGGAAAGCTTCAACACCAGCGTCAGGTGAAAATCGGTCGGCAAAGGTGTTACCGTCAAACAGTCGGTCAGGAAAGATTCGACAGAAACGCCAACTGCAAGTCGGTCCGGAAAGATCCCTACCTGTGCCATCAGAAAATCGGTTGGCAATGCTCTTTAGAGGCATCAAACAATCGGTCGGGAAAGATATGTCGGTCGGGAAAAGGCTTTCCCGTCTGGATTTACCCCAACAGACGCTTTCGGTCGGCAATATTCTTTCCCGACCGACTGTATGTCGGCAGAGGCGGTTTTTCCGACCAACCTGTTTCTTCGAAATGCAGTGTCATGGTGTAGTGTGGTCCACTCACTCCCTCTCCATCGTCAACCATACTCTTCGGATGGTGAAACCCTTAATAGAGAGACATGGCTCTGATACCAATTGAAAGGATCGATATGGTTGACTAGAGGGGGTGAATAGGCAACTACCAATTTTTAGCTTTTCTTAACAAGTTAGAGATAGCAACATAAAGGTTCTCTAAATTAACAACTAGGTGAACAACCTATATGATGGTAACTACCATGACAACTAGTGCAAGAAAGAAATACACTACAACAATAATATTCACAAAGTAAAGGTAAGAGATAACCGCAAGTGGAACCGGCGAAGACGAGGATGTGTTACCGAAGTTCCTTCCCTTTGACAGGAAGTACGTCTTCGTTGGAGTGGTGTGGAGGCACAATGCTCCCAATAAGCCACTAGGGCCACCGTATTCTCCTCACGCCCTCACACAATGCGAGGTGCCATGATTCCACCATTGGTGCCTTTGAAGGCGGCGATCGAACCTTTACAAACAAGGTTGGGGCTATCTCCACACAAAGCTTGGAGGCTCCCAACGAGACCACAGAGCTTCACCACAATGAAATATGGCTCTGGGGTGACCTCAACCGTCTAGGGTGCTCAAACACCAAGAGTAACAAGATCCGCAAGGGATTAGTGGGGGAATCAAATATCTCTTGGTGGAAGTGTAGATCTTGGCCTTCTCAACCAAACCCTAGAAAATCAATAAGTTTGATTGGCTAGGGAGAGAGATCGGGCATGAATGAGCTTAGGAGCAACAATGGCATCTCGGTTGGTAAAAGGTAGAGTTCTTGGAGTGGAAGAACCCTTTATATAGTGGGGAAACAAATCCAACTGTTACCCCCCACTTAAAGCACCCATAGCTACTACCGTTAGAGAGTAGCGGTACTACCGCTGCCCCTAGTGGTACTACCACTGGCGAGGAGCGGTACTATTGCTGCCCCTAGTGGTACTACCATTGGCGAGGAGTGGTACTACCGCTAGGCAAGGAGCAATACTACCGCTTGGTAGGCACTTAGCCATGGTAGTAAAGATATTACTACCTGGCCTACCACCGCTCGGAAAGTATGCACAAAACGTCCGACGAAGCGGCAAATATTATAGCCGCCCAAAGAGAGGTACTACCGCCCCTGAAGCGGTACTACCCCCCCCCGGAGCGGCACTACCGCTGTGCAAGTGGTACTACCGCTAGAATTTATGCACAGGCAGGAAAAGAACAGGTTGGACCTCCATTGATGGAGGGGAGATGTGGTGGAAATAAAAAGTGTGTGTGTGTGTGTTGATTCCACCCAAACCTTTCCGACGCAGACCCCCTCTTAATAGTATGACTTTCCTATGATTCAAAACCACCAAAGAGAATCGTAGAAGCCATCGTGCTTCAAAAACACCGAGGGGAACCGAATCATCTTGTGCCTTGCCATGTATTATCTGAAATTGTCAATGCACACGATTAGTCCGCAGAGGTACTGTCATCAATCACCAAAGTCACTTAGGAAGAAATATGCCCTAACACCTAGGTCATGCCCGGCCTCGGCACATCAACACGTTGCAGCCCCACCAAGGCTCAATAGAGAGGCCAGCCCGCCGGTGTAAATCTTAAGCGCAGGGGTCATGGGCCCATCACCCTTTGCGCTCCTGCACGATGCGAGGGCGGCCGATGTCAGTCCTGGCACCTCTTATACAAGACGATGCTTACGTGGGCCACTCGGGCGCGCACCTCTCCATTGCTTATGTCTGAAGAGCTTCGGGTGATACCACGACGTCGAGAATCCATAACTCGTCCCACATAGATGGTTAGTGCGAAAAGGTCTTCGACCAACCAAGATCAAATACCCAAATCCTTTGCATTTTAATTAATTGCGGTGATGAGCAGAACCATGATAAAATGTGCCCGTCGCCCCGTCTCGAGGATGTGTGGCAAGGACCCAGAATGCCCGGCCATGCCTCATCACATTCACACGGGAATCCACCCGTAGAACACCTCAACATTTTCCGAGTAACAAGGTCAAGTAACTGTGTGGCTATAACATCAGAGGGATTCGAGGTATCGCCCTCGATGGATTCTGAATGATGTAACCATCAAGGTGGCCAAAGAGGAATCACCCTCGCCGGGCCAACTTGATGGGTTGTACGACAGAGTCATTATCGGAGGTGGTGAAGGAGGAATCACCCTCCGAGAACCACCGCTGGTTAACGACACTACAAAGCTAACATCGGAGTACGTAACGAGGTGTCACCCTCGGTACTCGATGGTAGCTCAACAGAGTGATATGACTAAGGGGTGTGTGAGTGATGTGATGGGTCTTGGCTCGTCGATCAAAAGATCGAGACTTGATGGTAAAGCGGGGGCAACTGGACCAAGGGGGTCAAAGGGGATGACTGCTCCACCTATACTAAACAATTTAAAGGGCGGTACAGAAAAGTAGCAGTTCATCAAAAGCAGGCTATGCATCAGATATAGGAGCTATCTACAACAGTAGCAAAATCTAATGCAAGCATGAGGGAGAAAGAAATAGGTGATATAGGAATGATCAAGGGGGTTTGCTTGCCTTGTTGCTCTGCAAACAAAATGGATCCTTCACCGGGAAGTAATCGATCACCGGATCATCATCGGTCTCGGGGTCTACCGGAAAGGAAGGAACGTAGGGGAAACACAATAAATAAGAGAGCAATCAAAAGCATCACAAAGCATGACATGGCTAAAGGCAGCGCTAGGCATGAGCTAACACATTATCACCCGTCATGGACGGATCGGGAAAATATCTGACGATATTTCCCGGGTCTCTCGCTACTATCGGTCACGCGAAAACGATGGAAAAGTTCCATGTTCGCTATGCTAGGGACGCGTGACAAATGAACGGATAGTGTATCCAGGTTTGTCTTGTTTTTCTGATCAACTTTCATGTATAAATTACTTTCATCTGAATTACGGATTATTTTATGTATTTTTTTTAATATTTAAGAATTAAACATATTTAATTAAATTCATTAATTATTTATGACATCAACATGATGTCATGCTCACATCAGCAGTCAACAGTGTCTTTGACTGGTCAAATTGACTAGTGGGTCCCACATATCATTCTCACATTTTAAAACCAGGCTTAATAATTCATTAACAAATTTAATTAGTAGGTAGGATCCACGTGTCATTCGCTGGTTAGGTTAATTAATTAACATAATTAAATCAACAAGTTTAGTTAGTTGTAAATGGGGCTCGACCCACATGTCATTCTCTCTTTACTAAACAAAAATGATTAGTTAACCTAATTAAGTTTAATTAATTAATTAATTAATTAAAATATTTATTGATTTATTTTTAGCAATAACTGGTTATAATAACTTTAACTTCTTTTTTAAAGGGCATGGGCCCAGGCAGTCATCCTGTGTTGGGGGATTTGCCCCAATTTGTCAAAACAGGGGGGCTGGCGAGGGAAGGGGCCGAGGCCAGCCGAGCCACCGCCGACGGCTCATTGCAAGGCCAGCGAGCAAGGGCCGGAGGGGGCAGCGACGGGAAAATGGATGACCACCCCGATGGTCGAAGGTGGACAGCGGTCGACGGAGTCAGCGAGCGGCCTGGGCAGTGGCATGAGCGGGTGCTGGCGCGACACGACGACCGGAGGGGTGGACGAAACGCTGGGCAGTCGCAGTGGCTCAGCGGTCGGCGGGTTCGACCGGGTGGAGCTGTCCCAAGGTGAGAGCGCAAGCGGTGGTGCGTGCGGGAGGTGATATGCACACGCGTGGGGGTGGCCAGGGTACACGGGAGGAGGATGGGCCTCACATGCGGGTGTAGGGGAGTGATGACCCACAAGTATAGGGGATCAATCGTAGTCCTTTCGATAAGTAAGAGTGTCGAACCCAACGAGGAGCAGAAGGATCTCACAAGTGGTTTTCAGCAAGGAAATATCCGCAAGCACTGAAATTATCGGTAACAAGTGATTGTGTGGTGAGATGATTCATAGCAAGCAACAAGTAACAAAAGTAGCAACGGTGCAGCAAAGTGGCCCAATCCCTTTTGTAGCAAGGGACAAGCCTGGACACAGTCTTATAGGAGGAAAAACGCTCCCAAGGACACACGGGAATTTCTGTCATGCTAGTTTCATCATGTTCATATGATCCGCCTTCGTTACTTTGATAGTTTGATATGTAGGCGGACCGACGCTTGGGTACTGCCCTTACTTGGACAAGCATCCCACTTATGATTAACCCCTCTCGCAAGCATCCGCAACTACGAAAGAAGAATTAAGACAAAGTCTAACCATAGCATTAAACTAGTGGATCCAAATCAGCCCCTTACGAAGTAACACATAAACTAGGGTTTAAGCTTCTGTCACTCTAGCAACTCATCATCTACTTACTATTTCCCAATGCCTTCCTCTAGGCCCAAATAATGGTGAAGTGTTATGTAGTCGACGTTCACATAACACCACTAGAGGAAAAACAACATACAACACATCAAATTACCGAACGGATACCAAATTCACATGACTACTATTAGCATGACTTATCCCATGTCCTCAGGAACAAAAGTAACTACTCACAAAGCATAATCATATTCATGACCAGAGAGGTAATGAGTAGCATCAAGGATCTGAACATAAACTCTTCCACCAAGTAATCCAACTAGCATCAACTACAAAGAGTAATCAACACTACTAGCAACCTTACAAGTACCAATCGGAGTCGCCAGACGAAGATTGGTTACAAGTGATGAACTAGGGTTTGGAGATGAGATGGTGGTGATGAAGATGTTCATGGTGACAAGTCCCCTCCAATGAGAGGAGTGTTGGTGATGACGATGGCGACGATTTCCCCCTCCGGGAGGGAAGTTTCCTCGGTAGGATCGTCCTGCGGGAGCTCTAGATTGGTTCTGCTCAAGTTCTGCCTCGTGGCGGCGGCGAATCCACGAAAAAGCTCCTCCCTGATATTTTCCTGGACGAAACCCTTCATATAGCAAAAGAGGGGGGAAGTGGGCCTGCAGGTTGTCCACAAGCCCTCATGGCGCGACCTGGGGGGGTGGCCGCGTCGTGCCGGCTTGTGGCCACCTGCACGCCCCCCTATGGCACTTCTTCGGCCCAGTATTTTTGATAAATCGGGAACAAAATCCTCCTTGATTTTTTACGGCATTTGGAGTTGCGCAAAATAGGTATCTCAACTTTGCTCCACTTTCAGGCCAGAATTCCAGTTGCCGGCATTCTCCCTCTTCATGTAAACCTTGCAAAATAAGAGGGAAAAGACATAACAATTGTACCGTGAAGTGAAATAACAGCCCAAGAAGCGATAAATATCAAGATGAAAACATGATGCAAAATGGACGTATCAACTCCCCCAAGCTTATACCTCGCTTGTCCTCAAGCGAAAGCCTAGCTCAATAAATATGTCCACATGTTTAGGGAGAGAGGTGTCGACAAAACAAGATACAAACATACATGCATCATGATCAAGATCAGAACAACAATACCAACATATTATCTCTCTTGCTAAAGTGATAATTCCTTCACAAAGTAAATCATGGATCAAGAACCTTACCGAGAAGTAACAACCGATAGCCTTTAGTCATTGAACCAATTGCAATTTATCAAAACATCAGAAAGAGTCAAATAAGAGCTTGTAAAGCAAATCCACATACTCAATCATTCTTTCATTCTCTACAATTGCTACAACTCACGTGGTACTCATGAGATCAAACTTTCAGCTGGACACAGAGAAAGATAGGGGCCTACAGTTTTGCCTTCTTACTGCTTACCTCAAGGGTAATGTCAACAATAATAATTCATGAATACTTACCTCCAAGTTGACATATGAATATAGATCTTTCCCAAGCATGTGGCGATAGCCAAGTCAAAGGCGAAATTAGGAATTGGTGAAGATCACCATGACTCTTTAAAGGGCAAAAGTAAAGGTACAAGATAGGCCCTTCGTAGTGGGAAGCAGAGGTTGTCATGTGCTTTTGAGGTTTGCATGCATGTCCTCTTAGTGCGGAGGAACATCACTTTATATTGTCTCCTGTGATAAAGAACTTTATTATGCAGTATGTCGCTTTTATGTCTTCCTCATCACAGGTTCGTATAAGGCTTATTTTCCACACACTAATAGATTGTACATATTAGAGAGCAATTTTTATTGCTTGCACCGATGACAACTTACTTGAGGGATCTTATTCAATCCATAGGTAGGTATGGTGGACACTCATGGCAAAACTGGTTTGAAGGTTTATGGATGCACAAGTAGTATCTCTACTTGGTGCGGGAGGTTTTGGCTAATATGAGGTGGAAGCAATCGTCACATGCTAAGGGATCTCTAATCATATAACATTGTTCGGAGCCAAGAAACACAATTCATTATGTTGTCTTCCTTGTCCAACATCTACTTCTAGGCATGTAATAGTTGAGTGAGTGTTCACAATCATAGATGGTGTTAGAGATGATATATTTATATGAACCTCTCCTTCTTTATCACTTCCTATTAATTGCAACAATGACCAAGGTCTACGTTTGCCTACCCTCAACAAGTTTCAATCCTCATTATCTTTATATGTGAAGCCATCACTTCCCATAAGATCATTACATGATCTTTCATGCTTTTGTTCTATTCTCACTCTTTTGATCATGGCAAGAGGCAAAGCTCTTCAACTAAGACACTCTTTATTATATGGCTCATGAGCTCGAATACATCGGGGGTGACACAAAACAAAACTCAAGACTAAAACACTAAGACTTTTAAACTACTAGAGAAAAAGAAAACTAAAAAGGAACAAGCTAAAACAAAGGTAAAGGCAAAAGATGTGATGGTGATACGATACCGGGGCAACTCCCCCAAGCTTGGCACAAGCCAAGGGGATTGCCCATACCAATGCTCAGTTGTCTTCCTTTGGTGGTGATGGTGGAGTTGTTGCAACATGAGTTTGATCCTCCGTCTTCCAAGGCATAGGTGCTCCATCATGGAAATATGAACGAGTCTCCGTAATCGTCAAATCTGCAGCCAACCGTATTGATTTAAATCTATACTCATACTCACAGTTTTGGTTTTGCAGGTCATAGATCTGGCCCTGGAGTTGATCAAAACTGTCATAGAGCCTGGAGAGATGCTTCCCAATGTCATTAGCATCAATCATGTGCTTGTTGGTGAACTTCGTGATCATCATGTGGTTGGCGTTGAGTCCACGCTCCACCATCCCTTGACACTTGATACCTTGTTGCTCCATTGCTTCGAGCCTCGTCTCCACACTTCCGGTCTTCTTAGGCCCCTCAACATCACGGATGTGCAACATCCCCTCACGCATCTCGATAGATTGAGGGTGTTGCAGCACTCCCGTGAGGTAGGGATTGATGACCTTCTCGAAGATCTTGCCTTCGGAGCTTTTGGGGAAGTCATAGCGATCTAGATCTGCAACAAAAACATGCTCGAAATGAAAAACAGAGGAAATCTGCATGATGCAGGGGTCAGACCAAACGGGAGTATATATAATGATTTTTCCAGACCAGAAGGAGTACCCCGCAAGAAAACAGAGTCCAGGAGGCGCACGAGGTAGCCACAAGCCCTCACGGCGCGGCTAGGGGGTGGGCCGCGCCGTGCAGGCTTGTCGCCTCCTCGCGCACTTTCCGTACTACTTCCAATTTTTGTATTTTTTCAAATATTCCAAAATGGAGAAAATTTCCTACTGGAAAACTTTTGGACTCTGTTTCTTACCGAATCACATACCTCTTCGTTTTCGGAGTCTGAAACAGGCTGATAAATATCCCTTAGGTATTCTTCCAGAGTTATGGTATTGATACTATTGCTTTCAACATTTATGGGAGTACCTGAGATATAACGCTTGATTCTCTGCCCATTTACCACTCTCGGACAATTACCTTCCGTGTTGTTGATATTGATAGCACCAGAATGATATACTTCCTCAACAACATAGGGACCTTCCCATTTAGAGAGAAGCTTGCCTGCAAAGAATCTTAAATGAGAGTTGTATAGCAAGACATAATCACCTACATTGAACTCACGCTTTTGTATCCTCTTATCATGCCACCTCTTAACCTTCTCTTTGAACATCTTGGCATTCTAATATGCGTGAGTTCTCCACTCATCACGCGAGCTAATATCAAATAACCTCTTTTCACCGGCAAGTTTGAAATCAAAGTTGAGCTCTTTGATTGCCCAATAAGCTTTATGCTCTAGCTCAAGAGGTAAATGACATGCTTTACCGTACACCATTTTGTACGGAGACATGCCCATGGGATTGTTATAGGCAGTTCTATAAGCCCACAGTGCATCATCGAGCTTCTTAGACCAATTCTTTCTTGACCTGTTGACAGTATTTTGCAGAATCAGTTTAATCTCTCTATTACTTAGCTCTACTTGACTAGTGGATTGAGGGTGATAGGGAGACGCAATTCTATGGTTGACATCGTACTTAGCAAGCGTTTTACAGAAAGCACCATGAATGAAGTGTGAACCACCGTCGTTCATTAGATATCTAGGGACTCCGAATCTAGGGAAGATAACTTCTTTAAGCATCCTGATAGAGGTGTTGTGATCAACACTACTAGTGGGGATAGCTTCTACCCACTTAGTGATGTAATCAACAACAGCTAGGATATGAGTATACCCGTTGGATTTTGGAAAAGGTCCCATATAATCAAAGCCCCAAACATCAAATGGTTCAATGACAAGTGAATAGTTCATAGTCATTTCGTGACAGTTGCTAACTATTCTTTGACATTCGTCACAAGACAAGACAAACTTACGGGCATCCTTGAAGAGAGTGGGCCAATAGAAACCTGATTGCAATACCTTGTGTGCAGTTCTATCTCCCGCATGGTGTCCTCCGTAGGCCTGAGAGTGACACTTCTGTAGGATCTGTCCCTATTCATGTTCAGGTACACAACGTCTAATAACACCATCTACTCATTCCTTATAAAGGTGAGGATCAACCCAAAAGTAATGTCTCAAGTCAAAGAAGAGTTTCTTCTTTTGCTGGTATCTGAAACTAGGTGGTATATATTTGGCAACGATATAGTTCGCATAATCAGCATACCACGATGCACTACATGAAGCATTAATACATTCAATTGCTCATCGGGAAAGCTATCATCAATAGGTTGTGGGTCATCGAGAACGTTCTCCAACCTAGACAAGTTATCTTCTACTAGGTTATCAACACCCTTTCTGTCGACAACGTTTAAATCAAATTCTTGTAGCAAGAGAACCCATCTGATAAGTCTAGGTTTAGCGTCCTTCTTCTCCATGAGGTACTTAATAGCAACATGATAAGTGTGAATAGTGACTTTGGAATCAACTATGTAAGACCTAAACTTTTCACATGCAAACACGACTGCTAAAAACTCCTTCTCTATAGTAGCATAGTTTCTTTGGGCACTGTCTAGAGTTTTACTAGCGTAGTGAATAACATTCAACTTCTTATCAACTCTTAGCCCTAGAACAACACCAACAGCATAATCACTAGCGTCACACATGATCTCAAAAGGTAAGTTCCAATCAGATGGTTGAACAATAGGTGCAGTTAACAAAGCCCTCTTAAGTATTTCGAAGGCTTCCTCACAATCATCGTCAAAGACAAAAGGAATATCCTTTTGTAAGAGATTAGTAAGAGGCCTAGAATCTTAGAGAAGTCTTTAATGAACCTTCTATAGAAACCAGCATGACCAAGGAAACTTCTTATACCTTTGATATCTGTGGGGTATGGCATTTTCTCGATTGCATCAACCTTAGCCTTATCGACTTCAATACCTCTTTCAGAAATTTTATGTCCTAAGACGATGCCTTCATTAACCATAAAGTGGCACTTCTCCCAATTCAAGACAAGATTGGTGTCTTTACATCTTTGTAAGACTTGATCAAGGTTGCTGAGGCAATCATCAAAGGAAGACCCGTAAACGGAGAAGTCATCCATGAAAACCTCAACAATGTTTTCACAAAAGTCAGAGAACATAGCCATCATACATCTTTGAAAAGTGGCAGGTGCATTACATAAGCCAAAAGGCATACGTCTATAAGCAAAGGTACCGAAAGGGTAGGTGAAAGTGGTTTTCTCCTGATCAGATTGTGCAACTGGTATTTGGGAGAAACCAGAATAACCGTCTAGAATGCAGAAGTGTGTGTGTTTGGACAACCTTTCTAGCATTTGGTCGATAAAAGGCAAAGGGTAATGATCTTTCCTAGTGGCTTTATTCAATTTCCTAAAATCGATCACCATCCTATAGCCAGTAATAATCCTCTGTGGGATCAATTCATCCTTATCATTAGGGACAACGGTAATGCCTCCCTTCTTAGGGACACAATGCACCGAACTCACCCAATCGCTGTGAGCAACAGGATAAATGATACCTGCTTCCAAGAGCTTTAGTATTTCTTTTCTCACTACTTCTTTCATCTTAGGATTTAATCTCCCTTGATGATCAGCAACTGGTTTGAAATCAGGATCAGTTTTAATCTTGTGCTGGCATAGGGTAGGACTAATGCCCTTAAGATCATCAAGAATATATCCAATAGCAGCACGGTGCTTCCTCAGAGTTTTTAGTAACTTCTTTTCTTCATGCTCTGAGAGGCTAGCACTAATAATAACAGGATATATCTCCTTTTCATCAAGGTAGGCATACTTAAGAGTATCAGGCAACTGTTTAAGCTCGAACACAGGATCACCCTTTGGTGGGGGTGGATCCCAAGCAGTTCAACATGCAAGTTATTCTTAAGGATAGTATATTGTTCTAAGACAACTCTATCTATCTCATCCCTTTCATCCATATGCATATCATTTTCATGCTCAAGCAAGTATTGCTCTACGGGATCAGTAGGAGGCATGACAATAGAGGCTAAGGCAATAGTTTCATCCCTACTAGGCAACTCCTTTTCATGAGGTTGTCTACCAAACATAGAGAAATTAAACTCATGTGACACACCTTCAAAGCCAACAGTGTCAGTTTGCTTCTCACAATCAATATGAGCATTGACAGTATTGAGAAAAGGTCTACCAAATATGATGGGACAAAAGCTATCTTGTGTGGTAGCAAGAACGAGTAAATCAGCAGGATACTTTGTTTTACCACACAAGACTTCAACATCCCTAACAATTCCCACATGGCAGATAGTATCTCTATTGGCAAGCTGAATAGTGACATCAATAGGCACTATCTCAACAGGTGCAATCTCATCTTTGATTTAATCGTATAAGGATTGAGGTTTTGCACTAACACTAGCACCCACGTCACATAAGCCATGATAACAATGATCTCCTATCTTAACAGAAACAACAGGCATGCCAACAACATGCCTATGTTTGTCTCTAATGTGAGGTTTAGTAATTCTAGCAGCATCTTCACAGAAGTGAATATTATGTCCCTCAACATCGTTGGACAGAAGTCTTTGATAATAGCAATGCTAGGTTCAACTCTAATTTGCTTAGGGGGGTGTAGGTGTTCTAATATAGCCTCTACGTATCACAGTTGAAACTTTAGAATGATCCTTTATCCTAACAGGGAAAGGTGGTTTCTCAATGTAAGCACTGGGAACAACACGATCATTATAGGCAATGACTTTCTCTTCAACTGGAGTGGGTTTAACTACATTGACTTCTAAAGAAGGATCATATTTAAACCACTTCTCTTTGGGGAGATCAATATGAGCAGCAAAGGATTCACACAATGAAGCTACTATCTCATAGTCAAGTCCATACTTAGCGCTAAAATCACTAAAGGTATTTGTCTCAACAAAGGATTTAACGCAATGAAACATGAAATTCATACCTGAATCCTTACCTTCTTCAAGCTCCCAATCTTCAGAGTTGCGTTTAATTCTCTCCAATAAATTCCATTTGAAGTCAATATCTCTCTTCATAAAAGAACCGGTACAAGAAGTGTCAAGTATGGTGCGATCATCATGAGAAAGCCGAGCATAGAAGTTATGAATGATAATTTCTCTCGAGAGCTCATGATTGGGGCATGAATATAACATTGATTTAAGCCTCCCCCAAGCTTGAGCGATAATTTCTCTGTCACGACGCCAAAAATTGTAAATATAATTCAGATCACGATGTACTAAATGCATAGGATAAAACTTTTGATGAAATTCCAATTTCAACCGATTGTAGTCCCATGATCCAGTATCATCACATAGCCTATACCATGTCAACGCCTTATCCTTCAAAGATAAAGGAAAGACCTTCTTCTCGACCTCATCCTCGGGCACACCTGCAAGATTAAATAAACCACAAACTTCATCTACATAGATTAGATGCCAGTCTGGATGTGATGTTCCATCTCGTGTAAAAGGATTAGCCAGCAGTTTCTCAAGCATTGTTGAAGGAAATTCAAAGCAAATATTTTCAGTAGGTGCAGCAGGTTGAGGAGAAACTATTTGTGCTTTCGTTTGAGGTGAAGATACCCCGAACAAGCCCCTCAAAGGATTAGTGTCCATAGTGACAAGTGACAATAAATTTCAGCACACTATATGAATGTTTCCTTACCAAGTTCCACTTACCAAAGGCGCTTCACTCCCCGGCAACGGCGCCAGAAAAGACTCTTGATGACCCACAAGTATAGGGGATCAATCGTAATCCTTTCGATAAGTAAGAGTGTCGAACCCAACGAGGAGCAGAAGGATCTGACAAGTGGTTTTCAGCAAGGAAATATCTACAAGCACTGAAATTATCGGTAACAAGTGATTGTGTGGTGAGATGATTCGTAGCAAGCAACAAGTAACAAAAGTAGCAAGGTGCAGAAAAGTGGCCCAATCCCTTTTGTAGCAAGGAACAAGCCTGGACAAAGTCTTATAGGAGGAAAAACGCTCCCGAGGACACACGGGAATTTTTGTCATGCTAGTTTCATCATGTTCATATGATTCGCGTTCATTACTTTGATAGTTTGATATGTGGGTGGACCGGCGCTTGGGTACTGCCCTGACTTGGACAAGCATCCCACTTATGATTAACCCCTCTCGCAAGCATCCACAACTACGAAATAAGAATTAAGACAAAATCTAACCATAACATTAAACTAGTGGATCCAAATCAGCCCCTTACGAAGTAACGCATAAACTAGGGTTTAAGCTTCTATCACTCTAGCAACCCATCATCTACTTACTACTTCCCAATGCCTTCCTCTAGTCCCAAATAACGGTGAAGTGTTATGTAGTCGACGTTCACATAACAGCACTAGAGGAAAAACAACATACAACACATCAAATTACCGAACGAATACTAAATTCACATGACTACTATTAGCATGACTTATCCCCTGTCCTCAGGAACAAAAGTAACTACTGACAAAGCATAATTATATTCATGACCAGAGAGGTAATGAGTAGCATCAAGGATCTGAACATAAACTCTTCCACCAAGTAATCCAACTAGCACCAACTTCAAAGAGTAATCAACACTACTAGCAACCTCACAAGTACCAATGGGAATCGCGAGACGGAGATTGGTTACAAGTGATGAACTAGGGTTTGGAGATGAGACGGTGCTGATGAAGATGTTGATGGTGACGAGTCCCCTACAATGAGAGGAGTGTTGGTGATGACGATGGTGATGATTTCCCCCTCCAGGAGGGATGTTTCCCCGGCAGGATCGTCCTGCCGGAGCTCTAGATTGGTTCTGCTCAAGTTCCGCCTCGTGGCAGCGGCGAATCCACGAAAAAGCTCCTCCCTGATTTTTTTCTAGACGAAACCCTTCATATAGCAAAAGAGGGGGGCAAGTGGGCTTGCAGGCTGCCCACAAGCCCTCATGGCGCGTCCTGGGGGGGGGGAGGTCGCGTCGTGTAGGCTTGTGGCCACCTGCACGCCCCCCTCTTGCACTTCTTCGGCCCAGTAGTTTTGATAAATCGGGAAAAAATCCTCGTTGATTTTTTACGACATTTGGAGTTGCGCAGAATAGGTATCTCAACTTTGCTCCACTTTCAGACCAGAATTCCAGTTGCCGGCATTCTCCCGCTTCATGTAAACCTTGCAAAATAAGAGAGAAAAGGCATAAGAATTGTACTGTGAAGTGAAATAACAGCCCAAGAAGCGATAAATATCAACATGAAAACATGATGCAAAATGGACGTATTAGGGAGCGGGGTCAGCAGGCTCGGGGCAAGGAGGCCACGAGGGGTCAACGACGATGGCCTACGAGGCCGATGGCCGCGGTTGGGCACCGGATCCGTCCGGTGCCGGTGAGGCACCAGCGGCTCGGGCTCGCACGGGCAGGGGTGAGGAGGGCGAGGGCGGCGTGGGGCGAAGCGGTGTCGAACGGGCGAGGTGGCATCGGGGCGGCACCGTGGCCGACGTGGCCGGCGGGCACCGGAGTGCTCGGGCACAGGGGAGGGTGAGGGCGCCACCGGGTGAGGAGGGTGAGGGGGGGAATGGGAGAAACCTAGGGTTGAGTGGAGAGACCCCTTTATATAGGATGTGGGTGAGGGGGTTGGTGTGGGCCGGCGGGGTGGGGCTGGATGGGGGGAATGGGCTGGCCTGGCCAGCCAGCTGGCCGAGGCCCCCCAGGGGGGGGGGGTAGTTTTCTTATTTTCCCTTTTTATTTTCCTTTTGATTATTATTTTCAGTTTTATTTAATTTTTGTATCTAAAATACTTTCATAAAAAAATATGGGGCTTGCTCCATAATTACTTTGCATTATTTAGCACTACCTCGATTTTTTTGGGGATTTATTTAAAAAATTTTGTACTTCATAATTTAGAAAAGGCATTTTAAATAATGTTTTTCCCATGTTTTAATTATGTTTGGGCACTTATACACTTTATAAAATGTTGGTTCCTTCACCATAATTAACTAAGGATTATTTGCAACATTAGGAACATTTTAGTTTTTTAGGTATGAGGAAATAATAATTTGAATTTAATTTAAAATTTCAAAATGGCTTTGATTTATAAGAGGTAGCAATTTGGTTTAGTTAAACTTGATGACATGGCACCATTAGTGTGTGATTATTGTAGCATAACTACATTGGTTACTGTAGCTTAACCCGAGGATGCCACAACTCTCCCCCACTAAAAGAAATTCTCTCCCGAGAATTAAGAGGTAGGGGTAAGTGGGAAACGTTTGGTTACGAAATTCTAACGAGTCTTCTGGTCTTGGTTGCTCTTTTCGAAGAGATTCGTCCTTTTCGTTGAAGTCCTCAATTCTCTAACTCATGTCTACCTGATGAGTTTGTCTAGCTTCCTTCGGGACCTTCATCGCCCTAGAATGCGATACTAGGGAAAAATATTGGAAGAACGCACCTACTCAAAGTTGGGCATCTGACAACGAACTCACAGAAGAGGACATGAATTATTCCTCAAGTAGTAACTCACGGAATTCATTGGGAATACAAGATGATGGTATAGAGGTTTCAAACGATTAGGCAGTCCTCTGATGCCTAAACATATATGAATGGGGGGGGGGGTAGAGCCACATAATAAGTATTGTATCTGATACAAGAATATATCGTCCCATTGAACGGTGGCTCAGGAATTACATATGAAGCCAAGTGTAAAGGATACTTTGGAGCCAAAGATGTACAGGAGAGTCAGGTTTCGATCTTGTGGAACTTTGGATTATGGGTCTACCATGTGGGTCGAGAGCAGGCAAAGTGGTGACACTTTATACGGTATTGATAGCAATACATGTCATAGGATTACATGTTAGTTCTGTTGGCAATAACATAGGTAGAAAGGGCGAGGGACCAATAGAACCATATTCCTGCTTTCTGAAACGAGGCGGGCCAATAAATAAGGTTCTCGCCCACCAATGGCTACCAGAATGTTATCCACAATAGTAACGGGGTCTTACTGAGAGAGTTGTTCACCGAGGTTTTTACCTAAGAAGGGAATTAACCTGCTTAGATAATTTCAGATTCAAGAAAGGTTAAACTGACTAATGGGAAGGAAAAGGTGATGGTCATGTCAAACATCCCAATGGAAAGGAAAATGTGTTCACATATACAAGTATTAGAGTATACCTTTCCCAAGGCATACAGATCATGTATAGCTGATAGGGCATCAAGTACAAAACCATTTAGATGAAGGGGCAAGGAGAACCATGATGCTTACTCATACAAAATTATTTGGATAATTGATCAAGAACATTTTAGCATGACGCCTCCAATGTTCCTGTTTACATTTGAAGTACCACCTTCATGCTTTGGGGAAGCATCGACATGGTCATCAGGTAAAGGTCGAACTTTGGGTATACAAAAGGATCCTCGAGGAACAACTTATAAAACAAGTCTTACAATTTCCTCATGGTAGAATGGCTAACCTTACATATGGAATATAATATAACAATAGGTCCTCCGGTCAGGTGTGCTAGACAAGACATCACCGTACCGGGTTACATAAAGACCAAGTTATAATTATTGTGAAATGTTCCAACCATCATATCTGCCTGAGATTCAGATCTGATTGGTGTGAGGACACCTCAGGCTCAGGATGCCTGAGAAGAAAAGGGAACCACGAAACACAGACGAGATGATAATGCATGATTCTCGGGATATGAACCACGGAAGCAAGTATTGGGTCATGAGTTGGATTGTAAGACACATGAACACAATGTTAAGACATCCGTGCCCACGTGGAATTCTTACAACACAATGCAACCGAGTTCTGACTTAGGAACCATCGTCGAGGATATCAAGGTCCTTGCGTAAGTCTAGATTAGCTCTTATGAAGGAACTTGTTTTCCTTAATCACAACACCTAGTGGCTTGGCGTGCTAAGCAAGTTATATGCAGTGAGGATAGCAAATCATCAAAACATATAACTCTTCGCACATGCGTGAACGATTTGGAATGATTCCACGGGAAGCGAAACAAAACTTTCACATATTCATGGCGGCAAGAGTGCACGTGAACTTTGGGAAAAAACACTTCTTATAAAATATATTCTTCATGAGCTAGGCACAAAGATAGTGCTTTCAAAAGCTTCATCATGAACCATGGAGAAGTTGAGGGTATGGTCGATGGGATCAACAACAATCCCTTAAGATTTCGATAGGGATGAATTCCCAAAATTATAAGGACAAGGAGATACCATTTGTCAACTCAAATGATATAATGATGTATGCTCGAAGAAACATCAACAATTAAGCATTAATTGAAGGGTGCACTCAGAAATATGGAAGGAGTAGCACAACCAATGCTAGAATGGTGAGTCAACAACCAACAACCCAAGAACGAAACTATGAGTCATTAACTTCAAAGTGATAGGGTTGCCAGAAGTATTGGAATCACACATCAGAGTTCACTTGTCGGTAATCCGGTTAGAAACAACACGGGGACCAAGAAATGAATGGTGATGGCGAGAAGTATCACCACATCAAGAATTCTTAAGAGGTGCATCAATTCTCACAACATTCTTGACACAAAAGATGTAAATACTCTAAGGTAGAAGATAACATAAGTTGAATAGCAAGGATTTCAATGGACAACACAAAACATGAACACGTTTGTGTTGGGGGGAAGGCAATAAGGTTGTCGATGGTTTCACAAATCATCGAGGGGCAAGGATGGTATTTCTCATCATGAATTCGATTGATACCCTGTAAGAGCTTAGAATGTTGATGACGATCATGACACACTTGTCCAGAAGTTTCATGAAGATGTAATCATTCAGCGACAACAGCAAGCAAAGGAACGGTGAAGCGAAAGTTGTCACAAACACATGTAAGATTGCTAGCTCAGCATCGAAGTTATCTTTCATGAAAACCATCATAAGGTTGGAAATGTGTTCCGGGATGAAGGACGGAGATAGCATGGTCATGCTCAAACATGACGATGATGATGTAGCTCGACAGCTTGGAAAGCCATGATCGAGTACAAGCTCATAAGAAAAGAATACTACTAAGAGTTTTTGAATTGCAATGCATACACGATTGAGTTAACGGTGTCCTTGAGTGTCCAACAACTCAGAACACGAGGAAACTGGAATCAGTGAAATGTCATAGATGATGAAGAGCTCATAAGAAGTTATATTGCTCCATGATACTTTCGAGATACCAGGAACAATACTCGGAGGTAGATTAGAATACAGTACTGAAATTCAGAAATTTTCGTCTGCCATGGTGGACGGCAAAGGGGGGAACCACGGACGGCAAAGGCTTTTCCGTCGGTCAGCAGACGGCAAACTAGACGGTAAAAAAATCCGGTGAAGAGGTTCTTTGCCGTCTGCTTTTGTAAAGCGGACGACAAAGAATCTTTGCCATGAGGGGGCAGATGGCAAATTAACTGGGATGGCATATAGTGCAACGGCCCCGTTAAGTGTTAACGGCAGGCCTCCTCTCTTTGCCGTCTGCCATCCCCCCATTTGCCATCTGGGGGCAGACGGCAAAGAGGGGAGAGAGATGGGGCTGATTCACCCCTTTGCCGTCTGCCCACCCCCCTTTGCCATGTGGGGGCAGACGACAAAGAGGGGAGAGAGAGGGGGCTGATTCCCCCCTTTGCCGTCTGCCTACACCCCTTTGCCATGTGGGTGCAGACGACACAGAGGGGAGAGAGAGGGGGCTGATTCCCCCCTTTGCCGTCTGCCTACACCCCTTTGCCATGTGGGGGCAGACGGCAAAGGGGGGAACCAGCCCCTTTTTAATTTATTTTTTATTATATCCAGCATTTTTAACAATAATCAGGATATATACATATATATATTTGACATAAATAAATTTCTTTCCATACTCATAACCATATTAAAATAACTCTCATCCATAGTGCATACATATTATGCAAGTTGTATCCGTGCCAAACCATATATTACACCAGTTTCATCCACATGCATACAAAGATTCATATATATCCATATACTACAATAGTTTCAATACAAGCCATGGTACAAGAAATCATCTTCAAGCATTCCATCAATTTAATCCAAGCTTCCCGTGAAGTGAAGGTAATCTGCAAAATGACAAATAAGAAAGTTAGAAGAATAATGCTAGATGAAGAAGTGTATATATAGGTTATTTCGGAGAGAAATTAGCTAAGTATAGACCATTTAGGAGCTAACTAAGCTAATTATGTCATTTAGGTGGAACCCTAGCTAACTATAGGTCGTTTCGGAGCTAACTTGGGTAAAATAGGTCATTCCGGAGCAAACTATGCTTATTAAGCCATTTTGGATCTAGCTAGGCTAATTATAGGCCATTTAATACCTAAGTTAGGGGGAATAGGTCATCTTGCAGCTACGTAAGCCTTATTATGTCATTTAGGAGAGAACTTAGCTAACTATAGGTCATTTTTTATTAAATAGGTCATTTTGGAGCTAACTAAGCTAATTATGTCATTTCGTAGGATAATTACCAATTTAGCCTTTCTTGGATGAGTCTAAGCTACGTAGAAGAAGATAAAGAGAAGAAGAAGTAAAAGAAGGAGGAGGAGGAGGAGAAGGAGAAGGAAGAGGAGAAGAAGAAGAAAAGAAGAAGGAGAAGGAGAAGGAGGAAGAAGGAGAAGGAGGAGCTCCTTCTCCTTCTTCTCCTCCTTCTTCTCCTTCTTCTTATCCTCCTCCTTCTCCTTCTTCTTCTTCTCTTCTTCTTCTTCTTCCTTCCTTCCTTTCATTTTTCCTCTTTCTTCTCCTCTTGTCCCCTTCTTCGGGCTAAATTGGCTAAGAATGCCTTTTTGGAGCTAATTATGTCATTTCGAGGATAATTAGCTAAGTATAGGTCATGTTTTATTAAATAGACCATTTAGGAGCTAACTAAGCTAATTATGTCATTTAGGTGGAACCCTAGCTAACTATAGGTCATTTCGGAGCAAACTTGGGTAAAATAGGTCATTCCGAAGCAAACTATGCATATTAAGCCATTTTGGATCTAGCTAGGCTAATTATAGGCCATTTAATACCTAAGTTAGGGGGAATAGGTCATCTTGCAGCTACGTAAGCCTTATTATGTCATTTAGGAGAGAACTTAGCTAACTGTAGGACATTTTTTTTATTAAATAGGTCATTTTGGAGCTAACTAAGCTAATTATGTCATTTCGTAGGATAATTAGCCAATTTAGCCTTTCTTGGATCAGTCTAAGCTACGTAGAAGAAGAGAAATATAAGAAGACGTAAAAGAAGGAGGAGGAGGAGGAGGAGAAGGAGAAGGAAGAGAAGAAGAAGAAGAAAAGAAGAAGGAGAAGGAGAAGGAGGAAGAAGGAGGAACCTTCTCCTTCTTCTCCTCCTTCTTCTCCTTCTTCTTATCCTCCTCCTTCTCCTTCTTCTTCTTATCTTCTTCTTCTTCCTTCCTTCCTTTCATTTTTCCTCTTTCTTCTCCTCTTGTCCCCTTCTTCAGGCTAAATTGGCTAAGAATGCCTTTTTGGAGCTAATTATGTCATTTCGAGGATAATTAGCTAAGTATAGGTCATGTTTTATTAAATAGACCATTTAGGAGCTAACTAAGCTAATTATGTCATCTAGGTGGAACCCTAGCTAACTATAGGTCGTTTCGGAGCTAACTTGGGTAAAATAGGTCATTCCGGAGCAAACTATGCTTATTAAGCCATTTTGGATCTATCTAGGCTAATTATAGGCCATTTAATACCTAAGTTAGGGGGAATAGGTCAACTTGTAGCTACGTACGCCTTATTATGTCATTTAGGAGAGAACTTAGCTAACTGTAGGTCATTTTTTACTAAATAGGTCATTTTGGAGCAGACTAAGCTAATTATGTCATTTCGTAGCATAATTAGCCAATTTAACCTTTCTTTGTATGAGTCTAAGCTACGTAGAAGAAGAGAAAGAGAAGAAGAAGTAAAAGAAGGAGGAGGAGGAGGAGGAAAAGGAAAAGGAAGAGGAGAATAAGAAGAAAAGAAGAAGGAGAAGGAGAAGGAGGAAGAAGAAGGAAGAAGAAGGAGAAGGTGGAGCTCCTTCTCCTTCTGCTCCTTCTTCTTATCCTCCTCCCTCTCCATCTTCTTCTTCTCCTCTCCTTCTTCTTCCTTCCTTTTGTTTTTCCTCTTTCTTCTCCTCTTGTCCCCTTCTTCGGGCTAAATTGGCTTAGAATGCCTTTTTGGAGCTAATTATGTCATTTTGAGGATAATTAGCTAAGTATAGGTCATGTTTTATTAATAGACCATTTAGGATCTAACTAAGCTAATTATGTCATCTAGGTGGAACCCTAACTATAGGTCGTTTCGGAGCTAACTTGGGTAAAATAGGTCATTCCCGAGCAAACTATGCTTATTAAGCATTTTGGATCTAGCTAGGCTAATTATAGGCCATTTAATACCTAAGTTAGGGGGAATAGGTCATCTTGTAGCTATGTAAGCCTTATTATGTCATTTAGGAGAGAACTTAGCTAACTGTAGGTCATTTTTTGTTAAATAGGTCATTTTGGAGCTAACTAAGCTAATTATGTCATTTCGTAGGATAATTAGCCAATTTAGCCTTTCTTGGATGAGTCTAAGCTACGTAGAAGAAGAGAAAGAGAAGAAGAAGTAAAAGAAGGAGGAGGAGGAGGAGAAGGAGAAGGAAGAGGAGAAGAAGAAGAAAAGAAGAAGGAGAAGGAGAAGGAGGAAGAAGGAGGAAGAAGAAGGAGAAGGAGGAGCTCCTTCTTCTCCTCCTTCTTCTCCTTCTTCTTATCCTCCTCCCTCTCCTTCTTCTTCTTCTCCTCTTCTTCTTCTTCCTTCCTTTCATTTTTCCTCTTTCTTCTCCTCCTGTCCCCTTCTTCGGGCTAAATTGGCTTAGAATGCCTTTTTGGAGCTAATTATGTCATTTCGAGTATGATTAGCTAACTATAGGTCATGTTTTATTAAATAGACCATTTAGGAGCTAACTAAGCTAATTATGACATCTAGGTGGAACCCTAGCTAACTATAGGCCGTTTAGGAGCTAACTTGGGTAAAATAGGTCATTCCGGAGCAAACTATGCTTATTAAGCCATTTTGGATCTAGCTAGGCTAATTATAGGCCATTTAATACCTAAGTTAGGGGGAATATGTCATCTTGCACCTACGTAAGCCTTATTATGTCATTTAGGAGAGAACTTAGCTAACTGTAGGTCATTTTTTATTAAATAGGTCATTTTGGAGCTAACTAAGCTAATTATGTCATTTCATAGGATAATTAGCCAATTTAGCCTATCTTGGATGAGTCTAAGCTACGTAGAAGAATAGAAAGAGAAGAAGAAGTAAAAGAAGGAGGAGGAGGAGAAGGAGAAGGAAGAGGAGAAGAAGAAGAAAAGAAGGAGAAGGAGAAGGAGGAAGAAGGAGGAAGAAGAAGGAGAAGGAGGACCTCCTTCTCCTTCTTCTCCTCCTTCTTCTCCTTCTTCTTATCCTCCTCCCTCTCCTTCTTCTTCTTCTCCTCCTCTTCTTCTTCCTTCCTTTCATTTTTCCTCTTTCTTCTCCTCTTGTCCCCTTCTTCGGGCTAAATTGGCTTAGAATGCCTTTTTGGAGCTAATTATGTCATTTCGAGTATAATTAGCTAAGTATAGGTCATGTTTTATTAAATAGACCATTTAGGAGCTAACTAAGCTAATTATGTCATCTAGGTGGAACCCTAGCTAACTATACGTCGTTTCGGAGCTAACTTGGGTAAAATAGGTCATTCCGGAGCAAACTATGCTTATTAAGCCATTTTGGATCTAGCTAGGCTAATTATAGGCCATTTAATACCTAAGTTAGGGGGAATAGGTCATCTTGCAGCTACGTAAGCCTTAGTATGTCATTTAGGAGAGAACTTAGCTAACTATAGGTCATTTTTTTATTAAATGGGTCATTTTGGAGCTAACTAAGCTAATTATGTCATTTCGTAGCATAATTAGCCAATTTAGCCTTTCTTGGAGCTAACTAAGCTAATTATGTCATTTAGATGGAAGTCTAGCTATTTTTATTAAAACACTAGAAATAACATACCATTAGCGTCATCAGAGCGGTGAAGCATGGTGGCTCTGGCTTGTTTCACCTAGAGAAGGCTGCCTTGGAGAAGGCTCGACTGTAGAAGGGTCATGCGATGCGTTTCGGGAGATATTCTGCACCAAACATCGTTTGCAATGTGTACTTAGCATGAGGACAGTCTTAAGATCACTGCACTGAAATGAAACTCACCGTCCCCGCCACGTTAATGACTGGCATCGGCGGAGGGACTTGGCCGTTCTTCTCGCACATAGACTATACATTTGGTTTTGACAAGTCAGACTTTTTATTTATTAATGAAACGGACATGCAATATTTGAAATAACATGAAGAAGAAACTTACCACGAAGAGCTCGTATATGGCCCTGTTAGACGCATCATTCCGTGCCCTCTCCGCCTCCACCAATGCAGTCGTCCTCTCCTCCAGCTCCCTAATTTCCTTATCCTTCTCCGCCATAGCCGCCTGCATTACCTCTCTCTCTTTCTGAATAGCAGCCTGCAACACAACTCATTGTTAGCAATGTAATCATATTGGTTCCAATGCACAACATAATGCGGAAAGATAGTTGAGTCCATTAAACTAACCTCGATGGCGAGCTCGACTGGCCGTGGACGACGTGTTATCTCCGGACAAGAGCTCGTTTGGCGTGCCTTTATCTCCCGGAGAGTGCTAGGACAACATATAAGGCCGTCTCCAATGGCGATCGATGTACGGCCGCACTTCTGTTAGGTTGGTGAAGATATACAATGAAATGGTCACCATTCATCGACATCCAATGATTTCCCTTTCAAAGCACTGGATGGTGCGAGCTTACCTTTGAATAGGCTGAGGTTGGATCAAACTTTTTTTCGATCGCCATCATCGTACCGAGGCTTCGGGTTATGCAAATGATGATTTTTGGCTTCGTAGTGTGCTGTCATGAAGTTTGCCGCCTCCTTAGTAATGAATGCCTCGGCCATCGATGCTTCAATTCTACGTTTATTTTTACACTTAGCTCGAAGCGTCTTCTGCATCCTCTCAGTTGAGTAGCACCTTCAATTTTGAACGGGCCCCCCATTCTTGCCTCGGTTGGGAGATGCAAAATCAAATGTTGCATTGGATTAAAGAAGCCCAGTGGAAAGATCTTTTCTAATTTGCAGATCAACTCCAGCGCCAACTGTTCCATTTCATCTAGCACGCCAGGCGATAGTTCTTTCGCACAAAGAGAACGGAAGAAATAGCTCAGCTCTGCCAGTACTAGCCATTCATCCTCAGGGATAAAGCCACGCAACATCACCGGCATTACCCGCTCAATCCATATGTGCCAATCATGACTCTTGAGCCCAAATATTTTCAATTTCTCAAGACTCGCTCCCCTCTTTAGATTCGAAGCATACCCATCGGGGAACATCAACCGCATTTTCACCCACAATAGCATTTCCCTCATAGCTGGCCTTTCAAGGTTGAACCATGCCTTTGGCTTCGCTACGCTTTGCTTTCCTTTCCGTTGTCGCAAGTTTTGCAACGGTCTATCACATAGAGCCTCCAGGTCGATTCTAGCCTTAGGATTATCTTTTGACTTCCCCTCTATGCCGAACAATGTACCAAAAATGGCCTCCGCAATATTCTTTTCAGTGTGCAACACATCAATGTTGTGTGGGCAAAGGAGGCTTTGAAGTAAGGCAGATCCCATAAGCATGACTTGTGAGTCCAGGCGTGTTCCGTATTATACCCTTTGAAGTATCCTGGACGCAAAGGATCAGGCTCGAGAGCGTTTAACTGATCAAGGGTCTGTTGGCCTGTCAACGCAGCTGGTGCAGTGTTTTTGACAACTCTACCTTTGATGAAATTCTTCTTGTCTTTTCTGAACTTATGGTCAGGATCGAGGAATTGTCTATGCATGTCGAAGCAAGAATACTTGCGACCAGCCTGCAGCCAACAGAACTGAAGAGCTGCCTTGCATGTGGTGCAAGGGAACCTTCCATGCACACACCAGTGAGCGAATAGCGCAAACGCCGGATAATCATGCGTCGAGTACATGTACCACACATGCATTTTGAAAATTGTTTTGGTAGCCGCATCGCAGGTCTTGATCTCATTATCCCAGGCTTCTTGCAACTCATCCTTAAGTGGATGCATGTACACATTCATATTCTTCCCCGGATAGTTGGGCCCTGGAATTATCAACGTCAGGAAAATGTTCTTTCTTTTCATAATCTCTCCGGGTGGCAAATTTAGTGGAATGACAAATACAATCCAACAACTGTATTGTGCTGCCGTCATACCATACACATTGAACCCATCCGTGCTGATCGCAACTCTAGGTTGCCTTGGATCTTCTGATTTATCCTTATGTAATGCATCGAAGTGCCTCCACGCAATACCATCTGAAGTGTGCACCAGCATCTTGTTCCCATCCACATCTAGTTCGGTTCTTTTGCCCAATTTGTGCCATGTCATCTGTCTGGCCGTCTCTTCGACCATGAAAAGACGTTGAAGTCTTGGTACGATTGACAGATACCGAAGAACACTAATGGGGATTTTGGTGTGATTCTTCTCACCCATGCTATTGTCTACCACAATATACCTGGAAGAATTGCAAATGGGGCAATAGTTCAAGACCGCATACTCAAGCCTAAATAAGGCACATCCATTCTCACAGGCATGTATCTTCTCATAGGGCATCTTAAGTACACGGAGGATTTTCTCTGACTGGTACAGGTTTGCAGGCAGTACATGGCCTTTGGGTAGAAAGCATCCAAATATCGTCATCATCGCGTCATGGCATTCTCTGCCTAGGTTGAATTGAGCCTTCAGAGCCATTACTTGCGCGATGGCATCCAGCTGACAAAGTTCAGTCTGTTTGTGGAGAGGACGTTTTGAAGACTCGAACATTTCATAGAAGGCCTTTGCAGATTCCTCCATCTCATCGTATGAATCCCGAGCATCATCAAAGTCTTACACCATGTCTTCAATCCCGGTACCATGCTCGTCGGTGCGACGACGAATCACCTCAGCTCTAGCACGTTGGTCACACTCACCATGAAAAGTCCACACCGTATAATTAGGCGTAAAACCCCACTTCTGCAGGTGTTTACCCATTTCAAACTCTGTCTGCTTTTTCCAGTTGTCGTAGTTGGGACAGGGGCACCATGTTTTTTGCTGGCCATTTGCAAATGCGGGTCTCACAAACCCCCTGGTTTTTGTTAACCATTCATGGGTCATGTCTTTCTGACTAGGGTGACCAGTGTACATCCAAGCACGATCACTCATGTTGCCTAGCTACCTATGGGGGCACAAGAAATAAATATATAATTCATCATCTATATTCATACGCTAATCAAGTTTTTCAGTTTTATTACGTCCATGCAACCTACACGCTAATAGGTCAAGATAGGTCCTAATCCCACCCGAGTATGTGTAGACTGGGTTCGTTTTCCCATGCTCTGCTCCAGATGCGACGCAGAATTTCGGCAGCACCTCCCCATTGTTCTCCTGATACACGTCTCGGCAATAAGCAGAGAGGATGTGTACCCGAAGAACAACAGGGGAGACACTGACGAAATTCTGCATCGAAACCGGAGCACAACATACGGGAAAACAAACCCAATCTACACATACTCGGGCTGTCCATGGATAATGTTGGACAATTCAAAAGGATAGCGGTTATAAATATGCAAAGAAATGCATATTTATAGATGTCGCCCTTTCGAATGGGAGACGCATACTGGTCACGCATACTCATGATTGAAGAAACCTATAGCTAGCAAGTTTCATCGGCACGAAGACAGGGACAGAGCAAATTAAGGGGGTAGGAGGAGAAGTCATTTGTGCTCACCAACAAACGCAAGGGCGGAGCTCGCCCAACACACGTGGAGGTCCTCGAACAACTGCACATTGAAATTCACACGATCAACCCAAATACGATGTTTTTATAATAAACATAATCGGAAATATATGACCTAACTCATAATTTACAAAACTATGACCTCGTGGGCCTCTGGAAGGCCGAAAAGCACCTTCTCGTTCAAAAGAAGGCAGAAGAGGTGTCAGGGGTCGGGGTTTAGTGGCGTCGGGAGTCAGTGCCGTCGAGGGTCGATGGTGTCGGGTGTCGGTGGCATCGGGGGTCGGGGGGTTAGTGGCGTCAGCTGTGGGGGGTCAGTGGCGTCGGGGGTCCAGGGTCAGTGACGTTGGGTGTCAGTGGTGTCGGGGGTCGGGGGTTGGTGGCGTCGAGCATCGGGGGTCGGGAGTCGTGGGCCGAGGGTCTCGGTTGGGGGTCAGTGGCGTCGGGGATCAAGGGTTAGTGGCGTCGGGGGTCGGGGGTCGGGGGTCAGTGGCTTCGGGGGTCGATGGTCGGGGGTCAGTGGCGTCGGGCGTCAGGGGTCGGGGGTCGAGGGTCAGTTTCGGGGTGCCGGGGTTCCCTTTTCCTCTTCTTTCTTCTTCTCCTCTTCTTTCTTCTTCTCCTCTCTCCTCCTTTTCATCTTCTTTTCTTCTTCTTCTTCTTCTTCTTCTTCTTCTTATTCTTCTTCTTCTTCTTATTCTTCTTCTTCTTCTTCTTCTTTCTCCTCCTACTCCCCCTCCTCTTTTTCTCCTCCTATTCTTTTTCTTTTTCTTTTTCTTCTTCTTCTTCTTCTTCTTCTTCTTCTTCTTCTTCTTCTTCTTTCTCCTCCTCTTCCTCCTCCTCCTCCTCCTCCTCCTCCTCTTCTTCTTCTTCTTCTTCTTCTTCTTTTTTATCCTCCTCCTCCTCTTCTTCTTCTTCTTCTTCTCCTTCTCCTTCTTCTTTTCGTTCTTCTTCTAATTATTTTCTTCTTTTCCTTTTTTCTTTTTCATTTTTTTCCTTCTGCTTTTCCTCTTTTTTTCTTCTAACCTAACTAACTAACCTAATTAGCCTAATAATCTAACCAAATAAACTAACTAAATTACCCTATATATAATAAAAAAACTAACCTAATAAACTAACTAAAGTAATTAACTTTTTTAAAAAGAAAAAGAAGAAGAACTCAACTCACCGCGGTGGACGACGGCAGGGGGCAGCGGCGGCGACGGTGGACGATGGCAGGGGGGCAGGGGGCGGCGGCAGGGGGCTCGCCGCGGGGGTGGGTCGCCGCGGGGGTGGGTTGCCGCGGGGAGGGGCTCTCGTGGGGAGGGGCTAGCCGCGGGGGGGGGGGGGGGCTCGTCGTGGGGAGGGGCTCGCCGCGGGGGGGGGGTTGCCATGGAGAGAGACGGTGAGAGAGAGTGGCCGGGGGGAGAGAGAGACAGTGAGGATGAGGGGGTTAACGGCCGTTATAGGGCGGCCCCTTTGCTGTCCGCCCCCCGACGGCACAGGGCCCCACGGCAGACGGCAAAGCATCTTGCATTTCGGACATGGCAGGCATGGGACCCACCCGTCCTCTTTGCCGTCTGCCCTGGGTCTCTTTGCCGTCCGCTGGCAGACGGCAAAGGGCCGACACATGGCAAATAGTATTTTTGCCACGTGTCAGTCCTTTGCCGTATGCCTTCTGTAAACTGATGGCAAAGAGGTTCTTTACCGTCAGCCAGCGGACGGCAAAGAACTGGCTGACGACAAAGTAATGGATTCCAGTAGTGATAGAGGTTAGACTGGTGTATTGATCTACGGAAGTCAAGCACTTTAACTTGTCTACATATGGGATCAAAGAAGAACAATCATGGTCGGAACCACGGTTGCAAAGTACCAAATTATAGATGCCAGATCAAATCATAAAATGAATGATTATGTATACGAGAAGTTTCTATGATAGGATTAACGTCGTTTCCATGGGCATGAACACAAGGTTCAAGGTCGACTCCCACTTCATCAATGCATCACCTGCCATTTACTACTCGCCTTTGATGAGGTTGTTGTTTGGAAAGATTATCTGGCAAAACCCGAGAAGACTAAGACTCGTAAAAGCTCTTGGGGTCACACATATTTAGGAAGGCATAGGTTCAACCCATCAGGGCACCTTAGGAACATATACCACAAACTTCAAGAGTAATCAACACATACTCGACAACAGAGTATGGCTGACAAAAGCATAGCATACAATTAATCAGAGGCGGAAGACACAATTTACCAATGGCATCATGTATAAGGGGAAGCATATCAGAAATTTTTTTGAATGTAAAGGATGTAGTCGGATAATAACCCAACAATGGGTCTGGCAGTTGATACGTCTCCGTCGTATCTACTTTTCCGAACTCTTTTGCCCTTGTTTTGGACTCTAATTTGCATGATTTGAATGGAACTAACCTGGACTGACGCTGTTTTCAGCAGAATTGCAATGGTGTTGTTTTTGTGCAGAAATAAAAGTTCTCGGAATGTCCTGAAAATTTACGGAGAATTTTTCTGGAATAAATGAAAAATACCTGCGCAAAGATCCACCAGAGGAGGTGTGCCAGTGGGCCACAAGCCCAGGGGCCGCGGCCACCCCCCCCCAGGCCGTGTTGTGAGGGCTTGTGGGGCCCATGTGGCGCCACCTCCTCCAAACTCAGCTCTATATATTCAGTTTCACCTGGAAAAAAATCATAGAGAAGGATTCATCGCGTTTTACATACGGAGGCGCCGCCACCTCCTGTTCTTCATGTGGAGGGCAGATGTGGAGTCCATTCTCGGCTCCTGAGAGGGGAAATCGTCGCCATCATCATCATCAACCTTCCTCCATCGCCAATTCAATGATGCTCTTCACCGTTCGTGAGTAATCTCATTGTAGGCTTGCTGGACGGTGATGAGTTGATGAGATCTATCATGTAATCGAGTTAGTTTTGATGGGGATTGGTCCCTAGTATCCACTATTTTCTGAGATTGATGTTGCTACTACTTTGCCATGCTTAATGCTTGTCACTAGGGCCCGAGTGCCATGATTTCATATCTGAACCTATTATGTTGTCGCCAATATATGTGTGTTTTAGATCCTATCTTGCAAGTTGTAGTCACCTACTATGTGTTATGACCAGGCAACCCTGGAGTGACAATAGCCGGAACCACTCCCGGAGATGACCATAGTATGAGGAGTTCATGTAATCACCAAGTGTTAATGCGTTGGTCCAGTTCTTTATTAAAAGGAGAACCTTAATATCCCGTAGTTTCCATTAGGACCCGCTGCCATGGGAGGGATGGACAATAGATGTCATGCAAGTTCTTTTCCCTAAGCACGTATGACTACATAAGGAATACATGCCTACATTAGATTGACGAATGGGAGCTAGTTACATATCTCTCCGTGTTATAGCTGTTACATGATGAATCACATCTGGCATAATCATCCATCACCGATCCAATGCCTACGAGTCTTCTACTACTGGTCCTTGCTACGTTACTTTGTCGCTACTACTGTTGCTATTGCTGTCAGTACTGTTGTTACTTGCTACTGTTGTCACTACTGCTGTTACTTGCTACTTTGCTGTTACCTGTTGCAAGACTTTTCTAGAGCCGTTACCGGGGAAGAATAGTCCCCCGTCAACATGCTATTTTCTAGGCACCATTGATACAACAAGTTAGGAATAGTCTACCGTCAACAGACCCTTTTCTGGCACCGTTGCTATCATACCACTTTGCTACTGATACTTTGCTTGTAGACACTAATCTTTCAGGTGTGGTTGAAACTGACAAACTCAGCTGCTAATACTTGAGAATATTCTTTCGCTTCCCCTTGTGTCGAATCAATAAATTTGCGTTGAATACTCTACCCTCGAAAACTGTTGCGATCCCCTACACTTGTGGGTTATCAGCAGTCCACAAAGGACCTGATGTGAGTATCGGTACTCGATCAGAGGGAGATAGAATGCAAGGCATCCGATTATAGAACATCTGAAAAATAATGATACTTAATTACCAAAGGAATTATGATTTCCAGGTTGGTGTATCAGAATCAGATGCTTCGATCAAATACAAGTAAGCTGAATGGACTTAGATGGACAACCAACCAAAGTTGATTTGTCGACAACCATCTCCTGTCTGGAAGGACTTCTTAGCCGGAAAGATAATTTATGAGTATCAACAAATGAATGTGTACATTCACACAAAGGTTGAATCAATAAGATCACAGGAAAATCACAATGGATTTTAACGAATGTTGCTAGACATATGGATTTAACCATAATGCAAGCAGGCGAGGAAGGTCAAGAGAAATATGCTGCCGAGGATTTCGTAAGATCGAACAGCAAGTCAACGGACTTTGTGGAAGACATGAATAACTTAGGACGAATGAATACCCGGTAAGATAGTTCGATGTACTTTGTAATAACAAGAGCAACTGGAGACAAAGTACGATCAACATTTGTATGTAGTCATCCATTGGGTTGATGGAGGAAGGCAAATCACAAAAGCGATGAGCACAAGTTCTCGAGAAAACATCGATGAGTATCTTCGGAGTCTTCTGATGAATCGAGTCATCATCTGGGATGGGGGGATCTCCAGGAGGAAGTATTTACGAGAACCTAGAGTTAGAGTTAGCAAAATCTTTAACATGAAAGAGAAGAGAGATCAAAACCCAGAGTATAGAAAAGGAGTAAAAGATACTAATACCACCCAATTGAGATGTGCGCCCGTAAGCCACAACATCAAAGATAGTAAGTTCTTCAAGTACTAGACTCAACTTCGACCAAGGAGGTGGAAAGGGGGTACCTACAGGCAGTTGGCTCTGATACCCACTTGTGATGCCCTCGATTTGATAGTACGCTAATCATACACGCAAATGCGTACGACCAAGCTCAAGGACTCACGGGAAGATATTACAACACAACTCTAGACACAAATAAAACATATAAGCTTCATATTACAAGCCAGGGGACTCGAGTACTAGAATACACAAACTCGATAACACACACGAGTCAACGGAAGCAACAAATATCTGAGTACATACATAAAACATGAGGTGCCTTAGAGAAGGCTAGCACAAAGATACATTGATCGAGCGAAGCGAGGCCTCCTATATGGGAACCTCCTAACTACTCCTGGACGTCAGCGGCCTCCGCATAGCAGGCATCGTCGGGGTAGCAGTCGTCATCGGCGGGATACACAATGTCCTGGGCTCCATCATCTGGTCGCAGCAACGGAAACAAGGGGAAAAAGGGGAGCAAAGCAATGGTGAGTACTCATCCAAAGTACTCGAAGACTAACATTGAAACTATGCTAAGTTATGCATCAGTATCAAAGGAAGGGGTTATATGTGGACTGAATGCAGCGATGCGAGAAAAGAGAGAAGGCCTAGTGCTATCGAAGACTAGCATCTTCAGGGATCTTGCAACAATAGATGAGAGTAGAGCAAGTAGCACAATTAATAGTCATATTGTTGCAGCAATATTAATATGAGGTCACGCCCAGAGATTCTCCCTTGACTCCCTGCGAGGAAGCAATCCCGGAGCAAACATTCTAGTTAAGTAACAGTTGTAGTTGTATAAGATCGGGGCACAACTCCAAGTCGTCCTGTAACCATGGACACTGCTATTCGAATAGTTTATTTCTTCCCTGCAGGGGTGCACCAAGTTTCCCATCACGCTTTAATAAACTCTGGCCGGACACACTTTCCTGGGTCATGCCCGGCCTCGACACATCAACACGTCGCAGCCCCCACCTAGGCTCAACAGAGAGGCCAGCGCGCTGGTCTAAATCCTAAGCACGCAGGGGTCATGGGCCCATCACCCTTTGCGCTCCTACATGATGCGAGGGCGGTTGATGTCAGTACTGGCACCTCTTATACAAGATGATGCTTATGTGGACCACTCGGGCACGTGCCGCTCCATTGATGACGTCTGAAGAGCATCTAGTGATACCAGAACATCGAGAACCAATAACTCCTCCCACGTAGATGGTTTGTGCGGAAAGGTCTCCGACCAACCGATATCAAATACCCAAATCCTTAGCATTTTAATTAATTGCGGTGACGAGTAGAACCACGATAAAATGGGCCCGTTGCCTCATCTCGAGCATGTGTGGCAAGGGCCCAGAATGCCCGGTCACGCCTCGCCACATTCACGCGGGAATCCACCCACAACACACCTCAACATTTTCCTAGTAACAAGGTCAATTAACTGTGTGGCTATAACATCAGAGGGGCCTGAGGTATCACCCTCGATGGATTCTGAATGATGTAACCGTTAAGGTGGCCTGGGAGGAATCACCCTCGTATGGCCAACTTGATGGGTTGTACGACAAAATCGTTATCGGCGGTGGTGAAGGAGGAATCACCCTCCGGGAACCACCACCGGTCAATGACACTACAAAGCTAACATCAGAGTACGTAACGAGTTGTCACCCTCAGTACTCGATGTTAGCTCTGCAGAGTCATACGACTTAAGGGGTGTGTGAGTGATGTGACGGGTCTTGGCTCGTCGATCAAAAGATCGAGACTTGACGGTAAAGCGGGGCAATTGGACAAGGGGGTCAAAGGGGATGGCTACTCCACCTATACTAAACAATTTAAAGGGTGGTACAAAAAGTAGCAGTTCATCAAAAGCAGGCTATGCATCAGATATAGCAGCTATCTACAACAGTAGCAAAATCTAATGCAAGCATGAGGAAGAAAGAAATAGGCGATATAGGAATGATCAAGAGGGGTTTTCTTTCTTTTTGCTCTGCAGACAAAACGGATCCTTGACCGGCAAGTAGTCGATCACCGGATCATCATCGGTCTCAAGGTCTACTGGAAAGGAAGTAACGTAGGGGAAACACAACAAATAACAGAGCAATCAAAAGCATCACAAAGCATGACATGGCTAAAGGCAGCGCTAGGCATGAGCTAACACATTATCACTCATCATTTATGGATCGGGAAAATATTTGATGATATTTCCCGGGTCTCTAGATACTACCAATCAGGTGAAAACAATGGAAAAGTTAGATGTTCGCTATGCTAGGGACGCGTGATAGACGATCGCATAGCGTATCCGGGTTCGTCTCATTTTTGTGATCAACTTTCATGTATAAATTATTTTCATCCGGATTACGTATTATTTTATATTAATTTTAAAAGTTTTATTAGTATTTAAGAATTAATTTTTTTAATTAATTTCATTAATTATTTATGACATCACCAATCAACACTGTCTTTGACTCGTCAAATTGACCAGTGGGTCCACATATCATTCTCACATTTTAAAACTAGGCTTAATAATTCATTAAAAATTTAATTAGTAGGTAGGACCCATGTTTCATTCGCTGGTTAGGTCAATTATAATTAACGGAATTAAATCAACACGTTTAATTAGTTGTAAATGGGGCAGGACCCATATGTCATTCTCTCTTTACTAAACATAACGATTATTTAACCTAATTAAGTTTATTTAAGTTAAATAATTAATTCTAAATATTTGTTTATTTATTTTTAGCAATAACTCGTTATAATAACTTTAACATTTTTAACAGGGCATGGGCCCATGCTGTCATCCTGTGCTTGGGAGGATTTGCCCCAATTTGTAAAAACGGGGGGGGGGGCTGGCCTGGGAAGGGGTCGACGCCAGCCGAGCCACTGCAGGCGGCTCCTGGCGACGCCAGCCGAGCCACCGCAGGCGGCTCCTGGCGAGGCCAGCGAGCGAGGGCCGGAGGGACAGTGACGGGCCAATGGACGACCACCCCGATGGGTGGAGGTGGGCAGCGACCGGCGGAGTCAGCGAGCGGCCCGGGCGATGGCGTAAATGGGCGCGGGCGCGGCACGACGGTCGAAGTGGTGGACGAAACGCGGGCATCCGCGGTGGCTCAGCAACCGGCGGTCTCGAACGGGTGGAGCCGTCTCACGGCAAGGGTGCGAGCGGTGGCGCGTGTGGGAGCTGATGTGCACGCATGTGGGGGGGGGGGATGGGGTGGCCAGGGTAAAAGGGGAGGAGGAGGGGCCTCACATGCATGTGTAGGGGATCGGGGTCAACGGGCTCGGGGCGAGGGGTCGATGACGATGGCCGGTGAGGTTGGTGGCCACGGTTGGGCACAGGATTCGGCCGGTGCCGGCGAGGCACTAAGGGCTTGGGCTCACACGGGCACGGGCGAGGAGGGCGAGGGCGCTCGAGGCAAAGCGGTGTCAAGGCGGGTGAGGTGGCGTCGGGGCGGCTGATACGTCCCAAACGTATCTATAATTTCTGCTTGTTCCATGATCTTTTGGGTGACATTGTTATATGTTTTGCTACACTTTCATATCATTTTACACATATTTGGACTAACCTACTAACGGAGTGCATCGAGTGCCACTTTCTATCTGCTGATGTCTTTTTTGCAGGGGCTTTTACCCAATTTTCCGAAGCCCGAAAATCCTGAGAAAAAAAATATAAAAACCAGCGTACCGGAAGCTTCCAGATCACCGGAGGGGGGCCAAAGGGGTGCCAGGGGCCTCCCAGGCGACCTGTGGGCGCGGGCCACCCCTAGGCCGCACCAAGAGGCCGGCTGGGTGGGGCCCACGCCCTCTGGTGCCCTCCTTTCACCTATATTTACCCCTCGACGAGGAAAGCCCTAATACATCTCAAACGTATCTATAATTTTTGATGGTTTCACGTTGTTATCTTGTCATCTTTGGATGTTTTATGTATCTTTTATATCTTTTTTGGGACTAACTTATTAATTCAGTGCCAAGTGCCAGTTCCTGTTTTTCCTGTGTTTTTGACTCTTTTCATATCTGATTTTTGAACGGAGTCCAAACGGAATAAAAACCCCAAAATGATTTTTTCCCGAACGGAAGAAGATCAGGGGGCCTATGGGCCAAGCTAGGTGGGCTCCAGGGAGCCCACAAGCTCCCACTCCACCACCAGGGGGGAGGCGGCGGTGTCAGGGCTTGTGGCCTCCCTGGCTGCCCCCTGACCTAGATTCTTGGCCTATATATTCCCAAAAATTTAGCAAAAAAATCAGGGAAGCCTCGAAAATACTTTTCCGCCGCCCCAAGCTTCCGTTTCCGCGAGATCTCATCTGGAGACCCTTCCCGGCGCCCTGCCGAAGGGGACTTTGGAGTTGGAGGGCTTCTCCATCATCATCATCACCCCTCCAATGACTCATGAGTAGTTCAATTTAGACCTACGGGTCCATAGTTAGTAGCTATATGGCTTCTTCTCTCTCTTGGATCTTCAATACAAAGTTCTCCATGATCTTCATGGAGATCTATTCGATGTAATCTTGTTTGGCGGTGTGTTTGTCGAGATCCGATGAATTGTGGATTTGTGATCAGATTATCTATGATATATATTTGAGTCTTTGCTGATTTCTTATATGCATGATTTGATATCCTTGTAAGTCTCTCCGAGTCTTGGGTTTTGTTTGGCCAACTAGATCTATGATTCTTGCAATGGGAGAAGTGCTTGGTTTTGGGTTCTACCATGTGGTGACCTTTCCCAGTGACAGTAGGGGCAGCAAGGCACACATTAATTAGTTGCCATCAAGGGTAAAAAAGATGGGGTTTTCATCATTGGTTTGAGATTATCCCTGTACATCATGTCATCTTGCTTAAGGCGTTACTCTATTCTTTTGGACTTAATACACTTGATGCATGCTGGATCGCGGTCGACGTGTGGAGTAATAGTAGTAGATGTCGAAAGTATCGGTCTACTTGTTTTGGACGTGATGCCTATAGATATAATCATTGCCATAGATATTGTCACGACTTTGCGCGGTTCTATCAATTGCTCGACGGTAATTTGTTCACCCACCGTCTACTTGCTTTTATGAGAGAAGCCACTAGTAAACACTACGGCCCCCGGGTCTATTCACATCCATCGTTTACATCTCCGCTTTTACTTTGCTTGTTACTTTGTTGCTTTCCGTTATCACTTGGCGAACAATCTATAAGGGATTGACAACCCCTTCATAGCGTTGGGAGCAAGCTTTTGTGTTTGTGCAGGATCTTGAGATACTCCTCCACTGGATTGATACCTTGGTTCTCAAACTGAGGGAAATACTTACCACCGTTGTGCTACATCACCCTTTCCGCTTCGAGGGAACACTAACGCAAGGCTCCAAGCCCAAGGGGGAAATCCTTTGCATACTTGCGTAGGAAGTCCCTTAAGGCATAGCCGCAGCTGAAGGATTCCTGGTGCCGTTGCTGAGGAGTATCAAGCAACACTCCTATTTCTGGCGCCGTTGCCGGGAGGAGCACGTCAAGATAACTTCCCGACAACATGTCTATTTCTGGCGCCATTGGAAGGTCTTTTGTTGCAGTAGCAAACCCTATACAGCATCCAGAATCGTGAATTTCTCCATCGTTCTGCCGTCGCAGCGCTTCCGAGATCAGGAGCGTCAGAAGACCTCTTCCCGGAACCCTGCCGGAGTGAGGATTGACCTCCGACAGCTTCTCCACCGGAATGGGCGCTTCCCGGGCCTGCCGTGAGTATTCCTCCTTGGACCATGAGTCCATGACCAGTAGTTATGTGATGTCTTCTCTCCAATCTTGTGCTTCAATGGTTAGTCCTTGTGAGCTGCCCTACATGATCACGACATCTATGTAATTCTCTTGCTATTGCTATGCTCGGTTTGTTGGGATCCGATAGATTATTAGATTATGTTCATATTTTTATGAGTTATACATTTGATTATCCTTTTATATTATGTTCCTTAGTGATTCATGCATGTCCTCCCTTGCTATTTATTTCTTTGGCCGAGTAGTAGATTGTAATTCCAAGAGGGAGCGTTATGCATGATTGTGGGTTCATGCCCCTCGATGTCTAGCTTGAGTGACAGAAACATGAGACTAGGGAATGTGTTGTTGCCACCACGGAGAAAACAACGGTGCTTGTGACCGTGGTTGCAAGGATCGTTTACCTTAGACATAGTTCGTTAATGCAGTTGTCCGTTGCTTTGAGTTTACACTTTGGGTGGGGCTCACAACTTAATACCGGCGAGATGTTCTGGTTAGATATCTGAAGGTGGATGATTAGTAAATTAGATGCTGATGAACAAACGGTCTACTTATCTTGGCAGACTGCCCATTTCTATTGAGCCTCTAACTATCAAGTAGCATAATTAGCATTGCGGTGTGTTCATAATTCTGTCAACTGCCCAACTGTAATTTGTTTACCCAAGCATAGTTGTTTATCGTCTTTTGGGAGAGAGACATCACTAGTGAACATCATGTGACTCCGGTCCATATCACCACCATTGCTTACACCTCCATCAGTTACTGCTTTCATTTACTTTTCCGTTGCAATCACTATTACTATTCCCGCTTGTGTTTTGATCCTTTGCAAACTACAAGGCCGGCGAGATTGACAACCTCTCTGTACTCGTTGGGAGAAAAGTTATTTGTGCAGGTCCACGTCTGCTGCTAGCCTGGACAGCAGACACCTACTTGTTGATCCTAAGAGTCCTCCTGGTTCGATAAACCTTAAAGTCTCCGTGTAAGGGAAAGCTTGCTGCTGACTACATCTCAACCTTCCACTTGAGGTCACCAACGAGGAGCGAGAAGTATATACATAATCTCGTCATCAGCGGCGCCGTGGCCGATGTGGCCGGTGGGCACCAGAGTGCTTGGGCGCAAGGGAAGGTGAGGGCGTCGCCCGGTGAGGAGGGTGAGGGGGAGTGGGAAAAACCTAGGGTTGAGGGGAGAGACCCCGTTATATAGGATGGGGGTGAGGGGGTTGGTGTGGGCCAGCGGGGTGGGGCTCGATGGGGGGAATGGGCCGGCCTGGCCAGCCAACTCGGTCGAGGCCTCCCCTGGGGGGGTGGTTTTCTTATTTTTTCATTTTTATTTTCCTTTTGATTATTCTTTTCAGTTTCATTTAATTTTTGTATCTAAAATACTTTCATAAAAAATTATGGACTTGCTCCATACTTACTTTGCATTATTTGGCACGACCTCAAATTTAGAAAACATTTTGTATTTCATAATTTAGAAAATGCATTTTAAATAATCTTTTGCCCATGTATTGATTATTTTTGGGCATTTATACACTTTATAAAATGTTGGTTCCTTCACCATAGTTAACTAAGGATTATTTGCAACATTAGGAACATTTTAGTTTTTTAGGTATGAAGAAATAATAATTTGACTTTAATTTAAAATTCAAAATGGATTTGATTTATAACAAGTAGCAATTTGGTTTAGTTAAACTTGATCACATGTCACCATTAGTGTGTGATTACTGTAGCATAACTACATTGGTTATTGTAGCTTAATCCGGGGATGTCACACAAGATCCTGGAGGGCGACCTCAATCGAGGTCCTAGGCTCCACCGCGATGGCGAATAAGACCAGGAAGTGGGTGGCGAATGGCGATTCGCTAGCCGAGCGATCTAGCCAAAACAACTAGCGGACCCAGATCCAATCGCAATGGAAGAGCCAATGCGAAGGACAGGGAGCAACTAGATGACCGATTGCCAGAATTGAGAGCCTCCGGAGCACTGGAAGAATGCGAGCGGTTAGCCCCTAAGGTACTTATTCCTAATGATGTCGAGCTAGAGGCCACCGTCACCGTTGGCGATCCGCCAAAGCCACTTAGTCAGCAAGGCGATGTTCATGCGCTTGGACGACATGATCCCCAGACCGCCCTGGTCGCGGGGTTTGCATATGTCGGGCCAGCTCACCATGTGGTATTTGTCCTTATCACCCTGTCCAACCCAGTAGAAATGAGACTGATATTTGGCATTCTTGTGATGCAAGGTCTCATGGAGACTGTAGAAGCTCATCACGAAAATGAGAAGGCTGGATAGAGAGGAGTTGATGAGCACGGTCCTGGTCACCTTGGACAGTTACCAGCCCTGCCACGGTTCAATCCAGTGTTGGAGCGTGGACATCGTCGGCCTTAGGTAAGCGACGGAGAGGCGCGAGTCACTAATGGGAATACCCAGGTAGGAGGAGGGGAAGTGCCCAAACTTGCAGTTAAGGTGGTCAGCTATGAGTTGGGCCTCATCGGGCTGGTAGCCAAGGATCATCACTTCACTTTGTCAAAGTTGATCTTGAGCCCCGACATCTGCTGGAAGCATAGGAGTAGGAATTTGAGGTTGATAATACCATCCTCCGATCCCTCCATCATGATAATGGTGTCATCAGCATATTACAGGAGAGAAACCGCTCCCCCTCCTACGGGATGAGTAGCAACACCATGAATATGATTGGCCGCCTTGGCCTTGTCTAGAATAGTTGCAAGGGCATCAACCACCATGTTGAACAAGAAGGGGGAAAAGGGATCGCCTTGCCGAACCCCACAGTGGGTGCGTAAGTACGGACCAACCTCCATGTTGATGTTAATGGTGGTCCGGCTAGATGAGACCATCTGCAGAACACGGGTCACCCACCGATCATCAAAGCGCTTCGACAGGAACACTTCCTGGAGGAAGGCCCAAGACACGATATCATTAGCCTTGTGGAAGTCGATCTTCAGGAAGACCGCACGTTGTCGCCTAATACTCACCTCATGCAAAATATCATGGAGGACTAAGACCCCATCCAGGATGAATCGGCCTTGGATGAAGGCCGATTGATTAAGATGGGTAATACGGTCAGCCAACTAGCTCACCCTATTGGCATACCCCTTGGCCAAGATACGGAAGATCATGTTGGTCACCGTGTTCGGCCTAAACTGGCGGATGTCGGAGACCCCCACCACCTTGGGAATAAGGGTAACATTCCCAAAGTTGACACGGGAGAGGTCAACGGACCCAACGTAAAATTCCTCGAATAGAGCATAAAAACCTCCGGCCTGATCACATCCTAGAAAGTCTAGAAAAACTACACCGGGAGGCCATCCGGACCAGGGGCGGAGGAAGGGTTCATACCCTTGATGGCCGCCCAGACCTCGTCCTCCAAGAACGGAGCAGTGAGTGTTGCGTTCTCTGCGGTAGACACGTGTTGGTGAATATCCCAGAAAGACTGGGCCAGGGACAACCCTCCCCTAGGGGAGGGCGAGAATAGCACTTTGAAAAAACCGTCGATGTAGGAACGGATTTGAGCGGGGCGCTGGAGAAAGGTCTCCCCCTCCCAAAGGAGGGGGATGGAGTTACTGTGGAGATGGCCATCCGCAATCGCCTGGAAGTAGGTGGTGTTGGCATCGCCACGCAAAACCCAACGCTCAGTGCCCCGTTGGCGCCAGAATACTTCCTCATCCGAGGAGATCACTGCGAGCTGATCCTCAAGGTCATAGAGGGTGGCCCACTCGTCCGGAGACAGGTCTGAGGAATCGGCCCTAAGGTCAAAGGCCTGGATGGAATGGATGAGCGACTTCTTTCATTGACGGAGATTGTGACCCAGGTTGGCCCCCAACCTTTCATAAACTGGCGGGTCAGCTTAGCACAAAGCTGCTCGGAGTCGACGACGGAGATGGAATAGTGAGGGCCGTTCCGCGCGGCCACCCAGCGGGCACGCATCGCATCAGGAAAGACGGCTTGATTAAGCCAGAAGGACTCGAACCTGAATCTAGGCGAGAGAGGGAGTCTATCGTTCTCTAAGGAGAGCAGAAGGGGAGCATGATCCGAACCAATGCGGGTTAAGGCCCGGAGGGAGGCAAGGGGGCATTTGAGCTCCCATTCCGTGTCCACGAAGAGCCGGTCCTAGACTGACATCGTCGGGTCCGCATGACGGTTGGTCCAGGTGAATCTGCCGCCAACCCGATCGAGTTCCCTCAGGCCAAGGTCGGCGATGCAGTCATTGAAGAGCTGCATGTGAGGAAAGTTCACCCGGCCATTACTCTTGTCTTGGACATAGCGGATGAGCTTGAAGTCACCTTCCACCACCACCGGGAGAGTAGCTAACGAGGTCTTGCTGTGAAGCTCCGCAAGGAAGGCCAAAGAGCGGCTGTGGTCAGCGGGGCCATAGACGATCATGATACGTCCATTTTGCATCATGCTTTTATGTTGATATTTATCGCTTTTTGGGAGGTTATTTCACTTCATGGTACAATACTTATGCCTTTTCTCTCTTATTTTGCAAGGTTTACTTGAAGAGGGAGAATGCCGACAGCTGGAATTCTGGCCTGAAATTGGAGCAAGTTTGAGATACCTATTCTGCGCAACTCCAAACGCCGTAAAAATCAACGAGGATTTTTTTCCGGATTTATAAAAAATATTGGGCCGAAGAAGTGCCAGAGGGGCTCCAGCAGGTGGCCACAAGCCTGCTAGGCGCGGCCACCCCCCTGGCCGCGCCTAGGGGGCTTGTGGGCACCGAGTTAGCCCTCTGGCTCCCCTCTTCTGTTATATGAAGGGTTTCATCCGGGAAAAAAATCAAGAGGAGGCTTTTTTCCGAGGATTCGCCGCCGCCACGAGGCGGAACTTGAGCAGAACCAATCTAGAGCTCCGGCAGGACGATCCTGCCAGAGAAACTTCTGTCCCGGAGGTGGAAATCATCGCCATCATCATCACCAACACTCCTCTCATCAGAGGTGACTCATCACCATCAACATCTTCATCAGCACCATATCATCTCCAAACCCTAGTTCATCTCTTGTAACCAATCTCCGTCTCGCGACTCCGATTGGTACTTGTAAGGTTGCTAGTAGTGTTAATTACTCTTTGTAGTTGATGCTAGTTGGATTACTTGGTGGAAGAGTTTATGTTCAGATCCTTGATGCTACTCATTACCTCTCTGGTCATGAATATGATTATGCTTTGTGAGTAGTTACTTTTTTTCCTGAGGACATGGGATAAGTCATGCTAATAGTAGTCATGTGAATTTGGTATTCGTTCGATATTTTGATGTGTTGTATGTTGTTTTTCCTCTAGTGGTGTTATGTGAACATCGACTACATAACACTTCACCATTATTTGGGCCTAGAGGAAGGCAGTGGGAAGTAGTAAGTAGATGATGGGTTGCTAGAGTGACAGAAGCTTAAACCCTAGTTTATGTGTTGCTTCGTAAGGGGCTGATTTGGATCCACTAGTTTAATGCTATGGTTAGACTTTGTCTTAATTCTTCTTTCGTAGTTGCGGATGTTTGCGAGAGGGGTTAATTATATGTGGGATGCTTGTCCAAGTAAGGGAAGTACCCAAGCGCCGGTCCACCCACATATCAAACAATCAAAGTAACGAACGCGAATCATATGAACATGATGAAAACTAGCATGACAGAAATTCCCGTGTGTCCTCAGGAGCGTTTTTCCTCCTATAAGACTTTGTCCAGGGTTGTCCCTTGCTACAAAAGGGATTGGGCCACTTTGCGGCTCCGTTGCTACTTTTGTTACTTGTTGCTTGCTACGAATCATCTCACCACACAATCACTTGTTACCCATAATTTCAGTGCTTGCAGATATTTCCTTGCTAAAAACCACTTGTCAGATCCTTCTGCTCCTCGTTGGGTTCGACACTCTTACTTATCAAAAGGACTACGATTGATCCCCTATACTTGTGGGTCATCAAGACTCTTTTTTGGCGCCCTTTCCGGGGAGTGAAGCACCTTTGGTAAGTGGAACTTGGTAAGGAAACATTCATATAGTGTGCTGAAATTTGTTGTCACTTGACACTATGGATACTAATCCTTTTAGGGGCTTGTTCGGGGTATCTTCACCTCGAACGGAAGCACAAATAGTTTCTCCTCAACCTGCTGCACCTACTGAAAATATTTTGTTTGAATTTCCTTCGGGTATGCTTGAGAAATTGCTGGTTAATCCTTTTACAGGAGATGGAACATCACATCCAGACTTGCATCTAATCTATGTAGATGAAGTTTGTGGTTTATTTAAGCTTGTAGGTTTGCCCGAGGATGAGGTCAAGAAGAAGGTCTTTCCTTTATCTTTGAAGGATAAGGCGTTGACATGGCATAGGCTATGTGATGATACTGGATCATGGAACTACAATCGTTTGAAATTGGAATTTCATCAAAAGTTTTATCCTATGCATTTAGTACATCGTGATCGGAATTATATTTATAATTTTTGGCCTCGTGACAGAAAAAGCATCGCTCAAGCTTGGGGGAGGCTTAAATCAATGTTACATTCATGCCCTAACCATGAGCTCTCGAGAGAATTTATCATTCAAAACTTCTATGCTCGGCTTTCTCATGATGATCGCACCATGCTTGATACTTCTTGTGCCGGTTCTTTTATGAAGAGAGATATTGACTTCAGATGGAATTTATTGGTGAGAATTAAACGCAACTCTGAAGATTGGGAGCTTGAAGAAGGTAAGGAGTCAGGTATGAATTTTAGGTTTGATTGCGTTAAATCCTTTGTTGAAACAAATACCTTTAGTGATTTTAGCGCTAAGTATAGACTTGACTCTGAGATAGTAGCTTCATAGTGTGAATCATTTGCTGCTCATATTGATCTCCCTAAAGAGAAGTGGTTTAAATATCATCCTCCCTTAGAAGTCAATGTAGTTAAACCTAATCTAGTTGAAGAGAAAGTCATTGCCTATAATGATCCTATTGTTCTAGTGCTTACATTGAGAAACCACCTTTCCCTGTTAGGATAAAGGACCATTCTAAAGCATCAACTGTGATACGTAGAGGCTACATTAGAACACCTACACCCCTTGAGAAAATTAGAGTTGAACCTAGCATTGATATTCTCAAAGATCTTCTGTCCGATGATCTTGAGGGGCATATTATTCACTTCTATGAAGATATTGCTAGAATTGCTACACCTCACGCTAGAGACAAACATAGGCATGTTGTTGGCATGCCTGTTGTTTCTGTTAAGATAGGAGATCATTATTATCATGGTTTATGTGACATGGGTGCTAGTGTTAGTGCAATACCCCAATCCTTATATGATGAAATTAAAGACGAGATTGCACGTGTTGAGATAGAACCTATTGATATCACTATTCAGCTTGCCAATAGAGATACTATCTGCCCTGTGGGAATTGTTAGGGATGTTGAAGTCTTATGTGGTAAAACGAAGTATCCTGCTGATTTCCTCGTTCTTTCTACCGCACAAGATAGCTTTTGTCCCATCATATTTGGCAGACCTTTTCTCAATACTATCAATGCTCATATTGACTGTGAGAATCAAATTGTCACTGTTGGCTTTGAAGGTGTGTCACATGAGTTCAATTTCTCCACGTTTGGTAGACAACCTCATGAAAGAGAGTTGCCTAGTAAGGATGAAACTATTGCCTTAGCCTCTATTGTCGTGCCTCCTACTGATCACTTAGAGCAATACTTGCTTGAGCATGAAAATGATATGCATATGGATGAAAGGGATGAGATAGATAGAGTTGTCTTAGAACAATATCCTAACCTTAAGAATAACTTGCCTGTTGAACTGCTTGGGGATCCACCCCCACCAAAGGGTGATCCTGTGTTCGAGCTTAAGCAGTTGCCTGATACTCTTAAGTATGCTTATCTTGATGAAAAAGAGATATATCCTGTTATAATTAATGCTAGCCTCTCAGAGCATGAAGAAAATAAGTTGCTAAAAACTCTGAGGAAGCATCGTGATGCTATTGGATATACTCTTGATGATCTTAAGGGCATTAGTCCCACTCTATGCCAACACAAGATTAAGACTGATCCTGATACCAAACCAGTAGTGAGAAAAGAAATACTAAAGCTCCTGGAAGCAGGTATTATCTATCATGTTGCTCATAGGGATTGGGTGAGTCCGGTGCATTGCGTCCCTAAGAAGGGAAGCATTACCGTTGTCCCTAATGATAAGGATGAATTGATCCCAAAGAGGATTATTACTGTCTATAGCATGGTGATCAATTTTAGGAAATTGAATAAAGCCACTAGGAAAGATCATTACCATTCTCCTTTTATCGACCAAATGCTAGAAAGACTGTCTAAACACACACACTTATGCTTTCTAGACGGTTATTCTGGTTTCTCCCAATACAAGTTGCATAATCTGATCAGGAGAAAACCACTTTCACCTGCCCTTTCGGTACCTTTGCTTATAGACGTATACCTTTTGGCTTATGTAATGCACCTGCAACCTTTGAAAGATGTATGATGGCTATATTCTCTGACTTCTGTGAAAAGATTGTTGAGGTTTTCATGGATGACTTCTCCGTTTACGGGTCTTCCTTTGATGATTGCCTCAACAACCTTGATCGAGTCTTGCAGAGATGTAAAGACACCAATCTTGTCTTGAATTGGGAGAAGTGCCACTTTATGGTTAATGAAGGCATCGTCTTAGGACATAAAATTTCTGAAACAGGTATTGAAGTCGATAAGGCTAAAGTTGATGCGATCAAGAAAATGCCATACCCCACAGATATCAAAGGTATAAGAAGCTTCCTTGGTCATGCTGGTTTCTATAGAAGGTTCATTACAGACTTCTCTAAGATTTCTAGGCCTCTACACCAATCTCTTGCAAAAGGATATTCCTTTTGTCTTTGACGATGATTGTGATGAAGCTTTCGAAATATTTAAGAGGGCTTTGATAACCGCACCTATTGTTCAACCACCTGATTGGAACTTACCTTTTGAAATGATGTGTGATGCTAGTGATTTTGCTGTTGGTGATGTCCTAGAGCAAAGAGTCGATAAGAAGTTGAATGTTATTCACTATGCTAGTAAAACTCTAGACAGTGCCCAAAGAAACTACGCTACTACGGAGAAGGAGTTTTTAGCGGTCGTGTTTGCATGTGAAAACTTCAGGTCTTACATAGTTGATTCCAAAGTCACGATTCACACTGATCACGCTGCCATTAAGTACCTCATGGAGAAGAAGGACGCTAAACCTAGACTTATCAGATGGGTTCTCACAAGAGTTTGATTTGCACGTTGTCGACAGAAACGGTGCTGATAACCCCGTAGCAGATAACTTGTCTAGGTTGGAGAATGTTCTTGATGACCCACAACCTATTGATGATACCTTTCCTGATGAGCAATTGAATGTCATCAATGCCTCACGTAGTGCATCGTGGTATGCTGATTATGCAAACTATATCATTGCCAAATATATACCACCTAGTTTCACATACCAGCGAAAGAAGAAATTCTTCTTTGACTTGAGACATTACTTCTGGGATGATCCTCACCTTTATAAGGAAGGAGTAGATGGTGTTATTAGACGTTGTGTACCTGAACATGAACAGGGACAGGTCCTACAGAAGTGTCACTCCGAGGCCTACGGAGGACACCATGCGGGAGATAGAACTGCACACAAGGTATTGCAATCAGGTTTCTATTGGCCCACTCTCTTCAAGGATGCCCGTAAGTTTGTCTTGTCTTGTGACGAATGTCAAAGAGTAGGTAATATCGGTAAACGTCAGGAAATGCCTATGAACTATTCACTTGTCATTGAACCATTTGATGTTTGGGGCTTTCATTATATGGGACCTTTTCCAAAATACAACGGGTATACTCATATGCTAGTTGCTGTTGATTACGTCACTAAGTGGGTAGAAGCTATCCCCACTAGTAGTTCTGGCCACAACACATCTATTAGGATGCTTAAAGAAGTTATATTCCCTAGATTTGGAGTCCCTAGGTATCTAGTGACCGATGGTGGTTCACACTTCATTCATGCTGCTTTCCGTAAAACGCTTGCTAAGTACAATGTCAACCATAAAATTGCGTCTCCTTATCACCCTCAGTCCAGTGGTCAAGTAGAGCTAATCAATAGAGAGATTAAACTAATTCTGCAAAAGACTGTCAACAGGTCTAGAAAGAATTGGTCTAAAAAGCTGGATGATGCACTGTGAGCTTATAGGACTGCCTATAAGAATCCCATGGGCATGTCCCCGTACAAAATGGTGTATGGTAAAGCATGTCATTTACCTCTTGAGCTAGAGCATAAATCTTATTGGGCAATCAAAGAGCTCAACTTTGATTTCAAACTTGCTAGTGAGAACAGGTTATTTGACATTAGCTCGCTTGATGAATGGAGAACTCGAGCATATGAGAATGCCAAGTTGTTCAAAGAGAAGGTTAAGAGGTGGCATGATAAGAGGATACAAAAGCGTGAGTTCAATGTAGGTGATTATGTCTTGCTATATAATTCTCGTTTAAGATTTTTTGCAGGCAAGCTTCTCTCTAAATGGGAAGGTCCCTATATTGTCGAGGAAGTATATCGTTCCAGTGCTCTCAAGATCAACAACACGGAAGGTAATTGTCCGAGAGTTGTAAATGGGCAAAGAATCAAGCATTATATCTCAGGTACTCCCATAAATGTTGAAAGCAATATCATCAATACCATAACTCCAGAGGAATACCTAAGGGATGTTTATCAGTGTGTTTCAGACTCCGAAAACGAAGAGGTATGTGATTCGGTAAGAAAAAAAATTCCAAAACTTTTCCAGTAGGGATTTTTCTCTGTTTTGGAATATTTGAAAAAATAGAAAAATTGGAAGTAGTCCAGAAAGCGCGCGAGGAGGCGACAAGCCTGCCAGGCGCGGGCCCACCCCCTGGCCGCACCTGGGGGGCTTGTGGCCACCTCATGTGCCTCCCGGACTCCGTTTTCTTGCGGAGTACTCCTTCTGGTCTGAAAAAACAATATATATTCTCCCGAAGGTCTGACCCTCGTATCACATAGGTTTCCTCTGTTTTCGTTTTGAGCCTGTTTTTCTGCCGGGAATCTAGGTCAAGATGTCTTCTTGGGATTCAAAGGGGGAGAGCTTCGTGGCTGATTACCTCGCTAACCCCAAGGTCTATAGGTACTTGGATCCTTATGGTTGGACCACTAATGAGGAAGAAGATTATGATCCCAAGGGGAAGGAACAAACAAGTTCCGGTGAAGAGGAGACTCCTCTACCTCAACCTGGACACACACATGTGAAGTTCAAGAAGTCGAGCCTCCCTGACTCGAGGAAGAAGCCTAAGACTTTGTTTATCCCTTCTCGTTTCTTGCAGGAGAGTAAGAAGGAATTATGCCAGAGGGTGTTGAAGCTTGAAGAGCAAAATGATGATCTGAGGGAGCAGAATTTTATGCTCAGGTGGAAATTAAACAAGCTCAAGACCTCTACAACAACTCCACCACCATCACCTCCAAAGGAAGACAACTAAACATGGGTATGGGCAATCCCCTTAGCTTGTGCCAAGCTTGGGGGAGTTGCCCCGGTATCATATCACCATCACATCTCTTGCCTTTACCTTTGTTTTAGTTTGTTCCTTTTCAGTTTTCTGTTTCTCTAGTAGATTAAAAGTCTTAGTGTTTTAGTCTTGACTTTTGTTTTGTGTCACCCCCGATGTATTTGTGCTCGGGAGCCATATAATAAAGAGTGTCTTAGTTGAAGGGCTTTGCCTCTTGCCATGATCAAAAGAGTGAGAAAATAACAAAAGCATGAAAGATCATGTAATGATCTTATGGGAAGTGATGGCTTCACATGTAGAAAGAATGTTGTTTGAAACTTGTTGAGGGTAGACAAACGTAGACCTTGGTCATTGTTGCAATTAATAGGAAGTTATAAGGAAGGAGAGGTTCACATATAAATATATCATCTTTGACACTATCTATGATTGTGAACACTCACTAAACTATTGCATGCCTAGGAGTAGATGTTGGAAAAGGAAGACAACATAATGAATTGTGTTTGCTTGCTCCAAACAATGTTATATGGTTAGAGATCCCTTAGCATGTGACGATTGCTTCCACCTCATATTAGCCAAAACTCCCGCACCAAGTAGAGATACTACTGGTGCATCCACAAACCTTCAACCTAGTTTTTCCATGAGAGTCCACCATACCTACCTAAGGATTGAATAAGATCCCTCAAGTAAGTTGTCATCGATGCAAGCAATAAAAATTGCTCCCTAATATGTATGATCTATTAGTGTGTGGAAAATAAGCTTTGTACGAACCTGTGATGAGGAAGACATAAAAGCGACAAACTGCATAATAAAGTTCTTTATCACAGGAGGCAATATAAAGTGACGTTCCTCCGCACTAAGAGGACACGCATCCAAACCTCAAAAGCGCATGATAACCTCTGCTTCCCTCTGCGAAGGGCCTATCTTGTACCTTTACTTTTTGCCCTTGAAAGAGTCATGGTGATCTTCACCAATTCCCTATTTCGCCTTTATCTTGGCTACCGTCATATGCTAGGGAAAGATCTATATTCTTATGTCAACTTGTAGGTAAGCATTCATGAATTATTGTTGTTGACATTACCCTTGAGGTAAGCAGTTGGGAGGCAAAACTATAAGCCCCTTTCTTTCTCTGTGTCCAGCTGAAACTTTGATCTCATGAGTACCACGTGACTTGTAGCAATTGTAGAGAATGAAAAGATGATTGAGTATGTGGATTTGCTTTACAATCTCTTATTTGAATCTTTCTGATGTTGTGATAAATTGCAATTGCTTCAATGACTAAAGGCTATCGGTTGTTACTTCTCGGTAAGGTTCTTGATCCTTACTTTACTTTGTGAAGAAATTGTCACTTTAGCATGAGAGATTATATGTTGGTATTGTTTTTCTGATCATGATCATGATGCATGCATGTTCGTATCTTGTTTTATCGACACCTCTCTCCCTAAACATGAGGACATATTTATTGAGCTAGGCTTTCGCTTGAGGACAAGCGAGGTCTAAGCTTGGGGGAGTTGATACGTCCATTTTGCATCATGCTTTTATGTTGATATTTATCGCTTCTTGGTTATTATTTCACTTCACGGTACAATACTTATGCCTTTTCTCTCTTATTTTGCAAGGTTTACTTGAAGGGGGAGAATGCCGGCAGCTGGAATTCTGGCCTGATATTGGAGCAAGTTTGAGATACCTATTCTGCGCAACTCCAAACGCCGTAAAAATCAACGAGGATTTTTTCGGATTTATAAAAAATACTGGGCCGAAGAAGTGCCAGAGGGGCGCGAGCAGGTGGCCACAAGCCTGTTAGGCGCGGCCACCCCCCTGGCCGCGCCTAGAGGGCTTGTGGGCACCCAGCTGGCCCTCTGGCCCCCCTCTTCTGCTATATGAAGGGTTTCGTCCGGGAAAAAAAATCAAGAGGAGGCTTTTTCGAGGATTCGCCACCGCCACGAGGCGGAACTTGAGCAGAACCAACCTAGAGCTCCGGCAGGACGATCCTGCCGGGGAAACTTCCCTCCCGGAGGGGGAAATCATCGCCATCGTCAGTACCAACACTCCTCTCATCAGAGGGGACTCATCACCATCAACATCTTCATCAGCACCATCTCATCTCCAAACCCTAGTTCATCTCTTGTAACCAATCTCCGTCTCGCGACTCTGATTGGTACTTGTAAGGTTACTAGTAGTGTTAATTACTCTTTGTAGTTGATGCTAGTTGGATTACTTGGTGGAAGAGTTTATGTTCAGATCCTTGATGCTACTCATTACCTCCCTAGTCATGAATATGATTATGCTTTGTGAGTAGTTACTTTTGTCCCTGAGGACATGGGATAAGTCATGTTAATAGTAGTCATGTGCATTTGGTATTCGTTCAATATTTTGATGTGTTGTATGTTGTTTTTCCTCTAGTGGTATTATGTGAACATCGACTACATAACACTTCACCATTATTTGGTCCTGGAGGAAGGCATTGGGAAGTAGTAAGTAGATGATGGGTTGCTAGAGTGACAGAAGCTTAAACCCTAGTTTATGCGTTGCTTCGTAAGGGGCTGATTTGGATCCACTAGTTTAATGCTATGGTTAGACTTTGTCTTAATTCTTCTTTCGTAGTTGCGGATGCTTGCGAGAGGGGTTAATTATAAGTGGGATGCTTGTCCAAGTAAGGGCAGTACCCAAGCGCCGGTCCACCCACATATCAAACTATCAAAGTAACGAACGCGAATCATATGAACATGATGAAAACTAGCATGACAGAAATTCCAGTGTGTCCTCGGGAGCGTTTTTCCTCCTATAAGACTTTGTCCAGGCTTGTCCCTTGATACAAAAGGGATTGGGCCACTTTGCTGCACCGTTGCTACTTTTGTTACTTGTTGCTTGCTACGAATCATGTCACCACACAATCACTTGTTACCAATAATTTTAGTTCTTGCAGATATTTCCTTGCTGAAAACCACTTGTCAGATCCTTTTGCTCCTCGTTGGGTTCGACACTCTTACTTATCAAAAGGACTACGATTGATCCCCGATACTTGTGGGTCATCAGACCACAATTTCCCACTTGAATTTGATGGCACACTCATAGATTTCCATTCTAACATAGGACTCACCCCGGTCCATGCTACCTATATCAAAGGTGGCATCCTTCACACCTAGAAGGATGCCATCGGAGTGGCCAGCAATTCCACTACAAGGGAGCTAGTACCAAGCAAAGAGGTGCGAGCTAATTTGCTCCAACTCTTGCAGGGAGAAGTCCGTCCGCAGGGTCTCCTGGACGGCGACAATGTCAATGTGTTCACATACCCGAATGGCCTCAATCTACTCTAGGGGGGGGGCACTTCCCCCTGAAAACGATCACAAAGTCGGTCACCACCTTAGCAAGGAGACCTAGGGGAACCGATTCAAGCACGGAGAAAGAGCATGTAGAAGCAGTAGCAGGGAGCACTAGAGTACTGTAACAACTAAGACGCGGTCCTTTCCGATTTAGGGAACGAGGCCCCAAAATGGAAAGAAGCGCATCTAAGCGTTTCGCAAGCAAGATAAACATAGCACATACATAGATAAAGAATGACAAATAGGGAATCGTTTGCCATCTCATAAATAATGTCAGAGTTGACATCACACATTTATTCAGACAAGGTAGTTCCGCTACAGACTACAAAACATGAGAAAAGGTTATGTTATCTGCATGCTTGCCCACGATCACGACCATGCCTCAGTCTTCTGGATAGTTCACGTACAGGCGGTCGTTCTCCTCATCGTACTGCCACGCCAGCTCCGTGCCATCGGGATCACTTGTGTCGGGTGTTCCTGTACCTGTTGGGGTGTTGAAGTAATCCGTGAGCCGGAGGGACTCAATAATCTATGACCTCGGTACCGAAACTAGTCAAGTTATTAGGTGAGGAAGGTTCGGTGTTTAGGTTGCAGCATCCTAAGCATTTATGGTGGCTAACTCACGATGAACAAGTTATTGATGTGGTGGTCTACGCTAGTGATCGAAGACTAGCTCATCATTAAGTGATCCTGAACACCTACTTACGTCAAACATAACCCCACCGTGTTCCTGATCGAAGAGAGGTCTTCGAAGGGGACAGTCACGGTTACGCACACAGTAGGCAATTTTATTAGATTAGGTTCAAGTTATCTATAACCGGATGTTAACAAAATATTCCAAGTTGCCAGATAACCGCGGGCACGGCTTTCCGAAAGATTAAACCCTGCAGGGGTGCTCCAACTAGTCCATCACAAACGGTCACGGGCCGCAAAGTAATCCTCTATCACGAATCTCGTGATCTCGTTGGATTCCTTAGAGGAAAACCTCAACTCTGGGGAGAACCAAAGCTTCACCGGGATTCCTATAAGCAAGATATATCGCTAAGGTAAGACAGGACTAGCATGACCTCCCGACGTGTCGATGACCGCGATAAGAGTCGGGTATCTCAGTCTCAGGACATGCCGGATAAGCGAAGCGTACGGTGGCGAGAGAAATCTCCCGAGTTGCCCCGGGATGGCCCCGCACGGTGCTCTAGTTTGGACCAACACTCATGAGGAGCACTGGCCTGGGTTGTTGATTAATTCCTCGGGGTAGCTATTCCCTATGCAAATTATTATTAAGTGATTAGCAAATAAACACCAATGTTGGGTCCTGCCAGACAAGTCTTAACACTACACGATTTATCAAGGGGGTCCCCATAACAACCCCGAACGTGTTAGGAGCGATCACTTGTGGAATCAAACACCGGTAGCCGGAAACTATGGCGGAAATAACAGAACAAAACACCCGGCAAGAGGCTAGTCCTTCCTTTATTTACCAAGTATATAGGTGCATTAATTAAATAACAGATTTAAACATAATGATATCAAACTCATGTTATCACATGAGACAATTGCACCTGCAACTAGCAACGCTAACATTAGAAGCTGAGCAAGCCTACTTAGCCATTCAATATGAGCTAGGAGGGGAAAGTGTTTGGGTTTCATGGCAATATCAGGAGGCAATTATTTCAGTGGTAGGCAGCGAGCATATGACGAAGGAAACGTGAATCTAGGCATAACAAAGCTAGAGACAGTATCAAGGTCATGGTCATCTTGCCTGTGATGTCTTCAGCTTGGAACTGCTCTTGTTCGCCATGCACGTACTGTCCCGAATCCACGTACTCGCTCTCCGATCTCGGTGCTACCCAACATAAAAATAGCATCCAATGAACAACAACACAACATGATGCAACAACCACATGATGCATGAGATGAGACTGTAGCATGCATCTCTATTCTAATCACTTGCACATGCATGAGAAGAATAGGCAAACTTCTGGACAGAACTTCACCCTAAGCTATCTTGACATGCATGAAGATGACATGAGCAGATGCATCACATGAAAAATATGCAAAAACATATAAAGAACGTTATGAACGGAGCTACGGATCAACCGGAAACAACGAAACAAGAAATGGAGTCCTACGGATCAAAACTACCACAAGCACTCTCCAATGGCATACTTCTGGTAATCCTAGGTTGCCAAAAGATCAAACAAACAAACATATATGGGGTGGTGCAAAGAAACTCACCACACCATCAACTATGCACTCACAAGCATCAAAACATCAAAACTATACATTCTGTCCTAAACAACATTATAGCAGTTTGAGAGCAACATGCAAGGCACCTACAGCCACCCAAATGTGCCAAATGAGATATGTGGCAAAAGCTATTCAAAATATCTACAAGCATGAGCAAAAATATAATACAAAGGAGGTACACACAGAAAGATTTACAGCTGCTAACTTGGACAAAAATATCAGTTTTCAGGGACTTAGTGAAATTCTCATATTCTCACTAGCTGTTTATGCTCTGAAACAATTTGACAGCACCCAAAACAATATCTACAGGAAGCCAAATGAAATGAAAATTGACAGAGGGCTAGACAAGCACAAAAGCTACAACTCTCTAGTTGATTGGAAGGGCTGATTCCCAACACATGAACTTTTGCAAGCACAACTGCAAGGGAAGAAAATAACAACAGTTTCTCAGACTTAGTGAAAATCACAAATTTTCACTAAGCTGATATTTTCAACCACATGTCTACTTTGACAAAGCACAACTTGCACATACAAACTCCTAAGCATGAAACAAAACCACCATGTTGTAGAGGGGTTCACCCTCTACTGCCACATCAAGGAATCATCCTCTTAAGCTCATCACATCACATGAAACCAAGCTCTAAACATAGAACAAAACAGAAAAATGGCATTCCCATAAAGTGTTCCAAAGTGGAATTCGATTCCACGGATGGATTCCTGGGATGATTCTACCCCAAAAACATATATAATACCTAGGTACTTGCATAGAACACATGGGCGCAAAGCTAAGATAAAAACTACATGGAATCACAAAGATGCAAATAGTGCTTTATCACATGTGTTCTCACTAGATCATCACCTACACATGCACTTGCACATCCCCACAACACCAATGGTGACATGAGGGTTTAGACCTCATGCATGTGTGCCATAGCACATCACCATACACACATACATACATCAAGCACCTACACATGCTAGTACCACACGCACACACTTACTTACACTCACATCATGCATACCTACACCTACACACAAAGTATGTGGGGGGGGGGGAACCCACACACACACACACACTCACACAGTTCCACCATCTAGTGCATAAGCTCAACACTCATGAATATGAGTATCACACACACATATACACACACTAGCCTAGTGCACCACACACATACGAACACCCACACAAGCATTTGGGTACTTGCACCACACAAGCACACACCTCAACATCACCTACACAAGCATGTGGGTGCTTGCACCACACAAGCACACAACTCATGGGAGTTGCACCACATATATACATATGCACACACTACATGAGCACCTTCACACAACAAGCATAAGCACATGCATAAGCATCACCTACACACACCACATATATACACTAACTAAAACATAGATGAAAACCTACTAGTTTGAAATCCTAGAAACAAAATAAAGATGCCCAAGAACTATAACCAGCAATATATCTATAGAACACCAAGCAACAACTATAGAACAACAAAAGATTAAAACAAAAATAAGAAGGGCTGGCCTGGGAATCGATCCCAAGACCCATTGTCTCAACACACCACCACAGACCACTGCACTACTCTTCTCTGGTTCGACAGAACTAAGGACTCTGGCTCGACAGAACTAAGGAAGGGAGCAGGGTAAGCTAGCCCCTTCTGCTACTGCGCCCGAAACAAATCAACAAAAACAAAAGGGGCGCCACTGGGTTTTGAACCCTCGACCAAACGCTGCGCAAAACACCACCTACCACTGCGCTGCTGCAACGATTCTTAACAGAGAGGGGGGATCTGCTCTTTTGAGCAACCCCCTCTCGATAGACTACGCCCGACGGTGGCCGGAACAGGGGAGGCTCACCGTCGGCGATCTACTTCAAATCGAGCACGGGCCCGTCTCTGGGAGGAATAGGGAACATCCCTGGTTCCATTCCAACACTAAGCACGACGCGAGGAGCCCTGCAACTACTACTGCAACATGCAGGGCGGCGCCGACGACAGAGAGAGGAACGGCGGCGATGATACGGCCCTATACGTGTGATCTAGCTACGACGGAAGGGGAAGGTTGCTCGTGCTCACCCACTGGTCGAGGAAGCCGAGCCTGTCGAAGAGGAAGTAGGGGAAGAAGCGGAGGCGGAGGATATCGTCGGAGCGGAAGAGGAAGAAGGGGACGACGTCAGCGTCGTGGAAGAAGACCCGATCTGCACCTCCTAGCTGCGAGAATGGGGCCCTTCGAGGTCTCGCGTGCTCCTGGGCTGCTCGGAGAGGACGGAGACGCACGGCAACGACGGTGAGGAGCTCCCCAAGTTACGACCATGGCGGAGGAGGAGCACGGCCCGACTATTTTTTTGATCTGGGGAGAGGGAGGAGGAAGAGGAAGGAGTGGTGGCGGCTTGGAGGAACCCTAGGCCCTGCACGAACGCCAAGGGGGCTTTATAGGAGGAGGAGGAGGCGAGGAACGCGCGACCTCGACGTCTGTGAGCACGGCGTGGTGTCTGTCACGCTGTCTGTGAAGAACGCTGATGGAAAGGCGAGAGGAGGAAGACGTCGTCTACAGTAGAAGGAAGGAGGTGGGCTGTGTGCGAGGAGGGAGTTACTGGGCCAGTTAGGGGAGTAAGCCCGCTCGAAGGCGCCAGGTAGAGAAAAAGAAAACCCACTGGGGTTTCTATTTTAAAACAAACAGAGACAAAATAAAACACACGCAACATTGTTGATGCTAAAAATAAAACAAAATGCTCCTGGTCATAAGGGATATATGACCCATTTAAATAAAATGTAAAAGGAATTTTTGGAGCCTTCAAATATTTACAAAACAGAATTAATTACACTATTTTTGTGAATATTTGCCCCTCTCAAAACAAAGTCTAAAATCACAAAAGACCCAGCACCACATCCACCACAAACCACTTTAAAATATGAACATTTTGAATCAGGGATGGAGCAAGTGAAACTTGAGATTGAGGAAAAATGGATAGGAAGGTTTTTTTTAAAACCTAGTGGAAAACTAACATAGAAGCACCCCATTCTCAAATACACCACTCATCACATCACACATCATCATCACATGTCACACCGCATACATGGGTTCACAAAAACAACAAATAAAAGAGGCATGGAAGAATGGATGCATGCATGCAAAGGGAAACAAGACATGCACATGAAATACCACATGGAATATCACTCTCATTTCACTGACATGATGGACCCACATACAAGAAGGTTCCAAATATGGCAAGTTACACTCTCGGGCATTACAAACTCTCCCACACTACAAAAAGATCTCGTCTCGAGATCTAGGACTGAAAGAACTCTGGGAATTCAGAAGAGAGGTGATCCTCGCGTTCCCAAGTGGCCTCTTTATCGGAATGATGTGACCACTGCACCTTGAGAAATTTGACAGACTTGTTGCGGGTCTTGCGCTCAGTCGCCTCGATAATTGCAACTGGATGCTCATGATAGGATAGGTCGGGTTGAAGGTCGATGTCTTGAAGATGAACTGTGCGCTCGGGAGTCTTGAAGCATCTCCGGAGCTGAGAGACATGGAACACGTCATGCACATTTGCATAGTTCGAAGGGAGCTCAAGCCGGTACGCAAGGTCGCCTCTCTTGCCAACAACTCTGAAAGGACCAACGAAACGAGGCGCAATCTTGCCTTCGATGCCAAAATGTTGTGTACCCTTCATAGGGGACACCTTGAGATAGACGAAGTCATCGAGCTCATTAGACATGTCATGATGCTTGCTATCATAATAGCTCTTCTGACTGGACTGCGCTGCTCTGAGATTATCCAGAATGACTCGACACATGTCTTCAGCTTCTTCTGTCAAGTCATTCCAAAGAATATGACGCTTGCCGGTCTCGGACCAGTTGAGTGGGGTACGACACTTCCTACCATAGAGAATCTCAAACGGAGCTTTGCCTGAACTAGCTTGATAACTGTTGTTATACGAGAACTCAGCGAAAGGCAGACAGTCTTCCCACTTCATGCCAAAAGAGATAACATAGGCTCTCAACATATCCTCAAGGACCTAATTGACTCTCTCCACTTGCCCACTAGCCTGAGGATGAAAAGATGTGCTGAATCGTATCTTCGTACCCATCGTAGACTGAAAAGTGTCCTAGAACTTGGAAGCGAAGATATTTCCGTGATCCGAAGAAATCAACATAGGCATGCCGTGCAAAGATACTATCATGGAAGTGTACAACTCTGCCAGTTGAGCTGCTAAGATGGATTCCTTGACTGGGAGAAAATGAACCACTTTACTCAACTTGTCGATGACGACGAAGATGGCATCGTTACCCTTCTTGGACTTCAGAAACCGGGTGACGAAATCCATCTCAATATGGCCGATCTTCCACTCGGGAATGGGCAATGGATGCAAAAGACCTGCTGGATGTTGATGCTCTGCTTTCACCCTTCGACATACATCACATTCATTTACAAACTGAGCAATCTCACGCTTCATGTGAGTCCACCAGAAGGTCTGTTTCAAGTCCTGATACATCTTGGATCATCCTGGATGTATTGAGAGCAGATAGTTATGAGCTTCTTCCATGATTACCTTTCTGAGATCACCTTTCGGAATGACAAGACGATCCTCAAAGAATAACGTGTCTCTAGCATCAACACTGAAGCACTTATATTTGGGAACTCCCTTTGCCAAGCCAATCTTGACTTTCTTCACCATTGCATCAAGAAGTTGTGCTGCTCGGACCTGATCTTCCAAGCTAGGAGAGATCTGAAGATTTGCAAGAAATCCCTGAGGTACTAACTGAAGGTTGAGCTTTCTGAAAGATTCACAAAGGTCAGGCTGGAGAGGCTTCAGAATGAGACTGTTGCAGTAAGTCTTCCTGCTCAAAGCATCTGCCACGACATTAGCTTTGCCTGGAGTATATTCAACACTCGGATTAAAATCTTGGAGCATTTCCACCCAACGAGTTTGTCAGATATTCAGGTTAGTCTGGGTGAAGATGTACTTGAGACTCTTGTGATCGGTGAACACTTCAATCTTTCGTTCCAACAAGAGGTGTCTCCAAGTCATCAGAGCATGTACCATTGCTGCCAGCTCAAGATCATGCACATGACAATTCTTCTCAGCTGGCTTCAACTGCCTGGAGGTATAAGAAACCACTTTCTTCTCTTGCATCAGAACTGCACCAAGACCTTGAATAGAGGCGTCGCAGAACACTTGGTAATGTTTGGAGTCATCAGGAGGAACCAAGACTGGAGTAGAGGTGAGCTTATCTTTGAGTGTGTCGAGGGCCAACTGACACTCTGGAGACCAGGCATACTTCACACTCTTTTGAAGAAGACTTGAGAGAGGCTTAGCAATTTTGGAGAAGTTCTCAACGAACCTTCAACAATAGCTTGCAAGCCCGAGAAAGCTTCGAAGCTGCTTCCCATTTTGCGGAGGCTCCCACTCAACAATGGCCTGCACCTTCGACGGATCAACTTTGATGCCCTCGGCAGAGATGATGTGCCCAAGATAGACGACTTCTTTCAACCAGAACTCACATTTGGAAAACTTGGCATAGAACTTATGATCTCTCAGCTTATCAAGCACCAGCCTGAGATGTTCTTCATGCTCTTCCTCAGTTTCCGAAAAGACCAGAATATCATCGAGATACAGCAAGACGAACTCATTCTTGAACGGAGAGAATATGTAGTTCATCATATGACAAAATGTCGGTGGAGGATTTGCCAGGCCAAAAGACATGACCGTATACTCATACGAGCCAAAACTTGTCCTGAAAGCAGTCTTCGGAATATCCTCTTCCCGAATGCAAATTTGATGATAGCCCACTCTGAGATCGAGCTTGGAGAAGATCTTAGGACCTTTCAACTGCTCGAACAACTCATTTATGTTCGGAAGTGGATACTTGTTTCTGATTGTCTTCTTGTTCAATGGACGGTAATCGACACACAATCGGTCCGTGCCATCCTTCTTCTTGACAAACAACACTCCACAGCCCCAAGGAGACGAGCTTAGTCTGATCAGACCCAAATGCTCCTGCTCATCGAGTTGCCTCTTAAGTTCCTTCAGCTCTTCTGGACCCAATTTGTACGGTCATTTGCACACAGGCTCAGTACCTGGTTCAAGCTCAATAACAAATTCAACTTCTCGGTGCGGAGGCATTCCTGGCAGCTCTTCTGGAAACACATCTTCATATTCGCACACCACTGGGACTTGCGAAATAGGATTAATCTCACCCTTTTCATTCAAAGAGAACAGGCGGATTGTGTCATCGCGCGCCACGAAGATAATCACGCCCTCCGAAGAGTGAGTTAGCTTCACTTCTTTAGCTTCACAATCAATCGATGCCTTGTTCATGCCCAACCAGTCCATACCAAGGATCAAATCAATGTCGGAATTGCCCAAGACATACGGAGAAGCCAGAAAAGAATAACTTCCTATCTTGACAGAGACATCAGGAACTGTATAGAATTTGACCTCATCTGCGCACCCAGAGAAACAACACCCAAAGGTCTATCCAAAAATTTTTAGGGGAAATCATGTTTGATGAAAAATGACTTTTACATAAAGCAATGTGAAGCACCAGAATCGAACAAGACTTTAGTAGAAAAATCATTGACTGAAAGGTTACCCATGATCACGTCTGAGGAGTTGTCTGCTTCAGCTGCATTCACCATATTGACTCGAGCAGACCTGGGGTTGAACTTGACGATAGCATTGCTTGGAGGTTTTACTGGAGGAGGAGGCGGAAGACGCAGCTGAGAAGTGCACTTGTTGGCATAGTGACCCTTCTGCCCACACTTGTGACAAGTAACATGTGTCGGCTGACGGTACTGTGTGTGAGGAGGCCCTTCCTTCTGCTGCTGGATCTCTGCTGGAAAGCTGGGTTGGGTGGGTGGGAAGAACGACGGCCACCTGAATGCTTGAACTACTGCGTGTGCCGAGGAGGAGGAGGAGACACCCAAAACTCATGTTGCTTCTAAACCACCTGAGTTGAGGAAGACGAGCTGGAATCTCTGAAGCGCTTCTTAGAATTCTCCACCCTGAGCAAAGCTGCCTCAGCCCTGAGAGCTAAGTTGTAGAACTTATCGAACTCCTCAGGCTCGTGCAAAGCGAGAGATAACTGCAAATCCTCTTTCAAGCCACCTCTGAACTGATAAATCTTTCTCTTCTGATCAGGAATATCCTGCAAGGCGTATCGGGCCAGCTCGTGGAACTCAACGTTGTACTTGTACACAGAGTTACCACCTTGCTTCAAGCGCCTGAACTTCTCATGCATCTCCTCCACAAAGCTGGACGAGATGTAGTGGGATCGGAAGTCTCTGCAGAACTCATCCCAAGAGATCACTCTGGCACCCCTAGAATCCCTCAACTGTTGCCACCAGATAGATGCTTGCCCCTTTAGCTGGAACGTTGCAAACTTGACGAAAACCTCTGGATGAACATTGATGCATTCAAAGTGCTTGTTCATGTCGCGGATCCAATCCTCAGCATCAAACGGCTGGTCACAGGAAGTGAAGGTCTTCGGCTAATTTGACAGGAACTGACTCAGATTAGCAAACTGATTGCCCTCATGATTGAAGTTGCCTTGCTGCTGATTAGTCCTCTCTTGCAACAACTGTATCAGCATCTGAGTGTTTGCATTTGTAGCAGCCATCACCGCTTGCCAAGCCTCTGCAAGAGGAGGAGGTGGCAGAGGAGGATTCTCCGGAGGAGGAGGTGGTGGCGGCATATCCTCACGACCTGGATTCTGACGAGTTGATGGAGCCATCCTGAAGACGAACAACACATTAGCCCACAGAATAAATTGAAGGTAAGCAGAATCAAAAAGGCAGAAATATCCGAATAGGAATATTAGCAATTGCACTCGAACAACATAGTAAGAATGCTTCCTCAAGTGATTGTCGACAAAATTTTGATTAAGACCACTTGCAACAAGTATGAGCTCGAACTGCTCGGAACAAACATATGATCGAGATTTCATCCGATATCTTCGTGGATAAGATCGCACGGGCTCGAATTTACAGTAGCCATCCTGTGCAAGGTAGTGCACATGACTTACGAAGTATCCCCAAGTTATAGCAAGCTACAAGGACTCTTTAAGACACAACGAGAACCGCTGTAAGACGACCGTGAACAAACATACCCACTGGATGTCGAATCCCAACCTCACATCATGCATCTGTAGGAAGATTGTCCTATAAGTCACTACTTGATATCCCACCTAAGAATTCCCGAAATATCTGGTCATGCAATCTGGTACACGGATACAAGGAGTAATATTCACACAACTCCTATACTAACCCATCCAATGTATCACATCCATCAACACATAACCAGAATCTCGGACCTTAATCTACTACAGACCCTCGTGATCCCAACGATACAAAGTATGGCAGTACTCCCGAAAAATCTGCACCAGTACTTGGGACATCGGGGTTATCTCACCACTACTAGTATTGAAGAAATTACAAACATCCTTCGTTCTGAGATACTCAGAAATCTGAATGATGGCGATGTGCACAAGAATCCCCTGGAGCTCAACTCCCTGGAAGAAATCAAGGCAGGCAGGAGGCACCAAGACAGAACTCCGTCACATCGATATCATATAGATTTCAAAAATACCCGTGTGATCCTAAAATAAAATTTAGCGAGAAGAGGAGTAGAATTAAGATTTCCTAAGTCGAGAACCTCAACAGAGCATTGAAGAGGACAAAAAGAATCCTACTCTCTGATATAACTAAGACTCAAAACATTTTACTAGACTCGACTCGGCCAAATACGATCACACAAAGGCTCCTATGGTCGTAAGGCTCTCATACCAACTTGTCACGACTAAGATGCAGTCCTTTTGGATTTAGGGAACGAGGCCCCAAAATGGAAAGAAGCGCATCTAAGCATTTGATACGTCCATTCTGCATCATGCTTTCATGTTGATATTTATCGCTTCTTGGGCTGTTATTTCACTTCACGGTACAATACTTATGCCTTTTCTCTCTTATTTTGCAAGGTTCACTTTAAGAGGGAGAATGTCGGCAGCTGGAATTCTGACCTGAAAATGGAGCAAAGTTGAGATACCTATTCTGCGCAACTCCAAACACCGTAAAATCAACGAGGATTTTTTTGGTATTTATAAAAAATATTGGGCCAAAGAAGTGCCAGAGGGGCGCCAGCAGGTGGCCACAAGCCTGCTAGGCGCATCCACCCCCCTGGACGCGCCTAGGGGGCTTGTGGGCACCCAGCTGGCCCTCTGGCTCCCCCTTCTGCTATATGAAGGGTTTCGTCCGGGAAAAAATCAGGAGGAGGCTTTTTCGAGGATTCGCCGCCGCCACTAGGCGGAACTTCAGCAGAACCAATCTAGAGCTCTGGCAGGACGATCCTGCCGGGGAAACTTCCCTCCCGTAGGGGGAAATTGTCGCCATCGTCATCACCAACACTCCTCTCATCGGAGGGGACTCATGACCATAAACATCTTCATCAGCACCATCTCATCTCCAAATCCTAGTTCATCTCTTGTAACCAATCTCCGTCTCGCGACTCCGATTGGTACTTGTAAGGTTGCTAGCAGTGTTAATTACTCTTTGTAGTTGATGCTAGTTGGATTACTTGGTGGAAGAGTTTATGTTCAGATCCTTGATGCTACTCATTACCTCTCTGGTCATGAATATGATTATGCTTTGTGAGTAGTTACTTTTGTTCCTGAGGACATGAGATAAGACATGCTAATAGTATTCATGTGAATTTGGTATTCGTTCGATATTTTAATGTTGTTTTTTCCTCTAGTGGTGTTATGTGAACGTCGACTACATAACACTTCACCATTATTTAGGCCTAGAGGAAGGCATTGGGAAGTAGTAAGTAGATGATGGGTTGCTAGAGTGACAGAAGCTTAAACCCTAGTTTATGCGTTGCTTCGTAAGGGGCAGATTTGGATCCACTAGTTTAATGCTATGGTTAGACTTTGTCTTAATTCTTCTTTCGTAGTTGCGGATGCTTGCGAGAGGGATTAATCATAAGTGGGACGCTTTTCCAAGTAAGGGCAGTACCCAAGCACCGGTCCACCCACATATCAAACTATCAAAGTAACGAACGTGAATCATATGAACATGATAAAAACTAGCATGACAGAAATTCCTGCGTGTCCTCGGGAGCGTTTTTCCTCCTATAAGACTTTGTCCAGGCTTGTCCCTTGCTACAAAAGGGATTGGGCCACTTTGCTGCACCGTTGCTAGTTTTGTTACTTGTTGCTTGCTACGAATCATCTCACCACACAACCACTTGTTACCGATAATTTCAGTGCTTGCAGATATTTCCTTGCTAAAAACCACTTGTCAGATCCTTCTGCTCCTCGTTGGGTTCGACACTCTTATCGAAAGGACTACTATAGATCCCCTATACTTGTGGGTCATCAAGACTCTTTTCTGACGCCGTTGTCGGGGAGTGAAGCGCCTTTGGTAAGTGGAACTTGGTAAGGAAACATTCATATAGTGTGCTGAAATGTATTGTCACTTGTCACTATGGAAACTAATCCTTTGAGGGGCGTGTTTGGGATATCTTCACCTCGAACGGAAGAACAAAGATTTTCTCCTCAACCTGCTGCACCTACTGAAAATAGTTTCTTTGAATTTCCTTTGGGTATGTTTGAGAAACTGCTGGCTAATCCTTTTCCAGGAGATGGAACATCACATCCAGACTTTGCTGAGTTCGTTGCTAACTGCGACGTTTGTCGTCGAGTTAAGGCAGAACATCAAAGGCCTGCTGGCACCCTTCAACCTCTAGCTATTCCTGAATGGAAATGGGATAAAGTTAGCATGGATTTCATTACCGGATTTCCTAAGACCAAGAAAGGAAATAATGCTATCTTTGTGGTCATTGACCGTCTTTCCAAAGTGGCTCATTTTCTTCCTGTTCGTGAGAGTATAACAGCTAGCCAGCTAGCAGAGTTATATATCTCTCGAATAGTGTCTCTTCATGGTGTTCCCCTAGAGATTAACTCGGACCGTGGAAGTATCTTTACTTCTCGCTTCTGGGAAAGCTTTCAGAATGCCATGGGGACTCACCTATCTTTTAGCACTGCTTTCCATCCCCAATCAAGTGGTCAAGTAGAAAGAGTGAATCAAATCCTAGAAGATATGCTCCGAGCTTGTGTTATTTCATTTGGTATGAATTGGGAGAAGTGCCTTCCATTCGCCGAATTCGCTTATAACAATAGTTACCAATCAAGTTTGGGCAAAGCCCCTTTTGAAGTTCTCTATGGACGAAGATGTCGAACACCTCTTAATTGGTCAGAAACCGGAGAGAGGCAACTCTTTGGTCCGGATATGATCCAGTATGCAGAAGAGCAGGTTCGCATTATTCGTGAAAAGTTGAAAACAGCCCAGTCTCGTCAAAAGAGCCAATATGATCGTCATCATAAGGCTGTGACCTTTGAAGTTGACGAGAAGGCTTACCTTCGGGTTACACCTTTGAAGGGTACCCATCGATTCGTTATCAAGGGCAAATTGGCTCCTCGTTACATTGGTCCTTTTCGCATTCTTGCCAAACGAGGAGAAGTTGCCTACCAGTTGGAACTTCCTCCGCATCTTTCCAAGGTTCATGATGTTTTCCACGTCTCGCAACTCAGGCGTTGCTTTTCGGATCCTATCCGTGAAGTGGACCACGAAACGCTTGATCTCCAAGATAACCTTTCATACCGAGAATACCCCGTGCGTATTCTTGATCAAGCTGAGGGTACCACTCGACGTTGAAACCTCAACTTTCTTAAAGTTCAATGGTCAAATCATTCTGAAAAGGAGGCAACTTGGGAAAGAGAGGATCGTCTCCGACTTGAGTATCCTGCGTTATTCCCGACGACTTCTAAATCTCGGGACGAGATTCTTTTGAGTGGGGGTGAGTTGTCACATCCCTGACACTTTAAGCAAGTTAGTCTTGTGCTCATGTCTTCTTTGCATTTGCATCTAAGAATTTTTTCAACAAGAACAAGAAAGTGGCAAAGGAAAAACTCAAAACCCTAGCCACTACTTTAAATAAAGAAAATCTCAAACTAGTTGAAATCAATGAACCCAAAATGGCCTCAAGAAATGTTCAAACTTTCTGATAAATCATGAAAGTAAATGAGCATTGGAGAAAACTATTTTCTTGACACTTTAAGCATTCTAAATTAATGCAAAAAGCCACTAGTTTCAAATTTTAAATTTGAAATCAGAAACTATAAATTTTCAAAAATGTTGAAAACTTTGGAAATGGTTGGGAATATTATAAAAATATTTCAGGAGGTCTAAAATAGTTTTTACTTTTTGTTTTGGATCTGAAATAAATAGCAAAACAATAGTTAGCAAAACAGAAAAACAAAAACAGAAAAAAAAAATGGGAAACTCTTACCTGTCGCCTAGCCTGGCCCGGCCCATCTCCCTCGCTCGTCCCCTCCCTCGCGCCAGTAGGAGCAGGAGGTGGCCGCCGCCTCCTCCGGCGCGGCCACGCACCTGTGCGCCTGCCTGGCCGCCGCCTCGCGCTGGCAAGGCCGGGGATAAGCTCCCCGAGGCCTCCTCTATCCATTCCCAGCACTAACTCTCTCCCTCTTCTCGGATCTTGCCCTCCTTCCTGCTGCCGCCATTGGAGCCGAGCTCAAGCTCGATCCGCAGCACCTCTAGCCATGGGAACCCTCCTCCGAGTAGTCTGTTAGCTCCGCCTCGTCGCCCTGGTCATCTCTGCAGAAGCCGAAGCTTCCCCGAGCTCTACATCGCCCCCAACGCCATCGTCTTCCACCTCCAACCGCCGGACCTCTCCCGTCGGTTCGCTACCTCCGGCGCATCACCGAGCCCCTCAACAGCACCATCGGAACCGCCGTGAGCTCGTCGTCGTTTCCCCTCTCGCCCCACGCTCTCCCGTGCATCGTAGCCTCGTTCCCCACCAAGGCCGAGAGCTTCTCGTCGCCGGTCATGTCGTCACCGTCGCTGTGGTGTCTGATCCACGCGCTCGAGCTAGGATTCGAGCTCCTGGAGCCTCCAAGAGTGCGATGAGCCCTCCAGCTGCCCTCCACGTGCCCTAGAGCCATCGCTCGTAGAAGGCCGAGCTTCGGCCGCCGCTCCGGCTCGTCGCCGGCGCCTCTCCCGGCGACTCTAGCCTCCCCTGATGCCCCTGCCAGATCGGCCACTTCACCAGCGTTCCGTAGCTGCAAACCGCGTTCAAATTGGTGCTGTGCAGCGCAGATTAGGTCGTCTCCGGCGAGCCCTCCGCCGCGGGCTTGGTCGCCGGCGACCACCCTCCGGTGGGCGTCGACGTGGCCGACCATTAGGGCGTAATTGCCCTCCCCTCAGTCGCTGCCAGAGGGCCCCACGCCTGGTCAAACCCCAATTAGGGGCTGGTCAGCGCGGGATTAGTCCCAGAGAGGCTGACCAGTGGGTCCCCCCTGTCAGGTGTGACCTGAACAGGTCGGCTGACCTGCTGACGTCAGCCTGATGCAATAAATAGAATTTCCAGTATAGAAATAATTCCAGTAAATTGCTAAAACTTTTAAAAATCATAGAAATTAATCTGTAACTCCAATGAAAATAATTTATATATGAAAAAGTATCAGAAAAATTCAAGGATTCTGATTATGCTATTTTCAACCATGTTTCAAAAAGTTACAGAACCCTAAAATGTGGAATAAGTAATAAATCAATTCTTATAATTACTTTTTAAATGGAATTTGGAAAATATTCAAATTTCAATATGAATGCCATGATCACACACTGTCCTACTTACAAATCAGTACCATAACATGACATTTCATGCATGCTAACATCAAGTTGATCTGAGCATCAGGTCAAATCAATTAAAACGGTATCCGAGAATACCCCATTTGAATTGATATTCGAATGTGATTCAAATCAACTCTAAACCTAATACATGTTGATTATAATAACTTATCACCTTGCATTCTCATGCCATGCTCATGCATCATTTTGATTGCATATGATTGTTATTGAATGTTGCCATTTATTTCGGTAGGCTCCGCACCCCCGGATTCCACCGAATATCCGTCTGACTTATATCGTTCCTCCTCTGAGCAACAAGGCAAGCAACCCTTTTGATCATCCTGATAATTCCCATGTTCTTGCTCCTGCACTTGTTTATTGCATTAGGATCAAATGCTTCAACTGCTTTTGCCACGATAGTTGAACCCACTTCCTTTGCATGACCTAACCTTGTCACAGTAAATAGCCGAACCTTGCAACCTAGCATACCTGGTAGTTGCTTGAGATATGATGTGCCTTATCCTGCTATGCATGCTATGCTTAGAGTTGTGTATGGTCTGTCATCTGGGAGATGAACAGAATTGTGGAATGTGTTTGGTGAGCAAAGGTTGTGTGTTGAACTTGATTTGGTAAAGGTACCGGTGAAAGGCTGTGTAGGAGTACATGGCGGGTTGTTTCATTGGAACCGTCCATAGGAACTGAGTTTTGTGTATGTAATCCAAGACTAGATACTACCACATGTTGGGCCCTGAAATATGACCCCGCTCGGCCTATTAATCGCGTAGTACTCGGTCCAGGAGTTGCAAGTAGTTTCTGGTGTTTATAGTAATGCTGGAGGCCGTGCATGGTGCTGACCTGAGAGGTGGGCCGTGATGCAGTAGGCAGTGGCACGGTGTACCAAGTGGCACCCGGATGGTGGGCTTGGGAACCCTGCGCACATCGTTTGAGGCCGTGGCGGAAACCTCGGCCGGACTTCCGTACGGGTTACTCTCAGATAGGCGATAAACCTGGACTAGGTACTAGTGTGGTTAACGGTCGTGGCCGACTCCCTCGCTGGGCTTCCGCTTGAAGGTTGCCGAGGTGCATGACGTGCACATGGCGATAAGTGGCGAGAGCGTGTGTGATGAAGTACACCCCTACAGGGTTATGATCTATTCGAATAGCCGCGTCCGCGGATATGGACTACTTGGAGACATATGTTGTTCATAGATAACTTCAATGGCTACTCATAAAATTGCTAAGATAAGCGTGAGTGTCGTGGACGGCATTTCCGTACGGAGACGGAATGATTCCACGATAGTGTATTGTTGTGGTGTTAGTGGACTCGTGTGCGAGAAATCAAGTTGTCAAAATTATTTAAAAATGCAAGTTGTCTAGCCACGAGTCAAATGTTGGCTTTCCGCATGAAACCCCACAACACCTTTTGATACCTTGCATGAGTAGTTAGTCATCCTAAAGTCTTGCTGAGTACCTTCGTACTCATGTTTGCTTAATAAATGTTGCAGAGGTTGCTAATGACCCTAATGGAGGGTTCTTCGTAGACATCGACGACGACGAGTAGCTGGTGTCCCAGCTACGATCTGGCCCTACGTCAGCTCTGTAGTATAGTCAGGCCATGTGCCTTCTAGTTGCCCTGTCTGTACATAGACAGTTTATAACTCTTCCGCTGGCTTGTAATTGAATGACTGCTATCATGGATCGTGAGACCCTTGATGTGTAATATTATGTGTGTGGCTCTTCCGAGCCTCTTAAATAAAGTTTGTATGTTTATGGTTATGTTGTGATGCCATGGATGTATCTATACATATCGGTATGCCATGCGTACGTGTGTCGTACTTGATATGTATGGGGTTCGATTACCTAGTCGTGAACTTTAGTAGCACTCCTTACAAGGAAATGCCCCTTTGTGATCCAACGAGCCTTGGTAGTTCACTACTGCTCCGGACACATTGGTTGACCGGCATGTGTCCTTCTTAGCTGCTGTGTCTGTCCCCTTTGGGGAAATGTCACGCGATGTAATGGAGTCCTTGTAGCTTGCTACGACTCGTCTACATTCGCTGATGACCGACACCTGCTTTGTTGGGTCATGTATGCATGTCCTTGTGCGGTACTGCCACTTTGGTTTATGACTAGACATGTCGATCCGGGTTCTTTGACATTGGATTGCTAGCGACACTATCGCATACGTGAGTCAAAAGACGCAAATGGTCCTGGCTAAGGTAAGGCTGCAGCCGTGGAGTTAACCGTGCGTGAGACCACAAAGCAATGCGATGTGTTACAGGCTGGATTCCTATGGCTTAGGATCGGGGTCCCGACAGCGTTGGTATCAGAGCCTGACTGACTATAGGATTACTAAGCCAAACTGGTCGAAGTTAATTCTAGAATTTCTTTAGTTTTATATAAGGGAATTGTTTGTGGAAGGGAACGTAAGACTCTTGTTCTCTTCTCAAGATATTCTATTCTGGTCATCCTCGTCTTTTCTGCGGGAATTAAGGACTAGGTTACTCATCTTCTTCTAGGCTCGTGTTTCTGATCGGTAGATTATAGGACTACGGGTCGAGAGATATTGGGTTTCTTCTATTCCTAGGAAAAAGGAAGTAAGTTGATGATCAGAGAGTTGAACTGGATAGTTGAGTGGTTACGCTATTCCATTTTGGGTTGTCTCAAAATTTGTTTTGAGCATTTACAGCCGTTATGCTGCCCAATTTTGCATTCGGAGCTCTAATGCTTTTGCATTACTCTCTATTACAGATGCCTGGCCGTCCTACTCGTCAGGTGGTACGTCTGACCAGGTGCATTGATGTACCGGGTCATACGGCCATGCTGGTCAGGGTGATGTCGGTGTGCGGTTACCGCTGGTACCCCGAGTACACAGTGGAGGAACAGTACCGAGACTTCAACTAGAGCCAGTACATCCGCACTGTTAGGGTATTTCCAGACTACCCTGGAGCGGAGAAGCCAATCCATTGGTCCTATGGGTTGGGGGTCACTGTTGACATGGCAGTACAGGATGCTGCCTACTCAATGCTGACCATCATGAGAGCAAGACATGCACTGCTGCAGAATTCAGAGTTCTGCTATGTTCCGGCCTCTCAGCCTGGTGAAGAGGGATACCTCAGTGGAGTCTATTTTGATTCTTCTATGGAGGATCCACTACTGCAGTCCACTGTTGAGATGCTAGAGAACAGAGACAGGGATGCTCGTGCTCTCCGCATGGAGCTTTATGCTACCCGTGCCCGTCTGTGGACAACTTTGACGCAGCTGGCACCGGTAGTCCAGACAGGGTATGGAGAGATGGAGATGCTGAACCCTGTTAGGACCCATCTTCCGGCCCACGTTGACTGGCCAGCTATAGGAGGAGTCACACCTCTTCGGGGACCCCTCTTACCACCAGTCAGGGGACCAAGGCCACATCCGTGTCCTTATGGATCCCAGGGATCTCAGGCTAGAGTGTTTCCTGATCCGCAGGTTGAGCTTCCAGGTCATGGAGGTAATCTCTATGAGATGTTCTATGCGGATGCCTGAGCTGTGAGTGGAAGGATAGCATGGTAGTAGCCGTACGTTCACAGTCCTGCGTGACTTGTGAAGTATGCCTGTAATGTGAAATGAATTCCGGAGGCCTAGATAAATAATGTATAGGAAGCTTGTAAGCCTCTGATGAGTAGTTTCATAATTTCAGTAGTTTGCTCTTCGGTTAAGGTTGTACTGAACTATGTAAGGGTGTGTATGAACCATGGTGTATATATAGCAGTTGCTTGTTACCATGCTGTTCGGATATTCATTTCCGCATTCCGTGTGTTCAGTACATTCTTAATCCATAGTTAGTATTGATATGATATTGGTCTAAGCTATGAGTTTGTTTGTCAGGATGGTGTTCACCAGGTTGAACCGTGCCCCTGCTCATGAGCAAGGTGAGGGTAGTCAAGCGTCGCAGGAAGACCTGCCTCACCCACCTTCTCTGGTGGAAGTGATGCTTGAGGTAGAGAGAAATAAAAGGGAGACCAATCGACTGCTAGAGCGTATTGAGCAGAATACGGCTCGACAGCCTAGGAATGCTGCAGTGTCCCTCAATGACTTTGTGAAGCTGAATCCTCCAAAGTTTCATCATTCCGTCGATCCCCTCGACGTTGATGACTGGCTGTGCAGCATCTCACGCAAGATTCGCTCTGCGAATGTGTCTGAGGCCGACAAGGTGACCTTTGCGGCGTATTTCCTGGAAGGACCCGCCAATCTGTGGTGGGAGAATTTGGAAGCTATGCGTCCCGCTGAACCAGTGGCCACATGGGCAGACTTCAGTGCAGCTTTTCGTCTCCACCATATTCCAGAGGGCCTGATGGACAGAAAGAGGGAGGAGTTCTGTGCCTTCGCTCAGGGCAAGTTGTCTATGGATGCCTATAGCCGCGAGTTCGGTAACCTCGCCCGCTATGCAACAGAGGAGGTGTCTACCGACGCCAAGAAGCAAGCAAGGTTTCGTAAGGGACCTTGATCGAGTCTTGCAGAGATGTAAAGACACCAATCTTGTCTTGAATTGGGAGAAGTGCCACTTTATGGTTAATGCAGGCATCGTCTTAGGACATAAAATTTCTGAAAGAGGTATTGAAGTCGATAAGGTTAAGGTTGATGCAATCGAGAAAATGTTATACCCCACAGATATCAAAGGTATAAGAAGTTTCCATGGTCATGCTGGTTTCTATAGAAGGTTCATTAAATACTTCTCTAAGATTTCTAGGCCTCTTACCAATCTCTTGCAAAAGGATATTCCTTTTGTCTTTGATGATGATTGTGAGGAAGCCTTCAAAATGCTTAAGAACGCTTTGATAACTGCACCTATTGTTCAACCACCTGATTGGAACTTACCTTTTGAAATCATGTGTAGTGCTAGTGATTATGTTGTTGGTGTTGTCCTAGGGCAAAGAGTTGATAAGAAGTTGAATGTTATTCACTATGCTAGTAAAACTCTAGACAGTGCCCTAAGAAACTATGCTACTACGGAAAAGGAGTTTTTAGCAGTCGTGTTTGCATGTGAAAAGTTTAGGTCTCACATAGTTGATTCCAAAGTCACTATTCACACTGATCACGCTGCTATTAAGTACCCCATGGAGAAGAAGAACGCTAAACCTAGACTTATCAGATGGGTTCTCTTGCTACAAGAATTTGAATCGCACGTTGTCGACGGGAAGAGTGTTGATAACCCCGTAGTAGATAACTTGTCTAGGTTAGAGAACGTTCTTGATGACCCACAACCTATTGATGATAGCTTTCCCGATGAGCAACTAAATGTCATCAATACTTCACGTAGTGCACCGTGGTATGCTGATTATGCAAACTATATCGTTGCCAAATATATACCACCTAGTTTCACATACCAGCAAAAGAAGAAATTCTTCTTTGACTTGAGACATTACTTTTGGGATGATCCTCACCTTTATAAGGAAGGAGTAGATGGTGTCATTAGACGTTGTGTACCTGAACATTAACAGGGACATATCCTACAGAAGTGTCGCTCCGAGGTCTACGGAGGACACCATGCGGGAGATAGAACTGCACACAGGGTATTGCAATCAGGTTTCTATTGGCCCACTCTCTTCAAGGATGCCCGTAAGTTTGTCTTCTCTTGTGACGAATTTCAAAGAGTAGGTAATATCGGTAAACGTCAGGAAATGCCTATGAACTATTCACTTGTCATTGAACCATTTGATGTCTAGGGCTTTGATTATATGGGACCTTTTCCAAAATTCAACGGGTATACTCATATCCTAGTTGTTGTTGATTACGTCACTAAGTGGGTAGAAGCTATCCCCACTAGTAGTGATGATCACAACACCTCTATGAGGATGCTTAAAGAAGTTATTTTCCCTAGATTTGGAGTCCCTAGATATCTGATGACCGACGGTGATTCACATTTCATTCATGGTGTTTTCCGTAAAACGCTAGCTAAGTACGATATCAACCATAGAATTGCGTCTCCCTATCACCCTCTGTCCAGTGGTCAAGTAGAGCTAAGCAATAGAGAGATTAAACTAATTCTGCAAAAGACTGTCAACAGGTCTAGAAAGAATTGGTCTAAGAAGCTCGATGATGCACTGTGGGCTTATAGAACTACCTATAAGAATCCCATGGGCATGTCTCCGTACAAAATGGTGTACGGTAAAGCATGTCATTTACCTCTTGAGCTAGAGCATAAAGCTTATTGGGCAATCAAAGAGCTCAACTTTGATTTCAAACTTGCTGGTGAGAAGAGGTTATTTAACATCAGCTCGCTTGATGAATGGAGAGCTCAGGCATATGAGAATGCCAAGTTGTTCAAAGAAAAGGTTAAGAGGTGGCATGATAAGAGGATACAAAAGCGTGAGTTCAATGTAGGTGATTATGTCTTGCTATATGATTCTCGTTTAAGATTTTTTGCACGCAAGCTTCTCTCTAAATGGGAAGGTCCCTATATTGTTGAGGAAGTATATCATTCTCGTGCTATCAAGATCAATAACACGAAAGGTAATTGTCCGAGAGTTGTAAATGGGCAGAGAATCAAGCATTATATCTCAGGTACTCCCATAAATGTTGAAAGCAATATCATCAATACCATAACTCCGAAGAATACCTAAGGAATATTTATCAGCCTATTTCAGACTCTGAAAACGAAAAGGTATGTGATTTGGTAAGAAAACAGACTCCGAAACTTTTCCAGTAGGAATTTTTCTCCGTTTTGGAATTTTTGAAAAAATAGAAAAATTGGAAGTAGTCCGGAAAGCACGGGAGGAGGCGACAAGCCTGCCAGGCTTGTGGCCACCTCGTGTGCCTCTCGGACTCCGTTTTCGTGTGGAGTACTCCTTCTGATCTGCAAAAAATCATTATATATTCTCCCGAAAGGTCTGACCCTCGTATCACGCAGATTTCCTCTGTTTTCGTTTTGAGCCTGTTTTCTGCCGCGGATCTAGGTCAAGATGTCTTCTCAAGATTCAGAGGGGGAGAGCTATGTGGTTGATTACCTTGCTAACCCCAAGGTCTATGGGGACTTGGATCCTCATGGCTGGACCACTGATGAGGAAGAATATTATGATTCCAAGGGGAGAGTAAGCACGAATTATGCCAGAGGGTGTTGAAGCTTGAAGAGGAAAATGATGATCTGAGGGAGCAGAATTTTATGCTCAGGTGGAAATTAAACAAGCTTAAGACCTCTGCAACAACTCCACCACCATCACCTCCAAAGTAAGACAACTAAACATGGGTATGGGCAATCCCCTTGGCTTGTGCCAAGCTTGGGGGAGTTGCCCCGGTATCGTATCACCATCACATCTTTTGCCTTTACCTTTGTTTTAGCTTGTTCGTTTTAATTTTCTTTTTCTCTAGTAGATTAAAAGTATTAGTGTTTTAGTCTTGAGTTTTGCTTTGTGTCACCCCCGATGTATTCGAGCTCGTGAGCCATATAATAAAGAGTGTCTTAGTTGAGGGCTTTGTCTCTTGCCATGATCAAAAGAGTGAGAAAAGAACAAAAGCATGAAGGATCATGTAATGATCTTATGGGAAGTGATGGCTTCACATATAAAAAGAATGTTGATTTAAACTTGTTGAGGGTAGACAAACGTAGACCTTGGTCATTGTTGCAACTAATAGGAAGTGATAAGGAAGGAGAGGTTCACATATAAATACATCATCTTTGACACCATCCATGATTGTGAACACTCACTAAACTATTTCATGTCTAGAAATAAATGTTGGTCAAGGAAGACAACATAATGAATTGTGTTTGCTTTGTTCCGAACAGTGTTATATGATTAGAGATCCCTTAGCATGTGACGATTCCTTCCACCTCATATTGGCCGAAACTCCCGCACCAAGTAGAGATACTACTTGTGCATCCATAAACCTTCAACCCAGTTTTGCCATGAGAGTCCACCATACCTACCTATGGATTGAATAAGATCCCTCAAGTAAGTTGTCATTGGTGCAAGCAATAAAAATTTCTCCCTAATATGTATGATCTATTAGTGTGTGGAAAATAAGCTTTGTACGAACCTGTGATGAGGAAGACATAAAAGCGACGGACTGCATAATAAAGTTCTTTATCACAGGAGGCAATATAAAGTGACGTTCCTATGCACTAAGAGGACACGCATCCAAACCTCAAAAGCGCATGACAACCTCTGCTTCCCTCTACGAAGGGCCTATCTTGTACCTTTACTTTTTGCCCTTGAAAGAGTGATGGTGATCTTCACAAATTCCTTATGTCACCTTCATCTTGGCTAACGTCATATGCTAGGGAAAGATCTATATTCATATGTCAACTTGGAGGTAAGCATTCATGAATTATTATTGTTGACATTACCCTTGAGGTAACCAGTTGGGAGGCAAAAGTATAAGCCCCTATCTTTCTCTGTGTTCAGCTGAAACTTTGATCTCATGAGTACCACGTGAGTTGTAGCAATTGTAGAGAATCAAAAGATGATTGAGTATGTGGATTTGCTTTACAAGCTCTCATTTGACTCTTTCTGATGTTGTGATAAATTGCAATTGCTTAAAGGACTAAAGGCTATCAGTTGCTATTTCTCGGTAAGGTTCTTGATCCATACTTTACTTTGTGAAGGAATTGTTACTATAGCATGAGAGATTATATGTTGGTATTGATGTTCTGATCATGATCATGATGCATGCATGTTCATATTTTGTTTTGTCGACACCTCTCTCCCTAAACATGTGGACATATTTATTGAGCTAGGCCTTCGCTTGAGGACAAGCGAGGTCTAAGCTTGGGGGAGTTGATACGTCCATTTTGCATCATGCTTTAATGTTGATATTTATCGCTTCTTGGGCTGTTATTTCACTTCATGGTACAATACTTATGCCTTTTCTCTCTTATTTTGCAAGGTTTACTTGAAGAGGGAGAATGCCGGCAGCTGGAATTCTGACATGAAAATGGAGCAAAGTTGAGATACCTATTCTGCGCAACTCCAAACGTCGTAAAAATCAACGAGGATTTATTTCGGGATTTATAAAAAATACCGGGCCGAAGAAGTGCTAGAGGGGCGCTAGCAGGTGGCCACAAGCCTGCTAGGCGCGGCCACCCCCTGGTCGCGCCTAGGGGGCTTGTGGGCACCCAGCTGGCCCTCTGGCTCCCCCTTCTGCTATTTGAAGGGTTTCGTCTGGTGAAAAATCAAGAGGAGGCTTTTTCGAGGATTCGCCGCCGCCATGAGGTGGAACTTGAGCAGAACCAATCTAGAGCTCCGGCAGGACGATACTGCCGGGGAAACTTCCCTCCCGGAGGGGAAATCGTCGCCATCGTCATCACCAACACTGCTCTCATCGGAGGGGACTCATCACCATCAACATCTTCATCAGCACCATCTCATCTCCAAACCCTAGTTCATCTCTTGTAACCAATCTCCGTCTCGCGACTCCGATTGGTACTTGTAAGGTTGCTAGTAGTATTAATTACTCTTTGTAGTTGATGCTAGTTGGATTACTTGGTGGAAGAGTTTATGTTCACATCCTTGATGCTACTCATTACCTCTCTCGTCATGAATATGATTATGCTTTGTGAGTAGTTACTTTTGTTCCTGAGGACATGGGATAAGTCATGCTAATAGTAGTCATGTGAATTTGGTATTCGTTCGATATTTTGATGTGTTGTATGTTGTTTTTTCCTATAGTGGTGTTATGTGAACGTCGACTACATAACACTTCACCATTATTTGGGCCTAGAGGAAGGCATTGGGAAGTAGTAAGTAGATGCTGGGTTGCTAGAGTGACAGAATCTTAAACCCTAGTTTATGTGTTGCTTCGTAAGGGGCTGATTTGGATCCACTAGTTTAATGCTATGGTTAGACTTTGTCTTAATTCTTATTTCATATTTGCGGATGCTTGCAAGAGGGGTTAATCATAGGTGGGATGCGTGTCCAAGTAAGGGCAGTACCCAAGCGCCAGTCCACCCACATATCAAACTATCAAAGTAACGAACGTGAATCATATGAACATGATGAAAACTAGCATGACAGAAATTCCCGTGTGTCCCCGGGAGAGTTTTTCCTCCTATAATACTTTTTCCACGCTTGTCCCTTGCTACAAAAGGGATTGGGCCACTTTGCTGCACCGTTGCTACTTTTTTACTTGTTGCTTGCTACGAATCATCTCACCACACAACCACTTGTTACCGATAATTTCAGTGCTTGCAGATATTTCCTTGCTGAAAACCACTTGTCAGATCCTTCTGCTCCTCGTTGGGTTCGACACTCTTACTTATCAAAAGGACTACGATAGATCCTCTATACTTGTGGGTCATCGGTGTTTCGCAAGCAAGATAAACATAGCACATGCATAGATAAAGAATGACAAATAGGGAATTGTTTGCCATCTATAAATAATATCAGAGTTTACATCACACATTTATTCAGACAAGGTAGTTCCGCTACGGACTACAAAACATGAGAAAAGGCTATGCTATCCGCATGCTTGCCCATGATCACGACCATGCCTCAGTCTTCTGGATAGTTCACGTACAGGCGGTCGTTCTCCTCATCGTACTGCCACGCCAGGTGCGTGACATCGGGATCACCTGTGTCGGGTGTACCTGTACCTGTTGGGGTGTTGAAGTAATCCGTGAGCCACAGGGACTCAGCAATCTATGACCTCGGTAACAAAACTAGTCAAGTTATTAGGTGAGGAAGGTTCAGTGTTTAGGTTGTAGCATCCAAAGCATTTATGGTGGCTAACTCACGATGAACAAGTTATTGATGTTGTGGTCTACGCTAGCGATCAAAGACTAGCTGATCATTAAGTGATCCTGAACACCTACTTATGTCAAACATAACCCCACCGTGTTCCCGATTGAAGAGAGGTCTTCGAAGGGGACAGTCACGGTTACGCACACAGTAGGGAATTTTATTAGATTAGGTTCAATTTATCTATAACCGGATGTTAACAAAATATTCCAAGTTGCCACATAACCGCGGGCACGGCTTTCCGAAAGATTAAACCCTGCAGGGGTGCTCCAACTAGTCCATCACAAACGGTCACGGGACGCAAAGTAATCCTCTATCACGAATCTCGTGATCTCTTCGGATTCCTTAGAGGAAAACCTCAACTCTAGGGAGAACCAAAGCTTCACCAAGATTCCTATACGCAAGATATATCGCTAAGGTAAGACAAGAGTAGTAGGACCTCTCAACGTGTCGATGACCCCGATAAGAGCCACGTATCTCAGTCTCAGGACATGCCAGATAAGCGAAGCGTACGGTGGCCAGAGAAATCTCCCGAGTTGCCCCGGGATGGCCCCGCACGGTGCTCTAGTTTGGACCAACACTCAGGAGGAGCACTGGCCCGGGTTGTTGATTAATTCCTCGGGGTAGCTATTCCCTATGCAAATTATTATTAAGTGATTAGCAAATTAACACCAATGTTGGGTCATGCCGGACAAGTCTTAACACTATACGATTTATCAAGGGGGTCGCCATAACAACCCCAAACATGTTAGGAGCGATCAGTTATGGAATCAAACACCGGTAGCCGGAAACTATGGCGGCAATAACGGAACAAAACACCCGGCAAGAGGCTAGGCCTTCCGTTATTTATCAAGTATATAGTTGTAACGACTAAGATGTGGTCCTTTCCGATCTGGGGATCGAGGCCCCGAATTGGAAAGAAGCGCATCTAAGCGTTTCGCAAACATGGTAACATAGCACATACGTAAACAATAGAGGAATGACAGTAAGGGATTCAACTGTCATCTCATTAATATATCAGAGTACATCACGCATACAATCAAGGTAGTTCCGCTACGGACTACAAAACATGGGAAATGACTATGCTACCCTGCCTGCTGGCCCACGATCACGACCACGCCTCAATCTTCTGGATAGTTCACGTATAGGCGATCGTTCTCCTCATCGTACTGCCACGCTAGCTGCGTGCCATCGGGATCACCTGTCTCGGGGGTACCTGAACCTGCTGGTGTTGCGAAGGAATCTGTGAGTCACGGGGACTCAGCAATCTATGACCTCGGTGCCAGAACTAGTCATGTTATTAGGTTGGAAAGGTGGAGTATTTAGGTTGCAGCATCCTAAGCTTTATATGGTGGTTATCTTACGTAGAACTTGAATTGATGGTGGTCTATTCTAGCGGTCGATGGTATATGATCACTAAGTGATCCTGAACACCTACCTACGTCAATCATAACCCCACCGTGTTCCCGATCGAAGAGAGATCTTCGAAGGGGACAGTCACGGTTACACACACAGTTGGCAATTTTATTAGCTTAAGTTTAAGTTATCTAATATCGGATGTTAACAAAATATTCCAAGTTGCCACATAACCGCGGGCACGGCTTTCCAAAAGATTAAACCCTGCAGGGGTGCTCCAACTAGTCCATCACAAACGTACACGGGCCACAAAGTAATCCTCTATCACGAATCTCGTGATCTCGTCGGATTCCTCAGAGGAAAACCTCAACTCTGGGGAGAACCAAAGCTTCATCGGGATTCCTATACGCAAGATATATCGCTAAGGTGAGACAAGACTAGCAGGACCTCCCGGTGTGTCGATGACCCTGATAAGAGCCGCATATCTCAGTCTCAGGACAACAGCGTCTATGCATAGTGGACAAGGACCAAACATCAAGTTTCCTTGGGGTGGTCTTGCCGACTGCTAGGTGGGTGGACCAACACTCATGAGGAGCACTGGCCCGGGTTGTTGATTAAATTCCTCAGGGTAGCTATTCCCTATGCAGATTATTATTAAGTGATTAGCAAATTAAAACCAATGTTGGGTCCTGTCGGACAAGTCTTAACACTACGCGATTTATCGAGGGGGTCCACCCCAGACCTACTGCCAGACAAGTCTTATCACATGGAACCAAGCTCTAAACATGGAACAAAACTGAAATAAGTCATCTCCAGAAAATGTTCCAATGGAAAAAATGATTTCACCAATGGATTCCTGGGATCTTTCTACCCCAAAACCATATATAAAACATATGCACTTGCTTGGAACAAGTGAGCACAAACTAGGAAGGAAAAACTACATAGAATCACATCTAATGAATAGTGCATCATCACATGTGCTATTCACTAGAATAAAACCTACATAAGCATATACTCATGACCACAATATTAATGGTGCACATGAGGGGTAGACCTCATGCATATGTGCCTCGGCACACCACCACATCATCTCAAGGACAAGCACAACTTATAAACTCCTACACTAACAAAGAGAGTTTGCACACCCTCACATATGGGCATGTGATGGTGCACACTCACACAAGCACCACAAGGCACCACTTGAATGAGTGCCATGACACCCACAAGGTGCACCCCTACACATGAATCTACACATGCTTACATACAACACCACCTACACATGCTAATCATAGTAAGCATCACTTGTGCAAACACACACACACACCATAACTCTCATAAGAAGCACTTACACATGAAACTCTAGTGCATCACACACAAAAAATTATATGCTAGCAATCCTACAAGTATACATACAACCTACACATCCTCTACCAAGTATATATGCTCACACACAAGTGCATCACCAAGGGTTCACATAGCTAGCAAAAACTTCTACACTCCCTTGTTGGACTGAGAGAAGGGGAAAAATATATGTCCTCATGTGCAAACTCTCACAATGCCACAATGATCAGGGCTGCAAGAAATTACAACAGCAAGGAAAAAAAGAAACAGAAGAAACAAAGAAAAGAAAAGGGGTAGGTTCTGGGATCGAACCCCAGACCTACTGGTTCTGCCCACAGGTGCAAGCCACCCTGCTAGTGCCTTTCTGCTCGACAAAATAGAGCAGTTTAGCAGGTTAAGTCACTCTTCTGCGCTAAGCTACTGACGAAACAGAGAAAATAACAAAAGGGGGGTCGAAGGGGAATCGAACCCACGACCTGGGTGCAACACACCCACGCTACTGACCACTACACTACTGCATCGATGTCTGACAGAGCAAGGGTCTGAACCAAAGAATACTATCGCGAGCACATGGTGCTCTGCACAGCGCGCAGGGTCACCGGCGACAGGGAGGACGCCGTGCTGGTCTGCTGTTGCTGCACCATGAGGGGAAACACCCCTTGCTTCTACTGCACGTTTACTACGCCGCGCTAGCCTACACGCTGCCCTACTACTGCCAAGCACGCTCCACAGTACACCGCAACACACATAACACCACGGTCTATTTCCTGACACAGAAAGCTCCGGCGAGCACAAGTCGTTTCAGGCGAGGAGAAGGAGGGAGGAAGGAAGGAGGAGCTGTTCCTCACCTAGGGAAGGTAGAGGAGAAACCGTTCGGTGGAGGAGATCGGATCGGAGGGAAGAAGACGATCGGAGGGGTACTGTCGTTGAACCGAAGTAGAACCGAGGTAGACGAAGGAGAGCAGCGGGGCCGAGGAGTTGGCGAGCTCCTGGCCATCGACGTGGGCGTTCCCCGGCCTCAGCGAGGTCAGGAATGGGGTGCGGGGAGCCTCTCCGAACTCCTGGACATGGCGGCCGCGCCGGACGACGTGGATGCATGGGGGTTAGACGCAGGCGATGCTCTCTTCTCTCTCTGATCTAAATCTACAGAGGCTTACCTTTGGGGATAAGAGAGATGGGATGGAGTGGCGGCGGCGGATGGGAGAGAGGGAGAACCCTAGGATGAGGGGGGCACGGATGCCATGTTATATGGGGGTGGTCCTCAATGTTTGTGCACACGGCGGCATCTCTCTCTCTCTCTCGGCTACTGACGGAAAGGAGCAGAGGGGTGGACGGCGTTAGGTAGGAAAAGGGAGGGACGCGCGCGTGGGCTCTTGTGCGCGAGAGGGAAAGAAGTGGGCCGCAAGGGAGGGAGAAAGCCCACCAGGTGGCGCAATATAAGAGGAATAAAATCCCTGGAGCCTTTCTATTTACAGGAAAACCATAGAAGAAAAAATAAAGCACAGATCAAAGTGCTGAGAATAAAACAAGGCAAAAAATACTCCTGGCCATGGAATAATATGACCTAATTAAAATGAAATGTAAAAGGAATATTAGAGGCAAATAAATATTTACAAAACAGCATTAAAGGGGTTGTTTTGTATTTGTTTGCTCCTTCTAAACACCTGTCCAAATCAGCAACTTCACACCTCCAACTCCATCATAAATCAACCTAAAACAAGGGCATTTCTATAACAGGAAAGGAAGAAGAGTATCTTGAGCTTGGAGTAAAAGAGAGAGGAAAGGGTTTTAAAACCTAAGCAAATCAAGGTTGAACCTACTAGCACAAAGCATAATCCACACAAGCTTCATATCTCACATCACCACACAAGATCACAAGCATCACATGGAATCATATGACCACAAGGCAACAACACAAAGACATGGGCATGACATGATATGTTATGCATGCATGCAAGGAAGAAATACAAAGGACATCACATGAAATCACATGCATTGAAATCTCTCATGACATTGACAAGGTGGACCCACATAAGAAGGTTCCAAAAAGGGGAAGGTTACACACTTGGGGCATTACAATAGGTGCATTAATTAAATAATAGATTTAAACATAATGATATCAAACTCATGTTATCACATGAGACAATTGCACTGGCAACTAGCAACGCTAACATTAGAAGCTGAGCAAGCCTACTTAGCCATTCAATATTAGCTAGGAGGGGAAACTGTTTGGGTTTCATGGCAATATCAGGAGGTAATTATTTCAGTGGTAGGCAGCGAGCATATGACGAAGGAAACGTGAATCTAGGCATAACAAAGCTAGAGACGGTATCAAGGTCATGGTCATCTTGACTGTGATGTCTTCAAACAAACAAACATAGATGGGGTGGTGAAAAGAAACTCACCACACCATCAAGTATGCACTCACAAGCATCAAAACTATACATTTTGTCCTAAGCAGCATCATAGCAATTTGAGAGCAACATGCAAGGCACCTACAGCCACCCAAATGTGCCGAATGAGATATGTGGCAAAAGTTATTCAAAAGCTCTACCAGCATGAGCAAAAAGATAATACAAACACTAGTAGAAAACAGGGTTACCGTTCGGCCCTGGCCAGCCCATTAGTCCCGGTTCTTCAAGAACCGGGACCAATGGGGGTATTAGACCCGGTTCGTGAGCCCAGGAGGCCGGTCGGGGCCTCGTGGGCATTGGTCCCGGTTCGTGTGGAACCGTTTTTCCCGGTTCGAGCCACGAACCGGGACCAATGGTCCTCGCTACTGGCCCACAACCTTTAGTCCCGGTTCATGCCACGAACTGGGACAAATAACTTGCCTACATATATACCCACCACCGCGGCAGAGCACTCCACAGTGCTCTGTTTTTGTCGAGCCGGCGAGGGGAGGGCATTTGGGTGCTCTAGTTCACCTCCTATGCACATGAGGTGTTCGATGAAATGCCCGAGCCACACTAGTTAAGCTTTCTCCTCTCGAAACTTGACCTCCGAGCTCCATTTTCAACGAGACTTGTCTAGATTTAGCGGTCCGTCACGCCCCATCCCTGCCCCGTCTTCACCGTCGATGATCGCCCGCGCCGATCTCGTCGCCAGCACCACCGTGGTGAGCCTCTTGTTCTTATCTTCTTTCTGAAAGAAAAAAATTATGACTTCAGATAGATACTTGTCTAATTTTCTTACTTTTATTATTCCTTTTTATTATATAGTGCGATGGTTTTGGTATCCACCCGCATCGGCCCTCGTCCTGTCTATGATTCAGATGTGGTATATATTATCTTTTCATAACTATTTGGTTCATTTATTGTTTATGACAATTATGATGACCAACGTGACATATATTTTTAATCTAGGAGGTATGTGAACCGGAAATTCCAACCCACCTAGAAATGCTTCTCGAGAAGTTAACTTTGGTTGAAAAAGAAAACAAATACTTGAAGGAAAAATTGAAAATAATTGAGGATAAGAATATGGACATGGAGTTGCATGTTGCCGAGGTCATTGACGATCGCAAGATGAAGATCGATGCAATGCGGTTGAAGATGGATGCAATGCGCTTGAAGATGGATGAAATGCTCTTGAAGATTAGGAATATTAGAAAATATGCCATTGATAAAGAGGCTTGGTATCATTATGATGTTGGGTCAATTGTTACCTTACTTGCGAATTTGATCGCGTTTGTTGTTGCATTTAAATGTTTTACATAGTTGTATGTTGTTTTATGAGAGAACTTTATGTATTTATTTTTCAATAATAACATTTGATCACTATTGTGCTTTGGTTTTAATGTGATGATGAAGTTGTATTAATTTGGTCATTTCTCTATTCATTTTGTTCTGCAATGGTTTTTTGATATATACTTAATTTCATAATAGAGATGAACCGCCAATGGATGTACGGTGACCGACGCACTTTGGAGTACATTACGAACCGGAACTAATGCCCGAGTCGAAAAGGGTTGTAAATTGATGATGTGGCTTTGAATGGTGCATTTTGAACACAGAAAAAACTATGGAGTTCAAATAAGTTCAAAATAATGAAATCCCTTTGTAACAAACGAGTTTCCGTATGAAACCGTGATACTTCGAAAGAGATTGTCCGTTTTGTACACGAAGTGCATCCAGTTTTTGCCGTAACCATCTCACCTTTCTCGCACATGCTATGTGGGTGAAATGATGATACCATGCCAACTTGGAACCTTTTCAGAGTTCATTTCAAATGCTTTTCAATTTCATGGTCTTATAGCTCATAATAATCAGTAAATGCATGAAAAATAACAAATGATGTCAGAAAGGGTTGTAAATTGATGATGTGGCTTTGAATGGTGCATTTTGAACACAGAAAAACTATGGAGTTCAAATAAGTTCAAAAAAATGAAATCCCTTTGTAACAGATGAGTTTCAGTATGAAACCCTGATACTTCGAAAGAGATTGTCCGTTTTGTACACGAAGTGCATCCAGTTTTTGCCGTAACCATCTCAACTTTCTCGCACATGCTATGTGGGTGAAATGATGATATCATGCCAACTTGGAACCTTTTCAGAGTTCATTTCAAATTCTTTTCAATTTCATGGTCTTATAGCTCGAAATAATCAGTAAATGCATGAAAAATAACAAATGAAGTCAGAAAGGGTTGTAAATTGATGATGTGGCTTTCAATGGTGCATTTTGAACACAGAAAAACTATGGAGTTCAAATAAGTTCAAAAAAATGAAATCCCATTGTAACAGACAAGTTTTAGTATGAAACTGTGATACTTCGAAAGAGATTGTCCGTTTTGTACACGAAGTGCATCAAGTTTTTGTCGTAACCCTCTCAACTTTCTCGCACATGCTATGTGGGTGAAATGATGATACCATGCCAACTTGGAACCTTTTGAGAGTTCATTTCAAATGCTTTTCAATTTCATGGTCTTATAGCTCAAAATAATCAGTAAATGCATGAAAAATAACAAATGAACTTTGAAAGGGTTGTAAATTGATGATGTGGCTTTGAATGGTGCATTTTGAACACAGAAAAACTATGGAGTTCAAATAAGTTCAAAAAAATGAAATCCCTTTGTAACAGACGAGTTTTCCGTCTGAAACCCTGATACTTCGAAAGAGATTGTCCGTTTTGTACACGAAGTGCATCCAGTTTTTGACGTAACCCTCTCAACTTTCTCGCACATGCTATGTGGGTGAAATGATGATACCATGCCAACTTGGAACCTTTTCAGAGTTCATTTCAAATGCTTTTCAATTTCATGGTCTTATATCTCATAATAATCAGTAAATGCATGAAAAATAACAAATGAAGTCAGAAAGGATTGTAAATTGATGATGTGGCTTCGAATGGTGCATTTTGAACACAGAAAAACTATGGAGTTCAAATAAGTTCAAAAAATTGAAATCCCTTTGTAACAGACGAGTTTCCGTATGAAACCCTCCTGCTTCGAAAGAGATTGTTCGTTTTGTACACGAAGTGCATCCAGTTTTTGTCGTAACCCTCTCAACTTTCTCGCACATGCTATGTGGGTGAAAGGATGATACCATGCCAACTTGGAACCTTTTCAGAGTTCATTTGAAATGCTTTTCAATTTCATGGTCTTATAGCTCAAAATAATTAGTAAATGCATGAAAAATAACAAATGAAGTCAGAAAGGGTTGTAAATTGATGATGTGGCTTTGAATGGTGCATTTTGAACACAGAAAAACTATGGAGTTCAAATAAGTTCAAAAAAATGAAATCCCTTTGTAACAGACGAGTTTCCGTATGAAACCCTGATACTTCGAAAGAGATTGTCCGTTTTGTACACGAAGTGCATCCAGTTTTTGCCGTAACCCTCTCAACTTTCTCGCACATGCTATGTGGGTGAAATGATGATACCATGCCAACTTGGAACCTTTTCAGAGTTCATTTCAAATGCTTTTCAATTGCATGGTCTTATAGCTCAAAATAATCAGTAAATGCATGAAAGATAACAAATGAAGTTAGAAAGGGTTGTAAATTGATGATGTGGCTTTGAATGATGCGTTTTGAACATATAAAAAACTATGGAGTTCAAATAAGTTCAAAAAAATGAAATCCCTTTGTAACAGACGAGTTTCCGTATGAAACCGTGATACTTCGAAAGAGATTGTCCGTTTTGTACACGAAGTGCATCCAGTTTTTGCCGTAACCCTCTCAACTTTCTTGCACATGCTATGTGGGTGAAATTATGATACCATGCGAACTTGGAACCTTTTGAGAGTTCATTTCAAATACTTTGCAATTTCATGGTCTTATAGCTCAAAATAATCATTAAATGCATGAAAAATAACAAATGAGGTCAGAAAGAGTTGTAAATTGATGATGTGGCTTTGAATGGTGCATTTTGAACAAAGAAAAACTATGGAGTTTAAATAAGTTCAAAAAATTGAAATCCCTTTGTAACACACGAGTTTCCGGGACTAAAGATCCAGCGAAACCACGTGGCGTGACGCGCAAACACGTGGCGTGCCACATATGTTATTAGTCCCGATTCAGGACAAAAACTGGGACTAAAGATCCAGCGAAACCACGTGGCGTGCCGCGCAAACACGTGGCATGCCGCATATGTTATTAGACCCGGTTTTAGATACGAATCGGGACTAAAGGATTGCCTATATAAACTCTCCCCCCTCCCACCCCTCTCTTGTGTTTTTGGGCGTGAGGTGTGAGCATGCATGCCATGCTCTTGCCACTCTAGCTCATGCATATGAGAGAAGAAGAATGCCGGCTGTTGTTGTGGGGGTCGCTCTTCCTTCTTCTCCTTGTGCTAGATATTTGTTATGCATTAGGGGAAGAAGGAATAGCGGGCATCATCGACGGTCGAAAAATTAGGTGAGGGAGTGTCCACCATATATGAGAGCAACTTTAATAGCAAAAAGAATTATCATAAAATAAAATTAATAAGTAATTACAAACAAAATAAAATAAAATAAATAAGTATTTTGTTGTAAGTAGAAACAAAACAAAATAAGCTAACTAGCACTTTGAATTTAAGTAGAAACAAAACAAAATAAACAAAACAAAAAAGAAAAGAAAAAATAATCACTAAATGCAACTAAAATTATCAAAGTATTTTTTGTTAAAAATCATTAAAAGCAAAAAGAATTTTCATAAAGAACTTTTTTTGTTAGAAACTTTAATGGAAAAAAGAATTATCATAAAATAAAATAAATAAGTAATTAGAAACAAAAAAATAAAAAAAATAAGTATTTTGTTGTAAGGAGAAACAAAACAAAATAAGCTAACTAAAAAATAAACAAAACAAAAATAAAGCAAAAAACAAAACAAAAATAATGGAAAAAAATAAAAAAAAATAGATGTTCCTCTCCACGTTGCAGCCGCGGCGGAGCTTATAAACAGGCTCGGAAGCCCTTCGCTTGGCGAGGTGGGACTAAACATTCAACCACACCACGGTTATGGCAGGCAACCGGTACCAATGCAAAAAAGAAATAAAAGAAATAAAGCAAAAAAGTAAACAAAAAAACTGGGAAAAAATAAAAAAAAATTGCCACCAACTGGGCCACCATGGCGTGAATACGACTAGAAACCCATCCATGGGCCAGGATTCAGGCCCGCAGTAGGCCCAGAAGGCCCATCAGGCAAAGCATTAGCAAGTAGGCACGTAAGCCTGCAGTGGAGAGGAGCTCGAGAGGGGTGCGGCAGTGGGGCTTATATACCACTGCGCGCCCCTCTCAACTAGCGAGGTGGGACTAAACTTTGGCCACGACGAGGGCAGCACACGGGCCTTTGGTACCGGTTTATGGCACCAACCGGTACCAATGCCCACCCTTTAGTCCCGGTTGGTGCCACCAACCGGGACCAAAGACGCCGCTTCCCGCCCTTTGGGCTGCTAAAAAGTGACCTTTCGTCCCGGTTGGTGGCACCAACTGGGACTAAAGGGGGCATTGGTACCGGTTGGTGCCACGAACCGGTACCAATGGCTTTGCTATATAAGCCAACAGTTGTGAAAATTTTGTCAGTTTCTTCGATTCCTCCGACGACGCCGCCAGGCTGCCCGAGCTCGCCGTCGTCGCCCCTGCCCCCGACCACGCCGCCGTTGCCCGGCCCGACCATGTCGTCGTCGCCCCTGCCCCCCGACCACGCCGCGCGCCCTCGCCGTGCCTCTACCGCACCCCTACCCGCCCCATCGACGCCATCGCCGCCCTTTGCCCCGTCGATCGCCATCGCCCCTGCCCCGCCCACGCCGCCGTCGCCCCTGCCCCGACCACGCCGCCGTCGCCGCCCTCTACACCGACGCCGGCGCCGTGCCTCTCCTTGGTCAGGCCGGCGCCGCCCACCCTGTCCTCTCCTTTGTTCATATAAATGATGATTTGTTTTTTGCATTTTTATAAAAATGTATATATGTATGTATGTTCTCTGTGCATATAAAAGTTAGATTTTTAGTACATTTGGGTACATTTTAGGTTAATTTTATCTATATATGTTCTCTGATTTAGTACATTTTAGGTTAGTTTCATTTTTAGAAAAGTTTTATATATTTAGGAAAATAAGGAAGAGAAGGAAGAAGGAAGAAGGAAGAAGAAGAAAAAGTTTTATATATGCAAAAGTTACATTTTAAAAAAAGTATTATATATAGCTAGGAAGATAACGAAGAAGAAGAAAAAGAATGAGAGGAGAAAAAGGAAAATAAGAAGAGGAAGAAAGGAGAAGAAGAGGAGAGGAAGAAGAGGAGAAATAAATAAGAAGAGGAAAAAAGAAGAAAAAGAAGAGGAGAAGAAGAAAGGAATAGAGGAGAAAGAAGAAAAAAAATAGAATTTCTATTTTTTTTCTTCTTTCTCCTCTATTCCAATTCTATTTTTTTTCTTCTTTCTCCTCTATTCCTTTCTTCTTCTCCTTTTTTCTTCTTTTTTTTCTTTGATTGCTTCTCTTCTATTCCTTTCTTCTTCTCCTCTTTTTATTTCTTCTTTTGTCTTCTTATTTTTTTATCGGGTATGTCGTTGTCGATATACCCCCTCCCGATCGAACTTCAACACGAGGGGGGTACCGATATACCCCCTCCGCGATAACATTATTTTCCCATGTATATGTATGTCGCGTCGTTGTCGATATAACCCCCTCCCGGATAACTTCGACATGAGGGGCGGTCGATATATATACCCACTCTCGACCGTGATAACTTATACCACGGGAGCACCCCCCTCGACCCTCTCGCTCGACCAAAACTCTCGAGGACACCCAAACCCTAGAGAAAAAACGATGTTGGTCTCCTACCCCCTCCCGCCGCGCCCCTACCCGACAAACTCTCTCGAGGCCACCCAAATTTACCAAGTTAAAAGAGTGTTGTCGTCGAGGCCACCCCAAACCCTTGAAGCGTTGTGTCGAGGCCACCCCAAACCCTTGAAGCATTGTCTAGGCCACCCCAAACCCTAGAAAAGCAGCGTCGAGGCCACTAACATGATTCCTTATTGTGATTAGCTAGCTAGTTCTACGTTTTCCACTAATATATATCCATCTGTACCATGTTTGAATAATAATTGACATGTTGTAAATATTTGCAGAAACTATGGATCACTCCCGAGACGAAGAGGAAGAAGCGATGTTGGGGGAGATAATTGCACAAGGAAGTGATGTCATTGCGTAGTTTCTCATAGACACCGATGGTCTGGAAGTACCGGGTGAAGAAGAGGGCTATGTTCATGATGATCTGGAAGGACCGGGTGAAGAAGAGGGCGTTCATGATGATCTGGAAGGACCTGGTGAAGAAGAGGGCGTACATGACGGCTCCGTTGACCGAACCGAGTCCGGCCAGGTATATATATATTAGTTAAGCCCGTGCTGACTAGTTAATTAATGCATTCATTGTTTTCATATGTACACATATTAATTAACTCTCGTCTTTCTTCTTTTTTCTCTAGCCCTCCGGATCGACCTCAACTTCGGTAAGGAAACAAGGCTCGAAGAAAAAGTTGCGCTCGGATGAAAGGTTTGAGATCACAGCAATCACGCGCGATGGCAAGCCGATTGAACCCATCCGGAAAAGGGATGCATTTAGTGCTCAGTGCGGGGTTCTTGTTAGGGACAAGATCCCGATCAGTATCCAACACTGGTTAAAGTCAAAGAAGGAACACCCTGAGGTGCCGACGTCTTATGTCTCCGATAAACAGAAAGAAGATCTTTGGACAACGCTTAAGGACAATTTCACCCTACCGCCAGAGGAGGATCCAGAGAAGCCAGTTAAAGAGGAATTGATCAAGTCTCGTGCTCTTAAGAAGATGGCAGAACTATTCAGGAGGTGGAAGAATGAGCTGAAAACGTTTGTCGACAAAGAAGAGACACCAGAATTCACCGACCGGTTTGAGAAGATCAGAGATCAATGGCCCGCATTTGTGGCCCACAAGACATCGAAAAAGAGTAAGAATATGTCAGCGACAAACAAGAAAAATGCCGCGAAGAAGAAGCATCACCATCGCACGGGGTCAGGTGGTTACCTCAAAGCCCGACCTTTATGGGACAAGGCTGAGAATGACCTGATTGCTAAAGGGGTCGAACCAGAGACATTGAGATGGCCAGACCATTGCCGGACTTGGTTCTTCGGGGTTGGCGGAACCTTGGACCCTGTATCAGGGGAGTGTGTTTGGACGGAAGAGCAACTGTGAATACCCGTCAGGAAGCTTCAGCACTATATCATCGCAGCACAGGAAGGGGCGTTCATTCCAGACAGAGAGAATGATGAGTTCATAATGGCCCTCGGGAATCCTGAGCACCCTGGACAGACACGAGGCACGCCAGGCTCCGTCTGCTCCGACGTGTAGCAGTACAGCCAGAGGCAGGCAATACAAATACGGTCCTTCTCTAAAGCCACTAGAGAAGTTACCATACGAGAGGAGCCCGGAGGAAAACGAGAAGATCGTGGAATCCGAAGTGAAGAACTTCTTTGAAGGGGTGAAAGCAAAAAAACATCCACCTCCGAAGGAGAAGATAGATCCGGTAAAAGCAAAGCGTACTCTGGCTGCCCTGAAGAAACCACCAAATTCTCCGAAGAAAGGCAACTATAGCGCATTATTACAAAGTCATTTATCGAAGCGCGGCGGTCGGGAAGTACTGTCAGTGATCAAAGGTTAGCAGAACGACGAGCTGGGAAAGAAGTTGCCCAGCTCGGCGAACAAGCGAACCAATCGTTCCCCCCGCTCAAGGTGTCTAGCGATATTGTCGCTAATCATCCGGGGATCTTGTTGCCCGGTACCAATCCTGCAGATTACCTGCCCGATGATGCACATTTTGATTTATTGGAGGTGGATGAACACAAATACGTGTACGGGAAGCCTCTCGTCAAATATGAAAGATCTCTAACAACGATGATGCGAAGATTCCATGATTGGTACATGAAAACTTGCAAAGAGTCTCGGGGGAGTAATATTTTGACGCTGGGAGTTAGAAAGGAGCATGACCTCGTTGGACTTGAACTATTGATGATTCCATTTGAGGAGTTCTTCCCGTTTTTCAATCTAAAGGCCCTCGATAAATTAATGATCACTTGCTACTGCCTGTAAGTAGTACTACTTCCGTCATTAAGTCTCTATATATAGGTCAGCTCTTTCATTGCATGTATTTTTAATTATCCTCACTATATTATATGCAGATTGAAGATCGTCGAATTGAAGAAAAGACAAATTGGTGATATTGGGTTCATTAACACAAATCTCGTAGATGCATTTATGATTAAATCTTAGGCCAAACATACCGAGGTCAACCTGCTACAATCGTTTGTATTGAATCAAAACAAAGCTATAATACTCTTCCCTTACGAATTCCAGTGAGTGTTACTGTCTTGTGCATATTCGGTTTCCCTTATTAGTCAAGGTTATAGTAATGTAATTGATGAGTTATGCATGCGTGCGCAGCTTCCACTATATTCTCCTAGAGATTAAGCTTGAGCAGGGGCTAGTAACCGTCTTAGACTCGAGACGAAAAGATCCCAACGAGTATGCGGACATGACTGAAATTCTAGAGAAGTAAGTCAAATCGATCATTATCGCACCATATCGGCAACTTTGTTCATGTCCTCATATCAAGTAATTGTTTTCTTTGTCTGACAGGGTTTGGAAAAAATTCACCGCAAAAACTTCGGGACTGCCGAAGAAGCTGCAATTTAGACACCCGAAAGTAAGTACTATAGTAGCATGTTCCACGCATCTCCTAGTGATTCAAGCGCTAGTTTCATCAATACCATTTAGCATGCTTGCTAACTATCAGTTTGATTGACCTCTATTTCTTGTAAAGTGGTTGTGGCAGGAACCAGGGAATGATTACTGTGGATACTACATTTGCGAGTCCATCCGCCACGTGACCTGTGAGCGGGGCTACTCTGACAAACAATATGACGTGCGTAAATAATAATATTCACAATTTTATTTTATTACCATCATTTGTGTTCAGTTTCATTTATTCATATATATGTATTGACCCCCTTCTTCAAATTAGATATATCGGATGCGGAATGAACTCCTACCAGCAGATCGTATGCGAGGAATTCAAGAGGAATTGGCGGCATTCTTTCTTGACCACGTGATCGCTAAAGACAGAGAATACCATGTGAACCCTAATGAGTTGAATTTTAATTAGGAGATTATATTGTAAGAGATAATTATATTGTATATATGTAGCCAGTAGCATCGGATAGATATACGAGAACTTGTTGTTCGACCAATCTCTCAGAGAAGGAGAGGTGGTCGATATCACTTCTCTTTGTATGCATATTTTCATGACGATCTTCTGTTTCCTTCATTTTCTTACTAGCTAGCGTGTCTAGTCCTCTCTATACGTATAGTATGCAGCATCGACCAAGCACGGAGATAAGAGAGGACACTTCTCTCTATTCATTAGCTAGCTAACACAATATATGAAACACCTAAATTAACCCCCCAAAACCCCCTAAACCCCCCTCCCTTCAAAAAAACCCATCACCTGAAATGCTGACGCGTGGATGCCTTTTGGTCCCGGTTGGTGTCACCAACCGGGACTAAAGGCCCCCTGCCCGGGCTCGCTGCACCGGCCACGTGGAGGCCCATCTGTCTCGGTTCGTGTAAGAACCGGGACTAAAGGCCAAGGGCATTAGTAACGACCTTTTAGTCCCGATTCCGAAACCGGGACAGAAGGCCCTTACGAACCGGGACAAAAGGCCCTTTTTCTACTAGTGAAAGGAGTTACACACAGAAAGATTTACAACTGCTAACTTGGACAAAAATATCAGTTTTCAGGGACTTAGTGAAATTCTCAGATTTCACTAGGTGTTTATGCTCTGAAGCAATTTGACGGCACCCAAAACAATATCTACATGAAGCCAAATGGAATGAAAAATGACAGAGAGCTAGACAAGCACAAAAGCTACAACTCTCTAGTTGATTGCAAGGGCTGATTCCCAACACATGAACTTTTGCAAGCACAACTGCAAGGGAAGAACATAACAACACTTTTTGAGACTTAGTGAAAATCACAGATTTTCACTAGGCTGATATTTTCAGCCACATGTCTACTTTGACAAAGCACAACTTGCGCATACAAACTCCTAAGCATGAAACAAAACCACCATGTTGTAGAGGGGTTCACCCTCTACTGCCACATGAAGGAATCATCCTCTTAGGCTCATCACATCACATGGAACCAAGCTCTAAGCATAGAACAAAATAGAAAAAATGACATTCCCAAAAAGTGTTCCAAAGTGGAATCTGATTCCACCAATGGATTCCTGGGATGATTCTACCCCAAAAACATATATAATACCTAGGTACTTGCATAGAACAAATGGGCACAAAGCTAAGATGAAAAACTACATGGAATCACAAAGATGCAAATAGTGCTTTATCACATGTGTTCTCACTAGATCATCACCTACACATGCACTTGCACATCCCCACAACACCAATGGTGACATGAGGGTTTAGACCTCATGCATGTGTGCCATAGCACATTACCATACACACACACACATATATCAAGCACCTACACATGCTAGTACCACACACACACACTTACTTACACTCACATCATGCATACCTACACCTACACACAAAGTATGTGGGGCGGGGGGGGCCACACACACACACACTCACACACTTGCACAAGCTAGTGCATAAGCTCAACACTCATGAATATGAGTATCACACACACATATACACACACTACCCTAGTGCACCACACACACATACTAACACCCACACAAGCATTTGGGTACTTGCACCACACAAGCACACACCTCAACATCACCTACACAAGCATGTGGGTGCTTGCACCACACAAGCACACAACTCATGGGAGTTGCACCACATATATACATATGCACACACTACATGAGCACCTTCACACACACAAGCATAAGCACATGCATAAGCATCACCTACACACACCACATATATACACTAACTAAAACATAGATGAAAACCTACTGGTTTGAAATCCTAGCAACAAAATAAAGATGCCCACGCACTATAACCAGCAACATATCTATAGAACAGCAAGCAACAACTATAGAACAGTAAAATATTAAAACAAAAACACACAAGCACACAACTCATGGGACTTGCACCACATATATACATATGCACACACTACATGAGCACCTTCACACACACAAGCATAAGCACATGCATAAGCATCACCTACACACACCACATATATACACTAACTAAAACATAGATGAAAACCTACTGGTTTGAAATCCTAGCAACAAAATAAAGATGCCCAAGCACTATAACCAGCAACCTATCTATAGAACAGCAAGCAACAACTATAGAACAATAAAATATTAAAACAAAAATAAAAAAGGGTTGGCCTGGGAATTGATCCCAAGACCCACTGTCTCAACACACCACCACAAACCACTGCACTACTCTTCTCTGGCTCGACAGAACTAAGGAAGGGAGCAGGGTAAGCTAGCCCCTTCTGCTACTGCGCCCGAAACAAATCAACAAAAACAAAAGGGGCGCCACTGGGTTTCGAACCCTCGACCAAACGCTGCACAAAACACCACCTACCACGGCGCTGCTGCAACGATTCTTAACAGAGAGGGGGGCTCTGCTCTTTTGAGCAACCCCCTGTGGATCTACTACGCCCGACGGTGGCCGGAACAGGGGAGGCTCACCGCCGGCGATCTACTTCAAATCGAGCACGGGCCCGTCTCTGGGAGGAAGAGGGAACATCCATGGTTCCATTCCAACACTAAGCACGGCGCGAGGAGCCCTGCAACTACTACTGCAACGTGCATGGCGGCGCTGGCGATAGAGAGAGGAATGGCGGCGATGATATGGCCCTATACGCGTGATCTAGCTATGGAGGAAGGGGAAGTTTGCTCGTGCTCACCCACTGGTCGAGGAAGCCGAGCCTGCCGGAGAGGAAGTAGGGGAAGAAGCCGAGGCGGAGGAGATCGTCGGAGCGGAAGAGGAAGAAGGGGACGACGTCGACGTCGTGGAAGCAGACCCGATCTGCACCTCCTAGCTACGGGAACGGAGCCCTTCGAGGTCCCGCATGCTCCTGGGCTGCTCGGAGAGGACGGAGACGCCCGGCAACGACGGCGAGGAGCTCCTCAAGTTACGGCCATGGCGGAGGAGGAGCTCGGCCCGACTATTTTTTGATATCGGGAGAGGGAGGAGAAGAGGAAGGAGTGGCGGCGGCTTGGAGGAACCCTAGGCCCTGCACGGACGCCAAGGGGGCTTTATAGGAGGGGGAGGAGGCGAGGGTCGCGCGGCCTCGACGTCCGTGAGCACGGCGTCGTGTCTGTCGCGCTGTCTCTGAAGAACACTGACGGAAAGGCGAGAGGAGGGAGACGCTGTCTACAGGAGAAGGAAGGAGGTGGGCTGCGTGCGAGGAGGGAGTTACTGGGCCAGCTAGGGGAGTAAGCCCGCTCGAAGGCGCCAGGTAGAGAAAAAGAAAACCCACTGTGGTTTTCTATTTAAAAACAAACAGAGACAAAAAATAAAACACAGGCAACACTGTTGATGCTAAAAATAAAACAAAATGCTCCTCGTCATAAGGGAATTATGACCCATTTAAATAAAATGTAAAAGGAATATTCTTGGAGACTTTAAATATTTACAAAATAGAATTAATTACACTGTTTTGTGAATATTTGCCCCTCTCGAAACAAAGTCTAAAATCACAAAAGACCTAGCACCACATCCACCACAAATCACTTTAAAATATGAACATTTTTGAATCAGGGATGGAGCAAGTGAAACTTGAGCTTGAGGAAAAATGAAGAGGAAGGGTTTTTTTAAAACATAGTGGAAAACTAACATAGAAGCACCCCATTCTCAAATACACCACTCATCACATCACACATCATCATCACATGTCACACCATGTATGGGTTCACAAAAACAACAAACAAAAAGGCATGGATGAATGGATGCATGCATGCAAAAGGAAACAAGACATGCACATGTAATACCACATGAAATATCACTTTCATTTCATTGATATGATGGACCCACATACAAAAAGATTACAAATATAACAAGTTACACTCTAAGACATTACAAGTACCTAGCTCAAGGTTCTGACCGCCGCCCACATCTCCGCAATCTCGGAGATGGATAGGGCTGGGCAGTCGGCCGGGCAAGCGGCGTCGATCTTGCCACTGTGCCGGGTGGAAGCCACCAGAGTCGACGTAGACCGCACCCACCTGCAGAACGTAGCAGTCCGAGGTGGGTCGGGTTGGACGGCCACCGGGTGGTCACCTCCACAGACCCCACCCCGGATCTAGCCAACAGAGGGGTGGTGGGGTCCGGTGGAGGAGTCAGCAGACAGCTAGGCGGCGCCGGCTCCGGGTCCGAGGGAGGCACGTCCGGGACCGAGAGCGGGGGCGACGAGAAGGCCCGCGGACAGGTATGGCATGGAGAGGCTAAAGCTGGATGTCCGCCGCGACAAGCAGATGCCGGAACATAATATCTTCCTCTTCTTTTTTTGTTTCTAGCAACATGTCGGTGTAGGCGAAATAGAGCAATGCCTTGAACACTAGAGCCTCGATGTCATCTATGCGTACAGCTCTGGATGTGTCGCCCTCCTTCATTGCGCTGAAGAGCTCTGCACCAAAGACCGACGATCGGGAGGCGAGCACGCATCTATGTGCGGCGAACATCTCACTGCCAACCTGAAACACCACGTCGGTGCCCTTCTCAGTCTTAAGGAGATCCCTGAGTTGTGGCTCAGGTTAGACAGGGGCGGGAAAACAAACTTTGGGGCAGCAGTCTCGGCCAACTTGGTGGAGAACCCGTTGATGACAACGATGTCACATCTGATTGTGAATGAATCATCATCCTTGAGATGCTTGGATTTCTCAAATGCTTCCATCTTGACGAACTTTGAGTTCCCCCAGCCAGGATTGCCCGCGTAGTTCCTCAGCGGTTCTGATGCCAAAGAAGGTACTTCGTGTTGCAGCACATCGACGAACCAGAAAATGTGGTGCGCTTTCACCCCCGCGCTAACGTTATCGTCAAGACAGAGGAAAAAGGACAGGTATATTGGTGCGGCCTCTCGCAGCGCCGCTCTTCTTCTCCCCCTCGGCTATCTCAGCTCGAGGATTTTCTCAAGAACACTTACACAATGAAATAACTCACAGAAACACACACGCACACACACACACACATGAACCAAGGAAGAACACAAGGGCTTTGCCGCTAGAACACTTCCTTGATTACCCACAATGGCTACATGTTTTCTGTCAACCCTCATATACAGCTGCCTTCTATTACTTCAGTGCAAATATATATATACAAGGACTCACGAACGAGGCACTAATGTTATGCACTCACGCACAACAACCCACTACCAGCACTAACTAATCTACTCCATGCACGTCCCAGCGCGTGTGCGGCATGCATCCCTTAACGGCCGGCCACACGACCTGGACAACATCCAATGCACAGGATTCAACTAACATGCTAACTAATCCTGGATTGACTCAGCTAACTAACTCGACGATTTGGCTAATATCTAGACCACTAACATGCAATGCATGTACTAATTACTCATACTACTCGGTCATACACACATGCATAGACTGGCTAGTACTCCCACAGTGAGCACACATGCACGTGCACAAGTCACGTGTCAAGATTATTTTCAATATTTTCCCTCCTAATCTTGACACCTTGACTCATCAAACTCTCCATGAATGACACCTTGGCGGTGCCGAGCTCCACTCGAAATCGTCGTTGACGTGGTCGCAGCAACACGAAGACAGCCGCCAATGCCATCTTGTCACACTGATTCAATGAGAGTCACACCTCCTACATCTTCACCACGAGCATGCCACGCGACACACTCGTTGTCTCATATTCGCCGTCGGTGCCGCAACTCGCAGATGAGTTGTAAGAATTAATCTAGTTGTAGTTGTAGTATTAGGTATAGTCTAGTCCTAGTACTAATCCTTTTGTTTTCACGTTTGTAAACCGGACTCGTGTACGAGTCGGATCACGTCGTGTTGCCTGCCGAGTCCGCAGCGCGTTGGACGTGGCTGGTATGTATCTCTTTATATACGCAAGTAATAAACAGGAAAGCAGCAAGTAGTCTGCACCCAAACCAGCTTCCACGTTCCATTGAGAAAGACGATCGCAAATTATACGAAGCAGCGCTTGTACACAGCGTACGTCCGCAGCTAGACGAGCGCTGGCACAGTGCAACGGAATCCATCCAGCAGTGTGCCTGCTTGCTAGCTTTGTACTTGCGTGTACAGCCCTTCGGTGATTTGATCTTCGGTTCAAAAGCCAATAATTGGTATCTAGAGCCTCGACGATCTACGATCTACGATGACGGACAGCGACGCTGAGTCGGTCGAGTCCGGCAGCGGCGGTGCCAAGGCGAACAAGAACGGTGACAAGGTGAAGAAGGGCGTCAAGTCAGCAACCAGTGGTGGAGGAACGAGCGGCGCCAACGTCCAGGCGCATCGCAACATCCCCATCTAGTATCCGATGCTCACCGACGCCAACTATGGCGTGTGGGCGGTGAAGATGAAGATTATTCTTCGATCCCTTCGAGTGTGGGAGGCCATCACGGACGACGACGTCGACGAGGAGCGCGACGAAGGTGCCATGGCCGCCATAGCCCAGTCTGTGCCGGATTCCGTGCTGATGACATTGGCGGAGTTTGAGACGGCAAGAGAGGCGTGGATCGCACTCAAGGAGATGAGGATCGGAGAAGATCGCGTTACCAAGGCAAGGGCACAAGTGCTGAAGCGCCAATTTCACAAGTTGCAGATGGAGGAAACTGAATCGGTGAATGACTACGCCATGCGTCTTACTACTTTGGTGGGAGAGATCCGCGCGCTTGGTGCAAAGCTCGATGAGACCGAGATCGTGGAAAAGTTTTTCAGTTCAGTCACTGATAAATTCACGTACATCATCGGCACACTCGAGCAGCTTTACGACATCGACGACATGACCATAACGGAGGCGATCGGACGATTGCGGACATGGGAAGAGAATGCTCGTGGCTGTCGGAAAGGCAAAGGAGGAGGTAGTGACCAACTCATGTACTCGCGCGCAGATTGGGAGGCCCCAAGTAGCAAAGGAAGGCGTGACGGTGGCGAAGGCTCAAGCAACACGAAGGGCGATGGACAAAACGGAAAAGGCAAAGGAAAAGGCAAACCACAAGGTCGTGGTAAGGAGGGCCAATCTAAAGAGCAGAAACCACGGAACTTGGACTTGTCCGAGGTCAAGTGCTATAACTGCAATAAGATGGGTCACTTTGCGAAGGATTGTCCAAAGCCTAACAAGCGGGAGATCAAGGCAAATTTGGCAAAGCAGGAAGACGAAGGTCCAGGCCTTCTGATGGCCGAAGTTTGTGATCTCGCTGAAACGGTGGTTGTGAAACCAAGCCGGAAGGTGCTACTTCATGAGGAAAAAGTGACACCAAAGTTATCCGGTGATCAGACCGTGTCGTGGTACCTCGACACGGGTGCCAGTAACCACATGACGGGGTGCAAGGAGAAATTCCTCGAGCTGGAATACGATGTTGAAGGCTCGGTCAAGTTCAGTGATGGTTCAGCTGTGGAGATTTGCGGGCAAGGATCTGTCCTCTTTGAGGGTCTCACAGGCGAACATCGCATACTCACCGGAGTGTACTACATCCCACGGCTGCGCAACAACATCATCTCTATTCGGAAGCTTGACGAGAATGGATGTAAGGTGAATATCGAGAGCGGAGTGATGACGATCTTCGACAACCTCCGAAACGTGCTAGCTCGTGTTAATCGCACACGGAATAGGCTATATATCCTCAACCTTGACCAATCTCAACCGGAGTGTTGGCTCGCCAAGAGTGATGATGATTCGTGGTTATGGCATGCTAGATTTGGACAACTTCTACGCCTTGAAGAAGATGTCAAAGATGGAGATGGTATCCGGGATGCCAGTTATCGACCATGTTGATCGAGTATGTGACGGGTGCTTGGTTGGAAAACAGCACTGCAGGCCATTCCCTGCTCAGTCTACCTATCGTGCAAGTGATGCACTCGAGCTGCTCCATGGTGATCTCTGTGGCCCTATCACCCCGGCAACTCACGCTAGAAAGAAGTATTTATTCCTTGTGGTACACGACTACTCGAGATATATGTGGGTCATTCTCCTACGGTCTAAAGATGAGGCGTTTGAAGCATTCAAGAAGCTGAATGCTGCAACAGAGATGGAACACAAGCTGAAGGTTCGCGCTCTACGGACAGATCGCGGCGGAGAGTTTACGTCGAATGAGTTCAACGACTACTGCGAGAAGATTGGCATAAAGAGGTTCCTCACGGCACCTTACACGCCGCAGCAGAATGGGGTCGCTGAAAGGCGCAATCGAACCGTCGTTGACATGGCAAGGAGTTTACTCAAGAGCAAGAACCTGCCGGGGACTTTTTGGGGAGAAGCTGTCTCGACGGCAGTCTATCTTCTCAACCGGGCTCCAACGAAGGCGGTGATCCGCAAGACTCCGTATGAAGCAATTTACGGACGTAAGCCAAATGTGTCTCATCTACGGACATTCGGGTGCGTGGCACATGTGAAGACGGCGGAGCCGCACCTCTCAAAGCTTGCCGATCGTAGCACCAAGATGGTGTTCATCGGATACGAGAGAAGTTCCGGCACCAAGGCATACCGCTTCTATGATCCACAAACCAAGCGTCTACGGATTTCACGCGACGTCGTGTTTGAAGAAAACCAAGCGTGGAATTGGAGCGCCGCAGCCGACGATGCTCCAAACAGTAACATATTTGCAGTTGAATTTCCAACTGATGATGATGCAGGGGAGGATGTCCAGGTGGTTGGCAAGACGCCCAACCAAGGTGACCACAATGGTAGTGATCATCATGGTGCCGACACCGACGACGACGCGCATAGGTCGCAAGGAGATAGCGACAACGCCGCGCGCGACACAGGCGGAGATCTCGACGACAACATCGACAACGAGGCGCATAGTGACAACGACAATCAAGATAATGGTCACGGTCACGACGACTACGCCGATAACACGGATGTCGATGACACACCAGGGTCTCAGCCGTCTTCCTCAAGTGCATCAACACCGACACAATTTGTGTCGCCTCCTTCGCAAGCCACAACGGACTCCTCAGGGCCTTGTCGCTACAAGACCCTCAAGAAAGTCTACAAGTACACAAAGCCAGTTACGCTCGAGTACTCCGGACTGTGTCTGTTCAGAGTTGAGGAGTCGGCGAACTTCGTAGAGGCGAGCAAAAGTCCTAGCTGGACGCACGCCATGGATGAGGAGATGAAGGCAATTGAGAGCAATGGCATGTGGACTTTGGTAACCCGACCTCCAAACCAAAAGACGATAGGTTTGAAGTGGGTTTACAAGTTAAAGAAGGACACGGAGGGTGCCATTGTGAAGTACAAGGCAAGACTCGTTGCAAAGGGCTACGTTCAACGTCAAGGAGTTGACTATGATGAGGTGTTTGCACCGGTTGCTCGAATCGGGACGGTGAGAGTGCTCCTAGCTTTCGCAGCACAAGAGGATTGGAAGGTTCATCATATAGATGTTAAATCCGCTTTCCTCAACGGCGATCTCACAGAAGAAGTGTACATGGAACAACCCCTCGGCGACGAGAAGAAAGGCGAAGAAGGGAAAGTTTACAAGCTCAAGAAGGCACTTTACGGGTTAAAGCAAGCGCCAAGAGCTTGAAACTCAAAGTTAGACCGAAGTCTGGTCTCGCTCGGGTTCAAGAGATGTCCCCTCGAGCACGCAGTCTATACAAAGAACTCCAAAGGCTCAAACCTGCTAGTTGAAGTTTATGTCGACGATATGATTATTACCGGAGATAGCGTACAAGAAATTGAACGTTTCAAGGCGCAAATGAAGAACAAGTTTAGCATGAGTGATCTAGGATTACTCAGCTATTACTTGGGCATCGAAGTGAAGCAAAGCTCCGGAGAGATTTCCCTATGTCAATCGGCTTACGCGGTCAAGTTATTGGACAAGTGTGGCATGTCAGATTGCTACGCGACACAAGTTCCAATGGACCAACGTCACAAGTTGAGCAAGCGTAGCTCAAATCCGCCGGTGGACACCACAATGTATCGAAGCGTTGTGGTAGCCTAAGATACTTGGTGCATACCCGACCTGACTTGGCTTATTCAGTCGGGATCGTGAGTCGTTTCATGGAGAAACCGACAATCGAACACATGAGCGCGGTCAATCAAATTCTACGCTATGTGAAAGGCACAATTAATCTTGGCTGCACGTACAGAAAGGGAAAGGAAGGACTGATCCTTCGTGGATATTCAGATAGTGACATGGCAGGTGATGTTGATGACCGAAAGAGCACAACGGGCATGGTTTTCTACCTTGGCCCGAATCCGATTAGTTGGAATTCTCAGAAGCAAAAGGTGGTGGCACTGTCTTCATGCGAGGCAGAATACATAGCGGCAAGCACGGCGGCTTGTCAAGCAGTTTGGCTGAGAAGACTCCTAGCTATTCTTGCAAAGCGGGAGGTGCAGAAGGTGTCATTAAAGATTGACAACCAACCTGCAATCTCATTGTGCAAAAATCCGGTTCATCACGAAAGGAGCAAGCACATTGATACCCGGTTCCATCACATCCGGGAGTGCATTGAGGAAGGGATGATCGAAGTTCAGCACGTGAATACGAAGGACCAGCTTGCCGATATTTTCACCAAGTCCCTCGGTCGACAGAAGTTCAACGAGATGAGGAAGAAAGTCGGAGTGCATGAAATGGAGACAAAACAACTAGATTAAGGAGGTGAATGTAAGAATTAATCTAGTTGTAGTTGTAGTATTAGGTATAGTCTAGTCCTAGTACTAATCCTTTTGTTTTCACGTTTGTAAACCGGACTCATGTACGAGTCGGATCACGTCGTGTTGCCTGCCGAGTCCGCAGCGCGTTGGACGTGGCTGGTATGTATCTCTTTATATACGCAAGTAATAAACAGGAAAGCAGCAAGTAGTCTGCACCCAAACCAGCTTCCACGTTCCATTGAGAAAGACGATCGCAAATTATACGAAGCAGCGCTTGTACACAGCGTACGTCCGCAGCTAGACGAGCGCTGGCACAGTGCAACGGAATCCATCCAGCAGTGTGCCTGCTTGCTAGCTTTGTACTTGCGTGTACAGCCCTTCGGTGATTTGATCTTCGGTTCAAAAGCCAACATGAGTCGCCTCCATCTTCGCCACTGGTGCCGCAACTCGCCGGTGTCTCGCCTCCATCTTTGCCACCGGTGCCACAACTCGCCGGTGACTCAGCTCCATGTTGCCGACGATGACGCACCTTGTTGACGACTCGCACTTGGAACTCCTTATGGCAATAGCCTCCGCTCCATGGCTACCACCTACTTGCCGCCGATGACACAACTTACCGGACGACATACCTATCTCCATCACCGTGATGCAGTTCGACGATGATGAAGACATACACCAGCCGCTAGCAGCATCACGCCGCCAACGACGTCCACCTTGCGCCGCCGACGTCCCCCTCATATGGAGTCCGTCACGCAGCCACACCGTCGTGCACCTCCATAGGCCGACACACGGCCCGGAGCTTCGCGCGGCCGCCGACGAACGCCACCATTGCCGGCACGCCTCCGGCATGGCGAACCACGCCCAAAACAACCAAGCTCATGATACCAAGTGTTGGTGCGCCCACTCGCAGCGCCACTCTTCTTCTCCCCCTCGACTATCTCAGCTCGAATATTTCTCAAGAACACTTACACAATGGAAGAACTCACAGAAACACACACGCACACACACACACATGAACCAAGGAAGAAGAACACAAGGGCTTTGCCGCTAGAACACTTCCTTGGTTACCCACAATGGCTACATGTTTTCTGTTAGCCCTCATGGCTGCCTTCCATTACTCCAGTGCAAATATATATATACAAGGACGAGGCACTAATGCTATGCACTCACGCACAACAACCCACTACCAGCACTAACTAATCTACTCCATGCACGTCCCAGCGCGTGTACAACATGCATCCCTTAACGGCCGGCCACACGACCTGGACAACATCCAATGCACAGGATTCAACTAATATGCTAACTAATTCCTGGATTGACTCACCTAACTAACTCAACGATTTGGCTAATATCTAGACCACTAACATGCAATGCATGTACTAATTACTCATACTACTCGGTCATACACACATGCATAGACTGGCTAGTACTCCCACAGTGAGCACACATGCACGTGCACAAGTCACGTGTCAAGATTATTTTCAATAAGGTAATCCGCTCACTCGGATGTTTGGCCATTGGAGTAGTATTTAATGTACCAGCGATGGTCACATGCAATGAACTGGTGCGACTTGAGGAACTTCCCGGTGGGCAGAGTCTTGGTGCAGGAGTAGCCATCGACCGTGAGAAGGTGGTACCCGCTCGCCCCGTTGGCGACGATGACGGAGGCGGACATGAACGACTTCCCGCGGAAGGCTCGCAAGCCTTCTTTAAAGGTGGGTAGGAAGTAGGAAACTTTATCTCCTCCGTCCCGAGCTCTTTTGGAGGGGTTTGCTGCTGCTAACACTTTGGAGGGGTTTGCTGCTGCTAACACTTTGCTAGGGTTCAAGCGCCCGACTGGAGAAGGGGAAAGGGATGGATGGATGAAACTAGCAAAAGTACGAAGCGACTTGCCTTATTTTGCGGCAAGTAGTGAGGCTCCGCACACGCGAGATCAAGCGATCGTTCTAATTGGGACTGCCCATTCAAGCGGAACATAGTTTAGGAAACCTTTTAGACATCCAGTCATTTTTCTGGTTTTGGGAAATTTCTAGAAGGTTCTTTGAACCTTTTTTCTTTTTTTCTTTTTTGTTTCTCTTTCAAAAATTGTTCTGGATTTTTAAAAATTCTTCTTCAAATTCAAATAATGTCTTTGAATTTAAAAAAATGATTTAAATTTTAAATAGATGCCTTTTTTGAAACATTCATAACTTTAAAAATGTTTGGTTTTTTAAGAAAAATGTTCGGTATTTTACTAAAATGTTCATTATTTCCAAATAATGTTTGGTATATTTAAGAAATGTTCACAATATCAAAATTTTGTTAAATTTCCAAACTAAGTTAGTGTACGATTTTCTTTTTAAATTTCGAAAAATGTCCTTGATTTAAAAAATCTTCCGAATTTAAAAAATGGCGTTTTTCAATGTTTCTGATAAATTTTTTTTCAAAATTTGTTCTTCAAATATAAAAATGTATTTTATTTTTCGAAAAATGTTCTAAATGGTAAATAGTTGCCGTTTTTAAAAAATACTCATAACTTAAAAAAATGTTCATGATTTTCAAAAAATATTTGGTATTTTAAAATATATTCGGTATTTAAAAAAAATGCTCAGTATTTAAAAAATGGAAATATAATTTTTTTTGTTCAGTTTTTAAACTAAGTTCCTGTTCGAAAAAAAATCTAAATTTTCAAAACAATGTTGTTGCTTTTAAAAAATGTTTTAAAATTTAAAATTAATATTGATTTTCAAATTCAAAAATTGGTTCAAATTGAGAATAAAAGGGAAAATGAAATAAAAAACCACAAAAAAGGAAATAAACAAAAAAGGAATCAAAGAACAGAAAAATAGAAAAAAAGGAAAATATTAGATTTTCTTAAGACGAAAATATACTGGGCCGACCCCCTTTTTGTCCGCTGGGCTGTTCGCCACAACGAGTGACGCATAGGAGGAGGTGCTAGGAACGAAAGAAGAAAGACAAGGAGGCGTATTTTTACTGGACTCATAGGCCTACATGAAGTACTCGATGGTTTAGCTCGGCCGGGCTTCATGGCCTTTATTGGTAACCTAAAGAAAAATCCTCTCAGTCTATTTTTTTTCTTTTCAAACAAGAGGGGGACATTGAGAGTTACTAAAAAAAGAGCGAAATCACTAAGGAAACTGCTTATATTCAGCCAGATGCTAACAACAACATGACGACAACCGCGTTGCGCGAGCGACACACGTCTCGTGGGGCCGTCTACCGCTTATCACTCTTTTCCCCTCTTCTTAGCTACAGCCAAAGCACCTCCTTCATTCGTTTTCTATCCAAATGACCAAATCACGGTCTCGTCTCCCTCTCTCTGTCATTTCACATCTCGCCAGAGAGGTGGCTCTGCCACTGCTGCCATACATGAGGAACAACGAACTAGTGAGCCCACAAGCGTTGTTGTGAGCTAGTGCTGCAAGGAGTTGTCGGTCTTGCGAGCTAGACGACTACTAGAGCTCGCTGGAGTTGCGGGGAGAGGGGCCTCGGCGTCGCGTATGCTGTGTGAGCGTCCGGTTACGTCTGGAAGAGATGATGCGAAGGGAGGGGTGAAGCTCCTCTTGCGACGGCCGCTGCCGATGCTGCAAGGGGAGCTGACGGAGTTGTTGCTGCGAGGCGAGGCTGATCTGCTTTGTTAATGCCGCAAGTCAGCCCAGCAATGGGCGTCATGCTGCGAGTCAACCCTGCCATGGCCGTCATGCTGCAAGCCGGTGCTGTGATGCGACTCAACTGCTCTGACGACGGCTCGAGCTGCTCCAACGATGTTATGACGACGTTTCGGGTTGCTCCGATAATGCTGCGACAGTGGCTCGGGCTGCTCCAACGATGCCGCGATGGCGGCTCGGGTTGCTCCGGTGATGCTACAACGACGGCTCGGGCTGCTCCGATGCTGCTACAATGAGGGCTGCTCCAGTGATGCTATGTTGACGGCTCAGACTGCTCCAATGATTCTGTGATGGCTGTGTCGTGTTGCGAGCCGGTGCTGCGACGACTATGTCATGTTGCGAGAGCCGGTGCTGCGAGGCCACTAGAGTCGCTGCTGCCGGCGTTTTGCGGTGTCAACAAAGTTTGCGAGGCCACCAGAGTTGCTGTTGTGGGCGCTCTATGGTGCCACCGGAGTTTGCTATGCATGCAAGATTATGTGTGCGGTGTTGTGTGATGAGAAAAGAAAAAAAGAAAAGAAGACCCTCATCGAATGGCTAGAGAAGTTCAGATCCTACGATTCAGGAGGCGGATGTTTTTTATTTTTCCAGCATCCGGATGGTGCCTAGCAGTAGTCAATCACTAATTGAAAAGTACTCTTTTAAATGATTACTCTCATTTCTTTAGATTGCACAAGTGTTGCGTTGTATATATGCCATTGGTCGTAACCTGAGAGTTTTTTCTTTTTGCACGAATCTGTATTTTTAAAATATTTTATCTCTTAAACCGAGTATTTATATCTCGAACCTTTTTCATTGTTGGCTTTTTCACGTTTAGACTTTAAAAACTAAATCCCATGTTGATATGTTTTGACGAACTATTTTTTTAACGAAAAAATGGATGAAAAAACTGTGTCTCTCGCGATAGAAAAAATAGAAAACATATTTTCCCCATTTTCGAGTGGCACGACCGTGCCTCTCATAAAGGCAAAACCGTGCCTCTCACAAAAAAATGCGTTTCTTTTTCATTTCAAGAAGTGCCTCTCGCGAAAGCGAAATTGTTCCTCTCGCAATTTTTTTTATAGAAAACACGTTTTTCGTTTCCGAGTGGCACGGCCGTGCCTTTCGCGGAAGCAAAATCATGTCTTTTAAGAAAGCAAAATCGCGTCTCTCGCAAAAAAAAATGTTTCTTTTTTCCAATTCCGAGAGGCACGACCCTGACTCTCGCGAAAGCAAAATCATGCCTCTCGCGACGGCACAAAAAACACGATTTTTCATGCAGAAAATATGAAAAAAAACGGCGAAAAGTTAAGAAAGACCGATAAAAAATGAGACAACAAAAAATGCAGAAAAAAAAACCAAAAACGTGTGCGGAAAAATAAAAAATAAAGTCCAAAGAAAACGCTCAAAGCACGACACAGACTGAAAATGCGCCAAGCGACGGCGCGTCGGAGTGATCATTGGAAGGCTCCCAAAAGAGTGCTCGTTAAATAGTTGCTCTCAAAAAAGAGGATAGACCCCCGACTAACACCTAGAGCTTGCCAAACGGACCGGGATAGCGGGGCCGGCCCCGTAGCACACACGGCCCAGGCGCACGAGACCACACATGCTAAATGTGTCAGGCCTCACACGCGGCACACGACGGGCCGTGCTTTGGCCTGAAGGCTGAACACGCGGGCCAGCGCCACACGACTGTTTATTTATTTTATATTTTTTTATTATTATAGATGTTTGAAAAAATAGCCTAATAAACCAAATTTGACCCAAAAACAACCTAGCAAGCCGGCAACCTAACAGCTTGGCGTGCCATTGGGACGGTCCATATAGCTTGTGGGACCTGCCTGGGTTAAAGGGGAGAGCACATGGGCCTGCACGACACGACCCAATTAATAATCGTGCTATAGCAGGTCGGGTCGTGCCAGGCATAATTATGATGGGTTGGGGCATATCGTGCCGGGCCCAACTCCCGCACAACGCCTTGGGATTTCTTTTTTGGCGCTTATGCGCCTGTTTGTGAATGGGCACCTGTAGGCATCCCATCACTTGTATAATATGGGTTGACCCATCTTTATTCTCCGAAAAGTTTTAAAAAAACATGGACCGGTCCATCTTTATCTGTTTGAGATGGGCAGCTCATCCTTATTTGCGAAAAAGTTTAGAAAAAACATGGGCCGATCCATCTTTATTCGCCAAAAAGTTTAGAAAAATTAGGCAAGATGGGAGTTCGAACACGAGACCAGTAACTTCGGTGCGAGCACCACTGACTGCTATGTGTTAAAAACATGTTATTTATGTTTTTATTTGTTGCTCCGGTCTCGGGAATCCTTCAATTTTTGGAAGCTTCCAGAACCTTTCGAAACCGTTTTTCCTGATTCGCTCGTCATTTGCGAGGCTGTTTTATTCGGGTTTTATTTTTCATTTTCTATTTTATGTTAATACGTGAAATTTTTGAAAATTCGTATTTTTATTCAAAATTTATGATTTTCCTTATTAAAAATTTAGATGAACTTATCTAACAAGTGGTGAACTCTTTTAAAATTTGATGAACTTTTTTCAAAATTCGATGAGCTTGTTTCAGATTTGATGAACTTTTTTAAAAAATCAATGAACTTTTTTTCGAATTGGATGAACTTTTTTCAAATCTGATAAACTTTTTTAAAAATTTGATGAACTTTTCTCAGATTCATGAACTATTTCTTCAAAATACGTGAACTTTTTCATAAATTTGTGAATCCTTTTTCAAATGCGTAAACCTTTAACAAAAAGTTACGAACCTTTTTACATTTTGATGAATTTTTTTGTGTTCATTTTTTTTTTTTGCTTTTTGGTACTTGCTGTACGAAAATGACCAAGAAACTGTACGAAAATGACCAAGAAATATATTCACAATTCATAAAATGTTTGTGAAATTCTAAAAAAGTTAGTAATTTATAATTTCGTTCATGAATTTGAATTTGTTCATGTTTTCAAATATATTCAGAATTCAAAAAATGTTCTCTGTTTCAACATTTGTTCGCAGATTCAATTTGTTGTCATAATTTTATAATTATCCTCACAATTTGATAAATTTTCTCAGTTTAAAAATATGTTAGCAGGTATGAAAAATATTCACAATTTTTAAATTTTGTTTACGATTTTAAATTTTTCATGTTTCAAAATTTGTTCACAATTCAAAAATTGTTCGCGGTTTCAAAAAATTTCCACAATTCAAAAAGTTGATCTTTTACAATTTTATTCACGAATTTGATATTTGTTCATATTTTATTTCTTTTTCAAAATTTTAAAAATTGTTCGCAGTTTCAAAAAAATTTCGGAGATTCCAAAAATGTTCAAATATTCCCGATTTCATTTTTTATGAAATTTCAAAAAATGTTCTTGTTTTAAAAAAATAACCTCATTTTCAACAAACCAATCACAATTTTAAATGTTTTTTCATTGATTAGAAATATGTTGCTGTTCTTTGAAAATTGTTCAATATTCAGAAAATGTTCACACTTTTATAAATTTGTTCACGAATTTGATATTTGTTCATGTTTTAAAATTTCTACCAAATTTGAAAAATGTTTGCATTATCAAAATTTATTGATGGACTCAAAAAATGTTTGCATTTTGAAAAGTATTCCAATTTTCAAGTTTTGTTTTTTGAAATTTCAAAAAATATTCGTGTTTCAGAAAATGCTATCATTTTCAATAATTCAATCACAATTTAAAAATTTTGTTCATGAATTGTTCGCAGTTCCAAAATTATTCGCGCTTCCAAATCTATTCACGATTTTTCAAAATTGTTTGAGTGTCAAAATTTGTTCTGGAGATTCAAAAAATGCTAGTGTGTTAAAAAATTGTTTGCGCTTCCAAATTTGTTCAATGTTTTTCAAAATTGTTCTTTATTTCCAAATTTTGTTTTCAAGATTCAAAAAAGGTTCATGATTTATAAAATTATTCTGGCTTCCAAATTTTTTCAGGATTTTTCAAATTATTTTTTGGTTTCAAAATTTGTTCTCAAAATTCAAAAATGTTTGTCCTTTTTCTATCGCGCTTTCAAATTTATTCACGGTTTCTCAAAAAATTTCTCCTTCTTAAAAGTTTGTTCTCAAGATTCAAAAAATGTTTGTGCTTTAAAAAATTGGTCGCGATTCTAAATTTGTTCATGATTTTAAAAAAAATTCTTCAAATTATAAAAGTGGTTTTGGTTAAAATACAAAAATAAAAGGAAAAATAAAATAAAAAACGATACAAAAAAGGAAATAAGAAGAAAAGAAAAAAAAAACTGGGCCAGCCCAGTCGGGGCGCCCCCCTATGCGGCGCACGACTCCGTGCCGCAAAGAGCGACATGTAGGGGCTCTAAGAAAGAACTTTAGGCTTCCGAAGCTAATTTGAAAGCTAACTCTAGCTCAGCGCCGAGGCCACATCGCCACCAGTAAAAGGCGTGCTCTCACCAAAACAAAAAAGCTTTAGGCTTTCAAGGCTAATTTGAAAGCTAACTCTAGCTCAGCGTGCAGGCCACTTCGCCACCAAAGCTAAGGCCCATTCTCACCAAAACAAAAAAGATTTGGCTTCGAAAGTTAATTTGAAAGCAGACTCCCGCACAACGTCTGGGCCACTTCGCCACCCGTGCTAAGGTCCATTCTCACCAAAACAAAGAAGATTGGGCTTTGGAACCTAATTTGAAAGCCGACTCCAACATAATACGTGGGCCACTTCGCCCTCTAGTGCTAAGGCATGTTCTCACCAAAACAAAAAACCACTTGCTAAAAAAAACCAGAAAAAACAAAGACCCTGATAAGTGTGACACGAGTGGCACAAACATTTCAACTCTGAATATCTTTTATGGTAAGTTTAGTGCGTAAGGGTGTCATCTTTGGTTGTAAAGCATGATAACTTTCTTTTCTGGTGGGAACTTTTTAGTTTTTCCGGGTTGTGTTTTATTTTCAAATGCCAACTTCAGATATAAAAATGTCAGACCGAAGTGTTTTGTGCCACACGTATGACACTTATTATTTGATTTTTTTGCTCATGAGGACTCAGGAGGAGAATCGAACTCCTAACCACGAGTCTTTTTCAATGAGGCCAGAACTGCTAAACTAGCATATTCCACATTTATTAGTACCACCTCGATCTCACAAGGTCCTTCTAACCTATTTATATATGTTAACAACTTATCCAAAATATCAACAAACCAAAAAGAGGTGAGGAGGGAGGACAGTTTTGTGTGATGTGAGATGAGTATTGCGGGATGCTTGGTATAATTAAAATAAAGATGAAGATGAGGATTTCGGAATGATAAAAATAGAAAGTGGTTAGACAACATGAAGCAAACAAACGAGATTAAGGCCCTGTTCGGCCGGAACAAGAGAACCACGGCGGGCGGACGCTATGGCCAGTCCCGTGGGTGTGGCGGTGAGAGGAGTGATGTCAAGATGCAAATAGTTGTTCAGGGTTTATATTTTTCAATTTGCGAACATCTTTTGAAGTCATGAGCATTTTGCAAATACATGAATAGTTTTGAAATATGAAATATTTTTTAAATTTGTGAACATCTTATACAGATTAGTGAGCATTCTCTTAAATTGCAAACATTTTTTCAATTTGCGAACACTTTTTGTGGGAGGGTGCCACCAGTTCGGCCAGCCCAGGCGTGCGGGAACAACAACATCATCTTTTTTGTTTCATTTGTTTTCTCCTTTTTTCTTTGTTTTAATTTATTTTTTATTTTGTTTATACCTCCAATTATTCTCAATAAATAAACTACTAACATCACTCTGCATAGAATATTTGAAAGATGTTGGCCAATGATTTGAAAAATGTTAAATGTATATAAAATAAATATTTATCAAGTATACAAAAAATTAATACATACAAATATATTGTGTATGAAACAATTTTATCATGTATTTAAGAAATAATCAATCATTTGAGTGTGTTTTTAAATTGTTAATCAAGCATTTGGAAAAGGTGAAATGTGTATACAAAAAATGTTGATCACGTATTAGAAAAATGATGAAAAAAAATTAATTATGTATTGTTAAATGTTAATAAATAATATGTAAAAATGTTGAACTACTATTTGTAAAATGTTTATCAAGCATTTGAAAAAATTTAAATGTCTATAGAAAAAAATGTTGACCATGTCTGAAAAAATGATGGAAAAACTTGGTCATGTATATAAAAATGTTAGTCAAGCATTTAAAAAATGTTGAACAAATATTTGAAAAATATTATTCAATCATTTGAAAAATGTTAAATGTGTTTAGAAAAATCTTGACCGTGTGTTAAAAAATGGTAATGGTACATATAAACAATGACAATCAAGCATCTAAATTTTTTAAATGTGCATACAAATGTTGACCATGTATTAGAATATGTTAATCTTGTATTTTAAAAATGTTAGTCAAGCATTTAAATTATTTTAAGAGTGTGTATAGGAGAAATGTTGACCATGTATTCAACAAATATTAATATTGAATTTGAATTTTTTTAATAGAGCATTTGAAAAATGTTAAAAGTGTGTATAGAAAAAATATTGACCATGACTAAAAGTGTGTTAAAAATTTGTATTGGAAAATTTTTAGAGGCGTATTAGACAAATGTTGTTGACATATATAAAAAATGTAGAATGAAAACAAAAAACAAAGAAAACCAAAAAACACAAAAACAAAGAAAAATAAAATCAAAGAAATAAATGCAAAACGAAATGATAAAAATGGAGAAGAAAAAAGAAAAATAACAAAAGAAAACAAAAATAGAGAGAAAAAACATGAAGAAAACTGTCTTGAATCACCTACTCGAGTAGGACGCGTCACTACTACTTACCATGAATGGAACTTGGGAGGAATGGTGAATAGCGCGAGCGATCTCCCTGAAGAACACGGACTTCTCCTATTTTCCTGCTATTTTGACTTAATTGCATGCGTAAAGGGTTGACTCGATTACTATAGAGTCTTAAACTAGTCTTCCTACTGTCTCGCTTAATGCGAGATATAGTCGTCGCGAGGGGAGAGAAGGGGATGCTCTTACCTGGTTTCTGGTGCGCGGGTCTCCGAATAGGATGCCCCTAGCCGCCACAAGTGCATCGGCTGGCCAGTGGTCGTCCTGGTCAGACATGCTTATCTCCATTCCTGAGATGCCTCTCCATTCGTGAACGTGTAAGGTCATCTCTTTCATTTCTATTTGGTGGCGCTCCAATGATGTAGCAGCGGTTTCCTCTCAAAGGCCCCCATGTGCTGCAAAGCAAAAAAAAAGTGTGCCCTTTCCATTATTCCGTTCGTTCTTGTTGTCTACATATTCTTTGTTTGGCTATTCTTTACTTGGATTTGGACTTCGCCGGGACAACACCAATCACCTTCTGTGCACGCTCGTTCCTATACAATTTTATATATTTACTAATTGGATACACCTTTCGGGTTTCTCATTAATCCACATTATCGAAATTAATTAAACCGTTGGATTGAAAAACCTATGTCCAAGATAGAAAAAAATGTGCGTAACATAAATGGCCCCGTACACAAAAGAAGATGACATCTGACACGTCTAATGATGTGAAATAGAACTAAAAAGAATATCCATCCGTTCCTTAAGGAAAAGGTTAACCTTTTTCAATAAAATCTCTATTGAATAAATAGGAAAACAAAGGTACGATCTGTTTCTTTTTGAACTTCAAGAAACGATCGGATTGATGACCCGTGTAACATCTCTCCGTTGGAAACCGGAAAACATCTTTCTCTGCAGCTGCACCTCCCACGGCACCAGTGAAAATCCTTGAACAAAATGTTCTGCTGATTACTTTACAAAAAAAAAGAAGGAAAACACCTCCGAGGCTCCTGCACATGGCGCAACTTTCAAAACTTCTCATTAGTCCATGTCACCACGATTAAGTAGACCTTTGAATTATAAAACGTATTTCCAAGATAAAAAGAGGACTTCGCAACCCAATCCAAAAAGAGGCATCTTACACGTCCAACCTTTTTTAATCACACATCCAAAGTTGCGGACAAAAAAATTGGATATTCAACAAAAACATCCACATGTTCTTAAAATAGCCTCCTTTCATAACATTTTAAGTCTACAGAAAAAAAATATGAAATCCCGTTGATAACCCATGGCACTACACGAACAAAATCTTCTCCTGATTAAAAAAGGACAAACATCCGTCGCTAACAAATAAAATAAAATAAAATCATCTCCCTTGGTTCCTATACATGGCCACTGACTCCACCATCCCTTTAGTGGTGGCGATTTCTCTCAACGAAGGATGTCCCCAACTCCTAATTTCCATCAAGTGTGATCTCTTACCCGCATAGCTATTAGTGAACCACAAAGCAACCCGAAGGTTGTGAGGGATGATGAGTGACTGAGTGCAACCCCAAGGTGGCGATCGATCTTCCACGTTGCTAGTGTCGCCGCATCTCCCTCCATACACCCCCGGCTTCAAAGTACACCAATGTTTCTGATATAAAAAGCAAAAGTATCAAATACAACCTCTAACATGCTCTTCTTGGCTTCATCTTCTAAAGAAACTGCAATCTAACAGTCTATACTACTAATAAAAGATCAAACAAGAACTTCTCTAAGTACACACAACTATTACACCCACAAAAAACAAACACAAATCACCACCACACAATTAGTCAACAAATTGCAATCTAACGGCCTTCCACCATCCATGCACCACGACGGTGTGCAGTTACCAAATTCACCAAAGGCTGACCGTGCTCCACCTCCTTACAGCGAGCAAACAAAAATAGATCCAACTGTTGCACCTCCCCGCAAAAAAAAAAGAAAAACGAGCCAATCAACTACAGAAATTTAGCCACAATTAACGGCAACTAACACGTCCTCCTCACACCATACACCGCAGCCACCCACCCTGTCCTGCACCATCGTCGTTGCCTCCGCCTGCCCCTCCCCGTCCGCCTCCGCCTCCCCCTTCCCCTCCCCGTACGCCTCCGCCTCCGCCGCCGTAGCGAACTGTTGCCGCGAGCAGCGTCGCCATCACCAGCGGAGGATGACCGCATCTCTTCTTGCCCCGCTCGCCCCCGTCCTGCGCACGGCCGCCGCCACTCCACTCGCCCGGCTCGCCGACGTCCCCACCCCGCGCACGACTGTCGCTGCTCCGCTCGCCCCGTTTCGCGTGCCCCGCACGGCCGCCGCCGCTCCGCTCGCCCTGCTCCGCGCGCCCCGCACGGCCATCGCCGCTTCGCTCGCCCCGCGCCGCCAAGGATAGGGGCGAGGCGCAGGGCACCGACCGCGACGTTGCGGTGAGCACCCCGGACGCTGGTCGACCAAGAGCAGCACGCCCCCGACACCTGCTGCTGACTGCCATCGCGGACGCCGGCGTCATTGGATTGCTGGCTGTCCTCATACGTATACTGAATAAATACTACCGTGAGCCACCTTTTGTCATGGCCGACATCTATGGACAGCAGTACACCGGATCGTTGCATTTGAGCCTAACCGTCTACGCACCACCTAGGGAACTTCCCTGGTCAGCCAAATCCTTGTTCTTCACTGGCCGTTGGTAAGGGAAAGCACCGAGCTCTCCTTCGATACTCCCGCTAATGTCAACAAGCAGGCAGCGGAGGCCTCGGCCACCTTGCCATGCATCAGTTTGTAACTTTTTAGTCAGTCAGCGATTGGCAAGTGCTTGTGGAAATGCCTTAACGGGCTAATGATTGAATTTTTTATGTAGGGGCTGATGAAGCACACAAAAGGAATAAGAGGCATATGATGTTCTGTTGTACCCAGGTTCGTCGTTGCCGCCGAATGGATACGCCCGAAAAGTTTCCCTTCACATATGGTCTACCGTCTCAAGAATTGTTTTTCTATTTAAATCATCCTCTTGCAACTGAAAATAGGAGCCCTAAATCTGGTTGTTATACAAGTAAACTAATATAAAGGTTTGAATCTGCATAATTGTAAGCTATCAACATGTCAGTATTCAATGGAATTTTTTCTTTAGCGTGGTCTCGCACACTTGCAAGTTGCAACCTGCCAAAACACTCATGAGAATATCCAGAAGCAGAATTGGGGTTCGTTTCATTTCCTCAATTATCACATGTCTTGTCATTGGATTTGAATCTAATAGAGTTATATCATACATCTAAAGCTCTTACTAAAGCCTGTCTATTTGAATAGTTCCTACTATTTTTTGGTTCTCAATTTATGCAGACATCTGCAGATATTTTGGCCGGAAAGCATGCATGCTTGTGCTTCTCATGTTACTAGCTAATAAATGCATCGAGTCATGTGCTATAGTGACATAGTACCATTAGTATATCAACATGTGTTGTAAGAAATGTGTTCATCCCCTGATATATTTTTTCCTAAAATTTTGCATAGAGATACATTTTTGGTTTCATGGGTCGAAGCCAGCTTGGTGAGTTTGCTCACATACTGAAATTTATTTACAAGACATTATAATTGTTTGGGCACTATGCATGGGAGAAGTGTGCATTTCGGTAAGAAATTATATAATTGATGCAAAGATGTGTGATATTTGTTTTAAAAAAATGTTTATTTATGAAGAGTGACGTTTCAAATTATTTGCACGAGGCAAAAATTAGGTATTATACACAGAGTTGAGGAGTATTCCTATATGGTAATATGAGTTTATGGTTAGCTAACTAATTAAGTGGCAACTAGGGCAAAGAGGAACCGTGCCATTTTTCTGTGTTTTTTATAGTATCACACAGCGATGCTAATGGAGGTTGAAATGTAAATTCTCATGGATGCATGTCTATATATTTGGTTCTTTCAAAAAGATCATCCGCAACATTAAGCTAGCAAGGACAATAGAGCTATAGTACATATACACAGGGTTGAGCAGCATATGCTAATATGAGTGTGCTTCGCCAGCTATTTTTAACCTTGCTTTTTTGTGTTTTTTGACAGTATGACATTGTGATGGTAATGCAGGTTGAGATGTAGATTGGGATGTGATTCTTTTTTCCATATTGTTGAAAAATAAAGAGCCCAGTAGTAGGGATTCAATTCACTCTGTTTTGGATGCAAATATGATACACTTTTAGAGACCACACATCTTGCCAAGGAGAAGAAAGGCATGTCCTATAGTTGAGCCTCGAGCTGTACCAACTCGCCTGCATTGGGAAAAATATCAAACAGACTTCTTCGGGAAGTTCTGCCGGCATGCTGAATTTTCGGATTACTATGGTTTTGAAAAAACTTTGCTGCCAATCTAAGCATGAGTTACTTTGGTTTTAAACCCTGATGATGAAATTTTCAAAGCATCTTAGCATTTATTTTTGTGTATTAATGTATTTAAAAGGTGATGCTTTCTGTCCATTGTTGATTCACAGTCCCATGTTTTTTCGCTTCAACGACCAAATGAGTCAGATTTACACGGATGCTCCTCATGTGTCAATGAACCTATGAAGGTGGATGATGGTTCTGTAGCCATGACAACATTTACATCATATTTTGAGTATCTATGCTTATGGTTCTTAAAACGTATGAAGTTCTTGTTTTCTCTCTACATTGCTGATAGAAATTCGAAAGCAAGAATACTAATATTATTGTGTGCAGTTTATGCTGATGATATCATATGCTTAGAAAACCTACAAAATCTGTAGTCCAGCATATGGTGTTGCTTCTATCATAACATCCATTGGTACATGACATAAACATCTCAGACCACTTTTTTGCAATGCCAACTTGTTATCTTTAATTGTAATTTTAATCCTTTGGGAATTTAGGATGCAAGGCATAGTATTTCATCAAAGATGATTTTTGGCTTGAACGCAGAGGTGTGATTTTTAGGCTGGAAGAAACTTCATCCATATGTGTTGGCCCACGAATAATTTATCATATTTGTACAATGATTTGGATATACTGGAGATGTTTACTTGAACAAGTATGTTATCTTCCTTTATTATCCACATAGTGGTTCTAACAATACTTATGAGACAAATTTTGTGGAACATGTTCTAACAATATCTTCAGGTAGAAACTCTGTTGCAGCGAATGTTATCATTTCCTACAGAAAGACAGATCGTTGGCTGCCATGAACTATTCCGGCTGGATGTGGTGTAGCTAACACACACACACGAAACACTTTGAGGTACGTGCATATCTATATTGCAACACTTTAGGACCTAATGAAAGTAGGATGGACAGGAAAACATGTCGTGTTTAATTCCAACAAGCGATGGTGTGCTAGACGATGGAGATAATTTTTCGTTCACCGTTCATCAGATCTTTCAGACTTCCAACTGCTTATTCAGGTGAAGCACTACTTCTACATTTCTTCTCTTTTTAGCTAAGCCATCAAGATAGCTTGCAGTTCAATGTTGTGATGACATTTTGATGCTTCTTCCCAATATGAAAGTTTGCAATATATACCTTGCCGTTGGTAGGGCTGGCTGGCGAGGGTTGTGATTTTGACGGTTGTTGTCAACGTTGAGCACTATACTATTCATGTGTTCAGTTACGACATACTAGCTTATGTAATCAATCATTTCTAAGCCAATTTTATTATAAATTATGGCACAAAAATGACGCTTGTAATTATGTTATTTGTTATTTCTCAAATCAGTTGACAATTTTTTTTCCATATTCATGAAACTCGATATCTGACAGTCAATTAGATTGATCAATATTTATTTTGCATCGAGATCAATCGGCACATGTTTCAGTCACTCGGTGTCGCCCGCTTTCTTACAATTGTTGATGAAAATTTGATTTCAATTTGCATCTTATATTTTTTTTATGTTCCTCTTTCCTTCATTATGTTATCATATGTTGCAATAACATGTAATTTTTGGTTTGTGAAGTATCAACGTAGGTATGGCATCACCGCCCCCTCCTACCCACATACCCTTTGTCGCTAGGATCGCATTCCAGCAGTAGCAAATGTCACATGTGATGGCCTCACGGAGCCACGCCGGTGCTGGAGGCCTCTTGTCTCTTCGGACGCCAAAGATGTGCATGAACAATAACCCTACCAGCAGTATGTGTGTACGTCATCAAGCTCCTAATTATCCATGATCCAGGTGTTGTAGTCATCCTTCTTATGAGTTGTGTGAAAGCATGATAGTAGGTTTTAGTTTATAATCATGAATGTAAATCTCATATCTGGACAAATATACCTTGAACATGCTTAAAGTATATGGTCAAAGTTTGTATTGAATGTCACACATCATGTGTTTTATTAAAAATTATACAATTCTTTGTACTGCTTTGAATAATGATTTTCAAAACAATCTCTAGAAAGCTAGCTTGAATGATCATGTGTAATTAAATCCATATATTAGTTTGGAGTACCTGAATCCATATATATTATTCATTGTTTCTATCCAATGTTTCAGTTCTGAGCTACTTGGAAGTAATTTTACTATTCAATTATCTTGGGTGAGGTTACCAATGGAGCACCAGCGATAGCCATTGTGGAGTTGGAGAAATATTTTGGGTTGGTTTTTAGAGAAGGTAATTTATCATGTTTGTTCATATGTATCTCTACTGAAATTTCCATCTCAGAGAATACCATATGATGCTCATACCAAGTCATGACTAGATTTGAAATTCTGAAGAATCCCATAGATAATTTTAGGGATGGCATCAACTTGAAGTGAAGATGATATGTTTTGGTCATAACATTGAAACAAGACCAGAAGACGCACATGAGACCTCACCCAAACTAAAGGTGGTAGCAATGGGAGGCGCGTGTCATAGCTCTTTTGAGCTAAGGATCACTTTGGTCAGGAGGTTTGGGGAAGCGAGATGGTGAATCTTGTCAGTAAGCCATGGCGGTGGCCATCTCGGGAATGCTATAGTTTGGTTACCAGAAGTGTTCACTCATCCCCGGTCTTATTGTATATAAGTTTTGAGGAAACAAGAGGTACACCTACTGGTTACTGTCGAAAATAATTCATTCATTCAACGCACATTATGTGTTTATTTCATACATGCAGTGCCTTGTCGGGGTATTTGGTTTTTAACTACATACACTGATTGTGCGATGGAAAACTATATTTTCCTATACCTCAGGTGAGTATTTACACCATGCTTATTTGTATACACATTACACATACAAACTTGTTATAACAATGTTGTCTAATGCATATGTAGGATTGTTTTGAACTGAGGAAGCGATTTTTGGTGCATATTTTAAAGTATAAAGAAAATGAATCTCAAAACAATATCCCATACATTGAAGGAAGCATCATAGATCGCATCTATAGATGGACTTTCATTCCTTCAAAAGATGGACCATCAAGACGTGCTTAGTCCTGGTTTTTAAAATATATTTTTGTAACAATTATAATACAATTATTATGTGATCTTAAATTTTTTGCGGAGACATGTTTCTGGATCATATGTTACGCACGTTCTCATATTATTTTATATAAGACACCGATAGATTGCTCGATGAAAAAACTCAAATATGTTTTACTATAGATTATGATATGTGTGTTGGATCACAAATATGTCACAATTTTTAAAATATAATTTGAGTGACATAATAACATTTTGTACCGTCTGAAAAAATCAGAAATTATTTTACTATGATACCATATGAACCATTTTTTTGAGACGTGCGTTGCACGTGCATGCTTACTAGTGAAAATAATGGATTAATGGTCGATGCAACGTAGGATGAGGTATACCGATGCTGGTCTAAAGTAGATCATGCAGTTGTGGTAATTGGTAAAGTGCCCCTTGAGAACAATTAGTGGACAAGAAGCACAAAGATTTATCTATGTGATGTCGTCCAATTCATCATTACTTTTCCAACTCCACATAAAAAGTAAGACTATCATGATATTTGAGGAGCGTGCTACTTTATTTTTAGAACTTCAGACCTATCATGATATTTGTCAACTCATAAAAAACCAAAATTCCAATCAAGATAAATATTGCTATGTATATGGCTATCCATGAGCACGCTTTACCCAATTATGTTGTATAGTACCAAACTAGATTCAACTACATTCCATGTCGCCAAAGTGCAACGTAGTGGTGTGGTGATGCAAACATGTTGAATCGCTCGTGGTGTCGATTAGTATTATGCATGAGCATAATACAATTATTTTCACAAATATGATGCGTTGGCGACATTTGTCAATTACATGGATTCACACGTTCTTTCCAATTTTAGATTGCTAATATGTATCTGCGAATATAGTACCTCTATGCATGTCTTTTGTTTTCTTCGAACAAGGAGAAAATTAGCTATCAAAACAACTTTAAATACATATAAATTACTGAACTAACAAGAAAATATGGATGTATGATGCACCACAAACATTTCATATAAACACAAGATTATCTATGCGATGTAGATATTTGTATAGTATGGATAGAAAAAAATCCATCCGGATTAATCATAAAGAAAATTCTTGACGACTTTGTTGGTTGAGACAAAAACTTAAAATCTGAATAATCTAGGGTGTTTATAGTAATGAGATTATACAACACTTTTTTTATATATGTATATTATTTGCTATGATATCGGGTACGTTGACAGAAACCGTGCATGCATGTTTCCATCATTATGTAGAAACAAAATTTTCGCAATTCTATCATGATTCCTTGGCAACAAAGGAACATATATCTTTTCAACGTATGGTAAGAATGAAAGACATATGCAAGCAAAAATCATATTCATACATTTTAGGAGATGATTATATGATACGTACAATGACATTTTTCCTTTGTAGAACACATATACCCTTATATAACCCATAAATAGTGCCAAACCATTTAACATTATTGAACCCTATGTCCAACAAAGTCAAACATGTATGCGAAAGAGTAATAACCAATATCAACATATTCATTTTATTCTTCAACATTTCTAATTGATAACAACTTTGTTGGAACTAACATATAAAGTGCTAGCCCGTGCACCTGCATGGGTTAATGACTAGTGGTTTTAAACCCCTTTTCGCGACTTATTTTTAAACCGTCATCTTGCTTGTGTGGGTGGGGGTGTGGTATCCCATACGATACCGATAAATCATCATCGATGCCTACATCAGGTCACACATGCCGCAAAAAACGTAACGTGTGTGTTTTGGAGCGCCATCACAAACAAACATATTGTACAAGTTGTGTCAGATGTGCTTAGCATCGCACACAGGGAATCCCAAAGATACGTTTCCGTTCGTATTGTACATCACACACAATTTTCTGCATAACGTTGTCTCTGATAGGGGTGGCTATCACAAACGGTGCCTAGAAGAAACTGTTTGGCATAGGCTTTCCATCACACACAATTTTTATGTCGAAATGTTTGTGAAAGGGTGGCCTAATGCACACAGTTGTCATTCAGAAGTCGTGTGTGATTGATGCTTGTTGAAAGGATTGATATAGTTGACTAGAGGGGGGAGGGGGGGGGGGTGAATATGCAACTAACAAATTTTAAGCTTTTCTTTAAACAAACTAGGTTTAGAAACAAATAGGTTGTCTAGATATGCAACTAGGTGAGAAACCCATATGATGCTAACAACAACAATAATAAGTAATGCGTAAATACAAGTAATGGTAAGAAATAACCACAAGTGGAAGTGATGAAGACAAGGATGTGTTTTCGAAGCTCCTTCCCTTTGAAGGGAAGTACATCTTCGTTGGAGCGGTGTGGAGGCACAATTCTCCCCAAGATGCCAGTGAGGCCACCATATTCTCCTCATGTCGTCACACAATGCGTGGTTCCGTGATTCCACTAAGTGGTGCCCTTGAAGGTGGCAACCAGATGTTTACACTAAGGTTGGGGCTGTCTCCACAACTCAATTGGAGGCTCCCAATAAAATCATGGAGCTTCACCACAATGGAATGTGGCTCCGAGGTGACCTCTTCCGTCTAGGGTGTTAAAACACCTAAGAGTAAGAAAATCCACACAAGAACTTGGGGGATTCAATTTTCCTTTGGTGGAAGTTTAGATCTAGGTCTCCTCCTTCAATCCCTAGCAAGACGACAAGTTTAGGTGGCTAGGGAGAGAGATCGGGCGAGAAAACTTCAGTGCATCAATGGTGGAGAGAGAGAGGTGAGAGATAAGCAGGAGTAAGAAGAAAACCCTCCTTATATAGGCCCCCAGATTTCTAACCGTTATAGCCTTTTTTGCAATGGGTGGTACAACCTGTTGGCAGACCGGTACAATCACTGTTCCTATATTAGCGGAAAAACCGGTCAACCACCGCCCTACAACCGGGCCAAAATAGAAAGTTGGCCCTGAGGTGCCACAAGCCACGGCCGCTGGGCGTGGCTAAGTCCCAAGCGGTACAACCACTTGGAACACCAGTAGTACCAGCTATAATTAATATAGCGGTACAATCGGGCTGTTGGAAATATGCCCTAGAGGCAATAATAAAATGGTTATTATCATATTTCCTTGTTCATGATAATCGTCCATTGTTCATGCTATAATTGTATTAATAGGAAACAGTAATACATGTGTGAATAAATAGATCACAATGTGTCCCTAGCAAGCCTCTAGTTGGCTAGCTCGTTGATCAATAGATGATCATGGTTTCCTGATCATGGGCATTAGATGTCATTGATAATGGGATCACATCATTGGGAGAATGATGTGATGGACAAAACCCAATCCTAAGCATAGCACTAGATCGTATTGTTCGTATGCTAAAGCTTTTCTAATGTCAAGTGTCTTTTCCTTCGACCGTGAGATTGTGCAACTCCCGGATACCGTAGGAGTGCTTTGGGTGTATCAAACGTCACAACGTAACTGGGTGACTATAAAGGTGGACTACGGGTACCTCTGAAAGTGTCTGTTGGGTTGGTACGAATCGAGATCGGGATTTGTCACTCCGCGTGACGAAGATGTATCTCTGGGCCCACTCGGTAGATCATCATCATGAGATCAATATGACTAAGGAGTTAGTCACATGATGACGTGCTACGGAACGAGTAAAGAGACTTACCGGTAACGAGATTGAACAAGGTATAGGTATACCGACGATCGAATCTCGGGCAAGTTCTATACCGACAGACAAAGGGAATTGTATACGGGATTGATTGAATCCTTGACATCGTGGTTCATCCAATGAGATCATCAAGGAGCAAGTGGGAGCCACCATGGGTATCCAGACCCCGCTGATGGTTATTGGTCAGAGAGGTGTCTCGGTCATGTCTGCTTGTCTCCCGAACCCGTAGGGTCTACACACTTATGGTTCGATGACGCTAGGGTTTTACGGAATTGTTATACGAGGTTATCGAAAGTTTTTTGGAGTCCTGGATGAGATTCCGGACATCACGAGGAGCTCCAGAATGGTCCGGAGGTAAAGATTGATATATAGGACGGATGGTTTTGGACACCGAAAGTGTTTCAGGCGTCGTCGGTAACATACCGGGACCACCGGGACCACCAGAAGTGGCCTCGGGGGTCAACCGGAAGGGGGCCACCACCCCGAGAGGCTAGATGGGCCATTTGTGGGAGGGAACCAGCCCCTAGGTGGGCTGGTGCGCCCCCCACACTCAGCCCATGGCGCAAGAAGAGGGGAGAGGGGGGAAACCCTGGTGCAGGTGGGCCTAAGACCCACCAAAAGGGTGCGCCACCCCTCCTCCCCTCCTGGCCGCCGCACCTCCTCCCATCTAGGGCTGCCGCCCCGCCCAGGAGAGGGAAACCCTCAGGAGGGCGCAGCCCCTCCCTCCTCCTATATATAGTGGGCACTTTTGGCTGTTGGAGACACCAAACTTCCTCTCCCTCGGCGTAGCCCTGATCTTCCTTCTCCTCCTCTCTGCCGGTGCTTGGCGAAGCCCTGCCGGGAGACCTCGTCTCTCCATCGACGCCACGCCGTCGTGCTGCCGGAGATCTTCCCCAACCTCTCCCTCCTCCTTGCTGGATCAAGGTGCGGGAGACGTCACCGGGCTGCACATGTGTTGAACGCGGAGGTGCCGTGGTTCGACACTAGATCAAAATCACACCGCGAGTACGACTCCATCAACTGTGTTCTAGCAATGCTTCCGCTTAGCAATCTTCAGAGGTATGAAGATGCACTCACCCCTCTCTCGTTGCTGGTCTCTCCATAGGAAGATCTGAATATGGCGTAGGAAAATTTTGAATTTATGCTACGTTACCCTACACGGGCCACCACCGCCCAACTACTATAGCAAAACAGAGCCGTGACCGGTTGTGGACCGGTGCAAGGCCGGTACAACCGCCCAGCAGTTGAGCGGTACAACCACCCATAGCAGCGGTACAGCCAGCCAGTTAGAAAAACAGGGGCTTCTCTCTCAATGATGCGATGGAACAAGATGGGTGCAAAAGTGTGTGAGAAGAATTGATTCACCCATAGACTTCCAATGTGGATTCCCTCTTGATACTACGGGATCCCTACAGCCAAAGAGAATAAACACATAGGGAACACGTCTTCGATCTTTTCCATTTAGAGGGAACACCTAATTGTCTTGTGTCTAACATATGATAAGTGCATACTTGACACCCGGTTAGATAACATAGTGAGTTGTCATCATCACCAAAACACTTAAGCAGGAGAATGCCCTTACAATCTCCCCCTTTTTGGTGGATGATGAAAACAACACGATTTTCATAGATGGTCTCTAAAGTAGAAGCGGAGCTCCCCCTCGCAGTGTGCCTCGGATGAGACAGAAACAGGAACTGGAGCTCCCCCTAGTTTTAGAGACCATCCAGAGGGTACATAGAGAAACTTAACATTAATGAGCATATGTACGATATAACGAGTAGAGCTTTAAATGATACAGGTAATAATAAACAAAGTCTCCAGAGAAACGCAAATAGTCTCCACACGATAGGTTCAAGACCAACTAACAAGCAAATAAGAGTTCAACTAGAAAAACAAAACGAAAGATACGAGGAAATGACAGCCAGAGCCCCCATGCAAATCCCGTCATGATATAGCTCTCTCCCCCTTTGGCATCAGGACACCAAAAAGGAAAAGAGTGATGCTATTACCTAGGTGCTCAGTAAAGCTCATCAGATCCGTCAGACTCCTCGGAATCAACATTAGTAGACTCATCATCACCATTACCATCATCACTATCAGACACATCCGGAGCAGCAGCAGTAGTGGAGGTAGTAGTCTGACCCGAGACCTCGTCATCTGTCCAAGTTCTATGACCATAGATCTACTTCTCCTCAGGGGCGATGGACTTCTCGGAACAATTGGTAGCCTCAAGCTTGAGAGCCCTCATAATTTGGATCTGTCTGCGCCTAGCAAGATTCTCGTTGATATGGGCTACATAGAGCTTTTGCTGAACATGAGCTTGGAGGGAGAAAGTCTTCTTTAACTTATCTGAGAACTTGGAGACCCAAGATGGCTTGCCAGCCGCAGGATGCTCAAAGTCACTATCACTGGAAGTAGCAAAAACATCCTCACGTGTGTCCTTGGGGAAGCGAGGAGCAGCATGCTTCTTCTTTCGGAGTTTCTTGACCTCATGCTCAGTGAGATTCTCAAGAGAAGAAAGAGGCTCGCCAGGACTACAAACTTCCCACATAGAATTGAGGAAGCATATATGAATGGAGCATACTTGGGGACCAACTTGTAGTGAACCATGGAGGAGAGCTCGTGCCATAACCATTTGGAAGCATCAAATGTGGCTCGAGTGCCAGCCATCTCCGGCATAGCAACAAGTAGATCAAGGAAGTAACCATGAATCTCATCTTCATTGTCCACCTCAGGCAGGAGAACATTCCGGAAAACACGGTGCATGATATCATAAACCGGAAGTATGTCCTCAGAGGAGCCAACAATCCCATGTCCGGGAATGTATAAGGGAGCAAGCTTCACCTTATCCATCGTATGAGCCTGATCATGAGGACGAATGTCGCCCTTCCCAGCGAGACCGGTATCATCATACCCAAGAGCATTGCAGAAGGCACGCCATGGGACCTCGAAATGCTCATCATGACACATGAAGGCAAGGGTGTGAGCGTCATCAGTGCCAAAGTTAACCGTGTCATAGAACTGGTGAATGAGATGCACATCAAAGGGACAATCGAGTGTCATGAGGTTGAGCAAGTCAAATTCGTCACATATAGTATATGCTTCTCCAAAATAGTCCATGCCGTTCTTCCAGTGCTTAATGTCAATAGTTCACTCCTTGGAAAACTTGTTATTGTGAACTATTGAGAGGATTGTACGCAAAAACAAGAATATATCATGTATGCAAAGTAAAACAAAGAAGCAGTGGCATGGGACCCAGGCATGCCGGTTGTACTGGTCACCGGAGCGGTTGAACCACATGAGCGGTTGGATAGCTGATGCAAGCGGTTGAACCGCTGTCTTAGGGAGTCTGGTACATCCGGATATGAGCCCGATGCCAGTGATTCTAGGTACTACAACATAACTGATAGGAATCATATATAGGATCTCCTCCTATCAATAGTTTGTCCAAAAATGCGGGATCATGCCCTACGAACAAGTTAATCCAAGGAGAGGATCCAAAATCAAGAAGAAAGAAGGGCATTACCAGCGTCCATTGGAGGAGATCAAGGAAGGGAGGCCCTCCACGGAGCGAATCCGAGGGGAGGCACCAGATCCGGGCGTTGGAGGCACTCCGACGTGGTGGTGACGACGGCAGGCGACGAGGTCACCCAGGGGAGGAGTTGGGCACGAAGGGGAAACTGAGTACCCCTTTGGCATGGCCCTCTTTTTAAGTGCCGGTTTCCGCAGCCGATTGTACCGCTCCGAGGAACAGTTGTACCGGCCCAATACAACCTGGGAATTAGCGGTAGAACCGCAATTTCACACCGGTTGTAACGCTGGGGTGGGACAACGGGTGATTAGCGGTTGTACCGCTGTTGACACCGATTGTACTGCCCTTCCTTAGTGTTAGGGCATCTTTTGTTCTAAGTAGTTTTGGTGATTGATGACAACACCTCTGCAGACTAATCGTGTGCATTGAGCATTTCAGATAATACATCGCATGGCACAAGATGATTCGTCGCCCCTCGGTGTTTTGAAGCATGATGTTTCCTACGTTTCTCTTTGGTGGTTTTGAGTCGTAGGAAAGCCATACTATTAAGAGGGGGTACGCGCCGGAAAGGTTTGGGCGGAATCAACTCACACACACACACTTTTTCTTTCCACCACTTTCACTTTGCGGCAATGGAGCACCCGATTGTTCTATCCTCGCATTTGCAAAGGGTCCAGCGGTAGTAACGCTCAAGCTGAGCGGTAGTACCGCTCGCTAGAGGTAGTTCTGCTCCAGATGAGCGGTAGTACCGCTAGCTGAGTGGTAGTACCGCTACAGTCGAGCGGTAGTACCGCTTAGGGACGGTAGTACCTCCCTCTCTGAGCGATTGTACTTCGTCGGACTTTTTGCAAGTACTTTTCCAGCGGTGGTAGGCTCGGTAGTAGTATTTCTACTACCGTGGCTTTGAGTCTACGAAGCGGTAGTACCGCCCAGGTCTAGCGGTACTACTGCTGGGTCTTGCGGTAGTACCGCTCCCACCAGGCAGTAGTACCGTTGGGGCTTGCGGTAGTACCGCTTCCCCAAAGCTGTAGTACTGTGCTGAGCGTGCTGTTAGTGGGGGTAACGGTTGGATTTGTTCCCCCATTATATAAAGGGTTCTCCTACCTCAAGAACCCTACCTTTGACCCTCCAAGACTCCATTATTGCTCCCTAAGCTTATATGTGCCCGATCTCTCTCCCTAGCCAATCAAACTTGTTGATTTCCTAGGGATTGGTTCAGAAGGCCAAGATCTACACTTCCACCAAGAGAAAATTGATCCCCCCACTAATCCCTTCTGGATCTTGTTACACTTGGGTGTTTGAGCACCCTAGACGGTTGAGGTCACCTCGGAGCCACATTCCATTGTGGTGAAGCTCCGTGATCTTGTTGGGAGCCGCCAAGCTTTGTGTGGAGATAGCCCCAACCTTGTTTGTAAAGGTTCGGTCGCCGACTTCAAGGGCACCTATAGTGGAATCACGACACCTTGCATTGTGTGAGGGCGTGAGGAGAATACGGTGGCCCTAGTGGCTTATTGGGGAGCATTGTGCCTCCACACCGCTCCAACGGAGTCGTACTTCCTGTCAAAGGGAAGGACTTCAGTAACACGTCCTCGTCTTCATCGGTTCCATTTGCGGTTATCTCTTACCTTTACATTGTGTATGCTTTTGCTGTATTGTACTTCTTACTTGCTTTAGTGGTCATAGTAGGTAGCATCATATAGGTTGCTCACCTAGTTTTTATTTTAGAGAACCTTTATGTTGCTAACCCTAACTTGTTAAGAAAAGCTAAAAATTGGTAGTTGCCTATTCACCCCCCTCTAGTCAACCATATCGATCCTTTCAATTGGTATCAGAGCCACGTCTCTTTATTAAGGGTTTCACCACCCGAAGAGTATGGCTGACGATGAGGAGGGAGTCCATGGACCACCCGAGGCCATGGCCTTGAATTCGGTCACAAGGGACGACTTGAATGTGGCGATGGCCAACCTCAGGACGTCCTTGACGAACGAAGTCAAGACCATGTTTAAAGAGTTGCTTGAGGGGATTAAAAGTTCTCCCAAACCGGCGTTGGTGGTTAAACCTACCAACACGGAATCGGAGGTCAATTACTCCAAGGAAGCGGCTAAAGGTATGCATCCTTCTTGCCCTCTCGACAATAATGGGACTGGAACCTTTGCCTCGGTTCCACCTCCCCCGGTCTATGGAGGACCGGTTCCTACACCGCGTATCAATAATCTTGGTCCTCCTCCTAAGCTTGTTAAGGGTGAGTTTGCTAACTGGGTGTTTTGCATTAAGTCCCATTTGAATCACAGCTCAACAAACTTATGAGGAATCATTGAGCAAGGCTACTATCCGCACGACCCAAGCAACCTCATTCCAAGAGAAGAAGCGGACAATCAATATAATCACTCCGCATTATTCATTCTTCACTCCGTAGTGCCTCCTAATGATCTTCCTCACTTGCGCCCCTTCACTCGGGCTAAGGATTGTTGGGAGCACATCATGGTGCTGTATAAGGGAAGCTCAAGCATTCAATGGTCCAACTATGAAGTGGTTCTTGATGAGGCCAATGAGTTTGTGATGAAGGAAGATGAGGACCCTCGAGATCTCTATCGAAGGGTGATTGTTATTGCTGTTGCTCTCAAGGATCATGGAAGCAAGGATGTGGATGACACATGGATCAAGGGCAAGTTTCTCAAGGCCATCATGCCATTCAACAAAACTATGTCTTTCGTCATTCGCCAACGGCCAGATTTCCACTCCTTGTCCTCGAGTGAAGTGTTGGATGAATGCATTGCGATGACTATCATGAACAAGACTGCTGATAATGCTCTTGCTCGCGTTCGGTCAAAGACAGCTTCACCCAACCTTGCCTTAAAAGCCAAGGCTGCTTCTGAAGAAGAAGAAGAGGAAGAGGAAGAGGACGGCTTCCCTGAAGACACTAAGTATGCCTATCACGAGCACATGGCTCTTGCGTCCAGGCAATTCTTGGGCAACAAGAGAAACTCGAGGCCCAATTTCTCTAAGAATAACTCAAGTGGGTCCAAGACCAAGCAGCGTGTGAGGACATGCTATAACTGCGGCAATGTGAGTCACTTCGTGGCAGTTGTCCCTATGAGAAGAGGGAAGACAACGGTGGCAAGCTCAATCGCAAAGACAAAGTCAAGTCTTTCCCAAACAAGAACAACTTTGTCAAGAAACCCCATCCAAAGGGTATGGTGGCACTTGAAGAGTACACCTCCGATGATGACGATGATGATACGGTGGCTACGGCTACTGTAGCCATTGCCACCTCCTCTCCCAAGGTGTCTCCCTTCCGTGCCCCCAACGATAACCGCATCGCCAAATGCCTTATGGCCAAAGGTATCGATCAGGTAACATCCATCATTAAGACCACCATCACTACCGCTCTTTCATTGTTAAACTGTGTTAATGATGGTGATGTTGTGGAACTTAATGAGCATGATTTTGAAAAATTTCTGTGTAAAATCAAAGGAGAGTCCAAGAAGCACTTTGTTGCTCTTTCGGAACAACTGGGTGAGGCTAATGACCTCCTCGAGTCTCATGAGGAGACTATCTCCGAGATGGAAGGACATAGTCGTGACTATGCCGATGAGATTGCTGAATTATCTATTGCTCAAGAATAAGAGCGCAGTCTTCGTTTGGCTCTTGAGGAGTAACACATCAATGATTGTGCTAAATTACAAAAGGAGCTAGATCAGGCTATTGTCCTTACACGTGTGCTTAAGTCTGAAAAGGCTGCACTTGGGGTTGGCCATGGCAGACTCAAGGAGGAGTTTGATACACTTGACAAGGCCCACAAGGTCTTGAAAGGTGCTCATTTCTCCCTCAAAGAGTCTCATGATCAACTCCAAGCAAAGCTTACCAAGGAGATCTCTACCTGTCCTCCTTTTGTTATAATTGATAATGCTTGTGCAACTAACCCTTGGTGTGAGCATGTAAATATTATAGAGGAAAATGCTAAGTTGAAGGATCAACTTGAGAAGGGCCTTGTGTCATGCATCCAAGGCAAGAAGAACCTAAACAGCCTTTTGAGTAATCAAAAGGGAGTTGTAGGAAAGGAGGGACTTGGACTTACATCCAAGTCGAAAAGAAAAAGGAAGAACAGGAACAAACGATCCCCTACCCTCATGGACATATTGACATGAGCTAATGAAGGGCCTTGTGCTAATGAATGTGAGTTTTGCCAGAGATCGTGTTTGGAGTGCTTGTATTGAAGGGAAGATTCATCAGACTACTCATTGTCCCACGACTCTCATTTACACTAAGAGGCCCTTGGAGCTCCTTCATATGGATCTTTTTGGTCCTCCATCTTTTGATAGTCATGGGGGCAGAAAGTACTGCTTGGTGATTGTTGATGATTACTCAAGATACACTTGGGTATATTTCTTCAAGAGGAAGAGTGAGACTCAACAAACCGTCATCAACTTTGCTAATGAAGCTCAACGTCAACATGAAGCAAAGATTTTGATGATTAGAAGTTACAACGACACCAAGTTCGAGAACTACACCTTGGATGAGTTTTTTAGTGATGAGGGGATCAAGCATCAATATTCAGCACCATACACCCCTTGACAAAATGGTGTGGTCGAGAGGAAGAACCAGACGTTGATGGACCCGGCAAGAACAATGATGGCGGAATTCAAATCTCTGTACAACTTTTGGGCCAAAGCCATCAACACAACATGTCATGCATCCAATTGGCTCTATATCCGCAAAGGCTTAAACAAGACTTGATAACCCACAAGTATAGGGGATCACAACAGTTTTCAAGGGTAGAGTATTCAACCCAAATTTGTTGATTCGACACAAGGGGAAGCCAAAGAATATTCTCGAGTATTAGCAGTTGAGTTGTCAATTTAACCACACCTGAAAGACTTAGTATCTACAGCAAAGTAGTGTGATAGCAACAGTAACAGTAGCAGCAACGACAGTAATAGCGGCAAAGTAACAGTAGCAGCGGTGACAGCAGTAGAGGCAAAGTAACAGTAGCAGTAGTGACAGCAGTAGCGACAAAGCAACATAGCAAGGACCAGTAGGAAAACTCATAGGCAGTGGATCGGTGATGGACAATTATGCCGGATGATATTCATCATGCAACACTTATAACACAAAGAGATATGTAACTAGCTCCAGTTCGTCAATGTAATGTAGGCATGTATTCCGTATATAGTCATACGTGCTTAGGGAAAAGAACTTGCATGCCATCTATTGTCCATCCCTCCGGTGGCAGCGGGGTCCTAATGGAAACTACGGGATATTAAGGTTCTCCTTTTAATAGAGAACCGGAAGAAAGCATTAGCACTTAGTGAATACATGAACTCCTCATACTATGGTCATCTCCGGGAGTGGTTCCAGATATTGTCACTCCGGGGTTGCCGGGTCATAACACATAGTAGGTGACTACAACTTGCAAGATAGGATCAAGAAAACACAATATTGACGAGAACATAATAGGTTCAGATCTGAAATCATGGCACTCGGGCCCTAGTGACAAGCATTAAGCATGTCAAAGTAGCAGCAACATCAATCTCAGAACATAGTGGATACTAGGGATCAATCCTCATGAAAACTAACTCGATTACATGATAGATCTCATCCAACCCATCACCGTCTGATACTCTGCAATGTATCTATATTTTTTTATGGTTTCATGCTATTCTCTTGTCAAAATTTGGACGTTTTGTATGCCTTTTATATCTTTTTTGAGACTAACTTATTAACTCAGTGCCAAGTGCCAGTACGTGTTTTTTGTGTGTTTTTGACCCTTTTTAGAGGAGGATTTTAAACGGAGTCCAAACGGAATGAAACTTCCAAAAAGATTTTTTCTGAAACATAAGACGATCGGGAGACTTGAGAACCAAGGCACAGGGTCACCAGGGACCCCACAAGCCCCCTAGCCACGACCAATGGGGACCCATGCCTCCCAGGCTTGTGGGATCCCTAGGCCTCCTCTGCCCTAGGTCTTTCGCCTATATATTCCCTAAAATCCCAAAAAAATCTAGAGAGCCACGAAAACATCTTTCCGCCGTCGCAAGCTTCTGTCTCCGCAAGATACCATTTGGGGCACGTTCTAGTGCCCTGCCGGAGGGGGATTCGTATACGGAGGGCTTCTTGATAAACACCATGACCTCTCCGATGATGCGTGAGTAGTTCACCATAGACCTACGGGTCCATAGCTAGTAGCTAGATGGCTTCTTCTCTCTCTTGGATCTTCAATACAAAGTTCTCCATGATGTTCATGGAGATCTATCCGATGTAATCTTCTTTTGCGGTGTGTTTGTCGAGATCCGATGAATTGTGGATTTATGATCAGATTATCTATGAATCTTATTTGAGTTTCTTCTGATCTCTTATATGCACGATTTCATATCCTTGTATTTCTCTTCGAGTTGTGGGTTTTGTTTGGCCAGCTTGATCTATGATTCTTGCAATGGGAGAAGTGCTTGGTTTTGGGTTCATACCGTGCGGTGACCTCACCCAGTGACACAAGGGGTAGCGAGGCACGCATCGTGTTGTTGCCATCAAGGGTAAAAAGATGCGGTTTTCATCATGGATTTGAGTTTATCCCTCTACATCATGTCATCTTGCTTAAGGCATTACTCTGTTCGGCATGAACTCAATACACTAGATGCATGCTGGATAGCGGTCGATGTGTGGAGTAATAGTAGTAGATGCAGAAAGTATCGGTCTACCTGTCTCGGACTTGATGCCTATATGTATTATCATTGCCTTAGATATCGTCATGACTTTGTGCGGTTCTATCAATTGCTCGACAGTAATTTGTTCACCCACTGTAATATTTGCTATTTTGAGAGAAGCCTCTAGTGAACACAATGGCCCCCGGGTCTACTTCACATCATATTTTCAGCCTAACACTTTTACTTCCTTGCACTTTCCGCCTTCAGATCTCACCGTGCAATCAATCTTGTAGGGATTGACAACCCCTTTATAGCGTTGGGTGCAAGCTCTTTTGTGTTTGCGCAGATACTCTGGACTTGACGAGATTCTCCTACTAGATTGATACCTTGGTTCTCAAAATGAGGGAAATACTTACTCCTCATGTGCTGCATCACCCTTTCCTCTTCAAGGGAAAAACCAACGCAAGCAAGTCTCCGTCAACGTGTCAATTTCTGGCGCTGTTGTTTGCGAAATAGCACCGTCCAGCAAGCCTACGATGAGATTACTCACGAACGATGAAAAGCATCATGGAATTGGCGATGAAGGAAGGTTCGTGATGACAATGGTGACGATCTCCCCTTTCCGGAGCCCAGAACGGACTCCAGATCTGCCCTCCAGAGGAAGAACAGGTGGTGGCGGCGCCTCCGTATCGTAAAACGCGATGAACTCTTCTCCTTGATTTTTTTCCGGACGAAAGGGACTAAATAGAGCTGGAATTGGAGGCGGTGGAGCTCTCAGGGCCCAAAAGCCTCCTAGGCGCGGCCACGGGGGGGGGGGGGCTGGTGGGCTTGTGGGCTCCTCGCTCCACCCCTCCAGTTGATTCTTGCGCCAGTATTTTTTATATATTCCACAAAAAATCCTCGTAAATTTCCAGGTCATTCCGAGAACTTTTATTTCTGCGCAAAAACAACACCATGGCAATTCTGCTGAAAACAATGTTAGTCCGGGTTAGTTCCATTCAAATCATGCAAATTAGAGACCAAAACAAGGGCAAAAGAGTTTGGAAAAGTAGATACGACGGAGACGTGTCAACTCCACCAAGCTTAAAGCCTTGCTTGTCCTCAAGCAATTCGGTTGACAAACTGAAAGAGACAAAAGAAAAACTTTTACGAACTCTGTTTGATCTTGTTGTTGCAATTATGTCTAACTCATATTCAGATTTTCAGCAAGATCATAAGCAGACCACATAAGCAATGGCATTTAGGTCTCAAGAGGAACTCATATCAATGGCATAATCAACTAGCGAGCAATAATAAAAAGTTTCAAACGTCAACACTTCAATCAAAACAATCACGAAGCAGTATGAACAGATGGTATCTTGCTAGCTCTTTTTGAGACCGCAAAACAGAAATGCAGAGCACCTTCAAAGACCAAGGGTTGACTGGACATTGTAATTCATGGCAAAGAAGATCCAGTCATAGTCATACTCAATATCAGTTAAAAGCAAAGCAAAAAAATGACAGAGGTGCTCTCTAATTGGTGCTTTTGTAAGAAGAGGATGACTCAACAAAAACATAAATAGATAGGCCCTTCACAGAAGGAAGCATTGATTTGCAGAGGTGCCAGAGCTGAAGCTCCGAAGACAGAGATAAATAATTTTGGGTGGCATGCTTTCATTGTCAATGCGATGACCAAGAGTTTTCACCATCTTGCATGCTACACATACTATAGGCGGTTCCCAAACAGAAAAGTAAAGTTTTGAGTCCCCCACCACCGATCAATCACACTCCACGACTAGCCGAATACTCGGGTGCCGTCCATACCAACAACAGTCTAGGGGGAGTTTTGTTTGCAATTATCTTTTTGATTTGAGCATGGAACTGGGCATTCCAATTACCAGCCCCTTTCTCATGAGTGATAGTGAATAAACACATATCAAGGATAACACGCCTAGCATGGAAGATACTGATCGCCCCTTGTCACCATGTGAGCGGTTCGGGCATGCAAAACTGATTATTTCTTGAAGGTTTAGAGAGTGACACATGCAAATTTACTTGGAACGGAAGGTAGATACCGCATATAGGTAGGTATGGTGGACTCATATGGAACAACTTTTGGTTTATGGAAGTGGATGCACAAGCAGTATTCCCGCTAGTACATGTGAAGGCTAGCAAAAGACTAGGAAGGGACCAACTAGAGAGCTTCAAGAGTCATGAATATGCATTGAGATTAACCAACATTGAGTGCAAGCATGAGCAGGACATAAATCACCATAAACATGAATATCATAGAGGCTATGTTGATTTTGTTTCAATTACATGCATAAACATGCGCCAAGTCAAGCCACTTGAATCATTCAAAGGAGGATACCATCCTATCATACTACATCATAATCATCTCAAAATTCATGTTGGCATCCAAGACAAACCATTATAAGCTCCTAGCTAATTAAGCATGGCATCAGAAACTATGATATCTAAGTTGTCATTGCAAACATGTCTCTTTCACAACAAAGCTAAACTAGGAACGAAGAGCTAGTCATATTTACAAAAACAAAATAGATCGAGTTCATACCAGCTTTTCCAGGCTGAGTAACTTCATCATATATTGTCATTATTGCCTTTCACTTGCACGATGGAATGATGTGAACAATAATAAGAGTGCTTGTGCATTGGACTACGCTAGAATCTGCAAGCAAACAGAAAGGAGAAGACAAAGTAATATGGCTCTATGACAGATAAACAAATATGCATGCGAGAGCCACTAAACATTGTAACCATGGTCTTCTACCTTGACCCAAAGAAAAAGAAAGTTGTTTACACGGGAAAGCTCCCAACAAGCAAAAAAAACGGGAAATCTTTTTGGGTTTTCTCAAACTGGACAAACACACGAGAAGAAAGAGAGAACTTTTATTTCTGCACAAAAACAACACCATGGCAATTCTGCTCAAAATAGCGTCAGTCCGGGTTAGTTCCATTCAAATCATGCAAATTAGAGTCCAAAACAAGGGCAAAAGAGTTCGGAAAAGTAGATACGACGGAGACATATCAACTCCCCCAAGCTTAAAGCCTTGCTTGTCCTCAAGCAATTAAGTTGACAAACTGAAAGAGACAAAAGAAAAACTTTGACAAACTCTGTTTGATCTTGTTGTTGCAACTATGTCTAACTCATATCCAGAGTTTCAGCAAGATCACAAGCAAACCACATAAGCAAATGACATCTAGGTCTCACGGTAAACTCATATCAATGGCATAATCATCTAGCGAGAAAATAATAATAAGTCTCATACGTCAACACTTCAATCAAAACAACATGAAGAAGTAGGAATAGATGGTATCTCGCTAGCTCTTTCTGAGACCGCAAAACATAAATGCATAGCACCTTCAAAGACCAAGGGCTGACTAAACATTGTAATTCAAGGCAATGAAGATCTAGTCATAGTCATACTCAACACAGTTAAAAGAAAAGCATAAAAATGACAGAGGTGCTCTCTAATTGGTGCTTTTGTAAGAGGAGGATGACTCAACAGGAACATAAATAGACAGGCCCTTCGCAGAGGGAAACATTGATTTGCAGAGGTGCCAGAGCTCAAGCTTTTGAAAACAGAGATAATAATTTTGGGTGGCATGCTTTCATTGTCAACGCAATGACTAAGAGTTCTCAACATCTTCCACGCTACACATGCTATAGGCGGTTCCCAAACATAAAAGTAAAGTTTTTACTCCCCCACCACCAATCAATCACACTCCACAGCTAGCCGAATCCTCGGGTACCGTCCATACCAACAACAATCCTGGGGGAGTTTTGTTTGCAATTATCTTTTCGATTTGAGCATGGAACTGGGAATTCCAATTACCGGCCCCTTTCTCGTGAATGATAGTGAATAAACACATATCGAGGATAACACGCCTAGCATGGAAGATACCAATAGCCCCATGTCACCACATGAGCGGTTCAGGCAAGCAAAACAGATTATTTCTTGAAGGTTTAGAGAGTGGCACATGCAAATTTAGTTGGAATGGCAGGTAGGTACCGCACATAGGTAGGTATGGTGGGCTCATTTGGAACAACTTTGGGTTTATGGTAGTGGATGCACAAGCAGTATTCCCGCTTAGTACAAGTGAAGGCTAGCAAAAGACTGGGAAGCGACCAACTAGAGAGCGACAACGATCATCAAAATGCATTGAGATTAACTAACATTGAGTGCAAGCATGAGTAGGGCATAACTCACCATGAACATGAATATGATAGAGGCTATGTTGATTTTGTTTCAAATACATGTGTGAACATGTGCCAAGTAAAGCCACTTGAAACATTCAAAGGAGGATACCATCCTATCATACTACATCATAGTCATCTCAACATTCATGTTGGCAACCAAGACAGACCATTATAAGCTCCTAGCTAAGTAAGCATGGCATAAGCAACTGTGATATCTAAGTTGTCATTGCAAACATGTTTCTCTCACAACAAAGGTGAATCAGGCCTGATGAGGTAGTCATATTTACAAAAATAAAATAGATCGAGTTCATACCAGCTTTTCCAGGCTCAGTCACTTCATCATATATCGTCATTATTGCCTTTCACTTACACGACCGAACGATGCGAATAATAATAAGAGTGCTCGTGCATTGGACTACGCTGGAATCTGCAGGCAAACACAAAGGAGAAGACAAAGTAATATGGTTCTTTGAAAGCTAAACAGGTATGCATGCAAGAGCCACTAAACATTAATTGTAACCAATATCTTCTACCTTGACCCAAAGAAACAGAAAACTATCTACATGGGAAAGCTCCCAACAAGCAAAAGAAGAAAAAGAAAATATTTTTGGGTTTTCTTAAACTAGACAGACACACTAGAAAAACGAGAAAAAGAAAGTAAACTAGCATGGATGATACAGTGGCAAAGTGTGAACACCGACTAACAAAGTGAAAGCGTAAGCATGAATATAAAGTCGGTGAGAAACACGTACTCCCCCAAGCTTAGGCTTTTGGCCTAAGTTGGTCTACTCCCAAGGAGGGAAATAACCGTCTTCGGGGTACTCCGGAGTGTACTGAGGGTGCCACTGCTGTGTGAGCTCCTCTGGGTCCCACTGATAAACTGGCGTCTGGTACTCGACTGGTAGCTCGGGCACGGGCGCCTGTAGTGGTGCTATGCCCCAATATGCGTAGATGTCCCAGGGCATAATAATGTACCTGCCTAGATGAAGATTGAACAAAGAAGGAGCAGGCAAAGTAAGAGTCTCACGAGTACCTGACTAAATACCAGGTTATAAATCATCCTCTTATTTATATCTTTATCAAGAATGTCATGGCGAACCATGCTATCATAATCTAGATATCTATCAGGAAGAAGAATATCTTCTTCCTCGTGCAGTCTAATAGGTATCTAAAAATGTCTAGCAAGACGGGTAGCATAGATACCTCCATAAACAACGCCTTTAAAACGGTTCGTGTTCAACCGTTGAGCTACTATAGCGCCCAAGCTATAATTTTATCATTGTAAAGGGCTTTGCGCAAAACCGCAAGATCTGGGGAGCTAAGGGCCCCAGCATTCCCACGGCCAATCAAACATTTTCCCACGAATAATGAGAAGTACCGAAGCACGGGAAAATGTATGCTAGCAGCTCTAGCGCAAGATGATACGTCTCCGTCGTATCTACTTTCCCGAACTCTTTTGCCCTTGTTTTGGACTCTAATTTGCATGATTTGAATAGAACTAACCTGTACTGATGCTGTTTTCAGCAGAATTGCCATGGTGTTGTTTTTGTGCAGAAATAAAAGTTCTCGGAATGTCCTGAAAATTTACGGAGAATTTTTCTAGAATAAAAGAAAAATACCTGCGCAAAGATCCACCAGAGGAGGTGGACAAGTGGGCCACAAGCCCACAGGCCGCGACCACCCCCTAGGCCGCGCCGTGAGGGCTTGTGGGGCCCACGTGGCACCACCGCCCCCAAACTCAGCTCTATATCTCCCGTCTCGCCCGGAAAAAAATCATAGAGAATGATTCATCGCGTTTTACGATACGGAGGCGCCGCAACCCCCTATTCTTCATCTGGAGGGCAGATCTGGAGTCCGTTTTGGGCTCCAGAGAAGGGAAATCATCGCCATCGTCATCATCAACCTTCCTCCATCGACAATTCCATGATGCTCTTCACCGTTCGTGAGTAATCTCATCGTTGGCGTGCTGGACGGTGATGAGTTGGATGAGATCTATCATGTAATCGAGTTAGTTTTGACGGGGATTGATCCCTAGTATCCACTATGTTCTGAGATTGATGTTGCTACTACTTTGCCATGCTTAATGCTTGTCACTAGGGCCCGAGTGCCATGATTTCAGATCTGAACCTATTATGTTGTCGCCAATATATGTGTGTTTTAGATCCTATCTTGCAAGTTATAGTCACCTACTATGTGTTATGACCCAGCAACCCCAGAGTGACAATAGCCGGAACCACTCCCGGAGATGACCATAGTATGAGGAGTTCATGTATTCACCAAGTGTTAATGCGTTGGTCCGGTTCTTTATTAAAAGGAGAACCATAATATCCCGTAGTTTCCATTAGGACCCCACTGCCACGGGAGGGATGGACAATAGATGTCATGCAAGTTCTTTTCCCTAAGCACGTATGACTACATACAGAATACATGCCTACATTAGATTGACGAACGGGAGCTAGTTACTTATCTCTCCGTGTTATAGCTGTTAGATGCTGAATCACATCCATCACACTCATCCATCACCGATCCACTGCCTACGAGTCTTCTACTACTTTGCTACTGCTCTTACTCTCCTGCTACTGTTGCTACTATTGTTACTCTGCTGCTACTGTTGCTACTGCTGTTACTCTGCTGCTGCTGTCACTACTGCTGTTCCTTGCTCCTGCTGTTACTTGCTACTTGCCTGCTACTTGTTGCACGACTTTTCTGGAGCAGTTGCTAGGGAAGAATAGTCCCCCGTCAACGTGCTATTTACTGGCGCCATTGGTACAACCGTTAGGAATAGTCTGCCGTCAACAGATCTTTTTCTAACACCGTTGCTATCATACCACTTTGTTACTGATACTTTGTTTGTAGACACTAATCTTTCAGGTGTGGTTGAATCTGACAAACTCAGCTGCTAATACTTGAGAATATTCTTTCGCTTCCCCTTGTGACGAATCAATAAATTTGGGTTGAATACTCTACCCTCGAAAACTGTTGCGATCCCCTACACTTGTGGGTTATCAAGACTATTTTATGGCGCCGTTGCCGGGGAGGCACAACTATATTCTCTGAGTCACTTGGGATTTTCGTCTGCTGATCACTATGAGGAATCCGAAAGATCCAAGAACTAAAATCTTGCCTTCCACTAAGAGGAGAGGTAAGGAACTGCCATCTAGCTCTGCACTTGATTCACCTTCAGTTTTGAGTAAGTTTGCGACATCGCCTCCTGCTAGAAATCTTGATATGTCTCCTGTGCCTGATGATGCTATGCTTGATACTATGCCTGATGATGCTATGCCTGATACTGCTTTGCCACTAGGTGCCCTTGATGCACAAATTGCTAGAGTTGCTGCTAGACGTGATGATACTTCTGAAACTGCTAATACTATTGAAGTAGAACCTGCTATTTTGCCTGCTAGAACTAGCTCTCCTATGCCTGATTTGCTTGATACGCGCTATGTTATGGAGGGAGAGATAGCTGAGGACTTTCTTGCGTGTAAGGATAGCTATGATGTTGAGAAACTACTGCGCAAGTGGAAAGAAAAATCTCTGAACGCTAGGATGAAATACGACCCAAAGTTTGCTACTTCGCCTATCTTTGTGACCGATAAGGATTATGAATTCTCTGTCGACCCTGAGCTAATCACTCTGGTCGAATCTGATCCTTTTCACGGTTATGAGTCTGAAACGGTTGTAGCCCATCTTACCAAACTCCACGATATAGCCACCCTATTCACTAGTGAGGAAAAGATCCACCACTCTACATGCTCAAGTTGTTTCCTTTCTCGCTAAAGGATGATGCTAAAACCTGGTTCACTTCTATTGCTCCTGATTGTGTGCGTAGCCCCCAGGATATGGTCTACTACTTCTCAGAAAAATATTTCCCTGCCCATAAGAAGCAAGCTACCTTGCAGGAAATATACAACTTTACTCAAGCTGGAGAAGCGAGTCTCCCACAAGCTTGGCGGAGGCTCATCCAGCTACTGAATGCTTTGCCTGATCACCCTCTTGAGAAGAATGAAATACTTGATATCTTCTATAATGGACTTACTGATGCTTCCAAAGAACACCTAGATAGTTGTGCCGGTAGTGTTTTTAGGGAACGAACCGTAGAACAAGTTGAGATTCTACTGAATAACATCTTGTGCAATGAGAATGCTTGGACTATTCCCGAACCACTTCCTAAGCCAACTCCGAAGAAAAGAGGTATTCTATTCCTCAGTCTTGAAGATATGCAAGAAGGTAAGAAATCTATGCGAGAGAAAGGCATTAAATCTGAAGATGTCAAAAATATACCACCTATTGAAGAGATCCATGGTCTCGATAACCCGATACAGGTAGTAGAAGTAAATTCTCTACGTAGGTTCGATGAGAGTGATATTCCTTTTGATAAACCTGCTAGCTTATGCATGGATGAATTTGATAAATTTGTTGCCAAACAACAGAGTTTCAATGATTATGTTAGCAGACAATTGGAAAAGAATGCTCGTATGCTTAGTCATTTAAGTGCTTGTGTGGACAGAAATGTCAATGATCTTAAGCTTCTGAGTAAACATGCCTCTATGGTTACTACTCAGGTAGAACAAGTACTTAAAGCTCAGAATGACTTGCTCGATGAGTTGAATGACAACTCCGCCAGAGTCGTCACTAGAGGTGGTAGAATGACCGAGGAACCTTTGTATCCTGTGGGTCATCCGAAGAGAATTGAACAAGATTCTCAAGGAGTTAGCACTGATGCACCTAGTCATCCTAGAAAGAAGAAGAAAGATGATAGGAACCTGGACGCTAGCAACCCTGTTGCTGCTACCCCTGAGAGTCCAAACGATGCCTCTATCTCTGATGCTGAAGCACAATCTGGTGATGAACATGAGCCTAATGATAATATCAATAGTGATGTTCATGATGATGCTCAACCTAGCAATGATAAGGATGTGGAGATTGAACCGGTTGATCTTGATAACCCACAGCCTAATACTAAGAGATATGATAAGAATGACTTCGCTGCTAGGAAGCATGGTAAAGAAAGGGAACCATGGGTTCCGAAACCCATGCCCTTCCCTCCCAAACCATCCAAGAAAAAGGATGATGAGGATTTTGAGCGGTTCGTTGAAATGATCAGACCTGTCTTTCTGCAAATGCGTTTGACAGATATGCTCAAAATGTCTCCGTATGCTAAGTACATGAAAGATATTGTGACTAATAAGAGGAGGATACCTGAGGTTGAGATTTCCACCATGCTCGCTAACTATACCTTCAAGGGTGGAACTCCTAAGAAACTAGGTGATCCCGGTGTGCCCACTATACCTTGCTCCATTAAAGGCAACTACGTTAGAACTGTGTTATGCGGCCTTGGAGACGGTGTTAGCGGTATGTCTCTCTCTCTTTATCATAGACTTGAACTGGATAAGTTGACACCCACTGAAATCTCTCTGCAAATGGCCGACTAATCAACTGCTTTCCCTATCGGCATTTCCGAGGATGTGCCTGTTATGGTTGCTAACGTCACTATCTTAACAGACTTAGTTATCTTGGATATTCCTGAGGACGATGCCATGGCAGTCATCCTCGGAAGACCCTTTTTAAACACTGGAGGGGCTGTTATAGATTGCAACAAAGGCAATGTCACTTTCCATGTCAACGGTAATGAGCATAGGGTGCACTTCCGAAGAAACAACATCGAGTAGATTTCATCAATGCTATCGAAAAAACATCATCGATTCTTATTGGGAGCTTTGAATGCCCTATTCCTCGTGTCAAGATGAAGTATGATTTTCTTGTTGGGGAGATACACATCCCCATTCAGGTGACCTAGTGACTATTCGAAAATTCTCTGTTCTCTTTTGCGATTCGAAAAGGTTTGTCGAGGAGACTTGATCAACCTCATTGACGGATTTTCTTTCGATGACCATGAGATGGATGAATCGAGGAGTCACCAACATCTCTTCCAAGCTTTCACTTTAGGTTGCTTCGAAGAAAAATGATAGATTTAGTTTAGTTTTCCCTGTTTTCTGTTTTAGCGTCCGGTAGAAAAGTACCCCGAAAATAAAAGTTCTCCGAACACCGTGAAAATCTAGTATGATTTTTTCTGGAATTTATGAAAAATTCTGGGATGAAGAGCTTGTCTGGGGGTTGCACCAGTGGGCACAAGCTCTTGGGGCGCGGGCACCCCCCTCGCCGTGCCACCCAAGCTTGTGGGGCCCACAGGCACCCCCTCCACTCATTCTTGCTCTCATCTGGTTCTCCTACCGCCAGAAAAATCGTTTCGCAGCTCAAACCCGTGTTCTTGGTCCTCTTGCTGGGATTTTTGATCTCTTTGCTCAAATCACCATTCTCCGAACTGTTTTGGGGAAATTACTCCTTGGTAAGTGACTCCTCCATTGGTCCAATTAGTTTTTTTCTCTAGTGCCTTATACTTCGCGTATTTTTGCTGCCTTGGTGACCATGTTCTTGAGCTTTGCATGCTAATTTTAGCTGGTCCCAAGTAGTTTTGATGCGTAATATGGCCTCTAGGCACTTGTTGGAGTAGTTGCTACAAGTTTTGTTGAGCCTTGTTCACTTTTCCTTAGAGTCACTAAAAATTTCAGAAATTTTCAAAGATAGAAAAGGGAAAAGATGAGGAGGTTCTTAAGAGGCTCGTCAAGCCGTGACCCCAAGGATGATGGGAGTGAGAAGAAGCCCAAGTATTTGGTCCCTCAAGTCGCAGAAGTTCGAGCATGCGAGTGGCCAAGCGACGTATTCTTACGCGCCGCTGGAATTTATGAGGACTTTTATCATTTGGTGGAGAACGCAGGCCTTACCACCTTCGTTGAAGATAAGTGTCCGCAATACCTCCTCCTCACTAATATCTTCGTACAAAGCTTTAACTTCTATCGGAGGAAGAATCCTCCTATGGTTGAGTTCAAACTTTATGATATCCCCCAGCGCATGTCACTCCAGGATTTTTGCAATGTTTGCAAATTACCTTATGTTGGGGATATTCATGAACCTCGTCCACGGGACTTGGAAGCTTTCATCGGTACTATTGCTGTAGGAGAGGAGAGAGGAGTGTCTTGCGCTAGAGCTGCTAGCATTCACTTTCCCGTGCTTCGGTACTTCTCATTATTTTTGGGAAAATGTTTGATTGGTTGTGGGAAAGCTGGGTCACTTAGTTCCCCAGATCTTACGGTCTTGCACGAAGCCCTTTATAACAATAAAACTTATAGCTTGGGCGCTATAGTAGCTCAACGGTTGAACCTCAACTGTTCGAAAGGTGTTGTCTATGGAGGTATCTATGCTCGTCTTGCCAGACACTTTGAGATACCCATTAGACTGGAGGAGGAAGAAGAGGTTCTTCTTCCCGAGAGATATCTAGATTACGATAGCATGGTTCGCCATGACTTTCTCGATAGAGATATAAATAGAAGGATCATTTATAACCTGGTATTCAGTCAGGGTACTCGTGAGACTATTACTTTGTCTTCTCCTTCTTTGTTCAATCTTCATGTAGGCAAGTACATTATTGTGCCCTCGGACATCTAAGCATATTGGGGCTTAGCCCAACCACAGGTGCCCGTGCCCGAGCCGCCAGTCGAGTACCAGATGCCAGTTTATCAGTGGGAGCCAGAGGAGCTCACACAGCAGTGGCATCCTCAGTCCACTACGGAGTATCCCGGAGCTGGTTATTTCCCTCCATGGGAGTAGACCAACTTAGGCCAAAATCCTAAGCTTGGGGGAGTACGTGTTCTCACCGACTTTACATTCTTGCTTATGCTTTCACTTTGTTAGCCGGTGTTCACACTTTGCCACTGTATCATCCATGCTAGTTTACTTTCTTTTTCTCGTTTTTCTAGTGTGTCTGTCTAGTTTAAGAAAACCCAAAAATATTTTCTTTTTCTTCTTTTGCTTGTTGGGAGCTTTCCCATGTAGATAGTTTTCTGTTTCTTTGGGTCAAGGTAGAAGATATTGGTTACAATTAATGTTTAGTGGCTCTTGCATGCATACCTGTTTAGCTTTCAAAGAACCATATTACTTTGTCTTCTCCTTTGTGTTTGCCTGCAGATTCCAGCGTAGTCCAATGCACGAGCACTCTTATTATTATTCGCATCGTTCGGTCGTGTAAGTGAAAGGCAATAATGACGATATATGATGAAGTGACTGAGCCTGGAAAAGCTGGTATGAACTCGATCTATTTTATTTTTGTAAATATGACTACCTCATCAGGCCTGATTCACCTTTGTTGTGAGAGAAACATGTTTGCAATGACAACTTAGATATCACAGTTGCTTATGCCATGCTTACTTAGCTAGGATCTTATAATGGTCTGTCTTGGTTGCCAACATGAATGTTGAGATGACTATGATGTAGTATGATAGGATGGTATCCTCCTTTGAATGTTTCAAGTGGCTTTACTTGGCGCATGTTCACACATGTATTTGAAACAAAATCAACATAGCCTCTATGATATTCATGTTCATGGTGATTTATGCCCTACTCATGCTTGCACTCAATGTTAGTTAATCTCAATGCATTTTGATGATCGTTGTCGCTCTCTAGTTGGTCACTTCCCAGTCTTTTGCTAGCCTTCACTTGTACTAAGCGGGAATACTGCTTGTGCATCCACTACCATAAACCCAAAGTTGTTCCAAATGATCCTCCATACCTACCTATGTGCGGTATCTACCTGCCGTTCCAACTAAATTTGCATGTGCCACTCTCTAAACCTTCAAGAAATAATCTGTTTTGCTTGCCTGAACCGCTCATGTGGTGACATGGGGCTATTGGTATCTTCCGTGCTAGGCGTGTTATCCTCGATATGTGTTTATTCACTATCATTCACGAGAAAGGGGCCAGTAATTGGAATTCCCAATTCCATGCTCAAATCGAAAAGATAATTGCAAACAAAACTCCCCCAGGATTGTTGTTGGTATGGACGGTACCCGAGGATTCGGCTAGCTGTGGAGTGTGATTGATTGGTGGTGGGGGAGTCAAAACTTTACTTTTATGTTTGGGAACCGCCTATAGCATGTGTAGCGTGGAAGATGTTGAGAACTCTTAGTCATTGCGTTGACAATGAAAGCATGCCACCCAAAATTATTATCTCTGTTTTCAAAAGCTTGAGCTCTGGCACCTCTGCAAATCAATGTTTCCCTCTGTGAAGGGCCTGTCTATTTATGTTCCTGTTGAGTCATCCTCCTCTTACAAAAGCACCAATTAGAGAGCACCTCTGTCATTTTTATGCTTTTCTTTTAACTGTGTTGAGTATGACTATGACTAGATCTTCATTGCCTTGAATTACAATGTTTAGTCAGCCCTTGGTCTTTGAAGGTGCTATGCATTTATGTTTTGTGGTCTCAGAAAGAGCTAGTGAGATACCATCTATTCCTACTGCTTCATGTTGTTTTGATTGAAGTGTTGACGTATGAGACTTATTATTATTTGCTCGCTAGATGATTATGCCATTTATATGAGTTTACCGTGAGACCTAGATGTCATTTGCTTATGTGGTTTGCTTGTGATCTTGCTGAAACTCTGGATATGAGTTAGACATAGTTGCAACAACAAGATCAAACAGAGTTCGTCAAAGTTTTTCTTCTGTCTCTCTCAGTTTGTCAACTGAGTTGCTTGAGGACAAGCAAGGATTTAAGCTTGGGGGAGTTGATACGTCTCCGTCGTATCTATTTTTCCGAACTCTTTTGCCCTTGTTTTGGACTCTAATTTGCATGTTTGAATGGAACTAACCCGGACTGACGCTATTTTGAGCAGAATTGCCATGGTGTTGTTTTTGTGCAGAAATAAAAGTTCTCGGAATGTCCTGAAAATTTACGGAGAATTTTTCTGGAATAAAAGAAAAATACCTGCGCAAAGATCCACGGGAGGAGGTGGACCAGTGGGCCACAAGCCCACAGGCCGCGTCCACACCCTAGGCCGCACCATGAGGGCTTGTGGGGCCCACGTGGCACCCCCGCCCCCAAACTCAGCTCTATATCTTCCATCTCGCCCGGAAAAAAAATCAGAGAGAAGGATTCATCGCGTTTTACGATATGGAGGCGCCGCCACCCCCTGTTCTTCATCTGGAGGGCAGATCTAGAGTCCGTTTTGGGCTCCGGAGAAGGGAAATCGTCGCTATCGTCATCATCAACCTTCCTCCATCGACAATTCCATGATGCTATTCACTGTTCGTGAGTAATCTCATTGTAGGCTTACTGGAAGGTGATGAGTTGGATGAGATCTATCATGTAATCGAGTTCGTTTTGACGGGGATTGATCCCTAGTATCCACTATGTTCTGAGATTGATGTTGCTACTACTTTGCCATGCTTAATGCTTGTCACTAGGGCCCGAGTGCCATGATTTCAGATCTGAACCTATTATGTTGTCGCCAATATATGTGTGTTTTAGATCCTATCTTGCAAGTGTAGTCACCTACTATGTGTTATGACCCGGCAACCCCGGAGTGACAATAGCCGGAACCACTCCCGGAGATGGCCATAGTATGAGGCGTTCATGTATTCAACAAGTGTTAATGCGTTGGTCCGGTTCTTTATTAAAAGGAGAACCTTAATATCCCGTAGTTTCCATTAGGACCCCGCTGCCACGGGAGGGATGGACAATAGATGTCATGCAAGTTCGTTTCCCTAAGCACGTATGACTACATACGGAATACATGCCTACATTAGATTGACGAACGGGAGCTAGTTACTTATCTCTCCGTGTTATAGCTGTTACATGATGAATCACATTCGTCACACTCATCCATCACCGATCCACTGCCTACGAGTCTTTTACTACTGTTGCTACTGCTCTTACTGTGCTGCTACTGTTGCTATTGTTGTTACTCTGTTGCTACTGTTGCTACTGCTGTTACTCTGCTGCTTCTGTCACTACTGCTGTGCCTTGCTACTGCTGTTACTTGCTACTTGGCTGCTACTTGTTTCAAGACTTTTCTGGAGCAGTTGCTGGGGAAGAATAATCCCCCGTCAACGTGCTATTTACTGACGCCATTGATACAACAGTTAGGAATAGTCTGCCGTCAACAGATCTTTTTCTGACACCGTTGCTATCATACCACTTTGCTACTGATACTTTGCTTGCAGACACTATTCTTTCAGGTGTGGTTGAATCTGACAAACTCAGCTGCTAATACTTGAGAATATTCTTTCGCTTCCCCTTGTGTCGAATCAATAAATTTGGGTTGAATACTCTACCCTCGAAAACTGTTGCGATCCCCTACACTTGTGGGTTATCACAAGACACTCCTCTCTCCTCTCCTACAACAATAGTATCTATGAAAGCCTCCAAGTCCCGTGGACGAGGTTCATGAATATCACCAACATAAGGTAATTTACAAACATTGCAAAAATCCTGAAGTGACATGCACTGGGGGATATCATATAACTTGAACTCAGCCATATGAGGACTCTTCCTTGGATAGAAATTAAAGCTTTGCACGAAAATATTAGTGAGGAGGAGGTATTGCGGACACTTATCTTCAACGAAGGCGGTAAGGCCTGCGTTCTCCACCAAGTAGTAAAAGTCCTCATAAAGTCCGGCGGCGCGTAGGAACACATCGCTTGGCCACTCGCACGCTCAAACTTCTGCAACTCGGGGGACCGGATACTTGGGTTTCTTCTTCTCATTTTCATCATCCTTGGGGTCACGGCTTGAAGAGCCTCTTAAGAACCTCCTCATCTTTTCCTTTTTCTATCTCTTAAAATTTCTGAAATTTTTAGTGACTCTAAGGAAAAGTGAACAAGGCTCAACGAAGCTCATAGCAACTACTCCGACAAGTGCCTAGAGACCATATCACGCACCAAAACTACTTGGGACCATCTAAAATTAGCATGCAAAGCTCAAGAACAGGGTCACCAAGGCAGCAAAAATACGCAACGTATAAGGCACTAGAGCAAAAACTAATTGGACCAATGGAGGAGTCACATACCAAGGAGCAATTTCCCCAAAACAGTTTGTTGAATGAGGCTTTGCACAAGGATATCGAAAATCGCAGCAAGAAGAGGAAGACCATGGGTTTGAGCTGTGAAACAATTTTTTCTGGAGGTAGGAGAAGGAGATGGGAGCTGGAATAAGTGGAGGGGGACACGTGGGCCCCAGAAGCCTGGTAGGCGCGGCCAGGGGGTGTGCCCGCGCCTCCAGGGCTTGTGGCCCACTGGTGCATCCCCCTAACTAGCTCTCCGTCTTAGAATTTTTCAAAAATTCCAGAAAAAATCATACTTGATTTTCACGGCATTCAGAGAACTTTTATTTTTGGGACACTTTTCTACGGGACTCAAGAAGCAAAAAACAGGAAAAACTAAAGCTAAATCTATCATTTTTCTTCTAAGCAACCGAAGGTGAAAGATTGGAAGAGAGGGTTGTGACTCCTCGATTCATCCATCCCATGGTCGTCGAAAGAAATCCGTCAATGAGGTTGATCAAGTCTCCTTGACAAACTTTTTCGAATCGCATAAAAGAGAATGGAGAATTTTCGAATAGTCACTAGGTTACCTCAATGGGTATGTGCATATCCCCAACAAGCAAATCATACTTCATCTTGAGAGTAGGTACAGGGCATTCAAAGCTCCCAATAAGAATCGATGAAGTTTTTCAATAGCATTGATGCAATGTACCCAATATTGTTTCTTCGGAAAGTGCACCGTATGCTCATTACCATTGACATGGAAAGTGACATTGCCTTTGTTGCAATCAATAACAGCCCCTGCAGTGTTTAAAAAGGGTCTTCCAAGGATGACCGCCATGGCATCATCCTCGGGAATATCTAGAATAACAAAGTCTGTTAAGATAGTAACGTTCAAAACCACAACAAGTACATCCTCACAAATGCCGATAGGGAAATTAGTTGATTTGTCGGCCATTTGCAGAGAGATTTCAGAGGGTGTCAACTTATCCCGTTCAAGCCTACGGTAAAGAGAGAGAGGCATAACACTAACACCGGCTCCAAGTTCGCATAAAGAAGTTCTAATGTAGTTTCCTTTAATGGAGCAAGGTATAGTGGGCACTCCGGGGTCACCTAGTTTCTTAGGAGTTCCACCCTTGAAGGTATAATTAGCGAGCATTATGGAAATCTCAACCTCAGGTATCCTCCTATTATTAGTCACAATATCCTTCATGTACTTAGCATACGGAGACATTTTGAGCATATCTGTCAAACACATTTGCAGAAAGACAGGTTTAATCATTTCAACAAATTGCTCAAAATCCTCATCATCCTTTTTCTTGGATGGTTTGGGAGGAAAAGGCATGAGTTTCTGAAACCATGGTTCCCTTTCTTTATCATGCTTCCTAGCAATGAAGTAATTCTTATCGTATCTCTTATTCTTAGGTTGTGGGTTATCAAGATCATCAGGTTCAATCTCCACATCCTTGTCATTGCTTGGTTGAGCATCAGAATGAACATTACTATCGATATTATCATTAGGCTCATGTTCATCACCAGATTGTGTTTCGGCATCAGAAACAGAGACATCGTTTGGACTCTCGGGTGTAACAGCAACAGGGTTGCTACTGTGCAAATTCCTATCGTCTTTCTTCTTCTTCCTAGGATGACTAGGTGCATCAGTGCTAACTCCTTGAGAATCTTGTTCAATTCTCTTAGGATGACCCTCTGGATACAAAGGTTCCTAGGTCATTCTACCGCCTCTAGTGACGACTCTGATAGAATTGTCATTCAACTCATTGAGCAAGTCATTCTGAGCCTTAAGTACTTGTTCTACCTGAGTAGTAACCATAGAGGCATGTTTACTCAACAACTTAAGATCATTGATGTTTCTGTCCACACAAGCACTTAAATGACTAAGCATACGAGCATTCTGTTCCAATTGTCTGCTAACATAATCATTGAAACTTTGTTGTTTGGCAACAAAGTTATCAAATTCATCTAGGCATAAGCTAGCAGGTTTATCAAAAGGAATGTCACTCTCATTGAATCTACGAAGAGAATTTACCTCTACTACCTGTCTCGGGTTATCAAGACCATGGATCTCTTCGATAGGTGGTAGATTTTTGACATCTTCAGATATAATGCCTTTCTCTTTCATATATTTCTTAGCTTCTTGCATATCTTGAGGACTGAGGAATAGAATACCTCTTTTCTTAGGAGTTGGCTTCAGAGGTGGTTCGGGAATAGTCCAAGCATTCTCATTGCACAAGATATTTAGTATCTCAGCTTGTTCTATAATTCGTTCCCTAAAAACACAACCAACACAACTATCTAGGTGGTCCTTAGAAGCATCGGTTTGTCCATTATAGAAGATATCAAGTATTTCAATCTTTTCAAGAGGGTGATCAGGCAAAGCATTCAGTAGCTAGACGAGCCTCCCCCAAGCTTGTGGGAGACTCTCTCTTCAACTTGCGCAAAGTTGTATATTTCCTACAAGGCAGCTTGCTTCTTATGGGCAAATAAATATTTTTTAGAGAAGTAGTAGATCATATCCTGGGGACTACGCACACAACCAGGAGCAAGAGAAGTGAACCAAGTCTTAGCATCATCCTTTAGCGAGAAAATAAACAACTTAAGGATATAGTAGTGGCGGATCTTTTCCTCATTCATGAATAGGGTGGCTATATCGTGCAGTTTGGTAAGACGTGCTACAACCGTTTCAGACTCATAACCATGAAAAGGATCAGATTCGACCAGAGTGATTAACGCAGGATCGACAGAGAATTCATAATCCTTATCGTTCACAAAGATAGGCGAAGTAGCAAACTTCGGGTCGTATTTCATCCTAGCGTTAAAAGATTTTTCTTTCCACTTGCGCAGTAATTTCTCAACATCATAGCTATCCTTACAAGAAAGAAAGTCCCCAGCTATCTCTCCCTCCATAACATAACCCTCGGGCATATCAGGCAATTCATATCTAGGAGAGCTAGTTCTAGCATGCGAAATAGCATGTTCTACTTCAATAATCTCAGCAATTTCAAAAGTATCATCACATCTAGCAGCAACTCTAGCAATTTGTGCATCAAGGAATGCACCTAGTGGCAAAGCAGTATCAAGCAAAGCATCATCACAAGCATCATGGACAGCAGAAGTAGCATCATCAAGCACAGGCGACACATCAAACTTTCTAGCAGGAGGTGGTGTCACAAACTTACTCATAACTGAAGGTGAATCAAGTGCAGAGCTAGATGGCAGTTTCTTACCTGTCCTCATAGTTGAGGGCAAGACTTTAGTTTTTGGATCTCTCGGATTCCTCATAGTGATCAGCAGACGTAAATCCCAAGTGACTCAGAGAATAGAGCTATGCCTCCCCGGCAACGGCGCCAGAAAATAGTCTTGATAACCCACAAGTATAGGGGATCGCAATAGTTTTCGAGGGTAGAGGATTCGACCAAAATTTGTTGATTCGACACAAGGGCAAGCCAAAGAATATTCTCGAGTATGAGCAGTTGAGTTTTCAATTCAACCACACCTGAAAGACTTAGTATCTGCAGCAAAGTAGTGTGATAGCAACAGTAAGAGTAGCAGCAGCGACAACAATAGCGGCAAAGTAATAGTAGCAGCGGTGACAATAGTAGGGCCAAAGTAACAGTAGCAGCAGTGATACTAGTAGCGACAAAGTAACATAGCAAGGACCAGTAGGAAAAACTCGTAGGCATTGGATCGGTGATGGATAATTATGTCGGATGATATTCATCATGCAACAGTTATAACACAGAGAGATATGTAACTAGCTCTAGTTCGTCAATGTAATGTAGGCATGTATTCCGTATATAGTCATACGTGCTTAGGGACAAGAACTTGCATGACATCTATTGTCCATCCCTCCCGTGGCAGCGGGGTCCTAATGGAAACTACGGGATATTAAGGTTCTCCTTTTAATAGAGAACCGGAACAAAGCATTAACACTTAGTGAATACATGAACTCCTCATACTATGGTCATCTCCGGGAGTAGTTCCGGCTATTGTCACTCCGAGGTTGCCGGGTCATAACACAGAGTAGGTGACTACAACTTGCAAGATAGCATCAAGAACACACATATATTGACGAGAACATAATAGGTTCAGATCTGAAATCATGGCACTCGGGCCCTAGTGACAAGCATTAAACATGGCAATGTAGTAGCAACATCAATCTCAGAACATAGTGGATACTAGGGATCAATCCCCATTTAAAACTAACTCGATTACATGATAGATCATCCAACCCATCACCGTCCATCAAGCCTATGATGAGATTACTCACGAACGGTGAAGAGCATCATGGAATTGGCGATGAAGGAAGGTTGGTGATGACGATGGCGACGATCTCCCCTCTCTGGAGCCCAGAACGGACTCCAGATCTGCCCTCCAAAGGAAGAACAGGTGGTGGCGGCGCCTCCGTATCGTAAAACGCGATGAACTCTTCTCCTTGATTTTTTTCCGGACGAAAGGGACTAAATAGAGCTGGAATTGGAGGTGGTGGAGCTCTGAGGGCCCCATAAGCCTGCTAGGCGCGGCCAGGGGGGACCGTGCCTGGTGGGCTTGTGGGCTCCTCGCTCCACCCTTCCGGTTGATTCTTGCGCTAGTATTTTTTATATATTCCAAAAAAATCCTCGTAAATTTCCAGGTCATTCCGAGAACTTTTATTTCTGCGCAAAAACAACACCATGGTAATTCTGCTGAAAACAACGTTAGTCCGGGTTAGTTCCATTCAAATCATGCAAATTAGAGACCAAAACAAGGGCAAAAGAGTTTGGAAAAGTAGATACGATGGAGACGTATCAAGACTCCATATGAGATTCTCACCGGAAACAAACCCAACCTCAAGTATTTCAGGGTATTCGGGTGTAAGTGTTTCATTCTCAAGAAAGGTGCTCGTTTAGCTAAATTTGATTCTAGAGCTCAAGAGGGCATTTTTGTTGGTTATGCTTTAAACTCTCATGCTTATCATGTCCTTAACAAGTCCACCGGGCTCATTGAGGAGACGTGTAACGCGGAGTTTGATGAAAAGAATGGCTCCCAAGTCGAGCAAAGTGGTCTTCGTGATGTAGGTGGTGAAATTCCTCGCCAAGCCATAAGAAGAATGGGGATTGGTCAAATACTCCCCATTGAGGAACCCCTTGTGGCCGAAGGAGAAGGACAATGCTCTACTCAAGTGGAGCCATCACCCTCGCTAGCCCCACACGCTTCCAATGAACAAAGTGAAGACCCTTAACCAGTTGAACAGGATCAAGGGCAAGATCAACTACACGAAGATGGTGATGCACCACATGATGCCCAAGTTCTTACACAAGGTTCCGAATATTCTCAAGATGAAGATCAAGTGCAGTGACGAGATCAAGATCAAGAGCAGCCACAAGATCAAGAACAAACCAGTGAGCCTGCTCAGGACAAAAATCAAGTTGCTGCTCCCCAATTAACAAGCGCGGAACTCTTGGAGCGTCGTGCAACCAAGATAGCATCCAAGCTGAGAGTCAAATCACATCTTATGAAGAATGTGCTTGGAAGCTTAAAAAGGGGAGTATCCACTCGTCAACAAATTTTAAATTATTGTGAGCATCACGCGTTTGTTTCGTATTGTCAACCTCAACAGGTACAGGAAACACTCGATGATGAGGATTGGCTTATGGCCATGCATGAAGAACTGAACAACTTCGAGCGTAATCATGTCTGGGAATTAGTGCCAAGACCAAAGGAGGAACATAATGTCATTGGGACCAAATGTATCTTCAAAAACAAGCAAGATGCCAATGGGATTGTGGTTCGAAACAAGGCAAGATTGGTGGATCAAGGCTACTCCCAAGTCGAGGGTATCGACTACGGTGAAACCTTTGCCCGTGTTGCTCGTCTAGAATCTATTCGCATGCTGCTCGCATTTGCATCTCATCATGATTTCAAATTACAACAAATGGATGTGAAAAGTGCTTTTCTTAATGGTCCTTTAAATGAGTTGGTATATGTCAAACAACCCCCGGGATTTGAACATCCCAAGCTCCCCGATCATGTATACAAACTTAATAAGGCACTCTATGGCCTTAAACAAGCCTCACGTGCGTGGTATGAGTACCTTACCGAGTTGTTGCAAGATCGTGGGTTTGAAATTGGGAAGATTTATCCCACTCTTTTTACCAAGAAGGTGAAAGGGGATTTGTTCATATGCCAACTATATGTTGATGATATCATTTTTGGTTCCCCTAACGAATCTTTCCATGAAGAATTTGCTGCACTAATGACCGAGAAATTTGAGATGTCAATGATGGGTGAGTTGAAGTTCTTCCTCGGGTTCAAGATTAAACAAGGTTTATAAGGAACCTTCATCAAACAAGCCAAGTACACCCAAGACATGGTCAAGAGGTTTGAGCTAGAGGACGTCAAGCCGGTCAAGTTTCCCATGCTAACCAGATGCAAGCTTGAGAGTGATCCCAATGGTAAAGCAGTGGACCAAAAGGTATATCGCTCCATGATTGGATCCCTTCTTTACCTTTGTGCATCTAGAACGAATATCATGTTGAGTGTAGGGATTTGTGCATGGTTTCAATATGCACCAAAGGAAAGCTATTTTATGGTTGTCAAACGAATCTTTCGATATTTGCCTCATACCCCATACTTTGGCCTATGGTATCCCAAAGGAGCAAGCTTCAACCTAGTGTGCTATTCTGACTCAGATTGGGAGGGAGACTGTGTAGAGATGAAGTCAACTTCTGGAGGATGTCAATTTATTGGTCGTTCACTTGTAAGTTGGTCTTCAAAGAAGGAGAATTATGTCTCATTGTCTTCCACCGAAGCTGAGTATGTTGTAGCTGCGTGTTGTTGTGCATAGTTGGTATGGATGAGGCAAATTTTAAAGGATTATGATGTCACTTGTGAAAAAGTGCCTCTTCTATGTGACAATCAAAGTGCTATCAAGATTTCCCTCAATCCGGTGCAATATAGCAAGACCAAGCACATTGATATTCATCATCACTTCATTCGTGAGCATATCAAGCGTGGTGATATTGAGGTTCACTTCATCAACACTGAAGAGCAACTTGCAGATATTTTCACTAAGCCCCTAGATGAAGCAAGGTTCTGGGAGTTAAGGCATGAGCTAAATATCATTGATTCAAGTAATGTGGATTGAAACTAGGCAGTCTCCACCTCATTCAGCATCATATCTAGTTCTAGGTGTAGGCATGGACATAGGGGGAGTGTTGTTCTCTCAATGAACTTTCCCTCTCCCCATTATGCATAAATCGATCAAGTCTTTCACATTGGCCATTATTGATGGCACTTGTGCTTCAAAGATGAGCTTTGGTCATGAACCCAACGATAATTCTTCGCGGTGTCATACCTTTTGTCTCAAACATAGGTGGCTCTGGTCACCACCCCCTCTCTCCCGGTAAAGGAGCATTATATATTGCTAGTCAGTATATTTTGCTTGTGTCTTTTCTCTAGTACTGATTGGTATGTGTCTGTAGTGATTTCTTGCAGTTCTGGCAATTTCTGGAATTTTTCTGTATGTTCTGGAGTGGTACTACCGCTAGAGGGGAGCGGTCCAACTGCCAGGGGGAGCGGTACTACCGCCAAGGGGAGCGGTATGACCCGAGTGGTACTACCACGACGACCAGAGCGGTACTACCGCTAACTAGGGCTGGAGTCTATACCTCCTCAGGGGGAGCGGTACTACCGCCTCATGTGGTACTACCGCGATGATCCGAGCGGTACTACCACTATTACAAGAGCGGTACTACCGTTGCAAGCGGTACTACCGCTAGGCCCGAGCGGTACTACCGCCCTGTCCGTGCCCTAGGGGGTATATAAAGAGAGGAGTAGTTTTCTCTGCCCCATTTGTTTCTCCTTCGTGGTGCTCTCCCTCTCTATCTCGATTTCCCCCATATTTGAGCTTCCTCCACGGTGCTTCTCATCCCATTCCAGTTGGAGGGATTGCCCCCTTCCTCCTCCGTGTGCCATGGACTCCGGTACTGCCTCTATCCTCCTTAAGTTGTGTTGATGTTCTTGGTGCTAGGGTTAGGGGCTAGATGTCTTGGCTTCATTGTTTTGGCATGATTTTGTCTCGTACATGGATAGGAGGAGAGATGTTGGGAAGTGCCTCAATATGCTTTGTTTCATAGGAACTGCATATTTTTGGTCCCTTATGGTCTTAAATCTGCAGCATAGTGGTTAGATCCATATTTTGCTCTTCCAGATCTATAACCACGGGGTACTACCGCCCTACCCGAGCGGTACTACCGCTCGCGGAGCGGTACTACCGCCCTGTCCGAGCGGTACTACCGCCCTAACCAAGCGGTACTACTGCCCTAACTGAGCGGTACTACCGCTCGTGCACAAATTGCTGTCTATGCATGCTCCTACTTGGTTCCATTTGTGTTTTCTCCTGCGTTCTAGATGTTGCCATGACTTCTTTTTGTCGTTGTCGCGTGTTTGTGTTGCGTGTCTCAGGTGGTGTCTCTCGTCGTTCCAACCCAGTTCGCAACACCGAGTCCAAGAGGTACCGTAACTCTGACGAACCTGCAGGTTCCAATCCTCCGTAGCGCAATATCAAGAAGACTGCATCGAAGGACAATGAGACCAACATTGACTATGACACTATGCCTCTCAAGGACTATGTGCAGCGCCGAAAGCAAAATCCTTATGTCACTGAGAGGGCCCAGTTCAGGGGAGGTGAGATGTTTTGGTCCAAGCAGCAGCTCGTGACCTATCAAGATGTCGTCCTGACTCGGAAGAAGAAATATGTTCCAGTGCAGTGGATTGATCTCAATCATCTCCGGAAGGATACTGCATATTTTGGAGAGGACCTGAGTATGATTGAGCAGCTGGGTATTGAGGACATCATCACTTTTCACTGTGACTTCGATCTAGAGGTAGCTGCTCAATTCTATGTCTGTGTCAACTTCCATAATGATGAGAATCGCTCTTTGACCTGGATGACTCATGGCGAGAAGATGACTGGCTCTTGGGTTGAGTTCATGAAGCTTTTGAAGATCAATGACACTGGGCTGCATAATCTTGTTAGCCTGCGCCCTCATTAACTCACTAGTACCACCCCCAAGGAGCAGCTGTTGCCTTACTATGCCAGGAAGGGTGTGCTCATTCCCTTCTTGGATATCATGCATAGGGTCTTCCGCAACACTCTGTTCCCTCGGGTTGGCAACAAAGACGAAGTTCATTCCTATCTGGTGGACATGCTCCTGATGTGTCAGGAAGGACGGACATAGAACAATGGGCCACTGGATGTCTCAAATGTGATGTTTTGCGAGCTTCAAATGGTCATATTCAACCGTAAGGTTCCCATCTATTTGGCCTTACTTGTTCTACTACATAAAGACTAAATGGGCTGAGTCCTTTCCTGTCATGGCCTTTCCTGCACCCATAGAGTCCTTCAGCCATGATCCCATCAAACTGCGCCAGAAAGAGAAGTGGGCCAACACCTCCTCTTCATGCTCGGCTGATCACATGGAGACTGGGGAGGAGACTACTGCTGCTGGGGTTGAGGGTGGCCCTGCTTCACAGATCCGTTCTTCAGCTGAGCCATCTTGGGCCAAGAAGCTGAAGGAATAGATGGGGTCCTGATGTTTCAAAAGGGATCCCGGGCAATGGTGCATGAATGCTTCTGATGTCCGTTATGTTGCTGCACAAAAGACCTTCCAGTGGCGCCAGAAATGAGCATGTTGACGACACCAGGAATCCTTCTGCGTTGGTGTTTCCTCGAAGCGGAGAGGATGATGTAGCATAGCAGAGGTAAGTATTTCCCTCGGTTTGAGAACCAAGGTATCAATCCGGCGGAGGAGTATCTCAAGATCCTGCACAAACACAAAACCATGCACCCAACGCTATGAAGGGGTTGTCAATCCCTTATAGATTGTTTGCCAAGTGAGAACTGAAAGCAACAAAGTAACAAAGCAAAGTAAAAGCAGAGTTGTAAACGATCGATGTGAATAGACCCGGGGGCCGTAGTGTTTACTAGTGGCTTCTCTCATGAAGGCAAGTAGAGGGTGGGTGAACAAATTACTGTCGAGCAATTGATAGAACTGTGCAGAGTCGTGACGATATCTATGCAATGATTATTTCTATATGCATCACATCCGAAACAAGTAGACCGATACTTTGTGCATCTACTACTATTACTCCAAACGTCGACCTCTATCCAGCATGCATCTAGTGTATTAAGTCCATAAGAACAGAGTAACGCCTTAAGCAAGATGACATGATGTAGAGGGATAATCTCAAACCAATGATAAAAACCCCATCTTTTTACCCTTGATGGCAACTGCTTGATGTGTGCCTTGCTGCCCCTACTGTCACTGGGAAAGGTCACCACATGGAAGGACCCAAAATGAAGCACTTCTCCCATTGCAAGAATCATAGATCTAGTTGGCCAAACAAAACCCAAGACTCGAAGAGACTTACAAGGATACCAAATCATGCATATAAGAAATCAACAAAGACTCAAATATATATCATAGATAATCTGATTACAAGTCCACAATTCATCGGATCTCGACAAACACAGCGCCAAAGAAGATTACATCAGATAGATCTCCATGAAGATCATGGAGAACTTTGTACTGAAGATCCAAGAGAGAGAAGAAGCCATCTAGCTACTAACTACGGACCCGTAGGTCTGAAGTGAACTACTCACGAGTCATTGGAGGGGTGATGATGATGATGAAGAAGCCCTCCAACTCCAAAGTCCCCTCCGGCAGGGCGCCGGGTAAGGTCTCCAGATGAGATCTCGCGGAAACGGAAGCTTGCGGCGGCGGAAAAGTATTTTCGAGGCTCCCCTGATTTTTTGCGGAATATTTGGGAATTTATAGGCCAAAGACCTAGGTTAGGGGGTGGCCAGGGAGGCCACAAGCCTGCCCACCGCCGCCTCCCCCTGGTGGTGGAGTGGGGGCTTGTGGTCTCCCTGGAGCCCACCTGGCTTGGCCCAAAAGCCCCCTGGACTTATTCCGTTCGGAAAAAAATCATTTTGGGGTTTTTCTCCGTTTGGACTACGTTCCAAAATCAGATCTAAAAAGAGTCAAAAACACGAAAAAACAGGAACTGGCACTTGGCACTGAATTAATAAGTTAGTCCCAAAAAGATATAAAAAAGGTACATAAAATATACAAAGAAGGCAAGATAACAGCGTGAAACCATAAAAAATTATAGATACGTTTGAGACGTATCAAGCATCCCCAAGCTTAACTCGTGCTCGTCCTCGAGTAGGGAAGTGATAAGAATGAATTTTTGATGCTTTCATGCTACCTAGCATAGGTGTCCTTTGTAATTCCTCTTATGTGACGTGAATGTTCAGATCCATTAGATTCAAAACAATAGTTTTCTATTGACGTGGAAAAATAATAATTCAAGCAAACTAGCAAAGTAATCATGAACTTTCAAAATAACAAGGCCAAAAGAAAGTTATCCCTACAAAAGCATATAGTCTGGCTATGCTCTATCATCATTGCCCAATGAATTTAAATCATGCACAACCCCGGTATTGGCCAAGTAATTGTTTCACACCTTTACTTTCTCAAACATTTTCAACTCTCACGCAATACATGAGTGTGAGCCATGGTTATAGCACTATAGATGGTGTGGAATGTAGTGGAGGTTGCAAGACAAAAAAGGAGAAGATAGTCACATTAACTAGGCATATCAATGAGCTGTGGAGATGCTCATCAATAGATATCAATGTGAATAAGTAGGGATTGCCATACAAATGATGCACTAGAGCTACGAGTATGTGAAAGCTCTTAAAGAAAACTAGTGGGTGTGCGTCGAACTTGCTTGCTCATGAAGACCTAAGGCAATTTTGAGGAAGCCTATCATTGGAATATACAAGCCATGTTATATAATGAAAATTTCCCACTAGCTATATGGTGGTGACCAAACAAGAGACTCTCAATCATGAAGATCATGGTGCTTAATATGCACAAGTGTGGAAAAAGTGGTAGCATTGTCCCTTCTCTCTTTTTCTCTCTTTTTTTGGTGGGATCTTTGGCCTATTTTTTATGGGCTTCTTTGGCCTCTTTTATTACATCACATGGGACAATGCTCCAATAATAATGATCATCACACTTTCAACTCAAAACTTAGAGCAACTATGACTTTATATGGAATGCCTTCAGTAGTGTACCATGGCAATGATCTAGCATGGCATAGACATCAATGAAAACATCATGCTAGCTATCTTACGATCATGCAATGGTAATGTAGATGTGGTGGCACATGTCATGGTGGTAGTTGCATGGCAATATATCTCGGAATGACTTTGAAAAAGTCATAGTAGGTAGGTATGGTGGCTGTTTTGAGGGAGGCTAATGGTGGGTTTTGTGCACCGGCGAAAATTACACGACACTAAGAAGATAATGATGGTGGCAGGTGAAAGTGCATCTAAACCATGGACTCAAAATTAGTCATGAAGAACTCATATATTTGTTGCAAAAGTTTTATTAGTAATCGAAAAAAAGCATTCAAAGCATACTCCTATGGGAAGGGTTGGTAGGTATAAACCATCGCGTGATCCCGACCGCCACGCAAAGGATGACAATCAATAGACTAATCATGCTCAGATTTCATCACATAGCGGTTCACCATACGTGCATGCTATGGTAATCACTAACTTCAACACAAGTATTTCTACATCCAGAACACCTTACTAGCATGACTTCAATATTACCATAACCACAACTCAAAACTAATTGAGATGAATCAAACTTCTCTAACTATTCAAGGCACATGAAGGTGGAAGTTTTCGTATCCCTTTGGATAACTACCCCTTTTGAGACTACTTTCAAAGCATAGATCAATTACCAAGCCAAGCACCGCTGTGCTCTAAAAGATATAAGTGAAGCACATAGAGCAAAAGTATCTAGCTCAAAAGATATAAGTGAAGCACATGTGAGCTGAATTGTCTACCAAAATATATAAGTGAAGTTCGACAAAATCACGGTGTGTGCATGTCTCTCTCTATAGGTGTGCAGCAAGGATGATTGTGACACAAAAAAAATAAAATACTCCTACGATACAAGACGCTCCAAGCAAAAACACATAACATGTGGTGAATAAAAATATAGCCCCAAGTAACGTTACCGATGGATTGAAGACGAGAGAGGGGCTGCCTTCCCGGGGAATCGCCAAGCTTAGGCTTTTATGGCATCCTTGAATCTCTTGGGGTGCCTTGGGCATCCCCAAGCTTGAGCTGTTTCCACTCTTTATCTTCTTTTTACATAAGAACTTCACCCAAAACTTGAAAACTTCACAAAACGAAACTTAAAAAGAAACTCGTGATAACATTAGTACAAGAAAGCAAACCACCACTTCCTTAGGTACTGTAGCAAACTTAAATTCTACTTGTGCTGATGTTGGGTTACTGTACTTTCAATCTCCCATGGCTAATACCCCCCGATACTATCCATAGTTTCATCAAAATAAGCAACCAACACAACAAAAACACAATCTGTTAACAGCAGACCAGTCTGTAGCAATATGTATGTTTTGTATACCTCTGGTACTTTAAAGCTTCTGAAAACTTATGAAAGTCTGAAAAATTTGCGTAGAAATCATAAGAAAAAAGAATCAACTCAAAATCTCTTACATAAAAAAAATGAAAATTCTTTTCGTGAGCAGAAAGTTTCTGTCTTTTCCAGCATGACCAAACGATCATCCTCAAGACTAATCATAATGGTTTTGCTTGGCACAAACGCAAAAAGAAACACAAAAAACACAATCATAACAGAATTATGAAAGTGTGGAAAACATAAAACAGAAAGAAAAATGATAGATTCGTTGGGTTGCCTCCCAACAAGCGCTTTTGTTTAACGCCCTTAGCTAGGCGAAAGTGATGGAATCACGTATAGTCATCTTTGGTACTCAAACCATAGGTAGCGTGATCATTTATCATCTTAAGAATTTAATATTTATTAGATGACTCACCACTATCTCTAGGAACAAAAACAGGCTTGACGGTCTTTTTGAGAGTAAGATTTGGAGTATTCTGCACAGCGGCAAAAGCTGAACCCAAGTTGGTTATGACATCTTCTAATTTGCCAATTCTAGAAGAATCATTAACTGTAAGTTCCTTCTCCTTTAAATTTTTCAAAAAGTTCCCACTTTGGATCCGTTCTGAGAGATTTGATTGTGGATCTTTCTATCCAAACCCTCAATAAGTTCAACTGTGGCAATTGTGTTTTCAATAGCGTCAAGCCTTTGTATCACGTGTTCCAAGGTCAAGATAGTTCCATTAACCATGAGCAGGGGTGAGCCTATCAAATTAATGATAGCTCTATAGGAGTCAACAGTATGGCTCCCCAAAAAGTTCCCGCCTACAATGGTTTCAAGGATATACCTATTCCAAGGAGAAATTCCAACATAGAAACTGCGAAGGAGGACGGTAGTGGATTGCTTACGAGTAGATCTACTTTGAGCATTACAAATCCTGTACCAAGCGTCCTTCAAATTTTCTTCCTCATTCTGCCTGAAATTGAGAACTCCATTTTCAGGGGTGTCGTTTGGAGTGGTGGGTCTAGCCATTGATGGACTATCTCACACACAAACGAGCAGGAAGTGAGAGTGAAACGGGCAAAAGAAGACAGCGAAAGGGAAAGGCGAATTAAAACGACAAATGTGAAGTGGGGGAGAGGAAAACGGGAGGCAACTAGCAACAAAAGTAAATGCAAGAGAAGAGTTTGTGAGACCTACTTGGATAGATCTTGATTTCTCCTCCCCGGAAACAGTGTCAGAAATACTTATGATGTTTCAAAAGGGATCCCCGGCAATGGCGCAGGAATGCTTCTGATGTCCGTTATGCTCCTGCACAAAAGACCTTCCAGTGGCGCCAGAAATGAGCACGTTGACGACACCAGGAATCCTTCTGCGTTGGTGTTTCCTCGAAGCGGAGAGGATCATGTAGCACAACAAAGGTAAGTATTTCCCTCAGTTTGAGAACCAAGGTATCAATCCGGCGGAGGAGTATCTCAAGATCCTGCGCAAACACAAAACCTTGCACCCAACGATATGAAGGGGTTGTCAATCCCTTATAGATTGTTTGCCAAGTGAGAACTGAAAGCAACAAAGTAACAAAGCAAAGTAAAAGTGGAGTTGTAAATGATGGATTTGAATAGACCCGGGGGCCGTAGTGTTTACTAGTGGCTTCTCTCATGAAAACAAGTAGACGGTGGGTGAACAAATTACTATCGAGCAATTGCTAGAAGTGTGCAGAGTCGCGACGATATCTATGCAATGATTATTTCTATAGGCATCACGTCCGAAACAAGTAGACCGATACTTTCTGCATCTACTACTATTACTCCACACGTCAACCGCTATCCAGCATGCATCTAGTGTATTAAGTCCATAAGAACAGAGTAACGCCTTAAGCAAGATGACATGATGTAGAGGGATAATCTCAAACCAATGATAAAAACCACATCTTTTTACCCTTGATGGAAACTGCTTGATGTGTGCCTTGCTCCCCCTATTGTCACTGGGAAAGGTCACCACATGGCAGAACCCAAAACCAAGCACTTCTCCCATTGCAAGAATCATAGATCTAGTTGGCCAAACAAAACCCAAGACTCAGAGAGACTTACAAGGATACCAAATCATCCATATAAGAAATCTGCAAAGACTCAAATATATATCATAGATAATCTGATCACAAGTCCACAATTCATCGGATCTCGACAAACACAACGCCAAAGAAGATTACATCGGATAGATCTCCATGAAGATCATGGAGAACTTTGTATTGAAGATCCAAGAGAGAGAAGAAGCCATCTAGCTACTAACTACGGACCCGTAGGTCTGAAGTGAACTACTCACGAGTCATTGGAGGGGCGATGATGATGATGAAGAAGCCCTCCAACTCCAAAGTCCCCTTCGGCAGGGCGCTGGGAAGGGTCTCCAGATGAGATCTCGCGGAAACGGAAGCTTGCGGCGGCGGAAAATTATTTTCGAGGCTCCCCTGATTTTTTGCGGAATATTTGGGAATTTATAGGCCAAAGACCTAGGTCAGGGGGCGGCCAGGGAGGCCACAAGCCTGCCCACCGCCGCCTCCCCCCTGGTGGCAGAGTGGGGGCTTGTGGGCTCCCTGGAGCCCACCTGGCTTGGCCCAAAAGCCCCCTGGACTTCTTCCGTTCGGGAAAAACTCATTTCGGGTTTTTTCTTCCGTTTGGACTCCGTTCCAAAATCAGATCTGGAAAGAGTCAAAAACACGGAAAAAACAGGAACTGGCACTTGGCACTGAATTAATAAGTTAGTCCCAAAAAGATATAAAAAGGTACATAAAACATACAAAGAAGGCAAGATAACAGCCTGAAACCATCAAAAATTATATATACGTTTGAGACGTATCAGGTCCCTGAAGGACCAGATAAGGACCTTCTTTTGCATGCAGGAAAAAGGACAGTATCTAACTCATTTGGCCCAGAAGGAGAGCCGTCAGCGGGATAAGCGCATCATGAGGACGCTTGATGTGCATGTCTCTAGTGGTTCTGAGGATGTCATCACTCCAGAGGCTACTTGGATGCAGGCTAGAGACTACCAGTGGGATGGGACTGATCAGGAGGTGTCTTAAGAAGAAGATGCAGCGGGGTCTGATCATGAGGAGTAGCCTGAGGATGATGAGGACGCTACGGATGTGTCTGATAACTGAGCCACCAGCTGTGTTCGCGTCCTCTCTGCCTTTTCGGTGTCCTAATGCCAAAGGGGGAGACAGTGTTAGAGATTTGCCTTTGTGTTTTTCGTTCGTGTTTGAGTATTTCTTTACTAAACTTGGTTGGTTTAAGTCTGTTGGATAGTTTATTATGTGTGTGAAGACTCTTCGTCATATGGTGTGAGACATATGCTATCCTTATATTATCTCTATAGTCTCTCTATATGCTTAGCCTGTGAGATCATTTATCTTGTGCATTTATCTTTATGCTCACATGTCTATACATTATGTGTGTGAAGACTCTTCATCATACGGTGTGAGACATATGCCATCCTTATATTATCTCTATAGTCTCTCTATATGCTTAGCCTGTGAGATCATTTATCTTGTGCCTTTATCATTATGCTCACATGTTTATACCTTGCTTGCTTAATCAGTGTTATACCTAGTTATTGCAAGGAGTATCTGTCTATGACTCCTAGGGAGTGCCCTCCTCTGGATTGTCTGTTGTGCTGTTCATAGCACCATTTTAAACATGCACACACTCAGAGGGAGCCAGTCTCTTGACTCATAGACTCTAGGTTTGCCTATGTTTTCATTAATATGTCTTTGTGCAAATCCGGTGTTGTCATCAATCCACCAAAAAGGGGGAGATTGTTAGGGCATATTATGTTCTAAGTAGTTTTGGTGATTGATGACAACACCTCTGTGGACTAATCATATGCATTGAGCATTTCAGAAAATACATCGCATGGCACAAGATGATTCGTCTCCCCTCGGTGTTTTTGAAGCACGGTGTTTCCTACGGTTCTCTTTGGTGGTTTTGACTCATAGGAAAGCCGTACTATTAAGAGGGGTCCGCCTCAGAAAGGTTTGGGTGGAATCAACTCACAAACACACACATTTTCTTTCCACCACCTTCACTTTGCGGCAATGGAGCATGATATGTCTCCAACGTATCAATAATTTTTGATGGTTCCATGCTATTATCTTGTCAAACTTTGGATGTTTCGTATGCCTTTTATATCTTTTTTGGGACTAACTTATTAACTCAGTGCCAAGTGCCAGTTCCCGTTTTTTCCGTGTTTTTGACCCTTTTCAGAGGAGAGTATTAAACGGAGTCCAAACAGAATAAAACCTCCCAAAAGATTTTTTCCGGAACAGAAGATACGTAGGGAGAGTGAGAACCAAGGCAGAGGCCACAAGCCCCCTAGGCGCGGCCAGGGGGGCGGCAAGCAAGCTTGTGGGCCCCCTGTGGCTCCTCTGCCCTACTTCTTCAGCCTATAAATCCCTGAAAAATCCAAAACCACGGGAGAGATCCACGAAAATACTTTTCCGCCGCCGCAAGCTTCTGTCTCCGCAAGATCCCATCCGGGGCACGCTCTGGTGCCCTGCCGGAGGGGGGATTCGGATATGGAGGGATTCTTCATCAACACCATTGCCTCTCCGATGATGCGTGAGTAGTTCACCATAGACCTTCGGGTCCATAGCTAGTAGCTAGATAGCTTCTTCTCTCTCTTGGATCTTCAATACAAAGTTCTCCATGATCTTCATGGAGATCTACAAAATGTAATCTTCTTTTGCGGTGTGTTTGTCGAGATCTGATGAATTGTGGATTTATGATCAGATTATCTATGAATCTTATTTGAGTTTCTTATGATCTCTTATATGCATGATTTCATATCCTTGTAATTCTCTTCGAGTTGTTGGTTTTGTTTGGCCAGCTTGATCTATGATTCTTGCAATGGGAGAAATGCTTGGTTTTGGGTTCATACCGTGCGGTGACCTCACCCAGTGATAGAAGGCATAGCGAGGCACACATCGTGTTGTTGCCATCAAGGGTAAAAAGATGGGGTTTATATCTATTGCATGAATTTATCCCTCTACATCATGTCATCTTGCTTAAGGCGTTACTCTGTTCGTCATGAACTCAATACAGTAGATGCATGCTGGATAGCGGTCGATGTGTGGAGTAATAGTAGTAGATGAAAAACGTATCGATCTACTTGTCTCGGACGAGATGCCTATGTGTATGATCATTGCCTTAGATATCGTCATGACTTTGCGCGGTTCTATCAATTGCTCGGCAGTAATTCGTTCACCCATCGTAATATTTGCTATTTTGAGAGAAGCCTCTAGTGAACACTATGGCCCCCGGGTCTACTTCACATCATATTTTCAGCCCTACACTTTTACTTTCTTGCACTTTCCGCCTTCAGATCTCACCTTGCAATCAATCGTGAAGGGATTGACAACCCCTTTGTAGCGTTGGGTGCAAGTTTGCTGTTTTTGCGCAGGTACATCGGTGCTTCATCTTGATACTCCTACTGGATCGATACCTTGGTTCTCAAAACTGAAGGAAATACTTACTGCTACTCTGCTGCATCACCCTTTCCTCTTCAAGGGAAAAATACAACGCAAGCTCAAGAGGTAGCAGAGCACCCGCTTGTTATATCCTTGCATTTGCAAAGGGTCCAGCAGTAGTACCACTCAAGCTGAGCAGTAGTATGGTTCGCTAGCGGTAGTACCGCTCGCTAGTGGTAGTACCGCTCCAGATGAGCGGTATTACCGCGAGCTGAGCGGTAGTACCGCTCCAGTCGAGCGGTAGTACCGCTTAGGGACGGTAGTACCTCCCTCTGTGAGCAGTTGTACTTCGTCGAACTATTTGCGAATACTTTTCCAACGGTGGTAGGCTTGGTAGTAGTACTTCTACTACCATGGCTTTGAGTCTACCAAGCGGTAGTACCGCCTAGGTCTAGCGGTAGTACCGCAGTGACTTGTGGTAGTACCGCTCCCACCAGGCAGTAGTACCGTTGGGGCTTGCGGTAGTACCGCTGGGGCTTGCGGTAGTACCGCTTCCCAGAAGCGGTAGTACCGCGCTGAGCATGCTGTTAGTGGGGGTAACGGTTGGATTTGTTCCCCCACTATATAAAGGGTTCTCCTACCTCAAGAACCCTACCTGTGACCCTCCAAGACTCCATTGTTGCTCCATAAGCTCATATGTGCCCGATCTCTCTCCCTGGCCAATCAAACTTGTTGATTTCCTAGGGATTGGTTGAGAAGGCCAGGAACTACACTTCCACCAAGAGAAAATTGATTCCCCCACTAATCCCTTGCGGATCTTATTACTCTTGGGTGTTTGAGCACCCTAGACGGTTGAGGTCACCTTGGAGCCACATTCCATTGTGGTGAAGCTCCGTGGTCTTGTTGGGAGCCTCCAAGCTTTGTGTGGAGATATCCCTAACCTTGTTTGTAAAGGTTCAGTCACCGCCTTCAAGGGCACCTATAGTGAAATCCTGGCACCTTGCATTGTGTGAGGGCGTGAAGAGAATACGGTGGCCTGATGTCCCACAAGCGTATGGGATCGCATCAGTTTTCGAGGGTAGAGTATTCAACCCAAATTTATTGATTCACTCACAAGGGGAAGCTAAAGGATATTCTCAAGTATTAGCAACTGAGTTGTCAATTCAAGCACACCTGAAAGATTAGTGTCTACAAGCAAAGTATTAGTAGCAAGGTAGTATGATAGCAACGTCACCAGAAAAAGCTTTGACAATCCCCGGCAACGACGCCAGAAAAAGCCTTGTTGACGGGATGTTAGCGCCAACAAAGTCTTGCAACAAGTAACAACGGAGTAGTAAGGAACTATAGTAGTAGCAGCAGCAAACTAACAAGTAACAGCAGTCGCAACAGCAGCAAAGTAACAATAGTAGTGACAGCAGCAAAGTGGCCCAATCCCTCTTGTAGCAAGGGACAAGCCTAGGCAAAGTAACGTAGCGAGGACCAGTAGTAAAAGACTCGCAGGCAGTGGATCGGTGATAGATGAGTGGGACGGATGTGATTCATCATGTAACAACTATAACACGGAGAGATATGTAACTAGCTCCCGTTCGTCAGTCTAATGTAGCCATGTATTCTGTATGTAGTCATACGTGCTTAGGGAAAAGAACTTGCATGACATCTATTGTCCATCCCTCCCGTGGCAGCGGGGTCCTAATGGAAACTACGGGATATTAAGGTTCTCCTTTTAATAAAGAACCGGACCAACGCATTAACACGCGATGAATACATGAACTCCTCATACTATGGTCATCTCCGGGAGTGGTTCCGGCTGTTGTCACTCCGGGGTTGCCGGGTCATAACACATAGTAGGTGACTACAACTTGCAAGATAGGATCTAAAACACACATAATTGGCGACAACAAGGTTCAGACATGAAATCATGGCACTCGGGCCCTAGTGACAAGCATTAAGCATAGCCAAGTAGTAGCAACATCAATCTAGAACATAGTGGATACTAGGGATCAATCCCCATCAAGAACTAACTCAATTACATGATAGATCTCATCCAACTCATCACCATCCAACAAGCCTACGATGGGATTACTCACGAATGATGAAGATCATCATGGAATTGTCGATGGAGAAAGGTTGATGATGACGATGGCGACGATTTCCCCTCTCCGGAGCCCAAAACGGACTCCAGATCCGCCTTCCAGATGAAGAACAGGATGTGGCGGCGCCTCCGTATCGCAAAACTCGATGAAACCTTCTCTCTGATTTTTCCCCAGGCGAAACAGAATATAGAGAACTGAGATTGGGGGCGTTGGTGCCACGTGGGCCCCACAAGCCCTCATGGCGTGACCATAGGGGGTGGCCGCGGCCCAGGGGCTTGTGGCCCACCGGCACGCCCCTCACGTGGATCTTTGCACAGGTATTTTTCTTTTATTCCAAAAAATCTCCGTAAATTTTCAGGACGTTCCGAGAACTTTCATTTCTGCACAAATTACAACACCATGGCAATTCTGCTGAAAACAGCGTCAGTCCGGGTTAGTTCCATACAAATCATGCAAATTAGAGTCCAAAACAAGGGCAAAAGAGTTCGGAAAAGTAGATACGACGGAGACGTATCAACTCCCCCAAGCTTAAATCCTTGCTTGTCCTCAAGCAACTCAGTTGACAAACTGAGAGAGACAGAAGAATAACTTTGATGAACTCTGTTTGATCTTGTTGTTGCAACCATGTCTAACTCACAACCAAAATTTCAGCAATATCACAAGCAAATCACATAAGCAAATGACATCTAGGTCTCACGGTAAACTCGTATTAATGTCATAATCAACTAGAGAGCAAATAATAATAAGCTTCAAGTGTCAACACTTCAATCAAAACAACATGAAGCAACACAAATGGATGGTATCTCGCTAGCTCTTTCTGAGACCGCAAAACATAAATGCAGAGCACCTTAAAAGATCAAGGGCTGACTAAACATTGTAATTCAAAGCAATGAAGATCCAGTCATAGTCACACTCAACACAGTTAAAAGCAAAGCATAAAAATGACAGAGGTGCTCTCTAATTGGTGCTTTTGAAAGAGGAGGATGACTCAACAGGAACATAAATAGACATGCCCTTCGCAGAGGGAAGCACTGATTTGCAGAGGTGCCAGAGCTCAAGCTTTGAAAACAGAGATAATAATTTTGGGTGACATGCTTTCATTGTCAACGCAATGACTAAGAGTTATCAATATCTTCCACGCTACACATGCTATAGGCGGTTCCCAAACAGAAAAGTAAAGTTTTGAGTCCCCCACCACCAATCAATCACACTCCACGGCTAGCCGAATCCTCGGGTACCGTCCAAACCAACATCAATCCTAGGGGAGTTTTGTTTGCAATTATCTTTTCGATTTGAGCATGGAACTGGGAATTCCAATTACTGGCCCTTTTCTCATGAATGATAGTGAATAAACACATATCGAGGATAACACACCTAGCACGGAAGATACCAATAGCCCCCTGTCACCACATGAGCAGTTCGGGCATGCAGAACAGATTATTTCTTGAAGGTTTAGAGAGTGGCACATGCAAATTTACTTGGAACGGCAGGTAGATACCGCACATAGGTAGGTATGGTGGACTCATATGGCACAACTTTGGGTTTATGGGAGTGGATGCACAAGCAGTATTTCTGCTTAGTACAAGTGAAGGCTAGCAAAAGACTGGGAAGTGACCAACTAGAGAGCGACAACAGTCATCGAAATGCATTGAGATTAACTAAAATTGAGTGCAAGAATGAGTAGGACATAAATCGCCAAGAACATGAATATCATAGAGGCTATGTTGATTTGGTTTCAACTACATGCGTGAACATGCGCCAAGTCAAGCCACTTGAAACATTCAAAGGAGGATACCATCCTATCATACTACATCATAGTCATCTCAACATTCATGTTGGCAACCAAGACAAACCATTATAAGCTCCTAGCTAAATAAGCATGGCATAAGCAACTATCATCTCTAAGTTGTCATTGCAAACATGTTTCGCTCACAACAAAGCTGAATCAGGCATGATGAGCTAGTCATATTTACAAAAACAAAATAGATCGAGTTCATACCAGCTTTTCCAGGCTGAGTCACTTCATCATATATCGTCATTATTGCCTTTCACTTGCACGACCGAACGATGTGAATAATAATAAGCATGCTCATGCATATGACTAAAGCTAGAATCTGCAGGCAAACACAAAGGAGAAGACAAAGTAATATGGTTCTTTGAAAGCTAAACAGGTATGCATGCAAGAGGCACTAAACATTGTAACCAATATCTTCTACCTTGACCCAAAGAAAAAGAAAACTATCTACACAGGAAAGCTCCCAACAAGCAAAAGAGGAAAAGAAAATCTTTTTGGGTTTTCTCAAACTAGACAGATACATGAAAAGATAACGAGAAAAAGAAAATAAACTAGCATGGATGATACAGTGGCAAATTGTGAACACCGGCTAATCAAAGTGAAAGCATAGGCAAGAATGTAAAGTCGGTGAGAACACGTACTCCCCCAAGCTTAGGCTTTTGGCCTAACTTGGTCTACTCCCAAGGATGGTCCTGGCAAAACCCAAAATCATAATCGGGGTTATACGAGAGCGCTGCAGCCACTGCCTGAATAGCTGCCTCACGGAGACGAGAAGCCGTCACCTCCCTCTCATACTCCTCTGCCTCTCCTCTAGTTATGTAATATCTCTGTTTTACCTGAAAGTCAAAGAAAGAAGGAGGAGGAAGGGTAATATGGAAAACACGCTGCCGGTTAAATATCAATCGGTATAGGAGGGATTCATCATCCCTCCCAAGGAAATGGTAGCGTGTCATAGCGACGCAGTCAAGGAAAGCTGTATGGAGCAGGGGATCTCCTACGCGGATGGGTACTCCAAGAAAATTTGCTATGCGAGTGGCATAGATCCCGCCAAAGAAATCCCCATCAATAGCATTCTTATTCAACCTCCTTGCTATAATAGCTCCCATTTTGAAGCTTTTGTCACCCTTCACTGCGCTCTTAAGGATACTAAGGTCGGGTGCGCAGAGGTGACAATGCTCAATCTTGCCATTAATGCATCTGCCTATGAAGAGGGCAAAATAATGCAAGGCAGGAAAATGAATACTCCCCATGGTAGCTTGCGTAATGTCTCTAGTTTCCCCAACCGTAATACCAGCGCAAAAATCCCTAACCGAAGATTTAGGAGGATCATTGAGGTTACCCCAAATAGGTATTTTGCAAATTCTACTGAAATCCTCTAAATCCATGGTATACGATTTATCATAGAGATCAAACAATACCGATGGCTCACGGCCAGCTACAAATTTGAATCTATGAACAAAAGAGGCAGTGAGAGCAACATACTATTCACATTTGTCGGAGATGAATTCTTCGAGTCCGACGTTGCGAACAAATGCATCAAATCATCTTTGAAGCCTTCCTCAATCATAAATTTATCAGAAGGCCATTCACATGGTTGGACCTGCTCGTCCCTAGGTTGGTAAGGATCAGGCTCCCGAATCGCAAGACAGGGACCTCTCTTGCTTGAGGAACCACCATGATAGTTTCTCCTGAACATCTTCCTTTTCTGAAATTTTCAGTGACCCAAAGAAAGGTAAACAAGGTTCAACTAAACTTGTAGCAACTACTCCCACAAGTGCCTAGAGAACATATTACGCATCAGAACTACTTGGGACCAGCTAGAATCAGCATGCAAAGCTCAAGAACATGGTCACCAAGGCAGCAAAAATACGTGGAGTATAAGGCACTAGAGCAAAAAATAATTGGACCAATGGAGGAGTCACTTACCAAGGAGTAATTTTCCCAAAATAGTTCGGAGAACGGTGATTTGAGCAAAGAGATCGAAAATCCCAGCAAGAGGAGCAAGAACACGGGTTTGAGCTGCGAAACAATTTTTTCTGGAGGTAGGAGAAGCGGATGAGGGCAAGAATGAGTGGAGGGGGTGCCTATGGCCCCCACAAGCCTGGGTGGTGCGGCCAGGGGGGTGCCCATGCCCCTAGGGCTTGTGGCCCACTGGTGTGGCCCCCAGACAGACTCTTTGTCCCAGTATTTTTCAAATATTCCAGAAAAAATCATACTAGATTTTCATAGCGTTCGGAGAACTTTTATTTTTGGGGTACTTTTCTACCGGACGCTAAGACAGAAAACATGGAAAACTAAACTAAATCTATCATTTTTCTTCTAAGCAACCAAAAGTGAAAGCTTGGAACATAGGTTTGTGACTCCTCGATTCATCCATCTCATGATCACCGAAAGAAATCCGTCAATGGGGTTGATCAAATCCCCTCGACAAAACTTTCTCGAATCGCAAAAGAGAACAGAGAATTTTCGAATAGTCACTAGGTCACCTCAATGGGGATGTGTATCTCCCCAACAAGCAAATCATACTTCATCTTGACACGAGGAATAGGGCATTCAAAGCTCCAAATAAGAATCGATGAAGTTTTTCGATAGCATTGATGCAATGTACTCGATATTGTTTCTTCGGAAAGTGCACCGTATGCTCAATACCATTGACATGGAAAGTGACATTGCCTTTGCTGCAATCTATAACAGCCCTAGCAGTGGTTAAAAAAGGTCTTCCGAGGATGCAGCCATGGCATCGTCCTCGGGAATATCCAAGATAACAAAGTCTGTTAAGATAGTGGTGTTAGCAACCACAACAGACACATCCTCGCAAATGCCGATAGGGAAAGCAGTTGATTTGTCGGCCATTTGCAGAGAGATTTTAGTGGGTGTCAACTTATCCAGTTCAAGCCTACGATAAAGAGAGAGAGAGAGGCATAACACTGACACCGCCTCTAAGGTCGAATAAAGCAGTTCTAACGTAGTTGCCTTTAATGGAGAAAGGTATAGTGGGCACACTCACCTAATTTCTTCGGAGTTCGACCCTTGAAAGTGTAATTAGCAAGCATGGCGGAGATCTCAACCTCAGGTATCCTCCTCTTATTAGTCACAATATCTTTCATGTACTTAGCATACGGAGACATCTTGAGCATATTCGTCAAACGCATCTGCAGAAAGACAGGTTTGATCATTTCAACGAATCGCTCAAAATCCTCATCATCCTTTTTCTTGGATGGTTTGGGAGGAAAGGGCATAGATTTTTGAACCCATGGCTCCCTTTCTTTACCATGCTTCCTAGCAGCGAAGTCATTCTTATCGTATATCTTGTTCTTAGGCTGTGGGTTATCAAGATCAACACTAGGTTCAATCTCCACATCCTTTTCATTGCTAGGTTGAGCATCTTCATGAACATCACTATAGATATCATCATTAGGCTCATGTTCATCACCAGATTGTGTTTCAGCATCAGAGATAGAGGCATCGTTTAGACTCTGAGGTGCAGCAGCAACAGGGTTTCTAGCGTGCAGGTTCCAATCATCTTTCTTCTTCTTTCTAGGATGACTACATGCATCAGTGCTAACTCCTTGAGACTCTTGTTCTACTCTCTTCGGATGACCCTCAGGATACAAGGGTTCCTGGGTCATTCTACCACTTCTAGTAACGACTCTGACAGAATTGTCATTCAACTCATTGAGCAAGTCATTTTGAGCTTTAAGTACTTGTTCTACCTGAGTAGTAACCATAGAGGCATGCTTACTCAGAAGCTTAAGATCATTGACATTTCTGTCCACACAAGCACTTAAATGACTAAGCATACGAGCATTCTTTTCCAATTTTCTGCTAACATAATCATTGAAACTTTGTTGTTTGACAACGAAGTTATCAAATTCATCCATGCATAAGCTAGCAGGTTTATCAAAAGGAATATCACTCTCATCAAACGTACGCAGAGAATTTACTTCTACTACCTGTATCGGGTTATCGAGACCATGGATCTCTTCGATAGGTGGTAGATTTTTGACATCTTCAGATTTAATGCCTTCCTCTCGCATAGATTTCTTGGCTTCTTGCATATCTTCAGGACTGAGGAATAGAATACCTTTTTTCTTCGGAGTTGGCTTAGGAGGTGGTTCGGAAATAGTCCAAGCATTCTCATTGCACAAGATGTTATTCAGTAGAATCTCAGCTTGTTCTACGGTTCGTTCCCTAAAAACACTATTGACACAACTATCTAAGTGGTATTTGGAAGCATCAGTAAGTCCATTATAGAAGATATCAAGTGTCTCATTATTCTCAAGAGGGTGATCAGGCAAAGCATCCAGTAGCTGGATAAGCCTCCCCCAAGCTTGTGGGAGACTCTCTTCTTCAGCATGAGCAAAGTTGTATATTTCCTGCAAGGAAGCTTGCTTCTTATGGGCAGGCAAATATTTTTCAGAGAAGTAGTAGACCATATATCCTGGGGGCTACACACACAACCAGGAGCAAGAGAAGTGAACCAGGTCTGAGCATCGTCCTTTAGCGAGAAAGGAAACAACTTGAGCATATAGTAGTGGCAGATCTTTTGCTCACTAGTGAATAGGGTGGCTATATCGTGTAGTTTGGTAACATGGGCTACAACCGTTTCAGACTCGTAACCGTGAAAAGGATCAGATTTGACAAGATTGATTAACTCAGGGTCGACAGCGAATTCATAATCCTTATCGGTCACAAAGATAGGCGAAGTGGCAAACTTCGGGTCGTATTTCATCCTAGCGTTCAGAGATTTTTCTTTCCACTTGCGCAGAAGTTTCTCAGCATCATAGCTATCCTTACATGCAAGAAAGTCCTCAGCTATCTCTCCCTCCATAACATAGCGCGTATCACGCATAACAGGCAATTCAGGCATAGTAGCAGGTTCTACTTCAAGAGTATTAGCAGTTTCATAAGTATCATCACATCTAGCAGCAACTCTAGAAATTTGTGCATCAAGGGCACCAAGTGGCAAAGCAGTATCAGGCATAGCATCATCAGGCATAGTATCTAGCATAGCATCAGCAGGCATAGTATCAAGCATAGCATCATCAGGCATAGTATCAAGCATAGCATCATAAGCATCATGGGCAGCAGAAGTAGCATCATCAAGCACATGCGACATATCAAGATTTCTAGCAGGAGGCGAAGTCGCAAACTTACTCAGAACTGAAGGTGAATCAAGTGCAGAGCTAGATGGCAATTCCTTACCTCTCCTCGTAGTGGAAGGTAGGATTTTAGTTCTTGGATCTTTCAGATTCCTCATAGTGATCAGCAGACGTCAATCCCAAGTGACTCAGAAAATATAGCTGTGCTTCCCTGGCAACAGCGCCAGAAAAAGCCTTGATGTCCCACAAGCGTATGGGATCGCAGCAGTTTTTGAGGGTAGAGTATTCAACCCAAATTTATTGATTCGCTCACAAGGGGAAGCTAAAGGATATTCTCAAGTATTAGCAGCTGAGTTATCAATTCAACCGCACCTGAAAGATTAGTGTATGCAAGCAAAGTATCAGTAGCAAGGTAGTATGATAGCAACGACACCAGAAAAAGCTTTGACAATCCCTGGCATCGGCGCCAGAAAAAGCCTTGATGTCCCACAAGCGTATGGGATCGCAGAAGTTTCCGAGGGTAGAGTATTCTACCCAAATTTATTGATTCGCTCACAAGGGGAATCTAAAGGATATTCTCCAGTATTAGCAGCTGAGTTGTCAATTCAACCACACCTGAAAGATTAGTGTCTGCAAGCAAAGTATCAGTAGCAAGGTAGTATGATAGCAACGGCACCAGAAAAAGCTTTGACAATCCCCGGCAACGGCGCCAGAAAAAGCCTTGCTGACGGGATGTTAGCGCCAACAAAGTCTTGCAACAAGTAACAACGGAGTGGCAAGGAACAGTAGTAGCAGCAACGGCAAAGTAACAAGTAACAGCAGTAGCAGCAGCAGCAAACTAAGAGTAGTAGTGACAGCAGCAAAGTGGCCCAATCCCTCTTGTAGCAAGGGACAAGCCTAGGCAAAGTAACGTAGCGAGGACAAGTAGTAAAAGACTCGTAGGCAGTGGATCGATGATGGATGAGTGTGACGGATGTGATTCATCATGTAACAGCTATAACACGGAGAGATATGTAACTAGCTCCCGTTCGTCAGTCTAATGTAGGCATGTATTCCGTATGTAGTCATACATGCTTAGGGAAAAGAACTTGCATGACATCTATTGTCCATCCCTCCCGTGGCAGCAGGGTCCTAATGGAAACTATGGGATATTAAGGTTCTCCTTTTAATAAAGAACCAGACCAACGCATTAACACGTGGTGAATACATGAACTCCTCATACTATGGTCATCTCCGGGAGTGGTTCCGGCTATTGTCACTCCGGGGTTGCCGGGTCCTAACACATAGTAGGTGACTACAACTTGCAAGATAGGATGCAAAACACACATATATTGGCGACAACATAATAGGTTCAGATATGAAATCATGGCACTCGGGCCCTAGTGACAAGCATTAAGCATAGCCAAGTAGTAGCAACATCAATCTAGAACATAGTGGATACTAGGGATCAATCCCCGTCAAGAACTAACTCGATTACATGATAGATCTCATCCAACTCATCACCGTCCAGCAAGCCTATGATGACATTACTCACGAACGGTGAAGAACATCATGGAATTGTCGATGGAGAAAGGTTGATGATGACGATGGCGATGATTTCCCCTCTCCGCAGCCCGAAACGGACTCCAGATCTGCCCTCCAGATGAAGAACAGGATGTGGAGGTGCCTCCGTATCGCAAAACGCGATGAATCCTTCTCTCTGATTTTTTTCCAGGCGAAAAGGAAGATAGAGAACTGAGATTGGGGGCAGTGATGCCATGTGGGCCCCACAAGCCCTCATGGCGCGGCCATAGGGTGTGGCCGCGGCCCAGGGGCTTGTGGCCCACTGGCACGCCCCCTCACGTGGATCTTTGCGCAGGTATTTTTCTTTTATTTCAGAAAAAATCTCCGTAAGTTTTTAGGATGTTCCAAGAACTTTCATTTCTGCACAAAAACAACACCATGACAATTTTGCTGAAAACAGCGTCACTCCGGGTTAGTTCCATTCAAATCATGCAAATTAGAGTCCAAAACAAGGGCAAAAGAGTTTGGAAAAGTAGATACGACGGAGATGTATCATGGCCCTAGTGGCTTATTGGGGAGCATTGTGCCTCCACACCGCTCCAACGCAGACGTACTTCTTGTCAAAGGGAAGGAACTTCGGTAACACATCCTCGTCTTCAGCAGTTCCACTTGCGATTATCTCTTACCTTTACATTGTGTGTGCAATTTTTGTAGAGTACTTCTTACTTGCTTTAGTGGTCATAGTAGGTAGCATCATATAGGTTGCTCACCTAATTTTTATTTTAGAGAACCTTTATTTTGCTAACACTAACTTTTTAAGAAAAGCTAAAAATTGGTAGTTTCCTATTCACCCCCCCCCTCTAGTCAACCATATCGATCCTTTCACTTAGTCACCACCACCAGGAATTAATGCGTACAATTTGGAAATGAGAGGGTTCGTGGGGTGAGGAGGGCTTGGGACAGAGATCATGCAAGGGAGTATGGTGGGGTAATCTCCAAGGTGATTAAGAAGAACAACACACACAAAAAAAGAATACACACCTTGAAGGATACAACACCTAAAAGTTAAGCCAATGAAAAGCACAAAGAAGGACAATAAAAGATGCAATGAAAAGAAACACCAAAGGCAAAAACCTCACTAAGAGGGGGTGGTAGCCGAGGCCACCTATGTTTGAGTGAACTAGTACGTCACCGCGAAGATTTGAACCTTGGGCCCATGACCAACACTCATCTTTGTGACAAAAATACCATACAAAATGGTGAATGTGAAAGATTTGATTGATTTATGCATAATAGCAGGAGGGATAGTTCATTGAGAGAACTAGACTCCCCCTAAATTCATGCCTACATCTAAACATAATATAATGATGAGAGTGGTGGGATGTGCCAGATTTCACTATACATTGCTCAGATCAATGAATTTAGCTCATGCCTTAACTCGTGAAATCTTGCTTCATTCAAAGGCTTTGTGAAGATATGTGCAAGCCGTTTATTAGTGTTGAGGTAAATGAGATCAATCTCTTCACACTTGATATACTTCCTAATGAAGTGGTGACGAATACTGATGTGCTTTGTCTTGCAATGTTGAACCGGGTTGTTGGAGATTAAGATGGCACTAATATTATCACAATAAAGAGGCACTTTGTCACAAGTGACACCGTAATCCTTTAAAGTTTGCCTCATCCATAGCAACTGAGCACACCAACTTGCAGCAGCTACATATTCAGCTTTGGTGGACGAGAGAGAAACACAAATTTGTTTCTTGGAAGACCAACTTACCAGAGAGTGGCCAAGGAACTGGCAACCTCCGGAAGTTGACATCCTATCCACACGGTCTCCCGCCCAATCTGAATCCGAATATCCTGTGAGATCAAATGAAGCCCCTTTGGGATACTATAAGACAAAGTTTGGGGTATGAGCCAAATATCGAAAGATTGGCTTGACCGCCACATAGTGACTTTCCTTAGGAGCGGATTGAAATTGTGCAAAAATTCCCACACACAACACTATATCCGGTCTATATGCACAAAGGTAAAGCAGAGATCCAATCATAGAGCGATATATCTTTTGATCCACAACTTTACCATTGGGATCGAGGACAAGATGGCAGTTGAGAGGCATTGGAGTGTTGGCCTTGGATGGTTTGAGATCATCCATCTTGAACCTTTTGAGCATGTCTTGAGTGTATTTTGCTTGATTGATAAAGGTTCCTTGACTTTGTTGCTTGACTTCGAATCCAAGGAAAAGCTTCAACTCTCCCATCATAGACATCTCAAACTCTTTAGTCATTAGTGCAACAAATTCTTCAATTAAATCTTTGTTAGGAGAACCAAAGATAATATCATCAACATATAGTTGGCATATGAACAAGTTCCCTTTCAACTTCTTAGTAAAAAGAGTGGGGTCAATTTTCCCAACTTCAAATCCACGGTCATGTAACATCTTGGTAAGGTGCCCATACCATGCACGCGGGGCTTGTTTAAGGCCATAGAGTGCCTTATCGAGAACATACACATGATTAGGGAACTTGTGATCCTCGAACCCCGGGGGTTGCTTGACATAAAAAAACTCCTTAAGGGGACCATTAAGAAATGCACTCTTCACATCCATTTGGTATGATTTGAAGTTATGATGAGAAGCAAATGCAAGCAGCATATGAATAGATTCAAGGCAAGCGACAGGAGCAAAGGTTTCATCATAGTCGATTCCCTCGACTTGGGAGTAGCCTTATGCTACCAATCTTGCCTTGTTCTGAGTGACGACACCATTCACATCTTGCTTGTTCTTAAATATCCACTTTGTCCCAATGACATTGTGGTTCTCCTTTGGTCTTGTCACAAGTCGCCACAGTTTGTTGCGCTCGAAGTTATTGATTTCTTCATGCATGGCTTCAACCCAATCCATGTCTTCAAGAGCCTCTTGTACCTTTAGTGGTTCAATGCAAGAAACAAACGCATGATGGGCACTAAAGATTGATAATTGACAACATGTGGTTACCCCTCTCTATAAGACACCGTAGACATTCTCCAGCACACGAGAATCTTTTTTGAGTGGTTTGGTAGTTTTGGCAACACTTCTTTCTTGAATCTCCTCAGGGGTGAGCTGAGAAGCCTGTTTGAGACTTTTACTGCGTTTTTTGAGTTTTCCCTTGATCTTGAGCTTGATTTTGTTTTTGCGTTTGCTCATGATCTTGAACTTGGTCTTGATATTGAGTTTTCTCTTGATCTCGAACATCCTGAGAGGGTCAGCAGGGTCAAGGACATCATTTGGTGTAGGACCATTTGCAGGTTAATCTTCTCCTTGATCGGGATCACGGGGATGAGGGGCTTCATAGCGTTCTTCGAAAGGGTGTGTGTATTACGTCGGTGATGGCTACACATGAGTGGAACATTGTCCTTCTCCTTCAGTCACAAGGGGTTCCTCAATGGGTAGGAAATATCCCACACCCATTCTTCTTATGGCTTGGGGATGAATTTCATCACCTACATCATAGAGACCAGTTTGCTCCACTTGGTAGCCATTATTCTCATCAAACTCCACGTTACACGTCTCCTCAATGAGTCCCGAGGACTTGTTGAGGACACAGTAAGCGCGAGAGTTTGTAGCATAACCAACAAATATGCCCTCTTGAGCTCTAGGTTCAAATTTAGGCAAACGAGAACCTTTCCTAAGAATGAAACACTTACAGCCAAACACCCAAAAGTACTTGAGGTTGGGCTTGTTGCCGGTAAGAATTTCATATGGAGTCTTGTTCAAGCCTTTCCAAAGGTAGAGCCGATTGGATGCATGACATAGATTTAAACTCCGCCATCATGGTTCTTGCTACATCCATCAATGTCCGGTTCTTCCTTTCCGCCACACCATTTTGTTGAGGAGTGTAAGGAACATAGTATTGATGCTTGATTCCTTCATCACTCAGAAATTCATTTAGTGTGTAGTTCTTGAACTCGGTGCCATTTTCACTTCTGATCATCAATATCTTTGCATTATGTTGGGGTTGAGCATCGTTAGCAAAGTCGATGAAAGTTTGTTGAGTCTCACTTTTTCTTTTGAAAAATAATACCCAGGTATATCTTGAGTAATCATCTCACCAAGCAATACTTTATTCCCCCAAGACTATCATAAGATGGAGGACCAAAGACATCCATGTGAAGGAGTTCCAAGGTCCTTTTTGTGTAGATGATAGTCGTGAGGCGGTGAGCGGTCTCATGAATCTTTCCTTCAATACATGCACTGCAAGCGCAATCTCTGGCGAAACTCACATTGGTTAGTCCAAGAACATGATCCCCTTTGAGGAGACTTTGCAAAGAACTCATATTGACATGGGCTAGCCGGCAATGCCAAAGCCACCCCACATCAACTTTAGCCATTAGGCAAGTCGCGGTATCAGTGGGTCGCTCCAAAAAGTTAACCACATAGGGACCGTTCTCGACATGCCCAACAAAGGCTACTTTAAGAGTCTTGCTCCACAAAAGGTCCACAGAGTCAATGCAAAAGAAAGTAATAAAGCCCATAAGTGCAAGTTGATGAATGAAAAGTAAATTGTATGTGAGGGTCTCAACAAGCATAACCTTTTCAATGGTAAGTTCAGGAAAAATTATCACCTTGGCAAGACCCAATACCTTTGAAATCGCATCATCACCAAAGGATACTTGGGTGGCAATGGATCAGTTGGGACGAATGTGCACCACCAAGTCCTTGCTTCCGGTCATATGATTTGCTGCTCCACTATCAAGCAACCATAACACCCCATCAGAAGCAAACTCCTGCATAAGATCAATGCTTGGATTTAGGTACCCATTCTTTAATGGGTCCTATTATGTTAGTAACAAGGGTCTTAGGAACCCAAATAGACCATGCAATGTATTCATCATAAAAACCAACAAACTTAGCAAAAACATTTCCATCACTCGCTTGACACAACACATAGGATGGATTAAAGTCGTCGGTTGTGTTGGGTAGAGGGGTATTGCCCTTCACGTCATTACCACCCTTAGCTTGGTCCTTTTTATTCCCATGAGTACCCTCCCCTAATTTAACAAAGGTTTCCATAAGCTGGGGAGGTTGCTTGGTCTTCTTCTTCTTGTTCTTCTTCTTGGACTTGGGTGCAAACCCAACTCCTTCCTTTGCAACCACTTTCTTTTGACTACTGATAAGGTCATTAAGATTCTTTTCACCCTGGATGCATGTCACAAGGACTTTCTCAAGCTGCTCTTTTTATTTGGAGTTCTCCTCCACAAGTTGTGCATGCTCACAAGAGGGGTTAGTAGCATGGACATTATCAACTAAAACAAATGGAGAGCAAGTGGCTATTTTCTTAGTGAGTTTTACTTGGAGAGCAAGAGCCTTGTCAAGTGTTGCGAGCTCTTTCTTGAGTCTATCATGATGAAGCCCAAGTGCACTCTTTTTGGATTGAAGCACACAGGTAAGAACAAGAGAATGATCAAGATCTTTCTTTAACTTAGCAAGATCATCATTAGGTGTCTCCTCAAGAATCAAACGAAGTCCTTGATCTTTTTTAAGAGCAATGGAAAGATCCGAAATTTCATCAGCAAAGTCATGACTATGACCTTCAAGCATAGATATAGTATCTTCATGAGATACGATAAGATCATTAGCCTCACCGAGTTGTTCCAAGAGAGCAACAACATGGTTCTTGGATTTACCCTTGAGATTTCTCATGAAATTACCAAAAGAGTTTTCCTCCTCCTCTACCTCTCTCTTTTCATCTCCACTCTCTACGGTAGCAGAAATGGTAGCTTTGGTGTTGGAAGTTTGAGCGTTAGATGTTACCTTGTTGGATGCCTTGGCTATCAGACACGTGGCAACACATTTCTCATTGGGGGCCTTAAAGAGAGACACCTTGCTTGGAGTAGAAGATGCAATGGCCACCGTGGCCATTCCTATTGCATCACCACTTGTCTCATCGTCATCATCCTCATCGGAGAGGTACTCTTCTTGAGCCACCAGCCCCTTAGGGGGAATCTTCTTGGGGAAGATGTTTTTGTTTGGGAAAGATTTGTTCTTGTATTTGTGAATGAGCTTGCCTCCATTGTCTTCCCTCTGCTCATAAGGACAATCTTCCACAAAGTGACTCACATTGCCACAGTTGTAGTATGATCTCATGCATTGCTTTCCCTTAGAACCGCTTGAGTTGTTCTTGGAGAAGTTGGGCCTTGAGTTTTTCTTGTTACCCCAAAACCGCCTTGATGCAAGAGCCATGTGCTCATGGTAGGCATACTTGGTGTCTTCAGGACACGATTCTTCTTCGTCTTCCTCATCTTACTCCACAGCTGCCTTGGTCTTCAAAGCAAGGTTGGGGGATGATACGTCTCAAATGTATCTATAATTTTTGATGGTTTCACGCTGTTATCTTGTCTTCTTTGGTTGTTTTATGTAGCTTTTATATCTTTTTTTGGGACTAACTTATTAATTCAGTGCCAAGTGCCAGTTCCTGTTTTTTCCGTGTTTTTGACACTTTTCAGATCTGATTTTGGAACGGAGTCCAAACGGAAGAAAAACCCCAAAATGATTTTTTCCCGAACGAAAGAAGACCAGGGGCTTTTGGGCCAAGCCAGGTGGGCTCCAGGGAGCCCACAAGCCCCCACTTCGCCACCAGGGGAGGCGGCGGTGGGCACGCTTGTGGCCTCCCTGGCTGCCCCCTAACCTAGGTCTTTGGTCTATAAATTCCCAAATATTCCTCAAAAAATCAGTGGAGCCTCGAAAATACTTTTCCGCCGCCGCAAGCTTCCGTTTCCGCGAGATCTCATCTGGAGACCCTTCCCGGTGCCCTGCCGGAGGGGACTTTGGAGTTGGAGGGCTTCTTCTTCATCATCATCGCCCCTCCAATGACTCGTGAGTAGTTCACTTCAGACCTACGGGTCCGTAGTTAGTAGCTTGATGACTTATTCTCTCTCTTGCATCTTCAATACAAAGTTCTCCATGATCTTCATGGAGATCTATTCGATGTAATCTTCTTTGGCGGTCTGTTTGTCGAGATCTGATGAATTGTGGATTTGTGATCAGATTATCTATGATATATATTTGAGTCTTTGCTGATTTCTTATATGCATGATTTGATATCCTTGTAAGTCTCTCCGAGTCTTGGGTTTTGTTTGGCCAACTAGATCTATGATTCTTGCAATGGGAGAAGTGCTTGGTTTTGGGTTCTACCATGTGGTGACCTTTCCCAGTGATAGTAGGGGCAGCAAGGCACACATCAAGTAGTTGCCATCAAGGGTAAAAAGATGGGGTTTTTATCATTGGTTTGAGATTATCCGTCTACATCATGTCATCTTGCTTAAGGCGTTACTCTGTTCCTATGGACTTAATACACTAGATGCATGCTGGATAGCGGTCGACGTGTGGAGTAATAGTAGTAGATGCTGAAAGTATCGGTCTACTTGTTTTGGACGTGATGCCTATAGATATAATCATTGCATAGATATCGTCACGACTTTGCGCAGTTCTATCAATTGCTCGACAGTAATTTGTTCACCCACCATCTACTTGCTTTCATGAGAGAAGCCACTAGTAAACACTACGGCCCCCGGGTCTATTCACATCCATTGTTTACACCTCCGCTTTTACTTTGATTTGTTACTTTGTTGCTTTTAGTTCTCACTTGGAAAACAACCTATATGGGATTGACAACCCCTTCATAGCGTTGGGTGCAAGCTTTTGTGTTTGTGCAGGATCTTGTGATACTCCTCCACCGGATTGATACCTTGGTTCTCAAACTGAGGGAAATACTTACCGTCACTGTGCTACATCACCCTTTCCGCTTCAAGGGAACACCAACGCAAGGCTCCAAGGCCACGGGGGAAATCCTTTGCATACTTGCCTAGGAAGTCCCTTAAGGCGTAGCCGCACATGAAGGATTCCTGGTGCCGTCGACACACCTGTTTCTGGCGCCATTGGAAGGACTTTTGTGCATTAGCTCAGCTGACATCAGAAGCATTTCTGGCGCCGTTGTCGGGGAGGAGGATCGCTTGCCGAGGAGATCAAGACAAGAGTAATCTCCCATCAACACGCCTATTTCTGGCGCCGTTACCGGGGAGGAGAAATCAAGATCTATCAAAGTAGGTCTCACAAACTCTTGCATTTACTTTTGTTGCCAGTTGCCTCTCGTTTTCCTCTCCCCCACTTCACATTTGCCGTTTTCATTTGTCTTTCTCCTTCATTGTTTTCTTTTGCCTTTGTCGTTTCCCTTTGCCGGTTTTCTTGCTTGCTTGTTTGCTTGTTTGTTTGTTGAAGTCATCATGTCTGAAAACACCAAACTTTGTGACTCCTCGAGCACTAATAATAATGATTTTGTTAGTACTCCGATTGCTCCCACCACTACTGCCGAATCGTATGAAATAAACGCAGCTTTGCTGACTCTTGTTATGAAAGAGCAATTCTCTGGCCTTCCTAGTGAACATGCCGCATCCCATCTCAATACCTTCATTGAGCTTTGTGATATGCAAAAGAAAAGAGATGTGGATAATGACGTGATTAAGTTGAAACGTTTTCCTTTCTTGTTGCGACATCGCGCAAAAACTTGGTTTTCTTCTTTGCCTAAAAATAGTATCGATTCTTGGGATAAGTGCAAAGATGCTTACATATCCAAGTATTTTCCGCCGGCTAAGATCATCTCCTTAGGTAACGATATCATGAATTTCAAGCAACTTGATCATGAACACGTTGCACAATCTTGGGAGAGGATGAAGCTTATGATTAGAAATTGTCCCGCTCATGGCTTGAGTTTGTGGATATCTTTTACGCTGGCTTGAATTTCGCTTCTCGCAATATCTTGGACTCCGCCTCAGGTGGAACGTTCATGGAAAACACGTTAGGAGACGCTACAAAACTCCTAGACAATATCATGACCAACTACTCTTAGTGGCATATCGAACATATCGTAGATGCTATGGTGAAATCTCTTCAAGATAAGCTCGAAGTAGAAGTCTCTATACCTATAAAACTTCATGACGAGTGGGAACCTACTACAAAAATCAAGATAAAAAACTATGAGTGCAATGCTTTGTGTGATTTGGGTGCTAGTGTTTCCGCGATTCCAAAGTCTTTATGTGATATTCTTGGTTTTCATGAGATTGAAGAGTGTTCTCTTAATTTGCATCTTGCGGATTCTACTGTCAAGAAACCCATGGGGAGGATCGATGATGTTCTTATTGTTGCAAATAAGAACTATGTACCCGTGGATTTCATTGTACTTGACATAGATTGCAATCCTTCATGTCCCATTATTCTTGGTAGACCTTTCCTAAGGACTATTGGTGCTATCATCGATATGAAGGAAGGGAATATTAGATTTCAATTTCCTTTAAAGAAGGGCATGGTGCACTTTCCTAGAAAGAAAATAAGATTGCCTTATGAATCTATGATGAGGGCTACCTATGGTTTGAGCACCAAAGATGACTATACGTGATTTCATCACCTTTCGCCTAGCTAAGGGCGTTAAACAAAAGGGCTTGTTGGGAGGCAACCCAACGAATCTATCCTTTTTCTTTCTGTTTTGTGTTTTCCACACTTTCATAATTCTGTTATGATTGTGTTTTTTGTGTTTCCTTTTGCGTTTGAGCCAAGCAAAACCGTTATGATTAGTCTTGGGGATGATCGTTTGGTCAGGCTGGAAAAGACATAACTTTTTGCTCACGAAAATATTTTTTGTTCTGTAAGAGGTTTTGAGTTGATTCTTTTTGCTGCTGATTGCTACGAAAATTCTTCAGACTGTCGTAATTTTTCAGAATATTTGACGTACCAGAGATATACGAAATATACAGATTGCTACAGACTGGTCTGCTGTTAACAAATTCTGTTTTTGTTGTGTTGGTTGGTTATTTTGATGAAACTATGGATAGTATCGGGGGGTATTAGCCATGGAAGATTGAAAGTACAGTAACCCAACATCAGCACAAGTAGAATTTAAGTTTGCTACAGTACCTAAGGAAGTGGTGGTTTGCTTTCTTGTACTAATGTTATCATGAGTTTCTGTTTAAGTTTCGTGTTGTGAAGTTTTCACGTTTTGGGTGAAGTTCTTATGGACAAAGAGATAAAGAGTGGCAAGAGCTCAAGCTTGGGGACGCCCAAGGCACCCCAAGAGATTCAAGGATGCCGTAAAAGCCTAAGCTTGGGGATTCCCCGGGAAGGCAACCCCTCTCTCTTCTTCAATCCATCGGTAACGTTACTTGGGGCTATATTTTTATTCACCACATGTTATGTGTTTTTGCTTGGAGCGTCTTGTATCCTAGGAGTCTTTTATTTTTGTTGTATCACAATCATGCTTGCTGCACACCTAGAGAGAGATACATGCACACACCATGATTTTGTCGAGCTTCACTTATATATTTTGGTAGACAACTCAGCTCACATGTGCTTCACTTATATCTTTTGAGCTAGATACTTTTGCTCTGTGTGCTTCACTTATATCTTTTAGAGCACAGTGGTGCGTGGCTAGATAGTTGATCTATGCTTTGAAAGTAGTCTCAAAAGGGGTAGTTATCCAAAGGGATACGAAAACTTCCACCTTCATGTGCATTGAATAGTTAGAGAAGTTTGATTCATCTCAATTACTTTTGAGTTCTGGTTATGGTAATACTGAAGTCATGCTAGTAAGGTGTTGTGGATCTAGAAATACTTGTGTTGAAGTTAGTGATTCCCGTAGCATGCACTTATGGTGAACCGCTATGTGATGAAATCTGAGCATGATTAGTATATTGATTGTCATCCTTTGCGTGGCGGTCGGGATCGCGCGATGGTTTATACCTACCAACCCTTCCCCTAGGAGTATGCGTTGAATGCTTTGTTTCGATTACTAATAAAACTTTTGGAACAAGTATGAGAGTTCTTCGTGACTAATATTGAGTCCATGGTTTAGATGCACTTTCACCTTCCACCATCACTATCTTCTTAGTGCTGTGCAACTTTCGCCGGTGCAGAAAACCCACCATTAGCCTCCTTCAAAACAGCCACCATACCTACCTACTATGGCTTTTTGAAAGTCATTCTGAGATATATTGCCATGCAACTACCACCATGACATGTGCCACCATGTCTACATTGCCATTGCATGATCGTAAGCTAGCTAGCATGATGTTTCCATTGATGTCTATGCCATGCTAGATCATTGCCACGGTACACTACCGAAGGCATTCAATATAGAGTCATAGTCGCTCTAAGTTTTGAGTTGAAAGTGTTATGATCATCATTAATGGAGCATTGTCCCATGTGAGGAAATAAAAGAGGCCAAAGAAGCCCACAAAAAAAAAGAGGCCAAAGAGCCCACCAAATAAAAAAATGAGAGAAAAAGAGAGAAGGGACAATGCTACCACTTTTTCCACACTTGTGCATATTAAGCACCATGATCTTCATGATTGAGAGTCTCTCATTTTGTCACCACCATATAGCTAGTGGGAAATTTTCATTATATAACTTGGCTTGTATATTCCAATGATAGGCTTCCTCAAAATTGCCTTAGGTCTTCGTGAGAAAGCAAGTTGGATGCACACCCACTAGTTTTGTTTAAGAGCTTTCACATACTCGTAGCTCTAGTGCATCATTTGTATGGCAATCCTTACTCATTCACATTGATATCTATTGATGAGCATATCCACAGCTCATTGATATGCCTAGTTAATGTGACTATATTCTCCTTTTTGTCTTGCAACCTCCACCACATTCCACACCATCTATAGTGCTATAACCATGGCTCACGCTCATGTATTGCGTGAGAGTTGAAAAGGTTTGAGAAAGTAAAGGTGTGAAACAATTACTTGGCCAATGCCGGGGTTGTGCATGATTTAAATTTGTTGTGCTATGATGATAGAGCATAGCCAGACTATATGCTTTTGTAGGGATAACTTTATTTTGGCCTTGTTATTTTGAAAGTTCATGATTACGTTGCTAGTTTGCTTGAATTATTATTGTTTCCACGTCAATAGAAAACTATTGTTTTGAATCTAATGGATCTGAACATTCACGTCATATAAGAGGAATTACAAAGGACACCTATGCTAGGTAGCATGAAAGCATAAAAATTCATTCTTTATCACTTCCCTACTCGAGAACGAGCAGGAGTTAAGCTTGGTGTAGTGCCCCAGATGTAAACCTTGCCATATTTGGAACCTATTGCATGTGAGTCCACCTTGTCAGTGATTTGATGGTTTCAGTTGTGCCATGACTTCATGTGATGTCCTTTCTATCTTTCCCTTCCTTGCATGCATGCATGTCATATCATCTCTTCCATGCATCTTTAAGTCTTCGTGTTTGCAAAGGTGGTAGTGGTGATGTGGGTTCTTGTGAGTTCTTGTGATGTGCTTGCATTTGTGTTGTGGTGAGAGTGGAAGTGGTGTTGTGGTGTTGGAACTTTGCAAAATCCTTTGACTACAAACCCCTCTCTTTATTTATTTCCCTAGTAATATATTTACTTGCCCCATCCCTAATTCAAAAATGTCCATGATTTAGATTGTTTTGTGGTGGATGTGAAGAGGTGTTTTTGCTGTTTTGTAACTTAGTTTTAAAAGTGCAAATATTGACAAAACAGACCCAACAAATTCTGTTTTGTAAATATTTAATTGCTCCAAATATTTCTTTTCTATTTTATTCAAGTAGGTCCTAATTCCTTATGACGAGGGACATTTTTGTTTTGTTTTTAACCCCATAAGAATTGCCATTTGTTTTAAATCCTTTTTTGTGTTTGTTTAAATTAATAAAACCCCCTGAGGGCCCCTGCTCTATTTGTCGCCATTGGCACTGCCTTCCGCACGGCCCAACCCATTTCTCCCCTCGCTCACGCGCGCGGCGCTTCTTCCTCCTCCCTTTCCAGCGAGGTAGGTGGCCCCACCTGTCATCCTCTCATTTCCCTCCCCTCCGCTCCACCGAGAGGAGCGAGAGCACATGGGCGACGGCACGCCCTCGCCTCCTCCTCTCACGCTATATAGTTCCTTGGCGTCCGTGCAGACACGCTAGGGTTCATACCCCCCGCCGCTCCGTCCAGATCTCGACCCCTCCCTCTCTCTTGTCGCAGCAAGGTGAGAGTCGCTCGGATCCGCCATGGCCGACGGGTGAAGGTCATCGTCGCCATGGTTCTGCTACCTCTACCTCCTCTTCGACGTCACCAACAGCTCGAGGATGCCTCCAGGAGCCTGTTCCCGGCGCTGGATCGGCTTACCCCGCGCTGCATCCACTACTTCCTAGCGGTGCTTCTCCTCCGACGAGAATCTTGGCCGACGGCCTTATTCCTCTACTTCCTCTACGAGCCGCCCCCTCCTCGACTCGTGCGCGAGGTAGTGCACCTCCTCCCTCCTCCCTGTCCCAGATCGGGCATCATTGCGGTGGAATCGAAGCGTGCATGGTCTCTGTCATCGGAGCCGCCGCTCGCCGTCGTCACGCTGTTGTAGAGTCCCTCGAGAGTAGTTAGGGTGTGAAATGAGCTCGTGCATGTGTGGGCTTCCTCCCCTCCACGAGCCGTTGGCCGATTTAGCTTGTGTCACCGGTGTTGAGGCTCCCCTTTCGGCAAGTCGATGGCAACAACGATAGCAGTAGGGTGTTTTTCTTCAGAGTTACAGCCCCTGTTAGTTTAGTAATCGTTTCGTAGCCTAGTGGTGTGGGGTGTTGCCGCCTGTGGTGAGGGCGCGGGTTCGATCCCCCCTCGGTGCTATTTTTGTTTCTGTTTTTGTCGGCACAGTAGCAACAACAGAGGCAGCTTATCCTGGTTGGGTGTCCCTCTGTGTCAAGCGAATCCAGAGCAGCGAAGTGGTGTTGGCCGTGGCAACACACCAGGGGCACAGGGGTTCGATCCCCAGGGTGCCCCCTTTTTCTTTTCTCTTCCTATTTTTTTCCCTTTTGCTCTTTTGCTTGTTGGTTATTTGTGCATTTAACTTTAGCTGGCAGCTAGCATGTTGTTATCCCCCCCTTGCTGTTATAATTGTGCTAAGTGATGTGGTGTGTGTATGGGTTCTTGTGAGAGGTGTGTGTGTAAGTATATGAGTGTGTGTGCTCTATAGGGAGTGCATGTAGGTGCATATGCTAGTATAATCTTGAGCTTGCAAGCATAGAGTTTTGTTGTGTGTGATGCACTAGAGTTTCATGTGAAAATGTATCTTATGAGGGTTATGATGTGTGTATGTTTGCCATGTGATGCAAGCTATGTTTAGCATGTGTAGGTATGTGTGTTGATCTTGAGCATGATGTGGTTGTGGGTGAAGTGGAGTAGATGTGTGTGTGAGTAGCATTCCACCTTTGCAAGCAAGCTTTGCACCTTCACATGACCATATGTGAGAGGGCATGGTATGTTGTTTGTGTGGATAGCTTGGTAGTAGTGGTTATGAAGTTGATGTGCATGACACAAACATGGGCTTCAAACCCCCATGTCACTTTGTCATTGTGCAGCTGAGCTCAACCATGTAGTTGTTGATATAGTGGAACTACATGAAATGATGCCCTATTCACTAGGCATGATTTGGAGTAGGTTCCTCTTCCTTCATTTGTGGTCACTTGTTCCAAGTAAGTGCCCACATATTATATATTATTTTGGGGTAGAATCTCCTAAGGAATCCAGTGGTTAAGTTAGTTTTGCCATTAGGATACTTTATGGAGTTGACATATTCAGATTTGTTGCAAGTTTGCTCTTTGTTTCCATGGAATAGATGTAGCCCAAGGGCATGAGCTTTTGTGTGGTAGTAGTAGGGGTTTTGATCTACACCATAGCGGTGTCATTTATCACTTGGTGTTACTTGTGTGCAAGCTATGCCTAGACAAAGTGGGCATGTGGCTGAAAATTCCAGCTTAGTGAAATCTGGAATTTCACCAAGTCTGGGAATCTGGAAACATTTTTTTTCTCCTGTAGAAGAGGTTGTGCTGGTCATTGTGTTGTGATCTAGCCTTAGCTTAGTGCTAGAGATTTGGACCTGATATGGTTGTGAATTTCCCTGTAAAATTTCACTCCATTTGGAGTCCTGTAGATTATGTTTTGCTTGCTGTCAAAAATCTTCAGAACAAAGACAGAAAGTCAGGTGCAGGAATTTTCACTAAGTCCCTGAGATGTGATGGTTTTGGGAAAGTTTGCAGCCTTGTGTCTTCTTGTGTTTAACTACTTTTGGTGTGATTCTTGCTTGTGCTTGTAGTATTCTTGGTTGGCTACAACCACATATATTAATTGTCATATTTGGTGGGCTGTAGCTATGTTGCATGTAGCTCACAAAGTGCTAAGATGCAGATTATGGCAGATTGTGTAGTTTTATCATTTTGATGATTGTGGGTGCTTAGTTGATGTTGTGGTGTTCTTCCTTGCTCCATTCCATTCATGTTGCGTTGGTATATGTCCTGGCAACCTGGGAATACCAGATTTGTGCCATTTGAGTGTGTGGTGTTGATTCTTACACGTAGGGCTTCATATCTTGTTTCGTTGATTCCCGTTGATCTGTAGCTGCGATCGTAATGTTCTTTATACGGTTTTGCATCGTTTTCAAGAGATGCATATGATCATGTCATTCTCATGCATGTCAAAATAGCTTACTGTACAGTTCTGTCCAGAAACTTGTAGTAGTTTCTTTTGCTTGTGCTAGCTATAGAAATAGTGATGCATGCTCATTTTTCATCTCATGCATCATGTGCTTGTTGCATATTGTGGTGCTGTTGTTCATTGGATGTTATTATTATATTGGGTAGCACCGGGACCGGAGAACGAGTACGTGGATTCGGGAGAGTATGTGCAGGACGAACAAGAACCATTTCAAGCTGAGGATATCACATGCAAGATGATATGACCTTGATTCCATCTCTAGACTTGTTATGCTAGTTTGCATTTCCATGTCATATTCCTGATGCCTACCACTGAATTATATTGCCTCCTGCTATGCCATGAACCCAAACACTGATCCCTTCCTAGCAAAACTTGAATGGATAAGTAGGCTTTGCTCAGCTACTAATGTTAGCGTTGCTCGATGCAGGTGCTTTGACTCATGTGATAACATGAGCTTGATATCATTATCTTAAATTATGTTATTTAATTAATGCACCTATATACTTGGTAAATAACGGAAGGCCTAGCCTTTTGCCGGGTGTTTTGTTCCGTTATTGCCGCCTTAGTTACCGGCTACCGGTGTTTGATTCCATAATGATCGCTCCTAACATGTTCGGGGTTGTTATGGGGACCCCCTCGATAAATCGCGTAGTGCTAAGACTTGTCCGGGAGGACCCAACATTGGTGTTAATTTGCTAATCACTTAATAATAATCTGCATAGGGAGTAGCTACCCCGAGGACTTTAATCAACAACCCGGGCCAGTGCTCCTCTTGAGTTTTGGTCCAACCCAGAGCAGCTTATTACGCTCCCCGGGGCAACTCGGTCGTTTGGTGTGGTAACCATCGCTCATCCGGGGTGTCCTGAGACTGAGATACACAGCTCTTATCAGGGTCGTCGACACGTCGGGAGGTCCTGCTAGTCTTGTCTTACCTTAGCGGTATATCTTGCGTATATGCATCCCAGTGAAGCTTTGGTTTCCCCAGAGTTGAGGTTTTCCTCTAAGGAATCCGATGAGATCACGAGATTCGTGATAGAGGATTACTTTACGGCCTGTGTACGTTTGTGATGGACTAGTTGGAGCACCCCTGCAGGGTTTAATATTTGGGAAAGCCGTGCCCGCGATTATGTGGCAATTTGGAATATTTTGTTAACATCCGGTATTAGATAACTCAAACATAAGCTAATAAAATTGCCAACTGTGTGCGTAACCATGACTGTCCCCTCGAAGATCTCTCTTCGATCGGGAACACGGTGGGGTTATGAATGCCATAGGTAGGTGTTCAGGATCATTTAGTGATCAAGTAATCACGACCGCTAGTGTAGACCACCTTCATAAATGCTACGTAGGATAGCCACCAAATCAAGCTCAGGATGCTGCAACCTTATACACTTCACCTTAACCCACCTAATAACTTGACTAGTTCTGGCACCAAGGTCTTAGATTGCTGAGTCCCCGTGGCTCACAGATTCCTCCAAAACTCCCAACAGGTACAGGTACCCCAGAGACAGATGATCCCGACGGCACTCAGCTTGCGTGGCAGTACGACGAGGAGTTAGACCGCCTTTACGTGAACTATCCAGAGGATTGAGGCGTGGTCGTGATCATGGGCCTGCAGGCATGGTAGCATAGCATTTCTATGTTTTGTAGTCCGTAGTGGAACTACCTTGATTGTATATGTGATGTACTATGAGATATTTATGAAAAGACAATTGAATCCCGGATTGTCTACCTTTATTATTATTTGTGCTATGTTACCTGTTTGCGAAACGCTTAGATGCGCTTCTTTCCTATTCGGGGCCTCGATCCCCAGATCGGAAAGGACCGCATCTTGGTCGTTACAAGTTGGTATCAGAGCCTTACGACCATAGGAGCCTTTGTGTGATCGTACTTGGCCGAGTCGAGTCTAGAAAATGTTTTTGAGTCTTAGTTATATCGGAGAGTAGGATTCTTTTTTCTCCTCTTCTATGCTCTGGTGAGGTTCCCGTCTTAGGAAATCTTTAACTCTACTCCTTTTCTCGCTCAAAATCTGTTTTTAGGATCACGCGGGTATTTGTGAAATCTATATGATTTCGATGTGACGGAATCCTGTCCTGGTGCCTCCTATCTGCTCTAAGTATCAGGGGAGTTGAGCTCCAAGGGATTCTTGCGCCATCACCATCATTCAGATTTCTGAGTATCTAAGAACGTAGGGTGTTCGTTATTGCTTCAATACTGGTAGTGGTGAGATAACCCCGATGTCCCTAGTACTGGTGTAGATTGTTCGGGGGTATTACCACACTTGGTATCGTTGTGATCACGAGGATCTGTTGTAGATGAAGGTCTGAGATGCTGGTTGTGTGTTGAAGGATGTGATACGAGTGACGGGTTAGTTTAGGAGTTGTGTGAAATACTCCTTGTATCCGTGTACCAGATTGCATGACCAGTTATTTCAGGAATTCATAGGTGGGATATCTAGTAGTATCTTATAGGACTATCTTCCTACAGACGCTTGATTGAGGTTTGGGAAATCTCGGTCATATGTTTGTCCCGAGCAGTTCTAGCTCACACTTGTTTGCAGTGCTCCTTATCGGAATTTTGTCATCCGTCACTTTGAGGATGCATTCTTGCTACGTTGTTCGAGTGCAATGCTAAATTCTGTTCAGATATTCTGTCTTTTGATTCAGCAATATCTTCAATTATTCTGTGGACTAATATGATGTCCGTCTTCAGGATGGCTCCACCGACTCGTCAGACCCCAGGGCGTGAGGATATGCCGCCACCACCTCCTCCTCTTCCTCCTCCGCCGCCGCCTCCTCCTGTAGAGGCCTGGCAAGCGATGATGGAAGCTACTAATACAAACACTCAGATGTTGTTATAGTTGATCCAAGAGAGAGCCAATCAACAGCAGGGCAATTTCCAGCAGGGTGGCAATCACTTCACCAATCTGAGTCAGTTCCTGTCAAACCAGCCTAAGACGTTCACTTCTTGCGACCAGCCATCTGATGCAGAAGATTGGATCCGTGATATGAACAAACATTTTGAGTGTAGCAATGTGCGTCCGGAGGACTATGTCAAGTTTGCAACATTTCAGTTGAAGGGACAGGCTTCTATATGGTGGCAGCAGCTCAAGGACTCTAGAGGCGACAGGGTGATGTCTTGGGACGAGTTTTGTCGTGACTTCAGGTCCCACTACACCCCTTCCAGTTTTGTGGAGGAGATGCGTGAGAAGTTCAGGCGTGTGAAGCAGGGCAGCAATTCTGTGTACAAGTACAATGTCGAGTTCCACGAGCTGGCCCGTTACGCGCTGCAGGATGTCCTAGATCAGAAGAGCAAGATCTATCAGTTCAGGGGTGGCTTGAAGGAAGACTTCCAGTTAGCTCTTGCATTGCACGATCCTGAGGAGTTTGACAAGTTCTACAACCTAGCTCTTAGAGCAGAGGCAGCCTTGCTCAGGGTGGAAAATTCCAAGAAGCGCTTCAGAGATTCCAGCTCTTCCTCGACTCAGGTGGTTCAGAAGAAACAAAGGTTTTGGGTTTCTCCTCCTCCTGCTCGGCACTCACAGTAGCTGAAGCACTCAGGTGGTCGTGGTTCTTCCCACCCACGCATCCCTGGCTTCCAGCAGAGATATCAGCATTAGAAGCAAGGGCCTCCTCAGACTCAGTACCGACAGCCAGTAGATGTCACTTGTCACATATGTGGGCAGAAGGATCACTATGCCAATAAATGTACTTCTCAGCTCTGTCTGCCGCCTCATCCTCCATGCAAACCTCCAAGCAATGCTCTTGTCAAACTCAACCCCAGATCAGCTTGAGTCAACATGGTGAACGCAGCTGAAGCAGACAACTCCTCTCATGTGATCATGGGTAACCTCCTCGTCAATGATATTCCTGCTAAAGTGTTATTTGATTCTGGTGCTTCGCATTGCTTCCTCTCCAAGCCTTTCATAGCTAAGCATGATATTCCTGCAATTCATTTGGATAGTCCCTTTCGTGTGGTTTCTCCGGGCATGCGCATGAGTTCGCACAAGAGGGTTCCGGATGCTTCTGTCAAGTTAGGCAGTTATTCTTTTCTGGCGTCTCCTATTGTCTTGGGCAATTCCGACATCGACTTGATTCTTGGTATGGACTGGTTGGCCATGAACAAGGAGTCAATTGATTGTGAAGCCAAAGAAGTCAAGCTTACCCACTCTTCGGAGGATGTGATTATATTCGCGGCGCGCGATGGTACAATCTGTCTGTTCTCTTTGAATGAAAAGGGTGAGCTCAATCCTATTGAGCAAGTCCCAGTGGTCTGTGAATATCAAGATGTGTTTCCTGAAGAGCTTCCAGGCGTGCCTCCGCATCGTGAAGTTGAGTTTGTCATTGAGCTTGAGCCAGACATAGAGCCAGTGTGCAAACGGCTGTACAAGCTGGGTCCAGAAGAATTGAAGGAACTCAAGAGGCAACTCGATGAGCAGGAGCGTTTGGGTTTGATCAGACTGAGCTCGTCCCCGTGGGGATGTGGTGTTCTGTGTTTCAAGAAGAAGGATGGATCGGACCGGCTGTGTGTCGATTACCGTCCATTGAACAAGAAGACAATCAAGAACAAATATCCACTTCCGAAGAGTTGGTCGAACAGTTGAAAGGTGCTAAAGTATTCTCCAAGCTTGATCTCAGAATGGGCTATCATCAAATTCGCATTCGCGAGGAAGACATTCCGAAGACAACATTCAAGACTAGTTTTGGCTCGTATGAGTATACGGTCATGTCTTTTGGTCTGGCTAATGCTCGTCCGACATTTTGTCGATTGATGACCTATTTTTTCTCCCCATACAAGAATGAATTTGTCTTGCTCTTTCTCGACGACATTCTGGTCTTTTCTGAGACTGAGGAAGAACATGAGAAACATCTCAGATTGGTGCTTGATAAACTGAGAGAATTGTGACATCCTCGACTTTTGCTACAGTAATTATTGTAATTAAGCTACAGTGATCAATCGCTAATGATGCCACGTCATCGAATTCCCATCTCAGACCCGCGTTGATTCGAGTCTGTCCGGATCCAAAAATTGAAAACAAAAGAAAAGTACTTTATAAGTTCATTACAAATATTAAAAGAATATGTATATGAAAGAGAGATTTAGAAGTATGTATAATAAATTGAAAAATAAAGTATAATAAAAGAAAGTATTTAAAAAGAAAAATCAGTTAGTGAAAAGAAATTAGAAAGAAAGAAATAATAAAAAAGGGAAAAGGCAAAATAAAACAAAATGAAACAAAAAGAAAAAAAAAGAAAAAGCAACCCCCCCGGCCCAGCTGGGCCACCCACACGCCCAACCGGCCAAACCCTAGAGCCCCCTGGCGAGCAATCCCACCCCCCCTCGCTACTCCCTCCCCTCCTGAGCGCCGCCACCCCCCCCCCCACTCGCCTCCCACGCCGCCGCCAGCCTCCCCCTCGTGGGGGGCCCCCACCCCCACGACAGCGCCACCTTCCCCCCTCTCTCGGTCCTCTCCCCCACCCCCACCGACATTCCCTGCCGACGAGAGAACCCCATCCCGTGACCCTCGCCCCCATCTCCCTCCCACGAGCCCTCTCCTCCCATCGGCCCAACCCTCTCAGATCCACCTTGGCTCCCCTCCTGTCGCCCCCCTCCTCCACCTCGCCCCACCTCGGCCGGCGGCCTCTCCTCCTCCCGCCGGCAGCCCCCCCACGGCCTCATCCTCCCGGCCGGCGAGCCCCTACTCCTCCAACCGCCGGCCACCACTCCCCCTCCTCCGGCGGCGGGTTCCCTCCCACGACCTCATCCCCCCGCCGGCCGAGGCCCCTGGTTCTCCCACCACGGCACCCCCCCTGGAGACCGACCCCGGGAGCCTCGCCGGCCGAGCCCCTCCACGTCGGCGGCTCCATCTCCGGGGGCCCCTCCTCACCGGGGCCCCTCTCGGTGAACCTCCGGCCGGCTCCTCCTCGCCAACACGCCCGTCTTCACCGGAACCGCGTCACCGTCGTTACCTTCACCTTCGTGCGAACTCCGGCGTCACCGGCCCCTCCCGTCAACGTCGATGAGCCCCTCCTCGGGCTCCTCCCACCATGTCGATCTCCTCACCGCCCCGGTTCCGTTTCGGCAAACGGGGCCTCGATCCGTCGACGGTAGACTCCGGTAGGAAGGATTGAATATTTGGTTCCTCTAGGTTGAGTTAGGAGGGAGTTGTTCTCTGTCTCTGTGTTAGCAGAGAGGGAGATGAGAGTTTTGAGAAAAGAAATAAAAACAAATGATGTATTAGATGCGTATGTATGTATGTATGTATGTATGTATGTATGAGATGTGATGTATGTATTTGCGTATATGGATATTTAGAGGAATACGGTATTTGCACGGTTAGATATCTAATAAAAAAAATGAGTAAATGGCCTTGGGTCACTTACCGGTGGGGCCAACGCACCCGCTGTCTATGACAGGGAGGCCCCACGCGATAATTAAAAATAATGTTTTATTAAATAAATAAATAAATAGATATAATAATTAATTAATGAGTTTATGAATTAGTTAAATAAATATATTAGTTAAAATAATTAATTAACATAAGTAGAGTATGACACGCGGGTCCCCCACTAAATTAATCTGATTAAATAATATTTAATCTTAAATAAAACTTGTGCCTATGACGTTCGGGACCCGCTAGTTAGTTGACCGGTCAAATGTTGATGTCAGCATGACATCGCGACGATGTCATAATGGAATTTTATTAAAATAGCTAAATCTGTTTTTAGTTCCTAAATAATTAATAAAACTTTAAAAATTAATATTAAATAATCCGTAAGTCAGATCGAAATATTTTCAACATGAAAGTTGATCAGCAGAGCGAGACGAACCCGGATACACGGTCCGTTCGTCTGTCACGCGTCCCTAGCATAGCAAACATGGAACTTTTCCATCGTTTCCAGTATTACCGGTAGTAGCCCGAGACCCGGAAAATATCGTCAGATATTCTTCCGACCCGTCTATGACGGATGTTGCTGCGTTAGCTCATGTCTAGCCTGCATCTTTCCATGTCATGATTTGTGTTGCATCGGTGCTATTATTTATTGTTTTTCCCCCTCTTCTTACCGGTAGACCCCGAGACTGACGCTGCTGCCGGGTACATCTACGACCCTGCCGATCAGTCCTTTGCCGCAGAGCAGCAAGGCAAGCAAACTCCCCTTGATCATTCCGATATCGCGTATGTCTTTCTTCCTACTGCTTGCATTAGTATTTTGCTACTGTTGTAGTTAGCTCCTATATCTGATGCATAGCGTATTTTTGATGAACTACTTCTTTCAGTCCTGTACCTTTAACCTGCTTAGTATAGGTGCAGCAGTCATCCCCTCTGACCCCGTAGTTCAGTTGCCCCGCTTGTTTTCAATCTCGATCTCTGATCGACGAGCCAGCCCCGACATAGCTCATTCACCCCCCCTTCGTTGTACGACGCTACAGCGATACTATCGGGTACCGAGGGTGACACCTCGCTATGTACTCCTGATGATATCTCTGTAGTATAGCTAGTCGGTCGTGGTTATCGAGGGTGATTCCTCTTTCACCATTCCCGATGACGCCTCTGTCGTGCAACCCCGCAAGTGTGGGACCCCGGAGGGTGATTCCTCTAAGCCCACCTTGACGGGTACATCGTTCGGAATCCAACGAGGGTGATACCTCGGATTCCCCCTGATGTTACAACCACACAGTTACTCGACCATGTTACTGGGATCATTGGTGATTAGTTGTAAGACGGGTGGATTCCCGTGAGACTGTGTTGTTGGCCTAATTAAAATGTTAATGGATTTGGGTATTTGATCTGGGTTGGTCGGAGACCTTTTCGCACTAACCGGCTACGCGGGAAGAATTATGGGTACTCGACGTCGCGGTATCAGCCGAAGCTTTTCAGATGCCAGCAATGTAGCGGCGCGCGCCCGAGTGGTCCCGAGATGCATCGCGCTTGTGATTAAGGGATGCTAGGACTGACGTCGGCCGCCCACGCCACGTGCAGGAGCGTGAAGGGGAACTGGGCCCATGAACCCTTTGTGCTTAGGATTTAGACCGGCGGGCTGGCCTCTCTGATTAGTCTTAGGTGGGGCTGCAACGTGTCAATATTCTGAGGCCGGGCAGGACCCAGAAAACTATGTCCGGCCAGAGTGTTATCGAGCGTGACGGGACATGTGGTGCACCCCTGCAGGGATGAAAATTAACTATTCGGATAGTCGTGTTCACGGTTACAGGACGACTTGGAGTTGTGCCCCGATCTTATACAACTACAATTGTTACTTAACTGGAATTAGTTTGCCTCATGATTGCTTCCTCGCAGGGAGTCGAGGGAGGATCTTTAGGCGTGACCTCACTTTAATATTGCTGCAACAATATGACTATTAATGTGTTACCCCTGTTCTACTCTCGTCTATTGCTGCAAGACCCTGAAGATGCTAGTCTGCGATAGGACTAGGCCTTCTCTCTCTATTCTCGCATTGCTGCAGTCAGTCCACATATACACCCCCCTTCTTTGATACTGATGCATAATTAGAATAGTTCTGATGTAAGACTTGCGAGTACTTTGGATGAGTACTCACCGCTGCTTTGCTCCCCCCTTGTCCCCTTGATCCGTTTGCTGCGACCAGATGATGGAGCCCAGGAGATGGAGATCCCCTCCTCCGACGACTGCTACCCCGACGGTGCCTACTACTACGTGGAGGCCGCTGATGATCAGGAGTAGTTAGGAGGTTCCCAGGCAGGAGGCCTCGCCTCGTTCGATCGTTGTATCTTTTGTGCTAGCCTTCTCTAAGGCACCCCATGTTTTATGTCTGTACTCAGATATTTGTTGCTTCCGCTGACTCGTGTGTTTATCGTGCTTTCGTATTCTAGCCCTCGAGGCCCCTGGCTTGTAATATGAAGCTGATGTTATTTTCATTTGTGTCTAGAGTTGTGTTGTGATATCTTCCCGTGAGTCCTTGGGTTTGGTCGTACGCACTTGCGTGTATGATTAGCGTACGATTAAATTGAGGGCGTCACAAGTTGGTATCAGAGCCGACTGCCTGTAGGTAGCCCCCTTTCCAACTCCTTGGCCGAAGTTGAGTCTAGTGTTTCAAAAACTTTACTAACACTGATGTTGTGGCTTACGGGGCCACATCTCAATTGGGTGGAATTAGTATCTTTTACTCCTTTCCTATACTCTGGGCTCTACTTTCTCTTCTCTTTCGGGACAAAGATTTTACTAACTCTAACATTAGGTTCTCGAATCACTTCGATCCGGAGCGCTGGACTATCTACTCTTTTTCTCCTGAATATGTATTACACACACTGTCATTGACATCCATCAATCTTATTTTCAGATGCGTCCCACAAGACAACACGTGCGCCTGACACAGGCCACCGAGACGACTGGGTTCCCGGCCATTTTGGTCGATCTCCTGACCAGGCTGGGATATCGCTGGTACCCCGAGTACACTGTGTTCGAGGATTTCCGCGAGTACAACCAGTACCAGTACCAGGCTGAGGTTCGCATCTTCGACCAGAGGGGCGGCGAGACCCTCGAGCGCCACGTGTTCTGTGGTATTGGAGTGTCGGTCGAGATGGCCGTCCATGATGCGGCCTACATCGCCATCACCCGTCTCCGTGGAGCGTACCCTCACCTGGAGGAGAGCCGTTTCAGATACATCCCACATGCTCCTGCTGGGGATGAGACTGGATCTGATCTCACTGCCTACGCTTCTGACGTTCGGGAGCGCAGCGACCGTTCCTACGTCGCTGTCTGCGCCCCCTACGTGACGCGTCGCTAAGACGCGCGGATTCTGGTGCAGTACACTGAGGCAATGGATCGTGCTTTCCGAGCTCTGACTGTGGAGCTGTATGCTACGCGTGCTCGTCTTTACGACGCGTTGACAGAGCTGCGGCCATCACACTGTCTGAGGGTTCCACCTATGCGCATCCGCGAGCCGAGCAGGATAGAGCTACCATCAGCTCTCGAGTCGACTGATGTTGGGGGTAGAACCCCTGCACTTGGACCTCAGCTGCTCGACTGGATGCGGTACCCTGACCAGAGTCACAACGGGACACAGGGTCCTGTCCCTATCTTCTATCACCGCCAGCTACCAGGATTCGATCGTCCTCTCCGACGTTGATGTAGCCTTATCGCTACATCTCGTTGTGGTACTCTTCCACCGCGTCCCTGCGCGCCACCTAGTGAGTCCAGGGTATCGTCAAATGCGTCCGGGCTATAGCCAAATTTCGAATTTGTAATCGTTAATCTGTAATCGAACTTATGTATGGGTCTGTATGTCGAACTCAACTACTATGGAGTATCTATCGCATTTCCCTTTCATAATGCTTAATCACTTCATGAATGCGTGCGATGCCTTTGCAATTACTTTAAGCTAAACTACCCCTACTAAATATTTAACAGGATGGTTAGACCAGCTGGCCGCCCGCGTGGCCCTGCCAACGATGCACCACCCCCGCCTCCTGAGTATATGGCGGGGATGATCCAACAGTTTGAACTGAACCGCCAGTTTATGCAAGGGCTCATGGATCAGTTCCAAAGGCCGAACATGAACCAACCGCAAGGCGTGACACTGCAAGACTTCTGCCGTCTCAACCCTGCGATCTACCGCAGCTCAACTCAGCCTCTTGATGCTGATGACTGGCTCCGTGACATTTCCTATGAGCTGGAGTCTGCCAATGTGCCCCTGGCGAGCTATGTCAACTTTGCCGCCTACTTTCTGAAGGGTCCCGCTGCTCAATGGTGGGACAACCATAGGCGCTCTCAGCCCGATGGAACTATCATCACTTGGGCAGAGTTCAAGGCTGCTTTCCGTGCTCGATACATTCCCCAAGGAATCATGGACCGGAAGAAGCGTGAGTTCCGCAACTTGGTCCAGGGCAATAAGACTGTGGATGCTTATCAGCGGGAATTTCTGGAATTATCTCACTATGCTGAAGAAGACATTGCGACTGATGCACGCAGGCAGGAGAAGTTCCGTGAAGGCCTCCACCCTGATATCAAGCTGACACTCCTCGTTCAGGACTATGCTGACTTCGCCACCCTGGTGAACAAGGCTATTCAGGTTGAGACTGGTCTGCAGGAATACAAAGATAGCAGCAAGCGCAACTGTGACATGGGCTCATCTTCGGGCTCATCTGCACAGAAGCGGAAGATCTGGATTCCCAACAACATGTACCATGCACCTGCTCCTACTCCGAGGCCGTCCTATGCTGCACCTCGCCTGCCTCCTCCACCGCCTAGGCAGCCGAGGCTTCCAGCTCCACCGCCTCGAGTTCCTCCTTCCCATCCTGAGGACGGGCTGTGCTTCAAGTGTGGCCGTCCAGGTCACCGTGCTAGAGACTGCAAGCAGAATCCGAATCAGCTGGCACTTCCCGCAACTGGCAGAGGTAACAACCAGAACCGCAACTTCAACACTAAGCCTGCTTATGTTCGTGGTCAGGCCAACAACATTGATATGGGTCAAGCTCAAGACCAGCCTGCTACCGTGATGGGTACACTTCTCGTTAACTCAGTACCTGCTTCTGTATTGTTTGATACAGGAGCATCACATTCCTTTATGTCGGAAAATTTTGCATACATGCATGACATTAGGAGCGAAGAGATGAACATCCCGATAGTGGTAAACACCCCTGGGGGCGAATGCCGAACCTCTGTGGTTTGCCCCCATGTTCCAGTTGAAATTGAAGGATTAGAATTCCTTGCCAACCCCATCCTACTAAAGTCATCCAACATTGATCTCATATTGGGGATGGACTGGTTGAAAGCTCATACGGCATCGATCGTTTGTGCCACGAAGACCGTCCACCTCCTACACCCTTCAGATGAAGTAATAAGCTACCATGCGCATCTCGTCCGTAATGCTGAGGCACGACTGTATGCTTTGAATGCATTAAATGCGTCGCCTCTTGAAGGGATTGAAAACATACCAGTGGTCCGAGAATTCCAAGAGGTCTTTCCAGAAGAACTTCCGGGGATTCCCCCTGCTCGAGCTGTCGAGTTTGTCATTGACTTGGTACCCGGTACCACTCCTATTGCCAAGCGTCCTTATAAAATGCCACCACATGAACTCCTTGAACTTAAGAAAGAAATTGACAACTCGCTCCGTCTGGGTTTCATCCGTCCGAGTTCCTCTGCTTGGGGAGCACCTTCTCTCTTTGTTAAGAAGAAGGATGGGACAAATCGATTGGTTCAAGACTATCGTCCTATCAACCAGGCCACTATTCAGAACAAATATCCTCTCCCGCGGATAAATGATTTGTATGATCAACTTGCTGGTTCCACCGTCTTCTCTAAGCTCGACTTGAGGTTGGGATACCACCAGATCCGTGTTCGCAAGGAGGATATTCCAAAGACCGCCTTTGTTACTCGATATGGATCATACGAGTACACCGTCATGTCCTTCGGCTTAACCAATGCACCGGCAACCTTCTCTCGACTGATGAATTATATATTCATGGACTACCTCGACAAATTTGTCGTGGTATATCTGGATGATATTCTGGTGTTTTCGAAAACAAAGAAGAGCATGCTGAACATCTTCGTCTGGTACTGGATAAGCTTCGGGAGCATAAACTCTATGCGAAGTATTCCAAATGTGAGTTCTGGCTAGACGAAGTGACTTACCTTGGTCATGTGATTTCCAAGGATGGTATTGCGGTAAACCCCGAACGAATTCAAGCTATTCTTGACTGGACTCCCCCGAAGAATGTCAAGCAAGTCAGAAGTTTTCTCGGACTCGCCAGCTATGGCCGTCGATTCGTCGAGAACTTCTCCAAGATTGCGAAGCCCTTAACCAACCTGCTTCACAAAGGTGTTAAATATGAATGGACTGATAAATGCCAGGAAAGTTTCCAGGCGCTCAAGGACAAACTGACGTCCGCTCCAGTACTTGCTCCTCCAGATACGAAAAGGGATTTCGTCATATACTGTGATGCTTCTCGTCAAGGAATAGGTTGTGTCCTAATGCAGGATCGCAAGGTGATCGCTTATGCTTCACGTCAACTGCGTGCTCATGAAGAGAACTACCCAGTTCATGATCTCGAGCTTTCCGCAGTCATTCATGCATTGAAGGAATGGCGACAATACCTTGTCGGTAATCGCTGTGAAATCTACACCGACCATCAAAGTCTGAAGTACTTGTTCACTCAACCGGAGCTGAACCTGCGTCAACAAAGATGGATGGAGCGTATAGCAGATTTTGACTGTAGCATATCATATACCCCTGGCAAGGCTAATGTAATGGATGATGCCTTAAGTCACAAGTCATACTGCAACCACCTCCAGGTTCATCAGGTTCATGATCGTCTGCAAGAGTAATTCCGTAAGCTGAACCTCCACATTGTTCCTCAGGGTTACCTTGTTCCCCCTCCTGAAGAGTATCAAAAGATGAACCTTCGTGTTGTTAATCAGGGATCCCTCAGTAACCTAATGGTTGAACCAGATCTTGTGAGCTCCATAAAGAATATACAAGACTTTGACGATGATGTCGACAGGATTAAGAGCTATATTGCGAAGGGTAAACCCTCCTTTTTCACTTTTGATGAAGGTGACGCCTTGTATTTCAAGGGTCGCCTATTCGTCCCAAATAAGAAGGAAAATCTCAGGATGACTGGGAAGGTGATGGAAGAAGCTCATGACACACCATTGTCTATTCACCCGGGTAGTACCAAGATGTACCAAGACATCCGGCAAAGATTATGGTGGCCCAATATGAAACAAGACATTGCACGCTATGTGGCAGAATGTGATATATGCCGGCGTGTCAAAGCAGAACACCAAAAGCCTGCTGGAACTCTGCAACCTATCTCTATTCCCGAGTGGAAATGGGACCACGTTGAAATGGACTTTGTCACTGGTTTTCCCAGATCTCAGAAAGGTAATGATGCTATTCTTGTCGTCATTGATCGACTGTCCAAAGTTGCACATTTCCTGGCCGTCAAAGAAACGATTAATGCTAGTCAGCTGGCAGATCTTTATATGTCAAGAGTTGTTTCACTTCACGGTATTCCGTTGGTAATCAGTTTGGACCGTGGCAGCTTGTTCACTTCAAAATTCTGGGAAAGTTTTCAGAAGGCTATGGGGACTCATCTGTCCTTCAGCACTGCATTTCATCCTCAATCCCACGGACAAGTTGAACGAGTCAACCAAATTCTTGAGGACATGCTTCGAGCTTGTGTCATTTCTTTCGGTAAGAAATGGGAGGAATCTCTCCCGTATGCCGAGTTCTCTTACAACAATAGCTATCAAGCTAGTCTGAAGATGGCCCCTTTCGAAGTATTGTATGGGCGAAGGTGTCGAACTCCTCTGAATTGGTCAGAAACTGGGGAACGATCACTCTTCGGTCCGGATATTATTCAACATGCCGAAGATCAAGTCCGCATTATTCATGAGAATCTGAAGGTTGCTCAGTCTCGTCAGAAGAGTCAGTATGACCGTCATCATCAGGATATGGTCTATCAGCCTAGCGAAAAGGCTTATCTTCGTGTCACACCAATGAGAGGTGCACACCGTTTCGGAATCAAGGGCAAGTTAGCTCCTCGTTATATTGGTCCTTTCACTGTTCTCGAAAGGCGTGGAAGAGTGGCATATCAATTGGAACTGCCGGCGAACCTTTCTCAGGTTCACGATGTCTTCCATGTTTCTCAGCTCCGTCGCTGCTTCAAGGACCCTATTCAAGCAGTGGATCACGATATGCTTGAGCTACAACAAGACCTCTCTTATAAAGAGCATCCAGTCCGCATTCTCGACCAAGCTGAACGTAAGACTCGTCGCAAGGTCACCAAGTTCCTTAAGGTAGAGTGGTCAAATCACTCTGAAGATGAAGCCACTTGGGAACGCGAGGATCATCTTCGTGATGAATACCCCGGGCTCTTTCCCTCTACCTCTTAATTCTCGGGACGAGTATTCTTGTTAGTAGGGGAGAATTGTGACATCCTCGACTTTTGCTACAGTAATTATTGTAATTAAGGTACAGTGATCAATCGTTAATGATGCCACGTCATCGAATTCCCATCTCAGACCCACGTTGATTCGAGTCTGTCCGGATCCAAAAATTGAAAACAAAAGAAAAGTACTTTATGAGTTCATTACAAATATTAAAAGAATATGTATATGAAAGAAAGATTTAGAAGTATGTATAATAAATTGAAAAAGAAAGTATAATAAAAGAAAGTATTTAAAAAGAAAAATCAGTTAGTGAAAAGAAATTAGAAAAAAAGAAATAATAAAAAAGGGAAAAGGCAAAATAAAACAAAATGAAACAAAAAGAAAAAAAGAAAAAGCAACCCCCCCGGCCCAGCTAGGCCACCCACAGGCCCAACCGGCCAAACCCTAGAGCCCCCTGGCGAGCAATCCCACCCCCCCTCGCTACTCCCTCCCCTCCTGAGCGCCGCCACCACCCCACTCGCCTCCCACGCCGCCGCCAGCCTCCCCCTCGTGGGGGGGCCCCACCCCCACGACAGCGCCACCTCCCCCCCTCTCTCGGTCCTCTCCCCCACCCCCACCGACACTCCCTGCCCACGAGAGAACCCCATCCCGTGACCCTCGCCCCCATCTCCCTCCCACGAGCCCTCTCCTCCCGTCGCCCCCACCCTCTCAGATCCACCTCGGCTCCCCTCCTGTCGCCCCGTCCTCCACCTCGCCCCACCTCGGCCGGCGGCCTCTCCTCCTCCCGCCGGCAGCCCCTCCACGGCCTCATCCTCCCGGCCGGCGAGCCCCTGCTCCTCCAACCGCCGGCCACCACTCCCCCTCCTCCGGCGGCGGGTTCCCTCCCACGACCTCATCCCCCCGCCGGCCGAGGCCCCTGGTTCTCCCACCACGGCACCCCCCCTGGAGACCGACCCCGGGAGCCCCGCCGGCCGAGCCCCTCCACGTCGGCGGCTCCATCTCCGGGGGGCCCTCCTCACCGGGGCCCCTCTCGGCGAACCTCCGGTCGGCTCCTCCTCGCCGGCACGCCCGTCTTCACCGGAACCGCGTCACCGTCGTTACCTTCACCTTCGTGCGAACTCCGGCTTCACCGGCCCCTCCCGTCAACGTCGGTGAGCCCCTCCTCGGGCTCCTCCCACCATGTCGATCTCCTCACCGCCCCGGTTCCGTTCCGGCAAACGGGGCCTCGATCCGTCGACGGTAGACTCCGGTAGGAAGGATTGAATATTTGGTTCCTCTAGGTTGAGTTAGGAGGGAGTTGTTCTGTGTCTCTCTGTTAGCAGAGAGGGAGATGAGAGTTTTGAGAAAAGAAATAAAAACAAATGATGTATTAGATGCGTATGTATGTATGTATGTATGTATGAGATGTGATGTATGTATTTGCGTATATGGATATTTAGAGGAATACGGTATTTGCACGGTTAGGTATCTAATAAAAAAATGAGTAAATGGCCTTGGGTCACTTACCGGTGGGGCCAACGCACCCGCTGTCTATGACAGGGAGGCCCCACGCGATAATTAAAAATAATGTTTTATTAAATAAATAAATAAATAGATATAATAATTAATTAATGAGTTTATGAATTAGTTAAATAAATATATTAGTTAAAATAATTAATTAACATAAGTAGAGTATGACACGCGGGTCCCCCACTAAATTAATCTGATTAAATAATATTTAATCTTAAATAAAACTTGTGCCTATGACGTTCGGGACCCGCTGGTCAGTTGACCGGTCAAATGTTGATGTCAGCATGACATCGCGATGATGTCATAATGGAATTTTATTAAAATAGCTAAATCTGTTTTTAATTCCTAAATAATTAATAAAACTTTAAAAATTAATATTAAATAATCCGTAAGTCAGATCGAAATATTTTCAACATGAAAGTTGATCAGCAGAGCGAGACGAACCCGGATACACGGTCCGTTCGTCTGTCACACGTCCCTAGCATAGCAAACATGGAACTTTTCCATCGTTTCCAGTATTACCGGTAGTAGCCCGAGACCCGGAAAATATCGTCAGATATTCTTCCAACCCGTCTATGACGGATGTTGCTGCGTTAGCTCATGTCTAGCCTGCATCTTTCCATGTCATGCTTTGTGTTGCATCGGTGCTATTATTTATTGTTTCTTCCCCCTCTTCTTACCGGTAGACCCCGAGACTGACGCTGCTGCCGGGTACATCTACGACCCTGCCGATCAGTCCTTTGCCGCAGAGCAGCAAGGCAAGCAAACTCCCCTTGATCATTCTGATATCGCCTATGTCTTTCTTCCTACTGCTTGCATTAGTATTTTGCTACTGTTGTAGTTAGCTCCTATATCTGATGCATAGCCTATTTTTGATGAACTGCTACTTTCAGTCATGTACCTTTAACCTGCTTAGTATAGGTGGAGCAGTCATCCCCTCTGACCCCGTAGTTCAGTTGCCCCGCTTGTTTTCAAATCTCGATCTCCGATCGACGAGCCAGCCCCGACACAGCACATTCACCCCCCCTTCGTTGTACGACGCTACAACGATACTATCGGGTACCGAGGGTGACACCTCGCTAAGTACTCCTGATGATATCTCTGTAGTATAGCTAGTCGGTCGTGGTTATCGAGGGTGATTCCTCTTTCACCATTCCCGATGACGCCTCTGTCGTGCAACCCCGCAAGTGTGGGACCCCGGAGGGTGATTCCTCTAAGCCCACCTTGACGGGTACATCGTTCGGAATCCAACGAGGGTGATACCTCGGATTCCCCCTGATGTTACAACCACACAGTTACTCGACCATGTTACTGGGATCATTGGTGATTAGTTGTAAGATGGGTGGATTCCCGTGAGACTGTGTTTTTGGCCTAATTAAAATGTTAATGGATTTGGGTATTTGATCTGGGTTTGTCGGAGACCTTTTCGCACTAACCGGCTACGCGGGAAGAATTATGGGTACTCGACGTCGCGGTATCAGCCAAAGGTTTTCAGATGCCAGCAATGTAGCGGCGCGCGCCCGAGTGGTCCCGAGATGCATCGCGCTTGTGATTAAGGGATGCTAGGACTGACGTCGGCCGCCCACGCCACGTGCAGGAGCGTGAAGGGGAACTGGGCTCACGAACCCTTTGTGCTTAGGATTTAGACCGGCGGGCTAGCCACTCTGATTAGTATTAGGTGGGGCTGCGACGTGTCGATATTCCGAGGCCGGGCAGGACCCAGAAAAGTATGTCCGGCCAGAGTGTTATCGAGCGTGACGGGACATGTGGTGCACCCCTGCAGGGATGAAAATTAACTATTCGGATAGCCGTGTCCACTGTTACAGGACGACTTGGAGTTGTGCCCCGATCTTATACAACTACAATTGTTACTTAATTGGAATTAGTTTGCCTCGGGATTGCATCCTCGCAGGGAGTCGAGGGAGGATCTTTAGGCGTGACCTCACTTTAATATTGCTGCAACAATATGACTATTAATGTGTTACCCCTGTTCTACTCTCGTCTATTGCTGCAAGACCCTGAAGATGCTAGTCTGCGATAGGACTAGGCCTTCTCTCTCTATTCTCGCATTGCTACAGTCAGTCCACATATACACCCCCCTTCTTTGATACTGATGCATAATTAGAATAGTTCTGATGTAAGACTTGCGAGTACTTTGGATGAGTACTCACCGCTGCTTTGCTCCCCCCTTGTCCCCTTGATCCGTTTGCTGCGACCAGATGATGGAGCCCAGGAGATGGAGATCCCCGCCGCCGACGACTGCTACCCCGACGGTGCCTACTACTACGTGGAGTTCGCTGATGATCAGGAGTAGTTAGGAGGTTCCCAGGCAGGAGGCCTCGCCTGGTTCGATCGTTGTATCTTTTGTGCTAGCCTTCTCTAAGGCACCCCATGTTTTATGTCTGTACTCAGATATTTGTTGCTTCCGCTGACTCGTGTGTTTATCGAGCTTTCGTATTCTAGCCCTCGAGGCCCTGGCTTGTAATATGAAGCTGATGTTATTTTCATTTGTGTCTAGAGTTGTGTTGTGATATCTTCCCGTGAGTCCTTGGGTTTGGTCGTACACATTTGCGTGTATGATTAGCGTACGATTAAATCGAGGGCGTCACAAGAATACAAGCTGTATGCTAAGTTTTCCAAGTGCGAGTTCTGGCTGAAAGAAGTGGTTTAACTTGGGCATATTATCTCTGCCGAGGGCATTAAGGTTGATCCGTCCAAGGTTCAAGCCATTGTTGAATGGGAGCCTTCGGAGAATGTGAAGCAGCTTCAAAGCTTTCTCGTGATTGCTGGATATTGCAGAAGGTTCGTTGAGAACTTCTCCAAGATTGCCAAGCCGCTCTCTAGTCTTCTTCAGAAGGGTCTTAAGTATGTTTGGTCTCCAGAGTGTCAACTGGCTTTCGATACACTCAAAGAGAAGCTTATCTCCATTCCGGTGTTGGCTCCTCCGGATGATTCCAAGCTGTACCAGGTATTTTGCGACGCTTCTCTCTAGGGTCTTGGTGCAGTATTGATGCAAGATAGGAAGGTGGTTGCTTATACCTCCAGGCAGTTGAAGCCTGCGGAGAAGAACTATCATGTGCACGATCTCGAGCTAGGAGCTGTGGTACACGCCTTGATGACTTGGAGACATCTCTTGTTGGAACGTAAGGTTGAAGTTTTCACCGATCACAAGAGTCTCAAGTATATCTTCACTCAGCCTAACTTTTCTTGGCAAACACATTGGGTGGAAATGCTCCAGGATTTTAATCCAAGTGTTGAGTACACACCAGGCAAGGCAAATGTTGTGGCAGATGCATTGAGCAGGAAGGCATATTGCAACAGTCTGATTCTGCAACCTCTCCAGCCGGGTCTTTCTGAGTCTTTCAGGAAGCTTAACCTTCAGTTAGTACCTCAGGGGTTTCTTGCGAACCTTCAGATCTCTCCTACCTTGGAAGATCAGGTCAGAGCAGCTCAGCTTCTTGACGCTATGCTGAAGGTCAAGATTGGCGTGGGAAAGAGTCTCCCCAAGTATAAGTGCTTCACTATTGATATCAGGTACACGTTGTTTTTCGAGGATCGCCTTGTCGTCCCGAAAGGTGATCTCAGGAAGGTGATCACGGAAGAAGCTCATAACTCTCTACTCTCTATTCATCCTGGAAGCTCCAAAATGTACCATGACTTGAAGCAGACTTTCTGGTGGACTGGTATGAAACGTGAGATTGCTCAGTTCGTAAACGAGTGTGATGTATGTCGAAGGGTGAAAGCAGAACATCAACGCCCAGCGGGTCTCTTGCAGCCTTTGCCGATCGCCGAGTGGAAATTTGATCACATTGAGATGGATTTCGTCACCGGGTTTCCGAAGTCCAAGAAGGGCAATGATGCCATCTTTGTCGTCATCTACAAGTGGAGTAAAGTGGCTCATTTTCTTCCAGTCAAGGAGTCTATTTCAGCAGCTCAGCTGGCAGAGTTGTACACCTCCAGGATTGTCTCTTTGCACGGCATACCTATGATGATCTCATCAGATCATGGAAGTATCTTCACTTCCAAGTTCCGGGACTCCTTTCAGTCTGCTAAGGGCACGAAGATCCGCTTCAGCACAGCGTTCCATCCTTAGACTAGTGGTCAAGTGGAGAGAGTGAATCAAGTTCTTGAGGATATGCTGAGAGCCTGTGTTATCTCTTTTGGCGTGAAGTGGGAAGATTCTCTACCTTTCGCGGAGTTCTCGTATAACAACAGTTATCAAGCTAGTTCTGGCAAGGCTCCGTTTGAGATTCTCTATGGTAGAAAGTGTTATACTCCGCTCAACTGGTCCGAGACCGGCGAGCGTCAGATCCTTGGCAATGATATGATAGAAGAAGCTGAGGAGATGTGTCGGATCATTCGCGACAACCTCAGAGCAGCTCAGTCCCGTCAGAAGAGCTACTACGATAGCAAGCACCATGACATGTCTTATGAGATTGATGACTTTGTCTATCTCAAGGTGTCGCCTATGAAGGGTATGCAGCGCTTTGGCATCAAAGGCAGGCTTGCGCCTCGTTTCGTTGGTCCGTTCAGACTGGTTGGCAAGAGGGGCGACCTTGCGTACCAGCTCGAGCTTCCGTCAACCTTTGCAAATGTCCATGATGTGTTCCATGTTTCTCAGCTTCGGAGGTGTTTCAAGACCCCCGAGCGCACTGTGCATCTTCAAGATATCGACCTTCAGCCTGAACTTTCTTATCGTGAGCATCCAGTTGCGGTTCTCGAGGCGACTGAGCGCAAGACCCGTAACAAGACTGTCAAATTTCTCAAAGTGCAGTGGTCTCACCATTCCGATAAAGAGGCTACGTGGGAACGCAAGGATCATCTCCATTCCGAATTTCCCGATTTCTTTCAGTCTTAGATCTTGAGGGCGAGATCTTCTTTGTTGTGTGGGAGAGTTTGTAGTGCCCCAGATGTAAACCTTGACATATTTGGAACCTATTGCATGTGGGTCCACCTTGTCAGTGATTTGATGTTTTCAATTGTGCCATGACTTCATGTGATGTCCTTTGTATCTTTCCCTTCCTTGCATGCATGCATGTCATATCATCTCTTCCATGCATCTTTAACTCTTTGTGTTTGCAAAGGTGGTAGTGGTGATGTGGGTTCTTGTGAGTTCTTGTGATGTGCTTGCATTTGTGTTGTGGTGAGAGTGGAAGTGGTGTTGTGGTGTTGGAACTTTGCAAAATCCTTTGACTACAAACCCCTCTCTTTATTTATTTCCCTAGTAAAATATTTACTTGCCCCATCCCTGATTCAAAAATGTCCATGATTTAGATTGTTTTGTGGTGGATGTGAAGAGGTGTTTTTGCTTTTTTTTTTGTAACTTAGTTTTAAAAGTGCAAATATTTACAAAAAGACCCAACAAATTCTGTTTTGTAAATATTTAATTGCTCCAAATATTTCTTTTCTATTTTATTCAAATAGGTCATAATTCCTTATGACCAGGGACATTTTTGTTTTGTTTTTAACCCCAACAGAATTGCCATTTGTTTTAAATCCTTTTTTGTGTTTGTTTAAATTAATAAAACCACCTCAGGGCCCCCTCCTCTATCTCTCGCCAGTGGCATTGCCTTCCGCACGGCCCAGCCCATTTCTCCCCTCGCTCATGCGCGCGGCGCTTCTTCCTCCTCCCTTTCGAGCGAGGCAGGTGGCCCCACCTGTCATCCTCTCATTTCCCTCCCCTCTGCTCCACCGAGAGGAGCGAGGGCACATGGGCGACGGCACACCCTCGCCTCCTCCTCTCGCGCTATATAGTTCCTTGGCATCCGTGCAAACACGCTAGGGTTCCTCCCCGCCGCCGCTCTGTCCAGATCTCGACCCCCCCTCCCTCCCTCTCGTCGCAGCAAGGTGAGAGTCGCTCGGATCCGCCATGGCCGACGGGTGAAGGTCGTCGTCGCCGTCGTTCTGCTACCTCTACCTCCTCTTCAACGACACCAGTAGGTTGAGGACGCCTCTAGGAGCCTGTTCTCGGCGCTGGATCGACCTCCCCGCGCTGCATCCACTACTTACCGGCGGCGCTTCCCCTCCGACGAGAAGCTTCGTCGACGACCTTCTTCCTCTACTTCCTCTATGAGCCGCCCCCTCCTCGACTCGTGCGCGAGGTAGTGCACCTCCTCCCTCCTCCCTGTCCCAGATCGGGCATCGTTGCGGTGGAATCGAAGCGTGCATGGTCTCTGTCACCGGAGCCGCCGCTCGCCGTCGTCACGCCTTTGTAGAGTCCCTCGGGAGTAGTTAGGGTGCGAAATGAGCTCGTGCGTATGTGGGCTTCCTCCCCTCCACGAGCCGTTGGCCGATTTAGCTTGTGTCGCCGGCATTGAGGCTCCCCTTTTCCGGCAAGTCGACGGCAACAGCGATAGCAGTACGGTGTTTTTCTTCAGAGTTACAACCCCTGTTAGTTCAGTAATCGTTTCGTAGCCTAGTGGTGTGGGGTGTTGTCGCCTGTGGTGAGGGCGCGGGTTCGATCCCCCCTCGGCGCTATTTTTGTTTCCGTTTTCGTCGGCACAGTAGCAACAATAGAGGCAGCTTATCCTGGTTGGGTGTCCCTCTCTGTCAAGCGAACCCAGAGCAGCGAAGTGGTGTTGGCCGTGGCAACACAGCAGGGGCACAGGGGTTCGATCCCCAGGGTGCCCCCTTTTTCTTTTCTCTTCCTATTTTTTTTTTCCTTTTGCTCTTTTGCTTGTTGGTTGTTTGTGCATTTAACTTTAGATGGCAGCTAGCATGTTGTTATTTCCCCCCCCCCTTGTTGTTATAATTGTGCTAGGTGATGTGGTGTGTGTATGGGTGCTTGTGAGAGGTGTATGTGTAAGTAGAGGTGTGTGTGTGCTCTATAGGGAGTGCATGTAGGTGCATATGCTAGTATAATCGTGAGCTTGCAAGCATAGCGTTTTGTTGTGTGTGATGCACTAGAGTTTCATGTGAAAATGTATCTTATGAGGGTTATGATGTGTGTATGTTTGCCATGTGATGCAAGCTATGTTTAGCATGTGTAGGTATGTGTGTTGATCTTGAGCATGATGTGCTTGTGGGTGAAGTGGAGTAGATGTGTGTGTGAGAAGCATTCCACCTTTGCAAGCAAGCTTTGCACCTTCACATGACCATATGTGAGAGGGCATGGTATGTTGTTTGTGTGGATAGCTTGGTAGTAGTGGTTATGAAGTTGATGTGCATGACACAAACATGGGGTTCAAACCCCCATGTCACTTTGTCATTGTGCACATGAGCTCAACCATGTAGTTGTTGATATAGTGGAACTACATGAAATGATGCCCTATTCACTAGGCATGATTTGGAGTAGGTTCCTCTTCCTTAATTTGTGGTCACTTGTTCCAAGTAAGTGCCCACATATTATATATGATTTTGGGGTAGAATCTCCTAAGGTATCCAGAGGTTAAGTTAGATTTGCCAGTAGGATACTTTATGGAGTTGACATATTCAGATTTGTTGCAAGTTTGCTCTTTGTTTCCATGGAGTAGGTGGAGCCCAAGGGCATGAGCTTTTGTGTGGTAGTAGTAGGGGTTTTTCTCCACACCATAGTGGTGTCATTTATCACTTGGTGTTACTTGTGTGCAAGCTATGCCTAGAAAAAGTGGGCATGTGGCTGAAAATTCCAGCTTAGTGAAATCTGAAATTTCACTAAGTTTGGGAATCTGGAAACATTTTTTTCTCCTGTAGATGAGGTTGTGCTGGTCATTGTGTTTTGATCTAGCCTTAGCTTAGTGCTAGAGATTTGGACTTGATATGGATTTGAAGCTCCCTGTCAAATTTCACTCCATTTGGAGTCCCATAGATTATGTTTTGCTTGCTGTCAAAAAGCTTCAGAATAAAGACAGAAAGTCAGGTGCAGGAATTTTCACTAAGTCCGTGAGATCTGATGGTTTTGGGAAAATTTGCAGCCTTGTGTCTTCTTGTGGTTAATTACTTTTGGTGTGATTCTTGCTTGTGGTTGTAGTATTATTGGTTGGCTACAGCCACATATATTAATTGTCATATTTGGTGGGCTCTAGCTATGTTGCATGTAGCTCACAAAGTGCTAAGATGCAGATTATGGCAGATTGTGTAGTTTTATCATTTTGATGATTGTGGGTGCTTAGTTGATGTTGTGGTGTTCTTCCTTGCTCCATTCCGTTCATGTTGTGTTGGTATATGTCTTGGCAACCTGGGAACACCAGATTTGTGTCATTTGAGTGTGTGGTGTTGATTCTTACACGTAGGGCTTCATATCTTGTTTCGTTGATTCCCGTTGATCCATAGCTCCGATCGTAATGTTCTTTATATGGTTTTGAATCGTTTTCACGAGACGCATATGATCATGTCATTCTCATGCATGTAAAAATAGCTTAGTGTACAGTTCTGTCCAGAAACTTGTAGTAGTTTCTTTTGCTTGTGCTAGCGATAGAAATAGTGATGCATGCTCATTTTTCATCTCATGCATCATGTGCTTGTTGCATCTTGTGGTGCTGTTGTTCATTGGATGTTATTCTTATATTGGGTAGCACCGGGACCAGAGAACGAGTACGTGGATTCGGGAGAGTACGTGCAGGATGAACAAGAACCATTCCAAGCTGAGGATATCACAGGCAAGATGATATGACCTTGATTCCATCTCTAGACTTGTTATGCTAGTTTGCGTTTCCATGTCATATTGCTTGCTGCCTACCACTGAATTATATTGCCTCCTGCTATGTCATGAACCCAAACACTGATCCCTTCCTAGCAAAACTTGAATGGCTAAGTAGGCTTTGCTCATCTACTAATGTTAGCGTTGCTAGATGCAGGTGCTTTGACTCATGTGATAGCATGAGCTTGATATCATTATCTTAAATTATGTTATTTAATTAATGCACCTATATACTTGGTAAATAACGGAAGGCCTATCCTTTTGCCGGGTGTTTTGATCCGTTATTGCCGCCTTAGTTACCGGCTACCGATGTTTGATTCCATAATGATCGCTCCTAACACGTTCGGGGTTGTTATGGGGACCCCCTCGATAAATCGCGTAGTGCTAAGAACTGTCCGGCAGGACCCAACATTGGTGTTAATTTGCTAATCACTTAATAATAATCTGCATAGGGAGTAGCTACCCCGAGGACTTTAATCAACAACCCGGGCCAGTGCTCCTCATGAGTGTTGGTCTAACCCAGAGAAGCTTATTACGCTCCCCGGGGCAACTCGGTGTTTTGGCGTGGTAACCCTCGCTCATCCGGCATGTCCTGAGACTGAGATACGCGGCTCTTATCAGGGTCGTCGACACGTCGGGAGGTGCTGCTAGTCTTGTCTTACCTTAGCGGTATATCTTGCGTATAGGAATCCCAGTGAAGCTTTGGTTTCCCCCAGAGTTGAGGTTTTCCTCTAAGGAATCCGACGAGATAACGAGATTCGTGATAGTGGATTACTTTACAGCCTGTGTACGTTTGTGATGGACTAGTTGGAGCACCCCTGCAGGGTTTAATCTTTCGGAAAGTAGTGCCCGCGGTTATGTGGCAACTTGGAATATTTTGTTAACATCCGGTATTAGATAACTCAAACATAAGCTAATAAAATTGCCACCTGTGTGCGTAACCGTGACTGTCCCCTCAAAGATCTGTCTTCGATCGGGAACACGGTGGGGTTATGTATGCCGTAGGTAGGTGGTCAGGATCATTTAGTGATCAAGTAATCACGACCGCTAGTGTAGACCACCTTCATCAATGCTTCGTAGGATAGCCACCAAATCAAGCTTAGGATGCTGCAACCTTATACACTTCACCTTAACCCACCTAATAACTTCACTAGTTCTGGCACCAAGGTCTTAGATTGCTGAGTCCCCGTGGCTCACGGATTCCTCCAAAACTCCCAACAGGTACAGGTACCCCAGAGACAGATTATCCCGATGGCACTCAGCTCGCGTGGCAGTACGACGAGGAGTCAGACCGCCTTTACGTGAATTACCAGAGGATTGAGGCGTGGTTGTGATCATGGGCCTGCAGGCAGGGTAGCATAGCATTTCTATGTTTTGTAGTCCGTAGCGGAACTACCATGATTGTATATGTGATGTACACTGAGATATTTATGAGAAGACAATTGAATCCCAGATTGTCTACCTTTATTATTATTTGTGCCGTGTTACCTGTTTGCAAAACGCTTAGATGCGCTTCTTTCCTATTTGGGGCCTCGATCCCTAGATCGGAAAGGACCGCATCTTGATCGTTACACTTGGGGATGCTTGATACGTCTCAAACATATCTATAATTTTTGAAGGTTTAGGTTGTTATCTTGTCTTCTTTGGTTGTTTTATGTAACTTTTATGTCTTTTTTGGGACTAACTTATTAATTCAGTGCCAAGTGCGAGTTCCTGTTTTTCCGTGTTTTTGACTCTTTTCAGATCTGATTTTGGAACGGAGGCCAAACGGAAGAAAAACCCCGAAATGATTTTTTCCCGAACGAAAGAAGAGCAGGGGGCTTTTGGGCCAAGCCAGGTCGGCTCCAGGGCCACCACTCCGCCACCAGGGGGAGGCGGCGGTGGGCAGGCTTGTGGCCTCCCTGGCCGCCCCTGACCTAGGTCTTTGGCCTATAAATTCCCAAATATTCCGCAAAAAATCAGGGGAGCCTCGAAAATACTTTTCCGCCGACGCAAGCTTTCGTTTCCGCGAGATCTCATCTGGAGACCCTTCCCGGCGCCCTGCCGGAGGGGACTTTGGAGTTGGAGGGCTTCTTCATCATCATCATCGCCCCTCCAATGACTCATGAGTAGTTCACTTCAGACCAACGGGTCCGTAGTTAGTAGCTAGATGGCTTCTTCTCTCCCTTGGATCTTCAGTACAAAGTTCTCCATGATCTTGATGGAGATCTATCCGATGTAATCTTCTTTGGCGGTGTGTTTGTCGAGATCCGATGAATTGTGGATTTGTGATCAGATTATCTATGATATATATTTGAGTCTTTGCTGATTTCTTATATGCATGATTTGATATCCTTGTAAGTCTCTCCGAGTCTTGGGTTTTGTTTGGCCAACTAGATCTATGATTCTTGCAATGGGAGAAGTGCTTGGTTTTGGGTTCTACCATGTGGTGACCTTTCCCAGTGACAGTAGGGGAAGCAAGGCACACATCAAGTAGTTGCCATCAGGCGTAAAAAGATGGCATTTTTATCATTGGTTTGAGATTATCCCTCTACATCATGTCATCTTTATTAAGGCGTTACTCTGTTCCTATGGACTTAATACACTAGATGCATGCTGGATAGCGGTCGACGTGTGGAGTAATAGTAGTAGATGCAGAAAGTATTGGTCTACTTGTTTTGGACGTGATGCCTATAGATATAATCATTTCATAGATATCGTCACGACTTTGCGCGGTTCTATCAATTGGTCGACAGTAATTTTTTTCACCCACGTCTACTTGCTTTCATGAGAGAAGCCACTAGTAAACACTACGGCCCCCGGGTCTATTCACATCCATCGTTTACACCTCCACTTTTACTTTGCTTTGTTACTTTGTTGCTTTCAGTTCTCACTTGGCAAACAATCTATAAGGGATTGACATCCCCTTCATAGCGTTGGGAGCAAGCTTTTGTGTTTGTGCAGGATCTTGTGATACTCCTCCACCGGATTGATACCTTGGTTCTCAAACTGAGAGAAATACTTACCGTCACTATGCTACATAACCCTTTCCGCTTCAAGGCAACACCAACGCAAGGCTCCAAGGCCACGTGGGAAATCCTTTGAATACTTGCCTAGGAAGTCCCTTAAGGCGTAGCCGCAGCTGAAGGATTCCTGGTGCCATCGACACACCTGTTTCTGGCGCCATTGGAAGGACTTTTGTGCATTAGCTCAGCTGACATCAGGGGAGTCTTTTCTTGACCGTCGAACTTGGGCTAGAGCATTGTGAGCGCTCTTGTTCAAAATATTAATGGCAATAAACTGATCCAACATATCACTTGAGGACAAGGAATGAAAGTACGACCTTTGACGGATGACAGAGGACATGGACTTGTTGAAAGGCATGATGGCTTCGAGAAACCTGCGCTTAATCCAAGTGTCATCCACATCTTTTCTTCCATGATCCCGAAGAACAACAACAAGAGTTGTAACTATTCGATATAGCCCACGTGGGTCTTCATCCTTGATCATAGCAAATTCATCGGCCTCATCAAGAACCACTTTATAGTTGTACCGTTGAATGCTAGAGATTCCCTTGTATATGGAGATTATGTGCTCCCAACAGTCCTTGGCACGAGTGAAGGGACGCAAGTGAGCAAGATCTTCAACAGGAACAACTGCTTGAAGAATGAACAAGGCGGAGTGATTGAGCTAATTTTTTGGCCTTTTCTCTTGGAGTGAGGTTGCTTGGACCATGTGGGTAGTATCCTTGCTCAATGAGTCTCCAAAGTTGTGTTGAGCTATGATTCAAATGAGACTTGATACGAAAAAACGAGTTAGCAAAATCATTCTTAACAAGCTCTGGTGGAGGACCTAGATTAACAATATGTGGTGGGCGGACCGGGTCCTCCATATATAATGGGAAGAGGAATAGAGGCAAAAGCATTTGCCGCACTTGTTCCTTGAGGTGTTTTATCCTTTTCACTACTACTATTTCCTCTTCGGAATTGCCCCCGAACCCGAAGTCGTGGGAGCCACCAATAATGGGTCGGTAGGCGGTTTGTAAATATCAAGGAAATCCTTAAGCATGTTTTTGACTCTGATAGCCAATGAGGATTTAAATGTGGACATGACCTCATTTAATTTGTCTTGGGTGACCGAGTTTGCAACAGCTCCCTCGGGCACCTCACCAACCCGTTCCCCGTTGTCAACCATACTCTTTGGGTGGTGAATCCCTTAATAATAAGACGAGGCTCTCATACCAATTGAAAGGATCGATATGGTTCACTAGAGGAGGGGGTGAATAGGCAACTAACAAATTTTAAGCTTTTATTTTAAAAAATAGGTTTAGCATCAAATAGGTTGTCTAGATATGCAACTACGTGAGTAACCTATATGATGCTAACAACAACAATAATAAGCAATGAGTAAATACAAGTAAAGGTAAGAAATAATCACAAGTGGATCTGATGAATACGAGCATGTGTTCCTGAAGTTCCTTCCCTTTGAAGGGAAGTACGTCTCCGTTGGAGCGGTGTGGAGGCACAATGCTCCCCAAGATGCCACTAAGGCCACCGTATTCTCCTCACGCCCTCACACAATGTGAGGTGCTGTGATTCCACTAAGTGGTGCCCTTGAAGGTGGCAACCAGACCTTTACAACAAGGTTAGGGCTCTGTCCACAACTCAATTGGAGGCTCGCAATAAAACCACGGAGCTTCACCACAATGGAATGTGGCTGCAAGGTGACCTCTTCCATCTAGGGTACTCAAACACTTAAGAGTAATAAAATCCACACAAGAACTTGGGAGAATCAATTTTCCTTTGGTGTAAGTGTAGATCTAGGTCTCATCCTTCAATACCTAGCAAGACAAAAAGTTTGGGTGGCTAGGGATAGAGATCAGGCAAGAAAGCTTCAGTGCATCAGTGGTAGAGCGAGAGAGAGAGAGAGAGAGAGCTGAGAGACAAGGGGGAGGAAGAAGAAAACCCTCCTTATATAAGCCCCCAAGATTTCTAACCGTTACAACCTTTTTGCACCGGGTGGTACAACCGATTGCTAGGCCGGTACAACCGGTGTTCCTATATTAGCGGCACTACCGGTCAACCATCACCCTACAACTAGGCCAAACCAAAAACTTGGCCCTGAGGTGCCACCAACCTCGGCCGCTGGGCGTGGCTAAGTCCCAAGTGGTAAAACCTCTTGGAATACCGGTAGTACTAGCTATAATTAATATAGCAGTACAACCAGGCCACCACCGCCCAACAACCATAGTGAAACAGAGCCGTGACCAGTTGTGGACCGGTGCAGGGCCGGTACAACCGCCCAGCAGTTCAGCGGTACAACCTCCCATAGCAGCGGTGCAACCGGTCATTTAGTAAACAAGGGCTTCTCTCTCAATGATGTGATGGAACAAGATGGTGCAAAAGTGTGTTAGAAGAATTGATTCACCCATAGACTTCCAATGTAGATTCCCTCTTGATAGTACGGGATCCCTACGACCAAAAAGAATAAACACGTAGGGAACACATCTTCGATCTTTTTCGTTTGGAGGGAACACCTTATCGTCTTGTGTCTAACATATGATACCTGCATACTTGACACTCGGTTAGATAATATAATGAGTTGTCATCATCACCAAAACACTTAAGTAGGAGAATGCCCTTACACTTGTGATCAACACTGATTTTTCCGTGAAGAGGAATGGGTGATGCAACACAATATAGGTAAGTATTTCCCTCACTAGAGAACCAAGGTTTATCGAACCAATAGGAGTAACAACCAACCCCTGTCTTTAGCGGCTACACACAAAAGGGCAAATATTCCTGCACCCAACGAGGGAAAGAGGGTTGTCAATCCCCTTGGACTCGTTATTTGCAAGCTTGTAAGTAGTATGGTTGGTAGTAGACAACTGTGAATTGCAAAATAAAATAAAAAGTAAATAAGAACTCGAGGTATTGTAGCGTTTGCAAACTTATAAGTGAATAGACCCGAGGGCCATTGTTTTTCCTAGTGGCATGTCTCTTGAATGTAAGAATAAAGTGGGTAAACAAATTACTGTTAGGCAATTGATAGAAGACATAGTTATGTGATATTCACAACAATAATCATGTGTATATAATCATCACGTCCATAAGAAAATAGGTCGACTCCTGCCTACACCTACTACTATTACTACACCATCGACCGCTATCCATCATGCATCTAGAGTATTAAGTAAAACACAGTAATGCTTAGAGAATGATGACATGATGTAGACAAATAGAATTCAATTAATATGAACTAACCCCATTGGTTTATCCTTGGTGGAAATAATACAAAGACGTATCTTGTCCATTTCTATCACTGGGATATAGAAATCCATCAGATTCAACCCACTACAACGCATCCCTCTCACTAAAGAAAGATCAATCTACTTGGCCAAAGCAAATAAATAATTCAAAGAGATTTATGAAGCTATGGTTATTATGCACATAAGAACAATAATAGAATTCAGAGAAGACTCAAATATTGTTCAGGACTAATCTGAACATAAACCCGCAATTCATTGGATCCCAACAAACGCACCGCATAGAAGAATACCATTAGATAGATCAAAGAAAAGATGCAGTGATCATTTTATTGAAGATCAAGAGTGAGAGATATCCATCTATGTACTAACTACGGACCCATAAGTGTGTGGTGAACTACTCACACATCACCGTGGGAGCAACAAGGATGATGTAGGGGCCCTCCGTGATCGATCCCTCCCTCTGACAGGGAACCGAAAAAGGGCTCCATATGGCCTCGCAGTGGAATAAAGACTTGCAGCGGAGCATACAGTGTTTCGGGGTGCCACCTAGGTTTTTGGGAATATATGTGAATTTATAGGTCAGAGAGGGGCACCAGGAGGCAACTAAGGCGAGCATGAGTCAATAGGGCACGCTCTACCCCCTAACCGCACCCTGTTGGCTCATGCCTCCCTCATGAGGCCTCTAGTCTCCTCCCGAAGCTTCGAGGTCTTCTTGTGGTCCATAAATATTCATATTAAAGTTTCGTGGCAATTAGACTTTGTTTGATAATGTAAACCTAAAAAGCCAAAAACATGCAAAAAATAGCAAGTGGTACTCATCACTGGATTAATACGTTAGTGCTCAAAAATAATATTAATTGGTAAAAAACACCCAAAAAGTATCCTTGAATGATAATATAATAGAACAGAACAATCAAAAATTATAGATACATTGGAGAAGTATCAACGATTGTTCATTCATCCAACAAGCCAACTTTCCAGAAACCGTGTGGGTTTGTTGAGGTCATCGCTCACAGTGTTGTCTGAGAAACCTTCTGCAATTGGAAATCCCAATAATAAGATTAATTGCTCTATTATTTATAATCCTATTAGTAATAAAATTTACACTTCATATCGAACATACAATATATTTCATATTAGTGTTACGGCAACCAGGATTTCATAATTGAAATACATTAGAGAACAACATCATATCAACATATACTACCTAGCTACCCAATTAAACGATAGGACCAAGTTGCACATGCAACATATAAAACCTTTGGAAAGTAGCATCATAGATGGTAAATAGACATATGTATCTCATCTAGAAAACTGTTGAAGCGGAAGTCAAATATTGAGCCTTCATTGATGTCGAAGGTCCTTGCAACTTTAGGCCACTTTGTGTGGATGGTTGCCCGCCCAACCTTCATCCTCTTGAGGAATACTTCAATATTATATCGTGGGTGCAGTATGAATACGTTCATTACCTCTTGACCATACATGTGGTTTTAGATGTACTCACCGATGAACTGCTTTGGAAAGGACTGCAAATAAAGATATGCATACATTTCGTTTCGAAAAATTGAAATATCGCAACGGGAAAAAATACAGGGTAAAAGAGATAGCACCATCCTATATTTCACTAATGTGTTGTTAATTGTGCAGACAAACATCTTCTTGTTTTTCATCGCTAGTTTCTTTATCTTAACAATATTTTCGAGTTTCTTGATTTGACTAATATTCATGAAGACCTCATTCCCCATATGCACAACGGGTCTAAACCTCTTACAGAAAGACCTACATGTGCAAGATCAGATTATTAGAAACCTAAATATTAGAATGGTTCCTGCAATTGCATAATAATGTGCTATTAGTCAAAGGATCATGAATGTGCAAACCTCGGTGGTAAACTTCAGTGCCTCCCATTGTTCCCCTGTAATGTATTTAAGATAGATATTGATAAGGTTATAAGTGAGATTTGGCGTGCTATCAGTAAAATATGTTGCTGGAAAATAAACACATTGCGATCCAACATATAGCTAAATAGATATTGATCAGGTTATAAGTGACCCACATGGAAAATCCAACTGTGCTAAGAACTAAGAAATATACCAATTGTATGTTTCACATGTATTTAGTATATCCAATTTCGATTTACTTGTCACATGCATAACAATACAAAATTGTATCAACAACAATCAAACATCACATTGTAGATGATCACCAAAACAAATGAACCAGATAGGTAACTGATCATCACAATGAACAATAAAACATACTAGAAGGTCAGATTGCATAGTAGCATTACATTGTATATCTCACTAGAATTTCTTAAGTAAAGGCAGTAGCAGCACATGCAATAGGTAAACTAAACATGCTTAATAGTCGTAGCTAGATGAACACAACTCATTAGTAATTAAGCTATAAAACAAGCTATTCCTCATCGTGAGAGATATCGATAACGATGGTCTTCGAATAGGGCGAGGCCTCCACATTGTGGATGCCTTCCTCGTAGTGGTGAGTGACGTCAGCTTGTCCGGGCACCAACCTACCACCTTTGGAGTTGAGGGAAGAACATGCACGCTAAGAAAACAACTCGTAGTCTTCATGGAAGGCACGAGCATGGCCCTCCAGAAAACACCACGAGTTGTCGTTTAAAATAGCCAACCGCGTGGTGGCGTCCACACACGAGGGTTCCACGGTGGCCTCGATGGCGAGGTGCTCCTCTCAGATCTGGGGGTTGGCACACATGGAAACCATCTCTGCCTCATCCGCACATGCATCCGTGATTTTCTTCTCCGCTGACAAATGTTCCTTGAGGTCCTGGCTATACTGCATGCACCATGGATTTCAGCGGCGATTATTTGGAGGATGGACGGTGATTTGGGTGGAAGTGTCGTGCTGGCGGTCGGGCCATGTGTGATGGACGAGGAGGGGGTGGAGGGGGAGGGGGTATGAGAAATGTGTGGATTACGTGACCAGATGGAGGAGTCCGAGCAGCAGGAAGGAGCATCACTGGCGAGGAGGCAACGCTGCATGGAAGTAGGGGGAAATGTGGCTTTTGTGTGTTACGAGGTGCAGGGGAGGTAGATATTTAAGCGGCAGCCCAAAAATTTGGCTCGGTGTGACGAGAAACTCGCACATGCAGTCACATAGGACACAATATTGTTATCTAAAATGTGTGTGATATCCAACAACACAAACGAATCATATAGTTTATCCCGTGTGTGATGATACTGAATGTAGAAATTTGGTCATCTTCATTTGGAAGAGAAGATGGGGATGCGGCAACCGATTTTGGTCCGAATTTCCCTCGTTACAGTGGTCGTCCATGTCATTTCTTAATTTAACATCACTTGCAAATTTGAGTATTACACAAAAGGGCCTATAACACTGCATGCACTTACTCAATCGGGCAATTAAACATAGTTAGTTGACTTAAAACAATATTACTCTAACAAAAGACCAGCACTCTAAAGAGAGACTAATATTCCCCTGGTGCTCGTCGATCTCCTCCGCCTCCTCAATGACAACCTCCCGCTTGATGAACTTCGGGGTAAGGAGATCCATGTCATCCATTGCCACATACTACACGAGCATCTCATAGTCCTTGTCCACCATCTCTTTAGATAGGGCCGCCACGAGCTGGGCATGGGCAGCCTTGGTTCGGGCATGGACAACTACCATCTTGGCTAGGAAGGTGATACGTCCATTTTGCATCATGCTTTCATGTTGATATTTATCGCTTCTTCGGCTGTTATTTCACTTCGCGGTACAATACTTATGCCTTTTCTCTCTTATTTTGCAAGGTTTTCATGAAGAGGGAGAATGTCGGCAGCTGGAATTCTGGCCTGAAAAAGGAGCAAGTTTGAGATGCCTATTCTGCGCAACTCCAAAAGCCGTGAACATCAACGTGGATTTTTTTTGAGATTTATAAAAATACTGGGCCGAAGAAGTACCGGAGGGGCGCCAGCAGGGGGCCACAAGCCTGCTAGGCGCGTCCACCCCTTGGCCCTCTGGCTCCCCTTTTTTCTACAAGAAGGGTTTCGGTCTGGAAAAAATCAAGAGGAGGCTTTTCGAAGGATTCGCTGCCGCCACGAGGTGGAACTTGAGCAGAACCAATCTAGAGCTCCGCCAGGACGATCCTGTTGGGGAAACTTCCCCCCGGAGGGGGAAATCGTCGCCATCGTCATCACCAACACTTCTCTCGTCGGAGGGGACTCGTCACCATCAACATATTCATCAGCACCATCTCATCTCCAAACCCTAGTTCATCTCTTGTACCCAATCTTCGTCTCGCGACTGCGATTGGTACTTGTAAGGTTGCTAGTAGTGTTAATTACTCTTTGTAGTTGATGCTAGTTGGATTACTTGGTGGAAGAGTTTATGTTCAGATCCTTGATGCTACTCATTACCTCTCTGGTCATGAATATGATTATGCTTTGTGAGTAGTTATTTTTGTTCCTGAGGACATGTGATAAGTCTTGCTATAAGTAGTCATGTGAATTTGGTATTCGTTCTATATTTTGATGTGTTGTATGTTGTTTTTCATCTAGTGACTACATAACACTTCACCATTATTCGGGCCTAGAGGAAGGCATTGGGAAGTAGTCAGTAGATGATGGGTTGCTAGAGTGACAGAAGCTTAAACCCTAGTTTATGCGTTGTTTCGTAAGGGGCTGATTTGGATCCACTAGTTTAATGCTATGGTTAGACTTTGTCTTAATTCTTCTTTCGTAGTTGTGGATGCTTGCGAGAGGGGTTAATCATAAGTGGGATGCTTGTCCAAGTAAGGGCAGTACCCAAGTGCCGGTCCACCCACATATCAAACTATCAAAGTAACGAACGCGAATCATATGAACATGATGAAAACTAGCTTGACAGAAATTCCCATGTGTCCTTGGGAGCGTTGTACCACCTATAAGACTTTGTCTAGGCTTGTCCCTTGCTACAAAAGGGATTGGGCCACTTTGCTGCACCGTTGTTACTTTTGTTACTTGCTACTTGCTACGAATCATCTCACCACACAACTACTTGTTACCGATAATTTTAGTGCTTGCAGATATTACCTTGCTGAAAACAACTTGTCAGATCCTTCTGCTCCTCGTTGGGTTCGAAACTCTTACTTATCGAAAGGACTATGATAGATGCCCTATACTTGTGGGTCATCAGGAGGCCGCTGACGAATGGACGCTTTCTCGAGCACACTCAGCGATTCTCAACTCATCGGTCATGGGTTGTTGATCGGTGTTGGAGAAGGCCGCTATGATTTGTGCAGTGACTGAAATGAGATGGGTGTGAGCGACCATGAGATGGGCGTGGGCGTACGCCATTAGGACGGTGACCACCGAGAAACTAACAACTGATGTGCCGTTCTTTCTATTTGATATCCCTATCATGATTATTGCTGCTGCCCTCTTTGCTACAACAGCTGCCCTTTCGGTAGCTGCAGCCGTCCTGTCAAAGGTAGCGAGTTCGTTCAAGCATGTTGAAAGCGCTCTCATGGCTGATGCGGTTACGCTCGGGCCCGAGTGGGTTGCCAAAGTTTCCCTCACAGCGGGGATCCATGTCCCCATCTTTCATCGGTGATGATTAAACAAGAAAATGGTCTTGAGGAGCTAGTGCGGTAAAATGGCCGATGGCAGACTGTAGCCGACGAAGCTTCCGGCCTAAGCCATGTATGAGGTTTGGCCCAAGATATTTTGCAGTGCATCACACATGATTCATGCACATGAACTGTCTGCAATATACTTGACTTTGATATTGTTTTTAAAACAAAAAATGAGGTCACTTCAGCAGAGGACAGTGTTTGGATTGTAATAAGATTTATTTGTAGTGAACACGGACCAATAGTGGTGTCGTTATAAAATATGATATTATTAAGTGTCCTGTTGAACATTTTTAAAAATTAGTTGTGTTTCTAGACATTTTATGTGTATAATTCAATTTTGGACTACAGTCATGAGGTCCAGTGCATCATAATGGGTTGAAAAATTATACAAGTGTCCATGGATTCATCTTTTATGTCACAAGCAAGAAATGAGAATGAATTTACTATAAACTTGGGGGTCTTGGATCGGTCGCAAACATTGACAAACTTGGTTTTAATTTACTATAAATCCAAAACAAGTAAAAATTTCATGAAACTTGGCATGTTGTCATGAGATGGCACATATGTGTCGTGGTATTTTTTTCCAATTTGGTACAAGTTTTGGCACAAACCCCTTACGAACCAGAGCTTCTCATAGGAAGCTTTGTGGTTCCGATATGGAACACATCACATTAATTATGTGGGCGAAAAGACATCCACTCATCTTCTCACCTTGAACTTTTTCTAGAGGCAACATAGACTAATGAGTGTTTCTTGCTAAAATATGGAATTATTTAGGGTTTATTTTGCATTGTTATACATTAGTTGAATTTTCTAGGCATTTAATGTATATATTCCAAATTGGAAATACAATCACAAGATTTGGTGCATAAAAAAGGATTGAAAAATCATATAAGTCTCCATGACTGCATCTATAGAGGCCCCATATAAGAAATGAGAAGCTTTTTAAATTAATGTAAATCAAAAACTCGTCAAAAAATCATGAAACTTGGCATGGTGTAATGACATGGCTCATATGTGGCACGGTAAAAAATGTTCAATTTGGGTCAAGTTTTGGCATCTCATGGGAAGCTCATGGGAAGCCCCTTACAAACCGGAGCATCTCATGGGAAGCTCATGGGAAGCCCCTTACAAACCGGAGCATCTCATGGGAAGCTCATGGGAAGCCCCTTACAAACCGGAGCATCTCATTTGGGTCAAGTTTTGGCATCTCATGGGAAGCCCCTTACAAACCGGAGCATCTCATGGGAAGCTCTTTGTGGTTCCGATATGGAACACGTCACCTTAGATGGGTGAAACGACATTCACTGACTCTTCTCGCCATGAACTATTTATAGAGGCAACACAGACCAACATGAGTGTCATGCTAAAATATGGAATTATACATGATTCATTTGGCCTTTCTATACGTTTATTGAGTTTTATAGGCATTTAGTGTGCATAATTCAAATTTGAACTACAATCACAAGGTCCAATGCATCAAAATGGGCTAAAAATCATATAAGTGTACATGGTTGCCTCTTCAGGTCCCATGGAAGAAATAAAAATGTATTTTGAACATCTTTGGGATCTTGGCTTGGCCAGACAAACATTGAGACACTCGGGTTTTAAATTCATGTAAATCAAAAACTCGTCAGAAATTCACGAAACTTAGCATGGTGTTATGACATGGAACATATGGTGTCATGACATGGCACATGTGTGCTGTTGTAAAAAATTGAGCAATTTAGGATAAGTTTTGGCAGAATCCCTTACAAACCAGAGCTTTTCACAGGAAGCCTTTGTGGTTCCAATAGGGAACACACGTAACATGCCATTATATAGGCGAAACGACATCCGCTGCCTCTTCTCGCGTTGAACTTTATCTTGAGGTAACATAAACCATTAGGAGTGTCGTGCTAAAATATGGAATTATATCTAGGGTTTGTTTTGTCATTTTATATGTGCATAATTCAAATTTAACTACACTCACTAGGTGGGGTGCATCAAAATGGGTTAAAAAAATCATATAAGTGTACATGGCTCCATCTTTAGGTCCCATGTAAAGAAATGGAAATGAATTTCATACATCTCAGGTTTTTGTCCTGGCCACAAATATTGAAAAACTTAGGTTTTAGATTCATGTAAATCAAAAACTTGTCAGAAATTCATGAAACATGGCATGATGTCATGACATGGCACATAATGGCATCATAGGATTTTGTTTTCCTATTTGAGACTCGTTTTCAATATATTTTTCTCTTCTAGAGCCAACATTGAAAACATTAGTTTAAACTATAATAAATCTAAAACTCACCCAAAATTAAAGAAATTGGGATGGCATCATGATATAACACAAATATGATGTGGTATATTTTGTGTCCACTTTGGGAAAAGGCGCACGCATTCATAGCCAACAAAAGCTTTTTGGAACAAAGAACTATCATTTTACCACACAAACTATTGCATTATTTATAAATGGTGGGTGTTCTACTACCCATTTACGTGCTGCCACGTGTCACACTCTTTAATGGTGAGGAGGTACCGTACGAGCAGCTGTTTGAGTTGACAGGAGGCATGTGACTGGCGTCGCTGCGTAGGCTCACCGAGAGGCATGCGAGCAATACACTGTAGGCTCACCAGGAAGCGAGCCCTATGACCTTCATATCCGCCCTCCTCGCTTCCAACCTGCCCATCAATGGTGCCCGAGCCACTGTTTAATTGGCGGCTTATTGCCCAGTCACTCCCAATCCTCTATCATCGCCTCCCATTCATCTCCATCATTCAGATCTCCATGCACCTATGCCATGGCGCACAAGGATCATATGCCAAGTCTTCTGGTTTGGTGAAGTCAACACCAAGCGAGAGGAGATAGAACATAAAGACAAATGGGACGCCATGGACATGTCCCTGGAATAGCTGCATGCTACAGTGGATGCTGCCCCGACACACTCGCCAACAACCATCCACGAGCCCGCTCGAGCAACCATCCCCGTGGCATTGACGGGTTGGTCGCGGAGCATCATCTCAGAGCTACAATCCGCGGGCATCAGCGAGGTCCCCGTGGACCCAAGCACGCTCATGTACCTGCAAGCGCCAGCGACTTCTCTTACGCATGTGCTCGTGTGCGCCCCTCCATAGGCTGTGCCGGTCGCCGTGCACATGCCCATACCCACCCCGCTCGTCCCCGCGCGCGCCCGCACCCACCGCTCCCGTGCCTGTGCATGCGTCATGTCTCCCTCAGCGGATTGGGACGCTGCCGTCGACATCTACCTTGTAGCGCTGCTAGTCATCGCCCCACCCCCCGCCCGTCGATCGCTCGACGACTGGCTCTTTGATTTTCAAGTCCATAACATTCTGGACTCATTTGAAGAATTGAAGAACTCCACTCGGAGCACGACATCGTTGCAGAGGCCGCCGCCACTGCTGCTGCAACTAGTTTTCTTTATAATTTATTTCGATCATATGAATGTAAAGTCAAAGCTTGAACGAATGAAATATATGATTTGATCAACTAAGTATTTATCTCTGAATTCACTTACTAAACGAGGACCATCATTGTTTTCTCTGAATAAATACTCATCACAAACGGTTCAGGTAGAATACCCATTTGGGGACCGACAACTATATGTTTCCTTAGCCCGTAATCCAAGTGAAAATTGGCGCGAAGGATTGGTGCAATGCGTCATCACAAACGTTTCTCTAATATGACCCGTGTTCTTAGTACAGACAATACAGGAAGATTTGCATCTATAATATTGGGTAAATTGCCATTTGTCAAATCAGAAACATTGGCATTTGACGATCTAGTAACATTTGCATTTGCCAACATTGTAGCACTCATATTTGTCAAATTTTGCAGGAATAAAATCACAATTAGGGTCAATTTTGCAATTGAAATTCACTAAATATGGATTTGATTCATACATTAAGCAGTGGTATTTGTACAAAACAATTTAACTCAACAGGTGAACCGAACAAACTTTGCGAGTTGTTACCAACCACGTACTGAAATAGGTAGTTCAACTATATATACTAGCTAATTTAAAGTACGTGGTACAGTTCAACCATATCTATAGTAAGATGAACTCATCAAAATAGCCCATAAATTATAGTACTACAAAGGGGCTTTGTACCACTTCTAGCAAAATCGAGCACGCTGTGTAAGAGCCCGTGGAGGAGGAGCCTACTAATGAGTTGCTGGAGTAGAGTCCGTTCCATGCCAGTGTAGCCCTCCGACGCTCAAGATGCACCCCTCAAAGTGGCGGGACTCGCTGTAGATCTACGCATTCCGTGCCACCGCTGCAGCTTCTCCTATGGCCATGGCGTCGATGAGCTTCTTTGCATGTGCGACCTAGAGCTGCACCTTCTTCTCTAGGAAGTAGATGTAGTGCACAAGGTTTGCGATGCACAAGCCCGGCGGCGAGCCTTTGGCGGCCTCCACCTCCTGCAATCAGGCCGCGGTGGTGGAGCGGGTGATGACCCTGCCTCCTGATAGTGGGGTCGCGGCCAAAGCGGATGAAGGTGTGGTGGTGGCCAAGGCGGCCGCTGATAGGGTGGTGGCCACGGCGACCACCGGTAGCAATTGCCTTCACCCAGTGGTGATGAAGCGTGTAGTGGGTGGCGTGCACACACGCACTAGGGATTGGGGTATTTGTGGATTTCACCAAGCCAAACGGGAATCTAGAGCCATAGCACAATTTTATGCACGGGAACCTGCACGGTTGTGCACGGGAACTGGCTGATCTAGTGTACTCGTGGCCAAAAGCAGTGCGCAAACATGCACTGGAATCCTCAGACGGCAATGCGGTGACAAGACATGAGAGAGGAGGACGGGGTGATGCGCAGTCAGACGAGTCATAATAATAAAACATCTACGATATTAATACAGGCAAACAACACTTCCCAACATAGCGTCGATAATAATTTCATCAGTCGCTGAAAATTATTTGGTAGCAACCGTCCGTCCACAACACACACAACTCGTCAGGATGAATCGTTTGTGTTATTATTGGTCTTCCAACACAAATCTGACGAATGAACTATTTTCCTATTATCAAGCACACCTTGTATTATGCTAGTTGGCCCGTGTTCTAGCGGGATCAACTCGTTTGTTCGAGTGAATTGTATACCGTACTTTGCACACATATGTATTTTGTGAACTGCTTGTGTTATCTTGTCTAATCGTAAATGGTTCACAAACACCAACTGTATGCCCTGCATCACATATGCTAGTCTCATCTCAAAAGTGTCTAATGCACCAATCATTGCACATAGTTTTTTATTGGCGATGGAGCTACAACTATATCGTTTGCGATGGCTCGATCGCACATAGTTTGGTCAAAGGGTCCCTGATTGATGTGTCGTGTTTGAACCTCCCTGCAGAATTATATTATCTCGTTAGTGTTGCCAATATTTATGATAATTAACTGGATGTTATTTTAAATAGGTTTAAAATGGTAATAAGGGTGGGAAGTAGACGCTTTAGTATGTTCATTTTGTCTATGAAGAAATAATTTTGTTTTCAATGGCAAAAACATGACCCCTTTGCATGTCATTTTCCACGCTATACTTTTCGGCTTAAGTCGTTCAACAATCAACATGTTTGATAGTTAGAGGTTGTCCTATTGCATAGCTAACTGTCGATCGAGTAGATTGATATTAACATCCAAAGTATCGTAGCCTCCGCTCACCCCACTGCCTCCTCCCTACACACTGGCTTCGTACGTGGTTTAGGCTACACCAAATAGAGTATCAACCGTTGTTTAAGACGATGTGTAAGCAGTTGGAGCGGATGGTTAGGGTGGTTCTTATCCAACATGAGTGTCAACATAATCTCCTGATGTGCACTAAGGCATAGCCTAGTGGTGGAAATGCATCAACCCATTTTCACCCATCCAAGTTCCCGACATGGTACTTGCAATGTGGGCTTGTTGCACCAATAATACTGTAGGCGCCTCCCTTACAGTCTTTCTGTCAAAAAAATAAAAAAATAATCTCTAGATGAGTCCACCTCGTACTTTCGACATATGCATAGTGACAGTCCTTTATAACTTTATTGTTGCCCATGCATCCGTTTTTATTAGACTGTTGGTATTTTGGTGTGTGCATCTTAGTTATGCAAAGCCTGAGTGTCTCATCATATATATTCTATATCCTCTTGATGCTACATTTTAAGTTAATAAAATCACTTTTTTAAATGACCTCGTTCTTTCACTTCTCACTTCAGATCTTCATGAGATAGATTGTTCTCACATTATTTTAAAGTTAACTTCTAAATTGAAAGATGGTCTCACCTATGCTTATATGCATGGTTTCAATACAAAAATAGTTATATAATTAAATAATAAAGCCACTCCGACTTCCATGGACATCAGGTAGGTTAATGGTCTTTTGTTGTTGCAAATGAAGCTTTTAAACACTAAACCTTTCGTCACTCATGATTGCCCTTTATGAAAAATTGAGTTTGTAACTCATTCTAAGTGCAAACTAAATCCTGTGATGACAATTTTAGTATTATTATGGGACAATAGAACAACAATACGTTAAGTAAATGAATTAATCAATACAGATAAATGGAGTCATTATTTTGATGTTTATAGTAGGTGCCCCGGATTATAATTTTGCCGTGGGCGACCGAAATATCATGACGGGCCTAGACGCCATAGACATCGTGGGGGAGAAGAACGACGATAATGTGACGCAGTTGACAAAGTCGAGTTAGTTACTCATGATCAAAGTTCACACATTAAAATGTCTTTGTGAATTTTGAAAAATGTTATGTAGTTTTTGGAAACAGTTCAAGCACTTTAAAATGTTTATGTAGTTTTAAGAGAAGTGCTCAGTAATTAAAATAATGTTTGTATAATTTGAAAAGTTTGCACCTTTTTTTTAAAATGTTCATGTACTTTTAAAAAGTATTAAACATTCACCTGTGATGGCCTGGTTCAATAACAAATGTCTCATGCGATGGATAAGATTATAACCTTAAGATTGACCACGCTCGGAACCATTGCGATTAGGTGGAAAACGCGACCATGATCATTGAGGGTGGGAAGGAGGATAAGTGATAACAAAGGTGAGACACTCTGTTTAGATTATGTGGACAAGTGAAGGAGTTTAATCATTATTATTGCGCTTGGAGCATGCTTTTTTCTCCCGTTGCGACGCACGGTCATGTTTGCTAGTTATTATTAATTGATGATGTCAAATACATTTTGTTAAAGAATTGAAGGATATCTCCAAATCCCACCTGATACCCACATATGATATACGCCTGCAAAACAAGGGGTGCAATGCTCTAAGACAACACTTTCAAGGAACAATAGTTGTCCGCACACCAACGTTGGTTGGTCCAATCAGCTGCTAGACAAAGGGCTTTCACCCTCGAAGCAGATTTGCAATCCAACACCTCCAACAAGGAATGCATGGACGTTGATCCTACCTGATCAAGCGAGAAGGCTAAAACATGATTTTTTTATATGAAGATAATACATCTCCATTGAAAAAGGTAGCAAGTCTTGCGCGATGAGCAAAATCCTATGAAAAAATAGCATAACTTTAAAATATGCTAAAACATGCTATTAACGAGACATTGCACACTAATTTATTTAACGAACCGTTTCTTAAAACGCGTAGCTTTTTCATAGTAATAGTGCCGATACCACAGGGAGCATAAGAATCAATCTTTTGTCTCTTGGATGATTTAAATTCTATACCTGCAAGTTGTCAATAATCCAAAGCGACAGTAATAAAATAGGGATAGTTTGACAAGCATAAAAGTAGATATTTAAAGAAAAACAAGTAAGAACAAATGCAAATGAGAAGATGAAATCAATAGGACTAAAGCGTTCCCAGGGAGTTTGGATTCCCCTCTAGTGTGCTTATACAGGAGTGCCTAAACACAATGCAACATCGAATTACCAAGCCATTTTGCATATTTCTATTTATGGGCAAAGCCGGTACAGATATGTGCATAAACTAGGAAACCCCGTATCACATACGCCACCACCGTTCTTCCTTAGTTTGGTTACCGATCTGTGATTAAGGGGAAACAGGTTCCCATTGGTGCAACCCAAGTGGTCTCTGTTTACCCCCTACTACAATGCTCCGCTACAAAGAGAGATGGGGCCTATCACACCACCTACCTCTGCAACTACACAGTTCACGAGCAATAATAGCATTCCATTAGAAATTGATATACATTGGATGGTCTACTTCACCCAACATCAAGAAAATCATTAACGTAAACATGGAAAGAGGATATTAAAGAATAATGCTAAAATATCTATTACACACTAGTGTTCATCCATATCCCCGAGAAATAGGAAAACTACTCACGCATAAAGGCAACATACATGTCACATTCCTAGATTTACCACTTGGTGTTTAGCTTGATTGTGCTTCATATTTTATTTTGCATTAAAAATGAAATGGGGATTAAATAAACCCTAACACCTCATCCTAATTAAACCAATTTAAATGGTGTGTATTTTCAATGAACCTAAAATGGCCTTCATAAAAGCCCATCCTTCTTGATAAATATTGGCAACAATATTTCAGGGATGATTATTATTTTTCAAATAATTTTGGCATTTAAATTAGTCCCAGAAAGTCACTGAAATTACCAAAATAAATAGCTATAACTATTTTTAAGTATTATAAAATGTTGAGTTATTTTGTGGAGCTTGGAAATATTCCAAATAAACCCCCACAAATATATTCAATATTTTAGGAAATAGTTTGGAGGCAAAAATAAATAACACAAATGCTGGAATTACAAAACAGAAAAAATAAAAAAGGAAAATGGGGGAAAGAGCTTACCTGTCGCCTGGCCCAACCCAATTCCCCTCCTTTGTCATCTTCCTCCTTCGTGAGTCACCAAGCAGGAGGTGGCCGCCGCTCTCTCCGGCGGCAGCACGCAGCTGCGTGCATGCGTGGCTCCACCGTCATGCTGGCCGTGGGGATAGACCTCGAGGGAGCCATTCCCATCTTCTCCTCCTCTCCTCGCTCGCTCCCTCTCCTTCTCCCCTCTGTCGTCATTGCTGTCGAGGCGAGCTCGCCGTCGACAGCCTGCTCCGGCCAAGCAAACTTGCGCCTGAGACAAGGAATCTATCCGCTTCGACAACATGTTGCTGTACGCGCAAAGAGAAGACGCCGAGAGCCCCTGCAACACCTGCACGCCGTTGTCTTCAACCTCTGGCTAGTGACCTCGCCGCCGACGATTCATCGCCTCTAGGACGTCCCCGAGCCCATTCTCGACGCCACTGCAATTCCTGTGAGCTGAGGAAACCATTCCCCTCTTTTTTCCCCTCGTTCCCAAGCTCTAGCCCCTGTTTCCATCGGAGCCCGACGAGATCCACCACGGGAGCTCGTCACTGGTGATGCTCCGGTGAACGACTGGTCATTCTGAGGCCATCAGAAGCTTCACCTCATCGTGTAAATGCTTTAGGAGCCAAGCCCCGCGCGATTTGAACCCAGGATCGATGACACCAACGAGGCCCGAGCTCTGTCAGCCGCCGAGCTCGTCGCCGGCGTCGATTCTGGTCACCTCAGCCCCTAGGACCGGTACCATTGGACGCGCCATCGAGTGGCATTCCAACCAGGCTCCCGGCCATCCATTTGGTCGCCGGAGATGCATTTCCGATACACTTCATCGTTCGTGTGGTCGCTGGAGGCTCGCTGCCGATGAGATTTACCTCACCGCCGGTGGGTTCCAACCCCCCCCCCCCCCCCCCGTGAGTCAGTGACAGGTTGGGCCAGCCTCTGAATAAATAAGTTTAATAAAAATAAAAATAATTGATTTATTAAACCTAACACTACTAGGAAAAGGCCTGCTAGTGGCACACCTATTTTGGCTACTAATGGCGCACTATAGGTGCGCCACTAGCATCACGCCATTATATTTTTTACTAATGGCGCACCACATGTGCGCCATTAGTATCTGGTATACTAATGGCGCACCAGGCAGTGTGCCATTAGTATTGCTCATGGTGCGTCATTAGTATCTGGTATACTAATGGTGCACCAAGAAGTGCGCCATTAGTATAGCTCATGGTGTGCCATTAGTATCTGGTATACTAATGGCGCACCAGGAAGTGCTCCATTAGTATAGCTCATGGTGCGCCATTAGTATGCCTCCCAGGGCCATATTTACCCATGTGCTCTGGCTTACTAATGGCGCACTAGTTGACGATGCGCCACTAGTGTGCATTTGCAGTGCGCCACTAAAGTGCTGAGTGGTGCGCCACTAGTATGAATATTAGTTTTTTTTTCTGATATTTGCACAGATTACAAAACATATTATTGCACAGAATATAGAGAGCGCAACATATAAACAACAGATTTATCGAATACAATAGAAGATTAGTCTCCGAATACAATTCATCATATTAGTCTCCGAATTTAAAATACCGAACAAAGTTAGAACATTACAAGTCTCAAGACCGCGAGTAGCGAGTTTGTCTTCACATTACAAGTCGATATCGACCATCTAAACTACTATCACATAGAAGAGAGCTGCGGTCATCATGATGAGCATAATCGCAATGAAAATGGTCTTCATCCGGTTCCTCGAACGCTCCCTCCTCTCTCCCGCTAGATAGCGCGCGTATCTAGCTTCGCCCTCCGCCCTTGTGGTGTACCCTTTGTAACTGTTACCGCTGAATCGGTGAACCTGTCTCCGACACTCCTCCCAGTCGTCGTAGACTCCGGGAACCTTACCCTTGTACACGACATACGACGGCATCTCTATGCACTAGACAAACAAAACGTTAGTAGCAATTCACAGAGACATACAAGTTCATTAAAGTTTAATATTACAACTATAACATCACGATTCATGGTCCTACTAATAAATAGCATCGATTACATATAAGTTGAACGACTGTCCAAACCAAAGAGACATACAAGTTCATTAAAGTTTAATATTGCAACATGAATTAGTAGCAATTCACGGGAACATGGATGAAGCCGCCATCTTTCATGATGGTCATGAAATTGCGGTCGTTGTCAGCCTGCATTTGTAGCGTTGTATCTATCTCACTATTGGACAGCGGAGATCTAAGGTAGAACTGCCCCGAGGTACGAAGGACATCTTGATGGATGATTTCCACAAACTCCGACTGGATGCAAAAGAATTCTTGTCTGATGTCCGCATCCTGGATTGCCGACAAGCGTGCGGCCCAATCTTTGAGATTATTTGGTAGCCGAAGGTGATTACTGTCCCGTATGATCGCCCGCATGTGATGGAGGGCGTAGTAGGCATCCTTCTGACTGCCAGGCGGCTGCTTGACGTAGGGGAACATCGTATTGTGGGTGAACACGTGCTTTCCGTGCCTAAGATTTGTCCTGCTGAAGGTGCCTCCACATATGGTGTAGCCGGGAAGAGCTTCATCAAGAACTTTCTTGATATTTGTGTAGTTTTTTCGACTGACGGTCCGAGTCGAAATACGTGGCCGTGGAATATTCGGGCTTAAGAGGATGAGTGTGCAACGTGTGTCACTGCACAAAACAAGAAATGTTAGAAAAAAAAGGACGATGAAAATCTAAGAAATCATATGTTACGGGGCGATGAGGGGATAACTTACCAGGGAAAGTAAGGCATGAGGAAGTTATCCTTATCTGAGTTTGCCAGAATGACGCCTTCGAGGTATGAACTCGCGACTTGCCGGTCCCTAGCGCTGCCCAAGATCTTGGCACGCATATAGAAGGGGTCGACTATCACTAGCACTAGTAGAAAACGGGCCTTTGGCCTGGACCATTTAGTCCCGGCCTGCCTCTAGGCCGGGACTAAAGGCCCGGCCACGTCGCCCCAACTCTCAATGCCTCCCTCGAGGCTTTAGTCCCGGCCCGTAAGGAGCCTGTAGTCCCGGTTCGTGTCACAAACCGGGACTAAAGGGCTACGCGGCGGGCAGTGGTGGTGGCAACCGTTCGTATCCCCATTTAGTCCTGGTTGGTGGCTCAACCCGGGACTAAAGGACTAACACGTGGCCTGCCGTAGTGAGGCGACCGTTGGTATACCTCTTTAGTCCCGGTTGGTGGTTGAACCCGGGACTAAAAGCCTAACACGTGGCCTGCCGTAGTGGTGGCAACCGTTCGGTATACCTCTTTAGTCCCGGTTGGTGGCTCAAACCGGGATTAAAGGCCCAAACGGTTTGCATCCCGCTTCGTTTCGGGCGATGAAAAGCACGAACCGAAGCGTACAGTCGCCATTTCTCTGTTCTTCTTCTATCTCGCGTCGCCCTCTCTGTTCTTCTTCTCTCTCGCGTCGCCCTCTCTGTTCTTCTCCTCTCTTCTTCCCTTCTCTTCTTCCACCATGCCAACTACCTTTCATGAGGTGGTCGCGTATGGCACGACGAAGCTCCGAGTCGTGTACACGAACCTGAGCACGGAGGTGCCATTTTTCCTTCAACAGTTGAAGGAATGATGGTTTAACCATGCACCGGATCATGAGAAGTTCTTCGGGCTTGATCTGGAGTACACGGCCGATCAACGCGGTGTTGCTGTCATCCAAATATGCTTCGCAAGCCATGTCTTGATCTTCCAATGGGCGAGGTAAGTTTTGAGGCTTTCTTTGATCCAAGATAATGACATTGTATAAGTTTATTTGTTTCTATCATAGTTGGTTCCCTTTGAATAGTTGTAGTGAAACAATTTTGATTAGTTGAAGGGGAGCACAATCCAATTGGAATAGTGTTCCATAATCTGAAAAATCGTATTTGAATCAACTAGTGTTTAATATGTTCCATTGGAATCATAGTTGGTTCCCTTCAAATAGTTGTAGTAAAACAATTTTGATTAGTTGAAGGGGAGCACAATCTAATTGGAATAGTGTTCCATAATCTGAAAAATTGTATTAGAATCAACTAGTGTTTAATATGTTCCATTGGAATCATAGTTGGTTCCCTTGAAATAGTTGTAGTGAAACAATTTTGATTACTTGAAGGGGAGCACAATCTGATTGGAATAGTCTTCCATAATCTGAAAAATTGTATTAGAATCAACTAGTGTTTAATATGTTCCATTGGAATCATAGTTGGTTCCCTTCAAATAGTTGTAGTGAAACAATTTTGATTAGTTGAAGGGGAACACAATCTGATTGGAATAGTCTTCCATAATCTGAAAAATCGTATTAGAATCAACTAGTGTTTAATATGTTCCATTGGAATCATAGTTGGTTCGCTTCAAATAGTTGTAGTGATCTCTCTAGGTTCCATTGCATATGTTCTATTTGAATCCTAAAGATAAGTTTCTCTTTAGTTGTAGTGAAACATGTTTCCTTATTGCAGAAGTATGTAACATTTGTTCCATTCTAATTTGTTTCTGTTGCAGGAGTGACAAGCATTGTCCTGGACTCATGGAGTTCCTTCGCAGCGGCGTCACTTTTGCTTCCGTTGACATAAGGAACGACAGGCTGAAGATGAGGCAGAGCTTCAGTATTGAGATACTAGCTGGTTGCCTCGTTGATCTCCAAACGATATTCAGGCTTCGACATGACAGGACTTCGATGGCTCATATGGCAGGTGCCTTGATCGACGAGTCATATGGTGATATGAAGACCAGTTTTCCAAAGTATCATCACAAACTTTGGGAGAAGGGCCCACTTGATGATATCAACATTCAGTATGCAGCAAAAGATGCATACGTTTCATACGAGTTGTACCGCAAGATTCGAGTCGTCAACTATGGCCAGCGTCACCTCCAGGAACTTGGACATTCTGATTTAGATGATTCAGACGAGTAGTGTTCTGAACGTCTAACACTTGTATATATATCTATGGTAGCTATTATTATGTATTGTTTGGGCTAGTATCATGTACTTCTTGGACCAATTTATATATGTCTAGTTTCTGTTTGTGCCATTATAGTTTCCAAATTTGAATGGTTTAGCCCTTTCTAACTTCATTTGATACTTTTGAATGGTTTAGCCCTTTCTAACTTCATGGTATCATGCATTTCGACCACATATATATACAAAAAGTCTTCAGTTCAAATAAGTTCAAATAAGTTCAGTGCTTTTCAATTTCATGGTCAACTAGCTCAAAAAAATAAGTAAATGCACGATATATACCAAATGAAGTCAGAAATTGTTGAAAATTTGTGATGTGCCTTTGAATGGTGCATTTTGAACACACAAAAAGTATGGAGTTCAAATAAGTTCAAAAAAATGAAATCCCTTTGTAAGAGATGAGTTCTCGTTCGAAACCCTGCTACTTCGAGAGAGATTGTCAGTTTTGTACACGAACTGCATCCAGTTTTTGTCACAGCCCTCTGAACTTTTTAACACATGCTATGTGGGTGAAATGATGATAGCATGTCAACTTTCAACATTTTCAGAGTTCATTTGTAGTGCTTTTCAATTTCAGGGTCAACTAGCTCAAAAAAAAAGTAAATGCACGAAATATACCAAATGAAGTCAGAAATTGTTGGAATTTTGTGATGTGCCTTTGAATGGTGCATTTTGAACACACAAAAATTATGGATTTCAAATAAGTTTTAAAAATTAAATCCCTTTGTAAGAGATGAGTTCTCGTTCGAAACCCTGCTACTTCGAGAGAGATTGTCAGTTTTGTACACGAACTGCATCCAGTTTTTGTCGTAGCCCTCTCAACTTTTTAACACATGCTATGTGGGTGAAATGATGATAGCATGCCAACTTTCAACATTTTCAGAGTTCATTTGTGGTGCTTTACAATTTCAGGGTCAACTAGCTCAAAAAAAAAAGTAAATGCACGAAATATACCAAATGAAGTCAGAAATTGTTGAAATTTTGTGATGTGCCTTTGAATGGTGCATTTTTAACACACAAAAGGTATGGAGTTGAAATAAGTTCAAAAAAAATGAAATCCCTTTGTAAGAGATGAGTTCTCGTTCGAAACCCTCCTACTTCGAGAGAGATTGTCAATTTTGTACACGAAGTGCATCCAGTTTTTGTCGTAGCCCTCTCAACTTTTTAACACATGCTATGTGGGTGAAATGATGATAGCATGCCAACTTTCAACATTTTCAGAGTTCATTTGTAGTGCTTTTCAATTTCAGGGTCAACTACCTCAAAAAAATAAGTAAATGCACGAAATGTACCAAATGAAGTCAGAAATTGTTGAAATTTTGTGCTGTGCCTTTGAATGGTGCATTTTGAACACACAAAAAGTATGTAGTTCAAATAAGTTTGAAAAAATGAAATCCCTTTGTAACAGATGAGTTCTCGTTCGAAACCCTACTACTTCGAGAGAGATTGTCAGTTTTGTACACGAAGTGCATCCAGTGTTTGTCGTAGCCCTCTCAACTTTTTAACACATGCTATGTGTGTGAAATGATGATAGCATGCTAACTTTCAACATTTTCAGAGTTCATATGTAGTGCTTTTCAATTTCAGGGTCAACTACCTAAAAAAAATAAGTAAATGCACGAAATATACCAAATGAAGTCAAAATAACAAAATAGATAATAGTTTGGATAGTAAACATTATTAATTATGAAAATAAAAAATAGTTTTGCATTATTTATTCAATTTGAAACACTTTTCATTATCATAGTTTTGTAAAATTCTCAAATATGCAAAAAGAATTTTTAATAAACATAGTTTTTAATTGAAAATAACAAAATAGATAATAGTTTGGATAGTCAATATTATTAATTATGAAATTAAAAAATAGTTTTGCATTATTTATTCAATTTGAAACACTTTTCATTATCATAGTTTTGTCAAATTCTCAAATGTGCAAAAATAATTTTTAATAAACATAGTTTTTAATTGAAAATAACAAAATAGATAATAGTTTGGATAGTCAAAATTATTAATTATGAAAATAAAAAAAATTGAAACTATATTCGAAATCATAGAGAAAATTCAATCTAAATTCTCATTTGAATTTAGATTGAATTTTCCCTATAATTTCTAATATAGTTGCAATTTTCAGTGAGCTTAGGCCCGTAAGCCTGCTTTAGAGAGGAGCTCGATGGAGAAGCTGCGACGGGGCTTATAAACAAGTGTTAGTCCCCCTCGCTGGGCGAGGTGGGGCTAAACTTATCGTACAGCCGAGGAGGGGCTTTAGTCCCGGTTGGAGCCACGCCCCGGGACTAAAGACAACCTTTAGTCCCCGTTGGAGCCACGCCCCGGGACTAAAGACCCCCTGCTTCCCGCCTCTTGGTCTGCCCGAAAAGAGGCCTTAGTCCCGAGTCGTGGATCCACCCGAGACTAAACGGGGTCTTTAGTCCCGGCCCGAGCCACGCACCGGGACTATAGATCCACCTATATAAGCGGGACTTCAAAAATTTCCAACCCAATTCGTCCATTTCTCTTCTTCTTCCTCCCGTTCTCCTGCCCGGCGCGGCACAGCGACGAACTAACCGACGCCGTCAGGCTGCCCACCGTCCTGCTCGACATCGGCCGCCCTCCTCGCCGCCGCGCCGTCCTCCTCGCCGTCGCACTGTCCTCCTCACCGCCACGCCGTCCTCCTCGCCGTCGCGCCGTCCTCCACGCCGTCCTCCTCACCAACACTCCGGCCAGTAAGCCCCCCGCCCCCTCCTCCCCAACACTCCGGCCAGTATAGAAGAAAAGAAGAAAAAGGAGAAGAGAAGAAGAAAAAGGAGAAGAAAGGAAGAAAAAGGAGAAGAAAAGAAGAAAAAGGAGAAGAAAAGAAGAAAAAGAAAAGATTTTTTTGTCATTTAATTCCTATTGTTATTAGGTTTGTGCTAGATTATTAGGGTTAGTAATATTTAGAATTTGGTTAGGGTTACAAGAAGAAGAAATATGAACAAAAATAAGAAAATAAGATTAGGAAAAATGAAAATAAGAAGAGGAGGAGAAGAAAAGAAGAAAAAATGTATATTGTATAGTGTATATGCTTAAGTGTATAGTGTATATAGTGTATAGTGTATAAGGAGAGGAGGAATTTTGCTATAGTGTATAAGAAAATAAGAAAATAAGAGGAGAAGAAGAGAAGAAAAGAAGAGGAGGAGAAGCGAAGAAAGAAGAGGAGCAGAACAAAAATGAAAATAAGTGTTAATAGTTTAATTTTGCTATTGTATATGCTTAAGTGTTAATAGTTTATTTTTAGCAAGAAAATTAATAGAACTAGTTTATTTTTTTAGTTCATTTTACGATGCCTATCCCGCATCCTCGTCGTCGACTCGGCGGAGGACACCTGCTTGATCAGAGGGGCCCTGTCCGGGACTGGGCTCCGCCCGGCTGGTATTGGGAGGTGCTACCTTCCGGGGGGCGTAGGTTGGTGAGGATCCAGCCCGTCGTTGACCCGATCCTTGTTTGGTGGCGATCGCGTGGGCCAGTGAGGGTGCCGGGGCTTCCGGACACCGCGGAGGTGGTACGTCACCGTGTCAGCGAGGAGGATGAGCACGTCCGTCGCTACATGGTTGCGTCGGAGGGCAGGTTCGAGCATACCTAGCAGGTTCTTCGGGGATCTCACTGGAGCTATGATCCTGTGATGGTTCCTTCTCTTTGGGTGTCCACCGCCCGCGCCGATACCCGTCGGGCGCTACGGTTCTAGATGTATTAGTGATGCTATATGTATGATAGTATTCGAGGAGTACTAATGATAATATTCGATGATGTACGGACAAAAGTGATGATGTATTAGCTTATAATTGAATGCATGCTAATTTGAATACTAGTTTATTTTACGATTTGGTTTTGGTTATTGAATACTCAAATTGGAAATTTACTCCTACTTTGAATACTATGCAGAAATCTAGGAGTCTCAAATTGGAAAAGTACTCCTACTTTGGTTTTTGGTACAAAGGTTAAGAGAATCCGTTTTTTGCAGAATTATGGATCCACATATCAAGAACCTCGAAGAGGAAGAACTTCTGGAAGATGTAATCAAAGACGGCCCCGACGTTGAACCAGCGGAATCTCCGTCGTTATATCTAAACCAGGACGTTGGAATGGAGGTCGAGCGACACGAAGATGAAGCCGATGGGGCAGGAGATAGGTCCAATGATGGAGAAGGTGATAGCTCCACTGATGGAGAAGCCGGTGAAGAGGAGAAGTCCGACGAGGTATACATATGAAGTTCGACAATCACTTGTAATATGTGAAAAATATTGGAGATAGCTCTATATTGTGTACATATACATTCATTTGACGAATGTTTCTCCCTCTTAGGCCTCCACATCGAGCAAAACTACGAAACGAGGCCCGACTAGAAAGTTGGATGCACGGACGCATTACACATTTGAGGTGATATTTCCTATGGGCAAACCCAAGCTTCCTAAGAATGCTGCTGACACATTCAAGAAGCAATGCAGAGTTCTCATTAGGGATCACGTTCCGATCAGCGTTCGGGAGTGGAACAAGCGCAAAGGGGCAGCCGATAGTGACTATGTCGCCGAAAGGTACAAAGATAATCTTTGGAATGATCTCATGTCACATTTCAACCTGCCAGAATGTGAGAATGAAGACGCCGCAGACAAACTGAGGGCCAAAGTCAAGAAGTGGACTCTGAAGAAGATGGCCGAACTGTTCCGTAGCTGGAAGAAGAAGCTATGGAAAAACTATCTAAAGACACAGAAAGTGCCAGTATTCGAGGGGTATCCAGCCAAGCAGGCGAATCACTGGAAGGCATTTCAAGAGTACAAGGAGTCAGAAGATGCCCAGGCATTATCAGAAAAGAACAAGATAAATGCCGACAAGAAGATATATCACCACAAGCTGGGGCCAGGGGGCTATGAGACTGCCATCCCAAAGTGGGATAAGAAAGAGCAAGATCTGATAGATAAAGGCGTCGTACCTGAACCACTCCGTGATGAGTGGGAATTGAGAGCAAGAAATTGGTTCCTTGCGCATGATGGGTCGTACGACAAAACAACTGGGGACCTCATCTGCAATGACAATCTTAGGATACCCAGGGAGAATTGGAAAAGGACAGTGAAAGAAATTAAGGAGGGAAGAAGAAAGTTCACTGCAGATAGAGAGAAAGATTTGCTCACACTGGTCCGCGGCAATGACGAACATGGAGGACGAACGCGAGGCTTCGGTCCTTCTTACCCGTGGTGGCTTGGGTTTGCCAGAGACCAAGACACTTACAGAAGCCGAGAGAGAGCAAAGAAGCGGCAGCAGGATGAGGAGAATGACAAGTTCAACCAGTTTCTTGCCAGGATTAACGAGCAACAGAAGCAGATTGATGAGCTTAGAGGAGTACCGCGCCAGGAAGATCCTGCAGTTGATATTACCGGCGCCCCATCTAAGCGGAAAAGCAGCGTGGCTGAATCTGAGGCCCCGCCCGACGATGAACGAAGAATGATAGAGGGCGGTCCCGGCTACCCCGTGGATGGAATCAAGGAGTGAACATCATGTGAACTCCATCAGAAATTCAAGAACATATCCATGAAGGTGGCCGTCGGACAAGCTTTACCTTCTGGCCCTGATGCACGCTGGCATGGCCGTGAGATTCCAGCTGCCTTTGCTAAAGTCGGGGTGGATGAAATCATGACGGGGTTTAATGATATGGAGCTCGACATAGCTGGACCCGAAGATGAGAGGACACTCGGAGAAGTACTGGGTGGAGTCATCCTATGGGACAAGAACTACATCAAGCTTCCAGGCTCGGCCCCAAGGACAACACCGCCTCCGAGTCATCGTAGGTCACCAACACCTCCATTACCTCCAAGCCATCCACATGATGTCGGCCAGCACAACACGAGTCCATCTCAATCACCGCCGCCGGACTTGGGTCGTCCGTCTCGGCCGCCGCCCGCACATGATACTAAGTGGAAGCGTGCCAGCAAGAACGCTTCGTCGATGATTTCTAAGGGACGGAGCTCCCCAAAGCGCAAACTGTCGCCCCTCCCAAAGGTACCTCATGCTAATCTTCCTATCAGACCTTATGATCGTACCCCCGAGGAAAACGCCAGGATAGCAAAGGAACAACATGAGGCGCAGATGAAAAGGAAGGAACCCGAGCCCCGCCCAAAATACATCGAGAAGAACATCGCATGGGAAAAAGACTTCATAACCACTCCATCACAGTATGACTTACACTATAAGCCTGATGACTATACACGCACATTGCAGAAGGAAGTGAAAAAAAGCTGGTCACATGCGAGTGCAAGTGGGAGCAAATCAAGTTCAACTACAAGCAAGAAAAAATCAGACGTTCCTCAGCTTGGACAACAGGCCAAACAGTCGATCCCACCGCTCAAGGTGTTAACCGAGAATGTTCCCCCTCCGGTGCAGGGGCAAGCTTTTGAAAAAGCAAAGGAGTTGGCGGATGAATGTGGTATCTTGGTTGAAAATTTGCTGGCTTCCCAAGACGACAGGATACCCAAGGCTGTGGTAGCCCCTAAGCCACAGTTTTTCATGGGAGAGCCTTTGGTCAGCAAAGATGATCTCCCAACAAATATGCGTTACTTGCATAAATGGTACTTAAGTGAATCAAAGAATGGGAGAACGATGATCGTGATGAGTGTCCCACAGGAGTACTACGGCCGCTCCGAAGAAATCCATATCAACTTTGATGAACTCTTCCAGATGTACAATGGCGACGCCCTCGACAAATCGCTTATGAGTTGCTATTGTATGTAAGTTTTTCAATTGTTGTCTACATATAAGTTGTTTAGTTATTTCAATTCATTGTCTATATATAACTTGTACTCTATTATGCAGAATGAAGATTCTGGAGTGTAAAAGTAAGAGCATCATAAATATTGGGTTTATTGATCCAGATAAAATACATATAGCGACGCTAACTAATTATCCCCACGAGACGGAGGAAAACCTTCTAAGGTTTCTAAGAGATCAAAATTTCTGTGACCACATACTGTTTCCATACAACTTCAGGTGAGGGTCTTTACTCTGTTGTGTCCATTCACTTATAAGTGTAATTGATAAGTTACTCACACACACACACATATATATATACATGTGCAGCTTCCATTGGATTCTGTTGGACATTCAAATTGATAAGGGAAGAGTTGATGCCTTCGACCCATTATCGAGACCCTTGGAACAGTTCCAAAGCCTGCAGGACATGCTCCAAGGGTAATTTTAATCATTCCTGCGCTCTATCGGTCTCTTTCGATGATTTTCTGATATATCAACTAATGAAAAACTTAGCAAATCATTATCCTTGTCGGGCAGGGTTTGGAATCGGTTCAAGTGCGTGACTCCCGGTAACTTTCCTGAGAAGCTGACCTTTAGAGCGGCTCAGGTAAGTAGTAGTATGATATACTTCTATTAATTTTCAATACATTTATGATGCTAGATTATTATTTTGATTATATATATTCCATTCTCGGAAAGTGCGACGAGCAGCCACGGGGAACACATCTATGCGGATACTATGTTTGCGAGACCATTCGCACGTTTACCTCTGAGTTCAAAGAGCACAGATTCGACGTAAGCAATGAACATTCACACCTCTATTTTTACCCGTCATTCTTTGTTATCATGATTGATATTCATATTCATCTCCTATTCTTATATAGCACACGTCCATGAGGACGAAGGTCCTACAAGAGCAACGCGCGATTGCTGTTGCAGAGGAGCTTGCGGGATTTCTGAGGATGGAAGCTATAGAAGACAAAGGACGATTTAGTGTAGCTAAGGGCCATTACTGATGTTCGTCCATGTAATCGAATAGACGGGCTCTAGTCCCGATAATTCAGATCTCCATATAATTGTATATATATGATCGCTTGTAAGATAAGTTAATCTTATATATATATATGCATAATTATTTCTATTTTAAATTATATGAAAACTAATTCCCGAACACAAAACGAGGTATCACGTTAATCTCCTGAACACCTAAACCCTAAAACCCTAAAACCCAAAAATAATTTCATTCAAAAAAAAACCCAAAAGCCAGCAAAATCTGAAAATATTTAGTCCCGGACCGTGTAACGAACCGGGACTAAAGGGCCTGCCCCTGGGGCGCTACGAGGCGCCCACGTGGAGCACCTTTAGTCCCGGCGTGTAAGAGGGCCGGGGCGAAAAGGTTAGGCCTTTAGTCCCGCCCCTTTAGTCCCGGTTGGTGAACCGGGACTAAAGACCCTTACGGGCCGGGGCTATAGGCCGTGTCCCCACTAGTCTAGGTCCGGGGTCTTGTCTCTAATGATCCGCATCTCCATAGTCAGCGAAAATAGCCGAAGGAAGGTGTAGTGCAGCGGATGAAGGTTAAACATAGCGAAGACGTCAACAAACCGCAGGACGATCATACCCCCGATGGTGCTATCGACAAAGCCCTTGCCCTCTGGCACCTTGGCCACGAAAACTGGGTATGCCACATTATTCTCGGAGAGACACCGCTTCTCCAAACAAAGAACACTATCATGCAGACTCCGCATAGCACCGGTTGCAGCATTGAGAAGATTAGTCGGTAGCATCGGCCTACCCGCCACATGCACCCTCCTCGAGATATCCTTAGGTGAAGGTGGCCCGTCCAGAGCAAGGATCGTACTCGGTGCCGGCTGGCTCGAACCCTTGTTAGTCTTTCTTTTCCGTCCCTTCTTTTGCTGATGTAATGGGATCGAGTTCTGCCCAGAGACCACCTTCTTGAGTGTGTTGGGGCTGATAAATATTTCGCACCTCGGCTATCTGAGGCTCGGTGAAGGCGGCAGCTGGAGGCATCTCCTCAAAACTAAACGCCAGACAACGCCTGTTGCAATTGGGTTTCTCCGCGGTACCAGCTAGATCGCGGTCGTCTTTTGCAGGGCTGGGTTCTTGAGAAGGAGCCCCCAAGAATTCCTCACCGTACCCATGTTCGGCAAAGTACTTATCGGCCTTGGTAAATGTACCATCGTCGTCGTCGTCGTTGTCCGGATCCTATGCCATATGCATGTCCGGATCCTGTGCCATATGCATGTCCGATAGCGTTGCGGCGGTCTTGCCATGGCTTGGCGCCGACACGACTGGCGGTGTTGTCTGTGGGGTGGTGTCCCCCGCCCCCAAACGAATCTGGCTCTTCGGCCAAAGCAAGGGCCAGCTTAAGCAGGCGCTGAGGGTCATCACATCATCTTTGTCGGCCCTAGCGGGGTGGAACGGAGGTAACAAGTCGTCGCAGCCTCGTAGCACCCGAACCAGTTGAACCCTAAACGTGGTGGGTGGCATCGGTTTACCGTGGAACATGGGGTTGCCCGGTTGAACGATTCTGCTCTTGGCGACATCGATCAACTCGCCGCCCACGAAGTGCAGGAGAGTGCATGGAACATCGGCGCCGACGCCCTGCGAAAACATGTAGGGCGTCAGGGGATGCCCAATCAAAGGCAAGGAGATGAAGTCATCAGCCGAGAAAGGCTTAGTTACCGTGATGGCGTCGAGCTCGGCTAATGTCGAGGCATCGCCAACGGCGGGCGTGCAAGTGACGGAGGGGCCGCTTGCTGCCGAGGTGCCGGCCGGCGTATTCTTCGCACACCCGGGTGCATTAATAAGGTCCAATGCCCGTGCCGGCACCGGAGACACCAATGGCGCCGGCACCGGAGACACCAATGGCGCCACCTGCGCGTTGTGCGAGTTGCTGGCCGTGAAGCTGGGAATCGGGGGCGGCCCCTGTTGGCCGCCCGCAATCCACGCCTGCAGCCCCTCAATCAAGGTAGGCACAATGGCGGTGATCATCCCTCCCACTTGGTGTTGCACTAGCTCTTGGACCATCTCCGGAATTCGCGCCACTTTTGCCTTGAGTTCTTCAACCTCGCGCGACTGTTTTCCAAGTTGGTATTTATCTCCTTTCGCCCACCAGCATTATAGTATGACGACCATTTCGTGGACAAGCCTTTGCCGGCCACACGACCAGCTGACGATGGCTTATTGGACTTATCGTTGTTTTTCATTACGTTAAACGCCCTATTTAAATTGGTGTCCCAATGGGAGCTATAAGACGACCCCGTGCTACTGCTTTCATTGTCCTACGGAAGGAATGAACCATTTAGAAATTTGGCTTCATTAATTAGAATGCAACCATATGGAGCTAATTACGTGGGGTGTATTCCTTACCAGAACAAGCTCAAGCACCCTGGTCTTCGCATCCGTGGTAAGCTCCTTTGTTACCAGGTCCACCTTGTACCGGGCCCTGACATAGTTCCTGGTCTGCTTGTCACCGTATTTCTCGAAGCGGGGTGGTAGGCCTTGCTCGGCACGCTCCGCATCCTCCTTGTCCCATATAGGTTCCGCCACTCTGTAACCGCCGGGACCGAGTTGGTGGACCCCTAAGTTCAACTCCCGCATTTGTTTCCCCCACTGACTTGATTCCACGGTTGCCTTGCTCTCGCATTCGATCTTGAACTCCTTGTAGTCATCTTCGCTGATCGAAGGATTTTTCGCCTTGATCTTCTCATAACTATCACCTTTGTCAATCATTCTCTTCACCGCGCTTCTCCAAGTAGACAGGGCCTTGCTCATCTTCGTGAGGGCAGCACTGTTCACTTTATTCCTTGAGAGGCGTGTGTTTGCGATGTCACCGGGGAACTTGGATCGTTTGTGCAGCTTCGTGAAGAGGAGGTCGCGCAAATTCCCTCGGTCCTTATGCCTTAGGTTCTCGGTGTTGATCGAGAGAGTGCTCCGGAGAATGCACCTGAGCTGAACCGCGTACCCCCTGACTATTTCTTTGGGCGCCGTTGGATATCCGTCGGAGTTCACTTCAGTAAATTCCTCCTTTACGGTGCTGAGCACGTTCGGGCGCCGGTCCTTCCGTTGCCTCTTCGATTGGCTGCCATCTGTGCGTGCGCTGCCATCATCAGTGGTGGCATCCTCGGCGGCACCATCAGTGGTGTCATCCCCGACGCCACTAGGGGTTGTGTACTCGGGATCGGTGTCTTCCACGACGTCCTCATAGCGGTGAGGTTCTTCCTCCATCTCCTGGTATAGCCAGAATGCCTTGCCCGAACCGCCGACCTCATTGTTGTGGGCCATGTTTCGCTCTAAATAGGAAAAAAGTTTGGTCAAAAAGTTGGTTATTGTCAAGGAACAAGATCACGGTCTCATCATTTAGGGTTTGTCGACACCGAGGCATCCTAAAAGCTAAGCTTTTATCATTTAGGGTTTGTCGACGCCGAGGCACCCTAAAAGCCTAAGCTTTCATCATTTAGGTTTTTATCGACACCGAGGCACCCTAAAAGCCAAGGTTTTATAATTTAGGGTTTGTCGACGCTGAGGCACCCTAAATGCTAAGTTAAGTTTTCATCATTTAGGGTTTATCGATGCCGAGGCACCCTAGGTTGACTGGTATATATGGGTATCTTCTAATAATATACCCTATCAAGAAAAGGGAAGGAGAATTCTAAGTTGGGCCTAATCATATGGTTCTATTGCCACCTGTGGTTTAATGCAGCAAGAATAAAGGGGTAGTTGATCCTACTTAATTAAGTACTAAGATACCCCGGCCCATGCATTAGTCGCAAGTACCCCATATGTCCTATTTTTAGCAAAGTCATGCTAAAATTCACGGAAAATTTCAGCATGACCTTTGTAGAAAATAGGACATATGGAGTACCCGAATTTGCGAGAACGGAAGTTAATAGACATTCCTGCAAACTCAAGGGCCTCTCGGGGTACCTGCAAAATCATCACGACACGATGGTCGGAAACAAAACCCATCAAACTAGCACCACAATGTGCCTCTACTTTCATATGGATGAAAAGGACACAGACCATATGGTCCTCTACTTTCATATGGACAAAAATCAGCTCAACTTATGTGAGCTTCCATTGTAGATCTAATAGGTCACCCAACAAAAAATCATCAATAGTTTAGCAAGTTTGTACCCTCAAGAATGAACATATAGCAATACATATAGTTGCTTCCATATTCAGTGCAAATACACACACAGTAAACAATTGGAAATTCTAAACATAGCAAATCTATGCATGATTGCTGCTTCCATATTCTCTAGCATACATATAGTTAGCAACGGTAATGGTTGTTTGAGAACAAGAAAGAATGTTGGCATAAACACCCTTGTACATTTCTTATTACCAGGTCAATACATCATACTGTATGTCTTTTATGGTCTACAAACTTCTTTAGAATGATAAATCAACCAAGGGAACAGTATGCAGCAGTTGAGGAACATCGGAAATGCTGCCTATAAAAAATGCGGGAGAGCACAAACATACACAAGGGAATTGATCAAGCTGACCTGAAGTACAGAACCCGGCCACTCGACAGATGTCTGGAACAAATCGAGTGCCTAAACCCTGAACCTGAAATCAAGCAACCGGAAGCACGTAACTAAAATATCCTTGTACTACATAAACTACAGTGGTGAAAACTGGAAAACAATCATCAACATGTTGTTTGCTGCACTAGGAATAGGAGTAGAATGAAGACATCCTTCCATGATATATGGAGTATAATGCAAGTTCTATTCTGATCTTTGGTACCACTACATGACACACAACGGTCATACAAAGTAAATCTTTTCAGAAAATACAAATAAGAGGATGTAGAAATCATACAGATCAAGTAGATTTTGAGGTTCCAAAGGCTATTTTTGCACAGGTGATTGAAATTGTTCCATTTATACTTTGTATTTTTCACACAAATTTGTGCCCAGCGCTGTGTTTCGTTGCACTAGTATCAGAAAGATACAAAGTATAAACCCCCAATGTTCCACAATAGCACTATAGCAATTGTCATACCATATACACAACTTACTACAAATTCTAAAGCATTCAGAAATATGATGTTGACAGTTCTTTCTTTACCAACCTAGTATATATAGTTGCAACCACAAATTACTGCTACAAGCAAATCAGCAGACTAAATTCAGATGGACATAAAACATTGTAGACAAAAACACTCGACGACACATAACGGAAACAAAGATTGCCAACAGTTCATGTTGATTTTTTTCTTAAGGAAAAGGTAAAGCACCTGCCCTGTTCTGCAATAAACTGACAGATGGACTCCATACTGCTATCATTCTCTTGCAGATGAAGGCTGGTTGACAACTCTTGGAAATATCTGCACCTGGGAGATTTAAATATGCAAAGAGAGGACTAAATTATGTCTTTGAAAAAGTCATCCATCTAAAGGAAGCAAGATCAATAAATCATTGACGAAGCAAGACAAACGTGTTGCTCCCAATTTGATAAAGTGTACAGAGAAGATGAAGACATATGGAAGCACTACATTTAGTTATAAATATATCAAAACCAAAGTGATTTGTGTCACACTTGTGGCACTTATCATTTGGGTTGTGCTTTCAGTTAAATGAGAGACGTAATAGTTTTTCAGGTAACGCGGTTGAAGATTGAGTTATAATAAGAAGAATAAAAGAACAGAAAACGATGGAAGGGGAAAAATTGAGCCGAGTGTGGTTCTTCAGTTCTGTCTCTCATGCCTCAAACGGCATGTAGGAGACGAGGAGAGGCCAATGGCGAAGTGATAAAAATCAAAATAGACAAGTTCTTTTGGTGGCTTAAAAAAGATAAGTTGCGTCCTCTCCAGTTTTTCTCATAAATCAACTCTTTTATTTATTGGGGCTTTTAGTTACGGAATAACTAATTTATAAACCTTAAAAAAATTGAGAGCAGTTCATTTTTAAAGCTGAAGAAAGGCTGCTTATCTTTTAAGCCGCCCAAACCAACTAACCCTGAATATTGATCAGAGCTGTCTGGAGGTCAAGTACACTTCTAACAACCAGAAACGTCAAAGGTATTTATCATGTCCTTCATGTTTATATTTCCTAACGTGAGAAGCCATATATATATATATATTAACTAAGTTCAAGACTTGTAGGAACAACTAGAGAGAAAATTAAAATTAGAAACAAGCCCAAGGAGACTTCGTCACCTTCTTTAACCTGCACAAGTCAATGACATATCGTGAGCCTAGCGCAATGCAATACCTGCTCCGCACTGTCGGAGCTAGAAAGTCTTTGTAAGTACTGTGGCCGAGAAATCGCAGAAAGTTTTCCACGAGACACTATCAATGGTTGCCTAAAACATGAAAAGTCGACCCTGAAGAAGCAGAAACTGAAGGCTCAATGGGGAAACTCAACCTCACAATGATGCCAAAAGCACCATCGCAACAATTTATTAACCATACCACCGGCGTCGTTATGAACTGAGGCATCAACATTGTAGTTGACAACGGGAACTACTAGTTTTTACCTGGCTATTTACTGGTGCTGCGCTGCAGGAGCGAAGGAAGGGGCGGCGCCGGTGGAGAAAACGAGGACGACGTGGGTCTTGCAGGGGGACTTGAGGTGGCATTGAGGACGGTGAGGTCGGGGAGGTGGTGGCCCTCCACGGCGGCGGAGCTAGGGGTCGGGGAGACGGCGGGCGCCGCTGGGTGGTGGAAAGGGGGTAGGGGGAGGCCGCGGGAGAAGAGAGGAGGGGGCGGTTGGGTGCGCGGCTTCTGGGCTGGAGCAAACCCTAGCGCCGCCAGAGCTCCGTGGGCTGCGTGGACGAAGGTGGGGGAAGGGGTGGGCGGGGTCTCCTGGACGAGGGCGCGCGAGGGAGGGCAGATCGAGCAGAGCCGCGCGAGGGCATACGGGTTAGGAATGGCGCACCCCGAGCGGTGCGCCATTAGAATGTTTTTTTATATAGTAATGGCGCATGTACATGAAGTGCGCCTTCTCTGTCTTGTTAATCTCCGAAGTAGTAGCGCACTGGTGCGTGGGTTTTGGTGCTAGCAGGAGGTGGCGGGTTCGATCCCCCCTCAACACCCTTTTTGGGGTTATTTCTTGTGCTGGTTTATTTTTTCTATGCATTGTTTTCTTGTGCTGGTTGCACCTTGGTTTGAGAAGTTCATGCTGTGGTGTGCATCACACCATGAGGGTGATTTATCTTCCCTCACAACAACATCTAGTGCCTAGTATATTTTTTTATGTTTGCAAGTAGATGCCTATGAATAGGACTTGAATCTTGTGAATAGGTGTTCTATATGCCGACGGCGGCGGCGGTGGAGCAGGGGAGGGTGCGGGGGGGGGTGCTCGGCGGCGAGGGGGATCTTGCGAGGGGGGATAGCGATCGAGATGGAGGGGGATCGAGATCAAGTGTCCTCATGAATATTCAATATTTTTTCATATTGAATATGAAAAAATATCATCAAATTTGAAAATGTCGAAATACAATCGAGAAATGAAGGCTACAATTTAAATACAATCGATCTTAGCTAGCTATCTGTTCACAATCTTCTTGCCCTTATTTTTAGTAAATTGAGTTCTTCTCTTGAACGAACGTCCTTTAGGTAGGGTGGTCCTGCTTCTTCTTGTGGTGTATGCTGGTACTTCATCATCGTCGTCATGTTCCATCTTCGGGTCGCCGTACTTGTCGAAGTCTTGCTCATTGGCGACTCCATCCATTCCGATGATCTTCCTTTTGCCTCTCCTCACGAGAACACGACTGGGCTTTGGTGGGTCGGTAATGAAGAAGCATTGGTCCACTTGGGAATCCAGTACCCATGGCTCATTTTTCGCGGTGACGTTTGCGCCCGTGGTCTTGGATTTGGCTTCGGGTATAACCATGGTGGTGAAATACCGGTCTTCTTTTATGACGCTCTTGGCCCATCTGACACGGAACATCGGTACCTTCTCTCCAGCGTAGCTCAGCTCCCAGATCTCCTCGATCCTTCCGTAGTGTCTGTCCTTGTCGTTACCGGTGTAGGATTCCATCGTTACCCTGGAGTTCTGATAACCATCACTCTTCATGTCCTTTCCCTCGGTGTAGAATGTGTAGCCGTTGATATCGTACGCCTCATACGTCATCAGGTTGTGCTCGGCACCCTGTGACAAGGCGAATATGAGTTGTTCTTCCATGGAAGAATCCTCATGTAAATGGTACGAAAGAAGCTTCTGCTTGAACCAACGCGTGAAACATGAGTTGTGCTCTTTGATTATATCTCCGTCCGTCCTATGTTGTCCTCGGTCATTGTACCTCTTCTCAATAAGGGTTTGTGCTCTACGACCCAAGGATCGACCACGTCTATGTGTTGTAGCGCGACTAGGTTTTCTCTTTCAAAGTCGGCGAGTCGACCCTCGAAGTCGACATGGATTTCACGGCGACCCTCACGGTGACCCCATCCAGCGATCCTGCCGAGGTGCCTGTTGACGGGTAGACCAACGGGGTTCTTGATGCCTAGATAATTCGTGCAGTCGGAGATGCACTCTTCGGTCAGAAAGCCCCTGGCTATGCTTCCCTCTGGACGTGACATATTGCTAACGTATCCTTTGATGACACCATTCATCCTTTCGAACGGCATCATGCTGTGCAGGAACATCGGCCCGAGTTGGATGATATCCTCCACGATATGGACTAGCAGATGCACCATAACGTCAAAGAATGCGGGCGGGAAGTACATCTCAAGCTCGCATAGTATCACCACGATCTCTTCCTGTAGCCTTCTGAGTTGCCTCATGCCAACCGACTTCCGAGAGATGACGTCGAAAAAGTATCTGCGTCCATGATCCCACGAATTGCAACTGGAAGTATCTGCGTCATCAGCACGTGACAGTCGTGAGACTTCATCCCGCTGAACTTCTGCTTCGCTGAGTCTAGGTATCTGCTTATCTTCCCCGCGTAATCGTAAGGAAGTTTTACTCCTATGAGGCAGGTGAAAAACTGATCGATCTCCTCCTGACTTAGAGTGAAGCACGCGGGAGGGAAGTCATTCCGGTCTTCTTGGCCTTTTTTTCCTTTGCGATGACTTTTCGTGTCCTGCTTTGCCTCATCATCATCATTATTAGCGTGAAGCTCCTCCCTGATGCCCATTGATTTCAAGTCTGCCCTTGCTATCGGTCCATCTTTGGTCCTCTCTGGCATGTTGAGCAGGGTACCAAGCAGACTCTCACACACGTTCTTCGTGATATGCATGACATCAAGGCTGTGAGGCACATGGAGGATCTTCTAGTACGGCAAGTCCCAGAAAACAGACCTCGTTTTCCATAACTTCAGCAGCGGCTCTGGCGCCTTTCGCTTCTTTCCCGGCTCTGGCGCCTTTCCCAGCGGTGGGCACTCTTTCCAATTTTTCAATAGCTCGTATATTTCCTCGCCGCTCCTCATAAGGGGCGTCTTCGGGGTTCGGTTTCACCATCGAACAGATCCTTGCGTTTTCTACATGAGTCATTTTCGCGAAGCCACCTTCGATGTCACATGAACACGGTTTTTGAAGACCCGGGATCTCTATCTAGCTGGCGATACATTGTGTCATCCATGCACCGGACGCATCCAGAAAATCCGTGGACCACCTGCCCCGTGACATATCCGTAACCGAGATAGTCGTGCACCGTCGTGAGCAGTGCGGCTCTCATAGGAAAATATCTTTCTCTGCGGCGTCCCACGTATTGGCTGGCGTTTTCCACAGCGTGTCTAGCTCCTCTTTCAGCAGCCCCAGATACAAATTGATGTCGTTCCCTGGTTGTTTCGGCCCTTCAATTAGCATACTCATGTGAATGTACTTCCTCTTCATGCACAACTAGGGGGAAGGTTGTACATCCACACAAACATAGGCCAGGTGCTACGTGTGCTTCTCTGGCTGCCAAACGGATTGACTCCATCGGTGCTCGCGCCCAGCACGATGTTCCTTGGATCGTCCCCAAATTCTGGGTATTCGAAGTTCAACGCTTGCCGTTGGCTCGCATCCTTAGGGTGACTCGGCATCTTGTCTTTTTTATTTATCCCTGGATCATTTCTGTCATCTTCTCGCTTTTCTCCTCCCTATCCGCGTGCCAACGCAGGAGCTTTCCTACCTTAGGGTCCGCGAAATACCGCTGCAGACGAGGAGTGATCAGAAAGTACCACACCACTTTTTGAGGAGCTTTCTTCCTCTTCTTGTATCGACTAATGCCGCACACCGGTCATATGGTAGACTCCGCGTGCTGGTCCCGATAAAATATGCTATTGTTCATGCACACATGGTATTTCACGTGCGGTAAATCCGGAGGACACACGATTTTCTTCGCCTCCTCGAAACTGGTCGGGCACTTGTTCCCCTTGGGAAGATGTTCGTGCCAGAATGACATGTTCTTGTCGAAGCATGCGTCGGTCATTTTGTGTTTTACCTTCATCTCCAGAGCCATGAGCGTTACTTTCAGGCGGGTATCCTCGGGCCTGCATCCTTCATACAATGGAGTAACCGCGTCTATCTCCAGTTGATCCAGCTTGCGTTATCTGTCTGCTTGAGAAGCAGCTCTTGAATATGAGGGTCCTCCACCCAAGCCATCGATGGTCCATCGTCGTCTGCTCCGGCATCTTCATCTTCATGATCATGCCCTTCGTCTGCTCCGGCATCTTGCTCATCATCATGTCCGGCATCTTCTACATGATGACTGTGTCCTGGAGATTAATCGTCTTCTTGCCCGCCCTCGCCGCGGTTGTCTTGCTCATGCCCTTCCTCATTTCTTTCCCGGCCCCCATGGACAACTTCATAATCATCTTCATCACCTTGCCACCGATAGCCATCCATGAAACCACGCAAGAGCAGGTGGTCCCGCACCTTTACGGAATCCGGGTCCATAAGGCTCTTCAGCTTGCATCATCGACACGGACATCTTATCTCCGTCTCGTTCTTTTGAAGCATCTCGGCCTTCGCGGAGCTAAAAAACCTATTCACGATGCCTTCGGTCATCTGCGGACCATGGTAGCCTGCGGGGTAGAGCAAAACGATATTTTAGAACCAATTTTTTTTGGCATGACTTTGCCTAAAAATAGGACAAAAAAGAATGCATAGTCCCAAATGCTCGCCGAAACGGAAATGAATCAACATTCCGGGAAAATATTGGCAACTATCGCATTTCAAATACCGGTACCTGCAAACACAAACATATATGCAACACCACAAACATATGCAACACCACAAACATACGTAGATCTAGCTAGGCCATAAAAAGTGCATGTGCACGTTGTTGGAGGGAGAAAAAAGTAGATCTACAACATAAAAGCTTTCCCCTTACTTACCTATCAAAAAAGGTAATTTAACCACTTAATTTGGGTGAATCTATGATGCATATGAGGTGAGGAGGAGGAGGCACCCGAGACAAGCTTGGAGGAGGAGGTGGAGAGAATGAAAGTGGGGAAAGTGACTGTGGTAGGTGGCTGTCCAAAATATCTAGCTGGTCCCAGGTTACTAATGGCGCACCACCTACATATGCGCCATTAGTAACCCTGGTTACTAATGGCGCACCAGCTTGTGGTGCGCCATTAGTAACCCTAGTTACTAATGACGCACCAGCTGTGGTGTGCCATTAGTAGTTTTGCAAAAAAAAAACAAATTTTTTTTATAGTAGTGGCGCACCACCAGCAGATGCGCCATTAGTAACCCTGGTGCTAATGGCGCACCACCTGTTGGTGCGCCATTAGTAGTTTTGCAAAAAAATAGTAGTGGCACACCGAGTGTGTGGTGCGCCATTAGTGTCCATCACACTAATGCCACACCTGCACATGGTGCGCCACTACTATATCGTAGTGGCGCACTACTTGTCTGGTGCGCCATTAGTGTCTATATCATCTATAGCCCTTTTCCTAGTAGTGTAAATTAGTCACTGATATGTGGGCTAGCCACTCCTAATTAGCTAATTAACTTAATTCTTAATTTGAATTAAGCTAGAGACACTGACTTGCAACGGCCCACTTTGACCTGCTGAGTTCATGCTGATGCAGTAAGTCCATTTTAGTAATTAAAACAATTCAGAAATACTTTAAAACTTCAAAAATTCAAAGAAATTAATCTGTAACTTAGATTAAAATATTTTATATATGAAAATTGATCAGCAAATCCAAAGAATCCAATGGTGCTATTTTCATGCATGATAGAACAAGTTATGCTGAGCATCAGGTCAAATCAATTAAAAAGAGTATATGGAAATAACTATTTAAAGTGAAATTTGAAACTATGTTTCAAACCATCTTCAAACCAAACTATTTATAGATGCATTAGCTCATCCATCATATTATTGTCATGCCATGATCATGCATCATATTGTTGCACTTGCTGTGTATTGATTGTGATTGTTTGATTCGGTAGGCTTCGCTCCACGAGACACAAAGGAGTATCCGACTGAAGGAGTGTATCCTTCTGCTGATCCACAAGGCAAGCACCATTTTTTGTCATCACGATAAAATCCCATGTTCTCGCTCCTGCTCTCACTTATTGCATTAATTAGGACAAAATGTTACAAATGCTTTTTCTTCAGTAGTTGAACCCATTCCTTTGCATGACCTGCCATTGTCACAGTAAATAGCTAAACCTTGCAACCTAGCATACCTGGTAGTTGCTTGAGCCATGATGTGCTTTATCCTGCTATGCTTGCTATGCTTAGAGTTGTGTCAGGTCTATTTCATCTGGGTGATGAACATGAATGAATGAATGTGTTCTAATGACAAATTGGTTAAGTGTTGAACCCGATTTGGTAAAGGTAGCGATGAGAGGCTATGTAGGAGTACATGGCGGGTTGTCTCATTGGAACCATTCTTAGGAACCGAGTTCCGTGTATGTGATCCAAGACTAGCTACTACCACACATTGGGATACTTAATTGACCCTATTTACTTATTAATCGTCTAATTCCTCGGTCCAGGAGTTGCAAGTAGTTTCTGGTGTTTATAGCAAATGCTGGAGGCCGTGCATAGGGTTGACCTTAGAGGTGGACTATGACACGGTAGGTAGCGGAACGGTGAACCAAGTGGCACCCGGATGGTGGGCTTGGGAACCCTGCACACATCGTTTGGGGCCGTAGCGGAAACTTCGGCCGAACTTTCGTGGGGGTTCACTCTCAAATAGGCGATAAACCTGGACTTGGTATCAGTGTGGTTAACGGTCGTGGCCGACTCCCTCACTGGGCTTCCGTTTGAAGGTTGCCGAGGTGCATGAAGTGCACATGGCGATAAGTGTCGAGAGCGTGTGTGAAGAAGTACACCCCTGCAGGGTTATGATCTATTTGAATAGCCGCGTCCTCGGATATGGACTGCTTGGAAACATATGTTGTTCATAATTAACTTTAATGGCTACTTATAAAAGTATCAAGACAAGTGTGAGTACCATGTGTCGTGGTTTTGTCACGGCAGATGTCCTCGTGAAAGGACTAGGTGACGGAGCCATCGCACCTTGGTGGCGATTCAAAGGGGTCGAGCGGAAGCGAGACTCAGATTTATCCAGGTTCGGCCCCTCTGATGGAGGTAAAAGCCTACGTCCTGCTTGATGTGTATTGATGGTGGATTAGATTACAAGGAGGGCGTAACTCACCTGGCCAAGCTCTCGATGGATTCTAACTTAACCTATCTGCCCTAGGGACTTGCCTTTGTATATAGGTCGAGGCCCTTGGGTTTACAAAGTCCTGGCCATATTACAAATCGTGGCGTGCCATATCTGTAAGCCACCGTGTCTTCCAAGCTAGGAAACCTCCTTGGCGACTTATCTTCTCCGTAAATCTTGAACCGCCATCTAGGCTCATGGGCCCTAGCCGGCTCTCTGTTGAAGTTCTCCTGACGCATTTCAAACCCTGGGCCAAGACTATCATGATCATGAATGTTGAATCGCCGTTTACCTGACCCGGCCCAATAGGGAGGGTCATACCACGGGTAATATCCCCAACATTAGGCCCCCGATTGACTTGAATTCATTCATGCCAATAAACCTTCATACTTGTCTATGGCGATTCAGACACGATGTATGACCTTTCTTCTTCAACGAGTGACAAGCCGCCAATCTTCATGAGTTGCCTGAGTCCCAAGTTCTTTATTAATGATGTCATCTTCTCCACTATTCTAGGGATCTTGATGATGTCACTTCCAACGGATCTTTTGTCTTATCCTGTCATCCCGAGAATCTAGGCGCCATCATTTCTGGTTTTCAATGCGCCTCCTTGACCCCCGCGCTTGCCGTTTCAAATTTCCCTAGGTCTTTCAATAGCCGCAGGGGGAGAGGGGCATCCCCACCTACCTCTATTCCATCGCCTCCACTACGTCTCCTTCCTCGAGCTCGCGTCGCGAACACCATGCCACCGTCGAACCTCTGCTTCGGACCTGGTTGCTTCTTGGGCTGATCTAGGGCGTGGTCTTCGTCGCAAACTTCCGCGGCCTTCTTCCGTCATTACTTTTGCCCAACAGGTAACTCGTTCCCGTCCAGTAGATCTAAACCTCAGATCTCCCCAGTTCTTAGGGTAGCACCGGAACTCCATGAGCATTGCCTGATCGCGCCATGAACCCGTATAGGTATGGTTTTTAGATCCCACGTTTTACCAAAGAACCGCGGCAGTCCCATCAACAATCCTTGGTAAATCTGTCGTTCCCACCATTGTTTCACAGGACCACCACTCCGCTCCACAGTGTCCCTGTGTTCTTAGCGTTTTTATTTCGGCAAATTATTTTTCTCAATAGAATCACCCGTAGATCCGTGAACTTTGTCTTGGCATTTAGAAATGTGTTTTTCCTTGATTAGAAATATTCTGAAGGAATTTTTAGAATCGTAACCCGCCCTCAATGCTGTGGCAAGTCACAATTCCGCTTTAGGCATGCTCTTTGCTGATGGCCGGCGAGTTACCATTTAGTAGGTCATGACGACCCGCCAATCCTTCTTATCTAGATCTCCGTCCTCCTTTTTTCAAGCTTGTAGTAATGGGTTCCATCTCTAAATGCAACTGGTTGCTGACAGAAGTTGATGATGCCTATCTTGCAAACTTTGGGAAAGTGGGCAATCTTGCAACCAAAGAAACGATCGGCTGGCGAACCGCCCTAGGAGAGCAACGTCCGCAACCTGCCGAAGGGGAAGTAGTTGTTTTTGCTGATCACCTTGAGCGAGGCTTCACACCACCTGACTCAAAGTTTTTCAGGGACGCCTTGCATTTCTACACCTCCACCCCCAAGACTTAGGGCCAAACTCGATCTGGAACCTTTGCCAGTTCCAAGTGTTCTACGAGGCTTACCTGCAAATAGAGCCTACTGTACTTTTGTTCAGGAAATTCTTTTATTTGAACCGCCAAACAGAGTTTGCTAATGGGCCCTGCCTAGAGCTTGCAGGAGTCAACATCCAGCGAGGATGAGAATGCGGGTTCCTAGCTGTTACATTGCCCAGTCATCCCAAGGGTTGGGCAAAAACTTGGTTTTACTACCGTGACACTTCTCCACCCAACGAGATCCCCTTACCAGGTTTCTGGGAGGAACGTCTGCCCATGAATTTCAAGTTGCCTGAAAAGCTAACCGAAGAGGAAGAAGCTTCATTTGTCCCTGTCTTCACAAAGCTCAGGGACCTTACCATCAATGGTCTTATAGGGATCAATGTGATCCGCTACTGGATGGAGTGGAGAATCATGCCTTTGAGCTGCCGAAACGGCTTAATGTGTGAATTCAACGACGACTTAAACCACCCTCAATGCTTCTATACTGTGGGGCTTGAAGAAGAAGATATTGTTGAAATTGTCAAGAATCTAAGTGGCGAACCAATTGAGAACTACTCCAAAATCGGGCTAAAACCTTTCTGCGTTTCTAACCCGGCTTCAGAGGTAAAACATCCCAACTCGCCCATGTAGCTTTTTAATATACTCATGCTTGTTTTGGATATGGGCTTTGATTATCTCAATCAGAGTGGTTCCGCCTTCTGGAACCGAAGTCCCAAGACAGACATCAAGAAAACGACCAAACCCGCCCCGAAGAAAAAGAAAAACAAGGGCAAGGCCAGTTCAAAGGAGTCATCCGTTGTGGGAGAGTCTCGGGTCGCCGAAGAACAATCAGAGGTAAATGCTCTTTGTCTTTATTGCTTTAATCTGACTTGTACTCATGCTTTACTGCTTATATTTATAGGATGATGACTTTGAAAGGAAAGATGAAGACGTCGAGGTAATTTCCATTTCTTCCGACTCAAACTCTTCTCCTCCCAAGCCGACAAGGCAAATCTATAGGAAAGTTCCACACCCGGATGCTTATTTTGGATCCCAAGTTCCTTTTGAAGAACACGAGTTTTACGCCCAAGCGTCATACTCGAAGTCATTCTAGAGACCTTTTGTCTAGCTTGCCCGAGAAAACGGCTGGTCGCAAACGACAGAGCGAGGTACATATTTATTAAGCATCCTTTCCTCCTCTGCAAACCATTCTCGTGATTTAACCATTATTTTCAATCCTACATCCAACAGGCTTCACCTCCTTCATCTGGCGACTCTGGTGCCTCAGCTCTTCCCCCATTGATCCTCCTTCAGGGGTAAGTTCCTTCATTAACATGCTTCCTTTGGGTGTCAATGTTTCTATTTTAACATTTGTACCATCATTCCATAGGGATCAAGCAAAAAAGAGGAAAACCGGCGAGTGATCTTCTGCTCCCAAGGCGGCTGAAATATTTGAAATGAGTACCTCCATCCCAGAAGCTCAAGAGGAGCCAGTTGAAACTCATGGCGAGGCCTTTGATGATTTCCCTGACGTTTGGGACGAGCTTCTAAGTCCTCAAAAGGATTTAACTGAAGACCTCAACGCGCCCAGTTCTCATAAGGCGGCTGAAGATGTGATACCTGACTCGAATCCAATCATCGTCACTGGTACCGGTTATTCTAAGTCTGCAACTACGGTCTTAACCAAGCATGTACCCAAAGATGCCCTAGTCTTTGCAGAAAAAGATATCACCAAACTGAAGCTTCCCAATTATGAGAAATTAGAGTTTGATGAACTGTACTCTGGTTTTGTGAGCCGCCTGGAGACAAGCCACGAAATGGGAAAAAGCTTGGTTAACATGATGCGAAGAAAACATGAGGTATGATACCTGTTAACCTTCTTGACATGTCCTCCCATTAGCCCTCCAAAGAGCGAGTCATCCATGAAGAATCGTGCTTTGTGTAATCTTCCAATGTGTAGCCCCCAAGGGCTGGGTCATCTTTTTTTTAAAGATGAGTCGGCTCTTTAGTTTATACTTGAAGAAAATCTTCAACCTGTAGCCACCAAGGGTCGGGTCATCTTTTTTAAAGATGAGTCAGGTCTTTAATTTATACTGTGAAGAAAATCTTCAACTTGTAGCCCCCTGATACGTCTCAAACGTATCTATAATTTTTGATGGTTTCACGCTGTTATCTTGTCAACTTTGGATGTTTTGTTTACCTTTTATATCATTTTTGGGACTAACTTATTAACTCAGTGCCAAGTGCCAGTTCCTGTTTAATCTGTGTTTTTGACTCTTTTCAGATCTGATTTTGGAACGGAGTCCAAACGGAATAAAATCCCCAAAATGATTTTTTTTCCAGAACGGAAGAAGACCGGGAGGCTTGAGGGCCAAGCAAGTGGGCGCACAGGGAGCCCACAAACCCTATTGTCGCGGCCAGGGGGGAGGCCACGGCAACCAAGCTTGTGGCCTCCCTGGCGCCCCTGCCCTAGGTCTTTGGCCTATAAATTCCCTAAAAATCCAGGAAAATCAGGGCGTCCACGAAAACACTTTTCCGCCACCGCAAGCTTCCGTCTCCACGAGATCTCATCTGGAGACCCTTCCCGGTGCCCTGCCGGAGGGGACTTTGGAGTTGGAGGGCTTCTTCATCAACATCATCGCCCCTCCAATGACTCATGAGTAGTTCACTTCAGACCTACTGGTCCGTAGTTAGTAGCTGGATGGCTTCTTCTCTCTCTTGGATCTTCAATTCAAAGTTCACCATGATCTTCATGGAGATCTATCCGATGTAGTCCTCTTTGGCGGTGTGTTTGTCGAGATCCGATGAATTGTGGATTTGTGATCGGATTATCTATGATATATATTTGAGTCTTTGCTGATTTCTTATTTGCATTATTTGATATCCTTATAAGTCTCTCCGAGTCTTGGGTTTTGTTTGGCCAACTAGATCTATGATTCTTGCAATGGGAGAAGTGCTTGGTTTTGGGTTCTTACCGTGTGGTGACCTTTCCAAGTGACAGTAGGGGCAGCAAGGAACACATGTGTAGTTTCCATCAAGGGTAACAAGATGGGCTTTGTCGTAGATACGAGATTGTCCATCTACACCATGTCATCTTGCTAAAGGCGTTACTCTGTTCTTTCGGACTTAATACACTAGATGCATGCTGGATAGCGGTCGATGTGTGGAGTAATAGTAGTAGATGCAGAAAGTATCAGTCTACTTGTTTTGGACGTGATGCCTATAGATATAATCATTGCAATAGATATCGTCACGACTTTGCGCGGTTCTATCAATTGCTCAACTGTAATTCGTTCACCCACCGTCTACTTGCTTTCATGAAAGAAGCCACTAGTGAACACTACGACCCCCGGGTCTATTCACACCTATCGTTTCCACTTTCGCTTTTACTTTGCTTTGTTACTTTGTTGCGTTCAGTTCTCACTTGGCAAACAATCTATAAGGGATTGACAACCCCTTCATAGCGTTGGGAGCAAGCTCTTTGTGTTTGTGCAGGCACTTGTGATACTCCTTCACTGGATCGATACCTTGGTTCTCAAAACTGAGGGAAATACTTACCACCACTGCGTTACATCACCCTTTCCGCTTCGAGGGAACACCAATGCAAGGCTCCAAGGCCGTGGGAAAATCCTTTGCATATTTTCCTAGGAAGTCCCTAAAGGCGTAGCCGTAGCAGAAGGATTCCTGGTGCCGTTGCTGAGGAGTAAAGAACAATCTCCCGTCAGCACTATTTCTGGCGCCGTTGGAAGGTCTTTTGTTGCCGTAGCACCCCCAAGGGACGGATCATCTTTTTTAAAGATGAGATGGGTCTTTAGTTTATATTTGAAGAAAAGCTTCAACCTGTAGCCCCCAAGGGCCAGGTCATCTCTGTAAAGATCAGCCGAGTCTTTAGTTTATATTTGAAGAAAATCTTCAACCTATAGACCCCAAGGGCCGGGTCATCTTTATAAAGATGAGCCGGGTCTTTAGCATGTATTTAGAGAAAAGCTTCAACATTGAAAGGACGTGGATGTCTCCTAGAGGGGGGGGGTGAATAGGTGCTTTAAAATAATTACGGTTTAGGCTTGAACAAATGCGGAATAAAACTAATGTTTAATTTGTCAAGCACAAAACCTACAACAACTAGGCTCACCTATGTGCACCAAAAACTTATACTAAGCAAGATAAACAACTAAGTGATAGCAGGATATATGACAATAAACAATATGGCTATCACAAAGTAAAGTGCATAAGTAAAGGGTTCGGGTAAGAGATAACCGAGGCACGCGGAGACGATGATGTATCCCGAAGTTCACACCCTTGGGGATGCTAATCTCCGTTGGAGCGGTGTGGAGGCACAATGCTCCCCAAGATGCCACTAAGGCCACCGTAATCTCCTCACACCCTCGCACAATGCAAGATGTCGTGATTCCACTAAGTGGCCCTTGAGGGCGGTCACCGAACCCGTACAAATGGCAAACCTTGGGGGCGGTCACCGGTACCCGTACAAATTGCTCGGGGCAATCTCCACAACCTAATTGGAGACCCCGACGCTTGCCCGGAGCTTTACACCACAATGATTGAGCTCCGAGACACCACCAAGCTTCTAGGACGCCAAAGCATCCATGAAGAACAATATCTAGGGTACTAAGTACCAAAGGTAATAAGATTCTCAAACTTCATTTGCACGTATCACCGTGGAAAACTCAAACCGATGCAACTAATGCAATGGCAAGAACACACTAGGTGGACAAGTCCCTCACACTCAAATCCCTCCACAACAACAAAAGCTTAGGAGAAATATAAGAGGAAGAACAAGGAGCTCACAAAGAACTCCAAGATCTAGATCCAAGGGGTTCCCCTCTCATAGAGGAGAACGTGATTGGTGGAGATTTGGATCTAGATCTCCTCTCTCTTTTCCCTCAAGAACAATCAAGAACCATTGGAGGGATTGAGACTAAGCAAGCTCTAAGAAGGTGAACAATGGGGGGAGAACACGAGCTCAACAGATGGATGAGACCAAGGGGGAAGAAGACACATTTATATAGTGGGGGAAGGAATCAGGTCGTTACCCCCACTTACAGCCCGAGCCCAGCGGTACTACCACTGAGCGCATGGTAGCGCAAACATACTACTGGACCAACCATCGCCAAGAAAGTCTTCGCAAAAAGTCCGACGTAGTACACCCGCAAGGATGACGGTACTAAATCGTGGAGTGGTACTACCGCTGACCAGGGGCGGTACTACCGCCAGCTTTAGCGGTACTACCGCCAGCTCTAGCGGTACTACCGCTAGGGCCAACGGTACTACCGCTAGGACTGGAGTGGTACTACCGCTCGCCACTGAAACATCCATAACTTTTGCATACGAGCTCCGAATCGAGCAAACCCAAGCTTGCTGGAAATCTTAAGACCATGCAAATATGAAAATGCCAATGATATAGAGATGTGAGTCCTCTATGAATAAAAACCGGCAAATACTCCAACATCAAAAACATCATAGAATATGCATATGGACTCCGTTTTCGATGAACTCAAGCTTGTCATGAAGATGACCATAAGCTCTAAAACTCATAGAGAGAAACACCAAACAAGAACCAAGAAGTATGATGCAAGGTTGCAAATGGTTTGAGCTCTCAACGAACGATATGATCAAGCTACTCACTTGAGAGCCCCCCTTGACAGTACGACAATCTATTCTAAAACAGAAAACCTATCAAGGGCAAACCTATACCTTGCACCTCATCCTCTTGAGCTAGATGATGATGATCTTGGCTTCCTCAAGATGGACCACCTTCTTGATTGCGTTGTCTTGATGAAGACTAGTTGATTGCTCCCCCATACACAACATGGGTGAGCCTCTCTTCAGCATATCTTCACAAGTCCATTTCGACCACAATGGACGCCAACCTTCAAGCATGATATCTTCGAGATAATCCACTTTAACTTGCACACCGCAATCTTGATGACGATCACCCCTTGACGTCATCCTTCATCGGTTGTATGATATCTTCCTCTAGACGCAAGCCCATGGAAACACACCTAACCCCACATAGAACTCTCACAAAGACCATGGGTTTGTACACAAACACATAATGAACAATGCTTACCATACCATGGGATCACTTGATCCCTCTCGGTACATCTTGTATGCTTTGTGTCTTGATCATCTTGATTTACTCTTTGTCTGACGTTCTTGATCAACCTTGTATCACTATGACCATTCTTTGGATAATACCTTGAATACCATCTTGGTCATCATATAAACTCCTTGAACCCAACAGATGGACTTCAAGAAGTGTCTATGGACAAGTCCTATAAATATAACTTAAGGCAACCATTAGTCCATAGGATTGTCATTAATTACCAAAACCACATATGGAGAAATATGCTCTAACAAACATGTAGCCCTCAAGGGCCGGGTCATCTTTTGAAAGATGAGCCGGGTCTTTCTTGAAGGTATTACCTTAGAAAAAATGATTCGTACATTAGCCCCCAAGTGTTAGGGATGTTGCTTGCAATGGTCTTGAAACTTTGTTTCCCTGATGTTTTTGCAGGAAGCATTGACTCAGGCCGACTCAACGGTGGCCGGCTTGAAACAAAGCCTGGCTAAACAGCAGGAGCTAAATTTGAAGAGAGGCTTCGCCTTGCACTGGCTGACATGGAAACAATGAAGGCAGAGCACAAAGAGTTTGAGGACAAGGCCAACACTGAGCATGCTGCCTTACTGAAAAGGGCAGAACATGCCGAAGAAAAAATAAAAGTCGTCGTGCAGGAGCTATCCGCATTAAAACATCATCTCTCAAAGATGGCCCATGCTTTGTTCGATAAGTATCGATTATCTCCTTCTAAAGGCGTGTTGTACGACCTTCCGGCGAGTTATGATCGTGCCTCGTTACTGCAGGTCCTCGAGCCACCACTCTTCAGAATGATTGTATGTTGAAGTTGAAGGCAATCTATACTTTGACGGCGCAGCTGTACACTGGTGGCATGATGGCTATGAAGGCCGTCATGGGTAACAAGGAGACCATAACATCCATGAAGCATATGTTGGGATGTTTGTCCATGCTGCCACTCCAGATAGAGGAGCCGAAGAGGTCAGTCGCCCATAAAGGAGCACTAACCACCTTAAGACGGTGCTTGGCCTATGCTAGAGAGCTTAAGCCGGAGGAAATAAATGGGGGATTCCTAGAGTTGAAAGACGACAGGTCAGAATTTACCAAAGAGGATTACCATCACTGTGTAAAAGAATCTCGCTTCGCGGTGACGCATCTGGCAGCCGACCTGGATTTAGGGAAATATCAGGTGGCTTATGATGAGCACAGCAAACGGGGTACTCCTCCTTCATATGAAATCACCGTTCTGACTCCGCAGTGCCGTAAGCATCCTTTTGACTTTGATGCCGATCAGTCCACCATCTTAACTGACAAGGATGAGTACCACGCCTTGACCAATTGCAATTGGAAATTGGGCGACTTACAGATCCAAGATGGCAAAAGCTCGAGGAAGGATAATCTAGAGGCGGCTTGAGTCAGGAGTTATGTGAAGATCACCTGTGGAATTTAGTTTAAACATCAAATGTCGGGTTACGTCACCTGGTATGGCCTTCCGAGCCATGTAATACGCTAGAGATTGAAACAATATGATGATATAATTGTACCATGTGCTGAGTTTAAAGTCTTGCCCTTTCATTAATATGAATCGCCTTGCAAGGTGCTTTTGCCATGTGTGACAAATAATCTCTTCCCCTGTTTGTGAGAGTAGAAAAAATAAGCTGTCTCAATGAGTCACAACGGTTTAGAATGGAGTTTATATAAAACTCTTGGCTATGCTACAAAGATACTTTGTAGACATAAAGGTTGTTGGCTCAATGAGTCACGACAGGGTAGGACGAGTTTGCAAGACTCTAGTGCTACCCGAGGAAGGCTTTCGCAACAGCCTGAGTTGTTTAGACCGGCTGATCAGGTGTGAGTCAAGCTTCAATGAAGCAGGTTCAGTGAACCCATGGTTTCTATATTTTCCATATGTCGGCTCTCGCTAGCACCCTTCATGTTTTAACCTAGGCAAGTCCAGGGTCCAAAAAGTGGATTGACTCGCCAAGAGTACATGGGACCATAGGGTGAGTCGCCAAACACACAGTCCAGTATAACCATTGTAATGCGTTAATTTTTTGCTAGCCAAGAGGGTATTCAGGCTGAACTCAATGAGTAGAAGCCCCGAAGTGACCTATGATTAGGGAAAATCTAGACATAGGATTACAGAAGCGTTTAGTTCTTACTGCAAAATGACTTGGGAGCTAGTAGCCCCCAAGTAAGCCAGCTTGATTCTCAAAACCATATAGGGTGCCTATGTTTGAACCTGCAACATGGAAAATTTTGGTCCTCTTTGGCGTACCAGCATCCAGTTTTGAAATAAGCGCAGCATGGCGGCTTATGCTCTTTGATGCTGATAGCGTCCTTGCTTGGACGACTTATGAAACAATAAAGACTCATGCTCTCAAGAAGCTGAAACGGTAGAGACGCCGAAGTTCGTGGGCGCCGGCTTTATTGCTTTATATATATAGAAAGAGATTACAATGACTAAACTCTATACACAGATAAGGACCCAGTGGCTCTAAGTATAGTAAGGCCGCAAGTGGGAAATGTTCCAAGGCCGGGTTCTTTCAACCTCTGTTGTTGGCCTATCTGGGCGAAAATCCACCAAGTAGTAGGAACCATTGTGAAGACTCTTACTGACGACAAAAGGTCCTTCCCACGAAGGAGACAACTTATGCATACCAGTATGATCCTAAATCAACCGGAGCACTAAGTCGCCCTCCTGAAAGACTCGGCGGCTATGATAACATCGCAAGTCTTGTTGGTAGATCGCCGAGCGTGATGCTACCAAGTCGCATTCCTCCTCCAAGGCAATCAACGAATCTTGACATGCCAACTCATTGTCTTCCTCAATATAAGCGACGACTCATGGCGAGTCATGCCTAACGTCACTTGGCAACACCGCCTCAGCTCCATAAACCAAGAAAAAGGGCGTGTAGCCAGTAGATCGATTAGGGGTAGTCTTGATGCTCCATAAAACCGAGGGTAACTCCTCAACCCAACATCCCGAGGTACGTTCCAGAGGAACCATAAGCCGGGGTTTGATCCCGCGCAAAATTTCTCGATTCGCCCTCTCCGCCTGTCCGTTGGATTGGGGGTGCGCAACTACAGAGACATCGAGTCGGATGTGCTCTTTCTCAAAAAATTCTTGCATGTCACCTTTGGATAGATCAGTACCATTTTCAGTAATGATACTATGAGGATACCCAATGCGAAAAATCAACTTCTTGAGGAACTTGACACTCGTGTCTGCATCACAACTACTGACCGACTCTGCTTCAACCCACTTGGTAAACTTGTCAACCGCCACCAGTAGATGAGTTTTTTGTTGGATGACATCTTGAAGGGGCCAACCATGTCTAGCCCCCAGGCCGCAAAATGCCATGTAATTGGGATCATCCGCAATTCCTGAGCTGGCACATGCATCTGACGCCCAAACTTCTGGCATCCGTGACATCTACGCACTATGTCCTCAGCATCCGCATGAGCTGTTAACCAGTAGAATCCATGCCTAAAGGATTTAGGTACCAAAGAGCACAATCCTGCATGATGACCACAATCGCCTTCGTGAATTTCGTTGAGAATCGCACACCCTTCTTCAGACGAAACACACCTTTGAAAGACTCCAAAAGTGCTTCACTTGTGTAATTCACCTTTATGTATAACCATGGATTTGCATCACCGGATAATTCGGCGGGCCATGAACTCATCGGTAGGTAACTCGCCTCGCGCCACATATGCCATGTAAGGGACCGCCCAATCTGGAGTGGCACGGAGAGCCGCCAGAAGTTGAGACTCGGGTTCAGGAACCGCTATATCCTCCTGTGAAGGCAATTTCACCGATGGTTTATGCAAAATATCCAAAAATACGTTAGGGGGGACCGGCTTACGCTGTGATCCGAGTCGTGACAGAGCATCAGCTGCCTCGTTGAGTCAATGATCAATATGATCAACCTGATAACCATGAAAGTGACCCGCCACGTCTGCCACGACACGCGTGTAAGCCACCATCAATGGATACCTGGAGTCCCACGTGCCAAAGACTTGTTGTGCCACCAGATCTGAGTCACCCAGGCATCTGACTCGACTGGGATTCATCTCTTTGGTGATTCTAAGCCCATGGAGCAAAGCTTCATATTCCGCCGCATTATTAGTACACGGGAACATGAGTCGGAGGACATAGCAAAACTTGTCACCCTGAGGTGAAGTTAATACCACACCAGCCACCGAGCCTTCCAGGTGCCTAGACCCGTCAAAATGGATAGTCCAATACGTGTGGTCAGGTCTATCTTCTGGAATTTGTAGCTTGGTCCAATTGTGGATGAAGTCCACTAAGGCCTGAGACTTGATGGCCGTGCGGGGCGTATATTTCACATGATGAGAACCAAGTTCAATAGCCCACTTAGCAATTTGCCCAGTTGCTTTACGATTTTGTATAATGTCGCCAAGCGGCGTGGAACTGACTACTGTGATTAGATGCTCCTGGAAATGGTGTTTTAGTTTCCGACTCGCCATGAAGATCCCAAAAACCAACTTCTGCCAGTGTGGATAACGCTGTTTGGAGAGTGTTAAGACTTCACTGACAAAGTATATATACCGCCCTTTGGACCGGATACTCCTTTCCTTCTACCTTGCTCTTGACGATCACTGCAACGCTTACTGCTTTAGAGTTGGCAGCAATGTACAGGAGCTCAGGCTCTTTGTCAGTAGGGGCGGCCAAAACAGGCGGCTTAGCCAGTTGTTTCTTCAAGGCCTCGAAAGCTTCATTGGCCTCGTCTGTCCAGACAAAACGGTCCGTTTTCTTGAACAGTTGATAAAGAGGGATGGCTTTCTCCCCAAGGCGACTTATGAAATGGCTCAGAGCCGTAATACGACCCGCCATGCGCTGAACTTGGTTGATATTGGCCGGCTTGCCAAGTGAAGTAATCGCCTTGATTTTGTCCGGGTTAGCCTCAATGCCTCGTTCTGATACCAAGAAGCCCAATAACTTTCCTGCAGGAACACCAAAAACACACTTGGTCGGGTTAAGCCTCATCTCATACACGCGCAAGTTGTCAAAAGTCTCCTTAAGGTCCTCCAAGAGTGACTCTTTGTTCTGGGATTTCACCACAATGTCATCAACATAGGCATGAACGTTACGTCCAATTTGACTGTTCAGGCAATTCTGGATGCAGCATTGATAAGTTGCCCCCGCTCTCTTGACCCCAAACGGCATAGACATATAGCAAAAGGCACCAAAAGGAGTTATGAACGACGTCTTCTCCTGATCCTCCAAAGCCATTTTGATCTGGTGGTATCCTGAGTAAGCATCCAAGAAACACAACCACTCGCAACCCACTGTAGAGTCAATGATTCGATCAATACGAGGGAGGGCGAAAGGATCTTTCGGGCAAGCCCTGTTGAAGTCGGTGTAATCAATGCACATGCGGAAGGTACCATTCTTCTTGAGTACTATAACCGGATTGGCAAACCACTCAGGATGAAAAACCTCGACAATGAATCCGGCGGCCAAGAGCCGAGCGACTTCCTCCCCAATCGCGTTATGCCTTTCTTCGTTAAACCGGCAAAGATACTGCCGAACCGGCTTGATCTTAGGATCAATGTTCAGGTGGTGCTCAGCGAATTCTCTCGGTACACCCGGCATGTCAGAAGGTTTCCATGCGAAGATGTCCCGATGCTCACGGATGAATTCGATGAGAACGCTTTCCTATTTGGGATCCATACCCGTCCCAATGGTGAATTGCTTGGAAGAGTCGTCGGGTGTGAAATCCACCAACTTGGTGTCATCTCTTGGCTTGAACTTGAGGGGCAACTCTGAATCAATCATGGGTTTCTTGAGTGGAGTCATATCCGCCGGGTCAACATTGGCCTGATGAAACTTAAGTTCCTTAGCTGCGCAAGCCGACTCAGCGTAAGTTGTGTCTCCCTCTTCACATTCTTGAGCTATCTTCTGATCTCCACTGATCGTGATAGTTACTTTAGGGCCCGACATCTTGAGCTTGAGGTGAACATAGCATGGACGGGCCATGAAACGGGCGTAAGCTGGCATACCGAAAAGCGCGTGGTAAGGATTCTTTATCCTGACCACCAACATGAGGGACCTACTCCTCTAGTTAGACTCTGTGCCAAAGGCCACATTAAGCTTGATCTGCCAAACAGGGTATGCGGACTTACCCGGGACAATGCCGTGGAAGACCGTGGAGGACGGCATCAAATCGCCTTCCAAGAAATTGATCCGTCGGAAAGTATCGTACTATAGGATGTTGATGCTACTGCCTCTGTCCATGAGGACCTTGGAGAGGGTATAGCCCCCAACCTGTGGCGCCACGACCAAAGCTAAGTCGCCGGGGTTGTCAACCCGGTGCGGGTGATCCTCCCTAGACCAAACAATGGGCTGCTCAGACCAGCTGAGGTACCTGGGAAGCGCCGGCTCAATAAAGCTGAAGGTTCTGTGCCTGACCTTTTGGTCCCTTTTGCAAGTGCTGGTGGTTAACACGTGATACTGCCCGCCATTCAATGATGACCCACAAGTATAGGGGATCAATCGTAGTCCTTTCGATAAGTAAGAGTGTCGAACCCAACGAGGAGCAGAAGGCTCTGATAAACGGATTTCAGCAAGGTAATAACTGCAAGCACTGAAAGTAGCGGCAACAAGTGATTGTGTAGTGAGGTGAAACGTAGCAAGCGAAAAGTAAAAAGTAACAAGTAGTAGCAACGGTGCAGCAAGTGGCCCAATCCCTTTTGTAGCAAGGGACACGCCTGAACAAAGTCTTATAGGAGGAAAAACGCTCCCGAGGACACACGGGAATTTCTGTCATGCTAGTTTCATCATGTTCATATGATTCACGTTCGTTACTTTGATAGTTTGATATGTGGGTGGACCGGCGCTTGGGTACTGCCCTTACTTGGACAAGCATCCCACTTATGATTAACCTCTCTCACAAGCATCTGCAACTACAAAAGGAGAATTAAGACAACGTCTAACCATAGCATTAAACTAGTGGATCCAAATCAGCCCCTTACGAAGCAATGCATAGACTGGGGTTTAAGCTTCTGTCACTCCAGCAACCCATCATCTACTTACTACTTCCCAATGCCTTCCTCTAGGCCCAAATATGGTGAAGTGTTATGTAGTCGACGTTCACATAACACCACTAGAGGAAAATACAACATACATCATATCAAAATACCAAACGAATATCAAATTCACATGACTATTATTAGCATGACTTATCCCATGTCCTCAGGAACAAAAGTACTACTCACTAAACATAATCATAATCATGATCAGAGGTGTAATGAATAGCATCAAGGATCTGAACATAAACTCTTCCACCAAGTAATCCAACTAGCATCAACTACAAAGTGTAATCAACACTACTAGTAACCTTACAAGTACCAATCGGAGTCGTGAGACGGAGATTGGTTACAAGAGATGAACTAGAGATTGGAGAGGAGATGGTGCTGATGAAGATGTTGATGAAGATGCCTGCCCTCCGACGAGAGGTGTGTTGGTGATGATGATGGCGATGATTTCCCCCTCCGGGAGGGAAGTTTCCCCGGCAGGATCGTCCTGTCGGAGCTCTAGAATGCATTTGCTCAAGTTCCGCCTCGTGGCGGCGGCGAAACCACGAAAAAGCTCCCCAATGAATTTTTCTGGACCAAAACCCTTCATATAGCAAAATAGGGGGGCTAGTGGGCCGTCAGGGAGCCCACAAGCTTGCCCTCCGCCACCAGGGGGGTGGCGGTGGCACGCCTTGTGGCGCCCTGGTGGCCCCCGTCGGGTTACTCTTTTGCCCAGTATTTTTTATATAATCACAAAAAATTCCACGTAACTTTTCAGGGCATTTGGAGATGTGGAGAATAGAGGAATAAGATTTGCTGCTTTTCCAGTCCATAATTCCAGCAGCCTGAATTCTCCCTCTTCAAATCAACCTCGCAAAATAAGAGAGAAAAGCCATAAATATGGTACCACGAAGTAATATAACAACCCATAAAGCAATAAATATCAACACGAAAGCATGATGCAAAATGGACGTATCAACTCCCCCAAGCTTAGACCTCGCTTATCCTCAAGCGAAAACCAAGTTCCATAAACATGTCCACATGTTGAGGGACGAAGGTGTCGATAAAACATAATACAGACATGACGGCATCATGATCACACATATGACAGCAATACATCATAAAGATTCTTATGGGAAAGTAACAATTCCTTCACAGAGCAAAGCATGAAGCAAAAACCTTACCTAGAGGTAAGCAACAACAATCCAAAGTCACTGAAGCAATTGCAATTTATTACAACATCAGAAAGAGTCAAGTAAGAGCTTGTAAGGCAAATCCACATACTCAATCATCTCTTTTGTTTTCCACAATTGTTACAACTCACGATGTACTCATGGTGTCAAAGTTCCAGCTAGACACAGAGGAAGATAGGGGCTTATAGTTTTGCCTCCCAACGATTTACCTCAAGGGTAAAGTCAATAATAATAAAGCATAAGTACTCAACTCCAAGTTGATATATGAATATAGATCTTTCCCAAGCATGTGACGGTAGCCAAGACAAAGACAAAATTAGGGACTGGTGAAGATCACCATGACTCTTACAAGGGCCAAAAGTAAAGGTACAAGATAGGACCTTCGCAGAGGGAAGCAGAGGTTGTCATGCGCTTTCGAGGTTTGAATGTGTGTCCTCTTAGTGCGGAGGAACGTCACTTTATATTGCCTCCTGTGATAAAGAACCTTATTATGCAGTCTGTCGCTTTTATGTCTTCCTCATCACAGGTTCATACAAAGCTTATTTTCCACACACTAATAGATCACACATATTAGAGAGCAATTTTTATTGCTTGCACCGATGACAACTTACTTGAGGGATCTGATTCAATCCATAGGTAGGTATGGTGGACTCTCATGACAAAACTGGGTTGAAGGTTTATGGATGCACAAGTAGTATCTCTACTTGGTGCTGGAGTTTTGGCTAATATTAGGTGGAAGCAATCGCACATGCTAAGGGATCTCTAATCATATAACATTGTTCGGAACCAAGCAAACACAGTTCATTATGTTGTCTTCCTTGTCCAACATCTACTCCTAAGCATGTAATAGTTTGGTGAGTGCTCACAATTGTAAAAAGTGTCTAAGATGATATATTTATATGTGAACCTCTCTTTCCTTATTACTTCTTATTAATTGCAACAATGACTGAGGTCTATGTTGATTTATTCTCAACAAGTTTCAATCATCATACGTGTCATAAGTGAAGTTATCACTTTCCATATGATCGTCTCATGATCTTTCATGCTATCGTTCTTTTCATACTTTTGATCATGGCACAAAGCAAAGCCCTTGACTAAGATACTATTTATTATATAGCTCGTAAGCTCGAATACATCGGGGGAGAGACAGAAGAAAAAGACTCAAACTAAACACTAAAGACTTATTCCTCTAAGAGAAGAAATAAAAATTGAAAAGGAAAGACCTAAAACAAAGGTAAAAGCAAAAGATATAAAGGTGATAAGATACCAGGGCAACTCCCCCAAGGTTGGCAGAAGCCAAGAAGATTGCCCATACCAATGCTTAGTTGTCTTCCTTCGGTGGTGACGGTGGTGGAGTTTTTGGAGTAGAATGATCCTCCGTCTTCCAAGGCATAGGTTTTCCATCATGGCAGGATGAACGAGTCGCCGGAATCCTCAAATCTGTAGCCAACCTTATTGATTTAAATCTGCACTCATACTCACAGTTTTGGTTCTGCAGGTCATAGATCAGGCCCTGAAGTTGATCAACCCTGTCATAGAGCCTAGAGGGGTGTTTCCCAATGTCAATGGCATCCATCTTGTGATTGCTAGTGAACTCTGTGATCATCATGTGGTTGGCGTTGAGTCCATGATCCACCATCCGTTGGCACTTGAAGACTTGTTACTCCATTGCTTCGAGCCTCGTCTCCACGCTTTCGGTCTTCTTAGGCCCCTCAACATCACGGATGTGCAACATCCCCTCGCTCATCTTGATAGATTGAGGATATTTCAGCACTTCCGTGAGGTAGGGATTGATGACCTTCTCGAAGATCTTGTCCTTAGGAGCGTTTGGGGAAGTCATGGTGATCTAGATCTGCCACAAAAACAGGCTCGAAACGAAAACAGATGAAAACTGTGTGATACGGAGATCAAAACCTTCGGGCGAATATATATTGATTTTTTCTGGACCAGAAGGAGTGCTCGGCAAGAAAATGGAGTCTGGGAGGCACACGAGGTGCCCACAAGCCCTCCCTCCGCCACCACGGGCGTAGGGGGCGGTGTCCAAGCTTGTTGCCGCCTCGTGCGCTCTCCGGACTGCTTTTTATTTTTCTAATTTTCCAAAAATTCCAAAATGGAGGAAATTTCCTATTGGAAAAGCATCGGAGTCCAATTTCTTACCGAAACATATACCTCTTCGTTTTCAGGGTCTGAAACAGGCTGATAAACATCCCTTATGTACTCCTCTGGAGTTATGACATTGATGATATTGGTCTCAACATTTATGGGAGTACCAGAGATGTAATGCTTGATTCTTTGCCCATTTACCACTCTAGGAAAATTTCCTTCCATGTTATTGATTTTGATGGCACCGGAACGATATACTTCCTCGATAACATAGGGACCTTCCCATTTAGAGAGAAGTTTGCCTGCAAAGAATCTCAAACGAGAATTGTATAGCAGGACATAATCACCTACATTGAACTCTCGTTTCTGTATTCGTTTGTCGTGCCATCTCTTAACCTTTTCCTTGAACAACTTGGCATTCTCATATGCCTGGGCTCTCCATTCATCTAACGAGCTGATATCAAACAACCGCTTCTCACCGGCAAGTTTGAAATCAAAGTTGAGCTCTTTCATTGCCCAATAAGCTTTGTGTTCTAGCTCAAGAGGTAAATGACAAGCCTTACCATAAACCATTTTATACGGCGACATGCCCACGGGATTCTTATAGGCAGTCCTATAAGCCCATAGTGCATCGTCAAGTTTGCTAGACCAATTCTTTCGAGATCTATTGACGGTCTTTTGTAGGATCAATTTGATCTCCCTATTACTCAAATCCACTTGACCACTAGATTGAGGATGATAAGGAAATGCAACTCTATGGTTGACATCATACTTAGCGAGCATCTTGCGGAAAACACCATGAATGAAGTGTGAACCGCCATCAGTCATCAGATATCTAGGGACTCCAAATCTTGGGAAAATGACTTCTTTAAGCATCTTAATAGAGGTGTGGTGATCAGCATTTTTAGTGGGGATAGCTTCTAGCCACTTATTAACGTAATCCATAGCAACTAAGATGTGAGTGTACCAATTGGAACTCGGGAAGGGTCCCATATGATCAAATCCCCAGACATCAAATGGTTCAATGACAAGTGAATAGTTCATAGGAATTTCCTGACGCTTACTAATGTTCCCTATTCTTTGGCATTCGTCACAAGACAAGACAAACTTACGTGCATCCTTGAAGAGAGTGGGCCAATAGAAACCTGACTGCAATTCCTTATGGGCAGTTCTATCTCCAGCGTGGTGTCCTCCGTAGGCTTCGGAATGGCACTTCTGCAAGATCTGTCCCTGTTCATGTTCAGGCACAAAATGTCTAATAATACCATCTACTCCTTCCTTATAAAGGTGAGGATCATCCCAAAAGTAGTGTCTCAAATCAAAGAAGAATTTCTTCTTTTGCTGATAGGTGAAACTTGCTGGTATGTATTTGGCTACGATATAGTTTGCATAATCAGCATACCACGATGCACTATGTGAAGTGCGGATGACATTTAGTTGCTCATCAGGAAAGCTATCATCAATAGGTAGTGGGTCATCAAGGACATTCTCAAGCCTAGACAAGTTATCTGCTACAGGGTTATCAGCACCATTTCGGTCAACGACGTGCAAATCAAATTCCTGTAGCAGGAGAACCCATCTGATCAGCCTTGGCTTAGCGTCCTTGTTCTCCATAAGGTACTTAATAGCAGCATAATCAGAGTGAATAGTGACTTTGGAGTCGACTATATAAGATCTGAACTTTTCACATGCAAACACGACTGCTAAAAATTCCTTCTCCGTAGTGGCATAGTTTCTTTGGGCACTGTCTAGAGTTTTACTAGCATCTTGAATAACATTCAACTTCTTGTCAACTCTTTGTCCTAGAACAACACCAACAACATAATCACTAGCATCACACATGATTTCAAAGGGCAAGTTCTAGTCAGGTGGTTGAACAATAGGTGCGGTTATCAAAGCCTTATTAAGTATTTCGAAAGCTTCCTCACAATCCTCATAAAAAACAAAAGAAACATCCTTCTGCAAGAGGTTGGTAAGAGGCCTAGAAATCTTAGAGAAGTCTTTAATGAACCTTCTATATAAACCAGCATGACCTAGAAAACTTCGTATACCTCTGATATCTGTGGGGCAAGGCATTTTCTCAATTGCATCAACCTTAGCCTTATCAACTTCAATGCCTCTTTCAGAAATTTTGTGTCCTAAGACGATACCTTCATTAACCATAAAGTGGCACTTCTCCCAGTACAAGACGAGGTTGGTATCTTCGCATCTCTGTAAGACTCGATCAAGGTTGCTGAGGCAATCATACAAGGAAGACCCATAAACGGAGAAGTCATCCATGAAAACCTCGACAATCTTTTCACAAAAGTCGGAGAATATAGCCACCATACATCTTTGAAAGGTGGCAGGTGCATTGCATAGGCCAAAAGGCATACGTCTATAGGCAAAGGTACCGAAGGGGTAGGTGAAAGTGGTTTTCTCTTGATCAGATTATGCAACAGGTATTTGCAAGAAACCTGAATAACCATCTAGAAAGCAGAAGTGTGTGTGTTTTGATACCCTTTCTAGCATTTGGTCGATATACGACAAAGGATAATGATCTTTCTTGGTTGCCTTGTTCATTTTCCGGAAGTCTATCACCATCCTATAGCCGGTAATAATCCTTTGTGGGATTAGTTCATCCTTATCATTTGGAACGACAGTGGTACCTCCGTTCTTAGGTACGCAATGTACTGGACCCAATCACTATGAGCAACAGGATAAATGATTCCTTCTTCCAGAAGCTTTAATATTTCTTTTCTAACGACCTCTTTCATCTTAGGATTTAATCTCCTTTGATGATCAGCAACTGCTTTAAAGTCAGGATTGACTTTAATCTTGTGCTGACATAGCGTAGGACTAATACCCTTAAGATCATCAAGAGTATATCCAATATCAGCATGGTGCTTCCTCAGAGTTCTTAGTAACTTCTTATCTTCATGCTCTGAGACGAGAGCACTAATAATAACAGGATATATCTCCTTCTCATCAAGATAGGCATACTTAAGAGTATCAGGCAACTGTTTAAGCTCGAAAGCAGGATCACCCTTTGGTGGGGGAGGATCCCCAAGCAGTTCAATAGGCAGATTATTCTTGAGAATAGGATATTGTTCTAAGACAATTTTATCTATATCATCTCTCTCCTCCATATGCATATCATTTTCATGCTCAAGCAGATATTGCTCTAAAGGATCCGTAGGAGGTACGACAATAGAGGCAAGAGCAATGATTTCATCCCTACTAGACGACTCTTTTTCATAGGGCTGTCTTCCAAACTTGGAGAAGTTAAATTCATGAGACACACCCTCAAAACTAACTGTGACGGTGTGCTTAATGCAATCAATGTGAGCATTGACAGTGTTGAGAAAGGGTCTACCAAATATGATGGGACAAAAGCTATCTTGCGCAGTACCAAGGACGAGGAAATCAGTAGGATACTTCGTCTTACCACACATGACTTCTACGTCTCTCACAATTCCCAGAGGGCAAATAGTGTCTCTATTAGCTAGCGTAATAGTGACATCAATGGGTTCTAACTCAGCAGGTGCAATCTCATCTTTGATTTCATCATATAGAGAATGGGGTATAGCACTAACACTAGCTCCCATATCACATAAACCATGGTAACAGTGATCTCCTGTCTTGACAGATACAACGGGCAGGCCAACTACAGGTCCGTATTTGTCCTTCGCGTGAGGTTTAGCAATTCTACTGGAGTCCTCACAGAATTTGATAACATGCCCGTCTATGTCTTCGTCTAAGAGATCTTTTATAATAGAAACTCTAGGTTCAACTCTAATCTCCTCAGGGGGTGCAAATGGTATAATGTAACCCCTACGTATCATAGTTGGAGCTTTAGAATAATCCTTTATCCTAGCAGGGTATGGTGGTTTCTCAGTGTAAGCACAAGGAACAACAGGATCACTAAAAGCCATGACTTTCTCCTCAACTAGATTGGGTTTGGCTATGTTGCTTTCTACAGGAGGATCATATTTAAACCACTTCTCTTTGGGAAGATCAACATGATACAAAAGATTTAACGCAATCAAACTAGAAATTCATACCTGACTCCTTACATTCCTCCAGCTCCCAATCTTCAGAGTTGCGTTTGATTCTCTCCAATAAATTCCACTTGTGATCAATATCCTTCTTCATACAAGAACCGGTACAAGAAGTGTGAAGCATGGTACGATCTTCATGAGAAAGCCGAGCATAAAAGTTTTGAGTGATGATTTCTCTCGAGAGCTCATGATTGGGGCATGAATATAGCATTGATTTAAGCCTCCCCCAAGCTTGAGCTATGCTTTCCCTGTCACGAGGCCAAAATATATAAATAAAGTTCTGATCACGATGTACTAAATGCATAGGATAGAACTTTTGATGAAATTCCAATTTCAACCAATTGTAGCCCCAGGACCCAGTATCATCACATAGCCTATACCAAGTCAATGCCTTATCCTTCAAAGATAAAGGAAAGACTTTCTTCTTTACCTCATCCTCGGGAAAACAAGCAAGCTTAAATAAACCACAAACTTCATCTACATAGATCAGATGTAAGTCTCGATGTGAAGATCCATCTCCTGTGAAAGGATTAGCCAGCAGTGTCTCAAGCATACCGGAAGGAATTTCATAAAATATATTTTCAGTAGGTACCTAAGGTTGAGGAACAACTCCTCGTGCTTCTGTTTGTGGTGAAGATACCCCGAACAAACTCCTCAAAGGAAAAGTTTCCATAGTGACAAGTGACAATAAATTTCAGCACAGTATAAAAGTGTTTCCTTACCAATTTCCACTTACCAAAGGCGCTTCACTCTTCGGTAACGGCGCCAGAAAAGAGTCTTGATGACCCACAAGTATAGGGGATCAATCATAGTCCTTTCAATAAGTAAGAGTGTCGAACCCAACGAGGAGCAGAAGGCTCTGATGAACGGATTTCAACAAGGTAATAACTACAAGCACTGAAAGTAGCGGTAACAAGTGATTGTGTAGTGAGGTGAAACGTCGCAAGCGAAAAGTAACAAGTAACAAGTAGTAGCAATGGTGCATCAAGTGGCCCAATCCCTTTTGTAGCAAGGGACAAGCCTGAACAAAGTCTTATAGGAGGAAAAACGCTCCCGAGGACACACGGGAATTTCTGTCATGCTAGTTTCATCATGTTCATATGATTCGCGTTCGTTACTTGATAGTTTGATATGTGGTTGGACCGGCGCTTGGGTACTGCCCTTACTTGGACAAGCATCCCACTTATGATTAACCTCTCTCGCAAGCATCCGCAACTACAAAATAAGAATTAAGACAATGTTTAACCATAGCATTAAACTAGTGGATCCAAATCAGCCCCTTACGAAGCAACGCATAGACTGGGGTCTAAGCTTCTGTCACTCCAGCAACCCATCATCTACTTACTACTTCCCAATGCCTTCCTCTAGGCCGAAATATGGTGAAGTGTTATGTAGTCGATGTTCACATAACACCACTAGAGGAAAAGATAACATACAACATATCCAAATACCGAACGAATATCAAATTCACATGACTATTATCAGCATGACTTATCCCATGTCCTCAGGAACAAAAGTAACTACTCACAAAACATAATCATAATCATGATCAGAGGTGTAATGAATAGCATCAAGGATCTGAACATAAACTCTTCCACCAAGTAATCCAACTAGCATCAACTACAAAGAGTAATCAAAACTACTAGTGACCTTACAAGTACCAACCAGAGTCGTGAGACGGAGATTGGTTACAAGAGATGAACTAGGGATTGGAGAGGAGATGGTGCTGATGAAGATGCCTCCCCTCCGACGACAGGAGTGTTAGTGATGACAATGGCGACGATTTCCCCTCAGGGAGGGAAGTTTCCCCGGCAGGATCGTCCTGCCGGAGCTCTAGATTGGATCTGCTCAAGTTCCACCTCGTGGCGGCGGAGAAACCATGAAAAAGTTCCACCTCGTGGCGGCGGAGAAACCACCAAAACCCTTCATATAGCAAAAGAGGGGGGCTAGTGGGCCGTCAGGAAGCCCACAAGGTTGCCCTCCGCCACCAGGGGGTGGTGGTGGCAGGGCTTGTGGCGCCCTGGTGGCCCCCCTCCGGTACTTCTTTCGCCCAGTATTTTTTATATAATCCCAAAAAATTCCATGTAACTTTTCAGGGCATTTGGAGATGTGCAGAATAGTGGACTAAGATTTGCTCCTTTTCCAGTCCAGAATTCCAGCTGCCTCAATTCTCCCTCTTCAGAAAAACCTTGCAAAATAAGAGAGAAAAGGCATAAATATGGTACCACAAAGTAATATAATACCCCATAAAGCAATAAATATCAACATGAAATCGTGATGCAAAATGGACGTATCATTCAACTGCTTAGGATTGTTCTAGAAACCGTCGCCGTCATTCTGCTGCTGGGAGCCGCCTTGTGGAAGTTGCTGCTGAAAACCGCCCTGCGCATTATATCATTGACTATTCTGGACCTGATACTGCCCAGCGTTAGCCTACGACCCGCCCTGTGGGCCCGGGCTAGGAAAACCACGAAACGGGCTTCTCTGTGAGCCGTGTGGATCGAACTAATCCGGGGGTCCGCCATGATTGCCTCCTTCCCCGTTTTTGAGTGCTTCGGCACGAAACTCCTGCATCACATAACAGTCTTCCCAAGAACGGGTGGATGGACCTTATGCAGTGGTATGTTGTGGGCAGGGGCCCTTGAGCATCTCGTGATAGTTGTGTGGATTTTTCCCGCCGAAGCCCCTTTTCTTCTGATGCTAGTTCCCATTCCCAGTGTTAGTATTGGCAACGAAATCAGTGGCACCTTCCTGCTGCCTTTTCTTCCCTTGTCACGCGGGGTTGTAGTTGCCTCGCCCCTGGAACTGAGGGTGGACTTTGGATGACTCACCCCTCTTGGCGGTGCTGATTTTGGCATCATCCTTCCCGGGTTCTTTGGTATCGTCTGACTCAGCATACCTAGTCAGAGTGTCCATCAATTCCCCCGTGTCTTGCACCTTGCGCTTGAGTCGCCCAAGCTTCAACACAAAAGGCTCGTAGTGACAGTTTTTCTTCAAGATCAGCGCGGCCTGAGCGATCGAAATGCCATCCGATGAGTGGATCACCTCTGCAACCCGCCGCGTCCAGTGATGGGCCGACTCATCCACGCGCTGGACGCAGTGCTGCAAGTCCACGATAGTCATTGGGCGCTTGCAAGTCCCTCTGAAGTTTTTAATGAAATGTTCCTTCAACTTGGCCCAAGTGCTGATGGAATTATGCGACATGTTCTTCAGCCAAGTGCGCGTTGTCCCTTCAAGCATCATTGTAAAATACTTCGCACACACTGCCTCATTCACGTCAAGCATATCCATTGCAAGCTCGTAGCTTTCAATCCATGCCCATGGCTCTAGATCCGGTGTGTAACTGGGAACTTTGCGTGGGCCTTTGAAATCCTTCGGCATGCGCTCATTGCGAAGGGCGGGTGATAGACAAGGTATTCTGATGTTCCTACCACCTGACTCAGCCTGCATGGGGGAAGGAAACAAATAAGCCGGATAACCCTGACCCACCACGGCCTCCATCTCCATCAGGTGGGTGGCTCGTGCCGCATCCACGAGATCTTGAGCCCGTGCGTCAGGTATTCCGGATGCGTTGATTTGCGAAGGACGTCGTCGTTCAGTGCTGGACACCGCGGGTGGGTCATCATGAAGATTCCTGGTATGACTTGCTTGAGGTGTGGAGTGTAGCCGCTCGCGGCTATACGAGTACTATGCCTGTTGGACCACCGCCGTTTCAACATCTCAATGGTGCTCCTTGTCTCTACCTCGGCCGGAGAGTTTCCATGGATGGGGAGAGATTCAAGATTGTGGGTTGCTACTAGCACGTTGTCGACGGGGTTTGAAAAGTGACCCCGCGGCGTCTGAAAACGTGGTGCCTAAGCCGCTGCTGGTTGAGGTGCCTGTGGGTTAGGCGGTGGCTGAGCCGGGTCAACGCGCTGGGCGATTTGCTATGACCGGTTAGGCTCCATCCCAGGCGTATGTGGGCTATCGAAGAGTCGAGTCAGGTTCAGATCGTCCGGCAGATGATTGCGATGCCTCCTTTGGTGAATCACATCAGAAGCTCCCTGTTGTCGTTCAAGCGGCCATCCCTCAACACTTAGCCACTCTATCTCCGCGGTGATATGGGCCTGTTGGGTTGCCATCCTGGCGGCTTCACCTTCAATGTCGCGCTAGATTTTGGCCATCTCCTCCCTTAGCTTCGCTAACTCGGCGTTGACTTGTTCCTGATTCTCCGCCATCACAGTAATCGCCGTGAGTTTGGCCACCTCTGCTACCAAATCCGCCATGGCTTGAGCCGGGTCTTCCCTTATCTGCAAGCTTCTTTGTTTCCAGCACGTTCATCTGAGGGGCCGCTGCTCCCACCATGTAGATGGCGAACTTACTGTTGGGTAACGTAGCATAAATTCAAAAAAAGTTCTACGCATATTCAGATCTTCCTATGGAGAGACCAGCAACGAGAGAAGGGTGAGTGCATCTTCATACCTTTGAAGATCACTAAGTGGAAGCGTTGCTGGAACGCGGTTGATGGAGTCGTACTCGCGGTGATTCAGATTGCGGTGTGATTCCGATCTAGTGCCGAACCACGGCACGTCCGCGTTCAACACAGGTGCAACCCGTTGATGTCTCCCGCACCTTGATCCAGCAAGGAGGAGGGAGAGGTTGGGGAAGATCTCCGGCAGCACGACGACATGGTGTCGATGGAGAGACGAGATCTCCGGGCAGGGCTTCGCCAAGCAGCGGTAGAGAGGAGGAGAAAGAAGAGCAGGGCTGCGCCGAGGGAGAGGTAAAACCGTGTCTCCAAAAGCCCAAAAGTGCCCACTATATATAGGGGGCTGGAGGGGCTGTGCCCCCTTCAGGGTTTCCCTCTCCTGGGAGGGGCGTTAGCCCTAGATGGGGGGAGGTGCGGCGGCCAAGGGGGGAAGGAGGGGTGGCGCACCATTCTGGTGGGCCTTAGGCCCACCTGCGCTAGGTTTCCCCCCTCTCCCTTCTTCTTGCGCCATGGGCTGAGTGGGGGGCGCACCAGCCCACCTATGGGCTGGTGCCCTCCCGCACTTGGCCCATCTTGCCTCCCAGGGTCGTTGCCCCCTTCCGGTGGACCCCGGGGCCACCTCCGGTGGTCCTGGTGGTCCCGGTACGTTACCGGTAACGCCCGAAACACTTCCGGTGTCCGAAACCATCCGTCCTATATATCAATCTTTACCTCCGGACCATTTCAGAGCTCCTCATGACGTCCGAGATCTCATCCGGGACTCCGAACAACTTTCGATAACCTTGTAAAACAATTCCCTATAAACCTAGCGTCATCGAACCTTAAGTGTGTAGACCCTACGGGTTCGGGAGACAGGCAGACATGACCGAGACACCTCTTCGGCCAATAACCATCAGCGGGGTATGGATACCCATGGTGGATCCCACTTGCTCCATGATGATCTCATCAGATGAACCACGATGTCTAGGATTCAATCAATCCCGTATACAATTCCCTTTGTCTGCCGGTATAGAACTTGTCCGAGATTCGATCGTCGGTATACCTTTACCTTGTTCAATCTCATTACCGGTAAGTCTCTTTATTCGTTCTGTAGCACGTCATCATGTGACTAACTCCTTTAGTCACATTGAGCGCATGATGATGTTCCACCGAGTGGGCCCAGAGATACCTCTCCATCACACGGAGTGACAAATCCCGATCTCGATTCGTACCAACCCAACAGACACTTTCAGAGGTACCCGTAGTGCACCTTTATAGTCACCCAGTTACGTTGTGACGTTTGATACACCCAAAGCACACCTACGGTATCCGGGAGTTGCACAATCTCACGGTCGAAGGAAAAGACACTTGACATTAGAAAAGCTTTAGCATACGATCAATACGATCTAGTGCTACGCTTAGGATTGGGTCTTGTCCATCACATCATTCTCCCTATGATGTGATCCCATTATCAATGACATCTAATGCCCATGACCAGGAAACCATGATCATCTATGGACTAACGAGCTAGCCAACTAGAGGCTTGCTGGGGACACATTGTGATCTATTTATTCACACATGTATTACTGTTTCCTGTTAATACAATTATAGCATGAACAATAGACGATTATCATGAACTAGGAAATATGATAATAACCATTTTATTATTGCCTCTATGGCATATTTCCAACAGTCTCCCACTTGCACTAGAGTCAATAATCTAGTTACATTGTGATGTATCAAACACCCATAGAATTATGGTGTTGATCATGTGTTGCTCGTGGAAGAGGTTTAGTCAACGGGTCTGCAACATTAAGATCCGTGTGTACTTTACAAATCTCTATTACTCCACTCTGGACATGGTCCTGGATGGAGTTGTAGCGGCGTTTGATGTGCTTCGTCTTCTAGTGAAACCTGGGCTCCTTGGCTATGGCAATGGCCCCAGTGTCATCACAGAAGAGTGTCATTGGACCCGACGCGCTTGGAACCACTCCAAGGTCGGTGACGAGCTCCTTCATCCAAATTCCTTCCTGAGCCGCTTCTGAAGCAGCTATGTACTCGGCTTCACATGTAGATGCTGCCACGACTTCTTGCTTGCTGCTGGACCAGCTCGCTGCCCCACCATTCAAAACATATACGTATCCGGTATGTGACTTAGAGTCATCTAGATCTATGTTGAAGCTAGCGTCGATGTAACCCTTTATGACGAGCTCTTCGTCACCTCCATAAACAAGAAACATTTCCTTAGTCCTTTTCAGGTACTTAAGGATATTCTTGACCGCTGTCCAGTGTTCCATACCGGGATCACTTTGGTACCTCCCCACCAAACTTATGGCAAGGTTTATATCAGGTCTGGTACACAGCATGTCATACATAAGAGAGCCTACGGCTGAAGCGTAGGGGACTGAACTCATCTTCTCTCTATCTGCTGCCGTGGTCGGCGACTGAGTCTTACTCAATCCCATATCTTGCAAAACTGGAAGAACCCTTTCTTTGAGTTTTCCATATTGAACTTCTTCAATATCTTGTCAAGGTATGTACTTTGTGAAAGACCTATGAGGCGTCTCGATCTATCTCTATAGATCTTGATGCCTAATATGTATGCAGCTTCTCCAAGGTCCTTCATTGAAAAACTCTTGTTCAAATAGGCCTTTATGCTCTCCAACATCTCTATATTATTCCCCATCAATAATATGTCATCCACATACAGTATGAGGAATGCTACAGAGCTCCCACTCACTTTCTTGTACAGACAGGCTTCTCCATAAACCTGTATGAACCCAAACGCTTTAATAACCTCATTAAAGCGAATGTTCCAACTCCGAGATGCTTGCACCAACCCATAGATGGAGCGCTGGAGCTTGCACACTTTGTTAGCACCCTTAGGGTCAACAAAACCTTCTGGTTGCATCATATACAACTCTTCCTTAAGGTTCCCGTTAAGGAACGCTGTTTTGACGTCCATTTGCCAAATTTCATAATCATAAAAGGCGGCAATTGCTAACATGATTCAGACTGATTTTAGCTTCACTACGGGAGAGAAAGTCTCTTCATAGTCAATTCCATGAATTTGTCGAAAACCCTTTGCGACAAGTCGAGATTTATAAACAGTTACATTACCGTTCACATCAGTCTTCTTCTTGAAGATCCATTTATTTTCTATGGCTCCCCAGTCATCGGGCAAGTCCACCAAAGTCCATACTTTGTTCTCATACATGGATCCTATCTCAGATTTCATAGCTTCAAGCCATTTGTTGGAATCCGGGCCCGCCATCGCTTCTTCATAGTTCGAAGGTTCATCGTTGTCTAACAACATGATTTCCATTACAGAGTTGCCGTACCACTCTGGTGCGGAGCGTACCCTTGTGGACCTTCGCGGCTTAGTAGTAACTTGATCCGAAGCTTCATGATCATTATCATTAACTTCCTCTTCAGTTGGTGTAGGCGCCACAGGAACAACTTCCCGTGCTGCGCTACTATCCTGTTCGAGAGGGGGTGTAATTACCTCATCAAGTTCTACCTTCCTCCCACTTACTTCTTTCGAGAGAAACTCTTTCTCTAGAAAGGATCCATTCTTGGCAACAAAGGTTTTAGCTTCGGATCTAAGATAGAAGTTATACCCAATAGTTTCCTTAGGGTATCCTATGAATACGCATTTCCCCGCTTTGGGTTCCAACTTTTCTGGTTGAAGTTTCTTCACATAAGCATCGCAACCCCAAACTTTAAGAAACGACAACTTAGGTTTCGTGCCAAACCATAGTTCATACGGTGTCGTCTCAACGGAGTTATACGGTGCCCTATTTAAAGTGAATGTTGCAGTTTCTAATGTGTATCCCCAAAATGATAGCGGTAAGTCGGTAAGAGACATCATAGATGGTACCATATCTAATAAAGTGCGATTACAACGTTCAGGCACTCCGTTGCGTTGCGGTGTGCCAGGCGGCATCAGTTGTGAAACGATTCCACACTTCCTTAGGTGTGTGCCAAACTCGTGACTCAAATATTCTCCTCCATGATCAGATCGTAGACATTTAATTTTTCTGTCACGTTGGTTCTCAACCTCACTCTGAAATTCCTTGAACTTTTCAAACGTCTCAGATTTGTGCTTCATCAAGTAGATATACCCATACCTACTCAAATCATCGGTGAGAGTGAGAACATAACGATAGCCACCGCGAGCTTCAACGTTCATGGGTCCACACACATCAATATGTATTATTTCCAATAAGTTGGTTGCTCTCTCCATTATTCCTGAGAATGGAGTCTTAGTCATCTTTCCCATGAGGCACGGTTCGCACGTGTCAAACGATTCAAAGTCAAGAGACTATAATAGTCCATCAGTATGGAGCTTCTTCATGCGCTTAACGCCGATATGACCAAGGCGGCAGTGCCACAAGTATGTGGGACTATCGTTATCAACTTTACATATTTTGGTACTCACACGATGAATATGCGTAACATCACGATCAAGATTCATCAGGAATAAACCATTCACCAGCGGAGGATGACCATAAAACATATCACTCATATAAATAGAACAACCATTATTCTCTGACTTAAATGAGTAGCCGTCTCGCATTAAGCAAGGCCCTGATACAATATTCATGCTCAGAGCTGGTACTAAATAACAGTTATTAAGGTTTAAAACTAATCCCGACGATAGATGTAGAGGTAGCGTGCCAACGGCGATCACATCGACCTTGGATCCATTCCCGACGCGCATCGTCACCTCGTCCTTGGCCAGTCTCCGCTTATTCCGCAGTTCTTGCTTTGAGTTGCGAATGTGAGCAACAGCACCGGTATCAAATACCCAGGAGCTACTACGAGCGCTGGTAAGGTACACATCAATAACATGTATATCGCATATACCTTTAACGTTGCCGGCCTTCTTGTCCGCTAAGTATTTGGGGCGGTTCCGCTTCCAGTGACCCTTTCGCTTGCAATAGAAGCACTCAGTCTCAGGCTTGGGTCCATTCTTTTTCTTCTTCCCGGCATCTGGCTTACCGGGCGCGACTATGGCTTTGCCGTCTTTCTTGAAGTTCTTCTTACCCTTGCCCTTCTTGAAACTAGTGGTCTTGTTGACCATCAACACTTGATGCTCTTTCTTGATTTCTACTTCTGCAGACTTGAGCATCGAGTACAACTTGGGAATAGTCTTCTCCATCCCTTGCATGTTGTAGTTCAGCACAAAACCTTTGTAGCTTGGTGGGAGAGACTGGAGGATTCTATCAATTATAGCATCATCCGGAAGTTCGACTCCAATTGAAGTCAGACGACCGTGTAACCCAGACATTTTGAGTATGTGCTCACTGACAGAACTGTTCTCCTCCATCTTACAGCTAAAGAACTTGTCGGAGACTTCATATCTCTCGACACGGGCATGAGCTTGAAAAACTAGCTTCAGCTCTTGGAACATCTCATATGCACCGTGTTGCTCAAAACGCCTTTGTAGCCCCGTTTCTAAACTGTATAGCATGCCACACCTAACCAGAGAGTAGTCATCACTCCGTGTTTGCCAGACGTTCAGAATGTCCTGGGCTGCTGCGGGAGCGGGAGGGTCACCAAGCGGTGCATCAAGGACATAAGCCTTTTTAGCTGCTTCAAGGATGAGCTTCAAGTTGCGAACCCAGTCCGCATAGTTGCTACCATCATCTTTCAGCTTGTTTTTCTCTAGGAATGCGTTGAAATTGAGGTTGATGTTGGCCATCTACAATATTTGTAAAGACAACTTTTAGACTAAGTTCATGACAATTAAGTTCATTTAATCAAATTAAGTATGAACTCCCACTTAAATCGACATCCCTCTAGTCATCTAAGTGATCCATGATCCATGTTGACTAACCCGTGTCCGATCATCACGTGAGACGGACTAGTCACCATGGTGAGCAACTTCATGCTGATCGTATTCAACCATACGACTCATGTTCGACCTTTCGGTCTCTTGTATTCGAGGTCATGTCTGTACATGCTAAGCTCGTCGAGTCAACCTAGGTGTTTCGCGTGTGTAAATCTGGCTTACACCCGTTGTATGTGAACGTTAGAATCTATCACACCCGATCATCACGTGGTGCTTCGAGACAACGATCCTTTGCAACGGTGCACACTTAAGAGAATACATTCTCGAAATTTTAAGAGGGATCATCTTATTATGCTACCGTCGTTCTAAGCAATAAGATGAAAAACATTATAAACATCACAATGCAATCATATAGTGACATGATATGGCCATTATCATCTTTGGTCTTTCGATCTCCATCTTCAGGCATCGCATGATCATCATCGTCACCGGCGTGACACCATGATCTCCATCATCATAATCTCCATCATCGTGTCTCCATGAAGTCGTCGTGCCAACTACTACTATCACTACTACTATAGCTAACCGTTAGTAATGAAGTAAAAGTAGTAAGCACATGGCGTTGCATCTCATACAATAAATTAAGACAACTCCTATGGCTCCTGCCGGTTGTCATACTCATCGACATGCAAGTCTTGAAACCTATTACAATAACATGATCATCTCATACATCATTCACGCAACATCACAACTTTGGCCATATCACATCACATGTCAAACCCTGCAAAAACAAGTTAGACGTCCTCTAATTGTTGTTGCAAGTTTTACGTGGCTGATTTGGGTTTCTAGCAAGAACGCCTTCTTACCTACGTGACAGCCACAACGATGATATGCCAAAGCTATTTACCCTTCGTAAGGACCCTTTTCATCAAATCCAATCCGACTAGAGTGGGAGAGATAGACACCCGCTAGCCACCTTTATGCACGGTGTGCATGTCTGTCTGTGGAACCAGTCTCACGTAAGCGTACGTGTAAGGTCGGTCCGGGCCGCTTCATCCCACAATACCGCCGGAAAAGAATAAGAATAGTAGCGGAAAGCAATTGACAAATCATCGCCCACAACCTTTTGTGTTCTACTCGTGCATAGAATCTACGGATAGAAAACCTGGCTGGGATGCCACTGTTGGGTAAGGTAGCATAAATTAAAAAAATCTACGCATATTCAGATCTTCCTATGGAGAGACCAGCAACGAGAGAAGGGTGAGTGCATCTTCATACCTTTGAAGATCGCTAAGCGGAAGCATTGCTAGAACATGGTTGATGGAGTCGTACACGCGGCAATTCAGATCACGGTGTGATTCCGATCTAGTGCCGAACCACGGCACCTCCGCGTTCAACACACGTGTAGCCCGGTGACCTCTCCCGAACCTTGATCCATTAAGGAGGAGGGAGAGGTTGGGTAATATCTCCGGCAACACGACGGCGTGGTGTGGATGGAGAGATGAGGTCTCCCGGCAAGGCTTCGCCAAGCACCGGCAGAGAGGAGGAGAAAGAAGAACACGGCTGCGCCGAGGGAGAGGTAAAACTCTGTCTCCAAAATCCCAAAAGTGCCCACTATATATAGGGGGAGGGAGGGGCTGCGCCCCCTTGAGGGTTTCCCTCTCCTGGGAGGGGCGGCAGCCCTAGATGGGGGGAGGTGCGGCGGCCAAGGGGGGAAGGAGGGGTGGCGGACCCTTCCGGTGGGCCTTAGGCCCACCTGCGCTAGGGTCCCCCCCTCTCCCTTCTTCTTGCGCCATGGGATGAGTGGGGGGGGGCGCTCCAGCCCACCTAGGGGCTGGTTCCCTCCCGCACTTGGCCCATCTAGCCTCCTGGGGTCGTTTCCCCCTTCCGGTGGACCCCCGGGGCCACCTCCGGTGGTCCCGGTACGTTACCGGTAACGCCCGAAACACTTCCGGTGTCGGAAACCATCCGTCCTATATATCAATCTTTACCTCCGGACCATTCCGGAGCTCCTCGTGACGTCCGGGATCTCATCCGGGACTCCAAACAACTTTCGATAACCTCGTATAACAATTCCCTATAACCCTAGCATCATCGAACCTTAAGTGTGTAGACCCTACGGGTTTGGGAGACAGGCACACATGACCGAGACACCTCTCCGGCCAATAACCATCAACGGGGTCTGGATACCCATGGTGGCTCCCACTTGCTCCACGATGATCTCATCGGATGAACCACGATGTCTAGGATTCAATCAATCCCGTATACAATTCCCTTTGTCCGAGATTCGATTGTCGGTATACCTATACCTTGTTCAATCTCGTTACCGGTAAGTATCTTTACTCGTTCCGTAGCACATCATCGTGTGACTAACTCCTTTAGTCACATTGAGCTCATGATGATGTTCCACCGAGTGGGCCCAGAGTTCCCTCTCCGTCACACGGAGTGACAAATCCCGATCTCGAGTCGTACCAACCCAACAGACACTTTCAGAGGTACTCTATTTATTCACACATGTATTACTGTTTCCTGTTAATACAATTATAGCACGAACAATAGACGATTATCATGAACAAGGAAATATGATAATTACCATTTTATTATTGCCTCTAGGGCATATTCCCAACACTTACGATGGGGTCCTTCAATGTCCTCGCAAATTGCCACCTCGGGCAATCCCCCGAGCTGTCCTTCATGGAGAGGATAGATTGAATCTGTGTCTCCCATGGATGACTCGTCATCCGAGTTGACAGGTGTCATGGTTTTATCACGACAGATGTCTTCGTGGAAGGACTTAAAGATGGAGCCATCGCACCTTAGTGGCGACTCGAAGGGGGTGAGCGAAAGCGAGACTCAGATTTACCCAGGTTCGGCCCCTCGTGTGGAGGTAAAAGCCTACGTCCTCCTCTGTGTGGATTAATGATGTTTTCGATTACAAGGAGGGCTTAACTCGCTTGACCTAGCTCTCGATTATCTCTAACTCGCCTGACCTTCCCCCGGGACCCGCCTTTATATACAAGTCGAGACCCTAGGGTTTACAAGAGTCCTGGCCATGCTATCCATCGTAGCTTTCCCAATCTCTAATTCGCCGAGTCTTCCAAGATTGGGAACTCCTTTGGTAGTTTATCAACTGCATAATCTCTCGAACCGCCATCTGGCTCTCGGGCCAAGGGTCGCACTCCTAACGTTGAGTCGCCCCTTTAATGACCCGGCACACCAAGGGCGGGTTAACCGCAGGTAATATCCCCAATATCAGGCCCCAGATTGTCTTGAATTCATTCACGTCAATAAACCTTCACCCACTTGGGGCGACTCATACCATCTTTGCTTTTCGATGAACAATAAGTTGCCATTCGTTGTGAATTTATTTGACCCGCCGAGTAATCTTGGATGACATCATCTTATCCCCTTAACCCCGGGGCTTTTAATGCCATAACCACCCAATGGATCTTTTGCTCCGTATTCACTTATCCCAAAACCTAGTCGCCATCATTGTAGATTCTGACTTGTCGCCTCGATCTCCGCTCTGACCACCTCGATTCCCGCTCTGGCCGCCTCCATTCCTGTTCTGGCCCTTTAATAACCTCAAGGGGAATGGGGGGCATCTTCACCTACCCCCGCCTCGGCCTCCTCTTGACCTTCGTCTTCGTTGCGCCCTTCGTCTTCCTCGTGCCAACACTCCGGCTTCCTCGCGCTAGTACCCGAAGCTCCATCGCCACCGCGGGTTCTCGAGCGTCTTCAAGTCAACAAGAGGTGCGAAGTCTTGTGCATCCGTCTCCAACACCGTCTCCTTCCTGAGGTAAACACATTTCCCCATTAGGGTTAGACTGAGAAATGCCATTGTCGTTGCCCCGGGAAGCTAGCTTTGAATCACAACAGATGCCCTTTTCTGCTTCAGACCTGCTTCATAGCGATAGATTTTGCAGTAGCAAACCGCGGCCACCTTATCGCATCTTTCTGTTACCTCAAGTTCTTGCACCGTAGATCCAGGCAACAGTACCGTCGCCCTGTTCGTAGATCTGCAATTCATTCCTTGTTTTTTAGAAACATGTTTGTCCATCTTCCGGGAATATCCCTAAGGAAAAGAGACCCTTGACCCGCTGTTCAGCTTCTTGCTCCACAACGACTTAGACTTACCGCCGTAGCTATGCCCCCTCTTTTCCGGTTGAGGGGCGAGTCGTAATACTTTAAAGTTGTTCCCATGAATCGCCCAATTAGCAAGTTAGAATGCCTGTTCACTCATGTTTCGTCACCTACTGGCGAGTCACCAAACCCTTCTCAAACACATTGTAGACCCCAACTAGCGAGTTAACACACTTCATGGTCCTTACTGAACCGCCTTGTACTCCTCTTTTTTGTAGTCATGGTTGTCATTTCGAAGTGCAATTGGTTACCAACCAAAATTGATGATGCCACTCTCGAAAAATTTGTTAAGTCAGATCATCTTGACAGTAAGGAAATCATTGGTTGGAGAACCGCCCCGGGCGAGTTGATCCCTAACCCTGCCGATGGAGAAGTAGTCATTTTCACCGACTAACTGGAACGAGGTTTTAAGTCGCCCGGGTCAAAAAAATTCCGAGACGTCTTGCATTTCCTCAACGTCCATCCTCAAGACCTAGGACCCAACTCCATCAGCAATATTTGCAACTTCCAAGTGTTTTGTGAAGTATATCTGCAAAGAGAGCCCACAATTCCTTTGTTTTGGAACTTCTTTCATTTGAATCGCCCAACTGAATTTACCAACGGACCCAATCATTAACTTGGAGGAGTCAACATCCAGAGACGCCGTGAGCGCGGGTTTCCATCAATCCTTCTGCCCAACCATCCCAAAGGCTGGGCCAAGTCATGGTTTTATTGCCGCGACACCTCTCCACCTGGCGAGAACCCACTTCCCTGTTTCAGAGAGGATCGCCTGCCTATGGACTTCAAACTGCCCGAGAAGCTCACAGAAGAAGAAGAATCTGAATTTATCCCCATCTTCTCCGAGTTACGGTCTTTAACCAAAAACGGGCTCATTGGGATTGATTTGTTCCGCTTCTGGGTGGAATGGAACATTCTTCCCTTGAGTCACCGGGACGGGTTAATGTGTGAATATGATGGCAAGGTGAACCATCCATAGTGGTTCCAACACAAAAAACTCGCACAGAGCGATATTGTTGGAATAATCAAGAATCTAACCGGCGAGCCTTTGGAAGAATGCGTCAAAATCGGGCTCAAGGCCTTCTGCCGTTCCAACCCAGCTCCACCAGTAAGAGTCTAAGCCGCCTTCCTTTTCCTTATAAATACACTTGCCAAATGCTTCTGGGTTTGAAATTTACTTCTGTTCATCAGAAAGACGATCCCTTTTGGCGAAGGGGTCCAAAAGTGACAGCCTAGAAGAACACCAAACCACCGCCAAAGAAAGAAAAAGAAAGCACGCAAAGGCAAAGCTGCCGCCAAAGATTCATCTGTTGTCAGCGATTCACGAGCTGTCGAAGAGCAATGAGAGGTAAAACCTCCCCTTTACTTATCACTCTTATATTCCGACTCATGCTTATACCATGTGTCTTTATGTGTAGGGCGAAGACAACGAGAGCCAAGATGATGCGGTTGAGGTAATTTCTATTTCTTTCGACTCACCTTCCCCTTTTCCTAGACCAGCTAGACGGATCTGTGGGAAAGTCCCAATGTCTCATCCATATGCTTATATGGACCCTGATTTTCTTTTGAATAAGGCAAGATACACTACCAAGCGCAAAACCCGGAGTCACTCTGGCGACTTAATTTCCGGGCTGCCTGAGAAGACAACCGGTCGGAAGCGCACAGGCGAGGTACACTTTTATTTAATCATACTCTTCCTTGTGGAAAATACGGTTCACAACTTCCTTAGCCTACAAGCCTTTATTCTGTCAGACTTCCCCCCTTCATCTGGAGACTCGGCCATGTCAGCTCTCCTGCCAATGATTCGTGTGCAAGGGTGAGTGTCTTTGTTAACTATCTTTCTTCTAAATAATGGTATGCGCCTTAATCTTGGTGCCCTTATCTAAGAGCACAAGCGAAGAAAAGAAAAACTGGCGACTTACCTTCTGCTCCTAAGACGACTGAGGCCTTTGGCATGAGCGCCTGTGTCCCAGAGCTTGATGACGACCAAGCGACAGCCCATGATATTCCTGTGGATGATATCCCCGATGTCCGGGATGACTCATCCGTCATTTTAAAGGAAACTGCTGACCAGGTTAACCCGCCAAGTCCTCTCAAGGCGACTGAAGATCCGGATGCCGTCATAATCACCGGCACTAGCTACTCCGCACCTTCGGCGGCGGTGTTATCCAAGCACACTTCAAAGGAACGTCATCCTTCCACCGATCAGGACGTCAGTATGTTCAAGCTCCCCCCAGTATGAGAAGTTGGAATTTGACCAACTCTGCTATGGCTTTGCAAGTCGCCTAGAGACGAGTTATGAAATGAACAAAAGCTTGATTCACCTGATGAAAGTTAAGCATGAGGTATGTCTATTTAAGTATTCTCTTCCAGCCATTAGCCTTCCAAGGGCCGGGTCATCTTGTGAAAGATGTGCCGGGTCTTGTGTATAAAAATCTTCAACCTGTAGCCCATAAGGGCCGAGTCATCTTTTGAAAGATGAGTCGGGTCTTGTGTATAGTTAAAATCTTCAACCTGTAGACCCCAAGGGCCGGTCATCTTTTGAAAGATGAGTCGGGTCTTGAATTTAGTTAGAAATCTTCAACCTGTAGCCCCCAAGGGCCGGGTCATCCTTTAAAAGATGAGCCGGGTCTTGTGTATAGTTAAAATCTTCAACCTGTAGCCCCCAAGGGCCGGGTCATCTTTTGAAAGATGAACCGGGTCTTGAATTTAGTTAAAAATCTTCAACCTATAACCCCCAAGGGCCGGGTCATCTTTTCAAAGATGAGCCGGGTCTTGAATATAGTTAAAATCTTCAACCTGTTGCCCCCAAGGGCCGGGTCATATTTTGAAAGATGAGCCGGGTCTTGAATTTAGTTAAAAATCTTCAACCTGTAGCCCCAAGGGCCGGGTCATCTTTTGAAAGATGAGCCGGGTCTTGAATTTTGTATGACTTTGAATAAAATCATACATTAGCCCCCATGTTTCAGGATATATTGCTTGCAATAATTTTGAAACTTGTCTCCCCAAACTTTGTTTTGCAGGAACCTATGACCCAGTCTGAGTCAGCTTTAGCCGACTTAAGGAAAAATCTAGTTGAACAACAAAATGTCCGATCTGAGTCGGAAAGGAAATATCACTTGGTTCTGGCTGAACTGGATAGAATGAAAGCTGGTCATCAAAAACTGGAGAAGAAAGCCAAATCTGACCAAGCCGCCATCCTAAAGCGTGCTGAGCAGGCCGAAGGAAAACTAGAAGCCGCACAACACAAGAGCTTTCCGGCTTGAAAAAACACATCTCCAACATGACGGTAGCCATGTTTGGTAAGGATTAACCCCTGCTTTCTAAGTAAATAAGTCTAATCTTCCAAAGCTATCAAACACTGATGTGTCCTTTGTAGGTTCACGAGCCGGCAATCTCCCAGATGACTGTATGCTAAAGCTAAAGGCTATGCACACCTTCACCGAGCAGTTATACACACGGGGCGTGCTGACAATTAAAGCGGTGATAGGCAGCGAAGAGCTAGTGAAATCCATCAAGAACATGCTCAGCTATCTGTCCGCATTGCCTCCTCAAATAGAGGAACTGAAAATATCAGCCGCCCGGAAGGGAGTCCTGAACACCCTAAGCTGGTGTCTAGCCTATGCTCCAGAGCTGAAACCAGAGGAAGTGGCCGCGGGCTATCCTGAACTGAAGGACGACGGGTCAGAGTTCACTGAGGATGATTACCACCGAGTGATCAAGGAATCCCGCTTCTCAGCGACTCAGCTGGCAGCCGGGTTGGATTTGAATAAATACCAGCCGCATATGATGAGAAGAACAAGATGGTGACTCCTCCTTCGTACGAAATTACTAGCTTGGCTCCTCGTCGTCCCAAGAATCCTTTTGACCTTGACATGGATCTATCCCTCTTCCTTGATGATGAAAATGAGTTCGTTGCCTTATCCAAGTGTAACTGGAAACTTGGCGACTTACAAATTGAAGTTGCCGAGAGCTCAAGGCAAGGTGAACCGGAGGCGACTTGAGAATTCTCTTCTTCATAGGGGGATGACACCCGACTTGGCCATGCGAGCCATGTAATATCTTGTTAGATTTTGTGGGGAAACAATTGGTCACTAGTGCCTTTTAATTGGCCTTCCTGAAACACTTATTCCTTCAATCTATGCATGAATCGCCTTTAATGTTGATAATCAAAGGAGTGTCACAGTTTGACATAAAAGCCTTCCTCCTGTGTGTCAGGAAAACGTAAGCCGACTCAGTGAGCTATGGTAAAGAATAGACCAGCCCCCGGGTTATGGCAAAGAGTAGTTGAAAACTGGCCCAACGAGTCATGGCGAGTTATAAATAAAAACCGACTCGAAGATATTATGAAACCTTGTGATCGTGTGAGCAAGAAATAAAATTCTTCGGCTCAATGAGCCGCGACATGACAAGGCGAGTTTGCAAAACTCTAGTGTTCCCCTTTGAAGGCTTTTGCAACAGCCTTGTTTTTTTAGACCGGCTGATCATGCGCGAGTCAAGCTTCGGTGAAGCAGGTTCAATGAACAAATGGTTTCTCTATTCTCCATGTGTGGCTCCCGCCGGTACCTTTTATGTTTTAACCAAGGCGATTTCAAGGTCCAACTGACGGATTGACTCGCCCAGAGTACATAGGTCCATGTGGCGACTTGTCCAACACATAGTCTAGTATAACCATTTGTAATGCGGTAATTTTTCGCTAGCCAAGAGGGTATTCAGACTGAACTCAGTGAGTGGAAGCCCCCAAGTAACCTATGATTTAGGAAAAGTCGGGCATAGGATCGCAGAAGCGTGTACACTCTTACTGCAAAACGACTTGGGAACTGTTAGCCCCCAAGTAAGCCGGCTTAATTATCAAAATCATATAAGGCGCATATGTTTGAACCGTGCTCGTGGCGAGTGGTCCTCTTTGGCTTTATCAAGGCCCAGTTTTGTAATAAGTACAACATGTCGACTTAAGCTCTTTGGTTTGATAGCGTCCATGTTTGGACGACTTATAGAACAATAAAGACTCATGCTTTCAAAGCTGAAACGGCAAAGGACCCCGAAGTTCGTGGGTGCCGACTTTATTGCTTTCACAAATGATGAATAACAATTTTCTGAAATTCAAAAAAAAGGAGCCCATGGCTCTAAGTGTAGTAAGGCCGCAGGTGGGCTATGTTCAAGGGGCGAGTTGTCTCAACCTCTGTAGTTGGCCGATCTGGGCGAAGATCCACCAAGTAGTATGAGCCGTTTCGAAGATTCTTGCTGATGACAAATGGTCCTTCCCATGGAGGCGATAATTTGTGCATGCCACTGTGATCTTGAATCAAACGAAGCACCAAGTCGCCCTCTTGAAATGTCCGACTCTTGACTCGGCGGCTCTGGTAGCGTCGCAAGTCTTGTTGGTAGATCGCTGATCGTGACGCGGCCAAGTCACGTTCCTCCTCCAAAGCATCCAACGAGTATTGTCGTGCCAGCTCGTTGGCCTGTTCCACATAGGCGGCGACTGGCGGTGAATCGTGTCTGATGTCACTTTGTAACACCGCTCCTGCCCCGTCGACCAAAAAGAAGGGAGTAAAACCTGTGGAGCGATTTGGAGTTGTCCTGATGCTCCATAATACCGAGGGCAATTCTTCCACCCAACACCCTGGAGTACATTCCAAAGGTACCATGAGTCGAGGCTTAATTCTCCACAATAATTCCTGATTCGCCCTTTCCGCCTGCCCATTAGACCCGGGATGTGCAACCGCGGAGACGTCAAGCCGTATATGCTCTCGTGAACAAAACTCTTGCATCTCACCCTTGGATAGATTAGTACCATTGTCAGTAATGATACTATGAGGGTATCCAAATCGGAAAATTAATTTTTTCAAGAATTTCACAGCCGTGTCTGCATCACAGCTACGAACAGGCTCTGCCTCAACTCACTTGGTAAACATATCAACCGCCACCAATAGGTCAGTCTTTTTATTGGATGACATTTTGAAAGGGCCAATCATGTCAAGCCCCGAGACTGCAAACAACCAAGTGATTGGTATCATCCGCAATTCCTGAGCCGACACGTGCATCTGACGTCCAAATTTTTGGCAGCCATCACATCGGCGAACAATCTCTTCTGCGTCTGCATGAGCCGTCAGCCAATAGAACCCATGTCTGAAGGCTTTAGAAACCGAGGATCGTGACCTAGCATGATGACCCCAGTCGCCTGCGTGAATCTCATTAAGGATCATACATCCTTCTTCAGGAGAGACGCACCTTTGAAATACCCCTGAGGTGCTTCGTTTGTGCAACTTGTCGTTGTGTATGACCATGGATTTACACCGACAGACGATTTGGCGAGCCAATAACTCATCGGCAGGTAACTTGCCTCTAGTGAGATATGCCACATAAGGAGCCGCCCAATCCGGAGTAGCATGAAGAGCTGCCACGGGTTGAGACTCGGGGTCCGGCACCGCCAAGTCTTCCTCTGAAAGTTGTCTCACCGAGGGGTTATGTAATATATCCAAAAAGACATTAGGAGGAACTGGCTTACGTTGTGAACCGAGACGGGAAAGAGGGTCCGTTGCTTCATTAAGTCACCGGTTGATGTGATCCACTTGATAACCATGGAAATGACCCGCCACATCTGACACAACTCGTTCGTAAGCCGCCATCAAAGGGTCTCTTGAATCCTAGGTGCCAGAAACCTGTTGTGCCACCAAATCTGAGTCGCCCACACATCTGACTCGCGTTAGGTTCATCTCTTTGGCGAGTCGCAACCCATGGAGCACGGCTTCATATTCTACTGCATTATTGGTACATGGGAACATGAGCCGAAGGACATAGCAAAACTTGTCACCTTGAGGCGAAGTTATCATGACGCCAGCCCCCGAGCCCTCCAATTGCCTGGATCCATCGAAATAGATGGTCCAATAAGTATGATCAGGCCTATACTCTGGGATCTGTAACTCGGTGCAATCATTGATGAAGTCCACGAGTGCTTGAGACTTGATGGCCATCCGGGGCGTATACCACAGATGATGGGGCCCCAACTCGGTGGCCCACTTAGTAATCCGTTCGGTTGCCTCTCGATTCTGTATGATGTCGCCAAGGGGGGCAGAGCTGACGACCATGATTGGATGTTCCTGGAAGTAGTGCTTCAGCTTTCGACTTTCCATAAACACCCCAAAAACCAGCTTCTGCCAATGCGGGTAACGTTGCTTGGAGAGGGTTAGCACCTCACTGACAAAATACACCGGCCGTTGGACCGAATAGTCCTTTCCTTCTTCCTTCCCCTCGACAACCACTGCCACGCTAACTGCCTTGGAATTGGCCGCGATGTACAAGAGCATAGGTTCCTTGTCCGTCGGAGCCGCCAACACTGGCGGGTTAACTAATTGCCGCTTAAAGGCTTCAAAAGCTTCGTTGGCTTCGTCCGTCTATACGAAACGATCAGTTTTCTTGAGCAACTGATAGAGAGGGATGGCCTTCTCCCCGAGTCGACTTAGAAAGCGGCTCAGAGCTGCGATTCGACCCGCCATGCACTGGACTTGGTTAACGTTGGCCGGTTTCCGCAGCGAAGTAATTGCTTCGATTTTGTCTGGGTTAGCTTCAATGCCACGTTCCGACACTAAAAAGCCTAATAACTTCCCTACACGAACACCAAACACACACTTGGTGGGATTAAGCCTCATCTGGTAAACGCGCAGGTTGTCAAAGGTTTCCTTGAGATCCTCCAAGAGCGACTCCTTCCGTCGAGATCTGACCACGATGTCATCAACGTAAGCATGGACATTACGACCGATCTGGTTGTGCAAACAATTTTGGATGCAACGCTCATAAGTCGCCCCCGTACTCTTGAGCCCGAACGACATAGACACGTAACAGAAAGCTCCGAAGGGGGTTATGAAGGATGTCTTCTCCTGTTCTGCCACCGCCATCTTGATCTTATGGTATCCTAAATAAGCATCCAAGAAACACAAACGCTCACAACCAGCCATCGTGTCAATAATTTGATCAATGCAGGGAAGGGCGAAGGGATCCTTCGAACAGACTTTGTTGAGGTCAGTGTAGTCGATGCACATGCAGAAAGTGTCATTCTTTTTAAGCACCAGGACTGGGTTAGCCATCCATTCAGGATGGAAAACCTCGATGATAAACCCGGCGGCCAAAAGCCGGGCGACTTCCTCTCCGATCGCCTTACGACGCTCTTCATTAAACCTACGAACGTACTGTCGAACTGGCTTAAGTTTGGGGTCAGTATTAAGATGGTGCTCAACGAATTCTCTTGGTACACCTGGCATATCGGAAGGTTTCCATGCAAAGATGTCCCGATTCTCACAAATGAATTCGATGAGCGTGCTTTCCTATTTGGATCCAGACCCGCCCCAATAGTGAACTGCTTGGTGGAGTCGCCACGCGTGAAGTCTATGACCTTGGTATCGTCCGTCGTCTTAAACTTGAGGGGCGGCTCGGAGTCGATGGTTGGCTTCTTGAGCGGCGTCATGTTTGCCAGGTCAACATTAGCTTGGTGAAACTTGAGCTCTTGGGCCGCGCAAGCCGACTCGGCGTAAGCTACGTCTCCTTCTTCACATTCTTGAGATATTTTCATGTCTCCGCTGATGGTAATAGGTCCCTTAGGGCCAGGCATCTTGATTTTGAGATAACATAACATGGGCGGGCCATGAATCGGGCATACGCTGACCTTCCAAACAAAGCATGGTAGGGGCTCTTGATTTTGACCACCTCGAACAGGAGAGACTCGCTCATGTAATTGGACTCTGTGCCAAAGGCCACGCTAGGTTTAATCCGCCCAATTGGATACGCCGACTTACCGGGGATGATGCCGTGGAAGACCGTGGACGATGGCATCAAACCTTTCTCCAAGAGGTTCATCCGTCGGAAGGTATCAAAGTATAAGATGTTAATGCTGCTGCCACCATCCATGAGGACCTTGGAAAGGGTGTACCCCCTGACTTGGGGAGCCACGACCAAAGCCGAGTCGCCAGGGTTATCTACTCGGGGTGGGTGGTCTTCCCTGCTCTAGGTTATGGGCTGCTTAGACCAGTGAAGGTATCGGGGGAGCGCCGGCTCGGCCACGCTAAAGGTTCTATGTTTCACCTTATGATCCCGCTTGGAGGTACTGGTGGTGAACACATGATATTACCCGATGTTCAATTTCTTAGGGTTATTCTGAAACCCGCCACGATCTTCCTGTCGCTGGGAATCTCCTTGCGGGGGTGGTTGCTGGAACACTCCCGGCGGGTTGTACTACTGATTGTGAACTTGGTATTGCCCAACGTTGGGTTGCGATCCTCCCTGTGGTCCCGGGCTAGGAAAGCCCCTGAATGGGATCTGGCGTGTCCCAGGAGCGCCGGGCTGCTCCTGTCGCTGACCCTGATCACCGCCCTGACCTCTTCTGAGCGCCTCGGCCCGAAATTCCTGCATCACGTAGCAATCCTCCCAAGAGTGAGTCGTCGGTCCCTCCACCGTGGCACGCTGCGGACAAGGGCTTTGAGCATCCCGTGATAGTTGCACGGTTTCTTCCCACTGAAGCCCTGCTTCTTTTGGCGCGGGTTTCCGTTGCCAGTATTGGTATTAGCGACAAAATCTGTAGGACCTTCCTGTTGTGTCCTTATAACCCACAAGTATAGGGGATTGCAACAGTTTTCGAGGGTAGAGTATTCAACCCAAATTTGTTGATTCGACACAAGGGGAAGCAAAAGAATATTCTCGAGTATTAGCAGTTGAGTTGTCAATTCAACCACACCTGAAAGACTTAGTATCTGCAGCAAAGTTTTAGCAGCAAAGTATTGTGATAGCAACGGTAGCAACAATAACAGTAACAGCAGTGACAATAGTAGCGGTAACAGTAGCAGCAGTGACAGCAGTAGCGGCAAAGTAACGTAGCAAGGACCAGTAGGAAAAACTCGTAGGCATTGGATCGGTGATGTATAATTATACCGGATGACATTCATCATGCAACAGTTATAACACGGGGAGATATGTAACTAGCTCTAGTTCATCAATGTAATGTAGGCATGTATTCCGTATATAGTCATACGTGCTTATGAAAAGAACTTGCATGACATCTATTGTCCATCCCTCCCGTGGCAACGGGGTCCTAATGGAAACTATAGGATATTAAGGTTCTCCTTTTAATAGAGAACCGGAACAAAGCACTAGTACTAGGTGAATACATGAATTCCTCATACTATGGTCATCTCCGTGAGTGGTTCCGGCTATTGTCACTCCAGGGTTGCCGGGTGATAACACATAGTAGGTGACTACAACTTGCAAGATAGGATCAAGAACACACATATATTGATGAAAACATAATAGGTTTAGATCTGAAATCATGGAACTCGGGCCCTAGTGACAAGCATTAAGCACAGAAAAGTAGTAGCAACATCAATCTCAGAACATAGTGGATACTAGGGATCAATCCCCATCAAAACTAACTCGATTACATGATAGATCTCATCCAACCCATCACCATCCAGCAAGCCTACGGTGAGATTACTCACGAGCGATGAAGAGAACCATGGAATTGGCAATGAAGGATGGTTGGTGATGACGTAGGCGACGATCTCCCCTCTCCGGAGCCCAGAACGAACTCCAGATCTACCCTACAGAGGAAGAACAGGTGGTGGTGGCGACTCCATATCGTAAAACGCGATGAAATCTTCTCTCTGATTTTTTTCTGGGCGAAAGGGACTAAATAGAGCTGGAGTTGGAGCCGGCGGAGGCCCGAGGGCCCCACAAGCCTGCAAGGCGCGGCCACGGGGGGCGCCTCCTGGGCTGGTGGGCTTCTCGCTCCATGTCTCCGGTTGATTCTTGCGCCAGTATTTTTTATATATTCCACAAAAATCCTCGTAAATTTCTAGATCATTCCGAGAACTTTTATTTATGCGCTAATACAACACCATGGCAATTCTGCTGAAAACAGCATTAGTCCAGGTTAGTTCCATTGAAATCATGCAAATTAGAGTCCAAAACAAGGGCAAAAGAGTTTGGAATAGTAGATACGATGGAGACGTATCAACTCCCCCAAGCTTAAAGCCTTGCTTGTCCTCAAGTAATTCAGTTGACAAACTGAAAGAGACAAAAGAAAAACTTTTACGAACTCTGTTTGATCTTGTTGTTGTAATTATGTCTAACTCATATTCAGATTTTCAGCAAGATCATAAGCTAACCACATAAGCAATGACATTTAGGTCTCATGGTAAACTCATATCAATGACATAATCAACTAGCGAGCAATAATAATAAGTTTCAGACGTCAACACTTCAATCAAAACAATCATGAAGCAATATGAACAGATAGTATCTCGCTAGCTCTTTCTAAGACCGCAAAACATAAATGCAGAGCACCTTCAAAGACCAAGGGCTGACTGAACATTGTAATTCATGGCAAAGAAGATCCAGTCACAGTCATACTCAATAACAATTAAAAGCAAAGCATAAAAATGATGGAGGTGCTCTCTAATTGGTGGTTTTTGAAAGAAGAGGATGACTCAACAGAAAGATAAATAGATAGGCCCTTCGCAGAGGGAAGCATTGATTTGCAGAGGTGCCAGAGCTCAACCTTTGAAGAGAGAGATAAATAATTTTGGGTGGCATGCTTTCATTGTCAATGCAACGACCAAGAGTTTTCACCATCTTCCATGCTACACATGCTATAGGCGGTTCCCAAACAGAAAAGTAAAGTTTTGACTCCCCCACCACCTATCAATCACACTCCATGACTAGCCGAATCCTCGGGCGCCGTCCGTACCAACAACAATCTAGGGGAGTTTTGTTTGCAATTATCTGTTCGATTTGAGCATGGAACTGGGCATTCCAATTACTGGCCCCTTTCTCGTGAATGATAGTGAATAAACACGTATCGAGGATAACACGCCTAGCATGGAAGATACCGATCGCCCCTTGTCACCACATGAGCGGTTCGGGCATGCAAAAAAGATTATTACTTGAAGGTTTAGAGAGTGGCACATGCAAATTTACTTGGAACGGCAGGTAGATACCGCATATAGGTAGGTATGGCGCACTCATATGGAACAACTTTGGGTTTATGGAAGTGGATGCACAAGCAGTATTCCCGCTTAGTACAGGTGAAGGCTAGCAGAAGAGTGGGAAGCGACCAACTAGAGAGCGACAACAGTCATCAATATGCATTGAAATTAACCAACATTAAGTGCAAGCATAAGTAGGACATAAATCACCATAAACGTGAATATCATAGAGGCTATGTTGATTTGTTTCAACTACATGCGTAAACATGCGCCAAGTCAAGCCACTTGAATCATTCAAAGGAGGACACCATTCTATCATACTACGTCATATTCATCTTCAAATTCATGTTGGCATCCAAGACAAACCATTATAAGCTCGTAGCTAATTAAGCATGGCATCAGAAACTATGATCTCTAAGTTTTCATTGCAAATATGTTTCTCTCACAACAAAGCTGAATTAGGAACGATGAGCTAGTCATATTTACAAAAACAAAATAGATCGATTTCATACCAGCTTTTCTAGGCTCAGTCACTTAATCATATATCGTCATTATTGCCTTTCACTTGCACGACCGAATGATGTGAACAATAATAAGAGAGTTCGTGCATTGGACTAAGCTGGAATCTGCAAGCAAACACAAAGGAGAAGACAAAGTAATATGGCTCTTTGACAGATAAACACATATGCATGCGAGAAGCACTAAAACATTGTAACTATGGTCTTCTCCCTTGACCCAAAGAAAAAGAAAACTATTTACACGGGAAAGCTCCCAACAAGCAAAAGAAGAACGAGAAATCTTTTTGGGTTTTCTCAATCTAAACAAACACACGAGAAGAAAACGAGAAAAAGAAATAAACTAGCATGGATGATACAGTGGCAAGGTGTGAACACCGACTAACAAAGTGAAAGCGTGAGCAAGAATATAAAGTCTGTGAGGAACACGTACTCCCCCAAGCTTAGGCTTTTGGCCTAAGTTGGTCTACTCCCAAGGAGGGAAGTAACCATCTCCGGGGTACTCTAGAGTGTACTGAGGGTACCACTGCTGGGTGAGCTCCTCTGGCTCCCATGGATAAACTGGCATCTGGTAGCTCGGGCATGGGCGTCTGTGGTGGTGCTATGCCCCAATGAGCGTAGATGTCCAAGGGCATAATAATGTACCTGCCTAGATGAAGATGGAACAGAGGAGAAGGCAAAGTAATAGTCCCACGAGTACCCTGACTAAATACCAAGTTATAAATCATCCTCTTATTTATATATTTATAAAGAAAGTCATGGCGAACCTGTTGGAATTATGCCCTAGAGGCAATAATAAATATAGTTATTATTATAATTCCTGTATCAAGATAATCGTTTATTATCCATGCTATAATTGTATTGAATGAAGACTTATATACATGTGTGGATACATAGACAAAACACTGTCCCTAGCAAGCCTCTAGTTGGCTAGCCAGTTGATCAACGATAGTCAGTGTCTTCTGATTATGAACAAGGTGTTGTTGCTTGATAACTGGATCACATCATTAGGAGAATCACGTGATGGACTAGACCCAAACTAATAGACGTAGCATGTGGATCGTGTCATTTTATTGCTACTGTTTTCTGCGTGTCAAGTATTTGTTCCTATGACCATGAGATCATATAACTCACTAACACCGGAGGAATACTTTGTGTGTATCAAACGTCGCAACGTAACTGGGTGACTATAAAGATGCTCTATAGGTATCTCTGAAGGTGTTCGTTGAGTTGGTATGGATCAAGACTGGGATTTGTCACTCCGTGTGACGGAGAGGTATCTCGGGGCCCACTCGGTAATACAACATCACACACAAGCCTTGCAAGCAATGTGACTTAGTGTAAGTTGCGGGATCTTGTATTACGGAACGAGTAAAGAGACTTGCCGGTAAACGAGATTGAAATAGGTATACGGATACTGACGGTCGAATCTCGGGCAAGTAACATACAGAAGGACAAAGGGAATGACATACGGGATTATATGAATCCTTGGCACTGAGGTTCAAACGATAAGATCTTCGTAGAATATGTAGGATCCAATATGGGCATCCAGGTCCCGCTATTGGATATTGACCGAGGAGTCTCTCGGGTCATGTCTGCATAGTTCTCGAACCCGCAGGGTCTGCACACTTAAGGTTCGACGTTGTTTTATGCGTATTTGAGTTATATGGTTGGTTACCGAATGTTGTTCGGAGTCCCGGATGAGATCACGGACGTCACGAGGGTTTCCGGAATGGTCCGGAAACGAAGATTGATATATAGGATGACCTCATTTGATTACCGGAAGGTTTTCGGAGTTACCTGGAATGTACCGGGAATGACGAATGGGTTCCGGGAGTTCACCGGGGGGGCACCCACCACGGGGAAGCCCATAGGTATTGGGGGTGCCGCACCAGCCCTTAGTGGGCTGGTGGGACAGCCCAAAAGGGCCCTATGCGCATTGGGAAGAAAATCAAAGAGAAAAAAAGGAGGAGGTGGGAAAGGGAAGGACTCCACCTTCCAAACCAAGTAGGACTCGGTTTGGGAGGGGAGACCTTCCCCCCTTGGCTCGACCGACCCCTTGGGGGTTCTTGGACCCCAAGTCAAGGCTCCCCCCTCTACCTCCTATATATAGTGGGGTTTTAGGGCTGATTTGAGACAACTTTGCCAAGGCAGCCCGACCACATATCTCCACGGTTTTACCTCTAGATCGCGTTTCTGCGGAGCTCGGGCGGAGCCATGCTCAGACGAGATCATCACCAACCTCCGGAGCATTGTCACGCTGCCGGAGAACTCTTCTACCTCTCCGTCTCTCTTGCTGGATCAAGAAGGCCGAGATCATCGTCGAGCTGTACGTGTGCTGAACGCGGAGGTGCCGTCCGTTCGGCACTAGATCGTGGGACTGAGCGCGGGACATTTCGCCGGGCGGATCGAGGGATGTTAGGACGTTCCACTACATCAACCGCGTTCACTAACGCTTCTGCTGTACGGTCTACAAGGGTACGTAGATCACACATCCCCTCTTGTAGATGGACATCACCATGATAGGTCTTCGTGGGCGTAGGAAATTTTTTGTTTCCCATGCAACGTTCCCCAACAGAACCATGCTATCATAATCTAGATATCTCTCAGGAAGAAGCATCTCTTCTTCCTCGTGCAGTCTAATAGGTATCTCAAAATGTCTAGCAAGACGGGTAGCATAGATACCTCCATAAACAACGCCTTTAGTACGGTTCGTGTTCTACCGTTGAGACACTATAACCCTCAAGCTAAGAGTTTTATCATTATAAAGGGCTTCATGCAAAACCGCAAGATCTGGGGAGGTGAGGGCCCCAGCTTTCCCACGACCAATCAAACATTTTCCCACGAATAATGAGAAGTACCGAAGCACGGGAACATGTATGCTAGCAACTCTACACAATACTCCTCTCTCCTCTCCTGCAACAATAGTATCAGTGAAAGCCTCCAAGTCCCGTGGACGAGGTTCATGAATATCCCCAACATAAGGTAATTTGTAGACATTGCAAAAATCTTGAAGTGACATGCGCTGGGGGATATCATATAATTTGAACTCAACCATAGGAGGGTTCTTCCTTGAATAGAAATTAAAGCTTTGCACAAAAATATTAGTGAGGCGGAGGTATTGTGGGCACTTATCTTCAACGAATGCGATAAGGCCTGCGTTCTCCACCAAGTAATAAAACTGCTCATAAAGACCAGCGACACGTAAGAACACATCGTTTGGACACTCACACGCTCCAACTTCTACAACTCGGGGAACTTGATACTTGGGTTTCTTCTTCTCATTTTCATCATCCTTGGGGTCACGACTTGAAGAGGCTCTTAGGAACCTCCTCATCTTTTCCTTTTTCTTTCTCTAAAAATTTCTGAAATTTTTAGTGACTCAAAGGAAAAGTGAACAAGGCTCAACAAAACTCATAGCCACTACTCCTTCAAGTGCCCAGAGGCCATATCATGCATCAAAACTACTTGGGACCAACTAAAATTAGCATCCAAAGCTCAAGAATAGGGTCACCAAGGCAGCAATAATATGCAATGAATAAGGCACTAGAGCAAAAACTAATTGGACTAATGGAGGAGTCACATACCAAGGAACAATTCCCCCAAAAAAGTTTGGTGAATGGGGCTTTGCACAAGGAGATCTAAAATCGCAGCAAGAAGAGCAAGAACACGGGTTTGAGCTGTGAAATGATTTTTTCTGGAGGTAGGAGACACAGATGGGAGTTGGAATAAGTGGAGGGGGCCACGTGGGGCCCACAAGCCTAGTAGGCGCGGCCAGGGGGGTGCCCGCGCCTCCTGGGCTTGTGGCCCACTGGTGCATCCCCCTGACTAGCTCTCTATCTCAGAATTTTTCAAAAATTCCAGAAAAAATCATACTTGATTTTCAGGGCATTTGAAGAACTCTATCTTCAAAAATTCCAGAAAAAAATCATCCTTTATTTTTGGGACACTTTTCTAAGGGACGCAAAAAGGAGAAAATAGGAAAAACTAAAGCTAAATCTATCATTTTCTTTCCAAATAACCGAAAGTAAAAGTTCGGAACAGAGGGTTGTGACTCCTAGATTCATCCATCTCATGGTCATCAAAATAAATCCGTCATGTTCATATGATTCGCGTTCGTTAGTTTGATAGTTTGATATGTGGGTGGACCAGCGCTTGGGTACTGCCCTTACTTGGACAAGTATCCCACTTATGATTAACCCCTCTCGTGAGCATCCGCAACTACGAAAGAAGAATTAATATAAAGTCTAACCATAGCATTAAACTAGTGGATCCAAATCAGCCCCTTACGAAGTAACGCATAAACTAGGGTTTAAGCTTCTGTCACTCTAGCAACCCATCATCTACTTACTACTTCCCAATGCCTTCCTCTAGGCCCAAATAATGGTGAAGTGTTATGTAGTCCATGTTCACATAACACCACTAGAGGAAAAACACAATACAACATATCAAAATACCGAACGAATACCAAATTCACATGGCTATTATTAGCATGACTTATCCCATGTCCTCAGGAACAAAAGTAACTACTCACAAAGCATAATCAAAATCATGATCAGAGGTGTAAGGAGTAGCATCAATGATCTGAACATAAACTCTTCCACCAAATAATCCAACTAGCATCAACTACAAAGAGTAATCAACACTACTAGCAACCTTACAAGTACCAAGCGGAGTCGCGAGACGGAGATTGGTTACAAGAGATGAACTAGGGTTTGGAGATGAGATGGTGCTGATGAAGATATTGATGGTGACAAGTCCCTTCCGATGAGAGGAGTGTTGGTGATGACGATGGCGACGATTTCCCCCTCCGGGAGGGAAGTTTCCCCTGCAGGATCGTCCTGTTGGAGCTCTAGATTGGTTCTGCTTAATTTCCGCCTCGTGGCGGAGGCGAAACCACGAAAAAGCTCCCTTCTGATTTTTTTCTGGACGAAACCCTCCATATACCAAAAGAGGGGGCGAGTGGGCCAACAGGGTGCCCACAAGCCCCCATGGCGCGGCCTGGGGGGGGGGGGGGTCGCGCCATACAGGCTTGTGGCCACCCCCTGGCCCTCCACCGGTACTTCTTCGGCCCAGTATTTTTTATATATTGGGAAAAAATCTCCATTGATTTTCACGGCGTTTGGAGTTGCGCAGAATTGGTATCTCAACTTTGCTCCACTTTGAGGCCAGAATTCCAGTTGCCGGTATTGTCCCTCTTCATGTAAACCTTGCAAAATAAGAGAGAAAGGCATAAGAATAGTACCGTGAAGTGAAATAACAGCCAAAGAAATGATAAATATCAACGTGAAAACATGATGCAAAATGGACCTCGCTTGTCCTCAAGCGAAAGCCTATCTCAATAAATATGTCCACATGTTTAGGGAGAGAGGTGTCGACATAACAAGATATGAACATGCATGCATCATGATCATGATCAGACCAACATAACAACATATAATCTCTCATGCTAAAGTGATAATTCCTTCACAAAGTAAAGCATGGATCAAGAACCTTACCGAGAAGTAACAACCGATATCCTTTAGTCAATGAAGCAATTGCAATTTATCACAACATCAGAAAGAGTCAATAAGAGCTTGTAAAGAAAATCCACATACTCAATCATTCTTTCATTCTCTACAATTGCTACAACTCACGTGGTACTCATGAGATCAAAGTTTCAGCTTAACACAGAGAAAGATAGGGGCTTACAGTTTTGCCTCCCAATTACTTACCTCAAGGGTAATGTCAACAATAATAATTCATGAATGCCTACCTCCAAGTTGACATATGAATATAGATCTTTCCCAAGCATGTGACGGTAACCAAGACAAAGGCAAAATAAGGAATTGGTGAAGATCACCATCACTCTTTGAGGGACAAAAGGTAAAGGTACAAGATAGGCCCTTCACAGAGGGAAGCAGAGGTTGTCATGCACTTTTGAGGTTTGGATGTGTGTCCTCTTAGTGCGGAGGAACGTCACTTTATATTTCCCCTTGTGATAAAGAACTTTATTATGCAGTCTGTCGCTTTTATGTCTTCCTCATTACAGGTTCGTATAAAACTTATTTTTCACACACTAATAGATCATACATATTACAGAGCAATTTTTATTGCTTGCACTGATGACAACTTACTTGAGGGATCCTATTCAAGCCATAGGTAGGTATGGTGGGCACTCATGGCAAAATTGGTTTGAAGGTTTATGGATGCACAAGTAGTATCTCTACTTGGTGCGGGAGTTTTGGCTATTGTGAGGTGGAAGAAATCGTCACATGCTAAGGGATCTCTAATCATGTAACATTGTTCAGAGCCAAGCAAACACAATTCATTATGCTGTCTTCCTTGTCCAACATCTACTTCTAAGCATGCAATAGTTTGGTGAGTGTTCACAATCATAGATGGTGTCACAGATGATATATTTATATGTGAACCTCTCCTTCCTTATCACTTCCTATTAATTGCAACAATGACCAAGGTCTACGTTTTCCTACCCTCAAAAAGTTTCAATCCTCATTATTTTTATATGTGAAGCCATCACTTCCCATAAGATCACTACATGACCTTTCATGCTTTTGTTCTATTCTCACTCTTTTGATCATGGCAAGAGGCAAAGCCCTTCAACTAAGACACTCTTTATTATATGGCTCACAAGCAAGAATACATAGGGGGTGACACAAGGCAAAACTCAAGACTAAAACACTAAGACTTTCAAACTAAAAGAGAAAGGGAAAACTGAAAAGGAAAACTAAAACAAAGGTAAAGGCAAAAGATGTGATGGTGATACGATACCGGGGCAACTCCCCTAAGCTTGGCACAAGCCAAGGGGATTGCCCATACCAATGCTCAGTTGTCTTCCTTTGGTGGTGGTGGAGGAGTTGTTGCAACATGAGTTTGATCCTCCGTCTTCCAAGGCATAGGTGCTCCATCATAGAAAGATGAACGAGTCTCCGGAATCCTCAAATCTGGAGCCAACCTTATTGATTTAAATCTATACTCATACTCACAGTTTTGGTTCTGCAGGTCATAGATCTGGCCCTGGAGTTGATCAACCCTATCATAGAGCCTCTAGAGGTGCTTCCCAATGTCATTGGCATCAATCATGTGCTTGTTGGTGAACTCCGTGATCATCATGTGGTTGGCGTTGAGTCCACGCTCCACCATCCCTTGGCACTTCAAGACTTGTTGCTCCATTGCTTCGAGCCTCGTCTCCATGCTTCCGGTCTTCTTAGGCCCCTCAACATCACGAATGTGCAACATCCCCTCACGCATCTCAATAGACTGAGGGTGTTGCAGCACTTCCCTGAGGTAGGGATTGATGACCTTCTCAAAGATCTTGTCCTTAGGAGCTTTTGGGGAAGTCATGGCGATCTACATCTGCAACAAAAACAGGCTCAAAACGAAAAACAGAGGAAATCTGTGAGATACGGGGTCATACCAAATGAAAGTATATATAATGATTTTTTCCAGACCAGAAGGAGTCCCCTGCACGAAAACGGAGTCCGGGAGGCGCACGAGGTGGCCACGAGCCCTCACGACGAGGCCAGGGGGTGGGCCCGCGCCGTGCAGGCTTGTAGCCTCCTCGTGCACTTTCAAGACTACTTCCAATTTTCGTATTTTTTCAAATATTCCAAAACAGAGAAAATTTCCTATGGGGAACGTTTCGGACTGTGTTTTCTTACCGAATCACATACCTCTTTGTTTTCGGAGTCTGAAACAGGCTGATAAATGTCCCTTAGGTATTCTCCCCGAGTTATGGTATTGATGATATTTCTTTCAACATTTATGGGAGTACCTGAGATATAATGCTTGATTCTCTGCCCATTTACCACTCTCGGACAATTACGTTTCGTGTTGTTGATCTTGATAGCACTAGAACGATATACTTCCTCAACAACATAGGGACCTTCCCATTTAGAGAGAAGCCTGCTTGGAAATAATCTTAAACGAGAGTTATATAGCAAGACATAATCACCTACATTGAACTCACGCTTTTGTATCCTCTTATCATGCCACCTCTTAACCTTCTCTTTGAAGAGCTTGGCATTCTCATATGCTTGAGTTCTCCACTCATCAAGCGAGCTAATGTCAAATAACCTCTTCTCACCGGCAAGTTTGAAATCAAAGTTGAGCTCTTTGATTGCCCAATAAGCTTTATGCTCTAGCTCAAGAGGTAAATGACATGCTTTCACATACACCATTTTGTAAGGAGACATGCCCATGTGATTCTTATAGGTAGTTCTATAAGACCACCATGCATCATCGATCTTCTTAGACCAATTCTTTCTAGACCTGTTGACACGCACAATCAGTTTAATCTCTCTATTACTTAGCTCTACTTGACCACTGGACTGAGGGTGGTAGGGAGACACAATTCTATGGTTGACATCATACTTAGCAAGCGTTTTACAGAAAGCACCATGAATGAAGTGTGAACCACCGTCGGTCATTAGATATCTAGGGACTCCAAATCTAGGCAAGATAACTTCTTTCAGCATCTTGATAGAGGTGTTGTGATCAACACTACTAGTGGGGATAGCTTCTACCCACTTAGTGACGTAATCAACAACAACTAAGATATGCGTATACCCATTGGATTTTGGAAAAGGTCCCATATAATCAAATCCCTAGACATCAAATGGTTCAATGACAAGTGAATAGTTCATAGACATTTCCCGACATTTGCTAATATTTCCTATTCTTTGACATTCGTCACAAGACAAGACAAACTTATGGGCATCCTTGAAGAGAGTGGGCCAATAGAAACCTGATTGCAATACCTTGTGTGCAGTTCTATCTCCCGCATGGTGTCCTCCGTAGGCCTCGGAGTGACACTTCTTTAGGATATGTCCGTGTTCATGTTCAGGTACACAATGTCTAATAACACCATCTACTCCTTCCTTATAAAGGTGAGGATCATCCCAAAAGTAGTGGCTCAAGTGAAAGAAGAACTTCTTTTGCTGGTACGTGAAACTAGGTGGTATATATTTCGCAACCATATAGTTTGCATAATCAGCATACCATGATGCACTACGTGAAGCATTGATGACATTCAGTTGCTCATCGAGAAAGCTATCATCAATATGTTGTGGGTCATCAAGAACGTTCTCCAACCTAGACAAGTTATCTGCTACTGGGTTATCAGCACCCTTCCTGTCAACAACGTGCAAATCAAATTCTTGTAGCAAGAGAACCCATCTGATAAGTCTAAGTTTAGCGTCCTTCTTCTCCATCAGGTACTTAATAGCAGCATGATCAGTGTGAATAGTGACTTTGGAATCAACTATGTAAGACCTAAACTTTTCACATGCAAACACGACTGCTAAAAATTCCTTCTCCGTAGTAGCATAGTTTCTTTGGGCACTGTCTAGAATTTTACTAGCGTAGTGAATAACATTCAACTTCTTATAGACTCTTTGCCCAAGAACATCACCAACAACATAATCACTAGCGTCACACATGATCTCAAAAGATAAGTTCCAATCAGGTGGTTCAACAATAGGTGCAGTTATCAAAGCCCTCTTAAGTATTTTGAAGGCTTCCTCACAATCATCGTCAAAAACAAAAAGAATATCCTTTTGCAAGAGATTGGTAAGAGGCCTAGAAATATTAGAGAAGTCTTTAATGATCCTTCTATAGAAACTAGCATGACCAAGTAAACTTCTTATACCTTCGATATCTGTGGGGTATGGCATTTTCTTGATTGCATCAGCCTTAGCCTTATCGACTTCAATACCTGTTTTGGAAATTTTATGTCCTAAGATGATGCCTTCATTAACCATAAAGTGGCACTTCTCCCAATTCAAGACAAGATTGGTGTCTTTACATCTATGTAAGACTTGATCAAGGTTGCTGAGGCAATCATAAAAGGAAGACCCGTAAATGGAGAAGTCATCCATGAAAACCTCGACAATCTTTTGACAAAAGTCAGAGAATATAGCCATCATACATCTTTGAAAGGTGGCAGGTGCATTACATAAGCCAAAAGGCATACGTCTATAAGCAAAGGTACCGAAAGGGCAGGTGAAAGTAGTTTTCTCCTGATCAGATTGTGTAACTGGTATTTGGGAGAAACCAGAATAACCATCTAGAAAGCATAAGTGTGTGTGTTTGGACAGTCTTTGTAGCATTTGGTCGATAAAAGGCATAGGGTAATGATCTTTCCTAGTGGCCTTATTCAATTACCTGAAATCAATCACCATCCTATAGCCTGTAATAATCCTCTGTGGGATCAACTCATCCTTATCATTAGGGTCAATGGTAATGCCTCCTTTCTTAGGAACGCAATGCACAGGACTCACCCAATCGCTATGAGCAACATGATAGATAATACCCGCTTCCAGGAGCTTTAGTATTTATTTTCTCACTACTTCTTTCATCTTAGGATTCAATCTCCTTTGATGATCAGCAACTGGTTTGAATTTAGTATCAATTTTGATCTTGTGCTGGCATAGAGTGGGACTAATGCCCTTAAGATCATCAATAGTATATCCTATAGCAGCACGGTGCTTCCTCGGATATTTTAGTAACTTCTTTTCTTCCTGCTCTGAGAGGCTAGCACTAATAATAACAGGATATATCTCCTTTTCATCAAGATAGGCGTACTTAAGAGTATCAGGCAACTGTTTAAGCTCGAACACAGGATCACCCTTTGGTCGAGGTGGATCCCCAAGCAGTTCAACATGCATATTATTCTTAAGGATAGGATATTGTTCTAAGACAACTCTATCTATCTCATTCCTTTCATCCATATGCATATCATTTTCATGCTCAAGCAAGTATTGCTCTAAGGGATCAGTAGGAGGCACGACAATAGAAGCTAAGGCAATAGTTTCATCCCTACTAGGCAACTCCTTTTCATGAGGTTGTCTACCGAACTTAGAGAAATTGAACTCATGTGACACACCTTCAAAGCCAACAGTGACAGTTTTCTTCTCACAGTCAATATGAGCATTGACGGTATTGAGAAAAGGTCTGCCAAATATGATAGGACAAAAGCTATCTTGAGCGATAGCAAGAACGAGGAAATCAGCAGGATACTTTGTTTTACCACACAAGACTTCAACATCCCTAACAATTCCCACAAGGCAGATAGTATCTCTATTGGCAAGCTGAATGGTGACATCAATAGGCTCTATCTCAACAGGTGCAATCTCATCTTTGACTTCATCGTATAAGGATTGAGGTATTGCACTAACACTAGCACCCAAGTCACATAAGCCATGATAACAATGATCTCCTATCATAATAGAAACCACACGCATGCGAACAACAGGCCTATGTTTGTTTCTAACGTGAGGTTTAGCAATTCTAGCAGCATCTTCACAAAAGTGAATATTATGTCCCTCAACTTCTTCAGGCAGAAGATCTTTGATAATATTAATGCTAGGTTCAACTCTAATTTTCTCAGGGGGTAGGTGTTCTAATATAGCCTCTACGTATCAAAGTTGAAGCTTTAGAATGATCCTTTATCCTATCAGGGAAAGGTGGTTTCTCAATGTAAGCACTGGGAACCACATGCTCATTATAGGCAATGACTTTCTCTTCAACTGGAGTGGGTTTAACTACATTGACTTATAAAGGAAGATGAAATTTAAACCACTTCTCTTTGGGAGATCAACATGAGCGGCAAAATATTCACACAATGAAGCTACTATCTCAGAGTCAAGTCCATACTTAGCTCTAAAGTCAAAAAAAGTATTTGTCTCAACAAAGGATTTAACGCAATCAAAAGTGAAATTCATACCTGACTCCTTACCTTCTTCAATCTCCCAATCTTCATAGTTGCGTTTAATTCTCTCCAATAAATTCCATTTGAAGTCAAGATCTCTCTTCATAAAAGAACCGGTACAAGAAGTGTCAAGCATGGTGCGATCATCATGGGAAAGCCGAGCATAGAAGTTCTGAATGATAATTTCTCTCGAGAGCTCATGATTGGGGCATGAATATAGCATTGATTTAAGCCTCCCCAAGCTTGAGCGATGCTTTCTCTGTCACGAGGCCAAAAATTGTAAATATAATTTCGATCACGATGTACTAAATATACAGGATAAAACTTTTGATGAAATTCCAATTTCAACCGATTATAGTCCCATGATCCAGTATCATTACATAGCCTATACCATGTCAACGCCTTATCCTTCAAAGACCTTCTTCTTGACCTCATCCTCGGGCACACCTGCAAGCTTAAATAAACCACAAACTTCATCTACATAGATCAGATGCAAGTCTCGATGTGATGGTCCATCTCCTATAAAAGGATTAGCCAGCAGTTTCTCAAGCATACCCGAAGGAAATTCAAAGCAAATATTTTCAGTAGGTGCAGCAACTTGAGGAGCAACTCTTTGTGCTTCCGTTCGAGGTGAAGATACCCCGAACAAGCCCCTAAAAGGATTAGTATCCATAGTGACAAGTGACAAGAAATTTCAGCACACTATATGAATGTTTCCTTACCAAGTTCCACTTACCAAAGGCGCTTCACTCCCCGGCAACGACGCCAGAAAAGAGTCTTGATGACCCACAAGTATAGGGGATCAATCATAGTCCTTTCGATAAGTAAGTGTGTTGAACCCAACGAGGAGCAGAAGGATCTGACAAGTGGTTTTCAGCAAGGAAATATCTACAAGCACTGAAATTATCGGTAACAAGTGATTGTGTGGTGAGATGATTCGTAGAAAGCAACAAGTAAAAAAAGTAGCAACGGTGCAGGAAACTGGCCCAATCCCTTTTGTAGCAAGGGAGAAGCCTAGACAAAGTCTTATAGGAGGAAAAATGCTCCCGAGGACACACGGGAATTTCTGTCATGCTAGTTTCATCTTGTTCATATGATTCGCGTTCGTTACTTTGATAGTTTGATATGTTGGTGGACCAGCGCTTGGGTTCTTCCCTTACTTGGACAAGCATCCCACTTATGATTAACCCCTCTCGCAAGCATCCGCAACTACGAAAGAAGAATTAATACAAAGTGTAACCATAGCATTAAACTAGTGGATCCAAATCAGCCACTTATGAAGTAACGCATAAACTAGGGTTTAAGCTTCTGTCACTCTAGCAACCCATCATCTACTTAGTACTTCCCAATGCCTTCCTCTAGGCCCAAATAATGGTGAAGTGTTATGTAGTACACGTTCACATAACACCACTAGAGGAAAAACAACATACAACATATCAAAATACCGAACGAATACCAAATTCACATGACTATTATTAGCATGACTTATCCCATGTCCTCAGGAACAAAAGTAACTAATCACAAAGCATAATCATAATCAGGATCAGAGGTGTAATGAGTAGCATCAAGAATCTGAACATAAACTCTTCCACCAAATAATCCAACTAGCATCAACTACAAAGACTAATCAACACTACTAGCAACCTTACAAGTACCAATCAGAGTCGCGAGACGGAGATTGGTTACAAGAGATGAACTAGGGTTTGGAGATGACATGGTGATAATGAAGATGTTGATGGTGACGAGTCCCCTTTGATGAGAGGAGTGTTGGTGATGACGATGGCGACGATTTCCCCCTCCGGGAGAGAAGTTTCCCTGGCAGGATCATCCTGTCGGAGCTCTAGATTAGTTCTGCTCAAGTTCCGCCTCGTGGCGGCGGCAAAACCACGAAAAAGCTCCCTTCTGTTTTTTTTTCTGGACGAAACCCTCCATATAGAAAAGGAGGGGGGCTAGTGGGCCAACGGGGTGCCCACAAGCCCCCATGGCGCGGCCTGAGGGGGGGGGGGTGGCCGCGCCGTGCAGGCTTGTGTCCACCCCCTGGCCCTCCTTCGGTACTTCTTCGGCCCAGTATTTTTTATATATTGGGAAAAAAATCTCCGTTGATTTTCATGGTGTTTGGAATTGCGCAGAATAGGTATCTCAACTTTGCTCCACTTTCAGGCCAAAATTCCAGTTGTCGGTATTCTCCCTCTTCATGTAAACCTTGCAAAATAAGAGAGAAAAGGCATAAGAATAGTACCATGAAGTGAAATAACAGCCAAAGAAACGATAAATATCAACGTGAAAACATGATGCAAAATGGACGTATCAAGCCTCTAGTGAACACTATGGCCCCCGGGTCTACTTCACACCATATTTTTAGCCTTACTATTTTACTTTGTTGCACTTTCCGCCTTCAGATCCCACTTTGCAATCAATCTTGAAGGGATTGACAACCCATTTATAGCGTTGGTACAAGCTCGTTTGTGTTTGCATAGGTACTCTAGACTTGACGAGATTCTCCTACTGGATTGATACCTTGGTTCTCAAACTGAGGGAAATACTTACTGCTCCTGTGCTGCACCACCCTTTCCTCTTCAAGGGAAAAACCAACGCAAGCCCAATCTCCGTCAAAGAGCCAATCTCTGGCGCTGTTGTTGTGTGTTGCCGTAGCAGAAGAATTTCTGGCGCCGTTGCCGGGGAGATTCAAGTCAAGAACTCATCCAAGTAAGTGTCGCAAACTCATCTCTTACATTTACTTTTTTGCCTCTCATTTTCCTCTCCCCCACTTCTGAAAAACAAAAATTTACAAAAAAATATTTTCCTTTTTTGTTTGCCTTTTCGTTCGCCCCTTTCTCTCGCTTGCAATTTGTTCGCTTGTGTGCTTACTTGCTTGCCGAAGTCACCATGACTGAAAACACCAAACTTTGTGACTTCTCGAATACTAATAATAATGATTTTATTAGTACTCCGATTGCTCCCGCCACTAGTGCGGAGTCATACGAAATCAATGCTGCTTTGCTGAATATTGTTAAGAAAGAGCAATTCTCCGGCCTTCCTAGTGAAGATGACGCATTCCATATTAAGACCTTCATTGAGCTTTGCGATATCCAAAAGAAGAAAGATGTGGATAATGATGTGATTAAATTGAAGCTTTTTCCTTTCTTGTTGCGAGATCGAGCAAAAACTTGGTTTTCGTCTTTGCCCTAAAATAGTATTGATTCTTGGGATAAGTGCAAAGATGCTTGTATATCCAAGTATTTTCCACCGGCTAAGATTATCTCTCTCCGTAATGATATCATGAATTTTAAGCAACTTGATCATGAACATGTTGCACAATCTTGGGAGAGAATAAATTGATGATTGGAAATTGTCCCGCTCATGGCTTGAGTCTTTGGATGATTATACAAATCTTCTACGCTAGCTTGAATTTCGCTTCTAGAAATATCTTGGACTCCGCCTCAGGTGGAACGTTCATGGAAATCATGTTAGGAGAAGGCACAAAACTCCTAGACAGTATCATGACGAACTACTCTCAGTGGCAAACTGAAAGGTCACCTACTAGTAAGAAGGTACACGCTATAGAAGAAATTAACTCGTTGAGTGCTAAGATGGATGAGTTAATGGATTTGGTTTCTAGTAGAAGTGCTCCTTTAGATCCTAATGATATGCCCTTGTCTTCCTTGATTGAGAGTAACAACGCAGGATTGGACGTTAATTTTGTTGGTAGGATTAATTTTGGCAACAACAATGCTTTTAGAGGAAACTATGTTCCTAGGCCTTTTCCTAGTAACCCCTCTAATAACTTTGGCAACTCCTACAACAATACTCATGGAAATTACAGTAGATTACCCTCTGATCTAGATTGTAATATCAAAGAGTTTATTAACTCACAAAAGATTTTCAATGCGTCCATAGAGGAAAAACTACTCAAAATTGATGATTTGGCTAAGAGCGTTGATAGAATGTCTAGTGATATTGATTCTTTGAAAGTTAGATGTGCACCTCCCAAGATCAATATGGATGAAACTTTGAAAGCTATGCGTGTTTCCATGAGTGAGAGCAAAGAAAGAACCGCCCAAATTCGTGCTAGACATGAATGGCTTAAAAAGGCGTGTTCTCGTGATAAGAATCACGAAGATCTTAAAGTGCTTGTTGTGACGCCCATTGAATCTTTGTTTTCTTGTGTCAAACCAATGATGATGGGGCTGGATATGAATCCACTTTGGTTGAAAAACGCCCCAATGATTCGGAGTCCATCTATCTTGATGCTAAAAGCATTGAAAGTGGAGTAGAAGATATTAAAACTTCAGTAGTAATAAAATTACTACTTTGGATTTCAAGGAATTCAATTATGATAGTTTCTCCTTTATTGATATTAAAACTTCAGTAGTAATAAACTCTCCACACGCTTATTGCCAATACAACGCCTTTACCGATCATGTCGTCGAAGCTATGATAAAATCTCTTGCAGAGAAACTTGAATTGGAAGTCTCTATCCCTAGAAAGCTTCATGATGAGTGGGAACCTACTATCAAAATCAAAATCAAATACTATGAATGCAATGCTTTGTGTGATTTGGGTGCTAGTGTCTCCGCGATTCCAAAGTCTTTATGCGATGTTCTGGGTTTTAATGAGATTGAGGAGTGTTATCTTAATTTTCATCTTGCGGATTCTCCTGTCAAGAAACCCATGGGAAGGATCAATGATGTTCTTATTATTGAAAATAGGAACAATGTGCCCGTGGATTTCATTGTGCTTGACATTGATTGCAATCCTACAAGCCCTATTATTCTTGGTAGACCTTTCCTAAGGACTATCGGTGCTATCATCGATATGAAGGAAGGGAATATTAGATTTCATTTTCCTTTAAAGAATGGCATGGAGCACTTTCCTAGAAATAAAATACGATTGCATTATGAATCCATGATGAGGGCTACTTATGGTTTGAGCACCAAAGACGACGATACGTGATTCTATCACCTTATGCCTAGCTAAGGGCGTTAGACAATAGCGTTTGTTGGGAGGCAACCCAATGAATTTATTTCTTTTTCTCTCTGTTTTGTTGCTTCCACACCATCATAATTCTGTTATGATTGTGTCTTTTGTGTTTCTTTTTGTGTTTGAGCCAAGCAAAACCTTTATGACTAGTATTGGTGATGGTTGTTTGATCCTGCTGGAAAAAGACAGAAACTTTTTGCTCACGAGATTATTTTTCATTTTTATTAAGAAAGAGATTTTGAGTTGATTCTTTTTTATGCTGGTTGATATGACGTTTTCCCAGGCAGTCATAATTTTTCAGAAGTTTTGACGTAACAGAAGTATACGAAGTATACAGATTGCTACATACTGGGCTGTTTTTGACAGATTTTGTTTTGCTGAGTTGGTTGCTTGTTTTGATGAAACTATGGATAGTATAGGGGGTACTAGCCATGGAAAAGTGAGAATACAGTAATCTAACACCAATATAAATAGAAATCAAGATTGCTACAGTACCTATAGAGGTGGTAGTTTTTTTTCTTGTGCTAATGTTATCACGAGTTTCTGTTTAAGTTTTGTGTTGTGAAGTTTTCAAGTTTTGGGTCATGCTCTCATGGACAAAGAGATAAGGAGTGGAACAACAAATTCAAGGACAACAAAAAGCCTAAGCTTGGGGATGCCCCGGGAAGGCATCCCCTCTTTCGTCTTCAATCCATCGGTAACATTACTTGGAGCTATATTTTATTGACCACATGATATGTGTTTTTCTTGGAGCGTCTTGTATCGTAGGATTCTTTTGTTTTTGTTGTGTCACAATCATCCTTTCTGCACACCATTTGAGAGAGACATGCACTCATCGTGATTTTGCTAGAATGCTCATCGTGCTGCACTTATATCTTTTGAGATAGATAATTTTGCTCTATGTGCTTCACTTAGACCTTTTAGAGCACGACGGTGCGTGACTTGGTAGTTGGCTTATGCTATGAAAGTAGTCCCAAAGGTGATTGGTAGTCAAAGAGGATTCAAAAATCTCCATCTTCATGTGCATTGAGTAGAAAGAGAAGCCTTCATTCCTCTCAATTAGTTCTGAGACATGGATTTGGTAATATTAAGAGCTATGTTAGTAGGGTGTTGTGAATCTAGAAATACTTGTGTTGAAGTTAGTGATTCCCGTAGCATGCATGTATGGTGAACCGCTATGTTAGGAAGTCGGAGCATAATTGATCTATTGATTGTCATCCTTTGTGTTGAGGTCGGGATTGCGTGATGGTTAACACCTACCAACCCTTCCCCTAGGAGTATGCGTTTAGCACTTTGTTTCGATTACTAATAAAAACTTTTCCAACAAGTGTGAGTTCTTCATGACTAATGTGAGTCCATGGTATAGATGCATTTTCACCTTCCACCATTGCTAGCCTCTCTAGTGCCGTGCAACTTTCGCCGGCACACAAACCCACCATATGCCTTCCTCAAAACAGCCACCATACCTACCTACTATGGCATTTTCATAGCCATTCTGATATATATTTCCATACAACTCCCACTGTTCCGTCTCATGACTTGTGCCGTCACTCTCATATTGCCACAGCATGATCGTAAGATAGCTAGCGAGATGTTTCAACGTCATATGCCAAGCTAGATCGTTGCACATCCCGGTACACTGCCGGAGGCATTTCCTATAGAGTCATCATCCTTCTAAGCTTTGAGCTGTGAGTAAATAAAAGTGTGATAATCATCATTATTAGTGCATTGTCCCATGTGAGGAAATAAATAAATAAAAAGAGCCCAAAGAGCCCAAATAAAAAATGGGAAAGAGGCCCAAGAGCCCAAATAAAAAAAGAGAGAAAATGATAGAAGGGACAATGCTACTATCTTTTTCCACACTTGTGCTTCATAATAGCACCATGTTCTTCATGATTGAGAGCCTATCATTTTGTCACCACCATATGTTAGTGGGAATCTTTATTATATAACTTTGCTTGTATATTCCAATGAAGGGCTTCCTCAAAATTGCCCTAGGTCTTCGTGAGCAAGCAAGTTGGATGCACACCCACTAGTTCTCCTTTTAGAGCTTTCACATACTTATAGCTCTAGTGCATTCTTTTTATGGCAATCCCTACTCACTCTCATTGATATCTATCAATGGGCATCTCCATAGCCCTTTGATACACCGAGTCAATGTGACCATCTCCTCCCTTTTTGTCTCACAACCACCGCCACACTCTATTCCACCTATAGTGCTATATCCATGGCTCACGCAAATGTATTGCGTGATAGTTATAAAAAGTTTGAGAAACTAAGAGTGAGAAAAAAATTACTTGGCCAATACCGGGGTTGTGCATGATTTAAATTAGCTGTGTGAGGATGATGGAGCATTGCCAGACTATATTGTTTTGTAGGTTTGCTTCAAGTATTATTGTTTTCATGTCAATAGAAAACTATTGTTATTTTGGCCTTGTAATTTTGAAAGTTCATGATTACATTGCTAGTTTGCTTGAAGTATTATTGTTTTCATGTCAATAGCAAACTATTGTTTTGAATCTTACGGATCTGAACATTCATGTCACACAAAAGAAGTTACGAAGGACAACTATGCTAGGTAGCATTCCACATCAAAAATTCAGTCTTTATCACTTCCTTACTCGAGGACGAGCAGGAGTTAAGCTTCGGGATGCTTGATACGTCTCCAACGTATCTATAATTTTTGATGGTTTCATGCTATTATCTTGTCAAACTTTGGATGTTTTGTATGCCTTTTATATCTTTTTTGGGACTAACTTATTAACTTAGTGCCAAGTGCCAGTTAATGTTTTTCGTGTTTTTGACCCCTTTCAGAGGAGGATTTTAAACGGAGTCCAAACAGAACGAAACTTCCAAAAATATTTTTTCCGAAACAGAAGAAGATCGGGAAGCTTGAGAACCAAGGCAGGGGGCCACTAGGGACCCCACAAGCCCCCTAGCCGTGGCCAGGGGGGCGCGCCTCCTAGGCTTGTGGGCTCCCTGGGCCACTTGTTCCCTAGGTCTTCCGCCTATATATTCCCCAAAATCCTAGAAAAAATAAGGAGATCATCGAAAGTACTTTTCGCCGCCGCAAGCTTCTGTCTCCGCAAGATCCCATCTAGGGCATTTTCTGGTGCCCTGCCGGAGGTTTGATTTGGATAGGGAGGGATTCTTCATCAACACCATGACCTCTCCCATGATGCATGAGTAGTTCACCATAGACCTACGGGTCCATAGCTAGTAGCTAGATGGCTTGTTCTCTCTCTTGGATCTTCAATACAAAGTTCTCCATGATCTTCATGGAGATCTATCTGATGTAATGTTCTTTTGCGGTGTGTTTGTCGAGATCCAATGAATTGTGCACTTGTGATTAGATTATCTATGAATCTTATTTTAGTTCCTTCTGATCTATTATATGCATGATTTCATATCCTTGTAATTCTCTTCGAGTTGTGGGTTTTGTTTGGCCAGCTTGATCTGTGATTCTTGCAATGGGAGAAGTTCTTGGTTTTGGGTTCATACCATGCGGTGACCTCACCCAGTGATAGAAGGGGTAGCAAGGCACGCATCATGTTGTTGCCATCAAGGGTAAAAAGATGGGGTTACTCTACATCATGTCATCTTGCTTAAGGCGTTACTCTGTTTGTCATGAACTCAATACACTAGATGCATGCTGGATAGCGGTCGATGTGTGGAGTAATAGTAGTAGATGTAGAAAGTATCGGTCTACTTGTCTCGGATGTGATGCCTATATGTATGATCAATGCCTTAGATATCGTCATGATTTGCGCGGTTCTATCAATTGCTCGACAGTAATTTGTTCACCCACCGTAATATTTGCTACTTTGAGAGAAGCCTCTAGTGAACACTATGCCCCTCGGGTCTACTACACACTTTTTTTCAGCCCTACTCTTTGTCTTCGTTGCACTTACCGCCTTCAGATCTCACGTTGCAATCTATCTTGAAGGGATTGATAACCCCTTTATAGAGTTGGGTGCAAGCTCGTTTGTGTTTGCGCACGTACTCTGGACTTGACGAGATTCTCCTACTGAATTGATAACTTGGTTCTCAAACTGAGGGAAATACTTACTGCTCCTGTGCTGCACCACCCTTTCCTCTTCAATGGAAAAACCAATGCAAGCCAAGTCTCCATCAACGTGCCAATCTCTAGCGCTGTTGTCTGTTGCCGTAGCAGCCGCCCAGATGCCTTCTGATGAATGAATCACTTCCACGACTCGCCGAGTCCAATGATGGGCCGACTCATTCGGGCGCTGAACGCAGTGCTGCAGGTCGACAATGGTCATCGGGCGTTTGCAAGTCCCTCTGAAGTTTTTGATGAAGCACTCTTTTAGCTTTGCCCAGGTGTTGATGGAGTTAGGTGGTAAATTTTATAACCACGCATGCGCCGTTCCTTCGAGCATCATAGTGAAATACTTGGCGCAAACCGCCTCGTTTACGTCGAGCATGTCCATCGGGAGTTCATAACTCTCGATCCATGATCCTGGTTCGAGATCTGGCGAATAATTAGGAACCTTTCTGGGTCCTTTGAAGTCCTTCAGCATCCCTCATTGCGCAGAGCCGGTGCAAGAAATGACTCTCCAATATGTTTGCCTCCGGCGTCAAGGAGCACGGGAGGTGTCATGGTGTAAGCCGGGTAAGCCTGACTCGCCGCGGCTGCCGTTTCTATCTGACGCGCAGCTCGCGCAGCGTCCACGATGTCTTGGGCTCGTGTGTTGGGCATCCCAAGCGAGTTGTTTTGAGGAAGGCACCGTGGCCCGCTGGTTACCGCGGGTAAGTCCTTGTGGCGACTTCTGGTGTGGCTCGCCTGAGGCATGGAGTGTAACCTGTCGAGGCTATGAGAATATTGTGCGTGCTGGACCACGGCCGTCTTTAGCATCTCGATGGCGTTTCTAGCCTCTATCTCGGTCGGTGTCATGGTTTTGTCACGGCAGATGTCCTCGTAAGTGACTTAAAGATGGAGTCATCGCACCTTGGTGGCGACTCGAAGGGGGTGAGCGAAAGCGATACTTAGATTTACCCAGGTTCGGCCCCTCGTGAGGAGGTAAAAGCCAACGTCCTGCTTTGTGTGGATTAATGGTGGCTTCGATTACAAGTAGGGTGTAACTCACCTGACCTAGCTCTCGATTCTCTCTAACTCGCCTGACCTAATCCCTTGGACTCGCCTTTATATACAGGTCGAGGCCCTAGGGTTTACAAATTCCTACGATGCTACTCTTTGTGGCTTTCCTTATCTCTAAGATGCCATGTTCTCCACAATTAGGAGCTTTCTTGGTAATCCATCATCCGCACGCCTTCTTGAAGCGCCATCCAGCTTCTGAGCCACGGGACACGCGTTGAATGGTAAGTCGCCCCTTTGGTGACCCCGCCCACTAAGGGTGGGTTATCCGCATGTAATATCCCCAACATTAGGTCCCAGATTGTCTTGAATTCATTCATGTCAATAAACCTCCACCAATTTGGGCCGACTCTTACCATTTCTATCCTTCGACGAACGATAAGTCGCCACCCGTTGTAATTTGATCTGACCGACCATGTAATCTTTGATGACATCCTCATCCCCTTAATTCTGGGGATTTTAGCACTGCAACCATCAACGGATCTTTTGTTCCGTAATCACTTATCCCGAAAATCTAGGCACCATTATCGGAGTCTCTGACTTGTCACCTCGATCTCCGCCTTGACAGCCTCGATTTCCGCTCCTGGCCTTCAAATAATAAGAGGAGAAATGGGGGGAGGAAGCCCCGTCACCTACGTCCATCTCTTCCTCGTTTCCTCGCACTCTTCCTCTTCGAGCACCAGCGCCCCGGCATCGTCACCGACTCCTGGAGCTCCTCCATCGACCGTGGTCTTCCAGGTGCCAAGAAGCTCGAAGTACTGCGCTTTCGTTCCCGACAATGATCTCCTTTTCCCAGGTACACATATTCCCTTATTAGGGTTAAGCCGAGAACACCATGACCATCGCTTCCTGCGAGCTAGCTCCGTGACACGACGAGATCCATTTCATATTTTCACAATAGACTTTAGGCAGTAGAAAACTATGACCACTTTATCGCGTCTTTTTGTTAGTTAATCCTTCATGCCGTAGATCGAATGCTGTCGCTGCCTTATGCTCATAACTTTCCACCATTATTTCGAGCAATATCCCTTTATTTTGATGCACTCGCAGATCCATAGTTTACTGCCTGTTTTTAGAAACATGTTTGCTCGTCTCTCGAGAATATCCCTAAGGAAAAAAGCACCCCTGAGAGTCGCCGTTTAGCTCCAGCTTCCATAGCGACTTAAATTTATCACCATAGCTATGACCCCTCTCTTTCCAATTTTAAGGGCGAGTTACAATACTTCAAAGATACTTCCATGAATTGCCCGAACAGAGGGTTATGATGTATGTCACCCTTTGGCGAGTCACCAAATCCTTTTCGAACATACCGTAGACCCATACCGGTGAGTTAGAATACTTCCCAGTTCTTACTGAATCACCTCTTTCCCCTCTGTTTTGTAGTCATGGCCATTTCAAAGTGCAACTGGTTACCGACAAAAATCGATGATGCCACTCTCGAGAAGTTTCTTAAGGCGGGTCTTCTCGACAATAAGGAAACCATCGGTTGGAGAACCGCCCTGGGCGAGTTGACTCCCAACCCCGCTGCAGCAGAAGTAGTCATCTTTACGGATTACCTCAAACGAGGTTTTAAACCGCCCGGATCAAAAAAAATTCAAGACGTCCTGCATTTCCTTAATGTTCATCCTCAAGATCTGGGACCCAACTCCATCAGCAACCTGTGTCAGTTCCAAGTCTTTTGTGAGGTATACTTGCAGAGAGAGCCCATAGTTCCTTTATTTTGGAACTTCTTCCATTTGATTCGTCAGACCGAGTTTCCCAACGGTCCGAGCCACGAGCTCGGAGGAGTCAACATTCAAAGACGCCGCGAACATGGATTCCGATCAATTCTTCTACCCAGCCATCCTAAGCGCTTTGCCGAGTCATGGTTTTATTGCCGAGACACCTCTCTACCCGGCGAAAACCCACTTCCGGGTTTCAGAGAAGATCGCCTGCCCATGGACTTCAAACTACTCGAGAAGCTCACAGAAGAAGAAGAGTCAGAGTTTATCCCATTTTCTCCGAGTTAAAGTCTTTGACCAACAACAGGCTCATCGGGATTGATCTATTCTGCTGCAGGATAGAGTGCAACATCCTTCCCTTGAGTCGTCGAGACAGGCTGATGTATGAATATGATGGTACAATAGACCATCCGCAGTGCTTCAATCGCAAAAGACTCTCAGAGAGTGAAATTGTCGGAATCATCAAGAAACTAACCGGTGAGACCTTGCAAGAATGTGCCAAGATTGGGCTCAACGCCTTCTGCCGCTCCAACCCGGTGTCGCCAGTAAGAATCCACGCTGCCTTTCATTTCTCTATATTTATCAATGCTCTTGGTTTGAAATTCACTTATATTCACCAGAAACATGATCCATTTTGGCGAAGGGGCCCCAAAGTGATTCTCCAAAAGACCACCAAGCTGCCAAGAAAGAAGAAAAAGAAAGCAAGTAAAGGTACAGCCGCCGCGAGAGATTCATCTGTTGTTGGCAAGTCACGAGCCGACGATGAACGCTCAGAGGTAAGACTTACCCTTCACTCATTACCTGTGTATTTTGACTTATGCTTATACCATGCGTCTTTATGTGTAGGGTGCGACAACGAGAGCCAAGATGATGCGGTCGAGGTAATTTCTATTTCTTCCGACTCACCTTCTCCTTCTCCTAGACCAGCCAGGCGGATCTTTGGAAAAGTGCCCATGTCTCACCCATATGATTATATGGACCCTGATTTCCTTTTGAAGAAAGCAAGATATACCCCCAAGCGCAAGACCCGTAGTCGCTTTGGAGACTTAATCTCCGGACTGCCTGAGAAGACAACAGGTCAGAAACGCACCAGTGAGGTACACTTTTGTTTTATCATAACCTTTCTTGGGTAAAATTTGACTCGCCACTTCTTTAACTTCAAGCCTTTGTTCTATCAGACTTCCCCCCCTACATCGGGCGACTCGGCAATATCAGCTCTCCCGTCGATGATTCGTGTACAAGGGTGAGTCTCTTTGTTAATCCCAATTTCTTCTACACAATGATATGTGCTTTTAATCTTGGTGCCTTTGTCTCAGAGCACAAGCGAATAGAAGGAAAACTGGCAACCTATCTTCTGCTCCCAAAACAACTGACGCCTTAGGCACGAGCACCTCTGCCCAGAGATTGATGAAGAGCAAGCGGCAGCTCATGATATTCCTGTGGACGATATTCCCGGTGCGCGGGATGACTCGCCCATAATTTTGAAGGAAACCACTGATAAGGTTAACCCGCCAAGCCCTCGCAAGGCGACTGAAGATCCAGACGACGTCGTGGTCACTAGTATTGGCTATTCCACTCCTCTGGTTGCAGTACTTTCCAAGAATACCTCCAAGGAATCTTGCCCTTCTCCTGATCAAGATACAAGTAAATTCAAGCTCCCCCAGTATGAGAAGCTGGAATTAGACCAACTTTGTTCTGGCTTCGCAAGTCATCTGGAGAGGGATTATGAGATGAACAAGAGCTTGATTCATCTTATGAGGGTTAGGCATGAGGTACGCCTATTTATGTATTTTCCTTCACCCATTAGCCTTCCAAGGGCCGGCTCATCTTTTGAAAGATAAGTCGGGTCTTTGAATACAATAAAAATCTTCAACCTGTAGCCCCCAAGGGCTGGGTCATCTTTTGAAAGATGAGCCGGGTCTTGAAAAAATCTTCAACCTATAGCCCCCAAGGGCCGGGTCATCTTCTGAAAGATGAGCCGGGTCTTGAAAAAATCTTCAACCTGTAGCCCCCAAGGGCCGGGTCATCTTTGGACAGATGAGCCGGGTCTTGAAAAAAATCTTCAACCTGTAGCCCCCAAGGGCAGGGTCATCTTTTGAAAGATGAGTCGGGTCTTGAATATTGTATGATTTTGAAGAAAATCATACATTAGGCCCCAAGTATCAGGAGTATTGCTTGCAGTAATGCTGAAACTTGTCTCCCCAAATTTGATGTGCAGGAGTCAGTGACCCAGACTAAGTCGGCTTTAGCCGACTTAAGGAAAAATCTGGGTGAACAACAAGATGACCAATCCGAGTTGGAAAGGAAATACCGCTTAATTCAGGCGGAGCTGGAGAAGATGAAAGCTGACCAACAAAAACTTGAGAAGAAAGCCAAAGCTGACCAAGCCGCCATTCTTAAGCGTGCTGAGCAGGCTGAGGAAAAATGGGAAGCCGCCCAGCAAGAGCTTTCTCGCTTAAAGAAACATATTTCCAATATGACTGTCACTATGTTTGGTAAGCGTTAACCCTTGACTGTTGAATAATTAATCTGGTATCAAAAGTTATCAAATACTGATGTGCCCTTTGCAGGTGCATGAGCCGCCAATCTTCCAGACGACTGCATGCTGAAGTTAAAAGCTATATATACCTTCGCTGAGCAGCTATACACGAGGGGCTTGCTAACGATTAAGGCGGTGATGGGCAGCAAGGATCCAGTCAGAACCATCAAGCACATGCTCGGCTATATGTCTACATTGCCTCCTCAGATAGAGGAACTGAAAAGGTGAGCCGCCCGGAAGGGAGTCTTGAACACCCTGAGTCGGTACTTAGCCTATTCCCTGGAGCTCAAACCCGAAGAAATAGCCGCCAGCTACCCCGAGCTGAAGGATGACGGGTCAGAATTCACCAAGGTGGACTACCACCGAGTTATCATAGAATCTCGCTTTGCGGCGACTCAACTGGCAGCCAGCTTGGATTTGAGTAAATACCAAGCCGCCTATGATGAGAAGAAAAAGAAGGTGACACCTCCCTCATACGAAACTGCTAGCTTGGTTCCTCGCCGACCCAAGAATCCTTTTGTTCTTGACATGGACCTATCTCTCTGGCTGGATGATGAAGATGAGTTCGTTGCCCTGCCCAAGTGTAATTGGAAACTAAGCGACTTACGAATCGAAGGCGGAGAGAGCTCAAGGCAAGGTGATCGGTGGTGGCTTGATCCGTCCACGGATCCTTTCTTCGCTGGGGGATAACATCCGTTTTGGCCATGCGAGCCATGTAATAGCTTTTCTAGTTTTTGTGGAACAACAATTAGTCAGAAGTACTTTTTGATGGAATCTTCCTGGAACCACTTTTATTCCTTGAATCTATGCATGACTCGCTTGCAAATCTGATGAATCAGGGAATATCATAATTTGACAAACAAGTTTTCACATTATGTGTATGGAAAAGCATCAGCCAACTCAGTGAGTGCATGGCAAAGAATAGACCAGCCCGCTGGATTATGTCAAAAAATAGATCAGCCCCCGGGTTATGGCAAAAAATAGATCAGCCCCCGGGTTATGGCAAATAATGGTTAAAAAATGAGTCGGGGCGAGTTATAATCAAAAGCCGACTCAAATATATTATGGAACCTTGTGGTCTTGCCATCAAGAAAGAAAATTTTATCGACTCAGTGAGTTACGGTAGGATAAGACATGTTTGCAAAACTCTAGTGTTACCCTTAGAAATCTTTTTGCAAAAAGCCTTGTTGTTTTAGACCAGCTCATCAGGCGCGAGTCAAGCTTCCGTGAAGCAGGTTCAATGAACCAATGGTTTCTCTATTTCCCATGTGTGACTCTGGCCGGTACCTTTTATGTTTTAACCAAGGCGAGTTCAGGGTCCAAATAACGGATTGACTCGCCCTGAGTACATAGGTCCATGTGGCGACCTGTTCAACACATAGTCCAGTATAACCATATGTAATGCGGTAATTTTTCGCTAGCCAAGAGGGTATTCAGGCTGAACTCAATGAGTGGAAGCCCCCAAGTGACCTATGATTCAGGAAGAAACCAGGCATAGGATCGCAGAAACGTATACCCTCTTACTGCAAAACGACTTGGGGACTAGTAGCCCCCAAGTAAGCCGGCTTAATTCTCAAAACCACATAAGGCGCCTATGTTTGAACCGTGCAACGTGGCAACGTTGGTCCTCTTTGGATTTATCAAATCCCAGTTTTGAAGTAAGTACAACATGGCGACTTACGCTCTTTGACTTTGATAACGTCCATGTTTGGGCGACTCATAGAACAATAAACTGAAACGGCAAGGGACCCCGAAATTCGTGGGTGCCGGATTTATTACTTTCATAATTCATGGATTACAATTTTCTGAAGACTGGTAAAGAAAAAAAGGGGGAGTTCATGGCTCTAAGTGTAGTAAGGCTGCAGATGGGCTATGTTCCAGGGGCGAGTTGTCTAAACCTCTGTAGTTGGCCGATCTAGGCGAAGATCCACCAAGTAGTATGAGCCAATCTGAAGATTCTTACTGATGACAAACGGTCCTTCCCACGGAGGTGATAGCTTGTGCATACCAATATGATCTTGAATCAAACGGAGCTCCAAGTTGCGTTCTTGGAAAACCCGGCTCTTGACCCGGCGACTATGGTAACGTCGCAAGTCCTGTTGGTAAATCGCCGATCGTGATGCGGCCAAGTCACGTTCCTCCTCCAAGGCATCCAGCGAGTCTTGTCGCGCCAGCTCGTTGTCCTGTTCCACGTAGGCGGCGACTCGTGGGGAATCGTGTTTGATGTCACTTGGTAACACCGCTTCTGCTCTGTAGACGAGAAAGAAAGGAGTAAAACCCGTGGAGTGCTTCGGAGTTGTCGTGATACTCCATAGTACTGACGACAACTCCTCCACCCAACATCCTGGAGTGCGTTCCAAAGGTACCATGAGCTGAGGTTTAATCCCCCGCAATATTTCCTGATTCACCCTCTCCGCCTGTTCGTTAGACTGGGGATGTGCAACCGCGGAAACATCAAGCCGGATATGCTCTCGTGAACAAAACTCTTGCATCGCACCTTTGGATAGATTAGTACCATTCTCAGTAATGATACTATGAGGATATCCGAATCTAAAAATCAGCTTCTTCAAGAATTTGACGGCCGTATCTGCATCACAACTGCTAACAGGTTCCGCCTCCACCCACTTGGTAAATTTGTCAAGTACCACCAATAGGTGAGTCTTTTTGTTGGAAGACATCTTGAAAGGGCCAACCATATCAAGCCCCCAGACTACGAACGGCCAAGTAATAGGTATCATCCACAATTCCTGAGCCGGCACGTGCATCTGGCGTCCAAATTTTTGACAACCATCACATCGGCGAATGATCTCCTTTGCGTCTGCATGAGCCGTCAGCCAATAGAAACCATGTCTGAAGGCCTTAGAAACCAAGGATCAGGACCCAGCATGATGACCGCAGTCGCCCGCGTGAATCTCATTGCGGATCATACATCCTTCTTCAGAAGAGATGCATCTTTGAAATACCCCTGAGGTGCTTCGTTTGTGTAACTCGCCATTGTGTATGACCATGGATTTACACCGACGAACGATTTGGCGAGCTAATAACTCGTCGGCAGGTAACTCGCCTTTGGTGAGATATGCCATGTAAGGAGTCGCCCAATCTAGAGTAGCGTGAAGAGCCGCCACGAGTTGAGACTCGGGGTCCGGTACCGCTAAATCTTCCTTTGAAGGCAGTTTTACCGAGGGGTTATGCAATACATCCAGAAAGACATTGGGAGGAACTGGCTTACATTGTGAACCAAGACAGGAAAGAGCGTCCGCTGCTTCGTTAAGCCACCGGTCGATGTGATCCACTTGATAACCATTGAAGTGACCCGCTACATCTGACACAACTCGTCTGTAAGCCGCCATCAAAGGGTCTCGTGAATCCCAGGTGCCAGAAACCTGCTAAGCCACCAGATCAGAATCGCCCATACACCTGACTCGTGTGAGATTCATCTCTTTGGCGAGTCTTAAACCATGGAGCAAGGCTTCGTATTCTACTGCATTTTTGGTATTTGGGAACATGAGACGAAGGACATAGCAAAACTTGTCACCTTGAGGCGAAGTTATCACCACACCAGCCCCCGAGCCTTCCAACTGTCTAGACCCGTCGAAATAGATGGTCCAATAAGTAAGATCGGGTCTTTCCTCTGGGATTTTTAACTCGGTCCAATCATTGATGAAATCCACGAGTTCTTGAGATTTAATGGCCGTCCGAGGCGTATACTGCACATGATGAGATCCGAGCTCGATGGCCCACTTAGCAATCCGTCCAGTGGCCTCTTGATTCTGTACGATGTCGCTGAGAGGGGCGGAATTTATGACTGTGATCGGGTGTTCCTGGAAGTAATGCTTCGGCTTTCGACTCGCCATGAACACCCCGAAAACCAGCTTTTGCCAATGTGGGTAACGTTGCTTGGAGAGGGTGAGGACCTCGCCGATGAAATACACCGGTCGCTGCACCATATACTCCTTTCCTTCTTCCTTCCACTCGACAACTACTGCCACGCTGACTGCCTTGGAATTGGCTGCAATGTACAGGAGGATAGGTTCCTTGTCTGCCGGAGCCCCCAACACTGGAGGGTTAGCTAATTCCCGCTTCAAGGCTTCAAAAGCTTCATTGGCTTCGTCCTTCCATACGAAACGCTCAGTTTTCTTGAGCAACTGGTAGAGAGGGATGGCCTTCTCCCCGAGGCGACTTATAAAGCGACTCAAAGCTACGATTCGACCCGCCATACGCTGGACCTGGTTAATGTTGGTTGGTTTCCCTAGTGAGGTAATTTCCTCAACCTTGTCCGGGTTGGACTCAATGCCACGCTCCGACACCAAGAAACCCAATAACTTCCCTCCAGGAACACCAAAGATGCACTTGGTGGGGTTAAGTCTCATCTGGTAAACACGCAGGTTGTCAATGGTTTCCTTGAGATCCTCAAAGAGCGACTCTTTTTGGTGAGACCTGACCACGATGTCATCCACATAAGCATGGACGTTACGGCCTATCTGGTTGTGCAAGCAATTTGGATGCAACGCTGATAGGTTGCCCCCGCACTCTTGAGCCCAAATGGCATAGACACGTAACAGAAGGCCCCTAATGGGCTTATGAAGGATGTCTTTTCCTGATCCGCCACCGACATCTTGATCTGATGATATCCCGAATAAGCGTCCAAGAAACACAAACGTTCGCAACCCGCCGTCGAGTCAATAATTTGATCAATGCGGGGAAGGGCGAAGGGATCCTTCGGGCAGGCTTTGTTGAAGTCGGTGTAGTCGATGGACATGTGGAAGGTGGCATTCTTTTTTAGCACCAGGACCGGGTTAGCCAGCCATTCAGGATGGAAAACCTTGATGATAAACCCGGCGGCCAGAAGCCGGGCTACTTCCTCTCCGATCACCTTACGACGCTCTTCATTGAACCTGCGAAGGTACTGTCGAACTGGCTTAACTTTAGGGTCAGTGTTAAGATGGTGCTTAGCGAATTCTCTCGGTACACCCGGCATGTCAGAAGGTTTCCATGCAAAGATGTCCCGATTCTCACGGATGAATTCCATGAATGCGCTTTCCAATTTGGGGTCGAGACCCGCCCCAATAGTGAACTGCTTCGTGAAGTCACCAGGTGTGAAGTCTATAACCTTGGTGTCATCCGTCGGTTTAAACTTGAGGGGCGGCTCTGAATTGATGGTTAGCCTTTTGAGAGGCGTCATGTCTGCCAGGTCAATGTTAGCTTGGTGAAATTTGAGTTCCTCAGCCGCGCAAGCCGACTCGGCGTAAGCCGCGTCCCCTTCTTCACATTCCTGAGCTATCTTCCTATCTCTGTTGATGGTAATGGGACCCTTAGGGCCGGGCATCTTGAGTTTGAGATAAACATAGCATGGGCAGGCCATGAATCTGGCGTATGCCGGCCATCCAGACAACGTATGATAGGGGCTATTGATCTTGACCACTTCGAATAGGAGAGACTCGCTCCTGTAATTTGACTGTGTGCCAAAAGCCACGTGAAGTTTAATCCGCCCAATTAGATACACTGACTTACCAGGGACAATGCCATGGAAGACCGTGGATGATGGCATCAGGTGTTTCTCCAAGAGGTTCATCCTTCGGAAAGTATCAAAGTATAAGATGTTGATGCTGCTGCCTCCATCCATGAGGACCTTGGAAAGGGTGTATCTTTCGACTTGGGGAGCCACAACCAAAGGCAAGTCACGAGGGTTGTCAACTCGGGGGGGGGGGGGGGGATGGTCTTCCCTGCTCCAGTTTATAGGCTGCTCAGACCAATGGAGGTATCGGCGGAGCGCCGGCTCAGCTATGCTGAAGGTTCTATGCTTCACCTTATGATCCCACTTGCAGGTGCTGGTGGTGAACACGTGGTACTACCCGCTGCTCAATTGTTTGGGGTTGTTCTGAAACCCGCCACGATCTTCCTATCATTGGGGATCCCCTTGCGGGGGGTTGCTGGAACACTCCTGGCGGGTGGTACTGCTGGTTGTGAACTTTGTACTGGCCAGCGTTGGGCTGTGACCCACCCCGTGGTCCCGGGTTAGGAAAACCACCGAACGTGACCTGGCGTGACTCGGATGCGTCGGCTTGTTCCTGTCGCTGGCCCTGTTCGCCACCTTGGCCTCTCCTGAGCGCCTCGGCCCAAAATTCCTGCATCACATAGCAATCCTCCCACGATTGAGTCGCCGGTCCTTTCGTCGTGGCATGCTGCGGACAAGGGCCTTTGAGCATCTCGTGATAATTGCGTGGTTTCTTCCCACTACAGCCCCGCTTCTTCTAACGTGGGTTTCCGTTGCCGGTATTAGTATTAGCAACAAATTCCATAGGACCTTCCTGTTGTCTCTTTTTGCGGTGCTCGCCATGGTGGTGGTTGCCTCGGCCTTGAAACTGAGAATGGCCCTTGTGTAACTCGCCCTTCCTGGCGGTACTAGCTTTGTCGTCGTCCTCCCCAGGATCCTTGGTGTCGTCTGACTCAACATACCTGGTAAGGGTATCCATTAACTCGCCCATGTCCTGTACTTTTCCCTTAAGTCGCCCTAGCTTTAGTACTAGAGGTTCATAATGGCAGTTCTTCTCCAGGATCAACACCGCTTGAGCTGCCAAGATGCCTTCCGATGAATGAATAACTTCCGCGACTCGTCGGGTCCAATGGTGGGCCGACTCATCCAGTCGCTGGACGAAGTGCTGTAGGTCGACGATGGTCATCGGGCGCTTGCAAGTCCCCCTGAAATTCTTGATGAAACGTTCTTTTAGCTCCGCCTAGGTGTTGATGGAGTTGGGTGGTAAGTTTTTCAACCACGCACGTGCGTCCCTTCGAGCATCATAGTGAAGTACTTAGCGCAGACTTCCTCATTTACGTCGAGCATGTCCATCGCCAGCTCGTAACTCTCGATCCACGATCCTGGTTCGAGATCTGGTGAGTAATTAGGAACCTTTCGGGGCCCTTTGGAGTCCTTCGACATTCGCTCGTTGCACAAAACCGGTGCAAGACACGATACCCTAATGTGCTTGCCCCCGGCGTCCAGGGGGCGCGGTAGGTGATGGCATGTAAGCCGGGTAGACCTGACCTGTCGCGGCTGTTGGCTCTACTTGACGCGCGGCTCGCGCTGCATCCACGATATCTTGGGCTCACGTGTCGTGTTGGGGGAATCGTCGCGGCCCACTAGTTACTGTGGGCATGTTCTCATGGCGACTTCTCGTGTGACTCGCGTGAGGCGTGGATTGCAGCCGATCGAGGCTATGAGAATATTGCGCATGCTGGACCATGGCCGTCTTTAGCATCTCGATGGCGTTTTCTGGCCTCTATCTCAGCCTGGGAGTTTCCGTAGATTGGAAGGGACTCCAGGTGGCGGGTTGCCGCCAACACATTGTCTACGGGATTCGAGAAGTGACCCCGTGGTGTCTGGAACCGAGTCGCATGGGCATCCATTGTCTGAGGCAGTGGCGGATTGGGCGGTGGAACCGTTCCTCCCCTCGGGACAGTTTGTAAAGGCCGATCAGGACCCGCCCCGGGGGTGTGTGTGGTGTCGAACATGTGAGTTGTATGTAAGTCGGCCGGGATGCGCCTGCGGTGCCTCCTTTGGTGAACGGCGTCGGACGCGTGCTGCCGTCTCTCGAGCCGCCATCCCTCGGTGTTCAACCGCTCCGTCTCTGCTACGATCACAGCCTACTGCGTCTCCACCCTGGCGGCTTCTCGTTCCATGTCTCGATACGCCTTGGCCATCGCCTGCCGCAGCTTTGCTAGCTCGGCATTAATACACTCCTGATTCTCGGTTGTGACGGTAGTTGCCATAAGGTTGGCGACCTCCGCCGTTAGCTCCGCCATGGTTTGTGCTAGGGGTTTGGACATCTCGTCGGTCTCGTTGTTACCGGCTGGATTTTGCTGAGGCTCTGCCGACCCCGCCATGTAGATGGCGATTAGTCGAGAGGATCTCTCAAAGACATCGGGATCCATCGCCAACGACGGTTGATACGTCTCCAACGTTTCTATAATTGTTGATGGTTTCATGCTATTATCTTGTCAAACTTTGGATGTTTTGCATGCCTTTTATATTTTTTTTGGGACTAACTTATTAACTCAGTGCCAAGTGCCAGTTCCTGTTTTTCCATGTTTTTGACCCCTTCAGACGAGATTTTGAAACGGAGTCCAAACGGAATAAAATCCCCGAATAGAATTTTTCCGTAACGGAAGAAGATCAGGAGACTTGAGAGCCAAGGCAGGGGGCCCAGGGGCCCCACAAGCCCTCACCCTGCGGCCAGGGGAGGCCGTGGTCCACAGGCTTGTGAGCCACCTGGACGCCCTCTACCCTAGGGGTTGCGCCTATATATTCCCTACAAATCCCCCAAAAATCTGGAGATCATCGAAAGTACTTTTCCACCGCCGCAAGCTTTTGTCTCCGCAAGATCCCATCTGGGGCACGTTCTGGTGCCCTGTCGGAGGGGGGATTCGGACACGGAGAGCTTCTTCATCAACACCATGACCTCTCCGATGATGCGTGAGTAGTTCAACATAGACCTACGGGTCCATAGCTAGTAACTAGATGGCTTCTTCTCTCTCTTGGTTCTTATATACAAAGTTCTCCATGATCTTCATGGAGATCTATCCGATGTAATCTTCTTTTGCAGTGTGTTTGTCAAGATCCGATGTATTGTGGATTTATGATCAGATTATCTATGAATCTTATTTGAGTTTCTTCTGATGAATTGCAATGGGAGAAGTGCTTGGTTTTGGGTTCATACCGTGCGATGACCTCACCGAGTGACAGAAGGGGTAGCAAGGCATGCATCGTGTTGTTGACATCAAGGGTAAAAAGATGGGGTTTTCATCATTGGTTTGAGATTATCCCTCTACATCATGTCATGTTGCTTAAGGCGTTACTTTGTTCGTCATGAACTCAATACACTAGATGCATGCTGGATAGCGGTTGATGTGTGGAGTAATAGTAGTAGATGCAAAAAGTATCGGTCTACTTGTCTCAGACGTGATGCCTATATGTATGATCATTGCCTTAGATATCGTCATGACTTTGCATGGTTCTGTCAATTGCTCGACAGTAATTTGTTCACCCACCGTAATACTTGCTATTTTGAGAGAAGCCTCTAGTGAACACTATGGCCCCCAGGGTCTACTCCACACCATATTTTCAACCTTACACTTTTTACTTCGTTGCACTTTCCGCCTTCAGATCTCACTTTGCAAACAATCTTGAAGGGATTGACAACCCCTTTGAAGCCTTGGGTGCAAGCTTGTTTGTGTTTGCGCAGGTACTCTGGACTTGACGAGACCCTCCTGGATCGATACCTTGGTTCTCAAACTGAGGGAAATACTTACCGCTCCTGTGCTGCATCACCCTTTCCTCTTCAAGGGAAAAACCAACGCAAGCCCAGTCTCCGTCAACGTGTTAATTTCTGGCGCCGTTGTTTGAGAAGTAGCAACAGTCCTCCGAGCTGTCCTTCCTGAAGAGGGTGGATTGAATCTGTCTCACCCATTGATGACTCGCCGTTGGAATTGACGGGGGTGATCTCCTGGACCGCCGGCTCATCTTGCACGTCGTTTCCCTATGTAAAACCGACGAAAGCATGGCGACTCCTGGCCCGCCGTGTGATGGGTAGGACGTATCTGGCTGGCTCGACGATGTCGGTGCAGGTGTCCGGCTCAGGCATGGGCGTCCCAATCATGTCGATGAAGACGTTGATCCTGCCGAAGGGGACTCGGTAGCCAGATTCAACTGAATCGGCTTCCGGCTCCCACAGCGAGTTGTCGATGTAGTACCTCCCGCGGCGGCTCTTTGTCATGATGCCGACCGCATAGCTTTCTAACCCCGGTAGGGCTCCCTTCGAGAATTCAACTCCACCGTGTGCTAGCCCCACGGTGGGCGCGAACTGTCGTGGTTTTTTCATGACAGATGTCCTCGTGAAAGGACTTAAAGATGGAGCCATCACACCTTGGTGGCGACTCGAAGGGGGTGAGCAAAAGCGAGACTCATATTTACCCAGGTTCGGCCCTTCTTGAGGAGGTAAAATCCTACGTCATGCTTTGTGTGGATTATTGGTGGCTTCGATTACAAGTAGGGCGTAACTCGCCTGACCTAGCTCTCGGTTCTCTCTAACTCGCCTAACCTATCCCTGGGACTCGCCTTTATATACAGGTCGAGGCCCTAGGGTTTACAAAGTCCTGCCATGCTATTCTTTGTGGCTTTCCTTATCTCTAAGTCGACGTGTCCTCCTCGATCAAGAGCTTTCTTGGTAATCCATCATCCGCACGCCTTCTTGAACCACCATCCAGCTTCTGGGCCACGGGACGCGCGTTGAATGGTAAGTCGCCCCTTTGGTGACCCGACCCACTAAGGGCGGGTTATCCGCAGGTAATATCCCCAAAGCCGGGGAGTTTCCGTAAATCGGGAGGGACTCGAGGTGGCGAGTTGCCGCCACTACATTATCCACGGTATTCGAGAAGTGACCTCGAGGCGTCTGGAAATGAGTCACATGGGCATCCATCGGTTCAGGCGGCGGCGGGTTAGGTGGTTGAGCCGGACCTCCCCTCAGAACAATTTGTAAAGGTCGATCAGGACCCACCCGAGGGGTGCACGGGGTATCGAAGAGGCGAGTTGAGTGTAAGTCAGCCGGGATGCGCCCGTGGTGTCTCCTTTGGTGTACAACGTTGGACGTGTGCTGCTGTCTCTCGAGACACCAACCTTCAGCGTTCACCCGCTCCGTCTCCGCTATGATCGCAGCCCGCTGCGTCTCTATGCTGGCGGCTTTTGCTTCCATGTCCCGCTGTGCTTTGCCCATCGCCTCCTGCAGCTTCGCTAGCTCGGCGTTGATAGACTCCTGATTCTCTGACGTGACAGCGGTCGCCATGAGGCTGGCGACCTCCACCGCCAACTCCACCATGGTTTGAGCTGGGGTTTTCGACGTCCCACCGGTTTCGTTGTTGCTGGCTGGGTTTTGCTGAGGCTGTGTCGACCGTGCCATGTAGATGGCGATTTGTCGACGGACAAGGATCTCAGGGTCCATTCCCAGTGACAGCCCTCCGAGTTTTCCTTCGTGAAGAGGATGGATTGAATCTGTCTCGCCCATGGACGACTCACCGTCAGAGTTGACGGGGTGATCTCCTCGGTCGCCGGTTCGTCTTGTACGCCGTTTCCTTGTGTAAAACCGACGGAGGCATGGCGACTTCTGTCCTATCGTGTGATGGGGAGGACGTACCTGGCCGGCTCGACGATGTCGGAGGAGATGTCCGGCTCAGGCACGGGTGTCCCAATCATGCCGATGAATATGTTGATCTTGCCGAAGGGGACTCTATAACCAGATTTGACTGAATCGGCTTCTGGCCCCCACAACGAGTTGTCGATGTAGTACCTTCCGCGGCGGCTCTTCGTTATGATGCCGACCGCGTAGCTTTCTGAACCTGGTAGGGCTCCCTTCGAGAACTCAACTCCACCGTGCGCTAGCCCCACGGTGGGCGCCAACTGTCATGGTTTTATCATGGCAGATGTCCTCGTGAAAGGACTTAAAGATGGATCCATCGCACCTTAGTGGCGACTCGAAGGGGGTGAGGGAAAGTGAGACTCAGATTTACCTAGGTTCGGCCCCTCATGTGGAGGTAAAAGCCTACGTCCTGCTTTGTGTGGATTGGTGATGGTTTCGATTACAAGGAGGGCGTAACTCGCCTGACCTAGCTCTCGATTATCTCTAACTCGCCTGACCTTCCCTCGGGAGCCGCCTTTATATACAGGTAGATACCCTAGGGTTTACAAGAGTCATGTCCATGCTATCTATCATAGCTTTCCCTATTTCTAAGTCGCCGTGTCTTCCGAGATGGGGAACTCCTTTGGTACTTTATCACCTGCATAATCTCTCGAACCGCCATCCGGCTCTCGGGCCAAGGGCCGCAATCCTAACATTGAGGCACCCCTTTAATGACACGACCCACCAAGGGCGGGTTACCCGCAGGTAATATCCCCAACAACATGGGTGTGCTCCTAGATCACCGGCTCATCTGGTAGGTCGGTTCCTTGCGTAAAACCAACGAAAGCATGGCGTTTCCTGACCTGACCTTGGCAAGATGGGCTTACCGGGCTCGCTCGACGGTGTCAGTGAAGGTGTCCGTCTCAGGTACGGGAGCCCCAAACTTGCCAATGAAGACCTGAATCTCACCAAAGGGGACCCTATATCCAGATTCGATTGAATCAGCCTCGGGACCCTGCTACTGCAACAAAAGACCTTCCAACGGCGCCAGAAATAGGCACGTCGACGGGAGAATACTTGGCTTGATCTTTCTATTGCAGCTTTGCCTTAAGGGACTTCCTAGGCATGTGTGCAAAGGATTCCCCCGTGTCCTTGGAGCCTTGCGTTGGTGTTCCCTCGAAGCGCAAAGGGTGATGTAGCGTAGCGGTGGTAAGTATTTCCCTCAGTTTGAGAACCAAGGTATCAATCCAGTGGAGGAGTATCTCAAGATCCTGCACAAACACAAAAACTTGCTCCCAACGCTATGAAGGGGTTGTCAATCCCTTATAGATTGTTTGCCAAGTGAGAACTGAAAGCAACAAAGTAACAAAGCAAAGTAAAAGCGGCGATGTAAACGATGGATGTGAATAGACCCGGGGCCCGTAGTGTTTACTAGTGGCTTCTCTCATGAAAGCAAGTAGACGGTGGGTGAACAAATTACTGTCAAGCAATTGATAGAACCGCGCAAAGTCGTGACAATATCTATGCAATGATTATTTCTATAGGCATCACATCCAAAACAACTAGACCGATATTGTCTGCATCTACCACTATTACTCCACACGTCGACCGCTATCCAGCATGCATGTAGTGTATTTGGTCCATAAGAACAGAGTAACGCCTTAAGCAAGATGACATGATGTAGAGGGATAATCTCAAACCAATGATAAAAACCCCATCTTTTTACCCTTGATGGCAACTACTTGATGTGTGCCTTGCTGCCCCTACTATCACTGGGAAAGGTCACCACATGGCAGAACCCAAATCCAAGCACTTCTCCCAATGCTAGATTCATAGATCTAGTTGGCCAAACAAAACCCAAGACTCGAAGAGACTTACAAGGATATCAAATCATGCATATAAGAAATCAACAAAGACTCAAATATATAGCATAGATAATCTGATCACAAATCCACAATTCATCGGATCTCGGCAAACACACCGCCAAAGAAGATTACATCGGATAGATCTCCATGAAGATCATGGAGAACTTTGTATTGAAGATCCAAGAGAGAGAAGAAGCCATCTAGCTACTAACTACGGACCTGTAGGTCTGAAGTGAACTACTCACGAGTCATTGGAGGGGCGATGATGATCATGAAGAAGCCCTCCAACTCCAAAGTCCCTCCGGCAGGGCGCCGGGAAGGGTCTCCAAATGAGATCTCGCGGAAACGGAAGCTTGCGGTGGCGGAAAAGTATTTTCGAGGCTCCCCTAATTTTTTGCGGAATATTTGGGAATTGATAGGCCAAAGATTTAGGTCAGGGGGCTGCCAGGGAGGCCACAAGCCTGCCCACCGCTGCCTCCCCCCCAGGTGGCGGAATGGGGGCTTGTGGGCTCCCTGGAGCCCACCTGGCTTGGCCCAAAGCCCCATGATCTTCTTCCGTTTGGGAAAAGATCATTTCGTGGTTTTTCTTCCGTTTCGACTCCGTTCCAAAATCAGATCTGAAAAGAGTCAAAAACACGGAAAAACAGGAACTGGCACTTGGCACTGAATTAATAAGTTAGTCCCAAAAAAGATATAAAAGGTACATAAAATAACCAAAGAAGACAAGATAACAGCGTGAAACCATCAAAAATTATAGATACGTTTGAGACGTATCAAACATCCCCAAGCTTAACTCCTGCTCGTCCTCGAGTAGGGAAGTGATAAAGAATGAATTTTTGATGCTTTCATGCTACCTAGCATAGGTGTCCTTTGTAATTCCTCTTATGTGATGTGAATATTCAGATCCATTAGATTCAAAACAATAGTTTACTATTGATGTGGAAACAACAATAATTCAAGCAAACTAGCAAGGTAATCATGAACTTTCAAAATAACAAGGCCAAAAGAAAGTTATCCCTACAAAACCATATAGTCTGGCTATGCTCTATCATCATTGCACAACGAATTTAAATCATACACAACCCCGGTATTGGTCAAGTAATTGTTTCACACCTTTACTTTCTCAAACCTTTTCAACTCTCACGCAATACATGAGCGTGAGCCATGGTTATAGCACTATAGATGGTGTGGAATGTGGTGGAGGTTGCAAGACAAAAAAGGAGAAGATAGTCACATTAACTAGGCATATCAATGAGCTGTGAAGATGCTCATCAATATATATCAATGTGAATGAGTAGGGATTTCCATACAATGGATGCACTAGAGCTATGAGTATGTGAAAGCTCTTAAAGAAAACTAGTGGGTGTGCATCCAACTTGCTTGCTCACGAAGACCTAAGGAAATTTTGAGGAAGCCTATCATAGGAATATACAAGCCAAGTTATATAATGAAAATTTCCCACTAGCTATATGGTGGTGACAAAACGAGAGACTCTCAATCATGAAGATCATGGTGCTCAATATGCACAAGTGTGGAAAAAGTGGTGGCATTGTCCCTTCTCTCTTTTTCTCTCATTTTTTTATTTTGGTGGGCTCTTTGGCCTCTTTTTTTTGGTGGGCTTCTTTGGCCTATTTTATTTCCTCACATGTGACAATGCTCCATTAATGATGATCATCACACTTTCAACTGAAAACTTAGAGTAACGATGACTCTATATGGAATGCCTTCGGTAGTGTACCGTGGCAATGATCTAGCATGGCATAGACATCAATGGAAACATAATGCTAGCTATCTTACGATCATGCAATGGCACTGTAGACATGGTGGCACATGTCATGGTGGTAGTTGCATGGCAATATATCTCGGAATGACTTTGAAAAAGCCATAGTAGGTAGGTATGGTGGCTGTTTTGAGGGAGGCGAATGGTGGGTTTTGTGCACCGGCGAAAGTTGCACGGCACTAAGAAGATAGTGATGGTGAAAGGTGAAAGTGCATCTAAACCATGGACTCAACATTAGTCATGAAGAACTCATATACTTGTTGCAAAAGTTTTGTTAGTAATCGAAACAAAGCATTCAACGCATACTCCTAGGGGAAGGGTTGGTAGGTATAAACCATCGCGCGATCCGGACCGCCACACAAAGGATGCCAATCAATAGACTAATCATGGTCAGATTTCATCACATAGCGGTTCACCATACGTGCATGCTATGGGAATCACTAACTTCAACACAAGTATTTCTAGATCCACGACACCTTACTAGCATGACTTTAATATTACCATAACCACAACTCAAAACTAATTGAGATGAATCAAACTTCTCTAACTATTCAATGCACATGAAGGTGGAAGTTTTCGTATCCCTTTGGATAAGTACCCATTTTGGGACTACTTTCAAAGCATAGATCAACTACCAAGCCAAGCACCGCTGTGCTCTAAAAGATATAAATGAAGCACATAGAGCAAAAGTATCTAGCTCAAAAGATATAAGTGAAGCTTGACAAAATCATGGTGTATGCATGTCTCTCTCTCTAGGTGTGCAACAAGGATGATTTTGACACAACAAAAATAAAAGACTCCTACGATACAAGACGCTCCAAGCAAAAACACATAACATGTGGTGAATAAAAATATAGCCCCAAGTAACGTTACCGATGGATTGAAGACGAGAGAGGGGATGCATTCCCGGGGCATCCCCAAGCTTAGGCTTTTACGGCATCCTTGAATCTCTTGGGGTGCCTTGGGCATCCCCAAGCTTGATCTCTTGCCACTCTTTATCTGTTTGTCCATAAGAACTTCACCCAAAACTTGAAAACTTCACAACACGAAAGTTAAACAGAAACTCGTGATAACATTAGTACAAGAAAGCAAACCACCACTTCCTTAGGTACTGTAGCAAACTTAAATTCTACTTGTGATGATGTTGGTTACTGTACTTTTAATCTTCCATGGCTAATACCCCCTGATACTATCCATAGTTTCATCAAAATAAGCAACCAACACAACAAAAACAGAATCTGTTAACAGCAGACCAGTTTGTAGCAATCTGTATATTTCGTATACCTCTGGTACTTCAAACATTCTGAACACTTACGACAGTCTGATCAATTTGTGTAGAAATCAGCAGCAAAAAGAATCAACTCAAAAGCTCTTACAGAAAGAAAATGAAAATACTTTTCGTGAGCAGAAAGTTTCTGTCTTTTCGAGCATGACTAAACGATCATCCCCAAGACTAATCATAATGGTTTTGCTTGGCACAAACGCAGAAAAGACACACAAAAACACAATCATTAGAGAATTATGAAAGTGTGGAAAACACAAAACAGAAAGAAAAATGATAGATTCATTGGGTTGCCTCCCAACAAGCGCTTTTGTTTAACGCCCTTAGCTAGGCGAAAGTGATGGAATCACGTATAGTCATCTTTGGTGCTCAAACCATAGGTAGTGTGATCATTTATCATCTTAAGGTTTTCGTCTTTATTAGATGACTCACCACTAGCTTTAGGTACAGGAACAGGCTTGACGGTCTTTTTGAGAGTAAGATTTGGAGTATTTTGCACAGCGGCAAAAGCGGAACCCAAGTTGGTTATGACATCTTCTAATTTGCCAATTCTAGAAGAATCATTAACTATAAGTTCCTTCTCCTTTAAATTTTTCAAAAAGATTCCCACTTTGGATCCGTACTGAGAAATTTGATTGTGGATCTTTCTATCCAAACCCTCAATAAGTTCAAGTATGGCAATTTTGTTTTCAATAGAGTCAAGCCTTTGCATCACGTGTTCGAAGGTCAAGATAGTTCCATTAACCATGAGCGGGGGTGAGCCTGCCAAATTAATGATAGCTCTATAGGAGTCAACAGTATGGCTCCCCAAAAAGTTCCCGCCTACAATGGTATCAAGGATATACCTATTCCAAGGAGAAATTCCAACATAGAAACTGCGAAGGAGGGAAGTAGTGGATTACTTACGAGTAGATCTACTTTGAGCATTGCAAATCCTGTACCAAGCTTCCTTCAAATTTTCTTCCTCATTCTGCCTGAAATTGAGAACTTCATTTTCAGGGGTGTCGTTTGGAGTGGTGGGTCTAGCCATTGATGGACTATCTCACACACAAACAAGCAGGGAGAGAGAGTGAAACGGGCAAAAGAAAACAGCAAAAAGGCAAAAGAAAACGGCAAAGGAGAAAGGCAGATAAAAACGGCAAATGTGAAGTGGGGGAGAGGAAAATGAGAGGCAACTGGCAACAAAAGTAAATGCAAGAGAAGAATTTGTGAGACCTACTTGGATAGATCTCGATTTCTCCTCCCCGGCAACGCACCAGAAATACTTCTGCTACTGCAACAAAAGACCTTCCAACGGCGCCAGAAATAGGCACGTCGACGGGAGAATACTTGGCTTGATCTTTCTGCTGCGACTACGCCTTAAGGGACTTCCTAGGCAAGTGTGCAAAGGATTTCCCCTATGGCCTTGGAGCCTTGCGTTGGTGTTCCCTCGAAGCAGAAAGGGTGATGTAGCATAGCGGTGGTAAGCATTTCCCTCAGTTTGAGAACCAAGGTATCAATCAAGTGGAGGAGTATCTCAAGATCCTGCACAAACACAAAAACTTGCTCCCAACTCTATGAAGGGGTTGTCAATCCCTTATAGATTGTTTTCCAAGTTAGAACTGAAAGCAACAAAGTAACAAAGCAAAGTACAAGTGGAGGTGTAAACGATGGATGTGAATAGACCCGGGGGCCATAGTGTTTACTAGTGTCTTCTCTCATGAAAGCAAGTAGACGGTGGGTGAACAATTTACTGTCGAGCAATTGATAGAACCGCGCAAAGTCGTGACGATATCTATACAATGATTATTTCTATAGGCATCACGTCCAAAACAACTAGACCGATACTGTCTGCATTTACTACTATTACTCCACACGTCCACCGCTATCTAACATGCATCTAGTGTATTAAGTCCATAAGAACAGAGTAACGCCTTAAGCAAGATGACATGATGTAGAGGGATAATCTCAAACCAACGATAAAAACCCCATCTCTTTACCCTTGATGGCAACTACTTGATGTGTGCCTTGCTGCCCCTACTGTCACTGGGAAAGGTCACCACATGGTGGAACCCAAAACCAGCACTTCTCCCATTGCAAGAATCATAGATCTAGTTGGCCAAACAAAACCCAAGACTCGGAGAGACTTACAAGGATATAAAATCATGCATATAAGAAATCAGCAAAGAGTCAAATATATATCATAGATAATCTGATCACAAATCCACAATTCATCGGATCTCGACAAACACACCGCCAAAGAAGATTACATCGGATAGATCTCCATGAAGATCATGGAGAACTTTGTATTGAAGATCCAAAAGAGAGAAGAATCCATCTAGCTACTAACTACGGACCCGTAGGTCTGAAGTGAACTACTCACGAGTCATTGGAGGGGCGATGATGATGATGAAGAAGCCCTCCAACTCCAAAGTCCCCTCCGGCAGGGCGCCGGGAAGGGTCTCCAGATGAGATCTCGCGAAAACGGAAGCTTGCGGCGGCGGAAAAGTATTTTCGAGGCTCCCCTAATTTTTTGCGGAATATTTGGGAATTTATAGGCCAAAGATCTAGGTCAGGGGGCGGCCAGGGAGGCCACAAGCCTGCCCACCACCGCCTCCCCCCTGGTGGCGGAGTGGGGGCTTGTGGGCTCCCTGGAGCCACCTAGCTTGGCCCAAAGACCCCTGATCTTCTTCCGTTCGGGAAAAAATCATTTCGGGGTTTTTCTTCCGTTTGGACTCCGTTCCAAAATCAGATATGAAAAGAATCAAAAACATGGAAAACAAAGGAACTGGCACTTGGCACTGAATTAATAAGTTAGTCCAAAAAAGAAATAAAAGGTACATAAAACAACCAAAGATGACAAGATAACAGCGTGAAACCATCAAAAATTATAGATACGTTTGAGATGTATCAGACCCCAATAATAGTTGTCGATGTAGTACTTCCCACGGTGGCTCTTAGTCATGATACCGATCACGTAGCTTCCAAACCCTGGAAGGGCTCCCTTTGAGAACTCAAGTCCACCGTGCGCTTGCCCCACGGTGGGCACCAACTGTCGTGGTTTTCTCATGGCAAATGTCCTCGTGAAAAGACTTAGTGATGGAGCCATCACACCTTGGTGGCGACTCAAAGGGGTTGAGCAGAAGGGAGACTCAGATTTACCCAGGCTCGGCCCCTCTGATGGAGGTAAAAGCCTACGTCCTGCTTGATGTGTATTGATGGTGGATTTGATTGCAAGGATGGCGTAACTCGCCTAAACTCGCTCTCGATGGATTCTAACTTAACCTATCCGCCCTAGGTCCTCTCCTTTATATATAGGTAGAGGCCCTTGGGTTTACAAAGTCATGGCCATATTACAAATCGTGGCCTGCCATATCTCTAACCCGCCGTGTCTTCCAAGCTACGAAACCTCCTTGGCGACTTATCTTCTCTGTAAATCTTGAACCGCCATCTGGGCTCATGGGCCCTGGCCGGCTCTCCGTTGAAGTTCTCCTGACGCATTTCAAACCCTGGGCCAAGTCTATTGTGATCATGAATGCTGAATCACCGTTTACCTGACCCGGCCCAATAGGGCGGGTCATACCGCGGGTAATATCCCCAACACCATGGATTGTATTTCTGTAGGGAGACGGAAAAGAATCCACGGTGGTGTATTGTTGTGGAGTTAGGGGACTCGTGTACGACTTCTCAAACCTTATTAAAATACTTGTAGTCGTAATACATGTTAGCCAAGAGTCAAAGCTGGCCTGCTACATGAAACCCAACAACCCTTTATTGATACATGTGCATGAGTAGATAGATCTGTTCTAAAGTCTTGCTGAGTACTTTCGTACTCATGTTTGCTTAATAATTGTTGCAGAGGACACCCACAATCCAATTGGTGGGTTCTATCTAGACGTCGATGGTGACGAGTAGCTGGTGTCCGAGCTACGATCTGGCCCTTGGATGGGGACTGCAGATAGTCAGGCTTTATGCCTTATCATTCAACTGTCTGTAGCCAGACAGCTTTTATGCTTACGCTTGGCTTGTATGACTTTGTGTGTATGACTTGAATGTCCGGTCATGTGAATCCTGCCTGTATGAACTTATTATGCAAGACCCTTCTGGACCTTCTAAATAAATGTTGTGTTGTTGTATGGTTATGTTGTGATGCCATTGTTGTATCTATGCATATTGCGTATGTCATGCGTACGTGTGATGTGCTACGATATGTATGGGATTCGACACCTAGTTGTATGCCTCTAATAGTACTCTTTACAGAGAAATGCCACTTTGCAATTCCACTAAGCCTTGGTAGCTTGCTACTGCCTCGGACACATAGGTTGACGGACATGTATCCTTCAGCTGTTGTGTCTGTCCCTACAGGGAAATGTCTCACAGTGTAATGGAGTCCGTGTAGCCTGCTATGACTCTTCTACGTGCAGCGATGACTTTAATGTCGGACGGCGTAATGGAGTCCTTGTAGCTTGATATGAATCGTCTACACACGCTGATGATCGACACCTGCTTTGTTGGGTTATGTATGCCCGTCTCTGTACGGAAGTACCACTTGGGTTTTTACTAGTAATGTCGACCCAGGTTCTTCGTTGTTGGAATGCTAGTGACGCAATAACATACGTGAGTCAAAAGACACAAACGGTCCCGACCATGGTAAGGTGGCATCCGCAGGGTTAACCATGCGTGAGACCGCAAAGTAATGTGATTTGTTATAGGTTGGATTCCTATGGCTTAGGATCGCGGTCCCGACAGCGTTGGTACCTGAGCCTGACTGACTCTAGGATTAGCAAGCCAAACTGGTCGAAGTTGAGTCTAGAAGTACTTTAGTTATATATAAGGGAATTGTTTGTGGAAACGAATGTAAGGCTTTGTGTTCTCTTCGCAAGTTGTTCTATTCTGGTCACTCTCAACTTTTCTACGGGGTTAAGAACTAGGATTCTTATCTATCTCTTAGGCTCACTGTCACGCCCAAGATGCGACCCTATCCTCAATTTGGCACGAGGGCCTCGTCAGGGATAGAAGCGCATCTCGTCGTGTCGCAAGAATGGATATCGTTACAAGTACATGTACTGAAAAGAAGAGTTATATAGAATTGGCTTACACTCGCCACAAGCTACATCAGAGTCACATCAGTACATTACATAATCATCAAGAGTAAGAGCAGGGTCCGACTACGGACGAAGATAAACGACAAAAGAAGAACGACGTCCATCCTTGCTATCCCCGGCTGCCGGCCTGGAACCCATCCTAGATCGATGAAGAAGAAGAAGAAGCAACTTCGAATGAACAATCAACGCGCTCGCGTCATGTAACCTTTACCTGTACCTGCAACTAGTGTTGTAGTAAACTGTGAGCCACAGGGGACTCAGCAATCTCATTTCCAAAGGTATCAAGACTAGCAAAGCTTAATGGGTGAGGCATGGTTAAGTGGTGAGGTTGCAGCAGCGACTAAGCATATATTTGGTGGCTAAACTTACGAGTACCAGAATTAAGAGGGGGAAGAACTACGCATAACGGACGTGAACTACTCATGATCAAAAGAATGATCCTGAACACCTACCTACGTCAGACATAACCCCACCGTGTCCTCGATCAGAGAAGGAACTCACGAAGGAGACAGTCACGGCTACGCACACAGTTGGCAAGTTTTAATTAAGTTAACTTCAAGTTATCTAGAACCAGTGTTAAACAAAGTATCCACGTTGCCACATAACCGCGGGCACGGCTTTCCGAAAGATTTAACCCTGCAGGGGTGCTCCAACTAGTCCATCACAAATTACCACAAGCCGCATAGAAATCCTCAATCACGAAGCTCGCGATCTCGTCGGATTCCCTAATGGAAAACCTCAACTCTGAGATTACCCAAAGCATCACCGGAATCCCGATGCACAAGATATCTCGTCAAAGGTAAAACTAATCCAGCAAGGCCGCCCGACGTGTCGACGATCCCGATAGGAGTCGCGTACCTCGTTCTCAGGACACGGCGGATGAGCTAGACGTCGGGATCGCTAAACCTCCGGGTGACCAGAGGGGCGCCGGACATCGCTCAGGTGGGACCAACACTCATGAGGAGCACTGGCCCGGTGGTTGATTAAATTATCCTCGGGGTCCGGAAAGTCCCTATGCAATTTTATTAGGTGATTAGGCAAATGTAGTACCAAAGTGGGGCCTTGCCAGACCAGCTTTAATCTAAAACGAATTATCAAGGGGGTCCCCATAACAACCCCGATCGTGTTAGGAGCGCTCATTTATGGAACATAACACCGGTAGCCGGTAACTAAAGGGGGCAAAGGTGGAACAAAACACCAGGCTAGAAAGGCCGAGCCTTCCACCTTTTACCAAGTATATAGGTGCATTAAGTTAAATAGCATTTAATATGGTGATATAACAAGGAACCCATGTTTTCACATGGAAGCAGCTGCACCTGCAACTAGCAACGCTATCAATAGGGTTAAGCAAGCAGTAACATAGCCAATCAGTGGTTTGCTAGGTTGAACAGCTTGAAGGTAATCATGGCATTGTTGAGAGGCTGATATTTAACAGGTGGTAGGCAGCGAGACATAACGGTAGCAACGGTAAAACTAGCATGGCAATGATAGTAATGGTATCTGGGGAAATGATCATCTTGCCTGAGATCCCGCTTGGAAGAAGAACAACTCCGTGAAGTCGGCGAACCAACGTAGTCGAACGGGTCCTCACAATCCGGCACGCTGCGGAACTCTAACGAGACGAAGCAAACCGGAGACACAAATTAACACACGGAATTCACCACACGTTGCACGACACATATGATGCATGAGCTAATGAATACATGCAAGTCACGGCATGACAGTTCCACACAATCAAAACTACACATTAAGTGAAGTTCAATATGCACGAGTTGCATATTGACGAAACTCCACGTTAATTATTTAGTTCACTCCCGGTTATCTACACGGCAATATTAATGTTGTCAAACATGCAAGAGGTGAAGCAGAAATTAAACTACCTATCTAGACATTTTAAATGAGGTCGGAAACGACATATAGCATCTCCGAGACGACCTCACAAGTTAATTTACAATTCTGTCCAGATCTGAATTAACACATTTAATTGGTTGTTAAACAGCAAAACAAATAGGTTCACGTGACTCTACACGTCAAGGCAAGCAACCTACACGTAAAGAACATCTCCAACGGAGCTACGGATCAAAAGTTACAAGCACCGCAAGATATGATGGCATGAATGCAACATGTGTGCAACGGCGGCTACGAGCACTTCAACACATTCATACAGCAAGAGAAAATGAAGCTACACGAGGTTCTAAGCAAGTTACATGTAGGACACGATCAAATCGGAGCTACGGTTCGGAAACTACGAGCAAAACAAGAAAACGCTACACTCTGCCTAAAACAGCTACATAGCAACTTCTACGCCTCACAACTTCGGCTACACGACTCCGATGAGCTCAAGCAAAGCATGGCATGAAAGAGGGCAAGACGCACTACTACAAACAACTAACAACTACTAGCACGGCAGCAAGGATCACTAGGAAAAGAAGACACAAAATGGCATCTCACGCACTATTTCAGACTTTGTGAAAATCTCACCTCCTGAAAGTGCAGTTTTCAGCCTGAAGCAATATTGACAGCAGCAAAACCTATAGCTACAGGACTCCAAATGGCATGAAACTTCACAGCATGCTAGAGAAACATAAGGGGAACAACTAACTCCATTGGACCAACCTCAAAAGAGCTACAGATCACAAGATGCAAGCTAGACAAGACAGCAACAAAATAATAGCAGATCTCAGACTTAGAAATATTTCAGCTCCTCTGAAACAGCACTATTCAAGCAACTTGAGGGCAGTCAAACAACACCTAAACATGCATTTCTATTGCAACCAAAAATACCAGGGACTAAACAAAACATCCAAGATCAACTCTCTAGTTGACATCTAAATCAAACGAGGCCCGGAATAAAACCTACGGATTAAACAAAAGGGCTTCACGACTAAATATCTCGCGAACTAACTTCCTCAAAACCTAAAACTGATTGCACAGAAAAATCCATGGGATTTTTCTACCCCGAAAACATATATAATATGTGGGGTTTGGAACACAAAATAACGCTACACAATAAAGCGGGAGAATACCTCTATACGGGAAAATAACTACCGACAAAACCCTACACGGAAAAATACGAGTGACCGCTCTAAAATACGCAGAAATTTGGACCCTAAAACATGGACATTAAATCTATGGCATACGGGCAATCCGGATGCGCACGGAAATTAACTACGGAATGGATCCTAGCTAAACAGCACGTAAAACGAGGCATTAGGCACTCTAAACAGCGTTAAATAAATATGCATGTTGGATAATCGTGTTCTACTCGCGGAGCTACCCCAAAACGATATCAAAATCACCTCGATCCGACTTACGGGTAAAAAGATGCGGGGGTTTACACAAATACGTCTATATCCTGAAAAGATAACTAAATTCGGAAAATCCTACATTCTAACGGGCCGAATTGGAGGCGCAACATAGTTAAAATGCGCACAGGCGCTGGTGAGAGGGCTCACCTGAGTGGGCCAAGCCCAGGGTGCCGGAGGCCACGGGAGGCGTTAGCCTACTGCTGTTGGGCCGAGGGAGGGAACCGGCCCAGGGCGAGGCGAGAGCTGGGCCGTGGGGCACCGCTCGCACCGGCCGGCCCAGGCGAGGCGAGGTGGCCTCGAGGCCGACGGGGACGACGGGCCTGTGCGCTGGCGGTTGCTGCGTCGGTCAACGCGGGGAGGGAATCGAGCGCTGGGAGCGCTGCTCGTTCCCGATGCACGTCAGGGGCGGCGGCGGCTGACCTCGACGGGGCAAGACTCCGGCAAGGGAAGCAAGGAAGCGACGCCGGCTCTTGAACGGGAGGCCGAGGGCGGCGGAACCTGAGGCTGGCGCGAGCCGGTCGGACCTGACGCGGAGGCGGGATCCGGTGCGGACGCAGGGCACACGGCGCACGGGCGAGCTCGGGATGCCGGCGGCGGCTGCCGGAGGTGGGCGCGGCGCAGGGACTCGAGGGGGTCGCGAGGAGGCGGCGCAGCGGGGCTCCGGCGGCGAGATCTCGACGGAGGCGGGGCTTGGGGAGCGGCGCGGGGCGCGGGAGGCACTGGCCGGCTCGAGCTCGGCGACGGGAGGCAGGGAGGAGCGGTGGCGGCTCGGGTCCTGGCGGCGGCGGTTCGGGCTCGGGCGGGCCTGCGATGGGCTTCGCGGGCCCGGCGGCGCTAGCAGAGGAGAGAGAGTGGGGCGGCGCAGCTAGGGTTTCGGGCGCGGAAAACGAGGCAGGTTTAGGGGGAGGCTGTCCGAAAATTAGAAGGGGTCTATATATAGGCAAACCGGGGGGCTCGGTTGACCGGAATTTCGTTCCGGATCCAACCGCGGGGTCGGATTCGGACGATTCCGAATGCGGGAACGGGTACGCAGCCGTGTAGTGGGGTATTCGGAGACGAGAGGGAGAACGGGCGACGCGGCAACGCGATTCAAAACACTGACACACGTCCGACGGTATACCGAATACGGTACCGCTACGGTCGACCGTTCGGGTACCAGACGGTCTCCGATCGCGACGAAATTCGACAAGCGGCCTAGCAACATCCAATCGCGACCGCGTGCGAAGTTTCACCTCGATCAGAGAGAGTTTTAAACGCGCTTTAAAAACGGGTTTCGACGGTGCCGCGGGCGCGTGCGTGTGCGGACGGACTCGGAACGAACAACGACGAGAATCGGCAACTACTAACGGACGCAAGTTTGAAAACGGGCGGCAACGGAGACGCCGATGCAATGCTGATGATGCGCATGATGCGATGATGGTGCGACAAATATAAACAGACACACGACGAAAACGGAAAGAGAGGGGAATCTTCTGGAACGTCGGCACCGGGCTGTCACAACACTCCTACACTACAAGAGGATCTCGCCCCGAGATCCAAGAATGAAAGGGGGAGAGGATGAGAAAGCACAAGAGGTAAACTTAGTCGCTTCTTTGACAAACGAGTGAAACCAACGATCCTGGAAGGTTGCAAGACGATGAGGAATGACATGAGAAAGAAGCCAGAATTCACGGAAAATTTCGGCAGCACTTCGATAGGAAAATGGGACAAAAAATTCGAAAAAGGTGGAAGAAATAGACAATATTCACCACAAACAAGTAAATAGAGCAAGGGAACACCATGATCTTGATAGAACAACAAGATAGACCGAAAAGAGCAACAACACAAAGCCTCCGGAACAATAGAATAGGAACTAGCTCATACGGAAGAAGAGCAAGAAGAAACGAATGACAACTATCATTACAATAGAATTGAAGAGCCTCCGGACAGAGAATTGATGTAGTAGTTGGAAAACCTACAACGAAAAGAACAAGATAGAAGTGGGCTTATGAAAATCATCTCAACAAATATGAGGTGACAACCAACCACTACAAGAACCAGGGATAGATTGGGAACAACAAGATATGAACAAATCTTACCCCAAGAGGATACATCGAGAACTTGGAATAATGACAAGCACCATGATAGCAACAACCCATAGGAAAAGCTTTAGATGACATCCAAATCAAGATAGCTCAATGAAGAAACCATGAGTTGAAATATCTCATGATCAAAGAATTGGTGGGTTTAATTATCTCATTCTTGAAAGGAAATCTCTTCGAGGCTCCTACACTAACAAGAAGGCTATAATACCACCTCAAAGGATAAAGGAAGAACAATTGCACCGAAATGCAAGGGAAAGAATGCTTGAGGTTCTCCAACAAGAATCTTGAAGAACACTTTGAGAATGAATTGAAATCTTGATGAATCACCATGAAGGACCTCCGTATACAAATGAACGAAGCAAAGATATCAAGGTAGAAAAGACTAAGATTATGCCCTGCCAAGATTTAGATGAAGCTTCGCAAAGAGATACTTAAAGGAAATTGGAACTCCGGAAAAGAAAGATAAGAACACTTGAGAAAAGAAATTGATACCAACAGCCACTCCGGAAGAAGAATTTTAAAATCTCTTGGAAGAAGGAAGGACAAGAATAAGAATTATGTTATGCTCATCCTTCATCAAATTAAACTGATGACAAGCAACGGATTTAGCGTACAACTTATTCTTCTTGAAAGAATCTTGAAGAGACAGAGAGATAAGCACCACTTGATGCATAATTGAAGGAAGCACCGGTAAGAATTCACAATTGAATGGGAATACCAAGAAAGCATGGATACACATGAGAATGAAGAGATCAAGATCCACCTGAGAGAGAAATTTAAACAAGACACCAGAATAATTGAGAGATGAACGAAGAGACAACAATTGACAAGATTTGAGGATGAAAGCTGAAAGCTGAGAACGAAGAATCTTCAGAAATGATGGCCTTCGGAGGAACGAGAAATAAAAAAAAACAACTCAGAAATGCACCGGATAGCAAGAAAGGGATTACTCATGATTGAAAACAAATTCAAGATGATAACACGAAGCTGAGATGACAATCTTCACAAGAATGGAAAAAGACTGAGAGAAACACTCCTTCGAATTTGCAAGCTAAGAATGATTACGAGGAACAACACCACGAATAGCTGAGACCTCCGGAATAAAGAAGAATACAAGATTGAGCCAAATATGAGAATTAACTCCAATTGATCTTGAAGAATGAATATGACTGATGAAAATCATACTTACGTCATAGTTGAAAAGAATTAAAGATCTCCGGATGATTAAAAGAGCCAGACAAGATCGTGGGAAAGAACCTGTGGGTTATGGGCCCACTCAAAGAAAATCACCGTTAGAAAAGATTGCTAGAAAGATTGATATTGCACCCGTAAGAAGAAAAACTAGATGAGGTTGAGAACCTCGAAATAAAGAAAGAATTGAAAGCAAGAAATCTGAGATAACTTCAACACTCCGGATGGAAAGAGAGGAATGAATAACCAAGATAGGTTGAAAGAATCTCCAACATGGGAAAGAATTACAAGGACGAAAAGGCTACGAAGACACGGATAACTAAATTAAATTCACCGGAAAAGATAACAAGAATGAACAAAAGGAACATGAAGCTCGTGAGAATCTTCACGATGAATCACTGGATAAAAGAGAGAAGAACACATAGCGGAAGCACAATGAAAAGAAACTCTTGGATGGAAATTGAATCACTAAGAAAAGGGCGGGAGGGCGGGGAAAAACAAAGACAACTTGGGACGGATGAGATGAACTCCGGAATAAGATGAGAGAATGATCTGCAAAAAATTAGAGAGGATTGAATCCACTTGGAGAGAAACACACCGGTTGAATGGAATTGATAAGACAACTGATTAAGCAAAAGGATTTGCATTCTCACATAAAAATATGAGAACACCTCTTAGGAAAGATCTAAAATCACCACTTGACATCGAAGCAACTGAATTACCATATCCAACAAAACAAAGGATGAGGCTTATGAAACAAGCCAGAACAAACTCATGAGAAAGATTTCCGTTCGATATCTTCGTGGACAGGATCGCACGGGCACGATTTACAGTAGCCACCAAGTGCAAGGCAGTGCACCTGACATACGAAGCGTCCCCGAGTCGTAGCAAGCTACAAGGACTCTTTAAGACACAACGTGTACCGCTGTAAGTCGACCGTGAACAAACGAATCCACTAGATGTCGAACCCCAACCTAACATCATGCATTTGTTGGAAGATTGTCCTATAAGCAACTACTAGAATTCCCACCTATGAATTCCCGAAATATCTGGTCATGCAATCTGGTACACGGATACAAGGAGTAATATCACACAACTCCTATACTAACCCGTCACTTGTATCACATCCGTCAACACACAACCAGAATCTCGGACCTTCATCTACAACAGACCCTCGTGATCACAACGATACAAAGTATGGCAGTACTCCCGAACAATCTGCACCAGTACTGGGGACATCGGGGTTATCTCGCCACTACTAGTATTGAAGCAATTACGAACATCCTTCGTCCTGAGATACTAAGAAATCTGAATGATAACGATGTGCTCGAGAATCCCCTGGAGCTCAACTCCCCGGAAGAAGATCAAGTCAGACAGGAGGCACCAAGACAGAACTCCGTCACATCGGCATCATATAGATTCCAAGAATATCCGCGTGATCCTAAAAATATTTTGAGTGGGAAGAGGAGTAGAATAAATTATTACGTCAAGATTCCTCACCAGAGCATAGAAGAGGAGAAAAAAGAATCCTACTCTCCGATATATAACTAAGACTCAAATAGTTTTTCACTAGACTCGACTCGGCCAAGTTCGATCAATCAAGGGGGTTCCTAGGTCGGTCCTTGCTCTGATACCAACTTGTCACGCCCAAGATGCGACCCTATCCTCAATTTGGCACGAGGGCCTCGTCAGGGATAGAAGCGCATCTCGTCGTGTCGCAAGAATGGATATCGTTACAAGTACATGTACTGAAAAGAAGAGTTATATAGAATTGGCTTACACTCGCCACAAGCTACATCAGAGTCACATCAGTACATTACATAATCATCAAGAGTAAGAGCAGGGTCCGACTACGGACGAAGATAAACGACAAAAGAAGAACGACGTCCATCCTTGCTATCCCAGGCTGCCGGCCTGGAACCCATCCTAGATCGATGAAGAAGAAGAAGAAGCAACTTCGAATGAACAATCAACGCGCTCGCGTCATGTAACCTTTACCTGTACCTGCAACTAGTGTTGTAGTAAACTGTGAGCCACAGGGGACTCAGCAATCTCATTTCCAAAGGTATCAAGACTAGCAAAGCTTAATGGGTGAGGCATGGTTAAGTGGTGAGGTTGCAGCAACGACTAAGCATATATTTGGTGGCTAAACTTACGAGTACCAGAATTAAGAGGGGGAAGAACTACGCATAACGGACGTGAACTACTCATGATCAAAAGAATGATCCTGAACACCTACCTACGTCAGACATAACCCCACTGTGTCCTCGATCGGAGAAGGAACTCACGAAGGAGACAGTCACGGCTACGCACACAGTTGGCAAGTTTTAATTAAGTTAACTTCAAGTTATCTAGAACCAGTGTTAAACAAAGTATCCACATTGCCACATAACCGCTGGCACGGCTTTCCGAAAGATTTAACCCTGCAGGGGTGCTCCAACTAGTCCATCACAAATTACCACAAGCCGCATAGAAATCCTCAATCACGAAGCTCGCGATCTCGTCGGATTCCCTAATGGAAAACCTCAACTCTGAGATTACCCAAAGCATCACCGGAATCCCGATGCACAAGATATCTCGTCAAAGGTAAAACTAATCCAGCAAGGCCGCCCGACGTGTCGACGATCCCGATAGGAGTCGCGTACCTCGTTCTCAGGACACGGCGGATGAGCTAGACGTCGGGATCGCTAAACCTCCGGGTGACCAGAGGGGCGCCGGACATCGCTCAGGTGGGACCAACACTCATGAGGAGCACTGGCCCGGGGGTTGATTAAATTATCCTCGGGGTCCGGAAAGTCCCTATGCAATTTTATTAGGTGATTAGGCAAATGTAGTACCAAAGTGGGGCCTTGCCAGACCAGCTTTAATCTAAAACGAATTATCAAGGGGGTCCCCATAACAACCCCGATCGTGTTAGGAGCGCTCATTTATGGAACATAACACCGGTAGCCGGTAACTAAAGGGGGCAAAGGTGGAACAAAACACCAGGCTAGAAAGGCCGAGCCTTCCACCTTTTACCAAGTATATAGGTGCATTAAGTTAAATAGCATTTAATATGGTGATATAACAAGGAACCCATGTTTTCACATGGAAGCAGCTGCACCTGCAACTAGCAACGCTATCAACAGGGTTAAGCAAGCAGTAACATAGCCAATCAGTGGTTTGCTAGGTTGAACAGCTTGAAGGTAATCATGGCATTTTTGAGAGGCTGATATTTAACAGGTGGTAGGCAGCGAGACATAACGGTAGCAACGGTAAAACTAGCATGGCAATGATAGTAATGGTATCTGGGGAAATGATCATCTTGCCTGAGATCCCGCTTGGAAGAAGAACAACTCCGTGAAGTCGGCGAACCAACGTAGTCGAACGGGTCCTCACAATCCGGCACGCTGCGGAACTCTAACGAGACGAAGCAAACCGGAGACACAAATTAACACACGGAATTCACCACACGTTGCACGACACATATGATGCATGAGCTAATGAATACATGCAAGTCACGGCATGACAGTTCCACACAATCAAAACTACACATTAAGTGAAGTTCAATATGCACGAGTTGCATATTGACGAAACTCCACGTTAATTATTTAGTTCACTCCCGGTTATCTACACGGCAATATTAATGTTGTCAAACATGCAAGAGGTGAAGCAGAAATTAAACTACCTATCTAGACATTTTAAATGAGGTCGGAAACGACATATAGCATCTCCGAGACGACCTCACAAGTTAATTTACAATTCTGTCCAGATCTGAATTAACACATTTAATTGGTTGTTAAACAGCAAAACAAATAGGTTCACGTGACTCTACACGTCAAGGCAAGCAACCTACACGTAAAGAACATCTCCAACGGAGCTACGGATCAAAAGTTACAAGCACCGCAAGATATGATGGCATGAATGCAACATGTGTGCAACGGCGGCTACGAGCACTTCAACACATTCATACAGCAAGAGAAAATGAAGCTACACGAGGTTCTAAGCAAGTTACATGTAGGACACGATCAAATCGGAGCTACGGTTCGGAAACTACGAGCAAAACAAGAAAACGCTACACTCTGCCTAAAACAGCTACATAGCAACTTCTACGCCTCACAACTTCGGCTACACGACTCCGATGAGCTCAAGCAAAGCATGGCATGAAAGAGGGCAAGACGCACTACTACAAACAACTAACAACTACTAGCACGGCAGCAAGGATCACTAGGAAAAGAAGACACAAAATGGCATCTCACGCACTATTTCAGACTTTGTGAAAATCTCACCTCCTGAAAGTGCAGTTTTCAGCCTGAAGCAATATTGACAGCAGCAAAACCTATAGCTACAGGACTCCAAATGGCATGAAACTTCACAGCATGCTAGAGAAACATAAGGGGAACAACTAACTCCATTGGACCAACCTCAAAAGAGCTACAGATCACAAGATGCAAGCTAGACAAGACAGCAACAAAATAATAGCAGATCTCAGACTTAGAAATATTTCAGCTCCTCTGAAACAGCACTATTCAAGCAACTTGAGGGCAGTCAAACAACACCTAAACATGCATTTCTATTGCAACCAAAAATACCAGGGACTAAACAAAACATCCAAGATCAACTCTCTAGTTGACATCTAAATCAAACGAGGCCCGGAATAAAACCTACGGATTAAACAAAAGGGCTTCACGACTAAATATCTCGCGAACTAACTTCCTCAAAACCTAAAACTGATTGCACAGAAAAATCCATGGGATTTTTCTACCCCGAAAACTTATATAATATGTGGGGTTTGGAACACAAAATAACGCTACACAATAAAGCGGGAGAATACCTCTATACGGGAAAATAACTACCGACAAAACCCTACACGGAAAAATACGAGTGACCGCTCTAAAATACGCAGAAATTTGGACCCTAAAACATGGACATTAAATCTATGGCATACGGGCAATCCGGATGCGCACGGAAATTAACTACGGAATGGATCCTAGCTAAACAGCACGTAAAACGAGGCATTAGGCACTCTAAACAGCGTTAAATAAATATGCATGTTGGATAATCGTGTTCTACTCGCGGAGCTACCCCAAAACGATATCAAAATCACCTCGATCCGACTTACGGGTAAAAAGATGCGGGGGTTTACACAAATACGTCTATATCCTGAAAAGATAACTAAATTCGGAAAATCCTACATTCTAACGGGCCGAATTGGAGGCGCAACATAGTTAAAATGCGCACAGGCGCTGGTGAGAGGGCTCACCTGAGTGGGCCAAGCCCAGGGTGCCGGAGGCCACGGGAGGCGTTAGCCTACTGCTGTTGGGCCGAGGGAGGGAACCGGCCCAGGGCGAGGCGAGAGCTGGGCCGTGGGGCACCGCTCGCACCGGCCGGCCCAGGCGAGGCGAGGTGGCCTCGAGGCCGACGGGGACGACGGGCCTGTGCGCTGGCGGTTGCTGCGTCGGTCAACGCGGGGAGGGAATCGAGCGCTGGGAGCGCTGCTCGTTCCCGATGCACGTCAGGGGCGGCGGCGGCTGACCTCGACGGGGCAAGACTCCGGCAAGGGAAGCAAGGAAGCGACGCCGGCTCTTGAACGGGAGGCCGAGGGCGGCGGAACCTGAGGCTGGCGCGAGCCGGTCGGACCTGACGCGGAGGCGGGATCCGGTGCGGACGCAGGGCACACGGCGCACGGGCGAGCTCGGGATGCCGGCGGCGGCTGCCGGAGGTGGGCGCGGCGCAGGGACTCGAGGGGGTCGCGAGGAGGCGGCGCAGCGGGGCTCCGGCGGCGAGATCTCGACGGAGGCGGGGCTTGGGGAGCGGCGCGGGGCGCGGGAGGCACTGGCCGGCTCGAGCTCGGCGACGGGAGGCAGGGAGGAGCGGCGGCGGCTCGGGTCCTGGCGGCGGCGGTTCGGGCTCGGGCGGGCCTGCGATGGGCTTCGCGGGCCCGGCGGCGCTAGCAGAGGAGAGAGAGTGGGGCGGCGCAGCTAGGGTTTCGGGCGCGGAAAACGAGGCAGGTTTAGGGGGAGGCTGTCCGAAAATTAGAAGGGGTCTATATATAGGCAAACCGGGGGGCTCGGTTGACCGGAATTTCATTCCGGATCCAACCGCGGGGTCGGATTCGGACGATTCCGAACGCGGGAACGGGTACGCAGCCGTGTAGTGGGGTATTCGGAGACGAGAGGGAGAACGGGCGACGCGGCAACGCGATTCAAAACACTGACACACGTCCGACGGTATACCGAATACGGTACCGCTACGGTCGACCGTTCGGGTACCAGACGGTCTCCGATCGCGACGAAATTCGACAGGCGGCCTAGCAACATCCAATCGCGACCGCGTGCGAAGTTTCACCTCGATCAGAGAGAGTTTTAAACGCGCTTTAAAAACGGGTTTCGACGGTGCCGCGGGCGCGTGCGTGTGCGGACGGACTCGGAACGAACAACGACGAGAATCGGCAACTACTAACGGACGCAAGTTTGAAAACGGGCGGCAACGGAGACGCCGATGCAATGCTGATGATGCGCATGATGCGATGATGGTGCGACAAATATAAACAGACACACGACGAAAACGGAAAGAGAGGGGAATCTTCTGGAACGTCGGCACCGGGCTGTCACACTCACGTGTTGCTACTCCGTAGGCTTGTAGAGAAAATGGTTGCGAGTTAATGTCAATTTTGAGTGTTTTCTTTGAAAATTGTTGACCATGGAACTATGTTTGGAAGTTGAGTGGTTATGCTACCCAATCTTTTGCAGGATGTCTCAAAATTGTTTTTGAGCATTTACAGCCGTTATGCTGCCCAATCTCATTCCCAGAGCTCTAATGCCTTGCATTATTCTCTATTTCAGATGCCTCCTCGTCCTTGTCGTCAGGTGGTCCACTTGACCACGTGCATTGATGTGCCGGTTTACACGGCCAAGCTGGTCAGGGTGATGTCAGTAGCCGTTTACCGCTGGTATCCAGAGTATACAGTGGAGGTGAAGTACCGAGACTTTAACTAGAGTTAGTATTTGTGTACTGTCAGGGTGTATCCAAGCTACCCTGGAGCTGTGGAACCAATCCATTGGTCTTATGGATTGGCGGTTACCATTGACATGGCAGTTCAGGATGCTGCCTACTCAATGTTGACCATCATGAGGGCAAGTCATGCACTGTTGCAGAATTCTGAGTTTTGCTACATCCCAGCTTCTCTGCCAGGAGAAGAAGGTTGTCTCAGTGGAGCCTACTATGATTCTTCTTTGGAGGATCCGATGCTGTAAGTTACCACCCATATGTTGGAGAATAGGGACTGAGATGCTCGTGCTCTTCGCATGGAGCTTTATGCCACTTGTGCTCGCCTATGGACAGCTTTGACGCAGCTAGCACCTATCATGCAAACGGGCTATTGAGACTTGGAGATGTTGGATCTAGTACGAACTCATTGGCCAGCTCACGTTGATTGGCCTGCTGTTGGAGGTATGACCCCTCGTCGTGGACCTCTGCTGCCGCCAGTTAGGGGACCTAGGCCACATCCGTGTCCTTATGGTTCCCAGGAATCTCAGGCTAGATTCTTTCCTGATCCTCAGGTTCAGCTCCCGGGTCACGGGGAAACCTGTATGAGATGTTCTATGCGGATAAATGAGATCATGAGTGGTGTAGTAGTACTATAGGAGATATATTTTCCACAACCATGTGTGTCTTGTGGAATATGACTGAGGTGTGAGATGAGTTAGAGAGGCTTAGATAAATAATGTATATGAAGCTTGGAATGCCTCTGATGAGTAGTATCATCTTTTTAGTAGTTTGCTTTCCAGCTTGAGCTTGTACTGAACTATGTTATGGTGTGTATGAACCATGGTGTATATATAGCATTTTTTCTATTTCCATGATGTTTGGATGTTCTTTTCTGCATTCCATATTGTCCAGTACATTTTCTAGCTCTTTTGCTAGAGTTGATGCCGATTTAGACTAAGCTGTGAGTTTGTTTGTCAGGATGGTGATCACCAGGATCAACCGTGCTCATGGCAATGATCAGGGAGATATTAGCCAAGCTGCTCAGGAGAACCCGCCTCAAGTGCCATCTTTGGCGGAGGTTATGCTAGAGGCACAAAGGAATAAAAGAGAGACCAATGGATTGTTAGAGCGTGTTGAGAAGAATACAACTCACGAGCCACGAAATGACTCAGTGACTCTCAATGATTTCGTGAAGCTCAATCCACCCAAGTTTCATCATTCCATCGGTCTCCTCGACGCTGATGATTGGGTGTGTAGCATATCTCACAAGATTCGTTCTGCCAATGTCGCTGAAGCAGATAAGGTGACGTTTTCTACCTACTTCCTGGAGGGCCCCGCCAATCTGTGGAGGGAGAATTTTGAGGCTATGCACCCTGCTGGACTAGCAGCCACTTGGGCTGATTGCAATGCAACTTTCCGTCTGCATCACATTCCAGAGGGTCTGATGGACAACAAGAGAGAGGAGTTCTGCGCATTCACTCAAAGAAAGATGACTGTGGATGCTTTTAGTTGTGAGTTTGGAAATCTCACCCGCTATGCAACTGAAGAGGTGTCAACTGACGCCAAGAAGCAAGCTAGATTCCGCAAAGGACTGAGCACCGAACTGCGTCGTGAGTTGCGCCTCCATGACTGCACAAGTTTCCAAGCCCTCGTCAATAAGGCTATCAGTGCCGAAACTGCACACAATGATTTGAAGGTGTCAAGGAAGTACTCTCATGATTCTGGCTTCTCATCTGGTTCAGCATTTCAGAAGCACCGGGTGTGTGTCCCGAATAGCTCCATGCCACCGAGATACACTCCGAGGCCATCCTTTGTGGCGCCTCATGCAAATTAGACCTCCGTTCTGTGGGTGTCGGTACACTTTTTGTCAATCGTCATCTGGCCTCCATTCTCTTTGACCCGTGGTCTTCCCATTCTTTCATATCCGAGAATTATGCACAGTTGCATAACATGTCATTTTGTGATATGCCCATTCCTCTAGTGGTCCAGACTCCTGGTAGTAAATTGCAGACTTCTAGAGTAAGCCATGAGAATGAGATTCTAGTTGATCAACTAGTTTTCCTAGCATCATTGATGGCCCTTAAATCATCAGATATCAACATCATCTTGGGTATGGACTGGATGTCAGCTCAATACGCCAAGATTGATAGCCATACTAGGAATGTTCAGCTTACACATCCATTGGGTGAGATAGTTAATGTCTCGATTCGAGTTGCCAAATGCCAACTCTATTCTCTCAATGCTAGTCCTCTTCCAGAACTTGAAGATATTCCGATAGTCCATGACTTTCCGGATGTTTTTCCAGAAGAACTGCCAGGAATTCCACCTGATAGGGATGTAGAGTTTGTGATAGATCTTGTCCCAGGAACCGTCCCAATAGCTAGAAGACCCTATTAGATGGCACCCTTAGAGCTAGCCGAACTTAAGAAACAACTCGATGAAGCTTTGAGTAAAGGTTTCATCCGTCCTAGCTCTTCTCCTTGGGCTTGTCCTATTCTTTTTGTCAAGAAGAAGGATGGTACGGATCATATGGTTGTAGATTATCGACTAGTTAATCTGGTCACCATAAAGAACAAGTATCTGCTCCCCAGGATCCTCAATCTTTTACAAAATGGATTTGAGGTTAGGTTACCATAAAATAAAAATCAAGAACAGGGACATTCCAAAAATGGCCTTTGTCACTCGTTATGGCCAATACGAGTACACCGTCATGTCCTTCAGTTTAACCAATGCCTCAGCCACATTCTCTCGCTTGATGAACTCAGTCTTCATGGAGTATTTGGATAAGTTCGTCGTGGTTTAACTCAATGATATTCTAATTTACTCAAAGAACAAAGAAGAACATGTTGAGCATCTAAGGCTGGTATTGATGAAACTTCAAGAGCATCGCCTTTACGCCAAGTTTTCTAAATGCGAATTTTGGTTGCCAGAAGTGACCTATCTAGGCCACGTGATCTCTGGTAAAGGAATTGCTGTCAATCCCGAGAGAGTTCAAGCCGTCCTTGATTGGACTCAACCTGAATCGGTTAAGCAAGTTAGGAGTTTTCTTGGTCTAGCGAGCTATTGTCGCTGCTTTATCGAGAGCTTCTCCAAGGTTGAAAAACCTCTAACTGAACTCCTCAAGAAAGATAAAAAGTTTGAGTGGACCCCACAATGCGAGCACAATTTTCACAAACTGAAAAGACACCTCACCTCTGCATCCGTGTTAGTTCCACCTGATTTTTCGAAGAACTTTGTTATCTATTTTGACGCCTTGCAACAAGGATTAGGTTGTATTCTCATGCAAGATCGTCATGTGGTTGCATACGCGTCTCGACAATTGCGTCCACATGAGGAAAATTATCCCACACATGATCTTGAGCTTGCAACCGTAGTCTATGCACTAAAAACCTGGCGACGTTACCTTCTCGGTAATCGTTGCGAAATTGACACTGATCACCAAAGTCTGAAATACATTTTCACCCAACCAGATTTTAATCTCAGGCAAAGATGGTGGGTCAAGATGATCACGGATTACGATGTTGGGATAACTTACACCCCAGGGAAAGCCAATGTTATGGCTGATGCACTAAGTCGTAAGTCCTATTGTAACCACTGTTCAAGAATTCTTCAGATTAACCAGTTAACTTGCTAGTTAATCGCTACTCTTAGGGTGACCGAATCGAATAAACACATATTCATCGCCTTAACTTGTCGTGCGGATTAATTGGCCAGTTAGACCGATTAATGAGTTGTCATACCGATTAATTAGTTGCCAGACCGATTAATCACTATTGGCCTATTAACTCATGGGAAAACGAAGCCCAAAATTTTGGCACATAATGTATGTCGCCCCCTCTTTCTACCAAATACCTAGGGTTTGGCCCTCCTTGCGCTTCCTCATGCTCCTTTCATCCCCTCCTAACCTGGCTAGTGGCTAGTCGTGTATTCAATGGTGCCAGTCTCCACACCACACGTGCAAGATCTAGTTGCTCCGCCATTCTGGTCTCTTGGCTCGACCCCACCCCCCTTGGACACTCCTCATCCTCTCCCATGGGATGCTCCCCAATCTCTTCCTCACTGGCGTCATCACCACGCAAGGTACTACCATGTTCCCCCCATACCTTAGTGGAGAATCCAGCATTCATATATTAGTATATTATGATTTATAATTTTGTAGATGGATGGATGGAACTGTTGGTTTTGGCTATTATCTGTAGTATATTATGTGATGTATGTTACCAAGTATATGGATAAGTTTAAATGTTTAATTTCTCATTTTGAAATTTGAGATTTTATATATTTAGATGTATAATGATTATTAATTTTACCTCTTATCTATTTTTTATATGCCTACAATAGAATATTTTGGTATATTACATAGCTAGGTGCATGGAATTATGGTATGATACATAAAAAATTTAGATATAAGTTGGCAAGTTTTTGTTTAATCTACCGATTAATGGTCGGCCGATTAATCGAGTTAATAGGACGATTCACCGATTAATCGCTACTCCCAAGCTGACTGAGCAGCTACCAGTTACCGATTTCTTGAACAATGATTGTAACAATTTGATGTTACAACAAAGGTCAACCACGTCCCTATGAGGAATTTCAGAAGTTAAATCTTCGTATTGTTCCCCAAGGATTTCTTTCCAACCTGGTGGCGAAACCTATGGTCAAGGATCAAATCATAGCTGTGCATAAATATGATAAGGGTATATCTCGAATTAAGGAGAATATTGCTAGCGGAAATGCTAAAGATTTCTCTATGGATAAGCAAGGGGTTGTGTTCTTTAAGAACCGTTTGGTGGTTCCTAAGAGAAAACGTCTGTGACAGTTGATCTTTAAGTAGGCTCATGAATCTCACGATACATCCTGGTAGTACCAAAATGTATCAGGACCTACGCCATAGGTTTTGGTGGAGTAGGATGAAGAGACAAATTGCTCAGTTCATAGCCAACTGCGACGTCTGTTGTTGAGTTAAAGCAGAACGTCAAAGGCCTGCTAGCACCCTTCAACCATTAGCTATTCCTGAATGGAAATGGGATAAAGTCAGTATGGATTTCATCACCGGATTTCCCAGGACCAGGAAAGGGAATAATGATATCTTTGTGGTCATTGACCGTCTCTCCAAAGTAGCTTAGTTCCTTCCAGTTCGTGAGAGTATAACAGCTAGCCAGCTAGCAGAGTTATATATTTCTCGAATAGTGTCTCTTCATGGTGTTCCTTTGGAGATTAACTCAAACCATGGAAGTATTTTTACTTCTCGTTTCTGGGAAAGTTTTCAAAATGCCATGGGGACCCACCTCTCTTTTAGCACAACTTTCCATCCCTAGTCAAGTGGTCAAGTGGAACGAGTCAATCAAATCTTGGAAGATATGCTTCGAGATTGCGTTATATCTTTTGGCATGAATTGGGATAAATGTCTTCCGTTCGCCGAATTTGCTTATAACAATAGTTGTCAATCAAGATTGGTCGAAGCTCCTTTTGAAGTTCTCTATGGACGAAGATGTCGAACACCTATTAGCTAGTCAGAAACTGGAGAGAGGCAACTCTTTGGTCCGGATATGATTCGGGAAGCAGAAGAGCAAGTTCGCGTTATTCGTTAAAAGTTGAGAATAGCCCAATCTCGTCAAAAGAGCCAATATGATTGCCATCATAAGTCCATAACTTTTGAAGTTGACGAGAAGGCTTACCTTTGGGTTACACCTGTGAAGGGTACCCATCGATTCTGTATCAAAGGAAAATTGGCTCCTCGTTACATTGGTCCTTTTCGCATTCTTGCCAAACGAGGATAAGTTGCCTACCAATTGGAACTTCTTCCGCACCATTCCAAGGTTCATGATGTTTTCCACATTTCACAACTCAGGCGTTGCCTCTCGGATCCTTTCCGTGAAGTGGACCATGAAACGCTTGATCTCCAAAATGACCTTTGATATCGAGAAGACCCTGTTCTTATTCTTGATCAAGATCAGTGTATCACTCGACATCGGAACATTAAGTTTCTCAAAGTTCAGTGGTCAAATCATTCTGAAAAAGAAGCAACTTGGGAAAGGGAGGACCGTCTTCGACTTGAGTACCCCGCGTTCTTCCCGACGACTTCCAAATCTCGGGACGAGATTCTTTTGAGTGGGGGTGTGTTGTCACATCCCTAGATTTACCACTTGGTATTTAGCTTGATTGTGCTTCATATTTTGTTTTGCATTAAAAATGAAATGGGGATTAAAGAATCCCTAGCACCTCACCCTAATTTAACCAATTCAAATGGTGTGTATTTTCAATGAACCCAAAATGGCCTGCATAAAAGCCCATCCTTTTTAATAAATATTGACAAAAATATTTCAGGGATGATTATTATTTTTCAACCAATTTTGGCATTTAAATTAGTCCAAGAAAGTCACTGAAATTGCAAAAATATATAGCTATAACTATTTTTAAGTATTATAAAATGTTGAGTTATTTTGTGGAGCTTGTAAATATTCCAAATAAACCCCCACAAATATATTCAATATTTTAGGAAATAGTTTGGATCCAAAAATAAATAAAACAAATGCTGGAATTGCAAAACAGAAAAAAACCAAGCACGAGGTGGCCGCCGCTCTCTCCGGCAGTAGCACGCAGCTGCATGCCGGCCTGGCTCCACAGTCGTGATGGCCGTGGGGATAGACCTCTAGGGAGCCGTTCCCATCCTCTCCTCCTCTCCTCACTCGCTCCCTCTCCTTCTCCCCTCTGCCGCCATTGCTGCCGAGGTGAGCTCGCCGTTGACAGGCTGCTCCGGCCACGCAACCTTGCGTCTGAGACCTGGAATCGATCCGCCTCGATGACCTGCTGCTGTACACGTGAAGAGAAGACGCCGAGAGCCCCTGCAACGCCTGCACGCCGTACTTTTCAACCTCGGGCCAGTGACCTCGCCGCTGTCGATTCATCGCCTCGAGGCCGTCCCCGAGTCCATTCTCGACGCCACTTCAATCCCTGTGAGCTGAGGAAACCAGTCCCCTCTCCTCCCTCGTTCCCAAGGTCTAGGCCGTGTTTCCATCGGAGCCCAACAAGATCCACCGCGGGAGCTCGTCGCCGGTGACGCTCCGGTGAACGGCTGGTCATTCTGAGGCCACCAAAAGCTTCAGCTCGTCGTGTAGATGCTTTAGGAGCCATGCCCCGCGCGATTGGAACCCTGGATCAATGACCCCGACGAGGCCCGAGTTCTGCCAGCCGCCGAGCTCGTCGCCGGCGTCGATTCCAGTCACCTCAACCCCTGGGACTGGTACCATTGGACGCGCCATCGAGTGGATGTTCCAACCAGGCTCTCCATCGTCCATTTGGTCGTCGGAGATGCGTTTCCGATACACTCTGTCGTTCCTGTGGTCGTCGGAGGCTCGCCGCCCGTGAGATTGACCTCACTGCCAGTGGGTTCAACCCCCCTGAGTCAGAGACACGTGGGGCCAACCTCTAAACAAATAAGTTAATATAAATAAAAATAATTAATTTATTAAACTGTAATCTATAATTAACATGTGGGCCAGCCACTGCTAATTAGCTAACTAACTTAATTCTTAATTATAATTAAGCCAAAGACACTGACTAGTGGGTCCACTGGTTAGGTTTGAATTGCAATGGCCCACTTTGACCTACTGAGGTCGTGCTGATGCAGTAAGTCCATTTTAGTGATTAAAACAATTCAGAAATACTATAAAACTTCAAAAATTCATAGAAATTAATCTGTAACTCAGATTAAAATAATTTATATATGAAAATTGATCAGAAAATCCCAAAGAATTCAATGGTGCTATTTTCATGCATGATAGAACAAGTTATGCTAAGCATCAGGTCAAATCAATTAAAAAGAGTATATGGAAATAACTATTTGAAGTGGCATTTGAAACTATGTTTCAAACAAGCTTCAAACGAAACTATTTATAGATGCATTAGCTCATCAATCATATTATTTTCATGCCATGATCATGTATCATATTGCTGCACTTGCTGTGGGTTGTGATTGTTTGATTCGGTAGGCTCCGCTCCACAGGATACTCAGGAGTATCTGACTGAAGGAGTGTATCCTTCCGCTGATCCACAAGGCAAGTAACATTTTTGATCATCCCGATAAAATCCCATGTTCTTGCTCCTGCTGTCACTTATTGCATTAGGACAAAATGTTACAAATGCTTTTTCTTCGGTAGATGAACCCATTCCTTTGCATGATCTGTCATTGTCAGAGTAAATAGCTAAACCTTGCAACCTACCATACCTGGTAGTTGCTTGAGCCATGACGTGCTTTATCCTGCTATGCTTGCTATGCTTAGAGTTGTGTCAGGTCTGTTTCATCTGGGTGATGAAAAGGAATGAATGAATGTGTTCTAATGACAAACTGGTTAAGTGTTGAACCTGATTTGGTAAAGGTACCGATGAGAGGGTATGTAGGAGTACATGGCGGGTCATCTCATTGGAACCATTCTTAGGAACAAAGTTCCGTGTATGTGATCCAAGACTAGCTACTACCACATGTTCGGATACTTAATTGACCCTATCGACTTATTAATCGTCTAATACCTGAGTCCAGGAGTTGTAAGTAGTTTCTAGTGTTTATAGCAAATGCTGGAGGTCGTGCATAGTGTTGACCTTAGAGGTGGACTGTGACACGGTAGGCAACGGCACAGTGTACCAAGTGGCACCCGGATGGTGGGCTTGGGAACCCTACGCACATCGTTTGGGGCCGTAGCGGAAACTTCGGCCGGACTTCCGTGCGGGTTCACTCTCAAATAGGCGATAAACCTGGACTTGGTATGAGTGTGGTTAATGGTCGGGGCGGACTCCCTCGCTGGGCTTCCGTTTCAAGGTTGTCGAGGTGCATGAAGTGCACATGGCGATAAGTGGTGGGAGCGTGTGTGAAGAAGTACACCCCTACATGGTTATGTTCTATTCTAATAGCCGCATCCTCGGATATGGACTCCTTGGAAACATATGTTGTTCATAGATAACTTTAATGGCTACTTATAAAAGTATCAAGACAAGTGTGAGTACCTTGGATGTCATTTCTGTAGGGAGACGGAAAAGAATCCATGGTGGTGTATTGTTGTGGAGTTAGTGGACTCGTGTATGATTTCTCAAAACTTATTAAAATACTTGTAGTCATAGTACATGTTAGCGAAGAGTCAAAGCTGGCCTGCTGCATGAAACCCCACAACCCTTTATTGTTACATGTGCATGAGTAGATAGAACTGTTCTAAAGTCTTGCTGAGTACTTTCGTACTCATGTTGTTGGGGAACGTCGCATGGGAAACAGAAATTTTCCTACGCGCACGAAGACCTATCATGGTGATGTCCATCTACGAGAGGGGATGTGTGATCTATGTACCCTTGTAGACCGTACAACAGAAGCGTTAGTGAACACGGTTGATGTAGTGGAACGTCCTCACGTCCCTTGATCCGCCCCACGAACTATCCCGCGATCAGTCCCACGATCTAGTGCCGAACGGACGGCACCTCCGCGTTCAGCACACATACAGCTCGACGATGATCTCGGCCTTCTTGATCCAGCAAGAGAGACGGAGAGGTAGAAGAGTTCCCCGGCAGCGTGACGGTGCTCCGGAGGTTGGTGATGATCTCGTCTCAGCAGGGCTCCGCCCGAGCTCCGCAGAAACGCGATCTAGAGGTAAAACCGTGGAGATATCTGGTCGGGCTGCCGTGGCAAAGTTGTCTCAAATCAGCCCCAAAAACCCCACTATATATAGGAGGAGGAGGGGGGAGCCTTGCCTTGGGGTCCAAGGACTCCCAAGGGGTCGGCCGAACCTAAGGGGGAAGGTCTCCCCCTCCCAAACCGAATTCTACTTGGTTTGGAAGGTGGAGTCCTTCTTCCCTTTCCCACCTCCTTCTTTTTTTTGTTTTTCTCTTTGATTTTTCTTCCAATGCGCATAGGGCTGTTTTGGGCTGTCCCACCAGCCCACTAAGGGCTAGTGCGCCACCCCCAAGGCCCATGGGCTTCCCCGGAGTGGGTTGCCCCCCCCCCCCCCCCGCCCCCCCGGTGAACTCCCGGAACCCATTCGTCATTCCCGGTACATTCCCGATAACTCCGAAAACCTTCCGGTAATCAAATGAGGTCATCCTATATATCAATCTTCGTTTCTGGACCATTCCAGAAACCCTCGTGACGTCCGTGATCTCATCCGGGACTCTGAACAACACTCGGTAACCAACCATATAACTCAAATACGCATAAAACAACGTCGAACCTTAAGTGTGCAGACCCTGCGGGTTCGAGAACTGTGTAGACATGACCCGAGAGACTACTCGGTCAATATCCAATAGCGGGACCTGGATGCCCATATTGGATCCTACATATTCTACGAAGATCTTATCGTTTGGACCTCAGTGCCAAGGATTCATATAATCCCGTATGTCATTCCCTTTGTCCTTCGGTTTTTACTTGCCCGAGATTCGATCGTCAGTATCCGCATACCTATTTCATTCTCGTTTACCGGCAACTCTCTTTACTCGTTCCGTAATACAAGATCCCGCAACTTACACTAAGTCACATTGCTTGCAAGGCTTGTGTGTGATGTTGTATTACCGAGTGGGCCCCGAGATACCTCTCCGTCACACGGAGTGACAAATCCCAGTCTCGATCCATACTAACTCAGCGAACACCTTCGGAGATACCTATAGAGCATCTTTATAGTCACCCAGTTACGTTGCGACGTTTGATACACACAAAGCATTCCTCCAGTGTCCGTGAGTTATATGATCTCATGGTCATAGGAACAAATACTTGACACGCAGAAAACAGTAGCAACAAAATGACACGATCAACATGCTACGTCTATTAGTTTGGGTCTAGTCCATCACATGATTCTCCTAATGATGTGATCCCGTTATCAAGTGACAACACTTGCCTATGGCCAGGAAACCTTGACCATCTTTGATCAACGAGCTAGTCAACTAGAGGCTTACTAGGGACAGTGTTTTGTTCATGTATCCACACAAGTATTGTGTTTCCAATCAATACAATTATAGCATGGATAATAAACGATTATCATGAACTAAGGAATATAATAATAACTAATTTATTATTGCCTCTAGGGCATATTTCCAACAGTCTCCCACTTGCACTATAGTCAATAATCTCGTTCACATCACCATGTGATTCCAATGAATCCAACACCCATATAGTTATGGGGTCTGATCACGTCTTGCTCGTGAGAGAGGTTTTAGTCAACGGTTCTGAAACTTTCAGATCCGTGCGTTCTTTACAAATCTTTATGTCATCTTATAGATGCTGCTACTACGTGCTATTCGGAAATGCTCCAAATATCTACTCTACTATACGAATCCGTTTCACTACTCATAGTTATTCGGATTAGTGTCAAAGCTTGCATCGACGTAACCCTTTACGACGAACTCTTTAACCACCTCCATAATCGAGAAAAATTCCTTAGTCCATTAGTTACTAAGGATAAATTTTGACCGCTGCTAGTGATTCAATCATGGATCACTCTCTGTACCTCTCAACAGACTTTGAGTCAAGGCACACATCAGGTGCGGTACACAGCATGGCATACTTTAGATTCTACGGCTATGGCATAGAAGACGACCTTCGTCTATTCTCTTTATTCTGCCGTGGTCGGGTCTTGAGTCTTACTCAAACTCACACCTTACAACGCAACCAAGAACTCCTTTGCTGATCTATTTTGAACTCCTTCAAAAACTTGTCAAGGCATGCATCTTGTTGAAACTTCCATTAAGCGCTTTCGATCTATCTCCATAGATCTTTGATGCTCAACGTTCAAGTAGCGCAATCCGGGTATTCCTTTGAAAACTCCTTTCAAACAACCTTATATGCTTTACAGAAATTCTACATTACTTTTGATCAACAATATGTCAACCACATATACTTATCAGAAATTCTATAGTGCTCCCACTCACTTCTTTGGAAATACAAGTTTCTCATAAACCTTGTATAAACCCAAAATCTCTGATAATCTCATCAAAGTGTATATTCCAACTCCGAGACGCTTGCACCAGTCCATTGAAGGATCACTGGAGCTTGCATACTTGCTAGTATCTTTAGGATCGACAAAACCTCCTGGTTGTATCATATACAACGTTTGCTCAAGGAAACCGTCGAGGAAACAATGTTTTGACATCCTACGTGCAATATTTCATAAATAATGCAGCAACTACTAACATAATTCTAACAGACTTTTAGCATCGCTACGAGTGAGAAAGTCTCATCATAGTCAACTGTTTGATCTTGTCGGAAACATCTTTGCGACAAGTCGAGCTTTTCTTAATAGTGACTTATCACCATCATCGTCTGTCTTCCTTTCAAAGATCCATCTTTACTCAATAGTCTTATGACCATCAAGTAGTTCTTACAAAGTCTACACTTTGTTTTCATACATGGATCCTCTCTCGGATTTCATGGCTTCCAGCCATTTTTCAGAATCTGGGCCCACCATTGCTTTCTCCATAACACGTAGGTTCACTGTTGCTCAACAACATGACCTCCAAGACAGGGTTACCGTACCACTCTGTAGTAGTACGCGACCTTGTCAACCTACGAGGTTTGTAGTAACTTGATCCGATGCTCGATGATCATCATCATCAGCTTCCACTTCAATTGGTGTAGGCGCCACAGGAACAACTTCCTGCGCCCTGCTACACACTGTTTGAAGTGATGGTTCAATAACCTCATCAAGTTCTACTACCCTCCCACTCAATTCTTTCGAGAGAAACCTTTCCTCGAGAAAGGATCCGTTTCTAGAAACAAACACGTTGCTTTCGGATCTGAGATAGGAGATGTACCCAACTATTTTGGATATCCTGTGAAGATGCATTTATCCGCTTTGGGTTCGAGCTTATCAGACTGAAACTTTTTCACATAAGTATCGAAGCCCCAAACTTTCAAGAAACGACAGTTTAGATTTCTCTAAACCTCAATCTATACTGTGTCATCTCAACAGAAATACACGGTGCCCTATTTTTAAAGTGAATGCGGTTGTCTCTAATGCATAACCCATAAACGATAGTGGTAATTCGATAAGAGACATCATAGCATGCACCATACCAAATAGTGCGTGGCTATGTCGTTCAGACACATCATCACACTATGATGTTCTAGGTGGCATGAACTGCGAAACAATTTCCACATTGTCTTGACTGCGTACCAAAACTCGTAACTCAGATATTCATTTCTATGATCATATCGTAGACAGTTTATCCTCTTGTTACGACGAACTTCACTCTGAAACGGAATTGAACTTTTCAATATTTCACACTTGTGATTCATTAAGTAAATACTCCTATATCTACTCAAGTCGTCAGTGAAGTAAGAACATCATGATATCCACTGCGTGCCTCAGCACCCATTGGACTGCATACATCAAAATGTATCACTTCCAACAAGTTACTATCTTATTTCATCTCAATGAAAACAAGGCCTTGCTCATGTGGTATCATTTGCATGTCACTAGTGATTCGAAATCAGGTGAGTACAAAGATCCATCAGCATGGAGCCTCTTCATGCAATTTATACTAACATGACTCAAGCGGCAGTGCCACAAGTAAGTGGTACTATCATCATTAACTCGTATCTTTTGGCACCAATATTATGAACATGTGTAACACTACGATCGAGATTCAATAAACCATTGAAGGTGATTATTCAAGAAAATAGAGTAACCATTATTCTCTTTAAATGAATAATCGTATTGCAATAAACACGATCCAATCATGTTCATGCTTAACGCAAGCACCAAATAACAATTATTTAGGTTTAACACCAATCCCGATGGTAGAGGGAGCGTGCGACGTTTGATCATATCAACCTTGGAAACACTTCCAACACGTATCGTCACCTTGCCTTTAGCTAGTCTCCATTTATGCCGTAGCTTTCATTTCGTGTTACTAATCACTTAGCAACCGAACCGGTATCCTATACCCTCATGCTACTAGGAGTACTAGTAAAGTACACATCAACATTATGTATATCAAATATACTTCTTTCGACTTTTGCCAGCTTCTTATCTACCAAGTATCTAGAGTTGCTCCGCCTCAGTGACTGTTCCCCTCATTACAGAAGCACTTAGACTCGGGTTTGGGTTTAATCTTGGGTTTCTTCATTAGCGCAGCAACTGTTTTGCTGTTTCACGAAGTATCCCTTCTAGCCCTTGCCTTTCTTGAAACTTAGTGGTTTTACAAACCATCAACTATTGATGCTCCTTTTTGATTTCTACTTTCGCAGTGTCAAAACATCGCGAATCGCTCAAGGATCATTGTATCTATCCTTGATATGTTATAGTTCATCACGAAGCTCTTACAGTTTGGTGGCAGTGACTTTGGAGAACCATCACTATCTCATCTGGAAGATTAACTCCCACTTGATTCAAGCGATTGTCGTACTCAGACAATCTGAGCACACGCTCAACGATTGAGCTTTTCTCCTTTACTTTGTGGACAAAGAATCTTGTCGGAGGTCTCGTACCTCTTAACAAGGGCACAAGCATGAAATCACAATTTCATCTCTTTAGAACATCACTTATGTTCCGTGATGTTTCAAAACGTTTTCGGCGCCTTGCTTCTAAGCCATTAAGTATTTTGCACTGAACTATCGTGTAGTCATCAGAAACGTGTATGTCGGATGTTCACTGCATCCACAGACGACGCTCGAGGTGCAGCACACCGAGTGGTGCATTAAGGACATAAGCCTTCTGCGCAGCAACGAGGACAATCCTCGGTTTTACAGACTTAGTCTGCAAAGTTTGCTACTATCAATTTTCAACTAAATTTTCTCTAGGAACATATAAAACAGTAGAGCTATAGCGCAAGCTACATCGTAATTCGCAAAGACCATTAGACTATGTTCATGACAATTAGTTCAATTAATCATATTACTTAAGAACTCCCACTCAAAAAGTACATCTCTCTAGTCATTTGAGTGGTTCATGATCCACTTACACTAGCTCAAGTCCGATCATCACGTGAGTTGAGTATAGTTTTAGTGGTAAGCATCCCTATGCTAATCATATCATCTATATGATTCATGATCGACCTTTCGGTCTCATGTGTTCCGAGGCCATGTCTGCACATGCTAGGCTCGTCAAGCTTAACCCGAGTGTTCCGCGTGCGCAACTGTTTTGCACCCGTTGTATGTGAACGTTGAGTCTATCACACCCGATCATCACGTGGTGTCTCGAAACGACGAACTGTAGCAACGGTGCACAGTCGGGGAGAACACAATTTCGTCTTGAAATTTTAGTGAGAGATCACCTCATAATGCTACCATCGTTCTAAGAAAAATAAGGTGCATAAAAGTACTAACATCACATGCAATTCATAAGTGACATGATATGGCCATCATCACGTGCTTCTTGATCTCCATCACCAAAGCACCGGCACGATCTTCTTGTCACCGGCGCCACACCATGATCTCCATCAACGTGTCGCCATCGGGGTTGTCGTGCTACTCATGCTATTACTACTAAAGCTACATCCTAGCAAAATAGTAAACGCATCTGCAAGCACAAACGTTAGTTATAAAGACAACCCTATGGCTCCTGCCGGTTGCCGTACCATCGGCGTGCAAATCGATATTATCTATTACAACATGATCATCTCATACATCCAATATATCACATCACATCGTTGGCCATATCACATCACAAGCATACCCTGCAAAAACAAGTTAGACGTCCTCTAATTTTGTTGTTGCATGTTTTACGTGGTGACCATGGGTATCTAGTAGGATCGCATCTTACTTATGCAAACACCACAACGGATATATATGAGTTGCTATTTAACCTCATCCAAGGACCTCCTCGGTCAAATCCAATTCAACTAAAGTTGGAGAAACTGACACCTGCCAGTCATCTTTGAGCAACGGAGTTACTCGTAGCGATGAAACCAGTCTCTCGTAAGCGTACGAGTAATGTCGGTCCGAGCCGCTTCGATCCAACAATACCGCGGAATCAAGAAAAGACTAAGGAGGGCAGAAAAACGCACATCACCGCCCACAAAAACTTTTGTGTTCTACTCGAGAAGACACCTACGCATGAACCTAGCTCATGATGCCACTGTTGGGGAACGTCGCATGGGAAACAAAAAAATTCCTACGCGCACGAAGACCTATCATGGTGATGTCCATCTACGAGAGGGGATGTGTGATCTACGTACCCTTGTAGACCGTACAGCAGAAGCGTTAGTGAACGCAGTTGATGTAGTGGAACGTCCTCACGTCCCTCGATCCGCCCCGCGAACTATCCCGCGATCAGTCCCACGATCTAGTGCCGAATGGACGGCACCTCCGCGTTCAGCACACGTACAGCTTGACGATGATCTCGGCCTTCTTGATCCAGCAAGAGAGACAGAGAGGTAGAAGAGTTCTCCGGCAGCGTGACGGCGCTCCGCAGGTTGGTGATGATCTCGTCTCAGCAGGGCTCCGCCCGAGCTCCGCAAAACGCGATCTAGAGGTAAAACCGTGGAGATGTGTGGTCGGGCTGCCGTGGCAAAGTTGTCTCAAATCAGCCCTAAAACCCCACTATATATAGGAGGAGGAGGGGGGAGCCTTGCCTTGGGGTCCAAGGACTCCCAAGGGGTCGGCCGAACCTAAGGGGGAAGGTCTCCCCCTCCCAAACCGAATTCTACTTGGTTTGGAAGGTGGAGTCCTTCTTCCCTTTCCCACCTCCTTCTTTTTTTTCTCTTTGATTTTTCTTCCAATGCGCATAGGGCTCTTTTGGGCTGTCCCACCAACCCACTAAGGGCTGGTGCGCCACCCCCAAGGCCTATGGGCTTCCCCGGGGTGGGTTGCCCCCCCCCCCCCGGTGAACTCCCGGAACCCATTCGTCATTCCCGGTACATTCCTGGTAACTCCGAAAACCTTCCGGTAATCAAATGAGGTCATCCTATATATCAATCTTCGTTTCCGGACCATTCCGGAAACCCTCGTGACGTCCGTGATCTCATCCGGGACTCCGAACAACATCCGGTAACCAACCATATAACTCAAATACGCATAAAACAACGTCGAACCTTAAGTGTGCAGACCCTGTGGGTTCGAGAACTATGTAGACATGACCCGAGAGACTCCTCGGTCAATATCCAATAGCGGGACCTGGATGCCCATATTGGATCCCACATATTCTACGAAGATCTTATCGTTTGAACCTCAGTGCCAAGGATTCATATAATCCCGTATGTCATTCCCTTTGTCCTTCGGTATGTTACTTGCCCGAGATTCGATCGTCAGTATCCGCATACCTATTTCAATCTCGTTTACCGGAAACTCTCTTTACTCGTTCCGTAATACAAGATCCCGCAACTTACACTAAGTCACCTTGCTTGCAAGGCTTGTGTGTGATGTTGTATTACCGAGTGGGCCCCGAGATACCTCTCCGTCACACGGAGTGACAAATCCCAGTCTCGATCCATACTAACTCAACGAACACCTTCGGAGATACCTGTAGAGCATCTTTATAGGCACCCAGTTACGTTGCGACGTTTGATACACACAAAGCATTCCTCCGGTGTCCGTGAGTTATATGATCTCATGGTCATAGGAACAAATACTTGACACGCAGAAAACAGTAGCAACAAAATGACACGATCAACATGCTACGTCTATTAGTTTGGGTCTAGTCCATCACATGATTCTCCTAATGATGTGATCCCGTTATCAAGTGACAACACTTGCCTATGTCCAGGAAACCTTGACCATCTTTGATCAACGAGCTAGTCAACTAGAGGCTTACTAGGGACAGTGTTTTGTTCATGTATCCACACAAGTATTGTGTTTCCAATCAATACAATTATAGCATGGATAATAAACGATTATCATGAACTAAGAAATATAATAATAACTAATTTATTATTGCCTCTAGGGCATATTTCCAACACATGTTTGCTTAATAATTCTTCCAGAGGACACCCACGATCCAACTAGTGGGTTCTATCTAGACGTCGACGATGACGAGTAGCTAGTGTCCCAGCTACGATCTGGCCCTTGGATGGGGACTGTACATAGTCAGGCTTTATGCCTTATCTTTCAACACTCTGTACCCAGAAAACTTTTATACTTCCGCTTGGCTTGTATGACTTTGTGTGTATGACTTGAGTGTCTGGTCATGTGACCCCTGCCTGTATGAACTTATTATGCAAGACCCTTCTCGGCCTTTTAAATAAATCTTGTGTTGTTGTATGGTTATGTTGTGATGCCATTGTTGTATCTATGCATATTGCGTACGTCATGCGTACGTGTGATGTGTTCTGATATGTATGGGGTTCGACACCTAGTTGTATGCCTCTAATAGTACTCTTTACAGAGAAATGCCCCTTTGTGATTCCATTGAGCCTTGGTAGCTTGCTACTGCTCCAGACACATAGGTTGACCGGCATGTATCCTTCTTAGCTGATGTGTCTGTCCCTACGGGGAAATGTCTCGCAGTGTAATGGAGTCCCTGTAGCCTGCTACGACTCGTCTACGTGCAGTGATGAATTTAATGTCACACGGCGTAATGGAGTCCTCGTAGCTTGATACGACTCGTCTACACATGCTGATGACCGACACCTGCTTTGCTGGGTTATGTATGCATGTCTCTGTACGGATGTGCCACTTGGGTTTATTACTAGTAATGTCGACCCAGGTTCTTCGTATTTGGAATGCTAGCGACACAATCGCACATGTTTGTCAAAAGACGCACACGGTCCCGGCCGTGGTAAGGTGGCATCCGTGGGGTTAACCGTGCGTGAGACATCAAAGTAACGTGATGTGTTACATGCTGGATTCCTATGGCTTAGGATCGGGGTCCCGACAATACATCATAACACCGATGGTAGAGAACATGAATGGATCACACATGAATCACAAGAGCTATCCCCAATAGGATTCTCTAGATCACAATGAGTTGGATGTGGATAATGAAGATATAGTGGTGATGATGGTGAAGCCTTTCCGACGATGGTGGGGGAGGCGACGACCTCCTCCTTGTTGATTCCTTCCTATTGCTCCGAAGGCTAGGGTTCCTTCTTCTAAACGAGTTTCTAGTGGTTCGGTGTGTATGATTCCTGATATGATTTTGGAGGGTGGAAATAGTTGATCTCGCAATGGTGTCGGCACGCCATTCAACTGCCCATATGACCGGGCATGGTCGTATGGATGCCATCTTTTATTCTGGAGTCTTTGCGATAATATTTGCTTTGGCCTCCTTCATTGATCCTTTTATGGTAGGTGATTATCACTTTAAGTACGTGATTTCACTACTATTTTTGGAGATATTCTCCATATTATGATAATTGGTCCAAAAAATTAACTGCGGGAAGTCAACAAAAAAAAGGTGCGTGAATGCGATAAAACTCCACAAAGCCTAACACGCAGGCACAAAATACTGATCAAAAGTATCACATAATTTGGACTCATCATCATTATGTCCAAAATTTGTGTACATTCTTGAGAGAGTTTCAACTACACTTGCCGCTTCTAGGTGTAGTACACAATGTTCTTGGCGGACGACACGTCCAACTCGTTGCCAAGGAGCACACATACGCAATGATACGTCTCCAACGTATCTGTAATTTTCGATTGTTCCATGCTATTATATTATCTTTTTTGGATATTTTATATGCATTAATATGATATTTTATATTATTTTTGGTACTGACCATTAATTTGGAGCCTAGTGCTAGTTTTTGTTTTTCCTTGTTTTCCAGTATTGCAGATAAGGAATATTAAACGGAGTCCAAATGGAATAAAATCTACGGAATGATTTTTCTTGGACCAGAAGAAACCTCCAAGACTTGGAGAAGGGGATAGGAGACCTGCCGAGAGATGACAAGCCTGCAGGGCATGTCCTAGGGGGGCGCCCCCTGGTTTCAGGGCTCCCTGCAGGTCTCCTAGCCCTAATCTTCGGCCTATAAATTCCAAAATATTCCCCCAATGCTAGACAAACACCAAAAAATACTTTCACCGCTAGGAGCCTCTGTTCCCTTGAGATCCAATCTTGGAGCCTTTCCCAGTAATTTGCTAGAGGGGGAATCAATCACGCAGGGCATCTACATCAACTCCATTGCCCCTACGATGATGCGTGAGTAGTTTACCACAAACCTTCAGGTCCATAGCTAGTTGCTAGATGGATTCTTCTTTCCCTTTGTTCTTCAATACCATGTTCTTCATGATCATCATGAAGATCTATTCGATATAATACTCTTTTGCGTTGTGTTTGTCGAGATTCGATGAATTGTGTGTTTATGTTCAGATTATCTATGAATATTACTTGAACCTTCTCTGAATTCTTATATGCATGATTTCATATCTTTGCAAGTCTCTTCGAGTTATTGGTTTGGTTTGGCCAACTAGATTGGTAATTCTTGCAATGGGAGAAGTGCTTAGATTTGGGTTCAATCTTGCGGTGTCCTCACCCAGTGACAAAGTAGGGGTAGCGAGACATGTATTGTATTGTTGCCATCAAGGATAAAAATATGGGTTTTTCATCATATTGCTTGAATTTATCCCTCTACATCATGTCATCTACTTAATGAGTTACTCTGCTCTTCATGAACTTAATACTCTAGATGCTGGTAGGAGCCGGTCGATGTGTGGAGTAATAGTAGTAGATGCAGAATCATTTTGGTCTACTTGACACGGACGTGATGCCTATATGCATAATAATTGCCTTAGATATCGTCATAATTATTCGCTTTTCTATCAATTGCTCGACAGTAATTTGTTCACCCACCGTATTATTTTCCTTCATGAGAGAAGCCTCTAGTGAAACATATGCCCCCCGGGTCTATTTTCCATATTATATTTTCAGATCTATAAACCAAAAATACCAAAAATATGTTGCTGCCATTTATATACTTTTAGTTCTATCAATCTTTTATATCCATCTCTATGAGATCACATCCTTGCAAATAACAGTGAAGGAATTGATAACCCCTTTGTTGCGTTGGGTGCAAGTGTTTGATTGTTTGTGTAGGTGCTAAGATTGGGCCCTTGATTGTTCCTCCTATTGGATTGATACCTTGGTTCTCAAAAAACTGAGGTAAATACTTATCTACTTTGTTGCATCACCCTTTCCTCTTCAAGGGAAAACCAAAGCAAGCTCAAGAAGTAGGAAGAAGAATTTATGGTGCCGTTGCCCGGGAGGATACATAGCAAGATCAAGCCTACCAAGTACCCATCACAATCTCATCTCTTTCATTTACTTTATTTTCCATTTGAACTCGTTTTCCTCTCCCCCAATTCTAAAATGATTTTCAGAAGATACCAAAATAATTGCCTTTTTTATTCTCCCTTTTTCGTTCGTCTTTTCATTTTCTTCTCATTTCTTAGGTGTTAGATCGCTCAGACTCATGGCTAGGCTTGCTACTATCGCAAGTACTCACGAGAATGAAGTTCTCATTTTAAGCAAAGGGAGGGAGAAAACTTAAAAGATGCTTGGTATAGAATTTGCAATGCTCAAAATAGATCTACTCGTAAGCAATCTACTACCATTCTCCTTAGAAATTTTTATGTGGGTGTATCCTTGGAATAGATATGTTTTGGACACCATTATGGGAGCAAATTTCTTGGGTAGCCATACCTTCGATTCTTATAATGCTATGATGAATTTGGTAGGTTCACCCTCACTCATGGTTAATGAAACAATCTTAACTTTGGAACATGTGATGCGAAGGCTTGATACTATTGAAAATAAAGTTGCTACCATAGAGCTCATCGAAAACTTGGACAAAAATATTCATAATCACATTACTCAATATGGATCGAAGGTAGGAGTTACTTTAAAAAACCTTAGGGAAAAGGAACCCATACTTACACAAAAACTCGATCAAGATTCTTCTAGAATTGGAAAGCTAGAGGACATTATTACCAACTTGGGTTCCTCTTTTTCCCCTATTCAAACCACTCCAAAATTGTATCCTCCTAATATTTCCAAGTTTGTCTATGTTCCTAAAAACATGGGTCAATCCTCTAAAAAAGGGGATGAAGATCTTAAGATGATAAGCCTTCACCCTAGCTTCATTGTTAGGAAACTTATTCCTTCAAGTGAATTTCTGGATTTCTCGCCTAGGAGTATGATTATTAATAAAACCGAAGGATCTCCTAGGGTTAAAAGTTTTCAATTGAGGAATTGCATACCAAATATGACATTACCAAGATCTATTGCATTATGCCTAGCTAGGGGCGTTAAACAATAGCGCTTGTTGGGAGGCAACCAAATTTTATTTTTATGTTTATGTTTTTGCTTTTGTTTTGAGTGTTCACGCATTATTAATTCTGTAATAATTATGTTATCTTTTTTTATTTAGTTTTTGAGCGAAGTAAGACCTTTGGGATGGTCTACGGTGTTCAGAATTTGATTTTGCTGAAAAACAGAAACTTTCGCTCTCAGACCAGAAGTTTTGTAAATTCATTGGAACGTGCTTTTGATCTGACATTTTTACAAAATATTGATATACAAATTTCCTTGATTTTCCTAGTTTTTCATAATTTTTGGAGTTACATAAGTATTCTAAGTATATAGATTGCTACAGACTTTTCTGTTTTTTGACACATTCTGTTTTCTTTGTGTTGTTTGCTTATTTTGATGTATCTATGGGTTGTATCAGGGGGTATGAACCATGAAGAAGTTGGAATACAGTAAATATTACACCAATATAAATAAATAATGAGTTCACAACAATACCTAAGGTGGTGATTTATTTTTCTTATACTAACGGATCTCATGAGTTTTCTGTTGAGTTCTGTGTTGTGAAGTTTTCAAGTTTTGGGTAAAGATTTGATGTACTATGGAATAAGGAGTGGAAAGAGCCTAAGCTTGGGGATGCCCAAGGAACCCCAAGACATATTCAAGGATACCAAAGAGCCTTAGCTTGGGGATGCCCCGGAAGGCATCCCCTCTTTCGTCTTCACTCCATCGGTAAATTTACTTGAGGCTATATTTTTATTCACGACATGATATGTGTTTTGGTTGGAGCGTCTTGTATGATATGAGTCTTTTCTTTTTAGCTTGCCACAATAATCCTTGCCTCACACATCTTTTTAGAAAGACACGCTGAATCGTGAATTTATTAGAATACTCTATGTGCTTCACTTATATATTTTGAGCTAGGCAATGTTGCTCTAGTACTTCACTTATATATTTTAGATCACGGTGGTGTTTTAAATTATTCAACTCTCGTACCTCACTTATATTACTTTGATAGTATTTTAAAACAGCATGGTAATTGGTTTAGGTTATGAATTTAGTCCTATTATAATGGGCATCCAAGAAGGATATAATAAAGACTTTCATATTAAGTGCATTGAATATGATGAGAAGTTTGATTCCTTGCATATAGTTTTGAGATATGAAGATGGTAATATGAGAGTCATGCTAGTAAGTAATTGTTAATTGGAAGAAATACTTGTGTTAAAGTGTGTGATTCATGTAGCATGCACGTATGGTGAACCGTTATGTAATGAAGTCGGAGCATGATTTGTTTAATGATTATCAACCTTTGTGTTGAACTCGGGATCGCGCGATGGTTAACTCCTACCAACCCTTCCCCTAGGAGCATGTGTCTAATACTTTGCTTCGATAACTAATAGGCTTTTGCAATAAGTATGTGAGTTCTTTATGACTAATGTTGAGTTCATGGATTATACGCACTCTCACCCTTCCAACTTTGCTAGCCTCTCTAGTACCGTGCAACTTTCGCCGGTGCATTAAACCCACCTTTCTCAAAACAGCCACCATATATACCTATTATGGCATTTTCATAGCCATTCCAAGATATATTGCCATGCAGCACCACCGTACTTTTTTTATGACATGCACCATCATTTCCATATTGCTTATAGAGTCATATTTTGTTCTAGATATTTAGTTGTAATCTTGGAGTTGTAAGTAAATAAAAGTGTGATGATTTGCGTTATTAGAGCATTGTCCCATGTGAGAAAAGGATGATGGAAGCTATGATCCCCTCATAATTTGGGATGAGTCTCCGGACTTTATAAAAAAATAGAAGAGGCCAGCGAAGCCCATATAAAAAAATAGGAAAAAGGGAAAAAATGAGAGAAAGACAGAAGGGACAATGCTACTACCTTTTCCACACTTGTGCTTCAAAGTAGCACCATGTTCTTCATAGAGAGTCTCCTATTTTGTCACTTTCATATAAGTAGTGGAATTTTTCATCTTATGCACAACCACTTAGTTTTCTTTTTGAGCTTTCATACACTTATAGCTCTAGTGCATTTGTTGCATGGCAATCCCTACTCACTCACATTGATATCTATTGATGGGCATCTCCATAGCCCGTTGATACGCCTAGTTGATGTGAGACTATGTTCTCCTTTTTCCTAGCAACCTCCACAATATTCTATTCCACCTGTAGTGCTATATACATGGCTCACGCTCATGTATTGCGTGAGAGTTGAAAAGGTTTGAGAACATAAAAAGTGTGAAACAATTGCTTGACTTTCATAGGGGTTGTGCATGATTTAGATACTTTGTGTGGGGAAGATAGAGCATAGCCAGACCATATGATTTTGTAGATATAACTTTCTAAGGCCACCTTATTTCTAAAGGACACAATTGCCTTAATAGTATGCTTGAAGTATTATTGTTTTTATGTCAATACTAGACTTTTTTCTGAATCTTATGGATATGAATATTCATGCCACAATAAAGAATATTACATGGATAAATATGTTAGGTACCATTCCACATCACAAAATCCGTTTTTATCATTTACCTACTCGAGGACGAGCATGAATTAAGCTTGGGGATGCTTGATATGTCTCCAACGTATCTATAATTTTTGATTGTTCCATGCTATTATATTGTCTATTTTTGATGTTTTATATGCATTAATATGCTATTTAATATTATTTTTGGGACTAATCTATTAATCTAGAGCCTCGTGCCAGTTTCTGGTTTTTCCTTGTTTTTGAGCATTGCATATAAGGAATATTAAACGGGGTCCAAATGGAATAAAAACTCTATAGAATGATTTTTCTTGGACCAAAAGAAACCTTCCAGACTTGGAGAAGGGGGCAGGAGACTTGCCGGGAAACAACAAGCCTGTAGGGCGCGCCCTAGGGGGGAACCCCCTCGCTTGTGGCCCCCCTACAGGTCTCCTAACCCTAATCTCCGTCCCATAAATTCCCAAATATCCCCCCAAAATACCATACGAACACCAAAAAATACTTTTCCGCCGCTAGGTGCCTGTGTTCCCATGAGATCCAATCTGGGAACTTTTTCTGGTAATCTGCCACAGGGGGAATCGATCACGGAGGGCATCTACATCAACTCCATTAGCCCTCCGATGATGCGTGAGTAGTTTACCACAGACCTTCAGGTCCATAGCTAGTAGATAGATGGCTTTTTCTCTCTCTTTGTTCTTCAATACCATGTTATTCATGATCTACATGAAGATCTATCCGATGTAATACTCTTTCGCGTTGTGTTTGTCGAGATCCGATGAATTGTGGGTTTATGTTCAGATTATCTATGAATATTATTTGAATCTTTTCTGAATTCTTATATGCATGATTTCATATGTTTGGAAGTCTCTTCGAGTTATTGGTTTGGTTTGGCCAACTAGATTGGTAATTCTTGCAATGGGAGAAGTGCTTAGTTTTGGATTCAGTCTTGCGGTGTCCTCACCTAGTGACAAAGTAGGGGTAGCGAGGCACGTATTGCATTGTTGACTGATACGTCTCAAACGTATCTATAATTTTTGATGGTTTCACGCTGTTATCTTTCCTTCTTTGTATGTTTTATGTATCTTTTTATACCTTTTGGGACTAACTTATTAATTCAGTGCCAAGTGCCAGTTCCTGTTTTTTCGTGTTTTTGACTCTTTTCATATCTGATTTTGGAACGGAGTCCAAATGGAAGAAAAACCCCGAAATGATTTTTTCCCGAACAAAAGAAGTCCGGGGGCTTTTGGGCCAAGCCAGATGGGCTCCATGGAGCCCACAAGCCCCCACTCCGCCACCAAGGGGAGGCGGCGGTGGGAAGGCTTGTGGCCTCCTGGCCGCCCCCTGACCTAGGTCTTGCGCCTGTATATTCCCAAATATTCCGCAAAAAATCAGGGGAGCCTCAGAAATACTTTTCCGCCGCAAGCTTCCGTTTCCGCGAGACCTCATCTGGATTCCCTTCCCGGCACCCTGCCGGAGGGGACTTTGGAGTTGGAGGGCTTCTTCATCATCATCATCGCCCCTCCAATGACTCGTGAGTAGTTCACTTCAGACCTACGGGTCCGTAGTTAGTAGCTAGATGGCTTCTTCTCTCTCTTGGATCTTCAATACAAAGTTCTCCATGATCTTCATGGAGATCTATCCGATGTAATCTTCTTTGGCGGTGTGTTTGTCGAGATCCGAAGAATTGTGCACTTGTGATTAGATTATCTATGATATATATTTGAGTCTTTGCTGATTTCTTATATGCATGATTTGATATCCTTGTAAGTCTCTCCGAGTCTTGGGTTTTGTTTGGCCAACTAGATCTATGATTATTACAATGGGAGAAGTGCTTGGTTTTGGGTTCGGCCATGTGGTGCCCTTTCCAAGTGACAGTAGGGGCAGCAAGGCACACATCAAGCAGTTGCCATCAAGGGTAAAGAGATGGGGTTTTTATCATTGGTTTGAGATTATCCGTCTACATCATGTCATCTTGCTTAAGGCGTTACTCTATTCTTATGCACTTAATACACTAGATGCATGCTGGATAGCGGTCGACGTGTCGAGTAATAGTAGTAGATGCAGAAAGTATCGGTCTACTTGTTTCGGACGTGATGCCTATAGAAATAATCATTGCATAGATATTGTCACGACTCTGCACAGTTCTATCAATTGCTCGACAGTAATTTGTTCACCCACCGTCTACTTGCTTTCATGAAAGAAGCCACTAGTAAACACTACGGCCCCGGGTCTATTCACATCCATCGTTTACATCTCCGCTTTTACTTTGTTTTGTTACTTTGTTGCTTTTAGTTCTCACTTGGCAAACAATCTATAAGGGATTGACAACCCCTTCATAGCGTTGGGTGCAAGCTTTTGTGTTTGTGCAGGATCTTGAGATACTCTTCCACCGGATTGATACCTTGCTTCTCAAACTGAGGGAAATACTTACCGTCGCTGTGCTACATCACCCTTTCCACTTCGAGGGAACACCAACGCAAGGCTCCAAGTCCATGGAGGAAATCCTTTGCATACTTGCCTAGGAAGTCCCTTAAGGCGTAGCCGTAGCTGAAGGATTCCTGGTACCATCGACACAACTACTTCCCGGCGCCGTTGCAAGGGATACAGAGCAGAACAATCAGAAGTATTTCCGGCACCGTTGCCGGGAATCTTTTTGAGATAGCAAAAGTATTTCTGGCACCGTTGCCGGGGAGGAGAAATCAAGATCTATCCAAGTAGGTCTCACAAACTCTTCTCTTGCATTTACTTTTGTTGCCAGTTGCCTCTCGTTTTCCTCTCCCCCACTTCACATTTGCCGTTTTCATTCGCCTTTCTCCTTCGCCGTTTTCTCTTGCCCTTGCCGGTTTCTTGCTTGCTTGTGTGCTTGTGTGCTTGTTTGTTTGTTGAAGACATCATGTCTGAAAACACCAAAGTTTGCGACTTCTCGAGCACTAATAATAATGATTTTATTAGTACTCCGATTGCTCCCGCCACTAGTGCGTAATCATATGAAATCAACGCAGCTTTGCTGAATCTTGTTATGAAAGAGCAATTCTGTGGCCTTCCTAGTGAAGATGTCGCATCCCATCTCAATACCTTCATTGAGCTTTGTGATATGCAAAAGAAAAGAGATGTGGATAATGACGTGATTAAGTTGAAACTTTTTCCTTTCTCGTTGCGAGATCGCGCAAAAACTTGGTTTTCTTCTTTGCCTAAAAATAGTATCGATTATTGGGATAGGTGCAAAGATGCTTACATATCCAAGTATTTTCCGCCGGCTAAGATCATCTCCTTACGTAAAGATATCATGAATTTCAAGCAACTTGATCATGAACACGTTGCACAATCTTGGGAGAGAATGAAGCTTATGATTAGAAATTGTCCCGCTCATGGCTTGAGTTTGTGGATGATTATACAAATCTTTTACGCTGGCTTGAATTTCGCTTCTCGCAATATCTTGGACTCCGCCTTAGGTGGAGCGTTCATGGAAATCATGTTAGGAGACGCTACAAAACTCCTAGACAATATCATGACCAACTACTCTCAGTGGCACACTGAACGGTCGCCTGCTAGCAAAAAGGTGCACGCTATAGAAGAGATTAACTCGCTTAGTGCTAAGATGGACGAGTTGATGAATTTCGTTGCTAGTAGAAACGCTACCGTAGATCCTAATGACATGCCATTATCTTCTTTGATTGAGAGTAGCAACGCTAGTTTGGACGTGAATTTTGTTGGTAGGAACAATTTTGGCAACAACAATGCTTTTAGAGGAAACTATGTTCCTAGGCCTTTTCCTAGTAACTCCTCTAACAATTATGGCAATTCCTACGGCAACACTTATGGAAATAACAACAAATTACCCTTTGATCTAGAGAGTAATATCAAAGAGTTCATCAACTCTCAAAAGATTTTCTATGCGTCCATAGAGGAAAAACTACTCAAAATAGACGATTTGGCTAAGAGCGTTGATAGGACGTCTTGTGGTATTGATGCTTTGAAATTTAGATGCGCTCCTCCCAAGATCAACTTGGATGAAACTTTGAAAGCTATGCGTATCTCCATGAATGAGAGCAAAGAAAGAACCGCCAAAATTCGCGCTAGACATGAATGGTTTAGAAGGGTGCGTTCTAGTGATGCAAATCATGAAGATCTTAAAGTGCTTGGTGTGTCTCCTCTTGAATCTTTGTTTTCGCGTGTCAAACCTACTTATGGAGGGGCTGGATATGAATCCACTTTGGTTGAAAAACTCCCCAATGATTCGGAGTCCACCTATCTTGATGATAAAGGTGTGGAGAGTGGAGTAGAAGAAGTCAAAATTTTGGGTAGTAATGAAACTCCCACTTTGGATGTCAAGGAATTAAATTATGAGAATTGCTCCTTGTTTGAATGCATTTCTTTGATGCAATCCATTGCAAACTCTCCACATGCTTATAGCCAAAGCAAAGCCTTTACCGCGCATATCGTAGATGCTATGATGAAATCTGTTGAAAAGAAGCTCGAACTAGAAGTCTCGATACCTAGAAAACTTCATGATGAGTGGGAACCTACTATCAAAATCAAGATCAAAAACTATGAGTGCAATGCTTTGTGTGATTTGGGTGCTAGTGTTTCTGCAATTCCAAAGTCTTTATGTGATATTCTTGGTTTTCATGAGATTGAAGAGTGTTCTCTTAATTTGCATCTTGCAGATTCTACCGTTCAGAAGCCCATGGGGAGGATCGATGATGTTCTTATTGTTGCAAATAAGAACTATGTACCCATGGAATTCATTGTACTTGACATAGATTGCAATCCTTCATGTCCCATTATTCTTGGTAGACCTTTCCTAAGGACTATTGGTGCTATCATCTATATGAAGGAAGGGAATATTAGATTTCAATTTCCCTTAAAGAAGGTCATGGAGCACTTTCCTAGAAATAAAATAAGATTGCCTTATGAATCTATGATGAGGGCTACCTATGGTTTGAGCACCAAGGATGACTATACGTGATTCCATCACTTTCGCCTAGCTAAGGGGGTTAAACAAAAGCGCTTGTTGGTAGGCAACCCAACGAATATATCCTTTTTCTTTCTGTTTTGTGTTTTCCACACTTTCATAATTCTGTTATGATTGTGTTTTTTGTGTTTCTTTTTGCGTTTGTGCCAAGCAAGACCGTTATGATTAGTCTTGAGGATGATCGTTTGGTCATGCCGGGAAAGACAGAAACTTTCTGCTCACGAAAAGAATTTCCATTTTTTTCTGTAAGATATTTTGAGTTGATTTTTTTTGCTTCTGATTTCTACGCAAATTATTCAGACTATCGTAATTTGTCATAATTTGTGAAGTAACAGAGGTATACGAAACATACAGATTGCTACAGATTGGTCTGATGTTAACAGGTTCTGTTTTTGTTGTGTTGGTTGCTTATTTTGATGAAACTATGGATAGTATCGGGGGGTATTAGCCATGGAAGATTGAAAGTACAGTAACCCAACATCAGCACAAGTAGAATTTAAGTTTTCTATAGTACCTAAGGAAGTGGTGGTTTGCTTTCTTGTAATAATGTTATCACGAGTTTCTGTTTAAGTTTCGTGTTGTGAAGTTTTCAAGTTTTGGGTGAAGTTCTTATGGACAAAAAGATAAAGAGTGGCAAGAGCTCAAGTTTGGGGATGCACAAGGCACCCCAGGAGATTCAAGGATGCCATAAAAGCTTAAGCTTGGGGATGCCCCGGGAAGGCATCCCCTCTCTCGTCTTCAATCCATCGGTAACGTTACTTGGGGCTATATTTTTATTCACCACATGTTATGTGTTTTTTCTTGGAGCATCTTGTATCATAGGAGTCTTTTATTTTGTTGTGTCATAATCATCCTTGTTGCACACCTCGAGAGAGAGTCATGCACACACCGTGACTTTGTCGAGCTTCACTTATATCTTTTGGTAGACAATTCGGCTCACATGTGCCTCACTTATATCTTTTGAGCTAGATACTTTTGATCTATGTGCTTCACTTATATATTTTAGAGCGCAGCGGTGCGTGTCTTGGTAGTTGATCTATGCTTTGAAAGTAGTCTCAAAAGGGGTAGTTATCCAAAGGGATACGAAAACTTCCACCTTCATGTGCATTGAATAGTTAGAGAAGTTTGATTCATCTCAATAAGTTTTGAGTTGTGGTTATGGTAATATTGAAGTCATGCTAGTAAGGGGTTGTGGATCTAGAAATACTTGTGTTGAAGTTAGTGATTCTCGTAGCATGCACGTATGGTGAACCTCTGTGTGATTAAATCTGAGCATGATTAGTATATTGATTGTCATCCTTTGCGTGGCGGTTAGGATCGCGCGATGGTCTATACCTACCAACCCTTCCCCTAGGAGTATGCGTTGAATGCTTTGTTTCGATTACAAATAAAACTTTTGCAACAAGTATATGAGTTATTCATGACTAATGTTGAGTCCATGGTTTAGATGCACATTCACCTTCCACCATCACTATCTTCTTAGTGCCGTGCAACTTTCGCCGGTGCACAAAACCCACCAATGAGCCTCCCTCAAAACAGCCACCATACCTACCTACTATGGCTTTTTCAAAGTCATTCCGAGATATATTGCCATGTAACTACCGCCATGATATGTGCCACCACGTCTACATTGCCTTTGCACGATCGTAAGATAGCTAGCATGATGTTTCCATTGATGTCTATGCCAGCTAGATCATTGCCACGATACACTACCGAAGGCATTCCATGCAGAGTCATAATTGCTCTAAGTTTTGAGTTGAAAGTGTGATGATCATCATTATCGGAGCATTGTCCCATGTGAGTAAATAAAAGAGGCCAAAGAAGCCCATAAAAAAGAGGCCAAAGAGCCCAACAAAATTAAAAAAATGAGAGAAAAAGAGAGAAGGGACAATGCTACCACTTTTTCCACACTTGTGCATTCTGAGCACCATGATCTTCATGATTGAGAGTCTCTCGTTTTGTCACCACCATATATCTAGTGGGAAATTCTCATTATATAACTTGGCTTGTATATTCCAATGATATGCTTCCTCAAAATTGCCTTAGGTCTTCGTGAGCAAGCAAGTTGGATGCACACCCACTAGTTTTCTTTAAGAGCTTTCACATACTTGTGGCTCTAGTGCATCATTTGTATGGCAATCCCTACTCATTCACATTGATATCTACTGATGAGCATCTCCACGGCTCATTGATATTCCTAGTTAATGTGACTATCTTCTCCTTTTTGTCTTGCAACCCCCACCACATTCCACACCATCTATAGTGCTATAACCATGGCTCACGCTCATGTATTGCGTGAGAGTTGAAAATGTTTGAGAAAGTAAAGGTGTGAAAAAATTACTTGGCCAATACCGGGGTTGTGCAAGATTTAAATTCGTTGTGCAATGATGATAGAGCATAGCCAGACTATATGCTTTTTTAGGGATAACTTTCTTTTGGCCTTGTTATTTTGAAAGATCATGATTACTTTGCTAGTTTGCTTGAATTATTATTGTTTCCATGTCAATAGCAAACAATTGTTTTGAATCTAATGGATCTGAACATTCACGTCACATAAGAGGAATTACAAAGGACACCTATGCTAGGTAGCATGAAAGCATCAAAAATTCATTCTTATCACTTCCCTACTCGAGGACGAGTAGGAGTTAAGCATGGGGATGCTTGATACGTCTCAAACGTATCTATAATTCTTGATGGTTTCACGCTGTTATCTTGCCTTCTTTGTATGTTTTATGTATCTTTTTATATCTTTTTGGGACTAACTTATTAATTCAGTGCCAAGTGCCAGTTCCTGTTTTTTCGTGTTTTTGACTCTTTTCAGATCTGATTTTGGAACGGAGTCCAAACGTAAGAAAAACCCCGAAATGATTTTTTCCCGAACGGAAGAAGTCCAGGGGGCTTTTGGGCCAAGCCAGGTGGGCTCCAGGGAGCCCACAAGCCCGCACTCCACCACCAGGGGCAGGCGGCGGTGGGCAGCCTTGTGGCCTCCCTGGTCGCCCCCTGACCTAGGTCTTGCGCCTATATATTCCCAAATATTCCGCAAAAAATCAGTGGAGCCTCGGAAATACTTTTCCGCCGCCGCAAGCTTCCGTTTCCGCGATATCTCATCTAGAGACCCTTCCCAGCACCCTGCCGGAGGGGACTCTGGAGTTGGAGGGCTTCTTCATTATCATCATCGCCCCTCCAATGACTCGTGAGTAGTTCACTTCGGACCTACGGGTCCGTAGTTAGTAGCTAGATGGCTTCTTCTCTCTCTTGGATCTTCAATACAAAGTTCTCCATGATCTTCATGGAGATCTATCCGATATAATCTTCTTTGGCGGTGTGTTTGTCGAGATCCGATGAATTGTGGACTTGTGATCAGATTATCTATGATATATATTTGAGTCTTTGCTGATTTCTTATATGCATGATTTTATATCCTTGTAAGTCTCTCCGAGTCTTGGGTTTTGTTTGGCCAACTAGATCTATGATTCTTGCAATGGGAGAAGTGCTTGGTTTTGGGTTCTGTCATGTGGTGACCTTTCCAAGTGACAGTAGGGGCAGCAAGGCACGCATCAAGCAGTTGCCATCAAGGGTAAAAAGATGGACTTTTTATCATTGGTTTGAGATTATCCCTCTACATCATGTCATCTTGCTTAAGGCATTATTCTGTTCTTATGGACTTAATACACTAGATGCATGCTGGATAGCGATCGACGTGTGGAGTTATAGTAGTAGATGCAGAAAGTATCAGTCTAATTGTTTCGGACGTGATGCCTATAGAAATAATCATTGCATAGATATCGTCACGACTCTGCACAATTCTATGAATTGCTCGACAGTAATTTGTTCACCCACCGTCTACTTGCTTTCATGAGAGACGCCACTAGTAAACACTACGGCCCCCAGGTCTATTCACATTCATCGTTTACATCTCCGCTTTTACGTTGCTTTGTTACTTTGTTTCTTTCAGTTCTCACTTGGCAAACAATCTATAAGGGATTGACAACCCCTGCATAGTGTTGGGTGCAAGCTTTTGTGTTTGTGCAGGATCTTGAGATACTCTTCCGCCGGATTGATACCTTGGTTCTGAATCTGAGGAAATACTTACCGTCGCTGTGCTACATCACCCTTTCTGCTTCGAGGGAACACCAACTCAAGGCTCTAAGGCCACAGGGGAAATCCTTTCCATACTTGCCTAGGAAGTCCCTTAAGGCGTAGCCGTAGCTGAAGGATTCCTGGTGCCGTCGACACAACTACTTCCTGGCGCCGTTGCAAGGGATACACAGCAGAACAATCAGAAGTATTTCCGGCACCGTTGCCGGGAATCTTTTTGAGATAGCATTGACATCAAGGATAAAAATATGAGGTTTTCTTGATATTGCTTGAGTTTATCCATCTACATCATGTCATCTTACTTAATGCGTTACTCGGTTCTTCATGAACTTAATACTCTAGATGCAGGAAGGAGTTGGTCGATGTGTGGTGTAATAGTTGTAGATGCAGAATCGTTTTAATCTACTTGACACAAACGTGATGCCTATATGCATAATCATTGCTGTGGATATCTTCATAATTATTCTTTTTTCTATCAATTTCTCTACAGTACACCCATCGTATTATCTTCCTTGACGAGAGAAGCCTCTAGTGAAACCTTTGGCCCCGGGTCTATTTACCATATTATACTTTCAATCTATAAACCAAAAATATATTGCTACCATTTATGTACTTTTGTTTAATTTTCTCTCAATCAATCTTTTATATCTATCTCAATCATATCTCATACTTGCAAATAATCGTGAAGGGATTGACAACCCCTTTTTAGAGTTGGGTGCAAGAGTTTGATTGTTTATGTAGATGCTAAGATTGGGGCCTTGCTTGTTCCTCCTACTGGATTGATACCTTGGTTCTCAACAAACTAATGGAAATACATATCTACTTTGTTACATCACCCTTTCCTCTTTAAGGGAAAACCAACGCAAGCTCAAGAAGTAGCATGCAACATCATGAGCAGCCATCATCGAGGAACCGTGATAGGAGGAGGAGGAGAACGTCTCCATGCAAATGGATGAGGAGAACATCGCTCCCGTCGGATTCAAGGTCAGCAACGCGGGCAGGGAGGAGGATAACAAAGCTATCCTGCTCCTCTCATGTAATGAGGTGAAGGCGCAATTGTGTGGTTGAGAAGAGGCGTGTAGAGGGGGGGTGAACAGACTACCTCACTAAATAAAATACTAAACTTTTCCCAATTTTATTGATTGGAAAGTTTTAGCAATTCTATAAAGTCTAGCATACTCTACACATGCATGTCTACGAGTATGGCAGCGAAAAGTAAAGACATGCACATGTATTTAAGGAGTAGAGATAGGAAGATCAAACGCAATGAAGACACATTGATTTTTGGCGCAGTTCTGATAGGTGGTGCTATCGTACGTCCATGTTGATGGAAACTTCAACCCATGGAGGGTAACCGTTGCGCGAGTCTACGGAGGGCTCCACCCACAAGGGCTCCACAAAGAAGCAACCTTGTCTATTCTACCATGTCTTACGTCCACGAAAGGACTAGCATCACTAGGGATAGATCTTCACAAAGTAGGCAATCTCCTTGCCCTTACATACTTCTTGGTTCCACTCCATCCGATTTAGAGGCTCCCAAGCAACACCTAACCAGTCTAGGAGACACCACTCTCCAAAAGGTAATAGATGTGATACAGATGATGAACTCCTTGCTCTTGTGCTTCAAAAGATAGGCTCCTCAACACCCAATAACTCTATCATAGAATTTGGCTTGGTAAAGTAGATTGATTGGGTGGAAAGCAACGTGGGGAGTCTAGAAATCAAGATTCATATGGTTGGAGTGGAATATCTTGGTCTCAACACATGAGTAGGTGTATTCTCTCTCAGAAAATGAATGGTGGGAGTGTTTGCTTGTTATGAGTGCTCTTTCTACGAATGAGAGGGAGGTGGATGGGCATATATAGCCATCTCTAAAAATCCTACCGTTACAATATTACTTACCAACTCTATGTAATCGAAGTAAAAACTCGGCTACACCGACTAGTGCAAAATGCTCTAACTTTAGGCTTTTTGGTGAGACCGATATACAACATCTCGGTGAGTTCGAACTGAAAAACTCAAAAATTCCAATTTTTTCAGTTAGATACGAGAGAGTGGGTCACTCGAGTTACACAAAGTTACTAGGGTTTTGCTAGGAGTCCTTCTAAGAAAAACTCGATAGGACAAGTAGGAATTCCTTGTGGCATCGAATTTGACTTTAGGGCTTTGACAAAATGTTTTGTGGGATAATTCTTGAGGGTTTTTGGTGGCAAATCTCTAAGCACTTTGAGCAACAAGATCATCATAGATACCTCATCCCCTTTTAATAATACTGGCTTTCCTATGTACTCAAATGTGATTTCTCACATAAATATGAAATGTAGAATCTTAAATCTTGAAGCCTTGTCAATCCTATACTTTCCTTCCCTGGGGATCCTCCACACAATCTTCAGCAACAACAATCTTTTCGACTTGATCTGAGATAAACTAGGTAAAGCCATTAGTCCAGGAGATAATGTATGTTTTGAGGAATTATCAAAACCTCCAAGGGAGCATATGTACTTTCAATCTCCTCCTTTTTGGTAATTTATGAAAACATACAATCAAAGCTTCAATTTAAAATAGGCAGTAATATATGATAGCTTTGAGAGACATATGACTAAGACAAGCTCCCCATAAATATGTGCAATCCCTTTAAGGAATAGTTTCCTTTGGAATGCATAAGTGCACATATAGTAAAGAGCACATGACAAGTCATATGTACCTTGGCTATATGCATCAGATAAATAATAATGAAATGTCTCCATGTTAAGGACTCATTCTTGCAAAACAGTATGTGCCAGAAGGAAGAGACTGTCCTCACCAAGGGTATGATGCGTATCACCTTGAAGTTTTGGATCATTTTAACTAGGGAATTACACTTGAGAAAACAAGGATATTTATTTCATACTAATGCAAGGAACTTCAATTTCACCAAGCTTTGGCAGACATGTAGGAAATAGTATTCTCTCAAGATTAATATGTATCCAAGAATAATTTTAGAACTTTCTCCCGTGAATGTAGATTTTAGTTTCTCCTCTCCCCCTGAATCTTAGCATGTAGATATTTGGAGTAGGTGGGGTGAGACAAGTCTAGAAAGAAATATGTGGCAGTGCAAAACATGAATTCAGGTCACTTAGTTTTCTCTCTCTCCTTTTAAAGATGTTTAATTGAATTGCTCTCTCCCCTTCAATGATTAGCTTTGAGATTTACTGATTTCCCCCTGCAGCTTTGAATTTAATATTTGGGCTTTCTCCTGCTTTGACATCAATTTTGAAGAAGGGTCACAGGGTAAGGGATTCTTGAGAATAAGGGTCATGGAGGACATTCTCTGAAAGTGTCAAGAAAATGGGAAAGAACACAGGTCGCAACAAAAGTCAGAGGCTTAGAGACTAAATTTATCGGTAGAACCGATAAGGATTTTAGGGTTCTGGGAAATATCAGTGACACCGAAGAGTTCTATGTTGGTGCTACCGAAGGGACTCTCGGTAGTTTATCTGTTACATCGGTGAAGCCGATTTTGCTAATTCAGTGTATCCGAGTTGCAAACAAAAACTTGGCAAAACCATTCTTGGCCATTTTTTCAAAGAAAACTTTCAGAAAGACTTGACATAATTTGCCAGAAATTTTCAATATGATTTGCAAGATTGTTTTTAAATTTCAGGGAATCTTCATCTAGGCAATAATTGAATGGAAGAAACAAAGTATGCATCAACAGAGAAGTTATCTATTCAAGATTCTTATCTAGATGTTGGGCCATGACTAGGTCACCTATATTAGAGTATATTGACTTAAGGAGCCAAGCAAGAATGCTTGATCATAGGTCATACTCATAGTTAAGCTGAAAATGGGGTTACCATTTTTTGTTTAAGCCTTTTATTGTTTTCATATCACATAGAATTACTTTATCTCATGACTTGGAGTAAACCTACTTCAAGGATATGATTACATATCTTAAAATGATGTTGATGTTGTAGCATGTAGGTGGACTTGTTGTGGATGCTCAAGGGTTGGAGTTTAGAGCTATTCTTCTATATTTTGAAGTGCGTCCTCCTACACGGGTTAGTCATGCAAGGAAAAACATGATATATTCGAATGACAAAAGTGAAATTTTCAACAACTATGAGTTAAGGACATGGTTTGTGGTGTCTTCTTCCTCCATCTCAAAGTAGGGGTGTTGATACTTGGACATGAAAATATTTATTTTGATTTGACTTGTTCGCAGTCTTGTGGAATGTAGATCATCCAAGTACCTACAAAGGGTTAGAAGAAATCATTGTTGAGGAAATATTTAACTTGTAGCTCCTCGTTCGGCTTGGGAGTAGAGATTAATCGGTTAATCGGCCTATTAACTTGATTAATCGGCCGACCATTAATCAATGGAATAAAACTTGTTCAATAGAGCTTGATACTATAAAATATCTATATTGCAAACGTGAATTGAATGGCATCGTTTTATTTTCTCAATAGGTCAGAAAATGTGTAGAACAATAACATCCACGTGGACATTGAAAATCAACATAAAAAATGTAGACAATTGTTTTTACTAATTTCCGCCTCGGACGCAACTCTGAGATATGGTGGCTGCACGATGGTGATACATAGAGGGAAGATGACAACAGCCGTGCGGGGCGTCTAAAAGGCGTCAGTTACGAGAGGTGGCACGTCGTAAAGGAGGAAGGGAAGTAGGGACACACATAGGGAGGAGAAGAAGTGGTGAGGCACTAGATAGGGAGGAGGGTGAGAGATGACACACCGACAAGGACCTGGACAACCGCCATCTAGGTCGAAAGGAGATGAGAGGAGGGGGAGGGGGTGGGAGGAGGGACAAACCCTAGCTATCTAGGAGCAGGAGGGGCTGAGAGGGGTTACGAGCAAAATAATTATGCTTTGTTTGCCCACCATTTAATGGGTCAACAATGATTAATCGGCTTGACAACTGATTAATCGGTTTGACCGGCCATTTAATCGTCCTCATAAGTTAATGTCATGAATAGGTGTTATTCGAGTCGGCCACCCTACGAGTAGCGATTAACTAGCCTGTTAACTGATTAATCAGATGAATTCGTGAATAGTGGATGAAATACAAGGGAGCATAGTTTTCCAAGATGTAAAATAGTGTCATATCAATAGTATCAAGGAATAGTCATGTAATCTCATGCCCTTGCATGCATCCGAGCGAGTCTAGCTCAAGTTTGAAGCATCAATGATGTTCAACTCAATCCTCAAGTGATAAAATATTTTCTCATCAGGTGGCTTAGTAAAGATATCCCCCGATTGTTTTTTGGTACAAACATATTTGAGTTTAATATCCCCTTTGGCATCATGATCATGAATGAAATGATGATGGACTTGTATGTTTTTAGTTCAAGAATATTGCATGGGATTATGAGCAATCTTAATAACACTCTCATTTTCACAAAACAATGGAACATGTTTCACATGTACTCCATAATCTTTAAGAGTTTGAGTCATCCATAGAAATTGTGCACAACATGATCCGGCGGCAATGTATTTCACTTCAGTGGTAGATACAGATACCGAGTTTTGTTTATTGGATGACTAATATACAAGAGATCTCCCAAGAAATTGACAAGTACCCGAGGTGGAATTTCTATCAACCTTATCTCCGGCATAGTCCGAGTCGGAATATCCCATAAGTTAAAAGAAGATCCCTTGGGATACCAAATGCCAAAATATTGTATATGTATGAAATATCTCACAATTATTTTCATGGCCTTAATACAACAGTCTTTGGGTGTCGCTTGATATCAGACACACATGCACATACTAAGCATGATATTGGGATGGGAGGAACATATATATAGCAATGAACTGATCATTAATCGATAAACTTTTTGATCATCTGGTTTGTCCTCCTTAGCGAGGTCAACATGATGACAAGTAGGCATGTGAGTTTTCATACCTTTACACTCTTGCATGTTGAAATTATTGAACAAGTCCTCGGTGTACTTGGTTTGAGAGATAAATGTACCTTCAATTGTTTACTTGATTTGCAGACCAAAGAAAAATTTCAGCTCACACATCATATACATCTCATATTTCTCGGACACCAACATTCCAAATTTCTCTATTTGAATTGAGTGTAGCCTTGAGCCCCGAGAAGAGACTTGTTGCAAACTACTTCACCATCTTCATCTTGCTTGTGGCGAAACACCCATTTTGTTCCAATAATGTTGTACTCATCCTTGGGCTTCTCCACTAGTGTCCAAAACTTCATTTCTCTCGAAGTTCTGTATCTCTTCATGCATGGAATTCACCCAATTGGGGTCTTCAAGTGCATATTCTACCTTCATAGGCTCAATACTAGAGATAAATGAGTAATTCTCACAAAAGTTAGCTAAATGAGTTTTGGAGCGTGTCATTCTCCCATTTCTTATATCGCCGAGTATTAGCTCTACGAGATGATTCTTGTCAACTCCTGCTCAAACTCGTCGTAGCTTTTTCTTGTTGGGTGGTGGTGCTTCCTCATCATCATATTCTTATTTGTTGTTGTTGAAGGTGTCGCTTCCTTGAGGGGGTGGTGAAGTAGGTTCAGGTGGATCATCTTGATGTACTTGTTCCTCCTGTTCATCTTGTCGTGTATCTCTTGTGGATGCCTTCATGTTGTTTTGTTGTTCGTCTTGACGTGAGGTAGGAGCTTCCACTTGTGTAGACGAAGTGATTTCCTTCACCTCCATGGGACGTATCTTGCCAATGGACAAGTCTTGAATGACTTCCGAATGTTCCTTATCTCCTACATAATTTGGCAAGGACAAGTCTTGAATGGCTTCCAGAGGTTCCTTATATACTACAACATTTGGAGGATGTTGGACTTGTGAACCAATAGTCTCATCAAACTTCACATCTACCGTCCCTTCAACTTTTTGAGTAAAGTTTTTGTAGACACGGTAAGTGTGAGACTTTGATAGGTAACCAATTAGGAAACCTTCATGGGATTTAGGATCAAATTTAGAATGGCGATGCTTATCAAGAATGTAGCACTTTGAGCTAAATACCCGTAAGTATATAACTTGGGGTTTGTTACCGGTGAGTAGCTCATATACAGTTTTACCGAGAAGCATGTGTAGGTAGACTCGGTTTGTAGAATAACAAGTGGTTTCCACGGCTTCTACTCAAAGGGTTCTTAGTGTCTTGTATTCATCGAGCATCGTTCTATCCATCTCTATGAGAGTCTGGTTCTTCCTCTAAAAAATTCCATTTTATTGAGGCGTGTGATACGTATCTAACGTATCTATAATTTTTGATTGTTCCATGCCGATATATTATCATTGTAGAATACTTGTGGGGTATTTATTTACCAATTTATATTATTTTTGAGACTAACCTATTAACCCAGTGCCTAGTGCTAGTTGCTATTTTCTGCATGTTTTTCAGTTTTCACGGTTTCCAAACCAAACAAATCCCAATTGACTTGAAACTTTTTTGTGATTTTTTATGGATGAAAAGAAGAACGAGGAGTATCACAAGAAGGCTGGAGGTCGTACGAGAGGCCCACAAGGCAACGGGGCATGGCCTGGCGGGGGGGCGGGGGGCTGATGGCTTGTGCCTCCCTCGTGGCCCTCCCGACTCTGTTGTCTCGCTTATGTATTCTCTTATACCCGAAAAACATTAGAAGGAGTACCGAAACACTTCTTCCACCGCCACATCGAAGGGGGATCAATCATCGAGGGCCTCTTCATCATCCTTTCCACCCTCACAATGATGTGTGATTAGTTCACCATAGACCTATGGGTCCATGGCCAATAGCTAGATTCTATTTTCTCTCTCTCTTTGATCTTCAATACAACGATCATTGCATCTCCGCTTTGATCCACATGATATAATTCCTCTTGTGCGGTGCATTTGTTGGGATCCCATGAATTGTGGGTTCACGTTCAGGTTATTCATGATAAATATCTGAGTCTCCTTTGAATAATTATATGATTCTTATGTGCATGATTATGATAGCTTCATAATTCTCTCTGATCTATTGAAATAGTTTGGCAAACTAGATTGATATTTCTTTGGTGAGAGAGGTGCATTGTGGTAGGTTCAACCTGGCGAATTTCTATATCCTAGTGACAGAAGGGGACAATATGTGTCTTTGTGTTGCTGCTACTAAGGATAAAACGAAGGGGTTTATTCATACTGCTTGAGTTTACTTTGTCTACACCATGTCATTGTTCTCCACGCATTACTCTATTTTACTTAATACTCTAGATGCATGTTGGATAGCGGTCGATGAGTGGAGTAATAGTAATAGGTGCAGGCAGGAGTCGGCCTACTTGTTTCTAGACGTGATGCTTATATACACATGATCATTGTCGTTAATATCTCATATATCCGCTTTTCTTTTAATTGTCTAAAACTAATTTGTTTACCCACCGTATGTTATTTTTCATGAGAGATGTCATTAGGGAAAACTATGGCCCCCGTGTCTATTCACAATATATTGATAAAACCTTTAATACCTTGCTTCCATTTATTTATTTTTATTTTATTTTTCTATCTACAGTTATTTACACATCTCATTTACTTGCAAATAACGAGACCAAGGGGATTGACAATCCTCTTGTCCGTGTTGGGTGCAAGTTGTTTGTTCTTTTGTGTGCAGCCACTGAAGATGGTGTGGTTCATATTACTATTGGTTCGATAAACCTTGGTTTCATACTGAGGGAAATACTTACCCACATTGTGTTGTGATAACCCATTCATCTTCACGGAAAACCCAACACAGATCACAAGTATCAGGATGGATTTGTGGCGCCGTTGCTGGGGAATATCATCACCAACTACCAAGTAACTCCACATAAATGTTCATTAACTTGTTACTCTTTTTATTTTCTAGTATATTTAGTTTGTTTCATAAAAAATAAAAATACAAAATATTTACCTTTGCTTGCTTAGCTCGTCACTAGATTGCATCTTTAATCTCAAGTTTTCTTGTCCTACTTGTTACATTGCTTGGTCGGTCACCATATCTGAAGATACTACTAAGTTGTGTGACTTCTCAAATACTAATAACAATGATTTTATTAGTACTCACATACCACCCGTCACTAGTGTGTATGCTTTTGATATTAATGATGCATTACTGAATCTTGTCATGAAAGAGCAATTTTCGGCAAATCCTAATGAGGATCCCGCTTCACATCTCAATACCTTTGTTGAACTTTGGGATATGAAAAAGAAAAAGCTATGTATAATGATATTGTGAAGTTAAAATTGTTTCCCTTTTCACTAAGAGAGAAAGCTAAAGCTTGGTTTTCATCTTTACTACGTAATAGTATTGGAACTTGGGATGAGTGTAAAGATGCCTTCATTGCCAAGTATTTCCTCATGCTAAGATCATCTCCCTTAGAAACCAAATAGTGAATATAAAACATGTTACACGAGCTTGCGAGAGGATGAAGTTGATGATAAGAAATTTCCCAACAAATGTTTAAACTTGTGGATGATTATCCAAAATTTCAATGGTGGACTAAACTCCATGTCTAGAAATATTCTAGATTGTGTTGCAGTTTCTACCTTTATGGATGTGATCTAGGAAAGATCACCAAATTTCTGGACATCATGACCAACTATTCTCAATGGCATACCGAGAGAGCTCCAACAGATAAGAAGGTATATTGTGTTGAGGAAATCTCTACTTTGAGTTAAAAAGTGGATGCTCTTATGAATTTGGTTGCTAATAAAAATACTCATGATAATCCTAATGATATGCCCTTGTCTACCTTGATTGAGAAAAATAATGATGCTATTGACGTGAACTTTGTCTCGCGAAATAATTTCAACAATAATACTTATAGGGGTAATTTCAATGCTAGGCCATATCGTGATAATAATCCTAATGGTTAAGACAATTCTAATGGAAATTTTTCTAAAAATTATAATAGGATACCCTTTTATCTTGAGAACACAATTAAGGAATTCATTATTTCTCAAAAGTTTTCAATACTATGGTAGAAGAAAAATTGCATGTTTTTGATACTTTGGCTAAAAACTTGGATATGATTGCTCTTGATATACAAACTCTTAAAAAACCTTTGCCTCCTAAGAATGATTTTAATTATACTATTAAATCTACCAAATTTCTATTAATTAAAGTAAGTAGAGTACTGCTAAGTTGAAAGCTGAGCGGGAGTTCCTAGAAAATGTTCTTCCTCCCGGTTTTTACCGAAATCATGATGAAGATCTTAAAATGATTGGTACTTCTCCTATTGAATATTTGTTTACTTATCTGAATATTAATGGTAAAGGGGTTGTATATGAGGCAACTGTAGTAAATAAGTGTCCCATTTGCTTGGAGAGTGATGATTTTAATGCTAAAACTGAAAAAGTGGGTTTGAAGAGGTCAAAACTTTAACTAGTGATGTGGCCATTATTTTGGATTACAAGGACTTCAATTATGATAATTTCTCTTTAGTAGAATGTATTTCCTTGCTACAATCCATTATTATCTCACCCAATGCTTATGCACAAAATATAGCTTTTAGGCAACATATAGTGGGAGCTATGGTGAAAGCTTATGATGAGAAACTTGAGCTTGAAGTTTCTATTCCTAGAAAGTTGTATGATGACTGGGAACCTACTATCAAAATTAATATAAATAAATATGAATGTAATGCTTTGTGTGACCTTGGTGCTAGCGTTTCAACTATACCTAAAACTTTATTTGATGTGCTTGGTCTCACTAATATTAAATAATGTGCCATAAACTTGCATCTTGCGGATTCTACCATCAAGAAACCCTTGGGTAGAATAAATGATGTGTTGATAATTGCAAATACAAATTATTTGCCTATAAATTTAATTGTGCTTGATAATGATAGCGATCCTACTTATCCAATTATACTTGGAAGACCCTTCCTACCAATTATAGGTGCAATCATTGACATGAAAGAGGGAAACATGAGATTCTAATTTCCATTAAATAAAGGGATGGAACACTTACCTAGAAAAATAATTATGCCACCCTATGAATCAATCATTAGAGCCACTTATTGTTGGAAATAAGCCCTAGAGGCAATAATAAAATAGTTACTATTATATTTCCCGTTTCAAGACAATCGTTTATTTTCCCTGCTATAATTGTATTGAATGGGAAGTTAGATACATGAGTGGATACATTGACAAAACACTATCCCTAGTGAGCCTCTAGTTGACTAGCTCACTGATCAAGGATGGTTGAGGTTTCCTAGGTATTGAAAAGTATTGTCACTTGATAATGGGATGGAAAAGACCCAAACTATAAACGTAGCATGTGATCATATTATTTTGTTGCTACTCTTTTATGCATGTCAAGTATACATTCCTATGACCATGAGATCATGTAACTCAGTGACATTGAAGGAATGCCTTGTGTGTATCAAACGTCGCAACATTACTGGGTGACTATAAAGGTGCTCTACAGGTATCTCCGAAGGTGTCCGTTGAGTTAGCATGGATCAAGCCCAGATTTCTCACTCTGTATGATGGAGAGGTATCTCGGGGCCCGCTCGGTAATACAACGTCACAAAGAAGCCATGCAACCAATGTGACCAAAGAGTTATCCACGGGATCTTGTATTACGGAACGAGTAAATAGACTTGCCTGTAACGAGATTGAAATAGGTATGGAGATACCAACGGTCGAATCTCGGACAAGTAACATACCAAAGGACAAAGGGAATGATATACGGGATTAACTGAATCCTTGACATAGTGGTTCAACCGATAAGATCTTCGTAGAATATGTAGGATCCAATATGGCCATCCAGGTCCCACTATTGGATATTGACCGGAGAGCGTCTCGGTCATGTCTACATAGTTCTAGAACCCACAGGGTCTGCACACTTAAGGTTTGGTGATGTTTCGATATAGTTGAATTTTTTATGTTGGTAACCGAAGGTTCTTCGGAGTCCCGAATGAGATCCCGGATGTTACGAGGGTTTACGGAATGGTCCAGAGATGAAGATTGATATATAGGAAGTATCCATTTGGCTTCCGAAAGGTTTTCTGGCATTACCGGTAAAGTATCGGGAGTGACGAATGGGTTCCGGAGTTCTACCGGGAGGGGCCACTCACCCGGGAGAAGACCAAAGGGGGACCAAGGGTGGTGCACCAGCCCCTAATGGGCTAGTGGCCAGCCCAAGGGGGCCTAGGTCGGCCGAAGTAGGAGAAAAGGAAAGGGGAAGGAGGAAAACCAAAATAGGAAGGGAATCCTCCTCCAAGTCGGTTTGGAGGAGGACTCCTCCTCCTTTGCATTGGCACGCCAGCCAACCCTAGGGTTTTCCCTAGGGCGCCGACCCCTCCCTACCACCTATATATAGTGGAGTTGATAGTTGCTTTTGGCACTCAAGCCAAAGTGCATCCCTCTCTCCATCCACCACTTCGAGACCCTATAGCTAGATTGGACTGGCATGGCGAAGCCCTGCCGAAGTAGGTCCACCACCATCACCGCCACGTTGTCGCACTGCCGGAGAATTCAGCTACCTCCTTCCCCCTCTTGCCGGATCAAGAAGGTGGACATCTTCACCAAGATGTACGTGTGCTGAACGTGGAGGTGCCCTCCGTTCGGTACAAGATCGGGACGGAGTTTGTAGGACGCTTACGATTCAGATCGCGAAGACGTTTGTCTACATCAACTGTGTTTTTAATGCTTCCCTCTTAGTGATCTACAAGGGCTTGTGGATCCGATCTCCCCTCTCATAGATGATCATCACCATGATAGGTATTGCGTGTGCGTAGGAATTATTTTGTTTCCCATGCTACATTCCCCAATAGTGGCATCATGAGCTAAGTTCACGAGTAGATAATATCTTGAGTAGAAAACAAAAGAGTTTGTGGGCGTTGATGTTCAATTTGCTGCCCTCCTTAGTCTTTTTCTTGATACGGCGATATTGTCGGATTGAAGCGGCCTGGACCAATATTACTCGTATGCTTATGAGAGAACGGTTTCATTGACTAACATGCAACTTGTTGCATAAAGATGACTGGCGGGTGTCTGTTTCTTCAACTTTAGTTGAATCAGATTTGACCGAGGTGGTCCTTCGAGAAGGTCAAATAGCAATTTGCATATCACCGTTAAGGCTTTGCGTAAGTAAGATGCGATCATACTAGATACCCATAGAAACCATGTCAAATTTGGAACAACAAATTAGAGGAAATCTAACTTGTTTTTGCAGGGTATGCATGTGATGTGATATGGCCAAAGACATGATATGATATATTAGATGTATGAGATGATCATGTTGTAATAGTTAATATCGACTTGCACGTCGATGCTACGACAACCGGCAGGGGCCATATGGTTGTCTTTAAACTAGCGTTTGTGCTTGCAGATGCTTTTACTATATCGCTAGGTTGTAGCTTTAGTAGTGATAGCATAGGTAGCACGACAACCACGATGGCGGCACGGTGATTGAGATCATGGTGCGGCGCCAGTGACGATGGAGATCATGCCGGTGCTTTGGTGATGGAGATCAAGAAGCACAAGTTCATTACCATATCATGTCACTTATGATTTGGATGTGATGTTAATCCTCTTATGCACCATATTTTTCTTAGAACAACGGTAGCATTATAAGGTGACCCCTCACTTAAATTTCAATATGAAATTGTGTTCTCCCCGACCGTGCACCGCTGCGACAGTTTGTCGTTTCGAGACACCACGTGAGGATCGGGTGTGATAGACTCTACGTTCACATACAACGGGTGTAAAACAGTTGCACACGCAGAACACTCGGGTTAAACTTGACGAGCCTAGCATGCACAGACATGACCTCGGAATAGAAGAGGCCAAAAGGTCGAGCATGAATCATATAGTTGATATGATCAACATGGAGATGTTCATCATTGAAACTAATTTCAACTCATGTGATGATCAGACTTGAGTTAGTGAATTTGGATCATGCGACACTCGAATGAATAGAGGGATGTCTAATTGAGTGGGAGTTTATTGGTAATATTATTATCTAACTCAATTATCTTGAACATAGTATAAGTAATCTTTGTAAAAATTTATGTTGTAGATCAATGGCTCGCGTAGTAGAAACCCTGAATATCAATGCGTTCCTAGAGAAAGCTAAGTTGAAAGATGATGGAAGCAAGTTTGTTGACTGGGCCCGTAATCTGAGGCGTATCCTTCAGGTTGTCCAAAAGTCATATGTCCTTGATCAACCGCTAGATGATGAACCACCCCAACCGGCATTGCCTGATGTTATGAACATCTGGCAGACGCACAAGGATGACCACTCGTTAGTTCAATGTGCAGTTTTGTATGGCTTAGAACCGGGATTTCAAAGACATTTTGAACGTCATGGACCATATGAGATGTTCCAGGAGTTGAAGTTTATCTTTGAGAAGAATGCCCGGATCGAGAGGTATGAGACCTCCGATAAGTTCTATGCTTGCAAAATGGAGGAGAACAGGTCTGTCAATGAACATGTGATCAGAATGTGTGGGTACTCTAACCGTCTAGCTGAGCTCGGGATTGTTCTCCCGCAAGATGCTATCACTGACAGAGTTCTTCAGTCACTGCCACCTAGCTATAAAAGCTTCGTGTTGAACTATAACTTGCAAGGGATGAATAAGTCACTCTCCGAGCTGTTTGCGATGCTAAAAGTCACAGTCGGAAATCTAGAAAGAGCATCAAGTGTTGATGGTCAATAAGACCACCAGTTTCAAGAAAAACTGCAAGGGAAAGAAGGGTAACTCCAAGAAGAGTGGCAAATCTATTGCCCCTCCGATGAAGAAACCCATGTATGGACACAAGCCAGAGACTGAGTGCTACCATTGCAAGGGGACTGGTCACCGGAAGCGGAACTGCGCCAATTATTTGGCCTATAAGAAGGCAGCCAACGCCAAACAAGGTATATTTGATATACATGTTATTGATGTGTACCTCACCAGCTCTCATAGTAGCACCTGGGTGTTTGATACCGGTCGTGTTGCTCACATTTGCAACTCGAAACAGGAACAGCAGAATAAACGAAGGCTGGCGAAGGATGAAGTCACGATGCGCGTGAGAAATGGATCCAAGGTTCATGCGGTCGTCATCAGCAAAATCTCACTTCAGTTACCATCGGGATTAGTGATGGACCTGAATAAATGTTATTTAACATTATATCTGGATCTTGTTTATTGCGATACGGTTACTCATTTAAATCAGAGAATAATGGTTGTTCTATTTATATGAGTAATATCCTTTATGTTCATGCACCCAATGTGAGGGGTTTATTCATGTTGAATCTCAAGAGTGATGATACGCATATACATAACATTGAGACCAAAAGATGCAGAGTTGATAATGATAGCGCCACTTTCTTGTGGCACTGCCGCTTAGGTCATATTGGTGTAAACGCATGAAGAATCTCTATGCTGATGGACTTTTGGAGTCATTTGATTTTGAATCACTTGACACATGCTAACCATGCCTCATGGGCAAGATGACTAAGACTCTGTTCTCTAAAACAATGCAGCATGAAAGTGACTTCATGGAGATCATACATACTGAAATATCCGGAGCGATGATCACAGAGGCGTGTGATGGAAATCATTATTTTCTCACCTTCACTGATGATTTAAGGGATATGGTTATATTTACTTGATGAAGCACAAGTCTGAAATGTTTGAAAAGTTCAAGAAATTTCAGAGTGAAGTTGAAAATCATCGTAGCAAGAATATCAAATTCATACGATCTGATCGAGGAGGTGAGCATGTGAGTTATGAGTTTGGTGCTCACTTAAGACAATGTGGAATTGTTTCACAGTTGACACCGCGTGGAACACCGCAACGCAATGGTGTGTCCGAATGTCGTAACCGTACTTTATTGGATATGGTGCGATCTATGATGTCTCTTACCGATTTACCATTATCGTTTTGGGGCTATGCATTGGAGACAGCTGCATTCACTTTAAATAGGGCACCATCAAAATCCTCTGAGACGACAACATATGAACTGTGGTATGGCAAGAAGCCAAAGTTGTCGTTCCTTAAAGTTTGGGGATGTGATGCTTATGTCAAAAAGCTTCAGCCTGAAAAGCTGGAACCCAAAGTGGAAAAGTGCGTCTTCATAGGTTACCCAACAAAGACAGTTGGTTATACCTTCTATCTGATATCTGAGGGCAAAGTGTTTGTCGCTAAGAACAGAGATTTTCTCTCGAAAGAATTGAGTGGGACGAAGATAGAATTTGATGAGGTTATAGAACCTTTGCTACAACCAGATGGTGGCGCATGATAGAAAGAAATTTCTCCCGAGGCTACACCATTTGAAGAGGCAGCTAATGATGATTATCATGAAACTTCGGATCAAGTTGCTAACGAACCTCGTAGGTCGACAAGATCACATACTTCTCCTGAGTGGTACATGAATCATGTCTTTTCTATCATGTTGTTGGACAACAATGAGCCTGCGAACTATGGAGAAGCAATGGTGGGCCCAGATTCCAATAGCTGGTTAGAGGCCATGAAATCCGAGATAGGATCTATGTATGAAAACTAAGTATGGACTTTGGAAGTATTACCTGAAGGCCTACATGCTATTCAGAACAAATGGGTCTTTAAGAAGAAGACGGATGCGGACGGTAATGTGACCATCTATAAAGCTCGACTTGTGGCAAAGGGTTTTTCATAAGTTCAAGGAGTTGACTATGATGAGACATTCTCACCCGTAGCAATGCTTAAGTCCACCCGAATCATGTTAGCATTAACTTCATTTTTTGATTATGAAATCTGGCAGATGGATTTCAAAACGGCGTTCCTTAAAGGGTTTCTTAAGGAAGAGTTGTATGTGATGCAACCCAAAGGTTTTGTTCATCCAGAGAATACTGACAAAGTATGCAAGCTCCAGCGATCCATTTATGGATTGGTGCAAGCATATCGGAGTTGGAATCAGCGTTTTGATGAGGTGATCAAAGCGTTTTGGTTTATACAAATTTTTGGAGAAGCTTGTATTTACAAGAAAGTGAGTGGGAGCTCTATTGTGTTTCTAATATTATATGTGGGTGACATATTGCTGATGGGAAACAATATAGAGTTTTTGGGAAGCACGAAAGATTACTTGAATAAAAGTTTTTCAATGAAGGACATGGGAGAAGCTGCTTGCATATTAGGCATCAAGATCTATAGAGATAGGTCAAGGTGACTAATAGGACTTTTACAAAGCACATACCTTGATAAGATTTTGAAGAAGTTCAAAATGGAACAATCCAAGAAGGTGTTCTTGCCTATGTTACAAGGTATAAAGTTGAGTCAGACTCAATGCCCAGTAACTGCAGAAGATAGAGAAACGATGAGTGTTGTCCCCTATACCTCAGCCATAGGGTCTATCATGTATGCAATGCTGTGCACAAGACTGGATGTCAGCCTTGCCATAAGTATGCAGGCATGTTTCAAAGTAATCCAGGAATGGAGCACTGGACAGCGGTCAAGAATATTCTGAAGTACGTGAAAAGGACTAAGGCAATGTTTCTCGTTTATGGAGGTGACGAAGACCTTGTCCTAAAGGGTTACGTCGATGCAAACTTCGACACTGATCCGTATGACACTAAGTCGCAAACCGTATACATATATATTCTCAATGGGGGTGCGGTAAGCTTGTGCAGTTCCAAGCAAAGCACACTCGATCCAATAAATCTATTATGTGAAAACACTGGTGCCATTGCTCTAGCCAAGGAACCAAGGGTTGACAAGAGTACCAGACACATTAAACAACGCTTCAATGCTATCCGCAATTACATCAAGGAGCAGGACATAAATATTTGCAAAGTGCACACGGATATGAATGTTGCAGACCCGCTGACTAAGCCTCTTCCAGGAGCTAAACATGACGAGCACCAGAACTGTATGGGTGTTAATTTTGTTACATTGTAAATCAAATAGAGATGTGCAGCTAGATTATTGACTCTAGTGCAAGTGGGAGAATGTTGGAAATATGCCCAAGAGGCAATAATAAAATAGTTATTATTATAATTCTTGTTTCAAGATAATCGTTTATTATCCATGCTATAATTGTATTGAATGGAAACTCAGATACATGTGTGGATACATAGACAAAACACTGTCATTAGTGAGCCTCTAGTTGACTAGCTCGTTGATCAAGGATGGTTGAGGTTTCCTAGCCATTGGCAAGTGTTGTCACTTGATAACGGGATCACATCATTAGGAGAATGATGTGATGGACAAGACCAGAACTATAAATGTAGCATGTGATCGTGTTATTTTGTTGCTACTCTTTTCTACATGTCAAGTATACATTCCTATGACCATGAGATCATCTAACACACTGACACCGGAGGAATTCCTTGTGTGTATCAAACGCCGCAACGTTATTGGGTAACTATAAAGGTGCTTGATACGTCCATTTTGCATCATGTTTTCATGTTGATATTTATCGCTTCTTTGGCTGTTGTTTCACTTCACGGTATAATTCTTATGCCTTTTCTCTCTTATTTTGCAAGGTTTACATGAAGAGGGAGAATACAGGCAACTGGAATTCTGGCCTGAAAGTGGAGCAAAGTTGAGATACCTATTCTGCGCAACTCCAAACGCCGTAAAAATCAACGAATATTTTTTCCCGATTTATCAAAAATATTGGGCCGAAGAAGTACCAGAGGGGCGCGAGGGGGTGGCCACAAGCCTGCATGGAGCGGCCACCCCCCAGGCCGCGCCATGGGGGCTTGTGGGCACCCTGCTGGCTCACTTGCCCCCCCCCCCTATTTTGCTATATGAAGGGTTTCGTCCAGGAAAAAATCAAGGAGGAGCTTTTTCGTGGTTTCGCTGCTGCCACAAGGCGGAACTTGAGCAGAACCAATCTAGAGCTCCGGCAGGACGATCCTGCCTGGGAAACTTCCCTCCCGGAGGGGACAATCGTCGCCATCGTCATCACCGCCACTCCTCTCATCGGAGGGGACTCCTCACCATCAACATCTTCATCAGCACCATCTCATCTCTCAACCCTAGTTCATCACTTGTAACCAATCTCCGTCTCGCGACTCCGATTGGTACTTGTAAGGTTGCTAGTAGTGTTGATTACTCTTTGTAGTTGATTCTAGTTGGATTACTTGGTGGAAGAGTTTATGTTAAGATCCTTGATGCTACTCATTACCTCTCTGATCATGATTATGATTATGCTTTGTGAGTAGTTACTTTTGTTCCTGAGGACATGGGATAAGTCATGCCAATATTAGTCATGTGAATTTGGTATTCGTTCGGTAATTTGATGTGTTGTATGTTGTTTTTCCTCTAATGGTGTTATGGGAACGTCGACTACATAACACTTCACCATTATTTGGGCCTAGCAGAAGGCATTGGGAAGTAGTAAGTAGATGATGGGTTGCTAGAGTGACAGAAGCTTAAACCCTAGTTTATGTGTTGCTTCGTAAGGGGCTGGTTTGGATCCACTAGTTTAATGCTATGGTTATACTTTGTCTTAATTCTTATTTCGTAGTTGCGGAAGCTTGCGAGAGGGGTTAATCATAAGTGGGATGCTTGTCCAAGTAAGGGCAGTACCCCAGCGCCGGTCCAACCACATATCAAACTATCAAAGTAACGAACGTGAATCATATGAACATGATGAAACTAGCATGACAGAAATTCCCGTGTGTCCCCGGGAGCGTTTTTCCTCCTATAAGACTTTGTCCAGGCTTGTCCCTTGCTACAAAAGGGATTGGGCCACTTTGCCGCACCGTTTCTACTTTTGTTACTTGTTTCTTTCTACGAATCATCTCACCACACAATCACTTGTTACCGACAATTTTAGTGCCTGCACATTTTACCTTGCTGAAAACCACTTGTCAGATCCTTCTGTTCCTCGTTGGGTTCGACACTCTTACTTATCGAAAGGACTACGATTGATCCCCTATACTTGTGGGTCATCAAGATTCTTTTCTGGCATCGTTGCCGGGGAGTGAAGCGCCTTTGGTAAGTGGAACTTGGTAAGGAAAATTTCATATAGTTTGCTGAAATTTATTGTCACTTGTCACTATGGATACTAATCCTTTGAGGGGCTTGTTCGGGGTATCTTCACCTCGAACGGAAGCAGAAAGAGTTTCTTCACCTACTGAAAATATTTTCTTTGAATTTCCTTCGGGTATGCTTGAGAAACTGCTGGCTAATCCTTTTACAGGAGATGGAACATCACATCCATACTTGCATATAATCTATGTAGATGAAGTTTGTGGTTTATTTAAGCTTGCAGGTGTGCCCGAGGATGAGCTCAAGAAGAAGGTCTTTCCTTTATCTTTGAAGGATAAGGCGTTGACATGGTATAGGCTATGTGATGATACTAGATCATGGGACTACAATTGGTTGAAATTGGAATTTCATCAAAAGTTTTATCCTATGCATTTAGTACATCGTGATCGGAATTATATTTATAATTTTTGGCCTCGTGACAGAAAAAGCATCGCTCAAGCTTGGGGGAGGCTTAAATCAATGCTATATTCATGCCCCAATCATGAGCTCTCAAGAGAAATTATCATTCAGAACTTCTATACTCGGCTTTCTCATGATGATCGCACCATGCTTGACACTTCTTGTACCGGTTCTTTTATGAAGAGAGATATTGACTTCAAGTGGAATTTATTGGAGAGAATTAAATGCAACTCTGAAGATTGGGAGCTTGAAGAAGGTAAAGAGTCAGGTATGAATTTCACTTTTGATTGCGTTAAATCCTTTGTTGAGACAAATACCTTTAGTGACTTTAGCGCCAAGTATGAACTTGACTTTGAGATAGTAGCTTCATTATGTGAATCATTTTCTGCTCATATTGATCTCCCCAAAGAGAAGTGGTTTAAATTTCATCCTCCTTTAGAAGTCAATGTAGTTAAACCCACTCCAGTTGAAGAGAAAGTCATTGCCTATAATGATCATGTTGTTCCTAATGCTTACATTGAGAAACCACCTTTCCCTGTTAGGATAAAGGATCATTCTAAAGCTTCAAGTGTGATAAGTAGAGGCTACATTAGAATACCTACACCCCCTGAGAAAATTAGAGTTGAACCTAGCATTGCTATTATCAAAGATCTTCTGTCTGAAGAAGTTGAGGGACATAATATTCACTTCTGTGAAGATGCTGCTAGAATTGCTAAACCTCACGCTAGAGACAAACATAGGCCTGTTGTTGGCATACCTGTATTTTCTATTAAGATAGGAGATCATTGTTATCATGGTTTATGTGACGTGGGTGCTAGTGTTAGTGCAATACCTCAATCCTTATACGATGAAATCAAAGATGAGATTGCAACTGTAGAGATAGAACCTATAGATGTCACTATTCAGCTTGCCAATAGAGATACTATCTGCCCTGTGGGAATTGTTAGGGATGTTGAAGTCGTGTGTGGTAAAACGAAGTATCCTGTTGATTTCCTCATTCTTGCTACTGCACAAGATAGCTTTTGTCCCATCATATTTGGGAGACCTTTTCTCAATACTGTCAATGCTCATATTGATTGTGAGAAGCAAACTGTCACTGTTGGCTTTGAAGGTGTGCCACATGAGTTCAATTTCTCTAAGTTTGGTAGACAACCTCATGAAAAGGAGCTGCCTAGTAGGGATGAAACTATTGCCTTAGCTTCTATTGTCGTGCCTCCTACTGATCCCTTAGAGCAATACTTGCTTCAGCATGAAAATGATATGCATATGGATGAAAGGGATGAGATAGATAGAATTGTCTTAGAACAATATCCTATCCTTAAGAATAATCTGCATGTTGAACAACTTGGGGATCCACCCCTACCAAAGGGTGATCCTGTGTTCGAGCTTAAACAGTTGCCTCATACTCTTAAGTATGCCTATCTTGATGAAAAAGAGATATATCCTGTTATTATTAGTGCTAGCCTCTTGGAGCATGAAGAAAAGAAGTTACTCAAAACTCTGAGGAAGCACCGTGCTGCTATTGGATATACTCTTGATGATCCTAAGGGCATTAGTCCTACCCTATGCCAACACAAAATTAAAACTGATCCTGATTTCAAACCAGTTGTTGATCATCAAAGGATATTAAATCCTAAGATGAAAGAAGTAGTGAGAAAAGAAATACTAAAGCTCCTACAAGCGGGTATTATCTATCCTGTTGCTCATAGAGATTGGGTGAGTCTGGTGCATTGCATTCCTAAGAAGGGAGGCATTACCGTTATCCCTAATGATAAGGATGAATTGATCCCACAGAGGATTATTACTAGCTATAGGATGGTGATTGATTTTAGGAAGTTGAATAAGGCCACTAGGAAAGATCATTACCCTTTGCCTTTTATCGACCAAATGCTAGAAAGACTATCCAAGCACACACACTTCTGCTTTCTAGACGGTTATTCTGGTTTCTCCCAAATACCAGTTGCAAAATTTGATCAGGAGAAAACCACTTTCACCTGCCCTTTCGGTACCTTTGCTTATAGACGTATGCCTTTTGGCTTGTGTAATGCACCTGCCATCTTTCAAAGATGTATGATGGCTATATTCTCTGACTTCTGTGAAAAGATTGTTGAGGTTTTCATGGATGACTTCTCCGTTTACGGGTCTTCCTTTGATGATTGCCTCACCAACCTTCATTGAGTCTTGCAGAGATGTAAAGACACCAATCTTGTCTCAAATTGGGAGAAGTGCCACTTTATGGTCAATGATGGCTTCGTCTTAGGACATAAAATTTCTGAAAGAGGTATTGAAGTTGATAAGGCTATGGTTGATGCAATCGACAAAATGCCATAACCCACGGATATCAAAGGTATAAGAAGTTTCCCCGATCATGCTGGTTTCTATAGAAGGTTCATCAAAGACTTCTCTAAGATTTCTAGGCCTCTTACCAATCTCTTGCAAAAGGATATTCCTTTTGTCTTTGACGATGATTGTGAGGAAGCCTTCGAAATACTTAAGAGGGCTTTGATGACTGCACCTATTGTTCAACCACCTGATTGGAACTTACCATTTGAAATCATGTGTGACGCTAGTGATTATGCTGTTTGTGTTGTTCTAGGGCAAAGAGTCGATAAGAAGGTTAATGTTATTCACTACGCTAGTAAAACTCTAGACAGTGCCCAAAGAAACTATGCCACTACAGAGAAGGAATTTTTAGCAGTCGTGTTTGCATGTGAAAAGTTCAGGTCTTACATAGTTGATTCCAAAGTCACTATTCACACTGATCACGCTGCCATTAAGTACCTCATGGAGAAGAAGGACGCTAAACCTAGACTTATCAGATGGGTTCTCTTGCTACAAGAACTTGATTTGCATGTTGTCGACAGAAAGGGTGCTGATAACCCAGTAGCAGATAACTTGTCTAGGTTGGAGAACGTTCTTGATGACCCACAACCTATTGATGATAGCTTTCCAGATGAGCAATTGAATGTCATCAATGCTTCACGTAGTGCACCGTGGTATGCTGATTATGCGAACTATATTGTTGCCAAATACATATCACCTAGTTTCACGTACCAACAAAAGAAGAAACTCTTCTTTGACTTGAGACATTACTTTTGGGACGATCCTCACCTTTATAAGGAAGGAGTAGATGGTGTTATTAGACGTTGTGTACCTGAATATGAACAGGGACAGATCCTACAGAAGTGTCACTCCGAGGCCTATGGAGGACACCATGCGGGAGATAGAACTGCACACAAGGTATTGATATCAGGTTTCTATTGGCCCACTCTCTTCAAGGATGCCCATAAGTTTGTCTTGTCTTGTGACGAATCTCAAAGAATAGGTAATATTAGCAAACGTCAGGAAATGCCTATGAACTATTCACTTGTCATTGAACCATTTGATGTCTGGGGCTTTGATTATATGGGACCTTTTCCAAAATCCAATGGGTATACTCACATCTTGGTTGCTGTTGACTAAGTCACTAAGTGGGTAGAAGCTATCCCCACTAGTAGTGTTGATCACAACACCTCTATCAAGATGCTAAAAGAAGTTATGTTCCCTAGATTTGGAGTCCCTAGATATCTGATGACTGACGGTGGTTCACACTTCATTCATGGTGCTTTTCGTAAAATGCTTGCTAAGTACGATGTCAACCATAGATTTGCGTCTCCCGATCAACCTCAGTCCAGTGGTCAAGTAGACATAAGTAATAGAGAGATTAAACTAATTCTGCAAAAGACTTTCAACAGGTCTAGAAAGAATTGGTCTAAGAAGGTCGATGATGCACTGTGGGCTTATAGAACTGCCTATAAGAATCCCATGGGCATGTCTCCGTACAAAATGGTGTATGGGAAATCATGTCACTTACCTCTTGAGCTAGATCATAAAGCTTATTGGGAAATCAAAGAGCTCAACTTTGCTTTCAAACTTCCCGGTGAGAAGAGGTTATTTGACATTAGCTCGCTTGATGAATGGAGAACTCAGGCATATGAGAATGCCAAGCTGTTCAAAGAGAAGGTTAAGAGGTGGCTTGATAAGAGGATACAAAAGGATGAGTTCAATGTAGGTGATTATGCCTTGATATATAACTCTCGTTTAAGATTCTTTGCAGACAAGCTTCTCTCTAAACGGGAAGGTCCCTATGTTGTTGAGGAAGTATATCGTTACGGTGCTATCAAGATCAACAACACAGAAGGTAATTGTCCGAGAGTTGTAAATGGGCAGAGAATCAAGCATTATATCTCAGGTACTCCCATAAATGTTGAAAGCAATATCATCAATACCATAACCCCGGAAGAATACCTAAGGGATATTTATCAGCCTGTTTCAGACTACGAAAACAAAGAGGTATGTGATTCGGTAAGAAAACAGAGTCCAAAACTTTTCCAGTAGGAATTTTTCTCCGTTTTGGAATATTTGAAAAAATACAAAAATTGGAAGTAGTCCGGAAAGTGCGCGAGGAGGCGACAAGCCTGCACGGCGCGGGCCCACCCCCTGGCCGCACCGTGAGGGCTTGTGGCCACCTCGTGCGCCTCCCGGACTCCGTTTTCGTGCGGGGTACTCCTTCTGGTCTGAAAAAAATCATTATATATACTCCCGTTTGGTCTGACCCCTGCATCACGCAGATTTCTTTGGTTTTTCGTTTCGAGCATGTTTTCTGCCGCAGATCTAGGTCAAGATGTCTTCTCAGGATTCTCACTACCAAAGGAAGACAACTGAGCATTGGTATGGGCAATCCCCTTGGCTTGTGCCAAGCTTGGGGGAGCTGCCCCGGTATTGTATCACCATCACATCTTTTGCCTTTACCTTTGTTTTAGTTTTCCTTTTCAGTTTTCTCTTTCTCTTGTAGATTAAAAGTCTTAGTGTTTTGGTCTTGAGTTTTGGTTTGTGTCACCCCCGATGTATTCTTGCTCGTGAGCCTTATAATAAAGAGTGTATTAGTTGAAGGGATTTGCCTCTTGTCATGATCAAAAGAGTGAGAATAGAACAAAAGCATGAAAGATCATGTAATGATCTTATGGGAAGTGATGGCTTCACATATAAAAAGAATGAGGATTGAAACTTGTAGAGGGTAGGCTAACGTAGACCTTGGTAATTGTTGCAATTAATAGGAAGTTATAAAGAAGGAGAGGTTCACATATAAATATATCATCTCTGACACCATCTATCATTGTGAACACTCACTAAACTATTGCATGCTTAGAAGTAGATGTTGGACAAGGAAGGCAACATAATGAATTGTGTTTGCTTGGCTCTGAACAATGTTATATGATTAGAGATCCCTTAGCATGTGACGATTGCTTCCACCTCATATTAGCCAAACCTCCCGCACTAAGTAGAGATACTACGTGTGCATCCATAAACCATCAAACCAGTTTTGCCATGAGTGTCCACCATACCTACCTATGGATTGAATAAGATCCCTCAAGTAAGTTGTCATCGGTGCAAGCAATAAAAATTGCTCTCTAATATGTATGATCTATTAGTGTGTGGAAAATAAGCTTTATACGAACCTGTGATGAGGAAGACATAAAAGCGATAGACTGCATAATAAAGTTCTTTATCACAGGAGGCAATATAAAGTGACGTTCCTCCGCACTAAGAGGACACGCATCCAAACCTCAAAAGCGCATGACAACCTCTACTTACCTCTACGAAGGGCCTATCTTGTACCTTTACTTTTTTCCCTTGAAAGAGCCATGGCGATCTTCACCAATTCCTTATTTCGCCTTTATCTTGGCTACCGTCATATGCTTGGGAAAGATCTATATTCATATGTCAACTTGGAGGTAGGCATTCATGAATTATTATTGTTGACATTACCCTTGAGGTAAGCAGTTGGGAGGCAAAACTATAAGCCCCTATCTTTCTCTGTGTCTAGTTGAAACTTTGATCTCATGAGTACCATGTGAGTTGTAGCAATTGTAGAGAACGAAAGAATGATTGAGTATGTGGATTTGCTTTACAAGCTCTTATTTGACTCTTTCTGATGTTGTGATAAATTGCAATTGCTGCAATGACTAAAGGCTATGGGTTGTTACTTCTCGGTAAGGTTCTTGATCCATGCTTTACTTTGTGAAGGAATTATCACTTTAGCATGAGAGATTATATGTTGGTATTGTTGTTCTGATCTTGATCATGATGCGTGCAAGTTCGTATCTTGTTTTGTCAACACCTCTCTCCCTAAACATGTGGACATATTTAGTGAGCTAGGCTTTCGCTTGAGGACAAGCGAGATCTAAGCTTGGGGGAGTTGATACGTCCATTTTGCATCATGTTTTCATGTTGATATTTATCGCTTCTTTGACTGTTATTTCACTTCACGGTATTATTCTTATGCCTTTTCTCTCTTATTTTGCAAGGTTTACATGAAGAGGGACAATGCCTACAACTGGAATACTGGCCTGAAAGAGGAGCAAAGTTGAGACACCTATTCTGCGCAACTGCAACCACCGTAAAAATCAACGAGGATTTTTTCCCGATTTATCAAAAATACTGGGCCGAAGGAGTGCCAGAGGAGCGCCAGGGGGTGGCCACAAGCCTGCACGGCGCGACCACCCCCAGGCCGCGCCATGGGGGATTGTGGGCACCCTGCTGGCCCACTTGCCCCCCTCTTTTTCTATATGAAGGGTTTTGTCCAGGAAAAAATCAAGGAGGAGCTTTTTCGTGGTTTTGCCGCTGCCACGAGGCGGAACTTGAGGAGAACCAATCTAGAGCTCCGGCAGGACGATCCTGCCGGGGAAACTTCCCTCCCGGAGGGGGAAATCGTCACCATCGTCATCACCACCACTCCTCTCATCGGAGGGGACTCGTCACCATCAACATCTTCATCAGCACCATCTCATCTCCAAACCCTACTTCATCACTTGTAATCAATCTCCGTCTCGCGACTCCGATTGGTACTTGTAAGGTTGCTGGTATTGTTGATTACTCTTTGTAGTTGATGCTAGTTGGATTACTTGGTGGACGAGTTTATGTTCAGATCCTTGATGCTACTCATTACCTCTCTGATCATGATTATGATTATGCTTTGTGAGTAGTTACTTTTGTTCCTGAGGACATGGGATAAGTCATGCTAATAGTAGTCATGTGAATTTGGTATTCGTTCGGTAATTGGATGTGTTGTATGTTGTTTTTCCTCTAGTGGTGTTATGTGAACGTCGACTACATAACACTTCACCATTATTTGGGCCTAGAGGAAGGCATTGGGAAGTAGTAAGTAGATGATGGGTTGCTAGAGTGACAGAAGCTTAAACCCTAGTTTATGTGTTGCTTCGTAAGGGGCTGATTTGGATCCACTAGTTTAATGCTATGGTTAGACTTTGTCTTAACTCTTCTTTCGTAGTTGCGGATGCTTGCGAGAGGGGTTAATCATAAGTGGTATGCTTGGCCAAGTAAGGGCAGTACCCAATCGTTGGTCCACCCACATATCAAACTCTCAAAGTAACGAACGCAAATCATATGAACATGATGAAACTAGCATGACAGAAATTCCCGTGTGTCCTCGGGAGCGTTTTTCCTCCTATAAGGCTTTGTCCAGGCTTGTCCCTTGCTACAAAAGGGATTGGGCCACTTTGCCGAACCGTTGCTACTTTTGTTACTTGTTGCTTGCTACGAATCATCTCACCACACAATCACTTGTTACCGACAATTTCAGTGCCTGCAGATTTTACCTTGCTGAAAACCACTTGTCAGATCCTTCTGCTCCTCGTTGGGTTCGAAACTCTTACTTATCGAAAGGACTACGATTGATCCCCTATACTTGTGGGTCATCAGTGCTCTACATGTATCTTCAAAGGTGTCCGTTGAGTTAGCATGGATCAAGACTGGGATTTGTCACTCCGTATGACGGAGAGGTATCTCGGGGCCTAGTCGGTAATACAACATCACAAACAAGCCTTGCGAGCATTGTGACTAAATAGTTAGCCACGAGATCTTGTATTACAGAATGATTAAAGAAACTTGTCGGTAACGAGATTGAAATAGGTATGGAGATACCTACGATCGAATCTCGGGCAAGTAACATACCAAAAGATAAAGGGACTGATATACGTGATTAAATGAATCCTTGACGTAGAGGTTCAACCGATAAGATCTTTGTAAAATATGTAGGATACAATATGGGAATCTAGGTCCCACTATTGGATATTGACCAGAGAGTGTCTCGTTCGTGTCTACATAGTTCTCGAACCCGCAGGGTCTGCACACTTAAGGTTTGGTAATGTTTCGGTATAGTTAAATTATTGATGTTAGTAACCGAAGGTTGTTCGGAGTCCCGAATGAGATCCCGGAAGTCACAAGGGTTTTCGGAATGGTTCGGAGACGAAGGTTGATATGTAGGAAGTATTGATGACCCACAAGTGTAGGGGATCTATCGTAGCCTTTTTGATAAGTAAGAGTGTCGAACCCAATGAGGAGCAGAAGGTACTGACAAGTGATCTTGAGCAAGAAATAACTGCAAGTACTGAAAGGTAACTTTTTATGAGTTTTCTGGTATAAGCAAACGGAAATAAATGCAATGAAAGTAAATGGTGCTGAGGAGCAGTAAGTGGCCCAATCCTTTTGTACACAAAGGATAAGCCGGTGTACTACACTTATAAAGACTAAGGCGTTCATGACCACATGATGCTCCAGAGTCCCGTTGTGCTTCTCCAAGGTCTAGGCATAGGACAGGAGAGCATCCTTGGTCTTGATTGAGATGATTTCTCCATCTTCTCCTCTCCGATATACCATGAATAGGTCCGGTGAAATAGGGCAGCCTCTGTACACTTACTTGATACGTCCGAGTGCACAATGGACCGCCATGTCCCTTCCGAGAATCCAGATGGGTGCGATGAACTTGAAGTCCACAGGCTCAGTGCATGGCTCGAATGTCCTTCCGGCGACGTGCACCTCAATCCTGTAGCATGAATCTTCCAGGTAAGACGAAGTAGGCTTCCCTGTGATAGTCGGCAGAGCAATCCTCAAGTCCTTGGTGATCTGCATCAGCTCCTTTCCGAAAGGCATAGTGGCGTCGGGCTGGCAAAACTTCGTGAACTTAACGGGGATGAAGGTGGCCATCTAAAACATTGGAAAATCGGAGAGAAGTCAGAAATGAGCAGAAGAGGAAATAGAAGATTTATAGACATAAGAAAAATAGTTTTCTTCCTAAGGCTTTTCCATTCCTAAAGGTTACGTCCTATGGTCAGCGTGTGCTCTGATACCATATCTGTAGCGACCCGACCTGAAATGGCCAAGTCTCTGGTGTTTTCATACCATCCCAAGATCATGTTGGTACACACACAGTACATCAATGTACATATCGAAAGTTCAATCACACAGCTTTATTAATCGAAATCTCATATCGAGTACTTTATTACAATAATGAATTACAATAAGGTGGCTGAAGGCCATCTCATGAGATACCTAATGAAGACTAGCGGAAGCTTCAAAGGTAGACGAGTCCATCCGACTCCAGCGCATATCACCGAGCGTAGATCGTAGCCTAACTCCTGGTCGGAAAAATACTCTGCAACATGATACGTTGCAGCCGTGTAGGTCAGCATATGGAATATGCCGGCAAGTCATCAAAAAGAGGGGGTTGCAATAATAATCATCTATTCTACATGCATATATGGCAGGCGGGGCTATAAGTTTTTCAGCGAAAAGCAAGTTTTCTCCTACATCAAGAGAGGGTTAAAAGCAAAATATTACTACATTGTTTGTTGTTAACGAGATGGTTCCGCCAACCAATTTCTCGTACCCGAGTTGTCAATAATTCCCACATCATTATTAAATTGTGTTGAGAGTTCAGGAAAAATTCAATGCCATCGGCTCAAGTTGTCCATGACCGTGGACACGGCTAATCGAGTAGGTTTGGATACTCTGCAGAGTTTTGCACACGTTCCCCGCAAGATTTGATCGCCTCCGGGTATGTCCTCGCACTTCAGGGTGTTTGAAGACCGGATGATCAAAACATGGTCTTTCAACGAGTCCCTCTGATCCCCTGTCGTTGCCCATCCAATCCTACCGTTCTTCTACATCTGCTAGCACCACCTGTCCAGAGTCGCCGCGTTTTCCAACCAAGCCAGAGCCCATAATGACTTGTGGCTATGCAGGTAAGCCTTGGGTCTTGAAGCCTCCGTCCATCACTTCGAGCCTGGGTGAAGCTTTCTGCAAGATGTCATGGCACTTCCCCATGCATCATGGGTTGTCCACTGGTTTCTCCAGGGAGCCCATCTAAACCGTCCTTCACCCAGAGTTGCATTGCATCACGAGGTCTTCAAAAGTCTTGACTTAACCGGTCTTGGTTATTAAATTATTCTCGGATCACTTGTGATAAACTCTCAACCAGAACCCCGTCTACACAAGCATAGCAAAGTAAAGTTTGTTGTCCCGGGCCAAGTAACGGGGTTGTTGGGTGCCTACCACAAGATACTACAACAAGTAACCAAAATTTCCATGTACCTAATCAGCATGCAATAGGGTGTTTGAAGGATAGAACTACAATGCATAAAACATAGGTAATACATGATCAAATGACTTGCCCTGCTGATAGTTCTCGTTATCGAGCGCTTCTAAGTAGCACGCTTCACACTCCGGGTGATCTATCGATACAAACAAATACACACCATAAACACTACAATCAATAACAAGCAAAATAACATCACTAACATATAATCACCATTGCACAATGTGAAGAAAATCACTTAACATAAGAAAAACAGAATCTGTTTTTGATTAAAACCAAATTAAAATATTTGAAAAAAATTGAAACTTAAACTACAGAAATATATGATCACTAGGAAGCAGCAGAAAAAAGAATCAAATTAAAAGCTATTTTTAAACTCCTGGAATAAGCAAAACAAGATTTAAACTAAATCTGATCTAATTCAAATTTTGAAATTTCAAACATAGGCAAATAATATGTTTTCGAAAACTACAGAAAAATTGTGATTTACTGGAAAAATATTCAACTCCATTGGAGTTCTGGATCAAAAGTTATGGAGGAAACAAAATTGGAACTCTCTCTGTTTTTGAATTAAAACTGAAAAACATAATAAGCTAACTAGTGAACGGGAGGGGGTACGTGTCAGCTCCTGATTCGCTAAGGGGGTGTGTGTTGCGGGGATAAGCAGAAAATGGCCGGTTTGTAAGTAAAACCTCTCAGCTAAATAGTAAGTGGGGTAAAACTGGTTCGGTTTTTTTAACTAAAAACCGAAGGGGTGTCTATTTCTAATCTACACCGTAGATGAAAGATCATACGGCTATAGGAGAGAGATGGGGAGATACTCACAGGCAGGAGCTCCGGCGAGACTCCGGCGAGCAGGGTGGTGGTGGTCGACGGCGACGGGGCTCCGGCGGGTCTCCGGTGAGGCCGAGGGTTCCAGAGGATGGCGGCGGGGCTCCTCCGACGGATGGCGGCGACGATGAGGCAGCTCGGGGCCGGGGAAGAGCTGCAGGGCGCCGGGGAGCTTCGGCTTAAGCCGACTCCGATGAGGGAGGCAGGCGGAGGCGGCGGGGCTTGGGCAGGGGAAAGGCGAGGGGAAACGGGGCGAGGAGAGGGCCGGGGGGCGGCTTATATAGGGAGAGAGGGGGGCTCCAGAGGGAAGGAAATTGGGGCGGAGGGCAACTCCGGCGAGAGTGGGCCGGTCGGCTGAGAGAAAAGGAAGGGGAGGGAGAGAAGAAAGGAAGGAGGAGGGGGTGAATGGCTCGGGCAGGGGTCGGTCGGGCGGGTCCCACCGGGCAGAGAGAGAAGGGCGCGGGCGGTCGGTTCGGTCGACCGGATCCTACGGGATTCGGTCCCGGGCCAGAAGGGGAGTGGGCTGGCAGGTTATAATGCGCGTGGGGCGCTTTCCTATTAAAAAAATATACTTCCCGATTTGTTTTTTTTCAGAAAGTAATAAAAATAAAAAGGAAATAAAATAAATACCAAATATAGGGGTATTATATACCAAAAATTTCAGAAAACAATTTCCTACTCGTTTATCATTTTTCCAAGACCAAAATGAAAACTTTTTTTAAAATGTTTTTTTCAGAAAAAACCCTAAGGCTTTATTTTCTTTTTGCAATTATTTTCTCCATAAAACTTTGGTTTTTCTTGGCTCAAATATTTTCAAAAAAATGCCCCTGATTTGGGAGGGTCATATTCCTCCTCTCTTTCTTGTTTGCAAGAATTATTTCGGGGCATTTCTCGTGGGAAGAAAAAAAAGCAAAGGCAAAATTGAAAGAATCCAAATGCAAAGCTTTATTGCAAACAGTATGCTTAGATGCTTAGCTACATTTGTAAAACATTCCAAATTAGGAAATTTGGGATGTTACAAACTATGCGAGGTAAACCAATTATAGTTGGGCAATTCACAGAATTATAGACGCACCGCAATGCTAATCATGCTCCTTGATAGTTAGATGCTCAATAGTAATGGGCAGTATGCCAAATCAAGTAGACCGTTTATTCATCAGCATCTACTTACTAATCATCCACCTTGAGATATCTATCTAGAACATCTCACTGGTATTAAGTTGCGAGTCCCACCTAAATTGTAAACTCAAAGCAACGGACAACTGCATTAACAAACTTTGCGTAAGGTAAACAATCCTTGCAACCGTGGTCACAAGCACCATTGTTTTCTCCCTGGTGGCAACATCACATCCCCTAGTCTCATGTTTTTGTCACTCAAGCTAGACATCAGGGGACATGAACCCACAATCATGCATAACGCTCCCTCTAGGAGTTCCAATCTACTACTTGGCCAAAGCAATAAAAAGCAACGGAGAACATGCATGAATCACTAAAGAACATAATATAAAAGGAGAACCAAATATATAACTCATAACAATCTGAACATAATCTCATAATCCACCGGATCCCAGCAAACTCAGCATAGCAACAATAAGACGATTACATAGATGCCTTGATCATGTAGGGCCGCTCACAAGAACTAACCATTGAAGCACAAGATTGGATAGAAAACATCACATAGCTACTGGTCATGGACTCATGGTCCAAGGAGGACTACTCACGACGCATCTGGGAACCGTCCATGGTGGTGGAGAAGCTCTCAGAGATCAATCCTCCCTCCGGCAGGGTGTCGGGAAGAGGTCTCCTAATGCTCCCGATCTCGGAAGCGCTGCGACGGCAGAACGGTGGAGGAATTCGTTATTCCGGATACGGTACAAGGGTTTTCTATCTGAAGGGTAAATATAGGCGAAAGGAGGGCACCAGAGGAGGTCGGGCCCACCCAGGCAACCTCCCTGCGCGACCTGGGGGTAGGCCGCGCCACCATGTCGCGTGGAGGCCTGGTGCCTCCCCTCTAGCCCATCTTCGGTGATCTGGAAGCTTCCGTCACGCTGATTTTTATATATTTTTCTCGAGATTTTTGAGACTCTGGAAATTTGGGTAAAAGTCCCTGCAAAAAATACATCAACATACAAAAACTGGCACTGGGTGCACTGAGTTGGTAGTTTAGTCCAAATATGTGTAAAATTATATAGAAGTGTTGCAAAACATACAACAATGTCACCCAAAAGATCATGGAACAAGCAGAAATTATAGATACGTTAGGGACGTATCAACATCCCCAAGCTTAATTCCTGCTCGTCCTCGAGTAGGTAAATGATAACTCAAATAATTTATGTGATGACATGCTAACACACATATAAGAACTGCAAAGTAAAGACAGTAAGATATGCAATTCAAGTCAAGACAATAACAAGAAAGAGTGTATATCAAGTATTGAAATTAGCAAAGTAAGAACATAAAGGTATAAGAGCTCTCGCTGTCCGTGACTCAAATGTCTCCAAATGGTATTTGCATGCAAGAAGTGGGAAATGGGTTGAGAGCATAAAAATATTTTTTAAATTGAGAACTCAGTCTACTAAAATTTCACATTTGGTCTCCTTCAGAATCTTCTTTTGACTCATCCCCAGACCACTAGTCAGGCATAGGTCAAAATGATCCTCTCCCTTTCGACTTTGAGGACTCATGCAATGGATGAGCGTAAGCAAGATATATTGGCACTTAGGATGGCAAATAGAATAATGATGGGGAAGGAAGACAAAAGAAGGTGTGAAAGTCTCACATCAATGAGGACAATCATAGGTGAAAGAAAACCAAATGATAGATATGATGTGAGGGGTAGGGATTGCCATGCAACGGATGCACATATGAGCTATGGTAAGCTCTCCAATGGAACTAGTGGGGGTGCATCCAACTTGCTTGCTCATGAAGACCTAGAGCTCATTTGAGGAGGCTCATCATTGGAATATACAAGTCAAGTTCTATAGTGTAAAGGTCCCCACATAGTTATGCATGAACGATAATCTTTATGGAGCACAAATATAACAATGGAGTACGAGTGTGGATCTTTCAAAAGGAATAGTAGTGTTGTCCCCTTCTCTCTTTTTATTTCCCTTTTTTATTTTTTGTGGCCTCTTTGGATCCTTCTATTTATCTCTCATTTGTCCTCTTTGGGATCTTTTCATTTTGTCCTCTTCGGGATTTTTCCTCACTTAAGGGCAAAACTCTATTTTTTACAAGAATAGAAAGAAAAATCTTCACACTTTATAAGAAGTACTCAACATAAAGAACAATGAAAACTATCATGGTGTATGCAAATGTATGCATCTTCTAGTGTAGCAGGATATGCAATGATACTAGGGCGTCATGGACCTATAATAATAGCAAAGCCCAACTAACATGTGACTCCTCGACCAAGCAAACGCATGTATGACATGAAGATCAAGTCATGAGATGGTGGATGTTGCATGGCAATGTATCTCGTAAAGGCTATGGAAATACCTTAATAGGTAGGTATTGTGGCTGTTTTGGTGCCCCCCCCCCCACACTCATGCCATGGCGCAAGAAGAGGGGAGAGGGGGGCACCCTAGCGCAGGTGGGCCTAAGGCCCACCAGAAGGGTGTGCCACCCCTCCTCCCCTCCTGGCCGCCGCACCTCCTCCCATCTAGGGTTGCCGCCCCTCCCAGGAGAGGGAACCCCTCAAGGGGGTTCAGCCCCTCCCTCCCCATATATATAGTGGGCACTTTGGGCTGTTGGAGATACCATTCTTCCTCTCCCTTGGCGCAGCCCTGCTCTTCCTTCTCCTCCTCTCTGCCGGTGCTTGGCGAAGCCCTACTGGGAGACCTCGTCTCTCCATCGACACCACGCCGTCGTGCTGCCAGAGATCTTCCCCAACCTCTCCCTCCTCCTTGTTGGATCAAGTTGCGGGAGACGTCACCAGGCTGCACGTGTGTTGAATGCGGAGGTGCCGTGGTTCGGCACTAGATCGGAATCACACCGCGATCTGAATCGCCGCGAGTAAGACTCCATCAACCGCGTTCTAGCAACGCTTCCGCTTAGCGATCTTCAACGGTATGAAGATGCACTCACCCCTCTCTCGTTGCTGGTCTCTCCATAGGAAGATCTGAATATGCGTAGGAAAATTTTTCAATTTATGCTACGTTACCCAACAGCTCCTTGCTCTACCGCCCCACGCCTTGCCTCCCACTCCTTTTTCCTCACCGGCTTCCTCGTTCTGCTCTGCTTTGTTTCCTTGCGCTAGAACATTGAGGATGAAGGGGTATTAGGTATAGCACTGACAGGGCAAAAATGTCCAAAGTAACGCGTCGTTTGCAGTCAAACGGTGCTGACTGGACGAAGATATGCCGGAAGGGCAAAAACGCAAGAAGAGGGAGGTGAGCTGGGCAAGACCGCGTGTTTTCAAAAATTAGGGGCAAATCAGTCGAGGGGGACACAACTAAGGGCATAAATACAAAAATCCCTACTGAAAAACATAGGGAGTTAGCGCTACTCGAGGAGTAATTCAACATAATACAGGTGGCCTAGTGCTGATGGTATTGGTCCCAAATAGAGCAGCTTATTAACGCTACTCGGGGCAACTCGGTGTCTGGTGTGGTAACCATCGCTCATTCGGTGTGCCCTGAGAATGAGATACACGGCTCCTATTAGGATTGTCGGCTCGTCGGGAGGCCTTGCTGGACTTGTTTTACCTTTATCGAGCGTCTCATGCGTGGGACGCCGAGGATACTTTGGGGCTCTCTCGGGGTTGAGGTTTTCCAATAGGTACCTCAGGAGATCACGGGTTTTCCCTGTTTGAGGTCATTCCGGCACAACGTGTGGTAGTTTGTGATGGACTAGTTGGAGCACCCCTGCAGGGTTAAATATTTCGGAAAACCGTTCCCGCGGTTATGTGGCAACGTGGAAACTTTGTTTAACATCCGATTCTAGATAACTTGAAGTTAACTTAACTAAAACTTGCCAACTGAGTGCGTAACTGTGACTGTCTCTTTCATGAGCTCCTTCTCCGATCGAGGACACGGTGGGGTTATGTATGACGTAAGTAGGTGTTCATGATCATTCATTTGATCGTCATTAGTTCACGTACGCTATGCATAGATCATCCCCCTCCTATTCTAGTACTCGTAAGTTAGCCACCTCAAATAAATGATTAGTCGCTTGCTGCAGCCTCACCACTTAACCATACCTCACCCATCAAGCTTTGCTAGTCTTTATACCTTTGGAAATGATATTGATGACTCCCTATGGCTCACAGATTACTACAACACCAATTGCAGGTACAGGTAAAGTGATATTAAGACATGGGTGCAATGATTGTTCATTTGGAGTTTCTTCTTCTTTGTCGTCGTTGATCTAGGATGGGTTCCAAGCCGGCAGCCTGGGATAGCAAGGATGGACGTCGTTTCTTTTATTGTTTGTTTTCATACGTAGTCGGACCCTGCTCTTCTTCATGATAATTGAGTATGTTGTTGTATTAATGTGACTCTGATGTAGCTTGTGGCGAGTGTAAGCCAATTCCATCTACTCATCTTTTCAGTACATGTACTTGTAACGATATCCATTATTTCAAAACAACGAGATGCACTTCTATCCCTGTCGAGGTCCTCACGCCAAAATAAGGATAGGATGCCATCTTGGGCGTTACAGTACTTGAGCGAGAAACTGCAATCTGTTTCTTGGTCTTCCAGTCAATGAGAGAGCCGACAAGAAAAATACAGTAAGAAGATAGCGAGCGGTGATCAGAGGGATTACTAGCCCACATAGTATCAGAGTAGGCTTGGAGCTCGAATGAGCTGGAACGGGGGAAAGAAAAGGCGATGAGATATCATGCCACGAAGATATCATAGAACACGAAGGAGGTGACTATAGTGGACAAAGGTGGGGGCTGCAACAAACTAGCTGAGAATGTGGACAGAATAAGAGATGTCAGGATGCGTAATAGCAAGATAGACAAGGCTCCCAACAAGGTGGCAATAGCGAGTGGGATTAGGTAGAATATCACCGTGAGAAGCACGAAGCTGAACGTTGAGCTCCATAGGAGTCACAATAGTGCAGTCATCACCGAGAGCGGAGCGAGAAAGAAGACCCCGAATATATTTTTCCCTGGAGATTAAGAAGCCATCAGGGGTCGAAGAAATCTCAATCTCAAGAAAATAACGGAGGGGACCAAGATTAGACATGAGGAACTCATCGCAAAGGCGGGCCTTAACAAAGGCAATGTAGTCAGAGTCATCACCAGTGATGATCATGTCATGAGTATAGAGAAGGAGAAGAGTACGACTATGAGGAGACATGTGAACAAACTGTGTAGGGTCATGATCACTCGGAGAGAAGCCCGCGGCAGTCACGAGAGAGGCAAAACGCTCAAACCAGGCGCGAGAGGCCTGTTTTAGACCATAGAGGGACCATCAAAGTCGGTAGACCATACCATCAGGAGCATGGTAACCGAGTGGTGGATGCATATAAACCTCCTCCCGTAACTGAACATTGAGAAAAGCGTTCTGGACGTCAAGTTCAGATACAGGGCAGTGACAAACAAATGCCACATCAATGAGAGTGCGGACAGTGGTCATGTGGGCTAGAGGAGCAAATGTCTCATCATAATTGCGTCCTTGCTCCTACTATAAACCACGAGCCACAAGACAAGCTTTTTAGCACTCCAGAGAACCATCAGAGCGAGTCTTAATCTTATAGACCCACTTGCAGGTGATGGGACGAACACCGGAAGGGAGGGAAACCAGATCCCAGGTGCGATTGTGCTCAAGGGCAGCAAGCTCCTTGGCCATCGCAAGCTGCCATTTAGGTTGAGTCATGGAAGCCCGATAAGAAGTGGGCTCTGCCACAACAGAGAGACCATAATGCTTAGGAGAGTAGCGATCAGGTGGGGGAGAGGCCGAGCATGAAGTTTATGAGCTGAGGGAGGCGTGAAGGGAGGCGCTCCGGAAGTGAAGGGCATGTCAGTATGATCATATTCACTACGAGGGCGGCGAGTGTAGTGGAGAGGAAAGGGAGAGACGGATGATGAGGGTGGGTAGGAGGATGGAGGAGAAGGAGATACGGATGATGAGGGTGGGGAGAAGGACGGAGGGGAAGGTGATGTTCGTGGTGGACGAGGAAGAGGGAGATGTGACGGAGGAAGGGGGAGATAGGAGGCACATAGGAGGATGTATTAGAAAGAATAAGAAAAGAAATATCGTCCATGGAAAATCTCGAGGAGGAAGGTCAGGGGTAAGAAGAACGAGACTCAACAAAAGTCACATCATGCAAAATGCGCAACCAACGACCAATAGGATCCCAACAACGATAGCCCTTGTGCTCATCACTGTAGTCAAGAAAAACACACTCGACCGACTAAGCAGTCAGTTTGGTGTGTTCTCGCAGGGCAAGAAGGACATAGCATACGCACCCAAATATACAGAGAGCTGAATAGTCAGGAGAACAACTAATGAGACACTACATAGGAATGGCACCCTGCAAGGCACTCGATAGGTGGATGCGGAGACGACCTCAGCCCAAAAATGGGGTGGAAGGGAAGCAACGATCATCGGCGCACGAGCCGTCTCAAGTAGATGATGATGCTTGCATTCCGCAACAACATTCTGGGCATGGGCACCAGGACATCAGAAATGGGCAAGAGTACCACTACTGGAAAACAGTTTTTTGCCATCTACCTAGTCTTTGCCGTCTGCTAGCTGATGGCAAAGAGTGTCTTTGCCATCAGCTTCAGCAAAGCAGACGGCAAAGCACATGCTGATGGTATAAAGTCTTTTTTCCATCTGTCACATCTTTGCCGTCTGCTAGCGGACGACAAAGAGTCCAAAGGCAGACGACAGAGATATAGATAGGCCCACCTGACCGCGGGGTGGCTAGGTCAAACTGGAGTCAGACCTTTGTCGTCTGCTAGCGGACGGCAAAGAGTCCGGAGGCAGACGGCAAAGAGTCTAGACTCTTTGCCGTCCGCCGGCAGACGGAAATGCACTAACACCGTTAACGGCTCCTCCCCCCCCCCCCCACCCCGCCCCCCTCTCTCTCTGTAACGGTCACCCCGCGCGCCCCTCTCTCTCTCCCCACCCCGCGCGCCCCTCTATCTGTAACGGCCGCCGCCGCCACCATCGCGCCGCCGCCCCTATCGCCCCTGCCGCCGCCCCTATCGCCCCCACTGCCGCCCCTCTCGCCCGTGTTGCCCCCGCAGCAGCCCCTCTCTCTCCCCACCTCAACCCCGCTGCCGCTGCCCCACCACCGTCGCGCCGCCGCCCCTGGCGCCCCCGGCGCCGCCCCGCCACCCCCAACACCCCGGCCCCTCCACAGCCGCCCCTCTCGGTGAGCCCCCACACCCCCACCCCCACCCCCACCCGCATTATTTTTTAGTAGTTTTATTATTTTTTCTTAGTTTTAGTAGTTTTTATTGTTAGTAGTTTTAGTGGTAGATTTAGTTAGGTTAGTTAGTTAGCTTGGTTAGTTAGGTGGAGGAGGATAAGAGGAGAAGAGGAGGAGGAGGAGGACAAGAAGAGGAGAAGAAGAAGAGGAGTAGGAGGAGGAGGAGGATGACAAGAAAAAGAAGAAGAAGAAGAAGAAGAGGAGAAGAAAAAAGTAAGAAGGAGAAGAAGAAGAAAAAGAAGAAGAAGAGAAGAAAAAAATAAGAAGGAGAATAAGTAAAGAAGAAGAGAAGAAGAGAGAATAAGAAAAAAATAAGAAGGAGAAGAAGAGAAAAAAGAAGAAGTTGATTTTTTATTGTTTGGTATTTAGTAGTAGCTAGATTCTTTTTTAGTTACTTAGTGGTAGATTCTGTTTTTGTTATGGTGGTAGATTCTGTTTTTATTATTTTTTTGCTGTTTAGTGTTATCTAGGTTTAGCGATAGGTTTAGTTAGCTTGGTTAGTTAGGTTAGTTAGTTAGTTAGCTTACTAGAAAGAATAGGAAGAAGAAGAAGAGGAGGAGGAGGAGAAGAGGAGAAGAGGAGGAGGAGGAGAAGACAAAAAGAAGATCACATGTTCGGTCTTTAGTTTTTTGGAATTAATTAGTAGTTTTAGTGGTAGATTATGTTAGTTAATTAGTAGATTTAGTGGTAGATTCTGTTAGTTTATTCGCCCATCATTATTGCTTAGGTTCAAGACTACTTCAAAGAAGATCACATGTTCTTTTGTTGAAATCAAGTCTGTCAAAATAATGTATCGTCTATATTTATTGGTGCCGGAGCAAAATAGGACAACTTAAATAATATTGCCATCCTCAAATGTAGAAAATATAGAAAAGTTTTATATAACCTGAAAAGTGGTATAGGTAACCTGGAAAGTCCTCTGGACCAAAAGGGCAACTTCTGGACCTGCGAACTATGCGTGGTAGGTGCATGTCCATGCACCAGGGTAATTAACCCAACAATGACATAATTAGCCCATTTAGCTCCAAAATACCATAATAAGCTCAAAATGGCATAAGAACCTTGGTTAGCTCATTAGTATTATATACTTAGCTTGTTTTCCTCTAAAATGGGATAATTAGCCCATTTAGCTCAAAAAGACATAATTAGCTAATTTAACTCCAACAAGAGGAGAAGAGGAGAAGAAATAGGCAAAATGAAAAGAAAGAAGAAGAAGAAGAAGGGAAGAAGAAGAAGAGAAGAAGGAGAAGGAGGAGGAGGAGGAGGAGGAGAAGGCCAAGGACCTTCTAGTCCTTCTCCTCCTCCTCCTTCTCCTCCTTCTCCTCCTTCTTCTTGATTTCTTCTTATTCTCCTCCTCCTCCTCTTTATTCTCCTCTTTCATATTATCCTTGCTTTAATTAACCTAACAATTACATAATTAGCCCATTTAGCTCCAAAATACCATAATAAGCTCAAAATGGCATGAGAACCTTGGTTAGCTCATTAATATTATATACTTAGCTTGTTTTCCTCTAAAATAGGATAATTAGCCCATTTAGCTCAAAAAAGACCTAATTAGGTAATTTAGCTCCAACAAGAGGAGAAGAGGAGAAGAAATAGGCAAAATGAAAAGAAAGAAGAAGAAGAAGAAGAAGAGAAGAAGGAGAAGGAGGAGGAGGAGGAGAAGGAGGAGGAGAAGGCCAAGGACCTTCTATCCTTCTCCTCCTCCTCCTTCTTCTTGATTTCTTCTTCTTCTCCTCCTCCTCCTCTTTCTTCTCCTCTTGCATATTATCCTTGCTTTAATTAACCCAACAATGACATAATTAGCCCATTTAGCTCCAAAATACCATAATAAGCTCAAAATGGCATAAGAACCTTGGTTAGCTCATTAATATTATATACTTAGCTTGTTTTCCTCTAAAATGGGATAATTAGCCCATTTAGCTCAAAAAAGACATAATTAGGTAATTTAGCTCCAACAAGAGGAGAAGAGGAGAAGAAATAGGCAAAATGAAAAGAACGAAGAAGAAGAAGAAGAAGAAGAGAAGAAGAAGAAGAGAAGAAGGAGAAGGAGGAGGAGGAGGAGGAGAAGGCCAAGGACCTTCTAGTCCTTCTCCTCCTCCTCCTTGTCCTCCTTCTTCTTGATTTCTTCTTCTTCTCCTCATCCTCCTCTTTCTTCTCCTCTTTCATATTATCCTTGGTTTAGTTAACCCAACAATGACATAATTAGACCATTTAGCTCCAAAATACCATAAAAACCTCAAAATGGCATAAGAACCTTGGTTAGCTCATGAATATTATATACTTAGCTTGTTTTCCTCTAAAATTGGATAATTAGCCCATTTAGCTCAAAAAAGACATAATTAAGCAATTTAGCTCCAACAAGAGGAGAAGAGGAGAAGAAATAGGAAAAATGAAAAGAAAGAAGAAGAAGAAGAAGAAGAAGAGAAGAAGAAGAAGAGAAGAAGGAGAAGGAGGAGGAGGAGGAGGAGAAGTCCAAGGACCTTCTAGTCCTTCTCCTCCTCCTCCTTCTCCTCCTTATCCTCCTTCTTCTTGATTTCTTATTCTTCTCCTCCTCCTCCTCTTTCTTCTCCTCTTTCATATTATCCTTCCTTTAATTGACCCAACAATGACATAATTAGCCCATTTAGCTCCAAAATACCATAATAACCTCAAAATGGCATAAGAACCTTGGTTAGCTCATGAATATTATATACTTAGCTTGTTTTCCTCTAAAATGGGATAATTAGCCCATTTAGCTCAAAAAAGACGTAATTAGGTAATTTAGCTCCAACAAATGATATATAGTTCACCACACATATACTTAGCTTGTTTTCCGCTAAAAATGACATAATTAGCTGAAAAACATCATATTTTGTTCTTCTTCTAACTTTCTTATTCACATTTTTGCAGACTGGATATACTACATGCATGGAAGCTGGCATTCATGGAGTTGAACAATGTCGATGGATGAACTTTATATGTATATCATCTAGTTTTCATTTGAGTTGATGAACAATGTCGAACTAAATGTATATGTATATATGGATAAACAGTACAATACTTGGTATGTTGGTTCTTTGGATATATGGGGATGTACATTGGTGAATCATATATGTGTGGTGAATTATATATATGTGTTGGCAAGTATATGTGTGGTGAACTATATATCATATATGTGTGGTGAATTATATAAATGTGCTGTCAAATATATATATATATATATATATGTGTGTGTGTGTGTGTGTGTGTGTGTGTGTGTGTGTGTGTGTGTGTGTGTGTGTGTGTGTGTGCTATGAAATAATATATAACAAAAAAAACATGAACTATATGGGCTCTTTGCCGTCTGCCAGCTGATGGCAAAGACCTGTGCCATCAGCTGGCAGACGGCAAAGGTGCCACATGGCACCCAGATGTGCATCCTGGGGTGTCTATGTAGTCTCTTTGCCGTCAGCCTCCAGGGTGGGCAGACGGCAAAGAAGAGGGAACAGAGGAGGGGGGAGGAGGAGGCAGACGGCAAAGAGTCGAGAGAGGGGGAGGGGAGGAGCAGGCAGACGGCAAAGATGGACGGGGAGGCAAACGACAAAGATGGAGGTGGAGGGGAAGGGAGGAGAAGGCAGACAGCAAAGATGGACGGGGGGGGGCAGATGGCAAAGATGGAGGGGGAGGCAGACGGCAAAGCCTCCGTTAACCCCTAACGGAGGCAACACGTGTCGGGTGCCGTCTCGAGCACTTTGTCGACTGCTCCTAAGGAAAGCTGACGGCAAAGAGCTTTGCCGTCCGCTTTGGGGGGCAGACGGCAAAGAAGGTCCTATGTCGTCGTAGGCTGACGCAGAAATTTTGCCGGCCGTGAGAACCTTTGTCGTCTGTGATATTGTCTTTGCCGTCCGGGATATTGTCTTTGCCGTCTGTGATGGCAGACGGCAAAGAAGCTGATTCCTGTAGTGTACCCTGTTCCGTGAGAAAGGCATACAACATCTGGGAGATATGCTCTTCCGAGGATTCAACATGAAAAGTACGAATAGGCGTGGAAAATTCGGTGTGAACCATGGCAGCAAATCATTTGTATATAGAGAGAACCTTGCTACGATATTTCATAAAGTATAGCCTAGTGTAGCGAGAGAAATCATCAATAAACAGAACATAATAGCGATGGCCACCTTTCAAATCAAAGGGAGTAGGGCCTCACACATCACAATGAACTAAGTCAAAAGGACGCTGAGATACTGACTCACTACTAGGATAGGGTAATTGAGTCTATTTGCCAAGTTTACAACCATTACAGTGTAAAGATACATCTCCAGAGACAGACCCTAATTAAGACACCCTCACGCACGAAAGACGACAAGCGGGAGCCACATAAGTGACCAAGTAGATGATGCCATTGCTGGAAGGTCACACAAGAGGAGGCATCAAGTGCATGAGAACTGGCAGAAGTGGTGCCCGCGGAAGGAACATGAACCCAGTCAACCTTCCAAAGACCCTCCGACTCACGGTGCCGAGGGCCAGCACCAACCAGAGACTTGGTGCGAAGATCCTTAATAGAGAAAGAGTTAGTACCAAGAATTACACGACAATGAGAATTAGTATGTTGGGCAGCGGAGAAGAGATTCCTCGTAAGGCCGGGAACATGAGAAACACTAGGAACAGAAAAAGACGGAGTAGAATGGGTGCCGTGAGTCGGAGGGTCTCTCTCTCTCTCTCTCTCTCTCTATCTCTCTCTCCCTCCCTCTCTCCCTCTCTCTCTCTCTCTCTCTCTCTCTCTGAGAGAGTCAACCCAGGCTGATCCCGGTCTGGATCAGCCCGAGCGGAGAGCGGCAGGGTGACAGCGGCTATCAGACGAGCGCCAGATGCAGTAGCCTCGGTCAGACGAGGGATGGAGACAGCCGGCGTCGAGGCAGAGCAGGGGCAGTGGCCTGACCCGCGGAGCCAGGGACGGACGAGCAACAGCCGCGGCCGGGCGAGGGAAGGAGGCGGCTCGCCGGCAACGAAGCCGGGCGAGGCTGAGCGGGAGAGGGCCAACCGACGATGGGTCCGGGCGAGGTTGATCTGGAGAAGGCCAGCCGGCGGCGAATCCGGGGGAGGCCGAGCGGAATACGGCCTGCCGACGACGGATCCTGGCGAGGCCGAGCGGGAGACAGCCAGTCAGCGTCAGATCCGGGCGAGGCCGAGCTGGAGATGGCCGACGGCGAGAGAAGCTGGGCAGGTGCGGCCGGCGGCGAGCGAGGCTGGGAGGGGGGCAGCAGCGGTTGCGACGGGGAGGGGGGGTGGTAAGAGAGCACACGGAGCTGCAACGTGCGGAAAGGAAAACGAGGCATCTGATACCATGTTAGGAATGAGCGACTCACATTCGCAGGGAGCAAGGACTAGTGCATATACATGTGGTAAAAGGCAAGAAACCCCTTATACAATGAAGATATACACAAAAGGAGCCATGCACATCTAACAAATATAAGTTCTATTTTCATTCGGTTCTGCTGCGTGTTCTCGAAAACTAGCTGCTTACGCGTAGCTAATCCGTGTTCGAGTTTTCTGCTGTAATGCCAGTCTATATGGATAGCACTCTGACTAAATAAACTGATCTATATTCAGTTTGACTTGAAGCACCATCACATTCACTGAACTGTAATCCACTGTAAATGGAGATGCACTTCAGGCACCATTTGCAACTCAGCTATCGTTGAAAACCTCTTCTGGATCACCAGATTAATTTATCTCCCCACAAATGCAAAACATGCCACTATTGCACATATACTTAACTGAACCTTGCATGCACTTGCTAAGTGCTAGGCAAAATGCAATCCACAAGCTCTGCATCATGGAGAGGAATAATGCATGCGGCCCAATAGCCACACGAAACTGCATGCAATACATTACAATTTCCTATGGTTGGATCTCCACTAGACCACTACACCTTGGACTTGAGACAAAAAGGCACGGAAGCATGCTAAGTGCAGCACCATCATACTAGTGACTTCCCCTTGCGGCCAATTGCTATTTTCAGAATGTGCTGTTTTGGCACAAACAATATTCGCTAACAGGAGAAGATCGGTGCATGCGCCGCCGCACCACCATCACAACGACTTGTCGTACCGGAACGAATATTTACTACTTTAACCATCTATAAAAGCAGGCCAAGAAACCATGAACTATGCAGGCAGTCCCAAGTCTCAAAGACAGTGTAGCTAGCAAGTGAGACTGTAAGTGTAAAGACATGAAGCCCTCTCACTGCAGCAGGTTGCTCCTGGTGTGCTCAGTTCTTGTGCTGTGCCTTGTAAGCGGAGGCGCGAGGTGTGACAAGTTAAGCAGCAATTTCTACAGTTGGACATGCCCCGGAGTGTACAACATCGTCCAGCAGCACGTGTTTTCTGCCGTGAGGGAAGAGCTGAGGATGGGGGCCTCCTTGCTTAGGCTCCATTTTCATGACTGCTTTGTCAATGTACCTCAAGTTTCTTCTGAACTTACTATGAATGTTATGTTGCTGTCCATCTACTATTGTGTTGCAGTTACTGAAAAAGAAATTTGTGATGTATTCAGGGCTGTGATGGTTCAATCTTGCTGGATGGTGCTGACGGCGAAAAGTTTGCACTACCCAATAAGAACTCCGTCAGAGGGTACGAGGTCATCGACGCAATCAAGGCCGATCTCGAGAACATGTGCCCCGGGGTGGTGTCCTGTGCTGACATTGTAGCCCTTGCAGCTGGCTATGGACTACTCTTTGTGAGCATCTTACATCTTGTGCTCCATTTTGTCTGATACATTCAGTTTGTCGTACAACGTATTGAGTAACTGTGCACTGATTTATTTTAGAGTGGAGGGCCTTGGTATAATGTTCTACTGGGGAGAAGGGACGGTCTGAAGGCGAATCAGTCAGGAGCTGACAACGGGCTGCCCTCGCCGTTTGAACCGATCAGCTCCATCGTAAAGAAGTTTGCCGATGTCGGCCTCGACACGAAGGATGTCGTGGTTCTTTCAGGTAACGATTGTCAGACTGATCACAAAACTAACTACCTCCACGAAAGTTCACCCCTAGAATTAAATCCCGTGCTACATCCCTGAAAATGAAATTGTGACTGTGTGGCCATGCCTAGCTCGAACAGAAGCCATTATTGTCAGTTCTGGAACATCATTCCTCACATGCAAGCTGTCACAAAATTTTCTTAGGCTAATTATCATACAGTTGACCAGATCTTATGGAATGGAGTGCAGAACGAAAAACTCTGTAATTTTGTCAAAGAAACAGGCATGCTCTACATTGTGAGAGTGTGGCCATGCTACTCAGAGTAGTAGCAACAACTAGTAGTTGTGAAACTTCACTCCTGACAAGCAAACTGTCACAAAATTTTCTTAGGCCAATTCTAATCACTTTGATTATCGTACAGTTGACCTGATCTTATGGAATGGAGTGCAGAACGAAAAACTCTATTTTGTGAAGATAGAACACATGACCTAAATTTTGAACGCCAAAACCTGTTGAGTTATTTAGGAAATACTATATAATAGTGTAAAATTTATTCTACTTTGTCTTGTACTTCAAGAAGGTCATGTACTTTTTATACATACGCCATCTAGGCTTAGCAATAAACAACAATTCCATCAATTTCCCTTTTAATCCCTCTTACATGATAGGTGCCCACACGATCGGGCGAGCCCGGTGCGTGTTGTTCAGCAACCGGCTGGCGTCTACCACGAGCTCGGCCGACCCGACGCTGGACGCCACCATGGCCGCCAACCTGCAGAAGCTCTGTACCGGCGGTGACGGCAACCAGACCACCGCGCTGGATGTCAGCTCCGCGGACGTGTTCGACAAGCAGTACTACCAGAACCTGCTGAGCAAGAAGGGCCTCCTGTCCTCCGACCAGGGCCTCTTCTCCGCCAACGAGGACGTGGTCGCCAGCACCACCAAGGCGCTGGTGCAGAAGTACAGCGACGACGGCGAGCAGTTCTTCTCGGACTTCGGTGCCTCCATGGTGAAGATGGGGAGCATACCGTTGCCGGCGGGATCCGCCGGCGAGATCCGCTGCAACTGCAGGGTTCCCAACCCCAAATGAGCAACGGCGAGCAGGGTTCATTGGCGGTTATATGGAAAAGATGAACGGGTAGCTAGGAAGAACTACCGACTGGGTAATAAAAAAGCAGGACTGAGGATTCAATCCCAGGCGCTTGTCGCTACTAGAATGCAGCACCGAGGGACACACTTTGTAAGTGATGATTAACTCCTGTAAATGCTGCAACGATCACTGTCATACTGATTAGTAGTATATGTAGAATCAAAGGATGCCACACTACCGAAATGTTTGTATTTCTTCCTACTTGTGCCATCTGCCCAGAACATATACATCAACTTACCTTCATCACTCACAACGAAACCATAGAAAAATGCTGAATTAACTTTATGCTTTCTTGATTTTTAATTTGAGGCCCCGGTGGTGGTTTTGCAAGTCCCTCTGTAGAAATATTAGGCAATTTCGTGATTAATATCTGTAAAAAAACATCACTAAAACAAAAAGTAGCATACAACAATCTCACATTCTAGAAGAATATGAAAACAAGGACAACATTTTTTTATTTTTAAAAAAAGGAGGAACACAACACACGGCATTTGCATTAATCGATGCATGCATTCATCTTATTAAATAAGTACCAGAAGTCCAGAACAAAGTCTTAGATCCTAAAAAAAGCTAACAAACTGGATAAAGAAACAAGTGCCAAAATAGATTAAAAACTGCCACATCATGCAAAATCAAAAATAGACTACGATGTCTATACACCTATCCTATTAATAGCTTGTCATCCAAATCGACTAAAGATAGCCCGTGCGACTGTCTCCCACCGGTTGCATCCAATAGTCATAAGCTTCCTGGAATCCACATGATTGATTAACGATCACGTACGGATCAAAGTCGTGGCTCTGTAGATAACCTGTAAAAAATTATGAAAACTCTTACCATTAAAAATCAAATCGTTTCTAGTGCTAATATAATGCACTTATTCTAATCCGAATATGATTTGCTATAGTTCCGTCTACTCCACTAAGCAACATCCTAAATAGTGTATTAATGCTCGTTGGTGAATTAATGTTGAAGGCTATATAAACAATGTGTCATAGTAGTTTTGCTAGTGGACAATCAAGAAAGAGGCGTCATATTGTTTCATTTTGATCACAATAGCAACATTTAGGACTACCTATCCATCTTCATTTTATCAAATTATCTTTTGTTAATACAACCACATTGTGTATAAACCACATGAAATTTTTAATTCTGAGCGGCACCTTAATCTTCCAAATATGCAATAATCTTGAAAGGGGACAAGAGTTAATTAGATCCATGTACATCGAATTCACTAAAAAACTACCATTCATAGCTAATTTCCAATGAATACTATCTGAATGGTCCGAGAGTTGAACATCCATCAATCCTCTCACCAAGTGCAACTAGGAATTCTAGCGTTCTCCCACTGGAGCTCGCCTAAATTGGATATTAAGAGGTATTGATTGTAATAGTATGGCAACATAATCTTCCTTATGTTGTGCAATATTATATAGGGTAGAATATTGTAAAGCTAGCGGTGTATTTTCCAAGCCATGTATCCTCCCAGAATCTGGTCGTGGTACCATTGCCAACTAAAAACTTCATCCTCTGGAAGAAGGTTACCTTCACCTTCATTAACTCCTTCCATAAAGGAGAGTCATTAGGCCAAGGAGTTACCTGGACCAAAGACTAAGACTGTAAGTACTTATTCCTCAAAAATTGTACCCACATCTCTTTGATCACAGTAGATAACTTGTATAGCCATTTGCTAAGCAAGCATCTATTCTTCACTTCTAAATTCTCAATGCCTAGACCCGCCCCCCTTGGTATTTGTGTATGCAAATAATATCCCACTTCACTAATCTGTATTTCTTCTTAGTCTCATCACATTGCAAGAATAAAAGAGATCGATAAAAGTCTAGTCTTTTTCGTACACCTACCGGTACTTCAAAGAACGATAGAAGAAACATTGGCAAGCTTGACAACACCGAGTTTATCTACACCAGCCTAGTTCCATAAGACATAAGATTGCCCTTCCAGCAACTTAGTATTTTTTTCGAATCTATCCTCAATACATTTCAATTCCCTATTTGGTGAACGTCTATGATGAATGGGGATCCCTAGGTAACTAAACGACAATGAACCCATTTCGCATCCGAATAGTTGTCTATAATCATCTTGTTCCTCATTTGCCCCCCCCCCAAGCAGAACACTTCACTTTTGTTAAAATTTATTTTAAGTCGAGACAATTGTTCAAATAGGCACAATACAAGCTTCATATTTCTAGCTTTTGCGCGATCGTGTTCCATGAAGATGATTGTGTCATCCGTGTATTGTAGTATGGACACTCCCCCCTCTACAAGGTGTGGGACAAGCGCTCTTACTTGGCCATTTTCTGTAGACCGACCAATAAGGACTGCCAACATATCTGCTACTATGTTGAACAACACAGGGACCTGGAACCTCCTTGTCTCCATCCCTTATGAGTCTAAAAATAATGACCTATGTCATCATTAACTGTAATCCCAACACTTCCTTTCCTAATGAAAGCAGCCACTTGATCCCTCCAGGAATCATTGAACCCGTTCATATGCAAGCCCTGTTGAAGGAATGGACATTTGACCTTCTCATACGCCTTCTCGAAATCCACTATAAATATAACCCCATCAAGTGTTTTGTATGGATTTCGTGCAAAGTTTCGTTTAAGACGATTCCCCTTCTAGGATGTATCTTCCACACATGAAAGTTGTCTGAGTCGGTTGGACTACTGAGTGGGCTATCTGCGACTACCTATCCATGCCAACCTTTGTAAAAGTTTTGAAACTGACGTTGAGCACACATATCAGTTTGAACTGCTCAATGCGAATAGCTTCCACCTTCTTTGGCAACAACGTTATTGTTCCACATTTTAGGTAAAATAGCTAAAGGTCAGCATTAAACAAGTCATGGAACATAGGCAAAAGATCACCCTTTATAATATGCCAACACTTTTTACAAAACTCGGCGGGAAACCCATCCGGTCCCGGTGTCTTATTATGTTTTATTTGTGCTATTGCGTCAAACACCACTTTCTCTGTAAACGGGGCTGACAATACCTCATTCTCATCTGACCTAGGCTGAGGTATGTCACCTATTGTGTTCTCATCGAGAGAAACAAAATTCTCTTTGAGTTCACCAAAAAGTTTCTTATAGTACTCGGATATGTACAATTTTAGGTTCTGATGTCCTACGATTGTACACTCATTGTGTTCTGGTTGGATAATTTTCTTCTTCCTATGTTTGCAATTCGCGATCATGTGAAAGAAGTGTGTGTTATCATCCCCACGGACAACCTTCGTCACCTTTGCTCGAAGGGCCCATTTCATCTCATCCTCTCTCAGGAGTTTGTAACTTCTCCTCAGCCTCTTTCTTAATACTCCGATCTGATGTATTAAGAAGTGTAGACTCATTTTTCACATCCAACTCATTAATGAGTTGAATAAGCGTGTCTTCTTCCACTTTGTAAATGCCAGTTTGATTCTTCGCCCAGCCTCTCAAAAATTGATGTAAGTGTCTAATTTTGTGTTGCCACATGTCCATACTAGATGATCCACCATAATCCCTTGCCCATTGAGAAACAATGAGATCCGTGAATCCTTCTCTCTCGAACCATCTTAATTCGAAGGAGAAATCATGTTTGTTACCTACATGAGTCGCTTCCCCAGAATTCACGAATAGAGGTGTGTGGTCCGAAATTGCCCTTTGCAAAGCATGGACTGTGGCAAGTGGGTACTTCTGTTCCCACTCGACGCTAGTCAGAACCCGACCAACTTCTCATATGTTGCCATCGGTAATGAGTTAGCCCACATGGATTGTCTAGCAGTGATGTCAATCTCCCTCAAATCGAGACTCTCAATGATCATGTTGAACATGAATGACCATCTTCCATCAAAATTTTCATTATTTTTTCCTCTTTTCTTCTGATGATATTAAAGTCTCCACCAACCAGAATGGGGAGCCTCTAATCTCCACGTATTCTCACTAAATCGGTGAGAAAATCATATTTTAGCTCCGATTGTGCTGCCCCATATACAACCACGAGAGCCCATCTGAAGCCATCAACCTTCGACCTTACACGAAACATGACAGCAAACTCACCTTAAACCATGTTCAACACCTCTAATGTTTTGCACTTAACCCCAAGTAAGATCTCATCGTATCTACCTCTCGATGGTAGACAATGCCATTCAAACTCAACTCCTCCTGAAATGTTGCTGAGAAATTGAGGTGTAAAGTTATCTCTACCCATCACTTATAACGCCAAAAGTCTAGCTTATAGTCTAGAGAGGCGTCCCTAAGGAATCTCGTTTTAGCCAACTCCTCTAGACCTATGCTATTCCAAAAGATCCCTTCCATATTTAATCATGGAATTTTTTTTGTTTTGTTTAACTCTCGCGCCCCTCCAAACCGCTGATACATGATAAACTTTCCTCTTCCAAGGTCTCTTAGGTTTATCTTGTATCATGCCGGCGTTATCATAGGTGGATGTTACATGAGGAAGGCTATCGGGCATCGAAGGGGCCATATACCCTAGAATCCCAAGTCTTCCTCTTCCACCTCCTGTCCCTCTATTTCTATTGAGTCCTCACATAAGCTCTGGAATTTTGTGACTCCAAGATTATTAATATCCGTCTCATTCATCGGTTTAACCGCTGCTAAGTTTGTAATAATTTCCATAGCTCTATCCGCTTCTAAGTCTATAATGTCATTAGCATATTTCACAATTTATTTTTCATTACTACCTAGAGAGATTCCTAAGTTGCTTGCCTTGTCTACAATTTCATGCTGAGAGAAATGAAGGTTGAAACAACTTGTATTAACCGACATACCTGTATTTGCCTCGCTATCGCGAAGCTTGGCGGCCCTTATGCCACGTACCAACTATATGTCGTCGGCATCCGAATGTCCCTAGATACGGTGACTGTAATGCCGCCCCCCGGAAGTAGGATCCGGAATTCCTCCAAAACTGATAACATCCTCCATGGATAATTCCGACGGTTTTCAGCCTCCTGTCTCATTCCCGACGTCGTGTGAAACTTGAAACTCAGTTGTCGTAGGCGCCATTGTTGCGTCCTCCAATGGGTGCCCCACGCCGGCCCCTAATGGTGCGCATGAGAGGACCTGTGGTCCATCCACGTTCGCCAAAAGAGGCGAGGCTGGATGTGAGAGAGGTCGGGCCTCCTGCCTGAGGCCCTCGTACCCCACCTCTCTAGTAGAGAATGGACGAGGTAGAGATACACATGCACATCAGGCCTCTTGCCTGTGGTTGTCTGTCCCCGTCCCTCCATCCAAAGAACCTTGTGGCCGCGGTGTCTATTTCACAAGAGACCTGCTGCCCTCTCTCAGATGATCACAATCCATAGTATTGTCATACATCGCTTCTCCGTTTAGATCCTCCACCTCCACTCGGTCCCCCAAAGGCGACTCAGCATGGACATTGGCTGAAATGAACCAAAACAGAGAGAAGCCATCTGTGTTGAAGAGGGTGGTGTACCCTTATCAGATGGCAAAGTAGTAGATTTTGAGGATTGGGATCCGTGTCCCTTATTTGTGGACCCATTACCATGATTACCAACGTTCCCATTGGCCCCTTGGTCTCCGCTTCCATCACCGTCGTCCATCATATCAACATCACCATTCAGATTATTATTAACCCACTATGCTGTTTCCTCAACCTCCACATCAAGATCATAATGCAAGCCATCATAAGACCATGGAAAAAAATCTGCCAAAAACTCGGGATCCAACACACCAAGCAGCCTCAGAATCCCGTGTTTTAGCATAAACGACATATCTACCTTATACGGTTTTACAAGAAGAGAACCAAAACTCCAGTTAATAAGAAAATCATTAAGTAATGTCTCTCGGACACCAGAAAATCTCATCCAAACCTTCTCAAGAGGCAATCCTTTTGGTTCAGTTCTTTTGCACTCATTAAATTCTAGCATACAGCTACGTGTCGTCACTTTGCTGAACCCAAATTTCAAGAGGCGCTAAAGATCCTCTCTCCTTGGAAATTCCACTCGGGTCACGTGATTGTCCACTCTTACTGGTTCCTAGTGATATGACTCAGAAACTAGCCTCCTAAGCTGCTGATAAACCTGATCTTTTGTCAACATCCCATGTGTGTCCTTTACCAAACAAGTCCTCAAACTCTCTAGACGAGGTGGCTTGGTAACATAAGCACTGTGCGGAGTCCCAAAAAATAAAAGTTTGCTCTAAGAGAGTCCATAAATATTGACCACAGGTTTAGGGGCCAAGAGAAACGGACATGCTACCGCATAATGGTCTGGTTTGGGACAGATATCGCAGAACACCACCCTACAATCCATCACAAAGTTCCCCGAAATCCCACATCTATAACAGCATAATTTCTCTTTCTTACGTGCCTCCTTGCTTGCCCGTGTGTTGTCTGTTTTGTCACATCACTTGTCGCTATTTTTTTCTTTGTCATCATCCATTGTGCCAGGCGGAATAATCACCGCCATTAGCATCTTGATCACCACCGTCACTACCTCCGGGAGAGCAACAATCATTGTGGAGGTGGTAGGTGCATCCACCTTGGCCGCCCCTCCGCCAGGCTTCTCCGGCTCCTCCATGGCCGTGTGTCTTGGAACATTATTGAGGATTGTTGTTCGTCGGGGAGGAGGTTTGCGGCCGAAGCTACGGGCACCGCCTCCACGCCCACGCTGCCGCCAAAATGAGGAACTCGTAGCTCCCTCTACGAATTTATCCATGGGAGGAGTGAAGTTTCGGTGCCAGTGATTTGCATCGTAGCCCAGACCACCTCAATCAAGCCATTGTCCACTTCCCGGTCCTCCTCTGTTGTCACCCGAGTGCTAATTCGGTCTCTTTCCTCGGTATCCGAAGTCACCAGCACCATGGCCAGCCCCAAACCCACCACGACCACCGGCATGGGCATCAACTCGGCCACCTCGGCCTTGGATTTCACCGTGGCCGCCTCGGGCGTTCGTACACTGATACGTCTCAAACGTATCTATAATTTTTGATGGTTTCATGATGTTATCTTGTCAACTTTGGATGTTTTATGTACCTTTTATATCTTTTTTGGGACTAACTTACTAATTCAGTGCCAAGTGCCAGTTCCTGTTTTTTCTGTGTTTTTGACTCTTTTCAGATCTGATTTTGGAACGGAGTCCAAACGGAATAAAATCCCAAAAATAAATTTTTCCTGAACAGAAGAAGATCGGGGGACTTGAGGGCCAAGGCAGGAGAGCCACAGGGGGCCCACAGGCCCTGTAGCCGCAACCACGGGGGCCCGCGGCTACCAAGCTGGTGGCCCCCCTGGAGCTCCCCTGCCCTAGCTCTTTCGCCTATATATTCCCTAAAATCCCAGAAAAATCATGGCATCCACGAAAAGACTTTTCCGCCGCCGCAAGCTTTTGTTTCCGCAAGATCTCATCTGGAGACCCTTCCCGGTGCCCTGCCGGAGGGGACTTTGGAATTGGAGGGCTTCTACATCAACATCATCGCCTCTCCAATGACTCGTGAGTAGTCCACTTCAGACCTACGGATCCGTAGTTAGTAGCTAGATGGCTTCTTCTCTCTCTTGGATCTTCAATACAAAGTTCTCCATGATCTTCATGGAGATCTGTCCGATGTAATCCTCTTTGGCGGTGTGTTTGTCGAGATCCGATGAATTGTGGATTTGTGATCAGATTATCTATGAATTATATTTGAGTCCTTGCTGATTTCTTATATGCATGATTTGATATCCTTGTAAGTCTATCCGAGTCTTGGATTTTGTTTGGCCAACTAGATCTATGATTCTTGCAATGGGAGAAGTGTTTGGTTTTGGGTTCATACCTTGCGGTGACCTTTCCCAGTGACAGAAGGGGCAGCAAGGCACGCATCATGTTGTTGCCATCAAGGGTAACAAGATGGGATTTCATCATAGATTTGAGATTGTCCATCTACATCATGTCATTTTGCTTAAGGCGTTACTCTATTCTTATGAACTTAATACACTAGATGCATGCTGGATAACGGTCGACGTGTGGAGTAATAGTAGTAGATGCAGAAAGTATCGGTCTACTTGTTTTGGACGTGATGCCCATAGATATGATCATTGCCATAGATAACGTCATGACTTTGCGCGGTTCTATCAATTGCTCGACAGTAATTCGTTCACCCACCATCTACTTGCTTTCATGACAGAAGCCACTAGTGAACACTACGGCCCCCGGGTCTATAAACAACTATCGTCTCCACTTCCACTTTTACTTTGCTTTGTTTACTTTTTGCTTTCAGTTCTCACTTTGCAAACAATCTATAAGGGATTGACAACCCCTTCATAGCGTTGGGTGCAAGCTCTTTGTCTTTGTGCAGGTACTTCTGACTTGACGCAATCCTTCTACTGGATCGATACCTTTGTTCTCAAACTGAGGGAAATGCTTACCGCCGCTTTGCTACATCACCCTTTCCTCTTCAAGGGAACACCAACGCAAGGCTCCAAGCCCGCGGGGAAATCCTTTGCATATTTGCCAAGGAAGTCCCTGTAGGCGTAGCCCGTAGCAGAAGGATTCCTGGCACCGTTGCCAGGGAAGGTCTGTTGACGCAGTAGCAGAAGGATTTCTGGCACCGTTGCCGGGGAGAAGAGATCAAGTCAAGATCTATCCAAGTAGGTGTCACAAACTCATCCCTTGCATTTACCTTTTTTGCCAGTTGCCTCTCGTTTTCCTCTCCCCCACTTCACATTTATCGTTTCCATTTTCCTTTCTCCTTTTCCTTTTTTTCATTTGCCTTTTTCGTTCGCCCTTTTCTCTCGCTTGCTTTCTGTTCGTTTGTGTACCATGTGCCTTCAATATACGTGCATCTTCGCTTGCTGAAAATCTAGTGATATGGATCCTCATCCGCTTGCTAATCTCTTTAAGAGATCCAATTATGTTGATCCAATTGCTAGTAAGTCGAGTGCACTTGACTATCTCACTACTGGAATTCCTATATTTGCCGTCTGCCAAATCTTTGCCATCAGCCAGCGGACGGCGAAGAACCTCTTTACCGTGTGTTGGCAAAAAACAGACGGTAAAGAGGAGGCTGATGGCAAAATACATATTTGCCATCAGCCACCTCTTTGCCGTCTGTCAACAGACGGCAAAGGTAGGGATGGCAGACGACAAAGCTATCCCACCCCACCCCTCCTCTCTCCCCATCCCACCCCGGCCCCTGTACGAGCTTTTTGTGGTATGTTTTTTTTCACATTAGCCAAATCATGTGTGTAATGTCTGTTTCAATACTAACTAATACGACCCACTCTTCAGGGTCTGTGCGAGAAGAGCGGTCAAGTCCCTCCGCCGATGCCCGTCTTCTCTTCGATTGGCACGGTGAGTTTCATTATAAACTAGTATTAATAATTGAGTGTCATCATGCTAACTGAGACATTGCAAAATATCTTTTCTGCAGAATAACTCCCGAGTGGCATCGCATGACCCTTCTCCAGGGCAACCGTCTCCAAACGAAGCCGGCGCGAGCAACCGTGGTGTTTCTCCTCCTTGATGACCACTACGGTAAGTTTCTCCTCCAAACTTAGCTTGTTTTCCTCTAAAATGAGATAATTAGCCAATTTAGCTCCAAGAAGACATAATTAGGTAATTTAGCTCAAAAAAGACAAAATTAGGTAATTTAGCTCAAAAAAGACATAAAGAGGAGGAGGAGGAGGCCAAGGCCAATTTGGCGTCCCAGCCGCCAGAATGTCATCGTGAGGGCGTCGAAGTCCCACGCGATGGGCCCGAGGGTCCGGAGAAAGTCCACACCGAGGATGAAGTCGAAACAGCCAAGGTCGATGCCGGCACAGCTAATGGAAAAGTGTTCGCCCCCGATGGTGATGGGAACGTCGCGGGCGAGTCCATGACACTCGAGGCAGTCACCGTTGGCCACCGTGATCCGAAGGCGCTCCCCGCCCGTGGTCGGAATAGCTAGACGACGCATGGTTGCCTCAGGCAGGAAGTTATGAGTGGAGCCCGTATCCAGCAGGGCGACCAGCTGCTCGCCATGGATCGTCACGGGCAGCAACATGGTCCGCTCATGGCGGATGCCGGCGAGGGCGTGGAGAGAGACGACGCAGGCCGTCGCCGTCGAATCTGCGGCCGGGTCTGGTGCGTCGTTCGTCTCGTCCGCCTCGGTGTAGTCGACCGTCTCCAAGTAGAAGAGGCGGGGGCAGACATGTGTCGGCGTGTAGGGCTCATCGCAGTTAAAGCAGAGACCCTGACGTCGACGCTCGTGCTGCTCGACCGGGGACAACCTGCGGAAGGTCCGTGTGGCGGCCGGAGGTGCGGCCGTTGCGGGTGGCGGAGGCCGGCCCGGTGCTGGAAGGGTCGGCACGGGTCGACTGAGCTGGCGGCCGCCCCGTCCGAGCGGTTGCTGCAGTGCCTGGGCCCGCTGCTCGAAGGCCCGGGCGTAGTACATGGCGGACTGAAGGTCGGGGGGTTCCCGGAGCTCGACATCCACGCGAATATGGTCCGGTAGGCCACCCACAAAGAGCTCAGCACGCTGAGACGCGGATATGCCTGGCGCGTGGCATGCCAGGGCTTGGAATCGGTCGGCGTAGTCCTGGACCGTTGAGGTAAATGGTAAGCGGCCGAGGGCTGTCAGTCGGCTGCCATGGATGGGGGGGCCAAACTGGAGAAGGCAGAGCTCGCGAAAGCGGTCCCACGGTGGCATGCCGCCCTCGTCCTGCTCGAGGGCGTAGTACCAAGTCTGGGCAGTACCACGGAGATGATAGGACGCGAGCCAGGTGCGATCCGACGCGAGCGTCCGCTGCCCCCGAAAGAACTGCTCGCACTGGTTGAGCCAGTTGAGGGGGTCTTCCGCGCCGTCGTAAGTGGTGAAGTTCAGCTTAGCGAACCGAGGAGATGTCGGCCCGCCGTGTCCGGGAGCCGCGGATGACGGTGGCCTCGCGTATGCCGGGTCGGGAAACTCTGGGCCGTAGGGCGCCGAGATGGAGGACCGCTCGAACGGCAGAGAGGGCGCCCGGTGTTCCGGTGCCGGGGTATAGATCGGATCCGAAGATGATCCGGCTGCCCACGCGGGAATTGGCGATGGCGATGACGGGAACTGCACCTGGTGCAGGGGCCGACCGGTGGTTCGGGGCGCTGGAGGTGTTGCTGTCGATGGCGGCGGCGGCTGCTGGTGCGGCGCCGGAGCCTGCGCCGTGGTGGCCGGTAGCGACTGGTGGGGCAGCCCCCCCAGCGGCGCGGTGGTGGCCGGCCACACCGGCCAGGGAGTGCCCGCGGCGTGGTAGTGCTGCAGCAGCAGCTGCGGCGGCGGCGGCGGCGCCCCTCCGTGGAGTGGCTGGAAGGCCGGGGTGGCCCACGGCAGCGACGGCGGCCCGTAGGTAGTGGGGGCGATGCTCGGCGGCGGGGGTTGGGTCCCAGCGAGGTAGAGGCTGATGCCTCGGACCGCTTGGACAAGCTCCCGCAGGGTGCCCGATATCGCCTCGGGCGAGAGTATGGGGAGCGGCTCCTCCACGGTGATGATCGGCACTGGCGAGGGAGCGGTCCCGGACGTGAGCGGCAGCGGCGGCGGGGCGGTGGTGGTGGTTTGCGGCAGTGGGGCGGTGGTTGTGTTGAGCGGCGGCGGTGGTGGAGGGAGCGACATGATCAGCCTGGAATCTGTGGATACCAAATTGGTAGGACTAGGGTTCCTACCGGGCCTCCGGCATAGGTTGTAAGGGCAGGGAGGAGGGGAGCGAGGGCTGGAGCGGACGCGCCGGCGAGATGGCGCCCTCGCGACTAGGGTTAGGTGCGGCGGAGGCTAGGGTTCCGGCTCCTTGGAGAGCCGGGCAATAGAAGATAATATCTTTATTGCTTGATCTCAATTGATGTCTTACAACTAGTATTTATAACTCGAGCCTAAGATAACTTTCCTAAAGTAATTTACCTAAGATAACTTCCGGGCCAAGCCGCTAATATTAACGCCCAATGGGCCTACGCCGGCCATAGGCCAAGCCGGTCATAACAGAGGAGGAGGAGGAGGAGGAGGAGGAGAAGGCCAAGGACCTTCTATCCTTCTCCTCCTCCTCCTTCTCCTCCCCCTCCTCCTTCTTCTTGATTTCTTCTTCTTCTCCTCCTCCTCCTCTTCCTTCTCCTCTTTCATATTATCCTTGCTTTAATTAACCCAACAATGACATAATTAGCCCATTTAGCTCCAAAATACCATAATAAGCTCAAAATGGCATAAGAACCTTGGTTAGCTCATGAATATTATATACTTAGCTTGTTTTCCTCTAAAATGACATAATTCGCCCATTTAGCTCAAAAAAGACATAATTAGGTAATTTAGCTCCAACAAGAGGAGAAGAGGAGAAGAAATAGGCAAAATGAAAAGAAAGAAGAAGAAGAGATGAACAAGAAGAGAAGAAGGAGAAGGAGGAGGAGGAGGAGGAGGAGGAGGAGAAGGCCAAGGACCTTCTATCCTTCTCCTCCTCCTCCTTCTCCTCCTCTTCCTCCTTCTTCTTGATTTCTTCTTCTTCTCCTCCTCCTCCTCTTTCTTTTCCTCTTTAATATTATCATTGCTTTAATTAACCCAACGAACCTTGGTTAGCTCATGAATATTATATACTTAGCTTGTTTTCCTCTAAAATGACATAATTCGCCCATTTAGCTCAAAAAAGACATAATTAGGTAATTTAGCTCCAACAAGAGATGAAGAGGAGAAGAAATAGGCAAAATTAAAAGAAAGAAGAAGAAGAGATGAAGAAGAAGAGAAGGAGGAGGAGGAGGAGGAGGAGGAGGAGGAGGAGAAGGCCAAGGACCTTCTATCCTTCTCCTCCTCCTCCTTCTCCTCCTTCTTCTTGATTTCTTCTTCTTCTCCTCCTCCTCCTCTTTCTTCTCCTCTTTCATATTATCCTTGCTTTAATTAACCCAACAATGACATAATTAGCCCATTTAGCTCCAAAATACCATAATAAGCTCAAAATGGCATAAGAACCTTGGTTAGCTCATGAATATTATATACTTAGCTTGTTTTCCTCTAAAATGACATAATTAGCCCATTTAGCTCAAAAAAGACATAATTAGGTAATTTAGCTCCAACAAGAGGAGAAGAGGAGAAGAAATAGGCAAAATGAAAAGAAAGAAGAAGAAGAGATGAAGAAGAAGAGAAGAAGGAGGAGGAGGAGGAGGAGGAGTAGAAGGCCAAGGACCTTCTATCCTTCTCCTCCTCCTCCTTCTCCTCCTTCTTCTTGATTTCTTCTTCTTCTCCTCCTCCTCCTCTTTCTTCTCCTCTTTCATATTATCCTTGCTTTAATTAACCCAACAATGACATAATTAGCCCATTTAGCTCCAAAATACCATAATAAGCTCAAAATGGCATAAGAACCTTGGTTAGCTCATGAATATTATATACTTAGCTTGTTTTCCTCTAAAATGACAAAATTCGCCCATTTAGCTCAAAAAAGACATAATTAGGTAATTTAGCTCCAACAAGAGGAGAAGAGGAGAAGAAATAGGCAAAATGAAAAGAAAGAAGAAGAAGAGATGAAGAAGAAGAGAAGAAGGAGGAGGAGGAGGAGGAGGAGGGGGAGGAGGAGGAGGAGGAGGAGGAGAAGGCCAAGGACCTTCTATGCTTCTCCTCCTCCTCCTTCTCCTCCTTCTTCTTGATTTCTTCTTCTTCTCCTCCTCCTCCTCTTTCTTCTCCTCTTTCGTATTATCCTTGCTTTAATTAACCCAACAATGACATAATTAGCCCATTTAGCTCCAAAATACCATAATAAGCTCAAAATGGCATAAGAACCTTGGTTAGCTCATGAATATTATATACTTAGCTTGTTTTCCTCTAAAATGACATAATTGGAATATTTAGCTCAAAAATAAGGAGAAGGAAGAAGAATAAGAAGAAGAGAAGAAGAATAGAATGAGAAGGAGAAGAATAAGGAGGAGGAGGAGAAGAAGAAGGAGGAGGAGGAGAAGAAGAGAAGAAGAACGAGAAGGAGGAGAAGAAGAAGGAGAAGGAGAAGGAGCCCTCCTTCTTCTCCTTCTTCTTCTCTCCTTCTTCTCCTCCTTCTTCTCATTCTTCTTCTCTTCTTTTTTCTTCTTCTCCTCCTCCTTCTCCTTCTCCTTCCCCTTCCCCTCCTCCTCCTCCTCCTTCTTGTTTTTCTTCTCCTTGTTATCTTATTGCTTCTTCTCTTTCTTCTTCAATTTAGCTTATTTGTCATATATATGTTGTTGTTCTTCTTCTTCTTACTTTCTTATTCCCATTTTGCAGATTGGATGTACTACATGCATGGAAGCTGGCGTTGGAGTGCTTTAGTTTCCGTTTTTATTTGAGTTGATGAACAATGTGTTGGTTCTTTGTATGTGTTGATGAACAATGTGTTGATGAACAATATATGTGCAACTATATGTATGTATACATGGATGAAACTTCGTATGTGTTGGTTCTTTTGATATATGGGATGTATGTTGATGAACAAATGGCATTGATGAGCTTTATATGTATATCATATATGTGTTGTGATCTATTTATGATATATGTGCTCTGAATTATATGTATATGTGATGTGAAATAGAAAAAATAAATAAAAATGGGACAATATAGGATCTTTGCGGTCTGCCAGCTGATGGCAAAGGCCTTTGCCATCAACCAGCAGACGGCAAAGGTGCCACGTGGCGCCCAGCTGTGCAACCTGGGCAGTAGCAGCTGGCCATATAGTCTCTTTGCCGTCTGCCTGCTGGGTGGGCAGACGGCAAAGAAGAGGGCACAGAGGAGGGGGCAGAAGACAAACGTGGAGAGAGGGGGGACGGGAGGACACGGCAGACGGCAAAGATAGTCAAGGGGGCGGACGGCAAAGATGAAGGGGGGGAGGGGAGGGGAGGAGAAGGCAGACGGCAAAGCTTGACCGGGAGGCAGACGGCAAAGATTGCCGAGGAGGCACACGGCAAAGGCTCCGTTAACCCCTAACGGAGGCAACGCCTCTCGGCTGCCGTCCCAAACTCTTTGCCGACTGCTCCTAAGGAAAGCGGACGGCAAAGAGCTTTGCCGTCCGCTTTAGGGGGGCTGACGGCAAAGAAGGTCCTATGCCGTCGTAGGCTGACGCAGAAAATTTGCCGGCCGTGACAATCTTTGCCGTCTGTGGTACTGTCTTTGCCGTCTGGGTATTTGTCTTTGCCGTACGTGATGGCAGACGGCGAAGAAGGTGATTCCTGTAGTGTCTTTATGGAGTTTTGCTTGAGATGCGTGAATCTGAAAATTGTGAGGAAGAAATTTACGAAGTGATTCACGAGGGCTCCTTGGATGAAAAGAAGGATTGCAATGGTTTCACTATAAATTCTATTAGTGACAATCATGCTAAAAATATGCAAAACCCTAAGCTTGGGTATGCTAGTTTTTCTATGTCCACTACTTGTTGCAATGATCATGAGTGGGGTGATGATTTTTCTTATGATCTTGAAAATTTGTTTAAGCCTCATGATGAATATGATATTTGCAATATTATTGAAAGTGGGTTTGAAGAAGTCATGACTTCAGTTGATGATAATCCCACTATTTTTGAAGAGCGTCAACTTTGCATGCATGTGGATCATGAAAAGAATATCCTATGTGATACTTACATTGTTGAATTGAATATTATCCCACATGTAATTATTATGAGAGAGGAAAATATGGTGGTAGAAACTTTCATATCACTAAATCACCTCCCATTATGTTGAGATTGCTATTATCTCTTTCTTCTTCCTTGCACTGGGTAACTATTGGTTGTCTTGCCAATTTGTTTTCCTATAAAATGCCTATGCATAGAAAGTATGTTAGACTTAGATTGATTTTCACATGCTTTAGGATGCTCTCGTTGTGCTTCAATTCTTGTCTTTTGTGAGAGCATCATTGAATGCCTAGCTAAGGGCGTTAAACAATAGCGTTTGTTGGGAGGCAACCCAATGAATTTATCTTTTTCTTTCTATTTTGTGTTTTCCACACTTTCATAATTATGTTATGATTGTGTTTTTTGTGTTTCTTTTGCGTTTGTGCCAAGTAAAACCGTTATGATTAGTCTTGGGGATGATTGTTTGGTCTTTCTGGAAAAGACAGAAACTTTCTACTTACGAAAAGAATTTTCTTTTTTTTCTGTAAGAGATTTTGAGTTGATTCTTTTTGCTTCTAATTTCTACGCAAATTCTTCAGAATGTCGTAAGTTTTCATAATTTTGGAAGTAAAAGAAGTATACGCAGTATACAGATTTCTACAGACCGGTCTGCTGTTAACAGATTCTATTTTTGTTGAGTTGGTTGCTTATGTTGATGACACTATGGATAGTATCGGGGGGTATTAGCCATGGAAGATTGAAAATACAGTAACCCAACATAAACATAAGTGGAATTTAAGTTTGCTAAAGTACCTAAGGAAGTGGTGGTTTGCTTTCTTATACTAATGTTATCACGAGTTTCTGTTTAAGTTTCGTGTTGTGAAGTTTTCAAGTTTTGGGTGAAGTTCTTATGGACAAAAAGATAAACAGTGGCAATAGCTCAAGCTTGGGGATGCCCAAGGCACCCCAAGTTGATTCAAGGATGTCGTAAAAGCCTAAGCTTGGGGATGCCCCAGGAAGGCATCCCCTCTTTCGTCTTCAATCCATCGGTAACGTTACTTGGGGCTATATTTTTATTCACCACATGTTATGTGTTTTGCTTGGAGCGTCTTGTATCGTAGGAGTCTTTTATTTTTGTTGTGTCACAATCTTCCTTGCTTCACACCTAGAGAGAGAGACATGCACTCACCGTGATTTTGTCGAGCTTCACTTATATCCTTTGGGTAGACAATTCAGCTCACATGTGCTTCACTTATATCTTTTGAGCTAGTTGATTTTGCTCTATGTGCTTCACTTATATCTTTTAGAGCACAGAAGTGCGTGGCTTGGTAGTCGATCTATGCTATGAAAGTAGTCTCATAAGGGGTAGTTATCCAAAGGGATATGAAAACTTCCACCTTCATGTGCATTAAGTAGTTAGAGAAGTTTGATTCATCTCAATTAGTTTTGAGTTGTGGCTGTGGTAATATTGAAGTTATACTAGTAAGGTGTTGTGGATCTAGAAATACTTGTGTTGAAGTTAGTGATTCCCGTAGCATGCACATATGATGAACCGCTATGTGATGAAGTCTGAGCATGATTAGTCTATTGATTGTCATCCTTTGTGTGGCGGTCGGGATCGCGCGATGGTTTATACCTACCAACCCTTCCCCTAGGAGTATGCGTTGAATGCTTTGTTTCGGTTACTACTAAAACTTTTGTAACAAGTATATGAGTTCTTCATGACTAATGTTGAGTCCATGGTTTAGATGCACTTTCACCTTCCACCATCACTATCTTCTTTAGTGTCGTGCAACTTTCGCCGGTGCACAAAACCCACCACTAGCCTCCCTCAAAACAGCCACCATACCTACCTACTATGGCTTTTTCAAAGCAATTCCGAGATATATTGCCATGCAACTACCACCATGACATGTGCCACCACTTCTACATTGCCATTGCATGATCATAAGATAGCTAGCATGATGTTTCCATTGATGTCTATGCCATGCTAGATCATTGTCACGGTACACTACCGAAGGCATTCCATATAGAGTCATCACTGCTCTAAGTTTTGAGTTGTAAGTGTGAAGATCATCATTGATGGAGCATTGTCCCATGTGAGGAAATAGAAGAGCCCAAAGATGCCCACCAAAAAAAAAGAGGCCAAAGAGCCCACAAAAAAAATGAGAGAAAAATAGAGAAGGGACAATGCTACTATCTCCTTTCCACACTTGTGCTTATTGAGCACCATGATCTTCATGATTGAGAGTCTCTCATTTTGTCACCACCATATAGCTAGTGGAAAATTCTCATTATATAACTTGGCTTGTATATTCCAGTGATAGGCTTCCTCAAATTTGCCTTAGGTCTTCGTGAGCAAGCAAGTTGGATGCACAGCCACTAGTTTTCTTTACGAGCTTTCACATACTTTTAGCTCTAGTGCATCATTTGTATGGCAATCCCTACTCATTCACGTTGATATCTATTGATGAGCATCTCCGTAGCTCATTGATATGCCTAGTCAATGTGACCATCTTCTCCTTGTTTGTCTTGCAACCTCCACCACACTCCATTCCACTTATAGTGCTAAAACCATGGCTCACGCTCATGTATTGCGTGAGAGTTGAAAAAGTTTGAGAAAGTAAAAGTGTGAAAACAATTACTTGGCCAATACCGAGGTTGTGCATGATTTAAATTCGTTGTGCAAGGATGATAGAGCATAGCCAGACTATATGATTTTGTAGGGATAACTTTGTTTTGGCCTTGTTATTTTGAAAGTTCATGATTACCTTGCTAGTTTGCTTGAAGTATTACTGTATCCACGTCAATAGAAAACTATTGTTTTGAATCTAATGGATCTGAACGTTCACGTCACATAAGAGGAGTTACAAAGGACATCTATGCTAGGTATCATGAAAGCATCAAAAATTCATTCTTTATCACTTCCCTACTCGAGGACGAGCAGGAGTTAAGCTTGGGGATGCTTGATACGTCTCAAACATATCTATATTTTTTGATGGTTTCATGTTGTTATCTTGTCAACTTTGGATGTTTTATGTACCTTTTATATCTTTTTTGGGACTAACTTATTAATTCAGTGCCAAGTGCCAGTTCCTGTTTTTTCTGTGTTTTTGACTCTTTTTAGGTCTGATTTTGGAACGGAGTCCAAATGGAATAAAATCCCTGAAATATTTTTTTCCAAAACAGAAGAAGATCGAGGGACTTGAGGGCCAAGGCAGGAGAGCCACAGGGGGCCCACAAGCCCTGTAGCCGCCACCAGGGGGGCCTGCGGCTACCAAGCTTGTGGCCCCCATGGAGCTCCCCTGTCCTAGCTCTTTCGCCTATATATTACCTAAAATCCCAGAACAAATTAGGGCATCCACGAAAACACTTTTCCGCCGCCGCAAGCTTCCGTTTCCGCGAGATCTCATCTGGAGACCCTTCCCGGTGCCTTGCCGGAGGGGACTTTGGAGTTGGAGGGCTTCTAGATCAACATCATCGCCTCTCCAATGACTCGTGAGTTGTCCACTTCAGACCTACGGGTCCGTAGTTAGTAGCTAGATGGCTTATTCTCTCTCTTGGATCTTCAATACAAAGTTCTCCATGATCTTCATGGAGATCTATCCGATGTAATCCTCTTTGGCGGTGTGTTTGTCGAGATCCGATGAATTGTGGATTTGTGATCAGATTATCTATGAATTATATTTGTTTGGGTTGGTTCTGTTTCCCATGCCAACATGATCGCAGGAGGGATCTCTGGCACTAGAGTAAGCCGCGTCGCACATCCCTGCTGTGAAGGGAAGCTAAGGGAGCCTTGCCACCGAACCCTAGCCCCTGTGAAACAATCGATCACGGCGGGCGGTACGTCGATCGAAGCGCTACTCTCAATGTCCGAATGATGACGAGCGATGCAAACATCAGGCGCCAGGCCTGCTGCATGTTCCTGGCCATACACCGAGTTTTCACCAGCCTGACCTAGTCCATCTGCGGCCCAATCGATCCCAACAACAAATTCAAGCGCGTCTCTCTCACGGGAGCTCCTACCTGCCGCTCATTGCGGCAGGGAGCTCCAGCGCCGCATAGGGGGGCAACCCTAATGGGTCGGCCTAGTTTTATTTCTTTTTTCTGTTACCTTTTTCCTTTACTGTTATTTTTATTTTTTCAAGTTTTCTTCTTTTTACTTTCTTTTTTTATTTAAAGGAAAAACATTTTTCGAATTTAAAGAACAATTTTCAAAAAACATGAATAAATTTGAAAGCGTGAATATTTTTTGAATCTTGAGATCAAAATTTTGAAAAGGAGAACAATTTTGAAAAATTCGAAACAAATTTGAAAGCGGGAACACATTTTTCAAGCAAGCACATTTTTTGATTTTTGAGAACAAAATTGAAAAAAAAGAACATTAATAAAATCTGTACAAAATCGTTTTTCCAATTCCGGAATATTTTTTCAAATTATGGAACATTTTATAAAATTCCAGAAAAAGTTTCAAATTCCATAACATTTTTCCAAATTTCGGAACCTTTTTTCACATTCTGGAACATTTTCAAATTCGAGAACATTTTTTAAATTCGGAGCATTTTTTCAAATTCCAAAACAATTTTAAAATTCCAAAACATTTTTGAAATTTCGAAAATTCTTTTCAAATTCAGAATCATTTTTTCAAATTTCGGAACATTTTTCAAATTCCAAAGCATTTTTACAAATTCCAGAACATTTTCTCGAATTTCGGAACATTTTGTCAAATTCCTGAATATTTTTTTAAAAGTTCCGGAACATTTATAAAGGTCGGAAACATTTTTCAAATTGCTGAATATTTTTTAAAACTCCGAAATATTTTTGAAATCTCGAAACATTTTTGCAAATTCTGGAACATTTTTTCAAATTCCAAAACATTCTTTCAAATTCCGGAACATTTTGTAAAGTTCTGAAACATTTTTCAAATTCATTTTTTTCAAATTTCGGAACAGTTTTAAAATTCTGGAATATGTTTTCGAATTTCGTAACATTTTTTCAAATTTCGGAACATTTTCTCAAATTCCGAAACATTTATCAAATTTCAAAATATATTTTTTCAAATTCTAGAACATTTTTTCAAATTCCAAAACATTTTTCCAAATTCCGGAACATTTATTCATATTCCAAAACATTTTTTTCAAATTCCGGAACATTTTTTCAAATACCAAAACATTTTTTGAAAATCCAGAACATTTTTGAAACAAAAACAGGAAAAAGAAGAAACCAAAAAGTATAAAAAAGAAAAAAAAAGAAAAACTGGTTCAGGGAATATTCTAGAAAGTTCTCAAAACGAGAGAAAACCGGTTGGAAACCTGTAGAAGGTTTCCAAAACCGGGCACATGTGGGTTAGCCCATTCACCCCGCCCGTTCTGTGCGAAGCCTTGACACCACTTCACACAGAGCGGCAAATAGGATTTTCCCTCTGTGACGGCGCGGATTCCTGTCGACGCATCGACCGCTAGTGGCTACGGCAATGCCCCCTGTTGCCGCTCTTCTTTTCTTTCAACGAATTAGTGTTGTTTTCCAATTGTTAATGAAATCTAAAAGAGTTAGGGCAGGAAGATGCATCTTAGGTAGGGGACCCTTCCATGGCTTCACCGCAGACCGTGTCATTCTCCGGTGTACGACTCGTTGGGAAACCTCAACTTTATCGACACCATCTAGCCCTGCCCATGCAAGATCAGTGTTTGGCACTATAGCTTTAATGCATGACGCGGTCTGATCTTTCGAATATCCCACTCGTAGAGATTTGCAAACATAGTTAGAGGGAGTCAGAGAATATTTCCACCTCTGCTTGCGGGTGAGATCTTGATCATCTTCGTCTTCGTTTTCGTCAGGATTGGATCCAACGATTGCCCAAAACCGACTGCCCCATTGAAGCGGGTCCGCTTTGGCTGCCGGCGCCTTACCCATCGTTGATCTGCAAAGGACGTTGTGTTCGCCTCCATGCTCGCGAGCGCCAGACATGTCTCTTAAAAATGGGAGGTGTCACAATGGAGTCTAAGAAACATGGACAACAATATCGCACATATAGCAACAACCATAATTTAAGACAAGAAAATATCACAAAGGATGGCGTACTATTTGTTCGTTAGTACCTTTGCTGGAGCGACATTGTTGATATATTGTTGGTGCCAAAAATGCTGACTATGGTGAGTAGAGGCGTCTGACTTGAACGAAAGACGGCCCATGGTGACAAACATGAACACTAACGTAGAACGCTTCCGAAAACGTAATACGTTTTTTTCGAGTGCGGGTTCACAAGGAAGAATGGCTTTGGAGACTTGCTTTCCCATGTGTCAATGCATGCCGACGTTCAGGATGGATTAGACTATGTTGACAACCCAATTTGCAAGATGAGACAAAACCCTAGTTGTTGTTATGCATGGCCCGTAAAAGTATATATATGAGGACCAGAGGTGGTAGTATGCAGTGTTCACAATCTCAAAGTAACATGTTTTCCAGGCCATGAACTTACTGGACAAGTAAAGGATCAACTTCTCTCACCTACAAGGTCACACACCTGATTTTAACGAATCATTCATGTGCATGTTGCACGCCCGCGCCTAAGCCCAGCCAAGCGAGGTGAAGCGAGCGTGCACGTGCTATCTTCTCTTTTTCTCCTCAACAGATGATCTAGTGTGCCGGGAATAACCCCCTATATAAAGAGTCTCATTTCCTCCACTAGGGGGATTAAACTTTTCTTTTTTGACATGAATAATACACCCATTATTCATGGGACTATTGAGAATTCATAAATTGTACATGGGCGCCCATTATTTCTAACAACCCCCCGTCAAATCTCAAATATCCATTTAAGGATTTGCCTTTTTTAATTACTTTTTAATATTATTACCAATATTTGAGAGGAGACCGTTAAGTTGAAATTTTTCCTTGAGGTTTAAGCTACATCCATCCAGAACTTGACAACAAACTATGCCTTGAATTGCAAGTTTAGTGTGAACATGTTTCACTCAAACTCTTAATCATCACATGGCTGCCAGTAGGCTACCCCGTGGTTTGGAGTATATACGTCATACTCCCTCGTCTCTTGGTGAGCTTACCGGATATGACTCAAGTTTCATAACTGTGACGCTTATAGTCGAGGATCATATAGGTGCGTTCTTTCATGACATCTCCATAGGAAAACATCTTTTCTAATCATAGTCAATAGAACCACATTAAGGCATGTTACCAACCAACCTTAGAGATCTAAGACTTACAAACAATCTGTAAGCCTGATGCCAACCTTGATCAACACTCTGGGCGCATCAAAGGCATTAAGCTATCCATCAACGTCAACCTCAACCAGCTTCGAAATGGTCTGGATCATTCATCACCACCCGCTGATCCGTCCAAGGGCACTCCAACACCGCCACCATGTGCATAAGGGAGCGGAACAGCTGGACACGATGGGCACCGCACTGACACCGAGTTCCGGGGTCTGGACATAAACTCTATATCCCGCCTCTAGTTAGAGGTGTGCAACTTGACTAGTTCAATTCCCAATCTCCACTCAGTTTAATTGAATACTGATACGTCCATTTTGCATCATGCTTTCATGTTGATATTTATTGCTTTTTGGGCTTTTATATTACTTGTGGTACCATATTTATGCCTTTTCTCTCTAATTTACAAGGTTTATTTGAAGAGGGAGAATTCAGGCAGCTGGAATTCTGGACTGGAAAAGGAGCAAATCCTTGTCCACTATTCTGCACATCTCCAAATGCCCTGAAAAGTTACGTGGATTTTTTTGGGATTATATAAAAAATACTGGGCGAAAGAACTACCAAAGGGGGCTGCCAGGGCGCCACAAGCCCTGACACCGCCACCCCCTGGTGGCGGAGTGGGGGCTTGTGGGCTCCCTCACGGCCCACTAGCCCCCGTCTTTTGCTATATGAAGCGTCTTGGTCCAGAAAAAATCAAGAGGGGGCCTTTTCTTGGTTTCGCCGCCGCCACGAGGCGGAACTTGAGCAGATCCAATCTAGAGCTCTGGCAGGACGATCCTGCCGGGGATACTTCCCTCCCGGAGGGGGAAATCGCCGCCATCGTCATCACCAACACTCCTCTCGTCAGAGGGGAGGCATCTTCATCAACATCTTCATCAGCACCATCTCCTCTCCAATCCCTAGTTCATCTCTTGTAATCAATCTCCGTCTCATGACTCCGATTGGTACTTGTAAGGTTGCTAGTAGTGTTGATTACTCTTTGTAGTTGATGCTAGTTGGATTACTTGGTGGAAGAGTTTATGTTCAGATCCTTGATGCTATTCATTACACCTCTGATCATGATTATGATTATGTTTTGTGAGTAGTTACTTTTGTTCCTGAGGACATGGGATAAGTCATGCTGATAATAGTCATGTGAATTTGATATTCGTTCGGTATTTTGATATGTTGTATGTTGTCTTTTCCTCTAGTGGTGTTATGTGAACGTCGACTACATAACACTTCACCATATTTGGGCCTAGAGGAAGGCATTGGGAAGTAGTAAGTAGATGATGGGTTGCTGGAGTGACCGAAGCTTAAACCCCAGTCTATGCGTTGCTTCGTGAGGGGCTGATTTGGATCCACTAGTTTAATGCTATGGTTAGACTTTGTCTTAATTCTTCTTTTGTAGTTGCGGATGCTTGCAAGAGAGGTTAATCATAAGTGGGATGCTTGTCCAAGTAAGGGCAGTACCCAAGCGCCGGTCCACCCACATATCAAACTATCAAAGTAACGAACGCGAATCATACGAACATGATGAAACTAGCATGACAGAAATTCCCTTGTGTCCTCGGGAGCGTTTTTCCTCCTATAAGAATTTTTTCAGGCTTGTCCCTTTCTACAAAAGGGATTGGGCCACTTGCTGCACCGTTGCTACTACTTGTTAATTGTTACTTTTTGCTTGCTACATTTCACCTCGCTACACAATCACTTGTTACCGCTACTTTCAGTGCTTGCAGTTATTACCTTGCTGAAATCTGTTTATCAAAGCCTTCTGCTCCTCGTTGGGTTTGACACTCTTACTTATCGAAAGGACTACGATTGATCCCCTATACTTGTGGGTCATCAAATACCTGTGTCTGAATTCTTTTGATGGTTTTGGTTTGGGCCTTAGATTGAGTTGCCTCATTTTGACGGTGCCAATCCATAACTCTAGCAATCACGAAGTGAAGACTACTTCAAGCAATGGAATACACCACAATAGCTTTCGGTTTCCTATGTTTCTTCACTATTGAAGGGTGTTAAGCTATCCATTGACGACAACCTCGACGAGCTTCGAAATGGTGTGCATCATTCGTCTCAACCCGCCGATCCGTCCAAGGGCACTCCATCACCGCCACCGTGTGCATCAGGGAGCGGAAAAACTGGACACCACGGGCACCGCATTGACACCTAGATCCGGGGTCTGGGCATAAGCTCTATATCCGGCCTGTTGTCAGAGGTGGGGAACTCGACTAGTTCAATTCATGATCACCACTCAGTTCAATTGAGTACCTGTGTTTGAATTCTAATTATGTTTTTGGTTTGGGCCTGAGATTGAGTTGCCTCATTTGGACGGTGCCAATCTATAACTCTGGCAATCACGTAGTGAAGACTACTTCAAGCTATGGAATACACCACAATCACTTTCGATTTCCTATATTTCTTCACTATTTGAGGGTGTTAAGCTATCCATGAACGTCAACCTCGATGATCTTTGAAATGGTGTGGATCATTCGTCTCAACCCGCCGATCCGTCCAAGGGCACTCCAACACCGCCACCATGTGCATCAGGGAGCGGAACAACTGGAGACGATGGGCACTGCACTGACACCGAGATCCGAGGTCTGGGCATAAATTCTATATCCCGCCTGTGGTCAGAGGTGTGCAACTTGACCAGTTCAATTCGCGATATCCACTTAGTTCAATTTAATACCTGTGTCTGAATTGTATTGATGTTTTTGGTTTGGACCTCACATTGAGTTGCCTCATTTTGACGGTGTCAATCCATAACTCTGGCAATCACGTTGTGAAGAGTACTTCAACCTATGAAATACACCACAATCGATTTAGATTTCCTATGTTTCTTCGCTATTTGAGGGAGTTGTTGCCCATCGGCTGGAGTGTGTGTACCGATGAGTTCCTCACATTAACTGAGAGGTATTTTGCCGCCTACTAAAGTCCTGTTTTGGTCACAACCAACACCAAGCTATTTTGAGGATACAATTCAACATCAATTAGTAAATGGTGGAGGATTATGTTGAGTGATTCTCTTGTATGTATGACCAACTATCAACATATGAAAAATTTGCCAATATAGTGCACAATGTTAACGGGTTCATGGAAGGACTGAAACCTCCAGTGAGAATTGCATTTGGTATACAATAATCTGTTTATCTAGACACAACCTATGAATTAGCAATCCTTCATACATAATTGGGTTCTGTAATTAGTTTGAACACCTCCCCCATCTCCTCCCATAGGGCAACAACCTTGTCATTGCCTTTGCACTTGCTCCAACTACACTTGGTCGTCTTCCTCAAGACAAGCTATGTAGGCATGGCACTAAGAACAAATGGTGTGACCTACGTGCCTACTGCAAGGAAAAGGGAATTTATTTTACATGGTGAACATTGGGTTTGTGATCATGTTACGACCAACATGCGGTCCTTTCCGATCTGGGGTTCGAGGCCCCAAATAGGAAAGAAGCGCATCTAAGCGTTTCGCAAGCAAGTAAACATAGCACATAATAATAATTACAGTAGACAATCTGGGATTCAACTGTCTTCTTATTAATAATACAGAGTACAACGCAGATACAAACAAGGTAGTTCCGGTACGGACTACAATACAAGGGAAATGCTATGCTACCCGCTGCAGGCCCACCATCACGACCACGGCTCAGTCCTCTCGATAGTTCACGTAAAGGCGATCTGTCTCCTCGTCGTACTGCCACGCCAGCTGGGTGCTGTCGGGATCACCTGTCTCTGGGGTACCTGTACCTGCTGGGAGTTTCGGAGGAATCCGTGAGCCACGGGGACTCAGCAATCTAGGACCTTGGTGCCAAATCTAGTCACGTTATTTGGGTAAGGAAGGGATGAAGTGTTTCAGGCTGCTGCAACCTATGATTGAATAAGTGGCTAACTTACGCAAAAATGAAGTGAAAGTGGTCTACGCCAACGATCGAGAATACTTGATCAGAAAGTGATCCTGAACACCTACCTACGGCATTCATAACCCCACCGTGTTCCCAATCGAAGAGAGATCTCCGAAGGGACAGTCACGGTTACGCACACAGTTGGCATTTTTATTAGTTTATGTTTAAGTTCTCTAATACCGGATGTTAACAAAATATTCGAAGTTGCCACATAACCGCGGGCACGGCTTTCCGAAAGATTAAACCCTGCAGGGGTGCTCCAACTAGTCCATCACAAACGAACACAGGCCGCAAAGGCATCCTCTATCACGAATCTCGTGATCTTGTCGGATTCCTTAGAGGAAAACCTCAACTCTGGGGGAAACCAAAGCTTCACCGGGATTCCTATACGCAGGATATACCGCTAAGGTAAGGCACGACTAGCAGGACCTCCCGACGTGTCGACGACCCTGATAAGAGCCGCGTATCTCAGTCTCAGGACACGCCGGATGAGCGATGGTTACCACGCCAAAACATCGAGTTGCCCCGGGGAGCGTAATAAGCTGCTCTGGTTTGGACCAACACTCATGAGGAGCACTGGCCCGGGTTGTTGCTTAAATTCCTCGGGGTAGCTATTCCCTATGCAGATTATTATTAGGTGATTAGCAAATAATACCAATGTTGGGTCCTGCCGGACAAGCCTTAACACTACGCGATTTATCAAGGGGGTCCCCATAACAACCCCGAACGTGTTAGGAGCGATCATTATGGAATCAAACACCGGTAACCGGTAACAAAGGCGGCAATAACAGAACAAGACACCCGGCAAAAGGCTAGGCCTCCCGTCATTTACCAAGTATATAGTTACATTAATTAAATAACAGAATTTAATATATTGATATCAAGCTCATGTCAACACATGAGTTTAAAACACCTGCAACTAACAATGCTAACATTAGAAGCTGAGCAAGCCTACCTAGCCATACAAGTTTGCTAGGAAAGAGTTCAATGTATAGGCTCATGGCATATGAAGAGGCAATATATTTTTAGTGGTAGGCAGCGAGCAATTTGACATGGAATCGAAACTAACATAACAAGTCTAGAGATGGGATCAAGGTCATATCATCTTGCTTGTGATATCCTCAGCTTGGAATGGTTCTGGATCGTTCTGCACGTACTCTCCGGACTCCACGTATTCGTTCACCGCTCCCGGTGCTACCCAACATAAGAATAACAGCCAATGAACAGCAACACCACAAAATGCAACAATCACATGATGCATGAGATGAAAGTTGAGCATGCACCACTATTTCTATCACTAGCACAAGCAAAATAAACTACAGCAAGTTTCTGGACAGAACTTTGCACTAACTATTTGGACATGCATGGGAATTACATGAACAGATGCAGCTCGTCAAAACGGAGCAAAACCATATAAAGTACATTGCAAATGGAGCTACGGATCAACGGGAATCAACGATACAAGATATGAAGCTCTACGTGAAAGATTCAACACCACACACACAATTGGCACAAATCTGGTATTCCCAGGTTGCCAAGACATATATTAATCCAACATGAATGAAATGGAGCAAGGTAGAACACCACAACAACAATTAAGCACAAACTTTGAACAAAATGGCACAACTACATAATCTGCCAGTTTCTGCATCTTAGCTGTTTGGGAGCAACATGCAACATAGCTACAGGTCTTCAAATATGACAAATAATATATGTGCCTGTTGCCAACCAAGAACACTACAAGCCCCAGAAAGAATCACAGCAAAAGGAATTAAACTCTAGAAGATACAGGGCAACAAACTTGCCCAAAACCATCAGATCCCAGGGACTTAGTAAAAATTCCTACACCTGAGTTTCTGTTTCTGTTCTGAAGCTTTTTGACAGCAATCAAAACACAAGCTACTGGACTCCAAATGACTTGAAACTTGACAGTAAGCCTCACAAACATACCAGGTTCAAAATACTAGCACTGAACTAAGTCCAGTTCTCAACAGAATGACCAGCACATACTCATCTACAGGGGAAGAAAATGTTTCCAGCATTCCAGACTTAGTGAAATTTTCAGAGTTCAAAAATCTGGAATTTTCCAGCCACATGCCCACTTTGTCTAGGCATAGTTTGCACACACATGTCACCAAGAGGTGATTGACACCACTATGGTGTTGAGCACAAACCCCTACTACTAACACACAAAGATCCATGCCCTTGGGCTCCATCTATACCGTGGAATCAAAGACCAAACTTCCAACAAAATGTAAATGCAACTCCCTAAGGTATTATTCTAAGATGACAATCACATAGGAGAGTTTCATGTGCACAATGACAAAGTGACATGGGGGTTTGAACCCCATGTTTGTGTCATGCACATCAACAACACCCACACCCATATCACAATATCACTAGCATCAAGTACATCACAATATGACTCTATGCTAACAAGAGAGTATGCACCCCCCACATATGGGCATGTGATGGTACACACTCTCACATGCATTACTAGGATCATCCTAGGAATCATGTCATCCTCAAAGTGCAACCCCCACAACAATCTACCCTAACTTAACTAGGAATCCACACCTACACATGTTATGATGGCAATAAACACTAGAATAAGCTCACACACACAATTATATGTGGTGAGGGAGGGCACCCCTACATTCACACCAACTTGCACAAGGCCACCATCATGAGGACAACTAGCACCCACATGCACTAGCCTAGAAAGGCACACAAGTAAGATCACAAATATACACACACTTGCACACACATCACACCTCAAGCACCAACTCACAAGCACCTAGATCCACACCACTACTACCATCACAAATCTACTCCTACTCCTCCAACAAATAACATGGAAGGAAAGAAATACATAGGCCATAGTATTCCATTGAGGTAGACATGGAGTTGCACACATAGCCAGGAAAAACAACTGCAAAAACAGAAAGAAAAGATAAAAGAAAAAAACAATCTGGGGCTCACTGGGATTCGAACCCCAGATCCCCTAGTGCAACAACACCACGCATACCACTGCGCTGCTGCATTAGCTGTAGACAGGAGAAGGAAAAACGCAGGGTAAGGCTTGCCTGCAGGTCACTGAACCGAAAAAACAAAACAAACTAAAAAAGGTGCCGAGGGGGGGACTCGAACCCACGCCCTCCTACAGGCACATGCGATGACAGTGCTACTACTACCACCAGGCTACGGATCGACGTCTGGCTATAACAGGTAGGAAAAATCAGAAGAGCCCTCTCCACTACAGAGGAGAGCCCCGCCGGCGGCCGAACCAGAGAGAGCTGGCGGCACCTCTCTCGTCTACCTACGGCAGGGAGGACTCTCGGCGGGGGAAGTGTGAGCCTCAGGGATTCCATTCCCGAACTGAACATGGGAAAAGGACCTCGCTTGGCTTCCCTAAACTGCACCGGAGGTGCTGCTGCTGCTACTGCTAACGTTGGTAACCGGCTACTCCGGCAGGCATCGGGCTCTGTGCTGCTACGCATGCTACGCCGAGAGGGGGAGCGAAGGAAGGGCACCGCAGCTCACCTTGCTCACCGACGGGGACGATCGGAGAGGAAGGAGGGGGGAGCGAAGGCGATGCAGAGGAGGAGGTCGGCCGGGGAAGACGCGGACGTCGAGGAAGTCGAGGACGTCGACGTGTGGCTGCAGGAACGCGGCCTCCTCGGCCACCGCGTCTTCCTGGCGCTGCTGACGGGGCGAGGCGGTGACTCCTGCTGCCGCTACGAGCTCAGCGAGGTCCGAACCATGGCGGTATGCGGCTCCTATTCTGGCGGCGCGAGGGACGAGGGGAGGGAGAGACTAGCGCCCTAGGGTTGCGAGGAGGAGGTTGGCTCCTTATATAACCTCGGGAGGCACGCTCGGAGCCACCAGATCGAGGGGAAGGGAGATCGGGAGGTGGAGCTTTGGTCGTACAGGGTGACGTCGGGAGGAAGAAGAGAGGTATCACGTGGGCTGCTGCACTGCTCGAAGGGGTATGGGCCTGGAGAGAAACTGGGCCTCTCTGGGTGGGAGTGAGCCCACCAGAGAAGGAAAAAAAGAAAACAGCCTGGAGTTTCTTTCTAATTAGGTAGCAAAACCAGAGAAAGGAAAAAAAACCATCATGACTACTGCTGAAATAAAAATCAAAACAAAAATGCCCCTGGGCCTAAAAATACCTAAGCTTTTAAAATAAAATGCAAAAAGAATTTTATGGGGCATTTAAATAAATACCAAAACAGCGATTAATTACACTGTTTTGTGGTTTATATACACCCCCAAGGCCAAAATAAAACTCCACATCATCACATCGTCACCCCCATAATAACCTCTAAATACAAGACAATGTAAAACAGCTCTTGTGAAGATGGAATTTGAACAAGAGAAAAATAGGAGAGGAAAAGGGTTGAACTTTGCAATGAGCCTTGATAATCCCAAGAAACCACTCCCACACTCCACACACCATCTTCACACATGAAATCACAAAGTGACTAACCACAAGATCACCACCTTAATATAATACTAACACCACAAGAAATCATAGTGCAACAACTCAAGGTAAGGGCATGCCATGATATGCTTTGCATGCATGCATGAGAAGGAAATAAAAGGAACACACATGAAACCATGGTATCAACTTAAACATCATAACCTCTGACAAGGTGGTCCCACTTGAAGTAGGTCCAAAAAGGGAAGGTTCTACACTTGGGGCATTACAGATCATCAATGCAAACATGAAGTGAAACTTCATGTGGTGTAGGAAATGGTGTAGTTTCTACACGTGATACGTCTCCAACATATCTATAATTTTTTATTGTTCCATGCTATTATATTACTATTCTAGGATTCTTTTTAAGCATTTACTTGTCGATTTATATTATTTTGTAGCACTAACCTATCAACCAAGTGCCAAGTTGTAGTTGCTGTTTTCTGCTTGTTTTTGGCTTTTCAGGAATATTGCATCAAACGAATTCCAAATACCCCAAAACTTTTTGATGATTTTTTTCTGGACAAAAATAAGGCCTCGGAGCTTTGGAGGAAGACTGTACGACACACGAGGCAACTCCAGGCCAACAGGGCACACCCAAGGGGGGTGGCCGCGCCCTGATGGCTTGGGGCCACCTCCCAGCTCTCCAAGCCTCGTTCTCTTTGCTATAAATTCACATATATCCCAAAAACCCTAGAGAGTCTCCCGAAAACTTTTTTCACCGCCGCCGGTCCCTGTTCCACCATGCGTGCATCTAGAGCCCTGTTCCAGTGCCCTGCCGGAGGTGGGAACAATCACAGAGGGCCTGTGCATCAACCTTGTTGCTCCCATGGTGATGTGTGAGTAGTTCACGACAGACATACGGGTCCATAGTTAGTACCTAGATGGATATTGTAAGTGCATCTACTGCCCCTTAGTGTTTTTGGTGTATTGAAGAATTATGGGTTAAGGGACTAATACGTTTGTGAGTGTACACATGATCTATAAGTCACCGAGGAGTTTGAGTTATTCGAAGAATATCGACCCCTAAAATGAACGTCTCCAGCTGAAGAGTTTGATAATTCCTCGAAGACTTTGAATGCAAGGAAATTTGTGTGTCCTTGAAGATATCAATGCGAGGACTTTGAAGCGTGACTACTTTTGTTTTCTTAGTTTCACTTCCTTTCTTTTGAGTCATAGGAACACCATAACGTTAAAGGGGATCGAGGTAAAACTAAGGAAAAGTTTCCAACTGATGATCATCTCAAAGCCTACACATACCCAATCCTTCAAGTGAAGCCTTTAGAAATCTTTTATAGTTTAGTAAATTTCTTAAGTGACAGAGACAAAGATCTTATAGTCCCTAAGGAAATTTCTCTAACTAAGGTTTTAGGATTTCACCAGTGCGAATGACCTACAAGTGAGGAAAATGAGAGACAAGAGGACTTTCACAGCTTGAAGGTGTCGACCATTGCTACGCCGCGTGCTAGCTGTCCCCAAACCATATCGACATAACTGTCATATCATTGGGGCATTTATGTCAAATCATGTCGAGATTGCTCCCAAGATATAAATAGCCACCCCCATAACCACTAGCTGGTTGGCTTCTCCATGACAGAAACTGACACTTCTCATTTGAGAGGAACCCATTCCTCGCTGACTTTGAGAGAAAATCATAAGTGAGGAAAAACCCCAAAACCCCCCAAACATCCAAAACACCCAAAACAAAACCCCAAAACCCAGACTGATTGAGAATCACTGAAGAGATTTTTCATGTGTGTGGAACCGATGCTTGTTACCTTTGAAGACCGTGCATCTTCCAAACGGTTAGGCCTCCCTAGTCTAGAGCATCAAGCTGTAAATTGTGGATTGTCGGGTGACCGAGTTTGTGACGGTTTGGAAGTCTGCCCTGAAGACTTACCATGAGTGTTGAGCGAAGACTATGTGTTCTTAGCTCAAGGATAACACGGTAATGACTTAGTGTCCTGGGACTATGTGTCCTTTGGTTTAATACCAAGCTGCTCCATACTAGACGTATGACTGTCACAACAGTTGGAACTGGGTCATCAAATCACTGTCTTCTCCGAGTACCTCGTTCTATTTCATGAACCATTCTATTTCCTCATTTACGTGTTGATGAAATTGATCGTTACTATTTGAAGAATTTGACTGAAGACTTTCTCAATTTCCTCATCTCAAATTCTTCACTTCACTTGTTCTTCACCTACGTATCTTGATCATGCTACTCGCGCTAGGTGTTTGGTTAACTTCATCATGATGACCATGCTTTTGGCATGTTATGCTTATGTCTGAGTACTTATTCCGCTGCTATTCGTGACTTAGCAATTTCCTCACAAGGAAATTCCTCACTTGTGAATTCATAAAAATCAGCTATTCATCCCCTCTAGTCGATATAACACACTTTAAGTTGGTATCAGAGGAAGGTACTCCCTTGTTCTGTGTGGTTTTGGTTTAACCACCTAGAGTTTTAGTTATGTCGACCATAGTTATGATGATGGTCACTGAAGGCTATCCTACCTTTGAAGGGAAGGACTACCCCTACTCGAAGAACAAGATGTGCATGCATCTTGAAGCAATTGACAATGATCTCTGGTACGTTGTGGCAAGAGGTGTTCCCACTGTATATGAAGCTATCAACGCTGCTGATGTGAACAGATTCAAGCAATTCGACTCTCAAGCGAAGAATTTGATTTGTGGCCATCTCAGCAAATGTCAATATGGAAGAGTGAGTGCTTTGGGATCTGCAAAACTCATCTCGGACAGGATCTCCAAAGTCAACGAAGGAGTTTCTACTCAATGTGACTGGTTGATGTTCTTTGCAATTTCTTCAACCGCATCAAAAGACTTGATAGTGAAAATTTCTAGCAAACCTTCGATGTACTCACTGATATCTCCAATGAGCTATAGGCTCTTGGGGCCACTAACATCATCGACCATGAGCTTCTCTTGATTCTTCATTTGATACACTGGTTCTGCTGATTCAAGGGTGTTGGGACTACAAATTACTAGATCCTACTAATATTCTTGAGATACTCAATACTCATGAATTCCAATGAGTCGAGAAGAGAGATCTCTATGGGCCAAGTTATGGAAGATCTCATGCGTTGAAGGCAAAGGTTGTTTCCTCATCTGAAGAAGAAGAATTTGATTGCAGTCTTGGTGATCATGAAGAACTTGGTCAGGAACTTGCTATGCTTGTGAGGAATTCCATAAGTTCTCCAGATGGGTTTTGTTTGGCAAATCTTTAAGAAGAGATGTGAGGAAATCATAATCTTCATGTGAGGACTACAACAAAAGAACCTGCCATAAATGCAAGAAGTGTGGTCACTACATTGCTGATTGTCCTCACTTGGTAAAGGAATCAAAGAAGAAGTACTAGAAGGATGAAAGTTCTGATGACTCAAAGAAAAAGAAGAAATCTTCAAAATCCTCATCATCAAAGTCGTCATCGCGCAAGAAGAACAACTTTAGAAAGGCTCGGACTCTTATTGGCAATGAAATGGATTCTGAGGAAGAATTTGAGGAATGTGATGAAGAGGAAGGATCTGAGGAGGAGTCAGTGTATGGTGTGGCAAGTCTAGCCCTTACTACCGCATTTGTCAGCAAGTCCATCTTCGACCTCAAATAAAATAATAACGTCAACAACACTAATAACAATGATGACGACTTTGCTCCCACCAATTGCTTCATGTCAAAAGCTACCAGGGTACCCAAACATAATCCCTCTTCTAACTCAAGTGTGAGTGAACATGATGATTATCAGAAACCGAGTTACTACTGATACCTCTCTAACGTATCTATAATTTCTGCTTGTTCCATGATCTTTTGGGCCATATTGCAATATGTTTCGCAACACTTCTATATCATTTTACACATACTTGGACTAACCTACTAACTCAGTGCACCCAGTGCCAGTTTCTGTGTGCTGATGTCTTTTTTCTAGGGACTTTTACCCAAATTTCCAAAGTCCCAAAAATACCGAGAAAAATATATAAAAATCAGCGCGACGGAAGCTTCCAGATCACCAAAGATGGGCCAGAGGGGAGGCACCAGGCCTCCAAGCGGCTTGGTGGCTCGGTCTACCCCCCAGGTCACGCAGGGAGGTTGCCTGGGTGGGCCCCACCACCTCTGGTGCCCTCCTTTCGCCTATATTTACCCTTCCGATAGAAAACCCTCGTACCGTATCCAGAATCGCGAATTCCTGCACCATTCTGCCGCTGCAGCGCTTGTGAGATCGGGAGCGTTAGGAGACCTCTTCCCGGCACCCTGTCGGAGGGAGGATTTATCTCCGGGAGCTTCTCCACCACCATGGACGCTTCCCTCACATGCCGTGAGTAGTCCTCCTTGGACCATCAGTCCATGACTAGTAGCTATGTGATGTCTTCTCTCCAATCTTGTGCTTCAATGGTTAGTCCTTGTGAGCTACCCTACATGATCAAGGCATCTATGTAATCATCTTGTTGTTGCTATGCTAAGTTTGCTGGGATCCGATGGATTATGAGATTATGTTCAGATTGTTATGAGTTATATATTTTTTTGTTCTCCTTTTATATTATGTTATTTAGTGATTCATGCATGTTCTCCGTTACTTTTTTTTGCTTTGGCCAATTAGTAGATTGGAACTCCAAGAGGGAGCGTTATGCATGATTGTGGATTTATGCCTCCTGATGTCTAGCTTGAGTGAAAGAAACATGATACTAGGGGATGTGCTGTTGCCACCAGGGAGAAAACAACAGTGCTTGTAACCACCGTTGCAAGGATTGTTTTCCTTACGCAAAGTTCGTTAATGCAGTTGTCCGTTGCTTTGAGTTTACACTTTGGGTGGGTCTCACAACTTAATACCAGCGAGATGTTCTGAACAGATATCTCAAGGTGGATGATTAGTAAGTAGATGCTGATGAATAAACGGTCTACTTGATTTGGCGCATTGCCCATTAATTTTGAGCCTCTAACTATCAAGGAACATGATTAGCATTGTGGTGCATTTGTAACTGTGTCAATTGCCCAGCTGTAATTTGTTTACCTCACATAGTTGTTTATCGTCTTTTGGGAGAGAGACATCACTAGTGAACATCAAGAGACTCCGGTCCATATTTCCACCACTATTTACAACTCCACCATTTACTTCTTTATATACTTTTCCGTTGCTATCACCATTACTATTCCCGCTTGTGCTTCGGTCCTTTGCAAACTGCAAGGCCGGAGAGATTGACAACCTCTCTGTACTCGTTGGGAGCAAAGTTATTTTTGTGTGTGTAGGTGCTACTGCGTCAACAAACCTTCCCTGGCAACGGCGTCAGGAATCCTTCTGCTAAGGGCTACGCCTATAGGGACTTCCTTGGCAAATATGCAAAGGATTACCCCGCGGCATTGGAGCCTTGCGTTGGTGTTCCCTTGAAGAGGAAAGGGTGATGTAGCACAGCGGCGGTAAGTATTTCCCTCAGTTTGAGAACCAAGGTATTGATCCAGTAGGAGGATCGCGTCAAGTCACAAGTACCTCCACAAACACAAAGAGCTTGCACCCAACGCTATAAAGGGTTTGTCAATCCCTTATAGATTGTTTGCAAAGTGAGAACTGAAAGCAAAACGTAAACAATGCAAAGTAAAAGTGAAAGTGGAGATGATAGTTGTTTATAGACCCGGGGCCGTAGTGTTCACTAGTGGCTTCTGTCATGAAAGCAAGTAGACGGTGGGTGAACGAATTACTGTCAAGCAATTGATAGAACCACGCAAAGTCATGACGTTATCTATGGCAATGATCATATCTATAGGCATCATGTCCAAAACAAGTAGACCAATACTTTCTGCATCTACTACTATTACTCCACACGTCGACCGCTATCCAGCATGCATCTAGTGTATTAAGTGCATAAGAACAGAGTAACGCCTTAAGCAAGATGACATGATGTAGATGGACAATCTCAAATCTATGATGAAAGCCCATCTTGTTACCCTTGATGGCAACAACATGATGCGTGCCTTGCTTCCCCTTCTGTCACTGGGAAAGGTCACCGCACGGTATGAACCCAAAGCCAAGCACTTCTCCCATTGCAAGAATCATAGATCTAGTTGGACAAACAAAACCCAAGACTCGGAGAGACTTACAAGGATATCAAATCATGCATATAATAAATCAGCAAAGACTCAAATATAATTCATAGATAATCTGATCACAAATCCACAATTCATCAGATCTCGACAAACACACCGCCAAAGAGGATTACATCGGATAGATCTCCATGAAGATCATGGAGAACTTTGTATTGAAGATCCAAGAGAGAGAAGAAGTCATCTAGCTACTAACTACGGACCCGTAGGTCTGAAGTGGACTACTCACGAGTCATTGGAGAGGCGATGATGTTGATGTAGAAGCCCTCCAACTCCAAAGTCCCCTCCGATAGGGCACTAGAAAGGGTGTCCAGATGAGACCTCGCGGAAACGGAAGCTTGCGGTGGCGGAAAAGTGTTTTCGTGGATGCCCTTATTTTTTCTGGGATTTTAGGGAATATATAGGCGAAAGAGCTAGGGCAGGGGAGCTCTAGGGGGGCCACAAGCTTGGTAGCCGCGGGCCCCCCTGGTGGCGGCTACAGGGCTTGTGGCCCCCCTGTGGCTCTCCTGCCTTGGCCCTCAAGTCCCCTGATCTTCTTCTATTCTGTAAAAAATTATTTCGGGATTTTATTCCGTTTGGACTCCGTTCCAAAATCAGATCTGAAAAGAGTCAAAAACACAGAAAAAACAGGAACTGGCACTTGGCACTGAATTAATAAGTTAGTCCCAAAAAAGATATAAAAGGTACATAAAACATCCTTTGTAACTCCAAGCATAGATGTCCTTTGTAAAAAAGACGTATCAAGCAAAGATATAAAAAAGACGTATCAAGCATCCCCAAGCTTAATTCCTACTCGTCCTCGAGTAGGGAAGTGATAAAGAATGAATTTTTGATGCTTTCATGCTACCTAGCATAGATGTCCTTTGTAACTCCTCTTATGCACCGTGAATATTCAGATCCATTAAATTCAAAACAATAGTTTGCTATTGACGTTAAGACAATAATACTTCAAGCAAACTAGCAAGGTAATCATGAACTTTGAAAATAACAAGGCCAAAAGAAAGTTATCCCTACAAAATCATATAGTATGGCTATGCTCTATCATCCTTGCACAATGACTTTAAATCATGCACAACCTCGGTATTGGCCAAGTAATTGTTTTCACACTTTTACTTTCTCAAACTTTTTCAACTCTCACGCAATACATGAGCGTGAGCCATGGTTTTAGTACTATAAGTGGAATGGAGTGTGGTGGAGGTTGCAAGACAAACAAGGAGAAGATGGTCACATTAACTAGGCATATCAATGAGCTATGGAGATGCTCATCAAGAGATATCAATGTGAATCAGTAGGGATTGCCATACAAATGATGCACTAGATCTGAGAGTATGTGAAAGCTCTTAAAGAAAACTAGTGGGTGTGCATCCAACTTGCTTGCTCACGAAGACCTAAGGCAATTTTGAGGAAGCCTATCATTGGAATATACAAGCCAAGTTATATAATGAAAATTTCCCACTAGCTATATGGTGGTGAAAAAACGAGAGACTCTCAATCATGAAGATCATGGTGCTTAATAAGCACAAGTGTGGAAGGATAGTAGCATTGTCCCTTCTCTCTTTTTCTCTCATTTTTTTGGTGGGCTCTTTGGCCTCTTTTTTTAATATTTATTTTGGTGGGCATCTTTGGCCTCTTCTTGTATATGGGCTTCGCTGGCCTCTTTTATTTCCTCACATGGGACAATGGTCCATCAATGATGATCATCACACTTACAACTCAAAACTTAGAGCAATGATGACTCTATATGGAATGCTTTCGGTAGTGTACCGTGACAATGATCTAGCATGGCATAGACATTAATGGAAACATCATGCTAGCTATCTTACGATGATGCAATGGCAATGTAGAAGTGGTGGTAGATGTCATGGTTGTAGTTGCATGGCAATATATCTCGGAATAGATTTGATAAAGCCATAGTCGGTAGGTATGGTGGCTGTTTTGAGGGAGGCTAATGGTGGGTTTTGTGCACCGGTGAAAGTTGCACAACACTAAAGAACATAGTGATGGTGGAAGGTGAAAGTGCATCTAAACCATGGACTCAACATTAGTCATGAAGAACTCATATACTTGTTGCAAAAGTTTTAGTAGTAATCGAAACAAAGCATTCAACGCATACTCCTAGGGGAAGGGTTGGTAGGTATAAACCATCGCGCGATCCCGACCGCCACACAAAGGATGACAATCAATAGACTAATCATGCTCATACTTCATCACATAGCGGTTCACCATACGTGCATGCTACGGGAATCACTAACTTCAACACAAGTATTTCTAGATCCACAACACCTTACTAGTATAACTTCAATATTACCACAACCACAACTCAAAACTAATTGAGATGAATCAAACTTCTCTAACTACTCAATGCACATGAAGGTGGAAGTTTTCATATCCCTTTGGATAAATACCCCTTTTGAGACTAATTTCATAGCATAGATCAACTACCAAGCCACGCGCTTCCGTGCTCTAAAAAATTTAAGTGAAGCACATAGAGCAAAATCAACTAGCTCAAAAGATATAAGTGAAGCACATGTGAGCTGAATTGTCTACCCAAAGGATATAAGTGAAGCTCGACAAAATCACGGTGAGTGCATGTATCTCTCTCTATGTGTGCAGCAAGGAAGATTGTGACACAACAAAAATAAAAGACTCCTACGATACAAGACGCTCCAAGCAAAACACATAACATGTGGTGAATAAAAAGATAGCCCCAAGTAACGTTACCGATGGATTGAAGACGAAAGAGGGGATGCCTTCCTAGGCATCCCCAAGCTTAGGCTTTTACGGCATCCTTTAATCAACTTGGGGTGCCTTGGGCATCCCCAAACTTGAGCTCTTGCCACTCTTTATCTTTTTGTCCATAAGAACTTCACCCAAAACTTGAAAACTTCACAACACGAAACTTAAACAGAAACTCGTGATAACATTAGTATAAGAAAGGAAACCACCACTTCCTTAGGTACTGTAGCAAACTTAAATTCTACTTATGTTGATGTTGGGTTACTGTATTTTCAATCTTCCATGGCTAATACCCCCCGATACTATCCATAGTTTCATCAAAATAAGCAACCAACTAAAAAAAACAGAATATGTTAACAGCAGACGAGTCTGTAGCAATCTGTATACTTCGTATACTTCTGGTACTTCAAACATTCTGAAAAATTATGACAGTCTGAAGAATTTGCATAGCAATCAGGAGCAAAAAGAATCAACTCAAAAGCTCTTACAAAAAAAATGAAAATCATTTTCGTGAGCAGAAAGTTTCTGTCTTTTCCAGCATGACCAAACGATCATCCCCAAGACTAATCATAACGGTTTTACTTGGCACAAACACAAAAGAAACACAAAAAACACAATCATAACAGAATTATGAAAGTGTGGAAAACACAAAATAGAAACAAAAATGATAGAATCGTTGGGTTGCCTCCTAACAAGCGCTATTGTTTAACGCCCGTAGCTAGGCATAAGGTGATGGAATCACGTATAGTCATCTTTGGTGCTCAAACCATAAGTAGCCCTCATCATAGATTCGTAAGGCAATCTTATTTTATTTCTAGGAAAATTCTCCATGCCTTCTTTAGAGTAAATTGAAATCTAATATTCCCTTCCTTCATATCGATGATAGCACCAATAGTCCTTAGGAAAGGTCTACCAAGAATAATGGGACATGAAGGATTGCAATCTATGTCAAGCACAATGAAATCCATGGGTACATAGTTCTTATTTGCAACAATAAGAACATCATCGATCCTTCCCATGGGTTTCTTGACAGTAGAATCCGCAAGATGCAAATTAAGAGAACACTCTTCAATCTCATGAAAACCAAGAATATCACATAAAGTCTTTGGAATCACGGAAACACTAGCACCCAAATCACACAAAGCATTGCATTCATAGTTTTTTATTTTGATTTTTATAGTAGTTTTCTAGGTATAGAGACTTCTAGTTCGAGTTTCTCTTCAAGAGATTTCATCATAGCATCTACGATATGTGCGGTAAAGGCTTTGCTTTGGCTATAAGCATGTGGAGAATTTGCAATGGATTGCATCAAAGACATGCATTCAAACAAGGAGCAACTATCATAATTGAATTCCTTGAAATCCAAAGTGGGAGTTTCATTACTACCCAATATTTTGACTTCTTCTACTCCACTCTCCACACCTTTATCATCAAGATAGGTGGACTCCGAATCATTGGGGCGTTTTTCAACCAAAGTGGATTCATGTCCAGCCCCTTCATCAATAAGTTTGACACGCGAAAACAAAGATTCAAGAGGAGTCACACCCAGCACTTTAAGATCTTCGTGATTTGCATCACTAGAACGCACCCTTTTAAACCATTCATGCCTAGCGCGAATTTGGGCGGTTCTTTCTTTGCTCTCATTCATGGATACACGCATAGCTTTTAAGGTTTCATCCAAGTTGACCTTGGGAGGAGCACATCTAACTTTCAAAGCATCAATATCACAAGACATCCTACCAACGCTCTTAGCCAAATCGTCTATTTTGAGTAGTTTTTCCTCTATGGACGCATTGAAAATCTTTTGAGAGTTGATGAAATCTTTGATATTACTCTCTAAATCAGAGGGTAATTTGTTGTGATTTCCATAAGTGTTGTTGTAGGAATTGCCATAATTTTTAGAGGAGTTACTAGGGAAAGGCCTAAGAACATAGTTTCCTCTAAAAGCATTGTTGTTGCCAAAATTGTTCCTACCAACAAAATTAACGTCCAAACTAGCATTGCTACTCTCAATCAAAGAAGATAGTGGCATGTTATTAGGATCTAAAGGAGCATTTCTACTAGCAACCAAATTCATCAACTCGTCCATCTTAGCACTAAGCGAGTTAATTTCTTCTATAGCGTGTACCTTTTTGCTAGCAGGTGACCTTTCAGTGTGCTACTGAGAGTAGTTGGTCATGATATTGTCTAGGAGTTTTGTAGCTTCTCCTAACGTGATTTCCATGAGCGTTCCACCTGAGGCAGAGTCCAAGATATTGCAAGAAGCAAAATTTGAACCAGCGTAAAAGATTTGTATAATCATCCACAAACTCAAGCCATGAGCGGGACAATTTCTAATCATTAACTTCATCCTCTCCCAAGATTGTGCAACGTGTTCATGATCAAGTTGCTTGAAATTCATGATATCGTTACGTAGAGAGATAATCTTAGCCGGCGGAAAATACTTGGATATGTAAGCATCTTTGCACTTATTCCAAGAATCGATACTATTTTTAGGCAAAGAAGAAAACCAAGTTTTCGCATGATCTCGCAAAGAGAACGGAACAAGCTTCAACTTAACAACATCATTATCCACATCTTTCTTCTTTTGCATATCGCAAAGTTCAATGAAAGTATTGAGATGGGATGCGACATCTTCACTAGGAAGGCCCAAAAATTGCTCTTTCATAACAAGATTCAGCAAGGCAGCGTTGATTTCATATAATTCCGCACTAGTGGCGGGAGCAATTGGAGTACTAATAAAATCATTATTATTAGTATTCGAGAAGTCGCAAAGTTTGGTGTTTTCAGCCATGATGACTTCAACAAACCAACAAGAGAATAAGCAAGCAAGAAAACTGGCAAATGAAAACGGCAAAAGGCAAATAAAAACGGCAAAGGAAAAAGGCAAATGAAAACGGCAAATGTGAAGTGGCGGAGAGGAAAATGAGAGGCAATTGGAAAAAAGGTAAATGCAAGAGATGAGTTTGTGACACCTACTTGGATAGATCTTGACTTGATCTCTCCTCCCCGGCAACGGCGCCAGAAATCCTTCTACTACTGCGTCAACAGACCTTCCCTAGCAACGGCGCCAGGAATCCTTCTGCTACGGGCTACGCCTATAGGGACTTCCTTGGTAAATATGCAAAGGATTTCCCGCGGCCTTCGAGCCTTGCGTTGGTTTTCCCTTGAAGAGGAAAGGGTGATGTAGCACAGCGGCGGTAAGTATTTCCCTCAGTTTGAGAACCAAGGTATCGATCCAGTAGGAGGATCACGTCAAGTCACAAGTACCTCCACAAACACAAAGAGCTTGCACCCAACGCTATGAAGGGGTTGTCAATCCCTTATAGATTGTTTGCAAAGTGAGAACTGAAAGCAAAAAGTAAACAAAGCAAAGTAAAAGTGGAAGTGGAGACGGTAGTTGTGAATAGACCCGGGGGCCTTAGTGTTCACTAGTGGCTTCTCTCATGAAAGCAAATAGACGGTGGGTGAACGAATTACGGTCGAGCAATTGATAGAACCGCGCAAAGTCATGACTTTATCTATGGCAATGATCATATCTATAGGCATCACATCCAAAACAAGTAGACTGATACTTTCTGCATCTACTACTATTACTCCACACGTCGACCGCTATCCAGCATGGATCTAGTGTATTAAGTTCATAAGAACAGAGTAACGCCTTAAGCAAGATGACATGATGTAGATGGACAATCTCAAATCTATGATGAAAGCCCATCTTGTTACCCTTGATGGCAACAACATGATGCGTGCCTTGCTGCCCCTTCTGTCATTGGGAAAGGTCACCGCACGGTATGAACCTAAAACCAAGCACTTCTCCCATTGCAAGAATCATAAATCTAGTTGGCCAAACAAAACCTAAGACTCGGAGAGACTTACAAGGATATCAAATCATGCATATAAGCAATCAGCAAAGACTCAAATATAATTCATAGATAATATGATCACAAATCCACAATTCATCGGATCTCGACAAACACACCGCCAAAGAGGATTACATCGAATAGATCTTCGTGAAAATCATGGAGAACTTTGTATTGAAGATCCAAGAGAGAGAAGAAGTCATCTAGCTACTAAGTACGGACCCGTAGGTCTGAAGTGGACTACTCACGAGTCATTGGAGAGGCGATGATGTTGATGTAGAAGCCCTCCAACTCGAAAGTCCCCTCCGGCAGGGCACCGAGAAGGGTCTCCAGATGAGATCTCGCAGAAACGGAAGCTTGCGGCGGCGGAAAAGTGTTTTCGTGGATGCCCTAATTTTTTCTGGGATTTTAGGGAATATATAGGCGAAAGAGCTAGGGCAGGGGAGCTCAAGGGGGGGCACAAGCTTTGTAGCCGCGGGCCCCCTGGTGGTGGCTACATGGCTTGTGGGCCCCCTGTGGCTCTCCTGCCTTGGCCCTCAAGTCCCCCAATCTTCTTCTGTTCTAGAAAAAATTATTTCGGGGATTTTATTCCATTTGGACTCCGTTCCAAAATCAGATCTGAAAAGAGTCAAAAACATGGAAAAAACAGGAACTGGCACTTCGCACTGAATTAATAAGTTAGTCCCAAAAAAGATATAAAAGGTACATAAAACATCCAAAGTTGACAAGATAACATCATGAAACCATCAAAAATTATAGATACGTTTGAGACGTATCAGTAGGTCCACGTCTTGTGCTAGCGCCAGAGTAGCGGACACCTACTTGTTGAACCTCGGAGTCCTCCTGGTTCGATAAGCCTTACAGTCTTCGTGTAAGGGAAACTTGCTGGTGACTACATCTCAACCTTGCACTTGGGATAACCAACGAGGGGGCGAGAAGCATATACATTCACTCGTCATCAACTACAAACTTGCTAATATTTCCACTAAGCAACAAAAAGCTATTAAAAAGCGTCACAAACTGCTAGACAAAAGCGATGACCCGTTGAACAACGAAATGGATCGGACCCAAACCCTGAATGATGATGTTTGAAGCACTACTAGGGAAAACCTTATACACAGAACCTTAGCAGTAGCGCTGTATAAAAGGCAGGGCTACTGCTACATATCAGTAACGCGCGTCCAGTACACGCGCTACTGCTAACTACTTAGGAGTAGCGAGGCTTTAGGAAACATGCTACTACTAATATTGCCCCACCGGTGCCGCCAGGCTAGATTTAGTAGTAGCACGCCTCAGATAACAGGCGCTACTGCTAACAGAATAGTAGTAGCGCATGTTTCCGACACACGCTAGTGCTAAGTGGGGCGTGCACTTAATTACCGTCTTTGCCCCTACACGCCCCTCTATCTCACTCTCTCCCTCTCCACACTCCGCATCGCCGCCATCGCCCCTTGCTCCCTCCCTCTCCACTCTGTACCGCCGCCCCTCCTCTCACTCCCTTGCTCTCCCCTCCTCACTCTCTCCCTCTCCACTCTACGCCACCGCCGCAGGTCCTCCCCGGCGTCCTCGCCCCTGACCCCGACCTCGACCCCGACGACCTCGACCCTAGCGCCGACCCCGACCTCGACCCCAGCGAGCTTGAACCCTGCCCCGACCCCGATACCGACCCCGGCCTCTGGTACGCTGCATGTATAGTATTAAAACCAGTTATTTGAAAACTCTCTTTGCAGGGCAAGTCACTAAACAAGAAAATGTATATGAGTTCATGGATAAAGCTTTGCGGCATGGTATTTTCCAAATTAAGAACAAAATTAAGTATAATATTTTTATGAAAATTATGTTCTCAAGTAGTACTCTTTGAGGCCGAATGGTTGGATTTTTTCTCATTATCTACCTAGTGCAACTCTAATAGGATCTTAATTACTTATAGTTGTAGGCCTAGTGCAGCTGAGATAAATAAAGGACTTCAAAATCATAATTAAGTGAAAAATGAAGAATTTAAATGCTAGACAAACTTATGAATATGCATGGCCTACAGCTAATCCACAAACTCAGTGGTTGCAAGCGTACTCTCATAGTGACCGTTAAATTAGTTTCTCGAAAAATTAGTAACCGTTGAATTTACTATCCCTTGCTAATCATCTATCATGGAGACCAATGATTTTTATATCCATTTCTTATTGTATATTTGCTTGAAGAGGTGTCATACTTGGAAGTGAGAAAAATGGGTTTGTTAGTGCTAGCTAAATTCAAATCAGATGATTGTTTTACAAATGATTACTTGAAAGTAAAACATTAAACGATAACAAAAATTTCTCATAGGAATCTGTCTCAACGTCGATGATGCACGGCCCGCATCCTCGTCGTCGAGTGGTCGATGAGAGCCTGCTTGATGGGACAAATGTCTGGGACTGCGCTCCATCGGGCTAGCACTGGGACGTGCCACCTTCTGGGGCGCGCACCATGGTGAGGAATCCGGGTCTCGTCGTCGACCCGGAGCTTCTTTGGTGGCGGTCGTGTGGGACACTATCGATGCGGAGGGAGCCGACAACCACAGAGGTGGTACGTCGCCGTGTCAGGGAGGAGGATGAGCATGCCCGTCGCTACAAGGCTGCATTGGATGCCAGGTTCTCCAATACCCGGTAGGTTCTTCAGGGACATCACTCTAGCTTTGATCCAGTGATGGTTCCTTATCTTCGGGTTGCCACCGCCTGCGCCATGAGACGTTAAATGGATTTGTATTAGTGATATTATATGATAATATTCGAGATGTATTAGTGATAATATTCGATGTTGCATTAACTGGATTATTTGAGATGATGTATTAGTGATATTATATGATATTATTCGAGAGTTTTTAGTAGAAAGATTAGGTACTTTCGGTATCTCATTGCTCCTTGTGTGACTTTCATGTGTGTTTTTTTTGGAAATGTGCGTATGTTATTGCATGGAACACCTCCTAGTGCATATGTTTTGCCGGAATGTTGATTCATTTCCGTTGTGGCAAATTTCACGCGCTCAATTTGTCTTATTTGAATAGTGATCTTGCCGAATTTTGGAGTCATGAACATAGGAAATGTATGACGATGATAGGATCCCTTAGTGTGATTACTGCGGCGATGATCGGGGTTTGTGCGATAAGCAACCTCACCTGCGAGACGACACGTTCTACACCATCAAGCTTGACGACACCTTTGATGTTTGTGTGGTAGGCAACAATGACAAGTATTTTTTGCAATTAAGCAAGACTTTTGTTTCTCTGCTTCAACATGTAATTTCTGTTTTATACAATTCAACTAGTTCCTCCCTTGCCATGCAAGAAGGTATGTGTTGGAGAGGCTCGGTTTCGAAGACCATGAGTGTATGGAGACGAGGAGAGCTAACCTCAGGACTAAACAGGGTCGCATATTTCTGATCAAAGTAATGAATGCAGTAAATAACACAAAATTAGGTTTCTCAAATTGGGAAGCTCTTTGCAAGGCATATGAATTTCAGTGTGGAATGGAAATAACCTTCGATCTTCGTCCTGAAGATCATATCGAAGGTAACATCGACATTTGGGTGTATGTCGATATACTTCCTATTTTACCTCCATGTGAGTTTGTCAAGTAATTTGCATTCTATATTTAAAAATAGTTGGTGTTCATACATACTAAATTTGTTAAATTATAATTTACAACTTGTTTCATTTCTTCAAGTGAATTAGGAAATTAATTGACACTACACACTACACTTATGGATCACCTCTAACTTGGGAGGAGAATGATGTTCTTATCTACTTTATTGGTAGTGTCTTGGTTGGTAGGGAGAACTTCCCGTATAATTTGGTAACTGGCCCAAATTATACATTTTACAAGCCATTAGTGCTTAGGTTCAGGGCGGATGACATTCGCTGAAATATCTTGGTCAGAGTTTGCTAATTAAGTACACTCTACTATTGCATAAATGATGTTGATTACATTGCTAACTAGATTAATATTATCTTCTTCAACAACAACTGCCAAATTTTGTAGTGTCTCTGTTTGATGCACATTAAAGGTCATATGACAATTAAAAGCCCACTGAGGGCTTAGTTCGATGCTCCATACTCGACTGAGCGCAAATAAAAAATGCTCCAAATTGAAGCATGGAGAGAAATAAAGAAGGATCACAGGCCACAAGTTGCAGACCGTTGGATCTCTGTGCTTCATCAAGGAGACATAGGTGTTATTCTGTTTTATGACATTTTACCTAGGAGAGAGGACTAGGTCCTATAAGAGAGAAGTTTTTCTGGTTTATATTAACTTGGCATGATGGATTAAGATGATGATTATTATGATGTTTTTCTGTTTTACGAGATTTTAACTTAGTATGATTGAGATGATGATGAGTTGTTAAATGAGTAATATGATGATGAGTTATATGTCATATATTTGATTAAAGTGGATGGATCCAAGTGACCTAGTTGAATTAGAGGAAAATATGACGTTGCGATTGGCAACATCATATTTTCTTATAATCAACATGATCACTTACATCCATCCACTTTAATCTAAATGTAGTTTCTCGCACAATAATTATTGATGTTGTATATTAATATGTGTAACCGTGTGTAAATACAATATATATAAGATAATATGTGCGTTTACTAGTGGCGCGGGTTATAAAAGCACGCTATTGATAACTCGGTTAACAGTAGCGCTGTCTAAGGGGCAGTACTGCTAAACTTTAGCAGTAGCGCCGGGCAAACGGCGCTACTGCTAAAAGTTAGTTGTAGCGCCATAGTAGTAGTGCGGGCACCCGTGCTACTGATAGTTCAAAAACCTATGCTATTGCTAGGGTTTTCCCTAGTAGTGAAGTCTTAGTCTTCCAGAACGTCTTGACACTCTCTTGGATGGTCATGAGAAACTTTCTTATGAATATCTTCAAAGAAAGAAAGATCTTGAGAAACTAAGAGCGTCTCATGATGGTCTTCGAAGCGAAAATGGTTCTTTGCTTGCTCAATGATACGTCCCAAACGTATCTATAATTTCTGTTTGTTCCATGCTCTTTTGGGTGACATTGCTATGTGTTTTGCTACACTTTCATACCTTTTTCACATATTTGGACTAACCTACTAGCTCAGTGCACCCAGTGCCACTTTCTGTCTGCTGATGTCTTTTAATTGCAGGGACTTTACCCCAATTTTCAGAGCCCGAAAAATCCCAAGAAAAATATATAAAAATCAGCGTGACGGAAGCTTCAGGAAGCACCAAGGTGGGCCAGAGGGGAGCCAGGCCTCGCCCAGGCGGCCACCTAGCGCGGGCCCCCTAATGGCAACGCCACCACGTCGCGTGGGTGGCGGATCCACCCCCTGGCGCCCTCCTTTGGCCTATATTTACTTCCCGAAGCGAAATCCCTAAAGATATATCCCACATCGCGAATTTCACCACTGTTCCACCGCCATAGCGCTTCTGAGATCGGGAGCGCCAGGAGACCTCTTCCCGGAACCCTGCGGGAGCGAGGATTGACCTCCGGGATCTTCTCCACCACCCTGGATGCTTCCCGGACGTGTCGTGAGTAGTCCTCCTTGGACCATGGGTCCATGACGAGTATCTATGTGATGTCTTCTCTCCAATCTTGTGCTTCAATGCTAAGCCCTTGTGAGTTGTCCTACATGATCAAGGCATCTATGTAATTTACCTCATGTTGCTATGCCGAGTTTGCTAGGATCCGATGGATTATGAGATTAGGTTCAGATTGTGATGAGTTATATATTTGGTTCTTCTTTTATATTTTGTTCTTGAGTAATTCATGCATGTTCTCCGTTGCTTTTTATTGCTTTGGTCAAGTAGTAGATTATAACTCCAAGAGGGAGCGTTATGCACGATTGTGGGTTCATGCCCCTGATGTCTAGCTTGAGTGACAGAAACATGAGACGAGGGGATGTGCTATTGCCACCAGGGAGAAAATAACGGTGCTTGTAATCACAGTTCCAAGGATTGTTTCCCTTACACAAAGTTTGTTAATGCAGTTGTACATTGCTTTGAGTTTACACTCTGGGTGGGGCATGCAACTTAATACCAACAAGATGTTCTGGATAGATATCTCAAGGTGTATGATTAGTGAGTAGATGTTGATGGATAAACGGTCTACTTGTCTTGGCGTACTGCCCATACTTATGAGCCTCTAACTTTCTTGTAGCATGATTAGCATTGCGGTGCGTTTATATTTCTCTCAATTACGTAGCTGTAATTTGTTTACCCAGCATAGTTGTTTATTGTCTTTTGGGAGAGAGACATCACTAGTGAAGATCATGGGACTCTGGTCCATATTTCCACCATTGTTTACACCTCTACCGTTTATTGATTTTATTTACTTTTCCGTTGCAATCACGATCGCTATTCCCGCTTGTGTTTGATCCTTTGCAAACGACAAGGTCGGAGAGATTGAGAACCTCTCTGAACTCGGTGGGAGCAAAGTTATTTGTTGTGTGCGCAGTTCCATGTCTTCTTCTAGCGCCATAGCAGCAGACACCTACTTGTCCGTCCTTGGAGTCCTCCTGGTTCGATAACCCTTACAGTCCCCGTTTAAGCGAAATCTGCTGCTGACTACATCTCAACCTTCCACTTGGGGTAACCAACGAGGGGCGAGGAGTATAGTTCCATCAACTTGTCATCAATCAAATTTCTGGCACCGTTGCCGGGGACTCCAGTCTTCAAGATAGGGGAGTTGCACACTATCTTTTACCTTTGCTTTTTAGTTTTGTTAGTTTGCTTTAGAGTCTTATACTAAAAACCACAGAAAAATTGTTGCTTTGTTCTTGCTTGTTGCTGCTGCTATGGGTTCCACTGAGAACACCAAGTTGTGTGACTTCACTAGTCACAACAACAATGTCTTTATCTGCACTCCTATTGTGGCTCCCGCCACTGAGGCGACTTCCTATGAGATTAAACCTGCTTTACTGAACCTTGTTATGAAAGATAAATTCTCCGGTGCTGGAGATGTTGCTGCTTTGCACTTGAATAATTTTGTTGAGCTTTGTGATATGCAAAAGTACAAAGAAGTAGATGGTTATATTGTTAAACTTAAGCTTTTTCCTTTCTCCTTGAGAGGAGGAGCTAAAGTGTGGCTTCAATCTTTGCCTAGGAATAACATAGATTCTTGGGATAAGTGCAAGGATGCTTTTATTGCGAAGTATTACCTGCCTGCTAAGATTATCCACTTGAGAAGTAACATTATGAATATTAGGCAGCTGGATAATGAACACGTTGCCCAAGCTTGGGAACGTATGAAATCTCTTGTTAAGAATTTCCCTACACATGACTTGACTACTTGGATGGTTATCCTGACTTTATATGCAGGATTGAACTTTACCTCGCGGAATATGTTGGACTCGACCGTGGGAGGAACCTTTATGTCAACTACACTTGGTGTTGCCACTAAGCTATTGGACGAGATGATGCAAAATTATTCTCAATGGCACACCAAGAGAGCTCCAATAGGTAGGAAGGTAAACTCTGCTGACGAGATCTCCTCCCTTAATGATAAGGTTGACATGATCATGTCTTTACTTACTAAGCAAGCTCCTATTTATCCTCATGATGTTCCTTTAAATTCTTTGGTTGCTCAAGAAAGAGAGCAAGTTGATGTTAATTTTATCTCTAGGAACAACTTTAATAATAATGGTTATAGGAGTAATTTTGGTAGAAATCCTAGACCATTCCTATCCAACAACTATGGGAACAACACCATTTATCCTAGCACCAAATACTCCACTTCTGAGTTAGAGAGCATGCTTAAGGACTTTATCACTTCTCAAAAAGCCTTGAACAAGAGTGTAGAAGCGAAATTAGAAAAATTAGATATTCTCTCTTTGAAGGTAGACAACATAGCTCATGATGTAGAGATGCTTAAAATTAGAACTTCCCCCTTGAGGAAAGGAAAACAAAACCATGAATGCTATCCAAGTCCAAATCAATGAGAACATTGGAATGCTAGCCAAACTTAAGAATAGATGGGTGATGACCAACAAGTATAGGGGATCAATCGTAGTCCTTTCGATAAGTAAGAGTGTCGAACCCAACGAGGAGCAGAAGGCTCTGATAAACGGATTTCAGCAAGGTAATAACTGCAAGCACTGAAAGTAGCGGTAACAAGTGATTGTGTAGCAAGGTGAAACATAGCAAGCAAAGAGTAACAAGTAACAAGTAGTAGCAACGGTGCAGCAAGTGGCCCAATCCCTTTTGTAGGAAGGGACAAGCCTGAACAAAGTCTTATAGGAGGAAAAACGCTCCCGAGGACACACGGGAATTTCTGTCATGCTAGTTTCATCATGTTCATATGATTCGCGTTCGTTACTTTGATAGTTTGATATGTGGGTGGACCGGCACTTGGTTACTGCCCTTACTTGGACAAGCATCCCACTTATGATTAACCTCTCTCGCAAGCATCTGCAACTACAAAAGAAGAATTAAGACAAAGTCTAACCATAGCATTAAAGTAGTGGATCCAAATCAGCCCCTCACGAAGCAACGCATAAACTGGGGTTTAAGCTTCTGTCACTCCAGCAACTCATCATCTACTTACTCCTTCCCAATGCCTTCCTATAGGCCCAAATATGGTGAAGTGTTATGTAGTCGACGTTCACATAACACCACTAGAGGAAAAACAACATACATCATATCAGAATACCGAACGAATATCAAATTCACATGACTATTATCAGCATGACTTATCCCATGTCCTCAGGAACAAAAGTAACTACTCACAAGACATAATCGTAATCATGACCAGAGGTGTAATGAATAGCATCAAGGATCTGAACATAAACTCTTCCACCAAGTAATCCAACAAGCATCAACTACAAAGAGTAATCGACACTACTAGCAACCTTACAAGTACCAATCTGAGTTGCGAGACGAAGATTGGTTACAAGAGATCAACTAGGGATTGGAGAGGAGATGGTGCTGATGAAGATGTTGATGAAGATGCCTCCCCTCCGACGAGAGGAGTGTTGTTGATGACGATGGCGACGATTTCCCCCTCCGGGAGGGAAATTTCCCCGGCAGGATCGTCCTGCCGGAGCTCTAGATTGGATCTGCTCAAGTTCCGCCCCGTGGCGGCGGCGAAACCACGAAAAAGGTCCCGTATGATTTTTTCCAGGTCAGGACGCATCATATAGCAAAAGAGGGGGGCTAGTGGGCCAGTGGGCTGCCCTCAAGCCTGCCCTACGCCACCAGGGGTGTGGTTGCGGTGGGCAAGCTTGTGGGGCCCTGGTGGCGCCCCTCCGGTAGTTCTTTCGCCCAGTATTTTTAATATATTCCTGAAAAAATCCACGTAAATTTTCAGGGCATTTAGAGATGTGCAGAATAGTGGACTAGGATTTGCTCCTTCTCCAGTCCATAATTCCAGCTGCGTGAATTCTCCTTCTTCAAATAATCCTTGCAAAAATAAGAGATAAAAGACATAAATATGGTACCACAAGTAATATAATAGCCCAAAAAGCAATAAATATCAACATGAAAGCATGATGCAAAATGGACGTATCAACTCCCCCAAGCTTAGACCTCGCTTGTCCTCAAGAGAAAACCAAGTTCCATAAACATGTACACATGTTTGGGGACGAAGGTGTCGATAAAACATAATACGGACATGAGGGCATCATGATCACACATAGAACAACAATATATCATAACGATTCTTATGGGAAAGTAGCAATTCCTTCACAAAGCAAAACATGAAGCAAAAACCTTGCCGAGAAGTAACCAATAATAATCCATAGTCATTGAAGCAATTGCAATTTATCACAACATCTGAAAGAGTCAAATAAGAGCTTGTAAGGCAAACCCACATACTCAATCATCTCTTTTGTTTTCCACAATTGTTACAACTCACGTGGTACTCAAGGTGTCAAAGTTTCAGCTGGACACAGAGGAAGATAGGGGCTTATAGTTTTGCCTCCCAACGGTTTACCTCAAGGATAAAGTCAACAACAATGAAGCATGAGTACTCAACTCCAAGTTGATATATGAATATAGATCTTTCCCAAGCATGTGACGGTAGCCAAGACAAAGGCAAAAAAGGGAATTGGTGATGATCACCATGACGCTTACAAGGGTAAAAAGTAAAGGTACAAGATAGACCCTTCGTAGAGGGAAGCAGAGGTTGTCATGCGCTTTTGAGGTTTGAATGCGTGTTATATTAGTGCGGAGGAACGTCACTTTATATTGCCTCCTGTGATAAAGAACTTTATTATGCAGTCTATCGCTTTTATGTCTTCCTCATCACAGGTTCGTACAAAGCTTATTTTCCACACACTAATAGATCAAACATATTAGAGAGCAATTTTTATTGCTTGCACCGATGACAATTTACTTGAAGGATCTTATTCAATCCATAGGTAGGTATGGTGGACTCTCATGGCAAAACTGGTTTGGAGGTTTATGGATGCACAAGTAGTATCTCTACTTGGTGCGGGAGTTTTGGCTAATATGAGGTGGTAGCAATCGTCACATGCTAAGGGATCTCTAATCATATAACATTGTTTGGAACCAAGCAAACACAATTCATTATATCGTCTTCCTTGTCCAACATCTACTCCTAGGCATGTAATAGTTTGGTGAGTGCTCACAATTGTAAAAAAGTGTCTAAGATTATATATCTATATGTGAACCTCTCTTTCCTTATTACTTCTTATTAATTGCAACAATGACTGAGGTCTATGTTAATTTATTCTCAACAAGTTTCAATCATCATACTTGTCATATGTGAAGTTATCACTTTCCATAAGATCGTCTCATGATCTTTCATGCTATCGTTCTTTTCATACTTTTTTATCATGGCACAATGCAAAGCCCTTGACTAAGACACTCTTTATTATGTAGCTCGTAAGCTCGAATACATTGGGGGAGAGACAAAAGCAAAAGACTCAAACTAAAAACTAAAGACTTATTCCTCTAAAAGAAGAAATAAAAACTGAAAAGGAAAGAACTAAAACAAAGGTAAAAGCAAAAGATATAAAGGTGATACGATACCAGGGCAACTCCCCCAAGCTTGGCAGAAGCCAAGGGGATTGCCCATACCAATGCTTAGTTGTCTTCCTTTGGTGGTGATGGTGGTGTTGTTGGTGTAGTCTGATCCTCCGTCTTCCAAGGCATAGGTGCTCCATCATGGCAAGATGAACAAGTCGCCGGAGTCCTCAAATCTGCAGCCAACCTTATTGATTTAAATCTGTACTCATACTCACAGTTTTGATTCTGCAGGTCATATATCTGGCCCTGAAGTTGGTCAACCCTATCGTAAAGCCTGGAGAGGTGTTTCCTAATATCAATGGCATCCATCTTGTGATTGCTAGTGAACTCCGTGATCATCGTGTGGTTGGCGTTGAGTCCATGCTCAACCATCCCTTGGCACATGAAGACTTGTTGCTCCATTGCTTCGAGCCTCGTCTCCACGCTTCCGGTCTTCTTAGGCCCCTCAACATCACGGATGTGCAGCATCCCCTCGCTCATCTTGATAGATTGAGGGTGTTTCAGCACTTCCATGAGGTAGGGATTGATGACCATCTCGAAGATCTTGTCCTTACCAGCGTTTGGGGAAGTCATGATGATCTAGATCTGCGGCACAAACAAGCTCGAAACGAAAACAGAGGAAAACTGCGCGATACGGAGGTCAAAACCTTCGGGCGACTATATATTGATTTTTTGTGGGGCAGAAGGAGTCCTCCGCAAGAAAACCAAGTCCGGGAGGCACACCAGGTGCCCACAAGCTTGCCCACCGCCACCAGGGGGGTGGTGGCGGAGTGGGCCCTTGTGGCTTCCTCGTTTGCTATCCGGACTACTTTTTATTTTTCTAATTTTCCAAAAATTCCAAAAGTGAGGAAATTTCCTATTGTAAAAGTATCGGAGTCCAATTTCTTGCCGAAACAGATACATCTTCATTTTCAGGGTCTGAAACAGGCTGATAAACATCCCTTATGTACTCCTCTGGAGTTATGACATTGATGATATTGGTCTCAACATTTATGGGAGTACTAGAGATGTAATGCTTGATTCTTTGCCCATTTACCACTCTAGGAAAATTTCCTTCCATGTTATTGATTTTGATGGCACCGGAACGATATACTTCCTGGACAACATAGGGACCTTCCCATTTAGAGAGAAGCTTGCTTGCAAAGAATCTTAAACGAGAATTGTATAGCAAGACATAATCACCTACATTGAACTCTCGTTTCTGTATTCGTTTGTCGTGCCATCTCTTAACCTTTTCCTTGAACAACCTGGCATTCTCATATGCCTGGGCTCTCCATTCGTCCAACGAGCTGATATCAAACAACTGCTTCTCACCGACAAGTTTGAAATCAAAGTTGAGCTCTTTGATTGCCCAATAAGCTTTGTGTTCCAGCTCAAGAGGTAAATGACAGGCCTTACCGTAAACCATTTTATACGGTGACATGCCCATGGGATTCTTATAAGCAGTCCTATAAGCCCATAGTGCATCGTCGAGTTTGCTAGACCAGTTCTTTCGAGACCTATTGATGGTCTTTTGTAGGATCAACTTGATATCCCTATTACTCAACTCCACTTGACCACTAGACCGAGGATGATAAGGAGATGCAACTCTATGGTTGACATCATACTTAGCTAGCATCTTGCGGAAAACACCATGAATGAAGTGTGAACCGCCATCAGTCATCAAGTATCTAGGGACTCCAAATCTTGGGAATATGACTTCTTTAAGCATCTTAATAGAGGTGTGGTGATCAACATTTTTAGTGGGGATAGCTTCTACCCACTTAGTAACGTAATCCACAGCAACTAAGATGTGAGTGTACCCATTGGAACTCGGGAAGGGTCCCATATAATCAAAGCCCCAGACATCAAATGGTTCAATGACAAGTGAATAGTTCCCTATCCTTTGGCATTCGTCACAAGACAAGACAAACTTACGAGCATCCTTGAAGAGAGTGGGCCAATACAAACCTGATTGCAATACCTTATGGGCAGTTCTATCTCCAGCGTGGTGTCCTCCGTAGGCTTCGGAATGACACTTCTGCAAGATCTGTCCCTGTTCATGTTCAGGCAGACAACGTCTAATAACACCATCTACTCCTTCCTTATAAAGGTGAGGATCATCCCAAAAGTAGTGTCTCAAATCAAAGAAGAATTTCTTCTTTTGTTGATAGGTGAAACTGGGTGGTATGTATTTGGCTACGATATAGTTTGCATAATCGGCATACCACGCTGCACTAAGTGAAGTGCGGATGACATTTAATTGCTCATCAGGAAAGCTGTCATCAATTGGTAGTGAGTCATCAAGGACATTCTCTAGCCTAGACAAGTTATCTGCTACAGGGTTATCAGCACCCTTTCGGTCAACGACGTGCAAATAAAATTTCTGTAACAGGAGAACCCATCTGATCAGCCTAGGCTTAGCGTCCTTCTTCTCCATGAGGTACTTAATAGCAGCATGATCAGAGTGAATAGTGACTTTGGAGTCAACTATGTAATATCTGAACTTTTCACATGAAAACACGACTGCTAAAAATTCCTTCTCCGTAGTGGCATAGTTTCTTTGGGCATTGTCTAGAGTTTTACTAGCGTAGTGAATGACATTCAACTTCTTGTCAACTCTTTGTCCTAGAACAGCACCAACAGCATAATCACTAGCGTCACTCATGATTTCAAAGGGCAAGTTCCAGTCAGGTGGTTGAACAATAGGTGCAGTTATCAAAGCCTTCTTAAGTATTTCACAGGCTCCCTCACAATCCTCATCAAAGACAAAAGGAACATCCTTCTGCAAGAGGTTGGTAAGAGACCTAGAAATCTTAGAGAAGTCTTTAATGAACCTTCTATAGAAACCAGCATGACCTAGGAAACTTCGTATGCCTCTGATATCTGTGGGGCAAGGCATTTTCTCAATTGCATCAACCTTAGCCTTCTCAACTTCAATGCCTCTCTCAGAGATTTTGTGTCCTAAGACGATACCTTCATTAACCATAAAGTGGCACTTCTCCCAATTCAAGACGAGGTTGGTTTCTTCGCATCTCTGTAAGACTCGATCAAGGTTGCTGAGGCAATCATCAAAGGAAGACCCGTAAACGGAGAAGTCATCCATGAAAACCTCGACAATCTTTTCACAAAAGTCAGAGAATATAGCCATCATACATCTTTGTAAGGTGGCAGGTGCATTACATAAGCCAAAAGGCATACGTCGATAGGCAAAGGTACCGAAAGGGCAGGTGAAGGTGGTTTTCTCTTGATCAGATTGTGCAACAGGTATTTGCGAGAAACCTGAATAACCGTCTAGAAAGCAAAAGTGTGTGTGCTTTGATAGCCTTTCCAGCATTTGGTCGATGAACGACAAAGGATAATGATCTTTCCTGGTTGCCTTGTTCAGTTTCCAGAAGTCTATCACCATTCTATAGCCAGTAATAATCCTTTGTGGGATTAGTTCATCCTTATCATTAGGAACGACAGTGATACCTCCCTTCTTAGGTACGGAATGTACTGGACTTACCCAATCACTATGAGCAACATGATAAATGATTCCTGCTTCCAGAAGCTTTAATATTTCTTTTCTAACGACCTCTTTCATCTTAGGATTTAATCTCCTTTGATTTTCAGCAACTGGTTTGAAGTCAGGATCGATTTTAATCTTGTGCTGACATAGAGTAGGACTAATACCCTTAAAATCATCAAGAGTATATCCAATAGCAGCGCGGTGCTTCCTCAGAGTTTTTAGTAACTTCTTCTCTTCACGCTCTGAGAGGAGAGCACTAATAATGACATGATATATCTCCTTCTCATCAAGATAGGCATACTTAAGAGTATCAGGCAACTGTTTAAGCTCGAACACAGGATCTCCCTTTGGTGGGGGAGGATCCCCAATCAGTTCAACAGGCAGATTATTCTTGAGAATAGGACATTGTTCTAAGACAATTCTATCTATCTCATCTCTCTCCTCCATATGCATATCATTTTCTTGCTCAAGCAGATATTGCTCTAAAGGATCCATAGGAGGTACGACAATAGAGGCAAGAGCAATGATTTCATCCCTACCAGACAACTCTCTTTCATGGGGTTGTCTTCCAAACTTGGAGAAGTTACATTCATGAGACACACCCTCAAAACTTATTGTGACAGTCTGCTTAATGCAATCAATGTGAGCATTGATAGTGTTGAGAAAGGGTCTACCAAATATGATGGGACAAAAGCTATCTTGTGCAGTACCAAGGACGAGGAAATCAGTAGGATACTTCGTCTTACCACACAGGACATCTACGTCTCTCACAATTCCCAGAGGGCAGATAGTGTCTCTATTAGCTAGCGTGATAGTGACATCAATGGGTTCTATCTCAGCAGGTGCAATCTCATCTTTGATTTCGTCATATAGAGAATGGGGTATTGCACTAACACTAGCTCCCATATCACATAAACCATGGTAACAGTGATCTCCTATCTTAACAGAAACAACGTGCAGGCCAACTACAGGTCCGCGCTTGTCTTTCGTGTGAGGTTTAGCAATTCTAGCAGAGTCCTCACAGAATTTGATAACATGCCCGTCTATGTCTTCGGCTAAGAGATCTTTGATAATAGCAACACTAGGTTTAACTCTAATCTCTTCAGGGGGTGCAAGTGGTCTAATGTAACCCCTACGTATCACAGTTGGAGCTTTAGAATAATCCTTCATCCTAGCAGGGTATGGTGGTTTCTTAGTGTAAGCACAAGGAACAACGGGATCACTAAAAGCTATAATTTTCTCCTCAACTAGATTGGTTTTGGCTATGTTGCTTTCTACAGGAGGATGATATTTAAACCACTTCTCTTTGGGAAGATCAACATGAGAAACAAAAGATTCACAAAGAGATGCTACTATCTCAGTGTCAGGTCCATACTTAGCGCTAAAATCTCTAGAAGTGTTTGTCTCAACGAAAGATTTAACGCAATCAAACTGGAAATTCATACCTGAGTCCTTACCTTCCTCCAGCTCCCAATCTTTAGAGTTGCGTTTGATTCTCTCCAATAAATTCCACTTGTGATCAATATCCTTCTTCATAAAAGAACCGGCACAAGAAGTGTCAAGCATGGTACGATCTTCATGAGAAAGCCGAGCATAAAAGTTTTGAGTGATGATTTCTCTCGAGAGCTCATGATTGGGGCATGAATATAGCATTGATTTAAGCCTCCCCCAAGCTTGAGCTATGCTTTCCCTGTCATGAGGCCAAAAGTTATAAATAAAGTTCTGATCACGATGTACTAAATGCATAGGATAGAACTTTTTATGAAATTCCAATTTCAACCGATTGTAGCCCCATGATCCAGCATCATCACATAGCCTATACCATGTCTACGCCTTATCCTTCAAAGATAAAGGAAAGACTTTCTTCTTTACCTCATCCTCGGGCAAACCTGCAAGCTTAAATAAACCACAAACTTCATCTACATAGATTAGATGAAAGTCTGGATGTGAAGATCCATCTCCTGTAAAAGGATTAGCCAGCAGTTTCTCAAGCATACCCAAAGGAATTTCATAAAAGATATTTTCAGTAGGTACCTCAGGTTGAGGAGCAACTCCTCGTGCTTCCGTTCGTGGTGAAGATACCCCGAACAAACTCCTCAAAGGAAGAGTTTCCATAGTGACAAGTGACAATAAATTTCAGCACAGTACAAAAGTGTTTCCTTACCAATTTCCACATAGCAAAGGCGCTTCACTCCCCGACAACAGCGCCAGAAAAGAGTCTTGATGACCCACAAGTACAGGGGATCAATCGTAGTCCTTTCAATAAGTAAGAGTGTCGAACCCAACGAGGAGCAGAAGGCTCTGATAAACGGATTTCAGCAAGGTAATAACTGCAAGCACTGAGAGTAGCGGTAACAAGTGATTGTGTAGCAAGGTGAAACGTAGAAAGCAAAGAGTAACAAGTAGTAGCAACAGTGCAGCAAGTGGCCCAATCCCTTTTGTAGCAAGGGACAAGCCTGGACAAAGTTTCATAGGAGGAAAAACGCTCCCGAGGACACACGGGAATTTCTGTCATGCTAGTTTCGTCATGTTTATATGATTCGCGTTTGTTACTTTGATAGTTTGATATGTGGGTGGACCGGCGCTTGAGTACTTCCCTTACTTGGACAAGAATCCCACTTATGATTAACCTCTCTCGCAAGCATCCACAACTACAAAAGAAGAATTAACACAAAGTCTAACCATAGCATTAAACTAGAGGATCCAAATCAGCCCCTCACGAAGCAGTGCATAAACTGGGGTTTAAGCTTCTGTCATTCCAGCAACCCATCATCTACTTACTACTTCCCAATGCCTTCCTCTAGGCCCAAATATGGTGAAGTGTTATGTAGTCGACGTTCACATAACACCACTAGAGGAAAAACAACATACATCATATCAAAATACTGAACGAATATCAAATTCACATGACTATTATCAGCATGACTTATCCCATGTCCTCAGGAACAAAAGTAACTACTCACAAGACATAATCATAATCATGACCAGAGATGTAATGAATAGCATCAAGGATCTGAACATAAACTCTTCCACCAAGTAATCCAACAAGCATCAACTACAAAGAGTAATCAACACTACTAGCAACCTTACAAGTACCAATCTGAGTTGCGAGACAAAGATTGGTTACAAGAGATGAACTAGGAATTGGAGAGGAGATAGTGCTGATGAAGATGTTGATGAATATGCCTCCCCTCCGACGAGAGGAGTGTTGGTGATGACGATGGCGACGATTTCCCCCTCTGGGAGGGAAATTTCCCCGGCAGGATCGTCCTGCCGGAGCTCTAGATTAGATCTGCTCAAGTTCCGCCCCGTGGCGGCGGCGAAACCACGAAAAAGCTCTCGTATGATTTTTTCCAGGTCAGGACGCATCATATAGCAAAAGAGAGGGGCTAGTTGGCCAGTGGGCTACCCACAAGCCTGCCCTGCGCCACCAGGGGGTGGTGGCGGTGGGCAAGCTTGTGGGGACCTGGTGGCCCCCTCTGGTAGTTCTTTCGCCCAGTATTCTTAATATATACCAGAAAAAATCCACGTAAATTTTCAGGGCATTTGGAGATGTGCAGAATAGTGGACTAGGATTTGCTCCTTTTCCAGTCCAGAATTCCAGCTGCCTGAATTCTCCTTCTTCAAATAATCCTTGCAAAATAAGAGAGAAAAGGCATAAATATGGTACCACAAGTAATATAACAGCCCAAAAAGCAATAAATATCAACATGAAAGCAAGATGCAAAATGGACGTATCAATGGGATAGAGAAAAAGAAGAGGAATATAGGATTAAGAGCCTTCCTACACACACTACCCTTGCAACTCTACAAGTTGTTGAGGATCTCAAAACTATTAGCACCCATCACATCCCTAGTTCCAATGGACCTATTAATGGTGATGCTAATACCTCAACTTTAGGACAAGAAGGTCCTTTGAACTTAGAGAGTACCAAAATAATGAGCTTAGATGACATCACCACCACTTCAATTAATGGTAGTAATCTTGATTTTGATAATTGTAGTCTTTCTGAAGTTATCACTTTTTTTGCAAAGAATGGCTAAAGACCCCCACACTAGTACACATAGGACTCATTGGCACCGGAGGAATACCTTGTGTGCATCAAACATCACAATGTAACTGGGTAACTATAAAGGTGCTCAACAGGTATCTGCGAAGGTGCCCTTGAGTTAGTATGGATCAAGACTGGGATTTGTCACTCCGTGTGACGGAGAGGTATCTCAGGGCCCACTCGGTAATGCAACATCACACACAAGCCTTGCAAGCAATGTGACTAAGTGTAAGTCACGGGATCTTGTATTACAGAATAAGTGAAGAGACTTGCTGGTAACGAGATTCAAATAGGTATACGGATTTCGACGATCGAATCTCGGGCAAGTAACATACCGAAGGACAAAGGGAATGCCATACGGGATTATATGAATACTTGACACTGAGGTTCAACCGATAATATCTTCGGAGAATATGTAGGATCCAATATGGGCATCTAGGTCCCGCTATTGGATATTGACCGAGGAGTTCCTCGGGGCATGTCTACATAGTTCTCGAACCCGCAGGGTCTGCACACTTAAGGTTCGATGATGTTTTAATATAGTTGAGTTATATGTGTGGTTACCGAATGTTGTTCGGAGTCCCAGATGAGATCACGGACGACACGAGGGTTTCCGGAATGGCCCGGAAATGAAGATTGATATATAGGATGGTTTCATTTGGTTACCGAAAAGTTTCGGTGTCGGGACCCCAACCCTAAGCCATAGGAATCCAGCCTATAACACAACGCATCCCATTGCGGTCTCACGCACGGTTACCCCCACGGCTGCCACCTTACCTTAGCCGGAACCGTTTGCGCCTTTTGACTCACGTATGCAACCGTGTTGCTAGCATTCCAATGTCAAAGAACCCGGGTCAAGATAACTAGTCATAAACTCAAGTAGCTCAACTGTACAGAGACAGGCATACATAACCCAGCAAAGCAGGTGTAGACGAGTCGTAGCAAGCTACAAGGACTCCATTACACCGCGTCACATTTCCCCCGTAGGGACAGACACAACAACTAAGAAGGATACATAACGGTCAACCAATGTGTCCGGAGCAGTAGCGATCTACCAAGGCTCAGTGGAAACACAAAGGGGCATTTCTTTGTAGAGAGAGCTACTAAGGGCATACGACTAGGTGTCGAATCCCATACATATCACAGTGCATCACACGTACGCATGACATACTTGATATGCATAGATACAACAATGGCATCACAACATAACCATACAACATCACAACATTTATTTAGAAAACTCGGAAGAGTCTTGCATAATAAGTTAATACAGGTAGGGGTCACAAGACCTGACACAAAAGTCATACAAAGCAAAGTCATACAAACCAAGCGGAAGCATTAAAGCTGTCTGAGTACAGACAGTTGAAAGGAAAAGGCATAAAGGCTGACTCTCTACATATCCCTTCTGGAAGGGGCCAGGTCGTAGCTGGGACACCAGCTACTCGTCATCATCGAGGTCTAGATAGAACCCACCTGTTGGCTCGTGGGTATATTTTGCAACATTTATTAAACAAACATGAGTACAAAGGTACTCAGCAAGACTTTAGAACAGATCTATCTACTCATGCACATGTATCAATAAGTGGGTAGTGGGGTTTCATGCAGCAAGCCAACTTTTACTCTTGGCTAGACTAAACTATAATTTTAAATAGTTTTAAACAACTTTGATAAGTCGTGCACGAGTCCACTACCACCACAACAATACACTATCATGGATTCCTTTCCGTCTCCCTACGGAAATGCCATACACGATACTCACACTTATCATGATACTTTTATGAGAAGCCATTAAAGTTATATATGAACACCATATGTCTCCAAGTAGTCCATATCCGCGGACGTGGCTATTCGAATAGATCATAACCCTGTAGGGGTGTACTTCTTCACACACGCTCTTGCCACTTATGACCATGTGCACATCATGCACCTCGGCAACCTTCAAGCGGAAGCCCAACGAGGGAGTCGGCCACGACCGTTAACCATGCTAATACCTAGTCCAGGTTTATCGCCTATTTGAGAGTGAACCCACACGGAAGTCCAGCCCAAGTTTCTGCTACAGCCCCAAACGACGTGTGCAGGGTTTCCAAGCCCACCATCCGGGTGCCACTTGGTACACCGTGCCACTGCCTATCGCATCATAGCCCACCTCTAAGGTCAGCACTATGCACGGCGTCCAACATGACTATAAACACCAGAAACTACTTGCAACTCCTGGACCGAGTACTAGGCGATTAATAATTCGAGCAGGGTCATATTTCAGGGCCCAGCATGTGGTAGTAACTAGTCTTGGAATACATACACGGAACTCAGTTCCTAAGGACGGTTCCAATGAAACAACCCGCCATGTACTCCTACATAGCTGTTCATCGGTACCTTTACCAAATCAGGTTCCACACTTATTCTTTGTCAATAGAACACATTCATCCATTCCTGTTCATCACCCAGAGAAAACAGACCTGACACAACTCTAGGCATAGCTAGCGTAGCAGGATAAGACACATCATGGCTCAAGCAATTACCAGGTATGCTAGGTTTCACGGTTTGGCTATTTACTGTGATAATGACAGGTCATGCAAGGGAATAGGTTCAGCCACCGAAGTAAAGCATTTGAATTTTTTTGTCCTAATGCAATAAGTGAGAGCAGGAGCGGAAACATGGGATTATATCGGAATGATCAAAAGGGTGCTTGCCTTGTTGCTCAGTAGAAGGACTAAATCCGTCAGTCGGATATTCGGACGTATCCGGAAGGGCCGAGCCTACCGAAATAATAATGACAATCAATACCATTCATATGCAACAATATTATGCATGATCATGGGATGAAATGAAATGTAGGATGAGCTAATGTGGCTATCAAACCCTTGGTTTGATGCGGATTTGAATTCAAGTTCAAATATTAATTAAAGTAGGACATTTATTAAATTCCTTTAATTGATTTGACCTGACGTTGTTTCATAACTTTGTTTTTCATGCATGAAAATAGCACCATTGTTTTCATTGATTTTTTCTAATCATTTTACATATATTATTTGTCAAATTTGGAGTTATAATTTTCTATGAATTTACAAAGTTTTGAACTTAATTTGGAATTGTTTTAAAACAGAAATAGTATTAGTGCATTAGCATGACATCAGAAGGTCAATCTGGCCGTTGAAAGTCAAGCCTGACCAGTGGGACCCACTGGTCAGTGACTCTGGTTAGTTTTTTAGTTAAACTTTAAGTTAACTAGTTAATTAGAAGTGGTTGGCCCACATGTGAGTGACTAATTAGTGTTTATTATTTACTTTAATTCTAATTAGGTTATTCCTAATTAACCAGGGGCTGCCCCACTTGTCAGTGACTCTAGGGAGGCAACCCACCGGCGCTGGGGGTCAAACCCACCGGCGATGAGACGCCGGTGGCTCCAGGGACGACGGGGGGCATCGGAAATGCTCCTCCGGCGACCAAACAAGAGGCGAAAGGCACCAGAGGAACAACCCTTCACCCGCGAGCTCACTTTTGCAAGTCTTGGGGGGTGAAACGGCCGGAGTCGACACCGGCGACGAGCTCGGCGGCTGCCGGAGCTCGAGCAACGTCGAGGTCATCAAAACAGAGCGCAAATGGGTCGGAGTTTGGCTCCTACAGCATCTACGTGACACGCTGAAACTTCCGATGGTCTCAGATGGACCAACCCATCACCGGAGGAACACCGTCGACGAGCTCCCGCGGTGGATATCATCGGGCTCCGATGGAATCAGGTGCTAGGGCTCGGGATCGACGGGGAAAAGAGGGGGAAAAGCATCCATGGATCACAGGGATTGCAGAGGCGTCGAGAGCGGGCTCGGGGATGGCCTGGAGAGGGAGAACGACGACGGCGAAAGTCGGCGATCCGTGGAAGAAGACGACGACGTTAGGGTGATGCAAGGCTCGGGAGCTTATTTCTATTGGTGTGGACGACGTAATCGACGAGGCGGAGAGGATGAGTCACTCGGACGGTCTTGCTATGGCCGGAGACGACGGCTAGCTCGAGCTCGAGCTTGGCTCTAATGGTGACCGAGAGGAGGGGGAGTAGGAGAGCGAATGGGGAGCGGGAGAGGATTGGAACGATCTCGGGAGGGTTATCCCCTCGCGGCCAGTACGACGGAGCGGCCAGGTAGGCACCCAGGTGTGTGGCCACGCCAGAGGAAGCGGGGGCCACCTCCTGCTGCCGATTGGCGAGGAGGAAGACGACAGGAGAAGCTGGGCTGGACCAAGGTGAGCGACACATAAGGGTTTTTCCACTTTTTTTCATTTCAGTTTCTGTTAAATCATTTTTGACATTTCTTTGATTTTAGTTTCGCTCCAAACTATTCCCATAAATAGTGAAAATAGTTGTGGGTGGTATTTGAATTATTTCCAAGCCCACATAAATATATCAACATTTTATGATATTCTGAAATATTTAAAATCACATATTTGGGTGATTTCAGAAGCTTTTATGATTTAAATAAAATACCAAAAGTATTTGTAAATTAAGTTCCACCCCTCATATATTGTTTACAATATTTATCAAAAAGGGTGGGCTTTTATGAAGGCCATTTTGGGTTCATTGACTTATCACAAGATTTGAATTGAGTTGAATATAGAAGTGCCAGGGTTTTTCTTTGATTTGTATTTTCATTTTTAATGTAGGAATTAAACAAGAGCACATTCTAGCTAAACATCAAATGGGAGCTCGGGATGTAACAACTCACCCCTACTCAAAAGAATCTCATCCCGAGATTTGGAATTCATCCGGAAGAGCGCGGGATACCCAAGTCGGAGACAGTCCTCTCTTTCCCATGTTTCTTCTTTTTCAGAATGATTTGACCATTGAACTTTAAGAAACTTGAGGTTTCGACGTCGAGTGGTAGGCTCAGCTTGATCAAGAATACTAACAAGGTATTCTCGATATGAAAGGTTATCTAGGAGTTCAAGCGTTTCAAGGTCCACTTTGCGGGTAGGATCCGAGAAGCAACGCCTGAGTTGTGAGACGTGGAAAACATCATGAACCTTGAAAATATGCGGAGGAAGTTTCAATTGGTAGGCAACTTCTCCTCGTTTGGCAAGAATACGAGAAGGACCAATGTAACGAGGAGCCAATTTGCCTTTGATACCGAAGCAATGGGTACCCTTCAAAGGTGTAACCCGATGGTAAGCCTTCTCGTCAACTTCAAAGGTCACAGCCTTATGATGACGATCATATTGGCTCTTTTGACGAGATTGGGCTGGTTTCAAATTTTCACGAATAATGCGAACTTGCTCTTCTGCTTCCTGGATCATATCCGGACCAAACAGTTGCCGCTCTCCGGTTTCTGACCAATTAAGAGGTGTTCGACATCTTCGTCCATAGAGAACTTCAAAAGGGGCTTTGCCCAAGCTTGATTGATAACTATTGTTATAAGAAAATTCAGCGAATGGAAGACACTTTCCCATTTCATACCCAATGTGGAGCAATGTGGAACAATGTGGAGGTTTAACTTCCAAAATTTCATACCCATTGCCACCAGGTTAGAAAGGAATCCTTGAGGAACAATGTGGAGGTTTAACTTTCAAAATTCCTCATAGAGACGTGGTTGACCTCGTTGTAACATCAGATTTTACAATAAGACTTACGACTTAGTGCATCAGCCATAACATTGGCCTTCCCCGGGGTGTAAGTTATCCCTAAGTCGTAATCTGTGATCAACTCGACCCACCGTCTTTGCCTGAGATTCAAATCACTACAAGAACACAGACTTTAAGTAACACAATCATGTAACAGATTGAAAAATGTGTTACAAGTGAAATTGCTGTAACACATCATTTTGTGTCCAACGACGGGCAGTAACACAGACTATATAAGACCTCAAAATGTGTTACATCAATATTACAACTGTAACAAATAAATATGTGTTGGTTGAATGTGTTACATAGATTTTGATATGGTAACATATAAATATGTGTTACTCAAATGTGTTACGTGTTAGTACCACATAAGCATGGCTGATACATATTGTTACATGTTCTATTATTTATAGGGGGACTAGAAAAACCTAAAATCAACTGCGTACATAGATCACAAATACCTTTGACATATAGGGCGCATATGTCAATATGATTTTTTATAAATATGTTATTATCTTGGTAAATAGTGTTCGCATTCTTTGGTAATATGGTATGAAAAAACAATATAGTTTGGTTGGTAAATACCAAACTATTTTTTGTATGGTTGCAGTGTATTAACCATATTTTTATGTGAATTTTAGGATGACTCGATGACCATAAATGTGAAATGCATACTTTGAAATGATCATATGAAATTTAGTATTTGATGTCAATACTTACAAAGGAGTGGAAGACCAACAACACACGAGAGCTTAAATTTGGGCATCTTTTTAAGAACCGGACCGACGGTTTCACTGGAAAAAGAAGGAACCAAGGCCTCGTCCGGGTTTTTAAGGTTTGTCAACTACAAGAATAAGATATTTTGCCTACAGAAAAATTATTTGCCGTCAGCTAATCGTCGATGCACATGGCAAAGGTTATTTTGCACGACAAAGAATAACTGACGGTGAAGAAATATTTTGCCGTCTGTAAGAAATTCTAATGACGGCAAAAATATTTTGCCGTTTGTAAAAAAATTTGATGACGACAAAGGCATATTTTGTCGTCTGTAAAAAAACTCATGACGGCAAAAAAAACATTGTCGACTGTAAAGCAATCTACAGACGGTAAAAAAACACACCACGCGAATTAATCCCACGAATCGATGACATGGAGAGATCTGGTCCATAGATCACACACGACCCTAATCCCCAACCCGGCGTTTCTTTGCCGTCTTCGTTTTGTCGTACTGACGGCAAACTAATGTGAAATTAATAAAATATCCCCCGCAGTCCCGCACCCGGCCTCGCATCCCCAGTTCCCCTCCTCTTGCTCCCGCAAAGAAACAGCCGCCCCTTCTTCTCATCTCCCCCCTCAGTCCGGTGAGCTCCCCGGCCATTCCGGCGAAACCCCCGGCGATCGTGGCCCAACCCACCCCTGTGCTGCTTCCGCACCGGCACGCACGCCGCCCGCTCACCCCGCGCACTCCACCCTACGCTCCGGCCCCGCCCGACCGCTCTTCGCCGCACCTGCTGTAGCCGCCGGCGCGACCGGCCACCACTGGTCGTGGCTGCGCTGCAAAGAAGCTAGGGTTTCCGCCGCGCCGCCGCCTCCGTCGGACTCCGCCTCCCCGTCGCGGACATCTCGGGCGACATGGCTGGAGGGTTGGCCGTCTCCCCTTCGCTATCGACCAGATCCGTCAAGCACGTCTCCTGGCGCACGGGAAGGTGCGTACCCGAGCTGTGTGGAACAACATATTCTTCACCTTCACCTCTCTAGTTGCCCGATCCCATGCAACAGCTTCCCTGTTGGAATCAGCAGATGAAAACATGTAAACATCTGGCGAATAATGTATGGAAACATGGAAACATGCAGCTTCCCAGGATGGATTCAGCATGAGGATGGATCCTGCGTCAGGATGGATTCGAGATCGGATCCAATGTCAGGTTTGGCATTTTATATCAACTGAATGAAAACACACAAAGCACGTGTCATTTTTTATAGGCAATGGAATATGTTTTTGTAGGAAATACAATGTGTTCTTTTCCAGGCAATGCTATGTGTTTTTTAGCCATGGTCCCTTACTATCAGTGGGAGTTAGTAATCTCTCTAGTATTTTTGGTGCCAGTTCAAGTTTGTATTCTTTTCTGCAAACCCTTGCTGCTGTTGTTAGGGCTGTTAAATTTCATTTAAGTTCAGTCAAAAGATTGATTTATCGTCTCTACTGTTGAACATTTATCTGAATAATTATTAGGAAACATAGTAAGGTCTAGGCAATAGAATATGTATTTTGCAGGCGAATACAATGTGTTTTTGTAGTTAATAAAATATGTTTTTTGCCGGAAACATAGTGGGGGTATGCAACATTTCTGTTAAGTTCAGGCAATAGGATATGTTTTTTTTCAGGCAATACAAACAAGATTTATAAGACACACCATCAGGGAGAGTTTTTGTGTGTTTTATTTTGCATAAACAGCATGAAACGAATGTAGTTCCGTTAATAGTTAATACTGTGAGCAACTTCTCTTTTTAATTTCAACAGCTTGATGGGCCTATAATTTTTATATTGGACAATACAGGGGAACTACTACTACATATTATATGAGCAACTTCTTTTCTAATAAAAATGTCCTCTTTTTGTAACAAAGCCTTGAAAATGTAGGCACATTTAACTTACAATGGCACACAGAACTTCACGGTATAGGCAAAAAAAATCTAGTTCAGGCTATACCTAATACTTGTGGCAACTCGGGCTTTTTCTACTACTAGTTTTTTGGGCTTTTTTCCCTGCCTACCTTGTGTTTTTGTAAGCAACTATACTGTACTACTAGCTTGTTTTTAAGCAACTACAGTAGCATCCAAAGTCTATACAAGCCAGGTTCTGAAACAATTCGATACAGGGGGCAATTTCTGCAAGTAGTAGATAGGGGGTAGGTACAGACAGGGAAATACACAAGTTCTATGATGAAGTTCATGGAGAAAACAAAGTGGAACAACCTGTTACCTTTTGCTGTTTACACGGGAGAAATTTTTCCAACTTTTGTATTTTTTTTGCCCACAATATCTAGCTTTTTTGCCTGACGAGCAAGAAAGAATTGCAAACACAATTGTGCTTCCTTTTCCAGAATTTTTCACTTGATTTCGGCCTTCTTTTACTCTGTTTTTTCACTGCTATGGGACAGGTGCTGATTATGTGGGACGTGGGATCTTGTGGTGCTGGGTTGGGAGAGGGGGTGGGTGAAAAATCACGTGAGGCAGAAGTGGAGTTGGCTGTCAAGACGCGGCAACGAAAGGGGGAAGGGGAACCTGCCTTTTTTGAAGCACATGCGTGGGGACAGAGAGCAGGGCTTTCCTTAACTGGCGGCCGCGAGATGCGCCCGCACGCTGTGCGGGCGCTGTGTAGCAACATCCTATGCTAATTGCCCCGCAGTCTGATCTAGATGATACATGATCTGCGCGGATGGAACTCCGAGTACTTGGATGCTTCATGTGCGATCTATGATGCCCGTGAGTAGGTTGAGATCGAGGGAACTTTTTTTAAAGCGCAATACTTCAGATTTGGTGATAGGTGGAAACATGTATAAATCGTTTGATGAGTTGCATGACTCCTAATCTAAGTTATTTTCTTGGCATAACTGTATGAAGAGCAGAGAAATAACAATGAGGTGACAATTAGAAAAAATCTAAGCAGCCTGCTAGGCAGCTTCCATGTGATTGCCTCATCATTCTCCCAAAGAACATGGCCCTTTGTGTTTCCGAGCATTGTATCACAGATACAAATCCTTTATGCATTACTACATACAATAATATTGTGAAGGTGGACACATGCATATATATTTGTTCTTTCGTTTCAGTAGTAGAATTTCCTTATTCTGCTATGGAATTCAGACTTACTATTTCCTTATTCTATGATGAAATTGAGAGTTTCTTGGTATGTCATTCCTGCAATATCTATTTTTACAAAAGATTATCTTAATTATTCATTCCTCTAATTAGGTCAATGATTTCCTAATTGACATGTTTGGAGACATTAAGATGTGGGCGTTTAGAGGTCCCTTCGAAGGTTACGGGAAATTTTTGCACGGATATCTTTCAGGTAAATATAACTTCCAAAAATCTAGATATTAATCAATATAATAAAAAAATGCTCCATCCATATTGAATATTATTTATTCGTGCTTATATTGAATTAAGTTTACAGTACTGAGTATTTGTAAAGACTGCAAGACATACCTGAAATAGCAACTTCAATTTCCTGTCGTGATTAATAGAATTTTTTCTCACAACTTCGACCAATCAGGACGGTCCTCTGCAAAAAAAGATGCATGCAAGCATATATAGTTGGACAATATATTACATGCACACTGAGTTACCTAAGAGGGGACTTTCAGTTACACTCTCTATACAGTCACGCACATGGGTCCTTCCCATGACTTCCTGTGTACAAGTGTGCTTCAACTACCAATTTATTTAGCGATCTATCTTGGTTCGAGATTTTCAGAAAGTAATCAACAACTAAATAATTTGTAGAATTTTTTGAATTGCACGTACACGGAGACGTCAACAGGCCAATCTCGCCCCAATGATTTCTCTTGGTTCAGTTTTAGAAAAATTCAGTATAAGATATACCACAGTAACTTAAAATACAATAAATTTTTAAGCCAAACACTTCAAAGTATTTAATACCAATATTTTTCCAAGAAACCATATCTTTACTACTATGGCATGGCACACGTATAAAAAATTGTGGCAGCAGATTTTTTTATGGGTAAATAGGATGCTACTATTCATCCCGTAGATTTGAACGCACAACCAGCTCATCATGTTACTATTCACCACTTATAAAATGTAAGGATGTTACTGTTTATGCATTGGCAAGGGTGTCGTAAAATGTAAGGATGTTACTGTTTATGCATTGGCAGTGCGTTAGTCCTCGTTGTGGTAGCCGGCCATTTGTACTTTGGCCATGAGGACATTCTCTATCATATTACTCATAATACTGAACATGCACTAAAATGCTATAGTGAGGAGTAAGCTATGGACATTGAGAAACTATATCACTTTAGAATTTTGGATATATTTTTAATCAAGCACGGGAAATCCAGAATTAAGATCTATAAGTCTTAATATGCATTGATTTTTTGTCTATGTTGTCATACTGAAATTGCACATATTTGACAATATATACAAAACCATCATACTTACTTGGGAAGCCATGTTTTTTTTGCATTGCTCCATAATAAAAATACATGCAAGTTACTTTTCTATTTTTTCATAGCTCCGTAGCAAAGCACGGGCATCATGCTAGTTATTTTCAAAAAGCTGGGCTGACATTAAAAAGTGTTCACATTGTTCATGTAAATTATATTATCATTGTCATTGAATGCTAATATTGATCATAATATAGGCTGGTTCCAAAGTAGTTTTGAAGACTTCAACATATCCCAACAAGAGGAATGTTGCGTATGGTACTATTCGTAGTACCGATCCAAGAACTAAGGCGTGTGGTATTGAGTTAGGTGCTGAATTTGCCCTCGTGCGCATAGATCAACCTTTGCTTGATAATGAGGAGTTGGTAAGGGAAGTTTCTGATTGCAAGACAATTGGTGAAGCATTCTCTTCAGGATACTTAATTGCATGGCCTTCTGTTTTTGTAAGTTAAATCTTCTCTTCAACATTCTCAAATCATATTTGTGTGCATTTAATCACATATATCTAACGTGCAATTTTCTTTTACAGATTCGAGAGAAGGATAATTGAGTTACGGTTGAATTCTTGGATGCGGAAGCAAATAAAATCTAAAGATTTTATCTACCAATAGTCGTAGTTTACATTGATAGACTGAAAAATGTAATATGACCCACAAGATCTTTTTCTTTCGTCCAGTTGATGCAAATTCTATGGTGTAATATTCTTCATAGTTGTGTTTTCTATGCTCAAAATGATATGAATGATATCTTTATTGTAATGCATATGTATCATACACTTGTATATTCTTAATTAGTATCTTCACATTGAGGATTTCTATGTGTGTTGTGCTTTTATTTCTATACTATTTTGATGTTGCCGCCATAATGATAAAATGATCAACCACTTGCACAATCGCATCAAATTTATTAAATAAATTTATATTCCATAAAAGGGGTACTTAATTTTGTGATTAATAATAAAAAATACACCAATTACGTTACCATATTGATATAGTAGTGTTACTATAGTTACAAAATTTTGTTACTACATTATTTAACAACTATAAATCATAGTGTTACAATAGTCCGATATTATGTTACTAGTTGATGTGTAGCGCTTGTGTTACTAGAGTTAGAAAAACATGTTACCACCAATGTTGTACGTTTGTGCAAATATGTTACTCTGGGTGTTACTATAACTACAAAAATGTGTTACCACTGTGTTTGGTAACACATAATATGCATGTTACTATACTATAATTGTAACACTATTTTTAACATATGGTAATAATTACTATGTGTAACAGTTGACATCATTTAGTAACACGGGATAATGTAACACATTTCAAATTGTGTTACTCTCTGACCTAGTAACACACTTTTGGGCCTGTAGTAACACAAGACGGTGTTACCAAAGGTCTGTCCTGTTGTAGTGAATACGGCTAGGTGAAGATATATTTCAGACTTTGGTGATCAGTGAAAATTTCGCAACGATTACCAAGAAGGTAATGTCGCCAGGTTTTTAGTGCATGGACTACAGCTGCAAGCTCAAGATCATGTGTGGGATAATTATCCTCATGTGGACGCAACTGTCGAGATGCGTATGCAATCACATGACGATCCTGCATGAGAATGCAACCTAATCCTTGTTGCGATGCGTCGCAATAGATAACAAAGTCCCTAGAAAAATCTGGTGGTAGCAACACAGGTGTGAAAGTCAGGCGTCTTTTCAGTTCCTGAAAACTATGCTCACACTATGGTGTCCACTCGAACTTTTTATCTTTCTTGAGGAGTTCAGTTAGAGGCTTTTCAACCTTGGAGAAGTTCTTGACAAAGCGGCGACAACAGCTCGCTAGACCAAGAAAACTCCTAACTTGCTTAACCAATTCAGGTTGAGTCCAATCAAGGACAGCTTGAACTCTCTCAGGATTGACTGCAATACCCTTACCAGAGATTACGTGGCCTAGATAGGTCACTTCTTGTAACCAAAATTCACATTTCGAAAACTTGGCATAAAAGCGATGCTCTTGAATTTTCATCAATACCAACCTTAGATGCTCGGCATGTTCTCGTTCGTTCTTCGAGTAGATAAGAATATCATCGAGGTATACCACGACAAATTTATCCAAATACTCCATGAAGATTGAATTCATCAAGTGAGAGAAGGTGGCTGGGGCATTGGTTAAACCAAAGGACATGACGGTGTACTCGTATTGGCCATAACGAGTGACAAAGGCCGTTTTTGGAATGTCCCCATTCTTGATCTTGATTTGATGGTAACCCAACCTCAAATCCATTTTGGAGAAGACTGAGGATCCAGCGAGCTGATCATACAGATCGTTGATCCTCGGGTGCGGATACTTGTTCTTTATGTTGACCAGGTTAACTGGTCGATAATCTACAACCATCCGATCCGTTCCATCCTTCTTCTTGACGAAGAGGACGGGATAAGCCCAAGAGGAAGAGCTAGGACGAATGAAACCTTTATTCAAGGACTCATCTAGTTGTTTCTTAAGTTTGGCTAGCTCTAAGGGTGCCATCTTATAGGGTCTTCTGGCTATTGGGACAGTTCCTGGAACAAGATCTATCACAAACTCTACGTCTCTGTCAGGTGGAATTCTTGGCAGTACTTCTTGTAAACATCTGGAAAGTCACGGACTACCGGAATGACTTCAAGTTCTGGAAGAGGACTAGCATTGAGGGAATAGAGGTGGCATTTGGCAACTCGAGTTGAGGCGTTAACTATCTCACCCGGGGGATGGGTAAGCTGAACATTCCTAGTATGGGTATCAATCTTGGGGTAATGAGCTGACATCCAGTCCATACCCAAGATGATATTGATATCTGAGGATTTAAGAGCTATCAATGATGCTACGAAAACTAGCCTGTCTACTAGGATTTCATTGTCATAACTTATCCTAGAAGTCTGCCATTTACTACCAGGAGTTTGGACAACTAATGGGATTGGCATATCACAAAAGTACATGTTATGAAACTGCGCATAACTTTCGGAAATGAAGGAATGAGATGACCCAGTGTTAGAAAGAACAGATGCTGGGTGATGATTGACAAGGAGCGTACCTAAAATGACGACGATATCCTTTGCGGCTTCTTCCGCTGAAACATAATTCACGCGGCCACGCGCAGGAGTTGGCTTCACATAATATGCTTTGCCCGACTAGCCTTGCCAGACTTCCCAGGTTGCTTGGCAGCGATATTCTGAGGACACTCTCATGAATAGTGCCCTGGTTCTCCACACCTATAATAGATCACCTGATTGGCATGTGGTGCAGCATTGTTAGCTCGACCACCATAGGTCTTTGCTGGGGGGTTGGTCTGGTTTTCCTGAGGCGCCACATAGGATGGCCTCGGGGTATATCTTGGTGGCAGAGAGCTGTTCGGGACCCACACCCGGCGCTTAGGAAACGCTGAACTGGATGAGCAGCCAGAATCGCGAGAGTGCTTCTTTGTGGCGTCATAGTCGGTATGACCAGTCTCGGCACTGATCGCCTTGTTGACAAGAGCTTGGAAACTTGTACATTCATGAAGGTGCAGGTCACGACGAAGTTCGGGGCTAAGACCCTTGCGGAATCTTGCTTGCTCCTTGGCGTCAGTTGACAGCTCTTCAGTTGCGTAGCGAGCAAGATTACCGAACTTGCGGCTATAAGCATCCACAGTCAACTTTCCCTGAGTTAAGGCACATAATTCCTCTCTGTTATGGTCCATCAGACCGTGTGGAATGTGGTGCAAACGGAAGGCTGCACTGAAATCAGCCCAAGTTGCTACTGGTCCAGGAGGACGCATAGCTTCAAAATTCTCCGTCCATTGGTAGAGTGTATCTTGCGTGATATACTGCACAACCAGTCATCAGCGTCGATAGGATCGACGGAATGATGGAACTTCGGGGGATTTAGCTTCACAAAGTCATTGATGGACACTGCGTCATTGCGCGGTTGATGAGCCGTATTTTGTTCAATATGCTCTAGCAGACGGTTGGTCTCTCGCTTGTTTCTTTCCGCCTCCAGCAGAACCTTCGCCAGAGAAGGCGGGTGGGGCAGTTCCTCTTGTGCAGCCTGACTACCTTCCCCCTGCTCATGGCTAGGGGCACGGTTGTGCCTGGTAAACACCATCTTGGCAAACAAACTCACAGCTTAGACTAGATCAACATCAAAACTAACTATGGCTTAAGAATGCACTGAAAATCATGGAATGCAGAAATGAACATCCGAACAACTTGGTAACAAGCAAACTACTATATATACACCATGGTTCATACACACCATAACATAGTTCAGTACAACCTCAACTGAAGAGCAAACTACTGAAAAGATGATACTACTCATCAGAGGCTTTCCAAGCTTCCTATACATTATTTATCTATGCCTCCGGAACACATCTCACAACATAGTCATATTCCACAAGACGCACATGACTGTGGAAATATAACTACTACAATACTACTATTCCACTCACAGCTCAAGCATCCGCATAAAACATCTCATATAGATTGCCTCCATGGCCTCGGAGCTGAACATGCAGATCAGGAAGTACTCTAGCCTGAGACCCCTCGGAACCGTAAGGGCACGGGTGTGGCCTTGGTCCCCTGACTGGTGGTAGTAGAGGTCCTCGAAGAGGGGTGACACCTCCAATAGCAGGCCAGTCAACATGAGCTGGAAGATGAGTCCTAACGGGGTTCAACATCTCCATATCCACATAACCTGTCTGAACTACAAGTGCCAGTTGTGTCAAGGTTGTCCACAAACGGGCACGAGTAGCATAAAGCTCCATACGAAGGGCACGAGCATCTCAGTCCCTATTCTCTAACATCTGAGTGGTCATCTACAGTAGAGGATCCTCCAAAGAAGAATCAAAGTAGACTCCACTGAGATATCCTTCTTCTCCTGGCTGAGAAGCGGGAACATAGCAGAACTCTAAATTCTGCAGTAGTGCATGTTTGGCTCTCATGATGGTCAACATTGAATAGGCGACATCTTGTACCGCCATGTAAACGGTAACCCCCAATCCATAAGACCAATGGATCGGCTCCTCGGCTCCAGGGTAATCTGGGAATACCCTAACAGTGCACAGGTATTGACTCTGGTTGAAATCCCAGTACTGCTCCTCCACTGTATACTCTGGGTACCAGCGGTAACCGGCTATTGACATCATCCTGACCAGCATGGCCATGTGACCTGGTACATCAATGCACCTAGTTAGACGGACAACCTGACAAGAACGACGAGCAGGCATCTGAAATAGAGAGTAATGCAAAAGGCATTAGAGCTCTGGAGATAAAATTAGGCAGCATAACAGGAGTAAATGCTCAAAAACAATTTTGGGACAACCCACAAAAGATAGGATAGCATAACCACTCAACTATCAAATTCAATTCCATGGTCATCAAATACTTATTTTCTTTTCTCTGGAACAAAAGAAAACTCGGATTAACTCTCGAACCGCTTTCCTACAATCTACCATTTAGTAACACGTGATCCTGGGAGATAGATAAGAAACCCAGTTCTTAATACCCGTAGAAAAGATGAGGATGACCAGAATAGAATGGCTTGAGAAGAGAAGCAAAAGCCTTACATTCCCTTCCACAAACAATTCCCTTACATATAACTAAAGCATTTCTAGACTCGACTTCGACCAGTTTGGCTTGGTAATCCTACAGTCAGTCAGGCTCTAATACCAACGCTGTCGGGACCCTGATCCTATGCCACAGGAATCCAGCCTGTAACACAACACATCCCTTTGCAATCTCACACACGGTTACCCCCACGGCTAACACCTTACCTTAGCCGGGACCGTTTGAGCCTTTTGAATCACGTACGCAATTGTGTCGCTAGCATTCCAATGTCAAAGAACCCGGGTCGACATAACTAGTCATAAACTCAAGTGGCTCAACTATACAGAGACAGACATACATAACCCAGCAAAGCAGGTGTCGGTCATCAGCGAGTGTAGACGAGTCGTAGCAAGCTACATGGACTCCACTACACCGGGTGACATTTCCCCCGTAGGGACAGACACAACAACTAAGAAGGATACATGCCGGTCAACCAATATGTCCGGAGAAGTAGCGATCTACCAAGGCTCGGTGGAAACACAAAGGGGCATTTCTCTGTATAGAGAGCTACAAAGGGCATACAACTAGGTGTCGAATCCCATACATATTACAGTGCATCACACGTACGCATGACATACTTGATATGCATAGATACAACAATGGCATCACAACATAACCATACAACATCACAACATTTATTTAGAACACTCAGAAGAGTCTTGCATAACAAGTTCATACAGGTAGGGGTCACAAGACCCGACACTCAAGTCATACAAACCAAGCGAAAGCATTAAAGCTGTATGATTACAGACAGTTGAAAGGAAAAGGCATAAAGCCTGACTATCTACAGATCCCTTCTGGAAGGGGCTAGGTCGTAGCTGGGACACCAGCTACTCGTCATCATCATGGTCTTGATAGAACCCACCTGTTGGCTCGTGGGTATCTTCTGCCACATTTATTAAACAAACATGAGTACAAAGGTACTCAGCAAGACTTTAGAATAGGTCTATCTACTCATGCAGATGTATCAATAAGGGGGTTGTGGGGTTTCATGCAGCAATCCAGCTTTGACTCTTGGCTAGAATAAACTATAATTTTAAATAGTTTTAAACAACTTTGATAAGTCGTACACGAGTCCACTACCACCACAACAATACACTATCATGGATTCCTTTCCGTCTCCCTACGGAAATGCCATACATGATACTCACACTTATCATGATACTTTTATGAGTAGCCATTAAAGTTATATATGAAGAACATATGTCTCCAAATAGTCCATATCCGTCGACGCGGCTATTCGCATAGATCATAACACTGCAGGGGTGTACTTCTTCACACACGCTCTCGCCACTTATCGCCATGTGCACGTCGTGCACCTCGGCAACCTTCAAGCGGAAGCCCAGCGAGGGAGTCGGCCACGACCGTTAACCACGCTAATACCTAGTCCACGTTTATCGCTTATTTGAGAGTGAACCCGCACGGAAGTCCGGCCGAAGTTTCCGCTACGGTCCCAAACGATGTGCACAAGGATCCCAAGCCCACCATCCAGGTGCCACTTGGTACACCGTACCACTGCCTACCGCATCGTAGCCCACCTCTAAGGTCAGCACTAAGCACGGCCTCCAGCATGACTATAAACACCAGAATCTACTTGCAACTCCTGGACCGAGTAATAGGCGATTAATAAGTTGAGCGGGGTCATATTTCAGGGCCGAGCATGTGGTAGTAACTAGTCTTGGAATACATACACGGAACTCAGTTCCTAAGGACGGTTCCAATGAAACAACCCGCCATGTACTCCTACATAGCCTTTCACCGGTACCTTTACCAAATCAGGTTCCACACTTATTCTTTGTCAATAGAACACATTCATCCATTCATGTTCATCACCCAGATGAAACAGACCTGACACAACTCTAGGCATAGCAAGCATAGCAGGATAAGACACATCATGGCTCAAGCAACTACCAGGTATGTTAGGTTGCACGGTTTGGCTATTTACTGTGACAATGACACGTCATGCAAAGGAATAGGTTCATCTACCGAAGTAAAGCATAGGAAGTATTCTGTCCTAATGCAATAAGTGAGAGCAGGAGCAGGAACAGGAACATGGGATTATGTCGGAATGATCAAAAGGGTGCTTGCCTTGTTGCTCAGTAGAAGGACTAAATCCGTTAGTCGGATATTCAGACGTATCCGGAAGGGCAGAGCCTACCGAAATAATAACAACAATCAATAAAATTCATATGCAACAATATGATGCATGGACATGGCATGAAATGAAATGTAGCATGAGCTAGTGTGGCTATCAAATCCTTGGTTTGATGCTGATTTAAATTTAAGTTCAAATATTAGTTAAAGTAGGACATTTATTAAATTCCTTTAATTGATTTGACCTGATGCTGTTTCATAACTTTGTTTGTCATGTATTAAAATTGCATAATTGTGTTCACTGAATTTTTCTAATCATTTTACATATATTATTTGTCAAATTTGGAGTTATATTTAATTTTCTATGAATTTCCAAATTTTGAACTTATTCTGGAATTGTTTTAAAAGAGAAATAGTATTACTGCATCAGCATGACAGCAGCAGGTCAATCTGGCCGTTGAAAGTCAAGCCTGGCCAGTGGGACCCACTAGGCAATGACTCTGGTTATTTTTTTATTTAAACTTTCAGTTAACTAGTTAATTAGTAGTGGTTGGCACACATGTCAGTGACTAAGTAGTATTTATTATTTACTTTAATTCTGATTAGGTTATTCCTGATTAACCAGGGGCTGGCCCCCACTTGTCGGTGACTCCAGTGAGTCAACCCACCGGCGCTAGGGGTCAAACCCGCCGGCGATGAGCCGCCGGTGGCTCTAGGGACGGCGGAGGGCATCAGAAATGCTCCTCCGTCGACCGAACAAGCGGCGGAAGGCACCAAAGGAACAACCCTTCGCGTGCGAGCTCATTTTTGCAAGTCTTGGGGGGTGAAACGGCCAGAGTCAATGCCAACAACGAGCTCGGTGGCTGTCGGAGCTCGGGCAATGTCAAGGTCATCGAAACAGAGCGCAAATGGGTCGGGGTTTGGCTCCTACAGCATCTACGCGGCACGCTGAGACTTCCAGTGGTCTGAGATGGACCAACCCATCACCGGAGGCTCATCGCCGACGAGCTCCCGCGGCGGATCTCATCGGGCTCTGATGGAATCGGGTGCTAGGGCTCGGGATCGACGGGGAAAAGAGGGGGAAAAGCATCCGGGGCTCACGGGGATTGCAGAGGCGTCGAGAGCGGCCTCGGGATGGCCTGGAGAGGGAGAACGACATCGGCAAACGTTGGCGATCCAAGGAAGAAGACGATAGTGTTAGGGCGATGCAAGTCTCGGGAGTTTGATTCCGTTGGTGTGGACGACGTACTCGACGAGGCGGAGAGGATGAGGCACTCGGAGGGGCTTGCTATGGCCGGAGACGAGGGCTAGCTCGAGCTCAAGCTCGGCTCTAATGGCGACCGAGAGGAGGGGGAGCAGGAGAGCGAATGGGGAGAGGGAGAGGATTGGAACGGGCTCGGGAGGGTTATCCCCTCGCGGCCAGCGCGACGGGGCGGCCAGGCAGGCACCGAGGTGCGTGGCCGCACCGGAGGAAGAGGCGACCACCTCCTGCTGCTGACTGGCGAGGCGGAAGACGACAGGTGAAGCTGGGTTGGGCTAAGGTGAACGGCACATAAGGGTTTTTCCACTTTCTTTCATTTCTCTTTCTGTTAAATCATTTCTGACATTTGTTTGATTTTATTTTGGCTCCAAACTATTACCATAAATAGTGAAAATAGTTGTGGGGGGTATTTAAATTATTTCCAAACCCACATAAATATTTCAACATTTTATAATATTCTAAATATTTAAAATCACATATTTGGGTGATTTTAGTAGATTTTATGATTTAATTAAAATATTGTTCACAATATTTATCAAAAAGGGTGGGCTTTTATGATGGCCATTTTGGGTTCACTGATTCATCACAAGATCTGAATTGAGTTGAATATAGAAGTGCTTGGGTTTTTCTTTGATTTCTTTTTTCATTTTAATGCAGGAATAAAACATGAGCACATTTGTGATAGCCTGGCTTATTAGGGATGATAAACTAATCATATCAATAAGGAATTCCTTCTTTTTCGGGAGCCCATTCAAACAAAACACCCAGGTTAAGCGTGCTCGGCTTGGAGTAGTTCTAGGATGGGTGACCGACCGGGAAGTTCATTCCGGATGCGCATGAGTGAGGACAAAGTACGCAGAAAAGACTATTATTGATATGTGGGGCCAGTCTAGATCCCGCCAGGAGTAACGACCACCGGCGGGTGTGTCCGAGGCGTTACAAGTTTGGTATCAGAGCCGACCCTCGCGGTTACGCGGATGTTTGCAGACAGGTGTGCGTTCATGTTGTTCATGAAATTTGTGACCCGTCGTGGCACACGACATGGTACATGTACTGGACCGACGAGGACGTCGGTTCCTCTGAGTGGTGGTATATGTGATAGCCTGGCTTATTAGGGATGATAGACTACTCATATCAATAAGGAATTCCCAGGTTAAGCGTGCTCTGCTTGGAGTAGTTCTAGGATGGGTGATCGACCGGGAAGTTTATCCCGGGTGCGCATGAGTGAGGACAAAGTGCGGAGAAAACACTAGTATTGATGTGGGGCCAGTCTAGATCCCGCCAGGAGTAACGGGTGTGTCCGGGGCGTTACAACATTCTGGCTAAACATCAAATGGGAGCTAGGGATGTGACATTCGAGCAATTCCGGCAGCGTATCGGGAGTGACGAATGGGTTCCGGGAGTTCACCGGGTGGGGCCCACCCACCCGGGAGTGAGCCCAAGGCTGTACAATGGCGCCACAAGTTCCTAGTGGCCTGGTGGAGTCAGCCCAAGAGTCCCATGGCACCACTTAAAGAAGTATCAAAATAAAATAAAAGGAAAAAGGAAAAAGGGGAGGTGGGAAGGAAGAGGAGCACTCCTCCTTTCCCAACTGAATTGGAGGACTAACGACCACCGGCGGGTGTGTCCGAGGCGTTACAAGTTTGGTATCAGAGCCGACCCTCGAGGTTACACGGATGTTTTCGGACAGGTGTTCGGTCATGTTGTTCAAGACATTTGTGACTCGTCGTGGCACACGGCATGGTAGATGTACTGGACCGACGAGGATGTCGGTTCCTCTGAGTGGTGGTGTATGTGATAGCGTGGCTTATTAGGGATGATAGACTACTATCAATAAGGAATTCCTTCTTTACCGGGATCCCGTTCAGACAGAACTCCTAGGTTAAGCGTGCTCTGCTTGGAGTAGTTCTAGGATGGGTGACCGACCGGGAAGTTCATCCCGGATGCGCATGAGTGAGGACAAAGTGCGCAGAAAACACTAGTATTGATGTGGGAAGGAAGAGGAGCACTCCTCCTTCCCCAACTGAATTGGAGGACTAACGACCACTGGCGGGTGTGTCCGAGGCGTTACAAGTTTGGTATCAGAGCCGACCCTCGCGGTTACACGGATGTTTGCGGACAGGTGTGCGGTCATGTTGTTCATGAAATTTGTGACCCGTCGTGGCACACGGCATGGTAGATGTACTTGACCGACGAGGACGTTGGTTTCTCTGAGTGGTGGTGTATGTGATAGCCTGGCATATTAGGGATGATAGACTACTCATATCAATAAGGAATTCCTTCTTTTCCGGGATCCCATTCAAACAGAACTCCCAGGTTAAGCGTGCTCTGCTTGGAGTAGTTCTAGGATGGGTGACCGACCGGGAAGTTCATCCCGGGTGCGCATGAGTGAGGACAAAGTGCGCAGAAAACACTAGTATTGATGTGGGGCCAGTCTAGATCCCGCCAGGAGTAACGGGTGTGTCCGGGGCGTTACAACATTCTGGCTAAACATCAAATGGGAGCTAGGGATGTGACATTCGAGCAATTCCGGCAGTGTATCGGGAGTGATGAATGGGTTCCGGGAGTTTACCGGGTGGGGCCCACCCACCCGGGAGTGAGCCCAAGGCTGTACAGTGGCGCCACAAGTTCCTAGTGGGCTGGTGGAGTCAGCCCAAGGGGCCCATGGCGCCACTTAAAGAAGTATCAATAGAAAATAAAAGGAAAAAGGAAAAAGGGGAGGTGGGAAGGAAGAGGAGCACTCCTCCTTCCCCAACTGAATTGGAGGACTAACGACCACCGGCGGGTGTGTTCGAGGCGTTACAAGTTTGGTATCAGAGCCGACCCTTGCGGTTACACGGATGTTTGCGGACAGGTGTGCGGTCATGTTGTTCCTGACATTTGTGACCCGTCGTGGCACACGGCATGGTACATGTACTGGACCGACGAGGACGTCGGTTCCTCTGAGTGGTGGTGTATGTGATAGCCTGGCTTATTAGGGATGATAGACTACTCATATCAATAAGGAATTCCTTCTTTTCCGGGATCCCATTCAAACAGAACTCCCAGGTTAAGCGTGCTTTGCTTGGAGTAGTTCTAGAATGGGTGACCGACCGGGAAGTTCATCCTGGGTGCGCATGAGTGAGGACAAAGTGCGCAGAAAACACTAGTATTGATGTGGGGCCAGTCTAGATCCCGCCAGGAGTAATGGGTGTGTCCGGGGCGTTACAACATTCTGGCTAAACATCAAATGGGAGCAAGGGATGTGACATTCGAGCAATTCCGGCAGTGTATCAGAAGTGACGAATGGGTTCCGGAGTTCACCGGGTGGGGCCCACCCACCCGGGAGTGAGCCCAAGGCTGTACAGTGGCGCCACAAGTTCCTAGTGGCTGGTGGAGTCAGCCCAAGGGGCCCATGGCGCCACTTAAAGAAGTATCAAAAGAAATTAAAAGGAAAAGGGAAAAAGGGGAGGTGGGAAGGAAGAGGAGCACTCCTCCTTCCCCAACTGAATTGGAGGAGGAGTCCTCCTCCTCCTTGGCCGGCGCACACCTTGAGGGCTTGGCCCTCAAGGCAAGCCTCCTCCCCCTCCCTCGTATCTATAGTGGTGTTTTAGGGCTGATTCGAGACAACTTTTGCCTCATGCAACTCAACCCTAGACCACATAGGTCTACCTCTAGATCGAATTTCTACGGAGCTCGGGCGGAGCCCTACAGGAGTAGATCATCACCACCACCGGAGCGTCATCACGCTGCCAGAGAACTCATCTACTTCTCTGTCTTGCTTGCTGGATCAAGAAGGCCGGGATCATCGTCAAGTTGTACGTGTGCTGAACGCGAAGGTGCCGTCCGTTCGACACTAGATCCTAACGGATCGTGGGACGGATCGCGGGATGGTTTGTGGGGCGGATCGAGGGACGTGAAGAAGTTCCACTACATCAACCACGTTTCTTAACGCTTCCTGCTGTGCGATCTACAAGGGTACGTAGATCCAAATCTCCTCTCGTAGATGGACATCACCATGATAGGTCTTCGTGTGCGTAGGATTTTTTTTTGTTTCCCATGCAATGTTCCCCAACAAAATCTTCATATAACACTAAGTTACCACAATGGGGATAAGCATTTCCCCAACAATAAGAATTTTATGTCTCTCTTTGATGGTAGGAATAGGAAATTTGAACCCTACAATAGTAATTATCACAATTTGTTTAATGGAGTAGATATTCTTCACTCAACTTTGTTTCCTTGGGAAGTATACCGCATATATGTTGGTTACCATTGACATGAAATGTGACCTTGCTTTTGTTGCAGTAAATAACAACCCGTGCAATATTCAAAAAGGGTCTACCAAAGATAATGGACATGCTATTGTTCTCAGGCATATCAAAAATAACAAAGTTTGTAAAGACAGTAACATTTGCAACTACGAGAGGAACATAGTCACAAATACCAATGGGTATAGCAGTCGATTTATTAGCTATTTGAAAAGATATTTCAGTAGGTGTCAACTTATCCAGATAAAGTCTTCTATATAAAGAGAAACACATAACACTAACACCTGCTCTTCAATCACATAAAGGAGTTTTGATATAATTTCTTTTAATGGGGCAAGGTATGGTAGGTATTCCTGAATCTCCTAAGTTCTTAGGTACTCCTCCTTTAAAAGAATAATTTGCTAGCAAGGTGGAAGTTTCAGTTTCATGTATGTTCCTTTTATTAGTGAAAACATCTTTCATGTATTTAGCATAAGAAGGCATCTTCAAAATATCTGACAAACATGTTCACAAATAGACGGGTCTAAGCATTTCAGTAAAGCGCTAGAAATCTTCATCATCCTTATTTTTCGTAGGTTAACTAGGAAAAGTCATGGGTTTTTGAACCCATGGACCTCTTTACCTACCATGTTTTCGGGCAATGAAAATTCTTTTATCATATCTTCTATTCTTAGGACGTGGGTTATTGAGATCAACAACATGTTCTACTTCTACTTCATTGTCAGGTTCTTTACTATTGTTTGGTTGAACATGAATATGAACATCATCATTACCATTATCACTAGGTGGATGTTCACTACGAGATTGTGTCTCATCATCAGAAACAGAAACATGATTATGATCAGGTTTTTCTATCACAGGTGCACTAGAAGCGTGCAAAGTCCTAACATGTTTCCTTTTGTTTTTCTTCTTGGATGGACTAGGTACATAAATATTGAACCTCATAGAATCATGCTGAATTCTTTTAGGATGACCTTCACGATATAGAGGATACTGAGTGATTCTGCCTCCTCCAATCACAACTCTAACAATGCGATCATTTATATTATTATTCATTTCATTAAGAAAATCATTTTGTGCCTTAAAGACTTGTTCTATTTGATTATGGACCATGGACGAATGTTTACATAGACCCTTAACATCATTAGCAATCTAAACATCAAGTCAGTCAAACGTTCAATCATCATGGCATTTTGTTTCATTTGATTTTTAACATACATATTGAAGCTTTCTCGCTTAAGAATGTAGTTATAAAATTCAACCCAACATTGAATAGCAGATTTATTATACGGTATATTACCATCATTGATTCTATAAAGAGAATTTACCTTTACTACCTATGTTGGGGTATCGAGTCCATGTATTTCATCAATAGGTGGTAAATTCTTAGCATCTTTAGATTTAATACCCTTTTTGTTCATAATTATTTAGCTTCTTCATATCTTCTCACTTGGGAGTAGAATACCTTTCTTCATGAGAGTTGGCTTTTGTAGAGTTACGAGAACTGTACAATCATCGTCATTCTTTCATATATTAGTCCATAGTTCTTCAGCGTGTCCAACAATTCATTCCCTGAAAACACAACCAACAAAACTATCTAGGTAGTCCCTAGAAGCATCAGTTAGTCCATCATAAAAGATATCAAGTATTTCATTTTTCTTAAGAGGATGATTAGGCAAAACACTAAATAATTGGAGAAGCCTCCCCCAACATTGAGGGAGATTCTCTTCTTCAGATTGCACAAAGTTGGATATTTCTTGTAATGCAACTTGTTTCTTATGAGTAGGAAAATATTTTGCAGAGAAGTAATATATCATATCCTAGGGACTATGCACACAAACATGAGCAAGTTTATTAAACCATTTCTTAGCATCACCCTTTAATGAGAAATGAGATAACTTAAGAACATAGTAGTAGTGAATTGTTTTCTCATGAGAAAATAGGGTAGCAATATCATGTGATGTTGTAAGGTGTGCAACAACAATTTCAGTATCACCACCATGAAAAATATTAGATTCTACCAAAGTAATTAACTCAGGATCGACAGAGAATTCATAATCCTTATTAGTAAGAAAGATACGAGAAGTAGCAAACTTAGGATCATATTTCATTCTCTCTATCATATATTTTCTTTTAGTTTACTCAGCAATTTCTTAAGATCATCTCTATCATTACAGGCAATAAATTCTCTAGCTATCTCCCCCATTCAGAACATAACCATTAGGTATCTAAGGCATTTCGACTCTAGTTGGAGAGGTAGGCATAATAGGTGAATCAATAATTTTGATCAGTTTCAGCATTCTCTTCCTTAGATCTGGAAATATGAGCATCAAGTAATTCACTTAGTGGAAAAGTTTCAGTTTCATCTAGCATACTAGCAGCATCATCATGACCATCTTCTATAGTAGAAGTTGTGTGAGATTGAATAGTAGGTGGAGGTGTCATAAGATTACTCAAAACGTAAGGTGAATCAAGTGCAGAACTAGATCGTAGTTCCTTACTTCCCCTCGTCTTAGATGGTATGATCTGAGTTCTTGAGTAATGTAGTTTATTCATAGCGAGCAATAGACATTCCAAGTAAACTCAATAAATATAGCCATGTGATGTCTGCTACACAACTTTATTCTTGTAGACTGTGTTGGGTCTCCAAGCATGGAGTTTTGTAGGACAGTAGCAATTTTCCCTCAAGTGGATGACCAAAGGTTTATCAATCTGTGGGAGCTATAGGATGAAAATGGTCTCTCTCGAGCAACCCTGCAATGAAATACAAGAAATCTCTTGTGTCCCCAACACACCCAATATAATGGAAAATTATATAGGTGCACTAGTTCGACGAAGAGATGGTGATACAAGTGTAGTATGGATAATAGAAATAGGTTTTTGTAATCTAAAAATATTAATACAACAATGTAGAAAGCAACAAAAATGAGCATAAACGTTGTTGCAATGCTTCGACATAAGGCCTGGGATTCATACATTAACTAGTGCATTCTTACAGCAATGTTAACATGACAAAATCATATGATCATCCCTCATTGTGTGACAAAAAATCACTCTAATGTTCATTAATAGATTGGAATAGTGAGGAACATTATTGACTCTTGCATAAAAGTAAATACATAAAAGTAAAAATAGTCCCTTCGAAGTGGAAAGGAGAGGTTGTCATGCGCTTTTTTATTTTTTTAGATGTACATACTCTTGAAGGAAAGGAACACCACTTTATATTGCCCCTTCTGATAGTGACTTTTATTATGTTGTCCATTGCTTTTATTTCTTCACCATCACAAGTTCATAAAAAGCTTATTTTCCCTTCCAATAAAAGATCATACATATTTAGGAGCAATTTTTCTTTATTTTTTGTGCCGATGACAACTTACTTCAAGGATATTATTCAATCCATAGGTAGATATGGTGGACTCTCGTGGCAAGAAACTGGGTTTAAGGGTTTTTGGATCAACAAGTAGTATCTCTACTTATTACGAATTTTTAGCTTGCAAAAGATCCTCAGCAAGCAGCGCATGTTAGAGGATCCATGAAAATATGACTTCTATGTCAATATAAACAAGCATAACCATTACATTGTCTTCCTTGTCCAACACAAACTATTTTATCAAGTTTGAAAATAATTAGTGGTGTCTCACAGTCATAGAAGATGTCCACGATGGTATATTTATATGTGAAATCTCTCTTCCTTCAATATTCTTTCATGAATTGTTCAAGTGACCAATCCTATGTTTGTTAACTTCCAATTAATTTTATGGATTATACATTTAGTATGTGAAGTCATTAATTGTCGGGACCCCTATCCTAAGTCATAGGAATCCAGTCTATAACACATTGCATCTCTTTGCGGTCTCACGCACGGTCAAGCCCACGGCTGCAGCCTTACCTTAGTCGAGACCGTTTGCGCCTTTTGACTCGCGTACGCATTTGCGTCGCTAGCAATCCAATGACAAAGAACCCGGATCAACATGTCTAGTCATAAACCAAAGTGGCACTTCCACATAGGGACATGCATACATGACCCAACAAAGCAGGTGTCGGTCACCAGCGAATGTAGACGAGTCGTAGCAAGCTACAAGGACTCCATTACATTGCGTGGCATTTCCCCAAAGGGGACAGACACAGCAGCTAAGAAGGACACATGCCGGTCAACCAATGTGTCCGGAGCAGTAGCGAGCTATCATGGCTCGTTGGATCACAAAGGGGCATTTCCCTATAAGGAATGCTACTAAAGTCTACGGCTAGGTAATCGAACCCCATACATATCAAGTACGACACACGTACGCATGGCATACCAATATGTATAGATACATCGATGGCATCACAACATAACCATAATCATACAAGCTTTATTTAAGAGGCTCGGAAGAGCCACACATATAATATTACACAGTAGGGGTCTCACGACCCATCATAACAGTCATTCAAGTTACAAGCCAGCGGAAGTAGACAAACTGTCTGAGTACAGACAGATGAAACTAGAAGGCACATGGCCTGACTATACTACAGACACACCCTAGGGCCAGATCGTAGCTGGGATACCACCTACTCGTCGTCGTCGATGTCTAGGAAGAACCCTCCGTTAGGGTCATTAACAACCTCTGCAACAAATATTAAGCAAACATGAGTACGAAGGTACTCAGCAAGTCTTTAGGGTAACTATCTACGCATGCAATGTATCAATAAGGAATTGTGGGGTTTCATGCAGAAAGCTAGCATTTGACTCGTGGCTAGACAACTTGCATTTTTAAATAATTTTTGACAACTTGATTTCTCGCACACGAGTCCACTAACACCCCACAACAATACTCTATCGTGGAATCATTCCGTCTCCATGCGGAAATGCCGTCCACGACACTCACGCTTATATTGACAATTTTATGAGTAGCCATTGAAGTTATCTATGAACAACATATGTCTCCAAGTAGTCCATATCCACGGACGTGGCTATTCGAATAGATCATAACCCTGTAGGGGTGTACTTCGTCATACACGCTCTCGCCACTTATCGCCATGTGCACGTCATGCACCTCGGCAGCCTTCAAGCGGAAGCCCAGCGAGGGAGTCGCCCACGACCGTTAACCACGCTAATACTTGGTCCAGGTCTATTGCCTATCTGAGGGTAACCCGCACGGAAGTCCGGCCGAGGATTCCGCCACGGCACCAAACGATGTGCGCAGGGTTCCCAAGCCCACCATCCGGGTCCCACTTGGTACACCGTGCCACTGCCTACAGCATCACAGCCCACCTCTCAGGTCAGCGCTATGCACGGCCTCTAGCATGACTATAAACACCAGAAACTACTTGCAACTCCTGGACCGAGTACTAAGCGATTAATAAGTCGAGCGGGGTCATATTTCAGGGCCCAACATGTGGTAGTATCTCATCTTGGATTACATACACGGAACTCAGGTCCTAAGGACGGTTCCAATGAAACAACCCGCCATGTACTCCTACATAGCCTTTCACTGTTACCTTTACCAAATCAGGTTCAACACACAACCTTTACTTACTAAACACATTCTCACAATTCTGTTCATCTCCCAGATGACAGACCATTCACAACTCCAAGCATAGCATGCATAGCAGGATAAGGCACATCATGGCTCAAGCATCTACCAGGTATGCTAGGTTGCAAGGTTCAGCTATTTACTGTGACAAAGACAGGTCATGCAAAGGAAGTGGGTTCAACTAACGTGGGAAAAACATTTGAGAATTTGATCCTAATGCAATAAGTAAGTGCAGTTGCGAGAACATGGGATTTATCGGGATGATCAAAATGGTTGCTTGCCTAGTTGCTCAGAAGAGGTACAATATCTGTCAGTCGGATATTCGGTGGAATTCGGAGGAGCGGAGCCTACCGAAAGAATGACAACAATCAATAACAATCATATGCAACAAGATGATGTATGAGCATGGCATCAGGATGCAAGGTGGTATGCTAATATAGCTAACATTTATTAGGTTTGAAGTTGATTTGAATCAGATTCAAATATCACTTCAAACGAGGTATTCTTGAATACCATTTTAATTCATTCGACCTGATGCTCAGATCAACTTGTTTTTAACATGCATGGAAATGATATGTTAAGTTGCTGGTTGTGATTAAACAATGTTTGATCATCGCATTTGAAGTGGAATTCAAATGATTTTCAAATTCCATCTCCAAAGCATTTATAAAATTGAACTTATTCATTATTCTATATGTTTGGTCGAGTAACATTTTCAAACATTTTTTAAAATGACATATTCAGATTCCTTGGATTTTTTTGATACTTTTTCATATATAAATTATTTTCATTGGAGTTACAGATTAATTTCTATGATTTTTAGACGTTTTGGTAATTTTGTGGAATTCTTTTAAATCAGAAAATCTTTAGTGCATCAGCATGACATCCGCAGGTCCAACCGGCCGTTGAAACTCAAACCTGACGAGTGGGACCCACTGGTCAGTGACTCTGGTCAGTTTTAGATTAGTTTTAAACTTAATTAGCTAATTAACAGTACTGGACCGACATGTCAGTGACTTATTAGATTAATTAACTTTATTTTTATTAATCTAAAATATCCACAGGCTGGCCCCACGCGTCCGTGGCTGAGGCCAGCTGAGATCCACCGGCGGCGAGGTCGTCCTCGCCGGCGGGGAGCCTCCGGCGACCACGAGAACGGCGGAGGCATCAGAAACTCTTCTCCGACGACCAAACGCACGACGGAGACCACAGGGAGATCAGCCACTCGACGACGCGCACGATGGGGCAAACCCCAGGGGCTGGGGTGGCCGGAATTGACGCCGGCGACGAGCTGCAGCGGCGACCAAGTTCGGCCATCGTCAAGGTCATCGGAAACATGGTCAAATCGCGCGGGGCTGGGCTCCTAAAGCATCTACGCGACGACCTGAAGCTGCTAGTGGCCTCAGATGGACCAACCGTTCACCGGAGGGCTACCGGCGACGAGCTGCAGCGGCGGTCCTCGTCGGGCTCCGGTGGAACTAGGCCTAGAGGAAGAGATCGACGGGGAAAACTTGGGGAAAAGCTGCGCAAGCTCACGAGGAGTGCAGGGTGGCGCTAGCTTGCTCGGGGAGGCGCTGTAGGCGTCGAATCGATCGGAGCTCGCCGGCGGCCGAAGCTTGAAGACAACGGTGCCGTGGGCGTTGTAGGGCTCGGGGGACCTTCGGCTACTGCAGGGAGGACCCGCTCGTCGAGGCGGAGCGAATGGGGCACTCGGGGGAGAGAACTAGTGGCCATAGGCATGGCAGCTCGCGCTCGAGCTCCTGGGAATGGCGGCAGAAGGGGGGAGGAAACAACCGAGAGGAGAGGGGGAATGGTGCACGTGAATGGATAGGCCAGAGCTCGGGGAGGTTATCCCCGCGCGCGCCAGCGTGAAGCGGCGGCCAGGCAGGCAGGGAGCTGCGTGGAGGCGCGCGGCATCGCGGCGGCCACCTCCTGCTCCTACTAGCAAGGAGGAAGACGACACAGGGACTGAGCCTGGGCCACGTGAGCGTGAGGTAAGTGTTTCTTCCTTTCTTTCTTGTTTTGTTTTCTGTTTTACTAATAGTTTTGGTTTTCTATTTAGTTCAGCTCCAAAATAAATTACCAAAAATATTTTGAGCACACCAGAATATTTGTTGGAATATATCCAACCATTCCTGAAGTTTTCAACATTTTTGAAAACTTAAGTTTTTGAATTCAAATTTTAAACTTGAAACCAGTAGCCTTTTGCATTTATTTAAAATGCCAAAAGTGTTATGAAAATAGTTTTCTTCACTGCTTATTTGCTTTCATGAATTATCAGAAAAGTTGAACTTTTCTTGGGGCCATTTTGGGTTCATTGATTTGAACAAGTTTAGAATTGCTTTGAATTTGAGAAGTGGCTAGGGTTGTTAAGTTTTGCTTCACCACTTGCTTTGATATTGTTGCAATTTTCTTGTATGCAATGCAAAGAAGATATGAGCACAATGCTATACTTGACTAGGGTTCCAGGGATGTGACAACTCACCCCCACTCAAAAGAATCTCGTCCCGAGATTTAGAAGTCGTCGGGAATAACGCAGGATACTCAAGTCGGAGACGATCCTCTCTTTCCCAAGTTGCCTCCTTTTCAGAATGATTTGACCATTGAATTTTAAGAAACTTGAGGTTTCGACGTCGAGTGGTACGCTCAGCTTGATCAAGAATACGCACAGGGTATTCTCGGTACGAAAGGTTATCTTGGAGATCAAACGTTTCGTGGTCCACTTCACGGATAGGATCCGAAAAGCAACGCCTGAGTTGACAGACGTGGAAGACATCATGAACCTTGGAAAGATGCGGAGGAAGTTCCAACTGGTAGGCAACTTCTCCTCGTTTGGCAAGAATGCGAAAAGGACCAATGTAACGAGGAGCCAACTTGCCCTTGATACCGAATCGATGGGTACCCTTCAAAGGTGTAACCCGAACGTAAGCCTTCTCGTCAACTTCAAAGATCACAGCCTTATGATGATGATCATATTGGCTCTTTTGACGAGACTGGGCTGTTTTCAACTTTTCACGAATAATGCGAACCTGCTCTTCTGCATCCTGGATCATATCCAGGCCAAAGAGTTGCCTCTCTCCGGTTTCTGACCAATTAAGAGGTGTTCGACATCTTCGTCCATAGAGAACTTCAAAAGGAGCTTTGCCCAAGCTTGATTGATAACTATTGTTATAAGCAAATTCGGCGAATGGAAGGCACTTCTCCCAATTCATACCGAACGATATAACACAAGCTCGGAGCATATCTTCAAGGATTTGCTTCACTCTTTCTACTTGACCACTTGACTGAGGATGGAAAGCAGTGCCAAAAGATAAGTGAGTCCCCATGGCATTCTGAAAACTTCCGCAGAAGCGAGAGGTAAAGATACTCCCACGGTCTGAGTTAATCTCCAGAGGAACACCATGAAGAGACACTATTCGAGAGATATATAACTCTGCTAGCTGGCTAGCTGTTATACTCTCACGAACGGGAAGAAAATGAGCTACTTTGGAGAGACGGTCAATGACCACAAAGATAGCATTATTTCCTTTCTTGGTCTTGGGAATATCGGTAATGAAATCCATACTGACTTTATCCCATTTCCTTTCATGAATAGCTAAAGGTTGAAGGGTGCCAGCAGGCCTTTGATGTTCTGCCTTAACTCGACGACAAACGTCGTAGTTAGCAACGAACTCAGCAATTTCTCTCTTCATCCTAGTCCACCAGAACCTCTGGCGTAGGTCCTGATACATCTTAGTACTACCGGTGAAAGGATCGATATGGTTGGCTAGAGGGGGGGGGGGGTGAATAGACAACGACCACTTTTTAATTAATCTTAGCAAGTTAAGGTAAACACCATACGGGTTCACAAATAATATGACAATGAGGTGAACCCTATAGAAGCTAACAACGTGAGCTATTAAGACAAGTAAGATATAGTCACAAGCATAAGCAAATACAAAGTAAAGGGTTGAGATAACCACAAGTGGAACCGATGGAGACGAGGATGTGTTACCGAAGTTCCTTCCCTTTGACAGGAAGTACGTCTCCGTTGGAGCGGTGTGGAGGCACAATGCTCCCCAAAAAGCCACTAAGGCCACCGTATTCTCCTCACGCCCTCGCATGATGCAAGGTACCGTGATTCCACTATAGGTGCCCTTGAAGGCGGCGACCGAACCTTTAGAAACAAGGTTGGGGCAACTCCACACAAAGCTTGGAGGCTCCCAACTAAACCACGAAGATTCACCACAATGGAATATGGCTTCGAGGTGACCTCAACCGTCTAGGATGCTCAAACACCCAAGAGTAACAAGATCCGCAAGGGATTGGTGGGGGAATCAACTTTTCTCTTGGTGGAAGTGTGGATCTAGGCCTTCTCAACCAATCCCTAAAGAATCAACAAGTTTGATTGGCTAGGGAGAGAGATCGGGCACTTTTGAGCTTGGGGAGCAACAATGGAGCTTAGAGAGGTAAGAGATAGGGTTCCTCAGCTAGAAGAACCCTTTATATAGTGGGGGGAAAATTCAGACCGTTTTCCCACTCTCTGCCCGAGCTCCAGCGGTACTACCGCTGAACAGGAGCGGTACTACCGCTGGCTGGCGGTACTACCGCTGGATGCAGCGGTACTACCGATGGGCCTCCAGCGATACTACCGCTGACACCAGCGGTACTACCGCTGGCCCCTTGGTAGTGCACAAACACTACTACCGCCGAGAAAGTCTTCGCAAAAGGGTCCGTCCACGAACTACCGCTAGGTAGGTGGAACAAGGCACCTGGAGCGGTACTATCGCTGACCAGGGGCGGTACTACCGCCAGCTAGCGGTACTACCGCTGGCTGCAGCGGTACTACCGCTAGCAGTCCAGTGGTACTACCGCTGGGGACCATTTTGCAGATATGCTCAAAGCAAATAGGCGAGGGCTGCTCCAAAGATAAAGGAAAGGGAGAATGTGGAGTGTGCGTGTGTAAAGATAGATTCCACCCAAACCTTTCCACTACGGATCCGCTCTTAATAGTACGGTTTTCCTATGACTCAAACAAAGAGAATCGTAGAGAGCGCCGTGCTTCCGTTCCATGAGAGAGGAGACGTGTCGTCTTGTGCCGTTGACGTGTGCTCTCTGAAACCTTAACACACACACGGTTAGTCCTGTATGGTACTGTCATCAATCACCAAAATTACTTAGGCATAAACTATGCCCCAACAATCTCCCCCTTTTTGGTGGATTGATGACAATACCGGATTTGCACAGAGAATAATATGAGAACAAAAAGATAGAGATATATGACAATACGGGGCATATGACTCACAGCATATGATGGAAATAAATCTCACATAAGATCATGTCTCACAAAAGATAGCAAACTAGAAGCAAACCAAGTTCGAAGCAAACCATACGAAATAAAGCAAAGCAATGCAAAGTTCGAATATGAAAGCAAATCCTAGACTCTCTCCCCCTTTGGCACAAGACACCAAAAAGGGGCACACCTAATGCCACAGGTAACTACTCCTCGTCTTCAGGATCACCAGACTCGTCTGTCCCCTCCTGGTCGGTCTGCTCCTCCTCTTCCGCCTCATCGCCAGACCACTGGTACCCCTGAGCCTGCATCCAAGTAGCCTCAGGAGTGATGTCGTCCTCTGAGCCGCTGGAGATGTCCACATCCAAGGTCGTGAGAACACGCTTATGCCTCTGGCGGCTCTGCTTCTGATCCACGTGTGACTGGTACTGACCCTTGGCCTGCATACAGAAAAGTGTCTTCATCTTGTCCTGCAGTTTGATAGCCCAAGATGGCATGGCAGACGAGCGGGACTGAGAGGCGGTACCTCTGTCAGCAGCAGTCTCTGTATCAGTATCCATGTGCTGAGAGGATGTAGATGGGTTGGCCCACTTGTCCTTGACGCGAAGCCTGATCGGGTCATGCACAATGTAATCAGACTGAGCGTAGAGCAGCTCCTCCGGAAAAGCCTCTTGCCACTTATGGCTAATGTATGCGAACAGGTAAGGCCCGTAGATAGGAACCTTACGCATGATGATGCAGTTCTAGAGCTCTGTGAACATCACATCAGAAATATCCAGTTGAGCAGACTCCTGAGACATAGCCTCCTCACAAAGTAGCAGCATCTCAGCCAAGGAGCCATGGACCTCATCGAAGTTACCACTCCGAGGGAAGAGGGTGTTGCGAAAGATCCGATGCATGATGTCCAGGTGCTTGGGAAGCACCCCCTTCCTCAAATACAGTTTCTGCAGTCTGTCCTTTGCGGGGGCCCTATCGGTGGGGGCTGTAGCATGAGGACGCAGCCCAAGAGGAGTGTCAGCACCCTGAAAGTCAATGTGAAGGAATTGCATGAACTCAGTCCAGGAACCGGTCATCTTCTTTGACCCAGTCATCCACACCATGGAACGTTGTGCATCGGGAGAGAAATGGACTGTGACATAAAACTGAGCAACTGCAGTGGGATCAAAGTCCGTCTTGAAGGTGATGATGTCTTTGATGCCCAGTTTGTCAACCAGAGAGAGGGCATTACCAAAGTAGTCCATGTTCCGCTGAAGATGTGCCAGATCAATCCACTGAACAGAGACATAGTTCTTCTTGAAATGAGCAATAACATCCCGATAGATCCTGCACTGGTCCTTTGCCTAGACATGTTCAACACCCTCGATCACATCCCTCTCCTTGAGATAGTGGTTCTTGGTGCGAAATTGCAGAAAGTCCCTGGGGGACATAGTTCGGACATTTACCCTCTTATCCTTGTGAGCGACCTTCTTGAAGGACTTCTTCTTGGGAGGCAGACCAGAGGTGGCAGACCCCTCGGGCGCCTCTTGGTTGCGATACTGTTTGGACTGCGTGTCCCGTGGGGGGTTCGAACGGCGAGAAGAGCCACCTGTGACACAGACCACATAGCGAAAAAGAGGCGACAAGAAGAGTCAAGGCAATGAATCTTGAAAACGCAAAACAAGTAAACACGCATTGCTAAGCAAAAACAAACAGAAAAATACATAGTGAACGCTCATGGCGGTAGTACCGCCACCCCTGGCGGTAGTACCGCTGGGGCCTAGCGGTAGTACCGCTAGCCCTGGCGGTAGTACCGTTGGGGGTCATAGCGGTAGTACCTCTACCCCCTGGCGGTAGTACCGCTACCCCCTGGCGGTAGTACCGCTACACCCTGGCGGTAGTACCGCTGGGGGTTTGACTTTCAGATCTGACATATAAGACTCGTTTTCGAGGGCCTGGGCTGAATATGAACACTAAGACGTACACCCCAGCCCTACTGTCATGAGGAACACTTAGTAACATGAGATAAATACATGCCTAGGCAAGAGAGAGCACGTTTTATATCTAATCCAAAAGTTCAAGTGCTAGATCTAAGACGAGTAAATCCTAGGGCATGGCAACAAACTTAACAACAAACCATCGGACCTATACTCCCCTCAAATATTTCCTTCATGCCATCCAAGAACTAGCCATAGGATCAAAAATATGAATCCAATCCCCAATGCTCCTAACCCTAGAACACGAACAACAACCAAATAGAAGAAGGGAGGAGCTTTACCGGGATTCATGGCTCTTGGAGCAGGGAGAAGAGATGAAGCAACCCTTCCACACCAACGGGGAGAAGGAGCTCCACGAAGTGAGATCCAATCAGGGAGTTTTCGGGCTAGGGGAGGGAGGAGCCGCGAGGAAGAAGAAACAGATGAGAAAATCGGGCTCCCCTCCCTTTATATAGCCCAAGGGGTGCGGGCCAGTGGTAGTACCGCTAGGGTGCAGCGGTAGTACCGCTGACCTGGCGGTAGTACCGCTGGGGTGCAGCGGTAGTACCGCTGGGGTTCTGGCGGTAGTACCGCTCCCCCTGGCGGTAGTACCGCTCCCCCTTGAAACCCGAGAAATTTTCTAGCCGGTCATGTTAGATTTTGAATCCTGGCGGTAGTACCGCCATACCTGGCGGTAGCACCGCTGGGGTCCCGGCGGTAGTACCGCTACCCCTGGCGGTAGTACAGCTGGGGTCCTGGCGGTAGTACTGCTACCCTGGCGGTAGTACCGCTGTACATGTTTCAACACGGCTAAGGAAAAAGGGTGAACTTGGGCACATGACAAGTGAGTAAAAAGAGATGGCATCCAAGAAAATGTACTGACTTGTCATTGTATATCCTCTCTTTTATACGCAAGAGAGGATGGAGGGGCGGTGGCCGAGGCCACCTATGTTTGAGACAATGGTATGACACCGCGAAGAATTATCCTTGGGTTCATGACCAATGCTCGTCTTTGAAGCACAAGTGCCATTTGACAATGGCTAAAGTGAAAGACTAGATTGATTTACGCATAATGGGGGGAGGGAGAGCTCATTGAGAGAACAACACTCCCCCTATGTCCATGCCTACATCTAGACTAAGATGGAATGCAAAGAGAGGTGCAATATGCCTAGTATCAATCCACATTACTTGAATCAATGATATTTAGCTCATGCCTTAACTCCCGGAACCTTGCTTCATCTAGAGGCTTAGTGAAAATATCTGCAAGTTGCTCTTCAGTGTGGATGAAGTGAACCTCAATATCACCTAGCTTGATATGTTCACGAATGAAGTGATGACGAATATCAATATGTTTGGTTTTGCTATGTTGCACTGGGTTGAGGGAAATCTTGATGGCGCTTTGATTGTCACATAGAAGAGGCACTTTGTCACAAGTGACACCATAATCCTTTAAAGTTTTCCTCATCCATAGCAATTGTGCACAACAACTTGCAGCCGCCACATACTCAGCTTCGGTGGATGATAAGGAGACGCAGTTCTGCTTCTTTGAGGACCAACTTACCAAAGAGCGACCAAGGAATTGGCATCCTCCAGACGTTGACTTCCTCTCCACACAATCTCCAGCCCAATCTGAGTCAGAATAGCCAACTAGATTGAAGTTTGCTCCTTTGGGATACCAGAGGCCAAAGTTTGGAGTATGAGCCAAATATTGAAAGATTCGTTTGACAGCCATGTAATGACTTTCTTTTGGTGTGGATTGAAACCGTGCACATATCCCTACACTCAACATAATATCCGGTCTAGATGCACAGAGGTAAAGGAGGGATCCAATCATGGAGTGGTATACCTTTTGATCCACTGCTTTACCATTGGGATCACTCTCAAGCTTGCATCTGGTTGGCATGCGGAACTTGACCGGTTTGACATCTTCAAGCTCGAACCGTTTGAGCATGTCTTGAGTGTACTTGGCTTGTTTGATGAATGTCCCTTCTAGACTTTGTTTAATCTCGAACCCGAGGAAGAACTTCAACTCTCCCATCATGGACATCTCAAACTTCTCAGTCATCAGTGCAACAAATTCTTCATTGAATGAAATGTTAGGGGAGCCAAAGATAATATCATCAACATATAGTTGGCATATGGACAAATCCCCTTTAACCCTCTTAGTAAAAGGAGTGGGATCAATCTTCCCAATTTCAAACCCACGATCTTGTAACAACTCAGTAAGGTACTCATACCACGCGTGTGGGGCTTGTTTAAGGCCATAGAGTGCCTTATTGAGTTTGTACACATGATTGGGGAGCTTGGGATGTTCGAATCCCGGGGGTTGTTTGACATATACCAACTCATTCAAAGGACCATTAAGAAATGCACTGTTCACATCCATTTGCTGTAATTTGAAGTTATGATGAGAAGCAAATGCAAGTAACATGCGAATAGATTCTAGACGAGCAACAGGGGCAAAGGTTTCACCGTAGTCGATACCCACGACTTGGGAGTAGCCTTGAGCCAGCAATCTTGCCTTGTTTCGAATCACAATTCCATTTGCATCTTTGTTGTTCTTGAATATCCATTTGGTCCCGATGACATTATGTTCCTCCGTTGGGCGAGGCACTAAATCCCAGACTTGGTTGCGCTCGAAGTTGTTAAGTTCTTCGTGCATGGCCATAAGCCAATCCTCATCATCGAGCGCTTCCTGTACCTGTTGAGGTTCACAATACGAGACAAACGCGTGATGCTCACAATAATTCCAAAGCTGCTGACGGGTGGATACTCCCCTTTTTAAACTGCCAAGGACATTCTTCATAAGATGTGACTTGACTCTCAGCTTGTTCGCATTCTTGGCTGCTCGACGCTCCAAGAGTTCTTCATTAGATAACGGGGGAGCATCGACTTGTTTCTTTTGTTTGCCCTTGCGTCTTGAGCCGGTTGTTGGAGCTCCAGACGGGAATTGTGAGACAGTCTCCTGATCATCTTGTCCTTCGACTTGAGCAGGTTCACTAGTTTGATCTTGTATTAGTGGTTGCTCTTGATCTTGATCTTGTGCTTCTACTTGTTCTGGATTTCGGGGTTGCACTTGATCTTGATCATGAGTAGGTTCGGGGTCTTCGGGTAGTGCTTGAATATCATGGGGCACATCACCATTGTTAGGCAATTGATCTTGACCAAGAGCTTGATCAACTTGTTGAGAGTCTTCTCTTTGTTCATCGGAAGTGTGTGGGGCTTGTGGGGGTGATGGCTCCACTTGAGTAGAGCATTGTCCTTCTCCTTCGGCCACAAGGGGTTCCTCAATGGGGAGTATTTGACCAACCCCCATTCTTCTTATGGCTTCGGGAGGAATTTCATCACCTATATCACAAAGACCACTTTGCTCCACTTGGGAGCCATTATTTTCGTCAAACTCTACATTACACGTCTCCTCAATTAGTTCGGTGGACTTGTTGAGGACACAGTAATCATGAGAGTTTGTAGCATAACCAACAAAGATACCCTCATGTGCTCTAGAATCAAATTTAGCTAACCGAGCTCCCTTTTTGAGAATGAAACACTTACAACCGAATACCCGGAAGTACTTGAGATTGGGTTTGTTTCCATTTAGAATCTCATACGGAGTCTTGTTCAAGCCTTTGCGGATGTAGAGCCGATTGGACGCACGACATGCTATGTTGATGGCTTCTGCCCAGACGTTGTATGGAGATTTGAATTCTGCCATCATTGTTCTTGCAGCGTCTATCAAGGTCCGGTTCTTCCTTTGTGCCACGCCGTTTTGCTGAGGGGTATATGGTGCAGAATATTGGTGCGTTATTCCCTCATCACCTAGAAACTCATCTAGGGTGTAGTTCTTGAACTCGGTGCCGTTGTCACTCCTAATCATCAAGATCTTTGCTTGATGTTGACGTTGCGCTTCATTAGCAAAGTTGATGACCGTTTGTTGAGTTTCACTCTTCCTTTTAAAGAAATATACCCAGGTATATCTTGAGTAGTCGTCAACAATCACTAAGCAATATTTTCTGCCTCCAAGACTATCAAATGTTGGAGGACCAAACAGATCCATATGGAGAAGTTCCAATGGCCTCTTAGTGTAGATAAGAGTCGTTGGACGATGAGCAGTTTCATGAATCTTTCCTTCAGTGCAAGCACTGCAAACACGATCTTTAGCAAAGCTCACATTTGTTAGTCCACGAACATGGTCCCCTGTGAGAAGACTTTGCAAAGATCTCATATTGACATGAGCTAAACGGCGATGCCAAAGCCAGCCCACGTCAACTTTAGCCATTAAACATGTCGCAGTCTTAGTGGGTCGCTTTGAGAAGTTCACCACATAGAGACCATTTTCGACATGTCCAACATAGGCTACTTTAAGAGTCTTGCTCCTTAGGAGGACCACAGTGTCAATATTAAAGAATGTGGAAAAACCCATGATTGCAAGTTGACGAACCGAAAGTAAATTGTAGGCAAGTGACTCAACAAGCATGACCTTCTCAATAGATAAATCTTGAGAGACGACCACCTTACCAAATCCCAATACCTTTGACGAGGATGCATCGGCGAATTGGACATGAGTGGGCATAGATGGAGAAGGATGCACATCCACCACTAAGTCCTTGCTTCCGGTCATATGATTTGTTGCTCCACTATCGAGCAACCATGACACCCCACCGGAAGCAAACTCCTGATTGGTACCTTTTGCCATGAGGCACTTGGTGATGTGGTTCTTGTTGGGGGCGTTGAAGAGAGACACCTTCTGGGAAGAGGTAGTGGCAATAGCAACAGTCGCCGTTGCCACTGTATCATCATCATCATCATCGGAAGGATACTCCTCCAGGGCCACCATCCCTTTTGGGTGAGGTTTCTTCACAAAGTTGTTCTTGATAGGAAATGATTTGGTTTTGTCTTTGCGAATGAGCTTGCCTCCGTTGTCTTTCCTTTTCTCATAGGGACATTCTGCCACGAAGTGACTCACGTTGCCACAGTTATAACATGTCCTTACTCGTTGTTTGGGTTTGAATCCACTCGAGTTGTTCTTAGTGAAGGTGGGTCTTGAGTTCCTTTAATTTCCCCAGAGTTGCCTTGATGCAAGAGCCATGTGCTCATGATAGGCATACTTTGTGTCTTCAGGGCAGCTCTCCTCTTCCTCATCATCTTCTTCTTCTTCTTCAAGCATTGCTCTTGCTTTGAACACAAGGTTCGGTGAAGTTGTCTTTGATCGAACACGAGCAAGTGCATTGTCCGCTGTTTCGTTCATGATTGACATTGCAATGAACTCATCCAACACTTCACTGGAAGACAAGGAGTGGAAGTCTGGCAGCTGACGAATGACAGATGACATGGCTTTACTGAAAGGCATGATGGCTTTGAGAAACTTGCGCTTGACCCATGTATCATCCACATCCTTACTCCCATGGTCCTTTAGTGCCACAGCAATAGCAGCCACCCTCCGATAGAGATCACGAGGGTCCTCTTCTTCCTTCATCACAAACTCATCGGCCTTATCAAGTATCACTTCATAGTTGGATCGTTGAATACTTGAGCTTCCCTTATACAGCACCATAATATGCTCCCAACAATCCTTGGCCAATGTGAAGGGACGTAAGTGGGGAAGATCTTCAGGTGGCACAGCAGACTCGAGAATAAACAACGCAGAGTGATTATATTGATTGTCTGCATCTTCTCTTGGAGTGAGGTTGCTTGGGTCATGGGGATAATATCCTTGCTCAATAATTCTCCACAAGTTTGTTGAGCTATGATTCAAATGAGACTTAATAGAAAATACCAGTTAGCAAAGTCACCTTTCACAAGTTTAGGAGGAGGACCAACATGATTAAGACGAGGTGCGAGAATGTGTCCTCCATATGCCATGGGAGGTGGAACAGAAGCATATGTTCCAGTCCCATCCTTTTCGTGAGGTGAAGCAGGTCGCATACCTTTAGCCGCTTCCTTAGAGGAGTTGGCCTCCGAATCAGAAATGGTGGGTTTAACCACAAAAGCCGGTTCGGGTGAACTTTAAAGACCATCAATTAATTCTTTAAGCATGGTTTTGACTTCGCTCGTCAAGGACGTCTTGAGGGCTGCCATAGCCGTATTCAAGTCGTCCCTTGTGACCAAAGTCAAGTCCATGTCCTCGGGTTGCCCACGGTTAACTTACTCTCCGCCTTCCATACTCTTCGGGTGGTTAAACCCTTAATAAAGAGACGTGGCTCTGATACCAATTGAAAGGATCGATATGGTTGGCTAGAGGGGGGGGGTGAATAGACAACGACCACTTTTTAATTAATCTTAGCAAGTTAAGGTAAACACTATACGGGTTCACAAATAATATGACAATGAGGTGAACCCTATAGAAGCTAACAACGAGAGCTATTAAGAGAAGTAAGATATAGTCACAAGCATAAGCAAATACAAAGTAAAGGGTAGAGATAACCACAAGTGGAACCGATGGAGCCGAGGATGTGTTACCGAAGTTCCTTCCCTTTGACAGGAAGTACGTCTCTGTTGGAGCGGTGTGGAGGCACAATGCTCCCCAAAAAGCCACTAAGGCCACCGTATTCTCCTCACGCCCTCGCACGATGCAAGGTACCGTGATTCCACTATAGGTGCCCTTGAAGGCGGCGACCGAACCTTTACAATAAAGGTTGGGGAACTCCACACAAAGCTTGGAGGCTCCCAACTATACCAACAAGCTTCACCACAATGGAATATGGCTTCGAGGTGACCTCGACCGTCTAGGATGCTCAAACACCCAAGAGTAACAAGAACCGCAAGGGATTGGTGGGGGAATCAACTTTTCTCTTGGTGGAAGTGTGGATCTAGGCCTTCTCAACCAATCCCTAAAGAATCAACAAGTTTGATTGGCTAGGGAGAGAGATCGGGCACTTTTGAGCTTGGGGAGCAACAATGGAGCTTAGAGAGGTAAGAGATAGGGTTCCTCAGCTAGAAGAACCCTTTATATAGTGGGCGGAAAATTCAGACCGTTTTCCCACTCTCTACCCGAGCTCCAGCGGTACTACCTCTGAACAGGAGCGGTACTACCGCTGGCTGGCGGTACTACCGCTGGATGCAGCTGTACTACCGCTGGGCCTCAAGCAGTACTACCGCTGGCCCCTTGGTAGTGCACAAACACTACTACCGCCGAGAAATTCTTCGCAAAAGGGTCCGTCCACGAACTACCGCTAGGTAGGTGGAACAAGGCACCTGGAGCGGTACTACCGCTGACCAGGGGTGGTACTACCGCTGGCTGCAGCGGTACTACCGCTAGCAGTCTAGCGGTACTACCGCTGGAACCAGCGGTACTACCGCTGGGGAACATTTTGCAGATATGCTCAAAGCAAATAGGCGAGGGCTGCTCCAAAGATAAAGGAAAGGGAGAATGTGGAGTGTGCGTGTGTAAAGATAGATTCCACCCAAACCTTTCCACTACGGATCCTCTCTTAATAGTACGGCTTTCCTATGACTCAAATAAAGAGAATCATAGAGAGCGTCGTGCTTCCGTTCCATGAGAGAGGAGACGTGTCGTCTTGTGCCGTTGACGTGTGCTATCTGAAACCTTAACACACAGATGCTTAGTCCTGTACGGTACTGTCATCAATCACCAAAATTACTTAGGCATAAACTATGCCCCAACAACCGGGATGAATGGTGAGTGGAGCATCATGAGCCTCCTTAAGGATTAACTGCCTTAGATGTGGGTTCTTAGGAACCACTAGATGATTCTGGAAGAACAAAACACCTTGATCATTCATGGAGAATTCATTAGCGTTTCCGCTAATAATATTCTCCTTGATCCGTGATATCCCCTTATCACGCTTTTCGCCAGCTATAGTTTGATCCCTAAGGGTAGGCTCCGCCACCAGGGTAGAAAGGGATCCTTGAGGAACAATATGAAGATTCAACTTCCGAAATTCCTCATAGATATGTGGTTGACCTTGTTGTAGCATCAAGTTGTTACAATAAGATTTACGACTTAGTTCATCAGCCATAACATTGGCCTTCCCCGGGGTGTAAGTTATCCCTAAGTCGTAATTTGAGATCAACTCAACCGACCGTCTTTGCCTGAGATTCAAATCCGGCTGGGTGAAGATATATTTCAGACTTTGGTGATCAGTGAATATTTCGCAATGATTACCCAGAAGGTAATGTTGCCAGGTTTTTAGTGCATGGACTACAACTGCAAGCTCAAGATCATGTGTGGGATAATTATCCTCATGTGGACGCAACTGTCGAGATGCGTATGCAATCACATGACGATCTTGCATGAGAATGCATCCTAATCATTGTCCCGAGGCATCGCAATAGATAACAAAGTCCTTAGAAAAATCTGGTGGTAGCAACACAGGTGCGGAAGTCAGGCGTCTTTTCGGTTCGTGAAAACTATGCTCACACTGTGGTGTCCACTCGAACTTTTTATCCTTCTTGAGGAGTCCAGTTAGAGGCTTTGCAACCTTGGAGAAATTCTCGACAAAGCAGCGACAATAAGTCGCTAGACCAAGAAAACTCCTAACTTGCTTAACCGATTCAGGTTGAGTCCAATCAAGGACGGCTTGAACTCTCTCGGGATTGACAGCAATACCCTTACCAGAGATTACTTGACCTAGATAGGTCACTTCTGGTAACCAAAATTCACATTCTGAAAACTTGGCATAAAGGCGATGCTCTCAAAGTTTCATCAATACCAGCCTTAGATGCTCGGCATGTTCTTGTTTGTTCTTCGAGTAGATGAGAATATCATCGAGGTATACCATGACGAATTTATCCAAATACTCCATGAAGATTGAATTCATCAGACGAGAGAAGGTGGCTGCAGCATTGGTTAAACCGAAGGACATGACGGTGTACTCGTATTGGCCATAACGAGTAACAAAAGCCGTTTTTGGAATGTCCCCGTTCTTGATCTTGATTTGATGGTATCCCAACCTCAAATTCATTTTGGAGAAGAATGAGTATCCAGCGAGCTGATCATACAAGTCGTTGATCCTGGGGAGCGGATACTTGTTCTTTATGGTGACCAGATTCACCGGTCGATAATCTACAACCATCTGATCCGTTCCATCCTTCTTCTTGACGAAGAGGACGGGGCAAGCCCAAGGAGAAGAGATAGGACAAATGAAACCTTTATTCAAGGCCTCATCTAGTTGCTTCTTAAGTTCGGCTAGCTCCAGGGGTGCCATCTTATATGGTCTTCTGGCTATTGGAACAGTTCCCGGAACAAGATCTATCACGAACTCTACATCTCTGTCAAGTGGAATTCCTGGCAGTTCCTCTGGAAAAACATCCGGGAAGTCACGGACTACCGGAATGTCTTCAAGTTCCGGAAGAGGGTTGGTGTTGAGGGAATAGAGTTGGCATTTGGCAACTCGAGTAGAGACATTGACTATCTCACCCGAGGGATGAGTAAGCTGAACATTTCTAGAATGACTATCATTCTTGGCATAGTGAGCTGACATCCAGTCCGTACCCAAGATGATATTAATATCCGAAGATTTCAGAACTATCAATGAGGCTAGAAAAACTAGCCTGTCTAACAGAATTTCATTGTCATAGGTTATCCTAGAAGTTTGCCACTTGCTACCAGGAGTTTGGACAACCAATGGAATTGGCATATCATAAAAAGACATGTTATGCAACTATGCATGACTTTCTGAAATGAAGGAATGAGAAGACCTAGTGTCAAAAAGAACAGACTCTAGGTGATGATTAACAAGAAGCGTACCCAGTATGACGTCGGGATCCTCTGCAGCTTCCTCTGCTGAGACATAGTTCACACGGCCACGTGCAGGAGTTGGCTTCACATAGTAAGCTTTGCCCGACTTGCCTTGCCCGACGGATTTTCCGGGTTGCTTGGCACCCACATTCTGAGGACACTCACGGGAATAGTGCCCTGGTTCTCCACACTTGTAGCATATCACTTGGTTGGCACGTGGTGCAGCATTGCTAGCTGGACCACCATAGGTTTTTGCTGGAGGGTTGGTCTGATTCATCTAAGGCGCCATGTAGGATGGCCTCGGAGTGTATCTTGGCGGCAGAGAACTGTTTGGAACCCACAGCCTGCGTTTTGGAAACGCGGAACCAGATGACGAGCCAAAGTCACGGGAGTGCTTCTTTGTGGCTTCGAAGTCGGTATGACCAGTCTCGGCAATGATCGCCTTGTTGACCAGGGCTTGGAAGCTTGTACACTCGTGGAGGCGCAGATCACGACAAAGCTCAGGGCTTAGACCCTTACGGAATCTTGCTTGCTTCTTGGCGTCAGTAGACACCTCTTCTGTTGCGTAGCGGGCGAGGTTACCGAACTCGTGGCTATAGGCATCTACGGTCAACTTTCCCTGGGTGAATGCACAAAACTCCTCTCTCTTTCTGTCCATCAGGCCCTCTCGAATATGGTGCAGACGGAAGGCTGCGCTAAAGTCTGCCCATGTGGCTGCTGGTTCAGCAGGATGCATAGCTTCAAAGTTCTCCCACCACGGATTGGCGGGTCCTTCCAGAAAATATGCCGCGAAGGTCACCTTGTCGGCCTCAGCAACATTCGTAGAGCGAATCTTACGTGAGATACTGCACAACAATCATCAGCGTCGAGGGGATCGACGGAGTGATGGAACTTTGGAGGATTCAGCTTCACAAAGTCATTGAGGGACACTGCAGCATTCCTAGGCTGACGAACCGTATTCTGCTCAATACGCTCTAACAGTCGGTTGGTCTCCCTTTTGTTCCTCTCTGCCTCAAGCATCACTTCCTCCAGAGAGGGCGGTTGAGGCAGGTCTTCCTGCGACGCTTGACTACCCTCGCCTTGCTCATGAGCAGGGGCACGGTTCAACCTGGTGAACACCATCCTGACAAACAACCTCACAACTTAGACCAATATCATTATCAATACTAGCTATGGATTAAGAATGCACTGAACACATGGAATGCGGAAATGAATATCCAAACAACATGGTAACAAGCAACTGCTGTATATACACCATGGTTCATACACACCCTTACATAGTTCAGTACAACCTTAACCAAAGAGCAAACTACTGAAATTATGAAACTACTCATCAGAGGCTTACAAGCTTCCTATACATTATTTATCTAGGCCTATGGAATTCATTTCACATCACAAGCATACTTCACAAGTCACACTAGACTGTGAACGTACATCTACTACCATAACATCCCTCCACTCACAGCTCAGGCATCGGCATAGAACATCTCATAAAGATTGCCTCCATGGCCTGGAAGCTCGACCTGCGGATCAGGAAATACTCTGGCGTGAGATCCCTGGGATCCATAACGACACGGATGTGGCCTTGGTCCCTTGACTGGTGGTAGTAGGGGTCCCCGAAGAGGGGTGACTCCTCCTATAGCGGGCCAGTCAACATGGATCAGAAGATGGGTTCTAACAAGTTTCAGCATCTCCATATCTCCGTACCCTATCTGGATTACCGGTGCCAGCTGCGTGAAAGCCGTCCACAGACGGGCACGTGTAGCATAAAGCTCCATGCGGAGAGCACGAGCATCCCTGTCTCTGTTCTCTAGCATCTCAGCAGTGGACTGCAATAGCGGATCCTCCATAGAGGAATCAAAATAGACCCCGCTGAGGTATCCCTCTTCACCAGGCTGAGAGGCAGGAACATAGCAGAACTCTGAATTCTGCAGCAGTGCATGTCTCGCCCTCATAATGGTCAGCATTGAATAGGCAGCATCTTGTACTGCCATGTCGACAGTGACTCCCAATCCATAGGACCAATGGATTGGCTCCTCAGCTCCAGGGTAGTCTAGAAATACCCTAACAGTGCAGATATACTGGCTCTGGTTGACGTCTCGGTACTGTTCCTCCACTGTGTACTCTGGGTACCAGCGGTAACCGCACACCGACATCACCCTGACCAGCATGGCCGTATGACCCGGCACATCAATGCACCTGGTCAGACGAACCACCTGACGAGAAGGACGGCCAGGCATCTGAAAATAGAGAGTAATGCAAACGCATTAGAGCTCTGAATGCAAAATTGGGCAGCATAATGACTGTAAATGCTCAAAAACAATTTTGAGACAACCCCAAAATAGGATGGCGTAACCACTCAACTATCAAGTTCAATTCTCTGATCATTAAACTTACTTCTTTTTTCCTAGGGATAAAAGAAACCCAAATATCTCTCGGCCCGTAGTCTTATAATCTACCGATCAGAAACACGAGCCTAGAAGAAGATGAGTAACCTAGTCCTTAATTCCCGCAGAGAAAACGAGAATGACCAGAATAGAATAACTTGAGAAGAGAACAAGAGTCTTACGTTCCCTTCCACAAACAATTCCCTTATATATAACTAAAGCAATTCTAGACTCAACTTCGACCAGTTTGGCTTAGTAGTCCTACAGTCAGTCAGGCTCTGATACCAACGCTGTCAGGACCCCGATCCTAAGTCATAGGAATCCAGTCTGTAACACATCGCATCTCTTTGCGGTCTCACGCACGGTCAACCCCACGGCTGCAGCCTTACCATAGCCGGGACCGTTTGCGCCTTTTGACTCGCGTATGCATTTGTGTCGCTAGCAATCCAATGACAAAGAACCCGGATCGACATGTCTAGTCATAAACCAAAGTGGCACTTCCACACAGGGACAGGCATACATGACCCAGCAAAGCAGGTGTCGGTCACCAGCGAATGTAGACGAGTCGTAGCAAGCTACAAGGACTCCATTACATCGCATGACATTTCCCCAATGGGGACAGACACAACAGCTAAGAAGGACACACGTCGGTCAACCAATGTGTCCGGAGCAGTAGCGAGCTATCATGGCTCGTTGGATCACAAAGGGGCATTTCCCTGTAAGGAATGCTACTAAAGTCTACGGCTAGGTAATCGAACCCCATACATATCAAGTACGACACACGTACGCATGGCATACCGATATGTATAGATACATTGATGGCATCACAACATAACCATAATCTTACATGCTTTATTTAAGAGGCTCGGAAGAGCCACACAGTAGGGGTCTCACGACCCATCATAACAGTCATTCAAGTTACAAGCCAGCGGAAGTAGACAAACTGTCTGAGTACAGACAGATGAAACTAGAAGGCACATGGCCTGACTATACTACAGACCCACCCTAGGGCCAGATCGTAGCTGGTATACCAGCTACTCGTCTTCGTCGATGTCTAGGAAGAAACCTCCGTTAGGGTCATTAACAACCTCTACAACAAATATTAAGCAAACATGAGTACGGAGGTACTCAGGAAGACTTTAGGATAACTATCTACTCATGCAATGGATCAATAAGTAATTGTGGGGTTTCATGTGGAAAGCCAACATTTGACTCGTGGCTAGACAACTTGCATTTTTAAATAATTTTTGACAACTTGATTTCTCGCACACGAGTCCACTAACACCACAACAATACTCTATCGTGGAATCATTCCGTCTCCATGCGGAAATGTCGTCCACCACACTCACGCTTATCTTGACAATTTTATGTGTAGCCATTGAAGTTATCTATGAACAACATATGTCTCCAAGTAGTCCATATCCGCGCACGCGACTATTCGAATAGATCATAACCCTGCAGGGGTGTACTTCGTCAGACACACTCTCGCCACTTATCGCCATGTGCACGTCATGCACCTCGGCAACCTTCAAGCGGAAGCCCAGCGAGGGAGTCGGCCACGACCGTTAACCACGCTAATACTTGGTCCAGGTCTATCGCCTATCTGAGGGTAACCCGCACGAAAGTCCGACCGAGGTTTCCGCCACGGCCCCAAACGATGTGCGCAGGGTTCCCAAGCCCACCATCCGGGTGCCACTTGGTACACCGTGCCACTGCCTTCCGCATCGCAGCCCACCTCTCAGGTCAGCGCTATGCACGGCCTCCAGCATGACTATAAACACCAGAAACTACTTGCAACTCCTGGACCGAGTACTAAGCGATTAAGAAGTCGAGCGGGGTCATATTTCAAGGCCCAGCATGTGGTAGTATCTCATCTTGGATTACATACACGGAACTCAGGTCCTAAGGACGGTTCCAATGAAAGAACCCACCATGTACTCCTACATAGCTTTTCACCGGTACCTTTACCAAATCAGGTTCAACACACAACCTTTACTTACTGAACACATTCTCACAATTCTGGTCATCTCCCAGATGATAGACCATACACAACTCTAAGCATAGCATGCATAGCAGGATAAGGCACATCATGGCTCAAGCATCTACCAGGTATGCTAGGTTGCAAGGTTCAGCTATTTACTATGACAAAGACAGGTCATGCAAAGGAAGTGGGTTCAACTAACGTGGCAAAAGCATTTGAGCATTTGATCCTAATGCAATAAGTAAGTGCAGGAGCAAGATACTAGGATTATCGGGATGATCAAAATGGTTGCTTGCCTAGTTGCTCAGAAGAGGCGACAATATTCGTTAGTCGGATATTCGGTGGAATCCGGAGGAGCGGACCCTACCGAAAGAAATGACAACAATCAATAACAATCATATGCAACAAGATGATGTATGTGCATGGCATGAGGATGCAAGGTGGTATGCTAATATAGCTAACATTTATTAGGTTTGAAGTTGATTTGAATCAGATTCAAATATCACTTCAAACGAGGTATTCTCGAATACCATTTTAATTGATTCGACCTGATGCTCAGATCAACTTGTTTTTAACATGCATGGAAATGATATGTTAAGTTAATGTTTGTGTTTAAACAATGTTTGATCATAGCATTTGAAGTGGAATACAAATGATTTTCAAATTCCATCTCCAAAGCATTTATAAAATTGAACTTATTCATTATTCTATATGTTTGGTCGAGTAACATTTTCAAACATTTTTAAAAATGACATATTCAGATTCCTTGGATTTTTTTGATACTTTTTCATATATAAATTATTTTCATTGGAGTTACAGATTAATTTCTATGATTTTTAGACGTTTTGGTAATTTTGTGGAATTCTTTTAAATCAGAAAATCTTTAGTGCATCAGCATGACATCCGCAGGTCCAACCGGCCGTTGAAACTCAAACCTGACGAGTGGGACCCACTGGTCAGTGACTCTGGTCAGTTTTAGATTAGTTTTAAACTTAATTAGCTAATTAACAGTACTTGACCCACATGTTAGTGACTTATTAGATTAATTAACTTTATTTTCATTAATCCAAAATATCCAGAGGCTGGCCCCACGCGTTAGTGGCTCAGGCCAGCTGAGATCCACCGGCGGCGAGGTCGTCCTCGCTGGCGGCGAGCCTCCGGCGATCACCAGAACGGAGGAGGCATCGGAAACTCGTCTCCGACGACCAAACGCACGGCGGAGACCACAGGGAGATCGGCCACTCGACGGCGTGCACAATGGGGCAAACCCTAGGGGCTGGGGTGGCCAGAATCGACGCCGGCGACGAGCTGCAACGGCGACCAAGTTCGGCCATCGTCGAGGTCATCGGAAACAGGGTCAAATCGCGCGGGGCTGGGCTCCTAAAGCATCTACGCGACGGTCTGGAGCTGCTGGTGGCCTCAGATGGACCAACTGTTCACTGGAGGGCTACCGGCGACGAGCTGCAGCGACGGTCCTCGTCGGGCTCTGGTGGAACTAGGCCTAGAGGTAGAGATCGACGGGGAAAACTTGGGGAAAGCTGCGCAATCTCATGAGGAGTGCAGGGGTGGCGCTAGCTTGCTCGGGGAGGCGTTGTAGGCGTCGAATCGATTGCAGCTCGTTGGCGGCCGAAGCTTGAAGACGACGGTGCCGTGGGCGTTGCAGGGCTCGGGGGACCTTCGGCTACTGCAGGGAGGACCAGCTCGTCGAGGCGGAGCAAATGGGGCACTCGGGGGAGAGAACTAGTGGCTAGAGGCACGGCAGCTCGAGCTCGAGCTCCTCGCAATGGCGGCAGAAGGGGGAGGAAAGAACCGAGAGGAGAGGGGGAATGGTGCACGGGAATGGATAGGCCAGAGCTCGGGGAGGTTATCCCCGCACGCGCCAGCGCGAAGAGGCGGCCAGGCAGGCAGGGAGCTGCGTGGAGGCGCACGGCGTCGCGGCGGCCACCTCCTGCTCCTACTGGCGAGGAGGAAGACGGCACAGGGCCTGGGCCTGGGCCAGGTGAGCGTCAGGTAAGTGTTTCTTCCTTTCTTTCTTGTTTTGTTTTCTGTCTTACTAATAGTTTTGGTTTGCTATTTATTTCAGCTCCAAAATACTTTACCAAAAATATTTTGAGCACACCAGAATATTTGTTGGAATATATCCAACCATTCCTGAAGTTTTCAACATTTTTGAAAACTTAAAGTTTTTGAATTCAAATTTTAAACTTGAAACCAATAGCCTTTTGCATTTATTTAAAATGCCAAATGTGTTATGAAAATAGTTTTCTTCTCTGCTTATTTGCTTTCATGAATTATCAGAAAAGTTGAACTTTTCTTGGGGCCATTTTGGGTTCATTGATTTGAACAAGTTTAGAATTTCTTTGAATTTGAGAAGTGGCTAGGGTTGTTAAGTTTTGCTTCACCACTTGCTTTGATATTGTTGCAATTTTCTTCGATGCAATGCAAAGAAGATATGAGCACAATGCTATACTTGACTAGGGTTCCAGGGATGTGACATTAATCCCCATTAGACAAGCATATGATGCATATATAATTTCATATTTATGACAGTCAATTCATTCAACATTTTCTCTTAGGATATAAGTGTAGCACAAGAGTGAACATCAAACTAATCTCCAAAATATATAAGTGAAGACCAATGAGTAGTCAAACAATTAAGTAGATATGTGAGGACTCTCCCTCAATAATGATTTTTAGATCTGAGAATTTTATTCAAAAAAATAAAACAAAAATACATTCCAACAATAGCACATATCATGTGAACGAAAAACAATTAGGCTCAACATAGGCTAACCGATATTTATTGACGAAGAAAGATGGGATGCGCAGCATCCCCAAGCTTAGATGCTTGAGACTTCTTGTAATATTTACTTGGGGTCCTTTAGGCATCACCAAGATTGAGATTTTGTATCTCATTCAATACTCTCATATCTTGGTTTCACGTAAGTCTCATAAACTTCATCCACACAAAACTTCGAAGAACTCATGAGATAGGTTAGTACATATAAAAATAAAAAAAACATTTCCTGTACTACCAGGATAAGTGGCATAATAATTTTAAAACATTAGGTATGGTATACTATCATACCGTTAATTTATACGTACCAATATAAGCCATGAAAACACTTGGATTAGTAGATAACAAAACTATGACATCAATTTGTCCAAACAGAATTGTCTATAGCAATCAATTTGAAAGGTGTACTTCTGTATCTCGAAAGTTTAGGAAATTATAAATAATTTGTATGACAATACATTGTAAAAAATTTAGAAACTTTCTACATCTAATAAAATCTCATAATTCAAATACTATAGAACATATTTCTGTTTTTGGAAAGCACACATCACACATCCAATTCAAGCATTCTAAAGGAAATTCTTGGAGTTTTTATTGAAAACCATGATTATGCATAACATAAAGCAAATTTTAACAAAATAAAATGATGCTACAAGAAAAAATCATATTATGTGATGAATAAAAATATTTCTCCAAGTCAGATATATCGATAGTGTTGAAGATGAAATAGGGGATGCCTTCTGGGGCATCCCAAGCTTAGACGCTTGAGTCTTGCTTGGATATTACCTCGGGGGTTCCTTGGTAATGCCCTATATTATGATTTTTCCTCTTCTTACTCCCTTCATATCGGTGTCTCACCCAAAACATGAAAACTTCAATCACACAAAACTAAACGAACTTCATGAAATGGGCTGGTGTAATAAAGATAAATGATTTACTTAGGTACTTCCAAGACAAGATTAATAATTGTTTTAAGATAATTACTATTGTATTATATCATTCCCTTAATTTATATCACTAAATATAAGCTATGTAAACATTAAAACAAGCAAACTATGCATGCAAAACAGAATCTATCAAAAATAGAATAGTCTGTAAAGATTTGAACTTAAACCATACTTAACTATCTCAGAAAATGCTGGAAAATAGTAAAAACTAGATAATTCGTATATAAAAACAGTGTATAAATTTAAAATTTTACTGAATCACTAGTAAAATCACATAATTCATATACTCGGTGCAAAAGTTTCTGTTTTTGCATAGAATCGAATCAACAAGTATCCACACTATCCCAAAAGCTTTACTTGGCACATTATTTAAATTAAAGACACAAAACATGATTACAACAATAGTTTAATCATGTGAACGCACAAAAAAGTAGGTATATGTATTGGGTTGTCTCCCAACATGATTACTACAGTAGTTTAAGTATGATGATTCCAATGATGCTCACATAGAAGGTAGTAATTGAAACATGCAAGAGAGCATCATGAGTCACATGCCAAGAACATTTATGTCTAACACACTTACTATGCATAGGGACTTCTCAGGAAATAAATTCACTATAACAAGACTCAATTTGCATAGGAAGGCAAGACAAACATAACTTCAAAATTATGAACACATAGAGAGGAAACTTGGTATTATTGCAATACCTAAAAGCATATGTTCCTACCTGAAAATATTTTCCAGTGGCATCATGAAGGAATTAAAAAATATAACTATCACATAAATCATTCTTTTCATGGTCCACAAACACAAAATTTTCATTACTCTCTACACAAGAAAATTTCATCTCATTCATATTAGTGGGAGCAAACTCAATAAAATAACTATCATGAGACACTTGATTGACATAACCACATTGAATATTAAACTCACGATGAAAAGTTTCATGGCTACCATTACTATTTATAGAATACATGTGATGACCATAATCATCATAGATAGGATGCATGCCATCATCATAATAAATTTTATCATCAAAACTTGGGGGACTAAAAATATCATATCGATCAAGCATAGCATCCCCAAGATTGTGGCTTCGCATATCATTAGCATCATGGATATTCAAGGAATTCATACTGACAACAGTTCCATCAAGATCATCATCCAAAAATTTAGTGCCATACATTTTTTAAAATCCTGCTTCTAACAATTTGGCCCAATTTTCCGAACCATCATTTTCATGAAAGACATTAGAAAGACAAAGAATTTGACGCCACCTCAATTCCATTTTTTTATAGTTTTATTTTACAAAACGAAACTAGTGATAAACAAGAAACTAAAAGATTCAATTGCAAGATCTAAAGATATACCCTCAAGCACTCACCTCCGTGGCAACGACGCTAGAAAAAAGCTTGATGTCAACTACGCAACTTTATTCTTGTAGACGTTGTTGGGCCTCCAAGTGCAGAGTTTTGTACGATAGTAGAGAATTTCCCTCAAGTGGATCACTTATGGTTTATCAATCCATGGGAGGTGTAGGATGAAGATGGTCACTCTCAAGCAACCCTGTAGTCAAATACAAGAAATCTCTTGTGTCCCCAACACACCCAACACAATGAAAAATTGTGTGGTGCACTAGTTCGGCGTACAAATGGTGATACAAGTGTAGTATGGATAGTATAAATATAATTTTATAATCTGAATAAACAACAACAAGGTGATAATTAATGAAAGTGATCATAAAGACTGTTGCAATGCTTGGAAATAAGGCCTAGGATTCATACTTTCACTAGTGCAATCTCTCAGAATTGCTAGGATAATAGAATCATATGATCATCCCTCAATGTGTGACAAAGAATCACTCCAAAGATCAGAAGTAGCAGAGAACATAAGATGAAATTGTTGTAGGTAGTAGAACCACCTCAAAGCTATTATTTTCGATCAATCTATTGAGATATTACTATAAGTGCACAAATATCCCTGAGTTTGTACTAGAATAACACTTATCACTACTGCAGGATGGTCCAAATACGACACAACAATCAAAGACCCTTCGACCAAACTGTGTGCGATGCATGAATCACAAACGGTATAGTTAAAGCTCCATCTCCAATGACATGCACTGTGTGATGGCAGATCCATCAAATATGATTCACAAAAGATTTGTGTGTGTGATCTATGATAAACAGTTGACCCGGACAAACTATTTGTTATGGACCAAAATAATGCAAAAGGTTAACTGAATACAAGTGTGTGTGATGTGCGACATACAGTTCACTCGGATAAACTATTTGCGCTAATTTAAAAAACACCAACGATTTTCTAGATTATTAGGTGTGCGATTGATGGCATACAGGTGAGCTGGATGAACTATTCGTGATGACATAAAATAACACAAACGGTCACCCAGATCAAGATGTGTGCGATAGACGACAAACACGTTGCCCGGATGAACTGTTTGCGATGAGCCAATTTTGACACAAATGGTTGCACAGATGAAGATGTGTGTGATAAACATCATATTGATAACTTCGATGAATTGTGTGTGATGAGCTAAAATAATAGAAATGAAGAACATGATTGCATAACCAAATGAAACACTAAAAGACATAAGTGACTACAAACATAACATTAGCACAACTCAATAAACAATTACACAAATAACAACATGATTGCATAACCTAATTAAGGATCCAAATACATAAGTGACTGATATGTCTCAACGTGTCTACTTATCTAAACACTTTTGCCCTGGTTTTGACCTCTAATTTGCATGATTTGAATGAAACTAATCCAGACTAACGTTGTTTTCAGCACAACTATCTTCGTGTTATTTTTGTGCATAAATAAAAGTTCTCGGACTTGGACGAAACTTTTTGTGAATTATTTCTGGGAATTATGATGAATTATGGAGCAAAGATTTGTCGGAGGGAGGTTGCCATGGGGTCACAAGCAAATAGGGCGTGACACCCCAGGCCACACCCTGATGGCTTGTGGGGCCCATGTAGATCCTCCGACCCTAATTTCAGTCCTATAAAATCACATCTTCGGAGAAAGAAATCGGAGAGAAGTTTTCATCACGTTTTACGAGAAGGATCCGCCGCCACCTCCAGTTCCTCCTTCGGATGGCTGATTTGGAGTCCGTTTGGGGCTACAGAGAGGGTGATTCGTCGTCGTTGTCATCACCAACCCTTCTCCATCAACACCGCCATGATGCTCACCATCGGGAGTGAGTAATTCCTTTGTAGGCCCACTGGACGGTGGTGGGGTTGGATGAGATTAACGATGTAACCGAGTTAAGTTTGATATAGTTTGATCCGTAGGATCCACTATGCTTAATGCCTGTCATTAGGGCCCGAGTGCCATGATTTCATATCTGGAAAAATTATGTTTTCACGAATATAAGATTGATTTGGATACTATCTTGCAAGTGGTATGCACCTATTATGTGTCTTGATCCGCATACCCAAAGGTGACAATAATTGGGATTCTTTACTATGATTGCCGTAGTTTTAGGAGTTCATGTATTCACATTGTGTTAATGCTTTGTTTCAGTTCTCTACTAAAAGGAGACCTTAGTATCCCTTAGTTTCCAATAGGACCCCGCTGCCCCAGGAGGGTAGGACGAAAGATGCCATGCAAGTTCTTATCGCAAGCACATATGACTATATACGGAATGCATGCCTACATTATATTGATGAATTGGAGCTAGTTCTGTGTCGCCCTGGTGTGTAACTGTTACATGGTCAATGTCATATATATCATTATCCATCACCGATCCACGTGCCTACAATTTACATATACTTAATATTGCTAAGTTACTATTGTTGTTGCTATTGTCACACCTGCTACTCAATTGCTACTGTTACTGCTATTACCAAAATTGCTGCTATAGCTGTTACTACTCTCATTTGTTGTTATACTATATCCTTGCTATAGAGATATATCCTAGGTGTGGTTGAATTGATGACTCAACTATCATGGCCAATGAATATTCTTTAGCTCCCCTTTTGTTGAATCAATAAATTAGGGTGAAATACTACCCGTGAAGACTGTCACGATCCCCTACGCTTGTGGGTTACTGATAACCCACACGTGTAGGGGATCACAATAGTTTTCGAGGGTAGAGTATTCAACCCAAATTTATTGATTCGACTCAAGGGGAAGCGAAAGAATATTCTCAAGTATTAGCAGCTGAGTTGTCAATTCAAGCACACCTAAAATATTAGTGTCTGCAAGCAAAGTATTAGTAGCAAAGTGGTATGATAGCAACGGTGTCAGAAAAGGGTCTGTTGACGGCAGACTATTCCTAACTAGTTGTATCAATGGCGACAGAAAATAGCACGTTGACGGGGAACTATTCTTGAGAATAATGCTTCCCCGGCTACGGCTCCAGAAAAGTCTTGCAACAGGTAACAACAAAGTAGCAAGTAACAGCAGAGTAACAACAGTAGCAAGGAACAGCAGTAGTGACAACAGTAGCAAGTAACAGCAGTAGTGACAATAGTAGTAGCAAAGTAATGTAGCAAGGAACAGTAGTAAATGACTCGTAGGCAGTGGATCGGTGATGGATGAGTATGCCGGATGTGATTCATCATGTAACAGCTATAACACAGAGAGATATGTAACTAGCTCCCGTTCGTCAATCTAATATAGGCATGTATTCCGTATGTAGTCATACGTGCTTAGGGAAAAGAACTTGCATGACATGTATTGTCCATCCTTCCCGTGGCAGCAGGGTCCTAATGGAAACTACGGGATATTAAGGTTCTCCTTTTAATAAAAAACCGGACCAACACATTAACACTTGGTGAATACATGAACTCCTCATACTATGGTCATCTCCGGGAGTGTTTCCGGCTATTGTCACTCCGGGGTTAACGGCTCATAACACATAGTAGGTGACTACAACTTGCAAGATAGGATCTAAAACACACATATATTGGCGACAACATAATAGGTTCAGATATGAAATCATGGCACTCAGGCCCTAGGGACAAGCATTAAGCATGGCAAAGTAGTAGCAACATCAATCTCAAAACATAGTGGATACTAGGGATCAATCCCCGTCAAAACTAACTCGATTACATGATAGATCTCATCCAACTCATCACCGTCCAGCAAGCCTACGATGAGAGTACTCACAAACGGTGAAGAGCATCATGGAATTGTCGATGGAGGAAGGTTGATGATGACGATGGCGACAATTTCCCCTCTCCGGAGCCCAGAACGGACTCCAGATCTGCCCTCCAGATGAAGAACATGAGGTGGTGGCGCCTCCGCATCGTAAAACACGATGAATCCTTCTCTCTGATTTTTTCCGGGCGAAACGGAATATATAGAGCTGAGTTTGGAGGAGGTGGAGCCTAGTGGGACCCACAAGCCCTCATGGCGCGGCCAAGGGGGTGGTCGCGGCCCATGGGCTTCTGGCCCACTGGCTCACCTCCTCCGGTGGATCTTTGCGCAGGTATTTTTCATTAATTCCAGAAAAATTCTCCGTAAATTTTCAGTTCATTTCGAAAACTTTTATTTCTGCACAAAAACAACACCATGGCAATTCTGCTGAAAACAGCGTTAGTACGGGTTAGTTCCATTCAAATCATGCAAATTAGAGTCCAAACACAAGGGCAAAAGAGTTCGGAAAAGTAGATACGATGGAGACGTATCAACTCCCCCAAGATTAAAGCCTTGCTTGTCCTCAAGCAATTCAGTTGAAAAACTGAAAGAGACAACAGAAAAACTTTGACGAACTCTGTTTGATCTTGCTGTTGCAACTATGTCTAATTCATAACCTGAATTTCAGCAAGATCACAAGCAAGCCACATAAGCAAATGACATCTAGGTCTCACGGTAAACTCATATCAATGGCATAGTCAACTAGAAAGCAAATAATAATAAGCCTCAAATGTCAACACTTCAATCAAAACAACATGAAGCAGTACGGATAGATGGTATCTCGCTAGCTCTTTCTGAGACCGCAAAACATAAATGCAGAGCACCTTCAAAGACCAACGGCTGACTAAACTTTGTTATTCAAGGCAATGAAGATCCAGTCACAGTCATACTCAATACAGTTAAAAGCAAAGATAAAAACGACAGAGGTGCTCTCTAATTGGTGCTTTTGTAAGAGGAGGATGACTCAACAGGAACATAAATAGACAGGCCCTTCGTAGAGGGAAGCATTGATTTGCAGAGGTGCCAGAGCTCAAGCTTTTAAAACAAAGATAATAATTTTGGGTGGCATGCTTTCATTGTCAACGCAATGACTAAGAGTTCTCAACATCGTCCACGCTACACATGCTATAGGCGGTTCCCAAATAGAAAAGTAAAGTTCTGACTCCCCCACCACCAATCAATCACACTCCACGGCTAGCCGAATCCTCAGGTACCGTCCATACCAACATTAATCCTGGGGGAGTTTTGTTTGCAATTATCTTTTTGATTTGAGCATGGAACTTGGAATTCCAATTACCGGCCCCTTTCTCGTGAATGATAGTGAATAAACACATATCGAGGATAACACGCCTAGCATGGAAGATACCAATAGCCTCCTGTCACCACATGAGCGGTTCGGGCATGCAAAACAGATTATTTCTTGAAGGTTTAGAGAGTGGCACATGCAAATTTACTTGGAACGGCAGGTAGATACCGCACATAGGTAGGTATGGTGGACTCATATGGAACAACTTTGGGTTTATGGGGGTGGATGCACAAGCAGTATTCCCGCTTAGTACAAGTGAAGGCTAGCAAAATACTGGGAAGCGACCAACTAGAGAGCGACAACAGTCATCAAAATGCATTGAGATTAACCAACATTGAGTGCAAGCATGAGTAGGACAAAAAACACCATGAACATGAACATCATAGAGGCTATGTTGATTTTGTTTCAACTACATGCGTGAACATGCGCCAAGTCAAGCCACTTGAAACATTCAAAGGAGGATACCATCCTATCATACTACATCATAGTCATCTCAACATTCATGTGGGCATCCAAGACAAACCATTATAAGCTCCTAGCTAAGTAAGCATGGCATAAGCAACTATGATCTCTAAGTTGTCATTGGAAACATGTTTCTCTCACAACAAAGCTGAATCAGGCATGATGAGCTAGTCATATTTACAAAAAAAATAGATCGAGTTCATACCAGCTTTTCCAGGCTCAGTCACTTCATCATATATCGTCATTATTGCCTTTCACTTGCACGACCGAATGTTGTGAACAATAATAGGCGTGCTTGTGCATTGGACTAAAGCTGGAATCTCTAGATAAACTCAAAGGAGAAGACAAAGTAATATGGCTCTTTGAAAGCTAAACAGGTATGCATGCAAGAGCCACTAAAGATTGTAACCATGGTCTTCTACCTTGACCCAAAGAAAAAGAAAACCATTTACACGGGAAAGCTCCCAACAAGCAAAAGAAGAACAAGAAAATCTTTTTGGGTTTTCTCAAACTGGACAGACAGACGAAAAGAAAACTAGAAAAATAAAATAAACTAGCATGGATGATACAGTGGCAATGTGTGAACACCGATGAACAAAGTCAAAGCATAAGCAAGAATGTAAAGTCGGTGAGAACACGTACTCCCCCAAGCTTAGGCTTTTGGCCTAAGTTGGTTTACTCCCAAGGATGGTCCTGGCGAAACCCAAAATCATAATGGGGGTTATACGGGAGCGCTGCAGCCACTGCCTGAATAGCTGCCTCACGGAGACGAGCAACCTTTGCCTCCCTCTCATACTCCTCTGCCTCTCCTGTGGTTATGTAATATCTCCATTTTACCTGAAAGTCAAAGAAGGCAGGACCAGGAAGGGTAATATGGAAAACACGCTGCCAGTTAAATATCAAACGGTATAGGAGGGATTCGTCATCCCTCTCAAGGAACTGGTAGCGTGTCAAAGCGACGCGGTCAAGGAAAGCTGTATGGAGCGGGGGATCTCCTTCGCGGATGGGTACTCCAAGAAAATTTGCTATGCGAGTGGCATAGATCCCAGCAAAGAAATCCCCTTCATTAGCATTCTTATTCAGCCTCCTTGCTATAATAGCTCCCATATTGAAGCTTTTGTCACCCGTCACTGCGCTCTTAAGGATACTAAGGTCGGGTGCGCAGAGGTGACAATGCTCAATCTTGCCATTAATGCATTTGCCTATGAAGAGGGCAAAGTAATGCATGGCAGGAAAATGAATACTCCCCATGGTAGCTTGCGTAATGTCTCTAGTTTCTCCAACAGTAATACCAGAGCAAAAATCTCTAACCGAAGATTGAGGAGGATCATTGAGGCTACCCCAAATAGGTATTTTGCAAATTCTATTGAAATCCTCTAAATCCATGGTATACGATTTATCATAGAGGTCAAACAGTACCGGTGTATCACGGCCAGCTGAAAATTTGAATTTACAAAGGAAAGAGGCAGTGAGAGCAACATATTGTTCACATTTATCGGAAATGAATTCTTCGAGTCCGATGTTGTGAACAAGTGCATCAAACTCATCTTCGAAGCCTGCCACAATCATAAATTCATCAGAAGGCCATTCACATGGTTGTACCTGCACGTCCCTTGGTTGGTAAGGATCAGGATCCCGAATCGCAAGACGGGGACCTCTCTTGCTTGAGGAACCACCACGAAAGTTTCTCCTGAACATCTTCTTTTTCTGAAATTTTCAGTGACCCAAAGGAAAAGTAAACAAGGCTCAACTAAACTAGTAGAAACTACTCTCACAAGTGCCTAGAGGCCATATTACGCATCAAAACTACTTGGGACCAGCTAAAATCAGCATGCAATGCTCAAGAACATGGTCACCAAGGCAATAAAAATGCACGGAGTATAAGGCACTAGAGCAAAAACTAATTGGACTAATGGAGGAGTCACTTACCAAGGAGTAATTTCCCCAAAACAGTTCGAAGAACGGTGATTTGAGCAAAGAGATCGAAAATCCCAGCAAGAGGAGCAAGAACACGGGTTTGAGCTGCGAAACGATTTTTTTTCTGGAGGTAGGAGAACCAGATGAGAGCAATAATGAGTGGAGGGGGTGCTTGTGCGCCCCACAAGCCTGGGTGGTAAGGCCAGGGGGTGCCAGCGCCGTCAGGGCTTGTGGCCCACTGGTACAGCACCCAGACAAGCTCTTTGTCTCAGAATTTTCCAAAAATTCCAGAAAAATCATACTTGATTTTCAGGATGTTCGAAGAACTTTTATTTTCGGGGTACTTTTCTACCGGACGCTAAGACAGAAGACAGGGAAAACTAAACTAAATCTATCATTTTTCTTCTAAGCAACCTAAAGTGAAAGCTTGGAACAGAGGTTTGTGACTCCTCGATTCATCCATCTCATGGTCATCGAAAGAAGTCCGTCAACGAGGTTGATCAAGTCCCCTCGACAAACCTTTTCGAATCACAAAAGAGAACGGAGAATTTTCGAATAGTCACTATGTCACCTCAATGGGGATATGTATCTCCCCAACAAGCAAATCATATTTCATCTTGACAGAAGGTATAGGGCATTCAAAGCTCCCAATAAGAATCTATGAAGTTTTTTTGATAGCATTGATGCAATGTACTCGATATTGTTTCTTCAGAAAGTGCACTGTATGTTCATTACCGTTGACATGGAAACTGACATTGCCTTTGTTGCAATCTATAACAGCCCCTGCAGTGTTTAAAAATGGTTTTCCGAGGATGACCGCCGTGGCATCGTCCTCAGGAATATCCAAGATAACAAAGTCTGTTAAGATGGTACATTGGCAACCACAACAGGCACATCCTCCCAAATGCCGATAGGGAAAGTAGTTGATTTGTCGGCCATTTGCAGAGAGATTTCAGTGGGTGTCAACTTATCCAGTTCAAGTCTACGATAAAGAGAGAGAGGCATAACACTAACAACGGCTCCAGGGTCGCATAGAGAAGTTCTAACGTAGTTGCCTTTAATGGAGCAAGGTATAGTGGGCACACCGGGATCACCTAGTTTCTTGGGAGTTCCACCCTTGAAGGTATAATTAGCAAGCATGGTGGAAATCTCAACCTTAGGTATCCTCCTCTTATTAGTCACAATATCTTTCATGTACTTAGCATATGGAGACATTTTCAGCATATCTGTCAAACGCATTTGCAGAAAGACAGGTCTAATCATTTCAACAAATTTCTCAAAATGCTCATCATCCTTTTTCTTGGATGGTTTGGGAGGAAAGGGCATGGGTTTCTGAACCCATGGTTACCTTTCTTTACCATGCTTCCTAGCCACGAAGTCATTTTTATCGTATCTCTTAGTCTTAGGTTGTGGGTTATCAAGATCAATAGGTTCAATCTCCACATCCTCATCATTACTAGGTTGAGCATCTTCATGAACATTACTATTGATATTATCATCAGGCTCATGTTCATCAACAGATTTTGTTTCAGCATCAGAGATAGAGACATCGTTTGGACTCACGAGTGTAGGAGCAACAGGGCTGCTAGCGTGCAGGTTCATATCATCTTTCTTCTTCTTTCTAGGATGACTAGGTGCATTAGTGCTAACTCCTTGAGAATCTTGTTCAATTCTCTTCGGATGACCCTCAGGATACAAAGGTTCCTGGGTCATTCTACCGCCTCTAGTAACGACTCTGACGGAGTTGTCATTCAACTCATTGAGCAAGTCATTTTGAGCTTTAAGTACTTGTTCTACTTGAGTAGTAACCATAGAGGCATGTTTACTCAGGAGCTTAAGATCATTGACATTTCTGTCCACACAAGCACTTAAATGACTAAGCATACGATCATTCTGTTCCAATTGTCTGCTAAGATAATCATTGAAACTCTGTTGTTTGGCAACAAAGTTATCAAATTCATCCAGGCATAAGCTAGCAGGTTTATCACAAGGAATATCACTCTCATCAAACTTACGCAGAGAATTTACTTCTACTACCTGTATCGGGTTATCGAGACCATGGATATCTTCGATAGGTGGTAGATTTTTGACATCTTCAGATTTAATGCCTTTCTCTCACATAGATTTCTTGGCTTCTTGCATATCTTCAGGACTGAGGAATAGAATACCTGTTTTCTTCAGAGTTGGCTTAGGAGGTGGTTCGGGAATAGTCCAAGCATTCTCATTGCACAAGATGTTATTCAGTAGAATCTCAGCTTGTTCTATAGTTCGTTCCCTCAAAACACAACCGGCACAACTATCTAGGTGGTCTTTGGAAGCATCGGTAAGTCCATTAGAGAAGATATCAAGTATTTCATTCTTCTCAAGAGGGTGATCACGCAAAGCATTCAGTAGCTGGATGAGCCTCCCCCAAGCTTGTGGGAGACTCTCTTCCTCAGCTTGAGCAAAGTTGTATATTTCCTGCAAGGCAGCTTGCTTCTTATGGGCAGGGAAATATTTTTTAGAGAAGTAGTAGACCATATCCTGGGGGCTACGCACACAACCAGGAGAAAGAGAAGTGAACCAGGTCTTAGCATCATCCTTTAGCAAGAAAGGAAACAACTTGAGGATATAGTAGTGGCGGATCTTTTCCTCACTAGTGAATAGGGTGGCTATATCGTGCAGTTTGGTAAGATGGGCTACAACCATTTCAGACTCATAACCATGAAAAGGATCAGATTCGACCAGAGTGATTAACTCAGGGTCGACAGAGAATTCATAATCCTTATCGGTCACAAAGATAGGCGAAGTAGCAAACTTCGGGTCGTATTTCATCCTAGCGTTCAGAGATTTTTCTTTCCACTTGCGCAGTAGTTTATCAACATCATAGATATCCTTACACGCAAGAAAGTCCTCAGCTATCTCTCCCTCCATAATATAGCATCCAGGCATAACAGGCAATTCAGGCATAGTAGCAGGTTCTACTTCAATAGCATCAGCAGTTTCAGAAGTATCATCACGTCTAGCAGCAACTCTAGCAATTTGTGCATCAAGGAATGCACCTAGTGGCAAAGCAGTATCAAACATAGTATCATCAGACATAGTATCAAGCATAGCATCATCATAAGTATCACGGGGAGCAGAAGTAGCATCATCAAGCACAGGAGACATATCAAGATTTCTAGGAGGAGGCGATGTCGCAAACTTACTCAGAACAGAAGGTGAATCAAGTGCGGGGCTAGATGGCAGTTCCTTACCTGTCCTCGTAGTTGAGGGCAATACTTTAGTTCTTGGATCTATCGGAATCATCATAGTGACCAACATACGTCAATCGCAAGTGACTCAGAGAATATAGTTGTGCCTCCTCGGCAACGGCGCCAGAAAATAGTCTTGATAACCCACAAGTGTAGGGGATCGCAACAATTTTTGAGGGTATAGTATTCAACCCAAATTTATTGATTTGACTCAAGGGGAAGCGAAAGAATATTCTCAAGTATTAGCAGCTGAGTTGTTAGTTCAACCACACCTGAAAGATCAGTGTCTGCAAGCAAAGTATCAGTAGCAAAGTGGTATGATAGCAACGGTGCCAGAAAAGGGTCTGTTGACGGCAGACTATTCCTAACGAGTTGTATCAATGGCGCTAGAAAATAGCACGTTGACGGGGAACTATTCTTGAGAATAATGCTTCCCCAGCTACGGCTTGATACGTCTTCGTCGTATCTATAATTTTTGATTGTTTCATGCCAATATTCTAAAACTTTCATATACTTTTGGCAACTTTTTATACTATTTTTGGGACTAACATATTGATCCAGTGCCCAGTGCCAGTTCCTGTTTGTTGCATGTCTTTTGTTTCACAGAATATCCATACCAAACGAAGTCCAAGCGTAATAAAAACTTATGGGGATTTTTTTGGAATATTTATGATTTTTGGGAAGAAGAATCAATGTGAGGCGATGCACGGAGTGCCCACAAGCCCTGTCACTGCGACCAGGGGGTGGGACCGCGGCAGGCAGGCTTGTGGCCCCTCCTTAAGGTGGTTGGAGCCCTTCTTTCGCCGCAAGAAAGATAATATCCAGAAGAAAATCGTATTAAAATTTCAGCCCAATTGGAGTTACGGATCTCTAGGAATTTAAGAAACGATGAAACGCAGAATGTGGGAGCGTAGAAACAGAAGGACACACCGAGAGAGATCCAATCTCGGAGGGGCTCTCGCCGCTCCGCCATCATGGAGACCATGGACCAGAGGCGAAACCCTTCTCCCATCTAGGTAGGAGGTCAAGGAAGAAGAAGAAGGAGGGGGTCTCTCTCCCCCTCTCTCCTGGCGGTGCCGGAATGCCGCCGGGGACATCATCGTGTGACGGCGATCTACACCAACACCTCTGTCATCTTCACCAGCATCTCCATCATCTTCCCCCATCTATATTCAGCGGTTCACTCTCCCGCAATCCGTTGTACCCTCTACTTGAACATGGTTCTTTATGCTACATATTATTATCCAATGATGTGTTGCTATCCTATGATGTCTGAGTAGATTATCGTTGTCCTATTGGTCATTGATGAATTGCTATGATTGGTTTAATTTGCTTGTGGTTATGTTGTTGTCCTTTGGTGCCCATCATATGATCGCACACGTGGATCACACCATAGGGTTAGTTGTATGTTGATAGGACTATGTATTGGCAGGCTAGAGTGACAGAAACTTCAAACCTAGCATAGAAATTGATGCATATGGGATTGAAGGGGGACCAATATATCTTATTGCTATGGTTGTGTTTTACCTTAATGAACGTTGGTAGTTGCGGACGCTTGCTAATAGTTCCAATCATAAGTGCATAGGATTCCAAGTAAGGGATGACATGCTAGCAGAGGCCTCTCCCACATGATATTTGCTATCAATCTAGTAACGTAGTCAATTGCTTAGGGACAATTCCGCAACTCCTACCACCACTTTTCCACACTCGTTAGACACTCATAGTTTTTTCTTTATCTAACCAGCCCCTAGTTTTATTTACGGTTCTTTACTTTCTTGCAAGCCTATCCTATCACTCCAGCAAATTACTTCTAGTTTCATACTTGTTCTAGGTAAAGCGAACATAAAGTGTGTGTAGAGTTGTATCGGTGGTCGATAGAACTTGAGGTAATATTTGTCCTACCTTTAGCTCCTCGTTGGGTTATCAAGACCTTTTTCTGGCGCCGTTGCCGGGGAGCAATAGCGTGGGGTGAATATTCTCGTGTGTGCTTGTTTGGTTTATCACTAAGTAGATTTATTTGCTGTTCTCAGTTGTTCTTTAACTTTAGCTATGGATATGGAACACGAAATACCAAAACAATTAGGTGTACTTGCTACTCATGGCGATGGGGAACCTCCTAAAACCCTCGATGCTCGTTACGTGGAAAATATTATATACTTCTTTAATAATCCTGAGAAAGCGCCATTCAATTATATAATGGGATACATGTTGGATCAACGTGAATACTTTAGGGATTACCGCTTGACTCAAAAAGGGAAACTTTTATGGGATCAAATCCATTTGTTGAAATGGTATGCTTGGGAACTATGCAAGAGACATGGTGTTACTTGTTGCTCTAGGATGAAGGCTCCACACCTTCCCTTTTCTTGTGAGTTTAATGATCATAGAACCTTGGCTTCTTATGCTAATGGTATATATGATTACTATGATGTGGATCAAATAGAAGTGTTTGTTGCTTCTATGGGTGCTTATGAAATTGAGGCTCTGTTTAAAAGGTGTGATGATAATGATGATGCTCCTTACCGATTTGAAAATTTGGCTATGCTTCGTGATTGTTATACTAATTATGAATATAATGCCCATATTGAACGATTTAAGGAGAAATCCTATGCTGCCCAAGAAGAGACTATTATTTTGCAGGAAACTATGGAAGAAGAAAATGCTGAAATTGTGAGCTCATTAGATGAAAAATATGACGAGGAGAGCGAAGAACAAAAGGAGGAAGAACGGACTAGCTACCCGTGTCCACCTTCTAATGAGAGTAACTCTTATACTCATACATTATTTACTTTCCCTTCGTTCTTACCAAAGGATGAATGCTATGATCCCTTGGATTCGTTTGAAATATCCCTTTTTGATGAACTTGATGCTTGCTATGCTTGTGGCCATGATGCCAATATGAATGATGCTTATGAAGATGAGCTAGCTATAGTTCCTTATATTACACAGGATGATTTTGATGAATATAATATGCATGTGCTTGCTGCTCCTACTTGCAATTATTATGAGAGAGGAACTACATCTCCACCTCTCTATGTTTCCAATACGATAAAATTGCAATAAACTCCTTATGCTATGTATTGGCCTTTACTTGATGAGCATGAATTGTCCTTTTATGACATGCCAATGCATAGGAAGAGAGTTAGACTTCGTCATTGCATGATATATGTTACCTTGTGCTCACTACTAAATTTCAAATCATTGCTAATTAAAATTGGCTTTGATATACCTTGGGATTCGGGTGGATCCATTACTTGAGCACTTTATGCCTAGCTTAATGGCTTTAAAGAAAGCGCTGCCTGGGAGACAACCCGGAAGTTTTAGAGAGTCATTTATTTCTGTTGAGTGCTTTTATTTAGTTTAAAAACAAAAAAATATAGAGGGGAATTTAAAACTTTTTCAAAAAGAGAAGCGATTGAAAGGTGATGCATTGCGGAAGTGAGGGTCGACCTTGAACACTTGTGTTCATGCTCATGGAAATAATGTAGAATTTTTCATGGAAGTTTCTCACAAAAATAATTATCCCCTTGTACAATTCCTTTGTATTTTAAAAATAATGTTCCAAGCAAAGCCTTTATGATTAGTTTGGGTGATAGTTGTTTGATCACGCTGAGAAAAGATAGAAACTTTCTGCTCATGAAATTAATTTTTATTTTTATTCTGGAAGAGATTTTGAGTTGATTTTTTCTTTCTGCTGATTGATATGCAAATTTTCCAGATGTTCGTAATTTTTCAGATTTTTTGAGATATCAGAGGTATACGAAATATACAGATTGCTACAGACTGTTCTGTTTTGAAAAATTCTGTTTTCTATGCATTGTTCTCTTATTTTGATGAATCTATGGGTAGTATCGGGGGGTATGAACCATGGTGAAGTTGGATTACAGTAGATATAATGCTAATATGAATTTAGAATGAGTTCACAACAGTACTTGAAGTGGTGATTTATTTTATTATACTAACGGATCTCACGAAGTTTTGTTGAGTTTTGTGTGATTGAAGTTTTCAAGTTTTGGGTGAGAGCACGATGGATGAAGGAATAAGGAGAGGCAAGAGCCTAAGCTTGGGGATGCCCGAGGCATCCCAAGGTAATATTCAAAGAATACTGAGGCGTCTAAGCTTGGGGATGCCCAGGAAGGCATCCCCTCTTTCGTCTACAATCTATCGGTAATTTTACTCGGATCTATATTTTTATTCATCACATGATATGTGTTTTGCTTGGAGCGTCTTTTGTGTCTATTTTTTCCTTTTTATTTTTTTGCACCATGCTAGTATAAGATAGTCCTTGGTTGGCTTTATAGAATGCTTCTTGTGATTCACATATATCTTTTGAAGTTTGGATTGCCTGTTTCCCTACATATAGAAAACCGCCATTTGTAGAATGCTCTTTTGCTTCACTTATATTTGTTAGAGCGGGGCATATATTTTGTAGAAAGAAGTAAACTCTCATGCTTCACTTATACCTATTTAGAGAGTTAACATGAGTTGGTCATTCACATGGTTATTCATAAAATCCTACATAAAACTTGTAGATCACTGAATATGATATGTTTGATTCCTTGGAACAGTTTTGCGACATGAATATGTGATATTAGAGTCATGCTAGTGAGTAATTGTGTATTCATAGAAATACTTGTGTTAAGGTTTGTGATTCCCGTAGCATGCACATATGGTGAACCGTTATGTGATGAAGTCGGAGCATGATTTATTTATTGATTGTCATCCTTTGTGTGGAGGTCGGGATCGCGCGATGGTTAACTCCTACCAACCTTTCACCTAGGAGCATGCGTGTAGTACCTTGTTTCAATGATTAATAGACTTTTGCAATAAGTATGTGAGTTCTTTATGACTAATGTTGAGTCCATGGATTATACGCACTCTCACCCTTCCACCATTGCTAGCCTCTCTAGTACAACGCAACTATCGCCGGTGCATTACACCCACCATATAGTCTTCCTCAAAACAGCCACGATACCTACCAATTATGGCATTTTCATAGCCATTCCGAGATATATTGCCATGCAACTACCACCGTTCTATCTCATGACATGTGCCACCACTTCCATATTGCCATTGCATGATCGTAAGATAGCTAGCATGATGTTTCCATGGCTTGTCCATTTTTTGATGTCATTGCTATGCTACATCATTGTAACGGTACACAACCGAAGGCATTTCATATAGAGTCATCATTGCTCTAAGTATTGAGTTGTAAGTGTGATGGTCATCATTAATAGAGCATGTCCCATGTGAAGAAATAAAAGAGGCCAGCGAATCCCATTTATAAAAAAGAGGCCAAAGATGCCCACAAAAATAAAAATAAATAAAAAAAGAGGCCAAAGAGCCCACAAAAAAAGAGAGAAAAGAGAGAAGGGACAATTTCTACTATCCTCTTTCCACACTTGTGCTTCAAATAGCACTATGATCTTCATTACAGAGAGTCTCCTATGTTGTCACTTCCATATACTAGTGGGAAATTTTCATTATATAACTTGGCTTGTATATTCCAATGATGGGCTTCCTCAAAATTGCCCTAGGTCTTCGTGAGTAAGCAAGTTGGGTGCACACCCACTAGTTTCTTTTGTGAGCTTTCATACAGTTATAAGCTCTAGTGCATCCGTTGCATGGCAATCCCTACTCACTCACATTGATATCTACTGATGGGCATCTCCATAGCCCATTGATACACCTAGTTGATGTGAGACTATCTCCTCCTTTTTGTCTTCTCCACAACCACCATATTCTATTCCACCTATAGTGCTATGTCCATGGCTCACGCTCATGTATTGCGTGAAAGTTGAAAAAGTTTAAGAACACTAAAGTATGAAACAATTGCTTCGCTAAAACCGGGGTTGTGCATGATTTAGATACGTTGTGTGGGGAAGATGGAGCATAGCCAGATTATATGATTTTGTAGGGATAACTTTCTTTGGCCATGATATTTTGAGAAGACATGATTGCTTTGTTAGTAGGCTTGAAATATTATTGTCTTTATGTCAAATGGTTGACTATTGCTTCGAATCACTCGTGTTTTAGTATTCATGCCATGATTAGATTATATGATCAAGATTATGCTAGGTAGCATTCCACATCAAAAATTATCTTTTTTATCATTTACCTACTCGAGGACGAGCAGGGATTAAGCTTGGGGATGCTGATACGTCTCCGTTATATCAATAATTTTTGATTGTTTCATGCCAATATTCTACAACTTTCATATACTTTTGGCAACTTTTTATACTATTTTTGGGACTAACATATTGATCCAGTGCCTAGTACCAGTTCCTGTTTGTTGCATGTTTTTTGTTTCGCAGAATATCCATACCAAACGAAGTCCAAACGTAATAAAAACTTACGGGTATTTTTTGGAATATTTATGATTTTTGGGAAGAAGAATCAATGCGAGGCGATGCACGGAGTGCCCACAAGCCCTATCGCCGCGGCCAGGGGGTGGGCCTGAGGCAGGCAGGCTTGTGGCCACTGCTAAGGAGGTTGGAGCCCTTATTTCGCCGCAAGAAAATTAATATCCGGAAGAAAATCGTGTTAAACTTTCAGCCCAATCGGAGTTACGGATCTTTGGGAATTTAAGAAACGGTGAAACGCAGAATGTGGGAGCGCAGAAACAGAAAGACACACAGAGAGAGATCCAATCTCGGAGAGGCTCTCGCCCCTCCGCCGCCATGGAGACGATGGACCAGAGGGGAAACCCATCTCCCATCTAGGGAGGAGGTCAAGGAAGAAGAAGAAGGAGGGGGGCTCTCTCCCCCTCTCTCCCGGCGGCGCCGAAACGTCTCCCGGGACATCATCGTGTGACGGCGATCTATACCAACACCTCCGTCATCTTCACCAACATCTCCATCATCTTCCCCCATTTATATTCAGCGGTTCACTCTCCCGCAACCCACTGTACCCTCTACTTGAAAATGGTGCTTTATGCTACATATTATTATCCAATGATGTGTTGCTATTTTATGATGTCTGAGTAGATTATCATTGTCCTATCGGTGATTGATGAATTGCTATGATTGGTTTAATTTTCTTGTAGTTATGTTGCTGTCCTTTGGTGCCCATCATATGATCACGCGTGTGGATCACACCATAGGGTTAGTTGTATGTTGATAGGACTATGTATTGGCAGGCTAGAGTGACAGAAGCTTCAAACCTAGCATAGAAATTGATGCATATGGGATTGAAGGGGGACCAATATATCTTATTGCTATGGTTGGGTTTTACGATAATGAACATTAGTAGTTGCGGACGCTTGCTAATAGTTCGAATCATAAGTGCATAGAATTCCAAGTAAGGGATGACATGCTAGCAGAGGCCTCTCCCCCATCATACTTGCTATCGATCTAGTAACGTAGTCAATTGCTTAGGGACAATTCCGCAAGTCCTACCACCACTTTTCCACACTCGTTAGACACTCGTAGTTGTTTCTTTATCTAATCAGCCCCTAGTTTTATTTACGTGTTCTATACTTTCTTGCAAGACTATCCTATCACTCCTGCAAAGTACTTCTAGTTTCATACTTGTTCTAGGTAAAGCGAACGTAAAGTGTGCGTAGAGTTGTATCGGTGGTCGATAGAACTTGAGGGAATATTTGTCCTACCTTTAGCTCCTCGTTGGGTTCGACACTCTTACTTAACGAGAAAGGCTACAATTGATCCCCTATACTTGTGGGTTATCACAGCTCCAGAAAAGTCTTGCAACAGGTAACAACAAAGTAGCAAGTAATAGCAGAGTAACATCAGTAGCAAGGAACAGCAGTAGTGATAGCAGCAGCAAGTAACATCAGTAGTGACAGCAGTAGCAACAAAGTAACATAGCAAGGACCAGTAGTAAAAGACTCGTAGGCAGTGGATCGGTGATGGATGAGTATGCCGGATGTGATTCATCATGTAACAGCTATAACACGGAGAGATATGTAACTAGCTCCCGTCCTTCAATCTAATGTAGGCATGTATTCCGTATGTAGTCATACGTGCTTAGGGAAAAGAACTTGCATGGCATCTATTGTCCATCCATCCCGTGGCAGCGGGGTCCTAATGGAAACTACGGGATATTAAGGTTCTCCTTTTAATAAAGAACCGGACCAACGCATTAACACTTGGTGAATACATGAACTCCTCATACTATGGTCATCTCCCGGAGTGGTTCCGGCTATTGTCACTCCGGGGTTGCCGGGTCATAACACATAGTAGGTCACACATATATTGGCAACAACATAATAGGTCCAGATCTGAAATCATGGCACTCGGGCCCTAGTGACAAGCATTAAACATGGCGAAGTAGTAGCAACATCAATCTCAGAACATAGTGGATACTAGGGATCAATCCCCGTCAAAACTAACTCGATTACATGATAGATCTCATCCAAATCATCACCGTCCAGCAAGCCTACGATGAGATTACTCACGAACGGTGAAGAGCATCATGGAATTGTCGATGGAGGAAGGTTGATGATGACGATGGCAATGATTTCCCCTCTTCGGAGCCCAGAACGGACTCCAGATCTGCCCTCCAGATGAAGAATAGGAGGTGGTGGCGCCTCCGTATCGTAAAACGCGATGAATACTTCTCTTTGATTTTTTCCAGGCGAAACGGAATATACAGAGCTGAGTTTGGAGGTGGTGGAGCCTCGTGGGCCCACAAGCCCTCATGGCGCGGCCAAGGGGGTGGCCGCGGCCCATGGGCTTGTGGCCCACTGGCTCACCTCCTCCGGTGGATCTTTGCGCAGGTATTTTTCATTAATTCCAGAAAAATTCTCCGTAAATTTTGAGGTCATTCCGAGAACTTTTATTTCTGCACAAAAACAACACCATGGCAATTCTGCTGAAAACAGTGTTAATACGAGTTAGTTCCATTCAAATCATGCAAATTAGAGTCCTAAACAAGGGCAAAAGAGTTCGGAAAAGTAGATACGACGAGACGTATCAGTTATCAAGACCTTTTTCTATCATCGTTGTTGGGGAGAAAAGCTTTATTTCTTGTGTGGACTTGAGGATATCCAATTGCCACTATGAAGAATATAAAAGATAATTGAAGTAAGATTATCCCCTCTTGCACGAGAGGATGTAAGGAACTACCTTCTAGCTCTTCTTTTGATTGACCTACTGTTTTGAATCGGCTTGTTACACCACCACCAGTTGATCGTTTTGATATGTCACATGAACTTGATGATGCTACTTCTGAAACTAATCATAATACTATTGCTACACACTTTGAAACTGAAATTGCGCCACTGAGTGAATTACTTGATGCTCATATTGCTAGAGCTAGCAAACTTGAAAATGTTGAAACTAAGGAAGACAATGAATCACCTTCTACACCTCGTCCTCTTAATATATATGGATTTCCTTATGAACCTCAAGGTTATGTTATGGATGTTAGACATGAGATATTGTAGGGATATTGCGTGTTGTATGTAGATCCTCTATTTAACTTTCTATCCCTATCTCTCTCATGGAATATCTCTAGTTGGTTACACCTCAAACCGACTAGCCCCTCAATATAACCTGCGGGCTCTCCTGTTGGAGAGTTAAGACGCTTCCATATCTTCCTACATGGTATACAGAGCAGGCCCTTCCATCTCATCTAGCTGACTTCCATTGATCGCCCATCACCTCCCTCCCATCATGTCGTCCCCCGCCGTCCCCATCACCTCCGACCTCAACTACAACACCTCCGAGCCCCTCTCCCGGACGAACTATGTCCTCTGGAGAGCTCAAGCGCGATCCCAGATAATGGGCGCCGGCTTGTTCGCCTACATTGATCAAACCCTCCGGCTTGTTCGGCTACATTGATCAAACCCTAGAGGAGCCTCCCAAAACCATCCCCACCAAAGAAAAAGATGGCAAAGACCAGGTCATCCAAACCCTGCCTATGCCCCCTGGTTGATCCAGGATCAACAGATCGTCGCCTATCTCCTTCGCAACCTGTCCAACGAAGTGCTTGTCCAAGTTGCTTCGCTTAAATCTTCACATGCGGTATGGGCTGCCCTAGCAGCAATGTTCTCCGTCTTCTCCCTGTCCCGTGTCAACAACATCGGATCGGCGCTGACCAATGCCCAAAAAGGCACTCAGTCGGCCTCAACATACTTTGGGCATATGCGCTCCCTCTCCGATGAGCTCGCGGCGGCGGGCAAACCACTCGGGGAGGGGGAGCTCATCTCCTTCATCATCACGGGCCTAGACATGGACTACCAGCCCATCATCTCCACCCTCGACGTCCGCACTGAGCATGTCACCATCGATGCACTTTTCTCCCTCGTGGCGAATTTCGATCAGCGGATCAAGATGTTCCATGGCGGCGGCGCCGATGGCTTTAAGTCATCTGCCAACGCGGTCTCTCGGGGTCGCTCAAACGCCAGCAGGGGTGGCTACCGCAACCAGAAGGGCAGTGGTGGCGGTGGTCCTCGCGGCAACGACGACGACTATGGCGCCCCTGGTGGCGGAAATTATGGCTCTGGTGGTGGAAATCACAATGGTGGTTGCGGCGGCTATCACCAAGGTGGTGGTTCTGGTGGTCCTTACCATCAGAACAATGGAGGAGGAGGCCACTATGGTGGCGGTGGCGGAGGCTACTATCACCAGAACCCCTCGGCTAGCGGCAACAACACGCGGCGCCCTCCCAACAACAACAACAGGGGCACCCCTTTCAAGGGTATGACGTCTATGAGGGACGTTGCCAAATTTGTAAGAAATAAAATCATATTGCCAAGGACTGCGATTGGAGCTATGCTGATGATCCTAATTCCCAAAGCAAGAAAATTGCAGCCGCAACAGATGTATCCTATGGTGTCGATACCAACTGGTATATGGACACGGGCGCCACAAACCATATCACTAGTGAGTTAGAGAAGCTGACAATGCCCGAAAAGTATCGTGGCCATGATCAAGTCTACACTGCTGCCAATGGTGCAGGTATGGATATAAGTCATATTGGTCATTCATTTATCAAAACCCCACACAAAAACCTTGAACTTAATGAAATCCTGCATGTTCCCAATGCCTCCAAAACTCTATTATCCGTTCATCGTATTGCCCTTGATAACCATGTGTTTCTAGAATTTCACCCATTCTTTTTTTTATCAAGGATCAGGTCACGAAGAAAATTCTTCATAGAGGTGTTTGTGTCCAAGGCCTCTATGCTTTGCTTCCACAGTATTGCCAAGAAAATAAACAAGTCTATGGTGCCATCAAGCTTTCTGCTGAATGGTGGAACAGTCGCTTAGGTCATCCTTCATTTTCTACTGTTCATCGTATTCTTAGTACACATAATCTCCCAGTTGTTGGTGAGAGAAACTCAGAAACCATTTGTGATTCATGTCAACGAGCTAAAAGTCATCAATTTCCATATCCTGTGTCTCTTAGTATTTCTACTAAACCTTTGCAACTTATCTTTTCTGATGTATGGGGTCCAGCACCTACTTCTGTTGGTAGGCACCAATACTATGTGAGTTTTATTGATGACTTGAGCAAATATACATGAATCTACCTTGTTAAGAAACGTTCTGATGTGTTTCAAGTGTTTCATAATTTTCAAGCTCTTGTAGAGCGCCAATTTGATAGTAAAATCCTTGCAGTTCAGTCTGACTGGGTGGTGAGTATGAGAAACTAAACTCTTTCTTTCAAATGATAGGTATCTCTCACCATGTTTCATGCCCACATGCCCATCAGCAGAATGGCTCTGCTGAGAGGAAACATCGCCACATTGTCGAAGTAGGCTTAGCACTCCTAGCTTCCGCCTCTATGCCCTTAAAATTTCGGGATAAGGCTTTTCTTACAGCTGTTCACCTTATTAACATGTGGCCCAGTCGCACTATTTCCCATGAAACTACCACAGAACGTCTTCTCCATGTCACTCCAAATTACTCCGCTCTTCGTGTTTTTGGTTGCGCATGTTGGCCCAACCTACGTCCATATAATGCTCGCAAACTCATGTATCGCTCCACACAATGTGTTTTTCTTGGCTACAGTGTGCAACACAAAGGTGTCCAGTGCCTTGATGTGTCTACCGGTCGTGTGACGTAGTCTTTGATGATACTCAGTTTCCGTTTGCACATCTTCATCCCAATGCCGGTGCCCTTCTTAGGAAAGAAATCCTTCTCCTACCATCTCATCTTTCCAGTGTCTCGTGTGCGGGTGATGATATTTGTACTGACCAAAATCTGACTAATATATCTCCTATTACACCTGAGCATACTGATGCAGGGAAAATCAGTGCCACAAATGATGTTGAAAAAGGTGCCACAGGGGGCTTCCGCCTGCACACAGGAGATCCGGTGCAGTTCTCCTCGGGATCGCCCCGCCTGCCTGCGCCAGTCCCGACAGCATCATCTTCGAGATTGCCGCCGCGTCAGGATGCCAGGGGCCCTCCACCATCATCCGCCCTGCGCCTCTTGTCTGGTGACGCATGTCGCCAGTCCCCCGCGATGGACTCCGCGTCCGCTGAGTGCCAACCGAACGCGCGGTACGCGCCGGTCCCACTGTCGTACGTCCGGCGTCACACGTCGGTTTCCGCGTCCTCTGCGCCAGGCGTGCCAGATGGACCTGCTACTGGATCCGATGCTGATCCGGTCGCCTCGCCTGGATCCTCTGCGGCCTCGCCTAGCTCTCGTGCGGCCTCACCCATCTCCACGTTGGCTCGCCCAGCCATAGACGATTCGGCGGACCAACCACTGTCAACTGCTGCTAGATCTTCTATGGTTGTGCCTAACTCCGCAACACCTCGTACACGACTTCGTGATGGCGCTATCCCACGTACCAACTACAAAACTAAGTATGTCTTAGTTGCCTCTGTTTCAACAGGTGAACCTCGCACAGTTGATGAGGCATTGGTTGATCCCAAGTGGAGAATGGCTATGGAAGAGGAGTTTCATGCTCTTCAAAAAAATCACACGTGACATCTTGTTCCCCCACGTCAAGGTAAAAATGTTATTGATTACAAATGGGTGTACCGAATCAAACGCAGATCTGATGGCACTATTGATTGCTATAAAGCCAAACTTGTTGCCAAGGGGTTCAAACAAAGGCATGGACTGGATTATGAGGACACATTCAGTCCTGTTGTTAAAGCTGCCACCATTCGCCTTGTTTTATCAGTTGATGTGTCTAGAGGATGGAGCCTTAGACAGCTAGATGTGCAGAATGCGTTTCTTCATGGTGTTCTGGAAGAGGAAGTTTATATGAAGCAACCTCCTGGGTTTGAGGACAAACATAAACCGTCTCATATATGCAGACTTGATAAATCTCTCTATGGACTCAAGCAAGCACCACAAGCATGGTATTATCGTTTGAGTTCTAAGCTGCACACCCTTGGTTTTATTCCCTCCAAGTCTTATACATACTTGTTCATTTACAATAAGTCACAGATAGCTATCTTTGTACTCATTTATGTGGATGATATCATTGTCCATAGCTCCTTCAATGAAGCTATCACTGCTCTTCTAAAGGATTTGAGTTCAGAATTTGCTCTAAAGGATGTTGGATATCTTCATTACTTTCTTGGTATTGAGGTCAAGAGGAATAAAGAAGGTGGCCTTCATCTCTCTCAGGGAAAATATGCATCTGATCTCTTGAACAAGGCAGGGTTGCAGGGATGTAAACCGCCCCCAACACCACTTTCCAGCTCAGAAAAATTGTCTCTTGCAGAAGGGGTTCCTTTGAATTCAGAGGATGGCACAAAATACAAAAGTCTGGTAGGTGCACTTCAGTACTTGAAACTCACCAGGCCTGATAATTCCTTTGCAGTCAATAAGGTTTGTCAGTTTCTTCATGCACCAACCTCAGCTCACTGGACTACTGCCAAGCGCATCTTAAGATCTGTTAAGCACACCTTGGATGTTGGACTCACCTTCAGTAAATCCCCTTCCACACTTGTTAGTGCTTTTTCTGATTCTGACTGAGCAGGTTGTCTGGATGATAGAAGGTCTACAAGTGGATTTGCAGTTTTCTTTAGACCCAATCTCATATCATGGTGTGCCAAGAAACATGCAACTGTCTCTAGGTCAAGTACTCAGGAAGAATACAAGGCGTTGGCAAATGCAACAACTGAAGTTATATGGGTAAAGTCTATGCTCAAGGAGCTTGGGATACGTCATATACAAACTCCATGTCTTTGGTGTGACAACCTTGGTGCTACATATCTTTCCGCGAACCTTGTTTTTCATGCAAGAACCACGCATATTGAAATTGATTATCACTTTGTTCGAGAAAGAGTTGCAAGCAAAGAATTGGAGATTCGGTTTGTTCCTTCATGAGATCAAGTTGCGGATGGTTTCACAAAGGCCCTGGCTACATGACCATTTGAGGGATTCAAGCGTAATCTAAACTTGAGAAGCTTAGATTAAGAGAGGGTGTTAGACATGAGATATTGTAGGGATATTGCGTGTTGGATGTAGCTCCTCTATTTAACTTTCTATCCCTATCTCTATCATGTAATATCTCTAGTTGGTTACATCTCAAACCGACTGTCCCCTCAATATAAACCTGCGGGCTCTCTTGTTGGAGAGTTAAGACGCTTCCATATCTTCCTACAATGGATGGTGAGGTAGCTAGGGATTTGCTTGTTTTTGAAAATAGAGATGATGTGAAGATATTACTATGTAGACTAAAAGAAAAATCTATGATAGAGAAAATGAAACATGATCCTAAATTTGCTACTTCTATATTTGTCACTGATAAGGACTATGAATTTGCTTTAGACCCTAAACTGATTCCAGTAGTAGAGTCTAATCCTTTCCATGTATATGAAAATTAAACTTTAGTCGAAGACCTTATGAAACTAAATGATACAGCTACCTTGTTTACCGATGATGAAAAGATATGCTACTATTATATCCTTAAGCTTTTTTCCTTTCTTGCTAAAAGGCAATGACAAGGAATGGTTCCTTTCTCTTGCTCATGGTTGTATGCATAGTCCCCAACATGACTCGAAACAAAGAATTTTCCATTAGTCAGTTCTTTGTCGTCTGCCAGCTGACGAAAAAGAAGGTCTTTGCCGTGAGCTTCCAAAGAACCGATGTCAAAGAACTAACTGATGGCAAAGATATTAGTTGCCATTAGTCATTTCCTTGTCGTCTGTCAGCTGACGACAAAGAGGCCACGTGGGCCCCACCAGCTTGTGGACCTTGTTAGGTCACATGGATTGTAATAGCTGAAGGCAAAGCGCCCGAAAGCAGACGACAAAGAGGCTGCTTCCCTTGCCGTGAGCTAGCGGGCAGCAAAGAGCACGACCTACTAACAACCGTGCCCCGCCCCACCCCCTATCTCTCGCTCCCTCCCTCCCTTCCTCGCTCTCCCTGATGCACACCAACTACCTCCCCCGCCCACTAGCCTCCCTACCGCCCAGTTGCCCTTGCCCACCGGCCGCCCTACCGCCGAGTTGCCCCCGCCCACCGACTGCCCTACCACCCAGCTGCCCCCGCCCACCGTCCTCCCCACTGCCCCTTCGCTTCAGCGTTGCACCACCCCGGCGCCCCCGACACGCCGATGGCTTGCCATCCAGCGCCCCCACCGACCAGACGCCCCCTCCGGTGAGCTCTCTATGCCTCTCTCTTCCCTTTTTATGTTTTATAATCTAATTATATTAATTAGTAATTAGCTAGCTACTATTAGTTCAATTAGTTAGAATAAGAAAATTAAATAGTAAATAGAACACTAGTAGAAAAGAGGGCTTTGGTCCACTTGATGTAATCCCATTAGTCCCGGTTCACTCACGAACTGGGACCCATGTGGGCATAGGTCCCGGTTCCTGAGGCCAGGGCACCGGCCCGGCCTCGTGGGCCATTTGTCCCAGTTTGTTTGTCACCTTCGGTCCCGGTTCCAGATACGAACCAGGACCAATCTGCCTCGCTCCTGGCCCACAACCAGTAGTCCCGGTTTGTGGCTAGAACCGGGACCTCAGGTTGTCCTATAGTCTCGGTTCCAGCCACAAACCGGGACCAACGGTTGGCATATATATACCCCGAGCCTGCGAGCAGAGCAGTGCACTGCTCAGTTTTTTCGGCCGGCCGTGGGAGAGCTTTGTGGTGCTCTAGCTCACCTCCTATGCACATGAGGTGTTTGATGAAATGCCCGAGCCACACTTAAGCTTTCTTCTTTAGAAGCTCCTTGTCCAAGCTCCATTTTCATCAAGACTTGTGTAGTTTTTAATACACTTTATTATATAACGCATGCAGATGAACCGTCAATGCATGTATGGTGACCGACGCACCTCCGAGTATATTAATGGCCTGCATAATTTTCTCGAAGCGGCTAAGGCAAACAAGCGGAATAGTTTTATGCATTGTCCATGTACTATTTGTGGGAATACGAAGGAATTCTCCGAATATAAAACCCTTCACTTCCACCTGCTTCAGAAGGGTTTTATGACACACTATAATGTTTGGACCAAGCATAGAGAAAGAGGGGTTATGATGGAAGACAACATAGAAGAAGAGGATGATGACAACTACCCGCCCCCTGAATTCGGTGATGCTGCAATGGGGGAAGCTGAAGATCAAGAGGAACCAGACGATGTGCCCGATTATGATCTTCGTGTTGGAATTATGCCCTAGAGGCAATAATAAATGTATAGTTACTATTATAATTCCTGTATCAAGATAATAGTTTATTATCCATGCTATAATTGTATTGAATGAAGACTCATTTACATGTGTGGATACATAGACAAAACACCGTCCCTAGCATGCCTCTAGTTGGCTAGCCAGTTGATCAATGATAGTCAGTGTCTTCTGATTATGAACAAGGTGTTGTTGCTTGATAACTGGATCACGTCATTGGGAGAATCACGTGATGGACTAGACCCAAACTAATAGACGTAGCATGTTGATCGTGTCATTTTGTTGCTACTGTTTTCTGCGTGTCAAGTATTTATTCCTATGATCATGAGATCATATAACTTACTAACACCGGAGGAATGCTTTGTGTGTATCAAACGTCGCAATGTAACTGGGTGACTATAAAGATACTCTACAGGTATCTCCGAAGGTGTTAGTTGAGTTAGTATGGATCAAGACTGGGATTTGTCACTCCGTGTGACGGAGAGGTATCTCGGGGCCCACTCGGTAATGCAACATCACACACAAGCCTTGCAAGCAATGTAACTTAGTGTAAGTTGCGGGATCTTGTATTACGGAACGAGTAAAGAGACTTGCCGGTAAACGAGATTGAAATAGGTATGCGGATACTGACGATCGAATCTCGGGCAAGTAACATACCGAAGGACAAAGGGAATGACATACGGGATTATACGAATCCTTGGCACTGAGGTTCAAACGATAAGATCTTCGTAGAATATGTAGGATCCAATATGCGCATCCAGGTCCCGCTATTGGATATTGACCGAGGAGTCTCTCGGGTCATGTCTACATAGTTCTCGAACCCGCAGGGTCTGCACACTTAAGGTTCGACGTTGTTTTATGCGTATTTGAGTTATATGGTTGGTTACCGAATGTTGTTCGGAGTCCCGGATGAGATCACGGACGTCACGAGGGTTTCCGGAATGGTCCAGAAACGAAGATTGATATATAGGATGACCTCATTTGATTACCGGAAGGTTTTCGGAGTTACCAGGAATGTACCGGGAATGACGAATGGGTTCCGGGAGTTCACCGGGGGGGGGGGGCAACCCACCCCGGGGAAGCCCATAGGCATTGGGGGAGCCACACCAGCCCTTAGTGGGCTGGTGGGACAGCCCACAAGTGCCCAATGCGCCAAGAGAAGAAAAATCAAGAGGAAAGAAAAAAAAAAGGAAGGAGGTGGGAAGGAAGGGGGACTCCTCCCACCAAACCAAGTCCAACTCGGTTTGGGGGGGGAGTCCTCCCCCCTTTGGCTCGGCCGACTCCTTGGGGGTCCTTGGACACCAAGGCAAGGCCCCCCTCTCTCCTCCTATATATATATGGAGCAATTAGGGCTGATTTGAGACGACTTTCTCACGGCTGCCCGACCACATACCTCCACGGTTTTTCCTCTAGATCGCGTTTCTGCGGAGCTCGGGCGGAGCCCTGCTGAGACAAGGTCATCACCTACCTCCGGAGCGCCGTCACGCTGCCGGAGAACTCTTCTACCTCTCCATCTCTCTTGCTGGATCAAGAAGGCCGAGATCATCATCGAGCTGCACGTGTGCTGAACGCGGAGGTGCCGTTCGTTCGGTACTAGATCGTGGGATTGATCGCGGGATTGTTCGCGGGGCGGATCGAGGGACGTGAGGACGTTCCACTAAATCAACCGCGTTCTCTAACGCTTCTGATGTACGGTCTACAAGGGTACGTAGATCACTCATCCCCTCTCATAGATGGACATCACCATGATAGGTCTTCGTGCGCGTAGGAAATTTTTTGTTTCCCATGGGACGTTCCCCAACAGTGGCATCATGAGCTAGGTTCATGCGTAGATGTCTTCTCAAGTAGAACACAAAAGGTTTTGTGGGCGGTGATGTGCACTTTGCTGCCCTCCTTAGTCTTTTCTTGATTCCGCGGTATTGTTGGATTGAAGCGGCTTGGACCGACATTACTCGTACGCTTACGAGAGACTGGTTTCATCGTTACGAGTAACCCCCTTTGCTCAAAGATGACTGGCAAGTGACGGTTTCTCCAACTTTAGTTGAATCGGATTTGACCGAGGAGGTCCTTGGATGAGGTTAAATAGCAACTCATATATCTCCGTTGTGGTGTTTGCGTAAGTAAGATGCGATCCTACTAGATACCCTTGGTCACCACGTAAAACATGCAACAACAAAATTAGAGGACATCTAACTTGTTTTTGCAGGGTATGATTGTGATGTGATATGGCCAATGATGTGATGTGATATATTGGATGTATGAGATGATCATGTTGTAATAGAAATATCGACTTGCACGTCGATGGTACGGCAACCGGCAGGAGCCATAGGGTTGTCTTTATACTAACGTTTGTGCTTGCAGATGCGTTTACTATTTTGCTAGGATGTAGATTTAGTAGTAATAGAATAAGTAGCACGACAACCCCGATGGCAACACGTTGATGGATGATCATGGTGTGGCGCCGGTGACAAGAAGATCGTGCCGGTGCTTTGGTGATGGAGATCAAGAAGCACGTGATGATGGCCATATCATGTCACTTATGAATTGCATGTGATGTTAATCCTTTTATGCACCTTATTTTGCTTAGAACGACGGTAGCATTATGAGGTGATGTCACGCCCAAGATGCGACCCTATCCTCAATTTGGCACGAAGGCCTCGTCAGGGATAGAAGCGCATCTCGTCGTGTCGCAAGAATGGATATCGTTACAAGTACATGTACTGACAAGAAGAGATATATAAAGAGTTGGCTTACACTCGCCACAAGCTACATCAGAGTCACATCAGTACCTTACATAAACATCAAGAGTAAGAGCAGAGTCCGACTACGGACGAAAACAAACGACAAAAGAACAACGACGTCCATCCTTGCTATCCCAGTCTGCCGGCCTGGAACCCATCCTAGATCGATGAAGAAGAAGAAGAAGAAGCAACTCCAAATGAACAATCAACGCGCTCGCGTCACGTAACCTTTACCTATACCTGCAACTGGTGTTGTAGTAATCTGTGAGCCACAGGGGACTCAGCAGTCTCATTTCCAAAGGTATCAAGACTAGCAAAGCTTGTTAGGTGAGGCATGGTTAAGTGGTGAGGTTGCAGCAGCGACTAAGCATATATTTGGTGGCTAACTTACGAGTACAAGAATAAGAGGGGGGTGATCTACGCATAACGGACGTGAACTACTGATGATCAAAAGAATGATCCTGAAACACCTACCTACGCCAGACATAACCCCACCGTGTCCTCGATCGGAGAAAGAACTCACGAAAGAGACAGTCACGGTTACGCACGCAGTTGGCATGTCTTAATTAAGTTAACTTCAAGTTATCTAGAACCACTGTTAAACAAAGTATCCACGTTGCCACATAACCGCGGGCACGGCTTTCCGAAAGATTTAACCCTACAGGGGTGCTCCAACTAGTCCATCACAAATTACCACAAGCCGCATAGAAATCCTCAATCACGAAGCTCGCGATCTCGTAGGATTCCCTAGTGGAAAACCTCAACTCTGAGATTACCCAAAGCATCACCGGAATCCCGATGCACAAGATATCTCGTCAAAGGTAAAACTAATCCAGCAAGGCCGCCCGACGTGTCGACGATCCCGATAGGAGTCGCGTACCTCGTTCTCAGGACACGGCGGATGAGCTAGACGTTGGGATCGCTAAACCTCCGGGTGACCAGAGGGGCGCCGGACATCGCTCAGGTGGGGCCAACACTCATGAGGAGCACTGGCCCGGGGGTTGATTAAATTTCCTCGGGTTAATTACTCCCTATGCAGTTCATTAGTTATTAGGCAAATGTAGTACCAAAGTTGGGCCCTGCCAGACCAGCTTTAATCTAAAAACGAATTATCAAGGGGGTCCCCATAACAACCCCGATCGTGTTAGGAGCGCTCGTTTATGGAACATAACACCGGTAGCCAAAAACTAAGGGGGCAAAGGTGGAACAAAACACCAGGCTAGAAAGGCTGAGCCTTCCACCTTTTACCAAGTATATAGGTGCATTAAATTAAATAGCATTAGTATGGTGATATAACAAGGAACCCATGCTTTGCATGGAAGCAACTGCACCTGCAACTAGCAACGCTAACAACAGGGTTAAGCAAGCAGTAACATAGCCATTCAGTGGTTTGCTAGGTCGAACAGGTTGAAGGTGATCATGGCATTGTTGAGAGGCTGATATTTAACAGGTGGTAGGCAACGAGACGTAAACGGTAGCAACGAAATAACTAGCATGGCAATGATAGTAATGGTATCTGGGGAAATGATCATCTTGCCTGAGATCCCGCTTGGAAGAAGAACAACTCGGAGTAGTCAGCGAACCGACGTAGTCGAACAATCCTCACATTCCGACACGCTTGCGGAACTCTATTGAGACGGAGGAAACCGGAAACAACCATCAACACAAGTATTCACCACCACAAAGCAAGACATGATGCAACCCTAATATGATGCATGAACAGGTCAAAGATGCAAGGGATGGCATGGCAATTCATCTCACGCAAACTCTACACATTAAGTGAAGCTCGATATGCAACGGGTTGCATATCGACGAAACTCCACGTTTAACTATTTAATTAACTCCCGTTAATTATCACGGCAATATTAAATGTTGTTATCATGGCAAGGGGTGAGCCCTGAACCTACAGGACAACCTAGTCGACAGCACGTCGGACTTTGGACGGAGCTACGGCACAAGAACCAGCCACACAAAATAAATAGGCCATGGATGCATTATGCATGCGAGCTCAACACATCACGACTAGGAGGGAAACAAGCATGGTGTCGCCATGGCGAGTGAGAGGGAACCATGGCGGCAAATCGGAAATGATGACACGGCAACGTTCCGCTTCCCGATAACTCGAGGAGAAACCGGTGCCAATGTATACGAACGCGTGCGGGAACGGAAAATAACGATGGGGTGATCCCGATTACCGGGTTCCCATGTGTCGAGGGCACGACGGAAAGGAAGACAACGTGCACGGGCAAACAACGGTGCATACATACGGTGCATACATGCATTCAACTCAAACAACTCATACATCCGTACATCACTAGCACACGGTACACGACATGTCCCCTCGGTATACCTTCGATGCGATGAAGGGGTACAAGATCGTCGTGGTCGTCGTGGAAGTAGTCGTACACACGCCGGTAGTTGAAGTAGTGGTACACGGTCTCGTCGACGGTAGTCGTTCGTTCGGCGTCGTGGTTCCCGGTCTTCGGCGTCGGTAGTCGTTCACGAATCCGTGAATGTCCGGGGTCGTCGGGGCGTCGTGGTACTCGCGGCAAACTCGTCGAGGACCCACGAAGGCGGTGATCATGCACGCGGCAACGGCAACCAGCGACAGCGGCGACACGACTACAGCAGCTACGACAGCGACCGCGGCAGGCAAGCGACCTCAACTAGCATCAAAGGCGCGAGCGGCAGCAGCCTCGGCAAGCAACAACTAGCAGGGAAATCACCTACAGCCAGCATCTACCTAGCAGCAGGACGCGACTACACCTGCCACTACAAGTGCAGCTAAGCAAAGGCATCAACGGCAAAATCCAGCAGCTATGGCACAGCAAGCAAAACAGCGGCAACAGGCGGCTAGCGACACGTCAAGCAGCAGCAAAACAGAATCTATAGCCAGCAGCAAAACAGCAAGCAGGCAACGGCTTAAGGCGCACAGGCAAGCAACTAGCACCTACTCGCAACAGCAACTAGGCAACGGCTTGCACAAGCAAGCTAGCATGCATCAACTATAGGCAGGCAACGCGGCACAAACAAACATCAACAAAATCGGCTCAGGTTAGCTACAACACCACGCATGCATCCGCAAGGCAGCAGCGACAGCAAGCACATCAGCATGGGACAGCAATAGCAAACGCAAGCACCAGCGGCAGCAGCAAAACAGCAAGCCCTCTGGCAGTAGCATGCAAACAGCAACGGCGCATCAGCGCGAGCAACAGCAAAACGAGAGGCCGTGGCACCGCGGCGTGCTACCTCGGCGCGGCATGGGCAGCAGCAACTACTATGGCACATGGGCAGCTATAGACTGCAACAGCAAGCAGCAAAACAAGAGCACAGCGGCTCGGCCAGGCAGCGGCAGAGAGCGCAGGCAGCGGGGCGGCCGGAGGCGAGCATGGAGGCGACGGGGAGGCGCGGGGCGCTACTAGCGCGCGGAGACGACGGCGCTGCAGGGCGAGGGTGGCGCTCGGTCTCGGGGAAGAGGAGGAGCCGAGGGGCGAGGCGGTCGGCGGGGCGAGGAGCTCGGCTGCTGGCGCGGGACTCGGGCAGGGGAGGCCAGGGCGCAGGGCGCTGGGGCGGCTCGCGACGAGGGAGAGGAGAGGCGGCGGCAGGGCGGCGCGCGGGACGGGCTGCACGGCGGCGGCGCGCAGAGGGGAGCCGCGGGGCGCCTGTAGCTACGGTCGACGGCGACGCGCAGGGGCTGCTGGCGGCGCGGCGGGCGCAGGCGGCGGGGAGGGACGCCGGCGCTGCGTCGCAGGGAGGCGGAGCAGGCGACGCTGGGCGGCGAGGCGCGAGCTGGCGACGGGAGGACAAGGCGGCGCGCGACACGGGAGGAGGAGGCGGCGGCGCGTCGCGGGAAGAGGAGGCGCGGCGCGACGCGGGAAGAGGAGGCGGCGCGCAGAGGGGGCACTGGGGCACAGGGAACATAGGCGAGGCGGCGGCCATGGCGCTGGGGTAGAGGAGGTGAGGGAGGAGGCGCGCTAGGAGGGAGAAGGCGACTGCGCTCAGAGGAGGCGGACGCGAGGGGGAACGGGAGGAGGCCCCTGCCGCTAGGGTTGGCCCGGTGGCCTGCTGGGCCTGGGGTCCTCCTCTAAAAGGTTTTTTTTTACTTTTTTTTTAAACAGAACTACATAAATACAAAAAGGCTTTTTAACAAAACAAAACAAAAAAAAGAATAAAAATAAATGTTTTACCCCTTTTGAAAATTTGACCCCAACTCTAAAGTAGCTTGGGCATTTTCAAAAGAAATAAGATGACACCTTTTAAAAAAAAAGGAATTAAAAATCGAAACCCTTTCCTTCTTAAAGAATAAAATCAACCCCTTTTACAAAAGATTAAAATCAAACTCCTTTTAAAAGAATTAAAATAAAGCTCTTTTAACAAGAAGATAAAAATAACCCCTTTTCGAAAGAATTAATTAAAACCTCTTTATTCAAAGAATAAACAAAAGCCTTTTAAAAGAGAAAATAAAATGGAAGGGTTTTTTTTTAAAATGAAACAAACGGAGAGTAAAATTAAAACCTAAGGGTTGCCCCTACGTTTAATAAAAGGATTTTTTTGAAGAAGACGAATATTTTGGAAGAGGGATAAAGTTGGAAATCTTTAGCAAAACCACAAAACAACTTAGGAGGGGAGAGGAGGGGAGAAGGTTTAGGTCGGCGGTGCAACGGGGTTTAACGGTGGCTCTCACACTCCCTCTCTCATCGCGCCAACAAACGACGCCACTCACGAAACACTAACACCCAACACCACGAAGCAACAAGCACACCGATAAAACACAGATGACATGATGCCATGCATGATGCGATGATGCAACTACATGACGATGCAACGAATAATTCTAATCACACGGCGAAAACGGAAAAGAAGGGGAAGTCTTCTGGAACGTCGGTGTCGGGCTGTCACAGGTGATCTCTCACTAAAATTTCAAGATGAAATTGTGTTCTCCCCGACTGTGCACCGTTGCTACAGTTCGTCGTTTCGAGACACCACGTGATGATCGGGTGTGATAGACTCAATGTTCACATACAACGGGTGCAAAACAGTTGCGCAGGCAGAAAACTCGGGTTAAGCTTGACGAGCCTAGCATGTGCAGACATGGCCTCGGAACACATGAGACCGAAAGGTCGATCATGAATCGTATAGTTGATATGATTAGCATAGGGATGCTTACCACTGAAACTATACTCAACTCACGTGATGATCGGACTTGGGATAGTGTAAGTGGATCATGAACCACTCAAATGACTAGAGAGATGTACTTTTTGAGTGGGAGTTTAGCATATAATTTGATTAAGTTGAACTCTAATTATCTTGAACATAGTCTAAGTCCACTTTGAATATATTTGTGTTGTAGATCATGGCTCACGCGAGTGTCATCCTGAATTTTAATACGTTCCTAGAGAAAGCTAAGTTGAAAGATGATGGAAGAAACTTTGTAGACTGGGCTCGTAATCTTAAGCTAATCTTATAAGCTGGGAAGAAGGATTATGTCCTTAATGCTGCGCTAGGAGATGAACCACCCGCTACGGCTGATCAGGATGTTAAGAACGCTTGGTTAGCGCGTAAGGAGGACTACTCAATAGTTCAATGTGCAGTCTTGTATGGCTTAGAACCGGGACTTCAACGTCGCTTTGAGCGTCGTGGAGCATTTGAGATGTTCCAGGAGTTGAAGTTTATCTTTCAGAAGAACGCCCGGATCGAGAGGTATGAGACCTCCGATAAATTCTATGCTTGCAAGATGGAGGAAAACTCGTCTGTCAGTGAACATGTGCTCAAAATGTCTGGGTACTCAAACCGTCTAGCTGAGCTGGGGATTGAACTCCCGCAAGAGGCTATCACTGACAGAATCCTTCAATCACTGCCGCCAAGCTATAAAGGCTTTGTGTTGAACTACAACATGCAAGGGATGAACAAGTCTCCCGGCGAGTTGTTTGCGATGCTGAAAGTCGCAGAGTCTGAACTCCGTAAAGAGCATCAAGTGTTGATGGTGAGCAAGACCACTAGTTTCAAGAGAAACGACAAAGGCAAAAAGGGCAATTCGAAGAAGAGCGGCAAGCCTGTTGCCAATCCGCCGAAGAAACCCAAGGCTGGACCTAAGCCTGAAACAGAGTGCTTCTATTGCAAGGGTATGGGTCACTGGAAGCGCAATTGCCCCAAGTATCTGGCAGATAAGAAGGCGGGCAAAGAAAAATCAGGTATATTTGATATACATGTTATTGATGTGTACTTAACCGGCTCTCGTAGTAGTGCCTGGGTATTCGATACCGGTTCTGTTGCTCACATTTGCAACTCGAAACAGGAACTGCGGAATAGACGAAGGCTGGCGAAAGACGAAGTGACGATGCGCGTAGGAAATGGTTCCAAGGTTGATGCAATCGCCGTCGGCACAGTGTCACTTCAGCTACCATCGGGATTAGTGATGAACTTAAATCATTGTTATTTAGTGCCTGCGTTGAGCATGAACATTATATCTGGATCTTGTTTATTGCGAGACGGTTACTCTTTTAAGTCTGAGAATAATGGTTGTTGTATTTCTATGAGTAACATCTTTTATGGTCATGCACCGAATGTGAGAGGATTGTTCATATTGAATCTTGATAGCGATACGCATATACATAACATTGAGACCAAAAGAGTTAGAGTAAACAATGATAGCGCCATATTTTTGTGGCACTGCCGCTTGGGTCATATTGGTGTAAAGCGCATGAAGAAACTCCATGCTGATGGACTTTTGGAGTCACTTGACTTTGATTCACTTGACACGTGCGAACCATGCCTCATGGGCAAGATGACTAAAACTCCGTTCGCCGGAACAATGGAGCGTGCAAGTGACTTGTTGGAAATCATACATACCGATGTGTGTGGTCCAATGAGCGTAGAGGCACGCGGCGGATATCGTTATTTTCTCACCTTCACTGACGATTTGAGTAGATATGGTTATGTCTACTTGATGAAGCACAAGTCTGAAACATTTGAAAAGTTCAAGCAATTTCAGAGTGAAGTGGAAAATCATCGTAACAAGAAGATCAAGTTCCTGTGGTCTGATCGTGGGGGTGAATATCTGAGTTTCGAGTTTGGTGCTCACTTAAGACAATGTGGAATTGTTTCGCAGTTAACACCGCCTAGAACACCATAGCGTAATGGTGTGTCCGAACGTCGTAATCGTACTTTGTTAGAGATGGTGCGATCTATGATGTCTCTTACTGATTTGCCGTTACCATTTTGGGGTTATGCATTAGAAACAGCTGCATTCACTTTAAATAGGGCACCATCAAAATCCGTTGAGACGACACCATACGAACTGTGGTATGGCAAGAGGCCAAAGTTGTCGTTTCTTAAACTTTGGGGATGTGATGCTTATGTCAAAAAGCTTTAGCCTGAAAAGCTGGAACCCAAAGCGGAAAAATGCGTCTTCATAGGTTAGCCAAAAGAGACAGTTGGGTACACCTTCTATCTCAAATCCGAGGGCAAAGTGTTTGTTGCTAAGAACGGAACTTTTCTCGAGAGGGAGTTTCTCTCGAGAGAATTGAGTGGGAGGAAGATAGAACTTGACGAGGTTGTCGAACCTCTCATCCCTCTGGATGGTGGCGCAGGGCAAGGGGAAACCTCTGTCATTGCGACGCCGGTTGAGGAGGAAGTTAATGATGATGATCATGAAACTCCAGTTCAAGTTTCTGTTGAACCACGCAGGTCGACGAGATCACGCGCTGCTCCAGAGTGGTACGGTAATCCCGTCTTATCAATCATGTTGTTAGACGACAATGAACCTGCAAATTATGAAGAAGAAATGGTGGGCCCAGATTCCAACAAATGGCTAGAAGCCATGAAATCCGAGATAGGATCCATGTATGAGAACAAAGTGTGGACTTTGGAGATACTACCTGAGGGCCGCAAGGCTATTCAGAACAAATGGATCTTTAAGAAGAAGACGGACGCTGACGGTAATGTGACCGTTTATAAAGCTCGACTTGTGGCAAAGGGTTTTTCACAAGTTCCAGGAATTGACTACGATGAGACTTTCTCTCCCGTGGCAATGCTTAAGTCCGTCAGAATCATGTTAGCAATAGCTGCATTTTTCGATTATGAAATCTGGCAGATGGATGTCAAAACGGCGTTCCTTAACGGTTTCCTTAAGGAAGAGTTGTATATGATGCAACCCGAAGGTTTTGTCGATCCTAAAAGTGCTAACAAGGTGTGCAAGCTCCAGCGATCCATTTATGGACTGGTGCAAGCATCTCGGAGTTGGAACAAACGCTTTGATGAGGTGATCAAAGCATTTGGGTTTATACAAGTGGTTGGAGAATCTTGTATTTACAAGAACGTGAGTGGGAGCTCTGTGGCGTTTCTAATATTATATGTAGATGACATATTACTGATTGGAAACAACGTAGAGCTTTTGGAGAGCATAAAAGGTTACTTGAATAAAAGTTTCTCTATGAAGGACCTAGGAGAAGCTGCTTACATTCTAGGCATTAAGATCTATAGGGATAGATCAAAACGCCTGATAGGACTTTCACAAAGCACATACCTTGATAAAGTTTTGAAGAGGTTCAAAATGGAACTGTCCAAGAAAGGGTTCTTGCCAGTGTTACAAGGTACGAGATTGAGTAAGACTCAGTGCCCAGCAATTGATGAAGATAGAGAGCATATGCGCTCCGTCCCCTATGCTTCAGCCATAGGTTCTATCATGTATGCGATGCTGTGCACTAGACCGGATGTTAGCCTGGCCATAAGTATGGCAGGTAGGTTCCAGAGTAATCCAGGAGTGGATCACTGGACAGCGGTCAAGAATATCCTGAAGTACCTGAAAAGGACTAAGGAGATGTTTCTCGTGTATGGAGGTGACGAAGAGCTCGCCGTAAAAGGTTACGTCGATGCAAGCTTTGACACAGATCCGGACGACTCTAAGTCGCAAACCGGATACGTATTTATTCTTAATGGGGGTGCAGTAAGCTGGTGCAGTTCCAAGCAAAGCGTCGTAGCAGATTCTACATGTGAAGCGGAGTACATGGCTGCCTCGGAGGCGGCTAAGGAGGGTGTCTGGATGAAGCAGTTCATGACGGATCTTGGAGTGGTGCCAAGTGCACTGGATCGAATAACCTTGTTCTGTGACAACACTGGTGCCATTGCCTTAGCAAAGGAACCAAGGTTTCACAAGAAGACCAGACACATCAAACGACGCTTCAACCTCATCCGCGACTACGTCGAGGAGGAGGACGTAAATATATGCAAAGTGCACACGGATCTGAATGTAGCAGACCCGCTGACTAAACCTCTTCCACGGCCAAAACATGATCGACACCAGAACTGTATGGGTGTTAGATTTATTACAATGTAATTCACATGGTGATGTGAGGGCTAGATTATTGACTCTATTGCAAGTGGGAGACTGTTGGAATTATGCCCTAGAGGCAATAATAAATGTATAGTTATTATTATAATTCCTGTATCAAGATAATAGTTTATTATCCATGCTATAATTGTATTGAATGAAGACTCATTTACATGTGTGGATACATAGACAAAACACCGTCCCTAGCATGCCTCTAGTTGGCTAGCCAGTTGATCAATGATAGTCAGTGTCTTCTGATTATGAACAAGGTGTTGTTGCTTGATAACTGGATCACGTCATTGGGAGAATCACGTGATGGACTAGACCCAAACTAATAGACGTAGCATGTTGATCGTGTCATTTTGTTGCTACTGTTTTCTGCGTGTCAAGTATTTATTCCTATGACCATGAGATCATATAACTTACTAACACCGGAGGAATGCTTTGTGTGTATCAAACGTCGCAACGTAACTAGGTGACTATAAAGATACTCTACAGGTATCTCCGAAGGTGTTAGTTGAGTTAGTATGGATCAAGACTGGGATTTGTCACTCCGTGTGACGGAGAGGTATCTCGGGGCCCACTCGGTAATGCAACATCACACACAAGCCTTGCAAGCAATGTAACTTAGTGTAAGTTGCGGGATCTTGTATTACGGAACGAGTAAAGAGACTTGCCGGTAAACGAGATTGAAATAGGTATGCGGATACTGACGATCGAATCTCGGGCAAGTAACATACCGAAGGACAAAGGGAATGACATACGGGATTATACGAATCCTTGGCACTGAGGTTCAAACGATAAGATCTTCGTAGAATATGTAGGATCCAATATGGGCATCCAGGTCCCACTATTGGATATTGACCGAGGAGTCTCACGGGTCATGTCTACATAGTTCTCGAACCCGCAGGGTCTGCACACTTAAGGTTCGACGTTGTTTTATGCGTATTTGAGTTATATGGTTGGTTACCGAATGTTGTTCGGAGTCCCGGATGAGATCACGGACATCACGAGGGTTTCCGGAATGGTCCGGAAACGAAGATTGATATATAGGATGACCTCATTTGATTACCGGAAGGTTTTCAGAGTTACCGGGAATGTACCGGGAATGACGAATGGGTTCCGGGAGTTCACCGGGGGGGGGCAACCCACCCCGGGGAAGCCCATAGGCATTGGGGGAGCCACACCAGCCCTTAGTGGGCTGGTGGGACAGCCCACAAGTGCCTAATGCGCCAAGAGAAGAAAAATCAAGAGGAAAGAAAAAAAAAGGAAGGAGGTGGGAAGGAAGGGGGACTCTTCCCACCAAACCAAGTCCAACTCGGTTTGGGGGGGGAGTCCTCCCCCCTTTGGCTCGGCCGACTCCTTGGGGGTCCTTGGACCCCAAGGCAAGGCCCCCCTCCCTCCTCCTATATATATGGAGCAATTAGGGCTGATTTGAGACGACTTTCTCACGGCTGCCCGACCACATACCTCCACGGTTTTTCCTCTAGATCGCGTTTCTGCGGAGCTCGGGCAGAGCCCTGCTGAGACAAGGTCATCACCAACCTTCGGAGCGCCGTCATGCTGCCGGAGAACTCTTCTACCTCTCCGTCTCTCTTGCTGGATCAAGAAGGCCGAGATCATCATCGAGCTGCACGTGTGCTGAACGCGGAGGTGCCGTCCGTTCGGTACTAGATCATGGGATTGATCGCGGGATTGTTCACGGGGCAGATCGAGGGACGTGAGGACGTTCCACTACATCAACCGCGTTCTCTAACGCTTCTGCTGTACGGTCTACAAGGGTACGTAGATCACTCATCCCCTCTCGTAGATGGACATCACCATGATAGGTCTTCGTGCGCGTAGGAAATTTTTTTGTTTCCCATGCGATGTTCCCCAACACTTCGTTGGGTCATTGTTGATGCACATAGAGAATGCAAAAGTGAAACGGGAAGTTGAAGTTCGATCGCATCTTAGAGGATCACAAAAAATAATTGTACCCAAATTGCGAAGATGACAACACAAAGCTCGGTACCACACTGGAATTGCTGCAATGGAAGGCAGACAATGGTGTATCTGACAAGGCATTTAGTTTGCTACTGAAATTAATGAAGAAGAAGCTTCCAAAGGATAATGAATTGCATAGCAGTACGTACGAAGCAAAGAAGGTTCTGTGCCCTCTAGGATTGGAGGTGCAGAAGATACATGCATGCCCTAATGACTGCATCCTCTACCGCAGTGTGTACAAGGATTTGAACGCATGCCCGATATGCAGCGCATTGCGGTATAAGATCAGAAGAGATGACCCTGGTGATGTTGAGTTCGAGCGCACCGCGAAGATGGTTCCTGCCAAGGTGATGTGGTATGCTCCTAAAATACCACGGTTGAAACATGTGTTCAGAAACAAAAAGCATGCTGAGTTGATGCAATGGCACATAAAAGACCGTAAGAAAGACGGGAAGTTGAGAGCACCCGCTGACGGGTCACAGTGGAGAAAGATCGAGAGAAAGTGGAGCGACTTTACACGTGACCCAAGGAACGTATGGTTTGGTTTTAGTGGAGATGGCGTTAATCCTTTTGGGGAGCAGAGCAGCAAGCATAACACATGGCCTGTGACTCTATGTATGTATAACCTTCCTCCGTGGTTGTGCAGGAAGCGGAAGTTCATTATGATCCCAGTGCTCATCCAAGCCCCTAGGCAACCCGGCAATGACATTGATGTGTACCTAAGGCCATTAGTTGATGAACTTTTATAGCTATGGAATGGAAATGGTGTACGTGTGTTGGATGAGAACGAACATGAGGAATTTGACCTACATGCGTTGCTGTTTGTAACCATCGACGATTGGCCTGCTCTCAGTAATATTTTAGGATAGACAAACAAGGGATACAACGCATGCACACACTGTTTAGATGACACCGACATTATATGTTTGGACAAATGCAGGAAGAATGTGTACATGCGGCATCGTCGATTTCTTCCGACCAACCATCAATGTCGAAAGAAAGGAAAGCATTTCAAAGGTGAGGCAGATCGCCGGAAGAAGCCCACCCTCCGTACTCGTGATCACATACTTGATATGGTCAATGATTTACATGTAATCTTTGGAAAGGGTCCTGGCGGACTATCTGTTTCGAATGATGATGCGGGACACACACCCATTTGGAAGAAGAAATCTATATTTTGGGACCTGCCCTATTGGAAAGACCTAGAGGTCCGCTCTACAATTGACGTGATGCACGTGATGAAGAATCTTTGCGTGAACCTGCTAGGCTTCTTAGGAGTGTATGGGAAGACAAAAGACACATCGGAGGCACGGGAGGAACATCAACGTGTGCATGAAAAAGACGGCATGCATCCACAGCAGTATGAAGGTCCTGCCAGCTACGCTCTCACCAAAGAAGAGAAGGAAATCTTCTTTGAATGCCTCCTCGGTATGAAGGTCCCGTCAAGCTTCTTGTCAAATATAAAGGGAATAATAAATATGGCAGAGAAAAAGTTCTAGACTGACTAGAAAAGGCACACTAGGAGCGGACTCAATAATATGTATGGACGGGCATTCTTGGTCTCAAGCACACTACACAGGTCTACAGAATTCTACCTTGGTGACCCCGTATGTCAATGAACACAAGAATATTCTGAGCTCCATACACCTGGAGCAGTGTGGCGTCTGGATTACATTTGAACACATCAGGACTTTCGGTAGTTGGTTGAAAAAACGTCTCATGTGTGACAACACTATTTCTGATGAGATGTACTCATTGGCCAGGGGACCATCTTTGACTGTATTGACTTACCAAGGGTATGAGAAAAATGGGAATACGTTTTACACGATCAACCAAGATCAAAAGAGCACCAACCAAAACAGTGGTGTCCGCTTTGATGCAGCAACCAAGAGGGGAAAGGACACATATTATGGTTACATAGTGGACATATGGGAACTTGACTATGGACATGATTTGAAGGTCCCTTTGTTTCAGTGCAAATGGGTCAATCTGTTAGGAGGCGAGGTACAGATAGACCCACAATACGGAATGACAATAGTGGATTTGAACAATCTTGCGCACGAAGAGGAACCATTCGTCCAAGCCAATGATGTGGCACATGTTTTCTATGTGAAGGACATGTCTACCAAACCGAGAAAAAGAAAATATAAGGAAGCGAATACATCATACAATGAGCCAAAGCGCCACATAGTTCTTTCAGGAAAAAGACACATCGTGGGATTGGAGGGCAAGACAGACATGTCTGAAGATTATGAAAAGTTCCATGAAATTCCTCCCTTCAAAGTCAAGGCTGACCCAAGCACCCTGTTAAACGATGAAGATTAGCCATGGTTATGGTGCAATAAGAAAAGAACACAAGCGAAGAAAATGAAAAGAAATGAAATTCCCTTTTTAATGAGTTTTCATAGTGCTTTTCATCCACACTGTGGCTTTGAATGGTGCAATTGAATAGTTGTAAATTGATGATGTGGCTTTGAATGGTGCATTTTGAACACACAAAAAGTTTGGGGTTCAAATAAGTTCAAAAAATGAAATCCCTTTGTAACAGATGAGTTTTCGTATGAAACCCTCATACTTCGAAAGAGATTGTCCATTTTGTACACGAAGTGCATCCAGTTTTTTTCGCAACCCTCTCAACTTTTTAGCACATGCTATGTGGGTGAAATGATTATACCATGCCAACTTTCAACCTTTTTAGAGTTCATTTGTAGTGCTTTTCAATTTAAGGTCATTTAGCTAAAACAAATCAGTAAATGCATGAAAAATACCAAATGAAGTCAGAAATAGTTAAAAATTGATGATGTGCCTTCGAATGGTGCATATTGAACACACAAATAGTCTGGAGTTCAAATAAGTTCAAAAAAGTGAAATCCCTTTGTAACAGATGAGTTTTCGTATGAAACTGTGATACTTCGAAAGAGATTGTCCATTTTGTACACGAAGTGCACCCAGCTTTTGTCGCAACCCTCTCAACATTTTAGCACATGATATGTGGGTGAAATGATGATACCATGCCAACTTTCAACATTTTCAGAGTTCATTTGTTGTTTAGCTCAAAAAAATCAGTAAATGCATGAAAAATACCAAATGAAGTCATAAATAGTTGATGTGTCTTTGAATGGTGCATTTTGAACACACAAAAAGTTTGGAGTAAAAATAAGTTCAAACAAATAAATTCCCTTTGATACAGATGAGTTTTCGTATGAAACCCTAATACTTCAAAAGAGATTGTCTGTGTTGTACACGATGTGCATCCAATTTTTGCCACAACCCTCTCAACTTTTTAGCACATGCTATGTGGGTGAAATGATGATACCATGCCAACTTTCAACATTTTAGAGTTCATTTGTAGTGCTTTTCAATTTAAGGGTCATTTAGCTCAAAAAATCAGCAAATGTATGGAAAATATCCAATGGGCCGACGGACCTTTGCTCCTGGTTCTTGCCACCAACCGGTACGAAAGTACTCTTCTTCCCGCCCTTTTGGGCCAACGGAAGTGTGGCTTTGGTCCCGGTTGGTGACACCAACCGGAACCAAAGGTTTCGTATATATTGCGGGAGTTGTTGAAATTGATCTTTAGTCATGGATGGTGTAACAAAACAGGACTAAAGTGATGCTTTGGTCCAGGTTTGAGCCCGTCGCCGCCGACCCGTGCCTCCTCCACGATCCCGTCATCATCGTCGCCGTTGCACACGAGCCTGACGTCACCCCGAGCCCATCGCCATCACCATCGCTCCCGAGCCTTCGTCGTCGTCGTCGCTGTCGCCCCCGAGCCCATTGTCGTCGCCGTCGTCCCCGAGCCCATCGTCGTCGCCATCGTTCCCGAGCCCATCGTCGTCACCGTCACCGTCGTCGTCGCCTCCGAGCCCATCGACGTCACCGTCATCCCCTAGCCCATCCTCATCGTCGTCGCGCCGTCGCCGTCGCCCTCGAGCCAATCGCCATCGTCGTCGTCGCTCGTCGCCACCCGTTGTCGCCATCGCCGTCGTCATCATAGCCCCCGAGCCCATCGCCGTCGTCGTCCTCGCCCGTCGCCCATCATCGTTCCAAAGACCGCCGTCGTCTCCCGTCGATGCACCGGTAGCACGTCCATCCATCTCCATCTCCCTATGTGCGAATCCATGTGTGAGAAGACGTAGTCTAATTGCGAATCCATTTGTGTTTATTCCAGTCATATTAGAATATGTTGGGTACATATTTGAACTCCCCAATGTCACACAAGTTATAAAAATTATAAAAATATTTAGATAAGATAAAGTTACAATAGCAAATAAAGTTATAAAAATTATAAAAATATTTAGATTAGATTAAGTTACAAATTAAGTTTTTATGTTAATATTTGGTATTATGTATAAAATTTAATTATTACATTGTTTTATTTTAGTTTTAATAAAAAGTATTTTATCAGAAAAAGGGCTTCCCCCACTTTGTAATATTTGCAGAAACAATGGATATTCCAAGATACTCAGCGACATCGATGGTCTTCCCCCACGGTAATGTCGATTTTTTGCTCAGCGACAGCCATGGTCTGGAAGGAGAGGATTACGCCTTCGGTGATCGAACAATGGAGGAGGAATGACATTATCATGATGGCTTCGGTGACTAACGAATCCCGGAGGAAGGAGACCATGATGACCGAACGGAGGAGGGAGGTATTGTAAAGTCCGGATCGAGCCAAATTTCGGTAACGAGACGAGGACAGACGAGAAGGTTGGGAAATGATCAAAAGTTAACGATCACTGAACTCTCGAACGATGGCCTACCGATTGAACCCAAGCGGACCAGGGACGCATTTTCTGCTCAGTGCAGAGCTATTGTCACGGACAACATCCCGATCAGCAACAAGCAATGCAATAAGCCTAAGGGTGACGACGTTCCTGAAGGTGATTATGTCACCGATAGGCTGAAATATGATCTTTGGACCGCGTTGAAGGAAAATTTCACCCTACCGCCAGAGGAGGATCCATATAAGCCAGTTATAGAGCCACTGGTCAAGGCGTGTGCTCTTAAGAAGATGACAGAACTATTCAGGAGGTGGAAGAAAGAGTTGAAATCAAAGTATGTCGACAAAGGGAAGACTCCAGAATTTGTCGGACGATTTGAAAAGATGAGAGATCACTGGCCCGCATTTGTGGCCTACAAGACATCGGACAAGAGTAAGGAAATGTCAAAGAGAAACAAGAACAATGCTGCAAAGAAGTAGTATCACCATCACACGGGGTCAGGTGGCTACCTCAAAGGACGTCCGTTGTGGGACAAAGCTGAGGATGACCTAATTGCTAAAGGGGTCCAACCACAGACATGGAACTAGCCCGACAGTTCAAGGAATTGGTTTTTCGGGGTTGGGGGAACTTTGGACCCTCAAACAGGGGAGTGTCGTTGGACGGACGAGCAACTTGCAACACCCATCAACAAGCTTCAGCAGTGTATCACCGCAGCGCAGGAAGGGGCGTTCTTTCCCGAAAGAGAGAAGGACGAGCTCACTGAGGCCCTAGGGAATGCTGAGCACCCTGGACGAACACGAGGCACACCAGGCTCCGTTTCGTGGAAGGTTGGCTTTCTCGACGCAGCCGGTTACAGAAGCCAAGCGAGAAAGAGGAAATGGAGTTGAGCGACACGCAGAAGATCAATGCAAGACTACAAATTCTAGAGGAAGTTGAGAGCCAGCAAGCTGCCGACCAACCATCTCAGCGGCATGAAACTACCCCAAAATTTACCCTGCCATCTCAGTGGAGAAGCAGCGTGGCTTCCACAGAGCTCGTTCAGCCTGACTTCACGACTCCTAGCTACCCCGTGGATACTATCACGAAGTCTCAACCTTGCGATCTTTTGACGAAATGCTTGAACCTCACTTTCAAGGCTTCTATCGGCGTTGTTGCACCTCCTCAATCCAATGGAACTTTTCACTGCCTTCCGATTCCACATGGCTTTGCTGTTGTGATGGTGGATGAAGTAAAGGAGGGATTTGAGCAGCTCGAGCTTGACCACCCTACAGGTGAAGAGGAGAATAAGCTGGTTCATGCTTTAAGGAGTACATGTCTATGGCCGAAGGAGTACATCAAGCTTCCAAACTAGACGCCTCCTCCTCCTCCGCCGACGAGTGATCAAGGCACTCCTCATCCTCCTCCAGCGACTGATCAGGACACTCCTCACCCTCCTCCGGCGAATGATCAGGGCACTCCGGCGCCTCCGACGCGTGAGGGCAATCCGCCTTCTTCTTCGGCTCCTCCTCCGGCGCGTCAGGCACTCCGCCTCCTTATTTGAATCCTCCTCTGGTGCGTCGGAGTAGTCCGCCTCCTTCTTCAGCTCCTCCTCCGGTGCATGAGAGCACTCCGCCTCCTTCTTTGACTCCTCCTCCGGCGCGTCGAAGCAGTCCAACTCCTTATTCGGCTCCTCCTCCGGCGCGTCGGAGCACTCCGCCTCCTTTTTCGGCTCCGCCTCCAGCACGTCGGAGCAGTCCTCCTCCTTCGGCTCCTTCTCAGGCGCGTCATAGCAGTCGTCCTCCTTCGGCTGCTCCTCGGGCGCGTCGGAGCAATCCTCCTCCTTCGGCTCCTCCTCAGGCGCGTTGGAGCAGTCCGCCTCCTCCGCAACAGCGGAAGACAAACATTGTCGCCGCTCTGCCGAAAATTACACAAGTAAAAAATATGTCGCCTCCTCCTCCTACTCTCAAGCGGAAGACAAACTCTGCTGCCACTCTAGCAGATAGCAGTGATGAAATGTTAGCAAAACAAAGAAGTGGGAAAACAATTCCCCAGCTGGGCCAACAGAAGAAGCAATCGTGCCCCCCGCTCAAGGTGTCTAGTGCTATCATCGTCGCTAATGATTCGGGGTTGCTGCTCGGTACCAATCCTGGTGATTACATGAAGGATTCAGTAATTTTTGAGATAGCCGAGGTAAAAACTAAATAAACATATGAATATGTGCTCAGGAAGCGTCTCGTCAAACCTGGTCATCCTCCTCTAACACCGAGGATGCACGAATTGCATGAGTGGTACATGAACATCTTCACGGTGACTCGGAAAGACGCTATATATATGAGAGTGAAAAAAATCATGATTTCATTGGAACTTCAGTGTTGCTTGTTCAATTTGAGGAGTTATTTCAGTTATACAATCAAGTGGCCCTCGACAAACAACTCCTGACTTCCTACTGTTTGTAAGTATTACTTCTATAGTTCAGTCTCTAGCTCAGCTCGTTCATTGCATGTATATATAATTATCCTCACCATGTATATTATGTAGATTGAAGATCGTCGAATTAAAAAAAGCAGGAATCTTCGACGTTGGGTTCATTAGCCGAGAATCCATAAATATATTGTTGGTACAAAATGAAACCAAATATACCGAGGTTAGCTTGCTAAAGTCGTTGCTTGCCAATCAAAATAAAAGGGAAATATCTTTCCTTACAACTTCAAGTGAGTGTTCTTTTCATCTCTCTATCCTCGGTTTCGCTTACTTGAGGTTAAGTAAATGTAATTGATGAGTTATATATGCGTGCGCAATTACCACTTTATTATGCTATCCATTAATCTTGACGGGGCAAAAGTAACTGCCTTACACTCGAGACGTAAAGATCCCCAGGATTATGCGGACATGATTGCAATGCTCAGAAGTAAGTTCAGTCAATACCGGGACCATACCAGCATGCAAATTTCCTTAATTTCCTGATATCAAGTAATCATTTTCTTTTCCTCGTAGGGTTTGGAAGAAGTTCACCAAAAAGGCTCCCGGTCTAAACAAAGAGTTGCAATTTACGCACCCCCAATAAGTAGTACTAGCTAGTTCTGCACATCTCTAATTGATTCAAATTTTCATCAATATATCATTACCATGCTTGCTTATCAGTTTGATTGAACTCTATTCTCGTAAAGTGCTTGTACCACGTAGCTGGGACTAAAAAATGTGCATACTAAGTATGCGAGTTCATTCGCCGCTCGACCTCTAGGCGGGGCATCTCTAACGAACAATTTGAAGTACGTAAATAACATTCACAATTTTATTTTATATATTACCACCAATTGTGTTGTATTTTATTCATATATATGCATGTATTGACCCCCTTCTTTAAATTAGATCTGGAAGAAGCGGGATGAACCCCTATCAGATGATGGCATCAAGGAATTCAAGAGGAATTGACAGGATTCTTTCTTGACCACGCCATACCTAAAGACGAAGAATACCATGTGAGCTATTTGTGATTGGATCTTAGGTAGATGATGTTAGGCATTGTGAAAGATGTTATATTGTAAAAGAGTTAAGGATTGTAAATGGTTTCCTTCATTTTCTTATTAGCTAGCGTCATGTTCTCTCTATATGTATAGTAGCTAGCCTTGACCAAGAACGGAGAAAGAGAGGACACTTCTCTCTATTAGCTAGCTAACACAATATGAAACCACTAAATTAACCCTCCAACCCCTAGGGCTGCAAGAAAATCTCGAGGCTCGTGAGCCGCTCGAGATCGACTCGTGTTTTGGCTCGACTCGAGATCGACTCGAAAAGGAACAAGTTGAGTATGAACATTTTTTCTAGCTCGATCGAGAAACGAGCCGATCTTAAGCCAATATTCGCTCGCTCGATTTTAGCTCGATAGCTCGGCTAAACATCATTATGTTAAATGATCCTGTCATATATTAAATGGAAATAGAATAATTTATTACCATATATAGTGTCCATGATTTTTTTTTCATTTTATTTATTAGCAAATATGGAAGTTTAATTAAGTGTAGAGGAAGTTTAGGCCTTATTATGGTATGTGATCATTTGTGTGTTAATATCCTGTTGTTTTTAGCCAGAATTCCCAAGCATATGCTCTTTCATTTTGTCTTCTTCCACGAAGACCATCATCTGCTGCAACCTGCAAGCTTGCAAGATGAGCTCTCCTGAGAACGACCACATGGTTGTACAACCGATCAAAGTAAGCCCCTTTTCTAAGATCAGAGTATACATTCACGTGTAAAATACTCTTGCGTTATTCAGAGTATAGCCAAAGTGACCATGCCTCCACAGATTCACAGTATAATCTCATCTATCTGTCCAACACACGTCCAACACAGATTCAGAGTACAACCTCATCCATCTGTCCAAAACACGTGCGCCTCCAGCCCTTCGCCTTGTTCCCACCATGACCATGCCTCCAACACACGTCCAAGTTTAAGGCCAGAGGAAGTGTGTTTTTCCATGGTAATTTTTTCATGTAAGATGCTCTGCTCATATACTCAACCTTTTGGTATCAGATGGCCTAAAAGCTATAGAACCACTCATTGAGAACATCAGGCAGATTGTTAAGTATTTGAAGAAGTCACCATCTCGGCTCTAAAAATTTACTGAAATTTTCAAGTCAGTTAACATGTCAACCAAGATGGGGTTGTATCTTGATGTTCCAACTATATGGGGATCTACATACAAGATGCTTGAGCGTGCCTTTGCTTTCGAAAATGCATTATTACATTATGCAGATTTGGATGCCAATTATAAGTGGGAGCCATCTAGTGAAGAGTGGAGGTTGTATGCTAAAATAAGGGATATTTTAGCAGTGTTGAGCATGGCAACCATTGTGTTTTCTGGATCAACCTATCCTACAGCTAATGAGTTCTTTTTTCTCATTGTGAATGTTAAGAAGGTCCTCGATGATGCATTTATATCTACCGATAAATGCTTGCATGATATGGGAAATGATATGCTTCAGAAATTTGAGAAGTATTGGAAAGATGTAGTACTTTGCTCGCAATAGCATCAATTTTGGATCCAAGGTACAAGATGGATCTAATTAATTTTTGCTTTCCCAAGATAGTATGTTGCTACTGACATTGAACACAACATTGACTTAGTAAGTTTGGCATTGAAGGAGTTGTATGAAATTTATGAGAGTGACCACACAACCAATTTGGTTGCAGCAGAAAAGGAAGTGGATAATCAGGTCCTGGTTTCAGAAAATGGGACATCAAGCAATTGTCTTATGTCAATTTCAACGCAGTTTCGTACCTTCATGAAAGCTACTGCTAAAAAGGTTTCCAAGTCAGATCTAGTTGCGTACTTGGATGAGCCTGCACTTATTGATCATTCAGAAGTCTTTGATGTGCTACTTTGGTGGAAGAAAAATTCATCAAGGTATCCAATACTATCCAAGGTTGTGAAGGATATAGTTACTGTGCCAGTTAGTACTGTTTCTTCGGAATCATCATTTAGTACTGGAGGTAGAGTGCTTGATAATTTTCGAAGCTCTTTACTCCCAAATACTGTAGAGGCTTTGGTGTGTTTAGCTAGTTGGATTAGAGGCTCCCAAAAGAAGAAGAAAGCTAACAATGTGAGTTCCTGAATACTCTCTTTATGCCGTATATTTCAAATAGTCTAACATGTGCATATGTACATCTTACGATTTTCTTGTGCACAAATACTCTCAGGATAAAGAACACCAAGATGACTTACTTGAAGTTCCTTTTCTGGATAAAGATCCTTCAATCGTTTCTACAGACTAGTAAGAAACGAATATAATATGGTGAACATTCATTTAAATTGTTACATTGTTTGTATTATCTTGCAAACTAATAAGTTGTAATATGCAGGCATGTTGCGCTTCTTGGTATGTTGATGGAGAAATACTTCAAGTCCTACGAACTCCAAGACCATCTACGGCCTACACTATACAACAACTTTTTATGATCTTCGACGAATAATTTGTTTTTCCAATTATATGTTGGTCCTGAATTTTCATCTTATGTTGATGCTACACTATTGGTTATTAGAGAATAAGTCGAACTACTTTGAATAAGCTGCATTACCATCGTATTGATTGGAATAATATTTGTAGTGCTTTCTTATGTCATGATGTGCCTTATCTAGTTGGAATCATCCTCGGAGATTTAGATTTTTTACTGTCTCATTTAGCTCGAAACTAACTCTCTCTTAGCTAGCTAACACAATATGAAACCACTAAATTAACCCTCCTACCCCCATCCCACCTTTCAAAAAAAACCCCAGCTCCGGCCAGATGTTGATGCGTGGATGCCATGTTGTCCCGGTTGGTGTGACCAACCGGGACTAAAGGCCCTCCTACCCGGGCTCCCCGCAGCGGCCATGTGGAGACCATTCGGTCCCGGTTCGTAAGCGAACTGGGACTAAAGGTTTTGGGCTTTAGTCCTGACCATTTAGTCCCGGTTCAAGAATCGGGGCTAATGGGCCTTTGGAACCGGGACAAATGGGCCATTTTCTACTAGTGGAAGAAGAAGAAATTATATTAGTAATTAGACGAAGAAGAATATTAGAAGGAAAAGAAGAAAAGAAGAGATGAATAAGGAAAATAAGAAGAAAAGTAGAAGGAAAATACCAAGAAAATAAAAAGGAAAAAGGGAAAAGTAAAAGAAGAAAAGAAGAAAAATAGAAGGAGAAGAAGAAGAAAAAGAGGAGAAGAGGACACGAAGAAGAGGAAAATAATAATAATAATAATAATAAGACGAAGAAGAAGAAGAAGAAGAAGAAGAAGAAGAAGAAGAGAAGAAAGAAGAAGAAGAAGAAGAAGAAGAGGAGGAAGATGAAGAATAAGAAGAAGAAGAGGAGGATGAGAAGAAAAGAAGAGAAGAGGAGAAGAGGAGAAGAAGAAGACGAGAAGAGTACGAAAAAGTAAAAGAAGGAAGAAGAAGAAGAAAAAGAAGCAGAAGAGGAGGAGAAGAATACAAGAGGAATAAGAATAAAAAGAGGAAACGAGGAGAAGACGAGGAAAAATAGAAAAATAGGAGAAAGAAGAAGAAAAATTGATTGTGGACCCTATGAATAAATCTTTTTTCTTAAGAATTACGTGAGCTAATCTACACCGTAGTAACTTGGGTCCACTATCTTAACGGCTCCAAATTACTAATTAAAGTTGGAATTTCTAGGGAGTCCCTAAATAGTATAGGTATTGATAATTACTTAGGTTAATTAGGTGTATTAGGTTAATTAGGTTAATCGGCAGCACGGGGGGATCTATGAGTGCGGCGACACCCCGACACGACAACCCAGCGATGCCCCTCCGATGAGCCCCCTGCACGACACCGAGGGGACACCCCGACATGATACGAGTCACCTGCACCTGCGTGTGGTCACGGGAAGATGTCACTAATAGATCGCCATTACAATCCCCAGTGCAACCGTTGATAAGCCGCCTCCGACGCCACTTACCCCAACCCCCGACACCTCTTCGGCCTCCTGTTGACCGAAAAGGTGCTCTTCGGTCTTCCATAGGCTGATGAGTTTATAGTTTTGTAAATTATGAGTTAGGTCATATATTTTCTGATTTTGTTATAAAAAACATCGTATTTGTGTTCATCGGGTGGATTTAAATGTGTAGTTGCTTTGTTGCTGTGAGGGTCTGGTGTTCGTCAACCTCCCTGAGCGTTCGACGAGCTCTGCCCCTGCGTTCATGGGTGAGCACAAATGACATCACCTCCTCCTCTCTCCATTTTCTCTATACCGGTCTTCGAGGCGATGAAACTTGCTAGATATAGGTACATTAAATCATCAATATATGTGACCAGTACGCGTCTCCCGTTAGAAAGGGTTATAATTATAAATATGCATGCATTTCAATATATTTATAACCATGATTCTTTCGAATTTTCCAACATTATCCATGGACAGCCAGAGTATGTGTAGATTAGGTTCATTTCCCCACATGCTCTGCTCTCGATCCGATGCATAATTTTGTCAGTGCTTCCTTGTTGTTCTCTGGGTACAGATCCTCTGTGTTTATTGCCGAGACGTGTATCAGGAGAACATCAGGGAGGTGCTGCCCAAATTTTGCATTTGATCCAGAGCAGAGCATGGTAAACGAACCCAATGTACACATACTCGGGTGGGATCATGACCTATCTTTACCTATTAGAGTGTAGGTTGCATGGACGTAATAAAACTGACAACCTTGATTAACTGATGAATACATATGTTGAATTATATATATATATATATATGAATGTATATATTTCTTGTGTGTTTAGAAGCTAGGAAAGATGAGTGTTCGTGCGTGTATGTACACCGGTCACACTAGTCAGAAGTAGATGACCAAAGAATGGTTAACAAAAACCATGTAGTTTGTGAAAGCCGTATTTGCAAATGTCCAGAGAAAAACCTAATGCCACTATCCTGGGTGCGACATCTTTAAAAAGAGGACACATGATGAAATGGGTAAACACGTGCAGAAGAGGGGTTTTACGACTGATTATGCGGTGTGGACATTTCATGGTGAGTCTGCCTAACGTACCAAAGCTGAGATGGTTCGTCGTTGCACCGACGAGCATGGTACCAGGATCGAAGACATGCTGCAAGACTTTGATGATGCTCGGGATTCAGATGATGAGATGGAGGAATCTACAAAATATTTTCTAAAATGTTGGAGTCTTCAAAACGTCCTGTCCACCAGCACAATGAGCTTTTTCAGTTGGATGCAATCGCACTAGTAATGGCTCTAAAGGCTCAATTCAACTTGGGCAGAGAATGTTATGACGTGATGATGACATTGTTTGATCTCTTTCTACCCAAAGGCCATGTCATGCCTGCAAACATGTACCAATCGGACAAAATACTCCATGTACTTAAGATTCCCTATGAGAAGATAAATGCCCATGAGAAAGGATGTGCCTTATTTAGGCTTGAGTATTGTCCAATTTGGAAATCTTCTAGGTATGTTGTGGTAGACAATGGTATGGGTGAGAAGAGGTAGACCAAAGTCCTAGTTAATGTTCTTCAGTATATGCCAATCATACCAAGACTTCAACGTCGAGATGGCCAGACAGATGACATGGCACAAATTGGGCAAAAGAACCAAACTAGATGTAGATGGGAATAAGATGTTGCTACACACATTGGATGCGGAAGTGTGGAAGCACTTTGATGCATTACAACCGGATAAAGCGGTAGATCCAAGGCATCCTCGATTCTGCGTCGACACGGATGGGTTCAATCCCTTTGGTATGACGGAAACCCAATACAGTAGTTGGCCTGTATTCGTCATTGCACTCAATCTCCCCCCGGATTGATTATGCGAAGTAAGAACATATTCCCAATGTTGATAATTCCAAGGCCCAACTATCCGGGGAAGAATATGAATGTGTACATGCAACCACTTAAGGATCAATAGCAAGAAGCTTGGATAATGGATTCAAGACATACGGTGCCGCTAGAAAAGAAAAATTCAAAATGCATGTCTCGTACATATACTCGATGCATGACATGTCGGCGTATGCACTATTCGCTGGCTGGTGTGTGCATGGAAGGTTACCGTGCCCCACATGCAAGGAAACTCCATAGTTTCATTGGCTGCAGGCGTGTTGGAAGTATTCTTTCTTTGACTTGCATAGACAGTTCATGGATCCTCGCCATCAGTTCAGAAAAGACAAGAATAACTTTATCAAAGGTAAAGTTGTCAAAAACTCGGCACAACCTGCATTGACAGGCCAACAGATGCTAGATCAGTTAAATGCTCTCAAGCCTGATCGAGACCATCCAGGGTAATTCAAGGGGTATAATTCGAAACACGCGTGGACTCACAAGACATGCTTGTGGGATCTGCCTTACTTCAAAGACCTCCTTCTTCCACACAACATCGACATGATGCACCCTGAAAAGAATACCGGCGAGGCCATTTTTGGTACATTGTTAGGCATAGAGGGGAAGTCAAAGAATAATCCTAAGGCTAGAGTCGAGCAATAGACTCTATGTGATAGACCGTTACAAAACATGTGACAATCGAAAGGAAAGCAGAACTGGTCGAAGCTAAAGGCCCGGTTCAATCTAAAAAGGGGAGCTATGAGGGAAATTATCTTGTGGGTCAAAATGTAGTTGATGTTCCTCAATGGGTAAGAAATGAATCTAAAGTGGGGAGTGAGTCTTGAAAAATAGAAAATATTTGGTCTCAAGAGTCATGATTGGCACATATGGCTTGAGTGGATAATTCCGGTGATGTTGTGTGGCTTTATTCTTGAGTATGAATGACCAGTACTGGCTGAGCTGAGCTATTTCTTCTGTGTTCTTTGTGCGAAACAACTATCGCCTGGAATGGTAGATGATATGGAGGAGTTTGCGCCAGAGTTGCTCTGCAAGTTAGAGAATATATTTCCTCCGGGCTTCTTTAATCCAATGCAGCATTTGATTTTACATATCCTCACTGAGGCACGATTGGGTGGGCCCGTGCAAAATTGATGGTTCTTTGCAAACAAAAGGATGCATAAGACGCTTAGAGAAAAATGTAAAAATAAACTTAGAATTAAAGCATCGATGGCCGAGGCATTCAATATTGAGGAGGTGGCAAACTTCGTGACAACACAATAAGAAGCTAAAAATCGTCATTTGCATAATCCGAAGCCTCGGTACAATGACGGTGACCCTAAAAAGGTGGATCTAACCTAAACCTATTCAAAGGGAAGCTCGCGCCAGCCAGTGCTTTGAAACCAATAATGTTGGATGTCGAAGAATGGTGGATCATTTTGTTATATATCTTCAACGACCTAACATAAGTGCGGCCGTACATAGAGTAAGTTCTCGGTACTTTTTTCTGCAACTTCTAATTCCCTTGAACTGCTCTTATTCCCGGATTTTTGATACACTCGATATGTCGCCAAATTCTCAGATGGAGCAGTGATCCAAAAGGATTCGGTTGAAGAGTATGAGCTTCTGGCAAAGCATGGAGGCAACTATCCTGGTTTCATCTATTGGTTCAGACAACGATAGTTATAAATATGTGACCATGTCATTTTTGGTCTAATTTGTGGCTAATGCAACAATCCTTTCATATTAAACTTGTATGGAAATTCAGAGTCTATGGACGCCAGATTGAGACAAGCGGCTAATGGTTTTCACTATAAGGTCCGCTCATTTGAGAAATATAACATCAACGGGTATCGCTTTCATACCTTTGCCAAAGAGCTATCTATGACTGACTGGAAATCCACAATTGTGGTGTCTGTGCTATCGATGAAGGAGGTACCACATATTATGGAAGAGTTCGGGCAATTTATGAACTTCAATTCTATGGTGAAAACCCATCGAACGCCGTAGTCTTCAAATGTTATTGGTTCTAGCCAAAGGAGACAAGAAGGACTCATGAACATATAGGGCTAGTCGAAATCAAACAAAGCACCCATTTAGATCTTCCCGATATCTATATTATGGCTCAACAGGCGACCCAAGTTTTCTATCTACCGTGGGCCAGCCAAACTGATGAGAATTTGAATGGTTGGGATCTTGTTTATGAAGTGTCGCCACATGCTAGAACACCTCCCGCCCAATGAAGAGGATTATGAACCTCACATTAACGCAGACACATATGATGGATAATTCTTTGAAGAAACACATCTTTCCAAGAAACGTTTCAAGAACCACTCTACTTCACACCAGAACATGGAAGTAGACATCGACATTGAATCCGACTTCACCCATGAGACGAAACCAGCAGAGCCGGAACTAGAAGAGGTTACTGCTGTAGATGACCTATGAATGCTTGACTGATTACAGAAAGGCCTTCAACATGTTGATTCCGCTGAACACGATGAGCACGTCATTCATGACGACACACGTGATAGAGATGATGATGATGCATTAATTGATCCCAGAGCATATATAGACGATCCAAACTATTATTAGTTTGTATGCATCCCAATTTAAGTTATATATGTACATATCATTATTCATGGCAGGTATTCAATTTTTTTATGTTGTACTAATATCTTTTACTCTTTCTCATGGTAGGTGTTGAAATATGGTGGGTGCGGGTCCAGATGGCTTTGCGAGTACTTCTTCGTTGGTGGCCCGTGGGAGGGGTACTTTCAGTCCACCCTAATATCTCCGTAGAGTGTTGGCAAACAGTTTCGGGACACCCGCGGGCACTTATTCGTCGGTGTCGTTTCCCACCAGGAGAGGAGGTCAGGTAGGGAAGAAGGCGAAGGGTACATGACGTGGTTGCAAGAGAGGTAGGAGGATCGCTATGCCGTCCTCGCCGCCACCCCCAGGTCATTCACCCGAGCACAAGACTACTAGGGTGCATGGGTTTGAGGTGGAGGCTACGGGGACTCCGGACTAGGAGCCTCGGGTTGACAGGCCTTCAGCCCATGAGACTCTGGTTCCAGAGGCTTCAGCCCATTAGACTCCTGTACCAGGGGCTACGTCCCATGAGACATCCGGATGGGGACCTGGCCGGCTCGGACCAAGGGGTCGGGTAGCCATGCTGATGGTGGCAAGGATGAGTGTACTGATAGTTAGGGCAAGGTGGTTTAGGGGGTCACAATGTGCCAGCATGGTGTTTCACGTCTCCCGGCTGTGCTGGCGACCCGCGAGCAGAGGCTAGTGATTCGGCCTACTAGGGAAAAGTAAGTGTCTTTAGTCCTTTTCTACCTTTTACCTTCATGTTTCTTCAAATATATAATGCATTGACCTTGTCATACTCCAGGGGTTGTCATCACCCCTGGAGTGCCCAAGCTGAACACCATGCTTGGTGTGCTTTGCCGGAAAAAATTCACAGGGTTTGTCACGTTGCCCGGTGAGGGCCAGGTTCCTCAACTAGGATTTAGCTGGGAGCACTACAAGGCTTCGCAGGCCACACCGGAGGAGATGATTGATGATGTCTTGTGCCACATCAGGGCCGAGATGGTGATCAACATATTTTGGGTAATTTCTCCTTTTACACAATCTAAAATTAACAATATAGCTAGTTATTGTACTAATCAGTGTTGTCTCATTTGATTGTAGACCTTATACATGTGTGAGGAGGGATATGAGGAGGCGGCGACCAAGGTTATCAATACCGAGTAAAAGCGTCTATTATAGAACTTATGCCACTAGGCTCGGGTCCAGGCTGTTCGAGACTACTACGCACCACGTAGTATTAAGAAGGACAAGTTGTCATGCCGCAAAAATTTTTTGAGGAAGGAGCAGTACATGAATGTAATTACCTATTCTTAAGGACTTGTACTTAATTTCCTTCATTTGATTCATAGGCATAGCGCTCAAATTTCTCTTTACTAACTTATAGGTGCCCCCGAGATGGTGTGCGGATAAGATGGATTGTTGGAGGCGTTGGTGGATGAGTGGTGCATAGGACATTGGTGAGCCGTCCACAACAATGTGAAGGACCATCGTGCCCAAATGGTTGGTGTGCCACACTATCATGGCAGCGCCAACTTATTTCGGTTCAGGCGGAACTGGGTATGTGGTTTTATTCATTCTTCATGCTAGCTTCAGCCCTTTACTAATACTTTGTTGATCTCTTTTAGGCACATCACAATAACACGTAGGTGCCAGATGTGTACGACCTCTATGCCATAGCCCATAATTACTCCTACAAGAAGGCCAATGCATTCTCTGAGTTTGACCTCGATCATCCAGAGAAGTTCACCGACATATCCTCCCACCACAAGCTCGTGAGTTACAAGGAGGTGGGGAAGGCGAGGAAAGGGGAGGACTTTAACCTGAGTGAGGAACCTTTGATCCAGAGCTGGTGATGATATCTAGTGGTGGGAGGCCCCATGGCTCAATAGCCATCGCAGATGGGCTAATACATTGTCCTCTCACTCTCCCGGAGATCAAGGCGTGCCAAGCGGGCTCCTGTCATGAGATAAGGCCTCGTCCACGTCCAGTCGATCTCGCCATCGAGGTTAGTTATACGGACTCGGTAACTTTCCATCATTACATTGTGTGTGTGGACATCGATGATTACAATGCTAACAAGGAGTGGTGTTGTAGGTTGCTCTTCAGAGAGAGATAGAGCGCGACAACCTAGGATGCTCTTCAGGAGCTTCTGTAGTAGAGGCACCTGGTGGCGGCGGAGATGGCTCAGGCCGTGGAGGAGAAGACGACTCGGTTGTTGGAGGAGTATAGGGCACGGAATAAGGCGGCTCATCGGACCATGTATGATCTCCTTGTGGTAAGTTTCTTGTTCCTATTAGCCAAATCATGCATGTAATGTCTGTTTCATTACTATCTAATATGCCCGACTCTTCAAAACCAAATGTGCAGTCTATGTGCTAGAAGAATGATCAGACCCCTCCACTGATGCTAGGTATTTCTGTGGTAGGAATGGTGAGTTTCATTTAAATGGTCATTACTTACTAGTATTAACATTTGAGTGTCATCATGTTAATGAGACATTGCAAATGGTCATTGGTGCAGAATAACTCTCGAGCCGCATCGCACATCCCTTCTCCAGGGCAACCTTCTATAGGTGAAACACCCCAAGCAACCCTAGTGATTCACATCCGCCATGATGATGACGATAAGTTTCTCTAGTGTTATGCTTAACAAATGCATACTTAGCTTCGTACATGCTAGTTAGCCCTATTATGCCACATACTTATCTTATTTTACCCAAAAAATACATACATATGTAATTATCCTCCAAAATGACATAATTTGCTTATTTAGTTCATTTATGACATAATTAGCTTAGTTATGTCAAAAATGGCATAATAACCTTGGTTAGCTCATAAATGTCATATACTTAGCTTATTTTCCTCCAAAATGACATAATAAGATCAAAGCTGGCATAAAAAGGAAAATAAAAATAGAAGAGTAAAGAGGAGAAAAGGAAAGAATATAATAAGAATAAGCTTCTTCTTTCTTTCTTTTTATTATTCTCCTTCTCTTTCTTCTTCTTCTTCTATTCTCCTTCTCCTTCTTCTTCTTCTTCTTCTTCTTCTTCTACTAGTATTATTCTTCATCTTGTTCATCATCATCAACATCAGCAGTATCTTCTTCTTGTCCTTATTTTTCTTATTCTTCTTCTTCTCCTTCTCCTTCTTCGTCTTCTCCTTCTCCTTCTCCTTCTCCTTCTCCTTCTCCTTCTCCTTCTCCATCTCCTTCTCCTTCTCCTCCTCCTCCTCCTCCTCCTCCTCCTTCTTCTTCTTCTTCTTCTTCTTCTTCTTCTTCTTCTTCTTCTTCTTCTTCTTCTTCTTCTTCTTCTTGTTCTTCTTCTTGTTCTTGTTCTTCTTCTTCTTCTTCTTCTTCTTCTTCTTCTTCTTCTTCTTCTTCTTCTTCTTCTTCTTCTTATTGTCCTTCTTCTTCTCCTTATCCTTCTCCTTCTTCTTCTCCTCCTTCTTCTTCTCCTCCTCCTCTTCTTCTTCTTCTTCTTCTTCTTCTTCTTCTTCTTATTATTATTATTATTATTATTATTATTATTATTATTATTATTATTATTATTATTATTATTATTCTTATTCTTCTTCTCCTCCTCCTCCTCCTCCTTCTTCTTCTTCTCCTTCAGCTTCTTCACCTTGCTGTTGTTGTTGTTGTTGTTGTTGTTGTTGTTGTTCTTCTTCTTCTTCTTCTTCTTCTTCTTCTTCTTCTTCTTCTTCTTCTTCTTCTACTTCTTAGCTATTTATCCTCCAAAATGACATAATTAGCTTAGTTAGGTCAGAAATTGTATAAGCACCTTGGTTAGCTCATAAATGTCATATACTTACTTATCTTCCTCCAAGATTACATAATTAGCTTAGTTAGGTCAGAAATGGCATAATAACCTTGGTTAGCTCATAAATGTCATATACTTAGCTTGTTTTCCTATAAAATGACATAATTATCTTAGTTAGGTCAAAAATGGCATAATAACCTTGGTTAGCTCATAAATGTCTTATACTTAGCTTATTTTTCTCCAAAATGACATAATAAGCTGAAATGGCGTGAAAAGAAAAAGAAAGAATAGAAGAGGAAAGCTTAGAAAAAGAAAGAATATAAGAAGAAGAATGAGCTTCTTCTTTCTTTCTTCTTACTAATATTTTCCTTCTCTTTCTTCTTCATCTTCTTCTTCTTCCTTTTCTTCTTCTTCTTCTTCTTCTTATTCTTCTTGTCTTCTTCTTCTTCTTCTTATAACTTTATTATTCTCATTTTCCAGATTTGATTCACTTCATGGAAGTTTGCATTGATGGGCTGCTACTATTTTCTTTTTGTTTTGATTTGTATTGATGAATAGTGTGATGTTTGAAACTACGTGTATACATGGATGAACAATGTGAACTAGCCTATTTGTTGTCTTTCTCAATATTTTCACGATGATGTTGGGTATATGGACTATGCTTGTTCTATGATGTTTGAAACTATAGATGATGATTGAAATTATATATATATATCATATATGTATTCTGAAATGCAGGGAAATAACTAAAAACAAACAAAAAAGTGGCAATACATGCATTTTCCGTCTGCCAGCTGATGGCAAAGGGCTTTACCATCTGCGAGTTGATGGCAAAGGTGCCATGTGGCAGCTACCTGTGCAACGTGGGAGAAACAGGTCTGACCCATATGGTCATTTTGCCGTCAGCTAGGGCCAGGCAGACGACAAAGGTGCACCTAGGCAAACGACGAAGGTGCACCCAGGCAGACGGGAAACGACATGGCAGGCACCGGCTAGCACAGCTAGTGATTATTGTTTTTTACTAATCATCTCATTGAGCAAATTATTATGTGCTTTAAATTCTTGTTCTACTTGAGTAGTCCCATGGAAGCATGTTTACTAATAATCCTAAGATCACTGGACAGTTCTACTCATATTTTCACCCAAGCAATCAAGCATGTAAGCATTATGTTTCAACTATCTACTAACATAAGCATTGAAATTTTCTTCCTTAACAATAAAGTTATCAAATTTATCCAAACATTGGGTAGTAGACTTATTATGAGGAATATCGCCCTCATCAAATCTACAAAGAGAATTTACCTCTACTACCTGTGTCAGGTTATCAAGACCATGCATTTCTTCAATAGGTGGTAGATTCTTTACATCTTCAGCTTTAATACCTTTTTATTTCATAGATTTCTTTGCCTCTTGCATATCTTCAGGACCGAGGAATAGAATACCTCTTTTCTTCGGAGTTGGTTTTGGAGGTGGTTCAGGAATAGTCCAATCATTCTCATTTCTCAATATATTGTTCAATAGTAGTTTAGCTTGTTCGGCGGCTCGTTCACTGAAAACACAACCAGCACAACTATCTAGGTGGTCCGTGGAAGCATCGATCAGTCCAAGATAAAATATATCAAGTATTTCATTTTTCTTGATCGTGTGATCAAGCAAGACATTAAGTAACCGGAGAAGCCTCCCCAACCTTGTGGGAGACTCTCTTCTTCAATTTGGACAAAATTGTATATTTCCTACCAGGCAGCTTGTTTCTTATGGACAACAAAATATTTTTCGGAGAAGTAATAAAAAATATCCTCGGGACTATGCACACAACGAGGAGCAAGAGCATTAAATCATATCTTAGCATCACCCTTTAATGAGAATGGAAACAGCTTAAGAATATAATAATAACGAATCTTTTCCTCAATAGTGAATAGGGTGGCTATATCATTCAATTTAGTAAGATGTGCCACAACAGTTTCAGATTCATAGCCATGGAAAGGAGCAGATTCTACCAAAGTAATTAACTCAGGATCAATAGATAATTCATAATTCTTATTAGTAACACAAATAGGTGAAGTAGCAAACTTGGGATCATATTGCATTCTAGCATTCAAAGATTTTTCCTTCCACTTACATAGCAATTTCTTAAGATCATCTCTATCCGTACAAGAAAGAAAGTCCCTAGCTACTTCTCCTTCCATAACATAACCCTCAAGTATATCAGGCAATTCATATCTAGGAGAGCTAGGTCTAGCAGGTGTACCATAGTGTTCAGTTTCAATTTCATCAGACTCAGAGATATTACCAGTTTTAGCATTCGCTCTATCAATTTTTTCATCCATAAATTCACCAAGTGGCACAGTAGTATCAGGCGTAGTATCATATGCATCGTGCATAGTAGAAGTAGCATCATCAATTACTTGCGACATATCAGATTCAGTAGTAGGTCGCAAATTTACATATAACAGAGGGTGAATCAAGTGTAGAGCTAGATGGCAGTTCCTTACCTGTCCTTGTAGTTGAGGGGTAGATCTTCGTTTTAGCGTCTTTCATATTCTTCATGGTGATCAACAAATATAAATTCCAAGCGACTGAGAGAATAAAGTTGTGCTCCCTGGCAACGATGCTAGAAAAAGGTCTTTGTAACCCACAAGTATAGGGGATCACAACAGTTTACGAGGGTTGAGTATTCAACCCAAATTTATTGATTCGACACAAGCGGAGCCAAATAATATTCTCGAGTATTAGCAGCTAAGTTGTCAATTCAACCGCACCTGAAAACTTAATATCTGCAGCAAAGTATTCAGTAGAAAAGTAATATGGGAGTAACGGTAACAGTGGCAAAAGTAACAGAAGCAGTTTTGTAGTGATTGTAAGAGTAGTAACGAAAAAGTAACTTAGCAAAGATCAATATGCAGAAAGCTCATAGGGAATGGATCAGTGATGGATAATTATGTTGGATGTCATTCATCACGCAACAGTTATAACATAGGGTGATATAGAACTAGCTCGAATTCAACAATGTAATGTAGACATATATTCCATATATAGTCATACGTGCTTATGGAAAAGAACTTGCATGACATCTTTTGTCCTACCCTCCCGTGGCAACGAGGTCCTAATGGAAACTAAGGGATATTAAGGCCTCCTTTTAATAGAGAACCAGACCAAAGCATTAGCACTTAGTGAATACATGAACTCCTCAAACTATGGTAATCACCGGAAAGAAACCCAATTATTGTCACCCTGGGGGATGTGGATCATAACTCGTAATAGGTGTCTACAACTTGCAAGATAGGATCAAGAACTCATATATATTCACGAAAACGTAATAGGTTCAGATATGAAATCATGGCACTCGGGACCTAGTGACAAGCATTAAGCATAGCAAAGTCATAGTAACATCAATCTCAAAACATAATGGATACTAGGGATCAAAGCCTAACCAAACTAACTCGATTACATGATAGATCTCATCAAACCCAGATTGAATTACTCACGAATGACGAAGAGAATCATGAAATTGGTAATGAAGGATGGTTGGTGATGACGATGGCGTCGATTTCCCCTCTCTAGAGCCCAAATCAGACTCCAGATCTGCCCTCCCTAGGAAGAACAGGAGGTGGCGGCGGTTCCATATCGTAAAACGCGATGAACTCCTCTCCTTGATTTTTTCCAGGACAAATAGGAATATATAGGAGTGGAAACGAGGTCGGTGGAGCCTCAGGGGCCCCACAAGCCAAGGGGCGCGGCTTGGGGGGGCACCCTGCAGGCTTGTATCCTGGGGGTGGCCCCTCTCCGGTAGATTCTTTCGCCAGTATTTTTTATTAATTCCAAAAATAATCTTCGTAAATTTTTAGGTCAATCCGAGAAATTTTATTTCTAAACAAAAATAACACCAAGGCAGTTTTGTTGAAAACAGCGTCAGTCCGGGTTAGTTCCATTCACATCATGCATATTAGAGTCCAAAACAAGGACAAACGAGTTTGGAAAACTGGATACGTCGGAGATGTATCAAGGCCATAAGAGGAAAGAAGATGACGACGCAAGTGACAATGAAGAAGATGGAGAGGATTCCAACGATAGGGAGTTCCAGAAGTCAACCTATGCCTTGTGTGTTGACGGGGGTGCGTCCTTGCACTCGTCTCGCCGCTAGCTCAAATAGTGGGTGCGCGAAGTTAACACCATGGAGCCAGCGGCAGGGTCTCAAAGACCACTCGAGTGGTCCCACACGCCTATCATCTTTGATAAAGAGGATCAGCCTAACCGCATTACCATGGTCCGGTGTCTACCGATGTTGGTTTCCCCGACATTCTGCAACCTCAAGGTTAGCAAGATATTAGATGACGGCGGGGTAGGAATGAATCTGATTTCTCCCGAGATGGTTAAGAGACTGCAGATCCCCGATAGTGAGCTCAAGTCATCGGGTTCATTCCAAGGGATAAACCCTGGCAGAAGCCAACCAAAGGGAAAGATAACCTTGCTAGTCACATTCGGTGGAAAACTCAACTACTGAACCAAAAAGGTCAAAATCGATGTGGTGGACCTCCCCCTACCATATAATGGAATCGTTAGGTGCCCGACCTTGGCGAAATTCATGGCAGCATCCCACTATGCTTACATTGTTCTGAAGACGCCAGACCCCAAGGGACTAATCTCCATCATGTCTGATAAGAAGGACACCATCATTTGCATAGATCGTATGTATCGAGACGCGGTGGCAGTCGAAGCCACAGGAGAATCCGCTTCTGCGAGAAACGAGAAGAAAGAGAATAAGTCCAACGGAAGCCCCGACAAGGACTCCGGGAAGTTTGCCTTCGTGGACTGCGCTGCACCCGTCGAGGACCTTCCAGAGAGCTATGCTCGCAAGAAGTCCAAGGTCTCCTACCCTGCGACGAAGAAGGTCCCAGCAAGGGAGGATGGCTCTGATGGTACATTCACCATCATCGCCACCCTTAATGACAAATAGGAAAGTGCGCTCATTGCCTTTCTGCAGGCGAATGTTGATGTATTTTCCTGGCAACCTTCCGACATCCCCGGTGTTCCTAGAGAAGTAATTGAGCACCACCTTGCTGGCTTCCCTCTCGCAAAAACCGTCAAGCACAAGGTTAGAAAGCTGGCCTTGGAAAGGCAATAGTTTATCACTGAAAAAATCAAGAAGGTGCAAGTGGGTGGTTTGGTCCGAGGAGTACTGCATACAACATGGTTAGCCAACTCGGTAGTGGTATGCAAGGCGAATGGGAAATTGAAGCTTTGCATTGATTTCACAGACTTAAACAAAGCATGCCCGAAGGATCCATTCCTTTGTCGCCCATTGATCATATTGTTGACGCCACTTCCAGGTGCAACCGACTTTCCTTCCTCCACGCGTATTCGGATATCACGAGATATTCATGGCCAAAGAGGATGAGGAAAAGACCTCGTTCATAACCCCATGCAGCATGTACTGTTTCGTACGAATACCCTTCGGGTTAGAGAGCGCTGGTTCTACCTTTGCCAGAGCCGTGAAAATTGGGTTTGGACCCCAGCTGCACAAAAATGTGGAAGCATACATGGATGACATAGTGGTAAAGACCAGGGACGAAGCTACACTTGTGCAAGACCTAGAAGAGACCTTTGCGAACCTGCACAAGATCATCCTGAAGCTCAACCCTGAGAAATGTGTGTTTGGTGTCCCGTCCGGCAAGCTACTTGGGTTCCTTGTGTCTCAGCGAGGGATTGAAGCCAACCCCGACAAGATCAAAGCTATCGAGAAGATACAGGCCCCCAAGATAGTTAAGTATGTGAGACGCCTCACCGGGTGCGTTGCCGCATTGAGTAGATTCATTTCCAAATCCTCCAAACGGTCCTGGTCATTCTTCAAAATCCTGAAGAAGTCTGGCCCGATGAAGTGGACCCCGAAAGCAGACGCGGCGTTACAAGATCTGAAAACATACCTCTCCTCCGCTCCCACTTCGGTCGCACCCAAGACACAAGCATCGTTGCTGCTATACCTGGCGGGAACGAATCAAGTAGTTAGCATGGCTTTGGTGGCGCAGCGGGAGATAGATGAGGATGCAGCCGCCTTGGCAGATGCTATCGAGGATGAAACCAAAATATCCGTGGCAACGCCCAACACACGCTCAGATGAAACCCCACACGCTAGCAATGAGGGCTCCAAGGAATTGGCAAAGAAGAAGGTGGTACAACGACCAGTGTAATTTGTCAACTCCCTATTACAGGGGGATAGATCAAGGTACTCTCGAGTGCAAAAGCTAATCTTCATCCTCATCATGGCCTCGAGGAAGCTGTGCCACTACTTCCAAGCTCATGAGATCAAAGTTGTCAAGTAATGTTTATTTGGCCACCACTATTGCTGACCTCCAATGGCGTCTCCCTCCCACCTCCTCCTCCAACACCTCCACACTCTTCTCGCTGGTGATCTCCATGGCATTTCCCTCTAGATTGCTATGATGGATTCTCTCATCATGTGGGATTTCTCTTATGTCCAGAAGGTTGCCGCACATGTGCGTCGTCGTTTCAAATCTCCGGTTCACTTCGATGGATCTCCCTCTTCCTGGGCTTTCTTCATGGTTGCGGCGTTCAACTAATCCTCCTTTCGATTGGATATGGATTCAGTTGCCAGGGCCTTGTGTTCCTGTCTGGGTGGTAACATCAAGAAGTTGGATGTTCACGTTTTTGAGTGATAAGAGATTCAGGTTCTCGGTTGCCTCAAACCGTGTGGGACATTTCATTCATTCCCTATTGGGTTTCTCGGTTTCGGATTTCTCTTGCAATTTTCATTTGTTCCGAGGTGATCCAGTTGTGAAATCAGTCTTTGATCGTATTCAATATCTAGTCTGGAGATTTCCTCACACCAGACTGGTCCGTCAGTCATCTCTAATGGTGTGCATGGTCATCAGCGTTCTCCTATTGCGGCTGGTTCAGCTTGTCATACTTACAGAGTTATTGATTCGATTATTGGGATTGACGAGTTCTGGCTTAATGCTCTCAACTGTTCAAAGTCTATAGAGGCGGGCACACATTCATCGTGTTCCTCTGGCAGGGGAAGACCCCCTTCCGGCTGATAGCAGTGATCCGCACCCCTTTTATGGACCCCATATGACTGCTGAACAGGCCTTCCAAGCAAGACTTCAGGTTTGGTTGCAGAACAATGGTGTTTTTAGCCCCATCAATGTAGGGAATCAGGATGATGATGAGCTTGTAACTCCGAAACCAACTACAGGATCCAATGTTCATTATTCCTACTGAAGGTCAAATAAACTACCAGTATGTTTTAAGGCAACATGGTGTCTCTTTTACTGATGGAATTGCCCCCTCTGATAATGTGTTTGACAGTCCCTTGTTGGCTTGGAATGATAATATCAGTGAAGAAAGCTCTGACTCCTTGGAGGAATCTGGTCAATTGAACCCACTTCCAGCATCTGTCTCATTGTCCATTAGTTTGACTGGCTTTGCTTGATCTCATGTGGATGCTTCAATTAGTGTCAACGATGCTACCGTACCTGATCTATTCTGTCTTGCTCGCTCCATCATTACGACCGTGCAGAATCCAAACATTCTTCGTTGATCTGTTATGCTCCAAACATCACCCATGCCTCTCCACTTGATTACTTGGAACCCTCAGTCTGAAGATGATACTAATTTCTCGAGCCCCATGGCTCCTGCTCGCAAGGTGGCCAGTAAATTGTGGTTTGAGGACACCCCTGCTTCCTCTACTATTCAGTTTTCAGTGGAAAATGCTGAACCTTTTGGGCACGTCCAACCTTTAGTAGTTATCTCAGAACTTTCAAATGATGACAGTGAGGCTCAGGCTGAGGATAGTTCTGTGGGGAATGTGCTTGCTCCATCTGCTCCGCTTGTTGATCTACAGGCCTCTCCATTGCGCAAAAGGAGCCGACGGCCTAAGTATGATACTCCATTCTGCACTACTGTAGTTCATCGCAGTCCTCGCAGCAATAAGTATATGGGCTTTAAAGTGGATCTGTCATCTGAATCTCGGGGCCGTAAAACAATGATCAAACCTCGGGTCTTCAGTGTCATTGCTGATTCTGCTCCAAACCCAATGTTGCCAGCTCCAGCTCTGCACCACCACCTGCTACTACCATCATGTGTATTCAGCAGGTCGGCACTGGTTTCTGTGGTATATCTTCGGAGAAACTTGCTGAAGATGGCCTCCTAGCTAAGGGAAACTCCACCTCCGAAACTAATGATGCGGGCCAGTAAGTTTATGTCCATTGGTGGACTCAAATAAATATTAGTCCAGCGCATTATATTAGTTTTATTCCTTTGGACAATCATTGCTTTAATTCAGTTCTACGCCTAGACCCATCATTTTACAATTACTAGTTTGATGAATCGTTAGCTTCGTTCTTGGAATTTATTATGTTGGAACATCCATGGTATTAGCTCAGATGATAAACATGATTCTTTGCGTTCCACTATTGATAGTTCGGGTTGCTCGATTATCTGCATTCAAGAAACAAAGCGCGACCACTTTGATCATTCGTATATTCATAAATTTGTCCGCGTCGATTCGATAAATTCGCATATGTTCCTTCGATTGGTAACTCAGGAGGTCTCATTGTAATTTGGAATAATGTTGTATTCTCTGCTACGACGATTGAAAATCAACAATGGGCTCAGGTTCTAAACTTTAAATCGACGCTCTCGCCAGATGTTTGGACAGTGGCTAATGTTTACGTTCCGCGTGCGAGTGTTGAACGTGAAAATATCATTAGTTGGCTTTACGATCTTGATATTGGTGATGATGAAAATTGGCTACTAGTTGGGGACTTTAACTTCATTCGATCGTGTGAAAACAGTGATCGTCCAGGACGTAATATTAATGATATGATCACTTTCAATGATATTATATGCTCCCAGTGTCTTGTGGACTTGCCATTAAAGGGTGCATCCTTCACTTGGAGTAATATGTAGTCTGCACAGTTATTAGAAAGAATAGACTGGTTTTTTACCTCCAATCATTGGACTTCTTCATATGCAAATACAGTTGTCAAAGCTTTGCCAAGGCCAGGTTTTGATCACATACCTTGCCTTGTCTCGGTTCAATCTTCCATCCGAGGTTCCAAGGTATTTCGTTTTGAAAATTATTGGCCATTACATCCTGGCTTTAAAGACACTATTAAATCTGCATGGGAACTTTGTGTACACTCTTCTGATGCTGCGTTAGCTATTGGTGCCAAATTCAGAAATTTGAGGCGGGTGCTTAAAAGATGGAGTAAAGGTCCATCTAAGCTTTCTTTGCTGCTGAATAATTGTCACACGGTTCTTTCTCATTTGGATGGCTTAGAAGAGAAACGATCTTTATTCATTCAGGAATGGAACTTTTGAAAAATTCTAAAATCACACATCATCACTCTACAGTCTTACAGACAGCAATTTGGCATAAACGTTGCACAATCACATACATACAGTGTGGGGACGAAAATACTAAATTATTCCAACGTTTGGATGCTGAAAGACATAGACAAAACTCTGTTTCCTCTTTGTCTCTCCCAGATGGCTCCCTTATTGAGGATCATGAAGCCAAGGCTGAAGTTCTATTTCAGGCATTCAGATAGAGACTGGGCGTATCGGTCGATCATGAAATGAAATTTAATCTTGATAGACTTGTTCAATCTGTGGGAAACCTTGAGGGTCTCTCTCAACCATTCACGAAAAAAAAAGATTGATGATGTGGTAGCTAAAATGCCCATTGATAAGCTCCAGGCCCCGATGGATTCAATGGTTGTTTTTTAAACAGTGTTGGGACCTGATTGCATTGGACTCCTACAACCTATGCAACAGCTTTTGGGAAACCTCTATCTCTCTGAATTGTTTGAACGCTTCGTTGATCACTCTTATTCCAAAGAAGTTGGACCCCACTTTGGTCAATGTTTACCGCCCCATATCACTGCTGAACTGCTGCCTCAAATTTATTACAAAACTTCTTGTTGATCGTCTTCAAAAGGTTATTATATCTTTGTTGCATACAAATCAGTACGGGTTTATAAAAGGGCGTATGATTAATGATTGACTCGCTTGGGCCTTCGAATACATCTTTTAATGTGAGAAATCTGGAAATGAAGTGGCCATTCTCAAATTAGACTTTGAAAAAGCATTTGATCTGATTGAACATGATGTCATCCTATTGATGTTGGAAAAGTTGGGACTTGACTCGAAATGGATGTACTAGATAAATTCTATCCTTACTTCTGGCCATTCTACGGTTCTTTTAAATGGTGCCCCTGGGAAGAGTTTTCGTTACAAGCGGGGCGTACGTCAAGGAGATCCTATATCACCACTCTTATTTGCTATAGTCATGGAACTACTGCAGTACATTATTAACAATGAGTACACCGAAGGTAGACTGCAGCTTCCAATCGCTTGATCTGGTCCGTACTCTATTGTACAATACGCGGATGATACCATCTTAATTATTCCTGCTTGGCTGATTCAACTTGCTAATCTCAAAAGAGTTTTGAATGACTTTGCCATTTCAACCAGGCTTAGGATCAACTTCCAAAAGTCGAATCTAGTTCCTATCAATATATCCCGTGAGAAAGCTTCAGATTTTGCTAATGTTTTTGGCTGTTCAGTTGGCTTCCTTCCGTTTACTTCTCTTGGATTACCTCTCGGTACTACGAAACCCTCCATGAATGAGCTGATGACCTTAATTGATAGAGTGGACCGTCGCGTCTCTAATACCACGGCTCTTATGTGCCACGGTCATAAAATCACTCTGATAAATTCGCTGGTCTCCTCCATGATCACGTACACGTCTTGCACTTTGGAGCTGCCGGTCAAATTCCTTGAAACATTTGACAAGATTCGGAGGAGATGTTTATGATAAAAAAAACTGAACATGGTGAGTCCTATAACTCTTTTGTTGATTGGAACAGAGTATGTTTCCCTAAAGATAAAGGAGGGCTTGGAGTAATCAGCATCCGAGTTCACAATCAAGCTCTCCTCTTGAAGTTCTTGGATAAATTTTATAACCATGCAGATCTTCAATGGGTTAAACTACTATGGGAATCATACTTTGTTGGTACTCTCCCTCATGCCCTTCCTAAGTGCGGTTCATTTTGGTGTCGATCTATGGTTAAATTAATGCCTATCAATAGAGGATTTGCTAAATGTGAAGTACAAAATGGCCTACACGTTTCTATGTGGCACGATAATTGGAATGGTCTAATCCTCGCTGAAAACTATGCGTGTCTATATTCATACACAAAGTCTGAAGATATATCAGTTCATGCATATTACGAGACTGAAGATTTGAGCGTGCTTTTCCAGCTGCCTCTTTCCCCTAAGGCCCTCACTGAGTTGCAGACTATAAACAGTCTAAAACCGCCACATGTTCTGAAGTCCGAAAGTGTTGACCAGTGGTCATAACCATGGGGCCCTGTTTATTCGGCCAAAAAATTCTACAATTACTGCCATAGACAAATTACTTTTCCGGAGCCATTCAAATGGATTTGGAAATCAAAACTCCAAATGAAATTTAAAGTTTTCATGTGGTTTCTCATGGCAGATAGACTGAGCACAAGAAACATGCTGAAAAGGAGACATTATCATATTGTTGACATTGAATCATGTGTCCTATGCACAGCTCGAGAGGATGAGACCATTGACCACTTGATCTTTAATTTCCCTTTCAGCCAAACTTGTTGGGCTAAGATTGGTATCTCATACAATTCTAGCATCTCAAGGGTTGAGGCCACAATTAGAGCAAAAGAAATTTATTCTGGCAAGCTTTTCTTTGAAATCTTGACCATTACAGCGTGGAATATTTGGAAGGAGAGAAATAACTTCATCTTTAATCAGATCAGTCCCACATATAGCGCTTGGCTTGAGAGAACTAAGGCCGATCTTACCTGGCTTAGATATAGAGTGTCTCCTGGTCTTAGTGATTATATCACTTCCATTGTAAACACTCTTTAGACTCTCTTTGTATTATTTATTTTTTTATCCATGTGAGGACCTTCCTCCATATCATGTAAATATTTTATATTTTAATATAACATAGTAGGAGCCTCTCCTACTATCTTTCAGTCAAAAAAAGATCACAGTTGTCACCCATTTCCCACTTCATCCCATCTTGAGGAACCCTGTAGCCACGAGCAGGATAGTCGAGTGGGCGTTGGAGCTGTCAAGTTTTGGGCTGAAGTACGAAAGCACTTGGACCATCCAGAGCAGAGAAATAGCAGAGTTCATTGCCGAATGGACACCGACACCAGACGAAGAAGTCTAGGAAACCACTCTCCGCGGCAGGTAAACACCCGAGGAATGGGTCATGTACTTTGATGGTGCATTCTCACTCCAGTGTGCCAGGGCAGGTGTGCTCCTCATTGCCCCCACCGGTGAGCACCTCAAGTACCTAGTCCAAATGAAGTTTCCCCGGGAAGAAGCTACCAACAACACCGCTGAGTATGAAGGTCTCCTCGCGGGACTCAGAATCGACGTGGAGTTGGGTATCAAGACACTGATCATCAGAGGGGACTCCTAGCTTGTGGTGAAGTAGCTCTATAAGGATTACTAGAGCGGGATAATGGAGACATACATAGAGGAAGTGAGGAAGTTGGAAGAATACTTTGATGGGCTGCACGCGAAACATGTACCACGTGCAGAAAACAACATTGCCGATCACCCGTCGAAGTGTGCCACGCATAAGTTTCCTGTGGAACGAGGGGTTTTTCTCCTTCACCTCACTCAACTCTTCGTGTCCCCCTTGACGATGACCATGAAGAGATGAAAACTGTACTCCGGCATACATTAGCCAACAGAGCATCCTGAAGCCCCCGGTAGAGAGGTTGCCGGAGGCGATCCCGTTTCGCCTGGTGAGCTGCTCCCCCCCTGTGGAACCCCAGGTTCTCGTGGTGGACGCAAGCGATCCCACAAACATGGAAGGGACTTTAGTCCTTGGCATCAAGCCACAGGCTCCGTCTTGGCCACAACACATCGTCCAATTCCTTCAGACAGGGGAACTTCCCGAAGAACAAGAAGAGGCCGCAAGAGTAGCCTGTCGGTCTAGTATGTACTAGTTTGTCGACGACACTCTATAAATAAGAAGACCCAATGGTGTGAAACTAAGGTGCATCTGCCGGGAAGAACGACTGAGGCTGTTGGCCGAGATCCACGGAGGCACGTGTGGGTCGCACATAGGATCAAGGGCCCTTGCGAGGAAAGCTTTCTGCCATGGTTTCTATTGGCCCACAGTCCTCCAAGATGCGACTCAGCTGGTCACCAAGTGTGAAGCCTGCTAGTTCCATGCCAAGAACATCCATCAGCCAACGCAAGCCTTCCAAACAATCCCTCTATCCTAGCCATTCCTAGTCGGGGGGCTCGATATCTTGGGCCCTTTCCCCCGCACTACTGGGCTTTTGAGTTCTTTTATGTAGAAATCGACAAGTTCACGAAATGGCTTGAGGTAGAGCTAGTGAGAAAGGTGACCGCGCAGTCAGCTATCAACTTCATGAAGGGATTGATGTGCCGCTTTGGAGTACCCAAGAGAGTAATCACTAACAACAACACCCAATTCACGAGCCACACATTCACGCATTACGTCCAAAGCCTTGGAAGCAAGGTATCATTTGCCTCTCTTGCCCACCCGAGGAGCAACGGGCAAGTCGAGAGGATGAATGCTGGAGTCCTGCGAGGGCTCAGGACGAGAACTTTCAATAGACTGCGAAGATGCGGCAAACAGTGGATTGATGAGCTACCGATGGTTCTTAGGTCCCTCAGAACTACACCAAATCGAGCTACCGGCCACACACCTTTCTCCCTAGTATATGGGGCGGAAGCAGTTATCCTCACGGACCTTATATACTGGTCACCTCAAGTGCTTGCCTACGATGAAGTGGAGCAACCACAGCTACATCATGATGACGCCACGCTCCTCGAGGAAGATCGTCTTCGGGATGCTACGCATGCGGCACGCTACCAGCAGTCCTTGCGTCGCTACCATAGCTGCAGGGTCCACGCCCGGAGCTTTGAGGAAGGGGGCCTTGTACGTAGGTGTGCTCAGTCCGCCAAGGGTTCCAACAAGTTGACGGCAAAGTGGGAAGGCCCTTACCATCTAGTACAAGTCACCAGACCTGGCGCAGTCCGCCTAGACACCGAAGATGGCATCAAGGTGCTAAACTCATGGCATATTGAGCATCTTTGTAAGTTCTACCCGTAAGGCATGGTGGTCGGGCCCAGTCCCTGACAACCACCTGTTCTACAAGCCTTGTCGAAGTTGCATGTAACCCTTTTGTACAAAGCCAAGCGCAGACCCTGTGCATAAATAAAGCTAGGCATGGAATCATATTATCATTTGCACATGCATCGTGCATTATGCATTTACTTGTGTTATGTTGTCACTAATGCCCTAGTTTACCAGTTATTAAGGGTGCTTGATGGACTTGTGGTCTTTGTTTCTGGGTCTCCCCTCTTCTCAAGAGAACGGAGCCTCTCCTTTGCTTTGTATGTCTTGCCTCTAGGTGGCTTCAAGGGGGCTTCCCCCAAGGAGATATGTTTAAACTACCTTATCTTGAGTATAGTTCTATTCTTCACTTCAAGGAAACCTTTGCCTCTCCTTTTTTGGTTGTGTGTGATGGAACTCTCTGCATGATAGGGACCCTTGTTGGCATTGGACATCCTTTCGCCTCTTGTCTCTCATTAGCCTTGAAGGAGTGGGGGGGGGGCTGCGCCAATACCGATGAGGGGCCTTGCCAGGGGATGATGATCGTCCGTCCCTAGGGGGCTCCCTCCCGCTTCGACACTTGTGCCTTGCACCAACCCAACAAGGAACCCCATTCGGCGGAAGCATACAACACCATACGGATAGAAGGACATAGGGATGGTACTCGAGGAAAAAGAATGACGATCATTTCATTCATTTCTTCAGTACCGAATGGTTAAAATAGATTACAATTCCACTAGTAAAAATTTAGCGAAAGACTACAACCTTTTGCTTTATAAAAAGATAAGTTCCCCGTAATGCCTTTCTTTTCCCTCTCCCCTTAGGGATTAGATGGATGAGAAGAGCGAAGACTAGTTGGAGGAGGCTCGACGCACCTACCGATGGTGAGTACGAAGCCGAAGTCCATGAGGCCTGCCGGGGCCCAGCTGGAAGATGAGGCAGCGTCCGGGCCATAGAGCCCCAACAAAATCATCTTGCTGGGTGGCGGAGGGGCGTGAGTTGATGGTTACAGTGCGACCGATGGGCACCGATTAGCTATAGCACTGGTCATCGTCCTCCAACTTGACGATCAAAGACTCGTTGTTGCCATCCCCGTCGGCACTGTCCTCCTCATCACTATCGCTCGAGGAGGAACTTTCGGGGTCGCTCGAGATTTCTGCGGACCAGCCAAGATGAGCTCCCGAATGGGCATATGTCTTGACGAAAAGCATGGCTGCCTCCACCAACTTGAAGCGGAGAACATGTGCCACCATGAAGTTATGGGCACGCGCGAAGGTCTTCCACCTGCACCTCAAGAGCATGACACGAGGAGCTGGATATTCAGCATCGGCTTACGCGGCACCGTTGCGACAATCATGTTTGCGGAGCCACACTTCCTGCATCTTGTCCACCTCCATCACGTCAACACAAGGGCGAGGGAGACGTAGAAGTCAACAAGGAGGACCACGTAGCCTGACGGCAAAATCCAGTGTCGTGCCTTTGATGTGTCCCGGCAACGGCAGCGCTAGCGTCACCGGGGGATGGTCGGGCATAACGCTCCGACCCTATCTGCCGCGAGCTCCTCGGCGGCCCCGGGACCTTCCAGCGCCCCCGCCTCCAGTGCTAGTGCCGACCTCCAGCACTACAACTGAAGGAGCTGCATGATCCGAATAGGAAGCTCTTACTGCCGTCACAAAATATGGGGGATGCCCATGCTTCCCCACCATGACCAGAAACCGAAGCCACCTCGAAGAACCAGAAGAGAAGAGCAAACGAGGGAACCCTAGGTTGGAGAAGAGGTGGAGGATGTTTGAGCATCGTGTGCCGCACCCCTCGTGCTTTTATAGGGAGGGCGAAGGGGGCTAGCTCTCCTATGCACCAAGGGTCGCCATCCATCTCCACCTATGTCATTGCCCGCCATCATGGGTGAACACGTAACTGCCACATCAGTACAATCCACAAAGCTGCGACTTCTACCACGACAAGGCCTTTAAGCCATACGCACCCGCCACGAGATTCATGTAATGCATGTGGCGCGCGTGACAGAAACGGCCTGAGGTGGTGGAACGACACGGAATATTGAGATGGCAGTTACCTCCTTGAGAATTCCTCACCCGTGCAAGAACTTTGGGCCTGACCAAACAATGGTAGGCGAGCAAGTATGGGCCAGGCCCCGGGGCTCCTGTCGGTGCACTAATAATGGGGCACCTAGTGCCCTTGAGTTGTGCACACGCGTTGGGAGCATCACCTCTCAAGAGAAACTACCAACACCAATAGCCCAAGACGCGCCAAGAACCCCTCGCACCTGCCGGGGGCAAAGGCTCAGTCATCCTCACCAAGACCCGGCAAGGCACCTCCATGACAGGTGTGGGCGAGCATGCCATAGCTCCACCTCACCACTACACCAGTCACTTGTCGATGAGGTGTCGAGCCACCATACGGCTAGGTGGATCTCGCTAGCTATGTGGTGCCGCACTGGAAGACAGGTTGCAACCTATTGACACCCGTCCAAAAGCATGTCAAGACCTCAAGCCACGACCAACTCATAGGTGGCAAAGGCTTGTCGGGAACACACCCCCGCTCGCCACCTAGGGCCACATTTATGGCGCTTTGTCTTAAGTGCCAGAGTTAGGTATGATAGCACTGTTATCTATCTGATCATGTCTGTGGCCACTGTGGGCACCCCTTGAGATATAATAGAGGCCTGAGGCAACCTTGCAAAGGATTCGGATTTTGGGGTATTTGAGCACTTAGAGATTCGACAGTTCGTAGGTTAGGTTCCCGTGGGATTAGAGTAAGTGTAAGTGTACACGCGTGCTAGCTTTCCCAGGCAACCCTTTTCGGGGCATTGTTTTGTGCAAACTTCATCTACCCCAATCAATCCATCAAAGCAGGAGTAGGGTTTTATGCTTCACAGTGGCCCGAACCTAGGTAAAAACCCTCGAGTCTCATCATCGTGTTGTTTTGTAGTCTCTACTCTTTGTGCGATACAACCTCCCCGTCGAACCACAAGGGTCCCGAAGGTCCCATAGGTGACCGTGTGCACACCTGCACCGACAGGTACCAAAACATGATGAACGGTGGCTTTGCCACAAATACTATCTCAGCTCTATATGATCATGCAAAGCATTATAGTGATGAACGATCTAGTCATGCAAAGTGATGATGATATTTGCATGACAATATATCTCGGAATGGATATGGAAATGCCATAACTGGTAGGTATGGTGGCTATTTTGAGGAGGAATAAAAGATGTTTATGTGCAATGGAGAGTGTCATATCACGGGATTTGGATGCACGGGCGAAAGGTGCACCGATCCTCAGGTAAGAACGGGCGATGCACGGTATCGAAGAGGCTACCAAATATGAGAAGGTGAGAGTGTGTATGTCCATGGTGTTACATTAGTCATGAAGAACTCATATACTTATTGCAAAGTTTATTAGTTTTATCACAAATCAAAGTACTGCTCTAATGCTGCTACTTCTTGAGCTTGCGTTGGTTTTCCCTTGAAGAGGGATGGGTGATGCAGCAAAGTAGATAAGTATTTCCCTTAGTTTGTTGAGAACCAAAGTATCGATCCAGTAGGAGGAACAAGAAAGGCCCCAATCTTCGCACCTACACAAACAATCAAACACTTGCACCCAATGCTAGAAAGGGGTCGTCAATCCCTTCACGTTTATTTGGAAGGATGAGATCTGATAGAGATAGATATAAAAGATTGCTAAAACAAAAAGTAAAACAAGAGTAAATAAATGGCAGCAAATGTTTTTGGGTATTTTTGGTTTATAGATCTGAAAATCTAATATGGAAAATAGATCCAGGGGCCATAGGTTTCACTAGAGGCTTCTCTCATGAAGGAAAGTCATACGATGGGTGAACAAATTACTATCGAGCAATTGATAGAAATGCGAATAATTATGAAGATATACAAGGAAATTATTATGAATATATGCATCACATCCTTGTCAAGTAGACTGAAACGATTCTGCATCTACTACTATTACTCCACACATCGACCGACTCCTGCGTGCATCTAGAGTATTAAGTTCATGAAGAACAGAGTAACACATTAGGTAAGATGACATGATGTAGAGGGATAAACTCAAGCAATATGATGAAAACCCCATCTTTTTATCCTCGATGGCAACAATACAAATACGTTCCTCACTGCCCCTACATTGTCACTAGGCGAGGACACCGCAAGATTGAACCCAAAACTAAGCACTTCTCCCACTGGAAGAATTACCAATCTAGTTGGCCCAACCAAACCAATAACTCGAAGATACTTGCAATGATATGAAATCATGCATATAAGAATTCATAAAAGACTCAAATAATGTTCATAGATAATCTGAACATAAACCCACAATTCACTCGATCTCGACAAACACACCGCAAAAGAGTATTACATCGGATAGATCTCAGTGAAGATCATGAAGAACATGGTATTGAAGAACAAAGAGAGAGAAGAAGCCATCTAGCTACTAGATATGGACCCGAAGGTCTGTGGTGAACTACTCACGCATCATCGGAGGGGCAATGGATTTGATGTAGATGCCCTCCGTGAACGATTCCCCCTCCGGCAGATTACCGGAAAAGGCTCCAAGATTGGATCTCAAGGGAACGGAGGCTTCTGATAGCGGAAAAGTATTTTTTGTTTCTACTCTAGTATACACGGACTATTTGGGAATTTATAGGCCGAAGAATATGGTTTGGAGGCCAGGGGCGCCACTCCCTAGGGCGTGCCCCTGTAGCTTGTCGTCTCCAGACAGGTCTCGTGCCTTCATCTCCAAGTCTGGTAGGTTTCTTCTGGTCCAAGAAAAATCACCCTAAAGATTTTATTCCGTTTGAACTCTGTTTAATATTCCTTATTTGTGATACTCAAAAACAAGGAAAAAACAGAAATTTGCACTAGGCTCTACATTAATAGGTTAGTCCCAAAAATAATATAAAATAGCATATTAATGCATATAAAACATCCAAAACAAATAATATAATAGCATGGAACAATAAAAAAGTATAGATACATTGCAGACGTATCACATGCTCCGAGGGAGAGGGTTGGTTGGAATTAACTAACGCGTGACTCTCACTCAAAACAACACAAGGTTTCCGACGAGGAATAGAAATGCTCACACATCATCACCACAACTTTTTAGTTTTTTATATGAACAAGGATTTTAACATCTCTTAATATGGACACCTATCTAAATTAATAATAATGCACTCACACCTTTTTCCTATCACCACATCACTATCATTAACCAACAATTTCTCTATATGTCCTACATGATGATTTTTGTCATCACTCGTGGGATACTCATTATTTTTTATCTAGTCTTATGACCCATGCAAATTACCATCACTATTTGTCCGGCCCTCAAAAAAATACAAGTGAAGAATGAGAGCATAATATTTCTATAAAATCTACATGCCACCATGCTCAAAAAGATATAAGTGAAGTACTAGATCAACTGCTAAGATCAAAAGATATAAGTGAAGCACATAGAGTATTCTAACAAATTGTGATGATGTGGTCTCTCTCTCTCAAATAGGTCTGTCTAGAAATCAATGATTGTGGTAAACTTAAATTAAAATAAAATAAAAGCAACCGATGCTCAAAGCAAAACTCATATCATGTGACGAATAAAAATATAGCTCCAAGTAACATACCGATGGATTGAGACGAAAAGAGGGGATTCCTTCCGGGGCATCCCCAAGCTTCGATGCTTGAGTCTTCCTATAATATTACCTTGGTATACCTTGGGCATCCCCAAGCTTCGGATTTTGCTACTCCTTTGTTGTCGGGACCCCGATCCTAAGCCATAGCAATCCAGCCTGTAACACATCGCATCCCTTTGCGGTCTCACGCACGGTTAACCCCACGGCTGCAGCCTTACCTTAGCCGGGACCGTTTGTGCCTTTTGACTCACGTATGCAATTGTGTCGCTAGCAATCCAATGACAAAGAACCCGGATCAACATTTCTAGTCATAAACCAAAGTGGCAGTTCCGCACAGGGACAGGCATACATGACCCAACAAAGCAGGTGTCGGTCACCAGCGGATGTAGACGAGTCGTAGCAAGCTATCAGGACTCCATTACATCGCGTGACATTTCCCCAAAGGGGACAGACACATCAGCTAAGAAGGACACACGCCGGTCAACCAATGTGTCCGGAGCAGTAGAGAACTACCATGGCTCGTTGGATCACAAAGGGGCATTTCCCTATAAGGAGTGCTACTAAAGTTTACGCCTAGGTAATCGAACCCCATACATATCAAGTACGACACACGTATGCATGGCATACCGATATGTATAGATACAACGATGGCATCACAACATAACCATAAACATACAAGCTTTATTTAAAAGGCTCGGAAGAGCCACACACATAATATTACACAGTAAGGGTCTCACGACCCATCATAGCAGTCATTCAGTTACAAGCCAGCGGAAGTGTTTAAAACTGTATGAGTACAGACAGGTGAGACTTGAAGGCACATGGCCTGACTATACTACAGACCCAACCTAGGGCCAGATCGTAGATGGGACACCAGCTACTCGTCGTCGTCGATGTCTAGGAAGAACCCTCCGTTAGGGTCATTAACAACCTCTGCAACAATTATTAAACAAACATGAGTACGGAGGTACTCTGCAAGACTTTAGGATAACTATCTACTCATGCAATGTATCAATAAGGAATTGTGGGGTTTCATGCAGAAAGCCAACATTTGACTCGTGGCTAGACAACTTACATTTTAAAACAATTTTTGACAACTTGATTTCTCGCATACGAGTCCACTAACACCACAACAATACTCCATCGTGGAATCATTCCGTCTCCATATGGAAATGTCGTCCAGGACACTCACGCTTATCTTGACAATTTTATGAGTAGCCATTGAAGTTATCTATGAACAACATATGTCTCCAAGTAGTCCATATCCGCGGACGCGACTATTCGAATAGATCATAACCCTGCAGGGGTGTACTTCGTCACACACGCTCTCGCCACTTATCGCCATGTGCACGTCATGCACCTCGGCAACCTTCAAGCGGAAGCCCGGCGAGGGAGTCGGCCACGACCGTTAACCACACTAGTACCTAGTCCAGGTCTATCGCCTATATGAGGGTAACCCGCACGGAAATCCGGCCGAGGTTTCCGCCACGGCCCCAAACGATGTGCGCAGGGTTCCCAAGCCCACCATCCGGGTGCCACTTGGTATACCGTGCCACTGCCTACCGCATCACAGCCCACCTCTCAGGTCAGCGCTATGCACGGCCTCCAGCATGACTATAAACACCAGAAACTACTTGCAACTATTGGACCGAGTACTAAGCGATTAATAAGTCGAGAGGGTCAATTAAGTATCCCAACGTGTGGTAGTATCTAGTCTTGGATTACATACACGGAACTCAGTTCCTAAGGACGGTTCCAATGAAACAACCCGCCATGTACTCCTACACAGCCTTTCACCGGTACCTTTACCAAATCAGGTTCAACACACAACCTTTACTTACTGAACACATTCTCACAATATTGTTCATCTCCCAGATGACAGACCATACACAACTCTAAGCATAGCATGCATAGCAGGATAAGGCACATCATGGCTCAAGAAACTACCAGGTATGCTAGGTTGCAAGGTTCAGCTATTTACTGTGACAAGGATAGGTCATGCAAAGGAAGTGGGTTCAACTAACGTGGCAAAAGCATTTGAAGCATTTGATCCTAATGCAATAAGTAAGTGCAGGAGCGAGAACATGGGATTTACCGGGATGATCAAAATGGTTGCTTGCCTTGTTGCTCAGAGGAGTGACAATATCCGTCAGACGGATATTCAGTGGAATCCGGAGGAGCGGAGCCTACCGGAAAGAGTGACAACAATCAATAGCAAGCCTATGCAACAAGATGATGCATGAGCATGTCATGAGGATGCAAAATGGTATATTATTATAGCTAACATTTATTAGGTTTGAAGTTGATTTGAATCAAATTCAAATATCACTTCAAACAAGGTATTCTCGGATACCATTTTGATTGATTCGACCTGATGCTCAGATCAACTTGCTTTTAACATGCATGGAAATGACATGTTAGGTTGCCGGTTTGTGATTTGGACAATGTTTGATCATATCATTTGAAGTGGAATTTAAATAATTTCCAAATTCCATCTCCAAAGTATTTATAAGAGTTAACTTATTCATTATTCTATATGTTTGGGTTCAGTAACATTTTCAAACATGTTTGAAAATGACAGATTCAGATTCCTTGAATTTTTCTGATACTTTTCCATATATAAATTATTTTCATTGGACTTACAAATTATTTTCTATGATTTTTAGAAGTTTTAGACATTTCTGGAATTATTTTTATATTAGAAATTTCTTTATTGGGTCACAGTGACGTCTCTGGTCAATAGGGGATGGGCCAGGTCAAACCTGACCAGTGGGGTCCACTGGTCAGTGACCAGGGGCTAATCCCCGAGTTGACCAGCCCCTAACTGGGGTTTGACCCACCCTGGGGCCCACTGTCAGTGGCTAGGGGGGGTGTTTAGTGGGTAATTAGGTTGACCACGTCGGCCCCCACCGGAATATGGCCGTCGGCGACCACGGGCGCGGCGGAGGACTCACCAGAGTTGAGCTAAACGGCGCTACAGGCATCGGTTTTGGGCGCGGTTTAGTGCTACGGCTAGCTAGTGAAGCACCGCATCTAAAGGGGGAGGAGCTGGACCCAGTGGTCACCGGAATCCACGCGGCGACGAGGTCAGCGGCGGCTGCGGCTCGGGCTTCGTCGGGAGTGGCGTTGCGAGACGCTAGCGAGCTGGGCGAGGGGTCCTACGACATCTATAGAGCTCCAGGAGCTCATTTCTGAGCTCGGTCTCGTGAATGGAACACCACAACGACGGCAACGACATGGCCGGCGACGAGGACCTTCGGGCTCAGGCGGCTAACGGGGTTAGAGGAGGGGAATGGCCTCGGGAAGAGGGGGAACGGAAAGAGGAGCTCACGGCGGTTCTTCTGAGGCTGCCGGCAGGGTCGAGGAGGACCGGGAGGCGACGGATCGACGGCGACTGGAGCTTCGGGGAGAGAGAGATCCGAGAGGGGGAAGGGGAACGAGAGGCAGAGGGGAGGAGATAAGGCCGCGGGGAGGAGCAGAAGAAGGCCGAGGGCGTCGCGCTGGCGCTCATGGAGGCCTCCAGCGGCGAGTAGGCAGGCAGGAGGTGGCCGGGGCTTGGCCGCCGTGCTCATCTTCTCCTCTGCCTACTCGCAGGAGGAGGTGGATGACCGGGGAGCCCGTGGTGGGCTGGGCCGGCGACAGATAGAAGGTAAGCCTTTCCTTTCTCTTTTTCTTCTGTTTTATTTACTCACATTGTTTCCCATTTATTTTGGCTTCACAAACAAACTATAAATAGTTTGAAAAATGCTGGGATGTTTAGTTGGAATATTTCCAATCACCCATAAAGTTTTCAGCATTTTTGAAAGCTATGTATCTTTGAATTCAAATTGAAAACTTGAAACCATTAGTGTTTTGCATTGATTTAAAATGCCAAAAGTATAAACGAAATGGTCTCCTTCATTGCTTATTTGTTTTCAAGAATTATCAGAAAAGTTGAACTTTTCTTCAGGCCATTTTGGGTTCATTGATTTGAATGAGTTTATATTTCCTTTGAATTTGAGAAGTGGCTAGGGTTTTTGAGTTTCCCTTCACCACTTACTTTGATCTTGTTGCCATTTTCTTGGATGCAATGCAAAGAAAATATGAGCACAATGCTAAACCTTGGTTAGGTTTCCAGGGATGTGACAACTCACCCCCACTCAAAAGAATCTCGTCCCGAGATTTAGAAGTCGTGGGAATAGCGTGGGATACTCTTGTCGAAGACGATCCTCTCTGTCCCATGTTGCCTCTTTCTCAGAATGATTTGACCATTGAACCTTAAGAAACTTAATGTTCCGACGTCTAGTAGTACGCTAAGCTTGGTCAAGAATACGAACATGGTATTCTCGATAAGAAAGGTTATCTTGGAGATCAAGCGTTTCGTGGTCCACTTCACGGATAGGATCCGAAAAGCAACGCCTGAGTTGCGAGACGTGGAAGACATCATGAACCTTGGATAGATGCGGAGGAAGTTCCAACTGGTAGGCAACTTCTCCTCGTTTGGCAAGAATGCGAGAAGGACCAATGTAACGAGGAGCCAACTTGCCCTTGATACCGAATCGATGGGTACCCTTCAAAGGTGTAACCCGAAGGTAAGCCTTCTCGTCAACTTCAAAGGTCACATCCTTATGATGACGATCATAATGGCTCTTTTGACGAGACTAGGCTGTTTTCAACTTTTCACGAATAATGCGAACCTGCTCTTCTGCATCCTGGATCATATCCAGGCCAAGGAGTTGCCTCTCTCCTGTTTCTGACCAATTAAGAGGTGTTCGACATCTTTGTCCATAGAGAACTTCAAAAGGGGCTTTGCCCAAGCTTGATTGATAACTATTGTTATAAGCAAATTCGGCGAATGGAAGGCACTTCTTCCAATTCATACCGAACGATATAACGCAAGCTCGGAGCATATCCTCTAGGATTTGATTTACTCTTTCTGCTTGACCACTTGATTGAGGATGGAAAGCAGTGCTAAAAGATAAATGAGTTCCCATAGCATTCTGAAAACTTTCCCAGAATCGAGAAGTAAAGATACTCCCACGGTCTGAGTTAATATCCAAGGGAACACCATGAAGAGACACTATTCAAGAGATATATAACTCTGCTAGCTGGCTAGCTGTTATACTCTCACGAACTGGAAGAAAATGAGCTACTTTGGAAACACGGTCAATGACCACAAAGATAGCATTATTTCCTTTCTTGGTCTTGGGAAATCCGGTAATGAAATCCATACTAACTTTATCCCATTTCCATTCAGGAATAGCTAAAGGTTGAAGGGTGCCAGCAGGCCTTTGATGTTCTACCTTAACTTGACAACAACCGTCGTAGTTAGCAACGAACTCAGCAATTTCTCTCTTCATCCTAGTCCACCAGAACCTTTGGCGTAGGTCCTGATACATCTTAGTACTACCGGGATGACTGGTGAGAGGAGAATCATGAGCCTCCTTAAGGATCAATTGCCGCAGACGTTTTCTCGTAGGAACCACTAAACGGTTCTGAAAGAACACAACACCGTTCCTATCGATGGAGAAATCCCTAGCGTTTCCGCTAGCAATATTCTCCTTGATCCGGGTTATACCCTTATCATAAGCCTGCACGGCTATGATTGGATCCCTAAGAGTAGGCTTCGCCAGCAGGGTAGAAACGAATCCTTGAGGAACAATATGAAGATTCAACTTCCGAAAGTCCTCATAGAGATGTGGTTGACCTTGTTGTAGCATCAAGTCCTTAGAAAAATTTGGTGGTAGCAACACAGGTGCGGAAGTGAGGCGTTCAGTTCCTGAAAACTATGCTCACACTGTGGTGTCCACTCGAACTTTTTATCCTTCTTGAGGAGTTTAGTTAGAGGCTTTGCAACCTTGGAGAAATTCTCAACAAAGCGGCGACAATAGCTCGCTAGACCAAGAAAACTCCTAACTTGCTTAACCGATTTAGGTTGAGTCCAATCAAGGACGGCTTGAACTCTCTCGGGATTGACAGCAATACCCTTACCAGAGATTAGGTGACCTAGATAGGTCACTTCTGGTAAACGAAATTCATATTTTGAAACTTGGCATAAAGGCGATGCTCTCGAAGTTTCATCAATACCAGCCTTAGATGCTCGGCATGTTCTTGTTCATTCTTTGAGTAGATGAGAATATCATCGAGGTATACCACGACGAATTATCCAAATACTCTATGAAGATTGAATTCATCAAATGAGAGATGGTGGCTGGGGCATTGGTTAAACCGAAGGACATGACGGTGTACTCGTATTGGCCATAACGAGTAATAAAAGCCGTTTTTGGAATGTCCCCGTTCTTGATCTTGATTTGATGGTATCCCAACTTCAAGTCCATTTTGGAGAAGACTAAGGATCCAACGAGCTGATCGTACAGGTCGTTGATCCTGGGGAGTGGATACTTGTTCTTTATGGTGACCAGATTAACTGGTCGGTAATCTACAACCATCCGACCCGTTCCGTCCTTCTTCTTGACGAAGAGGACGGGGCAAGCCCAAGGAGAAGAGCTAGGACGAATGAAACCTTTATTCAAGGCCTCATCTAGTTGCTTCTTAAGTTCGGCTAGCTCTAGGGGTGCCATCTTATATGGTCTTCTGGCTATTGGAACAGTTCCCGGAACAAGATCTATCACGAACTCTACATCTTTGTCAGGTGGAATTTCTGGCAGTTCCTCTGGAAAAACATCCGGGAAGTCACGGACAATCGGGATGTCTTCAAGTTCCGGAAGAGGGTTGGCATTTAGGGAATAGAGTTGGCATTTGGCAACTCGAGTAGAGACATTGACTATCTCACCCGAGGAATGGGTAAGCTGAACATTTCTAGTATGAGTATCAATCTTGGCATAGTGAGCTGACATCCAGTCCATACCCAAGATGATATTAATATCCGAAGATTTCAAGGCTATCAATGAGGCTAGAAAAACTAGCCTGTCTACTAGAATTTCATTGTCATAGGTTATCCTAGAGGATTGCCATTTACTACCAGGAGTTTGGACAACCAATGGAATTGGCATATCACAAAAAGACATGTTATGCAACTGTGCATAACTTTCTGAAATGAAGGAATGAGAAGACCCAGTGTCAAAGAGAACAGACGCTGGGTGATGATTAACAAGAAGCGTACCCAGTGCGACGTCGGGATCCTCTACAGATTCTTCTGCTAAGACATAGTTCACACGGCCACGTGCAGGAGTTGGCTTCACGTAGTAAGCTCTGCCCGACTTGCCTTGCCCGACGGACTTTCCGGGTTGCTTGGCACCCATGTTTTGAGGACACTCAAGGGAATAGTGCCCTAGTTCTCCATATTTGTACTATATCACTTGGTTGGCACGTGGTGCAGCATTGCTAGCTGGACCACCATAAGTTTTTGCTCGAGGGTTGGTCTGATTCGTCTCAGGCGCCAGGTAGGATGGCCTCGAAGTGTATCTTGGCGGGAGAGAACTGTTTGGAACCCACAGCCTGCGTTTTGGAAACGCGGAACCAGATGACGAGCCAAAGTCACGGGAGTGCTTCCTTGTGGCTTCAAAGTCGGTATGGCCAGTCTTGACACTGATCACCTTGTTGACCAGGGCTTGGAAACTTGCACACTCGTGGAGGCGCAGATCACGACGAAGCTTAGGGCTCAGACCCTTACGGAATCTTGCTTGCTTCTTGGTGTCAGTAGATACCTCCTCTTTTGCATAGCGGGCGAGGTTACCAAACTCGCGGCTATAGGCATCCACGGTCAACTTGCCCTGGGTGAAAGCACATAACTCCTCTCTCTTTCTGTCCATCAGGCCCTCTGGAATATGCTGCAGACGGAAGGCTGCACTGAAGTCTTCCCATGTGGTTGCTGGTTCAGCAGGACGCATAGCTTCAAAGTTCTCCCACCACAGATTGGCGGGTCCTTCCAGAAAATATGCCGCAAAGGTCACCTTGTCGGCCTCAGAAACATTCGTAGAGCGAATCTTGCGTGAGATGCTGCACAACCAGTCATGAGCGTCGAGGGGATCGACGGAGTGTTGGAACATTGGAGGATTTAGCTTCACAAAGTCGTTGAGGGACACTGCAGCATTCCTAGGCTGAGGAGCCGTATTGTGCTCAATACGCTCTAATAGTGGGTTGGTCTCTCTTTTGTTCCTCTCTGCCTCAAGCATAACTTCCGCCAGAGAGGGCGGGTGAGGCAGGTCTTCCTGCGACGCTTGACTACCCTCGCCTTGCTCATGAGCAGGGGCACGGTTCAACCTGGTGAACACCATCCTGACAAATAAACTCACAGCTTAGACCAATATCATTAACAATACTAGCTATGGATTAATAATGTACTGAACACACGGAATGCGGAAATGAATATCCGAACAACATGGTAACAAGCATCTGCTATATATACACCATGGTTCAGACATACCCTGACATAGTTCAGTACAACCTTAATCGAAGAGCAAACTACTGAAATTATGAAACTACTCATCAGAAGCTTACAAGCTTCCTATACATTATTTATCTAGGCCTTCGGAATTCATTTCACATCACAAGCATACTTCACAAGTCACGCAGGACTGTGAACGTACGGCTACTACCATACTATCCTTCCACACACAGCTCAGGCATCCACATAGAACATCTCATAGAGATTGCCTCCATGGCCTGGAAGCTCAACCTGCGGATCAGGAAACACTCTGGCCTGAGATCCCTCGGATCCATAAGGACACGGATGTGGCCTTGGTCCCCTGACTGGTGGTAGTAGGGGTTCCCGAAGAGGGGTGACTCCTCCTATAGCTGGCCAGTCAACGTGGGCCGGAAGATGGGTCCTAACAGGGTTCAGCATCTCCATATCTCCGTACCCTGTCTGGACTACCGGTGCCAGCTGCGTCAAAGCCGTCCACAGACGGGCACGGGTAGCATAAAGCTCCATGCGGAGAGCACGAGCATCCCTGTCTCTGTTCTCTAGCATCTCAGCAGTGGACTGCAGTAGCAGATCCTCCATAGAAGAATGAAAATAGACTCCGCTGAGGTATCCCTCTTCACTAGGCTGAGAGGCAGGAACATAGCAGAACTCTGAATTCTGCAACAATGCATGTCTCGCTCTCATAATGGTCAGCATTGAATAGGCAGCATCTTGTACTGTCATGTCAACAGTGACCCCCAACCCATAGGACCAATGGATTGGCTCCGCAGCTCCAGGGTAGTGTGGAAATACCCTAACAGTGCAAATATACTGGCTCTGGTTGAAGTCTCGGTACTGTTCCTCCACTGTGTACTCGGGGTACCAGCATGGCCGTATGACCCGGCACATATATGCACATGGTCAGACGTACCACCTAACGAGAAGGATGGCCAGGCATCTGAAAGTAGAGAGTAATGCAAAAGCATTAGAGCTCTGAATGCAAAATTGGGCAGCATAACGGGTGTAAATGCTCAAAAACAATTTTTGAGATAACCCAAAAATAGGATGACGTAACCACTCAATTATCAAGTTCAACTTTCTTATCATGAAACTTACTTCCTTTTCCTAGAGATAAAAGAAACCCATTATAACTCTCGACCCGTAGTGTTATAATCTATCGATCAGAAACACGAGCCTAGAAGAAGATGAGTAACCTAGTCCTTAATTCCCACAGAAAAGACGAGGATGACCAGAATAGAATAACTTGAGAAGAGAACAAGAGTCTTACGTTCCCTTCCACAAACAATTCCCTTATATATAACTAAAGCAATTCTAGACTCAACTTCGACCAGTTTGGCTTAGTAGACCTACAGTCAGTCAGGCTCTGATACCAACGTTGTCGGGACCCCGATCCTAAGCCATAGGAATCCAGCCTGTAACACATCGCATCCCTTTGCGGTCTCACGCACGGTTAACCCCACGGCTGCAGCCTTACCTTAGCCAGGACCGTTTGCGCCTTTTGACTCACGTATGCAATTGTGTCGCTAGCAATCCAATGACAAAGAACCCGGATCGACATGTCTAGTGTTGGAATTATGCCCTAGAGGCAATAATAAATGTATAGTTATTATTATAATTCCTGTATCAAGATAATAGTTTATTATCCATGCTATAATTGTATTGAATGAAGACTCATTTACATGTGTGGATACATAGACAAAACACCGTCCCTAGCATGCCTCTAGTTGGCTAGCCAGTTGATCGATGATAGTCAGTGTCTTCTGATTATGAACAAGGTGTTGTTGCTTGATAACTGGATCACGTCATTGGGAGAATCACGTGATGGACTAGACCCAAACTAATAGACGTAGCATGTTGATCGTGTCATTTTGTTGCTACTGTTTTCTGCGTGTCAAGTATTTATTCCTATGACCATGAGATCATATAACTCACTGACACCGGAGGAATGCTTTGTGTGTATCAAACGTCGCAACGTAACTGGGTGACTATAAAGATGCTCTACAGGTATCTCCGAAGGTGTTAGTTGAGTTAGTATGGATTAAGACTGGGATTTGTCACTCCGTGTGACGGAGAGGTATCTCGGGGCCCACTCGGTAATACAACATCACACACAAGCCTTGGAAGCAATGTAACTTAGTGTAAGTTGCGGGATCTTGTATTACGGAACGAGTAAAGAGACTTGCCGGTAAACGAGATTGAAATAGGTATGCGGATACTGACGATCGAATCTCGGGCAAGTAACATACCGAAGGACAAAGGGAATGACATACGGGATTATACGAATCCTTGGCACTGAGGTTCAAACGATAAGATCTTCGTAGAATATGTAGGATCCAATATGGGCATCCAGGTCCCGCTATTGGATATTGACCGAGGAGTCTCTCGGGTCATGTCTACATAGTTCTCGAACCCGCGGGGTCTGCACACTTAAGGTTCGACGTTGTTTTATGGGTATTTGAGTTATATGGTTGGTTACCGAATGTTGTTCGGAGTCCCGGATGAGATCACGGACGTCACGTGGGTTTCCGGAATGGTCCGGAAACGAAGATTGATATATAGGATGACCTCATTTGATTACCGGAAGGTTTTCGGAGTTACCGGGAATGTACCGGGAATGACGAATGGGTTCCGGGAGTTCACCGGGGGGGGGGGGCAACCCACCCCGGGGAAGCCCATAGGCTTTGGGGAGACACACCAGCCCTTAGTGGGCTGGTGGGACAGCCCCAAAGGGGCCTATGCGCCAAGAGAAGGAAATCAAAGGAAAAGAAAAAAAAAGAGGGAGGAAGTGGGAAGGGAGGGGGACTCCTCCCACCAAACCAAGTCCAACTCGGTTTGGGGGGGGAGTCCTCCCCCCCTTGGCTCGGCCGACCCCTTGAGGGTCCCTTGGACCCCAAGGCAAGGTCCCCCTCCCTCCTCCTATATATATGGAGCTTTTAGGGCAGATTTGAGACAACTTTCTCACGGTTGCCCGACCACATATCTCCATAGTTTTTCCTCTAGATCGCGTTTCTGCGGAGCTCGGGCGGAGCCCTGCTGAGACAAGATCATCACCAACCTCCGGAGCGCCGTCACGCTGCCGGAGAACTCTTCCACTTCTCCGTCTCTCTTGCTGGATCAAGAATGCCGAGATCATCGTCGAGCTGTACGTGTGCTGAACGCGGAGGCGCCGTCCTGATCGCGGGATTGTTCGCGGGGCGGATCGAGGGACGTGAGGACGTTCCACTACATCAACCGCGTTCTCTAAACGCTTCTGCTGTACGATCTACAAGGGTACGTAGATCACTCATCCCCTCTCGTAGATGGACATCACCATGATAGGTCTTCGTGCGCGTAGGAAATTTTTTGTTTCCCATGCGACGTTCCCCAACAGTGGCATCATGAGCTAGGTTCATGCGTAGATGTCTTCTCGAGTAGAACACAAAAGGTTTTGTGGGCGGTGATGTGCACTTTGCTGCCCTCCTTAGTCTTTTCTTGATTCCGCGGTATTGTTGGATTGAAGCGGCTTGGACCGACATTACTCGTACGCTTACGAGAGACTGGTTTCATCGTTACGAGTAACCCCCTTTGCTCAAAGATGACTGGCAAGTGACGGTTTCTCCAACTTTAGTTGAATCGGATTTGACCGAGGAGGTCCTTGGATGAGGTTAAATAGCAACTCATATATCTCCGTTGTGGTGTTTGCGTAAGTAAGATGCGATCCTACTAGATACCCTTGGTCACCACGTAAAACATGCAACAACAAAATTAGAGGACGTCTAACTTGTTTTTGCAGGGTATGATTGTGATGTGATATGGCCAATGATGTGATGTGATATATTGGATGTATGAGATGATCATGTTGTAATAGAAATATCGACTTGCACGTCGATGGTACGGCAACCGGCAGGAGCCATAGGGTTGTCTTTATACTAACGTTTGTGCTTGCAGATGCGTTTACTATTTTGCTAGGATGTAGCTTTAGTAGTAATAGAATAAGTAGCACGACAACCCCGATGGCAACACGTTGATGGATGATCATGGTGTGGCGCCGGTGACAAGAAGATCGTGCCGGTGCTTTGGTGATGGAGATCAAGAAGCACGTGATGATGGCCATATCATGTCACTTATGAATTGCATGTGATGTTAATCCTTTTATGCACCTTATTTTGCTTAGAACGACGGTAGCATTATAAGGTGATCTATCACTAAAATTTCAAGACGAAATTGTGTTCTCCCCGACTGTACACCGTTGCTACAGTTCGTCGTTTCGAGACACCACGTGATGATCGGGTGTGATAGACTCAACGTTCACATACAACGGGTGCAAAACAGTTGCGCACGCGGAACACTCGGGTTAAGCTTGACGAGCCTAGCATGTGCAGACATGGCCTCGGAACACATGAGACCGAAAGGTCGATCATGAATCATATAGCTGATATGATTAGCATAGGGATGCTTACCACTGAAACTACTCTCGACTCACGTGATGATCGGACTTGGGATAGTGTAAGTGGATCATGAACCACTCAAATGACTAGAGAGATGTACTTTTTGAGTGGGAGTTTAGCATATAATTTGATTAAGTTGAACTCTAATTATCTTGAACATAGTCTAAGTCCACTTTGAATATATTTGTGTTGTAGATCATGGCTCACGCGACAGTCATCCTGAATTTTAATACGTTCCTAGAGAAAGCTAAGTTGAAAGATGATGGAAGCAACTTTGTAGACTGGGCTCGTAATCTTAAGCTAATCTTACAAGCTGGGAAGAAGGATTATGTCCTTAATGCTGCGCTAGGAGATGAACCACCCGCTACGGCTGATCAGGATGTTAAGAACGCTTGGTTAGCACGTAAGGAGGACTACTCAATAGTTCAATGTGCAGTCTTGTATGGCTTAGAACCGGGACTTCAACGTCGCTTTGAGCGTCATGGAGCATTTGAGATGTTCCAGGAGTTGGAGTTTATTTTTCAGAAGAACGCCCGGATCGAGAGGTATGAGACCTCCGATAAATTCTATGCTTGCAAGATGGAGGAAAACTCGTCTGTCAGTGAACATGTGCTCAAAATGTCTGGGTACTCAAACCGTCTAGCTGAACTGGGGATTGAACTCCCGCAAGAAGCTATCACTGACAGAATCCTTCAATCACTGCCGCCAAGCTATAAAGGCTTTGTGTTGAACTACAACATGCAAGGGATGAACAAGTCTCCCGGCGAGTTGTTTGCGATGCCGAAAGTCGCAGAGTCTGAACTCCGTAAAGAGCATCAAGTGTTGATGGTGAGCAAGACCACTAGTTTCAAGAGAAACGGCAAAGGCAAGAAGGGCAATTCGAAGAAGAGCGGCAAGCCTGTTGCCAATCCGCCGAAGAAACCCAAGGCTGGACCTAAGCCTGAAACAGAGTGCTTCTATTGCAAGGGTATGGGTCACTGGAAGCGCAACTGCCCCAAGTATCTGGCAGATAAGAAGGCGGGCAAAGAAAAATCAGGTATATTTGATATACATGTTATTGATGTGTACTTAACCAGCTCTCGTAGTAGTGCCTGGGTATTCGATACCGGTTCTGTTGCTCACATTTGCAACTCGAAGCAGGAACTGTGGAATAGACGAAGGCTGGCGAAAGACGAAGTGACGATGCACGTAGGAAACGGTTCCAAGGTTGATGCAATCGCCGTCGGCACAGTGTCACTTCAACTACCATCGAGATTAGTGATGAACTTAAATCATTGTTATTTAGTGCCTGCGTTGAGCATGAACATTATATCTGGATCTTGTTTATTGCGAGACGGTTACTCTTTTAAGTCTGAGAATAATGGTTGTTGTATTTCTATGAGTAACATCTTTTATGGTCATGCACCGAATGTGAGAGGATTGTTCATATTGAATCTTGATAGCGATACGCATATACATAACATTGAGACCAAAAGAGTTAGAGTAAACAATGATAGCGCCATATTTTTGTGGCACTGCCGCTTGGGTCATATTGGTGTAAAGCGCATGAAGAAACTCCATGCTGATGGACTTTTGGAGTCACTTGACTTTGATTCACTTGACACGTGCGAACCATGCCTCATGGGCAAGATGACTAAGACTCCGTTCTCCGGAACAATGGAGCGTGCAAGTGACTTGTTGGAAATCATACATACCGATGTGTGTGGTCCAATGAGCGTGGAGGCACGCGGCGGATATCGTTATTTTCTCACCTTCACTGATGATTTAAGTAGATATGGTTATGTCTACTTGATGAAGCACAAGTCTGAAACATTTGAAAAGTTCAAGCAATTTCAGAGTGAAGTGGAAAATCATCGTAACAAGAAGATCAAGTTCCCGCGGTCTGATCGTGGGGGTGAATATCTGAGTTTCGAGTTTGGTGCTCACTTAAGACAATGTGGAATTGTTTCGCAGTTAACACCGCCTGGAACACCACAGCGTAATGGTGTGTCCGAACGTCGTAATCGTACTTTGTTAGAGATGGTGCGATCTATGATGTCTCTTACTGATTTGCCGTTATCATTTTGGGGTTATGCATTAGAAACAGCTGCATTCACTTTAAACAGGGCACCATCAAAATCCGTTGAGACGACACCATACGAACTGTGGTATGGCAAAAGACCAAAGTTGTCGTTTCTTAAAGTTTGGGGATGTGATGCTTATGTCAAAAAGCTTCAGCCTGAAAAGCTGGAACCCAAAGCGGAAAAATGCGTCTTCATAGGTTACCCAAAAGAGACAGTTGGGTACACCTTCTATCTCAAATCCGAGGGCAAAGTGTTTGTTGCTAAGAACGGAACTTTTCTTGAGAAGGAGTTTCTCTCGAGAGAATTGAGTGGGAGGAAGATAGAACTTGACGAGGTTGTCGAACCTCTCATCCCTCTGGGTGGTGGCGCAGGGCAAGGGGAATCCTCTGTCATTGCGACGCCGGTTGAGGAGGAAGTTAATGATGATGATCATGAAACTCCAGTTCAAGTTTCTGTTGAACCACGCAGGTCGACGAGATCACGCGCTGCTCCAAAGTGGTACGGTAATCCCGTCTTATCAATCATGTTGTTAGACAACAATGAACCTGCAAATTATGAAGAAGCAATGGTGGGCCCAGATTCCAACAAATGGCTAGAAGCCATGAAATCCGAGATAGGATCCATGTATGAGAACAAAGTGTGGACTTTGGAGATACTACCTGAGGGCCGCAAGGCTATTCAGAACAAATGGATCTTTAAGAAGAAGACGGACGCTGACGGTAATGTGACCGTTTATAAAGCTCGACTTGTGGCAAAGGGTTTTTCACAAGTTCCAGGAGTTGACTACGATGAGACCTTCTCACCCGTAGCGATGCTTAAGTCCGTCAGAATCATGTTAGCAATAGCTGCATTTTTCGATTATGAAATCTGGCAGATGGATGTCAAAACGGTGTTCCTTAACGGTTTCCTTAAGGAAGAATTGTATATGATGCAACCCGAAGGTTTTGTCGATCCTAAAAATGCTGACAAGGTGTGCAAGCTCCAGCGATCCATTTATGGACTGGTGCAAGCATCTCGGAGTTGGAACAAACGCTTTGATGAGGTGATCAAAGCATTTGGGTTTATACAAGTGGTTGGAGAATCTTGTATTTACAAGAAAGTGAGTGGGAGCTCTGTGGCGTTTCTAATATTATATGTGGATGACATATTACTGATTGGAAACAACGTAGAGCTTTTGGAGAGCATAAAAGGTTACTTGAATAAAAGTTTCTCTATGAAGGACCTAGGAGAAGCTGCTTACATTCTAGGCATTAAGATCTATAGGGATAGATCGAAACGCCTGATAGGACTTTCACAAAGCACATACCTTGATAAAGTTTTGAAGAGGTTCAAAATGGAACAGTCCAAGAAAGGGTTCTTGCCAGTTTTACAAGGTACGAGATTGAGTAAGACTTAGTGCCCAGCAACTGATGAAGATAGAGAGCATATGCGCTCCATCCCCTATGCTTCAGCCATAGGTTCTATCATGTATGCGATGCTGTGGACTAGACCGGATGTTAGCCTGGCCATAAGTATGGCAGGTAGGTTCCAGAGTAATCCAGGAGTGGATCACTGGACAGCGGTCAAGAATATCCTGAAGTACCTGAAAAGGACTAAGGAGATGTTTCTCGTGTATGGAGGTGACGAAGAGCTCGCCGTAAAAGGTTACGTCGATGCAAGCTTTGACACAGATCCGGATGACTCTAAGTCGCAAACCGGATACGTATTTATTCTTAATGGGGGTGCAGTAAGCTGGTGCAGTTCCAAGCAAAGCGTCGTAGCAGATTCTACATGTGAAGCGGAGTACATGGCTGCCTCGGAGGCGGCTAAGGAGGGTGTCTGGATGAAGCAGTTCATGACGGATCTTGGAGTGGTGCCAAGCGCACTGAATCCAATAACCTTGTTCTGTGACAACACTGGTGCCATTGCCTTAGCAAAGGAACCACGGTTTCACAAGAAGACCAGACACATCAAACGACACTTCAACCTCATCCGCGACTACGTCGAGGGAGAGGACGTAAATATATGCAAAGTGCACACGGATCTGAATGTAGCAGACCCGCTGACTAAACCTCTTCCACGGCCAAAGCATGATCAAAAGCAGAACTGTATGGGTGTTAGATTTATTACAATGTAATTCGCATGATGATGTGAGAGACTGTTGGAATTATGCCCTAGAGGCAATAATAAATGTATAGTTATTATTATAATTCCTGTATCAAGATAATAGTTTATTATCCATGCTATAATTGTATTGAATGAAGACTCATTTACATGTGTGGATACATAGACAAAACACCGTCCCTAGCATGCCTCTAGTTGGCTAGCCAGTTGATCGATGATAGTCAGTGTCTTCTGATTATGAACAAGGTGTTGTTGCTTGATAACTGGATCACGTCATTGGGAGAATCACGTGATGGACTAGACCCAAACTAATAGACGTAGCATGTTGATCGTGTCATTTTGTTGCTACTGTTTTCTGCGTGTCAAGTATTTATTCCTATGACCATGAGATCATATAACTCACTGACACCGGAGGAATGCTTTGTGTGTATCAAACGTCGCAACGTAATAGGGTGACTATAAAGATGCTCTACAGGTATCTCCGAAGGTGTTAGTTGAGTTAGTATGGATCAAGACTGGGATTTGTCACTCCGTGTGACGGAGAGGTATCTCGAGGCCCACTCGGTAATACAACATCACACACAAGCCTTGCAAGCAATGTAACTTAGTGTAAGTTGCGGGATCTTGTATTATGGAATGAGTAAAGAGACTTGCCGGTAAACGAGATTGAAATAGGTATGCGGATACTGACAATCGAATCTCGGGCAAGTAACATACCGAAGGACAAAGGGAATGACATACGGGATTATACGAATCCTTGGCACTGAGGTTCAAACGATAAGATCTTCGTAGAATATGTAGGATCCAATATGGGCATCCAGGTCCCGCTATTGGATATTGACCGAGGAGTCTCTCGGGTCATGTCCACATAGTTCTCGAACCCGCAGGGTCTGCACACTTAAGGTTTGACGTTGTTTTATGCGTATTTGAGTTATATGGTTGGTTACCGAATGTTGTTCGGAGTCCCGGATGAGATCACGGACGTCACGAGGGTTTCCGGAATGGTCCGGAAACGAAGATTGATATATAGGATGACCTCATTTGATTACCAGAAGGTTTTCGGAGTTACCGGGAATGTACCGGGAATGACGAATGGGTTCCGGGAGTTCACCGGGGGGGGGGCAACCCACCCCGGGGAAGCCCATAGGCTTTGGGGAGACACACCAGCCCTTAGTGGGCTGGTGGTACAGCCCCAAAGGGGCCTATGCGCCAAGAGAAGGAAATCAAAGGAAAAGAAAAAAAAAGAGGGAGGAAGTGGGAAGGGAGGGGGACTCCTCCCACCAAACCAAGTCCAACTCGGTTTGGGGGGGGGAGTCCTCCCCCCTTGGCTCGGCCGACCCCTTGAGGGTCCCTTGGACCCCAAGGCAAGGTCCCCCTCCCTCCTCCTATATATATGGAGCTTTTAGGGCAGATTTGAGACGACTTTCTCACGGTTGCCCGACCACATATCTCCATAGTTTTTCCTCTAGATCGCGTTTCTGCGGAGCTCGGGCGGAGCCCTGCTGAGACAAGATCATCACCAACCTCCGGAGCGCCGTCACGCTGCCGGAGAACTCTTCTACCTCTCCGTCTCTCTTGCTGGATCAAGAAGGCCGAGATCATTATCGAGCTGTACGTGTGCTGAACGCGGAGGTGCCGTCCGTTCGGTACTAGATCGTGGGACTGATCGCGGGATTGTTCGAGGGGCGGATCGAGGGACGTGAGGACGTTCCACTACATCAACCGCGTTCTCTAAACGCTTATGCTGTACGATCTACAAGGGTACGTAGATCACTCATCCCCTCTCGTAGATGGACATCACCATGATAGGTCTTCGTGCGCGTAGGAAAATTTTTGTTTCCCATGCGACGTTCCCCAACATCTAGTCATAAACCAAAGTGGTAGTTCCGCACAAGGATAGGCATACATGACCCAGCAAAGCAGGTATCGGTCACCAGTGGATGTAGACGAGTCATAGCAAGCTACAAGGACTCCATTACATCGCGTGACATTTCCCCAAAGGGGACAGACACAGCAGCTAAGAAGGACACACGCCGGTCAACCAATGTGTCCGGAGCAGTAGCGAACTACCATGGCTCGTTGGATCACAAAGGGGCATTTCCCTGTAAGGAGTGCTACTAAAGTTTACGCCTAGGTAATCGAAGCCCATAGATATCAAGTACGACACACGTACGCATGGCATACCGATATGTATTGATACATCGATGGCATCACAACATAACCATAAACATACAAGCTTTATTTAAAAGGCTCGAAAGAGCCACACACATAATATTACACAGTAAGGGTCTCACGACCCATCATAGCAGTCATTCAGTTACAAGCCAGCCGAAGTGTTTAAAACTGTCTGAGTACAGACTGGTGAGACTAGAAGGCACATGGCCTGACTATACTACAGACCCAACCTAGGGCCAGATCGTAGATGGGACACCAGCTACTCGTCGTCGTCGATGTCTAGGAAGAACCCTCCGTTAGGGTCATTAACAACCTCTGCAACAATTATTAAACAAACATGAGTACGGAGGTACTCTGCAAGACTTTAGGATAACTATCTACTCATGCAATGTATCAATAAGGAATTGTGGGGTTTCATGCAGAAAGCCAGCATTTGACTCGTGGCTAGACAACTTACACTTTAAAACAATTTTTGACAACTTGATTTCTCGCATACGAGTCCACTAACACCACAACAATACTCCATCGTGGAATCATTCCGTCTCCATACGGAAATGTCGTCCACGACACTCACGCTTATCTTGACAATTTTATGAGTAGCCATTGAAGTTATCTATGAACAACATATGTCTCCAAGTAGTCCATATCCGCGGACGCGACTATTCGAATAGATCATAACCCTGCAGGGGTGTACTTCGTCACACACGCTCTCGCCACTTATCGCCATGTGCACGTCATGCACCTCGGCAACCTTCAAGCGGAAGCCCGGCGAGGGAGTCGGCCACGACCGTTAACCACACTAGTACCTAGTCCAGGTCTATCGCCTATATGAGGGTAACCCGCACGGAAATCCGGCGGAGGTTTCCGCCACGGCCCCAAACGATGTGCGCAGGGTTCCCAAGCCCACCATCTGGGTGCCACTTGGTATACCGTGCCACTGCCTACCGCATCACAGCCCACCTCTCAGGTCAGCGCTATGCACGGCCTCCAGCATGACTATAAACACCAGAAACTACTTGCAACTATTGGACCGAGTACTAAGCGATTAATAAGTCGAGAGGGTCAATTAAGTATCCCAACGTGTGGTAGTATCTAGTCTTGGATTACATACACGGAACTCAGTTCCTAAGGACGGTTCCAATGAAACAACCCGCCATGTACTCCTACACAGCCTTTCACCGGTACCTTTACCAAATCAGGTTCAACACACAACCTTTACTTACTGAACACATTCTCACAATATTGTTCATCTCCCAGATGACAGACCATACACAACTCTAAGCATAGCATGCATAGCAGGATAAGGCACATCATGGCTCAAGCAACTACCAGGTATGCTAGGTTGCAAGGTTCAGCTATTTACTGTGACAAGGATAGGTCATGCAAAGGAAGTGGGTTCAACTAACGTGGCAAAAGCATTTGAAGCATTTGATCCTAATGCAATAAGTAAGTGCAGGAGCGAGAACATGGGATTTATCAGGATGATCAAAATGGTTGCTTGCCTTGTTGCTCAGAGGAGTGACAATACCCGTCAGACGAATATTCAGTGGAATCCGGAGGAGCGGAGCCTACCGGAAAGAGTGACAACAATCAATAACAAGCATATGCAACAAGATGATGCATGAGCATGGCATGAGGATGCAAAATGGTATATTATTATAGCTAACATTTATTAGGTTTGAAGTTGATTTAATCAAATTCAAATATCACTTCAAACGAGGTATTCTCGGATACCATTTTAATTGATTCGACCTGATGCTCAGATCAACTTTCTTTTAACATGCATGGAAATGACATGTTAGGTTGCTGGTTTGTGATTTGGACAATGTTTGCTCATATCATTTGAAGTGGAATTTAAATAATTTCCAAATTCCATCTCCAAAGTATTTATAAGAGTTAACTTATTCATTATTCTATATGTTTGGGTTCAGTAACATTTTCAAACTTGCTTGAAAATGACATATTCAGATTCCTTTAATTTTTCTGATACTTTTCCATATATAAATTATTTTCTTTGGACTTACAGATTATTTTCTATGATTTTTAGAAGTTTTAGACATTTCTGGAATTATTTTTATGTTAGAAATTCCTTTATTGCGTCACAGTGACGTCTCTGGTCAACAGGGGCTGGGCCAGGTCAAACCTGACCAGTGGGGTCCACTGGTCAGTGACCAGGGGCTAATCCCCGAGTTGACCAGCCCCTAACTGGGGTATGACCGAGCCTGAGGCCCACTGTCAGCGGCTAGGGGGTGTGTTTAGTGGGTAATTAGGTTGACCACGTCGGCCCCCATCGGAATATGGCCGGTGGCGACCACGGGCGCGGTGGAGGACTCGCCAGAGTTGAGCTAAACGGCGCTACAGGCATCAGTTTTGGGCGCGGTTTAGTGCTACGGCCAGCTAGCGAAGCACCGCATCTAAAGGGGGAGGAGCTGGACCCAGTGGTCACCGGAATCCATGCCGGCGACGAGGTCAGCGGCGGCTGCGGCTCAGGCATCGTCTGGAGTGGCGTTGCGAGACGCTAGCGAGCTGGGCGAGGGGCCCTACGGCATCTACAGAGCTCCAGGAGCTCATTTCTGAGCTCGGTCTCGTGAACGGAATACCACAACGACGGCAACGACATGGCCGGCGGCGAGGACCTTCGGGCTCCACCGGCTAACGGGGTTAGAGGAGGGGAATGGCCTCGGGAAGAGGGGGAACGGAAAGAGGATCTCACGGCGGTTCTTCTGAGGCTGCCGATAGGGTCGAGGAGGACCGGGAGGCGACGGATCAACGGCGACCAGAGCTTCGGGGAGAGAGAGATCCGAGAGGGGGAAGGGGAACGAGAGGTGGAGGGGAGGAGATAAGGCCGCGGGGAGGAGGAGAAGAAGGCCCAGGGCGTCGCGCTGGCGCTCCTGGAGGCCTCCAGCGGCGAGCAGGCAGGCAGGAGGTGGCCGGGGCTTGCCCGCCGTGCTCATCTTCTCCTCTGCCTACTGGTAGGAGGAGGAAGATGACCGGGGAGCCCCTGGTGGGCTGGGCCGGCGACAGATAGAAGGTAAGCCTTTCCTTTCTCTTTTTCTTCTGTTTTATTTACTGACATTGTTTCCCATTTATTTTTGCTTCACAAACAAACTATAAATAGTTTTAAAAATGTTGGGATGTTTAGTTGGAATATTTCCAATCACCCATAAAGTTTTCAGCATTTTTGAAAGCTATGTATCTTTGAATTCAAATTTAAAACTTGAAACCAGTAGTCTTTTGCATTTATTTAAAATGCCAAAAGTATAAAGGAAATGGTTTCCTTCGTTGCTTATTTGTTTTCAGGAATTATCAGAAAAGTTGAACTTTTCTTGAGGCCATTTTGGGTTCATTGATTTGAATAAGTTTATAATTCCTTTGAATTTGAGAAGTGGCTAGGGTTTTGGAGTTTCCCTTCACCACTTACTTTGATCTTGTTGCCATTTTCTTGGATGCAATGCAAAGAAAATATGAGCACAATGCTAAATCTTGGTTAGGGTTCCAGGGATGTGACAAGTCACCCCCACTCAAAAGAATCTTGTCCCGGGATTTAGAAGTCGTCGAGAATAGCGCGGGATACTCTTGTCGAAGAAGATCCTCTCTTTCCCATGTTGCCTCTTTCTCAGAATGATTTGACCATTGAACCTTAAGAATCTTAATGTTCCGACGTCTAGTAGTACGCTCAGCTTGGTCGAGAATACGAACAGGGTATTCTCGATAAGAAAGGTTATCTTGGAGATCAAGCGTTTCGTGGTCCACTTCACGGATAGGATCCGGAAAGCAACGCCTGAGTTGCGAGACGTGGAAGACATCATGAACCTTGGATAGTGCGGAGGAAGTTCCAACTGGTAGGCAACTTCTCCTGGTTTGGCAAGAATGTGAAAAGAACCAATGTAACGAGGAGCCAACTTGCCCTTGATACCGAATCGATGGGTACCCTTCAAAGGTGTAACCCGAAGGTAAGCCTTCTCGTCAACTTCAAAGGTCATAGCCTTATGATGACGATCATACTGGCTCTTTTGACGAGACTGGGCTATTTTCAACTTTTCACGAATAATGCGAACCTGTTCTTCTGCATCCTGGATCATATCCGGGCCAAAGAGTTGCCTCTCTCCGGTTTCTGACCAATTAAGAGGTGTTCAACATCTTCTTCCATAGAGAACTTCAAAAGGGGCTTTGCCCAAGCTTGATTGATAACTATTGTTATAAGCAAATTCGGCGAATGGAAGGCACTTCTCCCAATTCATACCGAACGATATAACGCAAGCTCGGAGCATATCCGCTAGGATTTGATTTACTCTTTCTACATGACCACTTGATTGAGGATGGAAAGCAGTGCTAAAAGATAAGTGAGTTCCCATAGCATTCTGAAAACTTTCCCAGAATCGAGAAGTAAAGATACTCCCACGGCCTGAGTTAATCTCTAGGGGAACACCATGAAAGAGACACTATTCGAGAGATATATAACTCTGCTAGCTGGCTAGCTGTTATACTCTCACGAACTGGAAGAAAATGAGCTACTTTGGAAACACGGTCAATGCCCACAAAGATAGCATTATTTCCTTTCTTGGTCTTGGGAAATCCGGTAATGAAATCCATACTAACTTTATCCCATTTCCATTCAGGAATAGCTAAAGGTTGAAGGGTGCCAGCAGGCCTTTGATGTTCTGCCTTAACTCGATGACAAACGTCGCAGTTAGCAACGAACTCAGAAATTTCTCTCTTCATCCTAGTCCACCAGAACCTCTGGCGTAGGTCCTGATACATCTTAGTACTACCGGGATGAATGGTGAGAGGAGAATCATGAGCCTCCTTAAGGATCAATTGCCGCAGACGTTTGCTCTTAGGAACCACTAAACGGTTCTGAAAGAACACAACACCTTTCTCATCGATGGAGAAATCCCTAGCGTTTCCGCTAGCAATATTCTCCTTGATCCAGGATATACCCTTATCATAAGCCTGCATGGCTATTATTTGAGCCCTAAGAGTAGGCTTCGCCACCAGGGTAGAAAGGAATCCTTGAGGAACAATATGAAGATTCAACTTCCGAAAGTCCTCATAGAGATGTGGTTGACCTTGTTGTAGCATCAAGTTGTTACAATAAGATTTTCGACTTAGTGCATCGGCCATAACATTGGCCTTCCCCGGGGTGTAAGTTATCCCTAAGTCGTAATCCGAGATCAACTCAACCCACCGTCTTTGCTAGAGATTCAAATCCGGCTGGGTGAAGATATATTTCAGACTTTGGTGATCAGTGAATATTTCACAACGATTACCCAGAAGGTAATGTCGACAGGTTTTTAGTGCATGGACCACAGCTGCAAGCTCAAGGTCATGTGTGGGATAATTATCCTCATGTGGACGCAACTTTCGAGATGCGTATGCGATCACATGACGATCTTGCATGAGAATGCAACCTAATCCTTGTCGCGAGGCGTCGCAATAGATAACAAAGTCCTTAGAAAAATCTGGTGGTAGCAACACAGGTGCGGAAGTCAAGCGTCTTTTCATTTCCTGTAAACTATGCTCACACTGTGGTGTCCACTTGAACTTTTTATCCTTCTTGAGGAGTTCAGTTAGAGGCTTTGCAACCTTGGAGAAATTCTCGACAAAGCGGCAACAATAGATCGCTAGACCAAGAAAACTCCTAACTTGCTTAACCGATTCAGATTGAGTCCAATCAAGCACGGCTTGAACTCCCTCGGGATTGACAGCAATACCCTTACCAGAGATTACGTGACCTAGATAGGTCACTTCTGGTAACCAAAATTCACATTTTGAAACTTGGCATAAAGGCGATGCTCTTGAAGTTTCATCAATACCAGCCTTAGATGCTCGGCATGTTCTTGTTCGTTCTTTGAGTAGATGAGAATATCATCGAGGTATACCACGACGAATTTATCCAAATACTCCATGAAGATTGAATTCATCAGATGAGAGATGGTGGCTGGGGCATTGGTTAAACGGAAGGACATGACGGTGTACTCGTATTGGCCATAACGAGTAACAAAAGCCATTTTTGGAATTTTCCCGTTCTTGATCTTGATCTGATGGTATCCCAACCTGAAGTCCATTTTAGAGAAGACTGAGGATCCAGCGAGCTGATCGTACAGGTCGTTGATCCTGGGGAGCGGATACTTGTTATTTATGGTGACCAGATTAACTGGTCGGTAATCTACAACCATCCGATCCATTCCGTCTTTCTTCTTGACGAAGAGGATGGGGCAAGCCCAAGGAGAAGAGCTAGGACGAATGAAACCTTTATTCAAGGCCTCATCTAGTTGCTTCTTAAGTTCGGCTAGCTCCAGGGGTGCCATCTTATATGGTCTTCTGGCTGTTGGAACAGTTCCCGGAACAAGATCTATCACGAACTCTACATCTATGTGAGGTGGAATTCCTGGCAGTTCCTCTGGAAAAACATCCGGGAAGTCACGGACAATCGGGATGTCTTCAAGTTCCGGAAGAGGGTTGGCATTTAGGGAATAGAGTTGGCATTTGGCAACTCGAGTAGAGACATTGACTATCTCACCCGAGGAATGGGTAAGCTGAACATTTCTAGTATGAGTATCAATCTTGGCATAGTGAGCTGACATCCAGTCCATACCCAAGATGATATTAATATCCGAAGATTTCAAGGATATCAAGGAGGCTAGAAAAACTAGCCTGTCTACTAGAATTTCATTGTCATAGGTTATCCTAGAGGTTTTCCATTTACTACCAGGAGTTTGGACAACCAATGGAATTGGCATATCACAAAAAGACATGTTATGCAACTGTGCATAACTTTCTGAAATGAAGGAATGAGAAGACCTAGTGTCAAAGAGAACAGACGCTGGGTGATGATTAACAAGAAGCGTACCCAGTATGACATCGAGATCCTCTGTAGCTTCTTCTGCTGAGACATAGTTCACACGGCCACGTGCAGGAGTTGGCTTCACGTAGTAAGCTTTGCTCGACTTGCCTTGCCCGACGGACTTTCCGGGTTGCTTGGCACCCACGTTTTGAGGACACTCATGGGAATAGTGCCCTGGTTCTCCACATTTGTAGCATATCACTTGGTTGGCACGTGGTGCAACATTGCTAGCTGGAAAACCATAAGTTTTTGCTGGAGGGTTGGTCTGATTTGTCTGAGGCGCCACGTAGGATGGCCTCGGAGTGTATCTTGGCGGCAGAGAACTGTTGGAACCCACAGCCTGCATTTTGGAAACGTCGAACCAGATGACGAGCCAAAGTCACGGGAGTGCTTCCTTGTGGCTTCAAAGTCGGTATGGCCAGTCTCGGCACTGATCGCCTTGTTGACCAGGGCTTGGAAACTTGCACACTCGTGGAGGCGTAGATCACGACAAAGCTCAGGGCTCGGACCCTTACGGAATCTTGCTTGCTTCTTGGCGTCAGTAGACACCTCCTCTGTTGCATAGCGGGCGAGGTTACCGAACTCGCGGCTATAGGCATCCAAGGTCAACTTGCCCTGGGTGAAAGCACATAACTTCTCTCTCTTTCTGTCCATCAGGCCCTCTGGAATATGGTGCAGATGGAGGGCTGCAGTGAAGTCTGCCCATGTGGCTGCTGGTTCAGCAGGACGCATAGCTTCAAAGTTCTCCCACCACAGATTGGCGGGTCCTTCCAGAAAATACGCCGCAAAGGTCACCTTGTCGGCCTCAGAAACATTCGCAGAGCGAATCTTGCATGAGATGCTGCACAACCAGTCATCAGCATCGAGGGGATCGACGGTGTGATGGAACTTTGGAGGATTCAGCTTCACAAAATCGTTGAGGGACACTACAGCATTCCTAGGCTGACGAGCCGTATTCTGCTCAATACGCTCTAACAGTCGGTTGGTCTCTCTTTTGTTACTCTCTGCCTCAAGCATAACTTCCGCCAGAGACGGCGGGTGAGGCAGGTCTTCCTGCGATGCTTGACTACCCTCGCCTTGCTCATGAGCAGGGGCACGGTTCAACCTGGTGAACACCATCCTGACAAATAAACTCACAACTTACACCAATATCATTAACAATACTAGCCATGGATTACGAATGTACTGAACACATGGAATGCGGAAATGAATATCCGAACAACATGGTAACAAGCATCTGCTATATATACACCATGGTTCATACACACCCTTACATAGTTCAATACAACCTTAATCAAAGAGCAAACTACTGAAATTATGAAACTACTCATCAGAGGCTTACAAGCTTCCTATACATTATTTATCTAGGCCTCCGGAATTCATTTCACATCACAAGCATACTTCACAAGTCACGCAGGACTGTGAACGTACGGCTACTACCATACTATCCTTCCACACACAGCTCAGGCATCCGCATAGAACATCTCATAGAGATTGCCTCCATGGCCTGGAAGCTCAACCTGCGAAGCAGGAAACACTCTGGCCTGAGATCCCTGGGATCCATATGGACACGGATGTGACCTTGGTCCCCTGACTGGTGGTAGTAGGGGTCCCCGAAGAGGGGTGACTCCTCCTATAGCTGGCCAGTCAACGTGGGCCGGAAGATGGGTCCTAACAGGGTTCAACTTCTCCATATCTCCGTACCCTGTCTGGACTACCGGTGCCAGCTGCGTCAAAGCCGTCCACGGATGGGCACGGGTAGCATAAAGCTCCATGCGGAGAGCACGAGCATCCCTGTCTCTGTTCTTTAGCATCTCAGCAGTGGACTGCAGTAGCGGATCCTCCATAGAAGAATCAAAATAGACTCCGCTGAGGTATCCCTCTTCACCAGGCTGAGAGGCAGGAACATAGCAGAACTCTAAATTCTGCAATAGTGCATGTCTCGCTCTCATAATGGTCAGCATTGAATAGGCAACATCTTGTACTGCCATGTCAACAGTGCATCCCAACCCATAGGACCAATGGATTGGCTCCTCAGCTCCAGGGTAGTGTGGAAATACCCTAACAGTGCAGATATACTGGCTCTGGTTGAAGTCTCGGTACTGTTCCTCCACTGTGTACTCGGGGTACCAGCGGTAACCGCACACCGACATCACCCTGACCAGCATGGCCGTATGACCCGGCACATCAATGCACCTGGTCAGACGTACCACCTGACGAGAAGGACGGCTAGGCAACTGAAAATAGAGAGTAATGCAAAAGCATTAGAGCTCTGAATGCAAAATGGGGCAGAATAACGGTTGTAAATGCTCAAAAACAAATTTTGAGACAACCCAAAAATAGGATGACGTAACCACTCAACTATCAAGTTCAACTTTCTGATCATCAAACTTACTTCCTTTTCCTAGAGATAAAAGAAACCCATTATAACTCTTGACCCGTAGTCTTATAATCTATCGATCAGAAACACGAGCCTAGAAGAAGATGAGTAACCTAGTCCTTAATTCCCGCAGAAAAGACGAGGATGACCAGAATAGAATAACTTGAGAAGAGAACAAGAGTCTTACGTTCCCTTCCACAAACAATTCCCTTATATATAACTAAAGCAATTCTAGACTCAACTTCGACAAGTTTGGCTTAGTAGTCCTACAGTCATTCAGGCTTTGATACCAACGCTGTCGGGACCCCGATCCTAAGCCATAGGAATCCAGCCTATAACACATCGCATCCCTTTGCGGTCTCACGCACGGTTAACCCCACGGCTGCAGCCTTACCTTAGCCGGGACCGTTTGCGCCTTTTGACTCACGTATGCAATTGTGTCGCTCGCAATCCAATGACAAAGAACCCGAATCGACTTGTCTAGTCATAAACCAAAGTGGCAGTTCCGCACAGGGACATGCATACATGACCCAGCAAAGCAGGTGTCGGTCACCAGCGGATGTAGACGAGTCGTAGCAAGCTACAAGGACTCCATTACATCGCGTGACATTTCCCCAAAGGGTACAGACACAGCAGCTAAGAAAGAGACACGCCGGAGCAGTAGCGAACTACCATGGCTCGTTGGATCACAAAGGGGCATTTCCCTGTAAGGAGTGCTACTAAAGTTTACGCCTAGGTAAACAAAACCCATACATATCAAGTACGACACACGTACACATGGCATACCGATATGTATAAATACATCGATGGCATCACAACATAACCATAAACATACAAGCTTTCTTTAAAAGGCTCGGAAGAGCCACACACATAATATTACAAAGTAAGGGTCTCACGACCCATCATAGCAGTCATTCAGTTACAAGCCAACGGAAGTGTTTAAAATAATCTGAGTACAGACAGGTGAGACTAGAAGGCACATGGCCTGATTATACTACAGACCCAACCTAGGGCCAGATCGTAGCTGGGACACCAGCTACTCGTCGTCGTCGATGTCTAGGAAGAACCCTCCATTAGGGTCATTAACAACCTCTGTAATAATTATTAAACAAACATGAGTACGGAGGTACTCAACAAGACTTTAGGATAACTATCTACTCATGCAATGTATCAATAAGGAATTGTGGGGTTTCATGCAGAAAGCCAACATTTGACTCGTGGCTAGACAACTTACATTTAAAAAAAAATTGACAACTTGATTTCTCGCACACGAGTCCACTAACACCACAACAATACTCCATCGCCGAATCATTCCTTCTCCATACGAAAATGGCGTCCACGACACTCACGCTTATCTTGACAATTTTATGAGTAGCCATTGAAGTTATCTATGAACAACATATGTCTCCAAGTAGTCCATATCCGCGGACGCGGCTATTCGAATAGATCATAACCCTGCAGGGGTGTACTTCGCCACACACGCTCTCGCCACTTATCGCCATGTGCACGTCATGCACCTCGGCAACCTTCAAGCGGAAGCCCGGCGAGGGAGTCGGCCACGACCGTTAACCACACTAGTACCTAGTCCAGGTCTATCGCCTATATGAGGGTAACCCGCACGGAAATCCGGCCGAGGTTTCCGCCACGGCCCCAAACGATGTGCCAGGGTTCCCAAGCCCACCATCCGGGTGCCACTTGGTATACCGTGCCACTGCCTACCGCATCACAGCCCACCTCTCAGGTCAGCGCTATGCACGGCCTCCAGCATGACTATAAACACCAGAAACTACTTGCAACTATTGAACCGAGTACTAAGCGATTAATAAGTCGAGAGGGTCAATTAAGTATCCCAACGTGTGGTAGTATCTAGTCTTGGATTACATACACGGAACTCAGTTCCTAAGGACGGTTCCACTGAAACAACCCGCCATGTACTCCTACACAGCCTTTCACCGGTACCTTTACCAAATCAGGTTCAACACACAACCTTTACTTACTGAACACATTCTCACAATTCTATTCATCTCCCAGATGACAGGCCATACACAACTCTAAGCATAGCATGCATAGCAGGATAAGGCACATCATGGCTCAAGCAACTACCAGGTATGCTAGGTTGCAAGGTTCAGCTATTTACTGTGACAAGGATAGGTCATGCAAAGGAAGTGGGTTCAACTAACGTGGCAAAAGCATTTGAAGCATTTGATCCTAATGCAATAAGTAAGTGCAGGAGCGAGAACATGGGATTTACTGGGATGATCAAAATGGTTGCTTGCCTTGTTGCTCAGAGGAGTGACAATATCCGTCAGACGGATATTCAGTGGAATCCGGAGGAGCGGAGCCTACCGGAAAGAGTGACAACAATCAATAACAAGCATATGCAACAAGACGATGCATGAGCATGGCATGAGGATGCAAAATGGTATATTATTATAGCTAACATTTATTAGGTTTGAAGTTGATTTGAATCAAATTCAAATATCACTTCAAACGAGGTATTCTCGGATACCATTTTAATTGATTCGACCTGATGCTCAGATCAACTTGCTTTTAACATGCATGGAAATGACACATTAGGTTGTTGGTTTGTGTTTTGGACAATGTTTGATCATATCATTTGAAGTGGAATTTAAATAATTTCCAAATTCCATCTCCAAAGTATTTATAAGAGTTAACTTATTCATTATTCTAGATGTTTGGGTTCAGTAACATTTTCAAACATGTTTGAAAATGACATATTCAGATTCCTTGAAATTTTCTGATACTTTTCCATATATAAATTATTTTCATTGGACTTACAGATTATTTTCTATGATGTTTAGAAGTTTTAGACATTTCTGGAAATATTTTTATATTAGAAATTCCTTTATTGCATCACAGTGATGTCTCTGGTCAACATGGGTTGGGCCAGGTCAAACCTGACCAGTGGGGTCCACTGGTTAGTGACCAGGGGCTAATCCCTGAGTTGACCAGCCCCTAACTGGGTTTGACCCACCCTAGGGCCCACAGTCAGTGGCTAGGGGGGGTGTTTAGTGGGTAATTAGGTTGACCATGTCGGCCCCCACCGGAATATGGCCGCCGGCGATCATGGGCGCGGCGGAGGAATCGCCGGAGTTGAGCTAAACGGCGCTACATGCATCGGTTTTGGGCGCGGTTTAGTGCTACGGCTAGCTAGAGAAGCACCGCATCTAAAGGGGGAGGAGTTGGACCCAGTGGTCACCGGAATCCACGCCGGCGACGAGGTCAGCGGCGGTTGCGGCTCAGGCATCGTCTGGAGTGGCGTTGCGAGACGCTAGCGAGCTGGGCGAGGGGCCCTACGGCATCTACAGAGCTCCAGGAGCTCATTTCTGAGCTCGGTCTCGTGAACGGAATACCACAACGACGGCAACGAGATGGCCGGCGACGAGGACGTTCGGGCTCCGGCCGCTAACGGGGATAGAGGAGGGGATTGGCCTCGGGAAGAGGGGGAGCAGAAAGAGGAGCTCACGGCGGTTCTTCTGAGGCTGCAGGCAGGGTCGAGGAGGACCGGGAGGCGACGGATCAACGGCGACCGGAGCTTCGGGGAGAGAGAGATCCGAGAGGGGGAAGGGGAACAAGAGGCAGAGGGGAGGATATAAGGCCGCGGGGAGGAGGAGAAGAAGGCCCAGGGCGTCGCGCTGGCGCTCCTGGAGGCCTCTAGCGGCGAGCAGGCAAGCAGGAGGTGGCCGGGGCTTGGCCGCCGTGCTCATCTTCTCCTCTGCCTACTGGCAGGAGGAGGAAGATGACCGGGGATCCCCTGGTGGGCTGGGCCGGCGACAGATAGAAGGTAAGCCTTTCCTTTCTCTTTTTCTTCTATTTTATTTACTGACATTGTTTCCCATTTATTTTGGCTTCACAAACAAACTATAAATAATTTGAAAAATGCTGGGATGTTTAGTTGGAATATTTCCAATCACCCATAAAGTTTGTAGCATTTTTGAAAGCTATGTATCTTTGAATTCAAATTTAAAACTTGAAACTAGTAGTCTTTTGCATTTATTTAAAATGCCAAAAGTATAAAGGAAATGGTTTCCTTCATTGCTTATTTGTTTTCAAGAATTATCAAAAAAGTTGAACTTTTCTTGAGGCCATTTTGGTTTCATTGATTTGAATAATTTTATAATTCCTTTGAATTTGAGAAGTGGCTAGGGTTTTCGAGTTTCCCTTCATCACTTACTTTGATCTTGTTGCCATTTTCTTGGATGCAATGCAAAGAAAGTATGAGCACAATGCTAAACCTTGGTTAGGGTTCCAGGGATGTGACATTTGTCCATCAGGACAATACCCAAAACTTGAAAACTTAAATCACATAAAACTCAACAGAACTCTGTGAGATCCGTTAGTATAAGCAATTTATCAAATACTTTTAGGTGCTGTTAAAAATTGATTATTATTTTATTTTAGCATAGGGTATTGTATCCCAACCCATACATGGCTTATAACTCCCGATACAATCCATAGCATCATCAAAACAAGCAAACAACACATGAAAAACAGTGTCTAACAGAGACAAAAAAGTTTGTAGTAATATGTAAATAACTTATACTCATTTGAATACAAAAATTCTTAACAATTAGGAATATATGAGGAATTTCTATAAAATAATGTGTACAAAATTCAGCTTAAAATGATGTTCCAAAAAAACTAAGAAATTATGCACTAGACGTCAAAGTTTCTATTTTTGCACCGTATGAATTCTACTAATCATGCAAATCATCCCAAAGGTTTTACTTGGCACAAACACTAATTAAAGCATAAAAGCACAATAATTAGAGATTCAACAATAATTTTATCACACACTAACTTAAATAAAAATGAAAATATAAAGATAACTATTGGGTTGCCTCCCAACAAGTGCTAATTTTTACGCCCCTAGCTAGGCATATTGCATAGTTTCAAGTGTTGTCATCTTTGTTCTCAAGTTCCTTACTAATACAACCATAGATATTAGGAACAAGAGAAAACTTGATAATAGGATCCTTTATCATGTCTATGAATTTGGGGTGAACACTAATCGTGTTGAGATCTTCGTTTCTTTTGGTGGGAAGTGTACTAATGCTCTTCGCACTAGTAGAAAACACGGCTATAGTCCCGTGTGGTATGGGCATTTAATCTCGGGTAACCAACCAAGACTAATAACTTGGGACTAAAGGCCCCTACTTTAGTCCCGGTTTTCCATGACTCGGGACTAATTCCCTTTCAGTGGCTGGCAGCATGCGCTGCGGGGCGAGGACCTTTAGTCCCAGTTGATAACACCAACCGAGACTAAGGGATTTGGGGATTTGTTGTCTTGGGGTTTGGGGGTTTTGGGGTTTATTGTTAATTTTTTATTTTCATTTTCTGTTTTCCATTTAACTCTTCTTCATTTCAAACATATCTTACACTACTACATACCATAGATGTTATGCATATATCATAGGATTTCTCGTAGGACCAATCATATATATCATAGAATCTCTCATAGGACCATGCATATATATATATGCATATATACACACATATATCAAATTTGGTTTATAAAATTTCTTCTACAACTTGCAGATCAACCACATGCATGCATTACTTGATGAAGTGGTATTCTCCTTTGGATCTATGACCTACTCAAGGAAAAATCCTGAAATGTCGTCTTGAAGTGCTCGTATACGTTCCTTTGGTAGAATCTTATTCCACATATGGTATAGATCTAAAGAAGGAGACCAATATGAATATATTATTTGTGTGTGTATATATTAGGCCATGATAAAAAAATTGTGAATAGTGTTTATGTACCCCAAAAGATCTTGCATCTTTGCTGCTCCGTTCGGTCATAAAGTGAATGTTCTTGCAAACATAGTAAGCACATAGATTAGTCCCCTGTTCCTGCCGCATATAGATCTTTACGAGAATAGAACTCAGTGAGATAATAATCAAGCATTATAATGGTATTGAAACTAGAACTAAAGAGATGCGCGAACGTAGCTAGTACTACTTAATTACCTAGGACCATGACCATTCCAGCTTTGATTTCCATTAACCGCGAAACTTCTTGATGAACCGTGTCCAAACCCTACCGGCAAAGAAAAGGAATAAAGGAGTCATTGATTACTTTATATCAGGAAATGAACTAAAGAGGCCGACATTGTAACATCCCAAATTTTCAATTTCGAATGTTTTACAATTGTAGCTAAGCATATATGCATTTTATTTGAATGATGGTGGCATTTGAATTTTCTTTCGGTATTTGATTTGCATTTATTTTTGGCACAAAATTTTTCACTCAAAAAATGCCTGACAATTATCTTGCCAAGCAAGAAAGAGAAGAGGTAACATGACACCCCAAAAAGTCAGAAGAAAAAGTGTGCCAAAAAAATTAGAAGAAAAAAATTGGTTTTTATTGGATTTAAAAATAATATTTTCTCAAGTTTTTATGTTGGGAAAAATAAAATGTCCACGCAGTGGGAATTTTTTTTCTAATCATTTTGATATATTATACCAATATTTTCGGAGTAGGATTTATTTCCTTTCGAATGGTTTCTTTCCTATCTTTAACTAAAAGGAAACAAAACACTTTTAATAGGAAAACTGGCATGGGCCCAAATCTGAATCCAGCCCGTATCTTCTTCTTCTTCCTCCTCAGTTCCTCCTTTCCTTCTACCGTTCCAAGAACCTTCCTTCGTCGGAGAAACGGGATCTGAGCCCATCTCCTCACTCTTTCCCTCCTGCCGCACTCCGAGCCCCTATATAAACTGCCCTCGACCCCCTCTCTCCGTTCCGCCCCAGAACGCCCCCGCCACCCTCACCGGAGCTCGCCCCACTAAAGCTCCAGGAGCTTCTGTTGTCGCTCCTCCCATCGGCCCCGCACTCATCCGTCGCCACTAGTGAACGCCGCAGAAGCTCCGCCACCGCCTGATCCCCTCCTCCGCCTTGGCCAGCCACCGGAGCCGCCTCCCTGTCCCCAACCACCTTCGGCCGCCGCCTCGAGTCTCGCCGGAGAGGCCCAGTCACGGTGAGCTTATTCCCCTTCTTACTATTTGTCGGATCCTATAGCAACGGTAGAGATTAGAACCCCGATACCCCTTCGGTTCACTTAGACAAAAACCTCGGTTTTATGTTAGTAATACTTTAATCGAAAGTTTTTCTTTTAATTTACAGCCATTCGTTAGTTAGCTTTCTCACCGCACACTTTCTATCCAATAGAAAACTGCCACGTAGCCTAGTCCTAAACTTAGAATCTCTATAACTTTTATTATATAACTCCAAATTAGGTGATTATTTTTGCGTTGGATCATAAATTTTATGTAGTTTCTGTAGATATAAAATTTGACCGTGTTTAAATTGGTAATTTTCGAGTTTAAACAGAGTTGATTTAAATATTGTTTTGTGAATATCGGGAGTTTAAAATAGCTTTTGAGTTGATTCGTTTTGCTACTCATCACTAGTGATATTATTTATCAGTAGGTTTAGTTTCTGAATTTTTAGGATATTTTATCTAGGGGTTTTCAACAAAACAGAATTTGTTTTAGTTCTTGTAGGACAATTTTGTTCTCTTTTGTTCTAGCTTCTTTTTGTTTGTTGCTTCATTTTGTTTACTTGCTGTTGTGATGCTTATTGTGTGAAATTATTGTTTCGTTAGATCATCTAGAGTGCGAAGCTTGTTATCTAGAAGCGCTCGAGTTCGACAGTCGTCAACAAGGCAAGTTACGTTGATCATGTTTTACCTATGGTTTTATATGCCTTGTAGTTCAACCTTCTCCACCCATTGCATGCAAAGTAGGTACTTCGAATTTTGGATCTTGATGTAGTATCATGTGGTAGGCACCCATCACCCTTGTTACTTGGCTCGGGACAATAATTTTATTTTGCTATGCTTTTAGTAGACGGGGTTTTGGATGAGTGTTTATCACGTGTGTTGTGAGAATTAATAATCAAGACCGGAAGATTTCAAGACTTTTCAGGGCCTCGTCATGCAACACACCTCTGGGTGAAGGATGGTTTAGATGGGATCCCTGGGGAAACCAGTGGATGACCCGAGATGCATGGGGAAGTGCCATGACATCTTGCGGAAAGCTTCACCCAGGCACAAAGAGATGGATGGATGCTTCAAGACCCAAGGCTTACTTGCACAACCAGAAGTCATTATGGGCTCTGGCTTGGTTGGACAACGTGGTGACTCTAGACGGGCGGTGCTACGAGATGTAGAAGAACTGTAGGATTGGATGGGCACCGACAGTGGCTCAGAGGAACCCGTTGGAACACCATGTTTGGATCATCCGGTTCTCAAACACCCTGAAGTGCGAGGACTCCAACAGAGGCGATCAAGTTTTGTGGGGAACGTGTGCAAAACTCTGCGTAATACTCAAACCTAATTGATTAGTCATGTCCATGGTCATGGACAACTTGAGCCGAATGAACTGAAATTATCCAGAATTCTCAACACAATCAATATCAATGATGTGGGTATTATTGATAACTTGGGTATGAGATATGGTTGGTGGAACCATCTCATTAAACAACCAACAATGTAGTAAAATTTTGCTTTTAGCCCATCTCTTATTGTAGGATAAAATTTGCTTTCCGCTAAAAACTTACAGCCTCACCTGCCATATCTACATATAGCATAGTTGATACTTTTTCACCTCTCTCTTTTGTGACTTACCGACATATTCAATATGCTGACCAACATGGCTTCAACGTGTCATGTTGCAGAGTACTTTTGCGACCAGGAGTGAGGACACGATCTATGCTCGGTGATATGGCCTGGAGTCAGATGGACTCAACTACCTTTGAAACATCCGCTAGTCTTCGTTTAGTTTATCTCATGAGTTGGCCTTCAGCCTCGTTATTGTAATAAAGTACTCGATATGAGATCCGGTTAATAAATTTGTGTGATTGAACACTCGATATATACATTGATGTACTGTGTGTGTACCAGCATGATCTTGGGATGGTACAAAAACACCAGATACTTGGCCGTTTCAGGTCGGGTCGCTACATATGTAGTGCGATAATGATTGAAATTATGTGTCGAGCATCGACCTTAGGTTCATGTACTCTTTAGGGTCTTTTCATAGTGAGTCCATGAACCTACTTTGTCATTCACCTCCTCCATTTTATCAATTCTACTCAAACCTTGTTTCACCCTCTCATCAATAATAATGTCCTTTTCCTTCAAGGATTTCAAAATCATTCCTACACGTGATCCAAGTTGAATGATATGATTATGCAAATTTTTATCTAAGTACTTAATGGGTTCGTGAGTTATCATTTTCCTTTCAATATCCTCAATTCTTTGCGTAACATGTTCCAAGGTTAAATTGGTTTCAATGATGATAATGGGTGGTGTTCCACCAAGATTTTCAATGACATTATAGGTGTCCAAAGTGTGACACATTCAGAAATTCCCACCGGTGATGGTGTCAAGGACAAACCTATACCAAGTTGTTGCTCCAACATAAAATTATGGAGAAAGGTAGTGGTGGATAGTTTAGTAGTTGCTTTATTTTATGCATAGGAAATCCTATACCATGCATCTTTCAAAATTTCTCCTCCCCTTTCCTTAATATTGACTACACAATTATTAGGGGTAAAGCGAACAAAGGAAGAACTAGACATTACTTCAAACAAGGAGACAATTTTGTATTTTTATTTTTTATGATACAAACTAAATATACTAGAAAATATAAAAATGAACAAATGAATCAATTTTTGTGTGGAGTAACTTGGTAGTTGGTGATGATATTCCAGGCTACGGCGTGAGAAATCCTTCCCGATAGTCGTGATCTGCGCTGGGTTTTGCGTGAAGAGGAATGGGTTATCACAACACAAAGTGGGTAAGTATTTCCCTCAGTTATGACACCAAGGTTTATGAATCAATAGGAATATCAACCACAATCATATTAAGCGGTTGCACAAAAAAGAGCAAACAACTTGCACCCAACGTGGCCAAGATGGTTGTCAATCCTCTTGTCTTGTTATTGACAAGCAAGTGGGGTGTGATGATAATTGTAGATAGCACGATAAAATAAAAACAATTAAATAACATCAAGGTAACGAAGATAATATCAATATGTTGTGAATAGACCCAGGGTACATAGCTTTCCCTAATGGAACCTGCCGTGGAAAAATAGCATACGACGGATAAACAAATTACTATTGGGCAATTGATATAAAAGCGGATAGTTATGCGATATTCATGGCAATGATCATATATATATATGCATCATGTCTTGAAGTAATTAGGCGAACTCCTACCTGCTCCTACTACTATTACTCCACTCATCGATCGCTGTGCAGCATGCATCTAGAATATTAAGTAGAACAGAGTAATGCATGAATAATAATGACATGATGTAGACAAAGTAATCTCAACCAATATGAATAAACCCCATCATTTTATCCTTAGTAGAAGAAACACAAATACGCATCTTGTCCCTTTATGTCCTGGGATATAGAAATTCGCCAGGTTGAAACTACCACAATGCACCTCTCTCTCGAAGAAATATCGATCTAGTTGGCCGAACTATTTCAATAGAACAGAGATAATTACAAAGCTATCATACTCATGCACATAAGAATCATATAAGTATTCAGAGGTGAGTCAAATATTTATCATGAGTAATCTAAACGTAAACCCATAATTCATCTGATCCGAAAAAACGCACCGCACAAAAGTAATTACATCATATGGATGAAAGAGAAAATGTGATGATCATTGTATTGAAGATCAAAGAGAGAAAGATTGCTATCTAGGTACTGACTATGGACCTGTAGGTCTGTGGTGAACTACTCACACATCATCGTTAGGGCAACAAGGTTGATGAAGAGGCCCTCCATGATCAATCACCCCTCCGACAAGGTCCCAGAATGTAGCCCTAGAGGGCCTCCTGTAGAAACAGAGACTTGCAGTAGCATAAAAAAGTGTTTTGGGACTCCCTCTAGTGTTTTAGGATAGATGATAATTTATAAGCCAAGGAATAGAGTCGGCAGGGCCACGAGGGAAGCACAAGCCATGAGGGTGTGCCCCCCAGGTCGTGCCCTGTTGTCTTGTGGGCCCCTCATGAGGACTCTAGCCTTCTTCCGATGCTCCTTGGTATTCTTTTGTTCCAGAAAAAATCATCAAGATGTTTCGGTGCAATTGGACCTCGTTTGGCATGGAAAGCCGGCAAAGTAAAAAACACGTAGAAAACAACAACTACCACTGGGCACTGGGTCAGTAAGTTTGTGCTAAAAAATAAAATAAAATTGTAACTAAATACCCCAAAAGTATTATAGAATGATAATATATGAGCATGGAACAATAAAAAATTATAGATACGTTGGAGACGTATCACACCCCAACCTAATGATCCTATTTTGCTTGATAGGTATTATGATTATGAAGCTATGTGTTATCATGAATATATTGTAAATCATGGTAGAGGTTATGAATATAACTTAATATTTGAGAAGTATACACATGTGTCTGTAAATTTTCCTAGACCTGCCTCTTTAATTTTCAGCCTCCTCAGAGATACTACATTCTTGAGAACAAAGTGGAAGAGTACAATGTTGCAGTGGAGGCTGCTCGTTTGGAAGAAAAGGCGACCAGGAATGCCCCCACAAGCTAAGATCTCAACCATTTTTCAGATTACCAGTGGTGATCACCAAGCTAGAAAAAAGCCTAAGCTTGGGGGAGTACATATGTCTCATCGACTTCATCCACTTTAATGTTCACACACTTCATACAAATTGTCGGTGTTCATCTCCTCTTTCATTGTATATCCATGTTAGCTTTTTTTTCCGCATTACTCTTGTGTTTTTGAAAAAACTTTGAAAACCCCAAAATATTTGTTGTTTTTTTCGATTTTCTTTTTAATTAGTTATCAGTATAAAAAAGAAAACCCAAAAAGATTTCTCTTGCATGTTGGGAGCTTTCCCGTGTAAATAGTTTTGCTCGTTCTTGTTTCCCATTAGTTTATTGTGCTTGAATAAGGAAAAAAAACTCCAAAAATATTTCAGTGTGTTTCTTTGAACTTCTTTCCCTTTTTGTTGAGGAAAGAGAATACCATGATGAAAATGTTGAGTGGCCCCTATATGATCTATTCTTAATATAATAATGAGCCAATATTACCTTGTCTTGTTCTTTGTATGAAACTGTCGTGCAGATTCCAGCTTAGTCCATGGTGTTCTTACACTATTATTATGACAATATTCGGTCGGGAAAATAGAAGGCAATAATGACGATATTTGATGAAGTGATCGTGGCAAAGGAAACTGTTATGAACTCTTCTTGTTTTTCGTCTTTGTAAATATGTTTAGCGAGTTCAATCTTGATTCAGTACATCATGAGTAGACATGTTTATGACTACAACTAAAGATTATAGTTTCTCATGCCATGCTCAAAAATCTAGGAGTGGATAATGATTTATCTTGTGTGTCAACATGCATTCAAATGGTTATGATGTGATATGGTAGTATCGTAATTCCCTCTGAGTAATTCGAGTTGTTGGACTTGGCCCATGTGCACACATGTAGTTTATTCAAAAGCAATGCACCCTTCATGATATTTAAATCCAGAGTGTTTATATCCTACTCATGCTATGTGCATAGTTGATTATTTTCAATGCATGCTTATGCCCATTTTTGCTCTCTAGCTGGTCGCCTCCTAATCTTTTGCTAGCCTTCACATGTACTAAGCAAGAATGCTGCTTGTGCATCCAATATCCTTAAACCAAGTTATTCCACACGAGACCACCATACCTACATATATGCGGTATTACCCTGCCGGTCCAAGTAAATTTGCACATGCCACATCTAAATATTCAAAAAAACATCGGATTTGTGCACTCGTCTCGCTCATGGAGCAACGAGGCGGTCGGTTTCTTCCATGCTAAGTGAGTTATTCACAAGACGTTCATTTATTCGCTATCATTGCACGAGAGAGGCTGGTAAAAAGGATGCCTAGTCCTTCATAATCAAAATTAATTAATCAAAACTCCATGGGGCAGTTTCTTGTTGGAAGGCACCCGTGGATTCGATTAGCCATGGTTTGTGTATGGATGGTGGAAAGGAGTAAACCTTACAATTCTGTTTGGGAACCGCCACTAATGAGTTTAGCATGGAAGATACTGGAAACTTTTTTTGTAACATTGACAAGAAAAGCGCACCTCCCAAAAACTTTACTATCACTCTTGTTTTAAACTTTGAGCTTCGACACCTCTACATATCAATTCTTCCTTCTGCGAAGGGCCTATCTATTTTTTTTCATGTTGAGTCATCATCCTCTCACCTAGAATAACAGACTAGAGAGCACTATTGTCATTTTTATGCATTGATTCTAGTTAATGTTGGATCTGAGCATGACTAGCATCTTTTCTATTATGAATTATAATGTTTAGTCTGTGCATAAATCTCAAAGATGCTAGCGAGATACCATATCACCATATTATGTCATGATTGTTTTGACAAATTGTTGGCGTGTGCGATATCTTATTATTGCTTGCTAGTTGGTTATGTATTTCCATGATTGAATATGATGCTTAATTGGTATCATGGATGTGGTTATGTATGATTTATGTTGAAAAAAGAGTTTGTAAATGTTTTATTTTTTACTTTGAGCTTATGAACTGAATTTCTTGAGGACAAGAAATGAGTTAAGCTTGAGGGAGTTGATACGTCTCCAGCGTATCTACTTTTCGGAACACTTTTGCTCTGGCTTTGTCTAATTTGCATGATTTGAATGAAACTAACCCGGACTGACATTGTTTTCAGCAGAACTACCTTGGTGTTATTTTTATTCAAAATAAAAGTTCTCAAACTATATGAAACTTTTTTTGAATTATTTCTGGGATTTATGATGAATTATGGAGAAAATATCGACCTGAGGGGAGGCTGCTAGGGGGCCACAGGCCAGCAGGGCGCCCCCAGGTCGCACCCTGATGGCTTGTGGGACCCACGTGGCTCCTATGACCCAAATACCAGTCCTATAACATCACATCTTCGGAGACAAAAATTAAAGAGAAGTTTTCATCGTGTTTTCCGAGATGGAGACGCTGCCACCTCCTCTTCTACCTCCGGAGGGATGATCTCGAGTCCGTTTGGTACTCCCGATGGGGGGATTCGTAGTCGTTTTCATCACCAACCCTTATCCATTAACACTACCATGATGCTCACCACAGGGAGTGAGTAATTCATTTGTAGGCTTGCTGGATGGTGGTGGGATTGCATGAGATTGACCATGTAACGAATTATGTTTGATAGGGCTTGATCTCTAGTATCCACTATGTTCTATGATTGAAATTGCTATGACTTTTCTATGCTTAATGCTTGTCACTAGTGCCCGAGTGCCATGATTTCGGATTTGAACATATTATATTTTCATGAATACAAGATTGATTTGGATCCTATCTTGCAAGTTGTATGCACCTATTACATGTCATGATCCACATACCCCAAGGTGACAATAATTGGGATTATTTCCGGTGATTGCCATAGTTTGAGGAGCTCATGTATTCACCATGCGTTAATGCTTTGTTCTGGTTATCTATTAAAAGCAGACTTTAATATCCTTTAGTATCTAATAGGACACCACTGCCATGGGAGGGTAGGACAAAATATGTCATGCAAGTTCTTATCGCAAGCACATAGGACTATATAGGTAATACATTCCTACAATACATTGATGAATTGGAGCTAGTTCTGTGTCGCCCTAGTGTGTAACTATTACATGGTCAATGTCATCTAAATCATTATCTATTACAGATCCATGTGCCTACGCTTTACATATACTAAATATTGCTAAGTTACTACTATTGTTGCTACTATTACACATGCTATTCAATTTCTACTATTACTATTGTTACCAAAATTGTTGCTATCGCTGTTACTATTACTACTATTTGTTGTTCTACTAAATCCTTGCTGCAATGAGATATCAGAGGTGCGGTTGAATTGATGACTCAACTATCAAGGCCAATAAATATTCATTGGCTCCCGTTGTATCGAATCTATAAATTAGGGTGAAATAGTACCCATGAAGACTATCATGATCCCCTACACTTCTGGGTTATTAGTAACTACACACATAACATTGGCACACACCTTCATCTATACCTAATAATAAAGAGGCTATTGCTTCCGTCGGAAAACCCACCACGATATTTTTATAAAAAGACCCTGTAATTTTTGTTATTCAACCCGTGCTCCATCATTTATCTGCAACGCAAAAGGAAAAAACGATTCGCCGTAAAAATTATACCCATACGGATCGCCTCGTCCCGTCAACCCTGGGCCACCCTGGCCTGTGCCCAGGCCGCCGCCATACCACTCACCGCCGCGGCCGACCTCAACCGTCACCACTTCCGATCTCAACCCACCCACCTCTGCGGCTGTACCTCTCCCCGCTCACTGACCCCATTGCGGCGCTCGAGCGCATCGCGTCGACCCTGATCCACCCTGGCGTGTGCCCAGGCCGCTGCCACACCACTCGCCGCCGCGGCCAACCTCAACCACCACTGCTGTCGATCTCAACCCACCCGCTTCCGCGGTCGTACCTTTGCCCGCTTGTTGCCCCCGTTTCGACGCTCGAGCACAACTTCTGGATCAAATCAACGCGACAGCTACAACGACTTGGGATGATGCGTCTGCTCGATGTAGAACGGCGGCGGCGCGCAGATAAGGCGCGGCGGAGGGAAGTACTTGTTGGTGGAGGCGGGCCTCCATGGCTCACACGGGGAACTCCGAGATTATGGCGCGGCAACGGCGACTCCTTATGGCCAGATAGAGGCGCCTAACCCTTGCTCCCCTCATCGTATCCTCTCCTCCGGCAGGACTCATCATCTGGTGAGATCCCCTCCCCATGCCTCCAACCGTGTGTGCCAGGCACCGGCAAGAAATTTTGTTTTGTGAGAATTTGTTTGCCGATGAATGAATGTATTGAATGTAAGATTGCATTGTTGTAGAGAGAGAGAATGGAACACCACCTTCAGTTTGTCATCTGATCTCACATTATCTATCCCATGAGTGAAATAAGATAACAGTCCATTTATCAATTCACGTAGCCTCTTTGTTTTGCTTTGCTTGCCCCGCTCAATTTCTCATCATGGTGGAATTAACAATGGACGGGTTGATTTCTCAACAAAATAGGATAGGACTGACTACATTAGTTAGTTAGCTTATTATTTTAATAAATCAAAATGATTATAAAAAGATTAAAAGCTTGTGGTATTTTTTCCCCGTTGCAACACACGGGCTCTTTTGCTAGTAATAATAAAGCGGCTATTGCTTCCGTCGGAAAACCCATCGCGGTATTTTTATAAAAAAGCCCCTGTAATTTTTGTTATTCAACCCGCGCTCCATCATTATTTTAATAAATCCAAATGATTATAAAAAGATTAAAAGCGTGTGGTATTTTTTTCTCCCGTTGCAACGCACGAGCCCTTTTGCTAGTAAACTATTAAATGCATAATAAACTATGAGAAATGATCATCAAATCATTTACTTCTTGTGACGCTTCCCACCACCGCTCTACTTGAGGCTTGATCCCTCGTTGTATTTAGGTAGGAGGCACTTCCTCATGTCAACGGTACGCCCGAACATCTCGTACCGTGTGTATGCTTCCGTCGTCGCGGTCTGGATATGATATTCATGCAATATCTTCACCCAGGCCCTACACTAGAAAAGCTTATTCTTGTTGCACTCCGCCTTCTTTAGTAGGGGTTGATGATGGCCGGGACAAGATCAACATGGGAGTCCTTGTCCTTCTTGCTGCATAGACCTTGTAGTTGTCATGGATGTTGACAAGCTTGTGGGATGCCAAGCTCAAAGTCTTGAGCACCTTTGGATCGTTGGTGGCATCCACCATAGCCAACCTGTAGTCGGGGCTATTAAAAACCTGGTGAAATTCTCACAAGGCTTTGTGCCCAAGAAATATTGGTAGAGGATAACATGATGGCACACACACAATTGGGCAACGAAAACCTTCTGATCATGCCCGACACGACCGCCCGTGTGCGCGAGGTCCAAACCAAGCACCTTGTACTTGTCATCCGCAGGAAGAAACCGCTCCATGGTGTTTTTGGAGTTCTCCACCACAGCAGGGTCATCAGTGTACACCATCCTGAGGTCCATCTTCCTCAAGTGGGTGTCCACATGATGCATGCCAAACTCCATTCGAGTGCCATGTATTGTGTCATCGAGGGTGTACTTATGATGTTGTGAGGCAGGATCAAAACCATGAAGAGACTATGGTTAATGGCCACGGGTATAAATGAGGGTCACACGTCCTGGAAAACTGATATTTGTGACTGTGTTGGGTTTTTAGTGAAGGCGAACGAGTAATTGCAGCACAATATGGGTAAGTATTTCCCCGAGTTAAGAAACTAAGGTTTTTTGAACCAATAGGAACATCAATCCTCAACCGTCTTCAGCGGCTGCACACAAAAGAGAAAACAACTTGCACCCAACACGGGCAAGAGGGTTGTCAATCCCCTTGATCTCGTTATTTGCAAACAATTGTGGTGTGTAGATAATAGTAGAGAATTGTTGATTGCAAAGTAAAATAAAAGACAAATAAGAACAACAAGGAAAATCTAAGTTTTGTGAATAATAAGTGAATATACCCAGGGGTCATAATGGTATCTAGTGGCATCTCTCATGAAAGCAACATACGGTTGGTAAAGAAATTACTATTGGGCAATTGACAGAAAAGTGGATAGTTATGTGATTTTCACGACAATAATCATGTTTTTATAGGCATCACATCCATAAGCAAATAGACTGACTCCTACCTGAACCTACTACTATTACTCCACTTCAAGAGCGCTTGTATGCTTGCCTCTCTACGTATTCAGTTCTTGACAAACAACATAATGCTTGGAGAACGATGACATGCGGTAGACAAAGTAAACTCAATCAATATGAACAAAGCCCATCATTTTGTCCTTAGTCGAAACAACACATATATGCAACTTGTCCCCTTATATCGTTGGGATATAGAAACTTGTCAGGTTGAACCGACTACAATGCACCCTTCTCACTCAAGAAATACCAAACTATGTGACCAAAACAATTCAATAGATCAGAGAGAATTATGAAGCTATGATGATCATGCAAACAAGAATCATAATAATTTCAGAGAAGACTCAAATATTTTTCATGAATAATCTGAACATAAACCCAAAATTCATCGGATCCCGAAAAACACACCATACAAAATAAATACATTGGATAGATCAAAGAAAAGATGTGATGATCATTGTATTGAAGATCAAGAGAGAGAGACAGACATATAGGTACTAACTATAGGGCCATAGTCTTTGGTGAACTACTCAGACATCATCACTAGGGCAACAAGTTGGATGAAGGGGCCCTCCGTGATCGATCCCCCTCCGACACGATGCCTAAATAGAGATCTAGATGGGGTCACCATGGAAGAGAGACTTGCGGCAGTTGAAAAAGTGTTTCTATCCGATATTTAGGGTTTTGGAATATATGTCAATTTATAGGCAAGATAACAGAGGTAGAGGGGCCACCACGTATGGACAAGCCATGAGGGCACGCCGCCCACCTGGCCACTCCCTATTGGCTTGTGCCTCCCTCGTGTGGCTTCCGGCCTTCTCTCGAGGCTTCCAGGTCTTCTTTTGGTCCAGAAAATATCATAAAGAAGATTCAAGGCAATTGGACTTTGTTTGGTACTATAGACCTAAAAACAATAGAAAATACCTAGAAAACAACAACCGGCACTAGGCACTAGGTCAATAGTTTAGTGCTCAAAATAATATAAATTAGTAAATTATGACCCAAAAAGTATCCTAGGATGATAATATAATAGCATGGAACAACACAAAATTATGGATATCTTGGAGACATATCAAAAACAAACACGTCTGGATGGCAGTTTTGCAGCGCATGATTTACTGATCATGGGCAGACCCCAACCGTTGGGACAACATGCGTGGAGGGGCGCAAGAGTAGAGCACGTGGAGGGATGCAAGAGCAGAGCGCCAGGAGGAACGCGAGGTTGAACCATACCATTTTGTACTTGTCCTCGTCAAGGAACAGATCCATAATGTTGGACTTCTCCTCCCAGATCGGATGGTTGGTGTACACCACCGAGAGCCCCGTATGTGACATTTTTATGCGTGTCCACTAGGGCATGCGTGGTGAACTAGCACTCGTTGTCGGCAGCCGCTGGGAATGTGACAACTTGGTCCAGGTCGGGGCCTATAAATTCTAGTGCCAAGACCTTCACTGTGCATAGATATGGGTCCGAGCTAGTTGGAATCATTTTTTTGATGATAGATGAACATACGTCTTGAATACAGAAAAATAAATACTAACTTCAAGAAGGAGAAGAGGGTGACTATATATTTTACCTCGATGGTTATTGATCCAATAACAAGTTCAGAGAAGTTGACGGGCGAGTAGCCAAACACTATCAACTTCGATGCATAAATGACCCTGATTCTTGGTGGACCTTGTTGATTAACAGCAAGTACTATTTCAAGTAAAGGCATGTCCTCAATGACCATTTGGTGATTCAACTTGTGTGATCTCTTGTCGCAGCACCAGCAATACACACAAATTGTATGGAGACTCATGGAGGCGATGTGGAGGCTACTCAACCCATTGATCGCCTTACGATGAAGGTACTCGAGCGCAGTACATCCGTGGAGCAGACACTCCATGTCGTCATTGGGGGTGAAGATGGTGACGATCTCGAGCTGCTTCAATCGAGGTAGCAAAAGAGCGGGATCAACATTTATCTAGGGGAAATGGCAGCTCATGAACCTAGCGATGCACAGCACTCGCGCAAGGCGCAATGCGTAGGGTGGCAGCGAGCAGATATGTCCATCGTTAAAAGTGAGATCCTTAAGCTGATCTAGGGCGATCGATAAGAACCACTCGTCAAGATTGGCTCGGTCCATGTCGTTGGAATGGAACTTGCCCATAGTAAGGCCTCTGATTGGGCCACAGTACTCATTGAGGATCAGGGACAATGCATCCGAGTGTTTGTGATAGCCATTGCATAGCATGTGCTCGTTGATGAGGCCGAGAGGGGCATAACTCCATAGAGGTGCCACCATCGAGAAAGGAGGATTGTGCGCACACCATCTTTGATTGGGAGGAGGGAGATGATGACTATAAACATATCATCGGGGAGGCTCGTGATGTAGTCTAGGCCTTCAGGAGGCACTTGTGTTTCTGTCTCAGCCCGCCTCTCCTTGTTGGCAACCTCGTTCGCCACCTCCGGAGTATCGGCGGTGACAACACTTTCCGTCATGAGTAGAGCAGTGCGAGGATAGTGATTATGTGGCTAGATCAGGGCATCAGAGTAGTGCATTGGTAATTACAAGTTACTAGGTAGGACCAAACTTAACACATTCAGAAAATGAAATCCCAATTGGTCACTGAAATACTACACAATTATTTTGATATTGTTACCCAAGTCAACATTTAGATACCAGAAAGAACACTTACTTCCAACAAAGTTTGGACGGATGATGTCGTCGGGGAAATTATCATTCATCGTATGGTTAGGCTCTTTTAGGTGTAGCACAATTTTAAATGGGTTTTTTCTTTCTGTGCCCCTGGTTCCTTAGCCATACTCATTCATCCCCACGCTCTTAACTTTTGCTCACTTTTCCCCACTCCCTTGGCCGAAACCCTCAGAACTGGTCACAAACAGTGGATGTCGTCGGGTCAGTGCTTTGACCGTTAACTCTGACGAGTGTGGCCACGCTGACTGTGTCGGCCGTTGGACCTAATGAGTGGGGTCGCGGCGGATGGTGCCGTGGTTAGCCCATTGTGTGGTGGTTAGATTTGGGCCGTGCACGCACCGCAACGACAGAAGCCTGTTATGCAGGCACGACATGTCGAGCTAGCCTGCATGCATGCACGTATCTAGCCTACCTGCATGCGCCGCCGTCCGTCGCCACGATGCGCTGGCCGGCCTCTTTTTCACGCGAGCCGCCACGGACGCTCACCGACCCATTTTTCACGCGAGCCGCCACAGACGTTGACCAGCCTCTTTTTCACGCGAGCCACCATGGACGCAGGGACGGTTGCTGCCGCTGGTTCATATCATCTCCCACGCGTGTCTCCTCGATGTAGAGCATTGTTTCACACTTTTCGATCCACTCGCATATATTCAACATGGCAATTAAAACCTATTGGCAATTAAAGTGGCATATCGAGCGACGCGGCTTGTTTGAACGTAGAAAATCCAAAGCGTGGCTGGTGCCACTCCCCTTCCCTTCCCCTTTCCATATTTAAACCACCACCCCTCCACCTATTCTCCACACATCCATTTGCGCCGCCCCTTCACCCAAACCCCGAGCACTCTCAAAGCGAGGCGAGGATGCAGTAAAATGGCCCCACCTTCAAGCTCCCACCGACCGTGCCGGAGAGACGGTATCCGGCCGGCGTTGTCGTGGAGAGGACGCTCCGCATGTGGGCATTCTCACGCTGGAGAGGTGCAAGGGGGTTTGCCGAGTGGTTCCTCCGTGCGGGATTCGCCCACCTCCCGGCGGGCTCGCCGGTGATGTTTCGACTGGACGAAGTGGGTCCAAACTCCAGGACTCTGTCGATAGGGCTCACCATCACCTTCACCAACAGTTTTGATGCATACTACCTCCTCGGCAAGGTTTTTTGATGTGGATGTGAATTCATCGCGTTCACAACCCACAACATCTACACAAACTTCGACTGCATCTTCCCCACCCGCGATGGTATGCACAACCTCCCCTACTACATTGGCCAGGACGGCATGGAGAGGGAGCAGTGAAGAGAAGGCACATTGAAGATGGTGGTGAAGTCCCGGTCCCGGTCTTGCCCTAGGGTGTTAGGGCTTTTTATATTATATATATTTTTAACTTAATTATGTTGTTGATTGTACCGTGAACCTGGTTATGCTTGCTATATATTTCTATCCCTATTTGATATGTCGTTGGTTATCAGTGTTATTGCTTGCTATTTCTATCTTATTTGACGTGAGATGAATTGCTAGATGGATATGGTGCCGTAGACGAGCCCTTGTGCATTCCTCATTGAAACCAGCAAGTTTTCGCCAATTTAGAGTAGGGTGAAGTTTTCGAAATCGCGGATAATGGAGTAGTTGAAGTGTCAGAAAGGAAACAAAATCTAGAAAAATGAGCCATGTTGATGTTGAAAAGAAGTATCCTATGGTTGCTACTTTTTATGTTAAGGAGTACGTGAGATATCGGTCGATGGATATGGTGCCGTAGCCGAGCCGTAGACAAGCTCTCTAGATGGATATGGTTCCATAACCGAGCCTAGACATGCTCTCTAGATTGATATGCACGCTAATGGTGCCACCAGACTTTATTTTAGACATGGTTTCAAATGGATATCATGATCTACATAATTAAGTCTAACATGTTCTTAATAAAAAAACAAAAACAAAAAATCGTGTATACAATATTTTTCTTGCAACAAAAACTTGTTTATAATACCCGCAGTCAAAAAATGAAAGTGTTGTCCGTAGGCAATATACAGAAGGAAATTGCCATGATATGTACTCCCTCTGTTTCTTTTTTGTCCGCATATAAGATTTGCTCAAAGTCAAACTTCATAAACTTTGACTATATTTATAGAATAAAATATCAACATTTATAATATTGAATCAATATTAGTAGATGCACCATAATATTAATTTCCATAGAATATAGGTTTAGTATTATAGATGTTGATATCTTTTGATATATATTTGGTCAAACTTTGTATCACTTGACTTCGACCAAATCTTATATGCAGACTAAAAAGAAACGAAGGGAGTACAAATAAAGTTGACATGTGCAAGTCCAACAATAAATCGATTTACCATCATGCACTATTTTTGTTCGGCATGGCAATAAATGGATTTACCATGGTAATTATGAAGCGAAAAAACAGAGCTAGCGCGTGGGCCTTCGACACTCAACGCAATGAGACGGCGCAACCAGAGCTTAGTTTCAACGCAATGAGACGGCCCAACCAGACGCAATGACACTCAACGCAATGAAACTGAAGAAACTGAAAGTGTACAAAAGTGACGAAACTAACGGGTACCCGAAAATGACACGATCCACAAATTAAGCAACACAGAGCTTAGAGCACATGATCCACAAATTTAAGCAAATTGTAGAGCATATGATCCACAAATTTAACCAAATCCTAGAGCACATGACACCACACTAATAACATCTCTAACAAGTGATGACCAGCAAGTAAGCAAATCCTAGAGCAACTACACAAAAAGAAAAGGGATAAAATCCTAAAGCTATCAGATTCGCATGCTTGTTCAATTGAATCATCTGCTTCAAGTTCTTATTCATCTTCTTTATTTCCCCCTTCAGATATGCATCCCCAACTGTTAGAGAAGCACTTTCAGAGACCAAATTCGTTGTTGCTGACGGCAGATTGAGCTCTCGGGTTGGGGCCCCATTGAAATGAATATGCTTAACATAGTCATCCAGCCATTCAAAATGTGTGCATTTCTTAACGATCTGAAACGAAAACATGAACCCTAAATCCCAGATCAAAAAAGAAATAAAAGCAAATAGAAAAAGAAATCAGAGAAAAATCATGAGATCTAACCTGCCCCTCTGGCTTGCTCTCGCATTTCACGAACTCGCGACCATAGTTTCCATTCTTCACCTCCTTCGAAGTCAACCACATCAGTGGCGCGCTGCATGGGCAGTCAGGACATCGCACCAAAGGAAGTGGCCCATATTGGGTCCACGAGGGGCGGGTCGCTGAAGTGGAGCTCGACATATCGCCCAAAGTCATCGGAGAAGAAGAAGAAAAGGAGTGGCTCCTCTCGTCGCCAGAGACGAAGAAGCAAAAGAGGGGTACTTGAAGAAAGGGGAGGCACAACCAACAAGTCTTGCGGATCGCCCCATGATCCAACGATGCGGAGTCGTCCATGTGATCCAACGGCGCAGAGCACGCTCGCAGCCTGCCCTTGGAATTACTTCTAGAAGACCACATTCGAGGTCTGTCGCTTGGCGCTAGGGTGTGATCAGACGGCTGACGTTGGGAGCTAGGGTTAGGCGAAACACCGCGGGTTTAGGGGGGTTTTGAGCTAGTCAACGGGGTTATGAAAGCTTTGACTGAGCATAATAATATAATGAAATATAAAAATATAAAACCTTCGCCGTTCGTTGTTTTATAAGACACACTAACGAGGAAAAATACTGTCGTGGTAACAATTCCGACAATAGAAAGGGGGTAGGATAACGGAGCATGATCTATCAAGATGCACATGGGTGACACGGTGGTTTTAGCGAGTTCGGGCCTCTGACAGTGAAGATAACAACCCTACGTCTCGTGCTCTGGAGAGGCTTTGTTTTATCTATCATGGACATGAGTTACATGGTGTAGAGAGAGAGCCAGAGCTCCAGGGAAAGAATGAGCCCGAAGGAGGAGAAGAAGAAGATGTCCCTGGCTATGTGGAGGGGGGTGGCTTATATAGAGTGCGCCACCTCCTCACCTCTTATGTTACAAGATGGGGCATTGATGCCATAATGTCAGCCCACTACAGATGTCTTGCCGACTATTGGTATTTGCATGACCGAGTGAGTCATACGGCCGAGTGGTTGACTGTCATCCGAGTGGATGGAATGTACTTGTCTGAGTGGATCCGTACCGAGTGGATTAGATGTTGTCACGATCTAGTAGGAATTTCCCTTGTAGTCCTTAAACTAATAATGAGGTGCCCTTGGGTAGGACGTATTGGTCAGACCTATGACCCTACCCTAGGGCTATATCCCCTTCATTAGCCCCCGAATGGATCAGGGTCCGAGTGGTGAAGGTGTCGATGTAAATCTTGTAGCAGCCGACCGAACTTGAACGTGCTTCAGGGCCTTGCAAAATTATGCGTTGATTGAAGTGTTCATCATTCGCCCTGATCGATTCCGCTGAGTAGTACGTCCGAGTGAACTTAAGAATTGAAGTAGATCCGAGTGACCAACAGGATCTTGAGACACTGACTCACTGCTGGTAGTCGGTTGGAATCTGTTGAATCTGTTGAACTTGGATGTTGTTAGTGGACCTAACCAAACAGAATGTTTCTTTTTTGTATTTCTCTTCCTGTGGGGGAACGCTCAGTGCACCTACTGGGTGTAGTCCCTGAGCCTCTGTCGGACTAGATGAGTCTGGCAGAGGGTTTAAGACTTCTAGTTAATGTTTGTTGAATCTACATTATATGATTTCTGGATCAAAGTCAAGTCTCTGACTGTATTTTTTAACTTAGGCGATACGGGGTCGCAGCTAAGTTCCCGAGTGTGCGGCGTGTCTGTACTCGGAGTAGTTTTAACTTAGGCGATACAGAGTCGCAGCTAAGCCTCCGAGTGCAGCACATGTCCGCACTCAGAGTTGTTTTTAACTTAGGCGATACGGAGTCGCAGCTAAGTCCCCGAGTGTGGAGCATGTCCGCACTCGGAGTTGTTTTTAACTTAGGCGATACGGAGTCGCAGCTAAGGCCCCGAGTGTGGAGTGTGCAGCGTGTTTGTACTCGGAGTAGTTTTAACTTAGGCGATACAGAGTCGTAGCTAAGCCTCCGAGTGCGGAGCATGTCCGCACTCAGAGTTGTTTTTAACTTAGGCGATATGGAGTCGCAGCTAAGTCCCCGAGTGTGGAGCATGTCCGCACTCGGAGTTATTTTTAACTTAGGCGATACGGAGTCACAGCTAAGTCCCCGAGTGTGGAGCATGTCCGCACTCGGAGTTGTTTTTAACTTAGGCGATACGGAGTCCCAGCTAAGCCCCCGAGTGTGGAGCATGTCCGCACTCGGAGTTATTTTTAACTTAGGCGATACGGAGTCGCAGCTAAGTCCCCAAGTGTGTAGCATGTCCGCACTCGGAGTTGTTTTTAACTTAGGCGATACGGAGTCGCAGCTAAGTCCCCGAGTGTGGAGCATGTACGCACTTGGAGTTGTTTTTAACTTAGGTGATACGAAGTCGCAGCTAAGTCCCCGAGTGTGGAACATGTCCGCACATGGAGTTGTTTTTAACTTAGGCGATACGGAGTCGCAGCTAAGCCCCCGAGCGTGGAGCATGTCCGCACTCGGAGTTGTTTTTAACTTAGGCGATACGGAGTCGCAACTAAGTCCCCGAGTGTGGACATGTCCGCACTCGGAGTTGTTTTTAACTTAGGCGATACGGAGTCGCAGCTAAGTCCCCAAGTGTGGAGCATGTCCGCACTCGGAGTTGTTTTTAACTTAGGCGATACGGAGCGCAGCTAATCCCGCGAGTGTGAAGCATGTCCGCACTCGGAGTAGTTTTTAACTTAGACGATACATAATCATAGCTAAGCTGAGCGGTGGTGCGCGGGGCAACCGAATGATGAAGACGTGCCACACGGAGTGGCGATGCGCATGGCATCCGAGTGGGTAGACGATTCTGGCTGGGTGGCAACGCGTGGGCGGCCAAGTGATGTATGTCGAGGAGGCGTCCGACCCACCGACGGCACGCGGGGCGGCCGTGTCCACTACGCCATTGAAAGGGCTTCCGAACACGTGAAAATGCATGAATGATCATTGCGGCGACTGAGCCTGAGCAGCGACGAGGATGGCGCACGGATGCGTCGAGTAACCTGTGTATGAAAGATAGCACAAGCCAGCATAAAAAAATTATCAAAGTAATATGATCTTTTTTGAAATAGTTTGTGTAAATTTTACCCATAGACACCCGCTGGGTGTGCCAGGTGATTGCTGGTTCGGAACCAGCAAGAGTCTAAAAGAGTGAAGGATCCGGTTGAACTCGTTTGCGTACTGGACCCAAACGAAGCGGAAGTGAAGTGTTCCCACATAAAAATAAACAACGAGTGCAGAGGTACACTCAGTGGCGTGGCCTCCGAGTGAACGTCATGTGCGATTTCCTCGACACTCGGTAATGTAGAAACGATTATTTAATAGAATGAAGTCTGTGAAAAAATGACTTAGCTGCCTGACGACGCGCGGGGCGGTCGAGCGAAGTAGACACGTCCGGCTGAGTGGCGACGTGTTGGGCGGTCAAGCGATGAAGACGCGTCTAGCTGAGTGGCGACACGCGGGGCGGCCGAGTGACGACGTGTAGAGCAACCAGGTGACGAAGGAGCCTCCAGCCGAGTGACGACACACAAAGCTGCCGAGTGCTGACGACGGATCCGAGTGAGGGACGGCGCGCAGGGCGGCCGAGCGCTGACGACGCGTCCGACTGAGTGACAGCATGCAGGGCGGCCAAGTGATGACGACGCGTCCGACTGAGTGATGACGCGTGGGGCGGCCGAGTGCGGACGATGCGTGTCCGACTGAGCGACGGTGCGCAGAGCGGCCGAGTGATGACGACGCGTCCGTCCGAGCGACGATATGTAGGGCCGCCGAGTGATGACCACGCGTCCGACTGAGTGACGGCGCACGGGGTGGTCGAGTGCTGACGACGCGTGTCCGACTGAGCAACGGTGTGCAGAGCGGCCGAGAGATGGCGACGCGTCTGACCGAGCGACAGCATGTAGGACGACCGAGTCACTGCATGTTGGTCATCTGTATCCAAAATTCATCTCGACAAAGCGGTGTCATGTAAGTTAGTAGCAAGCATAGCTACAAACATTTTTGTTTCTCTTCGATTCTATTTTTGGGATTACGGACCACACATAATCTGGTTATGCATGATGATGGATAATTAAGGCATACCCATGATGACGGGCGGTAATGCATGCAAGCATGCACAGTTAACTGATGCGAAAAATGTTTAATTGATGGCACTTAATAAGGCGATTATACCTCGACAAAGCGGTGTCAGCGGAGTTTCCCACTTGTGGGAGCCGTCCACCGATTTCCTTATTTCCTGCAGGCAGTTATGGCTCGAGGAGGTGGCTACCTGGTATTGATAGCGTTGCAAACGGCGTTGCCGCCGTTGTTGAGGCTCAGCACGATGGTCACGTCCGGGGCGGCGTCGACCTGAGGCGGCGGAGGCGGAGGCGGCGATGCTGTCGTCATCTGAGCCAGCGGTGGAGACGCCGTCTTCATCGCCGGCGGCCTGAACAGCTTGGCGATGGCGACGGTTGTGGCGTTTGCGGGGCTGTCGTCGTCGGCACCGGCGCCGGCGAGGCGTGGCTTCTTGTGGCTGGCGCGGTGGCCGCCGAGGGCTTGGAAGGTGGGGAAGCACTTGTTGCAGGTCTTGCACTCGTACACGTAGAAGCCGGCCTTGACGCCGTCCGCGGTGGTGGCCGCCTCCATGTACTTGCGGCTGGTGTACCTCTCCGTCTTGGTCGCCGGCGCCGGCAGAGGGCCGGGCCGAGGAAGCGATGGCGTCCCCTGCCGAGCCTCCTGCGGCACCGTGGCGAGGGCGAGTGGCTGAGAACACGAGACCGGAGTCGACGACGTGGCGAATGGTGTCAAAGGCCGTGTGTGGAGACGTGATCGGCTTCCTGATCTCACGCCGCTCTTGCTGAAGTTCGATGATTCTTCTTGTATGTCCTTGAATAGATGTTTGTTTCCCTGATGCTTCATTTGTCTTGGAGATGAACAGTAGAAAACAAAGGTGTTCAATCATGAAGATTAAACTGAATAAAGGGCACCAGCGGGAATCGATCTGCCGCCAGTGGCTGAAGAAATAACCATATGCATCATGGCTCGATAGACGCCACGCCCAACGGTGGGCGCCAAATGTCGTGGTAACGATTCCGACAATAGAAAGGTGGTAGGATAACGGAGCATGATCTATCAAGAAGCACATGGGTGACACGGTGGTTTTAGCGAGTTCGGGCCTCTCATAGTGGAGATAACAACCCTACGTCTCGTGCTCCGGAGAGGCTTTGTTTTATTTGTCATGGACATGAGTTACATGGTGTAGAGAGAGCCAGAGTTCCAGGGAAAGAATGAGCCCGAAGGAGGAGAAGAAGAGGATGTCGCTAGCTATGTGGAGGGGGGGTGGCTTATATAGAGTGTGTCACCTCCTCACCTCTTATGTTACAAGATGAGGCATTGATGCCATAATGTCAGCCCACTACAGATGTCTTGCCGACTGTTGGTATTTGCATGACCGAGTGAGTCATACGACCAAGTGGTTGACTGTCATCCGAGTGGATGGAATGTACTTGTCTGAGTGGATCCGTACCGAGTGGATTAGATGTTGTCACGATCCAGTAGGAATTTCCCTTGTAGTCCTTAAACTAATAATGAGGTGCCCTTGGGTAGGACGTATTGGTCAGACCTATGACCCTACCCTAGGGCTATATCCCCGTCAAATACTAAACTTGGTCTATGTTCATTTTCATGAAAAAAACCTAGCTGGCACGATCGAGGTAAAATGCGCACCATTAATTTAAAAAATCTAAAAAATATGAAACATGCGCACAATGTTGTCTTGTGTAACATGTTACCAACCAAAAATCATAAACTTTGTCTATGGACATTTTCATGAAAAAACTTTCACACATATGAGCTATCATGTACAACATTTCATAGAAACCAAGGAGAGGAGGTTGGGTTTCCCTTCGGTTTTTGAAAATTAAAAAAAATTAAAAAAATCACCAAAGCTTGATTTCAAAGTGAATAAGAAGGATCTGAACTTAGTTTTCCATTTTTCATATTGTAACCATGTTTTTAATGGTTTTTGATTAAAGTATTTTTTTTTGAAACAAAGTACAAATAGAAAGATTAATTCAATAAATAGTGATTCTTTGAATCTACACTATATAGATTGATTTGGTGTTAATAATTTTTTTGGCTCATTTGGAGTAGGTCCAAAAAAACTTGATTACAAATGGGGCTGTTTACCCTATCTTGGGAGCTCATTTGGAGCACATTTCTCGTGACTACAATTTTGTAGATGCAAAAGAGACCGGATTGATCACCTAACGTTTATAATAGTTCAGCAAACTATGAAACTCACACCACAGGGGAATGGACTGAAGTGTTGGTTCAAATTCAAAGTTTGCCTAAAATTCAAAGTTTGCCTCACTAGTTCAAATTCAAAGTTTACATATAGAATTATTACACCTTACAAGTTTTCACAGTACTTCAAATTGACGATAGAATCCCTATTACAAATTATTCAAAGTTTATGACTTGCATTCAAGTTAAAATTCAAATCTTTGCCTTGCTCCATGTGTTCTCAGATGGGTTAACTGTCTTGCTTCTGGTTTCCCTGGCTGGGATATTTTCTGCTTTTGAAAGCTTTGTCTTGTTGCTTCTGATCTTCCCTTCTGGTGGTGGCAGTTTTGTTGAGCTTTGACTGATCGAGCAAGTGATGACCAGTTGACGTCATCTGTGGGCTCACTAATCTTTGAAGGAACTTCAGACAAAATAACTTCATGCTCTCTTATAGCTTCAAAACCTTCGTAAGCCATGGTTTCAAATTCCGCATCAGATGATGGTTCAACCGAAGTTTCTTCCTCTCTATGTCTTTTCTCTCTTATTGACAAACTAACTTCCTCCTCTCTTATAGCTACTTCAGTTGCTTCATTCTCTAAACTTGTTGCATTCTCCTCTACTGCTGCATTATCCTCTAAACTTGCTACATTCTCCTCTGCTGCTTCATGCTCCTCTGCATTTGCTGTTGCCCATTGTTCCTCTTCTCCAAATGATGCAACAACTTGATTGGTACAATGCCTTGCAATATGCCCTAAGATACCACATCTTTTGCACTTACGCTGTTTTTTTACACGACCCTCTTCACCAGCTCTTATCCTATTTTTCCTTGGTCTTCCTGGTGGTCTAGTCAGTACAGGAGAATGGAGTTTGAACCCTGGGTCTACTATGTTCCATTGGTCTTTTCCCCAGAGTGCAGACACATTTTCAACATAAGCGGCCCTAAATTTGGCAACAGAGAAATATTCAGAGCAATACTGATGAACTTCACCATCTTCACCTCCAATAACAGTCATGAGATGTAGGGCATGTATGAACAGCTTCCCGCGGATCTGCCATTGTCTACAGCTACATTCATTGGTTGCAAGGTTCACTGGATATCTCCATTCCCTATTTTTACTGTCGGTGTATGTCACCTCAGCCTCGTATGTCGACGGTCAAATGCATTTCATTCTTAGTCCTCTTGTCTTGGCATGCAATGCCTTAATCAGAGATGGGCGCATAAGATGGCCAACATATTGTGTTTCTGCAATTCTTTTATGAAGAGCCATCTTTAACATGATCATCTGCGTGATCTTATCAAATGCTCGCCACAACAAAAGCCCTTTCACTAACTTGAACTTTGCATTGAAACACTCAGCGAGGTTATTGGTCACATAGTCTACTTTGCAGATTTCATTGAATTTGCTTCTTGACCACAACTTTCCATGATGTTCATCCATGTACTCCTTCACCAAAGGATTATGAGCATACAACACTCTCAAATGGTGCTCATGCTTCCTCAAGCTGCATGTGTATGATGCTGGCCATAGATTCTCATCATAAACTTTGCCTTTGAATTTCTTTTTAAAATTCTGCGCTAGGTGTCGCATACATTCCCTATGTTCCAATCCAAGGAATACAATTTCTACTGCAGTTTCTAAACACTTGCAAGCATCTGTGTGTATAACTAAACTTGAGGGTGTACTTATAATGTTGTGCAACTTTTGTAGAAACCAGACCCAACTCTCCTCACTCTCTACCTCCAAAACACCAAATGCAACTGGGAATAGCCAGTTGTGTCCATCAACTGCAGAAGCTGCTGCTAGCTGGCCTCTGCATCTTCCATTCAAAGCAGTCGCATCGACAGCCAAATAGGGCCTACAACCATTCAGAAACCCCTTCCAGCAAGCCTTGAAACAAGAAAAAGCCCTCCTGAAGCACTCCTTCTCCATTGTCTTCCCTTTTAATTTGTACTTAACTGTATGCTTGTCAATCTCTACAACACTCCCTGGACTTGCCGTCTCCACTTCATCTTTGAAGGTGTAAAGCAACTGAAAACTCTCATTCCATGGACCATTAAATCTATCAAGAGCCCTTTCCTTAGCATAGAAAATCTTCATGTATTGTACATTAATCTTGTACTTCTCAATTAGCTTCCCATGGAGTGTTGTTGGATCAATTGTTGGTGTTTCCCTCACCCAATCCAAGATATTGCATCTGCCACCCACCTAATCTTTGCAAGCTTAGATTTGTCCTTTCCCCCTCCCCCTCCAGGTGGGCAAGTGTGCCCATGTGGGTTTCTTTTTATCTGAAACAAAATGAAAAATGATGTCAAATACAATTAATATTCAGTTGTAATACCTGAATCAATTTGCTCTTTCGCATAGTGGATGCATGCAACCTCCACCTACACCTATCATAAGGGAAATGAACAGTGAATCTTCCTGGCTCACTCCTATCAACCTCATAAGAGTTTTCAGTGACAATGCAATATGTAGTCACTGCATTACGACAGTCCACCATCGATTCGAATAAGGTTCCTGGAGTAAGGTCAGGATTCTCCCTGTTCCACTCAATTGTTGGCATGTCCTCACCATCATATTCTTGTAAAACTAAGGAGTTGATGTTCTCCTCCCTATCTTCATCATCAGTGTCGTCAAATCTAGCACGACTGCTAGGCTCCTCTGCATATTCATCTTCCACTGCATGTTGACTGACCCTATCTACCAGTTTAGGTAATAAAATCTCGTCCTCATCATCATGTCGAGGCACTTCCTCGTCCTGCTCCGCATCTACTTCTACATCAGGTGCAGAAGGGAGAGGAGAAGTGGCAGAATTAGCGGCAACCGACATGTTGTGGCTTTCATAACCACTAGGTTTACTTGGTCTCAACCTACAAGGAGTGCGAGGACGCTCGCTATTATCAGAGATAGATGATGTCTGAACAACCTTCGGGATACATTGTTTGCGTGCCTAAAGCACACCGATATGGATTTTACCGAAACGGCTATCAGCATTCAAACTAAATAGCAATCCCAGATGCTCATAACAAGTTAATGGGACAAATCTCTGCTCGGTACTGTCGAAATATTTGAGTTCAACAGCATCGGGAAGCTCCACGGATATTCACAACAGAGTGCCTCACGGAAATCTCTGAAGGAAACGATGGTTTCTACCACTTTAGGATAGAAAAATCCAGAAATCGTATACGGTTTAGTTCCACGCAGCTCGCTAGCTTCCATTCTAACCGCCAACCGAAAAGCAAGTGCAGGATCAACCCTATTCATTTGAAATAAGATAATGGGCGCAGTTAGGCCTAAAATTTTCAAATAAATTGCGCGGATTCACGCCAACGGTGGTCAAATACATCCTAATTAACGGATCTCCTAATCATTTTGAGAGGAAAATGATGCTTACCCAGGTGGAATCCATGAATTATCAGCCTCTGATTCGACCCAATTATCTCCACGGTCGATGGGCCGGACGCCCCCTGACATCGCTTACTAATCCTAGATTGGGAGAGAGGGTAGATGCGGCGGAGGCGGAACGACTGCGACGGGGGCGTCAAGAGTGCGGCGGAGGCGACATGACGGAGGCGGAGGCGGCATGACGGCGGCGGAGGGGGTGGCACATAAGCGACTGGATCTGATTCAGGTGAGTGTCAGTTTCATGGCCCCACTGGTTACCACATAACGGTCAAAATGTGTACTCCTCCCTATGCGGCCCCACTAGTCAAAGTTAATGGTCAAGCCATTGACCCGACGACAACGTCCGCTGTGACTAGTTCTGAGGGTTTCGGGCAAGGGAGTGAGGAAAAGTGAGCAAAAGTTAAGAGCGTGGGGATGAATGAGTAGAACAAACGAACCAGGGGCAAAGAAACAAAAGTCCCATTTTAAATCTAGGTTTCAAGACATGAAACTTGGAAATTTCTTGCCAAAGTCCTATATCAAAATAGGAGTGACAATCATCATCAAGTTTTACTTAAATAATAATTGTAAATCCATTGTTTGTGCTCAATATGACATCCCTGGAGTCATCAGTTATGTAAATAACAAGATTTGGCGCTACCGTTGTTGTTGCAAAGCAAGGGATGTACTATAGAAATTGATAACATTGATAAAGATTAGGGTAACATGCTATTATATATGTGAGTACCTAAAAGAACAACACATTAGTTGGTATAGAAGGACAACAAAGTATAAGTGAACATATAATGTAATCATGATGTCATGAAAATATATATGAGAATAAATGGAAGAATGATACAAAAATAATTTGCCTAATATTTAAGAAGAAGAAGAAGAAGAAGAAGAAATCACCTTTGACATATATGCTGCATGTGACACCTCTTATCCAAATGTAGCAATATATAGTATAGGTTCACAAAAAATATAGGCCATGTCAACCCACGTAGTGTGAGATTGAACATACTGTGCGCTTCATGAACTCATCTGGTATGGTGAGATAGAACCCCTCGGCTGTATGGTCGAGGCCGCATAGCCCTGATGTGTCCTTGCACTTTAGACTCTATGAATGAGAACACTCGAATCATCATGAAGAAGCATGAATCCACAATGATTTTAGATGGCTGATTAAAAGGGGTATATAGACTGGATAAGAGATAGAAATATTTCAATAGATTAGTTAGCTAGTTCTCCATGAGGGAAAAGCCAGTACCGAAGATACCCAATCGGACGAGCTTGGGTCGACGACGAGCAGCGTCGAGAAAGTCAGTGCTGATAGGCTGTGTCAAGCAGCAATAAAAAATACAGTGGCCTTTGGTGACAGCCGGCGGCGACAACATGCATCGTGCTAAGTGCTTTTAGCGGGGATAGGCAATGACTGATACGTCCCTAACGTATCTATAATTTCTGCTTCTTCCATCATCTTTTGGGTGTCAGTGTTATATGTTTTGCAACACTTTTATATCATTTTCACATATTTGGACTAACCTACTAACTTAGTGCACCCAGTGCTAGTTTCTGTCTGCTGATGTCTTTTTTGCAGGGGCTTTTACCCAATTTTCTGAAGCCCAGAAAATTCCAGGAAAAATATATAAAAATCAGCGTGACGGGAACTCCAGAATCATCAAAGCGGGGGGCAGAGGGGATGCCAGGGCCTGCCTAGGCGGCCTCCACGCGTAGCGTGGCCCCTGGCCGCGCCACCAGGCCGCCTGGGTTGGGCCCACATCCTCCGGTGTCCTCCTTTCGCCTATATTTACCTTTTCGAGGGAAAACCCTCGAACCTTCCCGAGGGAAAACCTTTCGAGATCGGGAGTGTCAGGAGACTCTTCCCGGCACCCTTCCGGGGGGAGGATTGATCTCCGGGAGCTTCTCCACCACCATGGACGCTTCCCGGACATGCCGTGAGTAGTCCTCCTTGGACCATGAGTCCATGACCAGTAGCTATGTGATTTCTTCTCTCCAATCTTGTGCTTCAGTGGTAAGTATTTGTGAGCTGCCCTACACGATCAAGGCATATATATAATACTCTTGATATTGCTATGTTGTGTTTGATAGGATCCGATGCATTATGAGATTATGTCCAGATTGTTGTGAGTTATATTTTTGCTTCTCCTTTTATATTATGTTCTTTGTGATTTATGCATGTTCCTCGTTACCTTTTATTACTTTGGCCGAGTAGTAGATTGTAACTCCAAGAGGTAGAGTTATGCATGATTTTGGTTTCATGCCCCTCGATGCCTGCTTGAGTGACAGAAACATGAGACTAGGGGATGTGATGTTGCCACCAGGGAGAAAACAAAAGTGCTTCTCGCTGTGGTTGCAGGTATTGTTTACCCTACGCATAGTTCGTTAATGGAATTGTCTGTTGCTTTGAGTTTACACTTGGGGTGGGACTTGCAACTTAATACCAGCGACATGTTCTGGATATATATCTCAAGGTGGATGATTAGTAAGTAGATGCTGATGAATAAACGTTCTACTTGATTTGGCGTACTGCCCAATACTTTGAACCTCTGAACAATCAAGGAGCATGATTAACATTACGGTGTGTTTATAATTCTATCAATTGCCTATCTGTAATTTGTTTACCTCGCATAGTTGTTTATCGTATTTTGGGAGAGATACATCATGAGTGAACATCATGAGACTACGGTCCATATTTCCACCACTAGTTACACCTCCACTATTTACTGCTTATTTACTTTCCCGTTGCAATCACCATTACTATTCTCACTTGTGTTTTGATCCTTTGCAAACTACAAGGCCGGAGAGATGGACAACCTCTCTATACTCGTTGGGAGCAAAGTTATTTGTTGTGTGTGCAGGTCCACGTCCTCTGCAAGCGCCAGAGCAGCGTACACCTACTTGTTGCACTTCGGAGTCCTCCTGATTCGATAAACCTTACAGTACCTGTGTAAGAGAAACTTGCGGCTGACTACATCTCAACCATGCACTTGGGGTAACCAACAGGGGGGCGAGAAGTATATACATTATCTCGTCATCAAGCAAAGTTTCAGGCGCCGTTGCCACAGACTCCAGTCCTCAATATAGGGGAGTTGCACACCATCCTTTACCTTTATTTTTCAGTCTTGTTAGTTTGCTTGCTAGTTTTTGCTTTAGATTCCTATACCAAAAACCACAAAAAAATTAGTTGTTTTGTTCTTGCCTGTAGCTGCTATGGGTTCCACTGAGAACACCAAGTTGTGTGACTTCACTAGTCACGACAACAAGGAGTATACCTTCTCTTCTATTGCTCCACTCACCACTAAGGGTCTTTTCACAAGAAAACCCTATGACTATAATAGTCATTATGGTGAATTATGCCCTTGGCATGGTTGTGTCGGGAAACCACAGGATCTTTGGGTTGAAGTTGCTCCTAAACGTCCCGAAACTTGGGATGACGTCCAAACTCTTATAACTGAGAGCAACTCAAAAATAGGGGATGACACTACAATTCTACTTAATCACGATGATATTAATTTTGACAATTGTAGTCTTTCCAAAGTCATCACCTTTATATAAAAGATTGGCTAAGGACCCCCCAGACTAGTACACTTAATATTGCCTTTATCGAGCATATTACCAATGCTCTTATCAAAGCTAGGGAGGAGAAGCTCAAACTTGACACTTCTATCCCTAGGAAACTAGAAGATGGTTGCGATCCTATGGTCAATATTAAAATGAATAACTTATCTTGCTTTGCTTTGTGTGATCTTGGAGCAAGTGCCTTCGTTATGCCTAAAAGAATGTATGATATGCTTAACTTCAAAATTTATGATCCATGTTCTTTTGGTGTTCGTCTTGTTGATTCTTCCATAAAGAAACCTTTAGGGAGAATTGATGATGTGTTTATTGTTGTCAATGATAATTACGTTCCCGTTGATTTTCTTATTATGGATAATGAGTGTGATCCCTCATGTCCAATTATTTTGGGACGTCCTTTTCTCCGCACCGTTGGTGCTATCATTGACATGAAAGAGGGAACCATTAGGTTCCAATTTCCTCTTAAAAAGGGAATGGAACACTTCCGTAGAAAGAATATTAAGTTACCTTATGAGTTTGTTACACGGGCAAGTTATTCTTTTCGAGTTGATATAACTTGATCTTTTGCATTGTGCCTAGCTCAAAGGCATAAAAGAAAGTGCTTGTTGGGAGGCAACCCAATTTGTTTTTACTTTCAGTTTTAATGGTCTTGATGCTTGTTACTACTGTAGCAACATCATTGTATCTCTATTTTTAAGCCTTGTGCCAAGTTTTAGCCTCCGATTGCAAGAAAGTGCAAAAATTGTGACATGCTGTCGAGAAACAGATTATGTCAGCCTCGCATAAAAATTCTCCTAAAATCACCAGATCATATTTTTGATCTAATTTTTTTACAGTATGCTATATTTAATTGTCTTTCTGGCGTCCAGTCTGAGTTTTTTTATTTGAGTTGCAGAAGTGCCCCGAAACAATTATTTACTACCTGCTGGTCTGTTTTTCCCAGATTCTACCCTGCTTTGACTTTTCATTGTTTTGCAAAGCTTAAGCTTGCTTTTTCTTTGCAAAAACCTTCTGGCAATCTTTAGAAACAGAAACTCTTCCTGAATTTTTTTATTTCCACTAGGGAGTAAATTATTTTATTAAGGGAACTAACCACTCTAATCAGCTTATGATGAGTTGCGTATGAAGGGAGTTTTCAAGTATGCAATGGAAGATGATGAAAGGAGATCGAGGAGCGTCAAGCGCTCAAGCTTGGGGATGCCCCCATGCACCCCAAGAAATATTCAAGGAGAATCAAGCGTCTAAGCTTGGGGATGCCCCCGTGCATCCCCTCCTTCATCAACAATCCTCAGTTCGTCCATCTCCATGCTATGTTTTTATCACTTCATATGTTATGTGCTATGCTTGGAGCGTCTCGCTCTTTACTTTTTAGTTTGTTTTAGTTTTGCATATTGTTCATAACAAGTTCTACCCTATCCTTCTTTGCTTGGGAGAGAAGCATGCTTCACTCCAACATAGAACACCACATGAGTTTTCATGCCTATCCTTTTTGTGTGTTCTATATCTTTCCATAGATGCTGACATGCTTAGCTCTTAGTTTTCATGCTCATCTTTTAAGAGCGTTTATTTAGGTTGATTTTGAAACTCTCTTTAACTATCTTGTTTAGAGAGTTCGCTGGTTGCACTGAGTCGTGTGTCTTGCATGAGTAGGTAATTAAGGTTGCTATTTAAGTATAGTAGTAACTTGCAATAGTTTTGAGGTATTGATTTGAGTAATGTTTGGACTATTGGTACCGAGAGCTTGAGCCTATTAGTGATAGGTGTCATATTTTTGGAAATCCGTGTGTTCTTCAAAAACGAAAAAAATAGTTGAGAAATCTAGCTATTAAATGGATCGCTAACCTATGGAGGGTTTGGAATATATAGAGTACCCTCACGTTACCATGGGTCGAGGATGCGCAAGGATAACCAAACCCCCAAACACTCCACCTTGGGGTGCTTGTCTCTTTGTGAATTTCCTGACTAGATGTCACCGATAGTAAGTGCATGAGTTCTACAAACTAATGTGAGTATTTGATTATTGGAACTTCCACCATCCATATTTTGCTAGCTTCTTCGGAACCGTGCATTGCCCTTTCTCATCTTGAGAGTTGGTGCAAACTCCGCCGGTACATCCAAACCCATGACTTGATACGCTCTGTCATACATAAGCCTCGTTGTATCTTTGCTCAAAACAGCCACCATACGTACCTATTAAGGCATTTCCATAGCCTTTCCTAGATACATTGCCATGCAACATCCATCATCTCATGAATTGATATTCATGTCATACATACTTTTTCTTGGTCGAGGAGCCTCATGTTAGTTGGGCTTTGCCCTTATTATTTTTGCTACATGATGAGCTAGTATCATTGGATATCCTGCTACACTGGAAGAGGCATACATTTTACATACATCATGATAGTTTTCACTGTTCTTTATGTTGAGTACTTTTATAATGTGTGAAGATTTTTCTTGCTATTCTTGTACAAAAATAGTGTGTTGCCCTTAAGTGAGGAAAAGATCCCAAAGTGTACAAAATGAAAAGATCCCAAAGAGGACAAATGGGAGATAAATAGAAAGAGCCAAAGAGGCCACAAAAAAATAAAAAATAAAAGAGAAAAATAAAAAGAAATAAATAAATAAAAAGAGAGAAGGGGGGCAACACTACGATTCCTTTTGAAAGATCCGCAGTCATACTCCATTGCTATAGTGGTACTACATAGAGATTATCATCATGCATAACTATGGGGGGAACTTACACTATAGAACTTGGTTTGCATATTCCAATGATGATCCTCCTCAAATGATCTCTAGGTTTTCATGAGCAAACAAGTTGGATGCACCCCCACTAGTTCCATTGGAGAGCTTACCATAGCTCATATGTGCATCTGTTGCATGGCAATCCCTAGTTCTCACATCATATCTATTATTTGTTTTTCTCTCACCTATGATTGCCCTCATTGATGTGAGCCTTTCACACCCTTTTTATCTTCCTTCCCCATCATTATTCTCTTTGCCATCCTAGGTGCCAATATATCTTTCTTACGCTCATACATTGCATGAGTGCTCAAAGTCTAAAGGGAGAGGATCATTTTGACTTGTACCTGACTAGTGGAATGGGATGAGTCAAAATAAGATTCCGAAGGAGACCAAGTGTGAAATTTTAATAGATTGAGTTCTCAATTAAAAAATATTTTTACTCTCAAACCATCTCCCACTTCTTGCATGCAAACACCATTTGGAGACATTCGAGTCACGGACATCGAGAGCTCTTGAACCTTTATGTTCTTACTTTGCTAATTTCAATACTAGATATAGACTCTTGCTTGTTATTGCCTTGACTTGAATTGCATATCTTACTTGCTTTACTTTGTAGTTCTTATATGTTTGATAGCATGTCACCATAGAAATTATTTCTGTTATCATTTACCTACTCGAGGACGACCGGGAATTAAGCTTGGGGATGTTGATACGTCCCTAACGTATCTATAATTTCTGCTTGTTGCATGATCTTTTGGGTGACATTGCTATATATTTTGCAACACTTTTATATCATTATTCACATATTTGGACTAACCTACTAACTTAGTGCACCCAATGCCAGTTTCTGTTTGCTAATGTCTTTTCTGCACGGGCTTTTACCCAATTTTCTGAAGCCCGAAAAAATCTAGGAAAAATATATATAAATCAGCGTGACGGGAACTCCAGAATCACAGAAGGGTGGCCAGAGGGGGGCCAGGACCTGCCCAGGCGGCCTCCCCGCGCGGCCTGGCCCCTAGCCGCACCACCAGGCCGCCTGGGTGGGGCCCACCTCCTCATGTGCCCTTCTTTTGCCTATATTTACCTTCCCGAGGGAAAACCCTCGCACCACATCCAGAATCGCGAATTCCTCCACCGTTCCGCCATCGCAACGCTTTCGAGATCGAGAGCGTCACGAGACCTCTTCCCGGCACCCTATCAAGAGGAGGATTGATCTCCAGGTGCTTCTCTACCACCATGGATGCTTCCGGGACGTGTCGTGAGTAGTCCTCCTTGGATCATGAGTCCATGACCAGTAGCTATGTGATGTCTTCTGTCCAATATTGTGATTCAATGGTTAGTCCATGTGAGCTGCCCGACATGATCAAGGCATATATGTAATCCTCTTGCTATTGCTATGTTGAGTTTGATGGGATCCGATGGATTATGAGATTATGCTCAGATTTTTGTGAGCTATATATTTGGTTCTCCTTTTATATTATGTTCTTGGTGATTTATGCATGTTCCCCGTTACCTTTTATTAGTTTGGTCGAGTACTAGATTGTAACTCCAAGAGGGAGCGTTATGCATGATTGTGGGTTCATGCCCCTCGATGTCTAGCCTGAGTGACAGAAACATGAGACTAGGGGATGTGCTGTTGCCACCAGGGAGAAAACAACGGTGCTTCTGACCGCGGTTGCAAGTATTGTTTACCTTAAGCATAGTTCGTTAATGCAATTGTCCGTTGCTTTGAGTTTACACTTTGGGTGGGACTCGCAACTTAATACCAGCGAGATGTTCTGGATAGATATCTCAAGGTGGATGATCATCATGAGACTCCGGTCCATATTTCCACCACTGTTTACACCTCCACTATTTACTGCTTATTTGATTTCCCGTTGCAATCAGCATTACTATTCCCGCTTGTGTTTTGATCCTTTGCAAACTAGAAGGCCGGAGAGATTGACAACCTCTCTGTACTCGTTGGGAGAAAAGTTATTTGCTGTGTGTGCAGGTCCACATCCTCTGTAAGCGCCAGAGCAGCGGACACCTAATTGTTGAGCCTCGGAGTCCTCCTGGTTTGATAAACCTTACAGTCCCTGTGTAAGGGAAACTTGCTGCTGACTACATCTCAACCTGGCACTTTGGGTAACCAACGAGTGAGCGAGAAGTATATACATTATCTCATCATCAGTGACATGGAGAATCATAGAGGAGTGTAGGTGCTAATGGGGATGGGGAGGGGAAGGGGCGGGCAGGGGTGACTTTTTGTGATGTGTGGGTGTTGATGATTTTATCTCCTAGAATAATGTGCTTTCAAGGCAACGGGTCATAGAACCAACCATGTGTGATAAAGCATAAATATTACTACTACTACTATACTCCAAAACAATGTGCTTCGGAGGCAACGGTTCACTAGTCCCAACCGTGTGTGATAAATCGTAAATCTCACTCTCAAATACACTAGCACTCCATTGTGATGGACCCATATACAACCGTTCAATCTGTGTACATCCTGCGTTTCACACATGCAATTCGTGGGGATGTATTCTCGCCTATCAGAATACAAATGATGCGGCAAAATGAAAATCATCGCACATAGTTCCAATGTGGGTAAAATATACCAACGCTAAACATTCACCCTATAATATGCATAGTACATGTTAAAACTTTTGTCAAACGGTTTCTGTTATAAAATTGTGTGGAAAGATTAAAAGTAACACATACTATTCATGATAATAAATTGTGTGTGTTGTAGGCAATCATAGGTTGGTATAGTTAAGAGATCCATAAAATTGAATAAACCAGACTGATTGTAGCTCAAGACTGCAATTACATTGCACTATCAGTTCATTATACATAATCTCACCGACATGTAGTTCAATTGATAAATATATATAACCAAGCATAGATATGATACACACAAACTAGATAGATTCAATCCAACATCTCAGCTTCATGAATGATCGTTAAAATTCTCCAGGAACTCGGCGTACGCAGCGTGCTCCATCCTGTGAGAATACTTCTTCTTGAAGGAGGCAACGGCTCGTCCTCTTGCTCGCACGAGAACACTAGAATAAGAGTTGTTAATATATGGTTGCAGAAGGGGCATCCATAGTCCCCATTCTTCCAAACATGCATGTTTTGATTTCCAGCTTCAAGTTCCCTGAGTGTTTGTCTCTTGAACCTCTCCTGGACGTATTCATCCTCACTGTCGACATCATCAAATAGCACCTATAGGACATTCAAATGGATTGTAAGATCTCGCTACGGATTATTAGAACACTCACTTAAGCTAGTCGGATAATTAGAAAAATCATTTGTACAAATAGTCTATAACTAAAGAAAACCTAGCTATGATGTATTTACCAAAAATGGGTATAGATGACCAACCGATTCTCCGTCGGGGTCGTTTTCAACGCCGGACTGGTCGTCGGAGTCGATGTGGACCTCCGACTCCGGCTGGGGAAGCACGACGGCGCCCACAAAGTCAAGGCCGTGCTGCTATCTGTGCGACAAATCATCTGTGGCGAAGGCAATCTCTATGCCCAGCTTCACGCTATGTTCGAGTGATTTGGTGGCCCCAATGTGGTATCTCCCTGCCATGGTGCACTTAGGGGATGATGGCGATGACGACTGAGGATGACGACAAGGATGCATGCGGGGAGAAAGGATTGTATGTATAACGAGAATGAAGAGTGCAGACACCTGTTAAAATCAGCGACCCAGGTGTTATTAATAGAGCACTTGGGAGGGAGGCGGGCAACGGTTCAAAGAGGAGGTTCGCCTCCCGGTGATCCTGTGCACCGGACTGCTGGCATGCATACCGTTAATTCACATCTGTGATGGCATATCTCCCTATCAGACTGTGCAGCGAACACGCCTCCCATCAATTCACACACCTATTCGCACGCCTCCTGGTCAACCTACGCGGCGGCCTACTAGCATGCGTCCGTCAAATCAGATCTGCTCGCACAAATCACGGGGCATATATTGTTTTCTTTTTTAAGTATTAATTATACCGCTTTATTATTACTTAACCGAAGCTACGACACATACAATGTTGTTGTAACAGCGACAGGTTAGATTAATAAATTGTTTGCGATGTTACCGTGACAGTTATGTGTTGCATGTATTAAGCTTAGATGAAAACTTGCCTCAAATTGTACAATTTATTAACCACAACCTATTTATTCCATATCATGAAATCGTGACGATGTTTCATGAATTTTAGCTTAGCTGGTGATTTGCTAGAATTTGAAAACCAAGACTCACAATGTTTGCGACTGAGCCACGATGCCAAGTGATACGTCTCCAACGTATCTATAATTTTTTATGGTTCCATGCTATTATCTTGTCAACTTTGGATGTTTTGTATGCATGAATATGCTATTTTATATCTTTTTTGGGACTAACTTATTAACTCAGTGCCAACTGCCAGTTCCGGTTTTTTCCGAATTTTTGACCTTTTTCAGAGGAGAATTTTAAACGGAGTCCAAACGGAATAAAACCTGCGGAATGATTTTTTCCATACCATAAGACACACAGGAGACTTGAGAACCAAGGCAGGGGACCTCGGGGGAGGTCACAAGCCACCCAGGCCTGGCCTGGGGGGGGGCTAGCAGGCTTGTGGGCCCCCTGTGGCTCCCCTGCCATAGTTCTTCCGCCTATAAATTCCCTAAAAATGTGAAACCACGGGAGAGTGCCACGAAAATACTTTTCCGCCGCCGCAAGCTTCTGTCTCCGCAAGATCCCATCTGGGGCACGTTCTGGTGCCCTGCCGGAGGGGGGATTCAGACACGGAGGGCTTCTTCATCAACACCATTGCCTCTCCGATGATGCGTGAGTAGTTCACCATAGACCGTCGGGTCCATAGCTATTATCTAGATGGCTTCTTCTCTCTCTTGGATCTTCAATACAAAGTTCTCCATGATCTTGATGGAGATCTATCCGATGTAATCTTCTTTTGCGGTGTGGTTGTCGAGATCCGATGAATTGTGGATTTATGATCAGATTATCTATGAACGTTATTTGAGTTTCCTCTGATCTCTTATATGCATGATTTCGTATCCTTGTAATTCTCTTCGAGTTGTGGGTTTTGTTTGGCCAACTTGATCTATAATTCTTGCAATGGGAGAAGTGCTTGGTTTTGGGTTCATATCGTGCGGTGTCCTCACCCAGTGACAGCAGGGGTAGCGAGGCACGCATCCTGTTGTTGCCATCAAGGGTAAAAAGATGGGGTTTATATCTATTGCTTGAATTTATCCCTCTACATCATGTCGTCTTGTTTAAGGCGTTACTCCGTTTGTTATGAACTTAATACACTAGATGCATGCTGGATAGAGGTCGATGTGTGGAGTAATAGTAGTAGATGCACAAAGTATCGGTCTACTTGTCTCGGACGTGATGCCTATATGTATGATCGTTGCCTTAGATATCATCATGACTTTGCGCGGTTCTATCAATTGCTCGACAGTAATTTGTCCACCCACCGTAATACTTGCTATCATGAGAGAAGCCTCAAGTGAACACTATGGCCCCTGGGTCTATTTCACATCATATTTTCAGCTATACACTTTTACTTTGTTGCACTTTCCGCCTTCAGATCTCACCTTGCAGTTAACCGTGAAGGGATTGACAACCCCTTTGTAGTGTTGGGTGCAAGTTTGCTTGTTTTTGTGCAAGTACTTTGGAGACTTGCCTTGATACTCCTACTGGATTGATACCTTGGTTCTCAAACTGAGGGAAATACTTACTGCTACTGTGCTGCATCACCCTTTCCTCTTCAAGGGAAAAACCAACGCAAGCTCAAGAGGTAGCACCAAGGTGTTTAAATTTATTTTCTTTCCTTGCATGGGGACTAAACATGCACCCAAGACATAAATTTTGGTTTTCTAATCCATTCGGGCGCACAACCGTGTGTGCTTATAGTTCAGATTTGAAATTTATAAATTAAATCCCTAAGGAATCAATTTAATGTATAAAATTTATTAATGTTCTCTAAAAAATCAAAATTTACCACAACACTCTTATTGTGACATGTTCACTATAGAAAAAGTTGGACATGCATGTTTCAAAGTGGCGGCGCTGTGGTGGTACGGGTTGGGTTGGGGGTCCAGCACACTATGCGTCATGAGCCACTATGTGGGGTTGTCTAGTTTGTGAGGCACGTGCCAAATCAAAAGTCATGCATTGGGTATTTGAAGCATCTCATGACCTTTTTCATGCATATGTTTGGGTCACATGCCATGGTCATGCTCACACACACTCCCTCGTGCGGTTACCAGCGACACACCCATTCATGACCCCGTGCGCGGTCTATCACTTTGAATAGAGTGGCAGCGGGGTTTGATCAAAGCTTTGTCTTGGTATGTGTTTCGATGTAGATCATGGTGAGATTCCACACAATAGTTTGAGCGCATGTGTACACGTGCTCTCCCACCGACTACAAGTAAGTGTAGATACCGTGCAACTCCGTGGGGGGAGGGAGTCTGGTTTGCAAAGGTGACACATCAAAGGTGTTCATTGGGTATTTAAAACATCACACATCACCTCCATACATATGTTAGGACAGCATGGAGGCAGTGGTTGTCATCGGACATCGCCCCCCTTGCACACTTATCAGCGTCGCTCCCATCTGTGGCCTCGTGTGTGGTCCATCACTTGGACCGCAATGAGAGATATTAATTACCATGGATTCTTTTTGTTTTTTTGTGGTAGGTCATGGTGTGAGATTATTACATGGTATAATTTGAGTGCATATGTACGCATGAATCCCTTTCGTCAGCTCGAATTGGGAGTGGGGCAAATATATACTGTGTGTCATGAATCTCGCTCCACATGGGGACTTTGTAATTAGCGAGGGTGCCACATCAAAGTTTTTGTGTTGGGTATTTAAACATGACACAACATTTCCATACATATATTGATCCATGCTTATACGTTGGTTGTATTTGGAGACTCCATCATGAGGTTGTCAATGGGAAGCCATTCATGGGCCCGCAAGTTGAGTACCAAAATATATATCAAGTGAATCCGCAAGTTGAGTACCTAAATATATATGAAGTGAATCAATAGAACACCCAATTGTCACCATGGGTATTTGATACGTCTCCATAGTATCTATAATTTTTGATTATTTATGCCAATATTTTACAACTTTTGTATACTTTTTGGGAAAAAATTATATATTTTTGGGACTAACTTACTTATCTAGTACCTAGTGTCAGTTCTTGTTTTCTGTGTGTTTTTGTTTCACACAAAATTCATATCAAACAAAGTCAAAACACGATGAAAATTTACAAAAAAATTTAACATATGTGAATTTTGGGAAGAAGAATCAACACAACACGATGCCCGGGGGGGCCACAAGCCAACATGACACAATCAGGTGGGTGGACGTGCCGTGATAGCTTGTGGCCACCCCTTAAGTCAGTTGGGACACTTCTCTCCCTGAAAGAAAGATAATTTCCTGATAAAAGTCCGCTCAAAATTTCAACCTAATCGGAGTTACGAGTCTCCAGATATCTAATAAAAGGTGAAGGGCCAGAAAACAGTAGAGAAAAATAAGAGAAACGAAGATAGATATCCAATCTAGGAGGGGAAACTCTCCTCCCATCTAGGGGATACCAAGGAAGATGAATAAGGGGGGCTATCTTCCCCTCTCTAGGTGGTGCTCGAGTGCCAACAGGGCAACCATCATGATGGTGTCGCAGTGTAACACCTCTCCCCCCGGTGTAATCTCGACTTAAACATGGTGCTTAATTCTATATATTATTACCCAATGATGCGTGGCTATCCTATGATGTTTGAGTAGATTTCTTTTGTCCTATGGGTTAATTGTGGTATGGTGTGATTGATATGATTTCTGTGTTGATATGGTGTTGTCCTAAGGTGCCTTCCGTGACATGCACATGTGAAGAATTCCCGCTGGAGGGTGTTACAATACATTCATGATTCGCTTATAGTAGATCGCTAGAGTGACAGAAGCTTACACCCGAGTAAGGTGATTGTTCCATATCGAAGTAAAGGGGACTTCATGTATAATCATATGGTTGGGTTTTACCTTAATGATCTTTAGTAGTTGTGGATGCTTGCTAGAGTTGGAATCATAAGTGCAGATGATGCAAGTATGGAAAGCGTGTTGGTGTATGCCTCTCCCTCATTGCATATGATAAGTGTCTATCGTGTTATATTCAATTTCCTATGGACAATCTTTCTCTTGTGTTACACAAAAAGTCTTTCTGCTAAACAAGTAACTAAATTAATATTTATCAAAAACAGCCCCTAACTTTTATTTACTTGATCTTTATTTTCTTGCAAAACTATCTAGTACACCTACTAAGTACATCTTGTTTCCTTCACGCGAAGTAGTTTATAGGTAAATTAAGCGTTAGCGTGCGTCGAGTTGTATCGATGGTCAAAAGAATTCTCAGAAAATATTAATTCGACCTTTAGATCCTCATTGGGTTCAACACTCTTATCTAAAAATTCTACAAATGATCCCCTACACTTGTGGGTTATCAAGACCTTTTTCTCACGACGTTGCTGGGGAGCAATAGCGTATCGTTTGATATTCGCATGTGTGCTTGTTTCCTTTATCACTAAGTAACTTTATGTTCTATTCTAATTTATTTTATATCTTTAGTTATGGGTAGGAAACGCAAAATACCAACAAAATTAGTTGTACTTGCTAACCCAGTAGTTGAGGAACCACCAACATCTACTCTACTACTAAAGCTTTTTTACTTGGATCATCATCGATCCCTTTGTGCTCGTGCTGAAAACCCAACAAGCTTAGTTGAGGGAAAATCATTAAATGAGCATGATTATTTTTTTTCTACACCGCTTATCTCAAAAAGGGAAACCCTTATGGCATCAAATTAATACTTTGCATTTCTATCCTTGGAATTTATGCGAAATACATGATTTTACTTGTTGTTCTGACGACAATAAAAAACACCCTCCCTATCAATGAGTTTTTAATGGTAGTAAAATACTATCTTCTTGCGCCAAAGATATCTATAATCATTATTATATTGAACAAATTGAAGAATTTGTTGCTTTTAAGGGTGCATATGAAATTGCTTCGTTGATTGAAAAGTATGATGTTATTGTTTACAAATATATTATTTTCATACTTAATTATTTTTATGAAAACTATGCTTCTAACACTTATATTAAATAATTTATTGAAAGAATGTATACTACCTTGGAAGAGATGAATATTTTGCAGGAATCTATGGAAGAAGAAATTGTTGAAACCGTGAGTTCACTAAATAAAAAATATGAGGAGGAGAGAAAAGAACTAAAGGAGGAAGAGCGGACTGATCACCCATGCCCACCTTCTAATGAGAGTAATGCTAGCAGTCCCCGGAAACGACACTAGAAGAATGTTGTTGACGAGTCCCTGACTTGATGCCTTCGCGACAACAGAGCCAGAACTGCTCCCAGTTGCTCAACAATTAGCAGCTGTCTTGCAATGGCCCACCAGCGCGTGGGTTCGCGGCAGTTTTCGAGGGTAGAGTATTCGACCCAAATTTGTTGGTATGCCAGTCACGAGGTGAGAGAATACTCTCCACTATTAGTAGCTGAATGTGTTGGATTCAACCACATCTGAAAGATTAGTATCTCCAAGCAAAGTATCAGCAGCAAAGTAAGGATGATAACAACGGTGTCAGAAACGATCTGTTGACGGCAGACTATCCCTAACCATCGTATCAATGGCGCCAGAAGTTGCCCGTTGACGGAAATTGTCTTTTCTGTCAACGACGAGCGAACCATAATTGTAGCAGGTAGCAACAGTGTACCGAGTAACAGCAGTGGCAAGGAACAGCAGTAGTGACAGCAGTAGCAAGTAGCAACAATAGCAAGTAGCAGCAGTAGCAAGCGATAGTAGTAACATACGTAGCAAGTAGCAACAGTAGTAACAGCAGCAGAGCAAGACAAGTAACAGGAGTAACAGCAACAGAGCAAAACAAGTAACAACAGTAGTGGGACAAACTCGTAGGCAATGGGTCGGTGATTCGTTTGGATGATATTCATCATGCAACAGTTATAACACGGAGAGATATGTGGCTAGCTCCCGTTCGTCAATGTGATGTAGGCATGCATTCCGTGTGTAGTCATACGTGCTTAGGTAAAAGAACTTGCATGACATCTATTGTCCATCCCTCTCGTGGCAGCAGGGTCCAAAAGGATACTATGGGATATTAAGGTTCTCCTATTAATAAAGAACCGAAACAACCATTAGCACTTGGTGAACACATGAACTCCTCAAACTATGGTCATCATCGGGAGTGGTTTCGGTAATTGTCACTCCGGGGTTGTCGGGTCATAACACATAGTAGGTAACTACAACTTGCAAGATCGGATCTAAAACACACACATATATTGGTGACAACATAATAATTTCAGATCTGAAATCATGGCACTCGGGCCCTAGTTAAAAGCATTAAGCATGGGAAAGTAGTAGCAACATCAATCTCAGAACATAGTGGATACTAGGGATCAATCCCCGTCAAAACTAACTCGATTACATGATAGATCTCATCCTACTCATCACCGCCCAGCGAGCCTACGAATAGATTACTCACGAACGATGAAGAGCTTCATGGAATTGGAGAGGGAAGAAGGTTGATGATGACGATGGCGATGATTTCCCCTCTCCGGAGCCCAAAACGGACTCCACATCTGTCCTCCAGATGAACAACAGGATGTGGCGGCGCCTCCGTATCGCAAATGCGACGAGATCATCTCTTCTGATTTTTTTCGGGACGAAAGTGAATTTATAGAGCTAAGTTTGGAGGCGGCACAGCCACGTGGGCCCCACAAGCTTGGTTGCTGCGGCCAGGGGGTGGCCGCGGCAACAGGGCTTGTGGCCCACTGGCCCAAGCCCTCCGGTAGATCTTTGCGTAAGTATTTTTCATATTTCCCAAAAAAATTCTCCGTAAATTTTCAGGACGTTCTGAGAACTTTCATTTCTGCACAAAAACAACACCATGGCAATTCTGCTAAAAACAGCATTAGTCCGGGTTAGTTCCATTCAAATCATGCAAATTAGAGTCCAAAACAAGGGCAAAAGAGTTTGGAAAAGTAGATACGACGGAGAAGTATCAACTCCCCCAAGCTTAAAACCTTGCTTGTCCTCAAGCAACTCAGTTGACAAACTGAAAGAGAAAGAAAAACTTTGACAAACTCTGTTTGATCTTGTTGTTGCAACTATGTCTAACTCATAACCAGAATTTCAGCAAGATCACAAGTTAACCACATAATTAAGTGACACAAAGGTCTCAAGGTAAACTAATATCAATGGCATAATCAGCTAGCGAGCAAATAATAATGAGTTTCAGATACCAACAATTCAATCAAAACAAGCATGAAGCAATACAAATAGGTGGTATCTCGCTAGCTCTTTCTGAGACCGCAAAACATAAATGCAGAGCACTTTCAAAGATCAAGGGCTGACTAAACATTGTAATTCATAGCAACGAAGATCCATTCATGGTCATACTCAATATCAATCAAAAGCAAAGAATAAAAATGACAGAGGTGCTCTCTAATTGGTGCTTATATTAGAAGAGGATGGCTCAACAGGAAAATAAATAGACATGCCCTTCACAGAGGGAAGCATTGATTTGCAGAGGTGACAGAGCTCAAGCTTTGAAAACAGAGATAATAATTTTGGGTGGCATGCTTTCATTGTCAACGCAATGACCAAGAGTTCTAAATATCTTCCACGCTATTCATGCTATAGGCGGTTCCCAAACAGAAAAGTAAAGTTTTAACTCCCCCACCACCAATCAATCACATTCCATGGCTAGCTGAATCCTCGGGTACCGTCCATACTAACATCAATCCAGGGGGAGTCTTGTTTTACAGTTATGCCTTCGATTTAAGCGTGGAACTGGGCATTCCAATTACAGGCCCCTTTCTTGTGAATGACAATGAATAAACACATGTCAAGGATAACACGCCTAACATGGAAGATATCAATAGCCCCCTGTCACCACATGAGCGGTTCGGGCAAGCAAAACAGAATAATTCTTGAAGGTTTAGAGAATGGCACATGCAAATTTACTTGGAACGGCAGGTAGATACCGCAAATAGGTAGGTATGGTGGACTCTCATGGAAAAACTTTTGGGTTTATGGAAGTGGATGCACAAGCAGTATTCCGCTTAGTACAAGTGAAGGCTATCAAAAGACTAGGAAGCGACCAACTAGAGAGCGACAACAGTCATCAAGATGCAATGAGTTTGACTAACATGGAATGCAAGCATGAACAGGATATAAATCACCATGAACATGAACATCATAGATGCTATGTTGATTTTGTTTCAACTACATGCATGAACATGCGCCAAGTCAAGCCACTTGAATCATTCAAAGGAGAATACCATCCTATCATACTACATCATAGTCATCTCAAAATCTATGTTGGCATTCAAGACAAACCATTATAAGCTCCTAGCTAAATAAGCATGGCATCAGAAACTATGATCTCTAAGTTGTCATTGCAAACATGGTGCTCTCACAACAATGCTGAATCTGGGATGACAAGCAAGTCATATTTACAAAAACAAAATAGATAGAATCCATACCAGCTTTTCCAGTCTCAGTCACTTCATCATATATCATCATTATTGCCTTTCACTTGCATGATCGAACTATGTGAACAATAATACGCGTGCTCGTGCAATGGACTAAGCTGAATCTGCAGGCAAACACAAAGGAGAAGACAAAGTAATATGGCTCTTTGAAAGCTAAACATGTATGCATGCAAGAGCCACTAAACATTGTAAACAATATCTTCTACCGTGACCCAAAGAAAAAAAGAAGACTATTTACACGGGAAAGCTCCCAACAAGCAAAAAGAAGAAAGGAAAATCTTTTTGGGTTTTCTCAAAAGGACACAAAACAAGAAAACAAGAAAACAAAAATAAACTAGCATGGAGAATACAGTGGCAAAGTGTGAACACCGACGAACAAAGTAAAAGCATAAGCATGAATGTAAGGTCGGTGAGAACACGTACTCCCCCAAGCTTAGGCTTTTGGCCTAGCTTGGTCTACTCCCAAGGACGGTCCCGGCGAAACCCAAAATCATAATTGGGGTTATATGGGAGCGCTGCAGCCACTGCCTGAATAGTTGCCTCACGGAGACGAGCAGCCGTCGCCTCCTTCTCATACTCCTCTGCCTCTCCTATGGTTATGTAGTATCTCCGTTTAACCTGAAAGTCAAAGAAAGCAGGAGCAGGAAGGGTAATATGGAAGACACGCTGCCGGTTAAATATCAATCGGTATAGGAGGGATTCATCATCCCTCTCAAGAAACTGGTAGCGTGTCAAAGCGACGCGGTCAAGGAAAGTTGTATGGAGTGGGGGATCTCCTACGCGGATGGGTACTCCAAGAAAATTTGCTATGCGAGTAGCATAGATGCCGCCAAAGAAATCTCCCTCAATAGCGTTCTTATTCAGCCTCCTTGCTATAATAGCTCCCATGTTGAAGTTTTGTCACCCGTAACTGCGCTCTTAAGGATACTAAGGTCGGAAGCGCGTAGGTGACAATGTTCAACCGTACTGTTAATGCATCTACCTATGAAGAGGGCAAAGTAGTGCAAGGCAGGGAAATGAATGCTTCCTAAGGTAGCTTGTGTGATGTCTCTAGTTTTTCCAACAGATATACTAGATAAAAAATCTCTGACCGAAGATTTAGCAAGATCTTTAAGATTACCCCCATTGGGTATTTTGCAAATCCTATTAAAATCCTCCAAATCCATGGCATAGGATTTATCATACAAATCAAACAGTATGGATGAGTCACGGCCAATTGAAAATTTAAATCTACGCACAGAAGAGGCAATGAGCATAGCATACTGTTCACATTTATCTCAGAGGAATTCTTCTAACCCGGCATTGCGGACAAGTGTATCAAACTCATCCTTGAAGCCTGCTTCGATCATGAATTCATCGGAAGGCCATTCACATGGTTGTACCGGTGCGTCCCTTAGTTGATGAGGATCGGGCTCCCGAATAGAAAGATGGGGACCCTTCTTTCTCGAGGAACCACCATGAAACTTCCTCCTGAACATAATTTCTTTTTGCTGAAATTTCGAAGTCCAAGAGAAAAGTGAATAAAGACCAACCACACCTTGTAGCAACTACTCCTACTAGTTCCTAGAGATCGTATCACGCGCTAAAACTACTGGGGACCAGCTAAAATCAACATTTCAAGCTCAAGAATAGGGTCACCAAGGTAGCAAGAATACGCGAAGGATAAAGCACTAGAGGAAAGACTAATTGGACCAATGGAGGAGTCACTTACCAAGGAGTATTTTCCCCAAAGCGGTTCGGAGAATGATGCTTTGAGCAAGGAGATCGAAAATCACTGCCAAATGAGCAAGAACACGGGTTTGAGCTGCGAAAGGATTTTTTTTTTGGAGGAAGAAGAAGAGGATGGGAGCTGGAATGAGTGGAGGGGGGCTGTGGGCCCCACAAGATTGCTTGCCGCGGCCAGGGGGTGGCCGCGGTGACAGGGCTTGTGGCCCACTGGGGTGGCCCCCAGACCAGCTCTCAGTCCCAGTATTTTTCAAATATTCCAGAAAAAACATACTAGATTTTTAGGACCATCGGAGAACTTTTATTTTCGGGGTATTTTTCTCCGGGATGCAAAAAACAGAAAATAGGGAAAACTAAACTAAACCTATCATTTTTCTTCTAAGCAACAGAAAGTGAAAGCTTAAAACAGAGGTATGTGACTCTTTGATTCATCCATTTCATGGTCATCGAAAGAAATCCGTCAATGGGGTTGATCAAATCCTTATGACAAAACTTTCTCAAATCGCAAAAGAGAACGGAGAATTTTCGAATAGCCACTAAGTCACCTCAATGGGGATATGAATCTCCCCAACAAGCAAATCATACTTCATCTTGACACGAGGAATAGGGCATTCAAAGCTCCCGGTAAGAATCGATGAAGTTTTTTCGATAGCATTGATGCAATGTACTTGATATCGTTTCTTTGGAAAGTGCACGGTATGCTCATTACCGTTGACATGGAAAGTGACATTACCTTTATTGCAATCTATAACAGCCCCTGCAGTGTTTAAAAAGGGTCTTCCAAGGATGACAGCCATGGCATCGTCCTCGGGAATATCCAAGATAACAAAGTCTATTAAGATAGTTGTGTTAGCAACCACAACAGGCACATCCTCGCAAATGCCGACAGGGAAAGCAGTTGATTTGTCGACCATTTGCAGAGAAATTTTAGTGGGTGTCAACTTATCCAGTTCAAGTCTACGATAAAGAGATAGAGGCATAACACTAACACCGGCTCCAAGGTCACATAAGGTAGTTCTTACGTAGTTTCCTTTAATGGAGCAAGGTATAGTGGACACTCCGGGATCACCAAGTTTCTTAGGAGTTCCACCTTTGAAAGTGTAATTGGCAAGCATGGTGGAGATCTCAAGATATGGTATCTTCCGTGTGTTGGTCACGATATCTTTCATGTACTTGGCATATGGAGACATTTTGAGCATATCAACTAACCGCATTTGCAGAAAGACGGGTCTTATCATTTCAATAAAGCGCTCAAAATCCTCATGATCCTTTTTCTTGGATGTCTTAGGAGGAAAGGGCATTGGTCTTTGAACCCATGGCTCTCTTTCTTTACCATGCTTCCTAGCAGTGAAGTCATTCTTATCATATCTCTTAGGTTGTGGGTTAGCAGGATTAACCGTAGGTTGAATCTCCACATCCTTATCATTGCTAGGTTGAGCATCATTATGAACATCACTGTCCATATTATCAACAGGTTCATGTTCATCATCAGATTGTGTTTCTGCATGAGATGCAGAAATATCATTTGGTTCTTCAGGTGTGACAGTAGTTGGTGAACTAACATGCAGGTTTCTATCACCCTTCTTCTTCTCCTTAGGATGACTGGGTGTATCAGCATTAATTCCTTGAGAATATTGATGAATTCTCTTAGGATGACCCTCAGGATACAAAGGTTCCTGAGTCATTTTGCCTCCTCTAGTAATGACTCTGACAGAGTTGTCATTTAATTCATTGAGTAGGTCATTGTTTGCTTTAAGTACTTGTTCTACGTGAGTAGTAATCATAGAGGCATGTTTACTCAGAAGCTTTAGATCATTGATATTTCTATCTACACAAGCACTTAAATGACTAAGCATACGAGTACTTTGTTCCTAATGTGTGGTAACATAATCATTGAAACTTTGTTGTTTGGCAACAAAGTTGTCAAATTCATCAAAGCATAGGCTAGCAGGTTTATCAAAAGGAATATCACTCTCATCAAACCTACGCAGAGAATTTACTTCTTGCATAGATTTCTTGGCTTCTTGCATATCTTCGGGACTGAGGAATAGAATACCTCTTTTCTTCAGATTTGGCTTAGGAGGTGGTTCGGGAATAGTCCAAGCATTATCGTTGATCAAGATGTTATTCACTAGAGTCTCGGCTTGTTCTACAGATGGTTCCCTAAAAACACAACTGGCACAACTATCTAGATGCTCTCTAGAAGCATCGGTAAGTCCGTTATAGAAGATATCAAGTATCTCGTTCTTCTTAAGAGGGTGATCAGGCAAAGCATTCTGTAGCTGGACGAGCCTCCCCCAAGCTTGTGGGAGACTCTCTTCTTTGAGTTGAGCAAAGTTGTATATTTCCTGCAAGGCGGCTTGCTTCTTATGGGCAGGGAAATATTTCTCACAGAAGTAATAGACCATATCCTGGGGACTACTCACACATCCAGGAGCAAGATAAGCGAACCAGGCTTTAGCGTCATCCTTTAGAGAGAAAGGAAACAACTTAAGAATATAGTAGTGGCGGATCTTCTCCTCACTAGTGAAAAGGGTGGCTATATCGTGTAGTTTGGTAAGATGGGCTACGACCGTCTCAGACTCATAACCGTGGAAAGGATCAGATTCGACTAGAGAGATTATCTCAGGGTCGACAGAGAATTCATAATCCTTATCGGTGATAAAGATAGGTGAAGTGCCAAGCTTTGGGTCGTATTTCATCCTAGCTTTCAGAGATTTTTCCTTCCACTTGAGAAGTAATTTATCAGCGTCATAGGCATCCTTACACGCAAGAAAAATCCTCAGCTATCTCTCCCTCCATAACGTAACCCTCAGGTATATCAGGCAATTCATATCTAGGAGAGCTAGATCTAGCAGGAGCAAAAGAAGGTTCTATCTCAACAGTATCGGCAGTTTCAAAAGCATCACGAGCATTGGCAGTAACTCTAGCAATATGAGCATCAAGGAATACCCCTAGTGGCACATCAGGGAAAGTAGTATATCTAGTAGTATCAAGCATAACATCATCAGGAAAAATAGCATCTCTAGCTTCATCAGGCAAAGCAGTATCAAGCATAGCATCTGTAGCAGTATCAGGCATAGCATCTCTAGTAGTATCAGGCATAGCATCTCTAGCAGTATCAGGCATAGCATCTTTAGCAGTATCAGGCATAGTAACATCAAGCATAGTAGCATCATAAGCATCATCAAGCACAAGCGACATATCAAGATTTCTAGCAGGAGGTGAAGTCGCAAACTTACTCATAACTGAAGGTGAATCAAGTCCAGAGCTAGATGGCAGTTCCTTACCTCCCCTCGTGGTTGAGAGCAATACTTTGGTTTTCAGATCTTTCAGATTCTTCATAGTGATCAGCAGATATAAATCCCAAGTGACTCAAAGAATATAGCAATTGCCTCCCCGGCAACGGCGCCAGAAAAATGCTGCTAGCAGTCCCCGACAACGACACTAGAAGAATGTTATTGATGAGTCACTGACTTGATGCCTTCGTGACAACAGAGCTAGAACTGCTCCCAGTTGCTCAACAATTAGCAATTGTCTTGCAATGGCCCACCAGCGCGTGGGTTCGCGGCAGTTTTCGAGGGTAGATTATTCGACCCAAATTTGTTGGTATGCCAGTCAGGAGGTGAGAGAATACTCTCGAGTATTAGCAGCTGAATGTGTCGGATTCAACCACACCTGAAAGATTAGTATCTGCAAGCAAAGTATCAGCAGCAAAGTAGGATGATAACAACGGTGTGAGAAATGATCTGTTGACGGCAGACTATTCCTAACTGTCGTATCAATGGCTCCAGAAGTTGCCCATTGACGGAAATTGTCCTTTCCCGTCAACGACGAGCGAACCAGAATTGTAGCAGGTAGTAGCAGTGTAACAAGTAACAGCAGTTGCAAGGAACAACAGCAGTGACAGCAGTAGCAAGTAGCAAAAGTAGCAAGTAGCAGCAGTAGCAAGCGACAGTAGTAACAACAGTAGCAAGTAGCAACAGTAGTAACAGCAGCAGAGCAAGACAAGTAACAGCAGTAACAGCAGCAGAGCAAAACAAGTAACAACAGCTGTGGGACAAACTCGTCGGCAATGGGTCGGTGATTCGTTTGGATGATATTCATCATGCAACAAATATAACACGGTGAGATATGTGGCTAGCTCCCGTTCGTCAATGTGATGTAGGCATGCATTCCGTGTGTAGTCATACGTGCTTAGGGAAAAGAACTTGCATGACATCTATTGTCCATCGCTCCCGTGGCAGCAGGGTCCAAAAGGATACTACGGGATATTAAGGTTCTCCTTTTAATAAAGAACCGGAACAACGCATTAGCACTTGGTGAACACATGAACTCCTCAAACTATGGTCATCACCGGGAGTGGTTCCGGTTATTGTCACTCTAGGGTTGCCGGGTCATAACACATAGTAGGTAACTATATCTTGCAAGACTGGATCTAAAACGCACATATATTGGTCACATCATAATAATTTCAGATCTGAAATCATGGCACTCGGGCCCTACTGACAAGCATTAAGCATGGGAAAGTAGTAGCAACATCAATCTCAGAACATAGTGGATACTAGGGATCAATCCCCGTCAAAACTAACTCGATTACATGATAGATCTCATCCTACTCATCACCGCCCAGCGAGCCTACGAATAGATTACTCACGAACGATGAAGAGCTTCATGGAATTGGAGAGGGAAGAAGGTTGATGATGACGATGGCGACGATTTCCCCTCTCCGGAGCCCAAAACGGACTCCACATTTGTCCTCCGGATGAAGAACGAGATGTGGTGGCGCCTCCGTATCGCAAACGCGGCGAAATCTTCTCTTCTGATTTTTTTCGGGACGAAAGTGAATTTATAGAGCTGAGTTTGGGGGCGGCAGAGCCACGTGGGCCCCACAAGCTTGGTTGCCGCGGCCAGGGGGGTGGCCGCGGCAACAGGGCTTGTGGCCCACTGGCCATGCCCTCCGGTGGATCTTTGCGCAGGTATTTTTCATATTTTCCACAAAAATTCTCCATAAATTTTTAGGACGTTCCGAGAACTTTCATTTCTGCACAAGAACAACACCATGGCAATTCTGCTGAAAACAGCGTCAGTCCTGGTTAGTTCCATTCAAATCATGCAAATTAGAGTCCAAAACAAGGGCAAAAGAGTTTGGAAAAGTAGATACGACGGAGACGTATCAAGTAACACTTCAACTCATACATTGTTTAATTTCCATTTGTGCTTACCGAAGGATGAATGGTATGATCCCATGGGTTCTTTTAAAATATTCCTTTTTTATGAACTTGATGCTTGCTATGCTTGTGGGCATTCAGAGAGTCCGGGATTAAGGGGTCATCGGGCCGCCTGTCTATATCTACTGGACGGACTCCTGGGCCACTTTGGGTAGCCGAAGATACATACGAGGAAGATTCCACAAGACTTTGTGATCAAGATAAGGACTCCTCTACACCGACGTAGACGACTAGGACTCTTGTTATCCTAGATTTATGGTGCATTATATAAACCGAGACCAGGCTAGTCGATAGACAATGTTATATGATCATAAGTAAGATCATTACTCCTAGGTTTTAGACAACAACATACGATCTCGAGGTAGACCAACTCTATACTCAGTACTCCATCATCAATATAAACAAGAGCAGGACGTAGGATTTTATATCCGTCAAGAAGGCCTGAACCTGGGTAAACATTATCTCCTTTGTCTCCTGTTGATCGTCGATCCAAGGTCCATAGTTCAGGAACCCCTATCCTAGATCTGTTGGTTTTGATAACGATAAAGCTGCTTTTATTGAGAGTTCCGCTCTGAGATCGCCAAAGGATTGATGGCTTGTGTGTAAATTGTCGTTCCCTCTTCCTCGAGCGCCGCTTTAATGATTGCATTGGTAGAATTGTGAGGAATTGAGTCAAAAACTACCGTGCAAAATTTTGTCATGTTCCGATGGAGGAATCTCCCGCAATCTGTGATATACCGGTGTCGTGTCATATCTGGACAGGAATCTGAACATGTTTAGGGAGAGGAGTCTAGCGTCCAGCTCGAACATAGTTCAGAAGATCCCACCGTTCATTAAATGCGGAATTCCTATATCGATCACCCATCAATAGTTTTAGCTCGATCCAAGCGTCCAAACTCCGGGATAAGTCCGATGAGTAAAATGAATTTTGGATTTTGGATCACCCCTCGATAAAAGCATTTGTAGTCAATATGTGAGTGTTGCCTTCCGTGATCATCATTATAAAGCCATAAATATGCATCAATTTGACTTAAGACTTTAGCCAAGTTGGATTTCCTGGCTCCTGTGCTTACCACCTACGTTCTCGATTGTTCAGCTAGGGGGTAAAGCGAGCACCTGCTTCGGCATCGCCGCATCGTCGCATTCTTTAAACCAATGTTTAACACGCCGAACTGCTTCAACACATCTGCTGGCATGGGGGCTCCAAGGTCACCATACCAACCTACTCTGTCACCTCGGCTAGATCGGGGGCTTCGCCGTCTCTTCATCAACCATATGCGGGGACTTCGGCCTCTCCGGCCGACCAGCTTCATCATGCTAGCTGAACCGGGGGCTTCACCTCGCCACATCGGCCTCACGCGAGGCCACATCTTGATCATTTATTTATCTCACATAAATAATTATATAAATAATATTTATTTATTCATTTTTATTATTATTTGGCTTGTGCCCTTTCTTGCTTGCAGTGATCGGCCGCAACCATGACATGCCGCCACCTCAGCAAATCAATGTCGTCGTCCCGCCTGTGTCGATCAACTAGTGCTTTCATCTCGGTGTGTGTCATTGTGGCAACATCTTCGTGTAGCCACTCAGTCGGCCTGACCACTGCGTTGAGGCCATATTTTTTAATCTTCACTCACTTAAATTAATTATGTAGAAGAATTTCTTTATTACATTTATTTGTTATTACTCTTGGCACACACTATATTGTGTGCATAGGTTATTGACCTTGACTACATCATGCGGTCACCTCGGCATGACCGACATCGTCATCTCGCCTTCATCAACCAAATTGCGTCGTCGACATGGTCGACTAACATGCGGGCTTCACCGTCACATTGCTAGACTACTCTGTCTCCTCGACTGGACCAAGGGTCTCGCCTCGGCCCTTCCCAAGTGTTGTGTTGTCACTTAGTCAAGCCGATCTCTTTGTCGGCTACCTCGTGACCAACTTGGGGGCTGGGAGATCGGCTTGCTACAAGCTCGGCCCAGGTCATCAACACCAAGCACATTAACCAGCTAAGTCACTTTCATGGTCAACCTTTTTTTCACTTTTAAATTTTTGTGCGGTTCAACCAACCATTATATTTGTGTTAACAAAAAAAATTGTTTGTTGAAAACTTAGCTTGTTAAAAGAGTTGTTTGTTAAAAACACTTCCTTTACCCATGTTAAACGGGGTCTCTTAAATTTATTTGAGTAGATTTATACTATGTGTTTGCTTCTTGATCGTTGCAAAGTCTTTTTCTACCCCTCCTTTCTTGACTCGAGTGTGTGGTCAATAGCCGGATAGCCTGGTTTCTTTCTATAGCCGCTCGAGTTTAGTTTGCTAAACTAGTCTCGGAGAAGCACTACGCTTCGGGATATGGAGTCTGAAGCAAAAGGCTAACCGGCTTGAAATCTTGATATCGGATGTGTCATGTTAAAGAACCATGAAAGAACAAATTAATTTTAAGAATAATTTTCAGATTGGCACCAAGAAATTTGATCTATTTTGTACATCAATTTTTTTACATAAGTTCCTTTTGTCTTTTCGAGCTTATGGAACTTTTAAGCTATTTGTATGTTTTTCTATTAAGAGGCGGGACATCCTCATGACCGAGGTGTCCTGCTTAATAATTTAGCTTGGGAGATCTTTTCTGACCCACAACTCGGCATATTGCCTGCTGACCTACACCTCGGCATTCGCAAAATGCACATGACATATGGCCTAGTTCCTGAGGAGATTCGATCCTCGGGTTGGTCGGCCGCAGCGAACCTGATTATCGGGTGATACAGTGTGTCTCCAGCATAACTCTCGTAATACAACACCGGATGTCTTTAAAGTATCGGCAATATCAACGGGGGATTGCGAGTAGAGCCGACCCACCAAAAGCCATGGTACTCCAAGGAGTCCTCGGCAAAACGTTCTCGGATATTGCTTTGTATGTATCAGTTTTGAATTGCACCTTCGGTCAATAGTTGGGTTGCCCGGCTCCTGTGGTTGCCTCCTAGGGAGAACCACTGTGATTATACTTTCGATCTAACTCGTCAAGTACCTTAGTGGAGAAAGCCAAAAACTGACTGTCACCATGAGCACAAAGCTGGTCAGCGATCCGATGACTCTATCAAACTATAGACCGATAGAGGTTACCCCGTAGGCCTTTTATAGAATTGGTCGAATTGTTAATGGCTTGACATCGGCTGATGCCGAACACTAACTGGCCTTCCAAACTTTAAGCTGCTATGACTAAGTGAAAGTTATAAAAACCTAGATATCTGATTGCCTCGTTTCCGCTAACACAACCATCTTTGGGCACAAAGACATTGTCTAAGGGTTGTCTTATTAGTGCGGAAACACCATGTGTAGTATCTACAAAGGGGTGGAAGTTGACGATGGGCCACTTTGAAATTATAAACACTCGCAATAAAGCCAAAATAGCATACAACATAAAAGCATTCGTAGTCAATATGTGAGTGCTGCCTTCCGTGATCATCCTTATAAAACCATAAATATACATCAAATTGACTTAAGGCTTTAGTCAAGCTGGGTTTCCTGGCGCCTGTGCTTACCCCCTACTTTCCCGATTGTTTAGCTAGGGGGTAAAGGGAGCACCTCTGTGATTGTTACCTTTGGGTCATCTAGTTCAGTACGTCGGAATGGGTTATGCCAAAAGCTAGCCATCTTAATAATATAATAGGTCGGCAACGACGGAAGTGAAAATTTTGGTTCATTAAATACCAAAGAGTTTGGGAACATTCCCCAAACTAAATTCTCAATTTTTTTCTCCCACATTGATCGGAGTTGAGGTTTAATGATCATGGTCAACATGATACTCTAGGAAAAGGAACTTATAAATGAACCATTTTTCCTAGAAGACGTTTCTTATGTTAAATAATAATATAACATATCTCTCAGCGTAACTTTGTTTATAAAACCGTATGGTCGGCTTACTTTGTTTGTCGTAAATATTTTCCCTTATAAAGGATTTATAAAGTAGGACAAACATTCCTCGACTATTGGCCGAGGAGGTTGAAGTCGAAGGTTGGTCAACAAAGTCTTGTACAATGCGGATCCGAGCATTAATAATGTAAAGTACTTGGTTACATAGAATCATTAAACAAGACTTGTATCAAATGTAACAAAGTTTGTGCCAAACAAATATTGATCCTTAATTCGACCACCTATGCCAAAATTATGGCTCTAGGTCTACTGTATTGCTTGTTCAATGCAGCACATTTAAAGTGCAATTCGGTTTCCGCGGAGATTCAATCCTCAGGTTGGTCAGTCGCACCCAAGCTTATTCTCACGAACTACAGTGCATCGCGTTTTAGTCCCTAAAGTATGTTGTCGAGTAAGAGTTTGATCCTCAGGGCGATTTTGCAAATCGACTCAAGTCTCGGGAGCTACTGGGATCAACGGTTTTATTTTTATTGTTCTGGTGCATCTCGGGTTTTAGACCGACACACACCTTGAGGGCTACTTGTTATACAACTCCGTAGTAAATAAATTACACCAATCGGAAATAAATTCCCGAAAAAACAGCCTCATATCGAGGTGGTGCACCACCTCGGAAGTTGTCCAACATAAAGTTCGGATGCGAATGGCTAGCTCCATAAAATAATATGCTGGCATTTAAGTTCGGATGAATTCCTTCAAATTTCCAAAGACCGAGGTAATATATGACACCTCGGATGCTGACCAGCATTGGAGCTTGCCTACAAAAAGACACCTCGGATGTAGTTCAACGTTGAAGCACAGACACAAGAGAACACCATCGCACGGGAAAACCCAAGGTATAATGTGGCATTAATAAAGTCTGATTACTTAAAGGGGCCCCTCGGATGCCCGACGTGTGAACTCTTTGGATTCACCTTGGCGATCTTCAAGAATAGTGACGGGAAGATATGTGATGTCTACTACACACTTTGTTCTTGTAGACTATGTTGGGCCTCGAAGCACAGAGTTTTTTAGGACAGTAGCAATTTTCCCTCAAGTAGATGACCTAAGGTTTATCAATCCGTTGGAGGTGTAGGTTGAATATGGTTTCTCTCAAACAACCCTCCAATCAAATACAATAAATCTCTTGTGTCCCCAACACACACAATACAATGGAAAATTGTATAGGTGCACTAGTTCGGTGAAGAGATGGTGATACAAGTGTAGTAATGATAGTAGATATTTATTTTTGTAATATGAAAATATAAAAACAGCAAGGTAGCAACTAACAAAAGAGAGCACAAACATTATTGCAATGCTTGAAACCAAGGCCTACGGTCCATACTATCGCTAGTGCAATCTCACAACAATGCTAATATAATTGGATCACCTAACCATCCCTCAACGTGCAACGAAGAATCACTCCAAAGTTCTTATCTGGCGGAGACCATAAGAAGAAATTTTTTATAGGGTACAAAGCCACCTTAAGACTATCCTTTCCGATCAATCTATCCAAGAATTCGTACCAAGATAATAAGATATCCTTTTCGATCGATCTATTCAAGATTTCGTACTAAAATAACACCATATGATACACATCAACCAACTCTAATGTCACATAGATACTCCAATGTCACCACAAGTATCCATGAGTTAATTATACGATATGCAACAAACAATTTCAGATTCATAATACTCAACCAACACAAAGACCTCAAAGAGTGCCCCAAGATTTCTACCAGAGAAAGTAGAACAACAACATGCATCAACCCGTATGCATAGATTACCCCAATGTCACCTCGGGAATCCATAAGTTGAGTGCCAAAATGCACATCATTTGAATCAATATGATACCCTATTTTCACCACGAGTATTCATAGCAAGACACACATCAAGTGTTCTCGAATCCATGAAAGTATTCAATCCGATAAGAAATCTCAAAGGCAAAACCCAATTCATCACAACAAGATAGAGAGGGGAAAACACCATATGATCCGACTATATTAACAAGGATCGTGATGCATCAAGACCGTGCCATCTCAAGAACACGAGAGAGAGATTGTACACATAACTACTGGTACAAACCGTCAGCCCCGAGGGTAGACTACTCCCTCCTCGTCATAGCCTTCACCGGGATGATAAAGATGGCCACCGAAGATGATCTACCCTCTCCGGCAGGTTACTGTTTTCTCTCTAGGGTTATTTCTGATGGTTTCTATATTTATAGTAATTTTTGGCATTGGTTTCATGAAAATATGGGCCTCAAGGTGAGCACAAGCCACCGGGGCAAACCGGGCCCCTCTAGCGCGTCATGGTGGGTAGTGCCCTCCTCATGTATCTTCTGGCCCTCCCAAGAAACTTCGAGGGTCTCTTTTCTTAAAAAACGTCAAAAAGTTTGGGCGATTTCAAGAACTTTCATTTTTTGCACAAAAACAACACCACGGTAGTTCTGCTGAAAACAACATCAGTCCAGGTTAGTTCTAAATAAATCATGCAAAGTGCATCAAAACCATATAAAAGTATTGTAAACATAGGTGAATATGGCATGAATACTTCATAAATTATCGATATGTTGGAGACGTATCAGCATCCCCAAGCTTAATTCCAACTCGTCCTCGAGTAGGTAAATGATAAAAGAAATAATTTATGAAGTATGAATGCAAGCAAAGTCTATCAGTTTGATCAATGATAACTTCAACCACTTTTCCTAGCATCATAACAGAAACTCTTTCTAATAAAACTCATCATGATAAAGTAGCAACCAATTCACATGTGATGGTTCAAACAATGAATTCTCATGAAACTCAACAACTTGTAGTCTTAGTCACCAAACAATTGCAATCCAATTTATTCAACAGAGTCTAAGAAAGAGCTCCATGTACTCAATCATCATATAGTCTTCCATGATTGCTAGTACTCAAAGAATATTCTTAGAACAAATGGCATTCATCAAACATAGATAAAGATAGGGGCTTAGTATTTCGCCTCCAACTCATTTATCATAGAGATAATTGTCAACAATAATAAATCATCATCAAATATATTTGACTAGTCATATGTCCCTAGATCTTTTCCCACCACATGATGCTTGCCAAATAGAGAATACTTGAGGTTGAAATTAGAATGCAACCTATTGACTCTTGCATACAAGTAAATACTGAAAAGTAAACAGTAGGCCCTTCGTAGATGGAAGCAGAGGTTGTCATGCGCGTTTTATTTTTGGATGCGCAATCTCTTAATGCAAAAGAACGTAACGTTATATTGCCCCTTATGGTAGCAACATTTATTATGCAGTCCGTCGCTTTTATTACTTTGCCATCACAAGTTTGTACAACGCTTATTTTCCCTTACACTAAATGATCAAACATATTTAGGAGCAATTTCTATTGCTTTATGCACCGATGATAACTTACTTGAAGGATCTTATTCAATCCCTAGGTAGGTACGGTGGACACTCATGGCAAGAAACTAGGTTCAGTGGGTTTTTGGATGCACAAGTAGTGTCTCTACTTAGTATGAATTTTTGGCTACCAAGAGGTTCTAAACAAGAACCACATGTTGGAGGATCCATAACAATATAACTTCTATGCAAATATACACAACCATAACTCATTATGTTGTCTTCCTTGTCCAACTTCAACTACTTTCTCAAGTTTGAAAATAATTAATGGGTATTCACTATCATAGAAGATGTCCAAGATAATATATTTGTATGTGAAAGTTCTCTTCCTTATACTAATCATTCATGAATTGCTTGTATGAACAATATTGTGATTGTCAAGCTTCAAAAGATATCACATTCTAAATCCAAAGTTAAGCTACTTCTATGCATGATATGAACATATAATTTCAACATCATGGTATTCAATTCATTCAACAATTTACTGAGGGGATATAAGTGAATCTCAAGAGTAAACATAAAACTACTGTTTAAAAGATATAAGTGAAGATCAATGAGTAGTCAAGCAATTAACTATCTATGTGAGGACTCCCTCTCTCAATAAATATTTTCAGATATGAAGATTTTATTTCAAAAAGAAATCTAAATAAAAAATGCACTCCAAGAATAGCACATATCATGTGGACAAATAGAAATTTAGGCTCAACATATGCTAACGATAGTTGTTGATGAAGAGAGGTGGGATGCATAGCATCCCCAAGCTTCGATGGTTGAGACTTCTTGAAATATTTACTTCGGGTGCCTTGGGCATCCCCAAGCTTGAGATATTGTGTCTCGTTCAATCCTCTCATGTCACGATTTCACCTATTCTCAAAAACTTCATCCACACAAAGCTTGAAAACAACTCGTGAGATAGGTTAGTACACATAGGAATAATAAACACTTCATGTAGTGCCAAGACAAGTTTCCTAATAATTTTCAAACATTAGGTATTGCATACTATCATTTCCACAATTTATATCTACCAATATAAGTCATGGAAAGTATAGGATAAGTAGATAATGAAACTATGACAGCAATCTGTACCAATTTATATATAAAGTGTGCTTACGTAACTCACAAAATTATGAAAATTTAGGAAGTGATAAATAATTTATATTACACACTTTGTAAAACTTTCCACGTTCCAGTAAAATATGAAAATTCAAAGACTAGAACAAAAGTTTATGTTTTTGCATAGCACATATCAAACATGTAACTCAAGCATCGTAAGAGGCAACTCTTGGAACTTTTTATTGGAAAACAAGATTACAAATAACATATAACATAGAACAACAAAATAAAATTACACTCCAATCAAAACACATATCATGTGACGAATAAACATATATCTCCAAGTAAGATATACCGATAATGTTGGAGACGAAAGAGGGGATGCCTTCCTGGGCATCTCCAAGCTTAGAAGCTTGAGTATTCCTTGGATATTAACTTGGGGTGCCTTAGGCATCTCCAAGGTTAGGTTCTTGCTTCTCCTTATTCTCCTCATATTGGTAGCTCAACCAAAACTTGAAAACTTCAATCACACCAAAACTTAACGGAACTTCGTGAGATTGGTTAGTATGATAAATATAGATAATTCTCCTCGGTACTACCAAGAAAAGATTAATATTTTTTATAACATAATACCTACTGTATTCTATCATTCTCATAATTTATATTACTCAATATAAGTTATGGAAACGCTAAAACAAGCAAAATATGCACGAAAACAGAATCTGTCAAAAATAGAACAGTTTGTGAAGATCTACATTAAAACCATACTTCCGTGAATCTAAAAATTCTGAACAATTAGTAAAGAATAGATAATTTGCACAAAAAACTCTGGTAACATTTAATATTTTGTTGATGCTCCAGTAAAATCAAAGGAATTCTGCATTGGACGTAAAGTTTATGTTTTTATAAAGATTCAAACAAGCAAGTATCCACACTATCCCAAAGGATTTACTAGGCACTTTATTGAATAAAAGCTACAAAACATGATTAATACAGTAGATTAATCGTGTGAACACTCAAAAACATAAAGTATAAATATAGAGTTATCTCCCAACAAGTGCTTTTGTTTAATGCCTTCTTAGCTAGGCATGATGATTACAATGATGCTCACATAAAAAGTAGTAACTGAAACATGCAAGAGAGCATCATGAATGACATGGCAAGAACATTTAAGTCTAACCCACTTCCTATACATAGGGATTCTAAAAGAAAACAATTTATTGTAGAAAGAATCATCTTGCATAGGAAGGCAAAACAAGCATGACTTCAAAACTTTGAACACATAGGGAGGAAACTTGATATTATTGCAATTCCTACAAGCATAAGTTCCCCCCCTCATAATAATTTTCAGTAGCATCATGAATGAATTCAACAATACAACTATCACATCTAGACTCCTTTTCGATGATGGGAGCAAACTCAACAAATAACTCTCCACATAGAAAATTTATCACTCTCCACATAAGCAAACTTCTTCTCATTCATAATAGTGGGAGCAAACTCAACAAATAACTATCACGAGGTACTTGATTGACATAACCACTTCGAATATTAAAATCAAGATGACAAGTTTCACGGTTGTAATTACTCTTTATAGCATACATGTCATCACAATAATCATCATAGATAGCAAATTTGTTCTCATAATAGTCAATTGAAACCACTTCCAAAATTGTGGATTCATCACTAAATAAAGTCATGTCCTCTACAAATCCATTTTTTTCAATATTGTGAAAAGATCAACACCCTCCAAAATAGTGGGATCATTACCTAGAGTTGACACTCTTCCAAACCCACATTCATCAATATAATCATCATAACTAGGAGGCATGCTATCATCATAATAAATATCATCATCACAAGTAGGGGGACTAAAAATATCATCATCAAACCAAGCATCCCCAAGCTTGTGGCTTTGCATATCATTAGCATCATGGATATTCAGAAAATTCATACAAAAATATTCCTATCATGCTCATCATTCAACTAATTCTCATAAAGCATTTTCATAATTTCTTCCTCTACCAATACAACACAATTGTTTGGATGCTTGTTTTCACAAAAGAAGTGATAAAGATGAACAATATGAGACCACCTCAACTCCATTTTTTAATTTTCTTTTTATAAAACCAAACTAGTGAAAAATAAAGACACTAAAAGATTGAATTGCAAGATCTAAAGATATATCTTCAAGCACTCACCTCCCTGGCAATGGAGCCAGAAAAGAGCTTCATTGATGGGATGTGAGTGCTGCTTACCTAACGTCCCCATCAATGGCGCCACAAAAGAGCTTGATGTATACTACACACTTTTTTCTTGTAGACTATGTTGGGCCTCCAAGCGCAGAGTTTTGTAGGACAGTAGAAATTTTCCCTCAAGTGGATGACCTAAGATTTATCAATCCGTTGGAGGTGTAGGTTGAAGACGGTCTCTATCAAACAACCCTACAATGAAATACAAGAAATATCTTGTGTACCCAACACACCAATAAAATGGCAAATTGTATAGGTGCACTAGTTCGGTGAAGAGATGGTGATACAAGTGTAGTAATGATAGTAGATATTTATTTTTGTAATATGAAAATATAAAAACAGCAAGGTAGAAACTAACAAAAGAGAGCACAAACATTATTGCAATGCTTGAAACCAAGGCCTACGGTCCGTACTATCGCTAGTGCAATCTCTCAGCAATGCTAATATAATTGGATCACATAACCATCCCTCAACGTGCAACGAAGAATCACTCCAAAGTTCTTATCTAGCGGAGAACATAAGAAGAAATTATTTGTAGGGTACAAAACTAGCTTAAGGCTATCCTTTCCGATCAATCTATCCAAGAGTTTGTACCAAGATAATAAGTTATGCTTTCCGATTGATCTATTCAAGAGCTCATACTAAAATTAAACCATATGATACGCATCAACCAACTCTAATGTCACATAGATACTCCAATGTCACCACAAGTATCCATGAGTTAATTATACGATAGGCATCAAACAATTTCAGATTCATAATACTCAACCAATAAAAAGACCTCAAAGAGTGCCCCAAGATTTCTACCAGAGAAAGTAGGACAAGAACGTGCATCAACCCGTATGCGTAGATTACCCCGATGTCACCTCGTGAATCTGCAAGTTGAGTGGCAAAACACACATCATTTGAATCAAAATGATACCCTATTTTCATGGTGAGTATTCATAGCAAGACATACATCAAGTGTTCTCAAATCCATAAAAGTATTCAATCCCATAAGAAATCACAAAGGAACACTAAATTCATGTCAACAAGACTGAGGGGGGAAAACACCACATGATATGACTATATTAACAAGGCCCGTGATACATGACGATCGTGCCATATCAAGAACATGAGAGAGAGAATGAAAACATAGATACTCATGCAAACTGTCAGCCCCGAGGGTGGACTACTCCCTTTTCGGCATGGCCTTCGCTGGGATGATGAAGATGGCCACAGGAGATGATCTACGCTCTCCGGTAGGGTACTATTTTCTCTCCAGATTGTTTTTTCGTTGATACAGAGAACTTGTAGCGGCGGAAAATATCGTCTAGGGTTATTTCTGTTGGTTTCTATATTTACAGGAATTTTTGGTGTTGGTCTCACACGCAGATGGGCCACGAGGTGAGCACAAGCCACCGGGGCAAGCCGGGCCCCTTTGGCACACCGTGGTGGGTGGTGCCCTATTTTTGGCTCTTCTAGCCCTCCCACGAAGCTTCCGGGGTCTCTTTTCTTCCAAAAAATTCGTCAAAAAGTTTTGGGCGATTCCGAGAACTTTCATTTTCTACACGAAATCATCATCACGGTACTTCTGCTGAAAACATCGTTAGTCCGGGTTAGTTCTAAATGAATCATGCAAAGTGCATCAAAACCATATAAAAGTATTGTAAACATAGGTGAATATGGAATGAATACTTCATAAATTAACGATAAGTTGGAGACGTATGAATATGTAAAATCAATTTTCAAGGCCGACGACCAAAGACAAAGAATAGTTTGGAAGAACCGAGGAGCATCCCCAACTTGATGACCCGTCCTCTACCTATGCTTCAAAATTGGGAAGTCATCAGCGGCCGAATTAGTGTTGGCCTAACATAAATGGGGAGAAGAACTTGCCCCCCAAGCCGAAGACTTTGGGTACGAGAATCAGCTAGGAATCAACACTACGACATTGGAGGCCAAGTGGGGGGCTACTAAGGGAGTCCGGAACTAAGGGGTCCTCGGTCCGCCGGCCTATATCTACGGGCCAGAATCCTAGGACACTTCTGGTAGCCGATGACACATACGAGGTAATTTCCACAATACTTGGTGATCAAGATAAGGACTCCTCTACACCGACGTAGCCGACTAGGACTCTTGTTATCCTAGGCCTATGGTGTATTATGTAAACTGAGGATAGGATAGTCGATAGACAATCTCATATGATCATAAGTTAAGATCATCACTCCTAGGGTTTATACCACAACATACAATCTTGAGAAAGATCAACTCTGTACTCGGTACTCCATCATCAATATAAACAAGAGTAGGACGTAGGGTTTTACCTCCATCAAGAGGGACCGAACCTGGGTAAACATTATCCCCTTTGTCTCCTATTACCCATTGATCCAAGGTCCACTATTCGGGACCCCCTACCTGATATCTTCCGGTTTTGACACCGAGAGCCATGATGGCAATAACAATTATGCTTATTAAGATGAAGTTGCTATAGTTCCTTATGTTAAGCATGAAATTGTTGCTATTGCACCCACACATGATAGTCCTATTATCTTTTTGAATTCGCACAACTACACCATATCGGAGAAGTTATCACTTATTAAGGATTACATTGATGGGTTGCGATTACCATTATACATGATGATTTTGTTGAATATGATATGCATGTGTTTGCTGATCCTACTTGCAATTGTTATGAGATGAACCCAATCTTCCCCTCTTTATGTTTCCAATATGATAAAATTACAAAAAACTACTTATGTTATGTATTGTCCTTTACTTTGTGTGAATGGATTGTTATTTTATGACATGCCAATGCATAGGAAGAGAGTTAGCCTTTGTTTTCACATGATATATATTACTTGTGCTCACTACATAATTTCAAACCACTGTTATATATAATTTTGCTTTGATATACCTTGGGATCCTGGTGGAGCAATTACTTGAGCACTATATGCCTAGCTTAATTGCTTTAAAGAAATCACTGCCAGGGAGACAACCATAAAGTTTTAGAGAGTTATTTTATTGTGTTGTGTGCTTTTAAAATAATTTTAAAAAATAAAGGGGGGGACCTATAAAGCTTTCAAAAATAAAAGTGAAAGTGAGAAGGATGGGGACCGTTGAAGTCAGGCTAGCCATGAACTTTGTTCATCCCATGGAAACTTTGTAAATATTAATTACAACAAATTTTCAACAGAAATAATTATCCCCTTGTACAAATCCATAGTATTATAAAAATAATGTGCCAAGAATTACCTTGAGGATGTTTAAATTGCTTGTTTGATATGTGTTGTGTAAATCAGAAACTTTGTGTGTACTGTTGGATTTTTATCATTTTACTGGAACATCAAAAGTTTATGAAATTTTTACACAGTATAGTTATACAAATTGTGTACCACTTCCTAATGTTTTAGAAATTTTTGAGTTATAGAAGTACATGTATAATTTTTATCTTCACATATTGTCCTCTTTTTATAGATTGTTGTTATAGTTGCATTGTCTGCTTATACTTGAGTTCTTGTCTAGCCCCATTAACTTGGGAGCCATATAATTGGGATAGCATACAGTAGCTAATGTTCGGTTACAATTATACAAAAATGTTGTGGAAGGACATAATGGGATTTGATGTTATATGTATTAACCTTCCTAATAAAAGTTATGTCAAGTTTTGTGTGGATGAAGTGTTTGAAAATCGAGGAGGTATCAATATGAGAAGAATAAGGACAAACAAGAGTTCAATCTTGGGGATCCCCAAGACACCCGAAGTAGATATTCAAGGAGGCTCAAGCGTCTAAGCTTGCGGATACCCTAGAAGGCACCCCATCTTTCTTCTTCAATAATTATCTCTATATCTCATTTTTTTGTTCACATGATATTCATAAATTCTTGGAGCATCGTGCGCCTTTTATTTACCTTTTAGCAATGCACCATGATGGTATGGTAAAGTCCATATTTTATTTATAGAATGCTCTTTGCGCTTCACTTATATCTTTTGAGTATGGCTTTACAGAATGCTTCAAGTGCTTCAGTTATATCATTTGAAGTTGGATGCCTATTTCTCTACATATAAAAAGCCATTATTTATAGAATGCTCTTTTGCTTAACTTATGTTTATTAGAGAGTTGTGTTTTGTAGAAAGAATTAACTCTCATGCTTCACTTATACTTATTTAGAGAGTCATCATGAATTGGTCATTTACATGGTTAGGTATAAATCCTACATAAAACTTGTAGATCACTGAATATGATATGTTTGGTTCCGTTCAATAGTTTTGTGATATTCATATGGTAATATGTGGGGGTACTATTGAAAGATTTTGGTCTAGTAAGAATATTGATGTTATGGTTTGTGGTTCCCAAAGCATGCTCGTATAGTCTCTAGTTATGCGAGGAAGTTGGAGCACAATTTATCCTTGATTGAAATCCTTTGTGTTGTTATAATCAGGGTGCATGATGGTTAACTCCTCCCAACCTCCTCCCTAGGAGCATGCGAGTAGTACTTTGCTTCAATAAGAGCTAATAAAACCATGTAATAAGTATGTGATTTCTTTATGACTAATGTGAATCCATGTATGTACGCACTCTCACCAACTCATATTTGCTAGCCTCTTCGGTAGTGTACATTGCCCATTCTCACCTCGAGGATTGGTGCAAACTTCGCCGGTGCATCCAAACCCCACGACATGATAACCTCTATTGGACATAAGCCACCTTACATCTTCCTCAAAATAGCCACCATACCTACCTATCATGGCATTTCCATAGCCATTCCAAGATATATTGCCATTCAACTTCCACTGTCACAACATATGACAAGTACCTTCATTGTCATATTGCTTTGCATGATCATGTAGCTGACATAGTATTTGTGGCACATCCAGCATTCGTCACTATCATACATATTATTCTAGAGAAATACACATCCTGGTTTACTTCTAGATGCATTCATATAGAGTCATATTGTTTAGTAGTTTTTCATATCGAGTTGTAAGTAAATAGAAGTGTGATGCCATCCATTATTTAGGGCATTGTATCGGTGAGGAAAGGATGATGGAGACAATGACTCCCCCATAGTCGGGATGAGATTCCGGACAAAAAATAAAAGAGAAAAAGAGAAAAATAAAAATAAAAAAGAATAAAAAGATAAAAATAAAAAAGAGAGAAAAGAGAGAAGTGACACTACTACTACCTCTTTTTCCACACTTGTGCCTCAAAGTGGCACCATGTTTTTCATATAAAGAGCCTCTTGTTTTGTCACTTTTATATGGTAGTAGGAATTTTTCATTACAGAACTTGGCTTATATATTTCGATGATGGGCTTTCTCAAATGCTCGGGGTCTTCATTAGCAAGCAAGTTGGATGCACACCCACTTAGGTTCAGTCAAGCTTTAATACACTGATAGCTCTAGTGCATCCGTTGCATGGCAATCCCTAATCCTCGCATTGATATCTATTGATGGGCATGCCCACAACCCATTGATACGCCGAGTTGATGTGAGACTTTCTTCTCCACTTTTACACCTTTGAAACCTACGACCATATTCTATTCCACCTATATGCTATGTCCATGGTTCACGCTCAAGTATTAAGTGAATAATAAAAAGCTGAAGCACGTTAAGAAGTACGATGAAATTGCTTGGTTTGACATCGAGGTGCTTATGATTTATACTTTATGCGAGGAAGACCAAGCATGACGGGCTATATAATTTTGTAGGGATAGTGTTCTTTAGCCTTGCTATTTTGAAAGGACATGATTGTTTGTTAGTAAACCTGAGTATGGGTGTCTTTTTGTCCAATGATGGACTAGTGCCTTGAATCACTTGTCTCCTAATATTCATGCCATAATTAGATATTTGTTCAATGTTATGTTAGGTGGGATTACACATCAACAATTATCTTTTATAATTTACCAACTCGAGGACTAGCATGAATTAATCTTGTGGATGCTAATACATTTGTGTCGTATCTATAATTTTTTATTGTATCACGCCAATATTCTACAACTTTCATATACTTTTGGCAAAATTTTATATTATTTTTGGGACTAACTTACTTATCCAGTGCCTAGTGTCATTTCTTGTATTTTGTGTGTTTTTTGTTTGGTACAAAATCCATATCAAACGGAGTGCAAATGCGATAAATTTTATGGATATGTTTTTTGAATATGTGTGAATTTTGGGAAGAAGAATCAATGCAACATAGCGATCGAGGGCCCCACAAGACAACATGCACGACCAGGGGGTGGTCGCGCCCTCATAGCTTTTGGGCACTCCTTAAATCTGTTGGGGGCCTTCTTCCGCTACAAGAAAGATAATTTTCAGATAAAATCGCTCAAAATTCAGCCCGATCAGAGTTAAGGATGTCCAAATATTTAGGTAACAGTAAAGGGCCAGAAAACAACACCAAAAATAGGAGTGAAATAGAGAGAGGTATCCATTCTCGGTGGGGCTCCTGCCCTCCACCGGCCATGGCAGCCATGGAGCAGAGGGGAAATTCTCCTCCCATCTAGGGGGACCAAGGAATAAGAAGAATTAGGGGGCATCTCTCCCCCTCTCTCCCGGTGGCGCCAGAGCGCCGTCAGGGAAACCATCATGATGGTGATATGCATCAAGAACTTTGCAGTTGTCACCACCAACTCTCTCCTCCTTTATGCAGTGGTGTAACACCTCTTTCCCCATTCTAATCTCTACTTAAGCATGGTGCTTAATGCTATATATTATTATCTAATGATGTGTGTCTATCCTATGATGATTGAGTAGATTTCTTTTGTTCTACAAGTTAATTGTGGTATGGTGTGATTGATATTAGTTGTCTGTTGATATGGTGTTGTCCTAAGGTGCCTTCTGTGCCACGCACACGTGAAGCATTCCTGCTAGAAGGTGTTGCAATATTTTCATGATCCCCTTATAGTGTGTGGCTAGAGTGACAGAAGCTTACACCCGAGTAAGGGGATGGCTAAGTATGGGGGTAAAGAGGACCTGATGTTTAATGCTATGGTTGGGTCTTAACTTAATGATCTTTAGTTGTTACGGATGCTTTCTAGAGTTCCAATCATAAGTGTGTATGATCCAAGTACACAAAGTGTGTTAATGTATGCCTCTCCCTCAGTGCATATGATAAGTATCTATCGTGTTATATTCAATTGCCTATGGACAATATTTCTCTTGCATTACACAAAAAGCTTTCTCCTAAAGGACTAACTAAATTAATACGTATCTAAAGTAGCCCCTAACTTTTATTTACTTTCTCTTTATTTTCTTGCAAAACTATCAATTACGCCTACTAAGTACTTCTAGTTTCCTTCCTGCGAAGTAGTTTCATACTTGTTCTAGGTAAAGTAAGTGTTAGCGTACGCAGAGTTGTATCGGTGGTCGATACAACTTGAGAGAATATTAAATATACCTTTAGCTCCTCTTTGGGTTTGACACTCTTACTTATCAAAAAAGGCTACAAACGATCACCTACACTTGTGGGTTATCAGTATCCACATGCAAGACATGCATCAAGTGATATCAAATCCAATATTCAATCTTAACTAACAAAATTTCAAAGGGAAAGATTCAATTAATCACATCAATATAGCAAGGGAAAAACACCATATGATCAAACTACATTAACAAAGCACGTGATACATAAAGATTGTGACATCTCAAGAACACCAAGAGATAACTCAAACACATAGCTACTCGTACATACCCTCATGAGGTTGAACTACATCCTCTTCATCATGGAGACTGGCGGGATAATGAATATGTCCTCCAGTGATGATTGGACCCTCCGATAGGGTGCCGGAACAGGGATCCAGATGACTTTTCGTTGGTACATAGGCTTGTCACAGAGGAGGAGAATTTCTTGGTTAACTTCTATGGGTTTTGTGATTTATAGGATTTTTCAGAGTTGGAATCACGCGGAACGGAGCCAGTCGGTGGTCCGAGGCTATTAGGGCGTTCCCAGGGGATGGTCGTACCCTGTTGGCTTGGAAACCACATGTGCCCCCCTCCGGTGGTTCATTGTTCTAGTACTTCTTAGATGTTCCAAAATATCATCAAAAAGTTTCACGCATTTCCGAGAACTTTTATTTTCTGTATAAAAACAACACCATGGTAATTCTGCTGAAAACAACGTCAGTTCGGGTTAGTTCCAATTAAATCATATAAAGTACATCAAAACCATATAAAAATATTGCAAACATAGATAAGTATGGCATGAATACTTCATAAATTATTGATACGTTGGAGACATATCACTATGCTCCCCGTCAAAGGCGCTAGAAAAAGGTCATGATAACCCACAAGTATATATAGGGGATTGCGACAGTCTTCGAGGGTAGGATTGGACCCAAATGTATTGATTCGACGCAAGAGGTGCCAAAGAATATTTATGATCCTTAGAAGTTGAGTTGTCAGTTCAACCACACGTGGAATATAATATCTCTGCACCAAAGTGTTAAGTCACACAATAATTTGATAGTTTTAATAGTTTCATTAAGTAACAGGAACAACAACAATAGCGATTTGTGATGATTGTGACAACATCAAAAGTAGTAACTTAGCAAAGATCAATATGAGAAAAAGCATAGGCATTGGATCAGTGATGGATATTTATTTTGGATGACATTCATCATATATCATTCACAACCTAGAGCGATGCATAATAGCTCCAATTCATCAATGAATGTAGGCATGTATTCCGTATATATTCAGGCATGCCTATAATAAGAACTTGCATGACATCTTTTGTCCTACCCTCCCGTGGCAGTGCGGTCCAAAGGGAAACTAAGGGATATTAAGGCATCCTTTGAATATAGAACCAGAACAAAGCATTAACACATGGTGAATACATGAACTCCTCATACTACAATCATCACCAGAGATGATCCCAACTATTATCACTTTGGGGTCTATGGATCATGACAAATAATAGGATCCAAAACACTCTCATATTCATGTAAACATAATAGGTTCAGATCTGAAGTCATGACACTTGTGCCCTAGTGACAAACATTAAGCATGACAAAGTCATAGCAACATCAATCTTAGAAAATAGTGGATACTAGTGATGAAGCCCTAACAAATTGACTCGATTACATGACAAATCTCATCCAACTCCATCATCGTCCAACAAGCCTACAAAGAAATTACTCACTTTTGATGGTGAACATCATGGAATTGTTGATGGTGAAGAGTTGATGATGATGATGCCGATGAATCCTCTCTCTGGAGCCCCAAACTGACTACAGATCATCCCTCCCGATGAAGAACAAGAGGTGCTGACGGCTCCATCCGTAAAACGGAATGAAAGTTTCTCTTTGATTTTTTGTCTCAGTGAGATGGTACTTATGGAGTTGGAGTTAGGGAAAACGAAGGTCTATGGGACCCACGAGACTGCATGGCAGGCCCTAGGGGGTGGGCATGTCACGTGAGTTCGTGGCTCCCTTGTATCCTCCTCCGATAGTTCACTTCGCCAATATTTCTTACATATTCTGGAATATTCTTCGTAAATTTTCGACCCAAACCGAGAACTTCTATTTTTGCACAAAAACAACACCATGGTAGTTCTGCTGAAAACAACATCAATCCGGGATAGTTTCTTTCAGATCATGAAAATTAGAGTCCAAAACAAGAGCGGAAGTGTTAGGAAAAGTAGATACTTTTGGGATGTATCATTGTCACTCAAATAGAATTGAGTGAAGCAACACTCATCATGTATTTGTTTCATGTAAGAGCAAGGAGAGCCCATGATACCCTCTACGGCACAAGTAACATTCTCTCAGAGAGAATCAAGTATGTGGTTGCGCAGACTTGGTTCCGTTGAATAATTACTGGCACGCATTTCTCGTGATGAATACTGACTGGAGGAATGACGAGGAAGACTTTCATTGTTTTGGCACCGCTGATGTCCTTGTGAAAGGACTTAGTGGTGAGACCATTGTTGCTGTGTGGCAACTCGAAGAGGTTGATCGGGAAATGGGAGACGAGTTTACCCAGGTTCGGCCCCTCCGATGGAGGTAAAAGCCTACATCCTGCTTTTGTGTCTATATTGATGGAGATCTCGATTAAAAGGATGCAGAATAGCTAACCTAGATCTCGAGGGTTTCTTGCTTAATCTTTCTGTCTCAAGGGCTCCCCTTTATATATAGGTAGAGGCCTTGAGTTTACAACAGAGTCCGGGTCTAATCAACACCCGTGACCTACTACAATTCTACTTCCTTTTGCTTCCCAAGTTACGAAAGCTTCTGGCGTCTTTTGCCTTGTGGGCCTTGAGTCACCGTCTTCTAGGGTTGGGCCACCACGCGTCTCACTTGGTAAGTCTTTTGGCTCGCCCTCCTGTCTTCTCTACGGCCCATCGGACACATGATCCTTAAGCCACCTATGGCCTAACCCGTCCCAAACGACGGGTTATATCGCGGGGTAATATCCCCGACATTAGGCCCGAGGTTGATTTGAACTTGTTCATGTCAAGTTTCCTTCATCCAACCATGAGCAAGCAATCTATCGCCCTTTATATGTGAAATAAAACTTGAGTCTGGATTAAAATTATGCTGGGTCATTTCTTCTTCTTTGAAACTTAACGCCCCTTTAGTCCATATTCGTATGATGTCCTCACGCTAACTGTTGTTGTCTAGGTCATCATAGTGAATCTTTTCAAAAGACAGCACTAAATCTGGTCTCGCGCAAAACTCTAGGCGTAAACCCACCCACTAATTTCTTGCGACCTTTCCATTTTAGTCCCCCACTCCTTTCCTTATAAATATACAGGAAAACCCGTGTGTTATTCTTTCCTTCTTCTCCATCCCCATGCTACCCCTCTCGCTGAGCACGCCGGAGTCCCAAAGACGATCGACGACCAGACCGCTCGTAAGCACCGCCTGCACCATCAGATCTCGCTCGCGGCCATTATGATTTATAGATCCCTCAATTGATTCCGCCGGTGCTCGTGTTGCATTCGTCGAGCTCATCTGACTAATCGCGTCGTGGATCTACAAGCTCTTCTTAACTTGAGCCTTCCTAGGCTCGTAGCTGGCCCCATCTCATATTTCTAGTACATAGACCCGAAACGAATCACTTTTAGGAGAACATGTGTGAACACTATGAGTTTTGGTCCGTCTGCCAGCTTTAGAACATATACTCCTCTATTTTCCACTCATATTCAGATCCATCCGGAGAGGTTTCATTTGTTGCAACCTATTTGTGAGGACTTTCTACTAAGTCTCCCCTAAAGTTTACTTCTTAAAATCCTTTACTTGTTGTTGCCGACTTAAAACACTGCTCCGTAATGGTTTTGGCAACTTAAGAACCCATCGAAATAATGACTAGTTGGTTGCTAGTATCATGCACTAGCTTTTTTATTATCCTTTATAGCTATTTTAGACCACCCAATGGCTCCCAAGAACTCCAAGGCCTATAACTGGGCCAGATCCCAAGAGTCCAAACTTACTTTGGAGAACCTTGTGACTCAAGGCTTCGTACCGGCTCGAAAGGAGATAAACTGGTGAGCTAATAAACAAGAGCCTTATCTGCAACCTCGACACGGAGAAGTTGTCATTTTTAACTGATCACTTACGAAGAGGCTTTCGACCACCCGACTCAAAATTCTTTAGGCACCTTCTGCACTTCTTCAACCTAGGCCTCAGGATATTGGTCCCAATTCTATGACCAATATATGTCAATTTCAAGTTTGTGTGAGGTGTATCTCCAGATTGAGCAATCAGTGACTTTATTTAGTAAGTTCTTCTATGCCAACCGCTAGACTGAAGTCAGGAATGGTCCTTCTTACGAAATTGGCAGAATCCCCTTCCAAAAAATGAAAAATAGTCTGTTACGTGAGTCAAAATTGATGAGTCATATGAAAGGATGGCATAAGACCTCGTTCTATTGCAGAAATACCGCTCCCGTAGATGAACATCCATTGTCGGGTTACAGATTGGAGAGGATCGGCAACAACATGGTCCTCCTAGGTTGGCCAATGGACGAAGAGAGGAATACGATGGCCCCTGTTCCTACAAAGTTAAGGGCCTTAGTTTCTCATGGCCTAACCGGGATCGACTTGATCCGTTGCTGGCTAAGGTAGCGCGTCTAGCCTGTCAGCGTAAGGCTCGGCTTAATGTGCGACTACTCAGGCAACTCATATGACTTCAGTGCTTCTCCACCCAACATTTATTAGATGATGCTCTTAATAAAGAGACGGAGAAGTTTATTTCCGACTCAAAGGAGAGGTGTTGGGTTACTGGTTTATGCCCATTCTATCTACTAAATCCTCCTCCATCGGTACTGATCTCTTCACATTAAATATATTTTGTTCCTTTGTTGGTTTTATTTCAACCATGCATCTTTATCAAGCTCTTTTGTTTGCAAGAGGATTCCAACTTTTGGAAAGTCACACCTCAGATGTCTGCTTCTTCCATAGACCAAAGAAATTATCTGGCTCGGGATGACCTGGCTCGTGGCTCATCTTCACGAGAACTATCTGAGGTAGGACTTGACTCACTCAGTCGTTTGTTTACTGAAATCGCTGACTCACCTCCTTCTCAGGGCGCCTCAAAAGCCAGCCAAGCCTGCGATGTTGAGGTAATTACAATTTCTTCCAGCTCTTCAGGAATGTTTGTTGTGTGAAGGACAAGGCAAGCCGTCTGAAAGGTTAAAATGCCAAATCAAGCCTCTCCTTTAGCTACCAATTTTCTCTTGAAGAAAACACAGTTGGCTCGTCAATCAACACGTAAGACCCGGAGTGACATGTGTGAGCTAGACCCAGGCTTGTCTCATGCACCGCCGGCTCACAAGCCTTGTGTTGAGGTGCCGCATAATTTTACCTGCTCTTTTATAAGGCTAGTTTATTCAAATAGGCTCTGAGTCCTTAAATTCTCTTTAATTAGGAATCTTCCCCATCTTCAGGAGCCTCATCATCAACTCAGTTTCCCACTTTCAATATTAACCGTAGGTAAAATTTTTATCATGACCTGATTGCCTATGTTTATCTCCCTTAGCATAATATTTGATTTCTGATCTGTGTAGGGCCAAGGCTACTTTATCTAGTCACGCTGTCGGGTCATGTTATGGTGTTGAGAACCAAGATATTTTGAACTCTCAAATGGACAACCAAGCCGCCAAAGTTGACACTCGTGAAGAAAACATTCCACATGCTAAGACAGATCCGGCAACCGTTCTTGGGACGTCACAAATGGATGAGCCGGTTTTAATGGATAAAATAACAAAGATTATAAGTCCCTTAGTTATCCTCCTTTTCATTCACCAAGTCTAGCTCTTGATCCTAATCTAATGACTCATGTGGATGATCCTATTAAACCAGCTAACCAAAGCGCTCTAGATGTTGTTTTTATAAAGAACAATTTCAAGCTCCTGTTGCATCCACCCCTCTTGCTAATATTGTTGGAAATATGCCCTAGAGGCAATAATAAAATGGTTATTATCATATTTCCTTGTTCATGATAATCGTCTATCGTTCATGCTATAATTGTATTAACAGGAAACAGTAATACATGTGTGAATGAATAGATCACAATGTGTCCCTAGCAAGCCTCTAGTTGGCTAGCTCGTTAGTCAATAGATGATCATGGTTTCCTGATCATGGGCATTAGATGTCATTGATAACGGGATCACATCATTGGGAGAATGATGTGATGGACAAGACCCAATCCTAAGCCTAGCACTAGATCGTATTGTTCGTATGCTAAAGCTTTTCTAATGTCAAGTATCTTTTCCTTCGACCGTGAGATTGTGCAACTCCCGGATACCGTAGGAGTGCTTTGGGTGTATCAAACGTCACAACGTAACTGGGTGACTATAAAGGTGCACTACGGGTACCTCCGAAAGTGTCTCTTTGGTTGGTACGAATCGAGATCGGGATTTGTCACTCCGTGTGACGGAGAGGTATCTCTGGGCCCACTCGGTAGAACATCATCATGAGCTCAATGTGACTAAGGAGTTAGTCACACGATGACGTGCTACGGAACGAGTAAAGAGACTTACCGGTAACGAGATTGAACAAGGTATAGGTATACCGACGATCGAATCTCGGGCAAGTTCTATACCGACAGACAAAGGGAATCATATACGGGATTGATTGAATCCTTGACATCGTGGTTCATCCGATGAGATCATCGTGGAGCTAGTGAGAGCCACCATGGGTATCCAGACCCCGCTGATGGTTATTGGCCAGAGAGGTGTCTCGGTCATGTCTGCCTGTCTCCCGAACCCGTAGGGTCTACACACTTAAGGTTCGATGACGCTAGGGTTATAGGGAATTGTTGTACGAGGTTACCGAAAGTTGTTCGGAGTCTCGGATGAGATCCCGGACGTTGCGAGGAGCTCCGGAATGGTCCGGAGGTAAAGATTGATATATAGGACGGATTGTTTTGGACACCGGAAGTGTTTCGGGCGTCACCGGTAACGTACCGGGACCACCGGGACCACCTGAGGTGGTCCCGGGGGACCACCGAAAGGGGGCAACGACCCCGGGAGGCTATATGGGCTAAGTGGGGAAGGGAACCAGCCCCTAAGTGGGCTGGTGCGCCTCCCACCCAGCCCATGCGCACCAGAGAAAGGGGGGAACCCTTGCATAGGTGGGCCTAAGGCCCACCAGAGGGGTGCGCCACCCCTCCTCCCTGCCCTGGCCGCCGCCCCCTCTCCCATCTAGGGCTGCCGCACCCCTTGGGGGTGGTAACCCTAAGGGCTGCGCCCGCTCCCTCTCCCCCTATATATAGATGAGGGTTCGGGGCTGTTTGACACACCGTTTCATCTCTCTCTCGGCGCAGCCCTGCTCCTCTCCCTCCTCCTCTTTGCCGGCGCTTGGCGAAGCCCTGCCGGGAGACCTCGTCTCTCCACCGACACCACGCCGTCGTGTTGCTGGACTTCTTCCCCAACCTCTCCCTCCTCCTTGCTGGATCAAGGTGCGGGAGACGTCACCGGGCTGCACGTGTGTTGAACGCGGAGGTGCCGTTGTTCGGCACTAGATCGGAATTGCTGCGAGTACAACTCCATCAACCGCGTTCTAGCAATGCTTCCGCTTAGCGATCTTCAAAGGTACGAAGATGCTCTTACCCCTCTCTCGTTGCTGGTCTCTCCATAGGAAGATCTGAACATGCGTAGGAAAATTTTTGAATTTACGCTACGTTACCCGACAGTGGTATCAGAGCCAGGTTTTCTATGCGTAGATTCTATGCACGAGTAGAACACAAAAGTTGTGGGCGATGGTTTGTCAATTTGCTTGCCGTTACTAGTCTTATTCTTTTCCGGCGGTATTGTGGGATGAAGCGGCCCGGACCGACTTTACACGTACTCTTACGTGAGACTGGTTCCACCGACAGACATGCACACCGTGCATAAAGGTGGCTAGCGGGTGTCTGTCTCTCCTACTCTAGTCGGATTGGATTTGATGAAAAGGGTCCTTATGAAGGGTAAATAGCTTTGGCATATCATCGTTGTGGCTGTTACATAGGTAAGAAGTCATTCTTGCTAGAAACCCAAATCAGCCACGTAAAACTTGCAACAACAATTAGAGGACGTCTAACTTGTTTTTGCAGGGTTTAACATGTGATGTGATATGGCCAAAGAGTTGATGTTGCATGTATGATGTATGAGATGATCATGTTATTGTAATAGGTTTCACGACTTGCATGTCGATGAGTATGACAACCGGCAGGAGCCATAGGAGTTGTCTTAATTTATTGTATGAGATGCAACGCCATGTGCTAACTACTTTTACTTCATTGCTAATGGTTAGCTATAGTAGTAGTGATAGTAGTACTTGGCGTGACGACTTCATGGAGACACGATGATGGAGATCATGGTGTCACGCCGGTGACGATGATGATCATGCGATGCCTGAAGATGGAGATCGAAAGAGCAAAGATGATAATGGCCATATCATGTCACTATATGATTGCATTGTGATGTTTATCATGTTTTACATCTTATTGCTTAAAACGACGGTAGCATAATAAGATGATCCCTCTTAAAATTTCGAGAACGTATTCCCCTAAGTGTGCACCGTTGCGAAGGTTCGTTGTCTCGAAGCACCACGTGATGATCGGGTGTGATAGATTCTAACGTTCGCATACAACGGGTGTAAGCCAGATTTACACACGCGAAACACCTAGGTTGACTCGACGAGCTTAGCATGTACAGACATGACCTCGAATACAAGAGACCGAAAGGTCGAACATGAGTCGTATGGTTGAATACGATCAGCATGAAGTTGCTCACCATGGTGACTAGTCCGTCTCACGTGATGATCGGACACGGGTTAGTCAACATGGATCATGTATCACTTAGATGACTAGAGGGATGTCAATTTAAGTGGGAGTTCATACTTAATTTGATTAAATGAACTTAATTGTCATGAACTTAGTCTAAAAGTTGTCTTTATAAATATTGTAGATGTCCAACGTCAACCTCAACTTCAACGCATTCCTAGAGAAAAACAAGCTGAAAGATGATGGTAGCAACTATGCGGACTGGGTTCGCAACCTGAAGCTCATCCTTGAAGCAGCTAAAAAGGATTATGTCCTTAATGCGCCGCTAGGTGACCCTCCCGCTCTCGTAGCAGCTCAGGACATTCTGAACGTATGGCAAGCGCGGAGTGATGACTACTCTCTGGTCAGATGTGGCATGTTATACAGTTTAGAAACGGGGCTCCAAAGGCGTTTTGAGCAACACGGGGCATATGAGATGTTCCAGGAGCTGAAGCTAGTTTTTCAAGCTCATGCCCGTGTCGGGAGATATGAAGTCTCCGACAAGTTATTTAGATGTAAGATGGAGGAGAACAGTTCTGTCAGTGAGCACATACTCAAAATGTCTGGGTTACACGGTCGTCTGACTTCACTTGGAGTCGAACTTCCGGATGATGCTATAATTGACAGAATCCTGCAGTCTCTCCCACCAAGTTACAAAGGCTTTGTGCTTAACTACAACATGCAAGGTATGGAGAAGACCATTCCCGAGTTGTACTCGATGCTCAAATCTGCAGAAGTAGAAATCAAGAAAGAGCATCAAGTGTTGATGGTCAACAAGACCACTAGTTTCAAAAAAGGCAAGGGTAAGAAGAACTTCAAGAAAGACGGCAAAGCTGTTGCCGCGCCCGGTAAGCCAAATGCCGGGAAGAAGCAAAAGAACGGACCCAAGCCTGAGACTGAGTGCTTCTATTGCAAGGGAAAGGGTCACTGGAAGCGGAACTGCCCCAAATACTTAGCGGACAAGAAGGCCGGCAACGTTAAAGGTATATTTGATATACATGTTATTGATGTGTACCTTACCAGCGCTCGTAGTAGCTCCTGGGTATTTGATACCGGTGCTGTTGCTCACATTTGCAACTCAAAGCAGGAACTGCGGAATAAGCGGAGACTGGCCAAGGACGAGGTGACGATGCGCGTCGGGAATGGTTCAAAGGTCGATGTGATCGCCGTCGGCACGCTACCTCTACATCTACCGTCGGGATTAGTTTTAAACCTTAATAATTGTTATTTAGTACCAGCTTTAAGCATGAACATTGTATCAGGGTCTTGCTTAATGCGAGACGGCTAATCATTTAAGTCAGAGAATAATGGTTGTTCTATTTATATGAGTGATATGTTTTATGGTCATGCTCCGCTGGTGAATGGTTTATTCTTGATGAATCTCGATCGTGATGTTACACATATTCATAGTGTGAGTACCAAAAGATGCAAAGTTGATAATGATAGTCCCACATACTTGTGGCACTGCCGCCTTGGTCATATCGGCGTTAAGCGCATGAAGAAGCTCCATACTGATGGACTATTAGAGTCTCTTGACTTTGAATCATTTGACACATGCGAACCGTGCCTCATGGGCAAGATGACTAAGACTCCATTCTCATGAATAATGGAGAGAGCAACCAACTTATTGGAAATAATACATACTGATGTGTGTGGTCCAATGAACGTTGACGCTCGCGGTGGTTATCGTTATGTTCTCACTCTCACCGATGATTTGAATAGGTATGGGTATATCTACTTGATGAAGCACAAATCTGAGACGTTTGAAAAGTTCAAGGAATTTCAGAGTGAGGTTGAGAATCAACGTGACAGAAAAATTAAATGTCTACGATCTGATCGTGGAGGAGAATATTTGAGTCACGAGTTTGGCACACACCTAAGGAAGTGTGGAATCGTTTCACAACTGACGCCGCCTGGCACACCGCAGCGCAACGGAGTGTCTGAACGTCGTAATCGCACTTTATTAGATATGGTATGATCTATGATGTCTCTCACCGACGTACCGCTATCATTTTGGGGATACGCATTAGAAACTGCAGCATTCACTTTAAATAGGGCACCATCTAAATCCGTTGAGACGACACCGTATGAACTATGGTTTGGCAAGAAACCTAAGTTGTCGTTTCTTCAAGTTTGGGGCTGCGATGCTTATGTGAAGAAACTTCAACCAGAAAAGCTCGAACCCAAAGCGGAGAAATGCATATTCATAGGATACCCTAAGGAAACTATTGGGTATACCTTCTATCTTAGATCCGAAGGTAAAACCTTTGTTGCCAAGAACGGATCCTTTCTAGAGAAAGAGTTTCTCTCGAAAGAAGTAAGTGGGAGGAAGGTGGAACTTGATGAGGTAATTACACCCCCTCTCGAACAGGAAAGTAGCACAGCGCAGGAAGTTGTTCTTGTGGCACCTACACCGACTGAAGAGGAAGTTAATGATGATGATCATGAAGCTTCGGATCAAGTTACTACTGAACCGCGAAGGTCCACAAGGGTACGCTCCGCACCAGAGTGGTACGGCAACCCTGTGATGGAAATCATGTTGTTAGACAACGGTGAACCTTCAAACTATGAAGAAGCAATGGCGGGCCCGGATTCCAACAAATGAATTGAGGCCATGAAATCCGAGATAGGATCCATGTATGAGAACAAAGTATGGACTTTGGTGGACTTGCCCGATGACCGGCGAGCCATAGAAAATAAATGGATCTTCAAGAAGAAGACTGATGCAAACGGTAATGTAACCGTTTACAAAGCTCGACTTGTCGCAAAGGGTTTTCGACAAATTCAAGGAGTTGACTACGAAGAGACTTTCTCTCCCGTAGCGAAGCTGAAATCAGTCCAAATCATGTTAGCAATTGCCGCCTTTTATGACTATGAAATTTGGCAAATGGACGTCAAAACGGCGTTCCTTAACGGGAACCTTAAGGAAGAGTGGTATATGATGCAACCAGAAGGTTTTGTCGACCCTAAGGGTGCTAACAAAGTGTGCAAGCTCCAGTGCTCCATCTATGGGCTGGTGCAAGCATGTCGGAGTTGGAACATTCGCTTTAATGAGGTGATTAAAGCGTTTGGGTTCATACAGGTTTACGGAGAAGCCTGTCTGTACAAGAAAGTGCGTGGGAGCTCTGTAGCTTTCCTCGTACTATATGTGGATGACATATTATTGATGGGGAATGATATAGAGATGTTGGAGAGCACAAAGGCCTATTTGAACAAGAGTTTTTCAATGAAGGACCTTGGAGAAGCTGCATACATATTAGGCATCAAGATCTATAGAGATAGATCGAGACGCCTCATAGGTCTTTTGCAAAGTACATACCTTGACAAGATATTGAAGAAGTTCAATATGGAAAAGTCAAAGAGGGTTCTTGCCAGTTTTGCAAGGTATGAGATTGAGTAACACTCAGTCGCCGACCACGGCAGCAGATAGAGAGAAGATGAGTTCTGTCCCCTACGCTTCAGCCGTGGGCTCTCTAATGTATGCCATGCTGTGTACCAGACCTGATATAAACCTTGCCATAAGCTTGGTAGGGAGGTACCAAAGTAATCCCGGTGCGGAACACTGGACAGCGGTCAAGAATATCCTTAAGTACCTGAAAAGGACCAAGGAAATGTTTCTCGTTTATGGAGGTGACGAAGAGCTCGTCGTAAAGGGTTACGTCGACGCCAGCTTCGACACAGATCCGGATGACTCTAAGTCACAGACCGGATACGTGTATGTGTTGAATGGTGGGGCAGTGAGCTGGTGCAGCAGCAAGCAAGAAGTCGTGGCAGCATCTACATGTGAAGCGGAGTACATAGCTGCTTCAGAAGCGGCTCATGAAGGAATTTGGATGAAGGAGCTCATCACCGACCTTGGAGTGGTTCCAAGCGCGTCGGGTCCTATGACACTCTTCTGTGATAACACTGGAGCCATTGCCATAGCCAAGGAGCCCAGGTTTCACCGGAAGACGAAGCACATCAAGCGCCGCTACAACTCCATCCAGGACCATGTCCACAGTGGAGTGATAGATATTTGTAAAGTACACACGGATCTGAATATTGCAGACCCGTTGACTAAACCTATTCCACGAGCAAAACATGATCAACACCATAATGCTATGGGTGTTCGATACATCACAATGTAACTAGATTATTGACTCTAGTGCAACTGGAAGACTGTTGGAAATATGCCCTAGAGGCAATAATAAAATGGTTATTATCATATTTCCTTGTTCATGATAATCGTCTATCGTTCATGCTGGCTCTAGAAGGCTTGGTTCCAGAACTCCTGCATGATATAGCAATTCTCCCATGAGTGAGTAGATGGCTTGTCCTGGGTACCATGCTTTTCGCAGGGCGCCTTGAGAGCTTCCTCGTAATTGTGTAGCTTCTTCCTGTTGTAAGGTCCTTTGGATCGGTGCTGATTTTTGAACACAGTATTGGTATTAGCCACGAACTCTGACCCGCCCTTAGGTTATTTCCCTTTGTTATTTTGGCCTCCATGGTTTCCACCTTGCTGGTTACCCTTGCCACCTTCGCCTTTCTTGTTCTTGCCGGATTTCTCCTCGTCCGAGCCGAGACCCTTCATGGCATCTGATTTGGCATACCTCGTCAGGACATCCATCAAGTCTTCCATATCTTGAGTATTCCTCTTTAGGCATTTTTTCTTCAAGATCGGGACGGCTTGGGAAGTCGTAATGTTGTCCGATGAGTCAATGATTTCTCCAACCCGGCGTGTCCAATGATGGGCTGACTCGCCCATGCGTTGGACGCAGTGTTGAATATCGACAATTTTCATCGGGCGTTTGCATGTTCCATAGAAATTCCTGATAAATTGTTCCTTCAAATCAACCCAAGTATTCATGGAATAGGGGGAAGATTCTTCAGCCAGGTTTGAGCCGGCCCTTCCAGCATCATCTTCAAATACTTCACGCATACCGCATCACTCACGTCGAGCATATCCATGGCCAGCTCATAACTTTCAATCCGTGTTACCGGTTAAAGATCTGTCGTATAGTTTGGCACCTTGCGAGGTCCTTTGAAGTCATTAGGCATAGGCTCACTTCAAAGAGTCGGAGATAGACAAGGAATGTCGATCGTTCTGGGGCTATTTCTAGCTCGCTGTGTTGCTGACTGGGGTTCTGCCACATGTTGTTGGGCCGCCCGCCTTGCTGCTGCTTCAGCCTACGCGTGCCGGGCATCTCTCGTCGCGTCAACTAGGTCTTGGGTGTTCTGTAATCCTAGCCGGGTTGGGGAAACCCGGGGCTGCTGTCGCTGCCCGCTACTGGAAACAGTCAGAGATTCCTCATGGCGGCTGGCATACGGTGTCGATTGCATCCAATATCGGTTGTATGAGTACTGCGCTTGTTGAACTACTATTGTTTTCAGCATCTAAATGGTGTTCCTAGCTTCAGTCTCAACCGGGGAATTTCCATGAATAGGGAGCGCCTCCAAGTTACGTGGTGCCACCAACATATTGTCAACGGGGTTGGAGAAGTGACCCAGCGACATGCGCAAACATTGTGGCGACGCTTGAGCCGACTCTTCCTACCCACGCAGTGGATTTTGTGCAATGCCTAGTGTGTGTACACTGGCAAACAAAGAAGTCGGTGTCATGTTTTGCAGGAACTGGGACTGGTGTCTCCTGTGGTGAACGGCCTCAGAAGCGTTGTGTCAAAGCCCTAGCCTCCAAGCATCTCCCCTCACATGCTCTGACTCACCTTCAATTCGAGCCTGCAACTCCGCCATCCGGGTGTTTTCAGCATCGATATCTTGTTAAACCTCGACCATCTGCGCGCGAATTTTTACTAGTTCCGTGTTGCGCTCCTCCTGGTTCTCTATAGTTACAGGACCCTCAAAAAGCTTGGCCATCTCAACAATCAGATCTCTCATGGCCTGAGCCAATGTTTTTTCCTAACCCAGTGGCGTTGTTGGTGACGTCTTCTGCAGAGGACCCAAAGCCGCCACTTCTCTAGCCATGTAGACCGTGACTTGATGGGGCGGCTCATCTAGCCCCCTAGCGGCTTCTAGTTTCAAAAAACCCCGAGGTCCATCGCAGACAGGAAGGATGGATCTGGTGTCTTCTATAGATGACTCGCCGTCATGGTTGTCAAGGATACCCTCGCTACCCACCGCCTCATCCGAGAGGCTGATCCCCTGGGTGAACCCAACGAACACGTGCAGATGACCGACTTGACGTTGATCGCTTTGGGCGCACCAAGCCGACTCGATTATGCTGGTGTAGATGCTCGACACGGGAGCCGATTCATAAATCTGGCCAAAGGGGACCTTCTTATAAGACTTGGCTAAGTCGGCCTTAGGGTCCCAGACTCGATTGTTGGTGTAGCGATCGCCACAGCGATTATTGATCATCATAGCAACCGCATAACACCAGAACCCAGGGCGGGTTCCCTCCGAGAACTCAAATCCACCTTGTGATAGACCCACGGTGTGTGCCAACTATCGTGGTTTTGTCATGGCAAATGTCCTCGTGAAAGGACTTAGTGGTGAGGCCATCATCGCTCTCTAGCGACTTGAAGAGGTTGATCGGGAAATGGGAGACGGGTTTACCCAGGTTCGGCCCTTTCAATGGAGGTAAAAGCCTACATCCTGCTTTTGTGTCTATATTGATGGAGATGTCGATTACAAGGATGCAGAATAGCTAACCTAGCTCTCGAGGGTTTCTTGCTTAGTCATTCTGGCTTATAGGTAGAGCCCTCGAGTTTACAACAAAGTCCAGGTCTAATCAACGCCCATGACCTACTATAATTCTACTTCATTTTGCTTCCCAAGTTAGGAAAGCTTCTCGCATCTTCTTCATTGTGGGCCTTGAATCACCATCTTCTGGGGTTGGGCTGCCACGCAGCTCACTTGGTGAGTCCTTTGGCTCGCCCTATTGTCTTCTCTACGACCCATCAGACACATGATCCTTAAGCCAGCTATGGCCTAAGCCGGCCCAAATGACGGGTTATATCATGTGGTAATACGCCTGACAAAGACCGATCATGCGAAGCCAGATGCATTCAGTTCATTCATGGCTAGGACCTAAAATGCTTATCCCTTGCCGGGCTATCCATTTAGCTTTTCGTAAGGCAACCATTAACGAGAGATTTGAATATAAACTTGTGCCTTGTGGCACCACTTATTTCCCATATGAAAACAAGTCCTCGTTACCTAGGGTCTCGGATGGGGGTCCCTTCATAGAGCACACGTAGTTGTTGTTTGGGAGCGGTCAACTCTTATGCACAGTAAGGTGATGTCATCATGGGAAAGTGGCATCGGCCGGTTTCTAGTTCGGAGTCACTTTGATGGCTGAGCGATATTTATTTATTGTTGTCCGAAACTGGTCCGGTTCGGCTAAAGCTTAAAATGTGTTCGTACTTGGAATAGGGAGCAAGGCCAACAACAGAGTTGGGCCTTTCAGGGAGGGCTGAGTTAGTTGTTTGCTTGTTATCTAGATCGGGCACATGACAGGGCTTTTGGAGCAATGGTGCCTTGTATGTAGAGGGTGAAAGACCAGGGTCATGTCGGCGAACTAAATGGTTTAAGAGGCATTTGATGCGAGTTTCTTTATGGGTTGATGGCTACTCACGATAGATTCTTTGTGAGGTGCGACCTCATGGTCATTTTAGGTCGTGTTATGTTCCTGCGATACATGCGTGTGCGTAATGCACATGTGTATGCGTGAGTGGTGCATGTGGCAAAAATCTTGAAGGAAGGACTAACTGAACAAAGGAACTGACCGTAGCAAAAGCCGAACAAGATGAGAATCGGGAAAAGGGAGACGAGTTCAAGTTGTTAGAAAGACCAATGCCCGGGAAAGCAAGTCGGAAGGGGATCCAAATATTCAGTGCTTAAAGAAAAAAGATAGGTGCTGCTCTGTTGTTTGCTTTGAGGTTTCACCTAGTTGGGGAGACTGAGAAGTAAACCAGTAGGTACGAAATCCGAAGTCTATAGTGTTAAAAGAGATAGTTTCCCGTCACTTGATGGAGAATTGAAAATATCCCAACATCCGCAACTTGCTCTGGATGCCTATTTAACTACCCTCGCCCTATTATGGAATTTGACTAGCGTATGGGAATAGAATCGTGTGCCCATACATAGGAAAGACAGAATCATCCTACCGCATTCTCGGGAGGGAGCAGGTGACGGGTGTCATTTGTAGTGGAAAGGAAGACACCACTACTTCACCTCTTTGTTGGACCGCCGGTGCGAACACAGTGGTCTTTGACCAGGATCAGGAACCAATTCGAATTTGGATCTTAACATGTCAGTTGTTTTTAATCGTAGGCATCTATCCAGGAACAATTGATCTTATCAATTGCAGACGACACATAAATTTGATGATACACCCTTAGTTAGGTCACGAGCCGTCCTCTCCAGAAGAGATTGCAAAATGGGTATCACTGAGTATTCATCTGAAGTGTTTGCGTGTTTATCCTCCGAAGGCATTAACAAACTTAGGGCGCCGAGGTCTCTCAGTCGAACCTAAAGCTCGTGGAACAGCCAGAAACCTCTTCATCGAGAAGCAGACGGTCATCCTCTCCAGCGAGACTTCAACTAACTCAGATGATACTATCTGGGTTATATATACGGGGTAGTTCCAAGTATTTGGATGGCCCACCAAAGACCCATGACACGTCCAAGATACAACCGAGAAGACCATGGGCAATGGGGCATTGTCATCATCCCATCAAACATAAGGAAGATGGCTCAAGAATGCACTAAGTTCCAACAATCAGATCATGAGCCACCTGATAGCCAGGGACCAGCAGTCGGCATGGGACACGAACAGAGCAGTCAACTATGCTAACAGTGGAGGCTACCTAGTATACCTCTCACCCACGATGTCTTAAAGGTGTTGTTTACCCAACAGTGCAATAATCTAGTTAAATATGGTAGTTACCAATAATAAATGCTATCAAATAGCCGGCCACACCTAAGGCCATAAACAACATCCACCCGAGTGCATTATGTACCCCCTCCTAGCACGCTCTATATAAGCGAGGAGGGGAGCTTCACGCTGAGGATTAAACATTGGCACCTTGCATCTTACGCCAAGAGATAGGAGCACCACATGAGTAGGGTATTACCTCCACATATTTCCTTACACGCACTCCCACCTGCACCGTTACAGTAGATACGATTGCTTCTACATTCCTACCATCATAGTATTTTCAGGATTATATCCACGACAGATGTGGTGGTGTTGAAATGTCACATTTGTGGCTATTTGGCGGGCGCTATTTTGATCTTCAAAAAGAACATCCTTCATCTTGTCCGTCGGTTTTGTCCGACAATGGCTACGGGAAATCACCAGGAGAAGGATTGTGCGAGGAAAGAGGCCGAGGGCCGCCGAATAGCAAAGGAGAGGCATGCAGGATGACTCAAATTGTGAACAGGCAATACTAGTCGGTTTTTTTAAATAAAAAAGTTCCATATACTCGAAGGTATTCCAATGCTGGACTTTTTTATTTTCTTCATAAAATTATTTGATCAAGTGTTCAAGATGTGAGCATGAATTCCTTCAAAACGTTAATTTTTAAAGAAGTTGTGTGGCCTTAAATTTGTGCCTTGCCTTCATTGGTATTCGATATTTAGATGGTGGCAACCTAGTGTTTTGCCTCAACATAGATAGTCATACAAGCAATTAATCAGTGTTTTCTGTTGTCTCTACAATAATGAAAAAGTTAGTTCTCAAAGACTCAGAGTTTCTATTCCCGAACTTATTTGAGCTCAGTAAACGGTAAAATTGAAAAAGAAAAGAAAAAGGTTTAATTTTTTTTAAACCAACATTGACAAAAGTTTTAAGTGCGTGAAAAATTTTGGCATGAAATAACATTCCTACAAGGTTTGGCAAAAAAAAAAACAAATCGATGCTCTCAAAAGCGCATTTTCGGAGTATCGATTTTGTTTTATTTTCCACGACTTGTAGGAATGTTATGTCATATCAAATTTGTGTACACACTTAATACTTTTGTCAATGTTGGTCTAAAAAAAATTCAGAATTTCTTGAATGTTCTTTAATTTTTTATTTATTTTACTATTCACCGAGCTCAAATGATCTCGGGAGGAGAAGGGCACTTTCGACTTCTCAAGTGTTAAACACCAGCAACATACATATACTTGCAGGCTATATATCAAGCGATAACAGTCAGTTTTATTTACCCGCAAACTCCAAAAGGTCTAAATAACAAACCGAGATATTAAAAAATCAGAAATTAATTGATCCTCAAAAAACATGCACTACGTTTTAATTAGTTCTAATTATATTTGGTTCTTATTCATGTTCTCCAAAACTAACTTCTCAGGCGTACCTAAATCCGTGTTCGAGTTTTCTACTGTAATGCCAATCTATATGGATAGCACCATGACTAAAGAAACCGATCATATATACTATTAAGTTTGACTTGAAGCACCATCACATTCACTGAACTGTGTAATCCACTCTAAACAGAGATGCACTTCACGACACCATTTGCAACTCAGGTATCGTTGAAAACCTCTTCCGTATCACCAGATCAAACATTTTTTTCCTGCACGAGAGAGTGATTTTATTACCACCAGGCTCTGCATCATTTAGCGGGATAATGCAGGCGGCCCAATCCGCACACGAAACTGCATGCAATACATTACAATTTCCTATGGTTGGGTCTCCACTAGACCACTACACCTTGGACTTGAGACAAAAAGGAAACGGAAGCATGCTAAGTGCAGCACCATCACACTAGTGACTCCACCATGGCATCCAATTGCCATTTTCAGAATGTGCTGTTTTGGCACAAGAAAATGTTTGTTAATAAGAGAAGATCGGTTCATGCGCAGCCCCACCACTATCGCGATGACTTTTCGTACCAGGAACTGGTATTCACCACTTTAACTGTCTATAAGAACAAGCCAAGAGACCATGAACAATGCAGGCAGTCCAAGTCTCAAAGACAGTGTAGTAGTAAGTGGGACTGTAAGTGTTGAGACATGGAGTACTCTCACCGCAGCAGGTTTCTCCTGGTGTGCTCAGTTCTTGTGCTGTGCCTCGTAACCCAAGGCGCAAGGTGTGACGAGTTAACCAGTGATTTCTATGACTGGTCATGCCCCGGAGTGTACGACGTTGTCCAGCAGCAAGTGTTTGCTGCCATGAGGGAAGAGCCGAGGATGGGAGCCTCCCTGCTCAGGCTCCATTTCCATGACTGCTTTGTCAATGTACCTCAACTTTCTTCTTAACTTTTCTACCATGAATGTTATGTTGCTGTACAGCTACTATTTTGTTGCAGTTACTGAAAACATATGTTGCGGTGTATGCAGGGGTGTGATGGTTCAATCTTGCTGGATGGTGCCGACGCCGAGAAATTCGCACTGCCCAACCAGAACTCCGTCAGAGGGTACGAGGTCATCGACGCAATCAAGGCTGACCTCGAAAACATGTGCCCCGGCGTGGTGTCCTGTGCTGACGTTGTAGCCCTTGCAGCTGGCTATGGAGTACTCTTTGTGAGCATCTTACTGCTCTTATACTCCATTTTTTCAGCTACATTCAGCTTGTCAGGCAAGGTATTGAGTAGCTATGCACTGATTGTTTTCAGAGTGGAGGACCTTACTATGATGTTCTTCTGGGGAGAAGGGACGGTCTGAAGGCGAATCAGTCAGGAGCCGACAACGGCCTGCCCTCGCCGTTCGAGCCGATCAGCTCCATCGTACAAAAATTTGCCGATGTCGGCCTCGACACCAAAGACGTCGTGGTCCTGTCAGGTAACAGTTGTCACAAAACCAACAAACTCCACGAAAGTTCACAACTAGAATTAAACTCTGTGCTACATCCCTGAAAATGAAATTGTGACAGTGTGGGCGTGGCCATGCTTATCAGAGTAGAAGCAACTAGTTCTGAAATTTCATTCCTCACATGCAAACTGTCACAAAATTTTCTTAGGCCAATTATCATACAGTTGACCACTTGACCTGATCTTATGGAATGGGGTGCAGAACGAAAAACTCTATTGTCAAGAACACATTACACATGACCTAAATTCTGTACGTCAAATTTGCAAAACTAATAATATTTCTGAACGTCAAAACCGACAGGTGCCCACACGATCGGACGATCCAGATGCGTGCTGTTCAGCGATCGGCTGACGTCCACCAAGAGCTCGGCCGACCCGACGCTGGACGCCACCATGGCTGCTAACCTGCAGAAGCTCTGCACCGGCGGCGACGGCAACCAGACCACCGCGCTGGACGTGGGCTCCCCGGACGTGTTCGACAAGCAGTACTACCACAACCTGCTGAGCAAGAAGGGCCTCCTCTCCTCCGACCAGGGCCTCTTCTCCGGCAATGAGGACGTCGTCGCCAGCACCACCAAGGCGCTGGTGGAGACGTACAGCGAAGACGGCGAGCAGTTCTTCTCGGACTTCGGCGCGTCCATGGTGAAGATGGGGAGCATACCGTTGCCGGAATCCGCCGGCGCCGGCGAGATCCGCTGCAACTGCAGGGTTCCGAATCCCAAATGAGCAACGGCGAGCAGAGCTCATCAGCTGCTAGTGAAAGAGGATGAATGTGTAGCTAGGAAGAACTAGCCAACTGGTTAATAAAGCAGGAGTGAGGAACTGAGGATCCAATCCCAGGCGCTCGTGCAGTGGTGCTAGCCAGTAGAACAAACTGGGTGCTACTTCATCAACTGCTAGATGATCTTGGAATTAAATCAGGCAATCAAATGTGTTCTTGTATGTGTGTGATATTAATATGTTAAATGCTGGAAAAAATAAGATCAAATATAACTCTTCACATTTCATAATCATCTAATTATGATCCTGGTTTGAGTGCGAGCTGGTGAACAATCAATGGACTGATGGCCACGTTGATTGATTTGACTCCATTCAATTTTGTCACATCATGCGGTTGATCTTAACTGTCTCTACAGTTTGACCTGGCTTGCATGCTGCGGATCATGGCCATGTGGACAAGGAAATTATTAACCAACAACAACCAATTATGAGTAGATTTACGTTGTCATAGTATTTTCCACACATGAGATGGAAATGAGGGAGATGGCAGGAAGAAGACCGGCCGATGTCTCTTGCATAACCACCTCGACACAGCCCATCAACCAATACCAAACCGTTTTCATTTGGTATTACTGAATTACAAAAATTTTGTTCAGAATTTTTTCGGCCATTTAGCAAGGTAATTTACACTAATGTTATCTTGGCCGACTCTCATTCCCGTACCTCATCAGACAAGAGCTGAGCTGGAGTCGACATGACATGAAAGGATGGAGTGTGTAAGCCTGGCGCCTGCCGATAGATCCAAGCAGCATATTCCTGGCGTCTCGGTCGTTTTCTTCATGAACAATGTCTCATCTGCCAGAGTGGGTCCTGGTTGGTTCGTCAAGATTTTTTCTTCTGATATTCCTGAGTGTGGTGCATGTATACCCACGCACTCAACATCCGGATGTACATATACAGTACATAAATAGACTACATGATTTCCCACGTGCCGCCATTTCTTTTCCTTGCAGGGAAGAGCAGGATGGGTATACACGTGGGAGGGTGCTTATCTGGTTAGTATAGTACTATCACTTGTGATGATGTCGTGTGCACCAGGCACACGCTTCCAAGTTGCCTGAAAGGGACCGGCGGAGCGAGACACTGCATCTAGTTGCTGCCAACTGAGAGTGACCTCTGAAAACCAAATCGAGATGATGAACTGTGAGGAGCGTCACCGTGCACCCGTGAAAAAACTTTTTCATATAACGGAGAAGTCGGATGGATCAACGTGAAAGAGTGATCGTGTCGTGTCTAGCTGGTCGAAGCTTTTACGTAGGCTATTCAGAGGTGTACCATTTGGGGGGTTCAAACATTAGTAAATCATGTGTTTGGAATGCAAAGAGAGCTTTGGCTCAACGGTTGGGCTTGTGGTTATGCAGCCTAACGATCCAACTTCAGTTCCGAAAATTGACACGCAATGCACAAATGTTTTTTTTTCTTATTTATAGAGTATATTAAGCTTTGTTGTGTAGTGAAATTACTCATTTAGAAAATTCTGAGGACTTCGGTAAAAAAATCTGAGCACCATGCTTATCTTGGTACTAGTACAAAAAATGGTTGTATACATCCTAGTTGGTGCAGAGGCCGAAAAATAAAAAAATCTCTCCCATTTAAAGATCTAGCGCTGCTGCCCGCTCCCATGGCGCCGCACCGGAGCGTTCCCACCTTCCTCCTCCGGTCCTCCGCCATCGCCGGCGACGACGCCAGGACAAGGCCAGAGCGGCTCGGCAGCGGCAACCTTCTTCTCGCGCGTCAGCTGCTCAAGATCGACGCAGCGGTTAACGACGGCTGGAGTGTGACGACGGGTCTGTAGCCGCAACGACACGTGGCGGTAGAGACCATTGCAGCCGCTCAACCTCCGGCTCGGCTTTGGATCTGCTACGGCCATGTTACAGGCGCTCAACCTCCGGTTCGTCTTTGGATCACATTGGCGCTCCTGGTCTTGATCTGCATCATGTAGGCGCCCGTGGCGGCGACCCTGGGCTTGGCGGTGGTGGTAATCTCCTCCGTCGGGGGTGCTCATCCTAGGCTGGATTGTCGGGTCTCGATATCCATCATCCAGTCCCGGTTGCATGTTAGGGAGACATAGTTACCAGTGAAAGCTGAGTTGACAAAGGGCGATGGAGGCGTTTTGCGTCATTACCTTGATGAAAGCATCGTCTCATAACTACTGTCAACCCACTCGTACTACTTTGGGAAAATCTTAGGATCTGGTCTTCTAGATAGGACGATGTCGGCACTATGGTGTCGTTTCTCTCTTGGTAGCATAGTTTGTGGAGTAGTGCTGGAAGAAAGAGGCTGGAGGTGGAGTGGATTCGTCTTGCACGGAACTTCGATGGAGATGTCAACTCATGTTTGGCCGACAGGTGCTACGCTGTGTCATGCATGTTCGGTAGGTGCTACTCCCGACGTCCTCTTCAAGAGACTTCAAGCTGTGTCGGCTGGTGGTACTTGGTGGCATGGTGCTGCAGTGTACCGGCAGCAACCGCGATGTGCTCAGCAGTTTGGGTGCAGGGAGGTGGTGTTGTTGGGCGTCGTGGTGGCATCGACGAATGGCCGGACTGACAAGGATGATAGGGATTTATTTTCTGAAGATGGATTAGTTGTTCGATGATGATGTCGGCTACTAAAATGTGTACGTGTGATGTGATACGTCCTCAATGTATCTACTTTTTCAAACAAGTTTGCTCTTGTTTTGGATTGTAATTTGCATGTTTGAATAAAACTAATCCGGACTAAGGCTATTTTGAACAGAACTACCATGGTGTTTTTTCTGTGTAGAAATAGAAGTTCTCGAGACTAAACGAAAATTATTTTTTTGGAAAAAAAAATCTGGAATATATATAAGTATCGGAGCAAAGATCCACCAGAGGGGCCCACCAACTGCTGCCAAGGCAACAGGGTGCGCCCTCCCCCTAGGGCGTGCCCTGTGACCTTGGGAGGCCCACGACCCTAATTCCAAGCCTATAGATCACTCATGCAGCGACATGATATACAAACATTTTTTAACCCCTTTCAACAACGAATGTTTAAACTATCATCTTGCATGTGTGGGCGATATGGAGGGTCCGTTCCACACGACACGGAAAAATCATCGATGATGGTGAACGATGAACGCAAACGATCTACCAAACATAATCGTGTGCGGTGCAGGAACATATCGCACACACACAAAATTTTGGGTGTACGTGTGGGATATGGAATCAATCACACACGTCTATCACAAGTCAAACGCGTCTAATTTCTCATGGAAAACAAATGATGTTTGACCTTTTACCGTTTGCGAAACATTACCTACCTATACAGTGCACGGTAGAAACTGTGTGTGATATCTTCATCATCGCACTAGCAACCGTCTGCCAAGCATGGTATAATCGCACACGCTTCCCAAAAAATTTACATGTGGGATCGTCTTTGTATCGGGCACGGTTTCCTTTTGTCTCATGTGTGAGAGGTGCTATCACAAATGATTCGGGACCTCCTACGCACACGTACAAGTGTTGCAAATCGTCTGTGATTTTTTATGTATCACCAACGTTTCAGTTTAAATCTCGTGTGCTTTTCATGTAGATCAAAGGCGGTTGCGCTATGAGTTGCATGTGCTTTCTGTTCTCGATTGCACACGCTTGGTTGCTTGAACCATGTGCGCTGAAATGGTCAGATTATTGTATAATATGGCATTCGAATCACACTGCAATTCATGTTTCTGCATAAAGAACATTCATCATAATTCGTCACAATATGCAATTGAACAAATAGTCTCCACAGGAAGAACACTCATCATAATTCGCAACAATATGTAATTGAGAAAATGCTAAATAAATTCCACAGACGTATGGACATACGCAGTGCATAATCATATTGTATGAAATACAAAGACATGATCACATGGAAAACAATGCATTCATGTGTATATGTTTAGATGATAACACTACATGATTGCGCACTACATGATTGATCACATGGAAAACAATGATAACACTAAAATCTTCGACGTCTTTTAGTGTTCTTGATATAGTGTTTCACAATGAAGGCGCTGATAAATTTTCGAACATACAACAATTCATTTGTGGTGAGTAGTTCAGAGGTCATTGGTCCAAAGATGAGCTAAAGGATTTTTAGATCAGAATGTGGCATACGTGTGGAGTAGAAGATAGTAATTAAGAAACAAACTTACTGGTTCAATGTTGTCAGCATTGACACCACATAGAACATGTCTGCATAGGTTCATCATGTGTGCACACATGTAGTATTCACATAGGTTGGTCCCTTGTTGTTGCTGAGGACACTTTAATTTTTTGTACAATATTAGTGATGTGTTTGCCCTGTTAGGAACAACCTATCTAGTGTAAGTTGTTTTTTTTCTTTGGATAGAAATAGAAAGAGGTTTGCTTAGAAACTTGAACATCTGGCTAGCATTTTTTGAAAAGAACGAAATTCGTTGTCTTACCGAAGAAACGATCACGTGCACCAGAGGTAGTCTGTGGTCGAACCATCTCCATCCTAAAGTTATGCTCTTTGACAATACACTATAAATGAATATGAATTTTTACATACTCAATTCTTGAACCAAATATGAACACAACATATTGACATCAAAGAATTCAATGCATATGCATGAAATCCTGAGAGAATCTAGGTAGTAAACTGTGTTGTGTTTTGGAACAAAGACCACCAAGATCCACTCAAATCATCGGTGAAGGTGAGAAAGTAATGATATCCACCGCGCGCCTCAACACTCATTGGACCGCACACATCAGTATGTACGATCTCCAGTAAGTCACTTGCCCGTTCCATTGTACCGGAAAACGGGGTTTTCGTCATCTTGCCCATGAGGTATGGTTCACATGTATCAAGTGTTTCGAAATCAAGTGACTCCAAAGGTCCATCAACATGGAACTTCTTCATGCATGTTACACCAATATGACCTAAGCGATAGTGCCACAAGAAAGTGTTGCTATCATTATTAACTCTACATCTTTTGGCATCAATGTTATAAATATGTGTATTATCACTATCAAGATTCCATAAGAATAAAGCTTTCAAATTGGGTGCATGACCATAAAAGGTATTACTCATATAAATAGAACAACCATTATTCTCTAATTTAAATGAGTAACTGTCTCTAATTAAACAAGATCCAAATATAATGTCCATGCTCAACGTAGGTACCAACTAACGATAATTTAGGTTCATAACTAATACCGAAGGTAATCAAAAGCGAGCATGCCGACAGCGGTCGCATCAACCTTGGAATTATTTCCCACGCACATCGTCACTTCGTCATTTGCCAGCCTTCGTTTATCCTGTAGTTCCTGCTTCGAGTTAGAAATATGAGCAACCAAACCGGTATCAAATACCCACGCACTACTACAAGAGCTAGTAAGGTACACATCAATAACATGTATATCGAATATAACCTGTTAACATTGCCAGCCTTCTTATCGCCGAGATACTTGGGGCAATTTCACTTCTAGTAGCTAGTTCCCTTGCAATAGAAGCACTCAGTCTCAGGCTTGGGTCCAGCCTTGGATTTAGTCACGCGAGCGGAAACTGGCTTGCTGTTCTTCTAGAAGTTACCCTTCTTTACCTTGCCCTTCTTGAAACTAGTGGTTTATTCACCATCAACACTTGATGCTCCATATTGTATTCTACTTCCGCAACTTTAAGCATCGCGAATAGCTCCGAGTTGTACTTGTTCATACCTTGCATATTATAGTTCACAAGGAAGCTCTTGTAGCTAGGTGGCAGTGACTGGAGAACTCTGTCAATGACCGTCTTGGGCGGAAGCTCAACTCTCACTTGAGTCGAACAATTGTAGTACCCACACATTCTGAGTATGTGCTCATTGAAAGAATTTTTCTCCTCCATCTTGCACACAAAGAATTTATCGGAGGTCTCATACCTCTCTATCCGGACATTTGCTTGAAAACCAAAGTTCAACTCCTGGAACATACCATATGCTCCATGGCGTTCAAAACGCCTTTGATGTCCTAATTCTAAGTTGTGCAGTATGGTGCATTGAACTATAAAGTAGTCATCAACACGCATCTGTCGGACGTTCACAACATCTACACGCGACACTGGAGGGGGTGGCGAACCAAGCAGCACATCAAGGACATAAGCCTTAGATTACGGACCCGGTTCGCAAAGTAATGATACGTCTCCATCGTATCTATCATTTTTATTGTTTCATGCCAATATTCTACAACTTTCATATACTTTTGGCAAATTTTTATACTATTTTTGGGACTAACATATTGATCCAGTGCCCAGTGTGAGTTCATACTTGTTGCATGTTTTTTGTTTTGTAGAAAATCCATATCAGACAAAGTACTGATAGGATAAAAACTTACACAGATATTTTTTGGAATATATGTGAATTTTGGGAAGTGGAATCAACACAAGGCGGTGCCCGAGGGGCCCACAAGCGAGAGGGGCGCGACTTGGGGGACAGGGCGCGTCAAGCTGTCTTGTGGCTACCACGTAAGGCGGTTGGTGCCCTTCTTTCACCGCAAGGAAACTAATACCGTATAAAAATCGTGTTAAACTCTCAGCCCAATCGGAGTTACGGTTCCCCAGGAATTTAAGAAACAGTGAAAGGCCAGAATATGAGAACGAAAAAAGGAAGAAACATAAAGAAACAAAGAGAGGTATCCAATCTCGGAGGGGATCTCGCCCCTCCGCCGCCATGGCAGCCAAGGACCAGTGGGGAAACCCTCCTCCCATTTAGGGGGAGGTTAAGGAAGAATAATAAGGAGGTGGCTCTCTCCCCCTCTCTCTCGGTGGCATCGGAATGCTGCCGGGGCGATCATCGTGACGACGATCTACACCAACAACTTCACCGCCGTCATCACCAACTCTCTCCCCCTCTATGCGGTGGTTCAACACCTCTTCTAACCGTTGTAATCTGTACTTAAACATGGTGCTCAGCGCTATATATTCTTTCCCAATGATGTATGGCTATCCTATGATGTTTGAGTAGATCTGTTTTGTCCTATGGGTTGATTGATGATCATGATTGGTTTGAGTTTCATGTTTTATTATTGGTGATGTCCTATGTTGCTGTCCATGTCACGCAAGAGTGAGGAATCCCTGCTGTAGGGTGTTGCAATGTGTTCATAATTTGCGTATGGTGGTTTCTTGAGTGACAGAAGCATAAACCCGAGTAGGTATGTTGTTGCATATGGGAGTATAGAGGACTTGATAGCTTATAATGCTATGGTTGGGTTTTACCTTAATGATCTTTAGTAGTTGCGGAGGCTTGCTAGAGTTCCAATCATAAGTGCATATGATCCAAGTAGAGAAATCATGTTAGCTTATGTCTCTCCCACATATAAAATTGCAATAATGATTACCGGTCTAGTTATCGATTGCCTAGGGACAAATAACCTTCGTGTGACAAAAAGATCTCTACTAAGACCAGCTTAGTTGTTTCTTTATCTTAGCAGCCCCTAGTTTTTATTTACGTGTTCTTTATTTTCTTGCAAACCTATCCTATCACGCCTACAAAGTACCTCTAGTTCCATACTTGTTCTAGGTAAAGCGAATGTTAAGAGTGCATAGAGTTGTATCGGTGGTCGACAGAACTTGAGGGAATATTTGTTCTACCTTTAGCTCCTCGTTGGGTTCGACACTCTTACTTATCGAGAAAGGCTACAATTGATACCCTATACTTGTGGGTTATCAAGACCTTTTCCTGGCGCCATTGCCGGGGAGACATAGCGTGGCGTGAATATTCTCGTGTGTGCTTGTTTGCTTTATCACTAACTAGATTTTATTTGTTGTTTATTTTTTTTCTATTTTAGATATGGGTAGGAAACGGAAAATACCAAAAAATTAGATGTACCTGCTGCTCCAAAAGTTGAGGAACCACTAGTGTTCCGTACCAGCGAAGAGTATTACTTGGGTCATCTTTGATCCATTTGTGCTCGTGTTCAAAGCCCAACTAGGTTAGTTGAGGGCAAATAATTAAATGAGCATGCTTATTATGTGTGACACCACTTATCTCAAAAAGGGAAACTTGTATGGCATCATATTAACACTTTGCAATGCTATGCTTTGAATTTATGCAAAATTTATGATTTTACTTGTTGTTCTGAAGACCCTAAAAAACACCTTCCCTGTCAATGTGAGTTCAAGGATAATGGAATCGTATCTTCTTATGCCAAGGGTGTTTATAATTACTATGATATTGAGAAAATTGAAGAATTTGTTGCTTTTAAGGGTGCCTATGAAATTGCTTCTTTGATTGAAAAGTATGATGCTGCTCTTTACAAATCTGAAAGTTTTTCCATACTTAAATATTGCTATGAAAACTATGCTTCTAATGTTTATGTTAAGCCATATACTGAGGACTCCTCCGCTGTCCAAGAGGAGACTAATATTTTGCAGGAATCTATGGAAGAAGAAATTGATGACACTATGAGCTCATTGGATGAAAAAGATGAGGAGGAGAGCGAAGAACAAAAGGAGGAAGAGGGGATTAGCTACCCGTGCCCACCTTCTAATGAGAGTAACTTTTCAACTCATACATTGTTTAATTTCCCTTCGTGCTTACCGAGGGATGAATACTATGATAATTTCTATGATCCCTTAGATTCATTTGAAATATCCCTTTTTGATGAACTTGATGTTTGCTATGCTTGTGGCCATGATGCCAATATTAATGATGATTATGGAGATGAACTTGCTATAGTTCCTTATGTTAAGAATGAAATTGTTTCTATTGCACCCACACATGATAGTCCTATTATCTTTTTGAATTCTCCCAACTACACTATATTGGAGAAGTTTGCACTTATTAAGGATTATATAGATGGGTTGCCTTTTACTATTACACATGTTGATTTTCATGGATATAATATGCATGTGCTTGCTGCTCCTTCTTGCAATTATTATGAGAGAGGAACTACATCTCCACCTCTCTATGTTTCCAATACGATAAAATCGCAAGAAATTGTTTATACTATGCATTGGCCTTTAATTTGTGTGCATGAATTGTTCTTCTATGACATGCCGATGCATGGGAAGAGAGTTAGACTTCATTGTTGTGTGATATATGTTACTTTCTGCTCACTACTAAATTACAAATCATTGTTAATTAAAATTGGCTTCATATACCTTGGGATCCAGGTGGATCAATTACTTGAGCACTTTATGCCTAGCTTAATGGCTTTCAAGAAAGCGTTGCCAAGGAGACAACCCGGAAGTTTTATAGAGTCATATTATTCTGTTGTGTGATTTTACATAGTTTCAAAAAAGAAAAAATAAAGAAGGGAACCTAATTTTTTTCTCTTAGATGAGCTTCCTCACTCGTTGATCTTAGATGATCTTAGTGTGATGTAGGACATTTTTTTGAATTATTACTACGATCCCCAACAATTATAGCTCTTGTGAATCCATTGCATGCCAATCCCTACTCAATCACATTGATATGTATTGATGGGCATATCCATAGCCCGTTGATACGCCTAGTTGATGTGAGACTATCTCCTTATTTTTATCTTCCCCACAACCTCCACCATATTCTATTCCACCTATAGTGCTATACCCATGGCTCACGCTAATGTATTGCGTGAAAGTTGAAAAAGTTTGAGAATACTAAAGTATGAAATAATTGCTTGGCTAAAACCGGGGTTGTGCATGATTTTATAATTTGTGTGATGAAGATGGAGCATAGCCAGACTATATGGTTTTGTAGGGATAACTTTCATTTAGCCATGATATTTTGAGAAGACATGATTGCTTTATTAGTATGCTTGAAGTATTATTGTCTTAATTTCAAATGATAGACTATTGCTTTGAATTGCTCGTGTCTAAATATTCATGCCATGACTAGATTATATGATCAAGATTATGCTAGGTAGCATTCCACATCCAAAATTATCTTTTTTATCATTTACCTACTCGAGGACGAGCAGGAATTAAGCTTGGGGATGCTGATACGTCTCTGTCGTATCTATAATTTTTGATTGTTTCATGCCAATATTCTACAACTTTCATATACTTTTGGCAACTTCTATACTATTTTTGGGACTAACATATTGATCCAGTGCCTAGTGCTAGTTCCTGTTCGTTGCATGTTTTTTGTTTCGCAGAAAACCCATATCAAACGATGTCCAAACGGTATAAAAACTTACAGAGATGTTTTTGGAATATGTGTGAATTTTGGGAAGTGGAATCAACACAAGGCGGTGGACGATGGGCCCACAAGGAGGTTGGTTCCCCTATTTCTCCGCAAGAAATCTAATATTCGGATAAAAACCGTGTTAAAATTTCAGCCCAATAGGAGTTGTGGTTCTCCGGGAATATAAGAAACGGTGAAAGGCCAGAATCTGAGAACGCAGAAAAAGGCAGAAACAAAAAGAAACAGATAGAGAGATCCAATCTTGGAGGGCCACTCGCCCCTCCACCGCCATGGAGGACAAGGACTAGAGGGGAAACCTTCCTCCCATCTAGGGGGGAGGTCAAGTAAGAAGAAGAAGAAGAAGAAGAAGAAGGAGGAGGGGGCCTCTCTCCCCCTCTCTCCCGGTGGCACCGGAACACCGCCAGGGCCATCATCGTGACGGCGATCTACAACAACAACTTCACGACCGTCATCACCAAATCTCTCCCCCTCTATGCAACGGTTCAACACCTGTTCTCACCGTTGTAATCTCTACTTAAACATGGTGCTCAAAGCTATATATTATTTCCCAATGATGTATGGCTATCCTATGGTGTTTGAGTAGATCCGTTTTGTCATATGGGTTGATTGATGAGCATGATTGGTTTGAGTTGCATGTTTTATTATTGGTGTTGTCCTATGGTGCTCTCCGTGTCGCGCAAGCCTGAGGGATCCCCGCTGTAGGGTGTTGCAATGTGTTCGTGATTTTCCTATGGTGGGTTGCTTGAATGACGTTAGAATAAACCGGAGTAGGTGGGTTCTTGCATATGGGAGTAAAGAGGACTTGATACCTTATAATGCTATTGTTGGGTTTTACCTTAATGATCTTTAGTAGTTGAGGATGCTTGCTAGAGTTCCAATTTTAAGTGCATATGATCCAAGTAGAGAAAGTATGTTAGCGTATGCATCTCCCTCGTATAAAATTGCAATAATGATTACAGGTCTAGTTATCGATTGCCTAGGGAGAAATAACCTTCCTCTGACAAAAAGATCTCTACTAAGACCAACTTAGTTGTTTCTTTATCTTAGCAGCCCCTAGTTTTTATTTACGTGTTCTTTATTTTCTTGCAAACCTATCCTATCACGCCTACAAAGTACCTCTAGTTTCATACTTGTTCTAGGTAAAGCGAACGTTAAGCGTGTGTAGAGTTGTAACGGTGGTCGATAGAACTTGATGGAATATTTGTTCTACCTTTAGCTCGTCGTTGGGTTCGACACTCTTACTTATCGAGAAAGGCTACAATTGATCCCCTATACTTGTGGGTTATCAAGTAACTTCCAATATCTTTCAGCTTAGCTTTCTCTAGGAATGCATTAAAATTCAGGGGAGCTACTGCGTGAGCCATTGATGTACAACATAATTTTCAAAGACAACTTAGACTATGTTCATGATAATGAGTTCAAGTAATCAAATTACTTAAGAATTCCCACTCAAATCAACATACCTCCGGTTGTTTGTGTGTACATTATCCAAATTCACAAAACCAAGTCCGATCATCACGTGAGATGAGGTGGTTTCAATGGTCAACATATCCATGTTGATCATATTTCCTCTATGACTCATGTTCAACCTTTCAGTCTCTTGTATTCCGAGTCCATGTCTGTACATGCTAGGCTCGCCAAGTTTAACCCAAGTGTTCTGCATGTGCAAAAATGACTTCACTCATTGTACGCAGATGTAGATTTTATCACACCCGGTCATCATGAGGTGCTTCAAAATGACGAACCTTCGCAATGGTGCACAGTTGGGGGGAACACAACTTTATCTTGAAATTTTTGTAAGGGATCATCTCATAATGCTACTGTCGTCCTAAGCAAAATAAGATGCATAAAAGGATTAACATCATATGCAAATCATAAAAGTGATCAGCTTTTGATCTCCTTCTCCAAAGCATTGGCATGATCTCCATATTCGCCGACATGACACCATGATCTTCATCATCATGATCTCGATCATCGTGTTGTCATGTGGTTGTCGTGCTAACTATTGCTTCTACAACTATTGCCAACTCATAGGATAAAGTAAAGCAAAAATGTACAAATAAATTAAAGACAACCCTATGGCTCCTGTCGGTTGTCGTACTCATCGACATGCAAGTCGTGATAATCTATACGAAACATGATCATGTCATACATCACTTATATCACATCATGTCTTTGGCCATATCACATCACAACATGCCCTGCAAAAACAAGTTAGACGTCCTCTACTTTGTTGTTGCAAGTTTTACGTGGATGCTATCGGCAACTAGCAAGAACCGTTCTTACCTACGCAAAGCAACAACGGTGATATTCTAGTTACTATTTAACCTTCCACAAGGACCGCCTGTGTCGAATCCTATTCAACTAAAGTGGGAGAGACAGACACCCGCCAGACATCTTTATGCAACCAAGTTACGTGTGAGTCGATGGAACCGGTCTCTCGTACGTGGACGATTAAGGTTGGTCCGGGCCACTTCATGCCACAACTCCGCCGAATCAAAATAAGACTAAGGTAGTAAGCAATTTGAACATCAATGCCCACAAACACTTTGTGTTATACTCGTGAATGTTATCTACGCATAGACCTATCTAATGATGCCAATCTTGGGGAACGTTGTGTGGGAAACAAAAAATTTCCTACGAACACCCAAGATCAATCTATGGATATCAACATCTATTTGAGAGGAGTGCATATACATACCTTTTGTAGATCGCTAAGCGGAGCGTTGATACGTCCCAAATATATCTATAATTTTTGCTTGTTCCATGATCTTTTGGGTCATAATGTTATATGTTTTGCTACACTTTTATATCATTTTACACATATTTGGACTAACCTACTAACTCAGTGCACCCAGTGGCAGTTTCTGTCTGCTTATGTCTATTTTGCAAGGGATTTTAGCCAATTTTCCGAAGCCCGAAAAATTCCATAAAAATATATATATGAAAATCAGCGAAACAGGAGCTTTCGGATCATCAAAGGAGGGCCCAGGGGCCTCCTAGGCGGCCTGCTGGTGCGGCCAGGCCCTAGGCTGCGTTAGGAGGTCGCCTGGGTGGGTCCTACCTCCTCTGATGCCCTCCTTTGGCCTATATTTAGAGTCCCGAGAGGAAACCCACGGAGACTTTCTGGAATCGTGAATTTCTCCATCGTTCCGCTGCCGCAGCGCTTCTGAGATTGGGAGCGTGAGGAGACCTCTTCCCGGCACCCTGCCGGAGGGAGGATTGACCTCCGGGAGCTTCTCCTTCGCCATGGACGCTTCCCGGACGTGCCGTGAGTAGTCCTCCTTGGACAATGAATCCATGACCAGTAGCTATGTGATGTCTTCTCTCCAATCTCGTGCTTCAATGGTTAGTCCTTGTGAGCTGCCCTACATGATCAAGGCATCTATGTAATTCTCTTACTATTGCTATGCTCGGTTTGTTGGGATCCGATGGATTATGAGATTATGTTCACATTGTTATGAGTTATATATTTGATTATCCTTTTATATTATGTTCCTTAGTGATTCATGCATGTTCTCCGTTGCTTTTTATTGCTTTGGCCAAGTAGTAGATTGTAACTCCAAGAGGGAGTGTTATGCATGATTGCGGGTTCATGCCCCTCGATGTCTAGCTTGAGTGACAGAAACATGAGACTAGGGGCTGTGCTTGTTGCGACCAGGGAGAAAACAATGGTGCTTGTGACAACGGTTGCAAGGATTGTTTAACTTACAGATAGTTCGTTAATGCAGTTGTCCATTGCTTTGAGTTTACACTTTGGGTGGGGCTCGCAACTTAATACTAGAGAGTTATTATGGATAGATATCTCAAGGTGGATGATTAGTAAGTAGATGCTCATGAATAAATGGTCTACTTGTCTTGGCATACTGCCCATTACGATTGAACCTCTAACTATCAAGTAGCAGAATTAGCATTGCGGTGCGATCATAATTCTGTAAATTGCCCAACTGTGATTTGTTTACCCAAGCATAGTTGTTTATCGTATTTCGGGAAAGATACATCACTAGTGAACATCATGTGACTCCGGTCCATATCACCATCATTATTTACACCTCCATCATTTACCGTTTTCATTTACTTTTCCATTGCAATCACTATTACCTTCCCGCTTGTGTTTTGATCATTTGCGAACTACAAGGCCGGAGAGATGGACAACCTCTCTGTACTCAGTGGGAGCAAAGTTATTTGTTGTGTGTGCAGGTCCACGTATTTTGCTAGCGCCAGGGTGGAAGAAACCTACTTGTTGATCCTAGGAGTCCTCCTGGTTCGATAAACCATACAGTCTCTGTGTAAGGGTAATTTGCTGTTGACTACATCTCCACCTTCCACTTGGGGTATCCAACAAGGGGAGAGAAGTATAACCATCAACTCGTCATCAAGAGAATTACTAACGCCGTTGCCGGGGACTCCAGTCTTCAAGATAGGGGAGTTGCACGCTATCTTTTACCTTTTCTTTTTAGTCTTGTTAGTTTGCTTTTTAGTTTTTGCTTTAGGGTCTTATACCAAAAACCACAAAAAAATTAGTTGCTTTTCTCTTGCTTGTTGCCGCTGCTATGGATTCCATTGAGAACACCAAGTTGTGTGACTTCACTAGTCACAACAACAATGACTCTATCTGCACTCCTATTGTTTCTCCCGCCACTCGAGTGATGTCCTATGAGATTAAACCTGCTTTACTGAACCTAGTTAGGAAAGATCAATTCTTTGGTGATGGAGATGATGGTGCCTTGCACTTGAACAATTTTGTTGAGCTCTGCGATATGCAAAAATATAAAGAAGTAGATGGTGATATTCTTAAATTGAAGCTTTTTTTCCTTTATCCTTGAGAGGAGGAGCTAAAGCATGGTTTCAATCTTTGCCTAGAAATAGCATAGATTCTTGGGATAAGTGCAAAGATGCTTTTATTGGGAAGTATTACCCACCTGCTAGAATTATCCAGTTGAGGAGTAACATTATGAATTTTAGGAAATTGGATAATGAACATGTTGCTCAAGCTTGGGAACGTATGAAATCTCTTGTTAAGAATTGCCCTACACATGGTTTGACTACTTGGATGGTTATCCAAACTTTCTATGCAGGATTGAACTTTACCTCGCGGAATCTGTTAGACTCGACCGCGGGAGGAACCTTTATGTCAACTAAACTTGGTGTTGCCACAAAACTATTGTATGAGATGACGACAAATTATTCTCAATGGCACACCGAGAGGGCTCCAACAGGTAGGAAGGTAAACTCTGTTGAGGAGATCTCCTCCCTTAATGATAAGGTTGACATGATCATGACTCTACTTACTAAGCAAGCTCCTATTGATCCTCATGATGTTCCTTTAAATTCTTTTGTTTCTCAAGAAATAGAGCAAGTGGATGTTAATTTTATTTCTAGGAACAACTTCAATAACAATGCTTATATGAGTAATTTTGGTAGCAATCCTAGACCGTTCCCATCCAACAACTATGGGAACAATAACAATTATCCTACCACGAAAAACTCCACTCCTGAATTAGAAAGCATGCTTAAGGATTTTATCACTTCTCAAAAATCCTTCAACAAGAGTGTAGAAGAGAAACTAGAAAAAATAGATAGTCTCTCTTTGAAGCTGGACAACATAGCTCATGATGTAGAGATGCTTAAAATTAGAACTTCTCCACTTGAGGAGAGGAAGACCACACCCATGAATGTTATCCAAGTCCAAATTAATGAGAACATAAGAATGCTAGCCAAACTTAAAGATAGATGGGCTAGAGAAAAGGAAGAGGAAGAGAGAATTAAGAGCCTTCCTACACACACTACCATTGCTACAATACAACTTGTTGAGGATCTCAAAACTTTTAGCACCATCGCACTCCTAGTCCCAATGGACCTATTAATGGTGATGCTAATACCTCAACTATAGGACAAGAAGGTCCTATGAATTTAGAGACTACTAAAATAATGAGCTTAGTTGACATTACTACCCCTTTAATTCATGGTAGTAACCTTCATTTTGACAATTGTAGTCTCTCCAAAGTCATCACCTTTTTGCAAAGAATGGTTGAAGACCCCCACACTAGTACACTCAATATTGCCTTCATCGAGCATATTACCAACGCTCTTATCAAAGCTAGGGAGGAGAATCTCAAGCTAGAGACTTCTATTCCTAGGAAAATAGAAGATGGTTGGGATCCCATGGTCAAAATTAAATTGAATAATATCTCTTGCTTTGCATTGTGTGATGTTGGAGCTAGTGCTTCCGTTATGCCCAAAAGAATGTATGACATGCTTGATTGGAAACATTATGATCGATGTTCTTTTAGTGTTCGTCTTGTTGATTCTTCCATAAACAAACCTTTAGGTAGAATTGATGATGTTCTTATTATTTTCAATGATAATTATGTACCCGTTGATTTTCTTATTATGGACATTGAATGTGATCCTTCATGTCCAATTATTTTGGGACGTCCTTTTTTCCGCACCGTTGGTGCTATCATTTACATGAAAGAGGGAATTATTAAACTCCAATTTCCTCTTAAAAATGGAATGGAACACTTCCCTGGAAATAATATTAAGTTACTTATGAGTCCGTTACTCGGGCAAGTTATTCTTTTGGAGTTGATAACACTTGATCTCCTTGCATTATGCCTAGCTCAAAGGCATAAAAGAAAGCGCTTGTTGGGAGGCAACAAAATTTGTTTTTACTTTCTGTTTTAGTGGTCTTGATGTGTGTTACTACTGTAGCAACATCATTGTATCTTTATTTTTAAGCTTTGTGCGAAGTTATAGCCTCCGATTGCAAGAAAGTTCAAAAATTCTGACATGCTATCGAGAAACAGATTTTGTCTGCCTGACGGAAAAATTCGCCAAAAATCACCAGATCATCTTATTGATCTGAATTGTTTTTACAGCATTCTCTATATAATTTCCTTCCTCGCATCTGTTCTGAGTTTTTTTATTTGAGTTGCAGAAGTGCCCCGAATAAATTATTTACTACCTAGTGTTCTGTTTTTCACAGATTCTGCCATGTTTTGCGTTTTCATTGTTTTGCAAATCCTAAGCTTACTTTTTGTTTGCAAAAACCTTTTGAAATTCATAATAAGAAGTAGCTTTTCATGAAAATATTTATTTACAGCAGGTATATTTTATTAAGGGTACTAACCACTCTAATCAGCTTATGATGAGTTTCTTATGAAGGGAGTTTTCAAGTATGCGATGGGAGAGATGATGAAAGGAGATACAGGAGTGTCAAATGCTCAAGCTTGGGGATGCATCCATGCACCCCAAGAAATATTCAAAGGAGACTCCATCGTCAAAGCTCGGGGATGCCCCGTGCATCCCCTTCTCTATCAACAATCATGAGTTGGTCCATCTCCATGCTATATTTTTATCACTTCATATGATATGTGCTATGCTTGGAGCGTCCCGCTATATACTTTTTAGTTTTGTTTTATTTTTTCTAGATGTTCATAACAAGTCGAAACCTAGCCTACCATGTTTGGGAGTGATACACGCTCCATTCCACTCTAGGACACAACATAGGTTTTCATGCTTATCTTTTTTGTGTGTTCTTCAACTTTTCGTAGCTACTCGCATGCTTAGCACTTAGTTTTCATGCTTAACTTTTTAAGAGCTTTTATTTAGGTTGATCTTGGAACTCTCTTGAGTTATGATGCTTATCTTGTTTACAGAGTTGGCTCGTTGCACTGAGTTGTGTGTCTTGCATTTGTAGGTAATTGAGGTTGCTATTTAAGTATAATAGTAACTTGCAATAGTTTTGAGGTATTGATTTGAGTAATGTTTGGACTATTGGTGCGAAGAGCTTGAGCCTATTAGTGACACGTGTCGTATTTTGGGAAATCCGTGTGTTTTTCAAAAACTAAAAAATAGTTGAGAACTCTAGCTACTAAATTTATTGCTAACCTCTAGAGGGGTTAGAATATATAGAGTACCCTCACGTTACCATGAGTCGAGGATGTGCAAGGATAACCAAACCCCCAAACACTCCTCCTCAGGGTACTTGTCTCTTTGTGAATTTCCTAACTAGATAGAGAGGTACCGATAATAAGTGTATGAGTTCTTCAGACTAATGTGAGTATTCGATTGTTGGCTCTTCCACCATCCATATTTTTCTAGACTCTTCGGTACCGTGCATTGCCCTTTCTCACATTGAGAGTTGGTGCAAACTCCGCCGGTGCATCCAAACCCATGACATGATATGCTCTGTCATACATAAGCCTCATTATATCTTTCCTCAAAACAGCCACCATACCTACCTATTAAGGCATTTCCATAGCCTTTCTGAGATACATTGCCATGCAACATCCACCATCTCATGACTTGATCTTCATGTCATACATGATTTTGCTTGATCGAGGAGCCGCATGCTAGTTGGGCCTTGCCCTTAGTACTGCTACATGATGCGCTAGTATCATTGCATATCCTGCTACACTAGCAGAGGCATACATTTGCATACATCATGATAGTTTTCACTTGTCTTTATGTTGAGTACTTCTTATAAATGTGATGATTTTTCTTTTTATTCATGTAAAACATAGAGTGTTTCCCTTAAGTGAGTAAAAGATCCCAAAGAGGACAAAACAAAATATCCCAAAGAGGAAAAATGAGAGAAAAAAGAAAGAGCCAAAGAGGCCACAAAAAATAAAAATAAAAGAGAAAAAAAGAAAAAGAAAAAAAGAGAAGGGGGCAACACTACTATTCCTTTTGAAAGATCCACACTCGTACTCCATTACTATATCGGTACTACATAGAGATTATCATTCATGGATAACTATGTGGGGACCCTTACACTATAGAACTTGGTTTGCATATTCCAATGATGAGCCTCCTCAAATGAGCTCTAGGTCTTCATGAGCAAACAAGTTGGATGCACCCCCACTAGTTCCATTGGAGAGCTTACCTTAGCTCATATGTGCATCCGTTACATGGCAATCCCTACTCCTCACATCATATCTATCATTTGGCTTTCTCTCACCTATGGTTGTCCTCATTGATGTGAGCCTTTCACACCTTTTGTCTTCCTTCCCCGTCATTATTCTATCTGCTATCCTAAGTGCCAACATATCTTTGTTACGCTCATCCATTGCACCTTACTGTCTGGGGATGAGTCAAAATAAGATCCTGAAGGAGACTAAGTGTGAGGTTTAGTAGATTGAGTTCTCAATTAAAAAATATTGCAGGATCTCAACCCATCTCCCACTTCTTGCACGCAAACACCATTTGGAGACATTCGAGTCACGGACAGCGAGAGCTCTTGCACCTTCATGTTCTTACTTTCCTAATTTCAATACAAGATATAGACTCTTGCTTGTTATTATCTTGAATTTAATTGCATATTTCACTTGCTTTACTTTGAAGTTTTTATATGTGTGCTAGCATGTCAGCACATAAATTATTATGTTATCATTTATCTACTCGAGGACGAACAGAAATTAAGCTTGGGGATGTTGATATGTCCCAAACGTATCTATAATTTCAGTTTGTTCCATGATCTTCTGGGTGACAATGTTATATGTTTTGCTACACTTTTATATCATTTTACACATATTTGGACTAACCTACTAACTAAGTGCACCCAGTGCCATTTTTTGCCTGCTGGTGTCTATTTTGTAGGGGCTTTTACCCAATTTTCCGAAGCCTGAAAAATTCCATAAAAGATATATAAAAAATCAGCGAAACAGAAGCTTCCGCATCACCGAAGCAGGGCTAGAGGGGGGTCAGGCGGGCTGCTGGCGCGGCCAGGCCCTAGGACGCGCCAGGAGGTTGCCTGGGTGGGTCCCACCTCCTCTAGTGCCCTCCTTTGGCCTATATTTAGAGTGCCGAGAGGAAACCCTCGTAGAATTTCTTGAATCATGAATTTCTCCATCATTCCGCCGCCACAGCGCTTCCGAGATTGGGAGCGTTAGGAGACCTCTTCTCGGCACCCTGCCGGAGGGAGGATTGACCTCTGGGAGCTTCACCACCGCCATGGACGGTTCCCGGACGTGCCGTGAGTAGTCCTCCTTGGACCATGAGTCCATGACCAGTAGCTATGTGATGTATTCTCTCCAATCTTATGCTTCAATGGTTAGTCCTTGTGAGCTGCCCTACATGATGAAGGCATCTACGTAATTCTCTTGCTATTGCTATGCTCGGTTTGTTGGGATCCGATGGATTATGAGATTATGTTCAGATTGTTATGAGTTATATATTTGATTATCCTTTTATATTATGTTCCTTAGTGATTCATGCATGTTCTTCGTTGCTTTTTATTGCTTTGGCCTTGTAGTAGATTGTAACTCCAAGAGGGGGCGTTATGGATAATAGTGGGTTCATGCCCCTCGATGAATAGCTTGAGTGACAGAAACATGAGACTAGGGGATGTGCTTGTTGCCACCAGGGAGAAAACAATGGTGCTTGTGACCACGGTTGCAAGGATTTTTTACCTTACACATAGTTTGTTAATGTAGTTGCCCGTTCCTTTGAGTTTACACTTTGGGTGGGGCTCGGAACTTAATACCGGAGAGATGTTGTGGATTGATATCTCAAGGTGGATGATTAGTAAGTAGATGCTCATTAATAAATGGTCTACTTGTCTTGGTGTTCTGCCCATTACTATTGAACCTCTAACTATCAAGTAGCATAATTAGCATTGCGGTGCGATCATAATTCTGTCAATTGCCCAACTGTGATTTGTTTACCCAAGCATAGTTGTTTGTTATCTTTTGGGAGAGAGACATCACTAGTGAACATCATGTGACTCCAGTCCATATCACCATCATTGTTTACACCTCCATAATTTACCGCTTTCATTTACTTTTCCGTTGCAATCACTATTACCTTCCCGCTTGTGTTTTGATCCTTTGCAAACTACAAGGCCGGAGAGATTGACAACCCCTCTGTACTCGTTGGGAGCAAAGTTATTTGTTGTGTGTGCAGGTCCACGTCTTTTGCTAGCGCCAGGGTGGAAGACACCTACTTGTTGAACCTAGGAGTCCTCCTAGTTCGATAAACCTTACAATCTCCGTGTAAGGGAAATTTGCTGCTGACTACATCTCCACCTTCCACTTGGGGTATCCAACAAGGGCCGAGAAGTATATCCATCAACTCGTCATCAAGTGTTAAGATACATAGTTGATGTAGTCCAACGTCTTTGCAATCCAATCACTATCCGTCTCGCGATCCAATCACGATCCGTCTCGTGATCGAATAACAATCCGTCCCGATCAAGCGCCAAACATACGGCACCTCCGCATTCAACACACGTACAGCTCGATGACACCTTCACCACCTCGATCCAATGAGCGATGATGAAGTAGTAGCTGAGTTCCTTGGCACGACGATGGCGTGGTTGCGGTGGTGGTGGAGCGATCTCGGCACGGCTTTGCCAAGCACTACTATGATCGTGACGGTGGAGAAGTACTACGTGATAGATAGGAGGGTTTCGCCGTGGCTTTCAGGTGCAGCTGCCCTCCCTCTCCTCAAGTATATATAGGGGGAAGGGAGAAGGGGTGGCGCCCTAGGATTTCCCCTAGGGGTGGGGCGACGGCCATAGGGTGGCTTGCCCCCCAAGTTTGGTGGTCGACCCCCTCTTGGGCTTGCCCCCACCACCACTTAGCCGCATGGGCCTATGTGGAAGGGTGCCTAGCCCACCAGGGGCTCGTGTGCACCCCTCTCATCCCATGTGGCCTCTTGGAGCGAGTGGGCCCCTTCCGATGGACCCCCGGAACCCTTTCTGCACTCTCGGTACACTACTGATGACGCCCGAAACCTTTCTGGTGACCAAAATGGGACTTCCTATATATGAATCTTTACCTCGGACCATTTTGAAGCTCCTCGTCATTTCCAAGATCTCATCTGGCACTCCGAACAACCTTCGGTCACTAACATAATAACTCAACAATACTATATTATCACCAAACATTAAGTGTGCAGAGCCTGCGGGTTCGAGAACTATGCAAACATGATCGAGACACCTCTACGGTCAATAACCAATAGTGGGACTTGGATGCCCATATTGGTTCCTACATATTCTACGAAGATCTTTATCGGTCAAACCACGATGTCAAGATTCAGCCATTCCCGTATGGAGTTCCCTTTGTCCATCAGTATATTACTTGCCCGAGATTTGATCGTCGTTATTGTTGGGGAACGTCGCATGGGAAACAAAAAATTTCCTACGCGCACGAAGACCTATCATGGTGATGTCCATCTACGAGAGGGGATGAGTGATCTACGTATCCTTGTAGACCGTACAGCAGAAGCGTTAGTGAACGCGGTTGATGTAGTGGAACGTCCTCACGTCCCTCGATCCGCCCCGCGAACAATCCCGCGATCAGTCCCACGATCTAGTACCGAACGGACGGCACCTCCGCGTTCAGCACACGTACAGCTCGACGATGATCTCGGCCTTCTTGATCCAGCAAGAGAGACGGAGAGGTAGAAGAGTTCTCCGGCAGCGTGACGGTGCTCCGGAGGTTGGTGATGACCTTGTCTCAGCAGGGCTACGCCCGAGCTCCGCAGAAACGCGATCTAGAGGAAAAACCGTGGAGGTATGTGGTCGGGCTGCCGTGGAAAAGTCGTCTCAAATCAGCCCTAAAACCTCCGTATATATAGGTGGGAGGGAGGGGACCTTGCCTTGGGGCTCAAGGAGCCCCAAGGGGGTCGGCCGAGTCCAAGGGGGAAGGTCCCCCCCCCCAAACCGAGTTGGACTTGGTTTGGTGGGAGGGAGTCCTTCCTTCCCTTCCCACCTCCTCTTTTTTTTTCTCCTTGATTTTCTTCTCTAGGTGCATAGGGCCCTCTTGGGCTGTCCCACCAGCCCACTAAGCGCTGGTTTTTCACCCTCAAGGCCTATGGGCTTCCCCAGGGTGGGTTGCCCCCCCCCCCCCCCCCCGTTGAACTCCCGGAACCCATTCGTCATTCCCGGCACATTCCCGGTAACTCCAAAAACCTTCCGGTAATCAAATGAGGTCATCCTATATATCAATCTTCGTTTCCGTACCATTCCGGAAACCCTCGTGACATCCGTGATCTCATCCGGGACTCCGAACAACATTCGGTAACCAACCATATAACTCAAATACGCATAAAACAACGTCGAACCTTAAGTGTGCAGACCCTGCGGGTTCGAGAACTATGTAGACAGGACCCGAGAGACTCCTCGGTCAATATCCAATAGCGGGACCTGGATGCCCATATTGGATCCTACATATTCTACGAAGATCTTATCGTTTGAACCTTAGTGCCAAGGATTCATATAATCCCGTATGTCATTCCCTTTGTCCTTCGGTATGTTACTTGCCCGAGATTCGACCGTCAGTATCCGCATACCTATTTCAATCTCGTTTACCGGCAAGTCTCTTTACTCGTTTCGTAATACAAGATCCCGCAACTTACACTAAGTCACATTGCTTGCAAGGCTTGTGTGTGATGTTGTATTACCGAGTGGGCCCCGAGATACCTCTCCGTCACACGGAGTGACAAATCCCAGTCTTGATCCATACTAACTCAACTAACACCTTCGGAGATACCTTTAGAGCATCTTTATAGTCACCCAGTTACGTTGTGACGTTTGATACACACAAAGCATTCCTCCGGTGTCAGTGAGTTATATGATCTCATGGTCATAGGAATAAATACTTGACACGCATAAAACAGTAGCAACAAAATGACACGATCAACATGCTACGTCTATTAGTTTGGGTCTAGTCCATCACGTGATTCTCCTAATGACGTGATCCAGTTATCCAGCAACAACACCTTGTTTATAATCAGAAGACACTGACTATCTTTGATCAACTGGCTAGCCAACTAGAGGCTTGCTAGGGACAGTGTTTTGTCTATGTATCCACACATGTAAATGAGTCTTCATTCAATACAATTATAGCATGGATAATAAACGATTATCTTGATACAGGAATTATAATAATAACTATATTTATTATTGCCTCTAGGGCATAATTCCAACAGTCTCCCACTTGCACTAGAGTCAATAATCTAGCCCTCACATCATCATGCGAATTACATTGTAATAAATCTAACACCCATACAGTTCTGGTTTTGATCATGCTTTGGCCGTGGAAGAGGTTTAGTCAGCGGGTCTGCTACATTCAGATCCGTGTGCACTTTGCATATATTTACGTCCTCTCCCTCGACGTAGTCGCGGATGAGGTTGAAGTGTCGTTTGATGTGTCTGGTCTTCTTGTGAAACCGTGGTTCCTTTGCTAAGGCAATGGCACCCGTGTTGTCACAGAACAAGGTTATTGGATTCAGTGCGCTTGGCACCACTCCAAGATCCGTCATGAACTGCTTCATCCAGACACCCTCCTTAGCCGCCTCCGAGGCAGCCATGTACTCCGCTTCACATGTAGAATCTGCTACGACGCTTTGCTTGGAACTGCACCAGCTTACCGCACCCGCATTAAGAATAAATACGTATCCGGTTTGCGACTTAGAGTCGTCCAGATCTGTGTCAAAGCTTGCATCGACGTAACCTTTTACGGCGAGCTCTTCGTCACCTCCATACACGAGAAACATCTCCTTAGTCCTTTTCAGGTACTTCAGGATATTCTTGACCGCTGTCCAGTGATCCACTCCTGGATTACTCTGGAACCTACCTGCCATACTTATGGCCAGGCTAACATCCGGTCTAGTGCACAACATTGCATACATGATAGAACCTACGGCTGAAGCATAGGGGACGGAGCGCATATGCTCTCTATCTTCATCAGTTGCTGGGCACTGAGTCTTACTCAATTTCATACCTTGTAAAACTGGCAAGAACCCTTTCTTGGACTGTTCCATTTTGAACCTCTTCAAAACTTTATCAAGGTATGTGCTTTGTGAAAGTCCTATCAGGCGTTTTGATCTATCCCTATAGATCTTAATGCCTAGAATGTAAGCAGCTTCTCCTAGGTCCTTCATAGAGAAACTTTTATTCAAGTAATCCTTTATGCTCTCCAAAAACTCCATGTTGTTTCTAATCAGCAATATGTCATCCACATATAATATTAGAAACGCCACAGAGCTCCCACTCACTTTCTTGTAAATACAAGATTCTCCAACCACTTGTATAAACCCAAATGCTTTGATCACCTCATCAAAATGTTTGTTCCAACTCCGAGATGCTTGCACCAGTCCATAAATGGATCGCTAGAGCTTGCACACCTTGTTAGCATTCTTAGGATCGACAAAACCTTCGGGTTGTATCATATACAACTCTTCCTTAAGGAAACCGTTAAGGAACGCCGTTTTGACATCCATCTGCCAGATTTCATAATCGAAAAATGCAGCTATTGCTAACATGATTCTGACGGACTTAAGCATCGCTACGGGTGAGAATGTCTCATTGTAGTCAACTCCTTGAACTTGTGAAAAACCCTTTGCCACAAGTCGAGCTTTATAAACGGTCACATTGCCGTCAGCGGTTGTCTTCCTCTTAAAGATCCATTTGTTCTGAATAGCCTTGCGGCCCTCAGGTAGTACCTCCAAAGTCCACACTTTGTTCTCATACATGGATCCTATCTCGGACTTCATGGCTTCTAGCCATTTGTTGGAATCTGGGCCCACCATTGCTTCTTCATAATTTGCAGGTTCATTGTTGTCTAACAACATGATTGATAAGACGAGATTACCGTACCACTCTGGAGCAGCACGTAGTCTCGTCGACCTGCGTGGTTCGACAGAAACTTGATCCGGAGTTTCATGATCATCATCATTAACTTCCTCCTCAACCGGCGTTGCAATGACAGAGGTTTCCCCTTGCCCTGCGCCACCATCCAGAGGGATGAGAGGTTCGACAACCTCGTCAAGTTCTATCTTCCTCCCTCTCAATTCTCTCGAGAGAAACTCCTTCTCGAGAAAAGCTCCGTTTTTAGCAACAAACACTTTGCCCTCGGATTTGAGATAGAAGGTGTACCCAACTGTCTCTTTTGGGTAACCTATGAAGACGCACTTTTCCGCTTTGGGTTCCAGCTTTTCAGGCTGAAGCTTTTTGACATAAGCATCATATCCCCAAACTTTAAGAAACGACAACTTTGGCCTTTTCCCATACCACAGTTCGTATGGTGTCGTCTCAACGGATTTTGATGGTGCCCTATTTAAAGTGAATGCAGCTGTTTCTAATGCATAACCCCAAAATGATAACGGCAAATCGGTAAGAGACATCATAGATCGCACCATCTCTAATAAAGTACGATTACGACGTTCGGACACACCATTACGCTGTGGTGTTCCAGGCGGTGTCAACTGTGAAACAATTCCACATTGTCTTAAGTGAGCACCAAACTCGAAACTCAGATATTCACCCGCACGATCAGACCGCAGGAACTTGATCTTCTTGTTACGATGATTTTCCACTTCACTCTGAAATTGCTTGAACTTTTCAAATGTTTCAGACTTGTGTTTCATCAAGTAGACATAACCATATCTAATCAAATCGTTAGTGAAGGTGAGAAAATAACGATATCCGCTGCGTGCCTCTACGCTCATCGGACCACACACATCGGTATGTATGATTTCCAATAAGTCACTTGCACGCTCCATTGTTCCGGAGAACGGAGTCTTAGTCATCTTGCCCATGAGGCATGGTTCGCATGTGTCAAGTGAATCAAAGTCAAGTGACTCCAAAAGTCCATCAACATGGAGTTTCTTCATGCGCTTTACACCAATATGACCTAAGCGACAGTGCCACAAAAATATGGCGCTATCATTGTTAACTCTAACTCTTTTGGTCTCAATGTTATGTATATGTGTATCGCTATCAAGATTCAATATGAACAATCCTCTCACATTAGGTGCATGACCATAAAAGATGTTACTCATAGAAATAAAACAACCATTATTCTCTGACTTAAAAGAGTAACCGTCTCGCAATAAACAAGATCCAGATATAATGTTCATGCTCAACGCAGGCACTAAATAACAATGATTTAAGTTCATCACTAATCCTGATGGTAACTGAAGTGAAACTGTGCCGACGGCGATTGCATCAACCTTGGAACCATTTCCTACGCGCATCGTCACTTCATCTTTCGCCAGCCTTCGTCTATTCCGCAGTTCCTGTTTCGAGTTGCAAATATGAGCAACAGAACCGGTATCGAATACCCAGGCACTACTACGAGAGCCGGTTAAGTACACATCAATAACATGTATATCAAATATCCCTAATTTTTCTTTGGCCGCCTTCTTATCTGCCAGATACTTGGGGCAATTGCGCTTCCAGTGACCCATACCCTTGCAATAGTAACACTCCGTTTCAGGCTTAGGTCCAGCTTTGGGTTTCTTCGTCGGATTGGCAACAGGCTTGCCGCTCTTCTTCGAATTACCCTTCTTGCCTTTGCCGTTTCTCTTGAAACTAGTGGTCTTATTCACCATCAACACTTGATCCTCTTTACGAAGTTCAGACTCTGCGACTTTCAGCATCGCAAACAACTCGCCGGGAGACTTGTTCATCCCTTGCATGTTGTAGTTCAACACAAAGCCTTTATAGCTTGGCGGCAGTGATTGAAGGATTCTGTCAGTGATAGCCTCTTGCAGGAGTTCAATCCCCAGCTCAGCTAGACGGTTTGAGTACCCAGACATTTTGAGCACATGTTCACTGACAGACGAGTTTTCCTCCATCTTGCAAGCATAGAATTTATCGGAGGTCTCATACCTCTCGATCCGGGCGTTCTTCTGAAAGATAAACTTCAACTCCTGGAACATCTCAAATGCTCCATGACGCTCAAAGCGACGTTGAAGTCCCGGTTCTAAGCCATACAAGACTGCACATTGAACTATTGAGTAGTCCTCCTTACGTGCTAACCAAGCGTTCTTAACATCCTGATCAGCCATAGCGGGTGGTTCATCTCCTAGCACAGCATTAAGGACATAATCCTTCTTCCCAGCTTGTAAGATTAGCTTAAGATTATGAGCCCAGTCTACAAAGTTGCTTCCATCATCTTTCAACTTAGCTTTCTCTAGGACCGTATTAAAATTCAGGGTGACTGTCGCGTGAGCCATGATCTACAACACAAATATATTCAAAGTGGACTTAGACTTCAAGATAATTAGAGTTTAACTTATTCAAATTATTTGCTAAACTCCCACTCAAAAAGTACATCTCTCTAGTCATTTGAGTGGTTCATGATCCACTTACACTAGCTCAAGTCCGATCATCACGTGAGTTGAGTATAGTTTCAGTGGTAAGCATCCCTATGCTAATCATATCATCTATATGATTCATGATCGACCTTTTGGTCTCATGTGTTCCGAGGCCATGTCTGCACATGCTAGGCTCGTCAAGCTTAACCCGAGTGTTCCGCGTGCGCAACTGTTTTGCACCCGTTGTATGTGAACGTTGAGTCTATCACACCCGATCATCACGTGGTGTCTCGAAACGACGAATTGTAGCAATGGTGCACAGTCGGGGAGAACACAATTTCATCTTGAAATTTTAGTGAGAGATCACCTCATAATGCTACCGTCGTTCTAAGCAGAATAAGGTGCATAAAAGGATTAACATCACATGCAATTCATTAGTGACATGATATGGCCATCATCACGTGCTTCTTGATCTCCATCACCAAAGCACCGGCACGATCTTCTTCTAGCCGGCGCCACACCATGATCTCCATCAACGTGTTGCCATCGGGGTTGTCGTGCTACTAAAGCTACATCCTAGCAAAATAGTAAACGCATCTGCAAGCACAAACGTTAGTATAAAGACAACCCTATGGCTCCTGCCGGTTGCCGTACCATCGACGTGCAAGTCGATATTTTCTATTACAACATGATCCTCTCATACATCCAATATATCACATCACATCGTTGGCCATATCACATCACAAGCATACCCTGCAAAAACAAGTTAGACGTCCCCTAATTTTGTTGTTGCATGTTTTACGTGGTGACCATGGGTATCTAGTAGGATCGCATCTTACTTACGCAAACACCACAATGGAGATATATGAGTTGCTATTTAACCTCATCCAAGGACCTCCTCGGTCAAATCCGATTCAACTAAAGTTGGAGAAACCGACACTTGCCAGTCATCTTTGAGCAACGGAGTTACTCGTAACGATGAAACCAGTCTCTCGTAAGCGTACGAGTAATGTCGGTCCAAGCCGCTTCAATCCAACAATACCGGGGAATCAAGAAAAGACTAAGGAGGGCAGCCAAACGCACATCACCGCCCACAAAAACTTTTGTGTTCTACTCGAGAAGACATCTACGCATGAACCTAGCTCATGATGCCACTATTGGGGAACGTCGCATGGGAAACAAAAAATTTCCTACGCGCACGAAGACCTATCATGGTGATGTCCATCTACGAGAGGGGATGAGTGATCTACGTACCCTTGTAGACCGTACAGCAGAAGCGTTAGTGAACGCGGTTGATGTAGTGGAACGTCCTCACATCCCTCGATCTGCCTCGCGAACAATCCTGTGATCAGTCCCATGATCTAGTACCGAACGGACGGCACCTCCGCGTTCAGCACACGTACAGCTCAACGATGATCTCGGCCTTCTTGATCCAGCAAGAGAGACGGAGAGGTAGAAGAGTTCTCCGGCAGCGTGACGGCGCTCCGGAGGTTGGTGATGACCTTGTCTCAGCAGGGCTCCGCCCGAGCTCCGCAGAAACGCGATCTAGAGGAAAACCGTGGAGGTATGTGGTCGGGCTGCCGTGGAAAAGTCATCTCAAATCAGCCCTAAAACCTCCGTATATATAGGTGGGAGGGAGGGGACCTTGCCTTGGGGCTCAAGGAGCCCCAAGGGGGTCGGCCGAGTCCAAGGGGGAAGGTTCCCCCCCCCCAAACCGAGTTGGACTTGGTTTGGTGGGAGGGAGTCCTTCCTTCCCTTCCCACCTCCTCTTTTTTTTTTCTCCTTAATTTTCTTCTCTAGGCGCATAGGGCCCTCTTGGGCTGTCCCACCAGCCCACTAAGGGCTGGTGTGTCACCCTCAAGGCCTATGGGCTTCCCCAGGGTGGGTTGCCCCCCCCCCCGGTGAACTCCCGGAACCCATTCGTCATTCCCGGCACATTCCCGGTAACTCCGAAAACCTTCCGGTAATCAAATGAGGTCATCCTATATATCAATCTTCGTTTCCGGACCATTCCGGAAACCCTCGTGACGTCCGTGATCTCATCCGGGACTCCGAACAACATTCGGTAACCAACCATATAACTCAAATACGCATAAAACAACGTCGAACCTTAAGTGTGCAGACCCTGCGGGTTCGAGAACTATGTAGACATGACCCGAGAGACTCCTCGGTCAATATCCAATAGAAGGACCTGGATGCCCATATTGGATCTTACATATTCTACGAAGATCTTATCATTTGAACCTCAGTGCCAAGGATTCATATAATCCTGTATGTCATTCCCTTTGTCCTTCGGTATGTTACTTGCCCGAGATTCGATCGTCAGTATCCGCATACCTATTTCAATCTCGTTTACCGGCAAGTCTCTTTACTCGTTCCGTAATACAAGATCCCACAACTTACACTAAGTCACATTGCTTGCAAGGCTTGTGTGTGATGTTGTATTACCGAGTGGGCCCCGAGATACCTCTCCGTCACACGGAGTGACAAATCCCAGTCTTGATCCATACTAACTCAACTAACACCTTCGGAGATACCTGTAGAGCATCTTTATAGTCACCCAGTTACGTTGCAACGTTTGATACACACAAAGCATTCCTCCGGTGTCAGTGAGTTATATGATCTCATGGTCATAGGAATAAATACTTGACACGCAGAAAACAGTAGCAACAAAATGACACGATCAACATGCTACGTCTATTAGTTTGGGTCTAGTCCATCACGTGATTCTCCTACTGACGTGATCCACTTATCAAGCAACAACACCTTGTTTATAATCAGAAGACACTGACTATCTTTGATTAACTGGCTAGCCAACTAGAGGCTTGCTAGGAACAGTGTTTTGTCTATGTATCCACACATGTAAATGAGTCTTCATTCAATACAATTATAGCATGGATAATAAACGATTATATTGATACAGGAATTATAATAATAACTATATTTATTATTGCCTCTAGGGCATAATTCCAACAGTTATCTCCATACCGAGTCCAATCTCGTTACCGGCAAGTCTCTTTACTCGTTCCATAATACAAAATCTCATGACTAACTCCTTAGCCATATTGCTTGCAAGCTTTTTGTGATGATGTATTACCGAGTGGGCCCAGAGATGCCTCTTCATCAAATGGAGTGAAAAATCCAAGTCTCGATCCATACCAACCCAACAAACACCTTCGGAGATACCTATAGAGCATCTGTATAATCACCCAGTTACATTATGACGTTTGATACACACAAGGCACTCCTCCGGTGTTAAGGAGTTGCATGATCTCTTAATCTTAGGAACAGATAGATTGACATGCTTAAATCAATAGCAGTGAACTTACTGCTACAATCAAATTTTATGATTATGGTTTGGGTGTTGACCATCACATCATTCTCATAATTATGTGATCCCGACATGTCTATGGCTAGGAAACCTTAACCACCTTTTATCAATGAGCTAGTCTAGAAGAGGCTTACTAGGGACACTGTGGTGTCTATTTATCCACACATGTATTTGAGTTTGCAATCAATACAATTATACCATGGATTATAAATGATTATAATGAACAAGGAAGTATAATACTAACCACTTTATTATTGCCTCTAGGGCACATTTCCAACAGGGAGCGTAATAGGGGAAATGTAGCCCTTGGGAGGTGGAGAGGCAGATATTTTGGCGGTCGACAATTTTTTTTCGCTAGGTGCACGAAAACTTGGTGCTCCAAGATTCATCAGACACGGTTTCTCTGCTTTTAGCTTGTGCGATGATAAATAACATACAAAATTTTGCCCCTCCCCATGTATTCCCTGGTAGAGATACATCGGACATGGATTCTTTGCTTTTAGCATGCGCGATGATATAGAACATACGAAATTTTGACCCTCCCCATGTATTCCTTGGTTATAGTGCACATCCACGTCATTGCATAATTTAACATATACTGCTAAATTAGGTATAAAAAATTGTGGAGACATAGCTCGTAGTTACTAAACCAAGAAAGTTCACTAAATAATCAAGTTGCTTGAACTAGACATAGTTCTAACAAAATATCGGTTGTCTAAACAAAGGTTATTAGTACTAAGCATAATTTGAACAAAGACGCCGACAAGCCGGTGCCCTATGCCTCGCCGATGTTCGGTGAGATGTCGACAACCTGCCTGGATGACATTGGTTGGCACATCGTGGAGCCTAGTGGGCACCTCGGGCACCTTCTTGGCTCCTTTTCTTTTAGGAAAAGTATTTCCCTGCATAAAAAATTCTTCATATTGCTACGGCAACAGAAATCCTTCTGCTGCCTCTTGAGCTTGCGTTGGTTTTTCCCTTGAAGAGGAAAGGGTGATGCAGCACAGGAGCAGTAAGTATTTCCCTCAATTTGAGAACCAAGGTATCAATCCAGTAGGAGAATCGCGCCAAGTCTAGAGTACCTGTGCAAACACAAAAGAGCTTGCACCCAACGCTATAAAGGGGTTGTCAAACCCTTCAAGATTGATTGCAAAGAGAGATCTGAAGGCGTAAAGTGCAACGAAGTAAAATTGTAAGGCTGAAAATATGGTGTGAAGTAGACCCGGGGGCCATAGTGTTCATTAGAGGCTTCTGTCAAAATAGCAAATAATACGGTGGGTGAACAAATTACTGACGAGCAATTGATAGAACCGCGCAAAGTCATGACGATATCTAAGGCAATGATCATACATATAGGCATCACATCTGAGACAAGTAGACCGATACTTTCTGCATCTACTACTATTACTCCACACATCGACCACTATCCAGCATGCATCTAGTGTATTGAGTTCATGACGAACAGAGTAACGCTTTAAGCAAGATGACATGATGTAGAGGGATAAACTCAAACCAATGATGAAAACCCCATCTTTTTACCCTTGATGGCAACAACATGATGCGTGCCTCGCTACCCCTTTTGTCACTGGGTGAGGTCACCGCACGGTATGAACCCAAAACCAAGCACTTCTCCCATTGCAAGAATCATAGATCAAGTTGGCCAAATAAAACCCACAACTCGAAGAGAATTGCAAGGATATGAAATCATGCATATAAGAGATTAGAAGAAACTCAAATAAGATTGATAGATAATCTGATCGTAAATCCACAATTCATCAGATCGCGACAAACACACCACAAAAGAAGATTACATCGGATAGATCTCCATGAAGATCATGGAGAACTTTGTATTGAAGATCCAAGAGAGAGAAGAACCATCTAGCTACTAGCTATGGACCCGAAGGTCTATGGTGAACTAATCACACATCATCAGAGAGGTCATGGTGTTGATGAAGAAGCCCTCCGTATCTGAATCCCCCCTCCGGCACGGCACCAGAACATGCCCCAGATGGGATCTTGCGGAGACAGAAGCTTGCGGCTGCGGAAAAGTATTTTCGTGGATCTCTCGCATAGTTTTGGATTTTTTTCTGAATTTATGGGCGGGAGAGGTAGGGCAGACGAGCCACAGGGGGCCCACAAGCCTGCTAGGCGCGGCCCCCCCGGCCGCGCCTAGGGGGCTTGTGGGGTCCCCTGGTGGCCCATCCCTTGGTTCTCAAGTCTCGTGCGTATCTTCTGTTCCGGAAAAAATCTTTTCGGTAGTTTTATTCCGTTTGGACACCGTTTAAAATCCTCCTCTGAAAAGGGTCAAAAACACGGAAAAAACAGGAACCGACACTTGGCACTGAGTTAATAAGTTAGTCCCAAAAAAGATATAAAAGGCATACAAAACATCCAAAGTTTGACAAGATAATAGCATGGAACCATCAAAAATTATAGATACGTTGGAGACGTATCACACACACACACACACGCACGCGCGCGCGCACACACACACACACACACACACACATATATATATATTCAGACGATTTGACCCCGGTACCATGGATATATATTATGTTCTTATTTCATGTTGTTTTTCTTGGCTGGTTTGAAAATATGTCGTCTCAAGATTCATAGGGAGAGAGTTATGTCGCTCATTACATCGCAAACCCTAAGGTCTACAGAGAGGTAGATCACTACGGCTGGACTATGGAGGAGGAGGAAGACGAAGATATGAAGGAAGCAAAGGAGGATAGCTCCGAGGAAGAGGAACGCCCGTGTTGGACTCTACGTCCCCTGGTCTAAATTCGACCATGGCGACGTCTTTGCCATCGGTGTCGCCATCATCCTTGTAGTACTCATAGTAGTGGCGCCACCAGAGCTCGCGTTGGTACTCCACCGCCGATTCCTCAACGGACATGCACTTCCTCGACCTACTCGTGAGCCACACGCAACTATTCCAACTGCTCGTCGCTCTTGGACGGCTCCCGCATCTCCAGCTCTCGCTCGGAGATCTCGTGGGGAAGGGGCTCCATGGATTCCATCTCCGCATGCTCTACATGCAACTCGACATCCACAACAACCGCCTCTTCACACGTGTGGTGCATGCTAGATTCCGAGGAAGCCTATGTACCTTGGCATGGGCGTTCTCGATATTGGCCAGGATGGCCTTGACCCAGGCCAGGGAGACCTTCGCCGCACGGTATGATGCTCGAGTGCTCTCGGGGGTTGCATCCACCGTTGCAGCAGCTGGAGCCGCCATCTCCGTGGCTACAGATGCCCTTTTGGCCCGCAAGAAAGGGCCTATCGGTGGACGTGGCCACACTCAAGGTGGATGCGGCTATGCTCTCGGTCTAGGCGGTCATGTTCCTGGCAGAGGCGCCAACGCTCGGGGCTGAGGGGGGTCGTACGTACCCTTACGAAGCATTCTCGTAGCATCATTCTTGGTAGAAATGGTTTGTTAGGAATGGGGATTGAGGGTGAATGGAATCTGAGCTAGACGAAGATGATGAAGCTTCCCTCGTAAGGCATAAATATATCCATGGATTTTCATCGCAAACAGTTCTCATATCGAGTTCACTTTTTGTATTGAATTGTAAAACTATCTCATGGTTCAAATTTGCATGATTTCCCGACATGGAGCCAATATATCATGGTTAAAAGAACGAATTGTTTGAGAGAAGCTTTGAAAATCACACGAAGGTATCTCACAAACAGAAGCATCACACGAAGGTTCGTGGTTTCGAGAGGGAACATTGAGCCTTGTTTGAAAATGAATCACTAGGCACTGCGTCATTTGGTGTAGCTTTTCTGTCATTGTTACAATGCACGGATACGACCGGCATCCTCAAATTTGTACATTTTCGGGGTTAAATTGGCATTTCTATACATTAAGTTAGTTTCTAGAAATCTAACAGCCGTAATTCAAAACTGAAACACACGAACATGCAAGATGAAGAAAAAAAATAAAAATCATATCTATGTACTACTTGCTTATATATACCATATGCAATAAATTTGAATGAGCTCCCAACATCTTGCGCAAAGGTATGGACACAACATTGAGAATCTAGGTTTTCAAATTCAAAAAAATCAAAAAATACTTCAAAGAACATGCAAATCTGCATTATTTCTTAACATGTGGCCAAGATGTCGTGGTCAAAGTAACGAATTGTCCAAGATAAGTTTTAAAACATGTCACTCACAAACTGGAGCATCAAACCAATGCTTGTGGTTCCGATAGGTAAAGTGGGGCCTTGTGTGATGACGAATCGCTAGGCGTTGTGCCATTCGGCCTAGCTTTTCTTTCACTGTTACAATGCACGAATACGACGGGCATCCTAAAATATGAAAAAAATTGGGGTTGAATTGGAATTTTTATATATTAAGCTAGTTTTTATAAATTTAACAGTCATAATTCAAAATTCAAACACATGAACATGCAAGATGAAGCAAAAACTGCGGGAAAATTCATATTTATGCACTGCTTGCTTTGGTATATATGTGCCACGCGCAATAAATTTGAAGTAGTTCCAAACATCTTGAGGAACGGTTTGGATACAAGTATTCAAAATCTAGGTTTTTGTATTAAAAAAATTGAAAAGAAATGCTCCGTAGTACATGAAAATCTGCATGATTTTCCGACATGTGGCCAAGATGTCGTGGTCAAAATAACGACTTGTCCAAGATAAGCTTTGGCACATGCTTCTCACAAACCGGGGCATCACATCAAGGCTCGTAGTTCCGGGAGGGAACGTGGGACCTTGGGTGATGACTAGTCGTCAATAGCTGCCTCATTTAGTCTAGCTTTTCTTTCATTGTTATAATGCATGAATACGGCCGGCATCCTAAATTTCATAATATTTCGGCATTCTATTGGCATCTTTATACATTAAGTTAGTTTCTAGAAATTAACTGACACACACGAACATGCAAGATGAAGAAAAACTGCTAGAAAATCATATTTACGTACTACTTGCTTCCATATATATGTCACATGCAATAAATTTGAAGGATTTCCCAACATCTTAAGTAACGGTTTGGACACAAGCGTTGATAATGTAGGTATTTTATTCAAAATATTAAAGAAATGCTCTGAAGTACATGAAAATATGCATGATTTCCCAACATGGGGTCAGGATGTCGTGGTTAAAGTAACGAATTGTTCAATATAAGTTTTGACACATACCTCTCACAATCCGGAGCATCACACCAAGACTCGTGGTTCTGGGAGGGAACATGGGGCCTTGTGTGATAACAAACTGCAAATCGATGCCTTATCAACCCAGTTTTTTTTCATTGTTACAATGCACGAATACGACCGACATCCTAAAATTTTCAAATTCGGGCATTCTATTGGTTTTTTTATACATTAAGTTAGTTTCTAGAAATTTAGTGCCCATAGTTCAGAACTGAAACTCATGAACATGCAAGATGAAGCAAAAACTGCTGGAGAAATCATAGTTACGTACTACTTGCTTTGGTATATACGCCCCGTGTAATAAATTTGAAGGATTTCCAAACTTATTGAGTAACGGTTTGGACACAAGCATTGAGAATCTAGGTTTCTAAATTCAAAAAACTCAAAAGTACATGAAAATCTGAATGATTTCCCGACATGGGGCCAAAATGTCGTGGTTAAAGTACTACACTTGCTTCCATACTAAAAAAATCGTATTAGATAATATAGGTTTTCAAATTCGCAATAATAGAAAATGTTCTTAAATACATGGCATCAAGATGACATGGCAATTTTTCTTCAAATTTGAGGCACACAGAAGTATTTTTTTCAGATTTTGCAATATTATCAGAGTATAGTAATTTCGTAGTAACACAAATGGCACGCATGCATTACATTTGGATTAAAAAATTAAGTATTTGGCAAGACAACCGGGTCCCACCTGATTGGCACTGTGTTTGCGTTTCAAATTTTGGAAACCAATTTTCACGGGCTATTAATCCCACGCGGTCATGCATTCAGAACCATCGGTGATGTTAAGTCACACATGGTTGTTGACCAATCAATCGTGTGCAATCGAGGCCCTTGAATTCTGGCGAGCGGCACATCCGTTATAGTCTCTCCCGTTTTACTGTTGGCGTCGATCAAGATTCCGACCGCCTATAAATGTTGTCCGTTGAGATGTCATCCCGCGTGCATTCTCTCATCTCTCTCCCCCACCACTCGCACAAAACTCTGTCATGGTGCGGTCGTTTTGTGCACAAGTAGAGGAGGAGGCGCCACCCCACGAGGACAAGGCATAGTATAGCGACCAGGAGGACCCCTTCGCACCCCCAGACGAGGTCGCGTGAGACCCCCCAACTCTAGATTGGTTTTGGAACAAATACGACCTAGCTTTGTGGAAGGCACTATCGCCGATTGAGAGAGCCAGGCAATTGGCATTTAAGAAGGAGTGGGCTGAGGAGCGAGCAAGGAACCTCGCGATCTGGAATGCCCTTAGTGCCGCATAGAAAAAGGAGGATCCAGAGCTTTGGAGGCGGGCATGTCGACGTGGGGAGGAGGTGCACAAAGACGGACGGTACCATGCAATGAAAGCCAAAGGCACTAGGCACCTCACTGCTGCATAGGCGTGGGCCGATAAGCTCGAGCATGGCACCGCCAAAGAGATCTCATGGGAACCTAGTGAGATTGCGTGCATGGTCGCGTGCCTCCGCCTGCAAGAGGCTGATCGGCACATCGAGCGCTGTGATATGGAGAACTCACTCCGTGTTGAGAAGCCGCCACGCACGAGGAAGCTGCTAGCGAGAGGCTGCCGCTTTATTGTTCCCCACGCAAGGAGGGTTCATTATTAATTTATTAGTTTAGTTTTTATTCATTGTACGTATTAGTTAGGTACTATCATCATGTATATGTGATGATATATGTATGATGTCTGCAATGAGCTATTGCACAATTAATTATATTAGTAGTTTGACATTTCTATTTGTTTTCGTATTCATTTTCTGGCTCTAGCTATTACACATATTAAAACATAACAATAGAACATAAATCATTCACACATCGAAACATATCAATATTATGATTGTTGTGCAGACATTGGGATCGACAACAAAATGATTCAACAAAATAAGACGCGTCCATGACTACCACCCTAACGAAGGGAAGCTCCTGGCTCTTCCTGAAATCAGTCGGGCATTCGTCCATGCGTTTGACAAGCTTGCGGTACTACTCGATCGTCATATCGAGCTGCAAGCTGGCTATTCGTTGGAGATTACCATCTCGAGCATGCGACGGTCATTTTATTCTACTTCTCCCCCTTGACACTTGGGCCAAGAAGGCGCTCAAGCCTACCGACCAGCCCGATGGCATCAAGAGGGCCATAGACAAGGCAAATGATGCGACCCATCCGAATGGCACGGCCGGTGTCTGGTGCAAGTATGGTGCCGTCAGGTTCTAGTGCAAGTACAACGCACACGACTGGTGCCCATTCCTGACGAGAAATTGGGCTACTGACGCATCATGGACATACCTGCAATGTCCTATCGGGTGGGACAACAAGCAAGCGGGGATGGAACCGCTCTTGTTGTGCCACACTCCATGCATCTCTCTCTACGGCCCTCCATCGGTCTTGCCGTGTGGCGTGCCTTTCCCTCTCGGCACGAACGAACATGTTTTGTTCTATGGATCACCACCGATGATCTTCTTGTTTGGCACGCTACAACCTCTTGGCGGTGAGGCAGCTATGTTGCTGGGCGGCGATGCAGTGCCCTACGCCTAGGGTTTTCTGTACCCTTGTAATGATGTGGAGCATAGTGTTGTCCTACGCATCGCCGGGCAAGCCATTGCCCTCAACGGGGCATTGCGCCTACACTAGATCGTTTTTGGTGTCAAGAAGGTTGATAGCAGAGGCGGTGCTTCATCGGGTTGGCATGCTTGGTAGATGCATGATACGTCTCAAACGTATCTATAATTTTTGATGGTTTCACGTTGTTATCTTGTCAATTTTGGATGTTTTGTTTACCTTTTATATCTTTTTTGGGACTAATTTATTAATCCAGTGCCAAGTGCCAGTTCCTGTTTTTTGTGTGTTTTTGACTCTTTTCAGATCTGATTTTGGAACGGAGTCCAAACGGAAAAAAATCCCCGAAATAAAGTTTTCTAGAACGGAAGAAGATCGGGAGGCTTGAGGGCCAAGGAAGTGGGCCCACAGGGAGCCCACAAGCCCTGTTGCCGTGGCCAGGGGGGGCCGCGGCAACCAGGCTTGTGGCCTCCCTGGCGCTCCCCTGCCTGAGCTCTTTGGCCTATAAATTCCCTAAAAATCCAGAAACAATTAGGGCATCCATGAAAACACTTTTCCGCCGCCGCAAGCTTCCGTTTTCGCGAGATCTCATCTGGAGACCCTTCCCGGGGCCCTGTCGGAAGGGATTTCGGAGTTGGAGGGCTTCTACATCAACATCATCGCCTCTCCAATGACTCGTGAGTAGTCCACTTCAGACCTACGGGTTCGTAGTTAGTAGCTAGATGGCTTCTTCTCTCTCTTGGATCTTCAATACAAAGTTCTCCATGATCTTCATGGAGATCTATCCGATGTAATCCTCTTTGGCGGTGTGTTTGTCGAGATCTGATGAATTGTGGATTTGTGATCAGATTATCTATGAATTATATTTGAGTCTTTCCTGATTTCTTATATGCATGATTTGATATCCTTGTAAGTCTCTCCGAGTCTTGGGTTTCGTTTGACCAAATAGATCTATGATTCTTGCAATGGGAGAAGTGCTTGGTTTTGGGTTCATACCGTGTGGTCACCTTTCCCAGTGACAGAATGGGCAGCAAGGCACGCATCGTGTTGTTGCCATCAAGGGTAACAAGATGGGCTTTTATCGTAGATATGAGGTTGTCCATCTACATCATGTCATCTTGCTTAAGGCGTTACTCTATTCTTTTGGACTTAATACACTAGATGCATGCTCGATAGCGGTCGACGTGTGGAGTAATAGTAGTAGATGCAGAGAGTATCGGTCTACTTGGTTTGGACGTGATACCTATAGATATAATCATTGCCTTAGATAACGTCACGACTTTGTGCGGTTCTATCAATTGCTCGACAGTAATTTGTTCACCCACCGTCTACTTGCTTTCATGAGAGAAGCCACTAGTGAACACTACGGCCCCCACGACTATCATTTCCACTTTCACTTTTACTTTGCTCTATTTACTCTTTGCTTTCAGTTCTCACTTTGCAAACAATCTATAAGGGATTGACAACCCCTTCATAGCGTTGGGTGCAAGCTCTTTGTGTTTGTGCACGTACTTGTGAACGCTCCTCCTACTCGATTGATACCTTGGTTCTCAAAACCGAGGGAAATACTTACCGACGCTGTGCTACATCACCCTTTCCTCTTCAAGGATACACCAATGCAAGGATCCAAGGCCGCGGGGAAATCCTTTGCATATTTGCGCAGGAAGTCCCTATAGGCATAGCCGCAGCAGCAGGACTCCTGGCGCAGTTACCAGGGAAGGTCTGTTGTCGCAGTAGCAGAAGGATTTCTGGCGCCGTTGCCGGCGAGGAGATCTATCGAAGTAGGTGTCACAAACTCACATTTGCCTTTTTCATTTGCCTTTCTCCTTTGCCGTTTCCTTTTGCCTTTTTGCCGTTTTCCTTTGTCGTTTTCTTTTGCCCTTTGTCGTTTTCCTTTGCCTGTTTTCTTGCTTGCTTGTGTTCTTGTTGGTTTGTTGAAGTCATCATGGCTGAAAACACCAAACTTTGCGACTTCTCGAGTACCAATAATAATGATTTTATTAGTACTCCGATTGCTCCCGCCACTAGTGCGGAATCGTATGAAACCAACGCTGCCTTGCTGAATCTTGTTATGAAAGAGCAATTCTCTGGCCTTCCTAGTGAAGATGTCGCATCCCATCTCAATACCTTCATTGATCTTTGTGATATGCAAAAGAAAAGAGATGTGGATAATGACGTGATTAAGTTGAAGCTTTTTCCTTTCTCGTTGCGAGATCGCGCAGAAACTTGGTTTTCTTCTTTGCCTAAAAATAGTATCGATTCTTGGGATAAGTGCCTCTTCATCAAATGGAGTGAAAAATCCAAGTCTCGATCCATACCAACCCAACAAACACCTTCGGAGATACCTATAGAGCATCTGTATAATCACCCAGTTACGTTATGACGTTTGATACACACAAGGCAGTCCTCCGGTGTTAAGGAGTTGCATGATCTCTTAATCTTAGGAACAGATAGATTGACATGCTTAAATCAATAGCAGTGAACTTACTGCTACAATCAAATTTTATGATTATGGTTTGGGTGTTGTCCATCACATCATTCTCATAATTATGTGATCCCGACATGTCTATGGCTAGGAAACCTTAACCACCTTTTATCAATGAGCTAGTCTAGAAGAGGCTTACTAGGGACACTGTGGTGTCTATTTATCCACACATGTATTTGAGTTTGCAATCAATACAATTATACCATAGATTATAAACGATTATAATGAACAAGGAAATATAATACTAACCACTTTATTATTGCCTCTAGGGCACATTTCCAACAGGGAGCATAATAGGGGAAATGTAGCCCTTTGGAGGTGGAGAGGCAGATATTTTGGCGGTCGACAATTTTTTTCCGCTAGGTGCACGAAAACTTGGTGCTCCAAGATTCATCAGACACGGTTTCTCTGCTTTTAGCTTGTGCGATGATAAATAACATACAAAATTTTGCCCCTCCCCATGTATTCCCTGGTAGAGATACATCGGACATGGATTCTTTGCTTTTAGCATGCGCGATGATATAGAACATACGAAATTTTGACCCTCGCCATGTATTCCTTGGTTATAGTGCACATCCACGTCATTGCATAATTTAACATAAACTGCTAAATTAGGTATAAAAAATTGTGGAGACATAGCTCGTAGTTACTAAACAAAGAAAGTTCACTAAATAATCAAGTTGCTTGAACTAGACATAGTTCTAACAAAATATCGGTTGTCTAAACAATGGTTATTAGTACTAAGCACAATTTGAACAAAGACGCCGACAAGCCGGTTTGAATTTTGCTTCCCGCAATATCTTGGACTCCGCCTCAGGTGGAACGTTCATGGAAATCACGTTAGGAGACGCTACAAAACTACTAGACAATATCATGACCAACACCTCTCAGTGGCACACTGAAAGGTCACCTGCTAGCAAAAAGGTACACGCTATAGAAGAAATTAACTCACTTAGTGCTAAGGTGGACGAGTTGATGAATTTGGTTGCTGGTAGAAATGCTCCTTTAGATCATAATGACATGCCACTATCTTCCTTGATTGAGAGTAGCAACGCTAGTTTGGACGTTAATTTTGTTGGTAGGAACAATTTTGGCAACAACAATGCTTTTAGAGGAAACTATGTTCCTAGGCATTTTCCTAGTAACTCCTCTAACAATTATGGCAATTCCTACAACAACACTTATGGAAATCACAACAAATTACCCTCTGATTTAGAGAGTAATATCAAAGAGTTCATCAACTCTCAAAAGATTTTCAATGCGTCCATAGAGGAAAAAAACTCAAAATAGACGATTTGGTTAAGACCGTTGATAGGATGTCTTGTGATATTGATGCTTTGAAAGTTAGATGTGCTCCTCCCAAGGTCAACTTGGATGAAACTTTAAAAGCTATGCGTGTCTCCATGAATGAGAGCAAAGAAAGAACCGCCCAAATTCGCGCTAGGCATGAATGGTTTAAAAGGGTGCGTTCTAGTGATGCAAATCACAAAGATCTCAAAGTGCTTGGTGTGAATCCTCTTGAATCTTTGTTTTCGCGTGTCAAACCTATTGATGAAGGGGCTGGATATGAATCCACTTTGGTTGAAAAATGCCCCAATGATTCGGAGTCCACCTATCTTGATGATAAAGGTGTGGAGAGTGAAGTAGAGAACTAAAAATTTTGGGTAGTAATGAAACTCCCACTTTGGATTTCAAGGAATTCAATTATGACAGTTGCTCCTTGTTTGAATGCATTTCCTTTATGCTATCCATTGCAAACTCTCCACATGCTTATAGCCAAAGCAAAGCCTTTACCGCTCATATTGTAGATGCTATGATGAAATCTCTTGAAGAGAAGCTCGAATTAGAAGTCTCTATACCTAGAAAACTTCATGATATGTGGGAACCTACTATCAAAATCAAGACCAAAAACTATGAATGCAATGCTTTGTGTGATTTGGGTGCTAGTGTTTCCGCGATTCCAAAGTCTTTATGTGATATTCTTGGTTTTCATGAGATTGAAGAGTGTTCTCTTAATTTGCATCTTGCGGATTCTACTGTCAAGAAACCCACGGGAAGGATCGATGATGTTCTTATTATTGCAAATAAGAACTATGTACCCGTGGATTTCATTGTACTTGACATAGATTGCAATCCTTCATGTCCCATTATTCTTGGTAGACATTTCCTAAGGACTATTGGTGCTATCATTGATATGAAGGAAGGGAATATTAGATTTCAATTTCCCCTAAAGAAGGGCACGGAGCATTTTCCTGGAAAGAAAATAAGATTGCCTTATGAATCTATGATGAGGGCTACTTATGGTTTGAGCACCAAAGATGACTATACGTGATTCCATCACCTTTTGCCTAGCTAAGGGCGTTAAACAATAGCGCTTGTTGGAAGGCAACCCAATGAATCTATCCTTTTTCTTTCTGTTTTGTGTTTTCCACACTTTCATAATTCTGTTATGATTGTATTTTTTGTGTTTCTTTTTGCGTTTGTGCCAAGCAAAACCGTTATGATTAGTCTTGGGGATGATCGTTTGGTCATGTTGGAAAAGACAGAAACTTTCTGCTCACGAAAAGAATTTTCATTTTTTTCTGTAATAGCTTTTGAGTTGATTCGTTTTGCTTCTGATTTCTAAGAAAATTCTTCAGACTTCCGTAATTTTTCATAATTTTTGAGGTAACACAAGTATACGAAGTATACATATTGCTACAGACTGGTCTGCTGTTAACAGATTATGTTTTTGTTGAGTTGGTTGCTTATTTTGATGAAACTATGGATAGTATCGGGCGGTATTAGCCATGGAAGATTGCAAATACAGTAACCCAACATCAACATAAGTAGAATTTAAGTTTTCTACAGTACCTAAGGAAGTGGTGGTTTGCTTTCTTATACTAATGTTACCACGAGTTTCTGTTTAAGTTTCGTGTTGTGAAGTTTTCATGTTTTGGGTGAAGTTCTTATGGACAAAAAGATAAAGAGTTGCAAGAGCTCAAGCTTGGGGATGCCCAAGGCACCCCAAGTTGATTCAAGGATGCCATAAAAGCCTACGCTTGGGGACTCCCCGGGAAGGCATCCCCTCTTTTGTCTTCAATCCATCGATAACGTTACTTGGGGCTATATTTTTATTCACCACATGTTATGTGTTTTGCTTGGAGCGTCTTGTATCGTAGGAGTCTTTTATTTTTTTTGTTGTGTCACAATCATCCTTGCTGCACACTTAGAGAGAGAGAAATGCACTCATCGTGATTTTGTCGAGCTTCACTTATATCCTTTGGCTAGACAATTCAGCTCACATGTGCTTCACTTATATCTTTTGAGCTAGTTGCTTTTTCTCTATGTGCTTCACTTATATCTTTTAGAGCACGGCGGTGCGTGGCTTGGTAGTTGATCTATGCTTTGAAAGTGGTCTCAAAAGGGGTAGTTATCCAAAGGGATATGAAAACTTCCACCTTCATGTGCATTGAATAGTTAGAGAAGTTTGATTCATCTCAATTAGTTTTGAGTTGTGGTTGTGGTAATATTGAAGTTATATTAGTAAGGTGTTGTGGATCCAGAAATACTTGTGTTGAAGTTAGTGACTCCCGTAGCATGCACGTATGGTGAACCGCTATGTGATGAAGTCTGAGCATGATTAGTCTATTGATTGTCATCCTTTGTGTGGCGGTTGGGATCGCGTGATGGTTTATACCTACCAACCCTTCCCCTGGGAGTATGCGTTCAATGCTTTGTTTCGATTACTACTAAAACTTTTGCAACAAGTATATGAGTTCTTCATGAATAATGTTGAGTCCATGGTTTAGATGCTCTTTCACCTTCCACCATCACTACCTTCTTTACTGCCGTGCAACTTTCGCTGGTGCACAATACCACCTATATAGCCTCCCTCAAAACAGCCACCATACCTACCTACTATGGCTTTTTCAAAGCTATCCCGAGATATATTGCCATACGACTACCACCATGACATGTGCCACCACTTCTACATTGCCATTGCATGATCGTAAGATAGCTAGCATGATGTTTCCATTGATGTCTATGCCATGCTAGATCATTGTCACGGTACACTACCGAAGGCATTCCATATAGAGTCATTATTGCTCTAAGTTTTGAGTTGTAAGTGTGATGATCATCATTGATGGAGCATTGTCCCACGTGAGGAATTAAAAAAGGCCAAAGATGCCCACCAAAAAAAAGAAGAGGCCAAAGTGCCCACACAAAAAAATGAGAGAAAAAGAGAGAAGGGACAATGCTACCACCTTTCCACACTTGTGCATATTAAGCACCATGATCTTCATGATTGAGAGTCTTTCGTTTTGTCACCACCATATAGCTAGTGGGAAATTTTCATTATATAACTTGGCTTGTATATTCCAATGATAGGCTTCCTCAAAATTGCCTTAGGTCTTCGTGAGCAAACAAGTTGGATGCACACCCACTAGTTTTCTTTAAGAGCTTTCACATACTCTTAGCTCTAGTGCATCATTTGTATGGAAATCCCTACTCACTCACGTTCATATCTATTGATGAGCATCTCCATAGCTCATTGATATGCCTTGTTTGCCTTGCAACCTCCACCACACTCCACACCACTTATAGTGCTAAAACCATGGCTCACGCTCATGTATTGCATGAGAGTCAAAAAAGTTTGAGAAAGTAAAGGTGTGAAAACAATTACTTGGCCAATACCGGGGTTGTGCATGATTTAAATTCGTTGTGCAATGATGATAGAGCATAGCCAGACTATATGATTTTGGAGGGATAACTTTCTTTTGGCCTTGTTATTTTGAAAGTTCATGATTACCTCGCTAATTTCCTTGAATTATTATTGTCTCCACGTCAATAGCAAACTATTGTTTTGAATCTAATGGATCTGAACATTCACGTCACATAAGAGGAGTTACAAAGGACATCTATGCTAGGTAGCATGAAAGCATCAAAAATTCATTCTTTATCACTTCCCTACTCGAGGACGAGCAGGAGTTAAGCTTGGGGATGCTAGATACGTCTAGAACGTATCTATAATTTTTGATGGTTTCACGCTGTTATCTTGTCAACTCTGGATGTTTTGTTTACCTTTTATATCTTTTTTGGGACTAACTTATTAATCCAGTGCCAAGTCCCAGTTCCTGTTTTTTCTGTGTTTTTGACTCTTTTCATATCTGATTTTGGAACGGAGTCCAAACGGAATAAAATCCCCGAAATAAATTTTTCTAGAATGGAAGAAGATCGGGAGGCTTGAGGGCCAAGACAGTGGGCCCACAGGGAGCCCACAAGCCCTGTTGCCGCGGACAGGGGGCGTGCGGCAACCAGGCTTGTGGCCTCCCTGGTGCTCCCCTGCCCTAGCTCTTTGGCCTATAAATTCCCTAAAAATCCAGAAAAAAATCAGGGCATCCACGAAAACACTTTTCCGCCGCCGCAAGCTTCCGTTTCCGCGAGATCTCATCTGGAGACCCTTCCCGGTGCCCTGCTGGAGGGGACTTTGGAGTTGGAGGGCTTCTACATCAACATCATTGCCTCTCCAATGACTCGTGAGTAGTCCACTTCAGACCTACGGGTCCGTAGTTAGTAGCTAGATGGCTTCTTCTCTCTCTTGGATCTTCAATACAAAGTTCTCCATGATCTTCATGGAGATCTATCCGATGTAATCCTCTTTGGCGGTGTGTTTGTCGAGATCCGATGAATTGTGGATTTGTGATCAGATTATCTATGAATTATATTTGAGTCTTTGCTGATTTCTTATATGCATGATTTGATATCCTTGTAAGTCTCTCCGAGTCTTGGGTTTTGTTTGGCCAACTAGATCTATGATTCTTGTAATGGGAGATGTGCTTGGTTTTGGGTTCATACCGTGTGGTCACCTTTCCCATTGACAGAAGGGGCAGCAAGGCAGGCATCATGTTGTTTCCGTCAGGGGTAACAAGATGGGCTTTTATCGTAGATATGAGATTGTCCATCTACATCATGTCATCTTGCTTAAGGCGTTACTCTATTCTTTTGGACTTAATACACTAGATGCATGCTGGATAGCGGTCGACGTGTGGAGTAATAGTAGTAGATGCAAAAAGTATCGGTCTACTTGGTTTGGACGTGATGCCTATAGATATAATCATTGCCTTAGATAACGTCATGACTTTTCGCGGTTCTATCAATTGCTCGACAGTAATTCGTTCACCCACCGTCTACTTGCTTTCATGAGAGAAGCCACTAGTGAACACTACGGCCCCCGGGTCTATTCACAACTATCATTTCCACTTTCACTTTTAGTTTGCTCTGTTTACTCTTTGCTTTCAGTTCTCACTTTGCAAACAATCTATAAGGGATTGACAACCCCTTCATAGCGTTGGGTGCAAGCTCTTTGTGTTTGTGCAGGTACTTGTGAACGCTCCTCCTACTGAATTGATACCTTGGTTCTCAAACTGAGGGAAATACTTACCGCCGTTGTGCTACATCACACTTTCCTCTTCAAGGGAACATCAACGCAAGGCTCCAAGGCCGCGAGGAAATCCTTTGCATATTTGCCAAGGAAGTCCCTATAGGCATAGCCGCAGCAGCAGGATTCCTGGCGCCGTTACCAGGGAAGGTCTCTTGTCGCAGTAGCAATGCATGGGCTAGGCTGCACTAGGTGTACATCCGCTTGTATCGCCCACCGACTCTTATTCTCATCCGCTTGTGACGGGAAACCGATGGGGAAGCTTGCGCGGTTGTGCGCAGGAACGTGGCCAAAAGAAACGCATGTGCAGTGCCGAAGCATGCAATGGATTCCTCGGGTGGCAACATGGTGACAAGATGGGATAGAGAAGGAAGAAATGGTAGGTTCACAAACATGATTATTAATAATAATAAATGTTTGTGTTGCACTATCCATTTACGTACCGCCGCACGTCCCCTTATTATATTGACGATGAGGTGTTGTGGGTGCAGGTTTGACTAGACGGAACGTGTGCGGCAGTTCGTCGTGTAGGTTCACACGGATACGTGCGAGCAACCGTCGTCCAGTCTCAGAGGGACGCGTGCGAGCAGTCTGCTGCGCGGGCGCAGCTGGCTCACCGGGAATCGAGCCCTTTCATCTCCACCAACAGCCCGCCTTGCTCTCAAGTTCTCCACTAATATTCCACCTTCTCCTCGGGTCACCGCCAAGGATTGTCTCCTTTTCTCATGGAGTAAAAGGCGGCCCACAAGCGGGGGTGGGTCGAGGCAGATTCACAAGAGCCTCCGGCGAGCGTGCACTTCATGAGTAGTACATATTTTGTTGTTCTGTAGGCACAACATAGATGTTGTGCAGACAGAGTAAATCATGGTACACACAGACTAAACTATGAAACCCGCCGGTCATGATTTTATCAATCGCTGATAGTTGTATACTAGCAAGCATTTTCCCACAACTCATAGAGGTTATTAGCACCTATCTTGTGTTATTTCCGGTGTGCACACATGATTTTGATTACTGACCTATTTTATGTATATTGCACATATCTTGGTATGTCGAATCATTTGTGTTCTGCTATATCATTGCACAGAGTTTATGGTACTAAACTGTGCACCCTCTATCGCACACATCTCGATCTCTATAACCATTTATGTGATTGTAGCTAATCGCAAATAGTTTGTACGGAAGAACTGTATGGCACAAGTCGCACACGTAAATCTTTTTATGAATCTTATTTGATGGGTCCGCCATCACATATAGTTCGAATTATTGGTGACGGAGCTTGAACTATACCATTTGTGATTCACACATTGCACACAGTTTCCTCCAAGCATCTCTAATTGTAGTGTCGTGTTAGCAACAACCTGTAGTAGTGAATTTTTATTCTCTGATACAAAAATAGATAAGTTTTCATAGCATTTTACGAGACAGATCTGCCACCACCTCCCGTTCTTCCTCGGGAAGGCTAATCAGGAGTCTGTCTCGGGCTCCAGAGAGGGGGATTCGTCGTTGTCGTCATCACCAACCCTTCTCCATCAACAATTCCATGATGGTCTCCACCGTAGTGAGTAATTCCTTTGTAGGCTTGCTGGACGGTGATGGGATTGGATGAGATTTATCATATAATGGGGTTATTTTGATAGGGCTTCATCCCTTGTATCCACTATGGTCTAAGATTGATGTTGTTATGACTTTGCTATGCTTAATGCTTCTCACTAGGGCACGAGTGCCATGATTTCAGATCTTAACCTATTATGTTTTCATGAATATGAGAGTGTTTTGGATCCTATCTTGTAAGTTATATACATATTACGTGTCTTGATCCGCATACCCCAAGGTGACAATAACTGGGATTATTTCCAGCGATTACCTTAGTTTGAGGAGTCCATGTATTAGCATGTGTTAATGCTTTGTTCCAGTTCTTTATTAAAAGGATGCATTAACATCCCTTAGTTTCCTTATGGACCCCACTGCCACGGGAGGGTAGGACAAAAGATGCCATGCAACTTCTTACTGTAACCACGTATGACTATATACAGAATACATGCCTACATTACATTGTTGAATTGGAGCTAGTTCTATGTCTCTATAGTGTGTAACTGGTACATGATGAATGTTATCCAATATATACTTATCCATCACCAATCCAAATGCCTACGCTTTTCATATGTTGATTCTTGCTAAGTTACTATTGTTGCTACTGTCGTTACAATCACTTCAAAACTACTTCTTTTACCGTTATTGTTACTTCTACTTGTAAACAGCGTTGGGATTTACCCGAGAGAGGAGAGGAGAGGAGATGCAACACAGTAGAGATAAGTATTTCCTTCAGTGAGAACCAAGGTTATCGAACCAATAGGAGAATCACACAATCTCCCATTGTCAGCGCCTACAAACACAAGAGGAAACACTTGCACCCAACTGGGCAAGAGGGTTGTCAAGCCCCTTGAACTAGGTACTTGCAAGGATTAAATAGTGATAGATGGATAATATAAATATAAAAAATTAATACAAATAATAAAAGGTAGCAAGGTATTTTTATTGTTTTTGCATTTATGTTTAGGTAGACCCATGGGCCATAGTTTTCTCTAGTGGCATCTCTCTCAAAGATAGCATAACGTGGATACACATATTATTGTTGGTCAATCAATAGAAAAGCACATGTTATGAAATATTTATTCATGACAATGATAATGTATATAGGCATCACATCCATAAGAAAGTAAACTCACTCATGCCAACATGTACTAATATTAATCTGATAACCCACGAGTGTAGGGGATCGCAACAGTCTTCGCGGGCAGTATTTCACCCCGATTTATTGATTTAACACAAGGAGAGCCAAAGAACATTTATCGGTCTTAGCAGTTGAGTTGTCAGTTCAACCACACCTCGTATATATCTATGAAGTGAAGATTTAGTAGTAAGGTAAGTAATAGTAGTAACAATAACAGTGATAGCAGCAATTTTGTAGCAACAATAACAATAGTAATTATGTAGCAGTTGTGATAGTAGAACTAGCATTAGTAACTTAGCAAGATTCAGTATGTGTAAAGCATTGGAACATGGATCAGTGATGGATAGATATGGATTGCATTCATCTTGTAACATTTAAACACTAGAGTGACACCGAACTAGCTCCAAATCATGTGTAGGCATGTATTTCGTATATAGTCATACGTGCTTGCGATAAGAACTTGCATGACATATTTTGTCCTACCCTCCCATGGCAGCGGGGTCATAATTGAAACTAAGGGATATTAAGGTCTCCTTTTAATAGAGAACCGGAACAAAGCATTGACATATAGTGAATACATGAACTCCTCATACTACGACAATCACACGAAAGAATCCCAATTATTGTCACCTTGGTGGATGCGGGATCATAACACGTAATATGTGCATACAATTTTCAAGACATGATCTAAACGTTTTCACACTTAGAGAGAACATAAGAAGTTTAGGTCTCAAATCATGGCACTCGGGCCCTAGTGACAAGCATTAAGCATAGCAAATTCATAACAATATCAATCTCACAACATAATGGATACTAGGGACCAAGCCCTATCAACTTAACTCGATTACATGATCAATATCACCCAAACCCCATCACCATCCAGCGAGCCTACAAAGTAATTACTCACTCCCAGTGGTGAGCATCATGGAACTGTTGATCGAGCAGGGTTGGTGACAACGACGACGACGACGAATCTGCCTCTCCAGAGCCCCAAAGAGACTCTAGATCAGCCCTCTAGGGAAAGAAAACGAGGTGGCGATAGCTCCGTCTTGTAAAACGTGATGTATTCTCTCCAAAAAAAATCTCCAAAGATGTGAATTTATAGGACCAGAATTAGGTCTGGAGGAGCCACGTGGGCCCCACAAGCTATAAGGGCGCGCCCTGATGTGTGTTGGCCCACACGCATCCCCCCTCTCGTACTTTTTTGCTCCATAATTCCTCATATATTGTAGAAATAATTCACAAACAGTTTCATCCAATTCAGAGAACATTTATTTCTCCACAAAAATAACACCACGGTAGTTCTATTGAAAACAGCGTCAGACCGGGTTAGTTCCGCTCAAATCATGCAAATTAGAGGGAAAAACCAAAGCAAAAGTGTTTGGAAAAGTAGATATGTTTGAGATGTATCAACTCCCTAAAGCTTAACTCATTGCTTTTCGTCAAGCAATTCAGTTCATAAACTCAAAGTGATAAAAGAAAACTTTTACATACTCTTTTGTTCTTGTTATTATACTCATGCTTAGCTCGTGTTTTGGTTTTCAACATAAATCATAAATAAACATATCCATGATAACAATCAAACATTATATTTACTCATGGCAATACATAACCAACTAGCAAGCAGTAATAAAGTATTTCATGTGCCAACTGTTTGCCAAAAAAATCATGATATAATATGATGACATGGTATTTTGCTAGCCCTTTCCGAGACTTCAAAACATAAATGTAGAGCACCTATGAGTTTCAAGCAATGACTAAATATTATAATTCACGGAGAAGAGATCCAGTAATGTTCACCTCCAACATTAACTAGACTCAATGCATAAGAATGACAATAATGCTCACAGATCTGGTGATTTAGGAAGAAGGTGATGACTCAAGAATAACAATTAAAATAAATAGGCATGCCCTTCACGGTGGGAAGCATTGATTTGCACAGGTGCGAGAGCTCAAAGTTTTGTAAAACATAGATGAATTGTAATTTTGGGTAGTGTGTTTTTCCTGTCAACGTTACAATAGATTTTTCAATATCTTCTATGTTAAGAACCTTATTGGCCGTTCCCAAGCGTAAATATAATGTTTACTCCTTCTCCACCATCCAAACACAAGCCATGGCTAGCCGAATTCACGCGTGCCCTCCAACATATCAACTGTGCCAGGAGTTTTGTTTAATTCAATTTTGATTATGCAGGACTGGGCACCCTTTTTACCAGCCTCTCACTTGCAATGACAGGTGAGTAAATGCCTATCTTGAGAATAACCCACTTAGCATGGAAGATACCGACCGCCCCCATTGCTACACGAGCGGTACGAGCACATAAAACAGACGCTTACTTGAATATTTAGAGGTGGCTGATATGTCTCCAACATATCGATAATTTATGAAGTATTCATGCCATATTTTTCCTATGTTTACAATACTTCTATATGGTTTTGATGCACTTTATATGATTTATTTAGAACTAACCCGGAGTGACGTTGTTTTCAGTAGAATTATAGTGGTGTAGTTTTTGTGCAGAAAATAGAAGTTCTCATAATTGCCCAAAACTTTTTTAAGATTTTTTCTTGAGAAAATAAGAAATAGTGGAGCGAAGAACCACCAGAGGGGTGCCACCTCTCAGCCACAAGCCAACAGGGCACACCCTGATGGCTTGTGGGGCCCATGTGGCTTCGTTCAGCGTGATTCAAACGCCAAAATATCATATATACCGCTGCCTCAAAAATAAAAAAAGAACTTCCTCTCCACTGCCTCAACTCTCTATATAGTTGAAAACCCCATCTAGAGCCATTCCAGTACCCTGCAGAAGGGGAAAATCATCTCCGGTGGCCAGCTTCATCATCCGGCGGAAGCCATGACGAGGAGGGAGTAGTTCACCCTCGGGGCTGAGGGTATGTACTAGTAGCTATGTGTTCAATCTCTCTCTCCCTCTCGTGTTCTTGAGAGGTCCCGATCTTGATGTATCACGGGCTTTGTTAATATAGTTGGAACATATGGTGTTCTTCCCTTCCTATGTTGTTGTGATGAGTTGAATCTTTCCCTTTGAGATCTCGTTGTGTTAGATTGAATATTGTATTTGAGAACACTTGATGTATGTCTTGCATGTGGATATACGTGGTGACAATGGGTATTCTATTGATGCACTTGATATATGTTATGGCATCAACTTGTGGATTCTCGTGACATTGGGAATCTATGCATAGGGGTTGATTACACGTTTTCATACTACATCCTGTGATAGAAATCTTCGGGTACTCTTTGAATTTCTTTGTGTTACATTGAATATGATGATCTAAAATCGTTTGATTCATGTCGAATAATTAACCCATGGATACTTGAGGTCACATTGGAGTATCTAGGTGACATTAGAGTTGATTGATATGAAGCATTTGTGTTATTCTAGTACGAACTCTAGGGTTGTTTGGGACACTTATAGGAATAGCTCAAAAGCGGAAAGGATAACTTTTAGGTGGTTCTACTACCTACAACAATTTTATCTTATGTTCTTTGCTCCTTATGAACTTTGGAGTGATTCTTTATTGCACGTTGAGGGATGATCATACGATTCTATTATGTTAGCATTGTTGAGAGATTGCACTAGTGAAAGTATGAACCCTAGGTATTATTTACAAGTATTTATACAATGTTTGCTCCCTTTTTACTTCTTTTTACCTTCCTGTTTTTATATTTTCAGATTACAAAAACCTATATCTGCCATCCATACTACACTTGTATCACCATCTCTTCGCCGAACTAGTGCACATATACAATTTTGCCATTGTATTGGGTGTGTTGGGGACACAGGAGATTTCTAGTATTTCATTACAGGGTTGTTTGAGAGACACCATCTTCATCCTACACCTACCATGGATTTATAAACCTTAGGTCATCCACTTGAGGGAAATTTGTTGTTGTCCTACAAAACTCTGCACTTGGAGGCCCAAAAACGTCTACAAGAATAAAGTTGTGTAGTACACATCAGGATCTTTTCTGGCGCTGTTGCCACGGAGGTGAGTGCTTGATGTTATATCTTTTAATCTTGCAATTAAATCTTTTAGTTTCTTGTTTTTCACTAGTTTGGTTTTATAAAATAAAACTACAAAAAATGGAGTTTAGGTTGCCTCATTTGCTTCGTCTTTTAAAGGTCTTTTGTGAAAATGATGTTTCAGAAAATTGTGCTCAATTGGTAGAGTAAGAATTTTTGAAGATGTTTAATGTGAAATCCTTCAATGATGAGCATGATAGTAATGTTGTTAGTATGAATTCTAGGAATATGCATGATGCTAATGATGATTGCACCAGTCATGATAAAAATATTTCCTATAAGCATGTCCATTTTTGTGGAGCTAATAAAATTTGTAAATACAAACCATATAGGGATGATAGATTTTGTAAGAAGCATAAACACGATAAAACGAATTGGTGGGTTAAGGTGATAGATGGATTTTCCACAAGATTATGTGCTCTTCATCCCTTTACTTGTGAACTTTGCAATAGGTTTGGTCATCTTAATTTGTAATGCATGCATTTTCATGATCAAACCGTCTCTAAATGTTGTGATAATTTGATCTCCGATGAAATATACAATTAATTTGGTTTATTTTTTGGGTGTTAAGAATTGTCACATAAAAATTATTGGTTTTATATATTCCTTATCACGAATGATAATGAAACTAATATACAAGAGAATCTATGTGTTTTGCATAGTATATTGCAATGAGAATGCTTATATTGCCAACTATAGAAAGATGGGAAAACCAGTAAAATATAAAAGAAATACTAATGAAAGGGTAAAGGTCTCCCAATACCCTCCTGTTGTTTCTCCTAATGAATTAGATTGCAAGGAGGGGCTTCCCATCCAACCAATCTCTTCAATAAGAAGCTCGAAAAATTACTTAAACCCACAAAAATGTGGTAAAGAAGAAGAAGAAGATAAGAAAAGGTAAAGGTATAAATTTATCCTACTCAAATGATGTTGCTCCAAATAATGTTGAGAATGAATACAAAAGTAGTATGGACGATGATACACTTCATGATTATTTTGTTATACCTACTACTTGTTGTGATAAGGATGATTGGGAACATAATGATACCCCTTATAATACTTAAAATCTTTTTGGCACCAACTTGGAAAATTATGATGATAATGACTATTACAGTATTGGTGTTATTCATGCTATTGATGATTCTGCTAATCATATGCAAACCCACAAGATTGGGGATGCTATGCTTGATGAGAATGACATATTTGAGAATATATTTGCTGCAATTGATGTGTGTCCCAAGCTTGGGGATACTATGGATAATTAAGATGATCTTTTTAGTCCCCCTACTTCAAATGATCAAACTTATTATGATGATTGCATGCCTCATATTTATGATGATTGTATTTTTTATGAAAGTGGGTTTGGAAGAGTTTCAAATCTAGGTACTAATCATCCAACTATTTTGTAGGGTGTTGAATCTTATTATTATGATAAAAGTGTATTTGGATAGTTCATGACTTTATTTAGTAATGATTCCACTATCTTGGAAGAGGTTTCAATTGATTATGATGAGAACAAAGTTGCGACTTATGATGACTATTGTGATGATACTTATGTTACAAAAAGTAATAATGCTTATTTTTATAAAACTTGTCATAATTATGAATACCCTTTTGCTGAACATTAGTCTTTTAATGTGGAACCAATTTATAGTATTCAAGTTTCATATGATACTCCCATTATTATGTATGAGAAGCTTGCCTATGCGGAGAGTAATTAAAATTCTATGCTGGCGAGAAGCTTGCCCATGGGGAGAGTAATTAAAATTCTATGCTTTTGCACCATGATAAGAATGCTTTATGTGATAGTTATATTGTGGAATGCCTTAAGGATGCTACTGAAAATTATTATGAGAGAGGAACATATACTTATAGGTATTGCAATAATATCAATTTTCCTCTCTATATCTTCAAAGTTTTGAAGTTGCACTTGTTTTAACTTCCTATGCAAGTTGATTCGTGCTACAAAAAATTGTTTGCTTGCAAAATCCCTATGCATAGGAGGTGGATTAGACTTAAATGTGCTTTATATGTGTTTCATGATGCTCCCTTGCGTGTTTAAAATACTATTCTTATGTGAGCATCATTCAAATCATCATGCCTAGCTAAAAGGCATTAAAGAAAAGCGCTTGTTGGGAGACAACCCAATACTTATACCTACTGATTTTGAGTGTTCACAAGATTAAGCTACTGTAGTAATCAGGTTTATGCTTTTTATTTAAATAATATGCCAAGTAAAGCCTTTAGGATAGTGTGGATACTTGTTGATTTAATTATGTGAAGAACATAAACTTTTGTGCCTAGTATAAAAATTCTCAGAATTTACTTGAGCGTAAAAAAAATCTGAAATTTTTACACGTTCTTTCCCTGCAAATTTCTTAGGTTTTCCGAATGTTTCACAATTTTCACAAATAGGTAAGTATGGTATTCATTCAGATCTTTACAGACTGTTATGTTTTTGACAGATTCTGTTTTCCGTTCATAGTTTCCTTGTTTTAGTGTTTCCATAGCATATAATAAATTATATAAATTATGGAAATTATATAATACAGTAGGTATCATATGATAACAATTATGAATCTTGTCTTGAAATTACATAAGAGAATGATCTATCTTTACTACACTAACCCATCTCAGGAAGTTCCGTTAAGTTTTGTGTGATTGAAGTTTCCACGGTTTGGGTGAGATATCAATATGAGGAGAATAAGGAGAAAAAACCTAATCTTGGGGATTCCGAGGCACCCCAAAGTTAATATACAATGAAGACTCAAGCGTCTAAACTTGGGGATGCCCCGGAAGGCATGATTGATATATCTTACTTGGAGCTATATTTTTGTTGGTCACATGATATGTGTTTTGCTTGAAGCAATATTTTATTTTGTTGTTATCTGTTATATTTTATTTATAATCTTGTTTTTAAATAAAACTTTCCAAGAATTCCCTTTAGAATGCTTGAATTGCATGTGTGATGTGTGATGTACAAAAACAGAAACTTTTGCTGTAGTATTTGAATTATGAAATTTTATTGGAACATAAAAAAATTCTAAAACTTCTACAAATGACTTTCATGCAAATTACTTAGAATCTCCTAAATTCTTATAATTTTTGGAGTTACAAAATACAGTTTTAAATAGATTGCTACATACTATTTTGTTTGGATATCTACTTATCCTAGAGTTTTCATGACCTATATTGGTAGAAATAAATTGTGGCAATGATAATATACATTACCTAATGTTTGAAAATTATTATGAAACTTTTCTTGGAAGTACATGAAGTATTGATTTATTCTTAGGGGTACTAACCTATCTCATGAGTTCTTTTCAAGTTTTGTGTGGATTAAGTTTTTGAGACTTAGGTGAAACCAGGATATGAGAGGATTGAAAGAGATACAAAAGCTCAAGATTTAGGATGCCCAAGGCATCCCAAGTAAATATTACATGGAGTCTCAAGCATCGAAGATTGGGGATGCTACGCATCCCACGTTTGTTCGTCAACAAATATTGGTTAGTCTATGTTGATCCTAAGTTTTTATTGATCCACATAACATCTGATATTCTTGGAGTGCATTTTTTGTTGTTGTTTGAAATGAAAAATAAGATCTGAAAATATTTATTGACAGAGAGTCCTCACATAGCTACCTAATGACTTGACTACTCATTGATCTTCACTTATATCTTTTGAGAGTAGTTTGATGTTTACTATTGTGCTTCACTTATACCCTAAGAGTAAATGTGAATGAATGAAATATCATAAATATGAAATTATCAATGTGCTATATTCTTTGCAGTAGTTTCACATTTGGTTTATAAAGTAAAATCTATTGAACTTTTACAATCATAGTATTGTTCATGCAAGCAATTCATGAATGATTAGTATAAGAAACAGAACTTTCACATACAAATATATTATCTTGGACATCTTTTATGATTGTGAATACCCATTAATTATTTTCAAATTTGATCAAATAGTTGGAATTGGACAAGGAAGACAATGTAATGGTTATGTTTAGGTATATTTGCATAGAAGTTATATTGTTATGGATCCTCCAACATGTGGTGCTTGTTTAGAACTTTTTGCTAGCCCAAACTTCATACTAAGTAGAGCTACTACTCGTGCATACAAATACTTGAGCCAAGTTTATTCCATGAGAGTCCACCATACCTACCTATATATGGTATTTCACTGCCATTCCAAGTAAATTTGCATGTGCTAACGCTAAACATTCAAATAAACATCTGTTTTGTGTGCTCATATAGCTCATGGAGCGATGTGGCAGTCATTATCTTCCATGCTAAGTGATTTATTCTCAAGATGAGGGTTTATTCACTTGTCATTGCATGAGAGAGGCTGGTAAAAAGGATGCCCAGTCCTGCATAATACAAAAATAAATAAACAAGAACTCCCCTAGAAAGTTGATTGGTTGGAGGGCGCCCATGGATACACATAGCCATGGAATGTGTTTGAATGGTGGAGCGGAGTACAATTTCAATTCTGTTTGGGAACGACCAATAATTGATTAGCATGGAAGATATTGAAAACTCTATTGTGACTTTGCATGAAAGGTGCACCACCCAAAATCACATATTCATCTCCGTTTTACAACAATGAGCTCTCGGAACTCTGCAAATCCCTGGTGTCCTCTATGAAGGGACAATCTATTTACTTTCATGTTACTTACTTTCCATGTTAAGTCAACTTCTTATTCCAACCTCAATCTATTAGTTAGCAAGCACCATGTGGTAGGGAAATATGCAAACATATATATCCAGTCAAATATATTTGATTATCATTCATTATTGTTGACAATTATCTTTATGATAAATATGTTGGGAGGCAAAACTTTAAGCCCCTATCTTTTTGTGTGTTCGATGGATGTTGTTTGTTCTAAACATATGCCTCAAGCATTAGCATTCATAGAATATTATATGATAATTGATTATGTGGAGCGCTTACTTAGACTTGATGAAGCATTGAAATTGTTTGATGACTACAAACATATGATGTTGAGTTTCAAGAGAATGCATTGTTTGAACCATGCCATGTGAATTGATTGCTACTAAACCATGATGACTTTAATGAAAAAGTTGTTGGTTATGATGATAGAAAAAGTCATTGGAATTATCATTTATCAATCTTATATACTATGCTAGCATTCACACTACATAAATTATTTCTTTTATCATTTACCTACTCGAGGACGAGCATGAATTAAGCTTGGGGATGCTGATATGTCTCCAAAGTATAGATAATTTATGAAGTCTTCATACCATGTTTGCCCATGTTTACAACACCTTTATATAGTTTTGATGCACTTTATACGATTTATGTAGAATTAACCCGGACTGGCGTCGTTTTCAGGAGAATTGCCATGTTGTTGTTTTTGTGCAAAAAATGAAAGTTCTCGGAATCACCCGAAACTTTTTATATTTTTTCTGGAGGAAAAAAGAAATATTCTTGCGAAGAACCACTGGAGGGGAGCCACCTATGGGGCACAAGCCAATAGGGCGCCCCCTAGGTCGCGCCCTGAGGGCTTGTGGGGCCCACATGGCTCCGTTTGGCGTGATTCCAACGCTAAAAAATCCTATATATACTAGAAAGCCCAGAAATAAAGAGAGAACTTCCGCTCCACCGCCACAACTATTTGCATCAACAAAAAAACAATCTGGAGCCTTTCCAGTACCCTGCCGGAGAGGGTACAACATCTCCAGTGGTCGTCTTCATCATCCCAACGGAGGCCATGACGAGGAGGGAGTAGTTCACCCTCGGGGCTAAGCGTATGTACCAGTAGTTATGTTTTGGTTCTCTCTCTATCTTGTGTTATTGAGATAGCACGATCCTGATGTATCACGGACTTTGTTAATATAGTCAGATCATATGGTGTTTGTCCCTTGCTATCTTGTTGTGATGAATTGAATCTTTGTCTTTGAGATCTCGTGATGTTCGATTGAGTATTTTGCTTTGAGAACACTTGATGTATGTCTTGCATGCGGATACGCATAGTGTCTTTGGGGTACTCAAGTGATTCACTTGATAGATTTTATGGCATCAACTTGCGGATTCCGGTGATCTTGGGGATCTATGCATAGGGGATGATTGTACGTTTTCGTAGTATGTTCTCCGATAGAAATCTTGGGGTGCTCCTTGAAGTTCTTTGTGTTGAATTGAATATGACAGATCTGAAATTGTTTGATGCATGTCGCATAATTTACCCACGGATAGTTGAGGTGACATTGGAGTATCTAGGTGACATAGGGTTGATTGATATGTATCATGGGTGTTATTCTAGTACGAACTCTAGGGATGTTTGTGACACTTATAGGAATGTCTCAAAATATTGATCGGAAAAATTAACTTTGAGGTGGTTCTACTAGCTACACCAAATTCATCTTATTGTTCTCCACTAGATAGGAACTTTGGAGTGATTCTTTGTTGCACGTTGAGGGATGATCATATGATTCTATTATGTTAGCATTGTTGAGAGATTGCACTAGTGAAAGTATGAACCCTGGGCCTTATTACCAAGCATTTATACAATGTTTCGCTCGTTGTTTCAGACTTTCTACATTTCTTTTTTATATTTTTAGATTGCAAAATCCTGTATCTCCTATCCATACTACACTTGTATCACCATCTCTTCACCGAACTAGTGCACCTATACAATTTGCCATTCTATTGGGTGTGTTGGGGACACAAGACATTTTTTGTATTTGATTGCAGGGTTGTTTGAGAGAGACCATATTAATCCTACACCTCCCATAGACTGATAAACCTTATATCATCCACTTGAGGGAAAATTGCTACTGTCCTACAAATCTCGGCGCTTGGAGGCCCAACATAGTCTAAAAGGATAAAGTTGTGTAGTAGACATCACGCCTACCATCCAGGGCGGGCCCTGTTGCCTTCGCGTCGGCTTGTGTGGCCTCCAGCCTCCCTCCAAATCTTTCATGTCTTATTTTTGTCAAGAAAAAATCATCAAAAAGTTTCGTGGAATTTGGACTTCGTTTGGTACTCATATCCGGAAAAGCCAAAAAACACACAGAAACTAACAACTGGCACTAGGAAATAGGTTAATAGGTTAGTTTCCAAAAATGATATAAAATAGTATATAAATGCATATAAAGTATCCAATATTGGTATAATAATAGCATGGAACAATCAAAAATTATATATACATTGGGGACTGATACGTCTCCATCGTATCTACTTTTTCAAACTCTTTTGCCCTTGTTTTGGACTCGAATTTGCATGATTTGAATGGAACTAACCTCGACTGACGCTGTTTTCAGCAGAATTGCCTTGGTGTTATTTTTGTGCAGAAATCAAAGTTCTTCAAACGTCCTGAAAATTTACGGGGAGCAGTTTTGGAAAATATCAAAAATATCTGCGCCAAGTTCCACCTGAGGGGGTGGGCCAGTGGGCCACAAGCACTTGCTCCGCCACCACCCCCCTGGTGGCGGTGGGCAGGCTTGTGGGGCCCACACGGCTCTGCCGCCCCCAAGTCCAGCTCTATAAGATCCCTTTCGTCCCAGAAAAAATAAAAAGAGAAGTTTTCGTCGCGTTTGCGATACGGAGGCGCCGCCACCACCTGTTCTTCATCTCGAGGGCAGCTCTGGAGTCCGTCTTGGGCTCCGGAGAGGGGAAATCGTCGCCATCGTCATCATCAACCTTCTTCCCTCTCCAATTCCATGAAGCTCTTCGTCGTTCGTGAGTAATCTATTCATAGGCTCGCTGGGCGGTGATGAGTAGGATGAGATATATCATGTAATCGAGTTAGTTTTGATGGGGATTGATCCCTAGTATCCACTATGTTCTGAGATTGATGTTGCTACTACTTTGCCATGCTTAATGCTTGTCACTAGGGCCCGAGTGCCATGATTTCAGATCTGAAATTATTATGTTGCCACCAATATATGTGTGTTTTAGATCCGATCTTGCAAGTTGTAGTTACCTACTATGTGTTATGATCCGACAACCCCGGAGTGACAATAACCGGAACCACTCCCGGTGATGACCATAGTTTGAGGAGTTCATGTGTTCACCAAGTGCTAATGCGTTGGTCCGGTTCTTTATTAAAAGGAGAACCTTAATATCCCGTAGTTTCCTTTTGGACCCTGCTGCCACGGGAGGGATGGACAATAGATGTCATGCAAGTGCTTTTACCTAAGCACGTATGACGGCACACAGAATGCATGCCTACATCACATTGACGAACGGGAACTAGGCACATATCTCTCCGTGTTATAGTTGTTGCATGATGAATATCATCCAAACAAATCACCGACCCATTGCCTACGAGTTTGTCCTACTGCTGTTACTTGTCTTGCTCTGCTGCTGCTACTACTACTGTTGTTACTGTTGTTACTTGTTTTGCTCTGCTGTTGCTGCTACTACTGTTGCTACTACTGTCGTTTGCTACTGTTGCTACTTGCTACCGCTGTCACTACTGCTTTTCCTTGCCACTGCTATTGCTCGTTACACTGCTGGTACCTGCTACACTGTTGGTTCACCGGACGTTGACGGGAACTGACAACTTTCGTCAGCGCGGCAACGGAGGCGCCATTGATACAATCGTTAGGAATAGTCTGTCGTCAACAGATCGTTTCTGACACTGTTGTTATCATATTACTTTGTTGTTACTAATGTGCTTGCAGATACTAATCTTTCAGGTGTGGTTGAATCGGACAAATTCAGCTGCTAATACTCGAGAGTATTCTCTCACCACCTATAGGCGATCAACAAATTTGGGTCGAATACTCTACCCTCGAAAACTGCTGCGAACCCACGCGCTGGTGGGCCGTCAACAACATTCTTCTAGTTTCATTGCTGGGGAGTGCTAGTAGCATTCTTCTGGTGTCGTTGTAGGGGAAGGTTTGTTGTCATCAGCATTCGTCTAGCCATCGCCAGCGATTGCAATCAGGGACCTATCAGTTACTACTACTATCTTGTCATACTACTAAACTTTTGTTATAGAGGAAATCCGAGGTGTGGTCGAATTGACAAGTCAACTATTAAGACCAATATATATTCTTTGGCTACCCTTCTGTCGATTCAATAAATTAGGGTGTAATTCTATCCGTGAAGACTGTTGCCATCCCCTACACTTGTGGCTTATCATGATGTATGTTTTAGGTTTGCTGCACCAGCTATAGGTTACAATGCATTATGTGAATGGATCGTTGACAACATCAATTTCAGATATGGGGAGTGAGAGCACTCCATATTACCGAGTTTGTAGGTCTGAATGGTTGCTTCGGATGGCTTGACGTATGTTCTTGATAGACTTTTGTTGAATAATTAATACAAACAAATATATACATCTATTGATCGAGAGGCCGGCGGTTTAATCTCCTCTTCCAAAAATAAATCAAAACCCGCACGCCATGCCGAAGATTTCCCATGTTTGGTTGTTTAAGAAGACCTAACCAGTAGAAAAAAATGAGCTTATTGGAAAGAGAATACTAGTAGGATACATGATCACATGTTTCTCTAAAGTCGTTTTGTTTCTATCACTCCTAATACCCCATCATACAACAACGATTCTCTATACACATCATGTAAAATTTGCATCCTCCACACAGAAAAGGGTAAAGCCTTGTAAGATTCTGCCATAACAACCTAGGACAACAGAAAGCTCCAATAGTTCTTCCAATTGTCCTCAAGGATGGACTTTTGGTGCAATTGCTAGGAGAAGAAAATATGTGATATGTATAACTCGTTTGCATGACACTTCAATAATACAACAGGTGTTTAGTTACCGTGTCCTATTTCTTCCAGCTGTGGCAATTTTTTTCTTTTGTTTTGAGTTTTCTTGCGAACCTGGGATGAACTTTGTGCTTTGTTACTATTTTATCTAATAAATAGTTGTGTGCATCTCTTGATGCATAGGTCAGGGTAATCCTTCAAAAAAAATAACAACCAAAAAACTGATGACTAGTATTTTTAACATTATTGCAAAACTAGCAACATGGATTCCCTTGCCAGTTGGGCTTATTCAGGTATGAAAACAACCGATTGTTCATGAGTATCTATCACCCTGGTTAATATAGTTCGCCATGCAGTGGATGCATAAGCATACGTGGCATGGGTCACCCTCTGTTCTGAAATATATATATATAGGAGTATTATATGTTGAGATAGTCTCATATGTATCTTTGACAACTATTGTTTCTACGCATGAATGAATACAAAACTTACAAATTTAATATATATATTATGACAAATCTAGTACTTTCCTCTAACCAAAATATATTTTTTATTGGCAAGGGTGCTCAAGATGGCTCACCCCTCGCTCCCCCCCCTCTCCTCCCCCTTCCCTCATCACCCCCTCGCTGCAGACGCCTTTATGCATTCCCTTGCGCTCGTATCTCCCTCCCCTTCCCCATAAAAGGTGCTATCACCGGGACATTTGGGTCGGATTCGTGGATCCGCCTCTCCGCTCGTCGGCATATCTATTGGTTTTTGGGCTCTCGATTCAGATGCGGATTATGATTCCGACAATGAGGTGTTCTTCCCCCACCACAATGGCAGAGGTTGTTGTTTTTGGGGTTCAGGTGTTGAAAGTATGCACTAGAGGCAATAATAAAGATGCTATTATCATATATTTTTGTTGAAGATAAACTTTTACTATACATGCTGGAATTGTATTGACTGGAAACTAAATACATGTGTGGATACATAAGCAAATAACGTGTCTTTAGTGATCCTGTGCTATACTAGCTCGTTGATCAAAGATGGTTAAGATCTCATAACCATAGATATGAGTTGTAATTTTCTAATGGTATCACATCATTAGGAGAATGATGTGATGGACATACCCAACGTAATCTTAGCATTTGATCATATCATTTAGTTTAATTGCTACATCTTTCTTCATGGCAAGTATGTGCATCGTATATCATGGGATCGTGCACCTCCCTAACATCATAAGAATGCTTTATGTGTATCCAAACATCACTTCATAACTGAGTGGTCATAAATATGCTCTACACGTATGTTGGAAAGTGTTTGTTGGGTTGCATGGATTGAGAGTGAAATTTGTTCCTCCGTATGACAAAGAGATATCTTTGGGCCCTCTCGAGAAGATGATATCCAAAGTAGTTTGCAAGCATGTGACTAATGAGTTTGGTCATGGGGATATTGTATTATGGAATGAGTAAAGAGATTTTCTGGTAACAAAATTCAACTAAGTATGGCGATACCGACGATTCAATCTTTGCCCAGTAACATATCGCTCGACAAAGGGAATTGTATGCGAGATTAACTAAATCCTCGACATACTGGTTCAAACTAATAAAGATCTTCATTGAATATGTGCGATTCAATATGGACCCGATCATGTCTACATGTTTTTGAACCCGTAGGGTCACACACTTAATGCTCGGTAATGCTAGGATAGTATTGGCATATTTATTTTGGTGAGACCGGATATTGTTTGGAGTCTCTGATGGGATCCTCAACATACGACAAACTACATAATGGTCCTTAGGTAAAGTTTTATATATGGGAAAGCATTTTTGGGGGGTTCCGCAAAAGTTTAAGATATTTCGATAGTGTACCCGAAAGGCTTTAGAAGGTTCCGTTGGTTCCACTGTGGGGCCCGTTGACCTGGGAAGGATCCGCATGGACCAAGGGGTGGGGCTACAACCAACATGGGATCCCCAAGGCCCATGTCTTTAAATGTAGAGATAAGGTCTTATGTCTAAATTTTAAGGGTTAAATTTAAAGATAAGATCGTACCTCTAACATTAAATGAATTTCTCCCTTGTGGCCGGCCCTAGGAGGATTTTGGTTGCCCCTCCCTTCCCCCTAGCCTACATGAAGAGTGGGGAAGCGCATGGGGAGGGGTACCCTTCCAGCCTTGGCCACCATCTCTCCCAACTCCTCCCATTTCCTTGTGCAGACACTTCGCGAAGCCTTGGTGCAGTTGCACTGCCACCACCAGTAGCACGGGGCCGTGCTAGCCTAGATCACATCTACCTATCCATGCTCCCTTGCTGGATCAAGAAGGTGGAGACATCACTGAGTCATACGTGTGCACATCCCGGAGGTGTCGCTCCTGTCGTGCTTTGATCGGATTGGATCGCGACGCGAGTACAACTACGCCAACCATGATCCTTGGATCGTTAGCACTTTTGGTCTACGAGGGTATGTGGAAACTCCCCTCTCACTGGTAGCATCTCCATAGAATAGATCTTGGGTGTTTCGCAAGATTTTTTTTTCATGAAACGTCCCCCTACATCAGGGGCATGTGGACAGGAACTCCCGCCACCGCAGGTTTATGTCGGGCAACTCGGGCCATATTGCAATCTCTCCTTCTATGGATCTCGACTGGTTGCTCGTCGCTCGTTGGTCGAGGAAATCAGGTAAGTTCATTGTTCGCTTGCGGGATCTTGGGCTCCTAGGACCACTCCCTCATCTCTTTCGCTGGTATTTCTCTCCGCTCCGCCTTCTGCCTTCACCCTCCTCGCCAACGGCTACCGCTGGTCTTATGATGGCAATGATGCCTTTTAGGGACAAAACCCTAGTTAGGGGTGTCGCGAACCCTAGGTTGCGTGCTCCCGTTCTACCTGTGTCTCTCATGGCATCGTGTGGGCCTGGTTCCTTGGTTGGCCCATTCCCGTCCTAAGCCTGTCTGTCCTCCTTTCCTCCTCTTCTTCCTTGATAAACTAGGCATGTGATGGGCTTGGCATTGGGCGAGCAGCATATGCTTTGGCGGCGTCTAGTGGGCCGCATCCCTCTGGGCAGTTTCGTTCTTAGTCCCTTCCCCACATGGGTATATCAGGATACCCCTATGGTTCTTCTTACCCTAGCCTAGTGTTTATAGCCACTTCTTCTGAGGTCCACTGATATCCCTTCCATTCTTGTCGTCTCCTTTACATTCCTCCTCCACCCCCTTTCTCGCTCTTTGTCTATGGTGGTCTTCATGGAAAAATCTCGATGCTCCTCCACTAAGGATGCTTCTACCCGCAAACGCAACAATGAGGGATCTAGTGGGGTGGTTTTAGGTCTGGGTATTGATAAGTCTCCAACGTATCTATAATTTTTTATCATTCCATATTGTTATATTATCACTCCTCGATGTTTTATGATCATTTTATAGCAACTTCATATCATTTTTTGGGACTAACCAATTGACATAGTGCCTACTGCCAGTTGTTGTTTTTTGTTGTTTTTTCCTTAGCAGAAAATCATTTTCAAATGAATTCCAAATGCCACAAAACTTAACGGAGATATTTTTGAACCAGAAGGAAACTTGGAAGCCAAGAATGAGTAGCACACGAGTCCCAGGGGGGCACTAGACACCAGGGCGCACCCAGGGCCCCTTGCGTGGCCTGGTATCTAATGGGGCCCTCGGGCACCTCCTCCACCGCCTCTGAGCTCTATAAATACCACGATATTCATAAAACCCTAGAGGAGTCGACGAAAAATCGTTTTAGCCGCCGCAAGTTCCAAAAGCCACGAAATCCAATCTAGAGCTCGTTCCGGAGAGGAACACGATCATGGAGGGGTTCACCATCCTCATTGGTGCTCCTTCAATGTTGTGTGGGTACTTCATATCAGACCTAGGGGTCCGTAGGAAGTAGCTAGATGGCTTCCTCTCTCGTTTTGTTTCTCAATACAATGGTCTCTTGGAGATCCATATGATGTAATTCTTTCTTTTGCGGTGTGTTCGTTGGGATGCGATGAATTGTGAGTTTATGATCAGATCTATGAAAACATATTCATGCTTGATATTAAAGCCACGTATTTCTTCTCCTATATTTGTTTTTTGTCTCGACAACTTGGTCTTTTATCTTGCAATGGGTAGAGGTACTTTGTGATGGGTTCAATCTTGCGGTGCTCAATCTCAGTGAAAGAAGGAGACATGACACACATGTATAGTTGCTACCAAGGATAAAACAATGGGGTCTATTCCAACATGAATAGATCTTTTCTATATCAAGTCATCGTTCTTAAGGAATTACTCAGTTTCTTCATGAACTCAATACACTAGATTCATGCTCGATAGCGGTCGATGTGTGGAGTAATAGAAGTCGATGCGCGCAGAAGTCGATGCACGCAGAAGTCGGTCTACTTGTCTTGGACGTGATGCCTATATGCATGATCATTGTCTTGAATATCATCATAACTATTTGCTCTTCTATCAATTGCCCAACAGTAATTTATCTACCCACCGTTTGCTATTTTATCGAGAGAAGCCACTAGTGAAACCTACGGCCCCCGGGTCTACTTCACATCATCTATTTGCAATCTCTACTTTGCTATTTGCGTTTCTATTTTATTTGTTGTTTTATTTTGAGATATATATTAACAAAAAACCCAAAATATATTGTTGTGTTCTACTTGCTATCACTCTTATTCGCATCTATCAATCTATCCTTACTTCACCCACGAGGGATTGACAACCCCTCCACGCGTTGGGTTTCGAGGATTTGCTATTTGTGTGCAGGTGCTGCTTACATAGTCTTGTGGATCTTCCTACTAGATTGACACCTTGATTTCATAACTAAGGGAAATACTTGTCATCACTGTGCTACATCACCCTATAAGGTTGGAGGGAAACCAACGGAATCAGCGAGGAGTTAGGTATGAAGGCGAACTCTGCTCCAAGTTGGAGGTGAAGCGTGAGGCGACAGATCATGCCCGACAGTCGGTCTGGCTCTAGGTGTAGGAGTGCCATAAGGTAGTGTTGGAAATATTCCCTAGATTCAATAATAAAATAGTTATTATTATATTTCATGTTTCGAGATAATCGTTTATTATCCATGCTATAATTCTATTGAATGGAAACATAAATACATGTGTGGATACATAGACAAAATACTGTCCCTAGTAAGTCTTTAGTTGACTGGCTCGTTGATCAAAGATGGTTAAGGTTTCCTAGCCATAGACAAGTGTTGTCACTTGATAACGGGATCACATCATTCGGAGAAAGATCTGATGGACAAGACCCAAACTATAAACGTACCATGTGATCGTGTTATTTTGTTGCTATTGTTTTATGCATGTCAAGTATACATTCATATGACCATGAGATCATATAACTCAATGACACCGGACGAATGCCTTGTGTGTATCAAACGACGCAATGTTACTCGGTGACTATAAAGGTGCTGTATAGGTATCACCGAAGGTGTCCGTTGAGTTGGCATGGATCAAGACTGGGATTTGTCACTCCGTGTGACCGAGAGGTATCTCAGGGCCCACTCGGTAATACAACATCACAAACAAGCCTTGCAAGCAACGTGACTGAAGAGTTAGCCACGGGATCTTGTATTACGAAACAAGTAAGGAGACTTGCCGGTAACGAGATTGAAATAGGTATGGCGATAGCGACGATCGAATCTCGGGCAAGTAACATACCGAAGGACAAAGGGAATGATATACGAGATTGTGTGAATCCTTCACATAGAGGTTCAACCGATAAGATCTTCGTAGAATATGTAGGATCCAATATGGACATCGAGGTCCCGCTATTGGATATTGACTGGAGAGTGTCTCGGTCATGTCTACATAGTTCTCGAACCCAGAGGGTGTGCACACTTAAGGTTCGGTGACGTTTTCGGTATAGTTGAATTATTTATGTTGGTGACCGAAGGTTGTTCGAAGTCCTGGATGAGATCCCGGGCGTCACGAGGGTTTCCAGAATGGTTCGGATACGAAGATTGATATATAGGAAGTATCCATTTGTCATCCGGAAAGTTTTGGGCATTACCGGTAAAGTACCGGGAATGACGAATGGGTTTCGGAGTTCTACATGGAGGGGCCACTCGCCCGGGAGAAGACCTGAAGGGACCCAAGGGTGGCGCACCAGCCACTAGTGGGCTGGTGGCCAGCTCAAGAAGGCCTAGGTCCGCTGAAGTGGAGAAAAAGGCAGGGAAAGGTGGCCAATCCGATTTGGGGAAGGAGGACTCCTCCTTTCAAGTGGAGTTGGAGGAGGAATCCTCCCTCTTGTGCCGGCAGAAACCCTAGGGTTTCCCTAGGGCGCCGCCACCTCCCTCCCTCCTATATATAGTGGGGGAGAGAGGCTTTTGGCACTCAAGCCAAAGTGCAGCCCTCCTCCCCTCCACAACTTCGACACCCCGTAGCTAGATACGTCTGACACGGCGAAGCCCTGACGGAGTAAATTCCACCACCATCACCATCACGCCGTCTTGCTGCAAGAGAATTCACCTACCACTTCGCCCCTCTTGCTGGATCAAGAAGGCGGAGATCTTCACCATGTTGTATGTGTGTTGAACGCGAAGGTGTCGTCCGTTCGGTACTAGATTGGGACGGACTTCGTGTGACTGATCGTGATCGGATCGCCAAGGCGTTCGACTACATCAACCGCGTTTCTGAACGCTTCTCGCTTAGCGATCTACAAGGGTATGTCGATCCGATCTCCCCACTCGTAGATGATCATCATCATGATAAGTCTTCGTGTGCGTAGAATTTTTTTTGTTTCACATGCGACGTTCCCCAAGAGGTAGGTGCGCGCATTGCGTCAGAGGAGGCCGGTGCTCTTGTGGATCTAGCGACGGTGGTTGCCCCCACTTCATGTGGTGTTGCGACCGTGGATCTGTGGGACTTTGTTACTGCAGAGTCCCAGATCCCTAGATTTGCGCCTCCGCGCGCTCCTCTCACGCTTACGCGCCCTTCGGTGCGCTCAAGTGTTGACGGCACTGGCTTTGGCAATGGTGGCTACAACTCTGGTGGTGGTGGCCGGCCCAACCAAACACACAACGGATACAATAACCTCAACCCCAATAAAGCGTGCAAGTTCGCCCCAACGAGGTTGTTCTTCCGGAGCTAGTGATGGCATCATCCCTACACCCCTCTTCTTGGATCTGGTTCTTGCCCCTCCAACCTGACTTGTTTCGCCAATCACCGTCCCGGCCACATCCAGTCCGAGTGCCAATTTTCACCTTTTTGTCTCATTTTCGCACTGACGACCACCTCGCGATGGAATGACGCAACTGCATCAAACCCCCTCTCTTCATGCATTATGGCACTGCCCTCCCACGAAATGCTTGTGAAAACTGGTTCACAGTTTTGGTCTCTTCTGTTGCCCTTCTACGCTCACATATTTTCTAATGTGTTTATGAATCAATAAATACATTCTAAATAGTCCATGGTAAGAGAGTAACGTGAGGATGCACATCAAACTAGACAGACATGCACCACGTACATGGCTCAGTCTCACTAGCTATGTATGTAAGGAATCACACACAGATGTGTTTTTAAAACCGGTGTGCAATGGCAGCTACATTGCACACACATTACAAAAACTGTGTACAAAGCATCATACAGGGCTTGCATTATTTAAATTTTGTTCAATGATACACGCATCTTTTGCAAAAGACGTTCCAAGAAATAGCACACAGTTGCTTTTCTAAAACCGTGTGTATTTGCAAGCTACATCGCACACATTTTTTGTAACCATGTGCAAAGAAACACATACATTTTTTATAACCGTGTTCAATAATAGGTTATATCACACACAAATGTTTGCGAAAATTATGTACATTCAATCTGACACGATTGCGTTTTTAAAGTTGCGTGTGATATTACAACATCGCATACTTTTTCTTTGGTAAACACTTTCATCCGGCGCGCCGGCCGAATCGTCCGGCCGGTCGCGCGCCTCGCTGGCAGATGCTTGCAACATTTTTTGTTAAATTTGCTGTAACCGTGTGTTTTTCTGATACAAACGTTTTTCATGCAGCTTTTTTTCTCCTGTAAATTTTTGGCAATCAGCGTCATATTTGCTGCAAGCGTTTTTTTTCTACATTTGTCCAGTAAAAAAGCTGCAAGTTTGGTTGCAACTCCAGTTCGTCGGATTTTTCGTTACAATCGATGTTTTTTACTTTTGCTACAACCGTGTTAATTTTTGCTATAACCGGCATCATTTTTTGCTGCAACCGTTCACTAAAAAAGTTGCATACACGTTCACGTAGATATTTGTTACAATCGGCGTTTGACTTTTGTTACCACACACCATCAACTTCGTTTTTTTGCTACGATCACGTAGATTTTTTTGCTATAAATTTTGTTTTTTGTTGCAAACGTTGAAAAAATTGCTGCATCGCGTTGAATTTTTGTTACATCGGACGGAAAAATATTGCATGAAGATCCAACGGTGCGGACGTGCGGGGTTGGTGGGTCGTGCGGCCCACGCGCTTCGGCCGGCGCTCCGGCGCGCAGAGCACTGCCCTTTTTCTTTTGACTCTCTTTGATTTTAGATCACACACAACGTTTGTCTAGCGTGTGTCATAAGTGTCTTAGTAGCATCGTTCTACAGTAGTGACTCGCTAGTTTTGGTATCGACCTGACCTTAGAATACTTACTTTCTCACGATCGACATGACCAACAAACAAACTAGTTGGCAGCATGATTCTACTGCTTCACGTGATCCCGTGAACCATAAATAAATTGCCCTTTTAGTTGCTTGTCCGCACTCCATCGTGTACAATGCAGCCTCAAATCATTGATGGTGGACGAAACAGTACGAAAGAGGATGTGATTGATCATGTCATGTACTCCGATATGCCAGCGAGCCTTAACTCTACGGTTGCAGCTCCGCTTCACGATAGCAAGGTTCTGCGTGCACTCCACCTCTCCGGCTGGGACATGGATGGCTTTCATACATTGGTCCCTGGCAATAGCATGTGGCATCCACTCATACGACAACATCGTAACTGTAGCTCACGTACCAAGTGTCATGTACTTGTACAGAGTACTTAGCTGCAGACACAACGTCCACACTGCCAAATGCATTTTCAAGAACGACCCGTAAACGTCCGGCAACCATTTGAATCGTGTTGTCCGGACCAAGAAGTCATCCAACACGATCTTATATTGGTCTGCGGTACCGTTCGAACGCATTTTTTCGGACAAATCAAACGAGGTTTGTGGGAGTCCAGACTGACTCCAGGCCCGCTTCTGACCGCCGTAGTCCATCAGAAACCATCTCCCCACCGCGCGGGCTTCCCGTCCGGCGTGAGCTGACTGCATTCATTTCAATGTAGAGCGTGCCACTCCACATTGAAAGCGGCTCAGGACGGACGGGGCCTCACACTGCCTCTACCATTGAAGCGGCCCGCCGGCCGAGGAGGCTGCCCGTTGCACTGTAGTAATTAACCTAGTTGTAGTCTAAACGTACACGTGTGTCCTAATTTGGTTAGTATTGCAAACCGAGTAGGATTAGTAGTAGTATTCCAAACCGAGTCGGTTTGCAGTAGGCCAAGCTTAGCAATATATATATGTATACCCCTGTGTAGTCTTTGTATCAAGATCAGAGAGATCAAAGAAAAGTTAATACGCTCGATACGAGCTTGCGGCTATCGATTCGTTTTCGTTGAGTTCCGTCAACGCCGCTGAAAGAAACTCGACCGACTAGAGCTAGCTAGCAAGCCAGGTTCAAGAATCCATTAACCTGCTTGCTTGCTTGCTTGCTTCAAGCCAGCTTTATACACGTCCGTGTATTAGCTTCGGTCGTGATTTGATCTATGGTTTAAAAGCCAACAATTGGTATCTAGAGCCTCGACGATCTACGATCCACGATGACGGACAACGACGCTGAGTCGATCAAGTCCGGCAGCGGCGGTGCCAAGGCGAACAAGAACGGCGACAAGGTGAAGAAGGGCGTCAAGTCAGCAACCAGTGGTGGAGGAACGAGCGGCGCCAACGTCCAGGCGCATCGCAACATCCCCATCCAGTACCCGATGCTCACCGACGCCAACTACGGCGTGTGGGCGGTGAAGATGAAGATTATTCTTCGATCCCTTCGAGTGTGGGAGGCCATGACGGACGACGACGTCGACGAGGAGCGCGACGACGGTGCCATGGCCGTCATAGCCCAGTCTGTGCCGGATTCCGTGCTGATGACTTTGGCCGAGTTCGAGACGGCAAGAGAGGCGTGGGACGCACTCAAGGAGATGAGGATCGGAGAAGATCGCGTCACCAAGGCTCGGGCACAAGTGCTAAAGCGCCAATTTCACAAGTTGCAGATGGAGGAAACTGAATCGGTGAATGACTACGCCATGCGTCTTACTACTTTGGTGGGAGAGATCCGCGCGCTTGGTGCAAAGCTCGATGAGACCGAGATCGTGGAGAAATTTTTCAGTTCTGTCACTGATAAATTCATGTACATCATCGGCACGCTCGAGCAGCTTTACGACATCGACGACATGACCATAACGGAGGCGATCGGACGATTGCGGACATGGGAAGAGAATGCTCGTGGCTGTCGGAAAGGCAAAGGAGGAGGTAGTGACCAACTCATGTACTCGCGCACAGATTGGGAGGCCCCAAGTAGCAAAGGAAGGCGTGACGGTGGCGAAGGCTCAAGCAACACGAAGGGCGATGGACAAAACGGAAAAGGCAAAGGAAAAGGCAAACCACAAGGTCGTGGTAAGGCGGGCCAATCTAAAGAGCAGAAACCACGGAACTTGGACTTGTCCGAGGTCAAGTGCTATAACTGCAATAAGATGGGTCACTTTGCGAAGGATTGTCCAAAGCCTAACAAGCGGGAGATCAAGGCAAATTTGGCAAAGCAGGAAGACGAAGGTCCAGGTCTTCTGATGGCCGAAGTTTGTGATCTCGCTGAAACGGTGGTTGTGAAACCAAGCCGGAAGGTGCTACTTCATGAGGAAAAAGTGACACCAAAGTTATCCGGTGATCAGAACGTGTCGTGGTATCTCGACACGGGTGCCAGTAACCACATGACGGGGTGCAAGGAGAAATTCCTCGAGCTGGAATACGATGTTGAAGGCTCGGTCAAGTTCGGTGATGGTTCAGCTGTGGAGATTTGCGGGCAAGGATCTGTCCTCTTTGAGGGTCTCACAGGCGAACATCGCATACTCACCGGAGTGTACTACATCCCACGGCTGCACAACAACATCATCTCTATTGGGAAGCTTGATGAGAATGGATGCAAGGTGAATATCGAGAGCGGAGTGATGACGATCTTCGACAACCTCCGAAACGTGCTAGCTCGTGTTAATCGCACACGGAATAGGCTCTATATCCTCAACCTTGATCAATCTCAATCGGAGTGTTGGCTTGCCAAGAGTGATGATGATTCGTGGTTATGGCATGCTAGATTTGGACACGTTAACTTCTACGCCTTGAAGAAGATGTCAAAGATGCAGATGGTATCCGGGATGCCAGTTATCGACCATGTTGATCGAGTATGCGACGGGTGCTTGGTTGGAAAACAGCACCGCAGGCCATTCCCTGCTCAGTCTACCTATCGTGCAAGTGATGCACTCGAGCTGCTCCATGGTGATCTATGTGGCCCTATCACCCCGGCAACTCACGCTGGAAAGAAGTATTTCTTCCTTGTGGTAGACGACTACTCGAGATATATGTGGGTCATTCTCCTACGATCTAAAGATGAGGCCTTTGAAGCGTTCAAGAAATTGAAGGCTGCAACAGAGATGGAACACAAGCTGAAGGTTCGCGCTCTACGGACAGATCGCGGCGGAGAGTTTAGGTCGAATGAGTTCAATGACTACTGCGAGAAGATTGCCATAAAGAGGTTCCTCACGGCACCTTACACGCCGCAGCAGAACGGGGTCGTTGAAAGGCGCAATCGAACCGTCGTTGACATGGCAAGGAGTTTACTCAAGAGCAAGAACCTGCCAGGGACTTTTTGGGGAGAAGCTGTCTCGACGGCGGTCTATCTTCTCAACCGGGCTCCAACGAAGGCGGTGATTGGCAAGACTCCGTATGAAGCAATTTACGGACGTAAGCCGAATGTGTCTCATCTACGGACATTCGGGTGCGTGGCACATGTGAAGACGGCGGAGCCGCACCTCTCAAAGCTTGCCGATCGTAGCACCAAGATGGTGTTCATCGGATACGAGAGCAGTTCTGGCACCAAGGCATACCGTTTCTACGATCCACAAACCAAGCGTCTACGGATTTCACGCGACGTCGTGTTTGAAGAAAACCAAGCGTGGAATTGGAGCGCCGCAGCCGACGATGCTCCAAACAGTAACATATTTGCAGTTGAATTTCCAACTGATGATGATGCAGGGGAGGATGTCCAGGTGATTGGCAAGACGCCCAACCAAGGTGACCACAATGGTAGTGATCATCATGGTGCCGACACCGACGACGACGCGCATAGGTCGCAAGGAGATAGCGACAACGCCGCGCACGACACAGACGGAGATCTCGACGACAACATCGACAACGAGGCGCATAGTGACGACGACAATCAAGATGATTGTCACGGTCACGACGACTACGTCGACGACACGGATGTCGATGACACACCAAGGTCTCAGCCGTCTTCCTCAAGTGCATCAACACCGACACAATTTGTGTCGCCTCCCTCGCAAGCCACAACGGACTCCTCGGGGCCTCGTCGCTACAAGACCCTCAAGAAAGTCTACAAGTACACAAAGCCAGTTACGCTCGAGTACTCCGGACTATGTCTGTTCGGAGTTGAGGAGCCGGCGAACTTCGTAGAGGCGAGAAAAAGTCCTAGCTGGACGCACGCCATGGATGAGGAGATGAAGGCAATTGAGAGCAATGGCACGTGGACTTTGGTAACCCGACCTCCAAACCAAAAGACGATAGGTTTGAAGTGGGTTTACAAGTTAAAGAAGGACACGGAGGGTGCCATTGTGAAGTACAAGGCAAGACTCATTGCAAAGGGCTACGTTCAACGTCAAGGAGTTGACTATGATGAGGTGTTTGCACCGGTTGCTCGAATCGAGACGGTGAGAGTGCTCCTAGCTTTGGCAACACAAGAGGATTGGAAGGTTCATCATATGGATGTTAAATCCGCTTTCCTCAACGGTGATCTCACAGAAGAAGTGCACGTGGAACAACCCCTCGGCTACGAGAAGAAAGGCGAAGAAGGGAAAGTTTAAAAGCTCAAGAAGGCACTTTACGGGTTAAAGCAAGCGCCAAAAGCTTGGAACTCAAAGTTAGACCGAAGTCTGGTCTCGCTCGGGTTCAAGAGATGTCCCCTCGAGCACGCAGTCTATACAAAGAACTCCAAAGGCTCAAACCTGCTAGTTGGAGTTTATGTCGACGATTTGATTATCACCGGAGATAGCGTACAAGAAATTGAACGTTTCAAGGCGCAAATGAAGAACAAGTTTAGCATCAGTGATCTGGGATTACTCAGCTATTACTTGGGCATCGAAGTGAAGCAAAGCTCCGGAGAGATTTCCCTATGTCAATCGGCTTACGCGGTCAAGTTATTGGACAAGTGTGGCATGTCAGATTGCTACGCGACACAAGTTCCAATGGACCAACGTCACAAGTTGAGCAAGCGTAGCTTAAATCTGCCGGTGGACACCACAATGTATCGAAGCGTTGTGGGTAGCCTAAGATACTTGGTGCATACCCGACCTGACTTGGCTTATTCAGTCGGGATCGTGAGTCGTTTCATGGAGAAACCGACAACCGAGCACATGAGCGCGGTCAATCAAATTCTACGCTATGTGAAAGGCACAATTAATCTTGGCTGCATGTACAGAAAGGGAAAGGAAGGATTGATCCTTCGTGGATATTCAGATAGTGACATGGCAGGTGATGTTGATGACCGAAAGAGCACAACGGGCATGGTTTTCTACCTTGGCCCGAATCCGATTAGCTGGAATTCTTAGAAGCAAAAGGTGGTGGCACTGTCTTCATGCGAGGCAGAATACATAGCGGCAAGCACGGCGGCTTGTCAAGTAGTTTGGCTGAGAAGACTCCTAGCTATTCTTGCAAAGCGGGAGGTGCAGAAGGTGTCATTAAAGATTGACAACCAAGCTGCAATCTCATTGTGCAAAAATCCGGTTCATCACGAAAGGAGCAAGCACATAGATACCCGGTTCCATCATATCCGGGAGTGCGTTGAGAAGGGATGATAGAAGTTCTACACGTGAATACGAAGGACCAGCTTGCCGATATTTTCACCAAGTCCCTCGGTCGACAGAAGTTCATCGAGATGAAGAAGAAAGTCGGAGTGCAAGCAATGAAGACATATCAACAAGGTTAAGGAGGTGAATGTAGTAATTAACCTAGTTGTAGTCTAAACGTACACGTGTGTCCTAATTTGGTTAGTATTGCAAACCGAATAGGATTAGTAGTAGTATTGCAAACCGAGTCGGTTTGCAGTAGGCCTAGCTTAGCAATATATATACGTATACCCCTGTGTAGTCTTTGTATCAAGATCAGAGAGATCAAAGAAAAGTTAATACGCTCGATACGAGCTTGCGGCTATCGATTCGTTTTCGTTGAGTTCCGTCAATGCTGCTGAAAGAAACTCGACCGACTAGAGCTAGCTAGCAAGCCAGGTTCAAGAATCCATTAACCTGCTTGCTTGCTTGCTTGCTTCAAGCCAGCTTTACACACGTCCGTGTATTAGCTTCGGTCGTGATTTGATCTATGGTTTAAAAGCCAACATGCACGCCCAGCTGAACACGGCTCCCCGTCACATTCAAACGCCTTCAATAAACGCACGTGGAAGCTGAGAAACCTACTTCGGCTACACATCCGATCATGAGTGGGCCAGAATTAAACACAACGCCGGACGAGATCCTTTCGTCCGCCCTCAGTTTAAACGAGGACAAAAGTCAGGCAAGAGTCGCACCCCTCCACCGCTCTCCAATCTCCTCCTTCACCATTCACTCAACTTTTCCAATGGCTTTCGAAGAGCAGTTCCTCGGCATACAAGCCGGCTTGGTGGCCCGCCAGCCCACCATATACGAGCAAAGGAGCTCGCTGCTCCACCCCCCTGGCCTATCCCGACGAAGTCAGTTACCGCCCCAAGCCGACGCGTGATTCAACAACTCGCCGCTCTAGGCCAGGTCGATGAGGAGTGGTGAGTTGCTCCACGCTGGTACGATGGGGGGCACGACGGCAACTGCGTCTCCCGTATCTGCGACCGTGTCTCCCGTGCTTGCGTCCGCGCCATGCAGATAGAGACAGAAGTTGGGTGAACGGAGAGCGACGAGTCGGTGGCCAGCACCTTTGAGTACGCCACCATCATCAAGGAGAAGTAGAATACAGGAGGTTGTCGTCGCTTGGGTCTCACGAAGGCCACCGCCGAGGCGACACCGGCGTACACAGCTGGTGTCTTGCCCGGTTCTTCTTTTGCGAGGACAATCGTTGACCCCACATGGGATCCCTGGAAGCGAAGGCAACCCCTTCCCCTCCCGTTGAAGCAACATTCGGGGGTTCCAGACTGACGATCGGTGGGGAAGCGAGCCATCCGTTGAGCAAAAGGATATGCCATCGACACTCCCAACAGTCTGGTGATCGGCCTGTTGGACATGAGGAAGACAGAGGGATCCATTAACAATCATTTAGATTAGGTATTAATTATACCTCCACACTCGAACTAGCACTACTTAGTTGATGTAAATGTAATGATATCCTTCATGTTTATATGTAAATCCGATATTTTTATATGAAACCTGTGGTGTTTATATGAAATTTGGCCGTGTTTGCATGAATTTTGTCTTGTTGATTCGAGTTGTTGTTAAAATGTATGGGCTAGAGTCTGATGTTTTTCTTCCGTATTCATGTCTGCGGATTGATTCCCTGATACACTGATACACGAAAGGATGCGGGAGAAACTTTAAAGGTAGCTAAGGCTTTTGTTTCCTTGCTAAGTTTCACTGGATGCATATCTCTTACGACCATGTATTTCTGAAGGAAAATGGTAGTGGTGAAAGCTCCTAAAATTAGTTGTAATCATGTTGGTACAATATGAAAATGACATGGACGTTGCATGTATGCATGGAAACACAGCCGTCGTCATCGAATGGAGAAGGAAGGAAGTTTCGTCTCACGACGATCTTCTATCTTGGGTTTAGAATATCTAATATATATCAATGTTGATGCCGTCACATTCCTTCGAGAGTTGCACTCATATTCAGTCTGTTGGTTGATGAGATATTAATGGTAAGGAAGAGGAAATATCTAATAAAACATCTCTGGTGTGGTTGTCCATAAGATATATTCTTTTTCTTCTTCGAAAAGGAGCTTGCCCACGGCCTCTCTATGAAAATATCTTAGCAAATATATAATTTGAATGATTTGGAAAAACAAATAGCAAATATCCAGACATATTACGAAGTACAAATCTCCTTTAATTAAACTAAAAGTAAATCAGGTTTAAGAAATCTAGAATTGTACTACACCCGCCATCCAAAGTGGTTGGGCATATTCCGCCGTACCGTCTTCATCAACTACCCCAAAGGTCATTGGTGTTTGATCCTCCGGATGTTGCTAAACACACCACATATGGATTTGTTGTATATTCCCTCCGTCCGAAAACAAATGTCTCAAGCTTCACACTCCCTCCGTTCCTAAATATTTATCCTTTTAAAGATTTTCATTACAGACTACGTATAGATGTATGTAGACATAATTTAGAGTGTAAGTTCACTTATTTTACTTTGTATATACTCGGTAGTTGAATCTTTAAAAAGACAAATATTTAGAACGAATGGAGTATAATATATACTAAAACCAGTACAAAGTTGAGACATTTATTTTGAAATGGAGGAAGTATCTTTGAAAAAAAACTTTAAACAATTTGGAAGCTACGTGATAGATAAGCCACTACCAGAATAATCTACTAAACTCTCGGCAACTCGCACATCGATGTACTGGAGGGCGGCCGTCGACATAGAAAAACCGTCGGCATAGGTGACTAAGCTGACGGTGCCCGTACGGCCGTCGGCATCCATACATCATCGGGAAAATTCTACACCTGACAACTACACCTGACGACCGTTGACAACGTCGTCGTCAAACTTGCGCCATCCAGCACCACGTGGCAGTCCCTGGTAGCACCTTTAAATTAATCAAATCTAAAGCTTTAAAATGTAAAATGAAAAAACAAAATTATATGCCGACGGAGGCAGTCGACATAGATTTGCCACGTAGATTTTTTACGAATAAAAAAGGTAAAAGATATGTCGACGACCATCGTCATGACCGTCGACATAGTTTTACCGGCGTCAACCTCTCATATGAGCCTGGGCAGAGGAGACTACGTATATGTCGACGGTGAGGATATGCCGACAGCCCCGTCGACATAGATGAAGGTATGCCTACGGCCATACTATGCCTATGGTCTTTGCCTGACGGTCAGCGTACCTCCATATATACCAACGCAGGTCGTCGGCATAGAAAAAACCGTCCTACAGTTATTCTTGTAGTGAGCGGACATCAGATTTTTAGCACTAACAAATTGAATTCTAATTTTTAGCGCTAAAAAAGTCCGTTGACCAGATTTCCTATGCGAAAAAGATAAATTACCATGCTTGTTTATAAGGATTTGACAAGTTTTACAGTGAAAATGCTGCATAGAAAATCAACAGAAAAAGGGTCATGCTGCAACGATTAATTGACATGTGTTTGATCCAGATCCGATGTACAAAATCTAGCATTAGAAAATACTTTAACCATGTGAGCTCGAGTTCACAAACTCCATGTCCCATACATATGTACCACTGCTCCAAAGTCCAAACTTGCTAACATAGTATTACCCAGAAACATAGCTGTTGTGTTTAAATCAGATTTCGTCTCTCCACTACTTGAACACGGTGCACCACCCAACACATGACCGACCCGCACACGCGCAGCACATACGTTTGCAAGCATGTGGGAGTATATAGCTAGAAAACTGTTGGCGTTCTAGGAACGGGTGTATCCGGACTCGCCTGTGTGTGGCCCAGGACTGGTCCACTCCATCAACCAAGCATCGGCAGGCTCGACAAAGCCCTCGTGAGGGGCCAAGCCTCACGAGGAGGAACGACATCAAGACCCGCAGGAGGCCTCCTCAGGACCCCGTCGAAGCGGCGGACATTTCGAGGCAAAGCCCAGCCTCAGAAGTCAAAGGTGACGCCAAGAAAGGACAAGCGAGCAGCAGATGGCAGAGCGGGGCAGTTTCCCCTTTGATGCAAAGGAGATGGGAGCGTACAGGGGTTCCAAAGGTTTCCCTTCTGGTGCAACGAAGCCGTCGCCGCCCGGCAGTAGGGCAAACGTCATCCTCAGGTCCGTCTCTGATGGCGCGGACATTTACTTTGCAGGCGAAAACCACTTTTAACAGGGAAAGCATGTTTCCTTGTCTCTCACCGAAACTGGCCGTTGTGGGATCCCTTCCCGCCTACGATAAAGGAAGAGGACCCAGGCCTCCGCAATAAAGAGAGAGGGTGGGATACTTGCCAAGGGGATAGGATCATTGAAACCGCAGAGCACTACGCCTAGCACTTGGCCTCCGGAGGCTCAAGAGCACTGTACTAGTTCATCCACTAACCTCCGTGAGAGGCAATCCACCGAAAGCAGGAGTAGGGTTTTACGCCTCGCCGCGGCCCGAACCTGGACAAACTGTTGTGTTCTGTGCTCCCCTCACCATCATGTGAGTCCTTAGTCTTGGCCAACGAGTAACGTGCTTGGTAAACTGAATCTGTTGAGTGGCCTCCGCGTGCGCGCCTGAGTTCGAATCTTAGAGATTTTGCGGAGCCCAAAATCCGACATTTGGCGCGCTAGGTAGGGGGCGTGATGACCCACAAGTGTAGGGGATCTATCGTAGTCCTTTAGATAAGTAAGAGTGTCGAACCCAATGAGGAGCAGAAGGTAATGACAAGTGGTTTTCAGCAAGGTATTCTATGCAAGCACTGAAATTATCGGTAACAGATAGTTGTGTGATAAGATAATTCGTAACGGGTAACAAGTAACAATAGTAACAAAGGTGCAGCAAGATGGCCCAATCCCTTTTGTAGCAAGGGACAAGCCTGGACGAACTCTTATATAAGGTAAAGCGCTCCCGAGGACACATGGAAATTTTTGTCAAGCTAGTTTTCATCATGTTCATATAATTCGCGTTCGCTACTTTGATATTTTGATATGTGGGTGGACCGGTGCTTGGATGCTGTCCTTACTTGGACAAACATCCCACTTATGATTAACCCATCTCGCAAGCATCCGCAACTACGAAAGAAGAATTAAGACAAAGTCTAACCATAGCATTAAACTAGTGGATCCAAATCAGCCCCTTACGAAGCAACACATAAACTAGAGTTTAAGCTTCTGTCACTCTAGCAACCCATCATCTACTTATTACTTCCAAATGCATTCCTCTAGGCGCAAATAATGGTGAAGTGTTATGTAGTCGACGTTCACATAACACCACTAGAGGAAAGACAACATACAGCGCATCAAAATATCAAACGAATACCAAATTCACATGACTACTTATAGCAAAACTTATCCCATGTCCTCAGGAACAAACGTAACTACTCACAAAGCATAATTATGTTCATGATCAGAGAGGTATTGAATACCATTAAGGATCTGAACATAAGATCTTCCAGCGAGTAATCCACTAGCATCAACTACAAGGAATAATTAACACTACTAGCAACCTTACAAGTACCAATCGGATTCGCGAGAGGAAGATTGGGTACAAGAGATGAACTAGGGTTTGGAGATGAGATGGTGCTGATGAAGATGTTGCTGGAGATGAGTCCCCTCCGATGAGAGGAGTGTTGGTGATGACGATGGCGACGATTTCCCCCTTCGGGAGGGAAGTTTCCCCGGCAGGATGGCCCTGTGGGAGCTCTAGCTTGGTTCTGCTCAAGTTCCGCCTCATGGCGGAGGCGTTTCTTCCCGAAAACTCTCCCCTCATTTGTTTCTGGGCGAGAGAGATTATATAGAGTTGGAGTTGGAGGCTGCGGAGCCACGTGGGCCCCACGAGCCTGCCAGGAGCGCCCTAGGGGGGGAGCGCGCCTCCTCGGCTCGTGGGCCCCTGGCTCCGTGTCTTCGGGTAATTGTTGCGCTAGTATATTTTATATATTCCACAAAAAATCCTCGTCAGTTTTCAGGTCATTCCGAGAACTTCTATTTCTGCACAAAAACAAGACCATGGCAATTCTGTTGAAAACAACGTCAGTCCGGGTTAGTTCCATTCAAATCATGCAAATTAGAGTCCAAAACAAGGGCAAAAGAGTTTGGAAAAGTAGATACGATGGAGACGTATCAACTCCCCCAAGTTTAAAGCCTTGCTTGTCCTCAAGCAATTCAGTTGACAAACTGAAAGAGACAAAAGAATAACTTTTACGAACTCTGTTTGATCTTGTTGTTGTAATTATGTCTAACTCATATTCGGATTTTCAGCAAGATCATAAGCTAACCAGATAAGCAATAACATTTAGGTCTCATGGTGTACTCATATCAATGGCATAATCAACTAGCGAGCAATAATAATAAGTTTCGAACGTCAACACTTCAATCAAAATAATCATGATACAATATGAACAAATGGTATCTCGCTAGCCCTTTCTGAGACCGCAAAACATAAATGAAAAGCACCTTCAAAGACCAAGGGCTGACTGAATATTGTAATTCATGGCAAAGAAGATCCAGCCACAGTCATAATCAATATGAATTAATAGCAAAGCATAAAAATGACGGAGGTGCTCTCTGATTGGTGCCTTTTATAAGAAGAGGATGACTCAACAGTAATGTAAATAGATAGGCCCTTCGCAGAGGGAAGCATTGATTTACAGAGGTGCCAGAGCTCAAGCTTTTAAAACAGAGATAAATAATTTTGGGTGGCATGCTTTCATTGTCAATGCGATGGCCAAGAGTTTTCACCATCTTCCATGCTACACATATTATAGGCGGTTCCCAAACAGAATACTAAGGTTTTGACTCCCCCACCACCGATCAATCACACTCCACGACTAGCCGAATCCTCGGGTGCCGTCCATACCAACAACAATCTAGGGGGAGTTTTGTTTGCAATTATATTTTTGATTTGATTTGAGCATGGAACTGGGCATTCCGATTACCTGCCCCTTTCTCGTGAGTGATAGTGAATAAACACGTATCGAGGATAACACGCCTAGCATGGAAGATACTGACCGCCCCTTGTCACCACATGAGAGGATACCGCATATAGGTAGGTATGGTGGACTCATATGGAACAACTAGTCACTTCATACCAGCTTTTCCAGGCTCAGTCACTAAACATTTCATCATATATCGTCATTATTGCCAACTTTTCCAGGCTCAGTCACTTCATTGCAAACATGTTTCTCTCATAACAATGCTGAATTAGGAATGATGAGCTATTCATATTTACAATAACAAAATAGGCCGAGTTCATACCAGCTTTTCCAGGCTCAGTCACTTCATCATATATTATCATTATTGCCTTTCACTTGCACGACCGAATGATGTGAATAATAATAAGAGTGTTCGTGCATTGGACTAAGCTGGAATCTGCAAGCAAATTCAGAGGAGAAGACAAAGTAATATGGCTCTCTGACGGATAAACAATAATGCATATGAGATCCACTAATCATTTTAATAATGGTCTTCTACCTCGACCCAAAGAAAAAGAAAACTATTTACACGGGAAAGCTCCCAACAAGAAAAAGAAGAACGGAAAATCTTTTTGGGTTTTCTTTTTAATTACCACTAAGCATGCTGGAAAGTTTTGGAGTCGGTTTACTTACCGTATCACATACCTCTTCGTTCTCGGAGTCTGAAACAAGCTGGTAAATATCCCTTATGTACTCCTACGGAGTTATGGTATTAATAATATTGCTTTCAACATTTATGGGAGTACCTGAGATATAATGCTTGATTCCTTGCCCATTTACAACTCTCGGAAAATTACCTTCCGCGTTGTTGATTTTTATGGCACCGGAACGATATACTTCCTCAACAATGTAAGGTCCTTCCCATTTAGAGAGAAGTCTGCCCGCAAAAAATCTTAAACGAGAATTGTATAGCAAGACATAATCACCTACGTTGAACTCATGTTTTTGTATCCTTTTATCATGCCACCTCTTAACATTTTCTTTAAACAACTTGGAATTTTCATATGCCTGAGTTCTCCATTCATCAAGTGAGGTAATGTGAAATAACCTCTTCTCACCAGCAAGTTTGAAATCAAAGTTGGGCTCTTTGATTGCCCAATAAGCCTTATGCTCTAGCTCAAGAGGTAAATGACATACTTTACTGTAAACCATTTTACACGGAGACATGCCCATGGGATTCTTATAAGCAGTTCTATAAGCCCACAGTGCATTATCAAGTTTCTTAGACCAATTCTTTCTAGACCTATTAACTGTCTTTTGTAAAATTAATTTAATATCTCTATTACTTTACTCTACTTGATCACTAGACCGAGGATGATAAGGGGATGCAATTCTATGGTTGACATCATACTTAGAAAGCATTTTAGGAAAGCACCATGAATAAAATGTGAACCACCATCAGTCATTAAATATCTAGGGACTCCAAATCTAGGAAAAATAACTTCTTTAAGCATCTTAATAGTTGGGATAGCTTCTACCCACTTAGTAATGTAATCAACAACAACTAGAATATGAGTATAACCGTTGGACTTTGGAAAAGGTCCCATATAATCAAAACCCCAAACATAAAATGGTTCAATAAAAAGTGAATAATTCATAGGCATTTCCTAACGTTTACTGATATTACCTATTCTTTGACATTCATCACAAGACAAGACAAACTTACGAGCATCCTTGAAGAGAGTAGGCCAATAAAAACTGGATTGCAATACCTTGTGTGCAGTTCTATCTCCCGCATGGTGTCCTCCGTAAGCCCCGGAGTGACACTTCTGTAGGATCTGTCCCTGTTCATGCTCAGGTACACAACGTCTAATAACACCATCTACTCCTTCTTTACAAAGGTGAGGATCATCCCAATAGTAATGTCTCAAATCATAAAAGAACTTTTTATTTTGTTGGTATGTGAAACTAGGTGGTATATATTTAGCAACAATATAATTAGCATAATCAGCATACCATGGTGTACTACGTGAAGCATTGATGATATTCAATTGTTCATCAGGAAAGCTATCATCAATAGCTTGTGGGTCATCAAGAACGTTCTCTAACCTAGACAAGTTATCTGCTACGGGGTTCTCTGCACCCTTTCTATAAAAAACATGCAAATCAAATTCTTGTAGCAAGAGAACCCATCTAATAAGTCTAGGTTTAGCATCTTTCTTTTCCATGAGATATTTAATAACAGCATGATCAGTGTGGATAGTAACTTTGGAATCAACAATATAAGATCTGAACTTATCACATGCAAACACAACTGCTAAAAATTCTTTTTAGTAGTAGCATAGTTTCATTGGGCACTGTCTAGAGTTTTACTAGCATAATGGATAACATTTAATGTCTTATCAACTCTTTGTCCTATAACAGCACCAACATCATAATCACTAGCATCACACATAATTTCAAAAGGTAGGTTCCCATCAAGTGGTTGAACAATAGGTGCAGTTATCAAGGCCTTCTTAAGTATTTCAAATGCTTCTTCACAATCATCATCAAAAACAAATGGAATATCTTTTTGCAAGAGATTGGTCAGAGGCCTAGAAATCTTAGAGAAGTCTTTAATGAACCTTCTATAGAAACCAGCATGACCAAGGAAACTTCTTATACCTTTAATGTCTGTAGGGCATGGCATTTTCTCGATCGCATCAACTTTAGCCTTATCGAATTCAATACCTCTTTCAGAAATTTTATGTCCTAAGACGATGCCTTCATTAACCATAAAGTGGCACTTCTCCCAATTCAAGACAAGGTTAGTATCTTTACATCTCTGCAAAACTCGATCAAGGTTGCTCAAGCAATCATCAAAAGAAGATCCGTAAACGGAGAAATCATCCATGAAAACCTCAACAATCTTTTCACAAAAGTCAGAGAATATAGCCATCATACATCTTTGAAAGGTAGCAGGTGCATTACATAAATCAAAAGGCATACGTCTATAAGCAAAGGTATCGAAAGGGCAAGTAAAAGTGGTTTTATCCTATTCAGATTGTGCAACAGGTATTTGGGAGAAACTAGAATAACCATCTAGAACGCAAAAGTGTGTATGTTTAGACAATCTTTCTAGCATTTGATCAATAAAAGGCAAAGGGTAATGATCTTTTTTAGTAGCTTTACTTAGTTTCCTAAAATCAATTACCATCCTATAGTCAGTAACAATTCTCTGTGGGATCAATTCATCTTTATAATTAGGGACAACGGTAATACCTCCCTTCTTAGGGACACAATGTACCGGACTTACCCAGCCACTATGAGCAATATGATAGATAATACCTGCTTCCAGGAGCTTTAGTATTTCTCTTCTTACCACCTCTTTCATCTTAGGATTTAATCTTCGCTCATGATCGGCAACTAGTTTGGAATCAGGATCAGTTTTAATTTTATGCTGGCATAGAGTGGGACTAATGCCCTTAAGATCATCAAGAGTATATCCAATAGCAGCACCGTGCTTCCTCAGAGTTTTCAATAATTTCTTTTCTTCATGCTCTGAAAGGTTAGCACTAATAATAACAGGATATATCTCTTTTTCATCAAGATAAGCATACTTAAGAGTATCAGGTAATTGTTTAAGCTCAAACACAGGATCACCCTTTGGTGGAGGTGGATCTCCAAGTAATTCAACAGGCAAATTGTTCTTAAGGATAGGATGTTGTTCAAAGATAACTCTATCTATCTCATTCCTTTCATCCATATGCATATCATTTTCATGTTCAAGCAAGTATTTCTCTAAAGGATCAGTAGAAGGCAGAGCAATAGAAGAAAGAGCAATAATTTCATCCTTACTACGCAATTCTTTTTCATGAGGTTGTCTACCAAACTTAGAAAAATTAAATTCATGTGACACACCTTCAAAGCCAACAGTAACAATTTGTTTCTCACAATTAATCTGAGCATTAACAGTATTATGGAAAGGTCTACCAAATATGATGGGACAAAAGCTATCTTGTGTGGTAGCGAGAACGAGAAAATCAGTAGGATACTTAGTTTGACCACACAATACTTCGACATCTCTAATAATTCCCACAGGGCAGATAGTATCTCTATTAACTAGTTGAATAGTAACATCAATAAATTCCATCTCGACAGGTGCAGTCTCATCTTTAATTTCATTATATAAAGATCGAGGTATTGCACTAACACTAGCACCCATGTCACATAAACCATGATAAAAATGATCTCCTATCTTAACAGAAACAACAGGCAGCCCTCACGTATCACAGTTGAAGCTTTAGCATGATCCTTTATTCTAACAGGGAAAGGTGGTTTCTCAATGTAAGCACTAGGAACAATAGAATCATTATAAGCAATGACTTTCTCTTCAACTGGATTGGGTTTTACTACACTGACTTCTATGGGAGGATGATATTTAAATCACTTCTCCTTAGGGAGATTAATATGAGCAGCAAATGATTCACATAATGAAGCTACTATCTCAGAGTCAAGTCCATGTTTAGTGCTAAAATCACGAAAAGTATTTGTTTCAGCGAAGGATTTAACGCAATCGAACTTAAGATTCATACCTGACTCCTTACCTTCATCAAACTCCCAATCTTCAGAGTTGCGTTTAATTCTTTCCAATAAATCCCATTTGAAGTCAATATCTCTCTTCATAAAAGAATCGGTACAAGAAGTGTCAAGCATGGTGCGATTATCATGAGAAAGCCGAGCATAGAAGTTCTGAATAATAATTTCTCTCGAGAGCTCATGGTTAGGGCATGAATATAACATTGACTTAATCCTCCCCCAAGCTTGAGTGATGCTTTCTCTATCACGATGCCAAAAATTATAGATATAATTCCGATCATGATGTACCAAATGCATAGGATAAAACTTTTGATGAAATTCCAATTTCAATCGGTTGTAGTTCCATGATCTAGTATCATCACATAGCCTATACCATGTCAATGCTTTATCCCTCAAAGATAAGAGAAAGACCTTCTTATTGACCTCATCCTCGGGAAAACCTGCAAGCTTAAATAAACAACAAACTTCATCTACATACATTAGATGCAAGTCGGGATGTGATGTTCCATCTCCTGTAAAAGGATTGGCCCACAGTTTCTCTAGCATACCCGGAGGAAATTCATAATAAATATTTTCAGTAGGTGTAGTAGGTTGAGGAGCAACTATTTGTGCTTCCGGTCGAGGTGAAGATACCCCGAACAAGCTCCTCAAAGGATTAGTTTCCATAGTGACAAGTGACAATAAATTTCAGCACACTATATAAATGTTTCCTTACCAAATTCCACTCACCAAAGGTGCTTCACTCCCCTGCAACGGCGCCAGAAAAGAGTCTTGATGACCCACAAGTGTAGGGGATCTATCACAGTCCAGCCGATAAGTAAGAGTGTCGAACCCAACGAGGAGCAGAAGGAAATGACAAGTGGTTTTCAGCAAGGTATTCTCTGCAGGCACTGAAATTATCGGTAACAGATAGTTGTGTGATAAGATAATTCGTAACGGGTAACAAGTAACAATAGTAACATAGGTGCAATAAGATGGCCCAATCCCTTTTGTAGCAAGGGACAAGCCTGGACGAACTCTTATATAAGGTAAAGTGCTCCGAGGACACATGGGAATTTCTGTCAAGCTAGTTTTCATCATGTTCATATGATTCGCGTTCGCTACTTTGATATTTTGATATGTGGGTGGACCGGTGCTTGGGTGCTGTCCTTACTTGGACAAACATCCCACTTATGATTAAACCCTCTCACAAGCATCCGCAACTATGAAAGAAGAATTAAGACAAAGTCTAACCATAGCATTAAACTAGTGGATCCAAATCAGCCCCTTACGAAGCAACGCATAAACTAGGGTTTAAGCTTCTGTCACTCTAGCAACCCATCATCTACTTATTACTTCCCAATGCCTTCCTCTAGGCCCAAATAATGGTGAAGTGTTATGTAGTCGACGTTCACATAACACCACTAGAGGAAAGACAACATAGAACACATCAAAATATCGAACGAATACCAAATTCACATGACTACTTATAGCAAGACTTATCCCATGTCCTCAGGAACAAATGTAACTACTCACAAAGCATAATTATGTTCATGATCAGAGAGGTATTGAATACCATTAAGGATCTGAACATAAGATCTTCCACCGAGTTATCCACTAGCATCAACTACAAGGAGTAATTAACACTACTAGCAACCTTACAAGTACAAATCGGAGTCGCGAGACGAAGATTGGGTACAAGAGATGAACTAGGGTTCGGAGATGAGATGGTGCTGATGAAGATGTTGATAGAGATGAGTCCCCTCCGATGAGAGGAGTGTTGGTGATGACGATGGCGACGATTTCCCCCTCCCGGAGGGAAGTTTCCTCGACAGGATGGCCCTGCCGGAGCTCTAGATTGGTTCTGCTCAAGTTCCGCCTCGTGGCGGCGGCGTTTCTTCCCGAAATCTCTCCCCTCATTTTTTTCTGGGCGAGAGAGACTATATAGAGTTGGAGTTGGAGGCTGCGGAGCCACGTGGGCCCCACGAGCCTGCCAAGCGCGCCCTAGGGGGGCGCGCCTCCTTGGCTCGTGGGCCCGTGGATCCATGTCTTCGGGTAATTCTTGCGCCCGTATTTTTTATATATTCCACAAAAAATCCTCGTAAGTTTCCAGGTCATTCCGAGAACTTTTAATTCTGCGCAAAAACAACACCATGGCAATTCTGCTGAAAAGAGTGTCAGTCCGGGTTATTTCCATTCAGATCATGCAAATTAGAGTCCAAAACAAGGGCAAAAGAGTATGGAAAAGTAGATACGACGGAGACGTGTCAGGGCGCATGTCGGAGCCTCCACGCCAACAACAAGAACCAGATCTCGACGTGGCCGCACCATGGCAAGTGCAACCATCGACAACCGTCGATCCGCGGCGGTGGACGGCGTCCGAGCAAGCATGGTCGTTCCTGCGGTCGCCTGCATTCTTGGCGGATTGCACGCGCTACCCTCCAGCGGCCACGTCAAGCGTTTCCTGCATCGCGGGGGGACGGCCTGCCTAAGGCCCGAGCCCCCGGAACGCCGTGTATGGCCAGAGATTGACATCACCTTAGGCCCCGACAACCACCCTAAAACCACGACGGCCTCAACGTAATCTCAATGGAGGCCCTCATCGATGGCGGCGCGGGCCTCAACGTAATCTCAATGGAGGCCTTCGACGCGCCGCGGTTGCCCCGAGAGCAGCTCGCGCCTCGAAGCCCTTTTCTGGGGTTGTGGCGGGATCCGTCATTCCTGTCGGACGGATCCGTCTCCCTGTCACGTTCGACACCCGCTCCAACTTCCGCACCGAGCAGATTGACTTTGACGTCCCTCGCATCCTCCTTTTGTACAATGCTATACTCGGCTACCCTGCCCTCGCGCAGTTCATGGCAGCGACGCACCCGGGCTACAACGTCGTCAAGATGCCAGGGAGCGGTGGCGTGTTTGTCATCGTGGGGGCATCAAGGACGCCTTACGGGTGCGCGGGTTATCCCATAAAGCCACGGCCGCAGCGCGTGCCGACTCCAAGGGCGAGGCACGTGCCGCGGGGGACCCAGGAGATGCCCGCGACATCGCGCCCGTGAAGAAGAAGTAGTTGTTTTCCCAAGACCGGGCGGAGACGAAGCAAGTGCCGGTGGACGAAGGGAGCCTGACCCCCACCTTCACCATCGGCGTGAATATCCCCCAAGACCAAGAGAAGGCATTGCTGGATTTCCTCACGGCGAACAAAAGCGTGTTCGCCTGGAGTGCCTCCGACCTTGTGGGGGTTCCGAGGGACGTCATCGAGCACCACCTCATAGTGTGCCCGAACTTGCGTCCCGTAAATCAAAAGGCAATGAGGCAAGCCCCGGAGAAGGAGGCGTTCATCACTCAAGAGGTGTGCAAGCTCAAGGAAGAAGGGGTCATAAGGGAGGTGCGCTACCCAGAATCGGTGGCCAACCCGATGGTTGTTGATACGTCTCCAACGTATCTATAATTTTTGATGGTTCAATGCTATTATCTTGTCAAACTTTGGATGTTTTGTATGACTTTTATATCTTTTTTTGGGACTAACTTATTAACTCCGTGCCTACTGCCAGTTCTTGTTTTTTCTGTGTTTTTGACTGTTTTCAGAAGAGAATATTAAACGGAGTCCAAACGGAATAAAACTTCCAAAAAGATTTTTTCTGGAACAGAAGATACGCAGGGGGCGTGAGAACCAAGGCAGAGGCCACCAGGGGAGGCCACAAGCCCCCTAGGCGCGGCCAGGAGGGCCCACGCCTAGTAGGCTTGTGGGCCCCCTGTGGCTCGTCTGCCCTACTTCTTTCGCCTATAAATCTTCGAAAAATCGAAAACCACGAGAGAGATCCACAAAAATACTTTTCCGCCGCCGCAAGCTTCTATCTCCGCAAGATCCCATCTGGGGCACATTCTGGTGCCCTGCCGGAGGGGGGATTCGGATACAGAGGTCTTCTTCATCAACACCATTGCCTCTCTCATGATGCGTGAGTAGTTCACCATAGATCTTCGGGTCCATAGCTAGTACCTAGATGGCTTCTTCTCTCTCTTGGATCTTCAATACAAAATTCTCCATGATCTTCATGGAGATCTATCCGATGTAATCTTCTTTTGCGGTGTGTTTGTCGAGATCCGATGAATTGTGGATTTATGATCAGATTATCTATGAATCTTATTTGAGTTTCTTCTGATCTCTTATAAGCATGATTTCATATCCTTGTAATTCTCTTCGAGTTGTGGGTTTTGTTTGGCCAACTTGATCTATGATTTTTGCAATGGGAGAAGTGCTTAGTTTTGGGTTCATACCGTGCGGTGACCTCACCCAGTGACAGAAGGGTAGCGAGGCACACATCATGTTGTTGCCACTCAAGGGTAAAAATATGGGGTTTATATCTATTGCATGAATTTATCCCTCTACATCATGTCATCTTGCTTAAGGCGTTACTCTGTTCGTCATGAACTCAGTACACTAGATGCATGCTGGATAGCGGTCAATGTGTGGAGTAATAGTAGTAGATGCAGACAATATCGATCTACTTGTCTCGGACGTGATGCCTATATGTATGATCATTGCCTTAGATATCGTCATGACTTTGCGCGGTTCTATCAATTGCTCCACAGTAATTCGTTCACCCACCGTAATATTTGCTATTTTGAGAGAAGCCTCTAGTGAACACTATGGCCCCCGGGTCTACTTCACATCATATTTTCAGCCTTACACTTTTACTTCGTTGCACTTTCCACCTTCAGATCTCACTTTGCAATCAATCTTGAAGGGATTGACAACCCCTTTATAGCGTTGGGTGCAAGCTCGTTTGTGTTTGTGCAGGTACTCTGGACACTTGGTTTGATTCTCCTACTGGATTGATACCTTGATTCTCAAACTGAGGGAAATACTTACTGCTACTGTGCTACATCACCCTTTCCTGTTCAAGGGAAAAATCAACGCAAGCTCAAGAGGTAGCAAGAAGAATTTCTGGCACCGTTGCCGGGGAGAATCAAGTCAAGAATAGTCTCCCGTCAACGTGTCAATCTCTGGCACCGGGGAGCATCAAGTGAAGCTTATCCAAGTAAGTGTCGCAAACTCATCTCTTGCATTTACTTTTTTTGCCTCTCGTTTTCCTCTCCCCCACTTATAAAAAACAAAAATTTACAAAAATATTTGCCTTTTTTTTCGTTCGCCCTTTTCTTTCGTTTGCTTTCTGTTCGCTTGTGTGCTTGTCTGCTTGCTGAAATCACCATGACTGAAAACACCAAACTTTGTGACTTCTCGAATACTAATAATAATGATTTTATTAGTACTCCCATTGCTCCTGCCACTAGTGAGGAATCATACAAAATCAATGCTGCTTTGCTCAATCTTGTTATGAAAGAGCAATTCTCCGGCCTTCCTAGTGAAGATGCCGCATCCCACTTAATACCTTCATTGAGCTTTGCGATATGCAAAAGAAGAAAGATGTGGATAATGATGTGATTAAGTTGCAGCTATTTCCGTTCTCGTTGCGAGATCGAGCAAAAACTTGGGTTTCATCTTTGCCCAAAAATAGTATTGATTCTTGGAACAAGTGCAAAGATGCTTATATATCCAAGTATTTTCCGCCGGCTAAGAGTATCTCTCTCCGTAATGATATCATGAATTTTAAGCAACTTGATCATGAACATGTTGCACAATCTTGGGAGAGAATGAGATTGATGATTAGAAATTGTCTCACTCATGGCTTGTGTCTTTGGATGATTATACAAATCTTCTACGCTGGTTTGAATTTTGCTTCTAGAAATATCTTGGACTCCACCTCCGGTGGAACGTTCATGGAAATCACATTAGGGGAAGCCACAAAACTCCTAGACAATATCATGACAAACTATTCTCAGTGGCACACTGAAATTCACCTACTAGTAAAAAGGTACACGCTATAGAAAAAATTAACTCGTTGAGTGCCAAGATGGATGAGTTATTGAAATTGTTTGCTAGTAAAGGTGCTCCTTTAGATCCAAATGATATGCCCTTGTCTTCCTTGATTGAGAGTAGCAATGAGAGCTTAGACGTTAATTTTGTTGGTAGGAATTTTGGCAACAACAATGCTTTTAGAGGAAACTATATCCCTAGGCCTTTTCCTAGTAATCCCTCTAATAACTTTGGCAACTCCTAAAACAATGCTCATGGAAATTACAATAAATTACCCTCTAATCTAGAGAGTAATATCAAAGAGTTTATCAACTAGGAAAAGATTTTCAATGCGTCCATAGAAGAAAAACTACTCAAAATTGATGATTTGACTAGGAGCGTTGATAGAATGTCTATTGATATTGATGCTTTGAAAGTTAGATGTGCTCCTCCCAAGATCAACATGGATGAAACTTTGAAAGCTATGCGTGTTTCCATGAATGAGAGTAAAGAAAGAACCGCCCAAGTTCGTGCTAGACATGAATGGCTTAAAAAGGCCTGTTCTCGTGATGAGAATCACGAAGATCTTAAAGTGCGTGGTGTGACTCCCATTGAATCCTTGTTTTCTAGTGTCAAACCTAATGATGATGGGGCTGGATATGAATCCACCTTGGTTGAAAAATGCCCCAATGATTCGGAGTCTACCTATCTTGATGCTAAAAGCATTGAAAGTGGAGTAGAAGATATCAAAACTTTGAGTAGTAATGAAACTACTAGTTTGGATTTCAAGGAATTCAATTATGATAGTTGCTCCTTGATTGAATGCATTTCCTTGATGCAATCCATGCTAAACTCTCCACACGCTTATAGTCAAAACAAGGCCTTTACCGATCATATCGTCGATGTTATGATGAAATCTCTTGAAGAGAAACTTGAGTTGGAAGTTTCTATTCCTAGAAAGCTTCATGATGACTGGGAACCTACTATAAAAATCAAGATCAAAAACTATGAATGCAATGCTTTGTGTGATTTGGGTGCTAGTGTTTCCGCGATTCCAAAGTCTTTATGTGATGTTCTAGGCTTTAATGAGATTGAGGAGTGCTCTCTTAATTTGCATCTTGCGGATTCTACTGTCAAGAAACCCATGGGAAGGATCAATGGTGTTCTTATTATTGCAAATAGGAACTATGTACCCGTGGATTTCATTGTGCTTGATATTGATTGCAATCCTACATGTCCTATCTTTCTTGGTAGACCTTTCCTAAGGACAATTGGTGCTATCATCGATATGAAGGAAGGGAATATTAGATTTCAATTTCTTTTAAAGAAGGGCATGGAGCATTTTCCTAGAAACAAAATAAGATTGCCTTATGAATCCATGATGAGGGCTACTTATGATTTGAGCACCAAAGACGACGATACGTGATTCTATCACCTTATGCCTAGGTAAGGGCGTTAAACAATAGCGCTTGTTGAGAGGCAACCCAATGAATTTATCTTTGCTTTTTGATTTCTATTTTGTTGCGTACAAACCATCATAATTCTGTTATGATTGTGTCTTTTGTGTTTGAGCCAAGTAAAACCTTTATGACTAGTTTGGTGATGGTTGTTTGATCCTGCTGGAAAAAGACAGAAACTTTTTGCTCACGAAATTATTTTTCATTTTTTATCCAGAAAGAGCTTTTGAGTTGATTCTTTTTGCTTCTAGTTGATATGCCAATTTCCAAAACTGTCGTAATTTTCCAAAACGAAGTATACAGATTTCTACAGACTGGTCTGTTTTTGACAGATTCTGTTTTGGTTGTGTTGATTGCTTGTTTTGATGAAACTATGGATAGTATCGGGGGGTACTAGCCATGGAAAAGTGAGAATACAGTAATCTAACACCAATATAAATAGAAATCAAGTTTTCTACAGTACCTCAAGAGGTGGTAGTTTGTTTTCTTGTGCTAATGATATCACGAGTTTCTGTTTAAGTTTTGTGTTGTGAAGTTTTCATGTTTTGGGTGATGTTCTCATGGACGATGAGATAAAGAGTGGAAAGAGCTCAAGATTGGGGATGCCCAAGGCATGCCAAGCCAAATTCAAGGACACCAAAAAGCCTAAGCTTGGGGATGCCCCGGGAAGGCATCCCCTCTTTCGTCTTCAATCCATCGGTAACATTACTTGGAGCTATGTTTTTATTCACCACATGATATGTGTTTTGCTTGGAGCGTCTTGTATCGTAGGAGTATTTTTTTTGTGTCACATCCACCCTTGCTGCACACCTTTTGAGAGAGACATGCACTCCTCGTGAATTTGCTAGAATACTCTTTGAGCTTCGCTTATATCTTTTGAGTCAGGCAATTTAGCTCAGATGTGCTTCACTTAGATCTTTTAGAGCACGACGGTGTTATATTTTGGAGAAATAAGAACTCTCGATCTTCACTTATATCTTTTTGAGAGTGATCTATCTGAGTAACTTGGTAGTTAGATTGTGCTATGAAAGTAGTCCCAAAGGTGATAGGCAGCCAAAAAGGATACAATAAAACTTCCATCTTCATGTGCATTGATTAGAAAGAGAAGTTTGATTCCTCTCAATTAGTTTTGAGACGTGGATTTGGTAATATTAAGAGTTACGTTAGCAGGGTGTTGTGAATCTGGAAATACTTGTGTTGAAGTTAATGATTCCCGTAACATGCACGTATGGTGAACCGCTATGTTAGGAAGTCGGAGCATAATTGATCTATTGATTGTCATCCTTTGTGTTGCGGTCGGGATCACGCGATGGTTAACAGCTATGAACCCTTCCCCTAGGAGTATGCGTTTATCACTTTGTTTCAATTACTAATAAAAACTTTCGCAATAAGTATGTGAGTTCTTCATGACTAATGTGAGTCCATGGTATAGATGCACTTTCACCTTCCACCATTGCTAGCCTCTCTAGTGTCACGCAATTTTCGCCGGTGCACAAACCCACCATATGGCTTCCTCAAAACAGCCACCATACCTATCTACTGTGGCATTTTCATAGCCATTCTGAGATATATTCCCATGCAACTCCCACCGTTTCGTCTCATAACTTGTGCCGTCACTCTCATATTGCCTTTGCATGATCGTAAGATAGCTAGCGAGTCATACGCCAAGCTAGATCGTTGCACATCTCGGTACACTGCCGGAGGCATTTCCTATAAGAGTCATCATTGTTCTAAGTATTGAGCTTTGAGTAAATTAAAGTGTGATGATCATCATTATTAGAACATTGTCCCATGTGAGGAAATAAAAAAAGAGAAAATAGGCCAAAGTTGGCCACAAAAAAAAGAGATATGGAAAGAGGCCAAAGAGCCCAAACCAAAAAAAATAGAGAGAAAAAGAGAGAAGGGACAATGCTACTATCTTTTCCACACTTGTGCTTCATAATAGCACCATGTTCTTCATGATTGAGAGCCTCTTGTTTCGTCACCATATGCTCGTGGGAATCTTCATTACATAACTTGGCTTGTATATTCCAATGATGGGCTTCCTCAAAATTGCCCTAGGTCTTCGTGAGCAAGCAAGTTGGATGGACACCCACTAGTTCTCCTTTTGAGCTTTCACATACTTATAGCTCTAAGTACATCCACTGCATGGTAATCCCTGCTCTTTCACATTGATATCTATTAATGGGCATCTCCGTAGCCCTTTGATACGCCGAGTTGATGTGACCATCTCCTCCTTTTTGTCTCACAACCTCCACCACACTCTATTCCACCTATAAGTGCTATATCCATGGCTCACGCTCATGTATTGCTTGAGAGTTGAAAAAGGTTTGAGAAAGTAAGAGTGCGAAAACAATTACTTGGCCAATACTGGGGTTTTGCATGATTTAAATTAGTTGTGCAGGGATGATGGAGCATAGCCAGACTATATGATTTTGTAGGGATAGCTTTCTTTGGCCTTGTTATTTTGAAAGTTCATGATTACCTTGCTAGTTTGATTGAAGTATTATTGTTTTCATGTCAATAGCAAACTATTGTTTTGAATCTTACGGATCTGAACAGTCATGTTACATGAAAGAACTTACAAAGGACAAATATGCATTCTTTATCACTTCCCTACTCGAGGACGAGCAGGAGTTAAGCTTGGGGATGCTTGATACGTCTCCAACGTATCTATAATTTTTGATGGTTCCATGTTATTATCTTGTCAAACTTTGGATGTTTTGTATGCCTTTTATATCTTTTTTGGGACTAACTTATTAACTCAATGCCTAGTGCCAGTTCCTGTTTTTTCTGTGTTTTTGACCCTTTTTAGAGGAGAATATTAAATGGAGTCCAAACGGAATAAAACTTCCAAAAATATTTTTTCTGGAACAGTAGATACGCAGGGAGCGTGAGAACCAAGGCAGAGGCCACCAGGGGAGGCCACAAGCCCCCTAGGCGCGGCCAGTGGGGCCCGCGCCTAGCAGGCTTGTGGACCCCCTGTGGCTCGTCTGCCCTACTTCTTCCGCCTATAAATCTCTGAAAAATCCAAAACCACGAGAGAGATCCACGAAAATACTTTTCCGCCGACGCAAGCTTCTATCTCCGCAAGATCCCATCTGGGGCACGTTCTGGTGCCCTGCCGGAGGGGGGATTTGGATACAGAGGGCTTCTTCATCAACACCATTGCCTCTCCGATGATGCGTGAGTAATTCACCATAGACCTTTGATGTCCCACAAGTATAGGGTATCAACCGTAGTCCTTTCGATAAGTAAGAGTGTCGAACCCAACGAGGAGCAGAAGGATCTGACAAGTGGTTTTCAGCAAGGAAATATGTGCAAGCACTGAAATTATCGGTAACAAGTAGTTGTGTGGTGAGATGATTCATAGCAAGCAACAAGTAACCAAAGTAGCAACAATGCAGCAAAGTGGCCCAATCCCTTTTGTAGCAAGGGACAAGCCTGGACAAAGTCTTATAGGAGGAAAAACGCCCCCGAGGACACACGGGAATTTCTGTCATGCTAGTTTTCATCATGTTCATATGATTCACGTTCGTTACTTTGATAGTTTGATATGTGGGTGGACCGGCGCTTGGGTACTGCCCTTACTTGGACAAGCATACCACTTATGATTAACTCCTCTCGCAAGCATCCGCAACTACGAAAGAAGAATTAAGACAAAGTCTAACCATAGCATTAAACTAGTGGATCCAAATCAGCCCCTTACGAAGCAACACATAAACTAGGGTTTAAGCTTCTGTCACTCTAGCAACCCATCATCTACTTACTACTTCCCAATGCCTTCCTCTAGGCCCAAATAATGGTGAAGTGTTATGTAGTCGACGTTCACATAACACCACTAGAGGAAAAACAACATACAACATCTCAAAATACCAAACGAATACCAAATTCACATGACTACTATTAGCATGACTTATCACATGTCCTCAGGAACAAAAGTAACTACTCACAAAGCATAATCATGTTCATGACCAGAGAGGTAATGAGTAGCATCAAGGATCTGAACATAAACTCTTCCACCAAATAATCCAACTAGCAGCAACTACGAAGAGTAATCAACACTACTAGCAACCTTACAAGTACCAATCGGAGTCGCGAGACGGAGATTGGTTACTAGTGATGAACTAGGGTTTGGAGATGAGATGGTGCTGATGAAGATGTTGATGGTGAAGAGTCCCCTCCGATGAGAGGAGTGTTGGTGATGATGATGGCGACGACTTCCCCCTCCGGAAGGGAAGTTTCCCCGACAAGATCATCCTGTCGGGGCTCTAGATTGGTTCTGCTCAAGTTCCACCTCGTGGCGGCGGTGAAACCACGAAAAAGCTCCTGTGTGATTTTTTTCCGGGACGAAACCATCCATATAGCAAAAGAGGGGGGCCAGTGGTCCAGTGGGCTGCCCACAATCCCCCATGGCGCGGCCTGGGGGTGGCTGCGCCGTGCAGGCTTGTGGGCACCCCCTGGTGCCCCTCTGGCACTTCTTCGGCCCAGTATTTTTGATAAATTGGGAAAAAATCCCCGTTGATTTTCACGGCGTTTGGAGTTGCGCAGAATAGGTATCTCAACTTTGCTCCACTTTCAGGACAGAATTCCAGTTGCCGGTATTCTCCCTCTTCATGTAAACCTTGCAAAATAAGAGAGAAAAGGCATAAGAATAGTACCGTGAAGTGAAATAACAGCCAAAGAAGCAATAAATATCAACATGAAAACATGATGCAAAATGGACGTATCAACTCCCCCAAGCTTAGATCTCACTTGTCCTCAAGCGAAAGCCGAGCTCAATAAATATGTCCACATGTTTAGGGAGAGAGGTGTCGACAAAACAAGATACGAACATGCATGCATCATGATCAAGATCAGAACAGCAATACCAACATATAATCTCTCATGCTAAAGTGGTTATTCCTTCACAAAGTAAAGCATGGATCAAGAATCTTACCGAGAAGTAACAACCGATAGCCTTTAGTCATTGAAGCAATTGCAATTTATCACGACATCAGAAAGAGTCAAGTAAGAGCTTGTAAAGAAAATCCAAATACTCAATCATTCTTTCGTTCTCTACAATTGCTACAACTCACGTAGTACTCATGAGATCAAAGTTTCAGCTGGACACACAGAAAGATGGGGGCTTATAGTTTTGCCTCCCAACTACTTACCTCAAAGGTAATGTCAACATTTATAATTCATGATTACTTACCTCCATGTTGACATATGAATATAGATCTTTCCCAAGCATGTGACGGTAGCCAAGACAAAGGCAAAATAAGGAATTGGTGAAGATCACCATGACTCTTTTAGGGACAAAAAGTAAAGGTACAAGATAGGCCCTTCGCAGAGGGAAGCAGAGGTTGTCATGCGCTTTTGAGGTTTGGATGTGTGTCCTCTTAGTGCGGAGGAACGTCACTTTATATTGCCCCCTGTGATAAAGAACTTTATTATGCAGTCTGTCGCTTTTATGTCTTCCTCATCACAGGTTCGTATAAAGCTTATTTTCCACACACTAATAGATCATACATATTAGAGAGCAATTTTTATTGCTTGCACCGATGAAAACTTACTTGAGGGATCTTATTCAGTCGATAGGTAGGTATGGTGGAAACTCAAGGCAAAACTAGTTTGAAGGTTTATGGATGCACAAGTAGTATCTCTACTTGGTGCGGGAGTTTTGGCTAAAGTGAGGTGGAAGCAATCGTCACATGCTAAGGGATCTCTAATCATATAACATTGTTCAAAGCCAAGCAAACACAATCCATTACATTGTCTTCCTTGTCCAACATCTACTTCTAGGCATGCAATAATTTGGTGAGTGTTCACAATCATAGATGGTGTCAGAGATGATATATTTGTATGTGAACCTCTCCTTCTCTATCAATTCCTATTAATTGCAACAATGGCCAAGGTCTACGTTTGCCTACCCTCAACAAGTTTCAATCCTCATTCTTTTTATATGTGAAGCCATCACTTCCCATAAGATCATTACATGATCTTTCATGCTTTTGTTCTATTCTCACTCTTTTGATCATGGCAAGAGGAAAAGCCCTTCAACTAAGACACTCTTTATTATATGGCTCACGAGCAAGAATACATCGGGGGTGACACAAAGCAAAACTCAAGACTAAAACACTAAGACTTTTAAACTACTAGAAAAAAAAGAAAACTGAAAAGGAAAACTAAAACAAAGGTAAAGGCAAAAGATGTGATGGTGATAAGATACCGGGGCAACTCCCCCAAGCTTGGGACAAGCCAAGGGGATTGCCCATACCAATGCTCAGTTTTCTTCCTTTGGCGGTGATGGTGGAGTTGCTGCAACATGAGTTTGATCCTCTGTCTACCAAGGCATAGGTGCTCCATCATGGAAAGATGAACGAGTCTCCGGAATCCTCAAATCTGCAGCCAACCTTATTGATTTAAATCTATACTCATACTCAGAGTTTTGGTTCTGCACATCATAGATCCGGCCCTGGAGTTGATCAACCCTGTCATAGAGCCTGGAGAGGTGCTTCCCAATGTCATTGACATCAATCATGTGCTTGTTGGTGAACTCCGTGATCATCATGTGGTTGGCGTTGAGTCCATGCTCCACCATCTATTTGCACTTGAGAACTTGTTGCTCCATTGCTTCGAGCCTCGTCTCCATGCTTCTGGTCTTATTAGGCCCCTCAACATCACGGATGTGCAACATCCGCTCACGCATCTCGATAGGTTGAGGGTGTTGCAGCACTTCCGTGAGGTAGGGATTGATCACCTTCTCGAAGATCTTGTCCTTAGGAGCTTTTGGGGAAGTCATAGTGATCTAGATCTGCAACAGAAACAGGCTCGAAACGAAATACATAGGAAATCTGCGTGATGCAGGGGTCAGACCAAACGAAAGTATATATAATGATTTTTTTCCAGACCAGAAGGAGTCCCCTGAACGAAAACGGAGTCCGGGAGGCGCACGAGGTGGCCACAAGCCCTCACGGTGTGGCCAGGGGGTGGGCCAGCACCATGCAGGCTTGTCGCCTCCTCGCGCACTTTCCGGACTACTTCCAATTTTTGTATTTAAAAAAAAATCCAAAACGGAGAAAATTTCCTACTAGAAAGGTTTTGGACTCTCTTTTCTTACCGAATCACATACCTCTTCGTTTTCGGAGTCTGAAACAGGCTGATAAATATCCCTTAGGTATTCTTCCGGAGTTATGGTATTGATGATATTGCTTTCAACATTTATGCGAGTACCTGAGATATAATGCTTGATTCTCTGCCGATTTACCACTCTCGGATAATTACCTTCCGTGTTGTTGATCTTGATAACACCGGAACGATATACTTCCTCAACAACATAAGGACCTTCCCATTTAGAGAGAAGTTTGCCTGCAAAGAATCTTAAACGAGAGTTATATAGCAAGACATAATCACCTACATTGAACTCACGCTTTGGTATCCTCTTATCATGCCAGCTCTTAACCTTCTCTTTGAACAGCTTGGCATTCTCATATGCCTGAGTTCTCCACTCATCAAGCGAGCTAATATCAAATAACCTCTTCTCACCGGCAAGTTTGAAATCAAAGTTGATCTCTTTGATTGCCCAATAAGCTTTATGCTCTAGCTCAAGAGGTAAGTGACATGCTCTCCAATACACCATTTTGTACGGAGACATGCCCATGGGATTCTTATAGGCAGTTCTATAAGCCCACAGTGCATCATCGAGCTTCTTAGACCAATTCTTTCTAGACCTGTTGACAGTCTTTTGTAGAATTAGTTTAATCTCTCTATTGCTTAGCTCTACTTGACCATTGGACTAAGGGTGGTAGGGAGACACAATTATATGGTTGACATTGTACTTAGCAAGTGTCTTGCGGAAAGCACCATGAATGAAGTGTGAACCACCGTCGGTCATTAGATATCTAGGGAGTCCAAATCTAGGGAAGATAACTTCTTTCAGCATCCTGATAGAGGTGTTGTGATCAGCACTACTAGTGGGGATAGCTTCTACCCACTTAGTGACGTAATCAACAGCAACTAAGATTGCGTATACCCATTGGATTTAGGAAAAGGTCCCATATAATCAAAGCCCCAAACATCAAATGGTTCAATGACAAGTGAATAGTTCATAGGCATTTCCTGACGTTTGCTAATATTACCTATTCTTTGACATTCATCACAAGAAAAGACAAACTTACGGGCATCCTTGAAGAGAGTTGGCCAATAGAAACCTGATTGCAATACCTTGTGTGCAGTTCTATCTCCCGTATGGTGTCCTCCATAGGCCTCGCAGTGACACTTCTGTAGGATCTGTCCCTGTTCATGTTTAGGTACACAACGTGTAATAACAGCATCTACTCCTTCCTTATAAAGGTGAGGATCATCCCAAAAGTAGTGTCTCAAGTCAAAGAAGAATTTCTTCTTTTGCTGGTACGTGAAAGTAGGTGCTATATATTTGGCAACGATATAGTTTGCATAATCAGCATACCACGGTGCACTACGTGAATCATTGATGACATTCAGTTGCTCATGAGGAAAGCTATCATCAATAGGTTGTGGGTCATCAAGAACGTTCTTAACCTAGACAAGTTATCTGCTACTGGGTTATCAGCACCCTTTCTGTCGACAACGTGCAAATCAAATTCTTGTAGCAAGAGAACCCATCTGATAAGTCTAGGTTTAGCGTCCTTCTTCTCCATGAGGTACTTAATAGCAGCGTGATAAGTGTGAATAATGACTTTGGAATCAACTATGTAAGACCTGAACTTTTCACACGCAAACACGACTGCTAAGAATTCCTTCTCCGTAGTAGCATAGTTTCTCTGGGCACTGTCTAGAGTTTTAATAGCGTAGTGAATGACATTCATCTTCTTATCAACTCTTTGCCGTATAACAGCACCAACAGCATAATCACTAGCATCACACATGATCTCAAAAGGTAAGTTCCAATCAAGTGGTTGAACAATAGGTGCAGTTATCAAAGCCCACTTAAGTATTTCAAAGGCTTCCTCACAATCATCGTCAAAGACAAAAGGAATATCGTTTTGCAAGACATTGGTAAGAGGCCTAGAAATCTTAGAGAAGTCCTTAATAAACCTTCTATAGAAACAAGCATGACCAAGGAAACTTCTTATACCTCTGATATCTGTGGGTATGGCATTTTCTCGATTGCATCAACCTTAGCCTTATCGACTTCAATACCTCTTTCAGAAATTTTATGTCCTAAGATGATGCCTTCATTAACCATAAAGTGGCACTTCTCCCAATTCAAGACAAGATTGGTGTCTTACATCTCTGTAAGACTCGATCAAGGTTGCTAAGGCAATCATCAAAGGAAGACCCGTAAACGGAGAAGTCATCCATGAAAACCTCAACAATCTTTTCACAAAAGTCAAAGAATATAGCCATCATACATCTTTGAAAGGTGGCAGGTGTATTACATAAGACAAAAGGCATACGTCTATAAGCAAAGGTACCGAAAGGGCATGTGAAAGTGGTTTTCTCCTGATCAGATTGTGCAACTAGTATTTGGGAGAAACCAGAATAACCGTCTAGAAAGCAGAAGTGTGTGTGCTTGGACAACCTTTCTAGCATTTGGTCGATAAAAGGCAGAGGGTAATGATCTTTCCTAGTGGCCTTATTCAACTTCCTAAAATCAATCAGCATCCTATAGCCAGAAATAATCCTCTATGGGATCAATTCATCCTTATCATTTGGGACAACGGTAATACCTCCCTTTTTAGGGACGCAATGCACCGGACTCACCCAATCGCTGTGAGCAATAGGACAAATGATACCCGCTTCTAGGAGCTTTAGTATTTCTTTTCTTACTACTTATTTCATCTTAGGATTCAATCTCGTTTGATGATCAGCAACTGGTTTGAAATCAGGATCAGTTTTGATCTTGTGCTGGCATAGAGTAGGACTAATGCCCTTAAGATCATCAAGAGTATATCCAATAGGAGCACGGTGCTTCCTCAGAGTTTTTAGAAACTTCTTTTCTTCATGCTTCGAGAGTCTAGCACTAATAATTACAGGATATATCTCCTTTTCATCAAGATAGGCATACTTAAGAGTAACAGACAACTGTTTAAGCTCGAACACAGGATCACCCTTTAGTGGGGGTGGATCCCCAAGCTGTTCAACAGGCAAGTTATTCTTAAGGATAGGATATTCTTCTAAGACGACTCTATCTATCTCATCCCTTTCATCCATATGCATATCATTTTCATGCTCAAGCAAGTATTGCTCTAAGGGATCAGTAGGACGGACGGTAATAGAGGCTAAGGCAATAGTTTCATCCCTACTAGGCAACTCCTTTTCATGAGGTTGTCTACCAAACTTAGAGAAATTGAACTCATGTGACACACCTTCAAAGCCAACAGTGACAGTTTTCTTCTCACAATCAATATGAGCATTGACGGTATTGAGAAATGGTCTGCCAAATATGATGGGACAAAAGCTATCTTGTGCGGTAGCAAGAATGAGGAAATCAGCAGGATACTTCGTTTTACCACACAAGACTTCAACATCCATAACAATTCCCACAGGGCAGATAGTATCTCTATTGGCAAGCTGAATAGTGACATCTATAGGTTCTATCTCTACAGGTGCAATCTCATCTTTGATTTCATCGTATAAGGATTGAGGTATTGCACCAACACTAGCACCCACATCACATAAACCATGATAACAATGATCTCCTATCTTAACAGAAACCACATGCATGCCAACAACAGGCCTATGTTTGTCTCTAGCCTGAGGATTAGCAATTCTAGCAGCATCTTCACAAAAGTGAATATTATGTCCCTCAACTTCTTCAGACAGAAGATTTTTGATAATAGCAATGCTAGGTTCAACTCTAATTTTCTCAGGGGGTGTAGGTGTTCTAATATAGCCTCTACGTATCACAGTTGAAGCTTTAAATTGATGCTTTATCCTAACAGGGAAAGGTAGTTTCTCAATGTAAGCACTGGGTACCACAAGATCATTATAGGCAATGACTTTCTCTTCAACTGGAGTGGGTTTAACTACATTGACTTCTAACGGAGGATGATATTTAGACAACTTCTCCTTGGGGAGATCAATATGAGCAGCAAATGATTCACACAATGAAGCTACTATCTTAGAGTCAAGTCCATACTTAGCGCTAAAGGCACAAAAAGTATTTGTCTCAACGAAGGATTTAACGCAATCAAAAGTGAAATTCGTACCTGACTCCTTACCTTCTTCAAGCTCCCAATCTTCAGAGTTGCGTTTATTTCTCTCCAATCAATTCTACTTGAAGTCAATATCTCTCTTCATAAAAGAACCGGTACAAGAAGTGTCAAGCATGGTGCGATCATCATGAGAAAGCCGACAATAGAAGTTCTGAATGATAATTTCTCTCGAGAGCTCATGATTGGGGCATGAATATAGCATTGATTTAAGCCTCCCCAAGATTGAGTGATGCTTTCTCTGTCACGAGGCCAAAAATTGTAAATATAATTTCGATCACGATGTACTAAATGCATAGAATAAAACTTTTGATGAAATTCCAATTTCAACCGATTGTAGTCCCATGATCCAGTATCATCACATAGCCTATACCATGTCAACGCCTTATCCTTCAAAGATAAAGGAAAGACCTTCTTCTTGACCTCATCCTCGGGCACACCTGCAAGCTTAAATGAACCACTAACCTCATCTACATAGATTAGATGCAAGTCTGGATGTGATGTTCCATCTCCTCTAAAAGGATTAGACAGCAGTTTCTCAAGCATACGCGAAGGAAATTCAAAGAAAATATTTTCAGTAGGTGCAGCAGGTTGAGGAGAAACTCTTTGTGCTTCGATTCGAGGTGAAGATACCCCGAACAAGCCCCTCAAAGGATTAGTATCCATAGTGACAAGTGAAAACAAATTTCAGCACACTATATGAATGTTTCCTTACCAAGTTCCAATTACCAAAGGCGCTTCACTCCACGGCAACAGCGCCAGAAAAGAGTCTTTATGGCCCACAAGTATAGGGGATCAATCGTAGTCCTTTTGATAAGTAAGAGTGTTGAACCCAACGAGGAGCAGAAGGATTTGACAAGTGGTTTTTAGCAAGGAAAAATCTGCAAGCACTGAAATTGTCGGTAACAAGTGATTGTGTGGTGAGATGATTCGTAGCGAGCAACAAGTAACAAAAGTAGCAACGGTGCAGAAAAGTGGCCCAATCCATTTTGTAGCAAGGGACAAGCCTGGACAAAGTCTTATAGGAGGAAAAACGCTCCCGAGGACTCACGGGAATTTCTGTCATGCTAGTTTCATCAAGTTCATATGATTTGCGTTCGTTACTTTGATAGTTTGATATGTGGGTGGACCGGCGCTTGGTACTGCCCTTACTTGGACAAGCATCCCACTTATGATTAACCCCTCTCGCAAGCATCCGCAATTACGAAAGAAGAATTAAGACAAAGTCTAACCATATCATTAAACTAGTGGATCCAAATCAGCCCCTTACGAAGCAACGCATAAACTAGGGTTTAAGCTTCTGTCACTCTAGCAACCCATCTTCTACTTACTACTTCCCAATGCCTTCCTCTAGGGCCAAATAATGGTGAAGTATTATGTAGTCGATGTTCACATAACACAACTAGAGGAAAAACAACATACAACATATCAAAATACCGAATGAATACCAAATTCACATGACTACTATTAGCATGACTTATCCCATGTCCTCAGGAACAAAAGTAACTACTCACAAAGCATAATCATGTTCATGACCAGAGAGGTAATGAGTAGCATCAAGGATCTGAACATAAAATCTTCCACCAAATAATCGAACTAGCATCAACTAAAAAGAGTAATCAACACTACTAGCAACCTTACAAGTACCAATGGAAGTCGCGAGACGGAGATTGGTTACAAGTGATGAACTAGGGTTTGGAGATGAGATGGTGCTGATGAAGATGTTGATGGTGACGAGTCCCCTACGATGAGAGGAGTGTTGGTGATGACGATGGCGACGATTTCCCCTCCGGGAGGGAAGTTTCCCGGCAGGATCGTCCTGCCGGGGCTCTAGATTGGTTCTGCTCAAGTTCCGTCTCGTGGCGGCGGCGAAACCACGAAAAACCTCATCTGTGATTTTTTACTGGATGAAACCCTCCATATAGCAAAAGAGGGGGGACAGTGGGCCAGTGGGCTGCCCACAAGCCCCCATGGCACGACCTGGGGGGGGGGGGTGGTCGCGCCGTGCAGTCTTGTGGGCACCCCCTGGTGCCCCTCTGGTAGTTCTTTGGCCCAGTATTTTTGATAAATTGGGAAAAAAATCCCTGTTGATTTTCACGGCGTTTGGAGTTGCGCAGAATAGGTATCTCAACTTTGCTCAACTTTCACGCCAGAACTCCAGTTGCCGGTATTCTCCCTCTTGATGTAAACCTTGCAAAATAAGAGAGAAAGGCATAAGAATAGTACCGTGAAGTGAAATAACAGCCAAAGAAGCGATAAATATCAACATGAAAACATGATGCAAAATGGACGTACCAACCTTCGGGTCCATAGCTAGTAGCTAGATGGATTCTTCTCTCTCTTGGATCTTCAATACAAAGTTCTCCATGATCTTCATGGAGATCTATCCGATGTAATGTTCTTTTGCGGTGTGTTTGTCGAGATCCGATGAATTGTGGATTTATGATCAGATTATCTATGAATCTTATTTGAGTTTCTTCTCATCTCTTATATGCATGATTTCATATCCTTGTAATTCTCTTCGAGTTGTGGGTTTCGTTTGGCCAACTTGATCTTGGATTCTTGCAATGGGAGAAGTGCTTGGTTTTTGGTTCATACTATGCGGTGACCTCACCCAGTGATAGAAGTGGTAGCGAGGCACACATCGTGTTGTTGCCATCAAGGGTAAAAAGATGGGGTTTATATCTATTGCATGAATTTATCCCTCTACATCATGTCATCTTGCTTAAGGCGTTACTCTGTTCGTCATGAACTCAATACACTAGATGCATGCTGGATAGCGGTTGATGTGTGGAGTAATAGTAGTAGATGCAGACAGTATCGATCTACTTGTCTCAGACGTGATGCCTATATGTATGATCATTGCGTTAGATATCGTCATGACTTTGCGCGGTTCTATCAATTGCTCCAGAGTAATTCGTCCACCCACCGTAATATTTGCTATTTTGAGAGAAGCCTCTAGTGAACACTATGGCCCCCGGGTCTACTTCACATCATATTTTCAGCCTTACACTTTTACTTCGTTGCACTTTCCATCTTCAGATCTCACTTTGCAATCAATCTTCAAGTGATTGACAACCCCTTTATAGCGTTGGGTGCAAGCTTGTTTGTGTTTGCGCAGGTACTCTGGACACTTGGTTTGATTCTCCTATTGGATTGATACCTTGGTTCTCAAACTGAGGGAAATACTTACTGCTACTGTGCTGCCTCACCCTTTCCTCTTCAAGGGAAAAACCAACGCAAGCTCAAGAGGTAGCAGTTGTCCCGAAGAAGTGTGGGAAGGAGCGCATGTGGGTCGACTTCACGAACCTCAACAAGGCTTGCCCTCGGGACCCGTTCCCACTACCACGCATCGACCAGATCGTGGACTCCACCGCGGAATGCGACCTCTTGTGCTTCTTGGATGCATTCTCGGGCTACCACCAGATCAAGATGGCAGTGGAGGACGTCGAGAAGAAAGCCTTCCTCTCCCCGTGCGGGGTATACTGCTACGAGTGTATGCCTTTTGGGTTTTGGAACGCCGGGGCAACCTTCCAGCGGTTCATGCAAATTTCCTTGGGGCCCCAGCTCGGGAGGAACGCGGACGCCTACGTCGACGACATCGTGGTCAAGTCAAGGCAAGCAAAGACCCCGGTGGAGGATTTGTAAGAGACTTTCGCGAGCCCGCGGGAGGTGAACTTGAAGCTCAACCCCGAGAAATGCGTCTTCGGAGTCCTATCAGGCAGGCTACTTGGTTTCCTAGTGTTGCACCGGGGGATAGAGGCTAACCGAGTAAAGGTAAATGCCATCAACAAGATGAGCGCGCCCACAACCCTCAAGGAAATGCAGAAGTTGGCGGGGTGTGTCACCTCCCTGGGTCGTTTCATCTCCAAGCCTGGCGAGCGGGCCCTGTCCTTCTTCAAGAACATGAAAAGGAAGGGGCACTTCGAGTGGACCCCGGAGGCCGACACTGCCTTCAACGAGCTCAAGTGTTACCTCACGAGCCCGCCGGTCATGGTGGCGCCTTGCCCTAGGGAGCACCTCCTTCTGTACCTCGCTGCCTCCCCACACTCCGCGAGCGCCGCTTTGGTGGTAGTAAGGGACGAGCAAGCCGGCAAGGGTGCTACTTTGGGAAGTCACTGCGGGCCCTCGCCCGATGCTGCTGAGGGCTCGCATGACTCGCAAGCTCCAACTCCCCCGTGAGTGGAGGGGCCTGAGGTCCAGACTGGAGAATCAGGTCATGAAGAGCCTTGTCCTCCCAAAGCCCCGGCTTTTCCTCCGCACGACGAAGCGTCCCAACCTCCTGAAGCCACCAAGGAGCACAACGCCCCGGGCGGTCGCGTCCTCGTCGAGCACCCCATGTACTTTGTCAGCACGGTACTGTGGGGTGCCCACTCGCGCTACCCCATGCAGCAGAAACTCCTTCTAGCGCTCCTCGTTGCCTCGCGCAAGCTGTGTCAATACTTCCAAGGACACCCGATCAAGGTCGTCTCCGCTTACCCCTTCGAGAAGATCCTGCACAACCCAAACGCGGCAGGAAGACTTGCTGAGTGGAACATCGAGCTTCTGGCCTTCAACATCGAATTCAGCATGATCAGGGTCATCAAGGGAGTTGCTATGGCTGACTTCATGGCAGAATGGACGAACGCACCAGACCGGGGGCTGGAAGGGAACCAATCCCATGCCCCCGGAGCAGAGGCGCTCGAGGGATGGACAATGCACTTCGACGGAGCCATCGCGCGAATGGGAGCGGGGGCTGGCGTTCTGCTCACTTCCCCGATGGGAGACAAGCTTCGCTACGCCATGCAGCTCTACTTCCAACGGGGGGAGAAGGTCTCCAACAACATAGCCGAGTACAAGGGACTCATCGCCGGCCTCAAGGCAGCGGCAACTTTGGGGGTCCAGCGCCTCACCGTGATGGGCGACTCTCGGCTCCTCGTCAACTTCTCCAACAAGGAGTACACACCCAAGGACGAGCATATGGAGGCATACCTGCAGGAGGTATGTAAGATCGAGAAACGTTTTGAGGTCCTGGAGCTGCAGCACATCCCGCGAGGCGAAAACAAGGAGGCGGACGACATCACTAGAAGAGGTTCGCGTCGCGAGGCTCAGGATCCAGGCATTTTTTAGGAATGACTCTTCAAGCCTTCTGCGACGCTGTCACCCGAGGAAGAGGCGCCGCGCAAAAAGGAGCAACCCCCAACACCACCCTCGGGGGCTCTGGACTGCGGCCAGGCCTCGAGGGCTCGACTACTCCTGGCCCTGGAGGTTCAAGAAGATCATTGGATCCAGGAACTCGGAGCATATCTTCTCTGCGGCACGTTGCCGGAGAAAGAAGATGATGCGGAATGCATAGTACGACAAGCCTCAACTTACTGTGTGCGAGACGACGCCTTGTACCGCAGGCGCCTGAACGATGTCGTGTTGTGGTGCATTTCCACGGAGCAGGGGCACGAGCTAATGGCCGACATTCATGGAGGGGACCGCGGACATCACTCCTTCTCGCACACGCTCGCAGGTTAGGCGTTCAGGTTAGGTTTTTACGAGCCCACAACTCTGGACGACGCGAACGAGCTGGTCAGGTCTTGCGAGGCCTACCAATTCCATGCCAAGCAAATCCACCAGCCCGCGCACGGCTTCCAGACTATCCCGCTCACCTGGCCTTTTGCGGTCTGGGGGCTGGACATATTGGGGCCCTTCCCATGGGCCGCGGGGGGTTTCTGCTACATCTATGTCGCCATCGACAAATTCACCAAGTGGGCGGAGGTGGAGCCCGTGCGCACCATTCCGACCAGGTCTGCCATCAAGTTCATCAAGGGCCTCGTGAGCCGCTTCAGCGTCCCCAACCGCATCATCACTGATATCGGTTCGCAGTTCACCAGTCAGCTCTTCAAGATTTACTATGCTAACCTTGGTACATAGATATGCTACGCATCGGTGGCCCATCCACAGAGCAGTGGCCAGGTGGAGCACGCCAACGCAGAGGTCCTGCGGGGTCTCAAAGTGAGGAGTTCTAAGAAGAAGCTCGAAGCTTGCGGCTGAGGTTGGTTCGATGAGCTCCCATCGGTACTGTGGTCCATCCGCACCACCGCAACCAAGCCCACCGGTGAAACCCTGTTCTTCCTCGTCTAGGAGCACAGGCGGTTCTTGCCCACGAAATCAAGCACCGCTCCCCGTGGGTCTTGGTGTTCGATGAGAAGCGTCAGGAGGCTGTGCAGGGGACGGACCTCATACTTGGAGAGGAGGTGCGTCGTCGGGCCTCTCTCCAAGCCGCGAGGTACCAGCAGGCCTTGCGGCGCTACCACTGCTGCAACATCCGCTCCAGGACCCTTGAAGTCGTGACCTCGTCCTGAGGCGGGTCCAATCCAGGGAAGGCTTGCATAAGCTTTCGCCCATGTGGCTGGCTCCGTGCGTCTGGAGACTCAAGATGGAGTTCCCATCCAGAACGCTTGGAACATCTAGCACCTCCGCAAGTTCTACCCATGGTGACATTGTGCCGCCCCTGCACTACCTCCGCGCCGCCTCTGCGTCGACCCTACATCGTCCTTCAATTCATTAGGAACCTACTTCATCCCGTGACACTCTCACGTAATAACAAGCCGAGGTTCTATACACCCAGGCCCCCTTGAGGACGTGGAAGGGGTCCATCCCACGCCTAGTGGGGAAGACGAAGGAAATCAACACTGTCCACAAATGACTTCCGGAATGAGGCGCCTAATGCCTCGGGGGTAGGGACACTCGCGAGGCCAAAGCGTCCTCGCGACCTCCCAAATACACCCCCACCGTGACTCTTCCACGTAATAACGAGCCGAGGCTGTATATGCCCACCCCCCCCCCCCCCCGAGGACGTGGAAGGGGTCCACCCCATGCCTAGTGGAAGCCCTATGCTCAACGCTGGGGGCAACGGAGGCGGAGAATGGATTAGGTGCCGGACGTGGCTTGCATTTACTTTTTCTGGCTTGGATTTACTGGTATTTATGAAATCAAAACTCGGGGCCTTTCAAAATGAAGCTTTCCGCAAAAACTTCTTTTCCCTGCAACTCTTCACAACACGCTCTTTTCCTCGGAGTCGTGTGTCCGTCTGCCCTCACCTACTCGTACCCCGCGAGCGGGGCATGGTGCCGACACCTTGCCAAGGCCTTGGCGCCCGAATCCACGTGTGGTACTCACTGACGAGTTGGGAGACTCATGCCAACTAGCACTCGCTCAAGAGGTCCATTCGCGACTCGGCGCACCGTCCTGGAGGGGGAACAACATTTGGTATTTCCTCACAACAACTCTTTATCTTGGGACAGTTTGAGCACCTAAGGGGGCTCCTGAGCACAACACCTTAGAACCTTACCAGTCACAAAGCCACCTGGCACCCCGGTGCCGGGGCCTGGCCCCGTGAGGAACCACCTTGGTAACAGGTTGCGCCTCACGACGGTGAGGAAATGTGCGGGACTGGGACCTGCCGACGCAGAGCTTCCTGAATGCAGATTAGGGACCTGCAAAAACACAACACGCGAAGGCCTCATGAACGTCTAAGGCGGCTCCTGAGCATCGTGCCTCAGGAACCTTACCAGTCACAAAGCCACCTGGTACCCGGGTGCCAAGGCCTTGTTCCGCAAGGGGCGACCCTCACAAGTTGCGCCTTGCGGCAGGGAAATGTGCGGGGCTGGGACCTGTCGACGTAGAGCCGCTTGAATGCCTAAGGGGGCTCCTAAGCACAGCGCCTTAGGAGCCTTATCGGTTACAAAGCCACATGGCACCCTGGTGCCAGGGATTTTCCCTGTGAGGAACGACATTGGTAACGGATCGTGCCTCACGGCGGTAGGGAGATGTGCGGGACCGGGTCCAGCAGGCATAGAGCATCGACCCACTTCACCTGCAGCAAGAAAAAGAACAACCGACTAACGCCCCCCCCCCCCCCGAAGCACCACAGTCATGCTTCACAATGAAGGAGTTTCCCGCAAGGGTAGCAAGCTAAGTATATGATAACCCACAAGTATAGGGGATTAATTGTAGCCTTTCTCAATAAGTAAGAGTGTCGAACCCAACGAGGAGCTAAAGGTAGGACAAATATTCCCTCAAGTTCTATCGACCACCGATACAACTCTACGCACACTTTACGTTCGCTTTACCTAGAACAAGTATGAAACTAGAAGTACTTAGTAGGTGGGATAGGATAGGCTTGCAATAAAAGTAAAGAACACGTAAATAAAAACTATGGGCTGGTTAGATAAAGAAACAGTTACGTTAGTTCAACGAGTGTGGAAAAGTGGTGGTAGGAGTTGTGGAATTGTCCCTAAGTAATTGACTACGTTACTACACCGATAACAAGTTTTATGTGGGGAGGCCACTACTAGCATGTCATCCCTTACATGGAATTCTTTGCACTTATGATTGGAACTATTAGCAAGTATCCGCACCTACTAACGTTCATTAAGGTAAAACCCAACCATAGCACTAAGATATATTGGTCCCCCTTCAATCCCATATGCATCAATTTCTATGCTAGGCTGAAGCTTCTGTCACCCTTGCCCTCCAATACATAGTCCTATCAACATACTACTAACCCTATGGTGTGATCCACGCGCGCGCTCATATGATGGCCACCAAAGGACAACAACATAACCACAAGCAAATTAAACCAATCATAGCAATTCATCAATCACCGATAGGACAACGGAAATCTACTCAGACATCATAGGATGGCAACACATCATTGGATAATAATATGAAGCATAAAGCACCATGTTCAAGTAGAGGGTACAACGGGTTGCAGGAGAGTGGACCGCTGAATATAGATGGGGGAAGGTAATGGAGGTGTTGGTGAAGATGACGGAGGTGTTGGTGTAGATCGCCATCACACGATGATGTCCCGGGAGGCGTTTCGGCACCGCCAGGAGAGAGGGGGAGAGAGCCCCCCTTCTTCTTCTTCTTCCTTGACCTCCTGCCTAGATGGGAGAAGCATTTCCCCTCTAGTCCATGGTCTCCATGGCGGCTGAGGGGCGAGAGCACCTCCGAGATTGGATCTCTCTCTCTGTGACCTTCTGTTTCTGCGCTCCCAGATTTTGTCTTTCACCATTTCTTAAATTCCCGGAGATCCGTGAATCCGATTGGGCTGAAATTTTAACACGGTTTTCTTCCGGATATTATATTCCTTGCAGCGAAAGAAGGGACCCATCCGCCTTAGGTTTGTCTCAACCCTGCCAGGCACGGCCCCACCCCAAGCCGCAGCTAGGGGGCTTGTGACCCCCTCGGGCATCGTTTCACGTTGATTCTACTTCCCAAAAATCATAAATATTCCAAAAAAAATCCCCGTAGGTTTTTTATTGCGTTTGGACTTTGTTTGGTATGGATAATCTGCGAAACAAAAAAACAAGCAACAAACAAGAACTGGCAGTGGGCACTGGATCAATATGTTAGTCCCAAAAATAGTATAAAAACTTGCCAAAAGTATATGAAAGTTCTAAAATATTGACATGAAACAATCAAAAATTATAGATACGATGGAGACGTATGAGCATCCCCAAGCTTAATTCCTGCTCGTCCTTGAGTACGTAAATGATAAAAAAGATAATTTTTGATGTGGAATGCTACCTAGCATAATCTTGATCATATAATCTAATCATGGCATGAATACTAAAACACGAGTGATTCAAAGCAATAGTCTATCATTTGACATAAAGACAATAATATTTCAAGCATACTAACAAAGAAATCATGTCTTCTCAAAATATCATGGCCAAAGAAAGTTATCCCTACAAAATCAAATAGTCTGGCTATGCTCCATCTTCCCCACACAACGTATTTAAATCATGCACAACCCCGGTTTTAGCCAAGCAATTGTTTCATACTTTAGTGTTCTCAAACCTTTTCAACTTTCACGCAGTACATGAGCGTGAGCCATGGACATAGCACTATAGGTGGAATAGAATATGGTGGTTGTGGAGAAGACAAAAAAGAAGGAGATAGTCTCACATCAACTAGGCATATCAACGGGCTACGGAGATTCCCATCAATAGATATCAATATGAGTGAGTAGGGATTGCCATGCAATTGATGCACAAGAGCTATAAGTGTATGAAAGCTCACAAAGAAACTAGTGGTTGTGCATCCAACTCACTTGCTCACGAAGACCTAGGGCAATTTGAGGAAGCCCATCATTGGAATATACAAGCCAAGTTCTATGATGAAAATTTCCGACTAGTATATGAAAGTGACAACATATGAGACTCTGTATCATGAAGATCATGGTGCTACTTTGAAGCACAAGTGTGGTAAAGGATAGTAGCACTGTCCCTTCTCTCTTTTCTCTCATTCTTTTTTATTATTTTTTCCCTTTTTTGGTGGGCTTCTTTGGCCTCTTTTTTTTATTTGGGCTTCATTGGCCTCTTTTATTACTTCCTCACATGTGACAATTCTCTAATAATGATGATCATCACACTTTTCTTTACTTACAACTCGTTATTTAGAACAAAATATGACTCTATATGAATGCCTCCGGCGGTGTACCGGGATGTGCAATGATCTAGCATAGCAATGACATCAAAAAACGGACAAGCCATGAAAACATCATGCTAGCTATCTTACGATCATGCAAAGCAATATGACAATGATGGTGCATGTCATAACAAATGGAACGATGGAAGTTGTATGGCAATATATCTCGGTATGGCTATGGAAATGTCATAATAGGTAGGTATGGTGGCTGTTTTGAGGAAGGGTATATGGTGGGTGTAATGCAGTGGCGAAAGTTGCACGGTACTAGAGAGGCTAGCAATGGTGGAAGGGTGAGAGTGCGTATAATACATGGACTCAACATTAGTCATAAAGAACTCACATACTTATTGCAAAAATCTTTTAGTCATCGAAACAAGGTACTACAAGCATGCTCCTAGGGGAAGGGTTGGTAGGAGTTAACCATCGCGCGATCCCGACCTCCACATAAAGGATGACAATCAATAAATAAATCATGCTCCGACCTCGTCACATAACGGTTCACCATACGTGCATGCTACGGGAATCACAAACCTTAACACAAGTATTTCTATGAATACACAATTACTCACTAGCATGACTCTAATATCACATCTTCATGTTGCAAAACTATTGCAAGGAATCAAACATATCATATTGAGTGATCTACAAGTTTTATGTAGGATTTTATGACTAACCATGTGTATGACCAACTCCTGTTAACTCTCTAAATAGGTATAGGTGAAGCATGAGAGTTTAATTCTTTCTACAAAAGATATGCCCCGCTCTAACAAATATAAGTGAAGCAAAAGAGCATTTTACAAATGGCAGTTTTCTATGTGTAGGGAAACAGGCAATCCAAACTTCAAATGATATAAGTGAAGCACATGAAGCATTCTATAAAGCCCTACTCAAAAGATATAAGTGAAGTGCAAAGAGCATTCTATAAATCAACCAAGGACTATCTCATACGAGCATGGTGCATAAACTAAAAAGGAAAAATAAACACAAAAGATGCTCCAAGCATATGCACATATCACGTGACGAATAAAAATATAGCTTCGAGTAAAATTACCGATAGATTGTAGACGAAAGAGGGGATGCCTTCCGGGCCATCCCCAAGCTTAGACGCTTGAGTCTTCCTTGAATATTACCTTGGGGTGCCTCGGGCATCCCCAAGCTTAGGCTCTTGCCTCTCCTTATTCCTTCATCCATCGTGGTCTCACCCAAAACTTGAAAACTTCAATCACACAAAACTCAACAAGACCTTCGTGAGATCCGTTAGTATAATTGTAGCGACCCGACTCAAGACGAGTCAAGCCTCTGTGTATCTGTGCCATCCCAGGATCAGTATGCTGGCACACACAGTACATCAATGTATATATCAAAGTGCAATCACATGTAAAAAGCGTAAAACTGATATATACCTTAAATATTTCAGCGGAAGTAGTCAAGGGAGTGGAGTCCCAATAAACACCAACGGCAAGTTGAGTGTAGACCGTAACCCTGAATCGTACTCTTACTCGTCAAAGAAAAATATCTGCAACATAAGACGTTGCAGCCGTGTAGGTCAGCATATTGAATATGCCGGCAAGTCACATATGAGAGGGGGTAAAATAATAATCAACTATCTCTACATGCATATATGGCAGGTGGGGCTATAAGTTTTTAGCGAAAAGCAAGTTTTCTCCTACATCAAGAGGGGCTAAAAGCAAAATGTTACTACAAAGGTTGGTTGTTAACGAGATGGTTCCGCCAACCAGTTCTCGTACCCGAGTTGCCAATAATTACCCTCATCAAATATATATAATGGTGATGAGAAATCCAGATAACTTCAGTTCCTTTGGCTCAAGTTGTCCATGACCGTGGACATGGCTAATCGATTAGGTTTGAGTACTCTGTAGAGTTTTGCACACGTTCCCCACAAGATTTGATCGCCTCCGTGTATGTCCTTGCACTTCAGGGTGTTCGAAGACCGGATGATCAAAACATGGTCTTTCAACGGGTCCCTATGAATCCCTGTCGGTGCCCATCCAATCCTACCGTTCTTCTACATCTGCTAGCACCCCCTATCCAGAGTCGCCGCGTTGTCCAACCAAGCCAGAGCCCATAATGACTTGTGGCTGTGCAGGTAAGCCTTGGGTCTTGAAAATATTCGTCCGTCTCTTTGAGCCTGGGTGAAGCTTTCCGCAGGATGTCATGGCCTCTCCAGCATCCCGGGTCATCCACTGGGTTCTCCAGGGGGCCGATCAACTGTCCTTCACCCAGAGTTGCATTGCGTCCGAGGTCTTGAAAATCTTGTCTTAACCGGTCTTGATTATTTAATCAACCTCGCATCACTCGTGTTATGCACTCAACCGAAATCCCGTCTACTCAAGCATAGCAATATGAAATTTGTCGTCTCGGGGCCAAGTATCGGGGTTGTTGTGTGCCTACCACATGATACTACAATCTATACTAAAATTTCCAAGTACCTAAGCAGCATGCAATTGGGCATAGGATGGTAGAACTACGATGCATAAAACATAGGTGATAGTATGATCAAAGTGACTTGCCTGGTGATGTTGACGAAGAAGAATTTCTCGAGAAAATAACTTGATAGACTACTCGTCGCTCTCCGATGAAATCTATATAACAAACATATCATTCACATAAGCACTCATACTAGCAATCATTCTAACAATCAAAACAAAAGAGAGAGCGAATAGGAATTCCGAAAGAAACTTCAAATAAGACTAGGGAGTCTTCTACTACGTCAAACACTAAATAGTTTTCGTCTAACAGAAAATAATAACAAGGAACTAAGATATAAATTTAACTAAGATAAAATAAAGTATTTTTCACAAAACTTTTTGAAAGTATTCCCAAACAGGATTTGAAACAGTGCAGAAACCAATTGCAAGTTACTAAGGAACTAGAATTGATTTCATGATAATAAATAAAAATAAAAATCAAAACTTGTTGCAAACCTACTGCTTAGCTAACAGAAACAAAACATAATATTTCTGAAATATAAAAGAAAATAATTTAAAAGTAACTAAAGAAAGTAAATTAGTCACCATCCTAAAAGAGGTGAAACAAAAATTGTTTCACAATAAACAGTGAGCTAAAATACTCAAACAAATCTGAAATTTTTTACCACTGATAAATAAGATCGCTAGTTATCAATAGCAAAAGGAATCAAATTAAAAGCTATTTTTAAACTCCTTGAATAGGCAAAACAAGGTTTAAACTAAATCTGATCTAACTCAAATTTTAAAATTTCAAACATAGACAAATTATATGTTTTTAAAAACTAAAGGAAATTTTTGAGCTACTTGAAAAAGAATCAACTCTATTGGACTTCGGGATCAAAAGCTATGGCCAAAACAAAATTGGAACTTTTCTGTTTTTGAACTAAATCTAAAAAAATAAAACAAATAGGGAATCCATGTGGCGGCTTCTGATTGGCTGATGGGTGTGCGTGGCTAAAAGTTAAGTGAATAAAAACCAGCGGTTTTTGTTTAAAAACCGAAAGGTTATCCTACTCTAATCTACACCGTGGGATCTAGATCTAAGGGCAGAACTACACAATAAAAAAAACAGGACAAGTAAAAGAAAAAAAGAAGGAGGAGAGGGGGCCTTACCGTGATGAACGCAGCAGTGGCTGGGGCCTTCTCCGGCGAGGGGGGGGCAACTCCGGCGGGGGTGGGGGTCACCGGCGAGGGGGGGGGGGTGGCAGGGGGCGGTTGAGGGGGGGGGGCGCGAGGCGAGGAGCTCCTGGCTTCCTGGTCGCTGGTTCCAGGGGGGAGGCGAAGGCTTGCAGGGCGACGGGGTGGGGTGGGGCGGCGGTGGAGGGGGGGCCGAAGGGGTGGGGCGGTGCGGCAGGGGTGGGGAGGGCTCGGCACGGGCGAGGGGAAGATGCAGGGGCGATGGGGAGGAGCTCCGGTGAGTTCTGTGGTGCCGACTCCGGCGAGGTGCAGGGGGGGAGGAGGTGGGGAGAGGCGGTGGTTTCAACGGGAATGGAACGAGGAGGCCATGGTGGTTCTTATAGAGGCGACGGGAGGTGCTAGGAGGGAAAGGATTTCGCGAATCCCGGAGGTGGGGATTCTTCTGTCCATGGAAGGAAAGTCTGTGTGACGTGAAGAAGAAACAGAGAAAGAAGATGATCTTCTGTTGGGCCAGTTTAGGAAAGTGTCTTAATGGGCCAGCCCTTATTTCCATTTAATAGAGATTTCTTTCCTATTTTTAAAACTAGGAAACTAAAACGATAAAAGGGAATTCAAATCAATTCGGAATAAAGAGTTTCTATATACTAAAATTATCAGAAAAATAAAATATAAATGATGGGCATTTTTCCACGGCAAAAATATAAACTTCAGAAAAAATTATTTTCACAAAATTGCCTAAAAGATTTATTTTCTTTTGCAAATAATTTTCAAATGACCCTCTAAGTTTTAGGGTTCAAATAACTTTAAAAATGCCCGTGGGTTTGAGGGTCATGTTCCTCCTCTCTTTTCTGTTTGACAGAATGTATTTCCCGGCATTTCTTGCACGAAGAAAACAAATAGAAATGCAAAAGAATTCAATGCAAATATCTCCGTTCAAATTCTTTATAGTTGAAGAAGTCATGTCATCTTCTCTCTTTGCTTTTAAAAGATTGAATTTGAATTCATCGGAGAAGGGGAAAGTCATTTTATTCCCTCTCATTCAAAAGTTTTGAAAAGTTTCAAATTTCACTCAAGTTTCAATCACTCAAGCAAACAAACAATCAATCTAATAATTATATTAACATTCCAAAAATTTATAATTTTGGGATGTTACAAACTACCACACTTAAAATGAATCTCGTCCTCGAGATTCGAAGAGGCTAGAAAGAGAGGTTAGGGATCGGGGGTCTTCTAACAAATCCAATCTCCGGCAAGGTGGGATGCTACCACACTTAAAATGAGAGATACTGGTCCCTCAAAATGCTTTAACGATCCTCCTGGTTTTGGCAACTGACATCGCACAGTCTTCATATTAAATCCTTTGGTGATGATCTCCCGTTGATATAAGCTTCTTCCGTCACTGGGTCTTCTTAACTGACAGTCTCGTGGTCAATTCTAAATAACATATCGATGGTTCTCATGGTGGTCTACCATTTGTGGTTATCCTGCACAGAGAGGGGTCTTGGTTTCATCCTTACCGTAAAATTTCCTACGTGTGACAACATGTGCCATGTACATGGGGCTTTCATTATACCATTCTAAGGCTTAAACAAAAGCTTCAAAGAACGTCGTCTCTCTATATGGGTAAGTCTCTCAGATTTACCATTCCGAATAGCAAGATAAATGATAAGAGTAAGTTGTCATGGTGATCAATCCATTTCGCACCCAAATCATTTCTCTGTATAAGGTTTTAGCGAATCTCGCATTCTAACACTTGGGCATCCTCACAAGCATTGCAGAATTTATCTTGTCCACGAACGAAGTTCGGATAATCCATTGGTTCTGCAAGCTGAACAAAACATCTATCGTATCTTCACAACTCTCTGGCTTTCGTATGTTCCTAAGAAAACGTTTGCTGATCCATCATAGCTTCTTCCATAATTCATATTCATTTCATAATCAATCCTTTATTACATCCTTAATTTCTTCTCAAAAACTCCAATTCAAAAGTACTCTATTACAATGCTGTCATCCACATTGTTCGGTATGGTCAAGCATTTCTGCCAACTTTATTCATTCATCTCTCTTGGAGGTACTTTAGTTCCACTCGAAATTTCCAATGTGCTCCTTGAAATCATCCATCTTTTGCTTCATCATGGTGGTCATGAGTTTCATCTCCATCATCTCCGCATGCACTTCACTCAGGTATTCTTGGGTATGACAGAGTCTTGCTTCAAGTATTTCTCCAATCTGACGTATGGCTTCCATGGCAGCTTCACGAACAGCATCAAAGAAGGTTGCTCGGGGTACACGTGAAATGAAAAAGTATTGCCCCATAGTCTTTGGACAAACTCCTTTCACATGGTGGAGGTGTACTTCCATGTACCAAAGTTCCACTCCATTTTCCACAAATGGGTAGCCTTTGTAGACTGCATCTCCTTCCAGGTGAATGTGCTTCATCATGTCCTTCAGGATTTTTGGGTAATCATGATCACTGGTCAGGGTCATGATCGTTTCTGGGCCCTTGAGGAATGACTCGTAGAGAGTTGTCATCTGTAGGTGTCAGTAAATAGGTACTTAGAGGAATGTATGTGTCTCCTTGGTAATCATGGTACATTCCTACTGACTGGATCCTGTGGGGTTTACCGATTACTACCATACTTAAATGAATTATACTCATGCCTGCATAGACCATATTTTCTCTTATCCTCATAAATGTTCAGAGATCTTTGCTCGTAGAAAAACAACGCACACAGTTTCAACATAGGCAATCATGAGACAATAAATTCCATTTATTCATGATGTTATTACAATCTCAGGGACTTCTGTTATAAAAATTTCACTCCATGATCTTATGAAAAACAGGAGTGCTTCGGATTACACTTACTGCCACGGTCAAAATTTAACTACTCCATTCTAGCTTTCTTCCTTTGTGGACAATCGCTGGCAAAATGTCCCGCTTCCTTGCAACAAAAACAAATGATTTCTGACAAGTCTCGAGGCTTCTTAGCTTCTGCTTTTGCTCCTTGAATTCCCGGCTTCCTTCCTGAGCACATGTATTTGTGGTGGCCAAATTTCATACACTTGTAACATCTGACATGACTCAGGTCTATGTCTGCAGAGATTTGGCTCTTCCGAGGGTACTTTTTCTTCTTTTCGGACTCCTTTATTTTGGCCAGTTCTTCTATTTCAAGTGGATCAAACTCCACTTCTTCCGTCGGGAAGTTTCCCAGATACTCTTGGCTTCTCTTCGTGCAGTCCTGTGAATAGTGTCCTTCTTCTCCACATGAGTAGCATGAATTGGAGAAAAATCTGGTCAGACCTTGTCCATCAGGGTCTTCAATATTTTCGTTCATCACAGGTTCTTCTAGAATCTTCTTCTTGAGGGTTTCCTTCACTGCATCTTTCTGCTGCTTGACAACTCGTTGCACCTTGGGGTAAATGTGACACTGAGCTGGGTAGTGGGTGGTTCCTTCACAAAGGAAACAAGTCACCTGACTGCTTGGGCACTCCTCAGCTGGGTGCTTTTCTTCATAGTGAGTGCATCCATCCTTGTGTTCTTCCTGGGTGTGTCCTATTTCTCCACAGATCCTGCATGCACAAGTCTTCTCCTTCGGATTATCATAGCACTTCCGAATGAGACGGGATCTTAACAGAGTGTTCTTGAATTCGTCCCAACTTTCTGCTCCACTAAATCCTTGTATGGCATGGTGCATTTTCCACCAGATAGCAGCACTTTGGGTAAAGTACTGGAGAGTGTGTTCCACTTCATACTTCCTTGAGATCAAGTTGCTCCCGAAGTGGTTCTCCATGTTCTGAATCCATATCTCAGCTTCCAGCTGGGTCATTGGTCCAGAGACTACAAGTCCAGCTTCATACTCCATCTGGTAGGGTTGAGGTTTTGGGGATGAGACGGGTAAGAGAGGGAGGGAGATACACACAATGTTTTTGAGAATAGGTTTTATTTGTGGCCATTGGAAAACACACACCAATGACGGCTCACAAATCATCGCATCTAACGTGGGTATACAACAGGGGTTTGGACTTCTAATGGTCATATAAATATTCGAACGGTTCAGGGTCTTTGAATGCTTCGGGTCTTGAGAGTCTTCAATTTGTGTAGCTTCAACTCCATGATGAAATCCTCGTTACTTTGAAGTGGGAGTCAGTTGATCCTTCACGAGGTCAAAGGGGTAAGGGTATTGGGTAACTATTTGAGGCGAGAGAGAACATTTGATGAAGTCAGAAGAGATGAGAGGTAAAGAATGTTCTTGGAAATAAAATTTTAGAGAGATCCTTTCCTAAGAGATTTCCAGTTTCTAGGGTCACGTCCTACAGTCAACATGTGCTCTGATACCATTTCTGTAGCGACCCGACTCAAGATGAGTCAAGCCTTTGTGTATCTGTGCCATCCCTGGATCAGTATGCTGGCACACACAGTACATCAATGTATATATCAAAGTGCAATCACATGTAAATAGCGTAAAACTGATATATACCTTAAATATTTCAGCGGAAGCAGTCAAGGGAGTGGAGTCCCAATAAACACCAACGGCAAGTTGAGTGTAGACCGTAACCCTGAATCATACTCTTACTCGTCGAAGAAAAATATCTGCAACATAAGGCGTTGCAACCGTGTAGGTCAGCATATTGAATATGCCGGCAAGACACATATGAGAGGGGGTAAAATAATAATCAACTATCTCTACATGCATATATGGCAGGTGGGGCTATAAGTTTTTAGCGAAAAGCAAGTTTTCTCCTACATCAAGAGGGGCTAAAAGCAAAATGTTACTACAAAGGTTGGTTCTTAACGAGATGGTTCCGCCAATCAGTTCTCGTACCCGAGTTGTCAATAATTACCCTCATCAAATATATATAATGGTGATGAGAAATCCAGATAACTTCAGTTCCTTTGGCTCAAGTTGTCCATGACCGTGGACACGGCTAATCGATTAGGTTTGAGTACTCTGCAGAGTTTTGCACGCGTTCCCCACAAGATTTGATCGCCTCCGTGTATGTCCTCGCACTTCAGGGTGTTTGAAGACCGGATGATCAAAACATGGTCTTTCAACCGGTCCCTCTGAATCCCTGTCGGTGCCCATCCAATCCTACCGTTCTTCTACATCTGCTAGCACCGCCTGTCCAGAGTCGCCGCGTTGTCGAACCAAGCCAGAGCCCATAATGACTTGTGGCTGTGCAGGTAAGCCTTGGGTCTTGAAAATATCCGTCCGTCTCTTTGAGCCTGGGTGAAGCTTTCCGCAGGATGTCATGGCCTCTCCAGCATCCCAGGTCATCCACTAGGTTCTCCAGGGAGCCGATCAACCGTCCTTCACCCAGAGTTGCATTGTGTCCGAGGTCTTGAAAATCTTGTCTTAACCGGTCTTGATTATTTAATCAACCTCGCATCACTCGTGTTTTGCACTCAACCGAAATCCCGTCTACTCAAGCATAGCAATATGAAATTTGTCGTCCCGGGGCCAAGTATTGGGGTTGTTGTGTGCCTACCACATGATACTACAATCTATACTAAAATTTCCAAGTACCTAAGCAGCATGCAATTGGGCATAGGATGGTAGAACTACGATGCATAAAACATAGGTGATAGTATGATCAAAGTGACTTGCCTGGTGATGTTGACGAAGAAGAATTTCTCGAGAAAATAACTTGATAGACTACTCGTCACTCTCCGATGAAATCTATATCACAAACATATCATTCACATAAGCACTCATACTAGCAATCATTCTAACAATCAAAACAAAAGAGAGAGCGAATAGGAATTCCGAAAGAAACTTCAAATAAGACTAGGGAGTCTTCTACTACGTCAAACACTAAATAGTTTTCGTCTAACAGAAAATAATAACAAGGAACTAAGATATAAATTTAACTAAGATAAAATAAAGTATTTTTCACAAAACTTTTTGAAAGTATTCCCAAACGGGATTTGAAACAGTGGAGAAACCAATTGCAAGTTACTAAGGAACTAGAATTGATTTCATGATAATAAATAAAAATAAAAATCAAAACTTGTTGCAAACCTACTGCTTAACTAACAGAAACAAAACATAATATTTCTGAAATATAAAAGAAAATAATTTAAAAGTAACTAAAGAAAGTAAATTAGTCACCATCCTAAAAGAGGTGAAACAGAAATTGTTTCACAAGAAACAGTCAGCTAAAATACTCAAACAAATCTGAAATTTTTTACCACTGATAAATAAGGTCGCTAGTTATCAATAGCAAAAGGAATAAAATTAAAAGCTATTTTTAAACTCCTTGAATAGGCAAAACAAGGTTTAAACTAAATCTGATCTAACTCAAATTTGAAAATTTCAAATATAGACAAATTATATGTTTTTAACAACTACAGGGAATTTGTGAGCTACTGGAAAAAGAATCAACTCTATTGGACTTCGGGATCAAAAGCTATGGCCAAAACAAAATTGGAATTTTTCTGTTTTTTGAACTAAATCTAAAAAAATAAAACAAATAGGGAATCCATTTGGCGGCTTCTGATTGGCTGATGGGTGTGCGTGGCATAGGCTAAACAGTGAAGGGCCGAAGTATAAGAAAAAGTTCTCTGGCTAAAAGTTAAGTGAATAAAAACCAACGGTTTTTGTTTAAAAACCGAAAGGTTATCCTACTCTAATCTACACAGTGGGATCTAAATCTAAGGGCAGAACTACACAATAAAAAAAACAGGACAAGTAAAAGAAAAAAAAGGAGGAGACCGGGCCTTACCGTGATGAACGCAGCAGTGGCTGGGGCCTTCTCCGGTGAGGGGGGGGGCAACTCCGGCGAGGGTGGGGGTCGCCGGCGGGGGGTGGGGGGTGGGATGGCAGGGGGGCGGTGGAGGGGGGGCGAGGCGAGGAGCTCCTGGCTTCCTGGTCGCTGGTTCCAGGGGGGAGGCGAAGGCTTGCAGGGCGATGGGGTGGGGTGGGGCGGCGCTGGAGGGGGGGCCAAGGGGTGGGGCGGTGCGGCAGGGGTGGGGAGGGCTCGGCTGGGGCGAGGGGAAGATGCAGGGGCGATGGGGAGGAGCTCCGGTGAGTTCTCTGGTGCTGACTCCGGCGAGGTGCAGGGGGGAGGAGGTGGGGAGAGGCGGTGGTTTCAACGGGAATGGAACGAGGAGGCCATGGGGGTTCTTATAGAGGCGACGGGAGGTGCTAGGAGGGAAAGGATTTCGCGAATCCCGGAGGTGGGGATTCTTCTGTCCATGGAAGGAAAGTCTGTGTGACGTGAAGAAGAAACAGAGGAAGAAGATGATCTTCTGTTGGGCCAGTTTAGGAAAGTGTCTTAATGGGCCAGCCCTTATGTCCATTTAATAGAGATTTCTTTCCTATTTTTAAAACTAGGAAACTAAAACGATAAAAGGGAATTCAAATCAATTCGGAATAAAGAGTTTCTATATACTAAAATTATCAGAAAAATAAAATATAAATGATGGGCATTTTTCCACGGCAAAAATAAAAACTTCAGAAAAAATTATTTTCACAAAATTGCCTAAAAGGTTTATTTTCTTTTGCAAATAATTTTCAAATGACCCTCTAAGTTTTAGGGTTCAAATAACTTTAAAAATGCCCGTGGGTTTGAGGGTCATGTTCCTCCTCTCTTTTCTGTTTGACAGAATGTATTTCCCGGCATTTCTTGCACGATGAAAACAAATATAAATGCAAAAGAATTCAATGCAAATATCTCCGTTCAAATTTTTTATAGTTGAAGAAGTCATGTCATCTTCTCTCTTTGCTTTTAAAAGATTGAATTTGAATTCACGGGAGAAGGGGAAAGGCATTTTATTCCCTCTCATTCAAAAGTTTTGAAAAGTTTCAAATTTCACTCAAGTTTCAATCACTCAAGCAAACAAACAATCAATCTAATAATTATATTAACATTCCAAAAATTTATAATTTTGGGATGTTACAATAATAAAGTAAATCAACACATTAAGTACTGTTGTGAACTCATTCCAATTCATATTATCATTATATCTACTGTAATCCAACTTCACCATGGTTCATACCCCCCCCCCCCCCCCGATACTACCCATAGATTCATCAAAATAAGAGAACAATGCATAGAAAACAGAATCTGTCAAAAACAGGACAGTCTGTAGTAATCCGAACATTTACCATACTTCTGATACTCCAAAAATTCTGAAACATTATGACAATTAGCGAAATTTTCATATCAATCAGCATAAAAAAGAATCAACTCAAAATCTCTTTCTCGATAGTAATTACAAATAATTTCGTGAGCACAAAGTTTCTGTCTTTTTCAGCATGATCAAACAACTATCACCCAAACTAATCATAAAGGCTTTACTTGGCACATTATTTTTATAATACAATGGAATTGTACAAAGGGATAATTAGTTTTGCGAGAAACTTCCATGAAAAAATCTACATTGTTTCCATGAGCATGAACACAAGTGTTCAAGGTCGACCCTTACTTCCGCAATGCATCACCTTTCAATCGCTTCTCTTTTTGAAAATGTTTTAAGTTCCCCTCTAATTTTTTTGTTTTTAAACTATATAAAAGCACTCAACAGAAATAAATGACTCTCTAAAACTTCCGGGTTGTTTCCCAGGCAGCGCTTTCTTTAAAGCCATTAAGCTAGGCATAAAGTGCTCAAGTAATGGATCCACCCGGATCCCAAGGTATATCAAAGCCAATTTTAATTAACAATGATTTGCGAGCACAAGGTAACAAATATTATGCAATGACGAAGTCTAACTCTCTTCCTATGCATTGGCATGTCATAAAAGAACAATTCATGCACATCAAGTAAAGGCCAATACATAGCATAAGCAGTTTCTTGCAATTTTATCGTATTGGAAACATAGAGAGGTGGAGATGTAGTTCCTCTCTCATAATAATTGCAAGTAGGAGCAGCAAGAACATGCATATTATATTCACCAAAATCATCATGTGTGATAGTAGAAGGCAACCCATCTAAATAATCCCTAAGAAGAGCAAACTTCTTCGATATAGTGTAGTTGGGAGAGTTCAAAAACATAATAGGACTATCATAAGTGGGTGCGATAGCAACAATTTCATGTTTAACATAAGGAACTATAGCAGGTTCATCTTCATAAGCATCATTCATATTGGCATCATGGCCACAAGCATAGCAAGCATCAAGTTCATCAAAAAGGGATATTTCAAACGGATCCAAGGGATCATAGCAATCAACATAGCATTCATCCTTCTGTAAGAACGAAGGTAAATTAAACAATGTATGAGTTGAAGGGTTACTCTCATTAGAAGGTGGCCACGGGTAGCTAGTCCTCTCTTCCTCCTTTTGTTCTTCGCTCTCCTCGTCATCTTTTTCATCTAATGAGCTCACAGTTTCAGCATTTTCTTCTTCCATAGGTTCCTGCAAAATATTAGTCTCGTCTTGGGCAGTGAAGAATTTCTGCATAAATCGCTCAACATGGGCATTATATTCATAATTAGTATAACAATAACGAAGCATAACAAAATTTTCAGATCGGTAAGCAGCATCATCATTATCATCACACCTTTTAAACAGAGCTTCAATTTCATAAGCACCCATAAAAGCAACAAATTGTTCTATTTGTTCCACATCATAGTAATCATATATACCATTAGCATAAGAAGCCAAGGTTGCATTAGCATTAAATTTACAAGAAAAGGGAAGGTGTTTAGCCTTCATCCTAGAGCAACAAGTAATATCATATCTCGAGCATAGCTCCCAAGCATACCATTTCAACATATGAATTTGATCCCATAATAGTTTCCCTTTTTGAGTCAAGAAATTATCCCTAAATTACTCATGTTGATCCAACGTGTATCCCATTATATAATTTAATGGGGTTTTCTCAGGATTATTGAAGAAGTGCATAATATTTTCCACATAACGAGCATCGATGGTTTTAGGAGGTTCCCCATCTCCATGAGTAGCAAGTACACCTAATTTTTTTGGTATTTCGTGTTCCATATCCGTAACTAAAGATAGAGAACAACTCAGAACAGCAAATAAATCTACTTAGTGATAAAGCAAACAAGCACACACGAGGATATTCACCCCACGCTATTGCTCCCCGGCAACGGCGCCAGAAAAAGGTCTTGATAACCCACAAGTATAGGGGATCAATTGTAGCCTTTCTCGATAAGTAAGAGTGTCGAACCCAACGAGGAGCTAAAGGTAGGACAAATATTCCCTCAAGTTCTATCGACAACCGATACAACTCTACGCACACTTTACGTTCGCTTTACCTAGAACAAGTATGAAACTAGAAGTACTTAGTAGGTGGGATAGGATAGGCTTTGAAGAAAAGTAAAGAACACGAAAATAAAAACTAGGGGCAGGTTAGATAAAGAAACAATTACGTTAGTTCAACGAGTGTGGAAAAGTGGTGGTAGGAGTTGTGGAATTGTCCCTAAGCAATTGACTACGTTACTAGACCGATAGCAAGTTTTATGTGGGAGAGGCCACTGCTAGCATGTCATCCCTTACTTGGAATTATATGCACTTATGATTGGAACTATTAGCAAGCATCCAAAACTACTAACGTTCATTAAGGTAAAACCCAACCATAGGAATAAGATATATTGGTCCCCCTTCAATCCCATATGCATCAATTTTTATGCTAGGCTGAAGATTCTGTCACCCTTGCCCTCCAATACATAGTCCTATCAACATACTAATAACCCTATGGTGTGATCCACGCGCGCGCTCATATGATGCGAACCAAAGGACAACAACGTAACCACAACCAAATTAAACCAATCATAGCAATTCATCAATCACCGATAGGACAACAAAAATCTACTCGGACATCATAGGATGGCAACACATCATTGGATAATAATATGAAGCATAAAGAACCATGTTCAAGTAGAGGGTACAGCGGGTTGCGGGAGAGTGGACCGCTGAATATAGATGGGGGAAGGTGATGAACGTGTTGGTGAAGATGACAGAGGTGTTGCTGTAGATCGTCGTCACACGATGATGTCCCGGGCGGCGTTCCGGCGCCGCCAGGAGAGAGGGGGAGAGAGCCCCCCTTCTTCTTCTTCTTCTTGCTTGACCTCCTCCCTAGATGGGAGAAGTGGTTCCCCTCTGGTCCATGGTCTCCATAGCGGCGGAGGGGCGAGAGCCCCTCCGAGATTGGATCTCTCTCTCTATGTCCTTCTATTTCTGCGCTCCCAGATTTTGCCTTTCACCGTTTCTTAAATTCCCGGAGATCCGTAACTCTGATTGGGCTGAAATTTTAACACGATTTTCTTCCGGATATTTTCTTTATTGCGGGTAAAGAAGGACCCCAACCTCCATAGGGATTGGTCACAAGCCTGCCAGGTGCGGCCCCACCCCCACGCCGCGGCTAGGGGGCTTATGACCCCTCGGGCATCGTTTCGCGTTGATTCTTCTTCCCAAAAAACATAAATATTCCCAAAAAATCCCCGTAGGTTTTTTATTGCGTTTGGTATGGATAATCTGCAAAACAAAAGAAACAAGCAACAAACAGGAACTGGCACTGGGCACTGGATCAATATGTTAGTCCCAAAAATAGTATAAAAAGTTGCTAAAAGTATATGAAAGTTGTAAAATATTGGCATGAAACAATCAAAAATTATAGATACGATGGAGACATATCAGTATCTAAACCAACAAAAAAGCAACATCACTAACAAAAGGAGGCACCGCCCAAATCCATTTCACGCCCGAAGGGCCTATCCCTGCTTCTATGCATGCTTCAAAAGCAAGGAGGAGATAGCTAGCGATGGAGATCCCAGAGGAGGGTCGCCGCCGCTGGCACCCGGCACCCGGACGCTCACACTCAGTCCGTGTCCTCCTCCCTCATAGGTGCTGCAGGAGCACACGGGCGGCACAGCGCCTGGGGGCTCCTCCCTGAGGCTCGGGCTCGGCGACGAGGTGGCTCGTCATAGCTGTTGTCGCTCGGGCTCCTTCCGGAGGAGGAATCGCCATCACTGGCGGATCGGCGTCCGCCATCGGAGACGGGCTCGTCTACTGAACCTCCATGGTCGGCGTCCTCCGGGCAGCAACCCAGGCGATCTCCCTTGACCCCGAAGATCTTGACGAAGAACGTCGCCTCGCCGTCGTACTTGAAGAGGAGGTAGCGACTTCCCTTCAACCCTCGGGCGCGGGCGAAGGTCTGCCACTAACGGTTCAGATACACGTAACCGTCGGGGGTGACCTCAACCTCCACCTAGGATGCCCCGCCGCCGCAGCCGTCGGCCTGGAACCAGAGGCCCCGAGGCCTGTCGGCCGGCAGTGTCGTCGCGAACAATTTCGGAAGCTGGAGCCAAGCGATTTCGAACCTCTACACCCACGTCATGAACTCCATCGTCGTATCGGTCGAGTGGAGCCGCGGGCGAGGCGGCCGGGTGGCCATCACCGACCTCCCACTACGGCCGCTGCGGGCACCCGCTCCAGTCGACGCCATGCCATTGCCACCGATGGAGTTCCCCGAGCGGGCGGAACCACGACCGCGCCCGCCGGAGGCCGCTGACGGCCTCGCCACATACTTCCGGGGGTGGCCTTGCCTCCTCTTGGCAGGTGGGGCAGCATGACCTTCGCCAAGGGCCTTCCCCTTGTCGGTGGAAGAGAATCTCCTCATCGGTGCCATGCCGAGGGAACGAAGGGCTCAAGGTGGGAAACAAAGAAGACTGGGCGACACAGGCCTTATCACCCTTGCCGAATTGAATAGGCGGCCCAAAGCGGCCTGGCGTCCCCACACGTCCCCAGGACCGTGCAATTCGCAAGGGGACGAGCCCGCATGGCGGGCGCACACGCGCCGCTGACATGTCTCCATCGTATCTACTTTTCCAAACTCTTTTGCGCTTGTTTTGGACTCTAATTTGCATGATTTGAATGGAACTAACCCGGACTACCGTTGTTTTCAGCAGAATTGCCATGGTGTTGTTTTTTGCGTAGAAATAAAATTTCTTGGAATGACCTGGAAATTTACGAGGATTTTTAGTGGAATAAATAAAAAATACTGGCGCAAGAATCAATCGGAGGCGTGGAGCGCGGAGCCCACAAGCCCACGAGGCGCCCCCCTGGCGGCGCCTAGCGGGCTTGTGGGGCCCTCGGGGCTCCGCCGCCTCCAACTCGAGCTCTATTTAGTCCTTTTTGTCCGGAAAAAATCAAGGAGAAGAATTCATTGCGTTTTACGATACGAAGGCGCCGCCACCACCTATTCTTCCTCTCCAGGGCAGATCTGGAATCCGTCCTGGGCCCGGAGAGGGGAGATCGTCGCCATCGTCATCACCAACCTTCCTTCATCGGCAATTCCATGATGATCTTCACCGTTCGTGAGTAATCTCATCATAGGCTTGCTGGACGGTGATGGGTTGGATGAGATCTATCATGTAATCGAGTTAGTTTTGATGGGGATTGATCCCTAGTATCCACTATGTTCTGAGAATGATGTTGCTACTACTTTGCCATGCTTAATGCTTGTCACTAGGGCCCGAGTGCCATGATTTCAGATATGAACCTATTATGTTCTCGTCAATATATGTGTGTTCTTGATCCTATCTTGCAAGTTGTAGTCACCTACTATGTGTTATGACCCGGCAACTCCGAAGTGACGATAGCCAGAACCACTCCTGGAGATGACCATAGTATGAGGAGTTCATGTATTCACTAAGTGCTAATGCTTTGTTCTGGTTCTTTATTAAAAGGAGAACCTTAATATCCCGTAGTTTCCATTAGGACCCTGCTGCCACGGGAGGGATGGACAATAGATGTTATACAAGTTCTTTTCCCTAAGCACGTATGACTATATACGAAATGCATGCCTACATTACATTGACGAACTGGAGCTAGTTACATATCTCCCCATGTTATAATTGTTGCATGATGAATGTCATCCGCAATAATTATCCATCACCGATCCAATGCCTATGAGTTTTTCCTACTCGTCCTTGCTACGTTACCTTGCTGCTAGTGTTGTCACTGCTGATACGGTTACTGCTACTGCTGTCACTATTGCTAATGTTACCGTTGCAACTGTTGCTATCACACTACTTTGCAACTGATACTTTGTTGCAGATACTAAGTCTTTCAGGTGTGGTTGAATTGACAACTCAACTGCTAATACTTGAGAATATTCTTTGGCTTCCCCTTGCGTCGAATCAACAAATTTGGGTTGAATACTCTACCCTCGAAAACTGTTGTGATCCCCTATACTTGTTGGATATCAAGACTATTTTCTGGCGCCGTTGCCGGGGAAGGATATCTCTATTCTCTGATTAACTTGGGATTTACGTCTGTTGATCACTATGAGGAATCCGAGAGATCCAAAAACTAGAGTCTTGCCCTCAACTACGAGGACAGGTAAGGAACTGCCATCTAGCTGTGCACTTGATTCACCTTCAGTTATGAGTAAGTCTGCGACAACACCTCCTGCTAGAAATTTTGATGTGTCGCATGTGCTTGATGATGCTACTTCTGCTATCCATGATGCTTGTGATGATGCTTTGCTTGATACTTCTTTGCCACTAGGTGCATTCCTTGATGCACAAATTGCTAGAGTTGCTGCTGAATGTGATGATACTTCTGAAACTGCAGAGATTATCGAAGTAGAACCTGCTATTTCACCTATTAGAACTAGCTCTCCAAGATATGAATTGCCTGATATACCTGAGGGTTATGTTATGGAGGGAGAGATAGCTGAGGACTTTCTTGCTTGTAAGGATAGCTATGATCTTGAGAAATTACTGCGCAAGTGTAAAGTAACATCTTTGAACGCTAGGATGAAATACCTTTGTGACCGATAAGGATTATGAATTCTCTGTCGACCCTGAGTTAATCACTTTGGTAGAATCTGATCCTTTTCATGGTTATGAGTCTGAAACGGTTGTAGCACATCTTACTAAGCTGCACAATATAGCCACCATATTCACGAGTGAGGAAAAGATCCGTCACTACTATATCCTTAAACTGTTTCCTTTCTCGCTAAAGGATGATGCTAAGACTTGGTTCACTTCTCTTGCTCCTGGTTGTGTGCGTAGTCCCGAGGATATTATCTACTACTTCTCTAAAAAATATTTTACTGCCCATAAAAAACAAGCTGCCTTGTGATACGTCCATTTTGCATGATGTTTTCATGTTGCTATTTATCGCTTTTTGGGCTGTTATTTCACTTCATGGTACAATACTTATGCCTTTTCTCTCTTATTTTGCAAGGTTTACATGAAGAGGGAGAATGCCGGCAGCTCGAATTCTGGCCTGGAAGTGGAGCAAGTTTGAGATACCTATTCTGCGCAACTCCGAACATCGTGAAAATAAATGATGATTTTTTTCTGGATTTATAAAAAATACTAGGCCGAAGAAGTGCCAGAGGGGCGCCAGCAGGTGGCCACAAGCCTGCTAGGCGCGGCCACCCCCTGGCTGCGCCTAGGGGGCTTGTGGGCAGCTAGCTGGCCCTCTGGCTCCCCCCTTTTGCTACAAGAAGGGTTTCGTCCGGAAAAAAGTCAAGAGGAGGCTTTTCGGAGGATTCACCGCCGCCACGAGGCGGAACTTGAGCAGAACCAATCTAGAGCTCCGGCGGGACGATCCTATCGGGGAAACTTCCCTTCCGGAGGGGGAATCATCGCCATCGTCATTACCAACACTCCTCTCATCGGAGGGGACTCATCACCATCAACATCTTCATCAACACCATCTCATCTCCAAACCCTAGTTCATCACTTGTAACCAATCTCCGTCTCGCGACTTCGATTGGTACTTGTAAGGTTGCTAGTGGTGTTAATTACTCTTTGTAGTTGATGCTAGTTGGATTACTTGGCGGAAGAGTTTATGTTCAGATCCTTGATGCTACTCATTACCTCTCTGGTCATGAATATGATTATGCTTTGTGAGTAGTTACTTTTGTTCCTGAGGACATGGGATAAGTCATGCTAATAATAGTCATGTGAATTTGGTATTCATTCGATATTTTGATGTGTTGTATGTTGTTTTGCCTCTAGTGGTGTTATGTGAAAGTCGACTACATAACACTTCACCATTATTTGGGCCTAGAGGAAGGCATTGGGAAGTAGTAAGTAGATGATGGGTTGCTAGAGTGACAGAAGCTTAAACCCTAGTTTATGTGTTGCTTCGTAAGGGGCTGATTTGGATCCACTAGTTTAATGCTATGGTTAGACTTTGTCTTAATTCTTCTTTCGTAGTTGCGGATGCTTGCGAGAGGAGTTAATCATAAGTGGTATGCTTGTCCAAGTAAGGGCAGTACCCAAGCGCCGGTCCACCCACATATCAAACTATCAAAGTAACGAACGTGAATCATATGAACATGATGAAAACTAGCATGACAGAAATTCCCGTGTGTCCTCGGGGGCGTTTTTCCTCCTATAAGACTTTGTCCAGGCTTGTCCCTTGCTACAAAAGGGATTGGGCCACTTTGCTGCATTGTTGCTACTTTGGTTACTTGTTGCTTGCTATGAATCATCTCACCACACAACTACTTGTTACCGATAATTTCAGTGCTTGCACATATTAGCTTGCTGAAACCACTTGTCAGATCCTTCTGCTCCTCGTTGGGTTCGACACTCTTATTTATCAAAAGGACTACGATTGATCCCCTATACTTGTGGGTCATCACCTTGCAGGAAATATATAACTTTGTGCAAGTTGAAGAAGAGAGTCTCCCACAAGCTTGGGGGAGGCTTGTCCAGCTACTGAATGCTTTGCCTGATCACCCTCTTGAAAAGAATGAAATACTTGATATCTTCTATAATGTACTAACCGATGCTTCTAGGGACCACCTAGATAGTTGTGCCGGTTGTGTTTTCAGGGAATGAACTGTGGAACAAGCTGAGATTCTATTGAATAATATCTTGTGCAATGAGAATGCTTGGACTATTCCCGAACCACCTCCGAAGCAAACTCCGAAGAAAAGAGGTATTCTATTCCTCAGTCCTGAAGATATGCAAGAAGCTAAGAAATCTATGCGAGAGAAAGGCATTAAATCTGAAGATGTCAAAAATCTACCACCTATCGAAGAGATCGATGGTCTTGATAACCCGACACAGGTAGTAGATGTAAATTCTCTTCGTAGATTCAATGAGAGTGATATTCCTTTTGATAAACCTGCTAGCTTATGCCTAGATGAATTTGATAACTTTGTTGCCAAACAAAAAAGTTCCAATGATTATGTTAGCGGACAATTGGAACAGAATGCTCGTATGCTTAGTCAGTTAAGTTCTTGTGTGGATAGAAACGTCAATGATCTTAAACTTTTGAGTAAACATGGCTCTATGGTTACTACTCAAGTAGAACAAGTACTTAAAGCTCAAAATGACTTGCTCAATGAGTTGAATGACAATTCTGTTAGAATCGTCACTAGAGGCAGTAGAATGACCCATGAACCTTTGTATCCCGAGGGTCATCCTAAGAGAATTGAACAAGATTCTCAAGGAGTTAGCACTGATGCACCTAGTCATCCTAGAGTGAAAAAGAAAGATGATAGGAACTTGCACGCTAGCAACCCTGTTGCTGTTACACCTGAGAATCCAAATGATGTCTCTGTTTCTGATGCCGAAACACAATCTCGTGATGAACATGAGCCTAATGATAATATCCATAGTGGTGTTCATGATGATGCTCAACCTAGTAATGATAAGGATGTGGAGATTGAACCTAGTGTTGATATTGATAACCCACAACCTAAGAATAGGAGATACGATAAGAACGACTTCATTTCTAGGAAGCATGGTAAAGAAAGGGAACCATGGGTTCAGAAACCCATGCCCTTTCCTCCCAAATCATCCAAGAAAAAGGATGATGAGGATTTTGAGCGATTTGTTGAAATGATTAAACATGTCTTTCTGCAAATGCGTTTGACAGATATACTCAAAATGTCTCCTTATGCTAAGTACATGAAGGATATTGTGACTAATTAGAGGAGGATACCTGAGGTTGCGATTTCCACGATGCTTGCCAATTACACCTTCAAGGGTGGAACTCCTAAGAAACTAGGCGATCCCGGAGTGCCCACTATACCTTGCTCCATTAAAGGAAACTACGTTAGAACTGCTTTATGCGACCTTGGAGCCGGTGTTAGTGTTATGCCTCCTTCTCTTTATCATAGACTTGAATTGGACAAGTTGACACCCACTGAAATCTCTCTACAAATGGCCGACAAATCAACTTCTTTCCCTATCGGCATTTGCGAGGATGTGCATGTTGTGGTTGCTAACGTTACTATCTTAAAGTAATTTGTTATTCTGGATATTCCCGAGGATGATTTCATGGCGGTCATCCTTGGAAGACCCTTTTTAAACAGTACAGGGGCTGTTATTGATTGCAACAAAGGCAATGTCACTTTCCATGTCAATGGTAATGAGCATATGGTGCACTTTCCGAAGAAACAATATCGAGTACATTGCATCAATGCTATTGAAAAAACTTCATCGATTCTTATTGGGAGCTTCGAATGCCCTATACCTAATGTTAAGATGAAGTATGATTTTCTTGTTGGGGATATGCACATCCCCATTGAGGTAACCTAGTGACTATTCGAAAATTCTCCATTTTTACGCGATTCAAACAAAGTTTGTCAAGGATATTTAATCAACCTCATTAAAGGATTTCTTTTGATGACCATGAGATGGATGAATCTGATAGTCATAGCCCTCTGTTCCAAACCTTTACCTTCGGTTGCTTAGAAGAAAAATGATAGATTTAGCTTTAGTGTCTCCTCTTTCTGCTTTCTGCGTCCCGTAGAAAAGTGTCCCGAAAATAAAAGTTCCCCAAATACCCTGAAAATCAAGTATGATTTATTCTGGAATTTTTGGAAAATTCTGAGACGGAGAGCTAGTCAGGGGGATGCACCAGTGGGCCACAAGCCCAGGAGGCGCGGGCACCCCCCTTGTCCTGGTTTTGTCACGACAAATGTCCTCGTGAAAGGACTTAGAGATGGAGCCATCGCACCTTGGTGGCGACTTGAAGGGGGTGAGCGAAAGCGAGACTCAGATTTACCCAGGTTCAGCCCCTCGTGAGGAGGTAAAAGCCTACTCATGCTTTGTGTGGATTAATGGTGGTTTCGATTACAAGGAGGGCGTAACTCGCCTGACCTAGCTCTCGATTCTCTCTAACTCGCCTGACCTTTCCCTGGGACTCGCCTTTATATACAGGTCGAGGCCCTAGGGTTTACAAAGTCCTGCCATGCTACTATTTGTGGCTTTCCTTATCTCTAAGTCGCCGTGTCCTCCACGATCAGGAGCTTTCTTGGTCATCCATCATCCGCACGACCTCTTGAACCGCCATCCAGCTTTTGGGCCACGGGACGCGCGGTAAATGGTAAGTCGCCCCTTTGGTGACCCGGCCCACTTAGGGCGGCTTGCCCACAGGTAATATCCCCAACATTAGGCCCCAGATTGTCCTGAATTCATTCATGTCAATAAACCACCACCAATTTGGGGCAACTCTCACCATTTCTATCCTTCGACGAACGATACGTCGCCACCCGTTATAATTTGATCTGAGTCGTCGTGTAATCTTGGATGACATCACCTCACCCCCTTAGTTCCGGGGCTTTTAGCACTGCAACCATCAACGGATCTTTTGCTCATAATCACTTATCCCGAAAATCTAGGCGCCATCATCGCTGTCTCTGACTTGTCGCCTCGATCTCCGCCTTGATAGCCTCGATTTCCGTTCCTGCCCTTTAAATAACGAGAGGAGAAATGGGTGGAGGAAACCCCATCACCTACCTCCATCTCTTCCTCGTCTTCCTCGCGCTCTTCCTCTTCGAGCACCAGCGCCCCGGCGTCGTCACCGACTCCAGGAGCTCCTCCATCGAACGTGGTCTTCCGGGCGCCAAGAAGCACGAAGTACTGCGCTTTCATCCTTGGCTCCGATCCTCTTGTCCCAAGTACACACCTTCCCCCATTAGGGTTAGGCCGAGAACACCATGACCATTACTTCCTGCCAGCTAGGTTCCATGACACACCGAACACCGTGCTTTAGATCCATTTCATATTTTCGCAACAGACTTTTTAGGCAGTAGCAAACCACGGCCAATTTATCACGTCTTTTCGTTAGCTTAGACCTTCATGTCGTAGATCCAATGTTGTCGCTGCCTTATGTGCAGAACTCTCTACCATTATTTCGAGCAATATCCTTTTATTTTGATCCACTCGTAGATCCATAGTTTACTGTCTGTTTTTAGAAACATGTTTGCTCGTCTCTCGAGAATATCCCTAAGGAAAAAAGAACCCCTGAGAGTCGCCGTTTAGCTCCAGCTTCCATGGCGACTTAAGTTTATCACCATAGCCGTGACCCTTCCCTTTCAAATTTGAAGGGCGAGTTACCATACTTCAAAGATACTTCCATGAATCGCCCAAATAATGGGTTATGATGTATGTCACCCATTTGGCGGGTCACCAAATCCTTTTCGAACATGTCGTAGACCCGTACCGGCGAGTTAGAATACTTTCTCGTTGTTACTGAATCGCCTCGTTCCCCTTTCTTTTGTAGTCATGGCCATTACGAAGTGCGACTAGTTACCGACAAAAATCGATGATGCCACTCTCGAAAAGTTCGTTAAGGCGGGTCTTCTTGACAGTAAGGAAACCATCGGTTGGAGAACCGCCCCGGGCGAGTTGACTCCCAACCCCCCTGCAGGAGAAGTAGTCATCTTTACCGATTACCTTGAACGAGGTTTTAAACCACCCGGGTCAAAGTTTTTTTGAGACGTGCTGCATTTCCTTAATGTTCATCCTGAAGATCTGGGACCCAACTCCATCAGCAACTTGTGTCAGTTCCAGGTCTTTTGTGAGGTATATTTGCAGAGAGAGCCCATAGTTCCTTTATTTTGGAACTTCTTCCATTTGAATCGCCAGACCGTGTTTCCCAACGGTCCCAACCATGAGCTATGAGGAGTCAACATTCAAAGACGCCGCGAGCATGGATTTCCAACGGTCCTTCTGCCCAGCCATCCCAAGGGATGGGCCAAGTCATGGTTTTACTGCCGGGACACCACTCCACCTGGCGAAAACCCTCTTCCGGGCTTCAGAGCAGATCGACTGCTGATACGTCTTCGTCATATCTACTTTTCTGAACTCTTTTGCCCTTGTTTTGGACTCTAATTTGCACGATTTGAATGGAACTAACCCGGACTAACGCTGTTTTCAGCAGAATTGCCATGGTGTTGTTTTTGCGCAGAAATAAAAGTTCTCGGAATGACCTGAAAATTTACGGAGAATTTTTCTGGAATTTATGAAAAATATTGGTGCAAGAATCAGCGGAGGAAGTGGAGCTGTGAGCCCACAAGCCCACCAGGTGTGGGCCCCCCCTTGCAGCGCCTGGCAGGCTTGTGGGTTCCACAGCGATCCACCGCCTCCAAATCCAGCTCTATTTAGTCCGTTTCGCCCGGAAAAAAATCAAGGAGAAGAGTTCATGAGCATTTTACGATACGGAGGCGCCGCCACCGCCTATTCTCCATCTGGAGGGCAGATCTGGAGTCCGTTCTGGGCTCCGGAGAGGGGAGATCATCGCCATCATCATCAACAACCTTCCTTCATAGCCAATTCCATGATGCTCTTCACCGTTCGTGAGTAATCTCATCGTAGGCTTGCTGGACGGTGATGGGTTGGATGATATCTATCATGTAATCGAGTTAGTTTTGACGGGGATTGATCCCTAGTATCCACTACGTTCTGAGATTGATGTTGCTACTACTTTGCCATGCTTAATGCTTGTCACTAGGGCCCGAGTGCCATGATTTCAGATCTGAACCTATTATGTTGTCGCCAATATATGTGTGTTCTTGATCCTATCTTGCAAAGTTGTAGTCACCTACTATGTGTTATCACCCGGCAACCCCGGAGTGACAATAGCCGGAACCACTCCCGGAGATGACCATAGTATGAGGTGTTCATGTATTCACCAAGTGTTAATGCGTTGGTCCGGTTCTTTATTAAAAGGAGAACCTTAATATCCCGTAGTTTCCATTAGGACCCCGCTGCCACGGGAGGGATGGACAATAGATGTCATGCAAGTTCTTTTCCCTAAGCACGTATGACTACATACAGAATACATGCCTACACTACATTGACGAACTGGAGCTAGTAACATATCTCTCCGTGTTATAACGGTTGCATGATGAATAGCATCCGACATAATCATCCATTACCGATCCAATGCCTACGAGTTTTTCCTACTGGTCCTTGCTATGTTACTTTGCTGCTACTGCTGTCACTGCTGCTACTATTACTCTGTTGCTTATGCTGTTACTTTGCTGCAGATACTAAATATTTCAGGTGTGGTTGAATTGACAACTCAACTGCTAATACTTGAGAATATTCTTTGGCTTCCCCTTGAGTCGAATCAATAAATTGGGATTGAATACTCCACCCTCGAAAACTGTTGCGATCCCCTATACTTGTGGGCTATCAACTGTCCATGGACTTTAAACTGCCCGAGAAGCTCACAGAAGAAGAAGAGTCGGAGTTTATCCCCATTTTCTCCGACTTGAAGTCGTTGACCAACAACGGGTTCATAGGGATTGATCTATTCTGCTGCTGGATAGAGTGGAACATCCTTCCCTTGAGTGGCCAAGACGGGCTGATGTATGAATATGATGGTACGATAGACCATCCGCAGTGCTTCAATCGCAAAAGACTCTCGGAGAGCGAAATTGTCGGAATCATCAAGAAACAAACCGGTGAGACTTTGGAAGAATGTGCCAAGATCGGGCTCAAGGCCTTCTGCCCCTCCAACCCGGTGCCGCCAGTAAGAATCCAAGCCGCCTTTCGTCTTTTTTATGCTTAACAATGCTCTTGGTTTGAAATTCGCTTCTATTCAACAGAAAACTGATGCATTTTGGCGAAGGGGCCCCAAAGTGACCGCCGAGAAGACCACCAAGCCGCCACCAAAAAATAAGAAGATGGTAAGGAAAAAGAACGCCTCCACCAAAGATTCATCTTTTGTTGGCGAGTCACAAGCTGACAAAGCGCACTCAGAGGTAAGGCTTCCCCTCAGTCATTATCTATGTATTCCGGCTTAAGTTTACACCATGCGTCCTTGTGTGTAGGGCGAGGACAATGAGAGCCAAGATGATGCGGTCGAGGTAATTTCCATTTCTTCCGACTCACCTTCTCCTTCTCCTAGACCAGCCAGGCGAATCTGTGGAAAAGTGCCCATGTCTCACCCATATGCTTACATGGACCCTGATTTCCTTTTGAAGAAACCAAGATATACCCCCAAGCGCAAGACCCGCAGTTGCTCTAGCGACTTAATCACCGGACTGCCTGAGAAGACAACCGGTCGGAAACGCACCAGCGAGGTACACTTTTGTTTTATCATACCCTTTCTTATGTAAAATGTGACTCGTCGCTTCTTTAACTTGAAGCCTTTGTTATATCAGACTTCTTCCCCTACTTCTAGTGACTCGGCAATATCAGCTCTCCCCCCGATGATTCGTGTACAAGGGTGAGTTTCTTTGTTAAGCCCAATTTCCTCCACACAACGATATGTGCTTTTAATCTTGGTGCCTTTGTCTGAGAGCACAAGCAAAGAGGAGGAAAACCGATGACTTATCTTCTGCTCCCAAAACTACGGACGCCTTAGGCACGAGCGCCCCTGTCCCAGAGATTGATGAAGAGCAAGCGGCGGCTCATGATATTCCTGTGGACGATACTCCCAATGCCCAGGATGACTCGCCCGTAATTTTGAAGGAAACCGCTGATAAGGGTAACCCGCAAAGCCCTCTCAAGGCGACTGACGATCCACACGACGTCGTGGTCACCTGTACTGGCTATTCCACTCCTCCGATTGTTGTACTTTCCAAGCATACCTCCAAGGAAACTCGCCCTTCTCCTGATCAAGACACAGGCAAATTCAAGCTCCCCCAATATGAGAAGCTGGAATTCGACCAACTTTGTTCCGGCTTCGCAAGTCATCTGGAGAGGGATTATGAGATGAACAAGAGCTTGATTCATCTTATGAGGGTTAGGCATGAGGTACGCCTGTTTTTGTATTTTCCTTCACCCATTAGCCTTCCAAGGGCCGTCTCATCTTTTGAAGGATGAGCCGGGTCTTGAAAAGTAAACCTTCAACCCATAGCCCCCAAGGGCCGGGGCATCTTTTGAATGATGAGTCGGGTCTTGAATAAATCTTCAACCTGTAGCCCCCAAGGGCCGAGTCATCTTTTGAAAGATGAGCCGGGTCTTGAATAAAAAATCTTCAACCTGTAGCCCCCAAGGGCCGGGTCATCTTTTGAAAGATGAGCCGGGTCTTGAATAAAAAATCTTCAACCTGTAGCCCCCAAGGGCCGGGTCATCTTTTGAAAGATGAGCCGTGTCTTGAATAAAAAATCTTCAACCTGTAGCCCCCAAGGGCCAGGTCATCTTTTGAAAGATGAGCCGGGTCTTTGAAAAAATCTTCAACCTGTAGCCCCTGAGGATCGGGTCATCTTTTGAAAGATGATCCGAGTCTTGAATAATGTATGATTTTGAAGAAAATCATACATTAGCCCCCAAGTATCAGGAGTATTACTTGCAGTAATGCTGAAACTTGTTTCCCCAAACTTGATGTGCAGGAGTCTCTGACCCAGACTGAGTCGGCTGTAGCCGACTTAAAGAAAAAACCAGCTAACCAACAAGATGCACACTCCGAGTTGGACCAAAAATACCGCTTAATTCAGGCTAAGCTGGAGAAAATGAAGGTTGTCCAGCAATAACTTGAGAAGAAAGCCAAAGCTGACCAAGCCGCCATTCTTAAGTGTGCGGCTGAAGAAAAATTGGAAGCCGCCCAGCAGGAGCTTTCCGGCTTAAAGAAACATATTTCCAACATGAGTGTCACTATGTTTGGTAAGTGTTAACCCTTGACTGTTGAATAATCAATCTGGTATCAAAAATTGTCAAATATTGATGTTTATTTTGTAGGTGCCCGAGCTGCCAATCTACCAGACGACTGTATCGTGAAGTTAAAAGCAATATATACCTTCGCTGAGCAGTTATACACCGGGGGCGTGCTGACGATTAAGGCAGTGAAGGGCAGCAAGGAGTCAGTGAGGACCATCAAGCACATGCTCAGCTTTCTGTCTACATTGCCTCCTCAGATAGAGGAATTGAAAAGGTCAGCCGCCCGGAAGGGAGTTTTTAACACCGCGAGTCGGTGCTTAGCTTATGCCCCGGAGCTCAAATCCGAAGAAATAGCCGCCGGCTACCCCGAGCTGAAGGATGACTGGTCAGAATTCACTAAGGTGGACTATCGCCGAGTTATCATAGAATCTCGCTATCCGGCGACTCAACTGGCAGCCAGTTTGGATTTGAGCAAATACCAAGCCGCCTATGATGAGAAGAAAAAGAAGGTGACGCCTCCTTCATATGAAACTGCTAGCTTGGTTCCTATTCGACCCAAGAATCCTTTTGATCTTGACATGGACCTATCTCTCTTCTTTGATGATGAAGACGAGTTCGTTGCCCTATCCAAGTGTAATTGGAAACTGGGCGACTTACGAATCGAAGGCGGGGAGAGCTCAAGGCAAGGTGACTTAGCGGCGGCCTGATTCGTCCATGGATCCTTCTTTCACTGGGGGATGACACCCATTTTGGCCACGCGAGCCATGTAATAGCTTTGTTAGTGTTTGTGGACCAACAATCAGGCAGTAGTACCTTTTGATGGAAACATTGTTATTCCTTGAATCCATGCGTGACTCGCCTTTTGATGGAACCATTGTTAGTCCTTGAAGCTATGCATGACTCGCCTGCAATTTTGATAAACCAGGGAATGTCATAATTTGACCAACAAGATTTTTCCTGATGTGTTAGGAAAAAAAGCAGCCGACTTAGTGAGTGCATGGCAAAGAATAGACCAGCCCCGTGGATTATGGCAACAAATAGATCAGCCCCCGGGCTATGTCGAGAAATAAATCAGCCCCCGGGTTAGGGCAAAAAAATAGATCAGCCCCCGGGTTATGGCAAATAATGGTTTAAAAAATGAGTCGGGGCGAGTTATAATAAAAAGCCGACTCAAAGATATTTTAAGAAACCTTGTGGTCCTGTCATCAAGAAGTAAAATTTTATCGACTCAGTGAGTTTCGATAGGATAAGACGAGTTTGCAAAACTCTAGTGTTACCCTTAGAAAGCTTTTGCAAAAAGCCTTGTTGTTTTAGACCGGCTGATCAGGCGCGAGTCAAGCTTCCGTGAAGCAGGTTCAATGAACCAATGGTTTCTCTATTTCCCATGTGTGACTCTGGCCGGTACCTTTTATGTTTTAACCAAGGCGAGTTCAGGGTCCAAATAACGGATTGACTCGCCCTGAGTACATAGGTCAATGTGGCGACCAGTTCAACACATAGTCTAGTATAACCATTTATAAAGCGGTAATTTTTCGCTAGCCAAGAGGGTATTCAGGCTGAACTCAATGAGTGGAAGCCCCCAAGTGACCTATGATTTAGGAAGAAACCATACATAGGATCACAGAAGCGTATACGCTCTTACTGCGAAACGACTTGGGGGCTAGTAGCCCCCAAGTGAGCCATCTTAATTCTCAAAACCACAGAAGGCTCCTATGTTTGAACCGTGCAACGTGGCAACGTTGGTCCTCTTTGGCTTTATCAAAGCACAGTTTTGAAGTAAGTGCAGCATGGCGACTTACGCTCTTTGACTTTGATAGCGTCCATGTTTGGGCGACTTATAGAACAATAAAGACTCATGCTTTCAAAAGCTGAAACGGCAAAGGTCCCCGAAATTCATGGGTGCCGGCTTTATTGCTTTCATAATTCATGGATTACAATTTTCTGAAAACTAGTAAAGAAAAGGGGAGCTCATGGCTCTAAGTGTAGTAAGGCCGCAGATGGGCTATGTTCCACGGGCGAGTTGTCTCAACCTCTGTAGTCGGCCGATCTGGGCGAAGATCCATCAAATAGTATGAGCCGTTCCGAAGATTCTTGCTGATGAAAAATTGTCCGTCCCATGGAGGTGATAGCTTGTGCATACCAGTATGATCTTGAATCAAATGGAGCACCAAGTCGCCTTCTTGGAAAGCCCGGCTCTTGACCGGCGACTATGGTAACGTCGCAAGTCCTGTTGGTAAATCACCGATCGTGATGCGGCCAAGTCACGTTCCTCCTCCAAGGCGTCCAGCGAGTCTTATCGCGCCAGCTCGTTGTCTTGTTCCACGTAGGCGACGACTCGTGGGGAATCGTGTTTGATGTCACTTGGTAACACTGCTTTTGCTCTGTAGACTAGAAAGAAAGGAGTAAAACCCATGGAGCGATTTAGAGTTGTCCTGATACTCCACAGTACTAACGGCAACTCCTCGAGCCAACATCCTGGAGTGCGTTCCAAAGGTACCATGAGCCGAGGCTTAATCCCCTGCAATATTTCCTGATTCACCCTCTCTGCATGTCCATTAGACTGGGGATGTGAAACCGCGGAAACATCAAGACGAATATGCTCTCGAGAACAAAACTCTTGCATTGCACCTTTGGATATATTAGTACCATTGTCAGTGATGATACTATGAGGATATCTGAATCTGAAAATCAACTTCTTCAAGAATTTGACGGTCGTATCTGTATCACAACTGCTAACAAGTTCCGCATCCACCCACTTGGTAAATTTGTCAACCGCCACCAATAGGTGAGTCTTTTTGGTGGAAGACATCTTGAAAGGGCCGACCATATCAAGCGCCCAGACTACAAACGGCCATGTGATTGGTATCATCCGCAATTCCTGAGCCGGCACATGCATCTGGCGTCCAAACTTTTGGCAGTCATCACATCGGCGAACGATCTCCTCTGCGTGTGCGTGACCCGTCAGCCAATAAAACCCATGTCTGAAGGCCTTAGAAACCAAGGATTAGGACCCGGTGATACGTCTCCAACGTATCTACGTTTCCAAACTCTTTTTCCCTTGTTTTGGACTATAATTTTCATGATTTGAATGGAACTAACCTGGACTGACGCTGTTTTCAGCAGAATTGCCTTGGTGTTATTTTTGGGCAGAAATCAAAGTTCTCCAAACGTCTTGAAAATTTACGGGGAGCGGTTTTGGAAAATATCAAAAATATCTGCGCCAAGTTCCACCTCCGGGGGTGGGCCAGTGGGCCACAAGCCCCTGCTCCGCCACCACCCCCTTGGTGGCGGTGGGTAGGCTTGTGGGGCCCACAGGCACCAGTCGCCCCCAACTCCAGCTCTATAAGTTGTCTTTCGTCCCAGAAAAAATAAAAAAAGAAGTTTTCGTCGCGTTTTCGATACGGAGGCGCCGCCACCACCTGTTCTTCATTTGGAGGGCATATCTGGAGTCCGTCTTGGGCTCCGGAGAGGGGAAATCATCGCCACCGTCATCATCAACCTTCTTCCCTCTCCAATTCCATGAAGCTCTTCGTCGTTCATGAGTAATCTATTCGTAGGCTCGCTGGGCGGTGATGAGTAGGATGGGATCTATCATGTAATCGAGTTAGTTTTGATGGGGATTGATCCCTAGTATCCACTATGTTATGAGATTTGATGTTGCTACTACTTTGCCATGCTTAATGCTTGTCACTACGGACCGAGTGCCATGATTTCAGATCTGAAATTATTATTTTGTCACCAATATATGTGTGTTTTTGATCCGATCTTGCAAGTAGTAGTTACCTACTATGTGTTATGATCCGGTAACCCCGGAATGACAATAACCGGAACCACTCCCGGTGATGACCATAGTTTGAGGAGTTCATGTGTTCACCAAGTGCTAATGTGTTGGTCCTGTTCTTTATTAAAAGGAGAACCTTAATATCCTGTAGTTTCCTTTTGGACCCCGCTGCCACGGGAGGGATGGACAATAGATGTCATGCAAGTTCTTTTCCCTAAGCACGTATGACGACACACGGAATGCATGCCTACATCACATTGACGAATGGGAGCTAGCCACATATCTCTCTGTATTATAGTTGTTGCGTGATGAATATCATCCAAACAAATCACCGACCCATTGCCTGCGAGTTTGTCCTACCGTTGCTACTGCTGTTGCTTGTCTTGCTCTGCTGCTGCTGCTACTACTGTTGCTACTGCTGTTACTTGTTTTGCTCTGCTACTACTATCGCTTGCTACTGTTGCTACTTGCTACTGCTGTGACCACTGCTATTCCTTGCCACTGCTATTGCTCGTTACACTGTCGTTACTCGTTACTTTGCTCTTACTACTGTGCTTGCAGATACTAATCTTTCAGGTGTGGTTGAATCTGAAAAATTGAGCTGCTAATACTTGAGAGTATACTCTCACCTCCTTACTGGCTTACCTACAAATTTGGGTCGAATACTCTACCCCCAAAAACTACTGCGAACCCACGCGTTGGTGGGCCATCAACAACATTCTTCCAGTTTCATTGCCAGGGAGTGCTATCAGCATTCTTCTGGTGCCGTTGCAGGAGAAGGTTAGTTGTCATAAGCATTCGTCTAGCTAACACTAGAGATTGCAGGATCAGCACTTTTCTGGAGCCACTGCCAGGGAAGCACAGCTGATGTCAACATTTTTCTGGCGCCGTTGCCGGGGAGGTATTGCTATATTCTCTTAGTTACTTGTGATTTATATCTGCTGATCACTATGAAGAATCTGAAGGATCCGAAGACCAATGTCTTGCCCTCAACTACGAGGGGAGGTAAGGAATTGCCATCTAGCTCTGCACTTGATTCACCTTCAGTTATGAGTAAGTTTGCGCCTTCACCTCCTGATAGAAATCTTGATATGTCGCCTGTGCTTGATGATGCTTGTGATACTACTGCTAGAGATGTTATGCTTGATACTATGCCTCATGATGATATGCTTGATACTACTACTAGAGATGCTATGCTTGATACTGCTAGAGATGATATGCTTGACACTGCTTTGCGTGATGATGCTAGAGATACTATTTTTCCTGATGATGCTATGCTTGATACTGCTAGAGATGTTCCTTTTCCTGTTCCACTAAGACTGTTCCTTGATGCTCATATTGTTAGAGTTACTGCCAATGCTCGTGATGCTTCTGAAACTACCGATGCTATTGAGATAGAACCTGCTTTTGCTCCTGCTAGATCTAGCTCTCCTAGATATGAATTGCCTGATATACCTGAGGGTTACGTTATGGAGGGAGAGATAGCTAAGGATTTTCTTGCGTGTAAGGATGCCTATGACGCTGAGAAATTAATTCTCAAGTGGAAGGAAAAATCTCGGGAAGTTAGGATGCAAAATGATCCGAAGTTTGCCACTTCGCCTATCTTTGTCACCGATAAGGATTATGAATTCTCTGTCGACCCTGAGATAATCTCTCTAGTCGAATCTGATCCTTTTCACGGTTATGAGTCTGAGACGGTCATAGCCCATCTTGCCAAACTATCCGAAATAGCCAACCTTTTCACTAATGAGGAGAAGATCTGCCACTACTATATCCTTAAGTTGTTTCCTTGTGTTCTAAAGGATGATGCTAAAGCCTGCTTCACCTCTCTTGCTCCTGGATGTGTGCGTAGTCCCCAGGAGATGGTCTATTACTTCTGTGAGAAATATTTCCCTACCCATAAGAAGCAAGCTGCCTTGCAGGAAATATACAACTTTTCTCAACTCCAAGAACAAAGTCTTCCACAAGCTTGGGGGAGGCTCGTCCAGCTACAGAATGCTTTGCCTGATCACCCTCTCAAGAAGAATGAGATACTTGATATCCTCTATAACGGACTTACCGATGCCTCTAGAGACGACCTACATAGTTGTGCCGGTTGTGTATTTAGGGAACAAACTGTAGAACAAGCTGAGACTCTACTGAATAACCTCTTGATCAACGATAATGCTTGGACTATTCCCGAATCACCTCCTAAGCCAACTCCTAAGAAAAGAGGTATTCTATTCCTCAGTCCCGAAGATATGCAAGAAGCCAAGAAATCTATGCAAGAGAAAGGCATTAAATCTGAAGATGTCAAAAATCTACCACCTGTCAAAGACATCCACGGTCTCGATAGCCCGATACAGGTAGTGGAAGTGAATTCTCTGCGTAGGTTTGACGAGAGTGATATTCCTTTTGATAAACCTGCTAGCCTATGCTTTGATGAATTTGACAACTTTCTTGCCAAACAACAGAGTTTCAATGATTATGTTAGCACACATTTGGAACAAAGTGCTCGTATGCTTAGCCATTTAAGTGCTTGTGTAGACAAAAATGTCAATGCTCTAAAGCTTCTAAGTAAACATGCCTCTATGAGTATTACTTAAGTAGAACAAGTACATAAAGCTCAGAATGACCTGCTCAATGAATTGAATGACAACTCTGTCAGAGTCATTACTAGAGGAGGCAAAATGACTCAGGAACCTTTGTATCCTGATGGTCATCCTAAGAGAATTGATCAAGATTCTCAAGGAATCAATGCTGATACACCTAGTCATCCTAAGGAGAAGAAGAAGGATGATAGAAACCTACACGCCAGTTCACCAAATACTATCACACCTGAAGAACCTAATGATATTTCTATGTCTGATGCAGAAATACAATGAGGTGATGAACATGAACCTAGTGACAATGTGGACAGTGATGTTCATAATAATGCTCAACCTAGCCATGATGAGGATATGGAGACTGAACCTACGGTTAATCCTGATAATCCACAACCTAAGAGATACGCCAAGAATTACTTTACTGCTAGGAAGCATGGTCAAGAAAGAGAGCCATGGGTTCAGAGACCTATGCCCTTTCCTCCTAAGCCATCCAAGAAAAAGGATGATGAGGATTTTGAGCGCCTCGTTGAGATGATAAGACCCGTCTTTCTGTAGATGCGGTTAACTCATATGCTCAAGATGTCTCCATATGCCAAGTACATGAAAGATATCGTGACTAATAAACGGAAGATACCAGATCTTGAGTTCTCCACCATGCTTGCCAATTACACTTTTAAAGGTGGAACTCCTAAGAAACTTGGTGATCCCGGAGTGCCCACTATACCTTGCTCCATTAAAGGAAACTACGTAAGAACTGCCTTATGTGACCTTGGAGCCGGTGTTAGTGTTATGCCGCTCTCTTTTTATCGTAGACTTGAGTTGGATAAGTTGACACCCACTGAAATTTCTCAGCAAATGGCCGACAAATCAACTGCTTTCCCTATCGGCATTTGCGAGGATGTGCCTGTTGTGGTTGCTAATACCACTATCTTAACAGACTTTGTTATCTTGGATATTCTTGAGGACGATGCCATGGCTGTCATCCTCGGAAGACCCTTTTTAAACACTGCAGGGGCTGTTATAGATTGCAACAAAGGCAATATCACTTTCCATGTCAACGGTAACGAGCACACAGTGCACTTTCCGAAGAAATGATATCCAGTACATTGCATCAATGCTATCAAAAAGACTTCATCGATTCTCATTGGGAGCTTTGAATGCCCTATTCCTCGTGTCAAGATGAAGTATGATTTGCTTGTTGGGGAGATCCGTATCCCCATTGAGGTGACTTAGTGGCTATTCGAAAATTATCCGTTCTCTCTTGCAATTCGAGAAGGTTTTGTCATAAGGACATGATCAATCCCATTGACGGATTTCTTTCGATGACCATGAGACGGATGAATCAAAGAGTCACATACCTTTGTGTTGAGCTTTATTTTTCTATTGCTTAGAAGAAAAATGATAGAATTAGTTTAGCTTTTCCTGTTTTCTGTTCTAGCGTCCCGGAGAAAAATACCTCGAAAATAAAAGTTCTCCGATGGTCGTGAAAATTTAGTATGATTTTTTCTGGAATTTTTGAAAATTTCTGGGACTGAGAGCTGATCAGGGGGCCTGACCAGTGGGCCACAAGCCCCCCCACGGCCACCTACCCCCCTGGTGGCGGGGTGCAAGCTTGTGGGGCCCACAGGCATCCCCTCCACTCATTCCAGCTCCCAGCCTCTTCTTCCACCTCCAGAAAAAATTGTTTCACACCTCAAACCCGTGTTCTTGCTCATTTGGCTGTGATTTTCGATCTCCTTGCTCAAAGCACCATTCTCCGAACCGTTTTGGGGAAATTACTCCTTGGTAAGTGACTCCTCCATTGGTCCAATTAGTTTTTTCTCTAGTGCTTTATCCTTCGCGAATTCTTGCTACCTTGGTGACCCTGTTCTTGATCTAGAAAGTTTATTTTAGCTGGTCCCAAGTAGTTTTAGCGCGTGATACGGTCTCTAGGCACTAGTAGGAGTAATTGCTACAAGTTGGGTTAATTCTTATTCACTTTTCTTTCAAAGTCTCTAAAATTTCAGAATTTTTCAGAGCTAGAAAAAGGAAAAGATGAGGAGGTTCTTGAGAGGCTCTTCAAGCCGTAACCACAAGGAGGATGAGAAGAACCACCCCAAGTACGTAGTCCCTCGAGTCACAGAAGTTCGAGCGTGCGAGTGGCCAAGTGATGAATTTTTGCGCGCCGCCGGACTTTATGAAGACTTTTATTACTTGGTGGAGAACGCAGGTCTTACTGCGTTCGTTGAAGATAAGTGCCCACAATATCTCCTCCTCACCAATATTTTCGTTCAAAGCTTCAACTTTTATCCGAGGAAGAATCCTCCCATGGTAGAGTTCATGGTATACGATGTCCCCCAGTGCATGACGCTGCAGGATTTTTGTAATGTATGATAATTACCTTATGTTGGGGATATCCGTGACCCTCGTCCACGGGACTTGGAGGATTTCATTGGTTCTATTGCTGTTGGAGAGTAGAGAGGAGTGTCTCGCGCTAGAATTGCTAGCATACATTTTCCTGTGCTTCGGTACTTCTCACTATTTGTGGGAAATGTTTGATTGGCCGTAGGGAGGCTGGATCACTTAGTTCTCCAGACCTTGCGGTTTTGCGCGAAGGCCTTTATAACGATAAGACTTATAGCTTGGGCGCTATAGTCGCTCAACGGTTGAACCTGAACCGTTCCAAGGGTGTTGTCTATGGAGGTATCTATGCTACCCGTCTTGCCAGACACTTTGAGATACCCATTAGACTGGGAGAGCAAGGAGAGATGCTTCTCCCTGAGAGATATCTGGATTATGACAGCATGGTTCACCATGATTTTCTGGATAGAGATGCTAGTAGACGGATGATTTATAACCTGGTATTTAGTCACGGTACTCGGGAGACTATTACTTTGCCTGCTCCTTCTTTGTTTGATCTTCATGCAGGAAGGTACACTATTATGCCCGCGGACATCTACGCATATTGGGGCTTGGCCCAACCACAGGCGCCCGTGCCCGAGCTGCCAGTCGAGTACCAGACGCCAGTTTATCAGTGGGAGCCAGAGGAGCTCACAAAGCAGTGGCATCCATAGTCTGCTCCGGAGTATCCTGGAGGTGGTTATTTCCCACCTTGGGAGTGGACCAGGCTAGGCCAAAAGCCTAAGCTTGGGCGGATTCAGCTTAGTCCAATGCGCTTATTATCGTTTTCATCGTCCGGTCGTGCAAATGAAAGGCAACAATGATGATATATGATGAAGTGACTGAGACTGAAAAGCTGGTATGAACTCTATTTATTTTGTTTTTGTAATTATGACTAGCTTGTCGATCCAGATTTAGCTTTCTTGTGAGAGAACCATGTTTGCAATGACAACTTAGAGATGATAGTTTCTGATGCCATGCTTATTTAGCTGAGAGCTTATAATGGTTTGTCTTGAATGCCAACATAGATTTTGAGATGGCTATGATGTAGTATGATAGGATGGTATTCTCCTTTGAATGTTTCAAGTGGCTTGACTTGGCGCATGTTCGTGCATGTAGTTGAAACAAAATCAACATAGCCTCTATGATGTTCGTGTTCATGGTGATTAATATCATATTCATGCTTGATTTCAATGTTAGTCAGACTCATTGCATCTTGATGACTGTTGTTGCTCTCTAGTTGGTCGCTTGCCAGTCTTTTGCTAGCCTTGACTTGTACTAAGCGGGATTACTGCTTGTGCATCCTCTTCCATAAACCCAAAAGTTTTTCCATGAGAGTCCACCATACCTACCTATTTGCGGTATCTACCTGCCGTTCCAAGTAAATTTGCATGTGCCATTCTCTAAACCTTCAAGAAATAAATCTGTTTTGCATGCCCGAACCGCTCATGTGGTGACACAGGGCTATTGGTATCTTCCATGCTAGGAGTGTTATCCTCGACATGTGTTTATTCACAGTCCTTCACGAGAAAGGGGCCGGTATTTGGGATACCCAGTTCCATGCTTAAATCAAAAACATAACTGTAAAACAAGACTCCCCCCGGATTGATGTTAGTATGGACGGTACCCGAGGATTCGGCTAGCCGTCGAGTGTGATTGATTGGTGGTGGGGGAGTTAAAACTTTACTTTTCTGTTTGGGAATGGCCTATAGCATGAGTAGCATGGAAGATATTGAGAATTCTTGGTCATTGCATTGACAATGAAAGCATGCCACCCAAAATTATTATCTCTGTTTTCAAAGCTTGAGCTCTGGCACCTCTGCAAATCAATGCTTCCCTCTGCGAAGGGCCTGTCTATTTATTTTCCTGTTGAGTCATCCTCCTCTTATATAAGCACCAATTAGAGAGCACCTCTATCATTTTTATGCTTTGCTTTTGATTGATATTGAGTATGACTATGACTGGATCTTCGTTGCTATGAATTACAATGTTTAGTCAGCCCTTGATCTTTGAAAGTGCTCTGCATTTATGTTTTGCGGTCTCAGAAAGAGCTAGCGAGATACCACCTATTCATATTGCTTCATGCTTGTTTTGATTGAAGTGTTGGTATTTGAAACTTATTATTATTTGCTCGTTAGCTGATTATGCCATTGATATTAGTTTACCGTGAGACCTTTGTGTCATTTGCTTATGTGGTTAACTTGTGATCTTGCTGAAATTCTGGTTATGAGTTAGACATAGTTGCAACAACAAGATCAAACAGAGTTTGTCAAAGTTTTTCTTTCTCTCTCAGTCTGTCAACTGAGTTGCTTGAGGACAAGCAAGGTTTTAAGCTTGGGGGGTTGATATGTCTCCAATGTATCTACTTTTCCAAACTCTTTTGCCCTTGTTTTCGACTATAATTTGCATGATTTGAATGGAACTAACCTGGACTTACGCTGTTTTCAGTAGAATTGCCTTGGTGTTATTTTTGTGCAGAAATCCAAGTTCTCCAAACGTCCTGAAAATTTACGGGGAGCAGTTTTGGAAAATATCAAAAATATCTGCGCCAAGTTCCACCTCAGGGGTGGGCCAGTGGGCAACAAGCCCCTGCTCCACCACCACCACCCTGGTGGCGGTGGGCAGGCTTGTGGGGCCCACAGGCACCTGCCGCCCCCAACTCCAACTCTTTAAGTTGTCTTTCGTCCGAGAAAAAATAAAAAGAGAAGTTTTCGTCGCGTTTTCGATACGGAGGTGCCGCCACCACCTGTTCTTCATCTGGAGGGCAGATCTGGAGTCCGTCTTGGGCTCCAGAGAGGGGAAATCGTCGCCATCGTCATCGTCAACCTTCTTCCCTCTCCAATTCCATGAAGCTCTTCGTCGTTCATGAGTAATCTATTCGTAGGCTCGCTGGGCGGTGATGAGTAGGATGAGATCTATCATGTAATCGAGTTAGTTTTGATGGGGATTGATCCCTAGTATCCACTATGTTCTGAGATTTGATGTTGCTACTACTTTGCCATGCTTAATGCTTGTCACTAGGGCCCGAGTGCCATGATTTCAGATCTGAAATTATTATGTTGTCACCAATATATGTGTGTTTTAGATCCGATCTTGCAAGTTGTAGTTACCTACTATATGTTATGATCCGGCAACCCCGGAATGACAATAACCGGAACCACTCCCGGTGATGACCATAGTTTGAGGAGTTCATGTGTTCAGCAAGTGCTAATGCGTTGGTCCGGTTCTTTATTAAAAGGAGAACCTTAATATCCCGTAGTTTCCTTTTGGACCCCGTTGCCACGGGAGGGATGGACAATAGATGTCATGCAAGTTCTTTTCCGTAAGCACGTATAATGACACACGGAATGCATGCCTACATCACATTGACAAACGGGAGCTAGCCACATATCTCTCCGTGTTATAGCTGTTGCATGATGAATATCATCCAAACAAATCAACGACCCATTGCCTACGAGTTTGTCCTACTGTTGCTACTGTTGTTACTTGTCTTGCTCTGCTGCTACTGCTACTACTGTTGCTACTGCTGTTACTTGTTTTGCTCTGCTGCTACTGTTGCTACAATTGTCGCTTGCTACTGTTGCTACTTGCTACTGCTGTCACCACTACTGTTCCTTGCCACTGCTATTGCTCGTTACACTGTCGTTACTCGTTAGTTTGTTGTTACTACTGTGCTTGCAGATACTGATCTTTCAGGTGTGGTTGAATCTAACAAATTCAGCTGCTAATACTTGAGAGTATACTCTCACCTCCTTATTGGCTTACCTACAAATTTGGGTCGAATACTCTACCCCTGAAAACTGCTGCGAACCCACGCGCTGGTGGGCCATCAACAACATTCTTCCAGTTTCAGTGCTAGGGAGTGCTATCAGCATTCTTCTGGTGCCGTTGCAGGAGAAGGTTAGTTGTCATAAGCATTCGTCTAGCTAACACTTGAGATTGCAGGATCAACACTTTTCGGGAGCCACTGCCAGGGAAGCACAGCTAACGTCACCTGGCATGATGACCACAGTCGCCCGCGTGAATCTCATTGAGGATCATACATCCTTCTTCAGAAGAGACGCATCCTTCGTTTGTGTAACTCGCCATTGTGTATGACCATGGATTTACACCGACGGACGATTTGGCGAGCTAATAACTCGTCGGCTGGTAACTCGCCTCTGGTGAGATATGCCATGTAAGGAATCGCCGAGTCTGGAGTAGCGTGAAGAGCCGCCACGAGTTGAGACTCGGGGTCCAGCACCGCCAAATCCTCCTCTGAAGGCAGTTTCACCGAAGGGTTATGCAATATATCCAAAAAGACATTGGGAGGAACTGGCTTACATTGTGAACCAAGACGGGAAAGAGCATCCACTGCTTTGTTAAGTCGTCGGTCGATGTGATCCACTTGATAACCATTGAAGTGACCCGCTACATCCGACATAGCTCGTCTGTAAGCCGCCATCAAAGGGTCTCGTGAATCCCAGGTGCCAGACACCTGCTGCGCCACCAGATCTGAATCGCCCACACACCTCACTCGTGTGAGATTCATCTCTTTGGCGAGTCCTAAACTATGGAGCAAAGCTTCGTATTCTGCTGCATTATTGGTACATGGGAACATGAGCCAAATGACATAGCAAAACTTCGCACCTTGAAGCGAAGTTATCACCACACCAGCCCCCGAGCCTTCAACCTGTCTGGACCCATCGAAATAGATGGTCCAATAAGTAAGATCGGGTCTCTCCTCTGGGATTTGTAACTCGGTCCAATCATTGATGTAGTCCACGAGTGCTTGAGATTTTATGGCCGTCCGAGGCATATATCGCACGTGATGGGATCCAAGCTTGATGGCCAACTTAGCAATCCGTCCAGTAGCCTCTCGGTTCTGTATGATGTCGCCGAGGGGGCGGAACTGACGACCGTGATCGGGTGTTCCTAGGAGTAATGCTTCAGCTTTCGACTCGCCATGAACACCCCGAAAACTAGCTTTTGCCAATGTGGGTAACGTTTCTTGGAGAGGGTGAGGCCTCGCTGAAGAAATACACCGGTCGCTGGACCAGTTACTCCTTTCCTTCTTCCTTCCGTTCGACAACTACTGCCACGCTAACCGCCTTGGAATTGGCTGCAATGTACAGGAGCATAGGTTCCTAGTCTGCCGGAACCGCCAACACTGGCGGGTTAGCTAATTGCCGCTTCAAAGCTTCAAAAGCTTCATTGGCTTCGTCCGTCCATATGAAACGATCAGTTTTCTTGAGCAACTGGTAGAGAGGAATGGCCTTCTCCCCAAGGCGACTTATAAAGCGGCTCAGAGCTGCGATTCGACCCGCCATACGCTGGACCTGGTTAACGTTGGTTGGTTTCCCTAGTGCGGTAATCGCCTCAATCTTGTCCGGGTTGGCCTCAATACCACGCTCCGACACCAAGAAACCCAATAACTTTCCTGCAGGGACACCAAAGACGCACTTGGTGGGATTAAGCCTCATCTGGTAAACACGCAGGTTGTCAAAGGTTTCTTTGAGATCCTCCAAGAGCGACTCTTTTCCGTGAGACCTGACCACGATGTCATCCACATAAGTGTGGACGTTACGGCCTATCTGGTTGTGCAAGCAATTTTGGATGCAACGCTGGTAAGTCGCCCCCGCACTGTTGAGCCCAAACGGCATAGATACGTAAGAGAAAGCTTCGAACAGGGTTATGAAGGATGTCTTCTCCTGATCTGCCACCGCCATCTTGATCTCATGGTATCCCGAATAAGCGTCCAAGAAACACAGACGTTCACAACCCGCCGTCGAGTCAACAATTTGATCAATGCGGGGATGGGCGAAGGGATCCTTCGGACAGGCTCTGTTGAGGTCAGTGTAGTCGATGCATAGGCGAAAAGTGTCGTTCTTTTTTAGCACCAGGACCGGGTTAGCCAACCATTCATGATGGAAAACCTCGATGATGAACACGGCAGCAAGGAGCTGGGCTACTTCCTCTCCAATCGCCTTACGACGTTCTTCATTAAACCTGCGAAGGTACTGTCGAACCGGCTTAACTTTAGGGTCAGTATTAAGATGGTGCTCAGCGAATTCTCTCAGTACACCCGGCATGTCAGAAGGTTTCCATGCAAAGATGTCCCGATTCTCAGGGATTAATTCGATGAGCGCGCTTTCCTATTTGGGGTCGAGACCCACCCCAATAGTGAACTGCTTGGTGGAGTCGCCAGGCGTGAAGTCGATAACCTTGGTGTCATCCGTTGGTTTAAACTTGAGGGGCGGCTCAGAATCGATGGTCGGCATCTTGAGCGGCGTCATGTCCGCAGGGTCAACATTAGATTGGTGAAACTTGAGCTCCTCAGTCGCACAATCTTACTCGGCATAAGACGCGTCTCCTTCTTCACATTCTTGGGCTATCTTCTTGTCGTCGCTGATGGTAATAGGACCCTTAGGTCCGGGAATCTTGAGTTTGAGATAAACATAGCATGGGAGGGCCATGAATCTGGAGTACGCCGGCTGTCCAAACAGCGCATGATAGGGGCTCTTGATTTTGACCACTTCGAACAGGAGGGACTCGCTCGTGTAATTTGACTCTGTGCCAAAAGCCACGTTAAGCTTAATCCGCCCAATTGGATATGCCGACTTACCGGGGACGATGTCGTGGAAGACCGTGGATGATGGCATCGGGTCTTTCTCCAAGAGGTTCATCCGTCAGAAAGTGTCGAAATATAGGATGTTGATGATGCTGCCTCCGTCCATGAGGACCTTGGAGAGGGTGTATCCTCCGACTTGGGGAGCCACGACCAAAGCCAAGTCGCCAGGGTTGTCTACTCGGGGTGGATGGTCTTCCCTGCTCCAGGTTATGGGTTGCTCAGACCAGTGAAGGTACCGGGGGAGTGCCAGCTCAGCTATGCTGAATGTTCTATGCTTCACCTTATGATCCCGCTTACAAGTGTTGGTGGTGAACATGTGGTACTGCCCGCTGTTCAATTGTTTGGGGTTATTCTGGAACACGCCTCGATCTTCCTGTCGCTAGGGGTCCCCCTTGCGGGGGGGTTGCTGGAACACTCCCGGCGGGTGGTACTGCTTGTTGTGAACTTGGTACTGGCCAGCATTGGGCTGTGACCCGCCCTGTGGTCCTTGGTTAGGAAAACCACCGAACGTGACCTGGCGTGACCCGGATGCGCCGAGTTGTTCATGTCGCAGGCCCTGTTCACCACCTTGACCTCTCCTGAGCGCCTCGGCCCGAAATTCCTGCATCACATAGCAATCCTCCCACGAATGAGTCGTCGGTCCTTCTGCCGTGGCATGCTGCGGACACGGGCCTTGAAGCATCTCGTGATAATTGTGTGGTTTCTTCCTGCTAAAGCCCCACTTCTTCTGACGTGGGTTTCCGTTGACGGTATTAGTATTAGCAACAAATTCCGTAGGACCTTCCTATTGTCTCTTCTTGCCGTGCCCACCATGGTGGTGGTTGCCCTGGCCTTGAAACTGAGAATGGCCCTTGTGTAACTCTCCCTTCCTGGCGGTACTAACTTTGTCGCCGTTCTCCCCAGGATCCTTGGTGTGGTCCGACTCAGCATATCTCGTAAGGGTATCCATTAACTCATCCATGTCCTGTACTTTTCGCTTAAGTCGCCCTAGCTTTAGCACCAGAGATTCGTAAAAGCAGTTCTTCTCCAGGATCAGCACTGCATGAGCCGCTGAGATGCCTTCCGATGAATGAATAACTTCCGCGACTCGTCGGGTCCAATGGTGAGCCGACTCATCCGGCCGCTGGACGCAGTGCTGTAGGTCGACGATGGTCATCGGGCGCTTGCAAGTCCCTCTGAAATTCTTGGTGAAGCGCTCCTTTCGCTCCGCCCAAGTGTTGATGGAGTTGGGCGGCAAGTTTTTCAACCACGCACGTGCCGTCCCTTCGAGCATCATAGTGAAGTACTTAGCGGAAACCGCCTCGTTTACGTCGAGCATGTCCATCGCGAGTTCGTAGCTCTCGATCCATGACCCTGGTTCGAGATCCGGCGAGTAATTGGGGACCTTCTGGGGCACTTTGAAATCTTTCGGCATGCACTCATTGCGCAAAACTGGTGCAAGACACGATACCCCGATGTGCTTGCCCCCAGCGTCCAGGGGCGTGGGAGGTGATGGCATGTAAGACGGGTAAACCTGACCCGCCGCGGCTGTTGGCTCTACTTGACACGCGGCTCGCGCTGCATCCACGATATCTTGGGCTCGCGTGTCGGGCATCCTGAGTGGGTCGTGTTGAGGGAATCGCCACGGCCCACTCGTTACTGCGGGGAAGTCCTCATGGCGACTTCTAGTGTGACTCGCCTGAGGCGTGGAGTGCAGCTGATCAAGGCTATGAGAATATTGTGCATGCTGAACCACATCCGTCTATAGCATCTCGATGGCATTTCTGGCTTCTATCTCGGACGGGGTGTTTCCGTAGATCGGAAGGGACTCCAGGTGGCGGGTTGCCGCCAGCCCGTTGTCTACGAGATTCGAGAAGTGACCCCATGGCTTTTGGAACCAAGTCGCATGGGCATCCATTGGCTGAGGCGGCGGCGGATTGGGCGGTGGAACCGCTCCTCCCCTCGGCACGGTTTGTAAAGGTCGATCAGGACCCGCCCCAGGGTTGCGCGGGGTGTCAAAAAGGCGAGTTGGATGTAAGTCGGCCGGGATGCGCCCGTGGTGCCTCCTTTGGTGAACGGCGTCGGACGCGTGCTGCTGTCTCTCGAGCCGCCAGCCGTCGGTGTTCAGCCGCTCCGTCTCTGCTGCGATCACGGCCTGCTGCATCTCCACCCTGGCGGCTTCTGCTTCCATGTCCCACTGTGCCTTGGCCATCTCCTCCCGCAGCTTAGCTAGCTCGGCGTTGACAGATTCCTGATTCTCAGACGTGACAGTGGTTGCCATGAGGCTGGCGACCTCGGTCTCGTTATTGCCGGTTAGTTTTTGCTGAGGCTGTGCTAACCCCGCCATGTAGATGGCGATTTGTCAGCGGGACCTCTTGAAGACCTCGGTATCCATTGCCAACGACAGCCCCATTGTCTTGAAGACCTCGTTATCCATTTGTCAGCGAGTTGTCCTTCCTTAAGAGGGTGGATCGAATCTGTCTCACCCATGGATGACTCGCCATCAGAATTGACGGGGGTGATCTCGTGTCCCGCCACTTTGTCTTGTACGTCGTTTCCCAGCGTCAAACCAACGAAAGCATGGCGACTTCTGTCCCGCCGTGTGACGGGGAGGACGTACCTGGCCGGCTCGACGATGTCGGTGGAGTTGTCCGGCGCAGGCACGGGCGTCCCAATCATGCCGATGAAGACGTTGATTTTGCCGAAGGGGACTCGGTAGCCAGATTCGACTGAATCGGCCTTCGACTCCCACAGCGACTTGTCGATGTAATACTTCCTGCGACGGCTTTTAGTCATGATGCCGGCCGCATAGCTTTCTAACCCCGGAAGGGCTCCCTTCGAGAACTCAACTCCACCATGCGCTAGCCCCACGGTGGGCGCCAACTCTCGTGGTTTTTTCACGGCAGATGTCCTCGTGAAAGGACTTAGAGATGGAGCCCTCGCACATTGGTGGCGACTCGAAGGGAGTGAGCGAAAGCGAGAATTAGATTTACCAAGGTCTGGCCCCTCGTGAGGAGGTAAAAGCCTATGTCCCGCTTTGTGTGGATTAATGGTGGTTTCGATTACAAGGAGGGCGTAACTCGCCTGACCTAGCTCTCGATTCTCTCTAACTCGCTTGACCTTTCCCTGGGACTCGCCATTATATACAGGACAAGGCCTAGGGTTTACAAAGTCCTGCCATGCTACTCTTTGTGGCTTTCTTTATCTCTAAGTCGCCGTATCCTCCACGATCAGGAGCTTTCTTGGTAATCCATCATCCGCACGACCTCTTGAAACACGATCCAGCTTCTGGGCCATGGGACGCGCGGTAAATCATAAGTCGCCCCTTTGGTGACTCGGCCCACTTAGGGCGGGTTACCCACAGGTAATATCCCCAACACCCCTGGCCGCGCCTACTAGGCTTGTGGGGCCCACGTGTCCACCCTCCACTTATTCCAGCTCCCATCTCCTTCTCCTACCTCTAGAAAAATTCATTCTACAGCTCAAACCCGTGTTCTTGCTCTTCTTGCTGCGATTTTCGACCTCCTTGTGCAAAGCCCCATTCACCAAACTGTTTTGTGGAAATTGTTTCTTGGTATGTGACTCCTCCATTGGTCCAATTAGTTTTTGCTCTAGTGCCTTATTCGTTGCGTATTTTTGCTGCCTTGGTGACCCTGTTCTTGAGCTTTGCATGCTAATTTTAGCTGGTCCCAAGTAGTTTTGATGCGTGATATGGCCTCCAAGAACTGGTAGGAGTAGTTTCTATGAGTTTCTTTGAGCCTTGTTCACTTTTCCTTTGAGTCACTGCTGCGGCAACAAAAGTCCTTCCTAGGCGCTAGGAATTCTTCTTGTTACTTCTCTGGTTTGCATCGGTTTCTCCCTTGAAGAGGAAAGGGTGATGTAGCACAGGAGCAGTAAGTATTTCCCTCAGTTTGAGAACCAAGGTATCGATCCAGAAGGAGGGCCTCGTCAAGTCCAGAGTACCTGTGCAAACACAAACAAGGTTGCACCCAACGCTTCAAAGGGGTTGTCAGTCCCTTCAAGATTGTTTGCAAAGTGAGATCTGAAGGCGGAAAGTGCAACGAAGTAAAAAGTGTAAGGCTGAAAATATGGTGTGGAGTAGACCCTGGGGGCCATAGTGTTCACTAGAGGCTTCTCTCATAATATCTAATATCACGGTGGGTGAACAAATTACTGTCGAGCAATTGATAGAACCTCGCAAAGTCATGACGATATCTAAGGCAATGATCATACATATAGGCATCACGTCCGAGACAAGTAGATCGATACTTTCTGCATCTACTACTATTACTCCACACATCGACCGCTATCTAGCATGCATCTAGTGTATTGAGTTCATGACGAACAGAGTAACGCCTTAAGAAAGATAACATGATGTAGAGGGATGATCTCAAACCAATGATGAAAACCCCATCTTTTTACCCTTGATGGCAACAACATGATGCGTGCCTCGCTACCCCTTCTGTCACTGGGTGAGGTCACCGCACGGTATGAACCCAAAACCAAGCACTTCTCCCATTGCAAGGATTATAGATCTAGCTGGCCAAACAAAACCCACAATTCAAAGAGAATTACAAGGATATGAAATCATTCATAAGAGAGATCAGAAGAAACTCAAATAAGATTCATAGATAATGTAATCATAAATCCACAATTCATCGGATCTCGACAAACACACCGCAAAAGAAGATTACATCGGATAGATCTCCATGAAGATCATGGAGAACTTTGTATTCAAGATCCAAGAGAGAGAAGAAGCCATCTAGTTACTAGCTATGGACCCGTAGGTCTATGGTGAACTACTCACGCATCATCGGAGAGGTCATGGTGTTGATGGAGAAGCCCTCCGTGTCCGAATCCCCCTCCGACAGGGCACCAGAACGTGCCCGAGATGGGATCTTATGGAGACAAAAGCTTGCGGCGGCGGAAAAGTGATTTCGATGATCTCCTGATTTTTTGTGGATTTTTATGGAATTTATAGGCGCAACCCCTAGGCCAGGGGGCGCTCAGGGGTCCCACAATCCTGGGTGGCGCGGCCTACCTCCCTAGCCGCGGGGTGGGGGCTTGTGGGGCCCCTGAGGCTCCCCTGCCTTGGCTCCCAAGCTTCCCGATCTTCTTCCATTCCAGAAAAAATATTTTCAGGGATTTTCTTCCCTTCGGACTCCGTTTCAAAATATCCTCTGAAAGGGGTCAAAAACATAGAAAAAACAGGAACTGGCACTTGGCACTGAGTTAATAAGTTAGTCCCAAAAAATATACAAAAAGCATGCAAAACATCCAAAGTTTGACAAGATAATAGCATGAAACCATCAAAAATTATTGATACGTTGGAGATGTATCAAGCATCCCCAAGCTTAACTCCTGCTCGTCCTCGAGTTGGGAAGTGATAAAGTATGAATTTTTGATGTGGAATGCTCCCTAGCATAGTTGTGCTTTGCAACTTCTTTCACGTGACATGAATGTTCAGATCCGTAAGAAGCAAAACAACAGTTTGCTGTTAACATCAAAACAATAATACTTCAAGCAAACTATCAAGGTAATCATGAACTTTCAAAATAACAATGCCAAAGAAAGTTATGCCAACAAAATCATATAATCTCGCTATGCTCCATCATCCTCACACAACTAATGTAAATCATGCACAACACCGGTATTGGCCAAGTAATTGTTTTTGCACCCTTACTTTCTCAAACTTTTTATAACTATCACGCAATACGTTAGCGCGAGCCATGGATATAGCACTATAGGTGGAATAGAGTGTGCTGGTGGTTGTGAGACAAAAAAGAGGAGATGGTCACATTGACTCGGCGTATCAATAGGCTATGGAGATGCCCATTAATAGATATCAATGTGAATGAGTAGGGATTGCCATACAAAAGGATGCACTAGAGCTATAAGTATGTGAAAGCTCAAAAGGAGAACTAGTGGGTGTGCATCCAACTTAATTGCTCACGAAGACCTAGGGCAATTTTGAGGAAGCCCATCATTGGAATATACAAGCCAAGTTATATAATGAAGACTCCCACTAGCATATGGTGGTGACGAAGCAAGAAGCTCTCAATCATGAAGAACATGGTGCTATCATGAAGCACAAGTGTGGAAAAAATAGTAGCATTGTCCCTTCTCTCTTTTCTCTTTTTTTAATTTGGGCTCTTAGTCCTCTTTTTCTCTCTCTTTTATTTTCCCCTTCTTTTTTTGTTTTTGGGCTCTTTGGCCTCGTTTTTTTTCCTCACATGGGACAATGCTCTAATAATGATGATCATCACACTTTTATTTACTCACAGCTGAAAGATCACAATGATGATGACTCCATAGAAAATGCCTCCGGCAGTGTACCGGGATGTGCAAAGATCTAGCATGGCGTATGACGTTGAAACATCTCGCTAGCTATCTTACGATCATGCAATGGCAATATGAGAGTGACGGCACAAGTCATGAGATGGAACGGTGGGAGTTGCATGGCAATATATCTTGGAATGGCTATGAAAATGCCATAGTAGGTAGATATGGTGGCTGTTTTGAGGAAGGAATTTGGTGGGTTTGTGCACCGGCGAGAATTGCGTGGCACTAGAGAGGCTAGCAATGGTGGAAAGTGAAAGTGCATCTATACCATGGGCTCACATTAGTCATGAAGAACTCACATACTTGTTGCAAAAGTTTTTATTAGTAATCGAAACAAAGTGCTAAACGCATACTCCGAGGCGAAGGGTTGGTAGGTGTTAACCATCGCGCGATCCCGACCTCAACACAAAGGATGACAATCAATAGATCAATTATGCTCCGACTTCATAACATAGCGGTTCACCATACGTGCATGCTACGGGAATCACTAACTTTAACACAAGTATGTCTAGATTCACAACACCCTACTAACATAGCTCTCAATATTACCGAATCCACGTCTCAAAACTAATTGAGAGGAATCAAAACTTCTCTTTCTACTCAATGCACATGAAGATGGAGGTTTTTGCATCCTCTTTGGGTATCTATCACTTTTGGGGCTACTTTCATAGCATAAGCCAACTACCAAATGACGCACTGCCCGTGCTCTAAAAGATATAAGTGAAGCACTAGAGCAAAAGTATCTAGCTCAAAAGATATAAGTGAAGCACTATGAGCATTCTAGCAAAATCACGATGAGTGCATGTCTCTCTCTCTCAAAAGGTGTGCTGCAAGGATGATTGTGACACAACAAAAAGAGAAGACTCCTACGATACAAGACGCTCCAAGCAAAACACATATCATGTGGTGAATAAAAATATAGGTCCAAGTAATGTTACTGATGGATTGAAGACGAAAGAGGGCATGCCTTCCCTGGGCATCCCCATGCTTAGGCTTTTTGGTGTCCTTGAATTTGGCTAGGGATGCCTTGGGCATCCCCAAGCTTGAGCTCTTTCCACACCTTATCTCATCGTCTATGAGAACATCACCCAAAACTTGAAAACTTCACAACACAAAACTTAAACAGAAACTCGTGATAACGTTAGTACAAGAAAAAAACTACCACTTCTTTTGGTAGTGTAGCAAACTTGAATTCCATCTATATTGGTGTTGGGCTACTGTATTCTCACTTTTCCATGGCTAGTACCCCCCGATACTAACCATAGTTTCATCAAAACAAGCAACCAACTCAACAAAAACAGAATCTGTCAAAAACAGACTAGTTTGTAGCAATCTGTATACTTCGTATACTTGTGGTACCTCAAAAAATCTGAAAAATTACAACAGCCTTGGCAAAAAGCATATCAACCAACAACAAAAATAATAAACTCAAAAGCTCTTTAGGAATAAAAATTAAAAATCATCTCGTCAGCGAAAAGTTTCTGTCTTTTTTCAGCAGATCAAACAACCATTACCAAGACTAGTCATAAAGGTTTTGCTTGGCTCAAACACAAAAAGAAACACAAAAAACATAATCACAACAGAATTGTGATGGTGTAGACGCAACAAAATAGAAAGAAAAATTATAAATTCATTGGGTTGCCTCCCAACAAGCGTTATTGTTTAAGGCCCTTAGCTAGGCATAAAAGCGATAGAATCACGTATCGTCGTCTTTGGTGCTCAAACCATAAGTGGCCCTCATCATGGATTCATAAGGCAATCTTATTTTCTTTCTAGGGAAGTGTTCCATGCCCTTCCTTAAAGGAAATTGAAATATATTATTCCCTTCCTTCATATCGATGATAGCACCGATAGTCCTTAGGAAAGGTTTACCAAGAATAATAGAGCAAGTAGGATTGCAATCAATGTCAAGCACAATGAAAGCCACGGGTACATAGTTCTTATTTGCAACAATAAGAACATCATTGATCCTTCCCATGGGTTTCTTGATAGTAGAATCAGCAAGATGCAAATTAAGAGAACACTCTTCAATCTCATTAAAACCCAGAACATCACATAAAGACTTTGGAACCACAGAAACACTAGCACCCAAATCACACAAAGCATTGCACTCATAGTTTTTGATTTTGATTTTGATGGTAGTTTCCCACTCATCATGAATCTTTCTAGGGAGAGAGACTTCCAATTCAAGTTTCTCTTCAAGAGATTTTATCATAGCTTCGACGATATGATCGGTAAAGGCCTTGTTTTGGCTATAAGCGTGTGGAGAGTTTAACATGGATTGCATCAAAGAAATGCATTCAATCAAGGAGAAACTATCATAATTGAATTGCTTGAAATCCACGGTAGTAATTTCATTACTACTCAAAGTTTTAACATCTTCTACTCCACTTTCAATTCTTTTAGCATCAAGATAGATGGACTCTGAATCATTGGGGCACTTTACAACCAAAGTGGATTCATATCCAGCCCCATAATCATTAGGATTGACACAAGAAAACAAAATGGGAGTCACACCAAGCACTTTAAGATCTTCGTGATTCTCATCACGAGAACACGCCTTTTTAAGCCGTTCATGTCTAGCATGAATTTTGGCGGTTCTTTCTTGGGTCTCAATCATGGAAACATGCATAGCTTTCAAAGTTTCATCCATGTCGATTTTGGGAGGAGCACATCTAACTTCCAAAGCATCAACATCACTAGACATTCTATCAACGCTCTTAGCTAAATCGTAAATTTTGAGTAGCTTTTCCTCTATGGACGCATTGAAAATCTTTTGAGAGTTGACGAACTCTTTGATATTACTCTCTCGATCAGAGGGTAATCTATTGTAATTTCCATGGGTATTGTTGTAAGATTTGCCGAAGTTATTAGAGGAGTTACCAGGAAAAGGCCTAGGAACATAGTTTCCTCTAAAAGCATTGTTGTTGCCAAAGTTATTCCTACCAACAAAATTAACGTCCAAGCTAGTCTTGCTACTCTCAATCAAAGAAGACAATGGCATATCATTAGGATCAAAAGGAGCACTTCTACTAGCAACCAAATTCATTAACTCGTCCATCTTAGCACTTAACGAGTTAATTTCCTCTATAGCGTGTACCTTCTTACTAGTAGGTGACCTTTCAGTGTGCCGCTGAGAGTAGTTCGTCATGATTTTGTCCAAGAGCTTTGTGGCTTCTCCTAACGTGATTTCCATGAACGTTCCACCTGAGGCGGAGTCCAAGATATTTATAGAAGTGAAATTCAAGCCAGCGTAAAAGATTTGGATAATCATCCAAAGGCTCAAGTCATGAGCGGGACAATCTCTAATCATTAATTTCATTCTCTCCCAAGCTTGTGCAACATGTTCATGATCAAGATGCTTGAAATTCATGATATCATTATGGAGAGAGATGATCTTAGCCGGCGGAAAATACTTGGATATATAAGCATCTTTGCACTTATCCCAAGAATTGATACTATTTTTGGGCAAAGAAGAAAACCAAGTTTTTGCGCGATCTCGCTACGAGAAAGGAAAAAATCTTTAATTTAATCTTGTCATGATCCACATCTTTTTTCTTTTGCATATCGTAAAGCTCAATGAAGGTATTGAGATGGGATGCGACATCTTCACTAGGAAGACCAGAGAATTGCTCTTTCATAACAATATTCAGCAAAGCGGCATTGATTTCGTATGACTCCGCACTAGTGGCGGGAGCAACCGGAGTACTAATAAAATCATTATTATTAGTATTCGAGAACTCACAAAGTTTTGTGTTTTCATTCATGGTGATTTCAGCAAGCAAGCAAGCACACAAACAACAAAGAGCAGGCGACAAAAAGGGCGAACGAAAAAGGCAAATTGGTGAACTGGGGAGAGGAAAACAACAGGCAACTGGCAAACAAAGTAAATGCAAGAGATGAGTTTGCGACACCTGCTTGGATGAGTCCTTGACTTCATCTTCCTCCCCAGCAACGGCGCCAGAAATTCTTCTGTTGCGGCAACAAAAGTCCTTCCTTGGCGCTAGGAATTCTTCTTGTTACTTCTCTGGTTTGCGTCGGTGTTTCCCTTGAAGAGGAAAGGGTGATGCAGCACAGGAGCAGTAAGTATTTCCCTGAGTTTGAGAACCAAGGTATCGATCCAGAAGGAGGGCCTCGTCAAGTCCAGAGTACCTGCGCAAACACAAACAAGCTTGCACCCAACGCTTCAAAGGGGTTGTCAATCCCTTCAAGATTGTTTGCAAAGTGAGATCTGAAGGCAGAAAGTGCAACGAAGTAAAAAGTGTAAGGCTGAAAATATGGTGTCGAGTAGACCCTGGGGGCCATAGTGTTCACTAGAGGCTTCTCTCATAATAGCAAATATCACGGTGGGTGAACAAATTACTGTCGAGCAATTGATAGCACCGCGCAAAGTCATGACGATATCTAAGGCAATGATCATACATATAGGCATCACATCCGAGACAAGTAGACCGATACTTTCTGCATCTACTACTATTACTCCACACATCGACCGCTATCCAGCATGCATCTAGTGTATTGAGTTCATGACGAACAGAGTAACGCCTTAAGCAAGATGACATGACGTAGAGGGATAATCTCAAACCAGTGATGAAAACCCCATCTTTTTACCCTTGATGGCAACAACACGATGCGTACCTCGCTACCTCTTCTGTCACTGGGTGAGGTGAGCGCACGGTGTGAACCCAGAACCAAGCACTTCTCCCATGGCAAGAATCATAGATCTAGTTGGCCAAACAAAACCCACAACTCGAAGAGAATTACAAGGATATGAAATCATGCATAAGAGAGATAAGAAGAAACTCAAATAAGATTCATAGATAATCTGATCATAAATCCACAACACACCGCAAAATAAGATTACATCGGATAGATCTCCATGAAGATCATGGAGAACTTTGTATTGAAGATCCAAGAGAGAGAAGAAGCCATCTAGTTACTAGCTATGGACCCGTAGGTCTATGGTGCACTACTCATGCATCATCGGAGAGGTCATGGTGTTGATGGAGAAGCCCTCCATGTCCGAATCCACCTCCGGGAGGGCACCAGAACGTGCCCCAGATGGGATCTTGCGGAGACAAAAGCTTGCGGCGGCGGAAAAGTGATTTCGATGATCTCCTGATTTTTTTGGGATTTTTAGGGAATTTATAGGCGCAACCCCTAGGTCAGGGGGCGCTGAGGGGGCCCACAAGCCTGGGTGGCGCGGCCTAACCCCCTGGCCGTGGGGTGGGGGCTTGTGGGGCCCCTGAGGCTCCCCTGCCTTGGCTCCCAAGCTTCCCGATCTTCTTACGTTCCGAAAAAAAAATTCAGGGATTTTCTTCCGTTTGGACTCCGTTTCAAAATCTCCTCTGAAAGGGGTCAAAAACATGGAAAAAAGAGGAACTAGCACTTGGCACTGAGTTAATAAGTTAGTCCCAAAAAATATATAAAAGGCATGCAAAAAGTCCAAAGTTTGACAAGATAATTGCATGAAACCATCAAAAATTATAGATATGTTGGAGACGTATCAGTCAACAAAAATTTCAGAAATTTTCAGAAAAAGGAAGATGTTCAGGAGAAACTATCATGGTGGTTCCTCAAGCAAGAAGGGTCCCCGTCTCGCGATTCGGGAGCCCGATCCTTACCAACCGAGGAACGCACATGTACAACCATGTGAATGGCCTTTTGATGAATTCATGATTGATGCAGGTTTCAAAGACGAGTTTGATATATTTGTTCACAATGCCGGACTCGAAGAATTCATCTCCGATAAATGTGAACAGTATACTACTCTCACTCCCTCTTTTGTTCGTAGATTCAAATTTTCAGCTGGCTGTGACACATCCATACTGTTTGATCTGTATGACAAATCGTATACCATGGATTTAGAGGATTTCAATAGAATTTGCAAGATACCTGATTGGGGTAGTCTCAATGATCCTCCTAAGTATCCGTTAGAGATTTTATCTCTAGTGTAACTGTCGGAGAAACAAGAGATATTACGCAGGCTACCATGGGGAGCATTCATTTTCCTGCCTTGCATTACTTTGCCCTCTTCATAGGTAGATGCATTAATGTCAAGATTGAGCATTGTCACATCTCTGCACCTGACCTTAGTATTCTTAAGAGCGCGGTAACGGGTGATAGAAGTTTCAACATGGGAGCTATAATCGCGAGGAGGCTAAATAAAAATGCTAATTGTCGTGGGTATAAGCCTGACAGTAGATGTGTAGGGTACGAATGAGATGGGCAGAGTCCTAGCTACGGCGAGGTTGTATGAGTTCGGGCCCCTCTGCGGTGGAGGTAACAGCCCTATGTCTCAGTGCTCTCGGAGCTTGTTACCGAGTGTGATATGGAGTACAAAGATTTGCTAACCCTTTTACCAGTGGGGGAGGGCGGCTTATATAGAGTGCGTTGCCCTCCACAACGGTTCTGATTCAAGGGTGGATTAGTGGCGATTGAATGCATACGTTACAGGTAACGTATGCTCTAAATGCTAGTAAATGCACCCGGAAACGTACAGCAGTTTCCCTCCAGAGAGGTTACAGCGCACCGAGTGTATCCAGTCGGTAGGCCCGGTGTTCTCCGAATGTTAGTCTCCGACTGGATGATTCCGGGCCTGCTACCGACTGGATGATGGGGGCACCTTAATTCAGTCGGGGCATACTTAAGGTCATGTCCCTTGTGTGGGGTAGCCCTTGGGTAGGACGTGTAGGGCAGGCCTATGACCCTACCCTAGGACTATGACCCCATCATTAGTCCCCGAACGGATTGGGGTTGAAACGTCGAAGCGGTGCTTGAGGTTCAGATCTGACTGAACTAGGTTCATCTTGGGCGTTGCTTGCCCTTATCCATTTTATCTCTCTCTCGACCAACGCTTCGAGTGGAAGTGCTTGCGAAACAGACTGTCGGGAACCGAGTGCTTCCACGGCATCTTTTGACGCGACCGATCAACTGACAGCGGCGGATTTTCCGGGATCTCAAATTTCGGGTTCCGCGCGCTTAGCGGGGACGACGTCAGCGCGCTCGAGTAGCGCCTGACTCCTCGATCCTCGCGCCTTCAACTCCTCCACTGATATCGCCGCGGCTGGTTGGGCAGATAAGATTCCGGGCCCGCTCGCCAGCGACCCAGTCGGTGCTCTATTTAACTCTGGGCAACGAGACCTTTCGGTTACGCTCGCCGAATCCTTTGCTCTTGCTTGCTCCGTCTTCCTCGCCACCTCGTGCGCCTATACGCCCTTCTCTTCCCCTCCTTCTGGAGAGCTCACCGTCGCCGCCATGACCAGAGGTCAGACCAGCAAGATGGAGGCGAGGAAGAAGAAGACCAAGGCGGTGGCTGCTCAGCGGCGGCAGCGGCCGTTGCCGGCGGGGTGGATCCAGGGAGACCTTCTCCCCTCCACGGTGATGGAGGGGGACCTGCTGGAGCTGGTAGAGCACGGCCAACTCGTGCATAAGTCCTGGAGGCTGCCGGTGGACGACGAGGTCGAGCCGGCGCCACGGGAGGGGGAGCGCGTCTTGCTCCTTAGCCATGTTCACAGAGGTTTCTCTCTGCCCCCGCATCCTTTCTTCAAAGGTATCATGAATCATTTTGGTGCTCAACTCCATCACTTCCCTCCGAATGCCTTCATTGTTTTGTGCGAGTGCTTTATCGGTTGCCCCCCCCATTGGGGTTTATTCAAACATATCTTCTCCGCCCGCTCTCAAACCATCAAACGCCTTAGTCAGTCGGATGACAAGACGCATCTCCTCCAGCTCTGCGGGGGTTTAGGGTTTCAGAATAAGAGTCGGAGCAGCTACCCTGCTCTCCAGTTGAGCGAGTCGGTTAGGAACTGGCAGTCGACGTGGTTCTACTGCCAGGACATAGCCTGTCCGAACGCGTCGACTGGGCTCCCTCCATTTAGTCTAGATCGTCCTGCTCCGCCCAAGCAACTCGCCCTCTCGAAAGCCGAGAAGAACGACATCCAGCCTTTGGTCGAGGCACTCGTGGATGTTGTCAGGAGGGGGTCACCGGTATTGACCTGCTAGAAGTCTTCATCGGTCGGCGAATCCAGCCTCTGCAGGCCCGCCACCACGCTATGTGGCACTACACAGGGCCCGAGGATTCCACTCGGACCAACGTGGAGGGCATTCTCGAGGAGAAGGTGACCTCATGGGTGCTCCAAATCACGGGTCCCTCTGAGAACCCCAAAGGAGCCCGCCGAGTGACGCCTTATAGCGCGGACAACCCTCCACCGAATCAGGTGAGTAGCATTAGCCGAGTGCATTGAACTGTCTTGATTTCAGTCGTTTATTTATATCTCCGTGTGATGCTTAATGTTTCTCACTGAACCTCATGCAGGAGAGGACCAACTGGTCTTCCCCCGTCTCGAACGGGAATCTGGAGGAGGAGGAGGAAGAAGGCAGCCAGGAGGGGAGCGTGGAGAGCGCCGAATACGTCTCCGACAGCGGGGAGTCGGAGGAGGAAGACAGCGAGGAAAAGGAAGAGGATGAAGAGCCAGATCCGCCACCTCCGCGGCCAGAGCATCGGAGTAAGCATAGGCATGAGCCTGCCGTCCCATCAGCCCCTCCTACGTCGTCGAGTGCTCCGCCTGCTGCCCCGGCGGTACCGAGTGTTCGAGGCACCAAGAGGGCCAGGGACGCAGCCGCTGAACTTGCAGGCCAGTCCTCCAGGGCGCCCAAGCCGAGTGGGCCCAAACCTAGGAAGGCTCTGCCGCGTGTTGGAATTATGCCCTAGAGGCAATAATAAATATATTTATTATTATAATTCTTGTATCAAGATAATCGTTTATTATCCATGCTATAATTGTATTGAATGAAGACTCATTTACATGTGTGGATACATAGACAAAACACCGACCCTACCAAGCCTCTAGTTGGTTAGCCAGTTGATCAAAGATAGTCAGTGTCTTCTGATTATGAACAAGGTGTTGTTGCTTGATAACTGGATCACGTCATTAGGAGAATCACGTGATGGACTAGACCCAAACTAATAGACGTAGCATGTTGATCGTGTCATTTTGTTGCTACTGTTTTCTGCGTGTCAAGTATTTATTCCTATGACCATGAGATCATATAACTCACTGACACCGGAGGAATACTTTGTGTGTATCAAACGTCGCAACGTAACTGGGTGACTATAAAGATGCTCTACAGGTATCTCCGAAGGTGTTAGTTGAGTTAGTATGGATCAAGACTGGGATTTGTCACTCCGTGTGACGGAAAGGTATCTCGGGGCCCACTCGGTAATACAACATCACACACAAGCCTTGCAAGCAATGTGACTTAGTGTAAGTTGTGGGATCTTGTATTACGGAACGAGTAAAGAGACTTGCCGGTAAACGAGGTTGAAATAGGTATGCGGATACTGACGATCAAATCTCGGGCAAGTAACATACCGAAGGACAAAGGGAATGACATACGGGATTATATGAATCCTTGGCACTGAGGTTCAAACGATAAGATCTTCGTAGAATATGTAGGATCCAATATGGGCATCCAGGTCCCGCTATTGGATATTGACCGAGGAGTCTCTCGGGTCATGTCTACATAGTTCTCGAACCCGCGGGGTCTGCACACTTAAGGTTCGACGTTGTTTTATGCGTATTTGAGTTATATGGTTGGTTACCGAATGTTGTTCGGAGTCCCGGATGAGATCACGGACGTCACGAGGGTTTCCGGAATGGTCCGGAAACGAAGATTGATATATAGGATGACCTCATTTGATTACTGGAAGGTTTTCGGAGTTACCGGGAATGTACCGGGAATGACGAATGGGTTCCGGGAGTTCACCGGGGGGGCAACCCACCCCGGGGAAGCCCATAGGCCATTAGGGTGGCGCACCAGCCCTTAGTGGGCTGGTGGGACAGCCCAAAAGGGCCCTATGCGCCATACAAAGGAAAATCAAAGAGAAATAAAAAAAAGGGAGGTGGGAAGGAAGGGAAGGACTCCCACACACCAAACCAAGTCCAACTCGGTTTGGGGGGGGAGTCTTCCCCCCTTGGACTCGGCCGACCCCCTTGGGGCTCCTTGAGCCCCAAGGCAAGGTCCCCTCCCTCCCACCTATATATACGGAGGTTTTGGGGCTCATTTGATACGACTTTTCCACGGCAGCCTGACCACATACCTCCACGGTTTTTCCTCTAGATCGCGTTTCTGCGGAGCTCGGGCGGAGCCCTGCTGAGACAAGGTCATCACCAACCTCCGGAGTGCCGTCACGCTGCCGGAGAACTCTTCTACCTCTCTGTCTCTCTTGCTGGATCAAGAAGGCCGAGATCATCGTCGAGCTGTACGTGTGCTGAACGCGGAGGTGCCGTCCATTCGGTACTAGATCGTGGGACTGATCGCGGGATTGTTCGCGGGGCGGATCGAGGGACGTGAGGACGTTCCACTACATCAACCGTGTTCACTAACGCTTCTGCTGTACGGTCTACAAGGGTACGTAGATCACTCATCCCCTCTCGTAGATGGACATCACCATGATAGGTCTTCGTGCGCGTGGGAAAATTTTTGTTTCCCATGCGACGTTCCCCAACAGTGGCATCATGAGCTAGGTTCATGCGTAGATGTCTTCTCGAGTAGAACACAGAAGTTTTTGTGGGCGGTGATGTGCGTTTTTCTGCCCTCCTTAGTCTTTTCTTGATTCCGCGGTATTGTTGGATTGAAGCGGCTTGGACCGACATTACTCGTACGCTTACGAGAGACTGGTTTCATCGCTACGAGTAACCCCGTTGCTCAAAGATGACTGGCAAGTGTCGGTTTCTCCAACTATAGTTGAATCGGATTTGACCGAGGAGGTCCTTGGATGAGGTTAAATAGCAACTCATATATCTCCGTTGTGGTGTTTGCGTAAGTAAGATGCGATCCTACTAGATACCCATGGTCACCACGTAAAACATGCAACAACAAAATTAGAGGACGTCTAACTTGTTTTTGCAGGGTATAATTGTGATGTGATATGGCCAACGATGTGATGTGATATATTGGATGTACGAGATGATCATGTTGTAATAGAAAATATCGACTTGCACGTCGATGGTACGGCAACCGGCAGGAGCCATAGGGTTGTCTTTATACTACTGTTTGTGCTTGCAGATGTGTTTACTATTTTGCTAGGATGTAGCTTTAGTAGTAATAGCATGAGTAGCACGACAACCCCGATGGCAACACGTTGATGGAGATCATGGTGTGGCGCCGGTGACAAGAAGATCGTGTCGGTGCTTTGGTGATGGAGATCAAGAAGCACGTGATGATGGCCATATCATGTCACTTATGAATTGCATGTGATGTTAATCCTTTTATGCACCTTATTTTGCTTAGAACGACGGTAGCATTATGAGGTGATCTCTCACTAAAATTTCAAGACGAAATTGTGTTCTCCCCGACTGTGCACCGTTGCTACAGTTCGTCGTTTCGAGACACCACGTGATGATCGGGTGTGATAGACTCAACGTTCACATACAACGGTTGCAAAACAGTTGCGCACGCGGAACACTCGGGTTAAGCTTGACGAGCCTAGCATGTGCAGACATGGCCTCGGAACACATGAGACTGAAAGGTCGATCATGAATCATATAGATGATATGATTAGCATAGGGATGCTTACCACTGAAACTACACTCAACTCACGTGATGATCGGACTTGAGCTAGTGTAAGTGGATCATGAACCACTCAAATGACTAGAGAGATGTACTTTTTGAGTGGGAGTTTAGCAGATAATTTGATTAAGTTAAACTCTAATTATCTTGAACATAGTCTAAGTCCACTTTGAATATATTTGTGTTGTAGATCATGGCTCACGCGACAGTCATCCTGAATTTTAATACGTTCCTAGAGAAAGCTAAGTTGAAAGATGATTGAAGCAACTTTGTAGACTGGGCTCGTAATCTTAAGCTAATCTTACAAGCTGGGAAGAAGGATTATGTCCTTAATGCTGCGCTAGGATATGAACCACCCGCTACGGCTGATCAGGATGTTAAGAACGCTTGGTTAGCACGTAAGGAGGACTACTCAATAGTTCAATGTGCAGTCTTGTATGGCTAAGAACCGGGACTTCAACGTCGCTTTGAGCGTCATGGAGCATTTGAGATGTTCCAGGAGTTGAAGTTTATCTTTCAGAAGAACGCCCGGATCAAGAGGTATGAGACCTCCGATAAATTCTATGCTTGCAAGATGGAGGAAAACTCGTCTGTCAGTGAACATGTGCTCAAAATGTCTGGGTACTCAAACCGTCTAGCTGAGCTAGGGATTGAACTCCCGCAAGAGGCTATCACTGACAGAATCCTTCAATCACTGCCGCCAAGCTATAAAGGCTTTGTGTTGAACTACAACAAGCAAGGGATGAACAAGTCTCCCGGCGAGTTGTTTGCGTTGCTGAAAATCGTAGAGTCTGAACTCCGTAAAGAGCATCAAGTGTTGATGGTGAATAAGACCACTAGTTTCAAGAGAAACGGCAAAGGCAAGAAGGGTAATTCGAAGAAGAGCGGCAAGCCTGTTGCCAATCCGCCGAAGAAACCCAAAGCTGGTCCTAAGCCTGAAACGGAGTGTTACTATTGCAAGGGTATGGGTCACTGGAAGCGCAATTGCCCCAAGTGTCTGGCAGATAAGAAGGCGGCCAAAGAAAAATCAGGTATATTTGATATACATGTTATTGATGTGTACTTAACCGGCTCTCGTAGTAGTGCCTGGGTATTCGATACCGGTTCTGTTGCTCATATTTGCAACTCGAAACAGGAACTGCGGAATAGACGAAGGCTGGCGAAAGATGAAGTGACGATGCGCGTAGGAAATGGTTCCAAGGTTGATGCAATCGCCGTCGGCACAGTTTCACTTCAGTTACCATCAGGATTAGTGATGAACTTAAATCATTGTTATTTTGTGCCTGCGTTGAGCATGAACATTATATCTGGATCTTGTTTATTGCGAGACGGTTACTCTTTTAAGTCAGAGAATAATGGTTGTTCTATTTCTATGAGTAACATCTTTTATGGTCATGCACCTAATGTGAGAGGATTGTTCATATTGAATCTTGATAGCGATACGCATATACATAACATTGAGACCAAAAGAGTTAGAGTTAACAATGATAGCGCCATATTTTTGTGGCACTACCGCTTAGGTCATATTGGTGTAAAGCGCATGAAGAAACTCCATGCTGATGGACTTTTGGAGTCACTTGACTTTGATTCACTTGACACGTGCGAACCATGCCTCATGGGCAAGATGACTAAGACTCCGTTCTCCGGAACAATGGAGCGTGCAAGTGACTTGTTGGAAATCATACATATCGATGTGTGTGGTCCGATGAGCGTGGAGGCACGCGGCGGATATCGTTATTTTCTCACCTTCACTGACGATTTGAGTAGATATGGTTATGTCTACTTGATGAAGCACAAGTCTGAGACATTTGAAAAGTTCAAGCAATTTCAGAGTGAAGTGGAAAATCATCGTAACAAGAAGATCAAGTTCCTACAGTCTGATCGTGGGGGTGAATATCTGAGTTTCGAGTTTGGTACTCACTTAAGACAATGTGGAATTGTTTCACAGTTAACACCGCCTGGAACACCACAGCGTAATGGTGTGTCCGAACGTCGTAATCGTACTCTATTAGAGATGGTGCGATCTATGATGTCTCTTACTGATTTGCCGTTATCGTTTTGGGGTTATGCATTAGAAACAGCTGCATTCACTTTAAATAGGGCACCATCAAAATCCGTTAAGACGACACCATACGAACTGTGGTATGACAAAAGGCCAAAGTTGTCGTTTCTTAAAGTTTGGGGATGTGATGCTTATGTCAAAAAGCTTCAGCCTGAAAAGCTGGAACCCAAAGCGGAAAAGTGCGTCTTCATAGGTTACCCAAAAGAGACAGTTGGGTACACCTTCTATCTCAAATCCGAGGTCAAAGTGTTTGTTGCTAAAAACGGAGCTTTTCTCGAGAAGGAGTTTCTCTCGAGAGAATTGAGTGGGAGGAAGATAGAACTTGACGAGGTTGTCGAACCTCTCATCCCTCTGGATGGTGGCGCAGGGCAAGGGAAAACCTCTGTCGTTGCAACGCCGGTTGAGTAGGAAGTTAATGATGATGATCATGAAACTCCAGTTCAAGTTTTTGTCGAACCACGCAGGTCGACGAGACCACGTGCTGCTCCAGAGTGGTACGGTAATCCCGTCTTATCGATCATGTTGTAAGACAACAATGAACCTGCAAATTATGAAGAAGCAATGGTGGGCCCAGATTCCAACAAATGGCTAGAAGCCATGAAGTCCGAGATAGGATCCATGTATGAGAACAAAGTGTGGACTTTGGAGGTACTACCTGAGGGCCGCCAGGCTATTCAGAACAAATGGATCTTTAAGAGGAAGACGGACGCTGACGGCAATGTGACTGTTTATAAAGCTCGACTTGTGGCAAAGGTTTTTCACAAGTTCAAGGAGTTGACTACGATGAGACATTCTCACCCGTAGCGATGCTTAAGTCCGTCAGAATCATGTTAGCAATAGCTGCATTTTTCGATTATGAAATCTGGCAGATGGATGTCAAAACGGCGTTCCTTAACGGTTTCCTTAAGGAAGAGTTGTATATGATACAACCCGAAGGTTTTGTCGATCCTAAGAATGCTAACAAGGTGTGCGAGCTCCAGCGATCCATTTATGGACTGGTGCAAGCATCTCGGAGTTGGAACAAACGCTTTGATGAGGTGATCAAAGCATTTGGGTTTATACAAGTGGTTGGAGAATCTTGTATTTACAAGAAAGTGAGTGGGAGCTCTGTGGCGTTTATAATATTATATGTGGATGACATATTACTGATTGGAAACAACGTGGAGTTTTTAGAGAGCATAAAGGATTACTTGAATAAAAGTTTCTCTATGAAGGACCAAGGAGAAGCTGCTTACATTCTAGGCATTAAGATCTATAGGGATAGATCGAAACGCCTGATAGGACTTTCACAAAGCAGATACCTTGATAAAGTTTTGAAGAGGTTCAAAATGGAACAGTCCAAGAAAGGGTTCTTGCCAGTTTTACAAGGTACGAGATTGAGTAAGACTCAGTGCCCAGCAACTGATGAAGATAGAGAGCATATGCGCTCCGTCCCCTATGCTTCAGCCATAGGTTCTATCATGTATGCGATGCTGTGCACTAGACCGGATGTTAGCCTGGCCATAAGTATGGCAGGTAGGTTCCAGAGTAATCCAGGAGTGGATCACTGGACAGCGGTCAAGAATATCCTGAAGTACCTGAAAAAGACTAAGGAGATGTTTCTCGTGTATGGAGGTGACGAAGAGCTCGCCGTAAAAGGTTACGTCGATGCAAGCTTTGACACAGATCCGGACGACTCTAACTCGCAAACCGGATACGTATTTATTCTTAATGGGGGTGCAGTAAGCTGGTGCAGTTCCAAGCAAAGTGTCGTAGTAGATTCTACATGTGAAGCGGAGTACATGGCTGCCTCGGAGGCGGCTAAGGAGGGTGTCTGGATGAAGCAGTTCATGACGGATCTTGGAGTGGTGCCAAGTGCACTAGATCCGATAACCATGTTCTGTGACAACACTGGTGCCATTGCCTTAGCAAAGGAACCAAGGTGTCACAAGAAGACCAGACACATCAAACGACGCTTCAACCTCATCCGCGACTACGTCGAGGAGGAGGACATAAATATATGCAAAGTGCACACGAATCTGAATGTAGCAGACCCGCTGACTAAACCTCTTCCACGGCCAAAACATGATCGACACCAGAACTGTATGGGTGTTAGATTTATTACAATGTAATTCACATGGTGATGTGAGGGCTAGATTATTGACTCTAGTGCAAGTGGGAGACTGTTGGAATTATACCCTAGAGGCAGTAATAAATATAGATATTATTATAATTCCTGTATCAAGATAATCGTTTATTATCCATGCTATAATTGTATTGAATGAAGACTCATTTACATGTGTGGATACATAGACAAAACACCGTCCCTAGCAAGCCTCTAGTTGGTTAGCCAGTTGATCAAAGATAGTCAGTGTCTTCTGATTATGAACAAGGTGTTGTTGCTTGATAACTGGATCACGTCATTAGGAGAATCACGTGATGGACTAGACCCAAACTAATAGACATAGCATGTTGATCGTGTCATTTTGTTGCTACTGTTTTCTGCGTGTCAAGTATTTATTCCTATGACCATGAGATCATATAACTCACTGACACCGGAGGAATACTTTGTGTGTATCAAACGTCGCAACGTAACTGGGTGACTATAAAGATGCTCTACAGGTATCTCCGAAGTTGTTAGTTGAGTTAGTATGGATCAAGACTGGGATTTGTCACTCTGTGTGACGGAAAGGTATCTCGGGGCCCACTCGGTAATACAACATCACACACAAGCCTTGCAAGCAATGTGACTTAGTGTAAGTTGTGGGATCTTGTATTACAGAACGAGTAAAGAGACTTGCCGGTAAACGAGGTTGAAATAGGTATGCGGATACTGACGATCAAATCTCGGGCAAGTAACATACCGAAAGACAAAGGGAATGACATACGGGATTATATGAATCATTGGCACTGAGGTTCAAACGATAAGATCTTCGTAGAATATGTAGGATCCAATATGGGCATCTAGGTCCCGCTATTGGATATTGACCGAGGAGTCTCTCGGGTCATGTCTACATAGTTCTCGAACCCGCAGGGTCTGCACACTTAAGGTTCGACGTTGTTTTATGCGTATATGAGTTATATGGTTGGTTACCGAATGTTGTTCGGAGTCCCGGATGAGATCACGGACGTCACGAGGGTTTTCGGAATGGTCCAGAAACGAAGATTGATATATAGGCTGACCTCATTTGATTACCGGAAGGTTTTCGGAGTTACCGGGAATGTACCGGGAATGACGAATGGGTTCCGGGAGTTCACCGGGGGGGGCAACCCACCCCGGGGAAGCCCATAGGCCATTAGGGTGGCGCACCAGCCCTTAGTGGGCTGGTGGGACAGCCCAAAAGGGCCCTATGCGCCATACAAAGGAAAATCAAAGAGAAAGAAAAAAAAAGGGAGGTGGGAAGGAAGGGAAGGACTCCCACCCACCAAACCAAGTCCAACTCGGTTTGGGGGGGGAGTCTTCCCCCCTTGGACTCGACCGACCCCCTTGGGGCTCCTTGAGCCCCAAGGCAAGGTCCCCTCCCTCCCACCTATATATACGGAGGTTTTGGGGCTGATTTGAGACGACTTTTCCACGACAGCCCGACCACATACCTCCACGGTTTTTCCTCTAGATCGCGTTTCTGCGGAGCTCGGGCGGAGCCCTGCTGAGACAAGGTCATCACCAACCTCCGGAGCGCCGTCACGCTGCCGGAGAACTCTTCTACCTCTCCGTCTCTCTTGCTGGATCAAGAAGGCCGAGATCATCGTCGAGCTGTACGTGTGCTGAACGCGGAGGTGTCGTCCGTTCGGTACTAGATCGTGGGACTGATCGCGGGATTGTTCGCGGGGCGGATCGAGGGACGTGAGGATGTTCCACTACATCAACCGCGTTCACTAACGCTTCTGCTGTACGGTCTACAAGGGTATGTAGATCACTCATCCCCTCTCGTAGATGGACATCACCATGATAGGTCTTCGTGCGCGTAGGAAAATTTTTGTTTCCCATGCGACGTTCCCCAACACCGAGGATGAGGATGGCCATCCCCGTCACCTCCACGTAAGTGAATCTAACTTTCGGCTCTTTCTGTTGACTGAGTGAACTCCTACTTTACAAGTCGAATGGACTTCACTCGACAGGGTTGCCACTTCTGCGACCTCGCCGGCCCGCCAAGGGGACGACCCCATGGACGCGGACGACGTCGTTCGTCTCAGCCAGGTATGTTGTGGGAGAGTCGGGTATTTTATTCCTGTAGACTGCGCCATCCTTTTCTTTTTCTGAGGTGTTATGTTATTTGGCTTGTCAGGGGCGATCTGCCTGGACGAGGGTGACCAGGGGAGAGCCGACCCCGTCGTGGAGCCTATTCTAGAGCCTGTCCTGGAGCCTGTCCTTGAGGCCGCTCTTCCTGCTGCCGCCCCTGCCGCCAACGCTCCCCCGACCGAAGTGCCTCCACCGACTGAAGTGCCTCCACCGACTGAACCGGTGCCGGTGGGTGAGGAACCTACTGGGGCGAACCTTGGGATGCCCCAGGAACTTCCCACGATTCCCGGTTCGTCAAATGCTGAATTCAGTATTCGGTGTGTCCCAAAGGAGCAGGTGGGGGCGGCCAAGGGGGCCATGATCCAGGCGGAGCTGATGGCCGGAGAGGCCAAGAGGGCTTATGACTCCGTTGCGGCCTTGTACCGGCGGAGCTTGGAGCTGCACGATGACATCCGAGTAAGTAGTCTAGTAAGTACTTACTTTTCTTCTGTAACCCACTGGGTGTTGTCTGCTGTTTGCAATGGGTTCACTCCGAGTGACCCAGTGGGTGTAGTCCCCGAGACTTCTGTCGAGTGCTTGCACCGACAGTTGTCTTTATACATTTGGTCTTTAGTTTAGTTGTGTCCATAGACAATATTTCCGAGTGCGAGTACTTATTGCAGTCGGAGCGCTCTTGCGGTAAGAGTCTCCGAGAGTAAGGTGCACGTAGGTGGAGTAGTATTAGCCCCTAAGGCGTAGGTGAAAACATGCATCTCAATAGGGCGGGCCTGCTTGAGGTGCATGCCAGTGGGGTCACTCTTAGTGAACCCACTGGGTGTAGTCCCCGAGACCGCTGTCGACTGCTTGCGTCGGCAGGGGTCTGAAGAACTTATATTGTGTATTGAGAAACTTGCTGATTACCCTTTGTTTCGTGGTGTAGAAAACTTGTGAAATGGGGACTGCTTATGAAGCCTTGAGGGCGGAGAGGAACCAGTATGCTGGTGAACTGGAAGCTGCAATGCTCGCCATGGCCGGCATGAAGGACGCGCTGGAAGTTCGAGAGAAGTCCTTGGAGGAGGCGCTGGAGGCAAACAGGGTGTTGGTGGCGGAGGTGGAGAGACTGAAGAAACACAGGACTGAACTGCACAATCAAATGGCTGTTTGGAACAAACGATGGATAGCTCAGGAGAAGTATGTCAACGACTGGGCTATCCAGATGATGACTCGTCTGGCAGGTAAGTCTTATGCTTTGTCGAGTGGTTGTACCGTGTGACGAACACTCGGTTTTTACTGTCAGTTTGCTCGTTTGGTGCAGATTTTTGTGGTGACGCTGAAGCTGAAGCGGCGGCTGTAGAGCGGTCCATGAAGGACAATGTGCCACTCGGCAAGGACGCCAACCGAGATCTGCTCTGGGCGCATATCCGTGTAGGCAAAGTGGGTCCTTTCGTCAGCCAACTGAGAGAAGTCATCGGCCGCATTGAGAAGGAGCTTTGGCCAGAAGACGAGTCGCGGCAGGAGATGGAGACTCTGTTGGGGCGACTGGAGGAGATTCCGGACCGAGTGCAATCCTGGAAGAAATCGGCAGCGCGTTGCGGTGCTGACGTTGCGCTGTCCTTGGTCCGAGTCCATTGCAAGGAGGTGCGGGAAGATAAGCTGAAAGCATTGAAGGTCGCCAACACGAAGAAGCTTCAATTCGAAGACTTCATGGAGACGTTCCTTGAGACTGCCACCCGCATCGCTGATGGAATCGACTTGGACACTTTTGTGGAGCCCTCTAGTCCTGACGCCGGCCCAGCTGACGCGTGATCAAACTTTATCCTCGGTATGCCGAGTGTTTACCTGTAAGATACTGTGGCCACTTCTGTTGGCCGTCATACTTTTAGATCGGTGCGGGTAATCTTGATCCGCACTGAGTCAGCTATCGTTTTTGGACTTATGTTGTCGGAATGAAAACATTTAGTCTTTTGTTGAAATGTTGTTTCGAGTGGAACACTTAGTGCGTACTCGGAGAAGAGTAAGACTTAGGTGATTCTTGGTCACGTCTAAGTCCCCGAGTGGGACTTGTAGTGCACACTCGGAGGAAACTAAGACTTAGGCGATTCAGGATCGCAGCTAAGTCACCGAGTGTGACGTATAGTTCATGCTCGGAGGAAGTTATTACTTAGGTGATTCTTGATCACAGCTAAGTCTCCGAGTGCGACGTATAGTGCACACTCGGAGGATGTTAATACTTAGGCGATTCGTGATCTCAGCTAAGTCTCCGAGTGCGACGTATAGTGCACACTCGGAGGAAGTTATTACTTAGGCGATGCAGGATCGCGGCTAAGTCCCCGAGCGCGACGTATAGTGCACACTCGGAAGGAGTGAATACTTAGGCGATTCTTGATCACAGCTAAGTCCCCGAGTGAGACGTGAAGTGCACACTCGGAGGGAGTTATTACTTAGGCGATGCAGGATCGCGGCTAAGTCCCCGAGTGCGACGTATAGTGCACACTCGGAGGAAGTTAATACTTAGGCGATTCGTGATCACAGCTAAGTCTTCGAGTGCGACGTGAAGTGCACACTTGGAGGGAGTTATTACTTAGGCGATGCAGGATCGCAGCTAAGTCACTGAGTGCGACGTGAAGTGCACACTCGGAGGAAAGTAGTACTTAGGCGATTAGGATCATGGCTAAGTCCCCGAGTGCGACGTATAGTGCACACTCGGAGGAAGTTAATACTTAGGCGATTCTTGATCACAGCTAAGTCTCCGAGTGGACGAGAAGTGCACACTCGGAGGGAGTTATTACTTAGGCGATGCAGGATCGCAGCTAAGTCACCGAGTGCGACGTGAAGTGCACACTCGGAGGAAAGTAGTACTTAGGCGATTAGGATCGCGGCTAAGTCCCCGAGTACGACGTATATGTTGGAATTATGCCCTAGAGGCAATAATAAATGTGTAGTTATTATTATAATTCCTGTATCAAGATAATAGTTTATTATCCATGCTATAATTGTATTGAATGAAGACTCATTTACATGTGTGGATACATAGACAAAACACCGTCCCTAGCATGCCTCTAGTTGGCTAGCCAGTTGATCGATGATAGTCAGTGTCTTCTGATTATGAACAAGGTGTTGTTGCTTGATAACTGGATCACGTCATTGGGAGAATCACGTGATGGACTAGACCCAAACTAATAGACGTAGCATGTTGATCGTGTCATTTTGTTGCTACTGTTTTCTGCGTGTCAAGTATTTATTCCTATGACCATGAGATCATATAACTCACTGACACCGGAGGAATGCTTTGTGTGTATCAAACGTCGCAACGTAACTGGGTGACTATAAAGATGCTCTACAGGTATCTCCGAAGGTGTTAGTTGATTTAGTATGGATCAAGACTGGGATTTGTCACTCCGTGTGACGGAGAGGTATCTCGGGGCCCACTCGGTAATACAACATCACACACAAGCCTTGCAAGCAATGTAACTTAGTATAAGTTGCGGGATCTTGTATTATGGAACGAGTAAAGAGACTTGCCGGTAAACGAGATTGAAATAGGTATGCGGATACTGACGATCGAATCTCGGGCAAGTAACATACCGAAGGACAAAGGGAATGACATACGGGATTATACGAATCCTTGGCACTGAGGTTCAAACGATTAGATCTTCGTAGAATATGTAGGATCCAATATGGGCATCCAGGTCCCGCTATTGGATATTGACCGAGGAGTCTCTCGGGTCATGTCTACATAGTTCTCGAACCCGCAGGGTCTGCACACTTAAGGTTCGACGTTGTTTTATGCGTATTTGAGTTATATGGTTGGTTACCGAATGTTGTTCGGAGTCCCGGATGAGATCACGGACGTCACGAGGGTTTCCGGAATGGTCCGGAAACGAAGATTGATATATAGGATGAGCTCATTTGATTACCGGAAGGTTTTCGGAGTTACCGGGAATGTACCGGGAATGACGAATGGGTTCCGGGAGTTCACCGGGGGGGGCAACCCACCCCGGGGAAGCCCATAGGCTTTGGGGAGACACACCAGCCCTTAGTGGGCTGGTGGGACAGCCCCAAAGGGGCCTATGCGCCAAGAGAAGGAAATCAAAGGAAAAGAAAAAAAAGAGGGAGGAAGTGGGAAGGGAGGGGGACTCCTCCCACCAAACCAAGTCCAACTCGGTTTGGGGGGGGAGTTCTCCACCCCTTGGCTCGGCCGACCCCTTAAGGGTCCCTTGGACCCCAAGGCAAGGTCCCCCTCCCTCCTCCTATATATATGGAGCTTTTAGGGCAGATTTGAGACGACTTTCTCACGGCTGCCCGACCACATACCTCCATAGTTTTTCCTCTAGATCGCGTTTCTGCGGAGCTCGGGCGGAGCCCTGCTGAGACGAGATCATCACCAACCTCCGGAGCGCCGTCACGCTGCCGGAGAACTCTTCTACCTCTCCGTCTCTCTTGCTGGATCAAGAAGGCCGAGATCATCGTCGAGCTGTACGTGTGCTGAACGCGGAGGTGCCGTCCGTTCGGCACTAGATCGTGGGACTGATCGCGGGATTGTTCGCGGGGCGGATCGAGGGACGTGAGGACGTTCCACTACATCAACCGCGTTCTCTAACGCTTCTGCTGTACGATCTACAAGGGTACGTAGATCACTCATCCCCTCTCATACATGGACATCACCATGATAGGTCTTCGTGCGCGTAGGAAAATTTTTGTTTCCCATGCGACGTTCCCCAACAGTGGCATCATGAGCTAGGTTCATGCGTAGATGTCTTCTCGAGTAGAACACAAAAGGTTTTGTGGGCGGTGATGTGCGTTTTTCTGCCCTCCTTAGTCTTTTCTTGATTCCGCGGTATTGTTGGATTGAAGCGGCTTGGACCGACATTACTCGTACGCTTACGAGAGACTGGTTTCATCGTTACGAGTAACCCCCTTTGCTCAAAGATGACTGGCAAGTGACGGTTTCTCCAACTTTAGTTGAATCGGATTTGACCGAGGAGGTCCTTGGATGAGGTTAAATAGCAATTCATAGATCTCCGTTGTGGTGTTTGCGTAAGTAAGATGCGATCCTACTAGATACCCTTGGTCACCACGTAAAACATGCAACAACAAAATTAGAGGACGTCTAACTTGTTTTTGCAGGGTATGATTGTGATGTGATATGGCCAACGGTGTGATGTGATATATTGGATGTATGAGATGATCATGTTGTAATAGAAATATCGACTTGCATGTCGATGGTACGACAACCGGCAGGAGCCATAGGGTTGTCTTTATACTAACGTTTGTGCTTGCAGATGCGTTTACTATTTTGCTAGGATGTAGCTTTAGTAGTAATAGCATAAGTAGCACGACAACCCCGATGGCAACACGTTGATGGATGATCATGGTGTGGCGCCGGTGACAAGAAGATCGTGCCGGTGCTTTGGTGATGGAGATCAAGAAGCACGTGATGATGGCCATATCATGTCACTTATGAATTGCATGTGATGTTAATCCTTTTTGCACCTTATTTTGCTTAGAACGACGGTAGCATTATGAGGTGATCTCTCACTAAAATTTCAAGACGAAATTGTGTTCTCCCCGACTGTGCACCGTTGCTACAGTTCGTCGTTTCGAGACACCACGTGATGATCGGGTGTGATAGACTCAACGTTCACATACAACGGGTGCAAAACAGTTGCGCACGCGGAACACTCGGGTTAAGCTTGACGAGCCTAGCATGTGCAGACATGGCCTCGGAACACATGAGACCGAAAGGTCGATCATGAATCATATAGTTGATATGATTAGCATAGGGATGCTTACCACTGAAACTATACTCAACTCACGTGATGATCGGACTTGGGATAGTGTAAGTGGATCATGAACCACTCAAATGACTAGAGAGATGTACTTTTTGAGTGGGAGTTTAGGATATAATTTGATTAAGTTGAACTCTAATTATCTCGAACATAGTCTAAGTCCACTTTGAATATATTTATGTTGTAGATCATGGCTCACGCAAGTGTCATCCTGAATTTTAATACGTTCCTAGAGAAAGCTAAGTTGAAAGATGATGGAAGCAACTTTGTAGACTGGGCTCGTAATCTTAAGCTAATCTTACAAGCTGGAAAGAAGGATTATGTCCTTAATGCTGCGCTAGGAGATGAACCACCCGCTACGGCTGATCAGGATGTTAAGAACGCTTGGTTAGCACGTAAGCAGGACTACTCAATAGTTCAATGTGCAGTCTTGTATGGCTTAGAACCGGGACTTCAACGTCGCTTTGAGCATCATGGAGCATTTGAGATGTTCCAGGAGTTGAAGTTTATCTTTCAGAAGAACGCCCGGATCGAGAGGTATGAGACCTCCGATAAATTCTATGCTTGCAAGATGGAGGAAAACTCGTCTGTCAGTGAACATGTGCTCAAAATGTCTGGGTACTCAAACCGTCTAGCTGAACTGGGGATTGAACTGCCGCAAGAAACTATCACTGACAGAATCCTTCAATCACTGCCGCCAAGCTATAAAGGCTTTGTGTTGAACTACACCATGCAAGGGATGAACAAGTCTCCCGGCGAGTTGTTTGCGATGCTGAAAGTCGCAGAGTCTGAACTCCGTAAAGAGCATCAAGTGTTGATGGTGAGCAAGACCACTAGTTTCAAGAGAAACGGCAAAGGCAAGAAGGGCAATTCGAAGAAGAGCGGCAAGCCTGTTGCCAATCCGCCGAAGAAACCCAAAGCTGGACCTAAGCCTGAAACAGAGTGCTTCTATTGCAAGGGTATGGGTCACTGGAAGTGCAATTGCCCCAAGTATCTGGCAGATAAGAAGGCGGGCAAGGAAAAATCAGGTATATTTGATATACATGTTATTGATGTGTACTTAACCGGCTCTCGTAGTAGTGTTTGGGTATTTGATACCGGTTCTGTTGCTCACATTTGCAACTCGAAGCAGGAACTGCGGAATAGACGAAGGCTGGCGAAAGACGAAGTGACGATGCGTGTAGGAAACGGTTCCAAGGTTGATGCAATCGCCGTCGGCACAGTGTCACTTCAACTACCATCGGGATTAGTGATGAACTTAAATCATTGTTATTTAGTGCCTGCGTTGAGCATGAACATTATATCTGGATCTTGTTTATTGTGAGACGGTTACTCTTTTAAGTCTGAGAATAATGGTTGTTCTATTTCTATGAGTAACATCTTTTATGGTCATGCACCGAATGTGAGAGGATTGTTCATATTGAATCTTGATAGCGATACGCATATACATAACATTGAGACCAAAAGAGTTAGAGTAAACAATGATAGCGCCATATTTTTGTGGCACTGCCGCTTGGGTCATACTGGTGTAAAGCGCATGAAGAAACTCCATGCTGATGGACTTTTGGAGTCACTTGACTTTGATTCACTTGACACGTGCGAACCATGCCTCATGGGCAAGATGACTAAGACTCCGTTCTCCAGAACAATGGAGCGTGCAAGTGACTTGTTGGAAATCATACATACCAATGTGTGTGGTCCAATGAGCGTGGAGGCACGCGGCGGATATCGTTATTTTCTCATCTTCACTGACGATTTAAGTAGATATGGTTATGTCTACTTGATGAAGCACAAGTCTGAAAAATTTGAAAAGTTCAAGCAATTTCAGAGTGAAGTGGAAAATCATCGTAACAAGAAGATCAAGTTCCTACGGTCTGATCGTGGGGGTGAATATCTGAGTTTCGAGTTTGGTACTCACTTAAGACAATGTGGAATTGTTTCGCAGTTAACACCGCCTGGAACACCACAGCGTAATGGTGTGTCCCAACGTCGTAATCGTACTTTGTTAGAGATGGTGCAATCTATGATGTCTCTTACTGATTTGCCGTTATCATTTTGGGGTTATGCATTAGAAACAGCTGCATTCACTTTAAATAGGGCACCATCAAAATCCGTTGAGACGACACCATACGAACTGTGGTATGGCAAAAGGCCAAATTTGTCGTTTCTTAAAGTTTGGGGATGTGATGCTTATGTCAAAAAGCTTCAGCCTGAAAAGCTGGAACCCAAAGCGGAAAAGTGCGTCTTCATAGGTTACCCAAAAGAGACAGTTGGGTACACCTTCTATCTCAAATCCGAGGGCAAAGTGTTTGTTGCTAAGAACGGAACTTTTCTCGAGAAGGAGTTTCTCTTGAGAGAATTGAGTGGGAGGAAGATAGAACTTGACGAGGTTGTCGAACCTCTCATCCCTCTGGATGGTGGCGCAGGGCAAGGGGAAACCTCTGTCGTTGCGACGCCGGTTGAGGAGGAAGTTAATGATGATGATCATGAAACTCCAGTTCAAGTTTCTGTTGAACCACGCAGGTCGACGAGATCACGCGCTGCTCCAGAGTGGTACGGTAATCCCGTCTTATCAATCATGTTGTTAGACAACAATGAACCTGCAAATTATGAAGAAGCAATGGTGGGCCCAGATTCCAACAAATGGCTAGAAGCCATGAAATCCGAGATAGGATCCATGTATGAGAACAAAGTGTGGACTTTGGAGATACTACCTGAGGGCCGCAAGGCTATTCAGAACAAATGGATCTTTAAGAAGAAGACGGACGCTGACGGTAATGTGACCATTTATAAAGCTCGACTTGTGGCAAAGGGTTTTTCACAAGTTCCAGGAGTTGACTACGATGAGACCTTCTCACCCGTAGCGATGCTTAAGTCCGTCAGAATCATGTTAGCAATAGCTGCATTTTTCGATTATGAAATCTGGCAGATGGATGTCAAAACGGCGTTCCTTAACGGTTTCCTTAAGGAAGAGTTGTATATGATGCAACTCGAAGGTTTTGTCGATCCTAAAAATGCTGACAAGGTGTGCAAGCTCCAGCGATCCATTTATGGACTGGTGCAAGCATCTCGGAGTTGGAACAAACGCTTTGATGAGGTGATCAAAGCATTTGGGTTTATACAAGTGGTTGGAGAATCTTGTATTTACAAAAAAGTGAGTAGGAGCTCTGTGGCGTTTCTAATATTATATGTGGATGACATATTACTGATTGGAAACAACGTAGAGCTTTTGGAGAGCATAAAAGGTTACTTGAATAAAAGTTTCTCTATGAAGGACCTAGGAGAAGCTGCTTACATTCTAGGCATTAAGATCTATAGGGATAGATCGAAACGCCTGATAGGACTTTCACAAAGCACATACCTTGATAAAGTTTTGAAGAGGTTCAAAATGGAACAGTCCAAGAAAGGGTTCTTGCCAGTTTTACAAGGTACGAGATTGAGTAAGACTCAGTGCCCAGCAACTGATGAAGATAGAGAGCATATGCGCTCCGTCCCCTATGCTTCAGCCATAGGTTCTATCATGTATGCGAGGCTGTGCACTAGACCGGATGTTAGCCTGGCCATAAGTATGGCAGGTAGGTTCCAGAGTAATCCAGGAGTGGATCACTGGACAGCGGTCAAGAATATCCTGAAGTACCTGAAAAATACTAAGGAGATGTTTCTCGTGTATGGAGGTGACGAAGAGCTCGCCGTAAAAGGTTACGTCGATGCAAGCTTTGACACAGATCCGGACGACTCTAACTCGCAAACCGGATACGTATTTATTCTTAATGGGGGTGCAGTAAGCTGGTGCAGTTCCAAGCAAAGTGTCGTAGTAGATTCTACATGTGAAGCGGAGTACATGGCTGCCTCGGAGGCGGCTAAGGAGGGTGTCTGGATGAAGCAGTTCATGACAGATCTTGGAGTGGTGCCAAGTGCACTAGATCCGATAACCATGTTCTGTGACAACACTGGTGCCATTGCCTTAGCAAAGGAACCAAGGTTTCACAAGAAGACCAGACACATCAAACGACGCTTCAACCTCATCCGCGACTACGTCGAGGAGGAGGACATAAATATATGCAAAGTGCACACGAATCTGAATGTAGCAGACCCGCTGACTAAACCTCTTCCACGGCCAAAACATGATCGACACCAGAACTGTATGGGTGTTAGATTTATTACAATGTAATTCACATGGTGATGTGAGGGCTAGATTATTGACTCTAGTGCAAGTGGGAGACTGTTGGAATTATGCCCTAGAGGCAATAATAAATGTGTAGTTATTATTATAATTCCTGTATCAAGATAATAGTTTATTATCCATGCTATAATTGTATTGAATGAAGACTCATTTACATGTGTGGATACATAGACAAAACACCGTCCCTAGCATGCCTCTAGTTGGCTAGCCAGTTGATCGATGATAGTCAGTGTCTTCTGATTATGAACAAGGTGTTGTTGCTTGATAACTGGATCACGTCATTGGGAGAATCACGTGATGGACTAGACCCAAACTAATAGACGTAGCATGTTGATCGTGTCATTTTGTTGCTACTGTTTTCTGCGTGTCAAGTATTTATTCCTATGACCATGAGATCATATAACTCACTGACACCGGAGGAATGCTTTGTGTGTATCAAACGTCGCAACGTAACTGGGTGACTATAAAGATGCTCTACAGGTATCTCCGAAGGTGTTAGTTGATTTAGTATGGATCAAGACTGGGATTTGTCACTCCGTGTGACGGAGAGGTATCTCGGGGCCCGCTCGGTAATACAACATCACACACAAGCCTTGCAAGCAATGTAACTTAGTGTAAGTTGCGGGATCTTGTATTACGGAACGAGTAAAGAGACTTGCCGGTAAACGAGATTGAAATAGGTATGCGGATACTGACGATCGAATCTCGGGCAAGTAACATACCGAAGGACAAAGGGAATGACATACGGGATTATACGAATCCTTGGCACTGAGGTTCAAACGATAAGATCTTCCTAGAATATGTAGGATCCAATATGGGCATCCAGGTCCCGCTATTGGATATTGACCGAGGACTCTCTCGGGTCATGTCTACATAGTTCTCGAACCCGCAGGGTCTGCACACTTAAGGTTCGACGTTGTTTTATGCGTATTTGAGTTATATGGTTGGTTACCGAATGTTGTTCGGAGTCCCGGATGAGATCACGGACGTCACGAGGGTTTCCGGAATGGTCCAGAAACGAAGATTGATATATAGGATGACCTCATTTGATTACCGGAAGGTTTTCGGAGTTACCGGGAATGTACCGGGAATGACGAATGGGTTCCGGGAGTTCACCGGGGGGGCAACCCACCCCGGGGAAGCCCATAGGCTTTGGGGAGACACACCAGCCCTTAGTGGGCTGGTGGGACAGCCCCAAAGGGGCCTATGCGCCAAGAGAAGGAAATCAAAGGAAAAGAAAAAAAAAGAGGGAGGAAGTGGGAAGGGAGGGGGACTCCTCCCACCAAACCAAGTCCAACTCGGTTTGGGGGGGAGTCCTCCCCCCCTTGGCTCGGCCGACCCCTTGAGGGTCCCTTGGACCCCAAGGCAAGGTCCCCCTCCCTCCTCCTATATATATGGAGCTTTTAGGGCAGATTTGAGACGACTTTCTCACGGCTGCCCGACCACATACCTCCATAGTTTTTCCTCTAGATCGCGTTTCTGCGGAGCTCGGGCGGAGCCCTGCTGAGCGCCGTCACGCTGCCGGAGAACTCTTCTACCTCTCCGTCTCTCTTGCTGGATCAAGAAGGCCGAGATCATCGTCGAGTTGTACGTGTGCTGAACGCGGAGGTGCCGTCCGTTCGGCACTAGATCGTGGGACTGATCGCGGGATTGTTCGCGGGGCGGATCGAGGGACGTGAGGACGTTCCACTACATCAACCGCGTTCTCTAACGCTTCTGCTGTACAATCTACAAGGGTACGTAGATCACTCATCCCCTCTCGTAGATGGACATCACCATGATAGGTCTTCGTGCGCGTAGGAAAAATTTTGTTTCCCATGCGACGTTCCCCAACAGTATAGTGCACACTCGGAGGAAGTTAGTACTTAGGCGATGCAGGATCGCGGCTAAGTCGCCGAGTGCGACGTGAAGTGCACACTCGGAAGGAGTGAATACTTAGGCGATTCTTGATCACGGCTAAGTCCCCGAGTACGACGTATAGTGCACACTCGGAGGAAGTTAGTACTTAGGCGATGCAGGATCGGGGCTAAGTCGCCGAGTGCGACGCGAAGTGCACACTCGGAAGGAGTGAATACTTAGGCGATTCTTGATCACAGCTAAGTCCCCGAGTGCGACGTGAAGTGCACACTCGGAGGGAGTTATTACTTAGGCGATGCAGGATCGTGGCTAAGTCCCCGAGTGCGACGTATAGTGCACACTCGGAGGAAGGTAGTACTTAGGCGATTCGGGATCGCAGCTAAGTTTTTTTTTTGAGAACTCTGAATCTGCACAAAACTGAATCTGCTGAATATATTATTTCTTCAAACTTGTTCGTTACACTGCTTCAGTCGACGATCACATATAAAAACGCTTGAGGAGATCTCCGTTCCATGCACGCGGCTCGTCTGTCTCCCTCTGAATGTTGTATAGTCTGTATGCTCCGTTGTTCAGCCCCTTGGAAATGATGAAAGGCCCTTCCCAGGCCGGAGCCAACTTGTGTGGTCTTTGCTGATCCACTCGGAGCACTAAATCGCCAGCTTGGAATGTGCGACTCCTGACGTGACGTGCGTGAAAGCGTCGCAGATCTTGCTGGTAAATTGTTGAGCGAGTGAGTGCCATCTCGCGCTCCTCCTCTAGAAGATCGACTCCATCTTGCCTTGCTTGTTCCGCTTCGACTTCGAAGAAGAGTTCGACTCGCGGGGCATTGTGAAGCAGGTCACTCGGAAGGACCGCTTCTGCTCCATAGACGAGGAAGAACGGCGATCGCCCCGTTGATCGGTTTGGAGTGGTGCGGAGGCCCCAAAGTACTGAAGGTAACTCGGTGACCCATGCACTAGCAGCATGTCCTACCTCTCGCAAGAGTCGAGGCTTCAAACCTTGAAGGATAAGTCCATTCGCACGCTCAGCTTGTCCATTGGATTGCGGATGTGCTACGGAAGCAAAATCCACTCGGATACCCTGACTCGCACAGAAGCCTTTGAATCTGTCCGAGTCAAAGTTTGTCCCATTGTCTGTGATTATGCTGTGAGGCACCCCGAATCTGGAAATGATGTCCCTGACAAACTTGACAGCTGTTGAGGTATCGAGTTTCTTGATGGGCTTGGCCTCTATCCATTTGGTAAACTTGTCGACTGCCACCAACAGATGTGTGTAGCCTCCTTGGCCTATCTTGAATGGTCCGACTGTGTCTAATCCCCAAACTGCAAATGGCCACACAAGTGGGATTGTCGTTAGTGCAGATGTTGGCTTGTGGGACTTGTTGGAGTAGAACTGACAGCCTTCACATCGGTCGACCATAGCTTTGGCCATCTCGTTAGCCTGCAGCCAGAAGAATCCAGCTCTGAACGCCTTGGCGACGATTGCTCTCGAAGAAGCGTGATGGTCGCAGGTTCCCGAGTGGATATCCTCTAAGATCAACTGTCCTTCCTCTGGGGAAATGCAACGTTGGAGGACGCCTGAAACACTCTCCTTGTACAATTGACCGTCAATGACAGTGAATGCCTTCGACCTGCGAACTATTTGCCGGGCTTGGACTTCATCTTCTGGAAGTTCTTGTCTCAAGATAAATGCCATGATCGGCACAGTCCAATCGGGAACGACTACCAGAATCTATGTGACCAGATCAACCACAGCAGGCACATCGACTTCAGTCGGATCTGTTGCGCTTTTGGGTTGTACTGGTTCTTCAGTGAAGGGATCTTCTTTGACTGAGGGAAGATGGAGGTGCTCGAGGCAGACGTCACTCGGGACTGGTCTCCGAGTGGATCCGAGTTTCGCCAACTCATCAGCTGCTTGGTTCTTCAGTCTCGGAACATGATGAATTTCTAGACCTTCAAACTTCTTCTCCAGCTTCCTGACTGCATTGCAGTATGTCGTCATGGTGGGGTTCCTTACGTCCCACTCTTTCATCACTTGGTTGACCACCAAGTCCGAATCGCCGTAGACCATCAGGCGACGGACGCCGAGTGAGATGGCCATGTGCAATCCGTAGAGAAGAGCTTCATACTCTGCCTCGTTGTTAGAGGAATCAAAGTGTATCTGAAGCACGTACTTGAGCTTGTCACCTTTTGGCGATATGATCACAACACCAGCGCAGGATCCATTCAACATCTTAGACCCATCGAAGAACATTGTCCAATGAGCCGAGTAGATGTGAGTCGGTTGCTGTTGTTCTACCCATTCTGCTATAAAGTCAGCCAGGGCTTGAGACTTAATAACTTTCTTGGCCTCGAACTTGATGTAGCAGTACAGCATCTCCAACGCCCACTTCGCCACTTGGCCCGATGCGTCCCGATTGTGGAGAATTTCCGACAACGGAGCATCAGAAACGACAGATACCGAGTGGTCTTGGAAATAACGGGCCACCTTCTTCGCAGTCATATAGATCCCATAGATAAGCTTTTGATAATGGGGATACCTCTGCTTGGAAGGGGTTAGGACTTCGGAGACGTAGTACACTGGCCGCTGAACTTTGTATGCTTTGCCTTCTTCTTCTCGTTCGACTGTAAGAACAGTACTGACGACTTGATTTATAGCCGCGATATGTAGAAGAAGGGGCTCTTTACTGAGCGGAGCAGTAAGAACCGGCTGGGTGGAAAGTAGGACTTTGAGGTCGTCGAATGCGACTTGAGCTTCGTCTGTCCACTCGAAGGTATCTGACTTCTTCATGAGTCGGTACAGAGGAAGTGCTTTTTCGCCGAGTCGACTGATGAACCTGCTCAAAGCCGCTAGGCAACCTGTGAGCCGTTGAACATCGTGTATTCTGACCGGCCTATCCATTCGGACGATGGTCCCGATCTTTTCGGGGTTAACATCGATCCCTCGTTCAGAAATGAAGAAACCGAGTAACTTTCCGCTGGGAACACCGAATGAACACTTGGCTGGGTTTAGCTTGATATCATACCTACGAAGGCTGGCGAATGTTTCTGCCAAGTCAATCAGCAGGTCGGAACCTTTGCGTGACTTGACTACGATATCATCCATGTATGCCTCCACATTGCGACCGATCTGGTCGAGGAGACATTTTTGGATCATGCGCATAAAGGTAGCTCCTGCATTCTTCAGACCGAAAGGCATAGTGATGTAGCAGAAGCACCCAAACGGGGTGATGAAGGCTGTTTTCAACTCATCGGGACCATACAGACGGATCTGGTGATAACCCGAGTAGGCATCAAGGAATGACAAACGCTCGCATCCCGCAGTCGAATCGACAATTTGATCTATGCGGGGGAGCGGAAAATGGTCTTTCGGGCAGACCTTATTGAGGTGCTTGAAATCAATGCACATTCGGAGTGATTTGTCCTTCTTGGGCACCATGACGACATTGGCGAGCCACTCGGAGTGGTGAACCTCGCGAATGAAGTTGGCAGCCAGCAGCTTGGCCACCTCTTCTCCGATTGCCTTCCTCTTGTGCGCGGCGGACCGACGGAGGCGCTCTCGGACGGGCCGAGCGACGGGATCCACATGCAGTCGGTGCTCAGCCAACTCCCTGGAAACACCCGGCATGTCAGAAGGCTTCCATGCGAAGATGTCCCAGTTCTCACGGAGGAATTGGGTGAGCTCGGCTTCCTATTTAGGATCGAGGGTGGTGGAGATGTTCGTCGGGGCGGCAGACTCGTCCGTCGGGTGGATGCTGACTTTCTTCGTCTCTCCCGCCGACTGGAACGCGGACTCAGAAGCTGGTTTCTTCGAGCGCATCAGGTCGGCAGGGTCGACTGTCTTCTTGTACTCTTCGAGCTCAAGTACAGCCATCTGCTGGTCGGCGATCCTTGATCCCTCTTGCACACACTCCTTAGCTCGCTGACGCTTGCCGGTGATGGTGATAACGCCTTTTGGACTTGGCATCTTCAACTTCAAGTACACATAGCACGGGCGTGCCATGAAACTCACGTACGCCGGGCGGCCCAGAATTGCATGGTAAGCGCTCTGGAAATCCACCACCTCGAATGTGAGCTTCTCCTTGCGAAACTTTTTGTCAAAGCCGAAAGTGACGTCCAACGCGATCTGGCCGAGTGACTTGGCCTTCCATCTGGGGACGACTCCGTGAAACTGCATATTGCTCTCGCTGAGTCTGGACATCGGAATGCCCATTCCCTTGAGGTTGTCGGCATACATGATGTTCAGTCCGCTACCGCCGTCCATGAGGACTTTGCGCAGTCGGACTCCTTCCACTACCGGGTCGACGACTAGAGCCTGTCTTCCTGGAGTGGGGACATGCGTTGGATGGTCCGACTGATAGAAGGTGATCGCAGTCTGAGACCATCTAAGGAACTTGGGAGTAGTCGGAACGGCCATGTTGACCTCTCTGTTCACTAGCTTCAGTCGACTCTTGCTTTCGACGTCAGCAAAAATCATGAGGGTTGCATGGACTTGGGGGAACGGATCCTCCTTATCCTCCTCATCTTGTTAAGGATTCTTCTCACTCGGTTGTCCTTCGATGAACCCCTGGATCAGGAGACGACACTGCCGAGTGGTATGCTTCGCGTATATGGGATTGCCTTCTTCGTCCATCTTCGTGTGTATTGGACAAGGCTGATCCAGGATGGGATTATTGAACGGCTTCTTCTTGGGGGTAAACTGCGCTTTCCCTTTGCCCTTGAACTTGGCGCTGGTTACAGCTGCAGCTTCTGCTTGCGGTGTGGGTGGAACCTTCTGTTTCTGCTTCCGAGTGTTACCTCCGTCGGTATCACCGACTGTCTTGTGTTTGCCGCTCCGGATGCGGTCTTCTTCCTCGCCATTTGCATAACGAGCAGCTATCTCCATCATCTTGCTCATGGAGATGTCGCCTGTCCGGCCGAACTTTAGGTACAACTCTCTGTACCGTACGCCTGCCTTGAATGCGCAGACTGCTTAATGCTCGGTGACGCTCTCCACCGTGTGATAAAGAGTCGTCCATCGCTGGATGAAGTCGTGCAAGGGCTCATTCGGCTTCTGGACACAATGTTGAAGCTCCACAAGGCCTGCAGGGCGTTTGCACGTCCCTTCGAAGGTCCTGATGAACACTCGGGCAAGATCTGCCCAACTGTAAATGCTTGAGGGGGCTAACTGGTTCAGCCAAGCTCGCGCCGAGCCGTCGAGTATCAGAGGGAGGTGCTTCATAGCGACATAGTCGTCCCCTCCTCCGATCTGGACTGCCACTCGGTAGTCGTCTAGCCATGTTTCAGGCTTGGATTCCCCCGTAAATTTACCGATTCCCGCTGTCAATCGGAAGTTGGGCGGGATGTCAGCCGAGCGGATGGCTCGACTAAAACACTCGGGGCCGGACACGATGGTCCTGCCGCCACTTGGACGATCCAGATCGTGGCCATCACGGTCGGCTCGACCCCTGTCGACTCTTCGCTGGGTGATTCGCCCTCTTGCGTCGGGTCTCGGGTCGTAAGTGTCGCCGACTGAACGCCGATCATCATGATGTCGGGACCCATAGGGCACACCCCGCGGAGGGGTGCACGAACGGCGACGATCTTCACGGACCATGGAACGACTGCCTCCCCTGTGGTGCTGATAGGAGCCGGGGCTGTGAACCGACCGATGTGTGTTTGCATGGGCGGAACTATTGTGGATCCGATTGTGTGACTGGGAGACTGCCGAATTCTGCTGCTGCGCCGTGTGCAACAGAGCATGGATCTGCTCGATTCCTCTTCCTGCCTCTGAATCAGTCGGCTGGAGGGAATCGGCAATCTTGGCTGCCGCAGCCAAGTTGAGGAGAGGTGTGCGGAACAACTCTACGTTGCTCTGCCGGGTGTGCCGACCGGCAGAACGGCGAGGCGGACGGCGTGCACCGGATGCTTCACCGGCTTCGCGCTCGTTCCGGCCAGCCTGATGGGGATCTTCATGGGTGTTGGCTATGTGAACTTCTGCTGCAGGCCCGAGGCCCATGTACTCGGAAGGGAGCTCAGTCGGAACCGAGCCCGACCATTGGGGACGCGGGGCAACCACAACAGACTCCAGAACCGCCACTTGAGAGGACGCGAACTGACGCGCTCGGGCATGTTGCACCCAATGTTGTAGATGCGGACTGCAAGATCGTTTGCTGCGGCGCGTGACGAAGGTGCAAGCCGACAATGGAGCCGATTGTTGGAGAAGAAGAACGCCGCGAGCACCGACACGGAAGTGTGTGGCCCCGTGACGGGGAAGCGCCTCGACGTCGAGAGGTGCCTCCCAAAGCCACGCCGAATCGTCGACGACGAAGGAGAGAGCGCCGAAAAGGATCTGGTGACCCAAGCTCGAACCTCCACCGGACGACATGACGAAAGAAGTAGTCGCAAACTCGCCGGAAGTCGCTTAGACGCCTGCCCCACGGTGGGCGCCAACTGTCGTGGGTATAAGCCTGACAGTAGATGTGTAGGATATGAATGAGATGGGCAGAGTCCTAGCTACAGCGAGGTTGTATGAGTTCGGGCCCCTCTGCGGTGGAGGTAACAGCCCTACGTCTCAGTGCTCTCGGAGCTTGTTACCGAGTGTGATATGGAGTACAAAGATTTGCTAACCCTTTTACCAGTGGGGGAGGGCGGCTTATATAGAGTGCGCTGCCCTCCACAACGGTTCTGATTCAAGGGTGGAGTAGTGGCGATTGAATGCATACGTTACAGGTAACGTATGCTCTAAATGCTAGTAAATGCACCCGGAAACGTATAGCAGTTTCCCTCCAGAGAGGTTACGGCGCACCGAGTGTATCCAGTCGGTAGGCCCGGTGTTCTCCGAATGTTAGTCTCCGACTGGATGATTCCGGGCCTGCTACCGACTGGATGATGGGGGCACCTTAATTCAGTCGGGGCATACTTAAGGTCCTGTCCCTTGTGTGGGGTACCCCTTGGGTAGGACGTGTAAGGCAGGCCTATGACCCTACCCTAGGACTATGACCCCATCACTAATGAAGGGGATTTCTTTGGTGGGATCTATGCCACTTGCATAGAAAATTTTCTTGGAGTACCCATCCACGAAGGAGATCCCCCGCTCCATACAGATTTCCTTGATCGCGCTGCTATGTCACGCTATTAGTTCCTTGAGAGGGATAATGAATCCCTCCTATACCGGTTAATATTTAACCGACATCGTGTTTTCCGTATTACCCTTCCTGCTCCTGCCTTCTTTGACTTTCAGGTGAAATAGAGATATTACATAACCAGAGGAGAGGCAGAGGAGTATGAAAGGGAGGCAAAGGTTGCTCGCCTCCGTGAGGCAGCTATCCAGGCGGTAGTTGCTGCGTTCCCGTACAACCCCCATTATGATTTTGGATATCGCCCGGACCAGCCTTGGGAGTAGACCAACTTAGGCCAAAAGCCTAAGCTTCGGGGAGTACGTGTTTCTCACCGACTATATATTCATGCGTACACTTTCACTTTGATAGTCGGTGTTCACACCTTGCCACTGTATCATCCATGATAGTTTATTTCTTTTTCTCGCTTTCTTCTCGTGTGTTTGTCTAGTTTGAGAAAAACCAAAAAGATTTCTCGTTCTTCTTTTGCTTGTTGGGAGCTTTCCCGTGTAAATAGTTTTCTTTTTCTTTGGCTCAAGGTAGAAGACCATGGTTAAAATGTTTAGTGGCTCTCGCATGCATATCTGTTTATCTCTCAAACAGCCATATTACTTTGTCTTCTCCTTTGTGTTTGCTTGCAGATTCCAGCGTAGTCCAAGGCACGAACACTCTTATTATTGTTCACATCATTCGGTCATGCAAGTGAAAGGCAATAATGACGATATATGATGAAGTGACTCGGCGTGGAAAAGCTGGTATGAACTTGATCTATTTTGTTTTTGTAAATATGACTAGCTCATCGTTCCTGATTCAGCTTTGTTGTGAGAGAAACATGTTTTCAATGACAACTTAGAGATCATAGTTTCTGATGCCATGCTTAATTAGCTAGGAGCTTATAATGGTTTGTCTTGATTGCCAACATGAATTTCAAGATGATTATGATGTAGTATGATAGGATGGTATCCTCCTTTGAATGATTCAAGTGGCTTGACTTGGCACATGTTCACGCATGTAGTTGAAACAAAATCAACATAGCCTCTATGATATTCATTTTTATGGTGATTTATGTCCTACTCATGCTTGCACTCAATGTTGGTTAATCTCAATGCATATTGATGACTGTTGTCGCTCTCTAGTTGGTCGTTTCCGAGTTTTTTGCTATCCTTCACTTGTACTAAGCGGGAATACTACCTGTGCATCCACTTCCATAAACCCAAAGTTGTTCCATATGAGTCCACCATACCTACCTATACGCGGTATCTACCTGCCGTTCCAAGTAAATTTGCATGTGCCACTCTCTAAACCTTCAAGAAATAATCTATTTTGCATGCCCGAACCGCTCATGTGGTGACAAGGGGCGATTAGTATCGTCCATGCTAGGCGTGTTATCCTCGATACGTGTTTATTCACTATCACTCACGAGAAAGGGGCCGGTAATTGGAATGCCCAGTTCCATGATCAAATCGAAAAGATAATTGCAAACAAAACTCCCCCTAGATTGTTGATGGTATGGACGACACCCGATTATTTGGCTAGTCGTGGAGTGTGATTGATCGATGGTGGGGGAGTCAAAACTTTACTTTTGTGTTTGGGAACCGCCTATAGTATGTGTAGTATGGAAGATGGTGAAAACTCTTGGTCATTGCACTGACAATGAAAGCATGCCACCCAAAATTATTTATCTTTGTCTTCAAAGCTTGAGCTCTGGCACCTCTGCAAATCAATGCTTCCCTCTGCGAAGGGCCTATCTATTTATGTTTCTGTTGAGTCGTCCTCTTCTTATAAAAGCACCAATTAGAGAGCACCTCTGTCATTTCTATGCTTTGCTTTTAATTTTTATTGAGTATGACTGTGACTGGATCTTCTTTGCCATGAATTACAATGTTCAGTCCGCCCTTGGTATTTGAAGGTGCTCTGCATTTATGTTTTGCGGTCTCAAAAAGAGCTAGCGAGATACCATTTGTTCATACTGCTTCATGATTGTTTTGATTGAAGTGTTGATGTTTGAAACTTATTATTATTGCTCGCTAGTTGATTATGCCATTGATATGAGTTCCTCTTTAGACCTAAATGTCATTGCTTATGTGGTTAGCTTATGATCTTGCTGAAAATCTGAATCTGAGTTAGACATAATTACAACAACAAGATCAAACAGAGTTTGTAAAAGTTTTTCTTTTGTCTCTTTCAGTTTGTCAATTGAATTGCTTGAGGACAAGCAAGGCTTTAAGCTTGGGGGAGTTGATACGTCTCCGTCGTATCTACTTTTCCAAACTCTTTTGCCCTTGTTTTGGACTCTAATCTGCATGATTTGAATGGAACTAACCCGGACTAACGTTGTTTTCAGTAGAATTGCCATGGTGGTCTTTTTGCGCAGAAATAAAAGTTCTCGGAATGACCTGGAAATTTACGAGGATTTTTTGTGGAATATATAAAAAATACTGGTGCAAGAATCAACCAGAGGCGTGGAGCAAGGAGCCCACAAGCCCATGAGGCGCCCCCCCCCCCCCCTGGCCGCGCCTAGCAGGCTTGTGGGTCCCTCGGGGCTCCGCCGCCTCCAACTCCAGCTCTATTTAGTCATTTTCATCCAGAAAAAATCAAGGAGAAGAGTTCATCGCGCTTTACGATATGGAGGCGCCGCCACCACCTGTTCTTCCTCTGGAGGGCAGATCTGGAGTCCGTCCTGGGCTCCAGAGAGGGGAGATCGTCGCCATCGTCATCACCAACCTATCTTCATCGCCAATTCCATGGTGCTCTTCACCGTTCGTGAGTAATCTCATCGTAGTATTGCTGGACGGTGATGGGTTGGATGAGATCTATCATGTAATCGAGTTAGTTTTGATGGGGATTGATCCCTAGTATCCACTATGTTCTGAGATTGATGTTACTACTACTTTGCCATGCTTAATGCTTGTCATTAGGGCCCGAGTGCCATGATTTCAGATCTGAACCTATTATGTTCTCGTCAATATATGTGTGTTCTTGATCCTATATTGCAAGTTGTAGTCACCTACTATGTGTTATGACCCGGCAACCCCGGAGTGACAGTAGCCGGAACCACTCCCGGAGATGACCATAGTATGAGGAGTTCATGTATTCACTAAGTGCTAATCCTTTGTTCCGGTTCTCTATTAAAAGGAGAACCTTAATATCCCGTAGTTTCCATTAGGACCCCGCTGCCATGGGAGGGATGGACAATAGATGTCATACAAGTTCTTTTATACGGAATGCATGCTACATTACATTGACGAACTGGAGCTAGTTACATATCTCCCCATATTATAACTGTTTCATGATGAATGTCATCCGGCATAATTATCCATCACCGATCCAATGCCCACGAGTTTTTCCTACTGGTCCTTGCTACGTTACATTGCTGCTACTGCTGTCACTGCTACTACTGTTACTGCTACTGCTATCACTATTGCTACTGTTACCGTTGCTACTGTTGCTATCACACTACTTTCCTACTGATACTTTGCTGTAGATACTAAGTCTTTAAGGTGTGGTTGAATTGACAACTCAACTGCTAATACTCGAGAATATTCTTTGGCTTCCCCTTGTGTTGAATCAACAAATTTGGGTTGAATACTCTACCCTCGAAAACTGTTGCGATCCCCTATACTTGTGAGTTATCAGCCGCCCCCAAGGAGCAATGATGGCTGGTGCTGCACCCAGGCATCACATCAATTTGACTAGGCATGCATCTGGGCGCCTCGGGAACGGGAGTGTAGCCACCAGGTTGTATGGCACGCGTGAAGCCTGACCCGCAGACATTTAGGGCCCGCGGCGCTTCGGACTGCCTCCAAGGCTTCGCCAGGAAGCCAGCCCGGGCGCGCCTCGGGCCCGGGGGCTACTGTCGATGTTCTGGGAACGGGGGTACCCAGACTCGCCTGTCTGCAGCCCAGGGTTGGCCCACTCCATCGACCAAGCATCGACAGGCTCGACAAGGCCCTCGTGAGGGGCCAGGCCTCACGAGGAGGAACGACATCAAGACCCGCTGGAGGCCTCCTCAGGACCCCGCAGAAGCGGCGGACATTCTGAGGCAAAGCCCAACCTTAGGAGTCAAACGTGACGCCAGGAAAGGACAAGTGAGTAGCAGATGGCAGAGTGGGGTAGTTTCCCCTTTGGTGCAAAGGAGACGGGAGCGTACAGGGGTTCCAAAGCTTTCCCTTCTGGTGCAACGAAGCCACCGCCGCCCGCCAGTTGGGCAAACGTCATCCTCGGGCCCGTCTCTGATGGCGCGAAAAGTTAATTTAAAGGCGAAGGCCACTTTTGACAGGGGAAGCATGTTTCCTTGACTCCCACCGAAACTGGCCGTTCTGGGATCCCTTCCCGCCTACGATAAGGGAAGAGGACCCAGGCCTCCGCTATAAAGAGAGTGTTGGAAATATGCCCTAGAGGCAATAATAAAATGGTTATTATCATATTTCCTTGTTCATGCTAATCGTCTATTGTTCATGTTATAATTGTATTAACAAGAAACAGTAATACATGTGTGAATAAATAGATCACAATGTGTCCCTAGCAAGCCTCTAGTTCGCTAGCTCTTTGATCAATAGATGATCATGGTTTCCTGATCATGGACATTGGATGTCATTGATAATGGGATCACATCATTAGGAGAATGATGTGATGGAGAAGACCCAACCATAAGCATAGCACTAGATCGTGTTGTTCGTATGCTAAAGCTTTTCTAATGTCCAGTGTATTTTCCTTCGACCGTGAGATTGTGCAACTCCCGGATACCGTAGGAGTGATTTGGGTGTATCAAACGTCGCAACATAACCGGGTGACTATAAAGGTGCACTACGGGTATCTTCGAAAGTGTCTGTTGGGTTGGTACGAATCGATATCGGGATTTGTCACTCCGTGCGACGGAGAGGTATCTCTGGGCCCACTCGGTAGAACATCATCATGAGCTCAATGTGACTAAGGAGTTAGTCACAGGATGACGTGCTACAGAACGATTAAAGAGACTTACCAGTAACGAGATTGAACAAGGTATAGGTATACCGACGATCGAATCTCGGGCAAGTTCTATACCGACACACAAAGGGAATTGTATACGGGATTGATTGAATCCTTGACATCATGGTTCATCCTATGAGATCGTCATGGAACATGTGGGAGCCACCATGGGTATCCAGACCCCGCTGATGGTTAATGGCCGGGGGGATATCTCGGTCATGTCTGCATGCCTCCCGAACCCATAGGGTCTACACACTTAAGGTTCGATGACGCTAGGGTTATAGGGAATTGATATACGAGGTTACTCAAGGTTGTTCGGAGTCCCGGATGAGAAACCGGACGTCACGAGGAGCTCCGGAATGGTCCGGATGTAAAGATTGATATATACGATGGATGGGTTTGGACGCCGGAAATGTTTCGGGCACCACCAGCAAAGTACTAGGACCACCGGAAGGGTTCCGGAGGCCCACCGGGAGAGGCCACTGATGTCACACAAGCATAAGGGATCGCAACAGTTTTCGAGGGTAGAGCATTCAACCCAAATTTATTGATTCGACTCAAGGGGAAGCGAAAGAATATTCTCAAGTATTAGCAGTTGAGTTGGCAATTCAACCACACCTGAAAGATTAGTGTCTGCAAGCAAAGTATCAGTAGCAAGGTAGTATGATAGCAGTGGTGCCATAAAAAGCCTTTGTTGACGGGATTGTCAGTACTGCTTACCTAGCCTCGGCAACGGCGCTAACAAAGTCTTGCAACAAGTAACAGCACGGTAGCAAGGAACAGTAAAGTAACAGCAGTAGTGACAGCAGCAAAGTGGCCCAATCCCTATTGTAGCAAGGGACAAGCCTAGGCAAAGTAACGTAGCGAGGACCAGTAGTAAAAGACTCGTAGGTAGTGCATAGGTGATGGATGAGTGTGACGGATGTGATCCATCATGTAACATCTATAACATGGAGAGATATGTGGCTAGCTCCCGTTCGTCAATCTAATGTAGGCATGTATTCCGTATGTAGTCATACGTGCTTAGGGATAAGAACTTGCATGACATCTATTGTCCAAATCTCCCGTGGCAACGGGGTCCTAATGGAAACTACGGGATATTAAGGTTCTCCTTTTAATAAAGAACCGGACCAATGCATTAACACGCGGTGAATACATGAACTCCTCATACTATGGTCATCTCCGGGAGTGGTTCCGGCTATTGTCACTCCGTGGTTGCCGGGTCATAACACATAGTAGGTGACTACAACTTGCAAGATAGGATCTAAAACAGAGATATATTGGCGACAACATAATAGGTTCAGATCTGAAATCATGGCACTCGGGCCCTAGTGACAAGCATTAAGCATAGCCAAGTAGTAGCAACATCAATCTAGATTATAGTGAATACTAGGGATCAATCCCCGTCAAGAACTAACTCGATTACATGATAGATCTCATCGAACTCATCACCGTCCGGCAAGCCTAAAATGAGATTACTCACGAACGATGAAGAGCATCATGGAATTATCGATGGAGAAAGGTTGATGATGACGATGGCGACGATTTCCCCTCTCCTGAGCCTGAAACGGACTCCAGATCTGCCCTCCAGATGAAGAACAGGATGTGGCGGTGCCTCCGTATCGCAAAACGCGATGAAACCTTCTCTCTGATTGTTTTTCCAGGCGAAACGGAAGATATAGAGCTGAGATTGGGGGCGGTGGTGCCACGTGGTCCCCACAAGCCCTCACGACGCGGGCTAGGGGGGTGGTCACGGCCTAGGGGCTTGTGGCCCACTCGCACGCCGCCTCCGGTGGATCTTTGCGCACGTATTTTTATTTTATTCCAAAAAAATCTCCGTAAATTTTCAGGACGTTCTGAGAACTTTCATTTCTGCACAAAAACAACACCATGGCAATTATGCTGAAAACAGCGTCAGTCCGGGTTAGTTCCATTCAAATCATGCAAATTAGAGTCCAAAACAAGGGCAAAAGAGTTCGGAAAAGTAGATACGACGGAGATGTATCAACTCCCCCAAGCTAAAAGCCTTTCTTGTCCTCAAGCAACTCAGTTGACAAACTAAGAGAGACAAAAGAAAAACTTTGGCGAACTCTATTTGATCTTGTTATTGCAACTATGTCTAACTCACAACCAGAATTTCAGCAACGTCACAAGCAAACCACATAAGCAAATGACATCTAGGTCTCACGGTAAACTCATATCAATGGCATAATCAACTAGCAAGCAAATAATAATAAGTCTCAAACGTCAACACTTCAATCAAAACAACATGAAGCAGTACGAATAGATGGTATCTCGCTAGCTCTTTCTGAGACCGCAAAACATAAATGCAGAGCACCTTAAAAGAGCAAGGGTTGACTAAACATTGTAATTCAAGGCAATGAAGATCCAGTCATAGTTACACTCAACACAGTTAAAAGCAAAGCATAAAAATGACAGGGGTGCTCTATAATTGGTGCTTTTTGTAAGAGGAGGATAACTCAACAGGAACATGAATAGACAGGCCCTTCGCAGAGGGAAGCATTGATTTGCATAGGTGCCAGAGCTCAAGCTTTGAAAACAAAGATAATAATTTTGGGTGGCATGCTTTCATTGTCAATGCAATGACCAAGAGTTCTCAATATCTTCCACGCTACTCATGCTATAGGCGGTTCCCAAACAGAAAAGTAAAGTTTTGACTCCCCCACCACCAATCAATCACACTCCACGGCTAGCCGAATCCTCGGGTACCGTCCAAACCAACATCAATCATGGGGGAGTTTTGTTTGCAATTATCTTTTCGATTTGAGCATGGAACTGGGAATTCCAATTACCGGCCCCTTTCTCGTGAATGGTAGTGAATAAACACATATCGAGGATAACACGCCTAGCATGGAAGATACCAATAGCCCCCTGTCACCACATGAGCGGTTCGGGCATGCAAAACAGATTATTTCTTGAAGGTTTAGAGAGTGGCACATGCAAATTTACTTGGAACGGCATGTAGATACCGCACATAGGTAGGTATGGTGGACTCATATGGCACAACTTTGGGTTTAGGGAGGTGGATGCACAAGCAGTATTCCCGCTTAGTACAAGTGAAGGCTAGCAAAAGACTGGGAAGCGGCCAACTAGAGAGCAACAACAGTCATCAAAATGCATCGAGATTAACTAACATTGAGTGCAAGCATGAGTAGGACATAAATCACCATGAACATGAACATCATAGAGGCTATGTTGATTTTGTTTCAACTACATGCATGAACACGCGCCAAGTCAAGCCACTTGAAACATTCAAAGGAGGATACCATCCTATCATACTACATCATAGTCATCTCAACATTCATGAGGGCATCCAAGACAAACCATTATAAGCTCCTAGGTAAGTAAGCATGGCATAAGAAACTATGATCTCTAAGTTGTCATTGGAAACATGTTTCTCTCACAACAATGCTCAATCAGACATGATGAGCTAGTCATATTTACAAAAACAAAATATATTGAGTTCATACCAGCTTTTCCAGGCTCAGTCACGTCATCATATATCGTCATTATTGCCTTTCACTTGCACGACCGAACGATGTGAACAATAATAATCGTGCACGTGCATTGGACTAAAGCTGGAATCTGGAGGCAAACACAAAGGAGAAGACAAAGTAATATGGCTCTTTGAAAGCTAAACAGGCATGCCTGCAAGAGCCACTAAACATTGTAACCAATATCTTCTACCTTGACCCAAAGAAAAAGAAAACTATCTACACGAGAAAGCTCCCAACAAGCAAAAGAAGAAAAAGAAAATCTTTTTGGGTTTTCTCAAACTAGACAGACACACGAAAAGAAAACGAGAAAAAAACCAACATGGATGATACAGTGGCAAAGTGTGAACACCGGCTAACAAAGTGAAAGCATAAGCAAGAATGTAAAGTTAGTGAGAACACGTACTCCCCCAAGCTTAGGCTTTTGGCCTAACTTGGTCTACTCCCAAGGATGGTCCTCGCGAAACCCAAAATCATAATCGGGGTTATACAGGAGCGTTGCAGCCACTGCCTGAATAGCTGCCTCATGGAGACGAGCAGTTGTCGCCTCCCTCTCGTACTCCTCTGCCTTTCCTCTGGTTAAGTAATATCTCCGTTTTACCTGAAAGTCAAAGAGAGCAGGAGCAGGAAGGGTAATATGGAAAATACATTGCCAGTAAAATATCAATCGGTATAAAAGGGATTCATCATCCCTCTCAAGGAACTAGTAGCGTGTCACAGCGACGCGGTCAAGGAAAGCTGTATGGAGCGGGGGATCTCCTGCGCGGATGGGTACACCAAGAAAATTTGCTATGCAGGTGGCATAGATCCCACCAAAGAAATCCCCATCAATAGCATTCTTATTCAGCCTCCTTTCTATAATAGCTCCCATGTTGAAGCTTTTGTCACCTGTCACTGCGCTCTTAAGGATACTAAGGTCGGGTGCGCAGAGGTGACAATGCTCAATCTTGCCAGTAATGCATCTCCCTATGAAGAGGGCAAAGTAATGCAAGGCAGGAAAATGAATACACCCCATGGTAGCTTGCGCAATGTCTTTAGTTTCTCCAACCGTAATACCAACGCAAAAATCTCTAACCGAAGATTTAGGAGGATCATTGAGGTTACCCCAAATAGGTATTTTGCAAATTCTACTGAAATCCTCTAAATCCATGGTATACGATTTATCATAGAGATCAAACAGTACCGATGGCTCACGACCAACTGAAAAATTGAATACGAACAAAAGAGGTAGTGAGAGCAACATACTGTTCACATTTATCAGAAATGAATTCCTCGAGTCCGATGTTGCGAACAAATGCATCAAACTCATCTTTGAAACCTGCCTCAATCGTAAATTCATCAGAAGGCCATTCACATGGTTGTACCTGCGCGTCCCTAGGTTGGTAAGGATCAGGCTCCCGAATCGCAAGACGAGGACCTCTCTTGCTTGAGGAACCACCATGATAGTTTCTCTTGAACATCTTTCTTTTTTGAACTTTTCAGTGACCCAAAGGAAAGGTGAACAAGGTTCAACTAAACTTGTAGCAACTACTCCCACAAGTGCCTAGAGACCATATTACGCATCAAAACTACTTGGGACCAGCTAGAATCAGCATACAAAGCTCAAGAACATGGTCACCAAGGCAGCAAAAATACGCAGAGTATAAGGCACTAGAGCAAAAAACTAATTGGACCAATGGAGGAGTCACTTACCAAGGAGTAATTTCCCCAAAACAGTTCGGAGAACGGTGATTTGAGCAAAGAGATCGAAAATCCCAGCAAGAGGAGCAAGAACACGGGTTTGAGCTGCGAAATGATTTTTTCTGGAGGTAGGAGAAACAGATGGGAGCAAGAATGAGTGGAGGGGGTGCATGTGGGACCCACAAGCCTAGGTGGTGTGGCCAAGGAGGTGCCCGCGCCCCTAGGGCTTGTGGCCCACTGGTGTGGGGCCCAGACACACTCTTTGTCCCGGAATTTTTCAAATATTCCAAAAAAAAATCATACTTGATTTTCACAGCGTTCGGAGAACTTTTATTTTCGGGGTATTTTTCTACCGGACGCTAAGACAGAAAACAGGGAAAACTAAACTAAACCTATCATTTTTCTTCTAAGCAACCTAAAGTGAAATCTTGGAACAGAGGTTTGTGACTCCTCGATTCATCCATCTTATGGTCATCGAAAGAAATCCGTCAATGGGGTTGATCAAATCCCCTCGACAAAACTTTCTCGAATCGCAAAAGAGAACGGAGAATTTTCGAATAGTCACTAAGTCACCTCAATGGGGATGTGTATCTCCCCAACAAGCAAATCATACTTCATCTTGACATGAGGAATAGGGCATTCAAAGCTCCCAATAAATATCGATGAAGTTTCTTCGATAGCATTGATGCAATGTACTCGATATTGTTTCTTCGGAAAGTGCACCGTATGCTCATTACCGTTGACATGGAAGGTGACATTGCCTTTGTTGCAATCTATAACAGCCCATGTAGTGTTTAAAAAGGATCTTCCGAGGATGACAGCCATGGCATCGTCCTTGGGAATATCCAAGATAACAAAGTATGTTAAGATAGTGGTGTTAGCAACCACAACAGGCACATCCTCGCAAATGTCGATAGCGAAAGCAGTTGATTTTTCGGCCATTTACAGAGAGATTTTAGTGGGTGTCAACTTATCCAGCTCAAGTCTATGATAGATAGAGAGAGAGTCATAACACTAACACCGGCTCCAAGGTCGCATAACGCAGTTCTCACGTAGTTACCTTTAATGGAGCTAGGTATAGTGGGCACACCGGGATCACCTAGTTTCTTAGGAGTTCCACCCTTGAAGGTATAATTAGCAAGCATGGCGGAGATCTCAAGATCAGGTATTCTCCTCTTATTAGTCCCAATATCTTTCATCTACTTAGCATACGGAGACATTTTGAGCATATTTGTCAAACGCATCTGCAGAAAGACAGGTCTAATCATCCCAACGAAGCGCTCAAAATCCTCAACATCCCTTTTCTTGGATGGTTAGGGAGGAAAGGGCATGGGTTTCTGAACCCATGGTTCCCTTTCTTTACCGTGCTTCCTAGCAGCAAAGGCATTCTTATCGTATCTCTTAGCCTTAGGCTGTGGGTTATCAAGATCATCAGGTTCAATCTCCGCATCCTTTTCATTGCTAGGCTGAGCATCTTCATGAACATCACTATTGATATTATCATTAGGCTCATGTTCATCACCAGATTGTGTTTCAGCATCAGAGGTAGAGGCATCGTTTGGTCTCTCAGGTGTAGCAGCAACAGGGTTGCTGGCGTGCAGGTTCCTACCATCTTTCTTCTTCTTTCTAAGATGACTAGGTGCATCAGTGCTAACTCCTTGAGACTCTTGTTCAACTCTCTTCGGATGACCCTCAGGATACAGAGGTTCCTAGGTCATTCTACCGCCTCTAGTGACGACTCTGACGGAATTGTCATTCAACTCATAGAGCAAGTCATTCTAAGCTTTAAGTACTTGTTCTACCTGAGTAGTAACCATAGAGGCATGTTTACTCAGAAGTTTAAGATCATTGACATTTCTGTCCACACAAGCACTTAAATGACTAAGCATACGAGCATTCTGTTCCAATTGTCTGCTAACATAATCATTGAAACTTTGTTGTTTGGCAACGAAGTTATCAAATTCATCCATGCATAAGCTAGCAGGTTTATCAAAAGGAATATCACTCTCACCAAACCTACGCAGAGAATTTACTTCTACTACCTGTATCGGGTTATCAAGACCATGGATCTCTTTGATAGGTGGTAGATTTTTGACATCTTCAGATTTAATGCCTTTCTCTCGCATAGCTTTCTTGGCTTCTTGCATATCTTCAGGATTGAGGAATAGAATACCTCTTTTCTTCGGAGTTGGCTTAGGAGGTGGCTCAGGAATAGTCCAAGCATTCTCATTGCACAAGATGTTATTCAATAGAATCTCAGCTTGTTCTACAGTTCGTTCCCTAAAAACACTACCGGCACAACTATCTAGGTGGTCATTGGATGCATCGGCAAGTCCATTATAGAAGATATCAAGTATCTCATTCTTCTCAAGATGGTGATCACGGAAAGCATTCAGTAGCTGGATAAGCCTCCCCCAAGCTTGTGGGAGACTCTCTTCTTCAGCTTGAGCAAAGTTGTATATTTCCTGCAAGGTAGCTTGCTTCTTATGGGCAGGGAAATATTTCTCAGAGAAGTAGTAGACCATATCCTGGGGACTACGCACACATCCAGGAGCAAGAGAAGTGAACCAGGTCTTAGCATCATCCTTTAGCGAGAAAGGAAACAGCTTGAGCATATAGTAGTGGCGGATCTTTTCCTCACTAGTGAATAGAGTGGCTATATCATACAGTTTGGTAAGATGGGCTACAACCGTTTCAGATTCATAACCGTGAAAAGGATCAGATTCGACTAGAGTGATTAACTCAGGGTCGACAGAGAATTCGTAATCTTTATCGGTCACAAAGATAGGCGAAGTGGCAAACTTCGGGTCGTACGTCATCCTAGCGTTCAGAGATTTTTCTTTCCACTTGCGCAGAAGTTTCTGAACATCATAGCTATCCTTACATGCAAGAAAGTCCTCAGCTATCTCTCCCTCCATAACATAGCGCGTATCAGGCATAATAGGCAATTCAGGCATAGTAGCAGGTTCTACTTCAATAGTATCAGCAGTTTCAGAAGTATCATCACATCTAGCAGTAGCTCTAGCAAGTTGTGCATCAAGGAATGCACCTAGTGGCAAAGCAGTATCAGGCATAGTATCTAGCATAGCATCATCAGGCATAGTATCTAGCATAGCATCATCAGGCATAGTATCTAGCATAGCATCATCAGGCATAGTATCTAGCATAGCATCATCAGGCATAGTATCAAGCATAGCATCATAAGCATCATGGGCAGCAGAAGTAGCATCATCAAGCACAGGCGACATATCAAGATTTCTAGCAGGAGGCGAAGTCGCAAACTTACTCAAAACTGAAGGTGAATCAAGTGCAGAGCTAGATGGCAGTTCCTTACCTCTCCTTGTACTGGAAGCTAGAATTTTAGTTCTTGGATCTTTCAGATTCCTCATAGTGATCACCAGACGTCAATACCAAGTGACTCAGAGAATATAGGTGTGCTTCCCCGGCAACGGCGCCAGAAAAAAGCCTTGATGTCCCACAAGCGTATGGGATAGCATCAGTTTTCGAGGGTAGAGTATTCAACCCAAATTTATTGATTCGACTCAAGGGGAAGTGAAATAATATTCTCAAGTATTAGCAGTTGAGTTGTCAATTCAACCACACCTGAAAGATTAGTGTCTGCAAGCAAAGTATCAGTAGCAAGGTAGTATGATAGCAACGGTGCCAGAAAAAGCCTTGGTTAACGGGATTGTCAGTACCGCATACCTAGCCCCGGCAACGGCGCCAGAAAAAAGTCTTCATGTCCCACAAGCGTATGGGATCGCAGCAGTTTTTGAGGGTAGAGTATTCAACCCAAATTTATTGATTCGACTCAAGGGGAAGCGAAAGAATATTCTCAAGTATTAGAAGTTGAGTTGTCAATTCAACCACACTTGAAAGATTAGTGTCTGAGAGCAAAGTATCAGTAGCAAGGTAGTATGATACCAGTGGTGCCAGAAAAAGCCTTGGTTGACGGGATTGTCAGTACCGCTTATCTAGCCTCCGCAACGGCGCCAACAAAGTCTTGCAACATGTAACAGCAGGGTAGCAATGAAAAGTAAAGTAACAGTAGTAGTGACAGCAGCAAAGTGGCCCAATCCCTCTTGTAGTAAGGGACAAGCCTAGGCAAAGTAACGTAGCGAGGACCGGTAGTAAAAGACTCATAGGCAGTGGATCGGTGATGGATGAGTGTGACGGATGTGATTCATCATGTAACAGCTATAACACGGAGAGATATGTGGCTAGCTCCCGTTCGTCAATCTAATGTAGGCATGTATTCCGTATGTAGTCATACGTGCTTAGGGAAAAGAACTTGCATGACATCTATTATCCATCCCTCCCGTGGTAGCGGGGTCCTAATGGAAACTACGGGATATTAAGGTTCTCCTTTTAATAAAGAACCGGACCAACGCATTAACACGAAGTGAATACATGAACTCCTCATACTATGGTCATCTTCGGGAGTGGTTCCGGCTATTGTCGCTACGGGGTTGCCGGGTCACATCACATAGTAGGTGACTACAACTTGCAAGATATGATCTAAAACACACATATATTGGCGACAACATAATAGGTTCAGATGTGAAATCATGGCACTCGGGCCCTAGTGACAAGCATTAAGCATAGCCAAGTAGTAGCAACATCAATCTAGAACATAGTGGATACTAGGGATCAATCCCCGTCAAGAACTAACTCGATTACATGATAGATCTCATCCAACTCATCACCGTCCAGCAAGCCTACGATGTGATTACTCACGAACGATGAAGAGCATCATGGAATTCTCGATGGAGAAAGGTTGATGATGACGATGGCGATGATTTCCCCTCTCTGAAGCCCGAAACGGACTCCAGATCTGCCCTCAAGTTGAAGAATAGGATGTGGCGGCGCCTCCGTATCACAAAACACGATGAAACCTTCTCTCTGATTTTTTTTCCACGCGAAACAGAAGATATAGAGCTAAGATTCGGGGCGGTGGTGCCACGTGGGCCCCACAAGACCTCACGGCGTGGGATAGGGGGTGGCCGCGGCCCAGGGGCTTGTGGCCCACTGGCACGCCCCCTCTGGTGGATCTTTGCGCAGGTATTTTTCTTTTATTCCAGAAAAAATCTCTGTAAATTTTTAGGACGTTCCGAGAACTTTCATTTCTGCACAAAAACAACACCATGGCAATTCTGGTGAAAACAACGTCAGTCCGGGTTAGTTCCATTCAAATCATGCAAATTAGAGTCCAAAACAAGGGCCAAAGAGTTCGGAAAAGTAGATACGGCGGAGACGTATCAGCCACTAGCCCCAGGAGGCTACATGGGCCAAGTGTGAGACGGAACCAGCCCTTGTGTGGGCTGGTGCGCCCCCACACCCATGCCATGGCGCCTAAGAGGGGGAAGGGGAAATCCTAGCACAGGTGGTCCTAAGGCCCACCAGGAGGTGCACCACCCCCTCCTCCCCTGCTCGCCGCCACCCCCTCCCCCCATCTAGGGCTGCCCCCCCCCCCCCCCCTTATGGGTGGAAACCCTAATGGGGGCGCCACCCTCCCTTCCCCCTATATATAGCGGGGGTTTTGGCCATTGGAGACATGGAATTCCATCTCTCTCTCGGTGCAGCCCTGCTCTTCTTCTTCCTCCTCTCCCACGGTGCTTGGCGAAGCCCTGCCGTGAGACCACGTCTCTCCATCGACACCACGCCGTCGTGCTGCCGGAGATCTTCCCCAACCTCTCCCTCCTCCTTGCTGGATCAAGGTGCGGGAGACGTCACCGGGATGCACATGTGTTGAACACAGAGGTGTCGTGGTTCAGCACTAGATCGGAATCACACCGCAATCTGAATCGCCGCGAGTACGACTCCATCAACCGCGTTCTAGCAACGCTTCCGCTTAGCGATCTTCAAAGGTATGAAGATCCACTCACCCCTCTCTCGTTGTTGGTCTCTCCATAGGAAGATCTGAATATGGCGTAGGAAATTTTTTGATTTTTGCTACGTTAACCAACAGTGGCATCCGAGAGAGGTTTTTGTGCGTAGATTCTATGCACGAGTAGAACACAAAAAGGTTGTGGGTGGTGATTTTGTCAATTGCTTGCCACTACTAGTCTTATTCTTTTCCATCGGTATTGTGGGATGAAGCAGCCCGGACCGACCTTACACGTACGCTTATGTGAGACAGGTTCCACCAACCAACATGCACTAGGTGCATAAGGTGGCTAGCGGGTGTTTGTCTCTCCCACTCGAGTCGGATTGGATTTGATGAAAAGGGTCCTTATGAACGGTAAATAGCTTTGGCATATCATCGTTGTGGCTGTCATGTAGGTAAGAAGGCGTTCTTGCTAGAAACCCAAATCAGCCACGTAAAACTTGCAACAACAATTAGAGGACGTCTAACTTGTTTTTGCAAGGTTTGACATGTGATGTGATATGGCCAAAGGTTGTGATGTTACATGTGTGATGTATGAGATGATCATGTTCTTGTAATAGGATTCACGACTTGCATGTCGATGAGAATGACAACCGGCAGGAGCCATAGGAGTTGTCTTAATTTATTGTATGAGATTCAACACCATGTGTTTACTACTTTTACTTCATTGCTAACGGCTAGCTATAGTAGTAGTAGTAGTAGTAGTAGTTGGCATGACGACTTCACGGAGACACGATGATGGAGATCATGATGGAGATCATGGTGTCACGCCGGTGACAATGATGATCATGCGATGCCCGAAGATGGAGATCGAAGGAGCAGAGATGATAATGGCCATATCATGTCACTATATGATTGCATGTGATGTTTATCATGTTTTTCATCTTATTGCTTAGAACGACGGTAGCATAATATGATCCCTCATAAAATTTCGAGAACTTATTACCCTAAGTGTGCACTGTTGCGAAGGATCGTTGTCTCGAACCACCACGTGATGATCGGGTGTGATAGATTCTAACGTTCGCATACAACGGGTGTAAGCCAGATTTACACACGCGAAACACTTAGGTTGACTCGAGGAGCTTAGCATGTACAGACATGACCTCGAATACAAGAGACTGAAAGGTCGAACATGAGTCGTATGGTTGAATACGATCAGCATGAAGTTGCTCACCATGACGACTAGTCCGTCTCACGTGATGATCGGACACGGGTTAGTCGACATGGATCATGTAACACTTAGATGACTAGAGGGATGTCGATTTAAGTGGGAGTTCATACTTAAATTGATTAAATGAACTTAATTATCATGAACTTAGTATAAAAGTTGTCTTTACGAATATTGTAGATCCAATGGCCTCAACTTCAACGCGTTCCTAGAGAAAAACAAACTAAAAGATGATGGTAGCAACTATGCGGACTGGGTCCGCAACTTGAAGCTCATCCTCATTGCATCCAAGAAGGCTTATATCCTTGATGCGCCGCTAGGTGACCCCACTGTTCCCGTGAGGCCTCTTGAGCTTGCGTTTTGGTTTTTCCCTTGAAGAGGAAAGGGTGATGCAGCACAGGAGCAGTAAGTATTTCCCTCACTTTGAGAACCAAGGTATCAATCCAGTAGGAGAATCGAGCCAATTGTCCAGAGTACCTGCGTAAACACAAACGAGCTTGCATCCAACGCTATAAAGGGGTTGTCAATCCCTTCAAGATTGATTGCAAAGTGAGATCTGAAGGCGAAAAGTGCAATGAAGTAAAAGTGTAAGGCTGAAAATATGGTGTGAAGTAGACCCGGGGGCCACAGTGTTCACTAGAGGCTTCTCCCAAAATAGCAAATATTACGGTGGGTGAACAAATTACTGTCGAGCAATTGATATAACCGTGCAAAGTCATGACGATATCTAAGGCAATGATCATACATATAGGCATCTTGTCCGAGACAAGTAGACCGATACTTTCTGCATCTACTACTATTACTCCACACATTGACCGCTATCTAGCATGCATCTAGTGTATTTAGTTCATGACGAACAGAGTAACGCCTTAAGCAAGATGACATGATCTAGAGGGATAAACTCAAACCAATGATGTAAACCCCATCTTTTTACCCTTGATGGCAACAACACGATGCGTGCCTCGCTACCCCTTTTGTCACTGGGTGAGGTCGCCGCACGGTATGAACCCAAAACCAAGCACTTCTCCCATTGCAAGAATCATAGATCAAGTTGGCCAAACAAAACCCACAACTCGAAGAGAATTACAAGGATATGAAATCATGCATATAAGAGATCAGAAGAAACTCAAATAAGATTCATAGATAATCTGATCATAAATCCACAATTCATCTGATCTCGACAAACATACCGCAAAAGAAGATTATATCGGATAGATCTCCATGAAGATCATGGAGAACTTTGTATTGAAGATCCAAGAGAGGGAAGAAGCCATCTAGCTACTAGCTATGGACCCAAAGGTCTATGGTGAACTACTCACGCATCATCGGAGAGGTCATGGTGTTGATGAAGAAACCATCCGTATCCGAATCCCCCCTCCGGCAGGGCACCAGAACATGCCCTAGACGGGATCTTGCGGAGACAGAAGCTTGCGGCGGCGTAAAAGTATTTTCATGGATCTCTCCCGTAGTTTTGGATTTTTCAGGAACTCATAGGCGGAAGAGGTAGGGCAGACGAGCCACAGGGGGCCCACAAGCCTGCTAGGCGCGGGCCCCCCTGGCTGCGCCTAGGGGGCTCGTGGAGTCCCCTGGTGGCCCCTGCCTTGGTTCTCACGTCTCGTGCATATCTTCTGTTCCGGAAAAAATCTTTTCGGAAGTTTTATTCCGTTTGGACACCGTTTAAAATCCTCCTCTGAAAAGGGTCAAAAACACGGAAAAAAACAGGAACTGGCACTTGGCACTGAGTTAATAAGTTAGTCCCAAAAAAGATATAAAAGGCATACAAAACATCCAAAGATTGACAAGATAATAGCATGGAACCATCAAAAATTATAGATACGTTGGAGACGTATCAAGTATCCCCAAGCTTAACTCCTGCTCATCCTCGAGTAGGGAAGTGATAAAGACAGAATTTTTGATGTGGAATGCTAGCTAGCATAGTTGTCCCTTGTAACTTCTTTCATGTGACATGAATGTTCAGATCCGTAAGATTCAAAACAATAGTTTGCTATTGACATGAAAACAATAATACTTCAAGCAAACTAGCAAGGTAATCATGGACTTTCGAAATAACAAGGCCAAAGAAAGTTATCCCTACAAAATCATATAGTCTGGCTATGCTCCATCATCCCCACACAACTAATTTAAATCATGCACAACCCCGGTATTGGCCAAGTAATTTTTTTCGCACTCTTACTTTCTCAAACCTTTTTCAACTCTCACGCAATACATGAGCGTGAGCCATGGATATAGCACTATGGTGGAATAGTGTGTGGTGGTGGTTGTGAGACAAAAAGGAGGAGATGGTCACATCGACTCGGCATATTAAAGGACTATGGAGATGCCCATTAATAGATATCAATGTGAATGAGTAGGGATTGCCATACAAAGGATGCACTAGAGCTATAAGTATGTGAAAGCTCAAAAGGAGAACTAGTGGGTGTGCATCCAACTTGCTTGCTCACGAAGACCTAGGAAAATTTTGAGGAAGCCCATCATTGGAATATACAAGCCAAGTTGTATAATAAAGATTCCCACTAGTATATGGTGGTGAAAAAACGAGAGACTCTCAATCATGAAGAACATGGTGCTAATATGAAGCACAAGTGTGGAAAGAGATAGTAGCATTGTCCCTTCTCTCTTTTTCTCTTCTTTTTTTGTTTGGGATCTTTGGCCTCTTTCCATATCTCAATGTTTTTTTGTGGGCAACTTTGGCCTCATTTTTTTATTTCCTCACATGGGACAATGCTCTAATAATTATGATCATCAAACTTTTATTTACTCACATCTCAAAGCTTAGAACGATGATGACTCTATAGGAAATGCCTCCGGCAGTGTACCGGGATGTGCAACGATCTAGCTTGGCGTATGACGTTGAAACATCTCGCTAGCTATCCTACGATCATGCAATGGCAATATGAGAGTGACGGCACAAGTCATGAGACGGAAAGGTGGGAGTTGCATGGCAATATATCTCGGAATGGCTATGAAAATGCCATAGTAGGTAGGTATGGTGGCTGTTTTGAGGAAGGCATATGGCGGGTTTGTGCACTGGCGAAAATTGCGCGGTACTAGAGAGGCTAGCAATTGTGGAAGGTGAAAGTGCATCTATACCATGGACTCACATTAGTCATGAAGAACTCACATACTTATTACGAAAGTTTTTATTAGTAATCGAAACAAAGTCCTAAACGCAAACTCCTAGGGGAAGGGTTGGTAGGTGTAAACCATCGCGCGATCCCGACCGCAACACAAAGGATGAAAATCAATAGATCAATTATGCTCTGTGTTCCTAACATAGCGGTTCACCATACGTGCATGTTACGGGAATCACTAACTTCAACACCCTACTAACATAACTCTTAATATTACCAAATCCACGTCTCCAAACTAATTGAGAGGAATCAAAACTTCTCTTTCTACTCAATGCACAAGAAGATGGAGGTTTTATTGTATCCTCTTTGGGTACCTATCACCTTTGGGACTACTTTCATATCACAAGCCAACTACCAAGTCACGCACCGTCGTGCTCTAAAAGATCTAAGTGAAGCACATAGAGCAAAGTGGTCTAGCTCAAAAGATATAAGTGAAGCACAATGAGCATTCTAGCAAATTCACGATGAGGGCATGTCTCTCTCAAAAGGTGTGCAGCAAGGATGATTGTGACACAACAAAAAGAAAAGACTCCTACGATACAAGACGCTCCAAGCAAAACACATATCATGTGGTGAATAAAAATATAGCTCCAAGTAATGTTACCGATGGATTGAAGACGAAAGAGGGGATGCCTTCCCAGGGCATCCCCAAGCTTAGGCTTTTTGGTGTCCTTGAATTTGGCTTGGGATGCCTTGTGCATCCCCAAGCTTGAGCTCTTTCCACTCTTTATCCCTTTGTCCATGAGAACATCACCCAAAACTTGAAAACTTCACAACACAAAACTTAAACAGAAACTCGTGATATCATTAGCACAAGAAAACAAACTACCACCTATTGAGGTACTGTAGCAATCTTGATTACTATTTATATTGGTATTAGATTACTGTATTCTCACTTTTCCATGGCTAGTACCCCCCGATACTATCCATAGTTTCATCAAAACAAGCAACCAACTCAACAAAAATAGAATCTGTCAAAAACAGACCAGTTTGTAGCAATCTGTATACTTCGTATACTTCAGTTACCTCAAAAATTATGAAACATTTCGACAGCCTGGGAAAAAGGCATATGAACCAGCAGCAAAAAGAATCAACTCAAAAGCTCTTTCTGAATAAAAATGAAAAATAATTTCGTGAGCGAAAGGTTTTTGTCTTTTTCCAGCAGGATAAAACAACCATCAACAAGACTAGTCATAAAGGTTTTGCTTGGCTAAAACACAAGAAAAACAATCATAAGAGAATTATGATGGTGTGGACGCAAAAAAAACTGAAAGAAAAAAGATAAATTCATTGGGTTGCCTCCCAACAAGCGCTCTTGTTTAACGCCCTTAGTTAGGCATAAGGTGATGGAATCACGTATCGTCGTCTTTGGTGCTCAAACCATAAGTAGCCCTCATCATGGATTCATAAGGCAATCTTATTTTATTTATAGGAAAATGCTCCATGCCCTTCTTTAAAGGAAATTGAAACCTAATATTCTCTTCCTTCATATCGATGATAGCACCAATAGTCCTTAGGAAAGGTCTACCAAGAATGATAGGGCATGTAGGATTGCAATCAATATCAAGCACAATGAAATCCACGGGTACATAGTTCCTATTTGCAATAATAAGAACATCATTGATCCTTCCCATGGGTTTCTTGACAGTAGAATCCGCAAGATGCAAATTAAGAAAACACTCCTCAATCTCATTAAAGCCTAGAACATCACATAAAGACTTTGGAATTGGGGAAACACTAGCACCCAAATCACACAAAGCATTGCATTCATAGTTTTTGATTTTGATTTTGATAGTAGGTTCCCACTCATCATGAAGCTTTCTAGGAATAGAAACTTCCAACTCAAGTTTCTCTTCAAGATATTTTATCATAGCATCGACGATATGATCGGTAAAGGCCTTGTTTTGGCTATAAGCGTGTGGAGATTTTAGCATGGATTCCATCAAGGAAATGCATTCAATCAAGGAGCAACTATCATAATTGAATTCCTTGAAATCCAAAGTAGTAGTTTCATTACTACTCAAAGTTTTGATTTCTTCTACTCCTCTTTCAATGCTTTTAGCATCAAGATAGATGGACTCCGAATCATTGGGGCGTTTTTCAACCAAAGTGGATTCATATCCGGCCCCATCATCATTAGGTTTGACACTAGAAAACAAAGATTCAATGGGAGTCACACCAAGCACTTTAAGATCTTCGTGATTCTTATCACGAGAACACGCCTTTTTAAGCCATTCATGTCTAGCACGAATTTGGGAGGTTCTTTCTTTGCTCTCTCTCATGGAAACACGCATAGCTTTCAAAGTTTCATCCATACTGATCTTGGGAGGAGCACATCTAACTTTCAAAGCATCAATATCACTAGACATTCTATCAACGCTCCTAGCCAAATCGTCAATTTTGAGTAGTTTTTCCTCTATGGACGCGTTGAAAATCTTTTGCGAGTTGATAAACTCTTTGATATTACACTCTAGATCAGAGGGTAATTTATTGTAATTTCCATGAGTATTTTTGTAGGAGTTGCCAAAGTTATTAGAGGGGTTACTAGGAAAAGGTCTAGGAACATAGTTTCCTCTAAAAGCATTGTTGTTGCCAAAATTATTCCTACCAACAAAATTAACGTCCAAGCTAGCGTTGCTACTCTCAATCAAGGAAGACAAGGACATATCAGTAGGATCTAAAGGAGCACTTCTACTAGCAACCAAATTCATTAACTCATCCATCTTAGCACTCAACGAGTTAATTTCTTCTATAGCGTGTACCTTTTTACTAGTAGGTGACCTTTCAGTGTGCCACTGAGAGTAGTTTGTCATGATATTGTCAAGGAGTTTTGTGGCTTCTCCTAACGTGATTTCCATGAACATTCCACCTGAGGCGGAGTCCAAGATATTTCTAGAAGCGAAATTCAAACCAGCGTAGAAGATTTGTATAATCATCCAAAGACTCAAGCCATGAGCGGGACAATATCTAATCATCAATTTCATTCTCTCCCAAGATTGTGCAACATGTTCATGATCAAGTTTCTTAAAATTCATGATATCATTACGGAGAGAGTTATCTTAGCCGGCGGAAAATACTTGGATATATAAGCATCTTTGCACTTGTTCCAAGAATCAATACTATTTTTGGGCAAAGATGAAAACCAAGTTTTTGCTCGATCTCACAACGAGAACGGAAAAAGCTTCAATTTAATCACATCATTATCCACATCTTTCTTCTTTTGCATATCGCAAAGCTCAACGAAGTTATTAAGATGGGATGCGGGATCTTCACTAGGAAGGCCGGAGAATTGCTCTTTCATAACAAGATTCAGCAAAGCACCATTTATTTTGGATGATTCCCACTAGTGGTGGGAGCAATCGGACTACTAATAAAATCATTATTATTAGTATTCGAGAAGTCACAAAGTTTGGTGTTTTCAGTCATGGTGACTTCAGCAAGCAAACAAGCACACAAGCAAAGATAAAGCAAACGAGAGAAAAGGGCGAATGAAAAAGGCAATCGAAAAAGGCAAATATTTTTTTGTAATTTTTTGTTTATCAGTAGTGGGGGAGAGGAAAACGAGAGGAAAAAAGGTAAATGCAACAGATGAGTTTGCGACACTTACTTGGATGAGTTCTTGACTTGATCCTCCCCGGCAATGGCGCCAGAAACCCTTCTGCTCCCTCTTGAGCTTGCGTTGGTTTTTCCCTTGAAGAGGAAAGGGTGATGCAGCACAGGAGCAGTAAGTATTTCCCTCAATTTGAGAACCAAGGTATGCATCCAGTAGGAGAATCGAGCCAAGTGTCCAGAGTACCTGCGCAAACACAAATGAGCTTGAACCCAACGCTATAAAGGGGTTGTCAATCCCTTCAAGATTGATTGCAAAGTGAGATCTGAAGGCGGAAAGTGCAACGAAGTAAAAGTGTAAGGCTGAAAATATGGTGTGAAATAGACCCGGGGGCTATAGTGTTCACTAGAGGCTTCTCTCAAAATAGCAAATATTACGGTGGGTCAACAAATTATTGTCGAGCAATTGATAGAACCGCGCAAAGTCATGACGATATCTAAGGCAATGATCATACATATAGGCATCACGTCCGAGACAAGTAGACCGATACTTTCTGCATCTACTACTATTACTCCACACATCGACCGCTATCCAGCATGCATCTAGTGTATTGAGTTCATGACGAACAGAGTAACGCCTTAAGCAAGATGACATGATGTAGAGGGATAAACTCAAACCAATGATGTAAACCCCATCTTTTTACCCTTGATGGCAACAACATGATGCGTGCCTCGCTACCCCTTCTGTCACTGAATGAGGTGACCGCACGGTATGAACCCAAAACTAAGAACTTCTCCCATTGCAAGAATCATAGATCAAGTTGGCCAAACAAAACCCACAACTCGAAGAGAATTGCAAGGATATGAAATCATGCATATAAGAGATCAGAAGAAACTCAAATAAGATTCATAGATAATCTAATCATAAATCCACAATTCATTGGATGTCGAGAAACACATCGCAAAAGAAGATTACATCGGATAGATCTCCATGAAGATCATGGAGAACTTTGTATTGAAGATCCAAGAGAGAGAAGAAGCCATCTAGCTACTAGCTATGGACCCGAAGGTCTATGGTGAACTACCCACGCATCATCGAAGAGGTCATGGTGTTGATGAAGAAGCCCTCCGTATCCGAATCACCCCCTCCGGCAGGGCACCAGAACGTGCCCCAGATGGGATCTTGCGGAGATAGAAGCTTGCGGCGGCGGAAAAGTATTTTCGTGGATCTCTCCCGCAGTTTTGGATTTTTCAGGAATTTATAGGCAGAAGAGGTAGGGCAGACGAGCCACAGGGGGGCCACAAGCCTGCTAGGCGCGGGCCCCCCTGGCCGCACCTATGGGGCTTGTGGGGTCCCCTGGTGGCCCCTGCCTTGGTTCTCACGTCTCGTGTGTATCTTTTGTTCCGGAAAAAATCTTTTCAGAAGTTTTATTCCATTTGGACACCGTTTAAAATCCTCCTCTGAAAAGGATCAGAAACACGGAAAAAACAGGAACTGGCACTTGGCACTGAGTTAATAAGTTAGTCCCAAAAAAGATATAAAAGGCATACAAAACATCCAAAGTTTGACAAGATAATAGCATGGAACCATCAAAAATTATAGATACATTGTTGACGTATCATCCCGCGGCAGCCCAAGATGTTCAGAACATCTGGCAAGCGCGGAGTGATGACTACTCTTTGGTTAGGTGTGGCATGTTATATAGTTTAGAACCGGGGCTCCAAAGGCGTTTCGAGCAACACGGAGCATATGAGATGTTCTAGGAGCTGAAGCTAGTTTTTCAAGCTCATGCCCGGGTCGAGAGATATGAAGTCTCCGACAAGTTATTTAGTTGCAAGATGGAGGAGAACAGTTCTGTTAGTGAGCATATGCTCAGAATGTCTGGGTTGCACGGACGTCTGACTCAGCTTGGAGTCGAACTTCCGGATGACGTTGTAAGTGAAAAAATCCTCCAGTCTCTCCCACCAAGCTACAAGGGTTTTGTACTGAACTACAATATGCAAGGGATGGAGAAGACCATTGCCAAGTTGTACTCGATGCTCAAATCTGCAAAAGTAGAAGTCAAGAAAGAGCATCAAATGTTGATGGTCAACAAGACCACCAGTTTCAAGAAGGCCAAGGGTAAGAAGAACTTAAAGAAAGATGGCAAAGTTGTTGCCGCGCCCGGTAAGCCAGATGTCGGGAAGAAGAAAAAGAATGGACCCAATCCTAAGACTGGGTGCTTCTATTGCAAGGGAAAAGGTCACTGGAAGCGAAACTGCCCCAAGTACTTAGCGGACAAGAAGGCCGGCAACGTTAAAGGTATATATGATATACATGTTATTGATGCGTACCTTACCAGCGCTTGTAGTAGCTCTTGGGTATTTGATACCGGTGTTGTTGCTCACATTTGCAACTCAAAGCAGGAACTGCGGAATAGTCAGAGACTGGCCAAGGACAAGGTGACGATGCGCGTCAGGAATGGCTCCAAGGTCGATGTGATCGCCGTCGGCACACTGCCTCTACATCTACCTACGGGATTAGTTTTAAATATTAATAATTGTTATTTAGTTCCAGTTTTGAGCATGAACATTGTATCAGGGTCTTGCTTAATGCGAGACGGCTACTCATTTAAGTCAGAGGATAATGGTTGTTCTATTTATATGAGTGATATGTTTTATGGTCATGCTCCGTTGGTGAATGGTTTATTCTTAATGAATCGCGATCGTGACGTTACACATATTCATAGTGTGAATACCAAAAGATGCAAAGTTGATAATGATAGTCCCACATACTTGTGGCACTGCCGCCTTGGTCATATCGTTGTTAAGCGCATGAAGAAACTCCATACTGATGGACTGTTAGAGTCTCTTGACTTTGAATCATTTGACACATGCGAGCCGTGCCTCATGGGCAAGATGACTAAGACTCCATTCTCAGGAATAATAGAGAGAGAAACCGACTTATTGGAAATAATACATAGTGATGTGTGTGGTCCGATGAACGTTGAAGCTCGCGGTGGCTATCATTATGTTCTCGCTCTCACCGATGATTTGAGTAGGTATGGATATATCTACTTGATGAAGCACAAATCTGAAACATTTGAAAAGTTCAGGGAATTTCAGAATGAGGTTGAGAATCAACGTGACAGAAAAATAAAGTGTCTACGATCTGATCATGGAGGAGAATATTTGAGTCACAAGTTTGGCACATGCCTAAGGAAGTGTGGAATTGTCTCACAACTGACGCCGCCTAGCACACCGCAACGTAACGGAGTGTCTGAACGTCGTAATCGCACTTTATTAGATATGGTACGATCTATGATGTCTCTTACTGACTTACCGCTATCATTTTGGGGATACGCATTGGAAACTACAACATTCACTTTAAATAGGGCACCGTCTAAATCCGTTGAGATGACACCGTATGAACTATGGTTTGGCAAGAAACCTAAGTTGTCGTTTCTTAAAGTTTGGGGTTGCGATGCTTATGTGAAGAAACTTCAACCAGAGAAGCTCGAACCCAAAGCGGAGAAATGCGTATTCATAGGATACCCTAAGGAAACTATTGGGTATACCTTCTATCTTAGATCCGAAGGTAAAACCTTTGTTGCCAAGAACGGATCCTTTCTAGAGAAAGAGTTTCTCTCGAGAGAAGTAAGTGGGAGGAAAGTAGAACTTGGTGAGGTAATTACACCCCCTCTCGAACCGGAGAGTAGCGCAGCGCGGGAAATTGTTCGTGTGGCTCCTACGCAAACTGAAGAGGAAGTTAATGATGATGATGATGAAGCTTCGGATCAAGTTGCTACTGAACCGTGAAGGTCCACAAGGGTACGTTCCGCACCAGAGTGGTACGGCAACCCTATGATGGAAATCATGTTGTTAGACAACGGTGAACCTTCGAACTAGGAAGAAGCAATGGCGGGCCCGGATTCCAACAAATGGCTTGAGGCTATGAAATCCGAGATAGGATCCATGTATGAGAACAAAGTATGGACTTTGGTGGACTTGCCCGATGATGGGCTTGCCATAGAAAATAAATGGATCTTCAAGAAGAAGACTGACGCAAACGGTAATGTGACCGTTTACAAAGCTCGACTTGTCGCAAGGGTTTTCGACAAATTCAAGGAGTTGACTACAATGAGACTTTCTCTCCCATAGCGAAGCTAAAGTCAGTCCGAATCATGTTAGCAATTGCCGCTTTTCATGATTATGAAATTTGGCAAATGGACGTCAAAACAACGCTCCTTAACGGGTATCTTAAGGAAGAGTTGTATATGATGCAACCAGAAGGTTTTGTCGGTCCTAAGAGTGCTAACAAGGTATGCAAGCTCCAAAGCTCCATCTATGGGCTGGTGCAAGCATCTCGGAGTTGGAACATTCGCTTTAATGAGGTGATTAAAGCGTTTGGGTTCATACGGGTTTATGGAGAAGCCTGTCTGTACAAGAAAGTGAGCGGGAGCTCTTTAGCTTTCCTCATACTATATGTGGATGACATATTATTTATGGGAATAATGTAGACTTATTGGAGAGCATAAAGGCCTACTTGAACAAGAGTTTTTCAATGAAGGACCTTCGAGAAGCTGCATACATATTAGGCTTCAAGATCTATAGAGATAGATCGAGATGCCTCATAGGTCTTTCACAAAGTACATACCTTGACAAGATATTGAAGAAGTTCAATATGGAAAACTCAAAGAAGGGGTTCTTGCCAGTTTTGCAAGGTATGAGATTGAGTAAGACTCAGTCACCGACCACAGCAGCAGATAAAGAGAAGATGAGTACTGTCCCCTACGCTTCAGGCGGTGTGCTCTCTAATGTATGCCATGCTGTGTACCGGACCTGATCTAAACCTTGCCATAAGTTTGGTAGGGAGGTACCAAAGTGATCCCGGTATGGAACACCGGACAGCGGTCAAGAATATCCTTAAGTACCTGAAAAGGACTAAGGAGATGTTTCTTGTTTATGGAGGTGACGAAGAGCTCGTCGTAAAGGGTTACGCCGATGCTAGCTTCGACACAGATCCGGATGACTTAAGTCACAAACCGGATACGTGTATGATTTGAATGGTGGGGCAGTGAGCTGGTGCAGCAGCAAACAAGATGTCGTGGAAGCATCTACATGTGAAGCGGAGTACATAGCTGCTTCGGAAGCGGCTCATGAAGGGATCTGGATGAAGGAGTTCATCACCGACCTTGGAGTGGTTCCAAGCGCGTCAGGTCCGATGACACTCTTCTGTGATAACACTAGAGCCATTGCCATAACCAAGGAGCCCAGATTTCACCGGAAGACGAAGCACATTCAATGCCGCTACAACTCCATCCAGGACGAGGTCCAGAGAGGAGTAATAGATATTTTTAAAGTACACACGGATCTGAACACTGCAGACCCGTTTACTAAACCTCTCTCTCGAGCAAAACATGATCAACACCACAATGCTACGGGTGTTCGATTCATCACAATGTAACTAGATTATTGACTCTAGTGCAAGTGGGAGACTGTTGGAAATATGCCCTAGAGGCAATAATAAAATGGCTATTATCATATATCCTTGTTCATGATAATCGTCTATTGTTCATGCTATAATTTTATTAATAGGAAACAGTAATACATGTGTGAATAAATAGATCACAATGTGTCCCTAGCAAGCCTCTAGTTGGCTAGCTCGTTGATCAATAGAAGATCATGGATCTGATCATGGACATTGGATGTCATTGATAACGGGATCACATCATTTTTTCAAATGATGTGATCGATAAGACCCAATCCTAAGCATAGCACTAGATCGTGTTGTTCGTATGCTAAAGTTTTTCTAATGTCAAGTGTATTTTCCTTCGACCGTGAGATTGTGCAACTCCCGGATACCGTAGGAGTGCTTTGGTTGTATCAAACGTCGCAACATAACTGGGTGACTATAAAAGTGCACTACGAGTATCTCCGAAAGTGTTTGTTGGGTTGGTACGAATCAAGATCGGCATTTGTCGCTCCGTGTGACGGAGAGGTATCTCTGGGCCCACTCGGTAGAACATCGTCATGAGCTCAATGTGACTAAGGAGTTATTCACAAGATGACGTGCTACGGAATGAGTAAAGAGACTTACGAGTAACGAGATTGAACAAGGTATAGGTATACCGACGATCGAATCTCGGGCAAGTTCTATACCGACAGACAAAGGGAATTGTATACGAGATTGATTGAATCCTTGACATCGTGGTTCATCCAATGAGATCATTGTGGAACATGTGGGAGCCACCATGGGTATCCAGACCCAGCTGATGGTTATTGGCTGGAGAGATGTCTCGGTCATGTCTGCATGCCTCCCGAACCCGTAGGGTCTACACACTTAAGGTTCGATGACGCTAAGGTTATAGGGAATTGTTATACGAGGTTACCGAAGGTTGTTCGGAGTCCCGAATGAGATCCCGGACGTCACGAGGAGCTCCGGAATGGTCCGGACGTAAAGATTGATATATAGGATGAATGGGTTTGGACGTCGGAAATGTTTCGGGCACCACCGGCATAGTGTCGTGTCCACCGGAAGGGTTCCGGAGGCCCACCGGGAAAGGCCACCAGCCCCAGGAGGCTACTTGGGCCAAGTGTGAGATGGAACCAGCCCCTGGGTGGGCTGGTGCGCCCCCACACCTAGCCCATGGCGCCTAAGAGGGGGAAGGGGGGAACCCTAGCGCAGGTGGGCCTAAGGCCCACCAGGGGGTGCCCCACCCCCTCCCCGTATCTAGGGTTGCCGCCCCCCTCCCTTAGGGGTGGAAACCTTAAAGGGGCGCCACCCTCCCTTCCCCCTATACATAGCGGGGGTTTTGGCCATTGGAGACACGGAATTCCATCTCTCTCTCTCGGCGCAGCCCTGCTCTTCTTCTTCCTCCTCTCCCACGGTGCTTGGCGAAGCCCTGCCGGGAGACCTCGTCTCTCCATCGACACCAAGCCGTCGTGCTGCCGAAGATCTCCCCCAACCTCTCCCTCCTTGCTGGATCAAGGTGCGGGAGACGTCACCGGGCTGCATGTGTGTTGAACGCAGAGGTGCCGTGGTTCGGCACTAGATCGGAATCACACCGCGATCTGAATCGACGGGAGTACGACTCCATCAACCGCGTTCTAGCAAACGCTTCCGCTTAGCGATCTTCAAAGGTATGAAGATCCACTCACCCCTCTCTCGTTGCTGGTCTCTCCATAGGAAGATCTGAATATGGCTTAGGAAATTTTTTGATTTTTGCTACGTTGACCAACAGAGATATGGTAGGATACTTGGCAAGGGGATCGGATCATTGAAACCCCAAGTAATACGCCTAGACACTTGGCCTCGGGAGGCTCAAGAGCATTGTACTAGTTCATCCACCAACCTCCGTGAGAGACAATCCACCAAAAGTAGGAGTAGAGTTTTACGCCTCGCGGCGGCCCGAACCTAGATAAACTGTTGTGTTCTGTGCTCCCGTCACCATCGTGTGAGTCCTTAGTCTTGCCCAACGAGTAACGAGCATGTTAAACCGACTCTGTTGAGTGGCCTTCGTGTGCGTTCCTGAGTTTGAATCTTAGAGGTTTTGCGGAGTCTGAAATCCGACAAAACCATTATTCAGTCACACTCAGTCATTCAATAGGAAACATCAAAGAAAGCATCGTGACCAAGTTTGAAAAGTAGTCCACCGAGCTCGACTGATTGAGCTCTCCCTCTCGCAAGTTGTCCATTGGAGTTGGAGCGCATCCATCCAAAATTCTATCCTACCCCGCGTAAGTACCTACGTAAAACAGCCTCGATAATGCATGCATTTCAAAACCATCGATTAGCAAAACTTAGCCTATAAATCCAGCCCCAGTTCCCTCACAGTCCTCACCACCAGCTTCTTAGCAACATGGCTTCTTCTTCCTCCTCCTTTCGGGTGGCCGCCACCTTGGCCGCGCTGCTGGCGGCCGTCTGCGTCCTCCACGCCGGCGGGGCGGCGGCGGCGGACCTGTGCGTGGACTACTACGACTGCACGTGCCCGGACGCGTACAAGATCGTGCAGGGTGTCCTGGTGCAGGCGCACAAGTCGGACCCGCGCGTCTTCGCCAGCCTGATCCGCCTCCACTTCCACGACTGCTTCGTGCAGGGGTGCGACGCGTCGCTGCTGCTGGACACCTTCAACGGGATGGAGACGGAGAAGGACGCCATTCCCAACAAGAACTCGGCGCGCCGCTACGACGTCATCGACACCGCCAAGGCCGCCCTCGAGGCCGCCTGCCCTGGCGTCGTCTCCTGCGCCGACATCCTCGCCATAGCCGCCGAGATCTCGGTCCAGCTGGTACGTGCTACTTACTCCCAGTTAATTACGTACAGTGATCGGACTGGTGCATGAGCTGATATTTTTTTTCCTTTTTCGAGTTCCATTTCCACGAGCATGATTGGTAGTAGTAGGTCCTATGTAGCTTTCGGCCTGCGTGGTTTAACGAGTGTTCTCCCTCAGTGCCTGCATATAGCACAACGATCATATATACATGCATGCATATGCAACTGAACGTAGAGGATATGAGTTAGGATTCGCCATATTTGCATGCAACTGTCCAAGCAAAAGTCGATGGTAACAAAGGAATGGACGCTAATTAAGTTGGCATATATGCGTATGCAGTCTGGAGGACCTGGGTGGAGCGTCTTGCTGGGGAGGCTGGACGGCTTCACGTCCAACTTTACGGAAGCCGGGAACCTACCAGGCCCATTCGACGGCCTGAAAAACCTGACAGACAAGTTCAAACTCGCCACGCTTGACGGTACTACCGACCTCGTCGCTCTCTCAGGTAACCAAGCTCGCGCACAAGCACAACTACATCCAAAGATACTATAAATACTGTCAATAAACTTGATGTAACGGTGGGTTCAAAATTCAACGAACTTTTGCCTATTTCAGCGGGGTTTGGAATATATTTATCCCGAAATTTCGAGGCGGATTCAAACTGATTTCAAAATAATAGAAAATAACGTTAGAACTCATTAAAATTGAGTGAAAATTGAAATCTGAAAAGCGGAAATAATTTCCAAAATATGTGAAAGTTTCAAAATTTAAGATATTTCGGTGAAGTCTAAAATTATTTTGCTTCCGAAATTAGAAACCTTAACACTACTTTCAGGACACCGTCTTTGTACTTTTTCGTTTGATGAAAAAGAAGATAGCACTCCGGCCTCTCCTCTCTGTAATTCTACCTTCATATATATATATATATATATATATATATATATATATATATATATATATATATATATATATATATATATATATATATATATATATATATATATATATATATATATATATATATATACACACCTCACTTTTTGTGAGAATATATGTATATACTATTGACGATGAAAGATATATAAGCGATAATAAAACTCAAGAAAAAACTGATCATAAGAACTCCAGAAGAAACCCAAGTTTAAATACCGATATATAAATCGAGAGAATTCTTATACATGGTCCTTGTTTCATCTTTAATATTAACCTTATTTTTGTTTTAAATGTGTAGGCGCACACACTTTCGGTCGTGTGCAATGCCAGTTTGTCACCGATAGATTGTACAACTTTAATGGGACGAACCGGCCCGACCCGACCCTCAGCCCGAGCTATAGGGCCTTCCTGTCCCAGCGATGCCCAATGAACGGCAACGGTCAGTCCCTGAACGACCTCGACCCGACAACACCCGACAAGTTCGACAAGAACTACTTCACCAACCTGAAGGTGAATCGTGGCTTCCTCCAATCCGACCAGGAACTCAAGTCAGACCCACTCGCGGTGGGGACAACGGCGCCAATCGTCGACCGGTTCGCGGGCAGCCAGGACGCCTTCTTCAAGGCCTTCGCAAATTCCATGATCAAGATGGGGAACATAAGGGTGATAACGGACCCCTCCAAGGGAGAAGTCCGGAAGCGTTGTGCGTTCATCAATTGATATTAGGGGGAGACCACGAGAGGATATACACTACAAGTGTGGGTGTGGCATCTGATGTGCGTGTGATCATGGACGTAAGGATGAATTCATCTTTTATTGTTCAGTGCAATAATTGGTATGTGTGTCAACCAAATGTACACATTTCATTCGTGCATGCTTGTTGTCTGACCTGGAATAAAGTCTAAAAAGTCATTTCAATGTTTTCGTTCAAACAGTGGAAAAGTGTTTGATTCTTACCAAGCAAATGTGATGTGAAGCTTGGCTACCAAGTCGGGTGGTTTGTTTGCTCCTTTTTTCTCTGATTGGCTCTCAATTTCTTTTTGACGGAAACAGCAGGAACTCTGCTTTTTCATTATAGAAGAGGGGGTTATTTTGGGATGACTGAAGCTGAGCCATAGCTGAGTTTTTTGTTTGGCCTCATTGACCGCGTCAACCATCCGATCTACTTGCATCGAGGCCCTTTTTCGTTTTACTCTTGCAACCCATGTTTTTGTTTCGTTTCTCTCGTATTTTATGGCCTATCTCAGCATGTTGTATAGGAGGACAATGACAGGGCATTTCGTCTCGTGACCCATATTTTTGTTTCGTTTTCTTTATTGGGGCCCATTTTCCGTGTCTATGTCGGTGATGCCTATTTGGTGTTACACGCACCCATTAACATGCATTTCGTTAACTAATGCTTGAAGCGTTCCAAAGCGGGCCAGCGCATCTAGGTCCAAGCGGAAGTGAGCTATTTCTAGATTTGCGAAGCTGCCAAAAGTTTTCCTAGTCGGTTTTTTTTGTTAGGTTTTTTTCGGTATGTTTTTTGTTCGATTTTCCATTTTTACTTTTTATATTTATTTTATTTACTCTTTTTTTCTTTTCTTTTGTACCTGTTTTTTCCTTTTCCAGAAATGCACAACATTTTCAATTCTAATGTACTTTTTTCAAATCAATGAACTTTTCTTAATTTAGATGAACTTTTTTTTTATATTTGATGGTTTTTTTCAGTTTTTTATGATTTTTGTTAAAAATAAATGAACTTCTTTCAAACACGATAAACTTCTCTTTAAAAAACGATGAACTTTTTTCAGAATCGATGGTTTTTTTAAAAACTTGATGAACTTTAAAAAAAATGTGGATTTTTTCAAAATCAATGAACCTTTTTAAAACTCGTAATTTTTTTACAAAAATACATGAATATTTTGAAAAACTTCTGAACTTTTTATAAATCTGTGAAGTTTTTTTCAAAATTAATGAAATTTTCTTTACAAATTAGGCAACTTTTCTTCCAAATTAATGAACATTTTTCAAATTTGCCACCTTTCGTCGAATTTGATGAACTTTTCTGATTCTTGCATGTTTTTTACAAATTTGTTTCGAACAGAAGTTCAACTCAACCAGCCTGGTCAACTTCACCGTCAACTACAAAGAGCCGAGTAAGCGAGGGAAGACCCTTAGCCAGCGAGCATAGACGCACTTAATAGGCCTCGGCCCGTTAACGCGCGCGTGAGGGCCAGCCGCGCTAGTTAGCATAAGAGGGGCTGACTAAGAGCTCCGGTCTCGCGTTCATCTGAAATCACTAGTTAGCGAATACATCTTTCAACGGTTACTTCCACCTTCATAGTTTGCGACAAGTGACGCACTGCATGCGTGTCACCTTCACAGATCCGTATTTTCAAAACATTTTATCACCTAAACCGTACGTCCAAATCTTAAACCATTTTCACCGTTGGCTTTTCGCGTCGGGATCTTCAAAACTAGATTCCATGTTAATAGGTTTTGACAAAAAAACTCACGAAAAAACTATGCCTCACGCGATAGAAAAAAACTGTTTTCGTGTTTTATTTCTTTTCCGAGAGGCACGGGTCGTGCCTCTCGCGAAGGCAAAACCGTGCCTCTCGTGAAAGTAAAACCGTGCCTCTCGTGGAAAAAAAGAGAGCAGAAAATGCGTTCTTTTATTCTTTTTGGGAGAGGCACAGGCGTGCCACTCGCGAAGGCAAAATTGTGCCTTTCGCGGAAGCAAAGCCGTGCCTCTCACAAAAAAAAAAAGACGTGTTTTTCCCTTTCGGGAGAGGCACGGGCGTGCCTCTCGCGAAGACAAAACCGTGCCTTTCGCGAAAGCAAAATCATGCCTCTCGCAAAAAAAACAGAAAATGCATTTTTCCCTTTCCGAAAGGCACGGGCGTGCCTCTCGCGATGGCAAAACCGTGTCTTTCGCAGAAGCAAACCGTGCCTCTCGCAAAAAAACAAAAAAACTTTTTTTTCTTTCCAAAAGGCACGGTTGTGCCTTTCGCGCAGGCAAAATCGTGCCTCTCGCGGAAGCAAAACCATGCCTCTCGCAAAAAAATAGAAAACATGTTTTTTGTGTAAAAAAAATAGAAAACGCGTTTTTTCGCGAAAAAAAATCGTCCAAAACTTATGAAAGACCGGTGAAAAATGGACTTTTTCACTGTTGTGACCTTAATCTGAAACTATAGCACACAATAAAATATGTTCGAAACTATTTCAAGATCTGACCTTTTTTAAAGGAAAACACTATGATTCCGCCGACGGATCACACTCAGTGCGTCCGCCGCCTCCTGCATCCAACACGTGTCTATATGTACTTTTTGCCTCACGCTTATAATCATGGCTGACGTTCAGGCGTGCACGCGCGCGGCGAGGAGTTTCCCCAACTTGGTCTGTGTTTCAAAAAATTGAAATAAATATCTTTTGTTGTAAAAGTTTTCTGCAGCCTGGCCTATGTTGCAAAAGTTTTCTGCAACATGACTTTTGTTTCAAAAGTTTCTGCAACACGATCCTTGTTGCAAAAAATATTCTATAACAAGTTCTATCGCAAAAAAAAATCTACGGACGTTTTCGCAACATGCTCTCTGTTACAAAAAAAATTGCAACATAATCTATGTTGCAAAAGACCTGTCAGTCATTTTTTAACTCGTCAGGCGGACGCATAGCAGCGTGCTTGTTTCTGCAACTGGAACGTTGTTTTAGGATTTTATGTGTTTGGGCAGAAACAGATCGAACGATGCATGCGTGTATATCGGATGGTTAAAAAAGTGGCAGATGATTACTACAAATCCACCGGTAGACGGCTAGCAGTCCCTTTTTAGAAACACCACAACCCGTGCGTTGTTGCTGCACGTAGAAACGCCGGTGTGCCGTGACGTCTCTCTCCATATTCATCTAACTAGCTCGCGTTGGAGCTCACATAGAAATGTCAGTGGGTCTGTCGTTGCTACCCAAGCGGCAAAGGCGTCATGCACCATAGCGTTTCCACTCCGAGTCCAGGCGCTATTGTCAGTGTGCATCTCGCTGCTCTGTGTCGCATTGTTGTGCCTCAAATGAAGCAAGTCAACGAAGCTCCTCGCAGGTGCGCCTGCACCGCCACCCCCGCCTGGCCCAACGCAGTTCCCCTTCCTTGGCGCCATCCTCACCTGCTCCTCCCAGTGCCTTCTGATCGGTCAGGGAGAAACCAAACAGCCTGCAATTGCTGTGCGCGACGAAATCAAATCAGAGCAAACCGAAGCAGATGCGCATCGCATACTACTAGTTTCCATCCATCCATCCTCGTTGCTCGCTAGCTCTTGATCTTGTTTCTTCCAGAGCTAAAAAGGAAGGGAGGAGGAGATGGTCCGGCGATGGACGGCGGGAAGAAGCAGGGTCGGGACGACCGCAAGGCATCGCAAGGCCGCAGCGACCGCAAGTCGGGGTCCGGGATGAGCGGTGACGCCAAGAAGGGTGGTCGCGACGGCAAGTTCACCTGGGAGGACGCCGACGGCTACACCGACGAGGACCTCGACCTCGTCGCCAGCAAGGGCCCGGGGACCGACGCCTCCGCCTCCGGCAAGAACAAGTCCTAGATGTTAGGTTGATCTTTCACCGCGTGGGCCCAACGGTCCACCGGGCCTTGATCTATGCGTGCTGATTGAGGGCGTCCAAACCATTATGTTGGTGGGTCCCTGTGACCCGCGCTATATAAAGAAATGTGAGGTGTCGGGGCATGACTTACGAGGTTCCCCGTCGCCACACCCCTACCAACATACCAATCCGATCTAGGTTTAGCGCGGTGCTCACGGGAAGCTTCACCCATGCTAGACCCTTCTGTGTCATCACCGCCATCGCTACCGCACCGATGGAGACCGGCGGGAGGTCATCCAGCTCGGGAGAAGGTAAAGCTACGCGTTCTATGGGTATATCTATGCCTAGAAGATCCATGTGTTCTATCAATGGTACGAGAGCGAGGTTGGGCACTAGATACGTTTCGGTCAAAGAAACGAAAGAGAAAAATATTCCCCTCCCCAAAAGCACTGAAGATGGCCTCGGGCCTCGTCGGCAAAGAAGCGTCGCCGCAAGGCCGCGCCTGTTCCTCTCGATCCCCACACGCATCGGCAAGCCGAGGTGTGGGGAAGAAGAACCTACCTCCTCGGAGGCAAAGTATGGATCTCATTAGATCCAAAAGGAAAACAAACAAAGAAATCGGATTGGATCCAAAAAGGCAAACAAAGAAAAATGAAAAGGGGACATGCAAAGATACGACAAAGACAAAGCAAATCCACCCCTCCCGGGGCAAAGGGTGCCACCACCGAGCCGTTTGAAGGAGGCACATTCACCCCTAGAGGTGCTCGCGCACGCCGGCAAACGGGACCGAGACGGCGCCATCGCGTCACACATCTAGAACCTTCTCTGGTCGTGGTGGTGCTAGGCAAAAGGAAAAAGAAAAAGGGCACCGCAAGCATGCCGTTCGACGGCGGTGCGCTTCCGCTAAGGGAAACCTACCACCGGCGAAGGGGTGGCCACGGCGCCATAGGCCTAAGGCACGGGACAAGGAAACAGGGGAAAGGATCGGCGGCAAGGCGCGCGCGGTGGCAAGGAGCGGCGGCAAGGCGCGCGCGGCGGCCAGATCTGAGCCCTCCTCGCCACGGCAAGGTAGCCGCCGCGCGAGGGAGGGCCGAGACCTGCCCTGGTGCGTCACCGTGGTTGCAGGGAGCCGCACGAGGGGCTGCGGGAGCAGAGCCGTGCTACTTCTCAAACAACAGCGCCAAAAATTGACACGTTGACGGAGACTTGCTTGCGTCAGTTTTCCCCTTGAAGAGGAAAGGGTGATGCCGCACAGGAGCAGTAAGTATTTCCCTCAGTTTGAGAACCAAGGTATCAATCCAGCAGGAGAATCTCGTCAAGTCCAGTGTACCTGCACAAACACAAAGAGCTTGCACCCAACGCTATAAAGGGGTTGTCAATCCCTTCAAGATTGATTGCAAAGTGAGATCTGAAGGCAGAAAGTGCAACGAAGAAAAAGTGTAAGGCTGAAAATATGGTGTGGAGTAGACCCGGGGGCCATAGTGTTCACTAGAGGCTTCTCTCAAAATAGCAAATATTACGGTGGGTGAACAAATTACTGTCGAGCAATTGATAGAACCGCGCAAAGTCATGACGATATCTAAGGCAATGATCATACATATATGCATCACGTCCGAGACAAGTAGACTGAACTTTCTGCATCTACTACTATTACTCCACACATCAACCGCTATCCAGCATGCATCTAGTGTATTGAGTTCATGACGAACAGAGTAACGCCTTAAGCAAGATGACATGATGTAGAAGGATAATCTCAAACCAATGATGAAAACCCCATCTTTTTACCCTTGATGGCAACAACACGATGCGTGCCTCGCTACCCCTTCTGTCACTGGGTGATGTCACCGCACGGTATGAACCCAAAACCAAGCACTTCTCCCATTGCAAGAATTATAGATCTAGTAGGCCAGACAAAACCCACAACTCGAAGAGAATTACAAGGATATGAAATCATACATAAGAGAGATCAGAAGAAACTCAAATAAGATTCATAGATAATCTGATCATAAATCCACAATTCATCGGATCTCGACAAACACACCGCAAAAGAAGATTACATCGGATAGATCTCCATGAAGATCATGGAAAACTTTGTATTGAAGATCCAAGAGAGAGAAGAAGCCATCTAGCTACAAGCTATGGACCCGTAGGTCTATGGTGAACTACTCACGCATCATCAGAGAGGTCATGGTGTTGATGAAGAAGCCCTCCGTGTCCGAATCCCCCCTCCGACAGGGCACTAGAACGTGCCCCAGATGGGATCTTGCGGAGACAGAAGCTTGCGACGGCGGAAAAGTACTTTCGATGATCTCCTGATTTTTTCTGGGATTTTAGGGAATTTATAGGCGAAAGTCCTAGGGCAGAGGTGGCCTAGGGAGCCCACAAGCCTGGGAGGCGCGTGCCCGCCTGGCCGCGGCTAGGGGGCATGTGGGGTCCCTGCAGCCCCCCTGCCCTGATTCTCAGGCTTCCCGATCTTCTTCTGTTTCGGAAAAAATCTTTTTGGCAGTTTCGTTCCGTTTGAACTCCATTTGAAATCCTCCTTTGAAAGGGGTCACAAACATGGAAAAAACAGGAACTGGCACTTGGCACTAAGTTAATAAGTTAGTCCCAAAAAATATATAAAAGGCATGCAAAACATCCAAAGTTTAACAAGATAATAGCATGAAACCATCAAAAATTATAGATACGTTGGAGACGTATCAAGCATCCCCAAGCTTAACTCCTGCTCGTCCTCGAGTAGGGAAGTGATAAAGAATGAATTTTGATGTGGAATGCTACCTAGCATAGTTGTCCTTTGCAACTTCTTTCATGTGACATGAGTGTTCAGATCCGTGAGATTCAAAACAATAGTTTGCTATTGACATGAAAACAATAATACTTCAAGCAAACTAGCAAGGTAATCATGAACTTTAAAAATAACAAGGCCAAGGAAAGTTACCCTACAAAATCATATAGTGTGGCTATGCTCCATTATCCTCACACAACTAATGTAAATCATGCATAACCCCGGTATTGGCCAAGTAATTGTTTTCGCACTCTTACTTTCTCAAACTTTTTATAACTATCACGCAGTACATGAGCATGAGCCATGTATATAGCACTATAGGTGGAATAGAGTGTGGTGGTGGTTGTGAGACAAAAAGGGAGGAGATGGTCACATTGACTCGGCGTATCAAAGGGCTATGGAGATGCCCATTAATAGATATCAATGTGAATGAGTAGGGATTGCCATACAAAGGATGCACTAGAGCTATAAGTATGTGAAAGCTCAAAAGTAGAACTAGTGGGTCTGCATCCAACTTGCTTGCTCACGAAGACCTAGGGAAATTTGAGATAGCCCATCATTGGAATATACAAGCCAATTTATATAATGAAGATTCCCACTAGCATATGGTGGTGAAGACATGAGAGGCTCTCAATCATGAAGAACATGGTGCTATTATGAAGCACAAGTGTGGAAAACATAGTAGCATTGTCCCTTCTCTCTTCTCTTTTTTTTATTTGGGCTCTTAGGCCTCTTTTTTTCTCTTTTCTCCTTTTTTTATTTTTGGGCTCTTTGGCCTCTCTTTTTTTCCTCACATGGGAAAATGCTCTAATAATGATAATCATCACACTTTTATTTACTCACAGCTCAAAGCTTAGAAATGCCTCTATAGGAAATGCCTCCGGCAATGTACGAGGATGTGCAACGATCTAGCTTGCCGTATGATGTTGAAACATCTCACTAGCTATCTTAGATCATGCAATGGCAATATAGGAGTGACGGCACAAGTCATGAGATGGAACGGTGGGAGTTGCATGGCAATATATCTCGGAATGGCTATGAAAATGCCATAGTAGGTAGATATGGTGGCTGTTTTGAGGAAGGCATTTGGTGGGTTTGTGTACCAGCGAGAATTGCGCAGCACTAGAGAGGCTAGCAATGGTGGAAGGTGCAAGTGCATCTATACCATGGACTCACATTAGTCATGAAGAACTCACATACTTGTTGCGAAAGTTTTTATTAGTAATCCAAACAAAGTGCTAAACGCATACTCCTAGGGGAAGGGTTGGTAGGTGTAAACCATCGCGCGATCCCGACCTCATCACAGAGGATGACAATCAATAGATCAATTATGCTCCGACTTCCTAACATAGCGGTTCACCATACGTGCATGCTATGGGAATCACTAACTTCAACACAAGTATTTCTAGATTCACAGCACCCTACTAACATAACTCTTAATATTACCAAATCCACGCCTCAAAACTAATTGAGAGGAATCTAAACTTCTCTTTCTACTCACTGCACATGAAGATGGAGGTTTTTGTATCCTCTTTGGGTACCTATCACCTTTGGGACTACTTTCATAGCATAAGCCAACTACCAAATCACGCACCACCGTGCTCTAACATATCTAAGTGAAGCACACAGAGCAAAATTATCTAACTCAAAAGATATAAGTGAAGCACAATGAGCATTCTAGCAAAATCACGATGAGTGCATGTCTCTCTCTAAAGGTGTGCAGCAAGGATGATTGTGACACAACAAAAAGAAAAGACTCCTAAGATACAAGACGCTCCAAGCAAAACACATATCATGTGGTGAATAAAAATATAGCTCCAAGTAATGTCACCGGTGGATTGAAGACGAAAGAGGGGATGCCTTCCCGGGGCACCCCCAAGCTTAGGCTTTTTGGTGTCCTTGAATTTGGCTTGGGGTGACTTGGGCATCCCCAAGCTTGAGATCTTTCCACTCCTTATCTCTTTGTCCATGAGAACATCACCCAAAACTTGAAAACTTCACAACACAAAACTTAAACAGAAACTCGTGATACATTAGCACAAGAAAACAAACTACCTCCTCTTTAGGTACTGTAGCAATCTTGATTTCTATTTTTATTGGTGTTGGGCTACTGTATTCTCACTTTTCCATGGCTAGTACCCGCCGATACTATCCATAGTTTCATCAAAACAAGTACTAACTCAACAAAAACAGAATCTGTCAAAAACAGACCAATTTGTAGCAATCTGTATACTTCGTATACTTCTCGTACCTCAAAAATTCTGAAACATTACGACTGCTTGGGAAAAAGGCATATAAACCAGCAGCAAAAAGAATGAACTCAAAAGATCTTTCTGAATAAGAATGTAAAATCATCTCGTGAGCGAAAAGTTTCTGTCTTTTTCCAGCAGGATCAAACAACCATCACCAAGACTAGTCATAAAGGTTTTGCTTGGCTCAAACACAAAAAGAAACACAAAAGACACAATCACAACAGAATTATGATGGTGTGGACGCAACAAAACAGAAAGAAAAAGATAAATTCATTGGGTTGCCTCCCAACAAGCGCTATTGTTTAACGCCCCTAGCTAGGCATAAAAGCGATAGAATCACGTATCGTCGTCTTTGGTGCTCAAACCATAACTAGCGTGATCACTTATCATCTTAAGGTTCTCATCTTTCTTGCCGGATGATTCACCACTACTTTTAGGAAAAAAATAGACTTAGTGATTTGTTGTGCGCAAAATTTGGAGTATTCTGCACAACGGCAAAAGCGAAACCCAAGTTGGTTATAACATCCTCTAGTTTGCCAATCCTAGTGGAATCATGACCTAGTTTTTCGTTAACTGTGGGTTCCTTCTCCTTTAAATTTTTCAAAACCATTCCCACCTTGGATCCGTACTGAGTGATTTGATTGTGGATCTTTTTATCCAAATTCTCAATGAGTTTGATCGTAGCAACTTTATTTTCAATGACGTCTAGCCTACGCATCACATGTTCCAGAGTTAAGGTAGTTCCATTAACCATGAGTGGGGGTGAGCCTACCAAATTTATTACAGCTCCGTAAGAATCAACGGTATGGCTACCCAAGAAATTTCCACCTACGATGGTGTCAAGAATATACCTATTCCAAGGAGAAACACCCACATAAAAACTGCGAAGCAGGACGGTAGTGGATTGCTTATGAGTAGATCTACTCTGAGCATTGCAAATCCTATACCAAGCGTCCTTTAAGTTTTCTTCCTCAATTTGTTTGAAATTGAGGACTTCGCTCTCGGGAGTATCGTTCAAAGTGGTGGATCTAGCCATGAGGACAGGTAGACTATCCCACACAGATGAACAGAAAGCAAGCGAGAGAAAAGGGCGAATGAAAAGGCGAACGAAAAAAGGCAAATTGGTGAAGTGGGGGAGAGGAAAACGAGAGGCAACTGGCAAACAAAGTAAATGCAAGAGATGAGTTTGCGACACTTACTTGGATGAGTTCTTTACTTGATCCTCCCAGGCAACGGCACCAGAAATTCTTCTTGCTACTTCTCAAACAACAATGCCAAAAATTGACACGTTGACGGAGACTTGCTTGCGTCCGTTTTTTCCTTGAAGAGGAAAGGGTGATGCAGCACACAACCAGTAAGTATTTCCCTCAGTTTGAGAACCAAGATATCAATCGAGTAGGAGAATATCGTCAAGTCCAGAGTACCTGCACAAACACAAAGAGCTTGCACCCAACTCTATAAAGGGGTTGTCAATCCCTTCAAGATTGATTGCAAAGTGAGATCTGAAGGCGGAAAGTGCAACGAAGAAAAAGTGTAAGGCTGAAAATATGGTATGGAGTAGACCCGGGGGCCATAGTGTTCACTAGAGGCTTCTCTCAAAATAGCAAATATTACGGTGGGTGAACAAATTACTGTCGAGCAATTGATAGAACCGCGCAAAGTCATGACGATATCTAAGGCAATGATCATACATATAGGCATCACGTCCGAGACAAGTAGACTGATACTTTCTGCATCTACTACTATTACTCCACACATCGACCGCTATCCAGCATGCATCTAGTGCATTGAGTTCATGACGAACAGAGTAACGCCTTAAACAAGATGAGATAATGTAGAGGGATAATCTCAAACCAATGATGAAAACCCAGTCTTTTTACCCTTGATGGTAACAACACGATGCGTGCCTCGCTACCCCTTCTGTCACTGGGTGAGGTCACCGCACGGTATAAACCCAAAACCAAGCACTTCTCCCATTGCAAGAATTATAGATCTAGTTGGCCAGACAAAACCCACAACTCGAAGAGAATTACAAGGATATGAAATCATGCATAAGAGAGATCAGAAGAAATTCAAATAAGATTCATAGATAATCTGATCATAAATCCACAATTCATCGGGTCTCGACAAACACACCGCAAAAGAAGATTACATCGGATAGATCTCCATGAAAATCATGGAGAACTTTGTATTGAAGATCCAAGAGAGAGAAGAAGCCATCTAGCTACTAGCTATGGACCCGTAGGTCTATGGTGAACTACTCACGCATCATCGGAGAGGTCATGTTGTTGATGAAGAAGCCCTCCTTGTCCGAATCCCCCCTCCGGCAGGGCACCAGAACATGCCCCAGATGGGATCTTGCGGAGACAGAAGCTTGCGGCGGTGGAAAAGTACTTTCGATGATCTCCTGAATTTTTCTGGGATTTTAGGGAATTTATAGGCGAAAGTCCTAGGGAAAAGGTTTCCCAGGGAGCCCACAATCCTGGGAGGCGCGGGCCCCCCTGGCCACGGCTAGGGGGATTGTGGGGTCCGTGCAGGCCCCCTGCCCTGATTCTCAGGCTTCCCGATCTTCTTCTGTTTCAGAAAAACTCTTTTTGGCAGTTTCGTTCCGTTTGGACTCCGTTTAAAATCCTCCTCTGAAAGGGATCAAAAACATGAAAAAATAGGAACTGGCACTTGGCACTGAGTTCATAAGTTATTCCCAAAAAATATATAAAAGGCATGCAAAACATCCAAAATTTGACAAGATAATAGCATGAAACCATCAAAAATTATAGATACGTTGGAGACGTATCAAGCCGCGTGAGTGAAAGAAAGGCGCGGCGCTCGGGCTCCGAGGACCCTCCTCGGCGGGGCAAGCAAGCCGCCGGCGCGAGGCACAACCGCCGCGGAGCGCTCGGGGAAGGAGAGGACCGAGCTGCGCGCGAGAGAGAGCGGTGGGCTAGGGGGAAATGAGGATTAGGGTTCCAGACCGGCTCGGCTGCCCCTTTTGTTCCCCCGATCCTCGTGGGGAACCGTCGGATCGCCTCGGACGGCCAGGATCCCCTGAGCCGAAACCCTAGCGCGCGCCAGGCCGCAGCCCACGAAGCAAGCGCCGGCCCAGGCCGGGGGGAGCGAGGCTGTAGGCCGGCTACAGCCGGGCCGGCCCAGATAGATAGGCTCTAGCCTTTTTTCTTCTTTTACATGATTTTTCAATGTTTGTCTTTTTAGGCAGATTTAAAATGGTTTCTCTATGCATTTTTTTCCTACGGAAAAAAAGTTTACAAAAGAGGAAATAAAAGTTTGAAGTTTTTGTAGAAGTATTGTTGATTTTTCTGAAAAGAAAAATAAAAAGGTTCTGAAAAATAAAATAATTTTTCAGAAAATGACAAGTTCATGGCCTTCATAAAAGTATTAATAAAGTTCATGAATTTTTTTATTAAGTGACAGAATATTTTTTTTCTGTAAAGATAAAAGTACATGAATTTTTTAAATTCACGTTTTCCGCTGCTAAGTGAAATATGAAATATGGTTATGTTATTTTCTGATCAACGTTGTTAATAACATAATCATGTTGAATTATTGACATAAAAGATGCATTTATTTCTATCATTTGCCCAACGGTAATGTAGATTAATTTGCATAGGCAATTGTATGATAATTTTAACCAACGTTAATTAATGCATATAATTGTCATACTGATCTCGCGTAAATTGTGATTTAAGGAGGTTTCCACCTAATGAGTTGCCTCAAGGACGTTCCTACACTCAGAGGAGATAATTACTCTGAGTGGAGGAAGAAGGTTGACATGGCTCTTGTCATTGTCGAGGTGGACTCGGTTCTGGAAGAACCACAGCCAGTTGCACCTCCAGAGCGAGTCAGAGACGCTGATGATGATGATGAGAGTTGGGAGAAAAAGGAATGGGATTGTGACAAAGAGGAGATGTCATACTCCATAAACAACAGGAAATGGATAAATACCAACAAGAAATGCTTGGCATTTATAAAGAACACAATTGAGACCACCATTGTGGGCTCAATTGCAGAGTGCCCTACCGCAAGGGAAATGCTAACCAAGATAAAGAGTCAGTTCACTCGCTCTTCTAAGACATATGCCACCCAGTTGATAAAACAACTGGTGACAGGGAGCTACACTGGAGGTGGCCATGGCATAAGGGAGCACATCCTAAGGATGAGCAATACGGCAGCCAAGCTTAAGCCCATGGATGCGGATCTGCAGATCAAACCAGCTCTCCTCGTCCACCTGGTCATGGCTTTGCTGTCTAAGGAATTTGAGACCTTTGTTGTAAACTACGACATGCAGCCCAAGACATGGGACATAGAAAAGGTCATTGCCATGTGTTCACAAGAAGAGGAGAGAATCAAAGCTTCACATGGTGGCTCTTTGAACTATGTGAAGGAAAAGAAAAATAATTCCCAACCCAACAAAGGTTCTCCCTCAAAGCCACAGGGAAAAGATTATGGCAAAGCTCCCGCTCATTATCAGCAATAGCCTATTCCAGTAGACAAGGACACTTGTATCTACTGCAAGCAGACAAGGAACTACAAGAAGAATTGCGCTGCCTGGCTAAAGGTCTTCATGGCAAAGAGAGGTAACGACATTGTTTCTTTTGTAAATGAATATGTGTATTTAAAGTTTTCAAAATCTACTTGGTGGATTGACTCAGGAGCAACTATTCATGTTGCAAACTCTTTACAGGGATTCAGTTCGACGAGGACCATGTGCCGAAAAGAAAGAAGTATTGAAGTCGCAAATGGTGTCCAAGCAGAAGTTGAAGCTGTAAGTGACGTCTCCTTGGAGCTAACCGAAGGATTCAAGCTTTTGCTTAGAGATGTACTATTCGTGCCTTCATGTAATAGGAACTTAATAAGTGTTTAATGCTTAGACAAAGACAATTATCAATTTTTTTTGGACATGGTAAATGTAGCATTTGGTATAATAATGATTATGTAGGTGATGCCTTCCTCCATAATGAGCTTTATGTATTATCACTTCGTGAAAAAGTGAATTATGCAAATAATGTGAATGTGCAAAGTTCCTCATCGAACAACGAACAAAGGAAAAGAGAGAGAACTCACAACTCCTCGAAATTATGGCACTGTCGCTTGGGCCATATTTCCAGGGGGAGAATAGAAAGATTCGTCAAAAGCAAAATTCTTCCTAAGTTGGAGTTCTCTGACTTAGAACAATGCGTAGATTGCATTAAAGGAAAATATGTAAAACAGATAAAGAAGGGTGCAAATCGAAGCACGGGAACACTGGAAATTATTCACACTCATATTTGTGGACCATTTTCGGTGAAAATTGTGGATGGTTATGATTCGTTCATAACATTTATAGACAATTACTCCCACTTCGGTTACAATTATCCAATCAAAGAAAGAAATGAAGCATTGGATAAATTCAAGATATTCAAAGATGAAGTTGAAAATCAGCTAGATAAAAAGATAAAGATAGTGAGCTCAGATCGTGGGGGGAGTACTACGGTCGACACACCCCATATGGCCAAGTCCCTGGAACTTTTGCAAAGTTCTTGCAGGAGACTCGCATTGTTGCCCAGTATTCAATGCCGGGCGAGCCTCAGCAAAATGGAGTAGTTGAAAGGTGTAACCATACCCTTATGGATATGGTGCGCATCATGGTGAGTTACTCTGACCTGCCATTGGGATTGTGGATGGAGGCGCTTAAAACCGCCATTCACATTCTCAACAGAGTACCAAGCAAGTCGGTGCCCAAAACACCGCACGAGCTGTGGACAGGAAGAGTGCCATCCCTGCAACACATTAGGGTGTGGGGATGTCCAGCTGAGGCCAAAATGTTTAATCCAAACATTGGAAAGTTAGATCCAAAGACAGTGAGTTGCCATTTCATTGGCTACCCTGATAGATCAAAAGGTTTTCATTTCTACTGTCCAGAAAGATACACAAAGTTTGTAGAAACGAGACATGCGGTCTTCTTAGAGGACGAAATGATGAGGGGGAGCTTGGTAGCTCGAAAAATTGATCTTGAGGAGAAAAGGGTGCATGCACCCATTCCGATGATTCAAGAACCATTTTTTTGCTACCCGCTGTGACTCCAACGATGACAACTATGGGAAAAGACCCGGAACCTGTCCTTCAGGAGCCGACTGAACCTGTTGTTGATCATGAAAGGGAAGTGCAGCAAGAAATAGTAGAAAGTGTTCCCGACAATGAGGCACATAGAAGGTCTAATAGAACAAGAAGACCAGCTATTTTTACTGATTATAAAGTCTATACCACGGAAATGGTTCATATGGAAGGTGATCCCACCACATCTGAAGAAGCCATTAAAAGCCCTCACTCATCAAAATGTCCAGAGGCAATGGAAGATGAGATGAAATCGATGAGTTCCAATGATGTTTGGGACTTAGAGATTATTCCTAAAGGAGCAAACACAGTAGGCTATAAATGGGTCTACAAAACAAAGTATGACTCTAATGGGAATATAGAAAAGTATGAAGCCCGACTTGTGGCAAAAGGATTTACATAAAGAGAAGGGATAGACTACAATGAGACTTTTTCTCCAGTCTCTTGTAAGGATTCCTTCAGAATCATAATGGCACTAGTTGCTCATTTTTATTTAGAGATGCATCAAATGGATGTAAAGACGTCATTTCTAAACGGAGATTTAGAATAAGATGTCTACATGAAACAACCCAAGGGTTTTATCATGCAAGGCAAGGAAGATATGGGATGCCGCCTAAAGAAATCCATTTATGGACTAAGGCAAGCCTCTAGATAGTGGTATATAAAGTTTAATGATACTATTAAAAGGTTTGGATTTCAAGAAAATGTTGAGGATAACTGCATTTATGCAAAGTTTAAACATGGGAAATATATTTTCCTAATCTTCTATGTGGATGATATCTTGCTTGCAAGCAATGGTATTAGTCTACTACAAGAAACAAAGAAGTTTTTATCCTCAAACTTCGACATGAAAGACCTTGGTGATGCTTCATATGTTTTGGGCATTGAAATTCACCAAGACAGGAAAATGGAGCCTTAGGACTATCGTAGAAAGCATATTTAGAGAAAGTTCTCAAAAAGTATAATATGCATAAGTGTAAAGCCACACCTGCTCCTATAGTTAAGGGTGATAGTTTTGGAAATTACCAATGTCCCAAGAATAAGTACGAGCTCGATGAAATGAAAACAGTACCATATACTTTGGCTATTGGAAGTTTACAGTATGCACAAGTGTGCACACGCCCTGACTTAGCTTTCATCATCGGGGTACTCGATAGATATCAAGCAAATCCATGCCAAGAGCACTGGAAGATGGCAAAAAAGCTTTACGTTATGTACAAAGCACAAAGGAAATCATGCTAACATACAGAAGATTTGATTCCCTAAAGATAAAAGGGTACTCAGACGCAGATTTTGCAGGAGATAGAGATGATAGAAAATCCACGTCTGGGTGTGTGTTCACTCTCGCTGGGGGAGCTATTTCATGGAAAAGCTCCAAACAGACCATAGTTGTATCGTCCACGATGCAAGCAGAGTTCATAGCATGTTTTGAAGCCACCGGGCAGGTGATATGGTTAAAGAAATTTATACCCGACTTGAAAGTGGTAGATTGTATTCACAAGCCACTAAAGATATACTGTGACAACCAACCCGCAGTATTTTATGCTCACAACAACAAGTCGAGTAATGCTACCAAGACAATAGATATAAAGTATTATGTTGTGAAAGATAAAATCCAGGATCAAACTATAAGTCTCGAGCATATAAGTACGAAGTATATGCTTGTGGATCCGCTAACGAAAGGCTTACCACCTAGTGTGTTCAAGGAACACTTAGCCGGCATGGGTTTGATGGAAAGCCTATGATTCCTGGATCATAAGAGGCCCAAAAGCAAATGAATTTGTTTCAAAACAAAACGTGTGTTGTAGCTGTATGATTCTATCGGCAATTAAGTTGTGACGATGAGACATGCTCTACATGCCTATATGTGATGGAACATATAAAATAGAAAGTATAAAGTCAAAAGTAAAAGTTGAGATCAACCTTGCTTGTGTTTCTGTCACCTTGGAGCTTGCACTTCACATGTGTTCAACCTTGTCTTGTGTTTTTGTCACCTTGGTTCTTCCTTCTGCGTTGATTTTTGCTCAATTTATTTACCGATACAGGCCAACTGCCGTCAGTGCTCGCAGGAGTCGAGGCCTTTATCAATTCTTCGAACCGACAGCACCCTGTTCCCGTTACGCTTGGCCGTTGGGTCTTCGAGTCGAGTCCTTGGATCTAGGCCAATTGTCGTCAGTGTCGCTGGAAACGCCATGGTCCATGGCGTTTGCCGCATGGGTAGCAACGCCACATCCACTAGCATTTCTATGTGGGCTGCAATGCGAGCTAGTTAGGCGTGTGAATATGGAGCAGAAACGCCATAGCAGACTGACATTTCTATGTGCATCAGCAACGCCACGGATTGTGACGTTTTTAAAAGGGTTAGATTGTGAAATAGTTTCGTACACGGTTCATTTTTTGATATAGTTTCAGATTAAAGTCAGAACAGTGAAAAAGTCCATAAAAATGTAACACCAAAAAAATTCTAAAAAACAATCAAAAAACGTGAAAACACATGCGATTTTTTTAAAAAAAAATCCGAGGGAACGCTCAGAGTGCGACACGTGGCGGCGGCTGGAAACGCGCCAAGTGATAGCGCACGGGAGCGATATCTAGGATGCTTCCGAGGGAGCGCTCGCTAACTAGTTGCTCCCGCGTTTAGCGAATTCAGGCTCGAAACCTTGCAAGCGTATGTGGCCAGGTTCGCGGTACTACACTGCCTCATTTTGTTTTCCTTTTTGTTATATTTTTATTCCATTTTTTATTTTATTTATACTTGCAAATGATCTAAACATACCCTGAACCTAAACAATTGTAGTTGGGGAGAACAAGTCTAGTTCTTCCCAAACACAATTATTTAGGTACAGAGGGAGCATAATGCAAAATTATAATTTACATAATATTTTGAAAAATGTTAATCATGCATTCGTAAAATGTTGAATGTGTATACAAAATATATTGATCACGTGTTTCAAAAATGTTAGACATAAAATTTGGAAAATGTTAAATGTTTATACAAAAAATATTAAACTTGTATTACAAAAATGATAAGTTTCTTGATCACGTATACGAAAATGTTAATCAGACATTTGAAGAAAAGTTGAACAATTATTTATAAAATGCAGATCAAGCATTTCAAAAATGATAAATGTGTATAAAAAATGTTGAACATGTATGACAAAATGATGAATTTTTGTAATCATGTATATATAAAAACTCAATCAAGTATTTAAAAAATGTTGAACAACTATTGAAAACATGTTAATCAAGCATTTGGTTAATGTTGAATGTGTGTGGAAAAAAATGTGTTCCAAAAAATGTTAATATTGCATTGGGAAAATATTAATCAAGCATTTGAAAAATGTGAAATGTGCATAAAAAATGTTGACCATGTACAAAAAAGTGTTGAACTTGTATTTGGAAAATGTTGATGGCGCATTTAAAAAGTTTAAAATGTTGTATTAGAAAAAAGTTGTTGAAATATACAAAAAAAGTATAATCAAAACCAAAATAAACAAAAAAAATGAAAACCGAAGAAGAAACAAAAGACGAAGAAATAAAGAAATAAAAACTAAGAAACAAATGCAACAAGAATAAAATAATAAGAAAAGAAATAACAGAACATGGAAAAAAATCTAAGAAAACCGATTGCACTCGCTTCAAGTAGAACGTGTCCTTATTTATATCATGAATTTTACCCTTTTGTGTTGGCTATTAGCGTCGATTATCTTCGCGGCGTCTAGGATCGAACCCTCCTACTCGAGGTTTCTCCTCTTTTTTCCATTATGTGGGCGCGAAAATGGGCTGGCCCATAACAACTACGACCAAAACTCAACGCGAGAGGTTTCTCTCGACTCGCTTAAGGCGAGCTTTCAGCATTAGAGACTTGAAAGCACCAGATCCGGACGGTCTGCATGCTATCTTTTATAAAAAGTTTTGGCATCTGATCAAAGGAGATTTATCAAAGGAGATCTTTGCAGCCATTAATTCAGGTTCTATCCCAGAAAGGTTGGCACACTGCCACTATTGTCTTGATCCCCAAAGTGGAAAAATCCGGAAAAGATCACCCTCTTCAGACCTATAAGCTTCTGTAATGTGGTTTATAAGGTGATCTCAAAAATGCTTGCTGCACGCCTAAAGGTTTCCCCAAGATATAATTAGTGAGAACCAAAGTGCTTTTGCGCCAAGGCGTATCATTATTGATAATGTAATAGTTGTGTATGAGTGCTTACATACGATGAAAAAGAGAAAGAAGTGTAATTTTGGAACATGTGCAGTTAAATTAGATATGCATAAGCCTTATGACCGAGTTGAAGGGGTGTTTATGGAGGCCGTCCTTACCAAACTGGGATTTCATGCTGATTGGATTCAAGTGGTAATGTCTTGCGTAAGATCGGTCGAGTATAAAGTCTGTTTCAACTCAAATGAAACTCAGTCATTCTTACCAACGAGAGGTTTGAGACACGGAGATCCTCTATGTCCATATATGTTCCTTTTGTGCGTTGAAGGACTCTCAAGTCTGATTGCTCATGAGGAAGAGGCTAGTAACTTGAATGGGGTGCATTTGTGCAGAGATTCTCTAGCGATATCCCATCTACTCTTTGGTGATGACTCTCTTATTCTCATGAGGGTTGATGCTCAGAATGCAACCTACTTGCATGGGATTCTAGACGAGTATTGTGCAGCCTCAGGCCAAATGGTGAGTGAGCCCAAATGCTCTATATTTTTCAGTCCTAACACAAATGTGGAGGTAAAGGCTGAAATATGCCAAACTTTATAAAAGTAGTTTCTGGTCCTATACACATGGCATGGTCATGGGGCAAGGGTTTGGGGGTCAAGTAGAGGAGTTTTAAAGAGAAGAATTATTTTGGTGATTTAAAACACAATCAATCACACAATCATGTAGCAATCAAATCAATCATCACAAACACTCAAAAGTTTTAATTGGTTCTAAATTTTGTAAAACATAATGTGGCAAGGCGGTACAAACAGACGGTGTTACAACTATCTCTGTAGGGATATCAGGTCCATGTATTTCTTCAATAGGTGGTAAATTATTGACATCTTCAGATCTAATACGTTTTTATTTCATACATTTTTAGATTCTTGCATATTTTCTAGACTGAGGAATAGAATACCTCTGTTCTTTGGAATAGGTTCTGGCGGTAGTTCAAGAAGTGTCCAATCATCGACATTCCTCAAAATATTATTCAATATTTCTTCTGCCTGTTCAATGGTTCGTTCCCTCAAAACACAACCAACACAACTATCTAGATGGTCCCTAGAAGCATTGGCTAGCCCATTATAAAAGATACCCAATATTTCATCTTTCTTAAGAGGATGTTTAGACAAAGCATTAAGTAGATGGAGAAGCCCCCCCCCCCAAGCTTGAGGGAGATTCTCTTCTTCAATTTGCACAAAGTTAAATATTTCCTGTAAAGCAGCTTGTTTCTTATGAGCAGGAATTTTTTCTTTGAGAAAATATCTAATATCCTGGGGACTGCGCACACAACCAGGAGCAAGAGTATGAAACCACTTCTTAGCAACACCCTTTAGTGAGAAAGGAAAAAAATAAGCATATGGTAATAGCTAATATTTTCCTCATGAGCAAATAGGGTGGCAATGTCATTTGATTTGGTAAGGTGTGCCACAACAGTTTTAGTTTCATAGCTATGAAAAAGATTAGAATCTACCAAAGTAATTAACCCAGGATCAACCGAGAATTCATAATCCTTATCAGTAACACATATAGGAGAGGTAGCAAACTTGGGATCATAGTTCATTTTCTCCATCATCGATTTTTCTTCTGATTTCATCAACAATTTCTTAAGATCGTATATGTCATTACAAGCAAGAAACTCTCTAGCTATCTCCCCATCCATAACATAACCATCATGTACATCGGGCATATCAATTCTAGTAGGAGAGCTAGGCACAATAGGTGAACCATAATTTTGATCAACTTTAGCATTATCAATTTCCTTACATTTGGCGATACGAGCATTAAGCATTTCACCTAGTGGCATATTTTTAGTTTCATCTAGCATAGTAGTAACATCATCATGAGGTTCACCAAATACATAAGTAGCGTCATCAATTACTTGGGACATATCAGAATTAATAACATGTGGTGATGTCGCAAGCCTACTTTAAATAGAAGGTGAATCAAGTGCAGAGCTAGATGACAGTTTCTTACTTCCCCTCGTCTTAGAGGGTGTGATCTTAGTCTCATGGTCTTTCAGCTTCTTCATCATGATAAATGGAAATCCCAAGTGAACTCAATAAATAGAGCTATGCTCCCCGACAACAACGCTAGAAAAATGTCTTGATAACCCACAAGTATAGGGGATGGCAACACTCTTCGAGGGTAGTATTTAACTAAAATTTATTGATTCGAGACAAGGAAAGCCAAAGAATATTTATTGGTCTTAGTGCAGGGGAACGTCGCATGGGAAACAAAAAAATTCCTACGCGCACGAAGACCTATCATGGTGATGTCCATCTACGAGAGGGGATTTCCGATCTACGTACCCTTGTAGATCGCACAGCAGGAAGCGTTAAGAAACGCGGTTGATGTAGTGGAATGTCCTCATGTCCCTCGATCCGCCTCGCGAACCGTCCCACGATCCGTCCTACGACCCGCTCCGATCTAGTGCCAAACGGACGACACCTCCGCGTTCAGCACACGTACAGCTCGACGATGATCTCGGCCTTCTTGATCCAGCAAGAGAGACGGAGAGGTAGATGAGTTCTCCAGCAGCGTGACGGTGCTTTGGAGGTTGGTGGTAATATATCTCAACAGGGCTCCTCCCGAGCTCCGCAGAAATACGATCTAGAGGAAAAACCGTGGAGGAATGTGGTCGGTCTGCCGTGGCAAAGTTGTCTCAAATCAGCCCTAATACCTCAGTATATATAGGAGGGACGGGGAGGGACGTGCCTTGAGGCTCAAGAGAGCCCCAAGGGGTCGTCCGAACTAAGGGGGAAGTCCTCCCCTTCCAATCCTAGTCCAACTAGGATTGGAAGGTGGAGTCCTTCTCCACTTTCCCACTTCCCCTTTTTTCTCTTTGATTTCTTTATATCCTGCGCAAGGGCCCTCTTGGGCTTGCCCACCAGCCCACTAAGGGCTGGTGTGCCCCCACAAAACCTTTGGGATTCCTCCCGGGTGGGCTGGCCCCTCCCGGTAGAACTCCAGAACCCATTCGTCATTCCCCGTACATTCCCGGTAATGCCCGAAAACCTTCCGGTAACCAAATGAGACAAACCTATACATCAATCTTCGTCTCCGTACCATTTCGAAAACCTTCGTGACGTCCATGATCTCATCCGGGACTCCGAACAACATTCGGTAACCAATGATATAACTCAAATACGCATAAAACAACGCCGAACCTTAAGTGTGCAGACCCTGCGGGTTCGAGAACTATGTAGACATGACCCGAGGGACTCCTCGGTCAATATCCAATAGTGGGACCTGGATGCCCATATTGGATCCACCATATTCTACGAAGATCTTATCATTTGAACCTCAGTGCCAAGGATTCATATAATCCCATATGTCATTCCCATTGTCCTTTGGTATGTTACTTGCCCGAGATTTGATCGTCAGTATCCGCATACCTATTTCAATCTCGTTTACCGGCAAGTCTCTTTACTCGTTCCGTAATACAGCATCCCGTGACTTACACTAAGTCACATTGCTTGCAAGGCTTGTGTGTGATGTCGTATTACCGAGTGGGCCTCGAGATACCTCTCCGTCACACAGAGTGACAAATCCCAGTCTTGATCCATACTAACTCAACGGACACCTTCGGAGATACCTATAGAGCATCTTTATAGTCACCCAGTTACCTTGTGACGTGTGATACACACAAGGCATTCCTCCGGTGTCAGTGAGTTATACGATCTCATGGTCATAGGAATAAATACTTGACACGTAGAAAAACAGTAGCAACAAAATGACACGATCAACATGCTACATTCATTAGTTTGGGCCTAGTCCATCACATGATTCTCCTAATTATGTGATCCCATTATCAAGTGACAACACTTGCCTATGGTCAGGAAACCTTGACCATCTTTGATCAACGAGCTAGTCAACTAGAGGCTTACTAGGGACAGTGTTTTGTCTATGTATCCACACAAGTATTGTGTTTCCAATCAATAAAATTATAGCATGGGTAAATAACGATTATCATGAACAAAAAATATAATAATAACTAATTTATCATTGCCTCTAGGGCATATTTCCAACAGTCTCCCACTTGCACTAGAGTCAATAATCTAGTTCACATCCTCATGATCACGTCTTGCTCGTGAGAGAGGTTTTAGTCAATGGTTCTGAAACTTTCAGATCCGTGTGTTCTTTACAAATCTTTATGTCATCTTTATAGATGCTGCTACTACGTGCTATTCGAAAATACTCCAAATATCTACTCTACTATACGAATCTGTTTCACTACTCATAGTTATTCGGACTAGTGTCAAAGCTTGCATCGACGTAACCCTTTACGACGAACTCTTTAACCACCTCCATAATCGAGAAAATTCCTTAGTCCATTTAGTTACTAAGGATAACTTTGACTGCTGCTAGTGATTCAATCATGGATCACTTTCTGTACCTCTCAACAGACTTTGAGGCAAGGCACACATCAGGTGCAGTACTTAGCATGGCATACTTCAGATTCTACGGCCAAGGCATAGAAGACGACCTTCGTCTATTCTCTTTATTTTGCCGAGGTCGGGTTTTGAGTCCTACTGAAATTCACACCTTACAACACAACCAAGAACTCCTTCTTTGCTGATCTATTTTGAACTCCTTCAAAAACTTATCAAGGCATGGATCTTGTTGAAACTTCTATTAAGCGTTTCGATCTATCTCCATAGATCTTGATGCTCAACGTTCAAGTAGCGCATTCCAGGTATTCCTTTGAAAAACTCCTTTCAAACAACCTTTTATGCTTTACAAAAATTCTACATTACTTCTGATCCACAATATGTCAACCACACATACTTATCAGAAATTCTACAGTGCTCCCACTCACTTCTTTGGAAATACAAGTTTCTCATAAACCTTGTACAAACCCAAAATCTTTGATCATCTCATCAAAGTGTATATTCCATCTCCGAGATGCTTGCACCAGTCCATTGAAGGATCGCTAGAGCTTGCATACTTGTTAGTATCCTTAGGATCGACAAAACCTTCTGATTGTATCACATACAATCTTTCCTCAAGGAAACCGTCGAGGAAACAATGTTTTGTCTTCCTATGTGCAATATTTCACAAATAATGTAGCAACTACTAACATAATTACAACAGACTTTTAGCATCGCTACGAGTGAGAAAGTCACATCATAGTCAACTCTTTGATCTTGTCGAAAACATCGTTGTGACAAGTCGAGCTTTTCTTAATAGTGACTTATCACCATCATCGTCTGTCTTCCTTATAAAGATACATCTTTACTTAATAGTCTTACTACCATCAAGTAGTTCCTCCAAAGTCTACACTTTGTTTTATACATGGATCCTCTCTCGGATTTCACGGCCTCCAGCCATTTGTCAGAATCCGGGCCCACCATTGCTTCTCCATAACTCGTAGGTTCATTGTTGCTCAACAACATGACCTCCAAGACAGGGTTTCCATACCACTCTGTGGTAGTACGCGACCTTTGTCGACCTACGAGGTTTGTAGTAGCTTGATCCGAAGCTCCAATGATCACTATCATCAGCTTCCACTTCAATTGGTGTAGGCACCACAGGAACAACTTCCTGCGCCCTGCTACACACTTGTTGAAGTGACGGTTTAATAAACTCATCAAGTTCCACCACTCTCCCACTCAATTCTTTCGAGGGAAACCTTTCCTCGAGAAAGGATCCATTTCTAGAAACAAACACTTTGCTTCGGGATCTGAGATAGGAGATGTACCCAACTGTTTTGGATATCCTATGAAGATGCATTTATCCGCTTTGGGTTCGAGCTTATCAGACTGAAACTTTTTCACATAAGTGTCGCAGCCCCAAACTTTCAAGAAATGACAGCTTAGATTTCTCTAAACGTCAGTCTATACTTTGTCATCTCAACGGAATTACGCGGTGCCCTATTTAAAGTGAATGCGGTTGTCTCTAATGCATAACCCATAAATGATAGTGGTAATTCGATAAGAGACATCATAGCATGCACCATATCAAATAGGTCGCGGCTATGACACCATGACACCATGGTGTTCTTGGTGGCATGAATTGCGAAACAATTTCCACATTGTCTTAACTGTGTACCAAAACTCGCAACTAAGATATTCATCTCTATGATCATATCGTAGACAGTTTATCCTCTTGTTACGACGAACTTCACTCTGAAACAGAATTGAACTTTTTCAATATTTCAGACTTGTGATTCATTAAGTAAATACTGCTGTATCTACTCAAATCGTCATTGAAGTAAGAACATAATGATATCCACTGCGTGCCTCAGCACCCGTTGGACTGCAGACATCAAAATGTATTACTTCCAACAAGTTACTATCTTGTTTCATCTCAATGAAAACAAGGCCTGGCTCATGTGGTATGATTTGCATGTCACCAGTGATTCAAAATCAAGTGAGTATAAAGATCCATCAGCATGGAGCCTCTTCATGCAATTTATACCAACATGACTCAGGCGGTAGTGCCACAAGTAAGTGGTACTATCATCATTACCTTGTATCTTTTGGCACCAATATCATGAACATGTGCAACACTACGATCGAGATTCAATAAACCATTGAAGGTGATTATTCAAGCAAATAGAATAACCATTATTCTCTTTAAATGAATAATCGTATTGCAATAAACATGATCCAATCATGTTCATCCTTAACGCAAGCACCAAATAACAATTATTTAGGTTCAACACCAATCCTGATGGTAGAGGGAGCGTGCGACGTTTGATCATATCAACCTTGGAAAGACTTCCAACACGTATCGTCACCTCGCCTTTAGCTAGTCTCCGTTTATTCCGTAGCTTTCATTTCGTGTTACTAATCACTTAGCAACCGAACCGGTATCCAATACCCTCGCGCTACTAGGAGTACTAGTAAAGTACACATCAACATCATGTATATCAAATATACTTCTTTCGACTTTGCTAGCCTGCTTATCTACCAAGCATCTAGGGTAGCTCCGCCTCAGTGATCGTTCCTCGTAACAGAAGCACTTAGTCTCGGGCTTGGGTTTAATCTTGGTTCTCTTCATTAGTGCAGCAACTGTTTTGCCGTTTCACAAAGTATCCCTTCTAGCCCTTGCCTTTCTCAAAACTTAGTGGTTTTACTAACCATCAACTATTGATGCTCCTTCTTGATTTCTACTTTCGTAGTGTCAAACATCGCGAATCGCTCAAGGATCATTGTGTCTATCCTTGATATGTTATAGTTCATCACGAAGCTTTCGCAGCTTGGTTGAAGTGACTTTGGAGAACCATCACCATCTCATCTGGAAGATTAACTCCCACTTGATTTAAGCGATTGTCGTACTCACACAATCTGAGCATACGCTCAACGATTGAGCTTTTCTCCTTTACTTCGTGGACAAAGAATCTTGTCGGAGGTCTCATACCTCTTAACAAGGGCACAAGCATGAAACCACTATTTCATCTCTTTAGAACATCTCTTATGTTCCGTGACGTTTCAAAACGTCTTCGGTGCCTTACTTCTAGGTCATTAAGTATTTTGCACTAAACTATCGCGTAGTCATTAGAAACGTGTATGTCGGATGTTCACAACATCCACAGACGACGCTCGAGGTGCAACACACAAAGTGGTGCATTAAGGACATAAGTCTTCTGCGCAGCAACGAGAACAATCCTCAGTTTTACAGACTCAGTCCGCAAAGTTTGCTACTATCAACTTTCAACTAATTTTTTTCTAGGAACATATAAAAACAGTAGAGCTATAGCGCAATCTACATCGTAATTCGCAAAGACCATTAGACTATGTTCATGATAATTAGTTCAATTAATCATATTACTTAAGAACTTCCACTCAAAAAGTACATCTCTCTAGTCATTTGAGTGGTACATGATCCAAATCCACTATCTCAAGTCCGATCATCACGTGAGTCGAGAATAGTTTCAGTGGTAAGCATCTCTATGCTAATCATATCAACTATACAATTCATGCTCGACCTTTCGGTCTCTTGTGTTCCGAGGCCATGTCTCTACATGCTAGGCTCGTCAAGTTTAACCCGACTGTTCCGCGTGTGCAACTGTTTTGCACCGGTTGTATGTGAACGTTGAGTCTATCACACCCAATCATCACGTGGTGTCTCGAAACGACGAACTGTCGCAACAGTGCAGAGTCGGGGAGAACACATTTTTGTCTTGAAATTTTAGTGAGAGATCACCTCATAATGCTACCGTCGTTCTAAGCAAGATAAGGTGCATAAAGGATTAACATCACATGCAATTCATAAGTGACATGATATGGCCATCATCATGTGCTTCTCGATCTCCATCACCAAAGCACTGACACGATCTTCTTGTCACCGGCGCCACACCATGATCTCCATCAACGTGTCGCCATCGGGGTTGTCGTGCTACTCATGCTATTACTACTAAAGCTACGTCCTAGCAATATAGTAAACGCATCTGCAAGCACAAACGTTAGTTTAAAGACAACCCTATGGCTCCTATTGGTTGCCGTACCATTGATGTGCAAGTCGATATTAACTATTACAACATGATCATCTCATACATCCAATATATCACATCACATCGTTGGCCATATCACATCACAAGCATACCCTGCAAAAACAAGTTAGACGTCCTCTAATTGTTGTTGCATGTTTTACGTGGTTGCCATGGGTATCTAGTAGGATCGCATCTTACTTACACAAACACCACAACGAAGATGTATGAATTGCTATTTAACCTCTCTCCAAGGACCTCCTCGGTCAAATCCGATTCAACTAAACTTGGAGAAACCGACACTCGCCAGTCATCTTTGAGCAACGGGGTTGCTCGTAGCGATGAAACCAGTCTCTCGTAAGCGTACGAGTAATGTTGGTCCGAGCCGCTTCGATCCAACAATACCGCGGAATCAGGAAAGACTAAGGAGGGCAGCAAATCGCACATCACCGCCCACAAAAACTTTTGTGTTCTACTCGAGATAACATCTACGCATGAACATAGCTCATGATGCCACTGCAGGGGAACGTCGCATGAGAAACAAAAAATTTCCTATGCGCACGAAGACCTATCATGGTGATGTCCATCTATGAGAGGGGATTTCCGATCTACGTACCCTTGTAGATCACACAACAGGAAGCGTTAAGAAACGCGGTTGATGTAGTGGAACGTCCTCACGTCCCTCGATCCGCCCCACGAACCGTCCAACGATCCATCCTACGATCCACTCCGATCTAGTGCCGAACGGACGGCACCTCCGCGTTCATCACACGTACAGCTCGACGATGATCTCGGCCTTCTTGATCCAACAAAAGAGATGGAGAGGTAGATGAGTTCTCCGGCAGCTTTGACGGTGCTCCGGAGGTTGGTGGTGATATATCTCAGCAGGGCTCCGCCTGAGCTCCGCAAAAATACGATCTAGAGGAAAAACCGTGGAGGTATGTGGTCGGGCTGCCGTGGCAAAGTTATCTCAAATCAGCCCTAATACCTCAGTCAATATCCAATAGCGGGACCTGGATTCCCATATTGGATCCTACATATTCTACGAAGATCTTATCGTTTGAACCTCAGTGCCAAGGATTCATATAATCCCGTATGTCATTCCCTTTGTCCTTTGGTATATTACTTGCCCGAGATTCGATCGTCAGTATCCGCATACCTATTTCAAACTCGTTTACCAGCAAGTCTCTTTACTCATTCCGTAATACAGCATCCCGTGACTTACACTAAGTCACATTGCTTGCAAGGCTTGTGTGTGATGTCGTATTACCGAGTGGGCCCCGAGATACCTCTCCGTCACACGGAGTGACAAATCCCAGTCTTGATCCATACTAACTCAACGGACACCTTCGGAGATACCTGTAGAGCATCTTTATAGTCACCCAGTTACCTTGTGACGTTTGATACACACAAGGCATTCCTCCGGTGTCAGTGAGTTATACGATCTCATGGTCATAGGAATAAATACTTTACACGTAGAAAAACAGTAGCAACAAAATGACACGATCAACATGCTACGTTCATTAGTTTGGGTCTAGTCCATCACATGATTCTCCTAAGGATGTGATCCCGTTATCAAGTGACAACACTTGCCTATGGTCAGGAAACCTTGACCATCTTTGATCAACGAGCTAGTCAACTAGAGGCTTACTAGGGACAGTGTTTTGTCTATGTATCCACACAAGTATTGTGTTTCCAATCAATACAATTATAGCATGGATAATAAACGATTATCATGAACAAAGAAATATAATAATAACTAATTTATTATTGCCTCTAGGGCATATTTCCAACACTTAGCAGTTGAGTTTGCAATTCAACCACACCTGAAATTTCTTTCTACACCAAAGTTTTAGTAGCACGATAACAATAGTAGTAGGGATATAAGAGTAGCGATTATGATGGTTGTAACAATAGCAGCAACAATAGTAACTTGACGGAGATCAATATACGAAAAGTGTAGGCATTGGATCGGTGATGGATAATTATATTGGATGACATTCATTATGTAACAGTTACATACTAGAACAACACAGAACTAGCTCCAATTCATCAATGTAATGTAGGCATGTATTTCATATATAGTCATGCATGCTTATAGTAAGAAACTACATGACATCTTTTGTCCAACCCTCCCGAGGCAGAGGGGTCCATAAGGAAAGGGATATTAATGCCTCCTTTTAATAGAGAACCGGAACAAAGCACTAACACATGGTGAATACTGATACATCTCCAACGTATCTATAATTTTTGGTTGTTCCACGCTATTATATTATCTGTTTTGGATGTTTTATATGCATTAATATGCTATTTTATATTATTTTTGGGACTAACCTATTAATCTAGAGCCTAGTGCCAGTTTCTGTTTTTTCCATGTTTTTGAGTATTGCAAATAAGAAATATTAAACGGAATCCAAACAGAATAAAATATGTCGAATGATTTTTCTTGGACTAGAAGAAACCTGCCAACCTTGGAGAAGGGGGCAGGAGACCTGCCGGGAGACGACAAGCCTGCAGGGCGCGCCCCGTGGCTTGTGGGCCCCCTGCAAGCCTCCTAACCCTAATCTTCGTCCTATATATTCCCAAATATTCCCCCAATACCACAAAATAGTTTTCCGCCGTCGGGAGCCTCTGTTCCCGTGAGATCCAACCTAGGAGCCTTTAACGGTAATCTGTCGGAGGGGGAATCGATCACGGAGGGCATCTACATCAACCCCATTGACCCTCCGATGATGTGTGAGTAGTTCACCACAGACCTACGGGTCCATAGCTAGTAGCTAGATGGCTTATTCTCTCTCTTTGTTCTTCAATACCATGTTCTTCAATACCATGTTCTTCATGATCTTCATGGAGATCTATCCGATGTAATACTCTTTTGCGGTGTGTTTGTCAAGATCCGATGAATTGTGGGTTTATGTTCAGATTATCTATGAATATTATTTGAATCTTCTCTGAATTCTTATATGCATGATTTCATATGTTATCAAGTCTCTTCGAGATATTAGTTTGGTTTGGCCAACTAGATTGTTAATTCTTGCAATTGGAGAAGTGCTTAGTTTTGGGTTCAATCTTGCGGTGTCCTCACCCAGTGACAAAGTAGGGGCAGCGAGGCACGTATTGCATTGTTGCCATCGAGGATAAAAAGATGGGTTTTTCATCATATTGCTTGAGATTATCCCTCTACATCATGTCATCTTACCTAATGTGTTACTCTGTTCTTCATGAACTTAATACTCTAGATGCAGGCAGGAGTCGGTCGATGTGTGGAGTAATAGTAGTAGATGCAGAATCGTTTCGGTCTACTTGACACGGACGTGATGCCTATATGCATAACCATTGCCTTGGATATCTTCATAATTATTCGCTTTTCTATCAATTGCTCGACAGTAATTTGTTCACCCACCGTATTATTTTCTTTCATGAGAGAAGCCTCTAGTGAAATCTATGGCCCCCGGGTCTATTTTCCATATTACACTTTCAGATCTATAAACCAAAAATACCAAAAATATATTTTTGCCATTTATTTACTTTTGTTTTACTTTTAGTTCTAGCAATCTTTTATATCTATCTCTATGAGATCTCATCCTTACAAATAACCGTGAAGGGATTGACAACCCCTTTTTAGCGTTGGGTGCAAGTGTTTGATTGTTTGTGTACGTGCTAACATTGGGGCCTTGCTTGTTCCTCCTACTGGATTGATATCTTGGTTATCAACAAACTGAGGGAAATACTTATCTACTTTGCTGCATCACTCTTTCCTCTTCAAGGGAAAACCCAACGCAAACTCAAGAAGTAGTAAGAAGGATTTGAGTATGATCTTACATGCAATTATTATGAGAGAGGAAAATATGTTCCTAGAAATTTTCATATTACTAATATACCTCTCGTTATGTTGAGATTGTGAATGCTTTATTCTTCTCCCTTGCATATGCTAGTTTTTGGTTACCTTGATAATTTATTTTCTTATAAAATGCCTATGCATAAGAAGTATGTTAGACTTAAATGTGATTTTGACATGCTATATGATGCTCTTTTTGTGCTTCAATTCTTGTCTTTCGTGAGAGCATCATTAAAATTATCAATGCCTAGCTAGGGGCACTAAACAATAGCATGTCTTCGGAGGCAACCCAATTTTATTTTTATGGTTTTGTTTTTGCATCTGTTTTTGAGTGCTGCACACATTATTACCTCTGTAATAATTGTGTATTCTTGTTTTAATTAGTGTTTGAGCCAAGTAAGACCTTTGTGATTGTCTACGGTGTTTGCAAATTGATTTTGCTGAAAAAAAGAAACTTTTGCTCGCAGTCCAGGAATTTGTAAATTCACTGGAATGTGCTTTTGATCTGAAATTTTTAAAAAATATTGATATACAAATTGCCCCAATTTTCCTAAATTTTCAGAATTTTTGGAGTTACAGAAGTATTCTAAGTTTATAGATTGCTACACATTGTTCTCTTTTTGACAGATTCTGTTTTCTTTGTGTTGTTTGCTTATTTTGATGAATCTATGGGTTGTATCGGGGGGTATGAACCATGAAGAAGTTGGAATAGAGTATATATTGCACCAATATAAATAAAGAATGAGTTCACAACAGTACCTAAAGTGGTGATTTATTTTTCTTATACTAAAGGATCTCATGAGTTCACAGCAATACCTAAAGTGGTGATTTATTGTTCTTATGCTAACGGTCATATTGGTGTTAAGTGCATGAAGAAACTCCATGCTGATGGAATTTTGGAGTCACTTGATTTTGAATCACTTGACACATGCGAACCATGTCTCATGGGTAAGATGACTAAGACTCTGTTCTCTGGAACAATGGAGCGTGCAAGTGACTTGTTGGAGATCATACATACTGATGTGTGCGGACCAATGAGCATAGAGGTGCACGGCGGATATCGTTATTTTCTCACCTTCACATACGATTTGAGTAGGTATGGCTATATCTACTTGATGAACCACAAGTCTGAAACATTTGAAAAGTTCCAACAATTTCAGAGTGAAGTTGAAAATTATTGTAGCAAGAAGATCAAGTTCCTACGATCTAATCGAGGAGGTGAATATCTGAGTTACGAGTTTGGTGCTCACTTAAGACAATGTGGAATTGTTTCACATTTGACACCACGTAGAACACCACGGCGTAATGGTGTGTCCGAACGTCGTAATCGTACTTTATTAGATAAGGTGCGTTCTATGATGTCTCTTACCGATTTGCCATTATCATTTTGGGGATATGCATTGGAGAGAACTGCATCCACTTTAAATAGGGCACCATCAAAATCCGTTGAGACGACACCATATGAGCTATGGTATGGCAAGAAGCCAAAGTTGTCGTTTCTTAAAGTTTGGGGATGTGATGCTTATGTCAAAAAGCTTCAGCCTGAAAAGTGGAACCCAAAGAGGAAAAGTGTGTCTTCATTGGTTACCCAAAAGAGACGGTTGGGTATACCTTCTATCTCAGATCCGAGGGAAAAGTGTTTGTCGCTAAGAACAGAGCTTTTCTTGAGAAAGAGTTTCTCTCAAAAGAATTGAGTGGGAGGAAGATAGAACTTGATGAGGTTGCATAACCTGTGCTTCAACAAGATGGTGGCGCAGGGCAGAAAGAAATTTCTGTCGAAGCAATACCAGTTGAAGAGGAAGCTAATGATGATGATCATGAAGCTTCAGATCAAGTTACTGCCGGACCTCGCAGGTCGACAAGAGCACGTGCTACTCCAGAGTGGTATGGGAGTCCTGTCTTGTCAATCATGTTGTTGGACAACAATGAGCCTACGAGTTATGGAGAAGCAATGGTGGGCCCAGATTCCAACAGATGGTTAGAAGCCATGAAATCCAAGATAGGATCTATGTATGAAAACAAACTATGGACTTTGGAAGTATAACTTGAAGGTCGCAAGGCTATTTAGAACAAATGGATCTTTAAGAACAAGACGGACGCGGACGAAAATGTGACCGTTTAAAAAGCTCGACTTGTCGCAACGGGTTTTTCACAAGTTCAAGGAGTTAACTACGATGAGACATTCTCGCCCGTAGCGATGCTTAAGTCCGTCTGAATCATGTTAGCAATAGCTGCATTTTTCGATTATGAAATCTGGCAGATGGATGTCAAAACGGCATTCCTTAACGGGTTTCTTAAGGAAGAGTTGTATATCATGCACCCGAAGGTTTTGCCGATCGAGAAAATGCTGACAAAGTGTGCAAGCTCCAGCGATCCATTTATGCACTGGTGCAAGCATCTCGGAGTTGGAATCAAGGCTTTGATGAGGTGATCAAGGCGTTTGGGTTTATACAAGTTTTTGGAGAAGCTTGTATTTACAAGAAAGTGAGTGGGAGCTCTATAGCGTTTCTAATATTATATGTGGATGACATATTGTTGATTGGAAACATTGTAGAGTTAGTGGAAAGCGTAAAGGATTACTTGAATAAAAGTTTTTCAATGAAGGACCTAGGAGAAGCTTCTTACATATAGGCATAAAGATCTTTAGAGATAGGTCAAGGCGCATGATAGCTCTTTCACAAAGCACATACCTTGATAAAGTTTTGAAGAACTTCAAAATGGAACAATCCAAAAGGGGTTCTTGCCTGTGTTACAAGGTATAAAGTTGAGTAAGACTCAATGTCCAGTAACTGCAGAAGATAGAGAAAAGATGAGTGTCATCCCTTATGCTTCATCCATAGGTCTATCATGTATGCAATGTTGTGCACAAGACCGGATGTCAGCCTGGCCATAAGTATGGAAGGCAGGTTTCAAAGTGATCCAGGAGTGGAACATTGGGCGGCAGTCAAGTATATTCTAACGTACCTGAAAAGGACTAAGGAAATGTTTTTCGTTTATGGAGGTGATGTAGAGTTCGTCGTAAAGGGTTACATCGATGAAAGCTTTGACACTGATCCGGATGACTCCAAGTCTCAAACCGGATACATATTTATTCTTAACGGGGGTGCGGTAAGCTAGTGCGGTTCCAAGCAAAGCGTCGTAGCAGATTCTACATGCGAAACGGAGTACATAGCTGCCTCAGAGGCGGCTAAGGAGGGTGTCTGGATAAAGCAGTTCGTGTCAGATCTTGGAGTAGTGCCAAGTGCACTAGACCCAATCAATTTGTTCTGTGACAACACGGGTGTCATTGCTCTAGCCAAGGAACCAAGGTTTCACAAGAGGACCAGACACATAAAGCGACGCTTCAATGCCATCCGCGATTACATCAAGGAGGAGGACATAAATATTTGAAAGTGCACATGGATCTGAATGTTGCAGATCCGCTGACTAAACCTCTTCCACGAGCAAGACATGATCAACACCACAATTGTATGGGTGTTAGATTCATTACATTGTAAATCACATAGAGATGTGAGGCTAGATTATCGACTCTAGTGCAAGTGGGAGACTGTTGGAAATATGCCCTAGAGGCAATAGTAAAATAGTTATTATTATATTACCTGTTTCAAGATAATCATTTATTATCCATGCTGTAATTGTATTGAATGGAAACATAAATGCATGTGTGGATATATAGACAAAACAATGTCCCTAGTGAGCCTCTAGTTGACTAGCCTGTTGGTCAAGGATGGTTAAGGTTTCCTAGACATAGACAAGTGTTGTCACTTGATGACGGGATCACATCATTAGTAGAATGATGTGATGGACAAGAGCCAAACTATAAACGTAGCATGTGATCGTGTCATTTTGTTGCTATTGTTTTCTGCATGTCAAGTATACATTCCTATGACCATGAGATCATGTAACTTACTGACACCGGAGGAATGCTTTGTGTGTATCAAACGTCGCAATGTTACTGGGTGACTATAAAGGCACTCTACAGGCATTTCCAAAGGTGTCCGTTGAGTTAGAATGGATCAAGACTGGGATTTGTCACTCCGTGTGACGGAGAGGTATCTCGGGGCCCACTCGGTAATACAACATGACAAACAAGCCTTGCAAGCAATGTGACTAAAGAGCTAGACACGGGAGCTTGTATTACGAAATGAGTAAAGAGACTTGCCGGTAACGAGATTGAAATAGGTATGGCGACACCGACGATCGAATCTTGGGCAAGTAACATACTGAAGGACAAAGGGAATGATATACAGGATTGTGTGAATCCTTGACATAGAGGTTCAACCGATAAGATCTTTGTAGAATATGTAGGATCCAATATGGATGTCCAAGTCCCGCTATTGGATATTGGCCGAAGAGTGTCTCGGTCATGTATACATAGTTCTCGAACCGCAGGGTCTGCATACTTAAGGTTCGGTGACATTTTTGGTATAGTTGAATTATTGATGTTGGTAACCGAATTTGTTCAGAGTCCCGAATGAGACCCCCGATGTCACGAATGTCTCCAGAATAGTTCAAAAACGAAGATTGATATATAGGATTGTTGCATTTGACTTTCGGAAAGATTTCGGGCATTACCGGTAAAGTACCGGGAGTGACGAATGGGTTTAGAGGTTTTACCGGGAGGGGCCACCCACCAGGTAGAGGACCTAATAGGCCCATAGGTGGTGCACCAGCCCTTAATGGGCTGGTGAGGCCTGCCCAATAAGCATATTTCAGCCAAGGCAAAAAAAAGAAAAAAGGAAGGAGGTGGACAACAAGGAAAGGACTCCTCCACCAAACCGAATTGGAGGAGGAGACCTTCCTCCTTGGCTCGGCCGAGCCCTCCTACTTGGAGTAGGAGGCAAGGCAGCCTCCCTCTTGTTCCTCCTATATATAGTGGAGATTTGAGAGGGTTTTTGCACCTCAAGCCTTTGTGCAAAACTCTCTCCCTCCACTACTTCGTGACACCTCGTAGCTAGATCGGTACGGCATAGTGAAGCCCTGCCGGAGTAGCTCCACCACCATCACCGCCACGCCGTCGTGCTGCCACAGAATTCAGCTACCTCTTAGTTTCTCTTGTTGGATCAAGAAGGCGGAGCTCGTCATCGATCTGTACGTGTGCTGAACGCGGAGGTGTCGTTCATTCGGTGCTAGATCGGGGCGGATCGTGGGACAGCGGCAATTTGGATCACAAAGACGTTCCACTACATCAACCGCGTTTCTTAATGCTTCCCGCTTAGCGAACTACAAGGTATGTGGATCCGATCTCCCTCTCGTAGATTATCATCACCATGATAGGTCTTCGCGTGCGTTGGAATTTTTTTGTTTCCCATGCAATCTTCCACAAAAGTGGCATCATGAGCTAGGTTCATGCGTAGATGATATCTCGAGTAGAATGATACGTCTCCATCATATCTACTACTTTTCCAAACTCTTTTGCACTTGTTTTGGACTCTAATTTGCATGATTTGAATGGAACTAACCCGGACTCACGATGTTTTCAGCAGAATTGCCTTGGTGTTATTTTTGCGTAGAAATAAAATTTCTCGGAATGACTTGGAAATTTACAAGGATTTTCTGTGGAATATATAAAAAATACTGGCGCAAGAATTACCTGGAGGGACGGAGCTTGGAGCCCACAAGCCCAGGAGGCGCGCCCCCCTGGTCGCGCCTGGCAGGCTTGTGGGGCCCTCGTGGCTCCGCCGCCTCCAATCCCAGCTCTATTTATTCTCTCTCGCCCAGAAAAAAATCAAGGAGAAGAGTTCATCGCGTTTTACGATACGAAGCCGCCGCCACCACCTGTTCTTCCTCTAGAGGGCACATCTGTAGTCCGTTCTGGGCTCCGAAGAGGGGGAATCGACGCCTTCGTCATCACCAACCATCCTTCATCACCAATTCCATGATGCTCTTCATCGTTCGTGAGTAATCTCATCGTAGGCTTGCTGGACGGTGATGGGTTGGATGAGATCTATCATGTAATCGAGTTAGTTTCGATGGGGATTGATCCCTAGTATCCACTATGTTCTGAGATTGATGTTGCTACTACTTTGCTATGCTTAATGCTTGTCAATAGGGCCCGAGTGCCATGATTTCAGATCTGAACCTATTATGTTCTCGCCAATATATGTGTGTTCTTGATCCTATCTTGCAAGTTGTAGTCACCTACTATGTGTTATGATCCGGCAACCCCAGAGTGAAAATAGCCGGAACCACTCCCGGAGATGACCATAGTATGAGGAGTTCATGTATTCACCAAGTGCTAATGCTTTGTTCCGGATCTCTATTAAAAGGAGAACCTTAATATGTCGTAGTTTCCATTAGGACCCCGCTGCCACGGGAGGGATGGACAATAGATGTCATGCAAGTTCTTTTCCCTAAGCATGTACGACTATATACGGAATACATGCCTACATTACATTGACGGCCTGGATCTAGTTACATATCTCTCCATGTTGTAACTGTTGCATGATGAATGTCATCTGGCATAATCATCCATCACCGATCCAATGCCTACGAGTTTTTCCTACTATTACCGTTGTTACTGTTGCTATCACACCACCTTGCTACTGATACTTTGCTGCAGATACTAAGTCTTTCAGGTGTGGTTGAATTGACAACTCAACTACTAATACTCGAGAATATTCTTTGGCTTCCCCTTGTGTCGAATCAATAAATTTGGGTTGAATACTCTACCCTCGAAAACTGTTGCAATCTCCTATACTTGTGGGTTATCAAGACTATTTTCTGGCACCGTTGCGAGGGAGGCATAGCTCTATTCTCTGAGTCAATTGGAATTTACGTCTGTTGATCACTATGAGGAATCCGAGAGATCCAAAAACTAAAGTCTTGCCCTCAACTACGAGGACAGGTAAGGAACTGCCATCTAACTCTTCACTTGATTGACCTTCAGTTATGAGTAAGTTTGCGACACCACCTCATGCTAGAAATTTTGATGTGTCGCCTGTGCTTGATGATGCTACTTCTGCTATCCATGATGCTTGTGATGATGCTTTGCTTGATACTGCTTTGCCACTAGGTGCATTCCTTGATGCACAAATTGTTAGAGTTGCTGCTGAATGTGATGATACTTCTGAAACTGCTGAAATGTAGCGACCCGACTCAATACGAGTCACGCCTCTGGTGTTTCCGTACCATCCCAAGATCATGCTGGTACACACTCAGTACATCAATGTATATATCAAGAGTTCAATCACACAGTTTTATTAATCGAAATCTCATATCGAGTACTTTATTACAATAATGAATTACAATAAAGTGGTTGAAGGCCATCTCATGAGATATCTAACGAAGACTAGCGGAAGCATCAAGTAGACGAGTCCATACGACTTCAGGGCATGTCGTTGAACGTAGATCGTAGCCTCACTCCTGGTCGGAAAAGTAATCTCTGCAAGATGATACGTTGCAGCCATGTAGGTCAACATATGGAATATGCCGGCAAGTCATCACGAGAGGGAAAAAAATAATAACCAACTATCTCTACATGCATATTTGGCAGGTGGGGCTATAAGTTTTGCATAAAGCCAATTTTCTCCTACCACAAGAGGGGGTTGAAAGAAAAATATTACTACATTGTTTGTTGTTAACGAGATGGTTCCGCCAACCAATTCTCGTACCCGAGTTGTTGTTAATTCCCACATCATTATTAAGTTGGGTCGAGAGTTCAGGGAAATTTCAATGCCTTCGGCTCAAGTTGTCCATGACCGTGGACATGGCTAATCGATTAGGTTTGGGCACTCTGTAGAGTTTTGCACACGTTCCCCACAAGATTTGATCGCCTCCGAGTATGTCCTCGCACTTCAGGGTGTTTGAAGACCGGATGATCAAAACATGGTCTTTCAACGGGTCCCTCTGAATCCCTGTCGGTGCCCATCCATTCCTACTGTTTGTCTACATCTGCTAGCATCGCCTGTCCAGAGTCGCCGCGTTGTCCAACCAAGCCAGAGCCCATAATGACTTCTGGCTGTGTAGGTAAGCCTTGGGTCTTGAAGCCTCCGTCCGTCTCTTCGAGCCTGGGTGAAGCTTTCCGCAGGATGTCATGGCCCGTCTCCAGCATCCCGGGGTCGTCCATTGGTTTCTCCAGGGAGCCCGTCAAACCGTCCTTCACCGAGAGTTGCATTGCTTCATGAGGTCTTGAAAATCTTGACTTAGCCGGTCTTGGGTATTTAATTATCCTCGCATCACTCGTGTTATGCACTCAACCAGAATCCCGTCTACTCAAGCACAATATGAAATTTGTCGTCCCGGGCCAAGTATCGGGGTTGTTGTGTGCCTACCACATGATACTACAACCTATACTAAAATTTCCAAGTACGTACTCAGCATGCAATTGGGCAAAGAAAGGTGAAACTACCATGCATAGAAAAAAACATAGGAGATAGTATGATCAAAATGACTTGCCTTGATGATAGTTGTCTTGATCGAGCGCTTCTAAGTAACAAGCTTCGCACTCCGGGTGATCTACCGATACAAACAAATACACACCATAAGCACTACAATCATCAACAAGTAAAATACATCACAAGCATAAAGTAGCTATGGCATAAAGTGAAAGAATTCACTTCACCTAACTAAGGCAGAAATTGTTTCTGTTAAAACCCCAAGTAAAAATATATAAAAAAAATTGCAACTTATACTACAGTAATATATAATCACTAGGAAGCCAAAAATAATCAAATAAAAATCTATTTTTAAACTCCTGGAATAAGCAAAACAAGGTTCAACCTAAATCTGATCTAATTCAAATTTGAAAATTTCAAACATAGACAAATTATATGTTTTTAAAAACTACAGAAAAATTGTGATATACTGGAAAAATAATCAACCTCATTGGAATTCTGGATCAAAAGTTATGATCAAAACAAGATTGGAACTTTTTCTATTTTGGAATTAAAACAGAAAACAATAATCTGAATTCTATCGGATAGGGGATACACGTGGCGCTCTCTGATTGGTCTATGGGTGTTTGCTGCGAGGAAATCTAACAAACGGCCGAATCTTAACAAAAACATCTTCGACTAATATTAAGTAATGAAAATCGAACCGGGTTTGTTTAAAAGGCCGAAGGGGTACGGGTGATCTAATCTCTACCGTTTACTCATGATCTAACGGCTAAGGAAAAGATGGGGGGTCTCACCGTGAGTTGCTAGGGCTGCTTCTTCTCAGGCGAGACAGAGAAGAGGTGGTGCTCGGGGAGGTGGCTCCGGCGATCTCTGGCAGCGTCCGAGGTGTCCAGAGGGTGGCGGCGGGGCTTCGGCGTCCGTTTGCTGCGTCGGGGAGTCGAGGGAGCGTCGGGGGCGAGCGGCACGAGCCCTTCAAGCTTCTGCGGTGGCCGAACTCCAGCGAGGGGAGGTGCAACGGCGTGGGGCGGTGAAGGGGGGTTTATGGGGGGGGGAATGGAGCGCGGCGGCGATGAGGGTTTCTCCGGTGGCGTTGGCTGGGGCGGGGAGGTGCGGTAGTGGCCGGGGCGGCGTGGAGGATTTCCTACTGGAGCTTGGGCTCCAGTGAGGTACGAGGGCAGGGCGAGGTGGTTCTGGCGTGGGAGGAGGGGGCCGAGGGGGGCTGGAGGCGGCGGTTATATAGGGGCGAGGGGGGCCTGGGGAAGGAAGGGGGAAATCGGATCGGGGGGATCCCGGCGATCCAGGAGGTGGCGCCATGGAGGGTGCCGTGCGCTGGGAAGGAAGGGTTACGGGAGAAGAAAGGTAAGAGGAAGAAGAAGGAAGGAAAAAAAAGAAAGGAAAAAAAAATAGAAAGGAAGAAAGGGGTGCGCTCGGTGGAGGAGATCCCGTGGGATTTCGGATCTGGGCCAGGCGATTTGGCCCGATTCCTTTCCTACGCCTGCTGGCGGTTTCAAAAAAAAATTCCTTTTTCTAAAAAAAACAGCAAGGGAAAAAATAATAAAAGGAAACAAAATAAAAATATTTATATGGGGTATTATATACCAAAATTTTCAGAAAAATATTTCCTACTCGTTTATCATTTTTCCAACACCAAAATAAAAACTTTAAAAAAAATGTTTTTTTCAGAATATCCCTAAGGCTTTATTTTCTTTTTGGCAATTAATTTCTCCATAAAACTTTGGTTTTTTTTCTTGGCTCAAATATTTTCAAAAGTGCCTCACATTTTGGAGGGTCATTTTCCTCCGCTCTTTCTTGCTTGCAAGAAATCATTTCCCGGCACTTCTTGCACGAAGAAAAAAAACAAATAGAAATGCAAAAGAAAAATTTGAAAGAATTCAAATGCAAATCTTTATTGCCATTCAATATGCATAGATGCTTAGCTACAATTGTAAAACATTCCCAATTAGGAAAATTGGGATGTTACATGAAATTATTGAAGTAGAACTTGTTGTTTCACCTGTTAGAACTAGCTCTCCTAGATATGAATTGCCTGATATACCCGAGGGTTATGTTATGGAGGGAGAGGTAGTTGAGGACTTTCTTGCTTGTAAGGATAGTTATGATCTTGAGAATTTACTGCGCAAGTGGAAGGAAAAATCTCTGAATGCTAGAATGAAATACGATCCTAAGTTTGCTACTTCACCCATCTTTGTAACCGATAAGGATTATGAATTCTCTGTCGATCATGAGCTAATCACTTTGGTCGAATTTGATCGTTTTCATGGTTATGAGTCTGAAATGGTTGTAGCACATCTTACCAAGCTAAATGATATAGCCACCCTATTCACGAGTGAGGAAAAGATTCGCCATTACTATATCCTTAAGCTGTTTCCTTTCTCGCTAAAGGATGATGCTAAGACTTGGTTCACTTCTCTTGCTCCTGGTTGTGTGTGTAGTCCCCAGGATATGATCTACTACTTCTCTGAGAAATATTTTCCTGCCCATAAGAAACAAGCTGCCTTGTAGGATATATATAACTTTGTGCAAGTTGAAGAAGAGAGTCTCCCACAAGCTTGGGGAGGCTTGTCCAGCTACTGAATGCTTTGCCTGGTCACCCTCTTGAGAAGAATGAAATACTTGATATCTTTTATAATGGACTAACCGATGCTTCGAGGGATCACCTAGATAGTTGTGCTAGTTGTGTTTTCAGGGAACAAACTGTGGAACAAGCTGAAATTCTATTGAATAATATCTTGAGCAATGATAATGCTTGGACTATTCCCGAACCACCTCTGAAGCCAACTCCTAAGAAAAGAGGTATTCTATTCCTCAGTCCTGAAGATATGCAAGAAGCGAAGAAATCTATGCAAGAGAAAGGCATTAAATCTGAAGATGTTAAGAATCTACCACCTATCGAAGAGATCCATGGTCTTGATAACCTGACACAAGTAGTAGAGGTAAATTATCTTCATAGATTCAATGAGAGTGATATTCCTTTTGATAAACCTGCTAGCTTATGCCTAGATTAATTTGATAACTTTGTTGCCAAACAATAGAGTTTCAATGATTATGTTAGCAGACAATTGGAACAGAATGCTCGTATGCTTAGTCATTTAAGTGCTTGTGTGGACAGAAATGTCAATGATCTTAAGCTTCTGAGTAAACATGCCTCTATGGTTACCACTCACGTAGAACAAGTACATAAGGCTCAAAATGACTTGCTCAATGAGTTGAATGACAATTCTGTCAGAGTCGTCACTAGAGGCGGTAGAATGACCTGGGAACCTTTGTATCCTGAGGGTCATCCTAAGAAAATTGAACAAGATTCTCAAGGAGTTAGCACTAATGCACCTAGTCATCCTAGAAAGAAAAAGAAAGATGATAGGAACGTGCATGCTAGCAACCCTGATGCTCTTACACCCGAGAGTCCAAACGATGTCTCCGTTTCTGATGCCGAAACACAATCAGGTGATGAACATGAGCCTAATGATAATATCGATAGTGGTGTTCATGATGAAGCTCAACCCAGCAATTGTAAGGATGTGGAGATTGAACCTGTTGATCTTGATAACTCACAACCTAAGACTAGGAGATATGATAAGAATGACTTCATTGCTAGGAAGCATTGTAAAGAAAGAGAACCATGGGTTTAGAAACCCATGCCCTTTCCTCCCAAACCATCCAAGAAAAAGGATGATGAGGATTTTGAGCGATTTTTTGAAATGATTAGACCTGTCTTTCTGCAAATGCGTTTGACAGATATGCTCAAAATGTCTCCCTATTCCAAGTACATAAAGGATATTGTGACTAATAAGAGGAGGATACGTGAGGTTGAGATTTCCACCATGCTTGCCAATTACACCTTCAAGGGTGGAACTCCTAAGAAACTAGGTGACCCCGGAGTGCCCACTATACCTTGCTCCATTAAAGGAAACTACGTTACAACTGCTTTATGCGATCTTGGAGCTGGTGTTAGTGTTATGCCTCTTTCTCTTTATCGTAGACTTGAATTGGACAAGTTGACACCCACTGAAATCTCTCTGCAAATGGCCGACAAATCAAGTGATTTTCCTATCGGCATTTGCGAGGATGTGCCTGTTATGGTTGCTAATGTTACTATCTTAACAAACTTTGTTATTCTGGATATTCCCAAGGATGATGCCATGGCGGTCATCCTTGGAAGACCCTTTTTAAACACTGCAGGGGCTGTTATTGATTGCAACAAAGGCAATGTCACTTTCCATGTCAATGGTAATGATCATATGGTGCACTTTCCGAAGAAACAATATCGAGTACATTGCATCAATGCTATTGAAAAAACTTCATCGATTCTTATTGGGAGCTTTGAATGCCCTATACCTACTGTTAAGATGAAGTATGATTTGCTAGTTGGGGATATGCACATCCCCATTGAGGTAACCTAGTGACTATTCAAAAATTCTCCGTTTTTACGCGATTCGAAAAAAGTTTTTCAAGGAGACTTGATCAACCTCATTGACGGATTCCTTTTGATGACCATGATGGATGAATCTAAGAGTCACAACCCTCTGTTCCAAACCTTCACCTTTGGTTGCTTAGAAGAAAAATGATAGATTTAGCTTTACTTTCTCCTGTTTTCTCCTTTTTGCGTCTCGTAGAAAAGTGTCCCGAAAATAAAAGTTCTCCGAATGCCCTGAAAATCAAGTATGATTTTTTCTAGAATTTTTGAAAAATTATGAGATGGAGAGCTAGTCAGGGGGATGCACCAGTGGGCCACAAGCCCACAAGGCGCGGGCACCCCCCTGGTCGCGTCTACCAGGCTTGTGGGGCCCATGTGTCCCCCCTCCACTTATTCCAGCTCCCATCTCCTGCTTCTATCTCCAGAAAAAAATCATTTCGCGGCTCAAACCCGTGTTCTTGCTCTTCTTGCTGCGATTTTCGATCTCCTTGTGCAAAGCCCCATTCATCAAACTGTTTTGGGGAAATTGCTCCTTGGTATCTGACTCCTCCATTGGTCTAATTAGTTTTTGTTCTAGTGCCTTATACGTCGCGTATTTTTGTTGCCTTGGTGACCCTGTTATTGAGCTTTGCATGCTAATTTTAGTTGGTCCCAAGTAGTTTTGATGCGTGATATGGCCTCTAGGCACTTGTAGGAGTAGTTGCTATGAGTTTAGTTGTGCCTTGTTCACTTTTACTTTGAGTCACTGAAAATTTCAGAAAAGGAAGATGGTCACGAGAAACTATCATGGTGGTTCCTCAAGCAAGAGGGGTCCCCGTCTCGCGATTCGGGAACCCGATCCTTACCAACCGAGGAACGCACAGGTACAACCATGTGAATGGCCTTCTGATGAATTCATGATTGATGCAGGTTTCAAAGATGAGTTTGATACATTTGTTCACAATGTCGTACTCGAAGAATTCATCTCCGATAAATGTGAACAGTATACTACTCTCACTGCCTCTTTTGTTCGTAGATTCAAATTTTCAGCTGGCCGTGAGACATCTGTACTGTTTGATCTCTATGACAAATCGTATACCATGGATTTAGAGGATTTCAATAGAATTTGCAAGATACCTGATTGGGGTAGTCTCAATGATCCTCCTAAATCTTCGGTTAGAGATTTTTTTCTCTAGTATAACTGTTGAAGAAACTAGAGATATCACGCAGGCTACCATGGGGAGCATTCATTTTCCTGCCTTGCATTACTTTGCCCTCTTCATAGGTAGATGCATTAACGGCAAGATTGAGCATTGTCACCTCTGCGCACCTGACCTTAGTATTCTTAAGAGCGCACTAACGGGTGATAGAAGTTTCAACATGGGAGCTATAATAGCAAGGAGGCTGAATAATAATGCTAATGAAGGGGATTTATTTGGTGGGATCTATGCCACTCGCATAGCAAATTTTCTTGGAGTACCCATCCGCGAAGGAGATCCCCCGCTCCATACAGCTTTCCTTGATCGCGCCGCTATGACACGCTATGAGTTCCTTGAGAGGGATAATGAATCCCTCCTATACCGGTTAATATTTAACCGACAATGTGTTTTCCATATTACCCTTCCTGCTTCTTCCTTCTTTTACTTTTAGGTAAAACGGAGATATTACATAAACAGAGGAGAGGCGGAGGATTATGAGAGGGAGGCAAAGGCTTCTCGCCTCCGTGAGGCAGCTATTCAGGCGGTAGCTGCAGCGCTCCCGTACAACCCCCATTATAATTTTGGGTATCGCCTGGACCATCCACGGGAGTAGACCAACTTAGGCCAAAAGCCTAAGCTTGGGGGAGTACGTGTTTATCACTGACTTTATAGTCATGCTTACACTTTCACTTTTATAGTCGGTGTTCACACTTTGCCACTGTATCATCCATGCTAGTTTATTTCTTTTTCTCGCTTTCTTCTCGTGTGTTTGTCTAGTTTGAGAAAACCCAAAAAGATTTCTCGTTCTTCTTTTGCTTGTTGGGAGCTTTCCCGTGTAAATAGTTTTCTTTTTCTTTGGGTCAAGGTAGAAGACCATGGTTACAATGTTTAGTGGCTCTCGCATGCATGTCTGTCAAAGAGCCATATTACTTTGTCTTCTCCTTTGTGTTTGCTTGCAGATTCCATCTTAGTCCAATGCACGATCACTCTTATTATTGTCCACATCATTCGGTCGTCCAAGTGAAAGGCAATAATGACGATATATGATGAAGTGATTGAGCCTGGAAAAGCTGGTATGAACTCGATCTATTTTGTTTTTGTAAATATGACTAGCTCATCGTTCCTAATTAAGCTTTGTTGTGAGAGAAACATGTTTACAATGACAACTTAGAGATCATAGTTTCTGATGCCATGCTTAATTAGCTAGGAGCTTATAATGGTTTGTCTTGGATGCCAACATGAATCTCGAGATGATTATGATGTAGTATGATAGGATGGTATCCTCCTTTGAATGATTCAAGTGGCTTGACTTGGCACATGTTCACGCATGTAGTTGAAACAAAATCAACATAGCCTCTATGATATTCATGTTCATGGTGATTTATGTCCTACTCATGCTTGCACTCAATGTTGGTTAATTTCAATGCATTTTGATGACTGTTGTCGTTCTCTAGTTGGTCGCTTCCCAGTCTTTTGCTAGCCTTCACTCGTACTAAGCGGGAATACTGCTTGTGCATCCACTTCCATAAACCCAAATTTGTTCCATATGAGTCCACCATACCTACCTATATGCGGTATCTACCTGCCGTTCCAAGTAAATCTGCATGTGCCATTCTCTAAACCTTCAAGTAATAATCTGTTTTGCATGACCGAACCGCTCATGTGGTGACAAGGGGCGATCAATATCTTCCATGCTAGGCGTGTTATCCTCGATACGTGTTTATTCACTATCACTCACGAGAAAGGGGCCGGTAATTGGAATGCCCGGTTCCATGCTCAAATTGAAAAGATAATTGCAAACAAAACCCCCCTGGATTGTTGTTGGTATGGACGGCACCTGAGAATTCGGCTAGTCGTGGAGTGTGATTGATCGGTGGTGGGGGAGTCAAAACTTTACTTTTCTGTTTGGGAACCACCTATAGTATGTGTAGCATGGAAGATGGTGAAAACTCTTGGACATCACGTTGACAATGAAAGCATCCACCCAAAATTATTTATCTTTGTTTTAAAAGCTTGAGCTCTGGCACCTCTGCAAATCAATGCTTCCCTCTTCGAAGGGCCTATCTATTTACGTTTTTGTTGAGTCATCCTCTTCTTATAAAAGCACCAATTAGAGAGCACCTCCGTCATTTTTATGCTTTGCTATTAATTGATATTGATTATGACTGTGACTGGATCTTTTTTGCCATGAATTACAATGTTCAGTCAACCCTTCGTCTTTGAAGGTGTTGTGCATTTATGTTTTGCGGTCTCAGAAAGAGCTAGCGAGATACCATCTGTTCATATTGCTTCATGATTGTTTTGATTGAAGTGTTGACGTCTGAAACTTATTATTATTGCTCGCTTGTTGATTATGCCATTGAAATGAGTTTGCCATGAGACCTAAATGTCATTGCTTATGTGGTTAGCTTATGATCTTGCTGAAAAACTGAATATGAGTTAGATATAATTACAACAACAAGATCAAACAGAGTTCGTAAAAGTTTTTCTTTTGTCTCTCTCAGTTTGTCAACTGAATTGCTTGAGGACAAGCAAGGCTTTAAGCTTGGGGGGGGTTGATACGTCTCCATCGTATCTACTTTTCCAAACTCTTTTGCCCTTGTTTTGGACTGTAATTTGCATGATTTGAATGGAACTAACCTGGACTGACGCTGTTTTCAACAGAATTGCCTTGGTGTTGTTTTTGCGTAGAAATAAAAGTTCTCGGAATGACCTGGAAATTTACGAGGATTTTTTGTGGAATATATAAAAAATACTGGCGCAAGAATTACTTGGACGGACGGAGCCTCGAGCCCACAAGCCAAGGAGGTGCGGCCCCGCCTGGCCGCGCCTGGCAAGCTTGTGGGGCCCTCATGGCTCTGCCGCCTCCAATCCCAGCTCTATTTATTCTCTCTCGCCCAGAAAAAAATCAAGGAGAAGAGTTCATCGCGTTTTACGATACGGAGCTGCCGCCACCACCTGTTCTTCCTCTAGAGGGCACATCTGGAGTCCGTTCTGGGCTTCGGAGAGGGGGAATCGACGCCTTCGTTATCACCAACCATCCTTCATCGCCAATTCCATGATGCTCTTCATCGTTCGTGAGTAATCTCATCGTAGGCTTGCTGGACGGTGATGGGTTGGATGAGATCTAGCATGTAATCGAGTTAGTTTTGATGGGGATTGATCCCTAGTATCCACTATGTTCTGAGATTGATGTTGCTACTACTTTGCTATGCTTAATGCTTGTCACTACGGCCCGAGTGCCATGATTTCAGATCTGAACCTATTATGTTCTCGCCAATATATGTGTGTTCTTGATCCTATCTTGCAAGTTGTAGTCACCTACTATGTGTTATGACCCGGCAACCCCGGAGTGACAATAGCCGGAACCACTCCCGAAGATGACCATAATATGAGGAGTTCATGTATTCACCAATTGCTAATGCTTTGTTCCGGTTCTCTATTAAAAGGAGAACCTTAATATCCCGTAGTTTCCATTAGGACCCCGTTGCCACGGGAGGGATGGACAATAGATGTCATGCAAGTTCTTTTCCCTACCACTACAGGAATCACCTTCTTTGCCGTCTGCCATCACAGACGGCAAAGACAAATACCCGAACGGCAAAGACAGTACCACAGACGGCAAAGATTGTCACGACCGGCAAATTTTCTGCGTCAGCCTACGACGGCATAGGACATTCTTTGCCGTCTGCCCCCCCAAAGCGGACGGCAAAGCTCTTTGCCGTCAGCTTCCCTGAGGAGCAGTCGGCAAAGAGCTTGAGACGGCAGCCGAGAGGCGTTGCCTCCGTTAGGGGTTAACGGAGGCTCTTTGCCGTCTGCGTGCTGGTCAATCTTTGCCGTCTGCCCTATTGAATATCTTTGCCGTCTGCCGTGTCCTCCCCTCCCCCTCTCTCCACTCCTGCCCCTCCTCTGTGCCCTCTTCTTTGCCGTCTGCCCCCCCAGCAGGCAGACGGCAAAGAGCCTATATGGTCAGCTGCTACTGCCCAGGAAGCACAGCTGGGTGCCATGTGGCACCTTTGCCGTCTGCTGGCTGATGGCAAAGGCCTTTGCCATCAGCCAGCAGACGGCAAAGAGCCCATATTGTCACTGTTTTGTTTATTTTATGTTATTTCACAGCAATAATATATATAATTCATAGCACATATATGATATATAGTTCACAACACATATATGATATACATATAAAGTTCACCAATGTCATCTGTTCATCAATGGACATCCATATATCGAAAGAAACCAACATATACAAAGTTTCATCCATATATATATACATATAGTTCCACATATATTGTTCATCAACACATTGTTCATCAACACATACAAAGAACCAACACATTGTTCATCAACTCAAATAAAAAAGGAAACTAAAGCACTCCAACGCCAGCTTCCATGCATGTAGTACATCCAATCTGCAAAATGGGAATAAGAAAGTAAGTAGAAGAAGAACAACAACATATATGACAAATAAGCTAAATTTAAGAAGAAAGAGAAGAAGCAATAAGAGAACAAGGAGAAGAAAAACAAGAAGGAGGAGGAGGAGGAGGAGGAGGGGAAGGGGAAGGAGAAGGAGAAGGAGGAGGAGAAGAAGAAAAAAGAAGAGAAGAAGAAGGAGAAGAAGGAGGAGAAGAAAGAGGAGAAGAAAGAGGAGGAGGAGGAGGAGAAGAAGAAGAAATCAAGAAGAAGGAGGAGGAGGAGAAGGATAGAAGGTCCTTGGCCTTCTCCTTCTCCTCCTCCTCCTCCTCCTCCTCCTTCTCCTTCTTCTCTTCTTATTCATCTCTTCTTCTTCTTTCTTTTTCATTTTGAGCTTATTATGGTAGAAGAAGAAGAAGAAAGAGGAGGAGAAGAAGAAGAACGAGGAGGAAGAGGAGAAGAAGAAGAAATCAAGAAGAAGGAGGAGGAGGAGGAGGAGGAGGAGAAGGCCAGGGGCCTTCTCCTCCTCCTCCTCCTCCTCCTCCTCCTCCTTCTTCTCTTCTTCTTCATCTCTTCTTCTTCTTTCTTTTCATTTTGCCTATTTCTTCTCCTCTTCTCCTCTTGTTGGAGCTAAATTACCTAATTATGTCTTTTTTGAGCTAAATATTCCAATTATGTCCTTTTAGAGGAAAAGAAGCTAAGTATATAATATTCATGAGCTAACCAAGGTTCTTATGCCATTTTGAGCTTATTACGGTATTTTGGAGCTAAATGGGCTAACTATGTCATTGTTGGGTTAATTAAAGCAAGGATAATATGAAAGAGGAGAAGAAAGAGGAGGAGGAGGAGGAGAAGAAGAAGAAATCAAGAAGAAGGAGGAGGAGGAGGAGAAGGAGGAGGAGGAGAAGGATAGAAGGTCCTTGTCCTTCTCCTCCTCCTCCTCCTCCTCCTTCTCCTTCTTCTCTTCTTCTTCATCTCTTCTTCTTCTTTATTTTCATTTTGAGCTTATTATGGTAGAAGAAGAAGAAGAAAGAGGAGGAGAAGAAGAAGAAAGAGGAGGAAGAGGAGAAGAAGAAGAAATCAAGAAGAAGGAGGAGGAGGAGGAGGAGGAGCAGAAGAAGAAGAAAGAGGAGGAGCTTATTATGGCATATTTTCTAATGTTTCTAATCTTCAAGTGCATTGCATTCATCTTGATCTTGTGATCGTCACGCACCTCGGCAACATCCAACTCCAATATCATCTTCTCCTCATCAAGGCTTTTACGGACCTTCTACAACTTATATATAAGCTAATAATAGATCTTTTGCGTCTTTCGATATGCGAAGAGAAGTAAGAAGGTTTACTATTGGGATAACGAAGATATGACCATATTTTTGATCAATTCAACAGACGAGATCGGATAGTAGAATAGAGAGAAGGATCTTCTACTTTCTGAAAATGATAGAGAGTCAGGAGAGGGTCTATGTTAATAGTGCTCTTTAGATAGGGAGAGGAAAGACGTAACTAGACCGTGAAAATAATATAATCTTTTACCGCTACATCCACTGGAGAAGAAAACTCAGCAAAGGATATTTCTATCCTTTCTCTAGTTGAAGACTAATCTAGATATTCCCTAACATGCATGACTTCGAGTTCTTGGAGTGACAACTTTATTTGTACACAAGGGTCCCTTACTTTATTACTTTTCCACTTCATTGATCTGAAAGAAGTGACAGAAGAAAGCTACATGCATATACCCCTGCCCTGGGGGAACAAGTGCCACCTCAACAGTTATATTCTAAATCGTTAAGCCTTGCAACCCTTTCTTTTGTATCAGACCTTTCCCGATTTCCTTACTTTCCTTGTTCACTCAAACTTCAAAAATTCCTTCCATGAATCTAGGGACGGAAAACCACCTGTGACTTCGCCAAGTCTCCCTTTCTTTGGTCGAAGGCCTCAGGTCAAGATCCTTTTTCCTATCTATTGAAAATGCATAGAGAGATGCTTCTTCCTCTTCAAGTTGGAAGTGTAAGAAGAAATGCAGTAAATAGGAGTTCCATCTACCACGCACTCGACCCACACTCCAGCTAACTTCAGCATCCATACTCAGCTATGAGGAAGGTGCCGAGGACACTATGAACACACACGTACTTGGTTGACTTGACGTCCCGTCTCACAACCGTGTAAGATATAATAAACAAACAACTTGCTTGCCCAATCCCTATTGAGAGGATTTCTTGAGCTTGAACTTCCTTTTGTAGCTCCGCACAAAAGGACTTCTTTTCATCCGCAATGAAGCTTATACCACCACTTGGTGAGTAAGGCCTGATTTCATCCCGTCCATAGCACTTCAGAAGTCACTTTGGCGTGGCGCTGCTGGATACTTCTGTTCAATAGGAATAGGAGGAAAAAAAGCTATTGATGAGCATCTATTGGAGTCGATCATTTCCAAGATCTAATTCTAGTTTCTTATTATGTAGTTGAAACACCTCACAATCTTCAGTTTTATGCTTACGCTTAAGGGATGAAATGTTCTTGGTGGATGCAGGACCTAGTACTACAAAAATTTGCATGCAAGATGAGCTTACATGAGTGCCAATCAAGGGAGCCACCAGGCTTGAGAATAAGGTGGTATCAAAGAATTAGTGGCTGGTGAATGACTCATCAAAAAGCGGATTTCTGAGAGGTTCTTTATCGATCTAGTGGCCAACGAATCACTTATCAAAGAGCGAGCAGCCGCCAGGTTTAATGATTTTGTGGACCCTGGATGTAGCGGCTGGTGAACCGCGTCTTCTTCCACAAAGATTCAGACAAAACCGAGCTTGGATAGAACTAAAGAAGATTTGGCGAACGAAGAAAAATGTCAAAGGGTTTAGTATAAAAAAATCAAAGGAGGTTATTCAGTAGCCATCGCGGGTTTCATTACTTTTCTTCCATTCAAAAAAGCTCTTCACAAAAAAAGGATAGCGAATGATAGCATTAAGCCTACAAGGAGGGATATTGTGATAATAGTGACCTCCGGGCTACCATGTCAATTGTAAAAAGTAGTTGATTCGTGTCTTGCAGGAGCAATAATAGTGAAATGAGGACGTAAGCCCCCTAGGTCTTCCTCTTCCTTCTAAACTAATTGCTTTCGCTTGACTCTTCCAGGAGAAAAGTATAATAAGTGGTTGAAGGAAAGCGAAAAGGAATGGCTTTTTCATGTACCAGATCCGTGATCTAGACATCAAGCAAAAATGTACATACAATCAAAGAGAGCAGGTATTTGTAGTGACTGGTGTATTGGTTAGAGATGCAAGGAGAGACTCGGTTATGGTGTGGTAAAGATCCCGTGTGTGCTCTGATCGGATGATTGCCGCTTGTGTGAATTTCATTGTTGTGGGTCCCGTGTGTGCTCGAATAATATTATTTTAGGATTCGATTTAGTTGAATTTCTTGACTCCGCGGTGCTGGTTATCGAGTTTATGGCGCCGCCGACCATCCAAAAAGTCAAAGATGGCGCCGGCATTTACTTATTATGGTCTCTTCTAATAGTGGTCCCTTGGTATTCCGGTTGTAAAATCCTCATAGGAACGTCGATTGTTATACCTTGTTTTTGTAATGGTCTATCTTATTTAAAAAGCCGAAAGATAAACAAGCTCTTGGAACCGAAGGTATGTCTGAGCATTCTGGGCAGGTCGCAAGAAGCCGCTTTTAGAAGGTTTGGAGCAACCGCAATTTTTCACCATATTACCCGCTTCCAATTTTTCACCATGCCACCGTGGGACCGCTTTCGCGAGCTCTGCCTTCTCCGGTTTGGCCCCCCCATCCGTGGCAGCCGACTGGCAGCCCTCGGCCGCTTACCGTTTACCTCAACGGTCCAGGACTACGCCGACCGATTCCAAGCCCTGGCATGCCACGCGCCAGGCATATCCGGGACTTCGACGCCCTCACGATGACATTCTGGCGGCTGGGACGCCAAATTGGCCTTGGCCTCCTCCTCCTCCTCCTCCTCCTCCTCTTTATGTCTTTTTTGAGCTAAATTACCTAATTATGTCTATTTTGAGCTAAATTACCTAATTATGTCTTCTTGGAGCTAAATTGGCTAATTATCTCATTTTAGAGGAAAACAAGCTAAGTTTGGAGGAGAAACTTACCGTAGTGGTCATCAAGGAGGAGAAACACCACGGTTGCTCGCGCCGGCTTCGTTTGGAGACGGTTGCCCTGGAGAAGGGTCGTGCGATGCCACTCGGGAGTTATTCTGCAGAAAAGATATTTTGTAATGTCTCAGTTAGCATGATGACACTCAATTATTAATACTAGTTTATAATGAAACTCACCGTACCAATCGAAGAGAAGACGGGCATCGGCGGAGGGACTTGACCGCTCTTCTCGCACAGACCCTGAAGAGTGGGTTGTATTAGTTAGTATTGAAACAGACATTACACACATGATTTGGCTAATGGAAAAAAAACATACCACAAAAAGCTCATACAGGGCCCGTTGACCCGCCTCATTCCGCGCCCTCTCCTCCTCAAGCAATCATGCCGTGCTCTGGTCCCTCTCATCAAGAGCAGCCTGAAGAGCAGCCTGGCTTGCAAATCTCTCTTTCTCAAGAGCAGCCTGGTTTGCCGCTCTCTCTTTCTGAAGAGCAGCCTGAAAAACCATTCCTCGTTACCACAGTAATGATCTATGGTGACACACATAATGAAATGGATGAAAGTGTTCTTAGTCCGTACAACTAACCTCGATGGCAAGTTCGACTGGCCGTGGACGACGCGTTATCTCAGGACAGTTGCTCGACTGGCGCGCCTTGATCTCCGGAAGAGTGAGTGGACAACGTATTATCCCATCTCCAATGGCTATCGAGCCATGGGGCCTCCCGCCACCAGATATCATCACCAGCTCTGGATCCAAAGGTTCCTGGCTAGGGTTAAAGTCATCCCCTTTCGTAGCCTTCCCCGCGTCCCTGTATGCCACGAGCTTCTGGTGGGATGATATGTTGGTGAAGTTACTGGGATCATCCAGGTCAGACTCAGAGAATGCCTTCGCCTACTTGTACGAGGCAGTATGGGCCATGCCATAAACGTCGTACAAGTGTGGCATCTCAGTCTTATTGTGATGCGTCGAAAAGAGAGGAACAAAATATTAGCATAAGAATGAATTGCATGAATCATGAAGCAAATCACATACCCAGTTTCGTCCAAACTGAAGTAAGTTGGCGCTGCCTTGATGGTGTGGCACACCAACCATTTGGCTACGCCGATCCTTCGCATTATCGTGGACGGCTCGCCAGCTGCCTGTGCACCACTCATCAACCAACGCCTCCCAACAATCCATCTTATCCGCACACCATCTCGGGGGCACCTGTAAGTTATTAGAAAGAATTTTCAGCGCTACGCCTATGAATGAAATCAAGAAAACTACGTAGAAGGACTTAAGAATAGGTAATTACCTTCATGTATTGCTCCTTCTTCAGAAACTTTCCGCGGCAATCCTTCTTCTCCTTCTTAATACCACGCGTGGCGTAGTAATCTCGAATAGCCTGCGGCCGAGCCTCGTGGCGCAAGTTCTGTAGTAACCGCCTACACTCGACCTCGAGAACCCTGGCCGCCGCCTCCTCATATCCATCCTCGCACCTATAGAAGGTCTGCAATCAAACGTGAAAACACCGATTAGTACAATAATGAGGTATATGCTTAATTTTAGATTCTGTAAAAGGATAATTTACCCAAAAGCTCCTGATCACCACCTCGGCCCTCGTGTGGCACAAGATACCATCTATAATCTCCTCCGGCGGGGCCTGCGCAGCCTGGTAGTGCTCCCAGGTAAATCCTAGTGTAGGAACCTGACCCTCACCAGGCAACGTGACAAACCCCGGGAAATTTGTCCGGCAAAGCACACCAAGGACGGAGTTCGGCCTGCGGACTCCAAGAGGGTGTACCCATCCCCTGCAGTATGATAAGGTCATCGCATTAGATATTTGAACAAACTTGAAGGCAAAAGCTAAAAAAAGGGTAAATGTACTTACCTATCTCCTTCAGGTTTTATCACCGGCCTCTGCTCGCGGGTAGCCGGGGCGACCGGGAGACGTGTACTACCACGCTTGTACACGGTAGCCGGGGCCCCGTCCACCTGCACATCGCCCTCGCTATCCCTAAGCTCATCCCCGCCATCCCCGCACCCTGAGCCACCCGGACCCTCGGTCCAATCCGGCAACTTGGTACGATCCGTCCAAGGCTCCCATCCGGACCTCTCCACGTCGGGTGAAGCCTCCGGAACCGTAGTCTCCTCCGGCTGCTCCTGGGCCGAATGCACCTCGACCCGAGGCTGCTCCTGGACCGGAGTCTCATGGGACGAATGCCCGTGAACACCAGGCTCCTGGACCGGAGTCCCCGTAGCCTCCTCCGCAAACGGGTCGATCATACTAGTCCTATGCTCGGGTGAATGAGCTGGTGGTGGTGGCGAGGACGGCTCAACAGTCCTCCTCGATCTTCCGCGGCCACCACCTCTCCCTGTACCCTTCCCCTTCTTCCCTACCCGACCAGCACCTCTACCAGCGGGCAATGCCGCCGACGAAGAAGAACCCCCGGTTGGTGTCGAAAGACTGTCTGCCAAGGCTCTACGGAGAGATAGGGGTGGAAGCGAAGTACCACCCCTCGTGCGGGGCGCCTGGGAAGAACCCGTCGAGCGCTCTGGACCCGCGCCCACCATCTTTCAACACCTGCCATGATAAAGATTAAAAGAAATTAGTACAACATAAAAAAATTGAATGACTCACATGAATAATAATATGTACATGAATAATAAATATTAAAATATATAGATATTATCTTCTCTTGCCCGGCTCTCCAAGGAGCCGGAACCCTAGCCTCCGCCGCACCTAACCCTAGCCGCGACGGCGCCATCTCACCGGCGCGTCCGCTCCAGCCCTCGCTCCCCTCCTCCCTGCCCTTACAACCTACGCCGGATGCCCGGTAGGAACCCTAGTCCTACCAATTTGGTATCCAGAGATTCCAGGCTGATCATGTCGCTCCCTCCACCACCGCCGCCGCTCAACACCACCACCGCCCCACTGCCGCAAACCACCACCACCGCCCCGCTGGGACCCAACCCCCGCCGCCGAGCATCGCCCCCACTACCTACGGGCCGCCGTCGCTGCCGTGGGCCACCCCGGCCTTCCAGCCACTCCACGGAGGGGCGCCGCCACTGCCGCCGCAGCTGCTGCTGCAGCACTACCACGCCGCGGGCACTCCCTGGCCGGTGTGGCCGGCCACCACCGCGCCGCTGGGGGGGCTGCCCCAACAGTCGCTACCGGCTCGAGGGGTAATACCACTAACAACTAACCTAGCTCGAGGGGTAATACCACTAACAACTAACCTAGCTCGAGGGGTAATACCACTAACAACTAACCTAATTACCACTAACAACTAACAAGTAACCTAACTAACCTAATTACCAGTACGTAACCACTAACAACTAACCTAACTAACCTAACTAACAATAGGTAATTAACAACTAACCTAACTAACCTAATTAATGAATTAAACGAAAAAAGGAAAAAAGGACTCACCGAGCTCCGGCGGTGGAGGAGAGGGCGGTGGAGGGGGGGCGCAGGGCGGCGGTGGGGTGTGTAGGTGGGGAGGTGAGGGGGAGGCGGCGGCGGTGCGGCGGCGGCGGCGGTGGGGCGGCGGCGGCGGTGGGGCGGCGGCGGCGCTGGGGGCGCAGGGAGGAGGAGGAGGCCCGCAGGGGGGGGTCGCAGGGCGGCGGTGGGGAGGTGGGGGGAGGCGGCGGCGGTGGGGCGGCGGCGGCGCTGGGGGCGCAGGGAGGAGGAGGAGGCCCGCAGGGGGGGGGCGCAGGGCGTGCGTGGGAGAGAGAGAGAGCGCGTGGGAGAGAGAGAGTGCGTGGGAGAGAGGAGAGAGGTAGGCGCGCGGCGACCGTTAACTTTTCGGGGGTCCATCTCCTTTGTCGTCTGCCACTGATCCCCTTTCCCGTCAGCCACGGACGGCAAAGCTACTCAGGCAGACGGCAAAGGGGTGGGTGGGGCCGGGGTGGGATGGGGAGAGAGGAGGGGTGGGGTGGGACAGCTTTGCCGTCGGCCATCCCTACCTTTGTCGTCTGTCAGCAGACGGCAAAGAGGTGGCTGATGCCAAATATTTATTTTGCCATCAGCCTCCTCTTTACCGTCTGTTTTTTGCCAACACACGGTAAAGAGGTTCTTCGCCGTCCGCTGGCTGATGGCAAAGATTTGGCGGATGACAAATATAGGAATTCCAGTAGTGTAAGCACGTATGACTATATATGGAATACATGCCTACATTACATTGACGAACTAGAGCTAGTTACATATCTATCCATGTTATAACTGTTGCATGATGAATGTCATCCGGCATAATCATCCATCACCGATCCAATGCCTACGAGTTTTTCCTACTATTACCGTTGCTACTGTTGCTATCACACCACCTTGCTACTGATACTTTGCTGCAGATACTAAGTCTTTCAGGTGTGGTTGAATTGACAACTCAACTGCTAATACTCGAGAATATTCTTTGGCTTCCCCTTGTGTTGAATCAATAAATTTGGGTTCAATACTCTACCCTCGAAAACTGTTGTGATCCCCTATACTTGTGGGTTATCATAGAACACAAAAGAGTTTGTCGGCGTTGATGTTCAATTTGCTGCCCTCCTTAGTTTTTTCTTGATTCAGCGGTATTGTTGGATTGAAGCGGCCCATACCAACTTTACTCGTACGCTTACGACAGACCAATTTCATCGAGAGACATGCAACTTGTTGCATAAAGATGACTGGCGGGTGTCTATTTCTTCAACTTTAGTTGAATCGGATATGACTGAGGCGGTCCTTGGAGAAGGTTAAATAGCAATTTGCATATCATCGTTATGGCTTTGCATAAGTAAGATGCGATCATACTAGATACCCATAGCGGCCAAGTAAAACATGCAACAACAAATTAGAGGACGTCTAACTTGTTTTTGCAGGGTATGCATGTGATGTGATGTGGCCAAAGACATGATATGATATATTGGATGTATGATATGATCATGTCGTAATAGTTAAATATCGAGTTGCATGTCGATGCTACGACAACCGGCAGGAGCCATAGGGTTGTCTTTAAACTAACGTATGTGCTTGTAGCTGCTTTTACTATATCGCTACGTTGTAGCTTTAGTAGTAATAGCATAGATAGCGGGACAACCTCGATGGCGGCACGACGATGGGGATATGATGATGGAGGTCATGGTGCGGCGCCGGTGACGATGGAGATTATGTCGGTGCTTTGGTGATGGAGATCAAGAAGCACAAGTTCATGGCCATATCATGTCACTTATGATTTGCATGTGATGTTAATCCTTTTATGCACATTATTTTGCTTAGAACGAAGGTAGCATTATAAGGTGATCCCTCACTAAAATTTCAAGATAAAATTGTGTTCTCCCCGACTGTGCACCATTGCGACAGTTCGTCGTTTCGAGACACCACGGGATGATCGGGTGTGATAGACTCAATGTTCACATACAACGGGTGTAACACAGTTGCACACGCGGAACACTCGGGTTAAACTTGACAAGCCTAGCATGTACAAACATGGCCTCGGAACGCAAGAGACCGAAAGGTCGAGCATAAATCATATAGTTGATATGATCAACATGGAGATGTTCACCACTGAAACTATACTAAACTCACGTGATGATCAGACTTGAGTTAGTGAATTTGGATCATGCGACACTCGAATGACTAGAGGAACATATATTTGAGTGGGAGTTTGTTAGAAATATGATTAGCTAAACTCAACTGTCATGAGCATAGTCTAAGTAATCTTTGCAAAATTTTATGTTGTAGATCAATGGCTCCCGCAGTTGCAACCCTGAATTTTAATACGTTCCTAGAGAAAGCTAAGTTGAAAGATGATGGAAGCAACTTTGTTGACCGGGCTCGAAATCTGAGGCTTATCCTCCAAGTTGCCAAAAGCAATATGTGCTTGATGGTGCACTAGGGAATGCACCACCCGCTACGGCAGACCAAGATGTTTTGAACGCTTGGCAAGCACGTAAGGATGACTACTCACTAGTTCAATGTGCAGTTTTGTATGGCTTAGAACCGGGACTTCAAAGACGATTTGAACGTCATGGAGCATATGAGATGTTCCAGGAGTTGAAGTTTATCTTTGAGAAAAATGCCCGAATCGAGAGGTATGAGACCTTTGATAAGTTCTATGCTTGCAAAAAGGAGGGTAGTTCGTCTGTCAGTGAACACATCTTAGAATGTCTGAGTACTCTAACCGTCTAGCTGAGCTGGGGATTGAACTCCCGCAAGAAGCTATCACTGACAGAATTCTTCAGTCACTTCCACCTAGCTATAAGAGCTTCGTGTTGAACTATAACATGCAATGGATGAATAAGTCACCAGACGAGTTATTTGCGATGTTGAAAGTCGTTGAGTCAGAAATCCATAAAGAACATCAACTGTTGATGGTCAATAAGACCACTAGTTTCAAGAAAGACAGCAAAGGCAAGAAGGGTAACTCCAAGAAGAGTGAAAAAGTTGTTGCCCCTCCGACGAAGAAACCCAAGGCTGGACCTAAGCCGGAAACTGAGTGCTATTATTGCAAGGAGACTGGTCATTGGAAGCGCAACTGCCCCAAGTATCTGGCCGATAAGAAGGCGGCCAACGCCAAACAAGGTATATATGATATACATGTTATTGATGCGTACCTCACCGGCTCTCGTATTAGCACTTGGGTATTTGATATCGGTTATGTTGCTCACATTTGCAACTCGAAAAAGGAACTGCGGAATAAACGAAGGCTGACGAAGGATAAAGTGACAATGCACGTGGGAAATAGTTCCAAGGTTGATGCGATCACCGTCGGCACGGTCTCACTTCAGTTACCATCGGGATTGGTGATCAACTGAAATAATTGTTACTTAGTGCCTGCGTTGAGCATGAACATTATATCTGGATCTTGTTTATTGCGAGACGGTTACTCATTTAAGTCAGAGAATAATGGTTGTTCTATATATATGAGTAATATCTTTTATGGTCATGCACCCAATGTGAGGGGTTTGTTCATATTGAATCTCGATTGTGATGACACTCATATCCATAAATTGAAACCAAAACATGTAGAGTAATCAATGATAGCACCACTTTCTTATGGCACTGCCGCTTAGGTCATATTGGTGTTAAGCGCATGAAGAAACTCCATGCTGATGGACTTTTGGAGTCACTTGATTTTGAAGCACTTGACACATGCGAACCATGTCTCATGGGCAAGATGACTAAGACTCTGTTCTCTCGAACAATGGAGCGTGCAAGTGACTTGTTGGAGATCATACATACTGATGTGTGCGGACCAATGAGCATAGAGGCGCGCGGCGAATATCGTTATTTTCTCACCTTCACTGACAAATTTGAGTAGGTATGGTTATATCTACTTGATGAAGCACAAGTCTGAAACATTTGAAAAGTTCAAACAATTTCAGAGTGAAGTTGAAAATCATCATAGCAAGAAGATGAAGTTCCTACGATCTGATCAAGGAGGTGAATATCTGAGTTACGAGTTTGGTGCTCACTTAAGACAATATGGAATTGTTTCACAGTTGACATCGCCTCAAACACCACGGCGTAATGGTGTGTCCGAACATCGTAATCGTACTTTATTAGATATGGTGCATTCTATGATGTCTCTTACTAATTTGCCATTGTCATTTTGGGGCTATGCATTGGAGATAGCTGGATTCACTTTAAGTAGGGCATCATCAAAATCCATTGAGATGACACCATATGAGCTATGGTATGGCAAGAAGCTAAAGTTGTCGTTTCTTAAAGTTTGGGGATGTGATGCTTATGTCAAAAAGCTTCAGCCTGAAAAGCTGGAACCCAAAGCAGAAAAGTGTGTTTTCATAGGTTACCCAAAAGAGACAGTTGGTTATACCTTCTACCTCAGATCCGAGGGCAAAGTGTTTGCTGCTAAGAACGTAGCTTTTCTCGAGAAAGAGTTTCTCTCGAAAGAATTGAGTGGGAGGAAGATAGAACTTGATGAGGTTGCAGAACCTCTGCTTCAACAAGATGGTGGTGCAGGGCAGAAAGAAATTTATGTCGAGGCAACACCAGTTGAAGAGGAAGCTAATGATGTTGATCATGAAGCTTCAGATCAAGTTACTGTCGGACCTCGCAGGTCGACAAGAGCATGTACTGCTCCGGAGTGTATGGGAATCATGTCTTGTCAATCATGTTATTGCACAACAATGAGCCTGCGAGTTATGGAGAAGCAATGGTGGGCCTAGATTCCAACAGATGGTTAGAAGCCATGAAATCCGAGTTAGGATCTATGTATGAAAACAAAGTGTGGACTTTGGAAGTATTACCCGAAGGTTGCAAGGCTATTCAGAACAAATGGATCTTTAAGAGGAAGAAGGACGCGGAGGAAAATGTGACCGTTTATAAAGCTCTACTTGTGGTAAAGGGTTTTTCACAAGTTCAAGGAGTTGACTACGATGAGACATTCTCACCCGTAGTGATGCTTAAGTCAGTCCGAATCATGTTAGCAATAGCTACGTTTTTCGATTATGAAATCTGGCAGATGGATGTCAAAATGGCGTTCCTTAACGGGTTTCTTAAGGAAGAATTGTATATGATGCAACCCGAAGGTTTTGTCGATCCGAAGAATGCTGACAAAGTGTGCAAGCTCCAGCGATCCATTTATGGACTGGTGCAAGCATCTCGGAGTTGGAATCAACGCTTTAATGAGGTGCTCAAGGCGTTTGGGTTTATACAAGTTTTTGGAGAAGCTTGTATTTACAAGAAAGTGAGTGGGAGCTCTACAGTGTTTCTAATATTATATGTGGATGACATATTGGTGATTGGAAACAATGTAGAGTTACTGGAAAGCGTACAGGATTACTTGAATAAAAGTTTTATAATGAAGGGCCTAGGAGAAGCTGCTTACATATTGGGCATAAAGATCTATAGAGATAGGTCAAGGCGCGTGATAGCTCTTTCACAAAGCACATACCTTGATAAAGTTTTGAAGAAGTTCAAAATGGAACAATCCAAAAGGGGTTCTTACCTGTGTGACAAGGTATAAATTTGAGTAAGACTCAATGTCCAGTAACTACAGAAGATAGAGAAAAGATGAGTGACGTCCCCTATGCTTCAGCCATAGGGTCTATCATGTATGCAATGTTGTGCACATGACCGGATGTCAGCCTGGCCAAAAGTATGGCAGGCGGGTTTCAAAGTGATCTAGGAGTGGAACACTGGGCGGCGGTCAAGAATATTCTGAAGTACCTGAAAAGGACTAAGGAAATCTTTCTCGTTTATGGAGGTGACAAGGGCTCGTCATAAAGGGTTACGTCGATTCAAGCTTTGACACTGATCCGGATGACTCTAAGTCTCAAACCGGATACATATTTATTATTAACGGGGGTGCGGTAAGCTGGTGTATGTTGGGGAACGTCGCATGGGAAACAAAAATTTTCCTACGCGCACGAAGACCTATCATGGTGATGTCCATCTACGAGAGGGGATGTGTGATCTGCGTACCCTTGTATACCGTACAGCAGAAGCGTTAGTGAACGCGGTTGATGTAGTGGAACGTCCTCACGTCCCTCGATCCGCCCCGCGAACCGTCCCGCGATCAGTCCCACGATCTAGTGCCGAACGGACGGCACCTCCGCGTTCAGCACACGTACAGCTCGACGATGATCTCGGCCTTCTTGATCCAGCAAGAGATACGGAGAGGTATAAGAGTTCTCCGGCAGCGTGAGGGCGCTCCGGAGGTTGGTGATGATCTTGTCTCAGCAGGGCTCCGCCCGAGCTCCGCAGAAACGCGATCTAGAGGAAAAACTGTGGAGGTATGTGGTCGGGCTGCCGTAGAAAAGTCGTCTCAAATCAGCCCTAAAACCTCCGTATATATAGGGGGAAGAGGGGGAGCCTTGCCTTGGGGCTCAAGGAGCCCCAAGGGGGTCAGCCTAGCCAAGGGGGGAAGGTCTCCCCCCCCAAACCGAGTCCAACTTGGTTTGGTGGGTGGAGTCCTTCTTCCCTTTCCCACCTCCTCCTTTTTTTTCTTTTCTCTTTGATTTTCTTCCTATGGTGCATAGGGCCTTCTTGGGCTGTCCCACCAGCCCACTAAGGGCTGGTGTGCCACCCCCAAGGCCTATGGGCTTCCCCGGGGTGGGTTGCCCCCCCGGTGAACTCCCGGAACCCATTCGTCATTCCCGGTACATTCCCGATAACTCCGAAAACCTTCCGGTAATCAAATGAGGTCATCCTATATATCAATATTCATTTCCGGACCATTTTGGAAACCCTCGTGACGTCCGTGATCTCATCCGGGACTCCGAACAACATTCGGTAACCAACCATATAACTCAAATACGCATAAAACAACGTCGAACCTTAAGTGTGCAGACCCTGCGGGTTCGAGAACTATGTAGACATGACCCGAGAGACTCCTCGGTCAATATCCAATAGCGGGACCTGGATGCCCATATTGGATCCTACATATTCTACGAAGATCTTATCGTTTGAACCTCAGTGCCAAGGATTCATCTAATCCCGTATGTCATTTCCTTTGTCCTTCGTTATGTTACTTGCCCGAGATTCGATCGTCAGTATCCGCATACCTATTTCAATCTCGTTTACCGGCAAGTCCCTTTACTCGTTTCGTAATAGAAGATACCTCAACTTACATTAAGTCACATTGCTTGCAAGGCTTGTGTGTGATGTTGTATTACCGAGTGGGCCCCGAGATACCTCTCCATCACACGGAGTGACAAATCCCAGTCTTGATCCATACTAACTCAACGAACACCTTCGGAGATACCTGTAGAGCAGCTTTATAGTCACCCAGTTACGTTGCGATGTTTGATACACACAAAGTATTCCTCCGGTGTTAGTGAGTTATATGATCTCATGGTCATGGGAACAAATACTTGACACGCAGAAAAACAGTAGCAACAAAATGACACGATCAACATGCTACGTCTATTAGTTTGGGTCTAGTCCATCACGTGATTCTCCTAATGACGTGATCCAGTTATCAAGCAACAACACCTTGTTCATAATCAGAAGACACTGACTATGTTTGATCAACTGGCTAGCCAGCTAGAGGCTTGCTAGGGACAGTGTTTTGTCTATGTATCCACACATGTAAATGAGTCTTCATCCAATACAATTATAGCATGGATAATAAACGATTATCTTGATACAGGAATTATAATAATAACTATATTTATTATTGCCTCTAGGGCATAATTCCAATAGTTTAGTTCCAAGCAAAGCATCGCAGCTGATTCTACATGCAAAGCAGAGTACAGAACTGCCTCAGAAGCAGTTCATGTCAGATCTTGGAGTAGTGCCAAGTGCACTGGACCCAATCAATTTGTTCTGTGACAACACTGGTGCCATTGCTCTAGCCAAGGAACCAAGGTTTCACAAGAGGACCAGACACATAAAGTGACGCTTCAATGCCATCCGCGATTACATCAAGGAGGAGGACATAAATATTTGAAAGTTCACACGGATCTGAATGTTACAGATACGCTGACTAAAACTCTTCCACGAGCAAAGCATGATCAACACCAGAACTGTATGGGTGTTAGATTCATTACATTGTAAATCACATAGAGATGTGAGGCTAGATTATTGACTCTAGTGCAAGTGGGAGACTGTTGGAAATATGCCCTGGAGGCAATAATAAAATAGTTATTATTATATTTCCTGTTTCAAGATAATCGTTTATTGTCCATGCTATAATTGTATTGAATGGAAAACATAAATGCATGTGTGGATATATAGACAAAACAATGTCCCTAGTGAGCCTTTAGTTGACTAGCCTGTTGGTCAAGGATGGTCAAGGTTTCCTAGGCATGGACAAGTGTTGTCACTTGATGACGGGATCACATCATTAGGAGAATGATATGATGGACAAGACCCAAACTATAAACGTAGCATGTGATCGTGTCATTTTGTTGCTACTGTTTTCTGCATGTCAAGTATACATTCCTATGACCACGAGATCATGTAACTCACTAACATCGGAAGAATGCCTTATGTGTATCAAATGTCGCAACGTTACTGGGTGACTATAAAGGTACTCTACAGGCATCTCCGAAGGTGTCCGTTGAGTTAGAATGGATCAAGACTGGGATTTGTCACTCCGTGTGACGGAGAGGTATCTCAGGGCCTACTCGGTAATACAACATGACAAACAAGCCTTGCAAGCAATGTGACTAAAGACACTGACTATCTTTGATCAACTGGCTAGCCAACTAGAGGCTTGCTAGGGACAGTGTTTTGTCTATGTATCCACACATGTAAATGAGTCTTCATTCAATACAATTATAGCATGGATAATAAACGATTATCTTGATACAGGAATTATAATAATAACTATATTTATTATTGCCTCTAGGGCATAATTCCAACAGTCTCCCACTTGCACTAGAGTCAATAATCTAGCCCTCACATCATCATGTGAATTACATTGTAATAAATCTAACACCCATACAGTTCTGGTGTTGATCATGCTTTGCCCGTGGAAGAGGTTTAGTCAGCGGGTCTGCTACATTCAGATCCGTGTGCACTTTGCATATATTTACGTCCTCCCCTTCGACGTAGTCGCGGATGAGGTTGAAGCGTCGTTTGATGTGTCTGGACTTCTTGTGAAACCGTGGTTCCTTTGCTAAGGCAATGGCACCCGTGTTGTCACAGAACAAGGTTATTGGATTCAGTGCGCTTGGCACCACTCCAAGATCCGTCATGAATTGCTTCATCCAGACACCCTCCTTAGCCGCCTCCGAGGCAGCCATGTACTCCGCTTCACATGTAGAATCTGCTACGACGCTTTGCTTGGAACTGCACCAGCTTACCGCACCCCCATTAAGAATAAATACGTATCCGGTTTGTGACTTAGAGTCGTCCGGTTCTGTGTCAAAGCTTGCATCGACGTAACCTTTTACAGCGAGCTCTTCGTCACCTCCATACACGAGAAACATCTCCTTAGTCCTTTTCAGGTACTTCAGGATATTCTTGACCGTCGTCCAGTGATCCACTCCTGGATTACTCTGGAACCTACCTGCCATACTTATGGCCAGGCTAACGTCCGGTCTAGTGCACATCATTGCATACATGATAGAACCTATGGCTGAAGCATAGTGGATGGTGCGCATATGCTCTCTATCCTCATCAGTTGCTGGGCACCGAGTCTTACTCAATCTCGTACCTTGTAAAACTGGCAATAACCCTTTCTTGGACTGTTCCATTTTGAACCTCTTCAAAACTTTATCAAGGTATGTGCTTTGTGAAAGTCCTATCAGGCGTTTTGATCTATCCCTGTAGATCTTAATGCCTAGAATGTAAGCAGCTTCTCCTAGGTCCTTCATAGACAAACTTTTATTCAAGTAATCCTTTATGCTCAACAAAAACTCTATGTTGTTTCCAATCAGCAATATGTCATCCACATATAATATTAGAAATGCCACAGAGCTCCCACTCACTTTCTTGTAAATACAAGATTCTCCAACCACTTGTATAAACCCAAATGCTTTGATCACCTCATCAAAGAGTTTGTTCCAACTCCGAGATGCTTGCACCAGTCCATAAATGGATCGCTGGAGCTTGCACACCTTGTTAGCATTCTTAGGATCGACAAAACCTTCGGGTTGCATCATATACAATTCTTCCTTAAGGAAACCGTTAAGGAACGCCGTTTTGACATCCATCTGCCAGATTTCATAATCGAAAAATGCAGCTATTGCTAACATGATTCTGACGGACTTAACCATCGCTACGGGTGAGAATGTCTCATCGTAGTCAACTCCTTGAACTTGTGAAAAACCCTTTGCCACAAGTCGTGCTTTATAAACGGTCACATTGCCGTCAGCGCCGGTCTTCCTCTTAAAGATCCATTTGTTCTGAATAGCCTTGCGGCCCTCAGGCAGTACTTCCAAAGTCCACACTTTGTTCTCATACATGGATCCTATCTCGGACTTCATGGCTTCTAGCCATTTGTTGGAATCTGGGCCCACCATTGCTTCTTCATAATTTGCAGGTTCATTGTTGTCCAACAACATGATTGATAATACGGGATTACCGTACCACTCTGGAGCAGCACGTGGTCACATCGACCTGCGTGGTTCGACAAAAACTTGAACCGGAGTTTCATGATCATTATCATTAACTTCCTCCTCAACCGGCGTCGCAACGACAGAGGTTTCCCCTTGCCATGCGCCACCATCCAGAGGGATGAGAGGTTCGACAACCTCGTCAAGTTCTATCTTCCTCCCACTCAATTCTCTCGAGAGAAACTCCTTCTCGAGAAAAGCTCCGTTTTTAGCAACAAACACTTTGCCCTCGGATTTGAGATAGAAGGTGTACCCAACTGTCTCTTTTTGGGTAACCTATGAAGACGCACTTTTCCGCTTTGGGTTCCAGCTTTTCAGGCTGAAGCTTTTTGACATAAGCATCACATCCCCAAACTTTAAGAAACGACAACTTTGGCCTTTGCCATACCACAGTTCGTATGGTGTCGTCTCAACGGATTTTGATGGTGCCCTATTTAAAGTGAATGCAGCTGTTTGTAATGCATAACCCCAAAACGATAACGGCAAATCGGTAAGAGACATCATAGATTGCACCATCTCTAATAAACTACGATTACGACGTTCGGACACACCATTACGCTGTGGTGTTCCACGCAGTGTCAACTGTGAAACAATTCCACATTGTCTTAAGTGAGCACCAAACTCGAAACTCAGATATTCACCCCCACGATGAGACCGTAGGAACTTGATCTTCTTGTTATGATGATTTTCAACTTCACTCTGAAATTGCTTGAACTTTTCAAATGTTTCATACTTGTGCTTCATTAAGTAGACATAACCATATCTACTCAAATCGTCAGTGAAGGTGAGAAAATAACGATATCCGCCGCGTGCCTCTACGCTCATCGGACCACACACATCGGTATGTATGATTTCCAACAAGTCACTTGCACGCTCCATTGTTCCGGAGAACGAAGTTTTAGTCATCTTGCCCATGAGGCATGGTTCGCACGTGTCAAGTGAATCAAAGTCAAGTGACTCCAAAAGTCCATCGGCATGGAGTTTCTTCATGCGCTTTACACCAATATGACCTAAGCGGCAGTGCCACAAAAATATGGCGCTATCGTTGTTAAATCTAACTATTTTGGTCTCAATGTTATGTATGTGTGTATCGCTATCAAGATTTAATATGAACAATCCTCTCACATTGGGTGCATGACCATAAAAGATGTTACTCATAGAAATAGAACAACTATTATTCTCTGACTTAAAAGAGTAACCGTCTCGCAATAAACAAGATCCAGATATAATGTTGATGCTCAATGCAGGCACTAAATAACAATGATTCAAGTTCATAACTAATCCTGATGGTAACTGAAGTGAAACTGTGCCGACGGCGATTGCATCAACCTTGGAACCATTTCCTACGCGCATCGTCACTTCATCTTTCGCGAGCCTTCGTCTATGCCGCAGTTCCTGTTTCGAGTTGCAAATATGAGCAACAGAACCGGTATCGAATACCCAGGCACTACTACGAGAGCCGGTTAAGTACACATCAATAACATGTATATCAAATATACCTGATTTTTCTTTGGCCGCCTTCTTATCTGCCAGATACTTGGGGCAATTGCGCTTCCAGTGACCCATACCCTTGCAATAGTAACACTCTCTTTCAGGCTTAGGTCCAGCTTTGGGTTTCTTCGTCGGATTGGCAACAGGCTTGCGCTCTTCTTTGAATTACCCTTCTTGCCTTTGCCGTTTCTCTTGAAACTAGTGGTCTTATTCACCATCAACACTTGATGCTCTTTACGGAGTTCAGACTCTGCGACTTTCAGCATCGCAAACAACTCGCCGGGAGACTTGTTCATCCCTTGCATGTTGTAGTTCAACACAAAGCCTTTATAGCTTGGCGGCAGTGATTGAAGGATTCTGTCAGTGATAGCCTCTTGCGGGAGTTCAATCCCCAGCTCAGCTAGACGGTTTGAGTACCCAGACATTTTGAGCACATGTTCACTGACAGACGAGTTCTCCTCCATCTTGCAAGCATAGAATTTATCGGAGGTCTCATACCTCTCGATCCGGGCGTTCTTCTGAAAGATAAACTTCAACTCCTGGAACATCTCAAATGCTCCATGGCGCTCAAAGCGACGTTGAAGTCCCGGTTCTAAGCCATACAAGACTGCACATTGAACTACTGAGTAGTCCTCCTTACGTGCTAACCAAGCGTTCTTAACATCCTGATCAGCCGTAGCGGGTGGTTCATCTCCTAGCGCAGCATTAAGGAGATAATCCTTCTTCCCAGCTTGTAAGATTAGCTTAAGATTACGAGCCCAGTCTACAAAGTTGCTTCCATCATCTTTCAACTTAGCTTTCTCTAGGAACGTATTAAAATTCAGGGTGACTGTCGCGTGAGCCATGATCTACAACACAAATATATTCAAAGTGGACTTAGACTATGTTCAAGATAATTAGAGTTTAACTTAATCAGATTATTCGCTAAACTCCCACTCAAAAAGTACATCTCTCTAGTCATTTGAGTGGTTCATGATCCACTTACACTAGCTCAAGTCCGATCATCACGTGAGTTGAGCATAGTTTCAGTGGTAAGCATCCTTATGCTAATCATATCATCTATATGATTCATGATCGACCTTTCGGTCTCATGTGTTCTGAGGCCATGTCTGCACATGCTAGGCTCGTCAAGCTTAACCCGAGTGTTCCGCGTGCGCAACTGTTTTGCACCCATTGTATGTGAACGTTGAGTCTATCACACCCGATCATCACGTGGTGTCTCGAAACGATGAACTGTAGCAATGGTGCACAGTCGGGGAGAACACAATTTTGTCTTGAAATTTTAGTGAGAGATCACCTCAGAATGCTACCATCGTTCTAAGCAAAATAAGGTGCATAAAAGGATTAACATCACATGCAATTCATAAGTGACATGATATGGCCATCATCACGTGCTCCTTGATCTCCATCACCAAAGCACCGGCACGATCTTCTTGTCACCGGCGCCACACCATGATCTCCATCAACGTGTCGCCATCGGGGTTGTCGTGCTACTCATGCTATTACTACTAAAGCTACATCCTAGCAAAATAGTAAACGCATCTGCAAGCACAAACGTTAGTATAAAGACAACCCTATGGCTCCTGCCGGTTGCCGTACCATCGACGTGCAAGTCGATATTATGTATTACAACATGATCATCTCATACATCCAATATATCACATCACATCGTTGGCCATATCACAAGCATACCCTGCAAAAACAAGTTAGACGTCCTCTAATTTTGTTGTTGCATGTTTTACGTGGTGACCATGGGTATCTAGTAGGATCGCATCTTACTTACGCAAACACCACAACGGAGATATATGAGTTTCTATTTAACCTCATCCAAGGACCTCCTCGGTCAAATCCGATTCAACTAAAGTTGGAGAAACTGACACTTGCCAGTCATCTTTGAGCAACGGGGTTACTCGTAGCGATGAAACCAGTCTCTCGTAAGCGTACGAGTAATGTCGGTCCAAGCCGCTTCAATCCAACAATACCGCGGAATCAAGAAAAGACTAAGGAGGGCAGCAAAATGCACATCACCGCCCACAAAAACTTTTGTGTTCTACTCGAGAAGACATCTACGCATGAACCTAGCTCATGATGCCACTGTTGGGGAACGTCGCATGGGAAACAAAAAATTTCCTACGCGCACGAAGACCTATCATGGTGATGTCCATCTACGAGAGGGGATGTGTGATCTACGTACCCTTGTAGACCATACAGCAGAAGCGTTAGTGAACATGGTTGATGTAGTGGAACGTCCTCACGTCCCTCGATCTGCCCCACGAACCGTCACGCGATCAGTCCCACGATCTAGTGCCGAACGGACGGCACCTCCGCGTTCAGCACACGTACAGCTCGACGATGATCTCGGCCTTCTTGATCCAGCAAGAGAGACGGAGAGGTAGAAGAGTTCTCCGGCAGCGTAATGGCGCTCTGGAGGTTGGTGATGATCTTGTCTCAGCAAGGCTCCGCCCGAGCTCCGCAGAAACGCGATCTAGAGGAAAAACCGTGGAGGTATGTGGTCGGGCTGCCGTGGAAAAGTCGTCTCAAATCAGCCCTAAAACCTCCGTATATATAAGGGGAAGAGGGGGAGCCTTGCCTTGGGGCTCAAGGAGCGCCAAGGGGGTCGGCCTAGCCAAGGGGGGAAGGTCTCCCCCCCCAAACCGAGTCCAACTTGGTTTGGTGGGTGGAGTCCTTCTTCCCTTTCCCACCTCCTCCTTTTTTTTCTTTTCTCTTTGATTTTCTTCCTATGGCGCATAGGGCCTTCTTGGGATGTCCCACCAGCCCACTAAGGGCTGGTGTGCCACCCCCAAGGCCTATGGGCTTCCCCGGGGTGGGTTGCCCCCCCCCCCCGGTGAACTCCCGGAACCCATTCGTCATTCCCGGTACATTCCCGGTAACTCCGAAAACCTTCCGATAATCAAATGAGGTCATCCTATATATCAATCTTCGTTTCTGGACCATTCCGGAAACCCTCGTGACGTCCGTGATCTCATCCGGGACTCCGAACAACATTCGGTAACCAACCATATAACTCAAATACGCATAAAACAACATCGAACCTTAAGTGTGCAGACCCTGCGGGTTCGAGAACTATGTAGACATGACCCGAGAGACTCCTCGGTCAATATCCAATAGCGGGACCTGGATTCCCATATTGGATCCTACATATTCTACGAAGATCTTATCGTTTGAACCTCAATGCCAAGGATTCATATAATCCCGTATGTCATTTCCTTTGTCCTTCGGTATGTTACTTGCCCGAGATTCGATCGTCAGTATCCGCATACCTATTTCAATCTCGTTTACCGGCAAGTCTCTTTACTCGTTCCGTAATACAAGATCTCGCAACTTACACTAAGTCACATTGCTTGCAAGGCTTGTGTGTGATGTTGTATTACCGAGTGGGCCCCGAGATACCTCTCCGTCACACGGAGTGACAAATCCCAGTCTTGATCCATACTAACTCAACGAACACCTTCGGAGATACCTGTAGAGCATCTTTATAGTTACCCAGTTACGTTGCGACGTTTGATACACACAAAGTATTCCTCCGGTGTTAGTGAGTTATATGATCTCATGGTCATAGGAACAAATACTTGACACGCAGAAAAACAGTAGCAACAAAATGACACGATCAACATGCTATGTCTATTAGTTTGGGTCTAGTCCATCACGTGATTCTCCTAATGACGTGATCGAGTTATCAAGCAACAACACCTTGTTCATAATCAGAAGACACTGACTATCTTTGATCAACTGGCTAGCCAACTAGTGGCTTGCTAGGGACAGTGTTTTGTCTATGTATCCACACATGTAAATGAGTCTTCATTCAATACAATTATAGCATGGATAATAAACGATTATCTTGATACAGGAATTATAATAATAACTATATTTATTATTGCCTCTAGGGCATAATTCCAACAGTGTAGTTCCAAGCAAAGCATCGTAGCTGATTCTACATGCAAAGCAGAGTACATAACTGCCTCAGAAGCAGTTCATGTCAGATCTTGGAGTAGTGCCAAGTGCACTGGACCCAATCAGTTTGTTCTGTGACAACACTGGTGCCATTGCTCTAGCCAAGGAACCAAGGTTTCACAGGAGGACCAGACACATAAAGTGACGCTTCAATGCCATCCGCGATTACATCAAGGAGGAGGACATAAATATTTGAAAGTTCACACGGATCTGAATGTTACAGATACGCTGACTAAAACTCTTCCATGAGCAAAGCATGATCAACACCAGAACTGTATGGGTGTTAGATTCATTATATTGTAAATCACATAGAGATGTGAGGCTAGATTATTGACTCTAGTGCAAGTGGGAGACTGTTGGAAATATGCCCTTGAGGCAATAATAAAATAGTTATTATTATATTTCCTGTTTCAAGATAATCGTTTATTATCCATGCTATAATTGTATTGAATGGAAACATAAATGCATGTGTGGATATATAGACAAAACAATGTCCCTAGTGAGCCTTTAGTTGACTAGCCTGTTGGTCAAGGATGGTCAAGGTTTCCTAGGCATGGACAAGTGTTGTCACTTGACGACGGGATCACATCATTAGGAGAATGATATGATGGACAAGACCCAAACTATAAACGTAGCATGTGATCGTGTCATTTTGTTGCTACTGTTTTTTGCATGTCAAGTATACATTCCTATGACCACGAGAACATGTAACTCACTGACATCGGAAGAATGCCTTGTGTGTATCAAATGTCGCAACGTTACTGGGTGATTATAAAGGTACTCTACAGGCATCTCCGAAGGTGTCCGTTGAGTTAGAATGGATCAAGACTGGGATTTGTCACTCCGTGTGACGGAGAGGTATCTCGGGGCCTACTCGGCAATACAACATGACAAAAAGCCTTGCAAGCAATGTGACTAAAGAGTTAGCCACGGGATCTTGTATTACGGAATGAGTAAAGAGACTTGTCGGTAACGAGATTTAAATAGGTATGGCGATACCGATGATCGAATCTCGGGCAAGTAACATACCGAAGGACAAAGGGAATGATATACGGGATTGTGTGAATCCTTGACATACAGGTTCAACCCATATGATCTTAGTAGAATATGTAGGATCCAATATGGACGTCCAGGTCCAGCTATTGGATATTGGCTGAAGAGTGTCTCGGTCATGTCTACATAGTTCTCGAACCCGCAGGGTGTGCACACTTAAGGTTTGGTGACATTTTTGGTATGGTTGAATTATTGATGTTATTAACCGACTGTTGTTAGGAGTCCCGGATGAGATCCCGGATGTCACGAGTGTCTCTGGAATGGTCCAGAAATGAAGATTGATATATAGGATTGTTGCATTTGGCTTCCGGAAAGATTTCGGGCATTACCGGTAAAGTACCGGGAGTGACGAATTGATTCCGGGGTTTTATCGGGAGGGGCCACCCACCAGGGAGAGGACCTAATAGGCCCATGGGTGGCGCACCATCCCTTAGTGGGCTGGTGAGGCCAGCCCAATAAGCCTATTTCGGCCAAAGCAAAATTAAAGGAAAAAATAAAGAAATAAAAAGGAAGGAGGTGGACAAGAAGGAAAGGACTGCTCCACCAAACTGAATTGGAGGAGGAGACCTTCCTCCTTGGCTCGGCCGAACCCTCCTACTTGGAGTAGGAGGCAAGGCAGCCTCCCTCTTGTTCCTCCTATATATAGTGGAGGTTTTAGAGGGTTTTTGCACCTCAAGCCTTTGTGCAAACCTCTCTCCCTCCACTACTTCGTGACACCGCGTAGCTAGATCGGTACGGCGCGGTGATACGTCTCCAACGTATCCATAATTTTTTATGGTTTCATGCTATTATCTTGTCAAACTTTGGATGTTTTTGCATGCCTTTTATATATTTTTTGGGACTAACTTATTAACTCAGTGCCAAGTGTCAGTTCCTGTTTTTCCATGTTTTTGACCCCTTTCAGAGGAGGATTTTGAACGGAGTCCAAACGGAATGAAACTTCCAAAAAGATTTTTTTCCGAAATAGAAAAGATCAAGAAGCCGGAGAATCAGGGCAGGGGGCCTGCAGGGACCCCAGAAGCCCTCATGGCGCGGCCAGGGGGGCCGCGCCTCCCTGGCTTGTGGGCTCCCTGGGCCACCTCTTCCCTAGGTTTTGCGCCTATATATTCCGTAAAATCCCAGAAAAAAATCAGGAGATCATCGAAAGTACTTTTCCACCGCCGCAAGCTTGTGTCTCCGCAAGATCCCATCTAGGGCACGTTCTGGTGCTCTGCAGGAGGGGGATTCGGACACGGAGGGCTTCTTCATCAACACCATGACCTCTCCGATGATGCGTGAGTAGTTCACCATAGACCTACGGGTCCATAGCTAGTAGCTAGATGGCTTCTTATCTCTCTTGGATCTTCAATACAAAGTTCTCCATGATCTTCATGGAGATCTATCTGATGTAATCTTCTTTTGCGGTGTATTTGTCGAGATCCGATGAATTGTGGATTTATGATCAGATTATCTATGAATCTTATTTGAGTTTCTTCTAATCTCTCTTATGCATGATTTCATATCCTTGTAATTCTCGTCGAGTTGTGGGTTTTGTTTGGCCAACTAGATCTATTACTCTTGCAATGGGAGAAGTGCTTGGTTTTGGGTTCATACCGTGCGGTGACCTCACCCAGTGACAGAAGGGGTAGCGAGGCACGCATCGTGTTGTTGCCATCAAGGGTAAAAAGATGGGGTTTTCATCATTGGTTTGAGATTATCCCTCTACATCATGTCATCTTGCTTAAGGCGTTACTCTGTTCGTCATGAACTCAATACACTAGATGCATACTGGATAGCGGTCGATGTGTGGAGTAATAGTAGTAGATGCAGAAAGTATCGGTCTACTTGTCTCGGACGTGATGCCTATATGTATGATCATTGCCTTAGATATCGTCATGACTTTGCGCGGTTCTATCAATTGCTCGACAGTAATTTGTTCACCCACCGTAATATTTGCTATTTTGAGAGAAGCCTCTAGTGAACACTATGGCCCCCGGGTCTACTCCACACCATATTTTCAGCCTTACTCTTTTACTTCGTTGCACTTTCCGCCTTCAGATCTCACTTTGCAATCAATCTTGAAGGGATTGACAACCCGTTTATAGCGTTGGGTGCAAGCTCTTTGTGTTTGTGCAGGTACTCTGGACTTGACGAGATTCTCCTACTGGATTGATACCTTGGTTCTCAAACTGAGGGAAATACTTACTGCTCCTGTGCTGCATCACCCTTTCCTCTTCAAGGGAAAAACCGGCGCAAGCAAGAGAAGTAGCAAGAAGAATTCCTGGCGTTGTCGGGGAAGGACTTTTGTTGCCATAGCAGAAGAATTTCTGGCGCCGTTGCCGGGGAGGATCAAGCCAAGAACTCATCCAAGTGTAGCAAACTCATCTCTTGCATTTACTTTGTTTGCCAGTTGCCCCTCGTTCTCCTCTCCCCCACTTCACCAATTTGCCTTTTCCATTCGCCTTTTCGTTCGCCCTTTTTTCTCACTTGGTCTTTGTTCGCTTGTGTGCTTGCTTGATAGCTGAAGTCACCATGAATGAAAACACCAAACTTTGTGACTTCTCGAATACTAATAATAATGATTTTATTAGTATTCCGATTGCTCCCGCCACTAGTGCGGAGTCATACGAAATCAATGCCGCTTTGCTGAATCTTGTTATGAAAGAGCAATTCTCCGGCCTTGCTAGTGAAGATGCCGCATCCCATCTCAATACCTTCATTGAGCTTTGCGATATGCAAAAAAAGAAAGATGTGGATAATTATGTGATTAAATTGAAGCTTTTTCCTTTCTCGTTGCGAGATCGCGCAAAAACTTAGTTTTCGTCTTTGCCCAAAAATAGTATCGATTCTTGGGATAAGTGCAAAGATGCTTATATTTCCAAGTATTTTCCGCCGGCTAAGATTATCTCTCTCCGTAATGATATCATGAATTTCAAGCAACTTGATCATGAACATGTTGCACAATCTTGGGAGAGAATGAAATTGATGATTAGAAATTGTCCCGCTCATGGCTTGAGTCTTTGGATGATTATTCAAATCTTTTACGCTGGCTTGAATTTCGCTTCTAGAAATATCTTGGTCTCCGCCTCAGGTGGAACGTTCATGGAAATCACGTTAGGGGAGGCCACAAAGCTCCTAGACAATATCATGACGAACTACTCTCAGTGGCACACTGAAAGGTCACCTACTAGTAAAAAGGTACACGCTATAGAAGAAATTAACTCGTTGAGTGCTAAGATGGATGAGTTAATGAATTTGGTTGCTAGTAGAAGTGCTCCTTTAGATCCTAATGATATGCCCTTGTCTTCCTTGATTGAGAGTAGCAACGCTATCTTGGACATTAATTTTGTTGGTAGGAATAATTTTGGCAACAATAATGCTTTTAGAGGAAACTATGTTCCTAGGCCTTTTCCTAGTAACTCGCCTAATAACTTTGGCAACTCCTACAATAATACTTATTGAAATTACAATAGATTACCCTCTGATCTAGAGACTAATATCAAAGAGTTTATCAAGTCACAAAAAAATTCAATGCGTCCATAGAGGAAAAACTACTCAAAATTGACGATTTGGCTAAGAGCGTTGATAGAATGTCTAGTGATGTTGATGCTTTGAAAGTTAGATGTGCTCCTCCCAAGATCAATATGGATGAAACTTTGAAATCTATGCGTGTTTCCATGATTGAGAGCAAAGAAAGAACCGCCCAAATTCGTGCTAGACATGAATGGCTTAAAAAGGTGTGTTCTCGTGATAAGAATCACGAAGATCTTAAAGTGCTTGGTGTGACTCCCATTGAATCTTTGTTTTCTTGTGACAAACCTAATGATTATGGGGCTGGATATGAATCCACTTTGGTTGAAAAGTGCCCCAATGATTCGGAGTCCATCTATCTTGATGCTAAAAGCATTGAAAGTGGAGTAGAAGATATTAAAACTTTGAGTAGTAATGAAATTACTACCTTTGATTTCAAGGAATTCAATTATGATAGTTGCTCCTTGATTGAATGCATTTCCTTGATGCAATCCATGTTAAACTCTCCACACGCTTATAACCAAAACAAGGCCTTTACCGATCATATCGTCGAAGCCATGATAAAATCTCTTGAAGAGAAACTCGAATAGGAAGTCTCTATCCCTAAAAAGCTTCATGATGAGTGGGAACCTACTATCAAAATCAAAATCAAAAACTATGAATGCAATGCTTTGTGTGATTTGGGTGCTAGTGTTTCCGCGATTCTAAAGTCTTTATGTGATGTTCTCGGTTTTAATGAGATTGAAGAGTGTTCTCTTAATTCGCATCTTGCGGATTCTACTGTCAAGAAACCCATGGGAAGGATCAATGATGTTCTTATTATTGCAAATAGGAACTATGTACCCGTGGATTTTATTGTGCTTGACATTGATTGCAATCCTACATGCCCTATTATTCTTGGTAGACCTTTCCTAAGGACTACCGGTGCTATCATCGATATGAAGGAAGGGAATATTAGATTTCAATTTCCTTAAAATAATGGCATGGAGAACTTTCCTAGAAAGAAAATAAGATTGCCTTATGAATCCATGATGAGGGCCACTTATGGTTTGAGCACCAAAGACGACGATACGTGATTCTATCACTTTTATGCCTAGCTAGGGGCGTTAAACAATAGCGCTTGTTGGGAGGCAACCCAATGAATTTCTCTTTTTTATTTCTATTTTGTTGCGACCACACTTTCATAATTCTGTTGTGATTGTGTTTTTTGTGTTTCTTTTTGTGTTTGAGCCAAGCAAAACCTTTATGACTAGTCTTGGTAATGGTTGTTTGATCCTGCTGGAAAAAGACAGAAACTTTTTGCTCACGAGATGATTTTTAATTTTTATTCATAAAGAGCTTTTGAGTTGATTCTTTTTTCTGCTGGTTGATATGCCTTTTGCCCAGGCAGTCGTAATTGTTCAGAATGTTTGAGGTACCAGAAGTATACGAAGTATACAGATTGCTACAGACTAGTCTGTTTTTGACAGATTCTGTTTTTGTTGAGTTGGTTGCTTGTTTTGATGAAACTATGGTTAGTAGCGGGGGGTACTAGCCATGGAAAAGTTAGAATACAATAGCCCAACACCAATACAAATAGAAATCAAGATTGCTACAGTACCAAAAGAGGTGGTAGTTTGTTTTCTTGTGCTAATGATATCACGAGTTTCTGTTTAAGTTTTGTGTTGTGAAGTTTTCAAGTTTTGGGTGACGTTCTCATGGACAAAGAGATGAGGAGTGGAAAGAGCTCAAGCTTGGGGATTACCAAGGTATCCCAAGCCAATTTCAAGGACACCAAAAAGCCTAAGCTTGGGGATGCCCCGGGAAGGCATCCCCTCTTTCGTCTTCAATCCATCGGTAACATTACTTGTAGCTATATTTTTCTTCACCACATGATATGTGTTTTTCTTGGAGCATCTTGTATCTTAGGAGTCTTTTCTTTTTGTTATGTCACAATCATCCTTGCTGCACACCTTTTTGAGAGAGAGAGAGGCATGCACTCATCGTGATTTTGCTAGAATGCTCATAGTGCTTCACTTATATCTTTTGAGCTAGATAATTTTGCTCTATGTGCTTCACTTATATCTTTTAGAGCACGGCGGTGCGTGACTTGGTAGTTGGCTTATGCTATGAAAGTTGTCCCAAAGGTGATAGGTACCCAAAGAGGATACAAAAACCTCCATCTTCAAGTGCATTGAGTAGAAAGAGAAGTTTTGATTCCTCACAATTAGTTTTGAGACGTGGAATTGGTAATATTAAGAGTTATGTTAATAGGGTGTTGTTAATCTAGAAATACTTGTGTTGAAGTTAGTGATTCCCGTAGCATGCACGTATGGTGAACCGCTATGTTAGGAAGTCGGGGCATAATTGATCTATTGATTGTCATCCTTTGTGTTGAGGTCGGGATCGTGCGATGGTTAACACCTAGCAACCCTTCCCCTAGGAGTATGCGTTTAGCACTTTGTTTCGATTACTAATAAAAACTTTCGCAACAAGTATGTGAGTTCTTCATGACTAATGGGAGTCCATGGTATAGATGCACTTTCACCTTCCACCTTTGCTAGCCTCTCTAGTGCCGCGCAATTCTCACCGGTGCACAAACCCACCATATGCCTTCCTCAAAACAGCCACCATACCTACCTACTATGGCATTTTCATAGCCATTCCAAGATATATTGCCATGCAACTCCCACCGTTCCGTCTCATGACTTGTGTCGTCACTCTCATATTTCCATTGCATGATCGTAAGATAGCTAGCGAGATGTTTCAACGTCATACGCCAAGCTAGATCGTTGCACATCCCGGTACACTGTCGGAGGCATTTCCTATAGAGTCATTTATAAGATTTGAGATGTGAGTAAATAAAAGTGTGATAATCATCATTATTAGAGCATTGTCCCATGTGAGGAAATAAAAAAAGAGGCCAAAGAGCCCAAAAAAAGGGGAAAGAGAAAAGAAAAAAAAGAGGCCTAAGAGCCCAAATAAAAAAAGAGAAAAAGAGAGAAGGGACAATGCTACTATCTTTTTCCACACTTGTGCTTCATAATAGCACCATGTTCTTCATGATTGAGAGCTTCTTGCTTTGCCACCACCATATGCTAGTGGGAATCTTTATCATATAACTTGGCTTGTGTATTCAAATGATGGGCTTCCTCAAAATTGCCCTAGGTCTTTGTGAGCAAGCAAGTTGGATGCACACCCACTAGTTTACTATTTGAGCTTTCACATACTTATAGCTCTAGTGCATCCTCTGTATAGCAATCCCTACTCATTCACATTGATATCTATTAATGGGCATCTTCATATCCCATTGATACGCCGAGTCAATGTGACCATCTCCTCCTTTTTGTCTCACAACCACCACCACATTCTATTCCACCTATCGTGTTATATACATGGCTCACGATCATGTATTGCGTGATAGTTATAAAAAGTTTGAGAAAGTAAGAGTGTGAAAACAATTACTTGGCCAATACCGGGGTTGTGCATGATTTACATTCGTTGTGTGAGGATGATGGAGCATAGCCAGACTATATGATTTTGTAGGGATAACTTTCATTGGCCTTGTTATTTTGAAAGTTCATGATTACCTTGCTAGTTTGCTTGAAGTATTATTGTTTTCATGTCGATAGCAAACTATTGTTGTGAATCTTACGGATCTGGACATTCATGTCACGTGAAATAAGTTGCAAAGGACAACTATGCTAGGTAGCATTCCACCTCAAAAATCCATTCTTTATCACTTCCCTACTCGAGGACGAGCAGGAGTTAAGCTTGGGGATGCTTGATACGTCTCCAACGTATCTATAATTTTTGATGGTTTCATGCTATTATCTTTTCAAACTTTGGATGTTTTTCATGCCTTTTATATATTTTTTGGGACTAACTTATTAACTCAGTGCCAAGTGACAGTTCCTGTTTTTTCCAAGTTTTTGACCCCTTTCAGAGGAGGATTTTGAACGGAGTCCAAACGGAATGAAACTGCCAAAAAGATTTTTTCCGAAACAGAAAAAGATCGGGAAGCCGGAGAATCAGGGCAGGGGGCCTGCAGGGACCCCACAAGCCCTCATGGCGCGGCCAGGGGGGTCGCGCCTCCGTGGCTTCTGGGCTCCCTGGGCCACCTCTGCCCTAGGTTTTGCGCCTATATATTCCCTAAAATCCCAGAAAAAAATCAGAGATCATCGAAAGTACTTTTCCGCCGCCGCAAGCTTCTGTCTCCGCAAGATCCCATCTCGGGCACGTTCTGGTGCCCTGCCTGTCGTGGGTATAAGTCTGACAGTAGATGTGTAGGGTACAAAAGGATGGGCAGAGCCTTAGCTACGGCGAGGATGTATGAGTTCAGGCCCCTCTACGGTGGAGGTAAAAGCCCTACGTCTCAGTGCTCTTGGGAGCTTAGTGTCGGGTGGAATATAGGATTACAGTAAATGCCAACCCCTGCACCAGTGGGGAAGGGCGACTTATATAGAGTGCGCTGCCCTCCACAATGGCCCGGTGGACAGGGGTGGAATAGTGGCGAATAAATGCCTACGTTACAGGTAACGTATGCCTTAAATGCTAATAATGGTGTATGAAAACGTATGACCGTTGCCCTCCTGGGAGGTTACGATGTACAGAGTGGAATTCAGTCGGTACATTAAATACGCTCCGAATGCTCGTCACCGACTGGATGATGGGGGAGTCCTTAGTTCAATCGGAACTATCTAAGGGCCTTGTCCTCTATCAAGGGTAGTCCTTGGGTAGGACCTATAGGGCAGGCCTATGACCCTACCCTCGGACTATAACCCCATCATTAGTCCCCGAATGGATCGGGGTTGGAACGATGAAGTGATGCGTGGAGTACGGATCCGACTTGTATGGATGTGACTTTGGCGTTTTTTGCCTTGATCCATTTTATCCTTTCGACCAGTGATCCGAGTGAATATACCAGTGAAACGAACAGTCAGGGACCGAGTGCTTCCACGGAATCTTTCCATGTGACCGGTCAAACTGACAGCGGTGGATTTTCTGGGATCCTCAAATTTTGGTTGCCGCGCGCTCAGCGGGGATGACGACATCGCCATCGAGTAGTTTCTGTCACCTCGATTACCGTGCCTTTATCTTCTCCACTAACACCGTAGCAGCCGGTCGGGGGGATAAGATTTCGGGGCCACCTGTTAGTGACTCAGTCGGAAGCTTATTTAAACTCCTCCGGCGGGGATTTCTTGTTGCGCTGCTCTTCTTCCTCGCATTAACCTCGCTCCTCCCGCAGCTCCCTGCGCGCTCCAAGCCTCCTCCTTCCTCTCCTCCTCTGCGGATCTGTTGCCTTCACCATGACGAAGGGGCAGACCAACAAACTCGAGTCGCAGAAGAAGAAGAAGAAGGGGGCGGCCCCTGCTCAGCGGCGACAGCGGGCACTGCCGGCGGGTTGGATCCAGGGGGATTTCCTCCCCTCCAAGGTGACGGCGGATGACTTGCTGGAGCTAGTGGAGCACGGCATGATCGCTAACAAGTCATGGAGGATGCCGGCGGATGGCGAGAAGGAGCCGGCGCCAAAGGAGGGGGAGCGCGTCCTGCTGCTCAGCCACGTGTTCAGGGGTTTCTCCCTGCCTCCCCACCCCTTCTTCAGAGGTATTATGAATCACTTCGGGGTGCAACTCCATCATTTTCCTCCGAATGCGATAGCCCACCTTGCCACATTCGTCACCCTTTCCGAGTGCTTTATTGGATATCCCCCCCCCCCACTAGGGGCTCTTTAAGTACGTCTTCTCCGCTAGGTCCCAAACTGTCAAAAAGCTTAGCCAGTCGGACGATAAGACCCATCTCCTCCAACTCTGCGGGGGCTTAGGCTTCCAGAAGAAAACAAAAAGTAGCTACCCCCCCCCCTCTACAGTTGTCCGAGTCAGTTAGGAACTGGCAGTCGACCTGGTTCTATTGCCAGGACATCGCCTGTCCGAATGCTGCGACTGGGCTGCCACCTTTTAGCCTAGACCGTCCGGCCCCTCCCAGGCAGCTTGCGCTCTCAAAGGTGGAAGAGGTCCAGATCCAGCCTCTGGTCGACGCGTTGATAGCCGTCGTCCGCAAGGGAGTCACCGGCACGGACTTGCTGGAGACTTTTCTAGGTCGGCGCATCCAGCCGCTGCAAGCCCGACACCACGCCATGTGGCACTACATGGGGCCTGAGGATTCCACTCGGACTCATCCAGAGTGCGTGACCAGGGAGACTGTGACAGCGTGGGTCCGCGGCATCACAGGCGCATGCGACAACCCCCAAGGAGCCCGGCGAGTGAGGCCCTTCCGCGCCGACAATCCTCCTCCGAATAGGTGAGCGCATCTTGTCGAGTGCTTTCAATCTTCTTAGATTTATCGCTTTTCTTGTACCGCCGCCTGGCGTCTGACGTTGCCGACCGTGTCTTGTGCAAGAGTGGACTAACTGGCATTCTGCCGTCTCGAACGGGAATCCAGCTGAGGAAGAGGAGGGCAGCCAGGAGGGCAGCGTGGACAGCGCCGAGTACGTCTCCGACAGTGGGGAGACGGAGGAGGAGACCGAAGAGGAGGAGGAGGTTGGGGAGCAGAGCTCGCCACCTCCACCATCAGAACATCGAACTAAGCGCCGTCACGATCCCGCGACTCCGCTGGCTCCTCCAGCGGCCCCGAGTGCTCCGCTAGCCCCTCCCGTAGCTCCGAGTGCTCGGAGTGTGAAGAGGACTAGGGACGCTGCTGCCGAGCCCACGGACCAGTCGTCCAAGGTGGCCAAACCTAGCGGGCCCAAGCCTCGGAAATCTTTGCCTCGGATGAGGATCGTTGTTCCAGTCGCCTCAGCGTAAGTGTGTTGCTCTCCCATCATCCTTCAGTATCTGATTGAACTCATGCTTATCTGTCGAGTGGATTTCACTCAACAGAGCTGCTACCTCCGCCGCCTCTCTACCGCACCAGGACGATGATCCCATGGACACGGATAACGCTGCCACATCCCAACAAGGTATGTTGTCACGACTCTGATAGTTTGTATTTATTGTTTCGCGAGTGCTGCCTTTAATCTTGCCCTTTTTCTGTAATTTCATGTTGTTCAGTCGGGCTTCCTTCAGAGGTGATTCATCTGGAGGACGACGACCAAAGGGGGTCAGGGCCAGCTTTGGCGCGTGTCCTTGAGGTTGTCCCATCTGCTGCTGCTCCCACCATGAACGTGCCGCCGACCGAGACGATGCCGGCGACTGAGACGGTGTTCCTCGTGGCGGAACCGACTGGAGCGGAGCTTGGGATGCCCAAGGAGTCTTCTGTCGTGCCGGGTCCGTCAACCATTCAATATGATGCCCGACACCTCCTGGAAGACCAGGTGGGGCTGCCAAGGACGCCATGGTGCAGGTGGAGCTGATGGTGGGTGACGCCAAGGGAGCGTATGACTCCATCGCGTCTTTATACAAGAAAAGCTTGGAACTCCGGGACGATATCCGAGTAAGTGCGCTAGTAAGTATTTACTTTCCTCTTGTTACCCACTGGGGGTGTAAGTGATATACTCGGATACCGTAGTATTATTTTGCAGTGGGTTCACTCCGAGTGAACCCAGTGGGTGTAGTCCCCGAGACTTATGTCGAGTGCTTGCACCGGCAGTTGTCTTTATATGTATTTCCCGTGATCTGAGCAGATCTGAGCTGATCTGCCCAAATATTACCAGTGGGGGCACTCGGAGTGCACCCACTGGATGTAGTTCCCGAGAGTAGTGTTACTCAGGTCAGGTAATAGCATTCTCGTAGATTTGTCTGTTTGTCATGGGGCTCAATAGGGCCGACCTGTTCGAGCTTCATGCTAGTGGGGTCACTCTTAGTGAACCCACTGGGCGTAGTCCCCGAGACCGCCGTCGATTGCTTGCATTGGCAGGGGTCTGAAGAACTTTGATCTTTGATTGTTTTCCTTGTTGAATGTGTCTGATCTTCCCTTTGTGCTTATTTGGCAGAAGACTTGCGAAATGGGATCCGCGTACAATGCTTTGAAGGCTGAAAAGATTCAGCTTGCTGCGGACTTGGAGGCGGCTGTGAATGACCTGGCTGGCGTGAAGGGGGCTCTTGCTGACCGAGAGAAGTCTTTGGAGGAGTCCCGGGAGACCAACAAGGCATTGGTATCCGAAATTGAAAAATTGAAGAGTCAAAGAACCGAACGGATGGGTCAGCTGAAGTTGATGAACAATCGGTGCATGGCGCAGGAGAAGTACGTCAGCGACTGGGCAAGGAAGATGGTTGCACTGCTCGGTGGTAAGCTTTTTGCCGAGTTCTTCTTGACTTTGGAGTTCATTCTGCGCTTACTTTCTTCTTGTCTTTTCTTTGCAGATTTTTGTCTGGACGCTGAGGCTGAAGCAGCCGACATTGAACGGTCGGTTGTTCCGAACGTTCCACTCGGCGACGAAGCCAACCAGGACTTTCTCCGAGCGCATATTCGCCTTGGCAGAGTGGGACCTTTCATTGGCCGCCTGAGAGAAGTCATCGGCCGGATCGACAAGGAGCTGTGGCCCGAAGACGATTCCCGGCGAGAAATAGAAGGGTTGATGACTCGGCTGGAGGACGTCCCGAACAGAGTGCAGGCATGGAAGAAGTCTGCCGCTCGTTGTGGTGCGGACGTGGCGCTATCGCTGGTCCGAGTGCACTGCAAGGAAGCTCGCGAAGAAAAGCTGAAGACGCTGCAGGTCGCCAACACCAAGAAGCTTCAATTCGAAGATTTCATGGAGACCTTCCTCGACACAGCCACTCGCATCGCAGACGGGATCAACCTTGACACCTTTGTGGAGCCTGCCAGTCCCGGTGACGCTTGAAAAACTTTACCTCGGTATGCCGAGTGGTATCTGTATCAAACTTTGGCCACTGTTGTTGGCCGTTACATTCGTGGTTCGGTGTGGATAAGCTTGATCCACACCAAGCCGACTGATCGTAGATCCAACTTTGAATTCGAATCGAATATTTTGCTCTTCTTTCGCTAAGTTTTTTTTGACATGATTTTGGCTCGTGGTTTTTGTTTGGCATTTCTTGGTGAAGCCAATGGCAAACATGCGGAGCATGTAGTTGTCAGTTGTCTTCACATCCACATGAGCCTCAATGAGGGTCTGCCAAGTCTCCGAGTGCGCACTCGGAGCGAGCTTTTACTTAGGTGATTCTGGGTCACGGCTAAGTCTCCGAGTGCGACTTTTAGTGCACACTCGGAATGAGTTTGTACTTAGGCAATTCTGGATCGCACCTAAGTCCCCGAGTGCGGCTGTAAGCTCGCACTCGGAGCGAGTTTTTACTCATGTATTTGTCAGTTGTCTTCACATCCACATGAGCTTTAATGAGGGTCTGCTAAGCCTCCGAGTGGATCTCGAGTATACACTCGGAGGAAGCTTTTTACTTAGGCGACTCTGAGTCGCAGCTAAGTCCCCGAGTGCGACTTTTCGTGCACACTCGGAATGAGTTGTTACTCATGTAGTTGTCAGTTGTCCTTACATCCACATGAGCCCCAATGAGGGTCTGCTAAGCCTCCGAGTGGATCTCGAGGATACACTCGAAGGAAGCTTTTTGCTTAGGCGATTCTGGATCGCAGCTAAGTCCCCGAGTGCGACTTTTCGTGCACACTCGGAATGAGTTTGTACTTAGGCGATTCTGGGTCGCAGCTAAGTCTCCGAGTGTGATTTTTAGTGCGCACTCGGAGCGAGTTTCTACTTAGGCGATTCTGGGTCGCAGCTAAGTCCCCGAGTGCAGCTTTCAGTGCGCACTCGGAGCGAGTTTGTACTTAGGCGACTCTGGGTCGCAGCTAAGTCTCCGAGTGCGATTTTTAGTGCGCACTCGGAGCGTGTTTGTACTTGGGCGATTCTGGGTCGCAGCTAAGTCCCCGAGTGCGGCTTTTAGTGCGCACTCGGAGCGAGTTTGTACTTAGGCGATTCTGGATCGCAGCTAAGTCCCCGAGTGCGGCTTTTAGTGAGCACTCGGAGCGAGTTTGTACTTAGGCGATTCTGGATCGCAGCTAAGTCTCCGAGTGCGACTTTTAGTGCGCACTCGGAGCGATTTTTTTAGACCGGAGTCTGCAAACGCGGAAGAATTTTGAACCTACAAGAAATCAATCTGCTTTGTATTACTTCAAATGATACTTGTTCTTTACATTGCCCCCGTCGGCGGTCATGTGTAGAAGCGCTTCAGGAGATCTCCGTTCCATGCTCGCGGCTCGTCCGTTTCCCTGTCGAGGTTGTAAAGTCGATACGCTCCATTGTTCAGCACCTTAGAGATGATGAAGGGTCCTTCCCAGGCGGGAGCCAACTTGTGTGGTGTTTGCTGATCCACTCGGAGCACCAGGTCGCCTGCTTGGAATGTGCGACTCCTGACGTGTCGCGCGTGAAATCGCCGCAGATCTTGTTGATAAATTGTTGAGCGAGTCAGTGCCATCTCGCGCTCTTCTTCTAGAAGATCCACTCCGTCTTGCCTGGCTTGTTCTGCTTCAGCTTCGGAGAAGAGTTCGACTCGTGGAGAGTTGTGAAGCAAGTCACTCGGAAGGACCGCCTCTGCTCCATAAACAAGGAAGAACGGGGATCGCCCTGTAGATCTATGCGGAGTTGTGCGGAGGCCCCACAACACCGAAGGCAGTTCGGTGACCCATGCGCTGGCGGCATGTCCAAATTCTCGCAGGAGTCGAGGCTTCAACCCTTGAAGAATAAGCCCATTCTCCCGCTCTGCTTGCTCGTTTGTTTGGGGATGCGCCACAGATGCAAAATCCACTCGGATACATTGGCATGTGCAAAAACCTTTGAATCTGTCCGAGTCAAACTTTGTGCCATTGTCGGTAATTATGTTGTGCGGAACCCCGAATCTGGCGATGATGTCTCTGACAAATTTGATGGTCGTAAGGGCGTCAAGCTTCTTGATGGGCTTGGCTTCAATCCACTTGGTGAACTTGTCGACTTCTACCAACAGATGAGTGAATCCCCCTTGGCCTGTTCTGAATGGTCCGACTGTATCTAATCCCCACACTGCGAACGGCCAAACAAGAGGGATTGTCTTCAGCGCAGATGTTGGCTTGTGGGACTTGTTCGAATAGAACTGACAGCCTTCGCATCGGCCGACCATATCTTTTGCCATTTCATTCACCTGTAACCAGAAGAAACTAGCTCTGAATGTTTTGGCAACGATTGCTCTTGAGGAGGCATGATGGTCGCAGGTTCCCGAGTGAATTTCTTCCAGGATTAACTGTCCCTCCTCAGGGGAGATGCACCGCTGAAGGACGCCTGAAACACTTTCCTTGTGCAACTGGCCATCAATGACGGTGAAGGACTTCGATCTGCGGACGATCTGCCTAGCTTGGACTTCGTCTTCTGGTAACTCTTGCCTCGGGATGTATGCAATGAACGGCACAGTCCATTCGGGGATGAGAGCAAGAATCTCCATGATCAAATCAACCACAGCAGGGACCTCGACTTCAGTCGGATCTGTTGAGCTCTTCGGTTGTACTGGTTCCTCTGTAAAAGGATCTTCTTTTACTCAGGGGAGGTGTAGGTGCTCGAGGCAGACATCACTCAGGACTGGTCTCCGAGTGGATCCAAGTTTTGCCAATTCATCAGCTGCTTGGTTTTTCAGTCGCGGAACATGGTGAAGTTCCAGACCTTCAAACTTCTTCTCGAGTTTCCTTACTGCGTTGCAGTATGCAGTCATGGTGGGGTTCCTTACATCCCACTCCTTCATCACTTGATTAACCACCAAATCCGAGTCGCCATAGACCATCAGGCGACGGACGCCGAGTGTGATGGCCATGCGCAATCCGTAAAGGAGAGCTTCATACTCCGCCTCGTTATTGGAAGAATCAAAATGTATCTGCAACACATACTTGAGTTTATCACCTTTTGGCGATATGATCACTACGCCAGCGCCGGAGCCATTCAACATCTTGGACCCATCGAAGAACATGGTCCAATGAGCCGAGTAGATGTGAGTCGGTTGCGGTTGTTCTACCCATTCTGCTATGAAGTCAGCCAGAGCTTGAGACTTTACAGCCTTCTTGGCTTCGAACTTGATGTCGCAGTATAACATCTCCATTGCCCACTTTGCCACTTGGCGTGATGCGTCTCGATTGTGGAGGATTTCCGACAACGGAGCATCAGAAATAACAGACACTGATTGGTCTTGGAAATAATGAGCCACCTTCTTTGCAGTCATGTAGATCCCATAAATAAGCTTTTGATAACGGGGATACCTCTCCTTGGAAGGAGTGAGGACTTCGGAGACATAATATACTGGCCGCTGAACCTTGTACGCTTTGCCTTCTTCTTTGCATTCGACTGTGAGAACAGTGTTGATGACTTGATTTGTAGCCGCGATGTACAGAAGAAGGGGTTCTTTACTGAGCAGGGCAGTAAGAACCGGCTGGGTGGAAAGCGGGGCTTTGAGGTCGTCGAATGCAATTTGGGCTTCGTCTGTCCACTCGAAAGTATCTGATTTCTTCATGAGTCGGTACAGAGGTAGCGCCTTCTCGCCGAGTCGAGCGATAAACCTGCTCAAAGCCGCTAGGCAACCTGTGAGCCTTTGAACATCATGTATTCTGACCGGCCGTTCCATTCGGACGATGGTCCCAATCTTTTCGGGGTTGACATCGATCCCTCGTTCAGAAATGAAGAAACCGAGTAACTTCCCGCTGGGAACGCCGAATGAACACTTGGCTGGGTTGAGCTTGATATCGTACCTACGTAGGTTGGCGAATGTTTCTGCCAAGTCAGTCAGCGGGTCGGAACCTTTGCATGACTTGACTACGATATCGTCCATATATGCCTCCACATTTCGACCGATCTAGTCAAGGAGGCATTTTTGGATCATGCGCATAAAAGTTGCTCCTCCATTCTTCAAACCGAATGGCATAGTGATGTAGTAGAAGCACCTGAATGGGGTGATGAAGGCTGTTTTTAATTCATCCGGACCATACAAACGGATCTGATGATAGCCCGAATAGGCATCAAGGAATGATAAACGCTCGCAGCCCGCAGTCGAATCAACAATTTGATCAATGCGGGGGAGTGGGAAATGATCTTTCGGGCAGACCTTATTGAGATGCTTGAAGTCGATGCACATACGGAGAGACTTGTCCTTCTTGGGCACCATGACAACATTGGCGAGCCACTCAGAGTGGTGTACCTCATGAATGAAGTTGGCTGCCAAAAGTTTAGCCACCTCCTCTCCGATTGCCTTCCTTTTGTGCGCGGTGGACTGACGCGTGCGTTCTCGGACGGGCCGAGCAGCAGGATCCACATGCAGTCGGTGCTCAGCCAACTCCTTGGGTACACCTGGCATGTCAGCGGGCTTCCATGCAAAAATGTCCCAGTTCTCACGGAGGAATTGGATGACCTCGGCTTCCTATTTTGGATCAAGGGTGGTGGAGATGTTCGTCGGGGCAGCGGCGTCGTCCGTCGGGTGGATGCTGACTTTCTTCGTGTCTCCCGTCGACTGGAATGCGGACTCCGAAGCTGGCTTCTTCGAACGCATCAAGTCAGCGGGGCCGGCTGTCTTCTTGTACTCATCCAGCTCGAGGACAGCCATCTGCTGATCGGCAATCCTTGACCCCTGCTGCAGACACTCCTCGGCCCGTTGTCGATTGCCTGTGACCGTGATCACACCTTTGGGACCCGGCATCTTCAGCTTCAAATACACGTAACATGGACGGGCCATGAAACGCGCATACGCCGGACGGCCCAGAATCACATGGTATGCACTCTGGAAGTCCACCACCTTGAATGTCAGCTTTTCCTTGCGAAAGTTCTTGTCGGAGCAGAAAACGACGTCCAACGCGATCTGGCCGAGTGACTTGGCCTTTCGTCCTCGGACGACTCCGTGGAACTGCATGCTGCTCTCGCTAAGTTTGGACATCGGAATGCCCATCCCCTTGAGAGTGTCGGCGTACATGATGTTCAAGCCGCTGCCGCTGTCCATGAGGACTTTGCGCAGTCGGACTCCTTCCACCACCGGGTCGACGACCAGAGCTTGCCTCCCTGGGGTGGGCACGTGTGCTGGATGGTCCGACTGATCGAAGGTGATCGCAGTCTGAGACCATTTGAGGAACGTGGGCTTGGTTGGGGTTGCCATGTTCACCTCCCTGTTCACCAGCTTCAATCGACTCTTGCTTTCCACATCAGCAAAAATCATCAATGTTGCATGGACTTGGGGGAACGGATCCTCCTTGTCCTCATCATCCTGCTCGTTGTCCTTTTCACTCGGCTGCCCTTCGCCGAACCCTTGGATCAGGAGGCGACATTGCCGAGTGGTGTGCTTCGGGAATATGGCGTTGCCTTCTTCGTCCATCTTCGTGTGGATTGGACATGGCTGATCCAGGATGGAATTCCCAAACTGTTTCTTCTTGGGGGTGAACTGAGCTTTCCCCTTGCCCTTGAACTTGGCATTTGTAACGGCTGCTACCTCTGCCTGCGCAGTGGACGGAGCTTTCTGCTTCTGCTTCCGATTGCTGTTCCCATCTCCATCGGCGACTGCCTTATGCTTGCCTCTATGTATGCGGTCCTCCTCTTCGCCATTTGCATAGCGTGCGGCTATCTCCATCATCTTGCTCATGGATATGTCGCGTGTTCGACCGAATTTCAGGTACAGGTCCCTGTACCGCACGCCTGCCTTGAAGGCGCAGACTGCTTGATGCTCTGTGACGTTCTCCACCGTGTGGTAGAGAGTCGTCCAGCGTTGGATGAAATCGCGCAGGGGCTCATTCTGCTTCTGGACACAGTGTTGGAGATCCACGAGACCAGCAGGGCATTTGCACGTGCCCTCGAAGGTCCTGATGAAGACTCGGGACAGATCTGCCCAGCTGTAGATGCTTGACGGAGCCAACTGGTTCACCCACGCCCGTGCCGAGCCGTCGAGCATCAGGGGGAGATGCTTCATGGCGACCTGGTCATCTCCGCCACCGATCTGGACCGCCACTCTGTAGTCGTCCAGCCATGTTTCTGGCTTGGATTCTCGTGTGAACTTGCTGATTCCCGTCGCTAATCGGAAGTTGGGAGGGATGTCAGCTGAACGGATGGCCCGACTGAAGCACTCGGGACCAGAGACGATGGTCCTGCTTCCACTCGGACGGTCTCTATCGTGACCATCACGGTGGGCTCGACTCTTGTCGACCTTCCTCTGGACGATGTACCCTCTTGCATCGGGCCTTGGATCATACGCGTCACCGACTGAACGCCAATCATCGTGATGCCGGGGGACGTAAGGCCCACCCCGCGGAGGGGTGCGTGAACGGCGACGATCTTCGGGATTCCTGGAACGGCTGCCTCCTCCGCGTCGCTAATGAGAGTCGGGGCTGAAAACCGACCGATGCGTCTTCGCGTGAACAGAACTGTTGTGGATCCTGTTTTGCGACTGGGAAACCGCCGAATTCTGCTGTTGCGCCGTATGCAACAGGGCACGGATCTGCTCGATCCCTCTACCAGCCTCTGAATCAGTCGGTTGGAGGGAATCGGCTATCTTGGCGGCGGCAGCCAGGTTGAGGATGGGGGTGCGGAACACCTCGACGTTGCTCTGGTGCGTGCGTCGACTCGCAGAACGGTGGTGTTGACGACGAGCGCCGGATGATTCGCCGACCTCATGCTCGTTCCGACCAGTTCGGAGGGGACTTTCATGGGAATCGGCCATGAGAACTTCGGCTGCAGGCCCGCGACCCAAGTACTCGGAAGGTAACTCAGTCGAAACTGAGTCCAAGCACTGGGACGGCGGCACGACCACAACCGACTCGAGGACCGCCACTTGAGAGGACGCGTTCTGTCGCGCCTGGGCGTGTTGCACCCAACGCTGGAGCCGTGGACAACAGGACCGCTTGTTGCGGCGCGTGACGGGGGTGAAGATCGACAACGGGGCCGATTGCTGGAGAAGAAGGACGCTGCGGGCACCGGCACGGAAGTGCGTAACCCCGCGACTGGGGAGCGCTTCGACGTCGAGAGGCGCATCCCAAAGCCATGCCGAATCGTAGATGATGAAGGAGAGTGCGCCGAAGAGGATCTCATGACCCATGCACAAATCTGCGCCAGACGACATGATGAAAAGATGAAGTTGCAAACTCGCCGGAAGTCGCTTAGACGCCTGCCCCACGGTGGGCGCCAACTCTCGTGGGTATAAGTCTGACAGTAGATGTGTAGGGTACGAAAGGATGGGCAGAGCCTTAGCTACGGCGAGGATGTATGAGTTCAGCCCCTCTAGGGTGGAGGTAAAAGCCCTACGTCTTAGTGCTCTTGGGAGCTTAGTGTCGAGTGGAATATAGGATTACAGTAAATGCCAAACCCTGCACCAGTGGGGAAGGGCGGCTTATATAGAGTGCGCTGCCCTCCACAACGGCCCGGTGGACAGGGGTGGAATAGTGGCGAATAAAAGCCTACGTTACAGGTAACGTATGCCTTAAATGCTAATAATGGTGTATGAAAACGTATGATCGTTGCCCTACTGGGAGGTTACGATGTACAGAGTGGAATTCAATCGGTACGTTAAATACGCTCCGAATTACGCTCCGAATGCTCGTCACCGACTGGATGATGGGGGAGTCCTTAGTTCAGTCGGAACTGTCTAAGGGCCTTGTCCTCTATGAAGGGTAGTCCTTGGGTAGGACCTATAGGGCAGGCCTATGACCCTACCCTGGGACTATAACCCCATCACTGCCGGAGGGGGGATTCGGACACGGAGGGCTTCTTGATCAACACCATGACCTCTCCGATGATACGTGAGTAGTTCACCATAGACCTATGGGTACATAGCTAGTAGCTAGATGGCTTCTTCTCTCTCTTGGATCTTCAATACAAAGTTATCCATGATCTTCATGGAGATCTATCCGATGTAATCTTCTTTTGCGGTGTGTTTGTCAAGATCGAATGAATTGTGGATTTATGATCAGATTATCTATGAATCTTATTTGAGTTTCTTCTGATCTCTCTTATGCTTGATTTCATATCCTTGTAATTCTCTTCGAGTTGTGGGTTTTGTTTGGCCAACTAGATCTATGATTCTAGCGATGGGAGAAGTGCTTGGTTTTGGGTTCATACCGTGCGGTGACCTCACCCAGTGACAGAAGGGGTAGCGAGGCACGCATCATGTTGTTGCCATCAAGGGTAAAAAGATGGGGTTTTCATCATTGGTTTGAGATTATCCCTCTACATCATGTCATCTTGCTTAAGGCGTTACTCTGTTCGTCATGAACTCAATACACTAGATGCATGCTGGATAGCGGTCGATGTGTGGAGTAATAGTAGTAGATGCAGAAAGTATCAGTCTACTTGTCTCGGACATGATGCTTATATGTATGATCATTGCCTTAGATATCTTCATGACTTTGCGCGGTTCTATCAATTGCTCGACAGTAATTTGTTCGCCCACCATAATATTTGCTATTTTGACAGAAGCCTCTAGTGAACACTATGGCCCCTGGGTCTACTCCACACCATATTTTTAGCCTTACTCTTTTACTTCGTTGCACTTTCCGCCTTCATATCCCACTTTGCAATCAATCTTGAAGGGATTGACAACCCCTTTATAGCGTTGGGTGCAAGCTCTTTGTGATTGTGCAGGTACTCTGGACTTGACGAGATTCTCCTACTGCATTGATATCTTGGTTCTCAAACTGAGGGAAATACTTATTGCTCCTGTGCTGCATCACCCTTTCCTCGTCAAGGGAAAAACCGACGCAAGCAAGAGAAGTAGCAAGAAGAATTCCGGGCGTTGCCGGGGAAGGACTTCTGTTGCCATAGCACGCGGCGAAGCCCGGCCGGAGTAGCTCCACCACCATCACAGTCGCCCCGTCGTGCTGCCAGAAAATTCAGCTACCTCTTCTTCTCTCATGCTGGATCAAGAAGGCGGAGATCGTCATTGAGTTGTATGTGTGTTGAACGCGGAGGTGTCGTCCGTTTTGTGCTAGATCGGGACGGATCGTGGGACGTCCGTTGCTGCTATTTGTGCTTTGACGTGACTCTGTTAGTGTTCTAGGCTCGCGTCTCAAGTACGATCTAGCCTAGGACTAGCACAGTACCGTCGTTGAGCGTTTATTCAGCATTGCATCTGTGAATTGAGTATTGCTAATCTTTTGCTACCATATATTAAGCCTTCCTAGCTCCACATATTTCTACACCGTGTATACATACGTTTACCTGGTAATCGCTTTACTCAATCTTCGGAGATATTGACAACGTCGGTTGCCGGTCACCGCCTTCTACATGGTAAGAATTTGTAAAATATTGATATTTGCTTTACTGTGAGCGTTTTACCACCACATCCTCGTAGTTCATAGGAACAATATTCTTAGATTTTTGTTTCTTGTTTCTACTAGTCATGATAGGATCCAGAGTTGTGAGTTCATGGGCTTCTTCGATTGTGGGAGACGTGCCACCACAACAACTGTTACGAGAGGTACAGAGAGATACAAATGCACATCATCAGGTTCATGTTTCTATACCACCATTTAATGGCCGTTTTCGACATGCGTTGTATATTGAATGGGAATTTGAAATAAATGATATATTTGCTTCCCATAATTTTGCTGAACATAAGAAAGTTAAGGTCGCGGTTGGTTCTTTCACCGGTTATGCTTCAGTTTGGTGGAGAGAATATTGTCGGTTCCACCCTGATTATATACCTATTACTTGGGATGATTTGAAACTTGCCATGAGACATGCATTCGTTCCTGCTTATTATACTCGTGACATGATTAAATGTTACAACATTTAAAACAAGGTAGTGACACTGTAACAAAATATTATGATGATTTACAAACAACCTTGTTGCATTCCTCATTAGCAGAAAGTGAAGAAGATTTTATGGATAGATTTTGGGAAGGATTAAACCATGATATTCAGGAGATTCTAAGTCATGAAAAGTGTTATCCTATGGATCGTTTGTTTTGTCTTGCTTGCAAAGCTGAACAGGAAATAAAATGACGTGTTGCCCACAAGGAGAAAGAGTGCAAGGTGCTTATTCCAAGAGTTGATATGGATGTTCCTTCAACTATTGGGCGGACGACCACATCAATTGTTGTGAGGGCTATATCACCTTCACCATGTGACACATTACCATCGAGAGTGGCTACATCATCTGAGTTGATCATAAGAGGTAATGCCAAAGGTACTTATCTTCCACCTCTACATGAGTATGATGAATGTCTTGTCAATTTGAATGCACCCTTTGATGAGCCACCTATTACTTTGATCACGCCACCTATTTTAGAGAACTACGTTGATGATTTGACTTTGTCGTGTGATCAAACAACTTCAATATCAACAATTTTGAGTGCACCCATTGAATTAACTATTTCTAAGAAAGAACCATGTGAACAAGGGAATAAATCAAATTCGGATCAAATATGTTTGAAAATAATTGTGCCAATGTTTACTCATTTTGATATGACCTCCAATCTTGGTGATGATTCTATGTCGAATGACATGTTGCATGTTTGTCTATTTAAGACTGTTGTAGCATGTACATTTGAAACATTTCAAGTTTCTTCACCAATGTTGGGATGGTTTAGTGATGAGCATTGTCAACCTTTTGATATAAATAAGAGCTTCACTTATATGTGCAAACTGAGTTGCAATATTTTCATGCGTTCTACTTCTTGTGATAATATGTTGGCATTATTTTTCATAACCTATGAAAGTTACTCATGTATACATGTGTCATATGTGCAAAAACCAATGGAAGTAAAAAATGGATGACATATACATATACAACATGTACACCTTGTCTCTTTTCTTAGCCACATTTCAGATTAAGCAGCGCCGAGGACGGCTTTATTTTCAAAAAGGGGAGGATGATGAGGACATGACTACCTTGGATATTATCACAATCATTCCATATGTGTATTTATTTGAGGTGATTTCTGATAAAAGTCATGCAATAATTTATTTATGTTTTCCGGAACAAAAATACTTCACCTGTTTTTATTTTATGCCTAAATGCACAATGGTCGAACACTTGTATGAACCACGTGTGATGACAAGGGAAGAGGAAATGGTTGGGTGCTATTCAAGAGGTCTTCTCATGTCAAATGAAATAATTAGTTGTTTTTCAAGAAGTTCTCTCACGTCACTTTTAGCAGTCCAAGTCTCTCACGTTCTGAACTCAGATTCGTACTGCACAGACATGCCTGTACCAAAACGTCTTCTACTTTTACATCCGGACTCCGAATTGGGTTATTCTTTTTGGGCTGCAAAACAGATTTTATGTGCTTTCTAGCCCAATTGGAATCACCTTCAAATTCGTCTGGAGCGTGAAGATATCGACCAAACAATATGATGTTGCACCAGAATCCGAGTCAAACAACAAGTCCAAATGTGTTGTATCACCTCCACTTGGGCCCATGGGCCTTGTACGACCTAGGGTTAGTTTTAGGCTGCCTTAGGACGTCCTCCCACCTCCTTGGCCGCCACCCCTTGCTCCTATATAAGTAGATCAACCTAGTAGATTTTTGGTTGGGATTTGTTTAGTTAAAAGTTATCCATTGCAACTTCGTGTACTTCGTTTGTGTCCAACGACCAGACTAAGACCGCTTTCGGATCCCCACCCTTATCAATACTTCATCTATATTCGCAATATTCAGATTGCAATATCATATTCTTGCTTGTTCTTCGATTGCTTGCAGGAATAGACCTTCGTGGTCAGGTTGATCATGCTCCGACGTGGTCAACAACCCCTTGAAGATTGGTTTAGCGATTGCTAAGGTGCAACGTCGTGCATGTTTGTAGTCGTATCATCAAAGTCGTCTCCACCAAATCGATAGTTATCATCTCATCGAAAGATTGGGACCCTCGCATCTATCACGTTCCACTACATCAATCGCGTTTCTTAACGCTTCCCGCTTAGCGATCTACAAGGGTATGTGGATCCGATCTCCCTCTTGTAGATGATCATCACCATGATAGGTCTTCGTGTGCGTAGGAAAATTTTGTTTCCCATGCAATGTTCCACAAAACTATTATGGCATTTTCATATCCATTCCGAGATATATTGTCATGCAACACCACCGTCCCTTTTTTATGACACGCACCATCACTTCCATATTGCTTATAGAGTCATATTTTGTTCCGGATATCGAGTTGTAACCTTTGAGTTGTAAGTAAATAAAAAAGTGATGATTTACATTATTAGATCATTGTCCCGTGTGAGAAAAGGATGATGGATGCGATGATTCCCTCTCAAGTTGGGATGAGTCTCCGGACTTTACAAAAAATAAAAGAGGCCAACGAAGCCCATAAAAAATAAAAGAGGCAAAAGATGCCCACCAAAAAAAGAGAGAGAAAGAGAGAAGGGACAATGCTACTATCTTTTTCCACACTTGTGCTTCGAACTAGCACCATATTCTTCATAGAGAGTCTCCTATTTTGTCACTTTCATATAACTAGTGGAATTTCATCTTTTGCACAACCACTTAGTTTTGTTTTTGACCTTTCCTACACTTGTAGCTCTAGTGCAATTGTTACATGGCGATCCCTACTCACTCACATTGATATCTATTGATGGGCATCTCCATAGCCCGTTGATATGCCTAGTTGACGCGAAACTATCTTCTCCTTTTTTCTTGCAACCTCCGCTACATTCTATTTCACCTATAGTGCTATATCCATGGCTCACGCTCATGTATTGCGTGAGAGTTGAAAAGGTTTGAGAACATAAAAAGTGTGAAACAATTGCTTGACTTTCATCGGGGTTGTGCATGATTTAGATACTTTGTGTGGGGAAGATGGAGCATAGGCATACCATATGATTTTGTAGGGATAACTTCTAAGGCCATGTTATTTCGGGAGGAAGCAATTGCCTTGTTAGTATGCTTGAAGCATTATTGTTTTTATGTCAATGCTAGACTTTTGTTTTGAATCTTATGGATCTAAATATCCATGCCACAATAAAGAATATTACATGGATAAATATGTTAGGTAGCATTCCACATCAAAAATTCTATTCTTATCATTAACGTACTCGAGGACGAGAAGGAATTAAGCTTGGGATGCTTGATACGTCTCCAACGTATCTATAATTTTTGATTGTTCCATGCTATTATATTATCTGTTTTCGGATGTTCTGTATGCATTAATATGATATTTTATATTATTTTTGTGACTAACCTATGAATCTAGATCCTAGTGCCAGTTTTTTTTTCCATGTTTTTGAGTATTGCAGATAAGGAATATTAAACAGAGTCCAAACGGAATAAAATCTTCGAAAATATTTTTCTTGGACCAAAAGAAACCTGCCAAACTTGGAGAAGGGGGCAGGATACCTGCCGGGAGACAACAAGCCTGCAGGGCACGCCCCGTGGCTTGTGGCCTCCCTACACGCCTCCTAACCCTAATGTTCATCCTACAAATTGCCAAATATCCCCCATATACGAGAGCGAGACCAAAAAATACTTTTCCGCGGCCGGGAGCCTCTCTTCCCGTGACATCCAATCTCGGAGCCTTTTACGGTAATCTGCCGGAGGGGAATCAATTACGGAGGGCATCTACATCAACTTCATTGCCCCTCCGATGATGCGTGAGTAGTTCACCACAGACCTACGGGTCCATAGCTAGTAGCTAGATGCCTTATTCTCTCTCTTTGTTCTTCAATACCATGTTCTTCATGATCTTCATGGAGATCTATCCGATGTAATACTCTTTTGCGGTGTGTTTGTCGAGATCCGATGAATTGTGGGTTTATGTTCAGATTATCTATGAATATTATTTGAATTTTCTCTGAATTCTTATATGCATGATTTCATATCTTATCAAGTCTCTTCGAGATATTAGTTTGGTTTGGCCAACTAGATTGGTAATTCTTGCAATTGGAGAAGTGCTTAGTTTTGGGTTCAATCTTGGGGTGTCGTCACCCAGTGACAAAGTGGGGGTAGCGAGGCACGTATTGCATTGTTGCCATCGAGGATAAAAAGATGGGTTTTTCATCATATTGCTTGAGTTTATCCCTCTACATCATGTCTTCTTACCTAATGTGTTACTCTATTCTTCATGAACTTAATACTCTAGATGCAGGCAGGAGTCGGTTGATGTGTGGAGTAATAGTAGTAGATGCAGAATCGTTTCGGTCTACTTGACACGGACGTGATGCCTATATGCATAACCATTGCCTTGGATATCTTCATAATTATTCGCTTTTCTATCAATTGCTCGACAGTATTTTGTTCACCCACCGTATTATTTTCCTTCATGAGAGAAGCCTCTAGTGAAACCTATGGCCCCCGGGTCTATTTTCCATATTATACTTTCAGATCTACAAACCAAAAATACCAAAAATATATTTATGCCATTTATTTACTTTTGTTTTACTTTTAGTTCTAGCGATCTTTTATATCTATCTCCATCAGATCTCATCCTTGCAAACAACCGTGAAGGGATTGACAACCCCTTTTTAGCGTTGGGTGCAAGTGTTTGACTGTTTGTGTAGGTGCTAAGATTGGGGCCTTGCTTGTTCCTCCTACTGGATTGATACCTTGGTTCTCAACAAACTGAGGGAAATACTTATCTACTTTGCTGCATCACCCTTTCCTCTTCAAGGGAAAACCAAGGAAAGCTCAAGAAGTAGCAAATACATGAACTCATCATATTACGGTCATCACCAGAGATGATCCTAACTATTGTCACTTTGCGGTCTTTGGATCATAACACATAATAGGTGCATACAACTTGCAAGATAGGATCCAAAACACTCTTATATTCGTGAAAATATAATAGTTTCAGATCTTAAATCATGGCACTCGGGTCCTAATGACAAGTATTAAGCATAGCAAAGTCATAGCAACATCAATCTGAGAACATAGTGGATACTAGGGATCAAGCCTTATCAAAGTAACTCGATTACATGACAAATCTCATCCAATCCCATCGCCGTCCAACAAGCCTAAGAAGGAATTAGTCACTCCCTGTGGTGAGCATCATGGAATTGTTGCTGAAGATGGGTTGATGTGACGCCCTCGATTTGATCGTACGCTAATCATACACGCAAATGTGTACGACCAAGCTCACGGACTCATAGGAAGATATCACAACACAACTCTAGACACAAATAAAAACATAGAAGCTTCATATTACAAGCCAGGGGCCTCGAGCGCTAGAATACAAAAGCTCGATAAACACACGAGTCGGCGGAAGCAACAAATATCTTAGTACAGACATGAAACATGATAATGCCTTATAGAAGGCTAGCACAAAAGATACAACGATCGAACGAGGCGAGGCCTCCTGCCTGGGAACCTCCTAAACTACCCCTGGTCGTCAACGACCTCCACGTAGTAGTAGGCACCGTCGGAGTAGGAGGCGTCGTCAGCGGGATACACCATCTCCTGGGCTCCATCATCTGGTCACAACAACGGATCAAGGGGAAACAAGGGGAGCAAAGCAACGGTGAGTACTCATCCAAAGTACTCGCAAGACTAACATCAGGACTATGCTAAGTTATGCATAATTATCAAAGGAAGGGTTATATGTGGACTGATTACAGAAATGCGAGAATAAAGAGAGGGGACTAGTCCTATCGAAGACTAGCATCTTCAAGGGTCTTGCAGCGATAGACGAGAATGGAGCAAGTAACACAGATATATAGTCATATTGTTGCAGTAATATTAATTAAAGTCATGCCCAGAGATTCTTCCTTGACTCCCTGCGAGGAAGCAATCCGAGAGCAAACATTCCAGTTAAGTAACCGTTGTAGTTGTATAAGATCGGGGCACAACTCCAAGTCGTCCTGTAACCGTGGATACGAGTATCCGAATAGTTATTTTTCTTCCCTGCACGGGTGCACCAAGTTTCCCGTCACGCTTGATAAACTCTGGCCGGACACACTTTCCTGGGTCATGCTCGGCCTCAAAACATTAACACATCGCAACCCCACCTAGGATCACCAGAGAGGCCAGTCTGCCGGTCCAAATCCTAAACGTGCAGGGTTCATGGGCCCATCACCCTTTGAGCTCCTGCACCTTGCGTGGGCGGTCGATATCAGTCCTGGCACATCTTATACAAGAACGATGCTTATCCAGACCACTCGGGCACGCGTCGCTCCATTGCTAACGTGTGAAGAGCTCCGGTTGATACCACGACGTCGAGTACCCATAACTTCTCCCACATAGACGGTTAGTGCGAAAAGGTCTCCGACCAACCCAGATCAAATACCCAAATCCTTAGCATTTTAATTAACTCATCGACACATCCACGTGGGAATCCACCCACAGCTCATCAATCATCAATGGTCCGAGTAACAAGGTCAAGTAACCATGTGGCTATAACATCATAGGGATCTGAGGTATCACCCTCGATGGATTCCGAAAGATGTAACCGTCAAGGTGGTCAGGGAGGAATCACCCTCGATGGACCACACTTGAGGGGTTGTACGACAGAGGCGTTATCGAAGGTGGTGAAGGAGGAATCACCCTCGAGAACCACCACCGGTCAACTACACTACGACGCTAACATCGGAGTACGCAACGAGGTGTCAGCCTGAGTACTCGATAGTAGCTCTGCAACATCGTACAACTAAGGGGGGTGAGTGTTGTGTCGGGTCTTGGCTAGTCGATCAGTTAATCGAGACTTGAGATAAAGCGGGGGCAACTGGACTAAGGGGGCAAGGGGATGACTGAGCCACCTATACTAAACAGTTTTAATGTGCAGTAGAATTGTAATGCCCCAAGTGTAAAACCTTCCCTATTTGGAACCTATCTCATGTGGGTCCACCTTGTCATTGATATGAGTATGTCATATTGCATGTATGATTTCATGTGTCACTTGTTTTCTTCCCTGTATGCATGCCTTATTGTTTCATGCACATCTTGTCCTTGTGATTGCATTGTGTTCATGTGTAGTCCTTGTGATTTCATGTGGAGTTGTGTGTGGTGATGTGGCTAGTAGACATAGCATAGGAGGTGGATTATCATTTTCTAAACCCCTTCCTATCTTTATTTCTAATCCAAATTCCTCTTACTCCTAACCTGATTTAAAAATGTCCTATGTTTGAGTTATATTGTGGGGATATTGGAGTGCTAGATTTGGTGTTTTAGTAAGTGTTCTAAAGGTGCAAATAAACCACAAAACAGAAAACTAAATTGTTGTTTTGTATTTATTTAAGTTGCTCCATAAATTCCATTTGTATTTTATTTAAATAGGTTATTTATTTTCAAGACCAGGGAAATTTTTAGTTTGATTTTATCCACAACAGATACCCAGTGTCTATTTTTCTTTTTCTGGTTTTGTTTTAATAGGAATTAGTCCATGGGGCCTTTTTCTCTATCTGTCGCCACTAGGTGGGCCTCCTCCCACTAGTCAACCCGTTTCCCTCTCTCTCTCTCACGAGCCCAGGGCGCGTCCCTTCTTCCTCCTCGCTTTCCAGTAGGGCACTGGGTCCCGCTCGTCAGCCTCCCAGGATTGTTCCCCTCTGCTTTCAACCAAAGAGCGCCGCGCACATGGCCGCGCCACGTCCCTCTCCCCTTGGCGTCCGTGCCTTGGCTAGGATTCCCTCCTCCGCTGCCGCCACTTCCAATCGCATCTCCCTCCTCTCTCTGTCGTCGCCGCAAGGTAAGGGATCGGCTCCACCATGGCCGAGCCGTGAAGGACGTCGTCGACGTCGCTGTGGTGCCCCTTCCTCCTCGTCGAAGGGCCTGGAAGCTTGCAGCGTCATCCAGGAGCTCGTTCCCGTCGCTGGATCGTCCGCATCGTCTCTGCTTCCTCTTCTTCCCGACGGCGCATCTTCTCCGACGAGCACCTTCTCTGCGCTTCTTCCTACTACTTCCTCTACGGGCGCTTCCTCCTCGACCCGCACGTGAGGTAGTACTCCTCCTCCTTCCTCCCTGTCCCAGATCGAGAGCCGCGGCTTAGTGTCGTCGCGTGCGTCTCCTCTGTCGTCGGAGCTGCTGCTCGTCGTGGATCCATTGTGGTAGGGCCTCTCGGGCAGTAGTCGCGATAGAAATGGAACCGTGGTTGCCCAAGCAACCTTCCATATAGCAGCCGTAGCCCAATTGGTAGCACAACGCCGGCGAGCACCTACCATGTTCCGGCCGTTGTCGGGCAGTGGTGATGCACGAAGGGGTTCCTCTTCAGAGTTACTGCCCCTTCTCTGTCAGATGCCGAACCGTAGCGTAGTGGTAGTGGCGTTGTGTGCCTGATGAGAGGGCGTGGGTTCGAGTCCCCCTCGCACCGTTTTTTGAATTGTTTCGGAACTGTAACCACAGGGGGACACCTTACCCTGTTCGATCCCCTCTCTCTGTCGAATGCAGTGACAGTGGTGTGGTGGTTGGGCTCTATGCTGTAACGAGAGGCACTCGGGTTCGAATCCCAGGCCTGCCCTTTGTTTTTTGTTTTTTTCCTTTGCTATTTACTTTCTACACCTTGTTCCTAAATAATAGTGCAAGGAAGGTGTGCATTTTATTTTATTTTCCTGCCTAGTACATGTAGTGATGATGGCAACATATGTGAGTGTGGTGTATGTGTGTATATGTGTGCATACATGGTGTTGTTGCATTATGTGTATTTAGTAGAGTGTCATGTGTAGGTTGCTTTTATACTTGTAGGTTTGCAAGCTTAGTGTTTTGTTATGTGGCTGCACCAGTGCTTCTTGTGTTATGCTTCATTTTCAGGTTTAGTTGAGTGAGTGTATGTGGGTAGTTGCCCATGTGTAGGAGTTTGACTTGTGCACATGTATTCTAATGGATAGTGAGCATGTATAGATGGTGTGTGTGTGATGGCACTCCCTCAAGTGGTGTGTGTGTTGCATGTGTGGGTGTGCACCATCACATGCCCATATGTGAATGTGTGCAAACCCTCTTGACAGTGTAGGTGTTGATATCATGTGCTTGATGCTTGTCTTGGAGTTGAGATGTGCCATGCACATAAACATGAGGTCTACCCCTCATGTAACCCCCCTTGATGTTGTGAGCATGTGAATATGCCTATGTAGGATTGATATAGTGAATAGCACATGTGATGATGCACTATTCACAATATATATGGTTCTTAGTAGATTTTCCTTCCTTGTTTGTGGTCACTTGCTCCAAATAAGTGCATAGATATTTATATGATTTTGGGGTAGAATATCCCAAGGAATCCATTGGTGAACTTAGTTTTTCCATTGGAACACTTTCTGGAGATGACATATTCAGATTTGTTCTAAGTTTAGTCCTTGTTTCCATGGAGTGAGATGACAATTAGGGCATGTTATCTTGTTGTGGCAGTAGAGAGTGATCCCCTCTATAGCTTGTTGGTGTCATTTCTCACTTAGGACATCTTGTGTGCAAGTTGTGCCTAGACAAAGTAGGCATGTGGCTGAAATTCCAGATTAGTGAAAATGATTTTCACTAAGTCTGAGAATCTGTTTATATTTTCTTCTCCTATTGATGAGGTTGTGCACGTCAATGTGTTGTGATCTAGCCTTAGCTTTCAACTGGAAAGTTGAAGCTGATATGTTTGTCTAGCTCCCTGTATAATTTCATTCCATTTGGAGTCCTGTAGATATTGTTTTAGCTGTTGTCAAAATGCTTCAGAGCATAGACACATAGTGAGAATCTGGAATTTTCACAAAGTCCCTGAAATCTGATATTTTTGGGCAAGTTTGCAGCCTTGTAACTTTCAGTGTTTAATTCCTTTGTGTGTGATTCTTGATGGTGCTTGTATTACTCTTGGATAGATACAGACACATATATTATTTTTCATATTTGGGTGGTTGTAGGTGGTTTGCATGTAGCTCACAAAGTGCTATGATGCAGTTTGTGGCAGATTGTGTAGTTTTGTCATTTTGATGTTTGTGAGTGCTTAGTTGATGTTGTGGTGTTCTTCTTTGCTCCACCCCATCCATGTTGGTTTGTTTTATGTCTTGGCAACCTGAAAATACCAGAGTTGTGCCATTTGAGTGTGTGGTGATGAATTTGACACGTAGGGCTTCATATCTTGTCTCATTGATTCCCGTTGATCCGTAGCTCCGATTGTAATGTTGTTTATATGATTTTGCATCATTTTCTCGAGACGCATCTGATCATGTCATTCTTATGCATGTCAAAATAGCTTAGGATGCAGTTCTGTCCAGGAACATGTATTTACTCTTTATGCTTGTGCTAGTGGTAGAAATAGTGATGCATGCTCATATTCATCTCATGCATCATGTGTTTGTTGCATCTTGAGGTGATGTTGTTCATTGGATGTTATTCTCATATTGGGTAGCACCGGGATCGGAGAACGAGTACGTGGATTCAGGAGAGTACGTGCAGGACGATCAAGAACCATTCCAAGCTGAGGATATCACACACAAGATGATATGACCTTGATTCCATCTCTAGACTTGTTATGCTAGATTACGTTTCCTTTGCCTTATGCTCGCTGCCTACTGATACGTCTCCATCGTATCTACTTTTCGAAACTCTTTTGCCCTTGTTTGGACTCTAATTTGCATGATTTGAATGGAACTAACCTGGACTGACGCTGTTTTCACCATAATTGCCTTGGTGTTGTTTTTGTGCAGAAATCAAAGTTCTATAAACGTCCTGAAAATTTACGGGGAGCATCTTTGGAAAATATGAAAAATATCTGCGCCAAGATCCACCTGAGGGGGTGGGCCAGTGGGCCACAAGCCCTGCCTCCGCCACCCCCTGGTGGCGGTGGGCAAGCTTGTGGAGCCCACACGGCTCTGCCGCCCCCAAGCTCAGCTCTATAAGTTCACTTTCGTCCCAGAAAAAATAAAAAAGAGAAGATTTCGTCGCATTTGCAATACGGAGGCGCCGCCACAACCTGTTCATATGGAGGGCAGATCGTCGCCATCATCATCATCAACCTTCTTCCCTCTCCAATTCCATGAAGCTCTTCGTCGTTCGTGAGTAATCAATTCGTAGGCTCGCTGGGCGGTGATGAGTAGGATGAGATCTATCATGTAATCGAGTTAGTTTTGATGGGGATTGATCCCTAGTATCCACTATGTTCTGAGATTGATGTTGCTACTACTTTGCCATGCTTAATGCTTGTCACTAGGGCACGAGTGCTATGATTTCAGATCTGAAATTATTATGTTGTCACCAATATATGTGTGTTTTAGATCCGATCTTGCAAGTTGTAGTTACCTACTATGTGTTATGATCCGGCAACCCCGGAGTGACAATAACCGGAACCACTCCCGGTGATGACCATAGTTTGAGGAGTTCATGTGTTCACCAAGTGCTAATGCGTTGGTCCGGTTCTTTATTAAAAGGAGAACCTTAATATCCCGTAGTTTCCTTTTGGACCCCGCTGCCACGGGAGGGATGGACAATAGATGTCATGCAAGTTCTTTTCCCTAAGCACGTATGACGACACACGGAATGCATGCCTACATCACATTGACGAACGGGAGCTAGCCATATATCTCTCCGTGTTATAACTGTTGCATGATGAATATCATCCAAAAAAATCACCGACCCATTGCCTACGAGTTTGTCCTACTGCTGTTGTTACTTGTCTTGCTCTGCTGTTGTTACTTGTCTTGCTCTGCTGCTACTGTTGCTACTACTGTCGCTTGCTACTGTTGCTACTTGCTACTGTTGTCACTACTGTTGTTCCTTGCCACTGCTATTACTCGTTACACTGTGCTACCTGCTACAATCTTGATTCGCTGGTCGTTGACGGGAACTGACAATTTCCGTCAACGAGGCAACTTGGCGTCATTGATACAATCGTTAGAAATAGTCTGCCGTGTCAACATATCGTTTCTGACACCGTTGTTATCATACTACTTTGCTAGTGATACTTTGCTTGCAGATACTAATCTTTCAGGTGTGGTTGAATCTGACATATTCAGCTGCTAATACTTGAGAGTATCCTCTCACCTCCTATAGGCGTACCAACAAATTTGGGTCGAATACACTACCCTCGAAAACTGCTACGATCCCACGCGCTAGTGGGCCGTCAACAACATTATTCTAGTTTCGATTGCCGGAGAGTGCTAGCAGCATTCTTCTGGTGCCGTTGCAAGGGAAGGTCTGCTGTCACGGAGTCACCTACCATTGAAATAATTGCCTCCTGACATGCCATAAAACCAAACACTTATCCCTTCCTAGCAAACTTGAATGGCTAAGTAGGCTTGCTCAGCTACTAATGTTAGCGTTGCTAGATGCAGGTGCTTTGTCTCATGTGATAACATGAGCTTGATATAATTATCTTAATTCTGTTATTTAATTAATGCACCTATATACTTGGTAAATAACGGAAGGCCTAGCCTTTTGCCGAGTGTTTTGTTCCATTATTGTTGCCATAGATACCGGCTACCGGTGTTTAATTCCATATTGATCGCTCCTAACACGTTCGGGGTTGTTATCGGGACCCCCTCGATAAATCGCGTAGTGTTAAGACTTGTTCGGCAGGACCCAACATTGGTGTTAATTTGCTAATCACTTAATAATAATCTGCATAGGGAATAGCTGCCCCGAGGAATTTGATCAACAACCCGGGCCAGTGCTCCACATGAGTGTTGGTCCAAACTGGGCAGACCATGGGGCCACCACAGGGCAACCTGAGGTTTGGTATACCTGTAGTGTGACTCATCCGTCGTGTCCTGAGACTGAGATACGCGGCTCTTATCAGGGTCGTCGACACGACGGGAGGTCCTGCTAGTCTTGTCTTACCATAGCGATATATCTTGCGTATAGGAATCCCGGTGAAGCTTTGGTTCTCCCCAGAATTGAGGTTTTCCTCTAAGGAATCCGACGAGATCACGAGTTTTGTGATAAAAGATTACTTTGCGGCCTGTGTACGTTTGTGATGGACTAGTTGGAGCACCCCTGCAGGGTTTAATCTTTCGGAAAGCCGTGCCCACGTTTATGTGGCAACTTGGAATATTTTGTTAACATCCGGTATTAGATAACTTAAATATAAGCTAATAAAATTGCCAACTGTGTGCGTAACCGTGACTGTCCCCTTCGAAGATTGTTCTTCGATCGGGAACATGGTGGGGTTATGATTGACGTAGGTAGGTGTTCAGGATCACTTAGTGATCATCTACTATCGACCGCTAGCCTAGACCACCTTCACATATGTTCTACGTAAGTTAGCCACCATATCGAGCTTAGGGTGCTGCAACCTAAATACTCCACCTATCCAATCTAATAACTTGACTAGTTCTGGCACCAAGGTCATAGATTGCTCAGTCCCCGTGGCTCACAGATTCCTTCACAACACCAACAGGTTCAGGTACCCCAGAGACAGGTGATCCCGACGGCACGCAGCTGGCGTGGCAGTATGATGAGGAGAACGACCGCCTGTACGTGAACTATCCAGAAGATTGAGGCGTGGTCGTGATCATGGGCCAGCATGCAGGGTAGCATAGCCATTTCCCTTGTTTTGTAGTCCGTAGCGGAACTACTTTGATTGTATGCGTGATGTATTCTGATATATTTACGAGATGGCAATTTAATCCCTGATTGGCATTCTGTTGTTATTATGTATGTGCCATGATACCTTGTTTGCGAGACGCTTAGATGCGCTCCTTTCCAATTCGGGGCCTCGATCCCCAGATCGGAAAGGACCGCATCTTAGTCGTTACAAGTTGGTAATCAGAGCCTTACGACCATAGGAGCCTTTGTGTGATCTTACTTGGCCGAGTCGAGTCTAGTAAAATGTTTTGAGTCTTAGTTATATCGGAGGGTAGGATTCTTTTTCTCCTCTTCCATGCTCTGGTGAGGTTTCCGACTTAGGAAATCTTTAATTCTACTCCTCTTCTCGCTCAAAAAAAATTTAGGATCACGCGGGGTATTTGTGAAATCTATATGATTTCGATGTGACGGAGTTCTGTCTTGGTGCCTCCTGTCTGCCTTGATTTCTTCCGGGGAGTTGAGCTCCAGGGGATTCTTGCGCACATCGCCATCATTCAGATTTCTGAGTGTCTAAGAACGAAGGATGTTCGTTATTGCTTCAATACTGGTAGTGGCGAGATAACCCCGATGTCCCCAGTACTGGTGCAGATTGTTCGGGAGTACTGCCATACTTGGTATCGTTGTGATCACGAGGGTCTGTTGTAGATTAAAGTTCGAGATGTTGGTTGTGTGTTGACGGATGTGATATAGGTGACGGGTTAGTATAGGAGTTGTGTGATATTACTCCTTGTATCCGTGTACCAGATTGCATGACCAGTTATTTCGGGAACTCATAGGTGGGATATCAAGTAGTATCTTATAGGACTATCTTCCTACAGATGCATGATGGAGGTTGGGATTCGATGTTCAGTGGGTACGTTTGTTGACGGTCGTCTTACAGCGGTTCTCGTTGTGTCTTAAAGAGTCCTTGTAGCTCGCTACGACTCGGGGATACTTCGTATGTCGTGTGCACTGCCTTGCACAGGATGGCTGCTGTAAATTCGACCCCGTGCGATCTTATACACAAAGATATCAGATGAAATATCGATCATATGTTTGTTCCGAGCAGTTCTAGCTCATACTTGTTTGCAGTGGTCTTAATCGGAATTTTGTCGACCGTCACTTTGAGGAAGCATTCTTACTATTTTGTTCGAATACAATTGCTTTATTCCTGTTCAAATATTCCTGTCTTTTGATTCAGCAATATCTTCAATTTATTCTGTGGGCTAATGTGTTGTCCGTCTTCAGGATGGCTCCACTAACTCGTCAGAACCCAGGGCGTGAGGATATGCCGCCACCACCTCCTCCTCCGGAGAATCCTCCTCCGCCGCCGCCTCCTCCTGCAGAGGCCTGGCAAGTGGTGATGGATGCTACTAATGCAAACACCCAGATGTTGTTGCAGTTGTTCCAAGAGAGAGCTAATCAGCAGCAAGGCAATTTCCAGCATGGTGGCAATCAGTTTGCTAGTATGAGTCAGTTCCTATCGAATCAGCTAAAGACTTTACTTCCTGTGACCAGCCATTTGATGCACAGGATTGGATCCATGATATGAACAAGCATTTCGAGTGCAGCAATGTGCGTCCTCAGGATTTCGTCAAATTTGCAACATTCCAGATGAAGGGGCAGGCTTCTATCTGGTGGCAACAGTTGAAGGACTCGAGAGGCGCTAGAGTGATCACTTGGGATGAGTTCTTCCGTGACTTCAGGTCCCACTACATTCCTTCCAGCTTTGTGGAGAAGATGCGTGAGAAGTTCAAGCGTTTGAAGCAGGGTGGCAATTCCGTGTACAAGTACAACGTTGAGTTCCACGAGCTAGCCCGTTACGCGCTTCAAGATATCCCTAATCAGAAGAGCAAGATTTATCAGTTCGGAGGTGGCTTGAAAGAAGATTTGCAGTTAGCTCTTGCTTTGCACGATCCTGAGGAGTTCGACAAGTTCTACAATCTAGCTCTCACGGCAGAGGCAGCCTTGCTCAGGGTGGAGAATTCTAAGAAGCGCTTCAGAGATTCCAGCTCTTCCTCGACTCAGGTGGTTCAGAAGCAACAAAAGTTTTGGGTGTCTCCTCCTCCTCCTCGGTACTCCCAGCAGCTTAAGCACTCTGGTGGTCGTAGTTCTTCCCACCCACCCAACCCTGTCTTCCAGCAGAGATTCCAGCATCATAAGCAAGGGCCTCCTCAGAATCAGTACCGGCAGCCAGCAGAGGTGACTTGTCACAAGTGTGGGCAGAAGGGTCACTATGCCAACAAGTGTACTTCTCAGCTCCGACTGCCGCCTCCTCCTCCAGGCAAACCTCCAAGCAATGCTCTTGTCAAGTTCAACCCCATATCAGCTCGAGTCAACATGGTGAATGCAGCTGAGGCAGAAAACTTGTCAGATGTGATCATGGGTAACCTCCTCGTCAATGATATTCCTGCTAAAGTGTTATTCGATTCTGGTGCAACGCATTCTTTCTTGTCATATCCTTTTGCGGCAAAGCATGATTTCCATCTTCAAGAGTTGGTTAAGTCTTTGGACATTGTTTCTCCGGGTATGCTTATGAGTTCTCGTTGGGTTGTTCCGGATGCTTCTATCAAGATAGGAAGTTATTCTTTTCTGGCTTCTCCGTATGTCTTGGGCAATTCCGACATTGACTTGATTCTTGGTATGGACTGGCTGGCCATGAACAAGGCATCAATTGATTGTGAAGCCAAAGAAGTGAATCTTACCCACTCTTCAGAGGACGTGATTACATTCGCAGCACGCGATGATACAATCCGTTTGTTCTCTTTGAATGAAAAGGGTGAGATCAATCCTATTTCACAAGTCCCAGTGGCCTGCGAATATGAAGATGTGTTTCCTGAAGAGCTGCCAGGCATGCCTCCACACAGAGAAGTTGAGTTTGTGATTGAGGTTGAGCCAGGCACCGAGCCCGTGTGCAAACGTCCGTACAAATTGGGTCCAAAAGAGTTGAAGGAACTTAAGAGGCAACTCGATGAGCAAGAGTGTTTGGGTTTGATCAGACCGAGCTCGTCTCCGTGGGGCGGTGGAGTTCTGTTTGTCAAGAAGAAGGATGGCACGGACCGACTGTGTGTCGATTACCCTCCATTGAACAAGAAGACAATCAGGAACAAATATCCACTTCCGAACATAATTGGGTTGTTCGAACAGTTGAAAGGTGCTAAGGTCTTCTCCAAGCTTGATCTCAGGATGGGCTATCATCAAATTCGCATTCGCGAGGAAGATATTCCGAAGACTGCCTTTAGGACTAGTTTTGGCTCGTATAAGTATACGGTCATGTCTTTTGGTCTGGCAAATGCTCCTATGACATTCTGTCGATTGATGAACTACATATTCTCTCCGTTCAAGAATGACTTTGCCTTGCTCTATCTCGACGACATTTTGGTCTTTTCTGAAACTGAGGAAGAACATGAAGAACATCTCAGATTGGTGCTTGATAAGCTGAGAGAGTATAAGTTGTATGCCAAGTTTTCCAAGTGCGAGTTCTGGTTGAAAGAAGTGGTTTATCTTGGGCACATTATCTCTGCCGAGGGCATTAAAGTTGATTCGTCCAAGGTTCAGGCCATTATTGAATGGGAGCCTCCACAGAATGTGAAGCAGCTTCGAAGCTTTCTCGGGCTTGCCGGCTATTGCAGAAGGTTCGTTGAGAACTTCTCCAAGATCGCCAAGCTGCTCTCAAGTCTTATTCAGAAGGGTGTTACGTATGCTTGGTCTCCAGAGTGCCAGTTGGCCATCGACACACTCAAAGAGAAGCTTACCTCCACTCCAGTCTTGGTTCCTCCGGATGATTCCAAGCCTTACCAGGTCTTCTGTGACGCTTCTCTCAAAGGTCTTGGTGCAGTCCTGATGCAAGATAAGAAAGTGGTTGCTTATACCTCCAGGCAGTTGAAGCCAGCGGAGAAGAACTATCATGTGCATGATCTTGAGCTAGCAGTTGTGGTACACGCTCTGATGACTTGGAGACACCTCTTGTTGGAACGTAAGGTTGAAGTTTACACTGATCACAAGAGTCTCAAGTACATCTTCACTCAGCCTAACCTGAATCTTCTGCAAACACGTTGGGTGGAAATGCTCCAGGATTTTAATCCGAGTGTTGAGTACACGCCAGGCAAAGCTAATGTCGTGGCGGATGCATTGAGAAGGAAGGCATACTGCAACAGTCTGATTCTGCAACCTCTCCAGCCTGGTCTTTGTGAGTCTTTCAGGAAGCTCAACCTTCAGCTAGTACCTCAGGGATTTCTTGCAAACCTTCAGATCTCTCCTACCTTGGAAGATCATGTCCGAGCAGCACAGCTTCTTGATGCTATGGTGAAGAAGGTCAAGATTGGTGTGGCAAAGAGTCTTCCCAAGTATAAGTGCTTCACTGTTGATGCCAGAGACACGTTGTTCTTCGAGGATCACCTTGTCGTCCCGAAAGGTGATCTCAGGAAGGTAATCATGGAGGAAGCTCATAACTCTCTGCTCTCTATTCACCCTGGAAGCTCCAAGATGTACCACGACTTGAAACAGACCTTCTGGTGGACTCATATGAAGCGTGAGACTGCTCAGTTCGTAAATGAATGTGATGTATGTCGAAGGGTGAAAGCAGAGCATCAACGTCCAGCAGGTCTTTTGCATCCATTGCCCATTCCCGAGTGGAAGTTCAATCACATTGAGATGGATTTCGTCACCAGGTTTCCGAAGTCCAAGAAGGGTAATGATGCCATCTTCGTCGTCATCGACAAGTTGAGTAAAGTGGCTCATTTTCTTCCAGTCAAGGAGTCCATTTCAGCAGCTCAGCTAGAAGAGTTGTACACCTCCAGGATTGTCTCTTTGCACGGCGTGCCTATGATGATCTCTTCAGATCGCGGAAGTATCTTCACTTCCAAGTTCTAGGACTCCTTTCAGTCTGCTATGGGTACGAAGATCCGCTTCAGCACAACGTTCCATCCTCAGACTAGTGGTCAAGTGGAGAGAGTGAATCAAGTTCTTGAGGATATGCTAAGAGCCTGTGCTATCTCTTTTCGCATGAAGTGGGAAGATTGTCTGCCTTTTGCAGAGTTCTCGTATAACAACAGTTATCAAGCTAGTTCTGGCAAGGCTCCGTTTGAAATTCTCTATGGGAGGAAGTGTCGTACCCCGCTCAACTCGTCCGAGACCGGCGAGCGCCAAATCCTTGGGAATGATTTGATAGAAGAAGCTGAGGAGATGTGTCGGGTCATTCGCGACAACCTCAAAGCAGCTCAGTCCCGTCAGAAGAGCTATTATGAGAGCAAGCACAATGACATGTCTTATGAGCTTGATGACTTCGTCTATCTCAAGGTGTCGCCTATGAAGGGTATGCAGCGCTTTGGCATCAAAGGCAAGCTTGCGCCTCGTTTCATTGGTCCGTTCAGAGTGGTTGGTAAGAGAGGCGACCTTGCGTACTAGCTCGAGCTCCCGTCAAACTTTGCAAATGTCCATGATGTGTTCCATGTTTCTCAGCTTCGGAGGTGTTTCAAGACCCCCGAGCGCACTATTCATCTTCAAGACATCGACCTTCAGCCTGACCTTTCTTATCGTGAGCATCCAGTTCCGGTTCTCGAGGCGACTGAGCGCAAGACCCGCAACAAGACCGTCAAATTTCTCAAAGTCCAGTGGTCACACCATTCCGATAAAGAGGCTACTTGGGAACGCGAGGATCACCTCCGTTCTGAATTTCCGGAGTTCTTTCAGGCGTAGATCTCGGGGCGAGATCTTTTTGTAGTGTGGGAGAGTTTGTAATGCCCCAAGTGTAAAACCTTCCCTATTTGGAACCTATCTCATGTGGGTCCACCTTGTCATTGATATGAGTATGTCATATTGCATGTATGATTTCATGTGTCACTTGTTTTCTTCCCTGTATGCATGCCTTATTGTTTCATGCACATCTTGTCCTTGTGATTGCATTGTGTTCATGTGTAGCCCTTGTGATTTCATGTGGAGTTGTGTGTGGTGATGTGGCTAGTAGACATAGCATAGGAGGTGGATTATCATTTTCTAAACCCCTTCCTCTCTTTATTTCTAATCCAAATTCTTCTTACTCCTAACCTGATTTAAAAATGTCCTAGGTTTGAGTTATATTGTGGGGATATTGGAGTGTTAGATTTGGTGTTTTAGTAAGTGTTCTAAAGGTGCAAATAAACCACAAAACAGAAAACTAAATTGTTGTTTTATATTTATTTAAGTTGCTCCATAAATTCCATTTGTATTTTATTTAAATAGGTTATTTATTTTCATGACCAGGGACATTTTTAGTTTGATTTTATCCACAACAGATAGCCCTGTGTCTATTTTTCTTTCTCTGGTTTTGTTTTAATAGGAATAAGTCCACACAGCCTTTTTCTCTATCTGTCGCCACTAGGTGGGACTCCTCCCACTAGTCGGCCCGTTTCCCTCTCTCGCGCGCGAGCCCAGGGCGCGTCCCTTCTTCCTCCTCGCTTTCCAGCACGGCACTGGGTCCCGCTCGTCAGCCTCCCAGGATCGTTGCCCTCTGCTTTCCACCGGAGAGCATCGCGCACATGGCTGCGCCACATCCCTCTCCCCCTCTTCGCCCTATTTAACCCCCTTGGCGTCCGTGCCTTGGCTAGGGTTCCCTCCTCCGCCGCCGCCACTTCCAATCGCATCTCCCTCCTCTCTCTGTCGTCGCCGCAAGGTAAGGGATCGGCTCCGCCATGGCCGAGCCGTGAAGGAGGTCGTCGCCGTCGCTGTGGTGCCCCTTCCTCCTCGTCGAAGGTCCCGGAAGCTTGCAGCCTCATCCAGGAGCTCGTTCCCATCGCTGGATCGGCCGCATCGTCTCTGCTTCCTCTTCTTCCCGACGGTGCATCTTCTCCGACGAGCACCTTCTCCGCGTGCTTCTTCCTACTACTTCCTCTACAGGCGCTTCCTCCTCGACCCGTACGTGAGGTAGTACTCCTCCTCCTTCCTCCCTGTCCCAGACCAAGAGTCGTGGCTTAGTGTCATCGCGTGCGTCTCCTCTGTCGCCGGAGCCGCCGCTCGTCGTGGATCCATCGTGGTAGGGCCTCTCGGGCAGTAGTCGCGGTAGAAATGGAACCGGGTTGCCCAAGCAACCTTCCATATAGCAGTCGTAGCCCAATTCGTAAAACAACGCCGGCGAGCACCTACCCTGTTCCGGCTGTCGTCGGGCAGTGCGATGCATGAAGGGGTTCCTCTTCAGAGTTACTGCCCCTTCTCTGTCAGATGTCGAAGCGTAGCGTAGTGGTAGTGGTGTTGTGTGCCTGGTGAGAGGGCATGGGTTCGAGTCCCCCCTCGGCACCTTTTGTTTTGAACTGTTTTGGCACTGTAGCCATAGGGGGACACCTTACCATGTTCGATCCCCTCTCTCTGTCGAATGCAGTGACAGTGGTGTGGTGGTTGGGCTCTGTGTGTAACCAGAGGCACTGGGGTTTGAATCCCAGGCCTGCCCTTTGTTTTTCTTTTTTTCTTTTATTTTTCCTTTGCTATTTACTTGCTACACCTTGTGCCTAAATAATAGTGCAAGGAAGGTGTGCATTTTATTTTATTTTCCTGTCTAGTACATGTAGTGATGATGGCAACATATGTGAGTGTGGTGTATGTGTGTATATGTGTGCATACATGGTGTTGTTGCATTGTGTGTGTATGTAGATGTATTTAGTAGAGTGGCATGTGTAGGTTGCTTTATACTTGTAGGTTTTCAAGCTTAGTGTTTTGTTATGTGGTTGCACCAGTGCTTCTTGTGTTATGCTTCATTTTCAGGTTTAGTGGAGTGAGTGTATGTGGGTAGTTGCCCATGTGTAGGAGTTTGACTTGTGCACATGTATTCTAATGGATAGTGAGCATGTGTAGACGGTGTGTATGTGATGGCACTGCCTCAAGTGGTGTGTGTGTTGCATCTGTGGGTGTGCACCATCACATGCCCATATGTGAGTGTGTGCAAACCCTCTTCAGAGTGTAGGTGTTGATATCATGTGCTTGATGCTTGTGTTGGAGTTCAGATGTGCCATGCACATAGACATGAGTTCTACCCCTCATGTAACCCCCTTGATGTTGTGATAATGTGAATATGCCTATGTAGGATTGATATAGTGAATAGCACATGTGATGATGCACTATTCACAATATATACGATTCTTAGTAGATTTTCCTTCCTTGTTTGAGGTCACTTGCTCCAAGTAAGTGCATACATATTGTATATGATTTCGGGGTAGAATCTCTCAAGGAATCCATTGGTGAACTTAGTTTTGCCATTGGAACACTTTATGGAGATGACATATTCAGATTTGTTCTAAGTTTAGTCCTTGTTTCCATGGAGTGAGATGACACTTAGGGCATGTTATCTTGTTGTGGCACTAGAGGGTGATCCCCTCTGTAGCTTGTTGGTGTCATTTCTCACTTAGGGCATCTAGTGTGCAAGTTGTGCCTAGACAAAGTAGGCATGTGGCTGAAATTCCAAATTAGTGAAAATCTGTGATTTTCACCAATACTGAGAATCTGTTTATATTTTCCTCTCTTGTTGATGAGGTTGTGCAGGTCAATGTGTTGTGATCTAGCCTTAGATTTCAACTGGAAAGTTGAAGCTGATATGTTTGTCTAGCTCCCTGTAAAATTTCATTCCATTTGGATTCCTGTAGATATTGTTTTGGCTGCTGTCAAAATGCTTCAGAGCATAGAGAGATAATGAGAATCTGGAATTTTCACAAAGTCCCTGAAATCTGATATTTTTGGGCAAGTTTGCGGCCTTGTAACTTTCTGTGTTTAATTCCTTTGTGTGTGATTCTTGCTGGTGCTTGTAGTAATCTTGGATAGGTACAACCACATATATTATTTGTCATATTTGGGTGGTTGTAGGTGCTTTGCATGTAGCTCACAAAGTGCTATGATGCAGTTTATGGCAGATTGTGTAGTTTTGTCATTTTGATGTTTGTGAGTGCTTAGTTGATGTTGTGGTGTTCTTCTTTGCTCCACCCCATCCATGTTGGTTTGTTTTATGTCTTGGCAACCTGGAAATACCAGAGTTGTTCCATTTGAGTGTGTGGTGATGAATTTGACACGTAGGGCTTCATATCTTGTCTCGTTGATTCCCGTTGATCCGTAGCTCCGATTGTAATGTTCTTTATATGCTTTTGCATCGTTTTCTCGAGATGCATCTGATCATGTAATTATCATGCATGTCAAAATAGCTTAGGATGCAGTTCTGTCCAGGAACATGTATTTACTCTTTATGCTCGTGCTAGTGGTAGAAATAGTGATGCATGCTCATATTCATCTCATGCATCATGTGTTTGTTGCATCTTGAGGTGTTGTTGTTCATTGGATGTTATTCTCATGTTGGGTAGCACCGGGATCGGAGAACGAGTACGTGGATTCGGGACAGTACGTGCAGGACGATCAAGAACCATTCCAAGCTCAGGATATCACAGGCAAGATGATATGACCTTGATTTCATCTCTAGACTTGTTATGCTAGATTACGTTTCCTTTGCCTTATGCTCGCTGCCTACCACTAAAGTAATTGCCTCCTGACATGACATGAAACCAAACACTTATCCCTTCCTAGCAAACTTGAATGGCTAAGTAGGCTTGCTCAGCTACTAATGTTAGCGTTGCTAGATGCAGGTGCTTTGTCTCATGTGATAACATGAGCTTGATATCATTATCATAATTTTGTTATTTAATTAATGCACCTATATACTTGGTAAATAACGGAAGGCCTAGCCTTTTGCCGGGTGTTTCGTTCCGTTATTGCTGCCATAGATACCGGCTACCGGTGTTTAATTCCATATTGATCGCTCCTAACACGTTCGGGGTTGTTATCGGGACCCCCTTGATAAATCGCGTAGTGTTAAGACTTGTTCGGCAGGACCCAACATTGGTGTTAATTTGCTAATCACTTAATAATAATCTGCATAGGGAATAGCTACCCCGAGGAATTTAATCAACAACCCGGGCCAGTGCTCCTCATGAGTGTTGGTCCAAACTGGGCAGACTATGGGGCCACCACAGGGCAACCTAAGGTTTGGTATACCTATAGTGTGAATCATCCGTCGTGTCCTGAGACTGAGATACGCGGCTCTTATCGGGGTCGTCGACACGACGGGAGGTCCTGCTAGTCTTGTCTTACCTTAGCGATATATCTTGCGTCTAGGAATCCTGGTGAAGCTTTGGTTCTCCCCAGAGTTGAGGTTTTCCTCTAAGGAATCCGACGAGATCACGAGTTTCGTGATAGAGGATTACTTTGCGACCTGTGTACGTTTGTGCTGGACTAGTTGGAGCACCCATGCAGGGTTTAATCTTTCAGAAAGTCGTGCCCGCGTTTATGTGGCAACTTGGAATATTTTGTTAACATCCGGTATTAGATAACTTAAATATAAGCTAATAAAATTGCCAACTGTGTGCGTAACCGTGACTGTCCCCTTCGAAGATCGTTCTTCGATCGGGAACACGGTGGGGTTATGATTGACGTAGGTAGGTGTTCAATCACTTAGTGATCATCTATTATCGACCGCTGGCATAGACCACCTTCATATATGTTCTACGTAAGTTAGCCACCATATCAAACTTAGGGTGCTGCAACCTAAATACTCCACCTATCCAACCTAATAACTTGACTAGTTCTGGCACCAAGGTCATAGATTGTTGAGTCCCCGTGGCTCACAGATTCCTTCACAACACCAATAGGTTCAGGTACCCCAGAGACAGGTGATCCCGACGGCACGCAGCTGGCGTGGCAGTATGATGAGGAGAACGACCACCTGTACGTGAACTATCCAGAAGATTGAGGTGTGGTCATGATCGTGGGCCATAATGCATGGTAGCATAGCCATTTCCCTTGTTTTGTAGTCCGTAGCGGAACTACTTTGATTGTATGCGTGATGTATTCTGATATATTTATGAGATGGCAATTAAATCCCTGATTGTCATTCTGTTGTTATTATGTATGTGCTATGATACCTTGTTTGCGAGACGCTTAGATGCGCTCCTTTCCAATTCGGGGCCTCGATCCCCAGATCGCAAAGGACCGCATCTTGGTCGTTACAAGAATAAAGTAATAGTTTATCGAAAACAGACTATGCATCAAATATAGGAGCTAACTACAACAGTAGCAAAATTCTAATGCAAGCATGCGGGAGAAAGAATAGGCGATATAGGAATGATCAAGGGGGGTTTGCTTACCTTGTTGCTCTGCGACAAAGGGCTGGTCGTCAGGAGGATAGTCGTACCCGGCAGCAGCATCAATCTCGGGGTCTACCGGTAAGAAGGAGGGGAAGAAACAATAAATATAAACACAGATGCAACACTAAGCATGACATGGCACAATGCAGGGCTAGGCATGCACTAACTCAGCATTAACGTTACAGACGGGTCAAGAAAATATCTCACGATATTTCCCTGGTCTTTGGCTACTGCCGGACAGGCGAAACAGACGGAAAAGTTTCACGTTCGCTATGTGATATGTCCATTTTGCATCATGCTTTTATGTTGATATTTATCGCTTTATGGGTTGTTATTACACTTCACGGTACAATACTTATGCCTTTTCTCTCTTATTTTATAAGGTTTACATGAAGAGGGAGAATGCTGGTAGCTGGAATTCTGGTCTGAAAAAGGAGCAAGTTTGAGATACCTATTCTGCGCAACTCCAAAAGCCGTGAAAATCAACAAGGAATTATTTTGGATTTTATAATAAATACTGGGCAGAAGAAGTACTGGAGGGGAGCCACCAGGAGGCCACAAGCCTGCCAGGCGCGGCCTACGCCCCTGGCCGCGCCTAGGTGGCTTGTGGGCCCCCTGTTGCCCCTCTAGCTCCCATCTTTTGCTATAAGGAGGGTTTCATTCTAGAAAAAATTAGGAGGAGGCTTTCGGGAGGAATCGCCGCCGCCACGAGGCGGAACTTGAGCAGAACCAATCTAGAGCTCCGGCACGGCCGTCCAGCCGGGGAAACTTCCCTCCCGGAGGGGGAAATCATCGCCATCATCATCACCAACACTCCTCTCATCGGGGGGGACTCATCTCCATCAACATCTTCATCAGCACCATCTCATCTCCAAACCCTAGTTCATCTCTTGTAACCAATCTTCGTCTCGCGACTCCGATTGGTACTTGTAAGGTTGCTAGTAGTGTTAATTACTCTTTGTAGTTGATGCTAGTTGGATTAGTCAGTGGAAGATCATATGTTCAGATCTCTAATGCTATTCAATACCTCTCTGGTCATGAACATAATTATGCTTTGTGAGTAGTCACTTTTGTTCCTCAGGACATGGGATAAGTCTTGCTATAAGTAGTCATGTGAATTTGGTATTCATTCGATATTTTGATGCGTTGTATGTCGTCTTTCCTCTAGTGGTGTTATGTGAACGTCTACTACATAACACTTCACTATTATTTGGGCCTAGAGGAAGGCATTGGGAAGTAATAAGTAGATGATGGGTTGCTAGAGTGACAGAAGCTTAAACCCTAGTTTATGCGTTGCTTCGTAAGGGGCTCATTTGGATCCACTAGTTTAATGCTATGGTTAGACTTTGTTTTAATTCTTCTTTCGTAGTTGCGGATGCTTGCGAGAGGGGTTAATCATAAGTGGGATGTTTGTCCAAGTAAGGGCAGCACCCAGGCACCGGTCCACCCACATATCAAACTATCAAAGTAGCGAACGCGAATCATATGAACATGATGAAAACTAGCTTGACAGAAATTCCCATGTGTCCTCGGGAGCGTTTCTCCTCTTATAAGAGTTTGTCCAGGCTTGTCCCTTGCTACAAAAGGGATTGGGCCACTTTGTTGCACCTTTGTTACTATTGTTACTTGCTACTTGCTACGAATCATCTTACCACACAACTATTTGTTACCGATAATTTCAGTGCTTGTAGAGAATACCTTGCTGAAAACCACTTGTCAGTTCCTTCTGCTCCTCGTTGGGTTCGATACTCTTACTTATCGAAAGGACTACGATAGATCCCCTACACTTGTGGGTCATCACTATGCTAGAGACGCGAGAAAAACGAACGGACAGTGCATCCGGGTTCGTTCGTTTCTGTGATCAACTTTCATATATAATTTTTTTCATGTGACTTACAATTTATTTTATATTAATCTTAAAGTTTTCTAGATTTTCTAGGATTACTAGTTTTAATTAAATTCAAAAATAATGTTGGGATACTTTTCTCATATGGGATTGTGCTAGCAAGTGTGTATGAAAGTGGGGGCCCAAGGTCCAGTCAGCAGTAGTTGACCAGTCAAGGTTGACTATTCAACAAGGTCAAAGGGGACCCATTTGACATTGTCACATGAGGCACTTAAATCAATTAACTTATTTAAGTAGGGTTGGGGCCACATGTCATTTCAGGTTTAACTAATTAATAAACAGTTTAAATTAAACTACTTAATCTTAAATACACTAATTATCTAATTAATTAATTAATTAAACTAATTAACCACTATCCAAATTGGTCAAGGCACTAGGCTCAAACGACGCTCGCCAGCGACCGTGGAGGCACGCGACGCGGTGGGCCGTATCAGCAAGGAGCAGCGGGAGGAGCAGGAAATACGGTGGGGGTGGCGAGCCCGAGCTCATAGAGAGCTCCTGCATGACGGCCGTGGCGATAAGGTGCACACGCAGTGGGGAGAGGGAGAGAGAGAAGGCCCGGGCCTCGAGCGTCGCTCACAGCGTGTCACACCCTGTTTTTCACCACAAGTATTTTATGTTGCAAAATCAGAGCTTGTTAAAACTTTTTTTTCAAATAATGTTGTGAGTGCAATGTAAGCCCTTGTATGAGTGAATGCTTGCTTGCTTGATGACTCAAACCCATGAAAAACTTATTATTTTGCTCTCTTCAAAAACCCTTTTTCCTTTATATCAAGATCACCTTCATCATGTTGGGATACACTACTAGCTCATGAAGCCAAGTGGCACTTCCAACCAAAGTTGGTGATCTGATCCAAGTATTATTTTCATTCATTAAAAACATTAATTGGTGATTTAAAATATTATTTTCCTATTTTATATTTATGTCTGTTTCTAAGGCCAGGAATGATATTCCCACAAGGAAAATTGCTTTCCTGCCTTAGAAAATTCTGAGTAAATTCATGGAAGCTCAGAAGGACATATATTTTCCATATATAAGATTTTCAACCCTATTTTATATTAATATTATTTGAGTAAAACCCTGAAAACCATTTCTGTCTGTTTTAGCTTTTTGAGATGTTTCCAAAGGTAATAATCTCAATAAATTCCCATAAAATTACAGGAGCCCTCCCAAGCCATATTAGGTGCTCACATAAAATCTCACCTTGATCCAAGGTGGGGAAGTGCACCAAATGAGCCCAAAACCCTCTCTGTCCAGAGAAGAGTAGGAACAACTCTACATTGCAAAGTTTCTCCAATGGAGCTGAAACTTTGCAGAGGTGTTTGACACCCCAAATGTGGGCTCCACACCAAAGATGAGATTTGTGAGACTCTGATTGGCCACACTTCCTTTGTAAAGGACAGAACTGGTCATTTTGGAGCATTTCCAAGTTTACAAAGCTAAACTTGTTCAATGGAGCTAAAATTTGGTGGAACCCCATGTTTTTACCCCAAGACCAAACTTGTTAAGTGTCAGTTCCACTGGTGGAGTGGAAGCACCCCAAATCACTGTCGAACACCTTCTGACAGGAAGGTAAAAACCCTCCTAGCCACTGTTTTACCCAATGGCAAAGCCCCAAACTTGGTGAGTTAGAGCCCCAGAACACCCTGAGCACTCAGTCAACCAGCCCCTCCCCAACTCCAAGCACAAGTGACAAGATCTTCAATTTGAGCCGCGGGCCAGGGCTGGCAACACTGGTGTTCCTTGCCTCCTTTGACCAGCTCGTGCTCCCACTAGCACACAACTGCTAGGCACACTCCCAGCAACACTCAGGACATGGTGGACACGTCCAAAGAGCCCCAGAGCGCACCAGCATGCCGTGGCATGCCAAAACCGTGCTCTGGACGCGCTACAGAGAACCTCCAGCAAGGGGACGTTGCCCCCGGCCAGTTCCAACCTCCCCAGTAGTGTCCAAACGACCCGAAGATATACCCAAGACTGCATTCGTGACCCGATACGGTCTATATGAATGCACTGTCATGTCCTTCGGTTTGACAAATGCCCCAGCTTACTTCATGTACCTCATGAACAAGGTCTTCATGGAATATTTGGACAAGTTTGTCGTCGTGTTCATCGATGACATATTAATCTTCTCCAAGTCCGAAGAAGAGCATGAGCAACACCTGAGGTTAGTTCTGGGAAAGCTTCGAGAGCACCAACTTCATGCCAAATTCAGCAAGTGTCAGTTCTGGCTGAACGAAGTTGGATTTCTGGGTCATACCCTGACGGCAAGCGGATTGGCCGTGGATCAGTCCAAGATTACTACAGTGACCAACTGGGAATCACCAAAGGACGTGAAGGATGTCAGGAGTTTCCTCGGGCTCGTGGGATACTACCGCAAGTTTGTAGAAGGATTCTCCAGCATCGCTCGACCTATGACTCGGCTCTTGAAGAAAGGCCAAAAGTTCGAGTGGACACCGGCGTGTGAAGCAAGTTTCCAGGAGTTGAAGAAGAGGCTAACTACCGCCCAGGTTTGGCTACCCCAGACATCAACAAGGAATTCGTGATATATTGTGATGCCTCTGGAACCGGGCTCGATGGAGTCCTGATGCAAGATGGCAGGGTCGTGGCGTACTTGTCATGGCAACTGCGACCGCATGAGGAGAACTACGCCACCCATGATCTTAAGCTAGCAGCCGTAGTGCATGCTCTGAAGACGTGGCGACATTACCTTCTGGGGAAGCGATGTGAGATATATACAGACCACAAAAGTCTGAAATATATCTTCACCCAAAGGGAGCTGAATATGAGGCAGCGGAGATGGCTTCAGTTAATCAAGGATTACGACCTCAACATTCTATATCATCCCAGCAAGGCGAACGTGGTAGCCGATGCCTTAAGCCGGAAGGCAGGCTCCTTGAACATCATGCTCAAGGAAAGGTTACCCGTCTTGTATGAAGAGATGGAGAGCTTCGGGCTTGAGATAGTCGAACCAGGATACCTGGCCAACCTCGAAGTCAAGCCTACTTTGGCAGACAACATCAAGGAAGCCCAGAAGGGACACAAGAGTATCGAAGGCCTCAAGAGGAAGGTGCGAGAAGGCAAAGCCCCAGGATTCTCGATTGATGAGCAAGGAGTATTGTGGTACGGGAAGCGCTTATGCGTACCTAACAAGGCCGAACTTAAGGACTTGATCCTGCAAGAGGCTCATGATACACCGTACTCTATCCATCCAGGTGGTACCAAGATGTACCAAGACCTCCGAGAACGATTCTGGTGGCATGGCATGAAGAGAGAAATTGGCTCCTATGTCGCTAAATGCGATGTATGCCAGCGAGTCAAGGCTGAACACCAGCGACCTGCTGGATTGCTGCAACCTCTTCAAGTGCCGGAATGGAAGTGGGATAAAGTCGGCATGGACTTCATCACCGGGTTGCCTCGGTCGAATAAGGGTCATAACTCCATTTGGGTCATAGTTGATCATTTGACGAAGGTGGCCCATTTCATCCCCGTTAACACCACCTACGATGGCAGCCAGCTGGCCAGTCTATACATTCATCGAGTGGTGAGTCTCCATGGAGTTCCCAAGGAGATCGTGTCCGATCGCGGCACGCAATTCACCTCAAGATTCTGGAAGAAGTTTCAAGAAGCTCTCGGAACCAAACTCTCCTTCAGTACGGCTTTCCACCCGCAAACGGGCGGACAGATCAAGAGGGTAAACCAGATACTTGAGGACATGCTCCGCGCCTGTGTTTTGGCTCTTGGTGCCAAGTGGGAAGATTGCCTGCCGTTTGCTGAGTTTTCTTACAACAACAGCTACCAGTCCAGTCTTCAGATGGCCCCATTCGAAGCGTTATATGGGCGGAAGTGCCGCACCCCGCTCAATTGGTCCAAAACCAGTGAAGGACTAGTTTTCGGACCAGAAGCACTACAGGAAGCAGGGAACAAGGTTCAGCTTGTCCGAGAGAACTTGAAGGCAGCTAAGTCAAGGCAGAAGAGCTATGCGGACCCTCGCCGCAGAGATGTGGAGTTTGTTCCCGGAGACCAGGTGTACTTGTGAGTCACGCCTCTCAAGGGGACCAAGCGTTTCCATGTCAAGGGTAAGCTAGCTCCAAGGTTCATTGGACCCTTCAAGATCACGGCAAGGCGCGGGGAAGTAGCTTATCAGTTGGAGCTACCTCCTGAGCTTTCGGGTTTGCACAACGTGTTTCACGTGTCACAGCTCTGGAAGTGTTTGCAAGTGCCGAACCGTCCAGATCTTTACAAGGACATTGATCATCAAGCTATTGACCTTCAACCGGACCTTACCTACCGCGAGAAACCGATCCACATTTTGAATGAAGCCGAACGTTGCACCAGAAGCCACACCATCAAGTTTTTCAAGGTTCAGTGGAGCAACCATACCGAAGCAGAAGCCACGTGGGAACGTGAAGACTATCTCCTATTAGAATTTCCCGAGCTATTTAACGCTTAGCTTAGGAATCTCGGGGACGAGATTCTTGTAAGAGGGATAGGTCTGTCACACCCTATTGTTCACCACAAGTATTTTATATTGCAAAATCAGAGCTTGTTAAAACTTTTTTTCAAATAGTGTTGTGAGTGCAATGTAAGTCCTTGTATGAGTGAATGCTTGCTTGCTTGATGACTCAAACCCATGAAAAACTTATTATTTTGCTCTCTTCAAAAACCCCTTTTCCTTTATATCAAGATCACCTTCATCATGTTGGGATACACTACTAGCTCATGAAGCCAAGTGGCACTTCCAACCAAAGTTGGTGATCTGATCCAAATATTATTATCATTCATTAAAAACATTAATTGGTGATTTAAAATATTATTTTCCTATTTTATATTTATGTCTGTTTCTAAGGCCAGGAATGATATTCCCACAAGGAAAATTGCTTTCCTGCCTTAGAAAATTATGAGTAAATTCATGGAAGCTCGGAAGGACATATATTTTCCATATATAAGATTTTCAACCCTATTTTATATTAATATTATTTGAGTAAAACCCTGAAAACCATTTCTGTCTATTTTAGCTTTTTGAGATGTTTCCAAAGGTAATAATCTCAATAAATTCCCATAAAATTACAGGAGCCCTCCCAAGCCATATTAGGTGCTCACATAAAATCTCACCTTGATCCAAGGTGGGGAAGTGCACCAAATGAGCCCAAAACCCTCTTTGTCCAGAGAATAGTTTGAACAACTCTACATTGCAAAGTTTCTCCAATGGAGCTGAAACTTTGCAGAGGTGTTTGACACCCCAAATGAGGACTCCACACCAAAGATAAGATTTGTGAGACTCTGATTGGCCAGAACACCCTGAGTTGGTGAGTTAGAGCCCCAGAACACCCTGAGCACTCAGTCAACCAGCCCCTCCCCAACTCCAAGCACAGGTGACAAGATCTTCAATTTGAGCCGCAGGCCAGGGCTGGCAACACTGGTGTTCCTTGCCTCCTTTGACTAGCTCGTGCTCCCACTAGCACACAACGGCTAGGCACACTCCCAGCAACACTCAGGACATGGAGGACACGTCCAAAGTGCCCCAGAGCGCGCTAGCATGTCGTGGCATGCCAAAACCGCGCTCTGGACGCGCTACAGAGAACCTCCAGCAAGGGGACGTCGCCCCCGGCCAGTTCCAACCTCCCCAGTAGTGTCCAAACGCTCCCCCGACAGCCACTCTGTGCAAAGCGACCATCAGGGGCCCCCTCTCCTCGCGCAAGAACTCAGGCGACGCGTGCCCGCGCACGCCCGACGCGGCCGAGCATGCACGGACACGGCGGCTCGACCCGACTCGCTCTCCCTCTGCGGCCGATGCACCAGAAGGTCCTAAACCACGTCTCGAACCCGTGGTTTCGCGACCAGCACCTCACCGTGCACGCACGCGCGCCACGGTGAGTCACCGGCGCGCCCGAGTCGGCTCACCGTCGATGGCCTATAAATAGGTCTCCCCAGCGCCCCAGCACCCCTAGGAAGCTTCAGCACAACCACTAGACTCCCCCTAGCCGCCCAATCGAGCTCGCAGAGCCCCGGTGCTCGAGATCGACGGAGGGCCCTCCGCCTCGGAGCTCCGGTCGATCTCCGGCTACACGCCGGCTCCTACGCCGCCCGACCTCCCATTGCACTTCCCTTGACGCCAGGATCATTTCCCCCAACTTCCCCGAGCGAATCCATGCCCCTAGCCACTAGCTCGACGCCATCCTGAAACCTTTCCGCCACGGTCACCTCGTCGCCGGCGACCCAGACCCCCTCCGGTGAAGTCCCAACCACGAGCAGGTAGGCGGAGGAACGAGGGACCCATTCCCGCTCCTAGATTGGCCTGAGGGCAACGGTAGCCTCGCCGGCGTCCGTCTCCACCTCTCTGGCTGGAGGTAGGAGAAGGACCCGACAGGTGGAGCCCACCTGTCGGTGTCCTGGGGCAGCCAGCGCGCGCAGCCGCTGACGCTGACCCCACGGGCCCACATGTCAGGTTTGAACCTGGCACGCGCGCGCCTGGTGGCCGGTCTTCTGGCTGGGCCGGCTGGGTCTCCCCTCCCCTGGCCTTTTCTTTTATTTTTAACCTGCTAGCTTAAATGATTTTTATAAAAATATTTAGCCAGTAGAAAAATATGATTCTTCCACCAACAATTTTCTAAAAATGTGTAGTAATTGATTCTCTAGAGTTTGACATTTTTTCAAAAACAGAATCTGTTTTGGTATAATAAAATGATATTAAAAGCATTTGTTTGCTCCTGTTTGCTTTTAAATAAATATGCTTAGCTAATAAAAACCATAGGAAACATTTTCCAAAATAATAAACTGAATTTATTCAAGCTTTGCAACATTTTTAAAAGCACCTTGTGATCTGTTTTGGTGTGAGCTATTATTTATTTATTCCTTTCTCGACGGTAGAGTTACCGAGTGACGGAGGATTCAGAGCGAAAGACCTCAAAGACCCCGGATACCTAGCTGACCAAGGCAAGCAGCCCATTGACCATGACTTGAGCACATACATTGATGCATGCTAGAATAGCAAGTACTTTTATGTTGCATGTGATCACAGTGTCGGTTCATCATTGGTGTGATGGTACTGAAGGCTTCATCGAAGCACTTGCATGATAGTGATGTTATACACATGGCTCCTCGGAGCACAAGCATGATGAGCTTGACCCTACCATCTATGAGGATCATGCTATTGTCATGTTGACTAGTAAAGTTATAAGATCATTGCATTGAGCTTGACCCTACCCCTTGAGGGTCATGTTAATACCATGTTGACAAGTAAAGTAAAAGCATTTTATCATGAGCATGATGATGAGTTAAATCAAAAAGTTTATGAAAATCCCGTCGGGTGCCACTAATGCCCGAGGGTGATGATGAGTTGGTGATCACTTTTGGTGAAGTGATGCACCGGTGTTTTTGTGTGAGTATGGTTTCAGAAATGGGATTAGATTTATGATGTGTCGACCGTCCCAACCTTACCAGTACGACCACGATACCCCTTTATGGGACGGGGCTTTGTTGATTACTCTGGTCGGTGCTAGCAAAGAGCCACATTACTAGTGGCGGGAGTGATTGTCGTCACTCTCGTGATGGGGTCGTGCCAGGTAGGACGACTATGCCATTATTATGAGTTCCAGGCACACCGTTGGTCCCTGCATGGTTGATACTATCCAGAGTCGGTGCTCGTAAGACGTACAACATGTGGGCTGGGTACCAATCGAGTGGACCTCTTTGTCTAGTATCGTTAGGGGAAAGATGATGATCGGGTACTTACCTCGGGTATATGTGATATACCGCGAGTCGTGGATGACACGGAAGTTTCCCGCATCTCGTGGGTCCAGCGTACTACCTCTGCAGAGTGTCAAACTATTCGAATAGCCGTGTCCACGGTCAAGGACATTTGGGTGGTGCTGCTTAAACTACGTCCAGCGTTTCCGCATAAACCAAGTGTGTGTGTGTGAGTTCGGTGAATGTTGTTAATAACCGGAGTTACTTGAGGAATTGATATGACCAAGTTCGGTGACTTGGCATATAGGGTGAACCCGGTGTGTTCAACCCTTGTCCGATATGTCGATATCTGTAACCTGTTCTTCAAGAGTAGTTCTTTAACTTGTTGCATATACCTGATCATTCCACCAAATTGCATTCCACCAAAGATACATGTTACTGTTATTCTTCTCCATCAATGTTCATATCATGGGCTGTTTGCGAGTACATTCAAAGTACTCATTGGCTTGCCACTGGTTATATTATTGACCAGACAAGGAAGGACCGGAGTTTGGCGACGAGTACGCCTTCAGAGACGAACCTGCGATCTAGGACGCTTCCAAGTCAGAATGTCTGTCGGTGTAGGCTTGATGGCATGGGCACCGCTTAGCCCTTACGAGTTTCCGCTACCCGATGTATCTGTTTAATTGGCTTTAGGCCTCGCTCTTGAACCCGACCTTCTGGTCGTTTGATGTAATAATTTCGGTACGTGGATCTAAGACTCTATTATTCAATATCTGTGTTCAGTGAACATTGATCCTTGGGGTCACTGGGCACGGCGAACTCGACTTGCTAGTCGGGGTCCCCACAGAACTGGTATCAGAGCCATCCTGACTATAGGAAGCCTTAGATAGCATGGACGTTAGCCGAGAACGTTAGAACGCCAGCCTTGCACAAAACTTTTACACACACAACCTTCTGACTTCTCTCCTATACCTTGTAGATGGTTGCCGTACCTGAGACGCTTCTGGAGACTGGCTTTCCACTACTCCTGGTGGATTGTCTCGAGAAGTGCCACGTACGTCGCACGCCCATCTTCCTCTACCACGAGCACTGGGTCAACGCCGACACTAAGGAATATCAGGTGGACGTGATAGTGAAGGCTAATGACTCCCCATCTAGTTGGTTCTTCGAAGGACCACAGATGGGAGAGCTGATGTTGGCAGTGGAGACGACCGCACGAGAGGCGCTCGTGCGTCTCCGCAGCATCCTCCCTGAGATGGCTAACGAGCCTATCACTCGTCACCTACCTTTCATTAAGGAAGGAGTGGATGGGAGTTGGACACTCACCCTAGCCACGGAGGATGGGATGCCATTAAGGTTTCAGACCTACTTCAGCCTCTCGTCGGACACCCTAACGCACTTCCTGGTTAAGGAATCAGCCAAGCTTCGCCAAGAGCTGCACCTAGTCAAGGGCCTGCTCCACATTGAAAAGATGAAGAATCGCAAGGTAAAGAAGGCAAGCGCACCTGAAGGAAGGACAGTTGTTGCTACTAGGGGTGGTGTGTTACCCATCCAGGCAATCCCTCTTCGGAGTTGCCGCCTGACAGCGGAAGAGTACACTGAGATCTTCGCCGCCTCGCCTAAGAGACGCCGTGATGTGCAGATTCTTTCTTCCACTCCTATAAAGGAAGAAGATGTTGATGGAGACGAAGACGAAGATGAGGATCATGTTGAACCCGCCTATGAGACCGAGCAGTCCGCCGCGTAGGATTTAGCGTAGGCAATTAGGAATACCCCGAGCATAGGGTATCCATGTATCCGTTTTTAGTTTACGTATGTGTGTATGATGTAAGTCACATATTGCCTTAGGCAGCCTGTAAGTGACTACATCACCTAGTTTTTATGAATGCAATTTCTGTTTGTCAAAAACTTTGGTTTTGAAAACCTTGCACTTGCACGCATTGGACCACCCTCTTACTAGGAACGAATCCTTGTATTTCCGAGCAAGGTGGCATTTTGACCTATCTGTTTCTATGACAGGATGGTGAACGCAACCCGCAACAGCACCTTCGGCAACCCCGGCGCCGGCTCCTCAGGAACGCCGCAGGGAACCGAAGGAGAAGCTCACGCTGGAGGTCAGCACGAGAACCCGATGTATCTGTTTAATTGGCTTTAGGCCTCGCTCTTGAACCCGACCTTCTGGTCGTTTGATGTAATAATTTCGGTACTTGGATGTAAGACTCTATTATTCAGTATCTGTGTTCAGTGAACATTGATCCTTGGGGTCACTGGGCACGGCGAACTCGACTTGCTAGTCAGGGTCCCCACACAGCGTTGACGGGGAGGGGTCTAGGAGGGTCGGTGCGGTCGATGCGACGCGCTCGTGGTTGGTGCCGGAGTGGGGCGACGCCGGCGAGGTGGCGCCGGTGGGGAGAGGCGTCGACAACGACGACAGCGAGCGGCATCGGGTGTGGGGGGAGGCTGCGACATGATGGAGCCGGCGGAGGAAGAGGGCAAGGAGGCCGGTGGCGTCATTGTGCTCCGGTGGGGCGACACCGGCGGTGATGGTGGCTAGCAGGAGCGGCGGGCAAGCTCGTCAAGACGAGTTGTACGAGAGGGGCAGTCGGCAGGGGACAGCGTGGCGGGGAGGCCCGACCGTGTAGGGGAGACGGTGGGGCATCGCCGACCGTCGCCTGATACGTCCCAAACGTATCTATAATTTCTGCTTGTTCCATGATCTTCTGGATGACATTGTTATATGTTTTGCTACACTTTTATATCATTTTACACATATTTGGGCTAACCTACTAACTCAGTGCACCCAGTGCCAGTTTCTGTCTGCTGATATCTATTTTGCACGGGCTTTTACCCAATTTTCCGAAGCCCGAAAAATTCCAGAAAAAATATATAAAAAATCAGCGAAACAGACGCTTTCGGATCATCAGAGATGGGCCAGAGGGGGGCCAGGGGTCTCCCAGGCGGCCTGCTGGCGTGGCCAGGCCCTAGGCCACGCCAAGAGGTCGCCTGGGTGGGTCCCACCTCCTTCGGTGCCCTCCTTTGGCCTATATTTAGAGTCCCGAGAGGAAACCCTTACAGACTTTCTAGAATCGCGAATTTCTCCATTGTTCCGCCGCCGCAGCGCTTCCGAGATCGGGAGCGTCAGGAGACCACTTTCCGGCACCCTGCCTGAGGGAGGATTGACTTCCGGGAGCTTCTCCACCGCCATGGACGCTTCCCGGACGTGCCGTGAGTAGTCCTCCTTGGACCATGAGTCCATGACCAGTAGCTATTTGATGTCTTCTCTCCAATCTTGTGCTTCAATGGTTAGTCCTTGTGAGCTGCCCTACATGATCAAGGCATCTATGTGATTCTCTTGCTTTTTCTATGCTCGTTTTGTTGGGATCCGATGGATTACGATATTATGTTCAAATTGTTATGAGTTATATATTTGATTATCCTTTTATATTATGTTCCTTAGCGATTCATGCATGTTCTCCGTTGCTATTTATTGCTTTGGCCGAGTAGTAGATTGTAACTCCAAGAGAGAGCGTTATGCATGATTGTGGGTTCATGCCCCTCGATGTCTAGCTTGAGTGAAAGAAACATGAGACTAGGGGATGTGCTTGTTGCCACCAGGGAGAAAACAACGGTGCTTGTGACCACGGTTGCAAGGATTGTTTACCTTAGCATAGTTCGTTAATGCAGTTGTCCGTTGCTTTGAGTTTACACTTTGGGTGGGGCTCGCAACTTAATACCGGCGAGATGTTCTAGATAGATATCTCATGGTGGATGATTAGTAAGTAGATGTTGATGAATAAACGGTCTACTTATCTTGGCGTACTGCCCATTAGTATTGAACCTCTAACTATCAAGTAGCATAATTAGCATTGCGGTGCGATCATAATTCTGTCAATTGCCCAACTGCGATTTGTTTACCCGAGCATAGTTGTTTATCGTCTTTTGGGAGAGAGACATCACTAGTGAACATCATGTGACTCCGGTCCATATCACCATCATTGTTTACACCTCCATCATTTACCGCTTTGATTTACTTTTCCGTCGCAATCACTATTACTTTCCCGCTTGTGTTTTGATCCTTTGCAAACTACAAGGAAGGAGAGATTGACAACCTCTCTGTACTCGTTGGGAGCAAATTTATTTGTTGTGTGTGCAGGTCCACGTCTTCTGCTAGCGCCAGGGTGGAAGACACCTACTTGTTGAGCCTAGGCGTCCTCTTGGTTCGATAAACATTACAGTCTCCATGTAAGAGGAATCTGTTGCTGACTACATCTCCACCTTCCACTTGGGGTAACCAACGAGGGGCGAGAAGTATATCCATCAACTCATCATCATCGCCGGAGCAGTGTGTGTGTGTGTGGGGGGGGGCTCGGGTTGAAGGAGGGGAGGGTGCATGGGCGCCGCCGTCGGGGTGCATCCCCGATCCAGTCTGGACGGGCACGAAGGGAGATAAAAAGAGGTGGGTACAAGTGGGGGAGGGAGTGAGTGTTCTAGGGTTCCCCGGGGGTGGGGGGTATAAGCGCCGGCTGGGCCGGTTGTCCTAGGGGGCCGAGGCCCCGTTGGGCCCGGGGGCATTTGTTTCCCTTATATTTAAATCTTTTCTTTTTAAAAGTTTCTGTTTTTATCTAACTTAGCAACAAATATTTTTGTAAAATAAATGGCGTGGCCCAAAATAATTATAATGCACACTATGATCTGCCCTCGGCTCTAATTGTATTAGGGAATTAAAAACACTTTATAAAAATGTTGGTTCACCACCATTATTAGTTATGGATTAATTGCAACATTATGAACACTTCTGTTTTTATGTTTGAAGAAATAATAAATTGACTTTAATTTAAATTTAAATTTTGACTTTGATTTCTAACAAGTAGAAATTTAGCTTAGTTCACTTGATGACGTGGCACCATTAGTGTGTGGTTACTATAGCTTAACTACCGGGGCGCCACAGTTGATGATGATGAAGCCCCCTCTCCGGAGCTCCGAACGAACTCCATATTAGCCCTTCCGAGGAAGAACAACAGGTGGCGACGGTTCTGTCTCGTAAAACACGATGAAAATTTCTCTCTGATTTATTTCTCCACAAAATGGAACTTATAGCGTTGGAATTAGGTGAGTCGGAGTCCCGAGGGACCCACAAGCTCGGTGGGCGCGCCCACCAGGCTTGTGGCTCCTAGACGTTCTCTTTGATAGATCTTGACGTCAGTATTATTTTATTAATTCCAAAAATATTCTCCATAAAATTTCATCTCAATGTGAGAACTTCTATTTCTGCACTAAAACAACACCATGGTAGTTCTACTGAAAACGACGTTAGTCATGATTAGTTTCATTCAAATCATGCAAATTAGAGTTCAAAAGAAGAGCAACGGTGTTTGGAAAAGTAGATGCGTTTGGACGTATCAACGACGCTGGAGTGGGTTTCTTGAGCAACGAGCCTGCTTAATGACGACATACAGACGAACAGGCATTGAACGGGCATGGTAGATATGTGTCCTGTCCCGTCCGGTAACACATCGCCGGCATTGAACACACGCACCCATCAGAGACGCGACGTAGGCGGCATCCCCGACAGACGCGTCGCTTCAATGGCAGAGCCGACAAGAGGTCGCATTCACTCAGAGTCGGCTTCAATGTGAAGCGGCGCGCTCTACAGCGACATGAATGCCGCTAGTTGGTGCTGGACGGGAACACCCGTCGGCGGTGCTCTCGGCAGGCGCGTCGCTTTAGTGACACAGCCGACAGAAGGCCCCATGCGCTCAGAGCTGGCTTCAATGTGAAGCTGCGTGCTCTACAACGACATGAATGCGGGCAGCTGACGTCGGACGGAGACACGCGTGGACGAAGGAGACAAGGAGGAGGTGTAGGGTGATCAGATGCGAGCTTAGTGTTGTCCAAACATCCACAAAATCACTCACATTTATTTTCGGGGAAACGTTTCCCTTCGGCGCGCCGGCGGAACCGACGCGTCGGTCGCTCGCTCTCTCGCGCGGGCCATGCAACATTTTTCGCGCACGCGCGCTTCGCTGGTCAGTGCATGCAACTTTTATTCCGTGTAAATTTGCTGCAACTAGTGTTTAAATTTGCTACTACCGTTTTTCATTTGTTACATCTGTCCACCAAAAAAGTTGTATTCACGTTTGGTTGCAACTTGACTTCGCTGGTTTTTTCGCTATAATTGGTGTTTTTTTACTTTTGCTACAACCGTGTTAATTTTTCTACAACCGACATCATTTTGTGGTGCAACCGTTCGCTAAAAAAAGTTGCATACACGTTCATGTAGATATTTGCTACAACCGGCGTTTGACTTTTGCTATCACGCATCTTCAGCTTCGTTTTTTGCTACGATCACCTAGATATTTTTTTGCTACAATTTTTTTTGTTGCAACCGTTGACGAAATTGCTGCATCGGGAACGAAAATTGCTGCATCGAGAAAAATTACTGCATGAAGATCTAACGGCGCGGTCAACATACAGCTGGCAGACCGGACGACCCGCGCGTGACCGGCCGAACGATTCGGTCGGCGCGTCTGCGTAGAGCATTTTTTGGTTTAAAAGAGGAAACACATTCGAACCGCCCTACAAATCAATACAACTCCGTGTAGGATGACTTCCGCCGTCTAAGCATCTCTAGTGGAACGTGTAAATTTGGACGTGTATATCTTCATATACACGTCCATATACACCTTGCTAAATTTTACACCTCCCAGTTTTTCAGTGGAACGTGTATACAGGACGTGGAAATCAGGACGTGTATATTCCAACGGCTATATTTTCAAACGGCTATATTTCCAACGGCTATATTTTCAACGGCCATATTTCTGGTCTATATAAACCGCCCCAATCACCTCTCTTCCAACATTTCTAGTTGTGCCTCATCTTCTCACTTCTAGATTTCTCTATCGTCTCTCACACAACACTGGGGATGGAAAAATTGCCCCAAAAAATGGCATGGCATGTTTAGAGGTCATGTGAACGAGCCCACTATGATCTTGGAAGAGTTGCTTCACAAGATCTTGGAAGCAGTTGCTTCACAAGGTCATGTGAACGAGCCTACAATATTGCCAGTGATTGATTCCCCCCATAATTCACTCCTATTGCATTCTTGAAGCAGCAGCAGCAGCAGCAGCAGCGCCCCGGCTAAAGCACCCAAACAGGTTCAGCAGCAGCAGCGGGTTCAGCAGTAGCAGGAGCGGGTTCAGCAGCAGCAGCAGCGCCCCAGCCGCCCCCGCCGCCGCGCGCCGCGCGCCCCAGCCCCAGCCGCCCCCGCCGCCGCGCGCCCCAGACCTCTCTGGAATGGAAAATAGAAGGGAGGGAGAGAGCTTACCAGAGGGGAGTGGTCGCCGGCGAGCTTCGATGGCCTCTGGACGGAGGCGGGAGCAGCTCGTTTCCCTTTCCACGAGCGTGGCCGAGCCGTGTGTATTTGCACGAGAAGTAGCGTCGTGGATGGACGTGTAAAACTTTCACGTCCATATACACGATCCACTGAGAAGTGTTTTTCAGTTTTCATGATATATATTTACCATCCACCTCCATATACTCCCTCCACTATCCACTAGAGCTCTGAGCGGGTCACTCGATGCCGTGAGCAACCAGACGTGCATCCCCTGGGAATCACACACGCCATAGTGCACTCGCAAAGCGCTAACACGCGGCTGCTCCCACCCGCGGCACGACCCGCCTCGGAATTCGGGACACAAGCCCGCGGCTTCCCTCCTACGCCACCGCCCACTCCCAACGAATAACTGCGCCCAGGCCCGTCCCCATCCCCCTCCGTTCCAAACCCCAACAGACACCCTCGCTCTCTCACACTCGCCCGTGAACCCTCTCCCTCCTCTCGCTCCTCTCCCTGAACCTTCTTCGAGAAGCCAGGCCCTCTCTCTCTCTCGGGACTCAGCTCCACTCCACTGCCGCGGCGGCATGGGGGGAGGTGCTATGGAGGTGGACCTGACCCACGGCGCGGTGGCGGCGATGTCGCGGCTGCAGCGAGGGCTGCGGCCGGTGCTGCAGGTGGTGGGCGCCCCCGCCCGCCGCGGCGCCACGGACCGGTACCGCTTCCTGCTCTCCGACGGCGTGCACTCCCAGGAGGGGATCCTCGTCCCCTCCCTCGACAGCCTCGTAAGGACCGGCCGCCTCCGCGACGGCACCGTCATACGCGTCCTCGACTACGTCTGCAACCGAAGGTGACGGCCAATCGCTCATTCGCCCTCTCACCCAACCCCCCGCGATCTACATTGGTTGTTCTACTAGACGGATTAGGGTTTTGATGTGCTTCTTGTGTGCTAATAAATGGGGTGGGGGTGGGGGTGGGGATGCTAGGGTTCTGCACGGTTTCCTATGCTAATTTCCCCCACCCGGTGACCGTGCAGGCAGTATCCCGCGAGATCTATGGCTATACTTTTGTGGCTGGTGCATGCAAGCGCTCCGCGGGCTTGTAGTTGATTCCTTGCATTACATGCTAATAATGCGCATTTGTGAGTGCTGCTTTTGCTGTGTTGTGTACATGACCGAACTTTTTTACATTTTACTAGTACAGTAAGTTGCAACGGAGTTATGTAGTCAATCTACGGCGCCGATGGGTAGCTGTCTAGCCTAGCTGGTTCATTTGGTACAGAACTAGAAGACTGACTTGTGCATTTGTGCTGTCGCCTTGAGATCTAGCCTTGTCTATTTATATAGAAACAAAGATTTATATTTGGAGTTCATAACAGTTATTTTGATGTACTACGTTAGAGCACACAAACCCTCCATTATCAGATAGATGTTTTTGCTGCACGCAAGGCCCACCTGACAGCACTAGTTTATTGGCTAGATAGGACTTCCATTTTCCTGATCTTAGGCTTCTGCCTGTACGTGTTACCTTTTGTTTGTGTGGTTTAATGTCCGCGCCACCCTTCGTGTTTGTTTAGCTTCATACCATTTTGGAGATTTTTTTCCAATATAAATGACACGCCTGCCTTATGGTTCGAGAATGGCTCGTGTGACAATGTGAATATTAGAATTTGCATCATAGATGTCCGCACCTCTCCTCGGCCTCCTTCCGCTCGCCAGATTCAGATCCACGCCCACCTCTGCATCCTCGCAGTCGGCGCATGCCAACCACAACCACCCACTCATTCAGCCCTCGGTACGCTCCCGTGTGCACACGACACCTTCTTCTTCACCCCCAGTCCTCCTCGATCTCGCTCCGGCCTCTGCTCGCGCTCCTGTGCACGTTCTGGGCAAGCTCGGACTCTGGTCGCACCCGACACACCCCCGTGCGCGTTCCGCACGACCTTGGCTCGTGCGAGCCATCCTTGACCCCTAGCCACCAGGCCCGTCCCTGCCTCACCCCCCGCCGCTGCTAGCTGATTGGGAAAGGCCGGGGATTGGGAGAAATCCATGATCGGCTAGATGCTGCTAACTGACAGCGGCGACGCTTCACGTCGTTTCCATATTGATGGCGCTGTTTGATCCTCGGCCTGACGGTGACTAGGTGAACTCTGGGAGAAATCCATGATTGGATCTTGTATTTGATTGACCACGGCATCGCTCCCTTGTGTCGTAAACCTCCTTGGAGGCGTGGTCTGGAGTGCACCTATTCTCGTCTTACCTCCGCTTCTTCTTCTTCGACTGCTCCACAAACCGCCCTCGTTTGCTTCACTTTCCACCGCTTCTCATGATGCCTTCTCAAGACCCTCTCATGGTTGCCGTTCTGTTGCGGCGAGCTTTGTGCTCTCGGTGTTCTTTCGGTTCATCTTTGCTCAAAGATGGTGCAAGATGCCTCACTTGGCTTTTGCGAAGTACTTGGTATTGTGATCTCTAGATGACACCCCACAACTACTTGTGTCTCTTGTGGTGATATGGTCCTATGTCTGCTATCTAGGTTTGGGGCCTTTTCCTTTCTTTTACCCATGTTACCTGTATGGTTTTTGGTCCGGTTTTCCTCATAAACCGGTCAACTTGTTAAGGTTTTCGATCTGATTTTCCTTATAAACTGGATCACTATCCTGGCATACTGGCCACTTTGAAATATATTCAGGTAGTCTTCCCCCGGTGACCATTTCAAAAAAAAAAAGTACTAGCATGTATATGCTATTACAATATTACATTATTACTAGTGTATTGACTACAAAAAGCAATTAAAGTGCCTATTGGAGACCATGCGGCCATGCCAATCTGATTCCTCTTATGTATGTATTACTCATATATTGCATCCTTATACAGAATCTGTTCCGTATTATGTAGACTATAGACTTCTTAAACAGTATGTATCCACCACAATATAAACTATGGAGTTCTTAAACAATTTGTATCCACCACTATAGTTGTTTAACATAATGCCCTCCACCACTCCAACAGTTATATCATCAAACTAACCTCCAGATTCATTTCTTTCTCCTCATTCACGTGGGAACTTGCCTTTTGATTGTTACCAAGGACTGTTAGTTGTCACCGAGTGGATTTATATGAGTTTCTTCATCTAGTTATTGTGGCACCTCTAATATTACATGTTGTTTTGATTTGTTGAGAATAATAGATGTATATACACATGTATAACAACACTTGTGTGGCAAGGCTCCCTGGCGTGGAAGAGAAGTTTTGAGGCTAGAGAACTTCTGTTTATTTCATTGCTTGATTTTGGTGGAGTGCATGGGGTCCCTTCTATAGGGAGAGAAGACTTGACTTGACCACCACAAGCAGTGTCTCTACTTTCCTAACAAACTCTTATTTCTCCTTTTTATTACTAAAACATATATCTTTTACTATTGTGTTGACTCTATCTTTAGTATCTTCTTTAATTCTGCTGGTTTCTGACTAAGACATGTGTTACATACCAATTGCATTGAATGTGCATACTTTTAGGCCATAACATTACAACCCTTTCTGGTAGACAGCTGGCATCCGAGGTTTCATTTCTAGAATCCACCTTGTTGAGGGGGAGTGAAGTACGCATCTATTGCCGATGATCGAATGATGTCCATCCCCAGGAGCCTGAACCTGAATGGACCATTCTTGTAGAAGAGCCTGCCCAGGCCCTCACTGGTCATGCCAGGATAAAGTGCCACACTGAGGAGAGAGTGGCATTCTCAAAGTGACAACTGAAGCGGTTGACAAAACTCTTACCAAATCATGTTCAAACTCCCTAATACATTGGAAGTGGTTCCAGACTTCTAGGTCTTCATGGCCTTTGAAGGTTGGAAGCCCTAGGCGGCGAAGTCATGAAGCCCATCATATCATGGCGCTCACTAACTGAGCATCGTAAACCCTGTTGCTAACCATCTGATACCAAATGTTAACCTTGATCCAACAAGATACTTAGGGTAGGATAATGGTTTGAAGAACAGGGATGTCACCTGGCCTCCACAATCTGGTGACAGGGCTTGTCCTGTTGTGGAAGAGAGGCTCTGGGCTTAGGAAACTTCTCTTCATTTCATTTTATCTTACCAGAGTATAAGGGTCCCTTTTATATGGTAGAGCTACTTATATATGCCTTGTCCATTGACAATTCTATAATATTTCTGACGTATATCGGGCTTTTGTTTCAGGGTCATCATTGTTATCCAACTTGAAGTAGTGCAAACTGAGTGCACACTGATAGGGAGTCCTTCAAGTTATCAGGTCAATGCTGCTGAACCAAATACCAGGTCCTGTTCTGGTAGCCTGGGCATCCATGGGTCAAGGGCTGAGCATGGTGTTAATGAAATGGCATTTTCTCCTGATCAAGGTCTGTTGCGCTCTTCTATTGCCGCAAGGGAAGAAAATGCTGTGAACAATCTGCCGTTCAGTGGACTTCATGGTTCAGTGCTAAAGCAAGACACAATAAATGCCAAGATGCAGCAGCTTTCACTGAACTCTCATCAAGGCAAAATGCCTGCAGTTTGTCCCACTTGTCAGGGCTTTGACCCACACCCTACAGAGTTTTCGTGCCAGCAGCCACCTCCAGTATATGTGAATAGAGGATCTGTTGCTAACAATGGCACTCCTGTCACCCCTTTTGCTTTCTTGAACCCATACCAAGGTAGATGGACAATCAAGGGCAGGGTCACTGCAAAGACTAATCACTTGCACGGGAAAGCCTTATCATTTGACCTCCTTGATGCACGGGGTGGAGAAATTCGTGCAACATGCTTTGGTTCGATGGTTGCTCAATTCTCTGACCAGCTTGTTGTTGGAAATGTGTACTTCATATCTGGAGGGTTGTTGAAACGAGTGCAGAAGTTGGTTAGCTGTTTAAACAGTGCGTACGAACTGATTTTGGATAGTTCAACATCTATAGAAATTTGTTGCAGTGACGACAGCGGCATCCCTTGGCAGCAATATAATTTCCAACAGATCAGTGAAATACTAGTAAATATGGACAAGGGAGCTATGGTTGATTTGCTTGGGATTGTTACATCAGTTAGCCCTTCTGTTATAATAACGCGGAAGGGTGGTGTGGAAACCCAGAAAAGAACCCTTCAACTGAAGGTCATGTCTGGTTGTAGTGTGGAAATTACCTTATGGGGAAATGTCTGTAATGCCGAAGGTCAGCTGCTGCACTCGATGTGCATTTCTGGTTCTAATCCTATACTTGCCTTGAAAGGTGGCCGCATCTGTGAATTCAACGGCAAATCTGTGGGCACAATCAGCTCAACCCTGTTAAAAATAAATCCAGACTTGCCTGATGCAGAAAAACTGATGCAGTGGTACATAAATGAAGGAAAATTAGCAGTTTGCACTTCTTTATCTCAGGAAACCTCAAGCATGGGCAAGATGTATTTCCGAAAAACAGTTGCGCAGATCAAGGACGAGAACTTGGGGCGATCAGATCAGCCAGATTGGGTCACTGTTGAAGCTACAATTTCACACATCAGCACCGAGAAAATTTCTTATCCAGCTTGCACGACGGAGGTTAATGGTAAGCGCTGCAACAAAAAGGTAACAAACAATGGTGATGGAATGTGGCATTGTCACAAATGCCAGCAGAGCTCTCAAAATTGTGAGTATCGGTACTTGTTTCAGTGCAAGATCCAGGATCACACTGGGACTACCAATGCTACTGCGTTCCAAGAAGCTGGCCAGGAAATAATTGGCCTCTCAGCGGAAGAGCTGTTCATGATAAAAAATGTAGATCTAGATGACGCACGATTCGGAGGAATAATACATGGGGCCTGTTACCAGCAATATCTGTTGAAGCTGAAAGTCTTGGAAGAAACCTTTAGTGGCGAGGCGCGTGTCAAAATCAGCATTGTGAAAGCTGAAAGATTGGACCACACATCAAACAAGAGTCGTGTTTTTGACCTTGGAAGCTCGGCCCCTGTTGTGAATGGTGTTGCTACTGCTACAACCGCTGGTTTCACCATCTCAGAAGCCGGACAGCAAGCTAAGGTATCTGGCAGGATGCCTAATGCACCATCAGCAGCACGTTATGTGCAGGCCTGCAGTTGTGGTTCCACTGGGCACAACGTGCAGAACTGCCCTGCAGCCATGGATATCCAGCTACCAGCAACAGGTTGGGACTTCACGCCATATGACTCTTCTGCATCCAAAGCTCACCTGGGCACTGGACCAAAGACTGTCCAGGTCAGGCTAGTTCATATGTCTCTTCTGCATCTGAAGCTTGCCCGTGCAGCAAATGCAATCAGCCTGGGCACTGGACCAGAGACTGTCCAGGTCAGGCTAATTCATATGTCTCTTCTGCATCTGAAGCTCGCCCGTGCAGCAAATGCAATCAGCATGGGCACTGGGCAATAGACTGTCCAGGGCAGCCTAGTTTATACGGCTCTTCTGCATCCGAAACTTACCAGTGTTACAAATGCAGTCAGCGTGGGCACTGGGCCAAAGACTGTCCAGGGCAGCCTAGTTCATACGGCTCTTCTGCATCCGAAACTCGCCAGTGCTACAAATGCAATCAGCATGGGCACTGGGCTAGAGGCTGTCCAAAGCAGGCCGTCTCCTACGGCTCTTCTGCTGGAAACGCCAATGGCGGCCTTGGTTTCTGCTTCAGAAGTGATCAGTTTGGGCACTATCCTAGTAACTGCCCAGCCCCCTACTCTTTGGCAGGTGGTACCGGCAGCTCGGGTGGTCTGGGCTTAAAAAATAATCAGCCTGTGCATCTCGCCGGACTGTCCGGCTCAGGCTAGTGCCCCTCGAGCAACAGGCTTCTGGGAACGGTGCTGCGCCGCATCGGGGGGGATGCCTATGTTGGTAATGTCTGAAGTACTCTGTCGATCATATAGCATCTTGATTGGGCTTTAGTTGCGCGTTTTGTACAGTTTGTCGAATGTACCTGCCCTGTGTGTGTTCGCTACCGTTGTTCACTTGCTAGTCGCTATCTATGTATCTATGGACCTTGTATTAGCACTTTATTAACCTTTATGTGATAAGCTTAACAAAATCAAAATCAAAAAATTGTATCTATACTATTATTAAACAATCGAATAAGAATTACACTACAGACACCCCATCAAACGCCTCACAAAAAAAACAACCAATCAGCATCCCACGATTAATCCCACATATCTTAATCTAACAGCCCTTGTTAATCCATCGTCTGCTGGGTGTACTTAGCAATTACAATTGGCTGAACATACTCTATCAACGGAACTTTCTGCGTCCAACTCCCTCTCCCCGTCCGCCGCCTCCTCACCCCGATCTGGAACTGCTCCCGCAAGCCCTCGCCCCGCTCACCCCGATCGCCCGCCGCTCCTACTCGCCCCCGCGCGCTGCTCCCGCTCGCCAAGCTGCCGCGACCCCGCTCCCCGCCCTCGAGCCGCCCTCCTCTCCCGACCCGCCGCCGCGACCCTTCTCTCCCGTCGTCGAGTACCGCCACCGTTGGCCCCGCGCCACCGCCGCCCTCCTCTCCCGCCCTGCCATCGCCGCCCTCCGCTTCCGCTCGTCCCGCGCCGCTACCCGCGCCCTGCCGCGCCCCGCTGCGCTCGCTCCACGCCGCACCCCGCTCTCCCCACCCCGCGCCGCGCCCCGCTTGGCCGCCGCCCCCCGTGCCGCGTCACCGCCGCCCTCCTCTCAGCGCCGATCCCGCTCGCCCCGCGTCGCACCCCGCTCTTCCCGCGCCGTGCCGCCCCCGCTGCGCTCTCCCCGCGCCGCGCCCCGCTTGGCCGCCGCCGCCCCCGTGCCGCTCCCCGCTCGGCCATCCAGGCCGCCGCATCGCTCCCCCCGCCGCGCCTGCCGCTCGCCCCGCCGCTCGCGACGCGCTCGCCCGGCCGGCGAGCGAGCCGCCACGCCGCGCCGCTCGCCGCGCTCGCCCCGCCGCTCGCCTCGCTCGCCGGCCGGGCCGCGCTCACCCCGCCTCCCCCCGCTCGCGCTGCAGGACGCCGCGCCGCCTCCCCCGCTCGCCCCGCTCGCCACGTGCCGCGCTCGCCCCGCCTCCCCCCGCTCGCGCCGCAGGACGCCATCCGCCTCCCCCGCTCGCCACGTCCCTGTCCAGGAAGAAGCCCATCGGCGCGAGTTACGGGTCCGTCCCAGATCCTGCTCCTCCTCCGCCTCGCTTCCCACAACAGTTCATCTTTACAGTTTGTATCTTTGTAGCCGCATGAATTATTCAAGTTGATTCGCTGAACTCACTCATGTTGATAGAGCTAGAAGGTTTGTGGGTGAAGATGGGCCAGTATTTGTTCACCAGAGCGGACGTGCTTCCCGAGCCGTGCATAGAGGTCCTGAAGTAATTGTAGGACTCGCTTCCTCCACGCCCTCTTGAAGAGGTATGCATTTCCTCTTCATTAGTTACTCTCAAGAAAGAAAGAAAAAAGAGGTATGCATTTCCTCTTCATTAGTAAATGGTACCATAAGTAACTGTACTTCTATTCATTTGTGACCAATCAAACTGGCATCACCAGATAGCATAACTGTAATGCATTTTATCTTAGTCTTGGTTTTTGTCTGTCGTGTGCAGGTTCGTGGAACCATAGAAAAAGAACTTGGTAAACCCATGAGTGAACTCTTTGCTACTTTTGACCTTGACCCTCTTGCAACCGCATCAGTAAGTTCCATGCCTCCCAAATGAACTATACTTTCACTGGTGTAAATTCGTAATATGCTCAAGTGAATGAACACTTCTTGACAGATAGCACAGGTTCATCGTGCAACTCTGGAAGATGGATGTGAAAGTTCAGCATGATGGTATCAAAGAGATCATATTAGAGGTTCTTTTCTTTTATGTGAATAGCGTTTTGTAAGATAAGTAGGATTGCTATTGCAACTTTTCATCTGTGGTCAGGATTTGAAGAATGCAAAATCATTGATCGAATGGATTGCATGGGCAGAACCTCAATATGACTTCAACCCAATGATTGATGAATGGTGCAAGGAGGCACCCAAGGAACTTGATTTCAATCATGAAGCAGGTACTTCTCCTTGCTCAGATTCTTAGGTATAGTCATTCATAAAGAGGTCATCATGATGATGTAAGGTGCAAAATCTACTTTCAGAGAACACTAGGACCGTCTCGAAGAATCTTAGTTGGAAAACTGAAGGTGGGAGTGGCAGTGTTTCCAGTGATGTTGATGTACTGATACCAGAAATTATTCAGGTATTAATTGGCAGCCTAAACTTTATTCTGTTTGTCTTGCATTAGTGTTTGCAAATCACGTGAACCGGGACCATCATCTGACCCATTCTTTTCTGTATCAGTCTACTGAAAAGATTCTGATTCTGGAATACATGGATGGAATTCACTTACATGCCAATGATTCATTGGAAGAATATGGTGTCGATAAGAAAAAAACTCGTTGAAGAGATAACCCGTGCTTATGCTCATCAAATATACATTGACGGTTTCTTCAACGGAGATCCTCATCCTGGTACTTTAATTACTTTCCTGTAAGCTGTGTTGGGTTTGTCAACCAAGAGTCCGGTGTTAAATGGAGGTTTTCTTGCTGTGAGGTTGACGCTTTCCCTGGGGATGCGGTAATTTTCATGAGGGTCTTGAATCTTCTTAGAGGCATGTCTTGGTCTCTTGGACTTGTACATTCCTCTGATATTTCCAGCATCACAGTGGCAGTTTTTCATTTATACCTGCAGGGCTTTCGGCTTCACTGAATGTTAGCATAGTTTATCTAGACATCATGAGGCCATTTGCTGAATCAACTTTGCTAGGGTGAGATGCGCGTCATGCTTATGTTTGCATCAGCTTTGTAGGGATCATCTTTTTCGAATTTGCTAATTTATGATTTCATTGATATCAGGAGTATGACATGCAGTCCCTCAACTAACAGCAAGTGGATCTATGACTCGCGTGTTAACTCTGAAGTGGAGTCTAAACTGAGGAATCTTCTAATTGAGATGGGAAGCGACAAAATTTTGGGTTTACAAGTGGGTCAATAATCTCTTGCCATTCATTTACATGCCATGATGTTGTTGTAGCAATATCTGTATGCCAATATTTGTTGTAGCACGTTGGGTCATCACCAGAATCTTAAGAATGAGGTTTCAAGCCCAATTTCTGTTTTGGAGCGAAAGAGTGAAGAGCTTCACAAGGTGAGTCAGAAGTCAACTATAATCTTGACTATTTCACATGTAGTGGTATGCAAAATTATTTGTAAGAACTGACGGATTTAATTCTGCAGGTACAGTTTCATGGTGCTTCACCTATGCTACATGTTACCACTATGGAGAAAGCAACAAAATGGGAGCCTGATAACATGAAAAGAATGGAATCACATGATGCCTATCTGAAAGCCAGCCAACTAAATCTTCTGGATGAGCAGCAAGATGCATCTTATGTTGCTAACCTCCAGTTGGAACTCCGGCAAGCACGTGATCGGGTGGGTGAGCTGGAAAGCGAGCGCCGGTCAACTAAGAAGAACCCTTGACCATTTATCTCAATCTTTGGTCAGTGACCTTCTAGGCATATGTAAATTTTCCGTGTTCTGAATTTTTTGCCCCTATGTTCTTGTAGGTTCTGTTTTATTCATGCATATAACTTACTTGTACTTCCATTATTCCCGTAGGTTATGCTTTTTTGTCACATATCTGACACATTGTAAACTCAGTGTGTATACCTAAATCTCCAAAGTTGCGGAGGAGTGCTTCATAATTTCATTAGTGTTTTTAGAGCATATCAAATGGAGCAGCTTCTTTAGTGGTAAAATCTCCCATGCATGTTTGCTGCTGGTCAGGCTCTTTCGACAATCGGTACATATTTTCTCTTGGGTATTTTTCTTGACCTAAGATTTACTACCACTTCTTATCATACATTGTTATTCACCTTTAATGTTAGTCTTTTGTGCATGGACCCTTGAGATCATATCTTCAATTGCCGTCTGCAAACTATCATTTTTGGTCATGCCTGCAATCTTTCTTGCTCACTAAATGGTAGTCTGACCTTGACCTGTTTGTGTCATCAGAGAAGGGAATTTTTTCTTCTTTTTCCGACTTTTGTCTTGTCTTCGTAAATATATATTATTTTTAGTTGTATATTATAGAAGGATAGAGCATGGAGGTTTCAGATCCACACGCGAGCGTCTATGAACCTCTGTTGATCTTTATACATAATTAGTACTTCTATAATCACATAAATAGCATATATTAGTACGTGTGTTTGTATGTACACGATTACATACCCATCGTTTGTTTAAAAAAAGGATAAGTCAACAAGATTTAAACTCAAGGAGTAAATGGATGCACTCCAAAATCATTCCACATGCATGATTGTAAATATCGTAGATTGAAACTGTGAGATTTAGGAATTCATTTTTTGAATTCTAATGAGACGTGTAAGTTTTTTGAATTCTAATGAGTCCTATGAAGTTTGCATTAGAGAAAAGAAACATTATGGAATATTTGATTCTATTTTGACTACTCCCTCCATTCCTAATTATAAATCTTTTTAAATTTTCGAATATAAATCACATATGGATCAAAATTAGTAAATCTACACTCTAAAAATGTCTATATGCATACGTATGTAGTGCATAGAATTTTTCAAAAAGACATATATTTAGGCACGGAGGGAGTATACAGACAATAAATATCCCATATGTTCTTTACGGAGAAATTCACCATGTTGATTGCCTTGGATGTGTGATTTTTGCTAATTATGAGCAGGGAATTTTCTGTGTACGGTTATTCGTGCATTGCACGTGCATGCTTACTAGTACCCTTAATTAAAAAAAATTATGAGCCTGTCGGCCTCCCTTAGGCCGAAAAGGAATTCTTGGACCTAGCTTAGGCCTACGGTAACTCTTTGATGTAGTCTAGGCCGAAGAGCGGCAAAAATGAATGGAAGTAATGCATGTGTTGCTCTCCGGACCCCTTGAAGTTGTGGAACTGGTGGAATGCGCGAAACAAATACAGAGTGGAGAAGACACAAATCAATGTCGAAACACTGGTTTGTTAGACAAAACGAACAACAGATGAGTACAGAGAGTTCTTTGGTGGGGTGAAACAAGCACAGGAGAAGCCTCTTAAAGGATGGACAAAACCAGTAGCCGGCATACTCAAAATAAATACCGATGGCAGTTTCAACAAGGAAAGTTTGACAGGGGGTTGGGGATATATCATCAGGGATCATGAGGGGATGTCGTGGTTGCTGCTGCGGGACGGCTAGATCATGTCAACGATGCATTACAAGCTGAAGCTGAAACTTGTATCCGAGCTATATACAAGGCACAAGAGTTGGGCATTGGCAATGCGGTGGTGGAAACATATGCAACTCTGCTGGTCTCGGCGATCAAGACATCTAGTTATGACCTTGCTCCAGACGGTGCTTTGTTTAAAGAGATCAAAGTTTTTTCTTCTCTAAATTTTATTTCTTTCGACATTGTTCATTGTCCACGGGCTTGTAATAAGGTTGCACACGTTATTGCGCTGCATGGGTCGAAGATGGTGCTTGCGCCCCAAGCCGTATGGCCGGGTCTTGCTCCTACCTTTGCCCAAGGTCTTGTTGCCGCCGATTCCGGTTGGCGCGGTCATTAATGGAATGAAATGTTCCCAGTTCAAAAAAAAGAGTGCTCATGAGCAAAATACGTAATTAAGATGTTGTCAAATGAAAATGTTATTAATATGAAAAATCTTTCTGTCGTTTAAATGGTCGACTTTGATAGAAAAATTGTCTTAATTCGAGGTCGTATGTAACATGTAGAGCCAGAACAAGGTCAGGAGGTAGAAGTTGAACAAGGTTAGGAGGCAAAAGTTGCGGAATCACTTCGTACAGACCAACTGGATTTGACTTGGTGAGACCGCCTGATGTCAGAAAATTTGTAACGGACACCCTTTGTGAGACCACACAAATTCCATGTGGAATACCAAAAAGTATAGAAGGTTGGTCATGTCCACTCGATGAGACCGAACAAAACCACTCGGAGTCTCCGAATGGATTTGAAAAATTACCAAAGATTCCTATGCGAGTGAAGTTAGGGTTTTTGATAGTTGAAAGAAACCAACTAGTAAGAATGAATGGCCCAAAATTCCTGATATCCATACGGTCTCATCGAGGCAAATCCACTCGGTTTGTATGAAGTGAGTGCTGATTTGGCCCTCTAGTCTTGTTTTGACTTTATAGTTTTGCATACAACCTTAGATTAAGATGATTTTTATATCAAAATAGATTGTTTCGACGATAGGGAGATGTTTCATGTTGATAACATTTTTATTTGAGGGTATCTTAATTGTGTTTTGTACGCGTGAGCACTCTTCGACCAGGAGAAGACCGAAGAGTGCTTTTCCGTTCATTTCTGCTGCTCTTCGGCCTAGACTATGTCGAAGAGTTGTCTTCGGCCTAAGCTAAACCGAAGAGCAGAGCTCCTTTTCGGCTTAAGGGAGACCGACGGGTCATAGTTTTTTTTGAATCAAGGCATAGTTTTTTCAAATTTGTTAGAAGTTAATATTGTTAAAAAATTCGTTCCGTTGTCGCTACCGCGGGTTACCTTGACGGGCTGTTGCATTGCCCCAATGGCGGAGACAAGGGGGGGGGGGCGAGCAGTGGTAAACTTCTCCTGAGGAGGAGTAGGATAGATGGGGTGATTCAGGTAATCCACGACTCCTCTCTTCTCAAGAATCCATACATCCCTTATCGGTGTTGAAATGACGTGGATGTCGCCTAGAGAGGGGGAGGGTGTATATGCGTTTTAAAATATTTACGGTTTAAGCTTGAGCAAATGCGGAATAAAACTAGCGTTTAATTTGTCAAGCACAAAACCTAAAACAACTAGCCTCATCTATGTGCACCAATAACTTATGCTAAGCAAGATAAACAACTAAGTGATAGTAAGATATATAACAATAAATAATATGGTTATCACAAAGTAAAGTGCATAAGTAAAGGGCTTGGGTAAGAGATAATCGAGGAACATGGAGACGACGATATATCCTGAAGTTCACACCCTTGAGGATGCTAATCTTCATTTGAAGCGGTGTGGAGGCACAATGCTTTCCAAGAAGCCACTAGGGCCACCGTAATCTCCTCACGCCCTCGCCCAATGCAAGATGCCCTGGTTTCACTAAGGGACCCTTGAGGGTGGTCATCGAACCCGTACAATTGGCAACCTTTGGGGACAGTCACTTAACCCGCATACTTTGATAACCCTTGGACGCGGTCATCGGAACAATATTAATTGCTCAGGGTAATCTCCACAACTTAATTGGAGACCCTGGCGCTTGTCCGAAGCTTTACACCACAATGATTGAGCTCCGAGGCACCACCAACCGCCTAGGATGCCAAAGAAACCAAGAGGAACAAGATCTAGGGTACCAAGCACCCAAGAGTACTAAGCATCTCAATTCACTTCCACGTATCACCGTGGAGAACTCAAACTGATGCAACTAATGCAATGTCAAGAACACACGAGGTCGTAAGTCCCTCACTTCCAAATCCCACCACAACAAGAAATGCTATGAAGGAACATGATAAAAAGAAAAAGGAGCTCACAAAGAACTCCAAGATCTTGATCCAAGGGGTTCCCCTCACATAGAGGAGAAAGTGGTTGGTGGAAACATAGATCTAGATGTCCTCTCTCTTTTCTCTAAAGAACTAGCAAGAATCATTGGAGGGATTGAGAGATAACAAGCTTGAAGAAGGTCAACAATGGAGGGGGGGGGGGGAACACGAGTTCAAAGGATAAGGTCCATTAAGGAAGGAGACCCCCTTTTATAGGTGGAGGAAATCCAACCGTTACCCCCTGAGCCCGCACACAAGCGATACTACCGCTCATGGGAGCGGTACTACTGCTTGGGCGGCCATGCGTGCTGCACAGTGTAATGACACAAGGCCACGTTTCGATAGTGCCGATGGAGCGATGCTGTCGCTCGCCCAAGTGGTACTAACTATAGGGTTGTAGTGCAGAGGCCCTCGGACACGGGGCAGCGGCAGGAATAGGGGTAGTACCACTGAAGCAGTACTATCGCTCGCAAGAGCGGTAGTGCCTTGCCCTACTGTTGCCCTTAAGTCCGCTGAGAGTTCCGAGTCGAGAAGGTTAGGCAGTAGTTGAGCGGTAGTGGCGGGCGGTACTATTGCGTCGTACTATCGTCCCAACAACCGCCCAGTCTGATACGAAAAGTCGAGACTTCACACACAACGGTACAACACGCGGTACTGGGCGGTGATACTACGCCTGGGGGCGGTACTACCGCTTACCCAGAGCGGTACTAGTTACTAGCGCTAGCGAGCGCGGTACAACCGCTTGTTTCCTTCATGAACATAACACAAGGAACGAGCGAATGCAGGAACAACATAACTGCCATAACTTCTGCAAATGTGCTCCGAATTGAGCAAACTCAAGCTTGCTGGATAGATGACGACAAATGCTATTCAAAAAGTGAGTATGCCTATGATATAAAGGAGTGAAACCTCCGCGAGAGAAGCATCGACATAAACTCCAACATTGAAAAGATCATAGAAGATGCGTATGAACTTCGTTATCGATGAACTCGAGCTTGTAATGAAGATGACCATAATCTCAAAAACTCACAAAGAGAAACACCAAACAAGAGCCAAGAAAGATGATGCAAGGATGCAGATGTTTGAGCTCTCAACGAACAATACGATCAAGCTACTCACTTAAGACCGCCCCCCCCTTGATAGAACGACAATCGAACCTATAACACGGTCTCCTAACTACCACCATGAGACCGTTAAAATAGAAAACCTATCAAGGGAAAACCTATAACTTGCACAAAGTCCACTTGAGCTATATGGTGATGATCTTCACTTCCTCAAGTAGGACCACCTTTCTTGATTGCTTTGGCTTGATGAAGACTAGTTGATTTCTCCTTCATACTCTATTATGAGTGAGCCACTCTTTGTCACATCTTCACAAATCCATTGACACCACAATAGATGACAAGCTTCAAGCATGATCTCTCCGTGATGCTTCACTTGAACTTGTACACCGCAACCTTGATGACGATCACCACTTGATGTCATCCTCCATGGGTTGTATGAGTTCTTCCGCTTGATGCAAGCCCATGGAAATATACCTAACCCCACAAAGAACACTCACAAGGATCAATGTTCAGTACACAAAGCGTAATGGTCAATACTTACTATACCATGAGATCACGTGATCCCACTTGATACATCTTTTATGCTTTGTGTGTTGATCAACTTGAATCATTCTTTGCCTTAGTCTTGATGAACCTCGTTTCTTATCTTCTCTTCATAAAGATGATGTCTTGAAGGTAAAGATGAATGTTCACACAATCTTCTTCTTCAAGACATGCTTACAATAAGCTCAACTCTCACATGACCAATCTTCAGATAAATCCTTGAATACCATCTTGGTCATCACATAAACTCCTTGAAACTAACAAATGGACTTCAAGAAATGCATATGGACAAATCCTTCGGATATAAATCAAGGCAACCATTACTCCATAATAATTATCATCAGTTACCAAATCCAAACATGGGGGCACAATGTTCTAACAAGTGTATGAAGAGCTATCTCTCGAGCAAAATTAGAACACGCATATGTGTTAGTGCATATTTCTACATATGTGGTTTTGGTAATTGATGACAATCCATATGGACTAATGGTTGCCTTGAGTTATATTCGAAGGATTTGTCCATAGGCACTTCTTGAAGTCCATATGTTGGTTTCAAGGAGTTTATATGATGACAAAGGTGGTATTCAAGGTTTTAACCAAATATTGGTCTTAAACACACGAGGTTGATCAAGACTAAGTGAAAGAGTGAATCAATTTGATCAACATACAAAGCGTGCAAGATGTGCCGAGAGGGATCAAGTGATCCCATGGTATGGTAAGCATTGTCCATTACGCTTTGTGTACTAACCCATGGTCTTCGTGAGAGTTCTATGTGGGGTTAGGTGTGTTTCCATGGGCTTGCGTCAAGAGGAAGATCTCATACAACCCATGGAAGATAACATCAAGTCGTGATCGTCATCAAGATTGCAGTGTGCAAGTTCAAGTGAAACATCACGAAGATATCATGCTTGAAGCTTGCCGTCCGTTGTGGTGACAATGGACTTGAGAAGATGTGCTGAAAAGCGGCTCACCCATAGTGATTATGAGGGAGCAATTATGTCACGCCCAAGATGCGACCCTATCCTCAATTTGGCACGAGGGCCTCGTCAGGGATAGAAGCGCATCTCGTCGTGTTGCAAGAATGGATATCGCTACAAGTACATGTACTGAAAAGAAGAGTTATATATATAGAATTGGCTTACACTCGCCACAAGCTACATCAGAGTCACATCAGTACAATACATAATCATCATGAATAAGAGCAGGGTCCGACTACGAACGAAAACAAACGAGAAAATTAGAACGACGTCCATCCTTGCTATCCCAGGCTGCCGGCCTGGAACCCATCCTAGATCGATGAAGAAGAAGAAGAAGAAGAAGCAACTCCAAATGAACAATCAATGCGCTCGCGTCAAGTAACCTTTACCCGTACCTGCAATTGGTTTGTGGTAATCTATGAGCCACAGGGGACTCAGCAATCTCATTTCCAAAGGTATCAAGACTAGCAAAGCTTAATAGGCGAGGCAAGGTTAAGTGGTGAGGTTGCAGCAGTGGCTAAGCATATATTTGGTGGCTAAACTTACGAGTACAAGACATAAGAGGGGGAAGATCTACGCATAGCGGACGTGAACTACTGATGATCAAAAGAATGATCCTGAACACCTACCTACGTCAGACATAACCCCACCGTGTCCTCAATCGGAGAAGGAACTCACGAAAGAGACAGTCACGGTTACGCACACAGTTGGCATATTTTAATTAAGTTAACTTCAAGTTATCTAGAATGAGTGTTAAACAAAGTTTCCACGTTGCCACATAACCGCGGGAACCGCTTTTCGAAAGATTTAACCCTGCAGGGGTGCTCCAACTAGTCCATCACAAATTACCACAAGCCGCATAGAAATCCTCGATCACGACACTCGCGATCTCGTTGGATTCCTTGGTGGAAAACCTCAACTCTGAGATTACCCAAAGCATCACCGGAATCCCGATGCACAAGATATCTCGTCAAAGTTAAAACTAATCCAGCAAGGCCACCCGACGTGTCGACGATCCCGATAGGAGACGCGTATCTCGTTCTCAGGACACGACGGATGGAACTAGCTACGAGTGCCAAACCTCGAGTTTCCTCGCGGTGGCCCTGCAGGCAGACCGTTTGGGACCAACACCATCAACACTGGCCACCCTGTTTATGTACAATTACTCCTCGGGTTCATGACGCCCTATGCAACTCAATATTAACAAAATTATTATGTTGGGGAAATGTAGAACCAATGTTGGGCCTTGCCAGACCAGCTTTAATATAAAACGAATTATCAAGGGGGTCCCCATAACAACCCCAATCGTGTTAGGAGCGCTCAATTATGGAACATAACACCGATAGCCGAAACTAAGGGGGCAAAGGTGGAACAAAACACCAGGCTAGAAAGGCCGAGCCTTCCACCTTTTACCAAGTATATAGGTGCATTAAATTAAATAGCATTAAATATGGTGATATGACAAGGAACCCATGTTATCACATGGGGGCAACTGCACCTGCAACTAGCAACACTAACACATGGATAAGCAAGCGGTAACATAGCCAATCAGTGGTTTGCTAGGTCGAACAGATTGAAGGTAATCATGGCATTGTTGAGAGGCTGATATTTAACATGTGGTAGGCAACGAGACATAATCGAAAGCATCGAAATAACTAGCATGGCAATGATAGTAATGATATCTGGGGAAATGGTCATCTCGCCTGAGATGCCGCTTGGAAGAAGAACAACTCCGTGAAGTCGGCGAACCAACGTAGTCGATCGGGTCCTCACATTCCGACACGTTGCGGAACTCTATCGAGACGGAGCAAACTGGAAACAAACATCAACACAGATATTCACCACAGGAAGCACAACATGATGCACAACCTAATATGATGCATGATCAGTTAGCTAATGCAAGGCATGGCATGGCAATTCACCTCACACAACACTACACATTAAGTGAAGCTCGATATGCAACGGGTTGCATATCGACGAAACTCCACATTTAATTATTATTTCACTCCCGTTAATTTACAGGGGGGGGAGCTGCTGCGGCGGCTCGAGGCTCGCGACCGGGGGAACACACGGGAGGAACGAGGAGGAGGGGGAGGCTGCGCGGCAAGGAAGAACGAGGTGGTTACGCGCTAGGGAAGGACGGGGGGATCGGGTAGAGGGGTGCTAGGTCAGGGGAGGAGCCGATAGGTGGGCTTGCTGGGCCTGGCCGGTTGGCAGGCTAGCTCTCTCTCCCTCCCTCTTAGTTTTTTCCCTTCTTTTTAAAAAAACAGGAAGCTTAAACAAAAAGAAAAATGTTTAAACAAAATAAAAATAAAGGCGTTTGACTTCTTGAAACAAAAATTATGCCCCAACTACAAAATAGATTGGGCACTTTTTAAAGGAATAAAAATAAAACCTTTTGAAGAATTAAAATAAACCCTTTTTACAAGAGAATAAAATAAAACCCCTTTTATTTATAGAATAAAATAAAGACTCTTTAGAGGAGAAAAGAAATGAGACTGTTTTAGAAAATAAACAAAAGGAAAAAATAGAGGAAACCCAAGGGGTTGCCCCCACATTTAACAAAAGGATTTTTAAAAGAAGACGAATTTATTTTGAAGGGGTTAAAACTGAAATCTTTAGCAAAACCACAAAAATGAAATAAGAGGGGAGAGAAGGTTTTAGGTCCGCGGTGCAACAGGGTTTTGAGGTGGCTCTCACGCACCCACTCTCATCACTCCAACAAAACAACGCCACTCACAAAGCACTAACACCCAACAACATGGAGCAACAAGCAACACCGACAAAACACAGTTGACATGATGCTATGCATGATGCGATGATGCAAACTAAATGAAGAGGCCACAAAATAAAATAACCACCCGACGGAAACGGAAATAAAGGGGAATCTTCTGGGGCGTCCGCATCGAGCTGTCACAACTCTCCTACACTACAAGAGGATCTCGCCCTGAGATCCAAGAATGAAAGGGGGGAGAGGATGAGAAAGAACAAGTGGTAAAAATTTAGTCGCTTCTTTGACACACGAGTGAAACCAACGATTCTTGAGGTTGCAAAGAGATGAGGAGTGATATGAGAAAGAAGCAAGAATTCACGGAAAATTTCGGCAGCACTTCAGTAGGAAAATGGGACAAAAAATTTGATAAGATGAAAGAAATAGACAATATTCACAACAAACAACTAAGTAGAACAAGGGAACACCATGATCTTGACAAAACAAGAAGCTAGACCCAAAAGAGCAATATCACAATGCCTTCGGAACAATAGATTAGGAACTAGCTCAAGCGGAAGAAGAGAATGAAGAAAAGAATGACAACTACTAACTCCAATGAACTTGGCAAGCATCCTTGCAAGAAGAATTGGACGGAGTTGTTGGAAAAACAAAACAAAAAGAACAAGACAGTAGTGGGCTTATGAAAACCTTTTCAAACTAATGAAGTGACAACCAGCCACTAACAGAAACAAGGATTGATTTTGAGAAACAAGATATTAAAAATTTCTTACACCAAGAGGATACATTGACAACTTGGATTAAAGACAAGCACCATGATAGCAACAATCCATAGGAAAAGCTTTAGGTGAAATCCAAACCATATAGCTCAATGAAGAAATCATGGGTTGAAAATATCCCATGAACAAAGAATTGGTGGATTTAATTATCCCATTCTTGAAAGGAAGACTCTTCGAGGCTCCTACACTAACAAGAATGCTATACACCACCTCAAAGGATAAAGGAGAACAACACATTGGAAATGCAAGAGAAAGAATAGTTGAGGTACTCCAACAAGAATCTTGAAGAACACTTGAGAGAAAGGAATTGATATTATGAGGCACTCTGGAAGAAAGATTGAAATCACTATGAAACAGGAATAAGAATTATGTTATGCTAACCCTTCATCAAGTTTAATTGATGACAAACAACGGATTAGCGTACCACTTATTCCTCTTGAAAGAATCTTGAAGAGACAGAGAGATAAGCACCACTTGAAGCATAAATGAAGGAAGCACCAGTGAGAATTCACAATTTAATGGGAATACCAAGAGTTAATGGAGATACATGAGAATGGAGAGATCATGAGCCACCTGAGAAAAAAACACTTGAACAAAGCACTGAAATAATTGAGAGACGAACGAAGAGACAACAGTTGAGAAGAATCGAGGATGAAAGCTGAAAGCTGAGAACGAAGAATCTTCTGAAATGGTGGCCTTCGGAGGATCGAGAATGAAAACAATTCAGAAATGCACCGGATAGCAAGAAAGGGATACTCATGATTGACAACAATTAAGACGATGGCCCAAAGCTGAAATGATGAATCTCCAAGAGAATGAACCAAGATTTGAGAGAAACACCCCTTCGAATTTGCAAGCTGAAAATGATGACGAGAAACAACACCAAGAATACTGAGACACTCCGGAATAATGAAGAATGAAAGGTTGAGCCAATATGAGAATTAATTCGAATAGATCTTGGAGAAGGGATATGACTGATGGAAATCATTCTTATGTCATATTTGAAAAGATTTAGAGATCTCCGGAAAAAAATTAGAAGAGACATATAAGATCCTGGGAAAAACCTGTGGGTTATGGGCCCACTCAAAGAAACCACCGTTAGAAAGATTGCTAGAAAGATTGAATGCACCGGTATAAGAAAACTAGATGAGGTTGAGCACCTTGAAATACTATAAAGAATTGAAAACAAGAACTTCTGAGACAACTTCAGCACTCCGGATAGACTAGAGAGGAATGAATAAACAAGATAGGCCGACAAGAATTCCCAACATAGGAAAGAATTAACAAGGATGAAAAGGATAAGATGAGCACGGACAACTGAATTACATTCACCGGTAAGGATGACAAGAATGAACAAATATGACACGAATTTCCTGAGAATCTTCACAATGAATCACCGGGTAAGAGAGAAAAGAATAGACAGTGGAAGCACAATGAAAAGAAAACTCTTGGATGAAAATTGAATCACTGAAGAAAAGGGTGGGAGGGCGGGGAAAAACAAAGACAACTTGATACAGATGAGATGAACTCCGGAAATAATTGGGAGAATGATGTGCAACAATTAGAGAGGATTGAATTCAGTTGAAGAGAAGCACACCGGTTGAATGGAATTGATACGATGACTCCGGTTGAAAAGGAATTGACAAGACAATTTGAAGGAACAAAAGAATTTGCACTCTCACATAAAAATATGAGAACAACTCTTAGGGAACATCTGAAATCACCACTTGACATCGAAGCAACTTGAATTACCATATTTAGCAAAACAAAGGGTGAGGCTTACGAAACAAGCCAGTACGAACTCATGAGAAAGATTTCCGTTCGATATTTTCGTGGACAGGATCGCACGGGCACGAACCTTACAGTAGACATCAAGTGCAAGGCAGTGCACCCGACATACGAAGTGTCCCCGAGTCATAGCAAGCTACAAGGACTCTTTAAGACACAACGTGAACCGCTATAAGTCGACCGTCAACAAACGAATCCACTAGATGTCGAACCCCAACCTAACATCATGCATTTGTTGGAAGATTGTCCTATAAGTAACTACTTGAATTCCCACCTAAGAATTCCCAAAATTTCTGGTCATGCAATCTAGTACACGGATACAAGGAGTAATATCACACAACTCCTATACTAACCCGTCACCTGTATCACATCCGTCAACACACAACCAGAATCTCGGACCTTCATCTACAACAGACCCTCGTGATCACGACGATACAAAGTATGGCAGTACTCCCGAACAATGTGCACCAGTACTGGGGACATCGGGGTTATCTCGCCACTACTAGTATTGAAGCAATTACGAACATCCTTCGTCCCGAGATACCAAGAAATCTGAATGATAACGATGTGCTCGAGAATCCCCTGGAACTCAACTCCCTGGAAGAAAATCAAGTCAGACAGGAGGCACCAAGACAGAACTCCGTCACATCGGTATCATATAGATCCCAAGAATATCCGCGTGATCCTAATTTTTTTTGAGTGAGAAGAGGAGTAGAATTAAAATATTACGTCAAGATTCCTCACCAGAGCATAGAAGAGGAGAAAAAAGAATCCTACTCTCCGATATATAACTAGACTCAAAGTAGTTTTTAACTAGACTTGACTCGGCCAAGTTCGATCAATCAAGGGGGCTCCTAGGTCGGTACTGCTCTGATACCAACTTGTCATGCCCAAGATGCGACCATATCCTCAATTTGGCACGAGGGCCTCGTCAGGGATAGAAGCGCATCTCGTCCTGTCGCAAGAATGGATATCGTTACAAGTACATGTACTGAAAAGAAGAGTTATATATATAGAATTGGCTTACACTCGCCACAAGCTACATCAGAGTCACATCAGTACAATACATAATGATCATGAATAAGAGCAGGGTCCGACTACGGACGAAAACAAACGGGAAAATAAGAACGACGTCCATCCTTGCTATCCCAGGCTGCCGGCCTGGAACCCATCCTAGATCAATGAAGAAGAAGAAGAAGAAGAAGAAGAAGAAGCAACTCCAAATGAACAATCAACGCGCTCGCGTCAAGTAACCTTTATGTGTACCTGCAACTGGTGTTGTGGTAATCTGTGAGCCACAGGGGACTCAGCAATGTCATTTCCAAAGGTATCAAGACTAGCAAAGCTTAATAGGTGAGGCAAGGTTAAGTGGTGAGGTTGCAGCTACGACTAAGCATATATTTGGTGGCTAAACTTACGAGTACAAGAAATAAGAGGGGAAAGATCTACGCATAGCGGACGTGAACTACTAATGATCAAAAGAATGATCCTGAACACCTACCTACGTGAGACATAACCCCACCGTGTCCTCGATCGGAGAAGGAACTCACGAAAGAGACAATCACGGTTATGCACACAGTTGGCATATTTTAATTAAGTTAACTTAAAGTTATCTAGAATGAGTGTTAAACAAAGTTTCCACGTTGCCACATAACCGCGGGCACGACTTTTCGAAAGATTTAACCCTGCAGGGGTGCTCCAACTAGTCCATCACAAATTACCACAAGCCGCATAGAAATCCTCGATCACGACACTCGCGATCTCGTCGGATTCCTTAGTGGAAAACCTCAACTCTGAGATTACCCAAATCATCACCGGAATCCCGATGCACAAGATATCTCATCAAAGGTAAAACTAATCCAGCAAGGCCGCCCGACATGTCGACGATCCCGATAGGAGCCGCTTATCTCGTTCTCAAGACACGACGGATGGAACTAGCTACTAGTGCCAAACCTCGAGTTTCCTCGCGGTGGCCCCGCAGGCAGACCGTTTGGGACCAACACCATCAGCACTAGCTCCCCCTGTTTATGTAAAATTACTCCTCGGGTTCATGACGCCCTATGCAACTCAATATTAACAAAATTATTATGTTGGGGAAATGTAGAACCAATGTTGGGCCTTGCCAGACCAGCTTTAATCTAAAACGAATTATCAAGGGGGTCCCCATAACAACCCCGATCGTGTTAGGAGCTCTCAATTATGGAACATAACACCGGTAGCCGAAACTAAGGGGGCAAAGGTGGAACAAAACACCAGGCTAGAAAGGCCGAGCCTTCCACCTTTTACCAAGTATATAGGTGCATTAAATTAAATAGCATTAAATATGGTGATATGACAAGGAACCCATGTTATCACATGGAGGCAACTGCACCTGTAACTAGCAACGCTAACACATGGATAAGCAAGCGGTAACATAGCCAATCAGTGGTTTGCTAGGTCGAACAGGTTGAAGGTAATCATGGCATTGTTGAGAGGCTGATATTTAACATGTGGTAGGCAATTAGACATAATCGAAAGCATCGAAATAACTAGCATGGCAATGATAGTAATGATATTTGGGGAAATGGTCATCTTTCCTGAGATCCCGCTTGGAAGAAGAACAACTCCGTGAACTCGGCGAACCAACGTAGTCGGTCGGGTCCTCACATTCCGACACGTTGCGGAACTCTATCGAGACGGAGCAAACCGGAAACAAACATCAACACAGATATTCACCACACGAAGCACAACATGATGCACAACCTAATATGATGCATGATGAGTTCACTAATGCAAGGCATGGCATGGCAATTCACCTCACACAACACTACACATTAAGTGAAGCTCGATATGCAACGGGTTGCATATCGACGAAACTCCACATTTAATTATTATTTCACTCCCGTTAATTTACCGGCAAGATTAAATTGTTGTTAACATGGCAAGGGGTGAAGCGGTGATTCTACCTGTCATACTAGTCGGTTACCACGCGGGACTTAGAACGGACGCTATGGCACAAGAAACATGCAACACAAGATTATATGCCATGAATGCGTCATGCATGCAAGTTCATAACACCATGGGCAAGAAGAGAAAGAAACATGAGTCGCCACGGCGAGCGAAAGGGAACCATGGCGGCAAGACGGAAATGAAGCCACGACAACGTTCCTATCCCGATAACTCGTCGAGATATCGTGCCAACGTATAGGGAGCGCGTGCGGGAATGCTAAATAAAGATGGGGTGATCCCGCTACCGGGTTCCCATGTGTCGGGGCACGACGAAAAGAAGACAACATGCAACGGGCAACATACAGCGCAAACATATGGTACATCTCATACATCATATGCGTTCGGTACAGGACACGTCCCAACGTTATACCTTTGAAGCGTGCGAATCGGAGGGGTTTGGTTCGGTGAAGAAGAACAAAGATCGCCGGGGTCATCGTGGAAGTAGTTGTACCGGCTTCGTCGACGGTAGTCGTTCGCTCGGTGTTGTGGTTCATGGGTCGTCACATCGGTAGTCGAACATGTTCCGGGGGTCGTCGAGGACGTAGTGGCGCTTGACAAATTTGTCGATTCCACGGCGGCTGGGATGGTACACACGGTCTTCAGCGACGTAACCAGCGACAGCAAACAGCAACGCGACACAAGCAGCAAAGCGGCAGCAGGCAATCAACAACAACGGCAAAGCAGATCAAGCTACAACAAGCAGCAAAGCAAGCTAGCAAAGCAAGCTAGCATCATCTAGCCTCGGCTAGCAGCAAAGCAGGGCAGGCAGCGAGCATGGCACGACAGGCAAGCAAGCACATGCAACAGCTAGCATCTACGCAACAGCAACATCATACATCAACCGGCCAGCAACATCTACAACTAGCATCGGCAGGGCAACGGCCAGCAACAGCAGCTATCGCAGCCAGCAACTTACAAACAGCAGCACGAGCTTGGCAGGCAAACAGCAAGCGCAGCGGCACAACAAGCGAGCACAACAGCAACGACAACATGCACAACAAGCAGCAACAGGAACAGGCAGCAACAACGATAAGTAGCGGCAGCTAGCATCAACCAGGCAAGCATCGGGCAAAACGGGACAGCAACAGCACAGCGAGGCAGGCAAGCACAGTGGCAAGGCCAGCGGCATGGCGACGGCGGCAGCAGGGGCGCACACCAAGGGCACGGCGAGGGAGGAGTGGCGACGAGCAGCTCGGGCATGGAGGCGAGCGCGCGGGGAGAGGAGCGAGGCGGCGCGCGGGACACGGCGGGGCACGGGGGGGGGGGGGGGGCTAAGCGCGGCAGGGAACCTTGGCGGGCGGCGCACCGGGTCGAGGCAAGGCGAGCTGACGCCATGTCGAGATCGGGCACGCGGGGCACGGGGAGCTGGGGGCGCGGCGCAGCCCGCGGGGAACGGCGGCGCAGTGCGGGGGGGGGGGGGGGGAGTTGCTGCGGCGGCTCGGGGCTCGCGACCGGGGAACACACGGGAGGAACGAGGAGGAGGGAGAGGCTGCGCGACGAGGAATGACGAGGGGGCTGCGCGCTAGGGAAGGACGGGGGGGGGGGGGGATCGGGGCAGATGGGCGCTAGGTCCGGGGAGGAGCCGGTAGGTGGGCCTGCTGGGCCTGGCCGGTTGGCAGGCTGGCTCTCTCTCACTCCCTCTTAGATTTTCTCCCTTTAAAAAAACAGGAAGCTTAAACAAAAAGAAAATTGTTTAAACAAAATAAAAATAAAGGCTTTTGACTTCTTGAAACAAAAATTATGCCCCAACTACAAAATAGATTGGGCACTTTTTAAACGAATAAAAATAAAACCTTTTGAAGAATCAAAATAAACCCTTTTTACAAGAGAATAAAATAAAACCCCTTTTATTTAAATAATAAAATAAAGGCTCTTTAAAGGAGAAAAGAAATGAGACTGTTTTAGAAAATAAACAAAAGGAAAAAATAGAGGAAACCCAAGGGGTTGCCCCCACATTTAATAAAAGGATTTTTAAAAGAAGACGAATTTATTTTGAAGGGGATAAAACTGAAATCTTTAGCAAAACCACAAAAATGAAATAAGAGGGGAGAGAAGGTTTTAGGTCCGCGGTGCAACAGGGTTTTGAGGTGGCTCTCACGCACCCACTCTCATCACTCCAACAAAACAACGCCACTCACAAAGCACTAACACCCAACAAGACGGAGCAACAAGCAACACCGACAAAACACAGTTGACATGATGCCATGCATGATGCGATGATGCAAACTAAATGAAGAGGCCACAAAATAAAATAACCACACGACAGAAACGGAAATAAAGGGGAATCTTCTGGGGCGTAGGCATCGGCCTGTCACAAATCAACTAGTCTTCATCGAGCCAACACAATCAAGAAAGGTGGTCCGTCTTGAGGAAGTAAATATCGTCATCATCTAGCTCAAGTGGACTATGTGCAAGGCAAAAGTTTGCCCTTCATAGTTTTTCTATTTACCGGTCCCATGGTGGTAGTGGGGAGACCGGGTTATAGGATCGATTGTCGTACTATCAAGGGGGGCTCACAAGTGAGTAGCGTGATCGTATCGTTTGTTGAGAGCTCAGACCATTGCATTCTTGGCATCATCATCTTTCTTGGTTCTTGCTTGGTGTTTCTCTATGTGAGTTTTAGAGCTTATGGTCATCTTCGTGACAAGCTCGAGTTCATCGAAAGCGAAGTCCAGATGCATCTTCTATGATGTTTTTTATGTTAGAGTTTTTGCCAGTTCTTCACTCATAGAGGTTTCACATCTCTATATCATTATCATCATTGTTGGATAGCTATTGTCGTTCTGAATCCAACAAGCTTGAGTTTGCTCAATTCGGAGCTCGTATGCGAAAGTTATGACAGTTCTCGTATTCATGCTTTTCATCTTGTTGCCTGTGTTCTGCGTGAAGAGGTCCAAGCTGAAAGGATCGATATGGTTGACTAGAGGGTGGGGTGAATAGGCAACTACCAATTTTTAGCACTTCTTAACAAGTTAGAGAAAGCAACACAAAGGTTCTCCAAATTAAATACTAGGGGAGCAACCTATATGATGCTAACTACCATGATAACTAGTGCAAGCAAGAAATACACAACAACAATAATATACATAAAGTAAAGGTAAGAGATAACCGCAAGTGGAACTGATGAAGATGAGGATGTGTTGCCGAAGTTCCTTCCCTTTGACAGGAAGTACGTCTCCGTTGGAGCGGTGTGGAGGCACAATGCTCCCCAATAAGCCACTAGGGCCACCGTATTCTCCTCACGCCCTCACACAATGTGAGGTGTCGTGATTCCACCATTGGTTCCCTTGAAGGCGGCGACTGGACCTTTACAAACAAGGTTGGGGCTATCTCCACACAATGCTCGGAGGCTCCCAACAAGACCACGGTGTCGGGACCCCGATCCTAAATCATAAGAACCCAGCGTGTAACACATCACATCACTTTGCGGCCTCACGCACGGTAAACTCCATGGCTACCACCTTACCTTGGCCAAGGCTGTTTGCGTCTTTTGGCTCACGTATATGAATGTGTCGCTAGCATTCAAACGACATAGAACCCGGGTCGACATGAACCCGGGTCGACATGACTAGTTATAAACCCAAGTGGTACATCCGTACAGGGACAGGCATACATAACCCAGCAAAGCAAGTGTCGGTCATCAGCGTGTGTAGATGAGTCGTAGCAAGCTACAAGGACTCCATTACACCGCGTGACATTTCCCTGAAGGGACACACACAACGGCAAAGAATGATACATGCCGGTCAATCAGTGTGTCCAGAGCAGTAGCAAGCTACCAAGGCTCTTTGGAAGCACAAAGAGGCATTTCCCCGGAAAGAGTACTACTAAAGGCACACAACTAGGTGTCGAATCCCACACATATAATGCATTTCATAACATACACACAATATGCACGATATGTGTAGATACAACATGGCATCACAACATAACTCTATGACTCAAGCTTTTATTAAAGACTCATAATAGTCAACATAGTATGATATTACAAACAGGGGGCTCGTGACCCGACACTCAAGTCATACAAACATCAAGCGGAAGCATAACATGTTTGGGTACATACATCTACTAAAAGTGGCTGGAGGAGCCTGAAAAGCTACAATGATCCTACCAAAGGAACCGGACCTCTGTCTGTGATTCCCAAGCTATTCCGGTCAACGTCGATCACATCGTGTAGAACCAATAGTGAGACTAATGTCTCCTCTGCAAAACATAAATAAGCAACCGTGAGTACATATGTACTCAACAAGAATTACGCCAGAACTATCTACATATGCATTAGTATCAATAAAGGGGTTGTGGAGTTTAATTGCAGCAAGCCAGCTTTGACTCTTGGCTAACCTATACTACGACCACGAACACTTTCTTTGAGGTGGGGTAGCGCACATGAGTCCACGTATTCACCAAATCAATACACCACTATGGATCCACTCTCGTCTCCCTACGAGAAGGTCATCCATAGCACTCACACTTATCTTGCATGTTTTAGAGTAGGACGTCACTATGTAGCGGCGCCGCACCTGTGTCTTCCAGTGCGGCGGCCGCTGCCTCTTCTGTAAATCGCGTTTTCAACCACATTTTCATCATGTAAAAAAATCAATGCTTTTAGTCTTGCATGGGCTTACACTGCATGCAGGCTCGACATGCATCCAAGGAGTACTAATAGCAAAGCTTTTGCATTTTATAAAAGATTTATCTCTCAAACCGTTATCTCAATTAATGATTCGCTTTCACCATTGACTTTATCGCGACGAGATCTTCAAAACTAGATCCCATGTCGATATGTTTTGATAACTTTTATTTTTCGTCGTTACTTGCCAGATTACTATCACTTACTTGTCACATTACTTGTCACGTAGTTCTCATATTAAATCAACTTGGTTATCAGATTTATGAATGTCGATATATCCCCACTAAAAAGCTTGACTCATTGTACTTGAGTTGTTCATGCATTTACTTGCTTATTGTTAGTGCTTTAATACTCATATTTTACCTCCACATAACACTTCAATATTTAAACAGTATAAAATTATTGTCCCGGTAACTATGTATAATTTTTATGACAACTGGACATCCGTAAGATGATAACTATGATGATATAAATGTGGCAACTAGGAACGACAAAAAAAATTCAACGAAACATGTTAACATGGGATCTTATTTTAAAGGTCTCATCGAGACGAACCTAACGGTGAAGACAAATCTTCAATCAAATTATTAATCTCTGAGATAAATCATTTTTAAAATACAAAAAATACATTTAATGCGATGATGTAAGCATGAGGTAAAAGATTCTTGCATGCAAATAAGGTTGTGCAAGCCGCCGCATGGGAAAAGTGTGGTGCAGCGCTTCTCCTTATATTTTCCCTTTAGGGTATCCATTAAATTGTCTATGTACCACGTAATATTTCCTAGTAGTCCATATCCGAGGACGCGGCTATTCGAACAGATTAATTCACCCTGCAGGGGTATACTTGTTCACACATGATCTCACCACTTATCACCATATGCATGTCATGCATCTCGGCAACCATCAAGAAGAAGCACTGGCGTGGGTGTCGGCCACGACCATTAACCACACAAGATCCTAGTCCAGGTTTATCGCCTATTTGAGACTGAACCCGCAAGGAAGTCCGGCTGAAGTTTCCTTAGCGACCCCAAACGATGTTCGCAGGGTTCCCAAGCCCACCATCCGGGTGCCACTTGGTACACCGTGCCACTGTGTATCTACCGCACTGAAGCCTGCCCCGTCGGGCAGAGCTAAACACGACCGCCAACACTTTTCCTACGAACACCAGAAACTAGTTGCAACTCCTGGACAGAGATCTAGGCGATTAATAAGCCGAGAGGGTCAATTAAGTATCCCAATGTGTGGTAGTATCTTGCCTTGGATCACATACACAGAACTCAGTTCTTAAGGACGGCCCCAATGAGACAACCCACCATGTACTCCTACATGGCCTCTCATCGCTACCTTTACCAAATTAGATTCACACACTTTACTCACATAGTAGGACATGAACACATCCATTCCGATTCATCGTCTAGATAGATCAGACCCGACACGACTCTAAGCATAGCGGGCATAGTAAGCAAGCATGGATGAGTAAGCACAACAAGGCTCAAGCAGTTGCTACTCATGCTAAGTAGTTTCAACTATTTACTGTGGCAAAAATAGGTCATGCAGAGGAATGGGTTCAACTACCAAGAACAAATAACATTTGAATCGTTGTTGTCCTAATGCAGTAAAAGAGAGCAGGAGCGAGAGAATGGGATTGTATCAGGATGTTCAAGGGGGGTTTGCTTGCTGTCAGTTCTAAAGATAGCAATGAGTCTTCATCAATGTCAACGATCACATCGTCGAAACCATCGTCTACCGAGAGGGAACAACACCGACAAACAGAAAAAGAATATCATTTACTTCATGGAAATGCAACACTATGATGCATGATCAAGACATGAAAATGAAATGTGGCACGGGCTAATGTAGCTACCATTTCTTAAGTTGAAGCTGATTTGAATCAAAATTCAAATATGACTTCAAATAAGGTATTTTTCATATACCCTTTTAATTGATTTGACCTGATGCTTAGGTATAACTTGTTTTATCATGCATGAAAATAGCACCATTGGATTCCTTGGATTTTTCTGATAATTTTTCATATATTATTTATTTAATTTGGAGTTATATTTTATTTTGTATGATTTTTAGAAGTTTAGAATATTTTATGGAATTATTTATAACAAGAAAATCATTTATTGCATCAGCATTAAGTGTGCACGACATGAGCAGGTCAACCGACCTGGTCAAAGTCAAACATGACGTGTGGGGTCCACACGTCAGTGACACATTTCTTTAACAGGGTTAATTTAACCTGAAATCCTCAAATAGTGATGTTGGGGCCCACTATCAGCGGCTCTAGGGATTAATTAATAGGGGTGGTTAGCGCTAATAGGCCGGCCACGTCAGCACTTGCTGGAAACTGGCCGACGGCGGGGCTCGCTGGAGTTGCTCGAAATCGTGCCACACGGGGTGGATTCGAGCGCCGAGAGTACTGGGACGAAGCCCAGGCTCGGCCTCATCCAGCAGGAGCGACAAGAGGGGCTAGGGGTGGTCGGATAGGCACCGGCAACGAGCTCGCATGGTGGCCGGAGTTCGGCCTCAACGGGGTTACGGCTACGATGCGGGAGAGCGAGGGGAAAGAAGTAGTGGCTCACTGCGGTTCCATTTGCGGTGACGGGGAGGTCGGGGTCGTCCTTTAGCCAGCGAATCGTTGCGACGAACTCCGGTGGCCGAAGAAGGAAACGGCGATGGCGGCGACGCTACGGGGGCCTGCGGCTTGATTCTGTTGACGTGGAGGACGAGCTCGTTGTTGAAGAGATGAGGGGCTGCTCGAGAAGGACGCGACTTGCGTGCGGCCGCTGCCTGCGACCATCCGTGCGCCACGCCCATCGTACGGCTGTGTCTCCACATACTCCCCGCTCTTGATTTCGAGTGAAAAGAAAAACAAAAATACACAACATAATACCGACCGAGTCCCATCCCAGTCCTATCCACATCTTTCCCCTTCTGTGTGTAGTGAGCTGAAGCTCGTGCTACTCCAACCTCCAGCCACCGGAGCTCTCCAGCCGCCTGGATCTCTTCGTACCTTCATCCGGCGTCCACCTAGATGAGCTAGCGCGTTCGTGTCCCCGTTCTCCTCCGGCAGGCCGTTCCCATCAAGACCATACCTCATCTCACCCCGGCTCGGCTGGCCGCCGCCAGCGTGCGCGTGCGCTTGCCTGAATCGGCCGGACGTGCGTCGCTGCTCAAAGGTGTGGACCTTGGCGTGCGCTTGCCGGAATCATCTGGACTTGCGTCGTTGCTCAAACGCGCGGAGCTTGGCGGGCGCTTGCCGGAACCGTCCGGACCAGCTTCGCTGCTCAAAGGCGCGGTGCTTGGGGCAGCTTGGAGGCGTGGAGACTGGCGGGCGTCTGCGGGACGTCAACACAAGAGGGCGGCACCTCGGTCTTGTGGAGGAGTTTGGAGGAGCAGTCGAGGGAGAAAGAAGAAGGACGTCCACGAGCGCAGAAATTGATACGCCCTCGAGAGGAAAAAAGGGGGACAAAGATGCTTGGAGGGAAAGAGGGACTGCAATCTTCAGCATCACGTACATAGGACACAGGTAAATTTCCTTTTCTTCTTTTATTGGTACCATAGGAGATTGAGTAGCATTCAGTTAACTATGTACAAGTTCAAATAAAAATCAGTTGCAACTTGGAACTCTAACACACATGAGATAAAACTCGCAGGAACAAAATTAATTAGGTTGGCTTCGGTTGATTGAGAAAGAATTGATTTTGTCCTCTCATCAAACTAGTGTCAGAGGTCCCAATTTCCCCTTGCACTGACGGATTCAACACCAAATGTAGCCGTTGTAAATATGTATGCATGTGATTTGTTGCATGACCCTGTGTATAAAATAAGAAAAGTTCAGTTTCATTTAGGATATAAAAGTACAATACTTATTTTCTACTTCAAAAAATTAGAATACTTGAAATGGAAGTGTGGACTGATTATACCACTTGAGTATTGTGTGGTTCTTGGGTGTGCCGTGGCATTGGGATGGTATGACCACTTGATTGCAACATTGAATCATTTAGGATAGATGTTGCATTCGATTGATGGAGGAAGTCATGTTTATCTCCTATCACCGAACCATAGTTTGAGGCCCCAATGGTCCCTTGCAGCGAGGTGTACATATTATTTGTCGGATGACTCTGTGAACAAAGCAAAGTTCAGTTGCACTGATGTTTACAAATTAGGAAAACTTGAAAGTGTGGACTGCTTCTACCATTATTGTATTGTATGGTTGGAATCTAGCCAACGGTTTTTGGGTCTGTGGTGCCATAGGGATTACATTACTAATTGATGGTTGCATTGAATCCCTTAGCATAGCGTTGTAGTGCAATTGATATGCAACCATTTGATTCGTCAAAAATTCCATAGGACCCTGTAGGAGATGATAGATGAAAGTTAGCACAAGTGAGGTTTTCTAAGAAACAAGCAACAAAGTATTATTACCGTTGATGAGTCATGGGACTGTAGTTGTACAGTACCATTTGTCTCCTTCTTCTTCTTTAAAGTTGCTTTCTTCGAAGGTCCCTGTCGAAAATGATAGATATAGCTCGGTATGTTGAATGTTCTATAGGAATCAAGTGACAAAAAATAATACCATTGAGGGGCCATGATGTTCTAGTTGCACAATATCATTTGTGTTCTTCTTCTTCTTTGAAGTTGCTTTCTCAAATCCACCAACGGGTCTTTTCGATCCTTTCACAGTCTTCTCCTTGACCTTCATACCTTTTGGTTTTGCAAGCCCCTCACCGTGTTTTGAAATTCTACTAGAGGGGATGTCCACTGCAGCCACTGTAATGCTAAATATCAGTCTTTGTTTTACAATAGTCTAGGCATTTATTGTTAGTATAACTTGTACCTTCTTTAGTACATGAGTTACCCAAATCTTGATCAGCGCTAACCAAATCTTGATCAGTGCTAACAAAATCTGGATCAGCCCTGATCTTCAAGCATTTCTCCACATCTTGTGCTAATTGCTCTGCACACTTAGCATCCTTATTGTATGATTCTTCTGACTCGGCGGCACGAGCAGCTATTTTCACAAATATTCTGCACAGTTCCTTGTATCGATTAGACATTCTTGCTTTTAGGTTATCATACTGGTTGCATTTGCTTGTTATATCTAGAACTTTGGCATCTATCGTCCATCTTTTCAAGATATATTCCCCAGGGCTATGCTTGATATTATTGATATCAAGTACCTTTAAGCAATGAGAGCAAAGAATTCCAGCAAACTCAAACCTTTTGCAACTGCAGCTAACCTTTTCTTCTTTTGGAATGAATCTAACAACATGTTCACGTTGTGTGCCATGAAATTTTACTACATATATCTTCAGCTCCGTGTCACTTTTATCACAAAGCAATGTGTCATAGTTTAGAGTCCGAAGCACTTGACCTTGAACCATCTTGAATATTGCTGGAGTATATGTAGCTGCAGCTTGTTTTAACATATAACTAGATTCAACCTTCAACTTGGGAGTAGTCTGTGTTGCTTTGAAGTCATACTTCACCTCTTCACATCTTTTATCCGAAACTAGCCGTTCAAAATGCTCAAAGAAAGTAAGCATGTCATATTTAATACTAATGTATCTCTTTAGTTCATTATTCATGCTTTCACTTCTTTGGGTAGTGCTCATGTGGGCAGAGAACGTACTTTTACCATACACTAGTGCCCAGTGTTCCTTTTTCTCAAATAGCCTTTGCAGCCATTCATTGTCAAGCAGTCCATACTTGTCAATCATTTTATCCCATGCGCCTACAAATTCATCCTCCTCTTCTATATCATATATACAGTGCTGAAAATCAACATTGAACTTCTTATATTCGTCAACAACTCCGGCCAGGTGCTTGCAAGCATTTTGATTCATATGCCACACACAAAGTCTATGATGAGAGTGAGGGAAGACTTCACGAATTGGCTTTGCCATTGCCGCGTCTTCATCGGTGAGAATTGTACGTGGATGTTTTCCTGACATAACTTTCAGAAAAGTTCCGAAAAGCCAACCAAAACTAGCAGCGGTTTCATCATAGAGAAGTGCAGCACCAAAGACCATAGTTTTCTGATGATTATTCACCCCGACAATCAAACCAAATGGACGTCCATCATCTAGTTTTCTATATGTGGTGTCAAAGCATATAACATCACCGAATATTGCATATTCTGAAACCATTTTGGAGTCCGCTCAAAAAATATTAGTTATCAACTCATCCTCATGCACTTGAATTGAATAGAAGAAGTTCACATCTTCCGACACCTTTTTCTCCATGTATTCTAATACCCCCCTGTGTCACCTACCTTCGCTTTTATTGTTCTCTTTGAGTACAAACGGTTTTTATATCTTGAGGTGTAAAGCCAAGGTTTTCACTTCCACCTGCTTCTTTGGACATCAAATCGATTGTTGCTTTATTTGAAATGCCAACTAACTTTGCGACCTCTGCATTTGCTATCTGTGCTTCTGTCACTTTTCTCTGGGATCTCAAGTATTGGGCCATGATTCCATTAGCAAGATTATGGTTGTGTGACGCCTCAAATTCATACACATAATAAATTCCTTCTCTAAGGCTAATCTTCATACGGGCATCACAACCACATCGTGTTTCAGGCCTACTGTAAGTGAATGTCTCCTCTCTTTTATCTTCCCGGCGATGACCTATAAGTTGTTGTAAATGTCTTTGCAGATAAAGAAGTGATTAGAACTAAAACATGACAATAAACCATACCTTGACGAGAGCATGTAAATGTCCGTTGCTGCATTGTAGAAGAGTTCATCACTTTATGGCCACTGCTTCTTGTGATGCTAAAACTGATAGTTTTAGCATACTTGTTATAAAATAAATAAGCTTCCTCTTTAGATAAAAATTTCATGCCAAGCTTTGGTACCCTTCTGTCATCTACTGCAGTTTCTTGATCCTATGTCAGTTAGGATTCAATTTAGTCCATGAACTATATGCATTGTAAAAGGAACAGGAAAAAACTGTAGTGGGTGTTTTCCAAAAACTGAAATCTGAGATGGTACAAAAAGTCTGAATGTGCAACTAAATGTGAAAATGCAACGAAACTAATTTTCCGTTGTTGTTTGGCTTTTGCATCTTGCGGCTTTTGTCACTGATTCATCATCAGAACTGAGTGAGATTTCTTACTTTAGGTGCGTGAGATTGTTCATCAACGTCCTGGTTCTCTGGAACAATCCTTGGAGAAGCCGTCAGGGATGCATGACTCGGAGAAGCCATCAGGGACGGAGATTCCTTTGCTACTCAATTCAAGAGAAGAATTTCTTGATTCTTGGTTAGGCCGCCATTGATAGTTGTGCGTTTTAAGGCTGTAGGTCACTTCCGCCTAATATGAGAAGTAGATCTTACATGTTGGCGCCCTTTTTTGTATTAGGAGGTTCTTTTCCCGGGTGATTGGATTATTTCCCGCTGGTTTGTGTGCAGTTTTAATGATGAGAGTATTATGGAAGGGAATCAGTATTATGTTGTGTATTTTTGTTTTTCTTTTCACTCAAAATCAAGAGCGGTGGACTGCGTGAAAACACTACCGTACAATGGGCGTGGCGCACGGATGGTCGCAGGCAGTGGCCGCAGGCAAGCCGCGTCCGCTCGAGAAGAGGGTGCAGTGGCTGGAGGCACGGTGGCGAGCTCGAGCAGAGCTCGACAATGGCGGAGGGGAGAAGGAGAGAAGAGCAGGGGAGAAAGGAAGAAAGCGAGGGGAGAGAGGAGAGGATAAGAGGGGCTCGGGCGAGAGCGTCGCGCTGGCGCTCTCAGAGGCCTCCAGCGGCGAAGCAGGAGCTGGCGCGACGCCGGCCGTGCTCATCTTCCCGTGTGCCTACTTGCAAGAGGAGGAAGACGTCAGGGATGCCCTTGTGGGCTGGGTTGGGCCAGGTGAGCGCCAGGTAAGCCTATTCTATTTTATTTGTTTTCTTTTATTTCTTTTCTATTTTTCTGGCATTTGTTTTGGCTTTAAATAAATATATAGCCATTTTTAAATATCCTGAAAATAATCATGTGGCCATAGTGGATTTTCCCCGATGCCACATAAAAAGTTTCAAAATAATTGGTACTGTATTTTATATATAATAAATATAATTCCAATCCAAATAATTGTTTGTTTAATTCAAAAGTCCAATATAAAATGTTTATGTGATTCAAAAATATTTGTTTGAATTTTACCTCGTGCCAATATTTTCACAGAATATTTGGAACATTTTCTTGGATCATTTTGAAGCAATTTTTATATTGCCTATTTTCCAAAATTTGGTTCCTGAGGCTTGATCACTTCCCCATTTCAGATTTAAAAGAATTTAAAGCAAAGTAAATTTGGGTTGTGACACACGGAGCTTCACCACAATGGATATGGCTCTCAGGTGACCTCAACCGTCTAGGGTGCTCAAACACCCAAGAGTAACAAGATCCACGAGGGATTAGCGGGGGGAATCAAATATATCTTGCTGGAAGTGTAGATCTTGGCCTTCTCAACTAATCCCTAGGAAATCAACAACTTTGATTGGCTAGGGAGAGAGATGGGGCACGAATGAGCTTAGGAGAAACAATGGAGTCTTGGAAGGTCAAAGGTACGGTTCTTGGAGTGATGGTGATACGATACCGGGGCAACTCCCCCAAGGTAAATCTTAGGAGAAATCAACAAGTTTAATCTACTAGAGAAAAAGGAAACTGAAAAGGAACAAACTAAAACAAAGGTAAAGGCAAAAGATGTGATGGTGATACGATACCGGGGCAACTCCCCCAAGCTTGGCACAAGCCAAGGGGATTGCCCATACCCATGCTTAGTTGTCTTCCTTTGGAGGTGATGGTGGTGGATTTGCTTTGTCCTTTGATTCCAAGAGGGCCATCAATCTTTGATTTATACCTTGGAGATATGTGATATGTTTCTCCAGCAAAACAACTTCACGAGTGAGATAAGTATTACGAGCACGAGTTGTTTCACAAAACCTCAAGAGTTCAACCAAGGATGGAGACAGTAGGTGGAGGTAGGGTTGGAGGAAATCCACTTCTTCAACTTCTTCCTTGTTGAACGCAGATTGTGCTTCCTCCCACGCCTGATTCTCCTTCTTAATTTTTCCCTTGGCTTCTTTAGGTAGCCTTTCCCTGGCCTCCACTCTTTTCAGATCAGCATTTACTTCTCCATACACTTGAGGGAGATTGTTCTCCCCCACAGATCCCTGGGACGACATCTTGCTCTTAATCTACGGCAGAAAACAAGCTCGAAACGAAAACAAAGGAAAATCGCATGATACGAGGGTCAGACCTTACGGGAGAATATATAATGATTTTTTCCAGACCAGAAGGAGTACTCCACACCAAAACGGAGTCCGGGAGGCACACGAGGTGGCGACAGGCCTCCCCGAAAACGGCGCCAGAAAAGAGTCTTGACGACCCACAAGTATAGGGTATCTATCATAGTCCTTTCTGTAAGTAAGAGTGTCGAACCCAACGAGGAGTAGAAGGATCTCACAAGTGGTTTTCAGCAAGGTAATATCTGCAGACACTGAAATTATCAAATAAGTGGTTGTGTGGTGAGATGATTCGTATCAAGTAGCAAGTAACAAAAGTAACAACGATGCAGTAAAGTGGCCCAATCCCTTTTGTAGCAAGGGACAAGCATGGACAAAGTCTTATAGGAGGAAAAACGCTCCCGAGGACACACGGGAATTTCTGTCATGCTAGTTTTCATCATGTTCATATGATTCGCGTTTGTTACTTTGATAGGTTGATATGTGGGTGGACTGGCGCTTGGGTACTGCCCTTACTTGGACAAGCTTCCCACTTATGATTAACCCCTCTCGCAAGCATCCGCAACTATGAAAGAAGAATTAAGACAAAGTCTAACCATAGCATTAAACTAGTGGATCCAAATCAACCCCTTACGAAGCAACGCATAAACTAGGGTTTAAGCTTCTGTCACTCTAGCAACCCATCATCTACTTACTACTTCCCAATGACTTCCGCTAGGCCCAATTAATGGTGAAGTGTTATGTAGTCGACGTTCACATAACACCACTAGAGGAAAAACAACATACAACACATAAAAATACCGAACGAATACCAATTCACATGGCTACTATTAGCATGACTTATCCCATGTCCTCAGGAACAAAAGTAACTACTCACAAAGCATAATCATATTCATGACCAGAGAGGTAATGAGTAGCATCAAGGATCTAAACATAAACTCTTCCACCAAATAATCCAACTAGCATCAACTACAAAGAGTAATTAACACTACTAGCAACCTTACAAGTACCAATCGGAGTCGCGAGATAGAGATTGGTTACAAGAGATGAACTAGGGTTTTGAGATGAGATGGTGTTGATGAAGATGTTGATGGTGATGAGTCCCCTTTGATTACAGGAGTGTTGGTGATGACGATGGCGACGATTTCCCCCTCCGGGAGGGAAGTTTCTCGGCAGGATCGTCCTGCCGGAGCTCTAGATTGGTTCTGCTCAAGTTCCGCCTCGTGGCGGCTGCGAATCCTCCGAAAAGCCTCCTCGTGATTTTTTTCGGAACGAAACCCTTCATATAGCAGAAGAGGGGAGCCAGTGGGCCAGCAGGGAGCCCACAAGCCCCCTAGGCGCGGCCAGGGGGGTGGCCGCGCCTACCAGGCTTGTGGCCCCCTGGTTGCGCTCCTCTGGAACTTCTTCGGCCCAGTATTTTTTATATATTCCAAAAAAAATCCACGTTGATTTTCACGGCTTTTGGAGTTGCGCAGAATAGGCATCTCAAACTTGCTCCTTTTTCAGGCAGAATTCCAGCTGTCGGCATTCTCCCTCTTCATGTAAACCTTGCAAAATAAGAGAGAAAAGGCATAAGTATTGTACCGTGAAGTGAAATAACAGCCCAAAAAGCAATAAATATCAACATGAAAGCATGATGCAAAATGGACGTATCAACTCCCCCAAGCTTAGACCTCGCTTGTTCTCAAGCGAAAGCCGAGCTCAATAAATATGCCCACGTGTTTAGGGAGAGAGGTGTCGACAAAACAAGATACGAACATACATGCATCATGATCATGATCAGAACAACAATACCAACATATAATCTCTCATGCTAAAGTAACAATTCCTTCACAAAGAAAAGTATGGATCAAGAACCTTACCGAGAATTAGCAACCGATAGCCTTTAGTCATTGAAGCAATTACAATTTATCACAACATCAGAAAGAGTCAAATAAGAGCTTGTAAAGCAAATTCACATGCTCAATCATCCTTTCGTTCTCTACAATTGCTACAACTCACGTGGTACTCATGAGATCAAAGTTTCAGTTGGACACCGAGAAAGATTGGGGCTTATAGTTTCGCCTCCCAACCATTTACCTCAAGGGTAATGTCAACAATAATAATTCATGAATGCTTACCTCCAAGTTGACATATGAATATAGATCTTTCCCTAGCATATGACGTTAGCCAAGATAAAGGCGAAACAAGGAATTGGTGAAGATCACCATGACTCTTTCAAGGGCAAAAAGTAAAGGTACAAGATAGGCCCTTCATAGAGGGAAGCAGAGGTTATCATGCGCTTTTGAGGTTTGGATGCGTGTACTCTTAGTGTGGAGGAACGTCACTTTGTATTGCCTCCTGTGATAAAGAACGTTATTATGCAGTCTGTCGCTTTTTATGTCTTCCTCATCACAGGTTCGTACAAAGCTTATTTTCCACACACTAATAGATCATACATATTAGGGAGCAATTTTTATTGCTTGCACCAATGAAAACTTACTTGAGGGATCTTATTCTATCCATAGGTAGGTATGGTGGACTCTCATGGCAAATCTGGGTTGAAGGTTTATGGATGCACAAGTAGTATCTCTACTTGGTGCGGGAGTTTTGGCTAATATGAGGTGGAAGCAATCGTCACATGCTAAGGGATCTCTAATCATATAACATTGTTCGGAACCAAGCAAACACAATTCATTATTTTGTCTTCCTTGTCCAACGTCTACTTCTAAGCGTGCAATAGTTTAGTGAGTGTTCATAATCATAGATGGTGTCAAAGATGATATATTTATATGTGAACCTCTCCTTCTTTATCACTTACTATTAATTGCAGCAATGACCAAGGTCTACGTTTGTCTACCCTCAACAAGTTTCAATCAACATTCTTTTTATATGTGAAGCCATCACTTCCCATAAGATCATTACATGAACTTTCATGCTTTTGTTCTTTTCTCACTCTTTTGATCATGGCAAGAGGCAAAGCCCTCAACTGAGACACTCTTTATTATATGGCTCATGAGCTCGAATACATCGGGGGTGACACAAAGAAAAACTCAAGACTAAAACACTAAGACTTTTAATCCAATAGAGAAAAAGAAAACTGAAAAGGAACAAACTAAAACAAAGGTAAAGGCAAAAGATGTGATGGTGATACGATACTGGGGCAACTCCCCCAAGCTTGGCACAAGCCAAGGGGATTGCCCATACCCATGCTTAGTTGTCTTCCTTTGGAGGTGATGGTGGTGGAGTTGCTTTGTCCTTTGACTCCAAGAGGGCCATCAATCTTTGGTTTATACCTTGGAGATATGTGATATGTTTCTCCAGCAAAACAACTTCACGAGTGAGATAAGTATTGCGAGCACAAGTTGTTTCACAAAACCTCAAGAGTTCAATCAAGGATGGAGAAAGTAGGTGGAGGTAGGGTTGGAGGAAATCCACTTCTTCAACTTCTTCCTTGTTGAACGCAGATTGTGCTTCGTCCCACGCCTGATTCTCCTTCCTAGTTTTGCCCTTGGCTTCTTTAGGTAGCCTTTCCCTGGCCTCCATTATTTTCAGATCAGCATTTACTTCTCCATAGACTTGATGGAGATTGTTCTCCCCCACAGGTCCCTGGGACGACATCTTGCTCTAAATCTGCGGCAGAAAACAGGCTCGAAACGAAAACAAAGGAAAATCGCGTGATACGAGGGTCAGACCTTACGGGAGAATATATAATGATTTTTTCCAGACCAGAAGGAGTACTCCACACGAAAACGGAGTCCGGGAGGCACACGAGGTGGACACAAGCCTCCCCGGCAACGGCGCCAGAAAAGAGTCTTGATGACCCACAAGTATAGGGGATCTATCATAGTCCTTTTGATAAGTAAGAGTGTGAACCCAATGAGGAGCAGAAGGATCTGACAAGTGGTTTTCAGCAAGGTAATATCTGCAGGCACTGAAATTATCGGTAACAAGTGGTTGTGTGGTGAGATGATTCATAGCAAGTAGCAAGTAACAAAAGTAACAACGGTGCAGCAAAGTGGCCCAATCCATTTTGTAGCAAGGGACAAGCGTGGACAAAGTCTTATAGGAGGAAAAACGCTCCCGAGGACACACGGGAATTTCTGTCATGCTAGTTTTCATCATGTTCATAGGATTCGCGTTCGTTACTTTGATAGTTTGATATGTGGGTGGACCGGCGCTTGGGTACTGCCCTTACTTGGACAAGCATCCCACTTATGATTAACCCCTCTCGCAAGCATCCACAACTACGAAAGAAGAATTAAGACAAAGTCTAACCATAGCATTAAACTAGTGGATCCAAATCAGCCCCTTACGAAGCAACGCATAAACTAGGGTTTAAGCTTCTGTCACTGTAGCAACCCATCATCTACTTAATACTTTGCAATGCCTTCCTCTAGGCCCAAATAATGGTGAAGTGTTATGTAGTCTACGTTCACATAAAACTACTAGAGGAAAAACAACATACAACACATCAAAATACCGAACGAATACCAAATTCACATGACTACTATTAGCATGACTTATTCCATGTCCTCGGGAACAAAAGTAACTACTCACAAAGCATAATCATATTCATGACCCGAGAGGTAATGAGTAGCATCAAGGATTTGAACATAAACTCTTCCACCAAATAATCCAACTAGCATCAACTACAAAGAGTAATTAACACTACTAGCAACCTTACAAGTACCAATCGGAGTCGCGAGACGGAGATTGGTTACTAGAGATGAACTAGGGTTTCGAGATGAGATGGTGCTGATGAAGATGTTGATGGTGATGAGTCCCCTCCGATGAGAGGAGTGTTGGTGATGACGATGGCGACGATTTCCCCCTCCGGGAGGGAAGTTTCCCCGGCTGGACCGTCCTGCTGGAGCTCTAGATTGGTTCTGCTCAAGTTCCGCCTCGTGGCGGCTGCGAATCCTCCGAAAAGCCTCCTCGTGATTTTTTTCGGAACGAAACCCTTCATATAGCAGAAGAGGGGAGCCAGTGAGCTAGCAGGGAGCCCACAAGCCCCCTAGGCGCGGCCAGGGGGGTGGCCGCGCCTACCAGGCTTGTGGCCCCCTGGTTGCGCTCCTGTGGCACTTCTTCGGCCTAGTATGTTTTATATATTCCCAAAAAAATCCACGTTGATTTTCACGGCTTTTGGAGTTGCGTAGAATAGGCATCTCAAACTTGCTCCTTTTTCAGGCCAGAATTCCAGCTGTCGGCATTCTCCCTCTTCATGTAAACCTTGCAAAATAAGAGAGAAAAGGCATAAGTATTGTACCGTGAAGTGAAATAACAGCCCAAAAAGCAACAAATATCAACATGAAAGCATGATGCAAAATGGACGTATTAATCACTTAGGACGAAATATGCCCTAACAAGCTCCCCCTTTTTGGTGAATTGTTGACAACACCGGATTTGCACAAAAGAGAATATAATAAAGACATATCCAAAACCAAAGTCTATGAATTAGAGACTGGCTGCCCCTGGATGTGTGCATGTTTAAAGTACTGCTATGAACAACAAGGCACACAATCCAAGGAAAAGCACTTCCCTGAAAATCATAGACGGATACTCCTTGCAATGACCTGATACAACGTTGATTAAGGAAGCAAGGTATAACATGTGAGCATAAAGATAAGGGCACAAGATAAATGAACTCACATGCTAAGCATATAGAGAGATAATAGAGATAGTATAGGGATAGCATATGTCTCACACCATATGACTAAGAGTCTTCACACACACGATAAATTATCCAACAAGATAAAACCAGCCAAGTTCAGCAAACAAAGACTCAGAAAATACGAAAACCAAAGCAAATCCCTACACTCTCTCCCCCTTTGGCATCATGACACCAAAAAGGCACAGAGGACGCGTACGACACAGGCGATAGCTCAGCCATCGGACTCCTCATCAGATTGCTCCGTAGCCTCCGGATCAGTCTCATCCTCAGCTTCCTCATCAGGCTCCTCCTGATCAGACTCAGCCCACTGGAAGTCTCTCGCCTGCATCCAATCAGCTTCTGGAGTGATGACCTCCTCAGATCCGCTCGAGAAGTGCACGTCAAGCTTCCTCATGATACATTTATCCCTCTGACAGCTCTCTTTCTGGGCCAATGAGTCAGATACTGCCCCTTGATACGTCCATTTTGCATCATGTTTTCATGTTGATATTTATCGCTTCTTGGGCTGTTATTTCACTTCATGGTACAATACTTATGCCTTTTCTCTCTAATTTTGCAAGGTTTACATGAAGAGGGAGAATGCCGGCAACTGGAATTCTGGCCTGAAAGTGGAGCAAAGTTGAGATACCTATTCTGCGCAACTCCAAACGTCGTAAAAATCAACGAGGATTTTTTTCCGGATTTATAAAATATACTGGGCCGAAGAAGTGCCAAAGGGGCGCGTGCAGGTGGCCACAAGCCTGCACGGTGCGGCCACCCCCCAGGCCGTGCCATGAGGGCTTGTGGGCAGCCTGTTAGCCCACTGGCCCCCCTCTTTTGCCATATGAAGGGTTTCGTCCAGAAAAAAAACCAGGGAGGAGCTTTTTCGTGGATTCGCCGCCGCCACGAGGCGGAACTTGAGCATAACCAATCTAGAGCCCCGATTGGACGATCCTGCCGGGGAAACTTCCCTCCCGGAGGGGGAAATCGTCACCATCGTCATCACCAACACTCCTCTCATCGGAGGGGACTCGTCACCATCAACATCTTCATCAGCACCATCTCATCTCCAAACCCTAGTTTATCTCTTGTAACCAATCTCCGTCTCGCGACTCCGGTTGGTACTTGTAAGGTTGCTAGTAGTGTTGATTACTCTTTGTAGTTAATGCTAGTTGGATTACTTGGTGGAAGAGTTTATGTTTAGATCCTTGATGCTACTCATTACCTCTCTAGTCATGAATATGATTATGCTTTGTGAGTAGTTACTTTTGTTCCTGAGGACATGAGCTAAGTCATGCTAATAGTAGTCATGTGAATTTGGTATTCGTTCGGTATTTTGATATGTTGTATGTTGTTTTTCCTCTATCGTGTTATGTGAACGTCGACTACATAACACTTCACCATTATTTGTGCCTAGAGGAAGGCATTGGGAAGTAGTAAGTAGATGATGGGTTGCTAGAGTGACAGAAGCTTAAACCGTAGTTTATGCGCTGCTTCGTAAGGGGCTGATTTGGATCCACTAGTTTAATGCTATGGTTAGACTTTGTCTTAATTCTTCTTTCGTAGTTGCGGATTCTTGCGAGAGGGGTTAATCATAAGTGGGATGCTTGTCTAAGTAAGGGCAGTACCCAAGCGTTGGTCCACCCACATATCAAACTATCAAAGTAACGAACGCGAATCATATGAACATGATGAAACTAGGATCACAAAAATTACACTGTGTCCTGGGGAGCGTTTTTCCTCCTATAAGACTTTGTCCAGGCTTGTCCCTTGCTACAAAAGGGATTGGGCCACTTTGCTGCACCGTTGCTACTTTTGTTACTTGTTGCTTGCTACGAATCATCTCACCACACAATCACTTGTTACCGATAATTTCAGTGCTTGCAGATATTTCCTTGCTGAAAACCACTTGTCACATCCTTCTGCTCCTCGTTGGGTTCGACACTCTTACTTATCGAAAGGACTACGATTGATCCCCTATACTTGTGGTTCATCAAGACTCTTTTCTGGTGCCGTTGCCAGGGAGTGAAGCGCCTTTGGTAAGTGGAACTTGGTAAGGAAACATTCATATAGTGTGATGAAATTTATTGTCACTTGTCACTATGGATACTAATCCTTTGAGGGGCTTGTTCGGGGTATCTTCACCTCGAACGGAAGCACACATAGTTGCTCCTCAACCTGCTGCACCTACTGAAAATATTTTCTTTGAATTTCCTTCGGGTATGCTTGAGAAACTGCTGGCTAATCCTTTTATAGGAGATGGAACATCACATCCAGACTTGCATCTAATCTATGTAGATGAAGTTTGTGGTTTATTTAAGCTTGCAGGTTTGCCCGAGGATGAGATCAAGAAGAAGGTCTTTCCTTTATCTTTGAAGGATAAGGCGTTGACATGGTATAGGCTATGTGATGACACTGGATCATGGGACTACAATCGGTTGAAATTGGAATTTCATCAAAAGTTTTATCCTATGCATTTAGTACATCGTGATCGGAATTACATTTATAATTTTTGGCCTCGTGACAGAGAAAGCATCACTCAAGCTTGGGGGAGGCTTAAATCAATGTTATATTAATGCCCCAATCATGAGCTCTCGAGAGAAATTATCATTCAGAACTTCTATGCTCGACTTTCTCATGATGATCGCTCCATGCTTGACACTTCTTGTACCGGTTCTTTTATGAAGAGAGATATTGACTTCGAATGGAATTTATTGGAGAGAATTAAACGCAGCTCTAAACACTGGGAGCTTGAAGAAGGTAAGGATTCAGGTATGAATTTCACGTTTGATTGCGTTAAACCCTTTGTTGAGACAAATACCTTTAGTGATTTTAGCGCTAAGTATGGACTTGACTCTGAGATAGTAGCTTCATTGTGTGAATCCTTTGATGCTCATATTGATATCCCCAAAGAGAAGTGGTTTAAATATCATCCTCCTTTAGAAGTCAATGTAGTTAAACCCACTCTAGTTGAAGAGAAAGTCATTGCCTATAATGATCCTATTGTTCCCAGTGCTTACATTGAGAAACCACCCTTCCCTGTTAGGATAAAGGATCATTCTAAAGCTTCAACTATGATACGTAGAGGCTACATTAGAACACCTACACCCCTGAGCAAATTAGATTTGAACCTAGCATTGATATTATTAAAGATCTTCTATCCAACGATGTTGAGGGACATAATATTCACTTCTGTGAAGATGCTGCTAGAATTGCTAAACCTCACGTGAGAGACAAACATAGGCCTGTTGTTGGCATGCCTGTTGTTTCTGTTAAGATAGGAGATCATTGTTATCATGGCCTATGTGACGTGGGTGCTAGTGTTAGCGCAATACCTCAATCCTTATATGATGAAATCGAAGATGAGATTGCACCTGTTGAGATAGAGCCTATTGATGTCACTATTCAGCTTGACAACAGAGATACTATCTGCCCTGTGGGAATTGTTAGGGATGTTGAAGTCTTGTGTGGTAAAACGAAGTATCCTGCTGATTTCCTCATTCTTGCTACCGCACAAGATAGCTTTTGTCCCATCATATTTGGCAGACCTTTTCTCAATACCGTCAATGCTCATATTGATTGTGAGAAGCAAACTGTCACTGTTAGCTTTGAAGGTGTGCCACATGAGTTCAATTTCTCTAAGTTTGGTAGACAACCTCATGAAAAGGAGTTTCCTAGTAGGGATAAAACTATTGCCTTAGATTCTATTGTCGTGCCTCCTACTGATCTCTTAGAGCAATACTTGCCCTGAGCATGAAAATGATATGCATATGGATGAAAGGGATGAGATAGATAGGGTTTTTTTAGAACAATATCCTATCCTTAAGAATAATCTGCCTATTGAACTGCTTGGGGATCCACCCCCACCAAAGGGAGATCCTGTGTTCGAGCTTAAACAGTTGCCTGATACTCTTAAGTATGCTTATCTTGATGAAAAGGAGATATATCCTGTTATTATTAGTGCTAGCCTCTCAGAACATGAAGAAAAGAAGTTACTAAAAACTCTGAGGAAGCACCATGCTGCTATTGGATATACTCTTGATGATCTTAAGGGCATTAGTCCTACTCTATGCCAGCACAAGATTAAAACTGATCCTGATTTCAAACCAATTGTTGATCATCAAAGGAGATTAAATCCTAAGATTAAAGAAGTAGTAAGAAAAGAAATACTAAAGCTACTGGAAGCAGGTATCATCTATCATGTTGCTCATAGTGATTGGGTGAGTCCGGTGCATTGTGTCCCTAAGAAGGGAGGCATTACCGTTGTCCCTAATGATAAGGATGAATTGATCCCACAGAGGATTATTACTGGCTATAGGATGGTGATCGCTTTTAGGAAATTGAATAAAGCCACTAGGAAAGATCATTACCCTCTGCCTTTTATCGACCAAATGCTAGAAAGACTGTCTAAACACACACACTTCTGCTTTCTAGACGGTTATTCTGGTTTCTCCGAAATACCAGTTGCACAATCTGATCAGGAGAAACCCACTTTCACCTGCCCTTTCGGTACCTTTGCTTATAGACGTATGCCTTTTGGCTTATGTAATGCACCTGCCACCTTTCAAAGATGTATGATGGCTATATTCTCTGACTTTTGTGAAAAGATTGTTGAGGCTTTCATGGATGACTTCTCCATTTACGGGTCTTCCTTTGATGATTGCCTCAGCAACCTTGATCGAGTCTTGCAAAGATGTAAAGACACCAATCTTGTCTTGAATTGGGAGAAGTGCCACTTTATGGTTAATGAAGGCATCGTCTTAGGACATAAAATTTCCGAAAGAGGTATTTAAGTCGATAAGGCTAAGGTTGATGCAATCAAGAAAATGCCATACCCCACAGATATCAAATGTATAAGAAGTTTCCTTGGTCATGCTGGTTTCTATAGAAGGTTCATTAAAGACTTCTCTAAGATTTCTAGGCCTCTTACCAATCTCTTGCAAACGGATGTTCCTTTTGTCTTTGACGATGATTGTGAGGAAGCCTTCGAAATACTTAAGAGGGCTTTGATAACCGCACCTATTGTTCAAGCACCTGATTGGAACTTACCTTTTGAAATCATGTGTGATTCTAGTGATTATGCTGTTGGTGCTGTTCTAGGGCAAAGAGTTTACAAGAAGTTGAATGTTATTCACTACGCTAGTAAAACTCTAGACAGTGCCCAAAGAAACTATGCCACTACGGAGAAGGAATTTTTAGGAGTCGTGTTTGCATGTGAAAAGTTCAGGTCTTACATAGTTGATTCCAAAGTTATTATTCACACTGATCACGCTGCTATTAATTACCTCATGGAGAAGAAATATGCTAAACCTAGACTTATCAGATGGGTTCTCTTGGTACAAGAATTTGATTTGCACGTTGTTGACACAAAGGGTGCTGATAACCCAGTAGCAGATAACTTGTCTAGGTTGGAGAACGTTCTTGATGACCCACAACCTATTGATGATAGCTTTCCCAATGAGAAATTGAATGTCATCAATACCTCACGTAGTGCATCGTGGTATGCTGATTATGCAAACTATATCGTTGTCAAATATATACCACCTAGTTTCACATACCAGCAAAAGAAGAAATTCTTCTTTGACTTGAGACATTACTTTTGGGATGATCCTCACCTTTATAAGGAAGGAGTAGATGGTGTTATTAAACGTTGTGTACCTGAACATGAACAGGGACAGATCCTACAGAAGTGTCACTCCGAGGCCTACGGAGGACACCATGCGGGAGATAGAACTGCACACAAGGTATTGCAATCAGGTTTCTATTGGCCCACTCTCTTCAAGGATGCCCGTAAGTTGGTCTTGTCTTGTGACGAATGTCAAAGAATAGGTAATATTAGCAAACGTCAGGAAATGCCTATGAACTATTCACTTGTCATTGAACCATTTGATGTTTGGGGCTTTGATTATATGGGACCTTTTCCAAAATCCAATGGGTATACTCATATCCTAGTTGCTGTTGATTACGTCACTAAGTGGGTAGAAGCTATCCCCACTAGTAGTGCTGATCACAACACTTCTATTAGGATGCTTAAAGAAGTTATTTTCCCTAGTTTTGGAGTCCCTAGATATCTAATGACCGATGGTGGTTCACATTTCATTCATGGTGCTTTCCGTAAAACGCTTGCTAAGTACGATGTCAACCATAGAATTGTGTCTCCCTATCACCCTCAGTCCAGTGGTCAAGTAGAGCTAAGTAATAGAGAAATTAAACTAATTCTGCAAAAGACTGTCAACAGGTCTAGAAAGAATTGGTCTAAGAAGCTCGATGATGCACCATGGGCTTATAGGACTGCCTATAAGAATCACATGGGCATGTCTCCATACAAAATGGTGTACGGTAAAGCATGTCATTTACCTCTTGAGCTAGAGAATAAAGCTTATTGGGCAATCAAAGAGCTCAACTTTGATTTCAAACTTGCTGGTGAGAAGAGGTTATTTGACATTAGCTCGCTTGATGAATGGAGAACTGAGGCATATGAGAATGCCAAGTTGTTCAAAGAGAAGGTTAAGAGGTGGCATGATAAGAGGATACAAAAGCGTGAGTTCAATGTAGGTGATTATGTCTTGCTATATAACTCTCGTTTAAGATTCTTTGCAGGCAAGCTTCTATCTAAATGGGAATGTCCCTATGTTGTTGAGGAAGTATATCGTTCCGGTGCTATCAAGATCAACAACAAGGAAGGTAATTGTCCGAGAGTGGTAAATGGGCAGAGAATCAAGCATTATATCTTAGGTACTCCCATAAATGTTGAAAGCAATATTATCAATACCATAACTCCGGAAGAATACCTAAGGGACATTTATCAACCTGTTTCAGACTCCGAAAACGAAGAGGTATGTGATTCGGTAAGAAAACAGAGTCTAAAACTTTTCCAGTAGGAAACTTTCTCCGTTTTGGAATATCTGAAAAAATACAAAAATTAGAAGTAGTCCAGAAAGTGCGCGAGGAGGCGACAAGCCTACACGGCGCGGGCCCACCCCCTGGCCGCGCCGTGAGGGCTTGTGGCCACCTCGTGCGCCTCCCGGACTCCGTTTTCGTGCGGGGTACTCCTTCTGGTCTGAAAAAAATCATTATATATACTCCCGTTTGGTCTGACCCCTGCATCACGCAGATCTCTTTTGTTTTTCGTTTCGAGCCCGTTTCTATTGCAGATCTAGATCGCTATGACTTCCCCAAAAGCTCCGAAGGACAAGATCTTCGAGAAGGTCATCAATCCCTACCTCACGGGAGTGCTGCAACACCCTCAATCTATCGAGATGTGTGAGGGAATGTTGCACATCCGGGATGTTGAGGGGCCTAAGAAGACCAGAAGCATGGAGACGAGGCTCGAAGCAATGGAGCAACAAGTCTTCAAGTGCCAAGGGATGGTGGAGCGTGGACTCAACACCAACCACATGATGATCCCGGAGTTCACCAACAAGCACAAGATTGATGCCAATGACATTGGGAAGCATCTCTCCAGGCTCTATGACAGGATTGATCAACTCCAGGCCCAGATCTATGACCTGCAGAACCAAAACTGTGAGTATGAGTATGGATTTAAATCAATACGGTTGGCTGTAGATTTGAGGATTTCGGAGACTCGTTCATCTTTCCATGATGGAGCACATATGCCTTGGAAGACAGAGGATGAAACTCATGTTGCAACAACACCATCACCTTCACCACCAAAGGAAGACAACTGAGGATTGGTATGGGCAATCCCCTTGGCTTGTGCCAAGCTTGGGGAAGTTGCCCCGGTATCGTATCACCATCACATCTTTTGCCTTTACCTTTGTTTTAGTTTTCCTTTTCAGTTTTCTCTTTCTCTAGTAGTTTAAAAGTCTTAGTGTTTTAGTCTTGAGTTTTGCTTTGTGTCACTCCCAATGTATTCGAGCTCGTGGGCCATATAATAAAGAGTGTCTTAATTGAAGGGCTTTGCCTCTTGCCATGATCAAAAGAGTGAGAATAGAACAAAAGCATGAAAGATCATGTAATGATCTTATGGGAAGTGATGGCTTCACATATAAAAAGAATGAGGATTGACACGTGTTGAGGGTAGACAAATGTAGACCTTGGTCATTGTTGCAATTAATAGGAAGTGATAAAGAAGGAGAGGTTCACATATAAATATATCATCTCTGACACCATCTATGATTGTGAACACTCACTAAACTATTGCATGCCTAGAAGTAGATGTTGGACAAGGAAGACAACATAATGAATTGTGTTTGCTTGGCTCCGAACAATGTTATATGACTAGAGATCCCTTAGCATGTGACGATTGCTTCCACCTCATATTAGCCAAAACTCCCGCACCAAGTAGAGATACTACTTGTGCATCCATAAACCATCAACCCAGTTTTGCCATATGAGTCCACCATACCTACCTATGGATAGAATAAGATCCCTCAAGTAAGTTGTCATCGGTGCAAGCAATAAAAATTGCTCTCTAATATGTATGATCTATTAGTGTGTGTAAAATAAGCTTTGTACGAACCTGTGATGAGGAAGACATAAAAGCGACAGACTGCATAATAAAGTTCTTTATCACACGAGGCAATATAAAGTGATGTTCCCCCGCACTAAGAGGACACGCATCCAGAGCTCAAAAGCGCATGACAACCTTTGCTTCCCTTTGCGAAGGGCCTATCTTGTACCTTTACTTTTTGCCCTTGAAAGAGTCATGGTGATCTTCACCAATTGCTTGTGTCGCCTTTATCTTGGCTAACGTCATATGCTAGGGAAAGATCTATATTCATATGTCAACTTGGAGGTAAGCATTCATGAATTATTATTGTTGACATTACCCTTGAGATAAGCAGTTGGGAAGCAAAACTGTAAGCCCCTATCTTTCTCTGTGTCCAGCTGAAACTTTGATCTCATGAGTACCACGTGAGTTGTAGCAATTGTAGAGAACGAAAGAATTATTGAGTATGTGGATTTGCTTTACAAGCTCTTATTTGACTCTTTCTGATGTTGTGATAAATTGCAATTGCTTCAATGACTAAAGGCTATCGGTTGTTACTTCTCGGTAAGGTTCTTGATCCATGCTTTACTTTGTGAATGAATTATCACTTTAGCATGAGAGATCATATATTGGTATTGTTGTTCTGATCTTGATCATGATGCATGCATGTTCGTATCTTGTTTTGTCGACACCTCTCTCCCTAAACATGTGGACATATTAATTGAGCTAGGCTTTCGCTTGAGGACAAGCGAGGTCTAAGCTTGGGGAGTGGATACGTCCATTTTGCATCATGTTTTCATGATGATATTAATTGCTTCTTCGGCCGTTATTTCAGTTCACGGTACAATACTTATGCCTTTTCTCTCTTATTTTGCAAGGTTTACATGAAGAGGGAGAATGCCGGCACCTGGAATTCTGGTGTGAAAGTGGAGCAAAGTTGAGATACCTATTCTGCGCAACTCCAAACGCCGTAAAAATCAACGAGGATTTTTTTCCAGATTTATAAAAAAATACTGGGTCGAAGAAGCGCCAGAGGGGCGCGTGCAGGTGGCCACAAGCCTCACGGCGCGGCCACCCCCCCAGGTCGCGCCATGAGGGCTTGTGGGCAGCCTGCTGGCCCATTGGCCCTCCTCTTTTGCTATATGAAGGGTTTCGTCCAGAAAAAAATTAGGGAGGATCTTTTTCGTGGATTCGCCACCGCCACGAGGCATAACTTGAGCATAACCAATCTAGAGCTCCAGCAAGACGATCCTGCGAGGGAAACTTCCCTCCCGGAGGGGGAAATCATCGCCATCGTCATCACCAACACTCCTCTCATCGGAGCGGACTCGTCACCATCAACATCTTCATCAGCACCATCTCATCTCCAAACCCTAGTTCATCTCTTGTAACCAATCTCCGTCTCGCGACTCCGATTGGTACTTGTAAGGTTGCTAGTAGTGTTGATTACTCTTTGTAGTTGATGCTAGTTGGATTACTTGGTGGAAGAGTTTATGTTTAGATCCTTGATGCTACTCATTACCACTCTGGTCATGAATATGATTATGCTTTGTGAGTAGTTACTTTTGTTCCCGAGGACATGGGATAAGTCATGCTAATAGTAGTCATGTGAATTTGGTATTCGTTCGGTATTTTGATATGTTGTATCTTGTTTTTCCTCTAGTGGTGTTATGTGAACGTCGACTACATAACACTTCACCATTATTTGGGACTAGAGGAAGGCATTGGGAAGTAGTAAGTAGACGATGGGTTGCTAGAGTGATAGAAGCTTAAACCCTAGTTTATGCGCTGCTTCGTAAGGGGCTGATTTGGATCCACTAGTTTAATGCTATGGTTAGACTTTGTCTTAATTCTTCGTTCGTAGTTGCGGATGCTTGCAAGAGGGGTTAATCAAAAGTGGGATTCTTGTCCAAGTAAGGGCAGTACCCAAGCGCCGGTCCACCCACATATCAAACTATCAAAGTAACGAACGCGAACATATGAACATGATGAAACTAGCATGACAGAAATTCCCGTGTGTCCTCGGGAGCGTTTTTCCTCCTATAAGACTTTGTCCAGGCTTGTCCCTTGCTACAAAAGGGATTGGGCCACTTTTCTGCACCATTGCTACTTTTGTTACTTGTTGCTTGCTACGAATCATCTCACCCCACAATCACTTGTTACCGATAATTTCAGTGCGTGCAGATATTTCCTTGCTGAAAACCACTTGTCAGATCCTTTTGCTCCTCGTTGGGTTCGACACTCTTACTTATCGAAAGGACTACGATTGATCCCCTATACTTGTGGGTCATCACCCTTTCGCGTGCATGCAAAATAAGGTCCTCATCTGGTCCTTCAGCTTCTTGGCCCAAGATGGCTCAGCAGAAGAACGGGTATGTGTGGCAGGGCTGCCCTCATCTCCAGCAGCAGCAACCTCCTCCTCAGTCTCCATGCGTTTAGCAGTACGTGAAGTGGAGGTGTTGGCCCACTTGTTTTTCTGGCGCAGCTTCATGGGCTCATGGCTGATACACCCAGTGGCAGGACGGAAGGGCACGTGAGGAAAAGACTCGGACCACTTTGTCTTGATGAAGTAGTACAGGTAAGGCCCATAGATGGGAACCTTACGGTTGTATATTACCATCTGAAGCTCACAAAACACCACATTAGACACATCGAGTTGGCAACCCGAGGGAACATAGTATTGCGGAAGATCCTATGCATGACATCCAAGAAGGAGTTGAGCACATTCTTCCTGAGATAGTAGGGCATCAGCTTCTCCTTGGGGGTAGCACCGGGGCTGGCATGAGGGCGCAAACCAATAGGTTTATGCAGCCCCTCGTCATGGACATGCAGAAGCTTCATGAACTCAACCCAAGAGCGAGACATCTTCTCGCCATTAGTCATCCAGGTCATATAACGATCCACATCAGAATGAAAGTGGACAGTGACATAGAATTGTGCCACTATCTCTGGATCGAAGTCATAGTGAAAGGTGATGAGGTTCTCAATACCCAGCTGTTGTATCATATGCAGGGCCTCTCCAAAATATTGATGATCCCTCTGGAGATGGTTAAGACCAATCCACTGCACCGAGACATTGTGTTGAATATTGATGGTTGATCCCCTCATCACTGAGAAACTCATCCAGGGTGTAGTTCTTGAACTCGGTGCCGTTGTCACTTCTAATCATCAAAATCTTTGCTTCATCTTGACATTGAGGTTCATTAGCAAAGTTGATGACGGTCTGTTGAGTCTCACTCTTCCTCTTGAAGAAATATATCCCAAGTGTATCTTGAGTAATCATCAACAATCACCAAGCAGTACTTTCTGCCCCCAAGACTATCAAAAGATGGAGGACCAAAGAGATCCATATGAAGGAGCTCCAAGGGCCTCTTAGTGTAAATGAGAGTCGTGGGACGATGAGAAGTTTCATGAATCTTCCCTTCAATACAAGCACTGCAAGCACGATATCCGGCAAAACTCACATTTGTTAGTCCACGAACATGATCCCCTTTGAGAAGACTTTGCAAAGATCTCATATTGACATGGGCTAGTCGGCGATGCCAAAGCCAGCCCACATCAACTTTAGCCATTAGACAAGTCGCAGTCTTACTGGGTCGCTGTAAAAAGTTCACCACATAGAGACCATTTTTGACATATCCAACATAGGCTACTTTAAGAGTCTTGCTCCACAAAAGGGCCATGGTATCAATATTAAAGAATGTGGCAAAGCCCATAATTGCAAGTTGACGAATAGAGAGTAAATTGTAAGCAAGGGACTCAACAAGCATGACCTTCTCAATAGATAAATCTTGAGTGATGACTAACTTACCAAATCCGAGTACCTTAGACGTTGAAGCATCAGCAAATTGGACATGGGTGGGCATAGATGGGGTAGGATGCACGTCCACCACCAAGTCCTTGCTTCCGGTCATATGATTTGTTGCTCCACTATAGAGAAACCATGACACCCCACCGGAAGCAAACTCATGCAATAGATCAAGGCTTGATTTTAGGTAGCCATTCTTGAATGGGTCCTTTGATGTTAGAAAGAAGGGTCTTAGGAACCCAAATAGCCCATTCAATGGACTCATAATAAGAACCAACAAATATGGCATAGACATGCCCATCACCAGCACAACATAAAACATAAGAAGGATTAAATTTGCCGGCTGTGTTGGTACAGATGGTTTTGCCCTTCTTGGCATTACCATCCCCTACCTTGTTCTTGTTCTCCTTCTGAGTCGCCTCGTCCTCTTTGACAAAAATGTCCTTGAGAGTAAGTGATTACTTGTTCCTATTCTTCCTTTTTTCTTTTTGACTTGGATGTAAGTCCAAGTCCCTCCTTTCCTACAACTTCCTTTTAATTACTCAAAAGGTCGTTTAGGTTCTTCTCACCTTGGATGCATGACACAAGGCCCTTCTCAAGTTGATCCTCCAACTTTGCATTTTCCTCCACAAGATGTACATGCTCACAACAAGGGTTAGGTGCACAAGCATTATCAATTAAAACAAAAGGAGGACAGGTAGAGATCTCCTTGGTAAGCTTTGCTTGGAGTTGATCATGAGACTCCTTTAGGGAGAAATGTGCACCTTTCAAGACCATGTGGGCCTTGTCAAGTGTATCAAAATCTCCCTTGAGTCTTTCATGGCCAACCCCAAGTGCAGCCTTTTCAGACTTAATCACATGGGTAAGGACAATTGCGTGATCTAGCTCTTTTTGTAATTTAGCACAATCATTGTTGTGTGACTCCTCAAGAGCCAAACGAAGACTGCACTCTTCTTCTAGAACAATAGATAATTCAGCAATCTCATCGGCATAGTCACGACTATGTCCTTGCATCTCGGAGATAGTCTCCTCATGAGACTCAATGAGGTCATTACCCTCACCCGGTTGTTCGAAAAGAACAACAAAATGCTTCCTGGATTCTCCTTTGATTTTACACAGAAATTTGTCAAAATCATGCTCATTAAGTTCCACAGCATCACTATCATCAACACAGTTTAACAATGAAGGAGCCGTAGTGATGGTGTTCTTAATGCTAGGTGTTACCTGATCGATACCTTTGTCCATAAGGCACTTGGCGATGCGGTTGTCGTTGGGGGCGCCGAAGAGAGACACCTTGGCAGAGGAGGTGGCAATGGCTACAGTAGTCGTTGCCACCGTATCATCATCGTTATCATCGGAGGTGTACTCTTCAGGTGCCACCATACCCTTTGGATGGGGTTTCTTGACAAAATTGTTCTTGTTTGGGAAAGACTTGGCTTTGTCTTTGCAAATGAGCTTGCCACCGTTGTCTTCCCTCTTCTCATAAGGACAATTTACCACGAAGTTACTCACATTGCCGCAGTTATAGCATGTCCTTACACACTGTTTGGTATTGGACCCACTCGATTTATTCTTGGAGAAGTTGGGCCTTGAGTTTATCTTGTTGCCCCAGAATTGCCTTGACGCAAGAGCCATGTGCTCGTGATAAGCATACTTAGTGTCTTCAGGGCAACCATCCTCTTCTTCATCAGAAACAACCTTGGATTTTAAGGCAAGGTTGCGTGAAGTTGTCTTTGACCGAACCCGAGCAAGAGCATTATCAACAGTCTTGTTCATGATATTCATTGCAATGAATTCATCTAACACTTCACTGGAGGACAAGGTGTGAAAATCTGGCCGTTGAGAATGACAGATGACATGGCTTTATTGAACGGCATGATGGCCTCGAGAAACTTGCGCTTGATCCATGTGCCATCCACATCCTTGCTCCCGTGATCCTCGAGAGCAACAACAAAAGCAGTCACCCTTCGATAGAGATTTCGAGGGTCCTCATCTTCCGTCATCACAAACTCACAGGCCTCATGAAGAACCACTTCATAGTTGGACCGTTGAATGCTTGAGATTCCCTTGTACAGCACCACGATGTGCTCCCAACAGTCCTTGGTACGAGTGAAAGGACGCAAGTGAGGAAGATCTTCAGGAGGCACCGCAGACTGAAGAATGAACAATGCGGAATGATTATATTGATTGTCCGCTTCTTCTCTTGGCGTGAGGTTGCTTGGGTCATGCGGGTAGAAGCCTTGCTCAATGATTCTCCGTAAATTTGTTGAGTTGTGATTTAAATGAGACTTAATGAAAAACACCCAGTTAGCAAACTCCCCCTTAACAAGCTTAGGAGGAGGACCAAGATTATTAATATGCGGTGTAGGAACTGGTCCTCCATAGACCAGGGGAGGTGGAACCGAGGCAAAGGTTCCTGACCCATTCTTGTTGAGAGGGGAAGAAGGTTGCATACCTTTAGCCGCTTCCTTGGTGGAATTGGCCTCAGATTCTGTGTTGGTAGGTTTAACCACTAACGCCGGTTCGTGAGAATTTTTCAACCCCTCAAGCAACTCTTTAAACATGGACTTGACTTTGTTCGTCAAGGACGACCTAAGGGAGGCCATAGCCTCATTCAAGTCATCCCTTGTGATCGAATTCAAGGCCACGGCCTCGGTGGTCCACTGACTCCCTCTTCATCGTCAACCGCACTCTTCGGGTGGTGAAACCCTTAATAAAGAGACGTGGCTATGATACCAATTGAAAGGATCGATATGGTTGACTAGAGGGGGTGAATAGGCAACTACCAATTTTGAGCACTTCTTAACAAGTTATAGAAAGCAACACAAAGGTTCTCTAAATTAACTACTACGTGAGCAACCTATATGATGCTAACTGCCATGATAACTAGTGCAAGCAAGAAATACACAACAACAATAATATACATAAAGTAAAGGTAAGAGATAACCGCAAGTGGAACCGATGAAGACGAGGATGTGTTACTGAAGTTCCTTCCCTTTGACAGGAAGTACGTCTCCGTTGGAGTGGTATGGAGGCACAATGCTCCCCAATAAGCCACTAGGGCTACCGTATTCTCCTCACGCCCTCACACAATGCGAGGTGTCGTGATTCCACTATTAGTGCCCTTGAAGGCGGCGACTGGACCTTTACAAACAAGGTTGGGGCTATCTCCACACAATGCTCGGAGGCTCCCAACAAGACCACAGAGCTTCACCATAATGGATATGGCTCTGAGGTGACCTCAACCATCTAGGGTTCTCAAACATCCAAGAGTAACAAGATCCGCAAGGGATTAGTGGGGGAATCAAATATCTCTTGTTGGAAGTGTAGATCTTGGTCTTCTCAACCAATCCCTAGGAAATCAATAAGTTTGATTGTCTAGGGAGAGAGATCGGGCACGAATGAGCTTAGGAGCAACAATGGAGTCTTGGGAGGTCAAAGGTAGGGTTCTTGGAGTGGAAGAACCCTTTATATAGTGAGGGAACAGATCCAACCATTACCCCCACTTACAGCACCCGCAGCACAGTACCATCGCTTTCTCCTCTATGTGAGGGGAACACCTTGGATCTAGATCTTGGAGTTCTTCGTGTTCTTCTTCGTTCTTCCTCTCATTTTCTTCCATAGCATTAGTTGTTGTGGTGGGATTAAGAGAGAAGGACTTGGGCACTCCATGTGCCCTTGCCATCGCATTGGGTGCATAGGTCTGAGTTCTCCACGGTAATACATATGGAAGTGAAGTTTGAGAAGCTTATTACTCTTGGGTGCTTGGTACCTTAGAGCTTGTTCTTCTTGGCGTCCTAGAAGCTTGATGGTGCCTCAGAGCTCAATCATTGTGGTGAAGCTTCGTGGTGTTGTTGGAAGCCTCCAATTAAGTTGTGGAGATTGCCCCAACCTTGTTTGTACGGGTTCGATGACCGCGCTCAAGGGTCCCTTAGTGGAATCATGACATCTTGCATTGGGCGAGGGTGTGAGGAGAATACAGTGGCCTTGGTGGCATCTTAGGGAGCATTGGACCTCCACACAGCTCGAAACGGAGATTAGCATCCGCAAGGGTGTGAACTTCGGGATACATCGTCGTCACCTCGTGCCTCAGTTATCTCTTACCTGATCCTTTTATTTATGCACTTTACTTTGTGATAGTCATATTGTTTCTTGTTATATACCTTGCCATCCCTTAGTTGTTTATCTTGCTTAGCATAAATTGTTGTTGCACATAGGTGAGCCTAGTTGTTTTAGGTTTTGTGTTTGATAAATTAAACGTTAGTTTTATTTCGTATTTGTTCAAGCCTAAACTGTAATTATTTTAAAACGCTCATTCACCCTTCTTCTAGATGACATGCACGTCCTTTCAATATGTCACTAGAGATACAATCGCAAGTACACACGTACCCCCCCCTTCCCCCTAACTGAAGTTCGCAACGCGTAAGTAACAATACATTTATTATGTGGCCATATTGGCAAATTAGCCTACCCCAATCTCATGGAATTTGGGCTCTCCAGTGATTAGCGTGTACTTGTGATTAGAGCATCTCTAGTAGAACCCTCAAATCCTTAAATGTAAAACCAGTTTTAAGGGTTGAGAATTGCCCAATTTTGACACTTTTAAGGGTTGAAAAACAGGGGCAAAGAGTAGAACCCTCAAACCCAACCCTTATAACGGAATATTCCGTTATAAGGGTTGGGTTTGAGGGTTCTACTCTTTGCCCCAACCCCAACCCTTAAAACTGTCATTTGGCATTGCATAATTTTCACTAGAAAAACATAATAAACCTCCAAAAAAACACAGAAATAAAGATCATTGATGCATGGTTTAATAGTTTTTACATCACACAATCATCATCTTCCCCCTCTCATCGGCACCATCACCAAAAAATTACACTTGGCGCCATTTCCTAGACCACTTCCACGTCCATCAAGCACCTCCATTGTCGCCGGTGGTGGAGTCTTCCACACCGCCATCGCCACCACAACTCATCGGAGTGTCACCTCGAAGAGTAGAGGACGCACCACGGAATATACTCTTCCTCTCCGCGATGTCCTCCTTGTAGTCCTTCCACCATTGCAATTGTTCTTGATCCATGTCCTTCTTGGACATCATCATGTGCTCCTTCTCTTCCACCATGAGTTCTTTCCATACCTTTGCCTCTTTCACCTTGATCATCCTCTCCTCCAAGTCGGCCTTGCGCTTTGCTTCTTCATGCTTTGCTTCCACTTGTGCAAGCTTGACCTCTTTCTTCTTCTCGGTGATAAGAAGCTTCGTCTCCAATGTCTTCGTTGTCAATTCCTCTCTTGCCTTCATCATTTGCTCCATCTTCTCCCTTAGGCTTGACGCCTCTCCTTCCATCTTCACCCTTACCTTGCCCTTCTTGGTTCCCTCAGGCTTGCCCAAGTTCCTCTCCCCCTCGGGCAATTGTCTCCTATCAACTACACATAATCACATAAGAACACAACAATAGCCACACATAATCACATAATCAAAATAGTGAAGAGATATGTACTCACATAGTCACTCTCCACGGTTCCACTAGGTGGTGCATCCCTCACTTGGTCCATGGCCGCACTCCAACGAGCACAAGCGGGCTTCATCAACTCCCACCGGCCTTGAAGCGACCGGTAAGTGCGAGAGATGAACCCACTATTCTTCGGCTTGATCCTACAATAGTTGTCCTCGATCCTTTGCCAATATCGTTTACCGGTTTGGTCGGTGTCGGTGGTTGCATCCATCCCCACAGCTGCCCAAGCACGAACCAAGAGGATATCTTCCACCTCGGTGTAGTTTGTCGACCGCGCGTGTGGGCGGGAAACGGCGGTGAATGCCTCCTCCCCTATGTCGGCCACCTCCTCCTCGTCATCCCCTTCATCCTCCTCATCTTCCTCCAAGTCATCACCAACCCTAAAGGGTTCTAGAGGCGGAGCCCCGAGGTCCACCTCCGCGTCTTGGAGGAGGTTCATGAACGAGGATGGGGTTGCCATTTCCTCGAACACCTCGTGCGCGACGGGAGGAGGTTCGGCGGGCGTGGCAGCGGGCTTCTTCCGCGTCGCGAGCTTCTTCCGCGGCTTGGCCACGGCGGAGGACTCGCCAGCGACCTTGGAGGCAGCCCCTCGCGGCCCACGGGAGGCCGCCTTCGGCCGGCTCTTCTTGAGGGCCGGAGCGGCGTCGGGGGCGAAAGCCCGGGCGGTGGCAGGGGCGGGAGCGGCGGCCGGGGCTGGCGCGGAAGGAGGCGGTGGCAGGCCTGCCTGCCGCCGCTTGGCCCCGACGGTGGCGGGGGCGGCCGGGGCTGGCGCTGGGGCGGCTGTGGCGGGGACGGGGCCGGCAGGGGCGGGGCCGAGGGCGGCGGGCGCGGGCGCGGCGGCGGGCGCAGGGGCGGGCGAGGGCCGCCGCTTGGCCGGGGCGGGCGCGGCCGGGGCCGGGGCGGGCGCATCGGCGGCCGTGGCGGGGATGGGGGCGGCCGGGGCGGGCGCGGCGGCCGGCGGGGGCGCGGCGGCGGCGGGGGGCTCCATGGTGGCGACCTGGGCGCGAGGACGGCGACGGTTGGAGACGGATCCCGATCCCACGCTGGAGATGAAAATGAGTGCGGGTTGGGAGGAGTTTCTCCTCCCAACCCTCACTTCTACAGGCTCAAAACTAGTTTAAGGGTTGGACCTCTAAAAATATTTACGGGTTTAAGGGTTTAAGGGTTCTAGTCTACGCCGTTTTTCGGACGAAAACTGTAAAAAAACGGTTATTTTTAAGGGTTTGGGAGTTTGAGGGCTCTACTAGACTTGCTCTTAGGCGCGGGAGCCGCCATCTCATGCCCTTGCCTCCCGCCTGACCATGCTCTCCTTGCACGGCGAGCTCACCAGATTCATACAACAGCGATGCGGCCTAATTCACTACTCCAACCAATGAATTAGCTGAGGTTGACACATCACAATTTTCTAATCTCTTTCAGTTATCATCTTGGTGTCGGTGTCGCATTTTGCTTGTTTTGTTGTGTGATGTAAGATGCTATGAAAAGCTTATATCTTCTGTATGTCCTATAAATCATCATAATGCAAATTATCATATACGAGTTCCTATTTGTTTCTTATGTCAAAAATTTACCTAAATGATAATATTCACACGTGTAACATGAGATAACGTAGTCCATACGTCTTTATAATCACTCATCTTGCCACATCAAACATATGACATCAGTTAAATCTTTTTGACTTTTTAGACTTAAAAGTATTTTATCTATTAAATAAAAAATCCAATTAAAAATTTGTTTTAACCATTATCCAACTCGACGAGATCTTTAAAATTAGATCCCTGATATGTTTCAATGACTTTTTTGGGGCTACAAGGTGTCACATGTTTACGCTGAAGTTGTCATAGGATTTACAATAAAGTTGTCACGCCATGTTTTATCTAGTTTTTTCTTCTAGATTTAAAGCTATCATTGTATTTCAACTACTTTTCATGGTAATTTTTATTAATTGATCATGTCAAATTTTAGTAATTAACCACGATAAATTTAATTCATGGATCATGGAATTTTTTGATAATTAATCATGGCAAATTGAGTTTTTAGATCATGGCAACCTTAGTATTTTGATCATGACAATTCTAGTATTTTGATCATGAAAAATATATTTTTATGAACCATGGTAAATTTTATTGCATGTATCATGGCAATTTTAAGTAAATCACCATGTTAATTTTAGTTTATGGTTCATGGTAAATTTCAGCCAGTGACCATGCATTTTTAAAATAACTCATGACATATTTCTTTTCTACTTATGAACCATGTTAAAATTATTTCATGGATCATGGCAAATTTTAATAATTCATCATGACAAGTTTAGTTTGTTAATTTCCTTTTCTATAACATATCAAGGTTTTTTTAAACGTAAAAGAAAAAGTAGTTAAAATATATCATGGCATGATAATTTGTGTGCAATAGACATGATAACTTTTAACGCAAAAAAATATTAAAATATATCAATATGAGATCTAGTTTTAAAGATCTCGTCGCGACGAATTTAATGGGTAAGATGGTTTTCCAATCGGATTTTTTATTTAAGAGATAAAACATTTTTTAAAAACTAAAAAACAAAAGAATCTTGTTGACATCATTAGTTTCGTCACTTGTGTATGCATGAGATGACGTGGCGCAATCTATGATCATTGAGTGTGTGCTATTGTTGCTTCTACCACACGACGGTCGTTATGGCGACCCAAAATTTATATGTTCAACTTGTACAATATAGCTAATTATAATATTGCAATTCAGCTGTTACAAATAGAAAAAGGGCCGCAAGACACCACCAATATTAATTTGTTTTTTGCTTTGAGTTTGCAACGTACTAAAATTGTTAACGACATTGATGTGTAGGTTTTCAACCTTATTTCGTTTGATACTTCCTCCGTTTCAAAATAAGTGTTTCAATCTTAGTATAACTTTATACTAAAACTAGTATAAAGTTGAGACACTTATTTTAAGACGGGGAATAGTTTTTTACATTGTATTTTTTTATCAAGTTGGCTTGGCCCCCCTTATACCCAAATCCTGCTTCACCCCTGCATTGCCCCCGAGACTTTCAAGCCATGAGATCCAAGTAATATTGAGACTTGCGTCGGGTCGGGCCAGCATGGCCCGGGTCTCGGGGGTGCTCATAGACTTTATTGTAACTTGGCGGTGGCTGAAAGACCTTTTTAATGAAATGAAATTAGATTTCCCTTGCCAAAACAAAAAAAAATGTAGTGTGTGTATGTGCGTTCATAGAGGTGTACCGTGTATGTGCGTGTATGCACCGTATGTATTATCTTTCAACAACGCGAATTTGACTCAGACATACATTATTCTCACGAGTGACCACAAGCAATTAATCAGCACCAATGAATTACTTCGGCCTCACTGCTCTTGCTTGCTTGGGCCCTTTCCCCTGGTCCACCCTCTAATCTTGCGGAGCAATCTTGGCCGTCCGATTCCTGCCCTGCTGCAGCCCGCCAACCCCATGCACGACTCCTCTCCCGCGCCGCCGCACGACGACGCGTTGGACGACGTCTTGCGGAGCTCCACCTCGTTGATCGGCGCCGCCGCCACCACCATCTTCTCCCCCTTCTTGGGCTGCCCCTCCGCCGTCGGGCTGGTGCCGTTGTCGTCGTCGCCTATCACCACCGTGCCCTTGGCGGTGCCGCCCTCGCCGTCGCCGACCAGGAGGTCGTGCTGCAGCCACGCCGTGATCCAGCCGAGGTAGATCAGCTCCTCCATGTCCGCCGCCCACCGGTCCCGGAGCACCTCCATCCCGTCCAGCAGGTCCTTGCTGCTCGACAGCTTCCGCATGCTCCTCTCCACGGCGACCTCCACGCTCTATGCCGTACGAAAATCTTTGATCAGACGGAAATAATGGAAGCAAATGTCGACGAAGCGAAGAAGAAAAATATATACGTACCTCACTGTCCGTTCCTTTCCCCTTCTGCAGCTGGGAAACCAGCTCCTTCATCTCCGCCATGAGCTGCTCAAAGCCTTGGCACCTCGTCGCCATCTCTGCCTCCCGGGCATCCAGAGCCAGGATCCTCCCATCAATGGCGTCGAACTCCTGCTTGCTCTTCTTGGCGACTTTCCTGAACTTGCTCTGCAGCGCGTCGAGGCTCGCCCGCATCACGGCGAACTCCTCGGCGGCCGCCCGGATCTCGGTGGCGGCCGCCTCGAGCCGCTGGTTCTGGGACTCCAGCACCTCCAGCTTCATCCCCAGGCACATGATCTGCATCTTCTGGTACGTCGACTCCTGCTCCTTCATGTCACAGTAGCCCTGAAACCGAGACTCGATGCCGGCGGCTCGCTCCTCGAGGGCCGACACCACGCGCTTCAGGCTCTCGACCTCCTCGGTGCCGGCGGGGGACGTTCCCTGAGCGTCCTGGAACCTCTGGTTGTTGACTGAAACTTCCGATGAGCTCTCGGTGTCCTGCGCCACCTTGATTTCCTCGGTAAGAGAAGCCTGCCTCGCGTGTCCACCGCCAACGAGCCTGCCGGTGCTGTAGGGGGTCTCTGCTTGCACCAGCTTCCGCGACGCCGCCGGAGTCGGGGACTCCATTTCTCCTCCTGCCTCTTCTTCCTGAATCAATCTCAAACCGTCTGACGATGATTGATCCAATTGGATTGAGTTATCAGACGAGTCTAAGCCACTGTGCCTGATTGCTCTATCTGCTATGAGGCCGCAGATAAAAGAACCTGCCAGGGGGAAAGCCAGGGGAATTATTATCTTGAGAAGGAGATTCTTGATATCCTCTGCTTGCTTGCTTCCCATTTAGAAGGTTTCGTCATTCCTGCAGACAAAGCTCTTTAGTAGTAATATATCTGGCCGGTCCCCCACCCGGTAAGTCCTGACTTGCTTTGCCTTGAGGGCTAAACTATGCCAAGTTTCTTCAGGTCTGTAACCCAAGAACGGCTGCTTGGGTGACATCGAGTTTCAAGACACGGAAATTTTTGCTTCTTCCGTGTGATTTGACGGCACTAAACACATTAACTGTTGAAGTTGGTCACCGATTGGGATTCATCATATCTTTGCCTTGCAAGGCAAGGTTAGTATCAGTATCGTCTTGTTTCTTGCTTGAGAGACGAGACGAAAGCACAACCTTAGCATGCACCGGATGCAAAATCTTCCCAGTTTGTTTGGAGTGTACAAGATCGTCACCTATGGGCACCGGGAAACCTTTCCTGGTATATGTTGGTTGCTAGCTACCAGCATACGTGTAGCAAGCAGCCTTCACTAATTGTGCCACGGGTGAAGTCTGTGATGTCCAGATTGCTGTGAGGTGGCTGTTTGCGTATGCCCTCTTTCACAAGTATTCTACTATATGTGTTCTATGTTGAAGCTTATTGTGCACTCAAGCTATGTAATGTTATGTGCAGTAAAGCATGGGAGGATGTACACACACACACACACAAAAGTTTTATTAGATCGGGAGGCAATTTCAGACACTGATACAAACTTTCAGTGAAGCTGACAGGAGCAAAGCTGCAAAGGAGCATAAACTTCCATGCATGCTTTACAGTGTCAAAACAGGTCTTACATTTTTTAGACGGGGAGTACTAGTGAAGCAAAACTATTCTTTTGTGTTAGACGCTGTCAGCAGTCCAAAGCTTCATAACTCTGGTACTAATTTTTTGTTGATTCCATCAATACAATTGCCCGATTAAGAATACTGTCAGCAGTCCAAAGCTTCATAACTCTGATACTAATTTTTTGTTGATTCCATAAATACAATTCCAGGGAGTATATATACAATTGCTATATTTTCCAGTGTCGTACCTTCGTCCGATTACTTCCTGCATTGCTGCTGGAGCCTGGAATGGTTGCGTGTAGCTGTCTAAATATAGTTGGACAAGTACATGGTGGATCTCATATATGGAAAATATAGTGAACTTTATAAAGTTGTTGCAGACATGGACAATACAGGGAGCAAAAATTATGCAACAATGTACCAGTGCTAGAGTTCTTTAAAAAAACGCAAGGCAATAAGAATACTGTTGTCCAGTTAACTATGGAAAAGAAGAATATTATTGTCCATTTAATTACGAAAACCAGGCAAAAACCGATACAGCAAAAGGCCAACCCCACTCTAAACCACTAAACAGGTGAAGATCACAATCACCGCCGACACTGTGTCGAACGCCGCAACAAATGTCAACCACACAAACACATGGAATTGAAAAGGCCAACGCACTGCATTCCACGGTCAACTAAAGTTTACATATGAACAGCTCAGCATATGCTTTGCAATATAACAATATTATCTCACAGACAGAACCACGTCAAGGAATATGCCAAGGGCACCAAGAACAGCCAGGATTTTAGTCCACTAGAGCTAGACGTATACACCTATGTCCTGCCGAGAAAATAGATGCGGGTGCTCAAAATTTCGGAGTCGCAGTGTTGCATAAATACCTCAACTATCACGGACTGCAAACACCCTGACGCAGTGATCAGCTCCACAAGAAGCCAGCTCAACTGCTGCTTTCTCAACAGCTGAGTCGGGTTTCTGCCACAGCAGACGGTGCACGGTTGACACGTGACACAACAGAGGATCAAACCGGAGCATGCATGCAACGTTGAGGGGAGACCGATCCGAGCTACTGTCTGAAGCAGCTCTCCCCCCTGAAACACTCCAGAGCTCGATCAGTCCATTGTCCATGCCAACGGCAATAATGCCGGCATTACGAGCTCGGTCACGGCCCGTCCAGGCCAATGCTGTGACACTCTCACGGAATTGAGGCAATGTTGCGAGCAGCTTGACTGAAGATGTGTCTTGAACACACCAAATCTTGACAGTCTTGTCCCTTGAACCAGTTGCAAATTCGTATCCAAACGGGTTCCACGAGCATGCCCATATGATTCTTTTGTGTGCTTCATGCTTTGTAACCAGGTGATGCTGCGCTCCTTCCTCTAAGAGTTACATAAGTGGGATGACACCAAGAATGGCAGAACATAAGTACTTGATCCAGTACAAAAAAGAAGGCAACAAATTATATATGAAACTAAAAGATACAAATCCCTCACCAGTTTTCTTAATCGAAAAGACAGACAAGTGACGATCCCTTGATACGCTCAGAAGAAAAGCATTATCAGAAGAAAATTCCATTTGTGTGACTGTCAGATTGTGAGACTGCAAGCGACCAACAGCTTTCCATGTTCCAACCTCCCAGAGCCAGATCTCAGCAACTGGTGCTGATTGAGCCTGCAAGAGAATCAAATATCATCCAGAACTCCCTAGTAAAATATAGACATTCTCCATCAACTACTACAAGTAGTCATATGGAGACAAATAGTACTGTAATATGCATTCTGGCCATATGAGGATGCACAGATACAACACTATTTTCCTGCGGCAGTGGCAAAACATTTAAGTGGCTCCCAGAAATAAATAAATAAATAAAGCCCCAGCAATACTATGTATCCATTCAAGTTTCAATGAAAATGAAAAACAAGCATCTGTTTGCAGATTCACATTTGAGCAGTTAGCGTACATGCTCTAAACAAGAATAATCAAGTAACATCACTGTGGCCAGGTGAGGTAAATGATCATTGTGATGATGATGTCTGGCTGAACACAGCTGATACTGGATATCGTACAAAAATTGCGGTCACAACAAGAAAGCATGCAGTAATACCTTGCACGACGATGCAACAAGCTTCCCTGCATGATCACAGCAGATGGAAAAGAGTTCATTTCCATGCCCATAAAGTTTGTGAGATTCAGGCCATAAGGTATTCCATGCCAGCTGGTCCTCGACAGGAGGCTCAGTAAACACAGTTGGCACTGCATCAGGAATCGTCTCCATGGAATCTGGACCATCATTAGAAGCGCTGCTTGGGGATTCCTTTCCTGCATAAAACCATCAATCAAAAAGTATCAGTCAAATGAAAAAGAATTACTGAAAAAATAAAGTGGGTACTACTAGAATTTGTTATGAAAAGCTAACAAGACACTCCATATGAGGGATTTTTACCATGTGTATATATAGGTTTCTGTGAAAGCCCAAGAGCAGACATATTTGCTCCAAGGACTTGCACATCGTCAAAATCCTCATTGTCAGGTTTCAACAAAGTTGCTTCCTGTAGGGTCTTCAGGAATGATAAAGTAGCTTCAAAGACTCTACAGACCTTTTCATCAGCACCACAAACAAACCGGTGGTTTCCTGCACCCTGAATGAATGTCACGCAGTTAATGTCATGCCCATGGATTTGGGGGCGAGCAATTTCGCGCCAACAAATCACATCTCCTGGGTTAACATGACTTCTCCAAGGAGCAAATATGCGTGCTGTCTGCATAATAAACATCGATGCAAAACAGGATTAGCAAGTAGTACACAAAAAATATAATCACACAAAGATAAATGTTCTGTAATACTGCACATAAGCTGAAGTAAAAGAACCTACCTGGTCATGGCTAACTGTTAGCAAATATTCGCCGGATCTTGACCATGTTAAGTCAGATACAGGTGCAAAATGACCAGATGGGACAATCTGGGGCTTCCAATTTTCAGAATCCAGTCCAACATCTCTCCACATATGGAAAAATCCACCATAGCCATGTGCAAGAATAGATTTACCATCAGGTTCCCAATGACCACCATAAAATCCAAGTGCCGAGTGACTTAATTCACCAACTGTCACTGAATTTATCCAAAGGCCGGTATTTTTTTCTGGCCTCCATATCATCATCATCTTGTCCATAGATGCAGATAATATGCTCATTGGCTGATGAGCTTCACCGCCAAGTAGCAGTGTAGGAGGCTGCCACTCTACTGAATATACCCAATCTTCATGCCCAACAAGAAGAGACTCCAATGAAACTTGGTAACTTGTATTACCGGCCACAAATAGAGGACCCTCAATGTAGGAGGCCATCCCAATATTATCCTTCCTTTGTTGCACATCTGAAGTCATCTTCCATATACGAATGGTTTTGTCCTGAGACGAGCTAACGAGAAAAAGGCTGTGTTTCTCACTGCTCGTCATCACAGGTAAAGAAAAGTCTAAACTTCTAATCCAGTCAGAATGGCCCTTAAGTTCACAGGCTTTAATGAACTGTGCGTCATAAAATGCTGGTCAGTACAAGAAACGCGAGCAGGTATAGCAATGGAAGTAATAAGCAATCTTACAAACCTTGCCTGACTGATCCCCACAATATATATGGACCTTATGATCTAATCCTCCCATTGCTAAAATTAGGCAGCCTTCCCGTTCCGGCAACACCGCTAATGAAAGTGAAACCATTGGTTTTAAACCAACAGAAAGAGAATGCAAACAAGATAATTTGCAGCAGCCTGCAGAAGTGAAACCAAATAACATAAATGGGATGACAGAACATTTACAGCGCTTCAAGATCATGCAGGTTAACAGAACTGGACTATAAATTTTGCTTTAGAGACAAGCTAAAGATCGATCAGACTATTCAAGCTTTAACCAATAAGATTAGGATCCGTGTACAAAGTATCAAAATGCTAGTAGATCATCTTACCACCTGCAGTCGGCTCAACCACCATTTCCCAAATAACCACCATACCATCTGAGGACGTGGAAGCAAAAATTGAAACCTTATCCGACACCATCCTTCCAGCAAGACAAGTCACACCTTTCTTATGCATGGCTGGTAGTTGCAGAACATGAGACCACTGCAAAGCAGACGTAAACAGCAAAATCAATCAACTTGGGTCAACTTAATCAAGATAAACAGATAAACATATTCCAAGCAAGCACATGAGAAGAAGAAGAAATCTGACGCCACGAAATTTCAGCGAAGGCTTCAAACAGAATTCAAACGTCAACAAACAGATATATGGTGAAACGGAAGAAATTCTCACCTTGCCTATTCCAGAACCAATCTTCCATGCCATAATAGCACCATCAGAACTTCCGGACAATAGATAGTGTGTCTCCCTGCTTCGAACTGCAAAGGGGCAAATGAAACAAACCACCAGCCAACGGTTCAGTACTCGTTACAGGATCAGTCCAGAACACCTTTTGCTTGATCTACCTCCTCTCAAGTCCCACCAATTATTCATTGAGACAAATTCCAGGTTGATACTCTAATTTTCACCTCAAAATGCAGCTCAGCGCATAAGCAACGGCACAAGACATGGTATTGTTCCAGACGGGTTATTACTCTAGCTAATCATTTCAGTTCAGATGCAAACAGAAAGAGGATTAACTATTAAGAGAGACGTAGAACAGGTTTAAAATGGAGGCAGCAGCAGACCTTGGAGAACATCCTTCTTGGTTGGCAGCCACAGCGTGCAGTTCACCGCCGCCTTGTGCCCCGGCAGCGTCGTCACGATCTCCCCTCTCTGTTCCAGCACAGACAAGAAGAGTCCAATCGGATCAAACAAATGAAAGATCAGAATACCTGAAAAGAGAGGAGTGGGAGGGCCAGATCGACGGACCGAAGGGGAGAAAAGGGCGACGGCGTTCTGGGCGCCGAAGGCGACGAGACCACAGGCGCCCCACGAGACGTTGTTCACAACACGGTTGCATCCGGCGCCGATGAAGACCCTCTCCGCCTCCACTCCCCCGCGAGCTCCGGCTAGCTCCCCGGCCGCCGGCGGCATCGCGACGGCAAGCAGGCTCTAGCTAGGGTTCAGGTTCTTTTTTTCTTTCAGGCGCAAGGGTTCAGGGTTTCGTTTACTGCCGGGGCGGACTGGCTCAGCCACGCCAAGGCTTAACAGGCCGATCGTGTGGTAAAACCCGCCCATGACACGATTTTTGAGAGGGAAGAAAACCAGTTTAGCCCATCTGCTCATAACTCTTGGATAACGCGTACCGGAAGCAACTAGTTCACACGAGCGCTTCTTCGATAGCTTCTAAATAATCACTTTCACGTGCTATTACCTGACGCGTTCTTAACCGTCATCATGTATCGCGTTTTGAATCAGAATTTTATTATTTTATTTTATCGCACGTGTTCTCGGTTTTTTTAATAATTTTTCGAGTTTTTTTCAGTATTTTGAATTTTCACCGATCTATCTTAGCTTTTGGATGAAAAATAAAATTCTTTTTTATGGGAGACACGATTTTTGCTTTTACGGAAGGCATGCTCATTCTTTTGTTTTCTGTTTTTTTACGAGAGGCACAATTTTGTTTTCGTGAAAGGCACGGCCTTTTGGAAACGAAAAAACGCATTTTATGTTTATTTTTTTCGTAAGAGGCATGGTTTTATTTTCGTAAGAGACACGGCCATGTCTCTCAAAAACGAAAAAAAAATTGTTTGTTTTTTTGCGAGAGTCACGGTTTTGCTTCCACGAGAGACATATTTTTACCTTCACAAGCGTGTCTCTCGGAAACGGAAAAAACATGTTTTCTAGTTTTTTCTATCGTAAGAGGCGTGGTTTTTTACATGATTTTTTTGCCAAAACCTATCAACATGGGATCTAGTTTTCACAATCTCGACGGTAAAAATGACTCAAAATTTGGTCGCATGGTTTAAGAGATAAAACTTTTTGAAAATACGGATCTACGAAAAAACATATTGCGATAAGTGGCACACATGCAGTGCGTCGCTTGTCGCAACGTGAGAAGGTGAGAGTGATCTTTGAAAGGAGTATTCTTCAGTTAATGATTCGATAGAGACCACTGCTCGAAAGTCCTCACCTCACCACGAGTCTTCTCAACAAAAAATGATCAAAAGCTCACTATTTTTTTTTGCAAACTTTGATAGATATTTTCAATGCTCGCAAAGTTTTATCATATGGAATAACATCCATGAGAGTCATGGCATAAAAAGCATTCAAAAATGGGCTCACGACTTTCACAAATGTCATTTTATCATGAAACTTTGCAAACACTGAAAACGGCCACAAATAAATCATTTTTTGGACTTTAATGTTCACTCTAAATTCATTTGAGTTTGAGCTAAGAAGCATAATGTCCTCATTCGACTCTCTATTTGGAGGCTAACGGATATTTTGCAGCATATTTCATCCAAAAACGGGTTTGTCCTAAAGACATTTCCCCTGTAGCTCCTCTATCTCCCTATGATATCGCGTGCCTTTCTTCGTAGTAGTGTCGCCTCCGGCTACCGTGGACCTCTTCAAAGAACCCATGGGTTCTATCCTTACTCTCATGTCCTATTTTGCTGGTGTCCGACGAGATCCCATGCCTCCTGCTCTCGATCCATCGTTAGTGGGGCGGCTTGTGAGTCTCGAGATCCCGCGTCAGTAGGATGACATCCTCCTCCATGTCGTCCCCATACACACCCACTCCCACATCAGTGGGAAGACCCCGACGACGCTGGCTCCCTCGGTCGTTGGGGACATGGAGGTAGTCAGAGGACCTCGATGATACAAGTGTCTAAATAATATTCAGATTCCTATGTGGATTCAGATAATATTCAGATTCCTATGTGGATTCAGATAATATTCAGATTCCTATGTGGATTCTGGATTTGATGAAGAGCATTGAAGGAACTAACTTAAGGAACTAAGACTATTCATAGTGGGAGTAACATAGATAGTAATATAGATTCCACCTAAATGAAAAACATGATGTGACAGCTAATTAATAAGAAGCGAGAGAAATTGGGTAACATAACTAGTTACTCATACTATGAGTAACATCACACATACCAAGACAAGATGAGTCTATGAGATAATAAATGAAAGGCTCAATGTTACCACCTCTATATGTTACTACCTGTTGGGGAACGTCGCATGGCAAACAAAATTTTTCCTATGCGCACATAAGATCTATCCATGGTGATGACCATCTACGAGAGGGGAGAGTGTATCTACATACCCTTGTAGATCGTTAAGCGGAAGCGTATATAACGCGGTTGATGGAGTGGAACATCTTCGCGATCCAAATCGCAGCCCGTCCCGTGATGTCATCACGATTCGTCCTGCGATCCCATCACGACCCATCCCAGTCTAGTGCTGAACGGACGACGCCTTCGCGTTCAGCACACATACAGCTCGGTGACGATAACCGCCTTCTTGATTCAGCAAGAGGGGCAGGGAGGTAGATGAGTTCTCTGGCACGACGGCGTGGTGGTGGTGGTGGTGGCGCAACTATTCTGGCACGACTTCGCCTAAGCACCGCCGAACTAGACTAGAGGAGAAAACGATCTAGATGAAGTAGAGGGAGCACATGGCAATTAGGGTTAGGGCTGCCTTTAATTACTCTAGTATATATAGGAGGGAGGGAGGGGAGGAGGCAGCCACGAACTCTCAAGGTTTGGCCGAAATTGGAGGTGGAGGAGTCCTACTCCAATCCTACTAGGAGTAGGATTCATCCTCTCCACTTGGAAGCCCTTTCCTCCTCTTCCACTTTTGAGTTTTTTCCTTCTCAAACCTCATGGGCCTTAGTGGGGGCTTAGGCTAGTGGGCTGGTTTGTCACAGCCCATGAGCCCCCCCCCCCCCCCCCCCGGGGCATGACACCCCTCCCGATGGTCCCCGGTACCCTCCCGGCACTCCCGGTACACTACCGAAGTACCTGAAACTTTTCCGGTGACCAAAAGAGGACTTCCTATATATAAATCTTTACCTCCGGACCATTCCGGAGCTCCTCATGACGTCCGAGATCTCATCCGGGACTCCAAACAACTTTTGGTTACCAACACACATAACTCAATAATACCGAAACATCACTGGACCTTAAGTGTGCAGACCCTGCGGGTTCGAGAACTATGTAGACATGACCTGAGACATTCTCCGGTCAATAACCAATAGCGGGACCTGGATGCCCATATTGGCTCCTACATATTCTATGAAGATCTTTATCAGTTGAACCTCCATGTCAAGGATTCAATTAATCCCATATGGTGTTCCCTTTGTCCTTCGGTATGGTACTTGCCCGAGATTCGATCGTCGGTATCTCCATACCTACTTCAACCTCGTTACCAGCAAGTCTCTTTACTCGTTCCGTAATAGAAGATCCCGTGACCAACTTCTTAGTCACATTGTTTGGAAGGCTTATTGTGATGTTGTATTACCGAGTGGGCCCCGAAATACCTCTCCGTCACACGGAGTGACAAACCCCAATCTCGATTCATGCCAACCCAACAGACACCTTCGAAGATACCTGTAGAGCACCTTTATGGTCACCTAGTTATGTTGCGACATTTGATACACACAAGGTATTCCTACGATGTCCGGGAGTTGCATGATCTCATGGTCATAGGAACAGATATATTGACATGCAGAAAACAGAAACAATAAACTCACACGATCATATGCTACGTTTATAGTTTGGGTCTTGTCCATCACATCATTCTCCTAATGATGTGATCCCGTTATCAAGTGACAACACTTGTCTATGGCCAGGAAACCTTGACCATCTTTGATCAACAAGCTAGTCAACTAGAGGCTTACTAGGAACAGTGTGTTGTGTATGTATCCACACGTGTATCTGAGTTCCATTCAATACAACTCTAGCATGGATAATAAACGATTATATGAACAAGGAAATATAATAATAATCAATTTATTATTGCCTCTAGGGCATATTTGCAACAGTCTCCCACTTGCACTAGAGTCAATAATCTAGTTCACATCACTATGTGATTGCAATGAATCTAACACCCATACAGTTCTAGGGTTTGATCATGTACTACTTGTGAGAGAGGTTTTAGTCAACGGGTCTGAACTTTTCAGATCCGAGTGTGCTTCACAAATCTCTATGTCATCCTGTAGGTTCTGCTACCATGCGCCATTTGGAACAATTCCAAACGACTCCTCTACTATATGAATCTGGTTTACTACTCGCAGTTATCCGGATTAGTGTCACAGCTTGCATCAACGTAACCCTTTACGATGAACTCTTTTATCACCTCCATAATCGAGAAAAATTCCTTAGTCCACTAGTTACTAAGGATAACTTTGACCGTTGTCCAATGATCCATCTCTGGATCACTCTTGTACCCTTGACTGACTCATGGCAATGCACACATCAGGTGCGGTACACAACATGACATACTTTAGAGCCTACGGCTAATGCATAGGGGACGGCCTTCGTCCTTTCCCTTTCTTCTACCATGGTCGAGCTTTGAGTCTTACTCAATATTCATACCTTACAACACAGTCCAAGAACTCCTTCTTTGTCAACCTATTTTGAACTCCTTAAAAAACTTGTCAAGGCATGCATTTCATTGAAAGTTTTTATCAAGCGTTTTGATCTATCTCCATAGATCTTGATGCTCAACGTTTCAAGTAGGCTTAATTTAGGTTTTTTCTTGAAAAATTCCTTTCAAATAACCCTTTACGCTTTTCCAGAATTCCTACATTATTTCCAATCAATAATATGTCAACTACATATATTTATGTGAAATTCCATAATGCTCCCACTCACTTACTTGGAAATACAAGTTTCTCGTAAACTTTGTATAAACCCAAAAGCTTTGATCATCTCATCAAAGCATATATTCCAACTCCGAGATGCCTGCTCTAGTCCATAGAAGGGTCGCTAGAGCTTGCATACTTGTTAACATCCTTAGAATCGGCAAAACCTTCTGGTTGTATCACATACAACCTTTCCTCAAAGAAACCGTCAAGGAAACAATGTTTTGACATCCATCTGCAAGATTTCATAATTGAAAAATGCAGGAATTGCTAACATAATTCCAACAGACATGTAGCATCGCTACGAGTGAGAAAGTCTCATCGTAGTCAACTCATTGAACTTGTCGGAAACCTCTTTGCAATAAGTCAAGCTTTCTTAAATGGTAACATTCACCATCATAGTGTGTCTTCCTTTTAAAGATCCATCTGTACTCAATAGTCATATGACCATAAAGTAGTTCTTCCAAAGTCCACACTTTGTTTTCATACATGGATCCTCTCCCGGATTGCATCGCCTCGTGCCATTTGTCGGAATTCGGGCCCACCATCGCTTCTCCATAGCCCGTAGGTTCATTGTTGTCCACCAACATGACCTCCAAGATAGGATTACCTACCACTCTGGAGCAGTGTGTATCCTTGTCGACCTACGAGGTTTGGTAGTGACTTGATCTGAAGCTTCATGATCATCATCATTGGCTTCCACTTCAAGTGGTGTAGAGGCCACGGGAACAGCTTCCTGCACCCTTCCACTCTCTGGTTGATGTGTTGGTTCAGTAACCTCATCAAGTTCCACCATCCTCCCACTCAATTCTTTCGAGAGAAACTATTTCTCAAGAAAGGACCCGTTTCCTAAAACAAACACTTTGCTTTTGGATCTGATATAGGAGGTATACCCAACTGTTTTGGGTGTCCTATGAATATGCATTTATCCGATTTGGGTTCGAGCTTATCAGGCTGAAACTTTTTCACATAAGAATCGCAGCCCCAAACTTTAAGAAATGATAGCTTAGGTTTCTCCAAACCATAGTTCATACAGTGTCATGTCAATGGAATTACGTGGTGCCCTATTTAAAGTGAATGCGTTTGTCTTTAATGCCTAACCCAAAGACGATAGTGGTAATTCGATAAGAGACATCATAGTATGCATCATATCCAATAGGGCGCGGCTATGAAGTTCGGACACACCATCACACTATGTGTTCCAGGTGGCATGTGTTGCGAAACAATTTGCACATTGTCTTAAATGTTTACCAAACTCACAACTCAGATATATATCTACCTCCACGATCACATCGTAGACATATTATCCTCTTGTAACAATGATCTTCACTCTGAAATTTCTTGAACTTTTCAATATTTCAAACTTGTGATTCATCAAGCAAATACTCTGTATCTACTCAAATCATCAGTGAAGTAAGAACATAACAATATCCACTGCGTGCCTCCACACTCATTGGACTGCATACATCAAAATGTATTTTTACCAATAAGTCACTTTCTCGTTCCATCTCACTAAAAACGAGGCCTTGGTTCCATCTTGCCCACTTGGCCTCGTTTGCATGTCTCAAGTGATTCAAAATCAAGTGAGTCTAAACAATCCATTTGCATGGAGTTTCTTCATGCATTTATACCAATAGGCATGGTTCGCATGTCTCAAACGATTCAAAAATGAGTGACTCCAAAGATCCATCAGCATGGAACTTCTTCATGCGGTTTTTATACCAATATGACTCAAGCGGCAGTGCCACAAGTAGGTGGTACTATCATTACTACTTTGTATCTTTTGGCATCAATATTATGAACATGTGTATCACTACGATCGAGATTCAATAAACCATTTATTTTAGGTGCATGACCATTGGAGGTATTATTCAAGTAAAGAGAGTAACCATTATTCTCTTTAAATGAATAACCATATTGCAATAAACACAATCTTATTATGTATATGCTCAACGCAAACACAAAATAACAATTATTTAGGTTCAACACTAATCCCGATGGTAGAGGGAGCGTGCGATATTTGATCATATCAACCTTGGTATTACTTCCAACACACATCGCCACCTCACCCTTGCTAGTATCCGTTTATTCCGTAGCTATAATTTCAAGTTACTAACACTTAGCACCTGAACAGGTATCTAATACCCTGGTGCTACTAGGAGTTCTAGTAAGGTACACATCAATATCATGTATATCCAATATACTTTTGTCGACTTTGCTAGTCTTCTCACATACCAAGTATCAAGGGTAGTGCTCCTTCAGTGACCGTTCGCCTCATATTAGAAGCACTTAGTCTTGGGTTTGGGTTTAACCTTCGGTTTCTTCACTAGAGCGGCAATTGGTTTGCCTTTCATGAAGTATCCCTTCTTGTCCTTGCCCTTCTCGAAACTAGTGGTTTCACTAACCATCAACAATTGATGCTCCTACTTGATTTCTACTTTCACGATGTCAAACATCGCGAATAATTAAGGGATTATCTTGCGCATCCCTGATATGTTATAGTTCATCACAAAGCTCTAGTAGCTTGGTGGCAGTGACTTTGGAGAACTATGTCAATCACTATCTTATCTGGAAGATCAACTCCCACTTGATTCAAGCAATTGTCGCACCCAGACAATCTGAGCACATGCTCGATGATTGACTTCTATCCCTTACTTTGCTGGCAAATAATCTTGTCGGAGGTCTCGTACCTCTCAACATGGACACGAGCCCGAAATCCCAATTTCGTCTCTTGGAACATCTCATATGTCCTGTGATGTTCAAAACGTCTTCGGTGCCTCAATTCTAAGTCGTTAAGCATTACACACTGAACTATCACGTAGTCATCAAAAACGTGTATGTCAGATGTTTGCAACATCCACAAATGACGCTCGGGGTTCAGCATACTGAGCAGTGCATTAAGAACATAAGCCTTCTACGTAGCAATGAGGACAATCCTCACTTTACGGACACAGTCTGCATAATTGCTACTATCATCTTTCAACTAAGTTTTCTCTAAGAACATATCAAAAACAGTAGAGCTACAGCGCAAGCTACAACATAAATTGTAAAGACACTTTTGACTATGTTCATGACAATTGAGTTTACTTAATCATATTACTAGTAAACTCGCACTCAAATTGATATCCCTCTAGTCATTCGAGTGTCGCATGATCCAAATTCACTAACTCAAGTCCGATCATCACGTGAATTGAGTTTAGTTTCAATGGTGAACATCTCCATGTTGATCATATCAACTATATGACTCATGCTTGACCTTTCGGTCTCTTGTGTTCCGAGGCCATGTATGTACATGCTAGGCTCGTCAAGTTTAACCCGAGTGTTCCGCGTGTGCAACTGTTTTGCACCCGTTGTATGTGAATGTAGAGTCTATCACACCCGATCATCACGTGGTGTCTCGAAATGACGAACTGTCACAACGGTGCACAGTCGGAGAGAACACCATTTTATCTTGAAATTTTAGTGAGGGATCACCTTATAATGCTACCGTCGTCCTAAGCAAAATAAAGTGCATAAAAGGATTAACATCACATGCAAATCATAAGTGACATGATATGGCCAAGAACTTGTGCTTCTTGATCTCCATCACCAAAGCACCAACATGATCTCCATCATCACCGGCGCCACACCATGATCTCCATCATTGGGCTGCCATCGAGGTTGTCGCGCTTCCAATGCTGTTACTACTAAAGCTACTACTAGCGATAAAGCAAAGCATCACCAAGTGCAAAATAATTAAACACAACCCTATGGCTCCTGCCGGTTGTCGTAACATTGACGTGCAAGTCGATATTTAACTATTACAACATGACCATCTCATACATCCAATATATCATATCATGTTTTTGGCCATATCATATCACATGCATACCCTGCAAAAACAAGTTAGACGCCCTCTAATTTGTTGTTCATCACATGCGTACACATGCAAAACACTTAGGTTGACTTGACGAGCCTAGCATGTACAGACATGGCCTCGGAACACGAGATACCAAAAGGTCGAACATGAGTCGTATGGTGGATACGGTCAACATGGAGATATTCACCGTTGATGACTGGTCTGTCTCACGTGATGATCGGACACGGCCTAGTCGATATGGATCATGTATCACCTAGATGATTAGAGGGATGTCTATCTGAGTGGGAGTTCATTAAAAATTTGATTAGATGAAGTTAATTATCATGAACTTAGTCTAAAATTGCCTTTACAATCTATATTGTAGATCCAATGGCCCACGCCAATGTCCCCGTGAACTTCAACGCGTTCCTAGAGAAAACCAAGTTGAAAGATGATGGAAGCAACTATACGGACTGGGTCCGTAACTTGAGGCTCATCCTCATAGCTTCCAAGAAAATATATGTCCTTGAGGCACCGCTAGGTGACACACCAAGACATTATGAACGCCTGGCAGTCGCATAGTGTTGATTACTCCCAGGTTCAGTGCGGCATGCTTTACAATTTAGAACCGGGGCTCCAAAAGCGTTTTGAGCAACATGGATCATATGAGATGTTCCAAGAGCTGAAACTGGTTTTCCAAGCTCATGCCCGGGTCGAGAGATATGAAGTCTCTGACAAGTTCTTCAGTTGTAAGATGGAGGAAAATGGTTCTGTCAGCGAGCATATACTCAAAATGTCTGGGTTGCACAACCACTTGTCTCAGCTGGGAGTTAATCTTCCGGATGACTCGGTTATTGGCAGAATCCTCCAGTCGCCTTCACCTAGCTATAAGAGCTTTGTGATGAACTACAACATGCAAGGGATGGAGAAGACCATTCCCAAGTTGTATTCAATGCTAAAATCAGCGGAGGTGGAAATCAAAAAGGAACATCAAGTGTTGATGGTAAATAAGACCACTCGTTTCAAGAAAGGCAAGGGTAAGAAGAACTTCAAGAAGGACGGCAAAGAAGTTGCCGCGCCCGATAAACTAGTTGCCGGGAAGAAGCCCAAGAATGGAACCAAGCCTGAGACTGAGTGCTGTTATTGCAAGGGAAACAGTCACTGGAAGCGGAACTGCCCCTAGTACTTAGCGGATAAGAAGGCCGACAACATCAAAGGTATATATGATATACATGTTATTGACGTGTACCTTACCAACGCTCGTAGTAGCTCCTGGGTATTTGATACCGGTGCAGTTGCTCACATTTGTAACTCAAAACAGGAGTTGCGGAATAAGCGGAGACTGGTGAAGGACGAGGTGACGATGCGCGTCGGGAATGGTTCCAAGGTCTATGTGATCGCCGTCGGCACGCTACCTCTACATCTACCTTCAGGATTAGTTTTAAACCTCAACAATTGTTATTTAGTACCAGCTTTGAGCATGAACATTGTACCAGGATCTCGTTTGATGCGAGATGCCGACTCATTTAAATATGAGAATAATGGTTGTTCTATTTATATGAGAGATATGTTTTATGGTCATGCCCTGCTGGGCAATGGTTTATTCTTAATGAATCTCAAGAGTGATGTTACACGTATTCATAGTGTGAGTACCAAAAGATGTAAGGTTGATAATGATAGTTCCACATACTTGTGGCACTGCCGCCTTGGTCATATCGGTGTCAAACGCATGAAGAAACTCCATACAGTTGGACTTCTGGCGTCTCTTGATTTTGAATCATTTAACACGTGGGAACCGTGCCTCATGGGCAAGATGACTAAGACTCCGTTCTCTGGAACAATGGAGTGAGCATCCAACTTGTTGGAAATAATACATACCGATGTATGTGGTCCAATGAGCGTTGAGGCTCGCGGTGGCTATTGTTATGTTCTCACGCTCACTGATGACTCAAGCAGATATGGGTATGTCTACTTAATGAAACGCAAGTCTGAAACTTTTGAAAGGTTCAAGGAATTTTAGAGTGAGTTAGAGAATCAACGTGACAGGAAAATAAAGTTCTTACGATTTGATCGTGGAGGAGAATATTTGAGTCACGAGTTTGGCACGCACTTAAGGAAATGTGGAATTGTTTCACAACTCACGTAGCCTGGCACATTTCATCGTAACGGTGTGTCTGAACGTCGTAATCACGCTCTATTGGATATGGTGCGATCTATGATGTCTCTTACTAATCTACCACTATCATTTTGGGGATATGCATTGGAGACTACCGCATTCACTTTAAATAGGACACCGTCTAAGTCCATTGAGACGACACCGTATGAATTATGGTTTGGGAAGAAACCTAAGCTATCATTTCTGAAAGTTTGGGGATGCAATGCTTATGTCAAGAAACTGCAACCAAAATAGCTCAAACCCAAATCGAAAAAGTGCGTCTTCATAGGATACCCTAAGGAAACTATTGTGTATACCTTCTATCTCAGATCCGAAGGCAAGATCTTTGTTGCCAAGAATGGATCCTTTCTAGAGAAAGAGTTTCTCTCGAAAGAAGTGAGTGGGAGGAAAGTAGAACTTGATGAGGTAATTGTACCCCCTCTCGGACCGGAGAGTAGCGCAGCAGAGGAAAAAGTTTCTAGGGTGCGTGCACCGGTTAGAGAGAAAGTTAATGATGATGATCATGAAACTTCAAATCAAGTTGCTACTGAACTTTGTAGGTCCACGAGGACACATTCTGCACCACAGTGGTACGGCAACCCTGTCCTGGAAATCATGTTGTTAGACAACAGTGAACCTTCAAACTATGAAGAAGCGATAGCGGGCCCGGATTCGAGCACACGGCTTGAAGCCATGAAATCCGAGATAGGATCCATGTATGAGAATAAAGTATGGACTTTGGTGGACTTGCCTGATGATCGAAAAGTGTCACACCCCAAAATTTTAAAAATATTTTTCTGAAATAAAATTTTGTCTAGAATAAATTTTTTGAGAAAACAATTTGCATCATTTTTTTTTCAAAGCCTCTTTCAAAAAATTTCTTTTCAAGTGGCTTTTGAAATTTCCTTTCATGCTTGAGCCCTTATTTGAGACCATATGAATTATTTATTCAATTAGAGGGGATTATTATTTTTGGCTATGTCCATTTGATATTTGTAATTTTTGGATTTTTAATTAATGTTTGAAACACCTCTTTTCCTGTATAAAGATATTTTCCCCTAGGAGAATGTTTTTGAAAGTTTATGTTGGAATCTGATTACTTGCATAAAAGCATTTCCTTCTTCTGGTAAAATCTTGGGATATTTTATTTTAGTGTTTTTACCAAGAATTGTTTTATTCAGAAACAGATTTATAGTTCCTTTAGGGCTGATTTGCACTACAACCTTGTGATAACTCCTTCTAAAAATTCCATCAAAATTTGTAGGTAACCAATGATGTTTATAGGTCACATTTATGCAAAAACCTACTCAACGATTTTGATTTCCTTTTTGCCTCCTTGAGGTTTGTAACCATAGCTACCCATCCCCTTTGTACATTCTAAATTATTCTTGTACATACTACTCTTATATATGGGAATAAAAGAAAAAAAGGCTGTGGGGGGTTTTCCCTACAGTAGCCGGTCAAAAAAAAATTTAAGCATAATAACTGCTTTTCTAATCTGGTCCAGAATTGAGTTTGTACTACAACCCCTAGAAATATTATCTCATAAATTCCACAAAAATTTGGGGATGTCAAGTATAGCATGAGATTCACTTTTATGCAAAAACCACACTGTGTGCTTTGTGAAAATTGAGCATAACAACCATTTTTCTGTTGTGGTCCAGATTAGTGCTTTACACTCCAACCCAAATTTTCTTTGCTCTAATTGCTTTGAAATTTTGCATGCTTGTTTGCAACCCTACCAAAACCTTAACTCCAGGATTTGAGCCCCATTGGATGAAAATAGATACATGTGATGATAGCCCCAAGTTTCTGTCCAGTGTTGTGTTTCTCAAAATATTGCATTGACTAGTTTTGATTTTTGCCAAACTAACCCTACCACCATTACTAGCACTTGGAGAGACCCTGATCTGGTAATTTTGGTGGCCAGAAGAGCTCCTAGGTGTCCGTGGCATTTCATCAAACACCTTGGAGCATGACCAAATTTGGCATGAGTCTATGTTTGCATTGTGGAGTTGCCCCTCCACACAAACGAGCATGTCCAACAGTCTTTCCTTAGCCCCTAGCCTAACCCTGTTAAGTTAGAGCAGAAGTGGAGCCCTGTGGTGATGCTTGGCATTTCGTCGAGCAGGTGGCGTGCGTGCTCTGGACGTGGCTAGAGCGCACGTTTTGCACGCGCTGCTGCCGAGCCACCGCGTCCCCGTGTCCTCGCCCATTTGACCTGCTGCAGAGCCACGTCAACCCCTCTCTCCCCGACCGTTGGTCGCCACTCCTCTCCGCACGCAGAGCCGCAACAGCGCGCCAACCGTGGCAGCTAGCCGGCGCCAGCACTGCCGCAACAGTGAACGGTGTCGCCCGAGCCCCTCCAGTGCGCCAGGTGTCGTGGTCCACCCCCTGCATCGTCCTCGTGCTGTTGCTCGCTGCTCTTCTGCCCTGCTTCGCTCTGCCGTCGCCCGTGTGCGCCTGAAGCTCTGACGTCATTGAGCTTATCCAGAGGCCACCGGGGAACCGACATATCCAAGCTATATAAGGACCCCCGAGGCCTCCGAGCTCCTCAGCAGCCTCCCAGGACCAGCATCCCCCTCCCCGTCGCACCAATTTTGCTGGAGCTACCTTCTGTGCTCGCCTCTGTCATCAGCGTCGCCGTCGGCCCCCGGCTAAATTCCAGCAGCCCCAAACCCCTTCCGCCTTCCCTTGGCCATTGCTAGCCTCCCCTCGAGCCCCTGAACCCATTTTCCCCTTATGCCCTGCCCGAGAGCCACATCATGCGCAACCCGATCCATGCCCGACCACCCTCTCCGCCATGGCCGAAGGTGAGCTAAACCACGAGCTTCCCAGCTGCCCTAGAGCCATCCACATGATGGGGCTCTCTCTCCCGAGCCTGCTGGTGTGCTCAACACCATGAACGGTGCCCCTAGCGCTGGTGAGCCTCGCCAGAGTACCTCTGTTGCCCGCCGAGGCACACGCGGGAGGAGGGAGAAGAACCCGACAGGCGGGCCCCGCCTGTCGGTGAGCTAGGCACAGCCCCGAGTGGCGCAGACCCCCTAGTACGTTTTCTAGTTAAGCAAAGCATATTTCCTCGCGGCTGTTGCAGTGAATGAGCTTTCTCTGTTAGAAAGGGTAAACAGCCCGAAGCATTTTCTTTATATTGATTAAAAAAACAGATTTGACCAGATAGTTTGACTGGCTATAACTTTTAATAGAAAACTCCAAATCATTTGATTCTTTTTCCTACCGACTTAGAATTTCGTCTAGTTTATTTTAAGATTTATTTTGAAATTATTTAAACAACTTTTGTGTGCTGTTTTGAATGTGTGTGTTAATTCAAATAATTTCAAACTAGGATTTTGAAGAATGGATACCTACTTCAAGATGATGGGGTACATCACCCTCCTCAAACCCCTAAGGCAAGCATCTTGAATCCATATTTGCATAAGTTGTGTGATGATTGTGGTGGTGCTTATATTACATGATTTAAGGTGATGTGGATAATAATCTCACATGAAATAATGCCTTGCATTGTTCTTACTTGCTACTCATATTATATATGGTAAAAAATGATGGTGGAATGTGCTGGTTATGAGAGGTCGTGGAATAACCTAGTCACGCGGAACGTGATAGGTTATGGCCTGGTCATGACCTGAGCACGATGATGCTGGTAAAATTTGGTAAACTCCAGTATCGACCTAGATCGAGTCTTGTCCGTGTCATACTTCTTATCATGCTACCACAATTCCCTGGATAATGGGTTCGGTATAGTTAGTTGTAGACCTATTATCAGTCACACACCAATTAGAGGGGTCGGGATGAAGGTATCCACGACCATGGTCTAAATCCAGTCATACGGTCATGGGGCATGGGTGTTTCTGGTCTGGGACCGGAAGGGAATGGCCCTTCCCAGTGAGCGCGCGGTATAAATTTTTGATCCCATGCTAGTCGAGGTCGGAGCCTCCCCGTCTTATGGTTTTGCCTTGGCAGCGTAGTCCGGGTGAAGCCGGGCTTCACGGAGGAAAATCGGTGTGTGCTGATTCTGAGTGTCCGCTTCTAAAATGTCGTACGCGGGATTAGTCTTGCCGACTATCGGAAACTGTTCGATGTGGGTAAAGAGTACACCCTCTGCAGAGTCAAAACTATTCGAGTAGCCGTGTCCCCGGTCAAGGACGTTGTTTGACGAGTCAAGTGTCGGTCCTAGAGTCGGTCTTTGGAGTATAAAAGGTGATAATAATAATGGTTGTGGTAAATCATATGATGATGTGGTGGATGATCATATTATGATTATTACTTTGGACTAACCCCTATGATTATGTTGTTGGATATCCGTGGGACGGTTCTACCTCCTGGATATTCAATATTTATTATTGTTTCATATAAGCCCTTTGTGTGGTGTCGCTGAGAGGCCCGATTGTGGCATGTTTATTGTTTCATATAAGCCCTTTATGTGGTGTCGCTGAGACGCCCGACTGTGGCATGTTTATTGTTTCATATAAGCCCTTTGTGTGGTGTCGCTCAGACGCCCGACTGGGGCATGCTTATTATCTTTTCTTTTAAGCCCTTTATGTGGTGTCGCTGAGATGCCCGACTGGGGCATGCATCCAGGAATTAAACTCTAATGACAAGATATTATTGTTAGTGGAATTTTGCATGCATCTCACCTGCTTAACGTGTTTGTTTTCCTGATGTTTGCGAGTACATTCAAAGTACTCACTCGCTTGTCCCTGGCTATTGTCTTGGCCAGATTGCGTTTGGAGAGGAGCACGATGTCGTCAACCCCGGAACCTAGGAGTCAAGGATACCAGCCTTGTGAGATAGGAATTTATCCAGGTTAGCTGTTCCTGTGAGTCTCCTGGGCACTGGAGATTACTCGAGTCGCTTCCGCCGTCAACCTTAGGCTTTTGTTCAACCCAGTAGACCTTCATGGTCTTGTAACCCAGATTTTGTATTTTGCTTGGATATTCTGTATCAAGTAAGTGTCTACCAGCTAACAGCAACCCTGGGGCTGGTAAACACAGAGACATGTTTTCTGAAAATTATTTTCTGAAAACACGTGGCTACAGTAAGCCATAGAAATAAATGGATCTTTAAGAAGAAGACTGACGTGGATGGTAATGTGACCATCTATAAGGCTCGACTTGTCTCTAAGGGTTATCGACAAGTTCAAGGAGTTGACTACGATGAGACTTTCTCACCCGTAGTGATGCCGACATCCGTCCGAATCATATTATTAGTTGCCGCATTTTATGACTATGAGATCTGGAAAATGGACGTCAAAACGGCATTCCTTAACGGCTTACTTAAGGAAGAATTGTATATGATGCAGTCGGAAGGTTTTGTCGATCCTAAAAATGCTGACAAGGTATGCAAGCTCCAACGCTCCATCTATGGGCTGGTACAAGCATCTCGGAGTTGGAACATTCACTTTGATGAGGTGATCAAAACGTTTGGGTTTGTATAGACTTATGGAGAAGCCTGTATTTATAAGAAAGTGAGTGGGAGCTCTGTAGCATTTCTCCTATTATATGTGGATGACATATTGTTGATGTGAAATGATATATAACTTTTGGAAAGCATAAAGGCCTATTTGAATAAGTGTTTTTCAATGAAGGACCTTGGAGAAGCTGCTTACGTATTAGGCATCAAGATCTATGGAGATAGATCGAAACGCCTCATTGGTCTTTCACAAAGCACATACCTTGACGAGATATTGAAGAAGTTCAGTATGGATAAGTCCAAGAAGGGGTTCTTGCCTGTATTGCAAGGTGTGAGATTGAGCACAGCTCAACGCCCGACCTCGGCAGAAGATAGAGAAAAGATGAGTATCGTGCCCTATGCTTCAACCATAGGCTCTATTATGTATGCCATGCTGTGTACTAGACCTGATGTGAACCTTGCCATAAGTTTGGTAGGGAGGTACCAAAGTGATCCTGGAGTGAATCACTGGACAGCGGTCAAGAATATCCTTAAGTACCTCAAAAGGACTAAAGATATGTTTCTCATTTATGGAGGTGTCGAAGAGCTCGTCGTAAAGGGTTACGTCGATGCTAGCTTCGACACAGATCCGGATGACTCCAAGTCACAAACCGGATACGTGAATATTTTGAATGGTGGGGCAGTCAGCTGGTGCAGTTGCAAGCAAAGCGTCGTGGCAGCATCTACATGCGAAGCGGAGTACATAGCTACTTCGGAAGCAGCGCAGGAAGGAGTCTGGATGAAGGAGTTCATCACCGACCTAGGAGTGATTCCGAGGGCACCGGGCCCGATGACCCTCTTTTGTGATAACACTAGACCTATTGCCATTGCCAACGAGCCCAGGTTTCACAAGAAGACCAAGCACATCAAGCGCCGCTTCAACTCCATTCGTGGATACATTCTGGATGGATATATAGATATTTGCAAAGTACATACAAATCTGAATGTCGCAGATCCTTGACTAAACCTCTTCCACGGGCGAAACATGATCATCACCAGAACTCTATGGGTGTTCGATTCATCACAATGTAACTAGATTATTGACTCTAGTGCAAATGGGAGACTGTTGGAAATATGCCCTAGAGGCAATAATAAAATGGTTATTATTATATTTCCTTGTTCATGATAATTGTCTATTGTTCATGCTATAATTGTATTATCCGGAAACCGTAATACATGTGTGAATACATAGACCACAACATGTCCCTAGTGAGCCTCTTGTTGGCTAGCTCGTTGATCAATAGATGGTCATGATTTCTTGGCCATGGACATTGGATGTCGTTGATAATGGGATCAAGTCATTAGGAGAATGATGTGATGGACAAGAGTACAAGACCCAATCCTAAGCATAGCACAAGATCGTGTAGTTCGTCTGCTAGAGCTTTTCTAATGTCAAGTATCATTTCCTTAGACCATGAGATTGTGCAACTCCCAGATACCGTAGGAATGCTTTGGGTGTATCAAACATCACAACGTACCTGGGTGATTATAAAGGTGCACTACATGTATCTCCGAAAGTGTCTGTTGAGTTGGTAGAATCAAGACTGGGATTTGTCACTCCGTGTGAGGGAGAGGTATCTCTGGGCCCACTCGGTAATACATCATCATAATGAGCTCAATGTGACTAAGGAGTTAGCCACGTGATCATGTGTTACAGAACGAGTAAGGAGACTTGCCGGTAACAAGAGTGAACAAGGTATAGGGATATCGACGATCGAATCTCGGGCAGGTATCATACTGATAGACAAAGGGAATTGTGTACGGGATTATGTGAATCCTTGACATCGTGGTTCATCTGATGAGATCATCGTGGAACATGTGGGAGCCAACATGGGTATATAGATCCTGCTGTTAGTTATTGGCCGAAGAGGTGTCTCGGTCATGTCTGCATGGTTCTCGAACCCGTAGGGTCTACACACTTAAGGTTCGGTGATGCTAGAGTTGTAATGGGAATTGTATATGTGGTTACCGAAGGTTGTTCGGAGTCCCGGATGAGATCCCGGACGTCACGAGGAGTTCCGGATTAGTCCGGAGGTGAAGATTTATATACAAGAAGTCCAGTTTCGGTTACGGGAAAGGTTTCGGGGTTTGTCGGTACTGTACCGAGACCACCGAAAGGGTACCGGGGCTCCACCTGCCCCGGAGGGCCACATGGGCCGAAATTGGCTATTTTTTTAAATATTGCTTTTTAATTCTTTTTGAAAAATATAGCGCTATTTTGAAAGTTGTCAAAATTATAGTGGCGTCGGCCCAGGTGTGGCCGATTGGATCCTGTCGGCCCACGCGAGGCCGATTGGAACCTACCGGCGTTGATGTGGCCGAGTAGTGCCGAGTCGACCACGTGGAGGCCGACTATTGGCCCGGCCACGTCGCCCATCATCCTCTTGGCCTGGAGGCTGGCCAATCGGCCTCGGCCTGGCCGATAGGCCTGTAGGCTCTAGCGTGGCCGATATGTGGTCGACCAGCCAGCCAACGACCACTCGCACCCCTCTCCTTCTGTTGGGGAACGTCGCATGGGAAACAAAAAATTTCCTACACGCACGACGACCTATCATGGTGATGTCCATCTACGAGAGGGGATTTCCGATCTATGTACCCTTGTAGATCGCACAGCAGAAGCGTTAGTGAACGCGGTTGATGTAGTGGAATGTCCTCACGTCCCTCGATCCGCCCCGGGAACCGTCCCATGAACCATCCCGCGATCTGTCCCACGATCTAGTGCCGAACGGACGGCACCTCCGCGTTCAGCACACGTACAGCTCGACGACGATCTTGGCCTTCTTGATCCAGCAAGAGAGACAGAGAGGTAGATGAGTTCTCCGGCAGCGTGACGGCGCTCCGGAGGTTGGTGGTGATCTGATCTCGGCATGGCTCCGCCAGAGCTCCGCAGAAACGCGATCTAGAGGAAAAACCGTGGAGGTATGTGGTCGGGCTGCCGTGGAAAAGTTGTCTCAAATCAGCCCTAATACCTCTGTATATATAGGTGGGAGGGGAGGGGCCTTGCCTTGAGGCTCAAGGAGCCCCAAGGGGGTCGGCCGAGCCAAAGTGGGAAGTCCTCCCCTTCGAAACCGAATCCAACTAGGTTTGGAAGGTGGAGTCCTTCTCTCCTTTCCCACCTCCCTTTTTTTTCTTTCTCTTTGGTTTCTTACCCTTTGGCGATAGGGCCTTCTTGGGCTGTCCCACCAGCCCACCAAGGGCTGGTGCGCCACCCCCAAGGTCTATGGTCTTCCCCGGGGTGGGTTGCCCCCCCGGGTGAACACCCGGAACCCATTCGTCATTCCCGGTACATTCCCCGTAACTCCGAAAACCTTCCGGTAATCAAATGAGGTCATCCTATATATCAATCTTCGTTTCCGGACCATTCCGGAAACCCTCGTGACTTCCGTGATCTCATCCGGGACTCCGAACAACATTCGGTAACCAACCATATAACTCAAGTACGCATAAAACAACGTCGAACCTTAAGTGTGGAGACCCTGCGGGTTCGAGAACTATGCAGACATGACCCGAGTGACTCCTCGGTCAATATCCAATAGCGGGACCTGGATGCCCATATTGGATCCCACATATTCTACGAAGATCTTATCGTTTGAACCTCAGTGCCAAGGATTCATATAATCCCGTATGTCATTCCCTTTGTCCTTCGGTATGTTACTTGCCCGAGATTCGATCGTCAGTATCCGCATACCTATTTCAATCTCGTTTACCGGCAAGTCTCTTTACTCGTTCCGTAATACAAGATCCCGCAACTTACACTAAGTCACATTGCTTGCAAGGCTTGTGTGTGATGTTGTATTACCGAGTGGGCCCCGAGATACCTCTCCGTCACACGGAGTGACAAATCCCAGTCTCGATCCATACTAACTCAATGAACACCTTCGGATATATGTGTAGAGCATCTTTATAGTCACCCAGTTACGTTGCGACGTTTGATACACACAAAGCATTCCTCCGGTGTCAGTGAGTTATATGATCTCATGGTCATAGGAACAAATACTTGACACGCAGAAAACAGTAGCGACAAAATGACACGATCAACATGCTACGTCTATTAGTTTGGGTCTAGTCCATCACGTGATTCTCCTAATGACGTGATCCAGTTATCAAGCAACAACACCTTGTACATAATCATAAGACCCTGACTATCTTTGATCAACTGGCTAGCCAACTAGAGGCTTGCTAGGGACAGTGTTTTGTCTATGTATCCACACATGTATATAAGCCTTCATTCAATACAATTATAGCATGGATAATAAACGATTATCTTGATACAAGAATTATAATAATAACTATATTTATTATTGCCTCTAGGGCATAATTCCAACAGTCTCTCACTTGCACTAGAGTCAATAATCTAGCCCTCACATCATCATGCGAATTACATTGTAATAAATCTAACACCCATACAGTTCTGGTGTTGATCATGCTTTGCCCGTGGAAGAGGTTTAGTCAGCGGGTCTGCTACATTCAGATCCGTGTGCACTTTGCATATATTTACGTCCTCCCCTTCGACGTAGTCGCGGATGAGGTTGAAGCGTCGTTTGATGTGTCTGGTCTTCTTGTGAAACCGTGGTTCCTTTGCTAAGGCAATGGCACCCGTGTTGTCACAGAACAAGGTTATTGGATTCAGTGCGCTTGGCACCACTCCAAGATCCGTCATGAACTGCTTCATCCAGACACCCTCCTTAGCCGCCTCCGAGGCAGCCATGTACTCCGCTTCACATGTAGAATCTGCTACGACGCTTTGCTTGGAACTGCACCAGCTTACCGCGCCCCCAGTAAGAATAAATACGTATCTGGTTTGCGACTTAGAGTTGTCCGGATCTGTGTCAAAGCTTGCATCGACGTAACCCTTTACGGCGAGCTCTTCGTCACCTCCATACACGAGAAACATCTCCTTAGTCCTTTTCAGGTACTTCCGGATATTCTTGACCGCCGTCCAGTGATCCACTCCTGGATTACTCTGGAACCTGCCTGCCATACTTATGGCCAGGCTAACGTCCGGTCTGGTGCACAACATTGCATACATGATAGAACCTATGGCTGAAGCATAGGGGACGGTGCTCATATGCTCTCTGTCCTTATCAGTTGCTGGGCACTAAGTCTTACTCAATCTCGTACCTTGTAAAACCGGCAAGAACCCTTTCTTGGACTGTTCCATTTTGAACCTCTTCAAAACTTTATCAAGGTATGTGCTTTGTGAAAGTCCTATCAGGCGTTTCGATCTATCCCTGTAGATCTTAATGCCTAGAATGTAAGCAGCTTCTCCTAGGTCCTTCGTAGAGAAACTCTTACTCAAGTAATCCTTTATGCTCTCCAAAAACTCTATGTTGTTTCCAATCAACAATATGTCATCCACATATAATATTAGAAATGCCACAGAGCTCCCACTCACTTTCTTGTAAATACAAGATTCTCCAACCACTTGTATAAACCCAAATGCTTTGATCACCTCATCAAAACGTTTGTTCCAACTCTGAGATGCTTGCACCAGTCCATAAATGGATCGCTGGAGCTTGCATACCTTGTTAGCATTCTTAGGATCGACAAAACCTTCGGGTTGCATCATATACAACTCTTCCTTAAGGAAACCGTTAAGGAACGCCGTTTTGACATCCATCTGCCAGATTTCATAATCGAAAAATGCAGCTATTGCTAACATGATTCTGACGGACTTAAGCATCGCTACGGGTGAGAATGTCTCATCGTAGTCAACTCCTAGAACTTGTGAAAAACCCTTTGCCACAAGTCGAGCTTTATAAACGGTCACATTGCCGTCAGCGTCCGTCTTCTTCTTAAAGATCCATTTGTTCTGAATAGCCTTGCGGCCCTCAGGTAGTACTTCCAAAGTCCACACTTTGTTTTCATACATGGATCCTATCTCGGACTTCATGGCCTCTAGCCATTTGTTGAAATCTGGGCCCACCCTTGCTTCTTCATAATTTGCAGGTTCATTGTTGTCTAACAACATGATTGACAAAACGGGATTACCGTACCACTCTGGAGCAGCACGTGGTCTCGTCGACCTGCGTGGTTCGATAGGAACTTGAACCGGAGTTTCATGATCATCATCATTAACTTCCTCCTCAACCGGCGTCGCAATGACAGGGGTTTCCCCTTGCCCTACGCCACCATCCAGAGGGATGAGAGGTTCGACAACCTCCTCAAGTTCTATCTTCCTCCCACTCAATTCTCTCGAGAGAAACTCCTTCTCGAGAAAAGCTCTGTTTTTAGCAACAAACACTTTGCCCTTGGATTTGAGATAGAAGGTACCCAACTGTCTCTTTTGGGTAACCTATGAAGATGCACCTTTCCGCTTTGGGTTCCAGCTTTTCATGCTGAAGCTTTTTGACATAAGCATCACATCCCCAAACTTTAAGAAACAACAACTTTGGCCTTTTGCCATACCACATTTTGTATGGTGTCGTCTCAATGGATTTTGATGGTGCCCTATTTAAAGTGAATGCAGCTGTGTCTAATGCATAACCCCAAAACGATAACGGCAAATCGGTAAGAGACATCATAGATCGCACCATCTCTAATAAAGTACGATTATGACGTTCGGACACACCATTACGCTGTGGTGTTCCAGGTGGTGTCAACTGTGAAACAATTCCACATTGTCTTAAGTGAGCACCAAACTCGAAACTCAGATATTCACCCCCACGATCAGACCGTAGGAACTTGATCTTCTTGTTACGATGATTTTCAACTTCACTCTGAAATTGCTTGAACTTTTCAAATGTTTCAGACTTGTGCTTTATTAAGTAGACATAACCATATCTACTTAAATCGTCAGTGAAGGTGAGAAAATAACGATATCTGCCGCGTGCCTCTACGCTCGTCGGACCGCACACATCGGTATGTATGATTTCCAACAAGTCACTAGCACGCTCCATTGTTCCGGAGAACGGAGTTTTAGTCATCTTGCCCATGAGGCATGGTTCGCACGTGTCAAGTGAACCAAAGTCAAGTGACTCCAAAAGTCCATCAGCATGGAGTTTCTTCATGCGCTTTACACCAATATGACCTAAGCGGCAGTGCCACAAAAATATGGCGCTATCATTGTTAACTCTAACTCTTTTGGTCTCAATGTTATGTATATGTGTATTATCACTATCAAGATTCAATATGAACAATCCTCTCACATTGGGTGCATGACCATAAAAGATGTTACTCATAGAAATAGAACAACCATTATTCTCTGACTTAAAAGAGTAACCGTCTCGCAATAAACAAGATCCCGATATAATGTTCATGCTCAACGCAGGCACTAAATAACAATTATTCAAGTTCATAACTAATCCTGATGGTAACTGAAGTGAAACTGTGCCGACGACAATTGCATCAACCTTGGAACCATTTCCTACGTGCATCGTCACTTCATCTTTCGCCAACCTTCGCCTATTCCGCAGTTCCTGTTTCGAGTTGCAAATATGAGCAACATAACCGGTATCGAATACCCAGGCACTACTACGAGAGCCGGTTAAGTACACATCAATAACATGTATATCAAATATACCTGATTTTTCTTTGGCCGCCTTCTTATCAGCCAGATACTTGGAGCAGTTGCGCTTCCAGTGACCCATACCCTTGCAATAGTAGCACTCTGTTTCAGGCTTAGGTCCAGCTTTGGGTTTCTTCGTTGGATTGGCAACAGGCTTGCCGCTCTTCTTTGAATTACCCTTCTTGCCTTTGCCGTTTCTCTTGAAACTAGTGGTCTTATTCACCATCAACACTTGATGCTCTTTACGGAGTTCAGACTCTGCGACTTTCAGCATCGCAAACAACTCGCCGGGTGACTTGTTCATCCCTTGCATGTTGTAGTTCAACAAAAAACCCTTATAGCTTGGCGGCAGTGATTGAAGGATTCTGTCAGTGATAGCCTCTTGCGGGAGTTCAATCCCAGCCTCAGCTAGACGGTTTGAGTACCCAGACATTTTGAGCACATGTTCACTGACAAACGAATTCTCCTCCATCTTGCAAGCATAGAATTTATCGAAGGTCTCATACCTCTCGATCCGGGCGTTCTTCTGAAAGATGAACTTCAACCCCTGGAACATCTCATATGCTCCATGACGCTCAAAGCGACGTTGAAGTCCCGGTTCTAAGCCATACAAGACTGCACATTGAACTACTGAGTTGTCCTCCTTACGTGTTAACCAAGCATTCTTAACATGCTGGTCAGCCGTAGCGGGTGGTTCATCTCCTAGCGCAGCATTAAGGACATAATCCTTCTTCCCAGCTTGTAGGATCAACTTAAGATTACGAGCCCAGTCTACAAAGTTGCTTCCATCATCTTTCAACTTAGCTTTCTCTAGGAACGTATTAAAATTCAGGGTGACTGTCGCGTGAGCCATGATCTACAACACAAATATATTCAAAGTGGACAAGTGGACTTAGACTATGTTCAAGATAATTAGAGTTTAACTTAATCAAATTACTTGCTAAACTCCCACTCAAAAAGTACATCTCTCTAGTCATTTGAGTGGTTCATGACCCACTTACACTAGCTCAAGTCCGATCATCACGTGAGTTGAGTATAGTTTCAGTGGTAAGCATCCCTATGCTAATCATATCATCTATATGATTCATGATCGACCTTTCGGTCTCATGTGTTCCGAGGCCATGTCTGAACATGCTAGGCTCGTCAAGCTTAACCCGAGTGTTCCGCGTGTGCAACTGTTTTGCACCCGTTGTATGTGAATGTTGAGTCTATCACACCCGATCATCATGTGGTGTCTTGAAACGACGAACTGTAGCAACGGTGCACAGTCGGGGAGAACACAATTTCGTCTTGAAATTTTAGTGAGAGATCACCTCATAATGCTACCGTCGTTCTAAGCAACATAAGGTGCATAAAAGGATTAACATCACATGCAATTCATAAGTGACATGATATGGCCATCATCACGTGCTCCTTGATCTCCATCACCAAAGCACCGGCACGATCTTCTTTTCACCGGCGCCACACCATGATCTCCATCAACGTGTCGCCATCGGGGTTGTCGTGCTACTCATGCTATTACTACTAAAGCTATATCCTAGCAAAATAGTAAACACATCTGCAAGCACAAACGTTAGTTTAAAGACAACCCTATGGCTCCTGCCGGTTGCCGTACCATCGACGTGCAAGTCTATATTATCTATTACAACATGATCATCTCATACATCCAATATATCACGTCACATCGTTGGCCATATCACATCACAAGCATACCCTGCAAAAACAAGTTAGACGTCCTCTAATTTTGTTGTTGCATGTTTTACGTGGTGACCAAGGGCATCTAGTAGGATTGCATCTTACTTACGCAAACACCACAACGGAGATATATGAATTGCTATTTAACCTTATACAAGGACCTCCTCGGTCAAATCCGATTCAACTAAAGTTGGAGAAACCGACACTTGCCAGTCATCTTTGAGCAACGGGGTTACTCGTAGCGATGAAACCAGTCTCTCGTAAGTGTACGAGTAATGTCGGTCCAAGCCGCTTCAATCCAACAATACCGCGGAATCAAGAAAATACTAAGGAGGGCAGCAAAACGCACATCACCGCCCACAAAAACTTTTGTGTTCTACTCGAGAAGACATCTACGCATGAACCTAGCTCATGATGCCACTGTTGGGGAACGTAGCATGGGAAACAAAAAATTTCCTACGTGCACGAAGACCTATCATGGTGATGTCCATCTACAAGAGGGGATTTCCGATCTACGTACCCTTGTAGACCGCACAACAGAAGTGTTAGTGAACGCGGTTGATGTAGTGGAACGTCCTCACGTCCCTCGATCCGCCCCGCGAACCGTCCCACGAACCGTCCCGCGATCCGTCCCACGATCTAGTGCCGAACGGACGGCACCTCCGCGTTCAGCACACGTACAGCTCGACAATGATCTCGGCCTTCTTGATCCAGCAAGAGAGACGGAGAGGTAGATGAGTTCTCCGGCAGAATGACGGCGCTCCGGAGGTTGGTGGTGATCTGATCTCGGCAGGGCTCCGCCCGAGCTCCGCAGAAACGCGATCTAGAGGAAAAACCGTGGAGGTATGTGGTCGGGCTGCCATGGAAAAGTTGTCTCAAATCAGACCTAATACCTCTGTATATATAGGTGGGAGGGGAGGGGCCTTGCCTTGAGGCTCAAGGAGCCCCAAGGGGGTCGGCCGAGCCAAAGGGGGAAGTCCTCCCCTTCCAAACCGAATCCAAATAGGTTTGGAAGGTGGAGTCCTTCTCTCCTTTCCCACCTCCCTTTTTTTTTCTCTTTGATTTCTTATCCTTTGGCGCATAGGGCCTTATTGGGCTGTCCCACCAGCCCACCAAGGGCTGGTGCGCCACCCCCAAGGCCTATGGGCTTCCCCGGGGTGGGTTTCCCCCCCGGTGAACACCGGGAACCCATTCATTCCCGGTAACTCTGAAAACCTTCCGGTAATCAAATGAGGTCATCCTATATATCAATCTTCGTTTTCGGACCATTATGGAAACCCTCGTGACTTCCGTGATCTCATCCGGGACTCCGAACAACATTAGGTAACCAACCATATAACTCAAATACGCATAAAACAACGTCGAACCTTAAGTGTGCAGACCCTGCGGGTTCGAGAACTATGCAGACATGACCTGAGTGACTCCTCGGTCAATATCCAATAGCGGGACCTGGATGCCCATATTGGATCCCACATATTCTACGAAGATCTTATCGTTTGAACCTCAGTGCCAAGGATTCATATAATCCCGTATGTCATTTCCTTTGTCCTTCGGTATGTTACTTGCCCGAGATTCGATCGTCAGTATCCGCATACCTATTTCAATCTTGTTTACCGGCAAGTCTCTTTACTCGTTCCGTAATACAAGATCCCGCAACTTACACTAAGTCACATTGCTTGCAAGGCTTGTGTGTGATGTTGTATTACCGAGTGGGCCCCGAGATACCTCTCCGTCACACGGAGTGACAAATCCCAGTCTCGATCCATACTAACTCAACGAACACCTTCGGATATACGTGTAGAGCATCTTTATAGTCACCCAGTTACGTTGCGATGTTTGATACACACAAAGCATTCCTCCGGTGTCAGTGAGTTATATGATCTCATGGTCATAGGAACAAATACTTGACACGCAGAAAACAGTAGCGACAAAATGACACGATCAACATGCTACGTCTATTAGTTTGGGTCTAGTCCATCACGTGATTCTCCTAATGACATGATCCAGTTATCAAGCAACAACACCTTGTACATAATCATAAGACCCTGACTATCTTTGATCAACTGGCTAGCCAACTAGAGGCTTGCTAGGGACAGTGTTTTGTCTATGTATCCACACATGTATATAAGTCTTCATTCAATACAATTATAGCATGGATAATAAAAGATTATCTTGATACAGGAATTATAATAATAACTATATTTATTATTGCCTCTAGGGCATAATTCCAACACCATCTTCCTCCTCCTCCCATTTTTCCTCCTCCTTATCTCCTTCTCCTCTTTCGTTCTCTCCCCACCCAAAAAATCTCTCATCTTTACACTTAATCCTAGCCGTTTTTTCCACATTTCTCACAGTCGTTCTATTGTATAGGGTTAGAGCAGCCAAACCATCCGTCTCACTCGCGATGGGGTAGTTTGTAGTGGTGTTGTTCAATCTTTTTTGGTGGTGGTGGTGGAGGTTCTGGTGGAGGTGGTGGTAGTGGTGTGTTGGGGAACGTTGCATGGGAAACAAAAAATTTCCTACGCACACGAAGACCTATCATGGTGATGTTCATCTACGAGAGGGAGATTCGATCCACATACCCTTGTAGATCGCTAAGCGGGAAGCGTTAAGAAACGCGGTTGATGAAGTGGTACAACTTCATGATTCAAATCACCGTCGTCCCATGATCCGTTTCGATCGAGCACCGAACGGACGACACCTCTGCGTTCAGCACACATACAGCTCGATGACGATCTCCTCCTTCTTGATCCAGCAAGAGAGACGGGGAAGTAGATGAGTTCTTCGGCAGCGTGACGGCGCGCCGGTGGTGGTGATGATCTACTCCTGCAGGGTTCCACTCGAGCTCCGCAGAAATCCGATCTAGATGAAGAACTACGTGGTATAGGTTTGAGTTGCACGTGGCAAAGTTGTGTCTCAAAAGCCCTAAAACCACCAATATATATAGGAGGAGGGGAGAGGCTAGCCTTGGGGCTCAAGGGATCCCCAAGGGCGCCGACCGAGAGGAGGAGGTGGATTCCCATCCCAATTTGGTTTGGGGGAAGGAGTCCACTCCTTCCTTCCCACCTCCTTCTTTCCTTTTTTTTTCTTTCCTTTGGTATTTTCTCTTGTGGAACCAAAGCCCTCTTGGGCTGGCCTCATGTAAGTGCATCTAGTGCCCCTAGTGATTTTGGTGGTTTGAAGATTTATAGGTTAAGTAACTAATGTGTTTATGAGTGTACACATGCTCTATAAGTCGCTTGGGAGTTTGAATTATATGATGAATATCGACCCCTAAAAATGTATATCTTCGGCTGAAGAAATTGGTCCTCTGCTGAAGACTTTGATCACGAAGAAATTGTGATGAAATAGATATTCCTCATGAAGATATTGAAGATGAGGAATTCGGTGTGTCGTGAAGAAAAACAATCTGAAGACTTTGAAGCGTGAAGATTTATTCTTTCTGTTTCATTTTCTTCACTCTTGAGTCATAGGAACACCTACTGTTAAAGGGGGTCGAGGTAACACTTCGGAATGAATTTCCTCATGATGCTCAACCCAAGCCTAATCCTACCAAAGCCTCAAGTGAGGAATATGAGAGACATGAGGACTCCCACAGTTGAGGGTCCCGACCGTTGCCGCAATTTGCGCCACATCACCAATCTTATCCACACCAACGGTCATAATATTTAAGGGCATTTATGTCAAATCATGTCGAGATGCTCCCAGGCTATAAATAGCTGCCCCCACAACCATTAGCTGGTTGGCTGCTCCGCAAGAAACTGACACTTGTCATTTAGAGCAACCCAAATTCCTCAGAGTCTTCGAGAGTAAATCATTAGTGAGAAATACCCCAAACACCAAACCACAAACCAAAAACCAAGTGATTGAGCATCACGGAAGAATTTGTTCATGTGTGGAACTGAAGCCTTTTACCTCTGAGGACTGTGCATCCTCCAGACGGTTAGGCGTCATGGTCTAGAGCACTCCAGCAGTCAATTGTGGATCGCTGGGTGACCAAGTTTGTGAGGGTTTGGAAGTCTACCCTGAAGACTTACCACGAGTGTTGGGCGAGGACTGTGTGTCCTTAGTTCAAGGAGAATACTGTAGGGACAGTGTGTCACGGGACTATGTGTCCCGGGACTGTGTGTCTTTTGGTTTCAATACCAAGCCGCTCCAAACCAGACGTACAATGGTCACAACAGTTGGAACTGGGTCATCAACCACTGCCTTCACTGTGATACATATTCTATTTCTTCAACTCTTTCAATTCCTCAATATTGTATGTTGAAGATTTTCATTGTCACTGTTTGAAGATTTTGCTGAAGACTTTCTCTGAATTTCCTCAACCTCAAATTCTTCATGCGAGTTAATCCTCACCTGCTTACTCTGTGCGTGCGTACTGTGCAAACTGTTTTTCATATTCCTCATCTTGAAAACTGCTTTAGTGATACTTTGCACCCCAGATCCTTTGCTGTTTCCACTGCAAGTTATTCATGAATGAGGAATTTCCTCAAAAGGAATTTCCTCAGCGATGAAATTCTAAAAATCTCCTATTCACCTCCACTAGTCGATATAACACACTTTCAATTGGTATCAGAGCAAGGTACTCCCTTGTTCTGTGTGATTTTGGTTTAACCACCTGGAGTTTTAGTTATGTCGACTGCATGCATGATCAAGGTTACTGTAGGATGTCCTACTTTCGAAGGAAAGGACTTTACCTTCTGGAAGACCAAGATGCAGATGCGTCTACAAGCTATTGACAATGATCTCTGGTATAATGTGGAACATGGTGTTCCCTCCATCACTGCTACTGTCTCTGTCGCTAATGTGAAGAAATTCAAGCAACTTGATTCTCAAGCAAAGAATATCATTTGTGGCCATCTGAGCAAAGGTCAGTATGGCAGAGTGAGTGCTTTGGGTTCAGCAAAACTAATATGGGAAAGGCTGTCCAAAGTCAATGAAGGAGTATCAACTCAGCGTGACTCTCGTGTTGATGTTCTTCGCAATCTCTTCAATCGCTTCAAGAGGCTTGACAATGAAAGCTGCCAAGATACCTTTGATCGCCTCACTGACATATCAAATAAACTGCAAGCACTGGGAGCTCGAGACATTACTGACCATGAAGTTGTGAATAAACTGCTAAGATCTTTGGATTCATCATTTGATACGCTGGTTTTGATGATTCAAGAAAGACCAGACTACAAGATGCTTGATCCTGCTGATATACTCGAAAGACTCAATACTCATGAATTCCAACAGGAAGAAAAGAGAGATCTATATGGACCAAGCTATTCTAGACCTTGTGCACTGAAGCCAAAGCAATTTCCTCAGCTGAAGAAGAAGACTCGGATTGCAGCATTGGTGATCCTGAAGAACTTGGACAGGAGCTTGCAATGCTTGTGAGAAAATTCCAGAAGTTTACAAGACGTGGCCAGTTTGGTAAATCTTCAAGAAGAGATATGAGGAAATCATAATCAGAATCTGAGGACTACAAGAAAAGAACCCGCCACAAATGCAAGAAATCAGGTCACTATATTGCTGATTGTCCTCGTTGGGTGAAGGAATCAAAGAAGAAGAAATAGAAGGATGAAAGTTCTGATGACTCGAAGAAAAAGAAGAAATCTTCAAAATCCTCATCCTCAAAGTCCTCATCACAAAAGAAAACCAGTTTCAGAAAGGCTCGAGCACTCATTGGCAAGGAAATGGATTCTGAGGCAGAATCAGAGGAATGTGATGAAGAGGAGGGTTCTGAAGAAGATTCAGAGTCTGGTGTGGCTAGTATTGCACTGGCTACCACATTCGTGAGAAAGTCAATCTTCAACCTTGAAGAAAACGACAATGCCATCTACACTGATGACTTTGCTGATGACTTCGCTCCAACCTATTGCTTCATGGCAAAAGGTTCAAAGGTACTGAATGACACTTCCTCCTCTGATTCAAGTCACTGTGGACCTGATGATTATAAAAAACCCAGTTACAGTAAACTTGCCAACATTACAACCAAACAACAAACTGCCCTTGAAAAGCTTCACAAACTGCTAGATAGAATCGATGACATACTGAATGATGAAATGAATCTTACCCAAATTCTCACTGAAGATATGAAAAGTCTTCAGTCCAGATTTGATAATCTTCAAGATCATCATGGCACACTCTTGGCTGATCATGAGAAACTTTCCTATGAATTTCTTCAAAGGAAACTTGATATTGAGAAGCTGAGGATGTCTCGTCATGATCTTCGAATGGAAAACGATTCATTACTTGCTCAACAGATCAGTGCCGCTCGGGTTGAATTCATTCCACCATGTCTCAAATGCATCGAACGTGAAACTGCCAATTCTTCACCAGAATCATCAAATGCTTCTATTGCTACAAATTCTTCAACTGCTCACGTGGTATAAAATTCCTCACTTGAGTAAACCACAAATTACACTAACAAAAATGCAGGGCTGAAGGATTTGTATGTGACAGGCATGTACAAAAGTCTCAAAGGGCATCAAACCCTTTGCGATGTGCTCAAAAACAGATATTGAACAGGAACCCGAGGAAAGAAGGAATTTCCTTCGAGAGGAAATTGAATGCTGATGGATCATACTGGAAACCTGAGCAGTATCCCAAAACCTCATGGTTGCTGCTAAAGGACCTCCTATTGATCCATCCAATCTAACATGTTGTGCATGTGAATTATCCTATTCCTCAGATGAGTCATTTGACTCTAACTATAAACTGTTCAAAAATCAATCTGGTGAAGTATTTTCTCGATATGTTGGAACTAACTACAGGAATGGACCACCCATGAGGAAAATCCGGGTCCCCAAAAGTTGCCTTGAAAATCTTAATGTGAATGTCATCATGATACCACGTGTGAAGAATCTGAACCCCAGATCAAATTCCTCAGGAGGACCAAAGTCTTCAAGAGGATCAAAATCCTCAACTCGTCAAAACTGTGCTCGTACTCATGCTAATGCTTCTGATATGCAGGGAAATTATAAGGGATATGAATATGAGCATTATTCCTCAAATCATTATGTTCATAAATCCTCAAAGAACTTCTGTGCCTATTCATTTGAGTACTCTAAACCCCCTACCGTGAAGAGAAGTGCATTAGCTTCAATGCCCCCTTTCTCATATGTTGCTTGCAGGATGATAAACTCTTTGCCACCCCTTCTGTGAAGAGATGTGGGTGGTGAAGAAATTGAACTAATCACTTCTGCACGTCACGTCTCCAAATGAAAATCATCATCTGAAGAATTTGTTGGAGACCTGAGGAAAATGCTTGATTGGACACAAGCTAATATTGATGAAATGATAACATTTCACACGTCCTCTAATTTACTGTTTATGATGAAATACCTATATGATGAAATTGATATCATATTCTTCAAGTCTGAAGCATATGAGATGGTAAGCTGTACTAATTCGTCTGCAGGATGACAAACCCAAGAGTACTAAGTGGGTTCTTGATAGTGGCTGCACACACCATATGACTGGTGACAAAAGCTTGCTGATGAATATGCCACTGACTCCATCACCACTGAAGCAAATCACCTATGCTGACAAAGGTAAAAGCAAGGTATTGGGACTCGGCAAAGTGGCTATTTCCAAAGACAGGCAAATGGACAAAGTGATGCTTGTTGAATCCCTTGGGTTTAACCTCATGTCAGTCTCAATGCTTTGTGATCTTGATATGGTTGTTATCTTTGGAAAATATAGATGTGTAGTCATCATGGAATCTGATAGATCCAAAGTCTTCGAAGGTGTTAGACGAGGAGATTTGTACACTGTTGATTTTTCTACAGGTCCTCAACCACCCACATGCTTACTAGCAAAAACCTTAGAAGGCTGGCTATGGCACCGAAGACTTGGTCATGCAGGCATGAGGAACTTGCACACGTTGGCGAAGAAGAAGCATGTCATTGGCATCAAATCAGTCAAATTCCTCAAGGACCACCTCTGCGGTGCTTGTGAGTCTCGAAAAATGACCAGATCCAAACACCCCTCGAAGACTATCATGACTACTACTCATCCATTTGAATTGCTTCACATGGATTTATTTGGACCTACTCATTATGCCACTCTAACAAATGCAGCATCTTTATACGGCTTTGTCATAGTTCATGATTATTCCACATATACTTGGGTGCACATTATTCTGTATAAAACTGAAGTGCAGGAAGTCTACAAACGATTTTCCTCAAGGGCCTCGATGAACTTTGACGTCAAGATCAAACACATCAGGAGTGATAATGGGACAGAATTCAAAAACACTAGTCTTGATCCTTATCTTGATGAACTTGGTATTACTCACGAATTGTCTGCTCCTTATACTGCTCAACAGAATGGCGTCGTCGAAAGAAAGAACAAGACTCTGGTTGAAATGGCACGGACCATGGTTGAAGAATATCAGACTCCTCGTCGTTTCTGGCCTAAAGCGATCAACACTTCTTGCCATATCATCAACAAGGTATATGTTCACAAATTCCTCAAGAAAACCTCATATGAACTCCTCACTCATAAGAAACCCAATGTAAGTTATTTCAAAGTCTTCGGTGCAAAATGCTGGATTGGAGATCCTCACCATAGCTCAAACTTTGCACCTAAAGCACATGAGGGTTTTATGCTTGGTTACGGAAAGGACTCGCACACCTACAAAGTCTTCAACACCTATCACAACAAGGTTGTTGAAACCGTCGATGTGCGGTTCGATGAAACTAATGGCTCGCAAAGAGAGCAATTGCCTCCTGATCCAGATAAATTGTCTCCTAAGGAAGCAATCAAGCTCAAACCTACTGAAGACATTGTTCCTACCGAGGAAATTGCTGAAGAAATCACTCGGAGCACTGATGAAAATCAAGAAGATGCTCCTGAGGAAATTGCTCGAGAACAAATTCCTCAGCCCAGACGAAATCCTCAACCAGCTCATCCGAGGATTGCAAATGAAGTAGAACTTGACAAAATCCTCGATGACATCAACGCGCCAGGTCCTCTCACTCGCTCAAAAGCTTCACACTTAGTTAACTTTTGTGGGCATTCTTCTTTTGTGTCTATCACAGAACCTTCAAAAGTTGATGAGGCTTTCATGGAACCTGAGTGGATTCAAGCCATGAAAGATGAACTTCGTCAATTCAAGCTAAATGATGTGTGGGAGCTCGTCAAACGAGTAGATCCTCGCAAGCACAATATCATCGACACCAAGTGGATTTTCCGAAACAAGCAAGATGAGGATGGTCAAGTGGTGAGGAATAAGGCACGACTTGTAGCCCAAGGCTACACACAGGTTGAAGGAATTGATTTCGATAAAACTTTTGCACCTATTGCTAGACTTGAAGGTATTCGAATACTACTTGCTTATGCTAATCATCATAACATTACCTTATATCAAATGGATGTGAAAAGTGCATTCCTCAATGGTAAGCTTGAGGAAGAAGTACATGTTGCTCAGCCCCCAGGTTTTGAGGATCCGAAGAATCCGGACAAAGTCTTCAGACTCAAAAAGGCACTATATGGCCTCAAGTAAGCCCCTCGGGCATGGTATGATACATTGAAGGAATTCCTGATGAAGAAAGGCTTCAAACCTGGTTCACCCGATCTGACTCTTTTCACAAAATCCTATGACAATGAACTATTTGTGTGCCAAATATATGTCGATGACATCATATTTGGCTGTATTGACAAACATTACAGTGATGAATTTGCTTATATGATGAGTGAAGAATATCAGATGTCTATGATGGGGAGCTAAAATTCTTCTTAGGTCTTCAAATTCGTCAACAACGCAATGGCATCTTCATATCACAGGAGAAATACCTCAAGGATGTTCTGAGGAAATTCGACATGCATGAATGCAAAGGCGCAAAGACTCCCATGCCTACCAACGGCCACCTCTGCACTGACGAAAATGGTAAAGAATTCGATCAGTAGGTATATCACTCAATGATTGGCTCTTTACCATATTTATGTGCATCTAGGCCAGATATAATGTTTAATGTTTGCATGTGTGCTCATTTTCAAGCAAAACCGAAGGAATCACACCATAAGGATGTGAAATATATTCTTCGATACTTAGCTCACACACCAACACTAGGATTATGGTACCCCAAGGGATCAAATCTTCATCTCGTGGGATATTCTGATTCTGACTATGCTGGTGACCGTGTGGATCGCAAGTCAACTTCTGGCACTTGTCATTTCCATGGAAGATCATTAGTCTACTGGTCCTCAAAGAAGCAGAACCGTGTTTCTCTCTCCACTGCCGAAGCTGAGTACATTGTTGCTGGATCATGCTGTGCCCAATTGCTATGGATGAAGCAAACCCTCAAGGACTACATCATCAACATGAAGAATGTGCCTCTCTACTGTGACAATGAGAGTGCAATCAAGATATCATACAACCCAGTACAACACTCGAAGACTAAGCAAATCCAGATTCGTCATCATTTTCTTCGGGACCATGTTCTCAAGGGCAATATCATCATCGACCATGTGAAGACTGACGATCAACTAGCAGATATTTTCACTAAGCCCTTGGATGAGAAAAGGTTTTGCAAGTTAAGGTGTGAGCTAAATATCTTAGAGTCTTCAAATGTTTTGTGAAAACATGCACACATCCTAACACTTATGCAAAATTGATGACTTAGATGTGCAACACACGAAGAATCGATTTTCTTCAATCAATGAAGAATATCACTCTTAGTGTGAGGAAATTAATGAAGAATTTGGTTCTCATGGCCCTACGACAATTGTACGCGGCGCCTGAAATCATCATTATTATACGGTGGGTCACAACACCACCCAACTTTGAAATTATTCAAGCTGTTTTACTTCAAAGTTGAAATTCATCAAACTGACGCTTTGTCACAAAATCCTCAATTTTTCAAAATCTTCAAAATCCTCAAAACACTTGATGTTTTTCATTTGCCTAGATATATATGTATATATATATATATATATATATATATAGACTGTTATTTCAAAGTCCTCAACAACATTCACTTATAGCTATTTCTTGAATTTGATATTTCATCTAAGTGAATGTGATCGGACCCTACTCCCCTGCATGCTATACTCAACCCAGTCTATTCAATTCTTCATATGCGTTCTACTCTTAACTTTGTTCAAAATCCTCACTGTGTCCTTGTGAGCTGAGGATTTTGCAACGAAATCCTCAGATCTTCAAAAATGAATTTTATATTGTTACACAGTAACCGAACCCAACTTCCAACGATCAGATAAACACGATCTCCACCGCTTTAATCTCAGGCTACACGTGTCATGTGGAGACGAATAGGCAAGGGCAGTTCGTTCTGAAAGTTTCGGCCGGACCGTTTTCACCTGAGCTATAAATACGCCCATACCCCTTTTGTCCAAACTCTTCGTCCTCTCGTCCTTCTCTCCGCCTCAAGCACAAAACCTAGCTCCACCGCTAGCAATCTCGTTGCTGGTGAGGGACAACTTCACTGCCTTGACCTCTCCGTTGACGAACTCACGCTGGAAGCGGAATATCTACATCCGCCGCCGCCGTAGCTGTCTTCTGCCGCCAAGTTAGAGCGCAGCGGACTCGAACCGATGAGCATCTTACTGTTAATGCCTCTATTCTTCATGCTCGCCATATAGGGTGATTAAAATCCTATTTTACTGTCCCTTTCGATCTACTAGTTTACCTTAGATTCGAGAAATCTGTTTTTCCTCAGTGTCTATTAGCTTCGCACACTGTATTCCTCAAACACGTGATGAATTTCACTAAGCCACTAAAATTATTCACGTGATTCCTCAATTGTGCAAATTTTCAAATCTGCACAACTGTGGAACCCAAGATCAGAGTGCTTAGACAAATTCCTCAACTTTTAAAATTTCAATTTCTTCAAATCTGAGAACGCATATGACCTCTCCGAATTCCTCGCACCTATACTCTGTTCACAGGTACAAAATGTCAGATGATGAATCTCTAGGTTCTCATCAACTTAACTCATTTGCAGCGTTCCTCGAAGAAACTTTGCCAGTGTCATCAGAATCTTCAAGAGTGCAAATTCCTCAGCAAAAGCATCAGTTGAAGAAAATGGAAGATGACAGAAAGCAAAAGGGTGGAAAGAAACTTGAACAGAATAGTGCAATTGATATCCTTGAGGATATATATCTTGATTACTCTACACCATATGAGAAAGAACCTATGCCGAAGCACAAAATTAGGGTTCATAAAATCGAACGTAGGTGGACTAAGGAGTGGAAGGAATATCTTCGTCACTCCAAAGTATGCGAAGAAATTCGCCCTCAAGCCACCTTGCAAAAGGCCTCCTCTTGGTGTTCATCAGGTTGCACATCCCTTAAGCATCAAAACTGTTGAGGATTACCCTGATGAGAAAGACAAACACTTGTCTAAGCTTGAGAAGAAAGCAGAAGTTGCAGTGAGGAAATTCAATGAGGAATCTGCTGCTGCCACTGCAGCCACCTCTTCTGCTGAAGCTTTTGGTACAGCTATTCCTCAAGTCAAGTCTGTGCCATAGAAACCAAAGGCTTCAAAGCCTAAAGAGCAATTGCCTTAGAAGGCTGCACTTGCGCGAAAACCTTCAACAACTACACATGCCTCAAAGCGTGAACACAAGAAGATTGTCAAGCAATAGCCTGCTCACTCCAGCTCCTTTGTACCATCTGCCACGACCTCAGAGACAAAGTCTTCACCAACACCATTGAAGACTAAAATGACTGCTGGAAGGGGCATCAGGCCCAGCCCAAGCAAAGTCATCAACGTCCCTTCTGCATCAGAAGGAAGTGATGAATTTGATGATGAAACTCTTCAAGCCATCACCAGAAACAAGCAGGAACGAGCTGCACAAGCTTCAGGCAACTCTATTCCTCTTGCCATGGATCCCAAGGTTCTGCTGGACTTCATCAATGTCTGGTATGATGATCCAAACACACCCATTGATGACTTGAAGCTCCCCCCTGGTATTAATCATATTGTGGCCACATTCATCAATGAGGCCTAATGGAAAGAGACGCAAGCCAAGCAAGCGAAGGTTGCAAAACTGAAGAAGGAGAAATACCTTAGGCAGAATTTCCTCAACTTGTCACCTGATGATCTTGTGTCCACCCAGGCTGAACTGAAGACTTTGATCGACAAATACACGAAACTATCTGATCGTCAAAGTCTCAAGTCAAATTTCATCAAGTTTGCAACTGATGCGGTTGATGAATATAACAAGAAGGCTGCTCCTCCAGTAAAACCAAAGCAGCCTGAGTCCAACTATTCTGTTCAGCTAACTGAGGAAGATGAAAAAGAAGAACCTCCTGCTGAGGAAATGCCTCAAGATAGTCGAGGTGATGAACCTGTAATTGAGGAAATACCTCAAGACACTCGAGCTGATGAATCTGCTCCAGTTGAGGAAACTGCCAGGACTGATACTGCACCAGCTCCTGAAGATAAAATTCCTTCACCTCAATCCTCAAAGGTGAAGAAGATGGTTTGGTCTGCATCAGGCATGAAGAAAACCAAGGCTGCTGAGAAAGAAGCTAAGAAAAGAAACGCTTCCTTGACCCCAGAATCATCAGAGGCCAAGCGCCTCAAGACACGTGATGAAAATGCTCCAGTGGATGTTGTGCCTCTGAAGGTAGCTCCATCATATACATTGATTCCCTTTAGAATTGACTATGTCATTCCTGAAGAAGATGAGGAAATGAAAGATAATGAATCTGAAGAAACCATGGATGACGATATTCAGATTGATGATATTCCTCAGTCCTTCATTCCTCACAAAAAGTTTGATGAACCTGCTCAAGAATCAGCTGCAACAACTAAAGATTTTGCCTCCTCCTCCAAGCCAATTCCTCAAACGGAGGAAAATCCTCAACCGGACGAAAATCCTCAACCTGAGGAAAACCCTCACCCTGAAGAAAATCCTCAACCTGAGGAACAGGCTGAAGAAAATGCTCCTGCACCCAATACCGAAACTGCTATTGTTGTGGTCAATAGTGAAACAACAATGATAGTATCTCCTCAAGAACAACAACATAATCTTCAACCAAAGCAAAATCAGCCCTTCTCGAAGAGGCCAAAGTTTCAAAAAGAAGCGTTCTATGAAGAACGGATGTATTTCATCGGCAACATCCATATGACAAGCTTCGCATCAGGCACATGAAGTTTTGGACAAGGACTCATCTCGACTACTATGCCTCTGTGCTGTGTGGGAGGAACAAAATATTTCAGCACAAGCATATTCCTCATGTTGAGATGGAAGAAATTCCTTGCTTCGCCCGAGTCCTCAATGTTCTTCATGAAGCTGGACTGTTGCCTCTCTACACTGATATAGGTGATTGGAACAGCGATATCATTCTTCAATTTTATGCTACTTTGCACATCTCTGGAGATCCGAAGGATATCAACACTTGTGTGCTGTACTGGATGACACATCACACTCATTACAAAGCTCCTGCCACTGAAATGCTCCGGGTGCTTCCAGTTTGAATTCCCTCAGAACAAGCTATGCTACTGTATGATGAACGGGAGCTGCCCAACAAACTGATGGAAGTCCTCATGAAGCCTCTGGCCAAGAATCGACTTCCAAGGACTCGTTTTCTGGTTCAAGACTTGAAGTATGAGCCACGAACAGTCTACAGGATTCTATGCAATGTCATCACTCCAATCAAAGGCCATGATGATGAAGAAGATGTACTAGGCATCATGAAGAATATCCTGTTCAACATCATCCATTGCATACTCATAAATCTTCATGATTTCTTCCTGAGGACTTTGGCTGACAATGCAATGTCGCCATTTGACATGAGGATTTATGCTCCGTGGATCATGAGATTCATGAGACAACGGTCAGGCATCAACTATCATGCTGATTTCAACAATCACATTGGATATCTGCCTCCGATCAAAGTCATCAAAAAGACTTTTGAGCCTATTGAAGGAAAAGGAAAATCTGTCATCAATGAAGGAAGTCGGCCCCTTGATGGCCAGTTTCGCGAACAAGAAGCATATTCTTCATGGGATGACACTGAAACTGAGGAGCCACCTAGTCCAGTTGCCCCAAGGATAATGACTAACAGAGAACTACTCCTCAGTCTTCATCAGAAGGTCGATCGAATTCACAAATGGGCCAAACATCAATTCAGTGCCATCGTGAAAAACCTCAACGAGACCCATAATGCAGTGAAGAAAAATCACTACTATCTTCGTGGGGTTTTTGATCGCACCTGGGCCAATCTGGCTCATCTGAAGACTCAAGAAGAACTTCATGAATTGGAGTTTACTCAGGACTTCGACTGGTCGTGGCCTCCCAAGAAGAAATTCAAGCCAATTCCAGTTCCAGACCTTGAGGACAGTTCCTTTTCTTCATTCCGCACTGCAGAATCTGATGAAGAACCAGAAGACACTGCCACTGGCCCAAGGAAGAAGCCCGTCGCCAAGAATCCTCACGCCTCTTCATCAACCAAGAAGTGAAAGTCTTCATGGGGCGTTAGTCCCCAGTTTTGTCCCTTTTCGTTACTTGATGACAAAGGGGGAGAAATCCGAGAGTTAGTCTTCACGCGAGATATATTCTGGGGCTTATGAACTTCATTAAGTTACAAACTCTTGGTTCTTTTGAAGTGTTTTATGTAATGAGTTGTAACTTAAGGCCGATGGTAATCTGACGCTTTTGAACATTTTTCTTCGCATGCTTATTCCTCAAAATATTAATGCACGCATGCTGAAATTCGTCAGATACCATTTCTCATCATGCATTCTCAAATTCCTCATATTATATGTCATATGTATGCATGATTTACAAGATACATGGGGAGATCTCCATGATATAAATCATCAATGTGCATCTGATGTGAAAAGCAATTTCCTCAAAATATGCACATCTTCAGGGGGAGTCTCTCAGTATCTTGATGTCAAATTCCTCAAACTGAGTATTTACACTTCATATTTATCCCCGTTGAAAACTTAACCTAATTGTCATCAACCACCAAAAAGGGGGAGATTGTAAGTGCATCTAGTGACCCTAGTGATTTTGGTGGTTTGAAGACTTATAGGTTAAGTAACTAATGTGTTTATGAGTGTACACAGGCTCTATAAGTCGCTGAGGAGTTTGAATTATAAGATGAATATAGACCCCTAAAAATGTATATCTTCGGCTGAAGAAATTGGTCTTCTGCTGAAGACTTTGATCGCAAAGAAATTGCGATGAAATTGATATTACTCATGAAGATATTGAAGATGAGGAATTTGGTGTGTCCTGAAGAAAAACGATCCGAAGACTTTAAAGCGTGAAGATTTATTCTTTCTATTTCATTTTCTTCACTCTTGAGTCATAGGAACACCATACTGTTAAATGGGGTTGAGGTAACACTTCGGAATGAATTTCCTCATGATGCTCAACCCAAGCCTAATCCTACAAAAGCCTAAAGTGAGGAATATGAGAGACATGAGGACTCTCACAGTTGAGGGTCCCTACCGTTGCTGCAATTTGTGCCACATCACCGATCATATCCACACCAACGGTCATAATATTTAAGGGCATTTATGTCAAATCATGTCAGGATGCCCCCATGCTATAAATAGCCGCACCCCACAACCATTAGCTGGTTGGCTGCTCCGCGAGAAACTGACACTTGTCATTTAGAGCAACCCAAATTCCTCAGAGTCTTCAAGAGTAAATCATGAGTGAGGAAATACCCCAAACACCAAACCACAAACCAAAAACCAAGTGATTGAGCATCACTGAAGAATTTGTTCCTGTGTGGAACTGAATCCTTTTACCTTTGAGGACCGTGCATCCTCCGGATGGTTAGGCGTCATGGTCTAGAGCATCCAGCAGTCAATTGTGGATTGATGACCCACAAGTATAGGGGATCAATCGTAGTCCTTTTGATAAGTAAGAGTGTCGAACCCAACGAGGAGCAGAAGGAACTCGCAAGTGATTTTCAACAAGGTAATATCTGCAAGCACTGAAATTATCGGTAACAAGTGATTGTATGGTGAGGTGATTCGTAGCAAGCAACAAGTAACAAAAGTAGCAACGGTGCAGCAAAGTGGCCCAATCCCTTTTGTAGCAAGGGACAAGCCTGGACAAAGTCTTATAGGAGGAAAAACGCTCCCAAGGACACACGGGAATTTCTGTCATGCTAGTTTGATATGTGGGTGGACCGACACTTGGGTACTGCCCTTACTTGGACAAGAATCCCACTTATGACTAACCCCTCTCGCAAGCATCCGCAACTACGAAAGAAGAATTAAGACAAAGTCTAACCATAGCATTAAACTAGTGGATCCAAATGAGCCCCTTACGAAGCAACGCATAAACTAGGGTTTAAGCTTCTGTCACTCTAGCAACCCATCATCTACTTACTACTTCCCAATGCCTTCCTATAGGGCCAAATAATGGTGAAGTGTTATGTAGTCGACGTTCACATAACACCACTAGAGGAAAAACAACATACAACACATCAAAATATCGAACGAATACCAAATTCACATGACTACTATTAGCATGACTTATCCCATCTCCTCAGGAACAAAAGTAACTACTCACAAAGCATAATCATATTCATGACCAGAGAGGTAATGAGTAGCATCAAGGATCTGAACATAAACTCTTCCACCAAATAATCCAACTAGCATCAACTACAAGGAGTAATTAACACTACTAGCAACCTTACAAGTACCAATCAGAGTCGTGAGACGGAGATTGGTTACAAGTGATGAACTAGGGTTTGGAGATGAGATGGTGCTGATGAAGATGTTGATGGTGACGAGTCCCCTCCGATGAGAGGAGTGTTGGTGATGACGATGGTTACGATTTCTCCCTCCGGGAGGGAAGTTTCCCCGGTAGGATCGTCCTGCCGGAGCTCTAGATTGGTTCTGCTCAAGTTTCGCCTCGTGGCGGCGGCGAATCCACAAAAAAGCTCCCCTCTGCTTTTTTTTCCGGAAGAAACCCTTCATATAGCCAAAGATGAGTGCCGGAGGGGCAACAGGGGGCCCACAAGCCCTCCAGCCCCGGCCAGGGGGGTAGGCCGGTCCTAGCAGGCTTGTTGCCTCCAGGTGGCGCCCTTCTGGTACTTCTTTCGCCCAGTATTTTTTATATATTCCCAAAAAATTCCACGTTGATTTTCACGGCTTTTGGAGTTGCGCAGAATAGGCATCTCAAACTTGCTCCTTTTTTAGGCCAGAATTCCAGCTGCCGGTATTCTCCCTCTTCGTGTAAACCTTGCAAAATAAGAGAGAAAAGGCATAAGTATTGTACCGTGAAGTGAAATAACAGCCCAAAAAGCAATAAATATCAACATGAAAGCATGATGCAAAATGGACATATCAACTCCCCCAAGCTTAGACCTCGCTTGTCCTCAAGCGAAAGCCTAGCTCAATAAACATGACCACATGTTTAGGGAGAGAGGTTTCGACAAAACAAGATACGAACATGCAGGCAGCATGACCAAGATTAGAACATCAATACCAACATATAATCTCTCATGCTAAAGTGATAAATTCTACACAAAGTAAAGCATGAATCAAGAACCTTACCGAGAAGTAACAACCGATAGCCTTTAGTCATGGAAGCAATTGCAATTTATCACAACATCAGAAAGAGTCAAATAAGAGCTTGTAAAGCAAATCCACATACTCAATCATCTTTTCATTCTTTTACAATTGCTACTACTCACGTGGTACTCATGAGATCAAAGTTTCAGCTGGACACAGAGAAAGATAGGGACTTATAGTTTTGCCTCCCAACTGCTTACCTCAAGAGTAATGTCAACAATAATAATTCATGAATACTTACCTCCAAGTTGACATATAAATATAGACCTTTCCCTAGCATGTGACGTTAGCCAAGATAAAGGCGAAACAAGGAATTTGTGAAGACAACCATGACTCTTTCAAGGGAAAAAAGTAAAGGTACAAGATAAGCCCTTCGCAGAGGGAAGCAGAGGTTGTCATGCGCTTTTGAGGTTTGGATGCATGTCCTCTTAGTGCGAAGGAATGTTACTTTATATTGCCTCCTGTGATAAAGAACTTCATTATGCAGTTTGTCGCTTTTATGTCTTCCTCATCACAGGTTTGTACAAAGCTTATTTTCCACGCACTAATAGATCATACATATTAGGGAGCAATTTTATAGCTTGCACCGATGACAACTTACTTGAGGGATCTTATTCTATCCATAGGTAGGTATGGTGGACTCTCATGGCAAAACTAGGTTGAAGGTTTATGGGTGCACAAGTAGTATCTCTACTTGGTGCGGGAGTTTGGCTAATATGAGGTGGAAGCAATCGTCACATGCTAAGGGATCTCTAATCATATAACATTGTTCGGAACCAAGCAAACACAATTCATTATGTTGTCTTCATTGTCCAACATCTACTTCTAGGCATGTAATAGTTTAGTGAGTGTTCACAATCATAGATGGTGTCAAGGATGATATATTTATATGTGAACCTATCCTTGTTTATCACTTCCTATTAGTTGCAACAATGACCAAGGTCTACGTTTGTCTACCCACAACAAGTTTCAATCATCATACTTTTTATATGTGAAGCCATCACTTCCCATAAGACCATTACATGATCTTTCATGCTTTTGTTCTTTTCTCACTCTTTTGATCATGGCAAGAGGCAAATCCCTTCAACTAAGATACTCATTATTATATGGCTCACGAGCCCGAATACATCAGAGGTGACAGAAAGCAAAAATCAAGACTAAAACACTAAGACTTGAATTCTACTAGAGAAAGAGAAAACTGAAAAGGAACAAACTAAAACAAAGGTAAAAACAAAAGATATGATGGTGATACGATACCGGGGCAACTCCCCCAAGCTTGGCACAAGCCAAGGGGATTGCCCATACCCATGCTCAGTGCTACTACAACAAAAGACCTTCCAACGGCGCCAGAAACAAGCGTGCTGACGGGAGACTATTCTTGTCTTGATACTCCTCAGCAACAGCACCAGGAATCCTTCTGCTACGGCTACACCTTTAGGGACTTCCTTGGCAAATATGCAAAGGATTCCCCGCGGCCTTGGAGCCTTGCGTTGGTGTTCCCTCGAAGCGAAAAGGGTGATGTAGCACAGCAACGGTAAGTATTTCCCTCAGTTTTGAGAACCAAGGTATCGATCCAGTGAAGGATTATCACAAGTACCTGCACAAACACAAAGAGCTTGCACCTAACGCCGTGAAGGGGTTGTCAATCCCTTATAGATTGTTTGCCAAGTGAGAAATGAAAGCAACAAAGTAACAAAGCAAAATAAAAGCGAAAGTGGAAACGATAGTAGTGAATAGACCCGGGGGACGTAGTGTTCACTAGTGGCTTCTCTCATGAAAGCAAGTAGACGGTGGGTGAACGAATTACTGTCGAGCAATTGATAAAACCGTGCAAAGTCGTGACGTTATCTACGGCAATGATTATATCTATAGGCATCACGTCCAAAACAAGTAGACCGATACTTTCTGCATCTACTACTATTACTCCACACGTCGACCACTATCCAACATGCATCTAGTGTATTAAGTTCAAAAGAACAGAGTAACGCCTTAAGCAAGATGACATGATGTAGATGGACAATCTCATATCTACGATAAAAGCCCATCTTGTTACCCTTGATGGCAACAACACGATGCGTACCTTGCTGCCCCTTCTGTCACCGGGAAAGGTCACCACATGGTATGAACCCAAAACCAAGCACTTCTCCCATTGCAAGAATCATAGATCTAGTTGGCCAAACAAAACCCAAGACTCGGAGAGACTTACAAGGATATCAAATCATGCATATAAGAAATCAACAAAGACTCAAATATATATCATAGATAATCTGATCACAAATCCACAATTCATCTGATCTCGACACACACACACCGCCAAAGAGGATTACATCAGATAGATCTCCATGAAGATCATGGAGAACTTTGCATTGAAGATCCAAGAGAGAGAAGAAGCCATCTAGCTACTAACTATGGACCCGTAGGTCTGAAGTGAACTACTCACGAGTCATTGGAGGGGCAATGATGTTGATGAAGAAGCCCTCCAACTCCAAAGTCCCCTCCGGCAGGGCACCAGGAAGGGTCTCAAGATGAGATCTCGCGGAAACGGAAGCTTGCGGCGGCGAAAAAGTTTTTTCGTGGATGCCCTGATTTTTTCTGGATTTTTAGGGAATTTATAGGCCAAAGACCTAGGGCAGGGGAGCGCTAGGGGGGCCACAAGCTTGGTTGCCGCGGTCTCCCCCCTGGCCGCGGCAACAAGGCTTGTGGGCCCCCCTGTGGGCCCACTTGCTTGGCCCTCAAGCCTCCCGATCTTCTTCCATTCTGGAAAAAAATATTTCGGGGATTTTATTCCGTTTGGACTCCTTTCCAAAATCAGATTTGAAAAGAGTAAAAAACACAGAAAAAACAGGAACTGGCGCTTGGCACGGAATTAATAAGTTAGTCCCAAAAAAGATATAAAAGGTAAACAAAACATCGAAAGTTGACAAGGTAACAGCGTGAAACCATCAAAAATTAAAGATACATTTGAGACGTATCAAGCATCCCCAAGCTTAACTCCTGCTCGTCCTCGAGTAGGGAAGTGATAAAGAATGAATTTTTGATACTTTCATGCTACCTAGCATAGATGTCCTTTGTAACTCCTCTTATGTGACGTGAATGTTCAGATCCATTAGATTCAAAACAATAGTTTTCTATTGACGTGGAGACAATAATACTTCAAGCAAACTAGCTAGGTAATCATCAACTTTCAAAATAACAAGGCCAAAAGAAAGTTATCCCTACAAAATCATATAGTCTGGCTATGCTCTATCATCATTGCACAACGAATTTAAATCATGCACAACCCCGGTATTGGCCAAGTAATTGTTTTCAGACCTTTACTTTCTCAAACTTTTTCAACTCTCACGCAATACATGAGTGTGAGCCATGGTTTTAGCACTATAAGTGGTGTGGAGTGTGGTGGAGGTTGCAAGACAAACAAGGAGAAGATGGTCACATTAACTAGGCATATCAATGAGCGGTGGAGATGCTCATCAATAGATATCAATGTGAATGAGTAGGGATTGCCATACAAATGATGCACTAGATCTAAGAGTATGTGAAAGCTCTTAAAGAAAACTAGTGGGTGTGCATCCAACTTGCTTGCTCACGAAGACCTAAGGCAATTTTGAGGAAGACTATCATTGGAATATACAAGCCAAGTTATATAATGAAAATTTCCCACTAGCTATATGGTGGTGACAAAACGAGAGACTCTCAATCATGAAGATCATGGTGCTTAATATGCACAAGTGTGGAAAGGTGGTAGCATTGTCCCTTCTCTCTTTTTCTCTCATTTTTTTTGGATGGGCTCTTTGGCCTCTTTTTTTCTATTTTTTTTAAATATTTTGGTGGGCATCTTTGGCCTCTTTTATTTTCTCACATGGGACAATGCTCCATCAATGATGATCATCACACTTACAACTCAAAACTTAGAGCAATGATGACTCTATATGGAATGCCTTCGGTAGTGTACCGTGACAATGATCTAGCATGGCATAGACATTAATGGAAACATCATGCTAGCTATCTTACGATCATGCAATGGCAATGTAGACGTGGTGGCACATGTCATGGTGGTAGTTGCATGGCAATATATCTCGGAATGACTTTGAAATAGCCATAGTAGGTAGGTATGGTGGCTGTTTTGAGGGAGGCTAATGGTGGGTTTTGTGCACCGGCAAAAGTTGCACGACACTAAGAAGATAGTGATGGTGGAAGGTGAAAGTGCATCTAAAACATGGACTCAACATTATTTATGAAGAACTCATATACTTGTTGCAAAAGTTTTATTAGTAATACTCCTAGGGGAAGGGTTGGTAGGTATAAACCATCGCGCGTTCCCGACCGCCACACAAAGGATGACAATCAAAAGACTAATCAAGCTCATACTTCATCACATAGCGGTTCACCATACGTGCATGCTACGGGAATCACTAACTTCAACATAAGTATTTCTATATCCACAACACCTTACTAACATAACTTCAATATTACCATAACCACAACTCAAAACTAGTTGAGATGAATCAAACTTCTCTAACTATTCAATGCACATGAAGGTGGAAGTTTTCATATCCCTTTGGATAACTACCCCTTTCGAGACTACTTTGATAGCATAGATCAACTACCAAGCCACGCACCACCGTGATCTAAAAGATATAAGTGAAGCACACAGAGCAAAATCAACTAGCTGAAAAGATATAAGTGAAGCACATGTGAGCTGAATTGTCTAACCAAAGGATATAAGTGAAGCTCGACAAAATCACGGTGAGTGCATGTATCTCTCTCTAGGTGTGCAGCAAGGATGATTGTGACGCACAAAAAAGACTCCTATGATACAAGACGCTCCAAGCAAAACACATAACATGTGGTGAATAAAAATATAGCCCCAAGTAACATTACCGATGGATTGAAGACGAAAGAGGGGATGCCTTCCCGGGGCATCCCCAAGCTTAGGCTTTTACGACCTCCTTGAATCATCTTGGGGTGCTTTGGGCATCCCCAAGCTTGAGCTCTTGCCGCTCTTTATCTTTTTGTCCATAAGAACTTCACCCAAAACTTTAAAACTTCACAACACGAAACTTAAACAGAAACTCGTGATAACATTAGTATAAGAAAGCAAAGCACCACTTCCTTAGGTACTGTAGCAAACTTAAATTCTACTTATGTTAATGTTGGGTTACTGTATTTTAAATCTTCCATGGCTAATACCCCCCGATACTATCCATAGTTTCATCAAAATAAGCAACCAACACAACAAAAACATAATATGTTAACAGCAGACCAGTGTGTAGCAATCTGTATACTTTGTATATTTCTGGTCCTGCAAAAATTCTGAAAACTTACGACAGTCTGAAGAATTGGCGTAGGAATCAGCAGAAAAAAGAATCAACTCAACAGCTCTTACATAACAAAAATGAAAATTCTTTTCGTGAGCAGAAAGTTTCTGTCTTTTCCAGCATGACCAAACGATCATCCCCAAGACTAATCATAACGGCTTTGCTTGGCACAAACGCAAAAAGAAACACAAAAAACACAATCATAACAGAATTATGAAAGTGTGGAAAACACAAAACAGAAAGAAAAAGGATAGATTCGTTGGGTTGCCTCCCAACAAGCGCTATTGTTTAACGCCCTTACCTTGGCAAAAGGTGATGGAATCACGTATAGTCATCTTTGGTGCTCAAACCATAAGTAGCCCTCATCATAGATTCATAAGGAAATCTTATTTTATTTCTAGGAAAGTGCTCCATGCCCTTCTTTAGAGGAAATTGAAATCTAATATTCCCTTCCTTCATATCGATGATAGCACCAATAGTCCTTAGGAAAGGTCTACGAAGAATAATGGGACATGAAGGATCGCAATCTATGTCAAGTACAATGAAATCCACGGGTACATAGTTCTTATTTGCAACAATAAGAACATCATCGATCCTTCCCATGGGTTTCTTGACAGTAGAATCCGCAAGATGAAAATTAAGAGAACACTCTTCAATCTCATGAAAACCAAGAATATCACATAAAGACTTTGGAATCTCGGAAACACTAGCACCCAAATCACACAAAGCATTGCACTCATAGTTTTTGATCTTGATTTTGCTAGTAGGTTCCCACTCATAATGAAGTTTTCTAGGTATAGAGACTTCTAGTTCGAGCTTCTCTTCAAGAGATTTCATCATAGCATCTACGATATGCGCGGTAAAGGCTTTGCTTTTGCTATAAGCATGTGGAGAGTTTGCAACGGATTGCATCAAAGAAATGCATTCAAACAAGGAGCAACTATCATAATTGAATTCCTTGAAATTCAAAGTGGGAGTTTCATTACTACCCAAAATTTTGATTTCTTCTACTCCACTCTCCACACCTTTATCATCAAGATAGGTGGACTCCGAATCATTGGGGCATTTTTCAACCAAAGTGGATTCATATGAAGCCCCTTCATCAATAGGTTTGACACGTGAAAACAAAGATTCAAGAGGAGTCACACCAAGCATTTTAAGATCTTCGTGATTTGCATCACTAGAACGCACCCTTTTAAACCATTCATGCCTAGCGCGAATTTGGGCGGTTCTTTCTTTGCTCTCATTCATGGAGACATGCATAGCTTTCAAAGTTTCATCCAAGTTGACCTTTGGAGGAGCACATCTAACTTTAAAAGCATCAATATCACAAGACATCCTATCAACGCTCTTAGCCAAATCGTCAATTTTGAGTAGTTTTTCCTCTATGGACGCATTGAAAATCTTTTGAGAGTTGATGAACTCTTTGATATTACTCTCTAAATCAGAGGGTAATTTGTTGTGATTTCCATAAGTGTTGTTGTAGGAATTGCCATAATTGTTAGAGGAGTTACTAGGAAAAGGCCTAGGAACATAGTTTCCTCTAAAAGCATTGTTGTTGCCAAAATTGTTCCTACCAAAAAAATTAACGTCCAAACTAGCGTTGCTACTCTCAATCAAGGAAGATAGTGGCATGTAATTAGGATCTAAAGGAGCATTTCTACTAGCAACCAAATTCATCAACTCGTCCATCTTAGCACTAAGCGAGTTAATTTCTTCTATAGCGTGTACCTTTTTGCTAGCAGGTGACCTTTCAGTATGCCATTGAGAGTAGTTGGTCATGACATTGTCTAGGAGTTTTGTAGCGTCTTCTAACGTGATTTCCATGAACGTTCTACCTGAGGCGGAGTCCAAGATATTGCGAGAAGCGAAATTCAAACCAGCGTAAAAGATTTGTATAATCATCCACAAACTCAAGCCATGAGGACAATTTCTAATCATTAACTTCATCCTCTCCCAAGATTGTGCAACGTGTTCATGATCAAGTTGCTTGAAATTCATGATATCATTACGTAAGGAGATAATCTTAGCCGGTGGAAAATACTTGGATATGTAAGCATCTTTGCACTTATCCCAAGAATCGATACTATTTTTAGGCAAAGAAGAAAACCAAGTTTTTGCGTGATCTCGCAACGAGAAAGGAAAAAGTTTCAACTTAATCACGTCATTATCCACATCTCTTTTCTTTTGCATATCGCAAAGCTCAATGAAGGTATTGAGATGGGATGCGACATCTTCACTAGGAAAGCCAGAGAATTGCTCTTTCATAACAAGATTCAGCAAAGCTGCGTTGATTTCATACGATTCCGCACTAGTGGCGGGATCAATCGGAGTACTAATAAAATCATTATTATTGGTACTCGAGAAGTCGCAAAGTTTGGTGTTTTCAGCCATGATGACTTCAACAAACAAACAAGCATACAAGCAAGCAAGAAAACCGGCAAAGAAAAAGGGCAAAAAGGCAAAAGGCAAAAGAAAACGGCAAAGGAGAAAGGCAAATGAAAACGGCAAATGTGAAGTGGGGGAGAGGAAAACGAGAGGCAACTCGCAAAAAGGTAAATGCAAGAGATGAGTTTGTGAGACCTACTTGGATAGATCTCTCCTTCCCCGGCAACGGTGCCCGAAATACTTCTGCTACTGCAACAAAAGACCTTCCAACAGCGCCAGAAACAAGCGTGCTGACGGGAGACTATTCTTGTCTTGATACTCCTCAGCAACGGCACCAGAAATCCTTCTGCTACGGCTACGCCTTTAGGGACTTCCTTAGCAATTATGCAAAGGATTCCCCCGTGGCCTTGGAGCCATGCGTTGGTGTTCCCTCGAAGCGGAAAGGGTGATGTAGCACAGTGGCGGTAAGTATTTCCCTCAGTTTTGAGAACCAAGGTATCGATCCAGTGAAGGATTATCACAAGTACCTGCACAAACACAAAGAGCTTACACCCAACGCTATGAAGGGGTTGTCAATCCCGTATAGATTGTTTGCCAAGTGAGAACTGAAAGCAACAAAGTAACAAAGCAAAGTAAAAGCGAAAGTGGAAACAATAGTTGTGAATAGACCCGGGGGCCGTAGTGTTCACTAGTGGCTTCTCTCATGAAAGCAAGTAGACGGTGGGTGAACGAATTACTGTCGAGCAATTGATAGAACCGCGCAAAGTCGTGACGTTATCTACGGCAATGATTATATCTATAGGCATCACGTCCAAAACAAGTAGATCGATACTTTCTGCATCTACTACTATTACTCCACACGTCGACCGCTATCTAGCATGCATCTAGTGTATTAAGTTCAAAAGAACAGAGTAACGCCTTAAGCAAGATGACATGATGTAGATGGACAATCTCATATCTACGATAAAAGACCATCTTGTTAACCTTGATGGAAACAAGACGATGCGTGCCTTGCTGCCCCTTCTGTCACTGGGAAAGGTCACCGCATGGTATGAACCCAAAACCAAGCACTTCTCCCATTGCAAGAATCATAGATCTAGTTGGCCAAACAAAACCCAAGACTCGGAGAGACTTACAACGATATCAAATCATGCATATAAGAAATCAGCAAAGACTCAAATATATATCATAGATAATCTGATCACAAATCCACAATTCATCTGATCTCGACAAACACACCGCCAAAGAGGATTACAACGGATAGATCTCCATGAAGATCATGGAGAACTTTGTATTGAAGATCCAAGAGAGAGAAGAAGCCATCTAGCTACTAACTACGGACCCGTAGGTCTAAAGTGAACTACTCACGAGTCATTGGAGGGGCGATGATGTTGATGAAGAAGCCCTCCAACTCCAAAGTCCCCTCCGGCAGGGCACCGGGAAGGGTCTCCAGATGAGATCTCACGGAAACGGAAGCTTGCGGCGGCGGAAAAGTGTTTTCGTGGATGCCCTGATTTTTTCTTGATTTTTAGGGAATTTATAGGCCAAAGACCTAGGGCAGGGGAGCGCTAGGGGGGCCACAAGCTTGGTTGCCGCGACCTCCCCCTGGCCGCGGCAACAGGGCTTGTGGGCCCCCTATGGGCCCACTTGCTTGGCCCTCAAGCCTCTCGATCTTCTTTCGTTCTGGAATTTTTTTTGGGGATTTTATTCCGTGTGGACTCCGTTCCAAAATCAGATCTGAAAAGAGTGAAAAACACAGAAAAAACAGGAAGTGGCGCTTGGCACTGAGTTAATAAGTTAGTCCCCAAAAAGATATAAAAGTTAAACAAAACATCCAAAGTTGACAAGGTAACAGCGTGAAACCATCAAAAATTATAGATACGTTTGAGACATATCACTCAGTTGTCTTCCTTTGGAGGTGATGGTGGTGGAGTAGTTGCAACATGGGCTTGATCCTCCGTCTTCCAAGGCATGGGTGCTCCATCATGGAAAGATGAACAAGTCTCCGGAATCCTCAAATCTGCAGCCAACTGTATTGATTTAAATCTATACTCATACTCACAGTTTTGGTTCTGCAGGTCATAGATCTGGGCCTGGAGTTGATCAATCCTGTCATAGAGCCTGGAGAGGTGCTTCCCAATGTCATTGGCATCAATCCTGTGCTTGTTGGTGAACTCCGTGATCATCATGTGGTTGGTGTTGAGTCCATGCTCCACCATCCCTTGGCACTTGAAGACTTGTTGCTCCATTGCTTCGAGCCTCATCTCCATGCTTCCGGTCTTCTTGGCCCCCTCAATATCACTGATGTGCAACATACCTTCATGCATCTCAATATATTGAGGGTGTTGCAGCACTCCTGCTAGATAAGGATTGATGACCTTCTCGAAGATCTTGTCCGTCGGAGCTTTTGGGGACGTCATAGCGATCTAGATCTGCAGCAGAAACAAGCTCGAAACAAAAACAGAGGGAATCTGCGTGATACGGGGGTCAGAGCTTTTGGGAGAATATATATTGATTTTTTCCAGACCAGAAGGAGTACTCCGCACGAAAACGGCATCCGGGAGGCGCATGAGGTGGCCACAAGCCCTCCAGCCTCGGCCAGGGGGGTAGGCCGGGGCTAGGAGGCTTGTCGTTTCCTCGGGCACTTTCCGGACTGCTTTAAATTTTTCTATATTTTCAAATATTCCAAAACGGAGGAAAATTGCTAAGGGAAAAGTTTTGGAGTCGGTTTACTTACCGAATCACATACCTCCTCGTTTTCGGAGTCTGAAACAGGCTGATAAATATCCCTTATGTACTCCTCCGGAGTTATGGTATTGATAATGTTGCTCTCAACATTTATGGGAGTACGTGAGATATAATGCTTGATTCTCTGCCCGTTTACCACTCCCGGACAATTATCTTCCGTGTTGTTGATTTTGATAGCACCAGAACGATATACTTCCTCAACAATATAGGGACCTTCCCAATTAGAGAGAAGCTTGCCTGCAAAAAAATCTTAAACGAGAATTGTATAGCAAGACATAATCACCTACATTGAACTCACGCTTTTGTATCCTCTTGTCATGCCACCTCTTAACCTTTTCTTTGAACAACTTGGCATTTTCATATGCCCGAGTTCTCCATTCATCAAGCGAGCTAATGTCAAATAACCTCTTCTCACCGGCAAGTTTGAAATCAAAGTTTAGCTCTTTGATTGCCCAATAAGCTTTATGCTCTAGCTCAAGAGGTAAGTGACATGCTTTATCGTACACCATTTTGTATGGAGACATGCCTATGGGATTCTTATAGGCAGTTCTATAAGCCCAAAGTGCATCACCGAGCTTCTTAGACCAATTCTTTCTAGACCTGTTGACAGTCTTTTGCAGAATCAGTTTAATCTCTCTATTGCTTAGCTCTACTTGACCACTGGACTGAGGGTGATAGGGAGACACAATTCTATGGTTGACATCTTACTTAGCAAGCGTTTTACGGAAATCACCATGAATGAAATGCGAACGACCATCGGTCATTAGATATCTAGGGACTCCAAATCTAGGGAAGATAACTTCCTTAAGCATCCTGATAGAGGTGTTGTGATCAGCACTACTAGTGGGGATAGCTTCTACCCACTTAGTGACATAATCAACAACAACTAGGATATGAGTATACCCGTTGGATTTTGGAAAAGGTCCCATATAATCAAAGCCCCAGACATCAAATGGTTCAATGACAAGTGAATAGTTCATAGGCATTTCCCGACGTTTGCTAATATTACCTATTCTTTGACATTCGTCACAAGACACGACAAACTTATGGGAATCCTTAAAGAGAGTGGGCCAATAGAAACCTGATTGCAATACCTTGTGTGCAGTTCTATCTCCCGCATGGTGTCCTCCGTAGGCCTCGGAGTGACACTTCTGTAAGATCTGTCCGTGTTCATGTTCAGGCACACAATGTGTAATAACACCATCTACTCCTTCCTTATAAAGGTGAGGATCATCCCAAAAGTAATGTCTCAAGTCAAAGAATAATTTCTTCTTTTGCTCATATGTGAAACTAGGTGGTATATATTTGGCAACGATATAGTTTGCATAATCCGCATACCACGGTGCACTACGTGAAGCATTGATGACATTCAGTTGCTCACTGAGAAAGCTATCATCAATAGGTTGTGGGTCATCAAGAACGTTCTCTAACCTAGACAAGTTATCTGCTACGGGGTTATCAGCACCCTTCCCGTCGACAACGTGCAAATCAAATTCTTGTAGCAAGAGAACCCATCTGATAAGTCTAGGTTTAGCGTCCTTCTTCTCCATGAGGTACTTAATAGCACCATGATCAGTGTGAATAGTGACTTTGGAATCAACTATGTAAGACCTGAACTTTTCACATGCAAACACGACAGCTAAAAATTCCTTTCCCATAGTAGCATAGTTTCTTTGGGCACTGTCTAGAGTTTTACTAGCGTAGTTAATAATATTCAACTTCTTATCAACTCTTTTCCCTAGGACAGCACCAACAGCATAATCACTAGCATCACACATGATTTCAAAAGGTAAGTTCCAATCAGGTGGCTGAACAATGGGTGCAGTTATCAAAGCCCTATTAAGTATTTCGAAGGCTTCCTCACAATCATCGTCAAAAACAAAAGGGATATCCTTTTGCAATAGGTTGGTAAGAGGCCTAGAAATCTTAGAGAAGTCTTTAATAAACCTTCTATAGAAACCAGCATGACCAAGGAAACTTCTTATACCTTTGATATCGGTGGGGTATAGCATTTTCTTGGTTGCATCAACCTTAGCCTTATCGACTTCAATACCTCTTTCAGAAATTTTATGTCCTAAGACGATGCCTTCATTAACCATAAAGTGGCACTTCTCCCAATTCAAGACAAGATTGGTGTCTTTACATCTCTACAAGATTCGATCAAGGTTGCTGAGGCAATCATCAAAAGAAGACCCATAAACGGAAAAGTCATCCATGAAAACCTCAACAATCTTTTCACAAAAGTCAGAGAATATAGCCATCATACATCTTTGAAAGGTGGCAGGTGCATTACATAAGCCAAAAGGCATACGTCTATAAGCAAAGGTACCGAAAGGGCAGGTGAAAGTGGTTTTCTCCTGATCAGATTGTGCAATTGGTATTTGGGAGAAACCAGAATAACCGTCTAGAAAGCAGAAGTGTGTGTGTTTAGACAGTGTTTCTAGCATTTGGTCGATAAAAGCCAAAGGGTAATGATCTTTCCTAGGGGCTTTATTCGATTTCCTAAAATCGATCGCCATCCTATAGCAAGTAATAATCCTCTGCGGAATCAATTCATCCTTATCATTAGGGACAACGGTAATGCTTCCCTTCTTAGGAACGCAATGCATCGGACTCACCCAATCGCTATGAGCAACATGATAGATAATACCTGCTTCTAGAAGCTTTAGTATTTGTTTTCTCACTACTTCTTTCATCTTAGGATTTAATCTCCTTTGATGATCAGGATCAGTTTTGATTTTGTGCTGGCATAGAGTGGGACTAATGCCCTTAAGATCATCAAGAGTATATCCAATAGCAGCACGGTGCTTCCTAAGAGTTTTTAGTAACTTCTTTTCTTCATGCTGTTAGAGGCTAGCACTAATAATAACAGGATATATCTCTTTTTCATCAAGATAAGCATACTTAAGAGTATCAGGCAACTGTTTAAGCTCAAACACATGATCACCCTTTGGTGGGGGTGGATCCCCAAGCAGTTCAACATGCCAGTTGTTCTTAAGGATAGGATATTGTTCTAAGACAGCTCTATCTATCTCATTCCTTTCATCCATATGCATATCATTTTCATGCTCAAGCAAGTATTGCTCTAAGGGATCAGTAGGAGGCACGACAATAGAAGCTAAGGCAATAGTTTAATCCTTACTAGGCAACTCTTTTTCATTAGGTTGTCTACCAAACTTGGAGAAATTGAACTCATGTGACACACCTTCAAAGCCAAAAGTGACGGTTTGCTTCTCACAATCAATATGAGCATTGACAGTATTGAGAAAAGGTCTGCCAAATATGATGGGACAAAAGCTATCTTGGGTGGTAGCAAGAACGAGGAAATCAGCAGGATACTTCGTTTTACCACACAAGACTTCAACATCCCTAACAATTCCCATAGGGCAGATAATATCTCTATTGGCAAGCTGAATAGTGACATCAATAGGTGCAATCTCGTCTTTGATTTCATCATATAAGGATTGAGGTATTGCACTAACACTAGCACCCACGTCACATAAACCATGATAGCAATGATCTCCTATCTTAACAGAAACAATAGGCGTGCCAACAACAAGCCTATGTTTGTCTCTAGCGTGAGGTTTAGCAATTCTAGCAGCATCGTCACAGAAGTGAATATTATGTCCCTCAACATCATCAGACAAAAGATCTTTGATAATAGTGCTACTGCAACAAAAGACCTTCCAACGGCGCCAGAAATAGGCACGTCGACGGGAGAATACTTGGCTTGATCTTTCTGCTGCGGCTACGCCTTAAGGGACTTCCTGGGCAAGTATGCAAAGGATTTCCCCCATGGCCTTGGAGCCTTGAGTTGGTGTTTCCTCGAAGCGGAAAGGGTGATGTAGCATAGCGGTGGTAAGTATTTCCCTCGGTTTGAGAACCAAGGTATCAATCCAGTGGAGGAGTATCTCAAGATCCTGCACAAACACAAAAGCTTGCTCCCAACGCTATGAAGGGGTTGTCAATCCCTTATAGATTGTTTGCCAAGTGAGGACTAAAAGCAACAAAGTAACGAAGCAAAGTAAAAGCGGAGATTTAAACGATGGATGTGAATAGACCCAGGGGCCGTAGTGTTTACTAGTGGCTTCTCTCATGAAAGCAAGTAGACGGTGGCTGAACAAATTACTGTCGAGCAATTGATAGAACCGCGCAAAGTCGTGACGATATCTATGCAATGATTATTTCTATAGGCATCACGTTCAAAACAACTAGACCGATACTGTCTGCATCTACTACTGTTACTCCACACGTTGACCGCTATCCAGCATGCATCTAGTGTATTAAGTCCATAAGAACAGAGTAACGCCTTAAGCAAGATGACATGATGTAGAGGGATAATCTCAAACCAATGATAAAACCCCCATCTTTTTACCCCTTGATGGCAACTACTTGATGTGTGCCTTGCTGCCCCTACTGTCACTGGGAAAGGACACCACATGCGAGAACCCAAAACCAAGCACTTCTCCCATTGCAAAAATCATAGATCTAGTCAGCCAAACAAAACCCAAGACTTGAAGAGACTTACAAGGATATCAAATCATGCATATAAGAAATCAGGAAAGACTCAAATATATATCATAGATAATCTGATCACAAATCCACAATTCATCGGATCTCGACAAACACACCACCAAAGAAGATTACATCGGATAGATCTCCATGAAGATCATGGAGAACTTTGTATTGAAGATCCAAGAGAGAGAAGAAGCCATCTAGCTACTAACTACGGACCCGTAGGTCTGAAGTGAACTACTCACGAGTCATTGGAGGGGCGATGATGATGATGAAGAAGCCCTCCAACTCCAAAGTCCCCTCCGGCAGGGTGCCGGGAAGGGTCTCCAGATGATATCTCGCGGAATAGGAAGCTTGTGGCGGCGGAAAAGTATTTTCGAGGCTCCCCTGATTTTTTGCGGAATATATGGGAATTTATAGGCCATAGATCTAGGTCAGGGGGCGGCCAGGGAGGCCACAAGTCTGCTCACCGCCGCCTCCCCTGGTGGCGGAATGGGGGCTTGTGGGCTCCCTCGAGCCCACCTGGCTTGGCCCAAAAGCCCCCTGGTCTTCTTCCGTTCGGGAAAAAATCATTTCGGGGTTTTTCTTCCGTTTGGACTCCGTTCCAAAATCAGATATGAAAAGAGTCAAAAACACGAAAAAAACAGGAACTGGCACTTGGCACTGAATTAATAAGTTAGTCCCAAAAAAGATATAAAAGGTACATAAAACAACCAAAGAAGACAAGATAACAACGCGAAACCATAAAAAATTATAGATACGTTTGAGACGTATCAAGCATCCCCAAGCTTAACTCCTGCTCGTCCTCGAGTAGGGAAGTGATAAGAATGAATTTTTGATGCTTTCATGCTACCTAGAATAGGTGTCCTTTGTAATTCCTCTTATGTGACGTGAATGTTCAGATCCATTAGATTCAAAACAATAGTTTGCTATTGACGCGGAAACAATAATAATTCAAGCAACCTAGCAAAGTAATCATGAACTTTCAAAATAACAAGGCCAAAAGAAAGTTATCCCTACAAAAGCATATAGTCTGGCTATGCTCTATCATCATTGCACAATGAATTTAAATCATGCACAACCCCGGTATTGGCCAAGTAATTGTTTCACACCTTTACTTTCTCAAACCTTTTCAACTCTCACGTAATACATGAGCGTGAGCCATGGTTATAGCACTATAGATGGTGTGGAATGTGGTGGAGGTTGCAAGACAAAAAGGAGAAGATAGTCACATTAACTAGGCACATCAATGAGCTGTGGAGATGCTCATCAATAGATATCAATGTGAATGAGTAGGGATTGCCATACAATTGATGCACTAGAGCTAAGAGTATGTGAAAGCTCTTAAAGAAAACTAGTGGGTGTGCATCCAACTTTCTTGCTCACGAAGACCTAAGGCAATTTTGAGGAAGCCTATCATTGGAATATACAAGCCAAGTTATATAATGAAAATTTCCCACTAGCTATATGGTGGTGACAAAACGAGAGACTCTCAATCATGAAGATCATGGTGCTTAATATGCACAAGTGTGGAAAAGTGGTAGCATTGTCCCTTCTCTCTTTTTCTCTCATTTTTTATTTTGGTGGGCTCTTTTGGCCTCTTTTTTTGGGTGGGCTTCCTTGGCCTCTTTTATTTCCTCACATGGGACAATGCTCCATTAATGATGATCATCACACTTTCAACTCAAAACTTAGAGTAATGATAACTCTATATGGAATGCCTTCGGTAGTGCACCGTGGCAACGATCTAGCATGGCATGGACATTAATGGAAACATCATGCTAGCTATCTTACGATCATGCAATGGCAATGTAGACGTGGTGGCACATGTCATGGTGGTAGTTGCATGGCAATATATCTCAAAATGACTTTGAAAAAGCCATAGTATGTAGGTTCGGTGGCTGTTTTGAGGGAGGCTAATGGTGGGTTTTGTGCACCGGCGAAAGTTGCATGGCACTAAGAAGATAGTGATGGTGGAAGGTGAAAGTGCATATAAACCATGGACTCAACATTAGTCATGAAGAACTCATATACTTGTTGCAAAAGTTTTATTAGTAATCGAAACAACGCATTCAACGCATACTCCTAGGGGAAGGGTTGGTAGGTATAAACCATCGCGCGATCCCGACCGCCACGCAAAGGATGACAATCAATATACTAATCATGCTCAGATTTCATCACATAGCGGTTCACCATACATGCATGCTACGGGAATCACTAACTTCAACACAAGTATTTCTAGATCCACAACACCTTACTAGCATGATTTCAATATTACCATAACCACAACTCAAAACTAATTCAGATGAATCAAACTTCTCTAACTATTCAATGCACATGAAGGTGGAAGTTTTCGCATCCCTTTGGATAACTACCCCTTTTGTGACTTCTTTCAAAGCATAGATCAACTACCAAGCCACACACCGCTGTGCTCTAAAAGATATAAGTGAAGCACAAAGAGCAAAAGTATCTAGCTCAAAAAGATATAAGTGAAGCACATGTGAGCTGAATTGTCTACCAAAAGATATAAGTGAAGCTCGAGAAAATCACGGTGTGTGCATGTCTCTCTCTCTAGGTGTGCAGCAAGGATGATTGTTTCACAACAAAAATAAAAGACTCCTACGATACAAGACGCTCCAGGAAAAAAAACAAAACATGTGGTGAATAAAAATATAGCCCCAAGTAACGTTACCGATGGATTGAAGACGAGAGAGGGGATGCCTTCCCGGGGCATCCCCAAGCTTAGGCTTTTACAACATCCTTGAATCTCTTGGGGTGCCTTGGGCATACCCAAGCTTGAGCTCTTGCCACTCTTTATCTCTTTGTCCATAAGAACTTCACCCAAAACTTGAAAACTTCACAACACGAAACTTAAACAGAAACTCGTGATAACATTAGTACAAGAAAGCAAACCACCACTTCCTTAGGTACTGTAGAAAACTCAAATTCTACTTGTGCTGATGTTGGGTTACTGTACTTTCAATCTTCCATGGCTAATACCCCCCGATACTATCCATAGTTTCATCAAAATAAGCAACCAACACAACAAAAACAAAATCTGTTAACAGGAGACCAGTCTGTAGCAATCTGTATATTTCGTATACCTCTGGTACTTCAAAAATTCTGAAACATTACGACAGTTTGAAGGATTTGCGTAAAAATCATCAGCAAAAAGAATCAACTGAAAAGCTCTTACAGAAAAGACATGAATATTCTTTTCGTGAGCAGAAAGTTTTTGTCTTTTCCAGCATGACCAAACGATCATCCCCAAGACTAATCATAATGGTTTTCCTTAGCACAAACGCAAAAAGAAACACAAAAACATAATCATAACAGAATTATGAAATTGTGGAAAACACAAAACAGAAATAAAAAGGATAGATTCGTTGGGTTGCCTCCCAACAAGCGCTTTTGTTTAACGCTCTTAGCTAGGCTTTCCATGATGCTCTCACAAAAGACAATAACTGAAGCACAACGAGAGCATCCTAAAGCATGTGAAAATCACATCTGAGTCTAACATACTTCCTGTGCATAGGCATTTTATAGGAAAACAAATTGTCAAGACAAACAATAGCTGCCATATGCAAGGAAGAAGAAAGAGACAAGAGCAATCTCAACATCACGAGAGGTGATTTGGTAACACGAAAGTTTCTACCAAAATATTTTCCTCTCTCATAGCAATTACATGTGGGATCATATTCAAATTCAACAATATATCTATCCCATAGGATATTCTTTTCATGATCCACATGCATGCAAAGTTGTCGCTCTTCAAAAATAGTAGGATTATCATCAAATAAAGTCATGACTTCTCCAATCCCACTTTCAGTATTGTTGCAAATATCATATTCATCATGAGGTTTGAACAAATTTTCAAGATCATAAGAAAGATCATCACCCCAATCATGATTATTGCAACAAGTAGCGTACAAAGCAAAACTAGCATCCCCAAGCTTAGGGTTTTGCATAATTTCAGCATGATTATCACTAATAGAATTTATAGTGAAACCATTGCAATCATGCTTTTCATCCAAGGAACCCTCGTGAATCACTTCATAATTTTCTTCCACACAATTTTCAGATTCACGCCTCTCAAGCAAAACTCCATAAAGATAGTCAAGTGTCCTCAACTCACTAGCAATTCGTTCATGTAGCGACCCGACTCAAGACGAGTCAAGCCTCTGTGTTTCTGTGCCATCCCTGGATCAGTATGCTGGCACACACAGTACATCAATCTATATATAAAAGTGCAATCACATGTAAATAGCGTAAAATTGATATATACCTTAAATATCTCAGCGGAAGCGGTCAAGGGAGTGGAGTCCCAATAAACACCAACGGCAAGTTGAGTGTAGACCGTAACCCTAAATCATACTCTTACTCGTTGAAGAAAAATATCTGCAACATAAGACGTTGCAGCCGTGTAGGTCATCATATTGAATATGCCGGCAAGTCACATACGAGAGGGGTGAAAAGTAATCAACTATACTATATGCATATATGGCAGGTGGTGTTGTAAGTTTTGGTGTAAAGCAAATTTTCTCCTACAATAAGAGTGGGCTAAAAGCAAAATGGTACTACATTGTTGGTTGTTAACGAGATGGTTCCGCCAACCAGTTCTCGTACCCGAGTTGTCAATAATTACCCTCATCAAATATATAATGGTGTTGAGAAATCCAGATAACTTCAGTTCCTTTGGCTCAAGTTCTCCATGACCGTGGACACGGCTAATCGATTAGGTTTGAGTACTCTGCAGAGTTTTGCACACGTTCCCCACAAGATTTGATCGCCTCCGTGTATGTCCTCGCACTACAGGGTGTTTGAAGACCGGATGATCAAAACATGGTCTTTCAACGGGTCCCTCTGAATCCCTGTCGGTGCCCATCCATTCCTACCGTTCGTCTACATCTGCTAGCACCGCCTGTCCAGAGTCGTCGTGTTGTCCAACCAAGCCAGAGCCCATAATGACTTGTGGTTGTGCAGGTAAGCCTTGGGTGTTGAAAATATCCGTCCGTCTCTTTGAGCCTGGGTGAAGCTTTCCGCAGGATGACATGGCCTCTCCAGCATCCCGGGCATCCACTGGGTTTTCCAGGGAGCCGATCAACCGTCCTTCACCCAGTGTTGCATTGCGTCCGAGGTCTTGAAAATCTTATCTTAGTCCGGTCTTGATTATTATATCAGCCTCGCATCACTCATGGTATACACTCAACCGATAACCCGTCTACTTAAGCATAACATTAAGAAATTGTCGTCCCGGGGCCAAGTGTCGGGGTTGTTGTGTTCCTACCACATGGTGCTACATCTTACACTAAAGTTTCCAAGTACCTAAGCAGCATGCAATTGGGCATAGGATGGTAGAACTACAATGCATAAAACATAGGTGAAAGTATGATCAAAGTGACTTGCCTGTGATGTTGACGAAGAAGAATTTCTCGAGAAAATAACTTGATAGACTACTCGTCACTCTCCGATGAAAACTACATAGCAAACATAGCATTCACATAAGCACTCATACTAGCAATCATTCTAGCAATCAAAACAAAAGAGAGAGAGCGAATAAAAATCCGAAAGAAACTTCCAATAAGACTAGGGAGTCTTCTACTACGTCAAACACTATATAGTTTTGTCTAACAGAAAATATTAACAAAGAACTAATATATAAATCTAACTAAGATAAAATAAAGTGTTTTTCACAAAATCTTTTGAAAGTATTCCCAAACGGGATTTGAAACAACGGTGAAAACAATTGCACGTTACTACGGAGCTAGAATTGATTTCATTAAAACAAATAAAAATAAAATAACAACTCGTTGCAAAACTACTGTTAACTAACATAAACAAACAATAATAATCTTTCTGAAATAATAAAGAAAAATGTTTTAAAACAAAAGTAGAAAAAGAATTAGCTGAAATCCTAACAGCGGTGAAACAGAAATTGTTTCACATGAAATAATGAGTTAAAATACTCAAACAAATCTGAAAGTTTTACCACTGATACATAGGATCTCTAGTGATCAGTACCAAAAGGAATCAAATTAAAAGCTATTTTTTAACTCCTGGAATAGGTAGAACAAGGTTTAAACTAAATCTGATCTAAATTATATTTAAAAATTTCAAACATAGACAAATTATATGTTTTTAAAAACTATAGGAAATTTGTGAGCTACTGGAAAAAGAATCAAAGTCATTGGACTTCGGGATCATAAGTTGTGGCCAAAACAAGATTGAAACTTGCTGTTTTTGCAATTTTGACGGAAAAAACTGAAGTTAACTAGTACTACAAAGGGGTACACGTGGTCAGTTGCTAGTGGCTGCGGACTTGTTTGTTTCAACGCTTCGGGCAAATGGCCGAGCTCTAGCAAAGTCTACTGGCTAAAGTCATAAGTGGAAAAATAAACCACTGGTTTTCTGGGATAAACCGAAGAGGTACAAAAGATCTAATCTGGACCATTGCATGGAGATCTAATGGCTAAAAATAGAGTGCATGCAAACTAGAGAGAGAGAGGGAGGCTACCTGCTGCTGGAGGGTGTTGCACCGGCGATGGAGGAGAGGTCTCCGGGGCGGTGGGGACGTCGGGCGGCGGCGGTGGGGTGCTCCTCCTCGGGGAGGCGCTCGGGAGAGACGGAGGGCTCGACGGGGCTGCTCCCGGGGCGAGCCGTGGGGAGGTGCAGCCTTGCAGCTGCTGCTGCACTGGAGAGGGGCTCGTGGCGGCGGCTTCGGGCGGCGGCGGCTCGTGGAGGCGGCGGGGTGCAGCAGGGGGTGGCGGGTGGCAAAAGGGGCGGCGGTGGAGTGGGCCGTAGGTGTGGTGGCGGAGGGGTGCAGCGACGGGGTGGCGCTGGGGCTGTTGCTGCTGCTGCTGCGAGGTGGTGCAGCGGCTAGGGCGGCGGCGAGGGGAGAGGGAGGCGGCGGCGGTAGGGTATGAACGGGGTGGTGGAGGTGGTGGCTTATATAGGCCATGGGGGAGGGGAGTAAGGAAGGAGAGGGAGGTGGTGGAGGAAGAAATCCCGCGTTTCCTGGGGAGGAGCTCGGTTTGGTGCAGAGAAAAAGGAAAGGGGCGGGAGGAGAGAGTTGGACAAGGAAGGAGAGGGAGCATGCGGGAAGGAAGCTTTTCGCTGGTTCCCTGGGCTCGGTCCTGGGAAAGAAAAGGAAAGGGAGGGAGAGAAAACGTGGGGGAGAGAGAGGAGAGAGGCGGTGGAGAGACAAGGAAAGAGAGAAAAGAACGGGGAGAGAGAGGAGAGAGATTACGTGGGGGAGAGAGAGGAGATTGGGACGTGGTGGGGCTGTGCATGCATGCATGGCTCGGTGCATGCTTGGGATTGCATGGCTGGCTGGGTTAGAGCCTGGCTCGGCCTGGCCAGTCCCCACTATTTTTTTTAAAACCACAAAAAAACAAGTATTAAAATAATATATATATAATTTTTCTTTAAAGAAAAACAAACAGAGAAAATAATAACGATATACGTATACAAATATATATACTTATGTATATAAAAATAATACATACGCATATAGCAATATATATATATGTATACATATGGATATATATATATATATATATTAAAATGCTAATATAGACACATATATATAAGTATAAAATAAATCCCCTAATAAATTATAAAGAAATCCTAGTTCCACCTAATGCATATTTTTGAAAATAGCTTTTATGCAATAGGCCACACAAAGCGCATTTAAAATAAAAACCCCACTAAAAATAATTTGAAAGATTATAAAGTTTCCAAACCCAGTGAGATAACTCCAAATAATATTCAAACGTTATGCACTTTAATTCGACAGGGGAGAAGTCATATTATCTCCACTCCAATAAATTGCCCGTAGTTTTGGAGTGTCATTTTCCTCCGCTCTCTCTCTCTTGCATGCAAGAGAGTATTTTTCTCCGGGCTTTTCTCGCGCGAGGAAATGCAAAAGAAATCAATGCAAATATCTCCGTTCAAATTCTTTATAATCGAAGAAGTCATGTCATCTTCTCTCGTTGCTTTTAAAAGCTTGAATTTGAATTCACCGGAGAAGGGGAAAGTCTTTTTATTCCCTCTCTTTCGAAAGTTTCGAAAAGTTTCAATTTTCACACGAGTTTCAATCACTCAGCAAACGAACAAGCAATCAATCTAATAATTATATTAACATTCCAAAAATTTATAATTTTGGGATGTTACAGTTCAACAATAGCGGGTCTCTTAAAGAGACTAGCTAGTGGATGAGGATCCATATCAATAGATTTTCAGCAAGCGAAGATGCAAGCATATTGAAGGCACAAGGCACACAAGCGAACAGAAAGCAAGCGAGAGAAAAGGGCGAACGAAAAGGAAAACGAAAAAGGAAAACGAAAAAGGCAAATGTGAAGTGGGGGAGAGGAAAACGAGAGGCAACTGGCAACAAAAGTAAATGCAAGAGATGAGTTTGTGAGACCTACTTGGATAGATCTTGATTTCTCCTCCCTGGCAATGGCACCAGAAATACTTCTGCTACTACAACAAAATACCTTCCAACGGCGCCAGAAATAGGCACGTCGACGGGAGAATACTTGGCTTGATCTTTCTTCTGCGGCTACGCCTTAAGGGACTTCCTGGGCAAGTATGCAAAGGATTTCCCCCGTGGCCTTGGATCCTTGCGTTGGTGTTTCCTCGAAGCGGAAAGGGTGATGTAGCATAGTGGTGGTAAGTATTTCCCTCAGTTTGAGAACCAAGGTATCAATCCAGTGGAGGAGTATCTCAAGATCCTGCACAAACACAAAAGCTTGCTCCCAACGCTATGAAGGGGTTGTCAATCCCTTATAGATTGTTTGCCAAGTGAGAACTAAAAGCAACAAAGTAACAAAGCAAAGTAAAAGAGGAGATGTAAACGATGGATGTGAATAGACCCAGGGGCCGTAGTGTTTACTAGTGGCTTCTCTCATGAAAGCAAGTAGACGGTGGGTGAACAAATTACTGTCGAGCAATTGATAGAACTGCGCAAAGTCGTGATGATATCTATGCAATGATTATTTCTATAGGCATCACGTCCAAAACAAGTAGATCGATACTGTCTACATCTACTACTATTACTCCACACGCCGACCGCTATCCAGCATGCATCTAGTGTATTAAGTCCATAAGAACAGAGTAACGCCTTAAGCAAGATGACATGATGTAGAGGGATAATCTCAAACCAATGATAAAAAACCCCATATTTTTACCCTTGATGGCAACTACTTGATGTGTGCCTTGCTGCCCCTACTGTCACTGGGAAAGGTCACCACATGGCAGAACCCAAAACCAAGCACTTCTCCCATTGCAAGAATCATAGATCTAGTCGGCCAAACAAAACCCAAGACTCGGAGAGACTTACAAGGATATCAAATCTTGCATATAAGAAATCAACAAAGACTCAAATATATATCATAGATAATCTGATCAAAAATCGACAATTCATCGGATCTCGACAAACACACCGCCAAAGAAGATTACATTGGATAGATCTCTATGAAGATCATGGAGAACTTTGTATTGAAGATCCAAGAGAGAGAAGAAGCCATCTAGCTACTAACTACGGACCCGTAGGTCTGAAGTGAACTACTCACAAGTCATTGGAGGGGCGATGATGATGATGAAGAAGCCCTCCAACTCCAAAGTCCCCTCCGGCAGGGTGTCAGGAAGGGTCTCCAGATGAGATCTTGCAGAAACGGAAGCTTGCGGCGGCGGAAAAGTATTTTCGAGGCTCCCCTGATTTTTTGCGGAATATTTGGGAATTTATAGGCCAAAGATCTAGGTCAGGGGGTGGCCAGGGAGGCCACAAGCCTGCCCACCGCCGCCTCCCCTGGTGGCGGAGTGGGGGCTTGTGGGCTCCTTGGAGCCCACCTGGCTTGGCCCAAAAGCCCCCTGGTCTTCTTCCGTTTGGGAAAAAAATCATTTCGGGGTTTTTCTTCCGTTTGGACTCCGTTCCAAAATCAGATCTGAAAAGAGTCAAAAACACGGAAAAAACAGGAACTGGCACTTGGCACTGAATTAATAAGTTAGGCCCAAAAAAGATATAAAAGGTACATAAAACAACCAAAGAAGACAAGATAACAGCGTGAAACCATCAAAAATTATAGATACGTTTGAGATGTATCAAATAGCAATGCTAGGTTCAACTCTAATTTGCTCAGGGGGTATGGGTGTTCTAATTTAGCCTCTACGTATCACAGTTGAAGCTTTAGAATGATCCTTTATCCTAACAGGGAAAGGTGGTTTCTCAATGTAAGCACTGGGAACAACATGATCATTATAGGCAATGACTCTCTCTTCAACTGGATTGGGTTTAACTACATTGACTTCTAAAGGAGGATGATATTTAAACCACTTCTCTTTGGGGAGATCAACATGAGCAGCAAATGATTCACACAGTGAAGCTACTATCTCAGAGTCAAGTCCATACTTAGCGCTAAAGTCACAAAAAGTATTTGTTTCAACAAACGATTTAATGCAATCAAACTGGAAATCCATACCCGACTCCTTACCTTCTTCAAGCTCCCAATCTTCAGAGTTGCGTTTAATTCTCTCCAATAAATTCCATTTGAAGTCAATATCTCTCTTCATAAAAGAACAGGTACGAGAAGTATCAAGCATGGTGCGATCATCATGAGGAAACCGAGCATAAAAGTTCTGAATGATAATTTCTCTCGAGAGCTCATGGTTGGGGCATGAATATACCATTGATTTAAGCCTCCCCCAAGCTCGACCGATGCTTTCTCTGTCACGAGGCAAAAAATTGTAAATATAATTCCAATCACGATGTACTAAATGCATAGGATAAATTTTTTGATGAAATTGCAATTTCAACCGGTTGTAGTCCCATGATCGAGTACCATCACATAGCCTATACCATGTCAACGCCTTATCCTTCAAAGATAAAGGAAATACCTTCTTCTTGACCTCATCCTCGGGAAAACCTGGAAGCTTAAATAAACCACAAACCTCATCTACATAAATTAGATGCAAGTTTGGATGTGATATTCCATCTCCTGTAAAAGGATTAGCCAGCAGTTTCTGAAGCATACCCGAAGGAAATTCAAAGAAAATATTTTCAATAGGTGAAGCAAGTTGAGGAGCAACTATTTGTGCTACCGTTCGAGGCGAATATACCCCGAACAAGCCCCTCAAAGGATTAGTATCCATAGTGACAAGTAACAATAAATTTCAGCACACAATATGAATGTTTCCTTACCAAGTTCCACTTACCAAAGGCGCTTCACTCCTCGACAACGGCGCCAGAAAAGAGTCTTGATGACCCACAAGTATAGGGGATAAATCGTAGTCCTCTCGATAAGTAAGAGTGTCGAACCCAATAAGGAGCAGAAGGATCTGACAAGTGGTTTTCAGCAAGGTAATATCTGCAAGCACTGAAATTATCGGTAACAAGTGATTGTATGGTGAGATGATTCGTAGCAAGCAACAAGTGACAAAAGTAGCAACGGTGCAGCAAAGTGGCCCAATCCCTTTTGTAGCAAGGGACAAGCTTGGACAAAGTCTTATAGGAGGAAAAACGCTCCCGAGGACACACGGGAATTTCTGTCATGCTAGTTTTCATCATGTTCATATGATTCGCGTTCGTTACTTTGATAGTTTCATATGTGGGTGGACCAGCGCTTGGGTACTGCCCTTACTTGGAAAAGCATCCCACTTACGATTAACCCCTCTCGCAAGCATCCGCAACTACGAAAGAAGAATTAAGACAAAGTCTAACCATAGCATTAAACTAGTGGATCCAAATCATCCCCTTACGAAGCAACACATAAACTAGGGTTTAAGCTTTTGTCACTCTAGCAACCCATCATCTACTTACTACTTCCCAATGCCTTCCTCTAGGCCCAAATAATGGTGAAGTTTTATGTAGTCGACGTTGACATAACACCACTAGAGGAAAAACAACATACAACACATCAAAATATCGAACGAATACCAAATTCACATGACTACTATTAGCATGACTTATCCCATGTCCTCAGGAACAAAAGTAACTACTCACAAAGCATAATCATATTCATGACCATAGAGGTAATGAGTAGCATCAAGGATCTGAACATAAACTCTTCCACCAAATAATCTAACTAGCATCAACTACAAGGAGTAATTAACACTACTAGCAACCTTACAAGTACCAATCGGAGTCGTGAGACGGAGATTGGTTACAAGTGATGAACTAGGGTTTGGAGATGAGATGGTGCTGATGAAGATGTTGATGGTGACGAGTCCCCTCCGATGAGAGGAGTGTTGGTGATGACGATGGCGACGATTTCCCCCTCCGTGAGGGAAGTTTCCCCGACAGGATCGTCCCGCCGGAGCTCTAGATTGGTTCTGCTCAAGTTCCGCCTCGTGGCGGCGGCGAATCCACGAAAAAGCTCCCCTGTGATTTTTTTCCGGACGAAACCCTTCATATTCAAAGATGAGCGCTGGAGGGGCAACAGTGGGCCCACAAGCCCTCCAGCCCCGGCCAGGGGGGTAGGCCGGGCCTGGCAGGCTTGTGGCCTCCAGGTGGCGCCCCTGTGGTACTTCTTCCACCCAGTATTTTTTATATATTCCCAAAAAATTCCACGATGATTTTCACGGCTTTTGGAGTTGCGCAGAATAGGCATCTCAAACTTGCTCCTTTTTCAGGCTAGAATTCCAACTCCCGGTATTCTCACTCTTCGTGTAAACCTTGCAAAATAAGAGAGAAAAGGCATAAGTATTGTACCATGAAGTGAAATAACAGCCCAAAAAGCAATAAATATCAACATGAAAGCATGATGCAAAATGGACGTATCATGGATTGCCGGGTGACCAAGTTTGTGAGGGTTTGGAAGTCTGCCTTGAAGACTTACCACGAGTGTTGGGCGAGGACTGTGTGTCGTTAGCTCAAGGAGAATACGGTAGGGACTGTGTGTCCCGGGACTGTGTGTATTTTGGTTTCAATACCAAGCCGCTCCAAACCAGACGTACAACTATCACAACAGTTGGAACTGGGTCATCAACCATTGTCTTCACTGTGATACGGGTTCTATTTCTTCAACTCTTTCAATTCCTCAATATTGTATGTTGAAGATTTTCATTGTCACCGTTTGAAGAATTTGCTGAAGACTTTCTCTGAATTTCGTCAACCTCAAATTCTTCAGGGGAGTTAATCCTCACCTGCTTACTCTGTGCCTGCGTACTGTGCAAACTGTTTTTCATATTCCTCATCTTGAAAACTGTTTTAGTGATACTTTGCACCCCTGATCACTTGCTGTTTCCGTTGCAAGTTATTCATCAGTGAGGAATTTCCTCAAAAGGAATTTTCTCAGCGATGAAATTCTGAAAATCTCCTATTCACCCCCTCTAGTCGATATAACGCACTTTCACCTCATATAACTCAACTATACTCAAAACATCATCGAACCTTAAGTGTGCAGACCCTGCGGGTTCGGGAACTATGTAGACATGACCCGAGACACTCCTCGGTCAATATCCAATAGCGGGGCCTGGATGCCCATATTGGATCCCACATATTCTACGAAGATCTTATCGTTTGAACCTTAGTGCCAAGGATTCATATAATCCCGTATGTCATTCCCTTTGTCCTTCGGTATGTTACTTGCCCGAGATTCGATCGTCAGTATCCGCATACCTATTTCAATCTCGTTACCGACAAGTATCTTTACTCGTTCCGTAATACAATATCCCATGACTTGCACTTCAGTCACATTGCTTGCATGGCTTATATGTGATGTTGTATTACCGAGTGGGCCCCGAGATACCTCAGAGTCACACAGAGTGACAAATCCTAGTCTTGATCCATTCTAACTCAACGGACACCTTCGGAGATACCTGCAGAGCACCTTTATAGTCACCCAGTAACATTGTGACATTTGATACACACAAGGTATTCCTCCGGTGTCAGTGAGTAACATGATCTCATGGTCATAGGAATGAATACTTGACACGCAGAAAACAATAGCAACAAAATGACACGATCACGTGCTACGTTCATAGTTTGGGTCTAGTCCATCACATGATTCTCCTAATGATGTGATCCAGTTATCAAGAGACAACACTTGCATATGGTCAGAAAACCTTAACCATCCTTGATCAACTGGCTAGCCAACTAGAGGCTTGCTAGGGACATTGTTTTGTCTATATATCCACTCATGTATCTATGCTTTAATTCAATACAATTATAGCATGAATAATAAAAGATTATCTTGAAACAGGAAATATAATAATAACTATTTTATCATTGCCTGTAGGGCATATTCCCAACAGTCTCCCACTTGCACTAAAGTCAATAATCTAGTCTCACATCGCTATGCGAGTTTACATTGGAATGAATCTAACACCCATACAGTTCTGGTGTCGATCATGCTTCGCTCGTGGAAGAGGTTTAGTCAGCGGATCTGCTACATTTAGATCCGTGTGCACTTTGCAAATATTATCGTCCTCTCCTTTGACGTAGTCGCGGATGAGGTTGAAGCGTCGTTTGATGTGTCTGGTCTTCTTGTGAAACCTTGGTTCATTTGCTAAAGCAATGGCATCAGTGTTGTCACGGAACAGAGTTATTGGATTTAGTGCGCTTGGCACAACTCCAAGATCCGTCATGAACTAATTCATCCAGACACCCTCCTTAGCTGCCTCCGAGGCAGCCATGTACTCCGCTTCACATGTAGAATCTGCTACGATGCTTTGCTTGGAACTGCACCAGCTTACCGCACCCCCATTAAGAATAAATATGTATCCAATTTGAGAATTAGAGTCATCCGGATCAGTGTCAAAGCTTGCATCAACGTAACCCTTTACGACGAGCTCTTCGTCACCTCCATAAACGAGAAACATTTCCTTAGTCCTTTTTAGGTACTTCAAAATATTCTTGACCGCCGTCCAGTGATCCACTCCTGGATTACTTTGAAACCTTCCTGCCATAGTTATGGCCAGGCTGACGTCCGGTCTAGTGCACATCATTGCATACATAATCGACCCTATGGCTGAAGCATAGGGGACGGTACTCATCTTTTCTCTATCTTTCGCAGTTACTGGACACTGAGTCTTACTCAACTTTATACCTTGTAATAATGGCAAGAACCCCTTCTTGGACTGTTACATTTTAAACTTCTTCAAAACTTTATCAAGGTATGTTCTTTGTGAAAGTCCTATTAGGCGCCTCGATCTATCCCTATAGATCGTAATGCCTAATATGTAAGCAGCTTCTCCTAGGCCTTCATTGAAAAACATTTGTGCAAGTAATCTTTTACACTCTCTAAAAACTCCACATTGTTTCCAATCAGCAATATGTCATCCACATATAATATTAGAAACGCCACAGAGCTCCCACTCACTTTCTTGTAAATACAAGATTCTCCAACAACTTGTATAAACCCAAATGCTTTGATCACTTCATCAAAGCGCTTATTCCAACTCTGAGATGCTTGAACAGTCCATAAATGGATCACTGGAGCTTGCACACTTTGTTAGCATTCTTTGGATCGACAAAACCTTTGGGTTGCATCATATACAACTCTTCCTTAAGAAAACCGTTAAGGAACGCCGTTTTGACATCCATCTGCTAGATTTCATAATCGAAAAATGCAGCTATTGCTAACATGATTCGGACAGACTTAAGCATCGCTACGGGTGAGAACTTTTCATCGTAGTCAACTCCTTGAACTTGTGAAAAACCCTTTGCCACAAGTCGAGCTTTATAAACGGTCACATTACCGTCCGCGTCCGTCTTCTTCTAAAGATCCATTTGTTCTGAATAGCCTTGCGACCTTCAGGTAATACTTCCAAAGTCCACACTTTGTTTTCATACATAGATCCTATCTCGGACTTCATGGTCTCCAACCATTTGTTGGAATCCGGAACCACCATTGATCCTTCACAATTCACAGGTTCATTGTTGTCTAACAACATGATAGATAAGGCAGGATTACCGTACCACTCAGGAGCAGTACGTGATCTTGTCGACCTGCGAGGTCCGATAGCAACATGATCCAAAGCTTCATGATCATCATCATTAGCTTCCTCCTCAACCGGCGTCGCTTCGATAGAGGTTTCCCCTTGCCCTGCGCCACCATCTAGAGGGTGTAGAGGTTCGACAACCTCATCAAGTTCTATCTTCCTCCCACTCAATTCTTTCGAGAGAAACTCCTTCTCCAGAAAAGTTCCGTTTTTAGCAACAAACACTTTGCCCTCGGATCTGAGATAGAAGGTGCATCCAACTGTCTCGTTTGGGTAACCTATGAAGACACACTTTTCCGCTTTGGGTTCCAGCTTTTTAGGTTGAAGTTTTTTGACATAAGCATCACATCCCCAAACTTTAAGAAACGACAACTTTGGCCTCTTGCCATACCATAGCTCATTGATACGTCTCAAACATATCTATAATTTTTGATGGCTTCATGCTGTTATCTTGTCAACTTTGGATGTTTTATATACCTTTTATACCTTTTTTGGGACTAACTTATTAATTCAGTGCCAAGTGCCACTTCCTGTTTTTTCTGTGTTTTTGACTCTTTTCAGATCTGATTTTGGAATGGAGTCCAAACGGAATAAAATCCCCGAAATAAATTTTTCCAAAACGGAAGAAGATCGGGGGACTTGAGGGCCAAGGCAGGAGAGCCACAGGGGGCCCACAAGCCCTGTAGCCGCCACCAGGGGGGCCAGCGGCTACCGGGCTTGTGGCCCCCTAGAGCTCCCCTGCCCTAGCTCTTTCGCCTATATATTCCCTCAAATCCCAGAAAAATCAGGGCATCCGCGAAAACACTTTTTCACCGCCGCGAGCTTCCGTTTCCGCGAGATCTCATCTGGAGACCCTTCCCGGTGCCCTGCCGGAGGGGACTTTGAAGCTGGAGGGCTTCTACATCAACATCATTGCCTCTCCAATGACTCGTGGGTAGTTCAATTCAGTCCTACGGGTCCGTAGTTAGTAGCTAGATGGCTTCTTCTCTCTCTTGGATCTTCAATACAAAGTTCTCCATGATATTCATGGAGATCTATCCGATGTAATCCTCTTTGGCGGTGTGTTTGTCGAGATTCGATGAATTGTGGATTTGTGATCAGATTATCTATGAATTATATTTGAGTCTTTGCTGATTTCTTATATGCATGATTTGATATCCTTGTAAGTCTCCGAGTCTTGGGTCTTGTAAGGGGCAGCAAGGCACGCATCGTGTTGTTGCCATCAAGGGTAACAAGATGGGCTTTTATCATAGATATGAGATTGTCCATCTACATCATGTCCTCTTGCTTAAGGCGTTGCTCTGTTCTTATGAACTTAATACACTAGATGCATGCTGGATAGCGATCAACGTGTGGAGTAATAGTAGTAGATGCAGAAAGTATCGATCTACTTGTTTTGGACGTGATGCCTATAGATATAATCATTGCCGTAGATAACGTCACGACTTTGCGCGGTTCTATCAATTGCTCGACAGTAATTCGTTCACCCACCGTCTACTTGCTTTCATGAGAGAAGCCACTAGTGAACACTACGGCCCCCGGGTCTATTCACAACTATTGTTTCCACTTTCGCTTTTACTTTGCTTTGTTACTTTGTTGCTTTCAGTTCTCACTTGGAAAACAATCTATACGGGATTGACAACCCCTTCATAGCGTTGGGTGTAAGCTCTTTGTGTTTGTGCAGGTACTTGTGACTTGACGTGATCCTCCCACTGGATCGATACCTTGGTTCTCAAAACTGAGGGAAATAGTTATCGCCGCTGTGCTACATCACCCTTTCCGCTTTGAGGGAACACCAACGCAAGGCTCCAAGGCCACGGGGGAATCCTTTGAATATTTATCAAGGAAGTCCCTAAAGGCGTAGCCCGTAGCAGAAGGATTCCTGGCACCGTTGCCGGGGAGGATCGCTTGCCGAGGAGTATCAAGACAAGAATAGTCTCCCGTCAACACGCCTATTTCTGGCGCCGTCGGAAGGTCTTTTGTTGCCGTAGCAGAAGTATTTCTGGCGCCGTTGCCGGGGAGAGATCAAGTCAAGATCTATCCAAGTAAGTGTCACAAACTCATCTCTTGCATTTACCTTTTTTGCCAGTTGCCTCTCGTTTTCCTCTCCCCCACTTCACATTTGCCGTTTTCATTTTCCTTTTTCGTTTGCCTTTTTTTTTCTCGCTTGCTTTCTGTTCGCTTGTGTGCCATGTGCCTTCAATATGCTTGCATCTGCACTTGCTGAAAATCTAGTGATATGGATCCTCACCCACTTGCTAATCTCTTTAAGAGATCCAATTATGTTGATCCAATTGCTAGTGAGTTGAGTGCACTTGACTATCTTTATGGAGTTTTGCTTGAGATGGGTGAATTTGAAAATTGTGAGGAAGAAATTTATGAAGTGATTCACGAGGGCTCCTTGGATGAAAAGCATGATTGCAATGGTTTCACTATAAATTCTATTAGTGACAATCATGCTAAGAATATGCAAAACCCTAAGCTTGGGGATGCTAGTTTTGCTATGTCCACTACTTGTTGCAATGATCTTGAGTGGGGCCATGATTTTTCTTATGATCATGAAAATTTGTTTAAGCCTCATGATGAATATGATATTTGCAATATTATTGAAAGTGGGTTTGGAGAAGTCATGACTTTAGTTGATGATAATCCCACTATTTTTGAAGAGCGTCAACTTTGCATGCATGTGGATCATCAAAAGAATATCCTATGTGATAGTTACATTGTTGAATTCGAATTTGATCCCACATGTAATTATTACGAGAGAGGAAAATATGGTGGTAGAAACTTTCATATCACTAAATCACATCTCGTTATGTTGAGATTGCTATTGCCTCTTTCTTCTTCCTTGCATATGGTAACTATTGGTTGTCTTGACAATCTGTTTTCCTATAAAATGCCTATGCATAGGAAGTATTTTAGACTTAGATGTGATTTTCACATGCTCTATGATGCTCTTGTTGTGCTTCAATTCTTGTCTTTTGTGTGAGCATCATTAAATTATCAATGCCTAGCTAAGGGCGTTAAACAATAGCGCTTGTTGGGAGGCAACCCAACGAATCTATCCTTTTTCTTTCTGTTTTGTGTTTTCCACACTTTCATAATTCTGTTATGATTGTGTTTTTTGGGTTTCTTTTGCGTTTGTGCCAAGTGAAACCGTTATGATTAGTCTTGGGGATGATCGTTTGATCATGCTGGAAAAGACAGAAACTTTGTGCTCACGAAAAGAATTTTCATTTTTTTTCTGCGAGATCTTTTGAGTTGATTTTTTCTGCTGCTGATTTCTACGCAAATTCTTCAGACTGTCTTAAATTTTCAGAATTTTTGAAGTACCAGAAGTATACGAAGTATACAGATTGCTACAGACTGGTCTGCTGTTAACAAATTCTGGGGGTATTAGCCATGGAAGATTGAAAATAAAGTAACCCAACATCAACATAATTGTAATTTAAGTTTGCTACAGTACCTAACAAAGTGGTGATTTGCTTTCTTATACTAATGATATCACGAGTTTCTGTTTAAGTTTCGTGTTGTGAAGTTTTCAAGTTTTGGGTGAAGTTCTTATGGACAAAGAGATAAAGAGTGGCAAGAGCTCAAGCTTGGGGATGCCCAAGGCACCCCAAGTTGATTCAAGGATGCCGTAAAAGCCTAAGCTTGGGGATGCCCCGGGAAGGCATCCTCTCTTTCGTCTTCAATCCATTGGTAATGTTACTTGGGGCTATATTTTTATTCACCACATGTTATGTGTTTTGCTTGGAGCGTCTTGTATCGTAGGAGTATTTTATTTTTGTTGTCTCACAATCTTCCTTGCTGCACACCTAGATAGAGAGACATGCACTCACCGTGATTTTGTCGAGCTTCACTTATATCCTTTGGTTAGACAATTCAGCTCACATGTGCTTCACTTATATCTTTTGAGCTAGTTGATTTTGCTCTATGTGCTTCACTTATATCTTTTAGAGCACGGAAGCGCGTGGCTTGGTAGTTGATCTATGCTATGGAAGTAGTCTCAAAAGGGGTAGTTATCCAAAGGGATATGAAAACTTCCACCTTCATGTGCATTGAGTAGTTAGAGAAGTTTGATTCATCTCAATTAGTTTTGAGTTGTGGTTGTGGTAATATTGAAGTTATACTAGTAAGGTGTTGTGGATCTAGAAATACTTGTGTTGAAGTTAGTGATTCACGTAGCATGCACGTATGGTGAACCGCTATGTGATGAAGTCTGAGCATGATTCGTCTATTGATTGTCATCCTTTGTGTAGCGGTCGGGATCGCGCGATGGTTTATACCTACCAACCCTTCCCCTAGGAGTATGCGTTGAATGCTTTGTTTCGATTACTACTAAAACTTTTGCAACAAGTATATGAGTGCTTAATGAATAATGTTGAGTCCATGGTTTAGATGCACTTTCACCTTCCACCATTACTATCTTATTTAGTGTCGTGCAACTTTCACCGGTGCACAAAACCCACCATATAGCCTCCCTCAAAACAGCCACCATACCTACCTACTATGGCTTTTTCAAAGCCATTCCGAGATATATTGCCATGCAACTACCACCATGACATGTGCCACAGCTTCTACATTGCCATTGCATGATCGTAAGATAGCTAGCATGATGTTTCCATTAATGTCTATGCCATGCTAGATCATTGTCACGGTACACTACCGAAGGCATTCCATATAGAGTCATCATTGCTCTAATTTTTTAGTTGTAAGTGTGATGATTATCATTGATGGGACATTGTCCCATGTGAGGAAATAAAAGAGGCCAAAGATGCCCACCAAAAAAAGAGGCCAAAGAGCCCACACAAAAAAATAATGAGAGAAAAAGAGAGAAGGGACAATGCTACTATCCTTCCACACTTGTGCTTATTAAGCACCATGATCTTGATGATTGAGAGTCTCTCGTTTTGTCACCACCATATAGCTAGTGGGAAATTTTCATTATATAACTTGGCTTGTATATTCCAATGATAGCCTTCCTCAAAATTGCCTTAGGTCTTCGTGAGCAAGCAAGTTGGATGCACACCCACTAGTTTTCTTTAAGAGCTTTCACATACTCTTAGCTCTAGTGCATCATTTGTATGGCAATCCCTACTCATTCATGTTGATATATATTGATGAGCATCTCCATAGCTCGTTGATATGCCTAGTCAATGTGACCATCTTCTCCTTGTTTGCCTTGCAACCTCCGCCACACTCCATTCCACTTATAGTGCTAAAACCATGGCTCACGCTCATGTATTGTGTAAGAGTTGAAAAGGTTTGAGAAAGTAAAGGTGTGAAAACAATTACTTGGCCAATACCGAGGTTGTGCATGATTTAAATTCGTTGTGCAATGATGATAGAGCATAGCCAGACTATACAATTTTGTAGGGATAACTTTCTTTTGGCCTCGTTATTTTGAAAGTTCATGATTACCTTGCTAGTTTGCTTGAAGTATTATTGCCTCCACATCAATACCAAACTATTGTTTTGAATCTAATGGATCTGAACATTCACGTCACATAAGAGGAGTTACAAAGGACATCTATGCTAGGTAGCATGAAAGCATCAAAAATTCATTCTTTACCACTTCCCTACTCGAGGACGAGTAGGAGTTAAGCTTGGGGATGCTTGATACGTCTCAAACGTATCTATAATTTTTGATGGTTTCATGCTGTTATCTTGTCAACTTTGGATGTTTTATATACCTTTTATATCTTTTTGGGACTAACTTATTAATTCAGTGCCAAGTGCGAGTTCCTGTTTTTGATGTGTTTCTGACTCTTTTCAGATCTGATTTTGGAACGGAGTCCAAACGGAATAAAATCCCCGAAATAATTTTTTCCAGAACAGAAGAAGATCGGGGGACTTAAGGGCCAAGGCAGGAGAGCCATAGGGGGCCCACAAGCCCTGTAGCCGCAACCAGGGGGGACAGCGGCTACCAGGCTTATGCCCCCTTGGAGCTCCCCTGCCCCAGCTCTTTCTCCTATATATTCCCTAAAATCCCAGAAAAAATCAGGGCATCCACGAAAACACTTTTCCGCCGCCGCAAGCTTCCGTTTCCACGAGATCTCATCTGGAGACCCTTCCCGATACCATGCCGGAGGGGACTTTGGAGCTGGAGGGATTCTACATCAACATCATCGCCTCTCCAATGACTCGTGAGTAGTTCACTTCAGACCTACGGGTCCGTAGTTAGTAGCAAGATGACTTCTTCTCTCTCTTGGATCTTCAATACAAAGTTCTCCATGATCTTCATGGAGATCTATCCGATGTAATCCTCTTTGCCGGTGTGATTGTCGAGATCCGATGAATTGTGGATTTGTGATCAGATTATCTATGAATTATATCTGAGTCTTTGCTGATTTCTTATATGCATGATTTGATATCCTTGTAAGTCTCTACGAGTCTTGGGTTTTGTTTGGCCAACTAGATCTATGATTCTTGCAATGGGAGAAGTGCTTGGTTTTGGGTTCATACCGTGTCATGACCTTTACCAGTGACAGAAGGGGCAACAAGGCACGCATCGTGTTGTTCCCATCAAGGGTAACATGATGGGCTTTTATCATAGATATGAGATTGTCCATCTACATCATGTCATCTTGCTTAAGGCATTACTCTGTTCTTATGAACTTAAATACACTAGATGCATGCTGGATAGCGGTCGACGTGTGCAGTAATAGTAGTAGATGCAGAAAGTATCGGTCTACTTGTTTTGGACGCGATGCCTATAGATATAATCATTGCCATAGATAACGTCACGACTTTGCGCGGTTCTATCAATTGCTCGACAGTAATTCGTTCACCCACCGTCTACTTGCTTTCATGAGATAAGCCACTAGTGAACACTACGGCCCCCGGGTCTATTCACAACTATCATTTCCACTTTCACTTCTACTTTGCTTTGTTTACCTTTTTGCTTTCAGTTCTCACTTTGCAAACAATCTATAAGGGATTGACAACCCCTTCATAGCGTTGGGTGCAAGCTCTTTGTGTTTGTGCAGGTACTTGTGACTTGACGTGATCCTCCCACTGTCTCGATACCTTGGTTCTCAAAACTGAGGGAAATAGTTACCGCCGCTGTGCTACATCACCCTTTCCGCTTCGAGGGAACACCAACACAAGGCTCCAAGGCCACGGGGGAATCCTTTGCATATTTGCCAAGGAAGTCCCTAAAGGCGTAGCCCGTAGCAGAAGGATTCCTGGCGCCGTTGCTGGGGAGGATCGCTTGCCGAGGAGTATCAAGACAAGAATAGTCTCCCGTCAACACGCCTATTTCTGGTGCCGTTGGAAGGTCTTTTGTTGCCGTAGCACTCATATGGTGTCGTCTCAATGGATTTTGACGGTGCCCTATTTAAAGTGAATGCAGCTGTCTCTAATGCATAACCAGAAAACGATAACGGCAAATCGGTAAGAGACATCATAGATCGCACCATATCTAACAAAGTACGATTACGACGTTTGGACACACCATTACGCTGTGGTGTTCCAGGCGGTGTCAACTGTGAAGAAATTCCACATTGTCTTAAGTGAGCACCAAATTCGAAACTCAGATATTCGTCCCCTCGATCAGAACGCAGGAACTTGATCTTCTTGTTACGATGATTTTCGACTTCACTCTAAAATTGCTTGAACTTCTCAAACATTTCAGACTTGTGCTTCATCAAGTAGATATATCCATACCTACTCAAATCGTCAGTGAAGGTGAGAAAATAATGATATCCGCCGTGCGCCTCCACACTCATCGGACCGCACACATCGGTATGTATGATCTCCAACAAGTCACTTGCACGCTCCATTGTTCCGGAGAACGGAATCTAAGTCATCTTGCCCAGTAGGCATGGTTCACACGTGTCAAGTGATTCAAAATCAACTGACTCCAAAAACCCATCGGAATGGAGTTTCTTCATGCGCTTTACTCCAATATGACCTAAGCGGCAGTGCCACAAAAACATGGGGCTATCATTGTTAACTCTACATCTTTTGGTCTCAATGTTATGTATATGTGTATAATCACAATCATGATTCAATATGAACAAACCTCTCACATTGGGTGCATGCCCATAAAAAATATTACTCATAGAAATAAAACAACCATTATTATCTGACTTAAACGAGTAACCGTCTCACAATAAACAAGATCATGATATAATGTTCATGCTTAACACAGGTACTAAATAACAATTATTTAAGTTCATAACTAATTCTATTGGTAACTCAAGTGACACTGTGCCGACGGCGATTGCATCAACCTTGGAACCATTTCCCACGCGCATCGTCACTTCATCCTTCACGAGCCTTCGTTTATTCCGCAGTTCCTGCTTCGAGTTGCAAATATGAGCAACAGAACCGGTATCAAATACCCAGCACTACTACGAGAGTTGGTTAAGTACACATCAATAACATGTATATCACATATACCTGATTTTTCTTTGGTCACCTTCTTATCAGCCAAATACTTGGGGCAGTTGCGCTTCGAGTGACCCATCCCCTTGCAATAATAACACTCTATTTCCGGCTTAGGTCCAGCCTTGGGTTTCTTCATCGGATTGGCAACAGTTTTGCCGCTTTTCTTGGAGTTACCCTTCTTGCCTTTGCCGTTTCTCTTGAAACCAGTGGTCTTATTGACCATCAACACTTGATGCTCTTTCCGGAGTTCTGACTCTGCGACTTTCATGACCACGAATAACTTGCCGGGTGACTTGTTCATCTCTTGCATGTTATAGTTCAACACAAAGCTCTTATAGCTAGGTGGCAGTGATTGAAGAATTCTATCAGTGATAGCCTCTTGAGGGAGTTCAATCCCCAGCTCAGCTAGAAGGTTTGAGTACCCAGACATTTTGAGCACATGTTCACTGACAGATGAATTCTCCTCCATCTTGCAAGCATAGAATTTATCGGAGGTCTCATACCTCTCGATCCGGGCGTTCTTTTGAAAGATAAACTTCAACTCCTGGAACATCTCATATGCTCCATGACGCTCAAAACATCATTGAAGTCCCGGTTCTAAGCCATACAAGACTGCACATTGAACTAGTGAGTAGTCCTCCTTACGCGATTGCCAAGCGTTCAAAACATCTTGGTTAGACGTAGCGTGTGGTTCATCTCCTAGCGCAGCATCAAGGACATAATAATTTTTCCCAGCTTGTAGGATGAGCCTAAGATTACGTGCCCAGTCTACAAAGTTTCTTCCCTCATCTTTCAACTTAGCTTTCTCTAGGAACGTATTGAAATTCAGGGTTGCTACTGCGTGAGCCATTGATCTACAATATAAAATATTGCAAAGTGGACTTAGACTATGATCAAGATATTTAGAGTTTAACTAATCAAATTACTTAATAAACTCCCACTGAAAAAGTACACCCCTCTAGTCATTTGAGTGGTACATGATCCAAATCCACTAACTCAAGTCCGATCATCATGTGAGTTGAGTATAGCTTGAGTGGTAAGCATCTCTATGCTAATCATATCAACTATACGATTCATTCTCGACCTTTCGGTCTCTTGTGTTCCGAGGCCATGTCTGCACATGCTACGCTCGTCAAGTTTAACCCGAGTGTTCCGCGTGTGCAACTGTTTTGCACCCGTTGTATGTGAACGTGGAGTCTATCACACCCGATCAGCACGTGGTTTCTCGAAACGACGAACTGTCGCAATGGTGCATAGTCGGGGAGAACACAATTTTATCTTGAAATTTTAGTGAGGGGCACCTTATAATGCTACCGACGTTCTAAGCAAGATAAGGTGCATAAAAGGATTAACATCACATGCAATTCATAAGTGACATGATACAGCCATGATCTTGTGCTTCTTGATCTCCATCACCAAAGCACCGGCATGATTTTCTTGTCACCGGCGCCACACCATGATCTCCATCATCATGATCTCTATCATCATGTCGCCATCGAGGTTGTCGTGCTATCTATGCTATTACTACTAAAGCTACAACCTAGCAATATAGTAAACACATCTGCAAACACAAATATTAGTTTAAAGACAACCCTATGGCTCCTGCTGGTTTCTGTAGCATCGACGTGCAAGTCGATATTAACTATTACAACATGATCATCTCATACATCCAATATATCACATGATGTCTTTGGCCATATCACATCACAAGCATACCCTGCAAAAACAAGTTAGACGTCCTGTAATTTGTTGTTGCATGTTTTATGTGGCTACTATGGGTATCTTGTATGATCGCATCTTACCTACGCAAAAACCACAACGAAGATGTACAAATTGCTATTTAACCTCTCTCCAAGGACTGCCTCAGTCAAATCCAATTCAACTAAAGTTGAAGAAACCGACACCCGCCAGTCATCTTTATGCAATGAGTTGCATGTTGGTCGATGAAACCAGTCTCTCGTAAGCGTACGAGTAATGTCGGTCCGGGCCGCTTCAATCCAACAATACCGCCGAATCGAGAAAAGACTAAGGAGGGCAGCAAATCGAACATCAATGCCCACAAAAACTTTTGTGTTCTACTCGAGATTACATCTACGCATGAACCTAGCTCATGATGCCACTGTTGGGGAACGTTGCATGGGAAACAAAAAGTTTCCTACGCACACGAAGACCTATCATGGTGATGTTCATCTACGAGAGGGAGATTGGATCCACATACCCTTGTAGATCGCTAAGCGGGAAGCATTAAGAAATGCGGTTGATGTAGTGGTACAGTTTCGTGATTCAAATCACCGTCGTCCCACGATCCGTTCCGATCTAGCGCCGAACGGATGACACCTCCGCGTTCGGCACACATACAGCTCGATGACGATCTCCGCCTTCTTGATCCAGCAAGAGAGACGGGGAAGTAGATGAGTTCTCCGGTAGCGTGATGGCGTGCCAGTGGTGGTGATGATCTACTCCTGCAGGGCTCCGCCCAAGCTCCACAGAAATCCGATCTAGAGGAAGAACTACGTGGTATAGGTTTGAGTTGCACGTGGCAAAGTTGTGTCTCAAAAGCCCTAAAACCACCAATAAATATAGGAGGAGGGGAGGGGCTAGCCTTGGGGCTCAAGGGAGCCCCAAGGGCACCGGCCGAGAGGAGGAGGTGGACTCCCATCCCAATTCGGTTTGGGGGAAGGAGTCCACTCCTTCCTTCTCACCTCCCTCTTTCCTTTTTTTTCTTTCCTTTGGTATTTTCTCTTGTGGCGCCATAGCCCTCTTGTGATGGCCTCACCAGTCCACTAAGGGCTGGTGCGCCACCCTAGGGTTACTGGGCTCACTCCCGAGTGGGTGGGCCCCTCACGGCGAATACCCAAAACCCATTCGTCACTCCTGGTACACTGCCGGTAATGCCCGAAATCTTTCCGGTGACCAAATGGAACCATCCTATATATAAATATTCCTTTCCGGACCATTCCGGAAACCCTCGTTACGTCCGTGATCTCATCTGGGACTCTGAATAACCTTCGGTCACCAACACATAAAACTCAACTATACTTAAAACATCATCGAACCTTAAGTGTGCAGACCCCGCGGGTTCGAGAACTATGTAGACATGACCCGAGACACTCCTCGGTCAATATCCAATAGTAGGACCTGCATGTCCATATTGGATCCTACATATTCTATGAAGATCTTATCGGTTGAACCCCTGTGCCAAGGATTCATATAATCCCGTATAACATTCCCTTTGTCCTTCGGTATGTTACTTGCCTGAGATTTGATCGTCGGTATCCCTATACCTATTTCAATCTTGCAATCGGCAAGTCTCTTTACTTGTTCAGTAATACAACATCCTGTGACTTACACTTGAGTCACATTGCTTGCAAGGCTTGTATGTGATGTTGTATTACCGAGTGGGCCCCGATATACCTCTTCGTCACACGGAGTGACAAATACGAGTCTTGATCCATGCTAACTCAATGGACACCTTTGGAGATACCTGCAGAGCACCTTTATAGTCACCCAGTCACGTTGTGACGTTTGATACACACAAGGTATTCCTCTGGTGTCAGTGAGTTACATGATCTCATGGTCATAGGAATGAATACTTGACACCCAGAAAACAATAGCAACAAAATGACAAGATCACATGCTATGTTCATAGTTTGGGTCTAGTCCATCACATGATTCTCCTAATGATGTGATCCAGTTATCAAGAGACAACACTTGCATATGGTCAGAAAACCTTAACCATCCTTGATCAACCGGCTAGCCAACTAGAGGCTTGCTAGGGACATTGTTTTGTCTATATATCCACACATGTATCTACGCTTTCATTCAATACAATTATAGCATGGATAATAAACGATTATCTTGAAACAGGAAATATAATAATAACTATTTTATCATTGCCTCTAGGGCATATTTCCAACATGGTGGTGGTGGTGAAGGTTTGGGTGATGGTGGTTGTTGTGGTGAAGTTGGAGGTGGTGGTGGTGGTTGCTGCGTTCGTCATTTTTCTCGGTGTTCGTCGAACGTCGTTCGTCGTTTCTGCGCACGCTTCAAGGGTAAACTATTTTTAGGTTTGTCAATTTAGTAGTTTAAATATTTCTAGGTGCTCCGGTAGCTTTGAATATATTTAGTTTAGTGAATTAAGTAGTTTAAATATTTTTAGGTGCTCCGGTAGATTTGGATATATTTAGGTTAGTGAATTAAGTATTTAAATATTTTTAGGTGCTACGGTAGATTTGGATATATTTAGGTTAGTGAATTAAGTAGTTTAAATTTTTTTAGGTAGTCCGGTACAATCGGATATATTTAGATTAGTCCATATAGTAGTTTAAATATTTTTAGTTTATCTTGTTAGATTCAAATATATTTAGGCCTGTCAATTAAGTAGTTTAAATATTTGTAGGATCTTCAGTAGATTTGGGAAATATATTAAGTTTATCCTTCGTCTAAAATTTGTCCTTGTTGAATAATTTGTTAGGTCAGCAGAGATGTCTGATTTAGTGAAGTTATGTTTGCATTATGGTCCTGGTACTGTTCAAACAAATGAGATGGGAGCTGATCTTAGTGAATTTCAATACGTTGAGATGCCAGTGACTTCCCCTGAAACATGGTCTGTTAGTTAGTTGACAGAATGGCTGGCCAGTTGTTTAGGGTTCTATATTGAAACACACACCATCGGTGTTCATGCATTATGGACCCGGTCCAGTGCAAATATTTTCTAGTATTTGAAGCATATAGAGCGAGACGACCAGTGGGTGCACTGGTTAAAAGCTTGCGAGCATAGGGGATGTAATCATATGGCCTTACTGCTCCCCGTACTAAAGCCGGTGAGTGAACCTCAAGCCGAATATAGCTACGAGTATGGTCAGAGCAGTGAAGGGATGCATGATTCACAGTCAATTCATGCGTCCCATGTTGCAGATGATGTTTACGAAGCAGACCACAGTAGTCAGGCAGAAGGAGGAGAAGCATATGATTATGTCAGCGGCGAGGCGGATGCTGACGAGATAGATGAGAACATGCAAAACCAGATGCATGAAGAAGATATAGAAGGTGATATTTCCAATGATTTCACCGAGTGAGATGAAGAAGAGAACGCACATGTAGTGCCTATTCCTGCATCATGGAATCATGAATTCTCATCTGCAATGTTGGTGAACGATGATCATGATTCTGCCTGGCAGTATCACCAGAACAACATTGCGACAGGTGCCCTCTACCCAAACAAACAAGCTCTGAAGGATGCCATCATTGATTGGGAAATGTCCACTCAAAGGGGTTTTGTAGCTAAAGTTTCAAGTCCGAAAAACTTGACAATGGTATGCAGAAATCAGGGTTGTCCCGCAAGGGTGCATGGCTATCTCCCTAAGTATGGCACAAGCTGGGTCATAAGTGACATAGTTAGTCATTCTTGTGTTATTCCATGTATCCCTCAAGATCATCCTAACCTTACTTCCACGGTGATTGCTCGCTTGCTTTACAGCGAGATAGTGGAGAGCAAGGCGATGGAAGTGAAGGCTATCCAGAGAAAAGTCTTCGTGAGGTTCAAGTACAACATATCATATGGCAAGGCTTGGAGGGCTAAGCAGAAGGCACTTGAGACCAGATTTGGTTTGTATTTCGATGCATATGACTCTGTTGTTCGGCTCCTCCAAACACTCTAGAACCGGAATCCTGGCACCTATATTGACGCGTCGCAAGGCATGTCTCGTGGTATAATGTTATGCACCTTCTTTGTGTACACTATGGTTGAAACTCACTTATGTCTTGCGCAGAGACGCTATGCTAGCGAACAGACTAGGCGACCCTACACTGCACTAAATGAGTAGTTTGATACGTACACTGGAGTTATTTGGCAACCGTAGAGGCAAGCCGCCAGAACTTTCAGATATCCCGATGGTATTTCTGAGCTATGCACGAGATATCGGGGTTACTGGATGATGAAATCGAAGATTATCTTTGATGTCTTCGTTGAGGAGATGGCGCAACAACGGGTTATGAGACAGTTCGGTCTTCGGCAGCTGAGGGATCCACCCCGTACAGAGAACCTGCTGCAAGGAGTAGTCCACAGGTATTATATACTTACCGTATATTACATTTTCTTTCACTATGCTCTATGGTTAAACAACTCCATCAATTACAGGATGACAAGGAAGGGAACCAACAGGACACAGGCTCAATGGCTAACCAGGCTTCAACAGTACGTTACAGAATGGGATATTGCCACTGGACGTCTCTGGCATGAACATGTCGCATTTGATCTCGCTGAATACAATGCCTATTTGGATCTGTACATGAGAGGGACACGATTACGCATTGTTCAACACTCCAATACATATGAGATACCAGACCGTCATACATCTGATACGTACCCGACCTATGATACTTTTGGCTCCAGGTAGTACGCAGTAATATTTATTATATTTACCTAATACAACTTCTTGTTACATACTTTGTCTTCCGTACTTATTAATCCCCATGATAATTTCAGGGTGAGTTGGCATACAGTCTTCATACTGAAGTGATGAACTTTGATCGACAATTGTCTAGTGGACCTCCTCTCGTACTGCTACTGCAACAAAAGACCTTCCAACAGCGCCAGAAATAGGTGTGTTGACGGCACCAGGAATCCTTCTGCTACGGCTACGCCTTAAGGGACTTCCTAGGCAAATATTCAAAGGATTTCCCCCGTGGCCTTGGAGCCTTGCGTTGGTGTTCCCTCGAAGCAGAAAGGGTGATGTAGCGCAGCGGTGGTAAGTATTACCCTCATTTTTGAGAACCAAGGTATCGATCCAGTGAAGGAGTATCACAAGAGCCCGCACAAACACAAAAAGCTTGCTCCCAACGCTATGAAGGGGTTGTCAATCCCTTATAGATTGTTTGCCAAGTGAGAACTGAAAGCAACAAAGTAACAAAGCAAAGTAAAAGCAAAAGTGGAAACGATAGGTGTGAATAGACCCCGGGGCCATAGCGTTTACTAGTGGCTTCTCTCATGAAAGCAAGTAGACGGTGGGTGAACAACTTACCGTCGAGCAATTGATAGAACCGCACAAAGTCATGACGTCATCTATGGCAATGATTATATCTATAGGCATCACGTCCAAAACAAGTAGACCGATACTTTCTGCATCTACTACTATTACTCCACACGTCGACCGCTATCCAGCATGCATCTAGTGTATTAAGTCCAAAATAACAGAGTAACGCCTTAAGCAAGATGACATGATGTAGATGGACAATCTCATATCTACGACAGAGCCCACCTTGTTACCCTTGATGGCAACTACACGATGTGTGCCTTGCTGCCCCTACTGTCACTGGGAAAGGTCACCACACGGTAAGAACCCAAAACCAAGCACTTCTCCCATTGCAAGAATCATAGATCTAGTTGGCCAAACAAAACCCAAGACTCGGAGAGACTTACAAGGATATCAAATCATGCATATAAGAAATCAGCAAAGACTCAAATATATATCATAGATAATCTGATCACAAATCCACAATTCATCGGATCTCGACAAACACACCGCCAAAGAAGATTACATCGGGTAGATCTCCATGAAGATCATGGAGAACTTTGTATTGAAGATCCAAGAGAGAGAAGAAGCCATCTAGCTACTAACTACGGACCCATAGGTCTGAAGTAAACTACTCACGAGTCATTGGAGGGGCGATGATGTTGATGTAGAAGCCCTCCAACTCCAAAGTCCCCTCCGGTAGGGCACCGGGAAGGGTCTCTAGATGAGATCTCACAGAAACGGAAGCTTGCGGCGGCGGAAAAGTATTTTCGTGGATCCCTTGATTTTTTGCTGTATTTTAGGGAATATATAGGCGAAGGAGTTCGGTCAGGGGGCGCCAGGGAGGCCACAAGCCTGCCCACCGCCGCCCCCCTGGTGGCGGATGGGGGGCTTGTGGGCTCCCTGTAGCCCTCCTGGCTTGGCCCACAAGCCCCCTGATCTTCTTTCGTTCGGGAAAAAATCATTTCGGGGATTTTATTCCATTTGGACTCCGTTCCAAAATCAGATCTAAAAAGAGCCAAAAAACACAGAAAAAACAGGAACTGGCACTTGGCACTGAATTAATAAGTTAGTCCCAAAAAAGATATAAAAGGTACATAAACATCCAAAGATGACAAGATAACAACGTGAAACCATAAAAAATTATAGATACGTTTGAGACGTATCAAGCATCCCCAAGCTTAACTCCTGCTCGTCCTCGAGTAGGGAAGTGATAAAGAATGAATTTTTGAGGCTTTCATGCTACCTAGCATAGATGTCCTTTGTAAGTCCTCTTATGTGACGTGAATGTTCAGATCCATTAGATTCAAAACAATAGTTTTCTATTGACATGGAAACAATAATAATTCAAGCGAACTAGCATGGTAATCATGAACTTTCAAAATAACAAGGCCAAAAGGAAGTTATCCCTACAAAAGCATATAGTCTGGCTATGCTCTATCATCATTGCACAACGAATTTAAATCATGCACAACCCCGGTATTGTCCAAGTAATTGTTTCACACCTTTACTTTCTCAATCCTTTTCAACTCTCACGCAATACATGAGCGTGAGCCATGGTTTTAGAACTATAGATAGTGTGGAGTGTGGTGGAGGTTGCAAGACAAAACAAGGAGAAGATGGTCACATTAACTAGGCATATCAATGAGCCGTGGACATGCTCATCAATAGATATCAATGTGAATGAGTAGGGATTGCCATACAAATGATGCACTAGAGCTAAGAGTATGTGAAAGCTCTTAAAGAAAACTAGTGGGTGTGCATCCAACTTGCTTGCCCACGAAGACCTCAGGCAATTTTGAGGAAGCCTATCATTGGAATATACAAGACAAGTTATATAATGAATATTTCCCACTAGCTATATGGTGGTGACAAAACGAGAGACTCTGAATCATGAAGATCATGGTGCTTAATATGCACAAGTGTGGAAAAGTGGTAACATTGTCCCTTCTCTCTTTTTCTCTCATTTATATATATATTTTTTTATTTTTTTGGTGGGCTCTTTGGCCTCTTTTTTTTGGTGGGCTTCTTTGGCCTCTTTTATTTCCTCACATGGGACAATGCTCCATCAATGATGATCATCACACTTTCAACTCAGAACTTAGAGCAACGATGACTCTATATGGAATGCCTTCGGTAGTGTACCGTGGCAATGATCTAGCATGGCATAGACATTAATGGAAACATCATGCTAGCTATGTTACGATCATGCAATGGCAATGTAGACATGGTGGCACATGTCATGGTGTTAGTTGCATGGCAATATATCTCGGAATGACTTTGAAAAAGCCATAGTACGTAGGTATGGTGGCTGTTTTGAGGGAGGCTAATGGTGGGTTTTGTGCACCGGCAAAAGTTGCATGACACGAAGAAGATAGTGATGGTGGAAGGTGAAAGTGCATCTAAACCATGGACTCAACATTAGTCATGAAGAACTCATATACTTGTTGCAAATTTTTTATTAGTAATCGAAACAAAGCATTCAACGCATACTCCTAGGGGAAGGGTTGGTAGGTATTAACCATCGCGCGATCCCGACCGTCACGCAAAGGATGACAATGAATAGACTAATCATGCTCAGATTTCATCACATAGCGGTTCACCATACGTGCATGCTACGGGAATCACTAACTTCAACACAAGTATTTCTAGATCCACAAAACCTTACTAGCATGACTTCAATATTACCAAAACCACAACTCAAAACTAATTGAGATGAATCAAACTTCTCTAACTATTCAATGCACATTAATGTGGAAGTTTTCGTATCCCTTTGGATAACTACCCCTTTTGAGACTATTTTCAAAGCATAGATCAACTACCAAGCCATGCACCGCTATGCTCTAAAAGATATAAGTGAAGCACATAGAGCAAAAGTATCTAGCTCAAAAGATATAAGTGAAGCACATGTGAGCTGAATTGTCTACCCAAAGATATAAGTGAAGCTCGACAAAATCATGGTGAGTGCATGTATCTCTTTCTAGGTGTGCAACAAGGATGATTGTGACACAACAAAAATAAAAGACTCCTACGATACAAGACGCTCCAAGCAAAAACATATAACATGTGGTGAATAAAAATATAGCCCCAAGTAACGTTACTGATAGATTGAAGACGAGAGAGGGGATGCCTTCTCGGGGCATCCCCAAGCTTAGGCTTTTACGACATCCTTGAATCTCTTGGGGTGCCTTGGACATCCCCAAGCTTGAGCTCTTGCCACTCTTTACCTCTTTGTCCATAAGAATTTCACCCAAAACATGAAAACTTCACAACACGAAACTTAAACAGAAACTCGTGATAACATTAGTATGAGAAAGCAAAACACCACTTCCTTAGGTACTATAGCAAACTTAAATTCTACTTATTCTGATTTTGGGTTACTGTATTTTTAATCTTCCATGGATAATACCCCCCGATACTATCCATAGTTTCATCAAAATAAGCAACCAACACAACAAAAACAAAATCTGTTAACAGTAGACCAGTCTGTAGCAATCTGTATATTTCGTATACTTCTGTTACTTCAAAACTTCTGAAAAAATACGACAGTCTGAAGAATTTGCGTAGCAATCAGAATAAAAAAGAATCAACTCAAAATCTCTTACAAAAAAATTGACAATTCTTTTTGTGAGCAGAAAGTTTCTGTCTTTTCCAGCATGACCAAACGATCATCCCCAAGACAAATCATAACGGTTTTGCTTGGCACAAACACAAGAAGAAACATAAAAAACACAATCATAACAGAATTATAAAAGTGTGGAAAACACAAAACATGAAGAAAAGGATAGATTCGTTGGGTTGCTTCCTAACAAGCGCTTTTGTTTAACGCCCTTAGCTAGGCAAAAGGTGATGGAATCACGTATAGTCATCTTTGGTGCTCAAACCATAAGTAGTGTGATCATTTATCATCTTAAGATCTTCATATTTATTGGATGAGTCACCACTAGCTTTAGGAACAAAAACAGACTTGACGGTGTTTTTGAGAGTGAGATTTGGAGTATTTTGCAAAGTGGCAAAAGCGGAACCCAAGTTGGTTATGACATCTTCTAGTTTGCCAATTCTAGAAGAATCATTAACTATAAGTTCCTTCTCCCTTAAATTTTTCAAAAAATTTCCCACTTTGGATCCGTACTGAGTAATTTGATTGTGGATCTTTCTATCCAAACCCTCAATAAGTTCAACTATGGCAATTTTGTTTTCAATAGCGTCAAGCCTTTGCATCACGTGTTCCAAGGTCAAGGTAGTTCCATTAACCATGAGCGGGGGTGAGCCTACCAAATTCATGATAGCTCCATAGGAGTCAACAGTATGGCTCCCCAAAAAATTCCCGCCTACAATGGTATCAAGGATGTACCTATTCCAAGGAGAAATCCCAACATAGAAACTACGAAGGAGGACGGTAGTGGATTGCCTACGAGTAGATCTACTTTGAGCATTGCAAATCCTATACCAAGCGTCCTTTAAATTTTCTTCCTCATTCTGCCTGAAATTGAGAACTTCATTCTGAGGAGTATCGTTTGGAGTGGTGGGTCTAGCCATTGATGGAATATCTCACACACAAACGAGCAGGAAGAGAGAGTGAAACGGGCAAAAAAAATGGCAAAGGAGAAAGGCAAATGAAAACGACAAATGTGAATGGGGGAGATGAAAACGAGAGGCAACTGGCAAAAAACAAATAAATGCAAGAGATGAGTTTGTGAGACCTACTTGGATAGATCTCTCCTTCCCCGGCAACAGCGTCAGAAATACTTCTGCTACTGCAACAAAAGACCTTCCAACGGCGCCAGAAATAGGTGTGTTGACGGCACCATGAATCCTTCTGCTACGGCTATGCCTTAAGGGACTTCCTAGGCAAATATGCAAAGGATTTCCCCCGTGGCCTTGGAGCCTTGCGTTGGTGTTCCCTCGAAGTGGAAAGGGTGATGTAGCGCAGCGGTGGTAAGTATTTCCCTCAGTTTTGAGAACCAAGGTATCGATCCAGTGAAGGAGTATCACAAGAGCCTGCGCAAACACAAAAAGCTTGCTCCCAATGCTATGAAGGGGTTGTCAATCCCTTATAGATTGTTCGCCAAGTGAGAACTTAAAGCAACAAAGTAAGAAAGCAAAGTAAAAGCGAAAGTGGAAACGATAGGTGTGAATAGACCCGGGGGCCATAGCGTTTACTAGTGGCTTCTCTCATGAAAGCAAGTAGACGGTGGGTGAACAAATTACTGTCGAGCAATTGATAGAACCGCGCAAAGTCGTGACGTCATCTATGGCAATGATTATATATATAGGCATCACGTCCAAAACAAGTAGACCGATACTTTCTGCATCTACTACTATTACTCCACACGTCGACTGCTATCCAGCATGCATCTAGTGTATTAAGTTCAAAAGATGTAGATGGACAATCTCATATCTACGACACAGCCCACCTTGTTAACCTTGATGGAAACAACACGATGCGTGCCTTGCTGCCCCTTCTGTCACTGGGAAAGGTCACCGCACGGTATGAACCCAAAACCAAGCACTTCTCCCATTGCAAGAATCATAGATCTAGTTGGCCAAACAAAACCCAAGACTCGGAGAGACTTACAACGATATCAAATCATGCATATAAGAAATCAGCAAAGACTCAAATATATATCATAGATAATCTGATCACAAATCCACAATTCATCGGATCTCGACAAACACACCGCCAAAGAGGATTACAACGGATAGGTCTCCATGAAGATCATGGAGAACTTTGTATTGAAGATCCAAGAGAGAGAAGAAGCCATCTAGCTACTAACTACGGACCCGTAGGTCTAAAGTGAACTACTCACGAGTCATTGGAGGGGCGATGATGTTGATGAAGAAGCCCTCCAACTCCAAAGTCCCCTCCGGCACGGCACCGGGAAGGGTCTCCAGATGAGATCTCGCGGAAACGGAAGCTTGCGGCGGCGGAAAAGTATTTTCGTGGATCCCTTGATTTTTTGCTGTATTTTAGGGAATATATATGCGAAGGAGTTAGGTCAGGGGGCACCAGGGAGGCCACAAGCCTGCCCACCGCCTGCCCCTGGTGGCGGATGGGGGGCTTGTGGGCTCCCTGTAGCCCTCCTGGCTTGGCCCACAAGCCCCCTGATCTTCTTTTGTTCGGGAAAAAATCATTTCAGGGATTTTATTCTGTTTGGACTCTGTTCCAAAATCAGATCTGAAAAGAGCCAAAACACAGAAAAACAGGAACTGACACTTGGCACTGAATTAATAAGTTAGTCCCAAAAAAAGATATAAAAGGTACATAAAACATCCAAAGATGACAATATAACATCGTGAAACCATAAAAAATTATAGATACGTTTGAGACGTATCAGGTACCAAGGTCTCAGATTCAGCCATGGGTCAAGTGCTTGGAGCATAAGATACGAGATGTCTATTGAGCTATGACGTGCACCCGCACTTCAGTCGTTGTTCAGCAGCAACACCACCAGCAGCAGCAGCCGCGTCCCTCCGTGCATCGACATCAGCCATGTCCATGTCTATTACAACAACCGATGCCCCATCCACCACCTCCTGACCAGGCTGGCAGTTTGGCGTGGCATCAACCACATCACCATGCTCCCTCATCGAGCTTCGTGTTTCAGCCAACTCTGCAACATCACAGTCCCACTGCGGGTTTCATGTTTCAGCCACATCAAACTGGTATGGTCCCTCCTGCAGGATCCTATGCATATCATGAGGCGTCGGCGTCCGGATCCGGGTGCGCGAGTGAACAAGAAGAGCCACCTATGGAGCAAAACATGTGGTTGGACATGTTCTAGACTCCTCCACCATGGCCGACACAGGATACACAGAATGACCAGGGCAGGTCCGAGATTCCTCTTCGTAACATTAGCCCCCCACAGGTTTGGATGGAGTACGCCTCCCACACTACCAGACCGCCAAGGCAGACATCGTGAGTGACGCAAAGCTCTTGCCCTTCTATCTATCACTGCAGACATGGTTATCTAATTATGTATCTATCACTATAGGCATGGCTATCTAATTATGTATGAGACATATGTCTATTTTATGTATGAGACATATTCATATCTATTTCTATGCTTAGTTGGTTCATCGCGGATAAATTGGCGGGAAACGGGGCAGCAAATGAAATGGCACAAAAGTTTGGCGGGAAAAAATCCATGCAAAAAAAAGTTGCATGCACCTATTGGCCTAGCCAACACCAATTAGTCCCTATTGGCCTAGCCAAGGCCGACAGGGACTAATTGGCCTAGCCAAGGCCGACAGGAACTTATTGGCCTAGCCAAGGCCGATAGGTTGCCAAATGCGAGGACGACAGGCCTATCGGCCTAGCCAAGGCCGACTGGGACTTATTGGTCTTGGCTAGGCCTAGAGGACCACATTTTTGAAAATTTCCAAAATAGCACTATATTTTTCAAAAATAATAATAAAAAAGCAATATTTAAAAAAATAGCCCGAAATTAGGAGGGAACCAGCTCCCTGGTGGGCTGGTGCTAGCCACCCGAGAGGCCCAAGGCGCATAGGGCAAAAAACCCTAGGGCGTGGGGCTGCCTCCTTCCAACTTGGGAGGCAAGCCACCCCTAGGGCTACCACCGCCCCCTACTAGGGCTGCCGACGCCCCTCCTAGGGTTCCCTAGGGTGGCCGGCACCCTATCCCCTTCCTCCTATAAATATTGGAGGGTTGTAAGGGCTACACACCCCCCTGAACCTCTCCCCTTGGCGCAACCCTACCTCTCCACTTCCCCTCCTCCGTGATGCTTGGCGAAGCCGTGCTGGAGAACCACAAGCTCCACCACCACCACGCCGTCGTGCTACCGGAGCTCTCCCTCAACTTCTCCTTCACCCTTGCTGGGTCAAGAAGGAGGAGACGTCCCCGCGCTGTACGTGTGTTAAATGCGGAGACACCGTTCATTCGGTGTTTGGATCGGATCGCCGGAGTACGACTCCATCGACCACGTTCATAGTAATGCTTCCACTTTGCGATCTTCAACAGTATGAAGATTCTCTCCCTCTCTCTCGTTGCTAGCATCTCCTAGATTGATCTTGGTGAGACATAGGATTTTTTTTGAATTATTACTACGTTCCCCAACAGTGGTATCAGAGCTACGTCTATGCGTAGATTCTATGCACGAGTACAACACAAGTAAGTTCTAGGTAATGATTTGACCAATTTGCTTACCATTACTAGTCCTATCTTGATTTGGCGACAATTGTGGGATGAAGCGGCCCGGACCGACTTTACACGTACTCTTATGTGAGACTGGTTCCACTGCCTGACATGCACTTGTTGCATAAGGTGGCTAGCGGGTGTCTGTCTCTCCCACTTTATCAGATCGGATTCGATGAAGAGGGTCCTTATGAAGGGTAAATATCAATTGGCATATCACCGTTGTGGCTATGACGTAGGTAAGAAACGTTCTTGCTAGATACCCATAGCAGCCACGTAAAACTTGCAACAACAATTAGAGGTCATCTAACTTGTTTTTGTAGGGTATGCTATGTGATGTGATATGACCAAAAGGATGTGATGAAATATATGTGATGTATGAGATTGATAATGTTCTTGTAATAGGAATCACGACTTGCATGTAGATGAGTATAACAACCGGCAGTAGCCATAGGAGTTGTCGTAATTTATTGTATAACCCGTGTGTTCATCAAAAGCGCCATGTGATTACTTTACTTTATTGCCAACCGTTAGCCATGGTAGTAGAAGTAATAGTTGGCGATACAACTTCATGAAGACACGATGATGGAGATCATGGTGCCGTGCCGGTGACAATGGTGATCATGTTGTGCCCCGAAGATGGAGATCAAAGGCGCAAGATGATATTGGCCATATCATGTCACTTTATGATTTGCATGTGATGTTTATCATGTTTCTGCATCTTATTTGCTTAGAACGACAGTAGTAAATAAGATGACCCCTCACTAAAATTTCAACAAAAGTGTTCCCCCTAAGTGCGCAACATTGCGAAGGATCGTTGTTTCGAAGCACCACGTGATGATCGGGTGTGATAGATTCTAACATTTGCATACAACGGGTGTAAGCCAGATTTACACATGCAAAACACTTAGGTTGAGTTCACGAGCCTAGCATGTACAGACATGGCCTCGGAACACGAGAGACCGAAAGGTCGAACATGAGTCGTATGGTGGATACGATCAACATGGAAACGTTCACCATTGATGACTAGTATGTCTCACGTGATGATCGGACACGGCCTAGTCGATATGGATCATGTATCACTTAGATGATTAGAGGGATGTCTATATGATTGGGAGTTCATTAAATAATTTGAATACTTGAACTTAGTCTAAAATTGTGTTTACAATCTATATTGTAGATCCATTGGCCCACGCCAATGCCCCCATGAACTTCGACGCATTCCTAGAGAAAACCAAGCTGAAAGACGATGGAAGCAACTATGCGGACTAGGTCCGTAACTTGAGGCTCATCCTCGTAGTTTCCAAGAAAATATATGTGCTTGATGCACCGCTAGGCGACACACCCGTTTTCCCAGCGGCTCAAGACGTTATGAACGCCTGACAATCATGTAGTGATGATTACTCCCTGGTTCAGTGCGGCATGCTTTACAGTTTAGAACTAGGGCTCCAAAAGCGTTTTGAGCAACATGGAGCATATGAGATGTTCCAAGAGGTGAAACTGGTTTTCCAAGCTCACACCGGGTCGAGAGATATGAAGTCTCCGACAAGTTCTTCAGTTGTAAGATGGAGGAAAATGGTTCTGTCAGCGAGCATATACTCCAAATGTCTAGGTTGCACAAGTGCTTGTCTCAGCTGGGAGTTAATCTTCCGGATGACTCAGTTATTGACAGAATCCGCCAGTCGCTTCCACCTTGCTATAAGAGCTTTGTGATGAACTACAACACGCAAGGGATGGAGAAAACCATTCTTGAGTTGTATTCAATGCTGAAATCCGCGGAGGTGGAAATCAAAAAGGAACATCAAGTGTTCATGGTAAATAAGACCACTAGTTTCAAGAAAGGCAAGGGTAAGAAGAACTTCAAGAAGGATGACAAAGCAGTTGCCGTGCCCGGTAAACCAGTTGTCGGAAGAATCCCAAGAATGGACACTAGCCTAAGACTGAGTGCTATTATTGCAAGGGAAACAGTCACTGGAAGTGGAACTTCCCCAAGTACTTAGCGGATAAGAAGGCCGACAACGTCAAAGGTATATATGATATACATGTTATTGACGTGTACCTTACCAGCACTCGTAGTAGCTCCTGGGTATTTGATATCGATGCAGTTGCTCACATTTGTAACTCAAAATAGGAGTTGTGGAATAAGCGCAGAGTGGCGAAGGACGAGGTGACGATGCGCGTCGGGAATGGTTCCAAGTTTGACGCGATCGGCGTCGGCACGCTACCTCTACATCTACCTTCGAGATTAGTTTTAAACCTCAATAACTGTTATTTAGTACCAGCTTTGAGCATGAACATTGTATCGGGATCTCATTTATTGTGAGATGGCTACTTATTTAAATCTGAGAATAATGATTGTTCTATTTATATGAGAGATATGTTTTATGGTCATGCCCCGCTGGTCAATGGTTTATTCTTAATGAATCTCGAACGTGATGTCACACATATTCATTGTGTGAGTACCAAAAGATGTAAGGTTGATAATGATAGTCCCACATATTTGTGGCACCACCGCCTTGGTCATATCGGTGTCAAACGCTTGAAGAAACTCCATACAGATGGACTCTTGGAGTCTCTTGATTTTGAATCATTTGACACGTGCAAACCGTGCCTAATGGGCAAGATGACTAAGACTCCGTTCTCTGGAACAATGGAGCGAGCAACCAACTTTTTGGCAATAATACATACCGATTATGCAGTCCAATGAGCTTGGAGGCTCGCGGTGGCTATCATTATGTTCTCGCCCTCACTGATGACTTAAGCCGATATGGGTATGTCTACTTAATGAAACACAAGTCTGAAACTTTTGAAAGGTTCAAGGAATTTTAGAGTGAGGTAGAGAATCAAGGTGACAAGAAAATAAAGTTCTTATGATCTGATCGTGAAGGAGAATATTTGAATCACGGGTGATAGAAGTTTCAACATGGGAGCTATAATTGCGAGGAGGCTAAATAATCTATACTTATACTAATTATAGACTCTCCAGAAATTACCATAATAATTAGAAATTACCGGCCGTTCATCTATGTGGGGCCAAATTATTATGGTTTAGATTAATCCTTATAATTACACAAGAAAAAAATCACGGAGACCTTTTTTTTTGCGAGTGAACGACACATACATTTCATGTTTATAAGATGCAAAAGTAGAAGACGCTGATATGATGGGTCCACATGAGCCTCCACGTTTAATCCTGGAAAGTTTAAATCATATGGTAGCTATCATTCAATCTTTTTTTCTTCAAACGTCCTAGGTCTTTTTTCAATCTAATCGTACTTAGATCTCCTAGCAGTCCACGTTTCCCTAGCTCTGCCGTTGCCCCAGCTATCCTGTTTTGTGCTCCTCCGCCGCATCTCCTGATGACGGAGGTTTGACCATGGAAAGGACTCCTACGAAGTGTTCGCAATGCTCTTGATCAGGGTACTCACCATCTACACCCTTCATCTATCACCATTGACTGCCCAGCTGATTGGTCTAGCAGGATTTCTCCATACATTACTATAGGTCTGATCACGTTGCCAATAGCTTTCACGCATGACAGCTCCGGCCATCATTCCGTTTTTCTGTACGTGTCTCCTTTTCAAGCGAGGCTGCAATCACAACAAAGGCTTAGCTCCTAGATAGCTTTTGTTGTAAACCAAAGTATTTGATTACAATTGTTTTGTCTCAAAATAGGATAATAACTTTCTCCTTCCAGTAGGATTATATTTTAATAATTATTTACTGCCAAATGGTGGCTGCAGTCTACCTATGATCCAGTCATTTAGCTTTGATTTTTACTGTCATCTATGGATTGTAGTTATATGTTGATGGCAGTCCAATTGAAATTGTTTCTAACAACTTTGCTGCTACTCTGCAATCAGTAATCTTGAATTGAAGGCCTTTGTTGATCAATCTAATAGTGACTTATGTTTATTTATATCAACTTTTTTTGATTATTATGGGCATTCACTACAGACTGAACTCGAATTAAAAATCTGTTGAATAATCGGCATGTGCTTGGATGTCAGTCTGTGTATAACGTACATGTTCCAATGATATGACGAACGACATGGCGCCGTGAGTGAGCTGATGATGTGTGTTGGAATAATGACATGTGGTTGTGGGCTTCAGGGTCCAAGGATGGTAGTCAGCATTACACGAAGATGTCTTCCTGGATCTGCATGCATACTTAATTAGTTGAAGTACCATTATAAGTAAGTAATTATTTATACTTATTTTTCCACCATATAATGACCTACCACCGCCAGGTTTACTCTATCCAAATTGCATGTTTTGGAGTTTACATTTTAAACTCCACATTCCCTTGACGTCTTGGAAGTTAGTGATCATGTCATTTCTTCTTAATTTTTTATTGGATGGAGACTTTATGTTTCTGCAGTTTTGCGCTAAAAATAATCATTTTACAGATGAAGAGTATTCGTCAAAGCTAGCAGTACATTCTATGGGTCAGAACAGTGGTAAGGTTTCCATGGTTGTCAATAAGTGTTTTGTTTATACTGCTAGCTGTGCGTGTAAGATATGGTTAAAGATGGAGAGTATTTCTGTACGCTCTTTTGTGTCATTAGAACGGTAAACTGTCTAGAATCATGTACAAGAGTGAGTTTACATGCGGGCTTACATACCATGTAAAACTGGGTGCTACCTTCTTGATGCAAACTCATATATTTCTTTTCGTACATTCAAATTTTCAATTGGACTCCACGGTCTCTTAATATACTTAAAGTTAGTCATGTTATCTCTAAGGTCTTTACCAAAAAATGTTATCTCCAAGGTTGTGCCCTCATGCTCTCTCTACTGATTCTTCTAAATATGTTATTTTAGGGAGCCTTAAAGTTTCCAATTTTTAAGTTCGAAATAACGAATTTACTGATGGGGAGTATAGGGCATGAATAGGGGTGCATTATGTGCGTGAGAACAATTGTAATATTTCCAATGTCATCAACAAGAGTGCAGTCTATACTAATACAAGTGTTTAACTCTGTAAAATAAAACTGAAGGTACTATTGTTGTGTTGTCTATTTTCGTAGGATCTTTGGACGATTAGAAAGGTAAGCTATCCAGTGTCATCGACAAGAGCAGTATTTATACTACTACAGTTATTAAACTGCGTAAGATAATAACATTTTTCCGAAGTATTTATTTATTCATCTTTTTTTGTAGGCTTACTCCGAGCTTTCTTCTTCACTCGGGAATTTCGCTCATGACTAAATAGGTGAACTGAAATTTTTTCAAAACCACATACAATATAAATGTGCAGTTTTGTTGTCGAATTATTGCCTGCAAATATTTTCAGCTCAAGCAATCTTCAAGTTATTACGTAGAAATATTTTATCCAAAGTGCATGTTTTGAATTTCACATGCATGCTTCCATACCTCTTGGAATGATTTATGTTGTTCACATTTCAGTCTGATCATACCATCTCTTGATTTCTTGAGAGTTTGTTAACTGTTCTAAGATGCTTAGAAAATAACATGGCTGATCAAAACCTTGCCGCCTCATGCTTGGTGACGATGGCACGATGCTAATCTTCTTTGTTACTGCCGGAGCTTTTATGTTCCATCACATTCCTCTGCAAATAATCATCATACAGAAGGTATATGTTCATCTCATATCTAGAATCCCGGTTGTCCTATGTTTGCAATTTTACTCGGTCAGCAATATGATGAATTCAAGTATTTGATAACGATAAAGATACATGTTCCTGATTTAGTCTACTATTTTTTTTAACTGTGTAATATATTCTTAGAACTTGAAGTATTATATATTTGTTCTCTATTTTTTTAGTCATACTCTTATCTTTTATTTGCTTTTTACCATGGAGTTATTCTCATGACAAACTTGAGAAAAGGTAAATCCTGTAAAATCACGCATAGTATAAATATGTAGGTTAGTTAAGTTTGTGGTTGCTAAAGTACATCTCTCTCTAACCTCTCAAGAAGACATTTGTTTGTGTGGAGGTATTCAAAGGCTTGCTTTTCCTATGCATTTCTTCTTTTATTAAGATTTATTTCATGACCTCATTTTAGATATTATATGTACAATTATTTGATTCTATTTGAATAAAAACAGAGTAATTAAAAAGTTCTAGATAAAAGGTTTTTGTTTATTTAGTATTCAACTACCATGGGCATGTTTCTGATTGACATACCTAAGCACGCATGCATGTTCTACCTTGGCACATGGTCCTTATTTATTAACCTGGACGGTCGAAAGTTCTATGGAGTTGCCTTTATAAGTGCACATGGTCGTGCATGAGGACTTTGAGAAGTGCCCCATTGTTGAAACAACCAAAAGAATGATCCTATTGCAAGTTGTAGATACGTACGATTGGAGTTAAAACTAGCGAAACGATATGAACTTCCCTGTCCGAGTGGGTTCCATCAAATGGACATGTCAAGCTATACGTTGATGTTCATATATATTTTTCTTCTTAGGAAACATATTCTTACATTATTCCCATGGGTTATGACCCTATATACCAATTAGTAGAGCTGCCAGACTATGTAGCAATGTATGTGCACCTCGATCATGTGCATGTAGATAGTTCTACCATAGTTCCTTTGGTACCTTTTCATTCTAAATTTAATAGACATCACCTAAACTTTCAAGTTATTCATTTTTAAAAATCTAGCCCGTGCAAATGCACGGGTTGACGACTAGTAATGCTAATGAAGGGGATTTCTTTGGTGGGATCTATGCCACTCGCATAGCAAATTTTTTGGGAATACCCATCCGCATAGGAGATCCCACGCTCCATACAACTTTCCTTGATCGCGCCGCTATGATACGTTATCTGTTTCTTGAGAGGGATAATGAATCCCTCCTATACCAGTTAATATTTAACCGACAGTGTATTTTTTGCATATTACCCTTCCTGCTCCTGCCTTCTTTGACTTTCAGGGAAACGGAGATATTACATAACCAGAGGAGAGGCAGAGGAGTATGAGAGGGAGGCGAAGGCTGCTCGCCTCCATGAGGCAGCTATTTAGGCGGTAGCTGCCGCGTTCCCGTGTAACCCTCATTGTGATTTTGGATATCGCCCGGACCAGCCATGGGAGTAGACCAACTTAGGCCAAAAGCCTAAGCTTGGGGTAGTACGTGTTTCACACCGACTTTATAGTTATGCTCACACATTCACTTTGATAGTCTGTATTCACACTTTGCCATTGTATCATCCATGCTAGTTTATTTCTTGTTCTCGCTTTCTTCTCGTGTGTTTGTTTAATTTGAGAAAAATAAAAAAATTAGTTGTAATTTTACTTTCCAGCTTGCTTAGTGGTAATTAAAATGAAAACCCAAAAATATTTCCCGTTCTTCTTTTGCTTGTTGGGAGCTTTTTCGTGTAAATAGTTTTCTTTTTCTATGGGTCAAGGTAGAAGACCATGATTAAAATGTTTAGTGGCTCTCATATGCATAATTGTTTATCCGTCAGAGAGCCCGTATTACTTTGTCTTCTTCTCTGTGTTTGCTTGCAGATTCCAGCTTAGTCAATGCACGAACACTCTCATTATTATTCACATCATTCGGTCATGCAAGTGAAAGGCAATAATGACGATATATGATGAAGTGACTGAGCCTGGAAAAGCTGGTATGGACTCAACCTATTTTGTTTTTGTAAATATGACTAGCTCATAGTTCCTAATTCAACATTGTTATGAGAGAAACATGTTTGTAATGACAACTTAAAGATCATAGTTTCTGATGCCATGCTTAATTAGCTAGGAGCTTATAATGGTTTTTCTTGGATGCCAACATGAATTTCAAGATGATTATGATGTAGTATGATAGGATGGTATCCTCCTTTGAATGATTCAAGTGGCTTGACTTGGCACATGTTCACGCATGTAGTTGAAACAAAATCAACATAGCCTCTATGATATTCATGTTTATGGTGATTTATATCCTACTCATGCTTGCACTCAACATTGGTTAATTTCAATGCATATTAATGACTGTTGTCGCTCTCTAGTTGGTCGCTTCCCAGTCTTTTGCTAGCCTTCACTTGTACTAAGCGGGAATATTGCTTGTGCATCCACTTCCATAAACCCAAAGTTGTTTCATATGAGTCCACCATACCTACCTATATGCGGTATCTACCTGCCGTTCCAAGTAAATTTGCATGTGCCACTCTCTATATCTTTAAATAATAATCTGTTTTGTATGCCCGAACCGCTCGTGTGGTGACAAGGGGCGGTCAGTATCTTCCATGCTAGGTGTGTTATCCTCGATACGTGTTTATTCACTATCACTCACAAGAAAGGGGCCGGTAATCGGAATGCCCAGTTCCATGCTCAAATCGAAAATATAATTGCAAACAAAACTCCCCCCCTCGATTGTTGTTGGTATGGACGGCACCCAAGGATTCAGCTAGTCGTGGAGTGTGATTGATCGGTGGTGGGGAGTCAAAACTTTACTTTTTTGTTTGGGAACCGCCTATAATTTTTGTAGCATGAAAGATGGTGAAAACTCTTGGTCATCGCGTTGACAATGAAAGCATGCCACCCAAAATTATTTATCTCTATTTTAAAAAGCTTGAGCTCTGGCACCTCTGCAAATCAATGCTTCCCTCTGCGAAGGGCCTATCTATTTATATTTTTGTTGAGTCATCCTCTTCTTATAAAAAGCACGAGTTAGAGAGCACCTCCGTCATTTTTATGCTTTGCCATAAATTACAATGTTCAGTCAGCCCTTGATCTTTGAAGGTGCTCTGCATTTATGTTTTGCGGTCTCAGAAAGGGCTAGCGAGATACCATTTTTTCATATTGTATTATCATTGTTTTGATTGAAGTGTTTATGTTTGAAACATATTATTATTGCTCGCTAGTTGATTATGACACTGATATGAGTACATCATGAGACCTAAATGTTATCGCTTATGTGGTTAGCTTATGATCTTGCTGAAAATCCGAATATGAGTTAGACATGACTAGTCCTCAACCCGTGCATTTGCACGGGCTAGATTTTTAAAAATGAATAACTTGATAGTTTAGGTGATGTCTATTAAATTTAGAATGAAAAGGTACCAAATGCACTATGGTGGAACTATCTACATGCACATGATCGAGGTGCACATACATTGCTACATAGTCTGGCAGCTCTACTAATTGGTATATAGGGTCATAACCCATGGGAATAATGTAAGAATATGTTTCCTAAGAAGAAAAATATATATGAACATCGACGTATAGCTTGACATGTCCATTTGATGGAACCCACTCGGACAGAGAAGTTCATATCGTTTTGCTAGTTTTAACTCCAATCGTACGTATCTACAACTTGCAATAGGATCATTCTTTTGGTTGTTTCAACAATGGGGCACTTCTCAAAGTCCTCATGCACGACCATGTGCACTTATAAAGGCAACTCCATAGAACTTTCGACCGTCCAGGTTAATAAATAAGGACCATGTGCCAAGGTAGAACACGCATGCGTGCTTAGGTATGTCAATCAGAAACATGCCCATGGTAGTTGAATACTAAATAAACAAAAACCTTTTATCTAGAACTTTTTAATTACTCTGTTTTTATTCAAATAGAATCAAATAATTGTACATATAATATCTAAAATGAGGTCATGAAATAAATCTTAATAAAAGAAGAAATGCATAGGAAAAGCAAGCCTTTGAATACCTCCACACAAACAAATGTCTTCTTGAGAGGTTAGAGAGAGATGTACTTTAGCAACCACAAACTTAACTAACCTACATATTTATACTATGCGTGATTTTAGAGGATTTACCTTTTCTCAAGTTTGTCATGAGAATAACTCCATGGTAAAAAGCAAATAAAAGATAAGAGTATGACTAAAAAAATAGAGAACAAATATATAATACTTCAAGTTCTAAGAATATATTACACAGTTAAAAAAATAGTAGACTAAATCAGGAACATGTATCTTTATCGTTATCAAATACTTGAATTCATCATATTGCTGACCGAGTAAAATTGCAAACATAGGACAACCGGGATTCTAGATATGAGATGAACATATCCGTTCTGTATGATGATTATTTGCAGAGGAATGTGATGGAACATAAAAGCTCCGGCAGTAACAAAGAAGATTAGCATCGTGCCATCGTCACCAAGCATGAGGCGGCAAGGTTTTGATCAGCCATGTTATTTACTGAGCATCTTAGAACAATTAACAAACTCTCAAGAAATCAAGAGATAGTATGATCAGACTGAAATGTGAACAACATAAATCATTCCAAGAGGTATGGAAGCATGCATGTGAAATTCAAAACATGCACTTTGGATAAAATATTTCTATGTAATAACTTGAAGATTGCTTGAGCTGAAAATATTTGCAGGCAATAATTCGACAACAAAACTGCACATTTGTATTGTATGTGGTTTTGGAAAATTTACAGTTCACCTATTTAGTCAAGAGTGAAATTCCCGAGTGAAGAAGAAAGCTCGGAGTAAGCCTACAAAAAAAGATGAATAAATAAATACTTCGGAAAAATGTTATTATCTTACGCAGTTTAATAACTGTAGTAGTATAAATACTGCTCTTGTCGATGGCACTGGATAGCTTACCTTTCTAATCGTCCAAAGATCCTACGAAAATAGACAACACAACAATAGTACCTTCAGTTTTATTTTACAGAGTTAAACACTTGTATTAGTATAGACTGCACTCTTGTTGATGACATTGGAAATATTACAATTGTTCTCACGCACATAATGCACCCCTATTCATGCCCTATACTCCCCATCAGTAAATTCGTTATTTCGAACTTAAAAATTGGAAACTTTAAGGCTCCCTAAAATAACATATTTAGAAGAATCAGTAGAGAGAGCATGAGGGCACAACCTTGGAGATAACATTTTTTGGTAAAGACCTTAGAGATAACATGACTAACTTTAAGTATATTAAGAGACCGTGGAGTCCAATTGAAAATTTGAATGTACGAAAAGAAATATATGAGTTTGCATCAAGAAGGTAGCACCCAATTTTACATGGTATGTAAGCCCGCATGTAAACTCACTCTTGTACATGATTCTAGACAGTTTACCGTTCTAATGACACAAAAGAGCGTACAGAAATACTCTCCATCTTTAACCATATCTTACACGCACAGCTAGCAGTATAAACAAAACACTTATTGACAACCATGGAAACCTTACCACTGTTCTGACCCATAAAATGTACTGCTAGCTTTGACGAATACTCTTCATCTGTAAAATGATTATTTTTAGCGCAAAACTGCAGAAACATAAAGTCTCCATCCAATAAAAAATTAAGAAGAAATGACATGATCACTAACTTCCAAGACGTCAAGGGAATGTGGAGTTTAAAATGTAAACTCCAAAACATGCAATTTGGATAGAGTAAACCTGGCGGTGGTAGGTCATTATATGGTGGAAAAATAAGTATAAATAATTACTTACTTATAATGGTACTTCAACTAATTAAGTATGCATGCAGATCCAGGAAGACATCTTCGTGTAATGCTGACTACCATCCTTGGACCCTGAAGCCCACAACCACATGTCATTATTCCAACACACATCATCAGCTCACTCACGGCGCCATGTCGTTCGTCATATCATTGGAACATGTACGTTATACACAGACTGACATCCAAGCACATGCCGATTATTCAACAGATTTTTAATTCGAGTTCAGTCTGTAGTGAATGCCCATAATAATCAAAAAAAGTTGATATAAATAAACATAAGTCACTATTAGATTGATCAACAAAGGCCTTCAATTCAAGATTACTGATTGCAGAGTAGCAGCAAAGTTGTTAGAAACAATTTCAATTGGACTGCCATCAACATATAACTACAATCCATAGATGACAGTAAAAATCAAAGCTAAATGACTGGATCATAGGTAGACTGCAGCCACCATTTGGCAGTAAATAATTATTAAAATATAATCCTACTGGAAGGAGAAAGTTATTATCCTATTTTGAGACAAAACAATTGTAATCAAATACTTTGGTTTACAACAAAAGCTATCTAGGAGCTAAGCCTTTGTTGTGATTGCAGCCTCGCTTGAAAAGGAGACACGTACAGAAAAACGGAATGATGGCCGGAGCTGTCATGCGTGAAAGCTATTGGCAACGTGATCAGACCTATAGTAATGTATGGAGAAATCCTGCTAGACCAATCAGCTGGGCAGTCAATGGTGATAGATGAAGGGTGTAGATGGTGAGTACCCTGATCAAGAGCATTGCGAACACTTCGTAGGAGTCCTTTCCATGGTCAAACCTCCGTCGTCAGGAGATGCGGCGGAGGAGCACAAAACAGGATAGCTGGGGCAACGGCAGAGCTAGGGAAACGTGGACTGCTAGGAGATCTAAGTACGATTAGATTGAAAAAAGACCTAGGACGTTTGAAGAAAAAAAGATTGAATGATAGCTACCATATGATTTAAACTTTCCAGGATTAAACGTGGAGGCTCATGTGGACCCATCATATCAGCGTCTTCTACTTTTGCATCTTATAAACATGAAATGTATGCGTCGTTCACTCGCAAAAAAAAGGTCTCCGTGATTTTTTTCTTGTGTAATTATAAGGATTAATCTAAACCGTAATAATTTGGCCCCACATAGATGAACGGCCGGTAATTTCTAATTATTATGGTAATTTCTGGAGAGTCTATAATTAGTATAAGTATATATTATTTAGCCTCCTCGCAATTATAGCTCCCATGTTGAAACTTCTATCACCCGTTATTGCGTTCTTAAGAATACTAAGGTCAGGTGCACGAAGGTGACAATGCTCGTGCTTGCTGTTAGTGCATCTACCTTTGAAAAGGGAAAAATAAAGTAAGGCAGGAAAATGAATGCTCCCCATGGTAGCCTGCGTAATATCTCTAGTTTCTCCAACAGTTATACTAGAAATAAAATTTCTAACCAAATATTTAGGAGGGTCATTGGGACTACCCCAATCAGGTATCTTGCAAATTCTATTAAAGTCTTCTAAATCCATGGTATACAATTTGTCATAAAGATCAAACAGTATGGATGTGTCACGGCCAAATGAAAATTTGAATCTACGAACAAAAGAGGCAGTGAGTGTAGTATACTGTTCACATTTGTTGGAGATGAATTCTTCGAGCCCGGCGTTGTGAACAAATGTATCAAACTCGTCCTTGAAACCTGCATCAATCATGAATTCATCGGAAGGCCATTCACATGGTTGCACCTGTGCGTTCCTCGTCTGATAAGGATCGGGCTCCCGAATCCGAGACGGGGACCCCTTTTGCTTGAGGAACCACCATGACAGTTTTTCCTGAACATCTTGCTTTTCTGAAATTTTTAGTGACTCAAAAGAAAAGTGAACAAGGCTCAACAAAACTCATAGTAACTACTCCTACAAGTGCCTAGAGGGCATATCATGCATCAAAACTACTTGGGACCAACTAAAATTAACATGCAAAGCTCAAGAACAGGGTCACCAAGGCAGCAAAAATATGCAAGGAATAAAGCACTAGAACAAAAACTAATTGGATCAATGGAGGAGTAACATACCAAGGAACAATTCCCCAAAACAGTTTGGTGAATGGGGCTTTGCACAAGGAGATCGAAAAATGCAGCACAAAGAGCAAGAACACGGGTTTGAGCTATGGAATGATTTTTTCTGGAGGTAGACGAAGGAGATGGGAGCTGGAATAAGTGGAGGGGGCCCACGTGGGACCCACAAGCCTGCCAGTCACCCAGGGGGGTGGCCGCGCCTCCTCGGCTTGTGGCCCATTGGTGCATCCCCTTACTAGCTTTCTATCTCAGAAATTTTCAAATATTCCAGAAAAAATCATACTTGAATTTCAGGGCATTTGGAGAACTTTTATTTTCGGGTCACTTTTCTATTGAACGGAAAACGCGGAAAACAGGAAAATAAAGCTAAATTTATCTTTTTTATTCTAAACAACAGAAAGTAAAAGTTGGGAACAGAAGGTTGTGACTCCTAGATTCATCCATCTCATGGTCATCAAAAGAAATCCGTCAATGAGGTTGATCAAGTCTCCTTGACAAAGTTTTTTCGAATCACATAAAACCGGAGAATTTTTGAATAATCACTAGGTTACCTCAACGGGGATGTGCATATCCCCAACAAGTAAATCATACTTCATCTTGACAGTAGGTATAGGGCATTCAAAGCATCCAATAATAATCAATGAAGCTTTTTCAATAGCATTGATGCAATGAACTCAATATTGTTTCTTCGGAAAGTGCAACGTGTGCTCATTACCATTAAAATGGAAAGTGACATTGCCTTTGTTGCAATCAATAACAGCCCCTGCAGTGTTTAAAAAGGGTCTTCCAAGGATGACCGCCATGACATCATCCTCGGGAATATCCAGAATAACAAAGTCCATTAAGATAGTAACGTTCGCAACCACAACAGGCACATCCTCGCAAATGCCGATAGGAAAAGCAGTTGATTTGTGGGCCATTTGCAAAGACATTTTAGTAGGTGTCAACTTATCCAATTCAAGTCTACGATATAAGGAGAGAGGCATAACACTAACACCAGCTCCAAGATCGCATAAAGTAGTTCTAACATAATTTCCTTTAATGGAGCAAGGTATAGTGGGCACTCCGGGATCAGCTAGTTTCTTAGGAGTCCCACCCTTGAAAGTGTAATTAGCAAGCATGGTGGAAATCTCAACCTCAGGTATCTTCCTTTTATTAGTCACAATATCTTTCATGTACTTAGCATAAGGAGACATTTTAAGCATATCAGTCAAACACATTTGCAAAAAGACAGGTCTAATCATTTCAAAAAAGCCCTCAAAATCCTCATCATCCTTTTTCTTGGATGGTTTGGGAGGAAATTGCATGGGTTTCTGAACACATGGTTCTCTTTCTTTACCATGCTTCCTAGCAATAAAATCGTTCTTATCATATCTCTTGTTCTTAGGTTGTAGGTTATCAAGATCAACAACAGGTTCAATCTCCACATCCTTATCATTACTAGGTTGAGCATCAACATGAACACCATTATCAATATTATCACTAGGCTCATGTTCATCACCAGATTGTGTTTCGGCATCAGAAATAGAGACATCATTTGGATTATCGGGTGTAACAGTAGGAGGTTTGCTAGCATGCAAGTTCCTATGATCTTTCTTTTTCTTCCTAATACCAGTATGACTAGGGGCATCAGTGTTAACTCCTTGAGAATCTTGCTCAATTCTCTTAGGATGGCCCTCAGGATACAAAGGTTCCTGAGTCATTCTACCACCTCCAGTGACAACTCTAACAAAATTGTCATTCAACTCATTAAGCAAGTCATTCTGAGCCTTAAGTACTTGTTCTACTTGAGTAGTGACCATAGAAGCATGTTTACCCAAAAGCTTAAGATCATTGACATTTCTATCCACACAAGCACTTATATGAGTAATCGTACGAGCATTTTGTCTCAATTGTCTACTAACATAATCATTGAAACTTTGTTGTTTGGCAACGAAGTTATCAAATTCATCTAAGCATAAGCTAGCAGGTTTATCATAAGGAATATCACTCTCATTGAATCTATGAAGAGAATTTACCTCTACTACCTGTGTCAGGTTATCAAGACCATGTATTTCTTCAATACGTGGTAGATTCTTAACATCTTCAGATTTAATACCTTTCTCTTGCATGGATTTCTTGGCTTCTTGCATATCTTCAGGACCGAGGAATAGAATACCTCTTTTCTTCGGAGTTGGCTTCAGAGGTGGTTCGGCAATAGTCCAAGCATTATCATTGCTCAAGATATTATTCAATAGAATTTCAGCTTGTTCCACAGTTCTTTCCCTGAAAACACAACCAACACAACTATCTAGGTGATCCCTAGAAGCATCAGTTAGTCCATTATAAAAGATATCAAGTATTTCATTTTCTCGAGAGGGTGATTAGGCAAAGCATTCAGTAACTGGACAAGCCTCCCCCAAGCTTGTGGGAGACTCTCTTCTTCAACTTGCACAAAGTTATATATATCCTGCAAGGCAGCTTGTTTCTTATGGGCAGAAAAATATTTCTCAGAGAAGTAGTAAATCACATCCTGGGGACTACGCACACAACCAGGAGCAAGAGAAGTAAACCAAGTTTTAGTATCATCCTTTAGTGAGAAAGGAAACAACTTAAGGATATAGTAATGGCGAATTTTTCCTCATTCGTGAATAGGGTGGCTATATCATTCAGTTTAGTAAGATGTGTTACAACCGTTTCAGATTCATAACCATGAAAAGGATCAGATTCAACCAAAGTGATTAACTCAAGATCGACACAGAATTCATAATCCTTATCAGTAACAAAGATGGGTGAAGTAACAAACTTAGGATCGTATTTCATTCTAGCATTCAGAGATTTTTCTTTCCATCTGCGTAATAAATTCTCAAGATCATAGCTATCCTTACAAGCAAGAAAGTCTTCAGCTAGCTTTCCCTCCATAACATAACCCTTAGGTATATCAGGCAATTCATATCTAGGAGAGCTAGGTCTAACAGGTGAAACAAAAGGTTCCACTTCAATAATTTCATCAGTTTCAGAAGTATCATCACATTCAACAGTAACTCTAGCAATTTGTGCATCAAGAAATTCACCTATTGGCATAACATTATCAAGCAAAGCATCATCATAAGAATCATGGATAGCAGAAGAATCATCATCAAGCACAGGCGACATATCAGAATTACCAATAGGTGGTGGTGTCGCAAATTTACTCATAACTGAAGGTGAATCAAGTGCAGAGCTAGATGGCAATTCCTTACTTGTCCTCGTAGTTGAGGGCAAGACTTTAGTTTTTGGATCTCTCAGATTCCTCATAGTGATCAACAGACGTAAATCCCAAGTGACTCAGAGAATAGAGCTATGCTCCCCGGCAACGGCGCCAGAAAAAGGTCTTGATAACCCACAAGTATAGGGGATCGCAATAGTTTTCGAGGGTAGAGTATTCAACCCAAATTTATTGATTCGACATAAGGGGAGCCAAAGAATATTCTTGAGTATTAGAAGTTGAGTTGTCAATTCAACCACACCTGAAATACTTAGTATCTGCAGCAAAGTTTTAGTAGCAAAGTAGTGTGATAGTAACGTTAACAGTGGTAACAGTAGCAGTAGTGACAGCAGCAGCGGTAAAGTAACTTAGCAAGGACCAGTATAGGAAAAGCTCATATGCATTGGATCGGTGATGGATAATTATGTTGGATGACATTCATCATATAACAGTTATAACATAGGGTGATATGTAACTAGCTCCAGTTCGTCAATGTAATGTGGGCATGTATTCCGTATTTAGTCATACGTGCCTAAGGAAAAGAACTTGCATGACATCTTTTGTCCACCCCTCCCGTGGCAGCGGGGTCCTAATGGAAACTAAGGGATATTAAGGTCTCCTTTTAATAGAGAACCGGAACAAAGCATTAGCACATAGTGAATACATGAACTGCTCATAGTATGGTCATCTCCGGGAGTGGTTCCGGTTATTGTCACTCCGGGGTTGCCGGGTCATAACACATAGTAGGTGACTACAACTTGCAAGATAGGATCAAGAACACACATATATTGATGAAAACATAATAGGGTCAGATCTGAAATCGTGGCACTCGAGCCCTAGTGACAAGCATTAAGCATAGCAAAGTAGTAGCAACATCAATCTTAGAACATAGTGGATACTCGGGATCAAACCCCATCAAAACTAACTCGATTACATGATAGATCTCATCCAACCCATCACCATCCAGCAAGCCTACAATGAGATTACTCACGAACGATGAAGAGCATCATGGAATTGGCAATGAAGGATGGTTGGTGATGACGACGGTGTCGATTTCCCCTCTCCGGAGCCTAGAACGGACTCCAGATCTGCCCTCCCGAGGAAGAACAGGTGGTGGCAGCGGCTCCGTATCGTGAAACGCGATGAACTCTTCTCTCTTAATTTTTCCTGGGCAAGAGAGACTTTATAGAGTTGAAGTTGGAGGCTGCGGAGCTACGTGTGCTCCACAAGCCTACTAGGCGCACCCTAGGGGGGGGGGCGCCTCCTGGTCTTGTGGGGTCCTGGCTCCGTGTCTCTGGGTAATTCTTGTGCCAGTATTTTTTATATATTCCACAAAAAATCCTCGGAAGTTTCCAGGTCATTCCGAGAACTTTTATTTGTGCACAAAAACAACACCATGGCAATTCTGCTGAAAATAGCTTTAGTCCGGGTTAGTTCCATTCAAATCACGCAAATTAGAGTCCAAAACAAGGGCAAAAGATTTTGGAAAAGTAGATAGATGGAGACATATCATCTACCGCTATCATTTTGGGGATATGCATTGGAGACTAGCACATTCACTTTAAATAGGGCACCGTCTAAGTCCGTTGAGACGACACCGTATGAATTACGGTTTGGGAAGAAACCTAAGCTGTCGTTTCTGAAAGTTTGGGGATGCGATGCTTATGTCAAGAAACTTCAACTAGAAAAGCTCGAACCCAAATCGGAAAAGTGCGTCTTCATAGGATACCCTAAGGAAACTATTGGGTATACCTTCTATCTCAGATCCGAAGGCAACATCTTTGTTGCCAAGAATGGATCCTTTCTAGAGAAAGAGTTTCTCTCGAAAGAAGCGAGTGGGAGGAAAGTAGAACTTGATGAGGTATTGGTACCCCCTCTCGAACCGGAGAGTAGCGCAACAGAGGAAAATGTTCCTGGGGTGCGTGCACCGGCTAGAGAGGAAGTTAATGATGATGATCTTGAAACTTCGGATCAAGTTGCTATTGAACTCTTTAGGTCCATGAGGACACGTTCCGCACCAGAGTGGTACGGTAACCCTGTCATGGAAATCATGTTGTTAGACAACAGTAAACCTTCAAACTATGAAGAAGCGATGGTGGGCCTGGATTCCAAAAAATGGCTTGAAGCCATGAAATCCGAGATAGGATCCATGTATGAGAACAAAGTATGGTCTTCGGTGGACTTGCCCGATGATCGGCGAGCCATAGAAAATAAATGGATCTTTAAGAAGAAGACTGACATGGATGGTAATGTGACCATCTATAAGGCTCGACTTGTCGCTAAGGCTTATCGACAAGTTCAAGTAGTTGACTACGATGAGACTTTCTCACCCGTATCAATGCTGAAGTCCATCCGAATCATGTTACTAGTTGCCGCATTTTATGATTATGAGATTTGGGAAATGGATGTCAAAATGGCATTCCTAAACGGCTTCCTAGACAGCGGTCAAGAATATTCTTAAGTACGTGAAAAGGACTAAAGATATGTTTCTCATTTATTGAGGTGCCGAAGAGCTCGTCGTAAAGGGTTACGTCGATGCTAGCTTCGACGCAGATCCGGATGACTCCAAGTCACTAACTGGATACGTGTATATTTTGAATGGTGGGGCAGTCAGCTGGTGCAGTTGCAAGCAAAGCATCGTGGCGGCATCTACATGTGAAGCAGAGTACATAGCTGCTTCGGAAGCAACGCAGGAAGGAGTTTGGATGAAGGAGTTCATTACTGACCTAGGAGTGATTCCTAGTGCATCGGGCTCGATGACTCTCTTATGTGACAACGCTGGATCTATTGCCATTGCCAAGGAGCCTAGGTTTCACAAGAAGACCAAGCACATCAAGCACCGCTTCAACTCCATTCGTGGATACATTCATGATGGAGATATTGATGTAGATATGGACCAAGAACATCAAGTGCCGCTTCATATCCGTTCCTGGATCCAAATTAGGTAACATAGCTAGTTACTCATACTATGAGTAACATCACATATACTAGACTGGAGGAGAAAACGATCTAGATGAAGTAGAGGAAGCACGTGGCAATTAGGGTTAGGGCTGCCTATAATTACTCTAGTATATATAGGAGGGAGGGAGGGGAGGAGGCAGCCTCAAACCCTCAAGGTTTGGCCGAAGTTGGAGGTGGAGGATGTGACGCCCTCGATTTAATCGTACGCTAATCATACCCGCAAATGCGTACGACCAAACCCAAGGACTCACGGGAAGATATCACAAACAACTCTAGACACAAATAAAATAACATCAGCTTCATATTACAAGCCAGGGGCCTCGAGGGCTAGAATACGAAAGCTCGATAAACACACGAGTCAGCGGAAGCAACAAATATCTGAGTACAGACATAAAACAACATGGGGTGCCTTAGATAAGGCTGGCACAAAAGATACAACGATCGAACGAGGCGAGGCCTCCTTCCTGGGAACCTCCTAACTACTCCTGATCATCAGCGGCCTCCACGTAGTAGTAGGCACCGTCCGGGTTGCAGTCGTCGGTGGCGGGGACCTCCATCTCCTGGGCTCCATCATCTGGTCGCAGCAAACGGATCAAGGGGACAAGGGGGGAGCAAAGCAGCGGTGAGTACTGATCCAAAGTACTCACAAGTCTTACATCAGAACTATTCTAATTATGCATCAGTATCAAAGAAGGGGGTTATATGTGGACTGACTGCAGCAATGCGAGAATAGAGAGAGAAGGCCTAGTCCTATCGAAGACTAGCATCTTCAGGGTCTTGCAGCAACAGACGAGAGTAGAACAGGCGTAACGCATTAATAGTCATATTGTTACAACAATATTAAAGTGAGGTCGCGCCTAAAGATCCTCCCTCGACTCCCTGCGAGGAAGCAATCCCGAGGCAAACTAATTCCAGTTAAGTAACAATTGTAGTTGTAAAAGATCAGGGCACAACTCCAAGTCGTCCTGTAACCGTGGACACGGCTACCCGAATAGTTAATTTTCATCCCTGCAGGGGTGCACCACATGTCCCGTCACGCTCGATAACACTCTGGCCGAACATACTTTTCTGGGTCCTGCCCGACCTCGGAATATCGATGCGTCGCAGCCCCACCTAAGACTAATCAGAGAGGCCAGCCCGCCGGTCTAACTCCTAAGCACAAAGGGTTCGTGGGCCCAGTTCCCCTTCACGCTCCTGCACGTGGCGTGGGCGGCCGACGTCAGTCCTAGCATCCCTTAATCACAAGCGCGATGCATCTCGGGACCACTCGGGCGCGCGCCGCTACATTGCTGGCATCTGAAAAGCTTTGGCTGATACCGCGACGCCGAGTACCCATAATTCTCCCCGCGTAGCCGGTTAGTGCGAAAAGGTCTCCGACCAACCCAGATCAAATACCCAAATCCATTAGCATTTTAATTAGGCCATCAACACATTCTCACGGGAATCCACCCGTCTTACAACTAATCACCAATGATCCCAGTAACATGGTCGAGTAAACTGTGTGGTTGTAACATCGGGGGGGAATCCGAGGTATCACCCTCGTTGGATTCCGAATGATGTACCCGTCAAGGCGGGCTTAGAGGAATCACCCTCAGGGGTCCCACACTCGCGGGGTGGCACGACAGAGGCGTCATCGGGAATGGTGAAAAAGGAATCACCCTCGATAACCACGACCGACTAGCTATACTACAGAGATATCATCAGGAGTACTTAGCGAGGTGTCACCCTCGGTACCCGATAGTATCTTTGTAGCGTCGTACAACGAAGGGGGTGAATGTGCGGTGTCGGGTCTGGCTCGTCGATCAAAGATCGAGATTTGAAAACAAGCGGGGCAACTGAGCTACGGGGTCAGAGGGGATGACTGCTCCACCTATACTAAGCAGATTAAAGGTACAAGACTGAAAGTAGCAGTTCATCAAAAATAGGCTATGCATCAGATATAGGAGCTAACTACAACAGTAGCAAAATACTAATGCAAGCAGTAGGAAGAAAGACATAGGCGATATAGGAATGATCAAGGGGTGGGGTTTGCTTGCTTTGCTGCTCTGTGGCAAAGGACTGATCGGCAGGGTCGTAGATGTACCCGGCAGCAGCGTCAGTCTCGAGGTCTACCGGTAAGAAGAGGGGGAAGAAACAATAAATAATAGCACCGATGCAACACAAAGCATGACATGGCAAGATGCACGCTAGACATGAGCTAACGCAGCAACATCCGTCAAAGACGGGTCGGAAGAATATCTGATGATATTTTCCGGGACTCGGGCTACTACGGGTTATACAGGAAACGATGGAAAAGTTCCATGTTTGCTATGCTAGGGACGCGGGACAGACGAATGGATCGTGTATCTGGGTTCGTCTCGATCTGCTGATCAACTTTCATGTTGAAAATAATTTGATCTGACTTACGGATTATTTTATATTTATTTTCAAAGTTTTATTAATTATTTAGGAATTAAAAACAGATTTAGCTATTTTAATAAAATCCTATTATGACATCATCGCGATGTCATGCTGACATCAGCAGTTGACTGGTCAACTGACCAGCGGGTCCCGAACGTCATAGGCACAAGTTTTAATTAAGATTAAATATTAATTAATCAGATTAATTTAGTGGGGGACCCACGTGACATACTCTCATTAGGTTAATTAATTATTTTAATTAACAGATTAACTTATATATTTATTTAACTAATTAATTAACTCATTAATTAATTATTATATCTATTTATTTATTTAATAAAAACATTATTTTTATTTTTATTTTAACTATCGCGTGGGGCCTCCCTGTCATAGACAGCGGGTGTGTTGGCCCCACCGGTAAGTGACCTAAGGCTATTTTCTCATTTTTTTACAGATACATAACCGTGCAAATATCGTATTCCTCCAAATATCCGCATACGCAAATACATACAACGCATCTCATACATACATACGCAATACATATATTTGTTTTTCTTTTAACTCAACACACTCTCATCTCTCTATGTCAACAGACAACAGAGAACACAACTCTCTGCTAACTCAACATAGAAGAACCAAATGTTCAAACCTTCCTACCAGAGTCTACCATCGACGGATCGGGGTCCTGTTTGCCGGAACGGAACCGGGACGAAAAACGAAAGGAGAGGGTGGGATGAGCCCGTAAAGGGGCTCACCGGCGTTGCTGGGGAACGGGGCGGCGAGGCTCGGGGTCGGCCGTTGTGGAGGATGACGAGGAGGCCGATGGTGCGGTGCCGTCAAGGAGGAGCCCGAGGTGGCGGCGATCGTCGGTGGTGCTGGGGTCGCGGTGGACCGGAGGAGGACCGACGGGGAGGGGCCCGATGACGGGGCCGCCGTGGTCGGTGAGGACACGGCTGATGCGCCAACGAGGAGGGGCAGCCACCGTAGAGGTGAGGGTCGCCGAAGATGGACCTCCCGGAAGGGGCCAGCCGACGAGATGGGGAGGGCCTCAGCCGCCGGATCTGGAGGGGCGGTGAGCTCCGGCTGGTGGGGAAGCAAGGAACCGGCGGGGAGGACGGTGCAGGGCAGGCCGATGAGGCTCCTGGAGGGTGGGGCTCGAGTGGAGGCGTTGTCGTGGGGGAGGGGCTCGGTTCCGACGGGAGGAGCGCAGGGAAGGGGGGTCGAGCTCGGTCAGGATCTGGGAGGGAGAGAACGATAGGAGGAGGTGGGATCGTGGGGGGCGACGGGGGTCTGTGCGTGGGGGGGGGGGTGGAATGAGAGGGAGGGAGCCTCTCGGTGGGGAGGGGTAGGTGGGACGGGAGGTGTCGGTGGGGGGGTTGGCGGCGGCCAGGGGGCTGACGAGGGAGGGAGCGTGGGCGGCTAGGGTTAGCTGCGGGTGGGCCGGTGGGGGCGGTTGGGGCTTGGCCAGTTGGGCCACTTGGCCCAGCTCGGCCAAGGGTGGGGGGGGTGTTTTGCCTTTATTTTTCTTTTTCTTTATTTGTATTTCATTTTCAGTTTTATTTTACCCTTTTTTTTTATTTATTTATACAAATTTATTTATTTTCTGCATTCTAATTTAGAAAACATATTAACCACTATTATGTGCTATAACTCAAACATTTTTATTTTTCTTACATCTGAAAATTTAATTCGTTTGTCTTTAAAATAAAAATGATAACTGTTTTGACTTTTATTTAGTGACAACCTAGCTCAGTTAAATATGATGACCTAGCATCATTAGGGTGCGGTTACTGTAGCTTAATTACCGGGGTGTCACAAGTCTCCCCTACTAACAAGAATTCTCGTCCTGAGAATTAAGAGGTAGAAGTAAAGAGCTCGGGGTATTCATCACGAAGATGATCCTCGCGTTCCCAAGTGGCCTCTTCTTCGGAATGATTCGACCACTGGACTTTAAGGAAGTGGTGACCTTGCGGCGAGTCTTACGTTCGGCTTGGTCGAGAATGCGGACCGGATGCTATTTATAAGAGAGGTCTTGTTGCAGCTCAAGCATACCATGATCCGCTGCTCGGATAGGATCCTTGAAGCAGCGACGGAGTTGAGAAGCATGGAAGGCATCGTGAACCTGAGAAAGGTTCGCCGGCAGTTCCAAATTGATAAGCCATTTTTTTCGCCTTTCGAAAACAATGAAAGGACCAATATAGCGAGAAGCTAACTTGCTCTTGATCTTAAAACAATGTGCACCTCTCATTGGTGTGACGTGAAGATCAACCTTTACGCGAGGTTGATATACCATATCTTGATGATGACGGTCATACCGACTCATCTGACGAGAGTGAGCAACCTTCAGATTGTCATGAAAAATGTGGACTTGATCTTTAGTATGTTGGATAATATCCGGACCGAAGAGTGATCGGTACATTGAACGGTGGCTCGAGAATTTCATACGAAGCCAAGTGTAAAGGATACTTTGGAGTCAAAGATGTACAGGAGAGTCAGGTTTCAATCCTGTGGAACTTTGGGTTATGGGTCCACCATGTGGGCCGAGAGTAGACAGAGGGGTGACATATTAAATGGTCTTGGTAACAAGACATGTCAGAGGATAACCTGTCAGTTATATTAGCAACATCGTCGATACCAAGGGCGGGGAACGAATAGAACCATTTTCCTGCTCGTTGAAACGAGGCAGGCCAATAGGCAAGGTTCTGTCCACCGGCGGCTACCGAAATGTTATCCACAATAGTAACATGGTCTTACTGACAGAGTTGTACACCAAGAATTTTACCTAAGCAGGGAATTAACACTGCTTAGATAAGTTATGCCACAATAAAAATCAAACAGACCAATGGGAAGGGAAAATGTGTTCACACACACAAGTATTAGAGTATACCATTCCCGAGGAAATCCTAGAGTATGGTATAAATGATAGGTCATCCAGTACATAACCATCTTGGTAAAGAGACAAGAAGAATCATCATGTTTATCCATACCATGTGGTTTGGATAATTGATCAGGAACAATTTAGCATCGCACTTCCAATTGTTCCTGTTGAATTTAGAGTACCACATCCGTGCTTTGGGGTAGCATCGACATGGTCATCAGATAAAGGTTGGACTTATGGATATACAAAGAGGAACCAGGAGGGACAACTTACAAAGCTAAGTCATACAATTCCTCATGGTAGAATGGCGAACCTTACATATGGAAGGATTTATAACAATAGGTCCTCCGACCCAGTGTGCCAGACAAGACATCACTGTACCTGTTTTCCTAAAGACCAAAGTTATAATTATTGGGAAATGTTCCAACCATCATATCTGCCAGAGAATTAGATCGGATTGGTGCCGGGACACCTCACACTCAAGATGACTGAGAAGAAAAATGAAGACGCAAGATTCTCATGATATGAACTACACAAGCAATTCTTGAATCAAGAGTTTGATTTAATACATATGAACACAATGTCAAGACATTCGTGCCCACATAGAATTTGTACGTCAAAATGCAACTGGGTTCTCATTTGGACACCATCATCGAGGATAACAAGGCTCCATGTGTAAGTATGGATTAGCTCATATGAAAGAACTCCTTTTCCTTGATCAAATCAGTCAGTAGCTTGACGTGCTAAGAGAAATTATATGGAGTGAGGATAGCAAATCATCAAAACATATAACACTTCGCACATGCGTGAATGATTTGGTATTTCACGAGAGGAAGCGAAACAAAACTTTCCATATTCACGGAGGAAAGAGTGCACGTGAACTTTGGGAAATACACTCCTACTATCCACATATTCTTCATGAGCTAGGCACAAGGATAATGATTTCAAGAGCTTCGTCGTGGTACATAGAGAAGTTGAGGGTGTGGCTGATAGGCTCAACAGCAATCCCTCAAGGTTTTACCAGTGTTGAACTTCCAAAATTTATAATATTAAGGAGATAGCATTTGTCAAATCAAATGGTATAATGTCGTATGCTCGAGGGAACAACAACAATTAAACATTGGTCGAAGGGTGCACTCGGAAATACGGGTTGAGTAGCACAACCAATGCTAAAATGATGAGTCAACACCCAACACACCAAGAAGGAAACAATCAGTTGTTAACCTCAAGGGGATAGGGTTGACAGAAGTATGGGAATCACACATCAGAGTTCATTTGTCGGTATACCGGTTAGAAACAACACGGGACCAAGAAATGAATGGTGACGGCGAGAAATATTACTATATCAAGAATTCTTAAGAGGCATGCAATCCTCACGACATTCTTGACATAAAAGATAGTAATACTTCAAGGCAGAGGATAACATAAGCTGAAAAGCAAGGAACTTAAGTGACAACACCAAACACGAACATGTTTGTGTTGGCGGGGAGGCAAAAAGGTTGTTGATGAAAACACAAATCATCAAGGGGCAAGGATGGCATTTCTCATCATGCATTCGATCGATACCCTGCAAGAGCTCGGCATGCTGACGATGACCACGGCACAATTGTCGAGAACGTCACGAAGATGTAATCGATCAGCGGCGACATCAAGCAAGGGAATGGTGAAGCTACAGGTTGCCGGAAACACAGATAAGACTACTAGCTTAGAATTGAGATTGCCTTTCAAGACAACCAACATGATGTGGAAAGCTCGATGCAACCTTATCCACAGTTGGAATCGTGTTCCAGGGATGAAGGGTATAGATAGCATGGTCGAGCTCCAACATGAGGATGATGATGTAGCTTAACAACTTGGAATGACAGGATCGAGTACAAACTCGTAAACAAGGAAGATTACTAAAAATTGTTGAATCACAATGCGTACTCGATTCAGTTATCGATGTACTCGCGTGTCCAACAATTCAAAGTACGAGGAAAAACTGGAATAAATGAAGATATCATAGTTGATGAGGAGCTCACATGATGTTATATTGCTCCGCGATATCCTCGAGCTACAAGGAATAATACTCGGAGGTAGATCAACTTTAAGGTTTGGACCGATGTATCGACCTGAAGAAGACAAGTACTTTAACTCGTCTGAGAATTGAAATTAAGGTAGGACAACATGGTCGGAACCACGATTACAAAGGACAAGATCACCGATACCAGATTAAACCACATAATGAATTGATTATTTATACGAGAAGTTTCTATGATAGGATCAACGTCGTTTCCATGGGCATGAACACAAAGTTCAAGGTCGACTCCCACTTCATCAATGCATCACCTGCCATTTATTCCTCGCCTTGGATCAAGTTGTAGCTTGAAAGATCATTTGGCAAAATACCAGAAGAGCAAGACTTGTGAAAACTCTTTAGGTCATACTGATTAAGGAAGGCACATGTTCAACCCATCGGGCATCTTAGGAACATATACCACAAACTTCAAGAGTAATTAGCACATGCTTGAAGGGCATGGATGACAAATCGTATGGTACAACTTATCAAAGGGAGAAGACACAATTTACCAATGGCATCATGTGTCAGGGGAAGCAATCACAAGAATTTTCTAAAGCAAAGGATGTCGTCGGTTAACAACACAGAATGAGTATGGCAGTACACAAAATATCTGATGTCAGTATCGGTGCTCAATCCGAGGGGGTAAAACGCAAGGCATTGGATTATAGAACATCTGAAAAATATCAATACTTAACTACCAAAGGAATTAGGATTTCCAGATTGGTGTAACATAAATAGATGCTGTGGTCAAATACCAGTAGGTTGAATGGACTTAGATGGACAGCCAACCAAAGTTGATTTGTCGAGAACCCGCTCCGTCTGGAAGGACGTCTGAGCCGGAAGATAATTCATGAGTATCATCAGATGATTGTGTGCATTCACCCAAATGTAGAATCAATAGATCACAGGAAAATTCACCAAGGAATTTTAATGAATGCGGCTATTCATATGGATTTAACAATAATGTAAGCAGGTGAGAAGGTCATGAACATTAGGCTACGGAGGTTTTCTGAAGAACGAATAGTAAGTCAAAGAACTTTCGAAACCCATGAAAACTGATGATGGACGAATCCCCGATAAGATAATTCGTTGCATCTCGTAAAACAAGAGCAATTGGAGAAGGAACTATGAACGACATTTGTATGTAGTCATCCGTAGTGGCTGACGAAGGAAGGGAAAATTGCAGAAGCAATGAGAACAACAACTCAAGAGAGCATCGAAGAGTAACTGCAGTTCTTCTGAGGGATAAAGCCATCGTGTGGAATACGGGGCTCTCCGGGAGGAAGTATTTACGAGAACCTAATGTTAGAGTTAGCAAAATCTTTGTCCCGACAGAGAAGAGAAAGTAGAGCCCAGAGTATAGGAAAGGAGTAAAAGATACTAATACCACCGAATTGAAAGGTGGGCCCGTAAGCCACAACATCAGTGTTAGTAAAGTTTTTCAAACACTAGACTCAACTTCGGCCAAGGAGTTGGAAAGGGGGCTACCTACAGGCAGTTGGCTCTGATACCAACTTGTGACGCCCTCGATTTAATCGTACGCTAATCATACCCGCAAATGCGTACGACCAAACCCAAGGACTCACGGGAAGATATCACAACACAACTCTAGACACAAATAAAATAACATCAGCTTCATATTACAAGCCAGGGGCCTCGAGGGCTAGAATACGAAAGCTCGATAAACACACGAGTCAGCGGAAGCAACAAATATCTGAGTACAGACATAAAACAACATGGGGTGCCTTAGAGAAGGCTAGCACAAAAGATACAACGATCGAACGAGGCGAGGCCTCCTGCCTGGGAACCTCCTAACTACTCGTGATCATCAGCGGCCTCCACGTAGTAGTAGGCACCGTCCGGGTTGCAGTCATCGGTGGCGGGGACCTCCATCTCCTGGGCTCCATCATCTTGTCGCAGCAAACGGATCAAGGGGACAAGGGGGGAGCAAAGCAGCGGTGAGTACTCATCCAAAGTACTCGCAAGTCTTACATCAGAACTATTCTAATTATGCATCAGTATCAAAGAAGGGGGTTATATGTGGACTGACTGCAGCAATGCGAGAATAGAGAGAGAAGGCCTAGTCCTATCGAAGACTAGCATCTTCAGGGTCTTGCAGCAACAGACGAGAGTAGAACATGGGTAACGCATTAATAGTCATATTGTTACAACAATATTAAAGTGAGGTCGCGCCTCAAGATCCTCCCTCGACTCCCTGCGAGGAAGCAATCCCGAGGCAAACTAATTCCAGTTAAGTAACAATTGTAGTTGTAAAAGATCAGGGCACAACTCCAAGTCGTCCTGTAACCGTGGACACGGCTATCCGAATAGTTAATTTTCATCCCTGCAGGGGTGCACCACATGTCCCGTCACGCTCGATAACACTCTGGCCGGACATACTTTTCTGGGTCCTGCCCGGCCTCGGAATATCGACACGTCGCAGCCCCACCTAAGACTAATCAGAGAGGCCAGCCCGCCGGTCTAACTCCTAAGCAGAAAGGGTTCATGGGCCCAGTTCCCCTTCACGCTCCTGCATGTGGCGTGGGCGGCCGACGTCAGTCCTAGCATCCCTTAATCACAAGCGCGATGCATCTCGGGACCACTCGGGCGCGCGCCGCTACATTGCTGGCGTCTGAAAAGCTTCGGCTGATACCGCGACGCCGAGTACTCATAATTCTTCCCGCGTAGCCGGTTAGTGCGAAAAGGTCTCCGACCAACCCAGATCAAATACCCAAATCCATTAGCATTTTAATTAGGCCATCAACACAGTCTCACGGGAATCCACCCGTCTTACAACTAATCACCAATGATCCCAGTAACATGGTCGAGTAAACTGTATGGTTGTAACATCGGGGGGGAATCCGAGGTATCACCCTCGTTGGATTCCGAACGATGTAACCGTCAAGGTGGGCTTAGAGTAATCACCCTCGGGGGTCCCACAATCGCGGGGTGGCACGACAGAGGCGTCATCGGGAATGGTGAAAGAGGAATCACCCTCGATAACCACGACCGACTAGCTATACTATAGAGATATCATCAGGAGTACTTAGCGAGGTTTCACCCTCGGTACCCGATAGTATCTCTGTAGCGTCGTACAACGAAGGGGGTGAATGTGCGGTGTCGGGTCTGGCTCGTCGATCAAAGATCGAGATTTGAAAACAAGCGGGGCAACTGAGCTACGGGGTCAGAGGGGATGACTGCTCCACCTATACTAAGCAGATTAAAGGTACAGGACTGAAAGTAGCAGTTCATCAAAAATAGGCTATGCATCAGATATAGGAGCTAACTACAACAGTAGCAAAATACTAATGCAAGCAGTAGGAAGAAAGACATAGGCGATATAGTAATGATCAAGGGGGGGGGTTTGCTTGCCTTGCTGCTCTGCGGCAAAGGACTGATCGGCAGGGTCGTAGATGTACCCGGCAGCAGCGTCAGTCTCGAGGTCTACCGGTAAGAAGAGGGGGAAGAAACAAGAAATAATAGCACCGATGCAACACAAAGCATGACATGGCAAGATGCAGGCTAGACATGAGCTAACGCAGCAACATCCGTCAAAGACGGGTCGGAAGAATATCTGATGATATTTTCCGGGTCTGAGGCTACTACCGGTTATACTGGAAACGATGGAAAAGTTCCATGTTTGCTATGCTAGGGACGCGTGACAGACGAATGAATTGTGTATCCGGGTTCGTCTCGATCTGCTGATTCAACTTTCATGTTGAAAATAATTTGATCTGACTTACGGATTATTTTATATTAATTTTCAAAGTTTTATTAATTATTTAGGAATTAAAAACAGATTTAGCTATTTTAATAAAATCCTATTCTGACATCATCGCGATGTCATGCTGACATCAGCAGTTGACTGGTCAACTGACCAGCGGGTCCCGGACGTCATAGGCACAAGTTTTAATTAAGATTAAATATTAATTAATCAGATTAATTTAGTGGGGGACCCACGTGACATACTCTCATTAGGTTAATTAATTATTTTAATTAACAGATTAACTTATATATTTATTTAACTAATTAATTAACTCATTAATTAATTATTATATCTATTTATTTATTTATTGATTTAATAAAAACATTATTTTTATTTTTATTTTAACTATCGCGTGGGGCCTCCCTGTCATAGACAGCGGGTGCGTTGGCCCCACCGGTAAGTGACCTAAGGCTATTTTCTCATTTTTTTAAGATACATAACCGTGCAAATATTGTATTCGTCCAAATATCCGCATACGCAAATACATACAACGCATCTCATACATACATACGCAATACATATATTTCTTTTTCTTTTAACTCAACACACTCTCATCTCTCTATGTCAACAGACAACAGAGAACACAACTCTCTGCTAACTCAACATAGAAGAACCAAATGTTCAAACCTTCCTACCGGAGTCTACCATTTGCCGGAACGGAACCGGGACGAAAAACGGAAGGAGAGGGTGGGAGGAGCCCGTAAAGGGGCTCACCGGCGTTGCCGGGGAACGGGGCGGCGAGGCTCGGGGTCGGCCGTTGTGGAGGATGACGAGGAGGCCGATGGTGCGGTGCCGGTAAGGAGGAGCCCGAGGTGGCGGCGATCGTCGGTGGTGCTGGGGTCGCGGTGGACCGGAGGAGGACCGACGGGGAGGGGCCCGATGACGGGGCCGCCGTGGTCGGTGAGGACCCCGGCCGATGCGCCGACGGGGAGGGGCGGCCACCGTAGAGGTGAGGGTCGCCGGAGATGGACCTCCCGGAAGGGGCCGTCCGACGAGATGGGGAGGGCCTCGGCCGCCGGATCTGGAGGGGCGGTGAGCTCCGGCCGATGGGGAAGCAAGGAACCGACGGGGAGGACGGTGCAGGGCAGGCCGACGAGGCTCCTGGAGGGTGGGGGCTCGAGTGGAGGCGTTGTCGTGGGGGAGGGGCTCGGTCCCGACGGAAGGAGCGCCGGGAAGGGGGGACGAGCTCGGTCAGGATCTGGGAGGGAGAGAACGATAGGAGGAGGTGGGATCGTGGGGGCGACGGGGGTCTGTGCGTGGGGGGGGGGGGGGGGGGTGGAACGAGAGGGAGGGAGCCTCTCGGTGGGGAGGGGTAGGTGGGACGGGAGGTGCCGGTGGGGGGGTTGGCGGCGGCCAGGGGGCTGACGAGGGAGGGAGCGGGGGCGTCTAGGGTTAGCTGCGGGTGGGCCGGTGGGGGCGGTTGGGGCTTGGCCAGTTGGGCCACTTGGCCCAGCTCGGCCAAGGGTGGGGGGGTGTTTTGCCTTTTTTTTATTTTTCTTTATTTGTATTTCATTTTCAGTTTTATTTTACCCTTTTGTTTATTTCTTTATACAAATTTTTTTATTTTCTGCATTCTAATTTAGAAAACATATTAACCACTATTATGTGCTATAACTCAAACATTTTTATTTTTCTTACATCTGAAAATTTAATTCGTTTGTCTTTAAAATAAAAATGATTACTGTTTTGACTTTTATTTAGTGACAACCTAGCTCAGTTAAATATGATGACCTAGCATCATTAGGGTGCGGTTACTGTAGCTTAATTACCGGGGTGTCACAGAGGAGTCCTACTCCAATCCTACTAGGAGTAGGATTCCTCCTCTCGACTTGGAAACCCTTTCCTCCTCTTCCACCTTTGGGTTTTTTCCTTCTCAAGCCATGTGCCTTAGTGGGGGCTTATGACAGCCCACTAGGGGCTTGTTTGTCACAGCCCATGAGCCCCCCCGGGTGTGACACCCCTCCCGATGGTCCCCGGTACCCTCCTGGTACTCTCGGTACACTACGGAAGTACTAGAAACTTTACCAGTGACCAAAAGAGGACCTCCTATATATCAATCTTTACCTCCGGACCATTCTAGAGCTCCTCGCAACATCTGGGATCTCATCCGGGACTCCGAAGAGCTTTCGGTTACCAACACACATAAATCAATAATACCGAAACGTCACTGAACCTTAAGTGTGCAGACCCTGCGGGTTCGAGAACTATGTAGACATGACGTGAGACATTCTCTGGTCAATAACCAATAGCGGGACCTGGATGCCCATATTGGCTCCTACATATTCTACGAATATCTTTATCAGTTGAACCACTATTTCAAGGATTCAGTTAGTCCCATATGTTGTTCCCTTTGTCCTTCAGTATGTTACTTGCCCGAGATTCGATCGTCAGTATCTCCATACCTAGTTCAATCTCGTTACCGACAAGTCTCTTTACTAGTTCCATAATACAAGATCCCGTGACCAACTCCTTAGGCACATTGCTTGCAAGGCTTATTGTGATGTTATGTTACCAAGTGGGCCCCGTGATACCTCTCCGTCACACGGAGTGACAAATCCCAATCTCGATTCACGCCAACCCAACAGACACCTTCAGAGATACCTATAGAGCACCTTTATAGTCACCCAGTTACATTGCGACGTTTGATACACACAAGGTATTCCTTCGATGTCTGGGAGTTGCATGATCTCATGGTCATAGGAATAGATATATTGACATGCAAAAAACAGAAGCAATAATCTCACACGATCATATGCTACGTTCATAGTTTGGGTCTTGTTCGTCACATAATTCCCCTAATGATGTGATCCCATTATCAAGTGACAACACTTGTCTATGGCCAGGAAACCTTGACCATCTTTGATCAACGAGCTAGTCAACTAGAGGCTTACTAGGGACACCGTGTTGTCTATGCATCCGCACATGTATTTGAGTTTCCATTCAATACAATTCTAGTATGGATAATAAACGATTATCATGAACAAGAGAATATAATAATAAACAATTTATTATTGCCTCTAGGGCATATTTCCAATACTACCCACTCTGGTGGTAGTAACTTAGACTAGTAACATATGCATGTGACTACTCTATGTTACTTCCCATTATGGATAGTCTAACGTGTGTGTTGATTGTTAAAACAAATTTTAGTCCAAGTATGAAGGTTGACGAGTGTCAATGATCCCCCGAAAAATAAAAGAAGAAAAGGGCGGCTTTCTAGAGGTTATTTTGTTAGTCTCTAATGTTTTGATAATCAGGGAAGATGCACTATTAAGAAAGGGAGAGGATGGCGAAGATACATGCTTAGTTATACATTTCGTTACCCCCAAAGAACCCAAAGTGAAAGCCCAAGCCATGGAATATCTTTAGTCTCAAAGTACAGTTTAGGACATGCCGAACTATTTGGCGCATCAAGCCTAGACTTTACAAATGTACACGAGATTGACTAGGGCCAATACCAGGGGCAAGATGACCCAAGCGGGTATCTAGCTCTATCTCCTCACACGCTCGGTCTTGATACGTCTCCAATGTATCCATAATTTTTGATTATTCCATGCTATTATATTATATGTTTTGGATGTTTTATATGCATTAATATGTTGTTTTATCTTATTTTTCGTACTAACCTATTAATCTAGAGGCTAGTGGCAGTTTCTATTTTTTTCCACGTTTTTGAGTATTGCAGATAAGGAATACTAAACGGAGTCCAAACGGAACAAAATCCCCCGAAAGATTTTTCTTGGACCAGAAGACACCCAACAGACTTGGAGTAGGGGGCAGGGCATCTGCCAGGAGCGCACAAGCCTGGAGGGCGCGCCCTATGATGGTGGCCGCGCCCCGTGGCTTGTGGCCTCCCTGCAGGTCTCCTAACCCTATTCTTTGGCCTATGAGTTCTCAAATATTCCCGTATCGCCAAAGGGAACCATGAAAATACTTTTACGCCATCGGGAGCCTTTGTTCCCGTGAGATCCAATCTGGGAGCCTTTTCTGGTAATCTGTCGGAGAGTGAATTGATGATGGAGGGTATGTACATCAACTCCATTGCCCCTCTGATGATGTGTAAGTAGTTCACCACCGACCTACGGGTCCATAGCTAGTAGCTAGATGGCTTCTCCTCTCTCTTTGATCTTCAATACCATGTTCTTGATGATCTTCATTGAGATCTATCCGATGTAATACTCTTTTGCGGTGTGTTTGTCGAGATCTAATGAATTGTGAGTTTATATTTAGATTATCTATGAATATTATTTGTGTCTCTTCTGAATTCTTATATGCATGATTTCATATATTTGCTAGTCTCTTCGAATTATTGGTTTGGTTTGGCCAACTAGATTGGTAATTCTTGCAATGGGAGAAGTGCTTAGTTTTGGGTTCAATCTTGCGGTGTCCTCACCCAGTGACAAAGTAGGGGTAGCGAGGCACGTATTGTATTGTTGCCATTGTTGGGGATCGTAGTAATAATTCAATTTTTTCCTACGTCACACCAAGATCTAACTAGGAGAAACCAGCAATGAGAGAGGTAGAGCATCTTCATACTGTTGAAGATCGCAAAGCGGAAGCGTTACTATGAACGTTGTTGATGGAGTCGTACTCGCGGCGATCCGATCAAACACCGAACGTTCAGTGTCTCCACGTTCGACACACCTACAGCCCGGGGATGTATCCTCCTTCTTTATCCAACAAGGAGGGAGGAGAAGTTGAGGGAGAACTCCGGCAGCACGACGACGTGGTGGCAATGGAGTTTGTGGCTTTCCGGCAGGGCTTCGCCAAGCACCGCGGATGAGGAGAGGTGGAGAGGTAGGGCTGCGCCGAGGGAGAGAGATGTGTGTGTGTAGCCCTCCCAATTCCTCCACTATTTATAGGAGGGAGGGAGAGGGGGTGCGTCCACCCCTAGGGAAAACCCTAGGTGCTACAGCAGCCCTAGGAGGAGGGGGGGCGGCGCCCTAGGGGGTGTCTTGCCACCCAAGGCAGCCACCACGCCCTAGGGTTTGGCCCCTTGCGCCTTGGGCTCCTCCCTTTGGCTCGCACCAGCCCACCAGGGCTGGTTCCCTTCTCCTTTCAGCCCATGTAGCCCTTCGGGAAGGTGGACCTTCCTGGTGGACCCTCGGTACCCTTTCGGTTGTCACGGTACAATACCGATAAACCCCGAAACTTTTGTTGCGACCAAAACTGGACTTCCCATATATAAATATTTACCTCTGGACCATTCCGGAACTCCTCATGACGTCCGGGATCTCATCTAGGACTCCGAACAACCTTCGGTAACCAGATATACAATTCCCATAACAACTCTAGCATCACCGAACCTTAAGTATGTAGACCCTACGGGTTCGGGAGCCATGTAGACCCGACCGAGACATCTCTCCGGCCAATAACCAACAGCGGGATCTGGATACCATGTTGGCTCCCACATGTTCCACGATGATCTCATCGAATGAACCACGATGTCGAGGATTCACTTAGTCCCGTATGCAATTCCCTTTGTCTGTCGTATGACACTTGCCTGAGATTCGATCGTCGGTATCCCTATACCTTGTTCAATCTCGTTACCGGCAAGTCTCTTTACTCGTTCCGCAACACATCATCCCGTGGCTAACTCCTTAGTCGCATTGAGCTCATTATGATGATGCATTACCGAGTGGGCCGAGAGATACCTCTCCGTCACATGGAGCAACAAATCCCAGTCTCGATTCGTACAAACCCAACAGACACTTTCGTAGATACCTGTAGTGCACCTTTATAATCACCCAGTTACATTCTGACGTTTGATACACCAAAGCACTCTTACGGTATCCGAGAGTTGCACAATCTCATGGTCTAAGGAAATGATACTTGACATTATAAAAGCTTTAGCGAACGAACTACACAATCTTGTGCTATGCTTAGGATTGAGTCTTGTCCATCACATCATTCTCCTAATGATGTGATCCCGTTATCAATGACATCCAGTGTCCATGGCTAGGAAACCATGACCATCTATTGATCAATGAGCTAGCCAACTAGAGGCTCACTAGGGACAGGTTATGGTCTATGTATTCACACATGTATTACGGTTTCCGGTTAATATAGTTATAGCATGAATAATAGACAATTATCATGAACAAGGAAATATAATAATAACCACTTTATTATTGCCTCTAGGGCATATTTCCAACAACCATCGAGGATTAAAAGGTGGGGTTTTCATCATATTGCTTGAGTTTGTCTTTCTACATCATGTCATCTTACTTAATGTGTTACTCTATTCTTCATGAACTTAATACTCTAGATGCAGGAAGGAGTCGGTCGATGTGTGGAGTAATAGTAGTAGATGCAGAATTGTTTCAGTCTACTTGACACGGACGTGATCGCAATATGCATAATCATTGCCTTGGATATCTTCATAATTATTCGCTTTCCCATCAGTTGCTCAACAATAATTTGTTCACCCACCGTATTATTTTCCTTCATCAGTGAAGCCTCTAGTGAAACGTATAGCCCCCGGGTCTATTTTCCATATTATACTTTCAGATCTATAAACCAAAAATGCCAAAAATACTTTGCTGCAATTTATTAACTTTTCTTTCCGCAATATTTGTATCTATATCTATCATATCTCATCCTTGAAAATAACTCTGAAGGGATTGACAACCCCTTAATAACGTTGGGTGCAAGTGTTTGATTCTTTGTGTAGGTACTATGATTGGGGCCTTGCTTGTTCCTCCTACTGGATTGATACCTTGGTTCTCAACAATCTGAGGGAAATACTTATCTACTTTGTTGCATCACCCTTTCCTCTTCAAGGGAAAACCAATGCAAGCTCAAGAGGTAGCAGGTCTCTTGGCCAAAATGCCCATGGCCTAGCAGGTGAGCTAGGATTTGACATGGATGAATCCCTAGTTAGACTACTGTTGGTGTCAAAATCGACGGATCTCGAGTAGGGGGTCCGAACTGTGGATCTTGGATCGATGGGTAGTGGGAGAAAAGGGAGACGGTGTTTACGTAGGTTTGATTTATAAATTTCCCAGACCGTCCAAATTTTTCAGAAGTTTCAGAGTTACACAAGTATTCAAAGTAAACAGATTGCTACACACTGTTCTATTTTTGACAGATTATGTTTTCTTTGTGTTATTTGCTTATTTTGATGAATCTATGGGTTGTATCAGGGGTATGAACCATGGAGAAGTTGGAATAAAATAAATATTACATCAACATAAATAAAGAATGAGTTCACAATAGTACCTAAAGTGGTGATTTATTTTTCTTATACTAACGGATCTCATGAGTTTTGTGTTGTGAAGTTTTCAAGTTGTGGGTAAATATTTGATGGACTATGGAATAAGGAGTGGCAAGAGACTAAGCTTGGGGATGCGCAAGGCAGCCCAAGTCATATTCAAGGATACCAGAGATCCTAAGCTTGGGGATGCCCTGGAAGGCATCCCCTCTTTCATCTTCAATCCATCGGTAAATTTACTTGAGGCTATATTTTTATTCACCACATCTAATGTGTTTTGCTTGGAGTGTCTTGTATGATATGAGTCTTTACTTTTTAGTTTGCCACAATCATCTTTGCTGCACACATCTTTTGAGAGAGAGAGATGCTGAATCGTGAATTTATTAGAATACTCTTTGTACTTCACTTAAATATTTTGAGATAGGCAATGTTGCTCTAGTACTTCACTTATATCTTTTAGAGCACGACGGTGTTGTGTTTTATAGAAATTATTAAACTCTCGTACCTCAATTATATTATATTGGTTTAGGTCATGAATTTAGTCCTAATATAATAGGCATCCAAGAGGGATTTAATAAAAACTTTCATATTAAGTGCATTGAATATGATGAGAAGTTTGATTCCTTGCATATAGTCTTGAGATGTGAATATGGTAATATGAGAATCATGCTAGTAAGTAATTGTGAATTAGAAGACTTGTGTTAAATCTTGTGATTCCCGTAGCATGCACGTATGGTGAACCATTATGTGATGAAGTCAGAGCATGATTTGTTTAATAATTGTCAACCTTTGTGCGGAGGTCGGGATCGCACGATGGTTAACTCCTACCAACCCTTCCCCTAGGAGCATGCGTCTAATACTTTGCTTCGATAACTAATAGGATTTTGCAATAAGTATGTGAGTTCTTTCTGACTAATGTTGAGTTCATGGATTATACGCACTCTCACCCTTCCACCTTTGCTAGCCTCTCTAGTACCGTGCAACTTTCGTCGGTACACTAAACCCACCTTCCTCAAAACAGCCACCATATATTTTCCTCAAAACAACCACCATATCTACCTATTATGGCATTTTCATAGCCATTCCGATATATATTGCCATGCAACACCACCGTCTCGTTTTTATGACACGCACCATCACTTCCATATTGCTTATAGAGTCATACTTTGTTCTAGATATCAAGTTGTAATCTTTGAGTCGTAAGTAAATAAAAGTGTGATGATTTTGCATTATTAGAGCATTGTCCCGTGTGGTAAAAGGATGATGGAAGCTATGATTCCCTCACAACTTGGTATGAGTCTACGGACTTTACAAAAAATAATAAAAGAGGCCAGCGAAGCCCATAAAAATAAAAGAGGCCAAAGAAGCTCACCAAGAAAAAGAAAAAAAAGAAAAGAAAAAAAATGAGAGAAAGTGAGAAGGGACAATGTTACTATCTTTTTCCACACTTGTGCTCCCAAGCAGCACCATGTTCTTCATGGAGAGTCTCATATTTTGTCACTTTCATATAACTTGTGGAATTAGATCTTTTGCACAACCAATTAGTTTCCTTTTTTGAGCTTTCATACACTTATATCTCTAGTGCATTTGTTGCATGGAAATCCCTACTCACTCACATTAATATCTATTGTTGGGCATCTCCATAGGCCGTTGATATGCCTAGTTGATGTGAGACTATCTTTTTTTTTTGCAACCTCCACCACACTCTATTCCACCTATAGTGCTATATCCATGGCTCACGCTCATGTATTGCGTGAGAGTTGAAAAGGTTTGAGAACACAAAAGGTGTGAAACAGTTGCTTGATTTTCATCGGGGTTGTGCATGATTTAGATACGTTGTGTGGCGAAGATGGAGCATAGCCAGACCATATGATTTTGTAGGGATAACTTTCTAAGACCATGTTATTTTGAAAGGAAGCAATTGGCTTATTAGTATGCTTGAAGTATTATTGTTTTTATGTAAATATTAGAGTTTTGTTTTGAATCTTATGGATCTGAATATTCATGCCACAATAGAGAATATTGCATGGATAAATATGTTAGGTAGCATTCCACATCAAAAATTCTGTTTTTATCATTTACCTACTCGAGGACGAGCATGAATTAAGCTTGGGGATGCTTGATACGTCTCCAACCTATCTATAATTTTTGATTGTTCCATGCTATTATATTATCTGTTTTGGATGTTTTATATGCATTAATATGCTGTTTTATATTATTTTTGGGACTAACCTATTAATCTAGAGCCTAGTGCCAGTTTATGTTTTTCCCACATTTTTGAGTATTGCAGATAAGTAATATTAAACGGAGTACAAACAGAACAAAATCTCCGAAAAGATTTACCTTGGACCAAAAGACACCCAGCAGAGTTGGAGTAGGGGCGGGCATCTGCTGGGAGGCCACAAGCCTGCATGGCGCACCCTAGGGGGGTCGTGCCCCCTAGCCCCTGCAGGTCTCCTAACCCTATTCTTTGGCCTATAAATTCCCAAATAATCCCGTATCGCCAAAGGGAGCCACAAAAATACTTCGACGCCGTCGGGAGCCTTTGTTCCCGCGAGATCCAATCTGGAAGCATTTTTCCGGTAATCTGCCGAAGAGGGAATTGATCACAGAGGTCATCTACATCAACTCCATTGCCCCTCCTATGATGTGTGAGTAGTTCACCATAGACCTACGGGTCCATAGCTAGTAGATAGATGGCTTCTTCTCTCTCTTTGATCTTCAATACCATGTTCTTCATGATCTTCAAGGGGATCTATCCGATGTAATAGTCTTTTGCGGTGCGTTTGTGTCACACCCTGTTTTTACCACACTTCAACTGTAGTTTCAAAATCAAAGTTTAATAAAAAAATTCAAAACAAATGCTGTGAGTGCCATGAATGTCATTGTGTGCATGTATGCTTGAATGAGTGGAACCAAAAACCATATTTTTTATAACATGATTAGTCTCAAAAGACTTTTTCCTTATTTTGACTATTTTTAAACGTTGCTTTGGGTTGCACTACGAGTCCGTGATGACAAGGGAGTGCCTTTACCCAAATATGGTAATCTAGTTTTAGAACTATTGTAACTCTTCAATATCATAAAATAATTATTTTTCAAAATATTTTCCTATTTTATTTGCATGTCTATTTTTGAGGCCAGAAATGATATTTCTATATGAAAAATTACTTTTCTGCCTTAGAAAAATCTGAGAAAATTGGAGATACTCATAGGACATATATTTTCCATACATAAGATTTTCAACCCCTTTTATATTCAAAATATTTGAGCAAACCCTTGAAAACCATCTCTGTCTGTTCTGACCTTTTGAAATATTTCCAATAAATTCCTAGAAAATTCCACCATCCTTCCCAAGCTATATTTGGTGGCCAGGCCGAGTTTCACCTCATTCCAAGGTGGTTTGGTTCACCAAATAATCCTAAAACCCTCTTTGTACAGAATCAAGTTGAAGCATCTCTACATAGTAAAGTTTATCCAGATGGCTTGAAACTTTGCAGGAGTGTGCAACACCCCAAATGAGGAGTCTCTGCCAAAAAAGGGATTTGCATGGGGTAATCTACCCACATTCTCTTTGGAAAGGACATATCTGCCCATTTGGGGGTGATTTCAGGTTTGCATTGCCAAACTTCTCCAATGAAGCTCAAATTTGGTGGACCATCCTACTTTTGCATCAAACATAATCCTGTTAACTTTCATCACCGGTGGTGAAGTGTAGCTACCCCAAACACCTGTCGAACACCTTTTGCCATATTAGTAAAAGAGCTCTTACCTCACTCCACACCCATACACTTTCCTCCAAACTCATAGACCAAACAGCCAGCACCACTCACCATCTGCAGATGAGTGGCCCCTCCTTGATTCCAAGCAAAAGAGCCAAAAACCCCATTCTAATTTCTGGTTCAAGTCTGGCATCACCTCTTTAATCACTTCCCTTGACCAGCAGGGAGTCTCTCGGCTCTCAAACAGCTAATGATTTTTCAACCCAGCCCCAGGACACGCCAGACATGGCCAAGGCGCCCAGAGCGCGCCAGCATGCCGTGGCATGACAAAACAGCACTCTGGGCAAGCTGCAGGGCGCACCCGAGGTAAAGGTGGCCAGCCCCAGCCGGTTCAAGCCTCCCCGTTGCCCTTTCGCGTCCCCGACAACCCTCCTACATCAAGGCAGCCTCAGGGCCCCTCCTCCCTCCCTCTCTTGACCGGAGCAACGCGTGCCGCGCGTGCCAGATTCGGCCAGAAGACCGCGGCCATGCATGCACGCTCCTGCTCCATCTCTCTCCCTCTCAGTGAGTCATAGGGTCCTAAACCACGTTCGCAATACCATGGTCTCGACCCCGAGCTCTCTCTGCCCCTCCTGTGAGCCACGGTGAAACCACCGGCGCTTCCCGCTCGGTGCACCGTCGAGGGCCTATAAATAGGCCTCCCCCTCGCTCCAGCAACCTTATTCCACTCCTCCACAGCCTAGATTGACCCCTAGCCACTCCATTCGACAACAACGAGCTCCAGTGCTCGAGATCGACAGAGGCCCCGCCGCTTCGGAGCTCCATCGATCTCGGGCTACAGGCCAGCTCCGACGCTCCTCTCTCCTCCTCCGTGACCGTAGTGAGCTTAGGAAGCTTCCCCCCCACTTCGCCGAGCTAATACCTGCCCGTAGCACCCACTTCATCCACCTCCTGAATCGGCTCCGCCATAGCCACCTCATCGCCGGTGAACCTGGTCCTCCCCGTCCTCCCTTCGACCAATATCACGTAGGCGACGACGTGTTGGTTCCATTCCTGCCATCATTAGGGCTCAAGGGCGTCGGTGTCCTTGTCGGCGTGCCTCCCCTCCCCTCTGTCCAGAGGTGCAAGACGACCCTGACAGGTGTGCCGCACCTGCCAGTGGCTCTTCTCTCCCCTGCTATCCTCTCTGCCGCTAACCACATGGGCCCGCGCGTCAGGTTTGAACCTGGCAGTGCGTGCGCCTGGGCTGGCTGGCTGGTTGGCCCGCTCGGTCGGCCCAAGCCACATGCCGAGCCAGGACTCGACTAAACCCCTTCTTCTTTTTCTGTTTAATACTATTTGAAAAGATTTTTGTAGAATTTGTTATCCAATATAATTTAATTATTTTCCACCACAATTCTTCTAAAGATGAGTAGAATTTAATAGAGCTATTGCACAAATTTTTAAGACAACTTTTCTGTTGAGTGATAATTAAAGGCTATTTTGAATACTTTAGTTTCTGTTAAAATGATTTTTTAAAAATAATGTTTTCACTAAAACCAGAGACAAATATTTTAAAACTATAATATGGATTTATCAGAATAGGGTAACATTTTTAAAGTGAGTTTGTGCTCTGTTTTTTAGTGAGCTACTTATTATTTTATTATTTACTATGACGATAGATACCACGTTTGACGAAGGAGTTGGACTTGGAGACCCCGAAGACCCTGAATACTTAGCTAATCAAGGCAATCAGCCCTTTGACCATGTTTGAGCAAAATATTATTTGCATGCTAAGTAGAGCAATTATTCCCGTTGCATATGATCATGAGTATTTGATAAATCATCGATATGATGTTCCCGATGGCTCCTCCGGAGCACTTGCATTTAAGCATGATCCTACCACCTATGAGGGTCACTGTGGGGACCCTGACTTATGAGTCGAGATTGCCGAATTAACGTGCTCATTGATCCCAGAGATCAATGCTCACCAAACACACATATACCGAATAAAAGAGTCTTACATCCAAGTACCGAATTATTACATCACATGACCGAACGGTCAAGTCCACAAGGTTGGGCCTAAGGCCAAATCATACTGATACAACTAATAGCGGAAATCATAGGGGCTAAGTGGGTGCCCATGCCATCAAGCCTACACCGACAGGCATTCTGACTCGGAAGCATCCTAGTTCGCAGGGGCGTCTCCGAAGACGTACTCATCTCCAAACTTCGGTCCTTCCATGTCTGGTCAATAATATAACCAGTGGCAAGCCAATGAGTACTTTTGAATGTACTCGCAAACAGCCCATGATATGAACAATGAAAGTGAAGGATAACAATAACATGCATCTTGGGTGGAATTCATCTTGGTGGAATGATCATGAATATGCATCAAGTTGAAGAATTACTCTTGAAGAACAGGTTACAGATATCAACATATCAGTCGAGGGCTGAACCATCTGGGTTCACCCTATATGCCAAGTCACCGAACTTGGTCATATCTTTACTTTCCTATTAACTCCTTTTTCATCACAACTCACACACACTTGGTTTATGCGAAAACGACTGGATGTAGTTTAAGCAGGATTACCCAACTGTCCTTGACCGTGGACACGACTATTCGAATTGTTTTACACTCTGCAGAGGTAGTACGCTGGACCCACAAGATCCGGGAAACTTCCGTGTCATCCACGACTCGTGGTATATAACATACGCGAGGTAAGTACCCGGTCAACGCCTTTCCCCTGACGATACTAGACAAAGAAGTCCACTCGATTGGTACCCATCCCACATGTTGTACGTATTACGAGCATCGACTCTGGATAGTAACAACCATGCGGGGACCAACGGTGTGCCTGGAACTCATAAAAATGGCATAGTCGTCCTACCTGGCACGACCCCATCACGAGAGTGACCACATATCACTCCCGCCACTAGTAATGGGGCTCTTTGCTAGTACCGCACATAGTAATCAACACAGCCCCATCCCATAAAGGGGTAAGGTGGTCGCACATGTAAGGTTGGGACGGTCGACACATCATAAATCTAATCCCATTTCCGAAACCATAGTCACACAAATACCTGGTGTACCACTTCACCAAAAGTGGTCACCTATCTCATCATCACCCTCGGGCATTAGTGGCACCCGACGGGGTTTTCATAAATCTTTGATTATGTCATCATTATACTCATGCTAATACTATTCTAGTATTACTTGTCAACATGATACTAGCATGACCCTCATAGGTGGTAGGATCAAGCTTTATGCATGTGCTCCGGAGGAGCCATCGGTATCATCATATCAATGATTTACCCGCACTTATGATCATATGCAACAGAAATATTTGCTACTCTAGCATGCAATATAACATATGCTCAGTCATGGTCAAAGGGCTGATTGCCTTGGTCAGCTAGGTATCCGGGGTCTTCGAGGTCTTCCGCTCTGATTCCATCGTCACACAGATTTTCTACCGTCGATAAAAGAATAAATAAGAAATAGCTCACTCAAAAATAGATCACAAAGTCATTTGAAAAATGTTCTTTATTACTGATAAATCTAAGTTGTTATTTTGAAAAATATTTGCCTCTGTTTCCAATGAAGGAACATTTTTAAAATCAACCAAACAGAAGCAAAACTATTCCAATTTAGTTTGTTTTATTATTGTAAAATAGAATAGTGGCTGAAAAATTCATCCAATGGTCTCATTAAATACTACATATTTTTAGAAGAATATCAGTGGAAAAATTATATTTTGACACTGGTTAAATATTTTTATCAAAATCTTTGAAATCAGAATTTAAAAACAAAAGAAAAATGGGCTAAGTCCCTGGCCTGGCTCGGCCTGGAACTGGGCCGACCCAAGGCCAGCCGACAGCCTGCCCAGGTGCGCGCGTCGTCAGGTTTGAACCTAACGTGCGGGGCCCTGCGGTTAGCGGCTGCGGGCAGCGCGGGGGAGGGAGCTGGGCCACCGACAGGTGGGGCACACCTATTGGGGTCGTCTCCTACCTCTGGCCATAGAGGAGGAGGAGCATGCCGGTGAGGCTGCCGATGTTCTCAAGCCCCAACGAGGACATAAATGGGCTCGGCATGACGCCGCCTACCTGCTGGTGGTCGGAACAACGAAGGAGAGGCAAGGGTTCGCCGGTGACGAGAAGGCCGCGGCGGAGGAGTTTTGGGAGGTGGTCGAGGAGGTAGCTAGGGGCACGGAAATGCTCGGGGAAGTTGGGGGAAAGCTTCCTGGGGTCGAGGGGGTCAGTTTGGTGGGTCGAGGGACACAGGAGCCATCGTGTAACCGGAGATCAACCGGAGCTCCAAGGCGAAGGGGCCTGAGACGATCTCGAGCACCGAGGCTCTGCTGGCTTCCTCGGGTGGCTAGGGAGGTGCTAGTGGTCGTGGCAAAGCTGTATGAGGGGTGCAGGAGCGAGGGGGAGGTCTATTTATAGGCCCGCGATGGTAAGCCGATTCGGTAGCGCCGGTGACTCACCGTAGCACGCATGGGGGTGTAGAGATGGGCTGGGTTCGAAACCACGGTCTCATGACGTGGTTTTGGACTGCCAGAACCATCTGCAATAGAGGGGAGAGAGAGGAGTCGAGCATCCCTGGCCGCACAACCTTGGCCGGTTCTGGTGCACGCGGGCACGCGTCGCATGAGCTCTAGCGCGGGATAGGAGGGGCCCTGATGGTTGCTCGATGCAGTGGGTTTGTCGGGGAAGAGGTTGGAGACCTCGGGGGAGGCTGGAACTTGCCGGGGGCATCGCCCCCACCTTGGTGGCTTCCTGTAGCGCGCCCAGAGCACAGTTTTGGCATGCCACAACATGTTGGTGAGCTCTGAGGCACTTTAGACGTGTGTAGCATGTCCTGGCACTGGCCGGGAGTGAGGCTAGCCGTTGGGGTCCCGTGGGAGCTTCGGTTGGTGAAGGGAGACAAGGGATACTTGTGCTGTCAGCTTTGAACTAAAGCTTAGATTGGGGTTTATGGCATTTCCACTTTGAACCAATGAGGGGCCAGTTGACTGGGGTTGGAGATTGATACTGGCCACCTAATCTGAGAGTTTGGAGCAAAGGGTTTGGGTTTAGCTATGGGTTAAAGGGGCTTTTAACCATCTGCCAGAAGGTGTTCGATAGTGGTTTGAGGTAGTTGCACCCCACCACTGGTGCTGCAACTTAACAGGTTTGGTTTGGTGCTAAACCATGGGGTTTCACCAAGTTTGAGCACCATTGGACAAGTTTAGCTTTGTAAACTTGAAAACACCACCATTTGACCAGATCTGTCCTTTTCAAAGAGAGTGTGGGCAAACTAAGTCCCATAACTCCTACTTTTGGTGTGGAACCCTCATTTGAGGTATTAGGCACTCCTGCAAAGTTTCAGCATCATAGGACAAACTTTGCTATGTAGAGTTGCTCTAACTCCAATCTGGACAGAAGGGGTTTTAGGGTTATTTGGGGTCCTTAATCACCTTGGATCAAGGTGAAACTTTATGTGGACACCAAATATGGCCTAGGGATATCACTGCAATTTTCTAGGATTTTATTGAGAATATTTCCTTTGGAAATATTTCAAAAGGTCAAAACAGGCATAAATGGTTTTCAGGGTTTTACTCAAATAAATATAATATAAATAGGGTTTTAAAATCTTATGTATGGAAAATATATGTCCTTCTGACCATCTCCAAATGTAATCAGATTTTTCTAAGGCAGAAAAGTATATTTCCAAGTAAGAATACCAATTCTGGCCTCCGAAATGAACATGTAAATTAATTAGGAAAATAATTCTAAAAATAGTTATTTTGTGGTTTTTGAGCACAAAAATGAAGTTAAAATCAGATCACCAACTTTGGGTAGAAACACTTCTTGCCATCAAGGGCATGTAGTGCAACTCAAAGTAGGGTTTTACCTTGATCAGAAACAAGTAAAGATCTTTGGAAATAAATCAATATTGTGAAATAGGGTTTTCATCCTCACATGATCAAACACACAAGCATACAATCAAAATCATGGCACTCACATCATTAGTTTTGAAAAAGTTTTAACAAGCTTAGATTTTTGCATTACAGAGAAAGTGGTAGTAAAAACAGGGTGTGACCGACCAATCCCCCTTATAAGAATCTCGTCCCCGAGATTCCTAAGCTAGGTGCTAAAAGGTCTGGAAACTCAGATCAGAGATATTCTTCATGCTCCCTTGTTGCTTCGGCTTTGGTGTGGTTGCTCCACTGAACCTTGAAATACTTGATGGTGCGACTTCTGGTGCAACGCTCCGCTTCATTCAGAATGCGGATCGGCTTCTCGCGGTAGGTGAGATCCGGTTGAAGGTCGATGGCCAGATGGTCAATGTCCTTGTAAAGATCAGAACGGTTTGGCGCCTGAAGTCACTTCCGGAGTTGTGACATGTGGAACACGTTGTGCACACCCGAAATTTCCGGAGGTAGCTCCAACTGATAAGAAACTTCTCCACGCCTTGTCGTGATCTTAAAAGGTCCAATGAACCTTGGAGCTAGTTTCCCTTTAACATGGAAACGCTTGGTTCCCTTGAGAGGTGTGATTCGGAGGTACACCTGGTCTCCGGTAATGAAATCCACATCCCTGCAGCAAGAATCCGCATAGCTCTTTTGTCACGACTTGGCTGCCTTTAATTTTCTCGAACAAGTTGCACCTTCTCTTCTGCCTTGTGCAAAACTTCCGGCCCGAAAATCAGCCCTTCACCGGTTTCGTACCAGTTAAGCGGGGTGTGGCACTTTCGTCCATATAACACTTCAAATGAGGCTATTTGGAGACTGGACTGGTAGCTGTTGTTGTATGAGAACTCAGCGAACGACAGACAGTCTTCCCATTTGGCACCATGTGCCAAGACGCAAGCGCGGACCATATCTTCGAGTATCTGATTCACTCTTTCCGCTTGTCCACCCGTTTGTGGGTGGAAAGCGGTGCTGAAAGAGAGCTTTGTTCCGAGGGCTCCATGGAACTTCTTCCAAAATCTTGAGGTCAACTGCATGCCTTGGTCAGATACAGTCTCCTTGGGAACTCCGTGAAGGCTCACAATATGCTCAATGTAGAGACTAGCCAACTTGTCCCCATCATAAGTGGTGTGTTGACTGGAATGAAATGGGCCACCTTGGTCAGATGGTCGACAATGACCCATATAGAGTCATGGCCTCTACTTGACCTTGGTAAGCCAGTAACAAAGTCCATGCCTATCTTGTCCCACTTCCATTCTGGCACTTGGAGCGGTTGTAGCAATCTAGCGGGTTGCTGATGCTCAACCTTGACTCGTTGGCATATGTCGCACTTGGCAACATAAGATGCTATTTCCCTCTTCATGACATGCCACCAGAATCTTTCTCAGAGATCTTGATACATCTCGGTACCACCTGGGTGAATAGAGTAGGGTGTATCATGTGCTTCCTGTAGGATCAAGTCCTTGAGTTCAGCCTTGTTGGGTACGCATAAATGTTTCCCAAACAACAGTACTCCTTGTTCATCCATCGAGAATCCTGGGCCTTGCCTTCCTGAATCTTCTTCTTGATGCCTTCAATGCTCCTATGACCCTTCTGGGCCTCCTTGATATCATCAACCAGCGTTGGTTTGACTTCGAGTTATCTAGGAATCCTGATTCTACTTGCTCCAATCTGAAGTTCTCCAATTCTTCATACAAGGCAGGTTGCCTTTCCTTGAGCATGACGTTCAAGGTGCTGGTCTTCCGGCTTAAGGCATCATCCACTACATTGGCCTTACTGGGGTGATATTGAATGCTGAGGTCATAGTCTTTGACTAACTCCAACCATCTTCGTTGCCTCATATTCAATTCCCTTTGGGTGAAGGTATACTTCAGAATTTTGTGGTTAGTGTATATTTCACATCGTTTCCCCAGAAGGTAATGTCGCCATGTCTTCAAGGCATGCACTATGGCTGCTAATTTGAGATCATGGGTGGCATAATTCTCCTCATGCGGACGCAGTTGTCGTGACACATATGCCACCACTCTGCCGTCCTCCATTAGAACCCCATCAAGCCCGGTTCTGGAGGCATCACAATATATCACAAACTCCTTGCTGATATCTAGAGTGGCCAATACCTGGGTGGTGGTTAATCTCTTCTTCAACTCTTGGAAGCTTGCTCCACACTCCGGCATCCATTCGAACTTCTTTCCTTTCTTCAAGAGCCGAGTCATAGGTCGAGCGATGCGGGAGAATCCTTCTACAAACTTGCGGTAATATCTCGCGAGTCCGAGGAAGCTCCTGACATCCTTCACATCAATTGGTGATTCCCAGTTGGTTACCGTAGTAATCTTGGAGGGATCAACCGCCAGTCCACTTGCTGTCATGGTATGACCCAAGAATCCAACTTCGTTCAGCCAGAATTGGCACTTGCTGAATTTTGCATAAAGTTGGTGCTCTCGAAGCTTTTCCAACACTAACCTCAAGTGTTGCTCATGCTCTTCTTCGGACATGGAAAATATTAATATGTCATTGCTGATGCAACAAAAGTCCTTCCAACGACGCCAGAAACACGTGTTGATGGGAGACTGTTCTTGTCTTGATTATCCTCAGCAACGGCACCAGGAATCCTTCTGCTACGGCTACGCCTTTAGGGACTTCCTAGGCAAATATGCAAAGGATTTCCCCATGGCCTTGGAGCCTTGCGTTGGTGTTCCCTCGAAGCGGAAAGGGTGATGTAGCAGCGGTGGTAAGTATTTCCCTCAGTTTTGAAAACCAAGGTATCGATCTAGTGAAGGAGTATCACAAGTACCTGCACAAACACAAAGAACCTGCTCCCAACGCTACGAAGGGGTTGTCAATCGCTTATACATTGTTTGCCAAGTGAGAACTGAAAGCACCAAAGTAACAAAGCAAAGTAAAAGCGGAGGTGTAAACGATAGGTGTGAATAGACCAGGGGGCCGTAGTGTTCACTAGTGGCTTCTCTCATAAAAGCAAGTAGACGGTGGGTGAACAAATTACTGTCGAGCAATTGATAGAACCGCGCAAAGTCGTGACGTCATCTATGACAATGATTATATCTATAGGCATCACGTCCTAAACAAGTAGACCGATACTTTCTACATCTACTACTATTACTCCACACGTCGACCTCTATCCAGCATGCATCTAGTGTATTAAGTTCATGAGAACAGAGTAACGCCTTAAGCAAGATGACATGATGTAGATGGACAATCTCATATTTACGACAAAGCCCATCTTGTTACCCTTGATGGCAACTACACGATGTGTGCCTTGCTGCCCCTACTGTCACTGGGAAAGGTCACCACACGGTAAGAACCCAAAACAAAGCACTTCTCCCATTGCAAGAATCATAGATCTAGTTGGCCAAACAAAACGCAAGACTCGGAGAGACTTACAACGATATCAAATCATGCATATTAGAAATCAGCAAAGACTCAAATATATATCATAGATAATCTGATCACAAATCCACAATTCATCGGATCTCGACAAACACGCCGCCAAAGAAGATTACATCGGATAGATCTCCATGAAGATCATGTAGAACTTTGTAATTAAGATCCAAGAGAGAGAAGAAGCCATCTAGCTAGTAACTACATACCTGTAGGTCTGAAGTGAACTACTCACGAGTCATTGGAGGGGCGATGATGTTGATGAAGAAGCCCTCCAACTCCAAAGTCCCCTCCGGCAGGGCACTGGGAAGGGTCTCCAGATGAGATCTCGCGGAAACGGAAGCTTGCGGTGGCGGAAAAGTGTTTTCGTGGACGCCCTGATTTTTTCTGGATTTTTAGGGAATTTATGGGCCAAAGACCTAGGGAAGGGGAGCGCCAGGGAGGCTACAAGCTTGGTTGCCGCCCCCCCAGCCACGGCAACAGGGCTTGTGGGTTCCCTGTGGGCCCACTTGCTTGGCCCTCAAGCCTCCTGATCTTCTTCCGTTCTGGAAAAAATCATTTTGGGGATTTTATTCCGTTTGGACTCCGTTCGAAAATCAGATCTGAAAAGAGTCTAAAACACAGAAAAAACAGGAACTGGTACTTGGCACGGAGTTAATAAGTTAGTCCCAAAAAAGATATAAAAGGTAAACAAAACATCCAAAGTTGACAAGATAACAACGTGAAACCATCAAAAATTATAGATACGTTTGAGACGTATCAAGCATCCCCAAGTTTAACTCCTGCCCGTCCTCGAGCAGGGAAGTGATAAAGAATGAATTTTTGATGCTTTCATGCTACCTAGCATAGATGTCCTTTGTAACTCCTCTTATGTGACGTGAATGTTCAGATCCATTAGATTCAAAACAATAGTTTGCTATTGACGTGGAAACAATAATAATTCAAGCAAACTAGCAAGGTAATGATGAACTTCCAAAATATCAAGGACAAAAGAAAGTTATCCCTACAAAATCATATAGTCTGGCTATGCTCTATCATCATTGCACAACGAATTTAAATCATGCACAACCCCGGTATTGGCCAAGTAATTGTTTTCACACCTTTACTTTCTCAAACTTTTTCAACTCTCACGCAATACATGAGCGTGAGCCATGGTTTTAGCACTATAAGTGGTGTAGAGTGTGGTGGAGGTTGCAAGACAAACAAGGAGAAGATGGTCACATTAACTAGGCATATCAATCAGCTGTGGAGATACTCATCAATAGATATCAATGTGAGTGAGTAGGAATTGCCATACAAATGATGCAAGCTAAGAGTAAGTGAAAGCTCTTAAAGAAAACTAGTGGGTGTACATCCAACTTGCTTGCTCACGAAGACCTATAAGGCAATTTTGAGGAAGCCTATCATTGGAATATACAAGCCAAGTTATATAATGAAAATTTCCCACTAGCTATATGGTGGTGACAAAATGAGAGACTCTCAATCATGAAGAGCATGCTGCTTAATATGCACAAGTGTGCAAAGGTGGTAGCATTGTCCCTTCTCTCTTTTTCTCTCATTTTTTGGATGGGATCTTTGGCCTTTTTTTATTTGGTGGGAACCTTTGGCCTCTTTTATTTCCTTACATGGGACAATGCTCCATCAATGATGATCATGACACGTACAACTCAAAACTTAGAGCAACGACGACTCTATATGGAATGCCTTCAGTAGCGTACCGTGACAATGATCTAGCATGGCATAGACATAAATGGAAACATCATGCTAGCTATCTTATGATCATGCAATGGCAATGTAGACGTGGTGGCACATGTCTTGGTGGTAGTTGCATGACAATATATCTCGGAATGACTTTGAAAAAGCCATAGTAGGTAGGTATGGTGGCTGTTTTGAGGGAGGCTAATGGTGGGTTTTGTGCACCGCCGAAAGTTGCACGACACTAAAGAAGATAGTGATGGTGGAAGGTGAAAGTGCATCTAAACCATGGACTCAACATTAGTCATGAAGAACTCATATACTTATTGCAATAGTTTTAGTAGTAATCGAAACGAAGCATTCAACGCATACTCCTAGGGGAAGGGTTGGTAGGTATAAACCAGCGCGCGATCCCAACCGCCACACAAAGGATGACACTCAATATACAAATCATGCTCAGACTTCATCACATAGCGGTTCACCATACGTGCATGCTACGAGAATCACTAACTTCAACACAAGTATTTATAGATCCACAACACCTTACTAGTATAACTTCAATATGACCATAACCACAACTCAAAACTAGTTGAGATGAATCAAACTTCTCTAACTATTCAATGCACATGAAGGTGGAAGTTTTCGTATCCCTTTGGATAACTACCCCTTTTGAGACTACTTTCATAGCATAGATCAACTACCAAGCCACGGACCGCCGTGCTCTAAAAGGTATAAGTGAAGCACATAGAGCAAAATCATCTAGCTCAAAAGATATAAGTGAAGCATATGTGAGCTGAATTGTCTACCAAAGGATATACGTGAAGCTCGACAAAATCATGGTGAGTGCATGTCTCTCTCTCTAGGTGTGCACCAAGGATGATTGTGACACAACAAAAATAAAATACTCCTATGATACAAGACGCTCCAAGCAAAACACATAACCTGTGGTGAATAAAAATATAGCCCAAGTAACGTTACCGATGAATTGAAGATCAGAGATGGGATCCCTTCTCGGGGCATCCCCAAGCTTAGGCTTTTATGGCATCCTTGAATCTCTTGGGGTGCCTTGGGCATCTCCAAGCTTGAGCTCTTGCCACTCTTTATCTCTTTTTCCATAAGAACTTCACCCAAAACTTGAAAACTTCACAACACGAAACTTAAACAGAAACTCATGATAACATTAGTATAAGAAAGCAAACCACCACTTCCTTAGGTAGTGTAGCAAACTTAAATTCTACTTATGCTGATGTTGGCTTACTGTATTTTCAATCTTCCATGGCTAATACCCCCCGATACTATCCATAGTTTCATGAAAATAAGCAACCAACACAACAAAAACAGAATCTGTTAACAGCAGACCAGTCTGTAGCAATCCGTATACTTCGTATACTTCTCTTACTTCAACAATTCTGAAAAATTACACAGTTTGAAGCATTTGCCTAGCAATCAGCAGAAAAAAGAATCAACTCAAAATATCTTACAAAAAAATGAAAATTATTTTCATGAGCAGAAATTTTCTGTCTTTTCCAGCATGACCAAACGATCATCCCCAAGACTAATCATAACGGTTTTGCTTGGCAAAAACGCAAAAAGAAACACAAAAACACAATCATAACAGAATTATGAAAGTGTGGAAAACACAAAACAGAAAGAAAAAGGATAGATTCGTTGGGTTACCTCCCAACAAGCGCTATTGTTTAACGCCCTTAGCTAGGCATAAGGTGATGGAATCACGTATAGTCATCTTTGGTGCTCAAACCATAAGTAGCGTGATCATTTATCATCTTAAGATATTCATCTTTATTGGATGACTCACCACTAGGTTTTGGAACGAAAACAGACTTCCGAGTCTTTTTGAGAGTGAGATTTGGAGTATTTTGCACAGCTACAAAAACGGAACCCAAGTTGGTTATGACATCTTCTAGTTTGCCAATTCTAGAAGAATCATTAACTATAAGTTCCTTCTCCCTCAAACTTTAAAAACAAAATTCCACTTTGGATCCGTACTGAGTGATTTGATTGTGGATCTTTCTATCCAAACCATCAATAAGTTCAACTGTGGCAATTTTGTTTTCAATAACGTCAAGCCTTTGCATCACGTGTTCCAAGGTTAAGATAGTTCCATTAACCATGAGCGGGGGTGAGCCTACCAAATTCATGATAGCTCCATAGGAGCCAACAGTATGGCTCCCCAAAAAATTCCCGCCTATGATGGTATCAAGAATATACCTATTCCAAGGAGAGATTCCAACATAAAAACTGCGAAGAAGGACGGTAGTGGATTGCTTACGAGTAGATCTACTTTGAGCATTGCAAATCCTATACCAAGCGTCCTTTAAATTTTCTTCCTCATTCTGCCTGAAATTGAGAACTTCGTTCTCAGGGGTATCATTAGGAGTAGCGGGTCTAGCCATTGATGGACTATCCCACACACAAATGAGCAGGAAGTGAACGGGCAAAGGAGAACGGGAAAAAAGCAAAACGCAAAATAAAACGACAAAGGAGAAAGGCAAATGAAAACGGCAAATGTGAAGTGGGGGAGAGGAAAAAAGAGAGGCAACTAGCAAAAAAGTAAATGCAGGAGATGAGTTTGTGAGACCTACTTGGATAGATCTTGATCTCTCCTTCCCCGGCAACGGCGCCAGAAATACTTCTGCTGATGCAACAAAAGACCTTCCAACGGTGCCAGAAACACGTGCTGACGGGAGACTGTTCTTGTCTTGAGTCTCCTCAGCAACGGCACTAGGAATCCTTCTGCTACGGCTACGCCTTTGGGACTTCCTAGGCAAATATGCAAAGGATTTCCCCGTTGTCGTGGGTATAAGTCTGACAGTAGAAGTGTACGGTACTAAAGGATGGGCAGAGCCTTAGCTACGGCGAGGATGTATGAGTTCAGGCCCCTCTACGATGGAGGTAAAAGCCCTACGTCTCAGTGCTCTTGGGAGCTTAGTGTCGAGTGGATTATAGGATTACAACAAAAGTCAACCCCTGCACTAGTGGGGAAGGGCGGCTTATATAGAGTGTGCTGCCCTTCATAATGGCCCGGTGGACACAGGTGGAATAGTGGCGAATAAATGCCTACGTTACAGGTAACGTAAGCCTTAAATGTTAATAATGGTGTATGAAAAAGTATGACCGTTGCCCTCCTGGGAGGTTACGATGTACAGAGTGGAATCCAGTCGGTACGTTAAATATGCTCCGAGTGCTCGTCACCGACTGGATGATGGGGGAGTCCTTAGTTCAGTCGGAACTGTCTAAGGGCCTATATGGCAGGCCTATGACCCTACCCTGGGACTATAACCCCATCATTAGTCCCCGAAAGGATCGGGGTTGGAACGATGAAGTGATGTCTGGAGTATGGATCCGACTCGTATGGAGGTGACTTTGGCGTTGTTTGCCTCGATCCATTTTATCCTTTCAATGAGTGATCCGAGTGAATATAACAGTGAAACGAACCGTTAGAGACCGAGTGCTTCCGCAGAATCTTTCGACGTGACTCGTCAAACTGACAGCGCCGGATTTTCCGGGATCCTCAAATTTCAGTTGCCGCGCGCTCAGCGGGGATGACGACATCGCCATCGAGTAGGTTTTGTCGCCTAGATTACTGCGCCTTTATCTTCTCCACTAACATCGCAACAGCCGGTTGGGGAGATAAGATTTCGGGTCCACCTGTTAGTGACCCAGTCGGAAGCTTATTTAAGCCTCTCCGGCGGGATTTCTTGTTGCGCTTCTCATCTTCCTTGCATTAATCCCGCTCCTCCCGTAGCTCTCTGCACGCCTCAAGCCTCCTCCTTCCCCTCCTCCTCTGCGGATCCGTCGCCTTCGCCATGACGAAGGGGCAGACCAGCAAACTTGAGTCGCAGAAGAAGAAGAAGAAGGGGGCGGCCCCTACTCAGCGGCGGCAGCGGGCGCTACCGGCGGGTTGGATCCAGGGGGATTCCCTCCCCTCCTCGGTGGCGGAGGACGACTTGCTGGAGCTGGTGGAGCACGGCATGATCGTCAACAAGTCATGGAGCCTGCCGGAAGGCGAGACGGAGCCGGCGCCGAAGGAGGGGGAGCGCGTTCTGCTGCTCAGCCACATGTTCAGGGGCTTCTCCTTGCCTCCCCACCCCTTCTTCCGAGGTATCATGACCTACTTCGGGGCGCAACTCCATCATTTTCCTCCGAACGCAATAGCCCACCTTGCTGCATTCGTCACCCTTTGCGAGTGCTTTATTGGATGTCCCCGCACTGGGGGCTCTTTAAGTATGTCTTCTCCGCTAGATCCCAAGCCGTCAAAAAGCTTAGCCAGTCGGACGATAAGACCCATCTCCTCCAGCTCTACGGGGGTTTAGGCTTCCAGAAGAAAACAAAGAGTAGCTACCCCCCTCCAGTTGTCCGAGTTAGTTAGGAACTGGCAATCAACCTGGTTCTATTGCCAGGACATTGCTTGTCCGAATGCTTCGAGTGGGTTGCCACCTTTTAGCCTAGACCGTCCGGGCCCTCCCAGGAAGCTTGCACTCTCTAAGGGGGAAAGGATCCAGATCCAGCCTTTGGTCAACACGCTGATAGCCGTCGTCCGCAAGGGAGTCACCGGCACGCACCTGCTGGAGACTTTTCTGGGTCGGCGCATCCAGCCACTGCAGGCCTGACACCACGCCATGTGGCACTACGCGGGGCCTTCGGATTCCACTCGGTCTCATCCAGAGTGCGTGACCGGGGAGACTGTGAGAGCGTGGGTCCGCGGCATCACAGGCACGTGTGACAACCCCGAAGGAGCCCGGCGGGTGAAGCCCTTCCGCGCCGACAATCCTCCTCCGAATGAGGTGATCACATCTTGTCGAGTGTTTTTAATCTTCTTAGATTTATTACTTTTCTTGTCCCGCCGACTGACGTTGCCGACTGTGTTTTGTGCAGGAGTGGACCAACTGGTATTCTGCCGTCTCGAACGGGAATCCAGCCGAGGAAGAGGAGGGCAACCAGGAGGGCAGCATGGATAGCGCCGAGTACGTCTCCGACAGTGGGGAGACGGAGGAGGAGACGGAAGAGGAGGAGGAGGAGGATGGGGAGCAGAGCTCGCCACCTTCACCACCAGAGCACCGAACTAAGAGCCGTCACGATCCCGCTGCTTCGCCGGCTCCTCCAGCGGCCCCGAGTGCTCCGCCAGCCCCTCCCGTGGCTTCGAGTGCTCGGAGTGTGAAGAGGACCAGGGACGCTGCTGCCGAGCCCACGGACTAGCCATCCAAGGTGGCCAAACCTAGTGGGCCTAAGCCTCAGAAAGCTTTGCCTCGGATGAGGATCGCTGTTCCAGTCGCCTCAGCGTAAGTGTCTTGTTCTTCCATCTTCCTTCAGTATCTGATTGAACTCATGCTTATCCGTCGAGTGGATTTCACTCAACAGAGCTGCTACCTCCGCCACCTCTCTGCCGCGCCAGGACGATGATCCCATGGACATGGATAACGCCGCCACGTCCCAGCAAGGTACGTTGTCACGACTTCGAGAGTTTGTATTATTGTTTCGCGAGTGCTGTCTTTGATCTTGCCCTTTTTCTGTAATTTCATGTTGTTCAGTTGGGCTTCCTTCGGAGGTGATCCATCGGGAGGACGACGATCAAAGGGGGTCGGAGCCAGCTTTGGCGCCTGTCCTTGAGGTTGTCCCATCTACTGCTGCTCCCACCATGAACGTGACGCCGACTGAGACGGTGCCCCTCACGGCGGAACCACTGGAGCGGAGCTCGGGATGCCCAAGGAGTCTTCTGTCACGCCGGGTCCGTCAACCGTTCAATATCACGCCCGACGCCTCCCGGAAGACCAGGTGGGGGCCGCCAAGGACGCCATGGTGCAGGTGGAGCTGATGGTGGGTGACGCCAATGGAGCGTATGACTCCATCGCGTCTTTGTACAAGAAAATCTTGGACCTCCAGGACGATATCCGAGTAAGTGCATTTGTAAGTGTTTGCTTTCCTCTTGTTACCCATTGGGGGTTTCAGTGATATACTCGGATACAGTAGGATGATTTTGCAGTGGGTTCACTCCGAGTGAACCCAGTGGGTGTAGTCCCCGAGACTTCTACCAAGTGCTTGCACCGGCAGTTGACTTCATATGTGTTTTCCGTAATCTGAACAGATCAGAGCTGATCTGCCCGAATGGTACCAGTGGGGGCACACCGAGTGCACCCACTGGGTGTAGTCCCGGAGAGTAGTGTTACTCAGGTCGGGTAATAGTAGTCTCATAGTGTTGTTTGTTCGCTATGGAGCTCGATAGGGCCGACCTGTTCGAGCTGCATACCAGTGGGGTCACTCTTAGTGAACCCACTGGGTGTAGTCCCCGAGAGCGCTGTCGATTGCTTGCATCGGCAGGGGTCTAAAGAATTTTGGACTTTGATTGTTTTGTCATATGTGTCGATACTTTTTCCTTGTTGAATGTGTCTGATCCTCCCTTTGTGCCTATTTGGCAGAAGACTTGCGAAATGGGATCTGCGTACAATGCTCTAAAGGCTGAGAAGGTTCAGCTTGCTGTGGACTTGGAGGCGGCTGTGAATGACCTGGCTAGTGTGAAGGAGGCTCTTGCTGACTGAGAGAAGTCTTTGGAGGAGTCTCGGGAGACCAACAAGGCATAGCTAGCCGAAGTTGCAAAATTGAAGAGTCAGAGATCCGAATGGATGAGCCAACTGAAGGTGATGAACACTCGGTGCATGGCGCAAGAGAAGTACATCAGCGACTGGGCAAGGAAGATGGTTGCACTGCTTGGTGGTAAGTTGTTGCCGAGTGCTTCTTGACTTTGGAGTTCACTCTGCGCTTACTTTCTGCTTGTCTTTTCTTTGCAGACTTCTGTCGGGACGTTGAGGCTGAAGCAGCCGACATTGAACGGTCGCTTGTTTTGAACGTTCCACTCGGCGATGAAGCCAACCGGGACTTGCTCCGAGCGCATATTCACCTTAGCAGGGTGGGACCTTTCATTGGCCGCCTGAGAAAAGTCATCGGCCGGATCGACAAGGAGCTGTGGCCTGAAGACGATTCCCGGCAAGAAATAGATGGGTTGATGACTCCGCTGGAGGACGTCCCAATCAGAGTGCGGGCATGGAAGAAGTCTGCCGCTCGTTGTGGTGCGGACGTGGCACTATCTTTGGTCCGAGTGCAGTGCAAGGAAGCTCGTGAAGAAAAACTGAAGACGTTGCAGGTCGCCAACACCAAGAAGCTTCGATTCGAAGATTTCATGGAGACCTCCCTCGACACAGCCACTCGCATTGCAGACGGAATCGACCTTGACACCTTTGTGGAGCCTGCCAGTCTCGGTGACGCTTGAAAAACTTTATGGTGAACGCACATTTACCTCGGTATGCCGAGTGGTATCTGTATTAAACTTTGGCCACTGCTGTTGGCCGTCACGTTCGTGGTTCGGTGTGGATAAGCTTGATTCACACCGAGCCGACTGATCGTAGATCCAACTTTGAATTCGAACCGGATCTTTTGCTCTTCTTTCGCTAAGTTTTTTTTGACACGATTTTGGCTCGTGGTTTTTGTTTGGCATTTCTTGGTGAAGCCAATGGCAAACATGCGGAGCATGTAGTTGACAGTTGTCTTCACATCCACATGAGCCTCAATGAGGGTTTGCCAAGTCTCCGAGTGCGCACTCGGAGCGAGCTTTTACTTAGGCGACTCTCGGTCGCGGCTAAGTCTCCGAGTGCGACTGTTAGTGCGCACTCGGAGCGAGGTGTTACTTACGCGACTTTCGGTCACGGCTAAGTCCCCGAGTGTGACTATAAGCGCGCACTTCGGAGCGAGTTGTTACTCATGTAGTTGTCAGTTGTCTTCACATCCACATGAGCCTCAATGAGGGTCTGCTAAGCCTTCGAGTGTATCTCGAGTACACACTCGGAGGAAGCTTTTCACTTAGGCGACTCTGAGTCGCAGCTAAGTCCCCGAGTGTGACTTTTCGTGCACACTCGGAGTGAGTTGTTACTCATGTAGTTGTCAGTTGTCTTCACATCCACATGATCCTCAATGAGGGTGTGCTAAGCCTTCGAGTGTATCTCGAGTACACACTCGGAGGAAGCTTTTCACTTAGGCGACTCTGAGTCACAGCTAAGTCCTCGAGTGTGACTTTTCGTGCACACTCGGAGTGAGTTGTTACTCATGTAGTTGTCAGTTGTCTTCACATCCACATGAGCCTCAATGAGGGTCTGCTAAGCCTTCGAGTGTATCTCGAGTACACACTCGGAGGAAGCTTTTTTACTTAGGCGACTCTGAGTCGCAGCTAAGTCTCCGAGTGCGACTTTCAGTGCACATTCAGAGCGAGTTTGTACTTAGGCGACTCTGGTTCGCATCTAAGTCTCTGAGTGCGACTTTTAGTGCACACTCGGAGCAAGTTTGTACTTAGGCGACTCTGGTTCGCAGCTAAGTCTCCGAGTGCGACTTTCAGTGCACATTCGGAGCGAGTTTGTACTTTGGCAACTCTGGTTCGCAGCTAAGTCTCCGAGTGCGACTTTTCGTGCACACTCGGAGCAAGTTTGTACTTAGGCGACTCTGGGTCGCAGCTAAGTCCCCGAGTGCGACTTTCAGTGCACACTCGGAGCGAGTTTTTTAGACCGGAGTCTGCAAACACGGAAGAAATTTGAATCGGCAAGAAATCAATCTGCTTTGTATTACTTCAATGATACTTGTTCTTTACATTGTCCCCGTCGGCGGTTATGTGTAGAAGCACTTCAGGAGATCTCCATTCCATGCTCGCGGCTCGTCCGTTTCCCTGTCGAGGTTGTAGAGTCGATATGCTCCATTGTTCAGCACCTTAGAGATGATGAAAGGTCCTTCCCAGGCGGGAGCCAACTTGTGTGGTCTCTGCTGATCCACTCGGAGCACCAGGTCGCCTGCTTGGAATGTGCGGCTCCTGACGTGCCGCGCGTAAAATCGCCGCAGATCTTGTTGATAAATCATTGAACGAATCAGTGCCATCTCGCGCTCTTCTTCTAGAAGATCCACTCCGTCTTGCCTGGCTTGCTCTGCTTCGGCTTCGGAGAAGAGTTCGACTCATGGGGAGTTGTGAAGCAAGTCACTCGGAAGGACTGCCTCTGCTCCATAAACGAGGAAGAACGGGGATCGCCCTATAGATCTATTCGGAGTTGTGCGGAGGCCCCACAACACCGAAGGCAGCTCGGTGACCCATGCGCCGGCGGCATGTCCAACTTCTCAGAGGAGTCGAGGCTTCAACCCTTGAAGGATAAGTCCATTCGCCCGCTCTGCTTGCCCGTTTGTTTGGGGGTGCGCCACGGATGCAAAATCCACTCGGATACCTTGTCCTGTGCAAAACCTTTGAATCTGTCCGAGCCAAAGTTTGTGCCATTGTAGGTGATTATGCTGTGCGGAACCCAGAATCTGGCGATGATGTCTCTGATAAATTTGATGGCCGTAAGGGCGTCGAGCTTCTTGATGGGCTTGGCTTCAATCCACTTGGTAAACTTGTCGACTGCTACCAGCAGATGAGTGAATCCTCCTTGGCCTGTTCTGAATGATCCGACTGTATCTAATCCCCACACGGCGAATGGCCAAACAAGAGGAATTGTCTTCAGCGCAGACGTTGGCTTGTGGGACTTGTTCGAATAGAACTGACAACCTTCGCATTGGTCGACCATATATTTTGCCATTTCATTCGCCTGCAACCAGAAGAAACCAGCTCTGAATGCTTTGGCGACGATTGCTCTTGAGGAGGCATGATGACCGCAGGTTCCCGAATGAATTTCTTCCAAGATTAACTGTCCCTCCTCAGGGAAGATACACCGCTGAAGGACGCCTGAAAGTATACTTTCCCTGTACAACTAGCCATCAATGACGGTGAAGGACTTCGACCTGCGGACGATCTGCCTAGCTTGGACTTCGTCTTCTGGTAACTCTTGCCTCATGATGTACGCAATGAACGGCACAGTCCACTCGGGGATGACAGCAAGAATCTCCATGATCAAATCAACCACAGCTGGGACCTCGACTTCAGTCGGATCTGTTGAGCTCTTTGGTTGTACTGGCTCCTCTGTAAAAGGATCTTCCTTCACCGAGGGGAGGTGTAGGTGCTCGAGGCAGACATCACTCGGGACTGGTCTCCGAGTGGATCCAAGTTTTGCTAATTCATCTACTGCTTGGTTTTTCAGTCGAGGAACATGGTGAAGTTCCAGACCTTCAAACTTCTTCTCAAGCTTCTTTACTGCGTTGCAGTATGCAGTCATGGTGGGGTTCCTTACATCCCATTCCTTCATCACTTGATTAACCACCAGATCTGAGTCGCCATAGACCATCAGGCGACGGACGCCGAGTGTGACGGCCATGCGCAACCCATAAAGGAGAGCTTTGTACTCTGCTTCATTGTTGGAAGAATCAAAATGTATCTGCAACACATACTTGACTTTATCGCCTTTTGGGGATATGATCACTACGCCAGTGCCGGAGCCATTCAACATCTTGGACCCATCGAAGAACATGGTTCAATGGGCCGAGTAGATGAGAGTCGGTTGCTGTTGTTCTACCCATTCCGCTATGAAGTCAGCCAGAGCTTGAGACTTTATAGCTTTCTTGGCTTCGAACTTGATGTCGCAGTATAGCATCTCCATTGCCCACTTTGCAACTCGGCCTGATGCGTCCCGATTGTGGAGAATTTCCGACAACGGAGCATCAGATATGATAGAAACCGAGTGGTCTTGGAAATAATGTGTGACATCCTCGACTTTTGCTACAGTAAATATTGTAATTAAGCTACAGTGATCACCCGCAAATGATGCCACATCATCGAGAATTACCGTCGATGACCCGCATTGAATTTCTATCTGGATTCAGAAATTGAAAACAAAAGATAATTATATTTATAAATTCATATTAACTATTAAAGAACGAAAGTATTAAAAATAATAATGACAAAAAAAGGAAAGAAATTAAAAAAAAGAAATTAGAAAGAAGAAATAATAGAAAAGGAAAACAAAACAAAAAAAACAAAACAAAAAAAGGAAAAAAGGAACCCCCACCCCCTGGCCCAACTGGGCCTAGAGGCCCAGCCGGCCAGGCCACAACCCCCCGCAGGGAAACCCTAGCGAACCCCCTGGCTCCCCTCGCTCCCCTTAGCCGCCGCCAGCCCCCCCTACCGCTCGCCTCCCACCCCGCCGCAAACTCCCCTCGTGCCCCCCACCGACAGAAACCCTCACGCGTCCCCTCCTCTCTCTCGGCTCTCTCATTAGCCTCCCAACCTCCCCACGACAGAGCCCCCCACCGAGCCGAGCCCCACCCCAGGACCGAGACCCCCAGTCACCGGCAACCGCACCGGCCGCCGTCCCGGGGGTCCCGTCGCCCCTCTCTCTCCCGCAACCCCCATCACCTCCCCTCGGCTCCTCTCCCTCCTAGGAGCCCAAGATCGGCCCCTGGCCCGAACCCCTCCCCCACGGTCCCATCTCCACCACGACCGGCCGCCCCCACCCTTCAACTCCGGCGACAACCACCACCCCGGCGACCCCCCACCTCGTCGGCCGGGCCTCTTCCTCACCGACCGGCCCTTCTGATTCCCCCGTCGGCCAAGGCACCCCTTGGTCACCCCGTCGGCCGAGCTCCTCCTCGCCATCCGGCCGGTGTCGACCTCCGGGAAGTTTTTCCCGGCGCCCCACCTCGCCGGATCCGTCATCACCACCTCCGGGAACGCCCGCACGCCATCTCCTCCGCCCCTTCCCGCGAATTCCGGCTTCACCGGGCCGTCTCGTCAACGTCGGTGAGCCCCTCCTCGGGCTCCTCCCATCGTCGCGTTCCCCTCACCGTCCCGGTTCCGTTCCGGCAAACGGGACTCCGATCCGTCGATGGTAGTGACCGGTAGGAGGATTTGAAGAAGGTGTTCTTCTATGTTGAGTTAGAGCACAGAGTTGTTCTCTGTCTCACTGTTAACAGAGAGAGATGAGAGTGCTAAGAGTTAAATGAAAATAAAACAAAATATGTATTAGATGCCGTATGTATGTATGTATGTATGTATGAGATGCGATGTATGTATTGCGTGTATAGATATTTGGAGGAATACAATATTTACATGATTATGTATCTGTGAATAAAATCGAGTATTTGGCCTAAGGTCACTTACCGGTGGGGCCAACGCACCCGCTCTCTATGACAGGGAGGCCCCACGCGATAATTAAAATAAATAAAAATAATGTTAATGTTTTTATTAAATAAATAAATAGATATATTAGTTAAATTAATTAATTGGAATAATTAGAGTATGTCACGTGGGTCCCCCATTAAATTAATCTGATTAATCAATATTTAATCTAAATTAAAACTTGTGCCCATGACGTTAGGGACCCGCTGGTCAGTTGAGCAGTCAACTGTTGATGTCAGCATGACATCATGCTGATGTCATAATAGCTTTTTATTAAACTATTCAAATCTGTTTTTAATTCCTAATTATTGAATAAAACTTTAAAAATTAATATTAAATAATCCGTAAGTCAGATCGAAATATTTTCAACATGAAAGTTGATCAGCAGAACGAGACGAACCCGGATACACGGCCCGTTCGTCTGTCACGCGTCCCTAGCATAGCAAACATGGAACCTTTCCATCGTTTCCAGTATAACCGGTAGTAGCCCGAGACCCGGAAAATATCGTCAGATATTCTTCCGACCCGTCTATGACGGATGTTGTTGCGTTAGCTCATGTCTAGCCTGCATCTTGCCATGTCATGCTTTGTGTTGCATCGGTGCTATTATTTATTGTTTCTTCCCCCTCTTCTTACCGGTAGACCCCGAGACTGACGTTGCTGCCGGGTACATCTACGACCCTGCCAATCAGTCCTTTCCCGCAGCGCGGCAAGGCAAGCAACCCCCCCCCCTTGATCATTCCTATATCGCCTATGTCTTTCTTCCTACTGCTTGCATTAGTATTTTTGCTACTGTTGTAGTTAGCTCCTATATCTGATGCATAGCCTATTTTTGATGAACTGCTACTTTCAGTCCTGTACCGTTACAATGCTTAGTATAGGTGGAGCAGTCATCCCCTCTGACCCCGTAGTCCAGTTGCCCCGCTTGTTTTCAATCTCGATCCCTGATCGACGAGCCAGACCTGTCACAGCACATGCACCCCCTTAGTTGTACGACGTTACAGAGATACTATCGGGTACCGAGGGTGACACCTCGCTAAGTACTCCTAATGATATCTCTGTAGTATAGCTAGTCAGTCGTGGTTATCGAGGGTGATTCCTCTTTCACCATTCCCGACGATGCCCCTGTCGTGCAACCCCTCAAGTGTGGGACCCCCGAGGGTGATTCCTCTAAGCCCACCTTGACGGGTACATCGTTCGGAATCCAACGAGGGTGATACCTCGGATCCCCCCCCGATGTTACAACCACACAGTTACTCGAACATGTTACTGGGATCTTCGGTGATTAGTTGTAAGACGGGTGGATTCCCGTGAGATTGTGTTGTTGGCCTAATTAAAATGTTAATGGATTTGGCTATTTGATCTGGGTTGGTCGGAGACCTTTTCGCACTAACCGGCTACGTGGGAAGAATTATGGGTACTCGGCGTCGCAGTATTAGCCGAAGCTTTTCAGATGCCAGCAATGTAGCGGCGCGCGCCCGAGTGGTCCCGAGATGCATCACGCTTGTGATTAAGGGATGCTAGGACTGACGTCGGCCGCCCACGCCACGTGCAGGAGCGCGAAGGGGAACTGGGCCCATGAACCCTTTGTGCTTAGGAGTTAGACCGGCGGGCTGGCCTCTCTGATTTGTCTTAGGTGGGGCCGCGACGTGTCGATATTCCGAGGCCGGGCAGGACCCAGAAAAGTATGTCCGGCCAGAGTGTTATCGAGCGTGATGGGACATGTGGTGCACCCCTGCAGGGATGAAAATTAACTATTCAGATAGCCGTGTCCACGGTTACAGGACGACTTGGAGTTGTGCCCCGATCTTATACAACTACAATTGTTACTTAACTGGAATTAGTTTGCCTCGGGATTGCTTCCTTGCAGGGAGTAGAGGGAGGATCTCTAGGCGTGACCTCACTTTATTATTGTTGTAACAATATGACTATTATTGTTTTACCCCCTGTTCTACTCTCGTCTATTGCTGCAAGACCCTGAAGATGCTAGTCTTCGATAGGACTAGGCCTTCTCTCCCTTGTCTCGCGTTGCTGCAGTCAGTCCACATATAACCCCCCCTTCTTTGATACTGATGCATATTTAGATTAGTTCTGATGTAAGACTTGCGAGTACTTTGGATGAGTACTCACCGCTGCTTTGCTCCCCCCTTGTCCCCTTGATCTGTTGCTGCGGCCAGATGATGGAGCCCAGGAGTAGAGTTTCCTGCCGATGTCTATCATCTCGATGGTGTCATCTTCATGGAGGCCGGTGAAGCTTAGGAGTAGTTAGGAGGTTCCCAGGCAGGAGGCGTCGCCTCGTTCGATCGTTGTATCTTTTGTGCTAGCCTTCTCTAAGGCACCCCATGTTTTATGTCTGTACTCAGATATTTGTTGCTTCCGCTGACTCGTGTGTTTATCGAGCTTTCGTATTCTAGCCCTCGAGGCCCCTGGCTTGTAATATGAAGCTGATGTTATTTTATTTGTGTCTAGAGTTGTGTTGTGATATCTTCCCGTGAGTCCTTGGGTTTGATCGTACGCATTTGCGTGTATGGTCAGCGTGCGATTAAATCGAGGGCGTCACAAGTTGGTATCAGAGCCGACTGCCTATAGGTAGCCCCCTTTCCAACTCCTTGGCCGAAGTTGAGTCTAGTGTTTGAAAAACTTTACTAACACTGATGTTGTGGCTTACGGGCCCACATCTCAATTCGGTGGTATTAGTATCTTTTACTCCTTTCCTATACTCTGGGCTCTACTCTCTCTTCTCTTTCGGGTTAAAGATTTTACTAACTCTAGCATTAGTTTCGCGTAAATATTTCCTCCCGGGGAGTCTCGTATTTCAAACGATGGCTTGATCCATCAGAAGACTCCGAAGTTACTCCCTGATGTTATCTCGAGAACTTGTGCCCATCGCTCTTGCGATTTCCCTTCCTCCGTCGACCACTATGGATGACTACATACAAATGTCGTTCATACCTTCTTCTCCAATTGCTCTTACTTTACGAGAGGCAATGAATTTTCTTATCGGGGATTCGTCCATGATTAGTTGTCTTTGGTTTCGAAAGTTCTTTGAATTACTATTTGGTCTTCCGAAATCCTCCGTAGCCTAATGTTAATGGCCTTTCTCACCTGCTTGCATTATGGTTCAATCCATATGTCTAGCAGCATTCATAAAAATCCTTTGTCATTTTCCTGTGATCTTATTGATTCTACCTTTGTGTGAATGCACACAATCATCTGCAGATACTCCTGAATTATCTTCCGGCTCAGACTTCCTTCCAGACAGAGTTGGTTCTTGACAAATCAACCGTGGTGGTTGTCCATCTAAATCCTTTCAGCTTACGTGTATGTGATCGGAGCATCTGATTATGATACACCAACCTGGAAATCCTAATTCCTTTGGTAATTAAGTATCGATATTTTTCAGATGTTCCATAACCTGATGCATTGCATCCTATCTCCCTCTGATTGAGTACCGATACTCACATCAGATCTTTTGTGGACTGCCAGACTCATTCTGGGTTATTATCCGACGGCATCCTTTGCCTTAGAAAATTCTTGTGATTGCTTCCCCTAACAAATGATGCCATTGGTAAAATTTGTCTTCTCCCTTTGATAAGTTGTACCATACGATTTGTCAGCCATGCCCTTCAAGCATGTGTTAATTACTCTTGAAGTTTGTGGTATATGTTCCTAAGATGCCCCGATGGGTTGAACCTATGCCTTCCTAAATCAATATGACCCGAAGAGTTTTCTCGAGTCTTACTCTTCTGGTGTTATGCCGGTTATTCCTTCAAAGCTACAACCGATCAAAGGCGAGGAATACATGGCAGGTGATGCATTGCTGAAGTGGGAGTCGACCTTGAACTCTGTGTTCATGCCCATGGAAACTACGTTGATCCTACCGTAGGAACTTCTCGTATCAATAATCATTTATTCTGTGGTTTGAATCTGGTATATGTGATCTTGTCCTTTGGAATCATGGTTCCGACCATGTTGTCCTACCTTGATTTCATTCTCGGACGAGTTAAAGTACTTGTCTTCTTTAGATCAACACGTCGGTCCAAACCTCAAAGTTGATCTACCTCCGAGTATTATTCCTTGTAGCTCGAGGATATCGCGGAGCTATGGAACTTCTTGTGAGCTCCTCATCAACTATGATATTTTCCTTAATTCCAGTTGCCTCGTGTTTTAGTTGTTGGACACGCGAGTACATCGATAACTGAATCGAGTATGCATTGCGATTCAACATTTTTTAGTAATATTCCTCGTTTACGAGTTTGTACTCGATCCTGTCATTCCAAGCTGTTAAGCTACATCATCACCGTCATGTTGGAGCTCGACCATGCTATCTATACCCTTCATCCCTGAAACACAATTCCAACTGTGCGTTAAGCTTGCATCGAGCTTTCCACATCATGTTGGTTGTCTTGAAAGGCAATCTCAATTCTAAGCTAGCAGTCTTATCTGTGTTTCCGATAACCTCTTGCTTCATCATTCTCTTGCTTGATGCCGTCGCTGAATGATTACATCTTCATGAAGCTTCTCGACAAATGTGTCGTGATCATCATCAGCATTCTGAGCTCTTGTAGGGTATCAATCGAATGCATGTTGAGAAATACCATCCCTTCCCCTCGATGAATTGTATTATCATCGACATCCTTGTTGCCTTCCCTCCAACACAAACGTGTTCATGTTTTGTGTTGTCCTTTAAAGTTCCTTGCTATTTAGCTTATGTTATCTTCTACCTTGGAGTATTACGATCTTTTATGTCAAGGATGTCGTGAAACTTGCACACGTCTTAAGAATTCTTGATATAGTAATACTTCTCCCCATCACCATTCAATTCTTGGTCCCGTGTTGTTTCTAACCGGTAAACCGACAAGTGAACTCTGATGTGTGATTCCAATACTTATGGCAACCCTATTTCCTTGAGGTTAACAGCTGATTGTTTCAATTTTAGTGTGTTGGGTGATGACTCATCATTTTTGACATTGGTTGTACTACTCCGTCCGTATTCCCGGGTGCACCCTTTGACCAATGTTTAATTGTTGTTGATCCATCGAACATGCGACATTATATCATTTGACTTGACAAATGCTATCTCCTTGATATTATAAATTTTGAAAATTTGTCTCTGTCAAAATCTTGAGGGATTGTTGTTGAGACCATCGGCCGCACCCTCAAATTCTCTAAGGTTCGTGATGAAGCTCTTGAAAACATTATCCTTATGCCTAGCTCATGAAGGATATGTTTGATAGAAGAAGTGTTTATCCCAAAGTTCACGTGCACTCTTTCCACCGTGAATATGTGAGAGTTTTGTTTCACTTCCTCTCAGGAAATACCAAATCATTCACGCATGTGCGAAGTGTTATATGTTTTGAAGATTTATTATCTTCACTCCATATAATTTCTCTTAGCACGCCAAGCTACTGACTGATTTGATCAAGGGAAAAGAAGTTCCTTCCTAAGAATTAATCTAGGCTCACACAAGGGCCTTGATATCCTCGATGATGGTTTTCAAACCAGATCTTAGGTGCATTTTGTTGTAAGAGTTATATGTGTGCACGAGTGTCTTGACATTGTGTTCATATCTCTTACAATCGAACTCATGATTCAAGAATTTCTTGTGTAGCTCATATCATGAGAATTTTGCATCTTCATCTTCCTTCTCGGGCATCTTGAGTCTGAGGTGTCCCGACACCAATCAGGTATGAATCTCAGGCAGATATGATGGTTGGAACATTTTCCCAATAACTATGACTTTTGTCCTTATGTAATCTGGTACGGTGACGTCTTGTCTGGCACGACAGGCCGAAGGACCTATTATTATGAATCCTCCCATATGTAAGACTCACCATCTTTCATGCGGAAACTATATGACTTATTTTATAAGTTGTTCCTCATGGATCCTCTTTACGTACCCAGTGGCCCGACCTTTATCGGATGACCATGCCGGTACTACCTCGAAGCACAGATGTGGTATTTCAGTTGTCAACAGGAACATTGGAAGCGCGATGCTAAACTGTTCCTCATCAATTATCCAAACCATATGGTATGGGTAAACATCATTGTTCTTCTTGCCTCTTTATCATATTGGTTATGTACTGGGTGACCAATCATGTATACCATACTCTATGTTTTCCTCGGGAATGGTATACTTTAAATTCTTTGTGTGAGTGAACACATTCTCATTCCCATTGGTTTGTTTGAACTTTATTGTGGCATAACTTATCTAAGCAGTGTTAATTTCCTGCTTAGGTAAAATTCTCGGTATATAACTCTGTCCGTAAAACCCTGTTGCTATTGTAGATAACATTTCCGGTAGCCGCCGGTGAACGAGAACTTTGCCTATTGGTCCGCCTCGTTGTAACGAGCAGGAAAATGGTTCTATTCGTCCCACGCACTTGGTACTAACGTTGTTGGCAACATAACTGACAGGTTATCCTCTGACATGTCTTGCTACCAAGATCGTATAATGTGTCACCCCTCTATCTACTCCCAGCCCACATGGTGTACCCATAACCCAAAGTTCTACAGGATTGAAACCTGACTCTCCTGTACATCTTTGACTCCAAAGTATCCTTTACACTTGGCTTCATATGGAATTCCAGAGCCACCATCCAATGGAACGACCGCCCTTCGGTCTAGATGTTGTCCAACATGCTGAAGATCAAATCTGCATTATTCATGACAATCTGAAGGCTGCTCAGTCTCGTCAGAAGAGTCAGTATGACCGTCATCATCAAGATATGGTCTATCAACCTGGCGCAAAGGCTTATCTTCGTGTCACACCAATGAGAGGTGCACACCGTTTCGGAATCAAGGGCAAGTTAGCTCCTTGTTATATTGGTCCTTTCACTGTTCTCAAAAGGCGTGGAAGAGTGGCTTATCAATTGGAAGTGCCGGCGAACCTTTCTCAGGTTCACGATGTCTTCCATGTTTCTCAGCTCCGTCGCTGCTTCAAGGACCCTATTCGAGCAGTGGATCACGATATGCTTGACTACAACAAGACCTCTCTTATAAAGAGCATCCGGTCCGCATTCTCGACCAAGCTGAACGTAAGACTCGTCGCAAGGTCACCAAGTTCCTTAAGGTGCAGTGGTCAAATCACTCTGAAGATGAAGCCACTTGGGAACGCGAGGATCATCTTCGTGATGAATACCCCGGGCTCTTTCCCTCTACCTCTTAATTCTCGGGACGAGAATTCTTGTTAGTAGGGGAGAATTGTGACATCCTCGAATTTTGCTACAGTAAATATTGTAATTAAGCTACAGTGATCACCCGCAAATGATGCCACATCATCGAGAATTACCGTCGATGACCCGCATTGAATTTCTATTTGGATTCAGATATTGAAAACAAAAGATAATTATATTTATAAATTCATATTAACTATTAAAGAAAGAAAGTATTAAAAATAATAATGACAAAAGAAAGGAAAGAAATTAAAAAAATAGAAATTAGAAAGAAGAAATAATAGAAAAGGAAAACAAAACAAAACAAAACAAAAAAAAGGAAAAAAGGAACCCTCACCCCCTGGCCCAACTCGGCCTAGATGCCCAGCCGGCCAGGCCACAACCCCCCCGCAGGGAAACCCTAGCGAACCCTCTGGCTCCCCTCGCTCCCCTTAGCCGCCGCCAGCCCCCCCTCCCGCTCGCCTCCCACCCCGCCGCCAACTCCCCTCGTGGCCCCCCTCCCATCGACAGAAACCCCCACGCGTCCCCCTCCTCTCTCTCGGCTCTCTCGTCAGCCTCCCAACCTCCCCACGACAGAGCCCCCCCCCCCACCGAGCCAAGCCCCACCCCAGGACCGAGACCCCCAGTCGCCGGCAACCGCACCGGCCGCTGTCCCGGGGGTCCCGTCGCCCCTCTCTCTCCCACAACCCCCATCACCTCCCCTCGGATCCTCTCCCTCCTAGGAGCCCCAGATCGGCCCCTGGCCCGAACCCCTCCCCCACGGTCCCATCTCCACCATGACCGGCCGCCCCCACCCTTCACCTCCGGCGACAACCACCACCCCGGCGACCCCCCACCTCGTCGGCCGGGCCTCTTCCTCACCGACCGGCCCTTCCGATTCCCCCGTCGGCCAAGGCACCCCTTGGTCACCCCGTCGGCCGAGCTCCTCCTCGCCATCCGGCCGGTCTCGACCTCCGGGAAGTTTTTCCCGGCGCCCCACCTCGCCGGATCCGTCATCACCACCTCCGGGAACGCCCCCACGCCGTCCATTCGGACGATGGTCCCGATGTTTTCGGGGTTAACATCGATCCCTTGTTCGGAAACGAAGAAACCGAGTAACTTTCCGCTGGGAACACCGAATGAACACTTGGCTGGGTTGAGCTTGATATCGTACCTACGTAGGTTGGCGAATGTTTCTGCCAAGTCAGTCAGCAGGTCAGAACCTTTGCGTGACTTGACTACGATATCGTCCATATATGCCTCCACATTTCGACCGATCTGGTCTAGGAGGCATTTTTGGATCATGCGCATAAAAGTTGCTCCTGCATTCTTCAAACCGAATGGCATAGTGATGTAACAGAAACACCCGAATGGGGTGATGAAGGCTGTTTTTAATTCATCCGGACCATACAGACGGATTTGATGATAGCCCGAATAGGCATCAAGGAAGGATAAACGCTCGCAAGCCACAGTCGAATCAACAATTTGATCAATGCGGGGGAGCGGGAAGTGATCTTTCGGATAGACCTTATTGAGATGCTTGAAATCGATGCACATACAGAGAGACTTGTCCTTCTTGGGCACCATGACAACATTAGCGAGCCACTCGGAGTGGTGTACCTCGCGAATGAAGTTGGCTGCCAAAAGTTTAGCCACCTCCTCTCCGATTGCCTTCCTCTTGTGCGTGGCGGACCGACGCAGGCATTCTCGGACGGGTCGAGCAGCAGGATCCACATGCAGTCGGTGCTCAGCCAACTCCCTGGGTACACCTGGCATGTCAGCGGGCTTCCATGCAAAAATGTCCCAGTTCTCACGGAGGAATTGGATGAGCTCGGCTTCCTATTTTGGATCAAGGGTGGTGGAGATGTTTGTCGGGGCAGCCGCGTCGTCCGTCGGGTGGATGCTGACCTTCTTCGTGTCTCCCGCCGACTGGAATGCAGACTCGAAAGCTGGCTTCTTTGAACGCATCAGGTCAGCAGGGTCGGCGGTCTTCTTGTACTCATCTAGCTCGAGAATAGCCATCTGGTGATCGGCAATCCTCGACCCCTACTGCAGACACTCCTCGGCGCGCTGCTGATTGCCTGTGACCGTAATCACACCTTTGGGACCTGGCATCTTCAGCTTCAAATAGACGTAAGATGGACGGGCCATGAAACACGCATATGCTAGGCGGCCCAGAATAGCATGCTATGCACTCTCGAAGTCCACCACCTTGAATGTCAGCTTCTCCTTGCGGAAGTTCTTGTCAGAGCCGAAGACAACATCCAACGCGATCTGGCCGAGTGACTTGGCCTTTCGTCATGGGACGACTCCGTGGAACTGCATACTGCTCTCGCTAAGTTTGGACATCGGAATGCCCATCCCCTTGAGAGTGTCGGCGTACATGATGTTCAAGTTGCCGCCGCCGTCCATGAGGACTTTGTGCAGCCTGACTCCTTCCACCACCGGGTCGACGACCAGAGCTTGCCTCCCTGGGGTGGGTACGTGTGCTGGATGATCTAACTGATCAAAGGTGATCGCAGTCTGTGACCATTTGAGGAACATGGGGGTGGTTGGGGTTGCCATGTTCACCTCCTTGTTAACCAGCTTCAGTCGACTCTTGCTTTCCACATTAGCAAAAATCATCAGCGTTGCATGGACTTGGGGGAACGGATCCTCCCTATCCTCATCATCCTGCTCGGTCTCCTTTTCACTCGGTTGTCCTTCACCGAATCCTTGGATCAGGAGGCGACACTGCCGAGTGGTATGCTTCGGGAATACGGCATTGCCTTCTTCGTCCATCTTCGTGTGGATTGTACATGGCTGATCCAGGATGAAATTTCCTGACTGCCTCTTCTTGGGGGTGTACTGAGCTTTCCCCTTGCCTTTGAACATGGAATTTGTAACGGCTGCTGCCTCTGCCTGCGGAGTGGATTGAGCCTTCTGCTTCTGCTTCCGACTGCTGTTCCCATCTCCATCGGCGACTGACTTATGCTTGCCGCTACATATGCGGTCCTCCTCTTCGCCATTTGCATAGCATGCGGCTATCTCCATCATCTTGCTCATGGAGATGTCGCCTGTCCGACCCAATTTCAGGTACAGATCCCTGTACCGCACGCCTGCCTTGAAGGCGCAGACTTCTTGATGCTCCGTGACGTTCTCCACCGTGTGGTAGAGGGTCGTCCAGCGCTGGATGAAATCGCGCAAGGGCTCGTTCTGCTTCTGGACACAGTGCTGGAGCTCCACGAGACCAGCAGGGCGTTTGCACGTGCCCTCGAAGGTCCTGATGAAGACTCGAGACAGATCTGCCCAGCTGTAGATGCTTGACGGAGCCAACTGGTTCAGCCAAGCTCACGCCGAGCCGTCGAGCATCAGGGGGAGATGTTTCATGGCGACCTGGTCATCTCCGCCACCGATCTGGACCGCCACTCTGTAGTCGTCCAACCACGTTTCTGGCTTGGACTCTCGTGTGAACTTGTTGATTCCCGTCGCCAATCGGAAGTTGGGAGGGATGTCAGCTGAACGGATGGCCCGACTGAAGCACTCGGGGCCAGAGACGACGGTCCTGCTTCCACTCGGATGGTCTTCGGGATTCCTGGGCGATGGACGGTCTTTGGGATTCCACTCGGACTTGCTGCTTCCACTCGGACGGTCTCTATCGTGACCATCACGGTGGGCTCGACTCGTATCGACCTTCTTCTGGGGGATGTACCCTCTTGCGTTGGGCCTTGGATCATGCGCGTCGCCGACTGAACGATGATCATCGTGATGCCGAGGTCCGTAAGGCCCACCCTGCGGAGGGGTGCGCGAACGGCGACGATCTTCGGGATTCCTGGAACGGTTGCCCCCTCTGCGTCGCTGATGAGAGTCGGGGCTGAAAACCGACCGATGCGTGTTCGCGTGAACAGAACTGTTGTGGATCCTGTTGTGCGACTGGGAGACCACCGAATTTTGCTCCTGCACCGTATGCAACAGGGCACGGATCTGCTCGAGCCCTCTGCCAACCTCTGAATCAGTCGGCTGGAGAGAATCGGCTATCCTGGCAGCCGCAGCCATGTTGAGGATGGGTGTGCGGAACACCTCGACATCGCTCTGATGAGTGCATCGACTGGCAGAACGACGATGTTGACGACAAGCGCCGAGCCGAATGATTCTCCGACCTCATGCTCGTTCCGACCAGTCTGGAGGGGACTTTCATGGGAATCGGCCATGAGAACTTCGGCTGCAGGCCCGCGACCCAGGTACTCGGAAGGTAGCTCAGTCGGAACTGAGTCCAAGCACTGGGATGGTGGCGCAACCACAACCGATTCGAGGACCGCCACTTGAGAGGACGCGAGTCGCACCCAACGCTGGAGTCGCGGACGAGGGGATCACTTGTTGCGGCGCGTGACGAGGGTGAAGATCGACACCGGGGCCGATGGCTGGAGAAGAAGGACCCCCCGGGAACCGGCACGGAAGTGCGTAGCCCCGCGACTGGGGAGCGCCTCGACGTCGACGGGCGCATCCCGAAGCCATGCTGAATCATCGACGATGAAGGAGAGTGCACTGAAGAGGATCTCATGACCCATGCACAGATCTCCACCGGACGACATGATGAAAAGATGAAATCGCAAACTCGCCGGAAGTCGCTTAGACGCCTGCCCCACGGTGGGCGCCAACTTTCGTGGGTATAAGTCAGACAGTAGAAGTGTAGGATATGAAAGGATGGGCACAGCCTTAGCTATGGCGAGGATGTATGAGTTCAGGCCCCTCTACGATGGAGGTAAAAGCCCTACGTCTCAGTGCTCTTGGGAGCTTAGTGTCGAGTGGATTATAGGATTACAGCAAAAGCCAACCCCTGCACCAGTGGGGAAGGGCGGCTTATATAAAGTGAGCTGCCCTTCATAATGGCCCAGTGGATAGAGGTGGAATAGTGGCGAATAAATGCCTACGTTACAGGTAACGTAAGCCTTAAATGTTAATAATGGTGTATGAAAATGTATGACCGTTGCCCTCCTGGGAGGTTACGATGTACAGAGTGGAATCCAGTCGGTACGTTAAATATGCTCCGAGTGCTCGTCACCGACTCGATGATGGGGGAGTCCTTAGTTTAGTCGGAACTGTCTAAGGGCCTTGTCCTCTATGAAGGGTAGTCCTTGGGTAGGACCTATAGGGCAGGCCTATGACCCTACCCTGGGACTATAACCCCATCACCCGTGGCCTTGGAGCCTTGCGTTGGTGTTCCCTCGAAGCGGAAAGGGTGATGTAGCGCAGTGGTTGTAAGTATTTCCCTCAGTTTTGAGAACCAAGGTATCGATCCAGTGAAGGAGTATCACAAGTACCTGCACAAACACAAAGAACCTGCACCCAACGCTATGAAGGGGTTGTCAATCCCTTATAGATTGTTTGCCAAGTGAGAACTGAAAGCAACAAAGTAACAAAGCAAATTAAAAGCGGAGGTGTAAACGATATGTGTGAATAGACCCGGGGCCGTAGTGTTCACTAGTGGCTTCTCTCATGAAAGCAAGTAGACGGTGGGTGAACAAATTACTGTCGAGCAATTGATAGGACCGCACAAAGTCGTGACATCATCTATGGCAATGATTATATCTATAGGCATCACGTCCAAAACAAGTAGACCGATACTTTCTGGATCTACTACTATTACTCCACACGTCGACCGCTATCTAGCATGCATCTAGTGTATTAAGTTCATGAGAACAGAGTAACGCCTTAAGCAAGATGACATGATGTAGATGGACAATCTCATATCTACGACAAAGCCCATCTTGTTACCCTTGATGGCAACTACATAATGTGTGCCTGGCTTCCCCTACTGTCACTGGGAAAGGTCACCACACGGTAAGAACCCAAAACCAAGCACTTCTCCCATTGCAAGAATCATAGATCTAGTTGGCCAAACAAAACCCAAGACTCGGAGAGACTTGCAAGCATATCAAATCATGCATATTAGAAATCAGCAAAGACTCAAATATATATCATAGATAATCTGATCACAAATCCACAATTCATCGGATCTCGACAAACACACCGCCAAAGAAGATTACATCGGATAGATCTCCATGAAGATCATGGAGAACTTTGTATTGAAGATCCAAGAGAGAGAAGAAGCCATCTAGCTACTAATTACAGACCCGTAGGTGTGAAGTGAACTACTCACGAGTCATTGGAGGGGCGATGATGTTGATTAAGAAGCCCTCCAACTCCCAAGTCCCCTCCGGCAGGGCACTAGGAAGGGTCTCCAGATGAGATCTCGTGGAAACGGAAGCTTGCGGTGGCGGAAAAGTGTTTTCGTGGATGCCCTGATTTTTTCTGGATTTTTAGGGAATTTATAGGCCAAAGACCTAGGGCCGGGGAGCGCCAGGGAGGCGACAAGCTTGGTTGCCGCGGCCTCCCCCCTGGCCGCGGCAACAGGGCTTGTGGGCTCCCTGTGGGCCCACTTGCTTGGCCCTCAAGCCTCGTGATCTTCTTCCGTTCTGGAAAAAATCATTTTGGGGATTTTATTCCGTTTGGACTCCGTTCCAAAATCAGATCTGAAAAGAGTCAAAATCACAGAAAAAACAGGAACTGGCACTTGGCGCTGAATTAATAAGTTAGTCCCAAAAAAGATATAAAAGGTAAACAAAACATCCAAAGTTGACAAATTAAAAGCGTGAAACCATCAAAAATTATAGATACGTTTGAGACGTATCAGTCATCAATGAATACGACGACAAACTTGTCCAGGTATTCCATGAAGGCCTTGTTCATGAGGTACATGAAGTAAGCTGGGGCATTAGTCAATCCAAAAGACACGACAATGCATTCGTACAGACCGTACCGGGTCAAGAACGCAGTCTTGCGTATGTCTTCGGGTCGAATCTTCAGTTGGTAATATCCAACCGGAGATCGATCTTGGAAAATACCTTAGATCCATTTAGGTGATCAAACAAGTCTTCAATCTTGGGGAGAAGATAGTTGTTCTTGATCGTGACTTCATTGAGAGAACAGTAACCGACGCAGTGTCTGATAGTCCCATCCTTCTTGGACACGAACAGAACATGCGATCCCCAAGGTGACGGACTCGAACGAATAAACCCTTTCCCGAGTTGCTCATCCAGTTGCTTCTTAAGCTCTGCTAGCTCTTCGGATCCCATCCTGTACGGCTTCTTATAGATAGGCCTTGATCCGGGCATGATCTCAATGATGAACTCGATGTCTCGGTTAGGAGGCATCCCTGGTAGCTCATCAGGAAAGACGTCTAGGTACTCACAGACTATCGGCACTCGATCCAATTCTACCTCTGACACGCTGTTGACCCGTGGTGCTCGAGCGGGTACTGACTCAGAGACATACTTGACTTTGACCCCTTGGTCGCTTGTCATGGTAATGGCCCTGTTGGCACAGTCCAAGATGCTTTGATGCTTGGCCAAGCAATCCATGTCGAGAATTACTTCTAGGCCTTGCGACTTAAGCCCAATGAGATCCGCTGAGAAGCTCGTCCCATTGATAACTATCCTGACCTTCCTACATCCCAGGTTGGTCCTCAACACTGCTCCCGGGGTTTGGCTTGCCATATGCCCGCGAAGCAGAGTAGGTTTTAAACCACATTTTTCCGCAAATCTTTGTGTAACAAAAGAATGCGAAGCACCACAATCAAACAATACTGTTGCCGGGGTGGAGTTGACGAGGAACGTACCCAGAATGCAGTCCGGGTCTTCATGTGCCTCTTCTGCGGAGATATGATTAATCCACCCCCTGCTGTGATATTGCTGGTTGCAGGGAGCTTGATTCCTGCCTGGTGCTCCTTGGCCTTGATTTGGTGCATTGGGGCGCGGTGCGTTGGGTTTCTTGTTGGGACACTACCTAAAATAGTGCCTTCTATGTCCACATCGAAAACATGTAACTTGTGCTGGAAGATTGGCCTTGACTCCACTGTTGTTCGGTGGGTTGATTGTTGGCTTGGTGTTAACTTGCTGCTGAGGCTGGTAGTTCTGGCGGAATGTTGGACTCTTGTACTGTTGCTGCTGATAGTTGGGTCTTACTGGAGCTGACTACCATGGGCGTGGCTTCGGGTTACTCGGTCCTCCACTACCCATTAGCTTGTGCTTACGGGTGTCGTCCATAGCACGACGCTTGTCTTCCAACATAAGGCCTTATTAACGAGATCGCTGAAGGTCCGACATTCACAAACAACTAGATGATACTGGAGTGACTGCTGCAGTCCTTGCATAAAGCGTTCCACTTTGGCGGCCTCAGAGTTTACGTCTTCAGGTGCGTATCTAGACAGGAGGTTAAACTTCTGCAAATACTCCTTGACGGATCCACTACCTTGCCTTAAGGCTCGAAATTCCCGCTTCTTAATGGTCATCATTCCAGGAGGAATGTGAGCATTGCGGAATCCATCTTTGAACATAGCCCAAGTGATGACTTTGTAACACCCTGGATTTTGCCCATTTCTTTTTCTTTTGATTTTGATCTGATTTTTGCTTTTTGAGGCTTAACAGTTTTGAAACCTAAAGAGATTACCCTTAAGACCTAGCATTTCCATCTTGATTTCTTGAACATAGCCCAAGCTTGATTTCTTTTTCTTAGTGGCTTGCCAACCTTCAAACCACCCCAAGACCTAGCATTTCCATCTTGAGCCAATCTCAATATTCTTTTCCCTCGGAATATTCCTTTTTCTTTTAAAGGAATAATCCTGTTTGCCTTGAGTTATGAAGCAACCCCCATTTATATCTCTCCAAAAATTCCCAAATAATTCTCATAAATCTATTGGGTCATATCTTCCTCAGATATGACAAAATGTTTCTTGGCCATGTTCAAAAATATTTCCCAAAAATTCCTTTTCTGATTCCGCCCTATCTATCAAGTTGTGAAGCAAGTACCCTTTTTATTTACTGGATTGCTCTCAAAATTTGTGGGCACTCTTTCCTAGCCATATCATTGCCACATGACAAAATTCAACTCAATATAGCTAGTAAATATTTTTTGGCAAATTTCCAAAGTTTCTGATTAAGAAGAAGCTTTGTGTAGCAAGTGCTAGCTAGGAGTGTTCAAATGAGTTGAAACTTTGCCATTATCTCAATATGCTAAAATTTTGCATCTCCACCAAATTTGAGCATCACACCTTCAACCTTGTGACCATAGCTTCAAATCTTTGTCTCTGGTCATTATTTTGGATTGTGAAGCAACTATATTTTAAGTTGCTCGAGAAGTTCTGAAATTAGACAAGGTCATTCTCTTATATATAAAACCTTGCTAACCAAATTTGAGCCCATTTTATCTAGACAATTAATCTTAGTAATTCTTCTAAGTTTGTGTCCAGATATATACTATGTGAAGGAAGTGCCACTTTGGCTTATCAGGATGGCTTGAAATTTATACAGCGTCTCCATAACCCCAAAATATTTATCTCCTCCAAGTTGCAGCTCAATCCAAGAAAGTATGTAGTGCCACATCAAAATCCCTATTCTGGACCAGATTAGCTAGTTCCAAAGCAACCCTGTCAAATATTGACCTTGTGATCCTCAAACTTCCCAAGTTTGTAGTCCCTCCTACCCTGAACCTCCCAGACATGGTAGTTTGCTGTTATCTCTTTCCCGTTGACCACAGTATTAGTGCCAAGTTGGCTACAACAAACTTATAGTGATTTTTTCAATCTCCCAGTGACCCCTCTTGTGATCCATCACTTCCAGGCTGCCTTGGAGACCAAGGACTCCACCCCAGACAAGGGGTGCCATCCCCTCTTGTCCTATCAGTGCCAGTGCACGTGGTCACCACGCCTCTGGCATGCAATAGTCGTGCTCTGTGCAATGGAGCCCTTGGTGTGGTCGATTCCTCCTCTCCCCTGAGCTCTAGTCATGTCCAACAGCTCCCCATCGTCGTCCTCTACCTCCTGGACCCCTCTCCCCCTCTCCTCCTTGAAGCTCCGCGAGGCTGCAAGCTGCCAGCCCCGTCGCTGTAGAGCACCAGGGTGTGGCTAAGTCCGCCATGGCGGCCGAGCTCATCCACTCGCCATCGGGCGCCTATTTAAAGGCCACCCCGGAGCCCCTCGAGCAAGGGGGAAGCTTCCTCTCACTCCCAAAAGCGTCCCCGACCATCCAATTGAGCTCCCGGAACTGCCCTGCCCTCGCATTGCCGCCATGGCCGCCGCCTAGCTCCTCCGAAATTGGAGCAGCCCGAGCCCTCTCTCTCCCTCCTAACCTCACCTGGAGAACCCCTCGTCCCTGGCGCACCTCCCCATCCCCTCGCTTCACCTCCGGAGGCTCTGTGGCCGCGTGCCGAGATCAGGTCGCCGTCGTTATTCTGCCCCTCTCTGGCGTCTGTTGCTCCTCCAGGCGGGAGCAGCCCCTCCCTCCGCGCCCGCTGATGGCTTCGCCCCTGCCGGAGGTGGCCGGAGCCGTCGAGGGAACGTCGCCGTTGCCGTGACCCTCCCCTGTCTCGTCTGTTCTATCGGGGCAAGGCAAGAGGAGGAAGAAGAAGATAGGGAGAGGAGAGAGAAGGAGCGTGGGCCCCAGGCGTCAGTGGCCCAGAGGCCGGCCCTCCTTGCCACGTCAGTTAAGTGGAAGCGCCTTTGCGCGTTTATGTTTTCCTGCCAGGAAGGCGTATACCAGAGGAAGGAGCGACCAACTTAGCTGTCAGGGACCCCGTTGTAAATATTTTTATTTCAAACAAGTCCCTGCCACCAAAACCTTCAGATCTTTTTACCCGTAACTCCGATGCCAGTGATTCCAAAGCCCACGTCTTCGTATCGTCGAGACCAACAAGATGGTAGCATTTCCAGCATGTGATCGCATAGTGGAAATGACCATGTTGCCCTTGCCGTAAACAGCCCCTCCTCCGGGAGAGAACTGTTTCCGGCGCTTCTTTCTGCGAGCATCTCGCGCTTCTTCCCTGTGGTTCCATCATCCCAGGAAAGCCACAACTTTCATTTGCTTCATTGCATTGCAATATCATAGTATAATTAGCTACTTTAATAATGAATATATTTGTTGATAGTCCGGAATGTGAGCATGCACTGTCTGAATAGATGACTGTCGTGTTGAGCACAAGATCGTTAGTAACTAATACTTTCACCCACTAATTTACACTATACTGTTGAGATTACTGTCTATGATTACTTTGTGAATATGGATCAACAGTAGTGGCTTGAGCTTATTAATTATCGGATTGCTATAACATTGGAGTGTCAGCTATGACAGACATATTATTCGGAGATAAGATAATCTAGTTGGTTGATCGGAGTCACCTGTGTGGGCTCATCAGTGCAACCACATTTGACGATATGGGACGGCCTTGACTTGAGCTGATCGCGTGATCTTTCACCGGTACCTCCAAAGAGGGAGGGTTATGCATGCGTTCTACCTTGGCCCGATAGGCGGTGATAACCCTGTGAGCGAGTTGAGTTGTTTGGGGTACCCGTCCCCGGTTGGGACAGTTTTGTTTGGCCACGACGGTGGCAGGTGTCATGAGGACACAGGGCCACCCAGGGCAGGACTCCGAGGGAGGATGATTGCCGGTGGTACGATGAAAGAGTCACGGGTCAGGCAAGTTTCGTTGGAGCAATACTGGTCCACCCGAATGGGATCACGAGGTCAGTGCTCCATAGTGTGGGTAAAGTGTGCAACCTGTGCAGAGTGTCAAATCTATTCGAATAGCCGCGTCCACGATAATGGACAACCCAACCAAACCTCAGTAGATGGTCAATCATAACTATGATAGTAATGATGGAAGAACTCATCTGAGTATGGTAACAGTTGGGCATCATGTCGATGATAAGTCTTGGTATCCATCTTGAGGATACTCGCTAAAGGTTCTTGGTAAGAACACAAGAGTTTGTATCACCCGAGTACAGTGAGGGTAGCCTGGTATAGTTAGCTCTCGGCTCCTCCTTTAGTAATAACAACCCTTTACTTAATCTTGATTGCTATGATGTTGTCTTGCCTTAATGTTGATGTTTGTTGTGAGCTTGCGAGTACATTCAAAGTACCCACCTGGCTTGTCATGCCAGCTTGCAGGTCACGCCTTGATTGTTTGATTGCCGAGGATTCCGAGTTGTGAGCTAGGATGCGCATTCCAGCCAGAGTCCCTGCGGAGTGGAGTTCATCACATCAGTAGCTGTTCCGCTACTAGCGTAGGATTTACCGTAGGCAGGCGTAGTATCGCCAAGGCGATGAAATTCATGTATCCTTGTAATAGTTTCCGTAGTAATAAGGAGCTGATTTGTTCTGTGCCAACGGTTCCGTATTCCAGAAGACTGGTCCTTGGGCTGGAATACAGGGCGTTTCGGTTTCCTCTGAGCCGGTGTGCCACAGACTTGCCCTGCACGCATGATCTGAAATCCATCCCACCATGCTCTGGCTGTGCCTCCGAGACAGTGAGAAGCATAAAGGACCTTCTCATGATCATCAGTGCATTTGACCAGCGCGAGGAGGTCTTCGATAGTACGGATCCATTCATCAGCATCCAATGGTTCACTCGTCTCCGTGGATATGGGTAGCGTAGTTCACATGAACTCAGAGAGAGTAGAGCGACCATTTCAATTACCGTTCTGTGGCGGGTTGGTCACCAAGGTTTGAGCCAGCTGCTGAACATCGGTGTTGTTAGCTTGAGATTCCTCTCGAAGAGCTTGAAGGAACTGAGCCATAGTCAAGCTTTCGGGAGGAGGCGGTGGAGGTGGAACATCGTCTTGCTGCTCATGGTGATCTCCAGCTTGAGCTTCCCCTCCGGCTCCCTGCAGCTGTCCTGAGGAGGCAGAGCCGAGGTTGCCGAAGGTGCTATTGTGAGTTGCATTCACCATCCTGTCAGGGAGTAGACATGCCAATTTGCCGAACCGGCAGAAATCATAAGGGATGACGCTCTAGTAAAGAGGGGGTGTGGTGCTGTGCTAGTGTGATTTTTTAGCCAAAGGTTTTTGAAAGAACTAATGCATTAGATTAAAACAAGCAATGTAGTCGCTTACAAACTGCCTAAGGCAGAATGCGACTTGCATCGAGCATGCTTACATAACACTCATGGTTCACTGAACCGATACATGAACTCCTACGCTCGGGGAGTAATTCCTACTTGCCTACGCCACTATTTTTAGGCGGCAGACTCCACGGTCTCTTAGGCGGGTTCTGCAGGATCTTTGTCTTCATCTTCATCAGTGCTTCCCTTCTTTGAAGGAGTAGGAGAAGGAAGCGGACCATCACGGCGTCTCTTGGTTGGCGAGGTAGCAAAGAGTTCGTTGTACTCTACCGCGGTCAGGCGACGACTCTGAAGAGGAATGGCCTGAAGCGGTGGTATTCCTCCTCGGAAAGCGATGCCGGGTGTTCCTTTGGGTGCTCGTTCCTTCTTCACCTTGCGGTTCTTCATCTTCTCCATGCGAAGTAGATCCTTGACTTGGTGCAACTCTTAGCGAATCTTCGTTGACTCCTTGATCAAAAGGTGCGTCAAAGTGTCGGACGAGAGACTGAAGTAGGTTTGGAACCTCAGGGGCGTCCCGTCCTCGGAAGATGGGTTGAGTGCCCAACTCCCGTCTATCCCATCCTTAACAAAGGGTAGGTGACGAGTAGATGGCTCGTCAGCCATCTCGGAAGGATGTCGCGGAGTTGCAAGAGTGCTTCTCGTGCTACTGTCTCCACTGCCAACATCAAATCCTCCATCTGTGGTCATTCAAAGAACCAGCTAATCGGGGAGTCATTAGCCTTCACTATCACATCCACGTGATATTCTTTGGTGTCGGTGTTGACCCAGTGCTCATGGTAGAGGAAGATGGGCGTGTGGTGCACTTGCACTTCTCGAGGCTATCACTCAAAAGTAGAGGAAACCCGTCTCCAGAAGCATCTCAGGTACGGCGGCCATCTACAAGGTGTAGAGGAGAGGGTTAGAAAGTTTTTAGTGGGTGCAGAATTTTTTTAAGGTCTAAGTACACTAATCGTTTCGGCTATCATCCATGCCACCAAAGGCTTCCTATAGTCAGGATGGCTCTTATACCAGCTCTGTGGGGACCCCGAGTTATGAGTTGAGATCTCCGAATGAACGTGCTCAGTGATCCCAGAGATCAATGCTCACCGAACACACAGATACCGAATAAAAGAGTCTTACATGCAAGTACCGAATTATTACATTACATGACCGAACGGTCAAGTTCACAAGGTTGGGCCTAAGGCCAAATCATACTGATACAACTAACAGCGAAAATCATAGGGGCTAAGAGGGTGCCCATGTCATCAAGCCTACACCGACAGGCATTCTGACTCGGAAGCGTCCTAGTTCGCAGGGGCGTCTCTGAAGACGTACTCATTTCCAAACTCCGGTCCTGCCATGTCTGGTCAATAACATAACTAGTGGCAAGCCAATGAGTACTTTTGAATGTACTCGCAAACAACCCATGATATGAACAATGAAAGTGAAAGATAACAATAACATTCATCTTGGGTGGAATTCATCTTGGTGGAATGATCATGAATATGCATCAAGTTAAAGAATTACTCTTGAAGAAGAGGTTACAAATGTCAACATATCTGTGGAGGGCTGAACCATCCGGGTTCACCCTATATGCCAAGTCACCAAACTTGGTCTTATCTTTACTTTCCTAATGCCTCCTTTTTCATCAGAACTCACACACACTTGGTTTATGCGGAAACGACTCAACGTAGTTAAGCAGGATTAACCAACTGTCCTTGACCGTGGACACGACTATTCAAATAGTTCTGCAGAGGTAGTACGCTGGACCCACGAGATCTGAGAAACTTCCGTGTCATCCACGACTCGCGGTATATAACATACCTGAGGTAAGTACCCCGATCAACGCCTTTCCCCTGACGATACTAGACAAAGAGGTCCACTCGACTAGTACCCAGCCCATATGTTGTATGTCTTACGAGCACCGACTCTGGACAGTAACAACCATGCGGGGACCAATGGTGTGCATGGAACTCATAAAAATGGCATAGTCGTCCTACCTGGCATGACCCCATCACGAGAGTGACCACATATCACTCCCGCCACTAGTAATGTGGCTCTTTGCTAGTACCGACCAGAGTAATCAACACATCCCCGTCCCATAAAGGGTTAACGTGGTCGTACAGGTAATGTTGGGACGATTGACACATCATAAATCTAATCCCATTTCCGAAACCATACTCACACAAATATCCGGTGTATCACTTCACCAAAAGTTGGCCACCTATCTCATCATCACCCTCGGGCATTAGTGGCACCCGACGGGGTTTTCATGAATCTTTGATTATGTCATCATCATACTCATGCTAATACTATTCCAGTATTACTTGTCAACATGATACTAGCATGACCCTCATAGGTGGTAGGATCAAGCTTTATGCATGTGCTCCGGAGGAGCCATCGGTATCATCATATCAATGATTTACCCGCACTTATGATCATATGCAATAGAAATATTTGCTACTCTAGCATGCAATATAACATATGCTCAGTCAAGGTCAAAGGGCTGATTGCCTTGGTCAGCTAGGTATCCAAGGTCTTCGAGGTCTTCCGCTCCGATTCCCTCGTCACACGGATTTTCTATCGTCGATAAAAGAATAAATAAGAAATAGCTCACTCAAAAACAGATCACAAAGTCATTTGAAAAATGTTCTTTATTACTGATAAATCTAAGTTGTTATTTTGAAAAATATTTGCCTCTGTTTCCAATGAAGGAACATTTTTAAAGTCAACCAAACAGAAGCAAAACTATTCCAATTTAGTTCTTTTTATTATTGTAAAACAAAATAGTTGCTGAAAAATTCATCCAATGGTCTCATTAAATACTACATATTTTTAGAAGAATAATAGTGGAAAAATTATTTTTTTACACTAGTTAAATATTTTTATAAAAATCTTTGAAATCGGAATTTAAAAACAAAAGAAAAATGGGCTAAGTCCCTGGCGTGGCTCGCCCTGGAACTTGGCCAGCCCAAGGCCAACCGAGAGCCTGCCCAGGCGCGCGCGCCGTCAGGTTTGAACCTGATGTGCGGGGCCTTGCGGTCAGCTGCTACGGGCAGCGCGGTGGAGGGAGCTGGGCCACCGACAGGTGGGGCACACCTGTCGAGGTCGTCTCCTACCTCTGCCAAAGAGGAGGAGGAGCTCGCCGGCGAGGCTACCGACATTCTCAAGCCCCAACGAGGACAGAAATGGGCTCGACATGACGCCACCTACATGCTGGTGGTTGGAACAACGATGGAGAGGCAAGGGTTTGCCGGCGACGAGAAGGTCGTGACGGAGGAGTTCCGGGAGGTGGTCGAGGAGGTAGCTAGGGGCACGGAAATGCTCGGGGAAGTTGGGGGAAAGCTTCCTGGGGTCAAGGGGCCCAGTTTCGTGGGTTGAGGGACGCAGGAGCCGTCGTGTAACCGGAGATTGACCGGAGCTCCGAGGCGGAGGGGCCTCGATCGATCTCGAGTACCGGGGCTCTGCTGGCTTGCTCGGGTGGCTAGGGAGATGCTAGTGGTCCTGGTGAAGCTGTCTGAGGGGTCCAGGAGCGAGGGGGAGGTCTATTTATAGGCCTGCGATGGTGAGCCGATTTGGGAGCGCCTTTGACTCACCGTGGCGCGCTTGGGGGTGCAGAGAGGGGCTGGGGTCGGAACCACGGTCTCGGGATGTGGTTTTGGACTGCCAGAACAATCTGCAACAGAGGGGGAGAGAGAGGAGTCGAGCATCCGTGGCCGCGCAACCTTGGCCGGTTCTGGTGCGCGCCGGCACGCATCGCACGAGCTCTAGCGCGGGAGAGGAGGGGCCCTGATGGTTGCTCGATGCAGAGGGTTGTCGGGGAAGAGGTTAGACACCTCGGGGGATGCTCGAACTGGCCGAGGGCGTCGCCCCCACCTTGGTGTCTTCCTGTAGCACGCCCAGAGCGCAATTTTGGCATGCCACGGCATGCTGGTGCACTCTGAGGCACTTTGGACGTGTCTAGCATGTTCTGGCACTGGCTGGGAGTGAGGCTAGCTGTTGGGGTCCCGTGGGAGCTTCGGCTGGTCAAGGGAGACAAGGAATACTGGTGCTGTCAGCTTTGAACTAAAGCTTAGATTGGGGTTTTTGGCATTTCCACTTTGAACCAGTTAGGGTCAAGTTGACTGGGTTGGACATTGATACTAGCCACCTAATCTGAGAGTTTGGAGCAAAGGGTTTGGGTTTAGCTATGGGTTAAAGGGGCTTTTACCCATCTGTCAGAAGGTGTTCGACAGTGGTTTGGGGCAGTTGCACCCCACCACTGGTGCTGCAACTTAACAGGTTTGGGTTTGGTGCTAAAACATGGGATTTCACCAAGTTTGAGCACCATTGGACATGTTTAGCTCTGTAAACTTGAAAACACCACCATTTGACCAGATCGTTCCCTTCCAAAGAGCGTGTGGGCAAAGTAAGTCCCACAAATCCTAGTTTTGGTGTGGAATCCTCATTTGAGGTATTAGGCACTCCTGTAAAGTTTCAGCATCATAGGACAAACTTTTCTATGTAGAGTTGTTCTAACTCCAATCTAGACACAAGGTGTTTTAGAGTTATTTGGGGTCCTTAATCACCTTGGATCAAGGTGAAACTTTATGTGGACACCAAATATGGCTTAGGGATATCACTGGAATTTTCTAGGATTTTATTGAGAATATTTCTTTTGGAAATAGTTCAAAAGGTCAAAACAGACAGAAATGGTTTTCAGGGTTTTACTCAAATAAATATAATATAAATAGGGGTTTAAAATTTTATTTGTGGAAAATATATGTCCTTCTGATCATCTCCAAATTTAATCAGATTTTTCTAAGGCAGAAAAGTATTTTTCCAAATAAGAATACCAATTCTGGCCTTAGAACCGTACATGTAAATTAATTAGCAAAATAATTGTAAAAATAGTTATTTTGTGGTTTTGGAGCACAAAAATGAAGTTAAAATCAGATCACCAACTTTGGGTAGAAACACTTCTTGCCATCAAGGGCATGTAGTGCAACTCAAAGTAGGGTTTTACCTTGATCGGAAACAAGTAAAGGTCTTTGGAAATAAATCAATATTGTGAAATAGGGTTTTCATCCTCACATGGTCAAACACACAAGCATACAATGACAATCATGGCACTCACATCATTAGTTTTGAAAAAGTTTTAACAAGCTCAGATTTTTGCATTACAAAGAAAGTGGTAGTAAAAACAGGGTATGACAGTCACGCTAATATTATGTTGACAAGTAGACAGTAGTGATAAACGACATAGTAGAAGTATGAGCATGATGATGGTAAATATCAAAGGTTTTATGAAAACCCCGTCGGGTGCCATTAATTCCCGAGGGTGATGATGAGTTAGGTGGCCACTTGTGAAGAAGTGGTGCACCGGATATATTTTGGTGTGAGTGGTTTCAGAAACGGGAATAGATTTATGATGCGTCGACCGTCCCAACCTTACATGTGTGACCACGTTACCCCTTTATGGGACGGGGATTTGTTGATTACTTTGGTCGGTGCTAGCAAAGAGCCACATTACTAGTGGCGGGAGTGATATGTGGTCACTCTCGTGACGGGGTCGTGCCAGGTAGGGCGACTATGCCATTTTTTATGTGTTCCGGGCACACCGTTGGTCCCCGCATGGATGATACTGTCCAGAATTGGTGCTCGTAAGACATACATCATGTGGGCTGGGTACCAATCGAGTGGAACTCTGTGTCTAATATTGCCAGGGAAAGGCATTGATCGGGTACTTACCTCGGGTATGTTATATACCGCGAGTCTTGGATGACACGGAAGTTTCTCGGATCTCATGGGTACAGCGTACAGCCTCTGCAGAGTGTAAAAATATTCGAATAGCCGTGTCCATGGTCAAGGACAGTTGGTTAATCCTGCTTAAACTACGTCCATTTGTTTCCGCATAAACCATGTGTGTGTGTGTGTTCAAGGAGTTATGTGAAAGAGTTGATATGACCAAGTTTGGTGGCTTGGCATATCGTGTGAACCCGAATTGTTCAGCCCCCAGTAGATATGTTAATATCTGTAACCTTTTCTTCTAAATACCATCTAGCTTATGTTGCACATTCATCTATGATCACTCTTATTTACAAACAAGTTGCTACCCACCTACTGCATATTACCTGTTACCATATCAATTGCATTACTCCTATGATGGGTTGTTTGCGAGTACATTCAAAGTACTCACTGGCTTGTCACTGGTTATGTTATTGACCAGACATGGAAGGACCGGAGTTTGGAGAAGAATACGTCACTAGAGGCGGACTTGTGAACTAGGACGCTTCTGCTACGGCAACAAAAGACCTTCCTTGGCGACGGCGCCAAGAATCCTTCTGCTACGGGCTACGCCTATAGGGACTTCCTTGGCAAATATGCAAAGGATTCCCCCGCAGCCTTGGAGCCTTGCGTTGGTGTTCCCTTGAAGAGGAAAGGGTGATGTACCACAGCGGTGGTAAGTATTTCCCTCAGTTTGAGAACCAAGGTATCAATCCAGTAGGAGGATCACGTCAAGTCACAAGTACGTGCACAAACAGAAAGAGCTTGCACCCAACGCTATGAAGGGGTTGTCAATCCCTTATAGATTGTTTGCAAAGTGAGAACTGGAAGGAAAAAGTAAACAAAGCAAAGTAAAAGTAAAAGTGAAGACGATAGTTGTGAATAGACCCGGGGCCGTAGTGTTCACTAGTGGCTTGTCTCATGAAAGCAAGTAGACGGTCGGTGAACGAATTACTGTCGAGCAATTGATAGAACCGCGCAAAGTCGTGATATTATATATGGCAATGATCATATCTATAGGCATCACATCCAAAACAAGTAGACCGATACGTTCTACATTTACTACTATTACTCCACACGTCGACCGCTATCCATCTTGCATCTAGTGTATTGAGTTCATAAGAACAGAGTAACGCCTTAAGGAAGATGACATGATGTAGATGGACAATCTCAAATCTATGATGAAAGCCCATCTTGTTACCCTTGATTATACCAACACGATGCGTGCCTTGCTGCCCCTTCTGTCACTAGGAAAGGTCACCGCATGGTATGAACCCAAAACCAAGCACTTCTCCCATTGCAAGAATCATAGATCTAGTTGGCCAAACAAAACCCAAGAATCAAAGAGACTTACAAGGATATCAAATCATGCATATAAGAAATCAGCAAAGACTCAAATATAATTCATAGATAATCTGATCACAAATCCACAATTCATTGGATCTCGACAAACACACCGCCAAAGAGGATTACATCGGATAGATCTCCATGAAGATCATGGAGAACTTTGTATTGAAGATCCAAGAGAGAGAAGAAGCCATCTAGCTACTAACTACGGACCTGTAGGTCTGAAGTGGACTACTCAAGAGTCATTGGAGAGGCGATGATGTTGATGTAGAAGCCCTCCAACTCCAAAGTCCCCTCCGGCAGGGCACCGGGAAGGGTCTCCAGATGAGATCTCGCGGAAACGGAAGCTTGCGGCGGCGGAAAAGTGTTTTCGTGGATGCCCTGATTTTTTGTGGGATTTTAGGGTATATATTGGCCAAAGAGCTAGGGGAGGGGAGCGCCAGGGAGGCCACAAGCATGGTCGCCACGGCCCCCTAGCCGCGGCGTCAGGGCTTATGGGCTCCCTGTGGGTAGGGCTGCAAACGAGTCGAGTTCGAGCGAGTTGTACTTGGCTCAGTTCAGCTCATATTAAAATTCGAGTGAGATCAAACTGATTGAAGCTCAATGTCGAGCTGTAAAGCATGATTCATACTCAGCTTGTAACGATCTCGAGTCGGTCTCGAGTTAGTTTCGAGCTAAATGAGACAGTAAAAAATATAAATCTTGGAGGATGATTCCAACTAGATAAGGCACATCACGACATAAGAAAGCACTACAAATATTATGCCAATCAATACGATGATAATGTAGCTTATTCAAAGTAGGTCGACTTATTCTCTAATAACCAACAGTCTAGCATCAACATAAGATGATAATTCACGACCAATATATAATTGGAAAAACAAATAATTCGTCAAAGATCATAAAAAGTTGTTGTATAGTATAAGCCGTAGATGATCTTGGAGTTCGTAGGACTTGAAGTAATTCTCCATCAACATAAGAAGAAGCGCAACTGGCCTGCATATTACAATTTATTAGTTTGCAAGATAATACAAAAAATGTAACAATTTAAATGAATGTTCACCATATTATATTCGTTTCTTACTAGTCTGTAGAAACGATTGAAGGATCTTTATCCAGAAAAGGAACTTCAAGTAAGTCATCCTGGAGTTCTTTATCCTCAGAGTATTTGTGCACAACTAAATCGTAAGATGTACTTATGTACATGTGAGACTCTTTGAAATATATGGCATAAACAAAGTATTCAGGAACTCACATTGTTAGCTTTTTTCTTGTTTTGGGAGCCTCTAATCCAACTAGCTGAACAAACCAAAGCCTCAATAGTATTTGGGAGTAAAGCGCTTCAAAAATTATCAAGCACTCTACCTCCAGTACTGAATGATGATTCCGAAGAAACAGTACTGACTGGCACAATAAGTATATCCTTTGCAACCTTGGATAGTATTGGATACCTTGATGAATTTTGCTTCCACCAAAGACTTCTGAATGATCAGTAAGTGCAGCCTCATCCAAGTACGAAACTAGATCTGACTTGGAAACCTTTTTAGCAGTAGCTTTCATGAAGGTACGAAACTGAGTTGAAATTGCCATAAGACTATTGCTTGATGTCCCATTTTCTGAAACCAGGACCTGATTATCCACTTCCTTTTCAGCTGCAACCAAATTGGTTGTGTGGTCACTCTCATAAATTTCATACAACTCCTTGAGTGCCAAACTTACCGAGTCAATGTTGTGTTCAATGTCACTAGCAACATATATCTTGGGAAAACAAAAATTAATTAGATCCATCTTGTATCTTGGATCCAAAATTGATGCTATTGCCAGCAAAGTACTACACTCTTTCCAATACTTCTCAAATTTCTGAAGCATAGCATTTCCCATATCATGCAAGAATTTACCGGTAGAGATAAATGCATCACCGAGGACCTTCTTAACATTCACAATGAGAAGAAAGAACTCATTAGCTGTAGGATAGGTTGATCCAGAAAACACAGTGGTTGCCATGCTCAATACTGCTAAAATATCCCTTATTTTAGCATACAACCTCCACTCTTCACTAGATGGCTCCCAGTTATAATTGGCATCCAAATCTGCATAATGTAAGAATGCATTTTTGAAAGCAAAGGCACGCTCAAGCATCTTGTATGTGGATCCCCATCTAGTTGGAACATCAAGACACAACCCCATCTTGGTTGACATGTTAAGTGACTTGACAATCTCAGTAAATTTGTAGAGCCGAGATGGCGACTTCTTCAAATACTTAACAGTCTGCCTGATGTTCTCAATGAGTGGTTCTATAGCTTTTAGGCCATCTGATACCAAAAGGTTGAGTATATGAGTAGAGCATATGACATGAAAAAATTTACCATGGAAAAACACACTTCCTCTCGCCTTAAACTTGGACATGAGTTGGCGAGCAGCCACGTCATTGGAAGAAGCATTATCAAGAGTTATAGTTGCAATTTTGTCTTCAATCTTCCAATCAGAAAGGCACTCAAATATAGCCTGAGATATCACAATACCTGTGTGTGGTGGCTCTAGTTCAAGAAAACTAATCACACGGTACTGCATATTCCAGTCTGAATCAATATAGTGTGCCACCAAGCTCATATATCAGAGACTTTGGTTCGAGGTCCACAGATCACACGTGAGGCTAATTTTGCGAATATTCTTAAGTTCCTTCTTCAGTGTTTCCTTTCGGGACTTAAAAATCTGCAGACAATCATTTCTGATGGTGGCTCTTGATGTCTTCTGATAAGAAGGATTCAAAGTCTTCATCAGCACATTGAACCAAAAATGCTCCACCATGCGGAAAGGGTACTCATGGACAATTATCATTGTAGCTATAAGCTCATGAATTTTTCCATGATCATATCCACCAGAGAAATTGACTACTGGAAGATCAATATCACACGCATCAGCTGCATCAAAATTCAGAGTGCCTTGACCTTTTTTGATGTTCTTCTCACCCTGATGTGCAAAGCAGCCATCCAGATGCCTCTTCATTGTTGTTGTAGTTCCAGTCTTTGGGTACATGTACAGTTTGCTGCAAGACTTGCACTTAACCTTTCTCTCCATTTCTCCTTTTTTCTTCTTTGAAAGCACCTCAACCTCCTCAAAGTGCTCACATACATCCGAGTATTTCCTTTTTCCCGATGATTTTGGCAATTCATCATCCTCAACCATCACAACTTCCTTGGCCTCCTTAGCTTCATTCTCACAGAGGACCTACGATTCAGAGGTATTAAACATATGTGAACAAATATTAAAATGCAAAGTATCAGTATAACATATCACATATGTCGGACCTAAGATTCAGAGGTATTAAACATATGTGAACAAACATTAAAGTGCAAAGTATCGGTATAACATATGTCGCATATATTGTTAACACAAACACAATAATCATACTAAGTTGACGCGTAATTGGGAATCAAAATCAGGAGCTAATGGACATTCGGCAATTTACTCATCCCCTATTCTTTTAAAAACAGATTGCATTTTCTAGTAAGTATAAATTAAGCGATTGGATGGACATCTAAATTACGAGAAGATTAGAAGAACATCTAAATTATTGGACATATTGGAAAATCTGCAGTACGTCAAACAATAGATGAACAACAATCGCGTCACAACCAACAGACCTGCTTGAAAACCCGCGCATAATCAGAGAGATTCAACCAGCAGCTGACAGTTCATACACACACCTAACCAAAAGCAGGAATCCGGCCATCTAGCGACCAGGGCGACAACATCGGATGTGGCGTGTCGGGCTGCCGGCATGGCAGTGTGGAAGTGCCGCGTGGATGTGGCGGTGTGCAAGCTTCTGCTCCAGCCACCAAGAAGATGAGGAGCATCCTCGGGCGCCGGCGCACGGAGTGCCGTACTGCCGGTCATGGGGCAAAGAAGAGGTCACAAGTTCACACCGCCGGTCGATGGCGAGGCATGGTCATGGTGGAGAACAAGGCGAAGGGCTGGAGGCGGATGTGTGTTGGACAGATGGATGAGGTTGTACACTGAATCTGTGTTGGACGTGTGTTGGACAGTAGATGAGATTGTACTCTAAATCTATGGAGGCATGGTCACTTTGGCTGTACTCTGAATAACACAAGAGTATTTTACATGTGAATGTATACTCAGATCTTAGAAAAGGGGCTTACTTTGATCGGTTGTACAACCATCTCGTCATTCTCAGGAGAGCTCATCTTGCAAGCTTGCAGTAGATGATGGTGTTCATGGAAGAAAGACAAAACGAAAAAGCAAGATATTAACACAACGATCATGTACCATTATAAGGCCTAAACTTTCTCTGCACTTAATTAAACTTCCATATTTTCTAATAAATAAAATGGAAAAAATCGTGGATACTATATATGGTAATAAATTATTCTATTTCCATTTAATATATGACAGGATGATTTAACATAATAATGTTTAGCCGTGCTATCGAGCTAAAACCGAGCGAGCGAATATTGACTTAAGATCGGCTCGTTTCTCGTTCGAGCTACAAAAAATATTCATACTCAACTCGTTCGTTTTCGAGTCGATCTCGAGTTGAGCCAAAACACGAGTCGATCTCGAGCGGCTCACAAGCCTCGAGCTTTTCTTGCAGCCCTACCTGTGGGCCTCCTGCCTTGGCCCTCATGTCCCCTGATCTTCTTCTGTTCTGGAAAAATTCATTTCGGGGATTTTATTCCGTTTGGACTCCGTTCCAAAATCAGATCTGAAAAGAGTCAAAAACACACAAAAAAACAGGAACTGTCACTTGGCACTGAATTAATAAGTTAGTCCCAAAAAAGATATAAAAGGTATGTAAAACATCCAAAGTTGACAAGATAACAGCATGAAACCATCAAAAATTATAGATACGTTTGAGACGTATCAAGCATCCCCAAGCTTAACTCCTGCTCGTCCTCGAGTAGGGAAGTGATAAAGAATGAATTTTTGATGCTTCCATGCTACCTAGCATAGATGTCCTTTGTAACTCCTCTTATGTGACGTGAATGTTCAGATCCATTAGATTCAAAACAATAGTTTTTTGTTGACGTGGAGACAATAATACTTCAAGCAAACTAGCAAGGTAATCATGAACTTTCAAAATAACAAGGCCAAAAGAAAGTTATCCCTACAAAATCATATAGTCTGGCTATGCTCTATCATTCTTGCACAACGAATTTAAATCATGCACAACCTCGGTATTGGCCAAGTAATTGTTTTCACACCTTTACTTTCTCAAACCTTTTCAACTCTCACACAATACATGAGCGTGAGCCATGGTTTTAGCACTATAAGTGGAATGGAGTGGGGTGGAGGTTGCAAGGCAAACAAGGAGAAGATGGTCACATTGACTAGGCATATCAACGAGCTATGGATATGCTCATCACTAGATATCAACGTGAATGAGTAGGGATTGCCATTTAAATGATGCACTAGAGCTAGGAGTATGTAAAAGCCCTTAAACAAAACTAGTGGGTGTGCATCCAACTTGCTTGGTCACGAAGACCTAAGGCAATTTTGAGGAAGCCTATCATTGGAATATACAAGCCAAGTTATATAATGAAAATTTCCCACTAGCTATATGGTGGTGACAAAACGAGAGACTCTCAATCATGAAGATCCTGGTGCTTAATAAGCACAAGTGTGGAAAGATAGTAGCATTGTCCCTTCTCTCTTTTTCTCTCATTTTTTTGGTGGGCTCTTTGGCCTCTTTTTTTTATATAAATATTTTTTTTATTTTTGTGGGCATCTTTGGCCTCTTTTATTTCCTCACATGGGACAATGCTCCATCAATGATGATCATTACATTTACAACTCAAAACTTAGAGCAATGATGACTCTATATGAAATGCCTTCGGTAGTGTACCGTGACAATGATCTGGCATGGCATAGACATCAATGGAAACATCATGCTAGCTATCTTATGATCATGCAATGGCAATGTAGAAGTGGTGGCACATGTCATGGTGGTAGTTGCATGGCAATATATCTCGGGATGGCTTTGAAAAAGCCATAGTAGGTAGGTATGGTGGCTGTTTTGAGGGAGGCTATATGGTGGGTTTTGTGCACCGGCAAAAGTTGCACGACACTAAAGAAGATAGTGATGGTGGAAGGTGAAAGTGCATCTAAACCATGGAATCAACATTAGTCATGAAGAACTCATATACTTGTTGCAAAAGTTTTAGTAGTAATCAAAACAAAGCATTCAACGCATACTCCTAGGGAAAGGGTTGGTAGGTATAAACCATCGCGCGATCCCGACTGCCACACAAAGGATGACAATCAATAAATTAATCATGCATAGACTTCATCACATAGCGGTTCACCATACGTGCATGCTACGGGAATCACTCACTTCAACACAAGTATTTCTAGATCCACAACACCTTACTAGTATAACTTCAATATTACCACAACCACAACTCAAAACTAATTGAGACGAATCAAACTTCTCTAACTATTCAATGCACATGAAGGTGGAAGTTTTCGTATCCCTTTGGATAACTACCCCTTTTGAGACTAATTTCATATCATAGATGAACTACCACGCCACGTGCTTCTGTGCTCTAAAAGATAGAAGTGAAACACATACAGCAAAATCAACTAGCTCAAAAGATATAAGTGAAACACATGTGAGCTGAATTGTCTAACCAAAGGATATAAGTGAAGCTCGACAAAATCACGGTGAGTGCATGTCTCTCTCTCTAGGTGTGCAGCAAGGAAGATTGTGACACAACAAAAATAAAATACTTCTACGATACAATAAAATCCAAGAAAAACACATAACATGTGGTGAATAAAAATATAGCCCCAAGTAACATTACCGATGGATTGAAGACGAAAGAGGGGATGCCTTCCCGGGGTATCCCCAAGCTTAGGCTTTTTCGGCATCCTTGAATCAACTTGGGGTGCCTTGGGCATCCCCAAGCTTGAGCTCTTGCCACTCTTTATCTCTTTGTCCATAAGAACTTCACCCAAAACTTGAAAAGTTCAAAACACGAAACTTAAACAGAAACTCGTGATAACATTAGTATAAGAAAGAAAATCACCACTTCCTTAGGTACTGTATCAAACTTAAATTCTACTTATGTTGATGTTGGGTTACTGTATTTTCAATATTCCATGGCTAATACCCCCCGATACTATCCATAGTTTCATCAAAATAAGCAACCAAATCAACAAAAACAGAATCTGTTAACAGCAGACCAGTCCGTAGCAATCTGTATACTTCGTATACTTATCGTACATAAAAAATTCGGAAACATTACAACAGTATGTATAATTTGCATAGAAATCAGCAGAAAAAAGAATCAACTCAAAAGCTCTTACAGAAAAAAAACGCAAATTCTTTTCGTGAGTAGAAAGTTTGTGTCTTTTCCAGCATGACCAAACGATCATCCCCAAGACTAATCATAACGGTTTTACTTAGCACAAACGCAAAAGAAACATAAAAAACACAATCATAACAGAACTATGAAAGTGTGGAAAACATAAAACAGAAAGAAAAAGGATAGATTCGTTGGGTTGCCTCCCAACAAGTGCTATTGTTTAACGCCCTTAGCTAGGCATCAGGTGATGGAATCACGTATAGTCATCTTTGGTGCTCAAACCATAAGTAGCCCTCATCATAGATTCATAAGGCAATATTATTTTCTTTCTAGGAAAATTCTCCATGCCCTTCTTTAGAGGAAATTGAAATCTAATATTCCCTTCCTTCATATCGATGATAGCACCAATAGTCCTTAGGAAAGGTCTACCAAGAATAATGGGACATGAAGGATTGCAATCTATGCCAAGTACAATGAAATCCATGGGTACATAGTTCTTATTTGCAACAATAAGAACATCATTGATCCTTCCCATGGGTTTCTTGACAGTACAATCCACAAGATGCAAATTAAGAGAACACTCTTCAATCTCATGAAAACCAAGAATATCACATAAAGACTTTGGAATCGCGGAAACACTAGCACCCAAATCACACAAATCATTGCATTCATAGTTTTTGATTTTGATTTTGATAGTAGGTTCCCACTCATCATGAAGTTTTCTAGGTATCGAGACTCCTAATTCGAGTTTCTCTTCAATAGATTTCATCATAGCATCTACGATATGTGCGGGAAAGGCTTTGCGTTGGCTATAAGCATGTGGAGAGTTTGCAATGGATTGCATCAAGGAAATGCATTCAAACAAGGAGCAACTATCATAATTGAATTCCTTGAAATCCAAAGTGGGAGTTTCATTACTACCCAATATTTTGATTTCTTCTACTCCACTCTCCACACCTTTATCATCAAGATAGGTGGACTCCGAATCATTGGGGTGTTTTTCAACCAAAGTGGATTCATATCCAGCCCCTTCATCAATAGGTTTGACACGCGAAAACAAAGATTCAAGAGGAGTCACACCAAGCACTTTAAGATCTTTGTGATCTGCATCACAAATTTCAGGTTTAGCTGCCATCTTATTGACTAAGGTAGCCTGCTTGTCAGAAATTTGGCCCACCAATTTTTCAAGGTGAGCAAGCTGAGAATTTACTGCAAGGAATTCTTTGGCCATATCATCAACTTCTTTATTCAAACAGGCCATAAAAGAATTTTGCTCTTTTAATTCCCGATGGAAGTAACTATTTTGGTCAAACTGAGAAGACATGAAACCTTTGACACTAGTTTCAATCTCTTCCAACCTTCTGAAATAGTTTGGCTTGGCCATGAGGAAAGGTCTCTCACGAACAAGCCCAAGAGCAAACGAGGAAAACGGGTGAAAAAAGAAGGCAAAAGGTGAAAGAAAACGGCAAAGGAGAAAGGCAAATGAAAACGGCAAATGTGAAGTGGGGGAGAGGAAAGCGAGAGGCAACTCGCAAAAAAGGTAAATGCAAGAGTTGAGTTTGTGACACCTACTTGGATAGATATTGACTTGATCTCTGCTCGGCAACGATGCGAGAAATAGGCGTGTTGACGGGAGATTATTCTTGTCTAGATTCTTCTCGGCAAGCGATCCTCCCCAGCAACGGCGCCAGAAATACTTCTGCTACGGCAACAAAATACCTTCCCTGGCAACGGCGCCAGGAATCCTTCTGCTACGGGCTATGCCTATAGGGACTTCCTTGGCAAATATGCAAAGGATTCCCCCGCGACCTTGGAGCCTTGCGTTGGTGTTACCTTGAAGAGGAAAGGGTGATGTAGCACAGCAGCGGTAAGTATTTCCCTCAGTTTGAGAACCAAGGTATCAATCCAGTAGGAGGATCGCGTCAAGTCACAAGTACTTGCACAAACACAAAGACCTTGCACCCAATGTTATGAAGGGGTTGTCAACCCCTTATAGATTGTTTGTACAGTGAGAACTGAAAGCAAAAAGTAAACAAAGAAAATTAAAAGTAAAAGTGTAGACGATAGTTGTGAATAGACCCGGGGGTCGTAGTGTTCACTTGTGGCTTCTCTCATGAAAGCAAGTAGACGCTAGGTGAACGAATTACTGTCGAGCAATTCATAGAACCGCGCAAAGTGATGACGTTATCTATGGCAATGATCATATCTATAGGCATCACGTCCAAAACAAGTAGACCGATACTTTCTGCATCTACTACTATTACTCCACATGTCGACCGCTATCCAGCATGCATCTAGTGTATTGAGTTCATAAGAACAGAGTAACGTCTTAAGCAAGATGACATGATCTTGATGGACAATCTCAAATCTATGATGAAATCCCATCTTGTTAGCCTTGAGGGCAACAACACGATGCGTGCCTTGCTGCCCCTTCTGTCACTGCGAAAGGTCACCGCATGGTATGAACCCAAAACCAAGCACTTCTCCCATTGCAAGAATCATAGATCTAGTTGGCCAAAAAAAACCCAAGACTCGGAGAGACTTACAAGGATATCAAATCATGCATATAAGAAATCAGCAAAGACTCAAATATAATTCATAGATAATCTGATCACAAATCCACAATTCATCGGATCTCGACAAACACACCGCCAAAGAGGATTACATCGGATAGATCTCCATGAAGATCATGGAGAACTTTGTATTGAAGATCCAAGAGAGAGAAGAAGCCATCTAGCTACTAACTTTGGACCTGTAGGTCTGAAGTGGACTACTCACGAGTCATTGGAGAGGCGATGATGTTGATGTAGAAGCCCTCCAACTCCAAAGTCCCCTCCGGCAGGGCACCGGTAAGGTCTCCAGATGAGATCTTGCGGAAACGGAAGCTTGCGGCGGCGGAAAAGTGTTTTCATGGATGCCCTGATTTTTTCAGGGGTTTTAGGGAATATATAGGCCAAAGAGCTAGGGCAGGGGAGCGCCAGGGAGGCCACAAGCCTTGTCTCCGCGGGCCCCCCTGGCCGCGGCGTCAGGGTTTGTGGGCTCCCTGTGGGCCTCCTGCCTTGGCCCTCAAGTCCCCCGATCTTCTTCTATTTTGGAAAAATTCATTTCGGGGATTTTATTCCGTTTGGACTCCGTTCCAAAATCAGATCTAAAAAGAGTCAAAAACACAGAAAAAACAGGAACTGGCACTTGGCACTAAATTAATAAGTTAGTCCCAAAAAATATATAAAAGGTATATAAAACATCCAAAGTTGACAAGATAAGAGCATGAAACCATCAAAAATTATAGATACGTTTGAGACCTATCTGCTTCCCAGTCAGAATGCTTGTTGGTGTAGGCTGATGGCATGGGCACCCACTTAGCCCCAAGATTTTCACTAGTAGATGTATCGGTGTGATTTGGCTTTATAGGCCCTACCTATGTGAACTTGAACTTGTTGGCCATTGATGTATCATTTCGGTATGTTGGATTTAAGATTCTTAATATTCAGTATCTGTGTGTTCGGTGAGCATTGATCTCTTTGATCACTGAGCACGTTCACTCGTCGATCTCGACTCGTAAGTCGGGGTCCCCACAGAGCTGGTATCACAACCATCCTGACTGTAGGAAGCCTTAGGTAGCTTGGACGATAGCCGAGAGGAGTAGTGCACTCAGCCTGTCGTGGGTATAAGTCTGACAGTAGATGTGTAGGGTACGAAAGGATGGGCTGAGCCTTAGCTACGGCGAGATTGTATGAGTTCAGGCCCCTCTACGGTGGAGGTAATAGCCCTACGTCTCAGTGCTCTTGGAGCTTGTTGTGTGGAATATGGATTACGGTGAATTGCTAACCCCTGCACCAGTGGGGGAGGGCGGCTTATATAGAGTGCGCTATCCTCCACAACGGTTCAGTGCGCAGGGGTGGAGTAGTGGCGAATAAATGCCCATGTTACAGGTAACGTATGTCTTAAATGTTAATAAAGGTACGTGGAAACGTACGACCATTTCCCTCCAGGGGGGTTACGATGCGCAGAGTGGAATCCAGTCAGTTAGTTTGATGTACTCCGAATGCTCATCTCCGACTGGATGGTGGAGGATTTGTTACAAACTGGATGATAGGATGTCCTTAATTCAGTGGGAACTGACTAAGGGTCTTATCCCTTATGAAGGGTAGTTCTTGGGTAAGACTTATAGGGCAGGCCTATGACCCTACCCTAGGACTATAACCCCATCATTAGTCCTCGAATGGATTGGGGTTGGAACGACGAAGCGATGCTTGAAGTATGGATCCGACTGGTACGGATGCGACTTTGGCGTTGCTTGCCTGGATCCATTTTATCTTCTTTGACCAACGATACGAGTGGAAGTATTTGTGAAACGAACTGTCGGAAACCGAGTGCTCCTGTGGTATCTTCTGACGTGACCAGTCAAGTGACAGCGGCGGATTTTCCGGGATCCTCAAATTTCGGTTACCGCGCGCTCAGCAGGGGTGACGACATCGCGCTCGAGTAGTACCTGACGCCTCGATTCCCACGCCTTCAACTTCTCCATTGATGTCGCCGTGACGAGTCGGGGGATAAGATTTCGGGGCCAATTGCCAGTGACCCAGTCGGAACCTTATTTAAACCTCGACGGCGAGGGTTTTTTCGTTACACTCGCCGGATAACTTGCCTTTGCTCCGCTTCCTTCGCCATCCTCTGCGCACCCCAAGCTTCTTCCCTCTCCTTCTCCCTCGGGAATCCGCAGCTTCCGCCATGACCAAGGGGCAGACTAGCAAGCTCGAGGCACGGAAGAAGAAGGGGAAGGCGGCGGCTCCTGCTCAGCGGAGGCAGCGAACACTACCGGCAGGGTGGATCCAGGGGGACTTCCACCCCTCCAAGGTGACAGAGGAGAACTTACTGGAGTTGGTGGAGCACGGGATGATCGCGCACAAGTCGTGGAGGTTGCCGGCGGAGGATGAGACCGAGCCGGTGCCCCGGGAGGGGGAGCGCGTCCTGCTGCTCAGCCACGTGCACCGAGGTTTCTCTCTGCCCCCACATCCCTTCTTCAAAGGCATAATAAACCACTTCGGGGTGCAGCTCCACCACTTTCCCCCGAATGCCATCGCCCATCTCTCTGCTTTCATAGTCTTGTGCGAGTTCTTCATCGGCTGTCCCCCCATTGGGGGCTTTTCAAACATATCTTCTCTGCTAGATCCCAAACCATCAAACGACTTAATCAGTCGGATGATAAAACTCACCTTCTCCAACTCTGCGGAGGCTTAGGCTTCCAAAAGAAAAGCAAAAGTAGTTATCCCACTCTTCAGCTGAGTGAATCGGTTAGGAACTGGCAGTCGACATGGTTCTACTGCCAGGACGTTGCTTGCCCGAATGCCACGACAGGGTTGCCTCCTCTTAGCTTAGATCGACCAGCTCCCCCTAAGCAGCTCGCGCTCACGAAGGCGGAGAAGATCCATATCCAGCCTCTAGTCGGCGCACTCGTAGATGTCGTCAGAAAGGGAGTCACCGGCATAGATTTGCTGGAGGTTTTCCTCGACCGGCGCATCCAGCCACTGCAGGCCCGAGACCACGCCATGTGGCACTACACGGGGACCGAAGACTCCACTCGGACCAACGTCGAGTGCGTGACCGGGGAGACGGTGGCGTCGTGGGTGCTCAACATCACAGGCGCCTGTGAAAACCCCAGAGGGTCCCGGCGAGTGAAGGCTTTCCGCGCGGACAACCCTCCCCGAACGAGGTGAGTACAACTTGTCGAGTGCACATAACTGTCTTAGATTTATTGCTTTCTTGAATCACTGTCTGACGTCTGATGCCGTCGACTATATCTTATGCAGAAGTGGACCAACTGGTTCTCTCCTGTCTCGAACGGGAATCCGGCCAAGGAGGAGGAGGAGGGCAGCGTGGAGAGCGTCGAGTACGTCTCTGACAGTGGGGAGATGGAGGAGGAGTTTGGGGAAGAGGAGGAGGAAGACGAAGAGCAGAACTCGCCAGCCCCGCCGCCAGAGCTTCGAACCAAACACCGACACGAACCCGCGGCTCCCTCGGCCCCTCCAGCATCCTCGAGTGCCTCGCCAATCGCTCTTGCGGTTCCGAGCGCCCCGCCAAATGCTCCCGCGGTTCCGAGTTCTCGGAGCATCAAGAGGACCAGGGACGCTGCTGCTGAGCCTGCGGGTCAGCCCTGTAAGGTGGCCAAACCGAGTGGATCTAAACCTCGGAAGACTTTGCCGCAGATGAGGGTCATCGTTCCCGTCACCTCGACGTAAGTGCATTGTTCTTCTAACTTCTTCCGATATTCGATTGAACTCCTGCTTATTGGTCAACTGAATTTCACTCGACAGAGTTGCTACCTCTGCCACCTCTCCGGCATGCCATGGGGACGACCCCATGGACATGGGCAATGTTGTCACATCCCAGCCAGGTGCGTCGTAGTGATTCTGGGAATTTACATTATTGCATCATGGATTCTGTCTTCGGTCTTGTCTTTTTTCCTGTGATCTCACGCCCTTCGGTCGGGTTTCCCTCAGGGGTGATTTATGTGGACGAAGGTGACCAGGGGTGGTCTGAGCAAGCAGCGGTGCCTGTCCTTGAGGCTGTTCCGCCGGTTACTGCTCTCGCCGCGGACATGCCGCCGACTGAGGCCATGCCGTCGACTGAAACGGCGCTGGTTGCTGCTGAACCAACTCGAGCGGGCCTTGGGATGCCCAAGGAGCCTCCGACGATGCCAGGCCCGTTGACTGTCGAGTACAACGTCCAGCGCCTCCTGGAAGATCAGGTGGGAGCAGCCAAGGGAGCCATGGTACACGCGGAGCTGATGGCGGGAGAGGCCAAGAAAGCATACGACTCCATCGCGTCCGTATACAAGCGAAGCTTGGAACTGCGGGACGATATCCGAGTAAGTGGGCTAGTAAGTATTTACTTTCCTCCTGTAACCCACTGGATGTTGATCAATGCAGTCGGATATTGTATGATTGTTTTACAATGGGTTCACTCTTAGTGAACCCAGTGGGTGTAGTCCCCGAGACTTTTGTCGAGTGCTTGCACCGGCAGTTGTCTTTATGCATATGTTCGTTAACTTGTTCAGATCAAAAATTAATCTGTTCGAATGCTAGCAGTGGGGGCACTCCGAGTGCACCTACTAGATGAGTCCCCGAGAGTAATGTTAGTCAACCTCATAGGCTTGTTTGTTGTCATGTATCTCAAATAGGGCGGACCTGTTTGAGCTTCATGCCAGTGAGGTTACTCTTAGTGAACCCACTGGGTGTAGTCCCCGAGACCGAAGTCGACTGCTTGCGTCGGCAGGGGTCTGAAGAACTTAGAATGTATATTGTTGTCCTTGTTGAATTTGCCTGATCTTCCCCTGGCGCTGACTTACAGAAAACTTGCGAGATGGGAGCGGCGTTCGAGGCTCTGAGGGCGGAAAAGGTGCAGTTCGCTGGTGAACTTGATGCAGCGATGGTTGCAATGGCTGGTATGAAGGATGTGCTGGCGAAACGGGAAAAGTCCTTGGAGCAGGCCCGTGAGGCAAACAAGGCATTGACTGCTGAAATGGAGAGAATGAAGACGCAAAGGACCGAGCTGATGGGACAAATGAAAGTGCTGAACAGGCTGTGTATAGCACAGGAAAAATATGTCAGTGACTGGGCCCGGAAGATGATAGCGCTTTTGGGTGGTAAGTTCTGTTTTTCCGAGTGCTTGTGGTATTTGCATTTCATTCGACGCTTATTGTTTGCTCGTGTTGTCTTTGCAGAATTTTGCATGGACGCTGAGGCTGAAGCAACTGACGTTGAGCGGTCGATTCTTGAGAACATTCCACTCGGTGAGGACGCCAATCGAGATCTGCTCCGAGCGCACATTCGCCTGGGCAAAGTTGGACCTTTCATCGGTCGACTAAGAGAAGTCGTCGGCCGAATCGACAAGGAACTTTGGCCTGAAGACGAGTCTCAGCACGAGATGGAAGGCTTGATGACGCGTCTGGAGGAGGTTCCGAACCGAGTGCAGGTGTGGAAGAAGTCTGCGGCTCGCTGTGGTGCGGACGTCGCTCTGTCTTTGGTCCGAGTGCACTGCAAGGAGGCTCGCAAAGAGAAGCTAAAGGCGTTGCAGGTCGCCAACACGAAAAAGCTTCGATTCGAAGACTTCATGGAGACCTTCCTTGAGAGCACCACTCACATCGCGGACACATTCGTAGAGCCTGCCAGTCCCGGCGCCAGTCCTGACATCGTTTGAGAGAACTTTATCCTCAGTATGCCGAGTGTTGGTTTTTAAGAAACTTTGGCCACTGCTGTTGGCCGTCACATTCTTGGTTCGGTGTGGGTAAGCTTGATCCACACCGAGCCAACTATCTTTAGGTGAACTTTGAATTTGAATCGAATCTTTTGCTCTTCTTTTGCCAAAGAGTTGTTGAGACGATTTTGGCTCGTGTCTTTGTTTGGCGTTTCTTGGTGAAACCAAAGGCAAACATGCGGAGCATGTCAGTTGTCTTGACATCTGCATGAGCCTCACTGAGGGTCTGTAGAATCTCCGAGTGGATCTGTAGGATACACTCGAAGGTCATAGAGTACTTAGGCGATTCGGGATCGCAGCTAAGTTGTCGAGTGCGACTATCAGGTCGTACTCGGAGCGAGTTGTTACTCATGTAGTTGTCAGTGGTCTTGACATCCACATGAGCCTCAATGAGGTTCTGCTACTCATGTAATTGTTAGTGGTTTTGGCATCCACATGAGCCTCAATGAGGTTCTGTTGAGTCCCCGAGTGTATCTGCAGGATACAGTCGAAGGCATCTGTATACTTAGGCGATTCGTGATCGCGGCTAAGTCTTCGAGTGCGACTATCAGGTCGTACTCGGAGTGAGTTGTTACTCATGTAGTTGTCAGTTGTCTTGACATCCACATGAGCCTCAATGAGGTTCTTCTACTCATGTAATTGTCAGTGGTTTTGACATCCACATGAGCCTCAATGAGGGTCTGCTAAGCCTTCGAGTGGATCTGTGAGATACATTCAAAGGAAGCTTTCTATTTAAGCGATTCTTGATCGCAATTAAGTCCCCGAGTGCGACGTTTAGTGCACCCTCGGAAAAAATTTGTACTTAGGCGGTTCTTGATCGTAGCTAAGTCCCCGAGTGCGACTTTCAGTGCACACTCGGAGAAAGTTTGTACTTAGGCGATTCTTGATCGCAGCTAAGTCCCCGAGTGCGACGTTTAGTGCACACTCGAAAAAGGTTTGTACTTAGGCGATTCTTGATCGCAGCTAAGTCCCCGAGTGCGACGCTTAGTGCACACTCGGAGAAAGTTAGTACTTAGGCGATTCTGGATCGCAGCTAAGTCCCCGAGTGCGACGTTAAGTGCACACTCGGAGAAAGTTAGTACTTAGGCGATTCTGGATCGCAACTAAGTCTTTTTTTAGACCGGAGTCTGCGACCGCGGAAGAATTTTGAATCTGCAAAAAAAAAACTCAATCTACTTTGTATTATTTCACCAATACTTGTTCTTTACATTGCTTCAGTCGACGGTCACGTGTAGAAACGCTTCAGGAGATCTCCGTTCCATGCTCGCGGGTCATTCGTTTCCCTGTCGATGTTGTAGACTCGGTATGCACCGTTGTTCAGCACCTTGGAGATGATGAAGGGTCCTTCCCAGGCGGGAGCCAACTTATGAGGTCTCCGCTGATCCACTCGGAGCACCAGGTCGCCAGCTTGGAATGTACGACTCCTGACGTGTCGCGCGTGAAAACGCCGCAGATCTTGTTGATAAATTGTTGAGCGAGTCAGTGCCATCTCGCGCTCCTCCTCTAGAAGATCCACTCCGTCTTTCCTTGCTTGTTCTGCTTCAGCTTCAGAGAAGAGTTCAATTCGTGGAGCGTTGTGAAGCAAATCACTCGGAAGGACTGCCTCTGCTCCGTAAATGAGGAAGAACGGGGATCGCCCTGTAGATCTATTCGGGGTTGTGCGGAGACCCCAAAGCACCGAAGGTAGCTCGGTGACCCATGCACCAGCAGCATGTCCCACCTCTCGCAGGAGTCGAGGCTTCAAACCTTGCAGAATAAGTCCATTCGCCCGCTCTGCTTGCCCGTTTGTTTGGGGATGCGCCACAGATGCAAAATCCACTCGGATACGTTGGCTTGTACAGAAACCTTTCAATCTGTTCGATTCAAAGTTTGTTCCGTTGTCAGTGATTATGCTGTGAGGTACCCCGAATCGGGAGATGATGTCCCTGACGAACTTGATAGCCGTTAGAGCATCGAGCTTGTTGATGGGCTTGGCTTCGATCCAGTTTGTGAACTTGTCGACTGCCACCAACAGATGTGTGTATCCACCTTGGCCTATCCTGAATGGACCGACTGTATCTAATCCCCATACTGCAAATGGCCAAACAAGAGGGATTGTCTTCAACGCAAATGTTGGCTTGTGGGACTTGTTGGAGTAGAACTGACAGCCTTCACATCGGTCGACCATATCTTTAGCCATTTCGTTCGCCTACAGCCAGAAGAAGCCAGCTCTGAATGCTTTGGCGACGATTGCTCTTGAAGAGGCGTGATGACCACAGGTTCCCAAGTGAATTTCTTCCAGGATCAACTGTCCCTCCTCAGGGGAGATGCATCGTTGAAGGACGCCTGAAATGCTTTCCTTGTACAACTGGCCGTCAATGACAGTGAACGACTTTAAACTGCGGACGATCTGTCTGGCTTGGACTTCGTCTTCCGGTAATACTTGCCTCAGGATGTATGCAATGAATGGCACAGTCCACTCGGGGATGACAGCAAGAATCTCCATGATCAAATCGACCACGGCAGGTACTTCGACTTCACTCGGGTCCGTCGAGCTCTTTGGTTGTACTGGTTCCTCTGTGAAGGGATCTTCTTTAACTGAGGGAAGGTGGAGGTGCGCGAGGCAGACGTCACTCGGGACTGGTCTCCGAGTAGATCCGAGTTTTGCCAACTCAGCAGCTGCTTGGTTTTTCAGTCGCGGAACGTGGTGGAGTTCCAAACCTTCAAACTTTTTCTCAAGGTTCCTCACTGCGTTGCAATACGTGGTCATGGTGGGGTTCCTGACATCCCACTCCTTCATCACTTGATTGACCACCAAATCCGAATCGCCATAGACCATCAGGCGACGGACGCCGAGTGAGATGGCCATGCGTAATCCGTAAAGGAGAGCTTCATACTCTGCCTCGTTGTTGGAGGAATCAAAGTGTATCTGCAACACATACTTGAGTTTGTCGCCCTTTGGTGATATGATCACAGCGCCAGCGCCGGAGCCGTTCAACATCTTGGACCCATCGAAGAACATCGTCCAGTGAGCCGAGTAGATGTGGGTCGGTTGCTGTTGTTCTACCCATTCTGCTATGAAGTCAGCCAGAGCTTGAGACTTTATAGCTTTCTTGGCCTCGAACTTGATGTCGCAGTACAACATCTCCATTGCCCACTTCGCCACTCGGCCTGATGCATCCCGATTGTGGAGGATTTCCGACAACGGAGCATCAGAAACGACGGACACCGAGTGGTCTTGGAAATAGTGAGCCACCTTCTTCGCAGTCATGTAAATCCCGTAGATAAGTTTTTTATAGTGGGGATACCTCTTCTTGGAAGGAGTCAGTACTTCGGAGACATAATACACTGGCCACTGAACTTTGTATGCTTTGCCTTCTTCTTCTCGTTCGACTGTGAGAACAGTGCTTACGACTTGATTTGTAGCCGCAATGTACAGAAGAAGGGGCTCTTTACTGAGCGGAGCAGTAAAAACCGGCTGGGTGGAAAGTAGGACTTTGAGGTCGTCGAATGCGACTTGAGCTTCGTCTGTCGACTCGAAGGTATCTGATTTTTTCATGAGTCGGTACAGAGGAAGTGTCTTCTCGCCGAGTCGACTGATAAACCTGCTCAAAGCCGCTAGGCAACCTGTGAGCCTTTGAACATCGTGTATTCTGACCGGCCGCTCCATTCGGACGATGGTCCCGATCTTTTCGGGGTTAACATCGATCCCTCGTTCGGAAACGAAGAAACCGAGTAACTTTCCGCTCGGAACACCGAATGAACACTTGGTTGGGTTGAGCTTGATATCGTACCTATGAAGGTTGGCGAATGTTTCTGCCAAGTCAGTCAGCAGGTCGGAACCTTTGCGTGACTTGACTACGATATCATCCATATACGCCTCCACATTCTGACCGATCTGGTCGAGAAGGCATTTTTGGATCATGCGCATAAAGGTTGCTCCTGCATTCTTCAAACCAAATGGCATAGTGATGTAGCAGAAGCACCCGAATGGGGTGATGAAGGCTGTTTTTAATTCATCGGGGCCATATAGACGGATCTGATGATAGCCCGAGTAGGCATCAAGAAATGACAAACGCTCGCAACCCGCAGTCGAATCGACAATTTGATCGATGCGGGGGAGCGGAAAATGGTCTTTGGGGCAGACCTTATTGAGATGCTTGAAGTCGATGCACATTCGGAGCGACTTGTCCTTCTTGGGCACCATGACAACATTGGCGAGCCACTCGGAGTGGTGAACTTCGCGAATGAAGTTGGCTGCCAAAAGCTTGGCCACCTCTTCCCCAATTGCCTTCCTCTTGTGCGCGGCGGACCGGCGCAGGCGTTCTCGGACGGGCCGAGCAGCGGGATCCACGTGTAGTCGGTGCTCAACCAACTCCCTGGGAACACCTGGCATGTTAGAAGGCTTCCATGCGAAGATGTCCCAGTTCTCACGGAGGAATTGGATGAGCTCGACTTCCTATTTAGGATCGAGAGTGGTGGAGATGTTCGTCGGGGCAGCTGTGTCGTCCGTCGGGTAGATGCTGACCTTCTTCGTCTCTCCCGCCGACTGGCATGCGGACTCCGAAGCTGGCTTCTTCGAACGCATCAAGTCAGCGGGGTCGACTGTTTTCCTGTACTCGTCAAGCTCGAGGACGGCCATCTGCTGATCGGCGATTCTTGATCCCTGGTGCAGACACTCCTCGGCCCGCTGTCGATTGCCTGTGATGGTGATCACACCTTTCGGGCCTGGCATCTTCAGCTTCGGGTATACATAACATGGACGGGCCCTGAAACGCGCATACGCCGGGCGGCCCAGAATTGCGTGGTAAGCACTCTGGAAGTCCACCACCTCGAACGTCAGCTTTTCCTTGCGAAAGTTCTTGTCGGAGCCGAAAACGACATCCAACGCGATCTGGCCGAGTGACTTGGCCTTTCGTCCAGGGACGACTCCATGGAACTGCATACTGCTCTCGCTGAGTTTGGACATCGGAATGCCCATCCCCTTGAGAGTGTCGGCGTACATGATGTTCAAATCACTGCCGCCGTCCATGAGGACTTTGCGCAGTCGGACTCCTTCCACCACCGGGTCGACGACCAGAGCTTGCCTCCCTGGGGTGGGCACGTGTGCTGGATGATCCGACTGGTCAAAGGAGATCGCAGTCTGAGACCATTTGAGGAATGTGGGGTTGGTCGGCGTGGCCATGTTCACCTCCCTGTTCACCAGCTTCAGTCGACTCTTGCTCTCAACATCAGCAAAAATCATCAGTGTTGCATGGACTTGGGGGAACGGATCCTCCTTGTCCTCTTCATCTTGCTCATTGCCCTTTTCACTCGGTTGCCCTTTGCCGAATCCCTGGATCAGGAGGCGACATTGCCGAGTGGTATGCTTCGGATATATGGCGTTGCCCTCTTCATCCATCTTCGTTTGAATCGGACACGGCTGGTCCAGGATGGGGTTGTTGAACTGCTTCTTCTTGGGGGTGAACTGAGCCTTCCCCTTGCCCTTGAACTTGGCATTGGTAACAGCTGCGGCTTCTGGCTGCGGAGTGGACAGAGCTTTCTGCTTCTGTTTCCGAGTGTTATTCCCATCTCCGTCGGCGACTGCTTTGTGCTTGCCGCTGCAGATGCGGTCCTCTTCTTCGCCATTTGCATAGTGTGCCGCTATCTCCATCATCTTGCTCATGGAGATATCGCCTGTTCGACCGAACTTCAGGTACAAATCTCTGTACCGCACGCCTGCCTTGAAGGCGCAGACTACTTGGTGCTCTGTGACGTTCTCCACCGTGTGGTAGAGGGTCGTCCAACGCTGACTGAAATCGTGCAGGGGTTCATTCTGCTTCTGGACGCAATGCTGGAGCTCCACGAGGCATGCAGGGCGTTTGCACGTCCCTTCGAAGGTCCTAACGAATACTCGGGCCAAATCTGCCCAACTGTAGATGCTTGAGGGGGCCAATTGGTTCAGCCACGCTCGCGCCGAGCTGTCGAGCATCAGAGGGAGGTGCTTCATGGCGACGTGGACTGCCACTCGGTAGTCATCCAGCCACGTTTCTGGCTTGGATTCTCCTGTAAACTTGCTAATCCCCGTCGCCAATCGGAAGTTGGGAGGGATGTCAGCCGAACGGATTGCTCGACTGAAACACTCGGGACTAGAAACGATGGTCTTGCCTCCACTCGGACGGTCAATATCGCGACCATCGCGGTGGGCTCGGCCCCTGTCGACCCTCCGCTGGGCGATATGCCCTCTCGCGTCGGGCCTTGGGTCGTAAGTGTCACCGACTGAACGCCGATCATCATGATGTCGGGACCCATAGGGCCCACCCCGCGGAGGGGTGCGTGAACGGCGACGATCTTCGGGATTTAAGGAATGGCTGCCTCCCCTGTGCCGCTGATGAGAACCAGGGTTGTGAACTGACCGATGCGTGTTCGCATGCACAGAACTATTGTGGATCCTGTTGTGCGACTGGGAGACTGCCGAGTTTTGCTGCTGCGCCGTGTGCAACAGGGCACGGATTTGCTCGATCCCCCTGCCAGCCTCTGAATCAGTCGGCTGAAGGGAATCGGCTATCTTGGCGGTGGCAGCCAAGTTGAGGATGAGTGTGCGGAACAGCTCCACGTTGCTCCGCCGAGTGTGCCGACTGGTAGAACGGCGAGGTGGACGGCGAGCGCCGGATGTTTCGCCGATCTCACGCTCGTGCCGGCCAGTTTGGCGAGGACTTTCATGGGAGTTAGCCATGTGTACATCTATTGCAGGCCTGCGACCCACGCACTCGGTAGGAAACTCAGTCGGAACCGAGTCCGAGCGCTGGGACGGCGGGGCAACCACAACCAACTCTAGGACCGCCACTTGTGAAGACACGTTCCGGCGCGCCTGGGCGTGTTGCACCCAACGCTGGAGCCGTGGACGGCGGGACCGCTTGTTGCGGCGTTTGAGGGCGGTGTAGGTCGACACCGGAGCCGACTGCTGGAGAAGAAGAATTCCGCAGGCGCAGGCACGGAAGTGCGTAGCCCCGCGACGGGGAAGCGCCTCGACATCGAGAGGGGCGTCCCGAAGCCATGCCGAATCGTCGATGATGAAGGAGAAAGCGCCGAAGAGGATCTCGTGCCCATGCTCGAATCTCCGCCGGATGACATGATGAAAAGATGTAGTCGCAAACTCGCCGGAAGTCGCTTAGACGCCTGCCCCACGGTGGGCGCCAACTATCGTGGGTATAATCTGACAGTAGATGTGTAGGGTACGAAAGGATGGGCAGAGCCTTAGCTACCGCGAGATTGTATGAGTTCAGGCCCCTCTACGGTGGAGGTAATAGCCCTACGTCTTAGTGCTCTGGGAGCTTGTTGTCGAGTGGAATATGGATTACAGTGAATTGCTAACCCGTGCACTAGTGGGGGAGGGCAGCTTATATAGAGTGCGCTGCCCTCCAAAACGGTTCGGTGCGCAGGGGTGGAGTAGTGGCGAATAAATGCCTACGTTACAGGTAATGTATGTCTTAAATGCTAATAAAGGTACGTGGAAACGTACGACCGTTTCCCTCGAGGGGAGTTATGATGCGCAGAGTGGAATCCAGTCGGTTAGTTTGATATACTGTGAATGCTCATCTCCGACTGGATGGTGGAGGATTTGTTACCGACTGGATGATGGGATGTCATTAATTCAGTCGGAACTGACTAAGGGTCTTATCCCTTATGAAGGGTAGTCCTTGGGTAAGACTTATAGGGCAGGCCTATGACCCTACCCTAGGACTATAACCCCATCACATCCCTTACACTTGACATTTTCTACACCCACAAAAATTTCTAACCCTCTCCTACATCCTTGTAGATGGTCGTCGTACCTGAGATGCTTCTGGAGGCGGGCTTTCCCCTACTCTTGGGAGATAGCCTCGAGAATTGTCAAGTACGCCGCACACCCATTTTTCTCTACCACGAGCACTGGGTCAACGCCGACACAAAATAATATCACGTGGACGTGATAGTGAAGGCTAACGACTCCCCAACTGGTTGGTTCTTTGAAGGACCATAGATGGAGAATCTGATGTTGGCAGTGGAGACAGCTGCACGACAGGCGCTCGTGCGTGTCCGCAACCTCCTTCCTGAGATGGCTAACGAGCCGGCTACTCGTCACCTTCCTTTTATTAAGGACGTATTTGACGTGATATGGACACTTAACCCATCCTCGGAGGACAGAACGCCACTCAGGTTTCAGACCTACTTCAGCCTCTCTGCCCACACCTTGACTCACCTTCTGATCAAGGAGTCCGTGACGCTACGCCAAGAACTACACCAAGTCAAGGACCTACTTCGCCTGGAAAATATGAACACCCGCAAGGTCAAGAAGGAAGGAGGGCAGACAACCATTGCCTTCTGAGGAGGGATACCACCGCTCCAGGCCACTCCTATTTAGAGTCACCGTCTGACCTCGGAAGAATGCACTGAGCTCCTCACAACTTCCAACAAAGAGACGCCATGATGGACCGCTCCCATCTCCCACACCTCTGAAGGAGGAAGGTACCGATGAGGATGAAGACGAAGATCCTACCGAGCCTGCATACGAGACCGAGCAGTCCGCCGCTTAGAGGAATGTCTTAGGAAATTAGGAGTCCCCCCATGCGTAGCTGAGTCCGTGTATCGGTTCATGAGAACCATGAGTGTTGTGTGATCATGTATGATGCAAGCCGCATTTCTGCCTTAGGCAGCTTCTAAGCGACTACATCAGTTGTTTAAATGCATTAGATTTCCCAAAAACTTTGTTCAACTCGCACACTAGCATAGTACCAAAACCCCCTTATTTAGGAGCTTCATCCCTCATGATTCCCTGACCATTTCGGCATATTGACCTGTCTGCTCCCCTGACAGGATGGTGATTTCAACACGCACCAGCACCTTCGGCAACCCCAGCTCTGCCACCTCTGGCCAGCAGCAGGGAACCGGTGGGAACGCTTAAGCTGGAGATCACCTCGAGTAGCAACAAGGTGATATTCCCCCTCCACCGTCTCCTCCGGAGAGCGTGACTGTGGCTCAATTCCTCCAAGCTCTCCGAGAGGAACGTCAAGCCAACAATGCCGCCATCCAACAACTGGCTCAAGTCTTGGTGAATAATCCGCCCCAAAACGGAAATGGCAACAATCGCTCTACTGTGTCTGAGTTTATGAGGACTACGCCTCATATATTCACGGAGACAACAGAACCATTAGATGTTGATGAATGTATTCGCACCATCGAAGAACTCCTCGTGATGGTCAAGTGCACCGATGATCGCGAGAAAGTCCTTTATGATTCTCACTGTCTCGGAGGCACGACCAGAGCTATGTGGGATGGGTTCCAGATCATGCGAGAAGGGCAAGCTATCACTTGGGCAGTATTCAAGGAAGGATTCCGCGTTGCTCACATTCTCCATGGAATGATGACCATTAAGAAGCGGGAATTCTGAGCTTGAGGCAAGGCAATGGAACCTTCAAGGAGTATCTGCAGAAGTTTAACCTCCTATCAGTATATGCACCGGAAGACGTCAACACTGAAGCCGCAAAGGTGGAATGCTTTATGGAAGGACTGCAACATTCACTTCAATATCAGCTCGTTGTCTATGAATGACGAACCTTCTGCGATCTGGTGAACAAAGCCCTCATGCTGGAGGATAAGCGTCGTGCAATGGATGATACCCACAAGCGCAAGCTGATGGGTAATGAAGTTTCGAGTAACCCGAAGCCATGCTCATGGCAGTCAACCCATGCAAGACTCAAGTATCAGTAACACGAGTACAAGGCACCAACATTCCACCAGAACAACCAACCCCAGCAGCAAGTCAACACCTGATACGTCCCAAACGTATCTATAATTTCTACTTGTTCCATGATCTTTTTGGTGACGTTGTTATATGTTTTGCTATACTTTTATATCTTTTTACACATATTTGGACTAACCTACTAACTCAATGCACCCAATGCCAGTTTGTGTCTGCTAATGTCTTTTTTGCAGGGGTTTTACCCAAATTTCCACAGCCCCCAAAATCCCGAGAAAAATGTATAAAAATCAGCGTGACGGAAGCTTCCGGAGCACCGAAGATGGGCCAGAGGGGAGCCAGGGGCTGCCCAGGCGGTCTCCCTGCGCGGCCTGGCCCCTGACTGCGCCTACATGCCGCCTGGGTGGGCCCCACGCCCTCTGACGCCCTCCTTTGGCCTATATTTACCCCTCCAATCGGAAACCCTTCGATCATATCCATAATCGCGAATTTCTCCATCGTTCCGCTGCCGCAGCGCTTCCGAGATCGGGAGCGTCAGGAGATCTCTTCCCGGCAACCTGCCGGAGGGAGGATTGACCTCGCTTCTCCACCACCATGGACGCTTCCCGGACTTGCCGTGAGTAGTTCTCCTTGGACCATGAGTCCATGACCAGTAGCTATGTGATGTCTTCTCTCCAATCTTGTGCTTCAATGATTAGCTCTTGTGAGCTTCCCTACATGATCAAGGCACCTATGTAATTTTCCTGCTAATGCTATGCCTGGTTTGTTGGGATCCGATGGAATATGAGATTATGTTCATATTGTGATGAGTTATATATTTGATTATCCTTTTATAGTATGTTCTTTAGTGATTCATGCATGTTCTCCGTTGCTCTTTATTGCTTTGGTCGAGTAGTAGATTGTAACTCCAAGAGGGAGCGTTATGCATGATTGTGGGTTCATGCCCCGTGATGTCTAGTTTGAGTGGCAGAAACATGAGACTAGGGGATGTGTTGTTGCCACCAGGGAGAAAACAACGGTCCTTGTGACCGCGGTTGCAAGGATTTTTTACCTTACGGATAGTTCGTTAATGTAGTTATCCGTTGCTTTGAGTTTACACTTTGGGTGGGGCTCGCAACTTAATACCAGCGAGATTTTCTCGATAGATATCTCAAGGTGGATGATTAGTAAGTAGATGTTTATGAATAAACGGTCTACTTGTTTTGGCGTACTACCCATTACTATTGAGCCTCTAACTTCCAAGTAGAATAATTAGCATTGCGCTGCGTTTATAATTCTGTCAATTCCCAGCTGTAATTTGTTTACCGATGCATAGTTGTTTATCGTCCTTTGGGAGGGAGACATCACTAGTGAACATCATGTGACTCAGGTCCCTATCACCACCATTGCATACACCTCCATCATTTACTTCTTTCATTTACTTCTCCGTTGAAATCACTATCACTTTCCCACTTGTGTTTTGATCCTCTGCAAACTACAAGGGCGGACAGATTGACAACCTCTCTATACTCGTTGGGAGGAAAGTTACTTGTTGTGTGTGTAGGTTCACGTCTTCTACTAGCGCCAGAGCAGGGGACACCTACTTGTTGATCCTCGGACTCCTCCTAGTTCAATAAACCTTACAGTCCCCGTGTAAGGGAAATTTGCTCCTCACTACATCTCCACCTTCCACTTGGGGTAACCAACAAGGGGCGAGAAGTATATCCATCAACTCGTCATCAAGCAAGTTTCTGGCGCCGTTGCCGGGGACTCCAGTCTTCAAGATAGGGGAGTTGCACGCTATCTTTTACCTTTGCTTTTTAGTCTTCTTAGTTTGCTTTTCATGATTGGCATGACTAGTTAGGCTTAATGGAAAACAGCAAAAATATGAGAGAGATCTATAAACTTTATCTTGAACTAGGACATGAAGTGTTTGAGGAGAAAATTAAAAAACCTATGGTACTTTATAATTTGCATAACAATTATGATGGTGGCAATGTTATCAGTATGCTTTCTTTGAATATCAATATTGCTAATGACATGGAAAGCTCTAAGCTTGGGGATGACGGGTTGATGAACATGATATTTTTCGTCCCCCAACTTTCGAGGAGAAAATTTTCTTTGACGATACTATGCTTCCTAATTATGATGATTGCCATGATGATAATGATTGCTTTACTCTCACTATTCCTAATAAGAAAGATTTTGCTTATAAGAAGAGTAATGATACTTTTATGCTTTTTGGATCATGGAAATAATGCCTTATGTGATAGATTGTTGAGTTCATCCATGATGCCACTGAAATTTATAATGAGAGGGGGAGACATGGTTCTAAATATCTAAAAAATAAGAAGTTTCCCCTCTTTATGTCGAAGGTTTTGAAGCTGCACTTGTTTTGCCTTCCTATGCTCATTGCTTTGTGCTTGAATGAATTATTCTATTGCAATATTTCTATGCATTGGAAGCATGCTAGACTTAGCTTTCTTTGGTATTTGCTTCTTGATGCTCTGTTTTGTTCTACAACTCTTATTCCTACGAGAGCATCATTAAAATCTTAAAGCCTATCTTTATGGCTATAAAGAAAGAGCTCTAGGTAGACAACCCTTGTTATCTTTACTTTGAGTTTTTACTTTTATTTTTGGTGGTCTTTATGCTTGTTACTACTGTAGCAACATCATTGTATCTTTATTTTCAATCTTTGTGCCATGTTTTAGCCTCCGATTGCAAGAAATTTCAAAAGTTGTGACATGTTGTCGAGAAACAGATTCTGTCTGCTTGACAGAAAAAATCGTCAAAAATCACCAGATCATCTTTTTGATCTGAATTTGTTTGACAGTATGCTCTATATAATTTTCTTTCTGGCGCTTGTTCCGAGTTTTTTATTTGACTTGCACAAGTTCCCCAAAAAAATTATTTACTACCTGATGTTCTGTTTTTCACAAATTCTGCCACGTTTTGCGTTTTCATCATTTTGCAAATCTTATGCTTGTTTTTCCTTTGCAAAAACCTTTTGGCTATCTTGAGAAACAGTATATTTTCATGAAAATATTTATTTCCAGTAGATAATAAATTATTTTATCATGGATACTAACCTCTCTAATCAGCTTATGATGAGTTTCGTATGAAGGGAGTTTTCAAGTATGCGATGGTAGATGATGAAAGAAGATCCAGGAGTGTCAAGCGCTCAATCTTGGGGATGTCCCCGTGCACCCCCAAGAAATATTCAAGGAGACTCAAGCGTCTAAGCTTTGGGATGCCCCTGTGCATCCCCTTCTCTATCAACAATTATCAGTCCGTCCATGTCCATGCTATATTTTTATCACTTCATATGTTATGTGCTATGCTTGGAGCGCCCCGCTCTTTACTTTTTAGTTTGTTTTAGTTATCCTTGTTGTTCATAACAAGTCAGAACCTAGCCTTCCTTGTTTGGGAGAGGAACACGCTCCATTCCACTCTAGAACACAACATAGGTTTTCATGATTATCTTTTATGTGTGTTCTTTATCTTTACATAGTTGTTGTCATGCTTAGCTCTTAATTTTCATGCTTTATCTTTTTAAGAGCTTTTACTTAGGTTGCTTTTTGAACTCTCTTGAGTTATCATGCTTATCTTGTTTAGAGAGTTGGCTTGTTGCACTGAGTTGTGTGTCTTGCATGAGTAGGTAATTGAGGTTGCTATTTCGGTATAGTACTAACTTGCAATAGTTTGAGGTATTTATTTCTGTAATGTTTGGACTATTGGTGCCAAGCGCTTGAGCCTATTAGTAATAGGTGTCGTATTTTGGGAAATCCGTGTGTTTTTCAAAAACTAAAAATTATTTGAGAACTCTAGCTACTAGATTGATCGCTAACCTCTGGAGGGGTTGGAATATATAGAGTACCCTCACATTACCATGGGTCGAGGATGCGCAAGGATAACCAAACCCCCGAACAGTCCTCCTCGGGGTACACGTCTCTTTGTGAATCTCCTAACTAGATAGAGAGTTACCAATAATAAGTGTATGCGTTCTTCTCACTAATGTGAGTATTTGATTGTTGTCACTTCCACCATCCATATTTTGCTAGCCTCTTCGGTACCGTGCATTGCCCTTTCTCATCTTGAGAGTTGGTGCAAACTTCGTCGGTGCATCCAAACCCTTGGCATGATACGCTCTGTCATCATAAGACTCATTATATCTTTCTTAAAACAGCCACCATACCTACCAATTAAGGCATTTCCATAGCCTTTCCGAGATACATGGCCATGCAACATCCACCAACTCATAAATTGATCTTCATGTCATACATGATTTTGCTTGATCGAAGAGCCGCATGCTAGTTGGGCCTTGCCCTTATTATTGCTACATGACGCGCTAGTTTCATTGCATATCTTGCTACACTGGCATATGCATACATTTGCATACATCATCATAGTTGTCATTTGTCTTTATGTTTAGTACTTCTTATAAAGTGTGATAATCTTCTTTTTATTCTTGTAAAACATAGAGTATTGCCCTTAAGTGAGGAAAAGATCCCAAAGGGGACAAATTAAAAGATCCCAAAGAGGACAGATGAGAGATAAATAGAAATATCCAAAGAGGCCACAAAAAAAGAAAAAAAGAAAAAGAAATAGAAAAAAAGAGAGAGAAGGGGGCAACACTACTATTCCTTTTGAAAGATCCACACTCGTACTCCATTGTTATATTTGTACTACACTGAGATTATTATTCATGCATAACTATCTGGGGACCCTTACACTATAAAACTTGGCTTGTATATTCCTAGGATGAGCCTCCTCAAATGAGCTCTGGTCTTCATGAGCAAGCGAGTTGGATGCACCCCCACTAGTTCCATTGGAGAGCTTACCTTAGCTCATATGTGCATCCGTTGCATGGCAATGCCTACTCCTCACATCATATCTATCATTTGGCTTTCTCTCGCCTATGGTTGTCCTCATTGATGTGAGCCTTTAAAAACTTTTTGTCTTCCCCATCATTATTATCTTTTCCATCCTAAGTGCCAACATATCTTGCTTGCGCTCATTCATTGCATGAGTTCTCAAAGTCGAAAGGGAGAGGATCATTTTGACTTGTGCCTCACTAGTGGTCTGTGGATGAGTAGGAGACCAAGTGTGAAGTTTAGTGTATTGAGTTCTCAATTAGAAATATATTTTATACTCTCAACCATCTCCCATTTCTTTAATGCAAACACCATTTGGAGACATTCGAGTCACGGATAGCGAGAGCTCTTGCATCTTTATGTTCGTACCTTGCTAATTTCAATACTAGATGTAGACTCTTGCTTGTTATTGTCTTGACTTGAATTGCATACCTTACTTTATTTACTTTGAAGTTCTTATATGTGTGTTAGGATGTCACCACAAAAATTATTGTGTTATCATTTACCTACTCAACGACGAGCAGGAATTAAGCTTGGAGATGTTGATACGTCCCAAACGTATCTATAATTTCTGCTTGTTCCATGATCTTTTGAGTGACGTTGTTATATGTTTTGCTACACTTTTATATCTTTTTACACATGTTTGGACTAACCTACTAACTCAATGCGCCTCGTGCCAGTTTCTGTCTGTTGATGTCTCTTTTGCAGGGGCTTTTACCCAAATTTCTAGAGCCCCCAAAATCTAGAGAAAAATATATAAAAATCAGCGTGATGGAAGCTTACGGAGCACCGAAGATGGGCCAGAGGGGAGCCAGGGGCTGCCCGGGCGGCCTCCCTGCGCGGCCTGGCCCGTGGCCGCTCCTATAGGCTGCCTGGGTGGGCCCACGACCTTTGACGCCCTCCTTTGGCCTATATTTACCCCTCCGATCGGAAACCCTTCGATCATATCCAGAATAGCGAATTTCTCCATTGTTCCGCCGCCGCAACGCTTCCAAGATCGGGAGCATCAGGAGACCTCTTCCCGGCACCCTGTCGGAGGGAGGATTGACCTCCGAGAGCTTCTCCACCACCATGAATGCTTCACGGACGTGTTGTGAATAGTCCTTCTTAGACCATGAGTCCATGACCAGTAGCTATGTGATGTCTTCTCTCCAATCTTGGGCTTCAATGATTAGCCCTTGTGAGCTGCCCTACATGATCAAGGCACCTATCTAAGTGTCCTGCTATTGCTATGCTTAGTTTGTTGGTATCCGATGGATTATGAGATTATGTTCAGATTGTGATGAGTTATATATTTGATTATCCTTTTATATTATGTTCTTTAGTGATTCATGCATGTTCTCCCTTGCTCTTTTTTGCTTTGGCCGAGTAGTAAATTGTAACTCCAAGAGGGTGCGTTATGAATGATTGTGGGTGTCGGGGGGATAACCGCGGGGTAGGCTCATTAGGCATGTTCCTTCATTTCCGGCCCAAAGGACATGAATGTATACAGATTCCCAAGGCCCAAGTCTTCTGGCCGGCTAGGCTACACCTACCGGCTAGAGGACGAGGCGGCCATCCCTCTGGCCGTCCAGGCAACCCCCGTCGGCTAGAATCAAGGCGGCTACCTCTTCTGAGCCGGCCTGGTCCCGCCAGCCCGGCTAGGAGGAGGCGGCCGCACACCAGCCGGTTAGCCAGCGAGCTAGCCGGCCGAAGATCACAAGTCACATCAGATCGTAGGTCCGGATAAGGCCTTACGATTAAAGGTAGCTACGCGTCAGCAAAGGTACTGGATCGGGGAGCCCGACAGGTACGAGCGTCGGCAGCCACGCCGCTCACCTACCCCGGCTCTGATCCATCACCTAGCATAGTGTCGGACCGTCACACTCCCACTCCATTACTGCACTCGGCGTGGGGAACAGTGGAGGCGGCCGTACTACCTGCCCATGACGAATCTCGCGGGGCGACGCTTGACGTACAACGCGTGCTCAGCGTTAACCTTACGCGAGAGCCTCATTGGCCAGCCGGCGGGTCCCACTGCCAATCGAGACCATGCAGCCGGCGGGCCCCTCAAGCGACAAGACAAGACTCTTGTGGGCCCCTGGCCAGCCGGCGAGGCTACCAGTAGGGTCCCATAATTGTACCCTTTATCCATATTGTAGGCCGGCGGGTTCGTCTATAAACCCCCCCGGTCGCCCTCCATGCAGGGGGCCGATCATTCGACAGTCATACAACACTACACACCCACCAACCACAGAGAGAGAGACAGAGACGAGCCGGCTGCTCCCCTCTTCCTCCTCCCAACACAGCTCCAGGAGCAAGCTTGTACTCTGGTCTTACACATCAAACACTCCGGCAGGATTAGGGGTGTTATCTCTACGGAGAGCCCTGAACCTGGGTATATCGTGCGTCCCATGCGTGTACCAACCTCGTTACTAGCGCCCACCTTTGTGCCTTCGATTCTCACCGACTTTAGCCTACCTATGGCATATGTTGTGAGTATTCACCGACATTTGGCGCCCACCGTGGTGCCGATTGCGGCATCGGCTGGCTTTACGCGCTGGGCGGGGCCCCGCACCTACACTACCGGATGCATCGCGTCCGGATCAGTTTGCATGCCCGTGGAGCCCGCTTTCGACGAGGCAACACCCATGATGATCGACGTCCCTTTCCTCCATGCGTATTCGGACGAAGATTCTGATGACGAGGCGCTCCCTAGCATCGTCGTCGCTGCTATGGAGAACCTCAGCGTTCTCTTTAGCGACCTTCGTCTCAACGACGATCCACGCTACTTCGGCGAGGACTTCGACGTTGAGGCGCTCTGCACCAGCTTCAGCAGGCTCTCTATCGCTGACATGACTGCCCACGACATATATCCCATCAACGTCCTCATCTTTGACGGCCCACCACCGTCGGTGGGGTTCTTCACCCCATACCACGTTGCTACCGTCTCCAACACCGTGGAAGTGATGGTTATCGGCGCCGACACCAGCACAGCTCCCGGAAAGGCCTCGACAGGCGCTGGCGAGCCCACCGCTGTCACCGCCAATACTCTTCGGGACGCCATCACCGTCGTGAAGACACCTGTCACTGCTTCCACAAACCCTACTGACGCTCGGGCCTCGCTAGAGGAGGCTTGCAAGCATATCCTGGAGGAGGGCATCGTTGTAGCTTCAGCGAAACGTCGGTTGGAGGCTATGCACCGCGAGTATAACTCCGCATACGGCCTTACTCCGATTTCCGAGGCCCCTATCCGGCTTGGATCGGTCCGCAGCCGCGGCCGGTTCATTGCCGAAGTCCTAGGCGGCGATCTACCCACCTACGAGACTCATGCGGCGAACATGCGTGCGGTGCAGGCAGCCATGGAGGAGCTGGCGAACCTGGAAGGCGAGGAGCAAGCTTTCCAGGAGAAGCGGGTCAAGGACCTCCTTGATGCCGCCAACCAGCAACACGCTCGGCTTGACCCCAGTCAGGCTCAATCGGAGTCCCCAAGACCCAACCCCGGGGGACGCCGCAACCCTAGCGGTCAGCATCATGCAGAAGGATCTTCCTCGCATCGCCCTTCCGGTCGGAGGGGTGAGGGAAGCCAAGACCGGCGCTCTCAGCGCCAGAGCGAGCACACTTCGGGCTTGCGTCGCGGAGGCGACGAGGGCGATTCGGAGTGTCAGATTCTTCCCCCGCGAAGAACTCACGTCTCTCGTTCACGAGGCGCCTCCCCTCTCGCCACTATGGTTGGCGCTCACGCCACCGAGGATGACCGGGACGCTCGCAGACGTCTCATCATCCTGGCCCAGTCAGCCCTCCTAGAAGAAGACGGTCCCGTCGGTCCAGCCTACTTCGGCCCCCCGGATCCGAGGGGAGCCGTTCCCCTGAGGTTTCACCTTGCCTTGTGAGGGGAGCCGTTCCCCCAGTACAATGGCACGGCCAAGCCGGAAGACTGGCTGATTGACTACACCACGGCTGTCGGCATTGCCAGGGGCAACAAGCGCATAGCAGTCCGCTACGTGCCACTCATGTTGACCGGCTCGTCCCGGACATGGCTTAACACCCTCCCGGCCGGTAGTGTCAACTCCTGGGTGGACTTCGAGGAGGCGTTCGTCCGCAACTTCACTGGCACCTACAAGCGCCCTGGCCAGGCCCGCGAGCTTGCCATGTGCGCCCAGAAGGCCGACGAACCCCTTCGCGACTATGTCACCCGGTGGACTAAGCTCCATAATTCCTACGAGGGGGTGCATGAGGTACAAGCCATCCAGTACTTCATCGACGGTTGCCAGGACGACACCCTCCTGAAGCACAAGCTCATGTGCACCGAGCCCACCTCTCTAGCGGTGCTCATGGCCAAGGCAGATAAATACGCCACGGCCGACTCAGCGATGCGCGTCAAGGTGACCGCCTCGGACAAGGTTGTGCCTACGCCAGCTACTCCCAAGCCGGCTGGGGACAACCGAGGCGGCCAGAACAACTACAAAAGCAAGGCAGATCAGATGGATCCCCGCTCCAACAACAAGTTGGTGGCCAGCATGGAAGGCGAAACATCGGCTCCTCAAGCCGACCCTCCATGAAAGCGTCCCAACAGAAGCAACGCCAACTGGCTGCCCAAGCGGTCCTTTGAGAAGCTGCTCGATGCCCCCTGCAAGACACATTCTGGGGCGCATCCGTCTTCCCACACCCTTCGACAGTGCAGCTTTGCGCGCCGGCTGTCGCAAGGGGATGGCCTGCTGGCTCCTCCAGGTGCGCAGGCGGCCCCTCGTGCACCGGCTCCCAACCACGCTCCGGCTCCGCCGCCGCCGCCCTGCGACGACGGCCATCACCAAGACGATTACCCTCATCAAGACGGAGGGTTCGTCGTTTTCACCAGTGAAGGCGACGACAAGCACAGCCTGCGCCAGTGATGGCGCGAGGTAAACGCCACTGTCCCCCTGGTTCCCTAGTACACGCATTGGTCTGACAAACCAATCACATGGAGCTGGGTGGACCATCCTGCGGTGATGCCCAACCCAGGATCATACACACTCGTCCTCGACCCCACCTTCGTCTCCAAGAGGCTCACCTGCTGATTCGCCCGGGTGCTGGTCGACGGCGGCAGTAGCATCAACATCCTCTACCTCGACACTCTCCTCAAGCTCGGACTGAAGAAGACGGACGTCCTACCGACCAGTATTGTCTTCCATGGCATCGTGCCTGGGCAGTCCTACTCGCCCATTGGCAAGATCCAGCTAGACGTCCTCTTCGGCGACAAAGCCCACTTCCGCCTAGAGTACATATGGTTCGAGGTAGTGGATCTTAGTAGCCCGTATCACGCGCTGTTGGGAAGACTGGCTCTGGCCAAGTTTATGGCTATTCCGCATTACGCCTACCTAAAGATGAAGATGCCGGGTCCCAAGGGCATCATCACTGTTGTTGGCGACTACAAGAAGTCGCTCGAGTGTGCCCAAGATAGCAGGCGCCTCGCCGACGCCTTGGTGATTGCTGAGGAGAAGAGGCAGATCGACCGGCTCGTGACCCAGGCTACTAAGCAGCCGGCGATTCCTTCTCCTCTGTCCCAATCGGCCGGCGAGGGCTCTTTCAAGCCGGCTAAAGAGACCAAGCAGGTCCCACTCGACCCTGCCAACCCAAAGCAGTGCGTCACCATTGGGGCTGGCCTCAGCCCCAAATAGGAAGGCGAGCTCGTCGACTTCCTCCGTGAGAATTGGGACATCTTTGCATGGTCCCCCAAGGACATGCCGGGTGTTCCGAGGAAGTACGCCGAGCACAAACTTCACGTGCGACTGGATGCAAAGCCGGTGAAACAACCCTTGCGCCGCTTAGCCGAGGGGAAGCGGCGCACGATCGGAGAAGAAATCACCCGGCTCCTTGCGGCCGGCTTCATCATGGAGGTTTTCCACCCAGACTGGCTGGCTAACCCAGTCCTGGTGCTGAAGAAGAACAACACATGGCGAATGTGTATTGACTACACTAGCCTGAATAAGGCCTGTCCGAAAGACCCTTTCGCATAGCCTAGGATAGATCAAGTGATCGACTCCACTGCAGGCTGCGAACTGCTGCCGTTTCTGGATGCTTATTCAGGCTACCATCAAATCAAGCTGGATCCAGCTGATCGCCTGAAGACCTCCTTCATCACGCCCTTCGGGGCCTACTGCTACACCACCATGACCTTCGGTCTGAAGAACGCAGGTGCGACATTCCAACGCTGCGTGCAGCAGTGCCTACTGCCACAGATTGGCAGGAACATCCACGTCTATGTGGATGACATCGTCGTCAAGACGAAGCAGCTCAGCCTCCTCGACGACTTGCAGGAGACGTTCGCCAATCTGCACGAGTACAAGATCCGGCTCAACCCGGAGAAGTGCGTCTTCGGGGTTCCAGGCGGCAAACTCTTGGGGTTCTTCGTGTCCGCCCACGGTATCGAGGCGAACCCCGAGAAGATCGGCACCATCGAGCGGATGGTGCGGCCGGCTCGAATCCTCGACGTCCAGAAGTTCGCCGGCTGCTTGGCGTCCCTTAGCTGGTTCGTCAGCCGGCTTGGCGAGAAGGCCCTTCCACTCTACCAGCTCATGAAGAAGACAATGAAGTTCGAGTGGAACGACCAGGCAGACGAAGCCTTCCGCGAGCTCAAGCGGGTAATCTCGAGCCTGCCAATCTTGGCAGTGCCGTCTGAAAGGGAACCCATACTCATATACATTGCGGCGACCACTCGCGTGGTTAGCGTAGTGTTGGTAGTTCAGCGTAAAGAGGAGGGCAAGGCCCTGCCAGTGCAGCGCCCTGTCTATTACCTTAGCGAGGTCTTGTCCGCCTCTAAGCAGAACTATCCACATTATCAAAAAATGTGTTATTATGTTTACCTTGCTACAAAGAAGTTGAAGCAATACTTCCAAGAGCATGCCATCACTGTGGTGAGCACTGCTCCGCTTTCAGAGATCATGGGCAACCGTGACGCCACGGGCAGGATTGCCAAATGGTCCATCGTCATGGCGGACCATGATATCCGGTATGAGCCTCGCACCGCCATCAAATATCAGGTGGTGGCCGACTTCTTAGTCGACTGGGCCGAGACCCAGTTTGAGCCACCGCCTCCAGACTCCACGCATTGGCGGATGCACTTCGACGGCTGGAAGATACGGACAGGACTATGAGCCGGCATCGTCTTGATGTCTTCAAAAGGGGACCAACTCCAGATCCATTTCGCCGCCTCCAACAACGTCGCCGAGTACGAAGCACTTTCTCATGGCCTCCGGCTCGCCAAGGAGATCGGCATCCGGCGGCTCATATGCTTCGGCGATTCAGACTTAGTGGTGCAGCAGGTCTCTAGCGAATGGAACGCCAGGGACGCCAACATGGCAAGCTAACGCTTCCTCATCCAGCAGCTCAGCGGCCCTTTTGAGGGCTATGAATTTCAACACGTTCCTAGGGCAAAAAATGAGGCGGCCAATACACTGGCGAAGATCGGCTCCACGAGACAGGCCATTCCAGCCGGCGTATCCCTCGAGCAACTCCATAAGCCGTCTATCAAGCCGTCTCCCGAGTCGGCAACGATCTTTGTGCTGGCTGACTCTACGGTGCAAGCGCTGTCGGCTCCGTCAGTTACGCCGGCTGCGCTGACTACACCGACTCCAAAAGCGGCACCGACTGAATCCACGGTGCAAGCACCGTCGGCTCCACCAACTACGTCGGCTGCAGTTCCTATGCCGGCTCTATTAGCCCCACCGGCTCCATTGGCTGCACCGGCTACGACAACAACCCCGGCTCTGCCTGGACTCGAATCCTCCCAATGGGTGGATGTCATGGAGGTAGATGGTGAGCTGGCTACCGCGGCAGCACCAGAGACGCCTTGTCTCGAGCCCACAACTGCGGCCCCATCAAGCTCGGGGGCTGCAGAAGCCCCCAACAGTCAAGATGAAGCGGAGGTGACCCTTCTGTCGGCTCCGTCATGGGCTCAAACTATTCTTGCCTTCCTTCTTCGCGGCGAACTTCCTCAGAACGAGGCGGAGGCGAGACAGATCTAGCGCAGGTCCGCCACCTACGCCATCATCAATCGCGAACTGGTTCGACGCAGCATGACCGGTGTATTCCAAAGCTGCATCGAATCAGAAAAGGGACAGGAGATCCTCAGAGACATCCACCAGGGGGAGTGTGGGCATCATGCCGCCTTTAGAACCCTGGTGGCCAAAGCATTCCGCCATGGATTCTACTGGCCCACGACCCTCAAGGAGGCCGTGGATCTGGTCGACAAGTGCGAAGGTTGCCAACGCTTCAGCACACAGAGCCACATGCCGCCTTCGGCCCTGAAAACCATTCCCCTGTCATGGCCATTCGCCGTCTGGGGACTGGACATGGTAGGGCCCTTCAAGACGGCTCGCGGAGGGATGACACATCTTTTGGTGGCCGTCGACAAGTTCACCAAGTGGATCGAAGCCAAACCTATCAAAAATCTTGATGGCCCCACCGCTGTCATGTTCATCACAGACATCTTTGTCCAATATGGCATTCCCCACAGCATCATCACCGACAACGGCACCAACTTCGCCAAGGGCGCTCTAGCGCTCTGCTATTCCAAGGTAGGCATCCGGCTCGACGTGGCATCAGTGGCACACCCTCAGTCGAACGGCCAAGCAAAGAGGGCCAACGGCCTGTTTCTGGCCGGCATCAAGCCAAGGCTGGTGGCACCAGTGGTCAGATCAGCCGGCTGCTGGATTGAAGAACTACCAGCTGTGCTATGGAGCCTCCGCACCACGCCCAACCGGTCAATCGGCTTCACTCCATTCTTCCTGGTGTATGGGTCCGAGGCTATTATTCCCACGGATATCGAGTTCGACTCGCCTCGGGTCACCCTATACACAGAAACGGAGGCGAAGGAGGCAAGAGAAGACGGTGTGGATCTCCTCGAAGAAGCAAGGGACTTGGCCTTGAGCCGGACGGCCATCTATAAACAGAAGCTGCGATACTACCACAGCAAAAAGATCAAGCCTCTCTCTTTCAGCGAGGGAGACTTGGTCCTCAGAAGAATCCAGCGCATTGTCGACCAGCACAAGCTCTCATCCCCATGGGAGGGGCCCTTCATCATTAGTAGGGCGTTGCACAACAACGCTTACTACTTGATCGACGCCCAAAAGCCAAGGAAGCGCAAGAGGGACGACTCTGGCCAAGAAACGGAACGTCCATGGAACGCAGCGTTGCTTCGCCCCTTCTATTGCTAAAAGGCAAGAATCAAGCATGGGAAAGAGCATGCACATGTATCTTTCTCCCTCTTCAGGGAACAACAACAAATGCAATAAAAAGATCATGCTTCATGTTTCTTTTTATTGAGAGTTTTCCCTCAGTGTATGCCCTTTGACTGGCTTCAATAAGCTCGGGGGCTACACCGCGTACACCTCTTGCTGGCTTTATCAAGCTCGGAGGCTACGCAGCGCACGCGCCTTGCTGGCTTTAACAAGCTCAGGGGCTCGCAAGCCGCTCGGACGCCTTCCCTATTGTAAAAGAACACATAGTGTGACCGGCTGATCCCTGGTCTCCTCGTACGAGCCTGCGGGCTGGCTCCGGCCGCCTAGTTTGCGAGGTGACACCAGGTCAGGTCGGATACATGCAAAGTTTGGCTACAAAGGGTCGCCGGCTCGGGCCGGCTCGATCATATATACGATCTCATTCAAGCCGGCCTCTGATTGGCCTATGTCTTGTTCTTTAAGTCTTGATGGCTTCGAAAAAGGAGTCAACCAGGAATCAAAAGACAAGATCATAAGACAACACGCTTGGCAATACGAATATAATGCTGAATATATACATTCACAAAAGCATTGGCCCATGGCCCACGTTCATTACATCCCTCCGGGGGTAGAACAAAACACAAAAGGACACAGGCTACGGGGCTGCAGCCTCATCGGTCGCCCCGGCCGCTGCTCCTGATGTGGCAGCATCACCATCTCCGGCTGCTCCCGAGGCGGTTGCGCCGTCTCCCTCGCGAGGGCTCTCAGCTCCGTCCGCACCGGAGTCGGCGTACGACGCACCGCTCGAGGCGGCGGCAGATTCCATAGCCCGGGCCGCCTCGTCGGAGCTGCCGTCAGAGTGATAGGGCTGAAGGCCGTGCAGATCTTCAACGATCACACCACCATCTTCACCCCGCTCCAAAACGAAGTCGTCCCAGGCTGCGTCGCTGGCCCTCACACGAAGCGCCTCCTCCATGCCTTGCAGCTTCGCCTCCGAGCCATCACGCTGGGCGGCAAGCTTGCCCAAGTCCAGGTTCCGATACCAGGACTTGGCCAAGCGTAGGGCCATGTAAGCCCCAGCCCGCGCAGCAGAGGCGCGCCAGGCATCCAGGCGTTCTTCGCATGCTGCAAGCCAGCGGGCGAGCCGGCTCCACGCCTTCCAGCCACAAGGCTGCCACCATCGACGAACCTGCGGCCTGGAGCTGAGCCACAGACTCGCCCAGGGACCGCAGGCGGGCCTGAAGGCCCACCCCGATCTCCTCCACGCTCCAGCCGGAGGTAGTGTCTACCTCCTGCTCGGCCGCGCGGCGCTCCTCACAGCTCACCTCGATAGCGGTATCCGCCGCGATCTGGGTCTTAGGAAAGAGACCTGGAATGGCAGCAGCCAGGACATAAGAACACATCAAAAAGAGGAGACGGCCAAAAAGACCAAAAACAAGACAAGGAAGAGAGACTCACGATGGAAGGCGCCATCGGTCTCATGGGAGACCTGAAGGACCTCGCGCTCCCGCACCTTACTTGCATGAGTAAGGCGGGCAACCTCCTCGTGGAGAGTCGCCGCAGACTCCAAGGCCTTGGCCAGCTGCGTTTGCTTCGGGACAAGGGCCTCCTCCTTCTCCCTCAAGGCGGCGTCCTTGAGGTCCATCTCCTTGAGATGAAGCGATGCGAGGCGATCCACATCGGCGGAGTAGGAGGCCTCCTTCTCCTGCAAGATAGCACGCAGTCGCTCCAGCTCGACCCGGCTGGCCGCCTCGAGCTCCTTCTTCTCCGTCTGAAGAAAGACCAGTCGCTCCTGGAGCTGGTTGCCGGTGTTATGCAGGGCGTCCCGCTCCGTGGCAGCTTCGCCCAGCCGGACTTTGAGCTCGGTGATCCGGCTATCAGCCCCCAGGTGTTGGGTCCGCAGCTCGTTATAGGCATGCGCCTGAGCATCATAAAGCTCCTGCCAAAAGAGAGAAAAAGGAACAGGATTAAGATTCGGCCTGGTTAAGACTGAACCAGCCCGATTCTCAGGGGCTACACCCAGTGGGTGCGCTAGCGCGCCCCCACTGAAGAAACCATACAGGGAAAATGGCCTCCAAGAGATTCGGACTGATCGACGATCGACCGGCCCAATTCTCGGGGGCTACACCTAGTGGGTGCGCTGTCGCGCCCCCACTAACGCAAAAGGATGAGAAAAATGTTCAAAAAAGCCAAAAAGGAAACACCTACCAGGGTGCGGGCCTCCAGGCGCTCCATATCGCCGCACACCACGCGGGCCGACTGCTCCACCTTGGACCGGCTGCTGGGAAACATCGTCTCCAGCTCTGGTACGCTGGAGAGCACGGTGCCAGCGGGCAGTCGTAGGCGGGCCAGGTTTGCCGCCCGCCATGTCCTCATGGGCCGGCTCCCAGCCCGGCCCTCAGCTCCCGGCGCAACAGGGCTGTGCTGGGGAATGACGATGGCACCGGCTCGTGGTGTCGGCTCGGCAGCCGGCTCTGGCGCCATCCCGGCTGACGCTACCTCCTCCGTCGGAGGCAGATGGGCCGCGTCCGACGCATCCATGGTCGCCCGTGGGGCGTCAGGGGCCGTGTCCAGCGCAACAAGGTCTAGCTCCGGCGCGTCGGGTGCCGCCTCGGCCCTGGGAGAGTCAGGGACTGTATCCAGGTCCACCTGCGTCGAGGCTTCCTGCCATGTAGGCCGGGCCCCCTCACCCCTTGGGGCCGGCCTTGAGGCGGCCTCGCTAGCTGGCTCCTCCGCATGAGCAGGTGCAGACGGGTCATGTCTAGCCTTCGCACGCTTCTCCACCGGCCTCTCGACCCAGCTGGGGTGAGGCTGGCCCACGGTGGCCTTCCCCGCAGCCGTGTCCCACCGGCGCTTGGTCTCTGTCTCAAGCTCCCTCTGGGCAGCATCAGCTGCTGCCCAACCAGCCCGCTCGGCTGCGGAGGCGGTGTCTTCATCCACATCCTCCGCCTCCCTGTCAAGCAAAACTCCTAAGGAACAAAGTTCCTCGCAAGATGGACGAAGAAAATGGGGAGGAAATCTTACCGCGCTACCATAGGGACCTGCCTCCGGCCAGCACCGCAGCGTCTCTTCGTGCCGCCGGGTTGCTGTCCGGCTGGAGGACCCGGCGCCGGCCGCTTAGGAGCCTGTCGGAAAGCTGTGGCACCCTTGCCCTTCTTCCCGGCTGCCTCGTCAGCAGCGGTCGCTCTGCCCTTTTGGCGCCTGCCGCGCGTCAGGGGCGGACTGCTGACCTCTTCCACCCCATCAGAGTCCTCCACGAAGGCTGCACCAGAACAGAATGAAGCTATCTCGTCGTCGTCCGTACAGTCTGCAACGGAGGGCCGTGCGTAATCACCAGCCGGCTCTGTCCCTTCCGACTCCAGGGGATTCTCCGAGCCGGCGGAGGAGTCCGAGCGGGATTCAATCATGCCCTCGTCCTCAATCTCCGAGGCGTCGGACACATCCACTTCGGGACCGGGTGGACGGAGGGACCCTTGCAGGTTCTCGAACAGCTGCAGAAAAGGATTCAATCGACGGCTCAGCAACATGACTGGCTTCAAGGCACACAACAAAGAAGAAAGAAGCCACCTACCATCGGAGGCGGGTGGGCCCTGTTGAAGGGGGACATTCCCCACGTCCATTCCCTACTCTCATCCATGCGGGCGATGGAGATCAGGTTCACCCTTCGCGCTACTGCGCCGGGGTGAACCTCTTGGTGGATAGCCGACATGGATCATGTCGGCCACTCATCTGGCAGAACAGATGCGGCCGCCTCTGCAAGGGGAGGATCCGGCGGGCCCCCGTGATGGTGAGAAGGTCGCGGCCAAGGAGGCCGCTCTTCTCCAAAATATCGAGGTGGGCGCAGATCAGCGCCACCTCGGGAATCGGCTTGGGGGTCTTCGCATCCCAGTTCCACCTCGTTGGTGGAGCGATGTCGAACGGGGGCATGTTGAGGGCATCCTGGGCCGGGTCGGTGCTCTTCAGATAGAAGAAACCCTTCTGCCAATGCTTGATGGATTCTTGCAGAGGCATCTGGGGGAAGCTCGACTTCGAGCGATGGTGCACCAACGCGGCCCCGCACGGCGTCATCGGGCGCGGACCCTAGAGCTTCTCCACCTCGGTTTTCTCCATGGCGATGGAATGCTGTTTGAAGAAAAACAGGCTGCACCACAAGTCGACGCGGGGCTCGATCCCCACGAAGCCCTCGCAGAGGACCACGAAGGCCGACAGCTGCAGAATGGCGTTCAGCGCCAAGTGATGCGGCTGCAAGCCGAAGAAGTGGAGCCATTCGGCGAAGAAGACGTTGGCCGGGAGCCCGAAGCCCCGGTAGAAATGCTCGACGAAGACCACGACCCCTCCCGCGGCGGGTGCGGGAGCGGTCTCGGCGGCAGGGAGGCGCACCAACACTTGGGAGGCCGGGGGTAGTAGCCGGGGGTAGTAGCCGGTGGTGACGTAGCGCTTCGATGTGCCCCTCGCACACGTCACTACCCAGCCAGGCTCCCTGCGAGGACGCCTTCTGTGCTGAGGGATTCTTCGAGGAAGAACCACTGGCCATGGCTGCAGATGACGGGAACCCGAAGGGGACGGAGAGTGGGCGACTTTGCAGCGACGAAGACGAAGAAGACGAAGGATGCGATCTCTTTCTCTCTGGGCGCAGGGAGGAAGAGAGCGCGGATGCGGGGCAAGAAGGGGGTGAATGGCCTCCTCGGAACCCCCGCATCCCATTGAAACCCCCACGAAGCGTCGTGGGGAGGGATCTGGTGCGCTCCGGACCCCCATTAATCTCGTGTATCACGGGCGGTAACGCTTCCCTAAGCCCCATTAAATCCGCAAAGGATCCCCCGCGCGGAAGTCGAGGGGGCGTCGTGGCGGGACCCAGGGCCCAGGCCCGGTCCCATCATCAGTAATCACCATCATTACACCTGACGGGCCCTAGCACGTGGCATTCTCCGAGCAAATTAAGACGAGGCCGAGGCGTCGCCTCGAAGCCAAACGGTTTCGAGACCGGCGCCCTTCGTCACGAGTAGCGGCAAAAATATCAAGACAAAATCAACAAGCCGGTGAGGCCGCCCACCCGCAGGCGGCAGGCCTCGCCAGCTTCGGGGACTACTGTCGGGGGGATAACCCCAGGGTAGGCTCATCACGCATGTTCCTTCATTTCCGGCCCAAAGGACTTGAATGCATACAGATTCCCAAGGCCCAAGTCTTTTGGCCGGCTAGGCTACACCTACCGGCTAGAAGACAAGGCGGCCATCCCTCTGGCAGGCCAGGCAACCCCCGCCAGCTAGAATGGAGGCGGCTACCTCTTCTGAGCCGGCCTGGTCCCACCAGCCCGGCTAGGAGGAGGCGGACGCACACCAGCCGGCTAGCCAAGCGGGCTAGCCGGCCGAAGATCACAAGTCACATCATATCATAGGTCAGGATACGACCTTACGATTAAAGGTAGCTACGCGTCAGCAAAGGTACTGGATCGGAGCGCCCGGCAGGTACGAGCGTCGGCGGCCACGCCGCTGACCTACCCCGGCTCTCATTCATCACCTAGCATAGTGTCGGACCGTCACACTCCCACTCCATTACTGCACTCGGCGTGGGGAACAGTGGAGGCGGCCATACTACCTTCCCATGACGACTCTCGCGGGGCGACGTTTGAGGTACAATGCGTGCTCAGCATCAACCTTACACGAGAGCCTCATTGGCCAGCCGGCGGGTCCCACTGCCAATCGAGACCATGTAGCCGGCGGGCCCCTCAAGCGACAAGACAAGACTCTTGTGGGCCCCTGGCCAGCCGGCGAGGCTGCCAGCTGGGTCCCACACTTGTACCCTTTATCCGTATTGTAGGCCGGCGGGTTCGTCTATAAAACCCCCCGATCGCCCTTCATGCAGGGGGGCCGATCATTCTACATTCATACAACACTACACACCCACCAACCACAGAGAGAGAGAGGCAGAGACGAGCCGACTGCTCCCCTCTTCCTCCTCCCAACACAGCTCGAGGAGCAACCTTGTACTCTGTTCTTACACATCAAACACTCCGGCAGGATTAGGGGTGTTATCTCTAAGGAGAGCCCTGAACATGGGTACATCGTGCGTCCCATGCGTGTACCAACCTCGTTACCAGCGCCCACCTTTGTCCCTTCGGTTCTCACCGTCTTTAGCCTACCTATGGCATATGTTGTGAGTATTCACGGACAGTGGGTTCGTGCCCCCTGATGTCTAGCTTGAGTGACAAAACATGAGACTAGGGGATGTGATGTTGCCACCAGGGAGAAAACAACAATGCTTGTGACCGCGGTTGCAAGGATTGTTTACCTTACACATAGTTCCTTTATGCAGTTGTCCGTTGCTTTGAGTTTACGCTTTGGGTGGGGCTCGCAACTTAATAACATCAGGATGTTCTGGATAGATATCTCAAGGTGGATGATTAGTAAGTAGATGCTGATGAATAAAGGTCCACTTGTCTTGGCGTACTGCCCATTACTATTGAGCCTCTAACTTTCAAGTAGCATAATTAGCATTGCGCTGCATTCATAATTTTTTCAATTGCCCAGCTGTAATTTATTTACCCATGCATGGTTGTGTATCGTATTTTGGGAGAGAGACATCACAAGTGAAAATCATGTGACTCGGGTCCATATCACCACCATTGCTTACACCTCCATCATTTACTGCTTTCATTTACTTTTCCGTTGCAATCACTATCACTTTTCCCGCTTGTGTTTTGATCCTTTGCAAACTACAAGGCCGGAGAGATTGACAACCTCTCTGTACTCATTGGGAGCAAAGTTACTTGTTGTGTGTGCAGGTCCACATCTTCTGCTAGCGCCAGAGCAACGGACACCTACTTGTTGATCTTCGGAGTCCTCCTGGTTCGATAAACCTTACATTCCCCGTGTAAGGGAAATTTGCTGCTGACTACATCTCCACCTTCCACTTGGGGTAACCAACGAGGGGCGAGAAGTATATTCATCAACTCGTCATCAACACCAAGCCAGCAATCAACCCGCCAAATAATAGTGGAGTCAAGCCTAACATCCCAGGACAGGTTACCTGCTTTGGATGTGGTCAGACTAGGCACTACTCAAGGCAGTGCCCCAACAAGAAGCCCGATGCACCACGCCCCAATGCGCCTAATCAAGGACAAGGTCAGGGAGCACCAGGTAGGAACCAAGCTACCCGCAACCAGCAGTACCACAGCAGGGGACGTATTAATCACATATCCGTGGAAGAAACATAGGAAGACCAAGACTGCATTCTAGGTACATTCCTCGTCAACTCCACCCGAGCAACAATATTGTTTGATTGTGGTGCTTCGCATTCTTCTGTTACTCGGAAGATTGCGGAAAAATGTGGTTTGAAGCCTACCCTCCTTAATGGGAAAATGGTAGTACATACCCCGGGAGCAGTGCTAAGGACCAACCTAGGGTGTAGAGGAGTCCGGATCAATATTAATGGGATAAGCTTCGCAACAGATCTCATTGTCATTAAGTCACAAGGCTTGGACATCATCCTTGGGATGGATTGGTTGGCCAAGCACCAGAGCATATTGGACTGTGCCAAAAGGGCTATTACCATGACGAGCGACCATGGGGTCAAAGTCAAGTATGTCCCCGAGCCTACGTCCACTCAAGTCCCTCAGGTAATTGCCTATCGGGAGAAGAGTTGGACCAAGTGCCAATAGTCTGTGAGTACCCGAATGTCTTTCCTAATGAGCTGCCAGGGATGCCTCCTGACCGAGACATCGAGTTCATCATTGAGCTCATGCCCAGATCAACACCTATCTATAAGAATCCTTAATGGATGGGATCCGAAGAGATAGCAGAGCTGAAGAAGCAGTTGGATGAGCAACTTATGAAGGGTTTCATTCGTCCAAGTGTAGCACCTTGGGGATCATCTATTTTGTTAGTTTCTAAGAAGGATGGGACTATCATACTCTGTATCGATTACCGTTCCCTCAACGAAGTCACGATCAAGAACAAGTATCCACTCCCCAAGATTGAAGACCTATTTGACTAGCTAATTGGTGCCAAGGTATTTTCCAAGATCGATATCCGATCTGGATATTACCAATTGAAGATCCGGCCCGAAGAGATACCTAAGACTGCATTCGTGACCCGGTACGGTCTATACGAGTGCACCATCATGTCATTTGGGTTGACCAATGCCCTAGCATACTTCATGTACCTCATGAACAAAGTCTTCATGGAATACCTGGATAAGTTTGTCGTCGTCTTCATCGATCACATATTAATCTTCTCCAAGTCCGAAGAAGAGCATGAGCAACACTTGAGGTTAGTGTTGGAAAAGCTTCGAGAACACCAGCTTTATGCCAGGTTTAGCAAATGCAAATTCTTGCTGCACGAACTTGGATTCTTTGGTCATACCATCACAACAAATGGATTGGCGGTCGATACCTCCAAGATTACCACAGTAACCAACTGGAAATCGCCAATCGATGTGAAGGAAGTCACAAGCTCCCTCTGTAACGACTAAGATGCGGTCCTTTCCGATTTAGGGAACGAGGCCCTAAAATGGAAAGAAGCGCATCTAAGCGTTTCGCAAGCACGGTAACATAGCACATACATAATAATGTAATGACAATTCGGGATTCAACTGTCATCTCATAAATAATATCAGAGTTTACATCACGCATTTATTCAAACAAGGTAGTTCCGCTATGGACTACATAACATGAGAAAAGGCTATGCTACCCTGCATGCTTGCCCACGATCACGACCACGCCTCAGTCTTCTGGATAGTTCACATACAAGCGGTCGTTCTCCTCATCGTACTGCCACGCCAGCTGCGTGCCGTGGGGATCACCTGTGTCAGGCATACCTGTACCTGTTGGTGTGTTCAAGTAATCTGCGAGCCACGGGGACTTAGCAATCTATGACCTCAGTGCCAGAACTAGTCAAGTTATTAGGTAGGGAAGGTTCAGTGTTTAGGTTGCAACATCCTAAGCATTTATGGTGGCTAACTTACGTGGAACATGCATTGAAGGTGGTCTATACTACCGGCCGAATACTAGCTGATCAATAAGTGATCCTGAACACCTACTTACGTCAATCATAACCCCACCGTGTTCCCGATCGAAGAGAGGTCTTCGAAGGGGACAGTCACGGTTACGCACACAATTGGCAATTTTATTAGATTAGGTTCAAGTTATCTATAACCGGATGTTAACAACTATTCCAAGTTGCCACATAACCACGGGCACGGCTTTCCGAAAGATTTAACCTTGCAGGGGGGCTCCAACTAGTCCATCACAAAAGGTCATGGGTCGCAAAGTAATCCTCTATCACGAATCTCGTGATCTCGTCGGATTCCTTAGAGGAAAACCTCAACTATGGGGAGAACAAAAGCTTCACCGGGATTCCTATACGCAAGATATGTCGCTAAGGTAAGACAAGATTAGCAGGACCTCCTGTCATGTCGACGACCCTGATAAGAGGAGCGTATCTCAGTCTCAGGAAACGACAGATGAGCTAGACGTCGGGATGGCTAAACCTCTGGGTGACCAGGGGGGCCCGGACATCGCTCAGATGGGACCAACACTCATGAGGATCTATTCCCTATGCAGATTATTATTAAGTGATTAGCAAATTAACACCAATGTTGGGTCCTGCCGGACAAGTCTTAACACTACACGATTTATCAAGGGGGTCCCGATAACAACCACAAACGTGTTAGGAGCGATCAGTTATGGAATCAAACACCGGTAGCCGGAAACTATGTCGGCAATAAGGAACAAAACACCCGGCAAAAGGCTAGGCCTTCCGTTATTTACCAAGTATATAGGTGCATTAATTAAATAACAGAATTAACATAATGATATCAAGCTCATGTTATCACATGAGACAAATTCACCTGCAACTAGCAACGCTAACATTAGTAGCTGAACAAGCCTACTTAGCCATTCAATATTTGCTAGGAAGGGAAAGTGTTTGGGTTTCATGGCAATATCAGGAGGAAATTATTTCAGTGGTAGGCAGCAAGCATAAGACGAAGGAAACGTGAATCTAGCATAACAAGTCTAGAGATGGAATCAAGGTCATATCATCTTGCAAGTGATGTCCTCAGCTTGGAACTGCTCTTGTTCGTCCTACACGTACTCTCCCGGATCCACGTACTCGCTCTCCGATCCCGGTCCTACCCAACATAAGAATAGCATTCAATTAACAACATCACGACAAGATGCAACAAACACATGATGCATGAGATGAAAATGAACATGCATCTCTATCCTAGCTACAGGCAAAAGCATGAGAAGAAAATACAAGTTCCTGGACAGAACTTCACTCTAAGCTATCTTGACATGCATGAATATGGCACGAACAGATGCGTCACACGAAAACGATGCAAAAACATATAAAGAATGTTACGAGCGGAGCTACGGATCAATAAAAAACAACAGAACAAGAAATAGAGTCCTACGTATCAAATCCAACACAACACACTCCAATGGCATACTTCTGGTATTCCCAGGTTGCCAAATCGCAAAACAAACAAGAATGGACGGGGTGGTGCAAAGAATATCACCACACGATCAACTATGCACTCACAAGCATCAAAACATCAAAAGCACCTACAGCCACCCAAACAGGCCAAATAGGATATGTGGCAGAAGCTATTCAAAAGCTCTACAAGCATGGGCAAAAAGATAATACAAAGGAGTTACACACAGATAGTTCTACAGCTGCTAACTTGGACAAACTATCAGTTTTCAGGGACTTAGTGAAAATCTCAGATTCTCACTAGCTGTTTATGCTCTGAAGCATTTTGACAGCACCCAAAACCATATCTACAGGATTCCAAATGGAATGAAAATTGACGGAGAGCTAGACAAACACAAAAGCTAAAACTTCATAGTTGATTGCAAGGGCTGATTCCCAACACATGAACTTCTACAAGCACAACTACAAGGGAAGAAAATAACAGCAGTTTCTCAGACTTAGTGAAAATCACAGATTTTCACTAAACTGGAATTTTCAGCCACATGCCATCTTTGACTAGGTACAACTTGCACATATGAACTCCTAAGCATAAAACAAAACCTACATTCTATAGAGGGGTTCACCCTCTACTGCCACAACAAAGAATCAACCTCTTGGGCTCATCACATCACATGGAACAAAACTCTAAACATTGAACAAAACAGAAATATGACATTCCCACAAAGTATTCCAAAGGAAAAACTGATTCCACCAATGGATTCCTGGGATGATTCTACCCCAAAAACATATATAATACATAGGCACTTGCATAGAACAAATGGGCTCAAAGCTAAGAAGAAAATAAGCATGGAATCACAAAGAGATGAATAATGCATTATCACATGTGCTTCTCACTAGATTATCACATACACATCCACTTGCACACTATCAACAATACAATGGTGCACATGAGGGGTAGACCTCATGTTCATGTGCCTTAGCACACCACCACTCACACACTTACATCAACCACAAACATAAGCAAGCACCTACACATGCTAGTTGGAACACACCACTACTAACACTCGCATCATGCATATAACATACACCTACACACTCCTTGGGTGCTTGGACCAGACAAGCACACATGCATAGGAGGTGAACCACATATAGAAATATTCATAACACAACAAGAATCACAAAGTATGTGGGGGGACCCACACACACACACACACACCCACAACTCTTGCACATACTAGTGCTCAAGCTCATCATACCACATAGAGGTAACACACCACATCACCATGGTGACCTGGAACTACAAATACAACCTAGTGCATACACACACATACTAACACACACACATCATATAAAAGCTAGCTCATACATCATATATATGCACACAAGCCTACACATGCATTCTACACAAACTAGCAAAAATAACTGGGCACACCTACTTGGTGTGAGCTAAAAATAAATACCACATGAGGTAATCTAGCACACTGCAGCACTACATAGCAAAACAAATGAAACAACAACTGAAAAGAGCAAAGAAAAATAAAGGGGTTTCCCGGGAATCAAACCCAAGCCCTCTGGATCACAACAGCAACCTGCACCACCGGGTTAGGCTGCCCTGGCTCAACACGAACAGAGAAGGGAGCAGGGTATGCTCTCTCTCTGAAGTTTACTGTGCCGAAAACAAATAGCAAAAGGGGTGTACCGAGGGGATTCGAACCCTCGACCTGCCACTGCACCAAAACGCCACTACCACTCTACTACTCGCTTGGATCTTAATCGAGTAGGGGGTAACCTCTTTTGAGCAACCCCCTCTCGCCTATCCTCTGCCCGACGGTGGCCGGAACAGGGGAAGGACCTCGCCAGCGTTACATGCTTAATTAGACTACGCCTTGTCAATGGAAGGGAATAGGGGTTCCCAGGGTTCCATTTCCCTAACTAATTCTACTCGGGAAGACCTATAGTAATGGCTCGACGTTGTGTGGCGGCGTCGGCGACAGAGAAGGAACACGGCGAGGCTACGTCTCCTAGGCGCAAGATCTAGCTACGGGGAAGGGAAAGAAGTTCAGGCTCACCCACTAGACAAGGTAGCCATGTCTTCCGGGGAGGAGGTAGAGGACGAAGGGGAAGAAGCCACGCCGGGGAAGAATGACGGGGAGGAAGCCGCCGTCATCGAAGTAGTGGTAGCAATGCCGATCCACTCCTCCTAGCTGCGGGAGTGGGTCCTTGAAGATCCCGCGTGCTCGCCGAGGGGTCGGAGAGGACGCAGGTGTACGGGCGCGACGGCGAGGACCTACTCAGCTTGCGGCCATGGCGGAGGAGCTGGATCCCCTTAAGTGAAGCCGTCGACAGAGAGGGAGGAGGAGATGGGAAAGAGGTGGCAGCGCAAGGGGAGGAACCCTAGGCTTGCACGGATGCCAAGGGGGGTTCTATGGAGGAGGAGGAGGCGAGGGACGCGCGCCTCGACGTCCATGACGACGTCTACTTGCTGGCGCGCTGTCTCACTGACGAACTGACGGAGGAGGATGAATCTATAGGAGAAAGGCCACGCGCGAGGGGAGGTGGGCCAACTTGTGGGAGGAGGCCCACTAGGTGGCGCCAGATAGAAAGAAAATAAAACCCCTGGGGTTTTCTAACTACAAAAAATAAATAGAAAAGAAATAAAGCAAAGGCAAATCTGTTGAGACTAAAAATAAAACAAAAATTCCCGTGGTCATAAGGATTTATGACCTGTTTGAATAAAATATATAAGGAGTATTTGGAGCAACTAAATCTATACCTAATAATAAAGCGGCTATTGCTTCCGTCGGAAAACCCACCACGGCATTTTTATAAAAAATCCGTTGTAATTTTTGTTATTCAACCCACGCTCCATCATTTATCTGCAAAGCAAAAGGAAAAAAATGATTCGCTGCAAAAATTATACCCGTACGCATCGCCTCCTCCCGTCAACCCTAGGCCACCCTGGCCTGTGCCCAGGCCGCCACCACACCACACGCCGCCGCGGCCGACCTCAACCGCCACCGCTGTCGATCTCAACCCACCCGCCTCCGCAGATGTACATCTCCCCACTCACTGCCCCCGTTGTGGCGCTCGAGCGCATCGCGTCAACCCTGGTCCACCCCTGGCCTGTGCCCATGCCGCTGCCACACTACTCGCCGCCGCGGCCGACCTCAACCACCACTGTTGTCGATCTCAACCCACCCGCCTCTGCAGTCGTACCTCTGCCCGCTTGCTGCCCCCGTTTGGGCGCTCGAGCACAGCTTCTGGATCAAATCAACGCGACAGTTACACCGACTTGGGATGATGCGTCTGCTCGATGGAGAACGGCGACGGCGCGCGGATAAGGCGCGGCGGAGCGAAGTACTTGCAGGTGGAGGCGTGCCTCCATGGCTCACATGGGGAACTCCGAGGTTATGGTACGGCAACGGCGAGTCCTTATGGCCAGATAGAGGCGCCTAACCCTTGCTCCCCTCATCGTATCCCCTCCTCTGGCAGGAACTCATCATCTGGTGAGATCCCCTCCCCATGCCTCCAACCGTGTGCCAAGCACCGGCAAGAAATTTTGTTTTGTGGGAATTTTTTTGCTGATGAATGAATGTATTGAATGTAAGATTGCATTGTTGTAGAGAGAGAGAGAATGGAACACCACCTTCAGTTTGTCATCTGATACCACATTCTCTACCCCATGAGTGAAATAAGATAACAATCCATTGATCAATTCATGTAGCCTCTTTGTTTTGCTTTGCTTGTCCCGCTCAATTTCTCATCATGGTGGAATTAACAATGTACGGGTTGATTTCTCAACAAAATAGGATAGGACTTACTACATTAGTTAGTTAGCTTATTATTTTAATAAATCAAAATGATTATAAAAAGATTAAAAGCGTGTGGTATTTTTTTCTCCCGTTGCAACGCACGGGCCCTTTTGCTAGTATTAACAAAACAAAATATAATCCTCTGTTTTGTGAATATTTGCACCTCTCAAACAAAGTTTCAAAACATCAAATACATATCTTCACATCCACCACAAAACATACGCGGCGGAGCGAAGTACTTGCAGGTGTAGGCGTGCCTCCATGGCTCACATGGGGAACTCCGAGGTTATGGTACGGCAACGGCGAGTCCTTATGGCAGATAGAGGCGCCTAACCCTTGCTCCCCTCATCGTATCCCCTCCTCTGGCAGGAACTCATCATCTGGTGAGATCCCCTCCCCATGCCTCCAACCGTGTGCCAAGCACCGGCAAGAAATTTTGTTTTGTGGGAATTTGTTTGCTGATGAATGAATGTATTGAATGTAAGATTGCATTGTTGTAGAGAGAGAGAGAATGGAACACCACCTTCAGTTTGTCATCTGATACCACATTCTCTACCCCATGAGTGAAATAAGATAACAATCCATTGATCAATTCATGTAGCCTCTTTGTTTTGCTTTGCTTGTCCCGCTCAATTTCTCATCATGGTGGAATTAACAATGTACGGGTTGATTTCTCAACAAAATAGGATAGGACTTACTACATTAGTTAGTTAGCTTATTATTTTAATAAATCAAAATGATTATAAAAAGATTAAAAGCGTGTGGTATTTTTTTCTCCCGTTGCAACGCACGGGCCCTTTTGCTAGTATTAACAAAACAGAATATAATCCTCTGTTTTGTGAATATTTGCACCTCTCAAACAAAATTTCAAAACATCAAATACATATCTTCACATCCACCACAAAACATACTAAATCATGGGAATTTTTGAATTAGGAATGGAGCAAGTGAATATTGGGTTTGAGATAAATGAGAGGAAGAAGGTTTTGAATCCTATAAGCAACCAACATAGTGCTCTCTACTTTCAAATGCACTACTCCACAACATATCACATAGCATAACCTATCAACACACATCACCACATCACATACCACTACTACACATGGAATCACAAGGCATAAACACAAAGACATGGAATGATAGTGATGCATGCATGCAAAGGAAAACAAATCAAGGTGACACATGAAATGACACATGCATTGAGCTCTCATTGCAGTGACAAGATGGACCCACATACAGAAGGTTCCAAATAAGGCAAGTTACACTCTTGGGGCATTAGAAACTCTCCCACACTACAAAAAGATCTCGACCCGAGATCTAAGACTGAAAGATCTCCGGAAATTCAGAACGGAGGTGACCCTCGCGTTCGCAAGTAGCCTCTTTATCGGAATGGTATGACCATTGCACCTTGAGAAATTTGACAGTCTTTTTGCGGGTCTTGTGCTCAGTCGCCTCGAGAACCGCAACTGGATGCTCACGAGAGGATGGGTCGGGGTTGAAGGTCGATGTCTTGAAGATGAACAATGCGCTCGGGAGTCTTGAAGCATCTCCAGAGCTGGGAGACATGGAACACGTCATGCACATTTGCAAAGTTTGACGGGAGCTCGAGCTGGTACGCAAGGTCGCCTTTCTTGCCAACAACTCTGAAAGGACCAACGAAACGAGTCACAAGCTTGCCTTTGATGCCAAAGCGATGTGTACCCTTCATAGGCGACACCTTGAGATAGACGAAGTCATCAAGCTCATAAGACATGTCATGATGCTTGCTCTCATAATAACTCTTCTGACGGGACTGAGCTGCTCTGAGATTATTCTGAATGACCCGACACATCTCTTCAGCTTCTTCTATCAAGTCATTCCCAAGAATCTGACGCTCACCTGTCTCGGACCAGTTGAGTGGGGTACGACACTTCCGGCCATAGAGAATCTCAAACGGAGCTTTGCCCGAACTAGCTTGATAACTGTTGTTATACGAGAACTTAGTGAAAGGCAGGTAGTCTTCCCACTTCATGCCAAAAGAGATAACACAGGCTCTCAGTATATCCTCAAGGACCTGATTGACTCGCTCCACTTGACCACTAGTCTAAGGATGAAAAGTTGTGCTGAATCGTATCTTCGTGCCCATCGCAGACTGAAAAGAGTCCCAGAACTTGGAAGTGAAGATACTTCCGCGATCCGAAGAAATCATCATAAGCACGCCGTGCAAAAACATTATCCTGGAAGTGTACAGCTCTGCAAGCTGAGCTGCGGAGATGGATTCCTTGACTGGAAGAAAATGAGCTACTTTACTCAACTTGTCGATGACGACAAAGATGGCATCATTACCCTTCTTGGACTTCGGGAACCCGGTGACGAAATCCATCTCAATATGGTTGAACTTCCACTCAGGAATGGTCAGTGGATGCAAAAGACCTGCTGGACGTTGATGCTCTGCTTTCACCCTTCGACATACATCACATTCATTTACGAACTGAGCTATCTCACGCTTCATGCGAGTCCACCAGAAGGTCTGTTTCAAGTCCTGATACATCTTGGAGCTTCCAAGATGTATAGAGAGCAGAGAGTTATGAGCTTCTTCCATGATTACCTTTCTGAGATCACCTTTCGGAACGACAAGACGATCCTCAAAGAACAACGTGTCTCTGGCATTAACACTGAAGCACTTATATTTGGGAAGTCCCTTTGCCACGCCAATCTTGACTTTATTCACCATTGCATCAGGAAGCTGTGCTGCTCGGACCTGATTTTCCAAGGTAGGAGAGATCTGAAGATTTGCAAGAAATCCATGAGGTACTAACTGAAGGTTGAGCTTTCTGAAAGATTCACAAAGGCCAGGATGGAGAGGCTTTAGAATGGGACTGTTGTAGTAAGCCTTCCTGCTCAAAGCATCTGCCACGACATTAGCTTTGCCTGGCGTGTACTCAATGCTTGGATTAAAATCTTGGAGCATTTCCACCCAACGAGTTTGCCGGAGATTTAGGTTAGGCTGGCTGAAGATGTACTTGAGACTCTTGTGATCGGTGAACACTTCAACCTTTCATTCCAACAAGAGGTGTCTCCAAGTCATCAAAGCATGTACCACTGCTCCTAGCTCAAGATCATGCACAGGATAATTCTTCTCCGCTGGCTTCAACTGCGTGGAGGTATAAGCAACCACTTTCTTCTCTTGCATCAGAACTGTACCAAGACCTTGAAGAGAGGCGCCGCAGAACATTTGGTAAGGTTTGGAATCATCAGGAGGAACCACGACTGGAGTAGAGGTGAGCTTCTCTTTGAGTGCGTCGAAGGCCAACTGACACTCTAGAGACCAAGCATACTTCACACCCTTCTGAAGAAGACTTGAGAGAGGCTTAGCAATCTTGGAGAAGTTCTCAACGAACCTTCTACAATAGCTTGCAAGCCTGAGAAAGCTTTGAAGCTACTTCACATTCTGCGGAGGCTCCCATTCAACAATGGCCTGCACCTTGGACGGATCAACTTTGATGCCCTCAGCACAGATGATGTGACTAAGATAGACGACTTCTTTCAACTAGAACTCACACTTGGAAAACTTGGCATATAATTTGTACTCTCTCAGCTTATCAAGCACCAATCTGAGATGTTCTTCATGTTCTTCCTCAGTCTCTAAAAAGACCAGAATATCGTCGAGATACAGCAAGACGAACTCATTCTTGAATGGAGAGAATATGTAGTTCATCGATCGACAAAATGTCGGAGGAGCATTTGCCCGACCAAAAGACATCACTGTATACTCATACGAGCCAAAACTAGTCCTAAAAGCAGTCTTCGAAATATCCTCTTCGCGAATGCGAATTTGATGATAGCCCATTCTGAGATTGAGCTTGTAGAAGATCTTAGCCCCTTTCAACTGTTCGAACAACTCATTTATGTTCGAAAGTGGATACTTGTTTCTGATTGTCTTCTTGTTCAATGGATGGTAATCGACACACAACGGGTCCGTGCCAACCTTCTTCTTGACAAACAGAACTCCACAGCCCCACGGAGACGAGCTCGGTCTGATCAGACCCAAACGCTCCTGCTCATCGAGTTTCCTCTTAAGTTCCTTCAACTCTTCTGGACCCAATTTGTACGACCGTTTGCACACACGCTCAGTACCTGGTTCAATCTCAATTACAAATTCAACTTCTTGGTGCAAAGGCATTCCTGGCAGGTCTTCTGGAAACACATCTTCATATTCACAGACCACTCGGACTTGCGAAATAGGATTAATCTCACCCTTTTCGTTCAAAGAGAACAGACGGATTGTGTCATCGCACGCCGCAAATATAATCACGTCCTCCGATGAGTGAGTAATCTTCACTTCTTTAGCTTCACAATTAATCGATGCCTTGTTCATGGCCAACCAGTCCATACCAAGGATCAAATCGATGTCAGACTTGCCGAGAACAATAGGAGACGCCAGAAAAGAATAACTACCCATCTTGACAGAAACATCTGGAGCACGAGTGCTATTATGCATGAACTTGCCTGGAGAAACTACTGACTACGGTCTAGGAAGCTCTTCAACATGAACATTATGCTTGGATGCAAATGGAATGGAGAGGAACAAATGCGAAGCACCAGAATCAAACAACACTTTAGCAGGAATATCATTAACGAGGAGGTTACCCATGATCACATCTGACAAGTTTTCCGCCTCAGCCGCATTCACCATGTTGACTCGAGCAGACCTGGGGTTGAACTTCACGAGAGCATTGCTTGGCGGTTTGCCTGGAGGAGGAGGCGGAAGACGGAGCTGACAAGTGCACTTGTTGGCATAGTGACCCTTCTGCCCACACTTGTGACAAGTAACCTTTGTTGGCCGACGGTACTGTGTCTGAGGAGGCCCTTGCTTCTACTGCTGGAATCTCTGCTGGAAAGCTGGGTTGGGTGGGTGGGAAGAACCACGGCCACCATAATGCTTGAACTGCTGCGTGTGCCAATGAGGAGGAGGAGACACCCAAAACTTATGTTGCTTCTAAACCACCTGAGTAGAAGACGAACTGGAATCTCTGAAGCGCTTCTTAGAATTCTCCACCCTGAGAAAAGCTGCCTTAGACCCGAGAGCTAAGTTGTAGAACTTAATTAACTCCTCGGGATCGTGCAAAGCGAGAGCTAACTGCAAATCTTCTTTCAAGCAACCTCTGAACTGATAAATCTTTCCCTTCTAATCAGGGATATCCTGCACGGCGTATCGGGCTAGCTCGTGGAACTCGACGTTGTACTTGTACACGGAGTTACCACCATGCTTCAAGCGCCTAAACTTCTCACGCATTTCCTCCACGAAGTTGGACGGAATGTAGTGGGATCTGAAGTCACGATAGAACTCCTCCCAAGTGATCACTCTAGCACCCCTGGAATCCTTCAACTGTTGCCACCAGATAGATGCTTGCCCCTTCAGCTGGAATGTTGCAAACTTGACGAAATCCTCAGGACGAACATTGCTGCATTCAAAGTGCTTGTTCATGTCGCAGATCCAATCCTCAGTATCAAACGGCTGGTCACAGGAAGTGAAAGTCTTCGGCTGATTTGACAGGAACTGACTCAGATTAGCAAACTGATTGCCACCATGCTGGAAATTGCCTTGCTGCTGATTAGTCCTCTCTTGCAACAACTGTATCAGCATCTGAGTGTTTGCATTTGTAGCATCTCATCGCTTGCCAAGCCTCTGCAGGAGGCGGCGGCGGCGGAGGAGGATTCTCCGGAGGAGGAGGTGGTGGCGGCACATCCTCACGACCTGGATTCTGACAAGTTGGTGGAGCGATCCTGAAGACGGACAACACATTAGCCCACAAAATAAATTGAAGGTATAGCTGAATCAAAAAGGCAGGAATATCTGAACAGGAATATTAGCAATTGCACTCGAACAAAATAGTAAGAATGCTTCCTCAAAGTGACGGTCGACAAAATTCTGATTAAGACCACTTGCAACAAGTATGAGCTAGAACTGCTCGGAACAAACATATGATCGAGATTTATCTGATATCTTCGTGGATAAGATCGCACGGGCTCGAATTTAGAGTAGCCATCCTATGCAAGGTAGTGCACAAGACTTACAAAGTATCCCCGAGTCGTAGCGAGCTACAAGGACTCTTTAAGACACAACGAGAACCACTGTAAGACAACCGTGAACAAACATACCCACTGAATGTCGAATCCCAACCTCACATCATGCATCCGTAGGAAGATTGCCCTATAAGTCACTACTTGATATCCCACCTATGAATTCCCGAAATATCTGGTCATGCAATCTGGTACACGGATACAAGGAGTAATATTCACACAACTCCTATACTAAGCCGTCCACTATATCACATCCGTCAACACATAACCAGAATCTCGGACCTTCATCTACAACAAACCCTCGTGATCACAACGATAGTAAGTATGGCAGTACTCCCGAACAATCTGCACCAGTACTGGGGACATCGGGGTTATCTCGCCACTACTAGTATTGAAGCAATTACGAACATCCTTCGTTCTGAGATACTCAGAAATCTGAATGATGGCGATGTGCGCAAGAATCCACTTGAGCTCAACTCTCCGGAAGAAATCAAGGCAGACAGGAGGCACCAAGACAGAACTCCGTCACATCGAAATCATATAGATTTCAAAAATACCCGCGTGATCCTAATTTTTTCTTTGAGCGAGAAGAGGAGTAGAATTAAGATTTCCTAAGTCGAGAACCTCACCAGAGCATGGAAGAGGAGAAAAAAGAATCCTACTCTCAGATATAACTAAGACTCAAAACATTTTACTAGACTCGACTCGGCCAAGTACGATCACACAAAGGCTCCTATGGTCGTAAGGCTCTGATTACCAACTTGTAACGACTAAGATGCGGTCCTTTCCGATTTAGGGAACGAGGCTTCAAAATGGAAAGAAGCGCATCTAAGCGTTTCGCAAGCACGGTAACATAGCACATACATAATAATAGAATGACAATTTGGGATTCAACTGTCATCTCATAAATAATATCAGAGTTTATATCACACATTTATTCAAACAAGGTAGTTCCGCTACGGACTACATGACATGAGAAAAGGCTATGCTACCCTTCATGCTTGCCCACGATCACGACCACGCCTCAGTCTTCTGGATAGTTCACGTACAAGCGGTCGTTCTCCTCATCGTACTGCCACACCAGCTGTGCTCCGTCGGGATCACCTATGTCGGGCGTACCTGTACCTGTTGGTGTGTTGAAGTAATCTGTGAGCCACAGGGACTCATCAATATATGACCTCAGTGCCAGAACTAGTCAACTTATTAGGTAAGGAAGGTTCAGTGTTTAGGTTGCAGCATCCTAAGCATTTATGGTGGCTAACTTACGCGGAACATGTATTGAAGGTGGTCTATACTAGCGGGCGAATACTAGGTGATCAATAAGTGATCCTGAACACCTAATTACGTCAATCATAACCCCACCATGTTCTCGATCGAAGAGAGGTCTTCGAAGGGGATAGTCATGGTTATGCACACAGTTGGCAATTTTATTAGATTAGGTTCAAGTTATCTATTACCGGATGTTAACAAATATTCCAAGTTGCCACATAACCGCGGGCACTGCTTTCCGAAAGATTTAACCCTGCAGGGGTGCTCCAAATAGTCCATCACAAATGGTCATGGGCCGCAAAGTAATCCACTATCACGAATCTCGTGATCTCGTCGGATTCCTTAGAGGAAAACCTCAACTCTGGGAGAACCAAAGCTTCATCGGGATTCCTATATGCAAGATATATCGCTAAGGTAGGACAAGACTAGCAGGACCTCCCGTCGTGTCGACGATCCTGAAAAGAGCCACATATCTCAGTCTCAGGACACGACGGATGAGCTAGACGTCAGGGATGGCTAAACCTCTGGGTGACCAGGGGGCCCGGACATCGCTTAGATGGGACCAATACTCATGAGGAGCACTGGCCCGGGTTGTTGATTAATTCCTCGGGGTAGCTATTCCCTATGCAGATTATTATGAAGTGATTAGCAAATTAACACCAATGTTGGGTCCTGCCGGACATGTCTTAACACTACACGATTTATCAAGGGGGTCCCCATAACAACCCCGAACGTGTTAGGAGCAATCAGTTATGGAATCAAACACCGGTAGCCGGAAACTATGGCGGCAATAACGGAACAAAACACCCGGCAAAAGGCTAGGCCTTCCGTTATTTACCAAGTATATAGGTGCATTAATTAAATAGCAGATTTAACACAATGATATCAAGCTCATGTTATCACATGAGACAAATTCACGTGCAACTAGCAACGCTAACATTAGTAGCAGAGTAAGCCTACTTAGCCATTCAATATTTGCTAGGAAGGAAAAGTGTTTGGGTTTCATGGCAATATCAGGAGGCAATTATTTCAGTGGTAGGCAGCGAGCATAAGACGAAGGAAACGTGAATCTAGCATAACAAGTCTAGAGATGGAATCAAGGTCATATCATCTTGCCGGTGATGTCCTCAGCTTGGAACTGCTCTTGTTCATCCTGCACGTACTCTCCCGGATCCACGTACTCGCTCTCCAATCCCGGTTCTACCCAACATAAGAATAGCATCCAATGAACAACAGCACGACAAGATGCAACAAACACATGATGCATGAGATGAAAATGAACATGCATCTCTATCCTAGCTACTAGCACAAGCATGAGAAGAAAATACAAGTTCCTGGACAGAACTGCACTCGAAGCTATCTTGACATGCATGAAGATGGCATGAAGAGATGCGTCACGCGAAAACGATGCAAAAACATATAAAGAACGTTACGAACGGAGCTACGGATCAACCGGAAACAACGAAACAAGAAATAGAGTCCTACGTATCAAATCCAACACAACACACTCCAATGGCATACTTCTGGTATTCCCAGGTTGCCAAATCACAAAACAAACAAGAATGGATGGGGTGGTGCAAATAATATCACCACACCATCAACTATGCACTCACAAGCATCAAAACATCAAAACTACACAATATGTCCTAAACAGCAACATAGTAGTTTGAGGGCTACATGCAAAGCACCTACAGCCACCCAAACAGGCCAAATAGGATATTTGGCAGAAGCTATTCAAAATCTCTACAAGCATGAGCAAAAATGTAATACAAAGGAGTTACACGCAGATAGTTCTACAGCTGCTAACTTGGACAAAATATCAGTTTTCACGGACTTAGTTAAAATCTCAGATTCTCACTAGCTGTTTATGCTCTGAAGCATTTTGACAGCACCCAAAACCATATCTACAGGAATCCAAATGGAATGAAAATTGACAGAGAGCTAGACTAACACAAAAGCTACAACTTCATAGTTGATTGGAGGGGCTGATTCCCAACACATGAACTTCTACAAGCACAACTACAAGGGAAGAAAATAACAGCAGTTTCTGAGACTTAGTGAAAATCACAGATTTTCACTAAACTGGAATTTTCAGCCACATGCCTACTTTGACTAGGCACAACTTGCACATATGAATTCCTGAGCATAAAACAAAACCAACATGCTATAGAGGGGTTCACCCGCTACTGCCACAACAAAGAATTAACCTCTTGGGCTCATCACATCACGTGGAACCAAGCTCTAAACATTGAACAAAACAGAAATATGACATTCCCAGAAAGTATTCCAAAGGCAAAACTGATTCTACCAATGGATTCCTGTGATGATTCTACCCCAAAAACATAAATAATACATAGGCACTTGCATAGAACAAATGGGCTCAAAGCTAAGAAGAAAATAAGCATGGAATCACAAAGAGATGAATAGTGCATCATCACATGTGCTTCTCACTAGATTATCACATACACATCCACTTGCACACTATCAACAATACAATGGTGCACATGAGGGGTAGACCTCATGTTCAAGTGCCTTAGCACACCACCACTCACACACTTACATCAACAACAAACATGAGCAAGCACCTACACATGCTAGTTGGAACACACCACTACTAACACTCACATCATGCATATAACATACACCTACACACTCCTTGGGTGCTTGCACCACACAAGCACACATGCATAGGAGGTGCACCACATATAAACATATGCATAGCACAACAAGAATCACAAAGTATGTGGGGGGGGGAACTGATACGTCCATTTTGCATCATGCTTTCATGTTGATATTTATCGCTTTATGGACTGGTATTATACTTTGTGGTGCCATACTTATGCCTTTTCTCTCATATTTTCCAAGGTTTATTTGAAGAGGGAGAATACCGGCAGCTGGAATTCTGTACTGGAAAAGGAGCAAGTCTGAGTCCTCTATTCTGCGCAACTCCAAATGCCCTGAAAATCAATGTGTATATTTTTGGGAATATATAAAAAATATTGGGCGAAAGAAGTGCCAGAGGGGAGCTGCCAGGGGCCCACAAGCCTGGTTGCCGCGGCCTACCCCCTGGGCGCGGCAACAGGACTTGTGGGCACCCTGGTGGCCCACTGGCCCCCCTCTTTTGCTATATGAAGGGTTTCGTCCGGAAAAAAATCAGGGCGGAGCTTTTTCGTGGATTCTCCGCCGCCACGACGCGGAACTTGAGTAGAACCAATCTAGAGCTCCGGCAGGACGATCCTGCCGGGGAAACCTCCCTCCCACAGGGGGAAATCGTCGCCATCGTCATCACCAACACTCCTCTTGTCGGAGGGGAGTCATCTCCGTCAAAATCTTCCTCAGCACCATCTCCTCTCCAAACCCTAGTTCATCTCTTGTAACCAATCTCCATCTCGCGACTCCGATTGATACTTGTAAGGTTGCTAGTAGTGTTGATTACTCTTTGTTGTTGATGCTAGTTGGATAACTTGGTGGAAGAGTTTATGTTCAGATCCTTGATGCTACTCATTACACCTATGATCATGATTATTATTATGCTTTGTGAGTAGTTACTTTTGTTCCTGAGGACATGGGATAAGTAATGCTATTAATAGTCATGTGAATTTGGTATTCGTGTGGTATTTTGATATGTTGTATGTTGTCTTTTCCTCTGGTGGTGTTATGTGAACGTCGACTACATAACACTTCACCATCTTTGGGCCTAGAGGAAGGCATTGGGGAGTAGTAAGTAGATGATGGGTTGCTAGAGTGATAAAAGCTTAAACCCCAGTCTATGCGTTGCTTCGTAAGGGGCTGATTTGGATCCACTAGTTTAATGCTATGGTTAGACGTTGTCTTAATTCTTCTTTCATAGTTGCGGATGCTTGCGAGAGGGGTTAATCATAAGTGGGATGCTTATCCAAGTAAGGGCAGTACCCAAGCGCCGGTCCACCCACATATCAATCTATCAAAGTAACGAACGCGAATCATTTGAACATGATGAAACTAGCATGACAGAAATTCCCGTGTGTCCTCGGGAGCGTTTTTCCTCTTATAATACTTTGTTCAGGCTTCTCCCTTGCTACAAAAGGTATTGGGCCACTTGCTGCACCATTGCTACTACTTGTTACTTGTTACTTTTCGCTTTCTACGTTTCACCTCACTACACCATCACTTGTTACCGCTACTTTCAATGCTTGCAGTTATTACCTTGCTGAAAACCGTTTATCAAAGCCTTGTGCTCCTCGTTGGGTTTGACACTCTTACTTATCGAAAGGACTACGATTGATCCCCTATACTTGTGGGTCATCAAGACTCTTTTCTGGCGCCGTTCCCGGGGAGTGAAGCGCCTTTGGTAAGTGGAATTTGGTAAGGAAATATTTATATACCGTGCTGAAATTTATTGTCACTTGTTACTATGGAAACTATTCCTTTGAGGAATTTGTTCGGGGTATCTTCACCACGAACGTAAGCACGAGGAATTGCTCCTCAACCTGAGGTACCTACTGAAAATGTCTTTTATGAAATTCCTTCGTTTATGCTTGAGAAACTGTTGGCTAATCCTTTTACACGAGATGGATCTTCACATCCAGACTTGGATCTAATCTATGTAGATGAAGTTTGTGGTTTATTTAAGCTTGCAGGTTTGCGCGAGGATGAGGTAAAGAAAAAAGTCTTTCCTTTATCTTTGAAGGATAAGGCGTTGACATGGTATGGGCTATGTGATGATACTGGATCATGGGACTACAATCGGTTGAAATTGGAATTTCATCAAAAGTTTTATCCTATGCATTTAGTATATTTATAACTTTTGGCCTCGTGACAGGGAAAGCATAGCTCAAGCTTGGGGGAGGCTTAAATCAATGTTATATTCATGCCCCAATCATGAGCTCTCGGGAGAAATTATCACTCAAAGCTTTTATGCTCGGCTTTCTCAAGAAGATCGTACCATGCTTGACACTTCTTGTATTGGTTCTTTTATGAAGAAGGATATTCACCACAAGTGGAATGTATTGGAAAGAATCAAACGTAACTCTAAAGATTGGGATCTTGAAGAAGGTAAGGAGTCAGGTATGAATTTCCAGTTTGATTGCGTTAAATCTTTTGTTGAAACAAACACTTCTAGACATTTTAGCGCTAAGTATGGACTTGACTTTGAGATAGTAGCTTCTCTATGTGAATCTTTTTCTGCTCATGTTGATCTTCCCAAAGAGAAGTGGTTTAAGTATCATCCTCCTGTAGAAGTCAACATAGTTAAGCCCAATCTAGTTGAAGAGAAAGTCATTGCCTTTAGTGATCCTATTGTTCCTTGTGCCCACACTAAGAAACCACCTTACCCTGCTAGGAAAAAGGATTATTCTAAAGCTCCAACTATGATATATAGGGGTTACATTAGACCACTTGCACCCCTTGAGGAAATTAGAGTTGAACCTGGTATTTCTATTATTAAAGATCTCTTAACCGAAGACATAGACGTGCTAGTGTTAGTGCAATACCCCGGTCCCTATATGATGAAATCAAAGATGAGATTGCACCTGCTGAGTTAGAACCCATTGATGTCACTATTACGCTAGCTAATAGAGACACTATCTTCCCTGTGGGAATTGTGAGAGATGTAGAACTCTTGTGTGGTAAAACGAAGTATCCCACTGATTTCCTCGTCCGTGCTACTGCACAAGATAGCTTTTGTCCCATCATATTTGGTAGACCCTTTCTCAACACTGTCAATGCTCATATTGATTGCATTAAACAGACTATCACTGTTAGTCTCGAGGGTGTGTCTCATGAATTTAACTTCTCCAAGTTTGGAAGACAACCCCATGAAAAAGATTTGTCTGGTAGGGATGAAATCATTGCTCTTGCCTCTATTGCCGTACCTCCTACGGATCCTTTAGAGCAATATCTGCTTGAGCATGAAAATGATATGCATATGGATGAAAGAGATGAGATAGATCAAATTGTTTTAGAACAATATCCTATTCTTAAGAATAATATGCCTGTTGAATTGCTTGGGGATCCTCCCCCACCAAAGGGTGATCCTGTGTTCGAGCTAAAACAATTACCAGATACTCTTAAGTATGCCTATCTTGATGAGAAGGAGATATATCCGGTTATTATTAGTGCTCACCTCTCGAATCACGAAGAGAAGAAGTTATTAAAAACTTTGAGGAAGCACCGTGCTGCTATTGGATATACTCTTGATGATCTTAAGGGTATTAATCCCACTCTATGTCAGCACAAGATTAAAACCGATCCTGATTCTAAGCCAGTTGCTGATCATCAACGGAGATTAAATCCGAGGATGAAAGTGGTTGTGAGAAAAGAAATATTAAAGCTTCTGGAAGCAGGAATCATTTATCCTGTTGCTCATAGTGATTGGGTAAGTCTAGTACATTTCGTTCCTAAGAAGGGAGGTATCACTATCGTTCCTAATGATAAGAATGAACTAATCCCACAGAGGATTATTACCGGCTATAGGATGGTGATAGACTTCCGGAAACTAAACAAGGCAACCAGGAAAGACCATTATCCTTTGTCGTTTATCGACCAAATGCTAGAAAGGCTATCTAAACACACACACACTTCTGCTTTCTAGACGGTTATTCAGGTTTCTCGCAAATACCTGTTGCACAATCTGATTAGGAGAAAACCACTTTCACCTGCCCCTTCGGTACCTTTGCTTATAGACGTATGCCTTTTGGCTTATGCAATGCACCTGCCACCTTTCAAAGATGTATGATGGCAATATTCTCTGACTTTTGTGAAAAGATTGTTGAGGTTTTCATGGATGATTTCTCCGTTTATGGTTCTTCCTTTGACGATTGCCTCAGCAACCTTGATCGAGTCTTACAGAGATGCAAAGATACCAACCTCGTCTTGAACTGGGTGAAGTGCCACTTCATGGTTAATGAAGGCATCGTCTTGGGACACAAAATCTCTGAGAAAGGCATTGAAGTTGATAAGGCTAAGGTTGACGCAATTGAGAAAATGCCTTGCCCCACAGATATCAGAGGTATACGAAGTTTCCTAGGTCATGCTGGATTCTATAGAAGGTTCATTAAAGACTTCTCTAAGATTTCTAGGCCTCTTACCAACCTCTTGCAGAAGGATGTTCCTTTTGTTTTTGATGAGGATTGTGAGGAAGCTTTCAAAATACTTAAGAAGGCCTTGATAACCGCACCTATTGTTCAACCACCTGATTGGAACTTGCCCTTTGAAATCATGTGCAATGCTAGTGATTATGCTGTTGGTGTTGTTCTAGGACAAAGAGTTGACAAGAAGATGAATGTTATTCACTATGCTAGTAAAACTCTAGACAGTGCCCAGAGAAACTATGCTACTACGGAGAAAGAGTTTTTAGCAGTCGTGTTTGCATGTGAAAAGTTCAGATATTATATAGTTGACTCCAAAGTCACTATTCACTCTAATCATGCTGCTATTAAGTACCTTATGGAGAAGAAGGACGCTAACCCTAGGATAATTAGATGGGTTCTCCTGCTGCAGGAATTTGATTTGCACGTTGTTGACCGAAAGGGTGCTGATAACCCTGTAGCAGATAACTTGTCTAGGCTAGAGAATGTCCTTGATGACCCACGACCTATTGATGACAACTTTCCTGATGAGCAATTGAATGTCATCCGCACTTCACATAGTGCATCGTGGTATGCTGATTATGCAAACTATATCGTAGCTAAATACATACCACCCAGTTTCACCTACCAGCAAAAGAAGAAATTCTTCTTTGATTTGAGACACTACTTTTGGGATGATCCTCACCTTTATAAGGAAGGAGTAGATGGTGTTATTAGATGTTGTGTGCCTGAACATGAATAGGGAGAGATCCTGCAGAAGTGTCATTCCGAGGCCTACGGAGGACACCATGCTGGAGACAGAACTGCTCATAAGGTATTGCAATCAGGTTTTTATTGGCCCACTATCTTCAAGGATGCCCGTAAGTTTGTCTTGTCTTGTGATGAATGCCAAAGAATAGGGAACATCAGTAAGCGTTAGGAAATGCCTATGAACTATTCACTTGTCATTGAACCATTTGATGTATGGGGCTTTGATTATATGGGACCTTTCCCGAGTTCCAATGGGTACACTCACATCTTAGTTGCTGTGGATTACGTCACTAAGTGGGTAGAAGCTATCCCTGCTAGAAATGCTGATCACCACACCTCTATTAAGATGCTTAAATAAGTCATTTGCCCAAGATTTGGAGTCCCTAGATATCTGATGACTGATGACGGTTCACACTTCATTCATGGTATTTTCTGCAAGATGCTCGCTAAGTATGATGTCAACCATAGAGTTGCATATCCTTATCATCCTCAGTCTAGTGGTCAAGTGGAGTTGAGTAATAGGGAGATCAAATTGATCTTACAAAAGACTGTCAATAGATCTCGAAAGAATTGGTATAGCAAACTTCACGATGCACTATGGGCTTATAGGACTGCTTATAAGAATCCCATGGGCATGTCACCGTATAAAATGGTTTACGGTAAGGCCTGTCATTTACCTCTTGAGCTGGAACACAAAGCTTATTGGGCAATCAAAGAGCTCAACTTCGATTTCAAACTTGCCGGTGAGAAGCGGTTGTTTGATATCAGCTCATTAGATGAATGGAGGGCCGAGGCTTATGAGAATGCCAAGTTGTTCAAGGAAAAGGTTAAGAGATGGCACGATAAAAGTATACAAAAACGAGAGTTCAATGTAGGTGATTATGTCTTGCTACACAATTCTCGCTTAAGATTCTTTGCAGGCAAGCTTCTCTCTAAATGGGAAGGTCCCTACGTTGTCGAGGAAGTATATCGTTCCGGTGCCATCAAAATCAATAACACGGAAGGTAATTTCCCTAGAGTGGTAAATGGGCAAAGAATCAAGCATTATCTCTCTGGTACTCCAATAAATGTTGAGACCAATATCATCAATATCATAACTCTAGAGGAGTACATTAGGGATGTTTATCAACCTGTTTCAGACCCTGAAAACGAAGAGGCATGTGTTTCGGTAAGTAATTGGACTCCGAAACTTTTCCAGTAGGAAATTTTCTCCGTTTTGGAATTGATGGAAAAATAGAAACATAAAAAGCAGTCCGGAGAGCACACGAGGCGGCCACAAGCTTGGTTGTCGCGGCCTCCCCCTGGTCGCGGCAACAGGGCTTGTGGGCACCTCGTGAGCCTCCCGGACTCTGTTTTCTTGCGGAGCACTCCTTCTGGTCCAGAAAAAATCATTATATATACGCCCAACGGTTTTGATTTCCGTATCACGCAGTTTTCCTCTGTTTTTGTTTCGAGCCTGTTGTCTGCCGCATATTTAGAGAAAAGATGTCTCAGGAATCCGTTGGGGAGAATAATCTCCCTCAAGTTCATGAAGAAGTAGATGCTGACCTGAAAAGAGTAGAAGTCACGGAAGCCAGGGACAAAGCTAAGGAGAAAACCCAAGCTAGGGAGGAAGTTCAACCTATGTTCAACATTGAAGACATTGAAGGAGTGGATTTTCTCCAACCCTTCCTCCACGTACTTTCTCCATCCTTGATTGAACTCTTCAGGTTTTGTGAAACAACTCGTGCTCGCAATATTTCCCTTTCTCGTGAAGTTGTTTTGCTGGAAAACCATGTCGCAGATATCCAAGGTATAAATCAAAGATTGATAGCTCTCTTGGAATCAAAGGCAAAGACTCCACCACCATCACCACCAAAGGAAGGCAACTAAGCATTGGTATGGGCCACTCCCTTGGCTTTTGCCAAGCTTGGGGGAGTTGCCCTGGTATCGTATCACCTTTATATCTTTTGTTTTTACCTTTGTTTTAGTTCTTTCCTTTCAGTTTTTATTTCTTCTCTTAGTGGAATAAGTCTTTAGTGTTTAGTTTGAGTCTTTTGCCTTATGTCTCCCCCGATGTATTCGAGCTTGCGAGCTATATAATAAAGAGTATCTTAGTCGAGGGCTTTGTTTTATGCCGTGATGAAAAGTATGAAAAGAAAGATAGCATGAAAGATCAAGAGATGATCTTATGGAAAGTGATAGCTTCACATATAACAAGTATGATGATTGAAACTTGTTGAGAATATACCAACATAGACCCTAGTCATTGTTGCAATTAATAAGAAGTAATAAGGAAAGAGAGGTTCACATATAAATATACCATCTTAGACACTTTCTATAATTGTGAGCACTCACCAAACTATTACATGCTTATAAGTAGATGTTGGACAAGGAAGACAACATAATGAATTGCTTTTGCTTGGTTCCAAACAATGTTATATGATTAGAGATCCCTTAGCATGTGACGATTGCGTCCACCTCATATTAGCCAGAACTCCCGCACCAAGTAGAGATACTACTTGTGCATCCTTAAACCTTCAACCCAGTTTTGCCATGAGAGTCCACCATACCTACCTATGGATTGAATAATATCCCTCAAGTAAGTTGTCATCGGTGCATGCAATAAAAATTGCTCTCTAATATGTATGATCTATTAGTGTGTGGAAAATAAGCTTTATACGAACCTGTGATGAGGAAGACATAAAAGCGACAGACTGCATAATAAAGTTCTTTATCACAGGGGTCAATATAAAGTGACGTTCCTCCGCACTAAGAGGACACGCATCCAAACCTCAAAAGCGCATGACAACCTTTGCTTCCCTCTGCGAAGGGCCTATCTTGTACCTTTACTTTTTGCCCTTGAAAGAGTCCTGGTGATCTTCACCAATTCCTTATTTCGCATTTATCTTGGTGAACGTCATATGCTTGGGAAAGATCTATATTCATATATCAACTTGGAGATGAGTACTTATGCTTTATTATTGTTGACGTTACCCTTGAGGTAAATGGTTGGGAGGCAAAACTATAAGCCCCTATCTTTCTCTGTGTCCAACTGAAACTTTGATACCATGAGTACCACGTGAGTTGTAACAATTGTGGAAAACAAAAGAGATGATTGAGTATGTGGATTTGCTTTACAAGCTCTTATTTGATTCTTCCTGATGTGATGATAAATTGCAGTTGCTTCAATGACTATGGACTGTTGTTGGCTACTTCTCGGTAAGGTTTTTGTTTCATACTTTGCTTTGTGAAGGAATTGTTACTTTCCCATAAGAATCTTTATGATGTATTGCTGTTCTATGTGTGATCATGATGCCCTCATGTCCGTATTATGTTTTATCGACACCTTCATCCCTAAACATGTGGACATGTTATGGGTCTTGGTTTTCGCTTGAGGACAAGCGAGGTCTAAGCTTGGGGGAGTTGATACGTCCATTTTGCATCATGCTTTCATGTTGATATTTATCGCTTTATGGACTGTTATTATACTTTGTTGTGCCATACTTATGCCTTTTCTCTCTTATTTTGCAAGGTTTATTTGAAGAGGGAGAATACCGACAGCTGGAATTCTGGACTAGAAAAGGAGCAAGTCTGAGTTCTCTATTCTGCGCAACTCCAAATGCCCTGAAAATCAACGTGGAATTTTTTGGGAATATATAAAAAATATTGGGCGAAAGAAGTGCCAGAGGGGAGCTGCCAGGGGCCCACAAGCCTAGTTGCCGCGGCCTACCTCCTGGCCACGGCAACAGGGCTGGTGGCCCACTGCCCCCCCCCCCTCTTTTGCTATATGAAGTGTTTCGTCCGGAAAAAAATCAGGGTGGAGCTTTTTCGTGGATTCTCCGCCACCAGTGGGCGGAACTTGAGCAGAACCAATCTAGAGCTCCGGCAGGACGATCCTGCAGGGGAAACTTCCCTCCCGAAGGGGGAAATCGTCGCCATCGTCATCACCAACAGTCCTCTCGTCGGAGGGGAGTCATCTTCATCAGCACCATCTCCTCTCCAAACCCTAGTTCATGTCTTGTAACCAATCTCCGTCTCGCGACTCCGATTGGTACTTGTAAGGTATCTAGTAGTGTTGATTACTCTTTGTAGTTGATGCTAGTTGGATTACTTGGTGGAAGAGTTTATGTTCAGATCCTTTATGCTACTCATTACACCTCTGATCATGATTATTATTATGCTTTGTGAGTAGTTCCTTTTGTTCCTGAGGACATGGGATAAGTCATGTTATTAATAGTCATGTGAATTTGGTATTTGTTCGGTATTTTGATATGTTGTATGTTGTCTTTTTCTCTAGTGGTGTTATGTGAACGTCGACTACATAACACTTCACCATCTTTGGGCCTAGAGGAAGGCATTGCGGAGTAGTAAGTAGATGATGGGTTGCTAGAGTGACAGAAGCTTAAACCCCAGTCTATGCGTTGCTTCGTAAGGGGCTGATTTGGATCCACTAGTTTAATGCTACGGTTAGACGTTGTCTTAATTCTTCTTTCGTAGTTGCGGATGCTTGCGAGAGGGGTTAATCATAAGTGGGATGCTTCTCCAAGTAAGGGCAGTACCCAAGCGCCGGTCCACCCACATATCAAACTATCAAAGTAACGAACGCGAATCATATGAACATGATGAAACTAGCATGACAGAAATTCTCGTGTGTCCTCGGGAGCGTTTTTCCTCTTATAAGACTTTGTTCAGGCTTGTCCCTTGCTACAAAAGGGATTGGGCCACTTGTTGCACCGTTGCTACTACTTGTTACTTGTTACTTTTCGCTTTCTACGTTTCACCTCACTAGACCATCACTTGTTACCACTACTTTCAATGCTTGCAGTTATTACCTTGCTGAAAACCGTCTATCAGAGCCTTCTGCTCCTCGTTGGGTTCGACACTCTTACTTATCGAAAGGACTACGATTGATCCCCTATACTTGTGGGTCATCAGGAACCCACACACACACACACCCACAACTCTTGCACACACTAGTGCTCAAGCTCATCATACCACATAGAGGTAACACACCGCATCACCATGGTGACCTGCAACTACACATACAACCTAGTGCATACACACACATACTAACACACACATCATATAAAAGCTAGCTCATACATCATATATATGCACACAAGCCTACACATGCATTCTACACAAACTAGCAAACATAACTAGACACACCTACTTGCTGTGAGCTAAAAAAAATACCACATGAGGTAATCTAGCACACTCGAGCACTACATAGAAAAACAATTGAAACAACAAAAGAAAAGAGCAACGAAAAATAAAGGGGTTTGATGGGAATCGAACCCAAGCCATGTGGATCACAACAGCAACCTGCGCCACTGGGGTAGGCTGCCCTGGCTCAACAGGAACAGAGAAGAGAGCAGGGTATCCTCTCTCTCTGAAGTTTACTGTGCCGAAAACAAATAGCAAAAGGGGTGCGCCAAGGGAATTCGAACCCTCGACCTGCCACTGCACCAAAACGCCACTACCACTCTGCTACTCGCTTGGATCTTAACAGAGTAGGGGGTAACCTCTCTTGAGCAAACCCCCGCTTGCTTATCCTCTGCCCGACGGTGGCCAGAACAGGGGAAGGACCTCGCCGGCTTTACACGCTAAATTAGACTATGGCTTGTCGATGGAAGGGAATAGGGGTTCCCAGGGTTCCATTTCCCTAACTAATTCTACTCGGGAAGACCTATAGCAATGGCTCGACGTTGCGCGGCAGCGCCGGCGACAGAGAAGGAACAAGGCGAGGCTACGGAGAAGGGAAAGAAGTTCGGGCTCACCCACTAGACGAGGTAGCCGCGTCTGTCGGGGAGGAGGTAGAGGACGAAGGGGAAGAAGCCGCGTCGGGGAAGAACGTCGGGGAGGAAGCCGCCGCCGTCGAAGTAGTGGTAGCAATGCCGATCCACTCCTCCTATCTACGGGGGTGGGCTCCTTGAAGATCCCGCGTGCTCGCCGAGGAGTCAGAGAGGACGCAGGTGTACGGGCGCGACGGCGAGGACCTCCTCAAATTGCGGCCATGGCGGAGGAGCTCGATCCCCTTACCTGAAGCCGTCGACACAGAGGGAGGAGGAGATGGGAAAGAGGTGGCGGCGCAAGGGGAGGAACCCTAGGCTTGCACGGACGCCAAGGGGGGTTATATGGAGGAGGAGGAGGCGAGGGATGCACGCTCAACATCCGTGACGGCGTCTGCTTGCTGGCGCGCTGTCTCACAGACGAACTAATGGAGGAGGAAGAGGGGAACGACGTCTACAGGAGAAAGGCCGCGCGCGAGGGGAGCTGGGCCAGCTTGTGGGAGGAGGCCCACTAGGTGGCGCTAGATAGAAAGAAAATAAAACCCCTCGGGTTTTCTAATTACAAAAAATAAACACAGAAAGAAATAAAGCAAAGGCAAATCTGTTGAGACTAAAAATAAAACAAAAATGCCCCTGGTCATAGGAATTTATGACCTATTTGAATAAAATATAAAAAGGAATATTTGGAGCAACTAAATATTTACAAAACAGAATATAATCCTATGTTTTGTGAATATTTGCACCTCTCAAACAAAGTTTCAAAACAGCAAATACATATCTTCACATCCACCACAAAACATACTAAATCCTGGGAATTTTTGAATCAGGAATGGATCAAGTGAATATTGGGTTTGAGATAAATGAGAGGAACAAGGTTTTGAATCATATAAGCAACCAACATAGTGCTCTCTACTTTCAAATGCACTAGTCCACCACATATCACATAGCATCACCTATCAACACACATCACCACATCGCATACCACTACTACACATGGACATGGCACAAACACATCACATACCACATCACAAGGCACAAGCACAAAGACATGGAATGATAGTGATGCATGCATGCAAAGGAAAACAAATCAAGGTGACACATGAAATGACACATGCATTGAGCTGTCATTGCAATGACAAGATGGACCCACATACAGAAGGTTCCAAATAAGGCAAGTTACAATCTTGGGGAATTACATCCTCAGACTCGCAGGATACTACTGCAAGTTCATAGAAGGATTCTCCCGCATCGCTCGGCCAATGACCGAGCTCTTGCAGAAAGGCAAGAATTTCGAATGGACGCCGGAATGCGAAGAAAGCTTCTAGGAGTTGAAGAAGAGATTGACTACCGCCCCGGTATTGGCTACACCCGATATCATCAAGGAGTTTGTGATATATTGTGATGCCTCAATAACCGGGCTCGGTGGAGTCCTAATGCAAGACCTAAGGGTCGTGGCTTACCTGTCACAACAACTGTGTCCGCGTCAGGAAAACGACGCCACACATGATCTCGAGTTGGCAGCCGTAGTGCATGCCCTGAAGACATGGCGACATTACCTTCTCGGGAAGCGATGTCAAATATACACCGACCACAAGAGTCTAAAGTATATATTTACTCAAAGGGAATTGAATATGAGGCGGCGCAAATGGTTGGAGCTAATCAAAGACTATGACCTCAGCATTCAATACCACCTCGGTAAGGCCAATGTGGTGGCCAATGCCTTAAGCGAAAGGCCAGCACCTTGAATGTTACGCTCAAGGAAAGGCTACCCGCCTTTTATTAAGAGATGTAAAGCTTCAGGTTGCATCTAGTCGAACCAGGATTCCTAGCTAACCTCGAAGTCAAACCCACGCTGGCAGACGACATCAAACAAGCCCAGAAGGGGCACAAGAGCATCGAAGGCATCAAGAAGAAGATCCAGGAAGGCAAGGCCCCAGAATTCTCGGTGGATGAACAAGGAGTAGTGTGGTTTGGGAAACGTTTATGCACACCCAACAAGGTGGAACTCAAGGACTTGATCCTGCAAGAAGCTCATGACACACCCTACTCTATTCACCCCGATGGCACCAAGATGTATCAGGACCTCCGGGAAATATTCTGGTGGCACGGCATGAAGAGGGAAGTAGCGTCCTATATCGCCAAGTGCGACGTGTGCCAGCAAGTCAAGGCTGAGCACCAGCGACCTGCTGGATTGCTAAAACCTCTCCAAGTGCCCGAATGGAAGTGGGACCGAGTCGGCATGGATTTCGTCACCGGTCTACCCAGGTCCAGCATAGGCCATGACTGCATATGGGTCATCGTCGACCATCTGACTAAGGTATCTCACTTCATTCGGGTTAGCACCACCTATGGTGGCGACAAGCTGCTAGCCTCTACATTGAGCGAATCGTGAGCCTCCATGGAGTTCCCAAGGAAATTGTATCTGACCAGGGCACACAGTTCACCTCAAGATTCTCGAAGAAGTTCCAAGAGGCTCTCGGAACTAAGCTTTCTTTCAGCATCGCCTTCCACCCATAGACGGGCTGACAAATGGAACGAGTGAACCAGATACTTGAACATATGCTCCGCGCTTGTGTCTTGGCACATGGAACCAAATGGGAAGACTGTCGGCCGTTCGCTGAGTTTTCATACAACAACAGCTACTAGTCCAGTCTCCAGATGGCCCCATTTGAAGTGTTATATGGACGAAAGTGCCACACGCCTCTCAACTGGTCCGAGACTGGCGAAGGATTGATTTTTGGACCGGAAGTTCTTCGTGAAGAAGAAGACAAGGTGCAACTTGTGCAAGAAAACTTGAAAGCGGCCAAGTCGCGATAGAATAGATATGCAGACTCTCACCACAAAGAATTGGAGTTCAACCTCGGAGACCAGGTGTACCTCCGCGTCACCCCTCTCAAGGGAACCAAGCGTTTCCACGTCAAGGGGAAACTTGCTCCAAGGTTCATTGGACCTCTTAAGATCACGACAAGGTGTGGATAAGTTGCTTACTAGTTGGAGCTACCTCCAGAACTTTCAGGTGTGCACAACGTCTTCCACGTGTCACAACTTCGGAAGTGTGTGCAAGTGCCAAACCGTCCAGATCTTTATAAGGACATTGACCATCAAGCCATCGACCTCCAACCAGATCTCACTTATCGTCAGAGGTCAATCCGCATCTTGGACGAAGGAGAGGGTTGCATTAGAAGCCACACTATCAAGTACTTCAAGGTTCAGTGGAGCAACCACACCGAAGCCAAACATGGGAGCGTGAAGACTATCTCCGATCCGAATTTCCGCACCTTTTTAGCACCTAGCTTAGGAATCTAGGGGACGATATTCTTGTAAGGGGGATAGGTCTGTCAGACCCTGTTTTTACCACACTTCAACAATAGTTTCAAAATACGAGTTTATTAAAAAAAATCAAAAAAAATGTTGTGAGTGCCATGAATGTCATTGTGTGCATGTATGCTTGAATGAGTGGAACCAAAAACCATATTTTTTATAACATGATTATTCTCAAAAGGCTTTTTCCTTATTTTGACTATTTTTAAACCTTGCTTTGGGTTGCACTAGAAGTCCGTGATGACGAGGGAGTGCCTTTACCCAAAGACGGTAATCTGGTTTTAGAACTATTTTAACTCTTCAATATCATAAAACAATTAGTTTTCAAAATATTTTCCTATTTTATTTGCATGTTTATTTCTAAGGCCAGAAATGATATTTCTAAATGAAAAATTACTTTTCTGTCTTAGAAAAATCTGAGAAAATTTGGAGATACTCATAGGACATATATTTTCCATACATAAGATTTTCAACCCCTTTTTATATTCAAAATATTTGAGCAAACCCTTGAAAACCATCTCTGTCTATTCTGACCTTTTGAAATATTTCCAATAAATTCCTAGAAAATTCCAGCAGCCTTCCCAAGCTATATTTGGTGGCCATGCCAAGTTTCACCTCATTCCAAGGTGGTTTGGTTCACCAAATAATCCTAAAACCCTCTGTGTCCAGAATAAAGTTGAAGCATCTGTACACAACAAAGTTTATCCAAATGGCTTGAAACTTTGCAGGAGTGTTCAACACCCCAAATGAGGAGTCTTTGCCAAAAATGGGATTTGCAGGGGGTAATCTACCCACATTCTCTTTGGAAGGGACAGATGTGACCATTTGAGGGTGATTTCAAGTTTGCATTGCCAAACTTGTCCAATGAAGCTCAAATTTGGTGTAGCATCCTATTTTTGCATCAAAACTAATCCTGTTAACTTTCATCACCAGTGGTGAAGTGTAGCTACCCCAAACACCTGTCGAACACCTTCTGCCATATTCGTAAAACAACTCTTACCTCACTCCACACCCATACCCTTTCCTCCAAACTCATAGATCAAACAGCAAGCACCACTCCCCATCTGCAGATGAGTGGCCACTCCTTGATTCCAAGTAGAAGAGCCAAAAACCCCATTCTAATTTCTGGTTTAAGTGTGGCATCACCTCTTTAATCACTTCCCTTGACCAGCAGGGAGTCTCTCGGCTCTCAATCAGCTAAGGATCTTCCAACCCAGCCCCAGGACACGCCAGACACGTCCAAGGCACCCCAGAGCACACCAACATGCCGTGGCATGCCAAAACTGTGCTGTGGGCAAGCTGCAGGGCGCACCCGTGGCAAAGTTGGCCAGTCCCGGCCGGTTCAAGCCCCCTCGCTGCCCTTTCGTGTCCCCGACAACCCTCCTGCATCAAGGCAGCCTCAAGGCCCTTCCTCCCTTGCTTTGTTGACCGGAGCGACACGTGCCGGACGCGCCAGATTTGGCCAAAAGATCGCAGCCACGCATTCATGCTCCTCCTCGCTCTCTCTCCCTCTCAGTGAGTCACAGGGGGTCCTAAACCACGTTCGCAGTACCATGGTTTCGACCCCGAGCTCTCTGTGCCCCTGCTGCGAGCCACGGTGAAACCACCGGTGCTTCCTGGTCGGTGCACCATCGAGGTCCTATAAATAGGCCCCCCCCCCCTCGCTCCAGCAACCTCATTCCACTCCTCCAGAGCCTAGATTGAACCCCTAGCCACTCCATTCGAGAACAGCGAGCTCCGATGCTCGAGATCGACCGAGGCCCCGCCGCTTCGTTGCTCCGTCGATCTCGGGCTACAGGCCAGCTCCGACGCAACTGTCTCCTCCTCAATGACCGTAGTGAGCTTAGGAAGCTTTCCCCCCACTTCCCCGAGCAAATCCCTGCCCGTCATCCACTTTATCCATCTCCCGAATCGGCTCCGCCGCAGCCACCTTGTCGCCGGTGAACTAGGGCCTCCGCGTCCTCCCTTCGACCACTAGCAGGTAGGCGACGACGTGTTGGTTCCATTCCTGTCGTCGTTAGGGCTCAAGGGTGTCGGTGTCGCCGCCGGCGTGCCTCCCCTCCCCTCTGCCCAGAGGTGGAACACGACCCCGACAGGTGTGGCCCACGTGTCGGTGGCTCTTCTCTCTCCCCCTCTCTCCTCTGCCGCTGACCGTAGGGGCCCGCGCATCATGTTTTAAAAGGATTTTCTGGAATTTGTTATCCAATATAATTTAATTGTTTTTCCACCACAATTCTTCTAAAAATGAGTAGGATTTAATAGAGCTATTGCACAAATTTGTAAGACAACTTTTCTGTGGAGTGATAATTAAAAAGGCTATTTTGAATACTTTAGTTTGTGTTAAAATGATTTTTTAAATAATCTTTTCACTAAAACTAGAGACAAATATTTTAAAACTATAATATGGATTTATCAGAATTGGGTAACATTTTTAAAGTGAGTTTGTGCTCTATTTTTGAGTGAGCTACTTATTATTTTATAATTTACTACGACGATAGATACCACGTTTGACGAAGGAGTTGGACTCCAAGACCCCGAAGACCCTGGATACTTAGCTGATCAAGGCAAGCAGCCCTTTGACCGTGTTTGAGCAAAATATTATTTGCATGCGAAGTAGAGCAATTATTCCTGTTGCATATGATCATGAGTATTCGGTAAATCATCAATATGATGTTACCGATGGCTCCTCCGGAGCACTTGAATTTAAGCACGATCCTACCACCTATGAGGGTCACGCTAAAATCATGTTGACAAGTAGACAGTAGTGCTACACATAGTACAAGCATGTGCACGATGATGGTAAATATCAAAGGTTTTATGAATACCCCGTCGGGTGCCATTAATGCCCGAGGGTGATGATGAGTTAGGTGGCCACTTATGAAGAAGTGGTGCACCAAATATATTTTGGTGTGAGTAGTTTCGAAAATGGGAATAGATTTATGATGTGTCAACCATCCCAACCTTACATGTGTCACCACTGCCCCTTTATGGGACGGGGCTTTGTTGATTACTTTGGTCGGTGCTTGCAAAGAGCCACATTACTAGTGGCGGGAGTGATATGTGGTCACTCTCATGACGGGATCATGCCAGGTAGGGCGACTATGTCGTTTTTATGTGGTCTGGGCATACCGTTGGTCCCCACATGGATGATACTGTCCAAAATTGGTGCTCGTAAGACGTACATCATGTGGGCTGGGTACCAGTCGAATGGAACTCTTTGTCTAGTATCGTTTGGGGAAAGGCATTGATCGGGTACTTACCTCGGGTATGTTATATACTGCGATTCGTTCCTGTCATGGAAGTTTCCTGGATCTTGTGAGTACAGCGTACATCCTCTACAGAGTGTAAAACTATTCGAATAGCCGTGTCCACGGTCAAGGACAATTGGGTAATCCTGCTTAAACTACGTCCAGTCGTTTCCGCCTAAACCAAGTGTGTGTGTGTTTTCAAAGAGTTATGTGAAAGAGTTGATATGACCAAGTTTGGTTACTTGGCATATCGGGTGAACCCGAAGTGTTCAAGCCCCAACAGATATGTCGATATCTGTAACATGTTCTTCTAAATACCATCTAGCTAATGTTGCACATTCATCCATGATCATGCTTATTTACAAACAAGTTGCTACCCACCTACTGCATATTACCTATTACCATACCAATTGCATTACCCCTATCATGGGTTGTTTGCGAGTACATTCAAAGTACTCATGGTGTTGCCACTGGTTATGTTATTGACCAGACATGGAAGGACCGGAGTTTGGAGAAGAATACATCATCGGAGACGGACTTGCGAACTAGGACGCTTCCCAGTCAGAATGCCTGTTGGTGTAGGCTGATGGCATGGGCACCTACTTAGCGCCAAGATTTCCGCTAGTAGATGTATCGATGTGATTTGGCCTTATAGGCCCTACCTATGTGAACTTGACCTTGTTGGTCATTGATGTATCATTTCGATATGTTGGATGTAAGACTCTCAATATTCAGTATATGTGTGTTCGGTGAGCATTGATCTCTGGGATCACCGAGCATGTTCATTCGGCGATCTCGACTTGTAAGTCAGGGTCCTCACAATTTGTCGAGATCCGACGAATTGTGAGTTTATGTTCAGATTATATATATATATTATTTGAGTCTCTTCTGAATTCTTATATGCATGATTTCATATCTTTTCAAGTCTCTTCAAATTATTGGTTTGGTTTGGCCAACCAGATTGGTAATTCTTGCAATGGGAGAAGTGCTTAGTTTTGGGTTCAATCTTGAAGTGTCCTCACCCAGTGACAAAGTAGGGGTAGCGAGACACGTATTGTATTGTTGCCATCGAGGATAAAAAGATGGGGTTTTCATCATATTGCTTGTGTTGATCCCTCTACATCATGTCATCTTAATGCGTTAGTCTGTTCTTCATGAACTTAATACTCTAAATGCTGGAAGGAGTCGGTTGATGTGTGGAGTACTAGTAGTAGATACATACTCGTTTTGTTCTACTTCACACACACGTGATGCCTATATGCATAACACTAATGGAAAACGGGCCTTTGGCCGGGACCCTTTAGTCCCGGCCTGCCTCTGGGCCGGGAATAAAGGCCCGGCCACGTCGCCCCAATTCTCAATGCCTCCCTCGAGGCTTTAGTCCCGGCCCGTAAGGATCCGTTAGTCCCAGTTCGTGTCCCAAACCGGGAATAAAGGGCTACGCGGTGGGCAGTGGTGGTGGCAACCGTTGGTATCCCTCTTTAGTCCCGGTTGGTGGCTCAACCTGGGACTAAAGTCCTAACACGTGGCCTGCCGTAGTGGTGGCAACCGTTGGTATCCCTCTTTAGTCCTGGTTGGTGGCTCAACCCGGGACTAAAGGCCCAAACGGTTTGCATCCCGCTTCACAAAACCACAACCGAAGCAGAGCCTGTGTCGCGTCGCCCTTCTTTCTCTGTTCTTCTTCCTCTCTCGCTCTCACTCCGTTCTTGTCCTCTCTTCTTCCCTTCTCTTCTTCCACCATGCCAACTCGCTTTGGAGAGGTGCTCGCACATGGCAAGACCAAGCTCGATGTCGTGTACACAAACGAGAGCAGCGAGGTGCCGCATTTTCTTAGAAAGTTGAAGGAACGATGGCTGGACACCGCAGTGGATCATGAGAAGTTCTTGGGGCTTGATCTAGAGTACACGGCCGATCAACGCGGTGTTGCCATCATCCAACTATGTTTCGCACACCATGTCTTGATCTTCCAATGGGCGAGGTAAGTTTTGAGGCTTTATGTGATCCAAGGTAATGACATTGTAAGTTTATTTGTTTCAATCATAGTTGGTTCCCTTCAAATAGTTGTAGTGAAACAATTTTGATTAGTTGAAGGGGAACACAATCTGATTGGAATAGTGTTCCGTAATCTGAAAAATTGTATTAGAATCAACTAGTGTTTAATATGTTCCATTGGAATCATAGTTGGTTCGCTTCAAATAGTTGTAGTGAAACAATTTTGATTAGTTCAAGGGAACATAATCTGATTGGAATAGTGTTCCATAATCTGAAAAATCGTATTAGAATCAACTAGTGTTTAATATGTTCCATTGGAATCATAGTTGGTTCGCTTCAAATAGTTGTAGTGAAACAATTTTGATTAGTTGAAGGGAACACAATCTGATTGGAATAGTGTTCCACAACCTGAAAAATCTGATTGGTTCAATATGTTCCATTGAAATCATAGTTGTAGTGATACAATTTTATGCGGTGTTGTTTGATCCAAGGTTCTGAAAATTTCATATAGCTAGTGATCTCTCTAGGTTCCATTGGATAGCAATATGATATGTCATAGTCATGAAAATTGCATATAGCTAGTGATCTCTCTAGGTTCCATTGGATAGCTATCGTGATCTCTCTAGGTTCCATTGGATAGCAATATGCAATATGTCTAGCTTATTGAATATTTGCAAAACCGTGGGAGAATATATATATATATATATATGTCATAGTTAATTTACCGGTTCTTGATCAATTCGTAGGATATGAAAATTGCATAGGATAGCAATATGTTCTATTTGAATCCTAAAGATAATTTTCTCTTTAGTTGTAGTGAAACATGTTTCCTTATTGCAGCAGTATGTAACATTTGTTCCATTTTAATTTGTTTCTGTTGCAGTAGTGACAAGCATTGTCCAGAACTCATGGACTTCCTTCGCAGCGGCATCACTTTTGCTACCGTTGACATAACGAACGACAAGCTGAAGATGAGGTACAGCTACGGTATTGAGATACCAACTGGTTGCCTCATTGATCTCCAAAGGTTATTCAGGCTTCGACATGTCAGAACTTCGATGGCTCATATGGCAGTTGCCTTGATCGACGAGGAATATGGTAATATGAAGACCAATTTCCCAAAGTCTCAGCACAAACTTTGGGAGAAGGCCCCACTTGATCGTATCAACATTGAGTATGCAGCAAAAGATGCATACGTTTCATACGAGTTGTACCGCAAGATTCGAGTCGTCAACTATGGCCAGCGTCACCTCGAATAAGGTGGACATTCTGATTCGAGTCGTCAACTATGGCCAGCGTCACCTCGAATATATATATCTATGATAGCTATTATTATGTACTGTTTGTACTAGTATCATGTACTGCTTGGACCAATTTATATATGTCTAGTTTCTGTTTGTGCCATTATAGTTTCCAAATTTGAATGGTTTAGCCCTTTCTAACTTCATTTGCTACTTTTGAATGGTTTAGCCCTTTCTAACTTCATGGTATCATGCATTTCGACCACATATATATACAAAAAGTCTTCAGTTCAAATAAGTTCAAAAAATGAAATCCCTTTTGTAACAGATCTGTTTTTGATTAAAACAGTCATTTAAAAATGAAATACCATTAGTCCCACGTGGCGTGCAGCGGAACCACGTGGCATGCAGCGGAACCACTTTTGTTGTGGGGGTCGCTTTTCCTTCTTCTCCTTGTGCTAGATATTTGTTATGCATTAGGGAAAGAAGGAATAGCGACCATCATCGACGGTCAAAAAATCAGGTGAGGGAGTGTCCACCATACATGAGAGAAGAAGAATGCCGACTGTTGTTGTGGGGGTTGCTTCTCCTTCTTCTCTTTGTGCTAGATATTTGTTATGCACTAGGGGAAGAAGGAGTAGCGACCATCATCGACGGTCGAAAAATCAGGTGAGGGAGTGTCCACCATACATGAGAGAAGAAGAATGTCGACTGTTGCTGTGGGGGGTCGTTTCTCCTTCTTGTCCTTGTGCTAGATATTGGTTATTTACTAGGGGAAGTAGGAGTAGCGACCATCATCGACGGTTGAAAAAACAGGTGAGCTAGTGTCCACCATATATGAGAGAAGAAGAATGTCCACCATATACCATAGGTGAGCTAGTGTCCACCATATATGAAATTGTTGAAATTTTGTGATGTGCCTTTGAATGGTGCATTTAGAACACACAAAAAGTATGGAGTTCAAATAAGTTCAAAAAAATGAAATCCCTTTGTAAGAGATGAGTTCTCATTCGAAACGTTGATACTTCGAGAGAGATTGTCCATTTTGTACACGAAGTGCATCCAGTTTTTGTCGTAGCCCTCTCAACTTTTTAACACATGCTATGTGGGTGAAATGATGATAGCATGCCAAATTTCAACATCTTCAGAATTCATTTGTAGTGCTTTTCAATTTCAGGGTCAACTAGCTCAAAAAAAAAAAGTAAATGCACGAAGAATACCAAATGAAGTCAGAAATTGTTGAAATTTTGTGATGTGCCTTTGAATGGTGCATTTTGAACACACAAAAAGTATGGAGTTCAAATAAGTTCAAAAAAATGAAATCCCTTTGTAAGAGATGAGTTCTCGTTCGAAACCCTCCTACTTCGAGAGAGATTGTCAGTTTTGTACAAGAAGTGCATCCAGTTTTTGTCGTAGCCCTCTCAAATTTTTAACACATGCTATGTGGGTGAAATTATGATAGCATGCCAACTTTCAACATTTTCATAGTTCATTTGTAGTGCTTTTCAGTTTCAGGGTCAACTAGCTCAAAAAAAATAAGTAGATGCACGAAATATACCAAATGAAGTCAGAAATTGTTGAAATTTTGTGATGTGCCTTTGAATGGTGCATTTTGAACACACAAAAAGTATCGAGTTCAAATAAGTTAAAAAAAATGAAATCCCTTTGTAAGAGATGAGTTCTCGTTCGAAACGCTCATACTTCGAGAGAGATTGTCCGTTTTGTACACGAAGTGCATCCAGTTTTTGTCGTAGCCATCTCAACTTTTTAACACATGCTATGTGGGTGAAATGATGATAGCATGCCAAATTTCAACATTTTCAGAGTTCATTTGTAGTGCTTTTCAATTTCAGGGTCAACTAGCTCAAAAAAAAAAGTAAATGCATGAAGAATACCAAATGAAGTCAAAAATTGTTTAAATTTTGTGATGTGCCTTTGAATGGTGAATTTTGCACACACAAAAAGTATGGAGTTCAAATAAGTTCAAAAAAATTGAATTCCCTTTGTAAGAGATGAGTTCTCGTTCGAAACGCTGATACTTCGAGAGAGATTGTCCGTTTTGTACACGAAGTGCATCCAGTTTTTGTCGTAGCCCTCTCAACTTTTTAACACATGCTATGTGGGTGAAATGATGATAGCATGCCAAATTTCAACATTTTCAGAGTTCATTTGTAGTGCTTTTCAATTTTAGGGTCAACTAGCTCAAAAAAATAAGTAAATGCACGAAGAATACCAAATAAAGTCAGAAATTGTTGAAATTTTCTGATGTGCCTTTGAATGGTGCATTTTTAACACACAAAAAGTATGGAGTTCAAATAAGTTCAAAAAAATGAAATCCCTTTGTAAGAGATGAGTTCTCGTTCGAAACGCTGATACTTCGAGAGAGATTGTCTGTTTTGTACACGAAGTGCATCCAGTTTTTGTCGTAGCCCTCTCAACTTTTTAACACATGCTATGTGGGTGAAATGATTATAGCATGCCAAATGTCAACATTTTCACAGTTCATTTGTAGTGCTTTTCAATTTCAGGGTCAACTATCTAAAAAAAATAAGTAAATGCACGAAGAATACCAAATGAAGTCAGAAATTGTTGAAATTTTGTGATGTCCTTTGAATGGTGCATTTTGAACACACAAAAAGTATGGAGTTCAAATAAGTTCAAAAAAATGAAATCCCTTTGTAAGAGATGAGTTCTCGTTCGAAACGCTGATACTTCGAGAGAGATTGTCCGTTTTGTACACGAAGTCCATCCAGTTTTTGTCGTAGACCTCTCAACTTTTTAACACATGCTATGTGGGTGAAATGATGATAGCATGCCAAATTTCAACATTTTCAGAGTTCATTTGTAGTGCTTTTCAATTTCAGGGTCAACTAGCTCAAAACAAATAAGTGAATGCACGAAGAATACCAAATGAAGTCAGAAATTGTTGAAATTTTGTGATGTGCCTTTGAATGGTGCATTTTGAACACACAAAAAGTATGGAGTTCAAATAAGTTTAAAAAATTGAAATCCCTTTGTAAGAAATGAGTTCTCGTTTGAAACGCTAATACTTCGAGAGAGATTGTCCGTTTTGTACACAAAGTGCATCCAGTTTTTGTCGTAGACCTCTCAACTTTTTAACACATGCTATGTGGGTGAAATGATGATAGCATGCCAAATTTTAACATTTTCAGTGTTCATTTGTAGTGCTTTTCAATTTCAGGGTCAACTAGCTCAAAAAATAATAAGTTAATAGTTTGGATAGTCAAAATAATTACTTTTGAAAATAGAAAATAGTTTTGCATTACTTATTCAATTTCAAACACTTTTCATTATCATAGTTTTGTCAAATTCTCAAATATGCAAAAAGAATTTTAATAAACATAGTTTTTAATGGAAAATAACAAAATAGTTAAAAGTTTGGATAGTCAAAATAATTACTTTTGAAAATAGAAAATAGTTTTGCATTATTTATTCAATTTCAAACACTTTTCATTATCATAGTTTTGTCAAATTCTCAAATATGCAAAAAGAATTTTTAATAAACATAGTTTTGAATTGAAAATAACAAATAGATAATAGTTTGGATAGTCAAAATTGTTAATTATGAAAATAGAAAATAGTTTTGCATTATTTATTCAGTTTCAAACACTTTTCATTATCATAGTTTTGTCAAATTCTCAAATATGTAAAAAGAATTTTTAATAAACATAGTTTTTAATTGAAAATAACAAAATAGATAATAGTTTGGATAGTCAAAATTATTAATTATGAAAAAAGAATAAAATTGAAACTATATGAGAATTTATAGAGAAAATTCAGTCTAAATTCAAAGTGAACTCACTTTGAATTCAGGTTGAATTTTCTCCGTAATTTCGAATATAGTTTCAATTTTCAGTGAGTTTAGGCCCGTAAGCCTACTTTAGAGACGAGCTCGATGGAGAAGCTGCGTCGGGGCTTATAAACAAGTGTTAGTCCCCCTCGCTGGGCGAGGTGGGACTAAACTTATCATGCAGCTGAGGAGGGGCTTTAGTCCCGGTTGGAGCCACGCCCCGGGACTAAAGGCCCCTGCTTCCCGCCTTCTGGTCTGCCGAAAAAGGGCCTTTAGTTCCGGGTCGTGGCTCCACCCGGGACTAAAGGGGGTCTTTAGTCCCGGATCGAGCCCCGAACCGGGACTAAAGATCCACCTATATAAGCGGGAGTTAGAAAATTTCCAACCCAAATCGCATTTCCTTCTCTCCTTCTTCCTCGTTCTCCTGCCCGGCGCGGCACAGCGACGAACTCGACGACGCCGTCAGGCTGCCCGGCGTCCTGCTCGCCGCCGCCTAGCGTCCTGCTCGCCGCCGCCTGCCGTCCTCCTCGCCATCGCTGTCGTCCTCCTCGCCGCGCGCCGTCCTTCTCGCCGCGCACCGCACCGTCCTCCTCGCCGCGCGCCGTCGACACCTCCGGCCGGTAAGCCCCCTGCCCCCTCCTCCCCAACACTCCGGCCAGTAGAAGAAAAGAAGAAAAAGGAGAAGAAAAGAAGAAAAAGGAAAAGAAAAGAAGAAAAAGGAGAAGAAAGGAAGAAAAAGGAGAAGAAAAGAAGAAGAAAGGGAAGGAGAAGAAAAGAAGAAAAAGGAGAAGAGAAGAAGAAAAAGGGAAGAAAGGAAGAAAAAGGAGAAGAAAGGAAGAAAAAGGAGAAGAAAGGAAGAAAAAGGGAAGAAAGAAAGAAAAAGATTTTTTTTGTCATTTAATTCCTATTGTTATTAGGTTTGTGCTAGATTATTAGGGTTAGTAATATTTAGAATTAGGAAAAAGGAAAATAAGAAGAGGAGGAGAAGAAAAGAAGAAAAAGGAGAATAAGAAGAGGAGGATAGGAGAAGAAGAGGAAAAATAGAAGAAGAGGAGAAGTAGAAGAAGAGAAAAAATTAGAAGAGGAGGAGAGGAGAAGTAGAAGAAGAGAAGAGGAGAAGTAGTAGAAGAAGAGGAGAAGTAGAAGTAGAAGAAGAAGTAGAAGAAGAGGAGAAATAGAAGAAGAGGAAAAATTAGTTTAGGGTTACACGAAGAAGAAATATATTTTTTGTCATTTAATTTTGCTATTGTATAGTGTATATGCTTAAGTGTTAATACTGTTTCTTAGATTATTGCTTAATTTTGCTATTGTATATGCTTAAGTGTTAATAGTTTAATTTTTCTATTGTATATGCTTAAGTGTTAATAGTTTATTTTTAGCAAGAAAATTAATAGAACTAGTTTATTTTTTAGTTCATTTTACGATGCCTATCCCGCATCCTCGTCGTCGACTCGGCGGAGGACACCTGCTTGATCAGAGGGGCCATGTCCGGGACTGGGCTCCGCCCGGCTGGTATTGGGAGGTGCTACCTTCTGGGGGGCGTAGGTTGGTGTGGAGACAGCCCGTCGTTGACCCGATCCTTGTTTGGTGGCGGTCACGTGGGCCAGTGAGGTTGCCGAGGCTTCCGGACACTGCGGAGGTGGTACGTCACCATGTCAGCGAGGAGGATGAGCACGTCCATCACTACATGGTTGCGTTGGAGGGCAGGTTCGAGCATACCTGGCAGGTTCTTCGGGGATTTCACTGGAGCTATGATCCTGTGATGGTTCCTTCTCTTTGGGTGTCCACCGCCCGCGCCGATACCCGTCGGGCGCTACGGTTCTAGATGTATCAGTGATGCTATATGTATGATAGTATTCGAGGAGTATTAGTGATAATATTTGACGATGTACGGACAAAAGAGATGATGTATTTTCTTATAATTGAATGCATGCTAATTTTAATACTACTTTATTTTACGATTTGGTTTTTCTTATTGCATGCTCAAATTGGGAAAGTACTCCTACTTTGAATACTATGCAGAAATCTAGGAGTCCTGGGTGGAGCCACGACCCAGGACTAAGTTGTTTTGGAACGGAGTTCCTGATAGAATAATTCTTTTTTGGTACAAAGGTTAAGAGAATCAGTTTTTTGCAAAACTATGGATCCACATATCAAGAACCTCGAAGAGGAAGAACTTCTCGAAGATATAATCAAAGACGGCCCCGACGTTGAACTAGCTGAATCTCCGTCGTCATATCTAAACCCCTCCGAATATGGAATGGAGGTCGACCGACACGAAGATGAAGCCGATGGGGCAGGAGATAGGTCCAATGACGGAGAAGGTGATAGCTCCACTGATGGAGAAGCCGGTGGAGAAGCCGGTGAAGAAATAATAAAGTCCGGCGAGGTATACATATGAAGTTCGACAATCACTTGTAATATGTAAAAAATATTGGAGATAGCTCTATATTGTATACATATACATTCATTTGACGAATGTTTCTCCCTCTTAGGCCTCCACATCGAGCAAAGCTACGAAACAAGGCCCGACTAGAAAGTTGGATGCACGGACGCATTACACCTTTGAGGTGATATTGCCTACGGGCGAACCCAAGCTTCCTAAGAATGCTGCTGACACATTCAAGAAGCAATGCGGAGTTCTCGTTAGGGATCACGTCCCGATCGGCGTTCGGGAGTGGAACAAGCGCAAAGGGGCAGCCGATAGTGACTATGTCGCCGAAAGGTACAAAGATAATCTTTGGAATGATCTCATGTCACATTTCAACCTGCCAGAATGTGAGAATGAAGACGCCGCAGACAAACTGAGGGCCAAAGTCAAGCAGTGGACTCTAAAGAAGATGGCCGAACTATTCCGTAGCTCGAAGAAGAAGCTATGGAAAAACTATCTGAAGACAAAGAAAGTGCCAGTATTCGAGGGGTATCTAGCCAAGCAGGCGAATCACTGGAAGGCATTTCAAGAGTACAAGGAGTCAGAAGATGCCCAGGCATTATCAGAAAAGAACAAGATAAATGCCGACAAGAAGAAATATCACCACAAGCTGGGGCCAGGGGGCTATGAGACTACCATCCCAAAGTGGGATAAGAAAGAGCAAGATGTGCTAGATAAAGGCATCGTACCTGAACCACGCCGTGATGAGTGGGAATTGAGAGCAAGAAATTGGTTCCTTGCGCATGGTGGTTCGTATGACGAAGAAACAGGGAACCTCATCTGCAGTGACAGTCTTAGGATACCCAGGGAGAATTGGAAAAGGATAGTGAAAGAAATTAAGGAGGGAAAAAGAAAGTTCACTTCAGATAGAGAGAAAGATTTGCTCACACTGGTCCTCGGCAATGACGAACATGGAGGACGAACGCGAGGCTTCGGTCCTTCTTACCTGTGGTGGCTTGGGTTTGCCATAGACCAAGACACTTACAGAAGCCGAGAGAGAGCAAAGAAGCGGCAGCAGGATGAGGAGAATGACAAGTTCAACCAGTTGCTTGCCAGGATTAACGAGCAACCGAAGCAGATTGATGAGCTTAGAGGAGTAGCGCGCCAGGAAGATCCTGCACTTGATATTTCCAGCGCCCCATCTAAGCGGAAAAGCAGCGTGGCGCAATCTGAGGCCCCGCCCGACGATGCACGAAGAATGATAGAGGGTGGTCCCGGCTACCCCGTGGATGGAATCAAGGAGTCAACATCATGTGAACTCCATCAGAAATTCAAGAACATATCCATGAAGGTGGCCGTCGGACAAGCTTTACCTTCTGGCCCTGATGCACGCTGGCATGGCCGTGAGATTCCAGCTGGCTTTGCTAAAGTTGGGGTGGATGAAATCATGGCGGGGTTTCATGATATGGAGCTCGACATAGCTCGACCCGAAGATGAGAGGACACTCGGAGAAGTACTGGGTGGAGTCATCCTATGGGACAAGAACTACATCAAGCTTCCAGGCTCGGCCCCAAGGACAACACCGCCTCCGAGTCGTCGCAGTCACCTACACCTCCATTACCTCCAAGCCCTCCACATGACGTCGGCCAGCACAACACGAGTCCATCTCGATCACCGCCGCCGGACTTGGGTCGTCCGTCTCCGCCGCCGTCCGCATAGGATACTAAGCGGAAGCGTGCCACCAAGAACACTCCGCCGACGATTTCTAAGCGACGGAGCCCCCCAAAGCGCAAACGGTCGCCCCTCCCAAAGGTACCTCATGCTAATCTTCTTATCAGACCTTATGATCGTACCCCTGAGGAAAACGCTAGGATAGCAAAGGAACATCATGATGCGCAGATGAAAAAGAAGGAACCCGAGCCCCGCCCGGAATACACCGAGAAGCAAATAGCATTTGCAAAATACTTCACGACCCTTCCATCACAGTATGAATTACACCATAAGCCTGATGACTATACATGCACATTGCAGAAGGAAGTGAAAAAGAGCAGATCACGTGCAAGTGCAAGTGGGAGCAAATCAAGTTCAACTACAAGCAAGAAAAAATCAGACGTTCCTCAGCTTGGACAACAGGCCAAACAGTCGATCCCACCCCTCAAGGTGTTAACCGAGAATGTTCCCCCTCCGGTGCAGGGGCAAGATTTTGAATTAGCAAAGAAGTGGGCGGCTGAATGGGGTGTCTCGGTTGAAGATGTTCTGGCTTCCCAAGGCGACAGGTTACCCAAGGCTGTGGTAGCCCCTAAGCCACAGTTTGTCATGGGAGAGCCTTTGGTCATCAAAGATGATCTCCCAACAAATATGCGTTACTTGCATACATGGTACTTAAGTGAATCAAAGAATGGGAGAACGATGACCGTGGTGAGTGTCCCCCGGGAGTACTACGACCGCCCCGAAGAAATCCATATCGACTTTGATGAACTCTTCCAGATGTACAATGGCGACGCCCTCGACAAATCGCTTATGAGTTGCTATTGTCTGTAAGTTTTTCAATTTGTTGTCTACATATAACTTGTTTAGTTATTTCAATTCATTGTCTATGTATAACTTGTACTCTATTATGCAGAATGAAGATTCTGGATTGTAAAAGTAAGAACATCCTAAATATTGGGTTTATTGACCCAGATAAAATACATATAGCGATGCTAACTGATAAACCCAAGGAGAGGGAGGAAAACCTTCTAAGGTTTCTAAGAGATCAAAATTTCTGTGACCACATACTGATTCCATACAACTTCAGGTGAGGGTCTTTACTCTGTTGTGTCCATTCACTTATAAGTGTAATTGATAAGTTACTGACACATATATATATATATACATGTGCAGCTTCCATTGGATTCTGTTGGACATTCAAATTGATAAGGGAAGAGTTGATGCCTTCGACCCATTATCGAGACCCTTGGAACAGTTCCAAAGCCTGCAGGACATGCTCCAAGGGTAATTTTAATCATTCTTGGACTCTATCGGTCTCTCTCGATGATTTTCTGATATATCAATTAATGAAAAACTTAGCAAATCATTATCCTTGTCGGGCAGGGTTTGGAAGCGGTTCAAGTGCGTGACTCCCGGTATCGAGCCTGAGAAGCTCACCTTTAGAGCGGCTCAGGTAAGTAGTAGTATGATATACTTCTATTTTCAATATATTTATGATGCTAGATTATTATTTTGATTATATATATTCTATTCTCGTAAAGTGCGACCAGCAGCCACGGGGGACGCATCTATGTGGATACTATGTTTGCGAGACCATTCGCACGTTTACCTCTGAGCACAAGGATCACAGATTCGACGTAAGCAATGAACATTCACACCTCTATTTTTACCCGTCATTCTTTGTTATCATGATTGATATTCATATTCATCTCCTCTTTTTATATAGTACACGGCCATGAGGACGAAGGTCCTACCAGAGCAACGCGCGATTGCTGTTGCAGAGGAGCTTGCGACCTTTCTGAGAACGGAAGCTATAGATGACAAAGGACGATTTAGTGTAGCTAGGGGCCATTACTGATGTCCGTCCATGTAATCGAATAGACGAGCTCTAGTCCCGATAATTCAGATCTCCATATAATTGTATATATATGCTCGCTTGTAAGATAAGTTAATCTTATATATATATATATGCATAATTATTTCTATTTAAATTATATGAAAACTAATTCCCGAACACCAAACGAGGCATCAAGTTAATCTCCCGAACACCTAAACCCTAAAACCCTAAAACCCAAAAATAATTTCATCCAAAAAAAACCCAAAAATAAGCAAAATCTGGAACTCTTTACTCCCGGTCCGTGTAACGAACCGGGACTAAAGGACCTACCCCTGGGGCGCTATGAGGCGCCCACGTGGAGCACCTTTAGTCCCGGCTTGTAACAGGGCCGGGACTAAATGTTAGGCCTTTAGTCCCGCCCCTTTAGTCCCGGTTGGTGAACCGGGACTAAAGCCCCTTACGGGCCGGGGCTAAAGGCCCCGTCCCCACTAGTGTAATCATTACCTTGGGTATCTATACTTATACTAATTAGGGACTTTCAATAAATTCACACATTTATTAGAATTTATGAGTCGTTAATCTGGTGGGTCCGAATTATTACGGTATAGATCTACTCTTATATGAGAAAAAATAAAAAATAAATAGAAGCCTAGATGTTCCACCGTTCTACCATTACAAGGTTTACATCTAACCTAGCCGCTACCAATTATCCTCTCGGAATATTCCATGCTTCTGTTCAACTATGACACTCCAGCGACCAAATCAATATTGGGCCTTACTATGTAGTGGCGCCGTATCCGTGCTTTCCGGTGCGGCGGCTGCTACTAACCTGTAACATGTGTTTATTAATAGGAAAATGACCTGTTAAATACGCTAGTGCCAGCATAAAAGTAGTATTCGTAACTGTTAAATCTGATTTTTTGTTGTAAATTATAATGACTGGAAGTAGTACTCGTGCATGCATGTCAAAGAGAGAAACTGTAAAGTACATGCATGCAACGGGTGGTATTTTTGTATTTTAAAAAGGATTTATCTTACAAATTAATAATTTGATTGGATATTTGTCTTCACTGTTAGGTTCGTCTCGACTAGACCTTTAAAATAAGATCTCATGTTAACATGTTTCGTTGATTTTTTTTCGTCGTTCCTAGTTGCCACATTTATGTCATCATAGTTGTCATCTTACGGATGTCCAGTTGTCATAAAAATTATACATGATTGTCGGAACAATAGTTTTATACTTTTTAAATATTGCAGTGTTATGTGAAGCTAAAAAATGAATATTGTAGCACTAACAATAAGCAAGTAAATGCATGAAACAACTCAAGTACAATGAATCAAACTTTTTAGTGGGGTATATCGACATTCATAAACCTGATAATCAAGTTGATTTAATGTGAGAACTATGTAACAAATAATGTGACAAGTAAGTGATAGTAATCTGGCAAGCACCAACGAAAAACAAAAGTTATCGAAACATGTCGACATGGGATCTAGTTTTAAAGATCTCGTCGCGATAAAGTCAGTGATGAAAACGTATCATTAATTAAGATAACTGTTTGGAAGATAAATCTTTTTTTAAATGCAACAACGCATGGTTGATTGTACTATTTCATGCAACACACTGTCACATCTACTATAGCAGTAAAAATAATGGTGTTGATTATATGACACCTTGTAGCATCTCGGCTAGCAGCGCATGATGTTAGGTGCAGAGAAAAATGATTCTGTTATAATTAGTCGTGCATGCGGGCTAACGAAAGTACAACTCTGTTATTTTTTATATCATACGAATGGACGCGAGTAGTAAAGCCAAGAATTAGGCTGACGCGAATCGTAGCACGCCGCCGCATGGGAAGGATGAGCTGCCCACGCCTCCATTAGATTTTCCCATGAATATTTAGGTTTAAATCTAACCCATCCATGCCACGCATACTCTCTTTGATCAATTTGTCTTACGTGCTTTGCCCATCTACGTTTGTGTTTCCGAGTAGAATCCATCAATCAGTTAATGCTACCTAGCTAGCCCATCATAGGAATCAATCAACCTGCTTAGGCCTGTATATCTTATTTATCTCGGCCAAAAGCACCGGCGAGGGACGGGATTGCAAAGTGCAGTTCGCATACGGCCGGGCGAAAAGAAGTTGCCCAGTTAGACAAACCGCGTCTACGTCAAATTCGGCCGGTCGGAGATCTTTGGTGTACATCCGGTGGAATTGATCAATCAGCTACGTAGCTATTGAACGAAGGTATCCATCAACCTGGTTACTATCTGTGCATCCTATTTTCCGGGTTAAAAGCACCTGCCAGCCATGAGACTGTATGGTGCAGCTCGCGTAACGGAAGTTCGACAGCCTACATCGGTGTTGCGCCAATGTCCAATACCAACTACGGCAACTTGGCTTCAGTATATACCTGGCTACGTATGTCACCCAAGCTAATAACGATGGATCCATTCAGGGCAGCAGTATGAATGTGTGACTGATGTTAAGGTCCATGGATCACTAGCTAGCTATATGCTCAACAAAAGGTAGAAGATTTAGTCCCACAATCCACTTGATGTAACGTATCCCCAACTCCGAATAATACTTTTTGATTCCATACCTATCATATTTTTAAATAAGGTCCATTTAAGTTGTCATATACGTTTCTATAAATGAATTCTTTCCTTTGGACCGCTTGGTCTGGGCTAAAAAATTGTTTACGTTTAATGTTGGTTTCTAAAATAAAATTTTGTTTTACTAATGATGATAACCCCTTAGGACACAAATCTTTAAAGCATTGTTTTAATGTATTCTAAAACAATACATATATTGTTTCTTTCAGGGACGACTGATACAAGTTGTAGACATAATTAATGTCAACTATTTGACATGTACCATTAGTAAATATCTTAGTTCTTTCCGAAGATTATGATTTTGCTGGCAGTGATTGGGAGCAAGGTTGGATCATATATTTCTGAATATATGAGGTAATATTTACGCTATGGTAGTACAAAAGTAAATAATTCGTAAGATCATTACGATTAGTTTTTTTTCTGTACTACTTATAAGTGTGGATGAGTTGCTTCATGAATTTAGTAGGGGATCTTTTAGCGTACTTTAAATTATTTGTCCATGGTTTTTCCACACAATATCAAAGAAAAAATAACTTACTATTTGTCCTTGCTTATTATTGGATTTTAGTTGACAGTGATTAAGATATTTCAATGTTTCTTTATAAAAACATTTAGACAACCAGATCAGTATAAGTTAGGTCAAGTAGGCCCACACCACTATCTTCTATATCGTTTAACCTGCATTTAATTATATACTGCAACTTCTCATGCAACTTTGTTTTGCTCCTAAGTGTATCCTCTTTGAAAAACTCATGTGGTGACCTTTAGTGGATATATTAACAATGTTGGCTAATATTAATGATATATAGAGATGCTTTATAACACAATTTTCTCTTTTTTCTTTTTGTACTAATTTAGTGTGTTGGGGTTGCTTAATACTTGAAATCATGGTGCATATCTATGTGTCATGTGTACGGAGCTACCAAGCTTGCTTCTGAAGTGCAAATATCCTTTGTTTTACATTTATGTATTATGTTGACCTACTTACATGTAATTTATGCATGATATCAAATGCATATAGTATTATGTATTAATCTTACTTATTCTATATAGCATCTATTCTACTCCCTTCGTTCCTTAATATAAGTCTTTTAAGAGATTTCACTAGGAGGCTACATGAGCAACAAAAATGAGTGAACCTATATATCAAAGTATGTCTATACTGCATGTAGCCTTTTAGTAAAGCCTCTAAAAAGACTTATATTTAGGAATGGAGGGAGTATTTTATAATGTTTTTGATCTGAGCTCTTTGAAAAAAAAATTAACGTATGTTAGTTGTTATACATGGTTCATGTTTGTCCTTTCTAGATGATATTTGAACTGTGTGATGTACAAGCAAATAACCTCACTGATTGCTATATAATTGTTTTGCTATATATATATATATATATGTGTGTGTGTGTGTGTGTGTGTGTGTGTGTGTATTGGAATGAAACAATACTCTATTCTTCCCATAATCATTTGGTCAATTAATATTTTATGTAAGTACTTTCAACCAACATCTCATTGGATTGATAAATGGTTTTATTTTCCATTTAGTTACTACTTTTTTGCAATTATTTCCATTTAATATCATACCCCCTGTGTTCCTAAATATAAGTCTTTTTAGAGATTTCACTAAAGACTATATACGGATGTATGCATACATACTTTAGAGTGTAAATTCACTAATTTTGCTCCGTATGTATTGCATAATGAAATCTCTAAAAAGACTTATATTTAGTAACGGATGGAGTAGATCATAATAAACAAAACAAAATTGCATTTCATAGCCAGATTTGTTTTTGGTTTCTAAGCTATTTTTCAAATAGTAGCATTGTAACTATGCCCGTGCAAATGCACGGGTGTACGACTAGTCTTTATTATTATTCACTTTTCTATCAATTGCTCGATAGTAATTTGTTCACCCACCGTATTATTTTCCTTCATGAGAGAAGCCTGTAGTGAAACCTATGGCCCCCGGGTCTGTTTTCCATATTAGACTTTCAGATCTATAAACCAAAAAATACTTTGCTGCAATTTATATACTTTTGTTTCCGCAATCTTTATATCTATCTCTATCAGATCTCATCGATGCAAATAACTCTGAAGGGATTGACAACCCCTTTTCAGCGCTGGGTGCAAGTGTTTGATTCTTTGTGTAGGTACTACGATTGGGGCCTTGCTTGTTCCTCCTACTGGATTGATACCTTGGTTCTCAACAAACTGAGGGAAATACTTATCTACTTTGCTGCATCATCCTTTCTTCTTCTAGGGAAAACCAACGCAAGCTCAAGAGATAGTAGGTCTCTTGGCAAAAATGCCCATGGCCGAGCAGGTGAGCCAGGATTTGACATGGATGAATCCCTAGTTAGACTACTGTCGGTGTCAAAATCGACGGATCTCGAGTAGGGGGTCCGAACTATGAATCTTGAATCGATGGGTAGTGGAGACAAGGGATACGGTGTTTACCCAGGTTCGGGCCCTTTTGATGGAGGTAAAACCCCACATCCTCTCTTGTTATATTGATGGTGGGGTACAAAGTACACAGTTGATCTATCCCGAGATCGGATGTTACGGCTTAAACCTTAGAGGTAATGAGCTTAATCTTGCCTACGTACTAAAACCCTCTAGTTTATATAGATACTAGGGATACTAGGGTTACATAACGTCAGTTACACATCAAAGAGGAAATATACCGATCACCAAGTAACCATGGAGTACATGCCAAGTCTTTGGAAGAGTCGCTTGAATACAGTGTCACTTTATTTATCCGTAACTCAATAACAATGATAGAACGGCCCAGGAGTCTGGCCCATGGAAATGGGTAAGCGACCCGAGGACCCCGTAGTTCCGGACTCCCTTAGTAGCCCCCGAACTGGCCTCCAACACCGTAGTCTTGACCTCCACCCGCTCTATGTGTCCAAAAGACTTCGGCTTGCGGGGCGAATTCTCCCCCTCTTATACTTAGCCAATAATAATACGATTATCGATGACCATCCCTCTTTAGAACAATATATACATATATGTATATGAAGATGAAATTTAATTTCCAATCCAACCACTCAACCATAGTTAAGGTTTTTGCGTGACACCCTTTGTAATCAAAAGGTCGCGGTCGGTCAAGGCATGACCCGTTACGAAAACATGGTTCGAGACAGTCTTTACTAACACGTCCTATTACAGAGATCGTGCCCCTCTTTTCCAGGGATATGGTCAAGGCTAATAACTGCATGATTTTATCGGGAAATGGCGAAGTTCATGGTGAAGTAGTGGGGCTCTTGGTATTTCAGTAGTTTATAAAAGTTAAAACTGTCACCATAGCCTCCTCACACATTCCATATCTCACACCGTCATTGCCATTCCCAGCCTCCAAAGCTCCAGCGCTCAAGTTCTCTTCTTCCCTACACTTCCTCGAACCTTTCTTCCAGTCCGGCCATGGCCAGCACTGGCTTGAAAGGCAAGTGGGAGGTCTCGTGTGTCACCGAAAAGGAAAAGTAGTTGCTAAAGAGCTTCGACTATCTGCCGTGGAGTATAGCCCACCGTGCCTTTGAGAAGGGACAAGTCATCCACATGCCAAAAGACGGGAAGAGGGTGGTTTTCATTCCCCATTTTTTTCGGGGTATAGATTTCCCCCTCCACCCCTTTGTTCGGGGCATTACGTTCTACTATGGGCTAGAACTTCATGATCTTCCCCCAAATTCCATTCTGCACATCTCAGCCTTCATCACAGTGTGTGAGGCGTTCTTGCTGATCCACCCCCACTTCGGCCTATAGCTCAAGGTCCTCAACATCAAGCCCAAGGTTGTCAATGGCGCGCAAGCGGACTGCACGGGAGCAATTTTAGCAAGATTGCTCGGGTCCAATGGCCGAAGGGCACACCCATAGACACCGTCAAGGCATGGAAGAAAGAGTGGTTCTATATCACCGAGACGCGTGACGCAGAAGGGGAAGCTCTTCCAGCATGCATATCTGGTCCTCCCACCTGATTTGTGTCCTGGACAGAGAAGGCCCTCGATTGTGGGGAGGCCATCGAGGTGAAGGCTCTCACAAAGAAAATCTCCGCTATAATGGAGAAGAAAATCGAGATCACTAACGTGGTCCAGGTAATGCTACATCGCCGCCTTCTCATGTGCCAACATCGGGCCACCCCGATGTGGGCTTACAATTCGGACGATCCAACTACCATGCAGAAATTTTTTCTGCATTACCCACAAGAAATTGTGGAAGGTGTTGTTCAAGCCACAGAAGACTTGGCCAGCCGAGGAGGAGGACGCTGGCATTTCCGTCCTTAACCCTATCGGCCCGGTAAGATTTTATCATATTCCTAGCTTTCATCCTTTACTTTTAATAACATGCTAACTTCTCCTTTCCTCCATTCTCAAAGATCTAGCTAAAAAACTCTCAACATATCAGCTTCCCAGTGCCCTTACCCAAGGAGCCAATGATGCCCTTATTGGCAGCCATGCTAACCGATAAGCCGTACACGGCTTCAAGGGAGAAAGACGAGAAGAAGAAAAAGGCCTGAGAGGGTCTTTGAACGAAGGTTCCACCGGACACTAGGTCCGTGGACACATTTTCTCCCTCTCATCTGGGGGGAGAGGAGGAAGAGGACAAGGAGGAGGAGAGCGGCTCCTCTCACACGAAGAAGAGAGTAGCGTCCGAAGGCGTCGATGGAGATCTAGCTCCCACTGCTCCAAAGAGGCAATGCAGGGCCCCATGACCCTATTTGAAGATGTTCTGGACTCTGACGTGGGATCCAAACATTATGAGTTCGTCCCTCGAAGGACCCTCACAGTGAAACCCCAAGCGCGAAGGTAATTATCAAAAATCTGAACATACCATAGTTTTGAGATGTTGTGGTTTAATGATTAGGCCCTTCTTCCGTATTGTCGCCCATCACGTGACTTCCCCACCGATCAGATTTTGAAGGGGGGCTCTTTGCCGGCCAATCTGGCGGAAAGCAGGACCGGCTCACACAACACACCTCCCCCAGCCAGCAAGGAGATCGAGGAGGTAGCATCTCCAGAGAATCCCCTAGAATTGGAAACCAGGGTCGGGGGTAATGATATCATGGCTGAGGTTGACACGTGGGCTGCAAAGGACCACGAGGATGAGTCCCTCCTGGCAAGAAAGGAAGGAGAGCCCAGACACTCCGGGTCCTCTCCAAAGACAATTCCAGAGGCCCCTTGGCCTTCAGAGGCATTAGTAGCAGTTTCTCCGCAAAGGAAAACTGTTATGTCGCACCTAGAGCTATCCAAAACAAAGCGGATCCGAACTGGATGGTCTGTCATGATGGAGGAGGGTCTAAATGACTCTTCCATCCCTGAAGAATGAGCGCGGTATTGAAAAGTATTCATCCCGTCGACAACAGTCTGAAAGAGGCTTTTGACGGCCTATTGAGAGGCTTCAAGGTAATCCGCACACTCTTTCTTCACAAAGTAATTTTGTTTCTTATAGGTTTATAAGAAATCATGTTCAGTAGCCCCTGAAACGTGTGTGAGTTTAAAAAACTCATGCGAGGGTCAAAGTAGTTGGGAAAACATCATTACAAAAAAGTTGATCGTAGCCCCCAAGACTATAGTAGAATGATTAAAACCGCATGCAGAGGATTTCCAAAAATCTGAGAACTGGAGAGTCTAACATGCCTATGTGCATGCCTGAACCTCGGCACCAGCTCCCAACTCCATAGGTTGGCAGAAATGAACTGGAAGCTGAAGAGCTCCGAGGAAGAGCTCGACCGCCTGAATAAGAGGTTTGATGACGTACAAGGTAAGCATTGAACTTTAATTTTCACATAAAAAGTGAGGTGTTTAATATTTGTTCCCTTAAGTGTGACTTATTTGCATGACAATTATAGCTGCTGACGCGGATGTTGAGAGGCTCGAAGTCGAGTTGTGCAAGGCCAAGCACCAAGCTGTCGAACAGAGGGCGGTGGCCGAATAGGCTGCGGCCGAACTCTTGATAGTTAAGCCTGCTAGTGACAGGCATGAGGCTAGGGTCACTGAGGTACAATGGGAGCTCAAGGATGTCGTCACTAAATGTGAGGTCCTTGAGCAGAAAAAGAAAGAAACATCTTATGAGTTGTCCTCGACAACCGCTGCACTTCAAGATACGTGGAAGGAGGCACACAATCATAGAAGGAGATCTGCCAGATCAAGCAAATTTGAAAGTGCGTTATATCGACTTGGGGGTGAATAGGATATTTTTAGAATTTCATCGGTGAGGAAATTCCTTTTCAGGAAATTCCTCACTGATGACTAACTTGCAGCGGAAACAACAAAGGATCAGGAGTGCAAAGTATTACTACAGCAGCTTTCTCGATGAGGATTATGAAAAACAGTTTGCACAGTATGCAGGCATAGAGTAAGCAGGTGAGGATTAACTAGTGTGAAGAATTTGAGGTTGAGAAAATTCAGAGAAATTCAGAGAACCTGTATCACGGTGAAGACAGTTGTTGATGACCCAGTTCCAACTGTTGTGACAGTCGTACGTCTGGTTTGGAGCAGCTTGGTATTGAAACCAAAAGACACACAGTCCCGGGACACACAGTCCCTACCGTATTCTCCTTGAGCTAAGGACACACAGTCCTCGCCCAACACTCGTGGTAAGTCTTCAGGGAAGACTTCCAAACCCTCACAATCTCAATCACTCGGCGATACACAAATGAATGCTGGATTGCTCTAGACCATGACACCTAACCGTATGGAGGATGCATAGTGCTCAAAGGTAAAAGGCTTCAGTTCCACATAGGAACAAATTCTTAAGTGATGCTCAATCACTTGGTTTTTGGTTTGTGGTTTGGTGTTTGGGGTATTTCCTCACTGATGATTTACTCTCGAAGACTCTGAGGAATTTGGGTTGCTCTAAATGACAAGTGTCAGTTTCTCGTGGAGCAGCTAACCAGCTAATGGTTGTGGGGGCGGCTATTTATAGCCTGGGAGCATCCCGACATGATTTGACATAAATGCCCTTAACAGTACGGTGTTCCTATGACTAAAGAGTGAAGAAAATGAAATAGAAATAATAAATCTTCATGCTTCAAAGTCTTCGGATTGTTTTTCTTCAGGACACACCGAATTCCTCATCTTCAATATCTTCATGAGGAATATCAATTTCATCGCAATTTCTTCGCGATCAAAGTCTTCAGTAGAAGACCAATTTTTTCACCCGAAGATATACATTTTTAGGGGTCGATATTCATCGTGTAATTCAAAATCCTCAGCGACATATAGATCATGTGTACACTCATAAACACATTAGATACTTAACCTATAAGTCCTCAAACCACCAAAATCACTAAGGGCACTAGATGCACATACAATCTCCCCCTTTTTGGTGGTTGATGACAATTAGGTTAAGTTTTCAACGGGGATAAAAATATGAAGTGTAAATACTTAGTTTGAGGAATTTGAAATCAAGATACTGAGAGACTCCCCCTGAAGATGTGCATATTTTGAGGATTTTGCTTTTCACAGCAAATGCACATTGATGATTTATATCATGGAGATCTCCCCCTTTATCTCGTAAATCATGCATACATATGACATATAATATGAAGAATTTGAGAATGCATAATGAGAAATGGTATCTGACGAATTTCAGCACGCGTGCATTAATATTTTGAGGAATAAGCATGCGAAGAAAAATGTTCAAAAGCACCAGAGTACCATCGGGCTTAAGTTCCAACTCATTACATAAAATACTTCAGAAGAACCAAGAGTTTGTAACTTAATAAAGTTCATAGCGCCAAAATATATCCCTCATGAAGACTAACTCAGATTTCTCCCCCTTTGTCATCAAGTGACCAAAAGGGACAAAACTGAGGACTAAAGCCCCATGAAGACTTTCACTTCTTGGTTGATGAAGAGGCGTGAGGATACTTGGCTACGGGCTTCTTCCTTGGTCCAGTAGCAGTGTTTTCTGGTTCTTCATCAGACTCTGTAGTGCGGAATGAAGAAAAAGAACTATCCTCAAGGTCTAGAACTGGAATTGGCTTGAATTTCTTCTTGGGAGGCAACGACCAGTCGAAGTCCTGAGTAAACTCCAATTCATCAAGTTCTTCTTGAGTCTTCAGATGAGCCAGGGTGGTCCAGGTACGATCAAACACCTCATGAAGATAGTAGTGATTTTTCTTCACTGCATTCTGAGTCTTGTTGAGGGTTTTCACAATGGCACTGAATTGACGTTTTACCCATTGGTGATTTCGATCGACCTTCTGATGAAGACTGAGGAGTAGTTCTCTGTTAGTCATTATCCTTGGGGCATTAGGGCTAGGTGGATCCTGAGTAGCAGTGTCATCATATGAAGAATATGATTCTGCTTCGCGAAACTGGCCATCAAGGGGCCAACTTCCTTCATCTATGACAGATTTTCCTTTCCTTTAACGGGCTCAAAAGTCTTCTTGATGACCCTGATCGGAGGCAGATATCCAATGTGATTGTTGAAATCAACATGATAGTTGATGCCTGACCTGCATCTGATGAATGTCATGATCCACGGAGCATAAATCCTCATGTCAAATAACGACATTGCATTGTCAGCCAAAGTCCTTAGGAAGAAATCATGAAGATTTATAGGTATGCAATGGATGATGTTGAAGAGGATATTCTTCATGATGCCTACTACATCTTCTTCATCATCATGGCCTTTGATTGGAGCGATGACATTGCACAGGATCTTGTAGACGGTGCGAGGTTCATACTTCAAGTCTCGAACCATAAAGCGAGTCCTTTGAGGTTGATCCTTGGGCAAAGGCTTCATGAGGAATTCCATCAGTTTGTTGGGCAGCTCCCGTTCATCATACATCAGCACAGCTTGTTCTAAGGGTATTGAAATTGGAAGCACTCGTAGCATTTCAGTGGCAGGAGCTTTGTAGTGAGTGTGATGAGTCATCCAGTCCAGCACCCAAGTGTTGATATCCTTCGGGTCTCCACAAATGTGCAAAGTAGCATAGAACTGAAGAATTATATCACTGTTCCAATCACCTATATCAGTGCAGAGAGGCAGGAGTCCAGCTTCATGAAGAACATTTAGGACTGGGGCGAAGCAAGGAATTTCTTCCATCTCAACATGAGGAATATGCTTGTGCTTAAATTTTTTGTTCCTCCCACAGAGCACAGAGGCATAGTAGTTGAGTTGAGTCCTTGTCCAAAACTTCCTGTGCCTGATGCGAAGCTTGTCATATGGATTGTCGCTGATGAAATACATCCGTTCTTCATATAACACTCCTTTCTGAAACTTTGGCCTCTTCAAAAAAGGCTGATTTTGCTTGGGTTGAAGATTATGATGTTGTTCTTGAGGAGATACTATCATTGTTGTTTCAGTGTTGACCACAATAATAGCAATTTCAGTATTGGGTGCAGGAGCATTTTCTTCAGCATGTTTCTCAGGTTGAGGATTTTCTTCAAGTTGAGGATTTTCCTCCGGTTGAGGATTTTCCTCAGCTTGAGGAATTTGCTTGGTGGAGGAGGCAAAATCTTCAGCTGTTGCAGCTAATCCTTGAGCAGTTTCATCAAACGTCTTGTGAGGAATGAAGGACTGAGGAATATCATCAATTTGTATTTCCTCATACATGGTTTCTTCAGATTTAGCATCTTTAATTTCATCATCTTCTTCTGGAATGACATAGTCAATTCCGAAGGGAATAAGTGCCTATGATGGAGCTACCTTCAGAGGCACAACATCCACTGGAGCAGTTGAAGACTCTGTCTGAGTTAAATTGAGGCGCTTGGCCTCTGATGATTCTGAGGTCATTGAAGCTTTTCTTTTCTTTGCTTCTTTCTCAGCAGCCTTGGTTTTCTTCACGTCTGATGCAGACGGAACCATCTTCTTCACCTTTGAGGGTTGAGGTGAAGGAATTTTCTCTTTAGGAGCTGGTGTAGTATCAGTCCTCGCAGTTTCGTAAGTTGAAGCATGTTCATCAGCTGGAGCAGATTCATTCACTGGAGTATGTTGAGGTACTTCCTCAATAACAGGTTCATCAGCTGGAATATCTTGAGGCATTTACTAAAAAAATAGGTTCATCAGCCTCATCTTCTTCAGTCAGCTGAACCGAATAACTGGACTGAGGCAGATTTTGTTTCAAAGGAGGAGCAACCCTCTTGTTGTATTCATCAACTGCATCAGTTGCAAATTTGACGAAATTCACCTTGAGATTTTGACGATCAGATACGTTCGTGTACCTGTCAGTCAAAGTCTTCAGTTCACCCTAGGTGGACACAAGAGCTTCAGGCATCAGATTGAGGAGATTCTTCCTGAGGAATTTCTCCTTTTTCAGTTTTGCAGCCTTTGTTTTCTTGGATTGCCGCTCTTTCCATTTAGCCCCATTGATGAATGTGGCAACCATGTGGCTGAGACTAGGAGGAAGCTTCAAATCATCAATGGGAGTGTTTGGGTCTTCATACCAGACATTGTTGAAATCCAGCAGAACCTTGGGGTCCATAGCAAGAGGAATGGAGCTGCCTGAGGCTTGTGCAACTCGTTCCTGCTTGTTTCTGATGATGGCTTGAATAGTTTCATCATTGAGCTCATCACTTCCTTCTGATGCAGAAGGGATGTTGATGACTTTGCTTGGGCTGGGCCTGATGCCCCTTCCAACAGTCATTTTAGTCTTCAAGGGTGTTCGTGAAGACTTTGTCTCTGAGCTTGTGGCAGATGGTACAGAGGAGCTGGAGTGAGCTGGCTGATGCGTGACAATCTGCTTTTGTTCAGGCTTTGAGGCCTGTGGAGTTGTTGAAGGTTTTGGCGCAGGTGCTGCCTGATACGTCTCCATCGTATCTATTTTTCCAAACTCTTTTGCCCTTGTTTTGGACTCTAACTTGCATGATTTGAATGGAACTAACCTGGACCGGCGTTGTTTTCAGCAGAATTGCCATGGTGTTGTTCTTGTGCAGAAATGAAAGTTCTCGGAATGTCCTGGAAATTTACGGAGAATATTTCTGGAAAATATGAAAAATGCCTGCGCAAAGATCCACCGGAGGGGACGGGCCAGTGGGCCACAAGCCCTGTTGCCGCGGCAACCAAGCTTATGGGGCCCATGTGGCTCTGCCGCCCCCAAACTCAGCTCTATAAATTCCCTTTCGTCACGAAAAAAATCAAGAGAGAAGATTTCATCGCGTTTGCGATACGGAGGCGCCCCCACATCATGTTCTTCATCTGGAGGGCAGATCTGGAGTCCGTTTTGCGCTCCGGAGAGGGGAAATCGTCGCCATCGTCATCATCAACCTTCTTCCCTCTCCAATTCCATGAAGCTCTTCATTGTTCGTGAGTAATCTATTCATAGGCTTGATGGGCGGTGATGAGTAGGATGATATCTATCATGTAATCGATTTAGTTTTGACGGGGATTGATCCCTAGCATCCACTATGTTCTGTAATTGATGTTGCTACTACTTTGACATGCTTAATGCTTGTCACTAGGGCCCGAGTGCCATGATTTCAGATCTGAAATTATTAAGTTGTCACCAATATATGTGTGTTTTAGATCCGATCTTGCAAGTTGTAGTTACCTACTATGTGTTATGATCCGGCAACCCCGGAGTGACAATAACCGGAACCACTCCCGGTGATGACCATAGTTTGAGGAGTTCATGTGTTCACCAAGTGCTAATGCGTTTTTCCGGTTCTTTATTAAAAGGAGAACCTTAATATCCCGTAGTATCCTTTTGGACCCCACTGCCACAGGAGGGATGGACAATAGATGTCATGCAAGTTCTTTTCCCTAAGCACGTATGACAACACACGGAATGCATGCCTACATCACATTGACAAACGGGAGCTAGCCACATATCTCTCCATGTTATAACTGTTGCATGATGAATGTCATCCGACAAATCACCGATCCATTGCCTACGAGTTTGCCCCACTGCGGCTGTTACTTGTTTTGCTCTGCTGCTGTTACTACTGTTGCTGCTACTATTACTTGTTGATACCGTTACTTGTTTTGTTCTGCTTTTTTTACTACTATTGCTGCTACTGTTACTTGTTTTGCTCTGCTACTGCTGTCACTACTGTTGTTCCTTGCCACTATTGTTACTTGCTACTACTGCTACTTGCTACTGCTGTCACTACTGCTTCTCCTTGCCACTGATGTTACTCGTTACACTGCTGCTAAATGCTACAATACTTTTTCTCGCACCGTTGCCAGGAAACAATATTTCCCGTCCACGGGCAACTTCTGGCGCCATTGTTATGACAGTTAGGAATAGTCTACCTTGTCAACAGATCATTTCTGGCACCGTTGCTATCATACTACTTTGCTGCTGATACTTTGCTTGCAAACACTAATCTTTCAGGTGTGGTTGAATTTGACACATTCAGCTGCTAATACTTGAGAATATTCTTTCACTTCCCGTCGAGCGAACCAACACATTTTGGTTGAATACTCTACCCTCGAAAACTGCCGCGATCCCACGCGCTGGTGGGCCATTGCAAGAGAATTGCTAATTGTTGAGCAACTGGGACGAGCTCTTTTCTGGATCCGTTGCCGTGGAGGCATCAAGTCAGGAATAGTTGCACGTCAGCAGCATTTTTCTAGCGCCGTTGCCGGGGACAGTATTGCTATATTCTCTGAGACACTTGGGATTTATATCTGCTGATCACTATGAAGAATCTGAAAGATCCAAAAACCAAAGTCTTCCCCTCAACTACGAGGGGAGGTAAGGAACTGCCATCTAGCTCTGCACTTGATTCACCTTAGGTTATGAGTAAGTTTGCGACACCACCTCCTGCTAGAAATCTTGATATGTCGCCTGTGCTTGATGATGCTTATGATGCTGATGCTAGAGATGATATGCCTGATACTGCTAGAGATGCTATGCTTGATACTGCTTTGCCTGATGATGCTAGAGATGCTATGCCTGATACTGCTAGAGATGCTATGCTTGATACTGCTTTGCCTGATGATGCTAGAGATGCTATTTTGCCTGATGATGCTATTGTTGGAAATATGCCCTAGAGGCAATAATAAATTAGTTATTATTATATTTCTTAGTTCATGATAATCGTTTATTATCCATGCTATAATTGTATTGATTGGAAACACAATACTTGTGTGGATACATAGACAAAACACTGTCCCTAGTAAGCCTCTAGTTGACTAGCTCGTTGATCAAAGATGGTCAAGGTTTCCTGGCCATAGGCAAGTGTTGTCACTTGATAACGGGATCACATCATTAGGAGAATCATGTGATGGACTAGACCCAAACTAATAGACGTAGCATGTTGATCGTGTCATTTTGTTGCTACTGTTTTCTGCGTGTCAAGTATTTATTCCTATGACCATGAGATCATATAACTCACTGACACCGGAGGAATGCTTTGTGTGTATCAAACGTCGCAACGTAACTGGGTGACTATAAAGATGCTCTACAGGTATCTCCGAAGGTGTTAGTTGAGTTAGTATGGATCAAGACTAGGATTTGTCACTCCGTGTGAACGGAGAGGTATCTCGGGGCCCACTCGGTAATACAACATCACACACAAGCCTTGCAAGCAATGTAACTTAGTGTAAGTTGCGGGATCTTGTATTACGGAACGAGTAAAGAGACTTGCCAGTAAACGAGATTGAAATAGGTATACGGATACTGACGATCGAATCTCGGGCAAGTAACATACCGAAGGACAAAGGGAATGACATACGGGATTATATGAATCCTTGGCACTGAGGTTCAAACGATAAGATCTTCGTAGAATATGTAGGATCCAATATGGGCATCCAGGTCCCGCTATTGGATATTGACCGAGGAGTCTCTCGGGTCATGTCTACATAGTTCTCGAACCCGCAGGGTCTGCACACTTAAGGTTCGACGTTGTTTTATGCGTATTTGAGTTATATGGTTGGTTACCGAATGTTGTTCGGAGTCCCGGATGAGATCACGGACGTCACGAGGGTTTCCGGAATGGTCCGGAAACGAAGATTGATATATAGGATGACCTCATTTGGTTACCGGAAGGTTTTCGTGCATTACCGGAAAAGTTTCGGGCTCATCGGTAGTGTACCGGGAGTGCCGGGAGGGGTGCCGGGGACCATCGGGAGGGGTGTCACGCCCCAAGGGGTCTCATGGGCTATGGGAAGAGATAAACCAGCCCCTAGTGGGCTGGAATAAGTTCCCACTAAGGCCCATAAGGTTTGAGAAGGAAAAAAACACAAGGTGGAAAGAGTTTCCAAGTGGGAAGGTGGAATCCTACTCCAAGTAGGATTGGAGTAGGACTCCTCCACCTCCAATTTCGGCCAAACCTTTGGGTTTTGAGGCTGCCTCCTCCCCTCCCTCCCACCTATATATACGGAGGTTTTAGGGCTGATTTGAGACGACTTTCTCACGGCTGCCCGACCACATACCTCCATAGTTTTTCCTCTAGATCGCGTTTCTGCGGAGCTCGGGCGGAGCCCTGCTGAGACAAGATCATCACCAAGCTCCGGAGCGCCGTCACGCTGCCGGAGAACTCTTCTACCTCTCTGTCTCTCTTGCTGGATCAAGAAGGCCGAGATCATCGTCGAGCTGTACGTGTGCTGAACGCGGAGGTGCCGTCCGTTCGGTACTAGGTCGTGGGACTGATCGCGGGATTGTTCGCGGGGCGGATCGAGGGACGTGAGGACGTTCCACTACATCAACCGCGATCTCTAATCGCTTCTGCTGTACAATCTACAAGGGTACGTAGATCACTCATCCCCTCTCGTAGATGGACATCACCATGATAGGTCTTCGTGCGCGTAGGAAAATTTTTGTTTCCCATGCGACGTTCCCCAACAGTGGCATCATGAGCTAGGTTCATGCGTAGATGTCTTCTCGAGTAGAACACAAAAGGTTTTGTGGGCGGTGATGTGCGTTTTGCTGCCCTCCTTAGTCTTTTCTTGATTCCGCGGTATTGTTGGATTGAAGCGGCTTGGACCGATATTACTCGTACGCTTACGAGAGACTGGTTTCATCGCTACGAGTAACCCCGTTGCTCAAAGATGACTGGCAAGTGTCGGTTTCTCCAACTTTAGTTGAATCGGATTTGACCGAGGAGGTCCTTGGATGAGGTTAAATAGCAACTCATATATCTCCGTTGTGGTGTTTGCGTAAGTAAGATGCGATCCTACTAGATACCCTTGGTCACCACGTAAAACATGCAACAACAAAATTAGAGGACGTCTAACTTGTTTTTGCAGGGTATGATTGTGATGTGATATGGCCAATGATGTGATGTGATATATTGGATGTATGAGATGATCATGTTGTAACAGAAATATCGACTTGCACGTCGATGGTACGGCAACCGGCAGGAGCCATAGGGTTGTCTTTATACTAACATATGTGCTTGCAGATGCGTTTACTATTTTGCTAGGATGTAGCTTTAGTAGTAATAGCATAAGTAGCACGACAACCCCGATGGCAACACGTTGATGGATGATCATGGTGTGGCGCCGGTGACAAGAAGATCGTGCCGGTGCTTTGGTGATGGAGATCAAGAAGCACGTGATGATGGCCATATCATGTCACTTATGAATTGCATGTGATGTTAATTCTTTTATGCACCTTATTTTGCTTAGAACGACGGTAGCATTATGAGGTGATCTCTCACTGAAATTTCAAGACGAAATTGTGTTCTCCCCGACTGTGCACCGTTGCGACAGTTCTTCGTTTCGAGACACCACGTGATGATCAGGTGTGATAGACTCAACGTTCACATACAACGGGTGCAAAACAGTTGCACACGCGGAACACTCGGGTTAAGCTTGACGAGCCTAGCATGTGCAGACATGGCCTCGGAACACATGAGACCGAAAGGTCGAGCATGAATCGTATAGTTGATATGATTAGCATAGGGATGCTTACCACTGAAACTATTCTCGACTCACGTGATGATCGGACTTGAGATAGCGGATTTGGATCATGTACCACTCAAATGACTAGAGAGATGTACTTTTTGAGTGGGAGTTCTTAAGTAATATGATTAATTGAACTAATTGTCATGAATATAGTCTAATGGTCTTTGCGAATTACGATGTAGCTTGCGCTATAGCTCTACTGTTTTTATATGTTCCTAGAGAAAATTTAGTTGAAAATTGATAGTAGCAAACTTTGCAGACTGAGTCTGTAAAACCGAGGATTGTCCTCGTTGCTACGCAGAAAGCTTATGTCCTTAATGCACCACTCGGTGTGCTGCACCTCGAGCGTCGTCTGTGGATGCTGTGAACATCCGACATACACGTTTCTGATGACTACACGATAGTTCAGTGCAAAGTACTTAATGGCTTAGAAGCAAGGCACCGAAAACGTTTTAAAACGTCACGGAACATAAGTGATGTTCTAAAGAGATGAAATTGTGATTTCATGCTTGTGCCCTTGTTAAGAGGTACAAGACCTCCAACAAGATTCTTTGACCACAAAGTGGAGGAGAAAAGCTCAATCGTTGAGCGTGTGCTCAGATTGTCTGAGTACAACAATCACTTGAATCAAGTGTGAGCAAATCTTCCAGATGAGATAGTGATGGTTCTCCCAAGACACTGCCACCAAGCTGTGAGAGCTTCGTGATGAACTATACATATCAAGGATAGATACAATGATCCTTGAGCGATTCGTGATGTTTGACACTGCGAAAGTAGAAATCAAGAAGGAGCATCAATAGTTGATGGTTTGTAAAACCACTAAAGTTTCAAGAAAGGCAAGGGCTAGAAGGGATACTTCGTGAAACGGCAAAACAGTTGCTGCACTAATGAAGAGACCCAAGATTAAACCCAAACCCGAGACTAAGTGCTTCTGTAATGAGGGGAACAGTCACTGAGGCGGAGCAACTCTAGATACTTGGTAGATAAAGAAGGCTGGCAAAAGTCGAAAGAAGTGTATTTGATATACATGATGTTGATGTGTACTTTACTAGTACTCCTAGTAGCATGAGGGTATTGGATACCGGTTCGGTTGCTAAGTGATTAGTAACATGAAATGAAAGCTACGGCATAAACGGAGACTAGCTAAAGGCGAGGTGACGATACGTGTTGGAAGTGTTTCCAAGGTTGATATGATCAAACGTCACACGCCCCCTTTACCATCGGGATTGGTGTTGAACCTAAATAATTGTTATTTGGTGCTTGCGTTAAGCATGAACATGATTGGATCGTGTTTATTGCAATACGATTATTCATTCAAAAGGAATAATGGTTACTCTATTTGCTTGAATAATCACCTTCAATGGTTTATTGAATCTCGATTGTAGTGTTACACATTGGTGACAAAAGATACGAGTTAAATGATGATAGTACCACTTACTTGTGGCACTGCCGCTTGAGTCATGTTAGTATAAATTGCATGAAGAGGCTCCATGCTGATGGATCTTTACTCACCTGATTTCGAATCACTAGTGACATGCAAATCATACCACATGAGCAAGGCCTTGTTTTCATTGAGATGAAACAAGATAGTAACTTGTTGGAAGTGATACATTTTGATGTATGCAGTCCAGTGAGTGTTGAGGCACGCAATGGATATCATTATGTTCTTACTTCACTGACGACTTGAGTAGATACAGGAGTATTTACTTAATGAATCACAAGTCTGAAATATTGAAAAGTTCAATTCTGTTTCAGAGTGAAGTTCGTCGTAACAAGAGGATGAACTGTCTACGATATGATCATAGAAATGAATATCTGAGTTACGAGTTTTTGGTACACAGTTAAGACAATGTGGAAATTGTTTCACAGTTCATGCCACCTGGAACATCATGGTGTGATGATGTGTCTGAACGTCATAGCCACGCACTATTTGGTATGGTGCATACTATGATGTCTCTTATCGAATTACCATTATCATTTATGGGTTATGCATTAGAGACAACCGCACTCACTTTAAATAGGGCACCGCGTATTTCCATTGAGATGACACAGTATAGACTGAGGTTTAGAGAAATCTAAACTGTCGTTTCTTGAAAGTTTGGGGTTTCGACACTTATGTGAAAAAGTTTCAGTCTGATAAGCTCGAACCCAAAGCGGATAAATGCATCTTCATAGGATATCCAAAACAGTTGGGTACATCTCCTATCTCAGATCCGAAAGCAAAGTGTTTGTTTCTAGAAACGGATCCTTTCTCGAGGAAAGGTTTCTCTCGAAAGAATTGAGTGGGAGGGTAGTAGAACTTGATGAGGTTATTGAACCATCACTTCAACCAGTGTGTAGCAGGGCGCAGGAAGTTGTTCATGTGGCGCCTACACCAATTGAAGTGGAAGCTGATGATGATGATCATTGAGCTTCGAATCAAGTTACTACAAACCTCGTAGGTCAACAAGGTCGCGTACTGCTGCAGAGTAGTACGGTAACCCTGTCTTGGAGGTCATGTTGTTGAGCAACAGTGAACCTATGAGTTATGGAGAAAGCGATGGTGGGCCCAGATTCCGACAAATGGCTGGAAGCCATGAAATCCGAGAGAGGATCCATGTGTGAAAACAAAGTGTAGACTTTGGTAGAACTACTTGATGGTCATAGGACTATTGAGTAAAAATGGATCTTTAAAAGAAGACAGACGATGATGGTGATAAGTCACTATTAAGAAAAGCTCGACTTGTCGCAAAGATGTTTTAGACAAGATCAAACAGTTGACTATGATGAGACTTTCTCACTCGTAGCGATGCTAAAGGTCTGTTAGAATTATGTTAGTTGTTGATGCATTATTTATGAAATATTGCACGTAGGATGTCAAAACATTGTTTTCTCGACGGTTTCCTTGAGCAAACATTGTATGTGATACAACCAGAAGGTTTTGTCGATCCTAAAGATACTAGCAAGTATGCAAGCTCCAGTGATCCTTCAATGGACTGGTGCAAGCATCTCGGAGTTGGAATAAGCACTTTGATGAGATGATCAAAGATTTTGGGTGTGTACAAGGTTTATGAGAAACTTGTATTTCCAAAGAAGTGAGTGGGAGCACTATAGAATTTCTGATAGGTATATGTGGTTGACATATTGTGGATCAGAAGTAATGTAGAATTTCTGTAAAGCATACAAGGTTGTTTGAAAGAAGTTTTCAAAGGAGTACCTGGATTACACTACTTGAAGGTTGAGCATCAAAGATCTATGGAGATAGATCGAAAGCGCTTAATAGAAGTTTCAACAAGATGCATGCCTTGACAAGTTTTTGAAAGAGTTCAAAATAGACCAGCAAAGAAGGAGTTCTTGGTTGCGTTGTGAGGTGTGAATTTGAGTAAGACTCAAAACCCGACCACGGCAGAATAAAGAGAATAGACGAAGGTCGTCTTCTATGCCTTAGCCGTAGAATCTAAAGTATGCCATGCTGCGTACCGCACCTGAAGTGTGCCTTGACTCAAAGTATGTTGAGAGGTACAGAGAGTGATCCATGATTGAATCACTAGCAGCGGTCAAAATTTATCCTTACTAACTAATGGACTAAGGAATTTTTCTCGATTATGGAGGTGGTTAAAGAGTTTGTCGTAAAGGGTTACGTCAATGCAAGCTTTGACACTAATCCGAATAACTATGAGTAGTGAAACGGATTCGTATAGTAGAGTAGATATTTGGAGCATTTCCGAATAGCACGTAGTAGCAGCATCTATAAGATGACATAAAGATTTGTAAAGAATGCACGGATCTGAAAGTTTCAGAACCGTTGACTAAAACCTCTCTCACGAGCAAGACGTGATCAGACCCCATAACTATATGGGTGTTGGATTCGTTGGAATCACATGGTGATGTGAACTAGATTATTGACTCTAGTGCAAGTGGGAGACTGTTGGAAATATGCCCTAGAGGCAATAATAAATTAGTTATTATTATATTTCTTAGTTCATGATAATCGTTTATTATCCATGCTATAATTGTATTGATTGGAAACACAATACTTGTGTGGATACATAGACAAAACACTGTCCCTAGTAAGCCTCTAGGTTGACTAGCTCGTTGATCAAAGATGGTCAAGGTTTCCTGGCCATAGGCAAGTGTTGTCACTTGATAACGGGATCACATCATTAGGAGAATCATGTGATGGACTAGACCCAAACTAATAGACGTAGCATGTTGATCGTGTCATTTTGTTGCTACTGTTTTCTGCGTGTCAAGTATTTATTCCTATGACCATGAGATCATATAACTCACTGACACCGGAGGAATGCTTTGTGTGTATCAAACGTCGCAACGTAACTGGGTGACTATAAAGATGCTCTACAGGTATCTCCGAAGGTGTTAGTTGAGTTAGTATGGATCAAGACTGGGATTTGTCACTCCGTGTGAACGGAGAGGTATCTCGGGGCCCACTCGGTAATACAACATCACACACAAGCCTTGCAAGCAATGTAACTTAGTGTAAGTTGCGGGATCTTGTATTACGGAACGAGTAAAGAGACTTGCCAGTAAACGAGATTGAAATAGGTATACGGATACTGACGATCGAATCTCGGGCAAGTAACATACCGAAGGACAAAGGGAATGACATACGGGATTATATGAATCCTTGGCACTGAGGTTCAAACGATAAGATCTTCGTAGAATATGTAGGATCCAATATGGGCATCCAGGTCCCGCTATTGGATATTGACCGAGGAGTCTCTCGGGTCATGTCTACATAGTTCTCGAACCCGCAGGGTCTGCACACTTAAGGTTCGACGTTGTTTTATGCGTATTTGAGTTATATGGTTGGTTACCGAATGTTGTTCGGAGTCCCGGATGAGATCACGGACGTCACGAGGGTTTCCGGAATGGTCCGGAAACGAAGATTGATATATAGGATGACCTCATTTGGTTACCGGAAGGTTTTCGTGCATTACCGGAAAAGTTTCGGGCTCATCGGTAGTGTACCGGGAGTGCCGGGAGGGGTGCCGGGGACCATCGGGAGGGGTGTCACGCCCCAAGGGGTCTCATGGGCTATGGGAAGAGATAAACCAGCCCCTAGTGGGCTGGAATAAGTTCCCACTAAGGCCCATAAGGTTTGAGAAGGAAAAAAACACAAGGTGGAAAGAGTTTCCAAGTGGGAAGGTGGAATCCTACTCCAAGTAGGATTGGAGTAGGACTCCTCCACCTCCAATTTCGGCCAAACCTTTGGGTTTTGAGGCTGCCTCCTCCCCTCCCTCCCACCTATATATACGGAGGTTTTAGGGCTGATTTGAGATGACTTTCTCACGGCTGCCCGACCACATACCTCCATAGTTTTTCCTCTAGATCGTGTTTCTGCGGAGCTCGGGCGGAGCCCTGCTGAGACAAGATCATCACCAACCTCCGGAGCGCCGTCACGCTGCCGGAGAACTCTTCTACCTCTCCGTCTCTCTTGCTGGATCAAGAAGGCCGAGATCATCGTCGAGCTGTACGTGTGCTGAACGCGGAGGTGCCGTCCGTTCGGTACTAGATCGTGGGACTGATCGCGGGATTGTTCGCGGGGCGGATCGAGGGACGTGAGGACGTTCCACTACATCAACCGCGATCTCTAATCGCTTCTGCTGTACGATCTACAAGGGTACGTAGATCACTCATCCCCTCTCGTAGATGGACATCACCATGATAGGTCTTCGTGCGCGTAGGAAATTTTTTGTTTCCCATGCGACGTTCCCCAACAGCTATGCTTGATACTGCTAGAGATACTAATTTGCCTGATATGCTACTAGGGGTATTCCTTGATGCTCATATTGCTAGAGTTACTGCCAATGCTCGTGATGCTTCTGAAACTGCCGATACTATTGAGATAGAACCTGCTTTTGCTCCTGCTACATCTAGCTCTCCTAGATATGAATTGCCTGATATACCTGAGGGTTATGGAATGGAGGGAGAGATAGCTGAGAATTTTCTTGCGTGTAAGGATGCCTATGACGCTGAGAAATTACTTCTCAAGTGGAAGGAAAAATCTCTGAAAGCTAGGATGAAATACGACCCGAAGTTTGCCACTTCACCTATCTTTATCACTGATAAGGATTATGAATTCTCTGTCGACCCTGAGATAATCTCTCTAGTCGAATCTGATCCTTTCTACGGTTATGAGTCTGAGACAGTCGTAGCCCATCTTACCAAACTACACGATATAGCCACCCTTTTCACTAGTGAGGAGAAGATCCGCTACTACTATATCCTTAAGTTGTTTCCTTTCTCTCTAAAGGATGATGCTAAAGCCTAGTTCACTTCTCTTGCTCCTGGATGTGTGAGTAGTCCCCAGGATATGGTCTATTACTTCTGTGAGAAATATTTCCCTGCCCATAAGAAGCAAGCTGCCTTGCAGGAAATATACAACTTTGCTCAACTCAAAGAAAAGAGTCTCCCACAAGCTTGGGGGAGGCTCATCCAGCTATAGAATGCTTTGCGTGATCACCCTCTTAAGAAGAATGAGATACTTGATATCTTCTATAACGGACTTACTGATGCTTCTAGAGACCACCTAGATAGTTGTGTCGGTTGTGTTTTTAGGAAACGAACTATAGAACAAGCTGAGACTCTACTGAATAACATCTTGATCAACGATAATGCTTGGACTATTCCCGAACCACCTCCTAAGCCAACTCCTAAGAAAATAGGTATTCTATTCCTCAGTCCTGAAGATATGCAAGAAGCCAAGAAATCTATGCAAGAGAAAGGCATTAGATATGAAGATGTCAAAAACCTACCACCTATCGAAGAGATCCATGGTCTCGATAACCATATACAAGTAGTAGAAGTGAATTCTCTCCGTAGGTTCGATGAGAGTGATATTCCTTTTGATAAACCTGCTAGCCTATGCTTTGATGAATTTGACAACTTTGTTGCCAAACAATAGAGTTTCAATGATTACGTTAGCAGACATTTGGAACAAAGTACTCGTATGCTTAGTCATTTAAGTGCTTGTGTAGACAGAAATGTCAATGATCTGAAGCTTCTGAGTATACATGCCTCTATGATTACTACTCAGGTAGAACAAGTACTTAAAGCTCAGAATGACTTGCTCAATGAGTTAAATGACAACTCTGTCAGAGTCATTACTAGAGGAGGCAAAATGACTCAGGAACCTTTGTATCCTGAAGGCCATCCTAAGAGAATTGATCAAGATTCTCAAGGAATTAGTGATGATACACCCAGTCATCCTAAGAAGAAGAAGGATGATAGAAACCTACATGCCAGTTCACCAAATACTGTCACACCTGAAGAACTAAATGATATTTCTGCGTCTGATGCAGAAACACAATCTGGTGATGAACATGAACCTGGTGAACATATGGACAACGATGTTCATAATAATGCTCAACCTAGCACTGATAAGGATGGGAGATTCAACCTACGGTTAATCCTGATAACCCATAACCTAAGAGATACAATAAGAATGACTTCATTGCTAGGAAGCATGGGTTCAGAGACCTATGCCCTTTCCTCCTAAGCCATCTAAGAAAAGGGATGATGAGGATTTTGAGCGCTTTATTGAAATGATAAGACCCTTCTTTCTGCAGATGCGGTTAACTGATATGCTCAAAATGTCTCCATATGCCAAGTACATGAAAGATATCTTGACCAATAAATGGAAGATACCAGATCTTGAGATCTCCACCATGCTTGCCAATTACACTTTCAAAGGTGGAACTCCTAAGAAACTTGGTGATCCCGGAGTGCCCACTATACCTTGCTCCATTAAAGGAAACTACGTAAGAACTGCCTTATGTGACCTTGGAGCCGGTGTTAGTGTTATGCCTCTCTCTCTTTATCATAGACTTGAACTGGATAAGTTGACACCCACTGAAATTTCTCTGCAAATGCCCGACAAATCAACTGCTTTCCCTGTCGGTATTTTGCGAGGATGTGCCTGTTGTGGTTGCTAACACCACTATCTTAACAGACTTTGTTATCTTGGATCTTCCCGAGGACGATGCCATGGCTGTCATCCTCGGAAGACCCTTTTTAAACACTACAGGGGCTGTTATAGATTGCAACAAAGGAAATGTCACTTTCCATGTCAACGGTAATGAGCATACAGTGCACTTTCCGAAGAAACGATATCAAGTACATTGCATCAATGCTATCGAAAAAAATTCATCAATACTTATTGGGAGCTTTGAATGCCCTATTCCTCATGTCAAGATGAAGTATGATTTGCTTGTTGGGGAGATACATATCCCCATTGCGGTGACTTAGTGGCTATTCGAAAATTCTCCGTTCTCTTTTGCGATTCGAGAAGGTTTTGCCACGAGGATTTGATCAACCCCATTGACGGATTTCTTTCGATGACCATCAAATGGATGAATCAAAGAGTCACATACCTCTGTTTTAAGCTTTCACTTTTGTTGCTTGGAATAAAAATGATAGATTTAGTTTAGTTTTCCCTGTTTCCTATTTTAGCGTCCCGGAGAAAAGTACCCCAAAAATAAAAGTTCTTCGATGGTCCTGAAAATCTAGTATGATTTTTTCTGGAATATTTGAAAAATAGTGGGACTGAGAGCTGGCCTCAGGGCCACACCAGTGGGCCACAAGCCCTGTCACCGCGGTCTACCCCCCTGGCCGCGACAAGCAAGCTTGTGGGGCCCACGGGGACCCCCTCCACTCATTCCAGCTCCCATTCTCTTCTTCTACCTCCAGAAAAAAATTGTTTCGCAGCTCAAACCCGTGTTCTTGCTCATTTGGTTGTGATTTTCGATCTCCTTGCTCAAAGCACCATTCTCCGAACCGTTTTGGGGAAATTACTCCTTGGTAAGTGACTCCTCCATTGGTCCAATTAGTTTTTACTCTAGTGCTTTATCCTTCGCGTATTCTTGCTACCTTGGTGACCCTGTTCTTGAGCTTGAAATGTTGATTTTAGCTGGTCCCAAGTAATTTTAGCGCGTGATACGGTCTCTAAGCACTAGTAGGAGTAGTTGCTACAAGGTGTGGTTGGTCTTTATTCACTTCTCTCTTGAACTTCAAAAATTTCAGCAAAAGGAAATTATGTTCAGGAGGAAGTTTTATGGTGGTTCCTCAAGTAAGAAGGGTCCCCCTCTTTCTATTCGGGAGCCCGATCCTTATCAACTAAGGGAGGCATCGGTACAACCATGTGAATGGCCTTCCGATGAGTTCATGATCGAAGCAGGCTTCAAGGATGAGTTTGAGACACTTTTCCGCAATGCCGGGTTAGACGAATTCCTCTCAGATAAATGTGAACAGTATGCTTTGCTCACTAACTCTTTCGTGCGTAGATTTAAATTTTCAGTTGGTCGTGACTCATCCATACTGTTTGATCTGTATGATAAATCCTACGCCATGGATTTGGAGGATTTCAATAGGATTTGCAAAATACCCGCTGGGGGTAATCTTAAAGATCCCGCTAAGTCTTTGGTTAGAGATTTTGTCTCTAGTATAACTTTTGGAGAAACTAGAGACATCAAGCAAGCTACCATAGGAAGCATTCATTTCCCTACCTTGCACTACTTTTCCCTCTTCATAGGTAGATGCATTAACGGCAAGGCTGAACATTGTCACCTATGCGCATCCGACCTTAGTATCCTTAAGAGCGCAGTGACGGGTGACAAAAGCTTCAACATGGGAGCTATTATAGCAAGGAGGCTGAATTAGAACGCTAATGAGGGGGATTTCTTTGGCGGCATCTATGCCACCCACATAGCAAATTTTCTTCGAGTACCCATCTGCGCAGGAGATCTCCCGCTCCATACAGCTTTCCTTGACCGTGTCGCTATGACACGCTACCAGTTCCTTGAGAGGGATGATGAATCCCTCCTATACCGATTGATATTTAACCGGCAGCGTGTTTTCCATATTACCCTTCCTGCTCCTGCTTTCTTTGACTTTTAGGTAATACGGAGATACTACATAACCATAGGAGAGGCAGAGGAGTATGAGAGGGAGGCGACGGCTGCTCGTCTCCATGAGGCAGTGATACGTCTCCGTCGTATCTATAATTTTTTAATGTTTCATGCCAATATTCTGCAACTTTCATATACTTTTGGCAACTTTTTATACTATTTTTGGGACTAACATATTGATCGAGTGCCCAGTGCTAGTTCCTGTTTGTTGCATGTTTTTTTGTTTCGCAGAATATCCATACCAAACGAAGTCCAAACGTAATAAAAACTTACGGGGATTTGTTTTGGAATATTTATGATTTTTGGGAAGAAGAATCAACGCGAGGCGATGCACGGAGGGCCCACAAGCCCTGTAGCCGCCACCAGGAGGTACGGTGGCGGCTGGCACGCTTGTGGCCACTCCTTATGGCGGTTGGATCCCTTCTATCGCCGCAAGAAAGATAATATCCGGCATAAAATCGTATTAAAATTTCAGCCCAATCAGAGTTACGGATCTCCGACAATTTCAGAAACGGTGAAACGCAGAATCTGGGAGCGCAGAAACAGAAGGACACACACAGAGAGATCCAATCTCAGAGGGGCTCTCGCCCCTCCGCCGCCATGGAGACCATGGAACAGAGGGGAAACCCTTCTCCCATCTAGGGAGGAGGTCAAGGAAGAAGAAGAAGAAGGAGGGGGCTCTCTCCCCCTCTCTCCCAGCGGCGCCGGAACGCCACCCGGGACATCATCGTGTGACGGCGATCTACACCAACCCCTCCGTCATCTTCACCAACATCTCCATCATATTCCCCCATCTATATTCAGCGGTTCACTCTCCCGCAACCTGTTGTACCCTCTACTTGAACATGGTGCTTTATGCTACATATTATTATCCAATGATGTGTTGCTATCCTATGATGTCTGAGTAGATTATCGTTGTCCTATCGGTGATTGATGAATTGCTATGATTGGCTTAATTTGCTTGTAGTTATGTTCTTGTCCTTTGGTGCGCATCATATGATCGCGCGCATGGATCACACCATAGGGTTAGTTGTATGTTGATAGGACTATGTATTGGCAGGCTAGAGTGACAGAAGCTTCAAACCTAGCATAGAAATCGATGCATATGGGATTCAAGGGGGACCAATATATCTTATTGCTATGGTTGGGTTTGACCTTAATGAATGTTAGTAGTTGCGGAAGCTTGCTAATAGTTCCTATCATAAGTGCCTATAATTCCAAGTAAGGGATGACATGCTAGTAGAGGCCTCTCCCACATGATACTTGCTATCGATCTATTAACGTAGTCAATTTCTTAGGGACAATTCCGCAACTCCTACCACCACTTTTCCACACTCGTTAGACACTCGTATTTGTTTCTTTTTCTAACCAGCCCCTAGTTTTATTTACGTGTTCTTTACTTTCTTGCAAGCCTATGCTATCCCTCCTTCAAAGTACTTCTAGTTTCGTACTTGTTCTAGGTAAAGCGAACGTAAAGTGTGCGTAGAGTTGTATCGGTGGTCGATAGAACTTGAGGGAATATTTGTCCTACCTTTAGCTCCTCGTTGGGTTCGACACTCTTACTTATCGAGAAAGGCTACAATTGATCCCCTATACTTGTGGGTTATCAAGACCTTTTTCTGGCGCCGTTGTCGGGGAGCAATAGCGTGGGTTGAATATCCTCGTGTGTGCTTGTTTCCTTTATCACTAAGTAGATTTATTTGTTGTTCTAAGTTTTTCTCTATCTTTATTTCTGGATATGGAACACAAAATACCAAAAAAATTAGGTGTACTTGCTACTCATGGAGATGGGGAACCTCCTAAAACCCTCGATGCTCGTTACGTGGAAAATATTATATACTTCTTTAATAATCCTGAGAAAGCCCCATTCAATTATATAATGGGATACACGTTGGATCAACGTGAATACTTTAGGGATTATCGCTTCACTCAAAAAGGGAAACTTTTATGGGATCAAATACATTTGTAGAAATGGTATGCTTGGGAACTATGCAAGAGACATGGTGTTCTTGTTGCTCTAGGATGAAGGCTCCACACCTTCCCTTTTCTTTTGAGTTTAATGATCATAGAACCTTGGCTTCTTATGCTAATGGTATATATGATTACTATGATGTGGATCAAATAGAAGAGTTTGTTGCTTTTATGGGTGCTTATGAAATTGAGGCTCTGTTTAAAAGGTATGATGATAATGATGATGCTCCTTACCGATCTGAAAATTTGGCTATGCTTTGTTATTGTTATACTAATTATGAATATAATGCCCATATTGAACGATTTAAGGAGAAATCCTATGCTGCCCAAGAAGAGATTATTATTTTGCAGGAAACTATGGAAGAAGAAAATGCTGAAATTATGAGCTCATTAGATGAAAAAGATGACGAGGAGAGCGAAGAACAAAAGGAGGAAGAACGGACTAGCTACCCATGTCCACCTTCTAATGAGAGTAACTCTTCTACTCATACATTATTTAATTTCCCTTCGTTCTTACCGAAGGATGAATGCTATGATCCCTTGGATTCGTTTGAAATATCCCTTTTTGATGAACTTGATGCTTGCTATGCTTGTGGCCATGATGCCAATATGAATGATGCTTATGAAGATGAGCTAGCTATAGTTCCTTATGTTACACATGATGATTTTGATTAATATAATATGCATGTGCTTGCTGCTCCTACTTGCAATTATTATGAGAGAGGAACTACATCTCCACCTCTCTATGTTTCCAATACGATAAAATTGCAAGAAACTGCTTATGCTATGTATTGGCCTTTACTTGATGTGCATGAATTTTCTTTTATGACATGCCAATGCATGGGAAGAGAGTTAGACTTCGTCATTGCATGATATATGTTACCTTGTTCTCACTACTAAATTTCAAATCATTGCTGATTAAAATTGGCTTTGATATAACTTGGGATCCGGGTGGATCCATTACTTGAGCACTTTATGCCTAGCTTAATGGCTTTAAAGAAAGCACTTCCTAGGAGACAACCCGGAAGTTTTAGAGAGTAATTTATTTCTGTTGAGTGCTTTTATTTAGTTTAAAAACAAAAAAAAATATAGAGGGGAACTTAAAACTTTTTCAAAAAGAGAAGTGATTGAAAGGTGATGCATTGTGGAAGTGAGGGTCGACCTTGAACACTTGTGTTCATGATCATGGAAACGATGTAGAATTTTTCATGGAAGTTTCTCACAAAAATAATTATCCCCTTGTACAATTACTTTGTATTTTAAAAATAATGTGCCAAGCAAAGCCTTTACGATTAGTTTGGGTGATAGTTGTTTGATCACGCTGAGAAAAGACAGAAACTTTCTGCTCACGAAATTAATTCTCATTTTTATTCTGGAAGACATTTTGAGTTAATTCTTTTTTCTGCTGATTGATATGCAAAGTTTCCAGACGTTCGTAATTTTTCAGATTTTTTGAGATATGAGAAGTATATGGAATATACAGATTGCTACAGACTGTTCTGTTTTGACAGATTCTGTTTTCTATGCATTGTTCTTTTATTTTGATGAATCTATGGGTAGTATAGGGGGGTATGAACCATGGTGAAGTTGGATTACAGTATATATAGTGCTACTATGAATTCATAATGAGTTCACAACAGTACTTGAAGTGGTGATTTATTTTATTATACTAACGGATCTCACGAAGTTTTATTGAGTTTTGTGTGATTGAAGTTTTCAAGTTTTGGGTGAGAGCACGATGGATGAAGGAATAAGGAGAGGAAAGATCCTAAGCTTGGGGATGCCCGAGGCACCCCAAGGTAATATTCAAGGAAGACTCAAGCGTCTAAGCTTGGGGATGCCCCGGAAGGCATCCCCTCTTTTGTCTACAATCTATCGGTAATTTTACTCGGAGCTATATTTTAATTCGTCACATGATATGTGCAAATGCTTGAGCGTCTTTTGTGTTTATTTTTCCTTTTTCTTTTATGCACCATGCTGGTATGAGATAGTCCTTGGTTGGCTTTATAGAATGCTTCATGTGCTTCACTTATATCATTTGAAGTTTGGATTGCCTGTTTCCCTACACATAGAAAATCGCCATTTGTAGAATGCCCTTTTGCTTCACTTATATTTGTCAGAGCGGGGCATATCTTTTGTAGAAAGAATTAAACTCTCATGCTTCACTTATACCTATTTAGAGAGTTAACAGGAGTTGGCTATTCACATGGTTAGTCATAAAATCCTACATAAAACTTGTAGATCACTCAATATGATATGTTTGATTCCTTGCAAAAGTTTTGCGACATGAATAAGTGATATTATAGTCATGCTAGTGAGTAATTGTGTATTTTTAGAAATACTTGTGTTAAGGTTTGTGATTCCCGTAGCATGTACGTATGGTGAAACGTTATGTGATGAAGTCGGAGCATGATTTATTTATTGATTGTCATCCTTTGTGTAGAGGTCGGGATCGCGCGATGGTTAACTCCTACCAACCTTTCCCCTAGGAGCATGCGTGTAGTACCTTGTTTCGATGACTAATAGACTTTTGCAATAAGTATGTGAGTTATTTATGACTAATGTTGAGTCCATGGATTATACACACTCTCACCCTTCCACCATTGCTAGCCTCTCTAGTACCGCGCAAACTTTCGCCGGTGCATTACACCCACCATATAGCCTCCCTCAAAACAGCCACCATACCTACCTATTATGGCATTTTCATAGCCATTTTGAGATATATTGCCATGCAACTACCACCGTTCCGTCTCATGACATGTGCCACCACTTCCATATTGACATTGCATGGTCGTAAGATAGCTAGCATGATGTTTTCATGGCTTGTCCATTTTTTATGTCATTGTTATGCTAGATCATTGTCACGGTACACTATCGAAGGCATTTCCTATAGAGTCATCATTGCTCTAAGTATTGAGTTGTAAGTGTGATGATCATTATTAATAGAGCATTGTCCCATGTGAGGAAATAAAAGAGGCCAGCGAAGCCCATTTACAAAAAAGAGGCCAAACATGCCCACCAAAATAAAATAAAATAAAAAAGAGGCCAAAGAGCCCACAAAAAATGAGAGAAAAGAGAGAAGGGACAATTGCTACTATCCTCTTTCCACACTTGTGCTTAATAGCACTATGATCTTGATGACAGAGAGTCTCCTATGTTGTCACTTCCATATACTAGTGGGAAATTTTCATTATATAACTTGGCTTGTATATTCCAATGATGGGCTTCCTCATAATTGCCCTAGGTCTTCGTGAGCAAGCAAGTTTGGTGCACACCCACTAGTTTCTTTTGTGAGCTTTCATACACTTATAATCTCTAGTGCATCCGTTGCGTGGCAATCCCTACTCACTCACATTGATATCTATTGATGGGCATCTCCATAACCCGTTGATGCGCCTAGTTGATGGGAGACTATCTCCTCTTTTTTTGTCTTCTCCACGACCACCATATTCTATTCCACCCATAGTGCTATGTCCATGGCTCACGCTCATGTATTGCGTGAAAGTTGAAAATGTTTGAGAACACTAAAGTACGAAACAATTGCTTGGCTAAAACCGGGGTTGTGCATGATTTAAATACGTTGTGTGGGGAAGATGGAGCATACCCAGACTATATGATTTTGTAGGGACAACTTTCTTTGGCCATGATATTTTGAGAAGACATGATTGCTTTGTTAGTATGCTTGAAATATTATTGTCTTTGTGTCAAATGATAGACTATTGCTTTGAATCACTCGTGTTTTAGTATTCATGCCATGATTAGATAATATGATCAAGATTATGCTAGGTAGCATTCCACATCAAAAATTATCTTTTTTTATCATTTACCTACTCGAGGACGAGCAGGAATTAAGCTTGGGGATGCTGATACGTCTCCGTCGTATCTATAATTTTTGATTGTTTCATGCCAATATTCTACAACTTTCATATACTTTTGGCAACTTTTTATACTATTCTTGGGACTAACATATTGATCCAGTGCCTAGTGTCAGTTTCTGTTTGTTGCATGTTTTTTTGTTTCGCAGAATATCCATAGCAAACGAAGTCCAAACGTAATAAAAACTTACAGGGATTTTTTTTTGGAATATTTATGATTTTTGGGAAGAAGAATCAACGCGAGGCGAAGCACGGAGGGCCCACAAGCCCTGTAGCCGCCACCAGGAGGTACGGTGGCGGCTGGCAGGCTTGTGGCCACTCCTTAAGGCGGTTGGAGCCCTTCTTTCGCTGCAAGAAATATAATATCCGGAAGAAAATTGTGTTAAAATTTCAGCCCAATCGGAGTTACGGATCTCCGGGAATTTAAGAAACGGTGAAACGCAGAATCTGGGAGCACAGAAAGAGCAGGACACAGAGAGAGAGAGAGATCCAATCTCGGAGGGGCTCTCGCCCCTCCGTCGCCATGGAGACCATGGACCAGACGGGAAACCCTTCTCCCATCTAGGGAGGAGGTCAAGGAAGAAAAAGAAGGAGGGGGGCTCTCTCCCCCTCTCTCCCGGCGGCGCCGGAACGCCGCCCGGGACATCATCGTGTGACGGTGATCTACACCAACACCTCTGTCATCTTCACCAACATCTCCATCACGTTCCCCCATCTATATTCAGCGCTTCACTCTCCCGCAATCTGTTGTACCCTCTACTTGAACATGGTGCTTTATGCTACATATTATTATCCAATGAGGTGTTGCTATCCTATGATGTCTGAGTAGATTATCGTTGTCCTATCGATGATTGATGAATTGCTATGATTGGTTTAATTTGCTTGTGGTTATGTTGCTGTCCTTTGGTGCCCATCATATGATCGCGCGCGTGGATCACACCATAGGGTTAGTTGTATGTTGATAGGACTATGTATTGGTAGGCTAGAGTGACAGAAGCTTCAAATCTAGCATAGAAATTGATGCATATGGGATTGAAGGGGGACCAATATATCTTATTGCTATGGTTGGGTTTTACCTTAATGAACGTTAGTAGTTGCGGAAGCTTGCTAATAGTTCCAATCATAAGTGCATAGAATTCCAAGTAAGGGATGACATGCTAGCAGAGGCCTCTCCCACATGATACTTGCTATCGATCTAGTAACGTAGTCAATTTCTTAGGGTCAATTCCGCAACTCCTACCACCACTTTTCCACACTCATTAGACACTCGTTTTTTTTCTTTTTCTAACCAGCCCCTAGTTTTATTTACGTGTTCTTTACTTTCTTGCAAGACTATCCTATCCCTCCTTCAAAGTACTTCTAGTTTCATACTTGTTCTAGGTAAAGCGAACGTAAAGTGTGCGTAGAGTTGTATCGGTGGTCGATAGAACTTGAGGAATATTTGTCCTACCTTTAGCTCCTCGTTGGGTTCGACGCTCTTACTTATCGAGAAAGGCTAAATTGATCCCCTATACTTGTGGGTTATCAGGCAGCTATTCACGCAGTGGCTGCAGCGCTCCCGTATAACCCCGATTATGATTTTGGGTTTCGCCAGGACCGTCCTTGGGAGTAGACCAAGCTAGGCCAAAAGCCTAAGCTTGGGGGTGTACGTGTTCTCACTGACTTTACATTCATTCTTATGCTTTCATCTTGTTAGCCGGTGTTTACACTTTGCCACTGTATTATCCATGCTAGTTTATTTTCGTTTTCTTGTTTTCTTGTTTTGTGTCCTTTTGAGAAAACCCAAAAAGATTTTCCTTTCTTCTTTTGCTTGTTGGGAGCTTTCCTATGTAAATATTTTTCTTTTTCTTTGGGTCAAGGTAGAAGATATTAGTTATAATGTTTAGTGGCTCTTGTATGCATACCTGTTTAGCTCTCAAAGAGGCATATTACTTTGTCTTCTCCTTTGTGTTTGCCTGCAGATTCAGCTTAGTCCAATGCACGAGCACTCTTATTATTGTTCACATCGTTCGATCGTGCAAGTGAAAGGCAATAATGATGATATATGATGAAGTGACTGAGACTAGAAAAGCTGGTATGAACTCGATCTATTTTGTTTTTGTAAATATGACTAGCTTGTCGTTCCAGATTCAGCTTTGTTGAGAGAGAACCATGTTTGCAATGACAACTTAGATATCATAGTTTCTGATGCCATGCTTAATTAGCTAGGAGCTTATAATGGTTTGTCTTGAATGCCAACATAGATTTTGAGATGACTATGATGTAGTATGATAGGATGGTATTCTCCTTTGAATGTTTCAAGTGGCTTGACTTGGCGCATGTTCATGCATGTAGTTGAAACAAAATCAACATAGCCTCTATGATGTTCGTGTTCATGGTGATTTATATCATGTTCATGCTTGCACTCCATGCTAGTCAAACTCATTGCATCTTGATGACTGTTGTCGCTCTCTAGTTGGTCGCTTCCCAGTCTTTTGCTAGCCTTCACTTGTACTAAGCGGAATACTGCTTGTGCATCCACTTCCATAAACCCAAAAGTTTTTCCATGAGAGTCCACCATACCTATCTATTTGCGGTATCTACCTGCCGTTCCAAGTAAATTTGCATGTGCCATTCTCTAAACCTTCAAGAAATAATTTGTTTTGCATGCCCGAACCGCTCATGTGGTGACAGGGGGCTCCTGGTATCTTCCATGTTAGGCGTGTTATCCTCGACATGTGTTTATTCACTGTCATTCACGAGAAAGGGGCCGGTAATTGGAATTCCCAGTTCCACGCTTAAATCGAAAACATAACTGTAAAACAAGACTCCCCCCGGATTGATGTTAGTATGGACGGTACCCGAGGATTCGGCTAGCCGTGGAGTGTGATTGATTGGTGGTGGGGGAGTTAAAACTTTACTTTTATGTTTGGGAACCGCCCTATAGCATCAGTAGCGTGGAAGATATTGAGAACTCTTGGTCATTGCGTTTACAATGAAAGCATGCCACCCAAAATTATTATCTCTGTTTTCAAAGCTTGAGCTTTGGCACCTCTGCAAATCAATGCTTCCCTCTGCGAAGGGTCTGTCTATTTATTTTCCTGTTGAGTCATCCTCTTCTTATATAACCACCAATTAGAGAGCACCTCTGTCATTTTATGCTTTGCTTTTGATTGATATAGAGTATGACTATGACTGGATCTTCGTTGCTATGAATTACAATGTTTAGTCACCCCTTGATCTTTGAAAGTGCTCTGCATTTATGTTTTGCGGTCTCAGAAAGAGCTAGCGAGATACCACCTATTCATATTGCTTCATGTTTGTTTTGATTGAATTGTTGGTATCTCAAACTCATTATTAATTGCTCGCTAGATGATTATGCCATTGATATTAGTTTACCGTGAGACCTATGTGTCATTTGCTCATGTGGTTAACTTGTGATCTTGCTGAAATTCTGGTTATGAGTTAGACATAGTTGCAACAACAAGATCAAACAGATTTTGTCAAAGTTTTTCTTTCTCTTTCAGTTTGTCAACTGAGTTGCTTGAGGACAAGCAAAGTTTAAAGCTTGGGGGAGTTTGATACGTCTCCATCGTATCTACTTTTCCAAACTCTTTTGCCCTTGTTTTGGACTCTAACTTGCATGATTTGAATGGAACTCACCCGGACTGACGTTGTTTTCAGCAGAATTGCCATGGTGTTGTTTTTGTGCAGAAATGAAAGTTCTCGGAACGTCCTGAAAATTTACGGAGAATATTTCTGGAAAATAGGAAAAATACCTGCGCAAAGATCCACCGGAGGGGACGGGCCAGTGGGCCACAAGCCCTGTTGCGGCCCCCCTGGCCGCGGCAACCAAGCTTGTGGGGCCCACGTGGCTCTGCCGCCCCCAAACTCAGCTCTATAAATTCCCTTTCGTCCCGAAAAAAATCAAGAGAGAATATTTCATCACGTTTGCGATACGGAGGCGCCGCCACATCCTGTTCTTCATCTGGAGGGCAGATCTGGAGTCCAATTTGGGCTCCAGAGAGGGGAAATCGTCGCCATCGTCATCATCAACCTTCTTCCCTCTCCAATTCCATGAAGCTCTTCATCGTTCGTGAGTAATCTATTCGTAGGCTCGTTGGGCGGTGATGCGTAGGATGAGATCTATCATGTAATCGAGTTAGTTTTGACGGGGATTGATCCCTAGTATCCACTATGTTCTGAGATTGGTGTTGCTACTACTTTGCCATGCTTAATGCTTGTCACTAGGGCCCGAGTGCCATGATTTCAGATCTGAAATTATTATGTTGTCACCAATATATGTGTGTTTTAGATCCGATCTTGCAAGTTGTAGTTACCTACTATGTGTTATTATCTGGCAACCCCGGAGTGACAATAACCGGAACCACTCCCGGTGATGACCATAGTTTGAGGAGTTCATGTGTTCACCAAGTGCTAATGCGTTGTTCCAGTTCTTTATTAAAAGGAGAACCTTAATACCCTGTAGTATCCTTTTGGACCCCGCTGCCACGGGAGGGATGGATAATAGATGTCATGCAAGTTCTTTTCCCTAAGCACGTATGACGACACACGGAATGCATGCCTACATCACATTGACGAACGGGAGCTAGCCACATATTTCTCCGTGTTATAACTGTTGCATGATGAATGTCATCCGACAAATCACCGATCCATTGCCTACGAGTTTGTCCCACTGCTGTTGTTACTTGTTTTGCTCTGCTGCTGTTACTACTGTCGCTGCTACTATTACTTGCTGCTACTGTTACATGTTTTGCTCTGCTGCTGTTACTACAGCTGCTGCTACTGTTACTTGCTGCTATTGTTACTTGTTTTGCTCTGCTGCTGCTGTCACTACTGTTGTTCCTTGCCACTGCTGTTACTTGCTACTGCTGCTACTTGCTACTTCTGTCACTACTGCTGTTCCTTGCCACTACTATTACTCATTACACTGCTGCTACCTGTTGCAATACTTTTTCTCACACCGTTGCCGGGAAATAATATTTCCCGTCCACGGGCAACTTCTCGCGCCATTGATACGACAGTTAGGAATAGTCTGCCTTGTCAACAGATCATTTTTGGCACCGTTGCTATCATACTACTTTGCTGCTGATACTTTTCTTGCAGACACTAATCTTTCAGGTGTGGTTGAATCTGACACATTCAACTGCTAATACTTGAGAATATTCTTTCACTTCCCGTCGAGCGAACCAACAAATTTGGGTTGAATACTCTACCCTCGAAAACTGCCGCGATCCCACGCGCTGGTGGGCCATTGCAAGACAATTATTAATTGTTGAGAAACTAGGACAAGCTCTTTTCTGGCTCCGTTTCCGTGGAGGCATCAAGTCAGGAATAGTTGCACATCAGCACTGCCTTCTGAGGCAATTGCTCTTTAGCCTTTGAAGCCTTTGGTTTCTTTGGCACAAACTTCACTTGAGGAATAGTTGTGCGAGAAGCTTCGGCACGAGAAGAGATGGCTGCAGTGGCAGCAGTAGATTCCCCATTGTATTTCTTCACTGCAGCTTCTGCTTTCTTCTGAAGTTTAGACAAGTGTTTGTCTTTCTCCTCGGGGTAATCCTCAACTATTTTGATGCTTGAGGGATGTACAACCTGATGATTACCTAGACGAGGCCTTTTGCAAGGTGGCTTGAGGGCGAATTTCTTTGCATACTTTGGAGTGACGAAGCGATATTCCTTCCTCTCCTTAGTCCACCTACGTTCTATCTTTTGAAGCCTAATTTTCCGCTTCGCCATAGGTTCTTTCTCATCTCGGTGCAGTAATCAAAGTATATATCCTCAGGGATATCAACGGCGGTGTTCTATTCAAGTTTCTTTCCACCCTTTTGCTTTCTGTCATCTTCCACTTTCTTCAACTGATGCTTTTGCTAAGGAATTTGCACTCTTGAAGATTCTGATGACACTGGCAAAGTTTCTTTGAGGAACGCTGCAAATGAGTTAAGTTGATGAGAACCTAGAGATTCATTAACTGACATTCTATACTTGTGAACAGAGTATAGGTGCGAGGAATTTGGAGAGGTCATATGCGTTCTTAGATTTGAAGAAATTGAAATTTTAAAAGTTGAGGAATTTGACCACTGGGTTGAGGAATTTGACTAGTGGGTTGAAGAATTTTACTACGCATTCTGATCTTTGGTTCCAGAGTTGTGCGGATTCAAAAATTTGCACAATTGAGAAATCGCATGAAGATATTTATTGGCTTAGCAAAATTCATCAAGTGTTTGAGGAATTGAGTGTGCGAAGCTGACAAACACTGAGGAAGAACACATTTCTCGAATCTAAGATGAAATAGTAGATGAAAAGGGGCAGTAAAATAAGATTTTAATTACTGTGTGAGACGAACACGAAGAACAGAGGCGGTAACAGTAAGAAGCTCTTCGGTTCGAGTCTTCTGCACCCTAACTTCGCGGCAGAAGACAGCTACGGCTGCGGCGGATGTAGATGTTCCGCTTTCGGCGTGAGTTCGGCGACGGAGTGGTCGAGGCAGTGAAGTTGTTCCTCACCGGCGACAAGAATGCTAACGATTGCACTAGGTTTATCCTTGGGCGGAGAGAAGGACGAGATATCAAAGAATTTTGACAGAGGGGGGTAAGGACCTATTTATAGCTCAGGTGAAAACCGTCCGACCAAAACTTTTGGACCGAATAGCCCTTGCCCATTCGTCTCCGCACGACATGTGTAGCCTGAGATTCAAGCGGTGGAGATTGTGCTTATCTGATCGTGGGAAGTGGGGTTCAGTTACTGTGTAACAATATAAAATTTATTTTTTAAGATTTGAAGATTTCGTTGCAAAATCCTCAGCTGACAAGGACATAGTGAAGATTTTGAACCAGTTTCAGGTAGAACGCATACGAAGAATTGAATAGACTGGGTGAGTATAGCATAGAGGGGAGTAAGGTCCGATCACATTCACTTAGATGCAGTATCAAATTGAAGAATTAGCTATAAGTGAGTGATGTTGAGGACTTTGAAATCACAGTATATATATATATATAGGCGAATGAAAATCATCACGTGTTTTGAAGATTTTGAAAAACTTGAGGATTTTGTGACAAAGCGTTAGCTTGATGAATTTAACTTTGAAGAAAAACAGCTTGAAGAATTTCAAAGTTCGGTGGTGGCGTGACCCACCGTATAAGAATGATGATTTCAGACGCCGCGTATAATTGTCGTAGGGCCCTGAGAACTAGATTCTTCATTAATTTCCTCACACTAAGAGTTTTATTCTTCATTGATTGAAGAAAATTGATTCTTCGTGTGTTGCACATCTATCTCATCAATTTTGCATAAGTGTTAGGATGTGTGCATGTTTTCATAAAACATTTGAAGACTCTAAGATATTTAGCTCACATCTCAACTTGCAAAACCTTTTCTCATCCAAGGGCTTAGTGAAGATATCTGCTAGTTGATCGTCAGTCTTCACATGGTCGATGATGATATTGCCCTTGAGGACATGGTCCCGAGGAAAATGATGACGAGTCTGGATGTGCTTAGTCTTCGAGTGTTGTACTGGGTTGTATGCAATCTTGATTGCACTCTCATTGTCAAAGTAGAGAGGAACATTCTTCATGTTGATGTCGTAGTCCTTGAGGGTTTGCTTCATCCATAGCAATTGAGCACAGCATGATCCAGCAGCAATGTACTCAGCTTCGACAGTGGAGAGAGAAACATAGTTCTGCTTCTTTGAGGACCAGCAGACTAATGATCTTCCGAGGAAATTACAAGTGCGAGAAGTTGACTTGCGATCCACACGGTCAACAGCATAGTCAGAATCAGAATATCCCACGAGATGAAGATTTGAGCCCTTGGGGTACCATAATCCTAGTGTTGGTGTGTGAGCTAAGTATCGAAGAATATGTTTCACAGCCTTATCGTGTGATTCCTTTGGTTTTGCTTGAAAACGAGCACACATGCAAACACTAAGCATTATATCTGGCCTAGATGGACATAAATACAGTAAAGAGCCAATCATTGAGCGATATACCAGCTGATCAAATTATTTACCATTTTCGTTAGTGCAGAGGTGACCGTTGGTAGCCATGGGAGTCTTGGCGCCTTTGCATTCATGCATCTCGAATTTCCTCAGAACATCCTTGAGGTATTTCTCCTGTGATATGAAGATGCCATTGCATTGTTGACGAATTTGAAGACCTAAGAAGAATTTCAGCTCCCCCATCATAGACATCTGATATTCTTCACTCATCATGTAAGCAAATTCATCACTGTAACGTTTGTCAGTACAACCAAATATGACGTCATCGACATATATTTGACACACAAGTAGTTCATTGTCATAGGATTTTGTGAAAAGAGTTGGATCGAGTGAACCAGGTTTGAAGCCTTTCTTCATGAGGAATTCCTTCAATGTATCATACCACGCCCGAGGGGCTTGCTTGAGGCCATAAAGTGCCTTTTTGAGTCTAAATACTTTTTTGGATTCTTTGGATCCTCAGAACCTCGGGGATGAGCAACATATACTTATTCCTCAAGCTTACCATTGAGGAATGCACTTTTCACATCCATTTGATATAAAGTAATGTTATGATGATTAGCATAAGCAAGTAGAATTCGAATAGCTTCAAGTCTAGCAACAGGTGAAGAAGTTTCATCAAAATCAATTCCTTCAACCTGTGTGTAGCCTTGGGCTACAAGTCGTGCCTTATTCCTCATCACTTGACCATTAACATCTTGCTTGTTTCGGAAAATCCACTTGGTGTCGATGATATTGTGCTTGCGAGGATCTCGTCGTTTGACGAGCTCCCACACGTCATTCAGCTTGAATTGAAGAAGTTCATCTTGCATGGCTTGAATCCACTCAGGCTCCATGAAAGCCTCAGCAACTTTTGAAGGTTTTGTGATAGACAAAAAAGAAGAATGCCCACAAAAGTTAACTAAGTGTGGAGCTTTTGAGAGAGTGAGAGAATCTGGCGCGTTGATGTCATCGAGGATTTTGTCAAGTTCTACTTCATTTGCAATCTTCAGATGAGCTGGTTGAGGATTTTGTCTAGGCTGAGGAATTTGTGCTGGAGCAATTTCCTCAGGAGTGTATTCTTGAATTTCATCAGTGCTAGGGATGATTTCTTCAGCAATTTCCTTAGTTGGAACAATGTCTTCAGTAGCTTTGAACTTAATTGCTTCCTCAGGAGATAGTTTATCTGGATCAGGAGGCAATTGCTCTCTTTGCGAGCCATTAGTTTAATCAAACCGCACATCTACAATTTCAACAACCTTGTTGTGACAGGTGTTGAAGACTCTGTAGGGGTGCGAGTCCTTTCCGTAACCAAGCATAAAACCCTCATGTGCTTTAGGTGCAAATTTTGAGCTATGTTGAGGATCTCTAATCCAGCATTTTGCACCGAAGACTTTGAAATAACTTACATTGGGTTTCTTGTCAGTGAGGAGTTCATATGAGGTTTTCTTGAGGAGTTTGTGAAGATATACCCTGTTGATGATATGGCAAGCAGTGTTGATCGCTTTAGTCCAGAAACGACGAGGAGTCTGATATTCTTCAAGCATGGTCCATGCCATTTCAACCAGAGTCCTATTCTTTCTTTCGACGACGCCATTCTGTTGAGGAGTATAAGGAGCAGACAATTCGTGAGTAATACCAAGTTCATCAAGATAAGCATCAAGACCAGTGTTTTTGAATTCTGTCCCATTATCACTCCTGATGTTTTTGATCTTGATGCCGAAGTTCGTCGAGGCCCTTGAGGAAAATCATTTGTAGACTTCCTGCACTTCAGTTTTATACAAAATGATATGCACCCAAGTATATCTGGAATAATCATCAACTATCACAAAGCCGTATAAAGATGTTGCATTTGTTACAGTGGCATAATGAGTAGGTCCAAATAGATCCATGTGAAGCAATTCAAATGGATGAGTAGTAGTCATGATAGTCTTCGAGGGGTGTTTGGATCTGGTCATTTTTTCAAACTCACAAGCACCACAAAGGTGGTCCTTGAGGAATTAGACTGATTCGATGCCAATGACATGCTTCTTCTTTGCCAACGTGTGCAAGTTCCTCATGCCTACATGACCAAGTCTTTGATGCCATAGCCATCCTTCTTAGGTTTTTGCTAGTAAGCATGTGGCTGGTTGAGGACTTGTAGAAAGATCAACAATGTACAAATCTCCTCGTCTAACACCTTCGAAGACTTTGGATCTGTCAGATTCCATGATGACTACACATCTATATTTTCCAAAGATAACAACCATATCAAGACCACAAAGCATTGAGACTGACATGAGGTTAAACCTAAGGGATTCGACAAGCATCACTTTGTCCATGTGCCTGTCCTTGGAAATAGCCACTTTGCCAAGTCCCAATACCTTGCTTTTACCTTTGTCAGCATAAGTGATTTGCTTCAGTGGTGATGGAGTCAGTGGCATATTCATCAGCAATCTTTTGTCACCAGTCATGTGGTGTGTGCAGCCACTATCAAGAACCCACTCAGTACTCTTGGGTTTGTCATCCTGCAGATGAATTAGTACAACTTACCATCTCATATGCTTCACACTTGAAGAATATGATATCAATTTGATCAGATAGGAATTTCATCATAAACAATAAATTTTAGGACGTGTGAAATGTTATCATTTCATCAGTGTTTAGCTTGCGTCCAATCAAGCATTTTCCTTAGGTCTCCATCAATTCTTCAGATGATGATTTTCATCTGGAGACCTGACCTGCACAAGTGATTAGTTCAATTTCTTCACCACCCACATCTGAAGGGGTGGCAAATAGTTCATCATCTTGCGAGCACCATATGAGAAAGGGGCATTGAAGCTAATGCACTTCTCTTCACAGTAGGGGGATAGAGTACTCAAATGAATAGGCAGAGAAGTTCTTTGAGGATTTATGAACATAATGATTTGAGGAGTAATGCTCATATTCATATCCCTTGTAATTTCCCTGTATATCTAAAGCATTAGCATGAGTACGAGCATAATTTTGACCAGTTGAGGATTTTGATCCTCTTGAAGACTTTGGTACACCTAAGGAATTTGATCTCGGGTTCTGGTTCTTCCTGGTGGTGTCATGAGGACATTCACCTGAACATTTTCCAAGCAACTTTTGGGGACCCAGATTTTCCTCAGGGGTGGTCCATTCCTGCAGTTAGTTCCAACATATCGAGCAAATACTTCACCAGATTGAGTTTTGAATAGTTTATAGTTGGAGTCAGATGACTCTTCTGAGGAATAGGATAATTCACATGCAAAGCTTGTTAGACTGGATGGATCAACAGGAGGTCCTTTAGCAGCAACCCATGAGGTTTTGGGATGCTGCTCAGGTTTCCGATATGATCCATCAGCATTCAACTTCCTCTCAAAGGCAATTCCTTCTTTCCTCGGGTTCCTTTTCAATGTCTGTTTTTTGAGCACATCGCAAAGGGTTTGATGCCCTTTGAGACTTTTGTACATGCCTGTCACATACAATTCCTTCAGCCCTGCATTTTCGTGAGTAACATTTGTGGTTTCCTCAAGTGAGGAATTTGATACCACATGAGCAGTTGAAGAATTTGTAGCAATAGAAGGATTTGATGATTCTGGTGAAGAATTGGCAGTTTCACGTTCGATGCATTTGAGACATGGTGGAATGAATTCAACCTAAGCGACACTGATCTGTTGAGCAAGTAATGAATCGTTTTCCATTCGAAGATCGTCATGAGACATCCTCGGCTTCTCAAGATCAAGTTTCCTTTGAAGAAATTCATAAGAAAGTTTATCATGATCTGCCAACAGTGTGCCATGACGTTCTTGAAGATTATCAAATCTGGATTGAAGACTTTTCATATATTTAGTGAGGATTTGGGTAAGATTCATTTCATCACTCAACAGGTCATCGCTTCTGTCTAGCAATTTTGGAAGCTTTTCAAGGGCAGTTTGTTGGTTAGTTGCAATATTGGCAAGTTTATTGTAACTGGGTTTCTTATAATCATCAGGTTCACAGTCACTAGAGTCAAAGGAGGAAGTGTCATTCGGTACCTTTGAACCTTTTTCCATGAAGCAATAGGTTGGAGCGAAGTCATCAGTGTAGATGGCGTTGTCGTCTTCTTCAAGGTTGAAGATTGACTTGCTGACGAATGTGGTAGTCAGTCTAAGACTTGCCACACCAGACTCTGAGTCTTCTTTAGATCCTTCCTCTTCATCACATTCCTCATATTCTTCCTCAGAATCCATTTCCTTGTCAATGAGTGCCCGAGCCTTTCTGAAACTAGTCTTCTTGTGCGATGAGGACTTTGAGGATGAGGATTTTGAAGATTTCTTCTTTTTCTTCGAGTCATCAAAACTTTCATCCACTACAAGAAATATGATCGATAATGACCCACCATTTTGGTCAAAGAATCGTCATTGGTATCATGTTACGACCTTTTTTTGACCAAATTCAGAGGGTCAACAGTTGGCCGTCAAGAACGAACAACCATGACCTTTTCAGTATTTTGGTCAAGTATTCTTTGACCAAAAAACATAGGTCATAAAATCTTTGACCAATATTTTTGGTCATTACATGTGTACCTGAAACACATAGAAGCTGACATGGCATCAGCCACGTGGCTAAGCTGATGATGTGGCGGATCACCAATGACTGAAAAATAAGGTCACAATTTTACTAGCCCAATCCAAATCAGACAACTAAATGGGCCAAGCCCAACAATTCAGATCAATATTTGATATTTCAGCCCATTACTATTTTTATCTAGGACCAGGCCTTATTTTTGCACAGTTTTCATACACTAGGCATCGTAGATAATTCCGACAAAAAAACATTATGTTAAATAGTCCCGGTCATTTAAGCAATAAGCATCATTGCAGAAACTTTACAAACATGCACCACATAAAATAGTTCGGCCTTCAACTCCACTACAAATCGAGTTACAATGAAGCTTCATCCAGTTACAACTCCAGCCCTAGAACCTAGTAACTATTACTAAAATGAGCACATAAAGAGAATGAAAGGTGCAATGAAGCTTCATCTCAGTCAAACATGTTACAATGACTAACAGTTAACTGGTCCTACATTACATTGTGAAATGAGCACAATATGTGATTTGACTTGTAACTATATTCATGTGTGTATACTAAGTGTGGGTGATACAATTGAAGCCCCAGCTGCCATATCTTCTTTATTGCTCCGGAGGAACGAAGGAACATGTGTAGCAGTCTCCATTATATTCCCAGCCCAAGCCGATAAATTTCCATCTAAAATTCATGTGCACGCATTCAAAATCAAAAGATACAGTATAATGTAGGTATCAGTTAGAAAGTTACTTCATGAATGCAAACACCTTTTGGGTGACTCATCAGCACTCCAATCTATAGAAAATAATAGCTTGCACTAAATTAAGATTAGCTGGCCTCTATATGTAGTAAGGAATAAACTTATGAGCCATTGTGGCCAACTAAATTTACATCAGCTCCATAGCAGTTTTGAGTTATCACTCTCTCTAGCAAATGGAACAATTAACAGGACATAATCTTAAAACTTATATGGATTTCACCATTTGAACTACATATATTAAGTTGTACTGTTCTGGACTCGTGAGCCAAAGGGACCGATCAACTCAACTAGACACCACACCAAACTTGCATTGTTACCCCTATATGGTTTCCTGCAGTTCTTTCACATGACATAATTGTCAACATTCTGTTGTTTAAATGACCCAGTAGCTATCTATATGCAGAGCTCTAATTTCTTCTTCTACAATCTTTTTAACCTAGCATTCTATAAAGGACTTGATATTAAAATTAAAATATTAGCCAAAGAACAGTTTTGTGTTTCTCCCCTTGCCACTCTTGTATCATATAAAGCCTGAACTTCTTGAAGTATTATGTTTGATTGTCACGTTTATACGAGAAAACAACTAAAACAGGTAGTGATACAACTTTGATCACGGCTAAAAAAAGTGTAAAACATCTAAACTTAACTTAGAAATGATTAGGGAAGCATGAAAATACTGAATACCTTTGAACTGAAGGAACCATTTTCTTTGGGGACGCCCTGGAATATGCTTTATGTATCCTGCACATTTCATAGGCAAAGAGTTCAGCAAACACAGGGAAAAATATATAACTACTTCAAGAAAATGTCTAGCCATCTCCTGGTAGTTTTGCAAAGGCGCAAAACCAAAGCAGTGACATGATCAATCAAGCAAGCAAATGCAAGCAGTGGACTAAGGTTACATACAGATAGGACGTGGATACTGGCTAAACAAACACTTGTCTTAACCCCTGAAGCTATAATTTAACTAATGGAACGGCGTTAGTAAGCATCTGGATTTTGTAGTTTAGGTGGCTCCATATATTCAGTATTTCACAGACTGCATTTCAATAACGCACCTACTAAGCTGAACTTTTTTTAAAATGTCTACGGCTGGCGACTGCCCGCCTGAACGATTCCATTAAATTGCTTACACGATCAATAGTTTCTTTACAGGGTATTTTACACAGAGAGGGGTAACCCTATCGGAAAAACGCACAAAAAAATAAGCTACAGCAATGTGGAGAAGTTTTTGACCCAGGCCTGGAGAATTGATGATGCATATGATGGCAGGCCCTAGTTCAATATCATGCAGAGCCACTCAGCCACATGCTGCTCTGAAATTGAGCAAGTTGGTGTAACTCAAAAGAAATATATAACAATAAGCACTTGACTTTGTATAAATGAATTGGTACAGAACTTACACATCAAGGAAAATTCTTTTTATCCACTTTTTACTTTAAGCAATATAACGCTCTACAGTTAGCTCAAGTAACATGAAGTTTGAACAAAAAAATACCGAGTTAAGCAACCAAAATAAACTATTTGTCAGCACAAATAAAATATGGAAATCAAGCAAAAGAAAAGGACTATTAAGCTTGATGTATTAACATTGAAATCTAGTATATGTTACTGCATCACATGTTAGAAAAGCTACATAATAATCCATCATTCATTCTGAACCACATGCAAGATTTAGGATATAACAAGAATTGAACTAGTAGAACTCTTATCCTTCTTGGATTATTTGGACTGCTACTAGTAGAACTACATATACAATGAACTAGTACCACACTTTGGTATCCCTGGTAGATACTACATCTGTCAATTCTCCGCCTCCTAACAATGGGCAAGTAGACACAACTATGCACTTACATAATAAACAGACAACAGTCCATATGTACTTGCATCATCATGTATAGAGAAAAAAAATCAAAGTCATGTCTGCAGCAGTAGAGAGCCATAATTCTACCAGGAGACAACACAAGACTTTTTTTCAGAGGGGTAAAAAGCATACAAGTAGTCGCGCTAGCAGATGAGATCGGGATGGAACCACGGAAGGCAAAACGGGTGCGTACACATGAGTTTTACTTCTATCTCCAGATAGACTCTGAAGACCTAAAAACCTTACAGGTAACTAACACTAGCAGCAAACTTAAGCTTGCACTCAACACACTGACGGAAAATAGCTAGCAGCAAACCTAAGCTTGCTTGTACTCAACACCGTGAGATGTACTAGTAGAATGCACTGAACACGTCATCAAAAGACTAAACTTTCCCCACACTCAATCGCCGGGCGGCCAGAGTTCCAGCCAGCAGCGCAACACAATGCAGATCCAAACAACAACCGCAAAACGCGCGCGGGGCGGGGCGGTAGGGGATTGGATCGGACGGCGTGGGTGCAGAGCTGGATGGGGCGCATGGCAGCGTCGAGCACGGAGAGGCGGCTGTCGAAGGAGTCGAGGATGGATACTCCGGCGTCGGTGGCTGCCTGGCTCCTCCCCATCGACTCCCGCAGCAGCGCCGCCTCCTACACCAGGCCCTCCATCCCCTCGCCCATCGTCGCTCCTTCTCCTAGAGAGCTTGGGTCGGAGAGGCGGGACGGATCTGGGGGACGGAACGGGATGGGATCCTCGGCAGCCTTCCCGAGCAGCTCCCCCATGGTGTAGGGGCGCAACCATCCGCGCTCGTCCCCACGCCCTTCGGAGGGTCCGTTCTCATCGGGACATCTTCAACCGCCGAGGCTTCGATCTCATCGGAACCTCTTCAACTACGCGGACTCCTCCATGTCCAGCATCCAGAGGGGAGAGAGAGGGGTTGCAGGAGAGGAGAGATGGATGTGTTGGGCGGGGTGGGAGGGAAGTGATGGGAGATAGGAGGCCAGGCATGCGAAGGAGGTGGTGGGCTGGTGGCGGTGGCGAGGAGAAGGGGACGAGGGAGGAAGAGTGCGATGGGGGGAAGGGATCTGAGCTAGGGTTTGGGTTGCGGGTGGGGGATCTGAGATAGACGGATGGATGGATGTGGGATGGAGAGATGGATGGATGGATAGATGGGCGACATGTCATCAATCCATGAGAAGAGTTGTGATTGGTTCGGAAAATCAATGATTTAAAATAATTTTCAGGTACTAAAAATAGAGGAAGTTTGTGAAATATCTATCAAAAATATTTACCAAAAAGGCACCACACAAATTTTCACTAGAGTTAGACCACATTTTATGGATGAGGACCAATTTGTATGCATTTCCGATCTTTCTAGTTATTTTTAATCATTTTCTGAGTGGCAAAAATGGTTTTTTTTGTAAAGAACTTATCAATTATTTGTTGCAAAATTGGACTCCATCAATTTTCTCAAATACTAGTACATATTTAATATATAATTAATCAAATGGTTGGGTGTCAAAAGCTTTTATCCACCTCTCATGAAAAACAAAAAAATCTGCCGATTCAGTTGGAAGCGGGTCAAATTTGAACTGCATGTGTCTCATAATTTGCTATTTATTTTTTTCAAAAATCATTTATAGGTACAAAAGTATCTGTTTGATCAGAGATCCAACAAAATTTTGGCAAGATTCAACCCCTAGCTATGAACGATCATGCCCGCCGTTTCGACCGCATTTTGAAACGGGCATAGCAAATTCAAAACAAAATAACAATGATTTGGGAAGGAAAGACTGCCCAAAAATATCGAGGGCAATCAAGAAAATATAAATTTTGACCTGTCAACGTACTTATACTTTGTGGCCTTGTCAACACCTATACAAGACACGTAGGCGAAATTGTCAAGTTGTCTGCCTAGTCACTTCTATTTAAGCCTTTGACCTTCTTAATTTTGTCATGAAGGACCTACAATGCGGGCGCAAATAGACCTACACATGCCAGTGACCATTTTGTGCAATAGGATTATGACCTTCTTGATAGAGATGGTCAAAATTTTATAGGGTTTGGACCCTCTTAGACACTTCATGACCTTTTTGTAAATTTTAGTCACAGATCTATGACCAATTCAACTGCCGTCATTATTTTTTGTCATAAACGAGCTTATTTCTTGTAGTGATCCTTGTATTTCTTCTTCTTTGATTCCCTCACCCATCAAGGACAATCAGCAATATAGTGACCTGATTTCTTGCATTTGTGGCAGGTTCTTTTCTTGTAGTCCTCAGATGAAGATTCTGAGTTCCTCATATCTCTTCTTGAAGATTTACCAAACTGGCCACGTCTTGTAAACTTCTGGAATTTCCTCATGAGAATTGCAAGCTCCTATCCAAGATCTTCAGGATCACCAATGCTGCAATCCGAGTCTTCTTCTCCAGATGAGGAAATTGCTTTGGCCTTCAGTGCACGAGGTCTAGAATAGCTTGGTCCATACAGATCTCTTTTTTCATCCTGTTGGAATTCATGGGTATTGAGTCTTTCGAGGATCAAGCATCTTATAGTCTGATCTTTCTTGAATCATCAGAACCAAAGTATCAAATGATGAATCGAAAGATCTTAGCAGCTTCTTCACAACTTGATGGTCAGTAATGTATCGAGCTCCCAGTGCTTGTAGTTCATTTGAGATGTCAGTGAGGCAATCAAAGGTATCTTGGCAGCTTTCATTGTCAAGCCTCTTGAATCGATTGAAGTGATTGCGAAGAACATCAACACGAGAGTCACACTAAGTTGATATTCCTTCATTGACTTTGGACAACCTTTCCCAGATTTGTTTTGTTGAGCCCAAAGCACTCACTCTGCCATACTTACCTTTGCTCAGATGGCCACAGATGATATTCTTCGCTTGAGAATCAAGTTGCTTGAATTTCTTCACATCAGCGACAGAGACAGTAGCAGCAATGGAGGGAACACCATGTTCCACAATATACCAGAGATCATTGTCAATTGCTTGTAGATGCATCTGCATCTTGATCTTCCAGTAGGGTAAGTCCTTTCCTTCGAAAGTAGGACATCCTGCAGTAACCTTGATCATGCCTGCAGTCGACATAACTAAAACTCCAGGTGGTTAAACCAAAATCACACAGAACAAGGGAGTACCTTGCTCTGATACCCATTGAAAGTGCGTTGTATCGACTACAGGGGGGTGAATAGGAGATTTTTAGAATTTCATCGCTGAGGAAATTCCTTTTCAGGAAATTCCTCACTGATGACTAACTTGCAGCGGAAACAGCAAAGGATCAGGAGTGCAAAGTATTACTACAGCAGTTTTCTCAATGAGGATTATGAAAAACAGTTTGCACAGTACGCAGGCACAGAGTAAGCAGGTGAGGATTAACTAGTGTGAAGAATTTGAGGTTGAGGAAATTCAGAGAAAGTCTCCAGCAAATTCTTCAAACAGAGACAATGAAAATCTTCAACATACAATATTGAGGAATTGAAAGAGTTGAAGAAATAGAACCCGTATCACAGTGAAGACAGTTGTTGATGACCCAGTTCCAACTATTGTGACAGTCGTGTGTCTGGTTTGGAGCAGCTTGGTATTGAAAACAAAAGACACACAGTCCCGGGACACATAGTCCCTACCATATTCTCCTTGAGCTAAGGACACACAGTCCTCGCCCAACACTCGTGGTAAGTCTTCAGGGAAGACTTCCAAACCCTCAAAAACTCAGTCACCCGGCGATACACAATTGACTGCTGGATTGCTCTAGACCATGATGCCTAACCATCTGGAGGATGCACAGTCCTCAAAGGTAAAAGGCTTCAGTTCCACACCGGAACAAATTCTTCAGTGATGCTTAATCACTTGGTTTTTGGTTTGTGGTTTGGTGTTTGGGGTATTTCCTCACTAATGATTTACTCTCGAAGACTCTGAGGAATTTGGGTTGCTCTAAATGACAAGTGTCAGTTTCTCGTGGAGCAGCCAACCAGCTAATGGTTGTGGGGGCGGCTATTTATAGCCCGGGAGTATCCCGACATGATTTGACATAAATGCCCTTAAATATTATGACCGTTGGTGTGGATAAGATCGGTGATGTGGCGCGAATTGCGGCAACGGTCGGGACCCTCAACTGTGAGAGTCCTCATGTCTCTCATATTCCTCACTTGAGGGTTTTGTAGGATTAGCCTTTGGTTGAGCATCATGAGGAAATTCATTCCGTAGTGTTACCTCGACCCCCTTTAATAGTACGGTGTTCCTATGGCTCAAGAGTGAAGAAAATGAAACACAAAGAATAAATCTTCACGCTTCAAAGTCTTCGGATTGTTTTCTTCAGGACACACCGAATTCATCATCTTCAATATCTTCATGAGGAATATCTATTTCATCGCAATTTCTTCAAGATCAAAGTCTTCAGCAGAAGATCAATTTCTTCAGCTGAAGATATACATTTTTAGGGGTCGATATTCATCGTATAATTCAAACTCCTCAGCGACTTATAGATCATGTGTACACTCATGAACACATTACATACTTAACCTATAAGTCTTCAAACCACCAAAATCACGAAGGGCACTAGATGCACTTACAAAATTGCAGATGGTAAGAGATATTTACTAGAATGTATTTTCGGCGGAAAGAGGTTTGCATTGCTTACTCGAGTGTGGAATTCTCCAGGCGTGTTTGTGGATCTCTCGAAGAGTGCGGCTCATGCTTCAAAGCATAATGCATCCCACGTGGGTGAAGCCAAGAATGGTTGTTCTGGGCGCAGTTCCAAGGCCCCGAGCAACCCCTTCTTTTCTTTGATCAGCTGAAACAACTGATGGATCTACACAAGATGGCTGAGCCGACAATGAAGGATCTCTGCATCAGGCTATGGTCGACAGAGCTGCTTACCAATAGCTATTTTGTCCTTGTGTAGAAGTTGATTGCTGCTGCGCCCCAGATTGACATCGTGAAGCGCTTTATCTACATCAAGGGAGCTCAGATGGCCTTTGCAAGAAGCATGATGCATTGGACAAAAGTGGAACCCACCAAGATGGCCACCGCACCTCCACCGCATTGAAAAGAACATAGGCGCCCTGAGCTATACTTCTCCACTGCAATGGAAGGTGCTCGGGCTATCGGGGCTCAGTGCCCCAAAGATGTAATCTTTGAATGAAAACACTATCGTGTAAGAGTGTTTTGATTTTTATACGATACAATGCTATTTGTTTTGGCATGTTATACCATGTATTATCTTTTTTTTAATTTTAACTCTCTCTGGTCGTTTGAAACCTAAAAGTTTCTAGTAATCGGCTTCAGCTCCCTAGCAGATGCTATCAGGTGTGTTTTCGTCTTCCGTATTGTTACCCTTAGCCAATGTCTCAGCGCCCTAGGGCGGTAGTGCGGGAGGAAACAAGGCAATCATACTATGTGGCTTTAAGTCTTTCACTGAATTATAGGAGCTTGACTACGGGGGCCAATTGGATCCCCCTTGCAAATCATGATGTTCGGCTATACTGCGGTGTGAAAAACCATTATCACTTGGTTTGTATGAGTCCATACCTTCTGCATAACGTGATGAACCCCCACGACTCTTAATTTAGCATTTGTCCTCGGATCACAGACCAGTTCTCTCTTACTATGATAGTCAGTTTTTGGCTTTCTCCGCCGAGGTACTTAACTAGACTACTTGGAAGTACAATCGCATCGGTTCTCCCTTTACCCTTTTATCTGAACAAGCGGAACATAAAGGGGTAAGCACAGGACGCGGGCAACCCAACTATTGACCCAAGACATAATTCGTAATCGATGCATATAACGCAAATCAATGACTCTGCACACATGTAATACCAAATAGTATCAGAATGATTCTAAAGGCGACATTATAGCCAAGCCCCCGGTCAATTTAAGAAGTAGCATCTAACATGTGTATAAAATTAGGCTTTGTGTTGGTGTTTGAGGAACATTCGGAAATGAAGGAGAAAGAAAAAAGATGTGGTAAGGCTAATGAACCATAAAGAGGGTTCCTTATTTCTGATTAACTCCTATCCGTACAATATGAATTGCATCAATCAACTCTTTATACATAAGAAAAAGAAGAAATTTATAGAGCAAAGGTCTACACATGGTTTTTTATAGCTGGCTTGATGTACCTTATGACGCCCTGCTGCATGTTTGCACCTTCACTCTTCGGAAAGTATTCCTTGAAAGGGGGGAACGTCGGCGAGCGGTCCTTTAACAAAGGTGATCTTGAGAAGCCGCCGAGGTGTGAGTAGCTTGACACAAAGTTGGTCCTTTACGGTACCTACATGTGTCCGAGGACGTTCATGGCCAGAGTTTGGTTTAGCCGAACACCTGGTCTCGTGTAATCAGTCCCCATAACTAACCATGGTATCTTAAGCGCAAAATTGTGCCTTCGAGGCACGTACTTTGCTGGTGGCAAGGTGCTGCTGTGGGGAGCGTATCCTTATTTAGTTTGATCATGTGAGTGGTCTGAGAACTGTGGCGGAGAGCGAGCTCGTTTGTGCTCCTTAAAGGTTTGATGTGACTTTAGAGTCGTATTTCTGGTGTGTACTTCGGTTGCGAGAGTTGTAGTATGTTCCTTTGTTCAAAGGGATCGCTCAGTGTTACCATTGACGGTAATGACACCCTTAGGTCCTAGCATCTTCAACTTTAGGTATGCATAATGAGGGACGACATTAAAGTGAGCGAATGTTGTACGACCGAGGAGTGCATGATACTCGCTGTGGAAAGGACCAATGCCAAAGAGCAAGTCTTCACTGCGGAAGTTATTGGGAGAACCGAACACTACTTCCAGAGTTATGATGCCCGAACAAAGAGCCTGTGCACTAGGGATTTTTCCTTTGAAGGTGGTGTTGTTGGGTTTGATGCTTGAAGGATCAATACCCATCTTTCTCACTCAGTGTGCAGAAGTTAGATTGATACTGATGCCTCCGTCCATGAGGACTCGAGTGAGATGATACCCATCAACAATGGGGTCGATCACCAAGGCCACCGAACCTCCATGTTGAATACTGGTTGGGTGATTCGTGCGGTCGTAAGTGATCGGACATGTCGACCATGGGTTGTACTTCAGAGCTACTCGCTATATGGCATATACGTCCTGAAGTGCATGTTTCCTCTCCTTTTTTGGTATGTGTGTGACATAGATCATGTTCACATTTTTCACCTCAGGAGGAAATTGCCTTTGGCCCCATTGTTTGGAAAACGAGGTTCTTCATCGTCCTTGCTGCATGGACTCTTGCCCTAGTCCTCGGCTATATTTTTGCTTGCGTGTTTGATTACCAAACAGTTATGGTTGGTGTGAGTAGCGGGCTTGTTTTGGGTGCCGTGGATCTGGCAGGGCCTATCAAGTATTTTGTCCAGCGTGTTCGGCCCATCTCGATTTCCTTTAGAAGGTTTCTTCCTCGGTCCAGGCCTGGAGTTGCTGAATCCGGCATTAACTGTCGTGTCATCGGTTTCCCCGCCGTTATGTTGATGCTTATTCTTGTTGCATCATGGCTTTCCATTTCCACCCTGCACTATAGAAGTGTCGGGGTTTGTAGGAGGATTGTTCTGATGGGCTAGCCAAGTATCCTCGTCCGCATAGAATTGGGTCAGTAGTGAGGTAAGGGCTGCCAGTGTCCCGGGCCTCTCATGTTCGAGCGTCCGGGCTAACCATTCGTCTCGTATATTGTTTCCGAAAGAAGTTAATGCCTCAGCATCCGTACAATCAATAATTTCATTTTTCTTAGCGAGAAATCGATTCCAGAATTGTCGGGATGACTCATCGGCTTGTTGGATTATGTGGCTCAAGTCATCACACCCAGGCGGTCGGACATAAGTACCTTGAAAGTTGTCTCAAAAAGCATCTTCGAGCTCTTGCCAACTCCTAGTGGAGTTTCCGGAGGCTGTTCAACCAATGCCTCGCTCGCCCTTTGAGCTTTAATGGTAAGTACTTCATGCCCGAGGTCTTCATGAGCAAGCAAGTTGGATGCACACCCACATAGTTTCATTTGAGATTTCATACACTTATAGCTCTTAGTGCATCCGTTGCATGGCAATGCCTACTCCTCACATTGATATCTATTGATGGGCATATCCATAACCCTTGATACGCCTAGTTGATGTGAGAATTTCTTCTTCACTTTTACTCCTTTGAAACCTACCAACATACTCTATTCCACCTACAAGTTATGTCCATGGTTCACGCTCATGTATTGAGTGAGGTATAAAATGCCGAAGCGCGTTAAAAAGTATGATCCAATTGCTTGGTTTGACACCGGGGTGCTTATGATATATACTTTATGCTAGGAAGACCAAGCATGATAGGCTATATGATTTTGTAGGGATAGCGTTCTTTAGCATTGCTATTTTCAAAGGACATGATTATTTGCTAGTAAACCTGAGTATGGATGTCTTTTTGTTAAATGATAGACTATTGCCATGAATCACTTGTATCTTAATATTCATGCAATGATTAGACATTTGTTCAAGATTATGTCCCGTAGAATTCCACACAAAAAATATATTTTTATCATTTACCTACTCGAGAACACGCATGAATTAAGCTTGGGGATGCTGATATGTCTCTTTTGTATCTATAATTTTTGATTGTTTCATGGCAGTATTATAGTACTTTCATATACTTTTGATAACATTTTATATTATTTTTGGGACTAACTTACTTATCCAGTGCCCAATGTCAGTTCCTATTTTTTCTGTTTTTTGTTTCATAGAAATTCCATATCAAACGAAGTCCAAAGGACATAAAAACTCACGGAGATTTTTCTAGGAATATATGTGAATTTTGGGAAGAAGAATCAACGCAACACGGTGCCTGAGGGAGGCACAAGCTAACAAGACGTGACCCGTGGGGTGGCTGCACCCTAATAGCTTGTGTATCCCCCTTAAGTCGGTTGGGGACCTACTTTCGCTGTAAGACAGATAATTTTCTGATAAAAATCCAGTCAAAATTTCAGCCCGGTCGGAGTTACGGATGTCCACATATTTAAGAAAGAGTGAATGGTCGGAAAACAGGAGTGAAAACTGGAGAGAAACACATAGAGAGAGATTCAATCCTGGAGGTGTCTTGCCCTCCGGGAGCCATGATGGCCATGGACCAGAGGAGTAACTCTCCTCCCATCTAGGGGGGAGGAAGATGAAGAAGGAGGGGGGGCTCTCTCCCCCTCTCTTCGGGTGGCGCCGGAGCGCCGCCGGGGCAACCATCATGACAGTGATCTATACCAACAACTTCGTCTCCGTCACCACCAACTCTCTCCTCCTGTAAGCATAGGTGTACCACCTCTTTCCCCAGATGTAATCTATACTTATACATGGTGCTTAATGCTACATATTATTACCCAATGATGTGTGGCTGCCCTATGATCTTTGAGTAGATATTTTTTGTCCTATGTGGTAATTATGGTATGGTGCCTTTACGTGCAGCGCACACATGAGGATTCCTGCTGGAGGGTGTTGCAATAGGTTCATGATTAGCTTATAGTGGGTGGCTAGAGTGGAAAAAGCTTACACCCGAGTAAGGGGATTGTTGCGTATGGGAGTAGAGAGGACTTGATGTTTAATGCCATGGTTGGGTTTTACCTTAATGATCTTTAGTAGTTGCAGATGCTTGCTAGAGTACTTGGATCATACGTGCATATGATCCAAGTACGGAAAGTATATTAGTGTATGCCTCTCCCCCATTGCATATGAAAAGTATCTATCATGTTATATTCAATTGCCTATGGAAAATCTTTCTCTTGCGTTACACAAAAAAGCTTTCTACCAAACAACTAACTTAACTAATCTTTTTCTAAACAACTCCTAACTTTTATTTACTTGTTCTTTATTACCTTGCAAAACCATCTATTACACCTACTAAGTAGTTCTAGTTTCCTTTACGCAAAGTAGTTTCATACTTGTTCTAGGTAAAGTAAGCGTTAGCTTTAGCGGAGTTGTATCGGTGATCGATAATATTAATTCTAGCTTTAGATCCTGATTGGGTCCAACACTCTTACTTATCGAAAAGGCTACAAACGATCCCCTACACTTGTGGGTTATCACATACCATGAGATCACTTGATCCCACATGGTACATCTTCTATGCTTTGTGTGTTGATCAACTTAAATCCACGGATATCTTGAAGGTAAACATGAATGTTCACACAATCTTCTTTTTCAAGACATGCTTGCAATAAGCTCAACTCTCACATAACCAATCTTGGGATAAATCCTTGAATACCACCTTGGTCATCACAAAAACTCCTTGAAACCAACAAATGGACTTCAAGAAGTGCGTACGGAAAAATCCTTCGAATATAACTAAAGGCAACCATTAATCCATAGACAATGTCGTCAATTACCAAAACCACACATGTGGGCACCATGCTCTTTCACCTAGCCACCTTTACTTTTCATCCACGAGAATAATACAAATGTCCATACATCTCGTAAACGCCATTAGTCCACTAATAATTTGTCTACACCAAAATCCACTTAGGGGCTAAGATGTGTTTTCAATCTAGATACAAGCTCACATGGTGATACCCATAGTAGGCATGTATGGGGCATCCATATTCACACCCTAATGTGGAGTCCACTATTTCACCCATCTATGACAGTGTGTATAGATATTTGGGTAGGCTTTATTGTGGTAGTTGAAGTCCGCACACATGGACCATTTGTCGTTTGGCTTCGGAACCAACGCTGGGTTTTCTAGCTAGTCAGGGAGCTTGATGTTCCAGACCATTGTAGCCACCTTCGGGGTATATATACTAGTAGAAAAAGGCCCATTTGTCCCGGTTCCAGAGGCCCATTAGCCCCGGTTCTAGAACCGGGACTAAAGGGTTGGGACTAAAGCCCAAAACCTTTAGTCCCGGTTCGCTTACCAGCCGGGACAGTAGGGTCTCCACATGGCCGTTGCGGGGAGCCCAGGCAGAAGGACCTTTAGTCCCGGTTGGCCGCACCAACCGGGACCAAAGGGCATCCATGCGCCAGCATCTAGCAGGAGCTGGGGGTTTTTTTTTTGAAGGGGGGGGGGGGGTTGGGGGTTTTGGAGGGTTAATTTAGGGGTTTCATATTGAGTTAGCTAGCTAATAGAGAGAAGTGTCCTCTCTTTCTCCGTGCTTGGTCGAGCTAGCTACTATACATTAGAGAGAACTTGACGCTAGCTAATAAGAAAATGAAGGAAACCATTAATTACACAAGATCGTCATGTTGAACATATATAGAGATAAGTGACATCTCTTTCTCCGTGCTTGGTCGAACAACAAGTTTTCCAATATCTATCCGACGCTACTACATATATACAATATAACATCTTCTAAAATCCCTAACATCATATACCTAAGATCCAATCACAAATACACATGGTATTCTCCGTCTTTAGGTATGACGTGCTCAAGAAAGAATCTCGCCAATTCCTCTTGAATTGCTCGTATGCGCTCATATGGTAGGAGTTCATCCCGCATGTGCCAGATCTAATTTAAAGAAGGGGGTCAATACATGCATATATATGAATAAAACTCAACACAATTGATGGTAATATATAAAATAAAATCATGAATATTATTTACGTACTTGAAATTGTTTGTCAAAGAAGCCCCGCTCAGAGGTCGAGTGGCGAATTAACTCGCATACGTAGTATGCACATAAAACAGTCCCTTCTTCCTGGTACAAGCACTTTACGAGAATAGCGTTCAATCAAACTGATAAGCAAGCATGGTAATGATATATTGATGAAAATTTGAATCAATTAGAGATGCGCGGAACTAGCTAGTACTACTTACTCCGGGGGTGTGTAAATCGCAACTCTTTGTTTAGATCGGGAACCTTTTTGGTGAACTTCTTCCAAACGCTGCCGCGCGAAGAAAATGATTACTTGGTATCAGGAAATTAACGAAAGTTGCATGCCCATATGGTCCCGGTATTGATTGAACTTACTTGTTGAGCATTGCAGGCATGTCCGCATAACCCTCGGGATCTTTACGTCTCGAGTCTAAGACAGTTACTAATGCCCCGTCAATATTAATGGATAGCATAATAAAGTGGAAAATATGCACGCACATATAACTCATCAATTACATTACTTAACCTCGAGTAAGCGAAACCGAGTACGCAGAGAAGACAACAACACCGACTTGAAGTTGTAAGGAAACAATATTTCCTTTTTGTTTTGATGTATAAGTAACGACTTTAGCAAGTTCTCCTCGGTATCTTTGGTTGAGTGTCATACCGTCCATTCATTTACGACATCTATGCTAATGAACCCAACGTCGATGATTCCTGCTTTTTTGCATTCGACGATCTTCAATCTTCATAATATAGTGAGGATAATTATATATACATGCAATGAACGAGCTGAGCTAGAGACATAACTATAGAAGTAATACTTACAGACAGTAGGAAGTCATGAGTTGTTTGTCGAGGGACAGTTGATTGTATAACTGAAATAACTCCACAAATTCAATAGGCATCACGGGAAGTCCAATGAATTTGTGCTCTCATTTCACTGCCATATACATAGTGTCTTTCTGAGACTCCGTGCAGTTTTTCATGTACCACTCATGCAATTTGTGCATCATCGTTGTTAGAGGAGGATGATCATGTTAGACGAGAGACTTCCCGTGCACGTATTTATATTGTTCTTTTGTTACCTCAGCCTTTTCAAAAATTACATCATCCCCCAACTAATCACCAGGATTTGTACCAGCCACCATCCACAAAGGATTAGCGATGATATCGCTAGACACCTTGAGCGGGGGGCACGATTGCTTCTCCTGTTCTCCGAGCTGGGGAATTGTTTTCCCACTTCTTCATTCTGCTAACCTTGCTTCAGTGGAAGTACTTCCCGACCACCGCGCTGCTGCATATGTCTTCTTAACAATGCAGTCATAGTTGGAATCTAGCGGAGGCGGCGGTGGTCGCTTCAGGGCATTAATAGTGTACGTCACTTTCACAGGATCTAGCTTCTCCTTTGGAGGTGGAGTTTCCTTTACAAAATGTTCCATCAATTGGGCATGACATATGTCCTCATTTTCCTATGCGGTCCTCTCATATGGTAACTATTCTAGAGGCTTGAGAGGTGGACCGTAGCTCCCTCCTCAGCTTGCACTGCTAGCCACCAGAGCGGCAACGTTGTTGTTGACGAGGCGGAGGAGGAGGCAGACTACTTTAACGCGTCGGAGGAGCCGGAGGGGCGGCGTCTGTGTTCCGCCATTGCCGACGAGGCGACTACAAGAAATCTTTTAATCCATGACTGATTTCGGGTGACGTTTTGCTTAACCGTCATGGAAACCGTCGCAGATTAGGAAGATGCAAACTAGATCCAAAATGGTAAGCTATATTACGATGGACAGTGAGGTATCGTCATGAAAACCGTCATGGATCAACCACGTGGGCCTAGTCGAGCCTAGCTTTTTCCTGTTTATACAATATTGGACCGTCACGGATGACTCTTATTGATGTGTCATGTGTGTGGCCCACCTGTTAGTCAGATGTATTCAACAATATGAAAAAACATAGACGAAAACTAACAGAGCACGCATGCGAGAAAGAAAATTTTAAGTCGCCTACGCGAGAGTCAAAATTTTCAAGACTGCCCTTTTAACCCTAATTCCCCTTCCCTTCTCCCATATCCTCCCATATGAACCATCAGCCATCGCCACTCTACCTATCCTCCTCTCGTTGCTGCAGATCGGTACTGGCGGCGGCGGCGCTGAACCACACCATGTCAGGCGCCTCCTCATCTATAGTGCACCGGGCGCCTCCTCATCTATACTGCACGGGGCGCCTCCTCATCTATCCTGCACTGGGCATCTCCCCATCTTCCCCACGCTGGACGCTCCCTGTCTACCCCAAGCCATGCCCATCCCCTTTCAAATCCCGCCCTCATGACATGGCGGGCCAGTGCTACCCTTCGAATTGAGGTGGAAGGGGTGGGGCGCTACTGACTGCTGGATTTCATAGTCTCCGAGGTCGCCAACGACGGGCACAGATCCAGCTCTATCCGGCGGCAGGCACGGATCCAAATCCATCTAGCGGCGATCCAACATGAGTGAGGAGTCACCCAATCCACACGCTTCTCCTGATCTATTTGTTTGTAGGTATTGTGTTATTACATACTTTATTATTTGGGTTGGGGGATCTACAGGTCATTCTGGTGGGGATGGTCAGCGGCAAGGAGGAGTGGAACACAGTTGTTTCCTTCACACTCGATGACAGCACCTGTTGCATTGATTTTGTCAGATGGTGAGTGCAGCTCGACAAATGACCTACTTGTGCTTTCTAGATGTATTTTAGGGGTACACTTTTATACTTTTGTCTGGATTCCATTGCTAGATGTTGGTTGTGGGATTTGTACAATGTCGCAACTCCAATCTTCACTAGATGGAAATGTTATTGGCTGTTAGTATGGTTGTCTAAGAAATCCCGTAATGGGAATTAAACCAATAGATTCCTAACCGTATCTAACTAATTCAGTAATTATATTCCAAGTTGATCCAGCTCCAACCCTGTCCTCACACTCTTGCCTCCCAGCAGATTAATTAATCACAGTAATATCTTGCACTGCACATCCGTCCATGGCTGACCTATGAGAAGAGGCTGATTAGATTGATCCCTTCATTTGTTTGGCACTATTTTTTGTCGTTTGCTGTCACTAGGATAGTGGGTTATTCCTCCCTTAATCTTCTCTTTTTATGAGTCTAACATTCTCAATGTACAAATGTGCTTCCCCAAATTTTAAAAAATCTTGATGGTTAACACTTTAACTTGAGAAGATATTTTCATAAGCAAGTTTAGTTTCTTCATGTGCTGGGTTCTATTAGCTTATTCTGAATCTAAAAATGACATGACAAACCACTCAAATGGTGTCTCTGTGTGTGTACCGTGTAACAAGTTCATTTAATTGATTAGCATACATCTCACATGCACGGACTCGAGGCAGTGCAACCAACCTCTGGCCTCTGCGTCTTCCTCCTCGACGGCGGCGTGAAACATCACTAGGTTCCACTACCCCCGGCCAATAACACGCACAGTCCGAAGTGTTGTTCCGGCACCAACTGCGTCATCTGAGATAAGCTAATTCTATCTCTTCTTTAAAATGAGATAACATGCTTCTCTGATCTAGTTGTAGTAATTTGTACAGTGCCTTAGCTGGTTGTAAGGGAGGAATCTTCACATCATGGCTAAAACTTGGGTAAAACTATGGGCATACAAAATACATATTTGTTTTTGTTGCCTTATAAACATGGTTGTGAACGAACTGAATATTGGCAAACAACTGTATATCAATTCTCACTTACTCTGTTGTTTCTGAAAGTGAAAGGGACAAAGGATAGCGCACAGAGCAGAGAACACATGGGTTATGTTGAAATTTTTGGTCGAAGTTACAGTACATTAGCTGTCATAAATATATCACAACTAGCATGCCTAGATCATGACAACATTGATGAAGATATTCTTGATAACTACTCCCTCCGTCCCATAATATAGGATGTTTTTTTGACACTAACGGAGGGAGTAACTAATAAGATATGATTATTCGTTTCATAAATGTTTACAAAAGAAGCATGATCATTTCAAGCTCCATTTTCCTGAAGGAAACTGACAAACTATATCATATTTTCTATTAATATTTTCCATGCCATTTGGAGTTCGCTTGGCAAGCAAGTATTGTTTACTATTTATCAGCTGTGCAGCCTAAACATTGAGTTTCATGTCGTTGCTCATCGACCTGGTTGGCGTAAACTTCAAATGTTCATGTGTCAACAAGTTTAAACATCACGACTAGGATAGTTTGTTAGTGATTCTATTTTGTTGGTGGGTACGGTGGGATTTATAAACTTTTGCGTAAATGTGTTATTGAGTTTTCTTAACGATGAGTGCACCAGTCACCATTTTTACAGTCTCTTTCTGCTTCAAGGAGACTCTGTTCTGTATATGCATCTAATCAAATGTTTTCCAAGTTGCTTAAGCCATGAAATAAATTAAATGTGTAGTTCTTGCGCAAGTTGATCCAGGTTTTCTACGCATGCTCAAGCCTTGTTTACAAATATAATGTTATATTTCATTATTGCTTCATGTAATTAATATTACTCCCTCCGTTCCTTTGGGAGCTGTTTGTTATGAAGTGTAATTCTTTGTGCTTTGGATTCTTTGCAGGTTTGGCAGTTAGTTTGTGTTACTATCGACCGAGGCTTTTTAACAGGAATTACTTGGAATTACTTGGGTCTGGAAAGCTTCCTGGAAGTGATGGTGTAGTGTTGGAGATTAAAATCATGTAGTACGGCAGTTCCAATGATGTTATGTTACTTGATTTTTATTAAATGTTTATGCTTATAGCACCTTGTAAATATGCTTGTGTTGTTTTGATACTAATTTTGCTTTTTGAAATCAAACCAGATTTTTGCAAATTTGTATTTTCTTGTTAAATGAATATAATTACATGTCTTGTTGTAAATTATGATGCATTGAGAAGATAATCTGGGGTGAAAAGAAGGGCTAATTGGTTGGACTGGAATGAAATTATTGGGGCAAAACCTAATTGGGTTGGATACTACATGGGCCATGTTGGCCTCCACGTCAGATCCACGTAGATGCCATCTTAGCTCCACATTACATCCATGTCATGTAAATCGGTGACGGATTGTTCCGTCATATCCTATTTTGGGCCAGGCGGGCCTGGGGAAAATCCATGACGGTCAAGAATCATCAAGGAAGGTGCTATATCAAATTATGACGCGATATACGTGATGGATTTCAAATCTGTCATGCATGGGCATGCATGACAGTTTTTGGATGATCCACGACGGACAGGTACCGTCATGGATTAACAGATTTCTTGTAGAAGGAGGAGGCGGACTGCTGTGATGCGTCGGAGTAGGCGAAGGAGGAGGCAGAGTGCCCTCATGCGTCGGAGGAGCCGGAGAAGGAGGCGGAGTGCCCTGATCACTCGCCGGAGGAGGAGGCGAAGTGCCCTGATCACTCACCGGAGGAGGAGGCGGAGTGCCCTGACTCGCTGGAGGAGGAGGAGGAGGCGGAGGCATGCAGTTTGGAAGCTTGATGTACTCCTTTTGTCATAGACACGTACTCCTCATAGCACGAACCAGCTGATTCTCCCCTTCACCTGTAGGGTGGTCAAGCTCGACCTCCTCAAATCCCTCCATTACTTGATCCACCATCACAACAGCATAGCCATGTGGAATCAGAAGGCAGTGAAAAGTTCCGTTGGGTTAAGGAGGTGCAACAGAGCCGACGGCTGCCTTGAAAGTGAGGTTTCGACATTTCGTCATAAGCTCGCAATGTTGAGCCTCCGTGATAGTATCCACGGGGTAGCTAGGAGCCGTGAAGTCAGGCTGAACGGGCTCCGTGGAGGCGACGCTGCTTCTCCGCTGAGATGGCGGGGTACCTTCTGGGGTAGCTTCGTGTCGCTGAGATGGTTGGCCGACAGCTCGCTGGCTCTCAAGTTCCTCTAGCTTTTGTAGTCTTGCGTGGACCTTCTGCATGTCGCTCAGCTCCTCTTTCCTCTTTCTCTCCTGGCTTCTGTAACAGCTTGCGTCGAGAAACCCAACCTTCCACGAAACGGATCCTGGTGTGCCTCGTGTTCGTCAAGGGTGCTCAGCATTCCCTAGGGCCTCAGTCAACTCGTCCTTCTCTTTGTCGGGAATGAACGTCCCTTCATGCACTGCGGCGATATACTTCTGAAGCTTCTTGATGGGTATTGCAAGTTGCTCGTCCGTCCAACAGAACTTCCCTGTTTCAGGATCCAAAGTTCCCCCAACCCCGAAGAACCAAGTCCTTGAACGGTCTGGCCAGTTCAATGTCTGTGGTTCGACCCCTTCAGCAATCAGGTCATTCTCAGCTTTGTCCCACAACAGTCGGGCTTTGAGGTAGCACCTGACCCTGTGTGATGGTAATACTGCTTCTTTGCAGCATTGTTCTTGTTTGTCTCTAACATTTTCTTACTCTTGTCTGATATCTTGTAGGACACAAATGCGGGCCAGTGATCTCTTATCTTCTCAAATAGTCCAATGAATTCTGGAGTCTTCCCTTTGTCGACAAAATTTGATTTCAACTCCTCCTTCCACCTCCTGAATAGATATGCCATCTTCTTAAGAGAACACACCTTGACCAGTGGCTCTATAACTGGCTTATTCGGATCCTCCTCTGGCGCTAGGGTGAAATTTTCCTTCAGCGCGGTCCAAAGATCATATTTCTATCTATCGGTGACATAATCACCCTCAGGGACGTCGTCGCCCTTAGGCTTATTCCATTGGTTGATGCTGATCGGGATGTTGTCCCTAACAATAGCTCCACACTGAGCAGAAAATATGTCCTTGGTCCACTTGGGTTGAATCGGTAGGCCATCGTCCGCGAGTGCTATGATCGTGAACCTTTCATCCTTGCGCAACCTTCTCTTCGGGCCTCGTCTCGTTACCGAAGTTTGGCTCGATCCGGAGGGCTATAAAAGAAGAAAGAAGAGTTAATATATGTACATACCAAAACAATTAATGCATCAATTAGCTAGTCAGCACATGCTTAATTAATATATATATATAGCTTGTCAGACTTTGCAACAGCTCCCTCCTCACTTCGGTCACCTGAGCCGTCATCCTGGTCTCCTTTTTCCTCCGGCATTTGGTGACCGGAGCCATCATGATCATGTCCTTCCTCCTCCATTGTTTGATCACCCAAGCCGTCATCCTCTCGTTCTAGACCATTGACATCACGTCTGGCGAGGATTATCTCCCCCAACAACTGTTCTTTTTCCAAGTCTCTTTGATCCATAGTTTCTGCAAATATTTCAACTCCCTGTATGAATAACTAAATTACAAGATATAGCTTGCGAGGGCTTTCAAGGGAAGGGAAGCAAGAAATAAAATGTGTAATCATAAATAAACTAGGTCATTTTCAGCAGCAAGATCATCATGTATATATAATATCACTAATACATCGAATAAAAATCAATGCATCATCGAATAATCCACTTAAAATTATCAAATATATAATCTCGAATACATCACTAATACATCGCTCGAATACACTAATAAATCAACCAACAAAGAGCTATCGTTGTACTAAGGCGCGGGCGGTGGACACCCAAAGAGCAGGAACCATCACCGGATCATAGCTCGGGTGAGATCCCTGAAGAACCTGCCAGGTATTGGGGACCACAGAAAACTTACTACCATCAAAGTAACAGTACAAGAAAATAATAACAGAATCTCAGACTTACTGAAATCACAGATTTCACTAGCAGTTTATAACCTGAAGCATTTTGACAGCAACAAAATAGTATGCTATAGCCAACCTTAAGGCCTGAAATTTAACAGGGTGATAGAGATCCCAAATGCTACAAATCACCATTTCATAGCTTGGGCTATACAGAAAACTTACTAGTATCAAAGTAACAGGACAAGAAAATAATAACAGAATCTCAGACTCAGTGAAATCACAGTGTTTCACTAGCAGTTTATAACCTGAAGCATTTTGACAGCAATAAAATCGTATGCTACAACCAACCTTAAGGCATGAAATTTAACTGGGTGATAGAGGATCCCAAATGCTACAAATCACCAATTCATAGATTGGGCTAAATCCCCACAGAAAACTTACTAACATCAAAGTAACATGACAAGAAAATAATAACGGAATCTTAGACTTAGTGAAATCACAGATTTTCACTAACAGTTTATAACCTGAAGCATTTTCACAACAACAAAATAATATGCTATAGCCAACCTTAAGGCATGAAATTTTATAGGGTGATAGAGGATCCCAAATGCTACAAATCACCAGTTCATAGATTGGGCTAAATTCCCACAGAAAACTTACTAGCATCAAAGTAACAGGACAAGAAAATAACAACAGAATCTCGGACTTGGTGAAAATCACAGATTTTCACTGGCAGTTTATAACCTGAAGCATCTTGACAACAACGATATAGTATTCTACAGTGAATCTTAAGGCATAAAATTTAACATGGTGATAGAGGATCCTAAATGCTACAAATAACCAGTTCATAGCTTGGGCTAAATCCCCACAGAAAACTTACTAGCATCAAAGTAACAGGACAAGAAAATAATAACAAGAAAGTAACAGGGGCGAGGGAGAGGGGGAGATGGGGGAGCTCATAGTGGGCGATGGGGTGATGGTGAGGCGAGGCGACGGGGCAACGGGGTAACGGCGAGGCGAGGCAAAGGCGTCGACCCCGAGGCGACGCAACGGCGTGGGCGTCGACGGCGAGGCGAGGCGACGGTGTGGTCGTCGACGGTGAGGGTGTTGACGGCGAGGCAAGGCGACGGTGAGCTCGAGCAGCCTGGAGGCGTCAATGTGTTCGGCGTCGTGAGGGGGAACTGAAATCTGAAATCTGAAAAAAAAATCCTTATATAGACAAAGCATTGGGCCCGGTTGGTGGCGTCAACCGGGACTAAAGCCCCCCCCCCCCCCCCGTTAGTCCCGGTTGGATCCACTGTGTAACGACTAAGATGCGGTCCTTTCCGATTTAGGGAACGAGGTCCTGAATTGGAAAGAAGCGCATCTAAGCGTTTCGCAAGCACCGTAACATAGCACATACATAATAATAGAAGAATGACAATAAGGGATTCAACTGCCATCTCATAAATATATCAGAGTTACATCACGCATCCAAACAAGGTAGTTCCGCTACGGACTAGCAAACATGAGAAATGACTATGCTACCATGCATGCTTGCCATGATCACAACCATGCCTCAGTCTTCTGGATAGTTCACGTACAGGCGGTCGTTATCCTCATCGTACTGCCACGCCAGCTGTGTGCTGTCGGGATCACCTGTCTCGGGGGTACCTGAACCTGTTGGTGATGTGAAGGAATCTGTGAGCCACGGGGACTCGACAATCTATGACCTCGGTGCCAGAACTAGTCAAGTTATTAGGTAAGGAAGGTGGAGTATTTAGGTTGCAGCATCCTAAGCATATATGGTGGCTAACTCATGTAAAACAAGTATGAAGGTGGTCTGTACTAGCGGTCGTTGATTAACTGATCACTAAGTGATCCTAAACACTTACTAACGTCAATCATAACCCCACCGTGTTCCCGATCGAAGAGAGGTCTTCGAAGGGGACAGTCATGGCTACGCACACAGTTGGCAATTTTATTAGAGTTATGTTTAAATTATCTATAACCGTATGTTAACAAATATTCCAAGTTGCCACATAACCGCGGGCACGGCTTTCCGAAAGATTAAACCCTACAAGGGTGCTCCAACTAGTCCATCAGAAACGGTCACAGGCCACAAAGTAATCCTCTATCACGAATCTCATGATCTCTTCGGATTCCTTAGAGGAAAACCTCAACTCTGGGGAGAACCAAAGCTTCACTGGGATTCCTATACGCAAGATATATCGCTAAGGTAAGACAAGACTAGCAGGACCTCCCGACGTGTCGACGACCCTGATAAGAGCTGTGTATCTCAGTCTCAGGACACGCCGGATGAGCACAACGTACGGTGGCCTGATAGACATTTCCCGAGTTGCCCCGGGTTGGCCCCGCACACGATTCTAGTTTGGTCCAACACTCATGAGGAGCACTGGCCCGGGTTGTTGATTAAAGATCCTCGGGGTGATCATTCCCTATGCATATTATTATTAAGTGATTAGCAAATTAACACCAATGTTGGGTCCTGCCGGACAACTCTTAACACTACGCGATTTATCAAGGGGGTCCCCATAACAACGTCGAACGTGTTAGGAGCGATCATTATGGAATCAAACACCGGTAGCCGGTAACTATGGCGGAAATAACGGAACAAAACACCCGGCAAAAGGCTAGGCCTTCCATTATTTACCAAGTTTATAGGTGCATTAATTAAATAACAGATTTAACATAATGATATCAAACTCATGTTATCACATGAGATAAAGCACGTGCAACTAGCAACGCTAACATTAGTAGTTGAGCAAAGCCTACTTAGCCAATCAAGATTTGCTTGGAAGGGATAAGTTTTTGGGTTACATGGCAATATCAGGAGGCAATTATTTCAGTGGTAGGCAGCGAGCATATGACGAAGAAACGTAATCTAGCATAACAAGTCTAGAGATGGAATCAAGGTCATATCATCTTGCCTGTTATGTCCTCAGCTTGGAACTGCTCTTGTTCGTCCTGCCCGTACTCTCCCGGATCCACCTACTCATTCTCCAATCCCGGTGCTTCCCAACATAAAAATAGCATCCAATGAACAACAGCACCTCAAGATGCAACAAGCACATGATGCATGAGATGAAAATGAACATGCATCTCTATTCTACTCACTTGCACATGCATGAGAAGGAAATACAAGTTCCTGGACAGAACTGCACCCTAAGCCACCTTGACATGCATGAGAATGACATGAACAGATGCGTCACGGGAAAACGATGCAAAAACATATAAAGAATGTAACGATCGGAGCTATGGATCAACGGGAAACAACGAAACAAGAAACGAAGTCCTACGTAACAAGATCATCACAACACACTCCAATGGCATACTTCTGGTATTCCCAGGTTGCCAAGACATAAAACAAACCAACATGGATGGGGTGGTTCAAGGAATATCACCACACCATCATCTATGCACTCACAATCATCAAAACCTTAAAACTACACAATCTGTCATAAACAGCATCATAGCAGTTTGAGAGCTACATGCAAAGCACCTAGAGCCACCCAAATATGCCAAATAGGATATGTGGCACAAGCTGTCCAAGAGTAATACAAGAACAAAACAAAACGATAATGCAAAGGAGTTTCACACAGAAAGTTACACAGCTGCTAACTTGGCCAAAAATATCAGTTTTCACGGACTTAGTGAAAGTTCCAGATTCTCACTAGCTGTTTATGCTCTGAAGCATTTTGACAGGACCCAAAACAATATCTACGGGACTCCAAATGGAATGAAAATTTACAGAGATCTAGACAAACACAAAAGCTACAACTTCCCAGTTGATAGCAAAGGCTGAATCTCAACACATGGACCTCTACAAGCACAACAAGAGGAGAAGAAAATATAAACAGATTCTCAGACTTGGTGAAAATCACAGATTTTCACTAAACTGGAATTTCAGCCACGTGCCTACTTTGACTAGGCACAACTTGCACATATGAGTTCCTAAGCATGAAACAAAAGCAACATGTGGTATAGGGGTTCACCCTCTACTGCCACAACAAAGAATCAACCTCTTGGGCTCACCACATCTCATGGAACCAAGCTCTAAACATAGAACAAATCTTAAATATGTCATTCCCAGAAAGTGTTCCAAAGGCAAAACTGACTTCACCAATGGATTCCTGGGATGATTCTACCCCAAAAACATATATAATACATGGGCACTTGCATAGAATAAATGGGCACAAGACTAGAAGAGAAAACCTACATGGAATCACATATAGTGAATAGTGCAACATCACATGTGCTATTCACTAGAACTATACCTACACAAGCATATGCACACTCACACAAGTCCAATGGTGCACATGAGGGGTGGACCTCATGTTCATGTGCTTTTAGCACATCACCATTCCCACACACATACCACAAGCACAAGCATCACAATTCACCTACACATGCTAAAAGAATACCCCTCTAACTACACGCACATCAAGCCTCACTACCCTACACATACACGCACATGTTCTTGTCATGGCACATCATGTCATGGCATGGGTGAGACACACACACATAAGCACACACGCACTCACATGCATCATCACAAGGTATGTGGGAAGGAAACCCACACACACATGCACCTCACTCTTGCACCATTAGTTCATGAGCTCAAATCTCATCATGCACATAAGTTTCACACACACACCACATATGCATAATCACTTGGTGCAAAACACCCACAAGATGCACACACACACATGATACTTACACACACATACACCACACTACCAACACATGCTTTCACTACTTGCTAGCAAAATATAATAGCTACAAGCTACTGTTGAGAGCTAAAAAAATATTACCACAAGGTGTCAAGTCTACCTCATGCAAGTATGCAGCAAACAAAGCAAAACAGGAAATAAATACAACAAAAAAATGAAAGACAGGGGGGTCGAACCCCAGACCCCCTGTATCTCCATCAACCCATTCACCACTCTGCTACTCCACCTACACTTGACAGAGAAGGGAAGCCAGGAAGGATATGGTGCTACTGCAGCTATTGCAAACAAAAGGAAAATAAAAAGGGGGTGGCAACCCTGGGACTCGAACCCAGCACCTGCAGGCCAACACATACAACACGCACGCACTGCAAACCACTGGGATACGCATCGGGGACTTGACAGATAAAAGAGATCTAACCAGCTAAGCTACCAATGCAGCTTGATGTTCTGCTTGCACACAGAGGCGCCGGCGGCAGAGAGGCCACTGGAGCATGCTCTGCTGCGCCGCGCCAGAGAGGGGGCATCTAGGGCTACTACTACTCTACACCTACCTACACAAGCATCAGCACACAACCTGCACAGATCACACATGCATCTAACTGCCGATCTCCTCACGGAACAGAGGCACGGCGATGAGCCATGCTGCGCATCTACCACGGGGAAGCAGGGAGGAGATAGGTCTCACCGAGGGAAGGAGGGAGAGGCCGGTCAGGAGGAAGGCCTGACGAAGTCGGCAATCTGAAGAAGAAGCAGGGGCGCGGTGCAGAACCGACGCAGGGGAAGAAGTACACCGGGAACGAGCCATAGACGTGGAGTTGGCCGTCGGTGAGGTCTCTACCCGGCCTCATCAAGGACGGGAATGGAGCGCGGGGTGCAGCCCCGAGCCCGTGGACATGGCGGCTGGCGCCAGAGACGATGGGAACGGGGTAGACGACGGCGGCTACTTCTCTGCCTCTCTCTGCTTTCGATCTACAAAGTCTTACCTGACGGGGAAGGAGAGAAGGAGGGAGATGGCAGCGGTAGATGGGGAAAGGAGGAAACCCTAGGGATGAGGGCACGCACGCCAATGCTTTATGGGGGACCTCGACGTCCATGAGCACCTCACGGCGACTCTCTGTCTCTCTCTGAAGCGAGACGGAAAGCAGGGACGGGGGTAGACGGCGTCAGGAAGATGGAGAGGGACGCGCAGGTGGGCTCTAGGCGGGGAGGCAGCGAGGAGTTGGGCCACGGGAGGGGAAAGTGGCCCAAGGCTGGCGGTAGATAATAGGAAAGGAATTCCTTGAAGGGTTTTTCTATTTAAAACCAACACTAGTAAACAAATAACTCCCAGGAAAACCTATGGCACCAAAAATAAAAGTAAAAATACCCCTGGTCATAAGAAAGTATGACCTATTTAATAAAAATAGAAAAAGGATTTTAGGAGCAAGTAAATATTTACAAAACAGTATTTATTCCACTGTTTTGTGATTATTTGCACCCTCACAACATAGCTTAAAAACAGCAATAACACATCTTCATCTCCATCACAAAATAACCTAAACCATGGGCATTTATAAAGAAGGAGCAAAAGAAAATTTGGGCTTGAGGTAAAAGAGAGAGATGGTTTTGAAACCCTAGTTGAAATCCACAAGCTTCCTACTAGAGTTGAACCATACCACACAATTCGAAAAACCAGATATCACATCACACCATATGATCACAATGCAACAACACAATGACATGAGATGATAGAGATGCATGCATGCAAAGGAAGAACAATGCAAGGTGACACATGAAATCATAACACATTGAGCTCTCATATCAATGACAAGGTGGACCCACATAGAGAAGGTTCCAAAAAGGGAAAGATACACTCTTGGGGCATTACACGCTGATAACCCTCAAGTATAGGGGATCGCAACAGTTTTCGAGGGTAGAGTATTCAATCCAAATTTGTTGGTTCGACACAAGGGGAAGCCAAAGAATATACTCGAGTATTAGCAGTTGAGTTGTTAATTCAACCACACTTGAAAGACTTAGTATCTGCAGCAGAGTTTCAGTAGCAAAGTAGTGCGATAGTAATGGTAGCAGCAGTAACAGTAGCAGTAGTGACAGCAGTAGCGGTAAAGTAACTTAGCAAGGACTAGTAGGAAAAGCTCGTAGGCGTTGGATCGGTGATGGATAATTATGTCGGATGACATTCATCATGTAACAGTTATAACATGGGGTGCTATGTAACTAGCTCGAGTTCATCAATATAATGTAGGCATGTATTCCGTATTTAGTCATATGTGCTTATGGAAAAGAACTTGCATGACATCTATTGTCCATCCCTCCCGTGGCAGCGGGGTCCTAATGGAAACTAAGGGCTATTAAGGCCTCCTTTTCATAGAGAACCGGAACAAAGCATTAGCGCATAGTGAATACATGCACTCCTCATACTATGGTCATCTCTGGGAGTGGTTCCGGTTATTGTCACTCCGGGGTTGCCTGGTCATAACACATAGTAGGTGACTATAACTTGCAAGATAGGATCAAGAACACACATATATTGATGAAAACATAATAGTTTCAGATCGGAAATCATGGCACTCGGGCCCTAGTGACAAGCATTAAGCATAGCAAAGTAGTAGCAACATCAATCTTAGAACATAGTGGATACTAGGGATCAAACCCCATCAAAACTAACTCGATTACATGATAGATCTCATCCAACCCATCACCACCTAGCAAGCCTACGATGAGATTACTCACGAACGATGAAGAGCATCATGGAATTGGCAATGAAGGATGGTTGGTGATGACGACGGCGTCGATTTCCCCTCTCCGGAGCCCAGAACGGACTCCAGATCTGCCCTCCCGAGGAAGAACAGGTGGTGGTGGCGGCTCCGTGTCATGAAACGCGATCAACTCTTCTCTCTAAATTTTTTCTGGGGGAGAGAGAATATATAGAGGTGGAGTTGGAGGCTGCAGAGCCACGAAGGCCTCACAAGCCTGCGAGGCGCGACCTAGGGGGCGCGCCTCCTGGGCTTGTGGGCTCATGGCTCCGCGTCTCCAGGTAATTCTTGCGCCAGTATTTTTTATATATTCCATAAAAAATCCTCGTAAATTTCCAGGTCATTCCGAGAACTTTTATTTCTGCGCAAAAACAACACCATGGCAATTCTGCTGAAAACAGCGTTAGTCCGGGTTAGTTCCATTCAAATCATGCAAATTATAGTCCCAAACAAGGGCAAAAGAGTTTGGAAAAGTAGATACGATGGAGACGTATCAACTACCCCAAGCTTAAAGCCTTGCTTGTCCACAAGCAATTCAGTCGACAAACTAAAAGAGACAAAAGAAAAAAAACTTTTACAAACTCTGTTTGATCTTGTTGTTCTAATTATGTCTAACTCATATTCAAATTTTTAGCAAGATCATAAGCTAAGGACATAAGCAATGACATTTAGGTCTCATGGTATACTCGTATCAATGGCATAATCAACCAGCGAGCAATAATAATAAGTTTCAAACGTCAACACTTCAATCAAAACAAACATGAAACAATATGAACAGAGGGTATCTCGCTAGCTCTTTGTGAGACCGCAAAACATAAATGCAGAGCACCTTCAAAGACCAAGGGCTGACTGAACATTGTAATTCATGGCAAAGAAGATCCAGTCACAGTCATACTCAATATCAATTAATGGCAAAGCATAAATTTACGGAGGTGCTCTCTAATTGGTACCTTTTAATAAGAAGAGGATGACTCAAAAGAAACGTAAATAGATAGGCCCTTCAAAGAGGGAAGCATTGACTTGCAGAGGTGCCAGAACTCAAGCTTTTAAAATAGAGATAAATAATTTTGGGTGGCATGCTTTCATTGTCAATGCGATGACCAAGAGTTTTCACCATCTTCCATGCTACACATATTATAGGCGGTTCCCAAGCAGAAAAGTAAAGTTTTGACTCCCCCACCACCGATCAATCACACTCCACGACTAGCCGAATCCTCGGGTGTCGTCCATACCAACAACAATCCAGGGGAGTTTTGTTTGCAATTCTATTTTCGATTTGAGCATGGAACTGAGCATTCCGATTACCGGCCCCTTTCTCGTGAGTGATAGTGAATTAACACGTATCGAGGATAACACACCTAGCATGGAAGATACTAACCGCCCCTTGTCACCACATGAGCGGTTCGGGCATACAAAACAGATTATTATTTGAAGATTTAGAGAGTGGCACATGCAAATTTACTTGGAACGGCAGGTAAATACCGCATATAGGTAGGTATGGTGGACTCATAAGGAACAACTTTTGGGTTTATGGAAGTGGATGCACAAGCAGTATTCTCGCTTAGTACAAGTGAAGGCTAGCAAAAGACTGGGAAGCGACCAGCTAGACAGCGACAGCAGTCATCAATATGCATTGATATTAACCAATGTTGAGTGCAAGCATGAGTAGGATATAAATCACCATAAACATGAATATCATAGAGGCTATGTTGATTTTGTTTCAACTACATGCGTGAACATGTGCCAAGTCAAGCCACTTGAATCATTCAAAGTAGGATACCATCCTATCATACTACATCATAATCATCTTGAAATTCATGTTGGCATCCAAGACAAACCATTATAAGATCCTAGCTAATTAAGCATGGCATCAGAAACTATGATCTCTAAGTCGTCATTGCAAACATGTTTCTCTCATAACAATGTTGAGTTAGGAACGATGAGCTAGTCATATTTACAAAAACAAAATAGGTCGAGTTCATACCAGCTTTTCCAGGCTCAGTCACTTCATCATATATCGTCATTATTGCCTTTCACTTGCACGACCGAATGATGTGAATAATAATGAGAGTGTTCGTGCATTGGACTAAGCTGGAATCTGCAAGCAAACTCAGAGGAGAAGACAAAGAAATAAACTAGCATGGATGATGCAATGGCAAAGTGTGAACACCGACTATCAAAGTGAAAGTGTGAGCATGAATATAAAGTCGGTGAGAAACACGTACTCCCCCAAGCTTAGGATTTTGGCCTAAGTTGGTCTACTCCCAAGGAGGGAAGTAACCGTCTCCGGGGTACTCCAGAGTGTACTGAGGGTGCCACTGCTGGGTGAGCTCCTCTGGCTCCCACTGATAAACTGGCGTCTGGTACTCGACTGGTAGCTCGGGCACGGGCGCCTGTGGTGGCGCTATACCCCAATTTGCGTAGATGTCCGAGGGCATAATAATGTACCTACCTAGATGAAGATTGAACAAAGAAGGAGCAGGCAAAGTAATAGTCTCGCGAGTACCCTGGCTAAATACGAAGTTATAAATCATCCTCTTATTTATATATTTATCAAGAAAGTCAAGGCGAACCATGCTATCATAATCTAAATATCTCTCAGGAAGAAGCATCTCTTATTCCTCGTGTAGTCTAATAGGTATCTCAAAATGTTTAGCAAGACGGGTAGCATAGATACCTCCATAAACAGTGCCTTTAGCATGGTTCGTGTTCATCCGTTGAAGCACTATAGCACCCAAGCTATAAGTTTTATCACTATAAAGAGCTTCGTGCAAAACCGCAAGATCTGGGGAGCTAAGAGTCCCAGCTTTCCCACGGCCAATCAAACATTTTCCCACGAATAATGAGAGATACCGAAGCACGGGAAAATGTACGCTAGCAACTCTAGCGCAAGACACTACTCTCTCCTCTCATACGGGAATTGTATCAATGAAAGCCTCCAAGTCCCGTGGACGAGGTTCATGAATATCCTCAAGACAAGGTAAATTGCAAACGTTGCAGAAATCCTGAAGTGACATATGCTGGGGGATATCATATAACTTGAACTCAACCATAGGAGGACTCTTCCTTGGATAGAAATTAAAGCTTTGCACGAAAATATTAGTGAGGAGGAGGTATTGTGGACACTTATCTTCGACAAAGGCGGTAAGGCCTGCGTTCTCCACCAAGTAATAAAAATCCTCATAAAGACTGACAGCACGTAAGAACACATCACTTGGCCACTCGCACGCTCAAACTTCTGCAACTCGGGGGACTGGATACTTGGGTTTCTTCTTCTCATTTTCATCTTCCTTGGGGTCACGGCTTGAAGAGCCTCTTAGGAACCTCCTCATCTTTTCCTTTTTCTTTCTCTGAAAATTTCTGAAATTTTTAGGGACTCAAAAGAGAAGTGAACAAGGCTCAACAAAACTCATAGCAACTACTCCTACAAGTGTCTAGAGGCCAAATCATGCATCAAAACTACTTGGGACCAACTAAAATTAACATGCAAAGATCAAGAACAGGGTCACCAAGATAGCAAAAATATGCAACGAATAAAGCACTAGAACAAAAACTAATTGGATCAATGGAGGAGTCACATACCAAGGAACAATTCCCCAAAACAGTTTGGTGAATGGGGCTTTGCACAAGGAGATCGAAAAATGCACCAAGAAGAGCAAGAACACGGGTTTGAGCTGTGGAATGATTTTTTTCTGGAGGTAGAAGAAGGAGATAGGAGCTGGAATAAGTGGAGGGGGGCCATGTGGGACCCACAAGCCTGCCAGGAGCGGCCAGGGGGGTGCCCGTGCCTCCTGGGCTTGTGTCCCACTGGTGCATCCCCCTGACTAGCTTCTTATCTCAGAAATTTTCAAATATTCCGGAAAAAGATCATACTTTAATTTCAGGGCATTTGGAGAAGTTTTATTTTCGGGATACTTTTCTAAGGGACGGAAAAAGCAGAAAACAGGAAAATAAAGCTAATTTATCATTTTTCTTTTTAAACAATAGAAAGTAAAAGTTGGGAACAGAAGGTTGTGACTTCTAGATTCATCCATCTCATGGTCATCAAAAGAAATCCGTCAATGAGGTTGATCAAGTCTCCTTGACAAACTTTTTTTGAATCACATAAAACCGGAGAATTTTAGAATAATCACTAGGTTACCTCAACGGCGATGTGCATATACCCAACAAGTAAATCATACTACATCTTGACAGTAGGTATAGGGCATTCAAAGCCTCCAATAAGAATCGATGAAGATTTGTCAATAGCATTGATGCAATGAACTCGATATTGTTTCTTCGGAAAGTGGACCGTGTGCTTACCATTAACATGGAAAGTGACATTGCCTTTGTTACGATAAATAACATCCCCTGCAGTGTTTAAAAATGGTCTTCCAAGGATGACCGCCATGGCATCATCCTCGGGAATATCCAGAATAACAAAGTCCGTTAAGATAGTAACGTTCGCAACCACAACACGCACATCCTCGCAAATGCCGACTGGAAAAGCAGTTGATTTGTCGGCCATTTGCAAAGACATTTCAGTAGGTGTCAACTTATCCAATTCAAGTCTACGATATAAAGAGAGAGGCATAACAATAACACCAGCTCCAAGATCGCATAAAGCAGTTCTAACATAATTTCCTTTAATGGAGCAAGGTATAGTGGGCACTCCGGGATCACCTAGTTTTTTAGGAGTCCCACCCTTGAAGGTGTAATTAGCGAGCATGGTGGACATCTCAACCTCAGGTATCTTCCTTTTATGAGTCACAATATCTTTCATGTACTTAGCATAAGGAGACATTTTGAGCATGCATATTTGTCAAACGCATTTGCAAAAAGACAGGTCTAATCATTTCAACAAAGTGCTCAAAATCATCATCATCCTTTTTCTTGGATGGTTCGGGAGGAAAGAGCATGGGTTTCTGAACCCATGGTTCTCTTTCTTTACCATGCTTCCTAGCAATAAAGTCGTTCTTATCGTATCACTTGTTCTTAGGTTGTGGGTTATCAAGATCAACAACAGGTTCAATCTCCACATCCTTATCATTACTAGGTTGAGAATCAACATGAACACTGTTGGGGATATTATCTGTTGTGTGACCCGCCCTAGTTGGGCCGGGTCACCAAGCGGGCGACTCATCCTTTGGCGAGTCAAGCTTTGGCCCAATAAGCCCAGGAGCTGGATGGCAGTTCAAGATCCTCGTGGAGAATCAGTCATCGGGAAGATCTCCAAGTCTTGGAAAGCACGGTGACTTAGAGATAAAAAGAATCATGACTTGCGTAATGGCAAGGACTCTGGTAAACCCTAAGGGCTCGAACTGCATATAAAGGCGACTCCTAGGGAAGGAGAGGGGAGGTTAGAAATCATCGAGAGCTAGGTCAGGCGAGTTACGCCCTCCTTGTAATCGAATCATCATCAATACAGCACAAAGCAGGACGTAGGCTTTTACCTCCTCACGAGGGGCCGAACCTGGGTAAATCTAAGTCTCGCTCCCGTTCAACCCCTTTGAGTCGCCACCAAGGTGCGATGGCTCCAACACTAAGTCCTTTCACGAGGACATCTGCCGTGACAAAACCACGACAGTTGGCGCCCACCGTGGGGCTTACGCACGGTGGAGTTGAGTTCTCAAAGGGAGCCCTACCAGGGTGAGGGAGCTACGTGGCTGGGCTCATGACCCGGAGCCGCCGCGGAAAGTACTACATCGACAACTCGTTGTGGGGGCCCAAGGCCGATTCAATCGAATCCGGCTACGGAGTTCCTTCGGCAAGGTCAACATCTTCATCGGCATGGTCGGAGCACCCGTGCCTGAGCCAGACACCTCCACCGACATCGTCGAGCCGGCCAGGTATATCCGTCCCGTTGCGATACCAAACGTGACACGCCCGGTCTTCTTTGGCTTCACGCAGGGCTCTGATGAACCAGAGCGATCGGTGACTCATGAGACTACGCCGGTCAACACTGACGATGAGTCATCCATGGGCGACACGGATTCAATTCAATCTCTGCACGGGGGCTGCCTCGGAGATCTGTCGCTGGCAATGGATCCCGAGGTCCTCGACCGGACCCACCGTCAGACCGCCGTATACATGGTGGGGGCGACTCAGTCCCAGCAAAACCCTGCAGGCGACAACGGGGCTGGCGAAACATCCAAGAGCCCACCTGCGATCTTGGTGGACTTAACAAGGATCATGGCGACCCCTGTAACGGCAGAAAACCAGGGCACGATAAATGCCAAGTTGGCAAAGCTACGAGATGAGATGGCAAAGGTTCAGCGAAATGCTGAAGCAGAAGCCGCCAGGATTGAGACCCGGCAAGCTCAGATCACCGCGGAGACAGCCCGTTTGAACACTGAAAACTGGTGACTCAAAAGGCATCAGCGCGCATCCGACGCCGTTCATCAGAGGAGGCACCAGGGACGTTTACCGCCTGATCTGAACTCTACCCTCCTTTTCGACACTCCGCGCACCCCCGGGGCAGGAACCGTTCCAGGGGGAGGGCCGGCTCAGCCACCAAACCCGCCGCCTCAGCCAGTAGTTGATCATGTTCCCCGTTTCCAGACGCCTCAGGGCCACTTTTCCAACCCCATGGACAATGTGCTCGCCGCAACTCGCCACTTAGAATCCTTCCGATTTATGGCAACACTCCGGCTAAAATAAAAGCAAGAAACGCCATTGAGATGTTGAAGACGGCGGTGGTTCAAAATGTGCAATTCTCGCACAGCCTCGATCGGCTACACTCCACCCCCCAGGCAAGCCGCACCAGAAGCCGGCCAGAGGACCAACCCACCATAACCAGCGGACCGCGACACCTGCCTTAGGTTAACCCGCCTGACCATCGGGACCCGCCTGGCCGGGATCACCCGGACATTCAAACCAGCCCAGCGCCGCTTATCGAAGGCGGCAGGCAAGTAGGGGTGCCATGCTTGGCCCCCGCCCTTTGCAATGAGCGGATGCCGAAATATTTTAAAGGACCAAGGAAGGTGCCAAATTACAGCCCGGACCTTGAGCCGGCGTCATGGGTTGAGAGTTACGAAATCGCAATGGACATGCTCGATGTAAGTGAAGCGGTCTGTGCCAGGTACTTTACAATGATGCTCGAAGGGACGGCGTGCACTTGGTTGAAAAACCTGCCACCCAACTCCATTCAGACTTGGGCTGAGCTGAAAGAACATTTCGTCAAAAACTTCCGAGGTACTTGCAAACCCCTGATGACGATAGTCGACTTACAGCACTGCGTTCAGCGCCCCGATGAGTCGGCCCACCACTGGACGCGGCGGGTTGCAAAAATCATCCACTCGTCAGATGGCATCACGGCGGCTCAGGTTGTGTTGATCTTGGAGCAAAACTGCCACTATGAGCACTTGGTGCAGAAGCTGGGGCGACTCAAGCGCGTGGTCCAGGATATGGGCGAACTGATGGACACCCTCACTCGGTACGCCGAAGCGGACGATACTAAAGATCCAGGAGAGGATGGCAGCAAGGCCAACTCGCCGAGGAAAGGCGAGTCATCCAAAACTCACCCCCGGTTTCAGGGACGCACCCACCATAATCATGGCGGGAACGGCAAAAGAAGGCAGCAGGAAGGGTCCACGGACTTTGTCGCCAACACCAGTGCTAATAATGGCAACCAGCGCGAGAAGAAGAGGGGTTACAGTGGCAAGCAACCACGCAACTATAATGAGATACTTAAGGGCCCCTGCCCACACCATGCCATGGCGGATGGACCGGCAACTCACTCTTGGGAAGACTACTACGTGATGCAGGAATTTCGGGCGGAGGCAATCAAGAAGGGTCAAACGGGTGACCAGGGCCAACGGCAGGATCAGTTGGTGCACCTAATCAATGTCAGAACCCGTTCGGCGGCTTTCCCAAACCGGGGGCCCAGGGCGGCTCGCAACCAAGCAGTGGCCAGTATCCGATGCATAACCAACAGCGGTATAACCCGCCCGGAGTGTTTCAGCAGCCACCCCTGCAGGGGGCTCCGCAGGGGCAAGATGATCAGGGCGGGTTCCGCAGCAATCCCAAACAATTAAGCAGCGGGCAATACCATGTGTTCACCACCAGTGCATGTAAGCGAGACAAGAAGGTGAAGCACCGAATGTATAGTGTATCTGAGTCGGCACTCTCCAGATACCTCCACTGGTCCGAGCAGACTATCTCGTGGAGTAGGGAGGATCACCCGCCTAGAATTGGCAACCTCGGCGACTTAGCATTGGTCGTGGCCCCCCAAGTCGGAGGATATACCCTATCGAAGGTGCTTATGGATGGTGGCAGCAGCATCAACATATTATATTTCGACACCTTTCGAAGGATGAACCTATTAGAGAAAGACCTAATGCCGTCAACCACAGTATTCCACGGTATTGTCCCAGGTAAGTCAGCATACCCAATTGGGCGGGTCAAACTCACTATGGCTTTTGGTACAGCATCCAACCACAGGAGCGAGTCACTTATATTTGAGGTGGTCAAGCTAAAGATCCCTTATCATGTGTTGTTTGGGCGGCCGGCTTACGCCCGTTTCATGGCTCGCCCCTGCTATGTTTACCTTAAACTCAAGATGCTTGTCCCTAAGGGACCCATCACGCTTGATGGTGACAGGAGGATAGCAAAGGAGTGTGAGGAAGGAGATGCGGCTTACACAGAAATCGCTTGTGCCGCAGAAGAACTCAAGTATCACCAAGCCAACGTTGATCCGGCAGATATGTCGCCCCTCAAGAAGCCAACAACAGATTCTGAGCCGCCCCTCAAGTTCAAACCGATGGATGACACTAACATGGTGGACTTCGTTCCTGGCGACTCATCCAAGCAGTTTACTATCGGGGCAGGTCTGGATCCCAAATAGGAAAGGCGCTCATCGAATTCATCCGTGAGAATCGGGACATCTTCGCATGGAAACCTTCTGACATGCTGGTGTACCGAGAGAATTCGTTGAGCACCATATTAATGTTGACCCTAAAGCAAAGCCGATTCAACAATATCTTCGCAGGTTCAATGAGGAGCGACGCAAGGCAATCGGGGAAGAAGTCGCCCGTCTTTTGGCCGCCGGATTCATCGTAGAGGTTTTCCACCCCAAGTGGTTGGCTAACCCGGTCCTGGTGCTAAAAAAGAATGGCACTTTCCGCATGTGCATCGACTACACCGACCTCAACAGAGCTTGTCCAAAGGATCCTTTCGACCTTCCCCGCATTGATCAAATGATTGATTCGGTGGCGGGCTGCGAGCGTTTGTGTTTCTTCGACGCCTACTCCGGATATCACCAAATCAAGATGGCTATGGAAGATCAGGAGAAGACAGCTTTCATAACACCGTTTGGGGCTTTTTGCTATGTATCCATGCCGTTCAGCTCAAGAGCGCCGGGGCGACTTACCAGCGTTGCATCCAAAATTGTCTCTGTGGCCAAATCGGACGCAACGTCCACGCTTACGTTGATGACATTGTGCTTAAAACTCGTAAGAAGGAGACGCTCTTGGAGGATCTCAAGGAAACTTTTGAAAATCTGCGGGTGTATCAGATGAAGCTTAATCCCACCAAATGTGTTTTTGGCGTTCCCGCAGGAAAGTTGTTGGGTTTCTTGGTGTCCGAACGCTGCATTGAGGCCAACCCGGACAAAATCGAAGCAATTACTTTGCTTGGGAAACCAGCGAATATCAATCAAGTTCAACGCATGGCGGGTCGTATCGCGTCTTTAAGTCGCTTTATAAGCCGTCTGGCGGAGAAAGCTATTCCCCTCTATCATTTGCTTAAGAAAGCTGACCGTTTCATTTGGACGGACGAGGCCAATGAAGCTTTTGAAGCCCTGAAGCAGCAGGTGGTTAACCCGCCAGTTTTGGCCGCCCCGACTGGGAAGGAGCCTATGCTTCTATACATTGCGGCGAACTCCAAGGCGGTGAGCATGGCAGTAGCTGTCGAACAGAAGGAAGAAGGAAAGGAATATCCAGTACAACGCCCAGTGTATTTCATTAGCAAGGTGCTAACCCTCTCCAAACAACGTTACCCGCACTGGCAGAAGTTGGTTTATGGGGTCTTTATGGCGAGTCGGAAGCTCAAGCACTATTTCCAAGAGCATCCTATCATGGTGGTTAGCTCCGCCCCTCTTGGGCACATCATCCAGAACCGAGAAGCAACGGGGCGAATCGCCAAATGGGCGATTGAGCTTGGGCCGCACCACGTGCGGTACACACCTCGCGCGGCCATCAAGTCCGAGGCATTGGTCGACTTCATCAATGATTGGACCGAATTGCAAATTCCGGAAGACAAGCCTGACCTCACGTACTGGACTATTTATTTTGATGGGTCTAGGCAATTGGAAGGCTCGGGGGCTGGCGTGGTGTTGATTTCACCCCAGGGAGACAAGTTTTGTTATGTTCTCCGACTCATGTTCCCGTGCACCAACAACGCTGCGGAGTATGAAGCCTTGCTTCATGGTTTGCGACTCGCCAAGGAGATGAACCTCACGCGCGTCAGATGTCTTGGCGATTCTGATCTGGTGGCTCAACAAGTTTCAGGTACATGGGACTCCTAGGACCCCTTGATGGCGGCTTACAGAAGGGCCGTGTCTGATGTGGCGGGCCATTTCCATGGCTACCAAGTTGATCATATCAATCGACGACTTAACGAAGCCGCTGATGCCCTCTCACGCCTCGGCTCACAACGTAAGCCGGTTCCTCCTAATGTTTTTCTGGACATTTTGCATAATGCTTCCGTGAGGTTGCCCTCAGAAGAGGAGTTGGCGATACCAGATCCTGAGTCCCAGCTGGTGGCGGTTCTCCGTGTTACGCCGGATTGGGCTCTTCCTTATTTGGCATACCTTACACGAGGCGAGTTGCCTTCGGATGAGGTGTTAGCTCGCCAGATCGTCCGTCGGAGCAAGTCCATGGTCATCATCAACGGCGAATTATATAAGCGAAGTACCTCTGGGGTATTTCAAAGATGTGTTTCTTCCGATGAAGGGTGCGTAATTCTGAACGAGATCCATGCTGGAGATTATAGGCATCACGCCGGGTCACGTTCCCTAGTCTCAAAGGCGTTCCGACATGGATTCTTTTGGTTGACGGCTCATGCTGACGCGGAAGAGATAGTTCGTCGATGTGATGGTTGTCGACGTTATGCCCGACAGGCCCATGTGCCGGCTCAAGAGCTGAGGATGATCCCTATCACTTGGCCCTTCGCGGTCTGGGGGTTAGATATGGTTGGCCCCTTTAAGATGTCATCCAACACAAAAACTCATCTGTTGGTGGCGGTTGATAAATTCACCAAGTGGGTCGAAGCAGAACCTGTCGGCAGCTGTGATGCAGAAACGGTTGTCAAATTCTTAAAAAAGTTGATCTTCCGGTTTGGATACCCACACAGTATTATCACTGATAATGGTACCAATTTTTCACAAGGAGCGATGCAGGAGTTTTGCCACCGTGAGCACATCCGGCTTGATGTATCTGCGGTCGCTCATCCACAATCTAATGGGCAGGCAGAACGAGTGAATCAGGAAGTACTGCGAGGAATCAAGCCCCGACTTATGGTTCCCCTGGAGCGCACCCCAGGGTGTTGGGTTGAGGAGTTGCCTTCAGTATTATGGAGCATCCGAACCACCCCGAACCGTTCTATAGGTTTTACTCCCTTCTTCCTGGTGTAAGGAGAAGAAGTCGTTCTTCCGAGTGACATTAGGCATGACTCGCCCAGAGTCGCTGCTTATGTGGAACAGGACAACGAGTTGGCACGTCAGGATTCTTTGGATGCTTTGGAGGAAGCACGCGATCTGGCTGCCTCCTGATAGGCTATTTATCAGCAGGACTTGCGGCGTTATCATAGCCTCCGGGTCAAGAGCCGAGCTTTTCAGGAGGGCGACTTAGTGCTCCGTTTGATCCAAGATCGCACTGGCATGCATAAGTTTTCACCACCATGGGAAGGACCGTTCGTCGTTAGCAAAAACCTTCGCAACAGGTCATACTATCTGGTGGATCTTCGGCCTGATCGGCCGACCACGTAGGTTGAGTCAACTCGCCCCTGGAACATAGCCCACTTGCGGCCTTATTACACTTGAGTTATTGGCTCCGTTTTTTCTTCTCTCATCTTTTGAAAATTGTAAGTCTTTCATTTATATAAAGCAGTAAAGTTGATGCCCACGAATTCTGTGTCTTTCCTGCCTCTTCATCTTATTGAAAGCATGGATCTTTATTGCTCTTCGACGAGTCGCCCAAGCATGGGCGCTATCCATACCAGAGAGCATAAGTCACCATGCTGCACTTATTAGAACACTGGGGATCGATAAGCCAAAGAGGATCAAGTCGCTACAAGCGCGCAATTCAAACATGGGCGCCTTATATGATTCTGGGGATTAGGCCGGCTTACTTGGGGGATATTAGCTCCCAAGTCGTTTTGTGGTAAGAGAGTATACGCTTCTAAAATCCTATGACCGGTCTTTCCCCTAATCATAGGTCACTTGGGGGCTTCCTCTCACTGAGATCAGCCTTACTACCCATTTGGATAGCGAAAAATTACCGCATTACAAATGGTTATACTGGACTGTGTGTTAGCTGAATCGCCATATGGACTCATGAACTCTTGGCGAGTCAATCCGCTCTATGGACCCTGAACTCGCCTTGGTTAAAACATGCATGGTACCGGCTCGCGCCCCACATGGAGAATAGAGAAACCATTGGTTCATTGAACCTGCTTCACTGAAGCTTGACTCGTGCCTGATCAGCCGGTCTAAATACTTGAGCTTTTTTACACAAAAAAGTCTCCCTCGGGTAGCACTTGAGTTTATCTAACTCGTCCTATCCTGTCGCGACTTGAACGAGCCGATGAAATTCTTACATTCACCTTCCTGGCACTGCCACGAGGTTTCACAAATTTTTATGACTCGTCGGATCTTTTTGAACCAGGCTCTTCTGCATATAATTCGCCAGAACACTTTGAGTCCGTTATTATTTATCATCCATTACTCATTGAGATGGTTTGATGTATGTTTTTAGCCCAACAGGTTGATGATCAAAATCTCTACTCACATGGCGGGTCAAGCATCATAAGGCGCCCCAAGGGCGACACAAGGTTTTTAAAGATCACAGAAAGGGGTTGTTTTCTACAATAACCTATTACATAGCTCGGATGGCCAATTCAGTAAAGATATATTCTGCTAGTGCCTCCGGCTCAGCTTGCCCTGAGCTCTGGCCGACTTCAAGTTGAAAGTTGCCCAGTACCCAATTGCACTTGGATAGAGCGGCAAGTTCGTCTTGATCATTCAAGAATGCCGAGAGGTCCACCTCCAAATCAAAAGGGTTCTTGGGCCGATGAGGACTCAAGCTGGTTGTCACAAAGGTTGGCGGGTTTACTTTCTTATTCTTGTCGTCATAAGCAGCTTGGTATTTTGACAAATCCAAGCTCGCTGCCAGCTGAGTTGCCGCCGAGCGTGATTCTTTGACAACACGCTGATAATCGTCTTGAGTAAATTCTGACTCATCGTCCTTGAGCTGTGGAAAGCCTGCTGGTACTTCTTCGGGTTTCAGTTCTGGAGCATATCTAAACACTGACTCAACGTAGTCAGCACCCCTTCTCGGGCACCTGATCGGGTTAGCTGTAGTGACCCAAGTGTAAACCTTCCCTATTTGGATCTATTGTAAGTGGGTCCACCTTGTCAGAGTTATGATGATATCAATTGTGCCATGACTTCATGTGGTGTCCCTTGTATTTTCCTTCCTTCCCATGCATGCATGCATAGCATATCATGGTATGCCCTATCTTGTGTTGTGATTATATGATCTTAGCATTTCATGTGGTGTGGTGATCTGGTGGTTAGCTACTTTGTGATGTTCTGTATGTGTTGGGGTGCTCTATGATTTCATGTGATGCTAGTTCTAAATGTAGTGGCCTTGTCATGTTTGCAAACCTCCCTCCCTCTTTTATTTCTCAAGCAATATTTACTTGTCCCAAGCTTGATTCAAAAATGACCATGATTTAGCTTGTTTTGTGGTGGATGTAAAGAGGTGTATTTGCCGATTTGAAACTTAGTTTTAAAGGTGCATATACTCACAAAACAGACCCAACAAATTCTGTTTTGAAAATATTTGATGGCTCCAAACATTTCTTTTCTATTTTATTCAAATAGGCCATAATTTCTTATGACCAGGGGTATTTCTATTTTAATTTTTGTTGCCATAGTTTTTCCGTGGGAGATTATTTTTCTGGTGTTCTTTTTAAAATGGAAAAAACCCCAGGAGTCTTTTCTCTTACCAGGCGCCAGATGGGCCACTTCTCCCTCTCGAGGCCCATCCTCTCCTCTCTGTTTCCCCTGCGATAGCCCAGCGCACTCCTTCTTATTTCTTCTAACGCCGTCCGCCCCCCTCTACTTCTTTCCGTCAGTGGCGAGAGAGAGAGACAGAGATGTCGCCGTTGCAAACGTCGAGGACCACCCCCATAAAGCATTGGCGTGTGTGCCTCCTTTCGCTAGGGTTCCCTCTCTCCCTCTCCTACCACCGCCACCTTCCTTTCCCCATCTCTCTCCCCCTCTCCTGTGTCAGGTAAGATCTCTGTAGGAGTTACCAGAGAGGAGGGAGCAACCCCGCCGCGTCTACCCCCGCCATCTCCGTCGAGCATCGCCGGCGACCATGTCCGAGGGCTCGGGCAAGGTGCCTGCGCTCCATTCCCGGCGCTACGAGCCCCGGGGAACGACTGCACCGATGGCCTCGACCTCGTCAACGGCTCGGCCCCGGTGCCCCTCACCTCTGCTTCGGTAACACGTCAGGGACTCCTTCCGCTTCGGTCTTCTTCCCCTCCAGCGAATCCTCCAACGAACGGCGCCCTTCCTCCTTCCCCTAGGTAAGGAACGTCTCCTTCCTCCTTCCTCCTTGGGTAGCGTCGCGTAGGACGTCGCCGGTGAGCCTCTGCACCGGCGTAGTTCGGAGGTGGCGGGTTGCTGTGCATGTGGTGGTTGCTGGGTGCGCTAGTTGCAGAGGAGGGCTTACTTCCCCGTGTAGTGTTGTGCAGTAGGTAGTTGGCATTCCCCACCTCGTCGCGCAGTAGCAGCATCAGGACAACCCTGGCGTCCTCCCTGTCGCCGGCGATCTCTACGTGCGCAGCAGAGCACTAGATGTTGTATTAGTTTACCTAGTTGTAGTCCTTCCCTCTGCCACACGTCGTACTGTAGCGCAATTGTAGCTGGATGTATTTGTACTCGAGAGATCTTGGGTTCGATCCCAGGGGAAGCCACCCCCCTTTTTCGTTTTAGTTTTTCTGGTAACAGTGGATCACAGAGCAGGGCAGCATACCTTGTAGTGCTTATCTGTTATGTCGAACACAACCCACCTAGCAGAGTGGTGGCCACCTTATGTGTGTTTGCTAGAGCAGCAGGTCTGGGGTTCGACCCCCAGCACCCCCTTTTTTTATTTTTTTGTCCCTTGTTCTCTGTTTCACTAATTTGCAGCCTTGTTCTTTGTAGTGAGGCAGCCATTTTTGTTGCACATATATGTTTGTGCTACCTCCTCTCATAATCTGCAAGGAGGTTTAATTGTTGCTGGCTTGTGGATACTTGATGATGCACTTGTGTGTGTGCAAATGCACTTAGTAGAGATTGTAGATGCATGTGCTTATAGTCTTGTGCTTAACACTTAGTTGGGAATGGCATTTTTATCTCCTTTGCTTTTGTTGTTATAGTAGTGCTAGATGATGTGGTGAATGTATGTGTGCTTGTGAGAGGTGCATCTGTGTGTGTGCATACACATGATGTTAGTCATACATATGTGTGTGTGTGTGCACACACTTGATGCTTGCCAAATGTGCATGTGTGTGTGGTGCCTCCATTGTAGTTGTTGCAAGTGTAGGTGGTGTGTGTTCTTTTGCTTGTGTGTCTAGATAGGTGGCAAGATATGTGCATGTGTGTGTGAGTGTTGCACACACATGAGGTGTTGCTAGTGTAGGTATGCATGTGTGCGTAAGTGCCTTATGCATGTGTTAGCATTCTATTGTGTTGATAGAATGTGTATGTGGTGTGGTTTCTTCTAGGTGATATGCATATGAGTTGATGTTATGCATTGGAGAAAACAGACCCACTTTGCAACACTTGTGCTCCTCCTCATGTGCATATGTGAGAGGGCATCGTGATTTGTATGTATGGATAGCTTGGTAGAAGTGGTTGTGAAGTTGATGTGCATGACACAAACATGGGGTTCAAACCCCCATGTCACTTTGTCATTGTGCACATGAGCTCAACCATGTAGTAGTTGATATAGTGAAACTACATGAAATGATGCACCATTCACTAGGCTTGATTTGGAGTAGTTTCCTCTTCCTTAATTTGTGGTCACTTGTTCCAAGTAAGTGCCCACATATTATATATGATTTTGGGGTAGAATCTCCCAAGGAATCCAGTGGTGAAGTTAGTTTTACCATTAGGATACTTTCTGGAGTTAACATATTCAGATGTGTTGCAAGTTTGCTCTTTGATTCCATGGAATAGGTTGAGCCCAAGGGCATGAGCTTTTGTGTGGTAGTAGTAGGGGTTTTGCTCTACACCATAGTGGTGTCATTTATCTCTTGGTGTTACTTGTGTGCAAGTCATGCCTAGACAAAGTGGGCATGTGGCTGAAATTCCAGCTTAGTGAAAATCTGGAATTTTCACTAAGTCTGAGAATCTGGAAATATTTTCTTCTCTTGTAGATGGGGTTGTACTGGTCATTATGTTGTGATCTAGCCTTGGTTTAGTGCTAGTAATTTGGACCTGATATGTTTTTGAAGCTCCCTGTTACATTTCATCCCATTTGGAGTCCTGTAGGTTATGTTTTTGCTGCTGTCAAAAAGCTTCAGAACAAAGACAGAAAGTCAGGTGCAGGAATTTTCACTAAGTCCCTGAGATCTGATGGTTTTGGGAAAGTTTGCAGCCTTGTGTCTTCCTGTGTTTAATTACTTTTGGCATGATTCTGGCTTGTGCTTGTAGTGTTCTTGGTTGGCTACAGCCACATATATTATTTGTCACATTTGGAGGGCTGTAGCTATGTTGCATGTAGCTCACAAAGTGCTAAGATGCAGTTATGGCAGATTATGTAGTTTTGCCATTTTGATGATTATGAGGGCTTAGTTGATGTTCTGGTGTTCTTCCTTGCTCCAATCCATTCATGTTGGGTTGTTATACATCTTGGCAACCTAGGAAGACCAGATTTGTGCCATTTGAGTGTGTGGTGAAGATTTTGACACGTAGGGCTTCATATCTTGTTTCGTTGATTCCCGATGATCTGTAGCTCTGCTTGTAATGTTCTTTATATGGTTTTGCATCGTTTTCATGAGACGCATCTGATCATGTCATTCTCATCCATGTCAAAATATATTAGGGTACAGTTATGTCCAGAAACTTGTGTTAGCTTCTTTTGCTTGTGCTAGTGATAGAAATAGTGATGCATGCTCATTGTTCATCTCATGCATCATGTGCTTGTTGCATCTTGAGGTGTTGTTGTTCATTGGATGTTATTCTTATGTTGGGTAGCACCGGGATCGGAGAACGAGTACGTGGATTCGGGAGAGTACGTGCAGGACGAACAAGAACCATTCCAAGTTGAGGATATCACAGGCTAGATGCAGGTGCTTTGACTCATGTGATAACATGGGCTTGATATCATTATTTTAAATTCTGTTATTTAATTAATGCAACTATATAGTTGGTAAATGATGGAAGGCCTAGCCTTTTTCCGGGTGCTTTGTTCCGTTATTGCCGCCTTAGTTACCGGTTACCGGTGTTTGATTCCATGATGATCGCTCCTAACACGTTCGGGGTTGTTATGGGGACCCCCTCGATAAATCGCGTAGTGCTAAGGCTTGTCCGGCAGGACCCAACATAGGTGTTAATTTGCTAATCACTTAATAGTTAACTACATAGGGAATAGCTACCCCGAGGAATTTAATCAACAACCCGGGCCAGTGCTCCTCATGAGTGTTGGTCCAACATGGATAGACTGCGGGGGCCACCACAGGGAAACTTGAGGTTTGGCTCCTGTAGGATTTTCCATCCGTCGTATCCTGAGACTGAGATACGCGGCTCTTATCGGGGTCGTCGACACGACGGGAGGTCCTGCTAGTCTTGCCTTACCTTAGCGGTATATCTTGCGTATAGGAATCCCAGTGAAGCTTTGGTTTTCCCCAGAGTTGAGGTTTTCCTCTAAGGAATCCGATGAGATCACGAGATTCGTGAAAGAGGATTACTTTGCGGCCTATGTATGTTTGTGATGGACTAGTTGGAGAACCCGTGCAGGGTTTAATCTTTCGGAAAGTCGTGCCCGCGGTTACGTGGCAACTTGGAATATTTTGTTAACATCCGGTATTAGATAACTTAAACTTAAGCTAATAAAATTGCCAACTGTGTGCGTAAACGTGACTGTCCCCTCGAAGATCTCTCTTCGATCGGGAACACGGTGGGGTTATGAATGACGTAGGTAGGTGTTCAGGATGACATAGTGATCAAGTATTCACGACCGCTAGTATAGTCCACTAAATCAAGTATTCACGACCACTAAATCAAGTATTCAGGACCACTAAATCAAGCTTAGGATGCTGCAACCTTAAACACTTCACCTTATCCTACCTAATAACTTGTCTAGTTCTGGCACCAAGGTCTTAGATTGTTGAGTCCCCGTGGCTCACGGATTCCTCCAAAATCCCAACAGGTTCAGGTACCCCAGAGATGATGATCCTGACGGCACTCAGCTGGCGTGGCAGTATGACGAGGAGACAGACCGCCTTTATGTGAACTATCCAGAAGTTTGAGGCGTGGTCGTGATCGTGGACGTGCAGGCAGGGTAGCATAGCCTTTCTATGTTTTGTAGTCCATAGCGGAACTACCTTGGTTGTATGTGTGATGTACTCTGAGATATTTATGAGAAGGCAATTGAATCCCTGATTGTCTATCTTTATTATTATATATGTGTTGTGTTACCTGTTTGCGAAACGCTTAGATGCGCTTCTTTCCTATTCGGGGCCTCGATCCCCTGATCGGAAAGGACCGCATCTTGGTCGTTACAAGTTGGTATCAGAGCCTTACGACCATAGGAGCCTTTGTGTGATCGTACTTGGCCGAGTCGAGTCTAGAAAATGTTTTGAGTCTTAGTTATATCGGAGGGTAGGATTCTTTTTTCTCCTCTTCTATGCTCTGGTGAGGTTCCCGTCTTAGGAAATCTTTAACTCTACTCCTTTTCTCGCTCAAATTTTTTTTAGGATCACGCGGATATTTGTGAAATCTATATGATTTCGATGTGACGGAATCCTGTCCTGGTGCCTCCTATCTGCTCTAAGTCTCAGGGGAGTTGAGCTCCAGGGGATTCCCGCGCACATCGCCATCATTCAAATTTCTGATTATCTAAGAACGGAGGGTGTTCGTTATTGCTTCAGTACTGGTAGTGGTGAGATAACCCCGATGTCCCCAGTACTGGTGCAGATTGTTCGGGGGTACTACCACACTTGGTATCGTTGTGATCACGAGGATCTGTTGTAGATGAAGGTCCGAGATGTTGGTTGTGTGTTGAAGGATGTGATACAGGTGACGGGTTAGTTTAGGAGTTGTGTGAAATACTCCTTGTATCCGTGTACCAGATTGCATGACCAGTTATTTCGGGAATTCATAGGTGGGATTTCAAGTAGTATCTTATAGGACTATCTTCCTACAGACGCTTGATTGAGGTTTGGGGGAATCTCGATCGTATGTTTGTTCCGAGCAATTCTAGCTCACACTTGTTTGCAGTGGTCCTTATCGGAATTTTGTCGTTTGTTACTTTGAGGATGCACTCTTGCTATGTTGTTCGAGTGCAATGCTAAATTCTGTTCAGATATTCCTGTCTTTTGATTCAGCAATATCTTCAATTTATTCTGTGGACTAATATGCTGTCCATCTTCAGGATGGCTCCACCAACTCGTCAGAACCCAGGGCATGAGGATGTGCCGCCGCCACCTCCTCCTCCGGAGAACCCGCCGCCGCCACCTCCTCCTCCGGAGAACCCGCCGCTGCCACCTCCTCCTGCTGAGGTCTGGCAAGCGGTCATGGCTGCTACTAATGCAAACACTCAGATGCTGTTACAGTTGATCCAGGAGAGAGACAATAACCAGCATGGCAATTTCCAGCAGGGTGGCAATCACTTCGCCAATCTGAGTCAGTTCCTGTCGAATCAACCAAAGACGGTCACTTCTTGCGACCAGCCATTTGATGCAGAAGATTGGATCCGTGATATGAACAAACATTTCGAGTGTAGCAATGTGCGTCCGGAGGACTATGTCAAGTTTGCAACGTTTCAGTTGAAGGTACAGGCTTCTATATGGTGGCAGCAGCTCAAGGACTCCAGAGGCGCCAGGGTGATGTCTTGGGACGAGTTTTGTCGTGACTTCAGGTCCCACTACATCCCTTCCAGTTTTGTAGAGGAGATGCATGAGAAGTTCAGGCGTTTGAAACAGGGCAGCAATTCCGTGTACAAGTACAATGTCGAGTTCCACGAGTTGGCCCGTTAGAAGAGCAAGATCTACCAGTTCAGGGGTGGCTTGAAGGAAGACTTGCAGTTAGCTCTTGCCTTGCACGATCCTGAGGAGTTTGACAAGTTCTACAACCTAGCTCTCAGAGCAGAGGAAGCCTTGCTCAGGGTGGAAAATTCCAACAAGCGCTTCAGAGATTCCAGCTCTTCCTCGACTCAGGTGGTTCAGAAGCAACAGAGGTTTTGGGTTGCTCCTCCTCCTCCTCGGCACTCACAGCAGCTGAAGCACTCAGGTGGTCGTGGTTCTTCCCACCCACCCAACCCTGGCTTCCAGCAGAGATACCAGCATCAGAAGCAAGGGCCTCCTCAGACTCAGTATCGGCAACCAGCAGATGTCACTTGTCATAAGTGCGGGCAGAAGGGTCACTATGCCAACAAATGTACTTCTTAGCTCCGTCTGCCGCCTCCTCCTCCAGGCAAAGCTCCAAGCAACGCTCTTGTCAAATTCAACCCCAGATTAGCTCGAGTCAACATGGTGAACGGAGCTGAAGCAGACAACTCCTCTGATATGATCATGGGTAACCTCCTCGTCAATGATATTCCTGCTAAAGTGTTATTTGATTCTTGTGCTTCGCATTGCTTCGTGTCATATCCTTTTGCATCCAAGCAAAACCTGCGTCAGGAGCAGTTGCCTAAGCCATTGGCAGTCGTTTCTCCTGCAAAGCATTTGAGTTCTAGTTTGTTCGTTCCGGAGGTTTCTGTTAAGATGGGTGCTTATGCTTTTCTGGCGTCTCCTATTGTCTTGGGCAATTCCGACATCGACTTGATTCTTGGTATGGACTGGTTGGCCATGAACAAGGCGTCAATTGATTGTGAAGCTAAAGAAGTGAAGCTTACCCACTCTTCGGAGGATGTGATTATATTCGCGGCGCGCGATGATACAATCCGTCTGTTCTCCTTGAATGAAAAGGGTGAGATCAATCCTATTGAGCAAGTCCCAGTGGTCTGTGAATATCAAGATGTGTTTCCTGAAGAGCTGCCAGGCATGCCTCCGCACCGTGAAGTTGAGTTTGTCATTTAGCTTGAGCCAGGCACAGAGCCAGTGTGCAAACGGCCATACAAGCTGGGTCTAGAAGAATTGAAGGAACTTAAGAGGCAACTCGATGAGCAGGAGCGTTTGGGTTTGATCAGACCGAGCTCGTCTCCGTGGGGCTGTGGTGTTCTGTTTGCCAAAAAGAAGGATGGCTCGGACCGGCTGTGTGTCGATTACCGTCCATTGAACAAGAAGACAATCAAGAACAAATATCCACTTCCGAACATAACTGAGTTGTTCGAACAGTTGAAAGGTGCTAAAGTATTCTCCAAGCTTGATCTCGGAATGGGCTATCATCAAATTCGCATTCGCGAGGAAGACATTCCGAAGACGGCCTTCAGGACTAGTTTTGGCTCGTATGAGTATATGGTCATGTCTTTTGGTCTGGCAAATGCTCCTCCGACATTTTGTCGATTGATGAACTATATTTTCTCCCCATACAAGAATGAATTTGTCTTGCTCTATCTCGACGACATTCTGGTCTTTTCTGAGACTGAGGAAGATCATGTAGTACATATCAGATTGGTGCTTGATAAGCTGAGAGAGTACAAGTTGTATGCCAAGTTTTCCAAGTGCGAGTTCTGGCTGAAAGAAGTGGTTTATCTTGGGCATATTATCTCTGCCGAGGGCATTAAGGTTGATCTGTCCAAGGTTCAAGCCATTGTTGAATGGGAGCCTCCGCAGAATGTGAAGCAGCTTCGAAGCTTTCTCGGGCTTGCTGGATATTGCAGAAGATTCGTTGAGAACTTCTCCAAGATCGCCAAGCCGCTCTCTAGTCTTCTTCAGAAGGGTGTTAAGTATGCTTGGTCTCCAGAGTGTCAACTGGCCTTCGATACACTCAAAGAGAAGCTTATCTCCACTCCGGTTTTGGCCCCTCCGGATGATTCCAAGCCGTACCAGGTCTTTGCGACGCTTCTCTCCAGGGTCTTGGTGCAGTCTTGATGCAAGATAAGAAGGTGGTTGCTTATACCTCCAGGTAGTTGAAGCCTACGGAGAAGAACTATCATGTGCATGATCTCGAGCTAGCAGCTGTTGTACACACCTTGATGACTTGGAGACATCTCTTATTGGAAGTTAAGGTTGAAGTTTTCACCGATCACAAGAGTCTCAAGTACATCTTCACTCATCCTAACTTGAATCTTCAGCAAACACGTTGGGTGGAAATGCTCTAGGATTTTAATCCGAGTGTTGAGTACACGCCAGGCAAGGCAAATGTTGTGGCAAATGCATTGAGCAGGAAGGCATATTGCAACAGTCTGATTCTGCAACCTCTCCAGCCGGGTCTTTGTGAGTCTTTCAGGAAGCTCAACCTTCAGCTAGTACCCCAAGGATTTCTTGCGAACCTTCAGATCTCTCCTACCTTGGAAGATCAGGTCAGAGCAGCTCGGCTTCTTGACGCTATGGTGAAGAAGGTCAAGATTGGCATGGGAAAGAGTCTCCCCAAGTATAAGTGCTTCATTGTTGATGCCAGGGACACGTTGTTTTTCGAGGATCGCCTTTTCGTCCCGAAAGGTGATCTCAGGAAGGTGATCATGGAAGAAGCTCATAACTCTCTGCTCTCTATTCATCCTGGAAGCTCCAAAATGTACCATGACTTGAAGCAGACATTCTGGTGGACTCATATGAAACGTGAGATTGCTCAGTTCGTAAACGAGTGTGATGTATGTCGAAGAGTGAAAGCAGAACATCAACGCCCAGCAGGCCTATTGCAGCCTTTGCCGATTCCCGAGTGGAAGTTTGATCACATTGAGATGGATTCCGTCACCGGGTTTCCGAAGTCCAAGAAGGGCAATGATACTATCTTCGTCGTCATCGACGAGTTGAGTAAAGTGGCTCATTTTCTTCCAGTCAAGGAGTCCATTTCAGCAGCTCAGCTAGAAGAGTTGTACACCTCCAGGATTGTCTCTTTGCACGGCGTGCCTATGATGATCTCTTCGGATCGCGGAAGTATCTTCACTTCCAAGTTCTAGGACTCCTTTCAGTCTGCTATGGGTACGAAGATCCGCTTCAGCACAGCGTTCCATCCTCAGACTAGTGGTCAAGTGAAGAGAGTGAATCAAGTTCTTGAGGATATGCTGAGAGCCTGTGTTATCTCTTTTGGCATGAAGTGGGAAGATTGTCTGCCTTTCGCAGAGTTCTCGTATAACAACAGTTATCAAGCTCGTTCTGGCAAGGCTCCGTTTGAAATTCTCTATGGCAGGAAGTGTCGTACTCCGCTCAACTGGTCCGAGACCGGCGAGCGTCAGATCCTTGGGAATGATATGATAGAAGAAGCTGAGGAGATGTGTCGGATCATTCGCGACAACCTCAGAGCAGCTCAGTCCCGTCAGAAGAGCTATTATGATAGCAAGCACCGTGACATGTCTTCTGAGCTTGATGACTTTGTCTATCTCAAGGTGTCGCATATGAAGGGTATGTGCAGCGCTTTGGCATCAAAGGCAAGCTTGCGCCTCGTTTCGTTGGTCCGTTTAGAGTGGTTGGCAAGAGAGGCGACCTTGCGTACCAGCTCGAGCTCCCGTCAACCTTTGCAAATGTCCATGATGTGTTCCATGTTTCTCAGCTTCGGGGGTGTTTCAAGACCCCCGAGCGCACTGTGCATCTTCAAGACATCGACCTTCAGCCTGACCTTTCTTATCGTGAGCATCCAGTTGCGGTTCTCGAGGCGACTGAGCACAAGACCCGTAACAAGACTGTCAGATTTCTCAAAGTGCAGTGGTCACACCATTCCGATAAAGAGGCTATGTGGGAACGCGAGGACCACCTCCGTTCCAAATTTCCCGATTTCTTTCAGTCTTAGATCTCGAGGACGAGATCTTCTTTGTAGTGTGGGAGAGTTTGTAGTGCCCCAAGTGTAAACCTTCCCTATTTGGAACCTATTGTAAGTGGGTCCATCTTGTCAAAGTTATGATGATATCAATTGTGCCATGACTTCATGTGGTGTCCCTTGTATTTTCCTTCCTTCCCATGCATGCATCCATAGCATATCATGGTATGCCTTGTCTTGTGTAGTGATTATATGATCTTAGCATTTCATGTGGTGTGGTGATCTGGTGGTTAGCTACTTTGTGATGTTGTGTATGTGTTGGGGTGCTCTATGATTTCATGTGATGCTAGTTCTAAATGTAGTGGCCTTGTCATGTTTGCAAACCTCCCTCCCTCTTTTATTTCTCAAGCAATATTTACTTGTCCCAACCTTGATTCAAAAATGCCCATGATTTAGCTTGTTTTGTGGTGGATGTAAAGAGGTGTATTTGCTGACTTGAAATTTAGTTTTAAAGGTGCATATATTCACAAAACAGACCCAACAAATTCTGTTTTGAAAATATTTGAGGCTCCAAACATTTCTTTTCTATTTTATTCAAATAGGCCATAATTTCTTATGACGAGGGGTATTTCTATTTTAATTTTTGTTGCCATAGTTTTTCCCTGGGAGATTTTAGGAGTCTTTTCTCTTACCAGGCGCCAGATGGGCCAGTTCTCCCTCTCGAGGCCCATCCTCTCCTCTCTATTTCCCCTGCGACAGCCCAGCGCACTCCTTCTTCTTTCTTCTGACGCCGTCCGCCCCCCTCTGCTTCTTTCCGTCAGTGGCGAGAGAGAGAGACAGAGATGCCAACGCTGCAAACGTCGAGGACCACCCCCATAAAGCATTGGCGTGCGTGCCTCCTTTCGCTAGGGTTCCCTCTCTCCCTCTCCTGCCGCCGCCAACTTCCTTTCCCCATCTCTCTCCCCCTCTCCTCTGTCAGGTAAGATCTCTGTAGGAGTTAGCAGACAGGAGAGAGCAGCCCCACCGCGTCTACCCACGCCATCTCCGTCGAGCATCGCCGGCGACCATGTCTGGGGGCTCGGGCAAGGTGCCCGCGCTCCCGGCGCTAGGAGCCCCGGGGAACGACTGCACCGACGGCCTCGACCTCGTCAACGGCTCGGCCCCGGTGCTCCTCACCTCTTCTTCGGTTCCACGTCAGGGACTCCTTCCGCTTCTGTCTTCTTCCCCTCCAGCAAATCCTCCTCCGAACGGCGCCCTTCCTCCTTCCCCTAGGTAAGGAATGTCTCCTTCCTCCTTCCTCCTTGGGTAGCGTCGAGTAGGACGTCGCCGGTGAGCCTCTGCACCGGTGTAGTTCGGAGGTGATGGGTTGTTGTGCATGTGGTGGTTGATGGGTGCGCTAGTTGCAAAGCACGGCTTACTTCCCCGTGTAGTGATGTGCAGTAGGTAGTTGGCATCCCCCTCCTCGTCGCGCAGTAGCAGCATCAGGATAACCCTGGCGTCCTCCCTATCACCGGCGATCTCTGCGTGCGTAGCAGAGCACCAGATGTTGTATTAGTTTACCTAGCTGTAGTCCTTCCCTCTGCCAGACGTCGTTCCATAGCGCAATGGTAGCTGGATGTATTTGTACTCGAGAGATCTTGGGTTCGATCCGAGGGGAAGCCACCTCCCTTTTTCGTTTTAGTTTTTCTGGTAATAGTGGATCACAGAGCAGGGCAGCATACCTTGTAGTGCTTATCTGTTATGTCGAACACAACCCACCTAGCAGAGTGGTGGCCACCTTATGTGTGTTTGGTAGAGAAGCAGGTTTGGGGTTCGACCCCCAGCACCCCCTTTTTTTATTTTTTTGTCCCTTGTTCCTTGTTTCACTAATTTGCAGCCTTGTTCTTTGTAGTGAGGCAGCCATTTTTGTTGCACATATATGTTTGTGCTACCTCCTCTCATAATCTGCAAGGAGGTTTAATTGTTGCTGGCTTGTGGATACTTGCTGATGCACTTGTGTGTGTGCAAATGCACTTAGTAGAGATTGTAGATGCATGTGCTTATAGTCTTGTGCTTAACACTTAGTTGGGAATGGCATTTTTATCTCCTTTGCTTTTGCTGTTATAGTAGTGCTAGATGATGTGGTGCATGTATGTGTGCTTGTGAGAGGTGCATGTGTGTGTGTGTGCATACACATGATGTTAGTCACATATGTGTGTGTGTGTGCACACACTTGATGCTTGCCAAATGTGCATGTGTGTGTGTGGTGCCTCCATTGTAGTTGTTGCAAGTGTAGGTGGTGTGTGTTCTTTTGCTTGTGTGTCTAGATAGGTGGCAAGATATGTGCATGTGTGTGTGAGTGTTGCACACACATGAGGTGTTGCTAGTGTAGGTATGCATGTGTGTGGAAGTGCCTTATGCATGTGTTAGCATTCTATTGTCTTGCTAGCATGTGTATGTGGTGTGGTTTCTTCTAGGTGATATGCATATGAGTTGCTGTTATGCATTGGAGAAAACAGCCCCACTTTGCAACACTTGTGCTCCTCCTCGTGTGCATATGTGAGAGGGCATGGTGATTTCTATGTATGGATAGCTTGGTAGAAGTGGTTGTGAAGTTGATGTGCATGACACAAACATGGGGTTCAAACCCCCATGTCACTTTGTCATTGTGCACATGATCTCAACCATGTAGTAGTTGATATAGTGAAACTACATGAAATGATGCACCATTCACTAGGCATGATTTGGAGTAGTTTCCTCTTCCTTAATTTGTGGTCACTTGTTCCAAGTAAGTGCCCACATATTATATATGATTTTGGGGTAGAATCTCCCAAGGAATCCAGTGGTGAAGTTAGTTTTACCATTAGGATACTTTCTGGAGTTAACATATTCAGATGTGTTGCAAGTTCGCTCTTTGATTCCATGGAATAGGTTGAGCCCAAGGGCATGAGCTTTTGTGTGGTAGTAGTAGGGATTTTGCTCTACACCATAGTGGTGTCATTTATCTCTTGGTGTTACTTGTGTGCAAGTCATGCCTAGACAAAGTGGGCATGTGGCTGAAATTCCAGCTTAGTGAAAATCTGGAATTTTCACTAAGTCTTGAGAATCTGGAAATATTTTCTTCTCCTCTAGATGAGGTTGTTCTGGTCATTGTGTTGTGATATAGCCTTATATAATTAGTGCTAGGAATTTGGACCTGATATGTTTGTGAAGCTCCCTGTTAAATTTCATCCCATTTGGAGTCCTGTAGGTTATGTTTTGGCTGCTGTCAAAAAGCTTCAGAACAAAGACAGAAAGTCAGGTGCAGGAATTTTCACTAAGTCCCTGAGATCTGATGGTTTTGGGAAAGTTTGCAGCCTTGTGTCTTCCTGTGTTTAATTCCTTTTGGCGTGATTCTGGCTTGTGCTTGTAGTATTATTGGTTGGCTACAGCCACATATATTATTTGTCACATTTGGAGGGTTGTAGCTATGTTGCATGTAGCTCACAAAGTGCTAAGATGCAGTTATGGCAGATTATGTAGTTCTACCATTTTGATGATTATGAGGGCTTAGTTGATGTTGTGGTGTTCTTGCTTGCTCCAATCCATTCATGTTGGGTTGTTATATGTCTTGGCAACCTGGGAAGACCAGATTTGTGCCATTTGAGGGTGTGGTGAAGATTTTGACACGTAGGGCTTCATATCTTGTTTCGTTGATTCCCGATGATCCGTAGCTCCGCTTGTAATGTTCTTTATATGGTTTGCATCATTTTCACGAGACGCATCTGATCATGTCATTCTCATGCATGTCAAAATATATTAGGGTACAGTTCTGTCCAGAAACTTGTATTAGCTTCTTTTGCTTGTGCTAGTGATAGAAATAGTGATGCATGCTCATTGTTCATCTCATGCATCATGTGCTTGTTGCATCTTGAGGTGCTGTTGTCCATTGGATGTTATTCTTATGTTGGGTAGCACCGGGATCGGAGAACGAGTACGTGGATTCGGGAGAGTACGTGCAGGACGAACAAGAACCATTCCAAGCTGAGGATATCACAGGCAAGATGATATGACCTTGATTCCATCTCTAGACTTGTTATGCTAGATTACGTTTCCATCTCAAATTGCTCGCTGCCTACCACTAAAATATTGCCTCCTGAAATGCCATGAAACCAAACACTATCCCTTCCTAGCAAAACTTGAATGGCTAAGTAGGCTTTGCTCAGCTACTAATGTTAGCGTTGCTAGATGCAGGTGCTTTGACTCATGTGATAACATGGGCTTGATATCATTATCTTAAATTCTGTTATTTAATTAATGCACCTATATACTTGGTAAATTACGGAAGTCCTAGCCTTTTTCCGGGTGCTTTGTTCCGTTATTGCCGCCTTAGTTATCGGTTACCGGTGTTTGATTCCATGATGATCGCTCCTAACACGTTCGGGGTTGTTATGGAGACCCCCTCGATAAATCGCGTAGTGCTAAGGCTTGTACGGCAGGACCCAACATTGGTTTTAATTTGCTAATCACTTAATAATTAACTGCATAGGGAATAGCTACCCCGAGGAATTTAATCAACAACCCGGGCCAGTGCTCCTCATGAGTGTTGGTCCAACATGGACAGACTGCGCGGGCCACCACAGGGAAACTTGAGGTTTGGCTCCTGTAGGCTTTTCCATCCGTCGTGTTGTGAGACTGAGATACATGGCTCTTATCGGGGTCGTCGACACGATGGGAGGTCCTGCTAGTCTTGCCTTACCTTAGCGGTATATCTTGCGTATAGGAATCCCAGTGAAGCTTTGGTTTTCCCCAGAGTTGAGGTTTTCCTCTAAGGAATCCGACGAGATCACGAGATTCGTGAAAGAGGATTACTTTGCAGCCTGTGTACGTATGTGATGGACTAGTTGGAGCACCCCTGTAGGGTTTAATCTTTCGGAAAGCCGTGCCCGCGGTTATGTGGCAACTTGGAATATTTTGTTAACATCCGGTATTAGATAACTTAAACTTAAGCTAATAAAATTGCCAACTGTGTGCGTAACCGTGACTGTCCCCTCGAAGATCTCTCTTCGATCGGGAACACTGTGGGGTTATGAATGACGTAGGTAGGTGTTCAGGATCACATAGTGATCAAGTATTCATGACCGCTAGTACAGTCCACTCTCATTCATGTTCTACGTAAGTTAGCCACTAAATCAAACTTAGGATGTTGCAACCTTAAGCACATCACCTTATCCTACCTAATAACTTGACTAGTTCTGGCACCAAGGTCTTAGAGTGACGAGTCCCCGTGGCTCACGGATTCCTCCAAAATCCCAACAGGTTCAGGTACCCCAGAGATAGATGATCCCGACGGCACTCAGCTGGCGTGGCAGTATGACGAGGCGACAGGCCGCCTTTACGTGAACTATCCAGAAGTTTGAGGTGTGGTCGTGATCATGGACCTGCTGGCAGGGTAGCATAGTCTTTCTATGTTTTGTAGTCCGTAGCGGAACTACCTTGGTTGTATGTGTGATGTACTCTGAGATATTTATGAGAAGGCAATTGAATCCCTGATTGTCTATCTTTATTATTATGTATGTGTTGTGTTACCTTTTTGCAAAACGCTTAGACGCGCTTCTTTCCTATTCGGGGCCTCGATCCCCAGATCGAAAAGGACCGCATCTTGGTCGTTACATTAGCTCACATATCTGAGGCGGAAGGGTAGATAAGCAGCCAAGCATCTTTTTGATTGAGGTTATGGGTCCATTGGTGCCCATCACTGCCTTCACGGTGAGCACCCTTCCAGTATACAGTTGCTCCGTCAATGTGTAGATCGCCTTTAACCTCAAGATACAATCGTCCTGAAGATTGGCGGCTCTCAGACCTGTATAAAGGACAATAATGGTCAGTACTTTCTTCACACTAAGTTTTTCCTTTTCAAAGTACAAGATCAGGTATTCCTTCTTACCAAATATAGCTTGTGCCATGTTGGAGATATGTTGCTTTAAGCCGGCCAGCTCTTGCTGCATGGCTTCCAGTTTTGTTTCAGCTTTTTCCGCTCGCTTTAGCGCGGCGGCTTGATCAGCTTGAGCCTTCTTGTTGGCGGCCTTCAGCTTTTCCATCTCAGCTAAGATCACCTGATATTTTTCTTCCGCTTTAGCCCGCGCATCTTGCTGGTCGGCTAAACTTTTCTTTAAGTCGCCCAACGTCGACTCAGCTTGGGCAAGAGATTCCTGTCAAACATATTATCAAGGGACAAGTCTCAAAATTATTGCAAGCTACACCCCTAACACTTGGGGGCTAATGTATATTTTTTTAGACAAAACTATACCACATCAAGACCCGGCTGATCTTTCAAAAGATGACCCGGCCCTTGGGGGTTACAGGTCGAAAGTTTTTCTAACATCAAGACCCCGCTCATCTTTCAAAAGATGACCCGGCCCTTGGGGGTTACAGGTCGAAAGTTTTTCTATATAAAGACCCGGCTCATCTTTCAAAAGATGACCCGGCCCTTGGGGGCTACAGGTCGAAAGTTTTTCTAACATCAAGACCCGGCTCATCTTTCAAAAGATGACCCGGCCCTTGGGGGTTACAGGTCGAATGTTTTTCTAACATCAAGACCCGGCTCATCTTTCAAAAGATGACCCGGCCCTTGGGGGGTTATAGGTCGAAAGATTTTCTAACATCAAGACTAGGCTCATCTTTCAAAAGATGACCCGGCCCTTGGGGGTTACAGGTCGAAAGTTTTTCTAACATCAAGACCCGGCTCATCTTTCAAAAAGATGACCCGGCCCTTGGGGCCTAATGAGGAAGGTATACATTAAGGCGTACCTCATGTTTATTCTTCATCATAAGGAGAAGATTCTTCTCCATTTCATAACTTGTCTCCAGGCGACTTGCGAAGCCGGAGCAGAGCTCTTTAAATTCAAGATTCTCATACTGAGAAAGTTTGGCCTTGGAAATTTCATGTCCGGTATAAGGCTGGGATGATGTTGATACATGCTTCGATAAGACTGCCGAAGCCGGCTTAGAGAAGCCAGTACGAGTGATGATTACAACATCCGGATCTTCATTTCACCCACATAGCATGTGCTAAAAATTTGAGAGGGTCACCGCAAAAATTGGATGCACTTCGTGTACAAAACAGACAATCTCTTCCGAAGTATCAGGGTTTCGGACGAAAACTCATCTGTTACAAAAGGCATTTCAGTGATATTCTAGATCAAAGGCATCATCATCATACTAGTTGTGGAGACAAAGTCTTCACTTTTTCTTCTCTTGTATCCTTTGCTTATTGCGCCGTAACCATGGATAATCTTCATCGTTTAACAGGGTGCTTGGGTCAGCCTTTACTTTGAAGGGAGGAATTTCATGAAACTTTTCATAATCTCCAGACATGTCTGTCTTGCCATCCAATCCCACGATGTCTCTTTTTCCTGAAAGAACTATGTGGCGCTTTGGCTCATCGTATGATGTATTCGCTTCCTTATCTTTTATTTTTCTCGGTTTGGTAGACATGTCCTTCACATAGAAAACATGTGCCACATTTCATGTGTCTACCCAAGATTGTTCAGATCCACTGTTGTCATTCCGTGATGTGGGTCTACATGTACCCCTAACAGATTGACCCATTTGCACTGAAACAAAGGGACCTTGAAATCATGTCCATAGTTGTAATGCCCCAAGTGTAGAACCTACCCTTTTTGGACCTACTTCATGTGGGACCACCTTGTTAGAGATTATGATGTTAAAATTGATACCATGATTTCATGTGTGTTCCTTACTATTTCCTTCTTATGCATGCATGCATAGCATATCATTGCATGCCCTTATCTTGTGTTGTTGCACTATGATTTCTTGTGATGTTAGTAATAAATGTAGGCGGTGATCATATGGTTAGCTACCTTGTGATTTCATGTGTTGATGTCATGTGATGATGGTGTGTGGAGTGTAGGGATGGTTGCTTGGGATTTTCAAAGCTCATTGCAATTTCAAACCCTTTTCCTCTCCTATTATCTCATGTTCAAAATTCCATCTTCACAAGAGCTGTTTTAAAATGTCTTGTGTTTAGAGGTTATTGTGGAGATGATGATGTGATGATGTGGAGTTTTATTTTGGTCTTGAGGATGAATATAAATCACAAAACAGTATAATTAATTGTTGTTTTGTATTTATTTAAATGCCCCATAAAATCCTTTTGCATTTTATTTTAAAAGCTTAGGTATTTTTAGGCCCAGGGGCATTTTTGTTTTGATTTTATATTCAGCAGTAGTCCTGTGGGTTTCTTTTCTTTCTCTGTATTTTACCTAATCAGGAATAAATCTCCAGGGCTGTTTTCTTTTTTTCTTCTCTGGTGGGCTTCCTCCCACTCAGAGAGGCCCAGTGTCTCCTCTCCCCCTCGCGCAGCGCAGCCCACACGCCGTCCATCGTCTTCCTCCTGGCGACGTCATCTCTGTACGATCGCAGCTCCACCTCCCGATCGCCTCCCCTTGATCCTGTGGCTCAAGCGCCTCCCCCGAGGTAATATAAGGTGGAGGGAACCTTCCTCCTCCCCTAGGGTTCCCTCTCCTTCCCCAGCACCGCCGCCACCTCCCTCCTTTCCTCCTCCCTCTCCCTGGTAAGTCCTCTATAGAGTAGGAACAGAGAGAGAGAGAGTTCGGCCGCCGCGTCTACCCCGTCTACTCCGTTGAGCAGCGCCAGCGGCCATGTCCAGGGGCACGGGGACGGTGCCCGCGCCCCATTTTCGTCCTCGGTGAGGTCGAGGGTCGTCCACAACGCCGGCCAGGAGCACGTCAAGGCGCCGGCTCCGCTGATCTACCCCGTCTACCTCCGTCGACATCAGCCGGCAGCAGGGCCTTCTCCCGCGCACCTCCCTCCTCTCCGGCCGGCCTCCTCCACCGAGCGGCTACTTCTTCTTCCCCGAGGTGAGCCGGCCCTCTCCTCCCTTCTCCCTCGTTGGATCCGACGAGTCGGAGGCAGGAAGTCCCTGTCGTGCGGTAGCAGCGTTAGTTGGTGCAGTCTGGAGCGTTGCATGTCGTGCGCAGTAGCAGTAGCAGTAGGAAGTGCTTCCTCCTCGTGGTGCAGCAGCGTAGCGCCTTGTTCTCCCCGCGACACAGCAGCGCAGCAGTAGCAACGCCGGCGAGGGAAACCAGGCAACCTCCCTGACGCTGGTGCGTCTTGGTGCAGAGCCTGGTTCAGCTGTTGCATATAGCTTAGCTGCTTCGTTTCACCACTTCCAACAGTAGCCTATCTGTAGCGCAGTGGTCGGAACCTTTGGCTTGCTATCAGCAGGTCGTGGGTTCGATCCCAGGGAGAAAACCTCCCCTTTTTTTTGTTGATTTCGTCGGCACAGTAGAAGCAGCAACAGGACACCTTAACCTGATAGGTGCCCCTGTACTGTCGAGCGCCTGGGCCGTGGTAGAGTGGTTCCATTGCAGTAGAACCAGCAGCAGGTGGGGAGTTCGATTCCAGACACTGCCCTTTTTATTTCTTTGTGATTTTTTTTACTGTTGCAAGATTTTGCTATTTATTTTCCTGTGCATATGTCTTGGCAGCATCTTAGCATTTTTTCCCTTTTGTGCACCATATAAGTCTTCCTGCAGATTGTTAGTGTATGTATGTGATCTATGTGAGCTTTGGTGTGGTGCATACACATGGTGATGATCATGTGCATGGGTGTGTATATGATCTAGCTAGTTTATGTTGATGGTGTGATTGCAAGTAGGCATGTGTTCATAGGGGTTGTAAGTGAAGTTGATGGTGTAGGTATGGAGATGTGTTTGTAGTGAGTGCACACCACATGTGGTACCTACTAAAAATGTTTGAGAGGTGAGGCTTCCAAGATACTTGCTTAGTAGTTTTCCCCCCTCATGTTGTTCTTGGATTTAAGAGTTGATGTTGTTGTGAATGATGTGGAGTATGTGTGTGTGTGTGGAACTTCCCCACCTTTGCAAAACTATGCACCTTCACATGTCTATATGTGAGAGGGCATGGTGTTTGTGTGTAGGGATAGTTTGGTAGATGTGTTGGTGATGTTGATGTGCATGACACAAACATGGGGTTCAAACCCCCATGTCACTTTGTCATTGTGCTCATGAACTCTACCTTTGTAGCTGTTGTCTTAGAAGGGTACTTTATGGAGTTGCATATTCAGATTTGTAGCAAGTTTGATCTTCGATTCCATGGAATAAGTGGAGCCCAAGGGCATGAGCTTTTGTGTGATAGTAGTAGGGGTTTTGCTCTACACCATAGTGGTGTCAATTACCTCTTGGTGTTATGTGTGTGCAAACTATGCCTAGACAAAGTGGGCATGTGGCTGAAAAATTCCAGATTAGTGAAATCTGAAATTTCACTAAGTCTGGAATTCTGGAAACATTTTCTTCCCCTATATATGAGGATGTGCTGGTCATTATGTTGAGAACTAGCCTTAGTTCAGTGCTAGGATTTTGAACCTGATATGTTTGTGAAGCACCCTGGAAAATTTCACATCATTTGGAGTCCAGTAGATTTTGTTTTGATTGCTGTCAAAAAGCTTCAGAACAGAGACAGAAACTCAGGTGCAGGAATTTTCACTAAGTCCCTGAGATCTGATGGTTTTGGGAAAGTTTGTGGCCTTGTATCTTCTAGATTTTAATTCCTTTTGCTGTGATTCCTGCTGGTGCTTGTAGTGTTCTTGGTGGACAACAGCCACATATATTATTTGTCATGTTTGGAAGCCTGTAGCTATGTTGCATGTAGCTCCCAAATAGCTAAGATGCAGATTATGGCAGATTATGTAGTTTTGTCTTTTTTATCAAAGTGTGTGCTTAATTGATGTTGTGGTGTTCTTCCTTGCTCCAATCTATTCATGTTGGGTTGTTACAGGTTTGGGCAACCTGGGAATACCAGATTTGTGCCAATTGTGAGTGTGGTGTTGAATCTTCCACGTAGAGCTTCATATCTTGTTCCGTTGATTCCCGTTGATCCGTAGCTTCGTTTGCAATGTTCTTTATATAGTTTTGCACCGTTTTCACGAGCCGCATCTGTTCATGTCATTCTCATGCATGTCAAAATAGCTTAGTGTACAGTTCTGTCCAGAAACTTGTAGTAGTTTATTTTTGCTTGTGCTAGTGATAGAAATAGTGGTGCATGCTCAATTTTAATCTCATGCATCATGTGATTGTTGCATCTTGTGGTGCTTCTATTCATTGGATGTTATTCTTATGTTGGGTAGCACCGGGAGCGGAGAACGAATACGTGGAGTCAGGAGAGTACGTGCAGGACGAACCAGAACCATTCCAAGCTGAGGATATCACAGGCAAGATGATATGACCTTGATTCCATCTCTAGACTTGTTATGTTAGTTTCGTTTCCATGTCATATTGCTCGCTGCCTACCACTGAAATTAAATTGCCTCTTGAAATGCCATGAGCCCAAACACCGTTCTCCTTCCTAGCAAACTTGTGTGGCTAAGTAGGCTTGCTGAGCTACTATTGTTAGCATTGCTAGTTGCAGGTGTTTTGACTCATGTGATGAACATGAGCTTGATATCATTATATTAAATTATTTTATTTATTTAATGCACCTATATACTTGGTAAATGACGGGAGGCCTAGCCTTTTGCCGAGAGCTTTGTTCCGTTATTGCCGCCTTAGTTACCGGCTACCGGTGTTTGATTCCATAATGATCGCTCCTAACACGTTCGGGGTTGTTATGGGGACCCCCTTGATAAATCGCATAGTGCTAAGGCTTGTCCGGCAGGACCCAACATTGGTGTTAATTTGCTAATAACCTAATAATAATCTGCATAGGGAATAGCTACCCCGAGGATTTTAATCAACAACCCGGGCCAGTGCTCCTCATGAGTGTTGGCCCAAATTAGAGCACTGTGCGGGGCCAACTCAGAGAAACTTGAGAGATTTCTATCAGGCCACTGTACGCGTCGCTCATCTGTCGTGTCCTGAGACTGAGATACGCGGCTCTTATCAGGGTCGTCGACACGACGGGAGGTCCTGCTAGCCTTGTCTTACCTTAGCGGTATATCTTGCGTATAGGAATCCCAGTGAAGCTTTGGTTTCCCCCAGAGTTGAGGTTTTCCTCTAAGGAATCCGACGAGATCACGAGATTCGTGATAGAGGATGCCTTTGCAGCCTGTGTTCGTTTGTGATGGACTAGTTGGAGCACCCCTGCAGGGTTTAATCTTACGGAAAGCCGTGCCCGCGGTTATGTGGCTACTTGGAATATTTTGTTAACATCCGGTATTAGAGAACTTAAACGTAAGCTAATAAAATTGCCAACTGTGTGCGTAACCGTGACTGTCCCTTCGAAGATCTCTCTTCGATCGGGAACACGGTGGGGTTATGAATGTCGTAGGTAGGTGTTCAAGATCACTTAGTGATCAAGTAAATCCGACCGCTAGTGTAGACCACCTTTACTTCTACTTTGCGTAAGTTAGCCACTTAATCAAGCATAGGATGCTGCAGCCTGATACACTTCATCATTACCCTACCTAATAACATGACTAGTTCTGGCACCAAGGTCTTAGATTGCTGAGTCCCCGTGGCTCACGGATTCCTCCGAAACTCCCAGCAGGTACAGGTACCCCAGAGACAGATGATCCCAACGTCACCCAGCTGGCGTGGCAGTACGACGAGGAGACAGACCGCCTCTACGTGAACTATCCAGAGGACTGAGGAGTGGTCGTGATCGTGGGCCTGCAGCAGGGTAGCATAGCATTTTCCCATGTTTTGTAGTCCGTAGCAAAACTACCTTGTTTGTATCTGTGTTGTACTCTGAGTTATCAATAAGAAGACAGTTGAATCCCGAATTGTCTACTTTTATTATTATTTGTGCTATGTTACTTGCTTGTGAAATGCTTAGATGCGCTTCTTTCCTATTCGGGGGCCTCGACCCCCAGATCGGAAAGGACCGCATCTTGGTCGTTACAATAGTCAAGTTCCAATGTATCCACTATGTAACCATAATATGTGTCCTTTCCCCTCTTGGTTGCTGCATCAAAGCGGACACCGTTGTTTTGGTTGGTGCTCTGTTGATCTTGGGCGATCATGTAAAATGTATTCCCATTTATCTCGTACCCTTTGTAAGTCAATACAGTCAAAGATGGTTCCTTGGCCAATGGTTACAGCTCTTTAGAAACAGTGTTGTCACCCATGAGACGTTTTTGCAACCAACTACCAAAAGTCCTGATGTGTTCATATGTAATCCACTGGTCACACTACTCTGGGTGTTTGGAGCGTAGAATATTCTTGTGTTCATCGGCATACAGGGTCACCAAGGTAGAACTCTCTAGAACTGTGTAGTTTTCTTGAGACCAAGAATGCCCGTCCATACATATTATTGAGTACGCTCCTAGCATGCCTTTTCTAGTGAGTCTCCCCTCATACCGCGATTGAGGGAGACTAATCTTCTTAAGGTCAGGAATGAAGTCAACATAAAACCCAATAACATCCTTTGTTTGATGACCCGTGGGGATGCTTTCTTCTGGCCTAGCGCGGTTACGAACATATTTCTTTAGGACTCCCATGAACCTCTCAAAGGGGAACATATTGTGTAGAAATACAAGGCCCAGAACGACAATCTCGTCGACTAGATGAACTAGGGCGTGTGTCATGATATTGAAGAAGGATGGTGGGAACACCAACTCGAAACTAACAAGACATTGCACCAAATCACTCCTAAACCTTGGCAGGATTTCTGGATCTATCACCTTCTAAGAGATTGCATTCAGGAATACACATAGCTTCACAATGGCTAATCGAACGTTTTCCGGTAGAAGTCCCCTCAATGCAACCGAAAGCAGTTGTGTCATAATCACATGGCAGTCATGAGACTCTAGGTTCTGGAACTTTTTCTCTGCCATATTTATTATTCCCTTTATATTCGACGAGAAGCCATACGGGACCTTTATACTGAGCAGGTTCAAAGAAGATCTACTTCTCTTCTTTGGTAAGAGCGTAGCTGGCAGGGCCTTCATACTGCTTTGGATGCATGTTGTCTTTTTCATGCACACGTTGATGTTCCTCCCATGCCTCCCGTGAATCTTTTGTCTTCCCATACACTCCCAAGAAGCCTAGCAGGTTCACGCAAAGATTCTTCGTCACATGCATCACGTTGATTGCAGAGCGAACCTCTAGGTCTTTCCAACAGGTTAGGTCCCAAAATATAGATTTCTTCTTCCACATGGGTGCGCGTCCCGCATCGTCAGTCGGAACAGATAGTCCGCCAGGACCCTTTCCAAAGGTTACTTGTAAATCATTGACCATATCAATTATGTGATCACCAGTACGGATGACGGGCTTCTTCCGGTGATCTACCTCACCTTTGAAATGCTTTTCTTTCTTTCGACATTGATGGTTGGTCGGAAGAAATCGACGATCCCCAGGTACACATTCTTCCCACATTTGTCCAAATATATAATGTCGGTGTCATCGAAACAGTGTGTGCATGTGTGGTATTCCTTGTTTGTGTGTCCTGAAAGTTTACTGAGAGCAGGCCAATCGTTGATGGTTACAACCAGCAACGCATGTAGGTCAAATTCCTCATGTTCATTCTCATCCCACACACGTACACCTCGTCCATTCTACAACTGTAAAAGTTCATCAACTAATGACCTTAGATACACATCAATGTCATTGCGGGGTTGCTTAGGGCTTGAGTCTTTCACACGGGTCTTCATGTTCTTCTATAGGTCAGTATTCTTCACAAGAACTCTCCAGTCTATGGTATGATGCGAGAGACCCTCTATGAATTAGAACATATCATATAGTTGAGATTGGATTTCATTATTAGCATGTTCCTTGCATCTTTCGAGTACCTACCTTGCATGATGTCGCGGACCCAAGCGGAGGGGCCTCTAGAAAGTTGTATGGTTTTGAGTTGAAAAGTAAAACCTTACTTTTTCGATGTCTAATATAACATTGAGTTAAATGGTCTAATTTCCAAGTAGTTATTATGCGGTGATTTTGCTAGATAGACCAATGACTGCTATGGGAATTTTTTAGCCTATCGAAGAAACGAAATGTTACCCTAATATTTCTATTCCTTATAAAATATTATTTATTATGCATGATGATTATATCATCGGCCAATAGAAACTTTTCAAAGTTGAAGTTGTCGAAGAACCACTTAAAGTCTACAATGTCTTAAGGTAGTTCTCCATGGAAAAAAGTCTCGACAGAATTTAAATTCCTTGGCAAATTTATTCGTTGATAAGAAATCATTGGATGAGATTCGTATGGATATCATTATTAGTGACTTTGGATGAATATCGAAAGAGTTATGATATTATGTATAAATTATTTGATATAAATATTGCCTTTAGATATGCTCTAAATGTTTATTGGTAACATTTCATATATACAAATGTTGATTATTACTTATTCCTTGCCGCATTATAGTGCACATATTTTGTTTTCCAAAGGTCAAGCACTATAAATTTGACCAAATTACATAGAAAAATCTACATACACAATAAAAAACAAATGCCATTTGACACATCAATCATGAAGTAGTTTTATATTGTATTTATTTGGTGTTTATTTGGACCCTAGGTATTCATTTGGTATTCTTGACGTTGATATTTTTTTCTGTAAACTTGACCAATGTTTACGAGGTTTGATAAGAAAATAAGAAGTTATACGCACTCTTTCGATGAATACACAATATATTTCGACAAGGAGGGAGTTCTGATATTAATCCCGGGACCAGCTCCTACCCTTTTCTATATATATATATATATATATATACACACACACACTAGTATGTATGCACGTGCAATGCACGTTTTAACATTATGAGATCATTTTTGGTAGGGAAAAAATAGTTGCTAATAAATTTGAAGCAAAAAAAATCTTCATTTTTGGATGAACAAATAAATTATATTACAAAAAATTCGGAATTAATATATGCAGTCCCCACAATTTGTTAACAAAGAATCCCGCAAAAGAATGTTTAAAAAGAAAAGAATTTGAAAAATGAAATTTAATTTTACTTTATGTTTCTCCCCTAAAACCAATTTTTGAGGGCTAACCTGAAGTTACAACATGTCTAGCCAAAAAAGAATGAGTATGGGCCACATCTCTTGAGAAAGATTAGGCGTTCATTCTAGAACATGGTGAATGCAGCAACCATGCACTGTTCACCACGAATTCCACTTTTTTCGGCCGTTGGATTTAGGATATAAATGGTTAGGATTGATGGCCAATTCCTACTCAAAAATCATACACTATATTGTAGTATAGATATAGCAACCACATGATACAACATGAAATCACTGTTGGGGCAAACAACACATCCATGCCCAAAAGAAAAGAAACCCAAAAGAAAAAAGAGAGAAAACAGTGCCAACACCGACAGCTTAACGAAAACAATAATGACCCGCAACCGCTTATTCTCACCACGATTCGAGCACCTTAATCCATCGCGTACCAAGCAACACCTTCAAAAAGGATAATGACGACGATGACACTGCTGTCCGGACAGGTCCTAGAATTTCCTCCGGTACGCTCTGGGGCGTGGGGAGGAGGAACATCCGACACCCTTCAAGAAGGAAGGGTGACGCTCTCAAGAGTCACCATATCGGTGTCAAGAAACAAGGATCTCTCCCGACCCCCAAACCACCACCATCTCCCGGACAATCAGAGACGCTCCACCAAACATGCCATCCACCAACAAACGCTACCACGGTCTTGCAATCACCATCGTCGTCTCACCATGGCCAACGTAGCATAGCCGGTCAGTCTGAGGCGAACCACCCGAAGACAAGATCCGACAGGAGGACAACCACGCAGGAGGGGATCACCTCCACCATCCAAGACGGTCACCGTCCGGACACAACGACGAGAGAATGCCGAACCATTGGAACCGGAGGGCGACAACAGTGCAGCCACCTGGAGGATGTCCTCCACCGCCATCGATGTGTGCCGACCGGACACAGCAGCTGGGACACGCCAGGCCAAATAGGCCCGGCCGAGCACCGGCCAAGTCCCGGGGCTCGTAAAGTCCCGACTATCGTGCTGCTGCACGTAGAAGGCCACCACCGTTGCCCTCATGCAACCCAAAAGCTCAGCCGGGCATGGACAAACCCGTGAAGCTCCCATCGTCACGCTGTAGCAGTGCGGCGTCAACGCTGTCATGCCCGCTGCGAGCCGCGCTGCAGACCAACCAGAGGCGACGAGGCAGGCCCGACCTGACCCAGATCGGGCCCAAGGGGCCCAGATCTAGGCCTGCAGGGCCGAAGCGCTGCCATTGCCACCTAGCCACCAACGACAGCACCACCGTCACCGAGACCATCCACGCCGCACCAGGGGGAGCACCGCCGCCGCGCCGGGCCGATGCCGCCCAGATGCACCACCAGGCACAGGGCTGCTCCGCGCCACCCGAGCCAGAAGGGTAAAGGCCGGAGGCCCGCCGCTACTGGGGCACCCGACCAAGGGCCGGGGCGGCGCACCGGCGACGGCGGGAGGAGGAAGGGAAGGGGAGGGCGCGGCCTAGCCGCCGCGGGGCGGCGCGGGTCGCGGGAGGGGGGGGGGGGGACGGGGCTATGGGCGAGCTCTACCGGCAGCTGCAAGGGAGAACCCTAACGGATCGCGGGAGGGGAGGGGAACCCCGACCTCGAAACCTGATGTTATCTGAACGTTCTCCGACCAGCTCCGACCCTTGCACAAGCGTCACCCTATTTGCCTGGTTTGTTTGCGAGATGGCGCAAAGCTGTTAGCGGAAAGTTGAGTATCTGCTGTTGTTTAGACATCTTGCATATTCTGGGAGAAGACTGTTCAGATCGCCTCCGGCTGTGCCATGACTAGAGACACCAAATTTGCCCGGAGGGATGATGAAGCAGTGATCGACAAGTTGCTTCACAACGAGTCAAGTAGAGAACCAATCACAGGCTCACACAGAACACATTGCAGCAGCATCGATTTCTCTCCACACACCAGATGCTTATTTTCATGCTACAAATGGTATCATGCCGCAATATCAGGGTAGCACACAGGAATGCATCTAAAATCCCACAGGAGGACAGGAACCGGCTGCACATACAGACAGAGCAAGTCATAACTCACTTGGAAGATCTAATATATTCAGTCCACTCCGATGATTGACTTCAAGAACCGAAGTTCTGCACTGAGCGCCATCAGGCGGTCAGAGGTATCGCTTGAGCCGACGGGGGGCTCCACGCCCACGAATACGTAAAGCCCTGCCATCTCGCCTTCCAGTGTCGAAGAAGGCACGGCACCGTACCCGGTTATTGTTCTTATCGTGTCGAGCTGTTCCCTCAACTGTTCTTCCGTGTAGCGAGCCTGGTCGAAACAAGGAAGATCATGCTTAGACATGGGGAAAAAACAGTGCACAAATACAAATTCTGCTATGCTAAATATTACAACTGTGCATTCAGTGTGGTAAGATGTCCATTTCAAAAAGATGAAAAATGTGGTGAACTGTGTTATGGGCATCCAGATAAAATCCAGGAGCAACTGCATTTTTTCACTCTAGCCTTTCCGGACATCACAGGTTGATGTGATTCCTATTATGTCAAGCTTATAATGCTTTAGTCTTTTTAGTTTTCCATCCATATACAACTTGAACTCTAGAACTGAAGGGGCAAGGCTACAGTAAAATCCCTACCCCTTCTCAAACATACAGTACTGATTAGTCCTACAGTTGTGGGCATCAGTCAAAATCCCCTAGAGTTGTGATATCGTGTTAGCTCAGCCCCCAATATTATATTTTTTGTGTTACCTCAGCCCCAAATATTTTGTATTTGTGTTACCTCTCTTCTCAAACATACTAATTTCGTAATTAGGGGCAATGCAAAGGCCGAATCTTATAAAATTTGTCTAAACTTTAAATGGAATGGGAAAAATGGGCTGAAAGCTCTGGATTAATAATTGAAGATGTAACGAATTTTGGTGATTGTTCCAGATTAATAAAAATTTGAGCCAAATTTGGCCATCTTTTGAAAAACTGTCCAAATTTGACCCCATTTTGATAATTGAGATTTTTTTCCAAATTTTGAATATTTTCAATTTTTTTAGTTAGCCGAGCCGTCCTCTAGTCACTTAAACATGGGACCCCCACGCCATATATCTCATTAAGACTGTTTTTCTGTTACTGATTAGTCCTAGAGTTGTGGGTATCAGTTAAAATCCCACATAGTTGTAGTTTTCTGTTACCTCAGTCTCAAATATTATGTATTTGTGCAATTTCCTCTTTAAGAAATGATGTTACCATCATGCTGTATGAACTCATAAGGCCCTTATTTTCTGTATCCCCCATACCGCCAGATCATGGGTATATGGTTTTATCAACTGGGAATGCCACACTTCACGCAAACAATTCGGTTGTCATTTACTAGTAAAGCGACATAAAAATATTTGAATACAAGTAAATCATGTTGCGATCATTTCATGATCATTTCATGTCGAGCTATCAATTTGTAGAAATAAATAATCAGGTAGGGTTTCCAATGTCAATTATTTGTAAAACCTACAGACTGGCAGTGGCTTTCAATATAAATGTTACTTCCAATATTTTTTTTGTGGTTTTCACCGGTTTCCACCGAATGTTGGTTTCCGCATGATATTCTCCATATGGGAGATACGGAAACCAATATTCAATGAAAACTTCATGGAAACCATATTTTTATGTTTCAAAAAAATCTGAAAAAATATGGGATGTTAAGAGGATGATGTTTTATTGCCACACAAAATTTCAAGTTGAAACACATTACCAGATGTGAGCTACAAAAAGACAAATTTCATCGCTGAATAGTGACATTACTATTTGGCACTATATATTTTTTTTTGTGGTTTTCACCGGTTTTCACCGAATGTTGGTTTCCGTATGATATTCTCCCTTACCATATCCCTGGTTTCCTATGTGGTTGCTTCATATAATAACAACTTTTATAGCCATTCTTGGCAAAATCCTACAGATAATCTGATTATAACTGTGAGAATCACAAACGTGTCATTGGCTCACCTCGCTCTCAGCAACAACTCTGCTCCTAAATGCTTCATTCATCATTGTGTAACCCACATCACTTGACTGATCAGACAGGTCAATGATTTCTTCGCCCATGGTGGAGAAATACGGTGTGCTCCCACTGGATATTATACCTTCGTTATCATGCATAGATGCCACTGGGACAAAGCAGCATTCCATGCCTTGTTTGTCTACACCACCAGAATCCTTTACATTGTGTCCTATTGCAGCAATTCCTAAGATGTCACCAACATGGGGAGTTTCCACAACCACCTGTGACTCACATTCTGTGAGGTTACTCAATGGCAGCACCTCATCTTCAGGCTTCGCAGCAGCAACAATGTTGACTTGCACATCAGAAATTTCCCCAGTACCAAAATCTGCCGTCGAAGCATAAGCTGCAAGGTCACTCTCATGCAGCACCTCATCTTCAGGCTTCGCAGCAGCAACAACATTGACTTGCACATCAGAAATTTCCCCAGTACCAGGATCTGCCGTTGACGCACCAATCGCGAGGTTACTCTCATGCAGCACCTCACTCTCAGGTTCCACAGCAGCAACAATTCCCACATACACATCATTAACTTCCCTTGTAACAAGATCCGGATGTAACTCACCAACCAGAAGGTTACTCGGTGGCACCATCTCACTATCAGGTGCTGCAGTTGCAATAATCTCAACTTCCACATCAACCACTTCGGCTATGACAAGATCCGTGCTCGGTGGCAGCACCTCACTTTCAGGTGCTGCAGTTCCAATAATCTCCACTTGCGAATCAACCACTTCAGCGGTAACAAGATCAGTATTACTACTAGCTTCTTCCAACACCCCCTGCACTGCAACTTCAAATCCTTCCTTGTCCTGAACCGTATCATCTTCCCCATGAAACACTGGAGTTGGTGATTCAGAGTCTCGTGGTGGCATGTCCTCGGCAGACCTTTTCGCTTCTTTTCTTATGTCATGCTCTTTTTTATCTCCAATGTCTGATGAAAGTGAATACTGACCTATATTGTGTACAGAAAACTCACCTTCTCCCTTTTTATCTTCATCACCTGACGCGGGCACGCTCCATTCTGGAAAATAGGAGCCTTCTCCCTTTTTATCTTCATCACCTGATGCGGGCACGCTCCATTCTGGAAAATAGGAGCCTTTCGAATGCCTCGCCTCGGTAGACTTGTTTTCCTCTGTAGTTTTGCCATCCTCTACTTTTTCATTCCACATCTTTGATTGAAATGGTAATTGGCCTGAATTCTGTACAGAAATTTCACCTTCTCTTTTTTCCTGAACCACATTGTCTTCATCACCTGACGCCGGCACAGACGATTCATAGAATGCCGTCTCCTTGGTAGTCTTGTTTTCCTCTGTAGTTTTGCCTTCCTCTTCTACTTCTTCATTCAAATTCTTTGACAGAAATGATCGTTGGCCTGAATGCTGTGCAGCAAATTTACCTTCTCCCTTTTCCTGGACCACATTGTCATCTTCTTCGCCTGATGCTGGCACACATGATTCTGGAAAACAGAGGCCTCGCGACACTGTCTCCTCCATAGACTTGTTTTCCTGCATAGTTTTACCATCGCCTTCTTCTTTTTTAGAACACACATCCTCCTTTTTTTCATTCCAATTCTTTGATCGAAATGATTGCTCGCCTGATACTTGTACAGCTTCTTCGTCGTTTCCCTCTTCCTGAATCACATTATCCTTCTCAGGAAACAGTGGCTTTGCTGATGCAGAAACACCAGAGCCCCTTGGTAGTGTCTCCTTTTGAGTAGACCCACTTCCTTCCAATGGTGTGTGCCCCTCCGTATCGTTGCCACGGTATGACATGTATGAATCATGGCCAGATTCTTGGGCAGAAAATTCACCTTGTACCTCCTCCACCTCGACGTCGGCAAACGCAGGCGCCGATGATTCGGAAACACCAGGATCCCGTGGGAGCAGCGGCGAAGTGTCGCTCTCCTTTTCTTCTTTGATGATAGCCTGCTCTATTTCAGTATCCAAATAGCCGAATGCCTTAGCCTCTTGTGACACCGTCTCCTTGGTGAACTTATTTCCCTCCATAGTTCTTCCATCATCTTCTTCATTTTCATCAAAATTCTTTGACTGAAATTGAAATGATTGCTGGCCTGAATTCTGTACAGAAAACTCATCTTCTCCCTTCTCCTGGACCACATTGTCGTGGTCACCACCAGACGCTGGCACGCCCAATTCAGGAAAATAGAAGCCCTGCAACACCGTCTCCTTTGCAGGCCTGTTTTCCTCCATGGTTCTGTCATCCTCTTCATTGTTTTTAGAATACACGCCATCCTCTTTCCCCTTCCAATTGTCTGATTGCAACAATGGTTGGCCTGAATTCAGTAAAGAAAACTCATCTTCTCCACTTCTCTGAACCAGAGTATCCTCTTCTTGAAGCAGTGGCATTGATGGTGCAGAAAATTCACCTTCTAACTCGTCGTCGGCAAGCGCCTCAGGATCCCGTGACAGGGGCAGCGAAGTGTCGCTCCCGTCTTCCTCTCCGGCGGTGCCCTGCTCCATTTCGGTATCCAAATGGCCGAACGCCGGAGCCTCTTGGCCGTACTCTTCCGATGCGTCGAGGAACTCTTGCTCCAGGTCGTCGTATTCCTGGATGTACGGCGGCGGCGGCGGCGGCTGGCAGGAACGGAGGAGCGCGCCCGTGAGGTGGTTAGCGGCGGCGATGCTGGCGAGGTAGGCGGCGAAAGGGACGGACAGCGCGACGCCGGCGGCGGAGAGCACGATCAGCGGCGGGGCCACGACCGGCGCCGCCGTCGCCGCGGCGCCGGCGATGGCGGCCGTCCGGGTCAGCCCCCATCCGCGCCGGAGCAGCTCGCGGGCCCAGCTGTCGCTAGCCCCGCCGCCTCCGCCGCCAGCTGCAGCAGACCAGCCGGGGCTGCCTGGGCGGGGGAGGCAGTCCTGGGTGCGGGTGCCGGCGGATTCGACCTCGTCGAGAACCATGCTCATGGGATGAGATGAGGCCGAAGCCGGACTCGGAGCGGCGCTGCGGGAGGCGGCGGGGTTTGGACGCGCGGTGAGGTGGGGAACAGTGGCTGCTGGCGGGTGACGATGGGCCTGAGACTGAGACGCTGCGCGTGGAAAGGCAACCACGACGCGTGTGCACGGACGTGTCGTCGCGTGCTGAGCTCCCGTTTCATGCAACCGAGACGGAGTAGGAGACGAGGCCCAGGCGGATCGATCGATCTCCGAGTCCGTTTTCCTTTCGACCATGATTGACCCTCCTCATCTATATATTGTGGCGGAAAAAGTCCAAAACAAACCTTGAAGTTATAGATCAAAGCTAGATCGGACCCTGAGCTTTGAATCCCTGAAATTCGCACTCCGAACTTGTAATTCCGGTCTATTTTGAACCCTAGACCCGTTTGGCACACCGGAATTCTGGCAATACCATAATCCCGACGGAATAACCTGCTAGGCTGCTACTCTTATAGACAGAAATTGGACCGGCCCACTAACAAATTTTTTTTACGAAGTTTAAAAAAAGTTCACGCATTTTTAAAATTGTTCAGAAGTTAAAAAAAATTATATTTTCTATTTTTGTCACAAATTCTATGTCTTTTTTGTTTCAAAAAAATGTTTGGTTTTTTTAATTCTATTCGTATTTTTAATTCTATTCGTATTGGTCCAACATGCATTTTATAGATTTGTAGGAGCATAATCCTAGTGCCAAACATTCAACGTTTATTGTTATTTATACCTTAAAATATATATTTCATTTTAATAAAATGTTTATTGTTATTTATAAAATATAAAATATTTATTTAGAAAAATATTACCATGTATTTTTTTTGTGAGATGTACTTTTAAAATGTACATAATGTGCTGAAAAATATTGAAAGTTTATTAAAAAATATACATATATGTGTTAAAAAATACATTGGATACTGAAAAAAATACACATGTGGAAAAGCAAAAAGAAAATGAAAAAACAAAAAAAAACAGAGCCGCGCGCGTGCGCAACTGCGCTAATGGGTCCGGCCCAATTCAGCAAATCCCGGCTAAGTTCTGTCAAGGTTTAAAATAGACCAGGATTAGTGAGTTCGGTGTGTCGATTTCAGGGATTCAAAGTTCAGAATTTAATTTAGCTTTCGTCTATAACTTCAAGATTTGTTTTGGACTTTTTCCTGTTGTGGCCGGGCGCGGCGTCCTCGTCCACCCAACCCACCCACCCACCACCGACCGTCGAAAACCGCACAGGCGCTGCACCACGACAGCCACCATCCCGATCCCCGACGCAGCACTTGGTTGTACGTGCAAAGATGAGCGAGCCCTCCTCCTCCCTTGCTCCACCCGGGGTGTCCACGTGGGAGGTGCACGCCGGCAACCGGGACCGCCTCATCGCCGCGCTCAGCGCCCACCTCGCCGCCGCCGGCCGCGCGCGCCGCGGCGGCATCGTGCTCCTCGAGGGCGGCAAGGAGCAGACCCATTACTGCACCGACAACGTCCCGCTCTTCAGGCAGGAGGGCTACTTCGCGTATCTCTTCGGGGTGCGGGAGCCCGGGTTCTACGGCGCCGTCGACGTTGCTTCCGGTCAATCCATCCTCTTCGCTCCAAGGGTGGCACCCAACGAAGCTATCTGGACGGGTCCAGCGAAAGAATTGGCTTACTTCAAGGACACGTACAGGGTCGACTTCGTCTTCCATGTCGAAGAGCTCGCGCGGGTTCTCCGGCGTCAGTTCAGCGAGCACGGCCATGGAGAGCCGCTCCTCTTCCTCTTGCACGGGAAGAACACCGACAGCGGGAACTACTCCAAGCCCGCCGGTTTTCAGGGGATGGACGAGTTGGACACCGATTTGAGCACGCTCCATCCCGTCTTGACCGAATGCCGCGTGATAAAATCCGACATGGAGCTCGCCCTCATTCAGCACGCCAACGATGTCAGCTCGGCGGCACACGTCGAGGTCATGAGGCTGATCAAACCAGGCATGGTGGAACAAGACTTGGAAAGCATCTTTTGTCGACATGCATCCATGCACAGAGGCTGCCGGCGTTGCGCCTACACATGCATATGTGCCACCGGGAAGAACAGCGCCATTCTCCATTACGGGCACGCGGCAGCTCCGAATGACGCGACGCTGGTCGACGGAGACATGGCTCTGATGGACATGGGAGCTGAATACAACTTCTATGCTTCTGACATCACGTGCTCGTACCCTATCAATGGGAAATTCACAAGGAACCAGGCGATTGTGTACAGTGCTGTCCTCAAGGCTCATAACGACGTGATATCGTGTATGCGGCCTGGAGTGAAATGGATCGACATGCACAAGCTGGCAGAGCGGAGAATACTCGAGTCTCTAAAGGAAGATAACATCATCCATGGCGATGTTGATGACATGATGAACGCAAGGTTGGGTGCCGTTTTCATGCCTCGTGGCCTTGGGCACTTGCTTGGAATCGACGCCCATGATCCCGGAGGCTACCCTGAGGGTTTAGAGAAGCCAAAGGAGCCAGGGTTGGAGGCCTTGCGGACCACAAGAGAGCTTAAACAAGGCATGGTTATCACGGTCGAGCCAGGATGTTATTTCAGTGACTCTCTGCTGATGCGTGCGAGGGATGATCCAGTTTGCTCAAAGTTCTTCGACTGGGAAACGATAGAAACGTACAAAAGCTTTGGTGGTGTTCGCATTGAAAGTAATCTGTATGTGACGGCACAAGGGTGCAAGAACCTCACAAACTGCCCTCGAGAGATCTGGGAAATTGAAGCGGTAATGGCTGGCATGCCATGGCATTCACGTGATTCCCGTTCCACTGCGACAACAAGATGGACAATATGGGATGCCCTTTGTTCAGTAGGACTATTTTTACTTCAATTTGCCATTCCCTTTCGTTCAGTATCGTGATTGTTTAGACAATATGGGATGGGCTAAGATTTGTTGTGGCTTGTCTTATACTCTAAGAATATAATGTATTCTTATATGTAAATACAAATAGTTACATCATATTAATTCATCACACGGGAGTTATTCTTCACCCGAGGTAATCTTAAGATTGTTTCATAAATAAATTTTATTTTATATACAAATAGTTACATGCATATTGATTTATTATGTTAAATTTAGAATAAGAAAACAAAAATATAAGTCATAAGACAAAAAAAATGCATTTTATGTATATTTTACACTATGTTTTTACGTTCGTAACTTTATGTAGCGTAAAATATTTTTTATAGCAATTTAATATTTTCTTATGTTCTCTTTTGAGGTATGAAGTAAAAAAAATATTAGAGAACGTAAAAATACGATGCATTGATGGTAAAATAAAGGGGGTGAAGAGCAACAATTTGTCGGTGCACTAGAGACTGGGGTCCCTTGTGCCCCATATTTATGCACGGGCATCGGCAACGCCTCCGGCAGCATTGTGCCGGGAAGACAGCAGGGAGGCAATCCGAGACCCTCCACGGTCGCGCCCTTTCCTCGCCTAGTGAGGCGTGGGATACAAGTACTCCAGACACAAGGCACCGACAAGCCCTCCTTGCCGGGAAGACTCCCAAGGCCCCGACAGGCCCTCCTTGCCATTCCCTTTCGTTCAGTATCGTGATTGTTTAGACAATATGGGATGAACTAGGATTTGCTGTGGCTTGTCTTGTACTCTAAGAATATAACGTATTCCTATATGTAAATACAAATAGTTACGTGCATATTGATTCATCACACGGGATGCAGAATGAGTTATTCTTCATCCGAGTTAATCTTAAGATTATTTCATAAATAAATTTTATTTGATATACAAATAGTTAAATGCATATTGATTTATTATGTCAAATTTAGAATAAGAAAACAAAAATATAAGTCATAAGACGAAAAATGCATTTTATGTATATTTTACACTATGTTTTTACGTTCGTAACTTTACGTAGCGTAAATATTTTTTACAGCAATTTAATATTTTCTTATGTTCTCTTTTTAGGCATGAAGTAAAAAATGATATTAGGGGACGTAAAAATATGATGCATTGATGGTAAAATAGAGGAGGGGTGAAGAATAATTATTCCTCATCCAAGATGATGAATAGCGCGACCCTAGTGGTTCAAGAGGTATATATATACGTAAATTATATGTCCACGAGGCTCAAGCAACAATAGTGGAAAACAGGGCTTTAGTCCCGGTTGGCAAGTCCCAACCTTTTAGTCCCGATTGGACACAACCCGGGGACTAAAGTCCCTCCACGTGCCTGCGAGCGTACGTCGGGGCTGGATGACCCTTAGTCCCGATTGGTGAACCCAACCAAGACTAAATTTCTTGTGTTTTTCTTATGTTGGGGTTTAGAGTTTTAGGGTTTAAGGTTTATGGTTTATTTTTTCTTTTCATTTTGTGTTTTCCATTCAGCTTTCAAAAATAGTGATTTCGATCCTCGTACTAGCTGCTTGAATGGCCAATTAATGCTTTGACTCAGGAATCTTGTAATGCCCAACATGTGAACCTATCCTTATTTTAGCACGAGGGCCTCGACAGGGATAGAAACGCATCTCGTCATTTCTCAAGAATGGATATCGCTACAAGTACATGTACTAAAGAGATGAGTATAAGGCGGTGTCTTACACTCGCCACAAGCTATACCAAGTTCAAATCAATACAACAATATATAGTCATCATGAAGAAGAGCAGGGTCCGGCTCGTCCATCCTTGCTATCCCATGCTCCCGAACTCGAACCCATCCTAGATCGATGAAGAAGAGGAAGAATAAACTCCAAATAGCACAATCAGCGCGCTCACGTCAAAATAACTCTTTACATGTACCTGCAACTGGTGTTGTAGTAATGTGTGAGCCACAGATGACTCAACAATCTCATTTCCAAAGGTATCAGGACCAGGAAAGCTTAATGGGTGAGGTATGGTTAAGTGGTGAGGCTTCAGCAAGCGACTAAGCATTTATTTGAGGTGGCTAACTTAAGAGTACAAGAATAAAAGGGGGATGATCTACGCATAACGGACATGAAATAATAATGACCAAATGAATGATCCTGAACACCTACTTACGTCAAATATAACCCCACCGTGTCCTCAATCGGTGAAGGAGCTCACGAAAGAGGCAGTCGCAGTTACGCACTCAGTTGGCATATTTTAATTAAGCTTACTTCAAGTTATCTAGAACCGGATGTTTAACAAAGTTTCCACGTTGACACATAACCACGGGCATGACTTTCCGAAAGATTTAACCCTGGAGGGATGCTCCAACTAGTAAATCACAAACTACCACACGTTGCGAAGAAATAACCTCGATCAGGGGAAACCCGTGAAATCCTTGGGTTCCTATTGGAAAACCTCAACCTCGAGATAGCCCAAAGTATCCTCGGAATCCCTCGCACAAGACGCTCGATAAAGGTAAAACAAGTCCAGGAAGGCCGCCCGGCGTGTCGACGATCCCGATAGGAGTCGCGTATCTTGTTCTCACGACACGACGGATGAGCACTACGTACGGTGGCCGGATAGACATCCCCCGAGTTGCCCCGGGTGGCCCCGCAAGTGGCTCTGTTTGGGACCAACACCAGCAGCACCGTCCCCCTGTATTATGTTGAATTACTCCTCGGGTTCATGACACCCTATGTTTTTAGTATTAACAGATTTATTACGTTGGGAAAATATAGTACCAATGTTGGGCTTTGCCAGACGAGCTTTATCCCAAAATGAAAGTCAAGGGGTCCCCATAACAACCCCAAGCATGTTAGGAGCGCTCATTTATGGAACATAACACCGGTAGCCGAAACTAAGGGGGCTGTCGTGGGTATAAGCCTGACAGTAGATGTGTAGGGTACGAAAAGGATGGGCAGAGTCCCAGCTACGGCGAGGTTGTATGAGTTCAGGCCCCTCTACGGTGGAGGTAATAGCCCTACGTCTCAGTGCTCTGGGAGCTTGTTGTCGAGTGAAATATGGAATACAATGATTTGCTAACCCCTGCACCAGCGGGGGAGGGTGGCTTATATAGAGTTCGTTGCCCTCCACAATGGTTCCGGTACAGGGGTGGAGTAGTGGCGATTGAATGCGTACGTTACAAGTAACGTACGTCCTAAATGCTAATAAATGCATCGAGAAACGTACGACCGTTTCCCTCCAGGGGGGTTACGATGTTCCGAGTGGCATCCAGTCGGTTAGTTGGATGTTCTCCGAATGCTAGTCTCCGACTGGATGGTCGAGGACCTGTTACCGACTGGACGATGGGGACTCCTTAATTCAGTCGGAACTGACTAAGGGCCTTGTCCCTTATGAGGGGTAGTCCTTGGGTAGGACTTATAGGGCAGGCCTATGACCCTACCCTAGGACTATAACCCCATCATTAGTCCCCGAATGGATTGGGGTTGGAACGACGAAGCGATGCTTGAAGTTTGGATCCGACTGGAACGGATGTGACTTTGGTGTTGCTTGCCTCAATCCATTTTATCTTTTCTGACCAACGATCCGAGTGGAAATCTTTGTGGAACAAACTGTCAGAAACCGAGTGCTTCCAGGGTATCTCTTGACGTGACCAGTCAACTCACAGCGGCGGATTTTCCGGGATCCTCAAATTTCGGTTTCCGCGCGCTCAGCGGGGATGACGCCAGCGCGCTCGAGTAGCGCCTGACGCCTCGATTCTCGCGCCTTCAACTTCTCCACTGATATCGCCGCGGTTGGTCGGGGGATAAGGTTTCGGGGCCACCTGCCAGCGACCCAGTCGGAACCTTACTTAAATCCCAGCGGCAAGGGTTTTTCGTTACGCCCGCCGGATCTTTTTCCTTTGCTTCGTCCTCCTCGCTGCCTCCAGCGCACCTAACCTCTCCACTCCCCCTTCCCCTCCGCGGATTCGCAGCTTCCGCCATGACCAAGGGTCAGACCAGCAAGATGGAGGCGAGGAAGAAGAAGGGGAAGGCGGCGGCTCCTGCTCAGCGGTGGCAGCGGCCGTTGCCGGCGGGGTGGATCCAAGGCGACTTCCTCCCCTCCACGGTGACGGAGGGGGATCTGGTGCAGCTGGTGGAGGACGGGATGATCGTGCACAAGTCTTGGAGGCTGCCGACGGAGAATGAGGTCGAGCCGGCGCCCTGGGAGGGGGAGCGCGTCCTGCTGCTCAACCATGTCTATCAAGGTTTCTCTCTGCCCCCGCATCCTTTCTTCAAGGGCATTTTGAACCACTTCGGGGCACAACTTCACCACTTTCCCCCGAATGCTATTGCCCATCTCTCTGCTTTCATAGTTATGTGCGAGTGCTTCATCGGCTGCCCTCCCCATTGGGGGTTGTTCAAACATATATTCTCTGCTAGATCTCAAACTATCAAACGACTCAGCCAGTCGGATGATAAAACACATCTTCTCCAACTCTGCGGAGGCTTAGGTTTCCAGAAAAAGAGTCGGAGTAGTTATCCTGCTCTTCAGCTGAGTGAGTCGGTTAGGAACAGGCAGTCGACGTGGTTCTACTGCCAAGATGTTGACTTCCCGAATGCCTCGACAGGGTTGCCTCCTTTTAGCTTAGATCGTCCCGCTCCACCTAAGCAACTCACGCTCACGAAGGCGGAGAAGATCGACATCCAGCCCCTGGTCGACGCACTCGTAGACGTCGTCAGAAGGGGAGTCACCGGCATGGATTTGCTGGAGACTTTCCTTGGTCGGCGCATACAACCACTGCAGGCTCGCGACCACGCCATGTGGCACTACGTGGGGCCCGAAGACTCCACTCGGACCAACGTCTTGAGCGTGACCGAGGAGAAGGTGGCGTCGTGGGTGCTCCAGATCACAGGCGCCTGTGAGAACCCAGAGGGTCTCGGCGAGTGAGGGCTTTCAGCGCGGACAATCCTCCTCCGAACCAGCTGAGTACCATTTGTCGAGCGGACGTATCTGTTTTAGTTTTATTGCTTTCTTGAATCTCTGCCTGTCGTTTGATGTCGCCGACTGTATTTCACGCAGAAGTGGACCAACTGGTTTTCTCCTGTCTCGAACGGGAACCCGGACGAGGAGGAGGAAGAAGGCAGCCAGGAGGGCAGTGTGGAGAGCGCAGTATGTCTCCGACAGTGGGGAGACGGAGGAGGAGTCTGGTGAAGAAGAGGAGGATGGCGAAGAGCAGGACTCGCCGCCTCCGCTGCCAGAGCACCGGACCAAGCGCCGACATGAACCTGCAGTTCCCTCGGCCCCTCCGGCATCCTCGAGTGCTCCGCCTGCTGCTCCCGTGGTTCCGAGTGATCGGAGCACCAAAAGGGCCAGGGACGTTGCTGTCGAGTCCGTGGGTCAGCCTTCCAAGGTGGCCAAACCGAGTGGGTCTAAACCTCGGAAGGCTTTGTCGCGGATAAGGGTCATCGTTCCTGTCACCTCGACGTAAGTGTAATGTTCCTCTAACTTCCTCTGATATCCGATTGGACTGCTGTTTTATTGGTCGAATGAATTTCACTCGACAGGGTTGCCACCTCTCCGGCGCGCCGGGAGGATGATCCCATGGACGCGGACAACGTCGTCTCGTCCTAGCCAGGTGCGTTGTAGCGATTCCGAGAGTTTTATGTTATCGCATCGCGGATTCTGTCTTTGGTCTTGCCCCTTTCTTTTTCTGAGATCCCGCGCCGTTCGGTCCGGCAGGGGCGATTTATGTGGATGAGGGTGACCAGGGGAGACCTGAGCAAGCTGCGGAGCCTGTCCTTGAGGCTACCCCGCCAGTTACTGCTCTCGCCGCGGTCGTGCCGCCGACTGAGGAGGCGCCGGTGGCTGCTGAACCGACTGGAACGGGCCTTGGAATGCCCAAGGAGCCTCCAACGATGTCAGGCCCGTCAAATGTTGAGTTCAACATCGAACACCTCCCGGAGGATCAGGTGGGAGCGGCCAAGGGAGCCATGGTGCAGGCAGAGCTGATGGCGGGAGAAGCCAAGAAGGCGTACGACTCCATCGCCTCTTTGTACCAGCGCAGCTTGGAGCTGCGGGGCGATATCCGAGTAAGTAGTCTAGTAAGTATTTGCTTTTCTCTTGTTTCTCTTGTAACCCAGTGGGTGTGCTCGGATACCGTATGATGTTTGCAATGGGTTCACTCTGAGTGAACCCAGTGGGTGTAGTCCCCGAGACTTCTGTCGAGTGCTTGCACCGGCAGTTGTCTTTATGCATATTGTCTCTGACTTAGTCATATTCGTAAATAATATGGTCGACTGCTAACAGTTGGGGCACTCGGAGTGCACCTACTGTAAGAGTCTCCGAGAGTAATTTTACTCAGGTCGGGTGGTATTAGCCTTGTAGGCATATTGTTGTCATGACTCTCAATAGGGCGGACCTGTTTGAGTTGCATGCCAGTGGGGTCACTCCCAGTGAACCCACTGGGTGTAGTCCCCGAGACCGCTGTCGACTGCTTGCGTCGGCAGGGGTCTGAAGAACTTAGACTTTGTATTGTTGGATTTGTCTGATCGTCTCTTGGCGCTGACTGGCAGAAAACTTGCGAGATGGGGACAGCATATGAGACTCTGAGGGCAGAAAAGGTGCAATTTGCTGGTGAGCTGGATGCGGCACTGATTGCAATGGCTGGAATGAAGGAAGTGCTGGTCGAACAAGAGAAGTCGTTGGAGCAGGCTCGTGAAGTGAACAAAGCGCTGACTGCTAAAGTTGAGAAGATGGGAAAGCAAAGGTCCACGCTGATGGGACAAATGGATCTGCTGAACAAACGGTGTATAGCGCAGGAGAAATACGTCAGTGACTGGGCTTGGCAGATGATGACGCGTCTGGGTGGTAAGTTCTGTTTTTTTGAGTGCTTGTGGTACGTGCGTTACACTCGGCGCTGATTGTTTGCTTGCCCTGTGTTTGCAGATTTTTGCGTGGACGCTGAAGCTGAAGTAGCTGACGTGGAGCGGTCGATTCGCGAGAACGTTCCACTCGGCGAGGACGCCAATCGAGACCTGCTCGCAGCGCACATTCGCATGGGCAAAGTTGGTCCTTTCATCAGTCGACTGAGAGAAGTCGTCGGCCGGATCGACAAGGAGCTTTGGCCGGAAGATGAGTCGCGGCAGGAGATGGAAAACTTGATGAATCGACTGGAGGAGGTCCCCAACCGAGTGCAGTCATGGAAGAAATCTGCGGCTCACTATGGTGCAGATGTTGCTCTGTCCTTGGTCCGAGTGCATTGCACGGAGGTGCGCGAGGAGAAGCTGAAAGCGTTGAAGGTCGCCAACACGAAGAAACTTCGATTCGAAGACTTCATGGAAACCTTCCTTGAAAGTGCCACCCGCATCGCCGATGGAATCGACCTGGACACCTTCGAGGAGCCCTCCAGTCCTGGTGCCAATCCAGACGATGCGTAAGAAAACTTTATCCTTGGTATGCCGAGTGTTGATTTGTAAGAAACTTTGGCCACTGCTGTTGGCCGTCACATTCTTATTTCGGTGTGGGTAAGCTTGATCCACACTGAGCCACTATCTTTGTTTGAACCTTCAATCGAATCCTTTGCTCTTCTATTGCAATTTTGACTCGAGTTTTTGTTTGGCGTTTCTTGGTGAAGCCAAAGGCAAACATTCGGAACATGTCATTTGTCTTGACATCTGCATGAGCCTCATTGAGGGTCCGTAGAATTGCCGATTGGATCTGTATGATCACCGAGTGGATCGGTAGGATCGTCGAGTGGATCGGTAGGACATACTCGGAGGTCAAAGAGTACTTGGGCGATACGGGATCGCAGCTAGGTTGTCGAGTGCGACTATCAGGTCGCACTCGGGGAGATTTTGTACTGATGTAGTTGTCAGTTGTTTTGACTTCCACATGAGCCTCAATGAGGGTCTGCAACTCATGTAGTTGTCAGTTGTTTTGACATCCACATGAGCCTCAATGAGGGTCTGCAACTCATGTAGTTGTCAGTTGTTTTGACATCCACATGAGCCTCAATGAGGGTCTGCAACTCATGTAGTTGTCAGTTGTTTTGACATCCACATGAGCCTCAATGAGGGTCGGCAACTCATGTAGTTGTCAGTTGTTTTGACATCTACATGAGCCTTAATGAGGGTCTGTTGAGTTCCCGAGTGTACCTGTAGGATACAGTCGAAGGCATGTGGGTGCTTAGGCGATTTTGCATCGCATCTAAGTCCCCGAGTGTGGCGTTAAGTGCACACTCGAAGAAAGTTAATACTTAGGCAATTCGTGATCGCAGATAAGTCCCCGAGTGTGACGTTAAGTGCACACTCGGAGAAAGTTAATACTTAGGCGATTCGGGATCGCATCTAAGTCCCCGAGTGTGACGTTAAGTGCACACTCGGAGAAAGTTAATACTTAGGCGATTCTGGATCACAGCTAAGCCCCCGAGTGTGACGTTAAGTGCACACTCGGAGAAAGTTAATACTTAGGCGATTCTGGATCGCAGCTAAGCCCCCGAGTGTGACGTTAAGTGCACACTCGGAGAAAGTTAATACTTAGGCGACTCTGGATCGCAGCTAAGCCCCTGAGTGTGACGTTAAGTGCACACTCGGAGAAAGTTAATACTTAGGCGATTCTGGATCGCAGCTAAGCCCCCGAGTGTGACATTAAGTGCACACTCGGAGAAGCCCCCGAGTGTGACGTTAAGTGCACACTCGGAGAAAGTTAATACTTAGGCGATTCTGGATCACAGCTAAGTCCCCGAGTGTGACGTTAAGTGCACACTCGGAGAAAGTTAATACTTAGGCGATTCTGGATCGCAGCTAAGCCCCCGAGTGTGACGTTAAGTGCATACTCGGAGAAAGTTAATACTTAGGCGATTCTGGATCGCAGCTAAGCCCCCGAGTGTGATGTTAAGTGCATACTCGGAGAAAGTTAATACTTAGGCGATTCTGGATCGTAGCTAAGCCCCCGAGTGTGACGTTAAGTGCACACTCGGAGAAAGTTAATACTTAGGCGATTCTGGATCGCAGCTAAGTTTTTTTTGAGACCGGAGTCTGCGACCGCGGAAGAACTTTGAACCTGCAAAAAACTCAATCTGCTTTATATTATTTCACCAATACTTGTTCTTTACATTGCTTCAGTCGACGGTCACGTGTAGAAGCGCTTCAGGAGATCTCCGTTCCATGCTCGCGGCTCGTCTGTCTCCCTGTCGACGTTGTAGAGTATGTATGCTCCATTGTTCAGCACCTTGGAGATGATGAAGGGTCCTTCCCAGGCAGGAGCCAACTTGTGAGGTCTTTGCTGATCCACTCGGAGCACCAGGTCGCTTGCTTGAAACGTACGACTCCTGACATGTCGCGCCTGAAAACACCGCAGATCTTGTTCATAAATGGTTGAGCGAGTCAGTGCCATATCGCGCTCCTCCTCTAGAAGGTCCACTCCGTCTTGCCTTGCTTGTTCTGCTTCAGCTTCGGAGAAGAGTTCGACTCGTGGAGCATTGTGAAGTAAGTCACTCGGAAGGACTGCTTCTGCTCCGTAGACGAGGAAGAACGGTGATCGCCCTGTAGATCTGTCCGAGGTTGTGCGAAGACCCCAAAGCACTGAAGGTAGCTCGGTGACCCATGCGCCAGCGCCATGTCCCACCTCTTGCAGGAGTCGGGGCTTCAAACCTTGCAGAATAAGTCCATTCGCCCGCTCTGTTTGTCCATTGGACTGAGGATGCGCCACGGAAGCAAAATCCACTCGGATACCTTGGCTTGTACAGAAACCTTTGAATCTGTCCGAGTCAAAGTTTGTCCCGTTGTCCGTGATTATACTGTGAGGTACATCGAATCTGGAGATGATGTCCCTGACAAACTTGACGGCTGTTGGGGCGTCGAGCTTCTTGATGGGCATGGCTTCGATCCATTTCGTGAACTTGTCGACTGCCACCAACAGATGTGTGTATCCCCCTTGGCCTGTCCTAAATGGACCAACTGTATCTAATCCCCACACTGCGAACGGCCAGACAGGAGGGATTGTCTTCAACGCAGATGTTGGCTTGTGTGACTTGTTGGAGTAGAACTGACAACCCTCACATCGGTCGACCATATCTTTAGCCATCTCGTTTGCCTGCAGCCAGAAGAAACCAGCCCTGAATGCCTTGGCGACGATTGCTCTCGAAGAGGCGTGATGATCGCAGGTTCCTGAGTGAATATCTTCCAGGATTAGCTGTCCCTCCTCTGGGGAGATGCATCGTTGAAGAACGCCTGAAACGCTTTCCTTGTACAATTGGCCATCAATGACAGTGAATGACTTCGACCTGCGGACTATCTGCCTGGCCTGGACTTCGTCTTCTGGTAGTTCTTGCCTCCGGATATACGCAATGATCGACACAGTCCAATCGGGGATGACAGCAAGAATCTCCATGACCAGATCAACCACAGCAGGTACATCGACTTCAGTCGGATCTGTTGAACTCTTTGGTTGTACTGGTTCCTCTGTAAAAGGATCTTCTTGACTGACGGAAGGTGGAGGTGCTCGAGGCAGACGTCACTCGGGACTGGTCCGAGTGGATCCGAGTTTTGCCAACTCATCAACTGCTTGGTTCTTCTGTCTCGGAACATGGTGAAGTTCTAGACCTTCAAACTTCTTCTCAAGCTTCCTCACTGCATTGCAGTATGTGGTCATGGTGGGGTTCCTGACGTCCCACTCTTTCATCACTTGATTGACCACCAAATCCGAATCGCTGTAAACCATCAGGCGACGGACGCCGAGTGAGATGGCCATGCGCAATCCGTAGAGGAGAGCTTCATACTCTGCCTCGTTGTTGGAGGAATCGAAGTGTATCTGTAGCACGTACTTGAGTTTGTTGCCCTTTGGCGATATGATCACAACGCCAGCGCCGGAGCCATTCAACATCTTGGACCCATCGAAGAACATTGTCCAATGGGTCGAGTAGATGTGGGTCGGTTGCTGTTGTGCTACCCATTCTGCTATGAAGTCAGCCAGAGCTTGAGACTTAATAGCTTTCTTGGCCTCGAACTTGATATCGCAGTACAGCATCTCCATCGCCCACTTCGCCACTCAGCCTGACGCGTCTCGATTGTGGAGAATTGCCGACAACGGAGCATCAGAAACGACAGACATCGAGTGGTCTTGGAAATAATGGGCCACCTTCTTCGCAGTCACGTAGATCCCGTAGATAAGTTTTTGATAGTGGGGATACCTCTGCTTGGAAGGAGTCAGGACTTTGGAGACGTAGTACACTGGCCACTGAACTTTCTATGCTTTGCCTTCTTCTTCTCGTTCGACTGTAAGAACAGTACCGACGACTTGATTTGTAGCCGCGATATACAGAAGAAGGGGCTCTTTACTGAGCGGAGCAGTAAGAACCGGCTGGGTGGAAAGTAGGACTTTGAGGTCGTAGAATGCGACTTGGGCTTCGTCTGTCCACTCGAAAGTATCTGATTTCTTCATGAGTCGGTACAGAGGAAGTGCTTTCTCACCAAGTCGACTAATGAACCTGCTCAAAGCCGCTAGGCAACCTTTGAGCCGTTGAACATCGTGTATTCTGACCGGCCTCTCCATTCGGACGATGGTCCCGATCTTTTCGGGGTTGACATCGATCCCTCGTTCGGAAACGAAGAAACCGAGTAACTTTCCGCTGGGAACACTGAATGAACATTTGGCGGGGTTGAGCTTGATATCGTACCTACGAAGGTTGGCGAATGTTTCTGCCAAGTCAGTCAGCAGGTCGGAACCTTTGCGTGACTTGACTACGATATCATCCATATATGCCTCCACATTCCGACCGATCTGATCGAGGAGACATTTTTGGATCATGCGCATAAAGGTAGCTCCTGCATTCTTCAAACCGAATGGCATAGTGATGTAGCAGAAGCACCCGAATGGGGTGATGAAGGCTGTTTTTAATTCATCGGGGCCATACAGACGGATCTGATAATAGCCCGAATAGGCATCAAGAAATGACAGACGCTCGCAACCCGCAGTCGAATCGACAATTTGATCTATGCGGGGGAGCAGAAAATGGTCTTTCGGGCAGACCTTATTGAGATGCTTGAAGTCGATGCACATTCGGAGCGACTTGTCCTTCTTGGGCACCATGACAACATTGGCGAGCCACTCGGAGTGGTGAACCTCGCGAATGAAGTTGGCTGCCGGCAGCTTGGCCACGTCTTCCCCGATTGCCTTCCTCTTGTGCGCGGCGGACCAGCGCAGGCGCTCTCGGACGGGCCGAGCGGTGGAATCCACGTGCAGTCGGTGCTCAGCCAACTCCCTGGGTACACCTGGCATGTCAGAGGGTTTCCATGCGAAGATGTCCCAGTTCTCACAGAGGAATTGGGTGAGCTCGGCTTCCTATTTAGGATCGAGGGTGGTGGAGATGTTCGTCGGGGCAGCTGTGGCGTCCATCGGGTGGATGCTGACCTTCTTCGTCTCTCCCGCCGACTGGAATGCAGACTCTGAAGCTGGCTTCTTCGAGCGCATCAAGTCGGCGGGGTCGACTGTTTTCTTGTACTCGTCAAGCTCGAGGACGGCCATCTGCTGGTCGGCGATTCTTGATCCCTGCTGCAGATACTCTTCGGCCCGCTGCCGATTGCCTGTGGTGGTGATCACACCCTTCGGGCCTGGCATCTTCAGCTTCAGGTATACGTAACATGGACGGGCCATGAAACGCGCATACGCTGGGCGACCCAGAATTGCGTGATAAGCGCTCTGGAAGTCGACCACTTCGAACGTCAGTTTTCCTTGCGGAAGTTCTTGTCGGAGCCGAAAACGACGTCCAACGCGATCTGGCCGAGTGACTTGGCCTTCCATCCAGGGACGACTCCATGGAACTGCATGCTGCTCTCGCTGAGTTTGGACATCGGGATGCCCATCCCCTTGAGTGTGTCGGCGTACATGATGTTCAAGCCGCTGCCGCCATCCGTGAGGACTTTGCGTAGTCGGACTCCTTCCACCACCGGGTCGACGACCAGAGCCTGTCTCCCCGGGGTGGGTACATGTGCCGGATGATCCGACTGGTCGAAGGTGATCGCAATCTGAAACCATTTGAGGAACTTGGGGTTGGTAGGGGTGGCCATGTTCACCTCTCTTTTCACCAGCTTCAGTCGACTCTTGCTCTCGACGTCAGCAAAAATCATCAAGGTTGCATGGACTTGGGGGAACGGATCCTCCTTATCCTCCTCATCCTGTTCATGGTCCTTCTCACTCGGTTGCCCTTCGCTGAACCCCTGGATCAGGAGGCGACACTGTCGAGTGGTATGCTTCGCATATATGGGGTTGCCCTCTTCATCCATCTTCGTATGAACCGGACATGGCTGGTCCAGGATGGGGTTATTGAACTACTTCTTCTTGGGGGTGAACTGAGCCTTCCCTTTGCCCTTGAACTTGGCATTGGTTATGGCTGCAGCTTCTGTTTGCGGAGCGGTCGGAGCTTTCTGCTTCTCCTTCCGAGTGTTGCCCCCATCTCCATCAGCGACTGTTTTGTGCTTGCCGCTTCGGATGCGGTCCTCTTCTTCGCCATTTGCATAGCGTGTTGCTATCTCCATCATCTTGCTCATGGAGATGTCGCCTGTTCGGCCGAACTTCAGGTACAGATCCCTGTACCGCACGCCTGCCTTGAAGGCGCGGACTACTTGATGCTCGGTGACGTTCTCCACCGTGTGGTAGAGAGTTGTCCAACGCTGAATGAAATCTCGCAGGGGATCATTCTGTTTCTGGACGCAGTGCTGGAGCTCCACGAGGCCAGTAGGGCGCTTGCATGTCCCTTCGAAGGTCCTGATGAACACTCGAGCTAGATCTGCCCAGCTGTAGATGCTTGAGGGGGCCAACTGATTCAGCCACGCCCGCGCCGAGCCGTCGAGCATCAGAGGGAGGTGCTTCATGGCGACATGGTCGTCTCCTCCTCCGATCTGGAATGCTACTCGGTAATCATCCAACCACGTTTCTGGCTTGGACTCCCCTGTAAACTTGCTAATTCCCGTCGCCAATCGGAAGTTGGGAGGGATGTCAGCCGAACGGATGGCTCGACTGAAACACTTGGGACCAGAAACGATGGCCCTGCTTCCACTCGGACGGTCAATATCGTAACCATCGCCGTGGGCTCGGCCCCTGTCGACCCTCCGCTGGGTGATATGCCCTCTTGCGTCGGGCCTTGGGTCGTATGCGCCGCCGACTGAACGCCGATCATCATGATGTCGGGGCCCATAGGGCCCACCCCGCGGAGGGGTGCGTGAACGGCGACGATCTTCGGGATTTATGGAACGACTGCCTCCTCTGTGTCGCTGATGAGAACCAGGTCTATGAACTGACCGATGCGTATTCGCATGAACAGAACTATTGTAGATCCTATTGTGCGACTGGGAGACCGCCGAATTTTGCTGCTGCGCCGTATGCAACAGGGCGCGGATTTGCTCGATTCCCCTGCCAGCCTCTGAATCAGTCGGCTGAAGGGAATCAGCTATCTTGGCAGCCGCGGCCAAGTTGAGGAGAGGCGTGCGGAACAGCTCCACGTTGCTACGTCGAGTGTGCCGACTGGCAGAACGGCGAGGCGGACGACACGCGCGGGACGTTTCGCCGATCTTGTGCTCGTTCCGGCCAGCTAGACGGAGATCTTCATGGGAATTGGCCATGTGTACTTCTGCTGCAGGCCCGCGACCCGCGTACTCGGAAGGAAACTCAGTCGGAACCGAGCCCGAGCGCTGGGACGGCGGGGCAACCACAACTGACTCTAGAACCGCCACTTGTGAAGACGCGTTCTGGCTCGCCTAGGCGTGTTGCACCCAACGCTGGAGCCGCGGACGGCGGGACCGCTTGTTGCGGCGCGTGACGGCGGTGTAGGTCGACACCGGAGCCGACTGTTGGAGAAGAAGAATGCCGCGGGCGCCGGCACGGAAGTGCGTAGCCCCGCGACCGGGAAGCGCCTCGACATCGAGAGGGGCGTCCCGAAGCCATGCCGAATCGTCGACTATGAAGGAGAGAGTGCCGAAGAGGATCTCGTGACCCATGCTCGAATCTCCACCGGACGACATGACGAAGTGATGTAGTCGCAAACTCGCCGGAAGTCGCTTAGACGCCTGCCCCACGGTGGGCGCCAACTGTCGTGCGTATAAGCCTGACAGTAGATGTGTAGGGTACGAAAAGGATGGGCAGAGTCCCAGCTACGGCGAGGTTGTATGAGTTCAGGCCCCTCTACGGTGGAGGTAATAGCCCTACGTCTCAGTGCTCTGGGAGCTTGTTGTCGAGTGAAATATGGAATACAATGATATGCTAACCCCTGCACCAGCGGGGGAGGGTGGCTTATATAGAGTGCGCTGCCCTCCACAATGGTTCCGGTACAGGGGTGGAGTAGTGGCGATTGAATGCGTACGTTACAGGTAACGTACGTCCTAAATGCTAATAAATGCACCGGGAAACGTACGACCGTTTCCCTCCAGGGGGGTTACGATGTACCGAGTGGCATCCAGTAGGTTAGTTGGATGTTCTCCGAATGCTAGTCTCCGACTGGATGGTTCAGGACCTGTTACCGACTGGACGATGGGGACTCCTTAATTCAGTCGGAACTGACTAAGGGCCTTGTCCCTTATGAGGGGTAGTCCTTGGGTAGGACTTACAGGGCAGGCCTATGACCCTGCCCAAGGACTATAACCCCATCAGGGGCAAAGGTGGAACAAAACACCACGCTAGAAGGCCAAGCCTTTAATGTTTTACCAAGTATTGTTGGGTAACATAGCATAAATTCAAAATTTTCCACCGCATATTCAGATCTTCCTATGGAGAGACCAGCAACGAGAGAGCGATAAGAGCATCTTCATACCTTTGAAGATTGCTAAGCGGAAGCGTTACTAGAACGCGGTTGATGGAGTCGTACTCGCAGCGATTCGGATCGCGGTGTAATTTCGATCTAGTGCCGAACTACGACACCTCCGCGTTCAACACACGTGCAGCCCGGTGACGTCTCCCGCACCTTGATCCAGCAAGGAGGAGGGAGAGGTTGGGGAAGAACTCCAACAGCACGACGGCATGGTGTCGATGGAGAGACGAGGTCTCCCGGCAGGGCTTCGCCAAGCACCGACAGAGAGGAGGAGGAAGAAGGGCAGGGCTGCGACGAGGGAGAGGCAAAAGTATGATCTCCAATGGCCAAAAGTGCCCACTATATATAGGGGGAGGGAGGGGCTGCGCCCCCTTGAGGGTTTCCCTCTCCTGGGTGGGCGGCAGCCCTAGATGGGGGTTGGCGCGGCGGCCAAGGGGGGAGGAGGGGTCTGGCGCACCCCTGGTGGGCCTTAGGCCCACCTGCCTTAGGGTTTGCCCCCCTTCCCTCTCCCCTGCGCATTGGGCTGAGTGGGGAGGCGCACCATCCCACCTAGGGGCTGGTTCCCTCCCCCACTTGGCCCACCTTACCTCCCGGGGTCGTTGCCCCCTTCGGTGGACCCCCGGGGCCACCTCCGGTGGTCCCGGTGGTCCCGGTACGTTACCGGTGATGCCCGAAACACTTCCGGTGTCCGAAACCATCCGTCCTATATATCAATCTTTACCTCCGGACCATTCTGGCGCTCCTCGTGACGTCCGGGATCTCATCCGGGACTCGGAAAAACTTTCGATAACCTCGTATAACAATTCCTTATAACCCTAGCGTCACCGAACCTTAAGTGTGTAGACCCTACGGGTTCGGGAGACATGCAGACATGATCGAGACACCTCTCCGGCAAATAACCATCAGCGGGGTCTGGATACCCATGGTGGCTCCCACTTGCTCGACGATGATCTCATCAGATGAACCACGATGTCAAGGATTCAATCAATCCAGTATACAATTCCCTTTGTCTGTCGGTATAGAACTTGCCCGGGATTCGATCGTCGGTATACCAATATCTTGTTCAATCTCGTTACGGGTAAGACTCTTTACTCGTTCCATAGCACGTCATCGTGTGACTTACTCCTTAGTCACATTGAGCTCATGATGATGTTTTACCGAGTGGGCCCAGAGATACCTCTCCGTCACACGGAGTGACAAATCCCGATCTCGATTCGTACCAGCCCAACAGACACTTTCAGAGATACCCGTAGTGCACCTTTATAGTCACCCAGTTACGTTGTGACGTTTGATACACCCAAAGCACTCCTACGGTATCCGGGAGTTGCACAATCTCACGGTCGAAGGAAAAGACACTTGACATTAGAAAAGCTTTAGCATACGAACAATACGATCTAGTGCTATGCTTAGGATTGGGTCTTGTCCATCACATCATTCTCCCAATGATGTGATCTCATTATCATTGACATCTAATGCCCATGATCAGGAAACCATGATCATCTATTGACTAACGAGCTAGCCAACTAGAGGCTTGCTAGGGACACATTGTGTTATATTTATTCACACATGCATTACTGTTTCCTGTTAATACAATTATAACATGAACAATAGACTATTATCATGAACAAGGAAATATGATAATAACCATTTTATTATTGCCTCTAGGGCATATTTCCAACAGTCTCCCACTTGCACTAGATTCAATAATCTAGTTACATTGTGATGTATCGACACCCATAGCATTATGGTGTTGATCATGTTTTGCTTGTGGAAGAGGTTTAGTCAACGGGTCTGCAAGATTTAGATCCGTGTGTACTTTACAAATAACTATCACTCCACTCTGGACATGGTCCTGGATGAATTTGTGGCGGCGTTTGATGTGCTTCGTCTTTCGGTGAAACCTGGGCTCCTTGGCTATGGTAATGGCCCGAGTGTTATCACAGAAGAGTGTCATTGGACTCGACGCGCTTGGAACCACTCCAAGGTCGGTGATGAGCTCCTTCATCCAAATTTCTTCATGAGCCGCTTCTGAAGCAGCTATGTACTCCGCTTCACATGTAGATGCTGCCACGACTTCTTGCTTGCTGCTGCACCAGCTCACTGCCCCACCATTCAACACATAAATGTATCCGGTCTGTGACTTCGAGTCATCCGGATCTGTGTCGAAGCTAGCGTCAACGTAACCCTGTACGACGAGCTCTTCATCACCTCCATAAATGAGAAACATTTCCTTAGTCCTTTTCAGGTACTTAAGGATATTCCTGACCGCTGTCCAGTGTTCCATACCAGGATCACTTTGGTACCTCCCTACCAAACTTATGGCAAGGTTTATATCAGGTCTGATACACAGCATGGCATACATTAGAGAGCCCACGACTGAAGCGTAGGGGACATAACTCATCTTCTCTCTATCTGCTGCCGTGGTCGGCGACTGAGTCTTACTCAATCTCATACCTTGCAAAACTAGCAAGAACCCTTTCTTTGAATTTTCCATATTGAACTTCTTCAATATCTTGTCAAGGTATGTACTTTGCGAAAGACCTATGAGGCGTCTTGATCTATCTCTATAGATCTTGATGCCTAATATGTATGCAGCTTCTCCAAGGTCCTTCATTGAAAAACTCTTGTTCAAATAGGTCTTTATGCTCTCCAACATTTCTGTATTGTTCCCCATCAATAATATGTCATCCACATACAGTATGAGGAAAGCTACAGAGCTCCCACTCACTTTCTTGTACAGACAGGCTTCTCCGTAAACCTATATGAACCCAAACGCTTTAATCACCTCATTAAAGCGAATGTTCCAACTCCGAGATGCTTGCACCATCCCATAGATGGAGCGCTGGAGCTTGCACACTTTGTTAGCACCCTTAGGGTCGACAAAACCTTCTGGTTGCATCATATACAACTCTTCCTTAAGGTTCCCTTTAAGGAACGCTGTTTTGACGTCCATTTGCCAAATTTCATAATCATAAAAGGCGGAAATTGCTAACATGATTCAGACTGATTTCAGCTTTGCTACGGGAGAGAAAGTCTCTTTGTAGTCAACTCCTTCAATTTGTCGAAAACCCTTTGCGATAAGTCGAGCTTTATAAACGGTTACATTACCGTTTGCATCAGTCTTCCTCTTGAAGATCCATTTATTTTCTATGGCTCGCCGGTCATCGGGCAAGTCCACCGAAGTCCATACTTTGTTCTCATACATGGATCCTATCTCGGATTTCATAGCTTCAAGCCATTTGTTTGAATCCGGGCCCGCCATCGCTTCTTCATAGTTCGAAGGTTCACCGTTATCTAACAACATGATTTCCATCATAGGGTTGCCGTACCACTCTGGTGTGGAGCGTGCCCTTGTGGACCTTCGCGGTTCAGTAGTAACTTGATCCGGAGCTTCATGATCATCATCATTAACTTCCTCTTCAGTTGGTGTAGACGTCACAGGAACACCTTCCCGCGTTGCGCTACTATCCTGTTCGAGAGGGGGTGTAATTACCTCATCAAGTTCTACTTTCCTCCCACTTACTTCTTTTGAGAGAAACTCTTTCTCTAGAAAAGATCCATTCTTGGCAACAAAGGTTTTACCTTCAGATCTAAGATAGAAGGTATACCCAATAGTTTCCTTAGGGTATCCTATGAATACGCATTTCTCTGCTTTGGGTTCGAGCTTTTCTGGTTGAAGTTTCTTCACATAAGCATCGTAGCCCCAAACTTTAAGAAACGACAACTTAGGTTTCTTGCCAAACCATAGTTCATACGGTGTCGTCTCAATGGATTTAGACGGTGCCCTATTTAAAGTGAATGCTGCAGTTTCTAATGTGTATCCCCAAAATGATAGCGGTAAGTCGGTAAGAGACATCATAGATCGTACCATATCTAATAAAGTGCGATTACGACGTTCAGACACTCCTTTGCGTTGCGGTGTGCCAGGCGGCGTCAGTTGTGAAATGATTCCACACTTCCTTAGGTGTGTGCCAAACTCGTGACTCAAATATTCACCTCTATGATCAGATCGTAGACATTTAATTTTTCTGTCACATTGATTCTCAACCTCACTCTGAAGTTCCTTGAACTTTTCAAACGTCTCAGATTTGTGCTTCATCAAGTAGATATACCCATACCTACTCAAATCATCGGTGAGAGTGAGAACATAACGATAGCCACCGCGAGCTTCAACGTTCATCGGACCACGCACATCAGTATGTATTATTTCCAATAAGTCGGTTGCTCTCTCCATTAGTCCTGAGAATGGAGTCTTAGTCATCTTGCCCATGAGGCATGGTTCGCATGTGTCAAATGATTCAAAATCAAGAGACTCTAATAGTCCATCAGTATGGAGCTTCTTCATACGCTTAACGGCGATATGACCAAGGCGGCAGTGCCACAAGTATGTGGGACTATCATTATCAACTTTACATCTTTTGGTACTCATACTATGAATATGCGTAACATCACGATCGAGATTCATCAAGAATAAACCATTCACCAGCGGAGCATGACCATAAAACATATCACTCATATAAATAGAACAACCATTATTCTCTGACTTAAATGAGTAGCCGTCTCGCATTAAGCAAGACCCTGATACAATGTTCATGCTTAAAGCTGGTACTAAATAACAATTATTAAGGTTTAAGACTAATCCCGACGGTAGATGTAGAGGTAGCGTGCCGACGGCGATCACATTGACCTTTGAACCATTCCCGACGCGCATCGTCACCTTGTCCTTGGACAGTCTCCGCTTATTCCGCAGTTCGTGCTTTGAGTTGCAAATGTGAGCAACAACACCAGTATCAAATACCCAGGAGCTACTACGAGCGCTGGTAAGGTACACATCAATAACATGTATATCACATATACCTTTAACGTTGCCGGCCTTCTTGTCCGCTAAGTATTTGGGGCTGTTCCGCTTCCAGTGACCCTTTCCCTTGCAATAGAAGCACTCAGTCTCAGGCTTCGGTCCATTCTTTTTCTTCTTCCCGGCATCTGGCTTACCGGGCACGGCAACAGCTTTGCCATCTTTCTTGAAGTTCTTCTTACCCTTGCCTTTCTTGAAACTAGTGGTCTTGTTGACCATCAACACTTGATGCTCTTTCTTGATTTCTACTTCTGCAGACTTCAGCATCGAGTACAACTCGGGAATGGTCTTCTTCATCCCTTGCATGTTGTAATTAAGCACAAAGCCTTTGTAGCTTGGTGGGAGAGACTGGAGGTTCTGTCAATTATAGCATCATCCGGAAGTTCGATTCTAAGTGAAGTCACACGACCGTGTAACCCAGACATTTTGAGTATGTGCTCACTGACAGAACTGTCCTACTCCATCTTACAGCTAAAGAACTTGTCGGAGACTTCATATCTCTCGACATGGGCATGAGCTTGAAAAACTAGCTTTAGCTCCTGGAACATCTCATATGCTCCGTGTTGCTCAAAACGCCTTTGGAGCCCCGTTTCTAAACTGTATAACATGCCACACCTAACCAGAGAGTAGTCATCACTCCGCGTTTGCCAGACGTTCAGAACGTCCTGGACTACTGCGGGAGCGGGAGGGTCACCTAGCGGCGCATCAAGTACATAAGCCTTTTTAGCTGCTTCAAGGATGAGCTTCAAGTTGCGAACCCAGTCCGCATAGTTGCTACCATCATCTTTCAGCTTGTTTTTCTCTAGGAATGCGTTGAAATTGAGGTTGACGTTGGCCATCTACAATATTTATAAAGACAACTTTTAGACTAAGTTCATGACAATTAAGTTCATTTAATCAAATTAAGTATGAACTCCCACTTAAATCGACATCCCTCTAGTCATCTATGTGATACATGATCCATGTTGACTAACCCGTGTCCGATCATCACGTGAGACGGACAAGTCACCATGGTGAGCAACTTCATGCTGATCGTATTCAACCATACGACTCATGTTTGACCTTTCGGTCTATTGTATTCGAGGTCATGTCTGTACATGCTAAGCTCGTCGAGTCAACCTAGGTGTTTCGCGTGTGTAAATCTGGCTTACACCCGTTGTATGCGAACGTTAGAATCTATCACACCCGATCATCACGTGGTGCTTCGAGACAACGATCCTTCGCAACGGTGCACACTTAGGGGAATACGTTCTCAAAATTTTAAGAGGGATCATCTTATTATGCTACCGTCGTTCTAAGCAATAAGATGAAAAACATGATAAACATCACAATGCAATCATATAGTGACATGATATGGCCATTATCATCTTTGCCCTTTCGATCTCCATCTTCAGGCATCGCATGATCATCATCGTCACCGGCGTGACACCATGATCTCCATCATCGTGTCTCCGTGAAGTCGTCACGCCAACTACTACTATCACTACTACTATAGCTAACCGTTAGCAATGAAGTAAAAGTAGTAAGCACATGGCGTTGCATCTCATACAATAAAATAAGACAACTCCTATGGCTCCTGCCGGTTGTCATACTCATCGACATGCAAGTCGTGAAACCTATTACAATAACATGATCATCTCATACATCATACATGCAACATCACAACTTTGGCCATATCACATCACATGTCAAACCCTGCAAAAACAAGTTAGACGTCCTCTAATTGTTGTTGCAAGTTTTACGTGGCTGATTTGGGTTTCTAGCAAGAACGCCTTCTTACCTACGTGACAGCCACAACGATGATATGCCAAAGCTATTTACCCTTCAGAAGGACCCTTTTCATCAAACCCAATCCGACTAGAGTAGGAGAGACAGACACCCGCTAGCCACCTTTATGCACGGTGTGCATGTCTGTCGGTGGAACCAGTCTCACGTAAGCATACGTGTAAAGTCGGTCCGGGCCGCTTCATCCCACAATACCGCCGGAAAAGATTAAGACTAGTAGTGGCAAGCAAATTGACAAATCATCGCCCACAACTTTTGTATTCTACTCGTGCATAGAATCTACGCATAGAAAACCTGACTCTGATACCACTGTTGGGTAACGTAGCATAAATAAAAAAAATTCCTACGCATATTCAGATCTTCCTATGGAGAGACCAGAAATGAGAGAGCGGTAAGAGCATCTTCATACCTTTGAAGATCGAAAAGCGGAAGCGTTACTAGAACGCGGTTGATGGAGTCGTACTCGCAGCGATTCGGATCGCGGTGTGATTCTGATCTAGTGCCGAACTACGACACCTCCGCGTTCAACACACGTGTAGCCCGGTGACGTCTCCCGCACCTTGATCCAACAAGGAGGAGGGAGAGGTTGGGGAAGAACTCCAGCAGCACGACGGCGTGGTGTCGATGGAGAGACGAGGTCTCCCGGCAGGGCTTCGCCAAGCACCGACAGAAAGGAGGAGGAAGAAGGGCAGGGCTGCGTCGAGGGGGAGGCAACAGTATGATCTCCAATGGCCAAAAGTGCCCACTATATATAGGGGGAGGGAGGGGCTGCGCCCCCTTGAGGGTTTCCCTCTCCTGGGGGGCGGCAGCCCTAGATGGGGGCTCGTGCGGCGGCCAAGGGGGGGGGGGAGGAGGGGTGTGGCGCACCCCTGGTGGGCCTTAGGCCCACCTGGCTTAGGGTTTGCCCCCCTTCCCTCTCCCCTGCGCATTGGGCTGAGTGGGGAGGCGCACCATCCCACCTAGGGGCTGGTTCCCTCCCCCACTTGGCCCACCTTACCTCCCGGGGTCGTTGCCCCCCTTCGGTGGACCCTCGGGGCCACCTCCGGTGGTCCCGGTGGTCCCGGTACGTTACCGGTGATGCCCGAAACACTTCCTGTGTCCGAAACCATCCGTCCTATATATCAATCTTTACCTCCGGACCATTCCGGAGCTCCTCGTGACCTCCGGGATCTCATCCGGGACTCGGAACAACTTTCGATAACCTCGTATAACAATTCCTTATAACCCTAGCGTCACCGAACCTTAAGTGTGTAGACCCTACGGGTTCGGGAGACAGGCAGACATGACCGAGACACCTCTTCGGCCAATAACCATCAGCGGGGTCTGGATACCCATGGTGGCTACCACTTGCTCCACGACTATCTCATCGGATGAACCATGATGTCAAGGATTCAATCAATCCCGTATACAATTCCCTTTGTCTATCGGTATAGAACTTGCCCGAGATTCGATCGTCGGTATACCAATACCTTGTTCAATCTCGTTACCGGTAAGTCCCTTTACTCGTTCCATAGCACGTCATCGTGTGACTAACTCCTTAGTCACATTGAGCTCATGATGATGTTCTACCGAGTGGGCCCAGAGATACGTCTACGTCACACGGAGTGACAAATCCCGATCTCGATTCATACCAACCCAACAGACACTTTCAGAGATACCCGTAGTGCACCTTTATAGTCACCCAGTTACGTTGTGACATTTGATACACCCAAAGCACTCCTACGGTATCCGGGAGTTGCACAATCTCACGGTCGAAGGAAAAGACACTTGACATTAGAAAAGCTTTAGCATACGAACAATACGATCTTGTGCTATGCTTAGGATTGGGTCTTGTCCATCACATCATTCTCCCTATGATGTGATCTCGTTATCAATGACATCTAATGCCCATGATCAGGAAAGCATGATCATCTATTGACTAACGAGCTAGCCAACTAGAGGCTTGCTAGGGACACATTGTGATCTATTTATTCACACATGTATTACTATTTCCTGTTAATACAATTATAGCATGAACAATAGACTATTATCGTGAACAAGGAAATATGATAATAACCATTTTATTATTGCCTCTAGGGCATATTTCCAACAAGTATATAGGTGCATTAAATTAATTAGCACTAATATGGTGACATAACAAGGAACCCATGTTATCACATGGAAGCAACTGCACCTGCAACTAGCAATTCTATCAAAAGGTTAAGAAAGCGGTGACATAGTCAATCAGTGGTTTGCTAGGTTGTAAAAAGGTTAAAGGTTTTCATGGCAATGTTGAGAGGCTGACATTTAACAGGTGGTAGGCAGCGAGACATAGCGACAAAAACAAAACAACTAGCATGACAATGATAGTAATGGTATCTAGGGAAATGATCATCTTGCCTGAGACCCCGCTTGGAAGAAGAACGAATCTGTGGCAGACGAACAAACGTTGTCAAACGAATCCTCACACTCCGACAGGCTTGCGAAATTCTATCGAGATGAAGCAAACCGAAAACAAGAATCAACACATGATATTCACAAGGGCACATGCACAATATGATGCACACCCTAATATGGTGCATGATCGGTTTTAAATATGCAAGGCATGGCATGGCAATTCTAACAATCAAACACTACACATTAAGTGAAGCTCAATATGCAACGAGTTGCATATTGACGAAACTCCACATATGAATTATTTAGTTCACTCCCGTTTAGGTACACGATAATATTAAATGTTTTTAAACATGGTAAGGGGTCAAGCACAAGTAATCTACCTATCTAGGCATTTTAAATGAGGTCGGAAACAACATATAGCATTTCCAAAACGACCCCACACAAAAACTTCGAAATCTCTCCAGATTTCTCCTAACAACATTTTATGTTTGTTAAACGGAAAAACAAAGTGGTTCACGTGAAACTACACATCGTTCTACTCCATTTACATATACGGATCATCTCCAACGGAGCTACGGTTAAATAACTACGAACTAAACCATTTCTAACATGTCGACACACAAACCAATGCAAACAGCACGGCTAACAGTTTTAAATATGCATGAGAGTTGGACAATATTATTCTTCACAAAATTCTAATCACTTTACATATATAATTTGTCGCGATCTGATGCATGGTTTAAAAACTATGAGCGTTTGAAAAATATGCTCTTTTTTTCTGAAATTAAAGAAAAACGCAGGACGTCAAAAAAAACTAAGTGGGCCGAATCTGGCTAAGGGCCGAAACTAACCATGGGCGCAATATACTATATTGTGCACACGCGCAAGATAGAGGGGCTGCCGGGGTGGCTCACCTTGGGCTTGGGGCGGTTTGGTCCGGCTCGGAGGAGGTGGGCCGATTGAGGCAGAGGTAGGCGAGCTGGGCCGAAGGGGAGCTGGCCTGGGCGTGTCGGCTGGGACGACTACCTCGAGGCCGAGGGCGATGGAGAGGCTGGTCAACGGGGCGGTTGGAGCGACTAGTCTGGATCGGGGCAAGCAGGATCGGGTGACCCGACGCGTTGGAGGCCGGCGGCGGCAGCGGCTCCCGATGGGGCCCGGCCGCGGAGGTAGGGAATGATCCCCCCGGACCGGATCTGGCCGGATCTGTCCGGTTGGGATGGCGGCGGCGAATGTCTGCACTCGTGGAGCGGCCGGATCGGGCCGACGGCTCGCTAATGGTGGGGAGCTCGGGCTCCGGTCTGGGGCACCGAGGGCGACGCTCCGGCGACCTCCAGTGGCCGGCCGGTGGCGGCCTGACGGGGCGCACGCGGGGGAGGTGCAAGGATGCGGCACGAAGGTAGGAGCTCGAGAAGGAGCTCGCTGGCTCGGGGAGCCGCGGAGGCAGGGGCGTCGCGGTTAGGCCCGGGCGGCCGGCTTCGGGCCTGGCGGGCCCTGGTCGGCTGGAGGTGGAAGGAGTTGGCGGCGGCTAGGGTTCGGGGCGTGGATCCCGAGGTGGAAGAGGTGTTAGGTCCAAATTAGGCAGGTGGGGGTTGTTTAAATAGGAGGGGCTGATTTAAGGGTCTAGGGTTAGAAAATGGGGCTAGGTCAGGGTTTTTTTGCCCGTTTTCGGAGCGTTTGATCTCGATCGGACAGCTCCGGTCACGGTGTTGGCTAGGATGGATAAGGTGGGCTGTGTAGAGGTGGCTAGGTGGAGATGATAGGGAAAACAGGCACCCAGTGACAGAGTTTTATAAACTGAAAATGTCCAACGATATGACCGGCTATAGTGCCGCTATAGGGTTAATGTTTCGTGTATCAAACAAACTCCGATTGCGACGAAATTTAGCAGGCGGCCTACCTACATCATATTAAGACCACACGCCAAGTTTCAACCCAATCAGAGAATATTTTTTGGACACTTTTAAAAACAATATCTTATGGATGTCGCGGGCGCGTGCGTGTGTGGTTGGTCTCAAAACGGTCACCGACGTAAACGGAGAGAACCGGCAACTAATAACGGATGCAGTTTTGAAAACTAGCGGCAACGGAGTGCCGATGCAATGCGAGTGATGCGACAGACGATCTAATCGCACGTCGGAAATGGAATCAAAGGGGAATCTTCACGAGCGTCGGTCTCGGGCAGTCACAACTCTCCCACACTAACAAGAGATCTCACCCCAAGATCTAAGAATGAAAGGGGAAGATGAAGAGAAAGAGGTAAAACTCAGTCGCTTCTTTGACAAATGAGTGAAACCAACGAGCCTTGAAGGTTGCAAAGAGATTAAGAATGATATGAGAACCAAGCAAGAATGCACACAAAATTTTGGCAGCACTTCGGTAGGAATTTGAGGACAAAAATTTGATAAGATGGAAAGATCTTGAGAAGATTCACAACAAACTATCTAAATTGATAAGCACGAAAGAACATGAAAGAAGACACAACACTCCTGTTAACTGAATAAGAAAGGAAAGAACACGATCTTGACACAACGAGATAATGGATAAAAGAGAGCAACATCACAGCAACTCCGGAACAAGAGAATATGAACTAGATCATAGGGAAGAAAGAATGAAGAAGAAAATGACAACTACTACCACAATTGAATTTGGCAAGCATCCTTGCAAGAAGATTTGAACGAAGTTGTTGGAGAACCAACAATGAAGAGAACAAGCTTGTAGTGGACTTACGAAAACCATCTCAACAATGAGGTGACAACGAGCCACTAACGGAAACAAGGATTGATTGGAAGCAACAAGATATGCACAACTTATTACACCAAGCGAATATATTGAGAACTTGGATCAACGATAATCACCATAATAGCAACAAACCTTAGGAAAAGCTTTAGGTGAAATCTAAACCAAGATAGCTCAATGAAGAAACCATGGGTTTGAAAATATCTCATGATCATAGAATCAGTGGGTTTAAATATCTCATTCTTGAAACAAATTTTCTTCGAGACTCCTCCACTAACAAGAATGCTATAACACCACCTCAAAGGATAAAGGAGGAAGAATTGCACTTTGAAATGCAACACCAAGAATACTTGAGGTTCTCCAACAAGACTCTTGAAGAAATCATTGAGAATAAATAGATAATGATCCACCTAGAAGGAACTTGAACATGGCACCAAATAATTGAGAAACGAACGAAGGAACAACAATTGAGAAGAACCTGAGAATGAAAGCTGAAAGCTGAGAACGAAGAAATCTTTTGAAATGATGGCCTTCAGAGGATCGAGAAATGAACACAACACTGAAATGCATAGGATAGCAAGAAAGGGATTACTAATGATTGGAAACAATTCAAGATGATAACACAAAGATAAAATGATGAATCTTCAAAAGACTGGACAAGATTTGAGAGAACCACTCATTCGTTCTTCCGAGCTGAAAATGATGAGGAGAACACCACCAAGAATAACTGAGACACTCCGGAATAATGAAAAAGGAAAAGTTGAGCCAACAAGAAACTTCTAAGAAACCTCAAAATAATTGGAAGGATTGAAAACAAGAAACTTGTGAGAATCTTCAACACACCAGATAGAATAGAGAGAGATGACAACAAGAAAGAGTTGATAAGAATTTTCAACATGGGAAGAATTTAAAGGATGAAAAGGATAAGATGAACACCGAAATCTTGAATTGAATCCACCGGAAAAGAGAACACGGATGAAAAATGATGAATTCAGCACTCCTGAGAATCTTCAGAATGAATCGCCGGAAATAACACAGAAGAGAAGCTAGCGGAAGCATCCATGAATTGAACTCCACTTGGATGATAATTGAAACATTGAGGAAAAAGGGAGGAGGGTGGGGGAAAACAAAGACAACTTGGGACAGATGAGACGAACTCCAAAAGAAATGAGAGATTGATATTGTAAAATTGGAGAGGATTGAATTGACTTGAAGAGAAGCACACCGGATGAAAAAGAATTGACATGATGACTCCAGTTGAGAAGAATTGAAAATACAACTTGATTGAGCAAAAGAATTTGCATTCCCAAAAATATGAGAACACCGCTTAGGAAAGATATGAAATCACCACTTGACATTGAAGCAACTCAAATTACTATATTCCAGCAAAACAAAGGATGAGGCTAACAACACAAGCCAGAACAAATTCATGACAAATATTTTCTCCGAAATTTTCGTGGATAGAATCGCACGGGCTCTATCCTACAGTATCCATCATGTACAAGGCAGCGCACACGACATACGAAGCGTCCCCGAGTCGTAGCAAGCTACAAGGACACTTTAAGACACATCGAGAATCGCTGTAAGACAACCGTGAACAAACGAATCCACTAGATGTCGAACCCCAACCTCACATCATGCATCTGTTGGAAGATTGTCCTATAAGTAACTACTTGAATTCTCACCTAAGAACTCTCGAATTTTTCTGGTCATGCAATCGGGTCCACGGATACAAGGAGAAAATCGATCACTCAACTCCTAGCATCTAACCCGTCCCGTGTATCACATCCGTCAACACATAACCAGAATCTCAGAACCTCATCTATCTCAGACCCTCGTAATCACAATGATACTAAATATGGCGATACATACGGACCTATCTGCACCAGTACTCAAGATGCCAGACTCCTCTCACCACTACTAGTATTGAAGGAATTTCGAACATCCTTCGTCCTGAGATACTAAGAAATCTGAATGATAACGATGTGCTCAAGAATCCCTTGGAGCTCAATTCCCTGGAATAAAATCAACACAGCAGGAGGCACCAAGTGAGAACTACATCACATCGACGTCATATAGATTCCAAAAATATCCGCATGATCCTAAAATTTTTTGAGTGAGAAGAGGAGTAGAATTAAAATTTCCTAACACGTGAACCTCACCAGAGCATAGAAGATGATAAAAAAGAATCCTACTCTCCGATATATAACTAGACTCAAAGTAGTTTTTCACTAGACTCGAGTCTGCCAAGTTCGATCAATCAAGGGGGCTCCTAGGTCGGCACTACTCTGATACCAACTTGTAACGCCCAAGATGCGATCCTATCCTTATTTTGGCACGAGGGCCTCGACATGGATAGAAACACATCTCGTCATTTCGCAAGAATGGATATCGTTACAAGTACATGTACTGAAAAGATGAGTATAAGGAGTTGTCTTACACTCGCCACAAGCTATATCAAGTTCACATAAATACAACAATATATAGTCATCATGAAGAAGAGCAGGGTACGGGTACGAACGGAAACAAACATAAAAGAACGACGTCCATCCTTGCTATCCCAGGCTACTGGCCTGGAACCCATCCTAGATCGATGATGAAGAAGAAGAAACTCCAAATAGCACAATCAGCGCGCTCACGTCAAAATAACTCTTTACGTATACCTGCGACTGGTGTTGTAGTAATCTGTGAGACACAGGGGACTCATCAATCTCATTTCCAAAGGTATCAAGACTAGCAAAACTTAATAAGTGAGGTATGGTTAAGTGGTGAGGCTGCTGCAAGCGACTAAGAATTTATATGAGGTGGCTAACTTAAGAGTACAAGAATAAAAGGGGGATGATCTACGCATAACACAGGTGAACTAATAATGATCAAATGAATGATCATGAACACCTATGTACGTCAAACATAACCCCACCGTGTCCTTAATCGGAGAAGGAGCTCACGAAAGAGACAGTCGGGGTTCCGCACTCAGTTGGCATATTTTAATTAAGCTCACTTCGTGTTATCTAGAAATGGATGTTAAACAAAGTTTCCACGTTGCCACATAACCGCGGGCACGACTTTTCGAAAGATTTAACTATTGGAAATATGCCCTAGAGGCAATAATAAAATAATTATTTATTGTATTTCCTATTTCAAGATAATCGTTTATTATCCAAGCTATAATTGTATTGAATGGAAACATAGATGCATGTGTGGATATATAGACAAAACAATGGCCCTATGGAGCCTCTAGTTGACTAGCTTGTTGATCAAAGATGGTTAAGGTTTCCTAGCCATAGACAAGTGTTGTCACTTGATGACGGGATCACATTATTAGGAAAATGATGTGATGGATAAGACCCAAACTGTAAACATAGCATATGATCGTGTCATTTTGTTGCTATTGTTTTCTCCATGTCAAGTATACATTCCTATGACCATGAGATCATGTAACTCACTCACACCGGAGAAATGACTTTGTGTGTATCAAACGCCGCAACATAACTGGGTGACTATAAAGGTGCTCTACAGGTATCTCCGAAGGTGTCCGTTGAGTTAGCATGGATCAAGACTAGGATTTGTCACTCCGTGTGACAGAGAGGTATCTGGGGTCCCACTCGGTAATACAACATCACAAACAAGCCTTGCAAGCAATGTGATTATAGAGTTAGCCACGAGATCTTATATTACGGAACGAGTAAAGAGACTTGCCGGTAACAAGATTGAAATAGGTATGTCGATACCGACAATCGAATCTCGAGCAAGTAACATACAGAAGGAGAAAGGGAATGGTATACGGGATTGTATGAATCCTTGACATAGAGGTTCAACCGATAAGATATTCGTAGAATATGTAGGATCCAATATGGACGTCCAGGTCCCGCTATTGGATATTGACCGTAGAGTGTCTCGGTCATGTCTGCATAGTTCTCGAACCCGTAGGGTCTGCACACTTAAGGGCCGATGACGTTTCGGTATAGTTAAGTTTTAGGTGTTGGTGACCGAAGGTTTTTCGGATTCCCTGATGAGATCCTAGACGTTACGTGGGGCTCAGGAATGGTTCGAAGGTAAAGACTGATATATAGGAAGTTTTGTTTTGGTCACTTGAAAAGTTTCGGGCTCATCAGTAGTGTACCGGGAGTGCCGGGAGGGTGCCGGGGGACCACCGGGAGGGGTGTGACGACCCAAGAGCCTTGTCGGCTGTGAGAAGAGGTGGACCAGCCCCTGGTGGGCTGGCCAAAGCTTCTCTCAAAGGCCCATGCGGCTAGGAGAAGAGATAAAAGGCAAAGAACTTTTAAAAGGAAGGGAAAGGAGGAGTCCTCCCAAAGTAGTCCACCTTCCCATAAGGAAGGTGGACTCTTCCTATGGTTCGACCGACCCCTCTCCTTGGAGGAGGGGACAAGTCTGCCTCCTCTCCTCTCCTACTATATATACTAGAGGTTTTGAGGATTTTTGAGACACAACAATTAGCCACGTGCTACCCTCTCTCTAGACCCGTTTCTCCTCTAGTCTAGTTTTCAGCGGTGCTTAGGCGAAGCCCTATTGGACTAGCTCCACCACCATGACCGTCACGCCATCACGCTGCCGGAGAACTCATCTACCTCTCCTCCCCCCTCTTGTTGGATCAAGAAGGCGGAGATCATCGCCGAGTTGTACGTGTGCTGAACGTGGAGGTGTCGTCCGTTCGGTGCTAGATCGAGACGGATCATGGGACGGCGGCGATTTGGATCGCGAAGACGTTCCACTACATCAACTGTGTTTCTTAACGCTTCGCTCTTAGCAATCTACAAGGTTATGTGGATCCTATCTCCCTTTCGTAGATGATCATCACCATGATAGGTCTTCGTGTGCGCGGGAATTTTTTTGTTTCCCATGCAACGTTCCCCAACAGTGGCATCATGAGCTAGTTTCATGCGTAGATGATATCTCGGGTAGAACACAAAAGAGTTTGTGGGCGTTGATGTTCAACTTGCTGCCCTCCTTAGTCTTTTCTTGATTCAGCGGCATTGTTGGATTGAAGCGGCCCAGACCAACTTTTCTCTTACGCTTACGAGAGACCTGTTTCATCGACTCACATGCAACTTGTTGCATAAAGATGACTGTCGGGTGTCTGTTTCTTTAACTTTAGTTGAATCGGATTTGACCGAGGTAGTCCTTGGAGAAGGTTAAATAGCAATTTGCATATCACCGTTGTGGCTTTGCGTAAGTAAGAAGCGATCATACTAGATACCCATAGCAGCCACGTAAAACATGCAACAACAAACTAGAGGACGTCTAACTTGTTTTTGCAGGGTATGCTTGTGATGTGATATGGCTAATGACATGATATGATATATTGGATGTATGAGATTAGCATGTTGTAATAGTTAAATGTCGACTTGCACGTCGATGCTACGACAACCAACAAGAGCCATAGGGTTTTCTTTAAATTTATTTTGCGCTTGCAGATGCTCTTGCTATATCGGTAGGCAGTAGCTTTAGTAATAACAACATAGATAGCGCGACAACCTCGAAGGAAGCACAATGATGGAGATCATGATGATGGCGATCATGGTGTGACGCCGGTGATGATGGAGATCATGCCACTGCTTTGGTGATGGAGATCAAGAAGCAGAAGTTCATGGCCATATCATGTCACTTTTTGATTTGCATGTGATGTTAATCCTTTTGTGCACCTTATTTTTTTAGGACGGCGGTAGCATTATAAGGTGATCCCTCGCTAAAATTTCAAGATAAAATTGTGTTCTCCCCGACTATGCCCTGTTGCGGCAGTTCGTCATTTCGAGACACCACGTGATGATCGGGTGTGATAGACTCAACATTCACATACAACGAGTGCAAAATAGTTGCACACGCAGAACACTTGGCATAAACTTGATGAGCCTAGCATGTACAGACATGGCCTTAGAACACAAGAGGTTGAAAGGTCGAGCATGAATCATATAGTTGATATGATCAACATGGAGATGTTCACCATTGAAACTAATCTCAACTCACGTGATGATCAAACTTGAGTTAGTGGATTTGGATCACGCGACACTCAAATGACTAGAGGGATGTCTATTTGAGTGGGAGTTTATTAGTAATATGATTAGCTAAAATTAATTGTCTTGAACATAGTCTAAGTAATCTTTGCAAAATTTTATGTTGTAGATCAATGGCTCACGCAGTAGTGATGCCAACTGTTCTTCCCCTTTGCAACGACACCAAAAGAATGTTGTTGGCGGCCCACAAGCGCATGGGATCGCAGCAGTTTTCGAGGATAGAGTATTCGGCCCAAATTTGTTGATTCGCACGACGGGAGGTGAGAGAATACTCTCAAGTATTAGCAGTTGAATTATCAGATTCAACCACACCTGAAAGATTAGTATCTGCAAGCAAGGTAGTAACAGCAAAGTAGCGAGTAACGGCGGTGTAACGAGCAATAGCAGCGGCAAGGAAAAGCAGTAGTGACAGCAGTAGCAAGTAGCAACAGTAGCAAGCGACAGTAAACAGTAGCAGCAGAGCAAGACAAGTAACAGCAGTAGCAACAGTAGTAGCAGAAGCAGAGCAAGACAAGTAACAGAAGTAGAAACAGTAGTAGCAGCAGCAGAGCAAGACAAGTAACAGCAGTAGTAGGACAAACTCGTAGGTAATGGGTCGGTGATTTGTTTGGATGATATTCATCATGCAACAGTTATAACACGGAGAGATATGTGGCTAGCTCCCGTTCGTCAATGTGATGTAGGCATGCATTCCGTGTGTCGTCATACGTGCTTAGGGAAAAGAACTTGCATGACATCTATTGTCCATCCCTCCCGTGGCAGCGGGGTCCAAAAGGAAACTACGTGATATTAAGGTTCTCCTTTTAATAAAGAACCGGACCAACGCATTAGCACTTGGTGAACACATGAACTCCTCAAACTATGGTCATCACCGGGAGTGGTTCCGGTTATTGTCACTCCGGGGTTGCCGGATCATAACACATAGTAGGTAACTACAACTTGCAAGATCGGATCTAAAACACACATATATTGGTGACAACATAATAATTTCAGATCTGAAATCATGGCACTCGGGCCCTAGTGACAAGCATTAAGCATGGCAAAGTAGTAGCAACATCAATCTCAGAACATAGTGGATACTAGGGATCAATCCCCATCAAAACTAACTCGATTACATGATAGATCTCATCCTACTCATCACCGCCCCGCGAGCCTACGAATAGATTACTCACGAATGACGAAGAGCTTCATGGAATTGGAGAGGGAAGAAGGTTGATGATGACAATGGCGACAATTTCCCCTCTCCGGAACCCAAGACGGACTCCAGATCCGCCCTCTAGATGAAGAACTGGTTGTGGCGGCGCCTCCGTATCGCAAACGCGGCGAAAACTTCTCTTTTTATTTTTTCTGGGACGAAAGGGATCTTATAGAGCTGGAGTTGGGGGCGGCAGAGCCGTATGGGCCCCACAAGCCTGCCCACCACCACCACGGGGGGTGGTGGCGGAGCCAGGGCTTGTGGCCCACTGGCCCACCCCCTCAGGTGGAACTTGGAGTAGATATTTTTTATATTTTCCAAAACTGCTCCCCGTAAATTTTCAGGACGTTTGGAGAACTTTGATTTCTGCACAAAAATAACACCAAGGAAAATCTGCTGAAAACATTGTCAGTCCAGGTTAGTTCCATTCAAATCATGCAAATTAGAGTCCAAAACAAGGGCAAAAGAGTTTGGAAAAGTAGATACGATGGAGACGTATCATGTAGCAACCCTGAATTTTAATACGTTTTGAGAGAAAGCTAAGCTGAAAGATGATGGAAGCATCTTTGTTGACTCGGCTCGTAATCTGAGGCTTATCCTCACGGCTGGCCAAAAGCAACATGTCCTTGATGCTGCGCTAGGTGATGCACCACCCACTACGGTGACCCAAGATGTTTTGAACGCTTGGCAGTCCCATAAGGATGACTACTCATTGGTTCTATGTGCAATTTTGTATGGCTTAGAACCGGGACTTCAAAGACGTTTTGAATGTCATGGAGCATATGAGATGTTCCAAGAGTTTAAGTTTATCTTTGAGAAGAATGCCCGGATTGAGAGGTATGAGACCTCCCAGAAATACTATGCTTGCAAAATGGAGGAGAACGGGTCTGTTAGTGAACACATACTCAGAATGTGTGGGTACTCTCACTGTTTAGTTGAGCTGGGGATTGAACTCCCGCAAGAGGCTATCACTGACAGAGTTCTTCAATCACTGCCACATGCAAGGGATGAATAAGTCACTCGTCAAGCTGTTTGTGATGCTGACAGTCGTAGAGTCAGAAATCCTGAAAGAGCATCAAGTGTTGATGGTCAATAAGACCACCCGTTTCAAGAAAAACGATAAAGGAAAGAAGGGTAACTCCAATAAGAGTGGCAAACCTGTTGACCCTCCGACGAAGAAACCCAAGGCTGGACCTAAGCCGGAAACTGAGTGTTATTATTGCAAGGGAACTGGTCACTGGAAGCAAAACTGCCCCAAGTATCTGGCCGATAAGAAGGCGACCAACGCTAAACAAGGTATATTTGATATACATGTTATTGATGTGTACCTCACCAGCTCTCATAGTAGTGCATGGGTATTTGATACGATTCTGTTGCTCACATTTGCAACTTGAAACAGGAACCACGGAATAAACGAAGGTTCGCAAAGGATGAAACGACGATGCACGTGGGAAATGGTTCCAAGGTTGATGCGATCGCCGTCGGCACACTCTCACTTCAGTTACCATCGGGATTAGTGTTGAACATTATATCTGGATCCTGTTTATTGCGAGACGGTTACTCATTTAAGTCAGAGAATAATGGTTGTTCTATTTATATGAGTTATATCTTTTATGGTCATGCACCCAATGTGAGGGGTTTGTTCATATTGAATCTCGATTGTGATGAGACTCATGTCCATAACATTGAGACCAAAATATGTAGAGTTAATAATGATAGCGCCACTTTCTTGTGGCACTACCGCTTAGGTCATATTGGTGTAAAGCGCATGAAGAAACTCCATGCTGATGGACTTTTGGAGTCACTTGATTTTGAATCACTTGACACATGCGAACCATGTCTCATCGGCAAGATGACTAAGACTCCGTTCTCCGAAACAATGGAGCGTGCAAGTGACTTGTTGGAGATCATACATACTGATGTGTGTGGATGATGAGCATAGAGGCGCACAGCGGATATCGTTATTTTCTCACCTTCACTAACGATTTGAGTAGGTATGGTTATATCTACTTGACGAAGCACAAGTCCGAAACGTTTGAAAAGTTCAAGCAATTTCAGAGTGAAGTTGAAAATCATCGTAACAAGAAGATCAAGTTCCTACGATGTGATCGAGGAGGTGAATATCTGAGTTATGAGTTTGGTGCTCACTTAAGACAATGTGGAATTGTTTCACAGTTGACACCGCCTGGAACACCACATCGCAATGGTGTGTCCGAACGTCGTAATCGTACTTTATTAGATATGGTGCATTCTATGATGTCTCTTACCGATTTGACGTTATCATTTTGGGGCTATGCACTGATGACAACTGCATTCACTTTAAATAGGGCACCATCAAAATCCGTTGAGACGGCACCATATGAGCTATGGTATGGAAAGAAGCCAAAGTTGTCGTTTCTTAAAGTTTGGGGATGTGATGCTTATGTCAAAAAGATTCAGCCTGAAAAGTTGGAACCCAAAGCAGAAAAATGCGTCTTCACAGGTTACCCAAAAGAGACAGTTGGGTATACCTTCTATCTCAAATCAGAGGGCAAAGTGTTTGTCTCTACGAATGGAGCTTTTTTGAGAAAGAGTTTCTCTCGACAGAATTGAGTGGGAGGAAGATAGAACTTGATGAGGTTGTGGAACTTCTACTGCAACAAGATGGTGGCGCAGGGCAGAATGAAATTTTTGCCGAGGCAACACCAGTTGAAGAGGAAGCTAATGATGGTGATCAGGAAGCTTCAGATCAAGTTGCTATCGGACCTCGCAGGTCGACAAGAGCACGTACTGGTCCTGAGTGGTACGGGAATCATGTCTTGTCAATCTTGTTGTTGGATAACAATGAGCCTACAAATTATGGAGAAGCAATGGTGGGCCCAGATTCCAATAGATGGTTAGAAGCCGTGAAATCTGAGATAGGATCTATGTAAGAAAACAAAGTATGGACTTTGCAAGTGTTACCTGGAGGTCGAAAGGCTATTCAGAACAAATAGATCTTTAAGAAGAAGACTGACGCGGACGGTAATGTGACCGTTTATAAAGCTTGACTTGTGGCAAAGGTTTTTCACAAGTTCAAGGAGTTGACTACGATGAGACATTCTCACCAGTAGCGATGCTTATGTCCGTCCGAATCATGTTAGCAATAGCTGCATTCTTCGATTATGAAATCAGGCAGATGGATGTGAAAACGGCATTCCTTAACGGGTTTCTTAAGGCAGAGTTGTATATGATTCAACCCGATGGTTTTTTCGATCCAGAGAATGCTGACAAAGTATGCAAGCTCCAGCGATCCATTTATGGACTGGTGCAGGCATCTCGGAGTTGGAATCAGCGCTTTGATGAGGTGATCAAGGCGTTTGGGTTTGTACAAGTTTTTGGAGAAGCTTGTATTTACAAGAAAGTGAGTGGGAGCTCTATAACGTTTCTTATATTATATGTGGATGACATATTGCTGATTGGAAACAATGTAGAGTTTTTGGAAAGCGTAAAGGATTACTTGAATAAAAGTTTTTCAATGAAGGACCTGGGAGAAGCTGCTTACATATTGGGCATAAAGATCTATAGAGATAGGTCAGGGCGCGTGATAGCACTTTTGCAAAGCACATACATTCACAAAGTTTTGAAGAAGTTCAAAATGGAACAATCCAAGAAGGGGTTCTTGCCTGTGTTATGCTACTTCAACAAAAGACCTTCCAACGGCGCCAGAAATAGGAGTGTTGATGGGAGACTGTTCTTGTCTTGATACTCCTCAGCAACGACACCAGGAATCCTTTTGCTACGGCTACGCCTTAAGGGACTTCCTAGGAAAATATGCAAAGGATTCCCCCCATGGCCTTGGAGCCTTGCGTTGGTGTTCCCTCGAAGCGGAAAGGGTGAGGTAGCGCAGCGGTGGTAAGTATTTCCCTCAGTTTGAGAACCAAGGTATCGATCCAGTGAAGGAGTATCACAAGTGCCTGCACAAACACAAAGAGCTTCCTCCCAACGCGATGAAGGGGTTGTCAATCCCTTATAGATTGTTCGCCAAGTGAGAGCTGAAAGCAACAAATTAAAAAAGCAAAGTAAAAGCAAAAGTGGAAACGATAGGTGTGAATAGACCCGGGGGCTATAGTGTTTACTAGTGGCTTCTCTGATGACAGCAAGTAGACGGTGGGTGAACAAATTACCGTCGAGCAACTGATAGAACCGCGCAAAGTCGTGACGTCATCTATGGCAATGATTATATCTATAGGCATCACGTCCAAAACAAGTAGACCGATACTTTCTGCATCTACTACAATTACTCCACACGTCGACCGCTATCCATCATGCATCTAGTGTATTAAGTCCGAAAGAACAGAGTAACACCTTAAGCAAGATGACATGATGTAGATGGACAATCTCATATCTACGGCAAAGCCCACCTTGTTACCCTTGATGGCAACTACACGATGTGTGCCTTGCTGCCCCTACTGTCACTGGGTAAGGTCACCACACGGTAAGAACCCAAAACCAAGCACTTCTCCCATTGCAAGAATCATAGATCTAGTTGGCTAAACAATACCCAAGACTCGGAGAGACTTACAAGGATATCAAATCATGCATATAAGAAATCAGCAAAGACTCAAATATATATCATAGATAATCTGATCACAAATCCACAATTCATCGGATCTCGACAAACACACCGCCAAAGAGGATTACATCGGATAGATCTCCATGAAGATCGTGGAGAACTTTGTATTGAAGATCCAAGAGAGAGAAGAAGCCATCTAGCTACTAACTACGGACCCGTAGGTCTGAAGTGAACTACTCACGAGTCATTGGAGGGGCGATGATGTTGATGTAGAAGCCCTCCAACTCCAAAGTCCCATCCAGCACGGCACTGGGAAGGGTCTCCAGATGAGATATCGCGGAAATGGAAGCTTGCGGTAGCGGAAAAGTATTTTCGTGGATCCCTTTATTTTTTTCTATATTTTAGGGAATATATAGGCGAAGGAGCTAGGTCAGGGGGCGCCAGGGATGCCACAAGCTTGCCATCCGCCCCCCTCCTGGTGGCGGATGGGGGGCTTGTGGGCTCCCTGTAGCCCACCTGGCTTGGCCCAAAGGCCCCCTGATCTTCTTCTGTTCGATAAAAAATAATTTCGGGTTTTTCTTCCGTTTGGACTCCATTCCAAAATCAGATCTGGAAAGAGTCAAAAACATAGAAAAAACAGGAACTAGCACTTGGCACTGAATTAATAAGTTAGTCCCAAAAAAGATAAAAAAGGTACATAAAACATCCAAAGAAGACAAGATAACAGTGTGAAACCATAAAAAATTATCGATATGTTTGAGACGTATCAAGCATCCCCAAGCTTAACTGCTGCTCGTCCTGAAGTAGGGAAGTGATAAAGAATGAATTTTTGATACTTTCATGCTACCTAGCATAGGTGTCCTTTGTAATTCCTCTTATGTGATGTGAATGTTCAGATCCATTAGATTCAAAACAATAGTTTGCTATTGACGTGGAAACAATAATAATTCAAGCAAACTAGCATGGTAATCATGAACTTTCAAAATAACAAGGCCAAAAGAAAGTTATCCCTACAAAAGCATATAGTCTGGCTATGCTCGATCATCATTGCACAACAAATTTAAATCATGCACAACCCCGGTATTGGCCAGGAAATTGTTTCACACCTTTACTTTCTCAAACCTTTTCAACTCTCACGCAATACATGAGCGTGAGCCATGGTTATAGCACTATAGATGGTGTGGGGTGTGGTGGAGGTTGCAAGACAAAAAGGAGAAGATAGTCACATTAACTAGGCATATCAATGAGCTATGGAGATGCTCATCAATAGATATCAATGTGAATGAGTAGGGATTGCCATACAAATGATGCACTAGAGCTACGAGTATGTGAAAGCTCTTAAAGAAAACTAGTGGGTGTGCATCCAACTTGCTTGCTCACGAAGACCTAAGGCAATTTTGAGGAAGCCTATCATTGGAATATACAAGCCAAGTTATATAATGAAAATTTCCCACTAGCTATATGGTGGTGACAAAACGAGAGACTCTCAATCATGAAGATCTTGGTGCTTAATATGCACAAGTGTGGAAAAGTGGTAGCATTGTCCCTTCTCTCTTTTTCTCTCATTTTTTTGGTGGGCTCTTTGGCCTATTTTTTTATTTTTTTATTTTGGTGGGCATCTTTGGCCTCTTTTATTTCCTCACATGGGACAATGCACCATTAATGATGATCATCACACTTCCAACTCAAAACTTAGAGCAACGATGACTCTATATGGAATGTCTTCGGTACTGTACCGCGAAAATAATCTAACATGGCATAGACATTAATGGAAACATCATGCTAGCTATCTTACGATCATGCAATGGCAATGTAGACGTGGTGGCACATGTCATGGTGGTAGTTGCATGGCAATATATCTCGGAATGACTTTGAAAAAGCCATAGTAGGTAGGTATGGTGGCTGTTTTGAGGGAGGCTAATGGTGGGTTTTGTGCACCGGCGAAAGTTGCACGGCACTACGAAGATAGTGATGGTGGAAGGTGAAAGCGCATCTAAACCATGGACTCAACATTAGTCATGAAGAACTCATATACTTGTTGCAAAAGTTTCATTAGTAATCAAAACAAAGCATTCAACGCATACTCCTAGGGGAAGCGTTGTTAGGTATAAACCATCGCGCGATCCCGACGGTCACACAAAGGATGACAATGAAAATACTAATCATGCTCAGATTTCATCACATAGCAGTTCACCATACGTGCATGCTACAGGAATCACTAACTTCAACACAAGTATTTCTAGATCCACAACACCTTACTAGCATAACTTCAATATTACCACAACCACAACTCAAAACTAATTGAGATGAATCAAACTTCTCTAACTATTCAATGCACATGAAGGTGGAAGTTTTCGTATCCCTTTGGATAACTACCCCTTTTGAGACTACTTTCAAAGCATAGATCAACTACCAAGCCATGCACCTCTGTGCTCTAAAAGATATAAGTGAAGCACATAGAGCAAAAGTATGTAACTCAAAAGATATAAGTGAAGCACATGTGAGCTGAATTGTCTACCAGAAGATATAAGTGAAGCTCGACAAAATCACGGTGAGTGCATGTCTCTCTCTCTCTAGGTGTGCAGCAAGGATGATTGTGACACAAAAAAAGTAAAAGACTCCTACGATACAAGATGCTCCAGGCAAAAACACATAACATGTGGTGAATAAAAATATAGCCCCAAGTAACGTTATCGATGGATTGAAGACGAGAGAGGGGATGCCTTCCCGGGGCATCCCCAAGCTTAGTATTTTACGGCATCCTTGAATCTCTTGGGGTGCCTCGGGCATCCCCAAGCTTGAGCTCTTGCCACTCTTTATCTCTTTGTCCATAAGAACTTCACCCAAAATTTCAAAACTTCACAACACGTAACTTAAACAGAAACTCGTGATAACATTAGTATGAGAAAGCAAACCACCACTTCCTTAGGTACTGTAGCAAACTTAAATTCAATTTATGCTGATGTTGGGTTACTGTATTTTCAATCTTCCATGGCTAATACCCCCCGATACTATCCATAGTTTCATCAAAATAAGCAACCAACACAACAAAATCAGAATCTGTTAACAGCAGACCAGTCTGTAGCAATCTGTATATTTTGTATACTTATGTTACTTCAAAAATTATGAAAATTTACGAAAGGGTGAAGACTTTGCTTAGAAATCAGAAGCGAAAAGAATCAACTCAAAAGCTCTTACAGAAAAAAAATGAAAATTCTTTTTGCGAGAAGAAAGTTTCTGTCTTTTCCAGCATGACCAAACGATCATCCCCAAGACTAATCATAACGGTTTTGCTTGACACAAATGCAAAAAGAAACACAAAAAACACAATAATAACAGAATTATGAAAGTGTGGAAAACACAAAACAGAAATAAAAATGATAGATTCGTTGGTTTGCCTCCCAACAAGCGCTTTTATTTAACGCCCTTAGCTAGGCATTGATTTTGATGTTGCTCACATAAAAGGTAAGGATTAAAACACAACGAGAGCATCATGGAGCATATGGTTAGCACATTTAAGTCTAATACACTTCCTATGCATAGGGATTTTATGAACAAACAACTTGTTGGAGCAAGAATCAACTAGCATAGGAAGGCAAAACAAGCATAGCTTCAAAGATTTCAACACATGGAGAGGAAGCTTGATACTATTGCAATAAGTAGATGCATATGATCCTCTCTCATAGTAATTTTCAGTAGCCTCATGAATGAATTAAACAATGTAACTATCACATAGGATATTCTTTTCACGATCCACATGCATGCAAAGTTGACGCTCTTCAAAAATAGTGGGATGATCATCAACTAAAGTCATGAGTTCTCTAATCCCACTTTTAATATTGTTGCAAATATCATATTCATCATGAGGTTTGAACAAATTTTCAAGATCATAAGAAAGATCATCACCCCAATCATGATTATTGCCACAAGTAGTGGACATAGCAAAACTAGCATCCCCAAGCTTAGGGTTTTGCATATTTTTAGCATGATTGTCACTAATAGAATTTATAGTGAAACCATTGCAATCATGCTTTTCATCCAAGGAGCCCTCGTGAATCACTTCATGAATTTCTTCATCACGATTTTCAGATTCACGCATCTCAAGCAAAACTCCATAGAGAAAGTCAAGTGCACTCAACTCACTAGCAATTCGTTCCACATAAGTGGGTCTCTTAAAGAGATTAGCTAGTGGATGAGGATCCATATCACTAGATTTTCAGCAAGCGAAGATGCAAGCATATTGAAGGCACATGTCACACAAGCGTACAGAAAGCAAGCGAGAGAAAAGGGCGAACGAAAAAGGCAAAAGGCAAAAGAAAACGGCAAAGGAGAAAGGCAAATAAAAACGACAAATGTGAAGTGGGGGAGAGGAAAACGAGAGGCAACCGGAAAAAAATTAATGCAGGAGATGAGTTTGTGAGACCTACTTGGATAGATCTCTTCTTCCCCGGCAACGACGCTAGAAATACTTCTGCTACTCCAACAAAATACCTTCCAACGACGCCATAAATAGGAGTGTTGATGGGAGACTGTTCTTGTCTTGATACTCCTCAACAACGGCACCAGGAATCCTTCTGCTACGGCTACGCCTTAAGGGACTTCCTAGGAAAATATGCAAAGGATTTCCCCCGTGGCCTTGGATCCTTGCATTGGTGTTCCCTCGAAGCGGAAAGGGTGATGTAGCACAGCGGTGGTAAGTATTTCCCTCAGTTTGAGAACCAAGGTATCGATCCAATGAAGGAGTATCACAAGTGCCTGCACAAACACAAAGAGCTTGCTCTCAACGCTATGAAGGGGTTGTCAATCCCTTATAGATTGTTCGCCAAGTGAGAGCTGAAAGCAACAAAGTAACAAAGCAAAGTAAAAGAGAAAGTGGAAACGATAGGTGTGAATAGACCCGGGGGTCGTACTGTTTACTAGTGGCTTCTCTCATGAAAGCAAGTAGACGGTGGGTGAACAAATTACTGTCGAGCAATTGATAGAACCACGCAAAGTCGTGACGTCATCTATGGCAATGATTATATCTATAGGCATCACATCCAAAACAAGTAGACCGATACTTTCTACATCTACTACTATTACTCCACACGTCGACCGCTATCCAGCATGCATCTAGTGTATTAAGTCCGAAAGAACAGAGTAACGCCTTAAGCAAGATGACATGATGTAGATGGACAATCTCATATCTACGACAAAGCCCACCTTGTTACCCTTGATGGCAACTACACGATGTGTGCCTTGCTGCGCCTACTGTCACTGGGAAAGGTCACCACACGGTAAGAACCCAAAACCAAGCACTTCTCATATTGCAAGAATCATAGATCTAGTTGGCCAAACAAAACCCAAGACTCGGAGAGACTTACAAGGATATCAAATCATGCATATATGAAATAAGCAAAGACTCAAATATATATCATAGATAATCTGATCACAAATCCACAATTCATCGGATCTCGACAAACACACCGCCAAAGAGGATTACATCGGATAGATCTCCATGAAGATCATGGAGAACTTTGTATTGAAGATCCAAGAGAGAGAAGAAGCCATCTAGCTACTAACTACAGACCCGTAGGTCTGAAGTGAACTACTCACGAGTCATTGGAGGGGCGATGATGTTGATGTAGAAGCCCTCCAACTCCAAAGTCCCCTCTGGCAGGGCACCGGGAAGGGTCTCCAGATGAGATCTCGCGGAAACGGAAGCTTGCGGCGGCGAAAAAGTATTTTCGTGGATCCCTTGATTTTTTTTCTGTATTTTAGGGAATATATAGGCGAAAGAGCTAGGTCAGGGGGCGCCAGGGAGGCCAGAAGCCTGCTATCCGCCGCCCCTGGTGGCGGATGGGGGGCTTGTGGGCTCCCTGTAGCCCTCGTGGCTTGGCCCACAAGCCCCCTGATCTTCTTCCGTTCGGGAAAAAATTATTTCAGGGATTTTATTCCATTTGGAATCCGTTCCAAAATCAGATCTGAAAAGAGCCAAAAACACAGAAAAAACAGGAACTGGCACTTGGCACTGAATTAATAAGTTAGTCCCAAAAAAGATATAAAAGGTACATAAAACATCCAAAGATGACAAGATAACATCATGAAACCATAAAAAATTATAGATACGTTTGAGACGTATCATGTTACAAGGTATAAAGTTGAGTAAGACTCAATGCCCAATCACTGCAGAAGATAGAGAAAAGATGAGTGTCGTCCCCTATGCTTTAGCCATAGGGTCTATCATGTATGGAATGCTGTGCACAAGACCGGATGTCACCCTGGCCATAAGTATGGCACGCAAGTTTCAAAGTGATCCAGGAGTGTAGCACTGGGTAGCGGTCAAGAATATTGTGAAGTACCTGAAAAGGACTAAGGAAATGTTTCTCATTTATGGAGGTGACGAAGAGCTCGTCGTAAAGGGTTACATCAGTGCAAGCTTCCACACTGATCCGGATGACTCTAAGTCACAAACCGGATATGTATTTATTCTTAACGGGGGTGCGGTAAGCTAGTGCAGCTCCAAGCAAAGCGTTGTAGCTGATTCTACATGCGAAGCAGAGTACATAGCTGCCTCAGAGGCGGCTAAGGAGGGTGTCTCGATGAAGCAAGTCATGTCAGATCTTGGAGTAGTGCCAAGTGCACTGGACCCAATCAATCTATTCTGTGACAACACTTGTGCCATTGCTCTAGCCAAGGAACCAAGGTTTATCAAGAGGACCAGACACATAAAGCGACGCTTCAATGCCATCCGCAATTTCATCAAGGAGGAGGACATAAATATTTTCAAAGTGCACAAGGATCTGAATGTTGCCGATCCGCTGACTAAGCCTCTTCCATGAGCAAAGCATGAACAACACCAGAACTGTATGGATGTTAGATTCATTACATCGTAAATCACATGGAGATGCGAAGCTAGATTATTGACTCTAGTGCAAGTGGGAGACTATTGGAAATTTTCTCTAGAGGAAATGATAAAATAGTTATGCATGCTATAATTGTATTGAATGGAAACATAGATGCATGTGTGGATATATAGACAAAACAATGTCCCTAGTGAGCCTCTAGTTGACTAGCTCGTTGATCCAAGATGGTTAAGGTTTCCTAGCCATAGACAAGTGTTGTCACTTGACGATGGGATCACATCATTAGGAAAATGATGTGATGGACAAGACCCAGACTATAAACATAGCATATGATCGTGTCATTTTGTTGCAATTGTTTTCTGCATGCCAACTATACATTCCTATGACCATGAGATCATGTAACTCACTGACACCGGAGAAATGCCTTGTGTGTATCAAACGTTGCAACGTTACTAGGTGACTATAAAGGTGCTCTACAGATATCTGTGAAGGTGTCCTTTGAGTTAGCATGGGTCAAGACTGGGATTTGTCACTCCGTGTGACGCAGAGGTATCTCGGGGCCCACTCGGTAATACAACATCACAAACCAGCTTGCAAGCAATGTGACTAAAGAGTTAGCTATGGGATCTTGTATTACGGAACGAGTAAAGAGACTTGCCGGTAACGAGATTGAAATAGGTATGTCGATACCGACGATCGAATCTCGGGCAAGTAACATACCAAGGAGAAAGGGAATGGTATACGGGATTGTATGAATCCTGGACATAGAGGTTCAACCGATAAGATATTCATAGAATATGTAGGATCCAATATGGACATCCAGGTCCCGCTATTGGATATTGACCGGAGAAGGTCTCGGTCATGTCTGCATAGTTCTCGAACCCATAGGGTCTGCACACTTAAGGGTCGATGACGTGTCAACATAGTTAAGTTATAGGTGTTGGTGACCGAAGGTTGTTCGGAGTCTCAGGTGAGATCCTGGACGTCACGTGGAGCTCCTCAATGGTCCGGAGGTAAATATTGATATATAGGAAGTCCTGCTTTGGTCACCGGAAAAGTTTCGGGCTCATCGGTAGTGTACCGGGAGTGCCGGGAGGGTGTCGGGGACCACCGGGAGGGGTGTGATGACCCAAGAGCCTTGTGGGATATGAGAAGAGGTGTACCAGCCCCTGGTGGGCTGGCCAAAGCCTCTCTCAAAGGCCCATGCTCCTAGGAGAAGAGATAAAAGGCAAAGAACTTTTAAAAGGAATGGAAGGGAGGAGTCCTCCCAAAGTAGTCCACCTTCCCACAAGGAAGGTGGACTCTTCCTTTGGTTTGTCCGACCCCTCTCCTTGGAGGAGGGGCCAAGGATGCCTCCTCTCCTCCTATATATACTAGAGGTTTTGAGGGTTTTTGAGACACAACAATTAGCCACGTGCTACCCTCTCTCTAGATCCGTTTCTCATCTAGTCTAGTTTTCAGCGGTGCTTAGGCGAAGCCCTGCTGGACTAGCTCCACCACCATGGCCGTCACGCTGTCGCGCTGCCGGAGAACTCATCTACCTCTCCTCCCCCTCTTGCTGGATCAAGAAGGCGGAGATCATCGTCGAGCTGTATGTGTGCTGAACGCGGAGGTGTTGTCCGTTTAGCGCTAGATCGGGACAGATCGTGGGACGGCTACGATTTGGATCGCGAAGACGTTCCACTACATCAACTGCGTTTCTTAACGCTTCCCGCTTAGCGATCTACAAGGGTATGGGGATCCGTTCTCCCTCTCGTAGATGATCATCACCATGATAGGTCTTCATGTGCGTAGGAATTTTTTTGATTTCCCATGCAACTTTCCCCAACACTCGCATCATGAGCTAGGTTCATGCATAGATGATATCTCGATTAGAACACAGAAGAGTTTGTGGGCGTTGATGTTCAATTTTCTGCCCTCCTTAGTATTTTGTTATTTCGGTGGCATTGTTGGATTATAGCGGCCCGGACCAACTGTACTTGTACGCTTACGAGAGATCGGGTTCATGCACTGACATGCAACTTGTTGCATAAAGATGACTGGCGTGTGTCTGTTTCTTCAACTTTAGTTGAATCGGATTTGACCTAGGCGATCCTTGGAGAAGGTTAAATAGCAATTTGCATATCACCGTTGTGGCTTTGCGTAAGTAAGATGCGATCATACTAGATACCCATAGCAGCCACGTAAAACATGCAACAACAAATTAGAGGACGTCTAACTTGTTTTTGCAGGGTATGCTTGTGATGTGATATGGCCAATGACATGATATGATATATTGGATGTATGAGATGATCATGTTGTAATATTTAAATATCGACATGCACGTCGATGCTATGGCATCTTTAAATTTATTTTGCGCTTGCGTATGCTCTTGCTATATCGCTAGGCAGTAGCTTTAGTAGTAACAATATAGATAGCGCGACAACCTCGATGGCAGGACAATGATGGAGATCATGGTGTGGCGCCGGTGAGGATGTAGATCATGCCGGTGCTTTGATGATGGAGATCAAGAAGCACAAGTTTATAATCCTTCGATGCACCTTGTTTTGCATAGGATGACAGTAGCATTATAAGGTGATCCCTCACTAAAATTTCAAGATAAATTGTGTTCTCCCCGACTGTGCACCATTGCAATAGTTCGTCGTTTTGAGACACCACATGCTGATCGGGTGTGATAGACTCAACGTTCACATACAACGGGTGCAAAACAGTTGCACACGCGGAACACTCGGGTTAAACTTCACGAGCCTACCGTGTACAGACATGGCCTCGGAACACAAGAGACCGAAAGGTCGAGTATGAATCATATAGTTGATATGATCAACATGGAGATGTTCACCATTGAAGCTAAACTCAACACACATGATGATCGGACTTGAGTTAGTGAATTTGGATCATGCGACACTCGAATGACTGGAGGGTTGTCCATTTGAGTGGGAGTTCTTAAGTAGTATGATTAATTGAACTCATTATCATGAACATAGTCAAATGGTCTTTGAAAATTATGTTGTAGCTTGCGCTGTAGCTCTACTGTTTTTAATGTGTTCCTAGAGAAAACTTAGTTGAAAGATGATAGTAGCAATTATGCGGACTGGGTCCGTAAACTGAGGATTGTCCTCATTGCTGCACAGAGGGCTTATGTCCTTAATGCACCGCTCGGTGTGTTGAACCCGGAACGTCGTCTGTGGATGTTGCGAACATCCGACATACACGTTTTTGATGACTACGTGATAGTTCAGTGTGTAATGCTTAACGGCCTAAAATTGAGGCGCCGAAGATATTTTGAATGTCATAGAACATATGAGATGTTCCAAGATCTGAAATTAGGATTTCAGGCTCGTGCCCATGTCAAGAGGTATGAGACCTCTGACAAGATTCTTTTTGTACAAAATATGGGAGAAAAACTCAATCTTTGAGCATCTTCTCAGATTGTCTGAGTGCTACAATTACTTGAATCGAGTGGGAGTTAATCTTCCAGATGAGATAGTGATAGTTCTCCAAAGTCACTGCCACCAAGCTACTAGAGCTTTGTGATGAACTATAACATATCAGGGATAGATATGATGATCCTTGAGCTATTCGCGATGTTTGACACCGCGAAAGTAGAAATCAAAAGGGAGCATCAATTGTTGATGGTTAGTAAAGCCACTAGTTTCAAGAAGGGCAAGGGCAAGAAGGGATACTTCATGAAACGGCAAACCAGTTGCTGCTCTAGCAAAGAGACCCAAGGTTGAACCCAAACCTGAGACTAAGTGTTTGTGTAACGAGGGGAACGGTTATTGAAGAGGAACTACCCTAGATACTTGGTAGATGAGAAGGCTGGCAAAGTCGAAAAAAGTATATTGGATATACATGATATTGATGTGTACTTTACTAGTACTCCTAGTAGCACTAGGGTATTAGATACCGGTTCGGTTGCTAAGTGTTAGTAACTCGAAATAAAAGCTACGAAATAAACGTAGACTAGCTAAAGGCGAGGTGACGATGGTTGTTGGAAGTGTTTCCAAAGTTGATGTGATCACCATCACACGCTCTCTCTACCATCGGGATTAGTGTTGAACCTAAATAAATGTTATTTGGTGATTGCGTTGAGCATGAACATGCTTAGATCATGTTTATTGCAATACAATTGTTCATTAAAAGAGAATAATGGTTATTCTATATGCTTGAATAAATACCTTCAATGGTTTATTGAATCTCGATCGTAGTGATACACATGTTCATGATATTGTTGCTAAAAGATAAAAAGTAGTAATGATAGTACCACTTACTTGTGGCACTGCCGCTTGAGACATATTGGTGTAAAACACATGAAGAAGCTCCATGATGATGGATCTTTGGACCCACTCATTTTTGAATCGTTTGAGACATGGGAACCATGCCTATTGGTGTAAACGCATGAAGAAACTCCATGCAGATGGATTGTTTAGACTCACTTGATTTTGAATCACTTGAGACATGCAAATCATACCACCTGGGCAAGATGACTGAAGGCCTCATTATCCAGTGAGATGGAACAAGAAAGTAACTTATTGGAAGTAATACATTTTGATGTATGCAGTCCAATGAGTGCTGAGGCACGCAGTGGATCTCGTTATGTTCTTACTTCATAGATGATTTGAGTAGATACTAGTATTTGTTTGATGAAACACACGTCTGAATTATTGAAAGGTTCAAGTAATTTCAGAGTGAGTCGAAGATCGTCGTGACAAGAGGATAAAAATGTCTATGATATGGTCATACAGATGAATATCTAAGTTGCGAGTTTGGTACACAATTAAGACAATGTGAAAATTGTTTCACATCTCATGCCACGTGGAACACCATAGTGTGATGGTGTGTCCGAACGTCACAGCCGTGCCCTATTTGATATGGTGCATACTATGATGTCTCTTATCGAATTACCACTATCGTTTATGGGTTAGGCATTAGAGACAACCGCATTCACTTTAAATAGGGCACCACGTAATTTCATTGAGATGACACCGTATGAACTATGGTTCGTAGAAACCTACGTTGTCGTTTCTTAAAAGTTTGGGGCTGCGACTCTTAAGTGAAAAAGTTTCTGCATGATAAACTCAAACCCAAAGCGGATAAATGCATCTTCATAGGACACCCAAAATAGTTGGGTATACATCCTATCTCATATCCGGAATCAAAGTGTTTGTTTCTAGAAACGGGTCCTTTCTCGAGAAAAGCTTTCTCTCAAAACTATTGAGTGGGAGGATGGTGGAAACTTGATGATATTATTGAACTATCACTTCAACCAGTGTGTAGCAGGGCGCAGGAAGTTGTTCTTGTGACGTCTACACAAATTGAAGTGGAAGCTGATGATAGTGATCATGAAGCTTCGGATCAAGCTACTACCAAACCTCATAGGTCGACAAGGAAACGTACTGCTCCAGAGTAGTACGGTAATCCTGTCTTGGAGGTCATGTTGCTGGTCAACAATGAACCTGCGAGCTAGGGAGAAGTGATGGTGGGCCCAGATTCTGACAAATGGCTGGAGGCCATGAAATCCAAGAGAGGATCCATGTATGGAAACAAAGTGCAGACTTTGGAAGAACCACTTGATGGTCATAAGACTGTTAAGTACAGCTGGATCTTTAAAAGGAAGACAAACGATGATGGTGAAAAGTCACCATTAAGAAAGCTCGTCCTGTTGCAAAGATGTTTCTGAAAAGTTCAAAGAGTTGATCTCCATATGAACTTGTGCTTCTTGATCTCCATCATCAAAGCACCGGTATGGTCTCCATCGTCACCGCGCCACACCATGATCTCCATCATTGTCCTGCCATCGAGGTTGTCACACTATCTATGTTGTTACTACTAAAGCTACTGCCTAGCGATATAGCAAGAGCATATGCAAGCGCAAAATAAATTTAAAGACAACCCTGTGGCTCCTGCCGGTTGCCGTAGCATCGACGTGCAAGTTGATATTCAAATATTACAACAAGATCATCTCATACATCCAATATATCATATCATGTCATTGGCCATATCACATCACAAGCATACCCTGCAAAAACAAGTTAGACGTCCACTAATTTGTTGTTGCATGTTTTACGTGGATGCTATGGGTATCTAGTATGACCGCATCTTACTTACGCAAAGCCACAACGGTGAAACGATCGATATGGTTGACTAGAGGGGGGGTGAATAGGCAACTACCAGTTTTTAGCAATTCTTAACAAGTTAGTGTTAGCAACATTAAGGTTCTCTAAAATGACAACTAGGTGAGCAACCTATATGATTCTACCAACTATAATCGCTAAGGCAAGTAAGAAATAATCTACAACAATAACATACACGATGTAAAGGTTAGAGGTAACCACAAGTGGAACCGATGAAGATGAGGATGTGTTACCGAAGTTCCTTCCCTTTGCAAGGAAGTACGTCTCAGTTGGAGCGGTGTGGAGGCACAATGCTCCCCATTAAGCCACTAGGGCCACCGTATTATCCTCACGCCCTCACACAATGCAAGGTGCCATGATTCCACTATAGGTGCTCTTGAAGGCGGCAAGCGAACCTTTACAAACAAGGTTGGGGCTAACTCCACCCAAAGCTTGGAGGCTCCCAACAAGACCACGGAGCTTCACCACAATGGAATGTGGCTCCGAGGTTACCTCAATCGTATAGGGTGCTTAAACAACGAAGAGTAACAAGATCCGCATGGGATTAGTGGGGGGAATCAAATTTCTCTTGGTGGAAGTGTAGATCTAGGCCTTCTTCACCAATCCCTAGAAAATCAACAAGTTTGATTGGCTAGGGAGAGAGATCGGGCACTTATGAGCTTAGGGAGCAACAATGGAGTCTTGGAGGGTCAAAGGTAGGGTTTCTGAGGTAGTTGAACCCTTTATATAGTGGGGGAACAAAACAAACTGTTACCCTCACTGTCAGAACGTTCCTGGCGGTACTACCGCTTGGGCGCAGCGGTACTACCGCTGCCCCTGGCGGTACTACCGCCATGACGGAAGCGGTACTACTGCAAGCCCCAGTGGTACTACCGCCAGAAGCTGGCGGTACTACCGCTAGGCTGACAAAAAACCACGGTAGTAAAAATACTACTATCGAGACTACCACCGCTGGAAAAGTGTTCGGAAAAAGTTTGACGAAGTACAACCGCTCACAGAGGGAGGTACTACCGTCCCTAGCGGTACTACCGCCAGGAGCTAGCAGTACTACCGCAGCCCTATCGGTACTACTGCCAGGAGCTGGCGGTACTACCGCTAGACTTTCTGCAAAACTGAGAGAGACTAAGAGGATGCTCCATTGCCGCAAAGAGAAAGTGGTGGAAATAAAAATGTGCGCGTGAGAGAGTTGATTTCACCCAAACCTTTCCGACGCGGACCCCCTCTTAATAGTACGGCTTTCTTACTACTCACACTAACAACGATATTTGTAGGAAACACCGTGCTCTAACAACACCGAGGGGCGACGATGTAATGCCCCAAGAGTGTATCTTTCCCTATTTGGAACCTTCTCTATGTGGGTCCACCTTGTCATTGCAATGAGAGCATAATGCATGTGTTATTTCATGTGTCACCTTGCCATGTTTTCCTTTGCATGCATGCATCATTTCCATTCCATTCATCCTTGTCTTGTGTTTGTGCTTTGGTGAATCCATGTGTGATGTGATGTGATGAATATGCGATGATGTGGTGTTATGTGAAATGATGTGAATGCATTTGAGAGTAGGATAGACTATGTTGGGTGCACAAGGGTTTTAAAAAACTTCCTCCTCTCTTTTATCTCTAGGTCAAGTTTCACTTGTTCCTTCCCTGTTTTAAAAATGCCCTTGATTTAGTATATTTTGTGGTGGATGTTAAGTTATGTAGTTGCTGATTTGATACTTGGTTTGTGAGGTGCAAATATTCACAAAACAAAGGATCAAATTCTGTTTTGCAAATATTTACTTGCTCCTAAATCCCTTTTCTATTTTACTCAAATAGGTCATAATTTCTTATGACCAGGGGTATGTTTGCTTTAATTTTAGCATCATCAGATTTGCCTAGGGTTTTATTTTCCGTTCTCTATTTGTTTTAATTAATAAAACCCCAGAGGTTTTATTCTCTTATATCTGGCGCCACTAGTGGGCTTCCTCCCACTAGCAGGCCCATCGCTCTCCTCTCTTTCCCTAGCGCGAGCCCAAGCGGAACGACCTCCTCTTCCTGACGCCGTCATCGCCATGTGCATGCTTTCCGTCAGTCTGCAGAGGGAGGTCGAGGGGCTTGACGCCGTCCGTCCCATCCGCGGCCCCCATATAGTCTCGGCATGCGTGCCTCCTTCCCCTAGGGTTCCTCGCTTCCCCTCTTTGCACCGCCACCATCTCCCTCCATCTTCTTCCTTATATAACACTCAGATGCTACTACAGTTGTTGCAAGAGAAGGCTAATCAGCAGCAAGGCAATTTCCAGCATGGTGGCAATCAATTTGCTAATTTGAGTCAGTTCCTGTCAACTCAGCCGAAGACTTTCACTTCCTGTGACCAGCCATTTGATGCCGAGGATTGGATCCGTGACATGAACAAGCACTTTGAATGCAGTAATGTTTGTCCTGAGGATTTTGTCAAGTTTGCTACATTCCAGCTAAAGGGGCAAGCATCTATCTGGTGGCAGTAGTTGAAGGATTCCAGGGGTGCTAGAGTGATCACCTGGGATGAGTTCTCCCGTGACTTTAGATCCCACTACATTTCGTCCAGCTTCGTGGAGGAAATGCGTGAGAAGTTCACGCGCTTGAAGCAAGGTGGTAACTCCGTGTACAAGTACAACGTCGAGTTCCACGAGCTAGCCCGATACGCCTTGCAGGATATCCCTGATTAGAAGAGCAAGATTTATCAGTTCAGAGGTGGCTTGAAAGAAGATTTGCAGTTAGCTCTTGCTTTGCACGATCCTGAGGAGTTCGATAAGTTCTACAATTTAGCTCTCAGGGCTGAGGCAACTTTGCTCAGGGTGGAGAATTCTAAGAAGCGCTTCAGAGATTCCAGCTCTGCCTCAATTCAGGTGGTTCGGAAGCAACATAAGTTTTGGGTGTCTCCTCCTCCTCCTCGGCACACACAGCAGTTCAAGCATTCTGGTGGCCGTGGTTCTTCCCACCCACCCAACCCAGCTTTCCAACAGAGATTCCAGCAGCAGAAGCAAGGGCCTCCTGAGGCACAGTACCGTCAGCCTACAGATGTTACTTGTCACAAGTGTGGGCAGAAGGGTCACTATGCCAACAAGTGCACTTCTCACCTCCGTCTTCCACGTCCTCCTCCAGCCAAACCTCCAAGCAATGCTCTCGTGAAGCTCAACCCTAGGTCTTCTCAAGTCAACATGGTGAATGCAGCTGAGGTAGAAACTCGTCAGATGTCATCATGGGTAACCTCCTCGTTAATGATATTCCTGCTAAAGTGTTGTTTGATTCTAGTGCTTCGCATTTGTTCCTCTCCATTCCATCTGCATCCAAGCATAATGTTCATGTTGAAGAGCTTCCTAGACCGTTGTCAGTAGTTTCTCTAGGCAAGTTCATGCATGCTAGTACTCGTGCCCCAGATGTTTCTGTCAAGATGTGCAGTTATTCTTTTCTGGCTTCTCCGTATGTCTTGGACAAGTCTGACATTGATTTGATCCTTGGTATGGACTGGTTCGCCATGAACAAGGCATCGATTTATTGTGAAGCTAAAGAAGTGAAGATTACTCACTCTTCGGAGGACGTGATTATATTCGCGGCGCGCGATGATACAATCCGTCTTTCTGTTTGAATGAAAAGGGTGAGATTAATCCTATTTCGCAAGTCCCAGTGGTCTGCGAATATGAAGATGTGTTTCTAGAAGAGCTGCCAGGAATGCCTCTGCACCGAGAAGTTGAATTTGTCATTGACCTTGAACCAGGTACTGAGCCTGTGTGCAAACGGCCGTACAAATTGGGTCCAGAAGAGTTGAAGGAACTTAAGAGGCAACTCGATGAGCAGGAGCGTTTGGGTCTGATCAGACCGAGCTCGTCTCCGTGGGGCTGTGGAGTTCTGTTTGTCAAGAAGAAGGATGGCACGGACCGGTTGTGTGTCCATTACCGTCCATTGAACAAGAAGACAATGAGGAACAAGTATCCACTTCCGAACATAACTGAGTTGTTTGAACAGTTGAAAGGGGCTAAGATCTTCTCCAAGCTCGATCTCAGAATGGGCTATCATCAAATTAGCATTCGCGAAGAGGATATTTCGAAGACTACTTTCAGGACTAGTTTTGGCTCGTATGAGTATACGGTCATGTCTTTTGGTCTGGCAAATGCTCCTCCGACATTTTGTCGATTGATGAACTACATATTCTGTCCATTCAAGAATGACTTCGTCTTGCTTTATCTCGACGATATTCTGGTCTTCTCAGAGACTGAGGAAGAACATGAAGAACATCTCAGATTGGTACTTGATAAGCTGAGGGAGTACAAATTATATGCCAAGTTTTCCAAGTGTGAGTTCTGGTTGAAAGAAGTTGTGTATCTTGGGCACATTATCTCTGCCGAGGGCATCAAAGTTGATCCGTCGAAGGTGCAGGCCATTGTTGAATGGGAGCCTCCACAGAATGCGAAGCAGCTTCGAAGCTTTCTCGGGCTCGCAAGCTATTGTAGAAGGTTCGTTGAGAACTTCTCCAAGATTGCTAAGCCTCTCTCAAGTCTTCTTCAGAAAGGTGTGAAGTATGCTTGGTCTCTAGAGTGTAAGTTGGCCTTCGACACACTCAAAGAGAAGCTCACCTCTACTCCAGTCTTGGTTCCTCCGGATGATTCCAAACCTTACCAAGTGTTCTGCGACGCCTCTCTTCAAGGTCTTGGTGCAATTCTGATGCAAGACAAGAAAGTGGTTCCTTATACCTCCAGACAGTTGAAGCCAGCGGAGAAGAATTATCCTATGTATGATCTTGAGCTAGCATCTGTGGTACACACTCTGATGACTTGGAGACACCTCTTGTTAGAACGTAAGGTTGAAGTGTTCATCGATCACAAGAGTCTCAAGTACATCTTCACCCAGCCTAACCTGGATCTTCGACAAACTCGTTGGGTGGAAATGCTCCAAGATTTTAATCCGAGTGTTGAGTACACGCGAGGCAAAGCTAATGCCGTGGCAGATGCTCTGAGGAGGAAGGCTTACTGCAACAGTCTCATTCTGAAGCCTCTCCAGCCTAACCTTTGTGAATCTTTCAGAAAGCTCAACCTTCAGTTAGTACCTCAGGGTTTTCTTGCAAACCTTCAGATCTCTCCTACCTTGGAAGATCAGGTCCGAGGAGCACAGCTTCTTGATGCAATGGTGAAGAAAGTCAAGATTGGCGTGGCAAAGGGTCTTCCCAAATATAAGTGCTTCAATGTTGATGCCAGAGACACGTTGTTCTTTGAGGATCGTCTTGTCGTTCCGAAAGGTGATCACAGAAAGGTAATCATGGAAGAAGCTCATAACTCTCTGCTCTCTATACATCCTGGAAGCTCCAAGATGTATCAGGACTTGAAACAAACCTTCTAGTGGACTCGCATGAAGCGTAAGATTGCTCAGTTCGTAAATGAATGTGATGTATGTTGAAGGGTGAAAGCAGAGCATCAACGTCCAGCAGGTCTTTTGCATCCTTTGCCCATTCCCGAGTGGAAGTTCGACCATATTGAGATGGATTTCATCACCGGGTTTCCGAAGTCCAAGAAGGGTAATGATGCCATCTTCGTCGTCATTGACAAGTTGAGTAAAGTGGCTCATTTTCTTCCAGTCAAGGAATCCATTTCGGCAGCTGAGCTTGCAGAGTTGTACACTTCTAGGATAGTGTCTTTGCACGGCATGCCTATGATGATTTCTTCGGATCGCGGAAGTATCTTCACTTCCAAGTTCTGGGACTCTTTTCAGTCTGCGATGGGCACGAAGATACGCTTCAGCATAGCTTTTCATCCTCAGACTAGTGGTCAAATGGAGCGAGTCAATCAAGTTCTTGTGGATATGCTGAGAGCCTATCTTATATCTTTTGGCCTGAAGTGGGAGGATTGCCTGCCTTTCGCTGAGTTCTCGTATAACAACAGTTATCAAGCTAGTTCTGGCAAAGCTCCGTTTGAAATTCTCTATGGCAGGAAGTGTCGTACCCTGCTCAACTGGTCAGAGACCGGCGAGCGTCAGATTCTTGGGAATGACTTGATAGAGGAAGCTGAGAAGATGTGTCAGGTCATTCGTGATAACCTTAGACCAGCTCAGTACCGTCAGAAGAGCTATTATGATCGCAAGCATCATGACATGTCTTATGAGCTTGATGACTTCGTCTATCTCAAGGTGTCCCCTATGAAGGGTACACATTGCTTTGGCATCAAAGGCAATCTTGCGCCTCGTTTCGTTGGTCCTTTCAGAGTTGTTGGCAAGAGAGGCGACCTTGCGTACCATCTCGAGCTCCCATCAAACTTTGCAAATGTGCATGACGTGTTCCATGTCTCTCAGCTCCGGAGATGCTTCAAGACTCCCGAGCGCACTGTTCATCCTCAAGACATCGACCTTCAACCCGACCTATTCTATCGTGAGCATCCAGTTGCGGTTCTCGAGGCGATTGAGCGCAAGACCCACAACAAGACTATCAAATTTCTCAAAGTGCAGTGGTCACACCATTCCGATAAAGAGGCTACTTGGGAACACGAGGATCACCTCCGTTCTGAATTTCCGGAGTTCTTTCAGTCTTAGATCTCGGGGCGAGATCTTTTTGTAGTCTGGGAGAGTTTGTAATGCCCCAAGAGTGTATCTTTCCCTATTTGGAACCTTCTCTATGTGGGTCCACCTTGTCATTGCAAGGAGAGCATAATGCATGTGTTATTTCATGTGTCGCCTTGCCATGTCTTCCTTTGCATGCATGCATCACTTCCATTCAATTCATCCTTGTCTTGTGCTTGTGCTTCGTGAATCCATGTGTGATGTGATGTGATGAATATGTGATGGTGTGGTGTTATGTGAAATGATGTGAATGCATTTGAGAGTAGGAGAGACTATGTTGGGTGCACAAGGGTTTTAAAAACTTCCTCCTCTCTTTTATCTCTAGGTCAAGTTTCACTTGTTCCTTCCCTTGATTTAGTATATTTTGTGGTGGATGTGAAGTTATGTAGTTGCTGATTTGATACTTGGTTTGTGAGGTGCAAATATTCACAAAACAGAGCATCAAATTCTGTTTTGCAAATATTTACTTGCTCCTAAATCCCTTTTCTATTTTATTCAAATAGGTCAAAATTTCTTATGACCAGGGGTATGTTTGCTTTATTTTTAGCATCATCATATTTACCTAGGGTTTTATTTTCCTTTCTCTGTTTGTATTAATTAATAAAACCCCAGAGGTTTTATTCTCTTATCTGGCGCAACTAGTGGGCTTCCTCCCACTAGCAGGCCCATCGCTCTCCTCTCTTTCCCTGGCGCCAGCCCAAGCGGCACGACCTCCTCTTCCTGACGCCGTCGTCGCCATGTGCACGCTTTCCGTTAGTCTGCACAGAGAGGCCGAGGGGCTTGATGTCGTCCATCCCATCCGCGGCCCCCATATAGTCTCGGCGTGTGTGCCTCCTTCCCCTAGGGTTCCATGCTTCCCCTCTTTGTGCCGCCACCATCTCCCTCCATCTTCTTCCTCTCCTGGTAAGTCTGTGAAGTTCAGGTAGCAGAGAGAGAGAGGTAGTAGCCGCCGTCGTCCTCCGTGCTCCCGTCGCATCCGGCGTCGCCCAGCATGTCCGGGGCTCGGGGTAAGCCCCCGCGTTCCATTCCCATCGTCGTTGAGGTCGAGGCGCGACCAGAGCGATGTGCAGGAGCTCGTCAACGGCGCATTCCCGGTGAACTCCCCGTTCTGCTTCGATTCTGCATCACTGCATCTCCCTCTTCTTCAGATCGGCTCCGGTCCTCTCTAGGCTGCCTCCTCTGATCGGATCCCTCTTCTTCTTCCCCAGGGTGAGCTTGCTCTCTTCTCTCCCTTCCCCCTCGATTAGATCCGGCCGAAGATAATTGCCGTGCTTCCCTGATCAGAGAAGAGAACGATGGTTCTTGGTTGTTGTGTGGTGTTGTTCCTTGATGGCATGTGCTCTGTGCTACTGCAACAAAAGACCTTCCAATGGTGCCAGAAATAGGTGTGTCGATGGCACCAGGAATCCTTCTGCTACGGCTACGCCTTAAGGGACTTCCTAGGTAAATATGCAAAGGATTTCACCCGTGGCCTTGGAGCCCTGCATTGGTGTTCCCTCGAAGCGGAAAGGGCGATGTAGCGTAGCGATGGTAAGTATTTCCCTCAGTTTGAGAACCAAGGTATCGATCCAGTGAAGGAGTATCACAAGAGCCTGCACAAACACAAAGAACCTGCTCCCAACACTATGAAGGGGTTGTCAATCCCTTATAGATTGTTCTCCAAGTGAGAACTGAAAGTAACAAAGTAACAAAGCAAAGTAAAAGCGGAGGTGTAAACGATAGATGTGAATGGACCTGGGGGCCGTAGTGTTTACTAGTGGCTTCTCTCATGCAAGCAAGTAGACGGTGGGTGAACAAATTACTGTCGAGCAATTTATAGAACCGCGCAAAGTCGTGAAGATATCTATGGCAATGATTATATCTATAGGCATCACGTCCAAAACAAGTAGACCGATACTGTCTGCATCTACTACTATTAGTGCACACGTCGACCGCTATCCAGCATGCATCTAGTGTATTAAGTCCAAAAGAACAGAGTAACGCCTTAAGCAAGATGACATGATGTAGATGGACAATCTCATATCAACGACAGAGCCCATCTTGTTACCCTTGATGGCAACTACTCAATATGTGCCTTGGTGCTCCTACTGTCACTAGGAAAGGTCACCACATGGTAAGAACCCAAAACCAAGCACTTCTCCCATTGCAAGAATCATAGACCTAGTTGGCCCAACAAAACCCAAGACTCAAAGAGACTTACAAGGATATCAAATCATGCATATAAGAAATCAGCAACGACTCAAATATATATCATAGATAATCTGATCACAAATCCACAATTCATTGGATCTCGACAAACACACCGCCAAAGAAGATTACATCAAATAGATCTCCATGAAGATCATGGAGAACTTTGTATTGAAGATCCAAAAGAGATAAGAAGCCATCTAGATACTAACTACGGACCCGTAGGTCTGAAGTGAACTACTCACGAGTCATTGGAGGGGCGATGATGATGATGAAGAAGCCCTCCAACTCCAAAGTCCCCTCCAGCAGGGCACCGGGATGGGTCTCCAGATGAAATCTCGCGGAAACGGAAGCTTGCGGCGGCGGAAAAGTATTTTCGTGGATCCCTTGATTTTTTGCTGTATTTTGGGGAATATATAGGCCAAAGATCTAGGTCAGGGGGCGCTCAGGGAGGCCACAAGCCCTGCCACCGCCGCCTCCCTCCGGGTGGCGGAGTGGGGGCTTGTGGGCTCCCTGGAGCCCTCCTGGCTTGGCCCAGAGGCCCCCTGATCTTCTTCCCATTCAGGAAAAAAATCATTTCGGGGATTTTATTCCGTTTGGACTCCATTCCAAAATCAGATCTGAAAAGAGCCAAAAACACAGAAAAAACAGGAACTGGCACTTGGCACTGAATTAATAAGTTAGTCCCAAAAAAGATATAAAAGGTACATAAACCATCCAAAGATGAAAAGATAACAACATGAAACCATCAAAAATTATAGATACGTTTGAGACGTATCAAGCATCCCCAAGCTTAACTCCTGCTCGTCCTCGAGTAGGGAAGTGATAAAGAATGAATTTTTGATGCTTTCATGCTACCTAGCATAGATGTCCTTTGTAACTCCTCTTATGTGACGTGAATGTTCTGATCCATTAGATTCAAAACAATAGTTTTCTATTGACGTGGAAACAATAATAATTCAAGCAAACTAGCAAGGTAATCATGAACTTTCAAAATAACAAGGCCAAAAGAAAGTTATACCTACAAAAGCATATAGTCTGGCTATGCTCTATCATCATTGCACAACGAATTTAAATCATGCACAACCCCGATATTGGCCAAGTAATTGTTTCAGACCTTTACTTTCTTAAACCTTTTCAACTCTCACACAATACATGAGCGTGAGCCATGGTTTTAGCACTATAAGTGATGTGGAGTGTGGTGGAGGTTGCAAGACAAAAAAGGAGAAGATAGTCACATTAACTAGGCATATCAATGAGCTATGGAGATGCTCATCAATAGATATCAATGTGAATGAGTAGGGATTGCCATACAAATGATGCACTAGAGCTACGAGTATGTGAAAGCTCTTAAAGAAAACTAGTGGGTGTGCATCCAACTTGCTTGCTCACGAAGACCTAAGGCAATTTTGAGGAAGCCTATCATTGGCATATACAAGCCAAGTTATATAATGAAAATTTCCCACTAGCTATATGGTGGTGACAAAACGAGAGACTCTCAATCATGAAGATCATGGTGCTTAATATGCACAAGTCTGGAAAAAGTGGTAGCATTGTCCCTTCTCTCTTTTACTCTCATTTTTTTGTTGGGCTCTTCGGCCTCTTTTTTTTTGAGTGGGCTTCTTTGGTCTCTTTTATTTCCTCACATGGGACAATGCTCCATTAATGATGATCACCACACTTTCAACTCAAAACTTAGAGCAACAATGACTCTATATGCAATGCCTTCGGTAGTGTACCGTGGCAATGATCTAGCATGTCATAGACATTAACGGAAACATCATGCTAGCTATCTTACGATCATGCAATTGCAATGTAGACGTGGTGGCATGTGTCATGGTGGTAGTTGCATGCCAATATATCTCGGAATAACTTTGAAAAAGCCATAGTAGGTAGGTATGGTGGCTGTTTTGAGGGAGGATAATGGTGGGTTTTGTGCACCGACGAAAGTTGCACGGCACTAAGTAGATAGTGATGGTGGAAGGTGAAAGTGCATCTAAACAATGGACTCAACATTAGTCATGAAGAACTCATATACTTGTTGCAAAAGTTTTATTAGTAATCTAAACAAAGCATTCAACGCATACTCCTAGGGGAAGGGTTGGTAGGTATAAACCATCGCGCGATCCCGACCGCCACGCAAAGGATGACAATCAATATACTAATCATGCTCAGATTTTATCACATAGCGGTTCACCATACGTGCATGCTACGGGAATCACTAACTTCAACACAAGTATTTCTAGATCCACAACACCTTACTAGCATGACTTCAATATGACCATAACCACAACTCAAAACTAATTGAGATGAATCAAACTTCTCTAACTATTCAATGCACATGAAGGTGGAAGTTTTTGTATCCCTTTGGATAAATACCCCTTTTGAGACTACATTCAAAGCATAGATCAACTACCAAGCCACGCACCACTGTGCTCTAAAAGATATAAGTGAAGCACATAGAGCAAAAGTATCTAGCTCAAAAGATATAAGTGAAGCACAACTGAGCTGAATTGTCTACCAAAAGATATAAGTGAAGCTCGACAAAGTCACGGTGAGTGCATGTCTCTCTCTAGGTGTGCAGCAAGGATGATTGTGACACAACAAAAATAAAAGACTCCTAGGATACAAGACGCTCCAAGCAAAAACACATAACATGTGGTGAATAAAAATATAGCCCCAAGTAACGTTACCGATGGATTGAAGACGAGAGAGGGGATGCCTTCCCGGGGCATCCCCAAGCTTAGGCTTTTACGGCATCCTTGAATCTCTTGGGGTGCCTTGGGCCTCCCCAAGCTTGAGCTCTTGCCACTCTTTATATCTTTGTCCATAAGAACTTCACCCAAAACTTGAAAACTTCACAACAGAAACTTAAACAGAAACTCGTGATAACATTAGTATGAGAAAGCAAACCACCACTTCCTTAGGTACTGAAGAAAACTTAAATTCTACTTGTGCTGATGTTGGGTAACTGTATTTTCAATCTTCCATGGCTAATACCCCCCGATACTATCCATAGTTTCATCAAAATAAGCAACCAACACAACAAAAACAGAATCTGTTAACAACAGACCTGTGTGTAGCGATCTGTATATTTTGTATACTTCTGTACTTAAAAACTTCTGAAACATTACGAAAGTCTGAATAATTTGCGTAGAAATCATCAGCAAAAAGAATCAACTCAAAATATCTTATAGAAAAAAAATGAAAATTCTTTTCGTGAGCAGAAAGTTTCTGTCTTTTCCAGCATGACCAAACGATCATCCCCAAGACTAATCATAACGGTTTTGCTTGGCACAAACGCAAAAAGAAACACAAAAACACAATCATAACAGAATTATGGAAGTGTGGAAAACACAAAACATAAATAAAAAGGATAGATTCGTTGGGTTGCCTCCCAACAAGCGCTTTTGTTTAACGCCCTTAGCTAGGCAAAAAGTGATGGAATCATGTATAGTCATCTTTGGTGCTCAAACCATAAGTAGCACTCATCATAGATTCATAAGGCAATCTTATTTTCTTTCTAGGAAAGTGCTCCATGCCCTTCTTCAAAGGAAATTGAAATCTAATATTCCCTTCCTTCATATCGATGATAGCACCAATAGTCCTTAGGAAAGGTCTACCAAGAATAATGGGACATGAAGGATTGCAATCTATGTCAAGTACAATGAAATCCACGGGTACATAGTTCTTATTTGCAACAATAAGAACATCATCGATCCTTCCCATGGGTTTCTTGATAGTAGAACCGCAAGATGCAAATTAAGAGAACACTCTTCAATCTCATGAAAACCAAGAATATCACATAAAGACTTTGGAATCGTGGAAACACTAGCACCCAAATCACACAAAGCATTGCACTCATAGTTTTTGATCTTGATTTTGATAGTAGGTTCCCACTCATCATGAAGTTTTCTAGGTATAGAGACTTCTAGTTCGAGCTTCTCTTCAAGAGATTTCATCATAGCATCTACGATATGCGCGGTAAAGGCTTTGCTTTGGCTATAAGCATGTGGAGAGTTTGCAATGGATTGCATCAAAGAAATGCATTCAAACAAGGAGCAATTATCATAATTGAATTCCTTGAAATCCAAGGTGGGAGTTTCATTACTACCCAAAATTTTGACTTCTTCCACTCCACTGTCCACACCTTTATCATCAAGATAGGTGGACTCCGAATCATTGGGGCGTTTTTCAACCAAAGTGGATTCATATCCAGCCCCTCCATAAATAGGTTTGACACGCGAAAACAAAGACTCAAGAGGAGACACACCAAGCACTTCAAGATCCTCATGATTTGCATCACTAGAACGCACCCTTTTAAACCATTCATGCCTAGCGCGAATTTGGGCGGTTCTTTCTTTGCTCTCATTCATGGAGACACGCATAGCTTTCAAAGTTTCATCCAAGTTGACCTTGGGAGGAGCACATCTAACTTTCAAAGAATCAATATCACAAGACATCCTATCAACGCTCTTAGCCAAATCGTCAATTTTGAGTAGTTTTTCCTCTATGGACGCATTGAAAATCTTTTGAGAGTTGTTGAACTCTTTGATATTACACTCTAAATCAGAGGGTAATTTGTTGTGATTTCCATAAGCGTTGTTGTAGGAATTGACATAATTGTTAGAGGAGTTACTAGGAAAAGGCCTAGGAACATAGTTTCCTCTAAAAGCATTGTTGTTGCCAAAATCGTTCCTACCAACAAAATTCACGTCCAAACTAGCGTTGCTACTCTCAATCAAAGAAGATAGCATGTCATTAGGATCTATGGTAGCGTTTCTACTAGCAACCAAATTCATCAACTCGTCCATCTTAGCACTAAGTGAGTTAATTTATTCTATAGCGTGTACCTTTTTGCTAGCAGGCGACCTTTCAGTGTGCCATTGAGAGTAGTTGGTCATGATATTGTCTAGGAGTTTTGTAGCGTCTCCTAACGTGATTTCCATGAACGTTCCACCTTAGGCGGAGTCCAAGATATTTCCAAAAGTGAAATTCAAGCCAGCGTAAAAGATTTGTATAATCATCCACAAACTCAAGCCATGAGCGGGACAATTTCTAATCATAAGCTTCATCCTCTCCCAAGTTTGTGCAACGTGTTCATGACCAAGTTGCTTGAAATTCATTATATCGTTACGTAAGAAGATGATCTTAGCCGGCGGAAAATACTTGGATATGTAAGCATCTTTGCACTTATCCCAAGAATCGATACTATTTTTAGGCAAAGAAGAAAACCAAGTTTTTGCGTGATCTCGCAACGAGAAAGGAAAAAGTTTCAACTTAATCACGTAATTATCCACATCTCTTTTCTTTTGCATATCACAAAGCTCAATGAAGGTATTGAGATGGGATGCGGCATCTTCACTAGGAAGGCCAGAGAATTGCTCTTTCGTAATAAGATTTAGCAGAGCTTCGTTGATTTCATACAATCCCGCACTAGTGGCGGGAGCAATCGGAGTACTAATAAAATCATTATTATTAGTGCTCGAGAAGTCGCAAAGTTTGGTGTTTTCAGCCATGATGACTTCAACAAACAAACAAGCACACAAGGAAGCAAGAAAACCGACAAAGGAGAAAGGCGAATGAAAACGGCAAATGTGAAGTGGGGGAGAGGAAAACGAGACGCAACTGGCAAAAAAGTAAATGTAGGAGATGAGTTTGTGAGACCTACTTGGATAGATCTTGATCTCTCCTCCCCGGCAATGGCGCCAGAAATACTTCTGCTACTGCAACAAAAGACCTTCCAATGGCGCCAGAAATAGGTGTGTCGATGGCACCAGGAATCCTTCTGCTGCTGCTACGCCTTAAGGGACTTCCTAGGCAAATATGCAAAGGATTTCCCCCGTGGCCTTGGAGCCTTACATTGGTTTTCCCTCGAAGCTGAAAGGGTGATGTAGCGTAGTGGTGGTAAGTATTTCCCTCAGTTTGAGAACCAAGGTATTGATCCAGTGAAGGAGTATCACAAGAGCCTGCACAAACACAAATAACCTGCTCCCAACGCTATGAAGGGGTTGTCAATCCCTTATAGATTGTTAGCCAAGTGAGAACTGAAAGCAACAAAGTAACAAAGAAAAGTAAAATCGGAGGTGTAAACGATAGATGTGAATAGACCCAGGGGCCGTAGTGTTTACTAGTGGCTTCTCTCATGAAAGCAAGTAGACGGTGGCTGAACAAATTATTGTCGAGCAATTGATAGAACCGCGCAAAGTCGTGATGATATCTATGGCAATGATTATATCTATAGGCATCACGTCCAAAGTAAGTAGACCGATACTGTCTGCATCTACTACTATTACTCCACACGTCGACCGCTATCCATCATGCATCTAGTGTATTAAGTCCAAAAGAACAGAATAACGCCTTAAGCAAGATGACATGATGTAGATGGACAATCTCATATCAACGACAGAGCCCATCTTGTTACCCTTGACGGCAACTACTCAATGTGTGCCTTGCTGCCCCTACTGTCACTGGGAAAGCTCACCACATGGTAAGAATCCAAAACCAAGCACTTCTCCCATTGCAAGAATCATAGATCTAGTTGGCCAAACAAAACCCAAGACTCGGAGAGACTTACAAGGATATCAAATCATGCATATAAGAAATCATCAAAGACTCAAATATATATCATAGATAATCTGATCACAAATCCACAATTCATCGGATCTCGACAAACACACCGCCAAAGAAGATTACATCGGATAGATCTCCATGAAGATCATGGAGAACTTTGTATTGAAGATCCAAAAGAGAGAAGAAGCCATCTAGCTACTAACTACGGACCCGTAGGTCTGAAGTGAACTAATCACGAGTCATTGGAGGGGCGATGATGATGATGAAGAAGCCCTCCAACTCCAAAGTCCCCTCCGACAGGACACCGGGAAGGGTCTCCAGATGAGATCTCACGGAAACGGAAGCTTGCGGCGGCGGAAAAGTATTTAAATGGATCCCTTGATTTTTTGCTGTATTTTAGGGAATATATAGGCCAAAGATCTAGGTCAGGGGGCGCGCAGGGAGGTCACAAGCCCTGCCACCGCCGCCTCCCCCTGGTGGCGGAGTGGGGGCTTGTGGGCTCCCTGGAGCCCTCCTGGCTTGGCCCACATGCCCCCTGATTTTCTTCCGTTCGGGAAAAAAATCATTTCATGGATTTTATTCCGTTTGGACTCCGTTCCAAAATCAGATCTGAAAAGAGTCAAAAAACCAGAAAAACAGGAACTGGCACTTGGCACTGAATTAATTAGTTAGTCCCAAAAAATATATAAAAGGTACATAAAACATCCAAAGATGACAAGATAACAACATGAAACCATCAAAAATTATAGATACGTTTGAGATGTATCACTCTGCTCGTCGTGCTAAGGGGAACGACTTCCCACGCAGCTGGAGTTGATGGTGTAGGTGATCCACGTAGAGCAGCAGTAGTCGAGTAGGCATGCTCCGGTGCATTGCGCCGTCGTCGTCTCTGTGTGCAGGCAGAACAAAGCGGTCCCTGTAGGTTATCTTGTTATTCCCCTCGGTTCTGTCAAATTCCGTAGTGCAGCGTAGTGGTAGCATGTGTTGTGTTGTTCTGGCGCATCGTGGGTTCGAGTCCCAGTGTTGCCAACCCCCTTTTGTGTTATTTTTCTTTCGGCATAGTAGCACAGAAGGGTGGCTCACCTTGCTTGCTTCTCTGTTCCTGTCAAGTGTATGTGCATAGCAGAGTGGTTGCTGTGGTGTGTGGCCCACACGGGATCTTGGGTTCGATCCCTCCCCCAGCTCCTTTTATTTTTTGTGCCACTCTTTGTTGTTTTATGATGTTTGCTATTTTTGTAGCTACTGCTTTCTTGAGAAGCAAGGTTTGCTTGCCAGACCTTATTCCAGCAAATTGTACCTAGCATTTATTGCTAGCATGATAGGTGAGCATGTGTAGGTTTGAGTGCAATGTATTTGTGAGCTAACCTATGTGTGTGTGTGTGCGTTTATGGTGTGTGTGTATGGCATGTGGTTTTGATGTGTGTAGAGTGTATCCATGTGCATGGTGATGAACTCATGCACCATGTTGTGCAAGTGAGTGCTTGTGTGTGTGTGTGGGTCCCCCCCCCACATACCATGTGTGTGTGTTAGTTGATCTTGTGTGTGTGTGCAAGTTGTGAGTGCTTGTGTGTGTGTGTCACACACATGCCAAGGCATGTTGTGCCTTGGTAGCACATGTGCTAGTTTATATGTGTAGGTGTAGAGAGGCATGATGTGTGTATAGTTAGTGGAGTTGTCTAACTAGCATGTGTAGGACTTGCTATATGCTGTGCTTGATACATGTGAGTGTGTGGTGGTGTGCTAAGGCACATGAGCATGAGGTCTACCCCTCATGTGCACCATTGGTGTTGTGGACATGTGCAAGAGCATTTATAAGTGATGAGCTAGTGGATGCACATGTGATGATGCACTATTCATCTCTATGTGATTCTTCTTCTTAGCTTTGTGTTCTTTTGTTCTATGCAAGTGCCTATGTATTATATATGTTTCTGGGGTAGAATCATCCCAGGAATCCAATGGTGGGTTCAGCTTCCACTTTGGAACACTTTCTGGGAATGTCATATTTCAGCTTTGTTCCATGTTTAGAGCTTGGTTCCATGAGATGTGGTGAGCCCAAGAGGTTGATTCTTTGTTGTGGGAGTAGAGGGTGAAACCCTCTACCACATGTTGGTTTTGTTACATGCTTAGGAGTTCATGTGTGCAAGTTGTGCCTAGTCAAAGTAGGCATGTGGCTGAAAATTCCAGTTTAGTAAAAATCTGTGATTTTGACTAAGTCTGAAAATCTGCTTATATTTTCTTCTCCTGTTGTTGTGCTTGTAGAAGTCCATGTGTTGGGAATCAGTCTTTGCTATCAACTGGAAAGTTGTAGATTTTGAGTTTGTCTAGCTCTCTGTCAATTTTCATTCCATTTGGAATCCTGTAGATAATGTTTTGGGTGCTGTCAAAATGCTTCAGAGCATAAACAGCTAGTGAGAATCTGGAATTTTCACTAAGTCCTTGAAAACTGTTATTTTTGTCCAAGTTAGCAGTTGTAGAACATTCTGTGTGTAACTCCTTTGTATTATATTTTTGCTTGTGCTTGTAGAGCTTTTGAATAGCTACTGCCACATATCTTATTTGGCATATTTGGGTGGCTGTAGGTGCTTTGCATGTAGCCCTCAAACTGCTATGATGCTGTTTAGGACAGATTGTATAGTTTTGATGTTTTTGATGCTTGTGAGTGCATAGATGATGGTGTGGTGATATTATTTGCACCACCCCGTCCATACTTGTTTGTTTTGTGTTTTGGCAACCTGTAAATACCAGAAGTATGCCATGGGAGTGTGTTGTGATGGATTTGACACGTAGGACTCTATCTCTTGTTTCATTGTTTCCGGTTGATCCGTAGCTCCGTTCGTAACGTTCTTTATATGCTTTTGCATCATTTTTGCGTGACGCATCTGTTCATGTCATCCTCATGCATGTCAAGATAGCTTAGAGTGCAGTTCTGTCCAGGAACTTGCATAATCTTCTCATGCTTGTGCAAGTAGCTAGAATAGAGATGCATGTTCATTTTCACCTCATGCATCATGTGCTTGTGCATCTTGTTGTGTTGTTGTTCATTGGATGCTATTTTTATGTTGGGTAGCACCGGGATCGGAGAACGAGTATGTGGATCCGGGAGAGTACGTGTAGGACGAACAAGAGCAGTTCCAAGCTGAGGACATCACAGGCAAGATGATATGACCTTGATTCCATCTCTAGACTTGTTATGCTAGATTCACGTTTCTTTCGTCACATGCTCGCTGCCTACCACTGAAATAATTGCCTCCTGATATTGCCATGAAACCCAAGCACTTATCCCTTCCTAGCAAATCTTGAATGGCTAAGTAGGCTTTGCTAAGCTTCTAATGTTAATGTTGCTAGTTGCATGTGCATTTGTCTCATGTGATAACATGAGTTGATATCATTATGTTAAATATGTTATTTAATTAATGAACCTATATACTTGGTAAATAACGGAAGGCCTAGCCTTTTGCCGAGTGTTTTGTTCCGTTATTGCCGCCATAGTTTCCGACTACCGGTGTTTGATTCCATAACTGTTCGCTCCTAACACGTCCGGGGTTGTTATGGGCACCCCCTTGATAAATCGTGTAGCGTTAAGACTTGTCCGGCAGGACTCAACATTGGTTTTAATCTGCTAATCACTTAATAATAATCTGCATAGGGAATACCTACCCCAAGGAATTTAATCAACAATCCGGGCCAGTGCTCCTCATGAGTGTTGGTCCCACCTAAGCGATGTTCGGGGCCCCACTGGTCACCCAGAGGTTTAGCCATCCCGACGTCTAGCTCATCCGTCGTGTCCTGAGACTGAGATACGCGGCTCTTATCGGGGTCGTCGACACGACGGGAGGTCCTGCTAGTCTTGTCTTACCTTAGCGATATATATTGCATATAGGAATCCCGATGAAGCTTTGGTTCTCCCCAGTGTTGAAGTTTTCCTCTAAGGAATCCGACGAGATCACGATTTTCGTGATAGAGGATTACTTTGCGGCCCGTGACCGTTTGTGATGGACTAGTTGGAGCACCCCTGCAGGGTTTAATCTTTCGGAAAGCCGTGCCCGCGGTTATGTGGCAACTTGGAATATTTGTTAACATCCGGTTATAGATAACTTGAACATGATCTAATAAAATTGCCAACTGTGTGAGTAACCTTGACTGTCCCCTCGAAGACCTCTCTTCGATCGGGAACATGGTGGGGTTATGATTGACGTAAGCAGGTGTTCAGGATCACTTAGTGATCAACTAATCATCGATCGCTACTATAGACCACCTTCAAATACTTGTTCTACGTAAGTTAGCCACCATACATGCTTAGGATGCTGCAACCTAAACACTGAACCTTCCTTACCTAATAACTTGACTAGTTCTGGCACCGAGGTCATAGATTGCTGAGTCCCCATGGCTCACAGATTCCTTCAAGACACCAACAGGTACAGGTACCCCGACACAGGTGATCCCGACGGCACGCAGCTGGCGTGGCAGTACGATGAGTAGAACGACCGCCTGTACGTGAACTATCCAGAAGACTGAGGCATGGTCGTGATCGTGGACGAGCATGCAGGGTAGCATAGCCATTTCTCATGTTTTGTAGTTCGTAGCGGAACTACCTTGTTTGAATGCGTGATGTAACTCTGATATTATTTATGAGATGGCAGTTGAAACCCTAATTGTCATTCTATTATTATGTATGTGCTATGTTACCGTGCTTGCAAAACGCTTAGATGCTCTTCTATCCTCTTTGGGGCCTCGTTCCCCTAAACCGGAAAGGACCGCATCTTAGTCATTACAGACGAGCCATCTTGTGCTTCGGTATGTATTATCTGAAAGCTCAACGCACACGATTAGTTTGCAGAGGTGCTGTCATCAATCACCAAAACTACTTAGAACAAAATATGCACTAACAATCTCCCCCTTTTTGGTGGATTGATGACAACACCAGATTTGCCGAAACATATAATAATGAAAACATAGACATGTGAGCATAAGGATAATAGCACAAGATGAATGATCTCACATGCAAAGTATAGAGAGAGACTTTAGAGATAATATAGAGATAGCATATGTCTCACACCATAGGACGAAGAGTCTTCACACACATAATAAAATTTCCAACAGATTTAAACCAACCTAGTTCAGAAAAGAAAGACTTAAACACGAACCAAAACACCAAAAACAAATCACAAAGCTCTAACACTCTCTCCCCCTTTGGCATTAGTCCACCAAAAAGGCAGAGAGAACGAATGTGAACATAGGTGGTGGCTCATGCAACCTCATCAGACATATCCGTAGCGTCCTCATCATCCTCCTGCTCCTCCTCGTGACCATACTCTGTTGCAGCCTCTTCGTCCTCAGAACCAGCCCACTGGTAGTCTCTGGCCTGCATCCAGGCAGACTCTGGCGTGATGACATCCTCAGAGCCACTAGAGACATGCACATCAAGCGTCATCAGCAGGCGCTTATTCCTCCGATGGTTCTCCTTCTGAGCCACATGAGTTTGATACTGACCTTTTGCCTGCATGCAGAACAACGTCTTCATCTCGTCCTGCAGGGACCTCATCTGTGCCTTCAGCTTCTTAGCCCAAGATGGCTCAGCAGAAGAACGGGTCTGGGAAACAGAGCCGCCCTTAGCCCGAGCAGCATCACTCTCCTCCTCAGCCTCCATGTGAGCAGAAGAACGGGAAGAGGAGGTGTTGGCTGATACGTCCATTTTGCATCATGCTTTTATATTGATATTTATCGCATTATGGGCTGTTATTTCACATTATGGTACAATACTTATGCCTTTTCTCTCTTATTTTATAAGGTTTACATGAAGAGGGAGAATGTCGGCAGCTGGAATTCTGGGCTGAAAAAGGAGCAAGTTTGAGATACCTATTTTGCACAACTCCAAAAATCCATGAAAATCAGCGAGGAATTATTTTGGAATATATAAAGAATACTGGGCGGAAGAAATATTGGAGGGGAGCCACGAGGAGGTCACGAGCCTGCCAGGCGCGCCTAGGGGGCTCGTGGGCCCCCTGTTACCCCTCCGGCTCCCATCTTCTGCTATATGGAGGGTTTTGTCCCAGAAAAATGAAGGGAGATCTTTCGGGAAGAAACGTCGCCGCCACGAGGTGGAACTTGAGCAGAACCAATCTAGAGCTCCGGCAGGGCCGTCCTGCCGGGGAAACTTCCCTCCCGGAGGGGAAAATCGTCGCCATCGTCATCACCAACACTCCTCTCATCGGAGGGGACTCATATCCATCAACATCTTCATTAGCACCATCTCATCTTCAAACCCTAGTTCATCTCTTGTACCCAATCTCCGTCGCGTGACTCCGATTGGTACTTGTAAGGTTGCTAGTAGTGTTAATTACTCCTTGTAGTTCATGCTAGTTGGTTTACTCGGTGGAAGATCATATGTTCAGATCTTTAATGATATTCAAGACCTCTCTTATCATGAACATAATTATGCTTTGTGAGTAGTTATGTCTGTTCCTGAGGACATCGGATAAGTATTACTATAAGTAGTCATGTGAATTTGGTATTCGTTCGATATTTTGATGCGTTGTATGTTGTCTTTCCTCTAGTGGTGTTATGTGAACGTCGACTACATGACACTTCACCATTTGGGCCTAGAGGAAGGCATTGGGAAGTAATAAGTAGATGATGGGTTGCTAGAGTGACAGAAGCTTAAACCCTAGTTTATGCGTTCCTTCGCATGGGGCTGATTTGGATCCCCCAGTTTAATGCTATGGTCAGATTTTGTCTTAATTATTCTTTCGTAGTTGCAGATGCTTGCGAGAGGGGTTAATCATAAGTGGGATGTTTGTCCAAGTAAGTAAAGCACCCAAGCACCGGTCCACCCACATATCAAACTATCAAAGTAGTGAACGTGAATCATATGAACATGATGAAAACTAGCTTGACAGAAATTCCCATGTGTCCTCGGGAGTGCTTTACCTTATATAAGAGTTCGTCCAGGATTGTCCCTTGATACAAAAGGGATTGGGCCATCTTGCTGCACCTTTTTTTACTATTGTTACTTGCTACCCGTTACGAATTATCTTATCACACAACTATCTGTTACCGATGATTTCAGTGCGTGCACAGAATACCTTGCTGAAAACCACTTGTCATTTCCTTCTGCACCTCATTGGGTTCGACACTCTTACTTATCAAAAGGACTACGATAGATCCCCTACACTTGTGGGTCATCAAGACTCTTTTCTGGCGCCATTGCCGGGGAGTGAAGCGCCTTTGCTGAGCTGAATTTGGTAAGGAAACATTTATATAGTGTGCTGAAATTTATTGTCACTTGTCACTATGGAAGCTAATCCTTTGAGGGGCTTGTTCGGGGTATCTTCACCTCGACCGGAAGCACAAAGAATTTCTCCTCAACCTACTGCACCTACTGAAAATATTTATTATGAAATTCCTTCGGGTATGCTAGAGAAACTGTTGGCTAATCCTTTTACAGGAGATGGAACATCACATCCCGACTTGCATCTAATCTATGTAGATGAAGTTTGAGGTTTATTTAAGCTTGCAGGTTTGCCCGAGGATGAGGCCAAGAAGAAGGTATTTCCGTTATCTTTGAGGGATAAAGCATTGACATGGTATAGGCTATGTGATGATACTGTATCATGGAACTACAACCGATTGAAATTGGAATTTCATCAAAAGTTTTATCCTATGCATTTGGTACATCGTGTTCGGAATTATATCTATAATTTTTGGCCTCGTGATAGAGAAAGTATCACTCAAGCTTGGGGGAGGCTTAAGTCAATGTTATATTCATGCCCCAACCATGAGCTCTCGAGAGAAATTATTATTCGGAACTTCTATGCTCGGCTTTCTCATGATAATCGCACCATGCTTGACACTTCTTGTACTGGTTCTTTTATGAAGAGAGACATTGACTTCAAATGGGATTTATTGGAAAGAATTCAATGCAACTCTAAAGATTGGGAGTTTGATGAAGGTAAGGAGTCAGGTATGAACCTTAAGTTCGATTGCGTTAAATCCTTGGTTGAAACAAATACTTTTCGTGATTTTAGCGCTAAACATGGACTTGACTCTGAGATAGTAGCTTCTTTATGTGAATCATTTTCTGCTCATATTAATCTCCCTAAGGAGAAGTGGTTTCAATATCATCCTCCCATAGAAGTCAATGTAATAAAACCCAATCCAGTTGAATAGAAAGTTATTGCTTATAATGATTCTATTGTTCCTAGTGCTTACATTGAGAAACCACCTTTCCCTCTTAGAATAAAGGATCATGCTAAAGCTTCAACTATGATACGTAAGGGCTACATTAGAACACCTACACCCCCTGAGCAAATTAAAGTTGAACCTAGTATTTCTATTATTAAAGATCACTTGGCCGATAATGTTTATAGGCATGTTATTCAATTCTGTGAAGATGCTCCTAGAATTGCTAAACCTCATGCTAGAGACAAACATAAACCTGTTGTTGGCATGCATGTTGTTTCTGTTAAGATAGGAGATCATTGTTATCATGGTTTATGTGACATGGGTGCAAGTGTTAGTGCAATACCTCAATCTTTATATAATGAAATTAAAGTTGAGATTGCACCTGTCGAGATGGAATTTATTGATGTTATTATTAAACTTGCTAATACATATACTATCTGCCCTGCGGGAATTGTTAGAGATGTTGGTGTCTTGTGTGGTAAAACTAAGTATCCTATTGATTTTCTCGTTCTTGCTACCACACAAGATAGCTTTTGTCCCATCATATTTGGTAGACCTTTCCTCAATACTGTTAATGCTCAGATTGATTGTGAGAAACAATCTGTTACTGTTGGCTTTTAAGGTGTGTCACATGAATTTAATTTTTCTAAGTTTGGTAGATAACCTCATGAAAAAGAATTGTCTAGTAAGGATGAAATAATTGCTCTTGCTTCTATTGATGTGCCTCCTACTGACCCTTTGGAGCAATACCTGCTTGAACATGAAAATGATATGCATATGGATGAAAGGAATGAGATAGATAGAGTTATCTTTGAACAATGTCCTATCCTTAAGAATAATTTGCCTGTTGAATTACTTGGAGATCCACCTCCACCAAAGGGTGATCCTGTGTTTGAGCTTAAACAATTACTTGATACTCTTAAGTATGCTTATCTTGATGAAAAAGAGATATATCCTGTTATTATTAGTGCTAACATTTCAGAGCATGAAGAAAATAAATTATTGAAAACTTTGAGGAAGCACCGTGCTGCTATTGGACATACTCTTGATGATCTTAAGGGCATTAGTCCCACTCTATGCCGGCATAAAATTAAAATTGATGCTGATTCCAAACCAGTTGCCGATCATCAATGAAGATTAAATCCTAAGATGAAAGAGGTGGTAAGAAAATAAATACTAAAGCTCCTGGAAGCAGGTATTATTTATCCTGTTGGTCATAGTGATTGGGTAAGTCTGGTGCATTGTGTCCCTAAGAAGGGAGGTATCTAATGATAAAGATGAATTGATCCCACAAAGAATTGTTACTGGCTATAGGATGGTAATTGATTGTAGGAAATTAAATAAAGCTACTAAGAAAGATCATTACCCTTTACCGTTTATTGATCAAATGCTAGAAAGATTATCTAAACATACACAGTTTTGCTTTCTAGATGGTTATTCTGGTTTCTCCCAAATACATGTTGCACAATCTGATCAGGAGAAAACCACTTTTACTTGCCCTTTCGGTACCTTTGCTTATAAACTTATGTCTTTTGGTTTATGTAATGCACCTGCTACCTTTCAAAGATGTATGATGGCTATATTTTCTGACTTTTGTGAAAAGATTGATGAGGTTTTCATGGATGATTTCTCCGTTTACGGATCTTCTTTTGATGATTGCTTGAGCAACCTTGATCGAGTTTTCCAGAGATGTAAAGATACTAACCTTGTCTTGAATTGGGAGAAGTGCCATTTTATGGTTAATGAAGGCATTGTATTAGGTCATAAAATTTCTGAAAGAGGTATTGAAGTTGATAAGGCTAAAGTTGATGCGATCGAGAAAATGTCATGCCCTACAGACATTAAAGGTATAAGAAGTTTCCTTGGTCATGTTGGTTTCTACACAAGGTTTATTAAAGACTTCTCTAAGATTTCTAGGCCTCTCACCACTATCTTGCAAAAAGATATTCCATTTGTTTTTTATGATAATTGTGGAGAAGCATTTGAAATACATGCATAGACATGCAAGGCAGCTCTTCAGTTCCGTTGGCTGCAGGCTGGTCGCAAGTATTCTTGCTTCGACATGCATAGACAATTCCTGGATCCTGACCATAAGTTCAGAAAAGACAAGAAGAATTTCATCAAAGGTAGAGTTGTCAAAAACACTGCACCAGCTGCGTTGACAGGCCAACAGACCCTTGATCGGTTAAACGCTCTCGAGCCTGATCCTTTGCGTCCAGGATACTTCAAAGGGTATAATAGGAACACGCTTGGACTCACAAGTCATGCTTATGGGATCTCCCTTACTTCAAAGACCTCCTTTGCCCACACAACATTGACGTGATGCACACTGAAAAGAATATTGCGGAGGCCATTTTTGGTACATTGTTCGGCATAGAGGGGAAGTCAAAAGATAATCCTAAGGCTAGAATCGACCTGGAGGCTCTATGTGATAGACCGTTGCAAAACTTGCGACAACGGAAAGGAAAGCAAAGCATAGCGAAGCCAAAGGCATGGTTCAATCTTTAAAGGCCAGCTATGAGGGAAATGCTATTGTGGGTGAAAATGTGGTTGATGTTCCCCGATGGGTATGCTGCGAATCTAAAGAGGGGAGCGAGTCTTGAGAAATTGAAAATATTTGGGCTCAAGAGTCATGATTGGCACTTATGGATTGAGCGGGTAATGCCGGCCACAACAACACCAAGGAGAGGCGTGGCAAAATGGTTGGCGTGCCACACCATCAAGGGAGCGTCAACTTAATCCAATTTGGCGAGAACTGGGTATGTGGTTTGCTTCATGCCTCATGCAATTCATTCTTAATGCTATCTTGAGCCCTTTACCAATACAATTTTCCTCTCTCTCTGTTTTAGGAGCGTCACAATAAGACGGAGGCGCCACAGATGTACGACCTGTATGCGATGGCCCATACTGCCTCGTACAAGAAGGTCAAGGCATTCTCTGAGTCTGACCTCGAGCATCCCGAAAACTTCACCAACATCTCCTCCCACGACAAGCTCGTGAAGTACAGAGATCACGGGAAGGCGAGGAAAGGGGAGGACTTTAACCCGAGCGAGGGGCCTATTGATCCAGAGCTGGTGATGATAGCTGGCAACGGGAGGCCCCATGGATCGATCGCCATTGGAGACGGCCTTATACGTTGTCCTAGCTCTCTCCGGCAGATAAAGGCATGCCAAACGAGCTCTTGTCCGGAGATAACACGTCGTCCATGGCCAGTCGAGCTCGCCATCGATGTTAGTTTAATGGACTCAAATATCTTTCCGCATTATGTTGTGCATTGGAATCAATATGCTAACAATGAGTTGTGTTGTAGGCTGCTATTCAGAAAGAGAGAGAGGCAATGCAGGCGGCTATGGCGGAGAAGGATAAGGAAATTAGGGAGCTGGAGGAGAGGACGACTGCATTGGTGGAGACGGAGAGGGCATGGAATGATGCGTCTACCAGGGCCATATACGAGCTCTTCGTGGTAAGTTTCTTCTTCATGTTATTTCAAATCTTGCATTTGAATGTCCGTTTCATTAATAAATAAAAAGTTTGACTTGTCGAAACCAAATGTACAGTCTATGTGCGAGAAGAACGGCCAAGTCCCTCCACCGATGCCAGTCATTAACGTGGCGGGGACGGTGAGTTTCATTTCAGTGGAGTGATCTTAAGAGTGTCCTCATGCTAACTACACATTGCAAACGATGTTTGGTGCAGAATATGTCCCGAAACGCATCGCACGACCCTTTTACAATCGAGCCTTCTCTAGGGCAGCCTTCTCTAGGTGAAACAAGCCAGAGCCACCGTGCTTGACCCTAACTTAGGTATGTTATTTCTAGTGTTTTAATAAAAGATAGCTAGATGACATAATTAGCTTAGTTAGCTCCAAAAAGGCCTATTTAATAGAAATTGACCTATACTTAGCTAATTATCCTCGAAATGACATAATTAGCTCCAAAAAGGCATTCTTAGCCAATTTAGCCCGAAGAAGGGGACGATAGGAGAAGAAATAGGAAAAATGAAAGGAAGGAAGAAGAAGAAGGAGAGGGAGGAGGATAAGAAGAAGGAGAAGAAGGAGGAGAAGAAGGAGAAGGAGCTCCTCCTTCTCCTTCTTCTTCCTCCTTCTTCCTCCTTCTCCTTCTCCTTCTTCTTTTCTTCTTCTTCTCCTCTTCCTTCTCCTTCTCCTCCTCCTCCTCCTCCTTCTTTTACTTCTTCTTCTCTTTCTCTTCTTCTACGTAGCTTAGACTCATCCAACAAAGCCTAAATTGGCTAATTATCCATCTAAATGACATAATTAGCTTAGTTAGCTCCTAAATGGTCTATTTAATAAAAAATGACCTATACTTAGCTAATTATCCTCGAAATGACATAATTAGCTCCAAGAAGGCATTCTTAGCCAATTTAGCCCGAAGAAGGGGACGAGAGCAGAAGAAAGAGGAAAAATGAAATGAAGGAAGAAGAAGAAGAGAAGAAAAAGAAGGAGAGGGAGGAGGATAAGAAGAAGGAGAAGAAGGAGGAGAAGAAGGAGAAGGAGCTCCTCCTTCTCCTTCTTCTTCCTCCTTCTTCCTCCTTCTCCTTCTCCTTCTTCTTTTCTTCTTCTTCTCCTCTTCCTTCTCCTTCTCCTCCTCCTCCTCCTCCTTCTTTTACTTCTTCTTCTCTTTCTCTTCTTCAACGTAGCTTAGACTCATCCAACAAAGCCTAAATTGGCTAATTATCCATCTAAATGACATAATTAGCTTAGTTAGATCCTAAATGGTCTATTTAATAAAAAATGACCTATACTTAGCTAATTATCCTCGAAATGACATAGTTAGCTCCAAGAAGGCATTCTTAGCCAATTTAGCCCGAAGAAGGGGACGAGAGGAGAAGAAAGAGGAAAAATGAAAGGAAGGAAGAAGAAGAAGAGGAGAAGAAGAAGAAGGAGAGGGAGGAGGATAAGAAGGAGAAGAAGGAGGAGAAGAAGGAGAAGGAGCTCCTCCTTCTCCTTCTTCTTCCTCCTTCTTCCTCCTTCTCCTTCTCCTTCTTCTTTTCTTCTTCTTCTCCTCTTCCTTCTCCTTCTCCTCCTCCTCCTCCTCCTCCTCCTCCTTCTTTTACTTCTTCTTCTCTTTCTCTTCTTCTACGTAGCTTAGACTCATCCAACAAAGCCTAAATTGGCTAATTATCCATCTAAATGACATAATTAGCTTAGTTAGCTCCTAAATGGTCTATTTAATAAAAAATGACCTATACTTAGCTAAGTTCTCTCCTAAATGACATAATAAGGCTTACGTAGTTGCAACATGACCTATTCCCCCTAACTTAGGTATTAAATGGCCTATAATTAGCCTAGCTAGATCCAAAATGGCTTAATAAGCATAGTTTGCTCCGGAATGACCTATTTTACCCAAGTTAGCTCCGAAACGACCTATAGTTAGCTACGGTTCCACATAAATGACATAATTAGCTTCGTTAGCTCCTAAATGGTCTATAATTAGCTAATTTCTCTCTGAAATAACCTATATATACACTACTTCATCTAGTATTATTCTTCTAACTTTCTTATTTGTCATTTTGCAGATTACCTTCACTTCACGGGAAGCTTGGAAAATATTGATGGAATGCTTGAAGATGATTTCTTGTACCATGGGTTGTATTGAAACTATTGTAGTATATGAATATATGAAACTTTGTATGCACGTGGATGAAACTGGTTTAATATATGAAACTTTGTATGCACGTGGATGCAACTTGAAAGCTGGATATAAGAGGTTATTTTTATATGGTTATGAGTACGGAAAGAAATTTATTTATGTCAAATATATATATATATATATATATATATATATATATATATATATCCTGATTATTGTTAAAAATGTTGGATATAACAAAAAATAAATAAAAAAGGGGTTGGTTCCCCTCTTTGTCGTCTGCCCCCACATGGCAAAGGGGGGGAGGCAGACGGCAAAGGGGGGAATCTGCCCCCTCTCTCTCCCCTCTTTGCCGTCTGCCCCAACATGGCAAAGGGGGGAGGCAGACGGCAAAGGGGGGAATCTGCCCCCTCTCTCTCCCCTCTTTGCCGTCTGCCCCCACATGGCAAAGGAGGGGAGGCAGACGGCAAAGGGGGGAATCTGCCCCCTCTCTCTCCCCTCTTTGCCGTCTGCCCCCACATGGCAAAGGAGGGGAGGCAGATGGCAAAGGGAGGAGGCGTGCCGTTAACACTTAACGGGGACGTTGCACCCTTTTCCGTCCTAGTTAATTTGCCGTCTGCCCCCTCATGGCAAAGATTCTTTGCCGTCCGCTTTGGGAAAGCAGACGGCAAAGAACCTCTTCACCGTATTTTTTTACCGTCTACTTTGCCGTCTGTTGACCAACGGCAAAGCCTTTGCCGTCCGCTTTGGCAGACGGCAAATTTTTGAATTTCAGTAGTGATTGTTCAACCACCTGTTTGGAACCTACCTTTTGAAATTATGTGTGATGCTAGTGATTATGTTGTTGGTGTTGTTCTAGGACAAAGAGTTGATAAGAAATTAAATGTTATTCATTATGCTAGTAAAACTCTAGACGGTGCCCAAAGAAACTATGCTACTACTGAAAAAGAATTTTTAGCAGTTTTGTTTGAATCTGATAAGTTCAGATCTTATATTGTCAATTCCAAAGTTACTATTCACACTGATCATGCTGCTATTAAATATCTCATGGAAAAGAAAGATGCTAAACCTAGACTTATTAGATGGGTTCTCTTGCTACAAGAATTTGATTTGCATATTGTTGATAGAAAGGGCGCAGAGAACCCCGTAGCAGATAACTTGTCTAGGTTAGAGAATGTTCTTGATGACCCACAACCTATTGATGATAGCTTTCCTGATGATCAATTGAATGTCATCAATGCTTCACGTAGTACACCATGGTATGCTGATTATGCTAATTGTATTGTTGCTAAATATATACCACCTAGTTTCACATACCAACAAAAGAAAAAGTTCTTTTATGATTTGAGACATTATTTTTGGGATGATCCTCACCTTTATAAAGAAGGATTAGGTGGTGTTATTAGAAGTTGTGTACCCGAGCATGAACGGGGACAGATCCTACAGAAGTGTCACTCCGAGGCTTACGGAGGACACCATGTGGGAGATAGAACTGCATATAAGGTATTGCAATCCGGTTTTTATTGGCCCACTCTCTTCAAGGATGCTCGTAAGTTTGTCTTGTCTTGTGATGAATGTCAAAGAATAGGTAATATCAGTAAACGTCACGAAATGCCTATGAATTACTCACTTGTTATTGAACCATTTGATGTTTGGGGTTTTGATTATATGGGACCTTTTCCAAAGTCCAACGGGTATACTCATATTCTAGTTGCCGTTGATTACGTTACTAAGTGGGTAGAAGCTATTCCAACTAGTAGTGCTGATCATAACACATCTATTAAGATGCTTAAAGAAGTTATTTTTCCTAGATTTGGAGTCCTAGATATTTAATGACTGATGGTGGTTCACATTTTATTCATGGTGCTTTCCGTAAAATGCTTGCTAAGTATGATGTCAACCTTAGAATTGCATCTTTATCATCCTCAGTTTAGTGGTCAAGTAGAGTTAAGTAATAGAGAAATTAAATTAATTTTGCAAAAGACTGTTAATAGGTCTAGAAAGAATTGGTCTAAGAAACTTGATGATGCACTGTGGGCTTATAGAACTGCTTATAAGAATCCCATGGGCATGTCTCCGTATAAAATGGTTTATGGTAAAGCATGTCATTTACCTCTTGAGCTAGAGCATAAGGCTTATTGGGCAATCAAAGAGCTCAACTTTGATTTCAAACTTGCTGGTGAGAAGAGGTTATTTGACATTAGCTCACTTAATGAATGGAGAACTCAGGCATATGAAAATGCCAAGTTGTTTAAAGACAAGGTTAAGAGGTGGCATGATAAAAGGATACAAAAACGTGAGTTCAATGTAGGTGATTATGTCTTGCTATACAATTCTCGTTTAAGATTTTTTGCAGGCAAGCTTCTCTCTAAATGGGAAGGTCCTTACATTGTCGAAGAAGTGTATCGTTCCGATGCCATCAAAATCAACAACGCGGAAGGCACTTTTCCGAGAGTTGTGAATGGGCAAAGAATCAAGCATTATATCTCAGGTACTCCCATAAATGTAGAAAGCAATATAATTAATATCTTAACCCCGGAGGAGTACATAAGGGATGTTTACCAGCCTGATTGAGACTCCGAAAACGAAGAAGTATGGGATATGGTAAGTAAACCGACTCCAAAACTTTTCCAATAGAAAATTTTCTCTGTTTTGGAATATTTATAAAAATAAAAAAATTAAAGTAGTCCGGAAAGCGCACGAGAAGGCGACGAGCTTGCCAGGCGCGCCTGGGGGGCTCGTGAGCACCTCGTATGCCTCCCGAACTCCATTTTCTTGTGGAATACTCCTTATGGTCGGTAAAAATTCATTATATAATCTCCCGAAAGTTCTGACCCTCGTATCACGCAAATATCCTCTGTTTCTGTTTCGGGCCTGTTTCAGCAGCGGATTTAGGGCAAGGATGTCGTCTCAGGAATCTGTCAGGGAGAACGATTTCCCTCAAGCCTATGAAGAAGTAAATGATGATTTGAAAAGGGTGGAAGTCACGTAGGCTAAGGAAGAGCTGCTTGAAGAAACCAAGGGCAAAACTAAGGAGGAGAATCCGGCATCGGACGATGGGCAATCTGTGCTCAACAAGGAAGAAGCTGAGGAAGAGGATTTCCTCCAACCCTACCTCCACCTGCTATCCCCATCCTTGATCAAACTCTTGAGGTTATGTGAAATAACTCGTGTTCGCAATACACTATCTCACCCGTGAAGTTATTTTGCTGGAGAAACGAATCATAGAGCTCCAAAGTATAAATCAAAGATTGATGGCCCTTTTGGAACTAAAAGACAGGATTGCTTCATCACCATCACCCTCGAAGGAAGACAATTAAACATGGGTATGGGCACTCCCCTTGGCTTATGCCAAGCTTGGGGGAGTTTCCCCGGTATCGTATCACCACCACATCTTTTACCTTTACCTTTATCTTAGTTCGATCCTTTTTGGTAATATCTTTATCTAGTAAAATAAGGTTCTTAGTATGATCTAGGCTTGAGTTTTGCTTTGTGTTACCCCCAATGTAATCGAGTTCGTGAGTTATACAATAAAGAGTGTTTTAGTTAAGGGCCTTGCTTCCTGCCATGATCTAAAGAAAAGAATAATAAAAGAACAAAAGCATGAAAGATCATGTGATGATCTTATGGGAAGTGATGGCTTCATATATAAAAGAATGTTGATTGAAACTTGTTGTGGGTGGACAAACGTAGACCTTGGTCATTGTTGCAATTAATAGGAAGTAATAAAGAAAGAGAGGTTCACACATAAATATATCATCTTTGACACCGTCTATGATTGTGAACACTCATTAAACTATTAGATGCTAAGAAGTAGATGTTGGACAAGGAAGACAACATGATGAATTATGTTTGCTTGGTTCTGAACAATGTTATATGACTAGAGATCCCTTAGCATGTGACGCTTGCTCCCACCTCATATCAGCCAAAACTTCTGCACTAAGTAGAGATACTACTTGTGCATCCATAAACCCTCAACCTAGTTTTGCCATGAGAGTCCACCATACCTACCTATGGATTGAATAAGATCCCTCAAGTAAGTTGTCATCGGTGCAAGCAATAAAAAATTTGCTCCCTAAATATGTATGATCTATTAGTGTGTGGAAAATAAGCTTTGTACGAACCTGTGATGAGGAATACATAAAAGCGGCAAACTGCATAATAAAGTTCTTTATCACAGGAGGCAAAACAAAGTGATGTTCCTTCACACTAAGAGATCACACATCCAAACCTCAAAAGCGCATGACAACCTCTACTTCCCTCTGCGAAGGGCCTATCTTGTACCTCTATTTTTTATCTTTAAAAGAGTCATGGTGATCGGCACCAATTCCTTATTTCGCCATTATCTTGGCTAGCGTCATGTGCTAGGGAAAGATCTATATTCATATATCAACTTGGAAGTAAGTAATCATGAATTATTATTGTTGACATTACCCTTGAGGTAAATAGTTGGGAGGTGAAACTATAAGCCCCTATCTTTCTCTGTGTCCAACTGAAACTTTGATCTCATGAGCACCGCATGAGTTTTAGCAATTGTAGAAGACTAAAAGATGATTGAGTATGTGGATTTGCTTTACAAGCTCTTATTTGACTCTTTCTGATGTTATGATAATTTGCAACTGCCTCAATGACTAAAGACTATTGGTTGTTAATTCTCAATAAGGTTCTTGATCCATACTTTACATTGTGAAGGAATTGTCACTTTAGCATAAGAGATTATATGACGATATTGTTGTTCTAAATATGATCATGATGCCTGCATGTCCGTATTTTATTTTATCGACACCTCTATCTCTAAACATGTGGGCATATTTACTGATCTCGGCTTCCGCTTGAGGACAAGCAAGGTCTAAGCTTGGGGGAGTTGATACGTCCATTTTGCATCATGCTTTTATATTGATATTTATCGCATTATGGGCTGTTATTACACATTATGGTACAATACTTATGCATTTTCTCTCTTATTTTATAAAGTTTACATGAAGAGGGAGAATGCCGACAGCTGGAATTCTGGGCTAAAAAAGGAGAAAGTTTGAGATACCTATTTTGCACAACTCGAAAATGCATGAAAATCAGCAAGGAATTATTTTGGAATATATAAAAAATACTGGAAGGAAGAAATACTAGAGGGGAGCCACCAGGAGGTCATGAGCCATCCAGGCGCACCCCACCCCCGTCGGCGTGCCTGGGGGGCTCGTGGGCCCCCTGTTACCCCTCCGACTCCCATCTTCTGCTATATGAAGGGTTTCGTCCTAGAAAAAATGGAGAGCTTTCGAGAAGAAACGCCGCCGCCACGAGGCAGAACTTGAGCAGAACCAATCTAGAGCTCCGGCAGGGCCGTCCTGCCGGGGAAACTTCCCTCCCGGAGGGGGAAATCATCGCCATCGTCATCACCAACACTCCTATCATCGGAGGGGACTCGTGTCCATCAACATCTTCATTAGCACCATCTCATCTCCAAACCCTAGTTCATCTCTTGTACCCAATCTCCGTCTCGCGACTCCGGTTGGTACTTCTAAGTTTGCTAGTAGTGTTAATTACTCCTTGTAGTTGATGCTAGTTGGTTTACTCGGTGGAAGATCATATGTTCAGATCCTTAATGCTATTCAATACCTCTCTGATCATGAACATAATTAATTCTTTGTGAGTAGTTACGTTTGTTCCTGAGGACATGGGATAAGTCTTGCTATAAGTAGTGTATTTGGTATTCGTTCGATATTTTGATGCGTTGTATGTTGTCTTTCCTCTAGTGGTGTTATGTGAACATCGACTACATGACACTTCACCATTATTTGGGCCTAGAGGAAGGCATTGGGAGGTAATAAGTAGATGATGGGTTGCTAGAGTGACAGAAGCTTAAACCCTAGTTTATGCGTTCCTTCGCAAGGAGCTGATTTGGATCCCTCAGTTTGATGCTATGGTTAGACTTTGTCTTAATTATTCTTTCGTAGTTGTGGATGCTTGCGAGAGGGGGTAATCATAAGTGGGGTATTTGTCCAAGTAAGGACAACTCCCAAGCACCGGTCCACCCACATATCAAACTATCAAAGTAGCGAACGCGAATCATATGAACATGATGAAAACTATCTTGACAGAAATTCCCATGTGTCCTCGGTAGCGCTTTACCTTATATAAGAGTTTGTCCAGGCTTGTCCCTTGCTACAAAAGGGATTGGGCCATCTTGTTGCACCTTTGTTACTATTGTTACTTGCTACCCGTTACGAATTATCTTATCACACAACTATCTGTTACGATAATTTTAGTGTCTGCAGAGAATACCTTGCTGAAAACCACTTGTCATTTCCTTCTGCTCCTCGTTGGGTTCGACACTCTTACTTATTGAAAGGGCTACGATAGATCCCCTACACTTGTGGGTCATCATTATCCCACTTCTCTTTCTGGCACAGCTTGATGGGATCATGGCTGACGAGCTCTGTGGGTGAGGGAAATGGTATAGCAGGGAAGGTCTCATCCCACTTGGTCTTGATGTAGTAGTATATGTAGGGCCCATAGATGGGGACCCTACAGTTGTAGATGGCCATCTGAAGCTCGCAGAACATCACATTTTCCACATCCAGTGGCCCATTTGACTTTTCCTGTCCTTCTTGACACATCAGGAGCATGTCCACCAGATAGGAGTGAATCTCGTCTTGTTTGCCAACCCGAGGAAACAATGTGTTGCGGAAGACCCGATGCATGATATCCAAAAAGGGAATGAGCACACCCTTCCTGACATAAAACGGCTGCAGCCTGTCCTTGGGGGTGGTATCAGGGTTGCGATGAGGGCGCATGCCAAGGGAATCATGCAGTCCAGTGAATTTGATCCCCAGAAGATTCATGAACTCAGACCAAGAGCCTTGAAGCAGCTCGCCATGAGACATCCAGGACAGAGAGAGAGCCGCATCATTCTCGAAGAAGACAGTGGTATAGAACTGAGCTACGACCTCTGCATCAAAGTCATAGTGGAAGGTGATGATGTCCTCAATACCAAGCTGCTCAATCATACGCAGGGCCTCACCAAAATAATCCATATCCCTCCGGAGATGATTTATATCAATCCACTGCACTGGAACAAACTTTTTCTTCTTGGTCAGGACGATATCTTGATAGATCATAATCTGCTGCCTTGTTCAGAACATCTCTCCGCCCCTAAACTCCTCCCTTTGTTTGAGATGAGGGTTTTGCTTGCGGCGTCTGGTAAACACTTTGGGAGCCATAGTGTCAAAGTCAATGGTTGCCCCCTTCTCCTTGTATACAGTCTTCTTGATGTTGTGCTTCAACGGACGAGAACTTTCTAATTCTTCAATGTTGCGGTACCTCTTGTCGGTGTTACGAACTGGGTTGGAACGACGAGTGCCATTACCTTAGACACACAACACAACCACGCGAAAACAAACGACAAGAATACTCATGGCAATATCGAGAACAAGGAGAAAACACAAAGAAAACCAAGTAGTAGCTAGAAAATGCAACAAATCAAGAGGCAGCGGTAGTACCACTCGGCCAGGGCGGTAGTCCCGCTCCAGGAGCGGTAGTACCACTCCAAGAGCTAGCGATAGTACCGCTGGCCAGGGCGGTAGTACCGTCACCTAGCGGTAGTACCGCTAGGGTTGGGCGGTAGTACTGGTTTCAGATCTCGATGAAATATGAACGAAACTAACCACAAAGTTGCATGTTTTGACAATATAAAAGACCAAAACTATGGATCGAATCCCAAAACTAAGCAGATCAGATGCAGCAACTCAACAAGGGTCACTCCCCAACATCTATCCTCCGTCCTAAGAACTAAACAAAAGCATGCCACAACAATGGTGCCAAAACAACTATCCCGGACCCTAGAGCAAGAACATCACCACAACACAAAGGGGTTAGGGGTAGTACCGGAGTCCATGGCACACGGAGGAGGAAGGAGAAGGAGGGGCAATCCCTCCAACTTGAATGGGAAGAGAACCGCCACGGAAGATGATCGAATCTGGGGGGTTTTGGGGCAGAGAGAGAGAGCTCCACGAAGAAGAAGCAGATTAGGGCAAGAAAAATAGCCTCCCTCTCTTTATATATAGCCCAGGGCACGAACATGGCGGTTGTACCGCTCGGGAGGAGCAGTAGTAACACCAGAGACTCAGCAGTAGTACCACCGGGATCATAGCGATAGTACCGCCAGAGGCAGCAACGCCGCTCCCCAGCAAATTTTCATATGCCAACCCTGGGCAGCGGTAGTACCGCTCTTGTCATTGCGGTAGTACCGCTGGAATCATGGCAGTAGTACCGCTCCCCCCAGGCAGTAGTACCGCTCCGAAAATAGACAGAAAAATCCAGATTTTGCTAAAACAGCGAGAAAACATCCCAGACACATACCAGTAAGTACGAGAGACAAAGACAAAGGCAAAATATACTAACTGGCAATATTGCATCCCTCCTTTACCAAGAGGGATAGCGGCGGTGGCCGGAGCCACCTATGTTTGAGACAATAAGGTATGATGATGACCCACAAGTATAGGGGATCTATCGTAGTCCTTTCGATAAGTAAGAGTGTCGAACCCAACGAGGAGCAGAAGGATCTGACAAGTGGTTTTCAGCAAGGTAATATCTGCAGGAACTGAAATTATCGATAACAAGTGGTTGTGTGGTGAGATGATTCGTAGCAAGTAGCAAGTAACAAAAGTAACAATGGTGCAGCAAAGTGGCCCAATCCCTTTTGTAGCAAGGGACAAGCCAGGACACACTCTTATAGGAGGAAAAACGCTCCCGAGGACACATGGGAATTTCTGTCATGCTAGTTTTCATCATGTTCATATGATTCGCGTTCGTTACTTTGATAGTTTGATATGTGGGTGGACCGGCGCTTGGGTACTGCCCTTACTTGGACAAACATCCCACTTATGATTAACCCCTCTCGCAAGCATCCGCAACTACGAAAGAAGAATTAAGACAAAGTCTAACCATAGCATAAAACTAGTGGATCCAAATCAGCCCCTTACGAAGCAACGCAAGGTATTCTCTGCAGACACTGAAATTATCGTAACAGATAGTTGTGTGATAAGATAATTCGTAACGGGTAGCAAGTAACAATAGTAAAAAAGGTGCAACAAGATGGCCCAATCCCTTTTGTAGCAAGGGACAAGCCTGGACAAACTCTTATATAAGGTAAAGCGCTACCGAGGACACATGGGAATTTCTGTCAAGATAGTTTTCATCATGTTCATATGATTCGCGTTCGCTACTTTGATAGTTTGATATGTGGGTGGACCGGTGCTTGGGAGTTGTCCTTACTTGGACAAATACCCCACTTATGATTAACCCCTCTCGCAAGCATCCGCAACTACGAAAGAATAATTAAGACAAAGTCTAACCATAGCATCAAACTAAGGGATCCAAATCAGTCCCTTGCGAAGGAACGCATAAACTAGGGTTTAAGCTTCTGTCACTCTAGCAACCCATCATCTACTTACTACTTCCCAATGCCTTCCTCTGGGTGCAAATAATGGTGAAGTGTTCTGTAGTCGACGTTCACATAACACCACTAGAGGAAAAACAACATACAACACATCAAAATATCGAACGAATAGCAAATTCACATGACTACTTATAGCATGACTTATCCCATGTCCTCAGGAAGAAAAGTAACTAGTCACAAAGCATAATCATATTCATGACCAGAGAGGTAATGATTAGCATCAAAGATCTGAACATAAACTCTTCCACCAAGTAATCCAACTAGCATCAACTACAAGGAGTAATTAACACTACTAGCAACCTTACAAGTACCAATCGGAGTCGCGAGACGGAGATTGGTTACAAGTGATGAACTAGGGTTTGGAGATGAGATGGTGGTGATGAAGATGTTGATGGTGATGAGTCCCCTTCGATGAGAGGAGTGTTGGTGATGGCGATGGCGACGATTTCCCCCTCTCGGAGGGAAGTTTCCCCGGCAGGATCGTCCTGCCGGAGCTCTAGATTGGTTCTGCTCAAGTTCCGCCTCGTGGCGGCGGCGAATCCTCCAAAAAGCCTCCTCTTGATTTTTTCTAGACCAAAACCCTTCTTGTAGCAAAAGAGGGGGGGACATTGGGCCAGCAGGGAGCCCACAAGCCGCCTAGGCGCGGTCAGGGGGGTGGCCGCGCCTAGCAGGCTTGTGGCCACCTGTTGGCGCCCCTCTGGCACTTCTTCGGCCCAGTATTTTTTATAAATCCCCAAAAAAATCCACGTTGATTTTCACGACTTTTGGAGTTGCGCAGAATAGGCATCTCAAACTTGCTCCTTTTTCAGGCCAGAATTCCAGCTGACGGCATTCTCCCTCTTCATGTAAACCTTGCAAAATAAGAGAGAAAAGGTGTAAGTATTGTACCGTGAAGTGAAATAACAGCCCAAAAAGCGATAAATATCAACGTGAAAGCATGATGCAAAATGGACGTATCATATGACACCGCGAAGAATTATCCTTGGGTTCATGACCAACGCTCATCTTTGAAGCACAAGTGCCATTAATAATGGCCAATGTGAAAGACTTGATCGATTTATGCATAATGGGGGGATGGAAAGTTCATTGAGAGAACAACACTCCCCCTATATCTATGCCTACACCTAGAGCAAGATATAATGCGGAATGAGGTGGAGAGTGCCTAGTTTCAATCCACATTACTTGAATCAATGATATTTAGCTCATGCCTTAACTCCCGGAACCTTGCTTCATCTAGGGTCTTAGTGAAAATATCTGCAAGTTGCTCTTCAGTGTTGATGAAGTGAACCTCAGTGTCACCACGCTTGATATGCTCACGAATGAAGTGATGGTGAATATCAATGTGCTTGGTCTTGCTATGTTGCACCGGATTGAGGGAAATCTTGATAGCACTTTGATTGTCACATAGAAGAGACACTTTGTCACAAGTGACACCATAATCCTTTAAAGTTTGCCTCATCCATAGCAACTGTGCACAACAGCTCGCAGCTGCAACATACTCAGCTTCAATGGAAGAGAGTGAGACACATTTCTGCTTCTTTGAAGACCAACTTACCAGTGAACGACCAACAAATTGACATCCTCCAGAAGTTGATTTCCTCTCCATGCAGTCTCCCGCCCAATCTGAGTTAGAATAGCCCACTAGGTTGAAGTTTGCTCCTTTGGGATACCATAGTCCAAAGTTTGGGGTAGGAGCCAAATATCAAAAGATTCACTTAACAATCATATAATGGCTTTCTTTTGGTGCAGATTGAAACCGTGCACAAATCCCTACACTCAACATGATATCCGTTCTAGATGCACAAAGGTAAAGAAGGGATCCAATCATGGAGCGGTATACCTTTTGATCCACTTATTTACCATTGGGATCACTGTCAAGCATGCATATGGTTGGCATGGCAAACTTGACCGGTTTGACATCCTCTAGCTCGAACCTCTTGAGCATGTCTTGGGTGTACTTGGCTTGTTTGATGAAGGTCGCTTCTAAACCTTGTTTAATCTCAAACCCGAGGAAGAACTTCAACTCACCAATCATTGACATCTCAAATTTATTGGTCATTAGTGCAGCAAATTCTTCATTGAAAGACTTGTTAGGGGAACCAAAAATGATATCATCAACATATAGTTGGCATATGAACAAATCACCTTTGACCTTCTTGCTAAAAAGAGTGGGATCAATCTTCCCAATTTCAAACCCACGATCTTGTAACAACTCAGTAAGGTACTCATACCACACACGTGGGGCTTGTTTAAGGCCATAGAGTGCCTTATTAAGTTTGTATACATGATTGGGGAGCTTGGGATGTTTGAAACCCGGGGGTTGTTTAACATAAACCAACTCATTTAAAGGATCATTAAAAAAGCACTTTTCACATCCATTTGTTGTAATTTGAAGTTATGATGAGATGCAAATGCAATCAGCATGCGAATAGATTCTAGACAAGCAACAGGGGCAAAGGTTTCACCGTAGTCGATACCCTCGACTTGGGAGTAGCCTTGAGCCACCGATCTTGCCTTGTTTCGAACCACAATCCCATTGGCATCTTGCTTGTTTTGAAGATCCATTTTGTCCCGATGACATTATGTTCCTCCTTTGGTCTTGGCACTAATTTCCAGACTTGATTACGGTCGAAGTTGTTGAGTTCTTCATGCATGGCCATAAGCCAATCCTCATCATCGAGCACTTCCTGTACCTGTTGAGGTTCACAATATGAAACAAACGCGTGATGCTCACAATAATTTGAAATTTGTTGACAAGTGGATACTCCCCTTTTTAAACTTCCAAGCACATTCTTCATAAGATGTGACTTGACTCTCAGCTTGGATGCAATCTTGGCTGCACGACGCTCCAAGAGTTCTGCACTTGATAACTGGGGAGCATCAACTTGATCACTTTGTTTGGCCTTGCATTTTGATCCTTCCTTGGCACCGAGACCCCTCTTAGGTGCTGAAGAAGGAAATTGAGAAACAACATCCTGATCAACTTGATTTTCGTCTTGAGCAGGCTCACTTGTTTGTTCTTCATCTTGTGGTTGCTCTTGATCTTGATCTTGTGCCTGCATTTGATCTTGATCTTGTAGCTGCAATTGATCTTGATCTTGAGAAGATTCAGAACCTTGTGTAAGCACTTGGACATCATGTAGTGCATCACCATCTTCGAGTGATTGATCTTGTCCTTGACCATGTTCAGCTGGTTGAGGGTTTTCTCTTTGTTCATCGGAAGCATGTGGGGTTTGCGAGGGTGATGGCTCCACTTGAGTAGATTATTGTCCTTCTCCTTCGGCCACAAGGGGTTCCTCAATGGGGAGTCTTTGACCAATCCCCGTTCTTCTTATGGCTTGGGGAGGAATTTCATCACCTACATCACAAAGACCACTTTGCTCCACTTGGGAGCCATTATTTTCATCAAACTCCATGTTACACGTTTCCTTAGTGAGCCCGATGGACTTGTTGAGGACACGGTAAGCATGAGAGTTTGTGGCATAACCAACAAAGATGCCCTCTAGAGCTCTAGAATCAAATTTAGCTAAACGTACACCTTTCTTGAGAATGAAACACTTACACCTGAATACCCGGAAGTACTTGAGATTGGGTTTGTTTCTGGTGAGGATCTCATATGGGGTCTTGTTCAAGCCTTTGCGGATATAGAGCCGATTGGATGCATGACATGTTGTGTTGATGGCTTCGGCCCAAATGTTATACGGAGATTTGAATTCCGCCATCATTGTTCTTGCCGCGTCCATCAACGTCCGGTTCTTCCTTTCTGCCACACCATTTTGTTGAGGGGTGTATGGTGCTGAATATTGATGTTTAATTCCCTCATCACTAAGAAACTCATCCAGGGTGTAGTTCTTGAACTCGGTGCCGTTGTCACTTCTAATCATCAGAATCTTTGCTTCATGTTGACGTTGAGCTTCATTAGCAAAGTTGATGACGGTTTGTTGAGTCTCACTCTTTCTCTTGAAGAAATATACCTAGGTGTATATTGAGTAATCATCAACAATCACCAAGCAGTACTTTCTGCCACCAAGACTATCAAATGACGGGGGACCGAAGAGATCCATATGAAGGAGCTCCAACGGCCTCTTAGTGTAAATGAGAGTCATTGGACGATGAGCAGTTTTGTGAATCTTCCCTACAATACACGCACTACAAGCACGATCTCTGGAAAAACTCACATTTGTTAGTCCACGAACATGGTCCCCTTTGAGGAGACTTTGCAAAGATCTCATATTGACATGAGCTAGTCGGCGATGCCAAAGCCAGCCCACATCAACTTTAGCCATTAGACAAGTCGCAGTGTTAGTGGGTCGCTGTGAAAAGTTCACCACATAGAGACCATTTTCGAGATATCCAACATAGGCTACTTTAAGAGTCTTGCTCCACAAAAGGACCACGGTATCAAGATTAAAGAATGTGGCAAAGCCCATAATTGCAAGTTGATGAACCGAAAGTAAATTGTAAGCAAGGGACTCAACAAGCATGACCTTCTCAATAGATTACTCTTGAGAGATGACCACCTTACCAAATCCCAATACCTTGGACGTTGATGCATCAGCGAATTGGACATAGGTGGGCATAGATGGGGAAGGATGCACATCCACCACTAAGTCCTTTCCGATCATATGATTTGTTGCTCCACTATCGAGCAACCATGACACCCCACCGGAAGCAAACTCCTGCAATAGATCAAGGCTTGGTTTTAGGTACCCATTTTTGAATGGGTCCTTTAATGTTAGAAACAAGGGTCTTAGGAACCCAAATAGCCCATTCAATGGACTCATAGTAAGAACCAACAAATCTGGTATAGACATGCCCATGACCAGCACGATAAGATGGATTGAGTTTGCCGGCTGTGTTGTTAGGAATGGTTTTGCCCTTCTTGATGCTACCATTCTCCACCTTGTTCATGTTCTCCTTCTGAGTCCCTTCGCCCTCTTTGACAAAGATGTCCATGAGGGTAGGGGATCGCTTGTTCTTGTTCTTCCTTTTCCTTTTCGACTTGGATGTAAGTCCAAGTCCCTCCTTTCCTACAACACCCATTTGATTGCTCAAAAGGTCGTTTAGGTTCTTCTCGCCTTGGATGCATGACACAAGGCCCTTCTCAAGTTGATCCTTCAACTTGGCATTTTCCTCCACAAGATGTACATGCTCACAACAAGGGTTAGTTGTACAAGGATTATCAATTATAACGAAAGGAGGACAAGTAGAGATCTCCTTGGTAAGCTTTGCTTGGAGTTGATCATGAGAGTCTTTCACGGAGAAATGAGCACCTTTCAAGACCTTGTGAGCCTTGTCAAGTGTATCAATCTCCGCTTTGAGTCTGTCATGGCCAACCCCAACTGCAGCCTTTTCAGACTTAAACACACGAGTAAGAACAATAGCATGATCTAGCTCCTCTCAAAATTTAGCGCAATCATCGTTGTGTGACTCCTCAAGAGCCAAACGAAGACTGCGCTCTTTTTCTAGAGCAATAGATAATTCAACAATCTCATCGGCATAGTCACGACTATGTCCTTGCAGCTCGGAGATAGTCTCCTCATGAGACTCGATGAGGTCATTAGCCTCACTCAGTTGTTCCAAAAGAGCAACAAAGTGCTTCTTGGATTCTCCTTTGATTTTACATAGAAATTTATCAAAATCATGCTCATTAAGTTCCACAAAATCACTATTATCAACACAATTTAACAATGAAGGAGCAGTAGTGATGGTGGTCTTATTGTTGGCTGTTACCTGATCGATACCTTTGGCCATAAGGCACTTGGCAATGCGGTTATCATTGGGGGCGTTGAAGAGAGACATCTTGGGAGAGGGGGTGACAATGGCTAAAGTCGCCGTTGCCACCATATCGTCATCGTCATCATCATCGGAGGGGTACTCTTCAAGTGCCACCATACCCTTTGGATGGGGTTTCTTCACAAAGTTGTTCTTGTTTGGGAAAGACTTGGCTTTGTCTTTGCGAATGAGCTTGCCCCCGTTGTCTTCCCTCTTCTCATAGGGACATTCTGCCACGAAGTGACACACATTGCCGCAGTTATAGCATGTCCTGACACGTTGCTTGGTCTTGAACCCACTTGAGTTATTCTTGGATAAGTTGGGCTTTGAGTTTCTCTTGTTGCCCCAGAATTGCCTTGACGCAAGAGCCATGTGCTCGTGATAAGCATACTTAGTGTCTTCAGGGCAGCTCTCCTCTTCCTCATCCTCTTCTTCTTGTTCAGAAGCAGCCTTTGCTTTTAAAGCAAGTTTGGGTGAAGCTTCCTTTGACCGAACGCGAGCAAGTGCATTATCAATGGTCTTGTTCATGATTGGCATTGCAATGAATTCATCCAACACCTCACTAGAGAATAGGGAGTGGAAATCTGGTCGTTGGCGAATGACGGATGACAAGGCTTTGTAGAATGTCATGATGGCCTTGAGAAACTTGTGCTTGATCCATGTGTCATCCACATCCTTGCTCCCATGATCCTTGAGAGAAACAGCAATAGGAGTCACCCTTCGATAGAGATCACGAGGGTCCTCATCTTCCTTCATCACAAACTCATCGGCCTCATCAAGCACCACTTCATAGTTGGACCGTTGAATGCTTGAGCTTCCCATGTACAGCACCATAATGTGCTCCCAACAGTCCTTAGCCAGAGTGAAGGGACGCAAGTGAGGAAGATCTTCAGGAGGCACTGCAGACTGGAGAATAAACAATGCGGAGTGGTTATATTGATTGTCCGCTTCTTCTCTTGGAGTGAGGTTGCTTGGGTCATGCGGATAGTAGCCTTGCTCAATGATTCTCCATAAATTTGTTGAGTTGTGATTCAAATGAGACTTAATGGAAAATACCCAGTCAGCAAAATCACCCTTAACAAGCTTAGGAGGAGAACCAACAGGATTAATACGCGGTGTAGGAACCGGCCCTCCATGGACCATGGGAGGTGGAACTGAGGTATACGTTCCAGTCCCATTAACATCGTGAGGAGAAGAAGGTTGCATACCTTTAGCCTCTTCCTTGGAGGAATTGGCCTCCGAATCCGTGTTGACGGGTTTATCCACCAACGCCGGTTCGGGAGAACTTTTAATTCCCTCAATTAATTATTTAAGAATGGTCTTGACTTCGTTCGTCAAGGACGTCCTAAGGTTGTCCATAGCCGCATTCAAGTCGTCCATGGTGATCAAAGTCAAGGCCATGGCCTCGGGTTGTCCATGGGCTCCTCCCTCATCCTCATCCATACTCTTCGGGTGGTGAAACCCTTAATAAAGAGACGTGGCTCTGATACCAATTGAAAGGATCGATATGGTTGACTAGAGGGGGGTGAATAGGAAACTACCAATTTTTAGCAATTCTTAACAAGTTAGGGTTAGCAACATAAAGGTTCTCTAAAATGACAACTAGGTGAGCAACCTATATGATGCAACCAACTATAATCGCTAAGGAAAGTAAGAAATAATCTAGAACAATAACATACACAATGTAAAGGTTAGAGATAACCACAAGTGGAACCAATGAAGACAAGGATGTGTTACCGAAGTTCCTTCCCTTTGACAGGAAGTGCGTCTCCGTTGGAGCGGTGTGGAAGCACAATGGTCTCCAATAAGCCACTAGGGCCACCGTATTCTCCTCACGCCCTCACACAATGCAAGGTGTTGTGATTCCACTATAGGTGCTCTTGAATGCGGCGACCAAACCTTTACAAACAAGGTTCGGGCTAACTCCACACAAAGCTTGGAGGCTCCCAACAAGACCACGGAACTTCACCACAATGGAATGTGGCTCCGACGTGACCTCAACCGTCTAGGGTGCTCAAACACCCAATAGTAACAAGATTTACAAGGGATTAGTGGGGGGAATCAAATTTCTCTTGGTGGAAGTGTAGATCTAGGCCTTCTAGGGAGAGAGATCGGGCACTTATGAGATTAGGGAGCAACAATGGAGTTTTGGAGGGTCAAAGGTAGGGTTTGTGAGGTAGGTGAACCCTTTATATAGTGGGGGAACAAAACGAACCGTTACCCTCACTGTCAGCATGTTCCTGGCGGTACTACCGCTGCCCCTCGTGGTACTACCGCCACGATGGAAGCAGTACTACTGCAAGCCCCAGCGGTACTACGGCCAGGAGCTGGCGGTACTACCGCTAGGCTGACAAAAAACCAAGGTAGTAAAAATACTACTACCGAGACTACCACCGCTGGAAAAGTGTTTGCAAAAAGTCCGACGAAGTACAATCACTCAGAGAGGGAGGTACTACCGTCCCTAGCGGTACTACCGCCAGGAGCTGGCGGTACTACCGCAGCCCTAGCGGTATTACCGCCAGGAGCTGGCGGTTCTACTGCAAGCCCGAGCGGTACTACTGCCAGGAACTGGTGGTACTACGGCTAGACTTTCTGCAAAACTAAGAGAGACTAAGCGGATGCTCCATTGCCGCAAAGAGAAAGTGGTGGAAATAAAAATGTGCGCGTGAGAGAGTTGATTCCACCCAAACCTTTCTGACGTGGACCCCCTCTTAATAGTACGACTTTCCTACTACACACACTAACAACGATATTTGTAGGAAACATCGTGCTCCAACAACACCGAGGGCCGACGAGCCATCTTGTGCTTCGTTATGTATTATCTGAAATGCTCAACGCACACGATTAGTCCGCAGAGGTGCTGCCTTCAATCACCAAAACTACTTAGAACAAAATATGCCCTAACAAACGGTGATATGCAAATTGCTATTTAACCTTCTCCAAGGATCACCTCGGTCAAATCCGATTCAACTAAAGTTGAAGAAACAGACACCCGCCAGTCATCTTTATGCAACAAGTTGCATGTTAGTCGATGAACCCGGTCTCTTGTAAGCGTACGAGTAAAGTTGGTCCGGGCCTCTTTAATCCAACAATGCCACCGTATTAAGAAAATACTAAGGTGGGCAGCAAATTGAACATCAATGCCCACAAACTCTTTTGTGTTCTAACCGAGATATCATCTAAGCATGAACCTAGCTCATGATGCCACTGTTGGGGAAAGTTGCATGGGAAAAAAAATTCCTATGCACATGAAGACCTATCATGGTGATGATCATCTACGGGAGGGAGATCGGATCTACATACCCTTCTAGATCGCTAAGTGGGAAGCGTTAAGAAACGCGGTTGATGTAGTGGAACGTCTTCGCAATCCAAATCACCTTGTCCCACGATCCGTCCCGATCAAGCGCCAAACGGACGACACCTCCGCGTTCAGCACACGTACAACTCGACGATGATCTCCGCCTTCTTGATCCAGTAAGAGGGGGCGGAGAGGTAGATGATTTCTCCGGCAGGGTGATGGCGTGACGGTGATGGTGGTTGTGATAGCCCGAGACCGACGCTCCACAAGATTCCCCTCTTTTCCGTTGCCGCCATGTGATTTATTTAGTAGTCGCATTCATGGTCGCATCATCCGCATTGCATCGACACTCCTTCGCCCCCAGTTTTCAAAAGTGCATCCGTTATTAGTTGCCGGTTCTCTCCGTTTTTCGTCGTTGACCGTTTTGAGCCCGACCACACTCGCACAGTCCCGCGGCATCGTAAGAACCTTGTTTTTAAAAGTGCATATAAAATATTCTCGGATTGAGTCAAAACTAAAGTGCGGTCTTATTTAGATATAGGAAGGCTGCGTGCCAATTTTCGTCGGAATCGGAGTCTGTCTCGTACCCGAACGGTCGAGCGTAGAGGCACAGTCTTCGGTTATTGTCGGACGTTTTACGGTGTTTGTAAATCATGTTGTCAGGTGCCCGTTTTCCCTCTCATCTCCGGCTAGCCTACTCTACACAACCACTTAGCTCGTCCCCGCATTCGAGACCGTCCGATTTAGATCGCGCGGTTGAAACCCGGGCGAAAAAACTGTTGAACCTAGCCCCCATTGTTATAAATAGGCCCTCCCATGCATTTTGGACAACCGAACCCTACCGCCTCGGGATCCGCGCTGCCCCACCTAACCTTAGCCGCCACTCCCAGTGCTCCTCTCTCCTCCAGCCGCCGTCGGGCATGCCGAAGCCCAGATCCGCCTAGGGCCCGGATCGCGCCGCCGCCGTCCAGACCTCCAGATCGGGAGAGAGCTGATCCACGACACTAGCTGCCTCCCGAGCACCGCACCTGCCTGCCTCGCCGCCGCCAGCCACCTTGCCCCGCCGCCTCTCAGGCCCCGAGACCCGTCCCGGCAAACCCCCCATGCCCGAGCCCTGCGGGACCTCCTCCTCGCCTCCCGTCACCTGCTCTAAGCGTCGGACCTCTGCCGTCGCCGGAGCTCCGCTCTCTGGCTGCAATCGCGAGGCCCAACCATAGATCCCGCGCCGGAGCTGCCAACCGCCCCTCGCCGCCGTCCTGTTACGCCTTGCCATAGTCGTCGCCGCTCGCCGCTGGTGCGCGTGCCCCGAGCTCCATCGCAGCCGCCCCGGTTCCTGATCTCGATCACCAAATCCCGCGGCTGCGTGTTGACTAGCTTGCGTGGGCTGCCAGACACGTCGCCAGCTGGGCCACCTCGCCCCAGCGCCGGCCCAACGCGCCTCCCTCTCGCAGGCCCATCTCCAGCACGCGAGCCGGCCTGCCTCGCCTCCAGCCTCCCCACGCCATGGGCCGAGGGCCACCAAGGTGAGCACATCTGAGCTGCTATCCCTCGCCCCAGGCGTAGAATAGCTAAGATGCGCCCACCAGTTTTGGCCCGATTAGTTTTCGGTTTTTCCTGCGATTTAATAATTTCAGGAAGATATAGATTTTTCAAACGTCCGTAGATATTAAACCATGCATCGGATCGCGACGATTTAAACATGTAACTTGTGTAGTTTTTCGCGTAGAATACTATTTTGGAACTTGCATGCATGTTTGGAGTGGTTTGACCGGCCATTTGCCTAGATTTGTGTGTTGTTCTAATAGGTTAATTGTTGCGTACATTTTTTGTGCGCATCCGGATTTCTTAAATCCCATAGATAAAATCTTCACGTTGTTCGGGATCCGTTGCCATGTATTTTAGAGTAGTTGCTTGCATTTTTGCATGTAGTAGCCGACAATAGTTTTTCCATATCGTTTATGCCTATTATCGCATTTAATTGTGGCGCTAGTTTTATTTTTTGAACCCCACATATTTTATATGTTTTAGGGGTAGAAAAATCCATAGAATTTAACTGTGCATTTATTTTTTCCTTTCGAGTAAGTTTGTGTCCATGACATTTTGCCATGTTGCCCTTTTGTTTATTTTGTGTGAATTATTCCGTGTGTGATATGAACTAGATGTGAACTAGAGATATGCCCTTGGATATGTAGGCTAGCCTCTGGTATTTTTGGTTGCTATAGACATCCAAGTTTAGGTGTTGTTTGCTTGTCGCCAACATGCTAGAAAATAGTGTTGATTTGGAGATGTTGAAATATTTCTAAGTCTGAGATCTGTTATATTTTATTGTTGTCTTGCCTTGAGTTTTGCTAGTGATCTACAGCTCCTTTGGGGTTCGTGCAATGGAGTTATTTGTAGTACATAAGATTCTCTAGTATGTTGTTAATTTTCATGTCATTCGGTGCCATGTAACATATAGTTTTGCTGCTGTAAATATGCCTTCAGATCGAAAAATGTGCTGCCAAAACTGTTATTTTCTCTAAGTGTGAAACTATGTGCGAGATGCCATTTTGTGAGTTCTTTTCCTAGTGTTGCATTCTTCCATGCTAGATGTTATTAGTAGGATGTTATAATGCTTCTTGACTACTACTGTCTCATGTCTTGTTTGAGCATTTTGGAATTATGTAGCTTGTTATTTTGGGATGTAGAAAATGCCATGTTGCTGTTTTGGACGGATTGTAGCTATTTCTTGTTTAGCTTGTATTTGTTGAACCGTTGCTCCGTTTTGATCGTGTCCTATATGAAACTTTCTTAGAATCTCGTGTAGTTCCATATTATGTTAGTGCCTTCTTGGTTTGAAATGTTTGTGGCTGTTATTCGCATACATATTGCATTCACGACATCATATCTTGCGGTGATTATATCTTTTGAACCGTACTCCGTTTGCAATGATCTCTATGTGTAAATTGATTGGAACGATGCGTATAATCACATAACCTATTTATTTTTCTATTTAACAAATATTAAAACATGTTAGTTCAGATCTGGACAGAATTATAAATTAACGTATGAGGTCAGTTCGGAGATGCTATAAGTCGTTTCTGACCTCATTTAAAATACCTAGATAGGTAGATTAATTACGCTTCACCTCTTTCCATGTTTAACCATATTTAATATTGTCGTGTACCTAATCGGGATAGAACTAAATAATCCGTATGTGGAGTTTCCTCAATATGCAGCTCGTTGCATATTGAACTTCACTTAATATGTAGTGTTTGATTGGAGTGAATTGCCATGTCATGCCTTGCATTAGACCGATCATGCATCATACGTGTTGAGCATTATGTCGTTTATGTGCCGTGGTGAATATCGTGTGTTGATTCTTGTTTCTGGTTTCTTTCGTCTCGATAGAGTTCCGCAAGCATGTCGGGAAGTGAGGATCCGTTCGACTACATCGGTTCATCTGCTTCACGGAGTCGTTCTTCTTCCAAGCAGGCTCTCAGGCAAGATGACCATTTCCCTAGATACCATTACTATCATTGCCATGCTAGTTGTTTCGTTTCTATCGTTATGTCTCGCCGCCTACCACCTATTAAATATCAGCCTCCCAACATTGTCATGAAAACCTTCAACCTGATCACAACCTAGCAAACCACTGATTGGCTATGTTACATCTTGCTTAACCATGTGTTAGCGTTGCTAGTTGTAGGTGCAGTTGCTTCCTTGTGATAACATGGGTTTCCTTGTTATATCTGCATATTACTGTAATTTAATTTAATGCACCTATATACTTGGTAAAAGGTGGAAGGCTCGGCTTTCTAGCCAGGTGTTTTGTTCCACCTTTGCCGCCTTAGTTTCGGCTACCGGTGTTATATTCCATAAATGAGCGCTCCTAACACGATCGGGGTTGTTATGGGGACCCCCTTGATAATTCGTTTTAGATTAAGACTGGTGTGGCAAGGCCCAACTTTGGTACTATTTGTCTAATAACTACTGAACCGCATAGGGAGTAATTAACCCGCTGAAACTTAATCAACCCCTGGGCCAGTGCTCCTCACGAGTGTTGGTCCAAAACAGAGCCACTTTCGGGGCCACCCGGGGCAACTTGGGGGATGTCTATCCGGCCACCGTACATAGTGCTCATCCGTCGTGTCCTAAGAACGAGATACGCGGCTCCTATCGGGATCATCGACACATCGGGAGGCCTTGCTGGATTAGTTTTACCTTTTATGAAATATCTTGCGCATCAGGATTCCGGTGATGCTTTGGGATTTCTGAGAGTTGAGGTTTTCCACTAAGGAATCCGACGAAGTCACGAGTTTCATGATCGAGGCGTTCTATGCGGCTTGTGGTAATTTATGATGGACTAGTTGGAGCACCCCTGCAGGGTTAAATATTTTGAAAGCCGTGCCCGTGGTTATGTGGCAACGTGGAAACTTTGTTTAACATCCGGTTCTAGATAACTTCAAGTTAACTTAGTTAAAACTTGCCAACTGCGTGTGTAACGTGACTGTCTCTTTCGTGAGCTCCTTCTCCGATCGAGGACACGATGGGGTTATGACTGATGTAAGTAGGTGTTCAGGGTCATTCACTTGATCATCAGTAGTTCACGTCCGTTATGCGTAGATCTTCCCCCTCTTCACTCGTGTACTCGTAAGTTAGCCACCTCAAATAAATACTTAGTCGCTTGCTGCATCCTCACCACTTAACCATACCTCACCCATTAAGCTTTGCTAGTCTTGATACCTTTGGAAATGAGATTGTTGAGTCCCTGTGGCTCACAGATTACTACAACACCAGTTGCAGGTACAGGTAAAGAGTTACTCGACGTGAGCGCGATGATTGTTCTATTTGGAGTTTCTTCTTCTTCTTCTTCATCGGTCTAGGATGGGTTCCAGGCCGGCACCCTCGGATAGCAAGGATGGACGTCGTTATTTTTTATAGTTTGTTTTCGTCCATAGTCGGACCCTAATCTTCTTCATGATGATTATGTATTGTACTGATGTGACTCTGATGTACCTTATGGCGAGTGTAAGCCAATTCCATATACTCATCTTTTCAGTACATGTAGTTGTAACGATATCCATTCTGGCAAAACGACAAGATGCGCTTCTATCCCTGTCGAGGCCCTCGTGCCAAAAATAAGGATAGGATTGCATCTTGGGCGTTACAAGTTGGTATCAGAGCAGTACCGACCTAGGAGCCCTCTTGATTGATCGAACATGGCCGAGTCTAGTCTAGTGAAAAACTATTTTGAGTCTTAGTTATATCGGAGAGTACGTTTCTTTTTCTCCTCGTCTATGCTCTGGTGAGGTTCACGACTTAGGAAATTTCAGTTCTACTCCTCTTCTCACTAAAAAATTTTAGGATCACGCGGATATTTTTGGAATCTATATGATGTCGATGTGACGGAGTTCTGTCTTGGTGCCTCCTGTCTGACTTGATTTCTTCCGGGGAGTTGAGCTCCAGTGGATTCTCGAGCACATTGTTATCATTCAGATTTCTTAGTATCTCAGAACGAAGGTTGTTCGAAATTGCTTCAATACTAGTAGTGGCGAGAGGAGTCCGGCTTTCCCAGTACTGGTGCAGATAGGTCCAGATGTATCGCCATACTTAGTATCGTTGTGATTACGAGGGTCTGAGATAGATGAGTATCCGAGATCTCTGGTTATGTGTTGATGGATGTGACACACTGGACGGGTTAGTATAGGAGTTAAGTGATATATTACTCCTTGTATCCGTGGACCAGATTGCATGACTAGAAATTTTCGGGAGTTCTTAGGTAGGAATTCAAGTAGTTACTTATAGGACAGTCTTCTAACAAATGCATGATGTGAGGTTGGGGTTCGACATCTAGTGGATTCGTTTGTTCACGGTCGTCTTACAGCGGTTCTCGTTGTGTCTTAAAGAGTCCTTGTAGCTTGCTACGACTCGGGGACGCTTTGTATGTCGTGTGCACTATCTTGTACATGATGGCTACTGTAGGATCGAGCCCGTGTGAATCTATCCACGAAAATATAGAGCAGAATCTCTCTCATGAATTTGTTCTGGCTTGTTTCGTAAGCCTCATCATTTGTTTTGTTGGAGTATGGAAATTTAAGTTGCTTCGATGTCAAGTGGTGAGTTCATATCTTCCAAGAAGTGTTCTCATATTCACATGAGAGTGCATATTTTGTTGCTCAATCAAGTTGTCTTATCAATTCTTTTTCAACCGGAGTCGTTATGTCAATTCTTTTCATCCGGTGTGCTTCTCTTCAACTGAATTCAATCCTCTTCATTTTTTACAAGATCAATATCTCATTTCTTTTCGGAGTTCATCTCATCTGTTCCAAGTTGTCTTTGTTTTTCCCTGCCCTCCTGCACTTTTCTTCAGTGATTGGATTTCATCCAAATGCCTTTGAATTCATTGTTGCTTCCGCTATTTCTTCTTCTGTTTTTTTCCGATGATTCATTGTGAAGATTCTCAGCAGCTTCATGTTCATCTTTATTCATTCTTGTTATCTTTTCCGGTGAATTCAGTTCAGTTATCCGTGTTCATCATATCCTTTTCATCCTTTAATTCTTTCCCATGTTGGAAATTCTTATTCAAGCCTCTTGTTATTCATCCATCTCTGTTCTAGCCGGATTGTTGAAGATGTCTCAGAGGTTCTTGTTGTCAATCCTTTCAATTATTTCGAGGGTCTCACCTCATCTAGTTTTCATTTGTACCAGTGCAATATATCTCTTTCTGAGCAATATTTTCAACGGTGTTTCTTTTTAGTGGGCCCATAACCCACAGGTTTTTCCCAGGATCTTATCTGGCTCTTGTAATCTTTTGCGGAGATCTCTAATTCTTTTCAACTATGACGTAATTATGAATTTCATCAGTCATATTCCTTCTTCAAGATCAATTTGAATTAATTCTCATATTTGGCTCAACCTTTCATTCTTCATTATTCCGGAGTGTCTCAGTTATTCTTGGTGGTATTCTCCTCATCATTTTTAGCTTGGAAGACCGAAGGAGTGTTTGTCTCAAATCTTGGTCCATTTTCGTGAAGATTCATCATTTCATCTTTGTGTTATCATCTTGAATTGTTTCCAATCATGATAATCCCTTTCTTGCTATCCGGTGCATTTCAGAATTGTTTTCATTCTTGATCCTCCGAAGGCCATCATTTCAGAAGATTTCTTAGTTCTCATCTTTCAGCTTTCATTCTCAAATTCTTCTCAATTGTTGTCTCTTCGTTCGTCTCTCTATTATTCCGGTGCCTTGTTCAGTTTTTTATTTTCCGGCTCAAGATCGCTTTGTTCTCAAGGTGTTCTTCAAGATTCTTGTGGTGGTAGTTCTCATTTTCTACTTCGTTCTTTTCTTGCCAAGATCTAGTTTCTATTCTTTGTAATGGAGGCTTTGTGATATTGCTCTCTTCAATCTATCATTTTGTCTTTTCAAGACCATATTGTTCCCTTGTTCAATTTAGTTAGTTTGTTGTGAATCTTCTCAAGATCTTTCCATTGTATCGAATTTTGTCCCCTTTTCCGACCGAAATGCTGCCGAAATTTTGTGTGAATTCTTGCTTGTTTCTCATAACATTCTCATCTCTTTGCAACCTCCAAGAGTCATTGGTTTCACTCATTTGTCAAGAAGCAACAAAGTTTACCTATTGATCTTGCTCTTTCTCTTCCCCTTTCATTCTTGGATCTCGGATCGAGATCCTCTTGTAGTGTAGGAGAGTTGTGTCAGCCCGAGACCGACGCTCCAGAAGATTCCCCTCTTTTCCGTTGCCGCCATATGATTTATTTGGTAGTCGCATTTATCGTCGCATCATCCGCATTGCATCAGCACTCCGTTGCCGCCAGTTTTCAAAACGACATCCGTTATTAGTTGCTAGTTCTCTCCATTTTTCGCCGTTGACCGTTTTGAGCCCAACGACACTCGCACGCGCCTGCGGCATCGTAAAAACCTTGTTTTAAAAAGTGCATATAAAATATTCTCGGATTGTGGCAAAACTTGACGTGCGGTCTTATTTAGATATAGGAAGGCCGCCTGCCAATTTTCGTCGCAATCGAAGTCCGTCTGGTACCCGAACGGTCGACCGTAGACGCACCATCTTCGGTTATTGTTGGATGTTTTATGGTGTTTGTAAATCACGTTGCCGGGTGCCCGTTTTCCCTCTGATCTCCGACTAGCCTACAACACACCAACACTTAGCCCGTCCCCGCGTTCGAGATCGTCCGATTTATAACGCGCGGTTGAAACCGGGGCGAAAAAACTGTTGAACCTAGCTCCCCATTGTTATAAATAGGCCCTCCCATGCATTTTGGACAACCAAACCCTAGCGCCTCGGGATCCACGCCGCCCCACCTAACCCTAGCCGCCACTCCCAGCGGTCCTCTCTCCTCCAGCCGCCGCCGGGTCCGCCGAAGCCCAGATCCGGCCCTCCCGGGACCCGGATCGCGTCACCGCTGTCTATAGCTCCAGATCGGGAGAGAGCCGATCCAGAGCACCAGCTGACTCCCGAGCACCGCGCCTGCCTGCCTCGCCACCGCCAGCCACCTTGCCCCGCCACCTCTCCGGCCCCGAGCCCCGTCCCGACAAACCCCCCATGTCCGAGCCACGCGGGACCTGCCTCCTCGCCTCTCGTCGTCTGCCTTCAGCGCCGGAGCTCTGCCGTCGTCGGAGCTCTGCTCTGTGGCCGCAATCGCAAGGCCCCACCACAGACCCCGCGCCGGAGCTGCCAACCGCCCCTCGCAGCCGTCTTGTTACGCCTCGTTGGAGTCAACGCCGCTCGCCGCCGGTGCACGTGCCCCGAGTTCCGTCGCAGCCGCCCCGGTTCCTAATCTGGAACGCCAGATCCCGCGACTGCGCGTTGACCAACTCGCGTGGACCGCCAGCCCCCTCGCCGGCTCGGCCACCTCGCCCCAGCGCCGGCCCAACGCGCCTCCCTCTCGCGGGCCCTTCTCCAGCACGCGAGCCGGCCTGCCTCGCCTCCAGCCTCCCCACGCCATGGGCCGAGGCCCACTAAGGTGAGCACCTCCGAGCCGCTATCCCTCGCCCTAGGCATAAAATAGCTAAGATGCGCCCACCAGTTTTGGCCCGATTAGATTTAGGTTCTTCCTACGATTTAATAATTTCAGGAAGATATAGATTTTTCAAACGTCCGTAGATATCAAACCATGCATCGGATCGCGACGATTTAGACATGTAACTTGTGTAGTTTTTCGTGTAGAATACTATTTTTGCAACTTGCATGCATGTTTGGACTGCTTTCACCCGCCGTTTTCCTAGATTTGCGTGCTGTTCTAATAGCTTAATTGTTGCGTAGATTTTTTGTGCACATCCGGACTCCGTAGATTTTCCTAGATTTGCTTAAATCACATTGTTCGGGACCCTTTGCCATGTACTTTAGAGTAGTTGCTTGCATTTTTTGCATGTAGTAGCCGACAATAGCTTTGCCATATTTGTTTAGGCCTATTCTTGCATTTAATTATGGCGCTAGTTTTATTTTTCGAACCCCACATATTATATATTTTTCGGGGTAGAAAAATCCATAGAATTGAACTATGCATTTATTTTTACATTTTGAGTAAGTTTGCATACATGATATTTTGCCATGTTGCCCTTTTGTTTATTTTGTGTGAATTATTCCGTGCGTGATATGAACTAGATGTGAACTAGAGATATGCCCTTGGATATGTAGGCTAGCCTCTGGTATTTTTGGTTGCTATAGAAATCCATGTTTAGGTGTTGTTTGCTTGTCGCCAACATGCTAGAAAATAGTGCTGATTTGGAGATGTTGAAATATTTCTAAGTCTGAGATCTATTATATTTTATTGCTCTCTTGCCTTGAGTTTTGCTAGTGATTTACAGCTCCTTTGGGGTTTGTGCAATGGAGTTATTTGTAGTACATAAGATTCTATAGTATGTTGTAAATTTTCATGTCATTCGGTGCCCTGTAGCATATAGTTTTGCTGCTATAAATATGCCTTCAGATCGAAAACTGCGCTGTCAAAACTGTTATTTTCTCTAAGTCTGAAATTGTGTGCGAGATGCCATTTTCTGAGTTCTTTTCCTAGTGTTTCATACTTCCATGCTAGATGTTATTAGCAGGATGTTATAGTGCTTCTTGACTACTGATGTATCATGTCTTGTTTGAGCGTTTTAGAATTATGTAGCTTGTTGTTTTGGGGTGTAGAAAATTCATGTTGCTGTTTTGGGCAGATTGTAGCTATTTCTTGTTTAGCTTGTATTTGTTGAACCGTTGTTCCGTTTTGATCGTGTCCTATATGGAACTTGCTTAGAATCTCGTGTAATTTCATATTATGTTGTTGCCTTCTTGGTTTTGAATGTTTGTGGCTGTTATTCGCATACATATTGCATTCATGACATCATATCTTGCGGTGATCATTACTTTTGAACCGTAGCTCCGTTTGCAATGATCTCTATGTGTAAATTGATTGGAACGATGCGCAGAATCACGTGAACCTACTTATTTTGCTGTTTAACAAATATTAAAACGTGTTAGTTCAGATCTGGACAGAATTATAAATTAACGTATGAGGTCAGTTCGGAGATGCTATAAGTCGTTTCCGACCTCATTTAAAATGCCTACATAGCTAAATTAATTATGCTTCACCTCTTGCCATGTTTAACCACATTTAATATTGTCGTGTACCTAATCGTGATAGAACTAAATTATCCGTATGTGGAGTTTCGTCAATATGCAACTCGTTGCATATTGAACTTCACTTAATGTGTAGTGTTTGATTGGAGTGAATTGCCATGTCATGCCTTGCATTAGACCGATCATGCATCATATGTGTTGAGCATTATGTCGTGCATGTGTCGTGGCGAATATCGTGTGTTGATTGTTGTTTCCGGTTTCTTTTGTCTCGATAGAGTTCCGCAAGCGTGTCAGAATGTGAGGATCCGTTCGACTACATCGGTTCATCTGCTTCATGGAGTCGTTCTTCTTCCAAACAGGATCTCAGGCAAGATGATCATTTCCCTAGATACCATTACTATCATTGCCATGCTAGTTGTTTTATTTCTATCGTTATGTCTCGCCGCCTACCACCTGTTAAATATCAGCCTCCCAACATTGCCATGAAAACCTTCAACCTAATCACAACCTAGCAAACCACTGATTGGCTATGTTACCGCTTGCTTAACTATGTGTTAGCGTTGCTAGTTGTAGGTGCAGTTGCTTCCAAGTGATAACATGGGTTTCCTTGTTATATCACTATATTACTGCTATTTAATTTAATGCACCTATATACTTGGTAAAAGGTGGAAGGCTCGGCTTTCTAGCCAGGTGTTTTGTTCCACATTTGTCGCCTTAGTTTTGACTACCAGTGTTATATTCCATAAATGAGCTCTCCTAACACGATCGGGGTTGTTATGGGGACCCCCTTGATAATTCGTTTTAGATTAAGACTAGTCTGGCAAGGCCCAACTTTGGTCCTATTTGCCTAATAAACAATGAACCGCATATGGAGTAATTAACCCAAGGAAACTTAATCAACCCCTGGGCTAGTGCTCCTCATGAGTGTTGGTCCAAAATAGAGCCTTTTGCGGGGCCACCTGGGGCAACTCAAGGGATGTCTATCCGGCCACCGTACGTAGTGCTCACCCGTCGTGTCCTGAGAACCAGATATGCGGGTCCTATCAGGATCGTCGACACGTCGGGCGACCTTGCTGGATTAGTTATACCTTTTACGAAATATCTTGTGCATCGGGATTCCGGTGATGCTTTGAGATTTCTTAGAGTTGAGGTTTTCCACTAAGGAAGCCGACGAAGTCACGAGTTTCATGTTCGAGGCTTTCTATGCGGCTTGTGGTAAGTTATGATGGACTAGTTGGAGCACCCCTGCAGGGTTAAATCTTTCGGAAAGTCGTGCCCGCGGTTATGTTGCAACGTGGAAACCTTTTTTAACATCCAATTGTAGATAACTTAAAGTTAACTTAATTAAAAGTTGCCAACTGTGTGCGTAACCGTGACTGTCTCTTTCATGAGCTGCTTCTCCGATCGAGGACACGGTGGGGTTATGACTAACGTAAGTAGGTGTTCAGGGTCATTCATTTGATCATCAGTAGTTCATGTCCGTTATGCGTAGATCTTCCCCCTCTTTATTCGTGTACTCGTAAGTTAGCCACCTCAAATAAATGCTTAGTCGCTTGCTGCAGCCTCACCACTTAACCATATCTCACCCATTAAGCTTTGCTAGTCTTAATACCTTTGGAAATGAGATTGTTGAGTCCCTATGGCTCACAGATTACAACAACATCATTTGCAGGTAATAGTAAAGAGTTACTCGACGTGAGCGCGATGATTGTTCTATTTGGAGTTTCTTCTTCTTCATCGATCTAGGATGAGTTCCAGGCCGGCAGCCTCATATAGCAAGGATGGACGTCGTTCTTTTTTATTGTTTGTTTTTGTCCGTAGTTGGATCCTGCTCTTCTTTATGATGACTATGTATTGTACTGATGTGACTCTGATGTAGCTTGTGGCGAGTGTAAGCCAATTCCATATACTCATCTTTTCAGTACATGTACTTGTAACGATATCCAATCTTGCGAAATAACGAGATGCTCTTCTATCCCTGTCGAGGCCCTCGTGCCAAAAATACGGATAGGATAACATCATGGGTGTTATAGTGGTGGAGCTAGTTGAGGAGGGCTTCACCTAAGCATCGTTGAAACTAGACTAGAGGACAAACAGATCTAGAGGGAGGGCAACACGTGGTTGATTGTTGTGTCAAAAAACCCTCAAAAACCTCTAGTATATATAGGAGGAGGGGAGAGGAGGCAGCCTTGGCCCTACTCCAAGGAGAAGGTGACGGCCGAACCAAAGGAAGAGTTCACCTTCCCTTGTGGGAAGGTGGACTACTTTGGGAGGACTCCTCCTTCCCTTCCTTTTAAAAGTCATTTACCTTTTATCTCTTCTCCTAGCCGCATGGGGCTTTGAGGTAGGCTTTGGCCAGCCCACCAGGGGTTTGTCCACCTCTTCTCAGTGCCCACGAGGTTTTTGGGTCGTCACACCCCTCCCGTTGGCCCCCGGCACCCTCCCCGCACTCCCGGTACACTACCGATGAGCCCGAAACTTTTTTGGTGACCAAAACAGGACTTCCTATATATCAATCTTTACCTCCGCACCATTATGGAGATCCTCGTGATGTCCAAAATCTCATCCGGGACTCCGAACAACCTTCGATCACCAACACCTATAACTCAACTATACTGAAACGTCACCAAACCTTAAGTGTGCAGACCCTACGGGTTCGAGAACTATGTAGACATGACCGAGACACTCTATGGTCAATATCCAATAGAGGGACCTGGACGTCCATATTGGATCCTACATATTCCATGAAGATCTTATCGGTTGAACCTCTATGTCAAGGATTCACACAATCATGTATGTCATTCCCTTTGTCCTTCGGTATGTTACTTGCCCGAGATTCGATCGTTGGTATCGCCATACCTATTTCAATCTCATTACCGGCAAGTCTCTTTACTCGTTCCGTAATACAAGATCACATGGCTAACTCTTTAGTCACATTGCTTGCAAGTCTTGTTTGTGATGTTGTATTACCGAGTGGGCCCCGAGATACCTCTCCGTCACACGGAGTGACAAATCCCAGTCTTGATCCATGCTAACTCAATGGATACCTTCAGCAACACCCGTAGGGCACCTTTATAGTCACCCAATGATATTGCGACGTTTGATACACACAAGGCATTCCTCTGATGTCAGTGAGTTACATGATCTCATGGTCATAGGAATGTATACTTGACATGCAGAAAACAGTAGCAATAAACAGACACGATCTTATGCTACGTTTATAGTTTGGGTTTTGTCCATCACATCATTCTTCTAATGATGTGATTCCGTTATCAAGTGACAACACTTGTCTATGGCTAGGAAACCTTGACCATCTTTGATCAACGAGCTATTCAACTAGAGGCTCACTAGGGATAGTGTGTTGTCTATGTATCCACACATGTATTTGAGTTTCCAATCAAAAGAATTCTAGCATGGATAATAAACAATTGTCAAGAACAAGGAAATATAATAATAACCACTTTATTATTGACTCTAGGGTATATTTCCAACAACTTTCCCACTCGTAGCGATGCTAAAAGTCTGTTGGAATTATGTTAGCAGTTGCTGCATTATTTATGGAATCTTGTATATAGGATGACAAAACATTGTTTCCTCGACGGTTTCCTTGAGGAAAGGTTGTATGTAATACAACCACAAGGTTTTATCGATCCTAAGGATGCTAACAAGTATGCAAGCTCCAGCGATCCTTCTATGGACTCGAGCAAGCATCTTGGAGTTGGAATAAGTACTTTGATGAGTGATTAAAGCTTTTGGTTTTATACAAAGTTTATGAGAAACTTGTATTTCCAAGAAAGTGAGTGGGAGCACTATAGAATTTCTGATGAGTATATGTGGTTGACATATTGTTGATCGGAAATGATCTATAATTTCTGGAAAGCATATAGGATTGTTTGAAAAGTGTTTTTCAAAGTAAAACCTAGATTAAGCTACTTGAACATTGAGCATCAAGATATATAGAGATAGATCAAGACGCTTGACAAAACTTTCAATGAAATGCATGCCTTGACATGTTTTTGAAGGAGTTCAACATAGATCGGCAAAGAAGGGGTTCTTGGTTGTGTTGTAAGGTGTGAATATTGAGTAAGACTCAAAACCCGACCACGACAGAAGAAAGAGAAAGGACAAAGGTCGTCCCCTATGCCTTAGCCGTAGGCTCTAAAGTATGTCATGCTGTGTACCGCACGTGAAGAGTGCCTTGCGATGAGTCAGTCAAGGGGTACAAGAGTGATTCATGAATGGACCAATGGACATCGGTCAAAGTTATCCTTAGTAACTAGTGTACTAAAGAATTTTTCTCGATTATGGAGGTGATAAAAGAGTTCGTCGTAAGGGGTTACGTCGATGCAAGCTTTGACACTAATCCGGATGACTCTGAGTAGTACACCGGATTCGTATAGTGGAGCAGTCCTTTGGAATAGTTCCAAATGGTGCGTGGTAGCCGCATCTATAGGATGACATAAGGATTTGTAAAGCACACACGGATCTAAAAGCTTCAGATGTGTTGACTAAAAACCTCTCTCACAAACAAAACATGATCGAACCCCGAAACTATATGGGTGTTAGATTCATTACAATCACATAGTGATGTGAACTAGTTTATTGACTCTAGTGCAAGTGGGAGACTATTGGAAATATGCCCTAGAGGCAATAATAAATTGGTTATTATTATATTTCCTTGTTCATGATAATCGATTATTGTCCATGCTAGAATTGTATTGATTGGAAACTCAAATACATGTGTGGATACATAGACAACACACTGTCCCTAGTGAGCCTCTAGTTGACTAGCTCGTTGATCAAAGATGGTCAAGGTTTCTTGGCCATAGACAAGTGTTGTCACTTGATAATGATATCACATCATTAGGAGAATGATGTGATGGAAAAGACCCAAACTATAAACGTAGCATAAGATCGTGTGAGTTTATTGCTACTGTTTTCTGCATGTCAAGTATACATTCCTATGACCATGAGATCATGCAACTCACTCACACCAGAGGAATACCTTGAATGTATCAAATGTCGCAACATTACTGGGTGACTATAAAGGTGCTCTATAGGTATCTCCGAAGGTATCTGTTGAGTTAGCATGGATCAAGACTAGGATTTGTCACTTCATGTGACAGTGAGGTATCTCGAGGCCCACTCGATAATACAGCATCACAAACAAGACTTGTAAGCAATGTGACTAAAGAGTTAGCCACATGATCTTGTATTACGGAACGAGTAAAGAGACTTGCCGGTAAATATATTGAAATACGTATGGCGATACCGACGATCAAATCTTGGGCAAGTAACATACCGAAGGACAAAGGGAATGACATACAGGATTGTGTGAATCATGGACATAGAAGTTCAACCGATAAGATCTTCATAGAATATGTACGATCCAGTATGGACGTCCAGGTACCGCTATTGGATATTGACCGGAGAGTGTCTCGATCATGTCTACATAGTTCTCAAACCCGCAGGGTGTGCACACTTAAGGTTCGGTGACGTTTCGGTATAGTTGAGTTATAGGTGTTGCTGACCAAAGGCTGCTCGGAGTCCCAGATGAGATCCTGGACGTGACGAGGAGCTCCGGAATGGTCTGGAAGTAAATATTGATATATAGGAAGTCATGTTTTGGTCACTGGAAAAGTTTGGGGCTCATCGGCAGTGTACCGGGAGTGCCGGGAGGGTGCCGGGGGACCACCGGGAGGGGTGTAACGACCCAAGAGCCTTGTGGACTGTGAGAAGAGGTGGACCAGCCCCTGGTGGGCTGGACAAAGCCTCTCTCAAAGGCCCATGCGGCTAGGAGAAGACATAAACGGTAAAGGACTTTTAAAAGGAAGGGAAGGAGGAGTCATCCCAAAGTAGTAAACCTTCCCACAAGGGAAGGTGTTGTGGGAAGGTGGACTCTTCCTCTGGTTCGGCCGACCCCTTCTCCTTAGAGTATGGGACAAAGTTGCCTCCTCTCCTCTCCTCCTATATATACTAGAGGTTTTCGAGGGTTTTTTGACACAAAAATCAGCCACGTGCTGCCCTTTCTCTAGATCTGTTTCTCCTCTAGTCTAGTTTCAGCGGTGCTTAGGTGAAGCCCTGCTGGACTAGCTCCACCATCATCGTCGTCACGCTGTTGCAGTGCCGGAGAACTCATCTACCTCTCCGCCCCTCTTACTGGATCAAGAAGGCGGAGATCATCGTCGAGCTGTACGTGTGCTGAACGCGGAGGTGTCATTCGTTCGGCGCTAGATCGGGATGGATCGTGGGACGGCGGCGATTTGGATCGCGAAGACGTTCCACTACATCAACCGCGATTTGGATAGGATCGTATGGGCTCTATACTACAGTGGCCATCATGTACAAGGCAGTGCACATGACATACAAAGCGTTCCCGAGTCGTAGCAAGCTACAAGGACTCTTTAACACACAACAAGAACTACTATAAGACGACCGTGAACAAACGAATCGAACCCCAACCTCACATCATGCATGTGTTGGAAGATTGTCCTATAAGTAACTACTTGAATTCCCACTGAAGAACTCCCAAAATTTTCTGCTCATGCAATCGGGTTCATGGATACAAGGAGAAAATCCATCACTCAACTCCTAGCATCTACCCGTCCCGCGTATGACATCCGTCAACACATAACCAGAATCTCGGAACCTCACTTATCTCAGACCCTCGTAATCACAACGATACTAAGTATGGCGATACATTTGGACGTATCTGCACCAGTACTGGGGAAGCCAGACTCCTCTCGCCACTACTAGTATTGAAGCAATTTCGAACATCACCCGTCCTGAGATACTAAGAAATCTGAATGATAACGATGTGCTCAAGAATCCCCTCGAGCTCAACTCCCCGGAATAAAATCAACACAGCAGGAGGCACCAACTCAGAACTTTGTCACATCGACATCATATAGATTCCGAAAATGTCCGCGTGATCCTACAATTATTTGAGAGAGAAGAGGAGTAGAATTAAAATTTCCTAAGTCGTGAACCTCACTAGAGCATAGAAGAGGAGAAAAAAGAATCCTACTCTCTGATATATAACTAGACTCAAAGTAGTTTTTCACTAGACTCGAGTCGGCCCAGTTCAATCAATCAAGGGGGCTCCTAGGTCGGTACTGCTCTGATACCAACTTGTAACGCCCAAGATGCGATCCTATCCTTATTTTGGCGCGAGGGCCTCGACAGCGATAGAAACGCATCTTGTGATTTCGCAAGAATGGATATCGTTACAACTACATGTACTGAAAAGATGAGTATAAGGAGTTGTCTTACACTCGCCACAAGCTATATCAAGTTCACATCAATATAACAATATATAATCATCACAAAGAAGAGCAGGGTCCGGGTACGTACGAAAACAAACGATAAAAGAACGACGTCCATCCTTGCTATCCCAGGCTACATGCCTGGAACCCATCCTAGATCGATGATGAAGAAGAAGAAGAAACTCCAAATAGCACAATCAGCGCACTCACGTCAAAATAACTCTTTACATGTACCTGCAACTGGTGTTGTAGTAATCTATGAGCCACAGGGACTCATTAATCTCATTTCCAAAGGTATCAAGACTAGCAAAGCTTAATGGGTGAGGTATGGTTAAGTGGTGAGGCTGCAGCAAGCGACTAAACATTTATATGAGGTGGCTAACTTAAGAGTACAAGAATAAAAGGGCGACGATCTACGCAAAACGGACGTGAACTAATAATGATCAAATGAATGATTCTAAACACCTATTTACGTCAAACATAACTCCACCGTGTCCTCAATCGGAGAAGGAGCTCACAAAAGAGACAATCACGGTTACGCACTGAGTTGGCATATTTTTATTAAGCTTACTTCAAGTTATCTCAAACCGGATGTTAAACAAAGTTTCCACATTGCCACATAACCGCGGGCATGACTTTTCAAAAGATTTAACCCTACACGGGTGCTCCAACTAGTCCATCAAAAACTGCCACACGCTGCAACGGAATAACCTCGATCAGGGAAAACCCGTGATCTCCTCGGGTTCCTATTGGAAAATCTCAACCTCGAGATAGCCCAAAGTATACTCAGAATCCCTCGCACAACACGCTCGAGAAAGGTAAAACAAGTCCAGCAAGGCTGCCCGGCGTGTCGACGATTCCGATAGGAGCCGCGTATCTCGTTCTCAGGACACGACAGATGAGCACTACGTACGGTGGCCGAATAGACATCCCCCGAGTTACCCCGGGTGGCCCCGCAAGTGGCTCTATTTGGGACCAACACCAGCACCACTGCCCCCCTGTATTATGTTGAATTATTCCTTGGGTTCATGACACCCTATGTTTTCAGTATTAATAGAATTATTATGTTGGGCGAATATAGTACCAATGTTGGGCCTTACCAGACGAGCTTTATCCCAAAACGAAAGTCAAGGGGGTCCCCATAACAATCCCAAGCATGTTAGGAGCGCTCATTTATGGAACATAACACCGGTAGCCAAAACTAAGACGAAAAAGGTGGAACAAAACACCAGGCTAGAAGGCCAAGCCTTCCACCTTTTACCAAGTATATAGGTGCATTAAATTAATTAGCAATAATATGGTGACATAACAAGGAACCCATGTTAGCACATGGAAGCAACTGCACCTGCAACTAGCAACGCTATCAAAAGGTTAAGCAAGCGGTAACATAGCCAATCAGTGGTTTGCTAGGTTGTATAAAGGTGGAAGGTTTTCATGGCAATGTTGAGAGGCTGACATTTAACAGGTGGTAGGCAGCGAGACATAGCGATAGAAACCAAGCAACTAGCATGGCAATGATAGTAATGGTATCTAGGGAAATGATCATCTTGCCTAAGATCCCACTTGGAAGAAGAACGAATCCGTGAAGTAGACCAACCAACATAGTCAAACGGATCCTCACACTCTGACACGCTTGTGGAACTCCATCGAGACGAAGTAAACTGAAAACAAGAATCAACACACGATATTCACCACGACACATGCACGATATGATGCACACCCTAATATGATGCATGATCGGTTTTAAATATGCAAGGCATGGCATGGCAATTTACGCAATCAAACACTACACATTAAGTGAAGCTCAATATGCAAGGAGTTGCGTATGACGAAACTACACATACGAATTATTGAGTTCACTCCCATTCAGGTACACGGAAATATTAAATGTTGTTAAACATGGAAAGGGGTGAAGCACAAATAATCTACCTATCTAGGCATTTTAAATGAGGTCAGAAACGACATATAGCATTTCCGAAACGACCCACGCAAAAACTTCAAAATCTATACAGATTTTTCCTAACCACATTTTATGTTTGTTAAACGGCAAAACAAAGTGGTTCACGTGAAACTACATGTCGTTCTACTCCATTTACATATATGGCTCATCTCCAACAGAGCTACGTTAAATAACTACGAACTAAACCATTTCTAACACGTCGACACGCAAACCAATGGAAACAGAACGGCTAATAGTTTTAAATATGCATGAGAGTTAGAAAATATTATTATATGCGAAATTCTAATCACTTTGCATATATAATTTTTTGCAATCCAACGCACGGTTTAAAAACTACGGGCGTTTGAAAAATACGCATTTTTTCCGAAATTAGAGAAAATCGATGGACATAAAAAAACTAAACGAGCTGAATCTGGCTAAGGGCCGAAACTAACCATGGGTGCAATATACTATATTGTGCACAGGCGCAAGATAGAGGGGTGACACGTCTCCAACGTATCTATAATTTTTTATGGTTCCATGCTATTATCTTGTCAAACTTTGGATTTTTTGTATGCCTTTTATATCTTTTTTGGGACTAACTTATTAACTCAGTGCCAAGTGCCAGTTCCTGTTTTTCCGTATTTTTGACCCTTTTCACAGGAGAATATTAAACGGAGTCCAAACGGAATAAAACCTCCAAAAAGATTTTTTTCGGAGCAGACGATACGCAGGGGGCATGAGAACCAAGGCACAGTCCACCAGGGGAGGCCACAAGCCCCCTAGACCCGGCCAGGGGCGTCCGCGCCTAGCCGGCTTGTGGGCCCCCTATGGCTCGTCTGCCCTACTTCTTCCGCCTATAAATCCTCGAAAAATCCAAAACCACGGGAGAGATCCACGAAAATACTTTTCCGCTGCTGCAAACTTCTGTCTCCGTAAGATCCCATCCGGGGCACGTTCTGGTGCCCTGCCGGAGGGGGGATTCGGATACGGAAAGCTTCTCCATCAACACCATTGCCTATCCGATGATGCGTGAGTAGTTCACCATAGACCTTCGAGTCCATAGCTAGTAGCTAGATGGCTTCTTCTCTCTCTTGGATCTTCAATACAAAGTTCTACATGATCTTCATGGAGATCTATCGATGTAATCTTCTTTTGCGTTGTGTTTGTCGAGATCCGATGAATTGTGGATTTATGATCAGACTATCTATGAATCTTATTTGAGTTTCTTCTGATCTCTTTTATGCATGATTTCATATCCTTGTAATTCTCTTCAAGTTGTGGGTTTTGTTTGGCAACTTGATCTATGATTCTTGCAATGGGAGAAGTGCTTGGTTTTGGGTTCATACCGTGTGGTGACCTCACCCAGTGACAGAAGGGGTAGCGAGGCACGCATCGTGTTGTTTCCATCAAGGGTAAAAAGATGGGGTTTATATCTATTGCATGAATTTATCCCTCTACATCATGTCATCTTGCTTAAGGCGTTACTCTGTTCGTCATGAACTCAATACACTAGATGCATGCTGGATAGCGGTCGATGTGTGGAGTAATAGTAGTAGATGCAGACAGTATCGGTCTACTTGTCTCGGACGTGATGCCTATATGTATGATCATTGCCTTAGATATCGTCATGACTTTGCGCGGTTCTATCAATTGCTCGACAGTAATTTGTTCACCCACCGTAATATTTGCTATTTTGAGAGAAGCCTCTAGTGAACACTATGGGCCCCGGGTCTACTTCACTTCATATTTTCAGCTCCACACTTATACTTTGTTGCACTTTCCGCCTTCAGATCTCACCTTGCAATCAATCGTGAAGGGATTGACAACCCCTTTGTAGCGTTGGGTGCAAGTTTGCTGTTTTTGCGCAGGTACTATGGAAACTTGGCTTAATACTCCTACTGGATTGACACCTTGGTTCTCAAACTGAGGGAAATACTTACTGCTACAGTGCTGCATCACCCTTTCCTCTTCAAGGGAAAAACCAACGCAAGCTCAAGAGGTAGCAAGAAGAATTTCTGGCACCGTTGCCGGGGAGGAGCAAGTCAAGAATAGTCTCCCGTCAACGTGTCAATCTCTGGCACCGGGGATTATTCTAAGTGAAGCTTATCCAAGTAAGTGTCACAAACTCATCTATTGCATTTACTTTTTTGCCTCTCGTTTTCCTCTCCCCCACTTCTGAAAAACAAAAATTTACAAAAATATTTGCCTTTTTCGTTCGCCCTTTTCTTTCGCTTGCTTTCTGTTCGCTTGTCTCCCTGTCTGCTTGCTGAAGTCACCATGACTGAAAACACCAAACTTTGTGACTTCTCGAGTACTAATAATACTGATTTTATTAGTACTCCGATTGCTCCCGCCACTAGTGCGGAATCATATGAAATCAAGGCTGCTTTGCTGAATCTTGTTATGAAAGAGCAATTCTCCGGCCTTCCTAGTGAAGATGCCGCATAGCATCTTAATACATTCATTCAGCTTTGCGATATGAAAAAGAAGAAATATGTGGATAATGATGTGATTAAATTTAAGCTATTTCCATTCTCATTGCGAGATCGAGCAAAAACTTGGTTTTCGTCTTTGCCCAAAAATAGTTTTGGTTCTTGGAACAAGTGCAAAGATGCTTATATATCCAAGTATTTTCCGCCGGCTAAGATTATCTCTCTCCGTAATGATATCATGAATTTTAAGCAACTTGATCATGAACATGTTGCACAATCTTGAGAGAGAATGAAATTGATGATTAGAAATTGTCCCGCTCATGGCTTGAGTCTTTGGATGATTATACAAATCTTCTACGCTGGTTTGAATTTTGCTTCTAGAAATATCTTGGACTCCGCCTCCGGTGGAACCTTTATGGAAATCACATTAGGAGAAGCCACAAAACTCCTAGACAATATCATGACAAACTATTCTCAGTGGCACACTGAAAGGTCACCTACTAGTAAAAAGGTACACGCTATAGAAGAAATTAACTCGTTGAGTGCTAAGACGGATGAGTTAATGAAATTGTTTGCTAGTAAAGGTGCTCCTTTAGATCCAAATTATATGCCCTTGTCTTCCTTGATTGAGAGTAGCAATGAGAGCTTGGACGTTAATTTTGTTGGTAGGAATAATTTTGGTAACAACAATGCTTTTAGAGGAAACTATATTCCTAGGCCTTTTCCTAGTAATCCCTCTAATAACTTTGACAACTCCTACAACAATGCTCATGGAAATTACAATAAATTACCCTCTAATCTAGAGAGTAATATTAAAGAGTTTATCAACTCGCAAAATATTTTCAATGCGTCCATAGAAGAAAAACTACTCAAAATTGATGATTTGGCTAGGAGCTTTGATAGAATGTCTATTGATATTGATGCTTTGAAAGTTAGATGTGCTCCTCCCAAGATCAATATGGAGGAAACTTTGAAAGCTATGCGTGTTTCCATGAATGAGAGTAAAGAAAGAACCGCCCAAATTCGTGCTTGACATGAATGGCTTAAAAAGGCGTGTTCTCGTAATGAGAATCACGAAGATCTTAAAGTGCTTGGTGTGACTCCCATTGAATCCTTGTTTTCTAGTGTCAAACCTAATGATGATGGGGATGGATATGAATCCACCTTGGTTGAAAAACACCCCAATGATTCGGAGTCTATCTATCTTGATGCTAAAAGCATTGAAAGTGGAGTAGAGGATATCAAAACTTTGAGTAGTAATGAAACTACTACTTTGGATTTCAAGGAATTCAATTATGATAGTTGCTCTTTGATTGAATGTATTTCCTTGATGCAATCCATGCTAAACTCTCCACACACTTATAGCCAAAACAAGGCCTTTACCGATCATATTCTCAATGCTATGATGAAATCTCTTGAATTGGAAGTTTCTATTCCTAGAAAACTTCATGATGAGTGGGAACCTACTATCAAAATGAAGATCAAAAACTATGAATGCAATGCTTTGTGTGATTTGGGTGCTAGTGTTTCCGCGATTCCAAAGTCTTTATGTGATGTTCTAGGCTTCAATAAGATTGATGAGTGCTCTCTTAATTTGCATCTTGCGGATTCTACTGTTAAGAAACCCATGGGAAGGATCAATGATGTTCTTATTATTGCAAATAGGAACTATGTACCCATGGATTTCACTATGCTTGATATTGATTGCAATCCTACATGTCCTATCATTCTTGGTAGACCTTTCCTAAGTACTATTGGTGTTGTCATCGATATGAAGGAAGGGAATATTAGATTTCAGTTTCCTTTAAAGAAGGGCATGGAGCATTTTCCTAGAAAGAAAATAATATTGCCTTATGACTCCATGATGAGGGCTACTTATGGTTTGAGCACCAAAGACGATGATACGTGATTCTATCACCTTATGCCTAGCTAAGGGCGTTAAACAATAGCGATTGTTGGGAGGCAACCCAATGAATTTATCTTTGCTTTTTTGCTTTCTGTTTTGTTGCATCCACACCATCATAATTCTGTTATGCTTGTGTCTTTTGTGTTTCTTTTTGTGTTTGAGCCAAGTAAAACCTTTATGACTAGTTTGGTGATGGTTGTTTGATCCTGCTGGAAAAAGACAGAAACTTTTCGCTCACGAAATTATTTTTCATTTTTATCCAGAAAAATATTTTGAGTTGATTCTTTTTTCTGCTGGTTGATATGCCAATTTCCCAAACTGTAGTAATTTTCAGAATTTCAGATACCAGAAGTATACGAAGTATACAGATTGCTACAGACTGGTCTGCTTTTGACAGATTATGTTTTTGTTGTGTTGGTTGCTTATTTTGATGAAACTATGGATAGTATCGGGGGGTATTATCCATGAAAAAGTGAGAATACAGTAATCTAACACCAATATAAATAGAAATCAAGTTTGCTACAGTTCCTCAAGAGGTGGTAGTTTGTTTTCTTGTGCTAATGATATCACGAGTTTCTGTTTAAGTTTTGTGTTGTGAAGTTTTCAAGTTTTGGGTGATGTTCTCATGGACAAAGGAATAAAAAGTGGAAAGAGCTCAAGCTTGGGGATGCCCAAGGCATACCAAGCCAAATTCAAGGACACCAAAAAGCCTAGGCTTGGGGATGCCCCGGGAAGGCATCCCCTCTTTCGTCTTCAATCCATTGGTAACATTACTTGGAGCTATATTTTTATTCACCACATGACATGTGTTTTGCTTGGAGCATCTTGTATCGTAGGAGTCTTTTCTTTTTGTTGTGTCACAATCATCCTTGTGGCACACCTTTTGAGAGAGACATGTACTCATCGTGAATTTGCTAGAATACTCTTCGAGCCTCGCTTATATCTTTTGAGTTAGGCAATTTAGCTCACATGTGCTTCACTTATATCTTTTGAGCTAGATAACTTTGCTATATGTGCTTCACTTAGATCTTTTAGAGCACGGCGGTGTCATATTTTGGAGAAATAAGAACTCTCAATCTTCACTTATATCTTTTTGAGAGTGATCTCTCTGAGTAACTTGGTAGTTGGCTTGTGCTATGAAATTAGTCCCAAAGGTGATAGGTACCCAAAGAGGATACAATAAAACTTCCATCTTCATGTGCATTGATTAGAAAGAGAAGTTTGATTCCTCTAAAATAGTTTTGAGACATGGATTTGGTAATATTAAGAGTTATGTTAGTAGGGTGTTGTGAATCTAGAAATACTTGTGTCGAAGTTAGTGATTCCCGTAACATGCACGTATGGTGAACCGCCACTACAACAACAACCCCCATATAGCAACGCATTTTTCTGTATCTAAAAGTCTATATATGCGTTGTTACTGTTTTTACCAACGGTTTGGGATGTGTTGCCTTATCCGGCGTTGCTAGCGCATAATGCAACGCTTATATCATCGTTGGTAAAAGGAACCATTGCAAGAATGCAACACATAAAACAAACGTGTGCAACACTTCTAGTTGGTGCTTAACGAATAGGAATCAAAATCCCATTGCTTGGCAACGAAGAATTTGCAGCCCTTCAAGCGTTGGTTCATATATAATGTGAATAATAATCTTTTTTATACATATAGCCAGCAATTTAAATTAATGCTTCACAAAATGATGATAATTATCAAGTGAAGAAAAACAAGCGAATATACTCATGAGAGGAAGAAATCATATATTAGATAAAACTGCTTCTTTACAAATGTGAATATTACACAAGGAAAACCATCCAAATGGGATGTATAATCTAAATGGTTTCTGACAGTTAAATTTAAATTGAAAGAATCCATCAACATCCCTACAACTCTATTAAAACATAATCAAGGAACATCGTCCAACAGGAACATCATCCGTACAAATTTAACTAAACTAAAAGCATATGTCTTCATCATCATGAACAGGAACATCATCATCATCATCATTGTAGTATACTTGCATGTTGCCACAGACCGATATAATCATCCATTTATGTTTTGAATCTACAAAGGAAAGAGCAAAATGAACTGTTAACACACAATGCATTGACATGATTTAAGTAGTGATAGACGCAAGATATTAGTCACTTACAAAGGTATTACGGTTTTTGCGAATCTATACCAAATCTTCAATTTTGACAAGTGCCATATCGACATGCACTATGCATTTCATTAGTAATCTCAGCACCATCAAGTTCAAATTTAGTATCAACTCACAACTGTAGCAAGAGCTACGTGTAGCGACCCGACTCAAAAGGAGTCAAGCCTCTGTGTTTCTGTGCCATCCCTGGATCAGTATGCTGGCACACACAGTACATCAATGTATATATCAAAGTGCAATCACATGTAAATAGCGTAAAACTGATATATACCTTAAATATCTCAGCGGAAACAGTCAAGGGAGTGGAGTCCCAATAAACACCAACGGCAAGTTGAGTGTAGACCGTAACCCTGAATCGTACTCTTACTCGTCGAAGAAAAATGTCTGCAGCATAAGACGTTGCAGCCGTGTAGGTCACCATATTGAATATGCCGGCAAGTCACATAAGAGAGGGGTGAAAAGTAATCATCTATACTATATGCATAAATGGCAGGTGGGGCTATAAGTTTTTAGCGAAAAGCAAGTTTTATCCTACATCAAGAGGGGGTTAAAAGAAAAATGTTACTACATTGTTGGTTGTTAACGAGATGGTTCCGCCAACCAGTTCTCGTACCCGAGTTGCCAATAATTACCCTCATCAAATATATTTAATGGTGTTGAGAAATCCAGATAACTTTAGTTCCTTTGGCTCAAGTTGTCCATGACCGTGGACACGGCTAATCGATTAGGTTTGGGTATTCTGCAGAGTTTTGCACACGTTCCCCACAAGATTTGATCGCCTCCGTGTATGTCCTCGCACTTCAGGGTGTTTGAAGACCGGATGATCAAAACATGGTCTTTCAACGGGTCCCTCTGAATCCCTGTCGGTGCCCATCCAATCCTACCGTTCTTCTACATCTGCTAGCACCGCCTGTCCAGAGTCGCCGCGTTGTCCAACCAAGCCAGAGCCCATAATGACTTGTGGCTGTGCAGGTAAGCCTTGGGTCTTTGAGCCTGGGTGAAGCTTTCCGCAGGATGTCATGGCCTCTCCAGCATCCCGGGTCATCCATTGGGTTCTCCAGGGAGCCGATCAACCGTCCTTCACCCAGAGTTGCATTGCGTCCGAGGTCTTGGAAATCTTGTCTTAACCGGTCTTGATTATTTAATCAACCTTGCATCACTCGTGTTATGCACTCAACCGAAATCCCGTCTACTCAAGCATAGCAATATGAAATTTGTCGTCCCGGGGCCAAGTATCGGGGTTGTTGTGTGCCTACCACATGATACTACAACCTTTACTAAAATTTCCAAGTACCTAAGCAGCATGCAATTGGGCATAGGATGGTAGAACTACGATGCATAAAACATAGGTGATAGTATGATCAAAATGACTTGCCTGGTGATGTTGACGAAGAAGAATTTTCGTTCTCGGGAAATACGTGATAGAACTATTCCTCACTCTCCGATGAAATCTATATAATCAAACATAGTATTCACACAAGCACTCACACTAGCAATCATTCTAGCAATCAATTAACAAACAGCAATAAAAGTTGATGCAATCAAAAATCAATAAGAGAGAGCGGATAAAAATCCAAAGGAAACTTCAAAGAAGCTAGGAAGCCTTCTACTACATCAAACACTATATAGTTTTTGTTCCAACTGGAAATAAAACACTAAAATAGAAAAAATAACCGAAAAAAAAATATAAAATAACTAAGATAATAGAAGTAAAATTTACAAAACAATATTATTTTATAAGTATTTTCAAATAGGAAATCAAACTAGCAATGCAACCAATTCGCAAGTTAGTATAGAACTAGAATTGATTCCATGCAAACAAATAAGAATAAATAAAATAAAATTTTGTTTTTGTTGAAAAGTTACTGGTAAATATCAGAAAACAAAATATAACTTGTCACAATTACAAAGAAACAAATTAAGAACAAATAATACAAAAGAAATAGCAAGAAAACAAAAAAGGCTAAAACAGAATCTGTTTTGCTTAAAACCCTAAGTAAAAATATTTCAAAAAAATTGAAACTTAAACTACTGAAAGATATGATCAATAGTAAGCAGCAGCAAAAGGAATAAAATTAAAAGCTATTTTTAAACTCCCGGAATAAGCAAAACAAGCTTTAATTCAAATCTGATCTAACTCAATTTTTATGAATCCAAACATAGACAAACTATATATCTACAGAAACTGCATAAAGTTTTTGATCCAACGCAAAAATAATCATCTAATTTGGAGTTACACACTAATAGATATGAATTTTCTAAGATTGCAATTTTCTGAAAAAACTGCAATACGGGATTTCGTGGATCTCACCGGAGTTAGTCGCCGGAGTTGGAGAAGACGGCGGGAAGGTTGCTCCGGTGGCCGTCCGAGGCGATGGAGGGGTCCAGGTGATGGAGGAGGGCTCGGGCGGAAGGTTGGTGGCGTCGGCGGGGCGTGGGGGCAACGGGAGGGAGCAGCAGGAGCTCCGGCGAGTTCCTGTTGGAGGCGAACTCCGGCGAGGTGGGGGCTGCGTTCCGACAAGGGGAGGGGCTGGGCTATGGGGAAAATGGGGAGAGGAGGTTGAGGGAAGTATTTATAGGGGCTCGGGGTGCTCGGATAAGGAAGGACCAAGGAGATCGGGAAGGTGGAGATTCCTCTCACCATGGCTATGGAAGTTTCCTGTGAGGAAGGAGAACGTGAGGAAGGAGAAGAAGTTGTCGGCCAACTTTTGGAAAGGCTTTAATGGGCCAGAGAAAAGTTTCCAAATAAATGAGATTTCTTTCCCTATTTTCAAAAACCGGAAAGTAAACGATAAAAGGGAAACCAAATAAATTCGGAATATAGAGTTTCTATATACTAAAATTATCACAAAAATAAAATCTAAATGATGGGCATTTTGCCACGGCAAAATAAAAACTTAAAAAAATATATTTTTCAGAAAATCCCCTAAATGCTTTATTTCTTTTTGCAAATAATTACTCAAATAAATCTTGGGTGTCATGGCTCAAATATTTCAAGGAATATCCCCGGGTTTGGAGGGTCATGTTTCTCCTCTCTTTTTCTTGCTTGACAAGATATGGTTCCCGACATTCCGTGAGTGAGGAAGAAACAAAATGCAAAACAAAATCGAAAGGAATTCCAATGCCACCTTGATTCAAATTCTTTATAGTTGAAGAAGTCATGCTATCTCCTCTCGCTGATTTTAAAAAAGATGAATTTGAATTCACAGGGAAAAGGGGAAGTCATTTTATTCCCTCTCATTCAAAAGTTTTTAAAAAGTTTCAAATTTCACTCAAGTTTCAATCACTCAAAAAAAACAATCAATCTAATAATTATATTAACATTCCAAAATTTATAATTTTGGGATGTACAAACTACCACACTTAAAATGAATCCCGTCCTCGAGATTCGAAGAGGCTAGAAAGAAATGGTTTAGGTTTTGGAGGTCTTCTAACAAATCCAATCTCCTGCAAAGTGGGGTGCTACCACACTTAAAATTAGAGTTACCGGTCCCTCAAAATGTTTTAACGATCCTCTGGGATTTTGGCAACTGACTTCTCACAGTCTTCATACTAAATCTTTTAGTGATGCTCTCTCGTTATATTCATAACGTTTCCATCAAAGTCGAGGGTTACTCTGTTGATATAAGCTTCTTCCGTTACTGGGTCTTCTTAACTGACAGTCTCGTGGTAAATTCTAAATAACCTATCGATGATTCTCACGGTGGTCTACCATTTGTGGTTATCCTGCAGAGAGAAGGGTCTTGGCTTCACCCTCACCGTAAAATGTCCGACGCGTGACAACGATTGCCATGTACATGGGGCTTTCATCATACCATTCTAAGGCTTAAACAAAAGCTTCAAAGAACGTCGTCTCTCACTATGGGTAAGTCTCTCAGATTTACCATTCCGAATAGCAAGAGAATGATAATAGTAAGTCGTCATGGTGGCCAAGCCATGTCGCACTGAAATCATTACCTTGTATAAGGCTTAGTGAATCTCATATTCTAACACTTGGGCATCCTCACAAGCATTGCAGAATATCTCTTGTCCACGAACGAAGTTCGGATAATCCATTGGTTCTGCAAGCTCAACAAAACATCCATCATATCTTCACAACTCTCGGGTTTTCGTATACTCCTAAGAAAACGTTTGCTGATCCATGTTTCCTTCTGCAAAAAGATAGTACTTGGTCCTTGTTAGTCCAGGGGTCTGCGGGTTTCAGGCATACTTGGGGTAAATGTGACACGCCGCTGGTGGTGGGTGGTTCCTTCACACAAGAAACAAGTCACCTGACTAGTTGGTCATTCCTCAGGTGGGTGATTTTCTTCACAATGAGGGCATCCATCCTTCTGTTCTTCCTGGGTGTGTCCTATTTCTCCATAGATCTTGCATGCACAAGGCTTCTTCGTCGGGCTTATCATAGCACTTCTGAATAAGTCGGGATCTTAACAAAGTCTTCTTGAATTCGTCCTAGGTTTCTGCTCCACTAAATCCTTGTATGGCATGATGCATTTTCCACCAGATAGCAGCACTTCGGGTAAAGTACTGAAGAGCGTGTGCAACTTCATACTTCCTGGAAATGAAATTGCTCTCGAAGTAGTTCTCCATGTTCTGAATCCATATTTCAACTTCCAGCTGGGTCATTGGTCCAGAGATTACAACATTGATATGAGTCAAGCTCAAGACCAGCCTGCTACCGTGATGGGTACACTTCTCGTTAACTCAGTACCTGCTTCTGTATTGTTTGATACAGGAGCATCGCATTCTTTTATGTCGGAAAATTTTGCATACATGCATGACATTAGGAGCGAAGAGATGAACATCCCGATAGTGGTAAACACCCCTGGGGGCGAATGCCGAACCTCTGTGGTTTGCCCCCATGTTCCAGTTGAAATTGAAGGGTTAGAATTCCTTGCCAACCCCATCCTACTAAAGTCATCCAACATTATCTCATATTGGGGATGGACTGGTTGAAAGCTCATATGGCATCGATCGTTTGTGCCACCAAGACCGTCCACCTCCTACACCCTTCAGATGAAGTAATAAGCTACCATGCGCATCTCGTCCATAATGCTGAGGCACGGCTGTATGCTTTGAATGCATTAAATGCGTCGCCTCTGGAAGGGATTGAAAACATACCAGTGGTCCGAGAATTTCAAGATGTCTTTCCAGAAGAACTTCCGGGAATTCCCCCTGCTCGAGCTGTCGAGTTTGTCATTGACTTGGTACCCGGTACCACTCCTATTGCCAAGCGTCCTTATAAAATGCCACCACATGAACTCCTTGAACTTAAGCAAGAAATTGACAACTCGCTCCGTCTGGGTTTCATCCGTCCGAGTTCCTCTGCTTGGGGAGCACCTTCTCTCTTTGTTAAGAAGAATGATGGGACAAATCGATTGGTTCAAGACTATCGTCCTATCAACCAGGCCACTATTCAAAACAAATATCTTCTCCCTCGGATAAATGATTTGTATGATCAACTTGCTGGTTCCACCGTTTTCTCTAAGCTCGACTTGAGATTGGGATACCACCAGATCCGTGTTCGCAAGGAGGATATTCCAAAGACCGCCTTTGTTACTCGATATGGATCATACGAGTACACCGTCATGTCCTTCGGCTTAACCAATGCACCGGCAACCTTCTCTTGATTGACGAATTATATATTCATGGACGACCTCGACAAATTTGTCGTGGTATATCTGGATGATATTCTGGTGTTTTCGAAGAACAAAGAAGAGCATGCTGAACATCTTCGTCTTGTACTGGATAAGCTTCGGGAGCATAAACTCTATGCGAAGTATTCCAAATGTGAGTTCTGGCTAGACGAAGTGACTTACCTTGGTCATGTGATTCCCAAGGATGGTATTGCGGTCAACCCCGAACGAATTCAAGCTATTCTTGACTGGACTCCCCCGAAGAATGTCAAGCAAGTCAGAAGTTTTCTCGGACTCGCCAGCTATTGCCGTCGATTCGTCGAGAAATTCTCCAAGATTGCGAAGCCCTTAACCAACCTGCTTCACAAAGGTGTTAAGTATGAATGGACTGATAAATGCCAGGAAAGTTTCCAGGCACTCAAGGACAAACTGACGTCCGCTCCAGTACTTGCTCCTCCAGATACGAAAAGGGATTTCGTCATATACTGTGATGCTTCTCGTCAAGGAATAGGTTGTGCCCTAATGCAGGATCGCAAGGTGATCGCTTATGCTTCACGTCAACTGCGTGATCATGAAGAAAACTACCCAGTTCATGATCTCGAGCTTTGCCGCAGTCATTCATGCATTGAAGGAATGGCGACAATACCTTGTCGGTAATCGCTGTGAAATCTACACCGACCATCAAAGTCTGAAGTACTTGTTCACTCAACCGGAGCTGAACCTGCGTCAACAAAGATGGATGGAGCGTATAGCAGATTTTGACTGTAGTATATCATATACCCCTGGCAAGGCTAACGTAATGGTTGATGCCTTAAGTCGCAAGTCATACTGCAACCACCTCCAGGTTCATCAGGTTCACGATCGTCTGCAAGAGGAATTCCGTAAGCTGAACCTCCACATTGTTCCTCAGGGTTACCTTGTTCCCCCTCCTGAAGAGTGTCAAAAGATGAACCTTCGTGTTGTTAATCAGGGTTCCCTCAGTAACCTAGTGGTTGAACCAGATCTTGTGAGCTCCATAAAGAATCTGCAAGACTTTGACGATGATGTCGACAGGATTAAGAGCTATATTGCGAAGGGTAAACCCTCCTTTTTCACTGTTGATGAAGGTGGCGCCTTGTATTTCAAGGGTCGCCTATTCGTCCCAAATAAGAAGGAAAATCTCAGGATGACTGGGAAGGTGATGGAAGAAGCTCATGACACACCATTGTCTATTCACCCGGGTAGTACCAAGATGTACCAAGACATCCGTCAAAGATTCTGGTGGCCCAATATGAAACAAGACATTGCACGTTATGTGGCAGAATGTGATATATGCCGGCGTATCAAAGCAGAACACCAAAAGCCTGCTGGAACTCTGCAACCTATCTCTATTCCCGAGTGGAAATGGGACCATGTTGAAATGGACTTTGTCACTGGTTTTCCCAGATCTCAGAAAGGTAATGATGCTATTCTTGTCGTCATTGATCGACTATCCAAAGTTGCACATTTCCTGGCCGTCAAAGAAACGATTAATGCTAGTCAGCTGGCAGATCTTTATATGTCAAGAGTTGTTTCACTTCACGGTATTCCGTTGGTAATCAGTTCGGACCGTGGCAGCTTGTTCACTTCAAAATTCTAGGAAAGTTTTCAGAAGGCTATGGGGACTCGTGTGTCCTTCAGCACTGCATTTCATCCTCAATCCCAGGGACAAGTTGAACGAGTCAACCAAATTCTCGAGGACATGCTTCGAGCTTGTGTCATTTCTTTCGGTAAGAAATGGGAGGAATCTCTCCCGTATGCCGAGTTCTCTTACAACAATAGCTATCAAGCTTGTCTGAAGATGGCCCCTTTCGAAGTATTGTATGGGCGAAGGTGTCGAACTCCTCTGAATTGGTCAGAAACTGGGGAACGATCACTCTTCGGTCCGGATATTATTCAACATGCCGAAGATCAAGTCCGCATTATTCATGAGAATCTGAAGGCTGCTCAGTCTCGTCAGAAGAGTCAGTATGACCGTCATCATCAAGATATGGTCTATCAACCTGGCGAAAAGGCTTATCTTCGTGTCACACCAATGAGAGGTGCACACCGTTTCGGAATCAAGGGCAAGTTAGCTCCTCGTTATATTGGTCCTTTCACTGTTCTCGAAAGGCGTGGAAGAGTGTCTTATCAATTGGAACTGCCGGCGAACCTTTCTCAGGTTCATGATGTCTTCCATGTTTCTCAGCTCCGTCGCTGCTTCAAGGACCCTATTCGAGCAGTGGATCACGATATGCTTGAGCTACAACAAGACCTCTCTTATAAAGAGCACCCGGTTCGCATTCTCGACCTAGCTGAGCGTAAGACTCATCGCAAGGTCACTAAGTTCCTTAAGGTGCAGTGGTCAAATCACTCTGAAGATGAAGCCACTTGGGAACGTGAGGATCATCTTCGTGATGAATACCCCGGGCTCTTTCCCTTTACCTTCTCGGGACGAGAATTCTTGTTAGTAGGGGAGAATTGTGACATCCTCGACTTTTGCTACAGTAAATATTGTAATTAAGCTACAGTGATCAACCGCAGATGATGCCACATCATCGAGAATTACCGTCGATGACCCGCATTGAATTTCTATCTGGATTCAGAAATTGAAAACAAAAGATAATTATAGTTATAAATTCCTGTTAACTATTAAAGAAAGAAAGTACTAAAAATAATAATGATAAAAGAAAGAAAAGAAATAATAGAAAAGGAAAAAAGCAAAATAAAACAAAACAAAGCAAGACAACAAAAAAAAAGAAAAAAAGAAACCCCCACCCCCCTGGCCGAGCTGGGCCAAGAGGCCCAACTCGCCAGCCCACCCCGCGCCCCCCCCCCTCAAACCCTAGGGCGAGGCACCCCCCTCCCCTGCCTCGTTCCCTCCCTCCCCTGGCAGCGCCGCCACTCCCCACGCCCCCCACCTCTCGTACTCCCCACCCCCACGAGAGACTTCTCTCTCTCTCTCGTAACTCCCTCTCCCCCACGACCCTCCTCTCCCACGTCGCCTCCTCCCTCCCAGGAACCTCCCGTCGGCCCCTCCTGCCTCCTCGGTCGACCGAGCCCTCCGGTGTTCCCCCCGTCGGCCGAGGCCCCCAAGGAGCCCCGCCGGCAGGAGACCCGGCCCCCTCGGCCCTCCGCCCCGCCGGCAGGAGCCCTGGCCCCCTCAGCCCTCCACCCCGCCGGCAAGAGCCCCGGCCCCCTCGGCCCTCCACCCCGCCGGCGAGCCCCTCCCGCTCGGTCCAAGAGGGACCGGGCAGGGAGACTCCCTCTCCTCGTCATGCCGGTTGGCCACCTCCGGGAGGCTTCTCCGGCGACCGTCCTCACCGGCATCACCACCACCGCGTCATCACCGCCGTCAACCCCGCCTTTCCCGCGAACTCCGGCTTCACCGGGCCGTCTCATCAACGCCGGCGAGCCCTTTTACGGGCTCCTCCCACCCTCTCCTTCCGTTTTTCGCCCTGGTTCCGTTCCGGAAGTTAGTTCCTCGTTCCGGCGGCGTTGAGGTCTCGTAGGTGTAGTGGAGTTTGTCCCTCTTTCCTCTCTGTTGAGAGAGATGGCACAGAGTTAGCAGAGAGATGTGTTAGAGGGGAGAATAGAAATAAAAAGAAATATATGTATTGTGTATATATGTATCCGTATGTATGTATGTATTTGGAATTGAGTATGTATTTGTGTTAAGATGTGTGTATAAAGAAAGCTTGGTATACGGTCTCTGTGTTTGCGTTTAGTGATTGTGATGCTCATTGTCTCTATGACATGCGGGGCCCGCACCCCTGAAAATGAAATTAAAAATAATAATTAAATATATTTTTTATATATTAAATAAATAGATATATTAATTAATTAATTAATTAAGTAATTAGTTTAATTAAGGAGTCTGTTAATTAAGGTAATTAAAATATTCTAAACAGTATGACATGTGGTCCCATCCCACTAATTAATCTTGATTAATAGTAATTTAGTTAATTAAAAACCCGTGTCTATGACAACAAGGAACCACTGGCCAGTTTGACCAGTCAACCACTGATATCAGCATGACATCATGCTGATGTCATAATTGCAGTTAATAACTTAGCTAAATCTGTTTCTAATTCCTAAATAATTAATAAAACTTTGAAAATTAATATTAAATAATCCGTAAGTCAGATCGAAATATTTTCAACATGAAAGTTGATCAGCAAGACGAGACGAATTCGGATACACGGTCCATTCGTCTGTCACGCGTCCCTAGCATAGCAAACATGGAACCTTTCCATCGTTTCCAGTATAACCGGTAGTAGCCCGAGACCCGGAAAATATCGTTAGATATTCTTCCGACCCGTCTATGATGGATGTTGCTGCGTTAGCTCATGTCTAGCCTGCATCTTGCCATGTCATGCTTTGTGTTGCACCGGTTCTATTATTTATTGTTTCTTCCCCCTCTTCTTCCCGGTAGACCCCGAGACTGACGCTGCTGCCGGGTACATCTACGACCCTGCCGATCAGTCCTTTGCCGCAGAACAGCAAGGCAAGCAAACCCCCCTTGATCATTCCTATATCACCTATGTCTTTCTTCCTACTGCTTGCATTAGTATTTTGCTACTGTTGTAGTTAGCTCCTATATCTGATGCATAGCCTGTTTTTGATGAACTGCTACTTTCAGTCCTGTACCTTTAATCTGCTTAGTATAGGTGGATCGGTCATCCCCTCTGACCCCGTAGTTCAGTTGCCCCGCTTGTTTTCAAATCTCGATCTCTGATCGACGAGCCAGACCCGACACCGCACATACACCCCCTTCGTTGTACGACGCTATAGGGATACTATCGGGTACCGAGGGTGACACCTCGCTAAGTACTCCTGATGATATCTCTGTAGTATAGCTAGTCGGTAGTGGTTATCGAGGGTGATTCCTCTTTTACCATTTCCGATGACGCCTCTGTCGTGCAACCCCGCGAGTGTGGGCCCCCCGAGGGTGATTCCTCTAAGCCCACCTTGACGGGTACATCGTTCGAAATCCGACGAGGGTGATACCTCGGATTCCCCCCGCTGTTACAACCACACCGTTACTTGGCCATGTTACTGGGATCATTGGTGATTAGTTGTAAGACGGGTGGATACCCGTGAGACTGTGTTGTTGGCCTGATTAAAATGTTAATGGATTTGGGTATTTGATCTGGGTTGGTCGGAGACCTTTTCGCACTAACCGGCTACGCGGGAAGAATTATGGGTACTCGACGTCGCGGTATCAGCCGAAGCTTTTCAGATGCCAGCAATGTAGCGGCGCGCGCCCGAGTGGTCCCGAGATGCATCGCGCTTGTGATTAAGGGATGCTAGGACTGACGTCAGCCGCCCACGCCACGTGCAGGAGCGTGAAGGGGAACTGGGCCCATGAACCCTTTGTGCTTAGGAGTTAGACCGGCGGGCTGGCCTCTCTGATTAGTCTTAGGTGGGGCTACGACGTGTCGATATTCCGAGGCCGGGCAGGACCCAGAAAAGTATGTCCGGCCAGAGTGTTATCGAGCGTGACGGGACATGTGGTGCACCCCTGCAGGGATGAAAATTAACTATTCGGATAGCCGTGTCCACGATTACAGGACGACTTGGAGTTGTGCCCCGATCTTTTACAACTACAATTGTTATTAACTGGAATTAGTTTGCCTCGGGATTGCTTCCTCGCAGGGAGTCGAGGGAGGATCTTTAGGTGTGACCTCACTTTAATATTGTTGTAACAATATGACTATTTTTGTTTTACCCCTGTTCTACTCTCGTCTATTGCTGCAAGACCCTGAAGATGCTAGTCTTCGATAGGACTAGGCCTTCTCTCTCTATTCTCGCATTGCTGCAGTCAGTCCACATATAACCCCCCCCCTTTCGATACTGATGCATAATTAGAATAGTTCTGATGTAAGACTTGCGAGTACTTTGGATGAGTACTCACCGCTGCTTCGCTCCCCCCCCTTGTCCTCTTGATCCGTTTGCTGCGACCAGATGATGGAGCCCAGGAGATGGAGGTCCCCGCCGCCGACGACTGCTACCCCGACGGTGCCTACTACTACGTGGAGGTCGCTGATGATCAGGAGTAGTTAGGAGGTTCCCAGGCAGGAGGCCTCGCCTCGTTCGATCGTTGTATCTTTTGTGCTAGCCTTCTCTAAGGCACCCCATGTTTTATGTCTGTACTCAGATATTGTTGCTTCCGCTGACTCGTGTGTTTATCGAGCTTTCGTATTCTAGCCCTCGAGGCCCCTGGCTTGTAATATGAAGCTGATGTTATTTTATTTGTGTCTAGAGTTGTGTTGTGATATCTTCCCGTGAGTCCTTGGGTTTGATCGTACGCATTTGCGTGTATGATTAGCGTAGGATTAAATCGAGGGCGTCACACTCTTTGAGCCTGGGTGAAGCTTTCCGCATGATGTCATGGCCTCTCCAGCATCCCGGGTCATCCATTGGGTTCTCCAGGGAGCCGATCAACCGTCCTTCACCCAGAGTTGCATTGCGTCCGAGGTCTTGGAAATCTTGTCTTAACCGGTCTTGATTATTTAATCAACCTTGCATCACTCGTGTTATGCACTCAACCGAAATCCCGTCTACTCAAGCATAGCAATATGAAATTTGTCGTCCCGGGGCCAAGTATCGGGGTTGTTGTGTGCCTACCACATGATACTACAACCTTTACTAAAATTTCCAAGTACCTAAGCAGCATGCAATTGGGCATAGGATGGTAGAACTACGATGCATAAAACATAGGTGATAGTATGATCAAAATGACTTGCCTGGTGATGTTGACGAAGAAGAATTTTCGTTCTCGGGAAATACGTGATAGAACTATTCCTCACTCTCCGATGAAATCTATATAATCAAACATAGTATTCACACAAGCACTCACACTAGCAATCATTCTAGCAATCAATTAACAAACAGCAATAAAAGTTGATGCAATCAAAAATCAATAAGAGAGAGCGGATAAAAATCCAAAGGAAACTTCAAAGAAGCTAGGAAGCCTTCTACTACATCAAACACTATATAGTTTTTGTTCCAACTGGAAATAAAACACTAAAATAGAAAAAATAACCGAAAACAAAATATAAAATAACTAAGATAACAGAAGTAAAATTTACAAAACAATATTATTTTATAAGTATTTTCAAATAGGAAATCAAACTAGCAATGCAACCAATTCGCAAGTTAGTATAGAACTAGAATTGATTCCATGCAAACAAATAAGAATAAATAAAATAAAATTTTGTTTTTGTTGAAAAGTTACTGGTAAATATCAGAAAACAAAATATAACTTGTCACAATTACAAAGAAACAAATTAAGAACAAATAATACAAAAGAAATAGCAAGAAAACAAAAAAGGCTAAAACAGAATCTGTTTTGCTTAAAACCCTAAGTAAAAATATTTCAAAAAAATTGAAACTTAAACTACTGAAAGATATGATCAATAGTAAGCAGCAGCAAAAGGAATAAAATTAAAAGCTATTTTTAAACTCCCGGAATAAGCAAAACAAGCTTTAATTCAAATCTGATCTAACTCAATTTTTATGAATCCAAACATAGACAAACTATATATCTACAGAAACTGCATAAAGTTTTTGATCCAACGCAAAAATAATCATCTAATTTGGAGTTACACACTAATAGATATGAATTTTCTAAGATTGCAATTTTCTGAAAAAACTGCAATACGGGATTTCGTGGATCTCACCGGAGTTAGTCGCCGGAGTTGGAGAAGACGGCGGGAAGGTTGCTCCGGTGGCCGTCCGAGGCGATGGAGGGGTCCAGGTGATGGAGGAGGGCTCGGGCGGAAGGTTGGTGGCGTCGGCGGGGCGTGGGGGCAACGGGAGGGAGCAGCAGGAGCTCCGGCGAGTTCCTGTTGGAGGCGAACTCCGGCGAGGTGGGGGCTGCGTTCCGACAAGGGGAGGGGCTGGGCTATGGGGAAAATGGGGAGAGGAGGTTGAGGGAAGTATTTATAGGGGCTCGGGGTGCTCGGATAAGGAAGGACCAAGGAGATCGGGAAGGTGGAGATTCCTCTCACCATGGCTATGGAAGTTTCCTGTGAGGAAGGAGAACGTGAGGAAGGAGAAGAAGTTGTCGGCCAACTTTTGGAAAGGCTTTAATGGGCCAGAGAAAAGTTTCCAAATAAATGAGATTTCTTTCCCTATTTTCAAAAACCGGAAAGTAAACGATAAAAGGGAAACCAAATAAATTCGGAATATAGAGTTTCTATATACTAAAATTATCACAAAAATAAAATCTAAATGATGGGCATTTTGCCACGGCAAAATAAAAACTTAAAAAAATATATTTTTCAGAAAATCCCCTAAATGCTTTATTTCTTTTTGCAAATAATTACTCAAATAAATCTTGGGTGTCATGGCTCAAATATTTCAAGGAATATCCCCGGGTTTGGAGGGTCATGTTTCTCCTCTCTTTTTCTTGCTTGACAAGATATGGTTCCCGACATTCCGTGAGTGAGGAAGAAACAAAATGCAAAACAAAATCGAAAGGAATTCCAATGCCACCTTGATTCAAATTCTTTATAGTTGAAGAAGTCATGCTATCTCCTCTCCGTGATTTTAAAAAAGATGAATTTGAATTCACAGGGAAAAGGGGATAGTCATTTTATTCCCTCTCATTCAAAAGTTTTTAAAAAGTTTCAAATTTCACTCAAGTTTCAATCACTCAAAAAAACAATCAATCTAATAATTATATTAACATTCCAAAATTTATAATTTTGGGATGTTACACTACGTCTCTGTTATGATATTTTAGTCTCACTAAAAAATACTTTTGTTCCTGCCTGTTAGACAAAATCAAAGTTACCATTGGCACAATCATGTCGAGGAAAATAAGTAATAGAAATGAGACATATAATAGAAAAGGTTGAGAGGCCAAGACCTGACATGTTTGCATCTTTTCCTCTACTATATGGTATATTATGTTGTCCCATCAAATGCCATCTTCTAAGTCTTTCAAGGGATAGGAGATTATAAGCCAACTAATGTACCTGCCTGCTATTTGAAGGACATACCAATATAAATGGGGTAGGTAATAATGAAAGTGTGTAAAGAATGTAAAATGCTCAAACCATGCCACATAGAATAAAATGGAAGGAACAAGGAAAAATATAAGAAGCCTTTCGGCATACAACAGCTACAACCCAACATCACACATGTCATATGGTTATGAATACATTCTTCAACTGGTTAATCTCATGATGTACATCATCTATAAAATTCTATGAAGCCTTTCACTACCAATGAAGTAGTTTTGGTGATGAGCGCTTAAAATAATTAAACTTCATATGATGATTCAGTGTAGAACACAAATATAGAGACTTTTATTCGAGTAGCAGTATGGTATGAGCAACTGCAAAATTCTAGGGCACCTACTGGAAGATATTGAAGCAGTATGTTGACCGTTAATTAAGTAACAAAATATTACTATATCAATACCTAAGACATATTAAACCAAAATATAAATTAAATTTACTAAGTTAGTACAAATATAACATATTAGATATTGAAAAGAAGCTTTGAGACATAAGATCCATCGTAAATGAGGTACTCCCTGTACCAACCCAATGATTTTGCATGAAGTGCGGCGAGAACAACACGGTGTATCAAACATTAATTCATATTTACCACCAACTTCTAATAAAATATCCAGTATATATCCAGATCAAATTCTAAATAGCACATGTGAGCGGATAAATCAAAGGCAGTGACACTATTAAGAGAATGAGAAGATGAGGCAGAGAAAACAAGATTGTAGTATGTTCGAAAAAATAATTAGGATGCCTTGATGCCTTATTTTGTAAACTACAAATATATAACATATATAGATATGGTGATATAATAATTAGTTGGAAGTTGCAGGCATCCAAAAAATAATATTGAATGTGGGCAGATGAACGATGCCAATAACTGAAATTACATAGAAATAATTGACATTTTCGAATGGAAATTCTTTGCATTTAGTAAATATATTTTCCTTTTTGTTTTTGCAATGTATCAGTACATGACCTCATGATGAATCAGAAATATGGAAGTATTTATAAAGTAGCCATATGCTACCAATTTACTTCTATTTTCCCCATGGTGTATATTCCACCTTGCAAAGGAAAAGCACATCAAGAGAATAAAGGAGTCATACTATGGATGTAGGCAAGCATAGTATAAAGAGGAAGCATGGACCTCAAAGTTATTGTCTAGAATTTGGCAAACCAGCAGAGAGAACCGTGTAGGTATATGTTATTAATAATAGGAGAAGGGGACAACAATAAAATTACAAAAGCCAAGTGGATAAATGGAAAACATACACGGTACATTTTGTATTCCTGGAACACAAACTAGTTTAGCTATCTCTAAAAAATACAAAAGTCAGATACGTTGCAATAGGTCTAGAATCATGTCACTTGACTAAATTAGTACTACTCGTCTCAGCATGTAGAATTTAACTAACATGTCACTTGATTAAATAAGTACTACTTGTCTTAGCATAGTTTTATAAGATTTTTTATCTTCTAGTGTATTTAGGGATTACACAACAAATATTTTATGATCATAAATCATAAGTAAAAAGTAAGATTTGCTTGCGTATTTTTTTTTTATATGACATGCAACTCACATAAACATCTTCTTAAATGGAAAGCATAGCTTGTGGTACATGTACTCAATAATATTTTCAGAGTTTTGTGACAAGCAACAGTTATTGATCAGAAGATTACCTTCCTTACGCTCCTGAACTCCAGTTGTAGTGGGGAGAAAGCCTTATGCAGCTCTGGGTGCTAATGTCACCAGATGCTGATGGATGATCATGCGGAGAACTATGGATCACAAGCCCTCGGATCCAACAACTACTCGGCTTCGCCATGCACTACACTGATGTCCTTCTCCCCGAGCGTCATAGCGGCCTACTTGATGGAGTTGCGTAAAGATGCCAAGCTTCTGCTCAATTTGTAGTAGCAGAGAACATAGGGAGGTAAATGGTCTTTTAAGCGGATGGAAATATGTAAAAAAAAGTTACTAAATTATTCCTCAAATAAAATAGAGGGAGAAACTTTTGAGATCCTGTCCATTGCAACATATTCAGTGCTTTAGTGTGATTACATTTCTCAGCACCGAGTGGACGTAATTTGATACTTTATCCTGCTCTGAAGTCTCGAAAATAAATAAGACCATATGACGGATCAGGCCTACAACATATGGCATCATAAGCAGAAAGTTAAAATCTGAATCATCAACATCAACCACCATACTAAGACAACAAGACTTATTATACAATTAGTCAATCACATAATCAACGAATGCACAATCAAGTTTTACTTCCACCAGCTGGTGACAATTTCGTAAGCCATTACTAGAATCAATTCAATCACAACAAGAGGCTTTAGCTCACCTCCACACCAACTAGATGTAATTCAGTTTGTCGGTCATTATCAGGGATTGGCAGGCCATAAGTTGCAATTCCCAACTAGATTGAAGTGAAATAGAGCATGATGTGGAAAACAAAAATTGGGAGAAGAGAAGCGTCCCGACTCACGGCGGAGGCGCGGTCGCGAGGATGGTTGTAGCTGCAGCTCTCCTCGTAATCGCAGGCCCAAGTGCAGAGGTAGTAGACGTAGTTGGTAGGAGGAGAGTGATGACGAAAGGCGGCGCACCGGGATGCAGGGTCTCAGTGGATTGTTGATGAGGGATGACGAATCGGGATGGAGGGTTGCATGGGACTGGTGACGAGGGACGGTGCGCCACGGTGGAGGATCTCCGGCGAGTGGTGAGGGGCGACATTCTAGGATGGAGGATCTCCAGCAAGTGGTGAGGGGCGTGCTCAGGTATGCAGGTAAGTTGAGGGGTGGCAGCAAGCGTGGGAGTCTACAGGCTCGAGAGGAATAGGAGGAGGCTGCTGACAGGGACCATCTAAGTGAATCTTGACAACCAACTTGGGTCGGGCTAGAGTAACAGGAGGAGGCCGAGGATAGGTTGTTGCCGGTTGCAAGCTCCAAGCGTGCAACGCATTTGCCACAATGCTTATATATGCGTATCTACCATGAATTTTGCAACCTATAATCAAAACGTTGTAGAATATGTGTTGCTTTATAGGGGGTGTCCTTGTAGTGCGCTATGTTAGGAAGTCGGAGCATAATTGATCTATTGATTGTCATCCTTTGTGTTGCGGTCGGGATTGTGCGATGGTTAACACCTACCAACCCTTCCCCTAGGAGTGTGCGTTTAGCACTTTGTTTCGATTACTAATAAAAACTTTCAGAATAAGTATATGAGTTCTTCATGACTAATGTGAGTCCATGGTATAGATGCACTTTCACCTTTCACCATTGCTAGACTCTCTAGTGCCGCGCAACTTTCGCCAGTGCACAAACCCACCATATGCCATCCTCAAAACAGCCACCATACCTACCTACTATGGCATTTTCATAGCCATTCCGAGATATATTGCCATGCAACTCCCACCGTTCCGTCTCATGACTTGAGCCGTCACTTACATATTGCCCTTGCATAATTCTAAGATAGCTAGCGATATGTTTTCAACGTCATACGCCAAGCTAGATCGTTGCACATCCTGGTACACTGCCGGAGGCATTTCCTATAGAGTCATCTCCGTTCTAAGCATTGAACTATGAGTAAATGAAAGTGTGATGATCATCATTATTAGAGCATTGTCCCATGTGAGGAAATAAAAAAAGAGGCCAAAGTTGCCCACAAAAAAAAGAGAAAAGAGAGATATGGAAAGAGGCCAAAGATCCCAAACAAAAATAAAATAAAAAAGAGAGAGAAAAAGAGAGAAGGGACAATGCTACTATCTTTTCCACACTTGTGCTTCACAATAGTACCATGATCTTCATGATTGAGAGTCTCTTGTTTTGTCACCACCATATGCTAGTGGGAATCTTCGTTATATAACTTGGCTTGTATATTCCAATGATGGGCTTCCTCAAAATTGCCCGAGGTCTTCGTGAGCAAGCAAGTTGGATGCACACCCACTAGTTCTCCTTTTGAGCTTTCACATACCTATAGCTCTAAGTGCATCCATTGCATGGTAATCCCTACTCTTTCACATTGATATCTATTAATGGGCATCTCCATAGCCCTTTGATACGCCGAGTTGATGTGACCATCTCCTCCTTTTTGTCTCACAACCTCCACCACACTCTATTCCACCTATAGTGCTATATCCATGGCTCACGCTCATGTATTGCCTGAGAGTTGAAAAAGGTTTGAGAAAGTAAGAGTGCAAAAACAACTACTTGGCTAATACTAGGGTTGTGCATGATTTAAATTAGTTGTGTGGGGATGATGGAGCATGGCCAGACTATATGATTTTGTAGGGATAATTTTCTTTGGCCTTGTTATTCTGAAAGTTCATGATTACCTTGCTAGTTTGCTTGAAGTATTATTGTTTTCATGTCAATAGCAAACTATTGTTTTGAATCTTATGGATCTAAACATTCATGTCACATGAAAGAAGTTACAAAGGACAAATATGCTAGGTAGCATTCCACATCAAAAATTCAGTCTTTATCACTTCCCTACTCGAGGACGAGCAGGAGTTAAGCTTGGGGATGCTTGATACGTCTCCAACGTATCTATAATTTTTGATGGTTCCATGCTATTATCTTGTCAAACTTTGGATGTTTTGTATGTCTTTTATATCTTTTTTGGGACTAACTTATTAACTCAGTGCCAAGTGCCAGTTCCTGTTTTTTCCGTGTTTTTGACCCTTTTCAGAGGAGAATATTAAACGGAGTCCAAACGGAATAAAACCTCCGAAAAGATTTTTTTCGGAGCAGAAGATATGCAGGGGGCGTGAGAACCAAGGCAGAGGCCACCAGGGGAGGCCACAATCCCCCTAGGCGCGGCCAGGGGGCCCGCGCCTAGCAGGCTTGTGGGCCCCCTGTGGCTCGTCTGCCCTACTTCTTCTGCCTATAAATCCCTGAAAAATCCAAAACCACGGGAGATCCACAAAAATACTTTTCCGCCGCTGCAAGCTTTTGTCTCCACAAGATCCCATCTGGGGCACGTTCTGGTGCCCTGCCGGAGGGGGGATTCGGATACGGAGGGCTTCTCCATCAACACCATTGCCTCTCCGATGATGCGTGAGTAGTTCACCATAGACCTTCGGGTCCATAGCTAGTAGCTAGATGGCTTCTTCTCTCTCTTGGATCGTCAATACAAAGTTCTCCATGATCTTCATGGAGATCTATCCGATGTAATCTTCTTTTGCGGTGTGTTTGTCGAGATCCAATGAATTGTGGATTTATGATCAGATTATATATGAATCTTATTTGAGTTTCTTCTGATCTCTTTTATGCATGATTTCATATCCTTGTAATTCTCTTCGAGTTGTGGGTTTTGTTTGGCCAACTTGATATATGATTCTTGCAATGGGAGAAGTGCTTGGTTTTGGGTTCATACCGTGCGGTGACCTCACCCAATGACAAAAGGGGTAGTGAGGCACGCATCGTGTTGTTGCCATCAAGGGGTAAAAATATGGGGTTTATATCTATTGCATTAATTTATCCCTCTACATCATGTCATCTTGCTTAAGGCGTTACTCTGTTCGTCATGAACTCAATACACTAGATGCATGCTGGATAGTGGTCGATGTGTGGAGTAATAGTAGTAGATGCAGACAGTATCGGTCTACTTGTCTCGGACGTGATGCCTATATGTATGATCATTGCCTTAGATATCGTCATGACTTTGCGCCGTTCTATCAATTGCTCAAAAGTAATTCGCTCACCCACCATAATATTTGCTATTTTGAGAGAAGCCTCTAGTGAACACTATGTCCCCCGAGTCTACTTCACTTCATATTTTCAGCTCCACACTTTTACTTTGTTGCACTTTCCGCCTTCAGATCTCACCTTGCAGTCATTCATGAAGGGATTGACAACCCCTTTGTAGCGTTGGGTGCAAGTTTGTTGTTTTTGCGCAGGTACTTTGGAAACTTGGCTTGATACTCCTACTGGATTGACACCTTGGTTCTCAAACTGAGGGAAATACTTACTGCTACTGTGATGCATCACCCTTTCCTCTTCAAGGGAAAAACCAACGCAAGCTCAAGAGGTAGCAAGGGGCTGCCGGGGTGGCTCACCTTGGGCTTGGGGCGGCTGAGGCAAAGGGAGGCGAGCTGGGCCGAAAGGGCGCTGACCTGGGCTTGTCGGCTAGGCCAACTACCTCGGGGCGTGGGCGAGGCTAGTCAACGGGGCAGCTGGAGCGGCTCGTCTGGATCAGGGCAAGCAGGATTGGGCGACCCGACGCGTTAGAGGCCGGTGGCGGCAGCGGCTCCTGGCGGGGCCCGGCCTCGGAGGTCGGGGATCATCCCCCCAAACCTGATCTGGCCGGATCCGGTCGATTGGGGTGGCGATGGTGGACGGATGCACTCCTGGAGCGGCCAGATCGGGCCGACGGCTGGCTAATGGCTGGGAGCTCGATCTCCGTTCTAGGGCAGCGAGGGCGGCGCTCCGGCGACCTCCGGTGGCCGGCCGGTGGCGTCCCGACGGGGCGTGGGCGGGGGAGGTGCGAGGCTGCGGCGCGGGGGCAGGAGCTCGAGGAGGAGCTTGCTCGCTCGGGGAGGTGCGGAGGGAGGGGCGGCGCGGTCGAGCCCGGGCGAGCCGGCTTCGGGTCTGGCGGGCCCCGGCCGGCTGGAGGTGGAAGGACTTGGCACTGGCTAGGGTTTGTGGCATGGATTCCGAGGTGGAAGAGGGGTTAGGTCCAGATTAGGCAGGTGGGGTTGTTTAAATAGGAGGGGAAGAGTTGGGGTCTAGGGTTAGAAAATGAGGCTAGGTTAGGGGTTTTTTGCCCGTTTTCGGAGCGTTCGATCTCGATCGGATGGCTCCGGTCGAGGGGTTGGCTAGGGTGGATATGGTGGGCTGTGTAGAGGAGGCTAGGCGGAGATGAGAGGGAAAACGGGCACTCGGAGACAGTGTTTTATAAACCGAAAATGTCCGACGAAATGACTAGCTATAGTGCTGCTATAGGTTTAAAGTTTCGGGTATCAAAGGAACTCCGGTTGCGACGAAATTTGACGGAGGACCTACCTACTTCATATTAAGACCGCACGCCAAGTTTCAACTCAATCCAAGAATATTTTTCGGACACTTTAAAAAATATATTTTATCGATGCCGTGGACGCGTGCGTGTGTGGTTGGTATCAAAACGGTCAAAGACGAAAACGGAGAGAACCGATAAGTAATAACGGTTGCAGTTTTGAAAACTGACGGCAACGGAGTGCCGATGTAATGTGAATGATGCAAATGATGCGACCTGCAATCTAATCGCACGACGACAATGGAATAAAAGGGAAATCTTCAAAAGCGTTGGTCTCGGGCTGTCACAAACCTACACCGATATATATTGAGCACGAAGAAACAAAGTAGAGCAGAATCAAAAAATAAAACAATGAAATTTCAACAAGTTACACATGCACACACAAATTCATGGGAAGTTCAACACTGGACAGCCTAACTGTTGAACAGGCAGCCGGCAGTGACAGTAACAGATACACCACGTAGCACACATAGTCAACTGTTTTGTGTTATTACACAGATTGCTAACTACTGGCTGCAGCGCACTCAACAACAGGGATCAAATGAAATTAAATTATCGAGTTAATTCCATTTGTCTCCGCAGTTATCTTTTCAACAACATGCAGAACAACTTTTGGGTTGTTGCATGTGTTTCTCGTGTGCCCACGAACGCCACAAATTGAACATTTTGCTTGTTTCCTTTGCTCTTGTGGAGGCTCTCCTCTCTATGGACGTGTGGTGCTCTTATGACCCGACTCTCGGCATATACCGAAGCGAGTCCGTTTACTTGTGCCGCACTTGTGAGCATCTTGTGCAGTTGCTTGTTGCTTGTACTTCTTGCTTTTTGCATCTCGATCATCGTATGGCGGTTCGTCCCTGCTGGTCGTTGGTCGTCCAACCTTTCTTTTTCGTTCTGGAGCTTTTAATCCGACAAAATCCATGACTGCAGTACCTTCGGCATCACTCGCATTGCCACATACTTTATCCGTTTGCGACACGGCGTCGGAGTAACGGACTCATCCGGCGGTCGTAGTTTTGTACCGCCCTAGAAAAATATGTACCACTAGAACAGGACCATCGTAGACCGTCCGTCACCCGTCATTTTACATGGCTCCGTCTCTTTGTTTGGCTGTCTTCGTAGATATACTTGACCTTTCTTCACACGATCGCATTCAATACACCCACGAACGTGTCGCCCGGTCATTCGGACAATTACCAGGAGCAGGTGACCCGTCCATGCCATCGCCATTCTCGTTAGTGGCATGTTACCGTCGTATACTCCACATGGAGAATTATCAGGGTCGGCCTTGACAATCCGGGGCCTGGATGCAAGCCAAAAAAGGGGGCTCAATGCAGAAAAAAATTATATAGCTCATTTTGAATACTTCGTTAGCAACCTACACATTAAACATAATTCTATGTGTATTTTCAATTTATGGGTGACAAACCGACAATGTTCAATTTAAAAAGGCACCACATTTGACCAAACATAGCATAACCAGCTCCCATTTCACTTCAGCTTTCACTCCATCCAGCTATGCGCTCCAGACCTCTATCTCTCACTTCCCAACTTGCATTCCCGATGAATCTTGGAAAACACAAGTGCACAAGTTATATAAGAGCAAGTACAATAGTATAGCCAGCTGCTGGCTATAAGCTATTGTCATGTCATCTATAGCTCATCTTATAGCCAACATGTACAATAGTTCATTGCAAAAGTGTAATACTTCTTTATTATATGATTCATTTTTCATACTCACAAATGTCTAGAAGCACGTGCTAGAGCTGGTTCTTAGTTAAGAGCCCGCTTTACCTTCTCTCTTCTCTTCTCTTCTCTTTCCTCTAACTAAATAAAAATATATTAGTTTATTTCTTTGTACTTGCTCTAAAACATCCTCCTCATCAATGTTGATACAATTATCAATGACTTTCCTTCAAAAAATTGTTTGTTAATCTAAAGCTCGTTACAAGATGGTTAGTGGCATGTTACCGTCTTGTATTCCACATGGAGTATTATTGTTTACATGATGTAACCATCGTATATATTTTTTACACACCCGCAGAACAAATAATATTTTATTTCTACAAGTTGTTGCCGTCCTATATGATTTTCTATAAGATGCTACCATCATGCTCATTATATACAAGATGCTAGCATCATATATGGTCTGGTGTCGGGTGATTTAAATTCGTTGCCATCGCGGTGTGAGCACTGAGCAGAGCATAGAGCTCAGAGCACTGCTACCACGTTGATCACCCTTGGCCATGGACGTCGGGTTCTCAACTGCCGGGCCGCTTCGTATCGTGATCTGCCCATGGCTGGCGTTCGGCCATCTGCTCCCGTACCTCGAGCTCGCCGAGCGGCTGGCGTCGCGCGGCCACCGCGTGGCCTTCGTCTCCACGCCGCGCAACCTCGCTCGCCTGCCGCCGCCGGCATCGCCGTGCAGCGTTGACCTCGTCGCTCTCCAGCTGCCGCGCGTCGACGGCCTCCCCGAAGGCGCCGAGTCCACCAACGACGTCCCCGACGAGAAGCGGGAGCTCCACTGGAAGGCCTTCGACGGCCTCGCCGCGCCCTTCGCGGACTTCCTCGCCGCCGCGTGCGCGGACGACGGCAGGAGGCCTCACTGGATCATCGCCGATTGCTTCCACCACTGGGCCGCCGCCGCCGCCCTCGACCACAAGGTGCCGTGCGCCGTGCTCCTGCCGACGGCCGCTATGCTCGCTGCCGCGCCCCGCCAGCAACCGTTGGGATCGAAGCCCGTCGAGGCCGCCGCCGCCGCCTCTGTCCTTGGACAGGCGGCCGCGGCCGTGCGGCTCGCCGTGCCCCGTTACGAGCGGGACGACGTGGCGCCGGCTTACGCCGACGACTGCGCGTCGGGCATGTCCATCGCCCAGCGCTGGTTCTTGGCGAAAGAGAGATGCACGGTCTTGGCCATCCGCAGCTGCGTGGAGTGGGAGCCAGAGACGTTCCCGCTGGTGGAGACGCTGCTCGGCAAGCCGGTCGTGCCCCTGGGCCTCCTGCCGCCGTCGGCGGACGGAGGCAGGCGCCGCGCGGCCGGATCATCAGAGGACCACGTCACCCTACGCTGGCTAGAGGAGCAGCCGCCCGACTCTGTGGTATACATCGCGCTGGGGAGCGAGGTGCCGCTGAGCATTGAGCAGGTGCACGAGCTGGCCCTCGGGCTGGAGCTCGCCGGGACACGATTCCTCTGGGCTCTGCGGAAGCCCGCCGGCGCCGTCGTCGGCAACAACGACGACGACACCCTTCCTCCCGGCTTCCGGGACCGCACCCGCGGCCACGGGCTGGTGACCATGGGATGGGTGCCCCAGATCAGCATCCTGGCGCACGCCGCCGTGGGCGCCTTCCTGACGCACTGCGGCCGGAACTCGCTCATCGAAGGGCTTCTGTTCGGGCACCCTCTCGTCATGCTGCCCATCTTCGGGGACCAGGGCCCGAATGCCCGCCAAATGGAGGCCAAGAAGGTAGGCTTGCAGGTGGCGAGGGACGACGATGATGGGTCGTTCGACCGCCATGGCGTCGCGGCTGCGGTTCGGGCCGTCATGGTGGACGGAGAAGCCAGGAGGGGATTTGTGGCGAATGCCCTCAAGATGCAGGCGATCGTGGCCGACAAGGAACGCCATGAGAGATACATCGACGGATTTGTTCAACAACTCAGATCGTATCTGCAAGCAACTGATGATCTCACTACTGCCACCCCGAACTCCAGCTGAGACTGAGAGAGCCTTCACGAATAAGATGTGAGTACGCTGAGATCAGGTGTGTTAGAATACGATCCACCTCACTACTGCACAGCAGGACTAGGACTTGGACTAGGAGTTGGAGTCCATGATGTATACGGGCATATACGGGCCTGGACGGCACCGTCTCGATTTGTAAACGATCTCATCATTTCTGTAATATACGATCTCATCATTTCTGTAATATACGGTATATAAATAAACAAGCAAAAGGCATGTGCGTTTCAACGGTAGAAAAAAAAACATAATTTTTAATTACCGTGACCATATTTTGCTGCATCACGGAGATACACTATCACTCTTAATTTAACGAAATCATGGACAGATTTTTAAACTCGTGCACATATTTCAAATCTTGAATAATTTTCAAATTCGTGAACTCTTTTACGAAATTTTGCACATTTTATAAAATCAAGAAAAATGTTTTTGAATTCATGAAGATTTTATGCTACTGACAAACATTTTTTAAAATTTACAACAAAAACATTTTTCCTGAATTGGCAAGTATTTCTAGAACCGATGAACATTTTTAAAAAAATTGGTGGAACATATTTTTAAATTCACAAACATATTTATTCATTTTACGAACATTTTTTTGATTTAACAAACATTTCCGAAAATGCGTGATCATTTTTTGAATTAGCAAATATTTTATAAATGAATAAATTATTTTGTTAGTCATGAAAAGTTTATGAATTTCTTGGATATTATTTCCATTCATGAAAATTTGATGAATCAGCGAATTGTTTTTACATTTCATTAACATTTGTTAATAGATGAACTTAAAAAACATTATGTACACCTTTTTATTTCTCGAACATTTGTTTCCAAAAATCTTAACTTTTATGAATAAGCAACCATTTTATTAACAAATCACAAATATTTTTTAAATCCTCAAACATTTATAATTTACTAAAAATTTTATATCAAAATTCTCGTTTTCGTAGTTTCTTAATTTTGAAGTCCGGCATTATTTAAAGGAGAAAAAACAGAAATGAAAAATAAAAACATAAAAGAAAAAATGAAATTTTAAAAAAAGTCGCCCCGAAATGGGACGGGCCAAACAGATGCATTGCGTCTTCTCCTAGCACGCAGGTCGGGAAAATGATATTCGCCACTCGGTGTGAAGCAATATCGGCGCTTCGCACAGAAAGAGGAAGCTAGCGACTCTAGGATGGCTCATTTACGGATTGCAGCACCCCGGTTTTAAAAATGTTTTACATTTTCAAAAAATATTTTCGATTTAGAAAAAATGTCCTGTATTTTCCCAAAATTGTTCTTGGTTTCAGAATTTTCTTTGAAGATTCAAATTTATAATTAAGATTCAAAAAATGTTAGCCCTTTAGAAAATTATTCGTGCTTCCAAAAAATTTCGGTTTTCTTAAAAATTGTTCTCCATTTCAAAATTATATTCTTAAGATTCAAAAAAGTTTCTGCTTCAAAAAATTGTTAGCGCTTCCAAATTTGGTCAGCAATTTTCAAAATTGTTCACGGTTTCAAAATTGGTTATCAAGATTCAAAAGATGTTCGTGCTTTCAAAAATTGTTCGTGCTTCCAAATTTGTTTAGGATTTTCCCAAATTGTTCTCGATTTGAAAATTTGTTCTCAAGATTCAAAACATGTTTGTGCTTTAAAAATTTGTTCCGGATTTTTCTAAAAAATTCTCCTTTTCAAAATTTTGTTCTCAAGATTCAAAACATGTTCGTGCTTTAAAAAAATGTTCTTGCTTATTAATTTATTCAGGATATTTCTAAATTGTTCTCGGCTTCAAAATTTGTTCTCAAGATTCAAAAAATGTTCGTGCTTTACTAATTTGTTCGCGCTTTCAAATATATTCAGGGTTATTTAAAATTGTTCCCCTTTTCAAAAAATTTGTTCTCAAGATTCAAATAATATTCGTGCTTCAAAAAATTGTTCACGCTTCCAAATTTGTTCAGCATTTTTCAAAATTGCTCTCGGTTCCAAAATCTGTTCTGGATATTCAAAAACTGTTCGTGCTTTAAAAATTTGTTCGTGCTTTCAAATTAGTTAGGGCTTTTTCAAAATGGTTCTCCTTTTCAATTTTTTTTCTCATGATTAAAAAAATATTAATGCTTTAGACAATTGCTCACTCTTCCAAATTTGTTAACGATTTTTCAAAATTGTTCTTGATTTCAAAATTTGTTATCAAGATTCAGAAAATGTTTATGCTTTAAATTTTTTCTTAAATTTCGAATGTTCCTGCTTTTGAAAAATGTTCCCAATTTTTAAATATTATAAGTTTTCAAACTTCTTTCATAAATTAAAAAATGTTCTCGATTTTCAAAAATATCTTCAAATTCAAAAAATGTTTTTTTGCTTCAATTACTAAAAGAAAGGGAAAAACAAACCAGAAAAGAAAAAATGGAAGGAAATAAGTAGAAAAGGAAAAAAATGTTCGTGTATGTCAAAATATGTTCGTAAAACGTTCAGAATATAAAATTTATGGAATACCAGAATTAATTGTTATTTTCAAAAAATAATCAGGTTTTAATTGTTTTCCAAATTTTCAGAAATATTAAAGATTTTATTGAAGAAATGTTTTTTTGTAACAACTAGCATCCTGCAGATCCAATGGCTAGAGCGAGTCGTTTAGGATCCAAAGTTGCGAGTTCAAATCCTGGCAGTGCCTCGTCCGTTTCAATGATTTTTTTAAATCATGAAAGTGTTAATGGACCTCTGTGCGTGTGTGCCCTGTTAGATGCACAAAACGATCAATAGGAGTTCCCTGCAAACAGAGCGTAGCATAGGGGTCGTCCTAGTCAGGGATTTTCGCTGTTAATATTTTATAACTTAAAAAATAATTTTTATGACGTACCATCAAAAGCAATAACCATTTTTATACTTATTAGGTATAAATATATAGATACAGATAAAGATGTACCTCAAGGTGAACCTAATAGGGTACCATGCCTTAACCTATTGATCTCTAACTTTTAAGAAGGTGTCTTAGCAATTATGCTGAATATTTCTTGGGGGGTTGACGATCACTCAATTTCACTACGCAAACGTTGTTCATAACAATACATAACACCAACCATTCGGACAACACGATTCGAACGTGTTTCGTCATCCAACGTGGTCTTGCATAGGTCCATTTGACAATATGGACGTACTTTTTCCGTGGGGTGGTCACGAGCGTTCGGGCTGCTGCCACAACCGTGTTGGAAATATGCCCTAGAGGCAATGATAAATAATTATTATTATATTTCCTGTTTAAAGATAATCGTTTATTATCCATGCTATAATTGTATTAAATGAAAACATAGATACATGTGTGGATAAATAGACACAACAATGTCCCTAGCAAGCCTCTAGTTGGCTAACCAGTTGATCAATGATAGTTAAGGTTTTCTGACTATGTGCAAAGTGTTGTTGCTCGATGACTGGATCACATCATTAGGAGAATCATGTGATGGACTAGACCCAAACTATGAACATAGCATATTGATCGTTTTATTTTATTGCTATTGTTTTCTGCATGTCAAGTATTTGTTCCTATGACCATGAGATCATATAACCCACTAGTACCGGAGGGATACCTTGTGTGTATCAAACGTCACAACGTAACTGAGTGACTATAAAGGTGCTCTAGAGGTATCTCCGAAGATGTCCGTTGGGTTAGTATGGATCAAGACTGGGATTTGTCACTCCTTGTGATGGAGAGGTATCTCGAGGCCCACTCGGTAATACAACATCACACACAAGCCTTGCAAGCAATGTGACTTAGTGTAAGTCACGGGATCTTGTATTACGGAACGAGAAAATATACTTGGCGGTAACGAGATTGAAATAGGTATGCGGATACTGACGATCGAATCTCGGGCAAGTAACATACCGAAGGACAAAGGGAATGGCATACGGGATTGCGTGAATCCTTGACACTGAGGTTCAACCGATAAGTTATTCGGAGAATATGTTGGATCCAATATGGGCATCCAAGTCCCGCTATTGGATATTGACCGAGGAGTACCTCGGGGCATGTCTGCATAGTTCTCGAACCCGCAGGGTCTGCACACTTAAGGTTCGACGATGTTAGTATAGTTGAGTTATATGTGTGCTTACCGAATGTTGTTCGGAGTCCCGGATGAGATCACGGACGTCACGAGGGTTTCCGGAATGGTCCGGAGACGAAGATTGATATATAGGATGACCTCATTTGATTGTTAGAAGGTTTTCGGGTATTACCGGGAATGTACTGGGAGTGACGAATGGGTTCCGGATGTTCACCATGAGGGGGCCAATCCACCCGGGGAAGCCCATAGGCCCTAGGGGTGGCGCACCAGCCCTTGGTGGGCTGGTGGAACAGCCCAATAAGGCCTATGCGCAAGGGATAAGAAAATCAAAGAGAAAAGAAAAGAAAAAGAGGTGGGAAGGAAGGGAAGGACTCCACCTTCCAATCCTAGTTGGACTAGGATTGGAGGTGGACTCCTCCACCTCCTTGGCCGGCACACCCTTGGGGTCTTGGACCCCAAGGCAAGCCTCCCCTCCCCTCCTCCTATATATAGTGGAGTTTTAGGGCTGATTTGAGACAACTTTTGCCACGGCAGCCCGACCACAAACACCACAATTTTTCCTCTAGATCGTATTTCTACGGAGCTTGGGCGGAGCCCTGCAGGAGTAGATCCTTCACCACCACCGGAGCGCCATCACACTACCAGAGAACTCATCTACTTCTCCGTCTTGCTTCCTGGATCAAGAAGGCCAAGATCATCGTCGAGCTGTACGTGTGCTGAACGCGGAGGTACCGTCCGTTCGGCACTAGATCGAAGCAGATCGTGGGACGGATCGCGGGACGGTTCGCGGGGCGGATCGAGGGACGTGAAGACGTTCCACTACATCAACCGCGTTTCTTAACGCTTCCTTCTATGCGATCTACAAGGGTACGTAGATCCAAATCTCCTCTCGTAGATGGACATCACCATGATAGGTCTTCGTGCGCGTAGGAAATTTTTTGTTTTCCATGCGACGTTCCCCATCAGTGGTATCAGAGCTAGGTTCATGCGTAGATGTAATCTCGAGTAGAACACAAAGAGTTTTGTGGACGGTGGTGTTCGATTTGCTGCCCTCCTTAGTCTTTTCTCAATTTGGCGGTATTGTTGGATTGAAGCGGCCCGGACCAACATTATTCGTACGCTTACGAAAGACTGGTTTCATCGCTTGACATGCAACCTCGTTGCATAAAGATGACTGGCGGGTGTCGGTTTCTTCAACTTTAGTTGAACTGGTTTTGACCGAGGCGGTCCTTGGAGAGGTTAAATAGCAATTTGCACATCTCCGTTGTGGTCTTTACGTAAGTAAGATGCGATCTACTAGATATCCACTGCAACCACGTAAAACATGCAACAACAATTAGAGGACGCCTAACTTGTTTTTGCAGGGTATGCATGTGATATGATATGGCCAATGGTGATATGATATATTGGATGTATGAGATTATCATGTTGTAATAGTTAAATATCGACTTGCACGTCGATGGTACGGCAACCGGCAGGAGCCATAGGGTTGTCTTTAAACTAACGTTTGTGCTTGCAGATGCGTTTACTATATTGCTAGTACGTAGCTTTAGTAGTAATAGCATGAGTAGCACGACAACCCCGATGGCGACACGTTGATGGAGATCATGGTGTGGCGCGGGTGACAGAAAGATCGTGCTGGTGCTTTGGTGACGGAGATCAAGAAGCACATGATGAGGGCCATATCATGTCACTTATGAATTGCATGTGATGTTAATCCTTTTATGCACCTCGTTTTGCTTAGAACGACGGTAGCATTATGAGGTGATCTCTCACTAAAATTTCAAGACGAAATTGTGTTCTCCCCGATCGTGCACCTTTGCTACAGTTCGTCGTTTCGAGACACCACGTGATGATCGGGTGTGATAGACTCAATGTTCACATACAACGGGTGCAAAATAGTTGCACACGCGGAACACTCGGGTTAAGCTTGATGAGCCTAGCATGTGCATACATGGTCTCGGAATACATGAGACCGAAAGGTCGATCATGAATCATATAGTTGATATGATTAGCATAGGGATGCTTACCACTGAAACTATCCTCAACTCACGTGATGATCGGACTTGAGCTAGTGGAATTGGATCATGCACCACTCATATGACTTGAGAGATGTACTTTTGGGTGGGAGTTTAGCAAGTAATTTGATTAGTTAAACTCTAATTATCTTGAACATAGTCTAAGTCCACTTTGGAAATATTTGTGTTGTAGATCAATGGCTCACGCGACAGTCACCCTGAATTTTAATACGTTCCTAGACAAAGCTAAGTTGAAAGATGATGGAAGCAACTTTGTAGACTGGGCTCGTAATCTTAAGTTGCTCCTGCAAGCTGGGAAGAAGGATTATGTCCTTAATGCTGTGCTAGGAGATGAACCACCCGCCGTGGCTGACCAAGATGCTAAGAACGCTTGGTTAGCACGCAAGGAGGACTACTCAGTAGTTCAATGTGCAGTCTTGTATGGCTTAGAACCGGGACTTCAACGTCTCTTTGAGCGTCATGGAGCATATGAGATGTTCCAGGAGTTGAAGTTTATCTTTCAGAAGAACGCCCGGATCGAGAGGTATGAGACTTTCGATAAATTCTATGCTTGCAAAATGGAGGAGAATTCGTGTGTCAGTGAACATGTGCTCAAAATGTCTGGGTACTCAAACCGTCTAGCTGAGCTGGGGATTGAACTCCCGCAAGAGGCTATCACTGACATAATTCTTCAATCACTTCCACCAAGCTATAAGAGCTTTGTGTTGAACTATAACATGCAAGGGATGAACAAGTCACCCGGCGAGTTATTCGCGATGCTGAAAGTCGCAGAGTGAGAACTCCGTAAAGAGCATCAAGTGTTGATGGTGAATAAGACCACTAGTTTCAAGAGAAACGACCAATGAAAGAAGGGTAATTCAAAGAAGGGTGACAAACCTGTTGCCAATCCGACGAAGAAGCCCAAAGCTGGACCTAAGCCTGAAACGGAGTGCTATTATTGCAAGGGTATGGGTCACTGGAAGCGCAACTGCCCCAAGTATCTGGCTAATAAGAAGGCGGCCAAGGAAAAATCAGGTATATTCGATATACATGTTATTGATGTGTACTTAACCAGCTCTGGAAGTAGTGCCTGGGTATTCGATACTGGTTCTGTTGCTCATATTTGCAACTCGAAACAAGAATTGCGGAATAAGCGAAGGCTGGCGAAGGATGAAGTGACGATGTGCGTGGGAAATGGTTCCAAGGTTGATGCAATCACCGTCGGCGCAGTTTCACTTCAGTTACCATCAGGATTAGTTATGAACTTAAATAAATGTTATTTAGTGCCTGCGTTAAGCATGAACATTATATCTGGATCTTGTTTATTGCGAGACGGTTACTCGTTTAAGTCAGAGAATAATGGTTGTTCTAATTCTATGAGTAATATCTTTTATGGTCATGCACCCAATGTGAGAGGATTGTTCATATTGAATCTTGATAGTGATAATACACATATACATAACATTGAGACCAAAAGAGTTAGAGTTAACAATGATAGCACCATGTTTTTATGGCACTGCCGCTTAGGTCATATTGGTGTAAAGCGCATGAAGAAACTCCATACTGATGGACTTTTGGAGTCACTTGACTTTGATTCACTTGACACATGCGAACCATGCCTCATGGGCAAGACGACTAAGACTCCGTTCTCCGGAACAATGGAGCGTGCAAGTGACTTGTTGGAAATTATACATACCGATGTGTGTGGTCCGATGAGTGTGGAGGCACGCGGCGGATATCGTTATTTTCTCACCTTCACTGACGATTTGAGTAGATATGGTTATGTCTACTTAATGAAGCACAAGTCTGAGACGTTTGAAAAGTTCAAACAATTTCAGAGTGAAGTCGAAAATCATTATAACAAGAAGATCAAGTTCTTACGGTCTGATCGTGGGGGTGAATATCTGAGTTTCGAGTTTGGTGCTCACTTAAGACAATGTGAAATTGTTTCACAGTTGACACCGCCTCGAACACCACATCATAATGGTGTGTCCGAACGTCGTAATCGTAATTTATTAGAGATGGTGCGATCTATGATGTCTCTTACCGATTTGCCGTTATCATTTTGGGGTTATGCATTAGAAACAGCTGCATTCACTTTAAATAGGGAACTGATACGTCTCCGTCGTATCTATAATTTTGATTGTTTCATGCCAATATTCTACAACTTTCATATACTTTTGGCAACTTTTTATACTATTTTTGAGACTAACATATTGATCCAGTGCCCAGTGCCAGTTCCTGTTTGTTGCATGTTTTTTGTTTCATGGAATATCCATACCAAACGAAGTCCAAACGCAATAAAAATTTACGGGGATTTTTTTTAGAATATTTATGATTTTTGGGAAGAAGAATCAACGCGAGATGGTGCACGGAGTACCCACAAACCCACCAGCCGCAACCAGGGGGTGGGCCCGTGGCTGGCAGGCTTGTGGGCACTCCTTAAGGCGGTTGGTGTCCTTCTTTCGCCGCAAGAAAGATAATATTCGGAAGAAAATTGTGTTAAAATGTCAGCCCAATCAGAGTTACGGATCTCCGGGAATTTAAGAAACGGTGAAACGCAGAATCTGGGAGCGTAGAAACATAAGGACACAAAGAGAGAGAGAGAGAGAGAGAGATCCAATCTCGGAGGGGCGCTCGCCCCTCTGTCGCCATGGAGACCATGGACCAGAGGGTAAACCCTTGTCCCATCTAGGGAGGAGGTCAAGGAAGAAGAAGAAGGAGGGGGGGCTCTCTCCCCCTCTCTCCCGGCGGCGCCGGAACACCTCCCGGGACATCATCGTGTGACGGCGATATACACCAACACCTCCGTCATCTTCACCAACATCTCCATCATCTTCCCCCATCTATATTCAGCGGTTCACTCTCCCGAAACCCGCTGTACCCTCTACTTGAACATGGTGCTTTATGCTACATATTATTATCCAATGATGTGTTGCTATCCTATGATGTCTGAGTAGATTATCGTTGTCCTATCGGTGATTGATGAATTGCTATGATTGGTTTAATTTGCTGGTGGTTATGTTGCTGTCCTTTGGTGCCCATTATATGATTGTGCACGTGGATCACACCATAGGGTTAGTTGTATGTTGATAGGACTATGTATTGGCAGGCTAGAGTGACAGAAGCTTTAGACCTAGCATAGAAATTGATGCATATGGGATTGAAGGGGGACCAATATATCTTATTGCTATGGTTGGGTTTTACCTTAATGAACGTTAGTAGTTGCGGACGCTTGCTAATAGTTCCAATCATAAGTGCATAGAATTCCAAGTAAGGGATGACATGCTAGCAGAGGCCTCTCCCACATGATACTTGCTATCGATCTAGTAACGTAGTCAATTGCTTAGGGACAATTCCGCAACTCCTACCACCACTTTTCCACACTCGTTAGACACTCGTAGTTGTTTCTTTATCTAACCAGCCCCTAGTTTTATTTACGTGTTCTTTACTTTCTTACAAGCCTATCCTATCACTCCTACAAAGTACTTCTAGTTTCATACTTGTTCTAGGTAAAGCGAACGTAAAGTGTGCGTAGAATTGTATCGGTGGTCGATAGAACTTGAGGGAATATTTGTCCTACCTTTAGCTCCTCGTTGGGTTCGACACTCTTACTTATCGAGAAAGGCTACAATTGATCCCCTATACTTGTGGGTTATCAGGCACCATCAAAATCCATTGAGACAACACCATACGAACTGTGGTATGGCAAAAGACCAAAGTTGTCGTTTCTTAAAGTTTGGGGATGTGATGCTTATGTCAAAAAGCTTCAGCCTGAAAAGCTGGAACCCAAAGCAGAAACGTGCGTCTTCATAGGTTACTCAAAGGAGACAGTTGGGTATACCTTCTATCTCAAATCCGAGGGCAAAGTGTTTGTTGCTAAAAATGGAGCTTTTTCTTGAGAAGGAGTTTGTCTCGAAAGAATTGAGTGGGAGGAAGATAGAACTTGATGAGGTTGTCGAACCTCTAATTCCTCTTGATGGTGGCGCAGGGCAAGGGGAAACCCATGTTGCTGCGGCACCGGTGGAGGAACAAGTTGATGATGATGATCATGAAACTTCAGATCAAGTTACTGTCGAACCTCGCACGTCGACAAGATCACGTACTGCTCCCGAGTGGTACGGTAATCCTGTCTTGACGATTATGTTGTTGGACAACAATGAACCTGCGAATTATGAAGAAGCAATGGTGGGCCCAGATTCTAACAAATGGCTGGAGGCCATGAAGTCCGAGATAGGATCCATGTACGAGAACAAAGTGTGGACTTTAGAAGTACTACCTGAAGGCCTCAAGGCTATTCAGAACAAACGGATCTATAAGAAGAAGACAGACGCAGACGGTAATGTGACCGTTTATAAAGCTCGACTTGTGGCAAAGGGTTTTTCACAAGTTCAAGGAATTGACTACGATGAGACTTTCTCACCGGTAGCGATGCTTAAGTATGTACGAATCATGTTAGCAATAGCTGCCTTTTACGATTATGAAATCTGGCAGATGGATGTCAAAACGGCGTTCCTTAATGGTTTTCTTAAGGAAGAGTTGTATATGATGCAACCCGAAGGTTCTGTCGATCCTGAGAATGCTGACAAAGTGTGCAAGCTCCAGTGATCCATTTATGGACTGGTGCAAGCATCTCGGAGTTGGAATAAGCGTTTTGATCAGGTGATCAAAGCATTTGGGTTTATACAAGTGGTTGGAGAATCTTGTATTTACAAGAAAGTTCGTGGGAGCTCTGTGGCATTTCTAATATTATAAGTGGACGACATATTGCTGATTGGAAACATCGTGGAGCTTTTGGGGAGCATAAAAGGTTACTTGAATAAAATTTTCTCTATGAAGGACCTAGGAGAATCTGCTTACATTTTAGGCATTAAGATCTATAGGGATAGATCGAAATGCCTGATAGGACTTTCACAAAGCACACACCTTGATAAAGTTTTGAAGAAGTTCAAAATGGACCAGTCCAAGAAAGGGTTCTTCTAGTGTTACAAGGTATAAAATTGAGTAAGACTCAGTGCCCAGCAACTGCGGAAGATAGAAAGACAATGAGTTCCGTCCCCTACGCTTCAGCCGTAGGATCTATCATGTATGCAATGCTGTGCACTAGACCAGACGTCAGCTTGGCCATAAGTATGGCAGGCAGGTTTCAGAGTAATCCAGGAGTGGATCACTGGACGGTGATCAAGAATATTCTGAAGTACCTGAAAAGGACTAAGGAATTGTTTCTCGTGTATGGAGGTGACAAGGAGCTCGTCGTAAAAGGTTACATCGATGCAAGTTTTGACACCGATCCGGATGACTCTAAGTCTCAAACCGGATACGTATTTATTCTTAATGGGGGTGCGGTAAGCTGGTGCAGTTCCAAGCAGAGCGTCGTAGCAAATTCTACATGTGAAGCGGAGTACATGGCTGCCTCTGAGGCGGGAAAGGAAGGTGTTTGGATGAAGCAGTTCATGACAGATCTTGTAGTTGTGCCGAGCGCACTAGATCCATTAACTCTGTTATCTGACAACATTGGTGCCATTGCCTTAGAAAAGGAACCAAGGTTTCATAAGAAGACCATACACATCAAACGATGCTTCAACCTCATCCGCGACTACATCGAGTTAGAGGACGTGAATATTTGCAAAGTGCACACGGATCTGAATGTAGCAGACCCGCTGACTTAACCTCTTCCACGGGCAAAACATGATCACCACCAGAACTGTATGGGTGTTTGATTTATTACAATGTAAATCGCATGGCCATGTGAGGACTAGATTATTGACTCTAGTGCACGTGGGAGACTGTTGGAAATATGCCCTAGAGGCAATGATAAATAGTTATTATTATATTTCCTATTTAAGGATAATTGTTTATTATCCATGCTATAATTGTATTGAATGAAAACATAGATACATGTGTGGATAAATAGACACAACAATGTCCCTAGCAAGCCTCTAGTTGGCTAGCCAGTTGATCAAGGATAGTCAAGGTTTTCTGACTATGTGCAAAGTGTTGTTGCTTGATGACTGGATCACATCATTAGGAGAATCATGTGATGGACTAGACCGAAACTATGAACGTAGCATATTGATCGTGTCATTTTATTGCTATTGTTTTCTGCGTGTCAAGTATTTGTTCCTATGACCATGAGATCATATAACCCACTGGCACCGGAGGGATACCTTGTGTGTATCAAACGTCACAACGTAACTGGGTGACTATAAAGGTTCCCTACAGGTATCTCCGAAGGTGTCCGTTGGGTTAGTATGGATCAAGACTGGGATTTGTCACTCTGTGTGACGGAGAGGTATCTCAGGGCCCACTCGGTAATACAACATCACACACAAGCCTTGCAAGCAATGTGACTTAGTGTAAGTCACGTGATCTTGTATTACAGAACGAGAAAAGAGACTTGGCGGTAACGAGATTGAAATAGGTATGCGGATACCGACGATCGAATCTCGGGCAAGTAACATACCGAAGGACAAAGGGAATGGCATACGGGATTGCCTGAATCCTTGACACTGAGGTTCAACCGATAAGTTATTCGGAGAATATGTAGGATCCAATATGGGCATCCAGGTCCCGCTATTGGATATTGACCGAGGAGTACCTCGGGGCATGTCTGCATAGTTCTCGAACCCGCAGGGTCTGCACACTTAAGGTTCGATGATGTTTTAGTATAGTTGAGTTATATGTGTGGTTACCGAATGTTGTTCGGAGTCCCGGATGAGTTCACGGACGTCACGAGGGTTTCCGGAATGGTCCGGAGATGAAGATTGATATATAAGATGACCTCATTTGTGTAACGACTAAGATGCGGTCCTTTCCGATTTGGGGAACGAGGCCCCGAATTGGAAAGAAGCGCATCTAAGAATTTCGCAAGCACCATAACATAGCACGTACATAATAATAGTATAATGAAAATAAGGGGTTCAATTGCCATCTCATAAATATATCAGAGTTACATAACGCATCCAAACAAGGTAGTTCCGCTACGGACTACAAAACATGAGAAATGACTATGCTACCCTGCATGCTTGCCCATGATCACGACCATGCCTCAGTCTTCTGGATAGTTCACGTATAGGCGGTCGTTCTCCTCATCGTACTGCCACGCTAGCTGCGTGCCGTCGGGTTCACCTGTCTCGGGGGTACCTGAACCTGTTGGTGTTTTGAAGGAATCTGTGAGCCACGGGGACTCAGCAATCTAGGACCTCGGTGCCAGAACTAGTCAAGTTATTAGGTAAGGAAGGTGGAGTATTTAGGTTGCAGCATCCTAAGCTTTATATGGTGGCTAACTTATGTAGAACATGTATTGAAGGTGGTCTATACTAGCGACCGATGATTAACTGATCACTAAGTGATCCTGAACGCCTACTTACATCACTCATAACCCCACCGTGTTCCCGATCGAAGAGAGGTCTTCAAAGGGGACAATCACGGTTATGCACACAGTTGGCAATGTTATTAGAGTTATATTAAAGTTGTCTATAACCGGATGTTAACAAATATTCCAAGTTGCCACATAACCGCGTGCACGGCTTTCCGAAAGATTAAACCCTACAGGGGTGCTCCAACTAGTCCATCACAAACGGTCACGGGCCGCAAAGTAATCCTGTATCACGAATCTCGTGATATCTTCGGATTCCTTAGAGGAAAGCCTCAACTCTGGGGAGAACCAAAGCTTCACCGGGATTCCTATACGCAAGATATATCGCTAAGGTAAGACAAGACTAGCAGGACCTCCCGACGTGTCGACGACCCTGATAAGAGCCGTGTATCTCAGTCTCAGGACACGTCGGATAAGCAAGTGTATAGTGGCCAGAGAAATCTCCCGAGTTGCCCTGGGATGGCCCCGCACGATGCTCTAGTTTGGACCAACACTCACGAGGAGCACTGGCCCAGGTTGTTGATTAAATTCCTCGGGTAGGCCATTCCCTATGCAGATTTAAGTGTTTAGCAAATTAACACCAATGTTGGGTCATGCCGAACAAGTCTTAGCACTACGCGATTTATCGAGGGGGTCCCCATAACAACCCCGAACATGTTAGGAGCGATCATTATGGAATCAAACACTAGTGACCGGTAACTATGGCGGCAATAACGGAACAAAACACCCGGCAAAAGGCTAGGCCTTCTGTTATTTACCAAGTATATAGGTGCATTAATTAAATAACAGATTTAACATAATGATAACAAACTCATGTTCGTGAGACAAATGCACCTGCAACTAGCAACGCTAACATTAGTAGTTGAGCAAAGCCTACTTAGCCATTCAAGATTTGCTAGGAAGGGATAAGTGTTTGGGTTACATGGCAATTCAGGAGGCAATTGTTTCAGTGGTAGGTAGCGAGCATATGACGAAGGAAACGTGAATCTAGCATAACAAGTCTAGAGATGGAATCAATGTCATATCATCTTGCCTGTGATGTCCTTAGCTTGGAACTGCTCTTGTTTGTCCTGCACGTACACTCCCGGATCCACGTACTCGTTCTCCGATCCTGGTGCTACCCAACATAAAAGTAGCATCCAATGAACAACAACACCTCAAGATGCAACAAGCACATGATGCATGAGATGAAAATGAACATGCATCACTATTCTACCTACTTGCACATGCATGAGAAGTATAAGTAAGCTACTGGACAGAACTGCACCCTAAGCTATCTTGACATGCATGATAATGACATTATCATCTGCGTCACGTGAAAAAGATACAAAACCATATAAAGAACGTTACAACCGGAGCTATGGATCAACGGGAAACAACGAAACAAGAAATAGAGTCCTACGTGTCAAAATCCACACAACACACATGAATGGCATACTTCTGGTATTTCCAGGTTGCCAAGACATAAAACAAACCAACATGGATGGGGTGGTTCAAGGAATATCACCACACCATCATCTATGCACTCACAATCATCAAAACATCAAAACTATACATGCTGTCATAAACAACATCATAGCCTTTTGAGAGCTACATGCAAAGCACCTACAACCACCCAAACATGCCAAATAGGATATGTGGAAGAAGCTATCCAAGAGTACTACAAGCACAAGCAAAAATATAATACAAAGGAGTTTCACACAGAAAGTTACACAGCTGCTAACTTGGACAAAAATATCAGATTTCAGGAACTTAGTGGAAATTCCAGATTCTCACTAGCTGTTTATGCTCTCAAGCATTTTGACAACACCCAAAACAATATCTACAGGACTCCAAAAGGAATGAAAATTTTCAGAGAGCTAGAAAAACACAAAATCTACAACTTTCCACTTGATAGCAAAGGCTGAATCACAACACATGGATCTCTACAAGCACAACAACAGGAGAAGAAAATATAGGCAGATTCTCAGACTTAGTGAAATTTTTTCACTAATCTGGAATTCCAGCCACATGCCTATCTTGACTAGGCACAACTTGCACCTATGAGTTCATAATCATGAAACAAAAGCAACAAGCCATAGAGGGGTTCACCCTCTAATGCCACAACAAGGGATCAACCTCTTGGGTTCACCACATCTCATGGAACCAAGCTCCAAACATAGAACAAATCTGAAATAAGTCATCTCCAGAAAGTGTTCCAAAGGCAAAACTAACTTCACCAATGGATTCCTAGGATGATTCTACCCCAAAAACATATATAATACCTATGCACTTGTATAGAACAAATGGGCACAAACTAGAAAAGAAAATCTACATGGAATCATATGTAGTGAATAGTGCATCATCACGTGTGCTATTCACTAGAACAACACCCACATAAGCATATGCACACTCTCACAAGGCCAATGGTGCACATGAGGGGTATACCTCATGCTATTGTGCCTTAGCACACCACCACACACCACACACATCAAGCACTAGCAAGAAGGCTCCTACACATGGTAAAAAGAACACCCACTAGCTTATGCTCACAAATGCATCCTATACCTACACATACATCTCATGTGCTTATCATGGCACATCATGCCATGGCATGTGTGATACACACACACATAAGCACACACACACACTCACATACACCACATGCTTGCACTAAATAGGACACACACACATACAACATGCACATGGGAAACATCCACACTAGCATCTCACTTGCACAACATGGCCTCACCTCATTATTGCCATACACCCACAAGGTGCACACACACATACATAATCCTACACATGCATTTATGCAAATCAACCTACACATTCTTCACTACAAAGAACAAACCTACACACATACTCTCAAGTCTACTCCAAAAACTATTCACAATTTAGCAAAACTCTATGAAGAACAAGCTGTTTTAAGGGGAGACAAAACTCCCCCCATGGTGTAAGGCACACCACAGCCACAACTACATCAAGCCAAAGGTGAAAACAGCACAAGAAAATAACTACACAACAAAAAATATAAAAGGAGGGGGAGAGGGATGGAACCGTGTACCTCCTGGTCACAACACTTCAACACTACCACTCTGCTAGATGCCCTTGCTCAACAGAACAGGGGTTGCAACCAAGATGATCTGTCTCTACACTGTTATACTACTGCCGAAAACAAATCAAAAAAGGGGGGTGCTACCCGTGGGACTCCAACCCATGCCCTCCTGCAACTAACACACATATACACACATACATGTGCCACTACGCTACGCTCGAAGACTTGACAGAATAGAGGGGTACTTCAAGGTGATCTACCACGAGCACCAGGTGCTCTACTCTGCACGCAGAGACGCCGGCGACAGGGAACATCACCGGAGCGCTCTTGCTACTGCTGCTACGCCGCGGGATCGACTACGCTACTGCTATTCGAAGGAGGTAGCCCCTGCTATGCTCTGCTCTGCTGGAGCACACACACAAACAGACACACGACAACACATGCAAGAATTCCTCTCGGGACAGAGGTAAGCCGACGACCTCTACGCCGATCTACTCGAGGGGGAGGGGAGGAAGGAGGCTAGCTCTCACCTAGGGAAGGAAGGAGAGGCGCCGATGGGAGGAGGAAGAAGCCGGAACGATGACGATCTGAAGGGGAAGAAGAGGCGCTGTGTAGAACCGAAGAAGAGGGTGAAGACCGATGGGTGCACGATGATGGCGAGCTCCTGCCCGTTGGTGAGGTCGCTCCTCGACCTCAGCGACGACAGGAATGGAGCGCGGGGTGCTTCCCCGAGCCCCTAGACATGGCGGCGGCGCCGGACGACGACGGGAGCAGGGGTAGACGCCGGCGACTACTACCTCTCTCTCTCTGCACCTACCTACAGAGAACTCACCTGAGGGGAAGGAGAGATGGGGGAGATGGAGAGAGGTGGCGGCGGCGCAAAGAGGGACCAGAACCCTAGCGAAAGGAAGGGCACGGACACCAACGCTTTATGGGGGGCCTCGACGTCTGTAGCCCTCACGGCGGCTCGATCTCTCTCTCTGAAACAAGATGAAAGTAGGAGCGGGGTGGAACGGCGTCAGGAGGAGGAAGGAGGGACGCGCTAGCTGGGCTGCCGCGCAGTGGAGAGGAGATGGGCCTCACCGATGGGGAAGGGCCCATGCTGCGCCAGGAGTAGAGGAAGGAATTCCCTGGGAGGGCTTTCCATTTTAAAAACAACAGAGGAAGGGAAAAAATAATCCCTGGGCAAACTGATGATGCTAAAAAAATAATAAACACACCCCTGGACATAAGATAATACAACCTATTTAATAAAAAAGAAAAAGGATTTTAGGAGCAAGTAAATATTTACAAAACAGAATATGTTGGGCTGTTTTGTGAATATTTGCACCCTCACTACAAAGTTACAAAACAGCAAAATCACATGTACATATCCACCACAAAATATGCTAAACCTTGGGCATTTTTAAAACAAGGAAGGAGCAAAGATACTTGGGCTTGAGATAAAAGAGAGAGATAGTTTTGAAACCCTAGTTGAAATCCACAAGCTTCCTACTAGAGTTGCACCACACCACACAATTCACAAAACCACATATCACACAAGATATCACTTCACCTCATATGATCACAATGCAACAACACAATGACATGGATGTAATGATGGTGATGCATGCATGCAAAGGAACATGAAGCAAGGTGGCACACATGAAATCATAACACACTAAGCTCTCATATCAATGACAAGGTGGATCCACATAGGGAAGGTTCCAAAAAGGGAAAGATACACTCTTGGGGCAAGGGATAAGAAAATCAAAGAAAAAAGAAAAAAAGGTGGGAAGGAAGGGAAGGACTCCACCTTCCAATCCTAGTTGGACTAGGATTGGAGGTGGACTCCTCCACCTCCTTGGCCGACGCACCCTTGGGGTCTTGGACCCCAAGGCAAGCCTCCCCTCGCCTCCTCCTATATATAGTGGAGTTTTAGGGCTGATTTGAGACAACTTTTGCCACGGCAGCCTGACCACAAACACCACGGTTTTTCCTCTAGATCGTATTTCTGCGGAGCTCGGGCGGAGCCCTGCAGGAGTAGATCCTTCACCACCACCGGAGCGCCGTCACACTGCCGGAGAACTCATCTACTTCTCCGTCTTGCTTGCTGGATCAAGAAGGCCGAGATCATCGTCGAGCTGTACGTGTGCTGAACGCGGAGGTACCGTCGTTCGGCACTAGATCGGAGCGGATCGTAGGACGGATCGCGGGACGGTTCGCGGGGCGGATCGAGGGAGTGAGGACGTTCCACTACATCAACCGCGTTTCTTAACGCTTCGTGCTATGCGATCTACAAGGGTACTGTCACGCCCAAGATGCGACCCTATCCTCAATTTGGCACGAAGGCCTCGTCAGGGATAGAAGCGCATATCGTCGTGTCGCAAGAATGGATATCGTTACAAGTACATGTACTGAAAAGAATAGATATATAAATAGATTTGGCTTACACTCGCCACAAGCTACATCAGAGTCACATAAGTACATTACATAATCATCAAGAGTAAGAGCAGGGTCCGACTATGGACGGAAACAAACGAAAAAAGAAGAACGACGTCCATCCTTGCTATCCCAGGCTGCCGGCCTGGATCCCATCCTAGATCGATGAAGAAGAAGAAGAAGGAACTCCAAATGAACAATCAACGCGCTCGCGTCAAGTAACCTTTACCTATACCTGCAACTGGTGTTGTAGTAATCTGTGAGCCACAGGGGACTCAGCAATCTCATTTCCAAAGGTATCAAGACTAGGAAAGCTTAATGGGTGAGGCATGGTTAAGTGGTGAGGTTGCAGCAGCGACTAAGCATATATGAGGTGTCTAACTTACGAGTACAAGAAATAAGAGGGGGAAGATCTACCCATAACGGACGTGAACTACTGATGATCAAATGAATGATCCTGAACACCTACCTATGTCAGACATAACCCCACCGTGTCCTCGATCGGAGAAGGAACTCACGAAAGAGACAGTCACGGTTACGCACACAGTTGGCATGTTTTAATTAAGTTAACTTCAAGTTATCTAGAACCAGTGTTAAACAAAGTTTCCACGTTGCCACATAACCGCGGGCACGGCTTTCCGAAAGATTTAACCCTGCAGGGGTGCTCCAACTAGTCCATCACAAATTACCACAAGCCGCATAGAAATCCTTGATCACGACACTCGCGATCTCGTCGGATTCCTTAGTGGAAAACCTCAACTCTCATATTACCCAAAGCATCACCGGAATCCCGATGCACAAGATATCTCGTCAAAGGTAAAACTAATCTAGCAAGGCCGCCCGGCGTGTCGACGATCCCGATAGGAGCCACGTATCTCGTTCTTAGGACACGACGGATGAGCGACGCGTACGAGTGCCAAACCTCGAGTTTCCTCGCGGTGGCCCCACACAGTGCTCTGTTTTGGACCAGCACCATCAGGACTGGCCCTCCCTGTATTATGTGAAATTACTCCTCGGGTTCATGACGCCCTATGCTTTCAGTATTAACAAGTTATTATGTTGGGCAAATGTAGCACCAATGTTGGGCCTTGCCAGACCGGCTTTAATCTAAAACGAATTATCAAGGGGGTCCCCATAACAACCCCGATCTTGTTAGGAGCGCTCAATTATGGACCATAACACCGGTAGCTGAAACTAAGGGGGCAAAGGTGGAACAAAACACCAGGCTAGAAAGGCCGAGCCTTCCACCTTTTACCAAGTGTATAGGTGCATTAAATTAAATAGCATTTAATATGGTGATATAACAAGGAACCCATGTTATCACATGGAAGCAACTGCACGTGCAACTAGCAACGCTAACACAGGGTTAAGCAAGCGGTAACATAGCCAATTAGTGGTTTGCTAGGTCGAACAGGTTGAAGGTAATCATGGCATTGTTGAGAGACTAATATTTAACAGGTGGTAGGCATAGAGACATAATCGATAGAACCGGTAAAACTAGCATGGCAATGATAGTAATGGTATCTGGGGGAAATGGTCATCTTGCCTGAGATCCCGCTTGGAATAAGAACGACTCCGTGAAGCAGACGAACCAACGTAGTCGAACGGGTCCTCACATTCCGAAACGCTTGCGGAACTCTATCGAGACGGAGCAAACCGGAAACAAACATCAACACAGATATTCACCACAACAAAGGCAAGAGATGATGGATACCCTAATATGATGCATGATCAGTTCAATGATGCAAGGAATGGCATGGCAATTCACCTCACGCAAACTCTACACATTAAGTGAAGCTCGATATGCAATGGGTTGCATATCGACGAAACTCCACGATTAATTATTTAATTCACTCCCGATTATTTACACGACAATATTAAATGTTTTTAACATGGAAAGGGTGTAGGGATGATCCTACATGTCCTACTTGGTTAACACACGAAGCATAGAACGAGCTACGACACAAGAACATGCAACACAAGAATATATGCCATGAATGAGTCATGCAAGCGAGTTTCAACACGGGCAAGAAGGGAAAGAAACAGGTGTCGCCACGGCGAGCGAGAGGGAACCAAGGCGGCAAGACGGAAACGATGCCACGACAACGTTCCTATCCCGATAACTCGTCGAGATATCGTGCCAACGTACTAGGAGCGCGTGCGGGAACGGTAATTAAGGAATGGGGTGCTCCCGTATATTGGGTTCCCAAGTGTCGGGGCACAACATAAGAGGGACAACGTGCAACGGGCAACATATACAGGCGGAAACATACGGTGCAACATACATACAACTCATACATCACATTCGTTACACGACACGTCTCATCGGTATACCTTCGACGCGTGCGAATCGGAGTGGTTCGGTTCGGTGAAGGGGAACAACAGTCGTCGTGGAAGTAGTCGTACACGGTCTCGTCGATGGTAGTCGTACACGGTTCTTCTCGTCGGCACAGGGTCTTCGGCATCGGTAGTCGAACACGTTCCGGGGGTCGTCGAGGACGTCGTGGTACTCGCCGATCTTGTCGGTTCCACGGCGGCAGGGATGGTGCACGCGGCGATGCAGGCGGCAACATGAGCAAAAGCGAGCGGAGGCCACGGCTACAAGCGGCAGCAACTAATAGCAAGCTACGACATCTAGCGCTAGCAGCAACACTCGGCACAGCAGCTAGGCAACCTAGCATCTAACAGCAAAAACTAACTACATCAACAGCTAACAGCAAAACGCAGCAAAGCAAGGCAGCTAGCTAAGCAAAGGCAACAACAACTACAAATCGGCAGCAGCGGCATGCAGGCAACAACAAGCAGCGGGACAACAATCATCTACATCACTAAGCAACAACAAAAAGGCAACGCGCAGGTAGGCAACAGCACTAGCAACAACAAAGCAGCAAGCGGCGTCAGCAAGCAATAGCAGCAGCTATCGGCACATCAACAGCAATCGCCAGCAACGGCTACAGCAAGCAGCAGCAAAACGCAGCAGCAACAACACGGCAGCACAACTATGGCACAGATCGGCTCGGAACACGGCCAAGGGCGGCGCGGCGCGGCAGAGCACGGCGGGCAACCGGCGCGGGCGCAGGCAAGCAGCAAAGCAACATACGGCCATGCAGCAGCAGGAGCATGCAGCACAACACATCAGGCAGCAGAGCTAGCAGGCACGCGATACGGCAGCAGCAGGACAGCTCCAAGGAGCAGCCCGCAACAGCAACCTACAGGCAGCAAGCGGACAGCTCGGCAGACGGCAGCACGCGAGGAACTCCGATGAGATAGGGGCTAGGATGAGGCCATGGCGGCTTGGCGACGGGGTGAGCCACCGGAGGAGGAGGTCGGCCATGGCATGGCGGCACCGGCGGGGGCTCCGGCCGGCCGGGAGCTGCGCGCTCGGGATGAGGGAGGCGAGGCGAAGCCGGCACGCGGGGACGGCGAGGAGAGGCGAGGCCGAGGAACGGCGAGCAGCTGTGTGGCTGGGGAACAACGAACGGCGGCTCGCGCAGGGCACCGGCGGCGCGCAGAGGGCGAGGCATGGCGGGGCGAGGGGGCCTGTAGGGGAGGAGCACGACGAGCAGCAGGGGAGGCCGGCGAGCGGCGGATCGGGCCCCTGCGGGGCGGACACGGGACGAGGGGATCGGGGTTGGGCACCGCGCTAGGTCAGGGGAGGAGCCGGCTGGGCCTGGGCCGGCTCGGCAGGCTTGTTCCCTCTCTCCTCTAACTCTTTTGCTTTCAGAAAATCAGAAAAACAAACATAAAAGAAAAAGGGTTTTAACAAAATAAATAAAAAAATGCCTTTTGACTCCTTTATAAATATACCCCAACTATAAAATAGATTGGGCATTTTAAAAGAAATAAAAATGAAACATTTTTTTAAGAATAAAATAAAACCCTTTAATAAGAGAATAAAAATAAACCCCTTCTAAAGGAGAAAAGAAAATGAGACTTTATTTGTAAAATAAAACAAGAGGAGAAATAAAAGAAAAACCCAAGGGTTGCCCCCACATTTAATAAAAGGACTTATATTAAAAGAAAGACGAACCTTTTTTTCAAATTGGGGTTAAAACGAAGACTTAGCAAAACCACAAAAACAAATTAGGAGGGGAGAGGAGGGTTTTAGGTCCCGGTGCAACAGGGCTTAGCGGTGGCTCTCACGCACACACTCTCATCACGCCAACAAACGACGTCACACTCACAAGCACTAACACCCAACAACACGGAGCAACAAGCAACACCAACAAAACACAGTTGACACGATGCCATGCATGATGCCATGATGCAAACTAAATGATGATGCAACCAAAAAAATAATATAGCAACATCGACGGAAACGGAATAAAGGGGGGAATCTTCTGGAACGTCGGTCTCGGGCTGTCACAACTCTCCTACACTACAAGAGGATCTCGCCCCGAGATCCAAGAATGAAAGGGGGAGAGGATGAGAAAGAACAAGAGGTAACATTTAGTCGCTTCTTTGACAAACGAGTGAAAACAACGATCCTTGAAAGTTGCAACGAGATGAGGAGTGATATGGGAAAGAAGCAAGAATTCACGGAAAATTTCGGCAGCACTTCGGTAGGAAAATGGGACAAAAAATTCGATAAGAAGAGAGAATTAGACAATATTCACAACAAACAAGTAAATAGAGCAAGGGAACACCATGATCTTGATAGAACAACAAGATTGACCCAAAAGAGCAACATGACAATGCCTCCGGAACAAGAGAATATGAACTAGCTCAAGCAGAAGAAGAGAATGAAGAGAGAATGACAACTACTAACTCAAATGAACTTGACAAGCACCCTTGCGAGAAGAAGTGAACGGAGTTGTTGGAAAAACAATAACAAAAAGAACAAGATAGTAGTGGGCTTATGGAAATCATCACAACATTTATGAGGTGACAACCAACCACTAAAAGAAACAAGGATAGATTGGGAGCAACAAGATATGAACAATTTTACACCAAGAGGATACATTGAGAACTAGGATTAATGACAAGCAACATGATAGCAACAATCCATAGGAAAAACTTTAGGTGAAAACCAAACCAAAATAGCTCAATGAACATATGGAGTGATGTTTATATTCTTGTATTATTGTGTATATGGTGCAGATTGATCATGATTAATTTAGGAGAGTTAGAAGGACCGGAGGGTGATGATCTGATTACCATCCCGAAGAATTAGAAGGGCAGGATGTCCTGATGCAATTGTTTATTGTACCTGCAGATCCTCCTCGTATTCGACAGAAACGTGCAAAAGCAAAGGGAAAACATGCAACAAATGGTGTTAATGGGGAGGAAGGAAGTGTACCAACAACACAAAATGCACAACCTACCGTCGAAGGGGCACAACAACCTACTTTATACCACTGCTAATTTTCGGTAATTTCATCGTGTAGAGTTGTTAAACTGCTAGAACATTAAGAAGAGAAGATTGAGAGAAAAGCATGGCGGGATGGCTCTAGTCTTTATTTTGGTTCTGAAACACTTATGTTGTTGTTATGCTGTTATGAAACTGAAACTGGAACTGAAACATTTAGACGTTGTGAAACTGAAACACTTATGTTGTTGTTATGATTTGCTGTTGTTATGTTTTGCTGTTGGAACTCAAACATTTATGTTGTTGTGAAACTGGAACTGGAAATTTGTGATGATTTAGTGCTGTTATGCTGTCCCAAATATTAATGTTATGCTGCTGTCAGAAATAGTGAAGTTTTGTTGCTGTTATTATTTTACTATAGTCTTGTGCTGTTCTTTTGCTGCTGTGATGTTTTTTACTACAAAATTTTGTGCTGTCTTTTGCTGATTTCGGGCCGTCGGGCTGGGCTTCGGGCGATCGGGCTTTGCCTTGGGCCGGGCCTGGGTCTGGAAAACATAGTGATTGGTCGAGCCGGGTCGGGCACAGGCCTGCCCCGTAGACGTCGGTTTTTTGAACCGACCCGAAGCCTGGCCCGGCCCGAGAAATGGCCAGATAGAGCGCTGGTTGCCCAACACTATTGGCAACTCAGTTAGCGGTAGCGTGCTTTCATATGACCCGCGCTACTACTAATAGTGCATTACTAGTAGCGAGTTTTTATAAACCATGCCACTACTAAACGCGTGCAATTTTTTGTATTTGCATTGTATTTACACATGGTTATACATATTAATATACAACATCAATAATAGTTGTGCAAAAGACAACATTTAGATAATAGTGGATGTATGTGCTACGGCAACAAAAGTCCTTCCCTGACGCTTAGGAATTCTTCTTGTTACTTCTCTGATTTGCGTCGGTTTTTCCCTTGAAGAGGAAAGGGTGATGCAGACCCGCGCTACTACTAATAGTGCATTACTAGTAGCGAGCTTTTATAAACCGTGCCACTACTAAACGCGTGTATTTTTTTTGTATTTGCATTGTATTTACACATGGTTATACATATTAATATACAACATCAATAATAGTTGTGCAAAAGACAACATTTAGATAATAGTGGATGTATGTGCTACGGCAACAAAAGTCCTTCCCTGGCGCTTAGGAATTCTTCTTGTTACTTCTCTGGTTTGCGTCAGTTTTTCCCTTGAAGAGAAAAGGGTGATGCAGCACAGGAGCAGTTAGTATTTCCCTTAGTTTGAGAACCAAGGTATCGATCCAGAAGGAGGGCCTCGTCAAGTCCAGAGTACGTGCGCAAACACAAACAAGCTTGCACCCAACGCTTCAAAGGGGTTGTCAATCCCTTCAAGATTGTTTGCAAAGTGAGATCTGAAGGCGAAAAGTGCAAGAAGTAAAAAGTGTAAGGCTGAAAATATGGTGTGGAGTAGACCCTGGGGGCCATAGTGTTCACTAGAGGCTTCTCTCATAACAACAAATATCACGGTGGGTGAACAAATTATTGTCGAGCAATTGATAGAACCGCGCAAAGTCATGACGATATCTAAGGCAATGATCATGCATATAGGCATCACGTCCGAGACAAGTAGACTGATACTTTATGCATCTACTACTATTGCTCCACACATCGACCGCTATCCAACATGCATCTAGTGTATTGAGTTCATGACGAACAGAGTAACGCTTTAAGCAAGATGACATGATGTAGAGGGATAATCTCAAACCAATGATGAAAACCCCATCTTTTTACCTTTGATGGCAACAGCATGATGCGTGCCTCGCTACCCCTTCTGTCACTGGGTGAGGTCACCGCACAGTATGAACCCAAAACCAAGCACTTCTCCCATTGCAAGAATCATAGATCTAGTTGGCCAAACAAAACCCACAACTCGAAGAGAATTACAAGGATATGAAATCATGCATAAGAGATATCAGAAGAAACTCACATAAGATTCATAGATAATCTGATCATAAATCCACAATTCATCGGATCCCGACAAACACACCGCAAAATAAGATTACATCGGATAGATCTCCATGAAGATCATGGAGAACTTTGTATTGAAGATCCAAGAGAGAGAAGAAGCCATCTAGCTACTAGCTATGGACCCATAGGTCTATGATGAACTACTCACGCATCATCGGAGAGGTCATGGTGTTGATGAAGAAGCCCTCCGTATCCGAATCCCCCCTCCGGTTCTTGCGGAGACAGAAGCTTGCGGCGGCGGAAAAGCGATTGCGATGATCTCCTGATTTTTTCTGGAATTTATGGGATTATATAGGCGAAAGACCTAGGTCAGGGGACCTCCAGGGGGCCCACAAGCCTGGATGGCGCGCCCCCTGGCCGCGGGGTGGGGGCTTGTGGGGACCCTGGAGCTCCTCTGGCTTGGCTCCCAAGTTCCCCGATCTTCTTCCGTTCCAAAAAAAAATCTTTTCGGGGATTTTCTTCCGTTTGGACTCCGTTTCAAAAGCTCCTCTGAAAGGGGTCAAAAACATGGAAAAAACAGGAACTGACACTTGGCACTGAGTTAATAAGTTAGTCCCAAAAAATATATAAAAGGCATGCAAAACTTCCAAAGTTTGACAAGATAATAGCATGAAACCATCAAAAATTATAGATACGTTGGAGATGTATCAGTATGCAAGTGATCAAGTTGGGTTAGAGGAAAAATAGGATGTTATGATGGCACACAAGTGTCGAATGAAAGGCTTCCGTCGTAACATTATATTTTCCTACTAACCCAACTTAATCACTTGCACCCATCCACTTTAATTTAATATATACCATCTAATAATTCATCATCCTTAGTCACATAAGAACTTATCATCATCTAGATCATCTAACAACTCATGACAAGTTAACCATTACTACATAATGTCATAAACTAAAAAAGGTCCTCTCTCATAGCTAGCACATATTATTCTCTCCTAGGTAGAACCTACTACTCTCTACTAGGTAAAATAGCATAAAACAGGTAAGCTCCACTTTCTCCATTGTGAAGAATATAGATCCACCTATCTCCGACATGTGGCCTGTGCAAATCCTTCGCGTCTCCGTCAAGTGGTTATGTGCGGTGATGACCCACAAGTATAGGGGATATATCGTAATCCTTTCGATAAATAAGAGTGTCGAACCCAACAAGGAGCAGAAGGATCTTACAAGTGGTTTTCAGCAAGGTAATCTATGCAAGCACTGAAATTATCGGTAACAAGTAGTTGTGTGATAAGATGATTCGTAGCAAGTAGCAAGTAGCAAAACTAACAACGGCGCAACAAAGTGGCCCAATCCCTTTTGTGGCAAGGGACAAGCCTGGAAAAACTCTTATAGGAGGTAAAGCACTCCCGAGGACACATGGGAATTTCTGTCAAGCTAGTTTTCATCATGTTCATATGATTCGTGTTCGCTACTTTGATAGTTTGATATGTGGGTGGACCGGCGCTTGGGTACTACCCTTACTTGGACAAGCATCCCACTTATGATTAACCCCTCTTGCAAGCATCCACAACTACGAAAGAAGAATTAAGACAAAGTCTAACCATAGCATTAAACTAGTGGATCCAAATCAGCCCCTTACGAAGCAACGCATAAACTAGGGTTTAAGCTTCTGTCACTCTAGCAACCCATCATCTACTTACTACTTCCCAATGCCTTCCTCTAGGCCCAAATAATGGTGAAGTGTTATGTAGTTGACGTTCACATAACACCACTAGAGGAGAGACAACATACAACACATCAAAATATCGAACGAATACCAAATTCACATGACTACTTATAGCATGACTTATCCCATGTCCTCAGGACAAAAGTAACTACTCACAAAGCATAATCGGATTCATGACCAGAGAGGTAATGAGTAGCATCAAGGATCTGAACATATAAGCTTCCACCAAGTAATCCAACTAGCATCAACTACAAAGAGTAATTAACACTACTAGCAACCTTACAAGTACCAATCGGAGTCGCGAGACGTAGATTGGTTACAAGAGATGAACTAGGGTTTGGAGATGAGATGGTGCTGATGAATATGTTGATGGTGACGAGTCCCCTCCAATGAGAGGAGTGTTGGTGATGACGATGGCGACGATATCCCCCTCCGGGAGGGAAGTTTCCCCGGCAAGACGACCCTTCCGAAGCTCTAGATTGGTTCTGCTCAAGTTCCGCCTCGTGGCGGCGGCGAATCCTCTTGAAAGCCTCCTCCTGATTTTTTCTGGAACGAAACCCTTCTTATAGCAAAAGAGGGGGGGCCAGAGGGCCAGCTGGGAGCCCACAAGCCCCCTAGGCGCGACCAGGGGGGTAGGCCGCGCCTAGCAGGCTTGTGGCCTCCTGCTGTCGCCCCTGTGGTACTTTTTTGGCCCAGTATTTTTTATAAATTCCAAAATAAATCCTCGCTGATTTTCACGGCTTTTGGAGTTGCGCAGAATAGGTATCTCAAACTTGCTCCCTTTTCAGGACAGAATTCCAGCTGCCGGCATTCTCCCTCTTCATGTAAACCTTGCAAAATAAGAGAGAAAAGGCATAAGTATTGTACCGTGAAGTGTAATAATAGCCCAAAAAGCGATAAATATCAACATGAAAGGATGATGCAAAATGGAAGTATCATGCGGTATTTCACTACTTTGATAAATCCTTTGAGTTTCAGGCTTCCATCCCTTTAGAAAGCGAGTATGAATTGTGGAAACATGTAGGCCACCATGGTCATAAGTTCATAACATTCAAATATGGCCCTCTATAAACATCAGTTCAGGCACAACCTCTCGCGGGAATTTCTGTTGAAGAACATAATAATAATATAGTTAGCAGTCTAGTTTTGCTAAAGAAAAATTATGTATCCAAAAGATTGACCAATTAATAGTACAAAAGTAAAAAATAATCTTACCATTCTATCTAAATGGAAGTTATTAGGGTTCAACTCATGTACTAGTGGCGCGTATTCAGAATAACTTCCGCCAATATCTTCATAATTGATCTTAAAATTATCAACACCATCAATAAATGATATCAGATGATTTTTCTCCAACGATGTTAGATCGGAGCAAGGGCTATTGTAGGTCCTATCTACTATCTTTTGAGTTTTTTTGAAGAAGAGAAATAAGTTGTCAATTATAAACAAACAAGTTAAGTAGGGTTGAACATCAACTATTTTTAAATAAGCAACACAAATTACTTAACAAATATGATGGACAAACTAACATAGAGGTAAAACAGGAAGCATATCGACATCCACCCAAATGTTGATATTACCTTCAATATCATCTTCAGGATCAATATCAAAGGTTATTTCCATATCCTCCTGAAATGCATATGCCTTGCCTAGAGCTTCCAAATTTGAGCAACCAAAATGTGAGTGATTAACTGCACTATATGTTTTAACCCGAAACCTGAAACCATATTTAGTCCTCAGGTGAGCTCTCCACGTCTTCATATTCTCCATTTCTTGGAAACCAAGCTTCTCGAAGACATACCGTCTTGCATGTCAGTTGATGCAATATTTGAATTGTAAAAAACTGAAATTACACGTTTAAGCAAAGAAACAAAAAATCATGATTAATTAGGAAAAATAGTTGTCATCGCCGCGTACCGTAAAAACATCAAAGGTCTCGTCAAACTTGATGGTGAAGAACCCGCTCTTTCATAGGTGAGGCCTGTCGCACATACCCTGATCTTCGCGGCAAAAATCACACTCAGGTATCCCCTCGTCGTCAGACATTTTCCGTGTTCATGATTGAAAGATTAAAAATCGATGACAATTATATAAGAAAGTATTCAACATGGGTTGAGTTTCGGTCTGTCAAGGCTTTCCTTGAAAAATTAACACATCTCATGGTATATATGGTGCACACTCTCTCACACTGATATGATGGTGTATGTTCGTGGACACTTCCTCACACTAATATTTCGACCATCGGTGATGGTCACACCTCTTCTTCTCTCCTCGCACATTATACCAAGGTATATATTGCAAGAAGAGAAGAAGAGGAAGAGACCCCCACGACAATAGTCAATATTCGTCCATCAAGAACATACTCAAATTCACATAAGGAGTTTCGAGAGACTCAAAGTTAACATTATAAGCATTAGTCATCTAATTCCTATTCTAACAAAATATCTGCATAACCTTTTAAAAAACACGACATATTGAGCGCCTGAAATTTGTTGGAATGGAAATAAATCAACATTCTGGCAAAACATAGGCCACTCGGAGGTTTCATTTTGTCACATTTTCATTTAAAAAATAATACCTTCATTTTTTACATTTTCATTTTAAGTTCTTAACATGTTCAAACATAATTAAGTTCCTTACATTTTTCAATTCAAAAAACTCCTATCTTCACATTTTCATTTAAAAAAAATATGCCTCACATTTTTAAATTTTATTTCTCCCAATAATTCCCCTAAAATGTTCATATATTTTTATGCAATATATGTACTACAAAAACTAAATTAATAAAACACCCTAGTTCTAACCCTAACATCTATCCATCCATCCATCTAACTATCCGTCTATATCCATCCATCTATTTATGCAATGCAGGAGGGAGGGAGGGAGAGGGTCAGAGGGAGGGAGGGAGAAGGGAGGGAGAGGGTGGGGGAGAAGGGAGGGATGGAGGGGGAGGGTGGGAAGGAGACATATCAGGCGGGGGGGGGGGGGGGTGGGGGTCATGGCGGCAACGCGCGAAGGCAACATTGATTCTTTTGATCTGCGTTGGGTTTTCCATGAAGAGAAATGGGTTATCGTAGCATAGTGCAGGTAAGTATTTCCCTCAGTTATGAAACCAAGGTTTATCGAACCAATAGGAATATGAACCACAACCGTCTTCAGCGGCTGCACACAAAAGAACAAACAACTTGCACCCAACGTGGGCAAGAGGGTTTTCAATCCTCTTGTCTTGTTATTTGCAAGCAAGTGAGGTGTGTAGATAATTGTAGCTAGCAAGATAAAATAAAAATAAGTAAATGGAAGCAAGGTATTGAAGGTTTTATCAATATGATGTGAATAGAATCGGGGGGCCATAGCTTTCCCTAATGGCATCTTTCATGAAAAATAGCATATGATGGGTAAACAAATTACTGTTGGGTAATTGACAGAAAAGTGGATAGTTATGCGATATTCACGACAATAATCATGTGTATATAGGCATCAAATCCGTAAACAAATAGGTCGACTCCTACCTGCACCTATTACTATTACTCCAGTCATCGACCTCTATCCAGCATGCATCTAGAGCATTAAGTAAAACAGAGTAATGCATGGAGAACAATGATATGATGTAGACAAAGGAAACCCAAGCAATCTGCATAGACCCCATCATTTTATCCTTAGTAGGAGCAAAACAAAGATACATCTTGTCCCCTTCTTCCTGGTTGAACCTACCACAACACACACCTCTCACCGAAGAAATATCGATCTAGTTGCCCAAACTATTTCAATAGCTTAGAGAGAATTATGAAGAAATCATAATCATGCACATAAGAACCCTACAAGTATTCAGAGGACACTCAAATATTTATCATGAATAATATTAACATAGCACACAATTCATCAGATCCCAACAAACGCACTGCACAAAAGGAATTACATCATATGAATCAAAGGGAAGATGCGATGATCATTGTATTGAAGATCAAAGAGAGAGTGAGAGAGAGAGAGAGGTTGCCATCTAGGGACTGACTATGGCCCCGTAGGTCTGTGTTGAACTACTCACACATCATCGTGATGGCAACAAGGTTAATGAAGAGGTCCTCCGTGATCGATTCCCCCTCTGACAAGGTGTCGGAATGGAGCTCCAAATGGCCTCCCATCAGAACAGGGACTTGCGGTGACGTAAAAGGTGTTTTGGGACTCCCTTTGATGTTTTTAGGGTAGATGAGAATTTATAAGCCACAAAACAGAGTCTGGAGGGCCACGAGGGAGGCACAAGCCATCACGTCGCGCCCCTAGGCCGTGTCCTGTTGGCTTGTGTACCCCTCATGAGGCCTCCAACCTTCTTTTAATGCTTGTTGGTCTTCTTTTGGTCCAGAAAAATCACCAAAAAGTTTTAGGGCAGTTGGACTTCGTTTGGTATGGAAAACATGAAAGGTGAAAAACACGCAGAAAACAGCAACTGGCACTGGGCACTTGGTCATTAGGTTAGTGCTAAAAAATAATATAAATTGGTAAATAAATACCGGAACGGTATTATAAAATGATAATATATCAACATGGAACAATCAATAATTATAGATACGTTGGAGACATATAAAGCATCTCCATGCTTAATTCCTTTTCGTCCTCGAGTAGGCAAAGGATAAAAACAGAATTTTTGATGTGACAAATATTCATGATGTAACCTTATGCATGTATGCTCACTGAGAAATGATGAATTAACTAATATTAACACAACAATGCTTATAGGTATAAGAAACAAATCATTAATCTTTCAAAGTATATGATACTCAAAGATTGTTTTACCCCTATCCATATTTATTATATTAGCAAGGCATGGCTCCATCTTCACCACATTAATACAAATGTCAAGCACCACAGTGTCCAAGTCAAATAATTGGATCATACTTGTTCAATATACATATTTTTTTATTCTTCATGCAATACATGAGCGTGAAACATTGGACATCATAAAGGTGGAATTGAATATGGTGGTAGGTTTCAAAGGGGTAAAGGTGGAGAAGATAGTCTCAAATCAACTACGCGTACCAACAAGCTATGGAGATGCCTGTCGATAAATATCGATGCAAGGAGTAGGGATTTCCATGCAAATGATGCACAAGACCTATAAGTGAGGCTAAGTGGGGTGTGCATCCAACTTGCTTGCTCATCAATACCTCGGGCATTTGAGGAAGCATGCCATTGGAATATACAAGCCAATTTTATGGAAAAGTGATTCCCACTAGCATATGAACGACATAACATGTGACTCTCTATGTGAAGAACAAGGTGCCACTTTGAGGCACAAGTGTGATAAAGGATAGTAGCAAAGTCCTTTCTCTCTTTTTCTCGCATTCATTTTTTCTATTTTTTTTATAATGGTGGGCTCATTTGGCCTCCCCCATTTTTATTTCCTCACTGGGACAATGCTCTAATAATGATGATCATTAGAGTTTTATTTACTTACAACTCATCATGAAAACTGATAGGACCATATTACTATATATGAATGCCTCTCACAGTGTACCAGTATGTGCAAAGATCTAGCGTGACATGTATAAAAAATGATGAACGATGGATTTGCCACAAATACTATGTCAGCTCTAATGATCATGCAAAGGATTATGATGATGAACGAACTAGTCATGTGAAGTGACGATGGCATTTGCATGGAAATATATCTCAGAATGGCTATGGAAATGCCATGATAGGTAGGTATGGTGGTTGTTTTGAGAAGGATATAAAAAGGTTTATGTGCAACAGAGCGTGTCATGTCACGGGGTTTGTATACACTGGCAAAAGTTGCACCGATCCTCAAGGTGAGAATGGGCAATGCACGGTACCGAAGAGGCTAGCAAATATGAGGATGTGAGATTGCGTATGTCCATGGTCTCACATTATTCATAAAGAACTCATGTAATTATTGCAAAGTTTTATTAGTTTTATCACAAATCAATGTACTACTCGCATGCCCCGAGGGAGAGGGTTGGTAGGAATTAACAATCGTGTGACTCCGATTCAAAACAACACTAGGATTTCAACAAGGAATAGAAATGCTCACACATCATCACCGTGCCTTTTTAATCTTTTAGATGAACAAGAAGTTTAACATCCCTTGATATCGACACCTATGTGAACTAATAATAATGCACTCACACCTTTTTCATATCAACACATCAATATCATTAACCCATAATTTCTTTATATGTGCTACATGATGGTTTTTAATTATCACTCATTGAATACCCATTATTTTTGATCTAGTCTTATGACCCTTGCAAATTACCATCATTATTGGTCCAGCTCTCAAACAAATATACGTGAACAATGAGATCATAATATTTCTATAAAATCTACACGCAACCGTGCTAAAAAAGATATAAGTGATGTACTAGAGCAACTCCTAAGCTCAAAAGATATAAGTGAAGCACATAGAATATCTTATATTCTTAAATAGCTAGAACCCACTATCCAATTTTCCTCTCCATGCAACAATGCCACATCATCAAGTCATGCATGTAGTCATAAGTTACTTTTTTATTAATCTTTTCATGCAAAACATATCCTCATGCATGATTTTTTCTAGGTAATTAAGCAAGACATTTTTATAATGGTTTTGTTTTGCATTACCATTAGTTTTCTAACATTTATCCATATTTTTTAACATTTTTCCACAGCAACGCGCGGAGAATCATCTAGTAATCAGAATTCTGGTGTAGAACAATATTCTACCAGCAGACCCGTCATCATTGTATTGAATACAATAACCGACATTTTTATAATGTTTTTTTTGCATTACCATTAGTTTTCTAACATTTATCCATATATTTTTTTAACAATTTTTCCGCAGCAACGCGCGGAGCATCGTCTAGTTCTAATAAATTGTGATGATGTGGTATCTCTCTCAAATAGGTGTGTCCAACAAAAAGTGATTGTAGTAAACTGAAAGTAAAAGCAAACTACACTCCAAGCAAAACTCATATCATGTCATGAATAAAAATATAGCTCCAATTAACATGCCTATGGGTTGAGACGAAAAGAAGGGATGCCTTCCAAGGCATCCCCAAGCTTAGACGCTTGAGTATTCCTAGAGTATTAGCATGGGGTGCCTTGGACATCCACAAGCTTAGGATTTTCTGCTCCTCAATCCTTTGTCCGTCGGGATAATACCCAAAACTTGAAAACTGCAATCACATAAAACTCAACAAAACTTCGTGAGATCTGTTAGTATAAGCAACATATCAAATACTTTCAGTTGTTGTTACAAGTTGATTCTTATTTTATTTTAGCATAGGCTGTTGTATCCTAACTGCTCCATTGCTTATATCCCCTGATAAAATCCATAGCATCATCAAAACAAGCAAACTACGCAAGCAAAAACAGAATCTGACTGAAATAGAATAGTCTGTAGTAATCTGTAATGAACCTATACTTATGTAACTCCAAAAATTCTAAAAAATTAGGGTGACCTGAGAAATTTCCATAAAAATACTGTGTAAACAATTCAGCTTAAAAATATGTTCGAGTAAAATCAGAGAAATTATGCACTTGACATCAAAGTTTTTGTTTTTGCACCACATCAATTCTATTCATTATGCAAATCATCCCAAAGAATTTACTTGGAACAAACACTAATTAATACATAAGAACAAAATCATTACAGAGGAAATAATCATGTTATCACAAACTAACAAAAAGTAAGAAAGTAAAAATAAAGATAACTATTGGGTTGCCTCCCAACAAGCGTTATTGTTTTACGCCCCTATCTAAGCATATTGCATAGTTTCAAGTGTTGGATCCCTTCATATCTTTCAAAATTAGTTCATCCAAAATTTTACTTAATAAATTACCCTTGTCCAACCTGGTTGAAGCACTCAAGTACTCAAAGGGATTTATACAATCATTACTAACATCACTATCATCTAAGGGTTCTTCATATAAGACATGGGTTTCATCACTAATAGGTTCCCTAATAGTGTTTTCTTGCCAATATTCACTAAACCCTTCATTAATTCCTTTAGAAACCCATTCAAATTTATCACAAGTGTGGAGAAACAAAGATTGTATTAATTATTCGTGAATCACATTCCTCCTCATATTCATATAAAATCTGTGATAGTCATTGGATTCCAACCTATGCATATCATCTTTATTATGGGGGGTTGCTTCTATTGGAGGACATTCAGATTTTATCCCATTTAAGATACAAATTTCCTTTGCTTCACACAAAATATAATCAAATTCATGGATAAGGATGGTGGTGGCAAATTCCTTAATCTCAAGATTATGCAAGCTAGGGAGTCCCAAGAATATCTTTTGAAGCATAGGATGGAGATGCACAAATTTTCTTTCCATTTTCAAAATAAGCATAGGGATAGCATCCACATAACAATTTGTTTCATCAACTATAGATATTTTAACTAGAGGGGAAGCTAACGAATACTCAAATAATTTTTGGATGGCATGCTTTCCAATAATGTTCCCACTACCCACGTGATAAATTTTAGAATTTAGGGTTGTGTGAGTGTTAGTAGTAGGGGATTGATCCATAGGAGGGTCATGAGTGGGACCAATGAATTTTAATCCCGATTCATCCAAGTCACTAGTTCTATCTTCTCTAGCACTTTCAACAATACCTTTCTCAAATTGAGACATGATAGCAACTTTCAAGCAAACTAGAGAGCAAAGATTCCATCTAGTGACAAGCTATGCAAGCAAAGATAATTTTTTTTGAATTTTTAATTTCTTATGAGACAAACTAAATATACCAGCAAATAATAAGGGGAACAACTGAATTACATTTTGTGTTGAGTTACTTGGTAGTTAGTGATGATATTCCCCGGCAACGACGCCATGAATCCTTGCTCATACTTGTGATATGCGATGGGTCTTCCGTGAAGAGGAACGGGTTATCGCAGCACAATGCGGGGAAGTATTTCCCTCAATTTTGAAACCAAGGTTTATCGAACCAATACGAATATCAACCACAATCGTCTGTAATGGCTGCACACAAAAGAACAATAACCTTGCACCCAACGTGGGTAAGAGGTTTGTCAATCCTCTTGTCTAGTTATTATCAAGCAAGTGAGGTGTGTAGATAATTATAGGTAGACAGGTAAACTAAAAATAAGTAAATGGAAGCAAGGTATTGAAGGTTTTATCAATATGTTGTGAATAGACCCGGGGTCCATAGCTTTCCCTAATGGCATCTCTCATGAAGAATAGCATACGATGGGTAAACAAAATTGTCGTTATGCAATTTACAGAAAAGCGGATAGTTATGCGATATTTACAACAATGATCATGTGTATATAGGCATCACGTCCATAAACATCACATCCATAAATGAATAGGCCGACTCCTGCCTACACCTATTACTATTACTCCACTCATCGACCGCTATCCATCATGCATCTAGAATATTAAGTAAAATAGAGTAATGCATGGAGAATAATGACATGATGTAGACAAAGAAAACTCAAGCAATATGAATAAACCCCATCATTTTATCCTTAGTAGTAGAAACACAAATACGCATCTTGTCCCCTTCTGTCACTTGGATATAGAAATTTGCCAGATTGAACCTACCACAACGCACCTCTCTCACCGAAGAAATATCGATCTAGTTGGCAAAACTATTTCAATAGATCAGAGAGAATTAGGAAGCTATGATAATCATGCACATAATAATCATATAAGTATTCAGAGGAGACTAAATATTTATCATGAGTAATCTGAACATAAGCGCACAATTCGTCGGATCCCAACAAATGCACCGCACAAAAGGAATTACATCATATGGATCAAAGAAAAGATGCGATGATCATTGTATTGAAGATCAAAGAGAGAGAGAGATTTCTATCTAGGTACTGACTATGGACCCTTAGGTCTATGGAGAACTGCTCACACATCATTGTGAGTGAAGCAAGGTTGATGAAGAGGCCCATCGTGATCGATCCCCAGTCTGGCAGGGTGCCAAAACGGAGCTCTAGATGGCCTTCCGTCGAAAGAGAGACTTGCGGCAGCGTAAAAAGTGTTTCCGGGACTCCCTCTGATGTTTTTACGGTAGATGAGAATTTTTAAGCGAGAGAACGGAGTCGGGAGGTCTACGACAGAGGCACAAGCCATCATGACGCGCCCCCATGCCGCGCCCTATTGGCTTGTGGGTCCCTCGTGAGGCCTCGAACCTTCTTCCGATGCTCGTTGGTCTTCTTTTGGTCCAGAAAAAAAATCACCAATAAGTTTTAGGACACTTGGCCATCGTTTGGTATGGAAAAACTAAAAAGTGAAAAACACACATAAAACATCAACTCACACTTAGCACTCGGTCAATAGGTTAGTGCTCAAAAATAATATAAATTGGTAAATAAATACCCCAAAAATGTTATAGAATGATAATATATCAGCATGAAACATATAAAAATTATAGATATGTTAGATATGTAGCACGCAACAGACGACAGCAGCGGGGGAAGATGGAGAGGGAGAGTGAGGCCATGCACGCGGGATAGGAAAATATAAGGTGGGATTAGTAGTAGCGTGGGTGACCGGCCCGCGCTGCTGCTAGCCTACCTAGCTATAGCACGGTGATGTAACCAACGCTACTGCTAAGTTGGGCCGGTGAACTGGGTCCTGGCTAGCTGCAAGATCATCGCTCGTAGGGCTTCCCGCACTACTGCTAGCTGCCTTAGGAGTAGCTCTCGCTCGGGACCAACGTTGCCACTATGTCTAGCCCCGATTAGTAAGGGGGGAACTCTTAGCAGTAACGCTTTTTATTGGCATGTGCTACTAATAAGTATGGACTAGTAGTGCTTTTTATTGTCCCACACTACTACTATGTAGGAGTAGCAATTTTCTCTATAACGCGCTACTCCTAAATCTTCACCTATTGGCTTTTCCCTAGTAGTGGAGGTAACATTTCGGCAGACGCAGACCAACCAGGCCTACAACCTTCACCTCCTCGACGAGTGGCGGCACGCAAAGGAGCTACTCAACCCCAGCACGACCATCGTGCAGGACAAGGACGTTCCCGAGTAGGCGATCGATGCTCAAGTCCAATCGCTCCACCAGCGAGATCCTTCGCAATCGTTGACGATACCGCCAACGTAAGGGAGAGTTACAAGCCACCTAGACGGAGTTCGACGAGGTGGAGGATGGGGTGTTCGGAAAGAGTGAGGACGAAGATGAGGTCGCCAGCTCAGTCGTGCCCCACCTCCAGGACCACGAAGCAGACACATTCGTGAGCACCGCTGACACGTAGGAAGAGTAGTGCATGGGCGACAGCCGACGCTTGTATTCCATGAAGGCGAGCGCCCTTCCCTTATCGTTGAATCCAAGCTTGGTAAGCTCAATATGGTCGGCCGATTAGTCGCTTGGCGGTGACTGGACACGGATAGCTTCAGTTCCTGGTGCTCACGACTGTTGAGGAGCTGGTGGTTCATTTCTCGGGGCTCATGGCCGGCAGGAGATGGGTAACGGGCGTGGACGACCATTTTAGGCTAGGTTTAGAGTCATATGTCTAAATGTAATGGATTTGCTTTGATTTAGAATGGAACACATCTGATTTTATGTAAAAAATTATCTAAAGTATGAGTGTGTATTGTCGTGTGTGTTCAAACATGCATCATATTTGTTCATTTATGTTAAAATTCTTCCAAACTGTAACCGGATAAATGCGACTAGATTTGGATGACCGGCTCCCGCGTCCATGTCCACGGTCCGCCCCCTGTTCATGGACAAATATGGTGTCTGGTTTGAATGTCGGCGTTGGAAATACCCTTAGATGCATCAATGCACACAACCAACATCAGCACATATGACAAATAACAAGCCAACAAATGATGAAGTCAATGAAAGCTACGCATAGGCGAGAAAATAAAACACGATCAGATCTGCGATAAACAATCTACGCGATTACCAAATCCGCACGAACCATCTCATGACACCACGATAAGGTTGTTCCACATCAACGCTTTCAGAAAGGGAGCATCACCGGTCCAACCATCCAAGGTGAGAATCTACATTTTCACTTTGAAAAACTAGTACAAGCACATTGGAGCAACGCCGTTAACAAGATAACGACTTAAAAACATTAACATTACGAGATATAACCAACTCGGATCAGGCCTAAACTTTCATGCCGGAGCTTAACCGAGGCCACAACCTTTGATATCAGTAAAGCTTCTCTCGGACAACTTATTGTGAGAGTTCCCCTCTCCTTCCCCCGAGGCCCCCCGCGTCGCCCTCCCCGAGCGAGGCGACCGGGGCGGCTCCCCTCTTCTTCCCCTCCCAGCGAGGCGCCGCCGCCCCTCCCCCTCGCCGCTGCCGCCGGCGGGCGCGGCCGGGCGTTGCCCGCGCGGCACCCCGCAGCCCGGCGGTGGCGGCCCCCTTCCTCCCCCGTCGCTGGATCCCGGCTCGTGCAGCGGTCCTGGCGGCGGAGCCCCTCGACCGGCGGCGCTCCGGCGCGGATCTGGACGACGGCGGTGCGGAGGCGCTACCCCTTGGTGGCGGTGATGGCCCTGGCATGCGGCGGTCGGCGGCGCCCGGCTGGCCCAGATCTAGGCCCTAGAGCCCGATCTAGGTCGGGGCAGTCCTGCTGGGGGCCGTGGTGGGTTGTCCTCCGGTGGCTCTGGTGAACTCCTCGCGACAGGGACGACAGCTGTTGTGCCGCGACTGCTGCAGCGTGGCGGCGGAGCTTCACGGGCCCGTTCTGGGCTTGGCTGGACATTTGGTCTGGTGTACCTCTGCTGCTATGCCCGGTCTTCTACAGCCTAAGCCGGTGGAGGTTGTCCCCTCCCTCGTGGCTGCGGTGCTGTCGGTCCTTGTTTCAGGGTGTCTCGTTTGGATCCGACCGGCCTTGCTTCGTTGGCCGTGGTGAGACGACGGCGGCTTCCTCGTGACTGTGTTGGTGCATGTTGGTGGGCGGCGGGTGTGGTGGAGCCATAGGTTGGTCCTGGGTGGCGGGTGCGAGGGGTCGGGAGAAACCCCTGTCGGATCTTGCCGGCACCAAGCGGTGATGCCTGCGGGGGCCACCATCCTTCTTGAAGGGCGTCGGGTGACCCTCTCACCCCACCACCCTCCGTGTACCGGGAGAAATCCTAGGATTCGTCCGGGCAACAGCGTCAGCATCGTCGCATTCCTTCTTGAAGGTGGTGCTTTGTACACGACAACTCGATGGCTTCGGAGCGTGGTGGTTATCTTCGGTGGGCACAGTGGTCGCGGGGAGTCGTAGCTTTCGTTGATCCTGTGTTGTTGGCATTTTTCTCTTATTTTCTCTTGTTTTTTCTTTTAGGCGTGCTTGTGATGTACGCCCGAGCGGTGCTCAGGATGTTGTATCTGATGGTTGCTATATCCATATAGCAGGGCGAAAGCCTATTTCAAGAGTAAAGCTTCTCTCACAACTTAACTTTCCTGTCAATAACAATAAGAAGTGACAGAACTGAATGCACTTTGTATTATCCTCTATTTCTGGGAGTCTGTTTGACTTAATTAGATTAAAATTACTTAAATATACACATTGTAAGATCTCTGATACAACTAACGAGTCCTGTTAAAGCTTGACTTCAGCAGTTCAACAATTTCTAAACGATATCACTCGCAGCAACACTGCAAAACTTTGGATAATGTACCTCGAACAAGATTGTCGGGACGGGAGGGCGGCAATGAAGCTAGTTTCTTTTATTGGAAAACCCCTAGAAGGAGAGCATAAAACCGATCCGCACAAGTGCGTCAAAAGGCGTGGATCATTTCACGTAGCCGCTATCAGGTTTCTCTGTGGAGGAAAAGAAAACCACATTGCATTTCTATAGGCGCAAGCTGGTCCTGGTCTGATGCTTCCAAGGGATCGATCAGCACTGTGATTGGCCAACGCACTACGTGTTCTAAGTGACCCGTACGTGCGTGTATGCATGCATGCATGCGAGACGTACGCGTCGTACGCGGATCAGAAGCACCCGTCCATGCCCATCTCCGAGTCGGCGATAATCTCGCCCACGCCCTCGCCGAGGCCGATCATCATCCCGCCGACCGCCGCGCCGAGGAGCCCCATCCCGAACCCGGACCCCATCCCGACGCCTCCGTCTTGCCTGGCCGCCGCGGCGGACGATGCGCCGTACCCGTAGGGAGCGGCCGCGGCGGGGCCGTAGCCGTACGATGCCCCGGCGTACCCGTACGGGGGGTTGTAGCCGTACGGCGGCACGGCGTGCTGCTGCTGGTGGTGGTACGGCGGGTACGCGGTCACCGGGTCGGCGCCGCCCTTGGCCGCCGCGTTCGTCTGCATGTACTGCGGGTCGCCCGGCCCCGCCGCCGTCGGCGCAGGCGCGTCGGAGAGGCTGTAGGAGATGTGGAGCACGCCGCGCTTCCGGCCGCTCATGGGGCTGCGCACCTGGTAGCTGAGGTGCCGGTGCTCGCCGGCGGGTGGCGCGGCGGAGGCGAGGTCCTGCACCGGCACCAGCACCTCGCCGACGTCGCGGTCGCCGAAGGAGCGCTCGGCGCGGAGAAGCACGTGCAGCGCGAGCCCCCGCGGGTCGGCGGCGGTCGGGATGGGGAACCGCAGCGGCGCATGCCACATGGGGTTCCGACCGCCGTGCCGGTCCGAGTGCGTCCTGTGCGTCGGCGTCCTCGGGTCGCCGCCGGAGATGGACACCACCGCGTACACGCGCATCTTGGAGAACACCGTCACCTTCTTCAGGTCCTTGGCCGAGATCAGCGTCACCTCCAGCACCCGGTACGCCATGATCGCGCCGCTCGCTCGCAGGAGCCCGTTGTGATGCGCTGATGCTCGGTCGATTATCGATATGTCGGTATGTGATCGGGACGGGAGACGATGATTTGTGGAAGACGATGGGCGGGGTGGAGGAGCAAGCTATGAATGGTTCTCAATGGTAAGCAGTTCTGCTTGGAGGCTACGAATGATCCAAAGGGAGATGGCCAGTGACGGTTTGGGTCGTAGGGTTGCAATGTTTGGTCTGGTGGTTAGTTTAGTGTGTAATTTTGCCCAAAAGTTCTACTGTCTTTTTGCTGGAGGACCTAATAATAGCATGCGTTGTGTTAATTTAAGCTCTTTCTTTGCAAATTGTGTGGTGACCCGTTCATGTTGGTAGCTTATAACAGGCTAACAGCATTGGTGTTTTTGGTCCAAGTTTGATTTAGTTTGTACTCGGTAAAATGAGTGCGCGGCAGATAATAAGCATAGTCTGGTCAAAAGTCCTGAATCCAAGTGTTATTTTGCCAACAGTCTGTTTGATCTTTTGGAGACACTTGGAAAGGGCCACGAGAGGGGTGATTGGCCTAACCAAAAGCAGTGCCAAAAGGAAGTTGTTTGGCCAATGCCGATGGTCACCGTGCTCGCACTACCGAAATCAGGCTCGCTGCCGACGGCCTAAACTATGCCGACGGCCCCTGTCGGCATTTCTTAACGTATGCCGACTACCCAAAGAAAATCGCCGGTGCTTTATAAAGCCCCCTTCGTCGGCATACGCCAATGTACGCCTATGGTGGACGTCGGCATAGTCTCCCCATCGTCATATATGCGGGCATGGTCACCCGGTGGTTCACGGATGTCAGACACCATCAAACATACGCCGACGGCCCTAACGGACCCCGTCGGCATAACTGATTTCATCCACGTCATCGATTCGCGACACGTGCCACGTCATTAATCCGAGGCGTTCACAGATTCGGGGTCTATACAATAGTCTACATAGCTTCGGTCTATAGCCCATGTCCATTTAGTATAAAAGTCTATTTAGTTATGTACTACAGAAAGTTTTTACAATGCATAGTCTATTTAGCCGTGTGTATAGGCGCTAAATCATGGGATCGTTAGACCAATACTCGATGGAAAACTATATGATCCAGACACCCTTCATACAACAGGAGGATGAACATCGCTAAGCACCCGGCTTGCGGCTCCGTGATGTGACCCCCTTCACGGACGTAGCTATCAGGTCTTGCGTTGGGCCCTCTTACACGTCTCGAAGTGTGGTGGCACGTGCAAGCACCCGGCACACGGCTCCGTAGTGTGCCGCCCCACACGAACTTCACTGCCACCGTCACACGGAGGGTGGAAATGGCCACGTCGGGGAGGAACGGAGAGAATCTTGCGGTGGTTGGGCCCAGACCTTGATCCCAAGTGTACCTATGGGCTGCCCTATTACAACCAGGTGAAAATGTTCATGGGTCTAACCCCGTCCGACGAAAGTCAAATGCCTAGATCCGTCCAGTCAACAAAGCCAAGGTTAGACGGGACAGAGTACTTGGGGGGGGGGGGCAGCAATGCCGCCACGTCTTGCGCTGGGCACATGTCTCGAAGTGTGGTGGCACGTGCAAGCACCCGGCACGCGGCTCCGTAGTGTGACCCCCCTCATGAACGTGACTGCCGCCATCACACGAGGGTGCAAACGGCCACGTCGGGGAGACATGGAGGGAATCTTGCAGTGGTTTGGGCTGAGACCTTGATCCAAAGTGTACCTATGCGCTGGCCTATCATAGCCAGGTGAAAATGTCCATGGGTCAGCCCGTCGACGGAAGTCAAAGGACTAGATCCGTCCGGTCAACATTGCAAGGGTTAGAGGGAACATGGTACTTAGGGGGTAGCAATGCCGCGAGGTCTTGCTCTGGGCCCTCTTACACGTCTGGAAGTGTGGTGGCATGTGCAAGCACCCGACACGTGGCTCCGTAGTGTGACCCCCCCTCACGGACGTCTCTGTCGCCATCACAGGAGGGTGGAAACGACCACGTCGGGGGGACACGAAGGGAATCTTGTGGTGGGTTGGGCCCGTATCTTGATCCGAAGTGTACTTGTAGGCTGGCCTATCCCAGACAGGTCAAAATGTCCATGGGTCAAACCCCGTCCCGTGAAGATCAAAGACCTAGATCCGTCCGGTCAACAGTGCGAGGGTTAGATGGGATGTGGTACTTAGGGGGTAGCAATGACGCCACGTCTTGCGTTGGGCTCTCTTACATGTCTCGAAGTGTGGTGGCATGTGCAAGCACCCGCCACATTGTTCCGTAGTGTGACCCCCTCACGGACGGAGCTGCCATCGTCACACGGAGGGTGGAAACACCCACGTCGGGGAGAGACGGAGGGAATCTTGCAGTGGGTTGGCACTAGTAGAAAAGAGGGCTTTGGTCCAGGTCCTGAAATCCTATTAGTGCCAGTTCACATACGAACCGGGACCTATGGTGACATTGGTCCCGGTTCGTGAGGCCAGGGCGCCGGCCGGGCATAATGGGCCATTGGTCCCGGTTCGTATAAGCCCTTTTGTCTCGGTTCCAGTCAAGAACTGGGACTAATAGGCCAGCAACCGTTCGTATCCACTTTAGTCCCGGTTGGTGGATCAAACCGGGACTAAGGTGTGGTGGTGGGCGTTCATACAACCGTTCGTATCCTCCTTTAGTCCCAGTTGGTGGATCAAACCGGGGTGGTGGCCCTTCGAATCACCCCTTTAGTGCCGGGTTGTCGTCCAACCCGAGACTAAAGGTCCAAATGGTTCTCCCTCCCGCGTCGTTTCCAACGATGAAAACTGCAACTGAAGCAGAGTCTATCGCCATTCTCTGTTCTTCTCCTCTAGCGCTCTCCTCTGTTCTTCTTCTTGCTCTCTTCTTCCCCTCTCTTCTTCCATTCTTCTTCCACCATGACAAATGAAACCGGAATGGTGCGCGCACATGACACGACCGAACTCAGGGTCGGGTACACGAACAAGAGCACGGCGGTGCCAAGTTTTCTTGGACGGTTCCAAGTGTGGGTTGACGCCGCGCCGGAGCGTGAAGCGTTCTTGGGACTTGATCTGGAGTACACGACCGACCAACAAGGTGTTGCCGTCATCCAGCTTTGTTTCAAACATCATGTCTTGATCTTCCAATGGGCGAGGTAAGTTTTGAGTCTTTCTTTGATCCAAGGTTATGAAAATTGCATGTATTGATCTTCTCTAGGTTCCATTTGTAGCAATATGGAGTTTCTATATACGTTCCATTGAATAGTTAATTGAGGGTTTCTTAATCCATTCATAGGATACGAATAATTGCATAGGATAACAATATGTGTTAGAACATTGGAATCCTATAAAGATCAATTTCTATTTAATTAGTTGTAGTGAAACAATTTTCCACTCGTAAGTTTTGAGGCTTTCTTTGATTCGACGTTATGAAAATTGCATATATTGATATCCCTAGGTTCCATTGGATAGCAATATGCAGTTTCTATATATGTTCCATTGGATATATAGTTAATTGAGGGTTTCTTGATTAATTCATAGGATATGATAATTGCATAGGATAGCAATATGTTACAATATCGGAATCCTATAAAGATTAATTTCTCTTTAGTTGTAGTGAATCAAATTTTCATTGGTAAGTTTTAAGGCTTTCTTTGATCCAAAGGTTATGAAAATTGCATATACTCATCTCTCTAGGTTCCATTAGATAGCAATATGCAGTTTCTTTATATGTTTCATTGCATAGTTAATTGAGGGTTTCTTGATCAATTCATAGGATATGAAAATTACGTCGGATAACAATATGTTACAATATTGGAACAGATGAGTTCAAATAAGTTCAAAAAAATGAAATCTCTTTTGTAATAGATGAGTTTTCGTAAAAACCATGATACTTCGAAAGAGATTGTCCGATTTGTACACGAAGTGCGTCCATTTTTTTCCGCAACCCTCTCAACTTTTTAGCACAAGCTATGTGGGTGAAATGATGATACCATGCCAACTTTCAACCTATTTAGAGTTTATTTGTAGTGCTTTTCGATTTAAGGGTCATTTAGCTAAAAAATTCAATAAATGCATGAAAAATACCAAATGAAGTCAGAAATAGTTGAAAATTGATGACGTGGCCTTGAATGGTGCATTTTGAACACACAAAAAGTCTGGAGCTCAAATAAGTTCAAAAAAATGAAATCCCGTTTGTAACACATGAGTTTTTGTAAAAAACCATGATACTTCAAAAGAGATTGTCCGATTTGTACACGAAGTGCGTCCAGTTTTTGCCGCAACCCTCTCAACATTTTAGCACATGCAATGTGGGTGAATGATGATACCAAGCCAACTTTCAACCTATTCAGAGCTCATTTGTAGTGCTTTTCAATTTAAGGGTCATTTCGCTAAAAAAAATCAATAAATGCATGAAAAATACCAAATGAAGTCAGAAATAGTTAAAAATTGATGATGTGGCCTTGAATGATGCATTTTGAACACACAAATAGTCTTGAGTTCAAATAAGTTCAAAAAATGAAATCCCTTTTGTAAGAGATGAGTTTTCGTAAGAAACCATAATACTTCGAAAGATATTGTGTGATTTGTACATGAAGTGCGTCTAGTTTTTGCCGCAACCCTCTCAACTTTTTAACACATAATATGTGGGTGAAATGATGATACCATGCCAACTTTCAACCTATTCAGAGTTTATTTGTAGTTCTTTTTAATTTAAGGGTCATTTAGCTAAAAAAATCAATAAATGCATGAAAAATACCAAATGAAGTCAGAAATAGTTGAAAATTGATGACGTGGTCTTGAATGGTGCATTTTGAACACACAAATAGTCTCGAGTTCAAATAAGTTCAAACAAATGAAATCTCTTTTGTAACACATGAGTTTTCGTAAGAAACCATGATACTTTGAAAGAGATTGTCCGATTTGTACACGAAGTGCGTCGAGTTTTATCCGCAACCCTCTCAACATTTTAGCACATGCAATGTGGGTGAATGATGATACCATGCCAACTTTCAACCTATTCAGAGCTCATTTGTAGTGCTTTTCAATTTAAGGGTCGTTTAGCTAAAAAAATCAATAAATACATGAAAAATACCAAATGAAGTCAAAAATAGTTGAAATTGATGATGTGGCCTTAAATGGTGCATTTTGAAGACACAAATAGTCTGGAGTTCAGATAAGTTTAAAAAATGAAATCCCTTTTGTAAGAGACGAGTTTTCGTAAGAAACCACAATACTTCGAAAGATATTTTGTGATTTGTACACGAAGTGCGTCTAGTTTTTGCCGCAACCCTCTCAACTTTTTAACACATAATATGTTGGTGAAATGATGATATCATGCCAACTTTCAACCTATTCAGAGTTTATTTGTAGTTCTTTTTAATTTAAGGGTCATTTAGCTAAAAAAATCAATATATGCATGAAAATACCAAATGAAGTCAGGAATAGTTGAAAATTGATGACGTGGCCTTGAATGGTGCAGTTTGAACACACAAATAGTTTGGAGTTCAAATAAGTTTAAAAAAATGAAATCTCTCTTGTAACACATGAGTTTTCGTAAGAAACCATGATACTTCGAAAGAGATTGTCCGATTTGTACAGGAAGTGCCTGCAGTTTTTGCCGCAACCGTCTCAACTTTTTAGCACATGCTATGTGGGTGAATTGATGATACCATGCCAACTTTCAAGTTATTCAGAGTTCATTTGTAGTGCTTTTCAATTTAAGGGTCATTTAGCTCAAAAAAATTAATAAATGCATGAAAAATACCAAATAAAGTCAGAAATAGTTGAAAATTGATGATGTGGCCTTGAATGGTGCATTTTGAACACACAAATAGTCTAGAGTTCAAATAAGTTCAAAAAATAAAATCCCTTTTGTAAGAGATGAGTTTTCGTAAGAAATCATGATACTTCGAAAGAGATTGCCCGATTTGTACACGAAGTGTGTCTAGTTTTTGCCGCAACCCTCTCAACTTTTTAGCACATGCTATGTGGGTGAAATGATGATACCATGCCAACTTTCAACATATTCACAATTTATTTGTAGTGCTTTTCAATTTATGGGTCATTTAGCTAAAAAAATTAATAAATGCATGAAAAATAATAATTAAAGTGAGAAATAGTTGAAAATTGATGATGTGGCCTTGAATGGTGCATTTTGAACAGAAAAATAGTCCGGAGTTCGAATAAGTTCATAAAAATTAAATCCCTTTTGTAACACATGAATTTTCGTAAGAAATCATGATACTTCGAAAGAGATTGTCCGATTTATACACGAAGTGCGTCTAGTTTTTGCCGCAACCCTCTCAACTTTTTAGCACATGCTATGTGGGTGAAATGATGATACCATGCCAACTTTCAACCTATTCACAGTTTATTTATAGTGATTTTCAATTTAAGGGTCATTTAGCTAAAAAAATCAATAAATGCATGAAAAATACTAAATGAAGTCAGAAATAGTTGAAAGTTGATGATGTGGCCTTGAATGGTGCATTTTGAACACACAAATAGTCTGGAGTTCAAATAAGTTCGAAAAAATTAAATCCCTTTTGTAACAGATGAGTTTTCGTAAGAAACCATGATACTTCGAAAGAGATTGTCCGATTTGTACACGAAGTGCGTCCTGTTTTTTCGCAACCCTCTCAACTTTTTAGCACATACTATGTGGGTGAAATAATGATACCATGCCAACTTTAAACCTATTCATAGTTTATTTGTAGTGCTTTTCAATTTAAGGGTCATTTAGGTCAAAAACATTCAATAAATGAATGGAAAATACCAAATGAAGTCAAAAATAGTTGGAAATTCATGAAATAGCCTTGAATGGTGCATTTTGAACACACAAATAGCGTGGAGTTAAAATAAGTTCAAAAAAATGAAATCCCTTTTGTAACAGATGAGTTTTCGTTAGAAACCATGATACTTCGAAAGAGGTTGTCCGATTTGTACACGAAGTGCGTCCAGTTTTTGCCGCAACCCTCTAAACTTTTTAGCACATGCTATGTGGGTGAAATGATGATACCATGCCAACTTTCAACCTATTCAGAGTTCATTTGTAGTGCCTTTTCAATTTAAGGGTCATTTAGCTCAAAAAAAATCAATAAATGCATGAAAATACCAAATGAAGTCAAAAATAGTCGAAAATTGATGATGTGGCCTTCAATGGTGCATTTTGAACACACAAATAGTCTGGAGTTCAAATAAGTTCAAAAAAATGAAATCCCTTTTGTAACACATGAGTTTTCGTAAGAAACCATGATACTTCGAATGAGATTGTCCGATTTGTACACGAAGTGCATCCAGTTTTTAGCGCAACCCTCTCAACTTTTTAGCACATGCTATGTGGGTGAAATGATGATACCATGCCAACTTTCAACCTATTCAGAGTTCATTTGTAGTGCTTTTCAATTTAAGGGCCATTTATCTCAAAACAATCAGTAAATGCGTGAAAAATAACAAATAAAGTCAGAAATAGTTGAAAATTGATGATGTGGCCTTGAATGGTGCATTTTGAACACACAAATAGTCTGGATTTCAAATAAGTTCAAAAAATTGAAATCCCTTTTGTAACACATGAGTTTTCGTAAGAAATCATGATACTTCGAAAGAGATTTTATGATTTGTACACGAAGTGCGTCTAGTTTTTGCCGCAACCCTCTCAACTTTTTAGCACATGCTATGTGGGTGAAATTATGATACCATGCCAACTTTCAACATATTCAAAGTTCATTTGTAGTGCTTTTCAATGTAAGGGCCATTTAGCTCAAAAAATGAGTAAATGCGTGAAAAATACCAAATAAAGTCAGAAATAGTTGAAAACTGATGATGTGGCTTTGAATGGTGCATTTTGAACACACAATTAGTCTGGAGTTTAAATATGTTCAAAAAAATGAAATCCCTTTTATAACAGATGAGTTTTCGTAAGAAACCATGATACTTCGAAAGAGATTGTCCGATTTGTACACGAAGTGCGTCCAGTTTTTTCCGCAACCCTCTCAACTTTTTAGCACATGCTATGTGGGTGAAATGATGATACCATGCCAACTTTCAACCTATTCAGAGTTCATTTGTAGTGCTTTTTAATTTTTGGGTCATTTAGCTCAAACAAATCAATAAATGCATGAAAAATACCAAATGGAGTGAGAAATAGTTGAAAATTGATGATGTGGCTTTGAATGGTGCATTTTAAACACACAGAAAGTGTGGAGTTCAAATAATTCCAAAAAAATAAAATCCCTTTGTAACACGTGAGTTTTCATATGAAACCGTGATAATAATTTTTGTGAACTAAAAGCAAAAAGAATAGCTAAAAATAGTAAGTTGGAACAAAATAAAATAAATAAAGTAACAAACGAAATAAAAAAATATAAAGAATCACTGAAAAAGAGTAAGTAGGAACAAAAAACTATATTCTTTAAAAAGAAATGTCAACTAATGGGCCACCACATCGTGAATATGACTAGAAACCCAACTAGATAGTTGGTCCAGGATTCAGGCCCGCAGAAGGCCCAACAGGTAGTGACAATTTAGGCACGGAAGCTTGCATATGAGAGGAGCTCGAAACCGTGTGCGCACAAGCGCTTATAAACCACGCCACTTCTCCCTCGGCTAGCGAGGTGGGACTAAACATCTAACAGCACCGCGGCTATGCGAGGCATAGGCCGTTCATGTCGGTTTGTGGTACAAACCAGGACCAGAGACAGACTTTAGTGTCTGTTGGTGGCACAAACCGGGACAAATGGCCCCCTTTTGTCCCGGTTGGTTCCGCAAACCGGGAGTACATGTATTTTCTTCCCCGCCATTTGGGCTGCTGAAAATTGACCAGTAGTCCTGGTTTGCTGCGTCAACCGGGACGAAAGGGTGGAATTGGTGCCGGTTTGGGCCACCAACCGGAATAGAAGGTTTTCGCATATAGGCGGGAATTGTCGAAATTTCCCCAAAACTCTCCCATTGCTCACCGCCGACCCCCGAACCAGTCCTCGTCGTCGCCGCCCCTGATCCAGTCCTCCTCGTCGTCGTCGCCGTCCCCGAGCCCATCGCCGTTGCTCCGAGCACGTCGCCATCGCCGCCTACCCCGATCCAGTCCTCCTCGCCACCGTCGACGCCCCGAGCACGTCGCTGTCGCCGCCCCTGAGCCCGTCGCCGTTGCCCCGGGCCCATCGTCGTCGCCGCCCCGAGCCCGACGTTGTCGCCGCCCCGAGCCCGTCGGTCCCGGTGAGCTCCTCCTCTGCGTGCTCTGCTTGTCGCCGGCGCCGCCCCTGCATATTGTTGTTCATACAAATTTTGTTCATATATAGATTATACTAGAGATGTATTCGAGATTAAATTCGAGATGTATTAAGTTAATTACTGGTTCTAACTGAAAGAAAACCTTTTTGCCTCTTGAGATCTATTGCATTATATATCATAACGTACATCTATGAACTATTCAACATTTGGAAATGAAATACAAAAAAGTTTGAGCATGTTCAAAACATAGAAGTTCGTGTAATTCGGTTACCCACTTTATCTTTTGTGTTATTTTTAGTTAAATACAATAAATGTCATGATTATCCTATTTTCTGATATTTTTCCCGTGCAATAAAAAAGTGCCCAAAAATAAAAGTTCTCCAAATGACTTGAAATTTTCACATGATTGTTTTCTAAATATTTGAGAATATCTGGTACTGAAAGCATCAGAGGGGGGTCTCCCAAGTGCCCACTAGGCACCAGGGCACGCCACCCCCACCAGGCGCGGCCACGTGTCTAGTGGGCCCCTCGGGGGCCCCCTCACTTCTTCCTTCAGCTCACTGCCTCTCTTACCTCCAGAAAAAAAATCTATATAGCTCTTTGTCTCTCTCGTGTTCTTGCTCTCAAACCCGCGGATTTCAATCTCTTTGCTCGAAACTCCATTTCTGAAACTGCTTAAGGGGATTGCACCTTGGTATGTAACTCCCTCACTCCTCCAATTAGTTTTTTCTTTAGTGGATTATCTTAGAAGTAATTAGCTACTCTAGCTGCTGCTCTAGATGAGCTTGCATGTTGAATTCTTGAATTTCCAAGTAGTTTGAATGCTTATTTTAGGCTCTAGGCATCCTTACAAGTAGTTGCTTTCATTCTTGTGAAGTTTTGTTAAATTTATTTCATGACCCAAATTTTTCAGAAATTTGTATGTAGAAATAATGAGCTAGTTCATGAGGAGTTCTTCAAGGAGGAAGTCCTCGCAGGCATCATCGAGTGAGACTCTGATATGATGGTCTTATGCTGAGCCATGTGAAAGTTCGGTGTGAGAAGCCCACACCAAATTGTGCCTTTGGCCAAGTGATGACTTCATGTTGGGTGCAGGCATTAAGGAAGTATTTGAGCAATACATTCATAATACTGAGCTTGCACCCTTCATCGTAGATAAGTGCAGGCAACATTATCATCTTACTAAAATTTTCACTAAGGGGTTTCAGTTTTGTCCTTGAGAATTCAGAGTCTCCTTTAACCTCTATGAAAATGCCTTCACCATGTCTCTAGATGATTTCTCTGATGCATGTAAAATTCCACATAGGGGTTTGCTAGATGAACCACCAACATCAGAATATGAGGCATTTCTAACTAGTCTTTTCTTTAGTGAAGATAGGGGAGTAACTCAAGATAGAATAAAAAGTATACATTTTCATTCAATTAGTTACCTAGCACCCTTTAATGGAAAATGCATAGTGGGCAAGCAAGATTGTAGTACCTTATGTGCCCCAGCCTTGAATCTCATGCATCCTGCGTTAACTCGAATTAAATGCTATAATCTTGGAGCAATCACAGCACGCAGATTGCTACGCAATTCGGACATTGGCCATTTTTATGGCGGGATCTATGCTTCGTGTTTGGCTAAAAAGTGTGGCATTTCACTATGGTCTTGTGATCCTATTCTTCCTACACAGTACTTAGGTTTTGAGGCCATGAAGCGCCACAAGTTCATAAAGGCCACCACTACTGATTATAACTACAAACTAATGTTTAATAAGAAATCTATTGTGCCTGTTATTTTGCCTTCACCTTCCCTCTTTGATTATCAGGGAAAAGGAAGATATTATGTCTATGAGAGGGAGGCGCAGGAATACAACGCGGCAGTGCAGGCTGCCTGTTAGGCCGTGGAAGTTGCACCAAGGGCTTCCATTAGTTACCATACTGACTATTACCCATTCCACTACGGGTGGTGATTGCCAAGCTAGGCCAAAAGCCTAAGCTTGGGGGAGTACCTGTTTCCACCGACTTTACATTCATGCTTACATATTCTAGTTGTCGGTGTTCACACTCTTGCATTGTATAATCCATGCTAGGCTTATTTTCTTGTCTTCTTCTTGTGTGTTTGAAAAACTTCAAGAAAACCCAAAAAGATATCTCTTTTCTTCTTTGACTTGTTGCGAGCTTTGCCATGTAAATAGCTTTTCTCGTTTTAGTTTTACCTTCTTTAATTTTCTTTATTTTAGAAAAAACTATAAATTCCAAAAATATTTTTTGTGCGTTTCTCTGAATTTCTTTTCCCTTCATTGAGTTGTACCCAAGGGGAAGACCACGATGAAAATGTCGAGTGGCTCTCATATACATTGTTATTGATCTAATACAGAGCCCATATTACTTTGCCTTCTTCTTTTGAATAAAATGTTGCAGATTCCAGCTTAGTCCACGACACTCTTGCACTATTATTATTTTCATATCATTCGGTCGTGCAAGTGAAAGGCAATAATGACGATATTTGATGAAGTGACTCTAGGAGAGAGAAGCGGGTATGAACTCAACTTGTGTTTGCTCTTGGAAATATGTTTAGACCAGTGTCCATGATACAGCGTATTATGACCAGACATGTTTGCAATGACAATTATAGATTATAGTTGGTCATGCCATGCTTAAGTAGCTAGGAGTGGATAATGATTTATCTTGGATGTCAACATGTATTAAAATGGTTGTGATATAGTATGATGATATGGTATCCTCCTCTGAATATTCGAGTGGCTTCCCTTAGTGCATGTTCACACATGTAGTTGAATCGAAACCAACATAGACTCCATGAAATTTATGTTCATGATGTTTATATCCTACTCATGCTAGTATGCAACGATAATTATTCATAAAGTGTGTTCATGACCTTATTCGCTCTCTAACTGGTCGCTTCCCAACCTATTTGCTAGCCTTTGCCTGTACTAAACAGGAATAATGCTTGTGCATAAAAATCCTTGAAAACAACTTATTCCCGATGAGTCCACAATATCTACCTGTATGCAGTTTTATCCTGCCGTTCCAAGTAAATTTGCATGTGGCACTAATAATTCAAAGGAACTTTTGTTTTGTGTGCCTGGACCGCTCATGGAGCGACACGGGGCGGTCAGTATCTTCCATGCTAAGCGGGTTATTCTCATGATGAGTGTTTATTCACTCGTCCTGGCACGAGAGGGGCTGGTAAAAAGGGGATCCCAATCTGAAATCATAAATCATAAATAATTAAACCAAACTCCCCTAGACCCGAATTCCAGTGCTATAAAATCCTATTTTCGAAGAAAAAAAATCAGAGAGGAAATTTCATCGCATTTCACGATATGGAGCCGCCGCTACCTCCTGCTCTTCATCGGGAGGCCTAATCTGGAGTCCGTTTGGGGCTCCGGAGAGGGGAATCTTCGTTCTTCGTCATCACCAACCCTCCTTCATTGCCATTTCCATTATGCTCTCCACTGGTAGTGAGTAATCTCTTCGTAGGCTTGCTGGTTGGTGAAGAACTAGATGAGATTCATCATGTAATCTAGTTAGTTTTGTTAGGGCTTGATCCCTAGTAACTGTTGGAAATGTGCCCTAGAGGCAATAATAAAGTGGTTATTATTATATTTCTAGTTCATGATAATTGTCTATTATTCATGCTATAAGTGTATTAACCGGAAACCGTAATACATGTGTGAATACATAGATCGTAATGTGTCCCTAGTGAGCCTCTAGTTGGCTAGCTCGTTGATCAATATATGATCATGGTTTCCTGATCATGGACACTGAATGCTATTGATAACGGGATCACATCATTAGGAGAATGATGTGATGGACAAGACCCAATCCTAAGCATAGCACTAGATCGTGTTGTTCGTATGCTAAAGCTTTTCTAATGTCAAGTATCTTTTCCTCAAACCATGAGATTGTGCAACTCCCTGATACCGTAGGAGTGCTTTGGGTGTATCAAACGTCACAATGTAACTGGGTGACTATAAAGGTGCACTACGGGTATCTTCGAAAGTGTCTGTTGGGTTAGTACGAATCGAGACCAGGATTCGTCACTCCGTGTGACAGAGAGGTATCCCTAGGCCCACTCGGTAGAACATCATCATAATGAGATCAGTGTGAGTAAGAAGTTAGCCACCGGATGATGTGCTACGGAATGAGTAAAGAGACTTGCCGGTAACGAGATTGAACAAGGTATGGGGATACCGACGATCGAATCTCGGGTAAGTATCATACCGATAGACAAAGGGAATTGCATACAGGATTGATTGAATCCTTGACATCGTGGTTCATTCGATGAGATCATCGTGGAACATGTGGGAACCAACATGGATATCCAGACCCCGCTAATGGTTATTGACTGTAGAGGTGTCTCGGTCATGTCTGCATGCTTCCCGAACCCGTAGGGTCTACACACTAAGGTTCGATGACGCTAGGGTTATATGGGAATAGTGTACGAGGTTACCGAAGGTTGTTTGGAGTCCCGGATGAGATCCTAGACGTCACGAGGAGCTCTGGAATGGTCCGGAGGTGAAGATTTATATATAGGATGAGGGGTTTTGGACGCCGGAAATGTTTCGAGCGTCACTGGTAATGTACCGGGACCATCGGAAGGGTTTCGGGGGTCCACCGGGAGGGGCCACCAACCCCAAAGGCTAACATGGGCCAAAAGGTGGAAGGGAACCAGCCCAGAGTGGGCTGGTGCGCCTCCCACCTAGGCCCAAGGCACGACAATAGAGGAAAGGGGGCAACCCTAGCGCAGATGGGCCCAAGGCCCATCTGGGGTGTGCCACCTCCACCTCTCCTCCCCTGGCCGCCGCCTCCCTGATATGTTGACGCTGCCACACCCTGATAACCCACAAGTATAGGGGATCGTAACAGTTTTCGAGGGTAGAGTATTCAACCCAAATTTATTGATTCGACACAAGGGGAGCCAAAGAATACTCTCGAGTATTAGCAGTTGAGTTGTCAATTCAACCACACCTGAAAGACTTAGTATCTGCAGCAAAGTTTTAGTAGCAAAGTAGTATGATAGCAACGGTAGCGGCGGCTACAGTAGCAGTAGTAATTTGTATAGCAAGTGTGACAACACTAGCGGTAAAGTAACTTAGCAAGGACTAGTATAGGAAAAGCTCGTAGGCGTTGGATCGGTTATGGATAATTATGTCGGATGGCATTCATAATGTAACAGTTATAACATAGGGTGATATGCAACTAGCTCCAGTTCGTCAATGTAATGTAGGCATGTATTCCGTATTTAGTCATACGAGCTTATGGAAAGTATTTAGTCATACGTGCTTATGGAAAAGAACTTGCATGACATCTTTTGTCCATCCCTCCCGTGGCAGCGGGGTCCTAATGGAAACTAAGGGATATTAAGGGCTCCTTTTAATAGAGAACCGGAACAAAGCATTAGCACATAGTAAATACATGAACTCCTCATACTATGGTCATCTCCAGGAGTGGTTCCGGCTATTGTCACTCCGGGGTTGCCGGGTCATAACACATAGTAGGTGACTACAACTTGCAAGATAGGATCAAGAACACACATATACTGATGAAAACATAATAGGTTCAGATCTGAAATCATGGCACTCGGGCCCTAGTGACAAGCATTAAGCATAGCAAAGTAGTAGCAACATCAATCTTAGAACATAGTGGATACTAGGGATCAAACCCCATCAAAACTAACTCGATTACATGATAGATCTCATCCAACCCATCACCGTCCAGCAAGCCTACGATGAGATTACTCACGAACGATGGAGAGCATCATGGAATTGGCGATGGAGGGTAGTTAATGATGACGACGGCATCGATTTCCCCTCTCCAGAGCCCAGAACGGATTCCAGATCTGCCCTCCCGAGGAAGAACAGGCGGTGGCGGCGGCTCCGTATCGTGAAACGCGAAGAACTCTTCTCTCTTGGTTTTTTCTGGGCGAGAGACACTATATAGAGTTGGAGTTGGAGGCTGCGGAGCCATGTGGGCCCCACGAGCCTGCGAGGCTCGCCCTAGGGGGTGCGCCTCCTGGGCTCGTGGGCCCCTGGCTCCGTGTCTTTGGGTAATTCTTGCGCCATTATTTTTTATATATTCCACAAAAAATCCTCGTAAGTTTCCAGGTCATTCCGAAAACTTTTATTTCTGCATAAAAACAAGACCATGGCAATTCTGCTGAAAACAACGTGAGTCCGGGTTAGTTCCATTCAAATCATGCAAATTAGAGTCCAAAACAAGGGCAAAAGAGTTTGGAAAAGTAGATACGATGGAGACATCTCAACTCCCCCAAGCTTAAAGCCTTGCTTGTCCTCAAGCAATTCAGTTGACAAACTGAAAGAGACAAAAGAAAAACTTTTACGAACTCTGTTTGATCTTGTTGTTGTAATTATGTCTAACTCATATTCGGATTTTCAGCAAGATCATAAGCTAACCACATAAGCAATAACATTTAGGTCTCATGGTGCACTCATATCAATGGCATAATCAACTAGCGAGCAATAATAATAAGTTTCAAACGTCAACACTTCAATCAAAACAATCATGATACAATATGAACAAATGGTATCTCGCAAAACATAAATGCAGAGCACCTTCAAAGACCAAGGGCTGACTGAACATTGTAATTCATGGCAAAGAAGATCCAGTCACACTCATACTCAATATCAATTAATAGCAAAGCCTAAAAATGACGGAGGTGCTCTCTAATTGGTGCCTTTTATAAGAAGAGGATGACTCAACAGTAATGTAAATAGATAGGCCCTTCGCGGAGGGAAGTATTGATTTGCAGAGGTGCCAGAGCTCAAGATTTTAAAACAGGGATAAATAATTTTCGGTGGCATGCTTTCATTGTCAACGCGATGACCAAAAGTTTTCACCATCTTCCATGCTACACATATTATAGGCAGTTCCCAAACAGAATAGTAAAGTTTTGACTCCCCCAACCACCGATCGATCACACTCCACGACTAGCCGAATCCTCTGGTGCCGCCCATACCAACAACAATCCAGGGGGAATTTTGTTTGCAATTATATTTTTGATTTGATTTGAGCATGGAACTGGGCATTCCGATTACCGGCCCCTTTCTCATGAGTGTGTTGGGGAACGTCGCATGGGAAACAAAAATTTTCCTACGCGCACGAAGACCTATCATGGTGATGTCCATCTACGAGAGGGGATGAGTGATCTACGTACCCTTGTAGATCGTACAGCAGAAGCGTTAGAGAACGCGGTTGATGTAGTGGAACGTCCTCACGTCCCTCGATCCGCCCCGCGAACAATCCCGCGATCAGTCCCACGATCTAGTACCGAACGGACGTCACCTCCGCGTTCAACACACGTACAGCTCGACGATGATCTCGGCCTTCTTGATCCAGCAAGAGAGACGGAGAGGTAGAAGAGTTCTCCGACAGCGTGATGGCGCTCCGGAGGTTGGTGATGATCTTGTCTCAGCAGGGCTCCGCCCGAGCTCCGCAGAAACACGATCTAGAGGAAAAACTATGGAGGTATGTGGTCGGGCAGCCGTGAGAAAGTCGTCTCAAATCTGCCCTAAAAGCCCCATATATATAGGAGGAGGGAGGGGGACCTTGCCTTGGGGTCCAAGGGACTCCCAAGGGGTCGGCCGAGCCAAGGGGGGGAGGACTCCCCCCCCAAACCGAGTTGGACTTGGTTTGGTGGGAGGAGTCCCCCTCCCTTCCCACTTCTTCCCTCTTTTTTTTTTTCTTTTCCTTTGATTTTCTTATCTTGGCGCATAGGCTCCCTTGGGGCTGTCCCACCAGCCCACTAAGGGCTGGTGTGTCCCCCAAAAGCCTATGGGCTTCCCCGGAGTGGGTTGCCCCCCTCCGGTGAACTCCCGGAACCCATTCGTCATTCCCGGTAACTCCAAAAACCTTCCGGTAATCAAATGAGGTCATCCTATATATCAATCTTCGTTTCCGGACCATTCCGGAAACCCTCGTGACGTCCGTGATCTCATTCGGGACTCCGAACAACATTCGGCAACCAACCATATAACTCAAATACGCATAAAACAACCTCGAACCTTAAGTGTGCAGACCCTGCGGGTTCGAGAACTATGTAGACATGACCCGAGAGACTCCTCGGTCAATATCCAATAGCGGGACCTGGATGCCCATATTGGATCCTACATATTCTACGAAGATCTTATCGTTTGAACCTCAGTGCCAAGGATTCATATAATCCCGTATGTCATTCCCTTTGTCCTTCGGTATGTTACTTGCCCGAGATTCGATCGTCAGTATCCGTATACCTATTTCAATCTCGTTTACCCGCAAGTCTCTTTACTCGTTCCGTAATACAAGATCCCGCAACTTACACTAAGTTACATTGCTTGCAAGGCTTGTGTGTGATGTTGTATTACCGAGTGGGCCCCGAGATACCTCTCCGTCACACGGAGTGACAAATCCCAGTCTTGATCCATACTAACTCAACTAACACCTTCGGAGATACCTGTAGAGCATCTTTATAGTCACCCAGTTACGTTGCGACGTTTGATACACACAAAGCATTCCTCCGGTGTCAGTGAGTTATATGATCTCATGGTCATAGAAATAAATACTTGACACGCAGAAAACAGTAGCAACAAAATGACACGATCAACATGCTACGTCTATTAGTTTGGGTCTAGTCCATCACGTGATTCTCCCAATGACGTGATCCAGTTATCAAGCAACAACACCTTGTTCATAATCAGAAGACACTGACTATCATCGATCAACTGGCTAGCCAACTAGAGGCATGCTAGGGACGGTGTTTTGTCTATGTATCCACACATGTAAATGAGTCTTCATTCAATACAATTATAGCATGGATAATAAACTATTATCTTGATACAGGAATTATAATAATAACTATACATTTATTATTGCCTCTAGGGCATAATTCCAACAGAGTGATAGTGAATAAACACGTATCGAGGATAACACGCCTAGCATGGAAGATACTGACCGCCCCTTGTCACCACATGAGCGGTTCGGGCATACAAAACAGATTATTATTTGAAGATTTAGAGAGTGGCACATGCAAATTAACTTGGAACGGAGGGTAGATACCGCATATAGGTAGGTATGGTGGACTCATATAGAACAACTTTGGGTTTATGGAAGTGGATGCACAAGCAGTATTCCCGCTTAGTACAAGTGAAGGCTAGCAAAATACTGGGAAGCGACCAACTAGAGAGCGACAACAGTCATCAATATGCATTGAAATTAACCAATGTTTAGTGCAAGCATGAGTAGGATATAAATCACCATAAACATGAATATCGTAGAGGCTATGTTGATTTTGTTTCAACTACATGCGTGAACATGTGCCAAGTCAAGCCACTTGAATCATTCAAAGGAGGATACCATCCTATCATACTACATCATAATCATTTTTAAATTCATGTTGGCATCCAAGACAAACCATTATAAGCTCCTAGGTCATTAAGCATGGCATCAGAAACCATGATCTCTAAGTTGTCATTGCAAACATGTTTCTCTCATAACAATGTTGAATTAGGAACGATGAGCTAGTCATATTTACAAAAACAAAATAGGTCGAGTTCATACCAGCTTTTCCAGGCTCAGTCACTTCATCATATATCGTCATTATTGCCTTTCACTTGCACGACCGAATGATGTGAATAATTATAAGAGTGTTCGTGCATTGGACTAAGATGGAATCTGTAAGCAAACTCAGAGGAGAAGACAAAGTAATACGGGCTCTCTGATAGATAAACAATAATGCATATGAGAGCCAGTAATCATTTTAATCATGGTCTTCTACCTTGACCCAAAGAAGAAGAAAACTATTTACACGGGAAAGCTCCCAACAAGCAAAAGAAGAACGAGAAATATTTTTGGGTTTTCTATTTAATTACCACTAAGCATGCTGGAAAGTAAACTTACACCCATTTTTTTGTTTTTCTCATTTTTAAACAAACACACGAGAAGAATGCAAGAAAAAGAAATAAACTAGCATGGATGATACAATGGAAAAGTGTGAACACCGATTATCAAAGTGAATGTGTGAGCATGAATATAAAGTCGGTGAGAAACACGTACTCCCCCAAGCTTAGGCTTTTGGTCTAAGTTGGTCTACTGCCAAGGAGGGAAGTAACCGTCTACGGGGTACTCCGGAGTGTACTGAGGGTGCCACTGTTGGGTGAGCTCCTCTGGCTCCCACTGATAAACTGGCATCCAGTACTCGATTGGTGGCTCGGGCACGGGCGCCTGTGGTGTGGTTCCATGCCCCAATATGTGTGGATATCCGAGGGCTTAATAATGTACCTACCTAGATGAAGGTTGAAGAAAGAAGGAGCAGGCAAAGTAATAGTCTCACGAGTACCCTGGCTAAATACCAAGTTATAAATCATCCTCTTATCATTATCTTTATCAAGAAAATCATGGCGAACCATGCTATGATAATCTAAATATCTCTCAGGAAGAAACATATCTTCTTCCTCATACAGTCTAATAGATATCTCAAAATGTTTAGCAAGACGGGTAGCATAGATACCTCCATAAACAGCGCCTTTGGTACGGTTCGTGTTCAACCGTTGAGCCACTATAGCGCCCAAGCTATAAGTTCTATCATTATAAAGAGCTTAGTGCAAAACTGCAAGATCTGGGGAGCTAAGAGCCCCAGCTTTCCCACGGCCAATCAAACATTTTCCCACGAATAATGAGAAATACCGAAGCACGGGAAAATGTACACTAGCAACCCTAGCGCCAGACACCCCTCTCTCCTCTCCTACAGCAATAGTATCAATGAAAGCCTCCAAGTCCCGTGGACGAGGTTCATGAATATCCCCAACATAAGGTAAATTGCAAACATTGCAGAAATCCTGAAGTGACATGCGCTGGGGGATATCATATAACTTGAACTCAACCATAGGAGGACTCTTCCTCGGATAAAAATTAAAGCTTTGCACGAAAGTATTAGTGACGAGGAGGTATTGTGGACACTTATCTTCGACAAATGCGGTAAGGCCTGCGTTCTCCACCAAGTAATAAAAATCATCATAAAGATCGGCGGCGTGTAAGAACAAATCGCTTGGCCACTCGCATGCTCGAACATCTGCAACTCGGGGGACCGGATACTTTGATTTCTTCTTCTCATTTTCATCTTCCTTGGGGTCACGGCTCGAAGAGCCTCTTAGGAACCTCCTCATTTTTCCCTTTTTCTTTCTCTGAAAATTTCTGAAATTTTTAGTGACCCAAAATAAAAGTGAACAAGGCTTAACAAAACTCATAGCAACTACTCCTACAAGTGCCTAGAGGCCATATCATGCATCAAAACTACTTGGGACCAACTAAAATTAACATGCAAAGCTCAAGAACAGGGTCACCAAGGCAACAATAATATGCAATGAATAAAGCACTAGAACAAAAACTAATTGGATCAATGGAGGAGTCACATACCACGGAACAATTCCCCAAAACAGTTTGATGAATGGGGCTTTGCACAATGAGATCGAGAAATGCAGCAAAATGAGCAAGAACACGGGTTTGAGCTGTGGGATGATATTTTCTCGAGGTAGACGAAGGAGATGGGTGCTGGTATAAGTGGAGGGGGCACGTGGGACCCACGAGTCTGCCAGGCGCGCCCAGGGGGGTGGGCGCGCCTCCTGGGCTCGTGGCCCACTGGTGCATCCCCCTTGACTAGTTATTTATCTCAGAAATTCTTAAATATTCCAAAAAAATCATACTTGAATTTCAGGGCAGTTGGAGAACTTTTATTTTCAAGCGATTTCTTATTGAACGGATAATGCAGAAAACAGGGAAATAATGCTATATTTGTTATTTTCTACTAAATAACAGAGAGTAAAAGTTGGGAACAGAAGGTTGTGACTTCTAGATTCATCCATCTCATGGTCGTCAAAAGAAATCCGTCAATGAGGTTGATCAAGTCTCCTTGACAAACTTTTTTCGAATCACATAAAACCGGAGAATTTTCGACTAATCACTAGGTTACCTCGACGGGGATGTGCATATCCCCAATAACAAGTATATCATATTTCATCTTGACAGCAGGTATAGGGAATTCAAAGCTTTCAATAATAATTGATGAAGATTTTTCAATAGCATTAATGCAATGAACTCGATATTGTTTCTTCGGAAAGTGCACCGTGTGCTCATTACCATTAACATGGAAAGTGACATTGCCTTTGTTGCAATCACTAACAGCCCCTGCAGTGTTTAAAAAGGGTCTTCCAAGGATGACCGCCATGGCATCTTCCTCGGGAATATCAAGAATAACAAAGTCCGTTAAGATAGTAACGTTCGCAACCACAATACGCACATCCTCACAAATGACGATAGGTAAAGCAGTTGATTTGTCGGCCATTTGCAAAGAAATTTCAGTAGGTGTCAACTTATCCAATTCAAGTCTATGATATAAAGAGAGAAGCATAACACTAACACCGGTTCCAAGATCACATAAAGCAGTTCTAACATAATTTCCTTTAATGGAGCAAGGTATAGTGGGCACTCCGGGATCACCTAGTTTCTTAGGAGTCCCACCGTTAAAAGCGTAGTTAGCAAGCATGGTGGAAATCTCAACATCAGGTATCTTTCTTTTATTAGTCACAATATCTTTCATATACTTAGCATAAGGAGACATTTTAAGCATATCAGTCAAACGCATTTCAAAAAGATAGGTCTAATCATTTCAACAAAGCGCTCAAAATCCTCATCATCCTTCTTCTTGGATGGTTTGGGAGGAAAGGGCATGGGTTTCTGAACCCATGGTTCTCTTTCTTTACCATGCTTCCTAGCAATAAAATCATTCTTATCATATCTCTTGTTCTTAGGTTGTGGGTTATCAAGATCAACAACAGGTTCAATCTCCACATCATTATCATTACTAGGTTGAGCATCAACATGAACACCATTATCAATATTATCACTAGGCTCATGTTCAACACCAGATTGTGTTTCGGCAGCAGAAATAGAAACATCATTTGGATTCTCAGGTGTAACAGCAACAGGTTTACTAGCATGCAAGTTCCTATCATCTTTCTTTTTCTTCCTATTACCAGGATGACTAGGTGCATTAGTATTAACTCCTTGAGAATCTTGTTCAATTCGCTTAGGATGGCCCTCAGGATACAAAGGTTCCTGAGTCATTCTACCACCTCTAGTAACAACTCTAGCATAATTATCATTCAATTCATTAAGCAAGTCATTTTGAGCCTTAAGTACTTGTTATACTTGAGTAGTGACCATAGAAGCATAATCATTAAAACTTTGTTGTTTGGCAACAAAGTTATCAAATTCATCGAAGCATAAGCTAGCAGGTTTATCAGAAAGAATATCACTCTCATTGAATCTACGAAGAGAATTTACGTCTACTACCTGTGTCGGGTTATCAAGACCATGTATTTCTTCAATAGGTGGTAGATTCTTAACATCTTCAGATTTAATACCTTTCTCTTGCATGGATTTCTTGGCTTCTTGCATATCTTCAGGACTGAGGAATATAATACCTCTTCTCTTCGGAGCTGGATTCAGAGGTGGTTCGAGAATAGTCCAAGCATTATCATTGCTCAATATATTATTCAATAGAATTTCAGCTTGTTCCACAGTTCGTTCCCTGAAAACAGAACCAACACAACTATCTAGGTGGTCCCTAGAAGTATCGGTTAGTCCAATATAAAAGATATCAAGTATTTCATTTTTCTTAAGAGGGTGACCAGGCAAAGCATTAAGTAACTGGACAAGCCTCCCCCAAGCTTGTGGGATAGTCTCTTCTTCAATTTGCACAAAGTTATATATATCCTGCAAGACAGCTTGTTTCTTATGGGCTGGAAAATATTTCTCACAGAAGTCGTATATCATATCCTGGGGACTACGCGCACAACCAGGAGCAAGAGAAGTAAACCAAGTTTTAGCATCACCCTTTAGTGAGAAAGGAAAAAACTTAAGGTTATAGTAATAGCGAATTTTTTCCTCATTAGTGAATAGGGTGGTTATATCATTCAGTTTAGTAAGATGTGCTACAACAGTTTCAGATTCATAACCATGAAAAGGATCAGATTCAACCAAAGTGATTAACTCAGGATCGACAGAGAATTCATAATCCTTATCAGTAACAAAGATGGGTGAAGTAGCAAACTTAGGATCATATTTCATTCTAGCATTGAGAGATTTTTCTTTCCACTTGGGTAATAAATTCTCAAGATCATAGCTATCCATACAAGCAAGAAGGTTTCAGCTACCTCTCCCTCCATAACATAACCCTTAGGTCTATTAGGCAATTCATATCTAGGAGAGCTAGGTCTAACAGGTGTAACAGCAGGTTCCATTTCAATAATTTCATCAGTTTCAGAAGTATCATCAGATTCAGCAGTAACTCTAGCAATTTGTGCATCAAGAAATTCACCCAGTGGCATATCATTATCAGGCAAAGCATCATCATAAGAATCATGGATGGCAGAAGTAGCATCATCAAGCACAAGTGACATATCAGAATTACTAATAGGTGGTGGTGTCACAAATTTACTCATAACAGAAGGTGAATCAAGTGCAGAGCTAGATGGCAGTTCCTTACCTGTCCTCGTAGTTGAGGGCACGACTTTAGTTTTTGGATCTCTCAGATTCCTCATAGTGATCAACAGATATAAATCCCAAGTGACTCAGAGAATAGAGCTATGCTCCCCGGCAACGGTGCCAGAAAAAGGTCTCGATAACTCACAAGTATATGGGATCGTAATAGTTTTCGAGGGTAGAGTATTCAACCCAAATTTATTGATTCGACACAAGGGGAGCCAAAGAATACTCTCGAGTATTAGCAGTTGAGTTGTCAATTCAACCACACCTGAAAGACTTAGTATCTTCAGCAAAGTTTTAGTAGCAAAGTAGTATGATAGTAACGGTAGCGGCGGTAACAGTAGCAGTAGTAATTTGTATAGCAAGTGTGACAGCAGTAGCGGTAAAGTAACTTAGCAAGGACCAGTATAGGAAAAGCTCGTAGGCGTTGGATCGGTGATGGATAATTATGTCGGATGGCATTCGTCATGTAACACTTATAACATAGGGTGATATGCAACTAGCTCCGTGTGACAGCCCGATGCCGACGCCCGAGAAGATTCCCCTTTATTTCCGTTTTCGTCGTGTGTTTAGTTTTATTTGTTGCATCATCATTTAGTTTGCATCATGTCATCATGCATGGCATCATGTCAACTGTGTTTTGTTGGTGTTGCTTGTTGCTCCTTGTTGTGGGTGTTAGTGCCTTGTGAGTGGCGTTGTCTTGTTGGAGTGATGAGAGTGGGTGCAACAGAACCACTTCAAAACCATGTTGCACGGAGGACGTAAAACCCTTCTTTCCTCTCTATTTTATTTTGTGGTTGATTTAAAGATTTCAGTTTTAACCCCCTTTTAAAAGTTCGTCTTCTTTTAAAAGTCCTTTTATTAAATGTGGGGGCAACCCTTGGGTTTTTATTTTATTTCTCCTTTTGTTTTATTTTAAAACTAGAGTCTCATTTTATTTTAAAAAAGGGTTTTATTTTATTCTTTAAAAAAAGTTTCATTTTTATTCTTTTAAGAAAACACCCAATCTATTTCTTGTAGATGGGGTATGTTTGTATTAAAGGAGTCAAAGGTACTTTTATTTTTGTTAAATCCTTTTCTTTGTGAGTTTTCTGGTTTTTTTAAAACAAAAAAACAAAAGAGGGAGAGAGGAGGACCCGAGGCCCAAGGCCGAGCCGGCCAAGGCCAACTCGCCCCAACCCTAGCGCAGCCCGATCCCGATCCCCTCTCGTGGCTCCCTCCTGCGCCGTCGTCTCCCTCGTGCCCCCCTCCTCAGCGTCTTCCTCCCCTGCGCTGTTGCTCCCTCAGCCCGATCCCCTTCCCCTCTCGATCCCGCAACAGCCGGATGCTCGCCGCCCTGTCATGGCCTCGAGCTCGCCATGCCCCTGCCCGATATGCCCCGAGCCCCCTGCCCGTGTGCTATGTGCCGCGCGCTGCCTCGGCCCCGCACACAGCCCGTGGTCGCCGCCAGCCCCGCCAGTGCCCGTCCCCGCGCGCAACCCGTGGTCGCCTCCAGCCCCGCCAGTGCCCGTCCCCGCGCGGCCGCCCGCCATGGCCGTCTCCTGCGTCGCCGCCCTCGTCCCGTGTCGCGGCCTCCCTTCGTCCCTCGCCCTCGCGAGCTCGCCGCCCCGTCGCCATGCCGCCCACGCCGGTGTCGTGCCGCCGAGCTGCTCCCCGCGCTGCCCGCCGTGGCACCTCCCTTGCCCTCGCCCCGTGCTCACCCTTGGTCACTGGCCGAGCCGCCCTCTCCTCTCGCCGCGCCTCCGACCTGGCTCCCGCCCCTGCACGTCGCCGTCGGCCTCTGCTGCTATTGCTCGCCGGTGCAGCCGCTCCGCTTGCGGGTTCATACGTCTCAAACGTATCTATAATTTTTGATGGTTTCACGCTGTTATCTTATTTTCCTTGGTTGTTTTATGTACCTTTTATATCTTTTTTGGGACTAACTTATTAATTCAGTGCCAAGTGCCAGTTCCTGTTTTTTCTGTGTTTTGGACTCTTTTCAGATCTGATTTTGGAACGGAGTCCAAACGGAAGAAAAACCCCGAAATGATTTTTTCCCGAACGGAAGAAGACCAGGGGGCTTTTGGGCCAAGCCAGGTGGGCTCCAGGGAGCCCACAAGCCCCCACTCCGCCACCAGGGGGGAGGCGGCGGTGGGCAGGCTTGTGACCTCCCTGGCCACCCCCTGACCTACGTCTTTGGCCTATAAATTCCCAAATATTCCGCAAAAAATCAGGGGAGCCTCGAAAATACTTTTCCGCCGCCGCAAGCTTCCGTTTCCGCGAGATCTCATCTGGAGACCCTTCCCGGCGCCCTGTCGGAGGGGACTTTGGAGTTGGAGGGCTTCTTCATCATCATCATCGCCCCTCCAATGACTCGTGAGTAGTTCACTTCAGACCTATGGGTCCGTAGTTAGTAGCTAGATGGCTTCTTCTCTCTCTTGGATCTTCAATACAAAGTTCTCCATGATCTTCATGGAGATCTATCCGATGTAATCTTCTTTGGCGGTGTGTTTGTCGAGATCCGATGAATTGTGGATTTGTGATCAGATTATCTATGATATATATTTGAGTCTTTGCAGATTTCTTATATGCATGATTTGATATCCTTGTAAGTCTCTCCGAGTCTTGGGTTTTGTTTGGCCAACTAGATCTATGATTCTTGCAATGGGAGAAGTGCTTGGTTTTGGGTTCTACCATGTGGTGACTTTACCCAGTGACAGTAGGGGCGGCAAGGCACACATCAAGTAGTTGCCATCAAGGGTAAAAATATGGGGTTTTATCATTGGTTTGAGATTATCCCTCTACATCATGTCAGCTTGCTTAAGGCGTTCCTCTGTTCTTATGGATTTAATACACTAGATGCATGCTGGATAGCGGTCGACGTGTGGAGTAATAGTAGTAGATGCAGAAAGTATCGGTCTAATTGTTTCGGACGTGATGCCTATAGAAATAATCATTGCATAGATATCGTCACGACTTTGTGCGGTTCTATCAATTGCTCGACAGTAATTTGTTCACCCACCGTCTACTTGCTTTCATGAGAGAAGCCACTAGTAAACACTACGACCCCCGGGTCTATTCACATCCATCATTTACATCTCCGCTTTTCCTTTGCTTTGTTACTTTGTTGCTTTCAGTTCTCACTTGGCAAACAATCTATAAGGGATTGACAACCCCTTCAAAGCATTTTGAGCAAGTTTTTGTGTTTGTGCAAGATCTTGAGATACTCCTCCACTGGATTGATACCTTGGTTCTCAAACTGAGGGAAGTACTTACCACCACTACGCTACATCACCCTTTCCGCTTCGAGGGAACACCAACGCAAGGATCCAAGGCCACGGGGGAAATCCTTTGCATACTTGCCTAGGAAGTCCCTTAAGGCGTAGCCGCAGCAGAAGGATCAAGCCAAGTATTCTCTCGTCGACGTGCCCATTTCTGGCGCCATTGGAAGGTCTTTTGTTGCAGTAGCAGAAGTATTTCTGGCGCCATTCCCCGCCAAGTGCTCGTGAAGCTGCTGGCTGTTGCCGATGCGTTGTTGTTGCTGCCGATGCTGGCTACTGCTTGGAGTTGTGTGCAGCTGTCGTTCTGTTGCTGTCACTGTAGGATGCTGCTGTCGAGCTTGCCTCCTGCCGCTGTGCCTCCTGCATTTTGCCTGCTTGCTGGCGCCTTGCTGCTTGCTTGCGAATCGTTTTGCTGCTCGTAGTTGCTGGCTACTGATGCTGCCGCGTGATGCCAGTTGATGTAGGTTGCTATCAGTTGCTGTGAGTTGTTGTTGCCGCTACTACTTTGCTGCTAGCCGATGCTAGATGATGCTAGTTGTTGCTGCTAGCCGGCTGCTAGCTTGTTGTTTGCTATTGCTAGCTGCTAGCTGTAGCTTGCCGTTGCCTGATGCTATGCTAGCTGCTGCTTGCTGCTGCTAGATAGCTGCTTGTCGGTGCTAGTTGCTGCCTAGTTGTTGCTTGCATGCTAGTAGCTGTTGCCTGCCGCCGCCGCTGTAGTTAGTTGCTGCTGATGCTTATACATGTTGTTGTGCCGTCGAGGCTGCGTGCCATGCCGTGTTGCTTGCTAGCATGTTGCTAGTTGTTGCTTGCCTTGTCGTAGCTTGTGTTAGTTGCTAGCTGAAGCCTGCTGCTGCCAGATGTGCTGCTTGTTGTTGCGTGCCTCGCCCTATCGCCTTTCGGGAAGGTCGCCGAAGACCGCGTGCACCATCTCCGCCACCATGGGTCGTTGACAAGTTCGCCGAGTCCATGACGTCCTCGACGACCCCCCGGACATCTTCGGAAACGTGTTCGACTACCGACGCGGAAGAACCGTGTACCGATGCCAAGAGTACGACTACCGTCGACGAGACCGGAGTACCACGACTTCCACTACTTCCACGGCGATCTTTGTTCTCCTACGTCTGCAACGACCCGAACCACTCCGATATGCACGCTTCAAAGGTATATCGATGGGACGTGGCCGTGAACCGTGTGCATGTGATGTATGAGATGTATCATATGTTTGCGCCGTATGTTTGTCCGTTGCACGTTGTCTTCTTTTCGTCATGCCCCCGACACATGGGAACCCGGTAACCGGGATCACCCCATCATTATTTGGTTTGTCACGCACATGCTCCCGATTCGTTGGCACCAATTCTCGTTGAGTTATCGGGATAGGAATGATGCCATGGCATCGTTTCCGTTTTGCTGCCATGGTTCCCTTTCGCTCGTCATGGCGACACATGCTTCTTTCTCTTCTTGCCGTGGTGTTGTAACTTGCATGCATGACGCATTCATGGCATATATCTTGTGTTGCATGTCTCTTGTGCCGTAGCTCCGTTCTATGTCCCGTGCGTTAAGCGACTAGGATGACAGGTAGGATCATCGCTTCACCCCTTGCCATGTTAACAACAATGTAATATTGTCGTGTAAATAAACGGGAGTGAATTAAATAATTAAATGTGGAGTTTCGTCAATATGCAACTCGTTGCATATCGAGCTTCACTTAATGTGTAGAGTTTGCGTGATATGAATTGCCATGCCATGCCTTGCACCAGTGAACTGATCATGCATAATAGTAGCTTGTGCATCATGGTGTGCATCGTGTGGTCACTACAAGGAATATGCTAATACATGACGCTATTTTTTCGTCGCTACATCGTGACGGTTTTTAATTTACGACGATCTCGCGACGAAAAACCAAGCGTCGAAAATGGAGCATCACAAATGAACAGCAGCGATGTTTTGATCAAAATCATCGTAACCTTTACGACGATTCCTGGATTTTCATAACCTTTACGACGATCCAAAATCGTCGTTGGCAATCAAACCCAGTCCTACGTGGCAAAATTATGACGAAATCAAAATGTCATGGTTGAAATCGGCCCAACCCATTTCAATTGATCACATGGGCTGGTTTTCTTTTTTGGGGCTTTTTCTTATTGGGCTTCTTTTTGGGCCTTAGCCTATTTACAACCACTTTAGGAAAAAAATCGAATTTTTTATTTTTGGGCCCTCGCCTTTTAGTGCCCAAATACATTTAGTCCAGTTTCAGTTTTGGCCTTTTTCGTTTTTGAATTCAGCAACTTTTTGTTCCAGAACTTGGTTTCATTTCTATTTGTTGGGCCTTTTCAACCAAATTATTTGTCCAGTAGTAAAGCCAACACTATTTCATATTCAAATCAAGAAATCTCCAAGTCGAATTAAAATCATCCATCATATAACATGAGAAAATACATCTCCCAGGTTTACATGACACAATAACTCATCTCATGAATACATTTCCTAACACACATATAGCAAGAACGGACAACATCCTCCAAAGCCTTTTGTCCATCGCCAAGCTGAAGCCAGCAGCGGCTCCTGATCGCGAGCATCTTGCCATCAGAAGGATCACGAGCATCTTGCCATCAGAAGGGTCAACTTTTAGTGTCTGCGCCCAACCAAGCAGCATGCATGTGTCAACATATATACTCACTGAAGTTGTAATAGCAAATTCTTCCAAGAGATACAATAAAATTGCAAACGGATATAGAAAATAAAGGGCAGACACATAATCGCGAGTACTGAATCATCAAAATAACTCATGAAGATAATATCTACTCAAGAGAGGCCTATGCAAGAATTAATACTTCATGTCACTTTTTGTCATTGGAACTTCTACACCAATTCTTCTGTAAAACAGGTTAATTGCTGGTTTTGTAGTTTACATTTCAGACAGTAAGCTACATCCAAGGAGATGATGATGCTGATACTAGCCATTTAAAAGATTAAACTCTATAAAAGGTGTCTGCATGTAGAACATTTCCCACTTCAAACTTTTAGAAATTAACTTTTAAAAGATGTAGACCGATCAATTCATTCCAGTTTATATGATCATGTACATAATGTTCAGCATAGTCACAACATCCTTACTATAAATAATGTTTTATTTCCAGATTATATGAACATGGAGTCCCATAAAACATGCAAACATGATGTTTCTTTCCATGGTTCAAAGAACAAAATCCTGAAGAAACATCACACACACACAAAAAAAACTATTCATCATGTACCTGTGGCGTGCAAGTACTTGAGTCCAGTGCAAAAAGTACTGATGGAAAGGACCGACATTCATAACCGAGTTCAACCATTAGGTTGGACATCACACATTCATTCAAGAAATGATCCCAAGTTGTTCATGAACTTACTTGTGGTTGCACACCAATGGCCATGAACCTCGTCGGTTATGATGGTATGCTGTACTGGTGGCTTACGAACATCGATGTGATCTCAGTGCAGTTTTTCATCTCCATGGTGATCAGACCATAGGTTGTTCTCGTGCAGCGCTCCATGCTGGCCCTCAAATGGCATACCTGAGAAAAAACATGGTCAAAATCTGTTTATCATAGTATACGTACTGCTTATGAATTATATTGTTTCGGGTCGCACTACATGTGATGCTGAAGATGATTTGCACATTTTACTCGACACACTATTTCATCACTAAGAAAGAGTTCTGGGTATCAAACTTGTAGCAGTTATTCTGGACAAATTAAAGAAACTAGTCGACGAAGTGCACGAGCTAGTATCATAGAAATAATATGCTTTAATGTATAATAGAATACATTCGACTTTCCATTGAAATAATATGCTTTAATGTACAATGTTGATTTGCGTCAAACTTTCTAATATATTATTTAAGGGGGCGTACCAACGTTGTAAGTTTGTAACTGATTATATTCAGAACAAGGAAGATCTTCTAAAAAGAGTGCAAGTTCTGAAACCTGCCAGCCTAAGTAACTCACTGTGAGAAACTAACGTTTACACTTTAAATTAAGTTGTATATGCATACATCAAAGCTAGCAAGTGCTAAGGCGGGTCCATGACATGCAAGCGGTTCAATCTCTTTAATGCTAATTTCACACTATGAATTTTCTGAATTTTAAGTGCAGAACTATGAATGATCGGCAAATACATACATGGCTGAACTAAAAACTGCATAACTACAAAACTAGCAGCGCACACTTGTTCATCTCTACTGCTCACACAGAGCTAATGAATCAACCTGCAAGATGGGGTAAGTGATGTACCCAAGGTACAATATCTCCTAGTGAAGCCAGCCCTGGATAATTAGACATGCGAGTCAAACAACTTTTACTAGTTTAGTTAAGGTTACCAAGTTGAATTAAGATTGGTGTAGATCGCAGGAAGTTAAACTGAAGTGAAGTTAATTAATTAACAAGTTGCAGTCCCCTAATCCCCTCTCCATGTTTCCCTGCAACTAGTCTTCTCAATTACCGGCAGCTACTCTCTCCCGCACCTTCTCCAACACGGATTGGCATCCCAAGAAGAAGCCACTAATTAGAACAAGCACACAATGCGTACACCTAAAACAAGAGAATCCAAGACTGGTTATACTAGGTTAACATGATTTGTGCCGAAGCACATCGCAGACAAGGGGTGTGGCGTGATTGACATTTTCATAAACAGATGGTTGTTCTGTTTTAATGAGGCATAGTTGTTTAGATGTATCACACATGGTTTCCATGTTTAAGCAGGTGTAGTGGCCAGGTTTTAAGTGAGATGTAGTTGTCCGATATACAATACCTGGATTGTCAGGTTTTAATAGATGTAGTTGCCAGATTTACAACATTTTTAAGGTGCAAACTAGTTTTTTTGTGTAAATGTATGGCAAGTAGGGAAGATTTATAGTTACAGCTAGGTTGTTCTGTTTTGCTGGCAAAAGTAGTACAAATGCAAAAGTAGTACATATGTTGCAAGAGAGATGTGGTACAGGTAATAGCATGCCATTTATTGTTAAATTGCAACAGTGGCAGGGCCAGGATATCACCACGTATCATACCTTGCTAAATTCCTATGCTACAGGTAATAGCATGCCATTTATTATTTTCGTTTGCTGCCGGATGCAACACTGTAACCACAAACTCTAGTCATATGCATAAGTTGGCATTCTGTAGTGACCTCCAACACTAAATTGTCATCAACCAGAGCTCGCAGGAGAGATTAAAACGACAAAAGCTTAGGTTTTTCCTGCAGATTTGCACTCTAAGCTACTGGCTGGTTCCATGAGCCCAACAAATCGCTACCAACGAAACCACAATCCCTAGATCGGGACCAAAATTAACCACCCCGAGCACCCAGATTTCGACCTAGACAAACGATTTGTTCCAAAATAAATATCAATACTTTAGTATAAAATTTGTACCAACTTAATTTTAAATTTACGTCACTTATTTCAAAACATTGGAAGTATATAATAAAGCATGTAGCCTCTTGAGAAGGCTGTGATTCGACGGAGGAGTGACGCGTGCGCACTTAACTGGAAACCGTGCGCGACGTTGGTCGATTGGTCTGTATCAGCCTACAATGCCTCACCCACTCGATCTGTAATGTACGCGCGTGTTGGCTACCCCTGTGCTTCCACGATGGGCTACTGGAGTTGTTGATTGTTTTTTGGAATAGCACATCACTCATGCCAAGTGCATATATGCAGCTGCCCGATTATAGTACTACTCAATCGCACCAAAAGGTTACTTTAGAGCACGACAGTGAGCCCTATATTAGTGGAAAATGGTATTTTAAATTTTTACAACAAGAAATATATTACTGAAAGGTTACTTTAGAACACTGCAGATAGATGATATACTTGCCATGAGCACTTGGCAGCTTACGGATTCTGTTGTGCTTAGTTAAATATCATCGGGGCGCACAAATTTAGATGCGGAACTAATGACAGCCGGCATTCTCTTTCTCACAGCAGATGAGTAAGCGAGGTCTACAACTTTTCTGACTTGTGTTTGCGTAGAGATGAAGAGGTTGCATGTAAAATTACCTTGTATCTTCTTCTTGTCGTCGCCTCCCCCTAGCCTTGTGTTCTGGATTACCTGCGGCTCAATGGACAAATAGTTTAGCACAATCACTGCAAACTTGGTTTCAGCTACGGTCGTGTCCAAATTGCAAACATTCTGACTAGACTCTTAATTGTGATTTTTTAAATCAAATTTCATGTTTGCCACTTATGAGAAATTTAGATAATCGTAGGCTTTTCAGAAGCTTTTGACACTAGAAAGAAGGCTCTTAAGAAGCTGCACTATATGAACAAGCTAAAAAAATTCCCAAAATAACACATTAGATGCCTACAGAACAATAGAGTATGAACCAAGGTTCTGAAGTCTAGCATTATGACATGAACTAATGTTATGTCAGGATTCAAGAAAACCTTGGCCTAGATATTCTCCATAAAACAACTTTGATATACATGCTAAAGTTTCTTAGTTCAGAATTTTTTCCCTGAATTCAGTCATCATCTCTCTTAAGTCCAAAGTAGCGGACAATCTGTTGAGGCGAAAGCGTCTACTTGTTGTTTTACCTTCGGGGACACATATGCATCCGATTATAGAACAAAAGTTTTGGTTTCCATCGGTGTTTTGAGCTATTTAGTTGAAATCTAAGGCTCGGATTCATCTTCAACCTTCAGCTCAAGTGCCGAGCCGGTCGTGTCTGCCTTTAAGGAGGTCCTTACAAGCGTTCGCATGTGACACCACATCCTGCTGCCTTTGTAGTTAAGTACCAAGGAGACTCGAGCCCTCCACAAACACCAAACGTCCTAAGGCCCTTTACATTTGCAAACCTATATGCTTAAAGAGTTCATGTACTTATTATTTTCAGAAACATTATTGGAAGAGTATGTTCAAGGTGACAAACCTTTGACCATCCGATCCGATCGGATCGAGCTAGGGATCATCATTCTGAGGGGTTCGGTAGACGAACGGGGTCAACTTTCTATTCATTTCATTTCCTTTGGTTGGACACTGGGCAGCAGGCAGCAGTGTAGCAGCTCCAAAAATGAATGGATTAATAGTACCACAAGCTAGTAGACGGGAAATGATTGGGGTTGGGGAGGTCAACTTGTTGTTCATTCCATTCCCTAGATAGCTAGCGTGTGTGCTAGACAGTGCAGCAGTTGCAGAGAGGAACTGATAGTAATACAATACTATTATAGTATTTTATAGGTTCACAAAGGGAGACACTCGAATTGTGATGAGCTACAAAGGAACAAGAACATCAGTGTAAGACAAGATACTCGAGCTAGGCACTGAACCTCCTCCCAACCCAAACACCTGTAAAAGCATATTTCCTCCGGACGACTTGGCACTGAACCCGCGTCTTCTAAACTAAACAGTTGACTGAAGAGAAGAGCGGGGCAAGCAGCAGGTAACACCCATGCAGGAAGGGAGGAAGGGAGGAGGGAGACTACCTTCTTGATCTGGTCCCGGTAGCGCTGCAACTTCTTGATCTCCTTCTTGCGGTCGGCCTCGAACTTATCCTTCTGGTTCGCATCCTCGGTGTTGTAGACCTGCCCACAGAACGGCGCAAAATCACTCTAAATCCTGAGAATCGGGGGGAGAAGAAAAGGGGGGGTGGGAAGGAAGGGAGGACGGATGGGGGGAAGACCTTGTTCCAGATGCTCTCGAAGACGTCGACGCCCTCCTGGACGCCTCTAGGTGCTCGCGGAAGATTTGGGAGCTGCTGAGGGGGATTTGGGGTTGGATCCGGGGCCTTCCTCCTAGGAAGACAAGGAGAAGGAGAAGGTGGGGTGGGGGGTGACGGCGGCGGGTTGCAGAGAGAGGCGGGATGTCGACGGTGGGGCTGGAGCAGAAGAGGTCGCCGGTGTGGTCGGGGAGAGGAGAGGAGGTCGGTGGCGGCCAACAGTGGTGGTTTTGGGGGATCGAATAGAGGGCAGAGAGGAAGAGGCACAAGAAGAGAAGGGAGAGAAGCGACGGGTGACGAGCTCCGCGCGCAGCCCCGTTCCCTGCCTCCGGATCCGTGCAGCCCACGTAGTGCCCATGCTCATCCACCGAGGGCGGGCCACAGCGCGGCGACGTTGGTGTTGGGGCAGTTGGGACGTCGCGTCATCCGGGATCTCCATCGTCACCTCATCTTCGTCGGTGAGGGGGTGGAGGCCAGGGTGGTGTTGTGGTTGGGCCGGTGGCAGTGCTCGGGGAGGAAGGGGAGGGAGGGTGGTGGCACGATGGCTGGGAGCGGCGGGCAGAGGACTGGATCGAGAGGGGGTGGCAGCGGCGGCGAGGAGATGGGGACGAATGAGGAAGGGTGCGATGGGGGGATCTGAGATAGGGATTGGGTTGCGGGTGGGGTATCTCTTTTTCAGTTTTTTTTTCTATAGATAGATGGATGGATGGATGTGGGATGGAGATGGATGGATGGATGGATGACCGCCATGTCATCGATCCATGGGAAGGGATTTGATTGGTTTAGAAAATCACTGACTTAAAATAGTTTTGAAGTACTAAAAATAGAGTAATTTTGTGAAGCATCTATCAAAAATATTTTTTAAAAGGACATCACAAACTAGGCGGGATTGGCGCATGACATAGAATGGACCCACGAGTGACATGTCAACATAGTTAGATCATGTTACGATATTTTTATAATCGTCGTAAAAGTTATGACGATCTCATCTTATGCGGTTACGACATTTTTGACTCACATCGTCGTAATTTATATGTAGATTTGATCCCCTCATACGGTTTAGGACAATCTCAGATGAAATCATCATAGATTTATGATGAATTCATCAACGACGTCTTAAAAACATCATATATGAGCATATTTCTTGTAGTGGGTGAATATCTATGTTGATGTTTGTTTTCGGTTTGCTTCGTCTCGATTGAGTTTCGCAAGCGTGTCGGAATGTGAGGACCCATTCGACTACGTTGGTTCGCCGACTTCACGGAGTGGTTCTTCTTCCAAGCGGGATCTCAGGCAAGATGACCAATTCCCAGATACCATTACTGTCATTGTGATGCTAGTTTTACCGTTTCTACCGTTTATGTCTCGTTGCCTACCACATGTTAAATATCAGCCTCTCAACAATGCCATGATAACCTTCAACCTATTCGACCTAGCAAACCACTGATTGGCTATGTTACTGCTTGCTTAACCATGTTGTTAGCGTTGCTAGTTGCAGGTGTAGTTGCTTCCATGTGATAACATGGGTTCCTTGTCTTATCACCCTATTAAATGCTATTTAATTTCATGCACCTATATACTTGGTAAAAGGTGGAAGACTCGACCTTTCTAGTCTGGTGTTTTGTTCCACCTTTGCCCCCTTAGTTTCGGCTACCAGTGTTATGTTCCATAATTGAGCGCTCCTAACACGATCGGGGTTGTTATGGGGACCCCCTTGATAATTCGTTTTAGATTAAGGCTGGTCTGGCAAGGCCCAACTTTGGTACTACATTTTCCTAATAACTAATGAACTACATAGGGAGTAATTAACCCGAGGAAATTTAATCAACCCCGGGTGAGTGCTCCTTGTGAGTGTTGGTCCAAATTGGCAGACTACGGGGCCACCATGGGGCAACTCGAGGTTTGGTTTCTCCTAGTGTGACCCGTCCGTCGTGTCCTGAGAACGAGATACGCGGCTCCTATCGCGATGGTCGACTCGTCGGGCGGCCTTGCTGGATTAGTTTTACCTTTGGCGGAATATCTTGTGCATCGGGATTCCGGTGATGCTTTGGGTAATCTGAGAGTTGAGGTTTTCCACTAGGGAATTCGACGAGATCGCGAGCTTCGTGATTGAGGATTTCTATGCGGCTTGTGGTAATTTGTGATGGACTAGTTGGAGCACCCCTGCAGGGTTAAATCTTTTCGAAAAGCCGTGCTCGCGGTTATGTGGCAACGTGGAAGCTTTATTTAACACTGGTTCAAGATAACTTGAAGTTAACTTAATGAAAATATGCCAACTGTGTGCGTAATCGTTACTGTCTCTTTCGTGAGTTCGTTCTCTGATCAAGGACATGGTAGGGTTATGTCTGACGTAGGTAGGTGTTCAGGATCATTCATTTGATCATCAGTAGTTCACGTCCGTTATGTGTAGATCTTCCCCCTCTTATTTCTTGTACTCGTAAGTTTAGCCACCAGATATATATGTTGAGCCGCTGTTGCAAACTCACCACTTAACCTTACCTCACCCATTAAGCTTTGCAAGTCTTGATACCTTTGGAAATGAGATTGTTGAGTCCCCTATGGCTCACAGATTACTACAACACCAGTTGCAGGTACATGTAAAGGTTACTTGACGCGAGCGCGTTGATTGTTCATTTGGAGTTGCTTCTCGTTCTTCTTCTTCATCGATCTAGGATGGGTTCCAGGCCGGCAGCCTGGGATAGCAAGGATGGATGTCGTTCTTCTTTTGTCATTTTTTTTCGTCCGTAGTCGGACCCTGCTCTTCTTCATGATGATTATGTATTGTATTGTTGTGACTCTGATGTAGCTTGTGGCGAGTGTAAGCCAATTCTATATATATACCTCTTCTTTTCAGTACATGTACTCGTAACAATATCCATTCTTGCGACTTGATGAGATGCGCTTCTATCCCTGACGATGCCCTCGTGCCAAATTGAGGATAGGGTCGCATCTTGGGTGTGACACTCCGGTTCGTCAATGTAATGTAGGCATGTATTCCGTATTTAGTCATACGTGCTTATGGAAAAGAACTTGCATGACATCTTTTGTCCATCCCTCCCGTGGCAGCGGGGTCCTAATGGAAACTAAGGGATATTAAGGTCTCCTTTTAATAGAGAACTCGAACAAAGCACTAGTACATAGTGAATACATGAACTCCTCATACTATGGTCATCTCCGGGAGTGGTTCCGGCTATTGTCACTCCGGGGTTGCCGGGTCATAACACATAGTAGGTGACTACAACTTGCAAGATAGGATAAAGAACACACATATATTGATGAAAACATAATAGGTTCATATCTGAAATCATGGCACTCGGGCCCTAGTGACAAGCATTAAGCATAGCAAAGTAGTAGCAACATCAATCTTAGAACATAGTGGATACTAGGGATCAAACCCCATCAAAACTAACTCGATTACATGACAAATCTCATCCAACCCATCACCGTCCAGCAAGCCTACAATGAGAATACTCACGAACGATGGAGAGCATCATGGAATTGGCGATGGAGGATGGTTGATGATGACGACGGCGTCGATTTCCCCTCTCCGGAGCCCAGAACGCACTCCAGATCTGCCCTCCCGAGGAAGAACAGGCGGTGGCGGCGGCTCCGTATCGTGAAACACGATGAACTCTTCTCTTTTTGTTTTTTCTGGGCGAGAGAGACTATATAGAGTTGGAGTTGGAGGCTCGGAGCCATGTGGGCCCCACGAGCCTGCCAGGCGCGTCCTAGGGGGTGCGCCTCCTGGGCTCGTGGGCCCCTGGCTCCGTGTCTTCGGGTAATTCTTGCGCCAGTATTTTTTATATATTCCACAAAAAATCCTCGTAAGTTTCCAGGTCATTCCGAAAACTTTTATTTCTGCATAAAAACAACACCATGGCAATTCTGCTGAAAACAGCGTCAGTTCGGGTTAGTTCCATTCAAATCATGCAAATTAGAGTCCAAAAGAAGGGCAAAAGAGTTTGGAAAAGTAGATACGATGGAGACGTATCACACCCTTTGGGGGTGGGAACCCTAAAGGGGTGCCCCCTCTCTCTCCCCCTATATATAGTGGAGGGTTTGGCCTTTGGAGAACACATAGAAATCTCTCCCTCCCTCTTAGGCAGCCCAGTTCCTCTTCCTCCTCTTCCGCGCAGCTTGGAGAAGCTCCCCCGGAATACCTCATAGCTCCACCACCACCGTGTCGTCGCGCTGTCGGAGCTCTCCCTCAATCTCTCCCTCCTCCTTGCTGGATCAAGGCATGGAAGATGTCATCGGGTTGTACGTGTATTGAAAGCGGAGGTGTCGTGATTCAGCACATAGATCGGAACCGACCGTGATCTGAATCGCTGCGAGTACGACTCCATCGACCGCGTTCTAGTAACACTTCTTCTTAGCGACCTTCGAAGATATGAAGATGCTCTACTCCATTACTCGTTGATGGTTTCTCCATAGATAGATCCTTGTTTGGCGTAGAACATTTTTTGAAATTACTACGTTACCTAACAGTGGTATCAGAGCCAGGTCCTATGCGTAGATTCTATGCACGAATAGAACACAAAAGTTGTGGGCGCTAAATATGTCAATGGCTTGCCATTACTAGTCTTATCTTGATTTGGCGGCTTCGTGGGATGAAGCGGCCCGGACCGACCTTACACGTACGCTTACATGAGAATGGTTTCACCGACTGACATGCACTTGTTTGATAAGGTGGCTAGCGGGTGTCTGTCTCTCCCACTTTAGTCGGATCGGATTCGATCAAAAGGGTCCTTATGAAGGGTAAATGGCATTGGCATATCAATGTTGTGGCTGTCACGTAGGTAAGAAGCGTTCTTGCTAGAAACCCAAATCAGCCACGTAAAACATCCAACAACAATTAGAGGACGTCTAATTTTTTTTGCATGGTATGCCATGTGATGTGATATGGCCAAAAGAATGTGATGATACATGGGTGATGTATGAGATTGATCATGTTCTTGTAATAGGATTCAGGACTTGCATGTCGATGAATAAGACAACCGGCACGAGCCATAGGAGTTGTCTTAATTTATTGTATGAGATGAAAACGCCATGTACTTTACTTTATTGCTAAACATTATCTAAAGTAGTAGAAGTAATAGATTGGCGTGACGACTCCACGGAGATCATGATGATGGAGATCATGGTGTTGTGACGGTGACATTGATGATCATGGTGCCCCGAAGATGGAGATCCGAGGAGCAAGATGACAATGGCCATATCATGTCATTATATGATTGCATGTGATGTTTATCATGTTTTACGTCTTATTGCTTAGAATGATGGTAGCAAAGATAAGATGATCCCTCATGAAAATTTCGAGAAAGTATTCCCCTAAGTGTGCACCATTCCGAAGGATCGTTGTCTCGAAGCACCATGTGATGATCGAGTGTGATAGATTCTAACGTTCGCATACAACGGGTGCAAGCCAGTTTACATACGCAGAACACTTAGGTTGACTCGAGGAGCCTAGCATGTATAGACTTGGCCTCGAATACGGGATATCGAAAGGTCGAACATGAGTCGTATAGTTGATACGATCAGCGTGGAGATGCTCACCATTGATGACTAGTCCGTCTCACATGATGATCGGACACGGGCTAGTCCACGTGGATCATGTTTCACTTGGATGACTAGAGGGATGTCGATCTGAGTGGGAGTTCATTGAATAATTTGATTAGATGAACTTAATTATCATGAACATAGTCAAAAGGTCTTTGCAAATTATGCTTGCGCTATTGCTCTACGGTTTTTGATATGTTCCTAGAGAAAACTTAGTTGAAAGATAGAAGTAGCAATTGTGCGGATTGGGTCCGTTAACTGAGGATTTTCCTCATTCCTAAGTAGAAGGCTTATGTCCTTAATGGGTCGCTCGGTATACTGAACACCAAGTGTGATCTGTGGATGTTGCGAACATCCGACATACACGTTTTTGATAACTACAAGATAGTTGAGTGCACATTGCTTAAACGGCTTAGAATTGAGACGCTAAAGACGCTTCGAACGTCACGGGACATACGAGATTTTCCAAGAGATGAAATTGGGATTTCATGCTCGTGCCCTTGTTGAGAGGTATGAGACCTCTGGAGAAAAACTAAATCGTTGAGCATGTGCTCAGATTGTCTGAGTACTACAAGTCACTTGAATTTAGTGGGAGTTAGTCTTCCAGATGAGATAGTGATGGTTCTCCAAAGTCACTGCCACCAAGCTACTAGAGCTTTGTGATGAACTATAACATATTAGGGATGGATATGATAATCCTTGATCTATTCACGATGTTTGACACCGCAAAAGTAGAAATTGAAAAGGAGCATCAATTGTTGATGGTTTGTAAAACCGCTAGTTTCAAGAAGGGCAAGGGCATGAAGGGATACTTCATTAAACAGCAAACCAGTTGCTCCTCTATGAAGAGATCCAAGGTTGAACCCAAACCCGATACTAAGTGCTTCTGTAAAGAGAGGAACAGTCACCGAAGGGGAACTACCCTAGATGCTTGGTAGATGAGAAGGCTGGCAAAGTCGACAAAAGTATATTGGATATACATGATATTGATGTGTACTTTACTAGTACTCCTAGTAGCAATAGGGTATTAGATACCGGTTTGATTGCTAAGTGTTAGTAACTCGATATAAAAGATGCGAAATAAACGGAGACTAGCTGAAAGCGAGGTGATGATGTGTGTTGGAAGTGTTTCCAAGGTTGATCTGATCAAACATCGCACGCTCCCTCTATCATCGGGATTAGTGTTAAACCTAAATAATTGTTATTTGGTGTTTGCGCTGAGCATAGACATGATTGGATTATGTTTATTGCAATACGGTTATTCATTTAAAATAATAATGGTAATTCTGTTTACTTGAATAATACCTTCAAATGGTCTTGCACCTAGAATGATCGGTTTATTGAATCTCGATCGTAGTGATACAGATGTTCATAATATTGTTGCCAAAAGATACAAAGTAGTAATGATAGTACCACTTACTTGTGGCACAGCTGCTTGAGTCATATTGGTAAAAAATGCATGAAGAAGCTCCATGCTGATGGATCTTCGTACTCATTCATTTTTGAAACGTTTGAGACATGCAAACCATGCCTGTTGGTATAAATGCATGAAGAAACTCCATGCGGATGGACCGTTTGGACTCACTTGATTTTGAATCACTTGAGACATGCGAATCATACCACATGGGCAAGATGACTAAATACCTCATTTTCCTGTGAGATGGAACAAGAAAGTAACTTGTTGGAAATAATACATTTTGATGTGTGCAGTCCAATGATTGCTGGGGCACGCAGTGGACATCATTATGTTCTTACTCCACAGATGATTTGAGTAGATACTAGTGTATTTACTTGATGAAACACAAATCTGAATTATTGAAAGGTTCAATTAATTTCAGAGTGAAGTTGAAGATCATCGCGACAAGAGGATAATATGTCTACGATGTGATCGTGGAGGTAAACATATATATCTGAGTTACGAGTTTGGTAAACATGTAAGACAATGTGAAAATTGTTTCACGTGAAAATTGTTTCACGTGAAAATTGTTTCACGTGAAAATTGTTTCACAACTCATGCCACCTGGAACACCATAGTCTGATGGAGTGTCCGTATGTCATAGTCGTGCCCTACTAGATATGGTGCATACTATGATGTCTCTTATCAAATTACTACTATCTTTTATGGGTTAGGCATTAGAGACATGCTCATTCACTTTAGATAGGGCACCACTTAATTCCATTGAGATGACACCGTATGAATTATGGTTTAGAGAAATCTAAGTTGTCGTTTCTTTAAAATTTGGGGTTGCGATGCTTATGTGAAAGAGTTTCATCCTGATAAGCTTGAACCCAAAGCGGATAAACGCATCTTCATAGGACACCCAAAACAGTTGGGTATACCTCTTATATCATATCTGGCAGCAAATGTGTTTGTTTCTAGAAACGGGTCCTTTCTCGAGGAAAAGTTTCTCTTGAAAGAATTGAGTGGGAGTTTGGTGGAAACTTGATGAGGTTATCGAACCATCACTTCAACTAGTGTGCGTAGCAGGGCGCGTGAAGTTGTTCATGTGGCGCCTACACCAATTGAAGTGGAAGCCGATGATAATGATCATGAAGCTTCGGATCAAGTAACTACCGAACATCGTAGGTCGACAAGGACACATACTACTCCAGAGTGGTACGACAATCCTGTCTTGAAGGTCATGTTGTTGGAGAACAATGAACCTACGAGCTACGGAGAACCGATGGTGGGCCCGGATACCGACAAATGGATGGAGGCCATGAAATCCGAGAGGAGGATCCATGTAAGAAAACAAAGTGTAGACTTTGGAAGAACTACTTGATGGTCGTAAGACTATTAACTATGGATGGGTCTTTAAAAGGAAGACAGATGGTGATGGTGAAAAGTCACCATTAAGAAAGCTCGACTTGTCGCAAAGATGTTTTCAGCAAAGTTCAAAGAGTTGACTACGATGAGACTTTCTCACCCGTAGCGACGCTGAAAGTCTGTTGGAATTATGTTAGCAGTTGTTGCATCATTTATGAAATCTTGCAGATAGGATGTCAAAATATTGTTTGCTGGACGGTTTCCTTGAGGAAAGGTTGTATGTGATACAACTAGAAGATTTTGTCGATCCTAAAGGGTGCTAACAAGTACGCAAAGCTCCAGCGATCCTTCTATGGACTGGAGCAAGCATCTTGGAGTTGGAATATACACTTTGATGGAATATCCGAAGCTTCATGTGTGTAGCAGGGCGCATGAAGTTGTTCATGTGGCGCCTACACCAATTGAAGTGGAAGCCGATGATAATGATCATGAAGCTTCGGATCAAGTCACTACCGAACATCATAGGTCGACAAGGACGCATACTACTCCAGAGTGGTACGGCAATCCTGTCTTGAAGGTCATGTTGTTGGAGAACAATGAACCTACGAGCTATGGAGAACCGATGGTGGGCCCGGATTCCGACAAATGGCTGGAGGCCATGAAATCCAAGAGGAGGATCCATGTAAGAAAACAAAGTGTAGATTTTGGAAGAACTACTTGATGGTCGTAATACTATTAACTATGGATGGGTCTTTAAAAGGAAGACAGACGGTGATGGTGAAAAGTCACCATTAAGAAAGCTCGACTTGTCGCAAAGATGTTTTTGGCAAAGTTCAAAGAGTTGACTACGATGAGAATTTCTCACCCGTAGCGACGCTGAAAGTCTGTTGGAATTATGTTAGCAGTTGTTGCATCATTTATGAAATCTTGCAGATAGGATGTCAAAATATTGTTTGCTCGACGATTTCCTTGAGGAAAGGTTGTATGTGATACAACCAGAAGATTTTGTCGATCCTAAAGCGTGCTAACAAGTATGCAAAGCTCCAGCGATCCTTCTATGGACTGGAGCAAGCATCTTGGAGTTGGAATATACACTTTGATGAGATGATCAAAGTTTTTGGTTTTATACAAAGTTTATGAGAAACTTGTATTTCCAAAGAAGTGAGTGGGAGCACTATAGAATTTCGGATGAATATATGTGGTTGGCATATTGTTGATCGAAAATAATGTAGAATTTCTGGAAAGCATAAAGAGTTGTTTGAAAGGAGTTTTTCAAAGGAAAACCCTGGATAAGCTATTTGAACATTGAGCATCAAGATCTATGGAGATAGATCAAAGTGCTTAATAGAACTTTCAACAAAATGCATGCCTTGACAAGTTTTTGGAAGTGTTCAAAAGAGATCGTCAAGAGAAGGAGTTATTGGTTGTGTTGTGAGGTGTGAATTTGAGTAAGACTCAAAAGCCCGACCATGCAGGAGAAAGAGAAATGACGAAGGTCGTCCCCTATGCATTAGTCGTAGGCTCTATAGTAAGCTATGATGTGTACCGCACCTGAAATGTGCCTTGCCATGAGTCAGTCAAGGGGTACAAGAGTGATCCAAAATGGATCACTGAAAAGCGGTCAAAGTTATCCTTAGTAACTAATGGACTAAGGAATTTTTCTCAATTACGGAGGTTATTAAAGAGTTTGTCGTAAAGGGGTTACGTCGATGCAAGCTTTGTCACTAATCCGGATGACTCTGAGTAGTAAACCGGATTCGTATAGTGGAGAAATCATTTGGAATAGTTCCAAATGGTGCGTAGTAGCATCTATAGGATGAGTAGAGATTTGAAAATCACACACGGATCTGAAAGGTTGAGACCCGTTGACTAATAAACCTCTCTCACAAGCAAGACATGATCGAACCCCATAACTGTATGGGTGTTGGATTGATTGCAATCACGTAGTGATGTGAACTAGATTATTGACTCTAGTGCAACTGGGAGACTATTGGAAATGTGCCCCAAAGGCAATAATAAAGTGGTTATTATTATATTTCCAGTTCATGATAATTGTCTATTATTCAAGCTATAAGTATATTAACTGGAAACCGTAATACATGTGTGAATACATAGATCACATTGTGTCCCTAGTGAGCCTCTAGTTGGCTAGCTCGTTGATCAATAGATGATCATGGTTTCCTGTTCATGGACACTGGATGTCATTGATAATGGGATCACATCATTAGAAGAATGATGTGATTGATAAGACCCAATCCTAAGCATAGCACTAGATCGTGTTGTTCGTATGCTAAATCTTTTCTAATTTCAAGTATCTTTTCCTCATGTCGTGAGATTGTGCAACTCCCGGATACTGTAGGAGTGGTTTGGGTGTATCAAACGTCACAAGGTAACTGGGTGACTATAAAGGTGCACTACGGGTATCTCTGAAAGTGTGTGTTGGGTTGGTACGAATCGAGACCGGGATTTGTCACTCCGTGTGACGGAGAGGTATCTCTGGGCCCACTCGGTAGAACATCATCATAATGAGCTTAGTGTAATAAAGGAGTTAGCCACGGGATGATGTGCTACGGAACGAGTAAACATACTTGCCGGTAACGAGATTGAACAAGGTATGGGGATACTGATGATCGAATCTCGGGCAAGTATCATACTGATAGACAAAGGGAATTGCATACGGGATTGTTTGCATCCTTGACATCGTGGTTCATCCGATGATATCATCATGGAACATGTGGGAACCAACATGGATATCCATACCCCACTATTGGTTATTGACCGGAGAGGTGTCTCGGTCATGTTTGCATGCTTCCCAAACCCGTGGGGTCTACACACTTAAGGTTCGATTACGCTAGGGTTATATGGGAATAGTGTACGAGGTTACGAAGGTTGTTCAGAGTCCCGGATGAGATCCCGGACGTCATGAGGAGCTCCGGAATGGTCCGGAGGTGAAGATTGATATATAGGATGAGGGATTTTGGATGCCGGAAATGTTTTGGGCGTCACCGGTAACGTACCGTCATCACCGGAAGGGTTCCGGGGGTCCACCAGGAGGGGCCACCAGCCCCAAAGGCTAACATGGGCCAAAAGGTGGAAGGGAACCAGTCTAGAGTGGGCTGGTGCGCCTCCCACCTAGGCCCAAGGAGCGGCAATAGAGGAAAGGGGGGAAACCCTAGCACAGATGGGCCCAAGGCCCATCTGGGGGGGCGCCACCTCCACCTCTCCTGCCCTGGTCGCCGCCTCCCTGATCTATTGGCGCTGCCGCACCCTTTGGGGGTGGGAACCCTAAAGGGGGCGCCCCCTCCCTCCCCCCTATATATAGTGGAGGGTTTGGCCTTTGGAGAACACATAGAAATCTCTCCCTCCCTCTCAGGCAGCCCAATTCCTCTTCCTCCTCTTCCGCGCAGCTTGGAGATGCTCCGCCAGAATACATCATAGCTCCATGCTACGGCGACAGAGATCTTCCGTCGTCTCTTGAGCTTGCGTTGGTTTTTCCCTTGAAGAGGAAAGGGCGATGCAGCACAGGAGCAGTAAGTATTTCCCTCAGTTTGAGAACCAAGGTATCAATCCAGTAGGAGAATCTCGTCAAGTCCAAAGTACCTACACAAACACAAAAGAGCTTGCACCCAACGCTATAAAGGGGTTGTCAATCCCTTCAAGATTGATTGCAAAGTGAGATCTGAAGGCGGAAAGTGCAACGAAGTAAAAGAGTAAGGCTAAAAATATGGTGTGGAGTAGACCCGGGGGCCATAGTGTTCACTAGAGGCTTCTGTGAAAATAGCAAATATTATGGTGTGTGAACAAATTACTGTCGAGCAATTGATAGAACCGCGCAAAGGATGATGATATCTAAGGCAATGATCATACATATAGGCATCATGTCCGAGACAAGTAGTCCGATACTTTCTGCATCTACTACTATTACTCCACACATCGACCGCTATCCAGCATGCATCTAGTGTATCGAGTTCGTGACGAACAGAGTAACGCTTTAAGCAAGATGACATGATGTAGAGGGATAATCTAAAACCAATGATGAAAACCCCATCTTTTTACCCTTGATTGCAACAACATGATGCGTGCCTCGCTACCCCTTCTGTCACTGGGTGAGGTCACCGCACGATATGAACCCAAAAGCTAAGAACTTCTCCCATTGCAAGAATCATAGATCTAGTTGGCCAAACAAAACCCACAACTCAAAGAGAATTACAAGGATATGAAATCATGCATAAGAGAGATCAGAAGAAACTCAAATAAGATTCATAGATAATCTGATCATAAATCCACAATTCATCGGATCTCGACAAACACACCGCAAAAGAAGATTACATCGGATAGATCTCCATGAAGATCATGGAGAACTTTGTATTGAAGATCCAAGAGAGAGAAGAAGCCATCTAGCTACTAGCTATGGACCCGTAGGTCTATGGTGAACTACTCACGCATCATCGGAGAGGTCATGGTGTTGATGAAGAAGCCCTCCATATCCAAATCCCCCCTCCGGCAGGGCACCATAACGTGCCCCAGATGGGATCTTGCGGAGACAGAAGCTTGCGGCGACGAAAAAGTACTTTCGATGATCTCCTGATTTTTTCTGGGATTTTAGGGAATTTATAGGCGAAAGACCTAGTGTAGAGGTGGCCCAGGGAGCCCACAAGCCTGGGAGGCGCGGGCCCCCCTGGCCGCGGATAGGGGGCTTGTGGGGTCCCTGGTGATCTCCTGCCCTGATTCTCACACTTCCCGATCTTTTTGTGTTTCGGAAAAAATCTTTTTGGAAGTTTTGTTCCGTTTGGACTCTGTTTAAAATCCTCCTGTGAAAGGGGTCAAAAACATGGAAAAAACAGGAACTGGCACTTGGCACTGAGTTAATAAGTTAGTCCCAAAAAATAAATAAAAGGCATACAAAACATCCAAAGTTTGGCAAGATAATAGCATGAAACCATCAAAAATTATAGATCCGTTGGAGACATACCACTCCACCGCCACCGCGCCATCTCGTTGCCGGAGCTATCCCTCAATCTCTCCCTCCTACTTGCTGGATCAAGGCATGGGAGACGTCACCGGGCTGTACGTGTGTTGAACACGAAGGTGCCATAATTCGACACATAGATCGTAACTGACTGCGATCTGAATCGCTTCGAGTACGACTCCATCGACCGCGTTCTAGTAACGCTTCCGCTTAGCGATCTTCAAAAGTATGAAGATGCTCTACCCCATTACTCGTTGCTGGTTTCTCCATAGATAGATCCTTTGGCGTAGGAATTTTTTTGAAATTACTACGTTCCCTAACAGTATCACTATGTTCACAGATTGATGTTGCTATGACTTTGTTATGCTTAATGCTTGTCACCAGGGCGCGAGTGCCATGATTTCAGATCTGAACCGTTTATGTTTTCACCATTATATCTATGTTCTTGATCCAATCTTGCAAGTTATATGCACCTACTACATGTTAGGATCCGCATACCCCAAAGTGACAATAATTGGGATTCTTTCCGTGATTACCATAGTATGAGGAGTTCATATATTCACTATGTGTTAATGCTTTGTTTCGATATTAAAAGGAGGCCTTAATATCGCATAGTTTCCTTATGGACTCTGCTTCCATTTGAGGGTAGGACAAAAGATGCCATGCAAGTTCTTTTCCATAAGCACGTATGACTACTTACGGAATAAATGCCTAAATTATATTCATGAAAGGGAGCAAGTTCTTTGCCACCTTATGTTATGACTCATACATGATGAATATTATCCAGCAATATCACCGATCCAATGCCTATGAGTTTTCCACATATGGTTCTTGATACGTCCATTTTGCATCATGCTTTTATGTTGATAATTATCGCTTTATGGGCTGTTATTACACTTCACGGTACAATACTTATGCCTTTTCTCTCTTATTTTGCAAGGTTTACTTGAAGAGGAAGAATGCCGGTAGCTGGAATTCTGGCCTGAAAAAGGAGCAAGTTTAAGATACCTATTTCGCGCAACACCAAAAGCCGTGAAAATCAACGAGGAATTATTTTGGAATTTATAAAAAATACAGGGTGGAAGAAGTACCAGAGGGGAACCACCAGGAGGCCACAAGCCTGCTAGGCGCGACCTACCCCCTGGCCGCGCCTAGGGGGCTTGTGGGCTCCCAGTTGGCCATCGAGCTCCCCTCTTTTGCTATAAGGAGGGTTTTGTTCCAGAAAACAATCAAGAGGAGGCTTTCGGGAGGAATCTGTTGGAATTATGCCCTAGAGGCAATAATAAATGTATAGTTATTATTATAATTCCTGTATTAAGATAATAGTTTATTATCCATGCTATAATTGTATTGAATGAAGACTCATTTAGATGTGTGGATACATAGACAAAACACCGTCCCTAGCATGCCTCTAGTTGGCTAGCCAGTTGATCGATGATAGTCAGTGTCTTCTGATTATGAACAAGGTGTTGTTGCTTGATAACTGGATCACGTCATTGGGAGAATCACGTGATGGACTAGACCCAAACTAATAGACGTAGCATGTTGATCGTGTCATTTTGTTGCTACTGTTTTCTGCGTGTCAAGTATTTATTCCTATGACCATGAGAACATATAACTCACTGACACCGGAGGAATGCTTTGTGTGTATCAAACGTCGCAACGTAACTGGATGACTATAAAGATGCTCTACAGGTATCTCCGAAGGTGTTAGTTGAGTTAGTATGGATCAAGACTGGGATTTGTCACTCCGTGTGACAGAGAGGTATCTCGGGGCCCACTCAGTAATACAACATCACACACAAGCCTTGCAAGCAATGTAACTTAGTGTAAGTTGTGGGATCTTGTGTTACGGAACGAGTAAAGAGACTTGCCGGTAAACAAGATTGAAATAGGTATGCGGATACTGACGATCGAATCTCGGGCAAGTAACATACCGAAGGACAAAGGGAATGACATACGGGATTATACGAATCCTTGGCACTGAGGTTCAAACGATAAGATCTTCGTAGAATATGTAGGATCCAATATGGGCATCCAGGTCCCGCTATTGGATATTGACCGAGGAGTCTCTCGGGTCATGTCTACATAGTTCTCGAACCCGCAGGGTCTGCACACTTAAGGTTCGACGTTGTTTTATGCGTATTTGAGTTATATGGTTGGTTACCGAATGTTGTTCGGAGTCCCGGATGAGATCACGGACGCTTTATACTAACGTTTGTGCTTGCAGATGCGTTTACTATTTTGCTAGGATGTAGCTTTAGTAGTAATAGCATAAGTAGCACGACAACCCCGATGGCAACACGTTGATGGATGATCATGGTGTGGCGCCGGTGACAAGAAGATCGTGCCGGTGCTTTGGTGATGGAGATCAAGAAGCACGTGATGATGGCCATATCATGTCACTTATGAATTGCATGTGATGTTAATCCTTTTATGCACCTTATTTTGCTTAGAACGACGGTAGCATTATGAGGTGATCTCTCACTAAAATTTCAAGACGAAATTGTGTTCTCCCCGACTGTGCACCGTTGCTACAGTTCGTCGTTTCGAGACACCACGTGATGATCGGGTGTGATAGACTCAACGTTCACATACAACGGGTGCAAAACAGTTGCGCACGCGGAACACTCGGGTTAAGCTTGACGAGCCTAGCATGTGCAGACATGGCCTCGGAACACATGAGACCGAAAGGTCGATCATGAATCATATATTTGATATGATTAGCATAGGGATGCTTACCACCGAAACTATACTCAACTCACGTGATGATCGGACTTGGGATAGTGTAAGTGGATCATGAACCACTCAAATGACTAGAGAGATGTACTTTTTGAGTGGGAGTTTAGCATATAATTTGATTAAGTTGAACTCTAATTATCTTGAACATAGTCTAAGTCCACTTTGAATATATTTGTGTTGTAGATCATGGCTCACGCAAGTGTCATCCTGAATTTTAATACGTTCCTAGAGAAAGCTAAGTTGAAAGATGATGGAAGCAACTTTGTAGACTGGGCTCGTAATCTTAAGCTAATCTTACAAGCTGGGAAGAAGGATTATGTCCTTAATGCTGCGCTAGGAAATGAACCACCCGCTACGGCTGATCAGGATGTTAAGAACGCTTGGTTAGCGCGTAAGGAGGACTACTCAATAGTTCAATGTGCAGTCTTGTATGGCTTAGAACCGGGACTTCAACGTCGCTTTGAGCGTCATGGAGCATTTGAGATGTTCCGGGAGTTGAAGTTTATCTTTCAGAAGAACGCCCGGATCGAGAGGTATGAGACCTCCGATAAATTCTATGCTTGCAAGATGGAGGAAAACTCGTCTGTCAGTGAACATATGCTCAAAATGTCTGGGTACTCAAACCGTCTAGCTGAACTGGGGATTGAACTCCCGCAAGAAGCTATCACTGACAGAATCCTTCAATCACTGCCGCCAAGCTATAAAGGCTTTGTGTTGAACTACAACATGCAAGGGATGAACAAGTCTCCCGGCGAGTTGTTTGCGATGCTGAAAGTCGCAGAGTCTGAACTCCGTAAAGAGCATCAAGTGTTGATGGTGAGCAAGACCACTAGTTTCAAGAGAAACGGCAAAGGCAAGAAGGGCAATTCGAAGAAGAGCGGCAAGCCTGTTACCAATCCGCCGAAGAAACCCAAGGCTGGACCTAAGCCTGAAACAGAGTGCTTCTATTGCAAGGGTATGGGTCACTGGAAGCGCAATTGCCCCAAGTATCTGGCAGATAAGAAGGCGGGTAAAGAAAAATCAGGTATATTTGATATACATGTTATTGATGTGTACTTAACTAGCTCTCGTAGTAGTGCCTGGGTATTTGATACCGGTTCTGTTGCTCATATTTGCAACTCGAAACAGGAACTGCGGAATAGGCGAAGGCTGGCGAAAGACGAAGTGACGATGCGCGTAGGAAATGGTTCCAAGGTTGATGCAATGAACGTCGGCACAGTGTCACTTCAACTACCATCGGGATTAGTGATGAACTTAAATCATTGTTACTTAGTGCCTGCGTTGAGCATGAACATTATATCTGGATCTTGTTTATTGCGAGACGGTTACTCTTTTAAGTCTGAGAATAATGGTTGTTCTATTTCTATGAGTAACATCTTTTATGGTCATGCACCGAATGTGAGAGGATTGTTCATATTGAATCTTGATAGCGATACGCATATACATAACATTGAGACCAAAAGAGTTAGAGTAAACAATGATAGCGCCATATTTTTGTGGCACTGCCGTTTGGGTCATATTGGTGTAAAGCGCATGAAGAAACTCCATGCTGATGGACTTTTGGAGTCACTTGACTTTGATTCACTTGACACGTGCGAACCATGCCTCATGGGCAAGATGACTAAGACTCTGTTCTCCGAAACAATGGAGCGTGCAAGTGACTTGTTGGAAATCATACATACAGATGTGTGTGGTCCAATGAGCGTGGAGGCACGCGGCGGATATCGTTATTTTCTCACCTTCACCGACGATTTAAGTAGATATGGTTATGTCTACTTGATGAAGCACAAGTCTGAAACATTTGAAAAGTTCAAACAATTTCAGAGTGAAGTGGAAAATCATCGTAACAAAAAGATCAAGTTCCTACGGTCTGATCATGGGGGTGAATATACGGTCTGATCGTGGGGGTGAATATCTGAGTTTCGAGTTTGGTACTCACTTAAGACAATGTGGAATTGTTTCGCGGTTAACACCGCCTGGAACACCACAGCGTGATGGTGTGTCCGAACGTCGTAATCGTACTTTGTTGGAGATGGTGCGATCTATGATGTCTCTTACTGATTTGCCGTTATCATTTTGGGGTTATGCATTAGAAACAGCTGCATTCACTTTAAATAGGGCACCATCGAAATCCGTTGAGACGACACCATACGAACTGTGGTATGGCAAAAGGCCAAAGTTGTCGTTTCTTAAAGTTTGGGGATGTGATGCTTATGTCAAAAAGCTTCAGCCTGAAAAGCTGGAACCCAAAGCGGAAAAGTGTGTCTTCATAGGTTACCCAAAAGAGACAGTTGGGTACACCTTCTATCTCAAATCCGAGGGCAAAGTGTTTGTTGCTAAGAACGGAACTTTTCTCAAGAAGGAGTTTCTCTCGAGAGAATTGAGTGGGAGGAAGATAGAACTTGACGAGGTTGTCGAACCTCTCATCCCTCTGAATGGTGGCGCAGGGCAAGGGGAAACCTCTGTCGTTGCGACGCCGGTTGAGGAGGAAGTTAATGATGATGATCATGAAACTCCAGTTCAAGTTTCTGTTGAACCACGCAGGTCGACGAGATCACGCGCTGCTCCAGAGTGGTACGGTAATCCCGTCTTATCAATCATGTTGTTAGACAACAATGAACCTGCAAATTATGAAGAAGCAATGGTGGGCCTAGATTCCAACAAATGGCTAGAAGCCATGAAATCCGAGATAGGATCCATGTATGAGAACAAAGTGTGGACTTTGGAGATACTACCTGAGGGCCGCAAGGCTATTCAGAACAAATGGATCTTTAAGAAGAAGACGGACGCTGACGGTAATGTGACCGTTTATAAAGCTCGACTTGTGGCAAAGGGTTTTTCACAAGTTCCAGGAGTTGACTACGATGAGACCTTCTCACCCGTAGCGATGCTTAAGTCCGTCAGAATCATGTTAGCAATAGCTGCATTTTTCGATTATGAAATCTGGCAGATGGATGTCAAAACGGCGTTCCTTAACGGTTTCCTTAAGGAAGAGTTGTATATGATGCAACCCGAAGGTTTTGTCGATCCTAAGAATGCTGACAAGGTGTGCAAGCTCCAGCGATCCATTTATGGACTGGTGCAAGCATCTCGGAGTTGGAACAAACGCTTTGATGAGGTGATCAAAGCATTTGGGTTTATACAAGTGGTTGGAGAATCTTGTATTTACAAGAAAGTGAGTGGGAGCTCTGTGGCGTTTCTAATATTATATGTGGATGACATATTACTGATTGGAAACAATGTAGAGCTTTTGGAGAGCATAAAAGGTTACTTGAATAAAAGTTTCTCTATGAAGGACCTAGGAGAAGCTGCTTACATTCTAGGCATTAAGATCTATAGGGATAGATCAAAACGCCTGATAGGACTTTCACAAAGCACATACCTTGATAAAGTTTTGAGGAGGTTCAAAATGGAACAGTCCAAGAAAGGGTTCTTGCCAGTGTTACAAGGTACGAGATTGAGTAAGACTCAGTGCCCAGCAACTGATGAAGATAGAGAGCATATGCGCTCCGTCCCCTATGCTTCAGCCATAGGCTCTATCATGTATGCAATGCTGTGCACTAGACCGGATGTTAGCCTGGCCATAAGTATGGCAGGTAGGTTCCAGAGTAATCCAGGAGTGGATCACTGGACGGCGGTCAAGAATATCCTGAAGTACCTGAAAAGGACTAAGGAGATGTTTCTCGTGTATGGAGGTGACGAAGAGCTCGCCTTAAAAGGTTACGTCGATGCAAGCTTTGACACAGATCCGGACGACTCTAAGTCGCAAACCGGATACGTATTTATTCTTAATGGGGGTGCAGTAAGCTGGTGCAGTTCCAAGCAAAGCGTCGTAGCAGATTCTACATGTGAAGCGGAGTACATGGCTGCCTCGGAGGCGGCTAAGGAGGGTGTCTGGATGAAGCAGTTCATGAGGCCCTAGAGGCAATAATAAATGTATAGTTATTATTATAATTCCTGTATCAAGATAATAGTTTATTATCCATGCTATAATTGTATTGAATGAAGACTCATTTACATGTGTGGATACATAGACAAAACACCGTCCCTAGCATGCCTCTAGTTGGCTAGCCAGTTGATCGATGATAGTCAGTGTCTTCTGATTATGAACAAGGTGTTGTTGCTTGATAACTGGATCACGTCATTGGGAGAATCACGTGATGGACTAGACCCAAACTAATAGACGTAGCATGTTGATCGTGTCATTTTGTTGCTACTGTTTTCTGCGTGTCAAGTATTTATTCCTATGACCATGAGATCATATAACTCACTGACACCGGAGGAATGCTTTGTGTGTATCAAACATCGCAACGTAACTGGGTGACTATAAAGATGCTCTACAGGTATCTCCGAAGGTGTTAGTTGAGTTAGTATGGATCAAGACTGGGATTTGTCACTCCGTGTGATGGAGAGGTATCTCGGGGCCCACTCGGTAATACAACATCACACACAAGCCTTGCAAGCAATGTAACTTACTGTAAGTTGCGGGATCTTGTGTTACGGAACGAGTAAAGAGACTTGCCAGTAAACGAGATTGAAATAGGTATGCGGATACTGACGATCGAATCTCGGGCAAGTAACATACCGAAGGACAAAGGGAATGACATACGGGATTATACGAATCCTTGGCACTGAGGTTCAAACGATAAGATCTTCGTAGAATATGTAGGATCCAATATGGGCATCCAGGTCCCGCTATTGGATATTGACCGAGGAGTCTCTCGGGTCATGTCTACATAGTTCTCGAACCCGCAGGGTCTGCACACTTAAGGTTCGACGTTGTTTTATGCGTATTTGAGTTATATGGTTGGTTACCGAATGTTGTTCGGAGTCCCAATGAGATCACGGACGTCACGAGGGTTTCCGGAATGGTCCGGAAACGAAGATTGATATATAGGATGACCTCATTTGATTACCGGAAGGTTTTCGGAGTTACCGGGAATGTACCGGGAATGACGAATGGGTTCCGGGAGTTCACCGGGGGGGCAACCCACCCCGGGGAAGCCCATAGGCTTTGGGGAGGCACACCAGCCCTTAGTGGGCTGGTGGGACAGCCCCAAGGGGGCCTATGCACCAAGAGAAAGAAATCAAAAGAAAAGAAAACAAAAGAGGGAAGAAGTGGGAAGGGAGGGGGACTCCTCCCACCAAACCAAGTCCAACTCGGTTTGGGGGGGGAGTCCTCCCCCCTTGGCTCGGCCAACCCCTTGGGAGTCCCTTGGACCCCAAGGCAAGGTACCCCTCCCTCCTCCTATATATATGGGGCTTTTAGGGCAGATTTGAGACGACTTTCTGGCGGCTGCCCGACCACATACCTCCATAGTTTTTCCTCTAGATCGCGTTTCTGCGGAGCTCGGGCGGAGCCCTGCTGAGACAAGATCATCACCAACCTCCGGAGCGCCATCACGCTGCCGGAGAACTCTTCTACCTCTCCGTCTCTCTTGCTGGATCAAGAAGGCCGAGATCATCGTCGAGCTGTACGTGTGCTGAACGCGGAGGTGCCGTCCGTTCGGTACTAGATCGTGGGACTGATCGCGGGATTGTTCGCGGGGCGGATCGAGGGACGTGAGGACGTTCCACTACATCAACCGCGTTCTCTAACGCTTCTGCTGTACGATCTACAAGGGTACGTAGATCACTCATCCCCTCTCGTAGATGGACATCACCATGATAGGTCTTCGTGCGCGTAGGAAAATTTTTGTTTCCCATGCGACGTTCCCCAACAGAATCGCCGCCGCCACGAGGTGGAACTTGAGCAGAACCAATCTAGAGCTTTGGCAGGGTCGTCCTGCCGGGGAAATATCCCTCCCAGAGGGGGAAATCGTCGCCATCGTCATCACCAACACTCCTCTCATCGGAGGGGACTCATCACCATCAGCATCTTCATCAGCACCATCTCATCTCCAAACCCTAGTTCATCTCTTGTAACCAATCTCCGTCTCGCGACTCCGATTGGTACTTGTAAGGTTTCTAGTAGTGTTAATTACTCTTTGTAGTTGATGCTAGTTGGATTACTCGGTGGAAGATTATATGTTCAGATCCTTGATGCTATTCAAAACCTCTCTGGTCATGAATATTAGTATGCTTTGTGTGTAGTCACTTTTGTTCCTGAGGACATGGGATAAGTCATGGTATTAGTAGTCATGTAAATTTGGTATTCGTTCGATATTTTGATGCATTGTATGTTGTTTTTCCTTTAGTGGTGTTATGTGAACGTTGACTACATAACACTTCACCATTATTTGGGCCTAGAGGAAGGCATTGGGAAGTGGTAAGTAGATGATGGGTTGCTAGAGTGACAGAAGCTTAAACCCTAGTTTATGCATTGCTTCGTAAGGGGCTGATTTGGATCCAGTAGTTTAATGTTATGGTTAGACTTTGTCTTAATTCTTCTTTCGTAGTTGTGGATGCTTGCAAGTGGGGTTAATCATAAGTGGGTGATATGTCCATTTTGCATCATGCTTTCATGTTGATATTTATCGCTTTGGACTGTTATTATACTTTGTGGTACCATACTTATGCCTTTTCTCTCTTATTTTGCAAGGTTTATTTGAAGAGGGAGAATACCGGCAGCTGGAATTCTGGACTGGAAAAGGAGCAAGTCTGAGTCCTCTATTCTGCGCAACTCCAAATGCCCTGAAAATCAACATGGAATATTTTGGGAATATATAAAAAATATTGGGCGAAAGAAGTGCGAGCGGGGAGCTGCCAGGGGCCCACAAGCCTGGTGGCCGCAGCCTACCCCCTGGTCGCGGCAACAGGGCTTGTGGGCACCCTGGTGGCCCACTTGCCCCCCTCTTCTGCTATATGAAGGGTTTCGTCCGGAAAAAATCAGGGCGGAGCTTTTTCGTGGATTCTCCGCCGCCACGAGGCGGAACTTGAGCAGAACCAATCTAGACCTCCGGCAGGACGATCCTGCCGGGGACACTTCCCTCCCGGAGGGGGAAATCGTCGCCATCGTCATCACCAACAATCCTCTCATCGGAGGGGACTCGTCACCATCAACATCTTCATCAGCACAATCTCATCTCCAAACCCTAGTTCATCTCTTGTAACCAATCTCCGTCTCGCGACTCCGATTGGTACTTGTAAGGTTGCTAGTAGTGTTGATTACTCTTTGTAGTTGATGCTAGTTGGATTACTTGGTGGAAGAGTTTATGTTCAGATCCTTCATGCTACTCATTACACCTCTGATCATGATTATGATTATGCTTTGTGAGTAGTTACTGAGGACATGGGATAAGTCTTGCTATTAATAGTCATGTGAATTTGGTATTCGTTCGGTATTTTGATATGTTGTATGTTGTCTTTTCCTCTAGTGGTGTTATGTGAACGTCGACTACATAACACTTCACCATATTTGGGCCTAGAGGAAGGCACTGGGAAGTAGTAAGTAGATGATGGGTTGCTAGAGTGACAGAAGCTTAAACCCTAGTTTATGCGTTGCTTCGTAAGGGGCTGATTTGGATCCACTAGTTTAATGCTATGGTTAGACGTTGTCTTAACTCTTCTTTCGTAGTTGCGGATGCTTGTGAGAGGGGTTAATCATAAGTGGGATGCTTGTCCAAGTAAGGGCAGTACCCAAGCGCCGGTCCACCCACATATCAAACTATCAAAGTAACGGATGCGAATCATATGAACATGATGAAACTATCATGACAGAAATTCCCGTGTGTCCTCGGGAGCGCTTTTCCTCCTATAAGACTTTGTTCAGGCTTGTCCCTTTCTACAAAAGGGATTGGGCCACTTTGGTGCACCGTTGCTATTACTTGTTACTTGTTACTTTTCACCTGCTACGTTTCACCTCACTACACCATCACTTGTTACCGCTACCTTCAGTGCTTGCAGTTATTACCTTGCTGAAAACCATTTATTAGAGCCTTCTGCTCCTCGTTGGGTTCGCACTCTTACTTATCGAAAGGATTACGATTGATCCCCTATACTTGTGGGCCATCAAGACTCTTTTCTGGCGCCGTTGCCGGGGAGTGAAGCGCCTTTGATAAGTGGAATTCGGTAAGGAAACATTTATATACTGTGCTGAAGTTTATTGTCACTTGTCACTATGGAAACTGTTCCTTTGAGGAATTTTCTCGGGGTATCTTCACCACGAACGGAAGCACGAGGAGTTGCTCCTCAACCTAAGGTACCTACTGAAAATATCTTTTATGAAATTCCTTCGAGTATGCTTGAGAAACTGCTTGCTAATCCTTTTACAGGAGATGGATCATCACATCCAGACTTGCATCTAATCTATGTAGATGAAGTTTGTGGTTTATTTAAGCTTGCAGGTTTGCCCGAGGATGAGGTAAAGAAGAAAGTATTTCCTTTATATTTGAAGGATAAGGCGTTGACATGGTATAGGCTATGTGATGATACTTGATCATGGGACTACAATCGGTTGAAATTGGAATTTCATCAAAAGTTTTATCATATGCATTTAGTACATCGTGATCGGAATTATATTTATAACTTTTGGCCTCATGACAGGGAAAGCATAGCTCAAGCTTTGGGGAGGCTTAAATCAATGCTATATTCATGCCCCAATCATGAGCTCTCGAGAGAAATTATCACTCAAAACTTTTATGCTCGGCTTTCTCATGAAGATCGTACCATGCTTGACACTTCTTGTACCGGTTCTTTTATGAAGAAGGATATTGACCACAAGTGGAATTTATTGGAAATAATCAAATGTACCTCTGAAGATTGGGAGCTTGAAGAAGGTAAGGAGTCAGGTATGAATTTCCAGTTTGATTGCGTTAAATCTTTTGTTGAAACAAACACTTCTAGAGATTTTAGCACTAAGTATGGACTTGACTCTGAGATAGTAGCTTCTCTATGTGAATCTTTTGCTGCGCATATTGATCTTCCTAAAGAGAAGTGGTTTAAGTATGATCCTCATGTATAAGTCAACATAGTTAAACCCAATCTAGTTGAAGAGAAAGTCATTGCCTATAATGATCCTATTGTTTCTTGTGCCTACACTGAGAAACCACCTTACCCTGCTATGAAAAAAGATTATTCTAAAGCTCCAACTCTGATACGTAGGGGTTACATTAGAGCACTTGCACCCCCTGAGGAAATTAGAGTTGAACCTAGTGTTGCTATTATCAAAGATCTCTTAGCCGAAGACATACACGGGCATGTTATCAAATTCTATGAGGACTCTGCTAGAATTGCTAAACCTCACGCGAAAGACAAATACGGACATGTAGTTGGCATGCCCGTTGTTTCTGTAAAGATAGGAGATCACTGTTATCATGGTTTATGTGATATGGGTGCTAGTGTTAGTGCAATACCCCGGTCCCTTTATGATGAAATCAAAGATGAGATTGCACCTGCTGAGTTAGAACCCATTGATGTCACTATTACGCTAGCTAATAGAGACACTATCTGCCCTATGGGAATTGTGAGAGACGTAGAAGTCCTGTGTGGTAAGACGAAGTATCCTACTGATTTCCTCGTCCTTGCTACTACACAAGATAGCTTTTGTCCCATCATATTTGGCAGACCCTTTCTCAACACTGTCAATGCTCATATTGATTGCATTAAACAGACTGTCACTGTTAGTTTCGAGGGTGTGTCTCATGAATTTAACTTCTCCAAGTTTGGAAGACAACCCCATGAAAAAGAGTCGTCTGGTAGGGATGAAATCATTGCTCTTGCCTCTATTGTCGTGCCTCTTACGGATCCTTTAGAGCAATATGTACTTGATCATGAAAATAATATGCATATGGATGAAAGAGATGAGATAGATAAAATTGTTTTAGAACAATATCCTATTCTTAAGAATAACCTCCCTGTTGAAATGCTTGGGGATCCTCCCCCACCAAAGGGTGATCCTGTGTTCGAGCTAAAACAGTTACCAGATACTCTTAAGTATGCCTATCTTGATGAGAAGGAGATATATCTAGTTATTATTAGTGCTCACCTCTCGAATCACGAAGAGAAGAAGTTATTAAAAACTTTGAGGAAGCACCGTGCTGCTATTGGATATACTCTTGATGATCTTAAGGGTATTAGTCCCACTCTATGTCAGCGCAAGATTAAAACCGATCCTGATTTTAATCCAGTTGCTGATCATCAACGGAGATTAAATCCTAGGATGAAAGAGGTCGTGAGAAAAGAAATATTAAAGCTTCTGGAAGCAGGAATCATTTGTCCTGTTGCTCATAGTGATTGGGTAAGTCCAGTACATTGCGTACCAAAGACGGGAGGTATCACCGTCGTTCCTAATGATAAGAATGAACTAATCCCACAGAGGATTATTGCTCGCTATAGGATGGTGATAGACTTACGGAAACTGAACAAGGCAACCAGGAAAGACCATTACCCTTTGTCGTTTATCGACAAAATGCTAGAAAGGCTATCTAAACACACACATTTCTGCTTTTTATACGGTTATTCAGGTTTCTCGCAAATACCTGTTGCACAATCTGATGTGGAGAAAACCACTTTCACCTGCCCCTTCGGTACCTTTGCTTATAGACGTATACCTTTGCTTATACACATTTTGGCTTATGAAAGGTTCATTAAAGACTTCTCTAAGATTTCTACGCCTCTTACCAACCTCTTGCAGAAGGATGTTCCTTTTGTTTTTGATGAGGATTGTGAGGAAGCTTTCGAAATACTTAAGAAGGCCTTGATAACCGCACCTATTGTTCAACCACCTGATTGGAACTTGCCCTTTGAAATCATGTGCGATGCTAGTGATTATGCTGTTGGTGCTGTTCTAGGACAAAGAGTTGACAAGAAGTTGAATGGTATTCACTACGCTAGTAAAACTCTAGACAGTGCCCAGAGAAACTATGCTACAACGGAGAAGGAGTTTTTAGCCGTCGTGTTTGCATGTGAAAAGTTTAGATCTTATATAATTGACTCCAAAGTCATTATTCACTCCGATCATGCTGCTATTAAGTACCTTATGGAGAAGAAGGATAATAAGCCTAGGCTAATCAGATGGGTTCTCCTGCTACAGGAGAAGCAAACTGTCACTGTTGGCTTCGAAGGTGTGTCACATGAGTTCAATTTCTCCAAGTTTGGTAGACAACTTCATGAAAAAGAGTTGCCTAGTAAGGATGAAATTATTGCCCTAGCCTCTATCGATGTGCCTCCTACTGATCCTTTAGAGAAATACTTGCTTGAGCATGAAAATGATATGCATATGGATGAAAGGAATGAGATAGATAGAGTTATATTTGAACAACATCCTAGCCTTAAGAATAATTTGCCTGTTGAACTGCTTGGAGATCCACCCCCACCAAAGGGTGATCCTATGTTCGAGCTTAAACAGTTGCCTGATACTCTTAAGTATGCTTATCTTGATGAAAAAGAGATATATCTTGTTATTATTAGTGATAGCCTCTCAGAGCATGAAGAACAGAAGTTACTAAAAACTCTGAGGAAGCACCGTGCTACTATTGGATATACTCTTGATGATCTTAAGGGCATTAGTCCCACTTGTGCCAGCACAAGATTAAAACCGATCCTGATTCCAAACCAGTTGCCTATCATCAACGGAGATTAAATCCTAAGATGAAAGAGGTAGTAAGAAAAGAAATACTAAAGCTCCTGGAAGCAGGTATTATCTATCCTGTTGCTCATAGTGATTGGGTGAGTCCGGTGCATTGCGTCCCTAAGAAGGGAGCTACTACCGTTCTCCCTAATGACAAGGATGAACTGATCCCACAGAGGATTATTACTGGCTATAAGACGGTGATCGATTTTAGGAAATTGAATAAGGCAACTAGGAAAGATCATTACCCTTTCCCTTTTATCGACCAAATGCTAGAAAGACTGTCTAAACACACACACTTCTGCTTTCTAGATGGTTATTCTGGTTTCTCCCAAATACCTGTTGCACAATCTCATCGGGATAAAACCACTTTTACCTGCCCTTTCGGTACCTTTGCTTACAGACCTATGCCTTTTGGCTTATGTAATGCACCTGCTACCTTTCAAAGATGTATGATGGCTATATTCTCTGACTTTTGTGAAAAGATTGTTGAGGTTTTCATGGATGACTTCTCCGTTTACGGGTCTTCTTTTGATGATTGCCCCAGCAACCTTGATCGAGTCTTACAGAGATGTAAAGATACCAACCTTGTCTTGAATTGGGAGAAGTGCCACTTTATGGTTAATGAAGGCATCGTCTTAGGACATAAAATTTCTGAAATAGGTATTGAAGTCGATAAAGCTAAGGTTCATGCGATCGAGAAAATGCCATGCCCTACAGATGTCAAAGGTATAAGAAGTTTCCTTGGTCATGCTGGTTTCTATAGAAGGTTCATTAAAGACTTCTCTAAAATTTCTAGGCCTCTTACCAATATCTTGCAAAAGGATATTCCTTTTGTTTTTGGCAATGATTGTGAGGAAGCCTTCCAAATACTTAAGAAGGCCTTGATAACTGCGCTATTGTTAAACCACCTGATCGGAACTTACCTTTTGAAATCATGTGTGATGCTAGTGATTATGCTGTTGGTGTTGTCCTAGGACAAAGAGTTGATAAGAAGTTGAATGTTATTTACTATGCTAGTAAAACTCTAGACAGTGCCCAAAGAAACTATGCTACTACTCAAAAGGAATTTTTAGCAGTCGTGTTTGCATGTGAAAAGTTCAGATCTTACATAGTTGATTCCAAAGTCACTATTCACGCTGATCACGCTGCTATTAAATACCTCATGGAGAAGAAAGACGCTAAACCTAGACTTATCAGATGGGTTCTCTTGTTACAAGAATTTGATTTGCATGTTGTCGACAGGAAGGGTGCTGAGAACCCCATAGCAGATAACTTGTCTAGGTTGGAGAATGTTCTTGATGACCCACAACCTATTGACGATAGCTTTCCTGATGAGCAATTGAATGTCATCAATACTTCACATAGTATACCGTGGTATGCTCATTATGCAAATTATATCGTTGCCAAATATATACCACCTAGTTTCACATACGAGCAAAAGAAGAAATTCTTTGATTTGAGACATTACTTTTGGGATGATCCTCACCTTTCTAAGGAAGGAGTAGATGGTGTTATTAGATGTTGTGTACCTGAACATGAACAGGGACATATCCTATAGAAGTGTCACTCCGAGGCTTACGGAGGACACCATGCGGGAGATCGAACTGCACACAAGGTATTGCAATCAGGTTTCTATTGGCCCACTCTCTTCAAGGATGCCCGTAAGTTTGTCTTGTCTTGTGACGAATGTCAAAGAATAGGTAATATCAGTAAACGTCAGGAAATGCCTATGAATTATTCACTTGTCATTGAACCATTTGATGTTTGGGGCTTTGATTATATGGGACCTTTTCCAAAATCCAATGGGTATACTCATATCCTAGTTGTCGTTGATTACGTTACTAAGTGGGTAGAAGCTATCCCAACTAGTAGTGTTGATCACAACACCTCTATCAGGATGCTTAAAGAAGTTATTTTCCCTAGATTTGGAGTCCCTAGATATCTAATGACTGATTGTGGTTCACATTTTATTCATGGTGCTTTCTGTAAAACGCTTGCTAAGTATGATGTCAACCATAGAATTGCATCTCCCTATCACCCTCAGTCCAGTGGTCAAGTAGAGCTAAGTAATGGAGAGATTAAACTAATTCTGTAAAAGACCGTTAATAGGTCTAGAAAGAATTGGTCTAAGAAGCTCGATGATGCACTGTGGGCTTATAGAACTGCTTATAAGAATCCCATGGGCATGTCTCCGTACAAAATGGTTTACGGTAAAGCATGTCATTTACCTCTTGAGCTAGTGCATAAGGCTTATTGGGCAATCAAAGAGCTCAACTTTGATTTCAAACTTGCTGGTGAGAAGAGGTTATTTGATATTAGCTCGCTTGATGAATGGAGAGCTCAGGCATATGAAAATGCCAAGTTGTTTAAAGAAAAGGTTAAGAGGTGGCATGATAAAAGGATACAAAAACGTGAGTTCAATGCAGGTGATTATGTCTTGCTATATAATTCTCGTTTAAGATTTTTTGCACGCAAGCTTCTCTCTAAATGGGAAGGACCTTACATTGTTGAGGAAGTATATCGTTCTGGTGCCATCAAGATCAACAACACGAAAGGTAATTTTCCAAGAGTGGTAAATGGTCAAAGAATCAAGCATTATATCTCGGGTACTCCCATAAATGTTGAAAGCAATAATATCAATACCATAACTCCGGAGGAGTACATAAGGGATATTTATCAGCCTGTTTCACACTCCGAAAAGGAAGAGGTATGTGATTCGGTAAGTAAACCAACTCCAAAACTTTTCTAGTAGGATTTTTTCTCTGTTTTGTATTTTTTTAGAAAAATAGAAAAATTTAAAGTAGTCTGAAAAGCGCATGAGGAGGCGACAAGACTGCCAGGCGCGGGCCACCCCTGGCCGCGCTTGGGGGGCTTGTGACCACATCGTGTGCCTCCCGGACTCCGTTTTCTTGCGGAGTACTCCTTCTGGTCAGGAAAAAATCATTATATATTCTCCCGAAAGGTCTAACCCTCGTATCACGCAAATTTCCTCTGTTTTCGTTTCGAGCTGTTGTGCAGACAGATCTAGATTGCTATGGCGTCCCTAAAAGCTTCGAAGGACAAGATCTTTGAGAAGGTCATCAATCCCTACCTCGCGGGAGTGCTGCAACACCCTCAATCTATCGAGATGCGTGAGGGGGTGCTGCACATCCGTGATGTTTAGGGGCCCAAGAAGACCGGAAGCGTGGAGGCGAGGCTCGAAGCAATGGAGCAACAAGTCTTCAAGTGCCAAGGGATGGTGGAACGTGGACTCAACGCCAACCACATGATGATCACGGATTTCACCAACAAGCACAAGATCGATGCCAATGACATCGGGAAACACCTCTCCAGGCTCTACGATAGAATTGATCACCTCCAAGCCCAGATCTATGACCTGCACAACCAAAACTGTGAGTATGAGTATAGATTTAAATCAATACGGTTGGCTGCAGATTTGAGGATTCTGGAGACTCGATCATCTTTCCATGATGGAGCACCTATGCCTTGGAAGACGGAGGATCAAACCCAGGTTGCAACAACTCCACCACCATCGCCTCCAAAGGAAGACAATTAAGCACGAGTATGGGCAATCCCCTTGGCTTGTGCCAAGCTTGGGGGAGTTGCCCCGGTATCGTATCACCATCACATCTTTTGCCTTTACCTTTTATTAGTTCGATCCTTTTGGTTTTATCTTTCTCTAGTAGAATAAAGTCCATAGTGTTTTAGGCTTGAGTTTTGCTTTGTGTCACCCCTGATGTATTCGAGTTCGTGAGTCATATAATAAAGAGTGTTTTAGTTAAGGGCCTTTCTTCATGCCATGATTTGAAAGAAAAGAATGATAAAAGAACAAAGCATGAAATATCATGTAATGATCTTATGGGAAGTGATGACTCCACATATAAAAAGAATGTTGATTGAAACTTGTTGTGGGTGGACAAACGTAGACCTTTGTCATTGCTGCAATTAATAGGAAGTAATAAAGAAAGAGAGGTTCACATATAAATATATCATCTTGGACACCATCTATGATTGTGAACACTCACTAAACTATTACATGCTTAAAAGTAGATGTTGGACAAGGAAGACAACATAATGAATTATGTTTGCTTGGCTCCGAACAATGATTATATGACTAGAGATCCTTTAGCATGTGACGATTGCTTCCACCTCATATCAGCCAAAACTTCCGCACTAAGTAGAGATACTACTTGTGCATCCACAAACCTTCAACCCCAGTTTTGCCATGAGAGTCCACCATACCTACCTTTGGATTGAATAAGATCCTTCAAGTAAGTTGTCATCGGTGCAGGCAATAAAAATTGCTCCCTAAATATGTATGATCTATTAGTGTGTGGAAAATAAGCTTTGTTAGAACCTGTGATGAGGAAAACATACAAGCAACAGACTGCATAATAAAGTTCTTTATCACAGGGGGCAATATAAGGTGACATTCCTTCACACTAAGAGGACACGCATCCAAACCTCAAAAGCGCAAGACAACCTCTACTTCCCTCTGCGAAGGGCATATCTTGCACCTTTACTTTTTGCCCTTAAAAGTGTCATGGTGATTGAGGAAACACAAGTATAGGGGATCAATCATAGTCCTTTCGATAAGTAAGAGTGTCGAACCCAACGAGGAGCAGAAGGATCTGACAAGTGGTTTTCAGCAAGGAAATATCTGCAAGCACTGAAATTGTTGGTAACAAGTGATTGTGTGGTGAGATGATTTGTAGCAAGCAACAAGTAACAAAAGTAGCAACGGTTCAGCAAAGTGGCCCAATCCCTTTTGTAGCAAGGGACAAGCCTGGACAAAGTCGTATAGGAGGAAAAACGCTCCCGAGGACACACGGGAATTTCTGTCATGCTAGTTTCATCATGTTCACATGATTCGCGTTCGTTACTTTGATAGTTTGATATGTGGGTGGAGCGGCGCTTGGGTACTGCCCTTACTTGGACAAGCATCCCACTTATGATTAACCCCTCTCGCAAGCATCCGCAACTACGAAAGAAGAATTAAGACAAAGTCTAACTATAGCATTAAACTAGTGGATCCAAATCAGCCCCTTACGAAGCAACGCATAAACTAGGGTTTAAGCTTGTGTCACTCTAGCAACCCATCATCTACTTATTACTTCCCAATGCCTTCCTCTTCGCCCAAATAATGGTGAAGTGTTATGTAGTCGACGTTCACATAACACCACTAGAGGAAAAACAACATACAACATATCAAATTACCGAACAAATACCAAATTCACATGACTATTATTAGCATGACTTATCCCATGTCCTCAGGAACAAAAGCAACTACTCACAAAGCATAATCATATTCATGATCAGAGAGGTAATGAGTAGCATCAAGGATCTGAACATAAACTCTTCCACCAAGTAATCCAACTAGCATCAACTACAAAGAGTAATCAACACTACTAGCAACCTTACAAGTACCAATCGGAGTCGCGAGACGGAGATTGGTTACAAGTGATGAACTAGGGTTTCAAGATGAGATGGTGCTGATGAAGATGTTGATGGTGATGAGTCCCGTCCGACGAGAGGAGTGTTGGTGATGACGATGGCGACGATTTCCCCCTCCGGGAGGGAAGTTTCCCCGGCAGGATTGTCCTGCCGGAGCTCTAGATTGGTTATGCTCAAGTTCCGCCTCGTGGCGGCGGCGAAACCACGAAAAAGCTCCTCCTTGATTTTTTCCTGGACGAAACCCTTCATATAGCAAAAGAGGGGGGCAAGTGGGCCTGTAGGGTGCAACAAGCCCTCATGGCGCGGCCTAGGGGGTGGTCGCGCCGTGCAGGCTTGTGGCCACCTGCACGCCCCCCTCTGTCACTTCTTCGGCCCAGTATTTTTGATAAATCGGGAAGGAAATCCTCGTTTATTTTTACGGCATTTGGAGTTGCGCAAAATAGGTATCTCAACTTTGCTCCACTTTCAGGCCAGAATTCTAGTTGTCGGCATTCTCCCTCTTCATGTAAATCTTGCAAAATAAGATAGAAAAGCATAAGAATTGTACCGTGAAGTGAAATAACACCCAAAGAAGCGATAAATATCAACATGAAAAGATGATGCAAAATGGAAGTATCAACTCCCCCAAGCTTAGACCTCGCTTGTCCTCAAGCGAAAGTCGAGCTCACTAAATATGTCCACATGTTTATGGAGAGAGGTCTCGACAAAACAAGATACGAACATGCATGCATCATGATCAAGATCAGAACAGCAATACCAACCGATAGCATATAATCAAGGAAAAAATCAAGGAGGAGCTTTTTCGTGGTTTCGCCGCTAAAGTGATAATTCCTTCACAAAATAAAGGATGGATCAAGAACCTTACCGAGAAGTAACAATCGATGGCCTTTAGTCATTGAAGCAATTGCAATTTATCACAACATCACGAAGAGTCAAATAAGAGCTTGTAAAGCAAATCCACATACTCAATCATTCTTTCGTTCTCTACAATTTCTACAACTCATGTGGTACTCATGAGATCAAAGTTTCAGCTGGACACACAGAAAGATAGGGGCTTACAGTTTTGCCTCCCAACTGCTCACCTCAAGGGTAATGTCAACAATAATAATTCATGAATGTCTACCTCCAAGTTGACATATTAATATAGATGTTTCCCAAGCATATGATGTTAGCCAAGATAAAGGCGAAACAAGGAATTGGTGAAGATCACCATGACTCTTTCAAGGGCAAAAAGTAAAGGTACACGATAGGCCCTTCGCAGAGGGAAGCAGAGGTTGTCATGCGCTTTTGAGGTTTGGATGCGTGTCCTCTTAGTGCGGAGGAACGTCACTTTATATTGCCTCCTGTGATAAAGAACTTTATTATGCAGTCTGTCGTTTTTATGTCTTCCTCATCACAGGTTCGTATAAAGCTTAGTTTCCACACACTAATAGATCATACATATTAGAGAGAAATTTTTATTGCTTGCACCGATGACAACTTACTTGAGGGATCTTATTCAATCCATAGGTAGGTATGGTGGACACTCATGGCAAAACTGGTTTGAAGGTTTATGGATGCACAAGTAGTACCTCTACTTGGTGCGGGAGTTTTGGCTAATATGAGGTGGAAGCAATCGTCACATGCTAAGGGATCTCTAATCATATAACATTGTTCAGAGCCAAGCAAACACAATTCATTATGTTGTCTTCCTTGTCCAACATCTACTTCTAGGCATGCAATAGATTGGTCAGTGTTCACAATCATAGATGGTGTCAGAGATGATATATTTATATGTGAACCTCTCCTTCTTTATCACTTCCTCTTAATTGCAACCATGACCAAGGTCTACGTTTGCCTACCCTCAACAAGTTTCAATCCTCATTCTTTTTATATGTGAAGTCATCACTTCCCATAAGATCATTACATGATCTTTCATGCTTTTGTTCTATTATCACTCTTTTGATCATGGCAAGAGGCAAAGCCCTTCAACTAAGACACTCTTTATTATAACGCACATGAGCAAGAATACATCGGGGGTGACACAAGAAAGACTCAAGACTAAAACACTAAGATTTTTAAACTACTAGAGAAAAAGAAAACTGAAAAGGAAAACTAAAACAAAGGTGAAGGCAAAAGATGTGATGGTGATACGATACCGGGGAAACTCCCCCAAGCTTGGCACAAGCCAAGGTGATTGCCCATACCAATGCTCAGTTGTCTTCCTTTGGTGGTGATGGTGGACTTGTTGTTGCAACATGGGTTTGATCCTCCGTCTTCCAAGGCATAGGTGCTCCATCATGGAAAGATGAACGAGCCTCCGGGATCCTCAAATCTGTAGCCAACCGTATTGATGTAAATCTGTACTCATACTCACAGTTTTGGTTCTGCAGGTCATAGATCTGGCCCTGGAGTTGATCAACCCTGTCATAGAGCCTGGAGAGATGCTTCCCAATGTCATTGGTATCAATCTTGTGCTTGTTGGTGAACTCCGTGATCATCATGTGGTTGGTGTTGAGTCCACGCTCCACCATCACTTGGCACTTGAAGACTTGTTGCTCCATTGCTTCGAGCCTCATCTCCATGCTTCCGGTCTTCTTAGGCCCCTCAACATCACGAATGTGCAACATCCCCTCACGCATCTCGTTAGATTGAGGGTGTTGCAGCACTCCCGTGAGGTAGGGATTGATGTCCTTCTCGAAGATCTTGTCCTTCAGAACTTTTGGGGAAGTCATGGCGATCTAGATCTGCAACAGAAACAGGCTCGAAACGAAAAACAAAGGAAATTTGCGTGATGCAGGGGTCAGACCAAATGGAAGTATATATAATGATTTTTTCCAGACCAGAAGGAGTACCCCGCACGAAAACGGAGTCTGGGAGGCGCACGAGGTGGCCACAAGCCCTCGCGGCGTGGCCACGGGGTGGGCACGCGCCGCGCAGGCTTGCCGCCTCCTCGCGCACTTTCCGGACTACTTCCAATTTTTGTATTTTTTCGAATATTCCAAAACGGAGAAAATTTCCTACTGGAAAAGTTTTGGATTCTGTTTTCTTACCGAATCACATACCTCTTCGTTTTCGGAGTCTGAAACAGGCTGATAAATGTCCCTTAGGTATTCTTCTGGAGTTATGGTATTGATGATATTGCTTTCAACATTTGTGGGAGTACGTGAGATATAATGCTTGATGCTCTACCCATTTACAACTCTCGGACAATTACCTTCCGTGTTGTTGATCTTGATAGCACCGGAACGATATACTTCCTCAACAACATAGGGACCTTCCCATTTAGAGAGAAGCTTGCCTGCAAAGAATCTTAAACAAGAATTATATAGCAAGACATAATCACCTACATTGAACTCACGCTTTTGTATCCTCTTATCATGCCACCTCTTAACCTTCTCTTTGAACAGCTTGGCATTCTCATATGCTTGAGTTCTCCACTCATCAAGCGAGCTAATGTCAAATAACCTCTTCTCACAGCAAGTTTGAAATCAAAGTTGAGCTCTTTGATTGCCCAATAAGCTTTATGCTCTAGCTCAAGAGGTAAGTGACATGCTTTCCCATGCACCATTTTGAACGGAGACATGCCCATTGGATTCTTATAGGCAGTTCTATAAGCCCATAGTGCATCATCGAGCTTCTTAGACCAATTCTTTCTAGACCTGTTGACAGTCTTTTGCAGAATTAGTTTAATCTCTCTGTTGCTTAGCTCTACTTGACCACTGGACTGAGGGTGATAGGGAGACGCAATTCTATGGTTGACATCGTACTTAGCGAGCGTTCTACGGAAAGCACCATGAATGAAGTGTGAACCACTGTCGGTCATTAGATATCTAGGGACTCCAAATCTAGGGAAGATAACTTCTTTCAGCATCTTGATACAGGTGTTGTGATCAGCACTACTAGTGGGGATAGCTTCTACCCACTTAGTGACGTAATCAACAGCAACTAAGATATGTGTATACCCATTGGATTTTGGAAAAGGTCCCATATAATCAAAGCCCCAAACATCAAATGGTTCAATGACAAGTGAATAATTCATAGGCATTTCCTGACGTTTGCTAATATTACCTATTCTTTGACATTCGTCACAAGACAAGACAAACTTACGGGCATCCTTGAAGAGAGTGGGCCAATAGAAACCTGATTGCAATACCTTGTGTGCAGTTCTATCTCCCGCATGGTGTCCTCCGTAGGCCTCGGAGTGACACTTCTGTAGGATCTGTCCCTGTTCATGTTCAGGTACACATCGTCTAATAACACCATCTACTCCTTCCTTATAAAGGTGAGGATCATCCCAAAAGTAATGTCTCAAGTCAAAGAATAATTTCTTCTTTTGCTGGTACGTGAAACTAGGTGGTATATATTTGGCAACAATATAGTTTGCATAATCAGCATACCATGGTGACTACGTGAAGCATTGATGACATTCAGTTGCTCATCGACAAAGCTATCATCAATAGGTTGTGGGTCATCAAGAACGTTCTCCAACCTAGACAAGTTATCTGCTATGGGGTTATCAGCACCCTTTCTGTCGACAATGTGCAAATCAAATTCTTGTAGCAAGAGAACCCATCTGATAAGTCTAGGTTTAGCGTCCTTCTTCTCCATGAGGTACTTAATAGCAGCATGATCAGTGTGAATAGTGACTTTGGAATCAACTATGTAAGACCTGAACTTTTCACACGCAAACACGACTGCTAAAAATTCCTTCTCCGTAGTGGCATAGTTTCTTTGGGCATTGTCTAGAGTTTTACTAGCGTAGTGAATAACATTCAACTTCTTATCAACTCTTTGCCCTAGAACAGCACCAACAGCATAATCACTAGCGTTACACATGATCTCAAAAGGTAAGTTCCAACCAGGTGGTTGAACAATAGGTGCAGTTATCAAAGCCCTCTTAAGTATTTCGAAGGCTTCCTCACAATCATCGTCAAAGACAAAAGGAATATCCTTTTGCAAGAGATTGGTAAGAGGCCTAGAAATCTTAGAGAAGTCTTTAATGAACCTTCTATAGAAAGCAACATGACCGAGGAAACTTCTTATCCCTTTGATATCTGTGGGGTATGGCATTTTCTAGATTGCATCAACCTTAGCCTTATCGACTTCAATACCTCTTTCAGAAGTTTTATGTCCTAAGACGATGCCTTCATTAACCATAAAGCGGCACTTCTCCCAATTCAAGACAAGATTGGTGTCTTTACATCTCTGTAAGACTTGATCAAGGTTGCTGGGACAATCATCAAAGGAAGACCCGTAAACGAAGAAGTCATGCATCCATGAAGACCTCAACAATATTTTCACAAAAGTCAGAGAATATAGCCATCATACATCTTTGAAAGGTGGCAGGTGCATTACATAAGCCAAAAGGCATACGCCTATAAGCAAAGGTACCGAAAGGACAGGTGAAAGTGGTTTTCTCCTGCTCAGATTGTGCAATTGGTATTTGGGAGAAACCAGAATAACCGTCTAGAAAGCAGAAGTGTGTGTGTTTGGACAGCCTTTCTAGCATTTGGTCGATAAAAGGCAAAGGGTAATGATCTTTCCTAGTGGCTTTATTCAGTTTCCTAAAATTGATCACCATCATATAGCCAGTAATAATCCTCTATAGGATCAATTCATCCTTATCATTAGGGACAACGGTAATGCCTCCCTTCTTAGGGACACAATGCACTGGACTCACCCAATCATTGTGAGCAACATGATAAATGATACCTTCTTCCAGGAGCTTTAATATTTCTTTTCTCACTGCTTCTTTCATCTTAGGATTTAATCTCCTTTGAGGATAAGCAACTGGTTTGAAATCAGGATCAGTTTTAATCTTTTGCTCGCATAGAGTGGGACTAATGCCCTTAAGATCATCAAGAGTATATCCAATAGGAGCACGGTGCTTCCTCATAGTTTTTATAACCTATTTTCTTCATGCTTTGAGAGTCTAGCACTAATAATGACAGGATATATCTCCTTTTCATCAAGATAGGCATACTTAAGAGTATCAGGCAACTGTTTAAGCTCGAACACAAGGGTCACCCTTTGGTGGGGGTGGATCCCCAAGCAGTTCAATGATACGTCTCAAACGTATCTATAATTTTTGATGGTTTCACGCTGTTATCTTGTCATCTTTGGATGTTTTATGTACCTTTTATATATTTTTTGGGACTAGCTTCTTGATTCAGTGCCAAGTGTCAGTTCCTGTTTTTCTGTGTTTTTGGCTCTTTTCAGATCTGATTTTGGAACGGAGTCCAAATGGAATAAAATCCCCGAAATGATTTTTTTCCGAACGGAAGAAGATCAGGGGGCATGTGGGCCAAGCCAGGAGGGCTCCAGGGAGCCCACAAGCCCCCACTCCGCCACCAAGGGAGGCGGCGGTGGCAGGGCTTATGGCCTCCCTGAGAGCCCCCCCTGACCTAGATCTTTGGCCTATATATTCCCTAAAATACAGCAAAAAATCAGGGGATCGACGAAAATACTTTTCCGCCGCCGCAAGCTTCCCTTTCAGCGAGATCTCATCTGGAGACCCTTCCCGGTGCCCTGCCGGACGAGACTTTGGAGTTGGAGGGCTTCTTCATCATCATCATCGCCCCTCCAATGACTCGTGAGTAGTTCACTTCAGACCTACGGGTCCGTAGTTAGTAGCTAGATGGCTTCTTCTCTCTCTTGGATCTTCAATACAAAGTTCTCCATGATCTTCATGGAGATCTATCCGATGTAATCTTCTTTGGCGGTGTGTTTGTCGAGATCCGATGAATTGTGGATCCGTGATCAGATTATCTATGATATATATTTGAGTCTTTGCTGATTTCTTATATGCATGATTTGATATCCTTGTAAGTCTCTTCGAGTCTTGGGTTTTGTTTGGCCAACTAGATCTATGATTCTTGCAATGGGAGAAGCGCTTGGTTTTGGGTTCTTACCATGTGGTGACCTTTCCCAGTGACAGTAGGGGCAGCAAGGCACACATTGAGTAGTTGCCATCAAGGGTAACAAGATGGGCTCTGTCATTGATATGAGATTGTCCATCTACATCATGTCATTTTGCTTAAGGCGTTACTCTGTTCTTTTGGACTTAATACACTAGATGCATGCTGGATAGCGGTCGACGTGTGGAGTAATAGTAGTAGATGCAGACAGTATCGGTCTACTTGTTTTGGACATGATGCCTATAGGTATAATCATTGCCATAGATATCGTCACGACTTTGCGCGGTTCTATCAGTTGCTCGACAGTAATTTGTTCACCCACCGTCTACTTGCTTTCATGAGAGAAGCCATTAGTAAACACTACGGCCCCTGGGTCTATTCACATCTATCGTTTACACCTCCGCTTTTACTTTACTTTGTTGCTCTCAGTTCTCACTTGGCGAACAATCTATAAGGGATTGACAACCCCTTCATAGCGTTGGGAGCAGGTTCTTTGTGTTTGTGTAGGCTCTTGTGATACTCCCTCACTGGATCAATACCTTGGTTCTCAAACTGAGGGAAATACTTACCATCGCTGCGCTACATCACCCTTTCTGCTTCAAGGGAACACCAACGCAAGGCTCCAAGGCCACGGGGGAAATCCTTTGCATATTTGCCTAGGAAGTCCCTTAAGGCGTAGCCGTAGCAGAAGGATTCCTGGTGCCATCGACACACCTATTTATGGCGCCATTGGAAGGTCTTTTGTTGTTGTAGGACAGCTGACATCATTCAACAGGCAAGTTATTCTTAAGGATAGGATATTGTTCTAAGACAACTCTATCTATCTCATCCCTTTCATCCATGTGCATATCATTTTCATGCTCAAGCAAGTATTGCTCTAAGGGATCAGTAGGAGGCACGGCAATAGAGGCTAAGACAATAGTTTCATCCTTACTAGGCAACTCCTTTTCATGAGGTTGTCTACCAAACTTAGAGAAATTGAACTCATGTGACACACCTTCAAAGCCAACAGTGACAGTTTGCTTCTCACAATCAATATGAGCATTGACAGTATTGAGAAAAGGTCTGCCAAATATGATGGGACAAAAGCTATCTTGTACGGTAGCAAGAACGAGGAATTCAGCAGGATACTTCGTTTTACCACACAATACTTCGACATCCCTAACAATTCCCACACGGCAGATAGTACCTCTATTGGCAAGCTGAATAGTGACATCAATAGGTTCTATCTCAACAAGTGCAATCTCATCTTTGATTTCATCATATAAGGATTGAGGTATTGCGCTAACACTAGCACCCACGTCACATAAGCCATGATAACAATGATCTCCTATCTTAACAGAAACAACAAGCATGCCAACAACAGACCTATGTTTGTCTCTAACGTGAGGTTTAGCAATTCTAGCAGCATCTCCACAGAAGTTAATATTATGTCCCTCAACTTCTTCAGACAGAAGATCTTTGATAATAGCAATGCTAGGTTCAACTCTAATTTTCTCAGGGGGTGTAGGTGTTCTAATATAGCCTCTACGTATCACAGTTGAAGCTTTAGAATGATCCTTTATCCTAACAGGGAAAGGTGGTTTCTCAATGTAAGCACTGGGAACAACAGGATCATTATAGGCAATGACTTTCTCTTCAACTAGACTGGGTTTAACTACATTGACTTCTAAAGGAGGATGACATTTAAACCACTTCTCTTTGGGGAGATCAATATGAGCAGCAAAGGATTCACACAAAGAAGCTACTATCTCAAAGTCAAGTCCATACTTAGCGCTAAAATCACTAAAGGTAGTTGTCTCAACAAAGGATTTAACGCAATCGAACGTGAAATTCATACTTGACTCCTTACCTTCTTCAAGCTCCAAATCTTCAGAGTTGCGTTTAATTCTCTCCAATAAATTCCATTTGAAGTCAATATCTCTCTTCATAAAAGAACCGGTACAAGAAGTGTCAAGCATGGTGCGATCATCATGAGAAAGCCGAGCATAGAAGTTCTGAATGATAATTTCTCTCGAGAGCTCATGGTTGGGGCATGAATATAACATTGATTTAAGCCTCCCCCAAGCTTGAGCGATGCTTTCTCTGTCACGAGGCCAAAAATTGTAAATATAATTTCAATCACGATGTACTAAATGCATAGGATAAAACTTTTGATGAAATTCCAATTTCAACCAATTGTAGTCCCATGATCCAGTATCATCACATAGCCTATACCATGTCAACGCCTTATCCTTCAAAGATAAAGGAAAGACCTTCTTCTTGACCTCATCCTCGGGCACACCTGCAAGCTTAAATAAACCACAAACTTCATCTACATAGATTACATGCAAGTCCGGATGTGATGTTCCATATCCTGTAAAAGGATTAGCCAGCAGTTTCTCAAGCATACCCGAAGGAAATTCAAAGCAAATATTTTCAGTGGGTGCAGCACGTTGAGGAGCAACTCTTTGTTCTTCCGTTCGAGATGAAGATACCCTGAACAAGCCCCTCAAAGGATTAGTATCCATAGTGACAAGTGACAATAAATTTCAGCACACTATATGAATGTTTCCTTACCAAGTTCCACTTACGAGAGGCGCTTCACTCCCCGGCAACGGCGCCAGAAAAGAGTCTTGATGACCCACAAGTATAGGGGATCAATCATAGTCCTTTCGATAAGTAAGAGTGTCGAACCCAACGAGGAGCAGAAGGATCTGACAAGTGGTTTTCAGCAAGGAAATATCTGCAAGCACTGAAATTGTCGATAACAAGTGATTGTGTGGTGAGATGATTCGTAGCAAGCAACAAGTAACAAAAGTAGCAACGGTGCAGCAAACTGGCCCAATCCCTTTTGTAGCAAGGTACAAGCCTGGACAAAGTCTTATAGGGGGGAAACGCTCCCGAGGACACACGGGAATTTCTGTCATGCTAGTTTCATCATGTTCATATGATCCGCGTTCGTTACTTTGATAGTTTGATATGTGGGTGGACCGGTGCTTGGGTACTGACCTTACTTGGACAAGCATCCCACTTATGATTAACCCCTCTTGCAAGCATCCACAACTATGAAAGAAGAATTAAGACAAAGTCTAACCATAGCATTAAACTAGTGGATCCAAATCAGCCCCTTACGAAGCAATGCATAAACTAGTGTTTAAGCTTCTGTCACTCTAGCAACCCATCATCTACTTACCACTTCCCAATGCATTCCTCTAGGCCCAAATAATGGTGAAGTGTTATGTAGTCGACGTTCACATAACACCACTAGAGGAAAAACAACATACAACATATCAAATTACCGAATGAATACCAAATTCACATGACTATTATTAGCATGACTTATCCCATGTCCTCAGGAACAAAAGCAACTACTCACAAAGCATAATCATATTCATGATCAGAGAGGTAATGAGTAGCATCAAGGATCTGAACATAAACTCTTCCACCAAGTAATCCAACTAGCATCAACTACAAAGAGTAATCAACACTACTAGCAACCTTACAAGTACCAATCGGAGTCGCAAGACGGAGATTGGTTACAAGTGATGAACTAGGGTTTGGAGATGAGATGGTGCTGATGAAGATGTTGATGGTGGCGAGTCCCCTCCGATGAGAGGAGTGTTGGTGATGATGATGGCGACGATTTCCCCCTCCAGGAGGGAAATTTTCCCGATAGGATCGTCCTGCCGGAGCTCTAGATTGGTTCTGCTCAAGTTCCGCCTCGTGGCGGTGGAGAAACCACGAAAAAGCTCCTCCTTGATTTTTTTCCTGGACGAAACCCTTCATATAGAAAAAGAGGGGGGCAAGTGGGCCTGCAGGGTGCCCACAAGCCCTCATGGCATGGCCTGGGGGTGGCCGCACCGTGCAGGCTTGTGGCCGCCTGCACGCCTCCCTCTGGCACTTCTTCGGCCCAGTATTTTTGATAAATCGAGAAAAAAACCCTCGTTGATTTTTACGGTGTTTGGAGTTGTGCAGAATAGGTATCTCAACTTTGCTCCACTTTCAGGCCAGAATTCCAGTTGCCGGCATTCTCCCTCTTCATGTAAACCTTGCAAAATAAGAGAGAAAAGGCATAAGAATTGTACTGTGAAGTGAAATAACAGCCAAAGAAGCGATAAATATCAACATGAAAACATGATGCAAAATGGACGTATCAGTGACCTACACCAATTCCTTATTTGCCTTTATCTTGGCTAACGTCATATGCTAGGGAAAGATCTATATTCATATGTCAACTTGGAAGTAAGTATTCATGAATTATTATTGTTGACATTACCCTGGAGGTAAATAGTTGGGAGGCGAAACTATAAGCCCCTATCTTTCTTTGTGTCCGACTGAAACTTTGATCTCATGAGTACCACGTGAGTTGTAGCACTTGTAGAAGACAAAAGGACGATTGAGTATGTGGATTTGCTTTACAAGCTCTTATTTGACTCTTTCCGATGTTATGATAAATTGCAATTGCTTCAATGACTAAATGCTATTGGTTGTTAATTCTCAATAAGGTTCTTGATCCATACTTTACTTTGTGAAGGAATTGTCACTTTAGCATAAGATATTATATGACGATATTGCTGCTCTGATTATGATCATGATTTCTGCATGTCCGTATTTTGTTTTACCGACACCTCTATCTCTAAACATGTGGGCATATTTATTGATCTTGGCTTCCGCTTGAGGACAAGTGAGGTCTAAGCTTGGGGGAGTTGATACGTCCATTTTGCATCATGCTTTTATGTTGATATTTATCGCTTTATGGGCTGTTATTACACTTCACGGTACAATACTTATGCCTTTTCTCTCTTATTTTGCAAGGTTTACTTGAAGAGGGAGAATGTCGGCAGCTGGAATTCTGGCCTGAAAAAGGAGCAAGTTTGAGATATCTATTCTGCGCAACTCCAAAAGCCGTGAAAATCAACGAGGAATTATTTTGGAATTTATAAAAACTACTGGGCGGAAGAAGTACCAGAGGGGAGCCACGAGGAGGCCACAAGCCTGCTAGGCCCTGCCTACCCCCTTGGCCGCGCCTAGGGGGCTTGTGGGCTCCTAGTTGGCCCTCTGGCTCCCCTCTTTTGCTATAACGAGGGTTTCGTTCCAGAAAAAAATCAAGAGGAGGCTTTCGGGGGGAATCGCCGCCGCCATGAGACGGAACTTGAGCAGAACCAATCTAGAGCTCCGGCAGGGTCGTCCTGCCGAAGAAACTTCCCTCCCGGAGGGGGAAATCGTCGCCATTGTCATCACCAACACTCCTCTCATCGGAGGGGACTCATCACCATCAACATCTTCATCAGCACCATCTCATCTCCAAACCCTAGTTCATCTCTTGTAACCAATCTTCGTCTCGCGACTCCGATTGGTACTTGTAAGGTTGCCAGTACTGTTAATTACTCTTTGTAGTTGATGCTAGTTGGATTACTCGGTGGAAGATTATATGTTCAGATCCTTGATGCTATTTCAAACCTCTCTGGTCATGAATATTATTATGCTTTGTAAGTAGTCACTTTTGTTCCTGAGGACATGGGATATGTCATGCTATTAGTAGTCATGTAAATTTGGTATTCGTTCGATATTTTGATGTGTTGTATGTTGTTTTTCCTCTAATGGTGTTATGTGAACATCGACTACATAACACTTCACCATTATTTGGGCCTAGAGGAAGGCATTGGGAAGTAGTAAGTAGATGATGGGTTGCTAGAGTGACAGAAGCTTAAACCCTAGTTTATGCGTTGCTTCGTAAGGGGCTGATTTGGATCCACTAGTTTAATGTTATGGTTAGACTTTGTCTTAATTCTTCTTTCATAGTTGCGGATGCTTGCGAGAGGGGTTAATCATAAGTGGGATGCTTGTCCAAGTAAGGGCAGCACCCAAGCGCCGGTCCACCCACATATCAAACTATCAAAGTAGCGAACGTGAATCATAAGAACATGATGAAAACTAGCTTCACAGAAATTCCCATGTGTCCTCGGGAGCGCTTTACCTCCTATAAGAGTTCGTCCAGGCTTGTCCCTTGCTACAAAAGGGATTGGGCCACTTTTCTGCACCGCTGCTACTATTATTACTTGCTACTAGTTGCGAATAATCTTACCACACAACTATATGTTACCGATAATTTCAGTTCTTGCAGAGAATACCTTGTTGAAACCACTTGTCAGATCCTTCTGCTCCTCGTTGGGTTCGACACTCTTATTTATCGAAAGGACTACAATAGATCCCCTACACTTGTGGGTCATCAGTTCTTACTAAGTTACTATTGTTGCTACTGTGGTTACAACTACTACAAAACTGCAATCTAGGTGGTCTTTAGAAGCATCGGTAAGTCCATTATAGAAGATATCAAGTATTACATTCTTCTCAAGAGGGTGATCAGGCAAAGCATTCAGTAGCTGGATGAGCCACCCCCAAGATTTTGGGAGACTCTCTTCTTCAGCTTGAGCAAAGTTGTATATTTCCTGCAAGGCAGCTTGCTTCTTATGGGCAGGGAAATATTTTTCAGAGAAGTAGTAGACCATATCTTGGGGACTACGCACACAACCAGGAGCAAGAGAAGTGAACCAGGTCTTAGCATCATCCTTTAGCGAGAAAGGAAACAGCTTGAGCATATAGTAGTGGCGGATCTTTTCCTCACTAGTGAATAGGGTGGCTATATCGTGCAGTTTGGTAAGATGGGCTACAACTGTTTCACACTCATAACCGTGAAAAGGATCAGATTCGACCAGAGTGATTAACTCAGGGTCGACAGAGAATTCATAATCCTTATTGGTCACAAAGATAGGCGAAGTGGCAAACTTCGGGTCGTATTTCATCCTAGCGTTCAGAGATTTTTCTTTCCACTTGCGCAGAAGTTTCTCAACATCATAGCTATCCTTACACGCAAGAAAGTCCTCAGCTATCTCTCCCTCCATAACATAGCGCGTATCAGGCATATCAGGCAATTCAAGCATAGTAGCAGGTTCTACTTCAATAGTAACAGCAGTTTCAGAAGTATCATCACATCTAGAAGCAACTCTAGCAATATGTGCATCAAGGAATGCACCAAGTGGCAAAGCAGTATCAGGCATGGCAGGCATAGTATCAAACATAGCATCATCAGGCATAGTATGAAGCATAGCAACATCAGGCATAGTATCAACCATAGCATCATCAGGCATAGTATCAAGCATAGCATCATCACGCATAGTATCAAGCATAGCATCATGGACAGCAGAAGTAGCATCATCAAGCACAGGCGACATAACAAGATTTCTAGCAGGAGGCGAAGTCGCAAACTTACTCAAAACTGAAGGTGGATCAAGTGCAGAGCTAGATGGCAGTTCCTTACCTCTCCTCGTAGTGGAAGGTAGGATTTTAGTTCTTGCATCTTTCGGATTCCTCATAGTGATCAGCAGACATAAATCCCAAGTGACTCGGAGAATATAGATGTGCTTCCCCGGCAACGGCGCCAGAAAAAGCCTTGATGTCCCACAAGCGTATGGGATCACAGCGGTTTTCAAGGGTAGAGCATTCAACCCAAATTTATTGATTCGCTCACAAGGGGAAGCTAAAGAATATGCTCAAGTATTAGCAGTTGAACGCGTCAGATTCAACCACACCTGAAAGATTAGTGTGTGCAAGCAAAGTATCAGTAGCAAGGTAGTATGATAGCAACGGTGCCAGGAAAAAGCCCTGGTTGACGGGACGTTAGTACCGCTTACCTAGCCTCGGCAGCGGCGCCAACAAAGTCTTGCAACAAGTAACAACAGGGTAGCAAGGAACAGTAATAGCAGCAGCAGCAAAGTAACAAGTAACAGCAGTAGCAACAGCAGGAAAGTGACAACAACAGTAAAGTGGCCCAATCCCTTTGGTAGCAAGGGACAAGCCTAGGCAAAGTAATGTAGCGAGGACCAGTAGTAGAAGACTCGTAGGCAGTGGATCGGTGATGGATGAGTATGACGGATGTGATTCATCATGTAACAGCTATAACACGGAGAGATATGTGGCTAGCTCCCATTCATCAATCTAATGTAGGCATGTATTCCGTATGTGGTCATACATGCTTAGGGAAAAGAACTTGCATGGCATCTATTGTCCATCCCTCCCGTGGCAGCGGGGTCCTAATGGAAACTACGGGATATTAAGGTTCTCCTTCTAATAAAGAACGGGACCAACGCATTAACACGCGGTGAATAAATGAACCCCTCATACTATGGTCATCTCCGGGAGTGGTTCCGGCTATTGTCACTCTGGGGTTGCCGGGTCATAACACATAGTTGGTGAGTACAACTTGCAAGATAGGATCTAAAACACACATATATTGGCGGCAACATAATAGGTTCAGATCTGAAATCATGGCACTCGGGCCCTAGTGACAAGCATTAAGCATAGCCAAGTAGTAGCAACATCAATCTAGAACATAGTGGATACTAGGGATCAATCCCCGTCAAGAACTAACTCGATTACATGATAGATCTCATCCAACTCATCACTGTCCAGCAAGCCTACGATGAGATTACTCACGAACGATGAAGAGCATCATGGAATTGTCGATGGATAAAGGTTGATGATGACGATGGCGACAATTTCCCCTCTCCGGAGCCCGAAACGGACTCCAGATCTGCCCTACAGATGAAGAACAGGGTGTGGCGGCGCCTCCGTATCGCAAAACGCGATGAAACCTTCTCTCTGATTTTTTTTCCAAGTGAAACGGAAGATATAGAGCTGAGATTGGGGGCGGTGGTGCCACGTGGGCCCCACAAGCCCTCACGGTGCGGCCATAGGGGGTGGTCGCGGCTTGTGGGCTTGTGGCCCACTCGCACGCCCCCTCCGGTGGATCTTTGCGCAGGTATTTTTCTTTTATTCCAGAAAAAGATCTCCGTAAATTTTCAGGACGTTCCGAGAACTTTCATTTCTGCACAAAAACAACACCATGGCAATTCTCTTGAAAACAGCGTCAGTCCAGGTTAGTTCCATTCAAATCATGCAAATTAAAGTCCAAAACAAGGGCAAAAGAGTTCAAAAAGTAGATACGACGGAGATGTATCACCTCCCCCAAGCTTAAAGCCTTGCTTGTCCTCAAGCAACTCAGTTGACAAACTGAGAGAGACAAAAGAAAAACTTTGACGAACTTTGTTTGATCTTGTTGTTGCAACTATGTCTAACTCACAACCAGAATTTCAGCAACATCACAAGCAACCCACATAAGCAAATGATATCTAGGTCTCACGGTAAACTCATATCAATGGCATAATCAACTAGCGAGCAAATAATAATAAGCCTCAAATGTCAACACTTCAATCAAAACAACATGAAGCAGCACGAATAGATGGTATCTCGCTAGCTCTTTCTGAGACCGCAAAACATAAATGCAGAGCACCTTCAAAGACCAAGGCTGACTAAACATTGTAATTCAAGGCAATGAAGATCCAGTCATAGTCACACTCAATACAGTTAAAAGCAAAGCATAAAAATGACAGAGGTGCTCTCTAATTGGTGATTTTGTAAGAGGATGATGACTCAACAGGAACATAAATAGACAGGCCCTTCGCAGAGGGAAGTAGTGATTTTGCAGAGGTGCCAGAGCTCAAGCTTTTAAAACAGAGATAATAATTTTGGGTGGCATACTTTCATTGTCAACACAATGACTAAGAGTTCTCAACATCTTCCACGTTGCACATGCTATAGGCGGTTCCCAAACAGAAAAGTAAAGTTTTGACTCCCCCACCACCAATCAATCACACTCCACGGCTAGCCGAATCCTCGGGTACCGTCCAAACCAACATCAATCCTGGGGGAGTTTTGTTTGCCATTATCTTTTCGATTTGAGTATGGAACTGGGAATTCCAATTACCGGCCCCTTTCTCGTGAATGATAGTGAATAAACACATATCGAGGATAACACGCCTAGCATGGAAGATACCAATAGCCCCCTGTCACCACATGAGCGGTTCGGGCATGCAAAACAGATTATTTCTTGAAGGTTTAGATAGTGGCACATGCAAATTTACTTGGGACGACAGGTAGATACCACACATAGGTAGGTATGGTGGACTCATATGGCACAACTTTGGGTTTATGGAGGTGGATGCACAAGCAGTATTCCCGCTTAGTACAAGTGAAGGCTCGCAAAAGACTGGCAAGCGACCAGAGAGCGACAACAGTCATCAAAATGCATTGAGAGTAACTAACATTGAGTGCAAGCATGAGTAGGACATAAATCACCATGAACATGAACATCATAGAGGCTATGTTGATTTTGTTTCAACTACATGCGTGAACATGCGCCAAGTCAAGCCACTTGAAACATTCAAAGGAGGATACCATCCTATCATACTACATCATAGTCATCTCAACATTCATGTGGGCAACCAAGACAAACCATTATAAGCTCCTAGTAAAATAAGCATGGCATAAGCAACTATGATCTCTAATTGTCATTGCAAACATGTTTCTCTCACAACAAAGCTGAATCACGCATGATGAGCTAGTCATATTTACAAAAACAAAATAGATCGAGTTCATACCAGCTTTTCCAGGCTCAGTCACTTCATCATATATCGTCATTATTGCCTTTCACTTGCACGATTGAATGATGTGAACAATAATAAGAGTGCTCGTGCGTTGGACTAAGGCTGGAATCTGCAGGCAAACACAAAGGAGAAGACAAAGTAATATGGCTCTTTGAAAGCTAAACAGGTATGCATGGAAGAGCCACTAAACATTGTAACCAATATTTTCTACCTTGACCCAAAGAAAAAGAAAACTATCTACACGGGAAAGCTCCCAACAAGCAAAAGAAGAAAAGAAAATCTTTTTGGATTTTCTCAAACTAGACAAACACACGAAAAGAAAACGAGAAAAGGAAAATAATCTAGCATGGATGATACAGTGGCAAAGTGTGAACACCGGCTAAGAAAGTGAAAGCATAAGCAAGAATGTAAAGTCAGTGAGAACACGTACTCCCCCAAGCTTAGGCTTTTGGCCTAAGTTGGGCTACTCCCAAGGAGGGAAATAACCAGCTCCTGGGTACTCCGGAGTGGACTGTGGATGCCACTGCTGTGTGAGCTCCTCTGGCTCCCACTGATAAACTGGCATTTGGTACTCGACTGGCGGCTCGGGCATGCGCACCTTTGGTTGGGCCAAGCCCCAATATGCGTAGATGTCCGAGGGCATAATAGTGTACCTCCTGCATGAAGATTGAACAAAGAAGGAGCAGGCAAAGTAATAGTCTCACGAGTACCCTGACTAAATACCAGGTTATAAATTATCCTTCTACTTATATATCTATTAAGAAAGTCATGGCGAACCATGCTATCGTAATCTAGATATCTCTCGGGAAGAAGCATCTCTTCTTGCTCCTCCAGTCTAATGGGTATCTCAAAGTGTCTGGCAAGATGAGTAGCATAGATACCTCCATAGACAACACCTTTAGAACGGTTCAGGTTCAACCGTTGAGCTACTATAGCGCCCAAGCTATAAGTTTTATCGTTATAAAGGGCTTCGCGCAAGACCACAAGATCTGGGGAACTAAGTGACCCAGCTTTCCCATGACCAATCAAACATTTTCCCACAAATAGTGAGAAGTACCGAAGCACGGTAAAATGAATGCTAGCAGCTCTAGCGCAAGACACTCCTCTCTCCTCTCCTACAGCAATTGTACCGATAAAAGCTTCCAAGTCCCGTGGACGAGGTTCGCGAATATCCCCTACGTAAGGTAATTTGCAAACATTGCAAAAATCCTGGAGTGACATGCGCTGGGGGACATCATAAAGTTTAAACTCAACCATAGGAGGATTCTTCCTCGGATAGAAGTTAAAGCTTTGTACGAATTTATTGGTGAGGAGGAGGTATTGCGAACACTCATCTTCAACAAAGGCGGTAAGGCCTGCGTTCTCCACCAAGTGATAAAAGTCCTCATAAATTCCAGCAGTGCATAAGAACACGTCGCTTGGCCACTCGCACGCTCGAACTTCCGCGACTCGAGGGACCGGATACTTGGGCCTCTTCTCACTCCCATCATCCTTGGGGTCACGGCTTGACGAGCCTCTCAAGAACCTCCTCATCTTTTCCCTTTTCTTATCTGTGAAAATTTCTGAATGTTTTAGTGATTCTAAGGAAAAGTGAATAAGGCTCAACAAAACTCGTAGCAACTACTCCCACAAGTGCCTAGAGACCATATTACGCATCAAAACTAATTGGGACCAGCTAGAATCAGCATGCAAAGCTCAAGAACATGGTCACCAAGTCAACAAAAATACATGGAGTATAAGGCACTAGAGAAAAAACTAATTGGACCAATGGAGGAGTCACTTACCAAGGAGTAATTTCCCCAAAACAGTTCGAAGAATGGTGATTTGAGCAAAGAGATCGAAAATCCCAGCAAGAGGAGCAAGAACACGGGTTTGAGCTGCGAAACGATTTTTTCTGGAGGTAGGAGAAGCGGATGGGAGCAAGAATGAGTGGAGGGGGTGCCTGTGGGCCCCACAAGCCTGGGTGGCGCGGCCAGGGGGTGCCCGCGCCCCTAGGGCTTGTGGCCCACTAGTGTGGGGCCCAGACAGACTCTTTGTCCCAGTATTTTTCAAATATTCCAGAAAAAAATCATACTTAATTTTCACAGTGTTCGGAGAACTTTTATTTTCGGGGTATTTTTCTACCAGACGCTAAGACAGAAAACAGGGAAAACTAAACTAAATCTATCATTTTTCTTCTAAGCAACCGAAGGTGAAAGCTTGGAACAGAGGTTTGTGACTCCTTGATTCATCCACCTCATGGTCATCGAAAGAAATCCGTCAATGGGGTTGATCAAATCCCCTCGACAAAACTTCTCTCGAATCGCAAAAAGAGAACGGAGAATTTTCGAATCGTCACTAGATCACCTCAATTGGGATGTGTATCTCCCCAACAAGCAAATCATACTTCATCTTGACACGAGGAATAGGGCATTCAAAGCTCCCAATAAGAATTGATGAAGTTTTTTCGATAGCATTGATGCAATGTACTCGATATTGTTTCTTCGGAAAGTGCATCGTATGCTCATTACCGTTGACATGGAAAGTGACATTGCCTTTGTTGCAATCTATAACAGCCCCTGAGGTGTTTAAAAAGGGTCTTCCGAGGATGACAGCCATGGCATCGTCCTCGGAAATATCCAAGATAACAAAGTCTGTTAAGATAGTGGTGTTAGCAACCACAACAGGCACATCCTCGCAAATGCTGATAGGGAAAGCAGTTGATTTGTCCGCCATTTGCAGAGAGATTTCAATGGGTGTCCACTTATCCAGCTCAAGTCTACGATAAAGAGAGAGAGGCATAACACTAACACCGGCTCCAAGGTCGCATAACGCAGTTCTAACGTAGTTACCTTTAATGGAGCAAGGTATAGTGGGCACACCGGGATCACCTAGTTTCTTAGGAGTTCCACCCTTGAAAGTGTAATTAGCAAGCATGGCGGAGATCTCAAGATCAGGTATCCTCCTCTTATTAGTCACAATATCTTTCATGTAATTAGCATACGGAGACATCTTGAGCATATCTGTCAAACGCATCTGCAGAAAGAAAGGTCTGATCATTTCAACAAAGCGCTCAAAATCCTCATCATCCTTTTTCTTGGATAGTTTGGGAGGAAAGGGCATAGGTTTCTGAACCCATGGTTCCCTTTCTTTACCATGCTTCCTAGAAGTGAAGTCATTCTTATAGTATCTCTTAGTCTTAGGCTGTGGGTTATCAAGATCAGGTTCAATCTCCACATCCTTTTCATTGCTAGGTTGAGCATCTTCATGAACATCACTATTGATATCATCTTTAGGCTCATGTTCATCACCAGATTGTGTTTCAACATCAGAGATAGAGGCATCGTTTGGACTCTTAGGGGTAGCAGCAACAGGGTTGCTAGCGTGCAGGTTCCTATCATCTTTCTTCTTCTTTCTAGGATGACTAGGTGCATCAGTGCTAACTCCTTGAGAATCTTGATCAATTCTCTTTGGATGACCCTCAGGATACAAAGGTTCCTCGGTCATTCTACCGCCTCTAGTAACGACACTCACGGAATTGTCATTCAACTCGTTGAGCAAGTCATTCTGAGCTTTAAGTACTTGTTCTACCTGAGTAGTAACCATAGAGGCATGTTTACTCAGAAGTTTAAGCTCATTGACATTTCTGTCCACACAAGCACTTAAATGACTAAGCATACGAGCATTCTTTTCCAATTGTCTGCTAACATAATCATTGAAACTTTGTTGTTTGGCAACGAAGTTATCAAATTCATCGATGCATAAGCTAGCAGGTTTATCAAAAGGAATATCACTCTCATCAAACCTACGCAAAGAATTTACTTCTACTACCTGTATGAGGTTATCGAGACCATGGATCTCTTCGATAGGTGGTAGATTTTTGACATCTTCAGATTTAATGTCTTCCTCTCGCATAGATTTCTTGGCTTCTTGCATATCTTCGGGACTGAGTAATACAATACCTCTTTTCTTTGGAGTTGGCTTAGGAGGTGGTTCAGGAATAGTCCAAGCATTCTCATTGCACAAGATGTTATTCAGTAGAATCTCAGCTTGTTCTACGGTTCGTTCCCTAAAAACACTACCGGCACAACTATCTAGGTGGTATTTACAAGCATCGGTAAGTCCATTATAGAAGATATCAAGTATTTCATTCTTCTCAAGAGGGTGATCAGGCAAAGCATTCAGTAGCTGGATGAGCCTCCCCAAGCTTGTGGGAGACTCTCTTCTTCAGCTTGAGCAAAGTTGTATATTTCCTGCAAGGCAGCTTGCTTCTTATGGGCAGGGAAATATTTTTCAGAGAAGTAGTAGACCATATCCTGGGGACTACACACACAACCAGGAGCAAGAGAAGTGAACCAGGTCTTAGCATTATCCTTTAGCGAGAAAGGAAACAGCTTGAGCATATAGTAGTGGCGGATCTTTTCCTCACTAGTGAATAGGGTGGCTATATCGTGCAGTTTGGTAAGATGGGCTACAACCGTTTTAGACTCATAACCGTGAAAAGGATCAGATTCGACCAGAGTGATTAACTCAGGGTCGACAGAGAATTCATAATCCTTATTGGTCACAAAGATAGGCGAAGTGGCAAACTTCGGGTCATATTTCATCCTAGCGTTCAGAGATTTTTATTGCCACTTGCGCAAAAGTTTCTCGACATCATATCTATCCTTACACGCAAGAAAGTCCTCAGTTATCTCTCTCTCCATAACATAGCGCGTATCAGGCATATCAGGCAATTTAGGCATAGTAGCATGTTCTACTTCAATAGTATCAGCAGTTTCAGAAGTATCATCACATCTAGCAGCAACTCTAGCAATATGTGCACCAAGTGGCAAAGCAGTATCAGGCATGGCACGCATAGTATCAAGCACAGCATCATCAGGCATAATATCAAGCATAGCATCATCAGGCATAGTATCAAGCATAGCATCATCAGGCATAGTATCAAGCATAGCATCATCAGGCATAGTATCAAGCATAGCATCATGGACAACAGAAGTAGCACCATCAAGCACAGGCGACATATCAAGATTTCTAGCAGGAGGCGAAGTCGCAAACTTACTCAAAACTGAAGGTGAATCAAGTGCAGAGCTAGATAGAAGTTCCTTACCTCTCCTCGTAGTGGAAGGTAGGATTTTAGTTCTTGGATCTTTCGGATTCCTCATAGTGATCAGCAGACGTCAATCCCAAGTGACTCAGAGAATATAGTTGTGCTTCCCCGGCAACGGCACCAGAAAAAGCCTTGATGTCCCACAAGCATATGGGATCGCAGCAGTTTTTGAGGGTAGAGAATTCAACCCAAATTTATTGATTTGCTCACAAGGGAAGCTAAAGAATATGCTCAAGTACTAGCAGTTGAGTTGTCAATTCAACCACACCTGAAAGATTAGTGTATGCAAGCAAAGTATCGGTAGCAAGGTAGTATGATAGCAACGGTGCCAGGAAAAAGCCTTGGTTGACGGGACGTTAGTACCGCTTACCTAGCCTCGTCAACGGCGCCAACAAAGTCTTGCAACAAGTAACAGCAGGGTAGCAAGGAATAGTAATAGTAGCAGCAGCAAAGTAACAAGTAACAGCAGTAGCAACAGCAGCAGTAAAGTGGCCCAATCCCTTTGGTAGCAAGGGACAAGCCTAGGCAAAGTAATGTAGCGAGGACCAGTAGTAAAAGACTCGTAGGCAGTGGATCGGTGATGGATGAGTGTGACGGATGTGATTCATCATGTAACAGCTATAACACAAAGAGATATGTGGCTAGCTCCCGTTCATCAATCTAATGTAGGCATGTATTCCGTATGTAGTCATATGTGCTTAGGGAAAAGAACTTGCATGACATCTATTGTCCATCCCTCCCGTGGCAGCGGGGTCCTAATGGAAACTATGGGATATTAAGGTTCTCCTTTTAATAAAGAACCGGACCAACGCATTAACACGTGGTGAATACGTGAACTCCTCATACTATGGTCATCTCCGGGAGTGGTTCCGGCTATTGTCACTCCGGGGTTGCCAGGTCATAACACATAGTAGGTGACTACAACTTGCAAGATAGGATCTAAAACACACATATATTGGCGACAACATAATAGGTTCAGATCTGAAATCATGGCACTCGGGCCATAGTGACAAGCATTAAGCATAGCCAAGTAGTAGCAACAACAATCTAGATCATAGTGGATACTAGGGATCTATCCCCGTCAAGAACTTACTCGATGACATGATAGATCTCATCCAACTCATCACCGTCCAGCAAGCCTACGATGAGATTAATAACGAACGATGAAGAGCATCATGGAATTATCGATGGAGAAAGGTTGATGATGACAATGGCGACGATTTCCCCTCTCCGGAGCCTGAAACGGACTCCAGATCTGCCCTCCAGATGAAGAACAGGATGTGGCGGTGCCTCCTTATCGCAGAACACGATGAAACCTTCTCTCTGATTTTTTTTTCCAGGCGAAACGGAAGATATAGAGCTGAGATTGGGGGCGGTGGTGCCACGTGGCCCCACAAGCCCTCACGGCGTGGCCATAGGGGGTGGCCGCGGCCTGTGGGATTGTGGCCCACTGGCACGCCCCCTCTGGTGGATCTTTGCGCACGTATTTTTCTTTTATTCCAGAAAAAATCTCTGTAAATTTTCAGGACGTTCCGAGAACTTTCATTTCTGCACAAAAACAACACCATGGCAATTCTGCTGAAAACAGCGTCAGTCCGGGTTAGTTCCATTTAAATCATGCAAATTAGAGTCCAAAACAAGGGCAAAAGAGTTTGAAAAAGTAGATACGACGGAGATGTATCAGTGTCCCACAAGAAAAAGAGCCAGGAAGGTGCCCAAGGGGCCCACTATCCACTAGGCCACGCTAGGGGGGCTGGCGCGCCCTGGTGCCTAGTGGGAACTTGGGTTGCCTTCCCATGTGTTTATCAATTTCCTAATTTTTCTAATATTCCAAAACTGACAGAAAATGTTTTTGCGGATTTTTCTGAGTCCGTTTACTTGTCGTATCACATACCTCATCCTTTTAAGGGTTCTAGAGGGTTCTGGAAGGTCTCCTTAATGTGCTCCTCCCGTGTCATGGTTTGGATAATATTTGTTTCAACATTAATTGGTGTACCTGAAATATAATGCTTTATTCTTTGTCCATTGACCACCTTCGGGATAGTGGCTTCAGGATTGTTGATCTTAATGGCTCCAGACCGATAAAATTCTTTGATGATATATGGTCCTTCCAATTTGGAGAGAAGTTTTCCTGCAAAAATTCTAAGATGAGAATTATACAATAGAACATATTGACCAACTTTGAATTCTCACTTTTGCACTCTTTTGGCATGTCATCTTTTAACTTTTTCTTTGAACAATTTGGCACTTCCATAATCTTGGGTTCTCCATTCATCTAATGAACTAATGTCAATAATCTCTTCTCACTAGCAAGTTTGAAATCATAGTTGATTTCTTTAATTTCCCAATAAGCTTTATGTTCTAACTCAAGAGGTAAATGACATGTTTTTCCATAAACCATTTTATAAGGAGACACACCCATAGGATTTTTATAAGTTGTTTTATAGGCCCACAATGCATCATCTAATTTCTTAGACCAATTCATTCGGGACCTATTGATGGTATTTTGTAATATTAATTTTGTTTATCTATTGGTTAATTCTACTTGACCACTAGATTGAGGATGATAGGGAGATGCAATTCCAAGGTTAACATCATATCTATCAAGCAACTTATCAAAATCACCATGAATAAAATGTGAACCGTCATTTGTCATTAAGTATCTAGGGACTCCAAAACATGGGAAGGTAACTTCCTTAAGCATTTTAAAAGAGGTGTTATGATCAGCACTATTGGTTGGAATAGCTTCTACCCATTTAGTGACGTAATCAACATTAACTAAAATATGTGTATACCCATTAGTGGAAGGAAATGGTCCCATATAATCAAATAGTCAACCATCAAATGGTTAAATAACAAGTGAATAATTCATAGAAATTTCCTGACGTCTACTAATATTAGCAATTATTTGACATTTATCACAAGAGAAGAAAAACTTACGAGCATCTTTGAAAAGAGTAGGCCAATAAAATCCACACTGTAATACCTTGTGTGCAGTTCTATCTCTCGCATGGTGTCCTCCATAAGCCTCGGAGTGACACTTCCGAAGGATTTGTCCCTGTTCATGCTCAAGTACACAACGTCTAATAATATCATCTACTCCATGTTTATAAAGATGTGGGTCTTCCGAAAAGTAATGTCTCAAATCAAAGAATATTTTTTTCTTTTGTTGATAGGTGAAACTAGGTGGTATGTATTTAGCAACAATGTAATTACCATAATTAGCAAACCATAGTGTGTTCTGTGAAACATTAACCATAGCTCGCTGTTCATGACGGAAACTATCATTTATAATTAGTGGGTCATCAAGAACATTTTCTAACCTAGACAAGTTATCAGCTACAGGGTTCTCAACTCCTTTCCTATAAACGATATGCAAATCAAATTCTTGTAGCAAAAGAACCCACCTAATAAGCCTAGGTTTAGCATCCTTCTTTTACATAAGATACTTAATAGAAGCATGATCAGTGCGAACAATTACTTTAGCATCAACAATGTAAGATCTAAATTTATCACAAGCAAATACAACTCCTAAGAATTCTTTTTCAGTGGTAGTATAATTTCTCTTGCCACTATCTAGAGTTTTACTAGCATAATGGATAATATTTATTTTCTTATCAACTCTCTGTCCTAAAATAGCACCAACAACATAGTCACTAGCATCACGCATAATTTCAAAAGGCAAGTTCCAATCATGTGGTTGTACAATAGGTGCAGAAGTTAAGGCTTTCTTAAGTGTTTCAAAGGCTTCTACACGATCATCATCAAAAACGAAAGGAACATCTATTTGTAATAAATTAGTAAGAGGCCTAGAAATTTTAGAGAAGTATTTAATAAACCTCATATAGAAACCAGCATGACAAAGGAAACTACAGATACCTTTAATATCTTTAGGACATGGCATCTTCTCAACTGCATCAACTTTAGCCTTATCCACCTCAATACCTGGTTCAGAAATTTTATGACCCAACACAATACATTCATTTACCATAAAGTGGCACTTCTCCCAATTCAAGAGAAGATCAGTTTTCGCACATCTCTGCAAAACTTAATCAAGGTTGCTTACACAATCATCAAAAGAAGTTCCATAAATGGAGAAATCATCCATGAAAACTTCAACGGTCTTTTCAAAGAAATAAGAGAATATAGGAGTCATACATATTTGAAAGGTTGTGGGTGCATTACATAATCCAAAAGGCATATGTCTATAAGCGCAGGTTCCAAAAGCACAAGTAAAGGTGGTTTTCTCTTGATCAGGTTGTGACACACGTATTTGAGAGAAACTAGAATAACCATCTAGAAAACAAAAATGTGCGTGCTTCGATAATCATTCTAACATTTTCTCTATGACAGGTAAAGGATAATGATCTTTTCTAGTAGCTTTGTTTAATTTTATAAAATCAATTACCATTCTATAGCGAGTCACAATTCTTTGTGGAAAGAGTTCATTTTTATCATTAGGAACAACAGTAGTACCTCCTTTCTTAGGAACACAAATAACGGGACTTACCATCTACTATCAGTTATGGGATAAATTATACATGCTTTGAGAAGCTTTAATATTTCATTTCTTACCACTTATTTCGTTTTGGGTTTCAGTGTTCGTTGGTGATCAACAACTGGTTTAGCATCTGGTTCCATATTAATCTTGTGTTGGTAGAAAGTGGGACTAATGACCTTAAGATCATCAAGAGTATACCCAATAGCAGCTCGGGGCTTCCTTAAAGTTTTTAACAACCTTTCTTCTTCATGCTTTGTAAGGTTAGCATTGATAATTAATAACAAGATATATCTTATTTTCATTAAGATAAACATATTTCAAAGTGTCAAGTAATTGCCTTAATTCAAACACAAGATCACCCTTGGATATGCTTTTGATAATTAATAAGAGGATATATCTTATTTTCATCAAGATAAGCATATTTCGGAGTTTCCACATGCAAGTTGTGTTTAAGGATATGCTTTTGCTCAAAGAACATATTATCTAGTTCATTTCTTTCACGCATATGCATATCATTTTCATGGTCTAGCAAATATTGTTCAAATGGATCAGTAGGAGGAATGGCAATAGAAGCAAGATCAATTACTTCATCTTTACTAGGCAATTCTTTATCATGGGGTTGCTTACTAAACTTCGAGAAATGAAACTCATGAGACATACCACCAAAATTAACACTGACGGTTTCCTTTTTGCAATCTATTTGAGCATTGACAGTGTTCAAGAAGGGTCTACCAAATATTATGGGACAAAAATCATCTTGTGGTGAGCCAAGTACTAGAAAATCAGTAGGGTATTTTACTTTTCCACACAAGACTTCAACATCTCTAACAATCCAAGTGGTGTGATGTTGTCCCTATAAGCAAGTTTAATAGTAACATCTATGTCTTCTATTTCAGCGGGTGCTATCTCATGCATAATTTATTTATATAAGGTAAAAGGAATAGCACTAAAACTAGCACCTTATCTATCATTGTTACTTACAACACTTGCAGAGAATTCCTTGCTGAAAACTACTTATCATATCCTTCTTCTCCTCGTTGGGTTCAACACTCTTACTTACTGAAAGGACTACGATTGATCCCCTATACTTGTGGGTCATCAATACCTATATACACATGATCATTATCGTGAATATCTCATAACTATCCGCTTTTCTATCAATTGTCCAACAGTAATTTGTTTACCCACCTATGCTATTTTTCATGAGAGATGCCATTAGGGAAAAGTATGGCCCCGGGGTCTATTCACAACATATTGATAAAACCTTCATTACATTGCTTCCAGTTACTTGTTTTAACTTTATCTTGCTATCTATAATTATCTACACACCTCACTCACTTGAAAATAATAAGACAAGAGGATTGACAACCCTCTTGCCCGCGTTGGGTGCAAGTTGTTTGTTATTTTGTGTGTAGCTGTTGAAGACGGTTGTGGTTTACATTCCTATTGGTTCAATAAACCTTGATTTCATAACTGAGGGAAATACTTACCCACATTGTGCAGCGATAACCCATTCCTCTTCATGGAAAACCCAACGCAGATCACAAGTACCAGCGTGCGGTGCTTAACTCCTCCCAAACTCCTCCCTAGGGGCATGAGGTAGTGATTTGTTTCGAGAGAGCCAATAAAGATTTTCAATAATTATCAGAGTTCTTTATGAATATTATGAATCCATGGATATACGCACTCTCACCTTTCCGCAATTTTCTAGCCTCCTTGGTACTGTGCATTTCTTTTCCACACCTCGAGAGTCGGTGCAAACTTCGTCGGTGCATCCAAACCTCGTGATATGATACACTCTATCACACATAAGACTCCTTATATGTTCCTCAAAACAGCCACCATACCTATCTATTATGGCATTTCCATAGCCATCCCAAGATATATTGCCATGCAACTTCCACCGTTCCATTGTATGACTTGTGGGTTCATCATCATATTCCTTTGCATGATCATATAGCTGACATAGTATTTGTTGCAAAGGCATTGTTCATCATTGTTTACATGTTATGCTAGATCATTGCACATCCTGGTACACTGCCAGTGGCATTCATGTATAGTCATTTTGTATAAGCTCTATTGAGTTGTAAGTAAATAAAAGTGTGATGGTCATCATTATTAGAGCATTCTCCAAGTGAGGAAAGGATGACGGAGACTATGATTCCCACACAAGTCGGGATGAGACTCCAGACGAAAAAAGTGAAAGAAAATGGGGGAGGCGAAAAAAGCCCACCATTAAAAATAAAAATAAAAATAAAATGAGAGACATAGTTAGAAATGGCAATGTTAGTTTTTCCACACTTGTGATTCAAAGTAGCACCATATGTTCTTCATATAGAGAGTCTCCTGAGTTGTCATTTTCATATACTAGTGAGAATTTTTCATTATAGAAGTTGGCTTGTATATTCCAATGATGGGCTTCCTCAAATGCCCGAGGTATTTATGAGCAAGCAAGTTGGATGCACAGTGACTTAGTTTCATTTGATATTTCATACACTTATAGCTCTAGTACATTCGTTGCCTCACAATCCCTACTCCTCGCATTGATATTGATTGATGGGGATCTCCATAGCCCGTTGGTCCGCCTAGTTGATGCGATACTTTCTTCCCTTTTGACTCCTTTGGTCTTTACCATCATACCCTATTCCACCTATATGCTATATCCGGCTCATGTATTGGGTGAAGTAGAAAATGCTAAAGTGCGTTAGAGGTACGATCCAATTGTGTGGTTTGTCTCTGGGATGCTTATGACTTATACTTATGCGGTGAAGTCGGAGTCATGCCATGCTAATATGACAAAATGAGTAGGGATAACATTATTTAAGGATTGTATATTTTGAAAAAGTAATGATTACGCTTCTTATGTTAATGGATATTATTTTGTTGATATCAACTATGTCATTGTTTCTCAATACTTATACCTCAAAGAGATTACATGTTGGGTAGCATGCCACATCAAAAATTCTCTTTTTATCATTTACCTAATTGAGGACGAGCAGGAATTAAGCTTGGGGATGTTGATACGTCTCTAACATATCTATAATTTTTCATTGTTTCATGATATTATATTCTCAATATTGGATACTTCATATGCAATAATATGTTGTTTTATATCTTTTTGGGGACTAACCTATTAACACACTACCCATTGCATGTTCCTGTTTTTTGCGTTTTTTTTTGACTTTTTCAAAAAACCAATACCAAACAAAGTCCAAACACGATGAAACTTTTTGGTGATTTTTTCTGGACCAAAAAAGACCCTGGAAGCTTCGGGAGGAGGCGAGAAGGCGCACGAGGGAGTGACGAGCCTCGAAGGCGCGCCCCCTAAGCTCACGGGACCCTCGCAAGTCCCCTGGTCTAATTGCACTTCTATAAATCCCAAAATATTCCAAAACCGACAAAGAGCCACCAGAAACACTTTTTCCGCCGTCGTAAGTCTCTGTTCCGCCGTGATCCCATCTGGAGACCTTTTTAGGTACCTTGTCAGAGAGGGAATTGATCACGGAGCCCGTCTACATCAACCTTGTTGTCTCCATGATGATGTGTGAGTGGTCCACCATAGAACTACAGGTCCATAGCTAGTACTTAGATGGCATCTTATCTCTCTTTGATCTTCAATACCATGTTTGTCACGATTCCTGCGGTGATCTATCATGTAATCTTTTTTTGCGGTGTGTTTGTTGTGATTCGATGAATTTATGTTTATGATAAGATTATTCTTTGAAATTAATTGAGTATTTTCTAAACTTTATTATGCATGATTGTTATGGCTTCGTATTTCTCTCCGGTCTATCTGTTTGGTTTGGCCAACTTGATTGATTTATCTTCAGTGAGAGTGGTGCATTGTAATGGGTTCAATCTTGCGGTACTCTACATCCCACTGACAAAAGGGGACAATACATGTATTTGTATTGTTGCCATTAAGGATAAAACGAGAGGTTCTATTCATATTGCTTGAGTTTACTTTGTTTACAACATGCCATCTTGCTCCAAGCATTACTCTGCTTGTCATGAACTTAATACCCAAAGAGGCAAGCATAGAAGCACTCTTGAAATGGGGTAATAGTAGTAGATGGAGGATCATTTCCATCTACTTGTTTATGGAGGTGATGCCGTGAATAAGATGTCATAACTATGCGCCATTCTGTCAAATTGCCCAATAGTAATTTGTTTACTCACTATATGCTATATTCGAGAGAGGAGTCTCTAGTGAAAATTATGGCCCTCGGTTCTACTTAATCATATTTGCTAAAACCCTAAAAATACATTGCTGGAATTTGTTGCTCCCTCCATTCCCTTATACAAGGCCACAAACTCATATTAGAGGTACCAATATAAAATATAATGATTGCTTTGCAAGCCAACTTTTCTTTTTGTTAACCGTGATCATTAATACGCCACATGCATGCAAGGAAAGAATGAGAAGAAAGTAGCTAAGTGTCATTATGACTATATGCATGAAGCATTAAACAAGTAATACGAGGAAATATCACTATTTTTGCCTCCATTAGTGTTTGTGGACTTATATAAATGCAACATGTATTTTTAATAGTGGCCTTGTATAAGGGAATGGAGGAAGTATTTGTTTTTACTTTTTATTTATCTATATATCTATCTCTATGAGAATTCATCCTTCCAAGTAACGAGCTCAAGGGGCTTGACAACCCTCTTGTCCGCGTTGGGTGCAAGTGTTTGCTTTTGTGTGCGTAGGTGCTCATGACGAGAGTTTGCTTGATTTTCCAATTGGTTTGATAACCTTGGTTCTCACTAAGGGAAATACTTATTGCTACTATATTGCTTAACCCTTCCTATTTGGGGAAAAACCAACGCACCTCACAAGTAGCAACATCGCCCCTGCTGCACAACCGTGATTTTCCCACATTGACGGGTCCCTCATTGTCGCCATGCCGCAAATGGTGCTTGATAAAGGAGGAGATCTCGCCTGCGAACACGAAGGCATGTGGCTGCATCCTGCACTACCTTAGAGGAGGCTATTGCGGCGGTGCCTCAGACTCGAGGGCCATTGTATCCGAGGAGGAGCACGCGGTGAGGCACCAGACATGGTTCGTCCAGCGCAATATCGCTTGCCGCTCCGCATTCGCATAGTTTGACGCGGCACCGGAATGGTACCACAATGACCCATACCTAATCGCCGTGTGGGTCGTCGATCACCCCATCACCACCGTGGAGATGACATCTCGGCGCCGCTACCTTGACAACAAGCTCGATCACCAAGATTTGGGAGGAGTGGTCGCTCAACGACTCGTGCGCCAACCGATAAAAGTTGTCATCACAGCTCCATCGGCGGCATGTGGTCCGGTCACGACGGCCCTCTGCACCACGTAGGAGGAGGCGAAGTGACTGCTCCGCAAGTGCCACTCACTAGTCGGACAAGGGTGTCATGGCCCTCTAGCGCCCTTTTTCATTGGAGGATAGCGATGGCGGCGACGACGACAACGGCGATACGAACAGAGATGACGGTGCGGTGGGACATGGCGGCAACACATCTGAGGTGGTCGTCCCGTATAGGTTCAAGATTTTTTTATATAGATTTAGTTAAACGGACGAAATACCATTCATTTTATGTAACTTATATCCCAACTTTAATGAAATCCATAGTGTTTGTATGAATTTCTCCTGGTTTGTTAAACCGTGTTTGAAATGTATACGGGTAGCATTGGATACCGGCTCCCACATCCTTGTCCGTGAACTGCTTTTCACCTGTCCGCGGACAGATGCAGAAGCAAATTTTATGGATGAACGTTGGAGATGACCTAATGTTGGCTAAGTGACATGTTCCCAAACCACATGATATCTATTTGAAGACTTCAAATTTTGGATGTCTAGGAAATGAGGATCATTTTCAAGCTAAACAGTTCTACGTAGTTGACTTCTTTACTCCCATGAACACAAAACTCAATGACCTCCTCTATTTCATGGCCCTTGGAGATGCTTCCTTCTGGCCTAGCATGGTTACGTAAATACTTGTTTAAGACTCCGATGAACCTCTCATAGGGGAACATATTGTGTAGAAATAGATGACCCACAATGACAATCTCGTCGACTAGGTGAACTAGGACGTGTGTCATAATATTGAATAAGGATGGTGGGAACACCAACTCAAAACGCACAAGACATTGGACTCAATCATTCTGTAACCCTAGTAGGATTTTTGGATCGATTACCTTATGGGAAATTGCATTGAGGAATGCACATAGCTTCACAATGGCTAATCGAACATTTTCTAGTAGAAGTCGCCTCAATGCAACCGGAAATAGTTGCGTCATAATCACGTGGCATTCATCAGACTTTAGGTTCTGGAATTATTTTTCTGTCATATTTATTATTCCCTTTATATTCCATGAGAAGCCACACGGGGCCTTGATACTGAGCAGGAATTCAAAAAATATTTCCTTCTCTGCCTTGGTAAGAGTGTAGCTGGCAGGACCTTGATAATGCTTTGGATGCACGCCATCTTTTTCATTCTTACATTGATGGCACTCCCGTGCCTTCGATGTATCTTTTGTCTTCCCATACATGCCCAAGAAGCGTAGTAGGTACGCGCAAACATTTTGTGTCACGTGCATCACATCGATTGCAGAGCGGACCTCTAGGTCTTTCCAATATGATAGGTCCAAAATATAGATTTCTTCTTCCACATGGGTGTGTGTCCGTCAGCGTCATTCGAAACAGATTGTCCGCCAGGACCATTTCCAAAGATTGCTTTTAAAACCTTGACCATATCAAATATAGCATCACCTGTATGGAGGACAGGCTTCTTCCGGTGATCTGCCTCGCCTTTGAAAGGCTTACCTTTCTTTCTTAAGGGATGCCTGCTCGGAAGAAATCGGCGATGTCCCAGGTACACATTCTTCTTACATTTGGCCAAATATATACTTTCGGTCTCATCTAAACAGTGTGTGCATGCATTGTATCTCTTGTTTGTGTGTCCTGAAAGGTTACTAAGAGCAGGCCAATCATTGATGGTTACAAACAGCAACGCTCGTAGGTCAAATTCCTCCTGTTTGTACTCATCCCACACACGTACACCTTTGATATCGCATAGTTGTACAAGTTCTTCAACTAATGGCCTTAGGTACACATCAATGTCGCTGCCGGGATGAGTAGTAGCATCATAATGAACTTCCGCTTCATGCACAACCAAGGAGGAAGGTTATAGATACATAGAGTCACATGCCAGGTGATATGATTGCTGCTCTCCTCCCTAAAATGATTAATGCCATCTGCACTTAAACCAAACCATAAGTTCGTTGCATCATCTGCAAACTCCAGACACTTTCTATTGATTTTTCTCCACTGCGCCCATCATCGGGTACTCACAACATCCCGTCTTTCTTACATTCTTTGTGCCATCGCAATAATTTTGCATGCTCTTTGTTTCTGCACAAATGTTTCAACCGTGGTATTATAGGAGCGTACCACATCACCTTGGCACGAACCCTCTTCCTTGGGCGCTGGCTCTCAACATCATGAGGGTCATCTCATCTGATCTTGTACTGCAATGCACCGCATACCGGGAATGCATTCAAATTCTCGTACTCCTCACCGCGATAGAGGATGTAGTCATTAGGGCATGCACGTATATTCTGCACCTCTAATCCTAGAGGGCAGAGAACCTTCTTTGCTTCGTATGCACTGTCACCCAATTTGTTATCCTTTGGAAGCTTCTTCTTCATTATTTGCATCTGAAATCCCTTATCCGATACACCATTCTCTGCCTTCCATTACAGCAATTCCAGTGTGGTACCGAGCTTTGTGTTGCCATCTTCATAATTTGGGTATAACCTTTTTTGTGATCCTCTAACATGCGATCGGACTTCAACCTCTCCCTTTCACTTTTGCATTCTCTCTGTGCATGAACAATGACCCGGCAAAGATCATCATCAGCGGGCACACCTGGTGCCTCTTGATCTTCAACTTCCCCCGTTGTAGTATCATTGTATTCAGGGGATATAGGATAGTTGTCATCATCCTCTTCTTCTTCATTGTCTTCCATCATAACCCCTCTTTCTCCGTGCTTGGTCTAACAATTATAGTGGGGCATGAAACCGGACTTAAGCAGGTGGAAGTGAAGGGTTTTCGAGGAAGAGTAATCCTTCGTATTCTCAAAGACAACACATGGACAATACATAAAACCATTATGTTTGTTTGCCCTGGCCACATCAATAAAATTATGCAGGCCCATAATGTACTCAGAAGTATGTCGGTCACCATACATCCATTGTCGGTTTATCTGCATTGTGTAATTAAGTATATAAAAAACCATTACAAAACATCATGAATAGAGAAATGATCAAATTAATACAAGTTCATCATCACATTATAACCAAAGTACAGTAGTGATCAAATGTTAGTAGTGCAAAAATAAATACATAAAGTTCATACATCCGTTGATCAAACTAACATACATTGAAACTAACATACAACTATGTAAAACATTTAAATGCAACAACAAATGCGATCAGAATCGCAACTAAGGTAATAATTGATTCAACAACATAATGATACCAAGCCTCTTCATTAATGGCATATTTTTAAATCTTTCTAATCTTCAAACGCATTGCATCCATATTGATCTTGTGATCATCGACAACATCGGCAACATACAACTCCAATTCTATCTTCTCTTCTTCAATTCTTTTCAATTTTTCTTTTAAAAAATGTTTTTTCAACTAAATTTAAGCTCTCGACAAGAGGGTCGGTTGCAATTTTTGGTTCACATACCTCCTAGATAAAAATATCTATGTCAAGTTGGTCGACATAATTATCATAAACACGAAATGAAACAAATAGTTATAAAAGATAATATATCACACCCGAATCATAGACCGGACGAGAGCCGGCGGGGGCGGATATCAAAACCATGTAACTATATAATAACAAATAATAATATACAAGTAAGAAAAATAGACAAGTAACAAAAAATATTACAAGTAAGTTTTATAAAAGATAAGAACAAGAGGCTCACCACGGTAGTGCCGGCGACGAGATCGACAGCGGTGAGGATGGGGACGGGGACGGAATGGCACCCTAAGTTAAACCACACCTACACTTATGCCAAAAAAGAGGAGAAATCTTGAGTGTGGCTCGTGAACTCAAGTGGCATCATGCTCTGAGGCATTTCATCGAACACCTCTTGTGCATAGGAAAGGAAAACCAATTAGCACACACTTCCCACCTTCTCTGAGAAAAAAACACAGAGGACGGGTAGGGGCAAGGATATATATAGGGAAATTTTTAGTCCCGGTTAGTATCTAAAACCAGGATTGAAGACGGACATTTAGTCCCGGTTGGAGACACCAACCAGAACGAAAGGGTGTCACTCCTGCCGAACCCCTTTGGTCTCGGTTGGTGACACCAACCGAGACTAAAGGTCCAACACCAACCGGGACTACAGATGGTAATGCCGCGAGTCCGCTCCCAGTCGTAAGGTGACCGGGACTAATGCTCGATTGGGGATAGGACGAAAGCCTTGTTTTATACTAGTGCTTCGTTCCTAACATAAGTCTTTTTGCGGATTTCATTACGAACTACATATAAATGTATATAAACATACTTTACAGTATAGATTCACACATTTTGATACAGTTCATAGTATAATCTTTAAAAAGGCTTATATTTAGAAACAGAGGGATTATATGCTAAAACTAGTGTTTTTTTTGGGAAACATTACCTTCCGGACAGTTGATCATGCTCTCACATCCGCCGCCTCCTTTGCTTGCCACGTGCTCATGTGGGTGGTGAGTTAATCGGAAGGAGTGTACGGACGCCACCTTGTGAGCATGCTACGCGCCATTGATTGTTGGCGATACTCGCGATAATCGAAGAGTATGCCCTTTTTTTGCAACAAGGATTCCGTTGCAATAGCGACGGACACAGCTGCTAGCCGCATATGCTTGGTTTTTGCAAAATATTTTTGCAACAAGGATCATGTTGTAAAAAGTTTTTTACAACATTAACTCTGTTGTGAGGTTTCTACAACATGATCATTGTTGTAAAAATGTTTCTGCAACACTGGCTCTCTTGCAACAGGGAACGACATGTTAGGCCGCTCGATGGGATTCGTCGGCCGACGTGTATCCTCCACTGCTCTTTATTTTTTCTTCTTTCTCAACCCAGCCATGACATTCTATAGGTGTTTCCGCAACACGCTCTTTGTTACAAAAGAATATTCTATAACAAACTCTATTGTAAAAAAATCTACAGGTGTTTCCACAACACAATCTTTGTTGCAGAAAATATTTTATTATAAACTCTATTGCAAAAATAATTATATATGTGTTTCGCAACACGATCACTATATATCACTGAAAGCATATCGTCGAAAATTCTAAAATAAATCGAAGAAAAGCACCACGACTTAATTCTGATGGACTGGAGGTAGAGTGTCCCTCTAACTATCCAACCACAGGTTAGTTAATTGCGTTGTGGGCTGCCGTTCCACCGTCCTCTATGAAAAGGGCTCGTGCATATGTACCGAAATGTCTGTGTATTAAGCGAAGTATTTTTTTTTTGCATGGATATATTATGCGAAGTACTCTTTTTTTTTGCATGGTTATTATGCCAAGTACCCTTGAACTCGGAAACGCGTTCAAAGGCTCGTCTCCAAGACGGAGTCGAACTGCCTACTAGTTATATATAGTGATGCGTATGTAGTACGTATGATATGTACTAACTCTCATACGCATCGATCAGCAGAACGAGACGAACAGCAAGCCGACCGATTCCAAGCAGCGACGTTCCCTGTTTGGTCCTCGATCTCGATCGCCTGGCAACGGCGGGCGGCATGGCGCTACTGAAGCGCAGCTTCAACGCAGCGCTGCTCGACGAGGGCGACGACGACTCGTCGTACCCGTCCAAGATGCCGGGCAGCCTCGCGCGCACCACCGCGCCGGTGGCCAAGATGATGCGGCTGTGGAACTACAAGCAAGGCTCGGGCCTCGGCGCGCACGGCCAAGGCATCGTCGTCCCTGTGAAGGCCATCAATCATGGCTCAACGGCCGGCCTCGGCCACTGCGAGAAGCCGTACAAGAACGGCCTGCCGGGCGCGCCGGCGCCGTCATGGCCAGCCCAAGACGAGTGGCACGAGTCGGCGGCCGTCTCACGAGCCCTGCGCCTCGAACCGGACTGCTGCGAGAAGGCCCTCGCGCTGCTCCGTGACGTGCAGCTTCAAGGCGACGACAGCGTGGAGACAGCGGAGGCGCTGGCGGCGATCGTCGAGTCCGAGAAGGCGCTCCAGGGGAAGCGCACGCCGGGCGCGTGGAGGGCCGCGCTGCCTCCTCCGGCCGTGCGGCACATCGTGGAGCAGGTGCTCACGCCCAGGATGGCCATGAAAGCGCGAGAATGGGAGCCATTGTGGAACCCGGGCTGCGACGATTGGCTGCGCCCGTGGATCCCCTTGGTCGGACGACTACCGGAGAGCCTCTACGGCACCGTGGAGGGCAAGATCAGCGGCGGCAGCCTCGACATCATCTCCCCATGGAAAGGCTACTTGGACCCGGCGCATTGGGAGGCCTTCTCCCGGCGTCACATACTGCCCAGGCTCACAGGATGGCTGCAACAGCTGAGGATCACGCCGCCGAAGCAGATCGACGTCAGGTTCCGCGAGGTGATGTCGTGGACGCCTGTCGTGCGCACCGAAGACATGGTGTCAATCCTAGAACAAGAGTTTTTCGGCAAATGGGAGAGCGCGCTGCGACACTGGCTGCTGTCCGCGAGGCCATCTTCGGGGGAGGCCGCAGCGTGGTGCGCCGGCTGGAAGAACCTCTTCGCCCCGGAGCTGCTCGACGACGAACGCGTGCTCGCATGGCTGGAGTCTGGCGTTGCCATGGTGGATCGAGAAGCGGAAGACCTCAGCCGTCTTGTTTGTCATACGTAGTGATAGTTGATGCTGCTTGAGAGGTTGTACTAGTAGTCACTTATGATTAGCAATGTAATGGTTCTATTCGCTTATGATTAATAACAGTATAACGAGAGAAACCCACATGGTTTTGATCGGATAACGAAAGTATACAAAAATGTATGCACTTTCAGGCCCTTCCCCTATGCCATATTCCACACTCAAAATCAATACACTATTGCCGCGCGCGCAGATGCTTGAATGAAAATTTCAAAATACCAAAGAAGTCCAAATTCAGATTTTGCAAGTTTTCGTGAATTTTCGCTGTTCTACAATGTAGATTTTGTGACAGTGTAAAACAAGCCATAACATTTCTTCATCTTTCGACACTGTTTTGCAAAGATCTCTGCCTGGACGTAGAAGAAGTTGGGTTTATGACCAGGTTTATATGGCGAGGCAATGACATCCTAGGAAACGGAGATGGATAAAAGACTAGCAACCCAATGCCAGTTGTTGAGGAGATCCATATGTATTACTCCTTCCGTCCCAAAATTCTTGTCTTAAGTTTATCTAAAAATGGATCTATCAAAATACTAAAACGTGACTACTTTTAATTGGCTGAAAGCCCGAAACACCTCCTAAAGATAGCAAGTCTTGTTTCTCTGAAGTGCATGTTGCCTTTGTCAATTGATCAAACCAAGCGTTTTGTATAACAGTACATTTTTTTCCGAGATATCCAAACTCTGCAGAGGAACATATGATAAACTCGTTTGACGTATTCATTGTCAAATATTTGCTCAACCAGAATTTGCTACTTCTAATTGATGTGGAGTGTATGAAAAATGCTTAATCAGGCTTTGCATCATTGGGAATGCGGTTCAACAATTGTAATGTTATGTACTATGGTATTGTATTATGGTAATGTAATAATACAATAAACAATTGTAATGTTGCCTTTCGGCGGGTGTGGAAACATGGTTGCATACTTGACCAAAGTATCCTTAAATATTCTTGTGTCATGTGGCGACCCTGGCCATCCCGCAACTACAGAGGTGAATCTCATATCAAAGTCGCATACTGCCATGATATTCTGTGTTGGGTACTCATGCCGACCAACATGGTTCACTATCTCTTCAGCGGGAACAACCACAGGGATATGAGACCCATCAATTGCACCAATGCAATCATCAAAGTGAGGTGAAAATCTAGAATCTCGAAGCCTTTCATGCACGTCTCTGAAGTCCGGATCTTTTGGCTTAATAGTATCTACAGCCATCTTGTTCAAGCACTCTAGCACATGGTTGAATTTCCTGTGTATTACCTCGGTTGACCGCTTGAATCGATTCTCCACTTGGCTAACGGATTGAGGACCACCAACTATCCACAAGAACATACCCAAGCACTCCTCTGAGCTCATGTTCCTTGTTGACGTCAAACCATAATTTTGCACAAGAGTCTCATGCAATCTATCAAAACAAGGTCTGTACATCCTAAACATGGCATAGCAATCTTTGTTTGTACTCAAATTTTCAGTTACCCATTGTTGACCGGTCATGATAGGAATTCTCCTATTCCTTTTGGTTAAGAACTTCTCACCGTACGTGACGGCAACATGTGCAGCTCGCATGTAATACTCCCTCCGTTTCCTTTTTGCCGCAGCTGTTACCATTTCAGAATTAACTCCATCCTCATCACTCTCACTCTGACTTGTGCTCATCTAAAACACAATATTAATAAACAAATATGTAAACATAAGAGCAAATAAAATATCATCATACATAGCCACAAATTAAACATAAGAGCAAATATAATGTCATCATACATAGCCATAACTTAAACGTAACAAAATGTCATCATACGTAGCAACAAATTAAACATAAGAGCAAATAAAATGTCATGATACATAGCATAGATCACTAATTCTTCCTACGGTCCTCATACATCCTCCTCAGCCAATTCATCTTGCCGTCATTTGTCTTGAATGTACGAAAAAAGGCACGGTTCTCCAACTTGGCAAACAACTTTGTTGCTATGTAATGCTCATCACTTCCTTCTTTTGCTCCACACATCACTACTTCTTCCATTATCTTTTCAATTTCAGTGACAATGGTCACTTTGCTAGAAGCAACTGACGCATCTTCATTAATCATATGATCAACCATACGCTTCAATTCACGTTGCACAGGATTTTTCTTTTTTGGGTTCTCAAGCTGTCCAGCGCCTCTCTTTCCACGATTACTTGGAGTAACGTGTACTTCATCATCATCATCATCATCATCAAGATTATGAAGCTCTGCACCCTCCGGCAACACCGTACCAGATATTGTACCAGGCATGAATGAGCTCTCTCCAGTAACAAGGACATTCTCAAACATCCTGCTCATCTCATCCAAATGTTCAGGTCCACGTTTACGAAATGCCAGAAACTCCTTGTTTTCCTCAAAACATAATAGTAGGTATAGTGTTTTGTTGTAGTCACACATTCTCAAAATTACTGTACTAGAGTAAAACTTACTTCTCCCATTTTCTTCCACCAATCATCATCAGCTACCACAGTATTTGCTTCATCATTCCAACCTAAACCTGTTGTCTTGTTCTTGAAGGTCATCCAATTGGTGTACTCCTTCTTCATACTATCCAATTTATTTTTGAATTGTTGTTTGTTATAATCTCTTCTTGTTTCTCTAAAAAAAACCTCAGCAAGGTTTTTGTAACCAACGGGACTCAGAAACTTGAGAGGCCTATTCCCCTTTTCTTTCTCAATCACACAAAGTTTGCAAAAAATTGCAGTGGCTTCCGCATCCCAAATTGCTTTCTCTTTTGCCATCTATAGGTGTATACGATTAAATTAAATTTACACAAACGAGAACTAGCAGTGAACAATATAGCAGTAGTATTCACAGTTTCTAACATCACTCATATTACTTGACGGTATAGCAGTATAACAGTATGCAGTTCATAAGTAACAGCAAATAAAGAAACGAGGCAATACCTTCACAGGGAACGACGCCGGGAGGAACGGGCGGCGAGCGGACGAGGGGCAGGTCGGCGGCCGGGAGGAACGGGCGGCCGGCGAGCGGGCGAGGAGCGGGTCGGCGGCCAGGAGGAGAGGGCGGCGAGCGGGCGCGGGCGGCGGCTGGGTCGTGCGGATCGACGCCGGGCGGGCGGCGAGCGGGCGCGGGCGGGCGGCGAGCGGGCGAGGAACGGGCGGCCGGCGAGCGGGCGAGGAGCGGGTCGGCGGCCAGGAGGAGAGGGCGGCGAGCGGGCGCGGGCGGCGGCTGGGTCGTGCGGATCGACGCCGGGCGGGCGGCGAGCGGGCGCGGGCGGGCGAGGAACGGGCGGCCGGAGGAGCAGGAGGGAGGAGCGGTTCGGCGGCCGGGATAAGCTGGCTGCGTGCCGGCGAGGGGCGGCGGCCGGCCCTGCGGGAAGAGGACGATGGGAAATCGAGAGGGTGGGGTTACACGCGGGGCGATGTGAAGAAAACGTTTCGGCCCAAAAAAAAGCTCGGGAATCACCTATTTGCTCAATTCTCAGATTGTGATACTCCGTGTGTATTTTTTAGAATCAATTCTGGACAATCTGGATATTATGAAGGGCTGTTTGTTTCAGATTCTGATTTCACAGTAGCTAGAATCCAAGAATCAAGAATTTAAGCCCAAACAAAGGGGTACTAAATGATGTGGAGTGTATGCAAAATGCTTAATCAGGCTTTGCATCATTGGGAATGCGGTTCAACAAGGCAAACAACTTTGTATGGAAATTACTTTTAGGATGTCAAGTTTTGGGGATAGTTTATAATTTTACTCGGAGTAAACCAGACTATTCTGATGTAAATACTACACAAGAGTCTTACTCCAGCCTTAAGAGTCAGAATAGATACAATACACGCTGGAACACATATATTGTTTTAGCATCTAGCATAACTGGTTCCCATAATGAAACTTCATTGCATCCAAAGTATCTAGAGAATCTGGCAGACTGCCACCACTGAATAACTAAGAGTTACATCCGAAATACATAATCGACCAAGTGACCTTCAGAAGCATCTTGTAGTCCCCGCAGGTGATATTCTCATCATCGTAACCATTGCGCCTTGGAGTAAACTGAACAGTGCAGGCAGATAAAGCATCATCACCGACAGCAGCCGCAACAGTCAACACCAGCATCTCATCCACAGAGACTCCTACTATGCGCCGCGCCATTTGTAGGACTCCATTGTCACCTGCAGTTAGGGCACCACTCACTTTGCTATCATGTAGCACAATGTCACACGGAATGCTGGTAGTGGAAGCAACAATCTTCCCACGGAATTCATCAGGTCCATCAAGGATCTTGATCTCAACAGTGCCCTCCACCGACCTCCTTACGAATGTATAGTTTAAATCCAATGTGCTGTGCATACTGACAAGTGTTTCCGTATCAACCACATATCTGGGACTATATTCCAGCCTGCGGATAGCATCCACCTCCATCAGGCCTTTACTGAGTCTATCATCACCAACAGTCCTCCCATGCACATCCTTCACCTTCAGATTGGTTTCGAAGAATATATCATCGTATACCATGAATCCTCTCTTGGGGCCAGTCAAAATCAATGAATCATCCTGCAAGACCAATTTAAATAGATAAATTCCAGATGCTTGTTTCTGGGATTGATTGAATTACCCTTTTTTTTTCGAGAAAACGCAGAGAGTGCGTTTCTTTGTATTGAAAAGGTAGAAAGTCAGTCTCAGAGGAGACGGTTACAACAGATTGAATACCCTTGCTTTGGGGTTCATTTTTAGCTATGTTTTGATTCACGAAAAATTATGCTACATCTGTGCTGATGTATTTGTTGTACTCCCTTTCTTATTGTGCAGATTTCTGAACTGTGATAAACCCCTGGCTCCTAACACTATTCGCTATAAGGCAACTAACTGAAGTATCATCAAAATCAACATCATATGGAACAGATACAAAACCAGATGCGTCATTTAAATATAACATACAAAACCCAAATATGGATTACTAACATACAACATTCAGAAATAATCATTTGTAGAAGTTGTGCACAACTCAACTCAAAATTTCTCCGTCAGGAAAACACCAATTTTTTTATTTACTAAATCAGAGGACTGATATGAGGAAGTACCAGTGCAAGAAAATACACTGATATATTGTATGTGTCTGTATTTATGAGGCAAATGGCAGTAATACCTTTGAGCTGATGAGCTGGCAATCATCCTGGTCGCGCCGGAATACATAGACACGTTTTCGATCCAGACTGTCCCTGGCTATGATGGTACCATAGACATTGAGTGGGTAGCCATAGTCGGAGGAAACAATCTTGATGGAGACAACATTGACCGAGTTTGAGATCGGGAACCCCTCTTTGAAGATTTTACCAGTATGTCGCATGGGGCCAACAGGTGCTGTCAAACGAGAGGAAAACTCGTCTCAATCAATCAAAGAGAGTACCAAAAGAGTATCTCTACTATTAAAGCAGAACCTGCCGTCGATTTTGTTGGACCATGTTCACTACCCCGCCTCGCTCGAATTATTTTTTGAATGAAATAGAACCCCACGTTCTACGGTAGACTGGTAGCGAAAAACCCGAGATAACCCACACACTCTCCACCTTCTCCCCGACCCAGCCTGTCCATCTCCACCTCCAGATCTCTTTCGCACCAACCCGAACCACCCGGCTCTCTCCTCTCCCAACGACCACGCGACGCCCTCCCTCTCTAGGTTGGCCATAGCCCGAGCCCCTGGGCGACGACCGCCCGACGGCCCGAGACACTCTACTATCATGGATAGAAGGAGGCAGCGGCGAGCGACGATGCAAATCCCATCTTACCCTCCGCCGTCACGTACGGAAGGAGGCCATGACGACCGGCTGTGCGAAGCCAATCCTCCGCCTAGCAGTTATCTGCGGCTCCCTCCGCCAGAGCTTCTTCGCACGTGTAAACTCTCTCATCGGTCTCTTAATTCCTTCGCTTGACACGCACCGGCACGGCTGACCCGTGGTTGACCAGCGGCGGAGGTGTGTCAGAAGTCTCCACCCGCTACAAGCTACATTATCAGGGTTGGTGTTCTCTTTTACCTTGATCCCAGCAGTTTCCGTTTGGAACATTCCATTCTTGTTAGTGATCACGAGGGATCCCATCAGCCCTCATTTCTGGACAGAGAATTTGTTATTATGGGATTTTTCATCCGTGTGTGGTTCAATTGGCATATTAAGAATATGATAAAATTGCCGAAAGGTGCTGACCGCCAAATACCACCCCCTCACCGATCAGGCTTAGGAAGACAGTGAAACTCTCACAAGGTGAGCACCATCGGGAAGAGCTAGCTTATAATTAGCAGCCTCATGGTGTCATCATGGTCGGACGAGGCAAATCATATGAGGATGGCAAGGAGATCAATCAGAATTCTATTGCTATTGTTGCACCAAAATATCTGAGATAATGCATTACTCATGGTATACTTAACAATTAAGTGGTGTTTCAAAAGCGGCGGTGATGGTCATGCCACCTACTAGCAGCAGAGAAGGAAGAGGCGTAGTGGTGGTGGCGCAGAAAGAATGATAGAGAAGTGGGAGGAAACTAAGTAGCTGCATGGGTGTAAGGAAGAAGGGGAGAGCAAGATGAGGTTCTGGGGAAATACGACGTTGTAGTCACTCCCTAAGCCTATCGGCATGACCCAATTCACTCCAATTTTGCTTCAGGTTCAATGTTGTTAGCATTGGTATTAACATTCTACTGTTCAGAGAAAAATATACCCATTATTACACAGTGGAAGTTATCTGTACTTTTGGTTTGCACATTTTACAAGCTATATCTAAGTGGAAGTGACCCAGGCCCTTGAAAAGAACTCACGGTAGTCACATTTGTTCAGTAACATTTTTTGCATGTATAGCATGTAGCTTTTGCCCACATCTAGCAAAAGACTCTCCAAACAAAACTATTGTCAATTTTAATTTTCAAATATAGGTTTGCTTTGTAGACATTATTTTCTAATACAATCAAACTTCAACATATATACACTTTGAAAAGGGTCAATTGAACAAGCTTGCATTTCCTTAGATGGTATATAGGTCCGAACTAACGATTGTAGGTGTTGACGTACTATGTACAATGTAAGAGAACGACATGGATGATATATTATTAGAGAAAAAAGTGAAAGAATTAGGGTGGATTTTAATTTGCTGGAAGCGAGTATGCCACTGCAATGCTTCTAATAGCTTTATAGTTCTATATATGTACATGATGCAAACCTATGCATTCAGGAGCCTTTTTTGCTACGGAACTCTGAAGCACATGGTTGAAGTAAACATTGTATTGACTACGGAGAAAGACTTCACAGATTCAGCAGCAGAATCCAAGCTGCTGGTGCGAAAACAGAATTTGCACCGTACAACAGGCAAAGCCTCACTACAGAGTTCCGCATAGGGATATGCTTTTTGCAAAGGTAATTGTGCTTTTTTCTGAATGATGGGTAATAGAGATTTCTAATTTTAATACATGTTCCTGCTATACGAGGATGCCAAGGAGATCAATCAGATTTCTTTACACATTAAGATATCTTCATCTTTTATTGCTATTATTGCAACACAATAGCTTTAGTGTCGCTACTTTTTAGAAAAATATCTTAATGTACACATTGTTTTGTCAATTTTAATTTTTAAACAGAGGTTTGTTTGGTAGACATTATTTTCTAAATATAGTCAAACTTCAACAGATATATACTTTGAGCAGAGTCAGCTGAACTTGCTACCCACAGAAAAAAGAGTCAATTAAACATGTTGCATTTTCTTAGTTCTTAGATGGTATGTAGGTCCTGGACTAATAATTGTAGGTGTTGACATATGTTATGACCGGCGTGACTTATAGCCGGAGGAGGTCCAATGGGCCCGTTTAGTTAAGGGCTTAGCCCAAGTTATCTTAGTTAAGTTAGGGGCTTAGCCCAAGTTTCCTTAGTTCTATTACCTTAAAGCTTATATAAACAAGTTGTAAGACACCTTTTGGAATCAAGCAATAAGACAATTCTATTGCCCGGCTCCCAGAGGAGCCGGAACCCTAACCCTAGCCACCGCCTCCTCTACTCGTCGCCGCCTCCTCCCTGCGGCCGCGGCGTCCTCGTCTCCTCCAACCTCCCTCCTACCCTTATAACCTAAGGCAGAGGGCCGGTACAACCCTAGTTTCTACCAGTTTGATATCACAAGACTCTGGTTCGATCATGTCATCACAGCCGCCCGCCTCCATCGTTGTGTCGTCGTCCCCCACCACCACTCTGATGATCACCACGGCCGGCGGCCCGCACCTGCCAACGCCGGCCTCCTCTGCCGCGTCGCCTCCTGCCGTCCTCACCCCGAAAGAGCTGACCGGCGCGATCCGTGACCTGGCTACCACCGTCCAGGGCATCCGGCTATACCTGGCCGCGCCCTACGGGCCGCGGCCGAACGCGCCACCACCAGCCAACGCCGGCCCGTCCTGGCCACCCTGGCCGCAGCCGCCGCTGGCGGCAACCGCCGCGCTGGCCTGGCCGATGCAGCCACCACTGCAGCGGCCTCCGCCACCCTCGGTTGTGGGGCCACAGCAGCCGACCCTACAGTTGTTGCAGCCGACTCCCACCACCTCCGGGCCGGGCCCGACCGCCGCGCCGGGGGTTGGCCGCTCAACCAGCTTCGGTTCCCCCCCTACCCGTCGCCGCTACCGGCCTGGGTGACCGACTCATCACAACCAGTCTACACAACGGCCTCGGCGCCGCCACACACCCAGTACGGAGGGCCCTCCAGCTTCGCCGTTCCCGACGGGTACCCGGCGCATACCCCTCCACTGCTCCGCCCCGACGAGCCATACCACCAGGGCGGCCCTAACCACACGCCGCCGCGCTTCGCCAAACTGGACTTCGCCACCTACGACGGCACCGAGGACCCCCTGAACTGGCTCAACCAAGGTGAACGGACCTGGCTCGCTTCGTATCACCTCCGAGGCGCCGCACAGACGTGGTACTACGCAATGGAACATGACGAGGGCGGCATGCCCCCTTGGGAGCGTTTCCGCGAGCTCTGCCTCCTGCGCTTCGGGGCCCCGATCCAAGGGAGCCGACTGGCGGAGCTCGGCCGCCTTCCCTTCACCTCCACGGTGCAGGACTTCACGGACCGCTTCCAGGCCCTGGCGTGTCACGCGCCCGGCGTGTCGGCTCGTCAGCGGGCCGAGCTCTTTGTGGACGGACTGCCGGATCACATCCGCGTGGACATCGAGCTCCGCGGACCACAGGACCTCCAGACGGCCATGTATTACGCCCGAGCCTTCGAGCGCCGCACGCAGGCCCTTCAGCAGGCGGCTCCGGCTCGCGACGCACGGAAGCCAGGCCGGCCGGCCCAGACAGCACCATCCCTAGGGCGGCCGCCCCCGGACCGATGGCGGCCCCCGCTCCGGCCGCGCCACGAGCCTTCCGCCGACTCACCCCGACTGAGCAGCTCAAGCGTCGTCGCTAGGGGCTTTGCTATAACTGCAACCAGCCATACGTCCCAGGCCATGTATGCCCGCGCCTCTTCTACTTGGAGTCGGCCACGTCGAGGAGGACACCGCCACCGACGGGCCCGGCGACATGCCCGGCCCAGTTACGGTTGACGCCGCCCCGGCGCCCGCTTCGGCGACAGCTCTCGTGGTATCCCTCCACGCGCTCGCGGGCATCCGAGACGAGCGGACTATGCTCTTGCCGGTGATGATCAACGGCGAGCGCCTGGTGGCCCTCCTGGATACGGGCTCCACACATAACTTCCTGCCCGAGTCGACGATGCGCCGCTTAGCGCTGCAGCCGACGGGCGGGGAGCAACTCCGGGTCACCGTGGCTAACGGTGACCACCTCCGGTGCCATGGGATCGCCCGGGACGTGCCTGTCACCATCGGCGACGAGCACTTCACCATCACGTGCGCCGGCATTGATCTGGGCTGCTTCGACTTCATCCTCGGCGTCGACTTCTTGCGGACCCTCGGCCCCATTCTCTGGGACTTCGACACCATGACGATGACTTTCTGGCGCCTGGGTCGCAGCATCCAGTGGGCGGGCGTGGGTGGCGCCTCCCCAACGTCGCCGCAGCTTCAGCTGGCAGCGACTAACACAGGGCCTGAGCACCCCCTGTTGGATCATCTCTTGCAGCAGCATCGCAACCTCTTCGACGAGCCTCAGGGCCTTCCGCCAGCCCGGGCGTATGACCACCGCATTCATCCCTGCCGGGAACGGCGCCGGTTGCGGTGCGCCCCTACCGCTACCCCCAGTTGCAGAAGGACGAGCTGGAGCGGCAGTACGCACTCATGCTCGCTTTGGGCATTATCCGGATTTCCACATCGCCGTTTTCGGCGCCGGTCCTCCTCGTCCACAAGTCGGACGGCACGTGGCGTTTCTGCATCGATTACCGTGCCCTGAACGCCCTAACGCTCAAGGACAAATTTCCTATCCGAATCGTTGACGAACTTTTGGACGAGCTACATGGGGCGCGCTTCTTCACCAAGCTCGACCTCCGTTCGGACTACCACCAGGTGCGGATGCATCCGGACGATATCGCGAAGACGGCATTTCGGACTCATCACGGCCACTTTGAGTTCTTGGTGATGCCTTTTGGCCTCTCCAGCGCTCCGGCAACCTTCCAGGCCTTGATGAACGACGTCCTCCGACCCTACTTGCGTCGGTTTGTGCTCGTTTTCTTTGATGACATTCTTATCTACAGCGCTTCTTGGGCAGAGCACCTTCAGCACGCCGCCATCGTCTTCAACGAGCTTCGAGCGCATCATCTTCATCTTAAGCGCTCGAAGTGCTCGTTCGGCACGCCTTCAGTCGCCTACCTCGGCCATGTCATCTCGGTCGAGGGTGTGGCTATGGACGCCGACAAGGTGGAGGCGATCGCGGCCTGGCCGACACCGCACTTGCCACGGGCTCTCCGCGGCTTCCTGGGCCTCGCGGGGTACTATCGGAAATTTATCCAGGAGTTCGGCCTCATCGCGTCCCCACTCACACGCCTGTTGCGACGCGACGCCTCACCTGGGATGCGGAGGCCATGGAGGCGTTCGAGGCCCTCAAGCAGGCCCTCACGACAGGTCCCGTCCTTCAGATGCCCGATTTCGACCAGCCATTCATGGTGGACTGCGACGCCTCCGGGGTGGGGTTCGGCGTCGTCCTTCATCAGGGCGACGGACCGCTTGCGTTCTTCAGTAGACCATTTGCCGCACGCCATCATAAGATCGCGGCCTATGAGAGGGAGCTCATTGGCTTGGTGCAGGCCATACGCCACTGGCGCCCGTATCTTTGGGGGAGGTCGTTCCGGATTCACATGGATCACTACAGCCTCAAATTCTTATTGGATCAAAGGTTGTCCACCATTCCCCAGCACCAGTGGATCAGCAAGCTTTTTGGCTTCGACTTCACCGTGGAGTATCGTCCGGGTCGCCTTAACACCGTGGCCGACGCCCTGCCCCGCCGCAACGCCGACCACGACTCGGACACCGGCGACTCCGACGGGGCGGCTCTCTGCATCCGCTCGGGGCCCTCCTTCGCGACATCCGCCGGGCCACCTCCGACGCACCGGACGCTCAGCTTCTTCGGCAGCGCCTCGCAGCCGGCGACCTGGCCGAGCCGTGGCGCTGGGCGGATGGGTTGCTCCTACATGGGTGTCGCCTCTTTGTGCCGGATCACGGTGATCTGCGTCACCAGGTCCTGCTGCTGGCCCACTCGGCCGGACACAAGGGTGTGCAGAAGACCCTCCACCGTCTCCGCGCTGATTTCTACATCCCCGGTGATCGGGCGTTGGTCCGGGACTGAGTGCGGTCTTGTGTTACGTGCCAGCGTAACAAGACGAAGACACTGCGTCCGGCTGGGCTACTGCAGCCCTTGGAGGTGCCCTCTCAAGTCTGGGCCGATATCTCCATGGACTTCATCAAGGGCCTCCCAAAGGTGGGCGGCAAGTCCGTTATCCTCACGGTGGTCGACTGCTTCTCCAAGTACGCCCACTTCATCGCGCTCGGCCATCCTACACGGCCGCATCCGTGGCTCGTGCCTTCTTCAACGGAATTGTCCGTCTCCACGGGTTTCCGGCTTCGATCGTCAGCGACCAAGACCCGGTGTTCACGGGGCATGTCTAGGGTGATCTCTTCCGCCTGACGGGCGTGAAGCTCCGCCTGAGTACGGCCTTCGACCCTCAGACGGACGGCCAGTCTGAGGTGGTGAACAAGGTGATCACCATGTATTTGTGTTGTGTTACAGGTGACCGTCCCCGTGCATGGGTGGATTGGCTGGCATGGGCGGAGTACTGCTAAAACACCTCTTATCACTCCGCCATGCGCGCCACGCCGTTCGAGGTGGTCTATGGCCCACCGCCCCCGCCTATCCTGCCGGTTGACCCTGAGACAGCTCGGACTGAGGCGGCGGGCGACCTGCTTCGCAGCCGGGACGAGATGCTTGCAGAGGTGTGCCAACGCCTTCTCCAGGCTCAGCAACTGTCCAAGCGCTACTACGACGATCATCACCGCGACCCAGAGTTTGCGATGGGCGACTGGGTGTGGCTACGCCTCCTTCACCGCTCCACTCAGTCCCTGGACCCGCGCGCTAAGCGCAAGCTGGGCCCTCACTACGCAGGGACATTTTCTGTGGTGGAGCGCATAGGCAAGGTGGCCTACTGCCTGCAGCTTCCGGCCAGGGCCCGCATCCATGACGTGTTCCATGTGGGGTTGCTGAAGCCCTTCCATGGAGAACCGCCGGCAGCAACACCGGTGCTACCTCCTACCTCCGACGGACGACTCCTTCCAGGACTGGCAAAGGTGTTGCAGATCCAGCTACGTCACGGAGTGTGGCACTTGTTGATCCAGTGGCAAGGTCTTCCGGAGGAGGATGCCACTTGGGAGCAGCTTGACGAGTTCCACCAACATTTACCAGACTTCCAGCTCGAGGACGAGTTGTTTGCGCAGGCGGGGAGAGATGTTATGACCGGCGTGACTTATAGCCGGAGGAGGTCCAATGGGCCCGTTTAGTTAAGGGCTTAGCCCAAGTTATCTTAGTTAAGTTAGGGGCTTAGCCCAAGTTTCCTTATTTCTATTACCTTAGAGCTTATATAAACAAGTTGTAAGACACCTTTTGGAATCAAGCAATAAGACAATTCTATTGCCCGGCTCCTCTACAATTCTATTGCCCGGCTCCCAAAGGAGCCGGAACCCTAACTCTAGCCACCGCCTCCTCTACTGGCCGCCGCCTCCTCACTGCGGCCGCAGCGTCCTCGTCTCCTCCAACCTCCCTCCTACCCTTATAACCTAAGGCAGAGGGCCGGTAGAACCCTAGTTTCTACCAACATACTGTCTATTGTAAGAGAAATACGTGGATGATGTATCATCAGGAAAAAAATGCAAAATTAGGATGGTTGTTAATTTGATGAAGTGATTACTCCATTACAATGCTTCTTATAGATTTATAGTTCTAATGATGCAAACTTATGTGTTCAGGAGCCTTTTTTCTACGGAACTCTTAAGTCTGGTTGAAGTAAATACTGTTTGGAGAAAGACTCTGCATATTCAGCAGCACTGCAAGCTGCTGGTGCGACAACAGAATTGGTACGCTACAGCAGGCAAAGCTTCACTACAGAGTTCCACATAGGTTAATTATCATCTCTAATTATTGCTGAATTTTTCTTACCTAAAGTTTGTGAGAGGATTTTGGTTCCACAGCCTTTCAGTTTTATAGCTAATTTGTGGCAACCAAACTATAAATACATTGGTTTTTGCAATTTTCATCGACTGCATGGTTCTAATCATAGGTTCGTTCATATGATCTCTTTTAGATGCCCCCATTGGTAAATCAACCATTTTTTTATATGAGGAAGTAGACAATGCCTAATGTTTGTACTCCATTGTCATGGCACCATTGGTTGACTGCCCGGAGGAGGGGAGGTGCAAGGCAAGGCAAGGCGATTGAGTGTAGTTTGTTTCAAGAGATGCTGGGGGAATTTGTTTGGAGATCTACGATCCAGGTTCTATTGACATCTACGTTATTTACACTTGTGATATTGTCATGTGACACTATGTGTACGCCTTCTGTTTTGGATGGTAATGGTAGTTAGCTGTCAAGATATCAATAATTTGGCTCTACTTATGTTGTTCTGAGAAAATTGTACCTGGTTCATATGTTTGGCCATCTTAGTGCTTCCAGTTAAGTCACACTGATTCGCAATTTCCTGAGATTGTCTTTTCAGAAAATGTATAAACTTCATAGTTCTCCTTTTGAGCTCTGAGGTTTAAGTGGCGAGAGTATGTTTCGATTTGTACCCTAGGTTTTTTATTCTTAGGGTATGACCTGAAATCTTATGCACTATAACAATTAATGTGGCGACAGTTCTAAATGACAGTTTATGGTACTAGTAGTTTGGTGTTCCATGGCGTTAACTAGTGTATGTAGATGTAAACCGAGGCTAATTGAGGAATGAATTTGGAAGTGGCAGCCTTTGCTTCCAAACAAATCTAGTAGGAAGTGGAAGTAATCCTTCAGATTGATTTTGAGGAATGAAGTGATACTGCCTGACTGGTGTTTGAACTGAAATACCAAAAAAAAACATGAACTAGACATTCATAACGAAGGCAACAAGGATCGATAGGCTTGTTCTGTTGCAAGGGACTTGAAGGGGATTTGAGTGGATTGGGGAGGGTTAGATCCGCTATAAATCAAAATACACCTCAATCCCCTCCAAAAGAGGTTTAACCGAACATAATCATGAACTAGAACAAAGGGGATTGATTGGATTGGAACGTACACTCCTCGTCGAGGTCGAGTTTGCGGTCGAAGCAGTAGCGGACGCATATGAAACAACCCTGCTTGGGGTCGTACTCGCTGTACCGCGGATCCAAGGATTCCTCCGGCAGCTCGAACCGATAATCTTCTTGGGCCCACTCAAACTTTCGCGCCGCGGCCGCCACGGGAGAAGAATCGCCGCCGGCCATGGAAGAGGAGTCTCTCTCTTTCTCTAGGGTTTGATCGATCCAAGAGTCTTCTTTTTTTCTCTAAATGGAGAAGATGAATCAATGGACGAGTCGGGGAGAAAGAGAAAAAGGACCAAGTTATCACAACTTGGGCCCTTTTAGGCGCGCGCCAGGCCTAGGCCCATTAACTACATAGTGGACATCCATTCGCTGCGAATCCTAATTTGATGCTGCACGCGCGGGAGCAACTAATTAGCGAGCCATCTGATATGGGATCTTTAAAAAATGGGGCTTTCAAATTCCTGAAAGATAGATTGTGGAGTAAGATCCAAGGATGGATTGAAAAAACCCTATCTACAGCAGGAAAGGAAGTTCTTGTCAAAGAGGTGGCACAAGCTATCCCTGTCTTCTCCATGTCTTGCTTCAAGTTACCTAGAGGTTTATGTGAGCACCTGAACATGTTGATTAGGAAATTCTGGTGAGGCAATAAAGAGGGAAGACGAAAGCCAAGTTGGGTTTCGCGGCAGGAGATGACACAACCCAAATTAATGGGGGGACTAGGGTTTAAGGACATTGAGCTTTTCAACTTGGCTATGCTAGCTAAGCAAGGATGGCGGATCCTGCAACAACCTAATTCCCTAAGCGTCAGAATTTTAAAAGTGTTTACTTCCCAACTACTCCATTTCTGCAAGCAAGATTGGGTAGCCATCCAAGCCAAATATGGAGGGCTGTTATGGAGGGATTGGAGGTGCTTAAACAAGGCTTAATCAGGCGCATTGGGAACGGGGGGTCTACGGATGTCTGGATAGATAATTGGATCCCTAGGGATGAGATGATGCGTTCATACGGGAGTAGAGTGCAAAACCCTCCATTTAGAGCATCTGATTTAATTGATGCCACTTCTGCCACATGGGATAGACAGAAGATAGCGGAAGTGTTCCTCCCGATCGATATCCCAGCGATCTTGTCAATCCCTCTGTGCACCCAAAGCATCGACGACTACTGGGCATGGAATTTCGAGAGGAAAGGCATCTTTACTGTCCGATCAGCTTACAGAATGATCGTAGCCACCCGTCAACGCAGAGAGGCATGGCTGTATGGGGACCCAAGCCCATCAAGTAACGAAGCACAGTCCTGGAAGACCCTGTGGAACACAAAGGTACCTGCTAAAATCCGTATGTTCTTGTGGCGGCTGTCAAAGGTCTCGCTTCCCACTGAAGACGTCAGAGCTCATCGCAACATGTCGACTTCCTCTACTTGCAGTCTCTGTGGAGCACAGGATTCATGGCGGCATTCACTTATTGAGTGCTCGATGTCCAGATGTGTATGGGCCCTTGATCAAGGCGAGCTGGTGGACAAAATGATAGCAAACACGGAGCCAAACCCAAAGCAATGGATTTTCACAGTGATGGACTCATTATCACATGTGGAATTCATCCGGCTGGCAGTGACGTTATGGGTTGTCTGGTATTCGAGAAGGAAAGCCATACACGAGGGGTTGTTTCAGAGCCCGCATGCGACCAATGCTTTCATCTCTAGATTCATTCTCGAGCTAGACCTACTCAACCCTACCCATCGGCTTACTACACAGAGACATGTTGGGGTACCTGTATTGCAGAAGAGATGCACAACGCCACCAGCAGGGCATGCAAAAATACATGTCGATGGAGGAGTACTACGATCAAGGGGTGGATCAGCAGCTGCAGTTTGTAGGGACGAATGGGGGAACTTCCTTGGCAACTCTTCTTTGGTGGTTGCGGGAGTCACGGATCCTGCTACACCAGAAGCTTTAGCATGCAGGGAAGCTCTGTGTCTTGCAGAGGATCTGCTCCTACAACATTTTATTATCTCATCGGACTCCAAACAAGTTGTGGAAGATATTGCTCAAGCAAACTAGGGCCATTACGGGGCAATCATCACAGAGATCAAACGACGAACATCTATTTTTCATTGTAATTTTATTTTTGAAAGCCGCAATGTTAATGACGAAGCACATGACTTAGCTAAGTACTCTCTCTTTCTCTCGGACCGGGACGCCATGTATGGTTGGCAAACCCCCATTATCCGATTTGTATCCCACCCTATGTGGATTATAATCAATAAAGCTTAGCTTTCCCCTAAAAAAAAGTTAGCGAGCCCTCCCTCGCGAGCCTTCCAGCGAGCGCTCCTGCGTGCCGTCACTTGGCGTGTTTTTAGCCACCGTCACGTGTCGCATTTTGAGCGTTTTCTTTGGATTTTATTTTTTCGCACACGTTTTAGCCTATTTTGAGTGGGTTTTTTCGAAAATTTTTGGTGTAATGGTTTTTACCAGTCTTTCGTAACTTTTGGACAAACAAATCAATTTATTTTCTTAAAAAAACGCGTTCTCTTTTTTTTACGCGAAAAGACTCGTTTTCTGGTTTTTTTGCGGGAGGCACGGTTTTGCTTCAGTAAGAGGCACGGTTTTGCCTTCGCGAGAGACACGGACGTGCCTCACGGAAAGGAAAAAACGTGTTTTCATTTTTTTTGCGAGAGACGTGGTTTTGCTTTGACGAAAGATACGGTTTTTTGCCTTCGCGAGAGGCACGCCCGTGCCTTTAGGAAAGGAAAAAACGTGTTTTCATTTTTTTTGCGAGAGACGTGGTTTTGCTTTGACGAAAAATACGGTTTTTTGCCTTCGCGAGAGGCACGCCCGTGCCTTTAGGAAAGGAAAAAACGTGTTTTCTGTTTTTTTTACAAGAGGTACGGTTTTGCTTTCGCGAGAGGCACGTCCGTGCCTCTCCCAAAAGGGAAAAAATACGTTTTCTGTCTTTTTACCAAAGACACGGTTTTGCTTCCGCGAAAGGCACAATTTTGCCTTTGCGAAAGGCACGCCCGTGCCTCTACTGAAAAGGGAAAAAACGTGTTTTCTGCTCTCTTTTTTTCCGCAAGAGGCACGGTTTTGCTTCTGCGATAGACATGGTTTTGCCTTCGCGAGAGGTACGGGTCAGAGGCACGACCCGTACCTCTCGGAAAGGATGCCTCTCGGAAAGGAAAAAAAGACCGCATTTTCTGTTTTTTTCTATCGCGTGAGGCACGGTTTTTCTTCCGGTTTTTTTCATGAAAAAAAAGTTCGCCAAAACCTATCAACATGGTATCTAGTTTTGAAGATCTCGACGCGAGAAAGCCAACGATGAAAACAGTTCGAGATTTGAACGCACGGTTTATGAAATAAAATGTTTTGAAAATACGGATCTACGAAAAAAGGGGAAAACTCTCGGGTTGCGACAAGTGGTACGCATGCAATACACCACTTGTCATAATCTGTGAAGGTGAAAGTAATCGTTGAAAGTTGTATTCGCTAACAAGTGATTTCATGCACGCACCCGTTAATGTGTATTCTACAACCGGACGCGTGCAGCGCCCCATCTCGGACGGCCCATGTCCCTGGTTGATTGGTTGACTTTTTTTCTCTTGTTCTTTAGTTCTGTTTGTTTTTTCTTTTTTCTTTTAATTTTTTTCTTATACTTTTTTGTTTATTTTTTATATATTTTTAATGTGCACTTTTTTCATATTCATCAACCTTTTTATAAATTAATAAACATGTTTTCAAATTTGATGAACTTTTTTCAAATTTGATAAAAAAAAATTCCAAATTCGAAGAATTCTTTTCAAATTCGATGAACGCTTTTTCAAAAACGATGAACTTTTTGCAAAATTTAAGAATTTTTTAAAAATTTGATGAAGAATTTTCAAATTCGATGAACTCTTTTTTGAATCCAATGAAATTTTTCTAAAATTTGATGAAGTTTTCCAAATTCAATGAACTTTTTTCCAAAAGCGATGAACTTTTTTCAAACTCATGGCCGTTTTTCGTTGTCGTGATCTTTTTTCAAAAATTAGTGCACTTTTTTCCCATTTCATGAACTTTTGTTTTTGAATTCATTAACTTATTTTAATACATGAACCTTTTTTACATTGGCCAACTTTTTTATGCACGTTGGTCAATTTGCAAAATGTGTTCATATTTTTTCCATACATTCACGTAATACATTAATATTTTCAAATAATTGAAAAATCTAAGCAAGGGACTATATAATAAGTAGCACTGCCACGCTAGTTGTTAAACCAATTCGCACTGAAATTTGCTATTTATACAAAGGGAAGAGACACCAATAAAAGGTGTCTGTTCGAGGAGATGCATGTTCGGCAAGGAACCGATGCGACGGGTGTAACTGGGTGTGGTTAGTAAAGCAGGGATTATCTCTTAATTAACATTACTTAATTAATCCTAACACTTCCCCTAATCCATGCTTGATCTTGTGAAGAGACTTCATCTTTATAAAGATTCTCCTTGAAAAAACATGTGGGAAAATATAAGGAGATACGTGTTTGGTATGTTGCTAAAACTACTTCAAACCCAATGGAAAAAATAAGGAGAAAAAATGATGCAACACATAATGGTTATTGCCTCTTTTAACTCAATACGAGAAAACTCATATAATTAATAGGTCAATAAATATGTCATATATACTTTCCTAAAAACCTTGGTGGGGAAAACTGAAAGTATGACATATAATCTCATGTTGGTATTACCTCATTAGAAACCTTTATGAGAATATGTATAGTAAATTCATCAAGGAAAACTAGCAAACATGCCCGTGCGTTGCAACGAGAAAAGAGAAAACACCGCTCATGTATCCTAGAAAAATAACCTCATACACACCCGACGCATCGACAAATCCCTTGAAATATTTCACAATGTCATACGTGAAACAACATGATAAGTGATGTTGTGCGAAGACATAAAGGTTGGATAATTTATAATTCTATTAAATGTATTAAGTGTGTGTGCAATTTATTAGACATCAAACGTAATTGTCCTTTTTCAAAATATAATAGTGTATCTTAAACATAATTTTAAAAACAATTAACATGCGGGGTAATAGCATATTTAGAATCTACCTATTTTTTGAAGAATTTATATATATAACATGACTAATCTTGAGTTATAGTTTGAAAGATATGATTTTTTTAGGATTGGAATCTGTGAAAAGAAAAAGAAAGATTAAAACTATAGTAGGTGGACCGAAACTGTAACATTTGTGCAGCCCATCAGTTGTGACTAATTCTATCTCACGCGATCTAAAATGTAGATGAAAAGAGAAGTAGCGGGATTCGAACCTAGGTCTCAGGAGTAGAGACATAAGGCTCAAGCCACTACGCTATCTTGCTGCCTCTGAAACTTTTCCTTCAATCCTATAAGACAAATCCGACAACGACTTTAGAAGCGGAGGCTGTGGGCGAGCAGCGAAGGCGGGTTAATTTCGGAAAAGCACAATGGTTTTTTGTAAAACTACAAAAAACGATTCGTTTTCTCACTTAAACCCAGACTACGGGTTGATTTCAAGAAACTACAGGGGGTTTTCTATAAAACTTTCATGACGGACAACAAAAGCAGTAGTTGCTTTATTATTAGGGAAAGAAAAAAGTATAATATGATGCATTGAAGAGGAACAATTCAGGAAGATACTCCCCCTGATTCTTGCAAATTTCGAAGCCGTCATATATCAATTCCACGAACATATTTCTGAAATGTAAAAGTTGGTAGAGACTTGGTGAAACAAATCGACTTGCAAGATATGCAATATAAAGATATTGCTTATTAGTAACATGTTTGCATCTGGGCAACACAAGCAACATTATCTTTGAGATAATGGTTGGTGGATGTAGCCACGAGGTCTATTTCAAAGACTGTTATGGAATGACTACCACTTAGTAGGAAGACTAAGCTTGTCTATGATCTGACATAGTGGGGATGTGATCAATGTATCCAATGGTATTGATGTTCAGATTTCTCTGAAACTTGAAAAACCAGGACAAGGTGTTTGATGCCTTTAGAGATATCGATAGATATTCTTGAGCCCCAACCAATTGTGTTTGATGGATTCAATGAAATTATGGAACTTTAAGTCCCAAAATATCATTTCCATCATCTCTTGGTCTGAATAGATCTTTCTCTACGTCTAGAGAATGAACTATAATGAGAGTTATGGATGGATAAGGTTTGTCCATAATGAATTTCTTCAATATATTTTGGATAATGTTGAGTATGTTGATTATTAGGAAATATGAGATAGACTAGGATTTGTTCTACCTTGCCTTGTACTCTAAGTTGATAACTGTACTCCTATATATATGGCATGAGGCTCAAACAATACAACAACTATTCCACCAGTCCTTCTATTCTCCCATTCAACATGGTATCTGCCGCAAGTTTCTAGACCTAGCCGCCGCCCGTCGCTTCCGCACCGCGCAACGCCCCCGTGGCGATCGGCCTCCATGACCGCCTCCAGGGGTCGTGTCGTCCGTACCTAGGGTTCGTCTGCTAGTCTAGTTAACCGGCTATCCTAGAGAGTCTTTTTCCCGATCCCTCGATCCAGATTTTCTCTCTTTTGCCAATCTCTTGATCCACATTCTTTCTTTTTGGTTTTCCGATCTAAGATCAGTTTGCGTCGCCCACCGCCGCCGTCGCCCACCGCGTCGCTACTTCGACATCGGCGTGATCCGGCCTCTAAACCGACCCGTCGGCCTCACGCGACGCGGCGGCCCCTTCTGGTCGTCGACCGCGCATCTTCCCGTTGTCGTCCTCCACCGGTTGTCGCCATCCTTCTCCGACCGAGACTGCTTCATCATCACCCGTGATAGAGCATATCTCTCCATATGTGGTTTTGGTAATTGATGACAATTCCCATGGACTAATGGTTGCCTTAAGTTATATTTATAGGATTTGTCCATAGGCACTTCTTGAAGTCCATCTGTCGGGTTCAAGGAGTTTATATGATGACCAAGGTGGTATTCAAGATATTATCCAAAGAATGGTCATAGAGACACAAGGTTGATCAAGATCGTCAGATAAAGAGTAAATCAAGATGATCAACACACAAAGCATACAAGATGTACCGAGAGGGATCAAGTGATCCCATGGTATGGTAAGCATTGTCCATTACGTATTTGTGTACTAACCCATGGTCTTCCTGAGTGTTCTATGTGGGGTTAGGTGTGTTTCCATGGGCTTGCGTCAAGAGGAAGATCTCATACAACCCATGGAGGATGACGTAAAGTGGTGGAGGATGGTGGCAATGGACTTGTGAAGATATGCTGAAGAGAGTGTGTATGTGGGAGCAATCAACTAGTCTTCATCAAGCCAACACAATCAAGAAAGGTGGACCATCTTGAGGAAGCCAAGATCATCGTCATCTAGCTCAAGAGGACGAGGTGCAAGGTATAGGTTTGCCCTTGATAGGTTTTCTGTTTTAGGATAGATTGTCGTACTGTCAAGGGGGGCTCTCAAGTGAGTAGCTTGATCGTATCGTTCGTTGAGAGCTCAAACCATTTGCATCCTTGCATCATACTTCTTGGTTCTTGTTTGGTGTTTTTCTTTGTGAGTTTTATAGATTATGGTCATATTCATGACAAGCTCGAGTTCATCGAAAACGGAGTCCATATGCATCTTCTATGATGTTTTCGATGTTGGGAGTTTTTACGGGTCTTATTCGAAGAGGGGTTCTCACCGTTTTCTTATGGGACTTTTCTCACTTGCTTCTTATTGATATTTCTATCAAGATTGTGTTAGCCCATGTTCTTAGCTTTCCAACAAATTTGTTCGTTGAATTTGGAGTCCGTATGTGAAAGTTAGAGCAGTTTCAATATCCACGATAGTACCGCTCCTGGTGCCACCGGTAGTACCGCTCCTGTAGCGGCAGTACCGCCCCCGGAGCGGTAGTACCGCCCCTGGAGCGGTAGTAATTTTTACTACCGCTCCGTCGGACTGTTTTTTGCATCCTTTTTGGCATCAGCATGGTTGGTGAACCTACCGAGCGGTAGTACCGCTCTGTGCGGGCTGTGAAGCATAACGGTTGGATGAAAGCTTATAAGTCCCGTGGACGAGGTTCATGAATATCCTCAACGTAAGGTAATTTTCAAACATTGCAAAAATCCTGGAGTGACATGCGCTGGGGGATATCATAAAATTTAAACTCAATCATAGGAGGATTCTTCCTCGGATAGAAGTTAAAGCTTTGTATGAAGATATTAGTGAGGAGGAGGTCTTGCGGACACTTATCTTCAAGGAAGGCGGTAAGGCCTGCGTTCTCCACCAAGTGATAAAAGTCCTCATAAATTCCAGCGGCGCATAAGAACACGTCGCTTGGCCACTCGCACGCTCGAACTTCTGTGACTCGAGGGACCAGATACTTGCACTTCTTCTCACACCCATCATCCTTGGGGTCACGGCTTGACGAGCCTCTTAAGAACCTCCTCATCTTTTCCCTTTTCTATCTCTGAAAATTTCTGAATTTTTTAGTGATTCTAAGGAGAAGTGAACAAGGCTTAACTAAACTCGTAGCAACTACTCCAACTAGTGCCTAGAGGCCATATTACGCGTCAAAACTACTTGGGACCAGCTAAAATTAGCATGCAAAGCTCAAGAACATGGTCACCAAGGAAGCAAAAATACGCGAAGTATAAGGCACTAGATCAAAAACTAATTGGACCAATGGAGGAGTCACTTACCAAGGAGTAATTTCCCCAAAACACTTCGGAGAATGGTGCTTTGAGCAAAGAGATCGAAAATCCCAGCAAGAGGAGCAAGAACACGGGTTTGAGCTGCGAAACGATTTTTTCTGAAGGTAGGAGAACCAGATGAGAGCAAGAGTGAGTGGAGGGGGTGCCTGTGGGCCTCACAAGCCTGGGTGCCACGGCCATGGGGGGGACCGCGCCCCCTGGGCTTGTGGCCCACTGGTGCAGCCTCTAGACAAGCTCTTCGTCTCAGTATTTTTCAAAAAATCCAGAAAAAATCATACTTGATTTTCAGGACGTTCTGAGAACTTTTATTTTTGGGGTGCTTTTCTACGAGACGCTAAAACGGAAAATAGGGAAAACTAAACTAAATCTATCATTTTTCTTCTAAGCAACCTAAAGTGAAAGCTTGGAAGAGAGGTTTGTGACTCCTTGATTCATCCATCTCATGGTCATCGAAAGAAATCCATCAATGGGGTTGATCAAATCCCCTCGACAAAACTTTTTCGAATCGCAAAAGAAGACGGAGAATTTTTGAACAATCACTAGGTCACCTCAATGGGGATGTGTATTTCCCCAACAAGCAAATCATACTACATCTTGACACGAGGAATAGGTCATTCAAAGCTCCCAATAAGAATCGATGAAGTTTTTTCGATAGCATTGATGCAATCTACTCGATAATATTTCTTCGAAAAGTGCACCGTATGCTCATTACCATTGACATGGAAAGTGACATTGCCTTTGTTGCAATCTATAACAGCACCTGCAGTGTTTAAAAAGGGTCTTCCAAGGATGACCGCGATGGCATCGTCCTCAGGAATATCCAAGATAACAAAGTATGTTAAGATAGTGACATTGGCAACCGCAACAGGCACATCCTCGCAAATGCCGATAGGGAAAGCAGTTGATTTGTCAGCCATTTGCAGAGAGATTTCAGTGGTTGTCAACTTATCCAGTTCAAGTCTACGATAAAGAGAGAGAGTCATAACACTAACACCGGCTCCAAGGTCGCATAACGCGGTTCTAACGTAGTTGCCTTTAATGGAGCAAGGTATAGTGGGCACACCGGGATCACCTAGTTTCTTCGGAGTTCCACCCTTGAAGGTATAATTAGCGAGCATGGTGGAAATCTCAACCTCAGGTATCCTCCTCTTATTAGTCACAATATCTTTCACGTACTCAGCATACGGAGACATCTTGAGCATATCCGTCAAACACATTTGCAGAAAGACGGGTCTGATCATCTCAACGAAGCGCTCAAAATCCTCATCATCCTTTTTCTTGGATGGTTTGGGAGGAAAGGGCATGGGTTTCTGAACCCATGGTTCCCTTTCTTTACCATGCTTCCTAGCAGCAAAGTCATTCTTATTGTATCTCTTAGTCTTAGGTTGTGGGTTATCAAGATCAATACTAGGTTCAATCTCCAGATCCTTATCATTGCTAGGTTGAGCATCATCATGAACATCACTATCGATATTATCATTAGGCTAATGTTCATCACCAGATTGTGTTTCAGCATCAGAGACAGAGACATCGTTTGGACTCTCAGGTGTAGCAGCAACAGGGTTGCTAGCGTGCAGGTTCCTATCATCTTTCTTCTTCTTTCTAGGATGATTAGGTGCATCAGTGCTAACTCCTTGAGAATCTTGTTCAATTCTCTTCGGATGACCCTCAGGATATAGAGGTTCCTCGGTCATTCTACCGCCTCTAGTGACGACTTTGACAGAATTGTCATTCAACTCATTGAGCAAGTCACTCTGAGCTTGAAGTACCTTTTCTACCTGAGTAGTGACCATAGAGGCATGTTTACTCATAAGCTTAAGATCGTTGATGTTTCTGTCCACACAAGCACTTAAATGACTAAGCATACGAGCATTCTGTTCCAATTGTGTGCTAACATAATCATTGAAACTCTGTTGTTTGGCAACAAGGTTATCAAATTCATCCAGGCATAAGCTAGCAGGTTTATCAAAAGAAATATCACTCTCATCAAACCTACACAAAGAATTTACTTCTACTACCTGTATCGGGTTATCAAGACCATGGATCTCTTCGATAGGTGGTAGATTTTTGACATCTTCAGATTTAATGCCTTTCACTCGCATAGATTTCTTGGCTTCTTGCATATCTTGAGGACTGAGGAATAGAATACATATTTTATTTAGAGTTGACTTAGGAGGTGGTTCGGGAATAGTTCAAGCATTCTCATTGCACAAGATGCTATTCAATAGAATCTCAGCTTGTTCTACAGTTCGTTCCCTAAAACACACTACCGGCACAACTATCTAGGTGGTATTTAGAAGCATCGGTAAGTCCATTATAGAAGATATCAAGTACTTTATTCTTCTCAAGAGGGTGATCATGCAAAGCATTTAGTAGCTGGATGAGCCTCCCCCAAGCTTGTGGGAGACTCTCTTCTTCAGCTTGAGCAAAGTTGTATATTTCCTGCAAGGCAGCTTGCTTCTTATGGGCAGGGAAATATTTTTCAGAGAAGTAGTAGACCATATCCTGGGGGCTACGCAGACAACCAGGAGCAAGAGAAATGAACCAGGTCTTAGCATCATCCTTTAGCGAGAAAGGAAACAGCTTGAGGATATAGTAGTGGCAGATCTTTTCCTCACTAGTGAATAGGGTGGCTATATCGTGCAGTTTGGTAAGATGGGCTACAACCGTTTCAAACTCATAATCGTGAAAAGGATCAAATTCGACTGGAGTGATTAACTCAGGGTCGACAGAGAATTCATAATCCTTATCGGTCACAAAGATAGGCGAAGTAGCAAACTTCGGGTCGTATTTCATCCTAGCGTTCAGAGATTTTTCTTTCCACTTGCGCAGTAATTTCTTAACATCATATCTATCCTTACACACAAGAAAATCCTCAGCTATCTCTCCCTCCATAACATAACGTTCAGGCAATTCAGGCATATCAGGAGAGCTAGTTCTAGCATGCAAAATAGCATGTTCTACTTCAATAGTATCAACAGTTTCAGAAGTATCATCACATCTAGCAGCAACTCTAGCAATTTGTGCATCAAGGAATGCACCTAGTGGCAAAGCAGTATCAAGCATAGCATCATCAGGCATAGTATCAAGCATAGCATCATCATAAGCATCATGGGCAGCAAAAGTAGCATCATCAAGCACAGGCGACATATCAAGATTTCTAGTAGGAGGTGATGTCGCAAACTTACTCATAACTGAAGGTGAATCAAGTGCAGAGCTCGATGACAGTTCCTTACCTGTCCTCGTAGTTGAGGGCAAGACTTTAGTTCTTGGATCTCTTAGATTCCTCATAGTGACCAGCAGACGTAAATCCCAAGTGACTTAGAGAATATAGTTGTGCTTCCCCGGCAACGGCGCCAGAAAATAGTCTTGATAACCCACAAGTGTAGGGATCGCAACAGTTTTCGAGGGTAGAGTATTCAACCCAAATTTATTGATTCGACTCAAGGGGAAGCGAAAGAATATTCTCAAGTATTAGCAGCTGAGTTGTCAATTCAACCACACCTGAAAGATTAGTATCTGCAAGGAAAGTATCAGTAGCAAAGTAGTATGATAGCAATGGTGCCAGAAAAGGGTCTGTTGACGGCAGACTATTCCTAACTTGTTGTATCAATGGTGCCAGAAAAGTCTTGCAGCAGGTAGGAGCAAAGTAACCAGTAACAGTAGTACTCACAGCGGTAGCAAGTAACAACAATAGTGACAGCAGTAGCAAGGAACAGCAGTAACAAGTAGCAGCACAGTAACAGCAGTAGCGACAGTAGTAGCGACAAAGTAACATAGCAAGGACCAGTAGTAAAAGACTCGTAGGCATTGGATCGGTGATGGATGATTATGCCAGATGTGATTCATCATGTAACAGTTATAACACTGAGAGGTATGTAACTAGCTCCCGTTCGTCAATCTAATGTAGGCATGTATTCCGTATGTAGTCATACGTGCTTAGGGAAAAGAACTTGCATGACATCTATTGTCCATCCCTCCCGTGGCAGCGGGGTCCTAATGGAAACTACGGGATATTAAGGTTCCCCTTTTAATAAAGAACCGGACCAACGCATTAACACGCGATGAATACATGAACTCTCATACTATGGTCATCTCCGGGAGTGGTTCCGGCTATTGTCACTCCGGGGTTGCCGGGTCATAACACATAGTAGGTGACTACAACTTGCAAGATAGGATCTAAAACACACATATATTGGCGACAACATAATAGGTTCAGATCTGAAATCATGGCACTCGGCCCTAGTGACAAGCATTAAGCATAGCTAGGTAGTAGCAACATCAATCTAGAACATAGTGGATACTAGGGATCAATCCCCGTCAAAACTAACTCGATTACATGATAGATCTCATTCAACTCATAACCGTCCAGCAAGCCTACGATGAGATTACTCACGAACGATGAAGAGCATCATGGAATTGGCGATGGAGGAAGGTTGATGATGACGATGGCGACGATCTGCCCTCTCCGGAGCCCAAAACGGACTCCAGATCTGCCCTCCAGATGAAGAACGGGAGGTGGCGGCGCCCCCGTATCGTAAAACGCGATGAATCCTTCTCTCTGATTTTTTCCGGGCGAAACGGAATATATAGAGCTGGGTGTGGAGGCGGTGGTGCCACGTGGGCTCCACAAGCCTGGTTGGTGCGGCCTGGGGGGTGGCCGCGCCGCCTGGGCTTGTGGCCCACTGGCTCACCCCCTCCGATGGATCTTTGCGGAGGTATTTGTCATTAATTCTAGAAAAATTCTCCGCAAATTTTCAGGTCATTATGAGAACTTTTATTTCTGCACAAAAACAACACCATGGCAATTCTGTTGAAAACAGCGTTAGTCCGGGTTAGTTTCAATCAAATCATGCAAATTAGAGTCCAAAACAAGGGCAAAAGAGTTCGGAAAAGTAGATACGACGGAGACGTATCAATGTCGCCGCGAACACGAAGGCATGTGGCTGCATCCTGCACTACCTTAGAGGAGGCTATTGCGGTGGTGCCTCAGACTCGAGGACCATTGTATCCGAGGAAGAGCATGCGGCGAGGCACAAGGCATGGTTCGTCCAGCGCAATATCGCTTGCCGCTCCGCATTCGCATAGATTGACGCGGCGCCGGAATAGGGCCACAGTGACCAATACATAATCGTCGTGTGGGTCGTCGATCACCCCATCACAACCGTGGAGACGACATCACGCCGCCGCTACCTTGACGACAAGCTCGATCGCCAAGATTTGGGAGGAGTGGTCGCTCAGCGACTCGTGCGCCAACCCAGAAAAGGTTGTCATCACATCTCCATCTGTTGCATGTGGTCCGGTCACGACGGTCCTCCGCACCACGTAGGAGGAGGCGAAGCAACTCCTCCTCAAGTGCCACTCACTAGTCGGACAAGGGTGTCATGGCCCTCCAGCGCCCTTTTTCGTTGGAGGATAGCGATGGCAGCGACAACGACAACGGTGGCACGAATAGTGACGACGGTGCGGCGGGACATGGCGGCAACACATATGAGGTGGTTGTCCCGTATAGGTTCAAGATTTTTTTATAGATTTAGTTAAATGGACGAAATACCATTCGTTTTATGTAACTTATATCCCAACTTTAATGAAATCCATAGTGTTTGTATGAATTTTTCCTCGTTTGTTAAGCCATGTTTGAAATGTATACGGGTAGCATTGGATACCGGCTCCCACATCCTTGTCCGTGAACTGCTTTTCACCTGTCCGCGGACAGATGCAGAAGCAAATTTTATGAATGAACGTTGGAGATGACCTAATGTTGGCTAAGTGACATGTTCCCAAATCACATGATATCTATTTGAAGACTTCAAATTTTGGATGTCTATGAAATGAGGATCACTTTCAAGCTAAAAAGTTCTACGTAGTTGACTTCTTTACTCCCATGAACACAAAACTCAATGACCTCCTCTGTTTCATGGCCCTTGGAGATGCTTCCTTCTGGCCTAGCATGGTTACGGGCATACTTGTTTAAGACTCCGATGAACCTCTCATAGAGGAACATATTGTGTAGAAATACAGGACCCAGAATGACAATCTCGTCGACTAGGTGAACTAGGACGTGCGTCATAATGTTGAAAAGTATGGTAGGAACACCAACTCGAAACACACAAGACATTGGACCCAATCATTCTGTAACGTTGGTAGGATTTCTGGATCGATTACCTTATGAGAAATTGCATTGAGGAATGCACATAGCTTCACAATGGCTAATCGAACATTTTCTGGTAGAAGTCGCCTCAATGCAACCAGAAGTAGCTGCGTCATAATCACGTGGCAGTCATGAGACTTTAGGTTCTGGAATTCTTTTTCTCTGACATATTTATTATTCCCTTTATATTCCATGAGAAGACAGACAGGGCCTTGATACTGAGCAGGCATTCAAAAAATATTTCCTTCTCTCCTTTGGCAAGAGTGTAGCAGGCAGGACCTTGATAATGCTTTGGATGCGGGCCATCTTTTTCATTCATACGTTGCTGGCACTCCCGTGCCCTCTATGTATCTTTTGTCTTCCCATACACGCCCAAGAAGCCTAGAAGGTTCACGCAAACATTTTGTGTCACGTGCATCACGTCGATTGCAGAGTGGACCTCTAGGTCTTTCCAATAGGATAGGTCCAAAATATAGATTTCTTCTTCCACGTGGGTGTGTGTCCGTCAGCGTCATTCGAAACAGATTGTCCGCCAGGACCATTTCCAAAGATTGCTTTTAAAACCTTGACCATATCAAATATAGCATCACCTGTATGGAGGACAAGCTTCTTCCGGTGATCTGCCTCACCTTTGAAATGCTTACCTTTCTTTCTTAAGGGATGCCTGCTCGGAAGAAATCGACGATGTCCCAGGTACACATTCTTCTTACATTTGGCCAAATATATACTTTCGGTCTCATCTAAATAGTGTGTGCATGCATTGTATCCCTTGTTTGTCTGTCCTGAAAGGTTACTAAGAGCGGGCCAATCATTGATGGTTACAAAGAGCAACGCTCGTAGGTCAAATTCCTCTTGTTTGTACTCATCCCACACACGTACACCTTTGATGTCCCATAGTTGTATAAGTTCTTCAACTAATGGCCTTAGGTACGCATCAATGTCGTTGTCGGGTTGCTTAGGGCCTTGGATGAGTAGTGGCATCATAATGAACTTCCGCTTCATGCACAACCAAGGAGGAAGGTTATGGATACATAGAGTTACATGCCAGGTGATATGATTGTTGCTCTCCTCCCTAAAAGGATTAATGACATCTGCACTTAAACCAAACCATAAGTTCCTTGTGTCATCTGCAAACTCCATACACTTTCTCTTGATTTTTCTCCACTGCGACCCATCATCAGGTACTCTTAACATCCCGTCTTTCTTACAATCTTCTTTGTGCCAGCGCAATAACTTAGCATGCTCTTTGTTTCTGCACAAATGTTTCAACTGTGGTATTATAGGAGCGTACCACATCATCTTGGCAGGAACCCTCTTCCTGGGGCGCTGGCTCTCAACATCACGAGGGTCATCTCATTTGATATTGTACCGCAATGTACCGCATACCGGGCATGCATTCAAATTCTCGTACTCCTCACCGCGATAAAGGATGTAGTCATTAGGGCATGCATGTATCTTCTGCACCTCTTATCCTAGAGGGTAGAGAACCTTGTTTGCTTCGTACGCACTGTCACACAATTCGTTATCCTTTGGAGGATTCTTCTTCATTATTGCAGTGGCTTCTGAAATCCCTTATCCGATACACCATTATCTGTCTTCCATTGCATCAATTCTAGTGTGGTACCAAGCTTTGTGTTGCCATCTTCGTAATTTAGGTATAACCTTTTTTGTGATCCTCTAACATGCGATCGGACTTCAACCTCTCCCTTTCACTTTTGCATTCTCTCTGTGCATGAACAATGACCCGGCAAAGATCATCATCAGCGGGCACACCTGGTGCCTCTTGATCTTCAACTTCCCCCGTTGTAGTATCATTGTATTCAGGGGATATAGGATAGTTGTCATCATCCTCTTCTTCTTCATTGTCTTCCATCATAACCCCTCTTTCTCTGTGCTTGGTCTAACAATTATAGTGGGGCATGAAACCGGACTTAAGCAGGTGGAAGTGAAGGGTTTTCGAGGAAGAGTAATCCTTCGTATTCTCAAAGACAACACGTGGACAATACATAAAACCATTATGTTTGTTTGCCCTAGCCACATCGATAAAATTATGCAGGCCCATAATGTACTCAGAAGTATGTCGGTCACCATACATCCATTGTCGGTTTATCTGCATTGTGTAATTAAGTATATAAAAAACCATTACAAAACATCATGAATAGAGAAATGATCAAATTAATACAAGTTCATCATCACATTATAACCAAAGTACAGTAGTGATCAAATGTTAGTAGTGCAAAAATAAATACATAAAGTTCATACATCGTTGATCAAACTAACATACATTGAAACTAACATACAACTATGTAAAACATTTAAATGCAACAACAAATGCGATCAGAATCGCAACTAAGGTAATAATTGATTCAACAACATAATGATACCAAGCCTCTTTATTAATGGCATATTTTTAAATCTTTCTAATTTTCAAACGCATTGCATCCATATTGATCTTGTGATCATCGACAACATCGGCAACATACAACTCCAATTCTATCTTCTCTTCTTCAATTCTTTTCAATTTTTCTTTTAAAAAATGTTTTTTCAACTAAATTTAAGCTCTCGACAAGAGGGTCGGTTGCAATTTTCGGTTCACATACCTCCTAGATAAAAATATCTATGTCAAGTTGGTCGACATAATTGTCATAAACACGAAATGAAACAAATAGTTATAAAAGATAATATACCACACCCGAATCATAGACCGGACGAGAGCCGGCGGGGGCGGATATCAAAACCATGTAACTATATAATAACAAATAATAATATACAAGTAAGAAAAATAGACAAGTAACAAAAAATATTACAAGTAAGTTTTATAAAAGATAAAAACAAGAGGCTCACCACGGTAGTGCCGGCGACGAGATCGACAGCGGTGAGGATGGGGACGGGGACGGAATGGCACCCTAAGTTAAACCACACCTACACTTATGCCAAAAAAGAGGAGAAATCTTGAATGTGGCTCGTGAACTCAAGTGGCATCATGCTCTGAGGCATTTCATCGAACACCTCTTGTGCATAGGAAAGGAAAACCAATTAGCACACACTTCCCACCTTTTCTGAGAAAAAAACACAGAGGACGGGTAGGGGCAAGGATATATATATGGAAATTTTTAGTCCCGATTAGTATCTAAAACCAGGATTGAAGACGGACATTTAGTCCCGGTTGGAGACACCAACCAGAACGAAAGGGTGTCACTCCTGCCGAACCCCTTTGGTCTCGGTTGGTGACACCAACCGAGACTAAAGGTCCAACACCAAGTGTGTATTAAGCGAAGTATTTTTTTTTTTGCATGGATATATTATGCAAAGTACTCTTTTTTTTTTTGCATGGTTATTATGCCAAGTACCCTTGAACTCGGAAACGCGCAAGGCTCGTCTCCAAGACGGAGTCGAACTGCCTACTAGTTATATATAGTGATGCGTACGTAGTACGTATGATATGTACTAACTCTCATACGCATCGATCAGCAGAACGAGACAAAACAGCAAGCCGACCGATTCCAAGCAGCGACGTTCCCTGTTTGGTCCTCGATCTCGATCGCCTGGCAACGGCGGGCGGCATGGCGCTACTGAAGCGCAGCTTCAACGCAGCGCTGCTCGACGAGGGCGACGACGACTCGTCGTACCCGTCCAAGATGCCGGGCAGCCTCGCGCGCACCACCGCGCCGGTGGCCAAGATGATGCGGCTGTGGAACTACAAGCAAGGCTCAGGCCTCGGCGCGCACGGCCAAGGCATCGTCGTCCCTGTGAAGGCCATCAATCATGGCTCAACGGCCGGCCTCGGCCACCGCGAGAAGCCGTACAAGAACGGCCTGCCGGGCGCGCCGGCGCCGTCATGGCCAGCCCAAGACGAGTGGCACGAGTCGGCGGCCGTCTCACGAGCCCTCCTCCTCGAACGGGAGTGCTACGAGAAGACCCTCGCGCTGCTGCGTGACGTGCAGCTTCAAGGCGACGACAGCGTGGAGACGGCGGAGGCGCTGGCGGCGATCGTCGAGTCCGAGGAGGTGCTCCGGGGGAAGCGCGCGCCGGGCGCGTGGAGGGCCGCGCTGCCTTCTCCGGCCGTGCGGCACATCGTGGATCAGGTGCTCACGCCTAGCATGGCCATGAAAGCGCGAGAGTGGGAGCCGTTGTGGAACCCAGGCTGCGACGATTGGCTGCGCCCGTGGATCCCCTTGGTCGGACGACTACCGGAGAGCCTCTACTGCACCGTGGAGGGCAAGATCAGCGGCTGCAGCCTCGACATCATCTCCCCATGGAAAGGCTACTTGGACCCGGCGCATTGGGAGATCTTCTCCCGACGTCACATCCTGCCTAGGCTCGCAGGATGGCTGCAACAGCTGAGGATCACGCCGCCGAAGCAGATCGACGTCAGGTTCCGCGAGGTGATGTCGTGGGCGCCTCTCGTGCGCATCGAGGACATGGTGTCAATCCTAGAACAAGAGTTTTTCGGCAAATGGGAGAGCGCGCTGCGCCACTGGCTGTTGTCCGCGAGGCCATCTTCGGGGGAGGCCGCAGCGTGGTGCGCCGGCTGGAAGAACCTCTTCGCCCCGGAGCTGCTCGACGACGAACGCGTGCTCGCATGGCTGGAGTCTGGCGTTGCCATGGTGGATCGAGAAGCGGAAGACCTCAGCCGTCTTGTTTGTCATACGTAGTGATAGTTGATGCTGCTTGAGAGGTTGTACTAGTAGTCATTGTCATACGTAGTGTCACTTATGATTAGCAATGTAATGGTTCTATTCGCTTATGATTAATAACAGTATAACGAGAGAAACCCACATGGTTTTGATCGGATAACGAAAGTATACAAAAATGTACTATGCACTTTCAGGCCCTTCCCCTATGCCATATTCCACACTCAAAATCAATACACTATTGCCGCACAGATGCTTGAATGAAAATTTCAAAATACCAAAGGAGTCCAAATTCAGATTTTGCAAGTTTTCGTGAATTTTCGCTGTTCTACATTGTAGATTTTGTGACAGCGTAAAACAAGCCATAACATTTCTTCATCTTTCGACACTGTTTTGCAAAGATCTCTGCGTGGACGTAGAAGAAGCTGGGTTTATGACCAGGTTTATATGGCGAGGCAATGACATCCTAAGAAACCGAGATGGAATAAAGGACTAGCAACCCAATGCCAGCTGTTAAGGAGATCCATATGTATTACTTCTTCCGTTCCAAAATTCTTGTCTTAAGTTTATTTAGAAATGGATGTATCTAAATACTAAAACGTGACTACTTCTAATTGGTTGAAAGCCTGAAACACCTCCTGAAGATAGCAAGTCTTATTTCTCTGAAGTGCATGTTGCCTTTGTCAATTGATCAAACCAAGCGTTTTGTATAACAGTACATTTTTTCCCGAGATATCCAAACTCTGCAGAGGAACATATGATAAACTCGTTTGACGTATTCATTGTCAAATATTTGCTCAACCAGAATTTGCTACTTCTAATTGATGTGGAGCGTATGAAAAATGCTTAATCAAGCTTTGCATCATTGGGAATGCGGTTCAACAAGGCAAACAACTTTGTATGGAAATTACTTTTAGGATGTCAAGTTTTGGGGATAGTTTATAATTTTACTCGGAGTAAACCAGACTATTCTGATGTAAATACTACACAAGAGTCTTACTCCAGCCTTAAGAGTCAGAATAGATACAATACACGCTGGAACACATATATTGTTTTAGCATCTAGCATAACTGGTTCCCATAATGAAACTTCATTGCATCCAAAGTATCTAGAGAATCTGGCAGACTGCCACCACCGAATAACTAAGAGTTACATCAGAAATACATAATCGACCAAGTGACCTTCAGAAGCATCTTGTAGTCCCCGCAGGTGATATTCTCATCATCGTAACCATTGCGCCTTGGAGTAAACTGAACAGTGCAGGCAGATAAAGCATCATCACCGACAGCAGCCGCAACAGTCAACACCAGCATCGTGCCCCTCCTCTGTGCACCTTTTCTTCCCTTCGGCTCCCTCCTTCCCTTCTCTAATCTCTTGCATCGCCATCGTGGCTCCGTTTCGGCACCACCTACATGCCCATCAACCCTAGCTCACGTCTGTGGCACTCGATGGATCGGATCCGACTGTGTGTGGCTGATAACCCACAAGTGTAGGGGATCGCAACAGTCTTCGCGGGTAAGATAACCCAATTTATTGATTCGACACAAGGGGAGCCAAAGAATATTATAAGCTTTAAGTTGAGTTGTTAATTCAACCGCACCAGAAAGATACTTACTTGACAACGAAATATTGGTAGAAATGGTGATATGAAAGTGATTGTGGTAACGGAAATAATGGTGGCAAAGCAACGAAAGTAAAACAGCTAGAGTAGAGCAACCGGTGACTAGCAGGATTAAAACATTGTAGGCTAGGGAGATGGATGGTTGGTCATGGATGAGAGATATCATGTATTTAACTTGGGGCAAGGCACATAGAAAAGTAATGATCATCTAGGCAAATATCAAACATTAGGCATCTATCCCAAGGTAGTCGTGCGTGCTTGCAATAAGAACTTACACAACATCTTTTGTCCTACCATCCCGCTACCAACGGGGCCAAAAGGAACTTATGGAGATTAAGGTGCTCCTGTCAAAGAGCACCGGAACAAAGCATTAACAATCAATGGATACATGGAATCCTCAAACTATAGTCTATCCCCTTTGATGTCCCAAGCTGTCACCATTAGGATCGCCGGTTCCGGACTATATTAGGTGCATACTACACATAGATAGGATCAAGAACACAAATATATCCATGAAAACATAAGGTGTTCAGATCTGAACTCATGGAACTCGGACCCAAAGTGACAAGCATTAAGAGTAACAAGTAGTAGCAAAGATGATAAACACCATAGTAGATGATAGGCAACATGCCCCCAACAACCGACGAACTATTGCATGATCTAACTCATCCAATCACTACCATCCCCTTCACATACAGTAGGGAATTACTCACACATGATGGGGGAAGCCATGGAAGGGTGATGGAGTGCTGATGGTGATGACGATGGCGACGATTTCACCTCTCCGGAGGCCAAGGCACCCTCCAGATTAGCTCTCCCGGAGAAGAACCGAGGGTGGCGGCGGCTCCGCGTCGAGAACTTGCAAAACGACTTCTCTTCTGGGATTTCTCCGTCACGGGTAAAAATAGGAGCCAAGGTAGGGCACCAGAGGAGGTGGGCCCCACCCAGGCGGCCTCTCGGCGCGGCCAGGGAGCAGGCCGCGCCCACACGTCACCTCGAGGCCTGGTGGCCCCCCTCTGGCCCATCTTCTGGCCCAGGGTTCCTCCCGGTGCATGGATTTTCTCTATTTTTTATTGGAATTTTTCGGACGCCTAAAAATCCATTTTCCTGCACGCAAGAAAACCATACAGGCAGCTCTGCTGAAAACAACGTCAGACCGGGTTAGTTTCATTCAAATCATGCAAGAATGAGGACAAAACAATAGCAAAAGTGTTTGGAAAAGTTGATACGTTTGAGACGCATCTACTCCCCCAAGCTTAGCATATTGCTTGTCCTCAAGCAATTCAGTTCAACGAACTGGACGTGACAAAGAAAACTTTGACAAACTCTTTTGCTTCATCATATGTATATAAGCTTGCACTACGAACAAGTCCAACAAGTATTGAAGTAATGCTACAAAGGCAATGCACGAAGCAATCCTTCGATCATGTGAAGAGTTTCAAACAACTAAGAATGAATAATATGCAACCGAAAATCATGACGAGATCACAATGCACATGACTCAGACATACTAGAGTGGTATCTCGCTAGCCCCCAAGAGTGAAGCAAAACATAAATGTAGATGCTCCTTCGGAGTCTTAAAGGAGACTAGAAATAAATGTTTCAGAATAAGTAATATCACAACCATGCAGAAGACAATGTGGTACTTTGGGACAATGCACATTACACTCAGAATGACAATTATGCTCTCTATAGTTGGTGCATTTTTATAAGAAGAGGATGACTCAACAGTAAAGTAAAATAGATATGCCCTTCGCAGAGGGAAACATTGATTTGCAGAGGTGCCAGAACTTGAGCTTTTAAAACAGAGATAAATCAAAATTTTGGGTGGTATGCTTTCATTGTAAACGTAACAACTAAGAGATCTCAATATCTTCCATGCTAAATACATTATAGGTGGTTCCCAAACAGAATTGTAAAGTTTTTACTCCCCCTCCACCAATCGATCACACTCCACGGCGGGTCGAAGCCACTGGTACCGTCCATACAAACAACAATCCTGGGGGAGTTTTGTTTCATTAAATTTGACTTGACTTTTGAGCATGGAACTAGGCATCCCGGTTACCAGCCACTTTCACGTGAATGATAGTGAATCAACACATATCTTGAGAATAACCCACTTAGCATGGAAGATACTGATAGTCCCTACTCACTACATGAGCGATTCGGGCATACAAAAGAAAATATTTATTTGAAAATTTAGAATACGACACATGCAAATTTACTTAGGACGGAACATAAATACCACATATAGGTAGGTATGGTGGACTCATATGGCGCAACTGGTTTCAAGGATTTTGGATGCACAAGCAGTCAGTCCGCTTAGTACAGGCGAAGGATAGCAAAAGATGGGGAAGCGACCAAGTAGAGAGCAATAACGGTCATAATCATGCAGAGCGACAAAGCAACATTGAATCGGGCATGAAATCGATATAACTATTCTGAAATAAAAAGATCATCAAGGCTTGATAGACTTCTAGTCATAAACATGTATAAGCATGTGCCAAGTTAATCCAAAAACTCTCTGAAGGGAAATACCACTTCAATACGCCAAACCATGAACAATGCAATGCATGCAAATCATTTTGATAACACATTATGCACTCCAGCTATTTGAGACTAGTCACAAAGAAAGCATGAACTACTGGGAAAGCATTGTAAACATAGCACTATGTCGCTACAAGCTGGTCTCTAGATCATAAGTACAGGCATATGTACAAAAGTAGAAACAAATAGAGTTCATACCGGATTTCCTTGTTGCATCCCTTCCGTCGATCTTCGTCATCGTCACTTGCATGATGAACGTAGAAAGATATAATCAAGTGCAATTGCAACCATGGACGTGAGCTGAACTCTGCAAATAAAGCAATCTAAAGAGAGAAAAGAAATCTTCTTGGGTTTTCCAAAGGTTAAACGAAAGCAAAAGAAAAAATAAATCTTTTTGTTGTTTTTGCAAAGAAAGAACAAGGAAGAATAGGCAAAAACTCTGAAAAGATTAAAAAGGAAACCACGGATGATACAATGAAAGGGGAGAAGGGTACGTAGTCCCCCAAGCATAGGCTTTTGGCCTAAGTTGGGCTTGGCTACTGCGGGCTCCAGGAGCTCCCTCCGGCTCCGGGGTGGTACGGGTAGCTCCAAGAACCGTACGGGGCCTCGGGCACGTAGACTGATGCCCGACTGTCCTCCCAAGAAGAAGGCTCTTCATCCTCCTCCATGGGGTTGTGGAACTGCTGCTAGATCACGAACTCGTCCAGCTCAATCGAGGTGAAGGACCATCCGTTCCTGGTAGTGTAATCAAATAAAAGTGGTGCAGGTAGACGGATCTCCCGAGTAGCAAGCTCGCCAAACCTCATAATATAAACAAGGTTACCAAAATCAAAAGTCCTAGTAACAAACTCATGCCTCTTCATAGCGGTAAGATCAAAGCTTATGAATGAAAAAGGTGTATCATCCGTGCGTACAGTGCGCCCGAGGTGCTCGAGGATAAGCGTGGTATAAATGCCACCGAAGTGAGGCCCTTTGCCGCTGTTAGCAACGAGGCGACGAGCAATCAAAGCACCAATATTATACGTGTTATCTCCTAAGAGGGCCGCTGCCAAGATAGCGAGATCCGGAGCCGAAATGTTGCTCGTGTTGTCACGAGCTAACACCCCTCGAGCAATATAGTATGCGAAATACCTGATGTGGGGAAACAAGGTGCTAGAGATCTTCCCTCGATGAATGTCTCGCGGATCCTTGTTGCAAAGAGAAGCGAATAGGGATTTCAGCTCGTAGGGCTGAACTTTCATTTTGGTCGTCTTCCCGACATTCTGCACACCTATAACGTCACAAAATTCTGCCATAGACATGGTAAAGACATCCTCATATAATCTGAATTCAATCATGGAAGTTTTATTATTATATCTAAACTAGTTGACAAAATAATAGGTGAGTTTTGGATATTGTGGCACACGTCGTGTTATGAGATGTGTCAAACCTGCAGCTGCATAGAGGTTATCAAACTCATCCTTAATACCTGCTGCCGTAAGGAAATCTGAACACGGGTATGCCATGGCACGTGTCGTGTCCGTCTCGTGAAGCAACTCTGGTGGCACAATATCATCATTGTAACTTGTCCTCACAGTAGAAGGTGAAGTTGCAGCTCTAGTTAATCTATCGGTAGGCTCGGGTCTCTTCTTCCCAAGCCATCCTTTTGCTTTTCCAAACAAACTCATTTCTGAAATTTTTGGTGCATCACAAAAACGAAGGTTTAATCAAAAATGAGTTGGAGCAAACTATTCTACTCACTTCCCCGATGCATAAGCTTGCGTAAAAACTTCATAAATAAATTTCTAAACATGCATGCAAGCTCATATGAACAATACCAAGAACTCATAAATACTCACAAATAAGACTATCAATCAAAATTCTAATTGGAGGAGTGGAGGAGTCACATACCAAGGAGCAAATGCTCAAATTCTCAATGCAAATGATGGGATGTAGAGAGAGATCGAATTTTTCCACCAAGAACAGCAAGAACTCGAGCTCCAGGAGAAAAATCGGGATTTTTGGAGTGAGAGAGATAGAAGGGAAGAAGAAGTACATGGAAAGGGGACCAGGTGGGCCCAGGCGACCTGTGGGCGCGGCTAGGGGCCAGGTCGTGCCGCCTGGGCGCCTGGACCAGGGGTGGGCCCCCTAGTTGGCCCCAGGTGCCCCTGCGTCTCTTTTTTGATGGAAATTTTTATTATATTTTTTCTGGAATTTTTATTTTGAAAAAGAATTCAAAGTACCGTAATCTCCAAAACTTCCGGAAAGCTCGAAGCAATGGTTAAACATATGAAGCTTCAAAAAACATAAAACTTTGGTTAAGCAAGGAGGATGAAAGATAAAATAAATGAAAACATAACAAGCTTCTCTTTTTACTCATATAAAACATATTTGTTAGCAAGGTTGATCAAGTCTTACTACCAAACAGGTGTTATATCGAGCAAAAAGTTTCACTTCTTATAAAGCAATCATGGTACCTTTATTTTAATGGATATTGTCCCCACCATAATGGTTTTATATTTGTGGTGCACATGTAGAGGACAATCCCACTCTCCAACCTTCACGGTCTCAGTATTCTCAATAGAATTAAGGCCATGCCTTTTATCAATCTTCTTCGGAAAATATACCGTGTGCTCCTTCTCATTAACATTGAAAGTCACCTTTCCTTTATTGCAATCAATAATAGCACCTGTGGTGTTAAGAAAAGGTCTACCAAGAATGATAGACATGCTCCCATCCTCGGGCGTGTCAAGCACAACAAAGTCAGTAAGGATCAAGCAATTAGCAACTTCAACAGGAACATCCTCACAAATACCAATAGGAACGGCCGTTGACTTATCAGCCATTTGAAGAGAGATGACTATAGGGATTAGTTTATTTAAACAAAGCCTTTTGTAAAGAGAGAAAGGCATAACACTCACTCCTGCACCAAGATCACATAAAGCAGTTCTGACATAATTATTTTTTATGGAGCAAGGAATGGTGGGTATACCTGGATAACCAAGCTTCTCAGGAATCTTACCACTGAAAGAGTAATTAGCAAGCATAGTAGATATTGCCTCATTAGGAACTTTTCTTTTATTAGTAACAATATCTTTCATATACCTCAAATACGGAGGCAACTTAATAGCATCAGTCAAAGGAATTTGAAGAAAAAGGGGTTTCATCCATTCACAAAATTTATTGTAATGCTCTTCTTCTTTGGTTTTGAAAGACTTGCGTGGGAAGGGCATTGATTTCTGTACCCATGGTTCTCTTTCCTTCCCATGTCTTCTTGCAACAAAGTCTTCTCTAGTATATCTCTTGCACTTGTCGGGTGCTTCTTCTTCTTGTACTTTAGGAGGATCATTCTTCTCATTATCTTTATCAGGTTCAACACCATCTTTAGTTTCAACATCGGAAATAGATATACTATTAGGATCAACAATCGGTTCTTCATCAATTATGGGATCATTGGAGTTGTCAGCTTCCTTGTGTTTCTTCTCCTTCTTCCGGGAGTTGACAATGTCTTCTTCCTGGAATTGAGAATCTTGCTCAATCCTCTTTGGATGCCCCTCCGGATAGGGGGGTCCTAGGTGTGTGTACCACCTCAGGTCTTTATACCATATGCCTCTGTATCAACTTGTTTGGTATTGTTAGCAAGCAAATCTTTTTGCACATTAGAAATTTGTTCAAGCTGAGTTTGAAACCTATGAAAATGCTTAACAAGACCTTTAACATCATTAACAGTTCTACTTAAAATATTAAGCAAACTCTTGATAGCAAGGAAATTATCATGCAATGTCTTTGAATCCTCTCATTAAAGTGATTTTGCTTGACAATGAAATTATCAAGCTCATCTAAGCATTGATCAGGGGGCTTACCATGAGGGATGTCACTTGCATTGAATTCTAAAAGAGAGTGTACCTCTACCATAGGTGGGTGAGCGGTAGGCTCACATAATTTCTCAATAGGAGGTAGATTCTTCACATCTTCAGCTTTAATACATTTCTCTTTAATAGACCACTTAGCTTCTTGCATAGCTCCGGGGCTCAGGAAAAGCATACCCCTCTTCTTTCGTGGTGGAGGTGGTTTAGGAACAGACCAGTCATCATGATTCTTAGCTATCTTGCCCAGTAGTTCTTCAGCATCGTCTGGTGTTCTTTCCCTGAAAACACAACCAACACAACTATCCCGATAGGTTCTAGATTCATCGGTTAGACCAGCATAAAATGTATCAAGCAATTCATTCTTAGGGACTCCATGTCCTGGTCTATCCTTGAGTAAAGTGCAATACCTCCCCCAAGCTTTAGGGAGGTGCTCATCCTGCAACTGTTTAAAGTTATATATTCTTTGTAAAGCAGCATGTTGCTTATGAGCAGGAAAATATTTAGCAACAAAAGATTGAGCTAAATCTTGAGGACTATTAATGGAACCACATGGTAGTGCATCATACCATGCTTTAGCATCTTCCTTCAAAGAGAAAGGAAGTAGCTTAGTAACATAATAATTTCTCTTCTTGTCCTTTGTAGTGAATAAGCCACCCAACTCAGTGAGTTTGGTAAGGTGTGCAATAGCGTCGTCATTTTCTCTGCCATAAAAGGGGTCAGCTTCAACTGTGGATATAAGTGAAAGATCACCAGTGAAATCAAAATCAGCATCTTCAATGCAAATAGGAGATGAAGCAAATTTAGGATCATGAGTAAATTTGTTCTTCATAGAATGCTTTTCAAGCAGCTTCTTAACAGAAGCAGGGTCAGAGTGAGCACACTCTGTAAGCTCCCTGGATAAATCATCATCAAGTTCAATATAATCATCATCAAGAATTCTTTCCCTGAGACCACTCAAGTCTGGGTGACCAAAGGATATACCAATGGGGTAGCGTGTAACGGGAATTTCAATCCCAGACTGCTTCGCAGCTTTAGAAATATGAGACTTGATGACCCACAAGTATAGGGGATCTATTGTAGTCCTTTCGATAAGTAAGAGTGTCGAACCCAACGAGGAGCAGAAGGATCTGACAAGTGGTTTTCAGCAAGGTAATATCTGCAAGCACTGAAATTATCGGTAACAAGTAGTTGTGTGGTGAGATGATTCATAGCAAGTAGCAAGCAACAAAAGTAACAACGGTGTAGCAAAGTGGCCCAATCCCTTTTGTAGCAAGGGACAAGCCTGGACAAAGTCTTATAGGAGGTAAAACGCTCCCGAGGACACATGGGAATTTCTGTCAAGCTAGTTTTCATCATGTTCATATGATTCACGTTCGCTACTTTGATAGTTTGACATGTGGGTGTACCGGCGCTTGGGTACTGCCCTTACTTGGACAAGCATCCCACTTATGATTAACTCCTCTCGCAAGCATCCGCAACTACGAAAGAAGAATTAAGACAAAGTCTAACCATACCATTAAACTAGTGGATCCAAATCAGCCCCTTACGAAGCAACGCATAAACTAGGGTTTAAGCTTGTGTCACTCTAGCAACCCATCATCTACTTACTACTTCCCAATGCCTTCCTCTAGGCCCAAATAATGGTGAAGTGTTATGTAGTTGACGTTCACATAACACCACTAGAGGAAAAACAACATACAACACATCAAATTATCGAACAAATACCAAATTCAAATGACTACTTATAGCATGACTTATCCCATGTCGTCAGGAACAAAAGTAACTACTCACAAAGCATAATTATAATCATGACCAGAGAGGTAATGACTAGCATCAAAGATCTGAACATATAATTTTCTACCAAGTAATTCAACTAGCATCAACTACAAAGAGTAATTAACTCTACTAGCAACCTTACAAGTACCAATCGGAGTTGCGAGACGGAGATTGGTTACAAGAGATGAACTAGGGATTGGACATGAGATGGTGCTGATGAAGATGTTGATGGTGATGAGTAATCTCCGATGAGAGGAGAGTTCGTAATGACGATGGCGACGATTTCCCCCTTCAGGAGGAAAGTTTCCCCGACAGGATCGTCCTCCAGAGCTCTAGATTGGTTCTGCTCAAGTTCCGCCTCGTGGTGGCGGCGAATCCTTCGAAAAGCCTCCTCCTGATTTTTTCTGGAACGAAACCCTTCTTGTAGCAAAAGGGGGGAGCCAGAGGGCCAAGTGGGAGTCCACAAGCCCCCTAGGTGCGGCCAGGGGGAGGTCGCGCCTAGCAGGCTTGTGGCCTCCTGCTGGCACCCCTCTGGTACTTCTTCGGCCCAGTATTTTTTACAAATCCCAAAAAAGTCCACGTTGATTTTCACGGCTTTTGGAGTTGCGCAGAATAGGTATCTCAAACTTGCTCCTTTTTCAGGCCAGAATTCCAGCTGTCGGCATTCTCCCTCTTCATGTAAACCTAGCAAAATAAGAGAGAAAAGGCATAAGTATTGTACCATGAAGTGTAATAACAGCCCATAAAGCGATAAATATCAACATGAAAGCATGATGCAAAATGGACGTATCAACTCCCCCAAGCTTAGACCTCGCTTGTCCTCAAGCGAAAGCCGAGACCAATAAATATGCCCACATGTTTAGAGAGAGAGGTGTCGACAAAACAAGATACGAACATGCTGGCATCATGATCATGATCAGAACAGCAATACCAACATATAATCTCTCATGCTAAAGTGACAATTCCTTCACAAAGTAAGGTATGGATCAAGAACCTTACCGAGAATTAACAACCGATGCCCTTTAGTCATTGAAGCAATTGCAATTTATCATAACATCGGAAAGAGTCAAATAGGAGCTTGTAAAGCAAATCCACATACTCAATCATCTTTTTGTTCTCTACAATTGCTACAACTCACGTGGTACTCATGAGATCAAAGTTTCAGTTGGACACAGAGAAAGATAGGGTCTTATAGTTTCGCCTCCCAACCATTTACCTCAAGGGTAATGTCAACAATAATAATTCATGAATACTTACTTCCAAGTTGACATATGAATATAGATCTTTCCCTAGCATATGACATTAGCCAAGATAAAGGCGAAATAAGGAATTGGTGAAGATCACCATGACTCTTCCAAGGGCAAAAAGTAAAGGTACAGGATAGGCCCTTCGCAGAGGGAAGCAGAGGTTGTCAAGCGCTTTTGAGGTTTGGATGTGTGTCCTCTTAGTGTGGAGGAACGTCACTTTATATTACCTCCTGTGATAAAGAACTTTATTATGCTTTCTGTCGCTTTTATGTCTTCCTCATCACAGGTTCGTACAAAGCTTATTTTCCACACACTAATAGATCATACATATTAGGGAGCAATTTTTATTGCTTGCACCGATGACAACTTACTTGAGGGATCTTATTCAATCCATAGGTAGGTACGATGGACTCTCATGGCAAAACTGGGTTGAAGGTTTATGGATGCACAAGTAGTATCTCTACTTGGTGCGGGAGGTTTGGCTAATATGAGGTGGAAGCAATCGTCACATGCTAAGGGATCTCTAGTCATATAACATTGTTCGGAACCAAGCAAACACAATTCATTATGTTGTCTTCCTTGTCCAACATCTACGCATGTAATAGTGTAGTGAGTGTTCACAATCATAGATGGTGTCAAAGATGATATATTTATATCTGAACCTCTCCTTATTTATCACTTCCTATTAATTGCAACAATGACCAAGGTCTATGTTTGTCTACCCTCAACAAGTTTCAATCATCATTCTTTTTATATGTGAAGCCATAACTTCCCATAAGATCATTGCATGATCTTTTCATGCTTTTGTTCTTTTCTCATTCTTTTGATCATGGCATGAGGCAAGGCCCTTAATTAAGACACTCTTTAGTATATGGCTCACGAGCTCGAATACATCGGGGGTGACACAAAGCAAAACTCAAGCCTAAAACACTAAGACCTTTATTCTACTAGAGAAAGAGAAAACTGAAAAGGAACAAACTAAAACAAAGGTAAAGGCAAAAGATGTGATGGTGATACGATACCGGGGCAACTCCCCCAGGCTTGGCACAAGCCAAGGGGACTGCCCATACCCATGCTCAGTTGTCTTCCTTTGGCGGTGATGGTGGTGGAGTTGTTTTGTCCTTTGATTCCAAGAGGGACATCAATCTTTGATTTATACCTTGGAGATATGTGATATGTTTTCCAGCAAAACAACTTCACGAGTGAGATAAGTATTGCGAGCACGAGTTGTTTCACAAAACCTCAAAAGTTCACTCAAGGATGGAGATTGTAGGTGGAGGTAGGGTTGGAGGAAATCCACTTCTTCAACTTATTCCTTGTTGAACACAGATTGTACTTCGTCCCACGCCTAATTCTACTCCTTAGTTTTGCCCTTGGCTTCCGTGACTTCCACTCTTTTCAGATCAACATCTACTTCTTCATAGACTTGAGGGAAATTGTTCTCCCCGACAGATTCCTGAGATGGCATCCTTGCTCTAAATTTGCGGCAGAAAACGGGCTCGAAACGAAAACAGAGGAAATTCGCGTGATACGAGGGTCAGACCTTACGGGAGAATATATAATGATTTTTTTCAGACCATAAGGAGTAGTCCGCAAGAAAACGGAGTCCCAGAGGCACACGAGGTGGCCACAAGCCCCCCAGGCGCGGCCAGGGGGTGGTCCGCACCTCGCAGGCTTGTCGCCTCCTCGTGCGCTTTCCGGACTACTTCAAATTTTTCTATTTTTTCAAAAATTTCCAAAACAGAGAAAAAATCCTACTGGAAAAGTTTTGGAGTCTGTTTACTTACCGAATCACATACCTCTTCATTTTCGGAGTCTGAAACAGGCCGATAAATATCCCTTAGGTACTCCTCCGGAGTTATGGTATTGATAATATTGCTTTCAACATTTATGGGAGTACCTGAGATATAATGCTTGATTCTCTGCCCATTTACCACTCTCGGACAATTACCTTCCGTGTTGTTGATCTTGATAGCACCGGAACGATATAGTTCCTCAACAATGTAAGGACCTTCCCACTTAGAGAGAAGCTTGCTTGCAAAAAATCTTAAACGAGAATTATATAGCAAGACATAATCACCTACATTGAACTCACGGTTTTGTATCCTTTTATCATGCCACCTCTTAACCTTTTCTTTGAACAACTTGGCATTCTCATATGCCTGAGTTCTCCACTCATCAAGCGAGCTAATATCAAATAGCCTCTTCTCACCAGCAAGTTTAAAATCAAAGTTGAGCTCTTTGATTGCCCAATAAGCTTTATGCTCTAGCTCAAGAGGTAAATGACATGCTTTACCGTACACCATTTTGTACGGAGACATGCCCATGGGATTCTTATAGGCAGTTCTATAAGCCCACAGTGCATCATCGAGCTTCTTAGACCAATTCTTTCTAGACCTGTTGACAGTCTTTTGCAAAATTAGTTTAATCTCTCTATTTCTTAGCTCCACTTGACCACTGGACTGAGGGTGATAGGGAGACGCAATTATCGTACTTAGCAAGCGTTTTACGGAAAGCACCATGAATGAAATGTGAACCATCGTCGGTCATTAGATATCTAGGGACTCCAAATGTAGGGAAAATAACTTCTTTAAGCATCCTGATAGAAGTGTTGTGATCAGCACTACTGGTTGGGATAGCTTCTACCCACTTAGTGACGTAATCAACAACAACTAGGATATGAGTATACCCGTTGGATTTTGGAAAAGGTCCCATATAATCAAAGCCCCAAACATCAAATGGTTCAATGACAAGTGAATAGTTCATAGGCATTTCCTGACGTTTACCGATATTACCTATTCTTTGACATTCGTCACAAGACAAGACAAACTTACGGGCATCCTTGAAGAGAGTGGTCCAATAGAAACCTGATTGCAATACCTTTTGTGTAGTTCTATCTCCTGCATGGTGTCCTCCGTAGGCCTCGGAGTGACACTTCTGTAAGATCTGTCCCTGTTCATGTTCAGGTACACAGCGTCTAATAACACCATCTACTCCTTCCTTATAAAGGTGAGGATCATCCCAAAAGTAATGTCTCAAGTCAAAGAAGAATTTCTTCTTTTGCTGGTATGTGAAACTAGGTGGTATATATTTGGCAACGATATAATTTGCATAATCAGCATACCACGGTGTACTACGTGAAGTATTGATGACATTCAATTGCTCATCAGGAAAGCTATCATCAATAGGTTGTGGGTCATCAAGAACATTCTCCAACCTAGACAAGTTATCTGCTACTGGGTTATCAGCACCCTTTCTGTCGACAACATGCAAATCAAATTCTTGTAGCAAGAGAACCCATCTCATAAGTCTAGGTTTAGCGTATTTCTTCTCCATGAGGTACTTAATAGCAGCGTGATCAGTGTGAATAGTGACTTTGGAATCAACTATGTAAGACCTGAACTTTTCACATGCAAACACGACTGCTAAAAATTCCTTTTCCGTAGTAGCATAGTTTCTTTGGGCACTGTCTAGAGTTTTACTAGCATAGTGAATAACATTCAACTTCTTATCAACTCTTTTCCCTAGGACAGCACCAACAACATAATCACTAGCATCACACATGATTTCAAAAGGTAAGTTCCAATCAGGTGGTTGAACAATAGGTGCAGTTATCAAAGCCTTCTTAAGTATTTCGAAGGCTTCCTCACAATCATCGTCAAAGACAAAAGGAATATCCTTTTGGAAGAGATTGGTAAGAGGCCTAGAAATCTTAGAGAAGTCTTTAATGAACCTCCTATAGAAACCAGCATGACCAAGGAAACTTCTTATACCTTTGATATCTGTGGGGTATGGCATTTTCTCGATTGCATCAACCTTAGCCCTATCGACTTCAATACCTCTTTCAGAAATTTTATGTCCTAAGACAATGCCTTCATTAACCATAAAGTGGCACTTCTCCCAATTCAAGACAAGTTTGGTGTCTTTACATCTCTGCAAGACTCGATCAAGGTTGTTGAGGCAATCATCAAAAGAAGACCCGTAAACGGAGAAGTCATCCATGAAAACCTCAACAATCTTTTCACAAAAGTCGGAGAATATAGCCAACATACATCTTTGAAAGGTGGCAGGTGCATTACATAAGCCAAAAGGCATACGTCTATAAGCAAAGGTACCGAAAGGGCAGGTGAAAGTGGTTTTCTCTTGATCAGCTTGTGCAACTGGTATTTGGGAGAAACCAGAATAATAGTGTAGAAAGCAGAAGTGTGTGTGTTTAGACAGTCTTTCTAGCATTTAGTCGATAAAAGGCAAAGGGTAATGATCTTTCCTAGTGGCTTTATTCAATTTCCTAAAATCGATCACCATCCTATAGCCAGTAATAATCCTCTGTGGGATCAAGTCATCCTTATCATTAGTGACAACGGTAATGCCTCCCTTCTTAGGGACGCAATGCACCAGACTCACCCAATCACTATGAGGAACAGGATAGATATTACCTGCTTCCAGGAGCTTTAGTATTTCTTTTCTTACTACCTCTTTCATCTTAGGATTTAATCTCCTTTGATGATTAGCAACTGGTTTGGACTTTGGAATCAGGATTGGTTTTAATCTTGTGCTGGCATTGAGTGGGACTAATGCCCTTAATATCATCAAGAGTATATCCAATAGCAGCACGGTGCTTTCTTAGAGTTTTTAGTAACTTCTTTTCTTCATGCTCTGAGAGGCTAGCACTAATAATAACAGGATATATCTCTTTTTCATCAAGATAAGCATACTTAAGAGTATCAGGCAACTATTTAAGCTCGAATATAGGATCACCCTTTGGTGGGGGTGGATCCCCAAGCAGTTCAACAGGCAAATTATTCTTAAGGATAGGATAGTGTTCTAAGACAACTCTATCTATCTCATCCCTTTCATCCATATGCATATCATTTTCATGCTCAAGCAAGTATTGCTCTAAGGGATCAGTAGGAGGTACGACAATAGAATCTAAGGCAATAGTTTCATCCTTACTAGGCAACTCTTTTTCATGAGGTTGTCTACCAAACTTGGAGAAATTGAACTCGTGTGACACACCTTCAAAGCCAACAGTGACAGTTTGCTTCTCATAGTCAATATGAGCATTGACAATATTGAGAAAAGGTCTACCAAATATGATGGGACAAAAGCTATCTTGTGTGGTAGCAAGAACGAGGAAATCAGCAGGATACTTCGTTTTACCACACAAGACTTCAACATCCCTAACAATTCCCACAGGGCAGATAGTATCTCTATTTGCCAGCTGAATAGTGACGTCAATGGGTTCTATCTCGACAGGTGCAATCTAGTCTTTAATTTCATCATATAAGGATTGAGGTATTGCACTAACACTAGCACCCACATCACAAAACCATGATAACAATGATCTCCTATCTTAACAGAAACAACAGGCGTGCCACCAACAGGCCTATGTTTGTCTCTAGCATGTGGTTTAGCAATTCTAGTAGCATCTTCACAGAAGTGAATATCATGGCCATCAACATTGTCGGGCAGGAGATCTTTGATAATAGCAATGCTAGGTTCACCTCTAATTTTCTCAGGGGGTGTAGGTGTTCTAATGTAGCCCCTATGTATCACGGTTGAAGCTTTAGAATGATCCTGTATCCTAACAGGGAAAGGTGGTTTCTCAATGTAAGCACTGGGAACAACAGGATCATTATAGGCAATGACTCTCTCTTCAACTGGATTGGGTTTAACTACATTGACTTCTAAGGGAGGATGTTATTTAAACCACTTCTCTTTGGGGAGATCAATATGAGCAGCAAATGATTCACATAATGAAGCTACTATCTCAGAGTCAAGTCCATACTTAGCGCTAAAATCACAAAAATTATTTGTTTCAACAAAGGATTTAACGCAAGCAAACTTGAAATTCATACCTGACTCCTTACCTTCATCAAGCTCCCAATCTTCAGAGTTGCGTTTAATTCTTTCCAATAAATTCCATCTAAAGTCAATATCTCTCTTCATAAAAGAACCGGTACAAGAAGTGTCAAGCATGGTGCGATCATCATGAGAAAGCCGAGCATAGAAGTTTTGAATGATAATTTCTCTCGAGAGCTCATGGTTGGGGCATGAATATAACATTGATTTAAGCCTCCCCCAAGCTTGAGCGATGCTTTCTCTGTCACGAGGCCAAAAATTATAAATATAATTCCGATCACAATGTACTAGATGCATAGGATAAAACTTTTGATGAACGCCTTATCCCATGTCAACGCCTTATCCCTCAAAGATAAGGGAAAGACCTTATTCTTGACCTCATCCTCGGGCAAACCTGCAAGCTTAAATAAACCACAAACTTCATCTACATAGATTAGATGCAAGTCGGGATGTGATGTTTGCTACTGCGACAACAGACTTTCCCTCGCATGGCGCAAGGAATCCTGCTCCTACGTCTACGCCTTTAGGGACTTCCTTGGCAAATATGCAAAGGATATCCCCGCGGCCTTGGAGCCTTGCGTTGGTGTTCCCTTGAAGAGGAAAGGGTGATGTAGCACAGCGGCGGTAAGTATTTCCCTCAGTTTTGAGAACCAAGGCATCGAACCAATTGAAGATCTCGTCAAGTCTCAAGTACCTGCACAAACACAAAGAGATTGCACCCAACGCTATGAAGGGGTTGTCAATCCCTTATAGATTGTTTGCAAAGTGAGAAATGAAAGCAACAAAGTAAACAAGCAAAGCAAAAGTGAAAGTGGAAACGATAGTTGTGAATAGACCCGGGGGCTGTAGTGTTCACTAGTGGCTTCTCTCATGAAAGTAAGTAGACGGTGGGTGAACGAATTACTGTCGAGCAATTGATAGAACCGCGCAAAGTCGTGACATTATCTAAGGCAATGATTATATCTATATGCATCACGTCCAAAACAAGTAGACCGATACTTTCTGCATCTACTACTATTACTCCACACGTCGACCGCTATCCAGCATGCATCTAGTGTATTAAGTCCAAAAGAACAAAGTAACGCCATAAGCAAGATGACATGATGTAGATGGACAATCTCATATCTACGATAAAAGCCCATCTTGTTACCCTTGATGGCAACAACACGATGCGGGCCTTGCTGCCCCTTCTATCACTTGGAAAGCTCACCACACGGTATGAACCCAAAAACAAGCACTTCTCCCATTGCAAGAATCATAGATCTAGTTGGCCAAACAAAACCCAAGACTCGGAGAGACTTACAAGGATATCAAATCATGCATATAAGAAATCAGCAAAGACTGAAATATAATTCATAGATAATCTGATCACAAATCCACATTTCATAGGATCTCGAGAAACACACCGCCAAAGAGGATTACATCGGATATATCTCCATGAAGATCATGGAGAACTTTGTATTGAAGATCCAATAGAGAGAAGAAGCCATCTAGCTACTAACTACGGACCCGTAGGTCTGAAGTGGACTACTCACGAGTCATTGGAGAGGCGATGATGTTGCTGTAGAAGCCCTCCAACTCCAAAGTCCCCTCCGACAGGGCACCGGGAAGGGTCTCCAGATGAGATCTCGCGGAAACGTGTTTTCGTGGATGCCTTGATTTTTTCTGGATTTTTAGGGAATATATAGGCCAAAGACCTAGGGCAGGGGAGCGCCAGGGGGGGCACAAGCTTGGTTGCCGCGACCTCCCCCCTAGCCGCGGCAACAGGGCTTGTGGGCCCCCTGTGGGCCCACTGCCTTGGCCTTCAAGCCTCCCAATCTTCTTCCATTCTGGAAAATTTTATTTCGGGGATTTTATTCCGTTTGGCCTTCGTTCCAAAATCAGATCTGAAAGGAGTCAAAAACACAGAAAAAACAGGAACTGGCACTTGGCACTGAATTAATAAGTTAGTCCCAAAAAAGATATAAAAGGTAAACAAAACATCCAAACTTGATAAGATAACAGCGTGAAACCATAAAAAATTATAGATACGTTTGAGACGTATCAATGTTCCATCTCCTGTAAAAGGATTAGCGAGCAGTTTCTCAAGCATACCCGAAGGAAATTCATAGCAAATATTTTCAGTAGGTGCAGCAGGTTGAGGAGCAACTCTTTGTGCTTCCGTTCGAGGTGAAGATACCCCGAACAAGCCCCTCAAAGGATTAGTTTCCATAGTGACAAGTGACAATAGATTTCAGCACACTATATAAATGTTTCCTTACCAAATTCCACTTACCAAAGGCGCTTCACTCCCCGGCAACGGCGCCAGAAAAGAGTCTTGATGACCCACAAGTATAGGGGATCTATTGTAGTCCTTTCGATAAGTAAGAGTGTCGAACCCAACGAGGAGCAGAAGGATCTGACAAGTGGTTTTCAGCAAGGTAATATCTGCAAGCACTGAAATTATCGGTAACAAGTAGTTGTGTGGTGAGATGATTCGTAGCAAGTAGCAAGCAACAAAAGTAACAACGGTGTAGCAAAGTGGCCCAATCCCTTTTGTAGCAAGGGACAAGCCTGGACAAAGTCTTATAGGAGGTAAAACGCTCCCGATGACACATGGGAATTTCTTTCAAACTAGTTTTCATCATGTTCATATGATTCGCGTTCGCTACTTTGATAGTTTGATATGTGGGTGGACCGGCGCTTGGGTACTGCCCTTACTTGGACAAGCATCCCACTTATGATTAACCCCTCTCGCAAGCATCCGCAACTACGAAAGAAGAATTAAGACAAAGTCTAACCATAGCATTAAACTAGTGGATCCAAATCAGCCCCTTACGAAGCAACGCATAAACTAGGGTTTAAGCTTGTGTCACTCTAGCAACCCATCATCTACTTACTACTTCCCAATGCCTTCCTCTAGGCCCAAATAATGGTGAAGTGTTATGTAGTTGACGTTCACATAACACCACTAGAGGAAAAACAACATACAACACATCAAATTATCGAACAAATACCAAATTCAAATGACTACTTATAGCATGACTTATCCCATGTCGTCAGGAACAAAAGTAACTACTCACAAAGCATAATTATAATCATGACCAGAGAGGTAATGACTAGCATCAAAGATATGAACATATAATTTTCTACCAAGTAATTCAACTAGCATCAACTACAAAGAGTAATTAACTCTACTAGCAACCTTACAAGTACCAATCGGAGTTGCGAGACGGAGATTGGTTACAAGAGATGAACTAGGGATTGGACATGAGATGGTGCTGATGAAGATGTTGATGGTGATGAGTAATCTCCGATGAGAGGAGAGTTCGTGATGACGATGGCGACGATTTCCCCCTTCAGGAGGGAAGTTTCCCCGACAGGATCGTCCTCCAGAGCTCTAGATTGGTTCTGCTCAAGTTCTTCCTCGTGGTGGCGGCGAATCCTCCGAAAAGCCTCTCCTGATTTTTTCTGGAACAAAACCCTTCTTGTAGCAAAAGGGGGGAGCTAGAGGGCCAAGTGGGAGCCCACAAGCCCCCTAGGCACGACCAGGGGGGAGGTCGCGCCTAGCAGGCTTGTGGCTTCCTGCTAGCGCCCCTCTAGTACTTCTTCGGCCCAATATTTTTTATAAATCCCAAAAAAACCCACGTTGATTTTCACGACTTTTGGAGTTGCGCAGAATAGGTATCTCAAACTTGCTCCTTTTTCAGGCTAGAATTTCAGCTGCCGGCATTCTCCCCCTTCATGTAAACCTTGCAAAATAAGAGAGAAAAGGCATAAGTATTGTACCGTGAAGTGTAATAACAGCCCATAAAGCGATAAATATCAACATGAAAGCATGATGCAAAATGGACGTATCAAGACTCAATAAAATAACCAAGTAAACCAGTCTCATCAATAATAGTAGAAGCACCATCAAAAGTATCACACAACGTCAGACTCGGTAGAAGCAGCATGTGGTGGTGGAGAAGCAAACTTACTCATAACGGAAGGTGAATCAAGCGTAGCGCTAGTGCTAAGAACAGTACCCTTTCATGTAGTGGATGGTAAAATTGGAACCTTGGGGTCTCCTTTCTTACCGATAGTGGATAAATCGCAGCAAGCAAAATAACTCCAGGTAGACTTGTAAATAAAGCTATGCTCCCCGGCAACGGCGCGAGAAAACAGTCTTGATAACCCACAAGTGTAGGGGGTCGCAACAGTCTTCGCGGGAAAGATAACCCAATTTATTGATTCGACACAAGGGAAGCCAAAGAATATTTATCTTTCCTACTTATAAAGGTTAGAGTTGGTGGTGAGTTCACATGTGGGACCACACAAATAAACAAATGCACTTATATCCACATGTGAGACTAGCAACTTTTCAAAAAGATAGAATAAACAAATGTCACTTTTGTGAGACCTATCCCAAATAAACAAATATACTAGTAGTCTAATACGAGAATAACACTCTTATAAATGCATACGACTCCAGTTCAAAACCATGGCCTTTATATTAATTTCTCTGCCCAACCAATTCTTCCAGATCTATAACATAAGAGAAGAGAGTGAACACATTTATTTATTTTTGTGGAGGAGAGAGCGAACACATTGTAACTTCAACATGGTTGTAGACGTTGTCCTACCAAATCCACGATCTTGCATTCAAATTACTTACGACCATTCACCTATGTTTTAAAATTTAAAATGTCATCTCACTGTAATTCTCGCAAAGACCTATAATGGTCGCTGAAATATCACCTATGCCTACAACAAGACCTTTTATTATAATTATGCTCTCTTTTTAATAATAAACCATGCAATAGTCGTACGACGCCATCATCTTTCGATGATCTCTTATGGTTCCGTAGCAACGCACGGGCATTGTGCTAGTAAGCTTTAACAATTGAGTTGTCAATTCAACCGCACCTAAAGATACTTGGTTGACAACGAAATATTAGTAGCAACGGTGATATGAAAGTGATTATGGCAACGGAAATAATGGTGGCAAAGCAACGAAAGTAAAACACATAGAGTAGAGCAACTGGTGACTAGCAGGATTAAAACACTGTAGGCTAGGGATATGGATGGTTGGTCATGGATGAGAGATATCATGTATTTAACTTGGGGCAAGGAACATAGAAAAGTAATGATCATCTAGGCAAATATCAAACATTAGGCATCTATCCTAAGGTAGTTGCGTGTGCTTGCAATAAGAACTTGCACAACATCTTTTGTCCAACCATCCCGCGACCAATGGGGCCAAAAGGAACTTACGGATATTAAGGTGCTCCTGTCAAAGAGCACCGGAACAAAGCATTAACAATCAATGGACACATGGAATCCTCAAACTATAGTCTATCCCCTTTGGTGTCCCAAGCTGTCACAATTAGGATCGTCGGTTCCGGACTATAATAGGTGCATACTGCTCATAGATAGGATCAAGAACACAAATATATCCATGAAAACATAAGGTGTTCAGATATGAAATCATGGCACTCGGGCCCAAAGTGACAAGCATGTGACAGCCCGATGCCGACGTTCCAGAAGGTTCCCCTGTTATTTCCGTTTCCGTCGTGTGATTAGTTTTATTTGTTGCATCATCATGTAGTTTGCATCATGGCATCTTGCATCATGTGTTGCGTGTGGTGTTTTGAGTGTGTGTGCCTCAAGTGCGATAGTAACTCCCCTTCTCTCCCATCTTATTTCATTTTTGTGGTTTTTAAAGTTTCCGTTTTAACCCCTATTTAAAAAAGGTTCGTCTTCTTTTAAATCCTTTTATTAAATGTGGGGGCAACCCCTTGGGTTTGCTTTATTTTTTCCCTTTTGTTATTTTTAAAACTAGAGACCCTTTTATTTATAAAAGGGGTTTATTTTATTATTTAAAAAAGGGTTTTATGTTATTCTTCAAAAGGTTTTATTTTATTTGTTAAAAGAGGCCCAATCTATTTTATAGTTGGGGTTTGTTTTAAAGGAGTAAAAAATTATTTCTTTTATTGTTGTTTAAACCCTTTTCTTTTGTTGGAGTTTTCCTGTTTAAAAAAAAGAAGACTAACAAGTGAGAGGGAGAGGGAGCCAGGCCCAGGCCCAAGTTCCCCCCCTGCCCTAGCGCAACCTCCTCAGCCCTTCGTCTGTGTGCTCCTCTCCCGATCCCCTTCTTCCCCAGCGTCTTCTCCCTCTCCTGTCCGATCCTACCTCTGCTCTCGTCCCGTAGTGTCGCGCCCCCTGCTCGCCCTAGGTCGCCGGAGCCGTGCTCGCCTCCCCGCCGCCAGCAGCTCCCCCCCGGCGCGTGCAACCCGTGGTTGCCGCCAGCCCCGCCTGCACCGTCCCCGCGCGACCGCCGCCATGGCGTTCGCCCCTGGCCTCCCGCGCCGCGCCCGCTGTGCCGTCTCCCGCTCCTCCCGCGCGCGGCCATGCTCGTCCGCCTCGCCATGGCCGCGCCGCCGTCCTGCCAGGTCGCTGCCTCTCGGTTCCCAGGTCGTGCCCCGCGCTGTGCCCGCCGACGCCTCAGCCTCGCCCCTCTCCAGCCCCTCGCCCTCGCGAGCTCACCGCCGTCCTGCCGCCGTTTCCGGCCATCCCGAGGCTCTGCCCCCATGCTGCCGCCGTGCTCGCCCGCCGGCTGATGTTGTTGCTGCTGCAGGAGCCCAGCCGCCATTCCCCTGCCTCCTGCTTGCCGTGTGTTGCCTTGCTGCTTGGCTCCCGCTGCTTGCCGATTTGTTGCTGCGCTGCCTTGCTATTGCCTTGCTGCTGCCTGCCTATGCTGCTTGCTTGCTATTGCTGCTAGTTGTGCTGCTGCCGGCTGCTACTATTTGGTTGCTAGGTGGCGTAGTCTGCTTAGTTGTTGCTTGCTTTAGATGTTTGTTGTTGCTTGTGCTAGTTAGCTGCTAGGCTGCAAGCTAGCTATTGCTAGATAGTGCTAGTTTGCCATGCTGTTGTGTCATCGTAGCTTGCTGTTAGTTGCTGCCGCCGGTGTTGCTGTTGTGTCGCTGGTTTCCGTTGCCGAAGGCCGTGTGCACCATCCCCGCCTGTCGTGGTTCGTCGACAATTTTGCCGTCCTCGACGACCCTCGGGAACGTGTTCGACTACCGTCGCCGAAGACCCGTGAACCGACGCCAAGCGAACGACTACCGTCAACGAGACCGGAGATTCCACGACTTCCACGACGACCACGACGATCGTAGTTCTCCTTCACCGAACCGATCTGATCCGATATGCACACTTCGAAGGTATACCGATGGGACGTTGTCGTGAAACGAATGCATATGTTGTATGAGATGTACCGTATGTTTGTGCCTTATGTTGCCCGTTGCACGTGTTCCTCTTTTGTTGCGACCCCGACACAAGGGAACCCGGTAACCGGGATCACCCCATCTTTATTTAGCATTCTCGCACATGCTTCTAGTTCGTTGGCACCGACATCTCGTTGAGTATCGGGATAGGAATGTTGATGTGGCATCGTTTCCGTTTTTGCCGCCATGGTTCTCTTTCGTTCGCCGTGGCGACTCATGCTTCTTTTCCCTTCTTGTCGTGATTTAATGAACTTGCATGCATGTCACATTCATGGCATATGTATCTTGTGTTGCATGTTTCTTGTGCCGTAGCCCCGATCTATGCTCCGCGTGTTAACCGACTAGGATGACTTGTAGAATCATCCGCTTCAACCTTGCCATGTTAACAACATTTTAATACTGCCGAGTAAGTAAATGGGAGTGAACTAAAGAATTAAACGTGGATTTTCGTCGATATGCAACTCGTTGCACATCGAGCTTCACTTAATGTGTAGTGTTTGTGTGAGGTGAATTGACATGCCCATGCCTTGCATTATTGATTTTGCTCATGCATCATATTAGGTTGTGCATTATGTTGTGCATCGTGTGGTGAATATTTGTGTTGATGTTTGTTTCTGGTTGGCTCCGTCTCGATAGAGTTCCGCAAGCGTGTCGGAATGTGAGGACCCGTTCGACTACGTTGGTTCGCCGACTTCACGGAGTCGTTCTTCTTCCAAGCGGGATCTCAGGCAAGATGACCATTTCCCCAGATACCACTACTATCATTGCCATGCTAGTTTTATCGCTTCTACTGATTATGTCTCGTTGCCTACCACATGTTAAATATCATCCTCTCAACAACGCCATGAAAACCTTCAACCTGTTTAACCTAGCAAACCACTGATTGGTTATGTTACCGCTTGCTTAACCTTGTGTTAGCATTGCTAGTTGCAGGTGTAGTTGCTTCCATGTGACAACATGGGTTTCTTGTTATATCACCCTATTTAAATGCTATTTAATTTAATGCACCTATATACTTGGTAAAAGGTGGAAGGCTTGGCCTTTCTAGCCTGGTGTTTTGTTCCACCTTTGCCCCCTTAGTTTCGGCCACCGGTGTTATGTTCCATAATTGAGCGCTCCTAACACGATCGGGGTTGTTATGGGGACCCCCTTGATAATTCGTTTTAGATTAAGGCTGGTCTGGCAAGGCCTAACATTGGTACTATTTGCCCAACATAATAATTTTGTTAATACTGAAAGCATAGGGCGTCATGAACCCGAGGAGTAATTTTACATAATACAGGGGGCCAGTGCTGATGGTGCTGGTCCAACACTAGAGCCGTTTGCGGGGCCAACCCGAGGCAACTCGGGAGATTTCTATCAGGCCACCGTATGCTGTGCTTATCCGTCGTGTCCTGAGAACGAGATACGCGGCTCCTATCGGGATCGTCGACACGTCGGGCGGCCTTGCTGGATTAGTTTTACCTTTGACGAGATATCTTGTGCATCGGGATTCCGGTGATGCTTTGGGTAATCTCAGAGTTGAGGTTTTCCACTAAGGAATCCGACGAGATCGCGAGTGTCGTGATTGAGGATTTCTATGCGGCTTGTGGTAATTTGTGATGGACTAGTTGGAGCACCCCTGCAGGGTTAAATCTTTTTGGAAAGACGTGCCCGCGGTTATGTGGCAACGTGGAAGCTTTGTTTAACACTGGTTCTAGATAACTTGAAGTTAACTTAATTAAAAACTTGCCAACTGTGTGCATAACCGTGATTGTCTCTTTCGTGAGTTCCTTATCCGATCGAGGACACGGTGGGGTTATGTCTGACGTAGGTAGGTGTTCAGGATCATTCGTTTGATCAACCGTAGTTCACGTCCGCTATGCATAGATCTTCCCCCTCTTATTTCTTGTACTCGTAAGTTTAGCCACCAAATATATGCTTAGGCGCTGCTGCAACCTCACCACTTAACCTTACCTCATCCATTAAGCTTTGCTAGTTTTGATACCTTTGGAAATGATATTGCTGAGTCCCCTGTGGCTCACAGATTACTACAACACCAGTTGCAGGTACATGTAAAGGTTACTTGACGCGAGCGCGTTGATTGTTCATTTGGAGTTGCTTCTTCTTCTTCTTCATATGGGTTCCAGGCCGGCAGCTTGGGATAGCAAGGATGGACGCCATTCTTCTTTTCTCGTTTGTTTTCGTCCGTAGTCGGACCCTGCTCTTCCTCTTGATGATTATGTAATGTGCTGATGTGACTCTGTTGTAGCTTGTGGCGAGTGTAAGCCAATTCTATATATATATCTTCTTTTTAGTACATGTACTTGTAACGATATCCATTCTTGCGACACGACGAGATGCGCTTCTATCCTTGACGAGGCCCTCATGCCAAATTGAGGATAGGGTCGCATCTTGGGCGTGACAAAGCATTAAGAGTAACAAGTAGTAGCAAAGATGATAAACACCATATTAGATGATAGGCAACATGCCCCAACAATCCGACGAGCTATTACATGATCTAACTCATCCAATCCCTACCATCCCCTTCACCTACAGCGGGGAATTACTCACACATGATGGGGGAAGCCATGGAAGGGTGATGTAGTGGTGATGGTTGATAACCCACAAGTATAGGGGATCACAACAGTTTTCGAGGGTAGAGTATTGAACCCAAATTTATTGATTCGACACAAGGGGAAGCCAAAGAATATTCTCAAGTATTATAAGTTGATTTGTCAATTCAACCGCACCTGAAAGATTTAGTATCTATAGCAAAGTATCAGTAGCAAGGTAGTATGATAGCAACATTAGCAATAGTAACCAGTAGCAGCAAAGTGACAGCAGTAGTGACAGAGTAACAGCAGTAGCGGCAAAGTAACGTAGCAAGGACTACTAGGAAAAACTTGTAGGCATTGGATCGGTGATGGATGATTATGCCGGATGTAATTCATCATGCAAAAGTTATAACACGGAGAGATATGTAACTAACTCCAGTTCGTCAATGTAATGTAGGCATGTATTCCGTATGTAGTCATACATGCTAAGGGAAAAGAACTTGCATGACATCTATTGTCCATCCCTCCCGTGGCAGCGGCGTCCTAATGGAAACTATGGGATATTAAGGTTCTCCTTTTAATAAAGAACCGGACCAATGCATTAACACTTAGTGAATACATGAACTCCTCATACTATGGTCATCTCCGGAAGTGGTTCCGGCTATTGTCACTCCGGGGTTGTCGGGTCATAACACATAGTAGGTGACTACAACTTGCAAGATAGTATCAAGAAAACACATATATTGGTGACAACATAATAGGTTCAGATCTGAAATCATGGCACTCGGGCCCTAGTGACAAGCATTAAGCATGGCAAAGTAGTAGCAACATCAATCTCAGAACATAGTGGATACTAGGGATCAATCCCCGTCAAACCTAACTCGATTACATGATAGATCTCATCCAACCCATCACCGTCCAGCAAGCCTACGATGAGATTACTCACAAACAGTGAAGAGCATCATGGAATTGGCGATGAACGAAGGTTGGTGATGACGATGGCGATGATCTTGTTGGAAATATGCCCTAGAGGCAATAATAAATTAGTTATTATTATATTTCTTAGTTCATGATAATCGTTTATTATCCATGCTATAATTGTATTGATTGGAAACACAGTGCACGTGTGGATACATAGACAAAACACTGTCCCTAGTAAGCCTCTAGTTGACTAGCTCGTTGATCAAAGATGGTCAAGGTTTCCTGACCATAGGCAAGTGTTGTCACTTGATAACGGGATCACATCATTAGGAGAATCATGTGATGGACTAGACCCAAACTAATAGACGTAGCATGTTGATCGTGTCATGTTCTGCGTGTTAAGTATTTGTTCCTATGACCGTGAGATCATATAACTCACTGACACCAGAGGAATGCTTTGTGTGTATCAAATGTCGCAACGTTACTGGGTGACTATAAAGATGCTCTACAGGTATCTCCGAAGGTGTTCGTTGAGTTAGTATGGATCGAGACTGGGATTTGTCACTCCGTGTGACGGAGAGGTATCTCGGGGCCCACTCGGTAATACAACATCACACACAAGCCTTGCAAGCAATGTGACTTAGTGTAAGTTGCGGTATCTTGTATTACGGAACGAGTAAAGAGACTTGCCGGTAAACGAGATTGAAATAGGTATGCAGATACTGACGATCGAATCTCGGGCAAGTAACATACCGAAGGACAAAGGGAATGACATACGGGATTATATGAATCCTTGGCACTGAGGTTCAAACGATAAGATCTTCATAGAATATGTAGGATCCAATATGGGCATCCAGGTCCCGCTATTGGATATTGACCGAGGAGTCTCTCGGGTCATGTCTACATAGTTCTCGAACCCGCAGGGTCTGCACACTTAATGTTCGACGTTGTTTTATGCGTATTTGAGTTATATGGTTGGTTACTGAATGTTCTTCGGAGTCCCGGATGAGATCACGGACGTCACGAGGGTTTCCAGAATGGTCCGGAAACGAAGATTGATATATAGGATGACCTCATTTGATTACGGGAAGGTTTTCGGAGTTACCGGGAATGTACCGGGAATGACGAATGGGTTCCGGGTGTTCACCGGGGGGGGGGGGGCAACCCACCCCGGGGAAGCCCATAGGCCTTGGGGGTGGCGCACCAGCCCTTAGTGGGCTGGTGGGACAGCCCAAGAAGGCCCTATGCGCCATAGGAAGAAAATCAAAGAGAAAAGAAAAAAAAAGAGTAGGTGGGAAAAGGGGGAAGGACTCCTCCTTCCAAACCTAGTTGGACTCGGTTTGGAAGGGGAGGGTTGCCCCCCTTGGCTCGGCCGAAGTCCTTGGGGGTCCTTGGACCCCAAGGCAAGGCTCCCCCTCTTCCCCCTATATATACGGAGGTTTTAGGGCTGATTTGACACAACTTTGCCACGGCAGCCCGACCACATATCTCCACGGTTTTACCTCTAGATCGCGTTTTTGCGGAGCTCGGGCGGAGCCTTGGCGAGATAAGATCATAACCAACCTCCGGAGCGCCGTCACGCTGCCGAAGAACTCATCTACCTCTCTGTCTCTCTTGCTGGATCAAGAAGGACGAGATCATCGTCGAGCTGTACGTGTGCTGAACGCGGAGGTGCCGTCTGTTCGGCACTAGATCGTGGGACTGATCGCGGGACGGTTAGCGGGGCGGATCGTGGGACATGAGGAAGTTCCACTACATCAACCGTGTTCACTAACGCTTGTGATGTCCGGTCTACAAGGGTACATAGATCGGAAATCCCCTCTCGTAGATGGACATCACCTTGATAGGTCTTCATGCGCGTAGGAAATTTTTTGTTTCCCATGCGACGTTCTCCAATAGTGGCATCATGAGCTAGGTTCATGCGTAGATGTCTTCTCGAGTAAAACACAAAAGTTTTTGTGGGCGGTGATGTGCGTTTTTCTGCCCTCCTTAGTCTTTTCTTGATTCCGCGGTATTGTTGGATCGACGCGGCTCGGGCCGACATTACTCATACGCTTACGAGAGACTGGTTTCATCGCTACGAGTAACTCCGTTGCTCAAAGATGACTGGCGGGTGTCAGTTTCTCCAACTTTAGTTGAATCGGAATTGACCGAGGAGGTCATTGGATGAGGTTAAATAGCAATTCATATATCTCTGTTGTGGTGTTTGTGTAAGTAATATGCGATCCTACTAGATACCCATGGTCACCACGTAAAACATGCAACAACAATTAGAGGTTTGCACGGTATGCTTATGATGTGATATGGCCAACGATGTGATGTGGTATATTGGATGTATGAGATAATCATGTTGTAATAGTTAATATCGACTTGCACGTCGATGGTACGGCAACCGGCAGGAACCATAGGATTGTCTTTAAACTAACGTTTGTGCTTAAAGATGCGTTTACTATATTGCTAGGACGTAGCTTTAGTAGTAATAGCATGAGTAGCACGACAACCCCGATGGCGACACGTTGATGGAGATCATGGTGTGACGCCGGTGACAAGAAGATCATGCCGGTGCTTTGGTGATGGAGATCAAGAAGCACATGATGATGGCCATATCATGTCACTTATGAATTGCATGTGATGTTAATCCTTTATGCACCTTATCTTGCTTAGAACGACGGTAGCATTATGAGGTGATCTCTCACTAAAATTTCAAGACGAAATTGTGTTCTCCCCGACTGTGCACCGTTGCGACAGTTCTTCGTTTCGAGACACCACGTGATGATCGGGTGTGATAGACTCAACGTTCACATACAACGGGTGCAAAACAGTTGCACACGCGGAACACTCGGGTTAAGCTTGACAAGCCTAGCATGTGCAGACATGGCCTCGGAACACATGAGACCGAAAGGTCGAGCATGAATCATATAGTTGATATGATTAGCATAGAGATGCTTACCACTGAAACTATTCTCGACTCACGTGATGATCGGACTTGAGATAGTGGATTTGGATCATGTACCACTCAAATGACTAGAGAGATGTACTTTTTGAGTGGGAGTTCTTAAGTAATATGATTAATTGAACTAATTGTCATGAACATAGTCTAATGGTCTTTGTGAATTACGATGTAGCTTGCGCTATAGCTCTACTGTTTTTATATGTTCCTAGAGAAAATTTAGTTGAAAGTTGATAGTAGCAAACTTTGCAGACTAAGTCTGTACAACCGAGGATTGTCCTCGTTGCTGCGCAAAGGCTTATGTCCTTAATGCACCACTCGGTGTGCTGCACCTCGAGCGTCGTCTGTGGATGCTGTGAACATCCGACATACACGTTTCTGATGACTACACGATAGTTCAGTGCAAAATACTTAATGGCTTAGAAGCAAGGCGCCGAAAACGTTTTGAAACGTCACGGAACATAAGTGATGTTCTAAAGAGATGAAATTGTGATTTCATGCTTGTGCCCTTGTTAAGAGGTATGAGACCTCCGACAAGATTCTCTGTCCACAAAGTAAAGGAGAAAAGCTCAATCATTGAGCGTGTGCTCAGATTGTCTGAGTACGACAATCGCTTGAATCAAGTGGGAGTTAATCTTCCAGATGAGATAGTGATAGTTCTCCAAAGTCACTGCCACCAAGCTGTGAGAGCTTCGTGATGAACTATAACATATCAAGGATAGATACAATGATCTTTGAGTGATTCGCGATGTTTGACACTGCGAAAGTAGAAATCAAGAAGGAGCATCAATAGTTGATGGTTAGTAAAACCACTAAGTTTCGAGAAAGGCAAAGGCTAGAAGGGATACTTCGTGAAATGGCAAAACAGTTGCTGCACTAATGAAGAGACCCAAGATTAAACCCAAACCCGAGACAAAGTGCTTCTGGAATGAGGGGAACAGTCACTGAGGCGGAGCAACTCTAGATACTTGGTAGATAAGAAGGCTGGCAAAAGTCGAAAGAAGTATATTTGATATACATGATGTTGATGTGTACTTTACTAGTACTCCTAGTAGCATGAGGGTATTGGATACCGGTTCGGTTGCTAAGTGATTAGTAACACGAAATGATAGCTACGGCGTAAACGGAGACTAGCTAAAGGCGAGGTGACGATACGTGTTGGAAGTGTTTCCAAGATTGATATGATCAAAACGTCGCACGCTCCCTCTACCATCGGGATTGGTGTTAAACCGAAATAATTGTTATTTGGTGCTTGCGTTAAGCATGAACATGATTGGATCGTGTTTATTGAAATACGATTATTCATTTAAAGAGAATAATGGTTACTCTATTTGCTTGAATAATCACCTTCAATGGTTTATTGAATCTCGATCGTAGTGTTACACATGTTCATAATATTGGTGCCAAAAGATACGAAGTAATGATGTTAGTACCACTACTTGTGGCACTGCCGCTTGAGTCATGTTAGTATAAATTGCATGGAGAGGCTCCATGCTGATGGATCTTTATATTCACTTGATTTTGAATCACTAGTGACATGCTAATCATACCACATGAGCAAGGCCTTGTTTTCATTGAGATGAAATAAGATAGTAACTTGTTGGAAGTGATACATTTTGATGTATGCAGTCCAATGGGTGCTGAGGCACGCAGTGGATATCATTATGTTCTTACTTCAATGACGATTTGATTAGATACTAGAGTATTTACTTAATGAATTACAAGTCTGAAATATTGAAAAGTTCAATTCTGTTTCGGAGTGAAGTTCGTCGTAACAAGAGGATAAACTATCTACGATATGATCATAGAAATGAATATCTGAGTTACGAGTTTTGGTACGCAGTTAAGACAATGTGGAAATTGTTTCACAGTTCATGCCACCTAGAACATCATAGTGTGATGATGTGTCTGAATGTCATAGCCACACACTATTTGGTATGGTGCATGCTATGATGTCTCTTATCGAATTACTACTATCGTTTATGGGTTAAGCATTAGAGACAACCGCATTCACTTTAAATAGGGCACCACGTATTTCCGTTGAGATGACACAGTATAGACTGAGGTTTAGAGAAATCTAAACTGCCGTTTCTTGAAAGTTTGGGGCTTAGACACTTATGTGAAAAAGTTTCAGTCTGATAAGCTTGAACCCAAAGCGGATAAATGCATCTTCATAGGATATCCAAAACAGTTGGGTACATCTCCTATCTCAGATCCGAAAGCAAAGTGTTTGTTTCTAGAAACGGATCCTTTCTCGAGGAAAGGTTTCTCTCGAAAGAATTGAGTGGGAGGGTAGTAGAACTTGATGAGGTTACTGAACCATCACTTCGACCAGTGTGTAGCAGCGCGCAGGAAGTTGTTCCTGTGGCGCCTACACCAATTGAAGTGAAAGCTGATGATGGTGATCATCGAGCATCGGATCAAGTTACTACAAGCCTCGTAGGTTGACAAGGTCGCGTACTACTACAGAGTGGTACGGTAACCCTGTCTTGGAGGTCATGTTGTTGAGCAACAGTGAACCTACGAGTTATGGAGAAAGCAATGGTGGGCCCAGATTCCGACAAATGGCTGGAAGCCATGAAATCCGAGAGAGGATCCATGTATGAAAACAAAGTGTAGACTTTGGAAGAACTACTTGATGGTCATAGGACTACTGAGTAAAGATGGATCTTTAAAAGGAAGACAGACGATGATAGTGATAAGTCACTATTAAGAAAAGCTCAACTTGTCGCAAAGATGTTTCCGACAAGATCAAACAGTTGACTATGATGAGACTTTCTCACTCATAGCGATGCTAAAAGTCTGTTAGAATTATGTTAGTAGTTGCTGCATTATTTATGAAATATTGCATGTAGGATGTCAAAACATTGTTTCCTCGACGGTTTCCTTGAGCAAACATTGTATGAGATACAACCATGAGGTTTTGTCGATCCTAAAGATACTAGCAAGTATGCAAGCTCCAGCGATCCTTAAATGGACTGGTGCAAGCATCTCGGAGTTGGAATATACACTTTAATGAGATGATCAAAGATTTTGGGTTTGTACAAGGTTTATGAGAAACTTGTATTTCCAAAGAAGTGAGTGGGAGCACTATAGAATTTCTGATAAGTATATGTGGTTGACATATTGTGGATCAGAAGTAATGTAGAATTTCTGTAAAGCATACAAGGTTGTTTGAAAGGAGTTTTCAAAGGAATACCTGGATTGCGCTACTTGAGCGTTGAGCATCAAAGATCTATGGAGATAGATCAAAAGCGCTTAATGGAAGTTTCAATAAGATGCATGCCTTGACAAGTTTTTGAAGGAGTTCAAAATGGATCAGCAAAGAAGGAGTTCTTGGTTGCGTTGTAAGGTGTGAATTTGAGTAAGACTCAAAACCCGACCACGACAGAATAAAGAGGATAGACGAAGGTCGTCTTCTATGCCTTAGCCGTAGACTCTAAAGTATGCCATGCTGAGTACCGCACCTAATGTGTGCCTTGCAGCAAGTCTGTTAAGAGGTATACAGAGTGATCCAAGATTGAATCACTGATCAGCGGTCAAAGTTATCCTTAGTAACTAAATAGACTAAGGAATTTTTCTCGATTATGGAGGTGGTTAAAGAGTTCGTCGTAAAGGGTTACGTTGATGCAAGCTTTGACACTAATCCGAATAACTATGAGTAGTGAAACGGATTCGTATAGTAGAGTAGATATTTGGAGTATTTCCGAATAGCACATAGTAGCAGCATCTATAAGATGACATAAAGATTTGTAAAGAACACACGGATCTGAAAGTTTCAGAACCGTTGACTAAAACCTCTCTCACAAGCAAGACGTGATCAGACCCCATAACTATATGGGTGTTGGATTCGTTGAAATCACATGGTGATGTGAACTAGATTATTGACTCTAGTGCAAGTGGGAGACTGTTGGAAATATGCCCTAGAGGAAATAATAAATTAGTTATTATTATATTTCTTAGTTCATGATAATTGTTTATTATCCATGCTATAATTGTATTGATTGGAAACACAGTGCACGTGTGGATACATAGACAAAACACTGTCCCTAGTAAGCCTCTAGTTGACTAGCTCGTTGATCAAAGATGGTCAAGGTTTCCTGACCATAGGCAAGTGTTGTCACTTGATAACGGGATCACATCATTAGGAGAATCATGTGAGGGACTAGACCCAAACTAATAGACGTAGCATGTTGATCGTGTCATTTTGTTGCTACTGTTTTCTGCGTGTTAAGTATTTGTTTCTATGACCATGAGATCATATAACTCACTGACACCGGAGGAATGCTTTGTGTGTATCAAACGTCGCAACGTAACTGGGTGACTATAAAGATGCTCTACAGGTATCTCCGAAGGTGTTCGTTGAGTTAGTATGGATCGAGACTGGGATTTGTCACTCCGTGTGACGGAGAGGTATCTCGGGGCCCACTCGGTAATACAACATCACACACAAGCCTTGCAAGCAATGTGACTTAGTGTAAGTTGCGGGATCTTGTATTACGGAACGAGTAAAGAGACTTGCCCGTAGACGAGATTGAAATAGGTATGCGGATACTGACGATCGAATCTCGGGCAAGTAACATACCAAAGGACAAAGGGAATGACATACATGATTATATGAATCCTTGGCACTAAGGTTCAAACGATAAGATCTTCGTAGAATATGTAGGATCCAATATGGGCATCCAGGTCCCGCTATTGGATATTGACCGAGGAGTCCCTCGGGTCATGTCTACATAGTTCTCGAACCCGCAGGGTCTGCACACTTAAGGTTCGATGTTGTTTTATGCGCATTTGAGTTATATGGTTGGTTACCGAATGTTGTTCGGAGTCCCGGATGAGATCACAGACGTCACGAGGGTTTCTGGAATGGTCCGGAAACAAAGATTGATATATAGTATGACCTCATTTGATTACGGGAAGGTTTTCGGAGTTACCGGGAATGTACCGGGAATGACGAATGGGTTCCGGGTGTTCACCGGGGGGGGGGGGGCAACCCACCCCGGGGAAGCCCATAGGCCTTGGGGGTGGCGCACCAGCCCTTAGTGGGCTGGTGGGAGAGCCCAAGAAGGCCCTATGCGCCATAGGAAGAAAATCAAAGAGAAAAGAAAAAAAGAGGAGGTGGGAAAAGGGGGAAGGACTCCTCCTTCCAAACCTAGTTGGACTCGGTTTGGAAGGGGAGGGTTGCCCCCCTTGGCTCGGCCGAAGTCCTTGGGGGTCCTTGGACCCCCAAGGCAAGGCTCCCCCTCTCCCCCCTATATATACGGAGGTTTTAGGGCTGATTTGACACAACTTTGCCACGGCAGCCCGACCACATATCTCCACGGTTTTACCTCTAGATCGCGTTTCTGCGGAGCTCGGGCGGAGCCGTGCCGAGATAAGATCATCACCAACCTCCGGAGCGCCATCACGCTGCCGGAGAACTCATCTACCTCTCCGTCTCTCTTGCTGGATCAAGAAGGCCGAGATCATCCTCGAGCTGTACGTGTGCTGAACGCGGAGGTGCCGTCCGTTCGGCACTAGATCGTGGGACTGATCGCGGGACGGTTCGCGGGGCGGATCGAGGGACGTGAGGACGTTCCACTACATCAACCGCGTTCACTAACGCTTCTGCTGTGCGGTCTACAAGGATACGTAGATCGGAAATCCCCTCTCGTAGATGGACATCACCATGATAGGTCTTCGTGCGCCTCCGTATCGTAAAACGCGATGAACTCTTCTCCTCGATTTTTTTCCGGATGAAAGGGACTCAATAGAGCTGGATTTGGAGGCGGTGGAGCTTCGTGGGCCCCACAAGCCTGCCAGGCACGGCCAGGAGGTCCCGTGCCTGGTGGGCTTGTGGGCTCCATGCTCCACCTCTCCGGTTGATTCTTGCGCCAGTATTTTTATATATTCCACAAATAATCCCCGTAAATTTCCAGGTCATTCCGAGAACTTTTATTTCTACGCAAAAACAACACCATGGCAATTCTGCTGAAAACATCGTTAGTCCGGGTTAGTTCCATTCAAATCATGCAAATTAGAGTCCAAAACAAGGGCAAAAGAGTTAGGAAAAGTAGATACGGCGAAGACGTATCAACTCCCCCAAGCTTAAAACCTTGCTTGTCCTCAAGCAATTCAGTTGACAAACTGAAAGAGACAAAAGAAAAAGAAATTACGAACTCTCTTTGATCTTGTTGTTGCAACTATGTCTAACTCATATCCAGAATTTCAGCAACATCACAAGCTAACCACATAAGCAAATGACATCTAGGTCTCACGGTAAACTCATATCAATGGCATAATCAACTAGCGAGCAAATAATAATAAGTTTCAAATGTCGATACTTCAATCAAAACAATCATGAAGCAGTATGAACAGATGGTATCTCGTTAGCTCTTTCTGAGACCGCAAAACATAAATGCAGAGCACCTTCAAAGACCAAAGGCTGACTAAACATTGTAATTCATGGCAAAGAAGATCCAGTCACAGTCATACTCAATATCAGTCAAAAGCAAAGCATAACAATGACAGAGGTGCTCTCTAATTGGTGCTTTTATAAGAAGAGGATGACTCAACAGGAACATAAATAGATAGGCCCTTCGCAGAGGGAAGCATTGATTTGAAGAGGTGCCATAGCTCAAGCTTTGAAAACAGTGAAATAATTTTGGGTGGCATGCTTTCATTGTCAACGCAATGACCAAGAGTTCTCACCATCTTCCATGCTCCACATGCTATAGGCGATTCCCAAACAGAAAAGTAAAGTTTTGACTCCCCCACCACCGATCAATCACACTCCACGACTAGCCGAATACTCGGGTGCCGTCCATACCAAAATCAATCCAGGGGGAGTTTTGTTTGCAATTATCTTTTCGATTTGAGCATGGAACTGGGCATTCCAATTATCGGCCTCTTTCTCGTGAGTGATAGTGAATAAACACATATCGAGGATAACATGCCTAGCATGGAACATACTGATCGCCCCTTGTCACCACATGAGCGGTTCGGGCATGCAAAACAGATTATTTCTTGACGATTTAGAGAGTAGCACATGCATATTTACTTGGAACGGCAGGTAGATACCGCATATAGGTAGGTATGGTGGACTCATATGAAACAACTTTGTATTTATGGAAGTGGATGCACAAGCAGTATTCCCGCTTAGTACAAGTGAAGGCTAGCAAAAGACTGGGAAGCGACCAACTAGAGAGCGACAACAGTCATCAAAATGCATTGAGATTAACCAACATTGAGTGCAAGCATGACTAGGACATAAATCACCATGAACATGAATGTCATAGAGGCTATGTTCATTTTGTTTCAACTACATGCGTAAACATGCGCCAAGTCAAGCCACTTGAAACATTCAAAGGAGGATACCATCCTATCATACTACATCATAATCATCTCAAGATCCACGTTGCCATCCAAGACAAACCATTATAAGCTCCTAGCTAATTAAGCATGGCATCAAAAACTATGATCTCTAAGTTGTCAATGCAAACATGTTTCTCTCACAACAAAGCTGAATCAGGAACGATGAGCTAGTCATATTTACAAAAACAAAATAGATCGAGTTATTACCAGCTTTTCCAGGCTCAGTCACTTCGTCATATATCGTCATTATTGCCTTTCACTTGCACGACCGAATGATGTGGACGATGATAAGAGTGCTGGTCCATTGGACTAAGCTGGAATCTGCAAGAAAACACGAAGGAAAATACAAAGTAATATGGATCTATGACAGATAAACAGATATGCATGCGAGAGCCACTAAACATTGTAAGCATGGTCTTCTACCTTGACCCAAAGAAAAAGAAAACTATTTACACGGGAAAGATCCCAACAAGCAAAAGAAGAACGACAAATCTTTTTTGGGTTTTCTCAAACTAGACAAACACACGAGAAGAAAGTGAGAAAAAGAAAATAAACTAGCATGGATGATACAGTGGAAAAGTGTGAACACCGACTAACAAAGTGAAAGTGTAAGCAAGAATATAAAGTCGGTGAGAAACACGTACTCTCCCAAGCTTAGGCTTTTGGCCTAAGTTGGTCTACTCCCATGGATGGTCCGGGCGATACCCAAAATCATAATGGGGGTTGTACGGGAGCGCTGCAGCTACTGCCTGAATAGCTGCCTCACGGAGGTGAGCGGCCTTTGCCTCCCTCTCATACTCCTCTACCTCTCCTCTGGTTATGTAATATCTTCGTTTTACCTGAAAGTCAAAGAAGGCAGGAGCAGGAAGGGTAATATGGAAAACACGCTGTCGGTTAAATATTAACCGGTATAGGAGGGATTCATCATCCCTCTCAAGGAACTGATAGCATGTCAAAGCGGCGCGATCAAGGAAAGCTGTATGGAGCGGGGGATCTCCTTCGCGGATGGGTACTCCAAGAATATTTGCTATGCGAGTGGCATAGATCCCTCCAAAGAAATCCCCTTCATTACCATTATTATTCAGCCTCCTTGCTATTATAGCTCCCATGTTGAAACTTCTATCACCCGTTACTACGCTCTTAAGAATACCAAGGTCAGGTGCGCAGAGGTGACAATGCTCAATCTTGCCGTTAATGCATCTGCCTGTGAAGAGGGCAAAGTAATGCAAGGCAGGAAAATGAATGCTCCCCATGGTAGCCTGTGTAATATCTCTAGTTTCTCCAACAGTTATACTAGAGAAAAAAATCCCTAACCAAAGATTTAGGAGGATCATTGAGACTACACCAACTACGTATCTTGCAAATTCTGTTGAAATCCTCTAAATCCATGGTATACGATTTGTCATAGAGATCAAACAGTACAGATGTATCACGACCAACTGAAAATTTGAATCTACGAACAAAAGAGGCAGTGAGAGTAACATATTGTTCACATTTATCGGAAATGAATTCTTTGAGTCCGACGTTGTGAACAAGTGTGTCAAACTCGTCTTTGAAACCTGCCTCAAACAATAATTCATCAGAAGGCCATTCACATGGTTGTACCTGTGCGTTCCTCTATTGGTAAGGATCGGGTTCCCGAATCGCGAGACGGGGACCCCTCTTGCTTGAGGAACCACCATGATAGTTTCTCCTAAACATCTTCCTTTTCTGAAACTTTCAGTGACTCAAAGAAAAAGTGAACAAGGCTCAACTAAATTCATAGCAACTACTCCGACAAGTGAATAGAGGCCATATCACACATCGAAACTACTTGGGACCAGCTAAAATTAGCATGCAAAGCTCAAGAACAGGGTCACTAATACGTCTCCGTCTTATCTACTTTTCCAAACTCTTTTGCCCTAGTTTTGGACTCTAATTTGCATGATTTGAATGGAACTAACCCGAACTAACGCTATTTTCAGCAGAATTGCCATGGTGTTGTTTTTGCGCAGAAATAAAAGTTCTCGGAATGACCTGGAAATTTACGGGGATTTTTTCTGTATATATAAAAAATACTGGCGCAAGAATCAACCGGAGGGGTGGAGCTGAGAGCCCACAAGCCCACCAGGCGCGGGACCCCCTAGTCGCGCCTGGCAGGCTTGTGGGGCCCATGAAGCTCCACCGCCTCCAAATCCAGCTCTATTTAGTCCCTTTTGTCCGGAAAAAAATCAAGGAGAAGAGTTCATCGCGTTTTACGATACGGAGGCGCCGCCACCTCCTATTCTTCCTCTGGAGGGCAGATCTGAAGTCTGTTCTGGGCTCCGCAGAGGGGAGATCGTCGCCATCGTCATCACCAACCTTCCTTCATCGCCAATTCCATGATGCTCTTCACTGTTCGTGAGTAATCTCATCATAGGCTTGCTCGACGGTGATGGGTTGGATGAGATCTATCATGTAATCGAGTTAGTTTTGATGGGGATTGATCCCTAGTATCCACTATTTCCTGAGATTGATGTTGCTACTACTTTGCCATGCTTAATGCTTGTCACTAGGGCCCGAGTGCCATGATTTCAGATCTAAACCTATTATGTTCTCGTCAATATATGTGTGTTCTTGATCCTATCTTGCAAGTTGTAGTCACCTACTATGTGTTATGACCCGGCAACCCCGGAGTGACAATAGCCGAAACCACTCCCGGAGATGACCATAGTATGAGGAGTTCATGTATTCACTAAGTGTTAATGCATTGGTCCGGTTCTTTATTAAAAGGAGAACCTTAATATCCCATAGTTTCCATTAGGACGCCGCTGCCACGGGAGGGATGGACAATAGATGTCATGCAAGTTCTTTTCCCTTAGCACGTATGACTACATACGGAATACATGCCTACATTACATTGACGAACTGGAGCTAGTTACATATCTCTCCATGTTATAGTTGTTGCATGATGAATAACATCCGGCATAATCATCCATCACCGATCCAATGGCTATGAGTTTTTTCCTACTGGTCCTTGCTATGTTACTTTGTTGCTACTGCTGTCACTGCTGCTACTGTTACTCCGTTGCTACTGTTGCCACTTTGTTGCTACTGGTTACCATTGCTACTGTTGTTATCACACTACTTTGCTACTGATACTTTTCTGCAGATACTAAGTCTTTCAGGTGTGGTTGAATTGACAACTCAACTGCTAATACTTGAGAATATTCTTTGGCTTCCCCTTGTGTCGAATCAATAAATTTGGGTTGAATACTCTACCCTTGAAAACTGTTGCGATCCCCTATACTTGTGGGTTATCAGTCACCAAGGCAGCAAAAATACGCGACGTATAAGGCACTAGAGCAAAAACTAATTGGACCAATGGAGGAGTCACATACCAAGAAGCAATTTCCCCAAAACAGTTTGGTGAATTGTTCTTTGCACAAGGAGATCGAAAATCACAGCAAGGAGAGCAAGAACACGGGTTTGAGCTGTGAAACGATTTTTTCTGGAGGTAGGAGAAGCAGATGGGAGCTAGAATAAGTGGAGGCGGTACACGTGGGCCCCACAAGCCTGGTAGGCGCGGCCAGGGGGTGACCGCGCCTCCAGGGCTTGTGACCCACTGGTGCAGCCCCCTTACTAGCTCTCCGTCTCAGATTTTTTCAAAAATTCGAGAAAAAATCATACTTGATTTTCATGACATTCGGAGAATTTTATTTTCGGGGTACTTTTCTACGGGACGCTAAAAGCAGAAAACAGAACTAAACTAAATCTATCATTTTTCTTCTAAGCAACCGAAGGTGAAAGCTTGGAAGAGAGGTTTGTGACTCCTCGATTTATCCATCTCATGGTCATCGAAAGAAATCCGTCAGTGATGTTCATCAAGTCTCCTTGACAAACTTTTTCGAATCACAAAAGAAGACGGAGAATTTTCGAATAGTCACTAGGTTACCTCAATGGGGATGTGCATATCCCCAACAATCAAGTCATACTTCATCTTAACAGTAGGTATAGGGCATTCAAAGCTACAATAAGAATCAATGAAGTTTTTTCAATAGCATTGATGCAATGTACCCGATATTGTTTCTTCGGAAAGTGCACCGTATGCTCATTACCGTTGACAAGGAAAGTGACATTGCCTTTGTTGCAATCAATAACAGCCCCTGCAGTGTTTAAAAAGGGTCTTCCAAGGATGACCGACATGGTATCATCTTTGGGAATATCCAGGATAACAAAGTCCGTTAAGATAGTAACGTTAGCAACCACAACAGGAACATCCTCGCAAATGTCGATAGGGAAAGTAGTTGATTTGTCGTCCATTTGGAGAGAGATTTCAGTGGGTGTCAACTTATCCAGTTCAAGTCTATGATAAAGAGAGAGAGGCATAACACTAACACCGGCTCCAAGGTCGCATAAAGCAGTTCTAACGTAGTTTCCTTTAATGGAGCAAGGAATAGTGGGCACTCCGGGATCACCTAGTTTCTTAGGAGTTCCACCCTTGAAGGTATAATTAGCGAGCATGGTGGAAATCTCAACCTCAGGTATCCTCCTCTTATTAGTCACAATATCCTTCATGTACTTAGCATACGGAGACATTTTGACCATATCTGTCAAACGCATTTGGAGAAAGACAGGTCTAATCATTTCAACGAACTGCTCAAAATCTTCATCATCCTTTTTCTTGGATGGTTTGGGAGGCAAGGGCATGGGTTTCTGAACCCATGGTTCCCTTTCTTTACCATGCTTCCTAGCAGCGAAGTCATTCTTATCGTATCTCTTATTCTTAGGCTATGGGTGTTAGAGCATATATCTCCATATGTGGTTTTGGTAATTGATGACAATTCCTATGGACTAATGGTTGCCTTAAGTTATATTTATAGGATTTGTCCATAGGCACTTCATGAAGTCCATCTATTGGGTTCAAGGAGTTTATATGATGACCAAGATGTTATTCAAGGTATTATCCAAAGAATGGTCATAGAAACACTAGGTTGATCAAGATCTCAGACAAAGAGTAAATCAAGATGATCAACACACAAAGCTTATAAGATGTACTGAGAGGGATCAAGTGATCCCATGGTATGGTAAGCATTGTCCATTACGTGTTTGTGTACTAACCCATGGTCTTTGTGAGACTCCTATGTGGGGGTTAGGTGTGCTTCCATTGGGCCTGCGTCAAAAGGAAGATCTCATACAACCCATGAAGGATGACGTCAAGTGGTGATCGTCATCAAGATTGTGGTGTGCAAGTTCAAGTGGATCAGCACGAATATATCATTGAAACTATTGTCAATGATCATGTGATGATAAGGACAACCTCATATGCTAACAAGGACAAGATCAAGATAAGCATTCCAGAGCACTACATACTTGATTCTTGTGGATGTTCACATGGTGGACAGGACAAGATCAAGATAAGCATTCTTGAGCACTACATGCTTGATTTTTGTGGATGTTCACATGGTGGACAAATGAAGATGAATACATAAGCTAGGCTTTCCGCATTGTTTATGGGAAAGCTACTTGAAGACTTCATCATGTCTTGCTTTCAACTTGAGCCAAGAACGAACAACAACATCAAGCTCAGGTGAAAGGGCTAACTCAAAGGTATCAGTTCCTTTGTCGCTAGTGGTGCGGAGTGATGATCAGCGAATAAAAGTATACACTCAAGTCTGGATCATCCGTACTCTTTTATGATTCTTGAGTCCTTAGGGATCCCGCACTATTAAGAGGGGATCACAGGTTTTGTGATGAACTTGCTCAAACTACATCTTCACTTTCTTCTCAGACCACATCTCCACTGCTTTGCTGTTATCTGAAAACAGAACTAGTGCCTCGGACATCCGGCTTCCTCCGGACGTCCGAGGGCCGGAGGACCGACTGCTTCGGAAATCCGGAATCCTATACCAGAGAAACCAGAGCCATATAACTCGGACTTCCGGCTCCCTCCGGACGTTCAAGGCCCGGATATCCGACCAGCTTCGGAATCCGGAACTATGCACAAGAGAAACTTGAGCCATATAACTCGGACTTCCGGCTCCCTCCGGACGTCCGAGGGCCGGTCAAGGCTCGGACGACCGACAGTCTTCGGAAATCCGGAGCCCTTCACCAGAAGAACATGAGCTCTATAACTCGGACTTCCGGGTCCCTCCGGACGTCCGAGGGGCGGTCAAGGCTCGGACGACCGACAGGCTTCGGAAATCCGGAGCCCTGCACCAGAAGAACATGAGCTCTATAACTCGGATTTCCAGCCTTCTCCAGACGTCCGGTGCCTGTTCAATTCAAAATATTTTCAGACATATCTACACGCCTCGGACGACCGACCCCTGTCGGATGTCTGACCCCTCGCGGACGCCCGGACTTCCGGCAACTGTCGGACGTCCGGGCCCTGTGTGACTTAAAGTTCCTCCAACGGCTGCATTTCACTCCACACTATAAATACCGCCCTCCCACTTCGTGAGAGTGCGGCCCAACACAGCCTTATCCTCATAGGAACACATTTCCACATCACACACATTTGCTCACTCCAAATCTTAGATCCCAAGAGCATTTGTGAGCCCCTTTGAGTCAATCAAAAGATAGATCGTCTTCCTCTCCTTCTCTCAACCCAAGCTATTTGTGATTTGAGCAAGTTTTGAGCATTCCCCGTGACCTTGTTACTCTTGGAGGTTGGAGACTCCTAGGCGGTAGGAGTTCTTCGGAGAGCAATCAATCCGTGTGATTTCCCCCAGAAAAGTTTATGAGGGTTTGGAAGCCACCTCAAAGGCTTACCACTAGTGGTTGAGAAACGCCTTGGTGGTGTTATCTCAAAGGGAGAATAGGGTGAGCCTTCGTGGCGTTGGTGTGCCTTCGTGGTAACATCCACCTCTCTAACGGTGACTATCTTCCCTCCAAGGAAGTGAACATCGGGATACATCTTCGTCTCAGTGACCTTGGTTATCCTTAACCCTAACTCCTTACTTGTGGTTTACTTGTGTTATTTGAGCATACATACATTGCATATTGGTTGTGATCATTATATTGTGTTGGCTATTTCTTGTACAAGATTAATCATTCAAGCATACCCTCTATATCCACATGTTCATACTTGCAGCCCTTGATATATCATGTTGATATAGTGTGATCTAGTATCTTGTGTTGTTCACCTACTTGTCGTGTGATATAGCTCAAGTAACTTTGCGTAACTTACTTGTGCTTGTTAGTAACTGTATTGTGTCCATCATGGTAGATCATGTTGTTGATACACGTTGCAGTGCCTAGTGCATTTAGGATTTGTGCTTGACAAGTACCCTCTTAGTTTATTTCCGCATTAGGTTCAAGCCAAATCCGAAGAAGTTTTTAAATAGCCTATTCACCCCCCCTCTAGGCATCATCGAGGTCTTTTCAATTGGTATCAGAGCTAGGTCTCTCTTTAATTAGGTTTCACGAGCTAGAGAGTATCGATGTCGACTATTGGATTAGTGCACGATGGCATCTTTGACTTTGATGGCACAAATTATACCCTATGGAGAATTCGTATGCTTCATCACTTTCGGGCCATGGGCCCAAATACTTTACGAATTGTTCTTGTAGGGATTGCCGACAAAAAGGATGATGCATCTTCATCTACTAATGAAATGTATCTTGATTGTGAGGCTTTTCTTGCCACTCATCGAACCATAAGTGCTGAAGTGTTTAAGTCTATCTCGACTTGCAAGTCAGCTCATGAAGTTTGGACTAAACTTGAAGATATATATGGTGGGTCCAATCTTGATGAAGACGATATTATGATGAAGGAGTTGGTGCATGATCTCTTCACTCTTTTCGATCTTAAAGAGCCCACCACTACTTCCATATCCGATTGCTTGCACACCTCAGCATCTTCAATCTCACAAGGTAACGACATGGTGAGTGAAGAAATATATGTTCATGAAAATGTCATAGCCTCTATGGACACGAGCATATCTAGCACCACACATAGTGTAAATTATTGTGTTGATAGGTCATGCATTTCACCTAAAGATCCCTCGACAAATGTCTGTGGTGATATGCCTGCTTCCTCGTGTCCCCTTGATCAAAATATCTTGTTTCTCCCTAGTTTCTCTATGACTAATCATTTAGGGGAAATCAAGAAATATGAAGTACTTTTGACTAATGAAGAATCTGATTCACCAAAAGAATCGTCATCAACTCCTCCAGTTCACATGTGCCTCATCGCAAGAGGTAATAATGAGGTATCATCTTCCGTGTGCAATAACGATGATATTTGCGATGAGGATGATGATCATGACTTGACTGAAAATATCTATGTGATCAGTAAAATTCTTCATAAAGCTAAAAATAACGCTCTTCAAAGGTTCCAAGATGTTCTTGCTTACTTTGAAAATTCTAATGATTCACTTAATCATGAACAAGCTAAAAGTGAACAACTTGAACATGAACTTGAGAAGAGTCATCAAGCATGTAGAGACTTAAGATCTTCAAAAGGAGAGATTGAAGTTGCTCATGATAAACTTAAAAGGGATTTTGAGGTCCTTCTCCTTGAATGCAAGAATGTCAAGGGAGAGCTCGTCAAAACCTCTAAGATATTTGAGGAGCTTCAATCTACTCATGAGAAGTCTCTAGTCGCTACTTACTCCTCTCATATTGTTGATGATACTTGTACATCTAACCCTATCTCTTTTGAAGTATCAACATTGAAGGAGAATGTTGAGCTACGTGCTCAACTTGATTTACTAACTATAAATTATGGGAAGTTGGAAGAAAACCATGTAATTCTCACAAGCTCTCATGCCGATCTTCTAACATCCCATAATGTGCAAAAGTTAGCTCATGAGGCTATCATCACCAAGGTAACATCAAGTGAGCCTCATGTGGACAATGTCACTACTTCTAGTCAAAGTACTATATTTCCATGTGCTAGTCCTCGTAATTCGTCTTCTCATAATGTTGCTACCTCGTGTGATGAATTACTTTCCTTGCCTTATTGCTCTAACATTGAAGCTTACACTTCCTCTAGTACTTGCATTGATACTGACCGTGCAGAGGAAATCGAAGAGCTCAAGGCCCAAGTCACTTCTTTGAAGAAAGACTTGGAACAGTGTCATGAAGGGATGTCCACACTCAACAACGTCCTGTGTGAGCAAACATCTCCGAATGACAAAAATGATGTTGGAGTAAACTCAAACAAGAACAAGAGGGGCCTAGAACAAGTCAAAAATTCGGCCAAAATCATTTGCTTCAAGTGCAAAGTTAACTTGCCCTCTGAAGACGAAGTCTCAAAGTCACAAGCAACAAGGGAAGCGGCCACAAACTCAATCACATATTCAGCTACAAGTTGAAGGAAGGCCTCTTCCCAATAAGACCCAAGCCAACACTCCCCGAGGTGAGAAATCAACTGGGAAGAAAGCAAAGGGTAGATGTTGCTACTTATGTCGTGAGAAGGGTCACGTCGCTTCCTCTTGCACAAGAGGTAACTTATCAAACCCAATCACTATTGATGATATCTATTCCCTTGGGAAGGATAAGGTTGGCAATGTGTTTGCCAAGTTTGTTGGTACTCAAAATGGTGTCAAGAAAAGAACCATTTGGGTTGCCAAGCCTATTGTGATTAACCTCTTAGGACCCAACGTAGTTGGGGACCAACAAGCTAAAATTTGATCAATATGTGACTATGGAGGACATTAGAGACTTGGATACATAATGAAGAATTAAGGGGTATTCATCATTCATATTATCTCAAGCCAAGTCATTTGGATTATCGAGTTCCTATCTTATATCCAATGTGCCTCCTTACGGTAACTTATACTTAAACTGTTTACATTGTTAGGTGCTTGCCTCTTTGCATGTTGTGGTTTTGTACCTTGCATGTGTTTGTATATGGTGTGCTTCCAACTTGCTTGTCTTGAGTAATCGAGTATGGGTATGTTGTTTTGCATATCATGTACATGTGAGTCTTGTATTGAGCCTTTTCGCATCTTGTTTATATTTTTTTTGTTGGCTCTTGTGAGAGATTAATGGATTATCCCATTGTGGGGGAGTGATGTGCTTTGCACACCTCACAATCCTATAAATGTGTATACATGGGGAATACCACTTAGTTTTGATACTTCAAGATTATCTAGTTTTTATGTGGTATGTCTTACTCTTCAGAAATTCAAATTCTATATGGTCCATTAAGTATCTCTTGTTTGTTTTAGTTTGACACTTGTTGATGTTGTTGGTTTATCACATTATGGGGGAGTAATATGCTATGTGCATATTACAAACCTAGAAAATGTGTACGTTTGTTATGTTGCCACTTAGTGTTGATATTGTAAATTATGTTGTTCCTAGGTGGCATGTTAGCTCTACAAGTTTCATTTGCTTGCGTTTTATGGGTAAAGATGATCTTGGATATATTTGTGATCTACCAATGAGTGTCACTTCGAAAATACTTCTTGTCCTTGACAATTGGTATTCCCATCATGTGATAGGAATTGCTAATCATCTTTACATTGGATTTTGTGTTTCGTTTGTCTTCCTTGCCTCTTATGGATCTATTTTAACATGTCTAGTGTTTCTATAGATATAGAGAAAGTGATGATCCCATCGTGTGCGTTTTGTACTTAAATGCAAATTCTATATAATGCTCGTCCCTTGGGGGAGCTATCCTATTTTCTTTAGAACACTCTCTTTATTCACCCATCATAAAATCTTTTGATCCCCATCAAGTGTGTGTTGATGGGAGGCAAGTCTTGCTCTTTATTATGCTTTGTGCCATCATGAAAATCTGTCGAGGGCTTGGTTTGTTGGAACCTAGCTCTCTTTTGGAAATTAGATACCTCGTGTTTGTTTTCCTTCTATTTGGCATGTGTCAATGGATATCTCACTCCTTGAGGTATCTTTTAATTGATATCCTTCAAGTGATAGTTATTTTTGTTTTAGGATCTTATTATCACTTGATACCTTGTCTTTTGGTGACTTATCAACTTTGTGTTGAGTTGATTCTTAAGAGTCTTTAGCATGCGTATCTAGCTACTATATACAACTTCTATACAACTTCTTTTGCTTGCTTTCCTTCTTTGACCCAATATATAGGGGAAACTCCACCTTGTCATAAATTGGCTAAAGTGTGCATGAAATTCAAATTCATGTCTATATGCACACATGTATGTGGAGTTTGTCCGATGTATTGCTGGTTTTCTAACTCTTTGCTCCCAATGAGTTTGGGCACCATTTTGTTTGTTTTGTTGTTCCAGGAACAATTGGAGATGCATTGGATGCTCGGCTCACCTATAAGGAAGATGTTGAGACCATGTGATTATTGGAGCCAAGTTAGGATGATCAAAGAACAACTATCTACTACATCAATCCAATGTTCTCTCGGTAACAAGTATCCACTTCATGCATTCTTCTCTTGCAAAGGACCCAACCTGTCTTTTCTTTTCCAGGTTGCATCATGGCATGAATCTCTTGATTCGTTCTTGTAGTACTTGTTTGGTTTCTCAAAGCATCCGAACGATGATGTCTTACTACTAGTTGGGATGTCTTTGATGTTCGTTTGTTGGAAGTTCATATTGTACAATAAGCAAATATTAGGCCATGTGCTATGCTTCCAAGCAAAAGATCTCATTGATATATTTATGACTTCCTTTTGGATATCTAGTTTGTTCCTTCTTGTAACCATTTCGTGTGTACATCCTTCTTTGTGGATATATATCATCATGATTGTCTTCTACTTAGAATCTATTACACATGAGAGAAGTTACATCTCTAATTGATATCCTCTTTTCTTTCACGTCCATCGTTGCATTTCCTTTTTCAGTTTTTGGTGGCTTCGTGAAAGGATTTGTTTTGAGTGTGTATCTTATTTTCCTACATCTTGATGCACTCTTTGGCCGTGAAGATTAGTTTTCCTCATGCTTGTCTTGATGAGGGTTTTTCCATTTTCAATTAGTATCCCTCCTCTTGACAAGGTTCTTACTTCCTATCTTCATAATGGGTTGTCACAAGCGTTGGTTCTTATTTTGTTTATTAGTAAGCTTGTGAACCCATTTTCTAGTATGTGTGTGTGGGAACGATATGTCTTGCACTTTGTATCTCATTTCATCAAGACTATGTTGATGAGTAATGCTCATCCTTATCTTAGTCTTCTCAAGTGCTTTGCCATGACTCATACACATTACTTTGTTTGAGCCTATTCTTAAGTTGCTTCTATTACATGTTGCTCAACCATTTGTTTTGTGCAATTGATATGCTTATTGTCTCATCTATCCTCTTGCACTCGTTGTGTGTTTTATAAATTCTGGGGGAGCAACGATCCTATTGTGTGCACCTGTGTCAAATACAAAAATCTCATATTAGTGCACAAATCATGGGGAGCTTCTCTAGTTTTTGATAAAGCACTATGTTGCCTTTATCATAATATCTTTTATTCATGTGGTTCGAAGGACCATATGATTGTTTGTTCCATCTGGAATATTTTGATTGCCTGCCTCTATCTTTGTATGTCTTTGTGGCATACGATTCTTTTATTTGCAATTTTTGGGTCCTCAATATAGTTTGTTTTCTTCCAACTACTTACCATTGTATTTGTGTACTTTTCTCCACTCATTTGCTGAGAAGTACACACTTTTTGGAGGACCACCTACTATATTTGCTTTCTAAACTTTTCGTCCATTTTGGCAATCGATGCCAATGGGGGAGAAGTTTAGAGAGTTTACTTTGGATATGTTTAGAGGGGGTTTTGCTTTTATTGCGTAAGCATTTACATCTTGCACACATGCCGTATTACCTTGTATGTGTGCGCTTGGTTATGCTTATTTCCTTATAGAAACTCTCTTGAAGTGGTTGTCTTCAATTACCAAAATGGGGGAGATTGTTAGAGCATATATCTCCATATGTGGTTTTGGTAATTGATGACAATTCCTATGGACTAATGGTTCCCTTAAGTTATATTTATAGGATTTGTCCATAGGCACTTCTTGAAGTCCATCTGTTGGGTTCAAGGAGTTTATATGATGACCAAGATGTTATTCAAGGTACTATCCAAAGAATGGTCACAGAAAAAGATGATCAACACACAAAGCGTATAAGATGTACAGAGAGGGATCAAGTGATCCCATGGTATGGTAAGCATTGTCCGTTACGTGTTTGTGTACTAACCCATGGTCTTTGTGAGACTCCTATGTGGGGGTTAGGTGTGCTTCCATTGGGCCTGCGTCAAAAGGAAGATCTCATACAACCCATGAAGGATGACATCATGTGGTGATCGTCATCAAGATTGTGGTGTGCAAGTTCAAGTGGATCAGCATGAATATATCATTGAAACTATTGTCAATGATCATGTGTTGATAAGGACAACCTCATGTGCTAACAAGGACAAGATCAAGATAAGCATTCGAGAGCACTACATGCTTGATTCTTGTGGATGTTCACATGGTGGACAGGACAAGATCAAGATAAGCATTCTTGAGCACTACATGCTTGATTCTTGTCGATGTTCACATGGTGGACAAATGAAGATGAATACATAAGCTAGGCTTTCCGCATTGTGTATGGGAAAGCTACTTGAAGACTTCATCATGTCTTGCTTTCAACTTGAGCCAAGAAGGAACAACAACATCAAGCTCAGGTGAAAGGGCTAACTCAAAGGTATCAGTTCCTTTGATGTTAGTGGTGCGGAGTGATGATCAGCGAATAAAAGTATACACTCAAGTATGGATCATTGGTAATCTTTTATGATTCTTGAGTCCTTAGGGATCCCGCACTATTAAGAGGGGATTACAGGTTTTGCGATGAACTTTCTCAAACTACATCTTCACTTTCTGCTCAGACGACATCTCCACTGCTTTGCTGTTATCTGAAAACAGAACGAGTGCCTCGGACATCCGGCTTCCTCCGGACGTCCGAGGGCCGGACGACCGACTGCTTCGGAAATCCGGAATCCTATACCAGAGAAATCAGAGCCATATAACTCGGACTTCCGGCTCCCTCCGGACGTCCGAGGCCCGGATATCCGACCAGCTTCGGAATTTCGGAACTATGCACCAGAGAAACTTGAGCCATATAACTCGGACTTCCGGCTCCCTATGGACGTCCGAGGGCCGGTCAAGGCTCGGACGATCGACAGGCTTCGGAAATCCGGAGCCCTGCACTAGAAGACATGAGCTCTATAACTCGGACTTCCGGCTCCCTCCGGACGTCTGAGGGCCGGTCAAGGCTCGGACGACCGACAGGCTTCGGAAATCCGGAGCCCTGCACCAGAAGAACATGAGCTCTATAACTCGGATTTCCGGCCTTCTCCGGACGTCCGGTGCCTGTTCAATTCAAAATAGTTTCAGACATATCTATAGGCCTCGGACGATCGACCCCTGTCGGACCTCCGACCCCTCGCGGACGCCCGGACTTCTGGCAACTGTCGGACGTCCGGGCCCTGTGTGACTTAAAGTTCCTCCAACGGATGGATTTCACTCCACACTATAAATACCCCCCTCCCACTTTGTGAGAGTGCGGCCCAACACAGCCTTATCCTCATAAGAACACATTTCCACCTCACACACATTTGCTCACTCCAAATCTTAGATCCCAAGAGCATTTGTGAGCCCCTTTGAGAGTTGTTCCAATCAAAAGATAGATCGTCTTCCTCTCCTTCTCTCAACCCAAGCTATTTGTGATTTAAGCAAGTTTTGAGCATTCCCCGTGATCTTGTTACTCTTGGAGGTTGGAGACTCCTAGGCGGTAGGAGTTCTTCGGAGAGGAATCAATCCGTGTGATTTCCCCCGGAAAAGTTTGTGAGGGTTTGGAAGCCACCTCAAAGGCTTACCACTAGTGGTTGAGAAACGCCTTCGTGGTGTTATCTCAAAGGGAGAATAGGGTGAGCCTTCGTGGCGTTGGTGTGCCTTTGTGGTAACATCCACATCTCTAACGGTGATTAGCTTCCCTCCAAGGAAGTGAACATCGGGATACATCTTCGTCTCAGTGACCTTGGTTATCCTTAACCCTAAATCTTTACTTGTGTTATTTGAGCATACATACATTGCATATTGGTTGTGCTCATTATATTGTGTTGTCCATTTCTTGTACAAGATTAATCATTCAAGCATACCCTCTATATCCACACATTCATACTTGCAGCCCTTGATATATCGTGTTGATATAGTGTGATCTAGTATCTTGTGTTGTTCACCTACTTGTTGTGTGATATAGCTCAAGTAAGTTTGTGTAACTTACTTGTGCTTGTTAGTAACTGTATTGTGTCCATCTTGGTAGATCGTGTTGTTGATACACGTTGCAGTGCCTAGTGCATTTAGGATTTGTGCTTGACAAGTACCCTCTTAGTTTATTTCCGCATTAGGTTCAAGCCAAATCTGAAGAAGTTTTTAAATAGCCTATTCACCCCCCCTCTAGGCGTCATCGAGGTCTTTTCAGTGGGTTATCAAGATCAACAAGTTCAATCTCCACGTCCTTATCGTTGCTAGGTTGATCATCATCATGAACAACACTATCGATATTATCATTAGGCTCATGTTCATCACCAGATTGTGTTTTGGCATCAGAGCCAGAGACATCGTTTGGACTCTCAGCTGTAACAGCATCAGGGTTGCTAGCGTGCATGTTCCTATCATCTCCCTTCTTCTTCCTAGGATGACTAGGTGCATCGGTGCTAACTCCTTGAGAATCTTGTTCAATTCTCTTAGGATGACCCTCAGGATACAAAGGTTCCTGAGTCATTCTACCACCTCTAGTGACGACTCTGACAGAATTGTCATTCAACTCGTTGAGCAAGTCATTCTGAGCCTTAATTACTTGTTCTACTTGAGTGGTGACCATAGAGGCATGTTTACTCAACAGCTTAAGATCATTGACATTTCGTCTACACAAGCACTATAACGACTTAGATGCGGTCCTTTCCGATCTGGGGATCGAGGTCCCGAATTGGAAAGGAGCGCATCTAAGCGTCTCGCAAACAAGGTATCACAGCACATACATAATAATAACAGATAGACAATCAGGGGTTCAATTGCCTTCACATAAATATATCAGAGTACATCACGCATACAATCAAAGTAGTTTCGCTACGGACTACAAAACAAGGGAAATGCCTATGCTACCCTGCTTGCTGGCCCACGATCACGTACAGGCGGTCGGTCTCCTCGTCGTACTGCCACGCCAGTTGTGTGCCATCGGGATCATCTGTCTCTGGGGTACCTGAACCTGTTGGTGTTGTGAAGGAATCTGTGAGCCACGGGGACTCAGCAATCTATGACCTCGGTACCAGAACTAGTCAAGTTATTAGGTTGGATAGGGTAGAGTGTTTAAGGTTGCAGCATCCTAAGCTTGATATGGTGGCTATCTTACGTAGAACATATATGAAGGTGGTCTATACTAGCGGTCGAGAATACTTGATCACTAAGTGATCCTGAACACCTACCTACGTCATTCATAACCCCACCGTGTTCCCGATCGAAGAGAGATCTTCGAGGGGGCAGTCACGGTTACGCACACAGTTGGCAATTTTATTAGCTTATGTTTAAGTTATCTATTACCGGATGTTAACAAAATATTCCAAGTTCCCACATAACCGCGGGCACGGCTTTCCAAAAGATTAAACCCTGCAGGGGTGCTCCAACTAGTCCATCACAAACGTACACAGGCCGCAAAGTAATCCTCTATCACGAATCTCGTGATCTCGTCGGGTTCCTTAGAGGAAAATCTCAACTCTGGGGAGAACTGAAGCTTCACCGGGATTCCTATACGCAAGATATATCGCTAAGGTAAGACAAGACTAGCAGGACCTCCTGACGTGTCGACGACCATGATAAGAGCCGCGTATCTCAGTCTCAGGACACGCCGGATAAGCGAAGCGTACAGTGGCCAGAGAAATCTCCCGAGTTGCCCCGGGATGGCCCCGCACGGTGCTCTAGTTTGGACCAACACTCATGAGGAGCACTGGCCTGGGTTGTTGATTAAATTCCTCGGGTAGGCCATTCCCTATGCAGATTATTATTAAGTGATTAGCAAATTAACACCAATGTTGGGTCCTGCCGGACAAGTCTTAGCACTACGCGATTTATCGAGGGGGTCCCCATAACAACCCCTAACGTGTTAGGAGCGATCAATATGGAATCAAACACCGGTAGCCGGTAACTATGGCGGCAATAACGGAACAAAGCACCTGGCAAAAGGCTAGGCCTTCCGTTATTTACCAAGTATATAGGTGCATTAACTAAATAACAGAATTTAAGATAATGATATCAAGCTCATGTTATCACATGAGGCAAAGCACCTGCATCTAGCAACGCTAACATTAGTAGCTGAGCAAAGCCTACTTAGCCATTCAAGCTTGCTAGGAAGGGGTAAGTGTTTGGTTTCATGGCATATCAAGAGGCAAATATTTCAGTGGTAGGCAGCGAGCATATGACAATGAAACGTAATCTACCATAACAAGACTAGATATGGAATCAAGGTCATATCATCTTGCCTGTGATATCCTCAGCTTGGAATGGTTCTTGTTCGTCCTGCATGTACTCTCCGGAATCCACGTATTCGTTCTCCGATCCCGGTGCTACCGAACATAAGAATAACATACAATGAACAACAACACCTCAAGATGCAACAAGCACATGATGCATGAGATGAATATGAGCATGTATCACTATTTCTATCACTAGCACAAGCGTGAGAAGCAAATACATGTTCCTGGACAGAACTGCATCCTAAGCTATTTGGACATGCATGAGAATTACGCGATCAGATGCGTCTCGATAAAATGATGCAAAAGCATATAAAGAACATTACAATGGAGCTACGGATCAACGGGAATCAACGAAACAAGATATGAAGCCCTACGTGTCAAAATCATCACCACACACTCAAATGGCACATCTCTGGTATTTCCAGGTTGCCAAGACATAAATCAAACCATCATGGATGGGGTGGAGCAAATAAGAACAACACAACATCAACTAAGCACTCACCAACATCAAAATGACAAAACTACACAATCTGCCATAAACTGCATAATAGCACTTTGTGAGCTACATGCAAAGCACCTACAGCCACCCAAATATGACAAACAATATATGTGGCTGTAGCTATCCAATAATACTACAAGTATAAGCAAGAATCACACAAAAAGGAATTAAACACAGACAGTTACAAGGCTGCAAACTTGCCCAAAAATATCAGTTTTCAGGGAATTAGTGAAAATTTCGGATTCTCACTTCTTTTCTATGCTCTGAAGCATTTTGACAGCAGCCAAACTAATATCTACAAGACTCCAAATGACATGAGATTTTACACGGAGCTAGACAAACATATCAGGTCCAACTTTCCAGTTGAAATCTAAGGCTAGATCACAACACATTGACCTGCACAATCTCATCAACAGGAGAAGAAAATATATACAGATTCTCAAACTTGTGAAAATCTCAGATTCCCACTAATCTGGAATTTACAGCCACATGCCCACTTTGTCTAGGTACAACTTGCACCCAAGAAACACTAACAGAGATTTGACACCAACATGTTGTAGAGGAGATCACCTACTACTACCACACAAGAAACCATGCCCTTGGGCTCAACCTATTCCATGGAAACAAAGAGCAAACTTGGAACAAATCTGTATATGTCAACTCCAGAAAGTGTCCCAATGGCAAAACTAACCTCACCACTGGATTCCTTGGGATATCCTACCCCAAAATCATATATAATATGTGGGCACTTACTTGGAACAAGTGACCACGAATTAAGAAGGAAGAAGCTACTCCAAATCATGTATAGTGAATAGTGCAACATCTCATGTGACTATCACTAGAACAACTACTACATAGTTAGGCTCATGTGCACAAAGACAATAGTGACATGAGGGTTTGAACCCCATGTTTGTGTCATGCACAACAACATCACAAGCACTACTTTCACTAGATCACCCACACACACATCATGCCCTCTCTCATATGAACATGAGGAGGTGCACAAGTGTTGCAAATGGGGCTGTTTTCACCACACACATATCATCACAACAACCTCATCACAAGCACTTAATCCCAAGAACAACATGAAGGAAAAACTACTATGCAAGTAAACATGGAGCATCACATACATACACTCCTACTAGGTACCACATATGTGTGCACTACTTACACACACATCACCTCAACACACACACATCTGACCTACTCCACAATGCACATACTTTGCAAGAACTACACACCCACACATACTAGCAAGATCACATGAGCCACTTATCACTTAAGCCACATACACACATACACACATCACTTGCACTATCACAAGTGTGTGCACACACACACACACACAACCAAAGATCTTGCCTCTATCTATGCATAGCAGGAGAAGAAATCAAAATTGTCCACTTTAATGCCTATGGGTTAGGCACACATATGGTAGGACAAGCAAAAGAAATAGAAATAAAAAAGAAATGACAAAAATACAACAGGGGCACGTGGGATTCGAACCCAGAACCCACTGTATAGCACCAACAGAGTCATGCCACTCTGCCACTGGCATCGTATCGACAGGGAAGAGGGCACATACAGGATAACATGTTCCTGTTGACTACTGTGCAGAATAAACGAAAAACAAAAGATGTGCCGAGGGGGATCGAACCCACGCCCTCTCATCGGGAAACAACACACTGCTACCTCTAGGCTACCGTTCGGATCTTAACTACATAGGGGAAGCAAAACAGAAGTAGTACCCCTACTGCTACCTCTGCTGCCGACGGCTGGCTGGAACAGGGGAGGTACCTCGTCGGTGTTCTGCTAGCAATTGGACTAAGCGCGCTCTATGGAAGGACGCTGGTGCATCCACGGTTCCATTCCTATCCTAACCAAGGCCCGAGGGGCTCTACAACTACGAATCCATTGTGAGCGGCGCTACGGCGACAGAGACGACGAGCTCAGCAATCAAGAAGCTACGGCGACCGATCTAAGGCAGGGAGGAGGAAGCGAGATCACTACCTCAGGTACGGGTCGAGGAAGGAGCGGTCGTAGAGGAAGTACTGGAAGCAGAACAGCGGAGCGGCGGAACTTGTCGGAGAAGAGGCGCCTCTGGGAAGAAGACGAAGCAGAGTCGGGGAAGGATATCCAGCGGCGGGAACGGACTCGTGTAGATGCCCTCGAGCTGCTGGACCCGTCGAATAGGAAGAAGTAGAAGCAGGACGACGGCGACGACGAGCTTCATCCGTCGGCCATGGCGGAGCCGAACGATTCCTTGCCTTGCAGCGACGAGAGAGAGAGGGGGGATCGAGATCTGGATGGAGCGGCGGCGGGGAGGAACCCTAACGAATGCACGGACGCCAAGGCTCCTTTATAGGGCGAGGGGATAAGCGAGGGACGCGCTACGGGCTCGATGTGCGCGTGCTCTCTCCGGTGGAACAGAGGGGAAAGGAATAGAGAGGCTGACGGGAGGGACCCACTGCCTCACTGGAAAGGAGGGGGAAGACTACGGACGCGCGATGGGCTGCGAGGGAAAGGAGAGATGGGCCGCTAAGTGGGAGGGAGCCCACTTAGTGCGCGAGATAGAGAAAGAGAAGCACACTGGCTATTTCTATTTAAAATAAAACAGGGAAAAGAAAAATAGGCACAGGGCAAATTATAAAAGATAAAATCAAAGCAAAAATTGCCCTCGACCTGAAATTAACTACCTATTTAAATAAAATACAACAAGCATTTTTGGGGCTACTTTAATAAATCCAAAACAGCATTTAAATAACCTGTTGCACCCTCAAATCCAAAACCAAGACTCCAAACTATTACATCATCATCTCCACAATATACTCTAAACACAAGACATTTTTAAATCAGCTTTGGGGAAGATGGAATTTTGAACATGAGATTAAAAGGAAAGGAAAAGGGTTTGAATTGCAAGGAGCTTTGAAAATACATAGCAACCACTCCTACACTCCACACACCATCATCACATGTGATCACAAGGCCAACCCCACATCAACTCAATCACAATGACAAGACAAGCAAAAAAATATAGCCACACAACCAAAGAAGATCAAGTGCCACATGAAATCATACATGCATTAAGATCAAACATGTTCTTGACAAGGTGGATCCACATAAGATAGGTTCCAAATATGGCAACTACACACTTGGGGCATTACAAGCACTCAAATGACTAAGCATACGAGCATTATGTTCCAATTTTCTGCTAACATAATCAGGACTGAGGAATAGAATACCTCTTTTCTTAGGAGTTGGCTTCGGAGGTGGTTCGGGAATAGTCCAAGCATTCTCATTGGACAAGATGATCTCAGCTTGTTCTACGGTTCGTTCCCTAAAAACACAACCGGGACAACTATCTAAGTGGTCTCTAGAAGCATCGGTTAGTCCATTATAGAAGATATCAAGTATTTCATTCTTCTCAAGAGGATGATTAGGTAAAGCATTCAGTAGCTGGACGAGCCTCCCCCAAGCTTGTGGGAGACTCTCTTCTTCAACTTGCGCAAAGTTGTATATTTCCTGCAAGGCAGCTTGCTTCTTATGTGCAGGGAAATATTTCTCAGAGAAGTAGTAGATCATATCTTGGGGGCTACGCACACCACCAGGATCAAGAGAAGTGAACCAAGTCTTAGCATCATCCTTTAGCGAGAAAGGAAACATCTTAAGGATATAGTAGTGGCAGATCTTTTCCTCACTCGTGAATAGGGTGGCTATATCGTGCAGTTTGGTAAGATGGGCTACAACCGTTTCAGACTCATAACCGTGAAAAGAATCAGATTCGACCAAAGTGATTAACTCACGGTCGACAAAGAATTCATAATCCTTATCGGTCACAAAGATAGGCGAAGTAGCAAACTTCGGGTCGTATTTCATCCTAGCGTTCAAAGATTTTTCTTTCCACTTGCGCAGTAACTTCTCAACATCATAGCTATCCTTACAAGCAAGAAAGTCCTCACCTATGTCTCCCTCCATGAAAGTGCAGTCATGCCCTTAGTCGTGTTTTGGTGTTGCTGACAACACACATATAGATAATTAATCAGTAATCCCCTTTTAAGCTATTGTGAATGATCATGTGTTGATAAGGACAAGCTCATGTGCTAACAAGGACAAGATCAAGATAAGCATTCCTGAGCACTACATGCTTGATCCTTGTGGATGTTCATATGGTGGACAAATGAAGATGAATATATAAGCTAGGCTTTCCACATTGTGTATGGGAGAGCTACTTGAAGACTTCATCATGTCTTGCTTTCAACATTGAGCCAAGAAGGAACAACAACATCAAGCTCAAGTGAAAGGGCTAACTCAAAGGTATCAGTTCCTTCGAAGTTAGCGGTGCGGAGTGATGATCAGCGAATAAAAGTATACACTCAAGTATGGATCATCGGTACCCCTTTTACAATTCTTGAGTCTTTAGGGATCCCACACTATTAAGAGGGGATCACAGGTTTTGTGATGAACTTGCTCAAACTAGATATCCACTGTTCGGCTCATACCACATCTCCACTGCTTTGCTGTTATCAGAAAACAGGACTAGTGCCTCGGACATCCGGCTCCCTCCGGACGTCCGAGGGCCGGACGTCCGACCAGCTTCAGAAATACGGAGCTTCGCACGAGAGAAACTTGAGCCATATAACTCGGACTTCCGGCTCCCTCCAGACGTTTGAGGCCCGGACGTCCGACCAGCTTTGGAAATCCGAAACTATGCACCAGAGAAACTTGAGCCATATAACTCGGACTTCCGGCTCCCTCCGGACGCCCGAGGGCCGGACGTCCGACCAGCTTCGGAAATCCGGAGCTTTGCACCAGAGAAACTTGAGCCATATAACTCGGACAACCGGCTCCCTCCGGACGTCCGAGGGCCAGACGCCCGTCCACTTTCGGAAATCTGTAATCTTGCACCAAAGAAGTTTGAGTCGAATAACTCGGACTTCTGGCTTTCCGAAGCTGGTAACATCCACCTCTCTAACGGTGACTAACTTCCCTCCAAGGAAGTGAACATCGGGATACATCTTCGTCTCAGTGACCTTGGTTATCCTTAACCCTAACTCCTTACTTTTGGTTTACTTGTGTTACTTGAGCATACATACATTGCATATTGTTTGTGCTCATTATATTGTGTTGTCTAGTTCTTGTACAAGATTAATCATTCAAGCATACCCTCTATATCCACACGTTCACACTTGCAGCTTTTGATATATCGTGTGCTATAGTGTGATCTAGTATCTTGTGTCGTTCACCTACTTGTCGTGTGATATAGCTCAAGTAAGTTTGTGTAACTTACTTGTGCTTGTTAGTAACTGTATTGTGTCCATCTTGGTAGATCGTGTTGTTGATACACGTTGCAGTGCATAGTGCATTTAGGATTTGTGCTTGACAAGTATCCTCTTAGTTTACTTCCGCATTAGGTTTAAGCCAAATTCGAAGAAGTTTTTAAATAGCCTATTCACCCCCCCCTCTAGGCGTCATCGAGGTCTCTCTTTAATTAGGTTTCACGACCTAGAGAGTTTCGATGTCGACTATTGGATTAGTGCACAATGACACCTTTGACTTTGATGGCACAAATTATACCCTATGGAGAATTCGTATGCTTGATCACCTTCGGGCCATGGGCCCAAATACTTTACGAATTGTTCTTGTCGGGATTGCCGACAAAAAGGATGATGCATCTTCATCTACTAATGAAATGTATCTTGATTGTGAGCTTTTCTTGCCATTCATCGAACCATCAGTCCTAAAGTGTTTAAGTCTAATCTCGACTTGCAAGTTAGCTCATGAAGTTTGGACTAAACTTGAAGATATATATGGTGGGTCCAATCTTGATGAAGACGATATTATGATGAAGGAGTTGGTGCATGAGCTCTTCACTCTTTTCGATCATAAAGAGTCCACCACTACTTCCATATCCGATTACTTGCACAGCTCAGCATCTTCAATCTCAAAAGGTAACGACATGGTGAGTGAAGAAATACATGTTGATGAAAATTTCATAGCCTCCATGGACACGAGCATATCTAGCACCACACATAGTGTAAATTATTGTGCTGTGGTGATATGCAGTTCACCTAAAGATCCCTCGACAAATGTCTGTGGTGATATGCCTGCTTTCCCGTGTCCTCTTGATCAAAATATCTTGTTTCTCCCTAGTTGTTCTATGACTAATCATTTAGGGGCAACCAAGAAATGTGAAGTACTTTTGACTAATGAAGAATCTGATTCACCAAAAGAATCATCATCAACTCCTCCAGTTCACATGTGCCTCATGGCAAGAGGTAATAATGAGGTAACATCTTCCCTGTGCAATAACGATGATATTTGCGATGAGGATGATGATGGTGACTTGGCTGAAAATATCTATGTGATCAGTAAAATTCTTCATAAAGCTAAAAATAACGCTCTTCAAAGATTCCAAGATGTTCTTGCTTACTTTGAAAATTGTAATGATTCACTTAATCATGAACAAGCTAAAAGTGAACAACTTGAACATGAACTTGAGAAGAGTCATCAAGCATGTAGAGACTTAAGATCTTCAAAAGGAGAGATTGAAGTTGCTCATGATAAACTTAAAAAGGATTTTTAGGTCCTTCTCCTTGGATGCAAGAATGTCAAGGGGGCGCTCATCAAAACCTCTAAGCTCTATGAGGAGCTTCAATCTACTCATGAGAAGTCTCTAATCGCTACTTACTCCTCTCATATTGTTGATGATACTTGTACATCTAACCCTATCTCTTTTACAAGGAGTCGGACGTCCGATAGGGGTCGGTCGTCCGAGGGATGTAAATATATCTGAAGCACTGTGTAGTTGAACAGGGACCGGACGTCCGGAGAAAGACGGAAGTCCGAGTTATTCGACTCAAACTTCTCTGGTGCAAGATTACGGATTTCTGAAAGTGGACGGACGTCCGGCCCTCAGACGTCCGGAGGGAGCCGATTGTTCGAGTTATATGGCTCAAGTTTCTCTCGTGCAAAGCTCCGTATTTCTGAAGCTGGTCGGACGTCCGGCCCTCGGACGTCCGGAGGGAGCCGGAAGTCCGAGTTATATGGCTCAAGTTTCTGTGGTGCATAGTTCCGGATTTCCGAAGCTGGTCGGACGTCCGGGCCTCAGACGTTTGGAGGGAGCCGGAAGTCCGAGTTATATGGCTCAAGTTTCTCTGGTGTGAAGCTCCGTATTTCCAAAGCTGGTCGGACGTCCGGCCCTCGGACGTCCGGAGGGAGCCGGATGTCCGAGGAACTAGTCCTGTTTTCTGATAACAACAGAGCCGTGGAGATGCGGTATGAGCCGAACAGTGGATATCTAGTTTGAGCAAGTTCATCACAAAACCTGTGATCCCCTCTTAATAGTGTGGGATCCCTAAAGACTCAAGAATTGTAAAAGGGGTACCGATGATCCATACTTGAGTGTATACTTTTATTCGCTGATCATCACTCCGCACCGCTAACTTCAAAGGAACTGATACCTTTGAGTTAGCCCTTTCACTTGAGCTTGATGTTGTTGTTCCTTCTTGGCTCAATGTTGAAAGCAAGACATGATGAAGTCTTCAAGTAGCTCTCCCATACACAATGTGGAAAGCCTAGCTTATATATTCATCTTCATTTGTCCACCATGTGAACATCCACAAGGATCAAGCATGTAGTGCTCAGGAATGCTTATCTTGATCTTGTCCTTGTTAGCACATGAGCTTGTCCCTATCAACACATGATCATTCACAATAGCTTAAAAGGGGATTAGTGATTAATTATCTATATGTGTGTTGTCAGCAACACCAAAACACGATTAAGGGCATGACTGCACTTTCAATCTCCCCCTTTTTGGTAGTTTATGACAACATACATATAGCTCTCAAAAATAGTAATAGACATGTGTGGCTTAGGAGAGATTTGCTACGATGCTTATGAAGCTCCTCCTTATTATATGCATAGTAAAATAGGTAAGTGCGGGAGCTCCCCCTTAATGTGTGCATTGAAGATAATAGCATGATATAACACCATAATAGTTCAAAAATACATAGCATATCATATGAATCAAGGCATATCATATGAATCAATAGGATAGCATAAAACTCATCATCATATGACACAACGATAATATCATGATATCTCATCACCACATGATAGTTCAACAATACATCATCCATAGGTGATGGCATAGCACACCATCCATAAGTATCGTTACATGATGACACATCATTAAGTTCGACATAATACATCATACCATACATTATGAGAGAAACTAAAATCGAAACTAAGATAAGATAATGTTCTCCCACTTTGGCATGAAGGACCAAAAAGGAGGGAAAACCGGCAATGCTACCACATACTCAAATATCACCCTCATCAATATCATCATTAATCACGCATCATCCTCATCATCATCATCCTCATCGTCAGGCAAACCACTGCCACCAGCCTCGTCAAGAAAATCAGCCCACTCAGTGTTGGAATTATGCCCTAGAGGCAATAATAAATATAGTTATTATTATAATTCCTGTATCAAGATAATCGTTTATTATCCATGCTATAATTGTATTCAATGAAGACTTATATACATGTGTGGATACATAGACAAAACACTATCCCTAGCAAGCCTCTAGTTGGCTAGCCAGTTGATCAAAGATAGTCAGGGTCTTCTGATTATGAACAAGGTGTTGTTGCTTGATAACTGGATCACGTCATTAGGAGGATCACGTGATGGACTAGACCCAAAATAATAGACGTAGCATATTGATCGTGTCATTTTGTTGCTACTGTTTTCTGCGTGTCAAGTATTTGTTCCTATGACCATGCGATCATATAACTCACTGACACCGGAGGAATACTTTGTGTGTATCAAACGTCGCAACGTAACTGGGTGACTATAAAGATGCTCTACAGGTATCTCCGAAGGAGTTCGTTGAGTTAGTATGGATCGAGACTGGGATTTGTCACTCCGTGTGACGGAGAGGTATCTCTGGGCCCACTCGGTAATACAACATCACACACAAGCCTTGCAAGCAATGTGACTTAGTGTAAGTTGCGGGATCTTGTATTACGAAACGAGTAAAGAGACTTGCCGGTAAACGAGATTGAAATAGGTATGCGGATAGTGACGATCGAATCTCGGGCAAGTAACATACCGAAGGACAAAGGGAATGACATACGGGATTATATGAATCGTTGGCACTGAGGTTCAAACGATAAGATCTTCGTAGAATATGTAGGATCCAATATGGGCATCCAGGTCCCGCTATTGGATATTGACCGAGGAGTCACTCGGGTCATGTCTACATAGTTCTCGAACCCGCAGGGTCTGCACACTTAAGGTTCGACGTTGTTTTATGCGTATTTGAGTTATATGGTTGGTTACCGAATGTTGTTCGGAGCCCCGGATGAGATCACGGACGCCATGAGGGTTTCTGGAATGGTCCGGAAACGAAGATTGATATATAGGATGACCTCACTTGATTACCGGAAGGTTTTCGGAGTTACCGGGAATGTACCGGGAATGACGAATGGGTTCCGGGTGTTCACCGAGGGGGCAACCCACCCCGGGGAAGCCCATAGGCCTTGGGGGTGGCGCACCAGCCCTTAGTGGGCTTGTGGGACAGCCCAAGAAGGCCCTATGTGCCATAGGAAGAAAATCAAAGAGAAAAGAAAAAAAGGAGGAGGTGGGAAAAGGGGGAAGGACTCCTCCTTCCAAACCTAGTTGGACTCGGTTTGGAAGGGGAATGTTCCCCCCTTGGCTCGGCCGAACCCCTTGGGGGTCCTTGGACCCCAAGGAAAGGCTCCCCCACTTCCCCCTATATATACAGAGGTTTTAGGGCTGATTTGAGACAACTTTGCCACGGCAGCCCGACCACATATCTCCACGGTTTTACCTCTAGATCGCGTTTCTGCGGAGCTCGGGCGGAGCCCTGCTGAGATAAGATCACCACCAACCTCCGGAGCGCCGTCACGCTGCCGGAGAACTCATTTACCTCTCCGTCTCTCTTGCTGGATCAAGAAGGCCGAGATCATCGTCGAGCTGTACGTGTGCTTAACGCGGAGGTGCCGTCCGTTCGGCACTAGATCGTGGGACTGATCGAGGGGCGGATCGAGGGACGTGAGGACGTTCCACTACATCAACCGTGTTCACTAACGCTTCTGCTATGCGATCTACAAGGGTACATAGATCGAATATCCCCTCTCGTAGATGGACATCACCATGATAGGTCTTCGTGCGCGTAGGAAAATTTTTGTTTCCCATGCGACGTTCCCCAACAGTGGTATCAGAGCTAGGTTCAGGCGTAGATGTCTTCTCGAGTTGAACACAAAAGTTTTTGTGGGCGGTGATGTGCGTTTTGCTGCCCTCCTTAGTCTTTTCTTGATTCCGCGGTATTGTTGGATTGAAGCGGCTTGGACCGACATTACTCGTACGCTTACGAGAGACTGGTTTCATCGCTACGAGTAACCCCGTTGCTCAAAGATGACTGGCAAGTGTCTGTTTCTCCAACTTTAGTTGAATCGGATTTGACCGAGGAGGTCCTTGTATAAGGTTAAATAGCAATTCATATATCTCCGTTGTGGTGTTTGCGTAAGTAAGATGCGATCCTACTAGATAGCCATGGTCACCACGTAAAACATGCAATAACAAAATTAGAGGACGTCTAACTTGTTTTTGCAGGGTATGCTTGTGATGTGATATGGCCAACGATGTGATGTGATATATTGGATGTATGAGATGATCATGTTGTAATAGATAATATCGACTTGCACATCGATGGTACGGCAACCGACATGAGCCATAGGGTTGTCTTTAAACTAACGTTTTGTGCTTGCAGATGCGTTTACTATTTTGCTAGGATGTAGCTTTAGTAGTAATAGCATGAGTAGCACGACAACCCCGATGGCGACACGTTGATGGAGATCATGGTGTGGCGCCGGTGACAAGAAGATCGTGTCGGTGCTTTGATGATGGAGATCAAGGAGCACGTGATGATGGCCTTATCATGTCACTTATGAATTGCATGTGATGTTAATCCTTTTATGCACCTTATTTTGCTTAGAACGACGGTAGCATTATGAGGTGATCTCTGACTAAAAATTTCAAGACGAAATTGTGTTCTCCCCGACTGTGCACCGTTGCTACAGTTTGTCTTTTCGAGACACCACGTGATGATCGGGTGTGATAGACTCAACGTTCACATACAACGGGTGCAAAACAGTTGCACACGCAGAACACTCAGTTAAGTTTGACAAGTCTAGCATGTGCAGACATGGCCTCAGAACACATGAGACTGAAAGGTCGATCATGAATCATATAGATGATATGATTAGCATAGGGATGCTTACCACTGAAACTATACTCAACTCACGTGATGATCGGACTTGAGCTAGTGTAAGTGGATCATGAACCACTCAAATGACTAGAGATATGTACTTTTTGAGTGGGAGTTTAGCGAGTAATTTGATTAAGTTAAACTCTAATTATCTTGAACATAGTCTAAGTCCACTTTGAATATATTTGTGTTGTAGATCATGGCTCACGCGACAGTCACCCTGAATTTTAATACGTTCGTAGAGAAAGCTAAGTTGAAAGATGATGGAAGCAACTTTGTAGACTGGGCTCGTAATCTTAAGCTAATCTTACAAGCTGGGAAGAAGGATTATGTCCTTAATGCTGCACTAGGAGATGAACCACCTGCTACGGCTGACCAGGATGTTAAGAACGCTTGGTTAGCACGTAAGGAGGACTACTCAATAGTTCAATGTGCAGTCTTGTATGGCTTAGAACCGGGACTTCAATGTCGCTTTGAGCGTCATGGAGCATTTGAGATGTTTCAGGAGTTGAAGTTCATCTTTCAGAAGAACGCCCGGATCGAGAGGTATGAGACCTCCGATAAATTCTATTGTTGCAAGATGGAGGAAAACTCGTCTGTCAGTGAACATGTCCTCAAAATGTCTGGGTACTTGAACCGTCTAGCTGAGCTGGGGATTGAACTCCCGCAAGAGGCTATCACTGACAGAATCCTTCAATCACTACCACCAAGCTATAAAGGCTTTGTGTTGAACTACAACATGCAAGGGATGAACAAGTCACCCGACGAGTTGTTTGCGATGCTGAAAGTCGCACAGTCTGAACTCCGTAAAGAGCATCAAGTGTTGATGGTGAATAAGACCACTAGTTTCAAGAGAAACGGCAAAGGCAAGAAGGGCAATTCAAAGAAGAGCGGCAAGCCTGTTGCCAATCCGACGAAGAAACCCAAAGCTGGACCTAAGCCTGAAACAGAGTGTTACTATTGCAAGGGTATGGGTCATTGGAAGCGCAATTGCCCCAAGTATCTAGCTGATAAGAAGGCGGCCAAAGAAAAATCAGGTATATTTGATATACATGTTATTGATGTGTACTTAACCGGCTCTCGTAGTAGTGCCTGGGTATTCGATACCGGTTATGTTGCTCATATTTGCAACTCGAAACAGGAACTGCGGAATAGACGAAGGCTGGCGAAAGATGAAGTGACGATGCACGTAGGAAATGGTTCCAAGGTTGATGCAATCGCCGTCGGCACAGTTTCACTTCAGTTACCATCAGGATTAGTTATGAAGTTGAATCATTGTTATTTAGTGCCTGCGTTGAGCATGAACATTATATCTGGATCTTGTTTATTGCTAGACGGTTACTCTTTTAAGTCAGAGAATAATGGTTGTTCTATTTCTATGAGTAACATCTTTTATGGTCATGCACCCAATGTGAGAGGATTGTTCATATTGAATCTTGATAGTGATACACACATACATAACATTGAGACCAAAAGAGTTAGAGTTAACAATGATAGCGCCATATTTTTGTGGCACTGCCGCTTAGGTCATATTGGTGTAAAGCGCATGAAGAAACTCCATGCCGATGGACTTTTGGAGTCACTTGACTTTGATTCACTTGACACGTGCGAACCATGCCTCATGGGCATGATGACTAAAACTCCGTTCTCTGGAACAATGGAGCGTGCAAGTAACTTGTTGGAAATCATACATACCGATGTGTGCGGTCCGATGAGTGTAGAGGCACGCGGCGGATATCGTTATTTTCTCACCTTCACTGACGATTTGAGTAGATATGGTTATGTCTACTTAATGAAGCACAAGTCTGAAACATTTGAAAAGTTCAAGCAATTTCAGAGTGAAGTTGAAAATCATCGTAAAAATAAGATCAAGTTCCTACGGTCTGATCGTGGGGGTGTATATCTGAGTTTCGAGTTTGGTGCTCACTTAAGACAATGTGGAATTGTTTCACAGTTGACACCGCCTGGAACACCACAGCGTAATGGTGTGTCCGAACGTCGTAATCGTACTTTATTAGAGATGGTGCGATCTATGATGTCTCTTACCGATTTGCTGTTATCATTTTGGGGCTATGCATTAGAAACAGCTGCATTCACTTTAAATAGGGCACCATCAAAATCCGTTGAGACGACACCATACGAACTGTGGTATGGCAAAAGGCCAAAGTTGTCGTTTCTTAAAGTTTGGGGATGTGATGCTTATGTCAAAAAGCTTCAGCCTGAAAAGCTGCAACCCAAAGCGGAAAAGTGCATCTTCATAGGTTACCCAAAAGAGACAGTTGAGTACACCTTCTATCTCAAATCCGAGGGCAAAGTGTTTGTTGCTAAAAACGGAGCTTTTCTCGAGAAGGAGTTTCTCTTGAGAGAATTGAGTGGGAGGAAGATAGAACTTGATGAGGTTGTCAAACCTCTCATCCCTCTAGATGGTGGCGCAGGGCAAGGGGAAACCTCTGTCGTTGCGACACCGGTTGAGGAGGAAGTTAATGATGATGATCATGAAACTCCGGTTCAAGTTCCTGTCGAACCACGCAGGTCGACAATACCACATGCTGCTCCAGATTGGTACGGTAATCCTGTCATGTCAATCATGTTGTTAGACAACAATGAACCTGCAAATTATGAAGAAGCAATGGTGGGCCCAGATTCCAACAAATGGCTAGAGGCCATGAAGTCCGAGATAGGATCCATGTATGAGAACAAAGTGTGGACTTTGGAAGTACTACCTGAGGGCCGCAAGGCTATTCAGAACAAATGGATCTTTAAGAAGAAGACGGACGCTGACGGTAATGTGACCGTTTATAAAGCTCGACTTGTGGCAAAGGGTTTTTCACAAGTTCAAGGAGTTGACTACGATGAGACATTCTCACCCGTAGCGATGCTTAAGTCCGTCAGAATCATGTTAGCAATAGCTGCATTTTTCGATTATGAAATCTGGCAGATGGATGTCAAAACGGCGTTCCTTAACGGTTTCCTTAAGGAAGAGTTGTATATGATGCAACCCGAAGGTTTTGTCGAGCCTAAGAATGCTAACAAGGTGTGCAAGCTCCAGCGATCCATTTATGGACTGGTGCAAGCATCTCGGAGTTGGAACAAACGCTTTCATGAGGTGATCAAAGCATTTGGGTTTATACAAGTGGTTGGAGAATCTTGTATTTACAAGAAAGTGAGTGGGAGCTCTCTGGCGTTTCTAATATTATATGTGGATGACATATTGCTGATTGGAAACAACGTAGAGTTTTTGGACAGCATAAAGGATTACTTGAATAAAAGTTTCTCTATGAAGGACCTAGGAGAAGCTGCTTACATTCTAGGCATTAAGGTCTATAGGGATAGATCGAAACGCCTCATAGGACTTTCACAAAGCACATACCTTGATAAAGTTTTGAAGAGGTTCAAAATGGAACAGTCTAAGAAAGGGTTCTTGCCAGTTTTACAAGGTACGAGATTGAGTAAGACTCAGTGCCCAGCAACTGATGAGGATAGAGAGCATATGAGCACCGTCCCCTATGCTTCAGCCATAGGTTCTATCATGTATGCAATGCTGTGCACTAGACCGGACGTTAGCTTGGCCATAAGTATGGCAGGCAGGTTCCAGAGTAATCTAGGAGTGGATCATTGGACGGCGGTCAAGAATATCCTGAAGTACCTGAAAAGGACTAAGGAGATGTTTCTCGTGTATGGAGGTGACGAAGAGCTCGTCGTAAAGGGTTACGTCGATGCAAGCTTTGACACAGATCCGGACGACTCTAAGTCGCAAACCGGATACGTATTTATTCTTAATGGGGGTGCGGTAAGCTGGTGCAGTTCCAAGCAAAGCGTCGTAGCAAATTCTACATGTGAAGCGGAGTACATGGCTGCCTCGGAGGCGGCTAAGGAGGGTGTCTGGATGAAGCAGTTCATGACGGATCTTGGAGTGGTGCCAAGCGCACTGAATCCAATAACCTTGTTCTGTGACAACACGGGTGCCATTGCCTTAGCAAAGGAACCTCAGTTTCACAAGAAGACCAGACATATCAAACGACGCTTCAACCTCATCCGCGACTATGTCGAAGGGGAGGACGTAAATATATGCAAAGTGCACACGGATCTAAATGTAGCAGACCCGCTGACTAAACCTCTTCCACAGGCAAAGCATGATCAACACCAGAACTGTATGGGTGTCAGATTTATTACAATGTAATTCACATGATGATGTGAGGGCTAGATTATTGACTCTAGTGCAAGTGGGAGACTGTTGGAATTATGCCCTAGAGGCAATAATAAATATAGTTATTATTATAATTCCTGTATCAAGATACTCGTTTATTATCCATGCTATAATTGTATTGAATGAAGACTTATATACATGTGTGGATACATAGACAAAACACTGTCCCTAGCAAGCCTCTAGTTGGCTAGCCAGTTGATCAAAGATAGTCAGGGTCTTCTGATTATGAACAAGGTGTTGTTGCTTGATAACTGGATCACGTCATTAGGAGAATCATGTGATGGACTAGACCCAAACTAATAGACGTAGCATATTGATCGTGTCATTTTGGTGCTACTGTTTTCTGCGTGTCAAGTATTTGTTCCTATGACCATGAGATCATATAACTCACTGACACCAGAGGAATACTTTGTGCGTATCAAATTTCGCAACATAACTGGGTGACTATAAAGATGCTCTACAGGTATCTCCGAAGGTGTTCGTTGAGTTAGTATGGATCGAGACTGGGATTTGTCACTCCGTGTGACGGAGAGGTATCTCGGGGCCCACTCGGTAATACAACATCACACACAAGCCTTGCAAGCAATGTGACTTAGTGTAAGTTGCGGGATCTTGTATTACGGAACGAGTAAAGAGACTTGCCGGTAAACGAGATTGAAATAGGTATGCGGATACTGACGACGAATCTCGGGCAAGTAACATACCGAAGGACAAAGGGAATGACATACAGGATTATATGAATCCTTGGCACTAAGGTTCAAACGATAAGATCTTCATAGAATATGTAGGATCCAATATGGGCAACCAGGTCCCGCTATTGGATATTGACCGAGGAGTCACTCGGGTCATGTCTACATAGTTCTCGAACCCGCAGGGTCTGCACACTTAAGGTTCGACGTTGTTTTATGCGTATTTGAGTTATATTGTTGGTTGCCGAATGTTGTTCGGAGTCCCGGATGAGATCACAGACGTCACGAGGGTTTCCGGAATGGTCCGGAAACAAAGATTGATATATAGGATGACCTCATTTGATTACCGGAAGGTTTTCGGAGTTACTGGGAATGTACTGGGAATGACGAATGGGTTCCGGGTGTTCACCGGGGGGGACCCACCCCGGGGAAGCCCATAGGCCTTGGGGGTGGCGCACCAGAGGGCTGGTGGGACAGCCCAAGAAGGCCCTATGCGCCATAGGAAGAAAATCAAAGAGAAAAAAAGGAGGAGGTGGGAAAAGGGGGAAGGACTCCTCCTTCCAAACCTAGTTGGACTCGGTTAGGAAGGGGAGGGTTCCCCCCCCCCTTGGCTCGGACGAACCCCTTGGGGGTCCTTGGACCCCAAGGCAAGGCTCCCCCTCTCCCCCCTATATATACGGAGGTTATAGGGCTGATTTGAGACAACTTTGCCACGGCAGCCCGACCACATATCTCCACGGTTTTACCTCTTGATCGCGTTTCTGCGGAGCTGTGGCGGAGCCCTGCTGAGATAAGATCACCACCAACCTCCGGAGCGCCGTCACGCTGCCGGAGAACTCATCTACCTCTCCGTCTCTCTTGCTGGATCAAGAAGGCCGAGATCATCGTCGAGCTGTACGTGTGCTGAACGCGGAGGTGCCGTCCGTTCGGCACTAGATCGTGGGACTGATCGCGGGACGGTTCGCGGGGCGGATCGAGGGACGTGAGGACATTCCACTACATCAACCGCGTTCACTAACGCTTCTGCTGTGCGATCTACAAGGGTACGTAGATCGAATATCCCCTCTCGTAGATGGACATCACCATGATAGGTCTTCGTGCGCGTAGGAAATTTTTTGTTTCCCATGCGACGTTCCCCAACACTCAGGACCAGATGGGAAGCCAAAGTCAGAAGGAGGAGCATCAAGAAGGGCCTCATCGTCACTCACATCAAGAGCGCCCGAGTCTCTCAGACGAGCCTTGAGGGCATTCTTGGAGGAGATGAGACGAGAAACCACATCATGGGTTTGACCGCACTGGAAAGAGAAGGCCTTCATCATAGCAGAATGTGCCTTGCCAATGAATTTGGCAAAGCGACCGAGAGGAGCTGAGCTGGATGAAGGGGTTGCTGTCCGGGCAGCAGTGCGACGAGTGGAGGTGGATGGTGGGGTTTTCTTGGGAGCATAGTTATCCGCCATGTGAGCGGGAACGACCCACTTGTGATGCATGTGAGTGACATCAACAGTGAATTCAGCCACATGGTTAATAAAAGCCTGGATGAAGGGGGCATGAGGGAAGGCTTGCTTGTATTGAAAACTAGCGAGCCGAATCTCATGCCATAGAAAGTGAGGCACATTAATTTTTCCCTTGGGGTTCTCGTGCAAACGTGACATGATGTCAATACAGTAGCCACTGCAGGATCCCTTATCACCCATCTTTGGATAGATGGTGCGGATAAGACACTGAAAAATGATAAAGTAGGGAGAGCGACAGATGGATACTTGGTTAAGATCCTTCGTCCGTTCGTCTGCATCAAGTTCACGGAGTGGTTTGAGGAGATACCCACACGCCTCAATTGGCTTATGTGCATGGTTAGGATCATTCTTATGGATTTTGAAGCCGGAGTCGGGGAAACCGAGTGCGGCAACAAACTCATCATAAGAGGCTGTGAACTAAACGTCAGAGGTTATCCAGCTAACAGTGTTGTTTGGGCCAAAGAAACATGTGTCATAAAATTGGTGAATAGCAGCAGCGTTAAAATCGCACCAAAAAGCAAAGGGGGCGGCAAGCCCCAATGACTCAATGAGCTCAACGGCACCCGTGTATTTCGCTGGGTGCATGCGAATATGCTCAAGATCAATAAAGTGATGGACAGAGAGACCCTTAGGAACAATGACCGTAGTAAAGATGTCCGCCTGGACGTTTGTGCGGAAACGTGAGTCCATAGAGTCACGTACAACAGAGAATTGGTCAACGTCACAGCGGAAGGTGAGGTAGGAAGACTTAGCAACCGTGGTGAAGTTCTTGACTTCACGACCTAAAGTAGCAGGAGGTTCAAGAGAGATGAGACGAGCTTCACCTTCGGGCTGTTCAGGAGGATGTGGTGGCATATAGGAGGGCCTGCGAGTCCCAGGCTTCGGCATAGACTTCCGAACGGCGGGCTGTTCAGCACGGTCCTCAGCTGCAAGCTCATCCTCGAAGTCAGAGCCATCAGACGACGAGGGCAGCTGTTGAGGAGGAGGACACCGGGTGAGCCGTTTGAAGGGACGGCGTTGCCCATCGGAGTCATCCGACCCCGTGCCAGTAGGGGCACGAGCGGATGAACCAACAGTGTTCTTCCGGGCGGTGTGCTTAGTCTTGGGCATGATGAACAAGGCCTACACGGTTGGAAACCCAATGGGGAACGGTCACGGTCAGACCACATGAACGAACACATGAATCTTGGGAGAAAAGGGGAACCAAACGTGAGTGAGATCGAGGGGATACCTGCAGATCGAGAGAGGAGAGGAAGGGAAGACGGATCCCGTAGAGGAGATTGGATCCCGTGGAGGAGATCAGTCAGATCCCGGAGCAGGGCCCCTGGTGGCGGCGCCGGCGAGCACCTCTGGCGTTGGCGGTGGCGGCTGGGAGAAACGGAGGTGGGTGGGGGCTAGGGCAAGGCCCAGCCCGCACCCTTCTATTTATAGAGCTCCCGAAATGTAGGACGTCCGAGGGGCGTCGGACGTCCGAAGAATGTTTAGCCGTTGGACGACCGACATGTGCCGGACGTCCGGAGTGCATTTAGCCGTCGGACGTCCGAGATCTGTCGGACGACCGAGAGAGAAGGGAGAGGCAATTTCTGGGGTTTGGATGATGAGGTGATAAGGAGTATTCTCGCATGTGTAGCAACCAAAGGGACCTCTCAACTAACATATTTTGGACATGGTATGATGTAAGTCTTTTAATACGATTACTATGATAAGTGTGGGTCCAAAATACTATCAAACGCCTGAGTGCATAGAATCATGCATAAGTTATCCTCTTATAAGAGCAAGGCACATGACACAAGGGTCATGGCACAAATTTGTCTCATTCATATGACCATGAAGAGCTAAGAGAACACCAACACTAAGCATTTCATCAATGTGATTGACAAGAACATGCAGGAAATTACAAAGTGGAAAAAGTATTATGTTCATGCCATGATGCAACCTACACAGTGTTGACTCTAATGTTGTACATGCATGAAGTAAATACTTGTTACCAGAAAAGCATTGGTATGGCGTAGAAGTAGCCGAGTCCTGTCTTGACTCTAATTTCTTCGTGACCAGCACCATCTTCTTCTGAGAATAAGTCAAGATAGCAATGCTTCTCCAAAGTACCTAAACCACCAATTAAGCACAATATGGTCCCCAAACTTATTGGGTCCGAAGTAGTTAGTCCAACTACAATATATATAGGGTAAGATCACTCAATTATGTGCATATACATATAAGTTTTACTTTCAAGCACACCCTAACCTTTTAATGGATACATATGATTTACCATATACATATATTGGATCAAAGATACGATAGACACGGCATGTGCATCTACACATAGTAGATATGCCTACACAATCCTATCAAAATCCAAGGATATAAAATTTGGACAAATGAACACATAATTTTCTATTACAGAACATTCATGTTGACCAAAATGGCTCAGGGTGACAAATAAACATATGGTAGCACCCCAAGTTCAACACATGAACCGGTCAAGGTATCAAACCATGTAAGGCATGCATTTTGCACAACCTTACATGCATGTCTCTCCCTAGTAGATGGATAAGTGTAGGTAATATGATTATAACTCCCATAACATTATGAAATAAATAGTGCAAGCTCAAAGACATGCATGGGAGATTACCGGGATACACATGAATTTCTCGGCACGTTATGAAGGTCAACTGAAGATAACGCCGAAATAAAATGACCATGAAAAACACTACCAAGCCAGAGATACCATGTGTGAGAGAACACAATGGCATTTAGAGTTATCAGTGGTGGTAGGTGCCAAACAAGCACAGAGATCGTTCTATACTCACATAAGTGTGATATGGGAGTTCAACCATAAGCATAATGTTTAGATGTCATACGTTAACATCCCAAGTAGTTAGATCATAGTGTGGAGAAATAATTCAAAAGGCATGCATCAACTATGCCCTTCTTTTAGATACGATCTAGCAGCTAAGCCATGAGTATTGGTGTAGTAGGACGTTATACTCACGCACATCTAAGGGATTTAGATACCAACAGGGCTTATTATGCGAATTAAGATATGTGGAGCATGACACGCCACACAGCTATAGGATAACCCCATGTGGTAGATTCTGAGTGGCATACATCGGATGTTTTATCTTACCAGGGGATGTGACATGCACAAAGCATATCATACTCCCATAATGTGATAATCCATGTATTTATCATACAAGGCAATCAATCATCCAACTAAGGTGATAAGTGGATGCCAATTTAAACTTCGGATGGCTTTGACATCAAACTAATTGATTGGATAATCTTGCACCGAATACTACATGGAGTCCAATACATATATACACATTTTGGGTTAGTGGTGTGCGTAGAGCAGAACACTACCCCTTAATGTGATGAGCTATTAATGTCTCAAAATACCCACACAACGGTGCAACTAGGATGCAAGTAATGATCAGGACTACACACAACTATATGACATACATAACGACCTACACATGATAGATAACATATAACAATCATACTAGTGGGCGCAACATGTCAAAGTACATGCTAGGTACCAAACCTAGACATGAGAAGGAGTGGGGCAGGCAACTTTCAATGTAAAAAATTTAAGTACAAGTCACCGCAAAGAGGCACATTGGATATGGGATATGGGCTCGATAATCCAAGTGACTTGTATTGAGATGATACGAATGATGAAGAGTCCTCAAATCTTCATTGTGTATCCAAGTCTCCAATGTCCTCCAAAGTCACCCATTGATCAAGTTTGAGCTTGTTGGTCCCCAACTACGTTGGGTCCTAAGAGGTTAGTCACAATAGGCTTGGCAACCCAAATGGTTCTTTTCTTGACACCATTTTGAGTTCCAACAAACTTGGCAAACACATTGCCAACCTTATCCTTCCCAAGGGAATAGCTATCATCAATAGTGATTGGGTTGGATAAGTTACCTCTCGTGCAAGATGAAGCGAGGTGACCCTTCTCACGACATAAGTAGCAACATCTACCCTTTGTTTTCTTCCCAGTTGATTTCTCACCTCGGGGAGTGTTGGCTTGGGTCTTATTGGGAAGAGGCCTTCCTTCAACTTGTAGCTGAGTGTGTGATTGAGTTTGCGGTCGCTTCCCTTGTTGCTTGTGACTTTGAGACTTCGTCTTCAGAGGGCAAGATCTAACATCGTGCCCTTTAAGTTCGCACTTGAAGCAAATGATTTTGGCCGAATTCTTCACTCGTTCTAGGCCACTCTTGTTCTTGTTTGAGTTTACTCCAACATCATTTTTGTCATTCGGAGATGTTTGCTCACACAGGACGTTGTTGAGTGTGGACATCCCTTCATGACACTGTTCTAAGTCTTTCTTCAAAGAAGTGACTTGGGCCTTGAGCTCTTCGATTTCCTCTGCACGGTTAGTGTCAATGCAAGTACTAGAGGAAGTATAAGTTTCATTGTTAGAGCAACAAGGCAAGAAAAGTAATTCACCACACGAGGTAGCAACATTATGAGTAGACGAACTACGAGGACTAGCACATGGAAATATAGTAGTTTGATTAGAAGTGGTGCCATTGTCCACATGAGGCTCACTTGATGTTACCTTGGTGATGATAGCCTCATGAGCTAACTTTTGCACATTATGGGATGTTAGAAGATCGGTATGAGAGCTTGTGAGCATTACATGGTTTTCTTCCAACTTCCCATAATTGCTAGTTAGTAAATCAAATCGAGCACGTAGCTCAACATTCTCCTTCAATGTTGATACTTTGGACGCCCGGACATCCGTGAACTGCCGGATGTCCGACCCCTGTGTGACTTAAAGTGTCCCCAACGGCTGTTTTACTCTCCCTACTATATATACCCCCCTCCCACTTCGTGAGAGGGGGTCCAACACAGCCATATCCTCATAAGAACACATTTCTACCTCACACACATTTGCTCACACCAAATCTTAGATCCCAAGAGCATTTGTGAGCCCCTTTGAGAGTTGTTCCAATCAAAAGATAGATCGTCTCCCTTTCCTTCTCTCAACCCAAGCTATTTGAGATTTGAGAAAGTTTTGAGCATTCCCCGTGATCTTGTTACTCTTGGAGGTTGGAGACTCCTAGGCGGTAGGAGTTCTTCGGAGAGGAATCAATTCGTGTGATTACCCCCCGGAAAAGTTTGTGAGGGTTTGGAAGCCACCTCAAAGGCTTACCACTAGTGGTTGAGAAATGCCTTCGTGGTGTTATCTCAAAGGGAGAATAGGGTGAGCCTTCGTGGCGTTGGTGTGCCTTCGTGGTAACATCCACCTCTCTAACGGTGACTAGCTTCCCTCCAAGGAAGTGAACATCGGGATACATCTTCATCTCAGTGACCTTGGTTATCCTTAACCCTAACTCCTTACTTGTGGTTTACTTGAGTTACTTGAGCATACATACATTGCATATTGTTTTTGATCATTATATTGTGTTGTCTATTTCTTGTACATGATTAATCATTCAAGCATACTGTCATGGTTTTGTCACGGCAGATGTCCTCGTGAAAGGACTTAGTACTGGAGCCATCGCACCTTGGTGGCGACTCAAAGGGGTTAAGCGGGAGAGACACGGCGATTTACCCAGGTTCGGCCCCTCGAGAAGAGGTAATAGCCTACGTCCTGCTTTGTGTGTATTGATGTGGATTCGATTACAAGGAAGGCGTAACTCGCCCTAACCTAGCACTCGATGATTTCTAACCTGTCTCTCCCCCTCCAGACTCGCCTTTATATATAGGTCGAAGCCTTAGGGTTTACAAGAGTCCCCTCCTTTTTACAAATCGTGACCACCGCGGTCTCTAAGTCGCCGTCTTGTCGAACTCAGAGTCCTTCCATAAATCATAACCATCCTGCGACTTCGAAACGCCCGGACAGAGGCCCAACTAGCCTTAAAGGATGAATCGCCTTAACAGTAACCCGGCCCATATTTGGCGGGTCATAACTGCAGGCAATATCCCCAACATTAGGCCCCAAATTGACTTGAATCTTCATGCCAATGCCTCCATTTTAGTCGAAGGCGATTCACTCTTCTATGTTCCTCCTTGCACCAGAAATCTTAACTCGCCAATTGGTGCCGGAAAAAGTTTCTGAGCCGCCAACGCACTTCCCATCAGTATTCTCCTTAGCCCTCGATTTTCGGGAACTCCAACACAATCTCAACGGATCTTTTGGGCGCATCATTATCCCAAACATTTCGGATGTCATCATGGCCAATCTTTTCTTTCTCAACGGTTCCCGCTCACGGCGCCCCGATCCCCGCGCCCATCCTTATAAATAGGCGGAAGGGACAGGGCTGACACCGTCCACCTACCAGTCCCGTCGATTTCTCCACCATCATCACAGCGAGGAAAAGATGTTACGCATCCCGAAAGCTCCGCCGCCGGCCGCAATCTCTGCCTCCGTCCGAAGAACTCCGGTGCTGCCCGCAGGCCGTCGCCGTCCGAGAAGCTCCGGCGCCGCCCGCAAACCGTCGCCGTTCGAGGAGCTCCGGCGCCACCCGCAATCCGCTGCCGTTCGAAGAGCTCCGGCGCCGCCTGCAAGTCGCTGCCGTTCGAAGAGCTCCGGCGCCGTTCGAGGGACTCCAGCGCCGCCTGCACGTCGTCACCGTCGCCAGGCTCCATCGTCACCAACCTTCTTCGACCAAGATCTTCAGGTTAGGCCACTGCTTCCTTCTCTAAGGGTAGATTTAGTTCTTGTTCTTGCCGCCGCCATTGCCATAGCTTCGAAGTTCTATGTTCGCCACCATTTTAACTGTTGAACTGATTAGTTCGAGCGCCATTAGGGCACCTAGTGTTTCGGACAATGCTATCCATCTGTGCCCTTGCGGATTTTCGCAACAGACTAGTCTTTTTGAACATGAGGTACCATCCTGATCACACACCGCTCATGTTTTAGCCACGTCCGTAAGCTGTTATATCTGTTGGATAGATCCATTCCTCTTTCACTGTTTGCAAAAAACTGTTTGGAAACCTCGTTCTTCCCTTAGTGTTTCGGAAAGAATAAATGTTACCACCCATAGTAGCATCGCTTCTGAAAATAGCCCTGCTCCGATAGGTCGCCACATCAATCCAACCCGGCCTCCCAATTCGGCGGGTTAAACAGACGCTAGTTCCGACTTACATAATAAATGCTCGAGACACGTAATACCATTTTCTTGCCTATTTGTAGCATGGGTGCCGTTTTCAAGAGCGATTGGCTCCCCACCAAAGTTGACGATGCTGTTTTGGCGAATTACGTGAAAGCGGGCTGCTTGGATCCTCAAGACGTCATTGGATGGCGCACCGGGTTAGGAGAAGACCTACCCAACCCTAAGGAAGGAGAGATAGTAGTTTTTGTGGAACACTTAGAACGGGGTTTTAAACCGCCCGGATCTAAATTCCTTAGAGACGCCCTGAATTTTATGAACGTCCGACTCCAGGATTTGGGACCCAATTCCATAAGCAACCTGAGTCAATTCCAAGTCCTTTGCGAAGCTTATTTGCGGATCGAGCCTTTCGTCCCTCTGTTTTGGTACTTCTTCCACTTGAATCGCCAGACGGAATTCCACAACGGCCCCAGTTTGGAACTCGGCGGGGTCAATGTCCAGCGTCGCCGGGACAGTCCGTTTCCTGCGCTCACTATGCCTAGCCATCCCAAGGGCTGGGGTGAATCTTGGTTCTACTGCAAGGAAACATCCCCCGCCGGCGAAAACAAACTTCAGGGTTACAGGCCAAGCCGCCTCCCAGTCAACTTCAAGCTCCCTGACAAGCTCACCGAGGAAGAAGAGTCGGAATTCGTCCCAATTCTGTCTGAACTGAGATCTTTGACGAATAACGGTCTCACCGGGGTTGACTTGATTCGCTGCTGGGTCGAATGGCGGATCCTTCCTCTGAGCCGCCGAGACGGCCTGATGTGCGATTTTGACGGTACTCTGGATCATCCCCAATGCTACTTCCACACAGCGTTGACGAAAAAAGACATAGTCACCATCATCAGGAAGCTGACCGGCGAACCTGCAGCGAAATGCGGCCAAATCGGCCTTAAGCCCTTCTGCAAGATCAACCCGGCACCCAAGGTAACCAAAGCTAACTCGCCCTCAATTTTTACTTCATCTGGTTTACGGTCATCATGACTTCATGCCATATCCCCTTCCAGAAAGGCGACAAGTTCTGGTCTAGAAGACCTAAGAAACAAGCCATGAAGAGTGCTAAGCCGCCTTCCAAGAAAAACAAAGGCAAAGGCAAATCGGCCGCGACCGAGCCATCTGAAGTCGACGAATCTCAAGCCGGCGACGCACTCTCAGAGGTACCAATCCGTCCTCATCTTCACTCGCCATTCATCACCTTTTTATCTTTTACTTATCTCTCGCTCCTTTTATAACAGAATGAAGATAACGAGAGCCAGGAAGACTCTGTCGAGGTAATTTCCGTCTCTTCTGATTCATCTCCTTCTCCACCTAAGCCGGCCCGGCGAATATGTGGGAAAGTACCTCTCTCACATCCAAATGCCCATTTGGACCCAAATTTCTTACTGAAGAAAACGCAGCACGCCTCAAAACGGAAAACGCGAAGTCATTCTGGCGACCTGACACCTGGCTTACCAACAAGGAACAAAAGAAAACCAAGCGAGGTACCTCCTTTTCTTATGTGAGCAACCATTGTTCGTGCTGCTTTGGATCACAGTCCTAACCCGCCAGTATTATCGATGTACCAATTCTGCAGGATTCTCCCCCCACTTCTGGCGACTCAGTGATGTCGACCCTTCCACCAATGATCCGAGTCCCGGGGTAAGTTCCTTGTCCTGATCCTTGAGAATGATACTCTTTTATGTATATATATATTTTTTAACACGCCTATTTCTTTCATTAGGGCGCAAGCCAAAAAGAGGAAGACCAGTGGATCAAACCCTGACGCCACTCCTGAACCTCCAAAGAAAGCTACTCCGACTCAAGAGGATCCGGGTCAAATCGAGCCGACAATTCAAGCAAACCCTCCTGAGTCGCCCAAAGGATCAACGGATGTCCCTAGATCACCGGTCGTAATGGCGACAGCTGATGACCCAGATGTTGTGGTCATTACAGGTTTTGGTTTCTCCAAGCCGGCAGAGACAATCCTCTCCAAACATACAGCATCCCCTTCTCCATCAATTCTCGAGTCTGGGCCTTCCAAGGCGAAACTTTCTGACTATGCAGGTCTGGAGTTTAAAGAACTCTGTTCTGGCTTCGCAAGTCGCCTGGAAGCGAGTTACGAGATGGAAAAGAATCTGCTGAAGATGTTAAATAACAAGCATGAGGTAAAAAATTTATATTCTATATTATCCTCAGTAACCCCCAAGGGTCGGGTCATCAGTAAAATGATGAGCCAGGTCTTTTAAAAGCTTCGCAACCAATAACCCCCAAGGGCCGGGTCATCAGTAAAATGATGAGCCGGGTCTTTTAAAAGCTTCGCGACCAGTAACCCCCAAGGGCCGGGTCATCAGTAAAATGATGAGCCGGGTCTTGATTTCTGTATAATTTCCCCTGAAAAATTATACATTAGCCCCCAAGTGTCAGGGGTATTGCCTTGCAATAATTCTGGGACTTGTCTCTGTTTTTAAATTTTGAACAGGAAAGCCTTGCCCAGACCGAACTGGCCCTGGGCGACTTAAGGAGAAACTTGGCTGACCAACAAGATGCCCGAGCTCAGTCGGAAAACAAATATAAGCTGGCTCTGGTTGAACTGGAAAAACTCAAAGCCGAGTTAGAAAGAACTCAGGCTCACCACAGTGCGGTTTTGACGAGAGCCGAAAAAGCAGAAGCAAAGCTGGCAACTGTGCAGTAGGAGCTATCCGGCTTAAAGCGCCATATTTCCAACATGACTCAAGCCATCTTTGGTAAGCTTTACCTAACTCGCCAATCTTATCCTCTTCCTTGGGCAAAATTCCTCAATGTTTAACTTACCGTTTATTTAACCACAGGCTCGAGAGTCGCCAATCTGCAAGATGACAGCGTGTTGATGCTGAAGGCGATCTATACGCTGACGGAACAGCTGTACACAGGCAGTGTGCTGACCGTCAAAGCTGTGATTGGTGCAAAGGAGCCCATAACTTCTATCAAGAAGGTGCTTGGATATCTATCCACGCTGCCTCCCCAGATCGGCGAGTTAACCCGATCAGCCGCCCGGAAGGGTGTCCTGACGGCTCTGAGTCGCTGCCTGGCGTATGCTCCAGAAATCAATTTGGAAGAAGTAGCTGCCGGCTTCCCTCAGCTTAAAGATGACGGCTCAGAGTTCGTGGAGGAAGACTACCAGAAGGTTGTCAAGGACTCTCGACTGGCCGCGACTCAACTCGCCGCCAGCCTTGACTTGACAAAATATCAGGCGGCTTATGATGACAAGAATAAGAAAATCAGCCCGCCAACCTTCGTGGTGACCAACCTTATTCCTCGGCGACCCAAGAATCCCTTTGACTGGGAGACAGACCTAGCATCAATCTTGACCGATGAAGACGATTTCGCCTCTTTGTCCAGATGCAATTGGGTTTTGGGCGATTTACAAATCGAAGCTGGTCAAAGCTGACGTCAGGACTTAGCGGGATAGATTTTCCTTGAATCGGCCCAAGAGCCATGTAATAGTCAGTACTATCCTTGGATGACATCTTCTGCAAGAAACCCTTATACCGCCTTTGAGGCGGTTTAAAATATTTTGTTAGTCCTTATCAGAGTCGCCTGAAATGCTCAATGCACTCAGGATGAAAACTTTGAGCATATTATCTGCGAAAATAAAATTCCCAAGGTTAAATCATAACAAGAGTAATTTTGTCGGCTCATATGGTCGCGACAGGAGGGGGCGAGTCAGGAAACTCGTGCACCCACCCTTAATGCAGGTTTCGTCGGCTCATACGGTCGCGACAGGGGGAGGTGAGTCAGGAAACTCGTGCACCCACCCTTAATGCAGGTTTCGCCGGCTCATACGGTCGCGACAGGGGGAGGCGAGTCAGAAAACTCGTGCACCCACCCTTAATGCAGGTTTCGTCGGCTCATACGGTCGCGACAGGGGGAGGCGAGTCAGAAAGCTCGTGCACCCACCCTTAATGCAGGTTTCGTCGGCTCATACGGTCGCGACAGGGGGAGGCGAGTCAGAAAGCTCGTGCACCCACCCTTAATGCAGGTTTCGTCGGCTCATACGGTCGCGACAGGGGGAGGCGAGTCAGAAAGCTCGTGCACCCACCCTTAATGCAGGTTTCGTCGGCTCATACGGTCGCGACAGGGGGAGGCGAATCAGAAAGCTCGTGCACCCACCCTTAATGCAGGTTTCGTTGGCTCATACGGTCGCGACAGGGGGAGGCGAGTCAGAAAGCTCGTGCACCCACCCTTAATGCATGTTCTGTCGGCTCATAAGGTCGCAACAGGATGTCATGATATTGCTTGTTCTTAAAGAAGAAGCCCTCGAGTCAGGGAAACATTATATTATTCCATAATGAAAACTGAAAAACTTACAAAGCAAGGAGTTTTAAGAACTCAAGTGTAATAAGGCCGCAAATGGGCAATATTCCAAGGGCGAGTTGACTCAGCCCCCGTAGTCGGTCGATCAGACCGAAGGTCCATCAAGTAGTAAGAACCATTGCGGAGGTTCTTGCTGACAACGAAAGGTCCCTCCCAAGGGGGCGAAAGCTTGTGCATGCCTGCCCGATCTTGTATCAGTCGAAGCACCAAGTCGCCTTCCTGGAAGGTCCGACTCTTCACCCGGCGACTATGATAATGCCGCAGATCTTGCTGATAGATCGCCGAACGAGCCGCTGCTAAGTCCCGTGCCTCTTCCAAGGCGTCCAAAGAGTCCTGACGCGCCAGCTCGTTGTCCTGCTCTACATATGCGGTGACTCTAAGAGAGTCATGCCTTATGTCAGTAGGGAGGACGGCCTCTGCACCATAGACCAAGAAGAAAGGGGTGAACCCCGTGGATCGATTCGGAGTGGTTCGGATGCTCCATAATACCGAAGGTAACTCCTCCACCCAACATCCTGGAGTTCTTTCCAAGGGAATTATGAGCCGAGGCTTGATCCCTCGCAAAAATTCCTGATTCGCCCGCTCGGCCTGTCCGTTTGACTCCGGGTGAGCTACCGCAGACATATCAAGCCGGATATGTTCACGGCGACAGAAATCCAGCATCGCTCCTTGGGACAAGTTAGTACCATTGTCTGTGATGATACTGTGCGGATAACCAAAACGGAAAATCAGCTTCTTCAGAAATTTTACCGCAGTTTCCGCGTCGCAAGCCCCAACCGGCTCCGCCTCAATCCACTTGGTGAATTTATCAACCGCCACCAATAAGTGAGTTTTCTTGTTGGAGGACATCTTAAAGGGGCCGACCATGTCCAGCCCCCAGACCACGAAAGGCCAAGTAATGGGGATCATCCTCAATTCTTGAGCCGGCACATGAGCCTGTCTCCCGTATCGTTGGCACCCCTCGCATCGCCGTACTATATCTTCTGCATCTGCGTGAGCCGTCAACCAGAAGAAACCGTGTCGAAAAGCTTTTGATACCAAAGAACGTGACCCGGTGTGATGTCCGCAGTCTCCAGAATGGATGTCATTAAGGATCGCGCATCCTTCCTCGGAGGAGACACACCGCTGAAAGACCCCTGAAGCACTTCATTTATATAGCTCGCCATTAATGATGACCATGGACTTGCTACGCCGAACAATTTGGCGAGCCAAAACCTCGTCATTGGGTAACTCGCCACGGGCAAGGTAAGCTATATAAGGAAGAGCCCAATCCGGAGCGATATGGAGAGCCGCCACAAGCTGAGACTCGGGATCTGGTATTGCCAATTCCTCCTCCGTGGGTACAGTCACGGATGGTTTGTGCAAGATATCCAAGAAGACATTAGGGGGGACAGGTTTTCTCTGTGAGCCGAGTCGCGAGAGGGCATCAGCTGCTTCGTTGAGTCGCCGATCAACGTGATCAACCTGGTATCCATGAAAATAGCCCGCCACGTCAGATACGGCTCGCCTGTAAGCCGCCATCATAGGATCTCGAGAGTCCTAGGTGCCCGAAACCTGTTGCGCCACCAGATCTGAGTCCCCAAAACATCTGACTCGGGTTAGGTTCATCTCTTTTGCTAGTCGCAAACCGTGGAGCAGAGCTTCATACTCTGCCGCATTATTTGTACAAGGGAACATGAGCCGGAGGACGTAGCAGAACTTATCTCCTTGAGGGGATATCAACACCACACCAGCCCCCGAGCCCTCCAACTGCCTGGATCCATCAAAATAAATAGTCCAATAGGTAAGGTCAGGGCGATCTTCCGGAGCCTGAAGCTCCGTCCAATCATTGACGAAATCAACTAGTGCCTGGGATTTGATGGCCGTGCGGGGGGTATACTGAATGTGATGTGACCCAAGTTCTATCGCCCATTTGGCGATTCGCCCTGTTGCCTCGCGGTTTTGGATGACGTCGCCGAGGGGCGCGGAACTGACTACGGTGATTGGGTGCTCTTGGAAATCATGTTTAAGCTTCTGACTCGCCATGAACACTCCATAGACTAGTTTTTGCCAATGGGGGTATCGTTGTTTGGAGAGAGTTAACACCTCACTGATAAAGTACACCGGGCGTTGTACCGGGTATTCCTTTCCTTCCTCCTTTCTTTCGACGACCACAGCCACGCTGACCGCTTTGGAATTCGCGGCGATATACAGGAGCATAGGCTCCTTTTCAGCCGGGGCCGCCAGGACCGGCGGGTTAACCAATTGATGTTTCAAGGCCTGAAGCGCCTCGTTAGCTTCCTTTGTCCACACGAATCGGTCAGACTTTCTGAACAATTGATAGAGCGGAATCTCCTTTTCTCCGAGGCGGCTTACAAAACGGCTGAGAGCCGCGATGCGACCCGCCAATCGCTGAACTTGGTTAACATTCGTCGGCTTACCGAGGGAGGTAACCGCTTCAATTTTGTCCGGGTTAGCCTCGATGCCGCGCTCCGATACCAAGAAACCCAGTAGTTTTCCCGCAGGTACGCCGAAAACGCACTTGGTAGGATTTAGCTTCATCTGATATACCCGTAAATTATCAAAGGTTTCCTTAAGGTCTTCCAGAAGTGTCTCCTCCCGGCGGGTCTTGATCACAATGTCGTCAACATAAGCATGGACGTTGCGGCCAATTTGGCTATGAAGACAATTCTGGATGCAGCGCTGGTAAGTCGCCCCTGCGCTCTTGAGCCCGAACGGCATGGACACATAGCAAAAGGCCCCGAAGGGGGTTATGAAGGCAGTCTTTTCCTGATCTTCCACAGCCATTTTGATCTGATGATAACCTGAGTACGCGTCCAAAAAGCACAATCGTTCGCATCCCGCCACCGAGTCAATGATTTGGTCGATGCGGGGAAGAGCGAAAGGATCTTTGGGGCACGCTCTGTTGAGGTCCGTATAGCCAATACACATACGGAAAGTGTCATTCTTCTTGAGTACTAACACCGAGTTAGCTAGCCATTTGGGATGAAAGACTTCCACGATGAAACCGGCGGCTAAAAGACGGGCGACTTCCTCTCCAATCGCCTTCCGTCGCTCCTCGTTAAACCTGCGGAGGTATTGTTGGACAGGTTTGCATTTTGGGTCAATATTAAGATGGTGCTCAGCGAATTCTCTCGGTACACCCGGCATGTCAGAGGGTTTCCATGCGAAGATGTCCCGATTCTCACGGATGAATTCGATGAGCCCGCTTTCCTATTTGGGATCCAGACCCGTCCCAATGGTGAACTGCTTGGATGAATCGCCAGGGACGAAGTCGACTGTCTTCGTGTCATCCGTCGGTTTAAACTTGAGGGGCGACTCGGAATCTGTAGTCGGTTTCTTGAGTGGTGACACGTCTGCCGGGTCAACATTGGCCCGGTGGTTTTTGAGTTCTTCCGCCGCGCAGGCGACTTCCGCGTAGGCCGCGTCTCCTTCCTCACACTCCCTTGCAATTCTTCTGTCTCCGTCGACTGTGATGGGCCCTTTAGGGCCAGGCATTTTGAGCTGGAGGTAGACGTAGCACGGGCGGGCCATGAAGCGAGCGTAAGCCGGTCGCCCGAACAGCGCATGGTACGGGCTTTTTAATTTGACCACCTCGAAGACCAAAGATTCCGACCTGTAGTTCTGTGCAGTTCCAAAGGATACTGAGAGCCTGACCCGGCCAATTGGATAAGCGGATTTGCCCGGGATGATGCCGTGGAAGACCGTGGTTGAAGGCATCAAGTCTTTCTCTAATAGATTCATCCTCCGGAAGGTGTCGAAGTATAGGATATTAATGCTGCTGCCGCCATCCATTAGTACTTTTGATAGGGTGTAACCCGCCACTTGGGGAGCTACGACCAAGGCCAGGTCGCCCGGGTTATCTATTCTCGACGGGTGATCCTCTCTGCTTCACGTTATGGTCTGTTCGGACCAGTGGAGATATCTGGGAACTGCCGGCTCGATTACGCTGTACGCCCGGTGATTTACCTTTTTATCACGTCTGCAAGCATTAGTGGTGAAAACATGATATTGCCCGTTACTTAGCTGTTTAGGATTGTTGCGGAAGCCCCCATGGTCATCCTGGTCCTGCGGAGCCCCCTGCGGGGGTTGCTACTGGAAGATTCCCGGCGGGTTGTACCGCCGGTGGTGGTGCACCGAGTACTGGCCGCCGCCTGGCTGCGGCCCCCCCTGAGCCTCCTGTTCAGGAAAACCGCCGAAGGGGTTGTGCCTTTGGTTGGGCGCGGCGAGTTGGTCTTGGCGACGGTTCGGGTCTTCGCTCTGGCTCTTCTTGATTGCCTCGGCCCGAAACTCCCGCATCACGAAGCAGTTCTCCCAGGAGTGACCCGCCGGGCCATCGGCCGTGGCGTGGTGCGGGCAAGGGCCTTTGAGTAGTTCTTCGTAGTTGCGCGGTCTTTTCCCATTGAAGCCTCGATTCTTCTTTTTGCCGTCATTGTCGTTGGTGTTGGCAACCAGATCCGAGGACTCCTCATGCGGCCTACATTTGCCGTTGGTCCCCTGGTTATGACGGTTGCGGCCCTGGAGGCGGGCATGCTTATTCGTTGAATCGCCCTTCTTGGGCGAGCTACCCTTGTCGTCCTCGCCGGGATCCTTGGTATCGTCGGCTTCGGCGTACCTAGTGAGGGTATCCATCAGCTCGCCCATATCCTGAACTTTCCGTTTGAGTCGCCCCAGCTTCTGGACCAGCGGTTCGTAGTGGCAGTTGTGCTCGAGGATAAGCACGGCTTGCGCCGCCGTGATGCCATCCGATGAATGGATAATTTCCGCGACTCGCCGCGACCAATGATGCGCCGACTCATCCGGGCGTTGCACGCAGTGTTGCAAGTCGACGATTGTCATCGGTCGTTTACAGGTTCCCCGGAAGTTTTTGATAAAACGCTCCTTTAACTCGGCCCAGGACTGGATAGAGTTGGGGTGTAAATTTTTCAACCAAGTGTGTGCCGATCCCTCGAGCATCATGGTGAAATATCTGGCGCAAACCGCCTCGTTTACGTCGAGCATGTCCATGGCGATCTCATAGCCCTCGATCCAAGATGTCGGTTCGAGATCTGGTGTGTAATTTGGCACCTTTCTTGGTCCTTTGAAATCCTTGGGCATTCTTTCGTTTCGAAGGGCCAGGGACAAGCAGGGAACCCCGACTCGCCCTCCGGTCCCCACGGGAGGAGTCTGAGCCTCCTGAGTGTTGGGTGGACCTCTGCCCGGCGGGTCCCGCTCGGGCGGGTTGTCCTGCGGGGGGTGTCGTGGGGCGCTGTTTACGGTCGGCTGATCCTCCGGCCAACCCCTGGTATAGCTCGCCTGGGGGGTGGAGTGCAATCGCTCGGGGCTGTGTGAGAATTGCGCGTTTTGTACCACCACTGTTTTCAACATCTCGATGGCGTTCCTTGCTTCGATCTCAGCTGGGGTGTTGCCGTGGATCGGGAGAGACTCCAGATGGCGAGTTGCGGCGAGCACGTTATCCACCGGGTTAGAGAAGTGGCCTCGGGGGGTGCGAAACCGAGGGATTTGACCCTCAGTCGGCTGAATCGGCGGGTTAGGAGGGCGGCCCATCCCTCCTGCTGGAGCGGCTCCCATCCCGGGCGTTTGGGGAGTGTCGAACAGGCGAGTTGGATTGAGATCATGGGGTAGGCATCCTTGGTGCCTCCGCTGATGGACGGCGTCGGATGCACGCTGCTGTCTTTCGAGCCGCCAATTGTCGGTGTTCAACCGCATCCTTTCGGCCGTAATCTGGGCCTGTCGAGTTTCCATCCTGGCGGACTCCGTCTCAGCATCCTGATGGGCCTTTGCCACCGCCTCCCTCAGTTTTGCTATCTCCGCATTTATCTCTCCTTGGTTCTCCGGCGTGAGGGGGTTGACATTAGCCTTGTGATTTCCGCCGCTAAATCCACTAGGACTGCTGACGCACTTCTGGACGTCCCGCCGGTTCCATCGCCCCCGGCGGGGTTCGATGCGAGTTGAGTCGCCCCAGCCATGTAGATGGCGATCTGGCGGTGGGTTCGATCGAGGATTTTCGGATCCATGGCCAATGACAAGCCCCCAAGACCGTCTCCATGGAGGGACTGGATGGAATTGGACTCGCCCATGGATGAATCGTCGTCAGAGTTGACGGGGGTGACCTCCTGAGCTGCCGCGCGCTCTGGTTCCTCCGATCCCTGTGTGAAGCCCACAAAGACCGGGCGGGTCAGATTCCGGGTTATGACTGGGCGAACGTACCTGGTCGGCTCGACGATGTCGGAGGAGGTGTCCGGCTCAGGAACGGGTGACCCGATCATGCCGACGAAGACGTTGATCTTGCCGAAGGGGACCCTGTAGCCTGATTCGAGAGAATTTGCTTCAGGTCCCCATCGCCTGTTGTTGATGTAGGCTATGCCGCGTCGGCTCCAAGTCATGAGCGCCGCCGCATAACTCCCAGACCCTGGTAGGGCTCCCTTTGAGAACGCAACTCCACCGTGCGCAGGCCCCACAGTGGGCGCCAACTGTCGTGGTTTTGTCACGGCAGATGTCCTCGTGAAAGGACTTAGTACTGGAGCCATCACACCTTGGTGGCGACTCAAAGGGGTTAAGCGGGAGAGACACGGCGATTTACCCAGGTTCGGCCCCTCGAGAAGAGGTAATAGCCTACGTCCTGCTTTGTGTGTATTGATGTGGATTCGATTACAAGGAAGGCGTAACTCGCCCTAACCTAGCACTCGATGATTTCTAACCTGTCTCTCCCCCTCCAGACTCGCCTTTATATATAGGTCGAAGCCTTAGGGTTTACAAGAGTCCCCTCCTTTTTACAAATCATGACCACCGCGGTCCCTAAGTCGCCGTCTTGTCGAACTCAGAGTCCTTCCATAAATCATAACCATCCTGCGACTTCGAAACGCCCGGACAGAGGCCCAACTAGCCTTAAAGGATGAATCGCCTTAACAGTAACCCGGCCCATATTTGGCGGGTCATAACTGCAGGCAATATCCCCAACACATACCCTCTATATCCACACGTTCACACTTGCAGCTTTTGATATATCGTGTGGTATAGTGTGATCTAGTATCTTGTGTCGTTCACCTACTTGTCGTGTGATATAGCTCAAGTAAGTTTGTGTAACTTACTTGTGCTTGTTAGTAACTGTATTGTGTCCATCTTGGTAGATCGTGTTGTTGATACACGTTGCAGTGCCTAGTGCATTTAGGATTTGTGCTTCACAAGTATCCTCTTAGTTTATTTCCGCATTAGATTTAAACCAAATCCGAAGAAGTTTTTAAATAGTCTATTCAACCCCCCCCCCCTCTAGGCATCATCGAGGTCTTTTCACTCCATAACATAACCCTCTGGCATATCAGGCAATTCATATCTAGGAGAGCTAGTTCTAACAGGCAAAATAGCATGTTCTACTTCAATAATCTCAGCTGTCTCAGAAGTGTCATCACATCTAGCAGCAACTCTAGCAATTTGTGCATCAAGGAATGCACCTAGTGGCAGAGCAGTATCAAGCATAGCATCATCACAAGCATCATGGACAACAGAAGTAGCATCATCAAGCAAAGGCGACACATCAAAATTTCTAGCAGGAGGTGGTGTCGCAAACTTACTCATAACTGAAGGTGAATCAAGTGCAAAGCTAGATGGCAGTTCCTTACCTGTCCTCGTAGTTCAGGGCAAGACTTTAGTTCTTGGATCTTTCGGATTCCTCGTAGTGATCAGCAGACGTAAATCCCAAGTGACTCAGAGAATATAGATATGCTTCCCCGGCAACGGCGCCAGAAAATAGTCTTGATAACCCACAAGTATAGGGGATCGCAACAGTTTTCGAGGGTAGAGTATTCAACCCAAATTTATTGATTCGACACAAGGGGAAGCCAAAGAATATTCTCAAGTATTAGCAGTTGATTTATCAATTCAACCACACCTGAAAGATTTAGTATCTACAGCAAAGTATTAGTAGCAAGGTAGTATGATAGCAACAGTAGCAACAGTAACCAGTAGCAGCAAAGTGACAGCAGTAGTGACAGAGTAACAGCAGCAGCAGTGACAGCAGTAGCGGCAAAGTAACATAGCAAGGACCAGTAGGAAAAACTCGTAGGCATTGGACCGGTGATGGATGATTATGCCGGATGTTATACATCATGCAACAGTTATAACACGGAGAGATATGTAACTAGCTCCAGTTCGTCAATGTAATGTAGGCATGTATTCCGTATGTAGTCATACGTGCTTAGGGAAAAGAACTTGCATAACATCTATTTTCCATCCCTCCCGTGGCAGCGGGGTCCTAATGGAAACTACGGGATATTAAGGTTCTCCTTTTAATAGAGAACCGGACCAACGCATTAACACTTAGTGAATACATGAACTCCTCATACTATGGTCATCTCTGGGAGTGGTTCCGGCTATTGTCACTCCGGGGTTGCCGGGTCATAACACATAGTAGGTGACTACAACTTGCAAGATAGGATCAAAAACACACATATATTGGCGACAACATAATAGGTTCAGATCTGAAATCATGGCACTCGGGCCCTAGTGACAAGCATTAAGCATGGCAAAGTAGTAGCAACATCAATCTCAGAACATAGTGGATACTAGGGATCAATCCCTGTCAAAACTAACTCGATTACATGATAGATCTCATCCAACCCATCACCGTCCAGCAAGCCTACGATGAGATTACTCACGAACGGTGAATAACATCATGGAATTGGCGATGAAGGAAGGTTGGTGATGACGATGGCGACGATCTCCCCTCTTCGGATCCCAAAACGGACTCCAGATCTGCCCTCCAGAGGAAGAACAGGAGGTGGCGGCGCCTCTGTATCGTAAAACGCGATGAACTCTTCTCCTTGATTTTTTTCCGGACGAAAGGGACTAAATAGAGCTGGATTTGGAGGCGGTGGAGCTTCGTGGGCCCCACAAGCCTGCCAGGCGCAGCCAGGGGGTCCCGCGCCTGGTGGGCTTGTGGGCTCCACGCTCCACGCCAGTATTTTTTATATATTCCACAAAAAATCCCCGTAAATTTCCAAGTCATTCCGAGAACTTTTATTTCTGCGCAAAACAACACCATGGCAATTCTGCTGAAAAGAGCGTTAGTCCGGGTTAGTTCCATTCAAATCATGCAAATTAGAGTCCAAAATAAGGGCAAAAGAGTTTGGAAAAGTAGATACGACAGAGACGTATCAATGGTGATGACGATGGCGACGATTTCCCCTCTCTAGAGGCCAAGGCAGCCTCCAGATTAGCTCTCCCGGAGAAGAACCGAGGGTGGCGGCGGCTCTGCGTTGAGAACTTGCAAAACGACTTCTCTTCTGGGATTTCTCCATCATGGTAAAAATAGGAGCCAAGGTAGGGCACAGAGGAGGTGGGCCCCACCCAGGCGGCCTCCCGGCGTGGCGAGGGGGCAGGCCGCGCCCACACGTCGCCTGGAGGCCTGGTGGGCCCCCTCTGGCCCATCTTCTGGCACAGGGTTCCTCCCGGTGCGTGGAGTTTCTCTATTTTTTATTGGAATTTTCCGGGACGCCTAAAAATCCATTTTCCTACACACAAGAAAACCATGCAGGCAGCTCTGCTGAAAACAACGTCAGTCCGGGTTAGTTTCATTCAAATCATGCAAGAATGAGGCCAAAACAATAGCAAAAGTGTTTGGAAAAGTCGATACGTTTGAGACGTATCACTGGCCCGCCATTGCTGCCTCTTGGCTAGCCGCAGTCATGTCGCCTTCCTTCCTCCTCTCGTGTCTCTCGTATAAACCGTTTGCAAGTGGACCTCGTGCCTCAAGTTCTACCACGCCTCGGGAGCACCGTTCGCCTTCGACCTCCAGGTCAAGGAAGAGCAGGAGTGCGTAGCTACCATGGATCAGGCTTCGACATCCAGGTGATGGAGGAGCACAGATTTGACCTCCAGGTGACGGAGGAGCACAGATTCAACCTCCATGTGACGGAAGGGCACGACCTCTAGATTGAGAAAAATGGAGCAAGGAGTAGGAGAGGGAGATGACGCGGCGGCTCACTAGAGCACAGTCGGAGGCGGGGCGAAGAAATCCCAACGCGCCAACCCTCGCCATGGCGCGTGCTGCAATTCTGTATCAGGTGGGGGATAATTTATCTTTTTATTTGGTGGAGGGGTGTCTATGTCAAATAGATTGGAGAAGACTATTCAATATGTACACATGGCGGTATTTTTGCCAAGTCGGCCCTGATGATCTGGTCCCATCTATCATAAATGCGCTTAAATTGGCTAAATTTATGATCGGTGTATTCTGCAAAATGATTACTGGATACGCGGTGGATTTTGCAAAAAATTAGCGACCACGTGGTTTTCTACAAAAGTAACCCAAAATGTGGTGATTTTATGCTTTTAACTCTGTTTTGCACTAACCGACACCTTCTTAGCATAGTTTAATTTTAAAAATATGAGCTCATGCTCCATCTTACTCTTTTCTTCCTGCATCTTGAAACATTCTTCAGTGTTGACAACAATTTCTCTAAGCCTATAGCTATTCTCTTCCTCATACATGCTCGAGAGCTTTGCTAGGCACATCTTCAAAGACTATGCCCACTCTTGATCAACCCACTCAATGTAAGAACACTTATGTTCATCCTATAATATTTAAAACTAAATCAGTAACAATTGTAAGGAAAATGGAATTCTAGCAACATAGAAAATCACCAAATACATATTTGGAAAAACTAAAAAACAGGTTAATTATGACATCTTCTCAAAAAGACCAATGTGCAAATGAATTAATTGCTACTAAGACAACAACCAAATTCAGAAACATTAGAAGCTTTAATTAACTGCAACCACCAACTAACTTCACGCAACAAAGAAGACCTCACCCCAGCTCCATTCGTTGCAAGTGATGGTCCTAAGGAGCTACAAGAGGAAGAACTGACTCAAATCGACCATTGGGTTAAAATCTGAAAATGACGGCGGAACAAGTGATGTCTGAAGAGCCGATTTGGGGTCTCGAAGTAGTCTTTCCAGAGTAGGAAATGGCTACTCTCCTGGTTGTGATTCAATGTTGACGTGTGCCCCAGCATTGAGCCATTAAACTATGCCCACTCCATACTTACATGGTCATGGACGACCAGCGCAACTGCCACCATCTCCTCATCACTAGATGAAGAATCATCCGACTCCAAAAGAACGTTGTAGAAAAAATAATCATCATCGGAGTCCATTTGTACCTTGGGCAAAGCTTCGAACACCTTGTGGACATTGTGAAAGACTTCGACCGGAGAGGAGCCTCAGGTCGCACCGAAAGAAAGTGGAGGAGCTGGGCGGCGGCGGCGGGAGACGAGCCTACCGGGAAGGTGAGTTCGCGGGCGGATGGCTGGCAACGGCGACGGAAGCGTGCGGTGGTGTGTTGTGGGTCGTAGTAATTTCAAAAAAAATCCTACGCCATGCAAGGATCTATCTATGGACAAACCAGCAACGAGAGAGGTTGTAGAGCATCTTCATACCTTTGAATATCGCTAAGCGGAAGCATTGCTAGAACGCGGTTGATGGAGTCATACTCGCAGCGATTCAGATCATGGTGGATTCCGATCTATGCATCGAACGACGGTGCCTCCGCGTTCAACACACCTGCAGCCTAGTGACGTCTCCCACGCCTTGATCTAGCAAGGAGGAGAGAGAGGTTGAGGGAGAGCTCCGGCAGCACGACAGTGTGGTGATAGTGGAGCTATGTGGTACTCCGGCAGTGCTTCGCCAAGCTATGCGGAGGATGAGGAAGAGGAGGAGTAGGGATGCGCCATGGAGAGATGAATTGTGTGTGTCCAAAAGGCCAAAACCCTCCACTATATGTAGGAGGAGAGGGAGGAGGTGCCCACCCTTAGGGTTTCCCTCCCTAAGGGGTGCGGAAGCCCCATCTAGGGAAAGGGGCGGCGGCCAAGGGGTGGAGGCGCCCTAGGGTGGGCTTTGGGCCCAAGGGTGCCCTCCCACGCCTAGGGTTTGCCCCTCCCCACCCTTGTGCGCCTTGGGCTGAGAGAAGAAGGCGCACCAGCCCACTTTGGGCTGGTTCCCTTCCACCTTTTGGCCCAAGTACCCTTTTGGGGCTGGTGGCCCTTGCCGATGGACCCCCGCAACCCTTCCGGCGGTCCCGGTACATTACCTGTGATGCCCGAAACACTTTCGGTGTCCAAATCCTCACTTCCTATATATCAATCTTTACCTCCGAACCATTCCAGAGCTCCTCGTGATGTACGGGATCTCATCTGGGACTCCGCACAACCTTCGGGAACCACGTATACTATTTCCCTATAACCCTAGCGTCATCAAACCTTAAGTGTGTAGAACCTACGGGTTCGGAAGACATGCGGACATGACCGAGACACCTCTCCGGTCAATAACCAACAGCGAGGTCTGGATGTCCATGTTGGTTCCCGCATGTTCCTCGATGATCTCATCGAATGAACCACGATGTCAAGGATTCAATCAATCCCGTATGCAATTCCCTTTGTCTACCGGTATGATACTTGCCCGAGATTCGATCGTCGGTATCCCCATACCTTGTTCAATCTCATTATCGACAAGTCTCTTTACTCGTTCCGTAACACATCATCCCGTGGCTAACTCCTTCGCCACACTGAGATCAATATGACGATGGATTGCCGAGTGGGCCCAGAGATACCTCTCCGTCACACGGAGTGACAAATCCCAGTCTCGATTCATACAACCCAACAGACACTTTCGAAGATACCTGTAGTGCACCTTTATAATCACCTAGATACTTGTGACATTTGATACACCCAAAGCACGTCTATGGTATCCGGGAGTTGCACAATCTCATGGTCTAAGGAAACGATACTTGACATTAGAAAAGTATTAGCAGACGAACAATACAATCTAGTGTTATGCTTAGGATTGGGTCTTGTCAATCACATCAATCCCCAATGATGTGATCCCGTTATCAATGACATCTAATGTCCATGATCAAGAAACCATGATCATCTATTGATCAACGAGCTAGCCAACTAGAGGCTCACTAGGGACACATTATGATCTATATATTCACACATGTATTACGGTTTCTGGTTAATACAATTATAACATAAATAATAAACAATTATCATGAACTGGAATATAACAATAACAACTTTATTATTGCCTCTAGGGCATATTTCCAACACAAGAATGGGAGGTGGGGGCGGACGGGTGATTTGGACATTGTGAAAGACTCCGACCGGAGAGGAGCCTCAGGTCCCACCGAAAGAAAGTGGAGGAGCTAGGCGGCGGCGGCGGGAGACGAGGCTACCGGGAAGGTGAGTTCACGGGCGGATGGCTGGCAACAGTGACAGAAGCGTGCGGCGGGGATGGGAGGTGGGGGTGGATGGGTGATTTGGAGGCGAAGGAGGAAAAGGAGACTGACCTACGTGCCACCGTCTGGCGGTCCAGGGGAAGAGAAGGGCGGGCGAGGCACGTGTCCGCTTCGTGTCCGAGGTGACGCAAATGTCGCCCAAATTTTGGCCCGAAATGAATCGCCACTACAAGAAATATGCTCATACATGATGTTTTTTAAGACGTCGTTAATGAATTCGTCATAAATCTATGACGATTTCATCCGAGATTGTCGTAAACCGTTTGAGGGGATCAAATCTACATATAAATTACGATGATGTGAGTCAAAAACGTCGTAACTGCATAATATGAGATCGTCATAACTTTTACGACGATTATAAAAATGTCGTAACATGTTATAACTATGTTGACATGTCACTCGTGGGTCCATTCTATGTCACGCGCCAAACCCGCCTAGTTTGTGAAGCAACCTACTATTCTGTCATTCCAAAAATTCTCAAAAAATTCTCATAAATACTTTGGATCATATATTCCTCAAATATGTTAAAACCCTTCCTTCCATAGTTTAAAAATAATTCAGCAATATTCATTTTCCTATTCTGTTCAGAATAGCACTTTGTGAAGGAAGTGCTATTTCTATTTTTTTGATTACCCTCATATTTTTTGAGCACTCTTTCCTTTCCAAATCATTGCCTCGTGAAAACTTTCGTAACAATTTGCGTAGTAAATCTTTCTCAGTAAATTTCCAAAGTTTGTGTTCAGCTAACAACTTTGTGAAGGAAGTACTAGATAGGAATATCCTGATGAGTTGAATTTTTGCCACATCTTGTATGTGTCCAAAACATAGCTCTCCACAAAAGTTTAGCCCCATCTGACAATCCATGTGAGCTCATCATCCAATCTTTGTTTCTGGTAATATTTTTATTTTGTGAAGCAACTACATTTTATATTGCTTTATAGTTGATGAAAATTTACCACGGGATCAAACTGACCATATAACCTCACTCCACCAAATTTTAGCTCATTTAATTCAGCCAGTTTCCCTCAATATTTTTTCCAATATTCTGTTTAGTAGAGAGCATTGGGAAGGAAGTACAATTTTTGTTTATCCAAATTTTATGAAATTTTTACAATGCCTTAATGTGCCCAAATTATCATCATACACCAAATTTCAGCTCAATCCATTCATTCATTTGATCCCAGCTTCGACATCCATATTTCTGCATAGTGTGGTACTTTGCAAAGCAAGTGCCACCTATCTTCATTCATTTGAGCTAAAAAATTCCACGAGAGTCTCCTTAGTACATGATCACCCTCAACCAAAATTTAGGCCCATTGTCTATGTTCATTACCCGCACCGCTAATCAAACACTTGACTGCTAATTCATGTTTGAGCTTAGTTCGGTCTCCTCATGAGATTCTTCTATTGTATTATTCTTCCTGACACCTACCGAGGGAGTGCCCAACCCACCTGACATGCCTATTCCACCCAGAATGCGTGGCAACGCAACGGTCAGCCGATGACCATGCGGCTGGCATCCAAGTTCACGCGCTGTGCAGTTGGGGCCCGCGACCACCATCCAAACCTCGGCGTCAAGTCACCACACCATGTAATTCTAATTAAATAGATACTTATGTACCTATAAATGATTTTTGGGAAAAATAAATAGCAAATTATAATGCAGCTGCAGTTCAAATTTGACCCGCTTCCAACTGAATCGACATAAATTTGTCATTTTCATGAGAGGTGGATAAAAGCAGTTAACACCCAACCATTTTGTCAATTGTTCATTAAATATGGCCTAGTATTTTATAAAAATTATATGGTCCAATTTTGAAACAAATATATGGTAGGTCCTTCACAAAAAAATTCATTTTGGGCACTTGAAAAATGGAAAATAATTTTTACATAGAAGGAAAATGAAAACTTTCTTAATCAACATTGTTTGCCATTCTAATATGCACTCTTGTGCATAATATTATATCGTTTGAACAAACTATGTCATGAATGTGGCTATAAGATTGATCATTTGGCTTGAAAGCCATGAATCTTCACACATGGTAGCCCATTTCAAAGAACACCTTTTCAAAATAATCACCGTATTAAAATTTATTATTTTTCCTCGTAACTTGGTCACATATTATGACACAACGCGAAGGTTTTCCATTTTTTTTGATTTTTTTTGAATTTTCATGGCCATTTCAAAATGTTGTCGAAACGACGGGCATGACCGTTCATAGCTAGGGGTTGAATCTTGCCAAAAAAAATTGTTGGATCTATGATTAAATAGATACTTATTTATCTAAAAATGTTTTTTGTAAAAAATCATGAGAAAACTATGAGGCACCTCTAGTTCAAATTTGACCCGCTTCCTTCTGATTCGGCATTAATTTGTCTTTTTCACTAGAGGTGGATAAAAGCTTTTAACACCGAACCATTTTGTCAATTGCAAATTAAATATAGCCTAGTATTCTAGAAAAATGATTTGATACAATTTTGAAACAAATATATGGTAGGTCCTTCACAAAAAAAACTCATTTTGGGCACTTGAAAAATGGAAAATGATTTTTACATACAAGGAAAATGAACACTTCCTTAATCAGCATTGTTTGTCATTACAATATGCACCCTTATGCACAATATTACATCGTTTCAACAAACTATGCCATGAATGTGGCCATAAGATTGATTATTTGGCTTGAAAACCATGAATCTTCACACATGATAGCCCATTTCTGAGAAACTTTTTTTAAATAATTGTTGTATTACAGGGTTATTATTTTTCCTGGTATCTTTGTCACATATAATGACACAATGCAAAGGTTTTCCATTTTTTTGTTTTTTTTTAATTTTTCATGGCCATTTTAAAATGCGGTCAAAACGACCGGTATGACCGTTCTTACCTAGTGGTTGAATCTTGGAAATCTTTTGGTGTTTCTCTGATTAAATAGATACTTTTGTACCTATAAATGATTTTTGGAAAAAATAAAAATAAATCTATAATGAAGCTACAATTCAAATTTGACCCGCTTCCAGCTGAGTCGATAAAAATTTGTCTTTTTCACGAGAGGTGGATAAAAGCTTTTGACATTAGTGAATTGTTGGTCCAATTTTACAACAAATATATGGCATGTCATTAATAAAAAACTCATTGTACATTAAATGTGGCCTAGTATTTTAGAAAATTGGTTTGGTCCAATTTTACAACAAATATATGGCATGTCATTAATAAAAAACTCATTTTGGTCACTCGAAAAATAGAAAATGGTTTTTTTTTTTACGGAAAGAAAATGCCACCCCAAATCAACATTGTTGGTCATCCCTAGATACACACATTTGCAAAACATTGGTTCAGTTCAACAAACTATAAGAGGTTAAATGTTACCCTGAATAAGAGGGTAAAACCTATAAAAGAAAAACAAAAAACAAAATTTTACTAGATGAACTCTGATTGGTGATATCAGTTCTGAGATGGATCAATGACATGGCAAGCATCCGTCCGTCCGTCCATCCATATATCCGTCCCTCCATCAATCCTAGCCCTCTCTCTCTCTCTCTCGCAGAAAACACCTCCCTCTCTCTCGCGTTCAAACCCTAGCCTTGCAGCCGCCTCACACCACCGCCCCCCGATCCAGATCCGACACCCACCTCCCTCTGCACCCTCCCACCACCGCTCCCCGATCCAGATCCACCACACACACATCCCTCCGCTTACCGCCGGTCTACACCATCCCTCCGCTGTCCCCGCTCCCCATCCAGCAGCCGTTGTCCTCGCTCCCCATCCAGATCCAAACCCAAGCTCAATCCCACTCGCAGCCCCGACCCCAACCCCTCCCTCTCCCCCGATCCGCAGCCGAGGAGGACCAGTGCGGCGAGGAGTACGTGCGGGCCAAGGAGGACCAGTGCAGCGACCCGACCCTGCCCGCCCTCACCATCGTGCTGCGCGCCGCCGGCGCCGGCGAGTGCTGGCACAAGCACGTCACCTTCCTCGCCCACCTGCTCGAGGTCTACCGGATCCTGCGCCTCTGGGCCACGCCCGACGCCGTGGCCCGCTACGGCCTCTACCACTCCGCATACTCCATTTCCTACGTCAACCTCACCATCTTCGAGCTCGATGTCGGTCGCGCCCGCGTTGCCGCCCTCGTCGGGGACGAGGCCGAGCGGCTTGTCCACCTCTTCTGCGTCGTCCCACGGCAGCAGCTCGTCCATGACGACCTACCCTTCCACCACCACGACGGTGACCTCATCGCCGACCTGGCCCGGTCCGAGGAGTCCGTATTGGACGCGCACCGCGGGGTGTTCGACGAGGACGAGCCCTGGCAACGCAAGATCCAGCGCCTCCTCCCCGCCGACGGAATCACAGTCAAGCACATCAGGTGCGAGTTTGATTGTTTGCTCATCAGGAGCTTTTCTGTGGTTGATTGCCTGAATGAAATCAGTACATGTTCAGATAACTAAATTATACATTGTTGTGTGTAGTCTTTGTCAGAAATATATACGGAGTACTACGGTACTGACAGACACATAGAGTTCACCCAGAAATCCATGGTTATGACCAAGATGATAATTAAGTATTGTATGTTTCCTATTAGGATTAGGCATTTCTTCGAAACATATACTGACAGATGTATAGAGTTCACTCATCAGAGAAAAACTAAGTTATGTCAATTTTGCAAGATTATGTGGCATCTTGACAAGATAAGTTAGATTTGTAGTATGTCTATTTAATTAGGTGGTGCTACATGTGGATTATGATATGACATCTTCTCCAAATAGGTGCAGGTGGGAAAAAAGCACATATGCTTATCTGAATGAGCCTGCAGTGACGGCGACGACGACGTCTACGTCATGGTAACGGATCGACAACGCACATCTTCTTCCTTGTCTCGCTTCTACCATAAAAGTGCCTGCTTTCCTTCGTGAAGTTCACATGTGCACTTGAGTTCTGATGTTTGGTTCGTTCAATGGAGCAATGTGGAAAGCCCTATTTTTTATTCTTCTTCTAGTAGATAATAGTAGTTGCCCCAATTGCATGTACTAGTTACTGTGTAAATCCACACACAAAGGTTTGACACCCACATTAGAAAGGCTCCTGACATGATTTGAAATGGATGCAGTCTGGAATATTTGTATTTTCTTACAAAATGCCCTGTTCATTTCTGCCATTATGAAATTCCTGATTGTACATTGGATGCTCTAAATGTTGCCTAATTTGTATCTACCCTGCAAAGTTTGTACTATTTGTTTACACATTGTTCTTAACTGTCAACTCAATTATTGGGCAGACAATGTAGGGCAACCAAATAGTTGAGCTCTCATATTGCCATCCTGCTTCAGTAACCACTTCCTATCTTATTTTTTGATTTCTTCATTACAATTTATAGGCTCGGGAAAATGAGGCAGATTACATTAGCCGAATAACTGAGTTTTTTGAGGGCGTTGACAAGACCAACTACTTCACATGTCGCTGGTTCTTCCGTCCAGAGGACACGGTGCGTACTGATTGAGCATTGTTGTGGTATGCACATTATGTTCTTATGTATACCTAGATAGTGGCAAACTAATAGTTGTCTCGCAGGTCATATCTAGAGCCAAGTTTGTCAATGATCACACTCATGACCCAAAGCGTGTCTTTCTCTCTGAGGAAAAGAATGATAATCCACTTGATTGCATCATATCAAAGGTTAAGGTAATCCATGATGATCCAAATGTGGGTGCCACTGTTCAAACTTCGTCAATTATTAAAGTGTCATTTAAATATTGTTTCTCACTGTATGTTTGCCTTGATTTCAGACGGATTCAGTGACCAAGGCCAAACTGGTGGCTCGCACTGACTTATACTATGACATGCCATATTTTGTTGCTTATTCTACATTTGCTAACATCCCATCAGGTAATTGTAGTTTCATGCTTACATTAGCTGCATATGGCAACACACTTGCACAAACTAGCTATTGATCCTTGATTTGTGTGCTGCTGCTGCTGCTGCATGTTTTACACATGATTGTTTATTTATTATAGCTCCTCTAAAGTTCATTGCAAGGGGTGTTTTGGTTTTTTATTAACTCATAAGCCTTGAAAATAATAATACAAAATTATTCTTTCACCTTTCCTTGGTGATCATAATCATGTCTCGTTCTGAGTTTCATCACTTGAAATTGTACATGCAATTCAACATCCGGCCCTGGAGGAGGACTGTTGAGGGGCAGGATTCAAAGCCCGTGTCAGTCCATCAGCGGCGCTTGCCCAACACCACACACCACACATCACACACCACAGCCCACAGCCACAGCAACAGCATGCATGGGATGAACACTCACTCTCTCTCACACACACAACCACACAAAGAGAGAGAGAGAGGGAGGGGGCAGTCAAAAGAACAATCAATGGGAAGGGGATGCAGGGCATGACCATTTAAGGAAGCCTCCTTGACCTAGCCTGCCTGCTTGCTTGCCCGCTGGGTAGAGCATGCAGTAGTATGATTGGGCTCTCTCCTCTCCTCTCTCTTGTGGTTGTGGTGCAGTGCAGTCCGGGCAGCAGAGTGGGATGGGGAAAACAAGTGTACTGCTGCAAGGCTGTGGATTGTTTTCTCGAGAGGAGAAGAAAAGCACTGCTGTGATTTGAGGTTTCATGTTGTTTTGCAGCGCCTAGCTTTTTTACCTTTCGCCCTGGAAAAATAACTACTCATTGCAATCCCCCTTTTATTCAGGTTTCACCGAGCCAACATGCATGCAATGCACGGCCAACAGTTTTTTGGTTTCGGAAAGCTGCTTTCCTTCTTTCTTTCTCTTCATTGTTTTTCATTTTAAATTACTAGTAGATCCTTCAACAGAGCATATATTTGCAGTGTTGCTGAGATCCACAAGTAGTGTGGTCCTTGTGTATTCAATAAAACTATCATCGTATTTACCGTTGGTGATTGGACGCTGTTCATGAGACTTGGTAATTATCTGAGTAATAAAAATGCACATTCGTTGTTCAGTGATACCGATCATATAGGAAAGAGTTCATATGAGTGTTGTAATATCAGAAAGATGCATATTCAGTGTTTAAGTAAAAATTTGATGTGTGCCACTTGTGATTTTGAGTTGATAAAGAACTTCAAAATGTACTTCCGTAACTGCACTTATTCCTTTTAAGTCACTGTACTTATTTGAATGTGCTTGATAAGTCACTGTACTTATTTAACCTTTTGTATCTGGTACTATCTGAATGTTGCAGATTCTCGATTATGCTTTTAACTGATTAGGTACTTGTGATTTACGTGCGTTAACATATGATTCTTAAATAATTTCCTTTAGTCTTATTTTCTTTTCTTCCTTGGTTTGGTGGTTTGTCTTTTACTTTGGACCTGATAAATAATTAACTTTTACATAGTTAGTCCTGTTGAATAAGAAAAGGAGGAACCAGGGGTTGGTTATGCATGTCAATTTACAATTCTAGTTACCAGTGTAGTATGTGTAGTGGGGACTAGGGACTAGGAAACATTTTTCTAGGATCTGTAAAGTGAAAATCCAACACATCAGTTTATTTAGTCTCATAGTTCTAAATCTCATAGTTATTGACTATTATATTATGCACTCACAATTCTTAATGTTTTGCTCCTCGTGGGATTGTAACGAATTGATCATGTTTACTGTTATTGTATTTTACTGCTATTTTCAGTTAACTGCTTATTTTCAGAAAACTTCCTAAGAGTGTGCTTCTGAATTGCATTTGTAGGAGAAGGGCCATGCCTAGACAAGCACAAATATGCGACTGCCTCCGGCTGGGGCTGGTGCACCTTGGGCTGGGGCTAGTGTTGTGCTGGATCAGCACTATCGGAGTTGGCTGGGTTGGATCAGCTCCGCCTGGGAGAAGTTGCAGCGGTGCCTGAGCGACAAGGAGAAGGCCTGGGTGCTGATGTGTCATTGTATTGTGTAGATGTGCCATTGTTTTATTGTACAATTCTGTTCGTTCTTGCTATATTCATGTGTAAGGAAATGTATTTATGAGATAGAGTTATTGTATTTTGTGATATTATATGATGGATGATTTTAATTCAACTTGGAGTTTTCTTGATTTGAATATGAAATAGTGTTGGATTTAATATTGGACAAATAATTGGGTTGAAAAGTCCCAACAAATAGAAATAAAACCAAGTTCTGGAACAAAAGGTTGCTGAATTCAAAAATGAAAAAAGGCAAAAACTGAAAATGGATCAAATGTATTTGGTCATGAAAAGGCCAAGGCCCAAAAGAAGCCCAAATTAGAATGATAAAAAAAATTCGAAAAAAAACTAAAGTGGCTGAAAATAGGCCAAGGCCCAAAAAATCCCAATAAGAAAAGCCCAAAAGAAATAAAACGAGCCCATGTGATCAATTGAAATGGGTTGGGCTGATTTCAGCCATGACGTTTTGATTTCATCGTAATTTTGCCACGTAGGACTTGGTTTGATTGTCAGTGATGATTTAGGATCGTCGTAAAGGTTACGACAATCCAGGAATCGTCGTAAAGTTACGACGATTTTGACCAAAACGTCGTTGCTGTTCATTTCTGACGCTCCGTTTTTGACGCTTGGTTTTTCGTCGTGCGATCGTCGTAAATGAAAAACCGTGACGATGTAGCGACGGAAAAATAGCGTCGTGTACTAGCATATTCCTTGTAGTGCGCGGGCGGATGAATAATGGACGTGCGTCCATTTAGGCCAGATGTTGGACCGATTTTTGTGTCCGCGACGACCTAGACGGACACGGTCGGACGAAATGGTTCGCCCGGTTGAAGTTGCTCTTAAGTGTTGTAAATGGATAGGTTTCCATTAGTTCTTTTTTTAAACGAAGGCAAAAGTATTGTCTCATTGATTAATTAAAAAAAAAATTCCCGAGTTAATTTACGGAAAATCGAGCAGAAATCAATACAAACTCACTCAACACGATGCACCATGACCACATAAACGGCCCGTCAAATGCTCCTGACACACAACAACTACAACCCTGAAAACTTCTACTCCCTGTGTCCTAAAATAAGTGTTTCAAGCTTACTACATCTTTATACTAGAGCTAGGACAAAGTTGAGACACTTATTTTAAGACGGAGGGAGTACAAAGCAACCAACCCACGGCTAGAAAAACCGACAACAACGACTTAGAATACCAAAGCCACTGTTTCTCGTGTTGTCCAGTACGTTTTGGTGCGTGCAAAACTGGTACGAACAAGATCCTCTGACGTACAACAAGAAATTACTGCCGATGGATGTCGTTGCCTGCGGGTCGTTCTTTTCGCATCCTAAGGCAGGAGATGAGACCCGTGAAAACACATCGCAAGAGTCCGGTCGCCGGCGGCTGGCAGGAGATGAGACCCGTGAAAACACAGCGCATGAGTTCGGTCGCGCGGCGGCTGGCCCGCCAGCTCTATGATCATGGACATCCGCTCCACGCCATCTAGGTCACCATGCTCGTCATCTGGCCACTGCCGCATGCTGGGAAGAGGAGGAGCAGGAGACCGGCTTCTGGTTGCCGTGGTCTTTTTGACTTTTTCTCTCTCGTCTGCATCATCTCGCCGCCCTAACGCACGCTGGTCGCATCCTCCGAAAGGAAGAGTACGAGTCTGGCTCCGAGGCCTCGTAGCAACAGCTAACATCCGAGGCCTCATCACCGTTTACTTACCACCGGATGAATATGCTACAGCGATGCCATCAGCGTGTTCATGTGTCATTGTTCCTGTTCGTCACACGTCGGTGCAAAGGACGAGCGCAGCGGCCAGGATGAGTGTCGGGGGATAACTCCGGGTAGGCTCATCAAGCATGTTTCTTCATTTTCGGTTCAATGGGCATGAAGGCACGGAGATTCTCAAGACCCAAGTCTTCTGACCGGCTAGGCATCACCTGTCGGCTGGAAGACGAGGCGGTCACCTTTCTGGCCGGCCAGGCAACCCTTGCCGGCTAGAATCCAGGCGGCCTCCCATTCAGACCCGGCCTGGTCCCGCCAGCCGGACTAAGAAGGAGGCGGCCGCCCTCAAGCCGGCTAACCAAGCGGGCTAGCCGGCCGAGGATCACAAGTCACATCAGATCGTAGGTCGACAAGGGACCTCACGATTAAAGGTAGCTACGCGTCAGCAAAGGTACAGGATCAGGGCGCCCGGCAGGTACGAGCGTCGGCGGCCACGCCGCTGACCTACCCCGGCTCTGATCAATCACCTAGCATGATGTCGGACCGTCACACTCCCACTCCATTACTGTACTCGGCATGGGGAACAGTGGAGGCGGTCGTACTGTCTGCCCATGAAAAATCTCGCGGGGCTACGCTCGACGTACAGCGCGTGCTCGGCGTCAACCTTACGCGGGAGCCCCATTGGCCAGCCGGCGGGTCCCACCAGTAATCGAGACCATGCAGCCGGCGGGCCCCTCATCGACAAGACAAGACCCTTGCGGGCCCCTGGCCAGCCGGCGAAGCAGCCAGCCGGGTCCCACGCATGTACTCTTTATCCATGTTGTAGGCCGGCGAGTTCGTCTATAAAACCCCCCGGCCGCCCCCATGCAAGGGGGCTGATCACTTGCCAGTCATTCAACACCACACACTCACCAACCAACAGAGAGCGAGGTAGAGACGAGCCGGTTGCTCCCCTCTTCCTCCTCCCAACACAGCTCCAGGAGCAACATTGTACTCTCTTCCCATACATCAAACACACCAGCAGGATTAGGGGTATTATCTCTACGGAGAGCCCTGTACCTGGGTATATCGTGCGTCTCATGCGTGTACCAATCTCGTTCCCAGCGCCCACCTTTGTCCCTTCGGTTCTCACCGACTTTAGCCTACCCATGGCATATGTTGTGAGTATTCACCGACATTTGGCGCCCACTGTGGGGCCGATCGCAGCATCGGCTGGCTTCACGCGCTAGGCGGGGCCCCGCACCTACACCACCGGATGCATCGTGTCCGGATCAGTTTGCATGCCCGTGGAGCTCGCTTTCGACGAGGAGGCGCCCATGATGATCGACGTCCCCGTCCGCCATGTGGATTCGGACAAAGATTCTGATGACGAGGCGCTCCCTAGCGTCGTCGTCGCTGCTATGGAGAACCTCATCGTTCTCTTCAGCGACCTTCGCCTCAACGACGGTCCATGCTACTTAGGCGAGGACTACGATGTTGAGGCGCTCTGCGCCAGCTTCAGCAGGCTCTCTATCGCTGAGATGTCTGCCATGACGTTTACCCCAGTAACGTCCTCATCTTCGACGGCCCTCCGCCGTCGGTGGGGTTCTTCACCCCATACCACGTCGATGCCGTCTCCAACGCCGTGGAGGTGATGGTTATCGGCGCCGGCACCAGAACGGCTCCCGGCAAGGCCTCCACAGGCGCTGGCGGGCCCGCTGCGGCCGTCGCCGACACTCTTCGAGACGCCATCGCCGGCCTGAAGACACTGGTCACCGCTTCCGCCGACCCTGCAGACGATCGGGCCTCAGTAGAGGAGGCTCGCAAGCGTATCTTGGAGGAGGGCATCGCCGTGGCCACGGCGAAACGTCGGTTGGAGGCTACACATCGTGAGTACAACTCCGCATACGGTCTTACTCCGATCTCCGAGGCCCCCAGACGGCTTGGATCGGTCCGCAGCCGCGGACGGTTCGCCGCCGAGGTTCTAGGCGGGGACCTACCCACCTACGAGACTCCTGCAACCAACATGCGGGCAGCACAGGCGGCCATGGAGGAGATGGCAAGCATGGAAGGCGAGGAGCGCGCCTTCTAGGAGAAGCGTGTCAAGGATCTCCTTGACGCCGCTAACCAGCAGCACGCTCGGTTCGACCCCGGTCAGGCTCAATCAGAGTCCCCGGGGCCGAACTCGGGGGCTCGTCGCAACCCTAGCGGCCAGCACCACGTCGAAGGATCTTCCTCGCATCGCCCTTCCGGCTGGAGGGGCGAGGGAAGCCAAGACCGGCGCTCGCAGCGCCAGAGCGAGCACACTTCGGGCTTACGTCGCGGAGGCGACGAGGACGATTCGGAGTACGGGGATCTTCCCCTGCGAAGAACTCACGCCTCCGGCTCCCGAGGCGCCTCCCCTCTCGCCACCGGGGCTGGCGCCCCCGCCACCCAGGATGAGCGGGACGCTCGCCGGTATATCATCGCCCTAGCCCATTTAGCCCTCCTGGAGGAAGACGGACCCGTCGGTCCGGCATGCTTCGGCCCCGGATCCGAGGGAGCCGTTCCCCCGAGGTTTCACCTTGCCTCGGGATACGCAAAAATACAACGGCACGGCCAAGCCAGAAGACTGGCTGATCGACTACACCACGGCCGTAGGCATCGCCAGGGGCAACAAGCGTGTAGCGTTTTGCTACGTGCCACTCATGTTGGCCGGCTCGGCCCAGACTTGGCTTAACAGCCTGCCGGCAGGCAGTGTCAACTCCTGGGTGGACTTCGAGGAGGCGTTCGTCCGCAACTTCACCGGCACCTACAAGCGCCCTGGCCGGCCCCGCGAGCTGGCCATGTGCGTCCAGAAGGCCGACGAAACCCTCCGCGACTACGTCACCCGGTGGACTGAGCTCCGCAACTCCTGCGAGGGTGTGCATGAGGTACAAGCCATCCAGTACTTCATCGACGGATGCCGAGACGGCACCCTCCTCAAGCACAAGCTCATGTGTGCCGAGCCCACCTCTTTGGCGGTGCTCATGGCCAAGGCAGACAAGTACGCCACGGCCGACTCCGCAATGTGCATCAAGGTGACCGCCTTGGACAAGGTTGTGCCTGCGCCGGCTACTCCCAAGCCGGCTGGGGACAACCGAGGCGGCCAAAACAACTACAAGCGCAAGGCAGATCAGATGGATCCCCGCTCCAACAACAAGCTAGTGGCCAACATGGAGGGCGAGGCGTCGGCTTCCCAAGCCGGCCCTCCACGAAACCGTCGCAATCAAGGCAACCCCAACTGGCTGCCCAAGCAGTCTCTCGAGCAGCTGCTCGACGCCCCCTGCAAGATACATTCTGGGGCGACGCCGTCTACCCATACCCTTCGACAGTGCAGCATCTCACGCCGGCTCTCGCAAGGGGAGGGCCTGCCGGCTCCCCATCACGCTCTGCTTCCGCCGCCACCGCCTCGCGATGATGGTCCTCACCCTGACGACTATCCTCACCAAGACGGAGCGTTCGTCGTCTTCACCAGCGAAGGCGACGACAAACACAGCCTGCGCCAAAGACGGCGCGAGGTAAACGCCACGGTCCCCCCGGTTTCCCCAGTACATGCATTGGTCTGACAAGCCAATCGCATGGAGCCAGGTGGACCATCCTGCGGTGATGCCCAACCCGGGGTCATACGCACTCGTCCTCGACCCCACCTTCGCCTCCAAAAGGCTCACCTGCCGATTCTCCCGGGTGCTGGTCGATGGCGGCAGCAGCATCAACATCCTCTACCTCGACACTCTCCGCAAGCTCGGGCTCAAGGATACGGACGTCCTGCCAACCAGCACTGTCTTCCATGGCATCGTACCTGGGCAGTCATGCTCGCCCATCGGCAAGATCCAGCTGGACGTCCTCTTCGGCGACAAGGCCCACTTCCGCCGAGAGTCCATATGGTTCGAGGTAGTGGACCTGAGTAGCCTGTACCAAGCGCTGCTGGGGAGACCGGCTCTGGCCAAGTTCATGGCTATTCCGCACTACGCCTACTTGAAAATGAAGATGTCGGGTCCCAAGGGCATCATCACTATTGTTGGCGACTACAAGAAGTCGCTCGAGTGTGCCCAGGATAGCATCCGCCTCGCTGACGCCTTGGTGATTGCCGAGGAGAAGCGGCAGATCGACCGGCTCGTGGCCCAGGCTACTGAGCAGTCGGCGATTCCTTCTCCTCCGTCCCAGTCGGCCGGCGAGGGCTCTTTCAAGCCGGCTAAAGAGACCAAGCAGGTCCCACTCGACCCTGCCAACCCAAAGCAGTGCATCACCATCGGGGCTGGCCTCAGCCCCAAATAGGAAGGCGAGCTCGTCGACTTCCTCCCTGAGAATCGGGACATCTTTGCATGGCCCCCCAAGGACATGCCGGGTGTTCCGAGGAAGTACGCCGAGCACAAACTTCACGTGCGACCGGATGCAAAGCCGGTGAAACAACCTTTGCACCGCTTCGCCGAGGGGAAGCGGCGCACAATCGGAGAAGAGATCACCTGGCTCCTTGCAGCCGGCTTCATCATGGAGGTTTTCCACCCGGACTGGTTGGCGAACCCAGTCGTGGTGCTGAAGAAGAACAACACATGGCGAATGTATATCGACTACACTAGCCTGAATAAGGCCTGTCCGAAAGACTCTTTCGCGTTGCGTAGGATAGATCAAGTGATCCACTCCACTGCAGGCTGCGAACTGCTGTCATTTCTGGATGCTTATTCAGGCTACCATCAAATCAAGCTGGATCCAGCTGATCGCCTGAAGACCTCCTTCATCACGCCCTTCGGGGCCTACTGCTACACCACCATGACGTTCGGTCTGAAGAACGCACGTGCGACGTTCCAACACTGCATGCAGCAGTGCTTGCTGCCACAGATTGGCAGAAACATCCACGTCTATGTGGATGACATCGTCGTCAAGACGAAGTAGCACTTCAGCCTCCTCGACGACCTACGGGAGACATTCGCCAATCTGCGCGAATACAAGATCCGGCTCAACCCTGAGAAGTGCGTCTTCGGGGTCCTAGGCGGCAAACTCTTGGGGTTCTTCGTATTCGCCCGTGGTATCGAAGCGAACCCAGAGAAGATTAGCACCATCGAGCGGATGGTGCGGCCGGCTCGGATCCTCGACGTCCAGAAGTTCGTCGGCTGCTTGGCATCCCTCAGCCGGTTCGTCAGCCGGCTTGGCGAGAAGGCCCTTCCACTCTACCAGCTCATGAAGAAGACGACGAAGCTCGAGTGGAACGACCAGGCGGACGAAGCCTTCCGCGATATCAAGCGGGTAATCTCGAGCCTGCCAATCTTGGCAGCCCCATCTGAAAGGGAACCCATACTCATATATATCGCGGCGACTACTCGCGTGGTCAGCGTAGTGTTGGTAGTTCAGCGCAAAGAGGAAGGCAAGGCCCTGCCAGTACAACGCCCGGTCTACTACCTTAGCGAGGTCTTGTCCACCTCTAAGCAGAACTACCCTCATTATCAGAAAATGTGTTATGGTGTTTACCTTGCTGCAAAGAAATTAAAACAATACTTCCAAGAGCATGCCATCACTGTGGTGAGCATGGCTCCGCTCTCAGAGATCATGGGCAACCGTGATGCCATGGGCAGAATTGCCAAATGGTCCATCGCCATGGCGGACCATGATATTCGGTACGAGCCTCGCACCGCCATCAAATGACAGGTGGTGGCCGACTTCTTAGTCGACTGGGTTGAGACCGAGTTCGAGCCACCGCCTCCAGACTCCACCCATTGGCGGATGCACTTCGACGGCTCAAAGATGCGGACAGGACTGGGAGCCGGCATCATCTTGACGTCTCCGAAAGGGGACCAGCTCAAGTACGCTCTTCAGATCCATTTCGCCGCCTCACCGAGTACGAAGCACTAGCTCATGGCCTCCGGCTTGCCAAGGAGATCGGCATCCGGTGGCTCATATGCTTCGGCGATTCAGACTTGGTGGTTCAGCAGGTCTCTGGCGAATGGGATGCCAGGGACGCCAACATGGCGAGCTACCGCTTCCTCATCCAGCAGCTCAGCGGCCCCTTCGAGGGTTGTGAGTTCCACCATGTTCCCAGAGCGGAAAATGAGGCGGCCGATACACTGGCGAAGATCGACTCCACAAGACAGGCCATTCCGGCCGGCGTCTCCCTCGAGCAACTCCACAAGTCGTCTATCAAGTCGTCTCCTGAGTCGGCATCAATCTTCGTGCCGGCCGACTCTAGACACAAGCGCCCCCGGCTCCGCCAGTTATGTCGGCTGTGGACCCCACACCGGCTGCACTGATGGCACCGGCTCCAAATGCGGGACCGACTGAGTCTATGGTCCAAGCGCCGTCGGCTCCACCAACTACACCGGCTTCGGATCCTAATCCGGCCCCATTGGTCCAACCGACTCCAACAGCGGCACCAGCTACAACGACAACCCCGGCCCTGTCCGGGCTCGAATCCTCCCAGTGGGTGGACGTCATGGAGATAGACGGTGAGCCGGCTGCAGCAATAGCACCGGAGGCGCCATCAAGCTCGGGGGCTGCAGAAGCCCCCAACAGTCAAGACGAAGCAGAGGCGACCCTTGTGTCGGCTCCATCATGGGCTCAGGCCATTCTGGCCTTCCTTCTTCGCGGCGAACTTTCTCAGGACGAGGCGGAGGTAAGGCAGACCCAGCGCAGGTCCGTCGCCTACGCCATCATCAATCGCGAACTGGTACGACGCAGCACGACCCGCGTGTTCCAACGCTGCGCTGAATCAGAAAAAGGGCAGGAGATCCTCAGAGACATCCACCAGGGGGAGTGTGGGCATCATGCCGCCTCCAGAACCCTGGTGGCCAAAGCATTCCGCCATGGATTCTACTGGCCCACGGCCCTCGAGGAGGCTGTGGATCTGGTGGACAAATGTGAAGGCTGCCAACGCTTTAGTGCACAAAGCCATATGCCGCCTTCAGCGCTGAAAACCATTCCCTTATCATGGCCATTCGTCGTCTGGGGACTAGACATGGTTGGGCCCTTCAAGACGGCTCGCGGAGGGATGACACATCTTTTGGTAGCCGTCGACAAATTCACCAAGTGGATCGAAGCCAGGCCTATCAAGAAGCTTGACGGCCCCACTGCTGTCAGGTTCATCACAGACATCTCTGTCCGATATGGCGTTCCCCACAGCATCATCACCAACAACGGCACCAATTTCGCCAAGGGTGCCCTGGCGCTCTACTGTTCCAAGATAGGCATCCGGTTCGACTTGGCCTCAGTGGCACACCCTCAGTCAAACGGCCAGGCAGAGAGAGCCAATGGCCTGATCCTAGCCGGCATCAAGCCAAGACTGGTGGCACCACTGGTCAGGTCATCCGGGTGCTGGATTGAAGAACTACCGGCTGTACTATGGAGCCTCCGCACCACGCCCAACCGGTCGACCGGCTTCACTCCATTCTTTCTGGTATATGAGTCCGAGACTATTATTCCCACGGATGTCGAGTTCGACTCGCCTCGGGTCACCCTATACACAGAAACAAAGGTGAAGGAGGCCAGAGAAGACGGTGTGGATCTCCTCGAAGAAGCAAGGGACTTGGCTTTAAGCCGGACGGCCATCTACCAACAGAAGCTGAGATACTACCACAGCAAAAGGATGAGGCCTCTCTCTTTCAGAGAGGGAGACTTGGTCCTCAGAAGAATCCAACGCACTACCGGCCAGCACAAGCTCTCACCCCTCTGGGAGGGACCCTTCATCATCAGTAGGGCGCTGCACAACAACGCCTACTACCTGATTGACGCCCAGAAGCCAAGGAAGCGCAAGAGGGACGACTCCGGCCAAGAAACGGAGCGCCCATGGAACACGGCGTTGTGAAAGGACGTGGATGTCGCCTAGAGGGGGGGTGAATAGGCGCTTTAAAATAATTAAGGTTTAGGCTTGAACAAATGCGGAATAAAACTAACGTTTAATATGTCAAGCACAAAACCTACAAACAACTAGGCTCACCTATGTGCACCAACAACTTATGCTAAGCAAGATAAACAACTAAGTGATAGCAAGATATATTACAATAAACAATATGTCTATCACAAAGTAAAGTGCATAAGTAAAGGGTTCGGGTAAGAGATAACCGAGGCACGGGGAGACGATGATGTATCCCGAAGTTCACACCCTTGAGGATGCTAATCTCCGTTGGAGCGGTGTGGAGGCACAATGCTCCCCAAGATGCCACTAAGGCCACCGTAATCTCCTCACGCCCTCGCACAATGCAAGATGCCGTGATTCCACTAAGGGACCCTTGAGGGCGGTCACCGAACCCGTACAAATGGCAAACCTTGGGGGCGGTCACCGAACCCGTACACGTGGCAACCCTTGGGGGCGGTTACCGGTACCCGTACAAATTGCTCGGGGCAATCTCCACAACCTAATTGGAGACCCCGACGCTTGCTCGGAGCTTCACACCACAATGATTAAGCTCCGAGACACCACCAAGCTTCTAGGACGCCAAAGCATCCACGAAGAACAATATCTAGGGTACTAAGTACCAAAGGTAGTAAGCTTCTCAACTTCTCACATCCACGTATCACCGTGGAGAACTCAAACCGATGCAACTAATGCAATGGCAAGAACACACGAAGTGGTCAAGTCCCTCACACTCAAATCCCTCCACAACAACGAAAGCTATGGAGAAATATGAGAGGAAGAACAAGGAGCTCACAAAGAACTCCAAGATCTAGATCCAAGGGGTTCCCCTCACATAGAGGAGAAAGTGATTGGTGGAGATGTGGATCTAGATCTCCTCTCTCTTTTCCCTCAAGAACGAGCAAGAATCATTGGAGGGATTGAGAGTAAGCAAGCTCTAAGAATGTCAACAATGAAGGTAGAACAAGAGCTCAACAGATGGATTTGACCAAGGGGGAAGAAGACCCCCTTTATATAGTGGGGGAAGGAATCAGACCGTTACCCCCACTTACAGCCCGAGCCCAGCGGCACTACCGCTCACCCTCCGGCGGTACTACCGCTGACCCTCCAGCGGTACTACCGCTGGCTGCGGCGGTACTGCCGCTAAGCCCATGGTAGCGCAAAGATACTACCGGGCCAACCACCGCCAAGAAAGTCTTCGCAAAAATGTTCGACGCAGTACAACCGCAAAGATGACAGTACTAAAATCTTGGAGCGGTACTACCGCTGACCAGGGGCGGTACTACCGCTGGGACAGCGGTACTACCGCCAGCTCTAGCGGTACTACCGCTAGGGCCAGCGGTACTACCGCTCGCCACTGAAACAGCCATAACTTTCGCATACGAGCTCCGAATCGAGCAAACCCAAGCTTGTTGGATTCAGGACGACAAGAGCTCCGAATCTTAAGACCATACAGATATGACAATGCCAATGATATAGAGATGTGAGTCCTCTATGAATGAAGAACCGGCAAAAACTCCAATATCGAAAACATCATAGTAGATGCATATGGACTCCGTTTTCGATGAACTCTAGCTTGTCACGAAGATGACCATAAGCTCTAAAACTCACAAAGAGAAACACCAAACAAGAACCAAGAAGTATGACGCAAGGATGCAAATGGTTTGAGCTCTCAATGAACGATACGATCAAGCTACTCACTTGAGAGTCCCCCTTGATAGTACAACAATCTATCCTAAACAGAAAACCTATCAAGGGCAAACCTATACCTTGCACCTCGTCCACTTGAGCTAGATGATGATGATCTTGGCTTCCTCAAGATGGACCACCTTTCTTGATTGCGTTGGCTTGATAAAGACTAGTTGATTTCTCCCCCATACTTACTATGGGTGAGCCACTCTTCGGCATATCTTCACAAGTCCATTGCCACCATAATGGACGGCAAGCTTAAAGCACGATATATTTGTGCTGATCCTTTTGAACTTGCACACCGCAATCTTGATGACGATCACCGCTTGACGTCATCCTTCATGGGTTGTATGAGATCTTCCTCTAGGCTCAAGCCCATGGAAACACACCTAACCCCCACATAGAACTCTCACAAAGACCATGGGTTAGTACACAAATACGTACTGGACAATGCTTACCATACCATGGGATCACTTGATCCCTCTCGGTACATCTTGTACGCTTTGTGTGTTGATCATCTTGATTTACTCTTTGTCTGACGATCTTGATCAACCTTGTGTCTCTATGACCATTCTTTGGATAATACCTTGAATACCATCTTGGTCATCATATAAACTCCTTGAACCCAACAGATGGACTTCAAGAAGTGCCTATGGACAAATCCTATAAATATAACTTAAGGCAACCATTAGTCCATAGGAATTGTCATCAATTACCAAAACCACATATGGAGATATATGCTCTAACACGTTGCTTCGCCCGTTCTATTGCTAAAAGGCAGAAGACAAGCAAAGGAAAGAGCATGCACATGTATCTTCCTCCCTCTTCAGGGAACAACGAAGGCAATAAAAAGAACATGCTCCATGTTTCTTTTTGTCAAGAGTTTTCACTCAGTGTACGGGCTACACAGCGTACCACCTCTTGCCGCTTAATCAAGCTCGGAGGCTACGCAGCGCGGCCCCTTGCTAGCTTAAACAAGCTCGGGGGCTCACCAGCCGCCTAAACGGTCCACCCTTATAACGGACACATAGTGTACCGGCTGACTCCTGGTCCATCGCTCGAGCCTGCGGGCTGGCTCCGGTCGCTCGGTTCGCGATATGACGCCAGGTCAGGTCGAATACATGCAAAGTTCGGCTATACTTGGGACGACCGGCTCGGGCTGGCTTGATCGTATATACGATCTCCTTCAAGACTCAAGACGGCCTGTGATTGTCGAGACTCAAGACGGCCTCTGACTGCCGGGAACAACAAATATGATAAAAAGAGCATGCTCCATGCTTCTTCTTGCTAAAGAGTTTTCACTCGGTGTACGGGCTACACCGCGTACCACCTCTTGCTGGCTTAATCAAGCTCGGAGGCTATGCAGCGCGGCCCCTTGCTAGCTTTAAACAAGCTCGGGGGCTCGCCAGCCGCTCGGACGGTCAATCCTTGTAGACGGGCACATAGTGTACCGGCTGACTCCTGGTCCTTCGCTCGAACCTGCGGGCTGGCTCCGGCCGCTCGATTCGCGATATGACGCCAGGTCAGGCCGAATACATGCACAGTCCGGCTATACTAGCGACGACCGGCTCGAGTTGGCTCATTCAAGCCGGCCTCTGATTGGCTTATGTCTTGTTCTTTATGTCTTGATGGCTTCAGATAAGAGAAGTCAACCAGGAATCAAAAGACAGGATCATAAGACAACACACTTGGTGAGGAATATAATGTTGAATATCTACATTCATAAAAGCATTGCCCCACGGCTCACGTTCGTTACATCCCTCCGGGGGTAGAACCAAAAACACAAAAGGACACCAATTATGGGACAGCGGCCTCAGTGGTCGTCTCGGCTGCTGCTCCTGATGTGGTGGCATCACCGCCTCCAGCTCCTCCTGAGGTGGTTGTGCCGGCTCCCCCGTTGCGGCCCCGGGCTCCGCTGATCCCGGAGTCAGCATACGCCCCACAGCTGGAGGCGGCTGCAGATTCCGTAGCCCGGACCGCCTCATCGGAGCTGCCGTCGGCGTCATAGGGCTGAAGGTTGTGCAGATCTTCCGCGATCACGCCGCCGCCTTCACCCCGCTCCAAGACGAAGTCATCCCAGGCTGCGTACTCGGCGACGGCGCTGGCTCTCACCCGGAGCTCCTCCTCCATGCCTTGCAGCAACGCTTCTGAGCCGTCGCGCTGGGCAGCCAGCTTGCCCAAGTTCAGGTTATGATACCATGACTTGGCCAAGCGCAGGGCCATATAAGCCCCAGACCACGCTGCGGAGGCATGCCAGGCGTCCAGGCGCTCTCCACCCACTTCGAGCCAGCGGGCAAGCCGTCTCATGGTCGTCGGCTCCACGCCCTCCGGCCACAGGGCCACCACCATCGACGAACCTGCAACCTGGAGCCGAGTCACCGACTCGCCTAGGACGCGCAAGCGGGCCCGAAGGCCCACCCCGATCTCCTCTATGCTCCAGCCGGAGGTAGTATCTACCTCCTGCCCGGCTGCGCGGCGCTCCTCGCGACACACCTCAACGGCGGTGTCGGCTGCGACCTGGGTCTCGGGGAAGAGATCTGGGGTAACGGCAACCAGGACGTAAGAACACAGCAAGAAGAGGAGAAAGCAAAGAGATCAAACACAAAACAAGGAAAAGAGACCCACGCTGGAAGGCGTCGTCGGTCTCATGAGAGACCTCAAGGACCTCGCGCTCCCGCACCTCACTCGCATGAGTGAGGCGGGCGATTTCCTCCTAGAGGGTCGCGACAGACTCCAGCGCCTTGGCCAGCTGTGCTTGATTCTGCGTAAGGGCTTCGTCCTTCACCCTCAAGGCGGCGTCCTTGAGGTTCACCTCCTCAAGATGAAGCGACGCGAGGCGGTCCATGTCGGCAAAGTAGGAGGCCTCCTTCTCCTGCAGCGTGGCCCGCAGCCGCTCCAACTCGACCCAGCCGGCCGCCTCGAGCTCCTTCTTCTCCGCCTGAAGAAGGTCCAGCTGCTCTTGGAGCCGGCCGCCGGCATCGCGCAGGGCATCACGCTCCGCGGCAACCTCGCCCAGTCGGGCTTCAAGCTCGGCGATCCGGCTATCAGCCCCCAGGTGCTGATCCCGAAGCTCGTTGTACGCTTGTACCTGAGCATCGTAAAGCGCCTGCCAAGGGGGAGAGAAAGGGAATAAGATTAAGATTCGACTTGTTAAAAGCCTAACCAGCCGGATTCTCGGTGGCTACACCCAGTGGGTGCGCTTGCGCGCCCCCACTGAAGAAAACTGCGCAGGAAAAAAGGCCTCCAAGAGATTCGGACCCGTTGGCAATCAACCCGCTCGATTCTCGGGGGCTACACCTAGTGGGTGCGCTGTCGCGCCCCCCGCTAACGTCAAGAGAAGAGAAAAAAACCAAAAAAGGCAAGGCCTACCTGGGTGCGGGCTTCCAGGCACTCCATATCGCCGCATACCACGCGGGCCGCCTGCTCCACCTTCGATCGACCGCTGGAAAACAATGTCACCAGCTCTGGTACGCCGGAAAGAACGGTGCCAGCGGGCATTCGCAGGCGGGCCAAGTTCGCTGCCCGCCACGTCTTCATGGACCGGCTCCCAGCCCGACCCCCGGCCCTTGGCGCAACAGGGTCGTGCTGGAGAGCGATGATGGCGCCGGCTCCGGGTGCCGTCTCGACGACCGGCTCGGGCGCCGTCCCAGCCGGCGCTACCTCCTCCGTAGGAGGCGGATGAGCCGCGTCCGGCGCATCCATGATCGCCCCTGAGGCATCATGGGTCGTGTCCGGCGCGGTCAGATCCAGCACCGGCGCGTCAGGAGCCGCTTCGGCCCTGGGAGAAACCGGGATCGTCTCCAGGTCCACCTGCTCCGGGGCTGCCGGCTCGGATGGCTGGGCCCCTTCGGTCCTCGGGGCCGGCCTGGAGGCGGCCTCGCTAGTTGGCTCCTCCACACGGGCATGTGCGGAGGAGTCCTATCTAGCCTTTGCACGCTTCTCCGCCGGCCTCTCAACCCGGCTGGGGCGAGGCTGACCCACGGCGGTCTTCCCTACAACCTTGTCCCACCGGCGCTTAGATTCTATCTCGAGCTCCCTCTCAGCAACGTCAGCTGCTGCCCAGCCGGCCCGCTCGGTTGCGGAGGCGGTGTCTTCATCCACATCCTCCGCCCCCTGTCAAGCCAAGCTTCTCAGGAACAAAGCTCATCTCAAGATGAGGAAGGGCGAAGAGGAGGAAACCATACCCTGCAACTACCGGGACCTGCCTCCGGCCACCGCCACGGCGCCTCTTGGCGCCGTTTGCTCGCTGCCCGGCTGGGGGACCAGGCGTCGGTCGCTTAGAGGCCGGCCGGGAAGTTGTGGCACCCTTGCCCTTCTTCCCGGCTGCCTCGTCAGTAGCGGTCGCTCCGCCACCTTGAAGCCGGCCGCGCAACAGTAGTGGGCTGGTGACCTCCTCCACCTCGTCGGAGTCTTCCTCGAAGGCTGCATCAGAACAGAATGAGGCTTCCTCATCGTCGTCCGTCCAGTCTGCTATGGCGTGCAGCGGGTACTCACCACACGGCTCGGTCCCTTCCGACTCCAGGGGATCCTTCGAGCCGGCGGAGGAGTCTGAGCGGGGCTCCATCGCATCCTCGTCCTCCATCTCGGAGGCGTCGGACACCTCCACGTTAGGAGCAGGCTGACGAAGGGACCCCTGCAGGGTCTTGAACATCTACAAGAAAGGAATTCAACCAGGCTCAGCAAACGCCACCGGCTTCAAAACAAAACGACAAAAAAGAAGGGAGTAAGGCTACCATCGGAGGCGAATGAGCCCGGTTGAACGGGACCATCCCCCATGTCCATTCTCCGCCCTCATCCATGCGGGCGGTGGAGATCAGGTTCACCCTTCGCGCTACAGCGCCCGGGGTAAACCTCTTGGTGGACAACCGGCAAGGATCAAGCCGGCCGCTCATCTGGTAGACCAGATGCGGCAGCCTCTGCAGAGGCAGAATCCGGCGGACCACCATGGTGGCAAGAAGGTCGCGGTCGAGGAGGCCGCTCTTCCCCAAGATATCGAGGTGGGCGCAGATAAGCGCTACCTCAAGATGCGGCCTGGGATTCTTCGCATCCCAGTTCCGCTGCGTCGGAGGAGCGATGGCGAACGGGGGCATGTTGAGGGCGTCCTGGGCCGGATCGGTGCTCCTCACGTAGAAGAACCCCTTCTGCCAATGCTTGATGGAGTCTTGCAGAGGCATCTAGGGGAAGCCGGACTTCGGGCGGTGATGCACCAACGCGGCCCCGCACGGCGTCATGGGGCGCGGCCCTTTGAGCTTCTCCACCTTGGATTTCTCCATAGCGATGGATTGCTGCTTAAAGAAGAACAGGCTGCGCCACAGATCGACGCGAGGCTCGATCCCCACGAAGCCCTCGCACAGAACCACGATGGCGGCCAGCTGCAGTATGGCGTTCGGCGCCAGATGATGCGGCTGCAGGCCGAAGAACTGGAGCCACTCGGCGAAGAAGGAGCTAGCCGGGAGCCCGAAACCCCGGTAAAAGTGCTCGACGAAGACCACGACCTCTCCCGTGACGGGTGCGGGGGAGGTCTCGGAGCTAGGAAGGCGCACCGACACCTGGGAGGCCGGGGACAGCAGTCGATGATGATGGAGCGCATCGATGAGCCCCTCGTCGACGTCGCTGCCCAGCAAGGCCCCCTGCGAGGACGCCTGCTGCGCCGACGACTTCTTCGGGGAAGATCCACCGGCCATGGCTGCGGGTGGCGAGAGCTCGAAGCGGTCGACGGAGGTCTCGGCGGCGAAGATAAAGAAGACAAAGGCGCGAGCTCTTCTTTCTCGGGGCGCAAGGAGGAAGAGAGCGCGGAGCAGGGCGAGAAGAGGGGGCGAACGGCCTCCTCGAAACCCTCGCGTCCCATTTAAACCCACACGAAGCATCTGGGGAGGGGATCCGGTGCGCGCCGGGCCCCATTAATTCCGTGTATTACGGGCGGTAATGCCCCCCTAAGCCCAACCGTCGCGGAGTAAATCCGCAGAGGATCTCCCGCACGGAGGCCGAGGGGGCGTCTTGGCGGGACCCAGGGCCCAGGCCCGATCCCGTCAGCAGTAATCGCCATCATTACGCTAGGCGGGGCCTGGCACGTGGCGTTCTCTGGGCCAGTTACGACTGGACCGAGGCGTCGCTTCGAAGCTACCCGGCTCCGGAGCCGGCGTCCTTCGCCGCAAACAACAGCCAAAATATCAAGACAAATCAACAAGCCGGTGAGGCCGCCCGCCAGCAGGCGGCAGACCTCGCCAGCTTCGGGAACTACTGTCGGGAGGATAACCCCGGGGTAGGCTCATCAAGCATGTTCCTTCATTTCCGGCCCAATGGGCATGAAGGCGTCGAGATTCTCAAGGCCCAAGTCTTCTGACCGGCTAGGCATCACCTGTCGGCTGGAAGACGAGGCGGCCACCTTTCTGGCCGGCCAGGCAACCCCTGCCGGCTAGAATCCAGGCGGCCTCCCATTCAGACCCGACCTGGTCCCGCCAGCCGGACTAAGGAGGAGGCGGCCGCCCTCAAGCCGGATGACCAAGCGGGCTAGCCGGCCAAGGATCACAAGTCACATCAGATCGTAGGTCGGGAAGGGACCTCACGATTAAAGGTAGCTACGCGTCAACAAAGGTACAGGATCAGGGCGCCCGGCGGGTACGAGCGTCGGCGGCCACGCCGCTGACCTAACCCGGCTCTGATCCACCACCTAACATGATGTCGGACCGTCACACTCCCACTCCATTACTGCACTCGGCGTGGGAAACAGTGGAGGCGGTCGTACTGCCTGCCCATGAAAAATCTCGCGGGGCTACGCTCGACGTACAGCGCGTGCTCGGCGTCAACCTTACGCGGGAGCCCCATTGGCCAGTCGTCGGGTCCACCAGCAATCGAGACCATGCAGCTGGCGGGCCCCTCATCAACAAGACAAGACCCTTGCGGGCCCCTGGCCAGCCGGCGAAGCAGCCAGCCGGGTCCCACACATGTACCCTTTATCCATATTGTAGGCCGACGGGTTCGTCTATAAAACCCCCGGCCGCCCCCATACAAGGGGGTCAATCACTTGCCAGTCATTCAACATCACACACTCACCAACCAACAGAGAGCGAGGTAGAGACGAGCCGGCTGCTTCCCTCTTCCTCCTTCCAACACAGCTCCACAAGCAACATTGTACTCTGTTCCCATACATCAAACACACCAGCAGGATTAGGGGTATTATCTCTACGGAGAGCCCTGAACCTGGGTACATCGTGCGTCTCATGCGTGTATCAATCTCGTTCCAAGCGCCCACCTTTGTTCCTTTGGTTCATACCGACTTTAGTGTATCCATGACATATGTTGTGAGTATTCATCGATAATGAGACGAGCGCTCGTTGAGAGCAGTCTCAATGGCATGCCGGACGCAGGCGAGCAGACTCGTGTGAAAAGAACGGCCTGCATGCAACGACGTCCTCTGCAGTACTTTCTTGTAAGTCGGAGGATCTTGTTCCAAAAACATGGCAGAGCTAGGTAAAAGGAAGTTGAAACTTTGCTCCGCCGCGCCAGTTGGTCTTTTTTCTGATATAAATTCGGAATACATGTTGAGAAACAAAATAAAGATAAAGTCAACAGCGCCATTTTTGCTTTTGACTTTCTGTGGCACTATTCCTGTTGAATATGCCTTTCTTTCTTTTTGTTTCTCAATGTATATTTTGAGTTTGGATCTTCAATTTTTTATAGGCTGAAACGTGTCTTGTTAACATTCATATTTTTTAAAAACATTTGAAATTGAGGTTTTTGGACATTCGATCACCCAAGTGTGGATCAATGCATATCCTATGGTGCTATAGTTGCTTTTATTAGAGTTCAAAAAAAAAAGTTGCTTTTATTAGAGCGTCTTCAGTCAGGTACCTCTAATTCAACCCCTTAAATATCCGGTGACTGAGAATGTCCGTTTTAAAGCCCTATTTATCTATCCGCATAATTATATTTCTTTTCCTATATATCAATCATTTGCATGTAATTGATGAAGATGAAAAGAAAGACAAAATTGAATTAATAAAAAAAAGTGGTTTGGGATGGGCCATGTCCTACGTGGCAAGCTGACAAAGCGCATCCGCAAACCCTCGTATCCTTCGTGCATTTGAGATGAATATGAGGGTTTTACGAGTAATCCGTGCGTGTAAAGATGATATGAGGAATCTGGTTTGATCAACTTTTTCTATCTCTTTTTTATTCGGTCATTGATCGGTCAGTGTACACAAACGTTTAAGAAGGATTTGAAAATTTTGGTTGTAGATGCTTTTAGAGAACCTCCATCGTCTTACTATATATATCCAAATAACAAAACGGAGTAACTAATGGAGAACTTCCAATGTTATGATCAGTTCAAATTGCTGCTACATTTTTCGCACCGGCCTAGGTTCGAGCATTGAGACACTAAACAGGGCCCACAATTTCGACTTAAAAACCATACAACATCAATTTCGAGTATTTAACCACATCTTAACTGAGTCTGATGACGACTAGAATTGAGAGAGTTCATACACGCTCTGACAACGAAGAAAAAAGAGGTAATTATACACTACATGACAGGAGAGGCATCGTCGTCTTGTTTGTCCTTCTCTCAAGGGGCAAAGCCACAAGCACTAATACCGCAGTAGCTGTACTGCGAGCGTCACGGGGACCCAGCAGTCAGATACAACGCAGCGAGCTCTGCCCTGGAGCTGCTGCCGCCTCATCATGCCGACCGGCTGAAGAGGTGGAAGGGGAAGTTGCCGTTCTTGTCCATCAATGGCTCCACCAGCTTGGCGATCCCCAGCATCACCCTCATCAGCTCCTCGTTGAACTCCTTCTCTCCCCTCTTCCACACCGGCATGGTGTTGTTGTCGAAGTGAGCCGGGGGCATGTCGTCGGAGCGGGAAGAGTACTGCTGTCCGGGGAAACCGGGACGGGGAGGGTACGCCGGCAGCGGCGGCTGTCCAGGGAGGGCGAGAGGTCCGTCGCTGTGGCGGGGCTGGTACGGCGGCTGCATGTTGAACGATGGCGGCGCGTCACTCTGGCGAGGCTGGTACGGGTGCTGCATGTTGTACGACGGCGGACGAGGCTGGTACGATGGCTCATTGACGCGAGGCTGGTACGGCGATGGCTCGTTGATCCGGGGCAGGTACGGCGATGTCTCGTTGATGCGAGGCTGGTATGGCAGCGGCGGTGGTGGTGGGAGTGGCTGTGAATCGGGTGCGCGTGGCGGCTGCAGCTGCTGGTGCTGTGGGCGCATGAGTGGCTGCGGGTTGGGCTGCGCAGGGCGGGCCGGCGGCTGCAGAGGCGACGGTGCAAAGCCGAGCGACCTCGCGGTCTTGCTCACTGGTGCAGCCGTGTCCGGGCCATTGTTTGCCTCGAAGCCCGCTGGCAATGGAGGTGGCTCGGCCATGCTGTCCCCACCGTCCAGCACGAACTTCACCCGAGGGGAGTCTCGGAGCGCGCTCGCCGCAGCCAGCCCACCCTCGTCGTTGCTCTTCTTCAGGATTGACTTGGGCTGCCCGACGGCCATGCGCGCCGGCGCCGCCTTGGACAGCGTCAGCGGAGCGCCATTGCCGGAGCTCCCAGGCCTGAACGGCGTGGTCTCCATGAGCCGCAGATCAGAGCGCTGCGGAGGGGGCGCCTCTGGCCCCGGGTCGGCGCCGGCAGACCCTCCCTCGACGCCGCGCAGGTAGTAGTTGGGGGCCAACTGGCCGAACATGGCGTTGGCCTTGGCGTACTTGAGCGCGGCCTCTGCGTCGGACTGGAACTTGTAGATGACCCGGCACATGTGCGACTTCCAGTACACACGGATGCCGTCGATGTCGAGCGGCCCGAAGCGCGCGAACCTCGCCTTGAGGGAGGCCACCGACGGCAGCGTGCTCTTCACGGGGAACTTCATCATCAGCGCCGTCGGCGACGGCGTCCTCTTCACAGGCGCCGCCGCTGGCACCTTCTTCTTAGCTGCGGCCAGAGCCTTTTCCTTCATGCCGGCCCGTGGCAGCTGAGCCGCCGCCGTGCTGCCTCCCGCGGATGCGGTGGCGGTGGCGGTGGCGGCGGCGACTTTCTGCTCCAGCCCCGCCTTCTTGTCGGCGGCCAGTGTCTTAATCTTGTCCAGCTTGATTTTCTTCTTGGAGGCAATCTCCTCCTGGCGGTCAGATGGCGGGCGCTTGACGCCAGCACTGGTGGGGTCGCTGGGCCTCATGACCGGCTTCTTCTTCAACGGTTTGGGGGACTGACCGTCAGAGACGGCTGCGGCGGCAGCGGCAGCAGCAGCAACGACAACATTTGGCTTATTATCTAAGCTCTTCTTCGAATCCTCCGGCGGATCGTTCTCATAGCTCTTTTTGTAGTGTTTCGAGCGGAACGCCAGGATGAAGGAGTGAGAGGCGTCAGAGATGCGTCTGCCGGCGCCGTAGAAGGGAAGCAGCGGAAGGTTTTGAAGGTCGGATATTACCTGTTTCAGATCTAAGCCGTCAAGGTCGACCTTGGGGGGCGACAAAGCTGCGGGCTTTGTAGCGCCGCCACCCTCGCCGGAGGGGGCAGCAGAGGGCACGCCGCCGTTCAGTTCAGCGAGCTTCTTCTTTTTCTTCTTCTTCTTGGGCTCGGCGTCGGCGTCGGCCACGTCCTCGGCCGGCTCCTCCCTCTCGCGCTTGCGGGCCTTCTTGGGCTTGGCCACCTTCTTCGGCGCGGTGGCGGCGGCTGCGGCGTCAGCGGTTGCGCCGCCGTCGCTCGCCTGGTCGGCGGGAGGGAGCGCGCGTCTCTGCAGCATAAACTCCTCCTCGTCGCCGCCTCCGGTGCTGCTGGGCAACGGCGGGGTCTGCGGCTCAGCCGGGGGGAAGCCAGGCGGCGGGCCACCATCGTCCGGCGCGGGGGCCGCGTCCGGGAGCGCGGCTGGCGGCAGGGCCGGCGCGCGCGCGTCCTCCCGGCGCTTGAGCAGGTACTGGTCTTTCTTGCTGGCCTTGGGCTTCATGGCGGGCGCGCCGGGCATGATCTTTTCCATGAGCCTCGCCGCCGCGCCGGCCGCGCCCCTCCGGCCCCTGGCCGGGGCGTTCTCCTTCTCCGGCACCTTCTGCCGACCCTTGAGCGGGCGAGCTGCAGAGACATGTCAGCAGCGACACACGTTAGCACACAGAGCGGGGGGAAAACGCAATAGGAACAAGTCAATGCAAAGGGGTCACGTATTTATGTTCGCATATTATATTGTAATAACACAGAACAAACAAAAGTAACTACTAGCACTAGGGAAAGCCAGATCCAAAGGACGAATTCGCACGCATTTAGAAGAAATTCATTCAAAAAAAATGTTTTGTATTCATATGGATTCGGGCATTTCAATTGGAATTGGGATTTAATAATTTGTTTTGGCAGAAATATAACTTGGCTTGTCACGTATCCTGCCAAAACCAAAAAAAGTTATTATTATTTTTGGATTTATATAATTGGCCATACACTTTGCTCTGACCCTGGAAAATGTAAATAATTCTGACTCTTTAGCATGTGCATGCGTGACAAACTGACCGAAAGGTAAAAGAAGTCCGGGGGGTCCAGTCGGTCACAAGGCTAGACACGTCGTCCCTCGAATCTCGATTTTAAAAGGCATAGTAGATGTGGGGCCTAGGTACCCGCGGTGACAAGGAACTTGGTGGTGGTAGCAAAGCGGGATCTCGCTCCGCATGCCACAATCTTCCTTGGTGGTACCAATGATGGGCGAGGGAGCCTCTCCCTCCACGATGCAAAAGATGCTACGAATCCCCATTTTGTAGTTTAAAACGCGCAAAGGCCCAAATATGATGCAAAGGATGCTATTTGTGGCCATTGAATTAAAAATATCATATACTTCCATAATCACACAAAATTCCATCCCTGCTTGCTTCCAAACCCTAACCAACCCTACTCATCGCCGCCTTGATGCCATGCCGATGCTTCTGTCGGTCCTCCCTCTTAGCGGTGTTAAAAATGTGAACCAATCTTTTTTAATAAATCGATTAATCCATGCTTGATGGGTCATCAGTTCGTCGATTAACTGATTTATCAACCAATTAACTAGCCAATTCGAACCAATTAACTAGCCAATTCGAACCGAGCAGTTACCAACTAACGATAACCTGAACGATCCTTCTTAGCATCATGTCATCTCAATCAATCCCTCACTCGTGTTTTATGACATTGAGAAGACCTGCTCCCACCTCTGCATGTCAAAGATCATCCAGACTACATGCATGCTTCTCGATGACATATCGTCGCCACCATAACCAACCGCCCTCAACTAACTAACTCCCTCTTGCTCTATCCACGACCAAAGACACAACCGAGCATTGTTGAAGGGTGGTTTTTTCTCTAAAGAACACTAACCCAAATTGGGATAAACCAAAAGCCCTAAGGTCGGCATAGAAGGCAACTACCAAACTAAGGATGCCACAACCAATGTATTTGACACTGATGATTTTTATCAAAGCAAATATTCAAATCAACAAGTTCCATTATCTCGCTCATCATATATTCTAAACTCTCTACACCTCCCCCCCCCCCCCCCCGCGTGCATTGTTAAAGGATGTGTTTTCCCTCTGAAGAACACTAACCCTAATTGGGGTAAACCAAAAGCCCTAAGGTCGACAAACAACTAAGGATGCCACAACCACTGTAGTTCACACTGATGATTTTATCAAAGCGGATATTCAAATTGATATGTTCCATTATCTCACTCTTCATACATTCTAAACTCTCTACACCTCCCCCCCCCCCCCCCCCGGGCCATATGTCACTACCTGCACATCGTTTAAATTGCATGTTTGCTTCCCTCGTAGAAGTTGCATCGCCACTGCAGCCAACCATCAACCACCCTCAACCAACTCATTAGGTACCGTTACAGACCATCGACCACCCTCAACCAACTCATTAGGTACCGTTACGGACCATCGACCACCCTCGGCCAACTCATTAGGTCGTGCATGCGAATAACTCACTCTGCTCTACTCAATTGGCTAGAGACACTACCGAGTATTGGCACACATAATCAAATTGCACATTTTCCTCTCCGTTGAACCCTAACCCTAACCGTGACAAACTAAAGCTTACCAGAAAATGCAAAACATCAAAACAAAGGATGCCACCGGATTTTACCGTGATGTTTTTTTTATCAAAAAACTAACATTAAACTGGTGTGTTTTATTAGCTCACATTTTCTATAGACCCAAGGATTCCCAAATAGGTCGACCTTTTAAACTGCCTGCTGAATCCATAACAAACGAAAACATCTTAGCAGCTAGAGGAAAAGAAAACGAAAGCGATTTTCGTAATAGGAGCAGCCTAAACCTGCGGGGTTGCACAAACCCTCCTTTCATCTAGTGTCTCTCTACCTAAATAATTCTAGTCGAACAGGACTAATCGGGAGTAGTAGGAAAGGCAGGCCATTCGAATCCCCAAGAGTGTGTAGGAAAAATATTATTCTAAAAATTGATTGGTGCAAGGGACTTGTACTTTTTGGGGATAAAAAACTGCCGAAGGCATTATATTTTACTGTTTCTCCAACCCGTGACGCCTATGGAAAGATGAGGTGCACGTGCGACTGCGGGAAGGTAGGGACGCGTCAGTTTAGGATTTCCTTACCCCTTGTTCGGTTCCTCTCAATTGAAGGGGTTTGGAGGAGATTAGGAGGGGATTAAATCTCCTACAAGTCAAATTTTACCTTAATTCCCTTCAATCCCCTTCTTGCTGGGATTAACCGAACAAGCCCTTAGCGATTTGTTCCCTCTCTTTTGCTCAGATGACTTGCATCACTACTAGGTTCTTATGCTTATTTTTTCAGATAGTTTTGAAAACTGTTCGAAACTTTACTCATATAAAATTCGAAAATATTGCCAACGTATAGAAAATAAGATATAGGGCTCTAGAGTCTTGGGTCTGAGACGAAGCGTTCCAACCAGGTTCAGACCCATGGCCAGATTCTTGATTCACCATGGGTTCTACTGAAACTCCATCGGCAGGCTAAGTTCCCACGGAAGTTGGGTATGAGGTGCTAAAGGGGATTGATTCTCCGTTCACCGCAGGAAACAGCTGGTGTGGGTAAGATAATGCTAAATTTCTTTGTGTGAATTGCTATCTGAATTTCCTTGTGGAGAACTGTGACCCGTCCATGTCCAGTGGTGAACCACTTTAGCTTCCAAGGATCTTCTGTGGCGAGTGAGCATGGCCTATGGACTCGCTCTCAACTCTGCAGGTAAAGCATGGCAAAACCACTTCTGAGATTTTAGCAAGGGAAGGGACAGGCCATCAGACACCCCCTCCTGGCATGGCTTTGATAATTCATACTGGAGATGAGCCATCGGTCCATAAAGTTCAGGAGAAGATAGCCATGCGTACTTCTTCAAAAGCTTCTCATCGTAATTGTTGCATGCCTGCATCAGCTGAAAGGACATGCTGAAACAGCTTCAGTGGCTTCTTCTGATTGAAGCAGGCAGTGAAACAGCAAGCCAGAACTGCTCCCGGTGTGAGGCGAAACTAGTGGAAATGGCTCCGGCAAGAATTTGGGATAGAATGTTTTGGGATAGAATGTTTTGCATGAGGGTGTTTGGTTGGGCTTCCAGCCAGGTTCCGGCTTTTAAGCCAAAAGCTCCTATTTAGGGGCTTCCGGCTGCAGCTGTGGCTTTCATCCTTGTCACAGCCGCAACCGAAAACCACAGTTGCAGCCGGAAGCCCCTAAATAGGAGCTTTTGGCTTCGAAGCCGGAAGCTGGCCAGAAGCCCAACCAAACACCCTAGCACAACGCCTAAAATCTCCTGGACTAGACTGCAATTCGGTTTCAAAAGGTGTCGCTAACTCAATTCGGTTTAGAACTTGTGTCAAAGCTTAGTCCAATAGTGGGAGATCAAGGTAAGGAGAGGGCAAATGGGTTAGATAGCGTGCCCAGAGTTGCTGCTGGTCTGGCCAAAGTTTTACAAAAGCTATTGCCCAGAGTTGCTGCTGGTCTGACCAAAGTTTTACAAAAGCTATTTTGGTGCCGGAGGTATTTCTAAAGCTTTCACCATCTTGGGACCAATGCATATGTTGGCAGATGTTAACTTCATTTTGGTTTCTCTATATGCATGACCTCCAACTTGAGAACACTATTAAGAATACTTTGAATGTAAATTGTTTTGGGATAATCAAGATAACTTTCGGGTTTTAGTTGTCGTGTGCATAGAGATTAATTCCACTAAAAGATTAACAGAAAAGTCCTACAGAAATTAATATAATGACTTGAAAGATGCATGTCTAAACTCACGGTAAACATCCTTGAACTGCTACCTTGTAGATATATATACATGCTTATTTATGAACATAATAGATAATAGGCAGTGTACGGTGTTAACTTGATGCCTTCCTTCATGATGTGCAGGTGAACTCAACCACCTTACCTCTATGCCTGATCAATGATGAAAACGAAATAGTGCATCCAAAATATGTACTCCCTCCGTCCCAAAATAAATGACTCAAATATGACTCAACTTTGCACTAACTTTAGTACAAAGTTGAGTCACTTATTTTGGGAAGGAGGGAGTATATAAGTACCCCAAGTCCATCTCCACCAATCACCGATATGTTTTTATCAGGCACATATACGTACCTTCTTTCAGAATCAATGTTTCTATATTTATTCAGTTCTTTTATCAAACATTCGCTAACACTCTTCACCAACAACAAAATCAAAAGCTCAAGTTAATGAAACTAAGCAATTCTACCTTAATACGATAGAGAACGGGTGAAGAAAGGTACAATGTGAACGCAACTGAAATGCAATTCGGTGTTAAACTGATGCACACTCACAAGAAGAGGAAGGAGATCCAAATCCTAAATATACGAGATTTAAGGCATGGCCTTAGAAGAAACTAGATGAGTAGCAAGTACCCGAATCAAGGAAATATATGGATGCAAGAGAAACATTTCAGAATCCATCCAAAATCCATCATAAGCACACAGAAGCTGCTGCTTTAAAAATCTATATGCATCGTGGAAATATGATATACATATTCTTGTTTGTTGAACAAGTCCTCATTGATCAAAGGATATTCGTTGTTTGCTGAACAAGTCCTCACTGATCAAAGGATATTCTTGTTTGTTGAACAAGTCCTCATTGATCAAAGGATATTCATACGTGTATAGCTTTTACTTGCTTTGGATTTCTTTTTTGTATCAAATACAGATTTTACCATTTATTACCAGTATAGCTTTGCACAGTTATGCACATGATTTGTGTAAAAAAAATGTTGACTACACGGATAAAAACATTTTTCACATTCATGCAACACACAGTTGAACAAAAGAGAAACAATAAATATTTAAAGAACCAATATCCAGTTCACTATTCACATCAAAACGATTAGTATATCTGCCCATCAAGTTCAAGTACACAGCAAAAACAATAACAGAACAGTGAATAGTATTACTACTAGGATTGGGCATGTGAGTGTCGATACCTCGTTGAGACCGTTCATTCTCAGCTTTGACCTCGCCTTCAAGGGCCTTCTTCGAATCCACCCCAAATGATTCGGCGTAGGTGAGGTCGTACCTCTCATACCTAGACCGGCGGTACGCCATGAGCATCGCTGTCATCTCGATCCCAGGCAAGGTCCGTGCGGCCGTCTCCGCCGCGTCCCGCTGCTGCACGGCAGCGTTCTGCAGGAAGTCAAACATCTTCTGCGGGACGAACCGCTCCCGCGCGGCCGTCACCTGGTCGGGGAGGTACTCAGCGTTGCTGTCGAACCCGGGCACGTTCACCAGGAGGAACCTGGGATCCTCGTTGTGGGAGCGGAAGGTGTCGGGCACGCGGCAGGGGCAGAGGAGCGCGAGCGCGCTGCGGCGCGAGATCTCGTCGAGGGACTCGGCGACGGCGGCGGGGAAGGTGCGGCTGCCCCCCTGCGAGGTCTTCTCGGTGAAGTGGTCCTCGAAGCGGACGAGCTCGTGCGGCTCGAACCAGCCGTAGCTGCCGTCTCCGAAGAAGGCGACGAGGACGAGGCCATGGCGGTAGCCGCGATGCACCTCCGGGTCGTCGGAGAGGGTGAGGCTGTAGACGTGGCCCGGCCACCACGGATGAGACTTCACCTTGCCCCAGACCATGTCGCCAAACCTCGGGGTCCAACCCTCGCTGTCGCCGGCGGGCACGACGGCGCCGGAGCCGGCGGCGGCGGGGCCAGCCATCCTGCGGAGGGGAAGCGAAACCCTAGATTTAGGTGCGAGGTCTCCCGGTTTGGGCTTACGTTTGGGTTTGGGATTGCGCTGTTTGGGTTTCGGGGGTTGGGGAAATTTGGGGATCTCGGGCCGGGTGGGAGTGGGACACCGTCCGAGGGGCATCATGGTAATTAGGTGCAGATGGAGAAACCAAAAGGAAATGATATTTTCCTTACGCAGAGGTGGAGAGTGGCTACGCGACTAATTTATACTAGTCGGATGGGCGTAAAACATGCAGTGCGCGGGATAGAATCGCGCGCAATGAAAATTCAAAACGATTTGAAATATTTGGACACGCATGGCTTAGGTATAGCAAATATGTTTACCAATTATAAGGGACCGCACTCAGTTTTCGTAACCATTGGGCCGCCATTGTTTGGATGTTGGGCCTTTAAACTATCCCTTTTATTAAATTAGAAGTTAACATTTGTCCATCAAAACAGAAAAAAGATGAGCCTAAAGATAATTCATTGGTCGAGCATATGAAACAACAACCAAAATATGTGTCCACACGATGATTACGTAGAGTCGGCATCAGGTATGCCAATTATGTGAGAATGAAGAGCAAAAACAACACCAGAACGAAAGAAAATGTAACTTTTTAATATGTTACCAAAAACAACAATCAAAAATTGTTTGAAATTTGTTTTCATGGTTGTAATCTATCCTCTTTTGTTTCCTGACAAGGCCATGTAGTGGGTAGAAAAAATTTACTATAATGGTAAAAGAATACCACCATAATGGTGATCTAGTTTCTAAATTCATCATTTTGTTGTTGTCATGTAGTGATGTAAGCTTAAAGATGTCTAGAAAGAGTTACCGCCACAATGGTGATGTATCTACCAAATTGGTTATCACTAGCGGTGGTGCATTAGCTACTAGAGTGCTTAGTCCACGATAGTAGTGATGATGTATTGTCAAATGGTTTATTGGAAAAGAGTCATCATACTAGTGGACTTACCATATTTAATTATCATCATAGTGATGATGTAGTTAGCATTAGTGGTCAATTTATTAAAGATGTATATACCATGTGAGGTGGTTACAATTGCCATGATGTTGTATGTAAGTGCATCCATGTTTCCATAGTGTGTTCTAATTGTCTATGACAACTTCATTAATAGGACTAATATAACCAACTTATTCCTAATAGATGTTATCATATGTAGGAGGATCTTTTTTACCCCTCGGCCTCCAAAAGTTGAGTGCTGCCAAGATTTAAAAAAAAGCATAGCTTTTCATGATAAAAACACTTGAAAAACCTTAGGAATGATGATACAATACAATGAGAATGTTTTTTGCTGGATGAATTTGTAGGATCAAAAGTATGTCTAGAGGGGGGTTATAAGACTACTTGTCAAATAAAAATGTTTTGTTCAATCCTTTGTATATTTTAGTTATTCTAAGCAAGTCAAGTAAGACCATACACATGATTAGACTACACATGCAATTATAGGCATTGCTGCCTCTTGAGCTTGCGTTGGTTTTTCCCTTGAAGAGGAAAAGGTGATGTAGCACAGGAGCAGTAAGTATTTCCCTCAGTTTGAGAACCAAGGTATCAATCCAGTAGGAGAATCGCGTCAAGTGTCCAGAGTACCTGCGCAAACACAAACGAGCTTGCACCCAACGCTATAAAGGGGCTTTCTGCATCTACTACTATTACTCCACACATCGACCGCTATCCAGCATGCATCTAGTGTATTGAGTTCATGATGAACAGAGTAACGCCTTAAGCAAGATGACATGATGTAGGGGGATAAACTCAAACCAATGATGTAACCCCCATCTTTTTACCCTTGATGGCAACAACACGATGCGTGCCTCGCTACCCCTTCTGTCACTGGGTGAGGTCACCGCACGGTATGAACCCAAAACCAAGCACTTCTCCCATTGCAAGAATCATAGATCAAGTTGGCCAAACAAAACCCACAACTCGAAGAGAATTACAAGGATATGAAATCATGCATATAAGAGATCAGAAGAAATTCAAATAAGATTCATAGATAATCTGATCATAAATCCACAATTCATCGGATCTCGACAAACACACCGCAAAAGACGATTACATCGGATAGATTTCCATGAAGATCATGGAGAACTTTGTATTGAAGATCCAAGAGAGATAAGAAGCCATCTAGCTACTCGCTATGGACCCGAAGGTCTATGGTGAACTACTCACGCATCATCGGAGAGGTCATGGTGTTGATGAAGAAGCCCTCCGTATCCGAATTCCCCCTCCGACAGGGCACCAGAACGTGCCCCAGATGGGATCTTGCGGAGACAGAAGCTTGCGACGACGGAAAAGTATTTTAGTGGATCTCTCTCACAGTTTTTGAATTTTTAGGAATTTATAGGCGGAAGAGGTAGGGCAGACGAGCCACACGGGGTCCACAAGCCTGCTAGGCGTGGGCCCCCTGGCCGCGCCTAGGGGGCTTGTGGGGTCCCCTGGTGGCCCCTGCCTTGGTTCTCACGCCCCGTGCGTATCCTCTATTCCGGAAAAAATCTTTTCGGGAGTTTTATTCCGTTTGGACACCGTTTTAAAATCCTCCTCTGAAAAGGGTCAAAAACACGGAAAAAACATGAACTGGCACTTGGCACTGAGTTAATAAGTTAGTCCCAAAAAATATATAAAAGGCATACAAAACATCCAAAGTCTGACAAGATAATAGCATGGAACCATCAAAAATTATAGATACGTTGGAGACGTATCAAGCATCCCCAAGCTTAACTCTTGCTCGTCCTCGAGTAGGGAAGTCATAAAGATTGAATTTTTGATGTGGAATGCTACCTAGCATAGTTGTCCTTTGTAACTTCTTTCATGTGACATGGATATTCAGATCCGTATGATTCAAAACAATAGTTTTCTATTGACATGAAAACAATAATACTTCAAGCAAACTAGCAAGGTAATCATGAACTTTCGAAATAACAAGGCCAAAGAAAGTTATCCCTACAAAATCATATAGTCTGGCTATGCTCCATCATTCTCACACAACTAATTTAAATCATGCACAACCCCGGTATTGGCCAAGTAATTGTTTTCGCACTCTTACTTTCTCAAACCTTTTTCATCTCTCACGCAATACATGAGCGTGAGCCATGGATATGGCACTATGGTGGAATAGAGTGTGGTGGTGGTTGTGAGACAAAAAAGGAGGAGATGGTCACATTGACTCGGCGTATTAAAGGGCTATGGAGATGTCCATTAATAGATATCAATGTGAATGAGTGGGGATTGCCATACAAAGGATGCACTAGAGCTATAAGTATGTGAAAGCTCAAAAGGAGAACTAGTGGGTGTGCATCCAACTTGCTTGCTCACGAAGACCTAGGGCAATTTTGAGGAAGCCCGTCATTGAAATATACAAGCCAAGTTATATAATAAAGATTCCCATTAGTATATGATGGTGACAAAACGAGAGGCTCTCAATCATGAAGAACATGGTGCTATTATGAAGCACAAGTGTGGAAAAGATAGTAGCATTGTCCCTTCTCTCTTTTTCTCTCTCTTTTTTTTGTTTGGGCTCTTTGGCCTCTTTCCATATCTCTTTTTTTTGTGGGCAACTTTGGCCTCTCTTTTTTCCTCACATGGGACAATGCTCTAATAATGATGATCATCACACTTTTATTTACTCACAGCTCAAAGCTTAGAAGATGATGACTCTATAGGAAATGCCTCCGGTAGTGTACCGGGATGTGCAACGATCTAGCTTGGCGTTTGACGTTGAAACATCTCGCTGGCTATCTTACGATCATGCAATGGAAATATGAGAGTGATGGCACAAGTCATGAGACGGAACGGTGGGAGTTGCATGGAAATATATCTCAGAATGGCTATGAAAGTGCCATAGTAGGTAGGTATGGTGGTTGTTTTGAGGAAGACATATGGTGGGTTTGTGCACCGGTGAAAATTGCGCGGTACTAGAGAGGCTAGCAATGGTGGAAGGTGAAAGTGCATCTGTACCATGGACTCACGTTAGTCATGAAGAACTCACATACTTATTGCGAAAGTTTTGTTTAGTAATCGAAACAAAGTGCTAAACGCATACTCCTAGGGGAAGTGTTGGTAGGTGTAAACCATCGCGCGACCCCGACCGCAACACAAAGGATGACAATCAATAGATCAATTATGCTCCGACTTCCTAACATAGCGGTTCACCATACGTGCATGTTACGGTAATCACTAACTTCAACACAAGTATTTCTAGATTCACAACATCCTACTAACATAACTCTTGATATTACCAAATCCACGTCTCAAAACTAACTGAGAGGAATCAAATTTCTCTTTGCACTCAATGCACATGAAGATGGAGGTTTTATTGTATCCTCTTTGGGTGCCTATCACCTTTGGGACTACTTTCATAGCATAAGCCAACTACCAAGTTACGCACCGCCGTGATCTAAAAGATCTAAGTGAAGCACATAGAGCAAAATTGTCTAGCTCAAAAGATATAAGTGAAGCACAATGAGCATTCTAGCAAATTCACAATGAGTGCATGTCTCTCTCAAAAGGTGTGCAGCAAGTATGATTGTGATACAACAAAAAGAAAAGACTCCTACGATACAAGACGCTCCAAGCAAGACACATATCATGTGGTAAATAAAAATATAGCTCCAAGTAATGTTACCGATGGATTGAAGACGAAAGAGGGGATGCCTTCCCGGGGCATCCCCAAGCTTTGGATTTTTTGATGTCCTTGAATTTTCCTTGGGATGCCTTGGGAATCCCCAAGCTTGAGCTCTTTCCACTCTTTATCCCTTTGTCCATGAGATCATCACCCAAAACTTGAAAACTTCACAACACAAAACTTAAACAGAAACTCGTGATATCATTAGCACAAGAAAACAAACTACCACCTCTTTAGGTATTGTAGCAATCTTGATTTCTATTTATATTGGTGTTAGATGACTGTATTCTCACTTTTCCATGGCTAGTACCCCACGATACTATCCATAGTTTCATCAAAACAAGCAACCAACTCAACAAAAACAGAATCTGTCATAAACAAACCAGTCTGTAGCAATCTGTATACTTCTGTTACCTCAAAAATTCTGAAACATTGCGACAGCCTGGGAAAAAGGTATGTCAACCATAAGCAAAAAGAATAAACTCAAAAGCTCTTTCTGAATAAAAATGAAAAATAATTTCGTGAGTGAAAAGTTTCTGTCTTTTTCCAGCAGGATCAAACAACCATCACCAAAACTAGTCATAAAGGTTTTGCTTGGCTCAAACACAAAAAGAAACACAAAAGACACAATCATAACAGAATTATGATGGTGTGGACGCAACAAAATAGAAAGAAAAAGATAAATTCATTGGGTTGCCTCCCAACAAGCGCTATTGTTTAACGCCCTTAGCTAGGCATAATGTGATGGAATCACGTATCGTCGTCTTTGGTGCTCAAACCATAAGTAGCCCTCGTCATGGATTCATAAGGCAATCTTATTTTCTTTCTAGGAAAATTCTCCATGCCCTTCTTTAAAGGAAATTGAAATCTAATATTCCCTCCCTTCATATCGATGATAGCACCAATGGTCCTTAGGAAAGGTCTACCAAGAATGATAGGCATGTAGGATTGCAATCAATATCAAGCAAAATGAAATCCACGGGTACATAGTTCCTATTTGCAATAATAAGAACATCATTTATCCTTCCCATGGGTTTCTTGATAGTAGAATCCGCAAGATGCAAATTAAGAGAACACTCCTCAATCTCATTAAAGCCTAGAACATCACATAAAGACTTTGGAATCGCGGAAACACTAGCACCCAAATCACACAAAGCATTGCATTCATAGTTTTTGATTTTGATTTTGATAGTAGGTTCCCACTCATCATGAAGCTTTCTAGGAATAGAAACTTCCAACTCAAGTTTCTCTTCAAGAGATTTTATCATAGCATCGACGATATGATCGGTAAAGGCCTTGTTTTGGCTATAAGCGTGTGGAGAGTTTAGCATGGATTGCATCAAGGAAATGCATTCAATCAAGGAGCAACTATCATAATTGAATTCCTTGAAATCCAAAGTAGTAGTTTCATTACTACTCAAGGTTTTAATATCTTCTACTCCACTTTTAATGCTTTTAGCATCAAGATAGACGGACTCCGAATCATTGGGGCGTTTTTCAACCAAAGTGGATTCATATCCAGCCCCATCATCATTAGGTTTGACACTCGAAAACAAAGATTCAATGGGAGTCACACCAAGCACTTTAAGATCTTCGTGATTCTTATCATGAGAACACGCCTTTTTAAGTCATTCACGTCTAGCACGAATTTGGGCAGTTCTTTCTTTGCTCTCACTTATGGAAACACGCATAGCTTTCAAAGTTTCATCCATATTGGTCTTGGGAGGAGCACATCTAACTTTCAAAGCATCAATATCACTAGACATTCTATCAACGCTCCTAGCCAAATCGTCAATTTTGAGTAGTTTTTCCTCTATGGACGCATTGAAAATCTTTTGCGAGTTGATAAACTCTTTAATATTACTCTCTAGATAAGAGGGTAATTGCTACTGCAACAAAATACCTTCCAACGACGCCAGAAACGTGCTACGACACCAGGAATCCTTCTGCTACGGCTACGCCTTAAGGGACTTCCTAGGCAAATATGCAAAGGATTTCCCCCGTGGCCTTGGAGCCTTGCGTTGGTGTTCCCTCGAAGCGGAAAGGGTGATGTAGCGTAGCGGTGGTAAGTATTTCCCTCAGTTTGAGAACCAAGGTATCGATCGAGTGAAGGAGTATCACAAGTGCCTGCACAAACACAAAAAGCTTGCTCCCAACGCTATGAAGGGGTTGTCAATCCCTTATAGATTGTTCACCAAGTGAGAACTGAAAGCAACAAAGTAACAAAGCAAAGTAAAAGCGAAAGTGGAAATGATAGGTGTGAATAGACCCCGGGGCTGTAGTGTTTACTAGTGGCTTCTCTCATGAAAGCAAGTAGACAGTGGGTGAAATTTTTTACTGTCGAGCAATTGATAGAACCGCGCAAAGTCGTGATGTCATCTATGGCAATGATTATATCTATAGGCATCACGTCCAAAACAAGTAGATCGATACTTTCTGCATCTACTACTATTACTCCACACGTCGACCGCTATCCAGCATGCATCTAGTGTATTAAGTCCAAAAGAACAGAGTAACGCCTTAAGCAAGATGACATGATGTAGATGGACAATCTCATATCTACGACAAAGCCCACCTTATTACCCTTGATGGCAACTACACGATGTGTGCCTTGCTGCCCCTACTGTCACTGGGAAAGGTCACCACACGGTAAGAACCCAAAACCAAGCACTTCTCCCATTGCAAGAATCATAGATCTAGTTGGCCAAACAAAACCCAAGACTCGGAGAGACATACAAGGATATCAAATCATGCATATAAGAAATCAGCAAAGATCGAAATATATATCATAGATAATCTGATCACAAATCCACAATTCATCGGATCTCGACAAACACACCACCAAAGAGGATTACATCGGATAGATCTCCATGAAGATCATGGAGAACTTTGTATTGAAGATCCAAGAGAGAGAAGAAGTCATCTAGCTACTAACTACGGACCCGTAGGTCTGAAGTGAACTACTCACGAGTCATTGGAGGGGCGATGATGTTGATGTAGAAGCCCTTCAACTCCAAAGTCCCCTCCGGCAGGGCACCGGGAAGGGTCTCCAGATGAGATCTCGCGGAAACGGAAGCTTGCGGCGGCGAAAAGTATTTTCGTGGATCCCTTGATTTTTTTCTGTATTTTAGGGAATATATAGGCGAAGGAGCTAGGTCAGGGGGGCGCCAGGGAGGCCACAAGCCTGCTAGCCGCCGCCCCGTGGTGACGGCTAGGGGGCTTGTGGGCCCCCTGTAGCTCTCCTGGCTTGGCCACCAAGCCCCCTGATCTTCTTCCGTTCGGGAAAAAAATATTTAGGGGATTTTATTCCGTTTGGACTCCGTTCCAAAATCAGATCTGAAAAGAGCCAAAAACACAGAAAAAACAGGAACTGGCACTTGGCACTGAATTAATAAGTTAGTCCCAAAAAGATATAAAAGGTACATAAAATATCCAAAGTTGACAAGATAACAACATGAAACCATCAAAAATTATAGATACGTTTGAGACGTATCAAGCATCCCCAAGCTTAACTCCTGCTCGTCCTCAAGTAGGGAAGTGATAAAGAATGAATTTTTGATGCTTTCATGCTACCTAGCATAGATGTCCTTTGTAACTCCTCTTATGTGACGTGAATGTTCAGATCCATTAGATTCAACACAATAGTTTGCTATTGACGTGGAAAGAATAATAATTCAAGCAAACTAGCAAGGTAATCATGAACTTTCAAAATAACAAGGCCAAAAGAAAGTTATCCCTACAAAAGCATATAGTCTGGCTATGCTCTATCATCATTGCACAACGAATTTAAATCATGCACAACCCCGGTATTGGCCAAGTAATTGTTTCACACCTTTACTTTCTCAAACATTTTCAACTCTCACGCAATACATGAGCGCGAGCCATGGTTATAGCACTATAAGTGGTGTGGAGTGTGGTGGAGATTGCAAGACAGAAAGGAGAATATGGTCACATTAACTAGGCATATCAATGAGTTGTGGAGATGCTCATCAATAGATATCAATGTGAATGAGTAGGGATTGCCATACAAATTATGCACTAGAGCTACAAGTATGTGAAAGCTCTTAAAGAAAACTAGTGGGTGTGCATCCAACTTGCTTGCTCACGAAGACCTAAGGCAATTTTGAGGAAGCCTATCATTGGAATATACAAGCCAAGTTATATAATGAAAATTTCCCACTAGCTATATGGTGGTGACAAAATGAGAGACTCTCAATCATGAAGATCATGGTGCTTAATATGCACAAGTGTGGAAAAAGTGGTAGCATTGTCCCTTCTCTATTTTTCTCCTTTTTTATTTTGGTGGGCTCTTTGGCCTCTTTTTTTATGGGCTTCTTTGGGCTCTTTTATTTCCTCACATGGGACAATGCTCCAATAATGATGATCATCACACTTTCAACTCAAAACTTAGAGCAACTATGACTCTATATGGAATGCCTTCGGTAGTGTACCGTGGCAATGATCTAGCATGGCATAGACATCAATGGAAACATCATGCTAGCTATCTTACGATCGTGCAAAGGCAATGTAGACGTGGTGGCACATGTCATGGTGGTAGTTGCATGGCAATATATCTCGGAATGACTTTGAAAAAGCCATAATAGGTAGGTATGGTGGCTGTTTTGAGGGAGGCTAATGGTGGATTTTGTGCACCGGCGAAAGTTGCGAGGCACTAAGAAGATAGTGATGGTGAAAGGTGCAAGTGAATCTAAACCATGGACTCAACATTAGTCATGAAGAACTCATATACTTGTTGCAAAAAATTTATTAGTAACCCAAACAAAGCATTCAACGCATACTCCTAGGGGAAGGGTTGGTAGGTATAAACCATCGCGCGATCCCGACCGCCACACAAAGGATGACAATCAAAAGACTAATCATGCTCACACTTCATCACATAGCGGTTCACCATACGTGCATGCTACGGGAATCACTAACTTCAACACAAGTATTTCTAGATCCACAACACCTTACTAGCATGACTTCAATATTACCATAACCACAACTCAAAACTAATTGAGATGAATCAAACTTCTCTAACTGTTCAATGCACATGAAGGTGGAAGTTTTCGTATCCCTTTGGATAACTACCCCTTTCTGAGACCACTTTCAAAGCATAGATCAACTACCAAGCCACGCACCGCTGTGCTCTAAAAGATGTAAGTGAAGCACATAGAGCAAAAGTATCTAGCTCAAAAGATATAAGTGAAACACATGTGAGCTGAATTGTCTACCAAAAGATATAAGTGAAGCTCGACAAAATCATGGTGTGTGCATGTCTCTCTCTCTAGGTGTGCAGAAAGGATGATTGTGACACAACAAAAATAAAAGACTCCTACGATACAAGACGCTCCAAGCAAAAACACATAACATGTGGTGAATAAAAATATAGCCCCAAGTAACGTTACCGATGGATTGAAGACGAGAGAGGGGATGCCTTCCCGGGGCACCCCCAAGCTTAGGATTTTACGGCATCCTTGAATTGTTGGGGAACGTCGCATGGGAAACAAAAATTTTCCTACGCGCACGAAGACCTATCATGGTGATGTCCATCTACGAGAGGGGATGAGTGATCTACGTACCCTTGTAGATCGTACAGCAGAAGCGTTAGAGAACGCGGTTGATGTAGTGGAACGTCCTCACGTCCCTCGATCCGCCCCGCGAACAATCCCGCGATCAGTCCCACGATCTAGTACCGAACGGACGGCACCTCCGCGTTCAGCACACGTACAGCTCGACGATGATCTCGGCCTTCTTGATCCAGCAAGAGAGACGGAGAGGTAGAAAAGTTCTCCGGCAGCGTGACGGCGCTCCGGAGGTTGGTGATGATCTTGTCTCAGCAGGGCTCCGCCCGAGCTCCGCAGAAACACGATCTAGAGGGAAAACTATGGAGGTATGTGGTCGGGCAGCCGTGAAAAAGTCGTCTCAAATCTGCCCTAAAAGCCCCATATATATAGGAGGAGGGAGGGGGACCTTGCCTTGGGGTCCAAGGGATCCCCAAGGGGTCGGCCGAGCCAGGGGGGAGGACTCTCCCCCCCCCAAACCGAGTCCTACTTGGTTTGGTGGGAGGGAGTCCTTCCCCCTTCCCACTTCTTCCTTTTTTTTCCTTTCCTTTGATTTTTTCTCCCTTGGCGCATAGGGGACTGGTGGGCTGTCCCACCAGCCCACTAAGGGCTGGTGTGACCCCCCCAAATGCCTATGGGCTTCCCCGGAGTGGGTTGCCCCCCTCCGGTGAACCCCCGGAACCCATTCGTCATTCCCGGTACATTCCCGGTAACTCCGAAAACCTTCCGGTAATCAAATGAGGTCATCCTATATATCAATCTTCGTTTCCGGACTATTCCGGAAACCCTCGTGACGTCCGTGATCTCATCCGGGACTCCGAACAACATTCGGTAACCAACCATATAACTCAAATACGCATAAAACAACGTCGAACCTTAAGTGTGCAGACCCTGCGGGTTCGAGAACTATGTAGACATGACCCGAGAGACTCCTCGGTCAATATCCAACAGCGGGACCTGGATGCCCATATTGGATCCTACATATTCTACGAAGATCTTATCGTTTGAACCTCAGTGCCAAGGATTCGTATAATCCCGTATGTTATTCCCTTTGTCCTTCGGTATGTTACTTGCCCGAGATTCGATCGTTAGTATACGTATACCTATTTCAACCTCGTTTACCGGCAAGTCTCTTTACTCGTTCCGTAATACAAGATCCCGCAACTTACACTAAGTTACATTGCTTGCAAGGCTTGTGTGTGATGTTGTATTACCGAGTGGGCCCCGAGATACCTCTCCGTCACACGGAGTGACAAATCCCAGTCTTGATCCATACTAACTCAACTAACACCTTCGGAGATACCTGTAGAGTATCTTTATAGTCACCCAGTTACGTTGCGACGTTTGATACACACAAAGCATTCCTCCGGTGTCAGTGAGTTATATGATCTCATGGTCATAGGAATAAATACTTGACACGCAGAAAACAGTAGCAACAAAATGACACGATCAACATGCTACGTCTATTAGTTTGGGTCTAGTCCATCACGTGATTCTCCCAATGACGTGATCCAGTTATCAAGCAACAACACCTTGTTCATAATCAGAAGACACTGACTATCATTGATCAACTGGCTAGCCAACTAGAGGCATGCTAGGGACGGTGTTTTGTCTATGTATCCACACATGTAAATGAGTCTTCATTCAATACAATTATAGCATGGATAATAAACTATTATCTTGATACAGGAATTATAATAATAACTATACATTTATTATTGCCTCTAGGGCATAATTCCAACAGTCTCCCACTTGCACTAGAGTCAATAATCTAGCCCTCACATCACCATGTGAATTACATTGTAATAAATCTAACACCCATACAGTTCTGGTGTCGATCATGTTTTGGCTGTGGAAGAGGTTTAGTCAGCGGGTCTGCTACATTCAGATCCGTGTGCACTTTGCATATATTTACGTCCTCCTCCTCGACGTAGTCGCGGATGAGGTTGAAGCGTCGTTTGATGTGTCTGGTCTTCTTGTGAAACCTTGGTTCCTTTGCTAAGGCAATGGCACCAGTGTTGTCACAGAACAGGGTTATTGGATCCAGTGCACTTGGCACCACTCCAAGATCCGTCATGAACTGCTTCATCCAGACACCCTCCTTAGCTGCCTCCGAGGTAGCCATGTACTCCGCTTCACATGTAGAATCTGCTACGATGCTTTGCTTGGAACTGCACCAGCTTACTGCACCCCCATTAAGAATAAATACGTATCCGGTTTGCGACTTAGAGTCGTCCGGATCTGTGTCAAAGCTTGCATCGACGTAACCTTTTACGGCGAGCTCTTCGTCACCTCCATACACGAGAAACATCTCCTTAGTCCTTTTCAGGTACTTCAGGATATTCTTGACCGCCGTCCAGTGATCCACTCCTGGATTACTCTGGAACCTACCTGCCATACTTATGGCCAGGCTAACATCCGGTCTAGTGCACAGCATTGCATACATGATAGAGCCTATGGCTGAAGCATAGGGGACGGAGCGCATATGCTCTCTATCTTCATCAGTCGCTGGGCACTGAGTCTTACTCAATCTCGTACCTTGTAACACTGGCAAGAACCCTTTCTTGGACTGTTCCATTTTGAACCTTTTCAAAACTTTATCAAGGTATGTGCTTTGTGAAAGTCCTATCAGGCGTTTTGATCTATCCCTATAGATCTTAATGCCTAGAATGTAAGCAGCTTCTCCTAGGTCCTTCATAGAGAAACTTTTATTCAAGTAACCTTTTATGCTCTCCAAAAGCTCTACGTTGTTTCCAATCAGTAATATGTCATCCACATATAATATTAGAAACGCCACAGAGCTCCCACTCACTTTCTTGTAAATACAAGATTCTCCAACCACTTGTATAAACCCAAATGCTTTGATCACCTCATCAAAGCGTTTGTTCCAACTCCGAGATGCTTGCACCAGTCCATAAATGGATCGCTGGAGCTTGCACACCTTGTCAGCATTTTTAGGATCGACAAAACCTTCGGGTTGTATCATATACAACTCTTCCTTAAGGAAACCGTTAAGGAACGCCGTTTTGACATCCATCTGCCAGATTTCATAATCGAAAAATGCAGCTATTGCTAACATGATTCTGACGGACTTAAGCATCGCTACGGGAGAGAAAGTCTCATCGTAGTCAATTCCTGGAACTTGTGAAAAACCCTTTGCCACAAGTCGAGCTTTATAAACGGTCACATTACCGTCAGCGTCCGTCTTCTTCTTAAAGATCCATTTGTTCTGAATAGCCTTGCGGCCCTCAGGCAGCATCTCCAAAGTCCACACTTTGTTCTCATACATGGATCCTATCTCGGATTTCATGGCTTCTAGCCATTTGTTGGAATCTGGGCCCATCATTGCTTCTTCATAATTTGCAGGTTCATTGTTGTCTAACAACATGATTGATAAGACGGGATTACCGTACCACTCTGGAGCAGCGCGTGATCTCGTCGACCTGCGTGGTTCAACAGAAACTTGAACTGGAGTTTCATGATCATCATCATTAACTTCCTCCTCAACCGGCGTCGCAATCACAGAGGTTTCCCCTTGCCCTGCGCCACCATCCAGAGGGATGAGAGGTTCGACAACCTCGTCAAGTTCTATCTTCCTCCCACTCAATTCCCTCGAGAGAAACTCCTTCTCGAGAAAAGTTCCGTTTTTAGCAACAAACACTTTGCCCTCGGATTTGAGATAGAAGGTGTACCCAATTGTCTCTTTTGGGTAACCTATGAAGACGCACTTTTTCGCTTTGGGTTCCAGCTTTTCAGGCTGAAGCTTTTTGACATAAGCATCACATCCCCAAACTTTAAGAAACGACAACTTTGGCCTTTTGCCATACCACAGTTCGTATGGTGTCGTCTCAACGGATTTTGATGGTGCCCTATTTAAAGTGAATGCAGCTGTTTCTAATGCATAACCCCAAAACGATAACGGCAAATCAGTAAGAGACATCATAGATCGCACCATTTCTAATAAAGTACGATTACGACGTTCGAACACACCATTATGCTGTGGTGTTCCAGGCGGTGTTAACTGCGAAACAATTCCACATTGTCTTAAGTGAGTACCAAACTCGAAACTCAGATACTCACCCCCACGATCAGACCGTAGGAACTTGATCTTCTTGTTACGATGATTTTCCACTTCACTCTGAAATTGCTTGAACTTTTCAAATGTTTCAGACTTGTGCTTCATCAAGTAGACATAACCATATCTACTTAGATCGTCAGTGAAGGTGAGAAAATAACGATACCCGCCGCGTGCCTCCACGCTCATTGGACCACACACATCGGTATGTATGATTTCCAACAAGTCACTTGCACGCTCCATTGTTCCGGAGAACGAAGTCTTAGTCATCTTGCCCATGAGGCATGGTTCGCACGTGTCAAGTGAATCAAAGTCAAGTGACTCCAAAAGTCCATCAGCATGGAGTTTCTTCATGCGCTTTACACCAATATGACCCAAGCGGCAGTGCCACAAAAATATGGCGCTATCATTGTTTACTCTAACTCTTTTGGTCTCAATGTTATGTATATGCGTATCTCTATCAAGATTCAATATGAACAATCCTCTCACATTCGGTGCATGACCATAAAAGATGTTACTCATAGAAATAGAACAACCATTATTCTCAGACTTAAAAGAGTAACCGTCTCGCAATAAACAAGATCCAGATATAATGTTCATGCTCAACGCAGGCACTAAATAACAATGATTTAAGTTCATCACTAATCCCGATGGTAGCTGAAGTGACACTGTGCCGACGGCGATTGCATCAACCTTGGAACCGTTTCCTACGGGCATCGTCACTTCGTCTTTTGCCAGCCTTCGTCTATTCCGCAGTTCCTGCTTCGAGTTGCAAATGTGAGCAACAGAACCGGTATCGAATACCCAGGCACTACTACGAGAGCTGGTTAAGTACACATCAATAACATGTATATCAAATATACCTGATTTTTCTTTGCCCGCCTTCTTATCTGCCAGATACTTGGGGCAATTGCGCTTCCAGTGACCCATACCCTTGCAATAGAAGCACTCTGTTTCAGGCTTAGGTCCAGCCTTGGGTTTCTTCGGCGGATTGGCAACAGGCTTGCCGCTCTTCTTCGAATTGCCCTTCTTGCCTTTGCCGTTTCTCTTGAAACTAGTGGTCTTGCACACCATCAACACTTGATGTTCTTTACGGAGTTCAGACTCTGCGACTTTCAGCATCGCAAATAACTCGCCGGGAGACTTGTTCATCCCTTGCATGTTGTAGTTCAACACAAAGCCTTTATAGCTTGGCGGCAGTGATTGAAGGATTCTGTCAGTGATAGCTTCTTGCGGGAGTTCAATCCCCAGTTCAGCTAGACGGTTTGAGTACCCAGACATTTTGAGCACATGTTCACTGACAGACGAGTTTTCCTCCATCTTGCAAGCATAGAATTTATCGGAGGTCTCATACCTCTCGATCCGGGCGTTCTTCTGAAAGATGAACTTCAACTCCTGGAACATCTCAAATGCTCCATGACGCTCAAAGCGACGTTGAAGTCCCAGTTCTAAGCCATACAAGACTGCACATTGAACTATTGAGTAGTCCTCCTTACGCGCTAACCAAGCGTTCTTAACATCCTGATCAGCCGTAGCGGGTGGTTCATCTCCTAGCGCAGCATTGAGGACATAATCCTTCTTTCCAGCTTGTAAGATTAGCTTAAGATTACGAGCCCAGTCTACAAAGTTGCTTCCATCATCTTTCAACTTAGCTTTCTCTAGGAACGTATTAAAATTGAGGATGACACTTGCGTGAGCCATGATCTACAACACAAATATATTCAAAGTGGACTTAGACTATGTTCAAGATAATTAGAGTTCAACTTAATCAAATTACATGCTAAACTCCCACTCAAAAAATACATCTCTCTAGTCATTTGAGTGGTTCATGATCCACCTACACTATCCCAAGTCCGATCATCACGTGAGTCGGGAGTAGTTTCAGTGGTAAGCATCCCTATGCTAATCACATCATCTATATGATTCATGATCGACCTTTCGGTCTCATGTGTTCCGAGGCCATGTCTGCACATGCTAGGCTCGTCAAGCTTAACCCGAGTGTTCCGCGTGCGCAACTGTTTTGCACCCGTTGTATGTGAACGTTGAGTCTATCACACCCGATCATCACGTGGTGTCTCGAAACGACGAACTGTAGCAACGGTGCACAGTCGGGGAGAACACAATTTCATCTTGAAATTTTAGTGAGAGATCACCTCATAATGCTACCGTCGTTCTAAGCAAAATAAGGTGCATAAAAGGATTAACATCACATGCAATTCATAAGTGACATGATATGGCCATCATCACGTGCTTCTTGATCTCCATCACCAAAGCACCGGCACGATCTTCTTGTCACCGGCGCCACAGCATGATCTCCATCAACGTGTCGCCATCGGGGTTGTCGTGCTACTTATGCTATCACTACTAAAGCTACATCCTAGCAAAATAGTAAACGCATCTGCAAGCACATATGTTAGTATAAAGACAACCCTATGGCTCCTGCCGGTTGCCGTACCATCGACGTGCAAGTCGATATTTCTATTACAACATGATCATCTCATACATCCAATATATCACATCACATCATTGGCCATATCACATCACAATCATACCCTGCAAAAACAAGTTAGACGTCCTCTAATTTTGTTGTTGCATGTTTTACGTGGTGACCAAGGGTATCTAGTAGGATCGCATCTTACTTACGCAAACACCACAACGGAGATATATGAGTTGCTATTTAACCTCATCCAAGGACCTCCTCGGTCAAATCCGATTCAACTAAAGTTGGAGAAACCGTCACTTGCCAGTCATCTTTGAGCAAAGGGGGTTACTCGTAACGATGAAACCAGTCTCTCGTAAGCGTACGAGTAATGTCGGTCCAAGCCGCTTCAATCCAACAATACCGCGGAATCAAGAAAAGACTAAGGAGGGTAGCAAAACGCACATCACCGCCCACAAAACCTTTTGTGTTCTACTCGAGAAGACATCTACGCATGAACCTAGCTCATGATGCCACTGTTGGGGAACGTCGCATGGGAAACAAAAATTTTCCTACGCGCACGAAGACCTATCATGGTGATGTCCATCTACGAGAGGGGATGAGTGATCTACGTACCCTTGTAGATCGTACAGCAGAAGCGTTAGAGAACGCGGTTGATGTAGTGGAACGTCCTCACGTCCCTCGATCCGCCCCGCGAACAATCCCGCGATCAGTCCCACGATCTAGTACCGAACGGACGGCACCTCCGCGTTCAGCACACGTACAGCTCGACGATGATCTCGGCCTTCTTGATCCAGCAAGAGAGACGGAGAGGTAGAAAAGTTCTCCGGCAGCGTGACGGCGCTCCGGAGGTTGGTGATGATCTTGTCTCAGCAGGGCTCCGCCCGAGCTCCGTAGAAACACGATCTAGAGGGAAAACTATGGAGGTATGTGGTCGGGCAGCCGTGAAAAAGTCGTCTCAAATCTGCCCTAAAAGCCCCATATATATAGGAGGAGGGAGGGGGACCTTGCCTTGGGGTCCAAGGGATCCCCAAGGGGTCGGCCGAGCCAGGGGGGAGGACTCTCCCCCCCCCAAACCGAGTCCTACTTGGTTTGGTGGGAGGGAGTCCTTCCCCCTTCCCACTTCTTCCTTTTTTTTTCCTTTCCTTTGATTTTTTCTCCCTTGGCGCATAGGGGATTGGTGGGCTGTCCCACCAGCCCACTAAGGGCTGGTGTGACCCCCCAAATGCCTATGGGCTTCCCCGGAGTGGGTTGCCCCCCTCCGGTGAACCCCCGGAACCCATTCGTCATTCCCGGTACATTCCCGGTAACTCCGAAAACCTTCCGGTAATCAAATGAGGTCATCCTATATATCAATCTTCGTTTCCGGACTATTCCGGAAACCCTCGTGACGTCCGTGATCTCATCCGGGACTCCGAACAACATTCGGTAACCAACCATATAACTCAAATACGCATAAAACAACGTCGAACCTTAAGTGTGCAGACCCTGCGGGTTCGAGAACTATGTAGACATGACCCGAGAGACTCCTCGGTCAATATCCAACAGCGGGACCTGGATGCCCATATTGGATCCTACATATTCTACGAAGATCTTATCGTTTGAACCTCAGTGCCAAGGATTCGTATAATCCCGTATGTTATTCCCTTTGTCCTTCGGTATGTTACTTGCCCGAGATTCGATCGTTAGTATACGTATACCTATTTCAACCTCGTTTACCGGCAAGTCTCTTTACTCGTTCCGTAATACAAGATCCCGCAACTTACACTAAGTTACATTGCTTGCAAGGCTTGTGTGTGATGTTGTATTACCGAGTGGGCCCCGAGATACCTCTCCGTCACACGGAGTGACAAATCCCAGTCTTGATCCATACTAACTCAACTAACACCTTCGGAGATACCTGTAGAGTATCTTTATAGTCACCCAGTTACGTTGCGACGTTTGATACACACAAAGCATTCCTCCGGTGTCAGTGAGTTATATGATCTCATGGTCATAGGAATAAATACTTGACACGCAGAAAACAGTAGCAACAAAATGACACGATCAACATGCTACGTCTATTAGTTTGGGTCTAGTCCATCACGTGATTCTCCCAATGACGTGATCCAGTTATCAAGCAACAACACCTTGTTCATAATCAGAAGACACTGACTATCATTGATCAACTGGCTAGCCAACTAGAGGCATGCTAGGGACGGTGTTTTGTCTATGTATCCACACATGTAAATGAGTCTTCATTCAATACAATTATAGCATGGATAATAAACTATTATCTTGATACAGGAATTATAATAATAACTATACATTTATTATTGCCTCTAGGGCATAATTCCAACATGAATCTCTTGGGGTTCCTTGGGCATCCCCAAGCTTGAGCTCTTGCCACTATTTATCTTTTTGTTCATAAAAACTTCACCCAAGACTTGACAACTTCACAACACGAAACTTAAACAGAAACTCGTGATAACATTAGTACAAGAAAGCAAACCACCACTTCCTTAGGTACTGTAGCAATCTTAAATTCTACTTGTGATGATGTTGGGTTACTGTATTTTCAATATTCCATGGCTAATACCCCCCGATACTATCCATAGTTTCATCAAAATAAGCAACCAACACAACAAAAACAGAATCTGTTAACAGCAGACAAGTCTGTAGCAATCCGTATGTTTCGTATACCTCTCATACTTCACAAATTCTGAAAAATTACGACAGTCTGAATAATTTGCATAGCAATCAAAGGAAAAAAGAATCAACTCAAAAGCTCTTACAGAAAAAAATAAAATTCTTTTCGTGAGAAGAAAGTTTCTGTCTTTTCCAGCATGACCAAACGATCATCCCCAAGACTAATCATAACGGTTTTGCTTGGCACAAACGCAAATAGAAACACAAAAAGCACAATCATAACATAATTATGAAAGTGTGGAAAACACAAAACAGAAATAAAAATGATAAATTCGTTGGGTTGCCTCCCAACAAGCGCTTTTGTTTAACGCCCTTAGCTAGGTGAAAGTGATGGAATCACGTATAGTCATCTTTGGTGCTCAAACCATAGGTAGCCCTCATCATAGATTCATAAGTCAGTCTTATTTTATTTCTAGGAAAGTACTCCATGCCCTTCTTTAAAGGAAATTGAAATCTAATATTCCCTTCCTTCATATCGATGATAGCACCAATAGTCCTTAGGAAAGGTCTACCAAGAATAATGGGACATGAAGGATTGCAATCTATGTCAAGTACAATGAAATCCACGGGTACATAGTTCTTATTTGCAACAATAAGAACATCATCGATCCCCCCATGGGTTTCTTGACAATAGAATCCGCAAGATGCAAATTAAGAGAACACTCTTCAATCTCATGAAAACCAAGAATATCACATAAAGACTTTGGAATCGCGGAAACACTAGCACCCAAATCACACAAAGCATTGCACTCATAGTTTTCGATCTTGATTTTGATAGTAGGTTCCCACTCATCATGAAGTTTTCTAGGTATAGAGACTTCTAGTTCGAGCTTCTCTTCAAGAGATTTCATCATAGCATCTACGATATGCGCGGTAAAGGGTTTGCTTTGGCTATAAGAATGTGGAGAGTTTGCAATGGATTGCATCAAAGAAATGCATCCAAACAAGGAGCAATTATCATAATTGAATTCCTTGAAATCCAAAGTGGGAGTTTCATTACTACCCAATTTTTTTACTTCTTCTACTCCACTCTCCACACCTTTATCATCAAGATAGGTGGACTCCGAATCATCGGGGCGTTTTTCAACCAAAGTGGATTCATATCCAGCCCCTCCATAAGTAGGTTTGACACGCGAAAACAAAGATTCAAGAGGAGACACACCAAGCACTTTAAGATCTTCGTGATTTGCAACACTAGAACGCACCCTTTTAAACCATTCATGTCTAGCGCAAATTTGGGCGGTTCTTTCTTTGCTCTCATTCATGGAGATACACATAGCTTTCAAAGTTTCATCCAAGTTGATCTTGGGAGGAGCGCATCTAACTTTCAAAGCATCAATATCACAAGACATCCTATCAACGCTCTTAGCCAAATCGTCTATTTTGAGTAGTTTTTCCTCTATGGACGCATTGAAAATCTTTTGAGAGTTGATGAACTCTTTGATATTACTCTCTAGATCAGAGGGTAATTTGTTGTGATTTCCATAAGTGTTGTCGTAGGAATTGCCATAATTGTTAGAGGAGTTACTAGGAAACGGCCTAGGCACATAGTTTCCTCTAAAAGCATTGTTGTTGCCAAAATTGTTCCTACCAACAAAATTCACGTCCAAACTAGCGTTGCTACTCTCAATCAAAGAAGATAGTGGCATGTCATTAGGATCTACGGTAGCGTTTCTACTAGCAACTAAATTCATCAACTCGTCCATTTTAGCACTAAGCGAGTTAATCTCTTCTATAGCGTGCACCTTTTTGCTAGCACGCGACCTTTGAGTGTGCCACTGAGAGTAGTTGGTCATGATATGTTTAGGAGTTTTGTAGCGTCTCCTAACGTGATTTACATGAACGTTCCACCTGAGGCAGAGTCCAAGATATTGCGAGAAGCGAAATCCAGGCCAGCGTAAAAGATTTGTATAATCATCCACAAACTCAAGCCATGAGCAGGACAATTTCTAATCATAAGCTTCATCCTCTCCCAAGATTGTGCAACGTGTTGATGATCAAGTTGCTTGAAATTCATGATATCGTTACGTAAGGTGACGATCTTAGCCGGCGGAAAATACATGGATATGTAAGCATATTTGCATCTATCCCTAGAATCGATACTATTTTTAGGCAAAGAAGAAAACCAAGTTTTTGCGCGATCTCGCAATGAGAAAGGAAAAAGTTTCAACTTAATCACGTCATTATCCACATCTCTTTTCTTTTGCATATCGCAAAGCTCAATGAAGGTATTGAGATGGGATGCGGCATCTTCACTAGGAAGGCCAGAGAATTCCTCTTTCATAACAAGATTCAGCAAAGCTGTGTTGGTTTCATACGATTCCGCACTAGTGGCGGGAGCAATCGGAGTACTAATAAAATCATTATTATTAGTGCTCGAGAAGTCGCAAAGTTTGGTGTTTTCAGACATGATGTCTTCAACAAACAAACAAGCAAGAAACCAACAAAGGAAAATGGCAAGGGCAAGAGAAAACGGCGAATGAAAACGGCAAATGTGAAGTGGGGGAGAGGAAAACGAGAGGCAACTGGCAACTAAAGTAAATGCAAGAGAAGAGTTTGTGTGACCTACTTGGATAGATCTTGATTTCTCCTCCCCGGCAACGGCGCCAGAAATACTTCTGATGTTTCAAAAAGGATCCCCGGCAATGGCGCAGGAATGCTTGTGATGTCCGTTATGCTGCTACACAAAAGACCTTCGAGTGGCGCCAGAGATGGGCACGTTAACGACACCAGGAATCCTTCTGCGTTGGTGTTTCCTCGAAGCGGAGAGGATGATGTAGCACAGCGGAGGTAAGTATTTCCCTCAGTTTGAGAACCAAGGTATCAATCCGGTGGAGGAGTATCTCAAGATCCTGCACAAACACAAAAGCTTGCACCCAACGCTATGAAGGGGTTGTCAATCCCTTATAGATTGTTTGCCAAGTGAGAACTGAAAGCAACAAAGTAACAAAACAAAGTAAAAGCGGAGTTGTAAACGATGGATGTGAATAGACCCGGGGGCCGTAGTGTTTACTAGTAGCTTCTCTCATGAAAGCAAGTAGACGGTGGGTGAACAAATTACTGATGAGCAATTGATAGAATTGTGCAGAGTCGTGACAATATCTATGCAATGATTATTTCTATAGGCATCACGCCTGAACAAGTAGACCGATACTTTCTGCATCTACTATTATTACTCCACACGTCGACCGCTATCCAGCATGCATCTAGTGTATTAAGTCCATAAGAACAGAGGAACGCCTTAACAAGATGACATGATGTAGAGGGATAATCTCAAACCAATGATAAAAACCCCATCTTTTTACCCTTGATGGCAACTGCTTGATGTGTGCCTTGCTGCCCCTACTGCCACTGGGAAAGGTCACCACATGGCAGAACCCGAAACCAAGCACTTCTCCCATTGGAAGAATCATAGATCTAGTTGGCCAAACAAAACCCAAGACTCGGAGAGACTTACAAGAATATCAAATCATGCATAAAGAAATCAGCAAAGACTCAAATATATATCATAGATAATCTTATCACAAGTCCACAATTTATCGGATCTCGACAAACACACCGCCAAAGAATATTACATCGGATAGATCTCCATGAAGATCATGGAGAACTTTGTATTGAAGATCCAAGAGAGAGAAGAAGCCATCTAGCTACTAACTACGGACCCGTAGGTCTGAAGTGAACTACTCACGAGTCATTGGAGGAGCGATGATGATGATGAAGAAGCCCTCCAACTCCAAAGTCCCCTCTGGCACGGCGTCGAGAAGGGTCTCCAGATCAGATCTCGTGGAAACGGAAGCTTGCGGCGACGGAAAAGTATTTTCGAGGCTCCCCTGATTTTTTGCGGAATATTTGGGAATTTATAGGCCAAAGACCTAGGTCAGGGGGCGGCTAGGGAGGCCACAAGCCTGCCCACCGCCGCCTCCCCCTGGTGGCGGAGTGGGGGCTTGTGGGCTCCCTGGAGCCCACCTGGCTTGGCCCAAAAGCCCCCTGGTCTTCTTCTGTTCGGGAAAAAAATCATTTCAGGGTTTTTCTTCCGTTTGGACTCCGTTCCAAAATCAGATCTGAAAAGATTCAAAAACACGGAAAAAACAGGAACTGACACTTGGCACTGAATTAATAAGTTAGTCCCAAAAAGATATAAAAAGGTACATAAAACATACAAAGAAAGCAAGATAACAACGTGAAACCATCAAAAATTATAGATACCTTTGAGACGTATCAAACGCCTTAAGCAAGATGACATGATGTAGATGGACAATCTCGTATCTACGACAAAGCCCACCTTGTTACCCTTGATGGCAACTACACAATGTGTGCCTTGATGCCCCTACTGTCACTGGGAAAGGTCACCACACGGTAAGAACCCAAAACCAAGCACTTCTCCCATTGCAAAAATCATAGATCTAGTTGGCCAAACAAAATCCAAGACTCAAAGAGACTTACAAGGATACCAAATCATGCATATAAGAAATCAGCAAAGACTCAAATATATATCATAGATAATCTGATCACAAATCCACAATTCATCGAATCTCGACAAACACACCGCCAAAGAGGATTACATCGGATAGATCTCCATGAAGATCATGGAGAACTTTGTATTGAAGATCCAAGAGAGAGAAGAAGCCATCTAGCTACTAACTACGAACCCGTAGGTCTGAAGTGAACTACTCACGAGTCATTGGAGGGGCGATTATGTTGATGTAGAAGCCCTCCAACTCCAAAGTCCCCTCCGGCAGGGCACCAGGAAGGGTCTCCAGATCAGATCTCATGGAAACGGATGCTTGCGGCGGCGGAAAAGTATTTTCGTGGATCCCTTGATGTTTTCCTGTATTTTAGGGAATATATAGGCGAAGGAGCTAGGTCAGGGGGGCGCCAGGGAGGCCACAAGCCTGCTAGCCGCCCTGTGGTGGTGGCTAGGGGTCTTGTGGCCCCCCTGTAGCTCTCCTGGCTTGGCCCTCAAGCCCCCTGATCTTCTTCCGTTCGGGAAAAATTATTTTGGGGATTTTATTCCGTTTGGACTCCGTTCCAAAATCAGATATGAAAAGAGCCAAAAACACAGAAAAAACAGGAACTGGCACTTGGCACTGAATTAATAAGTTAGTCCCAAAAAACATATAAAAGGTACATAAAACATCCAAAGTTGACAAGATAACAGCATGAAACCATCAAAAATTATAGATACGTTTGAGACGTATCAGTAATCTATTGTAATTTCCATGAGTATTGTTGTAGGAGTTGCCAAAGTTATTAGAGGGGTTACTAGGAAAAGGCCTAGGAACATAGTTTCCTCTAAAAGCATTGTTGTTGCCAAAATTATTCCTACCAACAAAATTAACGTCCAAGCTCACATTACTACTCTCAATCAAGGAAGACTAGGGCATGTCATTATGATCTAAAGGAGCACTTCTACTAGCAACCAAATTCATTAACTCGTCCATCTTAGCACTCAATGAGTTAATTTCTTCTATAGCATGTACCTTCTTACTATTAGGTGACCTTTCAGTGTGCCACTTAGAGTAGTTTGTCATTATATTGTCTAGGAGTTTTGTGGCTTCCCCTAACGTGATTTCCATGAACGTTCTACCTGAGGCGGAGTCCAAGATATTTCTAGAAGCGAAATTCAAACCAACGTAGAAGATTTGTATAATAATCCAAAGACTCAAGCCATGAGCGGGACAATTTCTAATCATCAATTTCATTCTCTCCCAAGATTGTGCAACATGTTCATGATCAAGTTGCTTAAAATTCATGATATCGTTACGTAGAGAGATAATCTTAGCCGGCGGAAAATACTTGGATATATAAGCATCTTTGCACTTGTTCCAAGAATCAATACTATTTTTGGGCAAAGACGAAAACCAAGTTTTTGCTCGATCTCGCAACGAGAACGGAAAAAGCTTCAATTTAATCACATCATTATCCACATCTTTCTTCTTTTGCATATCGCAAAGCTCAATGAAGGTATTAAGATGGGATGCGACATCTTCACTAGGAAGGCCGGAGAATTGCACCTTCATAACAAGATTCAGCAAGGCGGCATTGATTTCGTATGATTCCGCACTAGTGGCGGGAGCAATCGGAGTACTAATAAAATCATTATTATTAGTATTCGAGAAGTCACAAAGTTTGGTGTTTTTAGTCATGGTGACTTTAGCAAACAAGCACACAAGGGAACAGAAAGCAAGCGAGAGAAAAGGGGAAACAAAAAAGGCAAAAAAAATAATTTTTTGTTTTTCAGAAGTGGGGGAGAGGAAAATGAGAGGCAAAAAAGTAAATGCAAGAGATGAGTTTGCGACACTTACTTGGATGAGTTCTTGACTTGATCCTCCCCGACAACGGCGCCAGAAATCCTTCTACTGCCTCTTGAGCTTGCGTTGGTTTTTCCCTTGAAGAGGAAAGGGTGATGCAGCACAGGAGCAGTAAGTATATCCCTCAGTTTGAGAACCAAGGTATCAATCCAGTAGGAGAATCGAGTCAAGTGTCCAGAGTACCTGCGCAAACACAAACGAGCTTGCACCTAACGCTATAAAGGGGTTGTCAATCCCTTCAAGATTGATTGCAAAGTGATATGTGAAGGCGGAAAGTGCAATGAAGTAAAAGTGTAAGGCTGGAAATATGGTGTGAAGTAGACCCGGGGGCCATAGTGTTCACTAGAGGCTTATCTCAAAATAGCAAATAATACGGTGGGTGAACAAATTACTATCGAGCAATTGAAAGAACCGCGCAAAGTCATGACGATATCTAAGGCAATGATCATACATATAGGCATCATGTCTGAGACAAGTAGACCGATGCTTTCTGCATCTACTACTATTACTCCACACATCGACTGCTATCCAGCATGCATCTAGTGTATTGAGTTCATGACGAACAAAGTAACGCCTTAAGCAAGATGACATGATGTAGAGGGATAAACTCAAACCAATGATGTAAACCCCATCTTTTTACCCTTGATGGCAACAACACGATGCGTGCCTCGCTACCCCTTCTGTCACTGGGTGAGGTCACCGCACGGTATGAACCCAAAACCAAGCACTTCTCCCATCGGAAGAATCGTAGATCAAGTTGTCCAAACAAAACCCACAACTCGAAGATAATTACAAGGATATGAAATCATGCATATAAGAGATCAGAAGAAACTCAAATCAGATTCATAGATAATGTGATCATAAATCGGATCTCGCCAAACACACTGTAAAAGAAGATTACATCGGATAGATCTCCAAGAAGATCATGGAGAACTTTGTATTGAAGATCCAAGAGAGAGAAGAAGCCATCTAGCTACTAGCTATGGACCCGAAGGTCTATGGTGAACTACTCACGCATCATCGGAGAGGTCATGGTGTTGATGAAGAAGCCCTCTGTATCCGAATCCCCCCTCCGGCAGGGCACCAGAACGTTCCCAGATGGGATATTGCGAAGACAGAAGCTTGCAGCAGCGGAAAAGTATTTTCATGGATCTCTCTCGCAGTTTTGGAATTTTTAGGAATTTATAGGCGGAAGAGGTAGGGCAGACGAGCCACGGGGGGCCCACAATCCTGCTAGGCACGCCCCCTGGCCGCGCCTAGGGGGCTTGTGGGGTCCCCTAGTGGCCCGTGGCTTGGTTCTCACGTCCCGTGCGTATCTTCTGTGCCGGAAAAAAATATTTTCGGAAGTTTTATTCCATTTGGACACCGTTTAAATTCCTCCTCTGAAAATGGTCAAAAACATGGAAAAAACAGGAACTGGCACTTGGCACTGAGTTAATAAGTTAGTCCCAAAAAAGATATAAAAGGCATACAAAACATCCAAAGTCTGACAAGATAATAGCATGGAACCATAAAAAATTATAGATACGTTGGAGAAGTATCAGGGATCTACTAATAAACGGTTCATACGTACAAAAAGGATTTTGAGTTGGACTCCTCTTCACCTCATCTTCATCCCTAGCGTGTTGGGGAACGTAGTAATAATTCAAAAAAAATCCTACATGTCATCAAGATAAATCTAGGAGATGCTAGCAACGAGAGAGAGAGTGCATCTTCATACCGTTGAAGATCGCTAAGCGAAAGCGTTGCAAAGAACGCGGTTGATGGAGTCGTACCCGCGGCGATTCAAATTGCGGAAGATACGATCAAAGCGCTGAACGAACGATGCCTCCGCATTCAACACACGTATAGTCCGGGGACGTATCCTCCTTCTTGATCGAGCAAGGGGGAAGGAGAAGTTGAGGGAGAGCTCGGGCAACATGATGGCGTGGTGGCGGTGGAGCTCGTGGTTCTCCGGCAGAGCTTCGCTAAGCACTATGGAGGAGGAGGGGTAGGAGGGGTAGGGATGCGCCACGGGCAAGGGTTTTAGGTGTGTCGCAGCCCTCTCACCCTCATCTATTTATAGGGGGAGGAGAGAGGGGGTCGGCCACCCTAGATGCCTCTAGAGGGCGCGGCGGCGGCCAAGGGGGAGGCTTGCCTCCCAAGTCGATGGGAGGAGCCCCCACGCCCTAGGGCTCCCAACCCTAGACGCCTTGGGCCCTTGGGGGCGCACCAGCCCACGAGGGAGCTGGTTCCCACCCATATTCAGCCCACATAGTCCTCCGGGACAGGTGGCCCATCCCGGTGGACCCCCGGAACCCTTTAGGTGGTCCTGGTATAATACCGATAAACCCTAGAACTTTTCCGATGACTGAAACTGGACTTCCCATATATAAATCTTCACCTACGGACTATTTCGGAACTCCTCGTGACGTCCGACGTCTCATCCGGGACTCCGAACAACTTTCGGTAACCACATACAATTCCCATTACAACTCTAGCGTCACCGAATCTTAAGTGTGTAGACCCTACGGGTTCGGGAACCATGCAGACATGACCGAGACACCTCTCCGGCCAATAACCAATAGCGGGATTTGGATACCCATATTGGCTCCCACATGTTCCACGATGATCTCATCGGATGAACCACGATGTCGGGGATTCAATTAGTCCCGTATACAATTCCCTTTGTCCATCGGTATGTTACTTGCCCGAGATTCGACCGTCAGTATCCCTATCACTTGTTCAACCTCGTTACCAGCAAGTCTCTTTACTCGTTCCGTAACACATGATCCTGTGACAAACTCCTTAGTAACATTGAGCTCATTACGATGATGTATTACCGAGTGGGCCCAGAGATACCTCTCCGTCACACAGAGTGACAACTCCCAGTCTCGATTCGTACCAACCCAACAGACACTTTCGGAGATACCTGTAGTGCACCTTTATAGTCACCCAGTTACGTTGTGACGTTTGATACACCCAAAGCATTCCTACGGTATCCAGGAGTTGCACAATCGCATGGTCTAAGGAAAATATACTTGACATTAGAAAATCTCTAGCAAACGAACTACACGATCTTGTGCTATGCTTAGGATTGGGTCTTGTCCATCACATCATTCTCCTAATGATGTGATCCCATTATCAATGACATCCAATGTCCATGGTCAGGAAACCATGACCATCTATTGATTAACGAGCTAGTCAACTAGAGGTTCAGTTGGGACATGGTGTGGTCTATGTATTCACACATGTATTACGGTTTCCGGTTAATACACTTATAGCATGAACAATAGACAATTATCATGAACAAGGAAATATAATAATAATCATTTTATTATTGCCTCTAGGGCATATATCCAACAGTCTCCCACTTGCACTAGAGTCAATAATCTAGTTACACTGTGATGAATCGAACACCCATAGAGTTCTGGTGCTCGTGGAAGAGGTTTAGTCAACGGATCTGCGACATTCATATCCATATGTACTTTACAAATATCTATATCTTCATCCTGAATGTAACCATGAATGGAGTTGAAGTGGCGCTTGATGTGATTGGTCTTCTTGTGAAACCTGGGCTCCTTGGCAATGGCAATAGCTCCAGTGTTGTCACATAAGAGAGTCATTGGGCCCGATGCATTGGGAATCACTCCTGGGTCGGTGATGAACTCCTTCATCCAGACTCCTTCCTACGCTGCTTCTGAAGCAGCTATGTACTCCGCTTCACATGTAGATGCCGCCACGATGCTTTGCTTGCAATTGCACCAGCTGACTGCCCCACCATTCAAAATATACATGTATCCGTTTCGTGACTTGGAGTCATCCGGATCTGTGTGAAGCTAGCATCGACGTAACCCTTTACGACGAGCTCTTCGACACCTCCATAAACGAGAAACATATCTTTAGTCCTTTTCAGGTACTTAAGGATATTCTTGACCGTTGTCCAGTGTTCCATTCCGGGATCACTTTGGTACCTCCCTACCAAACTTATGGCAAGGTTCACATCAGGTCTAGTACACAACATCGCATACATAATAGAGCCTATGGCTGAAGCATAGGGGACGACACTCATCTTTTCTCTATCTTCTGTTGTGGTCGAGCATTGAGCTATGCTCAATCTCACACCTTGCAATATAGGCAAGAACCCCTTCTTGGAATTATCGATATTGAACTTCTTCAATACCTTGTCAAGGTATGTGCTTTGTGAAAGACCAATGAGGCGTCTCGATCTATCTCTATAGATCTTGATGCCTAATATGTAAGCAGCTTCTCCAAGGCCCTTCATTAAAAATACTTATTCAAGTAGGCCTTTATGCTTTCCAAAAGTTCTATATCATTTCCCATCAACAATGTGTCATCCACATATAAAATGAGAAATGCTACAGAGATCACACTCACTTTCTTGTAAATACAGGCTTCTCCATAAGTCTGTACAAACCCAAATGCTTTGATCACCTCATCAAAGCGAATGTTCCAACTCCGAGATGCTTGCACCAACCCATAGATGGAGCGTTGGAGCTTGCATACCTTGTTAGCATTCTTAGGATCGACAAAACCTTCTGGCTGCATCATATACAATTCTTCCTTAAGAAAACAATTAAGGAATGCCATTTTGACGTCTATTTGCCAGATCTCATAATCATAAAATGCGGCAACTGCTGACATGATTCAGACGGACTTCAGCATCACTACGGATGAGAAAGTCTCATCGTAGTCAACTCCTTGAACTTGTCGATAACCCTTAGCGACAAGTCGAGCCTTATAGACGGTCACATTACCATCCGCGTCAGTCTTCTTCTTAAAGATCCATTTATTTTCTATGGCTTGTCGATCATTGTCCACCAAAGTCCATACTTTGTTCTCATACATGGATCGTATCTCGGATTTCATGGCTTCAAGCCATTTGTTGGAATCCGATCCCGTCATGGCTTCTTCATAGTTCGAAGGTTCACATTGTCGAACAACATGATTTCCAGGACAGGGTTGCCATACCACTCTAGTGCGGAACATGTCCTCGTGGACCTATGAAGTTCAGTAGTAACTTGATCCGAAGTTTCTTGATCATCATCATTAACTTCCTCTCTAGCCAGTGCAGGCACCACAAAACATTTTCCTGCTTGCGCTACTCTCCGGTTCGAGAGGGGGTACAGTTACCTCATCAAGTTCTACTTTCCTCCCACTTACTTCTTTCGAGAGAAACTCTTTCTCTAGAAAGGATCCATTCTTGGCAACAAAGATCTTGTCTTCGGATCTAAGATAGAAGGTATACCCAATAGTTTCCTCAGGGTATCCTATGAAGACACACTTTTCCGATTTGGGTTCGAGCTTTTGAGGTTGAAGTTTCTTGACATAAGCATCGCATACCCAAACTTTTAGAAACGACAGCTTAGGTTTCTTCCTAAACCATAATTCTTACGGTGTCGTCTCAACGGATTTAGACGGTGCCCTATTTTAAAGTGAATGCGGCACTATCCAATGCATATCCTCAGAATGATAGGAGTAAATCAGTAAGAGACATCATAGATAGCACCATATCCAGTAGAGTGCGATTACGACGTTCAGACACACCATTACGATGAGGTGTGCCAGGCGTCATGAGTTGTGAAACAATTCCACATTTCCTTATGTGTGTGCCAAGTTATGACTCAAATATTCTCCTCCACGATAAGATCATAAGAACTTTATTTTCTTGTCACGTTGATTCTCTACCTCACTGTGAAATTCCTTGAACTTTTCAAAGGTCTCAGACTTGTGTTTCATTAAGTAGATATACCCATATCTGCTTAAGTCATCAGTGAGGGTGAGAACATAATGATAGCCGCCGCGAGCCTCAACGCTCATTGGACCGCATACATTGGTATGTATATTTCTATCAAGTTGGTTGCTCGCTCCACTGTTCTGGAGAACGGAGTCTTAGTCATCTTGCCCATGAGGCATGGTTCGCACGTGTCAAATGATTCATAATCAAGAGACTCCAAAAGTCCATCTGCATGGAGTTTCTTCATGCGTTTGACACCGATATGACCAAGGCAGCAGTGCCACAAGTATGTGGCACTATCGTTATCAACCTTACATTTTTTGGTACTCACACTATGAATATGTGTAACATCACGTTCGAGATTTAATAAAAATAAACCATTGACCAGCGGGGCATGACCATAGAACATATCTCTCATATAAATAGAACAACCATTATTCTCGGATTTAAATGAGTAGCCATCTCGCATCAAACGAGATCCAGATACAATGTTCATGCTCAAAGCTCGCACAAAATAACAATTATTGAGATTTAAAACTAACCCCGAAGGTAGATGTAGAGGTAGCATGCTGACGGTGATCACATCGACCTTGGAACCATTCCCGACACGCATCGTCACCTCGTCCTTCGCCAGTCTCCGCTTATTCCACAGCTCCTTTTTGAGTTACAAATGTGAGCAACCGCACCGGGATCAAATACCCAGGAGCTACTACGAGCGCTGGTAAGGCACACATCAATAACACGTATATCATATATGTTGGCAATATGCCCTAGAGGCAATAATAAATTAGTTATTATTATATTTCTTTGTTCATGATAATCGTTTATTATCCATGCTATAATTGTATTGATTGGAAACACAATACTTGTGTGGATACATAGATAAAACACTGTCCCTAGTAAGCCTCTAGTTGACTAGATCGTTGATCAAAGATGGTCAAGGTTTCCTGACCATAGGCAAGTGTTGTTACTTGATAACGAGATCACATCATTAGGAGAATCATGTGATGGACTAGACCCAAACTAATGAACGTAGCATGTTGATCGTGTCATTTTATTGCTACTGCTTTCTGCGTGTCAAGTATTTATTCCTATGACCATGAGATCATATAACTCAATGGCACCGGAGGAATGCCTTGTGTGTATCAAACGTCACAACGTAACTGGGTGACTATAAAGATGCTCTACAGGTATCTTCGAAGGTGTCCGTTGAGTTAGTATGGATCAAGGCTGGGATTTGTTACTCCATGTGACGAAGAGGTATCTCGGGGCCCACTCGGTAATACAACATCACACAGAAGCCTTGCAAGCAATGTGACTTAGTGTAAGTCACGGGATCTTGTATTACGGAACGAGTAAAGAGACTTGCCGGTAAACAAGATTTAAATAGGTATGCGGATACTGACGATCGAATCTCGGGCAAGTAACATACCGAAGGACAAAGGGAATGACATACGGGATAATATGAATCCTTGGCACTGAGGTTCAATCGATAAGATCTTCATAGAATATGTAGGATCCAATATGGGCATCCAGGTCCCACTATTGGATATTGACCGAGGAGTCCCTCGGGTCATGTCTACATAGTTCTCGAACCCACAGGGTCTGCACACTTAAGGTTCAACGATGTTTTATGCGTATTTGAGTTATATGGTTGGTTACCGAAGGTTGTTCGGAGTCCCGGATGAGCTCACGGACGTCACGAGGGTTTCTGGAATGGTCCGGAAATGAAGATTGATATATAGGATGACCTCATTTGATTACCGGAAAGTTTTCGGACATTATCGGGAATGTACCGGGAATGACGAATGGGTTCCGGATGTTCACCGTGGGGGGCCAGCCCACCCGGGGGAAGCCCATAGGACTTAGGTGTGCCGCATCAGCCCTTAGTGGGCTGGTGGGACAGCCCAAGAGGCCCTATGCGCAGGAATCAAAGGAAAAAGAAAAAAAGGGGGAAGTGGGAAGGTGGAGAAGGACTCCACCTTCCAATCCTAGTTGGACTAGGATTGGAAGAGGAGGACTCCTCCCCTTGCTTCGGCCGACCCCTTGGGGCTCTCTTGAGCCTCAAGGCAAGGCCCTCTCCCTCCCTCCTATATATACTGAGGTATTAGGGCTGATTTGAGACAACTTTGCAATGGCAGCCCGACCACATATCTCCACGGTTTTTCCTGTAGATCGTATTTCTGTGGAGCTCGGGCGGAGCCTTGCTGGAATAGATCATCACCAACCTTTGGAGCGCCGTCATGCTGCCGGAGAACTCATCTACCTCTCCGTCTCTCTTGCTGGATCAAGAAGGCCGAGATCACCATCGCGTTGTACGTGTGCTGAACGCGGAGGTGTCGTTCGTTCGGCACTAGATCAGGAAGGATCATGATGAGATCGCGGGACGGATCGTGATGAAGTCCGCGGGACGGATCGTGATGAGATCATGGGATGGAGTGTACGACTACGGTGATTTGAATCACGCAAGCTGTTCCACTACATCATTCGCGTTTCTTAACGCTTACTGCTGTGCGATCTACAAGGGTACGTAGATCGGAAATCTCCTCTCGTAGATGAACATCACCATGATAGGTATTGCGTGTGCGTAGGAACTTTTGTGTTTCCCATGCGACGTTGCCCAACAGTGGCATCATGAGCTAGGTTCATGCGTAGATGTTATCTCGAGTAGAACACAAAAGTTTTTGTGGGCGGTGATGTGCGATTTGCTGCCCTCCTTAGTCTTTTCTTGATTCTGCGGTATTGTTGGATCGAAGCGGCTCGGACCAACATTACTCGTACGCTTACGAGAGACTGGTTTCATCGCTACGAGCAACCCCGTTTCTCAAATATGACTGGCGAGTGTCGGTTTCTCCAACTTTAGTTGAATCGGATTTGACTGAGGAGGTCCTTGGAGAGAGGTTAAATAGCAATTCATACATCTCCGTTGTGGTGTTTGCGTAAGTAAGATACGATCCTACTAGATACCCATGGCAACCATGTAAAACATGCAACAACAATTAGAGGACGTCTAACTTGTTTTTGCAGGGTATGCTTGTGATGTGATATGGCCAACGACGTGATGTGATATATTGGATGTATGATATGATCATGTTGTAATAGTTAATATCGACTTGCATGTCGATGCTACGGCAACCGGCAGGAGACATAGGGTTGTCTTTAAACTAACGTTTGTGTTTGTAGATGCGTTTACTATATTGCTAGGACGTAGCTTTAGTAGTAATAGCATAGCATACACGACAACCTCGATGGCGGCACGATGATGGAGATCATGATGATGGGGATCATGGTGTGGCGCCGGTGACAAGAAAATCATACCGGTGCTTTGGTGATGGAGATCAAGGAGCACTTGATGATGGCCATATCATGTCACTTATGAATTGCATGTGATGTTAATCCTTTATGCACCTTATCTTGCTTATAATGACGGTAGCATTATGAGGTGATATCTCACTAAAATTTCAAGCTCGAATTGTGTTCTCCCCGACTGTGCACCGTTGCGACAGTTCGTCGTTTCCAGACACCACGTGATGATAGGGTGTGATAGACTCAACGTTCACATACAACGGGTGCAAAACAGTTGCACGCACGGAACACTCGGGTTAAACTTGACGAGCCTAGCATGTACAGACATGGCCTCGGAACACATGAGACCGAAAGGTTGAACATGAATCATATAGTTGATATGATTAGCATAGAGATGCTTACCACTGAAGCTACTCTCAACTCACGTGATGATCGGACTTGAGATAGTGGATTTGGATCATGTACCACTCAAATGACTAGAGAGATGTACTTTTTGAGTGGGAGTTTAAAATTAATTTGATTAGTTAAACTCTAATTATCTTGAACATAGTCAAAAGGTCTTTACGAATTATGATGTGGCTTGCGCTATAGCTCTACAGTTTTTATATGTTCTTAGAGAAAATTTAGTTGAAAGTTGATAGTAGCAACTTTGCGGACTGAGTCTGTAAATCCGAGGATTGTCCTCGTTGCTGTGTAGAAGCTTATGTCCTTAATGCACCACTCGGTGTGCTGCACCTCGAGCGTCGTCTGTGGATGTTGTGAACATCCGACATACACGTTTCTGATGACTACGCGATAGTTCAGTGCAAAATACTTAATGGCTTAGAAGCAAGGCGCCGAACATGTTTTGAAACGTCACGGAACATAAGAGATGTTCTAAAGAGATGAAATTGTGATTTCATGCTCGTGCCCTTGTTAAGAGGTATGAGACCTCCGACAAGATTCTTTGTCCACAAAGTAAAGGAGAAAAGCTCAATCGTTGAGTGTGTGCTCAGATTGTCTGAGTACGACAATTGCTTGAATCAAGTGGGAGTTAATCTTTCAAATGAGATAGTGATGGTTCTCCTGCCACCAAGCTGTGAGGGCTTCGTGATGAACTATAACATATCAAGGATAAATACAAATGATCCTTGAGCGATTCGCGATGTTTGACACTGCGAAAGTAGAAATCAACAAGGAGCATCAATAGTTGATGGTTAGTAAAACCACTAAGTTTCAAGAAAGGCAAGGGCTAAAAGGGATACTTCATGAAACGACAAACCAGTTGCTGCTCTAATGAAACCCAAGATTGAACCCACCCGAGACTAAGTGCTTCTGTTATGAGGGGAACGGTCACTGAGGCGGAGCTACCCTAGATGCTTGGTAGATAAGAACGCTGGCTAAGTCGACATAAGTATATTTGATATAGATGATATTGATGTGTACTTTACTAGTACTCCTAGTAGCACGAGGGTATTGGATACCAGTTCGGTTGCTAAGTGATTAGTAACTCGAAATGAAAGCTACGGAATAAACGGAGACTAGCTAAAGGCGAGGTGACGATACATGTTGGAAGTGTTTCCAAGGTTGATATGATCAAATGTCGCACGCTCCCTCTACCATCGGGATTGGTGTTAAACCTAAATAATTGTTATTTGGTGCTTGCGTTAAGCATGAACATGATTGGATCGTGTTTATTGCAATACGATTATTCATTTAAAGAGAATAATGGTTACTCTATTTGCTTGAATAATCACCTTCAATGGTTTATTGAATCTCGATCATAGTGTTACACATGTTCATGATATTGGTGCCAAAAGATACAAGGTAATGATGATAGTACCACTTACTTGTGGCACTGCCGCTTGAGTCATGTTGGTATAAATTGCATGAAGAGGCTCCATGTTGATGGATCTTTATACTCACTTGATTTTGAATCACTTGTGACATGCAAATCATACCACATGAGCAAGGCCTTGTTTTTCATTGAGATGAAACAAGATAGTAACTTGTTGGAAGTAATACATTTTGATGTATGCAGTCCAATGGGTGCTGAGGCACACAGTTGATATCATTATGTTCTTACTTCAATGACGATTTGAGTAGATACAGGAGTATTTACTTAATGAATCACAAGTCTAAAATATTGAAAAAGTTCAATTCTGTTTCAGAGTGAAGTTCGTCGTAACAAAAGGATAAAATGTCTACGATATGATCATAGAGATGAATATCTGAGTTGCGAGTTTTGGTACACAGTTAAGACAATGTGGAAGTTGTTTCGCAATTCATGCCACCAAGAACACCATGGTGTGATGGTGTCATAGCCGCGACCTATTTGATATGGTGCATACTATGATGTCTCTTATCGAATTACCACTATCATTTATGGGTTATGCATCAGAGACAACCGCATTCACTTTAAATAGGGCACCGCGTAATTCCGTTGAGATGACACAGTATAGACCGAGGTTTAGAGAAATCTAAGCTGTCGTTTCTTAAAAGTTTAGGGTTGCGACGCTTATATGAAAAAGTTTCAGTCTGATAAGCTCGAACCCAAAGCGGAGGAATGCATCTTCATAGGATATCCAAAATAGTTGGGAGCATCTCCAATCTCAGATCCGGAAGCAAAGTGTTTGTTTCTAGTAAACGGGTCCTTTCTCGAGGAAAGGTTTCTCTCAAAAGAATTGAGTGGGAGGGTGGTAGAACTTGATGAGGTTATTGAACCATCACTTCAACCAGTGTGTAGCAGGGCGCAGGAAGTTGTTCCTGTGGCGCCTACACCAGTTGAAGTGGAAGCTCATGATGGTGATCATTAAGCATTGGTTCAAGTTACTGCAAACCTCGTAGGTCGACAAGGTCGCATACTACTATAGAGTGGTAGGGTAACCCTGTCTTGGAGGTCATGTTGTTGAACAACAATGAACCTACGAGTTATGGAGAAGCAATGGTGGGCCCGGATTCCGACAAATGGCACGAGGCCAGAAAATCCGAGAGAGAATCCATGTGTGAGAACGAAGTGTAGACTTTGGAAGAACTACTTGATGGTTGTAGGACTGTTAAGTAAAGATGGATCTTTATAAGGAAGACAAACGATGATGGTGAAACGTCACCATTAAGAAAAGCTCGACTTGTCGCAAGGATGTTTTCCGACAAGTTCAAAGAGTTGAGTATGATGAGACTTTCTCACTCATAGCGATGCTAAAGGTCTGTTGGAATTATGTTAGGACTTGCTGCATTATTTATGAAATATTGCACATAGGATGTCAAAACATTGTTTTCCTCGACGGAAAGGTTGTATGTGATACAACCGGAAAGTTTTGTCGATCCTAAGGATGCTAACAAGTATGCAAGCTCCAGTGATCCTTCTATGGACTGGTGCAAGCATCTCGGTGTTGGAATATATGCTTTGATGAGCTGATCGAAGCTTTTGGGTTTATACAGGGTTTGTGAGAAACTTGTATTTCCAAAGAAGTGAGTGGGAGCACTGTAGAATTTCTGATAAGTTATGTGGTTGACATATTGTGGATCAGAAGTAATGTAGAATTTCTGTAAAGCATAAAAGGTTGTTTGAAAGGAGTTTTTCAAAGGAATACCTTGATTACGCTACTTGAACGTTGAGCATCAAGATCCATGGAGATATATCGAACCGCTTAATAGAAGTTTCAACAAAATGCATGCCTTGACAAGTTTTTGTAGGAGTTCAAAATAGATCAGCAAAGAAGGAGTTCTTGGTTGTGTTGTAAGGTGTGAATTTCAGTAAGACTCAAAACCCGACCCCGGCAGAATAAGAGAATAGGTGAAGGTCGTCTTCTATACCTTAGCCGTAGACTCTAAAGTATGCCATGCTGAGTATCGCACCTCTGCCTTGCTACAAGTCTGTTAAGAGGTACACAGAGTGATCCAGGATTGAATCACTGATCAGCGGTCAAAGTTATCCTTAGTAACTAATGTACTAAGGAATTTTTTCTCGATTATGGAGGTGGTTAAAGTGTTCGTCGTAAAGGGTTACGTCGATGCAAGCTTTGACAACTAATCCGAATAACTATGAGTAGTGAAACGGATTCCTATGGTAGAGTAGATATTTGGAATATTTCCGAATAGCACATAGTAGCAGCATCTATAAGATGACATAAAGATTTGTAAAGCTCACTCGGATCTGAAAGGGTTCAGAACCGTCGACTAAAACCTCTCTCACAAGCAAGACGTGATCAAACCCCAGAACTGTAAGGGTGTTAGATTCGTTAGAATCACATAGTGATGTGGACTAGATTATTGACTCTAGTGCAAGTGGGAGACTGTTGGAAGTATGCCCTAGAGGCAATAATAAATTAGTTATTATTATATTTCTTTGTTCATGATAATCGTTTATTATCCATGCTATAATTGTATTGATTGGAAACACAATACTTGTGTGGATACATAGACAAAACACTGTCCCTAGTAAGCCTCTAGTTGACTAGCTCGTTGATCAAAGATGGTTGATGTCAGCTATGCTAATGCACACAAGTCCTTCCAATGGCGGCAGAAACAGGCGTGTCGACGGCACCAGGAATCCTTCAGCTGCGGCTACGCCTCAAGGGACTTTCCTAGGCAAGTATGCAAAGGATTTCCCCCGTGGACTTGGAGCCTTGCGTTGGTGTTCCCTTGAAGCGGAAAGGGTGATGTAGCATAGCGACGGTAAGTATTTCCCTCAGTTTGAGAACCAAGGTATCAATCCGGTGGAGGAGTATCACAAGATCCTGCACAAACACAAAAGCTTGCTCCCAACGCTATGAAGGGGTTGTCAATCCCTTATAGATTGTTTGCCAAGTGAGAACTGAAAGCAACAAAGTAACAAAGCAAAGTAAAAGCGGAGGTGTAAACGATGGATGTGAATAGACCCGGGGGCCGTAGTGTTTACTAGTGGCTTCTCTCATGAAAGCAAGTAGACGGTGGGTGAACAAATTACTGTCGAGCAATTGATAGAACCGTGCAAAGTCGTGATGATATCTATGCAATGATTATATCTATAGGCATCACGTCCAAAAAAAGTAGACCGATACTTTCTGCATCTACTACCATTACTCCACACGTCGACCGCTATCCAGCATGCATCTAGTGTATTAAGTCCATAAGAACAGAGTAACGCCTTAAGCAAGATGACATGATGTAGAGGGATAATCTCAAACCAATGATAAAAAAACCCATCTTTTTTACCCTTGATGGCAACTACTTGATGTGTGCCTTGCTGCCCCTACTGTCACTGGGAAAGGTCACCACATGGTAGAACCCAAAACCAAGTACTTCTCCCATTGCAAGAATAATAGATCTAGTTGGCCAAACAAAACCCAAGACTCGGAGAGACTTACAAGGATATCAAATCATGCATATAAGAAATCAGCAAAGACTCAAATATATATCATAGATAATCTGATCACAAATCCACAATTCATCGGATCTCGACAAATACACCGCCAAAGAAGATTACATCGGATAGATCTCCATGAAGATCTTGGAGAACTTTGTATTGAAGATCCAAGAGAGAGAAGAAGCCATCTAGTTACTAACTACGGACCCGTAGGTCTGAAGTGAACTACTCACGAGTCATTGGAGGGGTGATGATGATGATGAAGAAGCCCTCCAACTCCAAAGTCCCCTCCGGCAGGGCGCCGGGAAGGGCCTCCAGATGAGATCTCGCGGAAACGGAAGCTTGCGGCGGCGGAAAAGTATTTTCGAGGCTCCCCTAACTTTTTGCGGAATATTTGGGAATATATAGGCCAAGGATCTAGGTCAGGAGGCGGCCAAGTAGGCCACAAGCCCTGACACCGCCGCCTCCCCCCTAGTGGCATGGTGGGAGCTTGTGGGCTCCATGGAGCCCACCTGGCTTGGCCTAGAGGCCCCCTGATCTTCTTCCGTTCGGGAAAAAATCATTTCGGGGTTTTTATTCCGTTTGGACTCCGTTCCAAAATCAGATCTAAAAAGAGTCAAAAACACAGAAAAAACAGGAACTGACACTTGGCACTGAATTAGTAAGTTAGTCCCAAAAAAGATATAAAAGGTACGAAAAACATCTAAAGGTGACAAGATAACAGCGTGAAACCATCAAAAATTATAGATATGTTTGAGACGTATCAAGCATCCCCAAGCTTAACTTCTGCTCGTCCTCGAGTAGGGAAGTGATAAAGAATGAATTTTTGATGCTTTCATGCTACCTAGCATAGGTGTCCTTTGTAATTCCTCTTATGTGACGTGAATGTTCAGATCCATTAGATTCAAAACAATAGTTTGCTATTGACGTGGAAACAATAATAATTCAAGCAAACTAGCAAGGTAATCATGAACTTTCAAAATAACAAGGCCAAAAGAAAGTTATCCCTACAAAAGCATATAGTCTGGCTATGCTCTATCATCATTGCACAACGAATTTAAATCACGCACAACCCCGGTATTGGCCAAGTATTGTTTCACACCTTTACTTTCTCAAACCTTTTCAACTCTCACGCAATACATGAGCGTGAGCCATGGTTATAACACTATAGATGGTATGGAATGTGGTGGAGGTTGCAAGACAAAAAAGGAGAAGATAGTCACATTAACTAGGCATATCAATGAGCTGTGGAGATGCTCATCAATATATATCAATGTGAATGAGTAGGGATTGCCATGCAAATGATGCACTAGAGCTACGAGCATGTGAAAGCTCTTAAAGAAAACTAGTGGGTGTGCATCCAACTTGCTTGCTCACGAAGACCTAAGGCAATTGAGGAAGCCTATCATTGGAATATACAAGCCAAGTTATATAATGAAAATTTCCCACTACCTATATGGTGGTGACAAAACGAGAGATTCTCAATCATGAAGATCATGGTGCTTAATATGCACAAGTGTGGAAAAAGTGGTAGCATTGTCCCTTCTCTCTTTTTCTCTCATTTTTTTTTAATTTTTTGGTGGGCTCTTTGGCCTTTTTTTAATTTTGGTGGGCTTCTTTGGCCTATTTTATTTCCTCACATGGGACAATGCTCCATTAGTGATGATCATCACACTTTCAACTCAAAACTTAGAGCAACTATGACTCTATATGGAATGAGTTTGGTAGTGTACCGTGGCAACGATCTAGCATGGCATAGACATCAATGGAAACATCATGCTAGCTATCTTACGATCATGCAATGGCAATGTAGACGTGGTGGCACATATCATGGTGGTAGTTGCATGGCAATATATCTCGGAATGACTTTGAAAAAGCCATAGTAGGTAGGTATGGTGGCTGTTTTGAGGGAGGCTAATGGTGGGTTTTGTGCACCGGCGAAAGTTGCGCGGCACTAAGAAGATAGTGATGGTGGAAGGTGAAAGTGCATCTAAACCATGGACTCAACATTAGTCATGAAGAACTCATATACTTGTTGCAAAAGTTTTATTAGTAATCGAAACAAAGCATTCAATGCATACTCCTAGGGGAAGGATTGGTAGGTATAAACCATCGTGCGATCCGGACCGCCACGCAAAGGATGACAATCAATATACTAATCATGCTCAGATTTCATCACATAGCGGTTCACCACACGTGCATGCTACGGGAATCACTAACTTCAACACAAGTATTTCTAGATCCACAACACCTTACTACCATGACTTCAATATTACCATAACCACAACTCAAAACTAATTGAGATGAATCAAACTTCTCTAACTATTCAATGCACATGAAGGTGGAAGTTTTCGTATCCCTTTGGATAACTACCCCTTTTGAGACTACTTTCAAAGCATAGATCAACTACCAAGCCACACACTGCTGTGCTCTAAAAGATATAAGTGAAGTACATAGAGCAAAAGTATATAGCTCAAAAGATATAAGTGAAGCACATGTGAGCTGAATTGTCTACCAAAAGATATAAGTGAAGCTCGACAAAATCACGGTGAGTGCTTGTCTCTCTCTCTAGGTGTGAAGCAAGGATGATTGTGACACAACAAAAAAAATAAAAGACTCCTATGATACAAGACGCTCCAAGCAAAAACACATAACATGTGGTGAATAAAAATATAGCCCCAAGTAACGTTACCCATGGATTGAAGACGAGAGAGGGGATGCCTTCCCGGGGCATCCCCAAGATTAGGCTTTTATGGCATCCTTGAATCTCTTGGGTGGCCTTGGGCATCCCCAAGCTTGAGCTCTTGCCACTCTTTATCTCTTTGTCCATAAGAACTTCACCCAAAACTTGAAAACTTCACAACACAAAACTTAAACAGAAACTCGTGATAACATTAGTACAAGAAAGCAAACCACCACTTCCTTAGGTACTGTAGCAACTTAAGTTCTACTTGTGCTAATGTTGGGTTACTGTACTTTCAATCTTCCATGGCTAATACCCCCCGATACTATCCATAGTTTCATCAAAATAAGCACCCAACACAACAAAACAGAATCTGTTAACAGCAGACGAGTCTATAGAAATCTGTATGTTTCGTATACCTCTGGTACTTCAAAAATTCTGAAAAATTATGACAGTCTGAAGAATTTGCGTAGCAATCAGCAGAAAAATATTCAACTCAAAAGCTCTTACAGAAAAAATGAAAATTCTTTTCGTGAGCAGAAAGTTTATGTCTTTCCCAGCATGACCAAACGATCATCCTCAAGACTAATCATAATGGTTTTGCTTGGCACAAACGCAAAAAGAAACACAAAAAACACAATCATAACAGAATTGTGAAAGTGTGGAAAACACAAAACAGAAAGAAAAAGGATAGATTCATTGGGTTGCCTCCCAACAAGCACTTTTGTTTAACGCCCTTAGCTAGGCATTCAATGATGCTCTCAGAAAAAACAAGAATTGAAGCACAACGAGAGCATCCTAAAGCATGTGAAAATCACATCTAAGTCTAACATACTTCCTATGCATAGGCATTTAATAGGAAAACAGATTGTCAAGACAACCAATCGATGCCATGTGCAAGGAAGAAGAAAGAGACAAGAGCAATCTCAACATCACGAGAGGTGATTTGGTAACATGAAAGTTTCTACCAAAATATTTTCCTCTCTCATAGCAATTACACGTGGGATCATATTCAAATTCAACAATATAGCTATCCCATCGGATATTCTTTTCATGATCCACATGCATGCAAAGTTGACGCTCTTCAAAAATAGTGGGATTATCATCAAATAAAGTCATGACTTCTCCAATCCCACTTTCAATATTGTCGCAAATATCATATTCATCATGAGGTTTGAACAAATTTTCAAGATCATAAGAAAGATCATCACCCCAATCATGATTATTGCAACAAGTAGTGGACATAGCAAAACTAGCATCCCCAAGCTTAGGGTTTTGCATAATTTCAGCATGATTATCACTAATAGGATTTATAGTGAAACCATTGCAATCATGCTTTTCATCCAAGGAGCTCTCGTGAATCACTTCATGAATTTCTTCCTCACAATTTTCAGATTCACGCATCTTACGCAAAACTCCAAAGAAATAGTCAATTGCCCTCAACTCACTAGCAATTTGTTCCACACGAGTGGGTCTCTTAAAGAGACTAGCAAGCGGCTGAGGATCCATATCAATAGATTTTCAGCAAGCGAAGATGCAAGCATATTGAAGGCACATGGCACACAAGCGAACAGAAAGCAAGCGAGAGAAAAGGGCGAACGAAAAGGAAAAAGAAAAGGCAAAGGAGAAAGGCAAATGAAAACGGCAAATGTGAAGTGGGGGAGAGGAAAACGAGAGGCAACTGGCAACAAAAGTAAATGGAAGAGAAGAGTTTGTGAGACCTACTTGGATAGATATTGATTTCTCCTCCTTGGCAACGGCACCAGAAATACTTCTGATGGCTGCTGTGTATCCCCGGCAACGGCGCCAGAAATACTTCTGATGGTTGCTGTGTATCCCTTGCAACGGCGCCAGAAATAGTTGTGTCGACGGCACCAGGAATCCTTCAGTTGCGGCTACGCCTTCAGGGACTTCCTAGGAAAGTATGCAAAGGATTTCCCCTGTGGCCCTGGAGCCTTGCGTTGGTGTTCCCTCAAAGCAGAAAGGGTGATGTAGCACAAGGACGGTAAGTATTTCCCTCAGTTTGAGAACCAAGGTATCAATCCGGTGGAAGAGTATCTCAAGATACTGCACAAACACAAAAGCTTGCACCCAACGCTATGAAGGGGTTGTCAATACCTTATAGATTGTTTGCCAAGTGAGAACTGAAAGCAACAAAGTAACAAAGCAAAGTAAAAGCGGAGGTGTAAACAATGGATGTGAATAGACCCGGGGGTCGTAGTGTTTACTAGTGGCTTCTCTCATGAAAGCAAGTAGACGGTGGGTGAACAAATTACTGTCGAGCAATTGATAGAACCGCGCAAAGTCGTGACAATATCTATGCAATGATTATATCTATAGGCATCACGTCCAAAACAAGTAGACCGATACTTTCTACATCTACTACTATTACTCCACACGTCGACCGCTATCCAGCATGCATCTAGTGTATTAAGTCCATAAGAACAGAGTAACGCCTTAAGCAAGATGACATGATGTAGAGGGATAATCTCAAACCAATGACAAAAACCCCATCTTTTTACCCTTGATGGCAACTACTTGATGTGTGCCTTGCTGCCCCTACTGTCACTTGGAAAGGTCACCACATGGCAGAACCCAAAACCAAGCACTTCTCCCATTGCAAGAATCATAGATCTAGTTGGCCAAACAAAACCCAAGACTCGGAGAGAATTACAAGGATATCAAATCATGCATATAAGAAATCAGCAAAGACTGAAATATAAATCATAGATAATCTGATCACAAGTCCACAATTCATCGGATCTCAACAAACACACCGCCAAACAAGATTACATCGGATAGATCTCCATGAAGATCATGGAGAACGTTGTATTGAAGATCCAAGAGAGAGAAGAAGCCATCTAGCTACTAACTACGGACCCGTAGGTCTGAAGTGAACTACTCACGAGTCATTGGAGGGGCGATGATGATGATGAAGAAGCCCTCTAGCTCCAAAGTCCCCTCCGGCACGGCGCCGGGAAGGGCCTCTAGATGAGATCTCACGGAAACGGAAGCTTGCGGCGGCGGAAAAGTATTTTCGAGGCTCCCCTGATTTTTTGCGGAATATTTGGGAATATATAGGCCAAGGATCTAGGTCAGGGGGAGGCCAGGGAGGCCACAAGCCCTGACACCGCCGCCTCCCCCGTGGAGGCGGAGTGGGGGCTTGTGGGCTCCGTGGAGCCCACCTGGCTTGGCCCAAAAGCCCCCTGGACTTCTTCCGTTCGGCAAAAAATCATTTCGGGGTTTTTCTTCCATTTGGAGTCCGTTCCAAAATAAGATCTGAAAAGAGTCAAAAACACGGAAAAAACAGGAACTGGCACTTGGCACTGAATTAATAAGTCAGTCCCAAAAAAGATATAAAAGGTACATAAAACATCCAAAGATGACAAGATAAGAGCGTGAAACCATAAAAAATTATAGATACGTTTGAGACGTATCAATGGTCAAGGTTTCCTGACCATAGGCAAGTGTTGTTACTTGATAATGGGATCACATCATTAGGAGATTCATGTGATGGACTAGACCCAAACTAATGAACGTAGCATGTTGATCGTGTCATTTTATTGCTACTCTTTTCTGCGTGTCAAGTACTTATTCCTATGACCATGAGATCATATAACTCACTCGCACCGGAGGAATGCCTTGTGTGTATCAAACGTCACAACGTAACTCGTGACTATTAAGATGCTCTACAGGTATCTCCGAAGGTGTCCGTTGAGTTAGTATGGATCAAGACTGGGATTTGTCACTCTGTGTGACGGAGAGGTATCTCGGGGCCCACTCGGTAATACAACATCACACACAAGCCTTGCAAGCAATGTGATTTAGTGTAAGTCACGGGATCTTGTATTACGGAACGAGTAAATAGACTTGCCGGTAAACAAGATTGAAATAGGTATGCAGATACTGACGATCGAACTCGGGCAAGTAACATACCGAAGGACAAAGGGAATGACATCCGAGATTATATGAATCCTTGGCACTGAGGTTCAATCGATAAGTTCTTCATAGAATATGTAGGATCCAATATGGGCATCCAGGTCCCGCTATTGGATATTGACCGAGGAGTCCCTCGGGACATGTCTACATAGTTCTCGAACCCGCAGGGTCTGCACACTTAAGGTTCGGCGATGTTTTATGCGTATTTGAGTTATATGGTTGGTTACCGAATGTTGTTCGGAGTCCCGGATGAGATCACGGACGTCACAAGGGTTTCCGAAATGGTCCAGAAATGAAGATTAATATATAGGATGACCTCATTTGATTACCGGAAAGTTTTCGGACATTATCGGGAATGTACCGGGAGTGACGAATGGGTTCCGGATGTTCACCGGGAGGCAGCCCACCCGGGGGAAGCCCATAGGCCTTAGGGGTGTCGCATCAGCCCTTAGTGGGCTGGTGGGACAGCCCAAGAGGCCCTATGTGCAGGAATCAAAGGAAAAAGAAAAAAAAGGGGAAGTGGGAAGGTGGAGAAGGACTCCACCTTCCAATCCTAGTTGGACTAGGATTGAAGGAGGAGGACTCCTCCCCTTGCTTCGGCCGACCCCTTGGGGCTCTCTTGAGCCTCAAGGCAAGGCCCTCCCCCTCCCTCATATATATACTGAGGTATTAGGGCTGATTTGAGACAACTTTGCCACGGCAGCCCGACCACATATCTCCACGGGTTTTCCTCTAGATCGTATTTCTGCGGAGCTCGGGCGGAGCCCTGCTGGAATAGATCATCACCATCCTCCGGAGCACCGTCATGCTGCCGGAGAACTCATCTACCTCTCCGTCTCTCTTGCTGGATCAAGAAGGCCGAGATCACCGTCGCGCTGTACGTGTGCTGAACGCGGAGGTGCCGTCCGTTCAGCACTAGATCGGGAAGGATCATGATGAGATCGCGGGACGGATCGTGATGAACTTCGCGGGACGGATTGTGATGAGATTGTGGGATAGAGTGTACGACTACGGTGATTTGAATCAAGCAAGTTGTTCCACTACATCGTCCGCGTTTCTTAACGCTTTCCGCTGTGTGATCTACAAGGGTACGTAGATAGAAAATCTCCTCTCGTAGATGAACATCACCATGATAGGTATTGTGTGTGCGTAGGAAATTTTTTGTTTCCCATGTGACGTTCCCCAACAATATATACCTTTGAAGTTACCGGCTGATACGTCCAAAATGCATCAATATTTTGTATCATAATTCGTCTTTATTCATTGATATATTTCACATTATGATGATGTACTTATAGTGTTTTGGCTTATTTTACACAGTTTACAACTTTCTGGTGTCCAAAAAACACACGCGGGATTCAACGGAGAAAATAGCACGAAGAGTTACCATATCAGGACATCTCCAACTTCGTTGAAATTTTGAGGGAAGGAGTTTCCGAACAAATCACGAAGACAGGCCGAAGAAGGGCTGGAGGGGGGCCACAGGTTACCCAGGCGACGTGCTAGCGCGGGCCACCCCTAGGCCGCGCCAGAGGCCGCGTGGGTGGTGGGTCCCGCCTCCGGTGCTCTCCTTTGGCCTATATCATCCTCTTGACCTAAAAGTTACGGGGACAGAAGTTTTTCCGGAGTTCCGCCGCCGCTCCGGGGCGGAAACCTACAGAGAAGAAAAGACCATTCCGACAGACAGATTCCGCCGGGGAGAACACCTCCCGTAGGGGAATATCGTCCTCATCGTAATCACCATCGTCACGGGCATCATCGAGATCATCATCACCATCACCCTCAACAGCAGCACCATCTCCATCTTCATCCCATCTCACCTTACCATTGCAATCGGAGTTGCACCTTGCACTAACCATCCCCTCTACTCTACCGGTGTTGATTACTCTTTTGTGGTGAATGTTATTGAGTTTTGTTGGAGAATTATTGTTATGACCAGATTGTTCATCATATTTTCATCACCTCTGATCATGATCTCTTTAATGTCTAGTGAGTAGTTACTTTAGTTCTTGACGACATGGGAGAAGTCTAGTTGCTAGTAGTCATATGATGTTGAAGTAATATGTGTTGATTGATATTTAAGTAATGGTGTTATTCTTCTAGTGGTGTTATGTGAATGTCGACTACATAAGACTTCGCCTTTTTAAGGACCTAGGGGAATGCATCGTGTATAAAAATGCTTATGGTGGGTTGCCAGAGTGACAGAAACTTGAACCCCAGTTCGCATACTTTTGCACGAGGGAGCATTGGATCCTAAAGCTTATTGCTATGGTTAGGCTTTGCCTTAATTTCTCTCTTGTATTTGCGGACGCTTGCAAGACGGATTAATCATAAGACTGTGCTTGTCTTAGCCTAGACGATGCACTAGTTAAGATCCACCCACATAACGCTTACCAATACAAAACATCGTACTAGACACAATATGGCGAAAGCACTTGACTATCCCTCCCGTGTGTCCTCAGGAACGCCTTTGTCTTTATAAGTTCAGTCCCTCGGCTTATCCTTTGAGTTCAAAAGGATTGGGCCACTTGCTGCACCTCGGCACCATTTACTTTTCCTGCATTTATTTCCTTGTTGCTTATACGAGAAAACCCATAAAAAGTTACCTTTCAGTACTTGCAGTTATTCCTTGCTCAAGGTCGCTTGTTAGTACCTTCTGCTCCTCGTTGGGTTCGACACTCCTACTTATCGAAAAGGCTACGATAGATCCCCTACACTTGTGGGTCATCAAGACCATTTTATGGCGCCGTTGCCGGGGAGCGAAGCGCTATTGGTAAGTGAAATTTGGTAAGGAAACCTTTACATTGTACGTGTTGTTTTTATTTTACTGTTTCCGCTTTTTGTCCCTATGGACAACTCTGCTCTTGGTTTGTTGCTTGTGGGGAACTTCCCCAACGCTATTGTGGTGGAGAAGTCTCCCTCACCTACTGAAACTGTGCCATTTAAAATACCAACTGGTATTATTGATTGTGTCCTGGCTAATTGTTATGCATGAGATAGACATCCAGGTGAGCACTTGCTATATATTTCACAACTATGCTCCTTATTCAAGCTTGTAGGTATAACGATGGATTTTGTTATGAGAAAGCTATTTTCTCTATCATTAAAAGATAAGGCTTTGGATTGGTATAGGCTTCTTGATAACTCTCATTTACTAAATTGGCAAGATCTTATGCCTCTCTTTTCTGCAAAGTCTTATCCTCTTCATGAAATACATCGAGACATGAACTATATTTATAACTTTTGGTCTCGTGACAGAGAAAGCATCGCTCAAGCTTGGGGGAGATTGAAGGCCCTAATGCTCAAATGTCCCAATTATGAGCTCTCCAAGGAAATTATTCTTACAAATTTTTATGCAAGACTTTCTCGTCAAGATAAAGAGATGCTTGATGCCTCCTCTAGTGGGGTATTCTCCAACAAAAGCACTGAAGCTAAGTGGGATCTTATTGAAATAATCCAGAAGAACACTGAAGAATGGGAGATTGATAAAGGTATTGAATCCGTTATAAATTATGAGCATGATTACATTGAGAGCTATGTGGAAACCGATTACTTCAATACCTTTTGTGCTAAGATTGGTCTTGATTCCCAGCTTCTAATTGATTTTTGCAAAGACTTTGCCTCTCATATTGACTCTTCTAAGAAGAGGGAGGATCAACACCATAAACCTTTTAAGGATTTACCTGTTGATATCAATGTTCTTGACCCTATCTTGCGTGCAGTTTTATATGAAAAGCCCCCTTTTCCCACCAGGATGAGGGAGCATTCTTTTGTCACACGCATACTGAATAAAAGTGAAAGAACGACTGATGAGCATGAGGACCTGATTAAGGTCGATCCTCGAGTTGCATTAGTCAAGGATCTTGTTACTAGTAATATTGAGGATTCCAATATAATTTTTTCTGCTGTTTCTACTAACCTTGTTATGGCCAAGAATAAAGGCCCAATTTTAGGTTCTCGAGTTGTATCCGGTCAATGATAGTTTTCCTGATGAACTGTTAGCTGTTTTGAAACTACAATTTAATTCCGATCCATGGTATGCAGATTATGCTAACTTTATTGTTGCAAAGTTTTTGCCTCCAGGTTTAACATTTCAGCAGAGGAAGAAGTTCTTCCACGACTTGAGGCATTACTTCTGGGATGACCCACATCTTTTTAGAGAAGATGCGGATGGGATCTTGAGGAGATGCATATTGGGGCATGAGCAGAAGGATATCTTGAGACAATGCCATAACAGTCCTTATGGAGGACATCATGGCGGTGAGAGGACCGCACACAAGGTTCTCCAGTCAGGTTTTTATTGGCCTACTCTCTTTAAAGACGCTATAAATTATGTTTTATCTTGTGATAAGTGCCAGAGAGTTGGTAATATTAGTAGGAGAAATGATATGCCTATGAATTACTCACTAGTCATTGAGCCTTTCGATTGCTGGGGTTTTGATTTATGGGTCCTTTTCCTCCTTCACACAAATGCACTCACATCTTAGTGGTTGTTGATTATGTGACCAAGTGGGTTGAAGCAATCCCCACTGAAAGTGTTGATCACAAGACATCTTTGAAAATGCTCAAGGATGTAATCTTCCCTAGGTTTGGTGTACCTAGGTACCTCATGACTGACGGAGGATCACATTTTACACATGGTGCTTTTACAAAAGCTCTAGCCAAATATGATGTTAATCATATAATTTCTTCACATTGTCACCCTCAGACAAGTGGGAAAGTTGAGGTCACAAATAGGGGGATCAAGTTGATCTTGCAAAAGACAGTGAACAATTCTAGAAAGGACTGGTCCAATAAGCTAGGAGATGCCTTGTGGGCGTATAGAACTGCTTACAAAAATCCCATGGGGATCTCTCCATATAAGATGGTCTATGGTAATGCGTGCCATCTACCCTTAGAGTTAGAGCACAAAGCTTTTTGGGCTGTTAGAGAGCTTAATGCTGACCCAAAGCTTGCTGGTGAAAAGCGTCTCATGAACTTGATTTCTCTAGATGAGTGGAGAAGTGAAGCTTATGAGAGCGCAAAAATGTTCAAAGAAAAAGTAAAGAAGTGGCATGACAAGAGAATTTTGAAACATGAATTTAATGTGGGTGATAGTCTTGTTGTATAGATCTCATTTCAGGTTTTTCTCCAGGTAAATTATTTCCAAGTGGGAAGGAATGTATCATATCGAACAAGTCTACCACTATGGTGCAATCAAGATTAATAACTTTGAAGGCACAAAACCACATGTTGTGAATGGGCAAAGACTCAAGCATTACATGGCTGGAGACCCCAACAATGTAGAGGTGGATGTGATACACGTAGCCACTCATGAAGAACATATTGCAACACTGTGTCAGACACGGGCAAAAGCAGAATAAGAATAGGTATGAAATACGGTAAGGAAACTTCTCAAACATTAATAAAAGTTCCATATTTTGCGTTTTTGCAAAATTAGGAAAATTCTGAGCCGAAGTGGAGCTGGAAAGGAGCTCCAGGTGCTCCAGGCGACCTGGTGGCGTGGGCTACCCCCTGGCCGCTCCAGGAGGCCACCTGGACCACCCGGAGTCCCTCTCTAACCCCACCTTGGCTTGTTACCTTCCTTTTGATGCAGAAATTTTTGCTATATATTTTCCCGTATCGTCCCGGCTTTGTATCTTGTGATTCCGTGTGTTTTCTCTTTCGATCTTTTCCTGCTAGGCTAAGAGCTATTGTTCTAGATGTCTTCTTGCGACTCAAGCGGGGAAGACTACACGGGTCGTCGTCTCCGTCGTGTCCAGCTAGATATCAACCAAGGGAAGGTCACCAGATGGGCTACCAATGAAGAAATTGCCGCAAGACAAGCGGAGATGGAGCACTTTGTGAGAGAGGAAGTCAAGATGGTCACCACCGAGCAAGAAGGAGATCCTTCATCACGAGGATCCGACTCCAACAACCCCATCCTCGTGGGGTTTATTAACCCTCCACATGATCTCTCTCTAAACCTTTCCGAAATTGTCCCTCCATCGGGAGCTCCACCTGTGCCATCTGCTATATCCGAAGCTTACAGAGTCACTAACCAATTACGTGAAGACTTCCGTGTTCTTAAAGTACATGTGGCCATATTGGAAGCTGAAAACCAAACCCTTCGGCGCATAATAGCGGACTTGAAGAACAACAAGTAGGATGAAGAGTGAGATCTTCATGGGTAATGACATTCCCTTAGCTTGTTCCAAGCTTGGGGGAGTGCCCGGTATCTTTATTTTTATTTTTACCTTTTATCCTTAATGGTCAAGTTTAGTGTCATATCATGTCTAGGGAAGTTACCTTATGAAATAGGTGTTTGCATTGAGTTCTATCACTCCTTTGTGGAGAGTCTTGTATCCGTGAGTGTGTAGTTGTCTATGATGGAATATTAATGAGAAGTCTATTGGTTTCTTTGCTGCACGTGGTATTATCTTCATGCAATCGACCTTATATGCTGATTCTTATGGGAGTATTGATATTATATATTAGGTATGGCTTTGAAAAACTTTATTTAATCTTGGCAAACATAGCATTGGTCATAAGAACAAGCATGAGTTTTTTAGTAGCGACTTAGCAAAAACCTTTATATTCTTATGCTTGAAGTGTTATGCTCACAAGGAAGACAACTTGATGTTTCATGCCAATTCTTTATGTTAAACCTTATATTGTTTTGCATCTAAGTCAACATCATTTGTCTGCTCTCAAAAGTCTTTGCTAGGCAACCCTTGTACTAAGCGGAAATACTGCTTGTGCATCCATACCTTGAAACGTCAACCTTCCCAAGACATACCTTCCTTTCATGTGGTATTTCACCGCCACTCCTAAAGTATATTACTCATGTGCTATCTTTAAACCTTCAAATATTACTCCCTGTTTTGTGCCTCTGCTTTAGCTCATGAGGAAGTATTAGGTAATTAATTATCTTCTCATACTAGACAAGTTTATCCTAGGTTTGCATGTTCAATCTGCAAACCCCTAGTACCAGAAGGGACTTGCATGAGCGCAACCAACTCGCAAAATATAATAACAACAAACAAAACCTCCTTCACGCTTTTTTGATGAGAAATCAGAAAACTTTGGTAGTGATAAACAAAGGAAACTAAGGGGATGTGATCATCCCCACTTTGGGAGCCGTTCCTCAAAAATTTTCCAGCATGAGAAGTATTGTGCTATCTGCTAGCATTCCTTGAAAAATCATGCACCTCTCAAAATCTTGTTTTACAATCTTGTTGATTTCAAAATCTCTAAAAGCTCTAGCACATGAGTTTTCCCTACTTCCCTCTGCGAAGGGCCAATCTTTTATTTTTATGTTGAGTCAGTAAACCTAGTTATTTCTATCCTATAAAAGAGCAGACACTTTATGTTGACAAAGATTCATGCATTTAAATTGTTTCATTGGGAATTGCCATATCACAACTTTGTTGACAACATCATTAAGATGAGTAAGTTGTTTGTTAAGCCTAGCTAAAGCAAACATCTTCCTTTGTGTTAGCATTTTCACTTCTTGACTAATAACATGTTCTTTCGAAAAGCTTCAATTGATCTCATAAAAATATAAGATAAAGAGAAAAAGTTAAAAATCATTAGTTGTTCTTTGACCAAGGACATGTTTGCCATGGTTTGATGAGTTTTTCTAGCCCTACTTTTGATTGTGATTGATATCACTCTTTCATATGAGCCTTATGAGTTGAGATTGTTGTTGAGGATGGTTGAGTTTAGTAGAGAAATTATGATGCTTCTTGTCCGTATTCTTATTTATCGACACTTCACTCTCTAAAACAGGTTTACCGAGCTCAGTATTCGCTTGGGGACAAGCGAGGTCTAAACTTCGGGGAGTTGATACGTCCAAAATGCATCACTATTTTGTATCATAATTTGTCTCTATTCATTGGTATATTTCACATTTTGATGATGTACTTATAGTGTTTTGGCTTATTTTACACAGTTTACAACTTCCTGGTGCCGAAACAGCAGACGCAGGATTCGGCGGAGAAAATAGCACGAAGAGTTACCATATGAGAACATCTCCAACCGCGCTGAATTTTTGAGGGAAGGAGTTTCCGAACAGATCACGAAGACATGCCGAAGAAGGGACGGAGGGGGGGGCACAGGTCACCGAGGCGACCTGCTGGCGCGGGCCACCCCTAAGCCGCGCCCAGAGGCCGCCTAGGTGGTGGGTCCCGCCTCCCGTGCTCTCCTTTGGCCTATATCATCCCCTTGACCAAAAAGTTATGGGGACATAAGTTTTTCTGGAGTTCCGCCGCCGCTCTAGGGCGGAAACCTATAGAGAAGAAAAGACCTTTCCGGCGGGCAGATTTCGCCGGGGAGAAGTCCTCCCGGAAGGGGAGATCGTCCTCATCGTCATCACCATCGTCACGGGCATCATCGAGATAATCATCACCATCACCCTCAACACCAGCACCATCTCCATCTTCATCCCATCTCACCTTACCATTGCAATCGGAGATGTACCTTGCACTAATCATCCCCTCTACTCTACCGATGTTGATTACTCCTTTTTGGTGAATGCTATTGAGTTTTATTGGAGAATTATTGTTATGACCAGATTGTTCATCATATTTTCACCACCTCTAATCATGATCTCTTTTATGTCTCGTGAGTAGTTACTTTAGTTCTTGAGGACATGGGAGAAGTCTAGTTGCTAGTAGTCATATGATGTTGAAGTAATATGTGTTGATTGATATTTAAGTTATGGTGTTATTCTTCTAGTGGTGTTATGTGAACGTCGACTACATAACACTTCGCCTTTTTAAGGACCTGGGGGAATGCATCGTGTATAAAAATGCTTATGGTGGGTTGCCGGAGTGACAGAAACCTGAACCCCAATTCGCATACTTTTGCACGAGGGAGCATTGGATCCTAAAGCTTATTGCTATGGTTAGGCTTTGCCTTATTTTCTCTCTCGTATTTGCGGACGCTTGCAAGAGGGATTAATCATAATAGTGTACTTGTCTTAGCCTAGACGATGCACTAGTTAAGATCCACCCACATAACACTTACCAATAAAAAGATAGTACTAGTTAGAATATGGCAAAAGCACTTGCCTATCTCTCCCGTGTGTCCTCAGGAATGCCTTAGTATTTATAAGTTCAGTCCCGCGGCTTATCCTTTGAGTTCAAAAGGACTAGGCCACTTGCTACACCTCGACACCATTTACTTTTCCTGCATTTATTTCCTTGTTGCTTATACCAAAAAAACCCATAAAAAGTTACCTTTCAGTACTTGCAATTATTCCTTGCTCAAGATCGCTTGTCAGTACTTTCTGCTCCTTGTTGGGTTCGATACTCCTACTTATTGAAAAGGCTACGATAGATCCCCTACACTTGTGGGTCATCACCGACCTTCTTATCCACTAAGTACTTGGGGTAGTTCCGCTTCGAGTGACCGGTTCCCTTGCAATAATAGCACTCAGTCTCAGGCTTGGATCCATTCTTGGGCTTCTTCCCGACAACTGATTTACCGGGCGCGGCAACTGCTTTGCCATCCTTCTTGAAGTTCTTCTTACCCTTGCCTTTCTTGAACCTGGTAGTCTTATTCACCATCAACACTTGATGTTCCTTTTTGATCTCCACCTTCGCTGATTTCAGCATCGAATATAACTCATGAAGGGACTTCTCCATCCCTTGCATATTGTAGTTCATCACAAAGCTCTTGTAGCTAGGTGGAAGTGACTGGAGGATTCTATCAATAACCGAGTCATGGTTGTGCTACCCAGACATTTTGACTATGTGCTCGTTGACAAAATTATTTTCCTCCATCTTACAGCTGAAGAACTTGTCGGAGACTTCATATCTCTCGACACAGGCATGACCTTGGAAAACCAGTCTCAGCTCTTGGAACATCTCATATGCTCTGTGTTGCTCAAAATGCTTTTGGAGCCCCAGTTCCAAGTTGTAAAGCATGCCGCACTAAACCAGGGAGTAATCATCACTATGCGACTGCCAGGCGTTCATAACGTCTTGAGTTGCTCAGAAAACGGGTGCGTCACCTAGCGGTGCATCAAGGACATATGTTTTCTTGGAAGCTATGGGGATGAGCCTCAAGTTATGGACCCAGTCCGTATAGTTGCTTCCATCGTCTTTCAACTTGGTTTTCTCTAGGAGGGCAACATTAGTGTGGGCCATTGGATCTACAATATAGATTTTAAAGACATTTGACTAACTTCATGATAATTAAGTTCATCTAATCAAATTATTTAATGAACTCCCACTCAGATAGACATCCCTCTAGTCATCTAAGTGATACATGATCCACATCGACTAGGCCATGTCCGATCATCACGTGAGACGGACTAGTCATCAATGGTGAACATCTCCATGTTGATCGCATCTACTATGCGACTCATGTTCGAACTTTCGGTCTCTCGTGTTCCGAGGCCATGTTTTTACATGCTAGGCTCATCAAGTCAACCTAAGTGTTTCGCGTGTGTAAATCTGGCTTACACCCATTGTATGCGAACGTTAGAATCTATCATATCCGATCATCACGTGGTGCTTCGAAACAACGATGGCTTGCAACGGTGCACACTTAGGGGGAACACATTTCTTAAAATTTTAGTGAGGGATCATCTCATTTATGCTAATGTCATTCTAAGGAAATAATATGTAAAAACGTGATAAACATCACATGCAAATCATAGAGTGACATGAAATGGCCAATATCATGTTGTGCCTTTGATCTCCATCTTTGGGGCGCGGCATGATCACCATCGTCACCGACACGACACCATGATCTCCATCATCGTGTCTTCATGAAGTTGTCTCTCCAACTATTACTTCTACTAATATGGCTAACAGTTTGCAATAAAGTAAAGTAATTATATGGCATTTTTGATTGACACGCAGATCATACAATAAATTAAGACGACTCCTATGGCTCCTGCTGGTTGTCATACTCATCGACATGCAAGTCGTGATTCCTATTACAAGAACATGATCAATCTCATACATCACATATATTTCGTCACATCCTTTTGGCCATATCACATCACGTAGCATACCCTGCAAAAACAAGTTAGACGTCCTCTAATTGTTGTTGCAAGTTTTACATGGGTGCTATGGGTTTCTAGCAAGAACGTTTCTCACCTATGCAACAGTCACAACGGTGATATGCCAATTGCTATTTACCCTTCATAAGGACCCTCTTCATCGAATCTAATCCGACTAAAGTGGGAGAGACAGACACCCACTAGCCACCTTATGCAACAAGTGCATGTCAGGCGATGGAACCCGTCTCACGTAAGCATACGTGTAAAGTCGGTCCGAGACGCTTCATCCCACAATGCCGCCGAATCAAGATAGGACTAGTAACGGTAAGAAAATTGACCAAACCATCGCCCACAACTACTTGTGTTCTACTCGTGCATAGAATCTACGCATAGACCTAGCTCATGATGCTACTATTGGGAAACATAGTAATAATTCAAAAAAATTCCTACGTGTCACCAAGATCAATCTAGGAGATCCTAGCAACGAGATAGAGAGTGCATCTTCATACCGTTGAAGATCGCTAAGCGGAAGCATTGCAAAGAACGCGGTTGATGGAGTCGTACTCGCGGCGATTCATATCGCGGAAGATCCGATCCAAGCGCCGACCGAACGGCTCCTCCGCGTTCAACACACGTACAGCCCCGGGACGTCTCCTCCTTCTTGATCCAGCAAGGGGGAAGGATAAGTTGAGGGAGAGCTCCGGCAACATGATGTCGTGGTGGCGGTGGAGCTCGTGGTTCTCCGACAGAGCTTCGCTAAGCACTATGAAGAAGGAGGTGTAGGACGGGTAGGGATCCGCTAGGGGCAAGGGTTTCAGGTGTGTCGCATCCCTCTCACCCCTCATTTATAGGGGGAGGAGAGAGGGGGCCGGCCACCCTAGATGCCTGTAGAGGGGGCGGCAGCGGCCAAGTGGGGAGGCTTGCCTCCCAAGTCGGTGGGAGGAGCCCCCACGCCCTAGGGTTCCCAACCCTAGGCGCCTTGGGACCTTGGGGGGGGGGGCACCAGCCCACTAGGGAGCTGGTTCCCACCATATTCAGCCCACGTGGTCCTCCGGGACAGGTGGCCCCTCCCGGTGGACACCCGGAACCCTTTCGATAATCCCGGTACAATACCGATAAACCCTGAAACTTTTCCGGTGACTGAAACAGGACTTCCCATATATAAATATTCACCTAAGGACTATTCTGGAACTCCTCATGACGTTCGGGATCTCATCCGGGACTTCGAACAACTTTCGATAACAACATACAATTGCCATTACAACTCAAGCGTCACCGAACCTTAAGTGTGTAGACCCTACGGGTTCGGGAACCATGCAGACATGACCAACACACCTCTCCAACCAATAAACAATAGCGGGATCTGGATACCCATATTGGCTCCCACATGTTTGATACGCCCCGAACGTACCTATAATTTCTGCTTGTTCCATGATCTTTTGGGTGACATTGTTATATGTTTAGCTACACTTTTATATCTTTTTACACATATTTGGACTAACCTACTAACTCAGTCCACCTAGTGCCAGTTTCTGTCTGCTGATGTCTTTTTTGCAGGGGCTTTTACCCAATTTTCCGGAGCCCCAAAAATCCCGAGAAAAATATATAAAAATCAGGGCACCAGAAGGTTCACGAAGCACGAAAGGGGACCAGAGGGGTGCCACGGGCTGCCCAGGCGACCTGTGGGCGCGGCCCACCCCTAGGCCACGCCAAGAGGTCGCCTGGGTGGGTCCCACGTCCTCTGGTGCCCTCCTTTTGCCTATATTTACTCCCCCGCGAGGAAACCCTTCCATCACATCCAGAATCGCGAATTTCTCCATCGTTCCGCCGCTGCAACGCTTCCGAGATCGAGAGCGTTAGGAGACCTCTTCCCGGCACCCTGCCGGAGGGAGGATTGGCCTCCGGGAGCTTCTCCACCACCATGGACGCTTCCCGGACGTGCCGTGAGTAGTCCTCCTTGGACCATGAGTCAATGACCAGTAGCTATGTGATGTCTTCTCTCCAATCTTGTGCTTCCATGATTAGCCCTTGTGAGCTGCCCTACATGATCAATGCATCTATGTAATTCTCTTGCTATTGCTATGCTCGGTTTGTTGGGATCCGATGGATTATGAGATTACGTTCAGATTGTTATGAGTTATATATTTGATTATCCTTTTATATTATGTTCCTTAGTGATTCATGCATGTTCTCCATTGCTCTTTATTGCTTTGGACGAGTAGTAAATTGTAACTCCAAGAGGGAGCGTTATGCATGATTGTGGGTTCATGCCCCGTGATGTCTAGCTTGAGTGACAAAAACATGAGACGAGGGGATGTGCTTATTGGAAATATGACCTATAGGCAATAATAAATTGGTTATTATTATATTTCCTTGTTCATGATAATCGTTTATTATCCATGCTAGAATTGTATTGATTGAATCTCAAATACATGTGTGGATACATGCACAACACACTATCCCCAGTGAGCCTCTAGTTGACTAGCTCGTTGATCAAAGATGATCAAGGTTTCTTGGCCATAGGCAAGTGTTGTCACTTGATAACGGGATCACATCATTAGGAGAATGATGTGATGGACAAGACCCAAACTATAAACGTAGCATATGATCGTGTCAGTTTATTGCTACTATTTTCTGCATGTCAATGTATCTGTTCCTATGACCATGAGATCATGCAACTCCCGGAGACCGAAGGAATACCTTGTGTGTATCAAACGTTGCAACGTTACTGGGTGACTATAAAGGTGCTCTACAGGTATCTCCAAAGGTGTCTGTTGGGTTGGCATGGATTAAGACTGAGATTTGTCACTCCGTGTGACGGAGAGGTATTTCGGTAATACAACATCACAATAAGCCTTGCAAGCAATGTGATTAAGGAGTTAGTCACGAGATCTTGTATTACAGAACGAGTAAAGAGACTTGCTGATAACGAGATTGAACTAGGTATAGAGATACCGACGATCGAATCTCGGGCAAGTAACATACCGAAGGATGAAGGGAATAACATACGGGATTAACTGAATCCTTGACATAGAGGTTCAACCGATAGAGATATTCGTAGAATATGTAGGAGCCAATATGGACATCCAGGTCTCGCTATTGGTTATTGACCAGGGAGTGTCTCAGGTCATGTCTGCATAGTTTTCGAACCCGCAGGGTCTACACTTAAGGTTCGATGACGTTTCAGTATAGTTGAGTTATAGGTGTTGGTAACCAAAATTTGTTCGGAGTCCCGGATGAGATCCTGGGCGTCACGCGGAGCTCCGGAATGGTCCGTAGGTAAAGATTGATATATATATGAAGTCCTGTTTTTGTCACCGGAAAAGTTTCGGGCTCATCGGTTGTGTACGAGGAGTGCCGGGAGGGTACCGGGGACCATCGGGAGGGGTGTCACGCCCCGAGGGGCCTTATGGGCTGTTGGAGGATACAAACCATCCCCTAGTGGGCTGACATAAGCTCCCACTAAGGACCATGAGGTTTGAGAGGCAAAAAACCCAAAGGTGGAAAAATGTGGAAAGGGTTTCCAAGTGGAAAGGAGGAATCCTACTCCTAGTAGGATTGGAGTAGGACTCATCCACCTCCAGTTTCGGCCAAACCTTGAGGGTTTGAGGCTGCCTCATCCCCTCCCTCCCTCCTATATATATTAGAGGTATTGAGGGTCTTTGAGAAATAGAAAAACAGCCACGTGTTGCCCTCTCTCTAGATCTGTTTCTCCTCTAGTCTAGTTTGAGCGGTGCTTAGGTGAAGCCCTGCTGGAATAGCTCCACCACCACCACCACCTTGCCGCCGTGCTGGAGTGTTGGAAATATGCCCTAGAGGCAATGATAAATACTTATTATTATATTTCCTGTTTAAAGATAATCGTTTATTATCCATGCTATAATTGTATTGAATGAAAACATAGATGCATGTGTGGATACATAGACAAAACAATGTCCCTAGCAAGCCTCTAGTTGGCTAGCCAGTTGATCAATGATAGTCAAGGTTTTCTGTCTATGAGCAAGTGTTGTCACTTGATAACTGGATCACATCATTAGGAGTATCATGTGATGGACTAGACCCAAACTATGAACGTAGCATATTGATCGTGTCGTTTTATTGCTATAGTTTTCAGCGTGTCAAGTATTTGTTCCTATGACCATGAGATCATATAACTCACTGGCACCGGAGGAATACCTTGTGTGTATCAAACGTCACAACGTAACTGGGTGGCTATAAAGGTGCTCTACAGGTATCTCCGAAGGTGTCCGTTGAGTTAGTATGGATCAAGATTGGGATTTGTCACTCCGTGTGACGGAGAGGTATCTCGGGACCCACTTGGTAATACAACATCACACACAAGCCTTGCAAGCAATGTGACTAAGTGTAAGTCGCATGATCTTGTATTACAGAATGAGTAAAGAGACTTGCCGGTAACGAGATTGAAATAGGTATGCGGATACCGACGATCAAATCTCGGGCAAGTAACATACCGAAGGACAAAGGGAATAACATACAAGATTATATGAATCCTTGACACTGAGGTTCAACCGATAAGATCTTCGGAAAATATGTCGGATCCAATATGGGCATCTAGGTCCCGCTATTTTATATTGATCGAGGAGTACCTCGGGGAATGTCTACATAATTCTCGAACCCGCAGGGTCTGCACACTTACGGTTCGGCGATGTTTTAGTATAGTTGAGTTATATGCGTGGTTACCGAATGTTGTTCGGAGTCCCTCATGAGATCATGGACGTCAAGAGGGTTTCCAGAATGGTCCGGAGACGAAGATTGATATATAGGATGACTTCATTTGGTTACCGGAAGGTTTTCGGGCATTACCGGGAATGTACCGGGAGTGACGAATGGGTTCCGGATGTTCACCGGGAGGGGGGCAACCCACCCGAGGGAAGACCAAAGTCCCTAGGGGTGGCACACCAACCCTTAGTGGGATGGTGGGACAGCCCAAGAGGACCTATGCGCCAAGGAAAGAAAAACCAAAGAAAAAAAAGGTGGGAAGGAAGAGAAGGACTCCACTTTCCAATCCTAGTTGGACTAGGATTGGAGTAGCACTCCTCCTCCTCCCTAGCCGACGCACCCTTGAGGTCTTTGCCCTCAAGGCAAGCCTCCTCCCCCCTCCTATATATAGTGGTGATTTAGGGCTGATTTGAGACAACTTTTTCCACGTGCAACTCAGATCTAGACACCATAGTTTTACCTCTAGATCGTATTTTTGCGGAGCTCGGGCGGAGCCCTGCAAGAGTTGATCCTCACCACCACCGGAGCGTTGTCACGCTGCCGGAGAACTCATCTACTTCTCTGTCTTGCTTGATGGATCAAGAAGGCCGAGATCATCGTCGAGCTGTACGTGTGCTGAACGCAGAGGTGTCGTCCGTTCGGCACTAGATCGGAACAAATCGTGGGACGGATCGCGGGACGGTTCATGGGACGGTTCATGGGGCTGATCGAGGGACGTGAAGACGTTCCACTACATCAACTGCATTTCTTAACGCTTCCTGCTGTGCGATCTACAAGGGTACGTAGATCCAAATCTCCTCTCGTAGATGGACATCACCATGATAGGTCTTCGTATGCGTAGGAATTTTTTTGTTTCCCATGCAACATTCCCCAACAGTGGCATCATGAGCTAGGATCATGCGTACATGTAATCTCGAGTAGAACACAAAGGGTTGGTATTGTTGGATTGAAGCGGCCCGGACCGACATTATTCGTACGCTTACGAAAGACTGGTTTCATCGCTTGACATGCATCCTCGTTGCATAAAGATGACTGGCGGGTGTCGGTTTCTTCAACTTTAGTTGAATTGGTTTTGACCAAGGCGGTCCTTGGAGAGGTTAAATAGCAATTTGCACATCTCCATTGTGGTTTTTGCGTAAGTAAGATGCGATCTACTAGATACCCATAGCAGCCACGTAAAACATGCAACAACAAATTAGAGGATGTCTAACTTGTTTTTGCAGGGTATGCTTGTGATATGATATGGCCAATGACGTGATGTGATATATTGGATGTATGAGATGATCATCTTGTAATAGTTAATATCGACTTGCACGTCGATGGTACGGCGACCGACAGGAGCCATAGGGTTATCTTTATACCAACGTTTGTGTTTGCAGATGTGTTTACTATATTGCTAGGACGTAGCTTTAGTAGTAATAGCATAAGTAGCACGACAACCCCGATGGCGACACGTAGATGGAGATCATGATGATGGAGATCATGGTGTGGTGCCGGTGACTAGAAGATCGTGCCGGTGCTTTGGTGATGGAGATCAACAAGCACATGATGATGGCCATATCATGTCACTTATGAATTGCATGTGATGTTAATCCTTTTATGCACCTTATTTTGTTTAGAACGACGGTAGCATTATGAGGTGATCTCTCACTAAAACTTCAAGACGAAATTGTGTTCTCCATGACTGTGCACTATTGCTACAGTTTGTCATTTCGAGACACCACGTGATGATCGGGTGTAATAGACTCAACGTTCACATACAACGGGTGCAAAACAGTTGCACACGCGGAACACTCGGGTTAAGCTTGACGAGCCTAGCATGTGCAGACATGACCTCAAAACACATGAGACCAAAAGGTCGAGCATGAATCGTATAGTTGATATGATTAGCATAGCGATGCTTACCACTGAAACTACTCTCAACTCACGTGATGATCGGACTTGAGTTAGTGAATTTGGATCACGTACCACTCAAATGACTAGAGAGATGTACTTTTTGATTGGGAGTTTAGCAAGTAATTTGATTAGTTAAACTCTAATTATCTTGAACATAGTCTAAGTCCACTTTGAAAATATTTGTGTTGTAGATCAATGGCTCACGCGACAGTCACCCTGAATTTTAATACGTTCCTAGAGAAAGCTAAGTTGAAAGATGATGGAAGCAACTTTGTAGGCTGGGCTCGTAATCTTAAGTTGCTTCTGCAAGCTAGGAAGAAGGATTATGTCCTTAATGCTGCGCTAGGAGATGAACCACCCGCCGCGGCTGACCAAGATGTTAAGAACGCTTGGTTAGCACGCAAGGAGGACTACTCAGTAGTTCAATGTGCAGTCTTGTACGACTTAGAGCCGGGACTACAATGTCGCTTTGAGCGTCATCGAGCATATGAGATGTTCCAGGAGTTGAAGATTATCTTTCAGAAGAACGCCCGGATCGAGAGGTATGAGACCTCCGATAAATTCTATGCTTGCAAGATGGAGGAGAATTCGTGTGTCAGTGAACATGTGCTCAAAATGTTTGGGTACTCAAACCGTCTAGCTGAGCTGGGGATTGAACTCCCGCAAAAGGCTATCACCGATAGAATTCTTCAATCACTGCCACCAAGCTACAAGAGCTTTGTGTTGAACTATAACATGCAAGGGATGGACAAGTCACCCGGCGAGTTATGCGCGATGTTGAAAGTCGCAGAGTCAGAACTCCGTAAAGAGCATCAAGTGTTGATGGTGAATAAGACCACTAGTTTCAAGAGAAACGACAAAGGAAAGAAGGGTAATTCAAAGAAGAGCGGCAAGCCTGTTGCCAATCCGACGAAGAAACCCAAAGCTGGACCTAAGCCTGAAACAGAGTGTTATTATTGTAAGGGTATGGGTCACTGGAAGCACAACTGCCCCAAGTATCTGGCTGATAAGAAGGCGGCCAAAGAAAAATCAGGTATATTCGATATACATGTTATTGATGTGTACTTAACCAGCTCTCGTAGTAGTGCCTGGGTATTCGATACCGGTTCTGTTGCTCATATTTGCAACTCGAAACAAGAACTGCGGAATAAGCAAAGGCTGGCGAAGGATGAAGTGACGATGCGCGTGGGAAATGGTTCCAAGGTTGATGCAATCGCCGTCGGCACAGTTTCACTTCAGTTACCATCAGGATTAGTTATGAACTTCAATAATTTTTATTTAGTGCCCGCGTTAAGCATGAACATTATATCTGGATCTTGTTTATTGCGAGACGGTTACTCGTATTATGTTTTTTTGCAAAATTAGGAAAATTCCGAGCCGAAGCAGAGCTGGAGAGGAGATCAAGGTCGCCCAGGCCACCTGCTGGCGCGTGCTAGCCCCTGGCCGTGCCAGGAGGCCACCTGGACCACCCGGAGTTCGTCTCCGACCCTACTTTGGCTTGTTAGCTTCCTTTTGGTGCAAAATTTTTTCCTAGATATTTCCCGGATCGTCCTGGCTTTGTATCTTGCAATTCCATGCGTTTCCTTTTTGATATGTTTGTGCCAGGAAATTTTTCGACAAACTTAGGTGCCATGGCTTCCCCAAAATCTCCCAAGGACAAGTTCATCGTCAACATCATCAACCCTTACCTTGCGGAGGTAAAGAGACACCCACAAACACTTTGGGTGGAGGATGGTGTCCTCCACAAAGAAGATTTGAAGGGACCTGTCAAGGAGGGGATCACCAGGGCCAGACTGGAAGAAGTGGAGCAAGAAGTCTTCAAGTACAAGTTGATGATCGAGCATGGTGTCGAGGCCAACTGTGATATCATTGCTGAGCTGAAGAGGGAACATGAGGAGGAGATGAAGGAAGTGCGATCAATCATATCCGCACTAGAAACCAAAGTGTTCGAGCTTCAAGGACACATCTATGACCTTCAAAACCAGAACTGTGAGTATGAACTTAAGTTTTTGCGCATGGGCTTATCCGCCGAAAGCAGGATCCTGGAGAGTGAAGAATCCTGTGTGGAGGGAGGACCTCTGCCATGGAAGCGTTTCACTAAGGATTACCCGAGGAACAAGAACAAGGATGAAGAGTGAAATCTTCATGGGTAATGGCATTCTCTTAGCTTGTTCCAAGCTTGGGGGAGTGCCCGGTATCTTTATTTTTTATCCTTTACTTTTTATGGTCAAGTTTAGTGTCGTATCATGTCTAGGGAAGTTATCTTATGAAATAGGTGTTTGCATTGAGGTCTATCACTCCTTTGTCGAGAGTTTGTATCCGTGAGCGTGCAGTGTCTATCATGGAATATTAATGAGAAGTCTATTGGTTTCTTTGCTGCATTTGGTATCCTCTTCATGCAATCGATCTTATATGTTGATTCTTATGGGAGTATTGATCTTACAAATCAGGTATGGCTTTTAAAACTTTATTTAATATTGGCAAATATAGCATTGGTCATAACAACAGGCATGAGTTTTTCTAGTAGCGACTTAGCCAAAACCTTTAAGTTCTTATGCTTGAAGTGTTATGCTGACAAGGAAGACAACTTGATGTTTTATGCCAATTTTTTTATGTTAAACTTTATATTGTTTTGCATCCAAGTCAACATTATTTGTCTTCTCTTAAAAGCCTTTGCTATCCAAACCTTGCACTAAGCGGGAATAATACTTGTGCATCCATACCCTGAAACCTCAACCTTCTCAAGAGTCCACCATATCTTCTCTATATGTGGTATTTCACCGCCACTCCTAAAGTATATTACTCATGTGCTATCTTTAAACCTTCAAATATTACTCCCTGTTTTGTGCCTCTGCTTTAGCTCATGAGGAAGTATTAGGTAATTAATTATCTTCTCATACTAGACAAGTTTATCCTAGGTTTGCATGTTCAATCTGCAAACCCCTAGTACCAGAAGGGACTTGCATGAGCGCAACCAACTCGCAAAAGATAATAACAACAAACAAAACCTCCTTCACGCTTTTTTGATGAGAAATCAGAAAACTTTGGTAGTGATAAACAAAGGAGACTAAGGGGATGTGATCGTCCCCACTTTGGGAGCCGTTCCTCAAAACTTGTCCAACATGAGAAGTATTGGGCTATCTACTAGCATTCGTTGACAAATCATGCACCTCTCAAAAGCTTGTTTTACAATCTTGTTGATTTCAAAATCTGTAGAAGTCTCTAGCACAAGAGTTTTCCCTACTTTCCTCTGCGAAGGGCCAATCTTTTACTTTTATGTTGAGTCAGTAAACCTACTTCTTTCTATCCTGAAAAGAGGAGACACTTTAAGTTGACAAAGATGCATGCATTTATATTGTTTCATTGAGAATTGCCATATCACACCTTTGTTGACAATATCATTAAGATAAGTGAGTTGTTTGTTAAGCCTAGCTAAAGCAAACATCTTCCTTTGTGTTAGCATTTTCACTTCTTGACTAATAACACGTTCTTTCAAAAATATTCAATTGATCTCATCAAAATATAAGAGGAAGAGCAAAAGTTAAAAGTTATTAGTTGCTCTTTGACCAAGGACATGTTTCTATGGTTTGATGAGTTTTCTTAGCTCTACTTTTGATTGTAATTGATATCACTCTTTCATAAGGGCCTTATGAGTTGAGATTGCTGCTGAGGATGGTTGAGTTTCGTAGAGAAATTATGATGCTTCTTGTCCATATTCTTATTTATCGACACTTCACTCTCTAAACTTGTGGACAACCGAGGTCTAAGCTCGGGGGAGTTGATACGTCCAAAATGCATCACTATTTTGTATCATAATTTGTCTCTATTCATTGATATATTTCACTTTATGATGGTGTACTTATAGTGTTTTGGCTTATTTTACACAGTTTACAACTTTCCGGTGCTGAAACAGCACACACATGATTCAGCGGAGAAAAAAGCACGAAGAGTTGCAATATCACAACATCTCCAATTGCGCTGAAATTTTGAGGGAAGAAGTTTCCGAACAGGCCCCGAAGACAGGCCAAAGAAGGACCGGAGGGGGGCCACAGGTCACTCAGGCGACCTGCTGGCACGACCCCCCTAGGCCGCGCCAGGAGGCCGCCTGGGTGATGGGACCCGCCTCCGGTGCTCTCCTTTGGCCTATATGTTCCTCTTGACCTAAAAGTTCCGCGGACAAAAGTTTTTTCGCGATTCCGCCGCCGCTCTACGGCGGAAACCTAGAGGGAGGAAAAGACCTTTCCAGCGGGCAGATTCCGCCGGGGAGAACTCCTCCCGGAAGGGGAGATCGTCCTCATCGTCATCACCATTGTCACGGGCATCATCAAGATCATCATCACCATCATCACCAACACCAGCACCATCTCCACCTTCATCCCATCTACTTAACTATTGCAATCGGAGTTGTACCTTGCACTTTCATCCCCTCTACTCTACCGGTGTTGATTACTCTTTTGTGGTGAATGCTATTGAGTTTTGTTGGATGATTATTGTTATGACCAGATTGTTAATCATATTTTCATCACCTCTGATCATGATCTCTTTTATGACTTGTGAGTAGTTCCATTAGTTCTTGAGGACATGGGAAAAGTCTAGATGCTAGTAGTCATATGATGTTGAAGTAATATGTGTTGATTGATATTTAAGTTATGGTGTTATTCTTCTAGTGGTGTTATGTGAACGTCGACTACATAGCACTTCGACTTTTTAAGGACCTAGGGGAATGCGTCGTGTATAAAGAATGCTTATGGTGGGTTGCTTGAGTGACAGAAACCTGAACCCCAGTTCACATACTTTTGCATGAGGGAGTATTGGATCCTAAAGCTTATTGCTATGGTTAGGCTTAGGCTTAATTTCTCTCTTGTATTTGCGCATGCTTGCAAGAAGTATTAATCATAAGAGTGTACTTGTCTTAGCCAATACGGTGCACTAGTTAAGATCCACCCATATAACACTTATTAATACAAAACATAGCACTAGACAGAGTATGGCGAAAGCACTTGACTATCTCTCCCGTGTGTCCTCAGGAACGCCTTAGTCTCTATAAGTCTAGCCCCTCGGCTTATCCTTTGTGTTTAAAAGGATTGGGCCACTTGCTGCACATCGACACGATTTACTTTACTTGCATTTATTTCCTTGTTGCTTATACTAGAAAACCCATATTAAGTTACCTTTCAGTACTTGTAGTTATTCCTTGCTCAAGATCACTTGTCAATACCTTCTGTTCCTCATTGGGTTCGACACTTTTACTTATCGAAAAGGCTGCGATAGATCCCCTACACTTGTGGGTCATCAGTATCCAACTTGCTTGCTCATGAAGACCTCGGTCATTTGAGGATGCTCGTCATAGGAATATACATGCCAAGTTTATAATAATGGAAAAGTGATTCCCTCTAGAATATGAAAATGACATAACATGAGACTCTCTATGTGAAGATCAAGGTGCCACTTTGAGACACAAGTGTGGTAAAGGATAGTAGCAAAGTCCTTTCTCTCTTTTTCTCTCATTTTTTTATTTTTTATGGTGGGATCATTTGGCCTCCCTCATTTTTATTTCCTCGCTGAGACAATGCTCTAATAATGATGATCATCACACTTTTATGTACTTACAAATTAATATGAAAACACATGAAATAATATGACTCAATATGAATGCCTTTGGCAGTGTACCGGGTTGTGCAATGATCTAGCGTGACACGTATCAAAAATATGATGAACGGTGGCTTTGCCAAAAATACTATGTCAGCTATATACGATCATTCAAAGGAATATGATGATGAATGAACTAGTCATATGACGTGATGGTGAAATTTGCATGACAATATATCTCGAAATGACTATGAAAATGCCATATTAGGTAGGTATGGTGGCTCTTTTGAGGAAGATATAAGGAGGATTATGTGTGACAGTGCGTATCATGTCACGGGGTTGGATGCACCGACGAATTTTGCATCGATCTTCGAGGTGTGAATGGGCAAGACACGGTACCGAAGAGACTAGCAAAATATGAGATGGTGAGGGGTGGTCCTATACGGCGCTGCAAGCGCCCATTCCCGCTCGTGGCGCGTCAGCGCCCCATACTAGGCCGGCCCAATAACCTTTAACTTCAATGAGAAAGAAGAAGAAATAAAAAATAAAAAATGAGATTTTAAAAAAGTTCATATTTTTTTTATAAAGTCAATCGGATTAAAAAAAGTTCACTGATTTGAAGAAAAGTTCATCAAATTTGAAAAATGTTAATAATTTTTTTTAAGTTCATCGAATTTTAAAAACGTTCATCAATTTTGAAAAAGAGTTCATCTAAATTTATAAAAAATCATTTTTTTAAAAAAAATTCATTGAATTTGAAAAAAGTTCACAAATTTTCAAAAACAATTCATTGATTTTGAAAAAAAAATCATCGTTACTTTTGAAAAAATCATTGACTTTTATAAAAAAGTTCATTAAACTTGTAAAAATTCATCCATTTTTTTTAAAGTTCATCATAATTTATCAAAAAAAAAAGTTCTTCATAATTTTTAAAAGTTCACCAAATTTGATAAAATGTTCGTGCAATTGAAAACAAAGACGAATAAAATTAAAAACGGAAAAAAATAATATACAAAAGTGAAAAGTGAAAAAAGAAAAAAAGAAGGAAAGGAAGTAAGAGCAAAGAAGAAATAGGCCACGAAGCATTACGGTGCTGTATTGGTTACGCCATCTCACTATTGACCGATAGGTTGTGGGTTCGTATTACAATAACGGGGTCCTTTTTTGTCTAAGAAAGGAGAACATGAGCCGAGCCCTGCCTATAAACCGGCGCCTGTGGCGCTAAATAGGATTCGCCGGTGATGAGATCGCGTATGTATTGGTTACGCCATCGCACTATTGATCGATAGATTGTGGGTTCGAATTACGATAACGCTGGTCCTTTTTCGTTTAAGAAAGGAGAACATGAGCCGAGCCCTGCCTATAAACCGGCGCGTGTGGCGCTAAATAAGATTCATCGGTGATGAGATCGCGTATGTATTGGTTACGCCATCGCACTATTGACCGATAGGTTGTGGGTTCGAATTACAATAACGTGGATCCTTTTTTGTCTAAGAAAAGAGAACATGGACCGAGCTCTGCCTATAAACCGGCGTTTGTGGCGCTAAATAAGATTCGTCCGTGATGAGATCGTGTGCCCATGGATTCACAACGGATAGATGCCCGACACAGTGAATGGGCCTTGGCTTCTGACCTGTGTGCCACGCGCCTAAAAGGCCCAAGTTGTGATGTGATATGGCTCCTTTTTCTCTTTCTCCCCGACTCGTCCTTCCATGGCCGGCGGCGATTCTTCTCCCGTGGCGGCGAGAAAGTGGGACCACGAAGAGTATCGGTTCGAGACGCCGGACGAGGATTCCTTGGACCCGCGATTCAGCGAGTACGACCCCAAGCAGGGCTGTTTCATATACGTCCGCTACTTCTTCGACGGCGACAAACTCGACCTCGACGAGGAGTGTACGTTCCTATCCAATCCAACCCAATCCCCCTTAATATGCATCAGCGGATTTAACCCTCCCCAGTCCACTCACAAATCCCCAAGCAGGTCAGTCAGTATCACTTCATTCCTCAAAATCAATCTGAAGGTTAATTTCACCTCCTACTAGATTTATTCAGAAGCAAAGGCTGCAACTTTCAAATTCATCCATCAATTAGGCTCGGTTTGGACGCACACTAGTTTTAATCACTACTCCCTCCGTTCCAAACTATAACATGTTCTAACCTTTTTCTGAATCGGATGTATACACTATATAGATGCGTTTTAGTGTGTTTGTTCACACATTTTAGTCCGTATGTAGGCCGTATTGAAATATCAAAAACAGTCTTTAATTCAGAACAGAGGTGATAGTATATATTACCACGCAAAAGATGAGATCACAGCCTGCCTGGTTTGGTTTTCAGTGCGTCTGTTCCAACCAATTTACACCTACATAAATACTCGCCTTGTTACTCTCCTTGATTGATTGATATGCATTTTCTTCTCATTTGACAGCACCTGTTGGTCCCATGCGACATACTGGTAAAATCTTCAAAGAGGGGTTCCGGCTCAAAAACTCGGTCAATGTTGTCTCCATCAAGATTGTTTCCTCCGACTATGGCTACCCACTCAATGTCTACGGTACCATCATAGCAAGGGACAGTCTGGATCAAAAATGTGTCTATATATTCCGGCGCGACCAGGATGATTGCCAGCTCATCAGCTCAAAGGTATTACTGCCATTTGCCTCATAGCTACAGGCACAAACAATATATCAATGTGTATTTTCTTGTACTGGTACTTTCTCATTTCAGTCCTCTGATTTACAAAAAAATGGTGATTTCCTGACAGAGAATTTTTGACAATTTCTATAAATGATTATTTCTGAATGTTTAATATCAGTAATCCATATCTGGGTTTTGTATGTTATACTTGGATAACGGATCTGGTTTTGTACCTGTTCCATCTAATGTTGATTTTAACGATAGGAGCCAGGGGTTTATCACTTGTGTGCCTCAGCTTATGGCACTACAGAAATCTGCACAATAAGAAAAGGAAGTACACAAAATACCTGACCACAGATGTAGCATACTTTTTCTGAGTCTAATTACCTTGTTTCGTCATTCAGAACATAGCTACAAATGAACCCCAAAGCAAGGGTAATCCAATCAATCCCAGAAGCAAGCTCCTGGAATTTATCTATTCAAATTGGTCTTGCAGGATGATTCATTGATTTTGACTGGCCCAAAGAGAGGATTCATGGTATGCGATGATATATTCTTTGAAATCAGTCTGAAGGTGAAGGATGTGCATGGGAGGGCTGTCAATGATGATAGACTCAGTAAAGGACTGATCGAGGTGGATGCTATCCGCAGGCTGGAATTTACTCCCAGATATGTGGTTGATACGGAAACACTTGTCAGCATGCACAGCATATTGGATTTGAACTATACATTCATTAGGAGGGCGGTCGAGGGCACTGTTGAGATCAAGATCCTTGAGGGACCTGATGAATTCCATGGGAAGATTGTCGCTTCCACTACCAGCATTCCATGCGACATTGTGCTACATGATAGCAAAGTGAGCGGTGCGCTAACTGCAGGTGACAGTGGGGTCCTACAAATGGCGCGGCGCGTAGTAGGAGTCTCTGTGGATGAGATGCTGGTGTTGACTGTTGCTTTTGTTGTCGGTGATGATGTGTTATCTGTCTGCACTATTGAGTTTACTCCAAGGCGCAATGGTTACACTGATGAGAATATCACCTGCGGGGACTACAAGATGCTTCTGAAGGTCACTTGGTCGATTGTGTATTTCTGATGTACTGTAACTCTTAGTTATTCAGTTGTGTCAGTCTGACAGATGTAGCAAAGCTTTATTATGTGAACAAGTCATGGTACATGCTGAAACAACATACTCCCTCCGTATCACAATACTTGTTGGAGAGAACAAGTCTAGTTCTCCCCAACAACAAGTATTTAGGAACAGAGGAAGTATTTACTAGAACTGCTTGTGGTGCATGCATGAAATTTAAGAGTTATACTCCCTCGGTCCCATTATTTAAGATGTCATGTCTATGCCTTGTTGAATTGCAAGATGCAGTAACAAGTTCTTAAGACCTGTGTTAGAATCGGATCGCCTGTGTTGCAAGTTCAATGTCTATGAAGACTATCGGGCTGTAATATGTCTTCTAGTGAACTAATCACCTATTATTTCTTTATTTTCGTCAGAATCAAGAGCTCAGTAGCAGCTTTCAGTTCATTGGATTCCTTCTCTTTGTATCCATCTTGGCTGCACATTATTGTGCCAAAGAAGTGGTTCTGAATAGTATCCGATTCAAACCTAGAGCAGAATTTACCCCTTCTTAAATTTCTTAAGATGGGTTCTTTTCAGAATTTTCGCAACTTTCAAATGCGTTTTTTGGTGGCACTAGCACACCCAGTATGCCCCCCTGGAGCATCACAAACAAGAGCCCATCAATAAAACTGCTGCACTGGATGAACCGCATTCTCAATGATGCAAAGCCTGGTTAAGCATTTTTCATACACTCCACATCAATTAGAAGTAGCAAATTCTGGTTGAGCACATATTTGACAATGCATAAGTCATATGAGTTTATCATATGTTCATCTACAGAGTTTGGATATCTCAGGAAAAAATGTACTGTTATACAAAATGTTTGGTTTGATCAATTGACAAAGGCAACATACACTTTAGAGAAACAAGACTTTCTATCTTCAGAAGGTGTTTCAGGCTTTCAGCCAATAAGAACATAATACATATCGATCTCCTCAACAACTATAGCATTGGGTTGCTTGTCTTTTATCCATCTCCGTTTCCTAGGATGTCATTGCCTCACCATGTAAGGGCCTCTTTGATTCATAGGATTTTGAAAACGTAGGAATAGGATAAGTATAGGGTTAGGGTTTAGGCAGCTTCTTCTACATCCAGGCAGAGATCTTTGCAAACCAGTGTCGAAACATGGAAGATAGGTTATGCCTTGTTTTACACTGTCACAAAATCTACAATGGAGAACTGCGAAAATTCACGCAAACTTGCAAATCGGAATTTGGACTCCTTTGGTATTTTGAAATTTTCATTCAAGCATATGGTGTATTGATTTTGAGTGTGAAATATGGCATAGGGGGAGGGCCTGAAAGTGCATACATTTTTGTATACTTTCGTTATCCGATCAAAACCATGTGGTTTTCTCTCGTCATATTGTTATTAATCATAAGTGAATAGAACCATTACATTGCTAATCATAAGTGACTACTAGTACAACCTTTCAAGCTGTTGTAGCAGAGCAGTATCAACTACTATCACTATGTATGACAAACAAGGCGGCTGAGGTCTTCCGCTTCTCGATCCACCATGGCAACGCCAGACTCCAGCCATGCGAGCACGCGTTCGTCGTCGAGCAGCTCCAGGGCGAAGAGGTTCTTCCAGCCGGCGCACCACCCCGCGGCCTCCCCCGACGATGGCCTCGCGGACAGCAGCCAGTGGCGCAGCGCGCTCTCCCATTTGCCGAAAAACTCTTGTTCTAGGATTGACACCATGTCCTCGGTGCGCACGACAGGCGTCCACGACATCACCTCGCGGAACTTGACGTCGATCTGCTTCGGCGGCGTGATCCTCAGTTGTTGCAGCCATCCTGTGAGCCTGGGCAGGATGTGACGCCGGGAGAAGGTCTCCCAATGCGTCGGGTCCAAGTAATGGTTTTGCTGCTGCACTGAAACCGGATAAATTTACCGGTACTTTTTTCAAGCGTTGGCAAACGAGAACCACCTTATGGCTCACGGCTATAAACGTGTTCTGGGTATCCGGTGTCACTCCTACGGAAACTATCACTCCTGAACAGGAGAAGATGTTTAAGGAGGCCACCGTCCTATTCCTTGGAGCAGTCATTAGCGTGATCGGAGGTAAGCTGGTTGATGCATATTTACATATGCATGTTGCCAAGGACTTGTGGGAAGCGCTCGAATCTAAATTCGGGGCCACCGATGCTGGGAGTGAGATGTATGTTATGGAGCAGTTCCACGATTACAAGATGGTTGACAACCGTTCTCTATTGGAACAGGCTCATGAGATAATATGCATAGCTAAAGAACTTGAGGTTCTTAAGTGCAATTTGCCGGGCAAGTTTGTCGCGGGCTGTATAATTGCTAAGCTCCCTAATTCCTGGAGGAACTTTGCTACTACTCTGAAACATCAGAGGCGTGAGTTCTCGGTAGAGGACATCATCGGCCATCTGAGTGTTGAGCAGAACTCGAGAGCGAAGGACTCCAATGGAAAAGCGGTGGAAAGCTCTTCTGCTGCCAATATGGTACATCAGAGGAACTTCAATTCCCACAAGCCCAAGGGAAAGAATTCTGTCCAACAGAATACCGACTTCAAGAAGAAGGGAAAGAAGCCCTTCAAGAAGAATAAGAAGGGAGATGGCTGCTATACTTGTGGTTCAGAGGAACATTGGACGAACAAGTGCCCAAACAAGTACAAGAAGCCGGCGCAGGACTCCAAGTCTGCCAATATGATTGTGGGCAACAATCAAAGTGGTGCATCTGGGTACGGTAATTTACTTACTGTATTTACAGTTTGTCAGTCCACCGATTGGTGGGTGGACACGGGTGCAAATATTCACGTGTGTGCTGACTTATCATTGTTCTTTTCTTATCAGGCCACCGGTCGCGGGTCCGTATTGATGGGGAATGGCGCGAGTGCTTCTGTTCTTGGTGTTGGCACGGTCGATCTGAAGTTTACTTCGGTAAGGATCGTACAACTGAAGAACGTGCAGCATGTCTCCGCCATCAAGAAGAATCTCGTTAGTGGTTCCCTTCTGTGTAGAGAAGGGTTTACGTTGGTATTCGAGTCTAATAAAGTAGTAGTTACGAAATATGGACTTTTCGTTGGAAAAGGTTATGAATGTGGAGGTCTGTTCCGCCTTTTTCTTGCAGATTTTTATAATAAAGCCGTGAACAATATTCATTCGAGTGTTAATGAATCTGAAGTTTGGCATTCACGTCTTTGTCACATAAGTTTCGGTGTTATGTCGCGGCTAGCAAAACTGAATTTAATCCCAACTTTCACTTTAGCCAAAGGTTCTAAGTGCCATTCGTGTGTGCAAGCAAAGCAACCTCGCAAGCCTCACAAGGCTGCAGAGGAGAGACACTTGGCACCATTAGAACTCATACATTCTGATCTTTGTGAGATGAATGGTGTGTTGACTAAAGGTGGAAAGAAATATTTCATGACATTGATAGATGATTCCACTAGATATTGCTATGTGTATCTGTTAAATACTAAAGATGAGGCTCTACACTACTTTAAAATCTATAAGACAGAAGTCAAGAATCAACTTGAAAAGAAAATTAAACGAGTCCGGTCTAATCGTGGTGGAGAGTACTTCTCAAATGAATTTGATTCATTTTGTGCGGAACACGACATTATTCATGAGAGGACGCCTCCCTATTCACCCCAGTCAAATGGGGTTGCCGAGCAGAAAAACCTTACTCTAACTGATTTGGTTAAAGCCATGTTAGATACATCGGGTTTATCCAAGGCATGGTGGGGGAGGCTATATTGACCGCGTGTCATGTCCTGAATAAAGTTCCTACAAAAGATAATGAGGTCACTCCCTACGAGGAGTGATCGAAGAGAAGGACGACGCTCTCGTACTTACGTACTTGGGGCTGCTTGGAGAAAGTCAATGTACCGATCCCCAAGAAGCGTAAGCTTGGACCAAAGACTGTGGACTGCGTTAATTTGGGATACGCTAAGAATAGCGTAGGCTATAGATTTCTAGTAGTGAAATCTGAGGTACCTGACGTGAAGGTCGGTACAATAATGGAGTCGAGGGATGCTACATTCTTTGAGGATATATTTCCCATGAGACATATGCAAAGCACTTCTAGATAGGAACCTGAGATAACTCCTGAGCCTGCCATTCCTATGGAATACTATGAACAAACACATGATGAAAATCCTGAGGAGGATGACGAGGAAGCCCGTGGTAGGGGCAAGAGACAAAGGACTGCGAAGACCTTTGGTGATGATTTCTTCGTATACCTCGTGGATGATAATCCCACTTCTATTTCAGAAGCGTATGCTTCTCCAGATGCTGATTACTGGAAAGCTGTGGTCCATAGCGAGATGGATTCCATCATGGCTAACGGGACATGGGAAATCACTGATCGTCCCTATGGTTGCAAACCATTGGGATGCAAGTGGGTGTTCAAAAAGAAGCTTAGGCCCGATGGTACGATTGAAAAGTACAAGGCTAGGCTTGTGGCCAAGGGCTATGCCCAGAAAGAAGAAGAAGATTTCTTCGATACTTATTCACCTGTGGCTAAATTGACGACCATTCGAGTACTACTCTCATTGGCGGCCTCTCATGGTCTTCTCGTTCATCAAATGGACGTTAAGACGGCTTTCCTGAATGGAGAGCTAAATGAGGAAAATCTATATGCAACAGCCAGATGGCTTTGTGATAGAAGGTCAGGAAGGAAAGGTGTGTAATTTGCTGAAATCTTTATATGGTCTGAGACAAGCACCTAAGCAATGGCATGAGAAGTTTAATACAACTCTCACATCTGTTGGCTTCGTTGTTAATGAAGCTGACAAATGTGTATACTATCGCCATGGTGGGGGCGAAGGAGTTATATTGTGCTTGTCTGTTGATGACATACTGATATTTGGAACCAACCTCAAAGTAATTGAGGAGGTCAAGTCTTTTCTGTCTCAAAACTTTGAGATGAAGGACCTTGGGGTGGTTGATGTTATCTTGAACATCAAGTTGTTGAGAGATGATGAGGGTGGGATTACACTTGTGCAATCCCACTATGTTGAGAAGATTTTGAGTCGCTTTGGATATTCAGACTGCAAAATTTCTCAAACACCATATGATCCTAGTGTGCTTATTAGAAAGTTTAAAGGCACAACTATAGATCAATTGAGATTCTCTCAAATTATCGGTTCGCTTATGTACCTAGCTAGCGCAACGAGGCCTGACATCGCGTTTGCTGTGAGAAAACTTAGCCGGTTTGTTGCAAACCCGGGCGATGTTCATTGGCGTGCTGTTGAAAGAATTATGCGCTACTTGAAGGGTACTGTCAACCACGGGCTTCACTATACGAGATTCCCATCGGTACTTGAAGGGTATAGTGATGCGAATTGGATCTCTGATGGTGATGAGATGAAGGCCACCACTGGGTATATGTTTACTCTTGGGGGTGGTGATGTTTCCTGGAAGTCTTGCAAGCAAACGATCTTAACGAGATCGACAATGGAAGCAAAATTAATAGCATTAGACACATCTGGTGTCGAAGCAGAATTTCTTCGAGATCTTTTGATGGACTTACCTGTGGTTGAGAAGCCAGTTCCGGCTATCCTTATGAACTGCGATAATCAAACAGTTATTGTTAAAGTGAAGAGTTCAAAGGACAATATGAAGTCCAACAAACATATAAAAATGAGATTGAAGTCTGTCAGACGTTTGAGAAACTCCGGAGTGATAGCGTTGGATTACATCCAAACAGCTAAGAATCTGGCAGATCCCTTTACTAAAGGGCTATCACGTGTTGTGATAGATAGTGCATCGAGGGAGATGGGTATGAGACCCACATGAGTTGCCATGGTAGTAACCCAACCTATATGATTGGATATCCCGTGAAGTAGGACCTGGGAAAACAAGCTAGTGGTGAACTGAGGAGAGTAATTTTACTAACCCACTCCGTTGGAGATGCAATACTCTCGGATACTGTATGGTAGGATGACTACTGTCTTAATGTGTTCTAAGGCTTATATGTAAGCAAGATGCTGTCCTACATAGCGATCTTTGGAGGAACACACCTATATGAGCTTGACTGCTGGTCACAGTCTATGAGATTTGGGTGATCTCTAGTAAACTCATGAATAGGCCAGGAGTGTGACTAATATGCTCCACCCGAGGGGTCACCTTCGGCAGTCTAGTACTAGTAAGACTTGTGGTGAAGTTCCTTTACGCCAAACAGACAATTCAAGGCATAGTCCATTGTTCAGTTGTAAAGGGGTGTAGCTACTTGCTCTAGGTGAAGCTCAACCTTAACATGTCTTCACTGAAATGCTGGTATATTAAAATAGTGATTGGAACGAGGGAACACGATGTGCCCTTGAGATCTGGTGGGGGATTGTTGAAATTAGAGATGGGCCTTAGTCCCATAAGACAAATTTCAGAAAAATCTCCAAGGGTCCATGTAGGTGGTGGCATGACAAGGTGGTGGGAAGTTTAGTCCCACCCTGCTAGTGGAGGAGAAGTTGGACCCCTTTATAAGGGTCTCTCTTCCACATGCTATTGGAGAGTCAGAAGAGAAGGTACCCTCGCGCACTCCTCCTCCGCCGTCTCCCTCGCCACGCCACGTCTCGCCTCGCCTCGCCTCGTCACGACGCGGCGCGGGTTGCGGGAATGAGCCGAGCCGAGCTCATACCTACGCGCTTATTTTTGCCGGTCAAGAACGGAGAATACGTAACGGACACGGCACGATCCGAGACGTCGGATCGTGGGCTGTTACCGACTCGGACGTGGGTTCGGCCCACGTCTCTCCACCCAGCCGCCTTTATAAGCACACTATTGCCTACCCTAGCCGTCACGAGAACCAGATCACATCTGCCTCATGCGTTCGTTCCTTGACTGCTGCTGCCGCCGGCGACTCCGTCCCGTTTACCGCGTACACGGTCGACGGGAGAGCATGCCTCCGAAACCTCGCCTCTCCGGTTCCTGTACGGGAGAGGGGCGATTAGGTTTTTGGGGAGCGATCACGCGACTGCTCGCCTCCGTCCGTCTGCTTCGTCTACGTCCGCGTCGCCCTCGTCATCGCCATGTCTTCACCAAGCGAAGCTGACCTTCTCGTCCGCGAGAAGGCCGAAGCCGAGAAGAAGGCGGCAGAGGATACTGCCACCGCCACCGCTGCTGCTACGGCCAATTGACCGATCGGAGGGTATGATATGTTTATCTCTCTCTTGTTTCTGTCTGCACTAGTAGTATTGCCTATATGCGTAGATGTTTCTGCTATACGCGTAATACTTGCTAGTATACTCCGTGATCAGTATGTCATGAACCTAGTCAATGCCATGTTAGTAATTTTTTCATGGATTAATCTACTCGGAAAATTGCCTATTTACTCAACATTCACGTCACGCAGCAACGCGAGGGTCTTCTCTGTTGGAATTAAACACGAAAGAACGCGGCCATGTCGGATTCAATACATGCATGTACGTATCCGGCTAGGTTTCTAAACAATGACCGTATAGGAATAGTATTAGCAGGCTAGCTAATATATATACGTGTGCACCTCATCCCTTGTAACGAGAACATTGAGGAAAATCAATAAGAAGTATTGACGGGAGCGACATCCTCCCGTGGCCATAGCTCGTTTGTCTTACGTGAGTTCGAGCCGATTCAAATCGATCGAGTCGACGGCTAGTTGATACGTACGTGCTAGTACGATCTAAGCTAGCTCGAGTGCATATCCATCCACCTGCCTGTCAGCCTGCTTATTAGCTACAGAGCGTTGCGTTCTTCGGTTGACCCGGTGGCTCGTTGCTGCGTATTGTCGGAAAGTACTCGACAATAGCATCGACAAGGTCGGGTCTGGGCCAACAATTGATATCTAGAGCGAGGTTGATCTTCTAGTAACGGAAGATCATGTCGGAGGACGACAAGACCAAGCAGCTGGCGACGTATTCCGGTGCGGCTAAAGTATTTGCTGCTCCGGCGAGTTTGTCATACCCACGATTTAACCGTGAGAACTTCGGGGTCTGGAAGGCATTGATGGAGTGTGGTCTCCGCGCCAACGTGTTGTGGGACGCAGTCGATCCAGGAGGCGACGCTTTCAAGAAGGGGGGAGCCGAGCACTCGAAGGATCGGCAGGCGGCATCGGCGATTTACTCGGTGATGTCGATGGATGTCCTCCAACACTTGATCGTCAAAGAAACGACGAAGGAGGCATGGGATACCTTGAAGCTCATGTTCGAGGGACATGACCGCGTCAAGCAAGCCAATCTCCAAACTCTCTTAAGGAACTATGAGACTTTGGTCATGGGCGACAATGAGTCCGTGGACGCGTTCGCTTCACGCGTTGCTACTCTCGTCAATCGGATCCGCGCACTTGGAGAAAACCTCACGGAGGCCTCGGTTGTCCGTCGGTTCTTGCGTGCGGCTCCTCCCCGGTACCTGCAAATTGTCACGGCGATCGAGCAGTGCGTCGATCTTGCGACCCTCTCCATGGATGATCTCGTCGGACGCTACAAGGCTCACGACGAGCGTATGCGGTACAGTCTCGGGGACGGGAGGAACGATGAGCTTGTCATGCTCACGCGGGCTCAGTGGCAGGCGCTGGACTCAAGGAGAGAAGGTGAGGGCTCTAGCAGTTACGCTCGCCAAGATCATGTGCCAAACGAACAAAGTCAGAAGAATGCCAGCGATGGCGTTCCGAAGAAGAAGAAGAAGTTCGACAAGCGCAAGATCAAGTGTCACAACTGTGGCATAATGGGGCACTTCAAGTCGGAGTGCAAGAATCCCCCGAAGGAGAAGGCGCTCATGGCCCAGCAAGGAGATGAAGGTGATATGATGTTGATGTGTGAACTCGTGGAGGAGGAGGATCCAGTTCTTCAAGTGTCGGCTAAAGAAATTGCCGCACACCATGAAGAAAAAGTTTGTTCTCAACATCATGGTTCGGAAACCCGTATCGATGCTACGGATGCGGGGGGTGAATCCGAAACTTACACCAATGCTACGGGTGTAAGTGCTATCTTTGCTGGAGCGAAGGAAGCATTCATTGCATGTGCTCGTCCTGGAGAAGCGGCCTTGTTACAAACATGAGGGGTGATTTCAAAATTCGTGTCGAAGCTACTGATGCGATGCATAAGTCTGAAATTTGTGTCGATGCTACGGACACGAATGTCACTTCGGCGTACGTGGTGCCTGAAGACCACGAATCAAAGTATGATGATGCAAAAGTAGGCATGTGCGCACCAGCCTTGTCATGTTGTCCAGTAACAGACGGAGACATGGTGTCAGAAGTACACTACGCACTTGTGATGGTGCCGGAAAACCATAGCACACAATGAGCTATGCCGCTCGGACCTGATGAGAATCGCGCCGTGTCAGAGGATGGCAAAGCGAGGGAAAAAGGTCCACTCCCGGCTGTGGCTGTGGAGATTCCAGATTTTGGACCGCAAATTCACGGACGAGCAGCCGTCCGGTCTTCTACGGTTGCTCGGCCAGAAGACCCGAAGCTGGCTGTCCCGATCAGCAGCAAAGGAGGTGGACTAGGTTGTAGTATCCTACGTAGTAGTAACAGTACGTCTTCAGCAATAGGGCATGGAGCAGGACGTGGTGGATTTGTTCCATCACATGAAGAAGCTCTACAAGTAGTTCATATGGCTGGAGGGAGCACATGCAACGCATCAAATGATCCAAATGAAGGGTCAGGGATACTAGGAAGCTTAGTTCGGGCTGGATTTTTTGTTTCGCCAAAAGAAACGTGCGCATCAGAAATTTTCATGTCACCTTCGACAGTAATGGAGGAAAGGACGCCACCACCTATATCCATAAAGCTACAGCCCGTGTTTCATCCATATTCGGAGGATACTCTTCGGACCATTGATCCGATAAAGATCAAAGGAAGTGGGCGAAGGTGTCTAGCAATTGCCGAGAAACCGGAAGATTTTGAAGACGCAAATATGAAGGAGTGTTGGCGTCATGCTATAAAAGAAGAGTTGGGGTCGATCCACGACAACAATGCATGGGAGCTTGTGGATCTTCCCAGCAATGAAAAAATCATGGAGCTCAAGTGGGAATTTACGATCAAGAAAGAAGTTGAAGGAAATTGTGTGAAGCACAAGGCGAAGCTAGTGGTCAAAGAGGACATGCAAGATGAAGGTGTGGGCTTCCAAGAAGTGTTCGTTCCCATTGCACGGATGAAAACGGTGAGATTACGCATCGCTCTCGCGGCTCAAGAATCATGGAAGATACATCACATGGATGTAAAATCCACGTTCTTGCACAGTGAGATGGAAGGAGATGTGTACGTGAATCATCGACTGAGCTTCATCGAAGAGGGAGAAGAGCACAAGTTATCAAAGCCACACAAAGTCTTGTATGGGCGACGACAAGACCTTCGGGCATGGAACATCAAACTTGACCAGACTATGATTTCTCTTGGATTTGAGAAAGCCCCACTAGAGCATACAATGTACAAGAGAGGTGATGGAAGGGATCGTCTATTAGTTGGCATCTACGACGATGATCTATTGATTACTGGAGCAGATGAAGAGGTGATTGCAAAGTTCAAGCTACAAATGAAGGAGCTTTTCAAGATGGATGATCTAGGTTTTTTGAGTTGCTACCTCGGACCAGAGGTATATCAAAAGGCGGAAGGGATCACACTATACCATGAGGCATATGCAAGAAGGGTACTTGAAATTTGTGGCATGCAAGATCGCAATCCAATTGATGCTTCAACGGAACCTCGTCTTGAGCTGAGCAAGATGGTGAAACTACTCGGCTACCGTGATAGTGAATAGGAATGAATTGCTGACAACCCTAAAAGTACCTCGGACGTGGCACATTTCCTTGGTGGAAGCGTAGTAAGCCGGCTATCACGAAAGCAGAAAATGGTGGCATCGACTTCAAGTGAAGCAAAGTGTCAAGGTGTGTGGATAGGAAGGCTACACGGTGATCTCATGAATCGAGATCCGGAACAAGTGGTGTTCAATGTTGACAACGAGTCTATATTTTCTCTACGTGAGAATGCAGTGCGGCATGATAGAAGCAAGCACATTGATACGATGTATCACTACATGAAGGACTGCGTGGAAGAAGAGAAGACGGAGGTCAACTACGATCATACCAATGATCAGCTGGCGGACATCCTAATGAAGGCTTTGGATCGAGAGAAGATCATGGCGATACGAAGAAAGATCAACGTCGGACTGTACATAACGTAATGACGTCGTGTTTAGGGGGTGATTGTTGGAATTAAACACGAAAGAACGTGACCATGTTGGATTCAGTACATGCATGTACGTATCCGGCTAGGTTTCTAAACAATGACCGTATAGGAATAGTATTAGCAGGCTAGCTAATATATATACGTGTGCACCTCATCCTTTGTAACGAGAACATTGAGGAAAATCAATAAGAAGTATTGACGGGAGCGACATGCTCCCGTGGCCATAGCTCGTTTGTCTTACGTGAGTTCGAGCCGATTCAAATCGATCGAGTCGACGGCTAGTTGATACGTACGTGCTAGTACGATCTAAGCTAGCTCGAGTGCATATCCATCCACCTGCCTGTCAGCCTGCTTATTAGCTACAGAGCGTTGCGTTCTTCGGTTGACCCGGCGGCTCGTTGCTGCGTATTGTCGGAAAGTACTCGACAATAGCATCGACAAGGTCGGGTCTGGGCCAACATTCTCGCAGCACTCCCGTTCGAGGAGCAGGGCTCGTGAGACGGCCGCCGACTCGTGCCACTCGTCTTGGGCTGGCCATGACGGCGCCGGCGCGCCGTTCTTGTACGTCTTCTCACGGTGGCCGAGGCCGGCGGTTGAGCCATGATTGATGGCCTTCACAGGGACGACGATGTCTTGGCTCAGGCTGTAGGTGGATCTGGGAATAAGTGGGATTAGTGGGTTCATCCCATTTAAATTGATTAATTGGACTCTCACTGGATAGAGAAAAAAAATAAGTGGGCTAACCCTATTAGCCCACTGGAGTCCCACCTATCCACCAACCCCATCCACAAGCCTTCGCAGGAGGCGTCCCGGCGTCGCGGCTGTGCCGCCGATGGTTGACTCTCACCGCCGCCACTCGACGGACGACGCCGGCGAATCCCTTCCTCATCCGCCTCCAAGTCAGACCCCTAGCTTGCAGCCTCTACTCCGGCCGGACGGGATGACGAGGTCGCCGGCAGCCCCAACCTCGACCCCTAGGTCGCCGGCAGCGCCGACCCCGACCCTTGGGTCGCCGGCAGCCCGAACCCCGACCCACGGGTTGCCTGCTGCCCCAACCCCGACCGGAACCTCGGCGCCCAAGTCGTCGGTATCAGGTATTCCCCTTTCATCCACCCAGGCCCTGCACGATGAAGCTTGCCTCTTTCTTGGCCTGATTGGTAGGAGATTCCACTGGAGGGCTAATTTGCCAGCAGCAAGAACTTGCAGCAAGATTCCTGGTAGCTGATGGATGGGGAAGCAGCAGCAGCAAGGGGATGGGGATACATATAGCGGCCCGGATTATAGTGATGGATGGGGATACATATTACATATTACAACTAATTATACATATTACAGATTCCTGGTAGCTGATGGATGGGGATACGTATTACAACTAATTATAGTGATATTATTCTACAGGATTGTGTTTCTTGTAGTTATACTGATATTAATCTCCCCCTATGATGCAACCCATCTTGTCCAGTACTATTAATCTTCCCCTATGATTATCTGACAATGCTGTTAGCTAAGCTCTCCTCTCCTGCATGGTTCGATAAAAATGCTGTTAACTAGAAACACCGTAAGGCACCAATGATCTTGCTGTTCTGGAGCAATGTGTTTTCCAACAGCAATGGTTCATAATACTTTATGTCATTTAGTGGCTGATTTCCAGACTGTCATGTCTATGTGGCTGAAACTTCAATGTTTTTTCTGCTCATAATACTTTTGTCATGTCTATGTGGCTGAAACTTCAATGTTTTTTCTGCTCATAATACTTTCTTTTAAATGCCAACTCGTGGGATAGAAACTGGTTCATAATACTAAGTCAGTGTTTTTTCTGCTCATAATACTAAGTCAGTTTAGTGGCTGATTTTCAGTTTCCTTATGCAATTACATAATATATGAAGTTTCAGGAAAGTGCAGTTTAATCACTCGTGAGGCTGATTTCCAGTTTTCTTCCTATGCAATTACATGATACATTTAAAAAGTGGGAACCCACTTGATCCCACTTAACCCACTTAAATTTTAGTGGATTGTTGGCTATAACCCACCAAAACGTGTTGGAATTAAGTGGGATGTGGTGGGACTCCCGCTATTAGTCCCACCTGCAGCCTGAGCCTTGGCCGTGCGCGCCGAGGCCCGAGCCTTGCTTGTAGTTCCACAGCCGCATCATCTTGGCCACCGGCGCGGTGGTGCGCGCGAGGCTGCCCGGCATCTTGAACGGGTACGTCGAGTCGTCGTCGACCTCGTCGAGCAGCGCTGCGGTGAAGCTGCGCTTCAGTAGCGCCATGCCGCCCGCGTTGCAAGGCGATCGAGATGGTGGACCAAACAGGGAACGTCGCTGCTTGGAATCGGCCGGCGTGCTGTTCGTCTCGTTCTGCTGATCGATCGTATGAGAGTTAGTACTACATATCATACGTACGTACGCATCATTATATAACTACTAGTAAAACGGCCCGTGCTTTACAACGGGAGAAAAAGAACCACCATCTTCAATGACGATGATCACATTATGTTCATATCTCATCACATGATTTCGAAAATTTATTCACAAATGCAAAAAATATATTTTTTAGTTTTATTCACAATCCACAGTTGAAACAATGTTCAAATTTTAAAAAAATATCATGTTGTCAAAAAACTTGGCAACTCAAAAAATTATTCTAAATTTTAAGAAACGTTTTTTCAAATATATTGTAATATTCCGCTCCACCCGACAATTTATTCTTCAAAATTCACTCAGTTATATGATGAAAAAGACTCAGAAGCATTATTGTTGAACTACATATATTCGATCATTCGTGAACATTTTTACAAATTTGGAAACATTTTTACAATCGAGAACATTCTTTACTATTTATAAACATTTTTTAAAATTTCAAACAATATTTTATATTACGAACTGTTTTCAAGTATTTTCTTGTGAATTGGCGAATAATTCATTTTTTGAATTTTCAAACATTTTCTTAATTGCATTAAAGAAATTGCTCAAAATGATGGACTTTTTTATTCATGATTGTTTTCGCGAAAATTACGATTTTTTTAATATGCAAACAGTTTTACAAAAATCCCGAACAATTTTTGAATTCGCAAACACTTTATGTTTTATCAAAAATTTATGTAAATATAATTTTTTGAATTTCGAATTGTTATTTATTTATTTATTTGAATTAGAGAAAATAAAAATGAACTGATAAATAATAAGTAAAAAACTAAAAAACAGGCACCCGCCCATGGGCTGGCCGAAATGGGCGTGCTGATTATTTTCTAGAGAGTAGAGCGTAGTATAGCTGGTCCCTATAGTTGGGCAGGCCCATGCGACGATTCCCTGTAGAACGTTTTTTATAACTTATAGGTGGTATGGGTGGGTATTAGACAATTTTAAAAACAATTTTAATGACGTACCACATAAGCAATAGGTGCTTTATTAATAGGTAAAGATATCATTTCAGTTACTGCAGATGAAGAAATACATATGCCATATAAATATTCAACATATACAATTTACACTGTTCAATAAGACTAAATAAGGATAGTATCATACTACCACTGATAAAAGGTAAAAAAAGTTGTAACTAATATAAGCCTTCATGTTTGAAACTTCAATGAGGTCTTCAGAAATAATGCTGATGGAAATATTCGTGTAAATTAAGTTTGCAGAACTTACATGCTCATCAGAGTGGGTATGCATGAGTTGAAGGTCTCCAGATTCTGAAGCAGCCCAGACCTTTACAGTCTTGTCCAGAGAGCAAGAAAGTAACTTCTGACCCCAACAAAGCACAGAAGTAATAGCAGCCTTATGCTGAGAGAGTGTTTGGACACACTGAAGATTTTTAAGGTCCCATACCTCATAAATACCCAGAATATATCAGACACAAACATAACATTTAGTAGCCAACAGAAATCAGCGGATGTGCAGCATTTTCGTACTCTGATTGTCTTGTCAAGTGAGCCAGAGTAAAGCCTTGTTGCTGAGACAGCAAGTGAAATCACATGACTGTCATGGCCAGCGAGGATTGCCACCGGTTCCGAGTTGATGTCCTTAGCAGGAAATTTCCAAGCCATGATGCGCCCGTCCTCCGTGCCAGCAAACAACATCACATCCTTGATAGTCATGGAACAAACAAGCCCAGAAGGTCCCTCAAGACTTAGCTTCATCCCTGTCTTTATGTTCCATGCGTGGAAGCCATCGGAGCAACGAAGAACAATAGTTCAACACCCAATAGCACTTCAATATATAGCAAAATTGACTTGCACTCCCAGTAAAATTGAGAATACCTCCACGGATTTTGGTATTCCAACAAATACTCACTTGTTGTGAGTAATCATACAGCCAATCTTCCCTCCCATTTTGATGACATCAACGCACTATTGCAGAAACATTAAGAATAGAAAGGGCAACACAGCAGATTAGAAACTCTCGCTCTTTTTTTTTCTCTACTACACAACAATCTTTTCTTAAATTTCTCCTTTCTCCTGAAGAATCTTCTCTTCTTAAAGCTCATCTCTCATTTTTCCCTTTCTTTTTTACTCTTTTTTTCTTGCTATTAAACATATGGCCATCTGGCAATCAGTGTGCAACTTTAACCGCAGAGAGTTTTGCCTATCAGGTAACCAGCCTGATCGCCTCCCGAAACTGATCCGGTGTACACTGATCACGACAAACAGGCGAAAAGCCTCCAAGCAAATCAATCTGACATGTCCTCAACCCCAGGCGTGCCAAATGACAACCTGATCTGAACCAACGGGTACATCAGGCGCACTGAGGAATTAGAGGAGCTCCTCAGTTGATCAAGCAGTCAGCACACATCAACCATCATAGACGATGCACAATTTGAGCCCATCGGCACATCAACCACCTCAAGCAACCAGAGTTAATCCCCAATTGAACAGGCAGCAGAACTCAACCGCCACACGTAATGCAGGAATCAATAGAGACATGACCTCAAAGGTGAACTGAGCATAACGAGTCTGAGGGGAATGCCAAGAGCGGATAGCCCAGCTACCTTGCCAGATTTGCCGTCCCATACGCGAATAGAGCCGTCGGCACTGCCAGAGTAGAGCTTGTCGGACCCCATCGGCATAGAGATTCCAGTAATGGCCTGCAGCATCCGATAAAAACCATAAGAGCCCCATAGCATGATCCTGGTGCCTTTTCTCTCAGCTTTCAGATTGAACAATTACTCGCAGCAAAGCAAATTCTTAACAATTATACAAAGAGACAACGCGCCTGCTGATTATCCAACCAATTACAAATTATTTGTATACTTCTTAACAATTATACAAATTATTTACAAAGTAACAATGGGCTTGCTAATTTGACGCAAACATGGCATCTAAGTAATCAATCGGAATAGCGCGGCGTTACGATAGTGCGATTTCGCAGAGGGCGGGGAAACAGCCACACACCTCCTTGTGTCCAGCGAGGGCGCAGAGGAAAGCGAAACCGCCGCAGTCACGGGCCTTCTCGACGCGCGGCTCCTGGATCGGCTCTGGACTCGTCCCCGCCGGCTTGGGATCCGTCTTCTGGTCCGACTTCCTCGGGTCTCCAGGCTGCCGTCCTGTAGGTGCAGGGGCTGCGGCGCCGCTACTCGATCCGCGAGGGGAGGGAGGGAGGGGAAGTACCAGATCGGCCATCTTGACGAGGCCCTCGAGGCGGGGGTCGTTCTTGATGTTGAGGAGGTGGAAGGAGATGCGTCCGGCGAGGTGGGGAGGCGGCGGGTCGACGAGGTGGCGGATCTTGTCGGAGTAGACGTCGACGGCGAGGACGACGTGGGGGGTCTCGGCCATGAGCTTCTCGCAGAGGTGGGAGCCGATGAGGACGCCGGTGCCGATCATGCAGATGGTGAGCGGCGGCACGGCGCCGCCGTCCAGATCCACCCTGCCCCCGCTCGCCATGCTCTCGCTCCCTCGCTCCCCGGACGGTGGATGGAAGGAAGGAATGGGGTGGGGGCGCCGCGAGCGGGGCGGGGGAGATTTCGTCGCTGGCGCTCACGCTGACGGCCGCCGCGGGCAGGACGGGGAAGATGACTAAAAACATGTCTGCGGGTTGATTCCGAAAAAACAGAAGGGTTTTTATGTAAAAATGTCGCGACGGACGGCAGAAGCACTACGTGCTTTATTATTAGGATTTATTATTAGGAGAAGAGACTACCACTAGGCAGTTCGACTCCGTCTTGGAGACGAGCCTTTGAACGCGTTTCCGAGTTCAACTATACTTACCATAATACATGAACATTTCGGTACATACGCGTGAGCACTTTATGGACGGTGGAACAGAGGCCCAGAACTTACTTTTGATCTTTATAACCTTCCCATTCAAGAAGTATGAAGTCTGGACAAGAAACTAATTTTAGAGTCTTCAAATAGATCTCATGTGGCTTGGAAACACGACGCTTAGAGCATCTCCAACGGAGCGTAAAAAATCCGCGCTTAATAATTTTTTTAGCGCTTCATTGTAGCATTTTTAAAACGCGTGGACCGAAGCATCTCCAACAGACGTGCGCTAGCGTGGCGCCCAATCCAACCCGATCCAGCGGCCCCACATGCAGCAGCTCAGAGTTTGCCGCGCGCGCAAGCTGGCACACTAAATATGTTGCGCGCGATAGCGTTTTTAAACGCGTGCCCAAAAGTTTTTAGCGCGCGCACTATTTTGCAGCGTCCATTGGAGCTGTCCAGCACCCAAAAAATAAAACTTTTAACGCGCGAAGTAGTTTTTGGGCGCCTGTTGGAGATGCTCTTAGCCGATATTATCCATACCTATACTACATACCAAGAATAATGTCACAGTCCTGACATGTCGGGCCCACAAGACAGCAACACCTGGCCGGGCCACACCAGACCCCAAGGGGCTGCGCAAGTCCAACTCGAGAGTGACCAGGCCCGACTGAGTTCAGTGAAGTCCAAGTCTACTTCACTACTTAAGAGCATCTCCAACAGCAGCGCAAAACAAGCGTCGCGCCCAAAAAAAATGCCTTTTTAGCGCGCGTGCGACGCGACGGGATGCTCCAGCGGGTGCGCAAAAACCGCGCGCGCGCTAAAACAAGTTGGGCGCGCTGTCCATAGCCTTATCCCGTGCTGGTAATTTGGAGCGCTCACTTCCGCGCGCGGCAGACTCGAGCGCGTGCGCGAACTCTCTCTCTTTCTTCCTCCTTCGCACCGCGCGCGCCGGCGCCAGCGCCCCTGCCACCATGGAGGCGCAGACCGGTACCCCGCTTACCCCCTTGTACAACCGCGAGCCCCCCGCCGCCGCCGAAAACCCTAGCGCGGCGAGCGTTGGCGCCGCCACCGCCGGAGCTCCGCCGACCGTCGGCCTCGCGCGCAGCCTCTTCTTGCCGCCGCGGATGACCACGCCGACGGGTGGCGTCGCGCCGGCGCCGTCCCATGCCGCCGCCGCACCGTCGAAGCTCCCCAATGCGGCGGGGTCGAAGAAAGGAAAAACATCCGCGAAGAAGAAGGCGGCGGACGGTTCCGGGAGCTCGAAGTCGAAGAAGAAGCTTGCAGGGCGGCGGATCGGCGCGGCGTCTACCGAAGCGCCGGCGAGCTCACTCGTTGAGCTGGCGGCCGACGCGCATCACGTGTTCGACAAAATGCCCCCAAGGTGAAAAAAAATCCAACTTTTATTTTCTTGTTATTTTTTCAATGCATCATCATATAGATAGCTTATATTCGCATTGTTCAAAAACTTTGTAGTCTCAACGATGATGCATACATGTCAACTATGGGTGTTGGGTCCAACAATTCGCATTGGTCTCAAACCAGTGACATCCATTTGGACGACCATGAGTTTGAGGTGGACGAGGAGGGTGAGGGCATTGTCGCGGCGCCGAAAGGAAGAGCGGGCAATTACACCACCAACGATGACAAATTACTATGCAATACTTGGTTGCAAGTGTCGAGTGATCCATCCATTGGAGGTGATCAAAGTAGAGATGCTTATTGGGGGCGAATGAAAGAATACTTTGATGCTCAGAACGTGAGTGGCGGTGGCCTTGGCGCCATGGGTGGCGGCGGCCTTGGGTGCACCTCTGGCTCGGTCACCCATCCTAGAACTACTCCAAGCCAAGCACGCTTAACCTGGGAGTTCTGTCCGAATGGGCTCCCGGAAAAGAAGGAATTCCTTATTGATATGAGTAGTCTATCATCCCTAATAAGCCAGGCTATCACATGGCCGTCATGGAGGCATGGGTGGCTTTGGAGCACCCTCCGACGCTATGGCCGCCATGGGAGGCATGAGTTTTGCTTCTCTCATGGGAGGCATGGGTGCACCTCCGGCCGCCGTTGAAGATCTTGCCAACACCGTCGGAGCTTCACGTGATGCGGTGCGTGATGAGGTTAGGGAGGAAGATTCATCTACGGAGACGGAAGAATCGTCTTCGGAAGATGAGGACGAAGACGAGGAAGATGATGATTGTTGTGTCTTTCATTTATATGTCTTGAACTTGTTTGCATTTTGAACTTGGTTGGATGAACTTGTGGGCATGAACTATGCATCAACCTGTGGGTATGTTCGCATTTATATGTCAAATTCACATGTTTGCATTTTTGCGCGCTGCTGGAGCGGCGCACGCTGCTGCTGGAGCCAGCGCTGTGCGACGCGCCAAACCAGCCGAAGCGCGCGCGACAAATAATTTTTTTGGATGCGGCGCGAAGCGCGGTTGTTGGAGATGCTGTAAGAAAACTCCACCCACGGTCTCGACATCCAGAGGATCAACGACCCGACAACTGCTTAGAACCCTAGTTTTCCCTTTTCCATTCCATTGTAAAATATGTATCCTCACATGTAACCCTGCTGCTAGCGTAAGAGGGAATCGATTGAACCTACATATCATGTATCTAACACTTGTATTAGATGCCACTCCACCATCCTTCCTGATCAATCCGAGGCTGGCGTTGTTCGTGGAGACGAGGAGCTTGCGCCAAGCTCGACAGACCTTGGAAGCCATGGTTCCTGGGGTTCAAGCCTACCTTGACAAGTGGACCTCCATGATGGAGTCCAACAGCGCGGCACTCACGACTGTCACCTCAAGCTCCATGACCTGATCTCTTGGCGACCCGATTTGGAGAAGAGGATGGCAGATCTCAGTGCGGCGGTCACAGCGCTGCAACACGCGCAACCTTCCAATGGTGGCACTCCACGTGAAGAAGGATCACCCAACCACCGATGTGACCCATGTCTCACCTCGAGCTTGGAGCAGGCGCGACCAGATCAGACGACGGGTCTACGGACCACGACGAGTTTCATCTACCATGGGGGCTGACGGCGGCGTCATTCCAGACGCCGTCACCACTCCTGGCCAACGGTTAGTCAAATTCTGAAGATTTCGAGGAGTTCCCTTTCAAATGAAATCTTCTTTGAAAAGCTTTGGATTGCATGGTTGCCTTTTCATGCAGACAGTTAATTAATCGAACTCAGCTCACTTACGCTCACTGACGTAACCCGTGTAAGTACGTATGTCAGCAGCACCAAGAATTGGGCTCACCCCTTAACTCTAGACAACCAAGCAAACTATGAGTGACACTATTTTTTTGTACACGAGCAGTGATCACCCCTTACCTCTAGACAACCAAGCAAATTACGAGTGACACTATTTTTCTTTACACGAGCGGTGACACAGTTGAAACAACAATGTACTCCTTAGCATACTAGAAAAAGAAGAGCATCATTGATTTGAGCTTTGTGAAGCATTGTTGTCCTCCAGAGCACTAGTAGAAAAAGGGTCTTTCGGCCAAGGGCCGAAAGACCATTAGTCCCAGTTCAAGCAAAAAAGTTTGCCAGGGCATTGGTCCCCGTTCGGTTCACCTCATTAGTCTCAGTTCGGGGCAAAACCCGGGACTAAAGATCCAGCGACTGCCACGTGGCGTGCGCGGAGCATTAGTTTCGGTTTGTGGCAAGAACCGAGACTAAAGGGTAGGCTAGGAGTCCCGGTTTTAGACAAAAACCGGGACTAAAGTGCTGCCTATATAAATCCTCGCCCCTGCCCACCCTCTCCTCTGTTTTTTGACTGTTGAAGTGTGACCATGTCATGCTCTTGCCACTCTAGTTCATGCACATGACGTGTTCGATGAAATGCCCGAGCCACACTACTTAAGCTTTCTCCTCTCCAAGCTCGACCTCGAAGCTCCATTTTCCTCAATATTTGTCTAGGTTTGGTCGTGCACCAACTGCACAAGTGTTTTAAAAGGTTAGCTACTTCATCCTTTCATCTGTCACTGCTAGTTTAGCTCATTTCAAATGGTCAAATTAACTTCTTAGAGTCTGCACATCTGTAGGATGCCGTCTCGTGCCCGTCCTCACCGTTATCGATCGCCCCGCGCCGATCTCGTTCTTATCTTTTTTTAAAAGAACAAAAAATCTTACTTGTATGATTTAGATACATACTTGTATAAATTACTTACTTTCATTAAAAAAATTATTATACAGTGTGATGGTTTTGGTATCCGCCTCCGTCGGCCCTCGTCCTGTCTATGATTCGGATATGGTATATATATATTATCTTTTATAACTATTTGTTTTATTTAGCGTTTATGACAATTATGATGACCAACGTGACATATATTTTTTAATCTAGGAGGTATGTGAACCGGAAAATTCAACCCACATAGAAATTCTTGTCGAGAGGCTAAATTTGGTTGAAAAAGAAAACAAATACTTGAAGGAAAAATTGAAAATAATCAAGGACAAGAATATGGAACTGGAGTTGCATGTCGCCGATGTCATCGATGATCGCAAGAGGAAGATCGGTGCGATGCGGTTGAAGATGGATGAAATGCGCTTGAAGATGGATGAAATGCGCTTGAAGATTAGGAATATTAGAAAATATGCCATTGATAAAGAGCCTTGGTATATTATGTTGTTGGATCAATTATTACCTTAGTTGCGATTTTGATCGCATTTGTTGTTGTATTTAAATGTTTTACATAGTTGTATGTTGTTTTATGAGAGAACTTTATGAATTAATTTTTGCAATAATAACATTTGATCACTACTGTGTTTTGGTTTTAATATGATGATGAACTTGTATTAATTTGGTCATATGTTCTGCAATGGTTTTTTGATATACTTAATTTCATAATAGAGATGAACCGCTGATACGTCTCCATCGTATCTACTTTTCCGAACTCTTTTGTCCTTGTTTTGGACTCTAATTTGCATGATTTGAATGGAACTAACCCGGACTGGCGCTGTTTTCAGCAGAATTGCCATGGTGTTGTTTTTGTGCAGAAATAAAAGTTCTCGGAATGTCCTGAAAATTTACGGAGATTTTTTCTAGAATAAAAGAAAAATACCTGCGCAAAGTTCCATGTGAGGGGGCGTGCTAGTGGGCCACAAGCTCACAGGTCGCGACCACCCCCTATGGCCGCGCCGTGCAGGCTTGTGGGGCCCACGTGGCACCACCGCCCCCAATATCAACTCTATATCTTCCGTTTCGCCTGAAAAAAAATCAGAGAGAAGGTTTCATCGCGTTTTGCGATACGGAGGCGCCGCCACATCCTGTTCTTCATCTAGAGGGCAGATCCGGAGTCCGTTTCGGGCTCCTGAGAGTGGAAATCATCGCCATCGTCATCATCAACCTTTCTCCATCGACAATTCCATGATGCTCTTCATCGTTTGTGAGTAATCTCATTGTAGGCTTGCTGGACGGTGATGAGTTGGATGAGATCTATCATGTAATCGAGTTAGTTTTGAAGGGGATTGATCCCTAGTATCCACTATGTTCTAGATTGATGTTGCTACTACTTGGCTATGCTTAATGCTTGTCACTAGGGCCCGAGTGCCATGATTTCAGATCTGAACCTATTATGTTGTCGCCAATATATGTGTGTTTTAGATCCAATCTTGCAAGTTGTAGTCACCTACTATGTGTTATGACCCGACAACCCCGGAGTGACAATAGCCGGAACCACTCCCGGAGATGACCATAGTATGAGGAGTTCATGTATTCACCGCGTGTTAATGCGTTGGTCCGGTTCTTTATTAAAAGGAGAACCTTAATATCCCGTAGTTTCCATTAGGACCCCGCTGCCACGGGAGGGATGGACAATAGATGTCATGCAAGTTCTTTTCCCTAAGCACGTATGACTACATACAGAATACATGCCTACATTAGATTGATGAACGCGAGCTAGCCACATATCTCTCCGTGTTATAGCTGTTACATGAGAATCACATCCGTCACACTCATCCATCACCGATCCACTGCTACGAGTCTTTTATGATCTTTTATTACTGGTCCTCGCTACGTTACTTTGCCTAGGCTTGTCCCTTGCTAAAAGAGGGATTGGGCCACTTTGCTGCTGCTGTCACTACTACTGTTGCTACTGCTGTTACTTGTTACTTTACTGCTGCTACTACTACTGTTCCTTGCTACTCCGCTGTTACTTGTTGCAAGACTTTGTTAGCGCTAACATCCCATCAACAGGGCCTTTTCTGGCGCCATTGCTAGGAATTATCAAAGCTTTTTCTGGTGCCGTTGCTATCATACTACCTTTCTACTGATACTTTGCTTGCAGACACTAATCTTTCAGGTGTGGTTGAATTGACAACTCAGCTGCTAATACTTGAGAATATTCTTTAGCTTCCCCTTGTGAGCGAATCTATAAATTTGGGTTGAATACTCTACCCTCGAAAACTGCTGCGATCCCATACGCTTGTGAGACATCAAGGCTTTTTCTAGCGCCGTTGCCGGGGAGGCACAACTATATTCTCTGAGTCACTTGGGATTGACTTCTGCTGATCACTATGAGGAATCCGAAAGATCCAAGAACTAAAATCCTGCCTTCCACTACGAGGAGAGGTAAGGAACTGCCATCTAGCTCTGCACTTGATTCACCTTCAGTTTTGAGTAAGTTTGAGACTTCGTCTCCTGCTAGAAATCTTGATATGTTGCCTGTGCTTGATGATGCTACTTCTGCTGCCCATGATGCTTATGATGCTATGCTTGATACTATGCATGATGATGCTATGCTAGATACTATGCCTGATGATGCTATGCTTGATACTATGCCTGATGATGCTATGCCTGATACTGCTTTGCCACTTGGTGCCCTTGATGCACATATTGCTAGAGTTGTTGCTAGATGTGATGATACTTCTGAAACTGCTGATACTATTGAAGTAGAACCTGCTACTATGCCTGAATTGCGTGTTATGCCTGATACGCGCTATGTTATGGAGGGAGAGATAGCTGAGGATTTTCTTGCGTGTAAGGATAGCTATAATCTTGAGAAACTTCTGCGCAAGTGGAAAGAAAAATCTCTGAACGCTGGGATGAAATACGACCCGAAGTTTGCCACTTCGCCTATCTTTGTGACCGATAAAGATTATGAATTCTTTGTCGACCCTGAGTTAATCACTCTGGTCGAATCTGATCCCTTTCACGGTTACGAGTCTGAAACGGTTGTAGCCCATCTTACCAAACTGCACGATATAGCCACCCTATTCACTAGTGAGGAAAAGATCCGCCACTACTACATGCTCAAGCTGTTTCCTTTCTCGCTAAAGGATGATGCTAAGACCTGGTTCACTTCTCTTGCTCCTGGTTGTGTGCGTAGCCCCCAGGATATGGTCTACTACTTCTCTGAAAAATATTTCCCTGCCCATAAGAAGCAAGCTGCCTTGCAGGAAATATACAACTTTGCAAAAGCTGAAGAAGAGAGTCTCCCACAAGCTTGGGGGAGACTTATCCAGCTACCGAATGCTTTGCCTGATCACCCTCTTGAGAAGAATGAAATACTTGATATCTTCTATAATGGACTTACCGATGCTTCCAAAGACCACCTAGATAGTTGTGCTAGTAGTGTTTTTAGGGAACAAACTGTAGAACAAGCTGAGATTCTGTTGAACAACATCTTGTGCAATGAGAATGCTTGGACTATTCCCGAACCACCTCCTAAGCCAACTCCGAAGAAAATAGGTATTCTATTCCTCAGTCCTGAAGATATGCAAGAAGCCAAGAAATCTATGCGAGAGAAAGGCATTAAATCTGAAGATGTCAAAAATCTACCACCTATCGAAGAGATCCATGGTCTCGATAACCTGATACAGGCAGTAGAAGTAAATTCTCTGCGTAGGTTTGATGAGAGTGATATTCCTTTTGATAAAGCTGCTAGCTTATGCATGGATGAATTTGATAACTTCGTTGCCAAACAACAAAGTTTCAATGATTATGTTAGCACACAATTGGAAAAGAATGCTCGTATGCTTAGTCATTTAAGTGCTTGTGTGGACAGAAATGTCAATGATCTTAAGCTTCTGAGTAAACATGCCTCTATGGTTACTACTCAGGTAGAACAAGTACTTAAAGCTCAAAATGACTTGCTCAATGAGTTGAATAACAATTCCGTCAGAGTCGCCACTAGAGGGGGTAGAATGACCTAGGAACCTCTGTATCCTAAGGGTCATCCGAAGAGAATTGAACAAGATTCTCAAGGAGTTAGCACTGATGCACCTAGTCATCCTGGAAAGAAGAAGAAAGATGATAGGAACCTGCACGCTGGCAACCCTGTTGCTGCTACACCTGAGAGTCCAAAAGATGCCTCTGTCTCTGATGCTGAAACACAATCTGGTGATGAACATGAGCCTAATGCTAATATCAATAGTGATGTTCATGATGATGCTCAACCTAGCAATGAAAAGGATGTGGAGATTGAACCTAGTGTTGATCTTGATAACCCACAGCCTAAGAATAGAAGATACGATAAGAATGACTTTGCTGCTAGGAAGCACGGTAAAGAAAGGGAGCCATGGGTTTCAGAAACCTATGCCCTTTCCTCCCAAACCATCCAAGAAAAAGGATGATGAGGATTTTGAGCGATTCGTTGAAATGATCAGACCTGTCTTTCTGCAGATGCGTTTGACTGATATGCTCAAGATGTCTCCGTATGCTAAGTACATGAAAGATATTGTGACTAATAAGAGGAGGATACCTGATCTTGAGATCTCCGCCATGCTTGCCAATTACACTTTCAAAGGTGGAACTCCTAAGAAACTAGGTGATCCCCGTGTGCCCACTATGCCTTGCTCCATTAAAGGCAACTACGTTAGAACTGCGTTATGCGACCTTGGAGCCGGTGTTAGTGTTATGCCTCTCTCTCTTTATCGTAGACTTGAACTAGATAAGTTGACACCCACTGAAATCTCTCTGCAAACGGCCGACAAATCAACTGCTTTCCCTATCGTCATTTGTGAGATGTGCGTGTTGTGGTTGCTAACACCACTATCTTAACAGACTTTGTTATCTTGGATATTTCCGAGGACGATGCCATGGCTGTCATCCTTGGAAGACCCTTTTTAAACACTTTAGGGGCTGTTATAGATTGCAACAAAGGCAATGTCACTTTCAATGTCAATGGTAATGAGCATATGGTGCACTTTCCGAAGAAACAATATCGAGTACATTGCATCAATGCTATCGAAAAGACTTCATCGATTCTTATTGGGAGCTTTGAATGCCCTATTCCTCGAGTCAAGATGAAGTATGATTTTCTTGTTGGGGAGATACACATCCCCATTGAGGTGACCTAGTGACTATTCGAAAATTCTCTGTCTTCTTTTGCGATTCGAGAAAGTTTTGTCAAGGGGATTTGATCAACCCCATTGATGGATTTCTTTCGATGACCATGAGATGGATGAATCGAGGAGTCACAAACCTTTGTTCCAAGCTTTCACTTTAGGTTGCTCAGAAGAAAAATGATAGGTTTAGTTTAGTTTTCCCTGTTTTCTGTTTTAGCGTCCGGTAGAAAAATACCCCGAAAATCAAAGTTCTCTGAACGCTGTGAAAATCAAGTATGATTTTTTCTGGAATATTTGAAAAATACTGGGACAAAGGGTCTGTCTAGGGGCCACACCAGTGGGCCACAAGCCCTAGGGGAGCGGGCACCCCCCTGGCCGCGCCACCCAGGCTTGTGGGGCCCACAGGCACCCCCTCCACTCATTCTTGCTCTCATCCGCTTATCCTACCTCCATAAAAAATCGTTTCGCAGCTCAAACCCGTGTTCTTGATCCTCTTGCTGGGATTTTCGATCTCTTTGCTCAAATCACCGTTCTCTCAACTGTTTTGGGGAAATTACTCCTTGGTAAGTGACTCCTCCATTGGTCCAATTAGTTTTTGCTCTAGTGCCTTATATTCCGCGTATTTTTGCTGCCTTGGTGACCATGTTCTTGAGCTTTGTATGCTGATTCTAGCTGGTCCCAAGTAGTTTTGATGCGTAATATGGTCTCTAGGCACTTGTTGGAGTAGTTGCTATAAGTTTCGTTGAGCCTTATTCACCTTCCCTTAGAATCACTAATTTTTTTAGAAATTTTCAGAGATAGAAAAGGGAAAAGATGAGGAGGTTCTTAAGAGGCTCGTCAAGCCATGACCCCAAGGATGATGTGAGTGAGAAGAAGCCCAAGTATTTGTCCCTCGAGTCGCAGAAGTTCGAGCATGCGAGTGGCCAAGTGACGTGTTCTTACGCGCCGCTAGAATTTATGAGGACTTTTATCACTTGGTGGAGAACGCAGGCCTTACCGCCTTCATTGAAGATAAGTGTTCACAATACCTCCTTCTCACTAATATCTTCATACAAAGCTTTAACTTCTATCCGAGGAAGAATCCTCCTATGGTTGAGTTCAAACTTTATGATATCCCCCAGCGCATGTCACTCCAGGATTTTTGCAATGTTTGCAAATTGCCTTACGTTGGGGATATTCATGAACCTCGTCCACGGGACTTGGAAGCTTTCATTGGTACAATTGCTGTAGGAGAGGAGAGGAGTGTCTTGCGCTAGAGCTTCTAGCATTCATTTTCCCGTGCTTCGGTACTTCTCATTATTTGTGGGAAAATGTTTGATTGGCCGTGGGAACGCTGGGTCACTTAGTTCCCCAGATCTTGCGGTCTTGCGCGAAGCCCTTTATAACGATAAAACTTATAGCTTGGGCGCTATAGTAGCTCAACGGTTGAACTTGAACCGTTCTAAGGGTGTTGTCTATGGAGGTATCTATGGTACCCGTCTTGCCAGACACTTTGAGATACCTATTAGACTGGAGGAGGAAGAAGAGATTCTTCTTCCCAAGAGATATCTAGATTACGATAGCATGGTTCGCCATGACTTTCTGGATAGAGATATAGGTGGAAGGATGATTTATAACCTGGTATTTAGTCAGGGTACTCGTGAGACTATTACTTTGCCTGCTCCTTCATTGTTCAATCTTCATGCAGGCAGATACACTATTATGCCCTTGGACATCTACGCATATTGGGGCTTGGCCCAACCTCATGTGCCCGTGCCCGAGCCGCCAGTCGAGTACCAGACGCCGGTTTATCAGTGGGAGCCAGAGGAGCTCACACAGCAGTGGCATCCTCAGTCCACTCCGGAGTATCCAGGAGCTGGATATTTCCCTCCTTGGGAGTAGACCAAGTTAGGCCAAAAGCCTAAGCTTGGGGGAGTACGTGTTCTCACCGACTTTACATTCTTGCTTATGCTTTCACTTTGTTAACCGGTGTTCACACTTTGCCACTGTATTATCCATGCTAGTTTATTTTCTTTTTTCTCATTTTCTTTTCGTGTGTCTGTCTAGTTTGAGAAAAAACAAAAAGATTTTCTTTTCTTCTTTTGCTTGTTGGGAGTTTTCCCGTGTAGATAGTTTTCTTTTTCTTTGGGTCAAGGTAGAAGATATTGGTTACAATGTTTAGTGGCTTTTGCATGCATACCTGTTTAGCTTTCAAAGAGCCATATTACTTTGTCTTCTCCTTTGTGTTTGCCTGCAGATTCCAGATTTAGTCCAATGCACGAGCACTCTTATTATTGTTCGCATCGTTCGGTCGTGCAAGTGAAAGGCAATAATGACGATATATGATGAAGTGATTAAGCCTGGAAAAGCTGGTATGAACTCGATCTATTTTGTTTTTGTAAATATGACTAGCTCATCATGCCCGATTCAGCTTTGTTGTGAGAGAAACATGTTTGCAATGACAACTTAGAGATCATAGTTGCTTATGCCATGCTTATTTAGCTAGGAGCTTATAATGGTCAGGCTTGGTTGCCAACATGAATGTTGAGATGAGTATGATGTAGTATGATAGGATGGTATCCTCCTTTGAATGTTTCAAGTAGCTTGACTTGGCGCATGTTCACGCATGTAGTTGAAACAAAATCAACATACCCTCTATGATGTTCATGTTCATGGTGATTTATGTCCTACTCATGCTTGCACTCAATGTTAGTTACTCTCAATGCATTTTGATGACTGTTATCGCTCTCTAGTTGGTCGCTTCCCAGTCTTTTGCTAGCCTTCACTTGTACTAAGCGGGAATACTGCTTGTGCATCCACTCCCATAAACCCAAAGTTGTGCCATATGAGTCCACCATACCTACCTATGTGCGGTATCTACCTGCCGTTCCAAGTAAATTTGCATGTGCCACTCTCTAAATCTTCAAGAAATAATCTGTTTTGCATGCCCGAACCACTCATGTGGTGACAAGGGCTATTGGTATCTTCCATGCTAGGCGTGTTATCCTCGATATGTGTTTATTCACTATCATTCACGAGAAAGGGGCCGGTTATTGGAATTCCCAGTTCCATACTCAAATCGAAAAGATAATTGCAAACAAAACTCCCCCAGGATTGATGTTGGTATGGACGGTACCCGAGATTTCGGCTAGCCGTGGAGTGTGATTGATTGGTGGCGGGGGAGTCAAAACTTTACTTTTCTGTTTGGGAACCGCCTATAGCATGTGTAGCGTGGAAGATGTTGAGAACTCTTAGTCATTGCATTGACAATGAAAGCATGCCACCCAAAATTATTATCTCTGTTTTCAAAGCTTGAGCTCTGGCACCTCTGCAAATCAATGCTTCCCTCTACGAAGGGCCTGTCTATTTATGTTCCTGTTGAGTCATCCTCCTCTTACAAAAGCACCAATTAGAGAGCACCTCTGTCATTTTTATGCTTTGCTTTTAACTGTGTTGAGTATGACTATGACTGGATCTTCATTGCCATGAATTACAATGTTTAGTCAACCCTTGGTCTTTTAAGGTGCTCTGCATTTATGTTTTGCGGTCTCAGAAAGAGCTAGCGAGATACCATCTATTCGTACTACTTCATGTTGTTTTGATTGAAGTGTTGACATTTGAGGCTTATTATTATTTGCTCGCTAGTTGATTATGCCATTGATATGAGTTTACCGTGAGACCTAGATGTCATTTGCTTATGTGGTTTGCTTGTGATGTTGCTGAAATGCTGGTTGTGAGTTAGACATGGTTGCAACAACAAGATCAAACATAGTTCGTCAAAGTTTTTCTTTTGTCTCTCTCAGTTTGTCAACCGAGTTGCTTGAGGACAAGCAAGGCTTTAAGCTTGGGGGAGTTGATACGTCTCCGTCGTATCTACTTTTCCGAACTGTTTTGCCCTTGTTTTGGACTCTAATTTGCATGATTTGAACGAAACTAACCCGGACTGACGCTGTTTTCAGCAGAATTGCCATGGTGTTGTTTTTATGCATAAATAAAAGTTCTCGGAATGTCCTGAAAATTTACGGAGATTTTTTCTGGAATAAAAGAAAAATACCTGCACAAAGTTCCACGTGAGGGGGCGTGCCAGTGGGCCACAAGCCCACAGGCTGCGGCCACCCCCTATGGCCGCGCCGTGCAGGCTTGTGGGGCCCACGTGGCACCACCACCCCCAATCTCAGCTCTATATCTTCCGTTTCACCTGGAAAAAAATCAGAGAGAAGGTTTCATCGCGTTTTGCAATACGGAGGCGCCGCCACATCCTGTTCTTCATCTTGAGGGCAGATCTGGAGTCCGTTTCGGGCTCCGGAGAGGGGAAATCGTTGCCATCGTCATCATCGACCTTTCTCCATCGACAATTCCATGATGCTCTTCATCGTTCGTTAGTAATCTCATCGTAGGCTTGCTGGACGGTGATGAGTTCAATGAGATCTATCATGTAATCGAGTTAGTTTTGACGGGGATTGATCCCTAGTATCCACTATGTTCTAGATTGATGTTGCTACTACTTGGCTATGCTTAATGCTTGTCACTAGGGCCCGAGTGCCATGATTTCAGATCTGAACCTATTATGTTGTCGCCAATATATGTGTGTTTTAGATCCTATCTTGCAAGTTGTAGTCACCTACTATGTGTTATGACCCGGCAACCCCGGAGTGACAATAGCCGGAACCACTCCCGGAGATGACCATAGTATGAGGAGTTCATGTATTCACCGCGTGTTAATGCGTTGGTCTAGTTCTTTATTAAAAGGAGAACCTTAATATCCCGTAGTTTCCATTAGGACCCCGCTGCCACGGGAGGGATGGACAATAGATGTCATGCAAGTTCTTTTCCCTAAGCACGTATGACTACATACGAAATACATGCCTACATTAGATTGATGAACGGGAGTGATACGTCTGAAATGTATCTACAATTTTTGATGGTTTCATGCTGTTATCTTGTCATCTTTGGATGTTTTATGTACCTTTTATATCTTTTTTGGGACTAACTTATTAATTCAGTGCCAAGTGCCAGTTCCTGTTTTTTCTGTTTTTTTGGCTCTTTTTAGATCTGATTTTGGAATGGAATCCAAACGGAATAAAATCCCCGAAATGATTTTTTCCTGAATGGAAGAAGATCAGGGGGCTTGTGGGCCAAGCCAGGAGGGCTACAAGGAGCCCCCAAGCTCCCACTCCGCCACCAGGGGGGAGGCGGCGGTGGGCAGGCTTGTGGCCTCCGTGGTGCCCCGTGACCTAGATCTTTCGCCTACATATTCCCTAAAATAGAGCAAAAAATCAAGGGATCCACGAAAATACTTTTCCGCCGCCGCAAGCTTCCGTTTCTGCGAGATCTCATCTGGAGACCCTTCCCGGTGCCCTTCCGGAGGGAACTTTGGAGTTGGAGGGCTTCTTCATCATCATCATCGCCCCTCCAATGGCTCGTGTGTAGTTCACTTCAGACCTACGGGTCCGTAGTTAGTAGCTAGATGGATTCTTCTCTCTCTTGGATCTTCAATACAAAGTTCTCCATGATCTTCATGGAGATCTATCCGACGTAATCTTCTTTGGCGTTGTGTTTGTCGAGATCCGATAAATTGTGGATTTGTGATCAGATTATCTGTGATATATATATATTTGAGTCTTTGCTGATTTCTTATATGCATGATTTGATATCCTTGTAAGTCTCTCCGAGTCTTGGGTTTTATTTGGCCAACTAGATCTATGATTCTTGCAATGTGAGAAGTGCTTGGTTTTGGGTTCTTACCGTGTGGTGACCTTTCCAAGTGACAGTAGGGGCAGCAAGGCACACATCGTGTAGTTGCCATCAATGGTAACAAGGTGGGCTCTATCGTAGATATGAGATTGTCCATCTACATCATGTCATCTTGCTTAAGGCGTTACTCTGTTCTTTTGGACTTAATACACTAGATGCATGCTGGATAGCGGTCGACGTGTGGAATAATAGTAGGAGATGCAGAAAGTATCGGTCTACTTGTTTTGGATGTGATGCCTATAGATATAATCATTGCCATAGATGATGTCACGACTTTGCGCGGTTCTATCAATTGCTCGACAGTAATTTGTTCACCCACCGTCTACTTGCTTTCATGAGAGAAGCCACTAGTAAACAGTACGGCCCCCGGGTCTATTCACATCTATCGTTTCCACTCTCGCTTTTACTTTGCTTTGTTACTTTGTTGCTTTCAGTTCTCACTTGGCAAACAATCTATAAGGGATTGACAACCCCTTCATAGCATTGGGAGCAAGCTTTTTGTGTTTGTGCAGGCTCTTGTGATACTCCTTCACTGGATCGATACCTTGGTTCTCAAAACTGAGGGAAATACTTACCACCGCTGCGCTACATCACCCTTTCCGCTTCGAGGGAAGACCAACGCAAGGCTCCAAGGCCACGGGGGAAATCCTTTGCATATTTTCCTAGGAAGTCTCGTAAGGCGTAGACGTAGCAGAAGCATTCCTGGTGCCATCAACACACCTATTTCTAGCGTCGTTGGAAGGTCTTTTGTTGCAGTAGCAGAAGTATTTCTGGCGCCGTTGCCGGGGAAGGAGAGATCTATCCAAGTAGGTCTCACAAACTCATCTCTTGCATTTACTTTTTTGCCAGTTGCCTCTCGTTTTCCTCTCCCCTACTTCACATTTGCCTTTTCGTTCGCCCTTTTCTCTTGCTTGCTTTCTGTTCGCTTGTGTGCTATGAGCCTTCATTATGCTTGCATCTTCGCTTGCTGAAAATATATTGATATGGATCCTCATCCATGAAAATCTATTGATATGGATCCTCATCCACTAGCTAATCTCTTTAAGAGACCCACTTATGTGGAACGAATTGCTAGTGAGTTGAGTGCACTTGACTATCTTTATGGATTTTTGCTTGAGATGCGTGAATCTGAAAATTGTGACGAATAAATTTATGAAGTGATTCACGAGGGCTCCTTGGATGAAAAGCATGATTGCAATGATTTCACTATAAATTCTATTAGTGACAATCATGCTTAAAATATGCAAAACCCTAAGCTTGGGGATGCTAGTTTTTCTTTGTCCACTACTTGTTGCAATAATCATGATTGGGGTGATGATATTTCTTATGATCTTGAAAATTTGTTCAAACCTCATGATGAATATGATATTTGCAATAACACTGAAAGTGGGTTTGGAGAAGTCATGACTTTAGTTGATGATAAATCCACTATTTTTGAAGAGCGTCAACTTTGCATGCATGTGGATCATGAAAAGAATATCCTATGGGATAGCTATATAGTTGCATTTGAATATGATCCCACATGTAATTGCTATGAGAGAGGAAAATATTTTGATAGAAACTTTCATGTTACCAAATTACCTCTCATTATGTGGAGATTGCTATTGTCTCTTTCTTCTTCCTTGCAGATGGCAGCTATTGGTTGTCTTGACAATCTGTTTTCCTATAAAATGCCTATGCATAGGAAGTATGTTAGACTTAGATGTGATTTTCACATGCTTCATGATGCTCTCGTTGTGCTTCAATTCTTGTCTTTTGTGTGAGCATCATTGAACTATCAATGCCTAGCTAAGGGCGTTAAACAATAGCGCTTGTTGGGAGGCAACCCAACGAATCTATGCTTTTTCTTTCTGTTTTGTGTTTTCCACACTTTCATAACTCTGTTATGATTGTGTTTTTGTGTTTCTTTTTGCGTTTGTGCCAAGCAAAACCGTTATGATTAGTCTTGGGGATGATCGTTTGGTCATGCTGGAAAAGGCAGAAACTTTGTGCTCACGAAAAGCATTTTCATTTTTTTTCTGTAAGAGATTTTGAGTTGATTGTTTTTGCTGTTGATTGCTACGCAAATTCTTCAGACTGTCGTAATTTTTCAGAATTTTTGAAGTACCAGAAGTATACGAAATATACAGATTTCTACAGACTGGTCTGCTGTTAACAGATTCTGTTTTTGTTGAGTTGGTTGCTTATTTTGATGAAACTATGGATAGTATCGGGGGGTATTAGCCATGGAAGATTGAAAATACAGTAACCCAACATCAGCATACGTAGAATTTAAGTTTGATACAGTACCTAAGGAAGTGGTGGTTTGCTTTCTCATACTAATGTTATCATGAGTTTCTGTTTAAGTTTCGTGTTGTGAAGTTTTCAAGTTTTGGGTGAATTTCTTATGGACAAAGAGATAAAGAGTGGCAAGAGCTCAAGCTTGGGGATGCCCAAGGCACCCCAAGAGATTCAAGGATGCCGTAAAAGCCTAAGCTTGGGGATGCCCCGGGAAGGCATCCCCTCTCTCGTCTTCAATCCATCGGTAACGTTACTTGGGGCTATATTTTTATTCACCACATGTTATGTGTTTTTGCTTGGAGCGTCTTGTATCGTAGGAGTCTTTTATTTTTGTTGTGTCACAATCATCCTTTCTGCACACCTAGAGAGAGAGACATGCACACACCATGATTTTGTCGAGCTTCACTTATATCTTTTGGTAGACAATTCAGCTCACATGTGCTTCACTTATATCTTTTGAGCTAGATACTTTTGCTCTATGTGCTTCACTTATATCTTTTAGAGCACAGCGGTGCATGGATTGTTAGTTGATCTATTCTTTGAAAGTAGTCTCAAAAAGGGGTAGTTATCCAAAGGGATACGAAAACTTCCACCTTCATGTGCATTGAACAGTTAGAGAAGTTTGATTCATCTCAATTAGTTTTGAGTTGTGGTTATGGTAATATTGAAGTCATGCTAGTAAGGTGTTGTGGATCTAGAAATACTTGTGTTGAAGTTAGTGATTCCCGTAGCATGCACGTATGGTGAACCGCTATGTGATGAAATCTGAGCATGATTAGTCTATTGACTGTCATCCTTTGCGTGGCGGTCGGGATCGCGCGATGGTTTATACCTACCAACTCTTCCCCTAGGAGTATGCGTTGAATGCTTTGTTTCGATTACTAATAAAACTTTTGCAACAAGTATATGAGTTCTTCATGACTAATGTTGAGTCCGTGGTTTAGATGCACTTTCACCTTCCACCATCACTATCTTCTTAGTGCCGTGCAACTTTCGCCGGTGCACAAAACCCACCATTAGCCTCCCTCAAAACAGCCACCATACCTACCTACTATGGCTTTTTCAAAGTCATTCCGAGATATATTGCCATGCAACTACCACCATGACATGTGCCATCACGTCTACATTGCTATTGCATGATCGTAAGATAGCCATTATGATGTTTCCATTAATGTCTATGCCATGCTAGATCATTGCCACGGTACACTACCGAAGGCATTCCATATAGAGTCATCGTTGCTCTAAGTTTTGATTTGTAAGTGTGATGATCATCATTGATGGAGCATTGTCCCATGTGAGGAAATAAAAGAGGCCAAAGAAGCCCACTAAAATAAAAATAAAAAATAAAAAAGAGAGGCCAAAGAGCCCACCAAAAAAAATAATTAAAAAAAATGAGAGAAAAAGAGAGAAGGGACAATGTTACCACTTTTCCACACTCGTGCATACTAAGCACCATGATCTTCATGATTGAGAGTCTCTCGTTTTGTCACCACCATATAGCTAGTGGGAAATTTTCATTATATAACTTGGCTTGTATATTCCAATGATAGGCTTCCTCAAAATTGCCTTAGGTCTTCGTGAGCAAGCAAGTTGGATGCACACCCACTAGTTTTCTTTAAGAGCTTTCACATACTCTTAGCTCTAGTGCATCATTTGTATGGCAATCCCTACTCATTCACATTGATATCTATTGATGAGCATCTCCACAGCTCATTGATATGCCTAGTTAATGTGATCATCTTGTCCTTATTTTTGTCTTGCAACCTCCACCACACTCCACACCATCTATAGTGCTATAACCATGGCTCACGCTCATGTATTGCGTGAGAGTTGAAAAGGTTTGAGAAATTAAAGGTGTGAAATAATTACTTGGCCAATACCGGGGTTGTGCAGGATTTAAATTCGCTGTGCAATAATGATAGAGCATAGCCAGACTATATGCCTTTGTAGGGATAACTTTCTTTTGGCCTTGTTATTTTGAAAGTTCATGATTACCTTGCTAGTTTGCTTGAATTATTATTGTTTCCACGTCAATAGCAAACTATTGTTTTGAATCTAATGGATCTGAGTATTCACGTCACATCAGAGGAGTTACAAAGGACATCTTTGCTAGGTAGCATGAAAACATCAAAAATTCATTCTTTATCACTTCCCTACTCGAGGACGAGCAGGAGTTAAGCTTGGGGATGCTTGATACGTCTCAAATCTATCTATAATTTTTGATGGTTTCATGTTGTTATCTTGTCATCTTTGGATGTTTTATGTACCTTTTATATCTTTTTGGGACTAACTTATTAATTCAGTGCCAAGTGTCAGTTCCTGTTTTTTCTGTGTTTTTGGCTCTTTTCAGATCTGATTTTGGAACGGAGTCGAAATGGAATAAAATCCCCGAAATGATTTTTTCCCAAACGGAAGAAGATCAAGGGGCTTGTGGGCCAAGCCAGGAGGGATACAGGGAGCCCTCAAGCCCCCACTCCTCCACCAGGGGGAGGCGACGGTGGGCAGGTTTGTGGACTCCCTGGCGCCCCCCTGACCTAGATCGTTCGCCTATATATTCCCTAAAATACAGCAAAAAATCAAGGGATCCACGAAAATACTTTTCCGCCGCCGCAAGCTTCCATTTTCGCGAGATCTCGTCTGGAGACCCTTCCCGGTGCCCTGCCGGAGGGGACTTTGGAGTTGGAGGGCTTCTTCATCATCATCATCGCCCCTCCAATGACTCGTGAGTAGTTCACTTCAGGCCTACGGGTCTGTAGTTAGTAGCTAGATGGCTTCTTCTCTCTCTTGGATCTTCAATACAAAGTTCTCCATGATCTTCATGGAGATCTATCCGACGTAATCTTCTTTGGCGGTGTGTTTGTCGAGATCCGATGAATTGTGGATTTGTGATCAGATTATCTATGATATATATTTGAGTCTTTGCTGATTTCTTATATGCATGATTTGATATCCTTGTAAGTCTCTCCGAGTCTTGGGTTTTGTTTGGCCAACTAGATCTATGATTCTTGCAATGGGAGAAGTGCTTGGTTTTGGGTTCTTACCGTGTGGTGACCTTTCCCAGTGACAGTAGGGGCAGCAAGGCACACATCGTGTAGTTGCCATCAATGGTAACAAGGCGGGCTCTGTCGTAGATATGATATTGTCCATCTACATCATGTCATCTTGCTTAAAGCGTTACTCTGTTCTTTTGGACTTAATACACTAGATGCATGCTGGATAGCGGTCGACGTGTGGAGTAATAGTAGTAGATGCAGAAAGTATCGGTCTACTTGTTTTGGATGTGATGCCTATAGATATAATCATTGCCATAGATGATGTCACGACTTTGCGCGGTTCTATCAATTGCTCGATAATAATTTGTTCACCCACCGTCTACTTGCTTTCATGAGAGAAGCCACTAGTAAACAGTACGGCCCCCGGGTCTATTCACATCTATCGTTTCCACTCTCGCTTTTACTTTGCTTTGTTACTTTGTTGCTTTCAGTTCTCACTTGGCAAACAATCTATAAGGGATTGACAACCCCTTCATAGCGTTGGGAGCAAGCTTTTTGTGTTTGTGCAGGCTCTTGTGATACTCCTTCACTGGATCGATACCTTGGTTCTCAAAACTGAGGGAAATACTTACCACCGCTGCGCTACATCACCCTTTCCGCTTCGTGGGAACACCAACGCAAGGCTCCAAGGCCACGGGGGAAATCCCTTGCATATTTGCCTAGGAAGTCCCTTAAGGCGTAGCCTTAGCAGAAGGATTCCTGGTGCCGTCAACACACCTATTTCTGGCGCCGTTGGTGTAGGAATTATGCCCTAGAGGCAATAATAAATATAGTTATTATTATAATTCCTGTATCAAGATAATCGTTTATTATCCATGCTATAATTGTATTGAATGAAGACTCATTTACATGTGTGGATACATAGACAAAACACCATCCCTAGCAAGCCTCTAGTTGGCTAGCCAGTTGATCAAAGATAGTTAGTGTCTTCTGATTATGAACAACGTGTTGTTGCTTGATAACTGGATCACGTCATTAGGAGAATCACGTGATGGACTAGACCCAAACTAACAGACGTAGCATGTTGATCGTGTCATTTTGTTGCTACTGTTTTCTGCGTGTCAAGTATTTATTCCTATGACCATGAGATCATATAACTCACTGACACCGGAGGAATACTTTGTGTGTATCAAACGTCGCAACATAACTGGGTGACTACAAAGATGCTCTACAGGTATCTCCGAAGGTGTTAGTTGAGTTAGTATGGATCAAGACTAGGATTTGTCACTCCGTGTGACGGAGAGGTATCTCGGGGCCCACTCGGTAATACAACATCACACACAAGCCTTGCAAGCAATGGAACTTAGTGTAAGTTGCGGGATCTTGTATTACGGAACGAGTAAAGAGACTTGCTGGTAAACGAGATTGAAATAGGTATGCGGATACTAACGATTGAATCTCGGGCAAGTAACATACCGAAGGACAAAGGGAATGACATACGGGATTATATGAATCCTTGGCACTGAGGTTCAAACGATAAAGATCTTCGTAGAATATGTAGGATCCCATATGGGCATCCAGGTCCCGCTATTGGATATTGACCGAGGAGTCTCTCGGGTCATGTTTACATAGTTCTCGAACCCGCAGGGTCTGCACACTTAAGGTTTCACGTTGTTTTATGCGTATTTGAGTTATATGGTTGGTTACCGAATGTTGTTCGGAGTCCCGGATGAGATCACGGACGTCACGAGGGTTTTCGGAATAGTCCGGAAACGAAGATTGATATATAGGATGACCTCATTTGATTACCGGAAGGTTTTAGGAGTTACCGGGAATGTACCGGGAATGACGAATGGGTTCCGGGAGTTCACCGGGGGGGGGGGGGGGGGCAACCCACCCCGGGGAAGCCCATAGGCCTTGAGGGAGGCACACCAGCCCTTAGTGGGCTGGTGGGACAGCCCACAAGTGCCCTATGCGCCATAGAGATAAAAATCAAAGAGAAAAGAAAAAAAAGGGAGGAGGTGGGAAGGAAGGGGGACTCCCTCCCACCAAACCAAGTCCAACTCGGTTTGGGGGGGGGGAGTCCTCCCCCCTTGGACTCGGCCGACCCCCTTGGGGCTCCTTGAGCCCCAAGGCAAGGTCCCCTCCCTCCCACCTATATATACAGAGGTTTTAGGGCTGATTTGAGACGACTTTTCCACGGCAGCCCGACCACATACCTCCATGGTTTTTCCTCTAGATCGTGTTTCTGCGGAGCTCGGGCGGAGCCCTGCTGAGACAAGGTCATCACCAACCTCCGAAGCGCCGTCACGCTGCCGGAGAACTCTTTTACCTCTCCGTCTCTCTTGCTGGATCAAGAAGGCCGAGATCATCGTCGAGCTGTACGTGTGCTGAACGTGGAGGTGCCGTCCGTTCGGTACTAGATCGTGGGACTGATCGCGGGATTGTTCGCGGGGCAGATCGAGGGACGTGAGGACGTTCCACTACATCAACCGCGTTCTCTAACGCTTCTGCTGTGCGGTCTACGAGGGTACGTAGATCAATCATCCCCTCTCGTAGATGGACATCACCATGATAGGTTTTCGTGCGCGTAGGAAAATTTTTGTTTCCCATGCGACGTTCCCCAACAGTGGCATCATGAGCTAGGTTCATGCGTAGATGTCTTCTCGAGTAGAACACAAAAGTTTTTGTGGGCGGTGATGTGCGTTTTGCTGCCCTCCTTAGTCTTTTCTTGATTCCGCGGTATTGTTGGATTGAAGCGGCTTGGACCGACATTAGTCGTATGCTTACGAGAGACTGGTTTCATCGTTACGAGTAACCCCGTTGCTCAAAGATGACTGGCAAGTGTCGGTTTCTCCAACTTTAGTTGAATCGGATTTGACCGAGGAGGTCCTTGGATGAGGTTAAATAGCAACTCATATATCTCCGTTGTGGTGTTTGCGTAAGTAAGATGCGATCCTACTAGATACCCTTGGTCACCACGTAAAACATGCAACAACAAAATTAGAGGACGTCTAACTTGTTTTTGCACGGTATGCTTGTGATGTGATATGGCCAACGATGTGATGTGATATATTGGATGTATGAGATGATCATGTTGTAATAGAAAATATCGACTTGCACGTCGATGGTACGGCAACCGGCAGGAGCCATAAGGTTGTCTTTATACTAAAGTTTGTGCTTGCAGATGCGTTTACTATTTTGCTAGGATGTTGCTTTAGTAGTAATAGCATGAGTAGCACGACAACCCCGTTGGAAACACGTTGATGGATGATCATGGTGTGGCGCCGGTGACAAGAAGATCATGCCGGTGCTTTGGTGATGGAGATCAAGAAGCACGTGATGATGGCCATATCATGTCACTTATGAATTGCATGTGATGTTAATCCTTTTATGCACCTTATTTTGCTTAGAACGATAGTAGCATTATGAGGTGATCTCTCACTAAAATTTCAAGACAAAATTGTGTTCTCCCCGACTGTGCACCGTTGCTACAGTTCGTCGTTTCGAGACACCACATGATGATCGGGTGTGATAGACTCAACGTTCACATACAACGGGTGCAAAAAGTTGCGCACGCGGAACACTCGGGTTAAGCTTGACGAGCCTAGCATGTGCAGACATGGCCTCGGAACACATGAGACCGAAAGGTCGATCATGAATCATATAGATGATGTGATTTGCATAGGGATGCTTACCACTGAAACTATACTCAACTCACGTGATGATCGGACTTGAGATAGTGCAGGTGGATCATGAACCACTCAAATGACTAGAGAGATGTACTTTTTGAGTGGGAGTTTAGCAGATAATTTGATTAAGTTGAACTCTAATTATCTTGAACATAGTCTAAGTCCACTTTGAGTATATTTGTGTTGTAGATCATGGCTCACGCGACAGTCATCCTGAATTTTAATACGTTCCTAGAGAAAGCTAAGTTGAAAGATGATGGAAGCAACTTTGTAGACTGGGCTCGTAATCTTAAGCTAATCTTACAAGCTGGGAAGAAGGATTATGTCCTTAATGCTGCGCTAGGATATGAACCACCCGCTACGGCTGATCAGGATGTTAAGAACGCTTGGTTAGCACGTAAGGAGGACTACTCAATAGTTCAATGTGCAGTCTTGTATGGCTTAGAACCGGGACTTCAACGTCGCTTTGAGCGTCATGGAGCATTTGAGATGTTCCAGGAGTTGAAGTTTATCTTTCAGAAGAACGCCCGGATCGAGAGGTATGAGACCTCCGATAAATTATATGCTTGCAAGATGGAGGAAAACTTGTCTGTCAGTGAACATGTGCTCAAAATGTCTGGGTACTCAAACCGTCTAGCTGAGCTGGGGATTGAACTCCCGCAAGAGGCTATCACTGACAGAATCCTTCAATCACTGCCGCCAAGCTATAAAGGCTTTGTGTTGAACTACAACATGCAAGGGATGAACAAGTCTCCCGGCGAGTTGTTTGCGATGCTGAAAGTCGCAGAGTCTGAACTCCGTAAAGAGCATCAAGTGTTGATGGTGAATAAGACCACTAGTTTCAAGAGAAACGACAAAGGCAAGAAGGGCAATTCGAAGAAGAGCGGCAAGCCTGTTGCCAATCCGCCGAAGAAACCCAAAGCTGGACCTAAGCCTGAAACGAAGTGTTACTATTGCAAGGGTATGGGTCACTGGAAGCGCAATTGCCCCAAGTATCTGGCAGATAAGAAGGCGGCCAAAGAAAAATCAGGTATATTGATATACATGTTATTGATGTGTACTTAACCGGCTCTCGTAGTAGTGCCTGGGTATTCGATACCGGTTCTGTTGCTCATATTTGCAACTCGAAACAGGAACTGCGGAATAGACGAAGGCTGGCGAAAGATGAAGTGACGATGCGCGTAGGAAATGGTTCCAAGGTTGATGCAATCGCCGTCGGCACAGTGTCACTTCAGCTACCGTCGGGATTAGTGATGAACTTAAATCATTGTTATTTAGTGCCTGCGTTGAGCATGAACATTATATCTGGATCTTGTTTATTGCGAGACGGTTACTCTTTTAAGTCAGAGAATAATGGTTGTTCTATTTCTATGAGTAACATCTTTTATGGTCATGCACCGAATGTGAGAGGATTGTTCATATTGAATCTTGATAGCGATACGCATATACATAACATTGAGACCAAAAAGGTTAGAGTAAACAATGATAGCGCCATATTTTTGTGGCACTGCCGCTTAGGTCATATTGGTGTAAAGCGCATGAAGAAACTCCATGCTGATGGACTTTTAGAGTCACTTGACTTTGATTCACTTGACACGTGCGAACCATGCCTCATGGGCAAGATGACTAAGACTCCGTTCTCGGGAACAATGGAGCGTGCAAGTGACTTATTGGAAATCATACATACCGATGTGTGTGGTCCGATGAGCGTGGAGGCACGCGGCGGATATCGTTATTTTCTCACCTTCACTGACGATTTGAGTAGATATGGTTATGTCTACTTGATGAAGCACAAGTCTGAAACATTTGAAAAGTTCAAGCAATTTCAGAGTGAAGTGGAAAATCATCGTAACAAGAAGATCAAGTTCCTACGGTCTGATCGTGGGGGTGAATATCTGAGTTTCGAGTTTGGTGATCACTTAAGACAATGTGGAATTGTTTCACAGTTAACCCCGCCTGGAACACCACAGCGTAATGGTGTGTCCGAACGTCGTAATCGTACTTTATTAGAGATGGTGCGATCTATGATGTCTCTTACTGATTTGCCGTTATCGTTTTGGGGTTATGCATTAGAAACAACTGCATTCACTTTAAATAGGGCACCATCAAAATCCGTTGAGACGACACCATACGAGCCGTGGTATGGCAAAAGGCCAAAGTTGTCGTTTCTTAAAGTTTGGGGATGTGATGCTTATGTCAAAAAAGTTCAGCCTGAAAAGCTGGAACCCAAAGCGAAAAAGTGCGTCTTCATAGGTTACCCAAAAGAGACAGTTGGGTACACCTTCTATCTCAAATCCGAGGGCAAAGTGTTTGTTGCTAAAAACAGAGCTTTTCTCGAGAAGGAGTTTCTCTCGAGAGAATTGAGTGGGAGGAAGATAGAACTTGACGAGGTTGTCGAACCTCTCATCCCTCTGGATGGTGGCGCAGGACAAGGGGAAACCTCTGTCGTTGCGACGCCGGTTGAGGAGGAAGTTAATGATGATGATCATGAAACTCCAGTTCAAGTTTCTTTTGAACCACGCAGGTCGACGAGATCACGTGCTGCTCCAGAGTGGTACGGTAATCCCGTCTTATCAATCATGTTGTTAGACAACAATGAACCTGCAAATTATGAAGAAGCAATGGTGGGCCCAGATTCCAACAAATGGCTAGAAGCCATGAAATCCGAGATAGGATCCATGTATGAGAACAAAGTGTGGACTTTGGAGGTACTACCTGAGGGCCGCAAGGCTATTCAGAACAAATGGATCTTTAAGAAGAAGACGGACGCTGACGGCAATGTGACCGTTTATAAAGCTCGACTTGTGGCAAAGGGTTTTTCACAAATTCAAGGAATTGACTACGATGAGACATTCTCTCCCGTAGCGATGCTTAAGTCCGTCAGAATCATGTTAGCAATAGCTGCATTTTTCGATTATGAAATCTGGCAGATGGATGTCAAAACGGCGTTCCTTAACGGTTTCCTTAAGGAAGAGTTGTATATGATACAACCCGAAGGTTTTGTCGATCCTAAGAATGCTAACAAGGTGTGCAAGATCCAGCGATCCATTTATGGACTGGTGCAAGCATCTCGGAGTTGGAACAAACGCTTTGATGAGGTGATCAAAGCATTTGGGTTTATACAAGTGGTTGGAGAATCTTGTATTTACAAGAAAGTGAGTGGGAGCTCTGTGGCGTTTCTAATATTATATGTGGATGACATATTGCTGATTGGAAACAACGTGGAGTTCTTAGAGAGCATAAAAGGTTACTTGAATAAAAGTTTCTCTATGAAGGACCTAGGAGAAGCTTCTTACATTCTAGGCATTAAGATCTATAGGGATAGATCAAAACGCCTGATAGGACTTTCACAACGCACATACCTTGATAAAGTTTTGAAGAGGTTCAAAATGGAACAGTCCAAGAAAGGGTTCTTGCCAGTTTTACAAGGTACGAGATTGAGTAAGACTCAGTGCCCAGCAACTGATGAAGATAGAGAGCATATGCGCTCCGTCCCCTATGCTTCATGTTGGAAATATGCCCTAGAGGCAATAATAAATTAGTTATTATTATATTTCTTAGTTCATGATATTCTTTTATTATCCATGCTATAATTGTATTGATTGGAAACACAATACTTGTGTGGATACATAGACAAAACACTGTCCCTAGTAAACCTCTAGTTGACTAGCTCGTTGATCAAAGATGGTCAAGGTTTCCTGGCCATAGGCAAGTGTTGTCACTTGATAACAGGATCACATCATTAGGAGAATCATGTGATGGACTAGACCCAAACTAATAGACGTAGCATGTTGATCGTGTCATTTTGTTGCTACTGTTTTCTGCGTGTCAAGTATTTATTCCTATGACCATGAGATCATATAACTCACGGACACTGGAGGAATGCTTTGTGTGTATCAAACGTCGCAACGTAATTGGGTGACTATAAAGATGCTCTACAGGTATCTCCGAAGGTGTTCGTTGAGTTAGTATGGATCGAGACTGGGATTTGTCACTCCGTGTGACGGAGAGGTATCTCGGGGCCCACTCGGTAATACAACATCACACACAAGCCTTGCAAGCAATGTAACTTAATGTAAGTTGCGGGATCTTGTATTACGGAACGAGTAAAGAGACTTGCCGGTAAACGAGATTGAAATAGGTACGCGGATACTAACGATCGAATCTCGGGCAAGTAACATACCGAAGGACAAAGGGAATGACATACGGGATTATATGAATCCTTGGCACTGAGGTTCAAACGATAAGATCTTCGTAGAATATGTAGGATCCAATATGGGCATCCAGGTCCCGCTATTGGATATTGACCAAGGAGTCTCCCGGGTCATGTCTACATAGTTCTCGAACCCGCAGGGTCTGCACACTTAAGGTTCGACGTTGTTTTATGCGTATTTGAGTTATATGGTTGGTTACCGAATGTTGTTCGGAGTCCCGGATGAGATCACGGACGTCACGAGGGTTTCCGGAATGGTCCGGAAACGAAGATTGATATATAGGATGACCTCATTTGGTTACCGGAAGGTTTTCGTGCATTACCGGAAAAGTTTCGGGCTCATCGGTAGTGTACCGGGAGTGCCGGGAGTGGTGCCGGGGACCATCGGGAGGGGTGTCACGCCCCAAGGGGTCTCATGGGCTATGGGAAGAGATAAACCAGCCCCTAGTGGGCTGGAATAAGTTCCCACTAAGGCCCATAAGGTTTGAGAAGGAAAAAAAACACAAGGTGGAAAGAGTTTCCAAGTGGGAAGGTGGAATCTTACTCCAAGTAGGATTGGAGTAGGACTCCTCCACCTCCAATTTCGGCCAAACCTTTAGGTTTTGAGGCTGCCTCCTCCCCTCCCTCCCACCTATATATACGGAGGTTTTAGGGCTGATTTGAGACGACTTTTCCACGGCAGCCCGACTACATACCTCCACGGTTTTTCCTCTAGATCGCGTTTCTGCGGAGCTCGGGCGGAGCCCTGCTGAGACAAGGTCATCACCAACCTCCGGAGCGCCGTCATGCTGCCGAAGAACTCTTCTACCTCTCCGTATCTCTTGCTGGATCAAGAAGGCCGAGATCATCGTCGAGCTGTACGTGTGCTGAACGCGGAGGTGCCGTCCGTTCGGTACTAGATTGTGGGACTGATCGCGGGATTGTTCGCGGGGCGGATCGAGGGACGTGAGGATGTTCCACTACATCAACCGCGTTCACTAACGCTTCTGCTGTACGATCTACAAGGGTACGTAGATCACTCATCCCCTCTCGTAGATGGACATCACCATGATAGGTCTTCGTGCGCGTAGGAAATTTTTTGTTTCCCATGCGACGTTCCCCAACAGTGGCATCATGAGCTAGGTTCATGCGTAGATGTCTTCTCAAGTAGAACACAAAAGTTTTTGTGGGCGGTGATGTGCGCTTTGCTGCCCTCCTTAGTCTTTTCTTGATTCCGCGGTATTGTTGGATTGAAGCGGCTTGGACCGACATTACTCGTACGCTTACGAGAGACTGGTTTCATCGCTACGAGTAACCCCGTTGCTCAAAGATGACTGGCAAGTGTCGGTTTCTCCAACTTCAGTTGAATCGGATTTGACCGAGGAGGTCCTTGGATGAGGTTAAATAGCAACTCATATATCTCCGTTGTGGTGTTTGCGTAAGTAAGATGCGATCCTACTAGATACCCATGGTCACCACGTAAAACATGCAACAACAAAATTAGAGGACGTCTAACTTGTTTTTGCAGGGTATGCTTGTGATGTGATATGGCCAACGATGTGATGTGATATATTGGATGTATGAGATGATCATGTTGTAATAGATAATATCGACTTGCACGTCGATGGTACGGCAACCGGCAGGAGCCATAGGGTTGTCTTTATAACTAACGTTTGTGCTTGCAGATGCGTTTACTATTTTTCTAGGACGTAGCTTTAGTAGTAATAGCATGAGTAGCACGACAACCCCGATGGCGACACGTTGATGGAGATCATGGTGTGACGCCGGTGACAAGAAGATCGTGCCGGTGCTTTGGTGATGGAGATCAAGAAGCACGTGATGATGGCCATATCATGTCACTTATAAATTGCATGTGATGTTAATCCTTTTATGCACCTTATTTTTCTTAGAACGACGGTAGCATTATGAGGTGATCTCTCACTAAAATTTCAAGACGAAATTGTGTTCTCCCCGACTGTGCACTGTTGCTACAGTTCGTCGTTTCGAGACACCACGTGATGATCGGGTGTGATAGACTCAACGTTCACATACAACGGGTGCAAAACAGTTGCGCACGCGGAACACTCGAGTTAAGCTTGACGAGCCTAGCATGTGCAGACATGGCCTCGGAACACATGAGACCGAAAGGTCGAGCATGAATCGTATAGTTGATATGATTAGCATAGAGATGCTTACCACTGAAACTATTCTCGACTCACGTGATGATCGGACTTGAGATAGTGGATTTGGATCATGTACCACTCAAATGACTAGAGAGATGTACTTTTTGAGTGGGAGTTCTTAAGTAATATGATTAATTGAACTAATTGTCATGAACATAGTCTAATGGTCTTTGCGAATTACGATGTAGCTTGCGCTATAGCTCTACTATTTTATATGTTCCTAGAGAAAATTTAGTTGAAAGTTGATAGTAGCAAACTTTGCAGACTGAGTCTGTAAAACCGAGGATTGTCCTCGTTGCTGCACAGAAGGCTTATGTCCTTAATGCACCACTCGGTGGGCTGCACCTCGAGCGTCGTCTGTGGATGCTGTGAACATCCGACATACACGTTTCTGATGACTACACGATAGTTCAGTACAAAAATACTTAATGGCTTAGAAGCAAGGCGCCGAAAACGTTGTAAAACGTCACGGAACATAAGTGATGTTCTAAAGAGATGAAATTGTGATTTCATGCTTGCGCCCTTGTTAAGAGGTACGAGACCTCCGACAAGATTCTTTGTCCACAAAGCACAGGAGAAAAGGCTCAATCGTTGAGCATGTGCTCAGATTGTCTGAGTACGACAATCGCTTGAATCAAGTGGGAGTTAATCTTCCAGATGAGATAGTGATAGTTCTCCAAAGTCACTGCCACCAAGCTGTGAGAGCTTCGTGATGAACTATAACATATCAAGGATACATACAATGATCCTTGAGCGATTCGCGATGTTTGACACTGCGAAAGTAGAAATCAAGAAGGAGCATCAATAGTTGATGGTTTGTAAAACCACTAAGTTTCAAGAAAGGCAAGGGCTAGAAGGGATACTTCGTGAAACGGCAAAACAGTTGCTGCACTAATGAAGAGACCCAAGATTAAACCCAAACCCGAGACTAAGTGCTTCTGTAATGAGGGGAACAATCACTGAGGCGGAGCAACTCAAGATACTTGGTAGATAAGAAGGCTGGCAAAAGTCGAAAGAAGTGTATTTGATATACATGATGTTGATGTGTACTTTACTAGTACTCCTAGTAGCACGAGGGTATTGGATACCGGTTCGGTTGCTAAGTGATCAGTGACGCGAAATGAAAGCTACGGCATAAATGGAGACTAGCTAAAGGCGAGGTGACGATACGTGTTGGAAGTGTTTCCAAGATTGATATGATCAAACGTCGCACGCTCCCTCTACCATCGGGATTGGTGTTAAACCTAAATAATTGTTATTTGGTGCTTGCGTTAAGCATGAACATGATTGGATTGTGTTTATTGCAATACGATTATTCATTTAAAGAGAATAATGGTTACTCTATTTTCTTGAATAATCACCTTCAATGGTTTATTGAATCTCGATCGTAGTGTTACACATGTTCATGATATTGGTGCCAAAAGATACGAGTTGATGATGATAGTACCACTTACTTGTGGCACTGCCGCTTGAGTCATGTTAGTATAAATTGCATGAAGAGGCTCCATGCTGATGGATCTTTGTACTCACCTGATTTCGAATCACTAGTGACATGCGAATCATACCACATGAGCAAGGCCTTGTTTTCATTGAGATGAAATAAGATAGTAACTTGTTGGAAGTGATACATTTTGATGTATGCAGTCCAATGGGTGCCAAGGCACGGAGTGGATATCATTATGTTCTTACTTCACTGACGATTTGAGTAGATACAGGAGTATTTACTTAATGAATCACAAGTCTAAAATGTTGAAAAGTTCAATTCCGTTTTAGAGTGAAGTTCGTCGTAACAAGAGGATAAACTGTCTACGATATGATCATGGAAATGAATATCTGAGTTACGAGTTTTGGTACACAGTTAAGACAATGTGGAAATTGTTTCGCAGTTCATGCCACCTGGAACATCATAGTGTGATGATGTGTCTGAACGTCATAGCCACGCACTATTTGGTATGGTGCATACTATGATGTCTCTTATCGAATTACCACTATCGTTTATGGGTTATGCGTTAGAGACAACCGCACTCACTTTAAATAGGGCACCGCGTATTTCCGTTGAGATGACACAGTATAGACTGAGGTTTGGAGAAATCTAAACTGTCGTTTCTTGAAAGTTTGGGGTTTCGACACTTATGTGAAAAAGTTTCAGTCTGATAAGCTCGAACCCAAAGCGGATAAATGCATCTTCATAGGATATCCAAAACAGTTGGGTACATCTCCTATCTCAGATCCGAAAGCAAAGTGTTTGTTTCTAGAAACGGATCCTTTCTCAAGGAAAGGTTTCTCTCGAAAGAATTGAGTGGGAGGGTAGTAGAACTTGATGAGGTTATTGAACCATCACTTCAACCAGTGTGTAGCAGGGCGCAGGAAGTTGTTCATGTGGCGCCTACACCAATTGAAGTGGAAGCTGATGATGATGATCATTGAGCTTCGAATCAAGTTACTACAAACCTCGTAGGTCAACAAGGTCGCGTACTGCTGCAGAGTAGTACGGTAACCCTGTCTTGGAGGTCATGTTGTTGAGCAACAGTGAACCTACGAGTTATGGAGAAAGCGATGGTGGGCCCAGATTCCGACAAATGGCTGGAAGCCATGAAATCCGAGAGAGGATCCATGTGTGAAAACAAAGTGTAGACTTTGGTAGAACTACTTGATGGTCATAGGACTATTGAGTAAAATGGATCTTTAAAAGAAGACAGACGATGATGGTGATAAGTCACTATTAAGAAAAGCTCGACTTGTCGCAAAGATGTTTTCGACAACATCAAAAAGTTGACTATGATGAGACTTTCTCACTCGTAGCGATGCTAAAGGTCTGTTAGAATTATGTTAGTTGTTGATGCATTATTTATGAAATATTGCACGTAGGATGTCAAAACATTGTTTTCTCGACGGTTTCCTTGAGCAAACATTGTATGTGATACAACCAGAAGGTTTTGTCGATCCTAAAGATACTAGCAAGTATGCAAGCTCCAGTGATCCTTCAATGGACTGGTGCAAGCATCTCGGAGTTGGAATATACACTTTGATGAGATGATCAAAGATTTTGGGTTTGTACAAGGTTTATGAGAAACTTGTATTTCCAAAGAAGTGAGTGGGAGCACTATAGAATTTCTGATAGGTATATGTGGTTGACATATTGTGGATCAGAAGTAATGTAGAATTTCTGTAAAGCATACAAGGTTGTTTGAAAGAAGTTTTCAAAGGAGTACCTGGATTACGCTACTTGAACGTTGAGCATCAAAGATCTATGGAGATAGATTGAAAGCGCTTAATAGAAGTTTCAACAAGATGCATGCCTTGACAAGTTTTTTAAAGAGTTCAAAACAGATCAGCAAAGGAGTTCTTGGTTGCGTTGTGAGGTGTGAATTTGAGTAAGACTCAAAACCCGACCACAGCAGAATAAAGAGAATAGACGAAGGTCGTCTTCTATGCCTTAGCCGTAGAATCTAAAGTATGCCATGCTGTGTACCGCACCTGATGTGTGCCTTGACTCAAAGTATGTTGAGAGGTATAGAGAGTGATCCATGATCGAATCACTAGCAGCGGTCGAAATTTATCCTTAGTAACTAATGGACTAAGGAATTTTTCTCGATTATGGAGGTGGTTAAAGAGTTTGTCGTAAAGGGTTACGTCAATGCAAGCTTTGACACTAATCCGAATAACTATGAGTAGTGAAACGGATTCGTATAGTAGAGTAGATATTTGGAGCATTTACGAATAGCACGTAGTAGCAGCATCTATAAGATGACATAAATATTTGTAAAGAACGCACGGATCTGAAAGTTTCAGAACCGTTGACTAAAACCTCTCTCACGAGCAAGACGTGATCAGACCCCATAACTATATGGGTGTTGGATTCGTTGGAATCACATGGTGATGTGAACTAGATTATTGACTCTAGTGCAAGTGGGAGACTGTTGGAAATATGCCCTAGAGGCAATAATAAATTAGTTATTATTATATTTCTTAGTTCATGATAATCTTTTATTATCCATGCTATAATTGTATTGATTGGAAACACAATACTTGTGTGGATACATAGACAAAACACTGTCCCTAGTAAGCCTCTAGTTGACTAGCTCGTTGATCAAAGATGGTCAAGGTTTCTTGGCCATAGGCAAGTGTTGTCACTTGATAACGGGATCACATCATTAGGAGAATCATGTGATGGACTAGACCCAAACTAATAGACGTAGCATGTTGATCGTGTCATTTTGTTGCTACTGTTTTCTGCGTGTCAAGTATTTATTCCTATGACCATGAGATCATATAACTCACGGACACCGGAGGAATGCTTTGTGTGTATGAAACGTCGCAACGTAATTGGGTGACTATAAAGATGCTCTACAGGTATCTCCGAAGGTGTTCGTTGAGTTAGTATGGATCGAGACTGGGATTTGTCACTCCGTGTGACGGAGAGGTATCTCGGGGCCCACTCGGTAATACAACATTACACACAAGCCTTGCAAGCAATGTAACTTAATGTAAGTTGCGGGATCTTGTATTACGGAACGATTAAAGAGACTTGCCGGTAAACGAGATTGAAATAGGTACGCGGATACTAACGATCGAATCTCGGGCAAGTAACATACCGAAGGACGAAGGGAATGACATACGGGATTATATGAATCCTTGGCACTGAGGTTCAAACGATAAGATCTTCGTAGAATATGTAGGATCCAATATGGGCATCCAGGTCCCGCTATTGGATATTGACCAAGGAGTCTCCCGGGTCATGTCTACATAGTTCTCGAACCCGCAGGGTCTGCACACTTAAGGTTCGACGTTGTTTTACGCGTATTTGAGTTATATGGTTGGTTACCGAATGTTGTTCGGAGTCCCGGATGAGATCACGGACATCACGAGGGTTTCCGGAATGGTCCGGAAACGAAGATTGATATATAGGATGACCTCATTTGGTTACCGGAAGGTTTTCGTGCATTACCGGAAAAGTTTCGGGCTCATCGGTAGTGTACCGGGAGTGCCGGGAGGGGTGCCGGGGACCATCGGGAGGGGTGTCACGCCCCAAGGGGTCTCATGGGCTATGGGAAGAGATAAACCAGCCCCTAGTGGGCTGGAATAAGTTCCCACTAAGGCCCATAAGGTTTGAGAAGGAAAAAAAACACAAGGTGGAAAGAGTTTCCAAGTGGGAAGGTGGAATCCTACTCCAAGTAGGATTGGAGTAGGACTCCTCCACCTCCAATTTCGGCCAAACCTTTAGGTTTTGAGGCTGCCTCCTCCCCTCCCTCCCACCTATATATACGGAGTTTTTAGGGCTGATTTGAGACGACTTTTCCACGGCAGCCCGACCACATACCTCCACGGTTTTTCCTCTAGATCGCGTTTCTGCAGAGCTCGGGCGGAGCCCTGCTGAGACAAGGTCATCACCAACCTCCGGAGCGTCGTCACGCTGCCGGAGAACTCTTCTACCTCTCCGTCTCTCTTGCTGGATCAAGAAGGCCGAGATCATCGTCGAGCTGTACGTGTGCTGAACGCGGAGGTGCTGTCCGTTCGGTACTAGATCGTGGGACTGATCGCGGGATTGTTCGCGGGGCGGATCGAGGGACGTGAGGATGTTCCACTACATCAACCGCGTTCACTAACGCTTCTGCTGTACGATCTACAAGGGTACGTAGATCACTCATCCCCTCTCGTAGATGGACATCACCATGATAGGTCTTCGTGCGCGTAGGAAATTTTTTGTTTCCCATGCGACGTTCCCCAACACTTCAGCCATAGGTTCTATCATGTATGCGATGCTGAGCACTAGACCGGATGTTAGCCTGGCCATAAGTATGGCAGGTAGGTTCCAGAGTAATCCAGGAGTGGATCACTGGACAGCGGTCAAGAATATCCTAAAGTACCTGAAAAGGACTAAGGAGATGTTTCTCGTATATGGAGGTGACGAAGAGCTCGCCGTAAAAGGTTACGTCGATGCAAGCTTTGACACAGATCCGGACGACTCTAAGTCGCAAACCGGATACGTATTTATTCTTAATGGGGGTGCAGTAAGCTGGTGCAGTTCCAAGCAAAGCATCGTAGCAGATTCTACATGTGAAGCGGAGTACATGGCTGCCTCGGAGGCGGCTAAGGAGGGTGTATGGATGAAGCAGTTCATGACGAATCTTGGAGTGGTGCCAAGCGCACTGAATCCAATAACCTTGTTCTGTGACAACACGGGTGCCATTGCCTTAGCAAAGGAACCACGGTTTCACAAGAAGACCAGACACATCAAACGACGCTTCAACCTCATCCGCGACTACGTCGAGGAAGAGGACGTAAATATATGCAAAGTGCACACGGATCTGAATGTAGCACACCCGCTGACTAAACCTCTTCCACGGCCAAAGCATGATCGACACCAGAACTGTATGGGTGTTAGATTTATTACAATGTAATTCACATCATGATGTGAGGACTAGATTATTGACTCTAGTGCAAGTGGGACACTGTTGGAATTATGCCCTAGAGGCAATAATAAATATAGTTATTATTATAATTCCTATATCAAGATAATCATTTTTTATCCATGCTATAATTGTATTGAATGAAGACTCATTTACATGTGTGGATACATAGACAAAACACCATCCCTAGCAAGCCTCTAGTTGGCTAGCCAGTTGATCAAAGATAGTCAGTGTCTTCTGATTATGAACAAGGTGTTGTTGCTTGATAACTGGACCACGTCATTAGGAGAATCACGTGATGGACTAGACCCAAACTAATAGACGTAGCATGCTGATCGTGTCATTTTGTTGCTACTGTTTTCTGCGTGTCAAGTATTTATTCCTATGACCATGAGATCATATAACTCACTGACACCGGAGGAATACTTTGTGTGTATCAAACGTCGCAACGTAACTGGGTGACTATAAAGATGCTCTACAGGTATCTCCGAAGGTGTTAGTTGAGTTAGTATGGATCAAGACTGGGATTTGTCACTCCGTGTGACGGAGAGGTATCTCGGGGCCCACTCGGTAATACAAAATCACACACAAGCCTTGCAAGCAATGTAACTTAGTGTAAGTTGCGGGATCTTGTATTACGGAACGAGTAAAGAGACTTGCCGGTAAACGAGATTGAAATAGGTATGCGGATACTAACGATCGAATCTCGGGCAAGTAACATACCGAAGGACAAAGGGAATGACATACGGGATTATATGAATCCTTGGCACTGAGGTTCAAATGATAAAGATCTTCGTAGAATATGTAGGATCCAATATGGGCATCCAGGTCCCGCTATTAGATATTGACCGAGGAGTATCTCGGGTCATGTCTACATAGTTCTCGAACCCGCAGGGTCTGCACACTTAAGGTTCGACGTTGTTTTATGCGTATTTGAGTTATATGGTTGGTTACCGAATGTTGTTCGGAGTCCCGGATGAGATCACGGACGTCACGAGGGTTTCCGAAATAGTCCGGAAACGAAGATTGATATATAGGATGACCTCATTTGATTACCGGAAGGTTTTCGGAGTTACCGGGAATGTACCGGGAATGACGAATGGGTTCCGGGAGTTCACCCGGGGGGGGGGGGCAACCCACCCCGGGGAAGCCCATAGGCCTTGAGGGAGGCACACCAGCCCTTAGTGGGCTGGTGGGACAGCCCACAAGTGCCCTATGCGCCATAGAGATAAAAATCAAAGAGAAAAGAAAAAAAAGGGAGTAGGTGGGAAGGAAGGGGGACTCCCTCCCACCAAACCAAGTCCAACTCGGTTTGGGGGGGGAGTCCTCCCCCCTTGGACTCGGCCGACCCCCTTGGGGCTCCTTGAGCCCCAAGGCAAGGTCCCCTACCTCCCACCTATATATACGGAGGTTTTAGGGCTGATTTGAGACGACTTTTCCACGGCAGCCCGACCACATACCTCCACGGTTTTTCCTCTAGATCGCGTTTCTGCGGAGCTCGGGCGGAGCCCTGCTGAGACAAGGTCATCACCAACCTCCGGAGCGCCGTCACGCTGCCGGAGAACTCTTCTACCTCTCCGACTCTCTTGCTGGATCAAGAAGGCCGAGATCATCGTCGAGTTGTACGTGTGCTGAACGCGGAGGTGCCGTCCGTTCGGTACTAGATCATGGGACTGATCGCGGGATTGTTCGCGGGGCGGATCGAGGGACGTGAGGACGTTCCACTACATCAACCGCGTTCTCTAACGCTTCTGCTGTGCGGTCTACGAGGGTACGTAGATCAATCATCCCCTCTCGTAGATGGACATCACCATGATAGGTCTTCGTGCGCGTAGGAAATTTTTTGTTTCCCATGCGACGTTCCCCAACAGTTGGAAGGTCTTCTGTTGCAGTAGCAGGGAGCTAGCCACATATCTCTCCGTGTTATAGCTGTTACATGATGAATCACATCCGTCACACTCATCCATCACCGATCCACTGCCTACGAGTCTTTTACTATTGGTCCTCGCTACGTTACTTTGCCTAGGCTTGTCCCTTGCTAAAAGAGGGATTGGGCCACTTTGCTGCTGCCGTCACTACTGTTGTTGCTACTGCTTTTACTTGTTACTTTGCTGCTGCTGCTACTACTGTTGCTTGGTACTCCGCTGTTACTTGTTGTAAGACTTTGTTGGCGCTAACATCCCGTCAACAGGGCCTTTTCTGGCGCCATTGCTAGGAATTGTCAAAGCTTTTTCTGGTGCCGTTGCTATCATACTACCTTTCTACTGATACTTTGCTTGCAGACACTAATCTTTAATGTGTGGTTGAATTGACAACTCAGCTGCTAATACTTGAGAATATTCTTTAGCTTCCCCTTGTGAGTGAATCAGTAAATTTGGGTTGAATACTCTACCCTCGAAAACTGCTGCGATCCCATACGCTTGTGGGACATCAACCGTCAATGGATGTACGGTGACTAACGCACTCTGGAGTACATTACGAACCGTGACTAATGCCCGAGCCACACTTAAGTTCACACAAAATGGTATCCTCGGCTGAGGTTAGCAACCTTATCCTTTTCATCTGTAACTGATACAAAAATATTGCATGTGTCAATGTACGGTGGTCATTTCACTATTCATGTATGATGCCAGATCGATGCACGGAAGCGATGTATGTACGGCGGACGACGCGGTTTCGGATTTATAAAAGGCCTGCATAAATTTATCGATGTGGCTGAGGCAAAAAAAGTGGATAATATTATGCCTTGTCGATGTGTTGTGTGTCGAAACGTGAAGGGGTACTCTAGCTCGAAAAACATTCATCTCCACTTGCTTTAGAGAGGTTTCATGCCCGCATATTATTGTTGGACCATGCACGGAGAAAGAGGGGTTAAGATGGAAGACAATGAAGAAGATGATGATAATGACAACTATCCTATGTTCACTGAAGAATACGGTGATACTACAATGGAAGACAATGAAGAAGAATGAGGTGAAGAACAACCGGCATCAGATGAGCCCGCTGATGGTCTTGGTCGGGTCATTTCGGATGCAAAGAGAGAATGCGATATAGAAAAGGAGAAGCTGAAATTGGAGGCCATGCTAAAGAAACATAAAAAGTTGTTGTACCAAAATTGCGAAGATGGCAGCACAAAGCTCGATACCACACTGGAACTGTTAAAATGGAAGGCAGAAACTGATTTATCTGACAAGGGATTTGAGAAGTTACTGAAAATATTGAAGCCGAAGCTTCCAAAGGATAACGAATTGCCCGAGACTGCGTATGAAGCAAAGAAGGCTATCTGCCCTCTTCGATTAGATGTGCACAAGATACATGCATGCATTAATGACTACATCCTGTACCGCGGTGAGAAGTACGAGAATATGGATAAATGCCCGATATGCACTGCATGTCGGTACAAGATCAGACAGGATGACCCTAGTGATGTTGACGGCGATGACAAGCCCCCCAGGAAGAAGGTTCCTGCTATTATGTGGTATGCTCCTATAATACCACAGTTGAAACGTCTGTTCAGAAACAATGAGCATGCCAAGTTGATGCGATGGTACAAAGATGAGTGTAAGAAAGACGGGAAAAAGTTGAGACACCTCGCAGATGGGTCGCAGTGGAGGAAAATCGAGAGGGAGTGGCCTGACTTTGCAGATGACCCAAGGAACTTATGGCTTGGTCTAAGTACTGATGACATGAATCCTTTTGGGGAGCAGAGCTGCAGTCACACCACCTAGCCCGTGACTCTATGTATCTACAACCTTCCTCCTTGGTTGTGCATGAAGCGGAAGTTCATTATGATGCCAGTGCTCATCCAAGGACCGAAGCAACCCGACAACGACATTGATGTGTTCCTAAGGCCATTAGTTGATGAACTTTTGCAGTTGTGGGCCAAACCAGGTGTACGTGTGTGGGATGACCCCGAACAACAGGAATTTGACCTACGAGCATTGTTGTTCGTAACCATCAATGATTGGCCTGCTCTTAGTAACATTTTAGGACAGTCAAACAAGGGGTACAATGCATGTACGCACTGTTTAGATAAGACTGAAGGTACATATTTGGAAAAATCTAAGAAGGTTGTCTACCTCGGGTGTCGTCAATTCCTCCGACCAATCATCCCATAAGAAAGAAAGGCAAGCATTTCAACAGTGAGGGAGATCACCAGAGGAAGCCTAACCTCCCTACTGGTGAGGAGTTATTGGCTATGGTCAAGGATTTGGATCAAATAGTAATCTTTGGAAAGGGTCCTGGCGGTCAATCTGTTCCAAAAGATGACGTTACCGGACACGTGCCCATGTGGAAAAAGAAATCTTTACTTTGGGAGCTACCCTATTGGAAACAACTAGAGGTCCGGTCTTCAATCAACGTGATGCACGTGACTAAGAATCTTTGTGTGAACCTGCTGGGCTTCCTGGGAGTGTATGGAAAGACAAAAGATACAACAGAAGCACGGGAGGAGCAACAACGCATGAAAGACCCATACGGCAAGAATACTGATAAAGTGCGTCAATACTTAAGTAGCTACGCTCTTACCAAAGCAGAGAAGTAAATATTTTTTGAATGCTTGAGCAGTATGAGGGTCCCCGCTGGCTTCTCATCTAATATAAAGGGAATAATAAATATGGCAGAGAAAAAAATTCCAGAACCTGAAGTCTCATGATTGCCACGTGTTATGACGCAGTTGCTTCCGGTTGCATTGAGGGGGCTTCTATCGGAAAATGTTCGATTACCCATTGTGAAGCTATGTGCATTCCTCAATGCAATATCTCGGAAGGTAATCGATCGAGAACGTCTGGAAAGGCTACAGAAGGATGTGGTCCAACGTCTTGTCAGTTTTGAGTTGGTGTTCCCCCCGTCCTTCTTCAATATTATGATGCATCTCCTGGTTCACCTTGTCGACAAGATTTCCATTCTTGGTCCTGTATTTCTACACAATATGTTCCCCTTCGAGAGGTTCATGGGAGTCTTAAAGAAATATGTTCATAACCGTGCTAGGCCGGAAGGAAGCATCTCCAAGGGCTATGGAACAGAGGAGGTCATTGGGTTCTGTGTAGACTTTCTTCCTGACCTTAAGCCGATTGGTGTTCCTGAATCGCGGCATGAGGGGAGACTGAGTGGAAAAGGCACACTAGGAAAGAAAGCAATGATATGTAGGGACAGGCATTCTTTCACTCAAGCACACTACACAGTTCTAAAAAGTTCCACCTTCATGGCTTGGTATATCGAGGAGCATAAGAATTTTGTACGCTCCGAGTTCTCGGGGAAGGCTATCTCCTAGATTGAATAAAAACCCATGGATACTTTCGGCAGTTGGTTGCGAGCACGTCTCATGAATGACAACACTGTTGGAGACCAACTCTACTTGTTGGCCGCATCACCTTCTTCGACCTTATTACATTTCCAAGGGTACGAGATAAACGGGAATACATTTTACACGACCGCCCAAGATAAAAAGAGCACCAACCAAAACAGTGGTGTCTGCTATGATGCGAGAGACGAGAATGGGAAAAAGGACACATACTATGGTTACATAGAGGAGATATGGGAACTTGACTACGGACCTACTTTTAAGGTCCCTTTATTTCGGTGTAGTTGGGTGAACATGAATGGAGAAGGGGTAAATGTAGACCAGTTGTATGGAATGACAACAGTTGATCTCAAGAATCTTGGTTACAGAGACGAGCCATTCGTCCTAGCCAATGATGCGGGTCAAGTATTCTACATGAAAGACATGTCCTCCAGACCCAAAAAAAAGAAAAAATAAGCAAATGAATACATCAGACGATGAGCCAAAGCGTCACATAGTTCTTTCAGGGAAAAGAAACATCATGGGGATCGAGGACAAGACATACATGTCAGCAGATTATAATAAGTTTGATGAAATTCCGCCCTTAATAGTGAGAATTGACCCAAGCATCCTGTTAAATAATGAAGATGCTCCATGGTTACAGCCAAAGCGATCATAGGCAAGGATCAAAATATAAATCTATATAATGTATTAAACTTTATGTGATGTGTACTAATGTATTAAACTTTATGTGATGTGTACTAATGATACTTTGTGATGTGCCTTTGAATGGTGCATTTTGAACACACATAAAGTATGGAGTTCAAATAAGTTCAAAAAATGAAATCCCTTTGAAACTGATGAGTTCTCATTCGAAACCCTGATACTTCGAGAGAGATTGTCCGTTTTGTACACGAAGTGCATCCAGTTTTTGTCGTAACCCTCTCAAATTTTGAGCACATGCTATGTGGGTGAAATGATTATACCATGCCAACTTGCAACATTGTCAGAGTTCATTTGTAGTGCTTTTCAATTTCAGGGTCAACTAGCTCAAAAAATAAGTAAATGCACGAAAAATACCAAATGAAGTCAGAAATTGTTGAAAATTTGTGATGTGCCTTTGAATTGTGCATTTTGATCACACAAAAAGTATGGAGTTCAAATAAGTTAAAAAAAAATGAAATCCCTTTGTAATAGATGAGTTCTCGTTTGAAACCTTGATACTTCTAGAGAGGTTATCCGTTTTGTACATGAAGTGCATCCAGTTTTTGTCGTAACCCTCTCAACGTTTTAGCACATGCTATGTGGGTGAAATGATGATACCATGCCAAATTTCAACATTTTCAAAGTTCATTTGTAGTGCTTTTCAATTTCAGGGTCAACTAGTTCAAAAAAAATAAGTAAATGCACGAAGAATACCAAATGAAGTCAAAAATTGTTGAAATATTTTGATGTGCCTTTGAATAGTGCATTTTTAACACACAAAAAGTATGGAGTTCAAATAAGTTCAAAAAAAATGAAATCCCTTTGTAACTGATCAGTTCTCGTTCGAAACCGTGATACTTCGAGAGAGATTGTCCGTTTTGTACACGAAGTGCATCCAGTTTTCAACGTAACCATCTCAACTTTTTAGCACATGCTATGTGGGTGAAATGATTATACCATGCCAACTTTCAACATTGTGAGAGTTCATTTGTAGTGCTTTCCAATTTCAGGGTCAATTAGCTCAAAAAAATAAGTAAATGCACGAAAAATACCAAATGAAGTCAAAAATTGTTGAAAATTTGTGATGTGCCTTTGAATGGTGCATTTTAAACGAACACAAAGTATGGAGTTTAAATAAGTTCAAAAAAATGAAGGCCCTTTCTAACAGATCAGTTCTCGTTCGAAACCCTCGTACTTCGAGAGAGATTGTCCGTTTTGTACACGAAGTGCACCCAGGTTTTGTCGTAACCCTCTCAACTTCTTTGCACAGGCTATGTGGGTGAAATTATGATACCGTGCCAATTTTCAACATTTTTAGAGCTCATTTGTAGTGCTTTTCAATTTCAGGGTCAACTAGCTCAAAAAATAAGTAAATGCACGAAAAATACCAAATGAAGTCAGAAATTGTTGAAAATTTGTGATGTGCCTTTGAATGGTGCATTTTTAACACACAAAAAGTATGGAGTTCAAATAAGTTGAAAAAAATGAAATCCCATTGTAACAGATGAGTTCTCGTTCGAAACCCCGATACTTCAAGAGAGATTGTCCGTTTTGTACACAGAGTGCATCCAGTTTTTATTGTAACCCTCTCAAATTTTTAGCACATGCTATGTGGGTGAAATCATGATACCATGCCAACTTTCAACATTTTCAGAGTTCATTTGTAGTGCTTTCCAATTTCAGGGTCAACGAGCTCAAAAAAAATAAGTAAATGCACGGAAAATACCAAGTGAAGTCAGAAATTGTTGAAAATTTGTGATGTGCCTTTGAATGGTGCATTTTAAACACACAAAAAGTATGGAGTTCAAATAAGTTCAAAAAAAAGAAATTCGTTTGTAACACATGAGTTCTTGTTCGAAACCGTGATACTTCGAGAAAGATTGTCCGTTTTGTACACGAAGTGCATCCAGTTTTTGTCGAAACCCTCTCAACTTTTTAGCACATGCTATGTAGGTGAAATGATGATACAATGCCAACTTTCAACATTTTAAGAGTTCATAGGTAGTGCTTTTCAATTTCAGGGTCAACTAGCTCAAAAACAATTAGTAAATGCACGGAAAATACCAAATGAAGTGAGAAATTGTTGAAAATTTCTGATGTGCCTTTGAATGGTGCATTTTTAACACACAAAATGTATGGAGTTCAAATAAGTTCAAAAAAAATGAAATCCCTTTGTAATACATGAATTCTCGTTCGAAACCATGATACTTCGAGAGAGATTGTCCGTTTTGTACATGAAGTGCATCCAGTTTTTGTCGTAACCCTCTCAACTTTTTAGCACATGCTGTGTGGGTGAAATTATGATAACATGCCAACTTTCAAATTTTTCAGAGTTTATTTGTAGTGCTTTTTAATTTCAGGGTCAACTAGCTCAAAAAGTAAGTAAATGCATGAAAAATAGCAAATGAAGTCAGAAATTGTTGAAAATTTGTTAAAATATTTAATAGAAAATAAAAAAATAGTCAACTAAAAAAAATCAAATAAGTCATTAAGTTAAATGAATGAATTAAAAATAATCAACTAAAATATCAAAGTGCTTATTTGTTAAAAAGAATCAAGTAAAACATTAACTAAAGGGAAACAAAAAAAGATGAACTCAAAAGAATTTTCATCAAGTTTTTTGGTTAAAATATTTAATAGAAAACTAAAATAGAAGAGAAAAAAAAATCTTTAATAGCAAAAAATGAAAGTAAAGTTATTCACAAATTTCAAAGAATTCAAATTTGAAAATTAAATATTTAGCTATAAGTATTTAGGTGTAAGTAGAAAAAACAAAATAAATAAAGCAAAGAACAAAACATAAATAATGGAATTGTTTTGAAAATATATGAGAATTTATAGAGAAAATTCAACCTAAATTCAAAGTGAGCTCATTTTAAATTTAGGTTGAATTTTGTCTTTAAATTCACATATATTTTCAATTTTTAAATTTAGAGTGCGTTTAGGCCCGTAAGCGTGCTTTAGAGAGGAGCTCGAGACGGTTGGGATCAGCGGGGCTTATAAACCAGTCGCAGCTCCTCTCAAGAAGTGAGGTGGGACTAAACTTTGAACTGCCGCCAGCCCTAGGTCTTTAGTCCCGGGTTGTGGCTCGAACCGGGACTAAAGAGCCCCTTTAGTCCCGGGTGGAGCTACCACCCGGGACTAAGGACCCTCGCTTCCCGCCCCTCTGCCTGCCGAAAAGAGGTCTTTAGTCCCAGGTCGTGGCTTGACCCGGGACTAACGGGGACTTTAGTCCCGGTTCGAGCCCTGAACCGAGACTAAATCTCCGCCTATATAAGCGGGACTTGAAAATTTGTGATGTCCAAATCACCAGTTTTGATCTTCTTCCTCCCTGCGACGGACGAACCCTCGACGCCGCTAGGCAGCGCAACTCTTCCCCGACGCTGTCGTCGTCTCTGCGCTCCTCCCCACCGCCGTCGCTGCACTCCTCCTCGTCGTCGCCCTCCTCCCTGCCGCCGTTGCCGTGCTCGTCCTCATCGTCGCCCTCTTCCCCGTCGCCGGTGCCGCGCGTCCTCTGCCTCGAGCCCTCCTCCCCATCAATCACCGGTTCCACGCGCGCTCCTCCCTGCCGCCGGTGAGCCTCCTTTCGATGGATCGTCAAATATGCAAGTTTAAGTGATACTTGTATGGGGACTGCTACGCATCTACCGATGGATTTGTAGAAACCATCTATGACCTTTTTAACCGTCCGATGCATACGCGTGCACCGTTTGATCTCCAGCTCGGTCGCATCCGCCCACCACACAAAATCCTGAAACAACGCTCTAGTTGCGGAAACAAGCACGCTGCTACGTCGTCCGACTGACGGGTTAAAAAATGACTGACGAGTCTCTTGCAACATAGATTATGTTGTAATTTGTTTTGCAACAAAAAACCACGTTACGAAAATGTCCGTATATTTTTTTGCAATAGATTTTGTTATAGAATATATTCTGCAACAAGGATCGTGTTGCAGAAATTGTTGCAACAAAGGTCATGTTGCAAAAAACTTTTGCAACGTAGGTGAGGCTGTACAAATTTTTTGCAACAAAAGATTTTGTTCCAATTTTTTGAAACACAGACGAAGTTGCAGAAACTCGTCATTACGCCCTACTTGCACTATACGATCGTAGAAATCGACTGGCTGATGGAAAGAGTTTTCCTTGTTATATAATATTTTCCACATCAAAAGATCGTGTTGCGGAAACATATGTAGAATTCTTTCTCTACAACAAAAATCTTGTTGCATAAATATTTTGCAACTGAGTGTTTGTTGTAGATTTTTTCTGCAACAGTAGATAATTTTTTGCAACAAAAAGTCATATTGCAGATTTTTTCCCCAGTTTTCTCTTTTTTGCAACACATGTGTTGTTCCGGAAATAAGTTTTGCAAGACTTGTAATGTTTCAGGGAAAAAAATTAAAGACGTTGCAATCTAGATTCTCACCCGCACCGTCCGCCATCGACTTCATAATTGCGGCCTAGCGCATAGAACACGTGTCGTGCGCACGAGGAGGCGGATGGAAAATGTCCGATCCGCCGGATGATTAGCATCATTTCCCTACTTGTATAGATTATAGAATATTTGTCGATATTGTACATTGGTGAATTTTCTTGTAGATTGTAGAATATTTGTAGTGTATATATGCAGATGATTCAATTTGTAGAATATTTGTGAAATATTTGGTGAATTCCGTGAATATTTGTAGTTTAAGTGATATTCAAATATGCCACATGGTTTAAGTGATATTTGTAGTTTAAGTGAATTCCGTGAATATTTGTAGTTTAAGTGATATTCAAATATTTGTAGATGATTCAAAACAAATTGTGGAATTTTAAAAAGATAAAACAATGTAATAAAATGTTCATGGAATTTGGATTCAAAACCTAACGAATAAAAAAGTTGTATATTTAAAAAATATAATAAAATGTTAAAAAAGTGCATAATTAAAAGTCAAGTTTAGTTACATTCATGTGATTTCTCAAAAAACTTTATACAATGTCATAATATATATGTCTTTTGGGTGTAGGTTAAGCTAGAGGAAACAACATTGTTAGTGTTAATAATGGATTTATCAAGAATGCCACATTATGTATGTGCACAAGTTGATTCAAATTTTTTTGGTCTCATCTGTGTAACCTAGCTAGCTAGATTCTATATGTCACGTTGTTGTGTGTCAAAGTATTAAAGAAATCCATGGCTTCATCATTGCCTGGTAGTAACAGACGCATGTCGCTATCAAGCTCTCGAAAGTTGTTTTGAAACGGAGTTCCGGATAGAATAATTCGCCGTTTGGTACGAAGTTGAGCAAAGTCCTTCCAATAGCAATATTCGGATGGCTATTTTTGAAATGCGTACCAAAAAGCTAATTATCCTATTCGGAATTCCGTTATAAAACAACTTTGTAAAGCTTCATAGCATCATGCGCCTCTCACTACTAGGTAATGATGAAGTCATGGTCCATGGCTTCATCATTACCTGGTAGTAACAGACGCATGCGCTATCACACTTTAGAAAGTTGTTCTGGAACGGAGTTCCTGATAGAATAATTCACTTTTTGGTACGAAGTTCAGCAAAGTCCTTCCAAATAGCAATATTCGGATGGCTCTTTTTGAACTGTGTACCAAAAAGCTAATTATCCTATTCGGAATTCCGTTACAAAACAACTTTGTAAAGTTTCGTAGCATCATGCACCTATTACTGTATACTAGGTAATGATGAAGTCATGGTTTTCTTCAATTCTTTGACAGTAGACAATGTGACATGTAGAAGATCGGGTAGATGAGATCAGGAAAAATATGGATTATTTTCCACACATCCAGAATGTCGTCATTTTGTTAAATCCCTTAAATTAAGGTTAAGAGAATCCATTAGATTCACTCATTTTGCTCGGTATGTAGTTTTCTGATGAAATCTTTAAAAGTTATTATATTTTGGAATGGAGGAAGTACAAGTTTCAAAAAGTTTATTAAATAGTAGGAATTTAAATAGTAGGACAAATGATGCCCGGCCCGCATCCTCGTCATCGACTTGGTGGAGACCACCTGCTTGATAGGCGCCAGCATGTGCGGGACTGGGGTCCGCCGGGATGGCACTGGGAGGAGTTACCTTCCGGGGCACGCATCTTGGTGACGAACCAAGCTCTTGTCGTCGACCCGGAGCTTCATTGGTGGCGGTCGCGGGGGCCATTTTTGGTGCCTAGGTTGCGAGCCCCGAAGAGGACGTACGTCGCCATACCAGGGAGGAGGACGAGCACGTCCGTCGGTACATGGAGGCGTTGGATGCCAGGTTCTCCAGTACCTGGCAGGTTCTTCAGAGATCTCACCCGAGCTATGATCAGGTGATGGTCCGTGCTCTTTGGGTTTCCACCGCCCGCAGCTCAGTACATCGACGGCTCTTTGTTGGTTGACCAGTTATATATTATTCGATGTATTACTGTATTCGAGAGATGCATTATTTATGTATTCGAGATTATATATTCAATAATATTAAGTGGATTATTCGATGATGCATTAATTAAGTGGATTATTCGATGATGTTTAATTAATTTGTAGATACTATGGATCCAATACACGGCAAAGACGAATATCAGGAAGACGTGATGCATGGTGTCATCCGTGGGGATGATATTTTAGTTTGCGATGTCGATGTCACCAATCAGTTTCTGAATGAGTCCGACGAGGGAGATGAGTCTCTCAACACACGAGGTAGAAGCTCCGGTGAGGTGGATGCCCACGCCTCAGGCGAGGGAGGAACCGGCGGCTCCAATGAGGAAGAAGCCGACGAGGGAGAAGCCGACCGCTCCGGCGAGGTGCATATATATGTTAATAAATTAGTCCTCTATTGTCTATATACATATATTAATGCTCTTTCTTTTAGCCCCCTAGATCGAGCAAATCTTCAGTACGGACGAAACGAGGTCCAACCAAGAAGCTGGATGACGGTGAGAGATACATGATCGAAACAGTCTCAAATGCCGCGCAACCAATTGCTCCCATAGATGTAAAGCAGAAGTTTGTGAAGGCATGCATAGTTGTTGTTAGGGACCACATCCCTATCACCACTCGAGAATGGATTAAGCCAAGGGAGGAAGGAGTCTAATATGTCGGCACAGCAGCCAAAGAAAACCTTTGGAGAAAGCTCATGCTTCATTTCACCCTGCCGCGCCAGAGGTGGATCCAGATGAGGAGGAGCCAAATGAGGAGGAAATGAATAGGAGAAAAGAGGCCCTAGAGAAAAGAGTCAAGGAGTGGGATCTTAAGAAGATGGCCGATCTATTCAGGGGCTGGAAAAAAGATTTATCCAGGATTTTATCTTGAAAGATAAGACTCCAGATTTCGATCGCGGCTATGAGAAGATTAAAGACTACTGGGCCGAATTTGTGGCGTACAAGAAATCAGAGGACGCCTTGAAAAAGTCTGCAACAAATAACACGAATGCAGGTAAGAAGAAGTACCACCATATTATGGGGCCTCGTGGCTACGACGGTAAGATGGCTAAGTGGGAAGAACTTGAGGCATCATTTCTGGATAAAAATATCACTCCACACCCCTTAAGATGGCTCGAACGGGCAAGAAACTGGTTTTACGGGCATGGGGGCTTGTTGGACGCAGAAGGGAAGGCAATATATAACCAAAGACACAAAGATAACCCCCTACCCATCGAGGTGATTAGACGTGTAGTACAGTATGTTGAAGAGGAACGGTTCTTACCTGATAGAGAGAACGACGAGCTCACACGCGCCCTTGGGAATAAGGAACACAAAGGGCGAGCACGAGGCTTACCAGGCTCCCCGTCGTAGATTCTTGCGTTCTCCGAGGAAAGGAAGAGATTTCCCGACAGAAGCCATCAGAGGAGAAAGGAAAAGGAGGCACGTGATAAAGCGGTTGAGGCAGACCAGATGCATAATCTAGAAGAAGCTGTAAAGCGGCTGCAGCAGGATCAAATCGACAGAGAACAAGGTAGCGGCCAATCTCAATGGCTCATGATAGAAGCTGCATCAAATCGAAAAATCAGTGTCGCTTCCACACAGCTCCAGGATGAGGGTTATGATGCACTGACGACGGATCCTCCTCGTCGCTACCCAGTGGATGATAGCACAGAGAGCACACCTTGTGAGCTAAAGGTGAAGCTTGCCAACTTAAGGTTGACGGTGGCGGTCGGCGTGGCCATACCAATTGGACACAATCCAAGTTGGCATTGCTCTCTGATTCCACAAGGGTACGCTGTCGTCGTGGTGGATGAAGTGATGAAAGACTATGAGGAGCTGAAGCTCGACCACCCTGCAGGTGAAGATTGGGAATTGACTCAATGTGGAGAACTCAAGAAACAAACCATTGTATGGACAAAGGAGGACATCTTGCTTTCAAATTGGACGCCAAGGCCACCGACTCCTCATAGCAGCAATCCTTCTTCGCCTCCACCTCACCAGTCTCCAGCGCAACCGTCATCTTCGCCACCTCACCAATCTCCAGCACAACCGTCGTCTTCGCCGCCTCACCAGTCTCCAGCGCAGCCATCTCCACCGCCGCATCAGCCGTCTCCATCGCCCCGTCAGCCGTCTCCATCCACTGAGGATCAAAGAAAAAAGCGGAAACGTACCCCTGCTAATAGTGGCGGCAGAAAGGGGATCCGATCACCAAAACGTAAGTTGTCGCCCCTCCCAAAAGTACCTCATGCGAATATGGAGAAGAGACCCTGGGACTATACTCGAGAGGACAATATTAAGAGGGTAGACGCCCAGCATGAACAGTGGAAGGCTCAAGTGGCTAACAAGAAGAAATCGAAATAGCCAGAGTTCCCGGACACACCATAAGAACAAGCTGCGTGTGTGAAAATGCTGAAAAACCTTACAGATCCCGCGCCACCTTTGCCAGTAGACTATGAATGCTCTATTCTCAAGTCGGCTCACGCAAAAAAGCAGCGGTTGAAGAGTAGTACGTCCAGCGGGAAATTAGTTGCCCAGCTCGGACAACAGAAAAACCAATCGTGCCCCCCACTCAAAGTGTATTCCGATACAAATGTGTGCTCGAGCGGAGCTGCGGTCCAGCAGAGGAATGATGAAACAGCTGGCATTGATCCGGATTTTCTTGAACAATACGGAGAAGCGGCCAAGGCTCAAGGCATGTCTATTGATGAGTACTTAAACCATTTGGAGGTATTCACTGACATAGCATACACGTACTGGTACGGGGCTCCTCTCGTCAAACTTGAGTTAGTCAACGAGCTACCAACAAAAATGTGAAGATTGCATGACTGGTACATGCAAGCATGTGTTCAACAGGCAAACTGAATATACCCTGAATTGAAAAACGAGCATTTCGGGCATGGAGATGGCACGGTAATGATTGAATTCGACGAATTATTTCAATTATACCAACAAGATGCCCTCAACAAATCTATCATTAGTGTCTATTGTTTGTAAGTATTATTAATTTATGTCATTAAGTCCTACTCAGCTCATTCTTTCATGTATAATCTTACTCATCACTATATTAATTTTGCAGAATGAAGATTCTCGAATGCAAAAGAGGACAAATCTATGACATTGGGTTCATTGACCCATATTTCATTCATCACCAAAGTCTCGCAAAGGGTCCCGCAATACACAGAATAACCTGGTACAAGGGTTAAGGTTTTCCGGTACCAAAAGGGAAATACTATTTCCTTACAACTTCAAGTGAGTGTTACTACACACATTCTATTTTCTCTCACTCGATGTTATTATAAGTGTATAATTGACTCGTTCTGCCTGCGCAGGTTCCACTTTATTTTGTTAATCATTGTACCTGACAAGGCAGATGTAATAGTCATGGACCCGAAACGCACACCCCTCGATGAATGGGCGAACATGCAGGAATGCCTCCAAAGGTAAGTTCAATCATGATGGCACTATATGGGCAACTTCTTGTTCATTTCCTGATATCAAGGAATTAATATATAACTCCTTTATTCATTTCCTTTTCTTGGCAGGGCTTGGAAACAGTTCACCGGCAAGGCTCGGGGTGATTGGAAGCGAGAGCTTACATTTAAACAAAGAGATGTAAGTAACTACTAGCTAGATCCGCGCATCTCTTTATTCTAGTTTCAATACCATTATAATTCTTGATTATGTTTTTGATTGAACTTTCTTCTCGTAAAGTGCTTGAGGCAGGAACATGGGAACAATTTATGTGGATACTATGTTTGCGAGTTCATTCGCCAGGCGACCCATGAGAAGGGGAAAAAGTGGGACATAAAAAAAGAAGTACGATAAACAATACTCACAGCTTTATTTTATTACCATGAATTGTGTTCGGTTTAATTGATATATATATATATATATTGACCCATTCTTTAAATTAGATCGAACGGTTGCGGGACGGTCTTCTACCACATGAACGTGTACGAGCAATTCAAGAGGAAATTGCTGGATTCTTAGATGCAAAGGTCCTAGGTATGAAGGGAGAATATTATTGCCCGTTGATGAGAATGGTATGAAATGTTATAGTGTAAAAGAGACATATGTGCATATGTGTAACTCGTCTCTACATTTTGTAATATCTCCGACAAAGCACGACGGGTGAGATGGTGTAATATATTCCTGACGATGATGTGCAATATAGTTATTCTTTATTGATGTGTATGTACCATCCAATTTAATGCAAAATAAGAATTAAAAAGTGCCCAAAACAAATAAATGGAAAAATTTAGGGCAGCAAAATAGCCCCATCCAATTTAGTGCAAAACCCTAAACCCTAAAAATTGCTCAAAAATATAGCGAAGAAATAGCCCTGGTTCATAATACGAACCAGGACGAATACCCCTCGTCCCCCTCGCTCCCAGCCCCGCCACGTGGAAGGTCTTTAGCCCCGGTTCGGGGCCGAACTGGGGTTAGCATTAGTACCGGTTGATTAGTCCCGGTTCGCAAACAGGGACTAATGGCCCAACCGAACCGGGGCTAAAGGCCCTTTTTCTACTAGTGGAGACAACTACAAAGGCTTGCGGCAAGGCGACCCTGTCTCGCCAATGCTGTTCATACTTACTATAGAGCCACTGCAACGTTTGTTTGATTGGGCAGTGGATAGAGGGCTCTTGCACCCCCTGGCGACAACCGGAATGAGGAAGAGGATCTCTATTTTCGCGGATGATGTGGTTTTGTTTGTCAAGCCGGAGCCCATGGACCTTGCGGTTTGCAAGTGCATGTTTGATCAGTTTGGAGAGGCGTCGGGGCTGCATATCAACATGAGAAATCGGTGGCTTTGCTGATACGTTGCTCCGACCATAGTATGAACATGGCTAGCGCGGAGCTTGGGTGTCCAGTGGGATCATTTCCAGTTCGTTATCTTGGACTCCCACTGTCTTTGAGGAAACTTTCAGCTATGCAACTTCAATATCTCGTGGACCAGATGGCAAACCGGCTGCCAAAGTGGAAGGCCACTCTCATGCCAAAGAGTGGTAGGCTGACTCTGGAGCATTCTGTCCTGTGTTCTATGCCCATTCACGCCATGATGGTTTTAGATCTTGCAATCAAGACGATTGCCGCCATGAATAAGGTGTGTCAGGGATTTCTATGGTGTCGCAAGGATGAAGCAAATGGTGGGAACTGCGCTGTGGCATGGGAGGCTGTGTGTGCTCCAAAGTGGGCAGGAGGTTTAGGCCTGCCCAATTTGAGATGGCTCACCTTAGCTATGCAGGCCAGGTGGCCTTTGTTACAACGGACTGATGGCAAAAGACCGTGGAGTGAGTTTTCTATCAAGGTGCCAGACGAGTCAATGAAGCTATTCCAAGCGGCCACTAGATGCACTGTTAGGGATGGAATGAACACCCTCTTCTTGGAGGATCGGTGGCTTGACGAAATGAGGATACAAGAGCTTGCACCGGCCATCTATGATCTGGTGCCAAGCCGTGTGCCAAAAGCATGCATGCTCGGGCATGTCCGGGAGACGTGGGCTACAAGTGTTGGCCCCAACTTGGGGGAGGAAGCCTTGCATCAATTCCTACAATGGTGGCAGAGGATTCAAAATTGGGAACCAATGGAAAATGCCCCGGACAGCATCTCTTGGTCTTGGGAGACGAGTGGGAAATTCACATTCCGGTCGGCCTATGCCGCCTGGTTTTGGGGTAGAGGGATCATACCGACCGCGGACCTCATTTTGAAATCGAGAGCTCCGGCAACATGCAAGTTCTTTACCTGGCTAGCCCTATGCAATAGATGTTGGACATCGGATCGGCTGGCTAGGAGGGGATTACCGCACCAAGACAAGTGCCCACTTTGTGATCAAGAGGAAGAAACGATTGAGCATGTGCTCTTAACATGCGCTTTCGCTTGAACGGTGTGGGCAGGGCTATTCCAGGCTATGGGAAATATTGATTGGACACCCACTTCAAATGAGTCCCTCTGGACTTGGTTATGCAGCAAACAAGGAGTCCCCACCATTTCCAACAAATACCTACACACGCTATTTGTGCTTACGATGTGGTAAGTATGGAAGCATAGGAACACGATTGTGTTTGATGGGGCAGCGCCTACGGTTGCTCATCTTTTGCACAAAATCTCCTCGGAAGGTAGAACGTGGTCTTTAGCCGGGCTCATTGAAGGAAATGTAGATTATGTGTTTGTAGGTCTAATACGGTGGAGCATTGGGGAGGAGTAGACTATGTTAGGGTAGAGTGAAGTTGTTTGTGTTTTCGTGAGGTGTATCACGATGTGATGTAAATAACTGGTGGAGGAGTTCTTCACCTTTCTTCTATCAATATATGATATGCACATGATACGTCTCCAACGTATCTATAATTTTTGATGGTTCCATGCTATTATCTTGACAACTTTGGATGTTTTCTATGCATGAATATGCTATTTTATATCTTTTTTGGGACTAACCTATTAACTCAGTGCCAAGTGCCAGTTTTTGTTTTTTCCGTGTTTTTGACCTTTTTCAGAGGAGAATATTAAACGGAGTCCAAACGGAATAAACCCCGCAGAATGATTTTTTCCATAACAGAAGATACGCAGGGAACTTGAGAAACAAGGCAAAGGACCCCGGGGGAGGTCACAAGCCCCCTAGGCTCGGCCTGGGGGGGGGCGCCTAGTAGGATTGTGGCCCCCCCGTGGCTCCTTTGCCCTACTTCTTCCGCCTATGAATTCTCCAAAAATCTGAAACTGCCAGAGAGAGCTACGAAAATACTTTTCCGCCGCCGCAAGCTTCTGTCTCCGCAAGATCCCATCTGGGGCACGTTCTGGTGCCCTGCCGGAGGGGGCATTCAGACACGAAGGGCTTCTTCATCAACACCATTGCCTCTCCGATGATGCGTGAGTAGTTCACCACAGACCTTCGGGTCCATAGCTAGTAGCTAGATGGCTTCTTCTCTCTCTTGGATCTTCAATAAAAAGTTCTCCATGATCTTCATGGAGATCTATCCGATGTAATCCTCTTTTTCGGTGTGTTTGTCGAGATCCGAGGAATTGTGGATTTATGATCAGATTATCTATGAATATTATTTGAGTCTCCTCTGATCTCTTATATGCATGATTTCGTATCCTTGTAATTCTCTTCGAGTTGTGAGTTTCGTTTGGCCAACTTGATCTATAATTCTTGCAATGGGAGAAGTGTTTGGTTTTGGGTTCATACCGTGCAATGTCCTCACCCAATGCCAGAATGGGTAGCGAGGCATGCATCATGTTGTTGCCATCAAGGGTAAAAAGATGGGGTTTATATCTATTGCATGAATTTATCCCTCTACATGATGTCATCTTGCTTAAGGTGTTACTCCGTTTGTTATGAACATAATACACTAGATGCATGCTAGATAGCGGTCCATGTGTGGAGTAATAGTAGTAGATGCAGAAAGTATCGGTCTACTTGTCTCGGACGTGATGCCTATATGTATGATCATTGCCTTAGATATCATCATGACTTTGCGCAGTTCTATCAATTGCTCGACAGTAATTCGTTCACCCACCGTAATACTTGCTATCATCGGAGAAGCCTCTAGTGAACACTATGGCCCCCGGGTCTACTTCACAACATATTTTCAGCTCTACACTTTTACTTTGTTGCACTTTGCACCTTCACATCTCACCTTGCAGTTAATCGTGAAGGGATTGACAACCCCTTTATAGCGTTGGGTGCAAGTTTGTTTGTTTTTGCGCAGGTACTTTGGAGACTTGTCTTGATACTCCTACTGGATTGATACCTTGGTTCTCAACCTGAGGGAAATACTTACTGCTACTGTGCTGCATCACCCTTTCCTCTTCAAGGGAAAAACCAACGCAAGCTCAAGAGGTAGCAAGAAGAATTTCTGGCGCCGTTGCCGGGGAGTATCAAGTCAAGAATAGTCTCCCTTCAACGTGTCAATTTCTGGCACCGAGGACTATTTTAAGTGAAGCTTATCCAAGTAACTTTCGCGAACTCATCTCTTGCATTTACTTTTTTGCCTTTTGCCTCTCGTTTTCCTCTCCCCCACTTCTGGAAAACAAAAATTTACAAAAATATTTGCCTTTTTCGTTCGCCCTTTTCTTCCGCTTGCTTTCTGTTCGCTTGTGCGTTTGTCTGCCTGCTTTGACCTGTATGGCCCAACCAAAGGATTATGATGCTTACTATAAAAGGTTGGAAGATATTGAAACTAGTGTTAAAGGCTTCATGTCTACACAGTTTGATTATAATAGTTACTTTCGTAGAGAACTAAGGGAGCAAAATTCTTTTATGGCTTTTATGAATAAAGAAGTTGATGATATGGCCAAAGAATTCCTTGTGTTAAATTCTCAGTTTGCTCATCTCGAAAAATTAGTAGGCCAGATTTCTGATGAACAGGCTACCTTAGTCAATAAAATGGCTGCTAAACCTAAAATATGTGATGAGAATCACGAAGATCTTAAAGTTCTTGGTGTGACTCCCATTGAATCCTTGTTTTCTAATGTCAAACTTAATGATGATGGGGCTGGATATGAATCCACTTTGGTTGAGAAATGCCCCAATGATTCGGAGTCTATTTGTCTTGATGCTAAAAGCATTGAAAGTGGAGTAGAGGATATCAAAACTTTGAGTAGTAATGAAATTACTACTTTGTATTTCAAGTAATTCAATTATGATAGTTGCTCTTTTATTGAATGTATTTCCTTGATGCAATCCATGCTAAACTCTCCACACGCTTATAGCCAAAATAAGGCCTTTACCGATCATATCGTTGATGCTATGATGAAATCTCTTGAAGAGAAACTTGAGTTGGAGATATCTATTCCTAGAAAAATTCATGATGAGTGGGAACCTACTATCAAAATCAAGATTAAAAACTATGAATGCAATGCTTTGTGTGATTTGGGTGCTAGTGTTTCCGTTATTCCAAAGTCTTTATGTGATGTTCTAGGCTTCAATGAGATTGATGAGTGCTCCCTTAATTTGCATCTTGCGGATTCTACTGTTAAGAAACCTATGGGAAGGATCAATGCTGTTCTTATTATTGCAAATAGGAACTATGTACCTGTAGATTTCATTGTGCTTGATATTGATTGCAATCGGACATGTCCCATCATTCTTGGTAGACCTTTCCTTAGGACTATTGGTGTTGTCATCGATATGAAGGAAGGGAATATTAGATTTCAATTTCCATTAAAGAAGGGCATGGAACATTTTCCTAGAAAGAAAATAATATTTCCTTATGAATCCATGATGAGGGCTACTTATGGTTTGAGCACCAAAGACGACGATACTTGATTCTATCGCCTTATGCCTAGCTAAGGGCGTTAAACAATAGCGCTTGTTGGGAGGCAACCCAATGAATTTATCTTTTCTTTTTGCTTTCTGTTTTGTTGTGTCCACACCATCATAATTCTGTTATGATTGTGTTTTTTTGTTTCTTTTTGTGTTTGAGTCAAGTAAAACCTTTATGACTAGTTTTGGTGATGGTTGTTTGATCTTGCTGAAAAAGACAGAAACTTTGCGCTCACGAAATTATTTTTAATTCCTATCCAAAAAGATATTTTGAGTTGACTCTTTTTGCTGCCGGTTGATATGCCAATTTCCCTAATTTTCATAATTGTTCAGAATTTTTGAGATACCAGAAGTATACGAAGTATACAGATTGCTACAAACTGGTCTGTTTTTGATAGATTCTGTTTTTTGTTGTGTTGATTGCTTATTTTGATGAAACTATGGATAGTATAGGGGGGGTACTAGCCATGGAGAAGTGAGAATAGAGTAATCTAACATCAATCTAAATAGAAATCAAGTTTACTACAGTACCTAAAGAGTTGGTAGTTTGTTTTATTATGCTAATGATATCACGAGTTTCTGTTGAAGTTTTGTGTTGTGAAGTTTTCAAGTTTTGGGTGATGTTCTCATGGACACCAAAAAGCCTAAGCTTGGGGATGCCCCGGGAAGGCATCCCCTCTTTCGTCTGCAATCCATCGGTAACGTTACTTGGAGCTATATTTTTATTCACCACATGATATGTGTTTTGCTTGGAGCGTCGTGTATTATAGGAGTATTTCCTTTTTGTTGTGTCACAATCATCCTTGCTGCACACCTTTTTGAGAGAGACATGCACTCATCGTGAATTTGCTAGAATACTCATTGAGCTTCGCTTATATCTTTTGAGTTAGGCAATTTAGCTCGCATGTGCCTCACTTATATCTTTTGAGCTAGATAACTTTGCTCTAGTGCTTCACTTAGATCTTTTTAGAGCACAGCGGTGTCATATTTTGAAGAAATAAAAAACTCTTGATCTTCACTTATATCTTTTTGAGAGTGCTCTCTCTAAGTAACTTGGTAATTGGCTTGTGCTATGAAAGTAGTCCTAAAGATGATAGGCATCCAAACAGGATATAATAAAAACCTCCATATTCAAGTGCATTGATTAGTAAGAGAAGTTTGATTCCTCACAATTAGTTTTGAGACATGGATTTGGTAATATTAGAGTTATGTTAGTAGGGTGTTGTGAATCTAGAAATACTTGTGTTGAAGTTAGTGATTCCCGTAGCATGCACGTATGGTGAACCGCTATGTTAGGAAGTCGGAGCATAGTTGATTTATTGATTGTCATCCTTTGTGTGGCGGTCGGGATCGCACGATGGTTAACACCTACCAACCCTTCCCCTAGGAGTATGCCTTTAGTAGTTTGTTTCGATTACTAATAAAACTTTCGCAATAAGTATATGAGTTCTTCATGACTAATTTGAGTCCATGGTATAGATGCACTTTCACCTTCCACCATTGCTAGCTTCTCTAGTGCCGCGCAACTTTCACCGGTGCACAAAACCACCATATACCTTCCTCAAAACAGCCACCATACCTACCTATTATGGCATTTTCATAGCCATTCTGAGATACATTGCCATGCAACTCCCACCGTTCAGTTTCATGACTTGTGTCGTCACTTTCATATTGTCATTGCATGATCGTAAGATAGCTAGCGAGATGTTTCAACATCACACGCTAAGCTAGATCGTTGCACATCCCGGTACACTGCCGGAGGCATTTCCTATAGAGTCATCATTGTTCTAAGCATTGAGTTGTGAGTAAATAAAAGTGTGATGATCATTATTATTAGAGCATTGTCCCATCTGAGGAAATAAAAAAAAGAGGCCAAAGATGCCCACCAAAAATATATGAAAAGAGGCCAAAGAGCCCAAACAAAAAAAAGAGAGAAGGGACAATGCTACTATATTTTTCCACACTTGTGCTTCAAAATAGCACCATGTTCTTCATGATAGAGAGTCTCTTGTTTTGACACTTCCATATACTAGTGGGAATTTTCATTATATAACTTGGCTTGTATATTCCAATGATGGGCTTCCTCAAAATTGCCCTAGGTCTTCGTGAGCTAGCAAGTTGGGTGGACACCCACTAGTCCTCCTTTTGAGCTTTCACACAATTATAGCTCTAAGTGCATCCGTTGCATGGTAATCCCTACTCATTCACATTGATATCTATTGATGAGCATCTCCATAGCCCATTGATACGCCGAGTCGATGTGACCATCTCCTCCTTTTTGCCTCACAACCTCCACCACACTCTATTCCATCTATAGTGTTGTATCCATGGCTCATGCTCATGTATTGCGTGAGAGTTGAAAAAGTTTGAGAAAGTAAGAGTGCGAAAACAATTACTTGTCCAATACCGGGGTTGTGCATGATTTAAATTCGTTGTGTGGGGCTGATGGAGCATAGCCAGACTATATGATTTTGTAGGGATAACTTTCTTCAGCCTTGTTATTTCCAAAGTTCATGATAGCCTTGCTAGTTTGCTTGAAGTATTATTGTTTTCATGTCAATAGTAAACTATTGTTTTGAATCTTACGGATCTGAACATTCATGTCACAAGAAAAAAGTTACAAAGGACAAATATGTTAGGTAGCATTCCACATCAAAAATTCAGTCTTATCACTTCCCTACTCGAGGACGAGCATGAGTTAAGCTTGGGGATACTTGATACGTCTCCAACGTATCTATAACTTTTGATGGTTACATGCTATTATCTTGTCAACTTTGGATGTTTTGTATGCATGAATATGCTATTTTATATCTTTTTTGGGACTAACCTATTAACTCAAAGGCAAGTGCCAGTTTCTGTTTTTCCGTGTTTTTGACCTTTTTCAGAGGAGAATATTAAACGGAGTCCAAACGGAATAAAACCCACAGAATGATTTTTTCCATAACAGAAGATACGCAGGGAACTTGAGAACCGAGGCAAAGGACGCCAGGGGAGGTCACAAGCCCCCTAGGCACGACCTGGGGGGCGCCTAGCAGGATTGTGGGCCCCCCGTGGCTCCTTTGCCCTACTTCTTCCGCCTATAAATTCTCCAAAAATCTGAAACTGCCAAAGAGAGCCATGAAAATACTTTTCCGCCGCCCCAAGCTTCTATCTCCGCAAGATCCCATATGGGGCACGTTTTGGTGCCCTACCGGAGGGGGGATTCGGACACAGAGGGCTTCTTCATCAACACCATTGCCTCTTCGATGATGCGTGAGTAGTTCACCACAGACCTTCGGGTCCATAGCTAGTAACCAGATGGCTTCTTCTCTCTCTTGGGTCTTCAATACAAAGTTCTCCATGATCTTCATGGAGATCTATCCGATGTAATCCTCTTTTGCGGTGTGTTTGTTGAGATCCGATGAATTGTGGATTTATGATCAGATTATCTATGAATAGTATTTGAGTCTCCTCAGATCTCTTATATGCATGATTTTGTATCCTTGTAATTCTCTTCGAGTTGTGGGTTTCGTTTGGCCAACTTGATCTATTATTCTTGCAATGGGAGAAGTGCTTGGTTTTGGGTTCATACCGTGCGGTGTCCTCACCTAGTGACAGAAGGGGTAGCGAGGCACGCATCATGTTGTTGCCATCAAGGGTAAAAATATGGGGTTTATATCTATTGCATGAACTTATCCCTCTACATCATGTCATCTTGCTTAAGGCGTTACTCCGTTTGTTATGAACTTAATACACTAGATGCATGTTGGATAGTGGTCGATGTGTGGAGTAATAGTAGTAGATGCAAAAAGTATCAGTCTACTTGTCTCAGACGTGATGCCTATATGTATGATCATTGCCTTAGATATCATCATGTCTTTGCGCCGTTCTATCAATTGCTCGACAGTAATTCGTTCACCCACCGTAATACTTGCTATCATGAGAGAAGCCTCTAGTGAACACTATGGCCCCCGGGTCTACTTCACAACATATTTTAAGCTGTACACTTTTACTTTGTTGCACTTTCCACCTTCCGATCTCACCTTGCAGTTAATCGTGAAGGGATTGACAACCCCTTTATAGCGTTGGGTGCAAGTTTGTTTGTTTTTGCGCAGGTACTTTGGAGACTTGTCTTGATACTCCTACTGGATTGATACCTTGGTTCTCAAACTAAGGGAAATACTTACTGCTACTGTGATGCATCACCCTTTCCTCTTCAAGGGAAAACAACGCAAGCTCAAGAAGTAGCAGCACACTCGTGCATTTTCGAGAAAAATGAGATAAGGCGGAGAGGAGAAAAAGCGTGTGAGCTGCGACATAGCTCTTATTACTGTGCAGGATGGCGCCATGGCTGCCTTTTTTACTCGGTATGGTCCAGTGGCTATTGGTGCAGCAACGCGTGGGTGGCTGATGAGATTGCATGGTTGGGCGTCCCTCTGTCCTCCTTTTACTCCTGCCTTGTCGGTTTGCTTGTGAAAGCAAGTACAATAAAACTATGTCAATTTGCTATAAAAATAAATTTGCATATTTTTAATTATTTTTTGAGATAACTTATATTTTTAATTAGTTGGAGGAAAGAGAAAAGAGAGAGAAGGTAAGTGGGCTCTTCCGCCTCTTCTAATGTAAAAAGGTGTTTGTATAAAGTCCTAAGCATATTAAAAAGTTTAACAACTAAAGCCCCCAATACATTGATGTTTAACTCCTTATTGCTAAGCATCCTTTATTTAATGATTTTGCAACTAAAGTTATTCATGCATTTGTGGACTTTTTTCATTTAAGTGTTTTTGCCTAGGTTCACGCGCTTAGCATTGTTTCTTCCTAGATTCATCACACTCATCTCTACACATTAATTAGCTTGCCACATCAGATTTTTGCCCACGTGGCAACCTTAGCACATGTATAAGGTAGAGCATTGGGAGTACCCTTAATTATGAGCGAGCTCTAGCATGTGCTCCTAGACACTTTATGAGAGTGAAAGGTGGGTCATATAATAAAAACATACTACATTTTTCTAATCAACTATTGTACATGTTGGCTATAGAAAGGGCTATAGATGACATGGCAATGACTTATAGCTAGCACTTGGCTATACTATTATGTTGGGGAACTTTGCATGGGAAACAAAAAATTTCCTACGCACACGAAGACCTATCTTGGTGATGTTCATCTACGAGAGGGAGATCGGATCCACATACCCTTGTAGATCGCTAAGCGGGAAGCGTTAAGAAACGTGGTTAATGTAGTTGTACAGCTTCGTGATCCAAATCACCGCCGTCCCACGATCCGTCCCGATCTAGCACCGAACGGACGACACCTCCGCGTTCAGCACACGTATAGCTCGATGACGATCTCCGCCTTCTTGATACAGCAAGAGAGACAGGGAAGTAGATGAGTTCTCCAGCAGCGTGACGGTGCGCCGGTGATGGTGATGATCTATTCCTGCAGGGCTCCGCCTGAGCTCCGTAGAAAGCTGATCTAGAGGAAGAACTACGAGGTATAGTTTTGAGTTGCACGTGGCAAAGTTATGTCTCCAAAACCCTAAAACCTCTAGTATATATAGGACTAGGGTAGGAGCTAGCCTTGGGGCTCAAGGGAGGCCCTAGGGCGCCGGCCGAAGTGGAGAGGAGGAGTCCAACTCCAATTCGGTTTGGGGAAGGAGGAGTCCTCCTCTCCCTTCCCACCTCCCTCTTTTTTTGTTTTTCTTTTGGTTTCCTTTCCTAGCGCCATAGTTCACTTGGGATGGCCTCACCAGCCCACTAAGGGCTGGTGCTCCACCCTAGGACTATTGGGCTCAATCCCGGGTGGGTGGGCCCCTCCCGGTGAAAACTCGGAACCCATTCGTCACTCCCGGTAAACTGCCCGTAATGCCCGAAATCTTTCCGGTGACCAAATGAAACCATCGTATATATCAATCTATGTTTCAGGACCATTCCAGAAACCCTAGTGACGTCCGTGATCTCATTCGGGACTCCGAACAACCTTCGGTCACGAACACCTATAACTCAACTATATCGAAACGTCACCGAACCTTAAGTGTGCAGACCCTGCGGGTTCGAGAACTATGTAGACATGACCTGAGACACTCCCCGACCAATATCCAATAGCGGGACCTGGATGTACATATTGTATCCTACATATTATATGAAGATCTTATCGGTTGAACCTCTATGCCAAGGATTCATATAATCCCGTATAACATTCCCTTTGTCCTTCGGTATGTTACTTGCCCGAGATTTGATCGTCGGTCTCCTATACCTATTTCAATCTCGTTACCGGCAAGTCTCTTTACTCGTTCCGTAATACAAGATCCCGTGACTAACACTTTAGTCACATTGCTTGCAAGGCTTATATGTGAAGTTGTATTACCGAGTAGGCCCCGAGATACCTCTCCGTCAAACGGAGTGACAAATCCCAGTCTTGATCCATGCTAACTCAATGGACACCGTCGGAGATACCTGTAGAGCACCTTTATAGTCACCCAGTAATGTTGTGACATTTGATACACACAAGGTATTCCTCCGGTGTCAGTGAGTTACATGATCTCATGGTCACATGAATGAATATTTGACACACAGAAAACAATAGCAATAAAATGACACGATCACATGCTGCGTTCATAGTTTGGGTCTTGTCCATCACATCATTCTCCTAATGATGTGATCCACTTATCAAGTGACAACACTTGCATATGGTCAGAAAACCTTAACCATCCTTGATCGACTGGCTAGCCAACTAGAGGCTTACTAGGGACATTTTTTTGTCTATATATCCACACATGTATCTATGCTTTCATTCAATACAATTATAGCATGGATAATAAACGAGTATCTTGAAACAGGAAATATAATAATAACTATTTTATCATTGCCTCTAGGGCATATTTTCAATAGTCTCCCACTTGCACTAGAGTCAATAATCTAGTCTCACATCGCTATGCGATTTACATTGGAATGAATCTAACACCCATACAGTTCTGGTGTTGATCATGCTTCGCTCGTGGAAGAGGTTTAGTCAAGGGATCTGCTACATTCAGATCCGTGTGCACTTTGCAAATATTTACGTCCTCTCCTTCGACGTAGTCGCGGATGAGGTTGAAGCATCATTTGTTGTGTCCGGTCTTCTTGTGAAACCTTGGTTCCTGTGCTAAAGTAATGGCACCAGTGCTTTCACAGAACAGAGTTATTGGATTTAGTGCGATCGACACTACTCTAAGATCCGTCATGAACTGCTTCATCAGACACCCTCCTTAGCTGCCTCCGAGGCAGCCATGTACTCCGCTTCACATGTAGAATCTGCTGCAACGCTTTGCTTGGAACTGCACCATCTTACCACACCCCCATTAAGAATAAATACGTATCCGGTTTGATACTTAGAGTCATCCGGATCAGTGTCAAAGCTTGCATCGACGTAACCCTTTATGACGAACCCATTTCTGCTTTGGGTTCCAGCTTTTCAGGCTGGAGCTTTTTGACATAAGCATTGCATCCCCAAACTTTAAGAAACGACAACTTTGGCTTCTTGCCATGCCATAGCTCATATGGTGTCGTCTCAACAGATTTTGATGTTACCCTATTTAAAGTGAATGCAGATGTCTCTAATGCATAGCCCCAAAACGATAATGGCAAATCGGCAAGAGACATAATAGATCACACCATATCTAATAAAGTATGATTACGACGTTCAGACACACCATTACTATGGTGTTCCAGGCAGTGTCAACTATGAAACAATTCCCCATTGTCTTAAGTGAGCACCAAACTCGTAACTCAGATATTCACCCCCTCGATAAGATCGTAGGAACTTGATCTTCTTGCTACGATGATTTTCAACTTCACTCTAAAATTGTTTGAACTTTTCAAATGTTTTAGACTTATGCTTCATCAATTAGATATAGCCATACCTACTCAAATTGTCGGTGAAGGTGAGAAAATAACGATATCCACCGCGCGCCATCACACTCATTGGTCCGCACACATCAGTATGTATGATATCCAACAAGTCACTTGCACGCTCCATTGTTCCAGAGAATGGAGTCTTAGTCATCTTTCCCATGAGGCATGGTTCGCATGTGTCAAGTGATTGAAAATCAAGTGACTCCAAAAGCCCATCAACATGGAGTTAGTTCATGCGCTTTACACCAATATGACCTAAGCGACAGTGCCACAAAAACGTGGCGCTATCATTGTTAACTCTACATCTTTTGGTCTCAATGTTATGTATATGTGTGTCATCACAATCAAGATTCAATATGAACATACCCGTCACATTGGGTGCATGACCATAAAAGATATTACTCATAAAAAGAGAACAACCATTATTCTCTGACTTAAATGAGTAACCGACACACAATAAACAAGATCCAGATATACTGTTCATGATTAACGTAGGCACTAAATAACAATTATTTAAGTCCATAACTAATCCTGATGGTAATTAAAGTGAGGCTGTGCCGACGGCGATTGCATCAACCTTGGAACCATTTCCCACACGCATCGTCACTTCATCCTTCGCTAGCCTTCGTTTATTCCACAGTTCCTGCTTCGAGTTGCAAATATGAGCAACATAACCTGTATCAAATTCCCAGGCACTACTACGAGAGTTGGTTAGGTACAAATCAATAACATGTATATCACATATACCTGGTTTTACGTTGGCCGCCTTCTTATCAGCCAAATACTTGGGCCAGTTGCGCTTCGAGTGACCCATCCCCTTGCAATAATAGCACTCTGTTTCCGGCTTAGGCCGAACCTTGGGTTTCTTCGTTGGATTGGCAACAGTTTTGCCGCTCTTCTTGGAGTTACCCTTCTTGCCTTTGCCGTTTTTCTTGAAACCAGCGGTCTTGTTGACCATCAACACTTGATGCTCTTTCCGGAGTTCTGACTCTGCGACTTTCAGCATCGCAAATAACTCGCCGGGTGACTTGTTCATCCCTTGCATGTTATAGTTCAACACAAAGCTCTTATAGCTAGGTGGCAGTGATTGAAGAATTCTGTCAGTGATAGCCTCTTGCAGGAGTTCAATCCCCAGCTCACCTAGACGGTTTGAGTACCCAGACATTTTGAGCACATGTTCACTGACAAACGAATTCTCCTCCATCTTGAAAGCATAGAATTTATCGGAGGTCTCATACCTCTTGATCTAGGCGTTCTTCTGAAAGATAAAGTTCAACTCCTAGAACATCTCATATGCTCCATGACGCTCAAAGCGCCAATGAAGTCCCGGTTCCAAGCCATACAAGACTGCACATTGAACTACTGAGTAGTCCTCCTTACGTGATTGCCAAGCGTTCAAAACATCTTGGTCAGACGTAGCGGATGGTTCATCTCCTAGCACAACATCAAGGACATAATTCTTTTTCCCAACTTGTAGGATGAGCCTAAGATTACGAGCCGAGTCTACAAAGTTGCTACCATCATCTTTCAGCTTAGCTTTCTCTAGGAACGTATTGAAATTCAGGGTTGCTACTGCGTGAGCCATTGATCTACAACATAAAATATTGCAAAGTGGACTTAGACTATGTTCAAGACAATTAGAGTTTAACTAATCAAATTACTAATAAACTCCCACTCAAATAGACATCCCTCTAGTTACTTGAGTGTGGCATGATCCGAATTCACTAACTCAAGTCCGATCATCACGTGAGTTGAGTGTAGTTTCAGTGGTAAACATCTCTATGCTAATCATATCAACTATACGATTCATGCTCGACCTTCCAGTCTCTCGTGTTCCGAGGCCATGACTACACATGCTAGGCTCGTCAAGTTTAACCAGAGTGTTCCGCGTGTGCAACTCTCTTGCACCCGTTCTATGTGAACGTTGAGTCTATAACATCCGATCATCACGTGGTGTCTCGAAACGACGAAATGTCGCAATGGTGCATAGTTGGGGAGAACACAATTTTATCTTGAAATTTTAGCGAGGGATCACCTTATAATGCTACCGTCGTTCTAAGCAAGATAAGGTGCATAAAAGGATTAACATCATGCAATTCATAAGTGACATGATATGGCCATGATCTTGTGCTTCTTGATCTCCATTTCCAAAGCACCGGCATGATCTTCATCGTCACCGGCGCCACACAATGATCTCCATCATCATGAACTCCATCATCGTGCCGCCATTGAGGTTGCCGTGCTATCTATGCTATTACTACTAAAGCTACAACCTAGCAATATAGTAAACGCATTTGCAAACACAAACGTTAGTTTAAATACAACCCTATGGCTCCTGCCGGTTGCCGTAGCATCAACGTGCAAGTCGATATTAACTATTACAAAATGATCATCTCATAGATCCAATATATCACATCATGTCTTTCTCCATATCTCATCACAAGCATACCCTGCAAAAACAAGTTAGACGTCCTCTAATTTGTTGTTGCATGTTTTACGTGGCTGCTATGGGTATCTAGTATGATCACATCTTACTTACGCAAAAACCACAAAGGAGATGTGCAAATTGCTATTTAACCTTTCTTCAAGGACCGTCTCGGTCAAATCCAATTCAACTAAAGTTGAAGAAACCAACACCAGCCAATCATCTTTATGCAACGAGTTGCATGTTGGTCGATGAAACCGGTCTCTCGTAAGCGTACGAGTAATGTTGGTCCGGGCCGCTTCAATCCAACAATACCGCCGAAACGAGAAAACACTAAGGAGGGCAGAAAATCGAACATCAACGCCCACAAAAACTTTTGTGTTCTACTGGAGATTACATCTACGCATGAACCTAGCTCATGATGCCACTGTCGGGGAACGTTGCATGGGAAACAAAAAAATTCCTACGCACACGAAGACCTATCATGGTGAAGTTCATCTACGAGAGGGAGATTGATCCACATACCCTTGTAGATCGCTAAGTGGGAAGCGTTAAGAAAAGCGGTTGATGAAGTGGTACAGCTTCGTGATCCAAATCACCGTCGTCCCACGATCCGTCCCGATCTAGCACCGAACAGACGGAACCTCCACGTTAAGCACACGTACAACTCGATGACGTTCTCCGCCTTCTTGATCCAGCAAGAGAGACGGGAAGTAGATGAGTTCTCCGGCAACGTGACGGCGCGCCAGTGATGGTGATGATCTATTCCTGCAGGGCTCTGCCCGATCTCCGCAGAAAGCCGATCTAGAGGAAGAACTACGAGGTATAGGTTTGAGTTGCACGTGGAAAAGTTATGTCTCAAAACCCCTAAAACCTCTAGTATATATAGGAGGAGGGGAGGGGCTAGCCTTGGGGCTCAAGGGAGTGTTGGAAATATGCCCTAGAGGCAATAATAAAACGGTTATTGTCATATTTCTTTGTTCATGATAATCTTCTATTATTCATGCTATAATTGTATTAACAGGAAACAGTAATACATGTGAGAATAAATAGATCACAATGTGTCCATGGCATACCTCTAGTTGGCTAGCTCGTTGATCAATAGACGATCATGGTTTCCTGATCATGGACATTGGATGTCATTGATAACGGGATCACATCATTGGGAGAATGATGTGATGGACAAGACCCAATCCTAGGCATAACACTAGATCGTGTTGTTCGTCTGCTAAAGCTTTTCTAATGTCAAGTATCTCTTCCTTTGATCGTGAGGTTGTGCAATTCCTGGATACCGTAGGAGTGCTTTGGGTGTATCAAACATCACACCGTAACTAGTTGACTATAAAGGTGCACTACGGGTATGTCTGAAAGTATCTGTTGGGTTGGTACGAATCGAGATCGGGATTTGTCACTTCGTGTGATGGAGAGGTATCTCCGGGCCCACTCGGTAGAACATCATCATAATGAGCTAAAATTGACTAAGGAGTTAGTCACGGGATGATGTGCTACGGAACGAGTAAAGAGACTTGCTGGTAACGAGATTGAACAAGGTATAGGGATATCGACGATCGAATCTCGGACAAGTTCTATACCGATAGACAAAGGGAATTGTATACGGGATTGATTGAATCCTTGACATCGCGGTTGATCCGATGAGATCATCGTGGAACATGTGGGAACCACCATGGGTATCCAGACCCCGCTGATGGTTATTGGCCGGAGAGGTGTCTCGGTGTAATGCCCTAGATGTAACCTTGCCATATTTGGAACCTTTCATGTTTGGATCCATGTGGTCATGCTTTATGAGAGTTGTCATTTCATGTGGGAATTTCATGTCTTCTCCTTTGGATTATACCATTCATTGCATTCATGCCATTTCTTGTGTTCTTGTTGTTGTTGATCCATATGTGTGGTGTGATGAGTGCATGTGGTGTGATGATCTGGTGTTTGCAAGCTTGGGTTTCAACCTATGTTAGTTTTCAAACTAGATTTCAAAAGACCCCTTCTTCTATATTTACTTGATCTTAAGTTTAACTTGCTCCACCCCTGTTTTAAAAATGTTGTTCATTTTGTAGTTTTTCTTGTGTTTGAGGTGTATGGTTTTGGGGTTCTGAAACTTTAGTGAAATGGGGTTTTTAACTACAAAACAGATTAAATAATTCTGTTTTGTAATTATTTTAATTGCTCCAAAAATCATCTTTGTATTTTATTAAATTGGGTCATAATTCCCTCATGACCAGGGATGATTTATTTTTATTTTTGGAACCCCAGTATGTCCTAGGTGATTTTGTTTTACTGTGGTTTAGTTTTAAGTGGAAAACCCCCCTTTGTTTTAAATAGAGATGCACCTAGGCTGGAGTCCTCCTTCCCTGGCCCATCTCTCTTTCTTTCACTGCACCAGGGCACTCTCATTTTTCCTTTTCTTCCACCTCGCCACGCCGTTCCCTCCTTTCCTGCTTTCCGTCAGGTCTCAGAGAGAGATGCGAGAGAGAGGGGCGACGCCGTGGCTTCACGGACGTCGAGGCGCCCCCTCGACCTCTGTTTATTCCCCCTCGACGTCCGGACCCGTCTAGGGTTCCACCTCGCGCCGCCACCTCCTTCTCCTTCCTCCATCTCCCTCTTCCTCCCCCTCGACAGGTAAGTGGCAGTGAGGTTCAGAGAGTTGCCGTCGTCGATCCACGTCCTCCTCGTCGCCGTCAGCCGTCCCCGCGGCGTCCGAGGCATCCGCGAGCATGGGGGTCTTCCCCCCGTTCCGTTCCCGTCGCTAGAGGGGTGGTTCCCCCTCTCTGGCGATCCCTCTGCGGCGGCTCCGTCAGGCCGGAGCAGCTCGTCACAGTCTGCTTCCTCTTCGCGGTAGCAAGCCTTCGTCGAGCACGCGAGGGTGAGCATCTCATCCCCTCCTTCCTCTTCCCCTTGCGCGTAGAGTCTCCACATGTCGTAGCGTCGCCGCTTCTGTCGCCGTCGCCGCCATGATGGAGAGCATAGGTGCGCCGCTGTAGCGGGCCTCCTCCTGCTGCGGTTGGCACGGGAATGGATCCCTGGGAGATTCCTCTTCCTCCCCGCTAGAGCCGTCATGCCAATTTGGCCCGTAGCAACGTAGGTGTGGTTCCCCTGTTCCTGTCGCCGTGGATCTGTAGAAGGAACAGAGGGGGATGCTCAAAAGAGCAACGCCCCCTCTCTGGTAGACTCCGATTCGTGTAGCGTAGTGGTTTGATGTTTCTTGTGCAACGGGCAGGTTGTGGGTTCGATCCCTGGTGAAGCCCCCTTTTTGGCTATTTGTTTAGTACAGTGGTAGTTCAACAACAGGGGTAGCTTACCTGTCCTACTGCTCCTTTAAGAGCAGTAGTCGTGCAGTAGCCTAGTGGTAGTAGGGTTGTGTTGTAGTCTAGGGGGTCCTGGGTTCGAAACCTTGTACCCCCTTTATTTTTTTGCCTTGGTCATATTTTTTTCCTGTTGCATTGTCTTGGGAAGAAAGTTGTTTGTGTTTACATCACAAACCAGTAGGTTTACCCCTTTTAATTTAGCTTGTGTGTGTATGAGTGTGTGAGCAAGTTCTTGCATGTGTGCACTTGTAGGTGTGTGTGTGTAGATGTAGATGTGTGTGTGTGTGTTACACATACATGCTTGTGCAAGTTTTGCACAAACACATGAGTAGGTTTATGCGATGATGATGTGTGTGTGTGCAAGTATATGTGTAGGAGTGTGAGAGCATGTTTATGTGTGTAGGTGAGTAGAGAGGTGTATGTGGGAATGTGTGTGTGTTCCCCACACACATGTGCAAGTATGCACAACCAAGAGGGATAGCTTCTTATGCCTAGAACTCATGTAGTATGTGTATGTGTGGTGTAAGTGTGTGGGTAGATGTATATGCATATGTGTGGTGGCATGCATGTGTGTGTGCGGGCATGAGTGCACCTATGCACTTGTTCATGAGGGCTAACCCCTCATGCTTTCCCATATGTTGATGTGATGGTGTATGAACCTGGTGTGTGTGCATAGGTAGGTATAGATATGCCATATATGCGTTATGTGTGTAGGAGTGTGAGAGCATGTTTATGTGTGTAGGTGAGTAGAGAGGTGTATGTGGGAATGTGTGTGTATTCCCCACACACATGTGCAAGTATGCACAACCAAGAGGGATAGCTTCTTATGCTTAGAACTCATGTAGTATGTGTATGTGTGGTGTAAGTGTGTGGGTAGATGTATGTGCATATGTGTGGTGGCATGCATGTGTGTGTGCGGGCATGAGTGCACCTATGCACTTGTGCATGAGGGCTAACCCCTCATGCTTGCCCATATGATGATGTGATGGTGTATGAACCTTGTATGTGTGCATAGGTAGGTATAGAGATGCGATATATGCTTTATTCACATGTGATAATGCTCTTATATGCTTATAGTGATTTCTATGTTGATTTTCGAGCTAGCTTTGTGCCTACATGTTCCATGCAAGTACCCATGTATTATATATGGATTTGGGGTAGAATCATCCCAGGAATCCAATGGTGGAATTAGATTTCACTTTGGAGCAACTTCATAAACTGTCATTTTTCTGTCTTGATGCCATGTTTAGAGCTTAGTGTCATGTGGTGTGTTGGCCCTATGAGGATGAATCCTTGATGTGGCAGTAGTGGGTGAACCCCTCTACAACATGGAGTCTTTGTTTTATACATAAGAGTTTGCATGTACTTGTTGTGCCTGTCAAAGTTGACACTTGGCTGAAATTGTCAGCTTTGTGAAAATCTGTGATTTTCACTAAGTCTGAGAATCTGCTGTTATTTTCTTCCCTTGTTGATGTGGTTGCACAAGCTCATGTGTTGGGAATCAGCCAATGCAACAAACTAATGTTTGTGAGATTTTGGGTTTGTCTAGCTCTTTGTTAAATTTCATGATCTTTCACTTCCTCTAGATATAATTTTGGAGGCTGCCAAAATGCTTTAGAGCATAAGCAGTTAGTGAGATTTTCACTAAGTCCGATAATCTGTTATTTTTGTCCAAGTTTGTGTCCATAGATCTTCCCATGTGTCATGCCTTTGCAGTAGCTTCTTACTCAGGCTTGTAGAGCTTTTGAATGGCTTTTTCCACATATCTTGTTTGGCTCATTTGGGTGGTTGTACGTACTTTGAATGTTGTAGACAAACTGCTATGATGCTGTTTAGAACAGATTGCATGTTAGTTGTTTTGAAGCTTGTTGTGAGCATTGTTGATGGTGTGGTGTGTTTCTTTGCAGCACCCCACTTATATTTGTTAGTTTGATCTTTTGGCAACCTGGGAACACCAGAAGAGTGCCATTGGAGTGTGTTCGTGGTGGATTTGAACCGTAGGATTCCATATCTTGTTTTGTAGTTTCCGGTTGATCCGTAGCTCCGTTCTCAACGTTCTTTATATGTTTTTGCATCATTTTCTCGTGATGCACATGTTAATGTCATCCTCATGCAAGTCAAGATAGCTTAGTACGAAGTTCTGTCCAGAATTTTATCAACTCATCTCATGCATATGGAAGTGACTAGAATAGTGATGCATGCTTCCTTCTTCACTCATGCATCATATTGTTTGTTGCATCATGTTGTGTTGGTGTTCATTGGCTGTCATGTTTATCTTGGGTAGTATCGGGATCGGAGAGCGAGTACGTGGATTCTGGAGAGTACGTGTAGGACGATCAAGAGCAGTTCCAAGCTGAAGACATCACAGGCAAGATGACCATGACCTTGATACCATATCTAGCTTTATTATGCTTAGAATCACGTTTCCTTCGATATATGCTCGCTGCCAACCACTTGATAAAATGCCTCCTGTTAATGCCATGAAACCCAAACACCTTCCCCTCCTAGCTAATGTTGTTTGGCTAAGTAGGCTTGCTCAGCTTCTAATGTATATCTTTGCTAGTTGCAGGTGCCAGCTGTCTCATGTGATAACATGAGTATTTTGATATCATTATGATTAAACTGCTATTTAATTAATGCACCTATATACTTGGTAAATGTCGGAAGGTCTAGCCTTTTGTCGGGTGATTTGTTCCGTTGTTGCCACCTTAGTTTCGGCTACTGGTGTTTGATTCCATATCTGATCATTCCTAACACGTTCGGGGTTGTTATGGGGACCCCCTTGATAAATCGTGAAGTGTTAAGGCTCGTCTGGCAGGACCCAACATTGGTTTTAATTTGCTAATCACCTAATAATAATTTGCATAGGGAATAGCTACCCGAGGAATTAATCAACAACCCGGGCCAGTGCTCCTCATGAGTGTTGGTCCACCCTGTCAGCCACCGGTGCCTACCAGGGGCAACTCTGTGTTTGGCCTACCGGGAGTTTGGACAATCCGTCATGTCTTGAGAACAAGATACGCGGCTCCTATCGGGTTCGTCAACATGTCGGGAGGTCTTGCCAGATTTTTTTTACCTTAGCGATATATCTTGCGTATAGGAATCCCGGTGAAACTTTGGGTCTCCTCAAAGTTGAGGTTTTCCTCTAAGGAATCCGATGAGATCACAAGATTCGTGATAGAGGATTACTTTGCGGCCCGTGGCAGTTTGTGATGGACTAGTTGGAGCACCCCTGTAGGGTGTAATCTTTCGGAGAGCCGTGCCCGCGGTTATGTGGAAAACATGGATAATTTGTTAACATCCGGTTCTAGATAACTTGAGTTAACTCTAATAAAACTGCCAACTGTGTGCGTAACCGTTATTGTCTCCTTCGAAGACCTCTCTTCGATCAGGAACATGGTGGTGTTATGTTTGACGTAAGTAGGTGTTCAGGATCACTTAGTGATCATCTAGTCTTCGACCGCTCGCGTAGGCCACCATATCAATAACTCTAATCATCGTAAGTTAGCCACCATATAAGCTTAGGATGCTGCAACCTATACACCGGACCTTCCTCACCTAATAACTTGACTAGTTTCGGTACCAAGCTCATCCAATTGCCGAGTCCCCGTGGCTCACAGTTTACTACGACACCCCCAACAGGTACATGTACGCCCGACGCAGGAGATCCTGATGGCACGCAGCTGGTGTGGCAGTACGATGAGGAGAACGAATGATTGTACGTGAACTATCCAAAGGACTAAGGCCGTGGTCGTGATCGTGGGCCAGCATACAGGATATCATAGTCTTTTCCTTGTTTCATGTTGTCCGTAGCGGGACTAACTTGCCTGAATAATTGTGTGGATGTAAACCTTATATATTCTATGTCAGATGGCAAATGTATGCCCTATTTGTCATTCTTCGATTATGTATTGCTATGATTATCTCGCTTGCAAAACTCTTAGATGTGCCTCTTACCCTTTTGGGGTATCGCCCCCAAAATAGGAAAGGGCCGCATCTTAGTCGTTACACTCGGTCATGTCTGCATGCCTCCCAAACCCGTAGGGTCTACACACTTAAAGGTTCGATGACGCTAGGGTTATAGGGAATTGTTGTACGAGGTTACCGAAGGTTGTTCGGAGTCCCGGATGAGATCCCGGACGTCACGAGGAGCTCCGGAATAGTCCGGAGGTAAAGATTGATATATAGGATGGATGGGTTTGGACGCCGGAAATGTTTTGGGCACCACCGGCAATGTGTCGGGACCACCGGAAGGGTTCCGGAGGCCCACCGGGAGGGGACACCAGCCCCGGGAGGCTACATGGGCCAAGTGTGAGAGGGAACTAGCCCTTGGGTGGGCTGGTGCGCCCCCCCACACCTAGCCCAAGGCGCACGAGACAGGGAAGGGGGGAACCCTAGCACTGGTGGGCCTAAGGCCCACCTAGGGGTGCGCCACCCCCTCTCCTCCCCTGGTCGCCGGCCAGCGCCTCCCATCTAGGGCTGTCGGACCCTTTGGGGGTGGGAACCCTAAAGGGTGTGCCCCCTCTCCTTCCCCCTATATATAGTGGAGGTTTTGGCCATTGGAGATATGCAATTCTCTCTCTCTCGGCGCAGACCTGCTTCTCCTCTCCCTCCTCTCCGACGGTGGTTGGCGAGGCCCTGCCGGGAGACCTTGTAGCTCCATCGCCACCATGCCGTCATGCTGCCGGAGCTCTTCCCCAACCTCTCCCTCCTCCTTGCTGGATCAAGGTGCGGGAGACGTCACCGGGCTGCACGTGTGTTGAACGCGGAGGTGTCGTGGTTCGGCACTAGATCGGAATCACACCGCGATCTGAATCGCAACAAGTACGACTCCATCAACCGTGTTCTAGCAACGCTTCCGCTTAGCAATCTTCAAAGGTATGAAGATGCTTTCACCCCTCTCTCGTTGCTGGTTTCTCCATAGGAATATCTATGTATGGCATTGGAAATTTTTGAATTTTTGCTACGTTACCCAACAGTTGTATCAGATCCAGGTTTTCTATACGTAGATTCTTTGCACAAGTAGGACACAAAGGTTGTTGGCGCTGATTTTTTCAATTTCTTGCCACAACTAGTCTTATTCTTTTCCGGCGCTATTGTGGGATGAAGCGGCCCGGACCGACCTTACACGTACGCTTACGTGAGACAGGTTCCACCGGCTGACATGCACACGGTGCATAAGGTGGCTAGAGGGTGTCTGTCTCTCCTACTCTTGTCGGATTGGATTTGATGAAAAGGGTCATTATGAAGGGTAAATAGCTTTGGCATATCAACGTTGTGGCCGTCGCATAGGTAAGAAGGCGTTCTTGCTAGAAACCCAAATCAGCCACGTAAAACTTGCAACAACAATTAGAGGACGTCTAACTTGTTTTTGCAGGGTTTGACATGTGATGTGATATGGCCAAAGGATGTGATGTTACATGTGTGATGTATGAGATGATCATGTTCTTGTAATAGGATTCACGACTTGCATGTCGATGAGTATGACAACCAGCAGGAGCCATAGGAGTTGTCTTAATTTATTGTATGAGATGCAACGCCATGTGTTTACTACTTTTACTTCATTACTAACGGTTAGCTATAGTAGTAGTAGTAGTAGTAGTTGGCGTGACAACTTCACGGAGACACAATGATGGAGATCACGGTGTCACGCCGCTGACGATGATGATCATGCGATGCCTGAAGATGGAGATCGAAGGAGCAAAGATGATAATGGCCATATCATGTCACTATATGATTGCATGTGATGTTTATCATGTTTTTCATCTTATTGCTTAGAACGACGGTAGCATAATAAAATGATCCCTCATAAAATTTTGAGAATGTATTCCCCTAAGTGTGCACCGTTGCGAAGGATCGTTGTCTCGAAGCACCACGTGATGATCGGGTGTGATAGATTCTAACGTTCACATACAACAGGTGTAAGCCAGATTTACACACGTGAAACACTTAGGTTGACTCGACGAGTCTAGCATGTACAGACATGGCCTTGAATACGAGAGACCAAAAGGTTGAACATGAGTCGTATGGTTGAATGCGATCAGCATGGAGATGCTCACCATCGATGACTAGTCCATTGATACGTCTCAAACGTATCTATAATCTTTGATGGTTTCACGATGTTATCTTGTCTTCTTTGGTTGTTTTATGTACCTTTTATATCTTTTTTTGGGACTAACTTATTGATTCAGTGCCAAGTGCCAGTTCCTGTTTTTCCGTGTTTTTGACTCTTTTCAGATCTGATTTTGGAACGGAGTCCAAACGGAAGAAAAACCCCGAAATGATTTTTTCCCAAACGAAAGAAGACTAGGGAGCTTTTGGGCCAAGCCAGGTGGGCTCCATGTAGCCCACAAGCCCCCACTCCTCCACGAGGGGGAGGCGGCGGTGGGCAGGCTTGTGGCCTCCCTGGCCGCCCCTGACCTAGGTCTTTGGCATATAAATTCCCAAATATTCCGCAAAAAGTCAGGGGAGCCTCGAAAATACTTTCCCGCCGCCGCAAGCTTCCGTTTCCGCGAGATCTCATCTGGAGACCCTTCCCGGCGCCCTGCCGGAGGGGACTTTGGAGTTGGAGGGCTTCTTCATCATCATCATCGCCCCTCCAATGACTCGTGAGTAGTTCACTTCAGACCTACGGGTCCGTAGTTAGTAGCTAGATGGCTTCTTCTCTCTCTTGGATCTTCAATACAAAGTTCTCCATGATCTTCATGGAGATCTGTCTGATGTAATCTTCTTTGGCGGTGTGTTTGTCGAGATCCGATGAATTGTGGATTTGTGATCAGATTATCTATGATATATATTTGAGTCTTTGCTAATTTCTTATATGCATGATTTGATATCCTTGTAAGTCTCTCCGAGTCTTGGGTTTTTTTTGGCCAACTAGATCTATGATTCTTGCAATGGGAGAAGTGCTTGGTTTTGGGTTCTGGCATGTGGTGACCTTTCCCAATGACAGTAGGGGCACCAAGGCACACATCAAGTAGTTTCCATCAAGGGTAAAAAGATGAGGTTTTTATCATTGGTTTGAGATTATCCCTCTACATCATGTCATCTTGCTTAAGGCGTTACTCTGTTCTTATGGACTTAATACACTAGATGCATGCTGGATAGCGGTCGACGTGTCGAGTAATAGTAGTAGATGCAGAAAGTATCGGTCTACTTGTTTCGGACGTGATGCCTATGGAAACAATCATCGCATAGATATCGTCACGACTTTGCGTGGTTCTATCAATTGCTCGACAGTAATTTGTTCACCCACCGTCTACTTGCTTTCATGAGAGAAGCCACTAGTAAACACTACGGCCCCCGGGTCTATTCACATCTATCGTTTACACCTCCGCTTTTACTTTGCTTTGTTACTTTGTTGCTTTCAGTTCTCACTTGTCAAACAATCTATAAGGGATTGAAAACCCCTTCATAGCGTTGGGAGCAAGTTTTTGTGTTTGTGCAGGATCTTGAGATACTCGTCCACTGGATTGATACCTTGGTTCTCAAACTGAGGGAAGTACTTACCACCGCTACACTACATCACCCTTTCCGCTTTGAGGGAACACCAACGAAAGGCTCCAAGGCCACGGGGGAAATCCTTTGCATACTTGCCTAGGAAGTCCCTTAAGGCGTAGCCGCAACTGAAGGATTCCTGGTGCCGTTGTTGAGGAGTATCAAGCAACACTCCTATTTCTGGCGCTGTTGGAAGGTCTTTTGTTGGAGTAGCAGAAGTATTTCTGGCGCCGTTGCCGGGGAGGAGAAATCAAGATCTATCCAAGTAGGTCTCACAAACTCTTCTCTTGCATTTACTTTTGTTGCCAGTTGCCTCTCGTTTTCCTCTCCCCCACTTCACATTTGCCGTTTTCATTCGCCTTTTTCCTTCGCCGTTTTCTTTTGCCCTTGCCGGTTTCTTGCTTGCTTGTGTGCTTGTTTGTTTGTTGAAGACATCATGTATGAAAACACCAAACTTTGCGACTTCTCGAGCACTAATAACAATGATTTTATTAGTTCTCCGATTCCTCCCGCCACTTGTGCGGAATCGTATGAAATCAACACAGCTTTGCTGAATCTTGTTATGAAAGAGCAATTCTCTGGCCTTCCTAGTGAAGATGCCGCATCCCATCTCAATACCTTCATTGAGCTTTGCGATATGCAAAAGAAAAGAGATGTGGATAATGACGTGATTAAGTTGAAACTTTTTCCTTTCTCGTTGCGAGATCGCGCAAAAACTTGGTTTTCTTCTTTGCCTAAAAATAGTATCAATTCTTGGGATAGATGCAAAGATGCTTACATATCCAAGTATTTTCCACCGGCTAAGATCATCTCCTTACGTAACAATATCATGAATTTCAAGCAACTTGATCATGAACACGTTGCACAATCTTGGGAGAGGATGAAGCTTATGATTAGAAATTGTCCCGCTCATGGCTTGAGTTTGTGGATGATTATACAAATCTTTTACGCTGGCTTGAATTTCGCTTCTCACAATATCTTGGACTCCGCCTCAGGTGGAACGTTCATGGAAATCACGTTAGGAGACGCTACAAAACTCCTAGACAATATCATGACCAACTACTCTGAGTGGCACACTGAAAGGTCGCCTGCTAGCAAAAAGGTGCACGCTATAGAAGAGATTAACTCGCTTAGTGCTAAGATGGACGAGTTGATGAATTTGTCTGCTAGTAGGAACGCTACCGTAGATCCTAATGACATGCCGCTATCTTCTTTGATTGAGAGTAGCAACGCTAGTTTGGACGTGAATTTTGTTGGTAGGAACAATTTTGGCAACAACAATGCTTTTAGAAGAAACTATGTTCCTAGGCCTTTTCCTAGTAACTCCTCTAACAATTATGGCAATTCCTGCGGCAACACTTATGGAAATCACAACAAATTACCCTGTGATTTAGAGAGTAATATCAAAGAGTTCATCAACTCTCAAAAGATTTTCAATGCGTCCATAGAAGAAAAACTACTAAAAATAGATGATTTGGCTAAGAGCGTTGATAGGATGTCTTGTGATATTGATGCTTTGAAAGTTAGATGCGCTCCTCCCAAGATCAACTTGGATGAAACTTTGAAAGCTATGCGTATCTCCATGAATGAGAGCAAAGAAAGAACCACCCAAATTCGCGCTAGATATGAATGGTTTAAAAGGGTGCGTTCTAGTGATGCAAATCAAGAAGATCTTAAAATTCTTGGTGTGTCTCCTCTTGAATCTTTGTTTTCGCTTGTCAAACCTACTTATGGAGGGGCTGGATATGAATCCACTTTGGTTGAAAAACGCCCCAATGATTCGGAGTCCACCTATCTTGATGATAAAGGTGTGGAGAGTGGAGTAGAAGAAGTCCAAATTTTGGGTAGTAATGAAACTCCCACTTTGTATTTCAAGGAATTCAATTATGATAATTGCTCCTTGTTTGAATGCATTTCTTTGATGCAATCCTTTGCAAACTCTCCACATGCTTATAGCCAAAGCAAAGCCTTTACCGCGCATATCGTAGATGCTATGATGAAATCTCTTGAAGAGAAGCTCGAACTAGAAGTCTCGATACCTAGAAAACTTCATGATGAGTGGGAACCTACTACCAAAATCAAGATCAAAAACTAAGAGTGCAATGCTTTGTGTGATTTGGGTGCTAGTGTTTCCGCGATTCCAAAGTCTTTATGTGATATTCTTGGTTTTCATGAGATTTAAGAATGTTCTCTTTTGCATCTTGCGGATTCTACTATCAAGAAACCCATGGGGAGGATCGATGATGTTCTTATTGTTGCAAATAAGAACTATGTACCCGTGGATTTCATTGTACTTGACATAGATTGCAATCCTTCATGTCCCATTATTATTGGTAGACCTTTCCTAAGGACTATTGGTGCTATCATCGATATGAAGGAAGGGAATATTAGATTTCAATTTCCTTTAAAGAAGTGCATGGAGCACTTTCCTAGAAAGAAAATAAGATTGCCTTATGAATCTATTATGAGGGCTACTTATGGTTTGAGCACCAAAGATGACTATACGTGATTCCATCACTTTCGCCTAGCTAAGGGCGTTAAACAAAAGCGCTTGTTGGGAGGCAACCCAACGAATCTATCCTTTTTCTTTCTGTTTTGTGTTTTCCACACTTTCATAATTCTGTTATGATTGTGTTTTTTGTGTTTCTTTTTGCGTTTGTGCCAAGCAAAACCGTTATGATTAGTCTTGGGGATGATCGTTTGGTCATGCTGGAAAAGACAGAAACTTTCTGCTCACGAAAAGAATTTTCATTTGTTTTCTGTAAGAGCTTTTGAGTTGATTCTTTTTTCTTCTGATTTCTATGCAAATTCTTCAGACTTTCGTAATTTTCACAGAATTGTTGAAGTACCAGAGGTATACGAAACATACAGATTGCTACAGACTGGTCTGCTGTTAACAGATTCTGTTTTTGTTGTGTTGGTTGCTTATTTTGATGAAACTATGGATAGTACGGGGGGTATTAACCATGGAAGATTGAAAGTACAGTAACCCAACATCAGCACAAGTAGAATTTAAGTTTTCTACAGTACCTAAGGAAGTGGTGGTTTGCTTTCTTGTACTAATGTTATCACGAGTTTCTGTTTAAGTTTCGTGTTGTGAAGTTTTCAAGTTTTGGGTGAAGTTCTTATGGACAAAGAGATAAAGAGTGGCAAGAGCTCAAGCTTGGGAATTCCCAAGGCACCCCAAGAGATTCAAGGATGCCGTAAAAGCCTAAGCTTGGGGATGCCCCGGGAAGGCATCCCCTCTCTCGTCTTCAATCCATCGGTAACGTTACTTGGGGCTATATTTTTATTCACCACATGTTATGTGTGTTTTGCTTGGAGCGTCTTGTACCGTAGGAGTATTTTATTTTTGTTGTGTCACAATCATCCTTGCTTCAAACCTATAGAGATATACATGCACTCACCGTGATTTTTTCAAGCTTCACTTATATCTTTTGGTAGACAATTCAACTCACATGTGCTTCACTTATATCTTTTGAGCTAGATACTTTTGCTCTATGTGCTTCACTTATATATTTTAGAGCGCAGCGGTGCATGGCTTGGTAGTTGATCTATGCTTTGAAAGTAGTCTCAAAAGGGATAGTTATCCAAAGGGATACGAAAACTTCCACCTTCATGTGCATTGAATAGTTAGAGAAGTTTGATTCATCTCAATTAGTTTTGAGTTGTGGTTCTGGTAATATTGAAGACATGCTAGTAAGGTGTTGTGGATCTAGAAATACTTGTGTTGAAGTTAGTGATTCCCGTAGCATGCACGTATGGTGATCTGCTATGTGATGAAATCTGAGCATGATTAGTATACTGATTGTCATCCTTTGCGTGGCGGTTGGGATCGCACGATGGTTTATACCTACCAACCCTTCCCCTAGGAGTATGCGTTGAATGCTTTGTTTCGATTACTAATAAAACTTTTGCAACAAGTATATGAGTTCTTCATGACTAATGTTGAGTCCAAATTTTATATGCACTTTCACCTTCCACCATCACTATCTTCTTAGTGCCGTGCAACTTTCGCCGGTGCACAAAACCCACCATTAGCCTCCCTCAAAACAGCCACCATACCTACCTACTATGGATTTTTCAAAGTCATTCCAAGATATATTGCAATGCAACTACCACCATGACATGTGCCACCACGTCTACATTGCCATTTGATGATCGTAAGATAGCTAGCATGATGTTTCCATTGATGTCTATGCCATGCTAGATCATTGCCACGGTACACTACCGAAGGCATTCCATATAGAGTCATCGTTACTCTAAGTTTTGAGTTGAAAATGTGATGATCATCATTAATGGAGCATTGTCCCATGTGAGGAAATAAAAGAGGCCAAAGAAGCCCACCAAAATAAAAAAAAGGCCAAAGAAGCCCACCAAAAAAAGGAGGCCAAAGAGCCCACCAAAATAAAAAAAATGATGAGAGAAAAAGAGAGAAGGGACAATGCTACCACTTTTCCCACAATTGTGCACATTAAGCACCATGATCTTCATGATTGAGAGTCTCTCGTTTTGTCACCACCATATAGCTAGTGGGAAATTTTCATTATATAACTTGGCTTGTATATTCCTATGATAGGCTTCCTCAAAATTGCCTTAGGTCTTCGTGAGCATGCAAGTTGGATGCACACCCACTAGTTTTCTTTAAGAGCTTTCACATACTCGTAGCTCTAGTGCATCATTTGTATGGCAATCCCTACTCATTCACATTGATATCTATTGATGAGCATCTCCACAGCTCAATTATATGCCTAGTTAATGTGACTATCTTCTCCTTTTTGTCTTGCAACCTCCACCACATTCCACACCATCTATAGTGTTATAACCATGGCTCACGCTAATGTATTGCATGAGTGTTGAAAAAGTTTGAGAAAGTAAAGGTGTGAAACAATTACTTGGCCAATACCGGGGTTGTGCATGATTTAAATTCGTTGTGCAATGATGATAGAGCATAGCCAGACTAGATGCGTTTGTAGGGATAACTTTCTTTTGGCCTTGTTATTTTGAAAGTTCATGATTACTTTGCTAGTTTGCTTGAATTATTATTGTTTCCACGTCAATAGCAAACTATTGTTTTGAATCTAATGGATTTGAACATTCACGTCACAAAAGAGGAATTACAAAGGACACCTATGCTAGGTAGCATGAAAGCATCAAAAATTCATTCTTATCACTTCCCTACTAGTGGACGAGCAGGAGTTAAGCTTGGGGATGCTTGATACGTCTCAAACGTATCTATAATTTTTGATGGTTTCACGTTGTTATCTTGTCTTCTTTGGTTGTTTTATGTACCTTTTATATCTTTTTTTGGGACTAACTTATTGATTCAGTGCCAAGTGCCAGTTCTTGTTTTTTCCGTGTTTTTGACTCTTTTCAGATCTAATTTTGGAACGGAGTCCAAACGGAAGAAAAACCCCGAAATGATTTTTTCCCGAACGAAAGAAGACCAGGGAGCTTTTGGGCCAAGCCAAGTGGGCTCCATGTAGCCCACAAGCCCCCACTCCTCCACGAGGGGGGAGGCGGCGGTGGGCAGGCTTGTGGCCTCCCTGGCCGCCCCCTGACCTAGGTCTTTGGCATATAAATTCCCAAATATTCCGCAAAAAATCAGGGGAGCCTCGAAAATACTTTTTCGCCGCCGCAAGCTTCCGTTTCCGCGAGATCTCATCTGGAGACCCTTCCCGGCGCCCTGCCGGAGGGGACTTTGGAGTTGGAGGGCTTCTTCATCATCATCATCGCCCCTCCAATGACTCGTGAGTAGTTCACTTCAGACCTACGGGTCCATAGTTAGTAGCTAGATGGCTTCTTCTCTCTCTTGGATCTTCAATACAAAGTTCTCCATGATCTTCATGGAGATCTGTCTGATGTAATCTTCTTTGGCGGTGTGTTTGTCGAGATCCGATGAATTGTGGATTTGTGATCAGATTATCTATGATATATATTTGGTCTTTGCTAATTTCTTATATGCATGATTTGATATCCTTGTAAGTCTCTCCGAGTCTTGGGTTTTGTTTGGCCAACTAGATCTATGATTCTTGCAATGGGAGAAGTGCTTGGTTTTGGGTTCTCGCATGTGGTGACCTTTCCCAGTGACAGTAGGGGCAGCAAGGCACACATCAAGTAGTTTCCATCAAGGGTAAAAAGATCAGGTTTTTATCATTGGTTTGAGATTATCCCTCTAGATCATGTCATCTTGCTTAAGGCGTTACTCTGTTCTTATGGACTTAATACACTAGATGCATGCTGGATAGCGGTCGACGTGTCGAGTAATAGTAGTAGATGCAGAAAGTATCGGTCTACTTGTTTCAGACGTTTCGCATAGATATCGTCACAACTTTGCGTGGTTCTATCAATTGCTCGACAGTAATTTGTTCACCCACCGTCTACTTGCTTTCATGAGAGAAGCCACTAGTAAACACTACGGCCCCCGGGTCTATTCACATCCATCGTTTACACCTCCGCTTTTACTTTGCTTTGTTACTTTGTTGCTTTCAGTTCTCACTTGTCAAACAATCTATAAGGGATTGACAACCCCTTCATAGCGTTGGGAGCAAGTTTTTGTGTTTGTGCAGGATCTTGAGATACTCCTCCACTGGATTGATACCTTGGTTCTCAAACTGAGGGAAGTACTTACCACCGCTATGCTACATCACCCTTTCCGCTTCGAGGGAACACCAACGCAAGGCTCCAATGACAAGGGGGAAATCCTTTGCATACTTGCCTAGGAAGTCCCTTAAGGCGTAGCCGCAGCTGAAGGATTCCTGGTGCCGTTGCTGAGGAGTATGAAGCAACACTCCTATTTCTGGCGCCGTTGGAAGGTCTTTTGTTGCAGTAGCATCCGTCTCACGTGATGATCGGACACGGGTGATGACCCAAAAGTATAGGGGATCTATCGTAGTCCTTCCGATAAGTAAAAGTGTCGAACCCAACGAGGAGCAGAAGGATCTAACAAGTGGTTTTCAGCAAGGTAATATCTGCAAGCACTGGAATTATCGGTAACAAGTAGTTGTGTGGTGAGATGATTCGTAGCAAGCAACAAGTAACAAAAGTAACAACGGTGCAGCAGAGTGGTCCAATCCCTTCTGTAGGAAGGGACAAGCCTGGACAAAGTTTTATAGGAGGTAAAACGCTCCCGAGGACACATGGGAATTTCCGTCAAGCTAGTTTTCATCATGTTCATATGATTCTTGTTCGTTACTTTGATAGTTTGATATGTGGGTGGACTGGCGCTTGGGTACTGCCCTTACTTGGACAAGCATCCCACTTATGATTAACCCCTCTCGCAAGCATCCACAACTACAAAAGAAGAATTAAGACAAAGTCTAACCGTAACATTAAACTAGTGGATCCAAATCAGCCCCTTACGAAGCAACGCATAAACTAGGGTTTAAGCTTCTCTCACTCTAGCAACCCATCATCTACTTACTACTTCCCAATGCCTTCCTCTAGGCCCAAATAATGGTGAAGTGTTATGTAGTCGACGTTCACATAACACCACTAGAGGAAAAACAACATACAACACATCAAAATATCGAACAAATACCAAATTCACATGAGTACTATTAGCATGACTTATCCCATGTCCCGAGGAACAAAAGTCACTACTCACAAAGCATAATCATATTCATGACCAGAGAGGTAATGAGTACCATCAAGGATCTGAACATAAACGCTTCCACCAAATAATGCAACTACATCAACTACAAAGAGTAATTAACACTACTAGCAACCTTACAAGTACCAATCGGAGTCGCGAGACGGAGATTGGTTACAAGAGATGAACTAGGTTTGGGAGATGAGATGGTGCTGATGAAGATGTTGATGGTGATGAGTCCCCTCCGATGAGAGGAGTGTTGGTGATGACGATGGCGACAATTTCCCCCTCCGGGAGGGAAGTTTCCCCGGCAGGATCGTCCTACCGGAGCTCTAGATTGGTTTTGCTCAAGTTCCGCCTCGTGGTGGCGGCGAATCCTCCGAAAAGCCTCCTCCTGATTTTTTTCGAAACGAAACCCTTCATATAGCAGAAGAGGGGAGCCAGTGGGCCAGCAGGGAGCCCACAAGCCCCCTAGGCGCGACCAGGGGGTGGCCGCGCCTACGAGGCTTGTGGCCCCCTGGTTGCGCTCCTCTGGCACTTCTTTGGGCAAGTATTTTTTATATATTCCCAAAAAAATCCACGTTGATTTTCACGGCTTCTGGAGTTGCGCAGAATAGGCATCTCAAACTTGCTCCTTTTTCAGGCCAGAATTCCAGCTGCCGGCATTCTCCGTCTTCATGTAAACCTTGCAAAATAAGAGAGAGAAGGCATAAGTATTGTACAGCGAAATGAAATAACAGCCCAAAAAGCAATAAATATAAACAAGAAAGCATGATGCAAAATGGACGTATCAACTCCCCCAAGCTTAGACCTCGCTTGTCCTCAAGGGAAAGCCGAGCTCAATAAATATGCCCACATGTTTAGGGAGAGAGGTGGCGACAAAAACAAGATACGAACATACATGCATCATGATCATGATCAGAACAACAATACCAAGATATAATCTCTCATGCTAAAGTGACAATTCCTTCACAAAGTAAAGTATGGATCAAGAACCTTACCGAGAATTAACAACCGATAGCCTTTAGTCATTGAAGCAATTGTAATTTATCACAACATCGGAAAGAGTCAAATAAGAGCTTGTAAAGCAAATCCACATACTCAATCATCTTTTCATTCTCTACAATTGCTACAACTCACATGGTACTCATGAGATCAAAGTTTCAGCTGGACAAAGAGAAAGATAGGGCTTATAGTTTCGCCTCCCAACTGCGTTCCTCAAGGGTAATGTCAACAATAATAATTCATGAATACTTACCTCCAAGTTGACATATGAATATAGATCTTTCCCTAGCATATGACGTTAGCCAAGATAAAGGCGAAACAAGGAATTGGTGAAGATCACCATGACTCTTTCAAGAGCAAAAAGTAAAGGTACAAGTTAGGCCCTTCGCAGAGGGAAGCAGAGGTTGTCATGCGCTTTTGAGGTTTGGATGTGTGTCCTCTTAGTGTGGAGGAACGCCACTTTATATTGCCTCATGTGATAAAGAACTTTATTGTGCAGTTTGTCGCTTTTATGTCTTCCTCATCACAGGTTCGTACAAAGCTTATTTTCCACATAATAATTAATCGTACATATTGGGGATCAATTTTTATTGCTTGCACCGATGACAACTTACTTGAGGGACCTTATTCAATCCATAGGTAGGTATGGTGGACTCTCATGGCAAAACTGGGTTGAAGGTTTATGGATGCACAAGTAGTATCTCTACTTGGTGCGGGAGTCTTGTCTAATATGAGGTGGAAGCAATCGTCACATGCTAAGTGATCTCTAATCATATAACATTGTTCGGAACCAAGCAAACACAATTCATTATGTTGTCTTCCTTGTCCAACATCTACTTCTAAGCATGCAATAGTCTAGTGACTCTTCACAATCATAGATGGTGTCAAAGATGATGTATTTATATGTGAACCTCTCCTTCTTTAGCACTTCCTATTAATTGCAACAATGACCAAGGTCTACGTTTGTCTACCCTCAACAAGTTTCAATCAACATTCTTTTTATATGTGAAGCCATCACTTCCCATAAGATCATTACATGATCTTTCATGCTTTTGTTCTTTTCTCACTCTTTTGATCATGGCAAGAGGCAAAGCCCTCAACTAAGACACTTTTTATTATATGGCTCACGAGCTCGAATACATCGGGGGTGACACAAATAAAAACTCAAGGCTAAAACACTAAGACTTTTAATCTACTAGAGAAAAATAAAACTGAAAAGGAACAAACTAAAACAAAGGTAAAGGCAAAAGATATGATGGTGATACGATACCGGGGCAACTCCCCCAAGCTTGGCACAAGCCAAGAGGGTTTGCCCATACCCATGCTTAGTTGTCTTCCTTTGGAGATGATCGTGGTGGAGTTGTTGCAATCTTTGATTCCAAGAGGGCCATTAATCTTTGATTTATACCTTGGAAATCTGTGATATGTTTCTCCAGCAAAACAACTTCACAAGTGAGATAAGTATTGCGAGCACAAGTTGTTTCAGAAAACCTCAAGAGTTCAATCAAGGATGGAGACAATAGGTGGAAGTAGGGTTGGAGGAAATCCACTTCTTCAACTTCTTCCTTGTTGAACGCAGATTGTGCTTCATCGCATGCCTGATTCTTCTCCTTAGTTTTGCCCTTGGTTTCTTTAGGTAGCGTTTCCTTGGCCTCCATTCTTTTCAGTCAGCATTTACTTCTCCATAGACTTGAGGGAGATTGTTCTCCCCCACAGATTCCTGGGATGGCATCTTGCTCTAAATCTACGGCAGAAAACAGGCTCGAAACGAAAATAGAGGAAATTTGCGTGATACGAGGGTCAGACCTTACGGGAGAATATATAATGATTTTTTCCAGACCAGAAGGAGTACTCCGCACGAGAACGGAGTCCGGGAGGCAGACGAGGTGGCCACAAGACCCCCAGGCGCGGCCAGGGAGTGGGCCCTGATTCCGTGACAGCATACCTTCCCCTGCAACGGCACCAGAAGAATGGTGCTAGCACTCTCCGGCAATCGAAACTAGAAGAATGTTGTTGACGGCCCACCAGTGCGTGGGATCGCAACAGTTTTCGAGGGTAGAGTATTCGACCCAAATTTGTTGGTACTCCTATAGGAGGTGAGAGGATACTCTCAAGTATTAGCAGCTGAATGTGTCAGATTCAACCACACCTGAAAGATTAGTATCTGCAAGCAAAGTAGTAACAGCAAAGTAGTATGATAACAACGGTGTCAGAAATGATCTGTTGACGGCAGACTATTCCTAACGATTGTATCAATGGCGCCAAGTTGCCCGTTGACGGAAATTGTCTGTTCCCGTCAAAGCCGAGCGAAAAAGTATTGTAGCAGGTAGCAGTAGTGTAACGAGTAATAGCAGCAGCAAGGAACAGCAGTAGTGACAGCAGTAGCAAGTAGCAACAGTAACAAGCGATAGTAGTACCAATAGTAGCAGCACAGCAAGACAAGTAACAGTAGCAGAGCAAGACAAGTAACCGCAGCAGAGCAAGACAAGTAACAACAGGAGTAGGGCAAACTCATCGGCAATGGGTTGGTGATTTGTTTGGATTATATTCATCATGCAACAGTTATAACAGAGAGAGATATGTGGCTAGCTCCCGTTCGTCAATATGATGTAGGCATGCATTCCGTGTGTCGTCATACGTGCTTAGGGAAAAGAACTTGCATGACATCTATTGTCCATCCCTCCCGTGGCAGCGGGGTCCAAAAGGAAACTACGGGATATTAAGGTTCTCCTTTTAATAAAGAACCGGACCAACGCATTAGCACTTGGTGAACACATGAACTCCTCAAACTATGGTCATCATTGGGAGTGGTTCCGGTTATTGTCACTCCGGGGTTGCCGGATCATAACACATAGTAGGTAACTACAACTTGCAAGATCGGATCTAAAACACACATATATTGGTGACAACATAATAATTTCAGAATTGAAATCATGGCACTCGGGCCCTAGTGACAAGCATTAAGCATGGCAAAGTAGTAGCAACATCAATCTCAGAACATAGTGGATACTAGGGATCAATCCCCGTCAAAACTAACTCGATTACATGATAGATCTCATCCTACTCATCACCGCCCAGCGAGCCTACGAATAGATTACTCACGAACGATGAAGAGCTTCATGGAATTGGAGAGGGAAGAAGGTTGATGATGACGATGGCGACAATTTCCCCTCTCCGGAGCCCAAAACGGACTCCAGATCTGCCCTCCAGATGAAGAACAGGATGTGGCGGTGCCCCCGTATCGCAAACGCGACGAAATCTTCTCTCTTGATTTTTTCTCGGATGAATGTGAACTTATAGAGCTGAGATTGGGGGCGGTAGAGCCACATGGGTCCCACAAGCTTGCCATCCGCCACCAGGGGGGGTGGCGGTGGCAGGGCTTGTGGCCCACTCGCCCACCTCCTCCGGTGGATCTTTGCGCATGTATTTTTCATATTTTTCAAAAATGTTCCCCGTAAGTTTTCAGGACGTTCTGAGAACTTCGATTTCTGCACAAAAATAACACCAAGGCAATTGTGCTGAAAAGAGCATCACTCCAGGTTAGTTCCATTCAAATCATGCAAATTAGAGTCCAAAACATGGGCAAAAGAGTTTGGAAAAGTATATACGATGGAGACGTATCAACTCCCCCAAGCTTAAAACCTTTCTTGTCCTCAAGCAACTCAGTTGACAAACTGAGAGAGAAAGAAAAATTTGACAAACTCTATTTGATCTTGTGGTTGCAACTATGTCTATCTCATAACTAGAATTTTAGCAAGATCACAAGTTAACCATATAAGCAAGTGACACAAAGGTCTCATGGTAAACTAATATCAATGGCATAATCAGCTAACGAGCAAATAATAATGAGTTTCAAATACCAACACTTCAATCAAAGCAAGCATGAAGCAATATGAATAGGTGGTATCTCGCTAGCTCTTTCTGAGACCGCAAAACATAAATGCAGAGCACTTTCAAAGATCAAGGGCTGACTAAACGTTGTAATTCATAGCAACGAAGATCCAGTCATGGTCATACTCAATATCAATCAAAAGCAAAGCATAAAAATGATAGAGGTGCTCTCTAATTGGTGCTTATATAAGAATAGGATGACTCGACAGGAAAATAAATAGACAGGCCCTTCGCAGAGGGAAGCATTGATTTGCAGAGGTGCCAGAGCTCAAGCTTTGAAAACAAAAATAATAATTTTGGGTGGCATGCTTTCATTGTCAACGCAATGACCAAAAGTGCTCAATATCTTCCATGCTACTCATGCTATAGGCAGTTCCCAAACAGAAAAGTAAAGTTTTAACTCCCCCACCACCAATCAATCACACTCCACGGCTAGCCGAATCCTCGGGTACCGTCCATACTAACATCAATCCGGGGGGGAGTCTTGTTTTACAGTTATTTTTTCGATTTAAGCATGGAACTGGGCATTCCAATTACCGGCCCCTTTCTCGTGAATGACAATGAATAAACAAATGTCGAGGATAACACTCCTAGCATGGAAGATACCAATAGCCCCCTGTCACCACATGAGCGGTCCGGGCATGCAAAACAGATTATTTCTTGAAGGTTTAGAGAGTGGCACATGCAAATTTACTTGGAATGGCAGGTAGATACCGCAAATAGGTAGGTATGGTGGATTCTCATGGAAAAACTTTTGGGTTTATGGAAGTGGATGCACAAGCAGTATTCCCGCTTAGTACAAGTCAAGGCCAGCAAAAGACTGGGAAGCGACCAACTAGAGAGCGACAACAGTCATCAAGATGCAATGAGTTTGACTAACATTGAATGCAAGCATGAACATGATATAAATCACCATGAACACGAACATCATAGAGGCTATGTTGATTCTGTTTCAACTACATGCATGAACATGCGCCAAGTCAAGCCACTTGAATCATTCAAAGGAGAATACCATCCTATCATACTACATCATAGTCATCTCAAAATCTATGTTGGCATTCAAGACAAACCATTATAAACTCTCAGCTAGTTAAGCATGGCATCAGAAACTATGATCTCTAAGTTGTCATTGCAAACATGTTTCTCTCACAACAAAGCTAAATCTGGATCGACAAGCTAGTCATATTTACAAAAACAAAATAGATAGAGTTCATACCAGCTTTTCAGTCTCAGTCACTTCATCATATATCATCATTATTGCCTTTCACTTGCACGATCGAACGATGTGAACAATAATAAGAGTGCTCGTGCATTGGACTAAGCTGAATCTGCAGGCAAACACAAAGGAGAAGACAAAGTAATATGGTTCTTTGACAGCTAAACAGGTATGCATGCAAGAACCACTAAACATTGTAACCAATATCTTCTACCTTGGCCCAAGGAAAATAAAAATATTTACATGGGAAAACTCCCAACAAGCAAAAGAAGAAAGAAAAATATTTTTGGGTTTTCTCAAAAGGACACAAAACAAGAAAACAAGAAGACAAAAATAAACTAGCATGGATAATACAGTGGCAAAGTGTGAACACCGGCTAACAAAGTGAAAGCATAAGCATGAATGTAAAGTCGGTGAGAACACGTACTCCCCCAAGCTTAGGCTTTTGGCCTAGCTTCGTCTACTCCCAAGGATGGTCCTGGCGAAACCCAAAATCATAATGGGTGTTATACGGGAGTGCTGCAGCCACTGCCTGAATAGCAGCCTCACGAAGTCGAGCAGCCATCGCCTCCTTCTCATACTCCTCTGCCTCTCCTATGGTTATGTAGTATCTTCGTTTTACCTGAAAGTCAAAGAAAGCAGGAGCAGGAAGGGTAATATGGAAAACACGCTGCTGGTTAAATATCAAGCGGTATAGGAGGGATCCATGATCTCTCTCAAGGAACTGGTAGCATGTTAGAGAGACACGATCAAGGTAGGCTGTACGGAGAGGAGGGTCTTCTGGACGGATGGACACTCCAAGAAAATTTGCTAAGCGTGTAGCATAAACTCCACCAAAGAAATCCCCCTCATTGGCATTATTATTCAGCCTCCTTCCTATTATAGCTCCCATATTGAAGCTCTTGTCACATGTTACTACGCTCTTAAGGATACTAAGGTCGAAAGTGCATAGGTGACAATGTGCACCCTTGCCGTTAATGCACCTACCTATGAAGAGGGAAAAATAGTGCAAGGCAGGGAAATGGATGCTTCCTATGGTGGCTTGCGTGATATCTCTGATTTCTCCAACAGTTATACTGGAGCCAAAGTCTCTGACCGAAGACTTATAAGGATCATTAATACTACCCCCATCGGGTATCTTGAAAATCCTATTGAAATCCTCCAAATCCATGGCGTAGGATTTATCGTACAGATCAAACAATATGGATGAGTCACGGCCAACTGAAAATTTAAATCTACGCACGAAAGAGGAAGTGAGCATAGCATATTGTTCACATTTATCTGAGAGGAATTCTTCTAACCCGACATTGCGGACAAGTGTGTCAAACTCATCCTTGAAACCTGCTTCGATCATGAACTCATCGGAAGGCCATTCACATGGTTGTACCGGTGCGTCCCTTAGTTGAAAAGGTTCGGGCTCCCGAAAAGAAAGACGGGGACCCTTCTTACTTGAGGAACCACCATGAAACTTCCTCCTGAACATAATTTCTTTTTGCTGAAATTTTTGAAGTTCAAGAGAAAAGTGAGTGAAGAACAACCACACCTTGTAGCAACTACTCCTACTAGTGCCTAGAAACCATATTACGCGCTAAAACTACTTGCGACCAGCTAAAATCAACACTTCTAGCTCAAGAACAGGGTCACCAAGGTAGTAAGAATACGCAAAGGATAAAGCACTAGAGCAAAAATTAATTGGACCAATGGAGGAGTCACTTACCAAGGAGTAATTTCCCCAAAACAGTTCGGAGAATCGTCCTTTGAGCAAGGAGATCAAAAATCACAGCCAAATGAGCAAGAACACGGGTTTGAGCTGTGAAACAATTTTTTCTGGAGGTGGAAGAAGAGGATGGGAGCTGGAATGAGTGGAGGGGGTCCCTGTGGGCCCCACAAGCTTGCTAGCCGCCACCACGGGGGTGGCGGTGGCAGGGCTTGTGGCCCACTGGTCTGGCCCCAAGGCCAGCTCTCAGGCCCAGTAATTTTCAAATATTCCAGAAAAAACCATACTAAATTTTCAGGATCATCGGAGAACTTTTATTTTTGAGGTATTTTTCTCCGGGACGCTAAAACAGAAAACAGGAAAAAGTAAACTAAATCCATCATTTTTCTTCTAAGCAACAGAAAATGAAAGCTCAAAACAGAGGTATGTGACTCTTTGATTCATCCATTTCATGGTCATCAAAAGAAATCCGTCAATGGGGTTGATCAAGTCCTCATGACAAAACCTTCTCGAATCGCAAGGGAGAACGGAGAATTTTTAAATAGCCACTAAGTCACCTCAATGGGGATATGTATCTCCCCAACAAGCAAATCATACTTCATTTTGACACGAGGAATAGGGCATTCAAAGCTCCCAATAAGAATCGATGAAGTCTTTTCGATAGCATTGATGCAATGTACTTGATATCATTTCTGTGGAAAGTGCACCCTGTGCTCATTACCGTTGACATGGAAAGTGACATTGCCTTTGTTGCTATCTATAACAGCCCCTGCAGTGCTTAAAAAGGGTCTTCCGAGGATGACAGCCATGGCATCGTCCTTGGGAATATCCAAGATAACAAAGTCTGTTAAGATAGTGGTGTTGGCAACCACAACAGGCACATCCTCGCAAATGCTGATAGGGAAAGCAGTTGATTTGTCGACCATTTGTAGAGAAATTTCAGTGGGTGTCAACTTATCCAATTCAACTCTATGATAAAGAGAGAGCGGCATAACACTAACACCGGCTCCAAGGTCACATAAGGCAGTTATTACGTAGTTTCCTTTAATGGAGCAAGGTATAGTGGGCACTCCAGGACCACCAAGTTTCTTAGGAGTTCCATCTTTGAAAGTGTAATTGGCAAGCATGGTGGAGATCTCAAGATCCGGTATCTTCCGTTTATTAGTCATGATATCTTTCATGTACTTGGCATACGGAGACATCTTGAGCATATCAGTTAACCGCATCTGCAGAAAGATGGGTCTTATCATTTCAGCGAAGCGCTCAAAATCCTCATCATCCTTTTTCTTGGATGGCTTAGGAGGAAAGGGCATAGATCTCTGAACCCACAGCTCCCTTTCTTTACCATGCTTCCAAGCAGTGAAGTCATTCTTATCGTATCTCTTAGGTTGTGGGTTATCAAGATTAACCATAGGTTCAATCTCCACATCCTCATCATTGCTAGGTTGAGCATTATTATGAACATCACTATCCATATTGTCACCAGGTTCATGTTCATCACGAGATTGTGTTTCTGCATCAGACGCAGAAATATCATTAGGTTCTTCAGGTCTGACAGTATTTGGTGAACTGGCATGTAGGTTTTTATCATCCTTCTTCTTCTCCTTAGGATGACGGGGTGTATCAGCATTGATTCCTTGAGAATTTTGATCAATTCTCTTAGGATGACCTTAAGGATACAAAGGTTCCTGAGTCATTTTGCCTCCTCTAGTAATGACTCTGACAGAGTTGTCATTTAATTCATTGAGCAGGTCATTCTGAGCTTTAAGTATTTGTTCTACCCGAGTAGTAATCATAGAGGCATGTTTACTCAGAAGCTTCAGATCATTGACATTTCTGTCTATACAAGCACTTAAATGGCTAAGCATACGAGTACTTCGTTCCAAATGTCTGCTAACATAATCATTGAAACTCTGTTGTTTGGCAACAAAGTTGTCAAATTCATCAAAGCATAGGCCAGCAGGTTTGTCAAAAGGAATATCACTCTCATCAAACCTACGCAGAGAATTCACTTCTACTACTTGTATCGGGTTATTGAGACCATGGATCTCTTTGATAGGTGGTAGATTTTTGACATCTTCACATCTAATGCCTTTCTCTTGCATAGATTTCTTGGCTTCTTGCATATCTTCGGGACTGAGGAATAGAATACCTCTTTTCTTCGGAGTTGGCTTAGGAGGTGGTTCGGGAATAGTCCAAGCATTATCGTTGATCAAGATATTATTCAGTAGGGTCTTAGCTTGTTCTACAGTTCGTTCCCTAAAAACACAACCGACACAACTATCTAGGTGGTCTCTAGAGGCATCGGTAAGTCCGTTATATAGAAGATATCAAGTATCTCGTTCTTCTTAAGAGGGTGATCAGGCAAAGCATTCTGTAGCTGGACGAGCCTCCCCCAAGCTTGTGGGAGACTCTCTTCTCGGAGTTGAGCAAAGTTGTATATTTCCTGCAAGGCAGCTTGCTTCTTATGGGCAGGGAATTATTTCTCATAGAAGTAATATACCATATCCTCGGGACTACTCACACATCCAGGAGCAAGAGAGGTGAACCATTCTTTAGCGTCATCCTTTAGAGAGAAAGGAAACATCTTAAGGATGTAGTAGTGGTGGATCTTCTCTGCATTAGTGAAAAGGGTGGCTATATTGTGTAGTTTGGCAAGATGGGCTACGACCATCTCAGACTCATCACCGTGAAAAGGATCAGATTCGACTAGAGACATTATCTCAGGATCGACAGAGAATTCATAATCCTTATCGGTGATAAAGATAGGTGAAGTGGCAAACTTCGGGTCGTATTTCATCCTAGCTTTCAAAGATTTTTCCTTCCACTTGTGAAGTAATTTCTCATCGTCATAGGCATCCTTACACGCAAGAAAATCCTCAGCTATCTCTCCCTCCATAACGTAACCCTCATGTATATCAGGCAATTCATATCTAGGAGAGCTAGATCTAGCAGGAGCAAAAGCACGTTCTATCTCAATAGTATCGGCAGTTTCAGAAGCATCACGGGCATTGGCAGTAACTCTAGCAATATGAGCATCAAGGAATACCCCTAGTGGAACATCAGGCAAAGTAGTGTCTCTAGCAGTATCAAGCATATTATCATCAGGCAAAATAGGATCTCTAGCATCATCAGGCAAAGCAGTATCAAGCATAGCATCTCTAGCAGTATCAAGCATAGCATCTCTGACAGTATCAAGCATAGTATCATCAAGCATAGCATCTCTAGCAGTATCAGGCAAAGCAGTATTAGGCATAGTATCAAGCATAGCATCTCTAGCAGTAGCATCATAAGCATCATCAAGCACATGCGACATATCAAGATTTCTAGCAGGAGGTGATGTCGCAAACTTACTCATAACTTAAGGTGAATCAAGTGCAGAGCTAGATGGCAATTCCTTACCTCCCCTTGTAGTTGAGGGCAAGACTTTGGTTTTCGGATCCTTCAGATTCTTCATAGTGATCAGCAGATATAAATCCCAAGTAACTCAAAGAATATAGCAATACCTCCCCGGCAAGGGCGCCAGAAAAATGTTGATTCCGTGACAGCAGACCTTCCCCTACAACGGCACCAGAAGAATGCTGCTAGCACTCTCCGGCAATCGAAACTAGAAGAATGTTGTTGACGGCCCACCAGCGCGTGGGATCATAGCAGTTTTCGAGGGTAGAGTATTCGACCCAAATTTGTTGGTACACCTATAGGAGGTGAGAGGACACTCTCAAGTATTAGTAGCTGAATGTGTCAGATTCGACCAGACCTAAAAGATTAGTATCTGCAAGCAAAGTAGTAACAGCAAAGTAGTATGATAACAACGGTGTCAGAAATGATCTGTTGACGACAGACTATTCCTAACGATTGTATCAATGGTGCCAAGTTGCCCGTTGACGGAAATTGTCTGTTCCCGTCAAAGCCGAGCGAAAAAGTATTGTAGCAGGTAGCAGTAGTGTAACGAGTAATAGCAGCAGCAAGGAACAGCAGTAGTGACAGCAGTAGCAAGTAGCAACAGTAACAAGCGATAGTAGTACCAATAGTAGCAGCACAGCAAGACAAGTAACAGTAGCAGAGCAAGACAAGTAACCGCAGCAGAGCAAGACAAGTAACAACAGGAGTAGGGCAAACTCATCGGCAATGGGTTGGTGATTTGTTTGGATTATATTCATCATGCAACAGTTATAACAGAGAGAGATATGTGGCTAGCTCCCGTTCGTCAATATGATGTAGGCATGCATTCCGTGTGTCGTCATACGTGCTTAGGGAAAAGAACTTGCATGACATCTATTGTCCATCCATCCCGTGGCAGCGGGGTCCAAAAGGAAACTACGGGATATTAAGGTTCTCCTTTTAATAAAGAACCGGACCAACGCATTAGCACTTGGTGAACACATGAACTCCTCAAACTATGGTCATCACCGAGAGTGGTTCCGGTTATTGTCACTCCGGGGTTGCCGGATCATAACACATAGTAGGTAACTACAACTTGCAAGATCGGATCTAAAACACACATATATTGGTGACAACATAATAATTTCAGAATTGAAATCATGGCACTCGGGCCCTAGTGACAAGCATTAAGCATGGCAAAGTAGTAGCAACATCAATCTCAGAACATAGTGGATACTAGGGATCAATCCCCGTCAAAACTAACTCGATTACATGATAGATCTCATCCTACTCATCACCGCCCAGCGAGCCTACGAATAGATTACTCACGAACGACGAAGAGCTTCATGGAATTGGAGAGGGAAGAAGATTGATGATGACGATGGCGACAATTTCCCCTCTCCGGAGCCCAAAACGGACTCCAGATCTGACCTCCAGATGAAGAACAGGATGTGGCGGTGCCCCCGTATCGCAAACGCGACGAAATCTTCTCTCTTGATTTTTTCTCGGATGAATGTGAACTTATAGAGCTGAGATTGGGGGCGGTAGAGCCACATGGGTCCCACAAGCTTGCCATCCGCCACCAGGGGGGTGGCGGTGGCAGGGCTTGTGGCCCACTCGCCCACCTCCTCCGGTGGATCTTTGCGCATGTATTTTTCATATTTTCCAAAAATGTTCCCCGTAAGTTTTTAGGACGTTCTGAGAACTTCAATTTGTGCAGAAAAATAACACCAAGGCAATTGTGCTGAAAAGAGCGTCACTCCAGGTTAGTTCCATTCAAATCATGCAAATTAGAGTCCAAAACAAGGGCAAAAGAGTTTGGAAAAGTAGATACGATGGAGACATATCAGGCCCGCGCCTGGCAGGCTTGTCGCCTCCTCGCCTGCTTTCCGGACAACTTCCAATTTTTCTATTTTTTCAAAAATTCCAAAACGGAGAAAAATTCCTACTCGAAAAGTTTTGGAGTCTGTTTTCTTACCGAATCACATACCTCTTCATTTTCGAAGTTTGAAACAGGCTGATAAATATCTCTTAGGTATTCTTCCGGAGTTATGGTATTGATAATATTGCTTTCAACATTTATGGGAGTACCTGAGATATAATGCTTGATTCTCTGCCGATTTACAACTCTCGGACAATTACCTTCCGTGTTGTTGATCTTGATATCACCGGAATGATATACTTCCTCAACAATATAGGGACCTTCCCATTTAGAGAGAAGCTTGCCTGCAAAAAATCTTAAACGAGAATTATATAGCAAGACATAATCACCTACATTGAACTCACGCTTTCGTATCCTCTTATCATGCCACCTCTTAACCTTTTCTTTGAACAACTTGGCATTTTCATATGCCTAAGGTCTCCATTCATCAAGCGAGCTAATGTCAAATAACCTCTTCTCACCAGCAAGTTTGAAATCAAAGTTGAGCTCTTTGATTGCCCAATAAGCTTTATGCTCTAGCTCAACCGGTAAATGACATGCTTTACCGTACACCATTTTGTACGGAGACATGCCCATGGGATTCTTATAGGCAGTTCTATAAGCCCACAGTGCATCATCGAGCTTCTTAGACCAATAATTTCTAGACCTGTTGACTATCTTTTGCAGAATCAGTTTAATATCTCTGTTGCTTAGCTCTACTTGACCACTGGACTGAGGGTGATAGGGGGATGCAATTCTATGGTTGACATCGTACTTAGCAAGCGTTTTACGGAAAGCACCATGAATGAAATGAGAACCACCGTCGGTCATCAGATATCTAGGGACTCCAAATCTAGGGAAAATAACTTCTTTAAGCATCCTGGTAGAAGTGTTGTGATCACCACTACTAGTGGGTATAGCTTCTACCCACTTAGTGACATAATCAACATCAACTAGGATATGAGTATACCCGTTGGATTTTGGAAAAGGTCCCATATAATCAAAGCCCCAAACATCAAATGGTTCAATGACAAGTGAATAGTTCATAGGCATTTCCCGACGTTTACCGATATTACCTACTCTTTGACATTCGTCACAAGACAAGACAAACTTACGGGCATCCTTGAAGAGAGTGGGCCAATAGAAACCTGATTGCAATACCTTGTGTGCAGTTCTATCTCCCGCATGGTGTCCTCCGTAGGCCTTGGAGTGACACTTCTGTAGGATCTGTCCCTGTTCATGTTCAGGTACACAACGTCTAATAACATCATCTACTCCTTCCTTATAAAGGCGAGGATCATCCCAAAAGTAATGTCTCAAGTCAAAGAAGAACTTCTTCTTTTGCTGGTATGTGAAACTAGGTGGTATATATTTGGCATTAATATAGTTTGCATAATCAGCATACCACGGTGCACTACGTGAAGCATTGATGACATTCAATTGCTCATCGTGAAAGCTATCATCAATAGGTTGTGGGTCATCAAGAACGTTCTCCAACCTAGACAAGTTATCTGCTAGTGGGTTATCAACACCCTTCCTATCGACAACATGCAAATCAAATTCTTGAAGCAAGAGAACCCATCTGATAAGTATAGGTTTAGCGTCTTTCTTCTCCATGAGATACTTAATAGCAGCGTGATCAGTGTGAATAGTGACTTTGGAATCAAATATGTAAGACCTGAAGTTTTCACATGCAAACACGACTGCTAAAAACTCATTTTCCGTAGTAGCATAGTTTCTTTGGGAACTGTCTAGAGTTTTACTAGCATAGTGAATAACATTCAACTTCTTATCAACTCTTTGCCCTAGGACAACACCAACAACATAATCGCTAGCATCACACATGATTCCAAAAGGTAAGTTCCAATCAGGTGGTTGAACAATAGGTGCAGTTATCAAGGCCTTCTTAAGTATTTCGAAGGCTTCCTCACAATCATCGTCAAAACAAAAGGAATATCCTTTTGCAAGAGATTGGTAAGAGGCCTAGAAATCTTAGAGAAATCTTTAATGAACCTCCTATAGAAACCAGCATGGCCAAGGAAACTTCTTATACCTTTGATATCTGTGGGGTATGGCATTTTCTCGATCGCATCAACCTTAGCCTTATCGACTTCAATACCTCTTTCAGAAATTTTATGTCCTGAGACGATGCCTTCACTAACCATAAAGTGGCACTTCTCCCAATTCAAGACAAGGTTGGTGTCTTTACATCTCTGCAAGACTCGATCAAGGTTGCTGAGGCAATCATCAAAGGAAGACCCGTAAACGGAGAAGTCATCCATGAAAACCTCAACAATCTTTTCACAAAAGTCAGAGAATATAGCCATCATACATCTTTGAAAGGTGACAGGTGCATTACATAAGCCAAAAGGCATACATCTGTAAGCAAAGGTACCGAAAGGGCAGGTGAAAGTGGTTTTCTCCTTATCAGATTATGCAACTGGTATTTGGGAGAAACCAGAATAACCGTCTAGAAAGCAGAATTGTGTGTGTTTAGACAGTCTTTCTAGCATTTGGTCGATGAAAGGCAAAGGGTAATGATCTTTCCTAGTGGCTTTATTCAATTTCCTAAAATCGATCACCATCCTATAGCCAGTAATAATCCTGTGTGGGATCAATTCATCCTTATCATTAGGGACTACGGTAATGCCTCCCTTCTTAGGGACGCAATGCACCGGACTCACCCAATCACTATGAGCAACATGATAGATAATACCCGCTTCCAGGAGCTTTAGTATTTCTTTTCTTACTACCTCTTTCATCTTAGGATTTAATCTCCGTTGATGATCAGCAACTGGTTTGGAATCAGGATCGGTTTTAATCTTGTGATGGCATAGAGTGGGACTAATGCCCTTGAGATCATCAAGAGTATATCCAATAGCAGCACGGTGCTTCCTCAGAGTTTTTAGTAACTTCTTTTCTTCATGCCCTGAGAGGCTAGCACTAATAATAACATGATATATCTCTTTTTCATCAAGATAAGCATAATTAAGAGTATCAGGCAACTGTTTAAGCTCGAACACAGGATCACCTTTTGGTGGGGGTGGATCCCCAAGCAGTTCAACAAGCAAGTTATTCTTAAGGACAGGATATTGTTCTAGGACAGCCCTATCTATCTCATCCCTTTCATCCATATGCATATCATTTTCATGCTCAAGCAAGTATTGCTCTAAGGGATCAGTAGGAGGCACAACAATAGAAGCTAGGGCAATAGTTTCATCCTTACTAGGCAACTCTTTTTCATGAGGTTGTCTACCAAACTTGAAGAAATTGAACTCATGTGACATACCTTCAAAGCCAACACTGACAGTTTGCTTCTCACAGTCAATATGAGCATTGACAGTATTGAGAAAAGGTCTGCCAAATATGATGAGACAAAAGCTATACTGAGTGGTAGCAAGAACGAGGAAATCAGCAAGATACTTCATTTTACCACACAAGACTTCAACATCTCTAACAATTCCCACAGGGCAGATAGTATCTCTATTGGCAAGCTGAATAGTGAAATCAATAGGTTCTATCTCAACAGGTGCAATCTCGTCTTTAATTTCATCATATAAGGATTGAGGTATTGCACTAACACTAGCACCCACGTCACATAGACCATGATAGCAATGATCTCCTATCTTAACAGAAACAACAGGCGTGCCAACAACAGGCCTATGTTTATCTCTAGCGTGAGGTTTAGCAATTCTAGCAACATCTTCATAGAAGTGAATATTATGTCCCTCAATATCATCGGACAGGAGATCTTTGATAATAGCAATGCTAGGTTCAACTCTAATTTGCTCAGGGAGTGTAGGTGTTCTAATGTAGCCTCTACGTATCACAGTTGAAGCTTTAGAATGATCCTTTATCCTAACAGGGAAAGGTGGTTTCTCAATGTAAGCATTGGGAACAATAGGATCATTATAGGCAATGACTTTCTCTTAAACTGGATTGGGTTTAACTACATTGAATTCTAAGGGAGGATGATATTTAAACCACTTCTCTTTGGGGAGATCAATATGAGCAGCGAATGATTCACACAATGAAGCTACTATCTCAGAGTCAAGTCCATACTTAGCGCAAAAATCACAAAAAGTATTTGTTTCAACAATGGATTTAACGCAATCAAACTTGAAATTCATACCTGACTCCTTACCTTCATCAAGCTCCCAATCTTCAGGGTTGCGTTTAATTCTCTCCAATAAATTCCATTTGAAGTCAATATCTCTCATCATAAAAGAACCGGTACAAGAAGTGTCAAGCATGGTGCGATCATCATGAGAAAGCCGAGCATAGAAGTTCTGAATGATAATTTCTCTCGAGAGCTCATGGTTGGGGCATGAATAAAACATTGATTTAAGCCTCCCCAAGCTTGAGTGATGCTTTCTCTGTCACGCGGCCAATAATTATAAATATAATTCCGATCACGATGTACTAGATGCATAGGATAAAAGTTTTGATGAAATTCCAATTTCAACCGATTGTAGTTCCATGATCCAGTATCATCACATAGCCTATACCATGTCAACGCCTTATCCCTCAAAGATAAGGGAAAGACCTTCTTCTTGACCTCATCCTCGGGCAAACCTGCAAGCTTAAATAAACCACAAACTTCATCTACATAGATTAGATGCAAGTCTCGATGTGATGTTCCATCTCCTGTAAAAGGATTAGCCAGCAGTTTCTCAAGCATACCCGAAGGAAATTCAAAGCAAATATTTTCAGTAGGTGCAACAGGTTGAGGAGAAACTCTTTGTGATTCTGTTCGAGGTGAAGATACCCCGAACAAGCCCCTCAAAGGATTAGTTTCCATAGTGACAAGTGATAATAAATTTAAGCACACTATATGAGTGTTTCCTTACCAATTTCCACTTACCAAAGGCGCTTCACTCCCCGGCAACGGCGCCAGAAAAGAGTCTTGATGACCCACAAGTATAGGGGATCTATCGTAGTCCTTTCAATAAGTAAGAGTGTGGAACCCAACGAGGAGCAGAAGGATCTGACAAGTGGTTTTCAGCAAGGTAATATCTGCAAGCACTGAAATTATCGGTAACAAGTGGTTGTGTGGTGAGATGATTCGTAGAAAGCAACAAGTAACAAAAGTAGAAATGGTGCAGCAAAGTGGCCGAATCCCTTTTGTAGCAAGGGACAAGCCTGGACAAAGTCTTATAGGAGGAAAAACGCTCCCGAGGACACACGGGAATTTCTGTCATGCTAGTTTTCATCATGTCCATATGATTCGCGTTCAGTACTTTGATAGTTTGATATGTGGGTGGACCGGCGCTTGGGTACTTGCCTTACTTGGACAAGCATACCACTTATGATTAACCCCTCTCGCAAGCATCCGCAACTAAGAAATAAAGAATTAAGACAAAGTCTAACCATAGCATTAAACTAGTGGATCCAAATCAGCCCCTTACGAAGGAATGCATAAACTAGGGTTTAAGCTTCTGTCACTCTAGCAACCCATCATCTACTTACTACTTCCCAATGCCTTCCTCTAGGCCCAAATGATGGTGAATTGTTATGTAGTCGACGTTCACATAACAACACTAGAGGAAAAACAACATACAACACATCAAAATATCGAACGAATACCAAATTCACATGACTACTATTAGCATGACTTATCCCATGTCCTCAGGAACAAAAGTCACTACTCACAAAGCATAATCATATTCATGACCAGAGAGGTAATGAGTACCATCAAGGATCTGAACATAAACTCTTCCACCAAATAATCCAACTAGCATCAACTACAAAGAGTAATTAACACCACTAGCAACCTTACAAGTACCAATCGGAGTCGCGAGATGAAGATTGGTTACAAGATATGAACTAGGGTTTGGAGATGAGATGGTGCTGATGAAGATGTTGATGGTGGTGAGTCCCCTCCGATGAGAGGAGTGTTGGTAATGACGATGGCAACGATTTCCCCCTCCGGAGGGAAGTTTCCCCGGCAGGATCGTCCTGCTGGAGCTCTAGATTGGTTCTGCTCAAGTTCCGCCTCGTGGCGGCGGCGAATCCTCCGAAAAGCCTCCTCCTGATTTTTTTCGGAATGAAACCCTTCATATAGCAGAAGAGGGGAGCCAGTGGGCCAGTAGGGAGCCCACAAGCCCCCTAGGCGCGGCCAGGGGGTGGCCGCGCCTACCAGGCTTGTGGCCCCCTGGTTGCACTCCTCTGGCACTTCTCCGGCCCAGTATTTTTATATATTCCCAAAAAAATCCACGTTGATTTTCATGGCTTTTGGAGTTGCGTAGAATAGGCATCTCAAATTTGCTCCTTTTTCAGGCCAGAATTCCAGCTCCGGCATTCTCCCTCTTCATGTAAACCTTGCAAAATAAGAGAGAAAAGGCATAAGTATTGAACCGTGAAGTGAAATAACAGCCCAAAAAGCAATACATATCAACATGAAAGCATGATGCAAAATGGACATATCAATGCGCCGCTAGGTGACCCTCCTGTTCCCACGGCAGCCCAAGATGTTCAGAAGGTGTGGCAAACGCGGAGTGGTGACTACTCTCTAGTAAGGTGTGGCATGCTATATAGTTTAGAACCGGGGCTCCAAAGGCGTTTTGATCAACACGAAGCATATGAGATGTTCCAGGAGCTGAATCTAGTTTTTCAAGCTCTTGCCCGGGTCGAGAGATATGAAGTCTCCGATAAGTTCTTTAGCTGCAAGATGCAGGAGAACAGTTCTGTTAGTGAGCATATACTCAGAATGTCTGGGTTGCACGGTCGTCTAACTCGGCTTGGAGTCGAACTTCGGGATGACGCTGTAATTGACAGAATCCTCTAGTGTCTCCCACCAAGCTACAAGGGTTTTATGCTGAACTACAACATGCAAGGGATGGAGAAGACCATTCTCGAGTTGTACTCGATGCTGAAATTTGCAGAAGTAGAAATCAAGAAAGAGCATCAAGTGTTGATGGTCAATAAGACCACCAGTTTCAAAAAGGGCAAGGGTAAGAAGAACTTCAAGAAAGACGGCAAAGCTGTTGCCGCGCCCGGTAAGCCAGCTGCTGGGAAGAAGAAAAAGAATGGACCCAAGCCTGAGACTGAGTGCTTCTATTGCAAGGGAAATGGTCACTCGAAGCGGAACTGCTCCAAGTACTTAGCGGATAAGAAGGCCGGCAACGTCAAAGGTATATATGATATACATGTTATTGATGTGTACCTTTACCAGCGCTCGTAGTAGCTCCTGGGTATTTGATACCGGTGTTGATTCTCACATTTGCAACTCAAAGCAGGAACTGCGGAATAAATGGAGGCTGGCTAAGGACGAGGTGACGATGCGCGTCGGGAATGGCTCCAAGGTCAATGTGATCGCCGTCGGCACGCTGCCTCTACATCTACCTTCGAGATTAGTTTTAAACCTTAATAATTGTTATTTAGTACCAGCTTTAAGCATGAACATTGTATCAGGGTCTTGCTTAATGCGAGACGGCTACTCATTTAAGTGAGAGAATAATGGTTGTTCTATTTATATGAGTGATATGTTCTATGGTCATGCTCCGCTAGTGAATGGTTTATTCTTGATGAATCTAGATCGTGATGTTACACATATTCATAGTGTGAATACCAAAAGATGTAAGGTTGATAATGATAGTCCCACATACTTGTGGCACTAGCGCCTTGGTCATATCGGTGTCAAGCTTATGAATAAACTCCATACTGATGGAGTGTTAGAGTCTCTTGACTTTGAACCATTTGACACAGCGAACCGTGCCTGATGGGCAAGATGACTAAGACTCCATTCTCAGGAGTAATGGAGAGACCAACCGACTTATTGGAAATAATACATACTGATGTATGTGGTCCAATGAACGTTGAAGCTCGCGGTGGCTATCATTATGTTCTCACTCTCACCGATGATTTGAGTAGATATGGATATATCTACTTGATGAAGCACAAGTATGAAACATTTGAAAAGTTCAAGGAACTTCAGAGTGAGGTTGAGAATCAACGTGACAAGAAAATAAAGTGTCTATGATCTGATCGTGGAGGAGAATATTTGAGTCACGAGTTTGGCGCACACCTAAGGAAATGTGGAATTGTTTCACAACTGATGCCACCTCGCACACCGCAACTTAACGGAGTGTCTGAACGTCGTAACCGCACTTTATTAGATATGGTGCAATCTATGATGTCTCTTACCGACTTACCGCTATCATTTTTGGGATACACATTGGAAACTGCAATGTTCACTTTAAATAGGGTACCGTCTAAATCGGTTGAGACGACAACGTATGAATTATGGTTTGGCAAGAAACCTAAGCCGTCGTTTCTAAAAGTTTGGGGCTACAATGCTTATGTGAAGAAACTTCAACCAGAAAAGCTCGAACCCAAAGAGGAGAAATGCGTATTCATAGGATACCCTAAGGAAACTATTGGGTATACCTTCTATCTTAGATCCGAAGGTAAAATCTTTGTTGCCAAGAACGGATCCTTTCTAGAGAAAGAGTTTCTCTCGAAAGAAGTAAGTGGGAGGAAAGTAGAACTTGATGAGGTAATTGTACCTCCTCTCGAACCGGAGAATAGTGCAGCGCGGGAAAATGTTCTTGTGGCGCCTACGCCAACTGAAGAGGAATTTAATGATGATGATCATGAAGCTTCGGATCAAGTTTCTACAGAACCACGAAGGTCCACAAGGGTACGTTCCACACCAGAATGGTACGGCAACCCTATGATGGAGATCATGTTGTTAGACAACGGGTGAACCTTCAAACTATGAAGAAGCAATGGCGGGCACAGATTCCAACAAATGGCTTGAGGCCATGAAATCCGAGATAGGGTCCATGTATGAGAACAAACTATGGACTTTGGTTGACTTGCCCGATGATAGGCGAGCCATAGAAAATAAATGGATCTTCAAGAAGAAGACGGACGCAAACGGTAATGTGATCGTTTATAAAGCTCGACTTGTCGCAAAGGGTTTTCGACAAATTCAAGGAGTTGACTACGATGAGACTTTCTCTCCTGTAGCGAAGCTAAAGTCAGTCCGAATCATGTTAGCAATTGCCGCTTTTCATGATTATGAAATTTGGCAAATGGACGTCAAAAAAACGATCCTTGACGGGTATCTTAAGGAAGAGTTGTATATGATGCAACCAGAAGGTTTTGTCGATCCTAAGAGTGCTAACAAGGTATGCAAGCTCGAGCGCTCCAACTATGGGCTGGTGCAAGCATCTCGGAGTTGGAACATTCGCTTTAATGAGGTGATTAAAGCGTTTGGGTTCATACAGGTTTATGGAGAAGCCTGTCTGTACAAGAAAGTGAGTGGGAGCTCAGTAGCTTTTCTCATACTATATGTGGATGACATATTATTGATGGGGAATGATATAGAGTTATTGGAGAGCATAAAGGCCTACTTGAATAAGAGTTTTTCAATGAAGGACCTTGGAGAAGCTGCATACATATTAGGCATCAAGATCTATAAAGATAGATCGAGACGCCTCATAGGTCTTTCACAAAGTACATACCTTGACAAGATATTGAAGAAGTTCAATATGGAAAACTCGAAGAAGGTGTTCTTGCCAGTTTTGCAAGGTATGAGATTGAGTAAGACTCAGTCACCGACCACGGCAGCAGATAGAGAGAAGATGAAAATTGTCCCCTATGCTTCAGCTGTGGGCTCTCTAATGTATGCCATGTTGTGTACCAGACCTGATATAAACCTTGCCATAAGTTGGGTAGGGAGGTACCAAAGTGATCCTGGTATGGAACACTGGACAGCGGTCAAGAATATCCTTAAGTACTTGAAAAGGACTAAGGAGATGTTTCTCGTTTATGGAGGTGATGAAGAGCTCGTCGTAAAGGGTTACGCCGATGCTAGCTTCAAAACACATCCGGATGACTCTAAGTCACAAACCGGATACGTGTATGTTCTGAATGGTGGGGCAGTGAGATGGTGCAGCACCAAGCAAGACATCATGGCAGCATCTACATGTGAAGCGCAGTACATAGCTGCTTTGGAAGCAGCTCATGAAGGGATCTGGATGAAGGAGTTCATCACCGACCTTGGAGTGGTTCCAAGCCCGTCAGGTCCGATGACACTCTTCTGTGATAATACTGGAGCCATTGCCATAGCCAAGGAGCCCAGATTCCACAGGAAGACCAAGCACATCCAACGCCGCTACAACTCCATCCAGGACCAGGTCCAGAGAAGAGTTGTAGATATTTGTAAAGTACACACGGATCTGAATATTGCAGACCCGTTGACTAAACCTCTTCCACGAGCAAAACATGATCAACACCACAATGCTATGGGTGTTCGCTTCATCACAATGTAACTAGATTATTGACTCTAGTGCAAGTGTGAGACTGTTGGAAATATGCTCTAGAGAAAATAATAAAATGGTTATTGTCATATTTCCTTGTTCATGATAATCGTGTATTGTTCATGCTATAATTGTATTAACAGGAAACAATAATACATGTGTGAATAAATAGATCACAATGTGTCCCTAGCAAACCTCTAGTTGGCTAGCTCGTTGATCAATAGATGATCATGGTTTCCTGATCATGGACATTGGATGTCATTGATAACGGGATCACATCATTTGGAGAATGATGTGATGGACAACACCCAATCCTAAGCATAGCACTAGATCGTGTTGTTCGTATGCTAAAGCTTTTCTAATGTTAAGTATCTTTTCCTTTAACCGTGAAGTTGTGCAACTCCCGGATACCGTAGGACTGCTTTGGGTGTATCAAACGTCACAACGTAACTGGATGACTATAAAGGTGCACTACGGGTATCTCCGAAAGTATCTGTTGGGTCGGTACGAATCGAGATCGGGACTTGTCACTCCGAGTGACGGAGAGGTATCTCTGGGCCCACTCGGTAGAACATCATCATAATGAGCTCAAAGTGACTAAGGAGTTAGTCACGGGATGATGTGCTACGGAACGAGTAAAGAGACTTGTGGGTAACGATATTGAACAAGCCATAGGGATACCGACGATCGAATCTTGGGCAAGTTCTATACCGATAGACAAAGGGAATTGTATAGGGGTTGATTGAATCCTTGACATCGGGGTTCATCAGATGAGATCATCGTGGAACATGTGGAAACCACCATGGGTATCCAGATCCCGGTAATGGTTATTGGCTGGAGAGGTGTCTCGGTCATGTCTGCATGCCTTCCGAACCCCTAGGGTCTACACACTTAAGGTTTGATGACGCTAGGGTTATAGGGAATTGTTGTACGAGATTACCGAAGGTTGTTCGGAGTCCCGGATGAGATCCCGGATGTCAGAGGAGCTCTGGAATAGTCTGGAGGTAAAGATTGATATATAGGATTGATGGGTTTGGATGCCGGAAATGTTTCAGGCACCACCGGCAATGTGTCGGGACCACCGGAAGGGTTCTGAAGGCCCACCGGGAGGGGCCACCAGCCCCAGAAGGCTACATGGGCCAAGTTTGAGAGGGAACCAGCCCCTAGGTGGGCTTGTGTGCCCCCACACCCAGCCCAAGGCGCATCAGAGAGGGAAGGGGGGGGGGAACCCTAGCGCTTGTGGGCCTAAGGCCCACCTAGGGGTGCGCCACCCCCTCTCCTCCCCTGGCCGCCAGCCAGCCCCTCCCATCTAGGGCTGCCGCACCCTATGGGTGTGGGAACCCTAAAGGGTGCGCCCCCTCTCCTTCCCCCTAGATATAGTGGAGGTTTTGGCCATTGGAGATACGCAATTCTCTCTCTCGACGCATCCCTGCTTCTCCTCTCCCTCCTCCCCCATGGTGCTTGGCGAAGCCCTGTCGGGAGACCTCGTAGCTCCATCGCCACCACGTCGTCGTGCCGCCGGAGCTCTTCCCCAACCTCTCCCTCTTCCTTGCTGAATCAAGGTGCGGGAGACGTCACCGGGCTGCACGTGTGTTGAACGCTGATACGTCCATTTTGCATCATACTTTTATGTTGATATTTATTGCTTTTTGGGTTGTTATTTCACTTCACGGTACAATACTTATGCCTATTCTCTGTTATTTTGCAGGGTTTACTTGAAGAGGGAGAATGTCGGCAGCTGGAATTCTGGCCTGAAATTGGAGCAAGTTTGAGATGCCTATTGTGTACAACTTCAAACACCGTAAAAATCAACGAGGATTTTTTTTCCGGATTCATAAAAAATACTAGGCCGAAGAAGCGCCAGAGGGGCGCGAGCAGGTGGCCACAAGCCTGCTAGGCGCGGCCACCCCCCTAGTCGCGCCTAGGGGGCTTGTGGGCACCCAGGTGGCCCACTGGCCCCCCTCTTCTGCTATATGAAGGGTTTCGTCCCGAAAAAAAATCAAGAGGAGGCTTTTTCGTGTATTCGCCGCCGCCACGAGGCGGAACTTGAGCAGAACCAATCTAGAGCTCCGGCAGGACGATCCTGCCGGGGCAACTTCCCTCCCGGAGGGGGAAATCGTCGCCATCGTCATCACCAACACTCCTCTCATCGGAGGGGACTCATCACCATCAACATCTTCATCAGCACCATCTCATCTCCAAACCCTAGTTCATCACTTGTAACCAATCTCCGTCTCGCGACTCCGATTGGTACTTGTAAGGTTGCTAGTAGTGTTAATTACTCTTTGTAGTTGATGCTAGTTAGATTATTTGGTGGAAGAGTTTATGTTCAGATCCTTGATGCTACTCATTACCTCTCTGGTCATGAATATGATTATGCTATATGAGTAGTTACTTTTGTTCCTGAGGACATGGGATAAGTCATGCTAATAGTAGTCATGTGAATTTGGTATTCGTTTGGTATTTTGATGTGTTGTATGTTAATTTTTCCTCTAGTGGTGTTATGTGAACGTCGACTACATAACACTTCACCATTATTTGGGCCTAGAGGAAGGCATTGGGAAGTAGTAAGTAGATGATGGGTTGCTAGAGTGACAGAAGCTTAAACCCTAGTTTATGATTTGCTTCGTAAGGGGCTGATTTGGATCGACTAGTTTAATGCTATGGTTAGACTTTGTCTTAATTCTTCTTTCGTAGTTGCAGATGCGTGCGAGAGGGGATAATCATAAGTGGGATGCTTGTCCAAGTAAGGGCAGTACACAAGCGCCGGTCCACCCACATATCAAACTATCCAAGTAACGAACGCGAATCATATGAACATGATGAAAACTAGCATGACAGAAATTCCCGTGTGTCCTCGGGAGCGTTTTTCCTCCTATAAGACTTTGTCCAGGCTTGTCCCTTGACACAAAAGGGATTGGGCCACTTTGCTGCACCGTTGTTACTTTTGTTACTTGTACCTCGCTACAAATCATCTCACCACACAACTACTTGTTACCGATAATTTCAGTGCATGCAGATTTTACCTTGCTAAAAACCACTTGTCAGATCCTTCTGCTCCTCCTTGGGTTCGACACTCTTACTTATCGAAAGGACTATGATAGATCCCCTATACTTGTGGGTCATCAAGACTCTTTTCTGGCGCCGTTGCCGGGGAGTGAAGCGCCTTTGGTAAGTGGAACTTGGTAAGGAAACATTCATATAGTGTGCTGAAATTTATTGTCACTTGTCACTATGGAAACTAATTCTTTGAGGGGCTTGTTCGGGGTATCTTCACCTCGAACAGAAGCACAAAGAGTTGCTCCTGAACCTGCTGCGCCTACTGAAAATATTTTCTTTGAATTTCCTTCGGGTATGCTTGAGAAACTGCTGGCTAATCCTTTTACAGGAGATGGAACATCACATCCAGACTTGCATCTAATCTATGTAGATGAAGTTTGTGGTTTATTTAAGCTTGCAGGTTTGCCCGAGGATGAGGTAAAGAAGAAGGTCTTTCCTTTATCTTTGAAGGATAAGGCGTTGACGTGGTATAGGCTCTGTGATGATACTGGATCATGGAACTACAATCGGTTGAAATTGGAATTTCATCAAAAGTTATATCCTATGCATCTAGTACATCGTGATCGGAATTATATTTATAATTTTTGGCCTCATGACAGGGAAAGCATCACTCAAGCTTGGGGGAGGCTTAAATCAATGTTATATTCATGCCCCAACCATGAGCTCTCAAGATAAATTATCATTCAGAACTTCTATGCTTGGCTTTCTCATGATGATCGCACCATGCTTGACACTTCTTGTACCGGTTCTTTTATGAAGAGAGATATTGCCTTCAGATGGAATTTATTGGACAGAATTAAACGCAACTATGAAGATTGGGAGCTTGAAAAAGGTAAGGAGTCAGGTATGAATTTCAAGTTTGATTGCGTTAAATCCTTTGTTGAAACAAATACTTTTTGTGATTTTAGCGCTAAGCATGGACTTGACTCTGAGATAGTAGCTTCATTGTGTGAATCATTTGCTGCTCATATTGATCTCCCCAAAGAGAAGTGTTTTAAATATCATCCTCCTTTAGAAGTCAATGTAGTTAAACCCAATCCAGTTGAAGAGAAAGTCATTGCCCATAATGATCCTATTGTGCCAGTGCTTACATTGAGAAACCACCTTTCCCTGTTAGGATAAAGAATTATTCTAAAGCTTCAACTGTGATACGTAGAGGCCACATTAGAACACCTACACCCCCTGAGCAAATTAGAGTTGAACCTAGCATTGCTATTATCAAAGATCTCCTGTCCGACAATGTTGAGGGACATAATATTCACTTCTGTGAAGATGCTGCTAGAATTGCTAAACCTCACGCTAGAGACAAACATAGGCCTGTTGTTGGCACGCCTGTGGTTTCTGTTAAGATAGGAGATCATTGCTCTCATGGTTTATGTGATGTGGGTGCTAGTGTTAGTCCTATACCTCAATCCTTATATGATGAAATCAAAGATGAGATTGCACCCATTGAGATAGAGCCTATTGATGTCACTATTCAGCTTGCCAATAGAGATACTATCTGCCCTCTGGGAATTGTTAGGGATGTTGAAGTCTTATGTGGTAAAACGAAGTATCCTGCTGATTTCCTCATTCTTGCTACCGCACAAGATTGCTTTTGTCCCATCATATTTGGCAGACCTTTTCTCAATACCGTCAATGCTCATATTGACTGTGAGAAGCAAACTATCATTGTTGGCTTTGAAGGTGTGTCACATGAGTTCAATTTCTCCAAGTTTGGTAGACAACCTCATGAAGAAGAGTTTCCTAGTAAGGATGAAACTATTGCCTTAGCTTCTATTGCCGTGCCTCCTATTGATCCCTTAGAGCAATACTTGCTTGAGCATGAAAATGATATGCATATGGATGAAAGGGATGAGATAGATAGAGTTTTTTTAGAACAATATCCTATTCTTAAGAATAACTTGCCTGTTGAACTGCTTGGGGATCCACCCCCACCAAAAGGTGATCCTGTGTTCGAGCTTAAACAGTTGCCTAATACCCTTAAGTATGCATATCTTGATGAAAAAGAGATATATCATGTTATTATTAGTGCTAGCCTCTGAGAGCATGAAGAAAAGAAGTTATTAAAAACTATGAGGAAGCACCGCATTGCTATTGGATATACTCTTGATGATCTTAACGGCATTAGTCCCACACTATGCCAGCACAAGATTAAAACTGGTCCTGATTCCAAACCAGTTGTTGATCAACAACGGAGATTAAATCCTAAGATGAAAGAAGTAGTGAGAAAAGAAATACTAAAGCTCCTCGAAGCGGGTATTATCTATCCTGATGCTCATAGTGATTGGGTGAGTCCGGTGCATTGCGTCCCTAAGAAGGGAGGCATTACCGTTATCCCTAATGATAAGGATGAATTGATCCCACAGAGGATTATTACTGTCTATAGGATGGTGATCGATTTTAAGAAATTGAATAAAGCCACTAGAACATATCATTACCCTTTGCCTTTTATCGACCAAATGCTAGAAAGACTGTCTAAACACACACACTTCTGCTTTCTAGACGGTTATTCTGGTTTCTCCCAAATACCAGTTGCACAATCTGATCAGGAGAAAACCACTTTCACCTGCCCTTTCGGTACCTCTGCTTATAGACATATGCCTTTTGGCTTATGTAATGCACCTTCCACCTTTCTAATATGTATGATGGCTATATTCTCTGACTTTTGTGAAAAGATTGTTGAGGTTTTCATGGATGACTTCTCCGTTTACGGGTCTTCCTTTTATGATTGCCTCAACAACCTTGATCGAGCCTTGCAGAGATGTAAAGACACCAATCTTGTCTTGAATTGGGAGAAGTACCACTTTATGGTTAATGAAGGCATCGTCTTAGGACATAAAATTTCTGAAAGAGGTATTGAAGTCGATAAGGCTAAGGTTGATGCAATCAAGAAAATGCCATACCCCACAGATATCAAAGGTATAAGAAGTTTCCTTGGTCACGCTAGTTTCCATAGAAGGTTCATTAAAGACTTCTCTAAGATTTCTAGGCCTCTTACCAATCTCTTGCAAAAGGATATTCCTTTTGTTTTTTATGAAGATTGTGAGGAAGCCTTCGAAATACTTAAGAGGGCTTTGATAACCGCACCTATTGTTCAACCACCTGATTGGAACTTACCTTTTGAAATCATGTGTGATGCTAGTGATTATGCTCTTGGTGTTGTTCTAGGGCAAATAATTCATAAGAAGTAGAATATTATTCACTATGCTAGTAAAACTCTAGACGGTACCCAAAGAAACTATGCTACTATGGAAAAGGAGTTTTTAGAGATAACATATGGCGACTCCCCCAACCCACCTCCCACCTTGGCGACTCAATGGCGATCTGGTGCTCTAGCCGGCGCATCTACCCTTATCGCCGCTCTACTGCTCAGGTGAACCCTCCCGACCCCCATCACGTGGTCGTGCATGGCTTGCATGGGTGGTTCCACGTTGGATCTGGATTTTTCTCATGGTTTGGCTTTCGCCGAGGAGGTTTATCGCCATTCTGGGGTTACGGTCCACCCTATGAAGCACCGCCGCTCCTTCATCATGGTGGTTTCTTTTGGTCGTCATGTGTTCTGTCTCTCTAAGGACACGATCGCCGCAGCTCTGGAATCTGTGATTGGGGGATCTGCTATTGAGTTTCGCGTCCCTCAAGTGACAGACTCGGTTTTCTCCTTCAAGGTATCCTGCATGCAAGTTGGTTTTCATATTTTGGACCTACGCTCGTTCAAATGCTCAAGTTTTAAGTGCTTTTTCCATCTATGGGGCCATGGTGGTCCGAATTGGCGTCGGGAATTCTCTCCGTGGAAGAAGCAATGTGATGCTGAATGGATTATTGTGAGTCCATCTAAGAGGAGAGCCTCACTAGGTCTGATGGCAATGCATTCCAGACCTCTAAAATATTCTCTTAAATCTGGATCATCTGTTCGTAAGAAGCTCACATTCGCATCCCTCCAACAATATGAGGTTTGCAAGGGTTATAGATGTCCTGTTTCCCACGATGAGCTACTCACGCTTGAACAGGCTGGTTATACGGTGCCTTCTCCTGAACGTGTCATCATCTCTGCGCCACCGCTGGCAGAACTCCGGTGGACGACGGCCACGTCGCATATCACGTTTGACACAGTTTCTCGCCAACATTCACCCCCCGGATCTCCCGGAGCTGATTTTCAAATTGCCAAATTAAACGGAACTTCTCCCGTGCAACAAGGTGCGGCAGCTGATCCCGCCGAGATTCATGGGATTTTGAATTATGAGAATCATTTTTCGGTGGAAAGTTTGGACTCTGGGCCGATTTCCACGCTCATTATTGAGCCTCCAGAGGTTACCTCCTTCTCTCGGCCCGAACCTAATCCTAGGATGGATATTCCCTCCTCACAGGAAGCCCATCTGGCCTTTGATGAACTTATTAATGACATGGTTGAGGAAATCCTAGCTGGCAACTGCACGGCTTCGCCTGGATTCGCTGACAGAACTGTGGGTCACGCACGATCTAGAGGATCCTCTTTTATGCGTAATACTTGTCTTACTTGGCACTGTAAGAGACCCACCACCTCCCCTGTCGCTAATATCTCGGGAATTGCTGATACTCTTGGCGAAACCGCAACGCCTGCAACATAGTTCCGCCCTGTCTCATCGCCGTCGCATCCTCGGACTCCCTCCGAGACGCCGCCTACCACTCCGCCACCGCCTCCCGCAATGGCGAACTTTGAGCTCGATCCTGAGTTCTTTCTCCCGCCGGGCCACAACATCATCGACGGAGGACCCGACGGGCTGCCTCGGACCTACACCACGCCTGTTGTCCCCATCACCAGGCATCATGAGCGATTTGTAATCGCTGACGTCCACACTGCGCCCCCGGCTGACCACTTGGTCCAGGTACGACAAGAAGTAGCCGCTCTTCTTCTTCACCGAGGGCTTCATGTTCGTTCTGCCCAGCCATGGATTGAGGGTGTTGGACTGTTTGAACTTAGATATGCGGCGGAGAGCTACGCTGCGGTTCACATGGTTCTGCAGGAAGTTGCCCATAACTCTATAGTGCGCTTCTTGCGACATGATCAGGGCGTTGGTTTCCGTGGACAAGAGGGTTTTCGCCATGGGTGCCTCATGCTTCTGGGGGTCCCCCTGGACTTCCGCAATACTGAAGACTTGCGGGCTGCTGTCAACACCTTTGGAGAGTTCCATCATTGGGTCAGCGATGATCCTTACTTGGTTCGCTCCATTGTTTTGCTTCGTTCCCAAACGACCGACTTGTCCCTCGCAGTATCAACTTCTCTGAATATGCTGCTTGGGGGGGGCAAGGTGTCCTGGTCTGCACCGGTATACATCCTGGGGGCGGCGCCTGCCGAAGTACTGCCCAATGATGAGGATCCCATGCCCCTCAATGGCAACCCTCACCCGCTTCCTGGACATCTCGTCAATGACAATCTGCAATTTGCTCTGCCCCCGTACCCTGCGTTGGGATGGAATGCGGTGCCGCTAGCACCTGAAGATCCCGTGGTATCTGCTGCTGCTGCTGCTGATGACGGTGGCTGGGGACAGCCGCCGGTAGCTGCTGATGGAGGAGGATGGGAACCTGAAGCGGCCCCAGAAGCACCTGCTGCTGATCCTGTTCAGGATCAAGAGTCCATGGTGATTGATCAACCGAGTCCTTCTTCCTCCGACTCGGTTCATGAGCTTGTCGACCTCGACCCTCAGCCGCAGGGTGACATTGAGGCGGAACCTGCTGGTCAAGCTCCCCCGGCTCCCAACCTGGAGGTGATAGTGGCTAACCCTGTCGCCCCTGATGCTAACATGGCACCGGTTCTCCAGGGTCCTGCTGCTGAGCTGGAGGAGGATGTGCTTGGGATGGAGGAGGCGCAAGATGACAATCCTCTGGCGATTGTCCCATACAAACCCCCTCCGATTCAGTGTGACAACCTCTTTGTTGGGGCTGCCAGTGTTTTATACGGGCCTCCCCTGCCACCAGTTCTATCATGGTCCCGTACTGTTGATGCTTTAATGGGAGCTTCTACCTCTATGCACGTGCCTCGCCAGCTGCAGATGCCAATGGTGGTGCCCATTGTGATCCCCAAGCGATCATGGGCGGCGGCCTTCGACCCTGCTGCTCCAGCGCTACCACCACCAGAGCCTGCTAGCAGCACACTCTCTGTGGAGGAGGTAATCCATGTCAGTCCATCTTCGCCTGCAGAGGACTTATTCTTTCAATCTCTTGCTCCAACGAATAAAGGGACCCGCAAGAAGGCCACTCCTGTCGTCGACTCCTCCGTTCGTCGATGCACCCGCGGCTCCATCAAGCGAGATGGCTTCAAACCGATCCTGCAGGAGCTGCCAGTGCACGTCCCCAAGAAGAGGAAGCCCAAGGCCAAGCCAATGCCTTCTCCACCGCAAGAATCTGATGATGTGCAAGTACCTCCTGCCACTCCTATTCCGATGATACAGGCGGTTGGGCAGACACTTGGCATTGCCCCTCAGAAGCTAACCGTGGATCGACTTATGGAAGATCCTTCTGATTCCGCGCCACCGTCTGTTGATGATTAGTTCACTTATGTTAATTTGTTATTGTACTGGCTCCATGTACTGTGAGACTTCTGCTTGCTCTGTCTTTTGGTTAACTGAACCTTGGTCGCACAGGCTATTACATAGCCCTGCATTTGCTCTATATATATTGTCCAATGGATAGTCGTTCTACGAGAAGTTGGCGTGTGCTGTGTTGGAATGTGCGTGGTCTAAATTCGGACCATAGGCAACGTGCGGTTCGTAACAAGATTGATGAGAGCCTAGCTACTGTGGTGTGCTTGCAGGAAACCAAAATGCAGTCAATTGACTTTCGTACAGTCAAGTGTTTTTGTCCCAAACGTTTTGATCAGTTTGCCTACTCTCCCTCCAGGGGGGCATCAGGGGGGCTTATCACCCTTTGGAACTCTTCTGTTCTTACTGGTCAGTTAGTTGAATGCACACCCTATGGTTTGATCATCTCCTTTACCTCAAATCATACTGGGGAATCCTGGACTTTGGTGAATGTCTATGGTCTTTGTCAAGGTGAAGCTAGGGATCTATTTGTTAGTTGGCTATACAATCTTCATATACCCACTAGGGCTAATTGGTTGCTTCTTCGAGATTTTAATTTCATTAGATCCCCTGACAACAGAAACCTTCCTGGGGCTGATGTAAATGACATGTTCATCTTCAATGAAATTATTGGGCATCTGGGATTGCTGGAACTACCCATTAAAGGCAGATCTTTCACTTGGTCCAATATGCAAGATTCCCCTCTTCTAGAGCAGCTTGACTGGTTTTTCACATCAGCCAACTGGATCTCCTCATATCCCCTTACACAAGTGCTCCCCTTTGCAAAGACAGCTTCTGGTCATGTTCCTTGTGTGGTCACTGTCAACACTTCCATCCCTAAGTGCAACTTATTTCGCTTTCAAAACTACTGGGTTGAAATGGAGGGCTTCATGGAGTGTGTTCAGCAATCCTGGCTCATTCCTTCTAGGAAAACCCATATTACTGCTGTCATTATGGATAAGATGAAACATCTTAGGCAGGCTCTGAAAAAGTGGGAGACAAACCTATCTCAGTTGAAAATTTTCATCTCCAGATGCAATCAAGTTGTGTTGTGCTTGGATGAGCTTGATGAATTGAGGACACTCTTCAGACCAGAGGCTAACTTCAGGAATATTGTTAAGTTACACTTGGAGCATCTTTTGCATCTCGAGTGCTTATACTGGAAAAAGAGAGCCACTATCAGATTTGTTAAAGTTGGTGAGGAAAACACTAAATTCTTCCATGCTATGGCAACTGAGAGATATAGGAGGAGATATAGGAGGAATTTCATTGCATCTCTCAAGTTAAATGATAATTCCATCATATCTGATCATGATCAAATTGCTGCATATTTTTGGGTATCATTTAAGGATAGAATGGGCACTTCTCTTGGCATTAACATGGCATTTGATTTACAATCTATGCTTCAGAAGGTGGAGGGTCTGGATATTCTCACAGAACCTTTTTCTAAGTCTGAAATGGACAAGACTGTTCAGGAAATGCCCATTGGCAAAGCTCCTGGACCTGATGGTTTTAATGGTCTTTTCTTCAAGAAATGCTAGCCCATTATCTCCCCTGAGTTTTATCACCTTGCTGCTGCTTTCCATGCTGGTCATGCTCAACTTGAGAACATGAACTCATCTTATATTGCTCTGATTCCCAAGAAGAGATCACCTGAACAAGTGGGAGATTACAGACCAATATCACTTACTGGGATGGGCCTCAAATTTCTGTCCAAAATGATTGCTAACAGGTTAGAGTTGCAGATTGTGAAGTGTCTTCACAAGAATCAGTATGGTTTTATCAAGTCTAGAATCATTCAGGATTGTGTTGGATGGACTCTGGAGTACGTGCACCAATGCCATCAATCCAAGAAACCTATAGTCATTCTCAAGTTGGATTTTGAAAAGGCATTCGACCCTGTGGAGCATGAGTTCATTTTTCAGATTCTCAAATACAAAGGCTTCAATGACAGATGGATACTTCGGGTAAAGCAGCTATTAACTTTTGGCTCATCTTCGGTCCTGATCAATGGTGTGCCTGGAAAGAAGTTTATGTGCAAGAAAGGAGTCAGGCAGGGAGATCCCATGTCCCCACTGCTTTTTGCTATTGTTGCTGATTTTTTACAGACTCTGGTTAACCAACTGCTGCTGGAGGGTCTGATTCAGCTGCCCATACCTTGTCATGATAAGGATTTCCCCATAGTGCAATATGCTGATGATACCCTTATCATCCTACCTGCTGATAAACCTCAATTGTTACAGTTCAAGAAAATGCTCTTACTTTTCTCCCAATCCACTGGATTACAGGTGAATTATCACAAATCTGCCCTTATACCTGTCAACACTCCTCCACAGCAACTCCAGGACCTGGCAGACTCCATTGGCTGCAAAGTGGGATCTTTGCTGTTCACATACCTTGGCCTTCCAGTTGGGACAACTAAACCAAGAATCATTGATCTCATGCCACTGGTTGATAACATGGAAAGAAGGCTTAGTGCTAGTTCATCTTTTCTGGCTCAAGGGGGAAGGTTACAGTATTTAAACTCAGCATTGTCTTTTGTGCCTATCTTCTTTCTATGCAGTCTGGATATCCCACCAGGCATACTGAAGCAACTTGAAAGAATTCAAAGGCAATGTCTATGGAGGAAAAATGGGCAAGATCATGCACCCTCTCTTGCTGCCTGGCAACTGGTGTGCAGACCTAAAAATAAAGGGGGTTAGGTATTATGAATCTAGCAATCTAGAATGAAGCACTGCTGCTCAAGCATGTTGATAAATTTCTAAATCATGCAGATATCCCATGGGTTCACTTAATCTGGAACACTTACTATCATGACACAGTACCTCAAGGAACTGCCCTTTGTGGTTCTTTTTGGTGGAAGGATATCTGTAAACGGCTTGACAAATTCAGACCAGTTACAGATGTTTAGCCTAACAAGGGTGACTCCTTCCTGTTTTGGTCTGACTCCTGGTTGATTGGAAACTCCACTAGGCCCCTGGCTGCTAGATTCCAAAGACTTTTTTCTTTTTTGGCTGATCCTTTCTGCACAGCTCAAGAGGTCTTTAAAGCCTTTTACGATGACAGCATGCTCTCTATGTTCCACTTGCCACTGTCTGCTCAAGCTTACCAGGAGCTGCTTTCAGTTCAATCTTTGCTTCAAGACCTGGATATTGATCATCAGGCCTCTGACAGATGGGTATGGGGAAAAGATGTTAAGGCCTACACAGCCAAGAGATATTATACTCACATTCACAGCAGTATTACACCAAACCCTTTACTCAACTGGATCTGGAAAAGCTGTTGTACCATGAAGATTAAGATGTTTGCCTGGATGCTCATCATGGACAGGCTTAACACTCAAGACATGCTTGAACGGCGTCACTGGAATGTTTCTGACTCCAATCTCTCTGTTCTATGCCATGCTCGAGTCAAGGAAGACAGAGATCACTTATTCTTCAACTGTCTTTTCAGTACCAGTGTCTGGAATTACCTGCAGATCACATGGCAGGATCCATCCATGTGGAGTGCTACTGTAGCTGCTAAACGAGACTTCCATAACCCCTTTTTTGCTGAGGTGGTATTCACTGCATGTTGGAACATCTGGACTGTCACAAATGCAAAGGTCTTTAACCAGGAGCAGCCAAAGTTCAGAAAATGGAGATATGGCTTCATCCATGACATTTTCGTGTTAGCTCATAGGATTAAGGCTAGTTTCACGGATGATCTCCTTAAATGGGTTTCCTTTTTTCCTCCTTGAGGTTTGTAGCCTTAGCTCCTCATCCCATTTGTACATTCTAATTTCTTCTTATACATACTGCTCTTATATATGGGAATAAAAGAAAAAAGGCTGTGGGGGGTTTTCCCTACAGTAGCCACTAAAAAAAGGAGTTTTTAGCAGTCGTGTTTGCATGTGAAAAGTTCAGGTCTTACATAGTTGATTCCAAAGTCACTATTCACACTGATCACACTGCTATTAAGTACCTCATGGAGAAGAAGGACGCTAAACCTAGACTTATCAGATGGGTTCTCCTGCTACAAGAATTTGATTTGCACGTTGTCGACACAAAGGGTGCTGATAACCCAGTAGGAAATAACTTGTCTAGGTTAGAGAACGTTCTTGATGACCCACATCCTATTGATGATAGCTTTCCCGATGAGCAATTGAATTACATAAATACTTCACGTAGTGCACCGTGGTATGCTGATTATGCAAACTATATCGTTGCCAAATATATACCACCTAGTTTCACATACCAGCAAAAGAAGAATTCTTCTTTGACTTGAGACATTACTTCTGGGATGATCCTCACCTTTATAAGGAAGGAGTAGATGGTGTTATTAGACGTTATGTACCTGAACATGAACAGGGACAGATCCTACAGAAGTGTCACTCCGAGGCCTACGGAGGACACCATGCGGGAGATAGAACTGCACACAAGGTATTGCAATCAGGTTACTATTGGCCCACTCTCTTCAAGGATGCCCGTAAGTTTGTCTTGTCTTGTGACGAATGTCAAAGAGTAGGTAATATCGGTAAATGTCAGCAAATGCCTATGAACTATTCACTTGTCATTGAACCATTTGATGTTTGGGGCTTTGATTATATGGGACCTTTTCCAAAATCCAACGGGTATACTCACATCTTAGTTGCTGTTGATTACGTTACTAAGTGGGTAGAAGCTATCCCCACTAGTAGTGCTGATCACAACACTTCTATCAAGATGCTTAAAGAAGTTATCTTCCCTAGATTTGGAGTCCCTAGATATCTAACGACCGACTGTGGTTCACATTTCATTCATGGTGCTTTCTGTAAAACACTTGCTAAGTACGATGTCAACCATAGAATTGTGTCTCCCTATCACCCCCGGTCCAGTGGTCAAGTAGAGCTAAGAAATAGAGAGATTAAACTAATTCTGCAAAAGACTGTCAACAGTTCTAGAAAGAATTGGTCTAAGAAGCTCGATGATGCACTGTGGGCTTATAGAACTGCCTATAAGAATCCCATGGGCATGTCTCTGTACAAAATGGTGTACGGTAAAGCATGTCATTTACCTCTTGAGCTAGAGCATAAAGCTTATTGGGCAATCAAAGAGCTCAACTTTGATTTCAAACTTGCTGGTGAGAAGAGGTTAATTGACATTAGCTCGCTTGATGAGTGGAGAACTCAGGCATATGAGCATGCCAAGTTGTTCAAAGAAAAGGTTAAGAGGTGGCATGATAAGAGAATACAACAGCGTGAGTTCATGTAGGTGATTATGTCTTGCTATATAACTCTCGTTTAAGATTCTTTGCAGGCAAGCTTCTCTCTAAACGGGAGGTCCCTATGTTGTTGAGGAAGTATATCGTTCCGGTGCTATCAAGATCAACAACACGGAAGGTAGTTGTCCGAGAGTGGTAAATGGGCAGAGAATCAAGCATTATATCTCACGTACTCCCATAAATGTTGAAAGCAATATCATCAATACCATAACTCCGGAAGAATACCTAAGCGATATTTATCAGCCTGTTTCAGACTCCGAAAACAAAGAGGTATGTGATTCGGTAAGAAAACAGACTCCAAAACTTTTCCAGTAGGATTTTTTCTCCGTTTTAGAATATATGAAAAAATACAAAAATTGGAAGTAGTCCGGAAAGCGCGCGAGGAGGCGACAAGCTTGCCAGGCGCGGGCCCACCCCCTAGCCACGCCAGGGGGCTTGTGGCCACCTCGTGTGCCTCCCGGACTCCGTTTTCGTGCACAGTACTCCTTCTGGTCTGGAAAAAATCAATATATATTCTCCCGAAAGGTCTGACCCTCGTATCACGCAGATTTCTTCTGTTTTTGTTTCGAGTCTGTTTTCTGCCGCAGATTTAGAGCAAGATGTCGTCCCAGGAATCTGTGGGGGGAGAACAATCTCCCTCAAGTCTATGGAGAAGTAAATGCTGATCTGAAAAGAATGGAGGCCAAGGAAACACTACCTAAAGAAACCAAGGGCAAAAGTAAGGAGAAGAATCAAGCGTGGGACGAAGCACAATCTGTGTTCAACAAGGAAGAAGTTGAAGAAGTGGATTTCCTCCAACCCTACCTCCACCTACTGTCTCCATCCTTTATTGAACTCTTGAGGTTTTGTGAAACAACTCGTGCTCGCAATACTTATCTCACTCGTGAAGTTGTTTTGCTGGAGAAACATATCACAGATCTCCAAGGTATAAATCAAAAATTGATGGCTCTCTTGGAATCAACGGTTGCAACAACTCCACCACCATCACCTCCAAAGGAAGACAACTAAGCATGGGTATGGGAAATCCCCTTGGCTTTTGCCAAGCTTGGGGGAGTTACCCCGGTATTGTATCACCATCACATCTTTTGCCTTTACCTTTGTTTTAGTTTGTTTCTTTTCAGTTTTCTTTTTCTCTAGTAGTTTAAAAGTGTTAGTGTTTTAGTCTTGAGTTTTGCTTTGTGTCACCCCCGATGTATTTGAGCTTGTGAGTCATATAATAAAGAGTGTCTTGGTTGAAGGGCTTTGCCTCTTGCCATGATCAAAAGAGTGAGAAAGGAACAAAAGCATGAAAGATCATGTAATGATCTTATGGGAAGTGATGGATTCACATATAAAAAGAATGTTGATTGAAACTTTTTGAGGGTAGACAAACGTAGACCATGGTCATTGTTGCAATTAATAGGAAGTGATAAGGAAGGAGAGGTTCACATATAAATACATCATCTTTGACACCATCTATGATTGTGAACACTCACTAAACTATTGCATGCTTAGAAGTAGATGTTGGACAAGGAAGACAACATAATGAATTGTGTTTGCTTAGTTCCGAACAATGTTATATGACTAGAGATCCCTTAGCATGTGACGATTGATTCCACCTCATATTAGCCAAACCTCCCGCACCAAGTACAGACACTACTTGTGCATCCATAAACCTTCAACCCAGTTTTGCCATGAGAGTCCACCATACCTACCTATGGATTGAATAAGAACACTCAAGTAAGTTGTCATCGGTGCAAGCAATAAAAAAATTGCTCCCTGATACGTCCATTTTGAATCATGCTTTCATGTTGATATTTATTGATTTTTGGGCTGTTATATTACTTCTGGTACCATATTTATGCCTTTTCTCTCTTATTTTGCAAGGTTTATTTGAAGAGGGAGAATTCAGGCAGCTGGAATTCTGGACTGGAAAAGGAGCAAATCCTAGTTCACTATTCTGCACATCTCCAAATGCCCTGAAAAGTTACGTGGATTTTTTCTAGATTATATAAAAATACTGGGCGAAAAAACTACCAGAGAGGGGCTGCCAGGACGCCACAAGCCGTGACACCGCCACCCCCTGGTGGCGGAGTGGGGGCTTGTGGGCTCCCCGGCGGACCACTAGCCCCCCTCTTTTGCTATATGAAGCGTCCTGGTCCAGAAAACATCAAGAGGTAATTTTTTCGTGGCTTCGCCGCCGCCACGAGGCGGAACTTGAGCAGATCCAATCTAGAGCTCCGGCAGGACGATCCTGACGGGGAAACTTCCCTCCTGGATGGGGAAATGGTCGCCATCGTCATCACCAACAGTCCTCTCATCGGAGGGGAGGCATCTTCATCAACATCTTCATCAGCACCATCTCCTCTCCAATCCCTAGTTCATCTCTTGTAACCAATCTTCGTCTCGCAACTCCGATTGGTACTTGTAAGGTTGCTAGTAGTGTTGATTACTCTTTGTAGTTGATGCTAGTTGGATTACTTGGTGGAAGAGTTTATGTTCAGATCCTTGATGCTATTCATTACACCTCTGATCATGATTATGATTATGTTTTGTGAGTAGTTAGTTTTGTTCCTGAGGACATGGGATAAGTCATGTTAATAATAGTCATGTGAATTTGATATTCGTTCGGTATTTTGATATGATGTATGTTGTTTTTCCTCTATTGGTGTTATGTGAACATCGACTACATAAAACTTCACCATATTTGGGCCAAGACGAAGGCATTGGGAAGTAGTAAGTAGATGATAGGTTGTTGGAGTGCCAGAAGCTTAAACCCCAGTCTATGCGTTGCTTCGTGAGGGGCTGATTTGGATCCACTAGTTTAATGCTATGGTTAGACTTTGTCTTAATTCTTCTTTTGTAGTTGCGGATGCTTGCAAGAAAGGTTAATCATAGGTGGGATGCTTGTCCAAGTCAGGGCAGTACCCAAGCGCCGGTCCACCCACATATCAAACTATCAAAGTAACGAACGTCAATCATATGAACATGATGAAACTAGCATGACAGAAATTCCCGTGTGTCCTCGGGAGCGTTTTTCCTCCTATAAGACTTTGTTCAGGCTTGTCCCTTGCTACAAAAGGGATTGGGCCACTTTCTGCACCGCTGCTACTACTTGTTACTTGTTACTTTTTGCTTGCTACGTTTCACCTCGCTACACCATCACTTGTTACCGCTACTTTCAGTGCTTGTTGATATTACCTTGCTGAAATCCGTTTATCAGAGCCTTCTGCTCCTCGTTGGGTTCGACACTCTTACTTATCGAAAGGACTACGATTGATCCCCTATACTTGTGGGTCATCAAGACTCTTTTCTGGCGCCGTTGCCGGGGAGTGAAGCGCCTTTGGTAAGTGGAAATTGGTAAGGAAACATTTTTATACTGTGCTGAAATTTATTGTCACTTGTCACTATGGAAGCTGTTCCTTTGAGGAGTTTGTTCGGGGTATCTTCACCACGAACGGAAGCATGAGGAGTTGCTCCTCAACCTGAGGTACCTACTGAAAATATCTTTTATGAAATTCCTTCGGGTATGCTTGAGAAACTGCTGGCTTATCCTTTCACATGAGATGGATCTTCACATCCAGACTTGCATCTAATCTATGTAATGAAGTTTGTGGTTTATTTAAGCTTGCAGGTTTGCCCGAGGATGCGGTAAAGAAGAAAGTCTTTCCTTTATCTTTGAAGGATAAGGCGTTGACATGGTATAGGCTATGTGATGATACTAGATCATGGGGCTACAATCTGTTGAAATTGGAATTTCATCAAAAGTTCTATCCTATGCATTTAGTACATCGTGATCGGAACTTTATTTATAACTTTTGGCCTCGTGACAGGGAAAGCATAGCTCAAGCTTGGGGGAGGCTTAAATCAATGATATATTCATGCCTCAAACATGAGCTCTCGAGAGAAATCATCACTCAAAACTTTTATGCTCGGCTTTCTCATGAAGATCGTACCATGCTTGACACTTCTTGTGTCGGTTCTTTTATGAAGAAGGATATTGATCACAAATGGAATTTATTGGAGAGAATCAAATGCAACTCTGAAGAAATCATCACTCAGCGCTAAGTATAGACTTGACTCTGAGATAGTAGCTTCTCTATGTGAATCTTTTGCTGCTCATGTTGATCTTCCCAAAGGGAAGTGGTTTAAATATCATCCTCCTATACAAAGCAACATAGCCAAAACCAATCTAGTTGAGGAGAAAGTCATTGCTTTTAGTGATCCTGTTGTTCCTTGTGCTTACACTGAGAAACCACCATACCCTGCTAGGATAAAGGACTTCTAAAGCTCCAACTGTGATACGTAGGGGTTACATTAGATCACGTGCACCCCCTGAGGAGATTAGAGTTGAACCTAGTGTTGCTATTATCAAAGATCTCTTAGCCGAAGACATAGACGGGCATGTTATCAAATTCTGTGAGGACTTCGCTAGAATTGCTAAACCTCACGCGAAAGACAAACACGGGCCTGTAGTTGGCCTGCCCGTTGTTTCTGTTAAGATAGGAGATCACTGTTACCATGGTTTATGTGATATGGGAGCTAGTGTTAGTGCAATACCCAGTTCTCTATATGATGAAATCAAAGATGAGATTGCACCTGCTGAGTTAGAACCCATTGATGTCACTATTACGCTAGCTAATAGAGACACTATCTGCCCTCTGGGAATTGTGAGAGACGTAGAAGTCCTGTGTGGTAAGACGAAGTATCCTACTGATTTCCTCGTCCTTGGTACTACACAAGATAGCTTTTGTCCCATCATATTTGGTAGACCCTTTCTCAACACTGTCAATGCTCACATTGATTGCGTTAAGGAGACTATCACAGTAAGTTTCGAGGGTGTGTCTCATGAATTTAACTTCTCCAAGTTTGGAAGACAAACCCATGAAAGAGCGTCGTCTGCTAGAGAAGAAATCATTTCTCTTGCCTCTATTGCCGTACCTCCTACGGATCCTTTAGAGCAATATCTGCTTGAGCATGAAAATGATATGCATGTGGAGGAGAGAGATGAGATAGATAAAATTGTCTTAGAACAATATCCTATTCTCAAGAATAATCTGCCTGTTGAACTGCTTGGGGATCCTCCCCCACCAAAGGGTGATCCTGTGTTCGAGCTTAAACAGTTGCCGGATACTCTTAAGTATGCCTATCAGAGCGCGAAGAGAAGAAGTTACTAGAAACTCTGAGGAAGCACCGCGATGCTATTGGATATACTCTTGATGATCTTAATGGTATTAGTCCTACTCTATGTCAGCACAAGATTAAAACTGATCCTGACTTTAAACCAGTTGTTGATCATCAAAGGATATTAAATCCTAAGATGAAAGAGGTCATTAGAAAAGAAATATTAAAGCTTCTGGAAGCAGGAATCATTTATCCTATTGCTCATAGTGATTGGGTAAGTCCAGTACATTGCGTACCTAAGAAGGGAGGTATCACCATCGTTCCTAATGATCAGGATGAACTAATCCCACAAAGGATTATTACCGGCTATAGAATGGTGATAGACTTCCGGAAACTCAACAAGGCAACCAGGAAAGATAATTATCCTTTGTCGTTCATCGACCAAATGCTAGAAAGGCTATCAAAACACACACACTTCTACTTTCTAGACAGTTATTCAGGTTTTTCGCAAATACCTGTTGCACAATCTGATCAGGAGAAAACCACTCTCACCTTCCCTTTCGGTACCTTTGCCTATAGACGTATGCCTTTTGGCTTATGTAATGCACCTGCCACCTTCCAAAGATGTATGATGGCTATATTCTCTGACTTTTGTGAAAAGATCGTTGATGTTTTCATGGATGACTTCTCCGTTTACGGGTCTTGCTTTGATGATTGCCTCAGCAACCTTGATCGAGTCTTACAGAGATGCGAAGAAACCAACCTCGTCTTGAATTGGGAGAAGTGCCACTTTATGGTTAATGAAGGTATCATCTTAGGACACAAAATCTCTGAAAGAGGCATTGAAGTTGATAAGGCTAAGGTTGATGCAATTGAGAAAATGCCTTGCCCCACAGATATCAGAGGTATACGAAGTTTCCTAGGTCATGCTAGTTTCTATAGAAGGTTCATTAAAGACTTCTCTAAGATTTCTAGGCCTCTTACCAACCTCTTGCAGAAGGATGTTCCTTTTATTTTTGATGAGGATTGTGAGGAAGCCTTTGAAATACTTAAGAAGGCTTTGATAACCGCTCCTATTGTTCAACCACCTGACTGGAACTTGCCCTTTGAAATCATGTGTGACGCTAGTGATTATGTTGTTGGTGCTGTTCTAGGACAAAGAGTTGACAAGAGGTTGAATGTCATTCACTACGCTAGTAAAACTCTAGACAGTGCCCAAAGAAACTATGCCACTACGGAGAAGGAATTTTTAGCAGTCGTGTTTGCATGTGAAAAGTTCAGATCTTACATAGTTGACTCCAAAGTCACTATTCACTCTGATCATGCTGCTATTAAGTACCTCATGTAGAAGAAGGACGCTAAACCTAGGCTGATCATATGGGTTCTCCTGCTACAGGAATTTGATTTGCGCGTCGTTGACCGAAAGGGTGCTGATAACCCTGTAGCAGATAACTTGTCTAGGCTAGAGAATGTCCTTGATGACCCACTACCTAATGATGACAGCTTTCTTGATGAGCAATTAAATGTCATCCGCACTTCACTTAGTGCACCGTGGCATGCCGATTATGCAAACTATATCGTAGCCAAATAGATACCACCCAGTTTCACCTATCAGCAAAAGAAGAAATTCTTCTTTGATTTGTGACACTACTTTTGGGATGATCCTCACCTTTATAAGGAAGGAGTAGATGGTGTTATTAGACGTTGTGTGCCTGAACATGAACAGGGACAGATCCTGGAGAAGTGTCATTCCGAAATCTATGGAGGACACCATGCTGGAGATAGAACTGCCCATAAGGTATTGCAATCAGGTTTCTATTGGCCCACTCTCTTCAAGGATGCTCGTAAGTTTGTCTTGTCTTCTGACGAATGCCAAAGAATAGGGAACATCAGTAAGCGTCAGGAAATGCCTATGAACTATTCACTTGTCATTGAACCATTTGATGTCTGGGGCTTTGATTATATGGGACCCTTCCCGAGTTCTAATGGGTACACTCACATCTTAGTTGTTGTGGATTACGTTACTAAGTGGGTAGAAGCTATCCCCACTAAAAATGCTGATCACCACACCTCTATTAAGATGCTTAAAGAAGTCATATTCCCAAGATTTGGAGTCCCTAGATACTTGATGACTGATGGCGGTTCACACTTCATTCATGGTGTTTTCCGCAAGATGCTAGGTAAGTATGATGTCAACCATAGAGTTGCATCTCCTTATCATCCTCAGTCTAGTGGTCAATTTGAGTTGAGTAATAGGGAGATCAAGTTGATCTTACAAAAGACCGTCAATAGATCTCGAAAGAACTGGTCTAGCAAACTTGACGATGCACTATGGGCTTATAAGACTGCTTATAAGAATCCCATGGGCATGTCACCGTTCAAAATGGTTTACGGTAAGGCCTGTCATTTACCTCTTGAGCTGGAACACAAAACTTATTAGCCAATCAAAGAGCTCAACTTTGATTTCAAACTTGCCGGTGAGAAACGGTTGTTTGATATCAGCTCGTTAGATGAATGGAGAGCCCAGGCATACGAGAATGCCAACTTGTTCAAGGAAAGGTTAAGAGATGGCACGACAAACGAATACAGAAACGAAAGTTAAATGTAGGTGATTATGTCTTGCTATACAATTCTTGTTTGATATTCTTTGCAGGCAAGCTTCTCTCTAAATGGGAAGGTCCCTATGTTATCGAGGAAGTATATCGTTCCAGTGCCATCAAAATCAATAACACGGAAGGAAATTTTCCTAGAGTGGTAAATGGGAAAAGAATCAAGCAAAAGATCTCTGGTACTCCCATAAATGTTCAGACCAATATCATCAATGTCATAACTCCAGAGGAGTACACAAGGGATGTTTATCAGCCTGTTTCAGACCTTGAAAACGAAGATGTATCTGTTTCGGTAAGAAATTGGACTCTGAAACTTTTCCAATAGGAAATTTCTTCCGTTTTGGAATTTTTGGAAAATTAGAAAAATAAAAAGCAGTCCGGAGAGTGAACGAGGCAGCCACAAGCCCTGCCACCGCCCCCTACCCCCCTGGTGGCGGAGGGCAAGCTTGTGGGCACCTCGTGTGCCTCCCGGACTCTGTTTTCTTGCGGAGGACTCCTTCTGGCCTAGAAAAAACCAATATATAGTTGCCCGAAGGTTTTGATCTCCGTATTACGCAATTTTCCTCTGTTTTCGTTTCGACCTTGTTTCTGCCGCAGATCTAGATCATCATGACTTCCCCAAACGCTCCTAAGGACAAGATCTTCGAGAAGGTCATCAATCCCTACCTCACGGAAGTGCTGAAACACCCTCAATCTATCAAGATGAGCGAGGGGATGTTGCACATCCGTGATGTTGAGGGGCCTAAGAAGACCAGAAGCATGGAGACGAGGCTCTATGCAATGGAGCAACAAGTCTTCAAGTGCCAAGGGATGGTGGAGTGTGGACTCAAAGCCAACCACACGATGATCACAGAGTTCACTAGCAATCACAAGATGGATGCCATTGATATTGGGAAACACCTCTCCACGATCTATGATAGGGTTGATCAACTTCAGGGCTAGATCTATGACCTGCAGAACCAAAACTGTGAGTATGAGTACAGATTTAAATCAATAAGGTTGGTTGCAGATTTGAGGAGTCCGGCGACTCGTTCATCCTGCCATGATGGAGCACCTATGCCTTGGAAGACGGAGGATCAGACCGCTCCAACAACACCACCATTACCACCAAAGGAAGACAACTAAGCATTGGTATGGGCAATCCCCTTGGCTTCTGCCAAGCTTGGGGGAGTTGCCCTGGTATCGTCTCACCTTTATATCTTTTGCTTTTACCTTTGTTTTAGTTCTTTCCTTTTCAGTTTTTATTTCTTCTTTTATAGGAATAAGTCTTTAGTTCTTAGTTTGAGTCTTTTGCTTTTGTCTCTCCCCCGATGTATTCGAGCTTACGAGTTATATAATAAAGAGTGTCTTAGTCAAGGGCTTTGCTTTGTGCCATGATCAAAGAGTATGAAAAGAACGATAGCATGAAAGATCATGAGACGATCTTATGGAAAGTGATAACTTCACTTTTGACACGTATGATGATTTAAACTTGTTGAGAATAAATCAACAAAGACATTAGTCATTGTTGCAATTAATAAGAAGTAATAAGGAAAGAGAGGTTCACATATAAATATATCATCTTAGACACTTTTTACAATTGTGAGCACTCACCAAACTATTAAATGCCTAGGAGTAGATGTTGGACAAGGAAGACAACATAATGAATTGTGTTTGCTTGGTTCCAAACAATGTTATATGATTAGAGATCCCTTAGCATGTGACGATTGCTTCCACCTCATATTAGCCATAACTCCCGCACCAAGTAGAGATACTACTTGTGCATCCATAAACCTCCAACCCAGTTTTGCCATGAGAGTCCACCATACCTACCTATGGATTGAATAAGATCCTTCAAGTAAGTTGTCATCGGTGCAAGCAATAAAAATTGCTCTCTAATATGTATGATCTATTAGTGTGTGGAAAATAAGCTTTGTACGAACCTGTGATGAGGAAGACATAAAAGCGACAGACTGTATAATAAAGTTCTTTATCACAGGAGGCAATATAAAGTGACGTTCCTCCGCACTAAGAGGACACGCATTCAAACCTCAAAAGCGCATGACAACCTCTGCTTCCCTCTGCGAAGGGCCTATCTTGTACCTTTACTTTTTACCCTTGTAAGAGTCATGGTGATCTTCACCAATTCCTTTTTTGCCTTTGTCTTGGCTACCATCACATGCTTGGGAAAGATCTATATTCATAAATCAACTTGGAGTTGAGTACTCATGCTTTATTGTTGTTGACTTTATCCTTGAGGTAAACCGTTGGGAGGAAAAACTATAAGCCCCTATCTTCCTTTGTGTCCAGCTGAAACTTTGACACCATGAGTACCACGTGAGTTGTAACAATTGTGGAAAACAAAAGAGATGATTGAGTAAGTGGGTTTGCCTTACAAGCTCTTATTTGACTCTTTCTGATGTTGTGATAAATTGCAATTGCGTCAATGACTATGGACTATTGTTGGTTACTTCTCGGTAAGGTTTTTGCTTCATGCTTTGCTTTGTGAAGGAATTGTTACTTTCCCATAAGAATCTTTATGATGTATTGTTGTTCTATGTGTGATCATGATGCCCTCATGTCTGTATTATGTTTTATCAACACCTTCGTCCCTCAACATGTGGACATGTTTATGGAACTTGATTTTCGCTTGAGGACAAGCGAGGTCTAAGCTTGGGGGAGTTGATACGTCCATTTTGCATCATGCTTTCATGTTGATATTTATAGCTTTTTCGGCTGTTATATTACTTGAGGTACCATATTTATGCATTTTCTCTCTTATTTTGCAAGGTTTATTTGAAGAGGGAGAATTTAGGCAGCTGGAATTCTGGACTGGAAAAGGAGCAAATCCTAGTCCACTATTCTGCATATCTCCAAATGCCCTGAAAAGTTATGTGGATTTTTTCTGGATTATATGAAAAATGTTGGGCGAAAGAACTACGGGAGGGGGGCTGCGAGGGCACCACAAGCCCTCACACCGCCGCCCCCCTGGTGGCGGAGTGGGGGCTTGTGGGCTCCCTGACGGCCCACTAGCCCCCCTCTTTTTCTATATGAAGCGTCCTGGTCCAGAAAAAATCAAGAGGGAGATTTTTCGTGGTTTCGCTGCCGCCACGAGGCGGAACTTGAGCAGATCCAATCTAGAGCTCCAGTAGGACGATCCTGCCGGGGAAACTTCCCTCCCGGAGGGGGAAATCGCCGCCATCGTCATCACCAACACTCCTCTCGTCGGAGGGAAGGCATCTTCATCAACATCTTCATCAGCACCGTCTCCTCTCCAACCCCTAGTTCATCTCTTGTAACCAATCTTCGTCTCGCAACTCCGATTGGTACTTGTAAGGTTGCTAGTAGTGTTGATTACACTTTGTAGTTGATGCTAGTTAGATTACTTGGTGAAAGAGTTTATGTTCAGATCCTTGATGCTATTCATTACACCTCTGATCATGATTATGATTATGTTTTGTGAGTAGTTAGTTTTGTTCCTGAGGACATGGGATAAGTCATGTTAATAATAGTCATGTGAATTTGATATTTGTTCGGTATTTTGATATGCTATATGTTGTTTTTCCTCTAGTGGTGTTATGTGAACATCGACTACATAACACTTCACCATATTTGGGCCTAGAGGAAGGCATTGGAAGTAGTAAGTAGATGATGGGTTGCTAGAGTGACAGAAGCTTAAACTCCAGTCTATGTGTTGCTTCGTGAGGGGCTGATTTGGATCCACTAGTTTAATGCTATGGTTAGACTTTGTCTTAATTCTTCTTTTGTAGTTGCGGATGCTTGCGAGAGAGGTTAATCATAAGTGGGATTCTTGTCCAAGTAAGGACAGTACCCAAGCGCCGGTCCACCCATATATCAAACTATCAAAGTAACGAAAGCGAATCATATGAACATGATGAAACTAGCATGATAGAAATGCCCGTGTGTCCTCAGGAGCGTTTTTCCTCCTATAAGACTTTGTTCAGGGTTGACCCTTGCTACAAAAGGGATTGGGACACTTGTTGCACTGCTGCTGCTACTTGTTACTTGTTACTTTTTGCTTGCTACGTTTCACCTTGCAACACCATCACTTGTTACCGCTACTTTCAGTGCTTGCAGTTATTACCTTGCTGAAATCCGTTTATCAGAGCCTTCTGCTCCTCGTTGGGTTCGACACTCTTACTTATCGAAAGGACTACGATTGATCCCCTATACTTGTGGGTCATCACTCCCTAATATGTATGATCTATTAGTGTGTGGAAAATAAGCTTTGTACGAACCTGTGATGAGGAAGACATAAAAGCGACACACTGCATAATAAAGTTCTTTATCAAAGGAGGCAATATAAAGTGGCGTTCCTCCGCACTAAGAGGACACGCATCCAAACCTCAAAAGCGCATGACAACCTCTGCTTCCCTCTGCGAAGGGCCTATCTTGTACCTTTACTTTTTGCCCTTGAAAGAGTCGTGGTGATCTTCACAAATTCCTTGTTTCGCCTTTATCTTGGCTAACGTCATATGATAGGGAAAGATTTATTCATATGTCAACTTGGAGGTAAGCATTCATGAATTATTATTGTTGACATTACCATTGAGGTAAGCAGTTGGGAGGAAAAACTATAAGCCCCTATCTTTTTCTGTGTTCAGCTGAAACTTTGATCTCATGAGTACCACGTGAGTTGTAGCAATTGTAGAGAATGAAAAGATGATTGAGTATGTGGATTTGCTTTACAAGCTCTTATTTGACTCTTTCTGATGTTGTGATAAATTGCAATTGCTTCAATGACTAAAGGCTATCGGTTGTTACTTCTCGGTAAGGTTCTTGATCCATGCTTTACTTTGTGAAGGAATTGTCACTTTAGCATGAGAGATTATATGTTGGTATTGCTATTCTGATCATGATCATGATGCATGCATGTTCGTATTTTGTTTTGTCGACACCTCTCTCCCTAAACATGTGTACATATTTATTGAGCTCGGCTTTCGCTTGAGGACAAGCGAGGTCTAAGCTTGGGGGAGTTGATACGTCCATTTTGCATCATGCTTTTATGTTGATATTTATTGCTTTTTGGGCTGTTATTTCACTTCACGATACAATAATTATGCCTTTTCTCTCTTATTTTGCAGGGTTTACTTGAAGAGGGAGAATGCCGGCAGCTGGAATTCTGGCCTGAAATTGGAGCAAGTTTGAGATACCTATTCTGCGCAACTCCAAACGCCGTAAAAATCAACGAGGATTTTTTTTCCGGATTTATAAAAAATACTGGGCCGAAGAAGCGCCAGAGGGGCGCTAGTAGGTGGCCACAAGCCTGCTAGGCGCGGCCACCCCCCTGCCCGCGCCTAGGGGATTGTGGGCACCTAGCTGGCCCACTAGCCCCCCTCTTCTACCATATGAAGGGTTTCGTCCGGAAAAAATCAAGAGGAGGCTTTTTCGTGGATTCACCGCCACCACGAGGCGGAACTTGAGCAGAACCAATCTAGAGCTCCGGCAGGATGATCCTGCCGGGCAAACTTCCCTCCCGGATGGGGAAATCGTCGCCATCGTCATCACCAACACTCCTCTCATCGGGGGGGACTCATCACTATCAACATCTTCATCAGCACCATCTCATCTCCAAACCCTAGTTCATCACTTGTAACCAATCTCCGTCTCGCGACTCCGATTGGTACTTGTAAGGTTGCTAGTAGTGTTTATTACTCTTTGTAGTTGATGCTAGTTGGATTATTTGGTGGAAGAGTTTATGTTCAGATCCTTGATGCTACTCATTACCTTTCTGGTCATGAATATGATTATGCTTTGTGAGTAGTTACTTTTGTTCCTGAGGATATGGGATAAGTCATGCTAATAGTAGTCTTGTGAATTTGGTATTCGTTCGGTATTTTGATGTGTTGTATGTTGTTTTTCCTCTAGTGGTGTTATGTGAACGTGGACTACATAACACTTCACCATTATTTGGGCCTAGAGGAAGGCATTGGGAAGTAGTAAGTAGATGATGGGTTACTAGAGTGACAGAAGCTTAAACCCTAGTTTATGCGTTGCTTCGTAAGGGGCTGATTTGGATCCACTAGTTTAATGCTATGGTTAGACTTTGTCTTAATTCTTCTTTTGTAGTTGTGGATGCTTGTGAGAGGGGTTAATCATAAGTGGGATGCTTGTCCAAGTAAGGGCAGTACCCAAGCACCGGTCCACCCACATATCAAACTATCAAAGTAACTAACGTGAATCATATGAACATGATGGAAACTAGCATGACAGAAATTCCTGTGTGTCCTCGGGAGCGTTTTTCCTCCTATAAGACTTTGTCCGGGCTTGTCCCTTGCTACAAAAGGGATTGGGCCACTTTGTTGCACCGTTGTTACTTTTGTTACTTGTTGCTCGCTATGAATCATCTCACCACACAACTACTTGTTACCGATAATTTCAGTGCTTGCAGATTTTACCTTGCTGAAAACCACTTGTCAGATCCATCTGCTCCTCGTTGGGTTCGACACTCTTACTTATCGAAAGGACTATGGTAGATCCCCTATACTTGTGGGTCATCAAACGCGGAGGTGTCGTGGTTCGGCACTAGATCGGAATCACACCACGATCTGAATCGCAACGAGTACGACTCCATCAACCGCGTTCTAGCAACGCTTCCGCTTAGCGATCTTCAAAGGTATGAAGATGCTCTCACCCCTCTCTCGTTGCTGGTTTCTCCATAGGAAGATCAATGTATGGCGTAGGAAAATTTTGAATTTTTGCTACGTTACCCAACAGGGAGCCCCTAGGGCGCTGGCCGAAGTGGAGAGGAGGACTCCAACTCCAATTCGGTTTGGGGAAGGAGGAGTCCTCCTCTCCCTTCCCACCTCCCTCCTTTTTTTCTTTTTCTTTTTATTTTCTTTCCTGGCGCCATAGCCCACTTGGGCTGGCTTCACCAGCCCACTAAGGGCTGGTGCGCCGCCCTAGGACTATTGGGCTCACTCCCTTGGTGGGTGGGCCCCTCCTGGTGAAAACCCGGAACCCATTCGTCACTCTCGGTACACTGTCGGTAATGACCGAAATCTTTTCGGTGACCAAATGAAACCATCCTATATATCAATCTACGTTTCCGGACCATTCCGGAAACGCTCGTGACGTCCTGATCTCATCCGAGACTCCGAACAACCTTCGGTGACCAACACCTATAACTCAACTATACCGAAACGTCACCGAACCTTAAGTGTGCAGACCCTGCGGGTTCGACAACTATGTAGACATGACCTGAGACACTCCCCGACCAATATCCAATAGCGGGACCTGGATGCCCATATTGGACCCTACATATTCTACAAAGATCTTATCGGTTGAACCTCTGTGCCAAGGATTCATATAATCCCGTATAACATTCCCTTTGTCCTTCGGTATGTTACTTGCCCGAGATTTGATCGTCGGTATGCTATACTTATTTCAATCTTGTTACCGGCAAGTCTCTTTACTCGGTCCGTAAAACAAGATCCCGCGACTAACACTTTAGTCACATTGCTTGCAAGGCTTATATGTGATGTTGTATTACCGAGTGGGGCCCGAGATACCTCTCCGTCGCACAGAGTGACAAATCCCAGTCTTGATCCATGCTAACTCAACGGACACCTTCGGAGATACCTGTAGAGCACCTTTATAGTCACCCAGTAACGTTGTGACGTTTGATACACATAAGGTATTCCTCCGGTGTCAGTGAGTTACATGATCTCATGGTCATAGGAATGAATATTTGACACGCAGAAAACAATAGCAACAAAATGAAACGATCACATGCTACATTCATAGTTTGGGTCTTGTCCATCACACCATTCTCCTAATGATGTGATCCACTTATCAAGTGACAACACTTGCATATGGTCAGAAAACCTTAACCATCCTTGATCAACTGCCTAGCCAACTAGAGGCTTACTAGGGACATTGTTTTGTCTATATATCCACACATGTATCTATGCTTTCATTCAATACAATTATAGCATGGATAATAAACGATTATCTTAAAACAGGAAATATAATAATAACTATTTTGTCATTGCCTCTAGGACATATTTCCAACATATTAACCATGCTCTAAGGCAAGTTGCGTGTGCAGAGATGCGTGATGGAATGGCGCGCAAGTGGGTACTACGTCGATTGGTTGTTTGGCGGTCTCCATCGTAGTGCATGGCTGGGCGTGCAGGCTCACAACAAGACAGCTATGCGGTGTGTTTGTGTTTGCGTATGACAAGTGGTCCCTGTTTGTGTTGACCCCTCACTGTTAGTCTCATCCTTTGGTGTTGCATGTTGAGCTTGTTCTACCGTGTGGTTTGATGTTGATAGTGTCGTCAGTGTCCACAGATGGTAGTGGGGTGTCCCGTCGCATGGGCTTTGCGGTTGCTTAGCAGCGCGTGGACACGGTCTATTGATCCTTAGCGCACCGTATCATGAGTGATGCGTCTTCTGTATGGTGCCATAGACTGTGTCCACTCTCTATTCGATGTGATACTTAACTTATACATGATTCATGATCTTTTTAGAGCACTTCTCTATTCAGCAGCTCTCACTTATATACGTTTTCTGACTTTTTTACTCACACAGACACATTTATAAATATAACAGCTAAATAAGTACGTCCATGTAAGCCCAAGAGACGTGCCAAGGGCGCGCCCTTGCCACTAGTGATGTATTGAGTAGAAGATAAATCATAATTAAACATATCAACCGGAAAGATCTTTACATGTCCATTCATAATAAAGGATAGTAATCTTTTCTAAAATTACGTCACACGCGTCAAGCTCGTCGGTATGCGGCATGTATCCGTACTACCCATACACAGACTTCATAATAAAGGGTTCATTTTACCTTCCTTCTTCTGTTAGGCTGGTTGTAATGGGTAGTATCATATACTAGTATCATGCATATGATACTACTGTATGATACCACATCTGTAATGCATATTATTATATGTTAATATCATAGGGTAGTTCATTTATTGTCATGCAAGACACATAGTAACACATCTTTTATTATGATACGATATCATAATATGATACTCAACTCTCTATTTCTTCATTTAATTCTATGTCACCTCATCGAAATTGTTTAGTTGACACGCATGATACTACCTATGATACTTCCATGACGGGCAGCCTTAACCTGCAAAAGAGCATGCTAGGACATGATTAACCCACGACCTCCTTGTTAAGTACAGGCTGCAGTAGCCAATCAGATAACTCACCTGGTGTAAATACTTACATCATTTGTTTTCTTTTCTTCATTCTTGTGTCTCTGTCCCACCAAACGAGAAGGTCTTAGGTTTACTTTTTTCTTGTCTGCTTCCGTTTGGCCGAAGAGGTCGCGGCTTACTTCTTATTACCTCTGTAGACTAATATAAAAGCATTTCATTAAAATAGTAATCTAAATGCTCTTATATTAGTTTACGGAGGGAGTACTTCTTTTTCTCTTTTTTTCGTTTTATTGAAACTCATGAACTTTTTCAAAGCCGTGTTTTTTAATTTGTGAACCCTATTTTCAAATAAGATAACAGTGACTGGTTTATTGTAGCAAAGCCGACTTTTTATCACTATTTATATTTCTTTTTTATGTTTCTTTTTCATTCTTTCAATTGTCCTTTGTCAACAAATGCTCAGGCTTTAAAATTTCATTCAAAATTCCAAAAAAAATTTGTTTTTTCTACTTTTGTTCAAAAACAAGAATATTCACATTCTCAAAACTTGTACAGAAATTTTATAAAAATGATCATGTCTATCGAAATTGCACGGAATTTCAAAACATAAACATATTTTAAAAAAGAGTGAACAAATTTTAACATGTTTTTTTTTTTGAAAAAAACCCTAAAATAATTGGAATTTTAAAAATTGAGAAAATATGAAAAAAAATTGAAACCTATTTTTTAAAACTTTCCCGAATATTTTTTGTATTTGTGTAGAAATCAGTTGAAAACAGGAACATATTTTAAAATCTGAATTTTTTTTAAAGCACGGACATTTTTTGAAACTCCCAAAATATTGTTGAAACTAGTGAGTAGATTATAGATTAATAAAAATCGTAATATTTTTTAATTTGGGAACAAATATTGAAAACAGGGACCGTTTTTAATAGATGAACTTCTTTCAAATCCGCGAGCACTTCGGCCGGGCTAACAAACACTCAACGGGGGTGATGCTGTCGTATAGTTGGGCTAAGGCCGAAGCAGTTTCTTTCATTTTTCAAGCTTTTCGTTTCTATTCTCTTCATTTGTTCATTCAATTTTCTCATTTTTCAACTTTATTATTATTTTTGAAACCTGCTCAAAAATATGAAATGTTATTTCGAATATATAAATAATGATTTTAAACTATTATTTCTTTCAATGATTTAATAAATTCTTTAACAATTATTGATTTCAAATTTGTCCCTTTTTATTTATTAATTATGTTAACAAAATTAAAAAACACTTTTTAGTACCTGATTAAATTATGATTCTAAATATTTTTTTCCCTTCAAACCTAGCATGGATGCCTACTATAGGCATGCCCATTTACTGCCAAAAGTTGGGGTGATTTAAAGAATGTCTAAAAAATTAGCATGTTCAACGCAGGTTGTCCAAGTTCAAGAGCACGTTGTTTCTTGACATCCATCAAATGACCCCAAATTTTTCTTTGATTTGTATGACCAATAAAAGGCACCATTTGAAGTTGTTTAGGTTTTTGATTTTCTTTTGTTTATTCTGGAGTTTTCTTGGTAAAAAAGATCGATAAATGTCCTGACGTGTCGCAACTTGCATACGGTGTTATAAATCGTTCAACCTAGCATGAATAACTATGGTATTCATGCCCACCTGCTTGCAAAATTTTGGTTCACTTCAGGGATGCCCCAAAATAGAACATGTTCCATAGAGGGTGTCGAGGTAGGCTAGAGCTCCATTTGACAGCACGTTGTTTCTTGACATTCTTAAATGGTTCCAATGGTTTTCATGGCCTTCTATAACCAATTCAAGGCACTATCCCAAGTCGTTTGGGTTTTCAACAAGTTTTGAATTTTCTGGAGTGTTCTCGATGAAAAAAGACCGATAAATGAAATGACATGTCGCGACGTGTATACTATGTTGGAATTTGTTCAAACCTGGTGTGGATACCTATCATGGGCAGCCCACCTGGTGGAAAAAGTTAGGGTCATTTAAAGGATATCTACGAAAGCAACATGTTCAGCGAGGGTGTTCGGGTACTCGAAAAGGGTATGTGTGAGAACATGTTGTTTTTATACATCCTTGAAATGACCTTGATTTTTTTTTCATGTCCTTGTATGCCCAATCCAAGGCATCATGCCAAGTTATTTTGGTTTTTGACAAGTTTTACATTTTCTAAAGTTTTCTTGGTCTAAAAAGGTCAATAAATGGGTGTGGCAGCGCTCAAATGGCGTCGAAGGTTGCTCAAACCTGACATAGTGCATCATACGTCAATGCCAAGCTACTACAGTAAGTTGGCATCATTTATCCACAGTCCAAAAAACCACCAGCCCACAGGAGTGTGCCAAACTAGGACAGACGGATGCACCCCTGAGCATGTAGTTTTTCCTAATTTGGATGTGTTTCCAATTTTCGTCATTATTAACCAACACGAACATTTTCTTATGTTCTAACCAATTTACAACAACTTTATAATTTTAAATTGTGTATAATTGTTTTATAGAATTGATAACAAATTCCCAATAACTGATAAAAAGATGAATACAAATTGTAAACCACATACTTTTATCAACAAAAAAATTTAAAAAAAATTTAGGACAAAATACATTAAAATGAGAGTTGTGCCGGAAAACAAATCTAGCGCTTTAATTCACCATGCTATTCATCGTTTTAGATCATGAATTTACTTTTTTATACGAATGGCATTTTATTCTGAATATTTTTACATATACGCCTCACATCGTCCTTGTTTATTTGAACAAAAAAATTCAGATCTCATGAGTTCACAATCAATTCGCACACTTAAATACGACGTAGGCGTTTCGACGGGTGACCCATCATATACATATAAAAATGAATACAACTCGTCAAATATCTATATTATACTTTATATATTTATCAGGGATGAGTGATACATTTGTATCGAAGCGGGGCTCATGTAAAGTAAACAGATACTTCCAATGAAAAATCCACAGTATTTCATTTTCCAATTATTTCACACCGAACCGATCATAAGTATCCCCACATCACATTGTTACGCGTCTAAATAAACTCCAAAAAAACATAGTTTTCTTCATTGTAAAACAAAGCAAGCTAATAGGTAAATAATTTTCTTTTAATCTCCTTGATTATAAGCTTATTAAGCTGACTTCGGCGCCTTGACGGCCTCGAATCTTGGCTCCTTGGCATCGAACTTCTGCTTGTTGTACACGTCCATGTAATCTCCGAACACGTAGTCCGGGTACGCGGCGGCGCCGCCTTCGCCCACCGCCGGCGAGATGGCCGCCTCGAACGCCGGGTTGTAGAAGGACGCGATGGAGCGGCGGTTGCCGTTGCGCATGGGCAGGACGCGGTGCCAAGCGCTGCGGTAGCGGCCGTTGCTGAGCACCTCCACCTGGTCGCCGGTGTTGACCACGATGGCGTCGGGGAGCGGCTGCACGTCCAGCCACTGGCCATCCTTGAGCACCTCAAGGCCGCCGACCTTGTCGTCCTGGAACAGCAGGATGACGCCGCCGGCGTCGGTGTGCGCGCGGAGTCCGGTGATGAGGTCTGGGCGCGGGCACGGCGGGTAGTGGCTGACCTTGGTGCCGAAGAATGGTGCGTGGAGGCCGTCGCCGGTGAAGGCGGCCTTCATGCGGCCCTTGTCCAGGCCGAGGTTCTCGTCCATGGCCTCCATGACCCGCTCCGCGAGCTTCTTGAGCTCGGCGCGGTACTCCCGCATGGTCTCCTTGAAGGCCGGCGGGTCGGAGGGCCACTGGTTGTCGTCGTGGAGGTAGAAGATGTCCTCCCAGTCCATGTCGTCCACCGGCGCCACCGCCTCGCCGCGCCGCTCCGCCTCCACGAGCCTCTCCAGTGTCTGCACCGGCTCCGACGACCGGAACGCGGCCTCCCGCAGGCGGTAGCTCTCGGAGCACACCTTCTTGACGCGATCAAGAAGCTCCAAGGGGATGCCGTGGTTCACCAGCTGGAAGAAGCCCCAGTTCTCGCAGCCGTCGGCGATCTGCGCCATCGTCTCCGCCCTCTCGGCGCCGTCGAGCTTCGAGAAGTCGATGACCGGGACAACCATGGTGAAATTCTTGGGCGAAGATGAGTGAGAACTGAGAAGCTAGGTAGGCTCTGATCTGATCTCTCTACAATGAGATGGTTGTTATCTGCAGGTGCTGGATGAGATGGAGTGAGTGAGAGTCACTGGCCTTTTTATAGGGCTCGCGATGCCCCTCGAGACATTTATTCTCTGAATAAAAAATAAATGCGAGAAAAATTCTCTGCATGTGCCGGAAAGAAAGAAGTTTCTGCGAGGTAGCTGGCTAGATTGCAATGTTGGTTGGATGCTCATGCTCAGTTGGATCCGGCAAATGAACAGAGCAGACCACCAGATTGATTGGTCATATCATTGTCAAGGACTTCTCTGAACAAGAACAAACCTGTCACCGTCCATATGACTTTCTGTGAAGAACCGTAAAGTGGCCAACTCCGGGGTCTGGTCTCTGAAGAACCATAATAAACTATCAGACGGGATTCCGGAAAATAAAATGACAACTAACAGACGACGGAATCGTACTACAACCGATATGTGTATCAGTGTATGTTAGAACAAGTTGACCAGGAAAAAAAAGTTGTTCGGGAGGCTTGACCGAGGATATACTATTCTTTTGCCAGCCAAACATATTTGGCCTCCTTTTGTTTTGAGGAATCTCATAGGAATTCTATAAGATAGGATTTTTGTAAGATTTTTTTAGAGCCCTTTGGTTCGTAGGAATGAATTCCTATTCATACACAGGATTGGTTTTTATCCTTTACGTTTTAAAGGAAAATATACACGAGCCAATATTTAATAAAAAATTCCTATGACGTGAACCAAGTGACATCTTCTTTCCCAACCCTGTTAATAGGATTTGACATACATATCATTTCATTTTTTTAGAAAATTTTCTATTCCTATGATATTCATCAATTGAAAACACTAGAAGTAAAACTTACATCTAGGTCTCCAAACCACTCAATGATGACTAAGGAACGGAGCAAGCCAAAGGCATACCGCTGTCATCACCCTCCCACGTCGGAGCCAAGATTTTCTTTTTCCCCTTAAATGGAGGCAAAATGTTTGCCTCATCCGGTAGTTAACAAAAAGTTTAGAGGTATTACAAACAACACGGAATGACAATACATAGTCTCACTCTTCTGACATTAGTTTACCCAAATGTTTGTCACCTGCAATACTCCTGTCATGGTATTTTCATGGCAGATGCTAGAGGGTGCCTTAGATCGTGGTTTGAGGCCGACAGGAGTCGACGGCGTCTGGGAACGGACGAAGGCGCAAGACACATGATGCCGATCTATCCAGGTACAGGGCCCTCCGATGAGGTAAAACCCCTAGTCCTGTCGGTGTGACTATAGGTGATCACAGTACAATGGTGCTCCTTGAACTGTTCGTGAGGAAGGAGACGGGGCTCTTGATGTCGGTCTCGCTACCTCTCTGGTGTGTTACGTGGGGGGTTTTGGTACTCAGGTGTACGCCAACCCCTTTCTTGGGGGCTGGGGGTTGGCTTTATAGGCTAGCCAGGAATGTAGAGTAGTGGGAGAAACAAGGGGACGGGGCTCGGCTGTCAGCCTCTTCGACTGGCCGCGGGGCCCACCGGCTATTGGGTCTTGTCCGACGCGAGGCCTGCCGGCCGAGCGCCGTCAGCACGCCGGCCGATAGGGAGTAGGTAGGTGCAGGCATGGCAACAGGGCCGCCTCACCCGGTCAGCCTCGGGAGTGACCGGTGGCCCTATAGCCTCGCTCCTGTTGGAATTATGCCCTAGAGGCAATAATAAATATAGTTATTATTATAATTCCTGTATCAAGATAATCGTTTATTATCCATGCTATAATTGTATTGAATGAAGACTCATTTACATGTGTGGATACATAGACAAAACACCGTCCCTAGCATGCCTCTAGTTGGCTAGCCAGTTGATCAATGATAGTCAGTGTCTTCTGATTATGAACAAGGTGTTGTTACTTGATAACTGGATCACGTCATTAGGAGAATCACGTGATGGACTAGACCCAAACTAATAGACGTAGCATGTTGATCGTGTCATTTTGTTGCTACTGTTTTCTGCGTGTCAAGTATTTATTCCTACGACCATGAGATCATATAACTCACTGACACCGGAGGAATGCTTTGTGTGTATCAAACGTCGCAACGTAACTGGGTGACTATAAAGATGCTCTACAGGTATCTCCGAAGGTGTTAGTTGAGTTAGTATGGATCAAGACTGGGATTTGTCACTCCGTGTGACGGAGAGGTATCTCGGGGCCCACTCGGTAATACAACATCACACACAAGCCTTGCAAGCAATGTAACTTAGTGTAAGTTGCGGGATCTTGTATTACGGAACGAGTAAAGAGACTTGCCGGTAAACGAGATTGAAATAGGTATGCGGATACTGACGATCGAATCTCGGGCAAGAAACATACCGAAGGACAAAGGGAATGACATACGGGATTATATGAATCCTTGGCACTGAGGTTCAAACGATAAGATCTTCGTAGAATATGTAGGATCCAATATGGGCATCCAGGTCCCGCTGTTGGATATTGACCGAGGAGTCTCTCGGGTCATGTCTACATAGTTCTCGAACCCGCAGGGTCTGCACACTTAAGGTTCGACGTTGTTTTATGCGTATTTGAGTTATATGGTTGGTTACCGAATGTTGTTCGGAGTCCCGGATGAGATCATGGACGTCACGAGGGTTTCCAGAATAGTCCGGAAACGAAGATTGATATATAGGATGACCTCATTTGATTACCGGAAGGTTTTCGGAGTTACCGGGAATGTACCGGGAATGACGAATGGGTTCCGGGAGTTCACCGGGGGGGGGGGGGGCAACCCACCCCGGGGAAGCCCATAGGCCTTGAGGGAGGCACACCAGCCCTTAGTGGGCTGGTGGGACAGCCCACAAGTGCCCTATGCGCCATAGAGAGAAAAATCAAAGAGAAAGAAAAAAAAGGGAGGAGGTGGGAAGGAAAGGGGACTCCCTCCCACCAAACCAAGTCCAACTCGGTTTGGGGGGGGGAGTCCTCCCCCCTTGGACTCGGACGACCCCCTTGGGGCTCCTTGAGCCCCAAGGCAAGGTCCCCTCCCTCCCACCTATATATACGGAGGTTTTAGGGCTGATTTGAGACGACTTTTCCACGGCAGCCCGACCACATACCTCCACGGTTTTTCCTCTAGATCGCGTTTCTGCGGAGCTCGGGCGGAGCCGTGCTGAGACAAGGTCATCACCAACCTCCGGAGCGCCGTCACGCTGACGGAGAACTCTTCTACCTCTCCGTCTCTCTTGCTGGATCAAGAAGGCCGAGATCATCGTCGAGCTGTACGTGTGCTGAACGCGGAGGTGCCGTCCGTTCGGTACTAGATCGTGGGACTGATCGCGGGATTGTTCGCGGGGCAGATCGAGGGACGTGAGGACGTTCCACTACATCAACCGCATTCTCTAACGCTTCTGCTGTACGGTCTATAAGGGTACGTAGATCACTCATCCCCTCTCGTAGATGGACATCACCATGATAGGTCTTCGTGCGCGTAGGAAATTTTTTGTTTCCCATGCGACGTTCCCCAACAGTGGCATCATGAGCTAGGTTCATGCGTAGATGTCTTCTCGAGTAGAACACAAAAGTTTTTGTGGGCGGTGATGTGCGTTTTGCTGCCCTCCTTAGTCTTTTCTTGATTCCGCGGTATTGTTGGATTGAAGCGGCTTGGACCGACATTACTCGTACGCTTACGAGAGACTGGTTTCATCGTTACGAGTAACCCCGTTGCTCAAAGATGACTGGCAAGTGTCGGTTTCTCCAACTTTAGTTGAATCGGATTTGACCGAGGAGGTCCTTGGATGAGGTTAAATAGCAACTCATATATCTCCGTTGTGGTGTTTGCGTAAGTAAGATGCGATCCTACTAGATACCCTTGGTCACCACGTAAAACATGCAACAACAAAATTAGAGGACGTCTAACTTGTTTTTGCAGGGTATGCTTGTGATATGATATGGCCAACGATGTGATGTGATATATTGGATGTATGAGATGATCATGTTGTAATAGAAATATCGGCTTGCACGTCGATGGTACGGCAACCGGCAGGAGCCATAGGGTTGTCTTTATACTAACGTTTGTGGTTGGAGATGCGTTTACTATTTTGCTAGGATGTAGCTTTAGTAGTAATAGCATGAGTAGCACGACAACCCCGATGGCAACACGTTGATGGAGATCATGGTGTGGCGCCGGTGACAAGAAGATCGTGCCTGTGCTTTGGTGATGAAGATCAAGAAGCACGTGATGATGGCCATATCATGTCACTTATGAATTGCATGTGATGTTAATCCTTTTATGCACCTTATTTTGCTTAGAACGACGGTAGCATTATGAGGTGATCTCTCACTAAAATTTCAAGACGAAATTGTGTTCTCCCCGACTGTGCACCGTTGCTACAGTTCGTCGTTTCGAGACACCACGTGACGATCGGGTGTGATAGACTCAACGTTCACATACAACGGGTGCAAAACAGTTGCGCACGCGGAACACTCGGGTTAAGCTTGACGAGCCTAGCATGTGCAGACATGGCCTCAGAACACATGAGACCGAAAGGTCGATCATGAATCATATAGATGATATGATTAGCATAGGGATGCTTACCACTGAAACTATACTCAACTCACGTGATGATCGGACTTGAGCTAGTGTAAGTGGATCATGAACCACTCAAATGACTAGAGAGATGTACTTTTTGAGTGGGAGTTTAGCGAATAATTTGATTAAGTTAAACTCTAATTATCTTGAACATAGTCTAAGTCCACTTTGAATATATTTGTGTTGTAGATCATGGCTCACGCGACAGTCATCCTGAATTTTAATACGTTCCTAGAGAAAGCTAAGTTGAAAGATGATGGAAGCAACTTTGTAGACTGGGCTCGTAATCTTAAGCTAATCTTACAAGCTGGGAAGAAGGATTATGTCCTTAATGCTGCGCTAGGAGATGAACCACCCGCTACGGCTGATCAGGATGTTAAGAACGCTTGGTTAGCACGTAAGGAGGACTACTCAATAGTTCAATGTGCAGTCTTGTATGGCTTAGAACCGGGACTTCAACGTCGCTTTGAGCGTCATGGAGCATTTGAGATGTTCCAGGAGTTGGAGTTTATCTTTCAGAAGAACGCCCGGATCGAGAGGTATGAGACCTCCGATAAATTCTATGCTTGGAAGATGGAGGAAAACTCGTCTGTCAGTGAACATGTGCTCAAAATGTCTGGGTACTCAAACCGTCTAGCTGAGCTGGGGATTGAACTCCCGCAAGAAGCTATCACTGACAGAATCCTTCAATCACTGCCACCAAGCTATAAAGGCTTTGTGTTGAACTACAACATGCAAGGGATGAACAAGTCTCCCGGCGAGTTGTTTGCGATGCTGAAAGTCGCAGAGTCTGAACTCCGTAAAGAGCATCAAGTGTTGATGGTGAATAAGACCACTAGTTTCAAGAGAAACGACAAAGGCAAGAAGGGCAATTCGAAGAAGAGCGGCAAGCCTGTTGCCAATCCGACGAAGAAACCCAAAGCTGGACCTAAGCCGGAAACGGAGTGTTACTATTGCAAGGGTATGGGTCACTGGAAGCGCAATTGCCCCAAGTATCTGGCAGATAAGAAGGCGGGCAAAGAAAAATCAGGTATATTTGATATACATCTTATAGATGTGTACTTAACCGACTCTCGTAGTAGTGCCTGGGTATTCGATACCGGTTCTGTTGCTCATATTTGCAACTCGAAACAGGAACTGCGGAATAGGCGAAGGCTGGCGAAAGATGAAGTGACGATGCGCGTAGGAAATGGTTCCAAGGTTGATGCAATCGCCGTCGGCACAGTGTCACTTCAGTTACCGTTAGGATTGGTGATGAACTTAAATCATTGTTATTTAGTGCCTGCGTTGAGCATGAACATTATATCTGGATCTTGTTTATTGCGAGACGGTTACTCTTTTAAGTCAGAGAATAATGTTTGTTCTATTTCTATGAGTAACATCTTTTATGGTCATGCACCGAATGTGAGAGGATTGTTCATATTGAATCTTGATAGCGATACGCATATACATAACATTGAGACCAAAAGAGTTAGAGTTGACAATGATAGCGCCATATTTTTGTGGCACTGCCGCTTAGGTCATATTGGTGTAAAGCGCATGAAGAAACTCCATGCTGATGGACTTTTGGAGTCACTTGACTTTGATTCACTTGACACGTGCGAACCATGCCTCATGGGCAAGATGACTAAGACTCCGTTCTCCGGAACAATGGAGCGTGCAAGTGACTTGTTGGAAATCATACATACCGATGTGTGTGGTCCGATGAGCGTGGAGGCACGCGGCGGATATCGTTATTTTCTCACCTTCACTGACGATTTGAGTAGATATGGTTATGTCTACTTGATGGAGCACAAGTATGAAACGTTTGAAAAGTTCAAGCAATTTCAGAGTGAAGTGGAAAATCATCGTAGCAAGAAGATCAAGTTCCTACGGTCTGATCGTGGGGGTGAATATCTGAGTTTCGAGTTTGGCGCTCACTTAAGACAATGTGGAATTGTTTCATAGTTAACGCCGCCTGGAACACCACAGCGTAATGGTGTGTCCGAACGTCGTAATCGTACTCTATTAGAGATGGTGCGATCTATGATGTCTCTTACTGATTTGCCGTTATCATTTTTGGGGTTATGCATTAGAAACAGCTGCATTCACTTTAAATAGGGCACCATCAAAATCCGTTGAGACGACACCATACGAACTGTGGTATGGCAAAAGGCCAAAGTTGTCGTTTCTTAAAGTTTGGGGATGTGATGCTTATGTCAAAAAGCTTCAGCCTGAAAAGCTGGAACCCAAAGCGGAAAAGTGCGTCTTCATAGGTTACCCAAAGAGACAGTTGGGTACACCTTCTATCTCAAATCCGAAGGCAAAGTGTTTGTTGCTAAAAATGGAGCTTTTCTCGAGAAGGAGTTTCTCTCGAGAGAATTGAGTGGGAGGAAGATAGAACTTGACAAGGTTGTCGAACCTCTCATCCCTCTAGATGGTGTCGCAGGGCAAGGGGAAACCTCTGTCGATGCGACGCCGGTTGAGGAGGAAGTTAATGATGATGATCATGAAACTCCAGTTCAAGTTTCTATTGAACCACGCAGGTCGACGAGATCACGTGCTGCTCCAGAGTGGTACGGTAATCCCGTCTTGTCAATCATGTTGTTAGACAACAATGAACCTGCAAATTATGAAGAAGCAATGGTGGGCCCAGATTCCAACAAATGGCTAGAAGCCATGAAGTCCGAGATAGGATCCATGTATGAGAACAAAGTGTGGACTTTGGAGGTACTACCTGAGGGCCGCAAGGCTATTCAGAACAAATGGATCTTTAAGAGGAAGACGGACGCTGACGGCAATGTGACCGTTTATAAAGCTCGACTTGTGGCAAAGGGTTTTCACAAGTTCAAGGAGTTGACTACGATGAGACATTCTCACCCGTAGCGATGCTTAAGTCCGTCAGAATCATGTTAGCAATAGCTGCATTTTTCGATTATGAAATCTGGCAGATGGATGTCAAAACGGCGTTCCTTAACGGTTTCCTTAAGGAAGAGTTGTATATGATGCAACCCGAAGGTTTTGTCGATCCTAAGAATGCTAACAAGGTGTGCAAGCTCCAGCGATCCATTTATGGACTGGTGCAAGCATCTCGGAGTTGGAACAAACGCTTTGATGAGGTGATCAAAACATTTGGGTTTATACAAGTGGTTGGAGAATCTTGTATTTACAAGAAAGTGAGTGGGAGCTCTGTGGCGTTTCTAATATTATATGTGGATGACATATTACTGATTGGAAACAACGTAGAGTTTTTGGAGAGCATAAAAGGTTACTTGAATAAAAGTTTCTCTATGAAGGACCTAGGAGAAGCTGCTTACATTCTAGGCATTAAGATCTATAGGGATAGATCAAAACGCCTGATAGGACTTTCACAAAGCACATACCTTGATAAAGTTTTGAAGAGGTTCAAAATGGAACAGTCCAAGAAAGGGTTCTTGCCAGTTTTACAAGGTACGAGATTGAGTAAGACTTAGTGCCCAGCAATTGATGAAGATAGAGAGCATATGCGCTCCATCCCCTATGCTTCAGCCATAGGTTCTATCATGTATGCGATGCTGTGCACTAGACCGGATGTTAGCCTGGCCATAAGTATGGCAGGTAGGTTCTAGAGTAATCCAGGAGTGGATCACTGGACAGCGGTCAAGAATATCCTGAAGTACCTGAAAAGGACTAAGGAGATGTTTCTCATGTATGGAGGTGACGAAGAGCTCGCCGTAAAAGGTTACGTCGATGCAAGCTTTGACACAGATCCGGACGACTCTAAGTCGCAAACCGGATACGTATTTATTCTTAATGGGGGTGCAGTAAGCTGGTGCAGTTCCAAGCAAAGCGTCGTAGCAGATTCTACATGTGAAGCGGAGTACATGGCTGCCTCGGAGGCGGCTAAGGAGGGTGTCTGGATGAAGCAGTTCATGACGGATCTTGGAGTGGTGCCAAGCGCACTGAATCCAATAACCTTGTTCTGTGACAACACTGGTGCCATTGCCTTAGCAAAGGAACCACGGTTTCACAAGAAGACCAGACACATCAAACGACGCTTCAACCTCATCCGCGACTACGTCGAGGGAGAGGACGTGAATATATGCAAAGTGCACACGGATCTGAATGTAGCAGACCCGCTGACTAAACCTCTTCCACGACCAAAACATGATCAACACCAGAACTGTATGGGTGTTAGATTTATTACAATGTAATTCACATGGTGATGTGAGGGCTAGATTATTGACTCTAGTGCAAGTGGGAGACTGTTGGAATTATGCCCTAGAGGCAATAATAAATATAGTTATTATTATAATTCCTGTATCAAGATAATCGTTTATTATCCATGCTATAATTGTATTGAATGAAGACTCATTTACATGTGTGGATACATAGACAAAACACCGTCCCGAGCATGCCTCTAGTTGGCTAGCCAGTTGATCAATGATAGTCAGTGTCTTCTGATTATGAACAAGGTGTTGTTACTTGATAACTGGATCACGTCATTAGGAGAATCACGTGATGGACTAGACCCAAACTAATAGACGTAGCATGTTGATCGTGTCATTTTGTTGCTACTGTTTTCTGCGTGTCAAGTATTTATTCCTACGACCATGAGATCATATAACTCACTGACACCGGAGGAATGCTTTGTGTGTATCAAACGTCGCAACGTAACTGGGTGCCTATAAAGATGCTCTACAGGTATCTCCGAAGGTGTTAGTTGAGTTAGTATGGATCAAGACTGGGATTTGTCACTCCGTGTGACGGAGAGGTATCTCGGGGCCCACTCGGTAATACAACATCACACAAGCCTTGCAGGCAATGTAACTTAGTGTAAGTTGCGGGATCTTGTATTACGAAACGAGTAAAGAGACTTGCCGGTAAACGAGATTGAAATAGGTATGCGGATACTGACGATCGAATCTCGGGCAAGAAACATACCGAAGGACAAAGGGAATGACATACGGGATTATATGAATCCTTGGCACTGAGGTTCAAACGATAAGATCTTCGTAGAATATGTAGGATCCAATATGGGCATCCAGGTCCCGCTGTTGGATATTGACCGAGGAGTCCCTCGGGTCATGTCTACATAGTTCTCGAACCCGCAGGGTCTGCATACTTAAGGTTCGACGTTGTTTTATGCATATTTGAGTTATATGGTTGGTTACCGAATGTTGTTCGGAGTCCCAGATGAGATCACGGACGTCATGAGGGTTTCCGGAATAGTCCGGAAACGAAGATTGATATATAGGATGACCTCATTTGATTACCGGAAGGTTTTCGGAGTTACCGGGAATGTATCGGGAATGACGAATGGGTTTCGGGAGTTCACCGGGGGGGGGGGGGCAACCCACCCCGGGGAAGCCCATAGGCCTTGAGGGAGGCACACCAGCCCTTAGTGGGCTGGTGGGACAGCCCACAAGTGCCCTATGCGCCATAGAGATAAAAATCAAAGAGAAAGAAAAAAAAAGGGAGGAGGTGGGAAGGAAAGGGGACTCCCTCCCACCAAACCGAGTCCAACTCGGTTTGGGGGGGGGAGTCCTCCCCCCTTGGACTCGGCCGACCCGAGCCCCAAGGCAAGGTCCCCTCCCTCCCACCTATATATACGGAGGTTTTAGGGCTGATTTGAGACGACTTTTCCACGGCAGCCCGACCACATACCTCCACGGTTTTTCCTCTAGATCGTGTTTCTGCGGAGCTCGGGCGGAGCCCTGCTGAGACAAGGTCATCACCAACCTCCGGAGCGCCGTCACGCTGCCGGAGAACTCTTCTACCTCTCCGTCTCTCTTGCTGGATCAAGAAGGCCGAGATCATCGTCGAGCTGTACGTGTGCTGAACGCGGAGGTGCCGTCCGTTCGGTACTAGATCGTGGGACTGATTGCGGGATTGTTCGCGGGGCGGATCGAGGGATGTGAGGACGTTCCACTACATCAACCGCGTTCTCTAACGCTTCTGCTGTACGGTCTACAAGGGTACGTAGATCACTCATCCCCTCTCGTAGATGGACATCACCATGATAGGTCTTCGTGCGCGTAGGAAAATTTTTGTTTCCCATGCGACGTTCCCCAACAGCTCCCGCTCGCATCATGACACTCGTGGCCTTGTTGGACCTATCAACGCACATTGTTGCCATGCGTGCTTCTGCATCATGAGTCTGGTCTCGTCGTCGTACGTCCGTACGGTGTGATGGAACGGGCTGGCTGTCGCGAGCTGGCCATCAACACGACTGGCAGTTGAGCCGCCTGCTGCCAGCCATCCCAGGGGGCCAGCCGACACCCAAATGTCTTGTAGAATGGTTTCATGTGCTTTGGTATACCCAGGAGCCATTACCTCGTCAACTCCAAAGAGCGGCCTCCTCCTTGATGACAGTGAGCAGGATTAGTGGTGGGTGGACTTGTGCCGAAACACCTTACTTTGCGGTCGTTCCAAATGATCGAAGAGGATAGCATAATGAGGGAGCCATGGCCTTCCGGTTTGGTCGAGGGTGCTCGTACATGTCGGTCCTCCAAGCTTGGATAGACGGAATGGTGCTCCAAGAAGTTGTTGTTATAGTAGAAAGTCGACAAGTCATCATGTTGAGGCCCCATAGGACAAGGACACCAGAACAACAACCATCACCGATGAAGAGAAGCGTAGATCGAAAGGGTTCAACCTGTAAACACACGAGCGCTAAGTATGAAGGTTGGGTCCAAGCATATCCGCCGAAGACTAATACCAATCCAATATTGTGAGATCCACTAGAGACACATCTCCACATGTCCTCCAACGATACTGGATGCACCATTTGAACGGGGGCTTGGCGGGTAAAACCTTATTTTATCTTTCATGAGCCACCATTGTTTAGCCTTCTTGAGTAGGGCACAAACCCTAACGAACCTTAAAATACCTATAAAAAGTGTAGGATCCCTCCCACCGGGAAGGGACAGGGTCCACTGCACCTTCATGGCCCTAAGACCACGAGGGACGGGGCAGACCGGGGATGGTACCGGTGGGAGGGAGGGAACCACCAACTTGTCTTCGAGTTCCACGCAGTAGCTGAGAAAACCCTAGAGAAAAGCCATGTCGGGTCTTTGGACACACTTTTCTTTTTGTAGAAGCATGTTATAGGGGTTACCTTATTCTATTAGCACTTATATACTTTTGCTCTTCAATCCCATAATGTTAAATGACATTTTCCCCACCAAAAAGGATTACAATGTTCAACCCGAGGATATTTTGCCCCGCCTACAACCGGAACCTAGAGACGGCCTCACATCTACTAGCAGTTTGCTCTTGGAAAAGAAAGATTTGGGAAGCCTTCTCCCACACAACCAACCTACCCTCCTTCTCCCCTACTAGTTGGAGCAATAACGAACCCTGATTGACTGGTTCATAGCCCTCAACGAACAAGCTGAAATATCAAAGCGGAAGTCTTTCTATCATGGCTTTAATTTGGTGGGAGGTTTGGTTAGAACGGAACACAAGAAATTTTAAACCGCATGAACTTATGCTTGTGGCGTTGATCACCCACATCCGTGACGAGGTGAACACCTAACCCTTAGTCAGCTGCTTGCATCCTATTCGACCCGGGCTAAGGCTGTAGAACTGGGACAATGTGGAGGTGTGAGCAAAGATCACTCCAGTTGTAATCTTTGATTTTGTTTCAATTTATTTTTCCTTGTACATGCCCATCGGCCCTGTTAGAGATACGACACGCGATCGATACGATGAAGAGCGGAATCAAGCAAAGGGACACAAGATTTTAACGTGGAAAACCCCTCCAACACGAAAGGGGAAAAACCACACGCGCCAGCCAGCCAAACTTCACTATGATCGGGAGAGGTTACAAATGTCGGGGATTACAACTGATCGACTTATCCCGTGCGGCGGCTTACAAGAGGTATATATAACACATGTGTCCTAAGTCAACCCTGATCCGGCGACGGGCCTCGCTCTGCTCGCTCATCAGAAGTTGGCCTTCCTCTTTATATTAGAATTTGGAGCATAACATAACAAACTCCACCTTGAGACAAATTCCATCTTGCACCATGAATGAGAAACTTCTCCCTGAACAATAAAGAAAACAATTTCGGCGTCAAACAACCACTAGGGCTAATGAGTTATACCAACTAAGTCTGAGCAAAGCTCAAACTTAGCAACAGGAACTGGCTGTGTGAACATATCAGCAGGATTATCATAAGTACCAATCTTGCATACCTTCAGTTTACCTTGCTCAACAATGTCTCGAACAAAGTAATATTTGACGTCAACGTGTTTTGTTCTCTCATGGAACATTTGATCCTTAGTGAGGTATATGGCACTCTGACTGTCACAAAACAGATTAATGCAAGAGTTATCTCCACAACGCTCAACATACAAACCTTTCAACCAAACTGATTTTTACATGCTTCTGCAATAGCCCTGTATTCTGCTTCAGTGGTACATTGGGCAACTACTGCCTGTAGTGTCGCCTTCCAACTCACGGCACAACCACCAACAGTGAACACATAACCTGTAAGGGACCTCCTCTTGTCCAAATCACTGGAAGCAAAATCTGAATCCACATAACCAGCTAGTCCCTCACTAGTCCTGCCAAATTTCAAACAAGCATTGGAAGTGCCACGAAGGTACCTGAAAATCCACTGAACAACCTTCCAATGTTCTTTACCAGGGTTAGCCATATATCTACTGACCAAACTCGTTGAAAATGACAAATCAGGCCTAGAACACACCATGACATACATTAAAGAACCAACATCACTAGAATATGGAACTCTTGACATATACTCAAGCTCTTCATCCGTACTTGGACATTGAGAGGATGACAATTTGAAATGAGGAGCAATAGGAATGCTTACTGACTTAGCATCATGCATGTTAAAATGATGAAGAACTTTTTGAATTTAACTTTGCTAACTAAGAAATAACAAATCAGAATTTATGTCCCTAGTAATTTCCATACCTAGAATTTTCTTAGCAGCACCAAGATCCTTCATGTCAAACTCACTACTTAACTGTGCCTTTAAAGCAATGATCTATCTCTTTCCCTTGGCAGCAATCAACATGTCATCAACATATAACATCAAGTATATAGGTGATCCATCAACAAATTTAATGTAAACACAACTATCATATGCGGACCTCTTAAATCCATGTGCAATCATGAATGAAGCAAACCTTTTATACCACTATCTCGGAGACTGTTTCAAACCATATAGGGACCTTTTTATCTTGCAAACAAATTTCTCCTTACCAGGCAATATGAAACCTTCTGGTTGTTCCATATAAATTTCCTCCTCTAGTTCTCCATGCAGAAAAGCAGTCTTGACATCTAACTGCTCAAGCTCAAGATCATTCATAGCAACAATACCAAAAAATGCACGAATGGAACTGTGCTTGACAACTGGAGAGAACACATCATTATAATCAATACCTGGTATCTTACTAAAGCCCTTCGCCACTAACCTTGCCTTAAACCTTGCAGGCTCACTAGGAGACAAACCTTCCTTTCTTTTGAAGATCCATTTGCAACGAACGGTCTTCTTTTGTTTAGGCAAGCGCACAACATCACATATGCCATTTTTCTCAAGTGATTGCATTTCTTCCTACATAGCAGCAATCCACTTCTCGTGGTCACCAAAAATAATGGCTTCAGTATATGTGGATGACTCATGGAAGTTCTCAACCTGTTCTGCACAACTAAAAGTATAATGGACAATTCACACTCCTCAATTAGGTGTTTAGGTTTGTTAATGACTCTCTTTGTCCTGCCATCTACAAGAGACTGAATCTATGGCTGCAAAACAGGGGGTGAGCGTTGCACAACATCATCATCATGAATCTATGTATCTGGAGCATCATCAACATTATCATGAACCTGTGCATTTGGAGCAGTAACATTATTATCAACAATTTCGTTTTCCTCATCATCAAAATGCTCCACCTACACAGTAACTCGTTGTGGCTCCACATCAAAGCTAGCATTGGACAGATCATCATGATACATAACAGATTCATTGAAAACAACACTTCTGCTCACAAAAACCTTATTAGTTTCAGGATTCCATAAGCGATATCCTTTTACCCCTTAACCATATCCAACCAACACACACTTAATAGCTCTAGGCTCAAGTTTTCCGTTATCAACATGTGCATATGCATTGCAACCAAAAACTCTCAACTGTGAATAATCAGCCGGTGTAGCAGATCATACCTCAATGGGAGTTTTCTTATTAAGTGGAATAGATGTAGACCTGTTGATGAGGTAGCAGGCGGTGGAGGCTACTTCAACCCAAAAACGTTTGCCCATACGAGCATTGGACAACTTGCAGCAAGGAGATGATGGTTCTGTTCATATGCTCAGTCACACCATTCTATTGAGGAGTGTATGGGACGGTGTGGTGCGTGACGATGCCCAAGTTTTGGCAATACCTGTTAAAAGCTTTTGAACAGAATTCCATACCATTATCAGTACGAACTATTTTTACCTTCCTCTGAATTTGCCTTTCTACCATAACTTTCCAATCCTTAAAGGCATCAAACATATCATATTTATTTTTCAGAAAATAAGGCCACAATTTTCTGGAGTAGTCATCAATAATTGTAAGCATATAACGAGCACCAGCAAGCGAAGGTTTACGGGAAGGTCCCCATAAATCAGCATGCACATAATCTAATATACCTTCTGTGGTATGAACAACAACATTGAACTTTACGCTCTTGTGCATACCAAAGATGCAATGCTCACAGAGCTCCAAATGACTTACGTTGTAGCCATCCAAGAGTTCCCTCTTGGTCAATTCTGTCGTGCCAAGTTTACTCATATGCCCAAGGAGCATATGACAAATATTAGTTTTACTTGATTTATAAGAAGTAACAGTAGCAACAGCAGTGCCAGAAATAGTGCTTCCTCTAAGAACATATAACTTTGCAGAATTCATTTCACCTATCATACGAATGAGGGAGCCTTTTGTTACCTTCAAAACATCACCTGAACCGGAGTTTTATACCCTTTGACATCAAGAGTACTCAACGAGATGAGGTTTCTGGCCATGCCTAGTATGTGCCTCACATTTGTCAACGTGCGTATCATGCCGTCATGTGTTCTGATCTGAACAGAACCAATGCCCACAATCTCACGTGGGTTATCATCTCCCATACGCACAATATCTCCACTCTGCACAAACTTATAAGTATTGAACCAATCTCCGTTACAACATATATGAAACGAACATGCAGAATCAAGTATCCATTCATCATGACATGAAACACAACCAGCAAAAACAACTAGAGCATCATCTGAATCAGATTTATTACCACATGTAACATTGACCTTAACCTCACCTTCAGATTTGCTTTTTTAGGTTTCCACGTACCGTTCCTTTTTTCCTTATTTTCCAGCTTCCAACAATCATCAATCAGGTGACCCTGTTTCTTACAATACCTGTAGAACTTTTCTTTATGAGGTCCTCTGGACTTCGATGACCTCTGTCGTTCTTACTTTTATCTCTATTTTTGGGATTGTATGTTTTCTGCTCATGCCTGCTTCGTACCTGCAATGCTTCTCCTTTGGAGGACGATTCCTCAGATTGCAACATATCTTTCATCTTTTCCTTGTGTTGAAGAGCCTCATATACTTACGCAACAGTTAGTTCATCACGGCTATATAATAGCGTATCACGGAAATTTGCAAAGGAACTAGGCAGCAAGATAGGCGTGCCAACAACTCATTCAAGCGGTGGTAGTAGTCATTCGATAGTCTAGAGACTTCTATGTAGTTTTTAATTATGTATCACGTGCTTTTTATTACTAATAAAACTTTAAAAAGATCAAGTCCTTTTAGAAAAACACTCCCTTTATTCCCTTATACAAGGCTATTTTATATTTTGTCTAATTTTGACCATTAATTTTACTAACAAAGAGGGAGTAATATGCCACAAATGTATTTCATTTGATGCACATTTCAAAAAACTTTCTAATGATATATATTTTTATGACATATGATCCATTTTTACTAACAAAAATTACAAGTTAAAGTTTGAGATGAAAAACAAAATGTTCTTGTATAAGGGAATAAAAGGAGTAGATGAAATCATCGCAGACCATTCGCTACCAAAGGTATGTCTCTTGCGCTTGCAGTGGAAGACATGGCGCCTTTTGAGGTACACAGGACGTATGACGATGAGAAAGTATCACGAGTGAACTAAATCCATCTCTAACCGAACTCCTAAAATAGGGCATTCATTGAACTTTTGTGTTTAGAAGTGTGTTCATATGAATCTTGCCCATCAATCCGATATGGCGGGCGCACTCCTGTGTAACCATTCCTTCTCATATCTACTCAAAATTTGGGCTAGACATGAGTGGTTAACCCAAGCATATAGGACCGGTATGAGGCATGCGGCTGTGTCTGGATTTTGTGATCGATCGTTGACCGGACCATCCACTGAAACATATATTAGGAGGGGGGAAGGGGGTTGAGGAGCCTCGATTTAGATGATTTGAACCCTCTTATCCAACAATATATGGGGATGATATGACGGCTCGCGGGTGCCCCCGATCCCGCCACTTAGGACACGACCCACCTAAACCGTAATTTGTCTTTCTTTATTCTTTCTGCCTTTTCTCCATTTCTCTTCATCTCCATTAATCATATACATGCGACCTCCGAACAAAATTGAAACAACGTGAGAAACATAATTGCGTATATCGACAAACAAAAGTTTCAAATAGACTTGGACACTGACCACACGCTTTCACAAACGTTGGAGAAGACAAATTTTGAAAAGACCAACCGTAGATGCCCTAATGTTTAGAGGCCATCCTCAAGAATATACTTTGGTATCTGCGAAGATTAGAATATACTCCATCCGTCTCTATATCTAAGTTATTTTTAATATTTTAATATGAGTTACATATAAATGTATATATACGTAATTTAGAGTGGATTCATTCATTTTTCTCCTTGTATAGTTAATATTGAAATTTTTAAAAAGACTTATATTTACGAATAGAGGAAGTATTTTTCATCCATCACTGTGATGCTCCGAATTTGAGAACAAGATTGGAAAGGGGGTCAAGAGAAGTGAGATCCACCCCCTCCACTCCCGATCGCGACCGCGCCCGGTGCTTCCCTCCATGAGCCCCTCCCTCTCTTCCTCCTCCCAACCGTCATCGCCAGCACCTGCCGCGGTCCTGGCCGAGGCAACGCTAGCGGCGGCGGCCCATGGCCTTCCCCTCCCAAGGCTCCTCCGACACGGAGTAGAGTGACTCGGGGCGGTGCACCTGGGCGCGGCAACGGTATTGCGCGGTGGCGGGGTTTCATGGCACTGATGGGGGTGAGATCTGGGGGGCGACGTGGCCGTTGGTGATGGGATGATGCGGCGGCATAGGCTGGCGGAGCCCGCGAGGCCCATATCTGGGCCTTGCTGGCCCCATATAGGTATGGGCGGGCCGGCTGCAGGGTGTAGCATCCGCGTGGCTCTCGGGAGGTGGTGGCGGTGCGTCCAGCTGGTTGTGGGTGGAATCTCGGTTGCCGGCGTGCAGCAACGTGGTGGTTGTAGCTTTGCGGGGCGCAACGGTGACGGATCATCCGCGTTTGTCGAGCTTCCGTTATTGGCATGTATTTCTACTTTTGTTTCTTTTGGGCTTGATGTGTTGTTCGCCCCAGCAGTTACCTTGTGATCAGTCTTCATTGGTTTAGAGCATCTCCAGCCGGACCCCTCAAATCTGGCCCCTCAAACGCCCGCGGACGCACCCGGGCGCGTCAGCGAACGCTGACAGGTCATGCCTCAAATAATGCATTCTACATCCGGATACCTCAAATTAGAAACCTCAAATTCATACTATTACATGCAACGTAAACCTAATACTAAGCGGAGCTCGTCCGGCTCCGCCGTGCCCATGTCCGGTGACTGGCTACGCCCCTCATAGTGTTGGTCCGGTCGCCGACGAGGTAGAGTAGGACATGGGACACTAGCCGGCTCACGGGAGTCGAGCTCCCTCCGTCTCCCATGCCCTACTCTTCCTCGTCGGAGCCCGTAACCCGGATGGTGGCAGTCGACGTCAGATCGATGACGGATCCTTCCTCAGAGGAGCGCGACGTCCACCAAGACGCGGTTGCGGCGTCCGCACCCGTGCAACATACGGGGCGCCGGAGAGTGTGACTCCGTCTCTCCAACATCCACCGTCTAGAGGGCCTCCGCCGTATCCCGTGCCCGCTGCCTCGCCCGGCGGGCACACCGCGCCATCACATCGTCCGAGGCCGGCCATGCTTCGTGCTCGGCACGCCAATAGAGGGGTTGCGTTTCTGCCACGGCGTTCGGACGCCAGACGGACCGCACCACGTTCGGTGAGGCAGCAACGCCGGATCCAAGCACCGGTTGTGCGAAAGCAATGGATTCCCAGTGTTGCGAGTCCGAGCATTGCCGTCGTGCGACCGCCTCCCAGGACTGGTGGAGCGCAAGCCGGACGGCCATCTCCTCCTCGAGGCCACATGGGATGAGCTCATGGTCGACGGATCAGGAGGTGAAGGAGTCGGATCCGCTGCCCGCCATGCCGGATGTGAGTTTGGGTGACGGATGGGAGTGGAAGGGAGTGGAGTGAAGTGACTAGGATTTTGTCCGGCGAGCGAATGGGGATGAATATATGTGGGGTAGATGCGGGCCAGCGCAGGCAGGCGGGCGCGCCCGGTGTCCCTCATATCCGCCCTATATTTGAGCTGGAAATGAGGGTGTCGGTCAGCCCGGACGTTTGACGCCGGTTTGAGAGGCACGTCGGTCAAATTTTCATGACCGATAGTGACCGGGCGACCTGACCGAATGGTTTGATCGGTCCGGTTGTAGATACTTTTATAATATAAAGCGGGAGAAAACTCTATTTTGAGTGATTCTCCGGATTTTAGATTTTGCACCTCCATTTTCCTCATCCTAATCCATCAGTCTTTAGACTAGCAATTATCATGGAAACCTATCATTTTCCATCATGTGTTCGCCGTCTCCATGTGCCACGATGATTTACCGGTGGCTCCTGAAATTCTTAGTCATGGGTCATGACAAGCAACACGGGCACCCATGCATGCATCATTACCTCATCAGTTAGCCGTTGGGATTTACATTTTCCGCAAGAAAACACTACGGTTGTTAACTTGTTAGGTACTCCTACTTAACAGTTCATTTAGAACATTTGTTTGTCTTTGATCAAAATCAAACGGACGACCTGTTTGACATGAAAAACGAAGTGGCCTTGTATAAGGTAGTAAAGGGAGTACTCCCTCCGTCACAGTTTAGAAAACATGGTTAAATTTACGTGCATTTTCGTAATAGACAAGGTTTAGGACGCACTGCATTACTCCTATCAGCTAATTAGTATTTCTTTGTACTACTTATATATGCATGCGTAGTGTGAATGCTATCTTTTAGCTCATCTCGCGGTCAACCAATAATCGTCTAGGTTCCAAAGAATTTCTAAGCATGTCTTCTAAACCGTGATGAGGGAGTAGATGAAATCATCGCAGACCATTTGCTACCAACGGTATGTCGCTTGCCCTTACATTGAAATGCATGGCGCCTTTTGAGGTTCACAGGACGTGTGACGATGAGCAAGTATCAGTGGTAAACTAAAAAGCCATCTCTAACCGAACTCCTAAAATAGGACATTCATTGGACTGATTTGTTTAGAAGTGTGTTCATACGGATCTTGCCCATTAGTCCGATCTGGCGGACACGTTGAGGTGCAACTGGGCCTCCTCATATCTGTTTCAAATTTGGACTAGACATGAGGGGTTAACCCGAGCGTATAGGATTGATATGAGGGGTGCGATTGTGTCGGGATTTTGTAACCAATCGCTGATCGAACGGTCCGTTGGAACATATATTAGGAGGGGGGAAGGGGGTTGAGGTGCCTCGATGTAGATGCTTTAAACCCTCGTATCCAACAATATATGAAAATAATATGAAGGCCCGTGGATGCCCGCGGTCCGACCACTTAGGACACAACTCATCTAAAACAGAATTTGTCTTTCTTTATTCTTTCTTAATTTTTTCATTCTCTTCATCTCCACTAATCATATACATACGAGCTCTGGATAAAATTGGAACAACGTGAAAAGCATAATTTCATATATCAACAAACAGTAGTTTCAAAAAAGAAACTTGGACACTAACCAGACGCTTCCAGGGACGTTGGAGAACACAAATTTTGAAAAGACCAATTGTAGATGCCCTAATGTTTTGAGGCTATCCTGAATTATATACTTTGGTATCTTTTTTTTTTTTGCGGGCAATATACCTTGGTATCTGCGCAGACTAGAATATACTCCATCTGTCTCTGTATATAAATCATTTTAAATATTTTAATACGAACTATATATAGATGTATATAGTCGTATTTTAGAGGGGATTCATTCATTTTGCTCCTTATGTAGTTCATATTGATTTTTTTTTAAAAACTTATATTTATGAACAAAGAAAGTATTTTTCATCCATCATTGTGATGCTCCGGATTTCAGATTTTGCACCTTCATTTTCCTCATCCTAATCCATCAGTCGCTAGACTAGCAATTATCATGGAAACCTATCATTTTCCATCATGTGTTCGCCGTCTCCATGTGCCACGTGATTTACCGGTGGCTCCTGAAATTCTTAGTCATGGGTCATGACAAGCAATACCGGCACCCATGCATGCATCATTACCTCATCAGTTAGCTGTTGGGTATTTACCTTTCCCGCAAGAAAACACTACTACAGTCGTTAACAGTTCATTTAAAACACTTCTTTGTCTTTGATCAAAATCAAACGGACGACCTGTTCAAAGCACACGAGAAGAGGAAAGATTCAAATGTCTGCTCAAGGGAGATAAACTAATTAAGCGGTCAATTAGCAAGCACGTGCATGCGGCAAAGATTTGCTTGCTAGATTAGTTAATGCCTTGTGGTCCTGTCGATACGATGCTCGATGGCTTTCTGGGTTCGTTAACTAATCAGTTTGCTGAACATGCATGATCGCCTCCTGTTCGGGTAAAGGTTGATCGGGACATTTGCCGGGCTGCCTGCCTGGCCTTGTGTGGCTCTCGATGTCTCTCCCGTGGTTCTATTCCGCCACGCGCTGGGATGATAGAGCACAAGTAAGGCGAGGCCGCGAGGGCGTGGCATCTGGTTCGTGTCGCTCTAGAGAAAAGGAGGGGAAAGAGGCTGCAAGGAATTCTTGGGAAACCTGCATTTCCTTAAAAAAAATGCGGGTGCATTTCCTTAATTAATTGCAGTGAACACAAATGATAATTTACAAAGCATTAGTCATCATCGTTGATCAGATTTGATGGATGGTTAAGACGATCAGTAGGAAGTATCTCAGCACAGCTTGTGCTTTTCTTGCCGACTAACTTTCAACTAAAATTAAATCAGCCCATGCTTCTATTCGTAAACTAATTTGGAATGCAAGGTGTTCCAGTTCAAAAAAAAAGAAAGATTGTAGATAATTATGGACAGAGATGTAAAGATCTTGATTAAGGGATAGGACTATTGTTCCGCAATTATGGGGGAGCAATGGCTCATGTGAGTCCTCCTGTCTCTGTCTCTGTCCATGTCTAACATAGTCATGTTTATCTGAAACAGTAACCAAGCCGTAATCAGTGAGAAGTTATGATTCAGATAGCAACAGTCACATGGCAAAAAAAATCTTTGATTCCCGGTTGCAGACGAAGTCATTGCGACGTACTTGCAAAAAGAACACCAAACTAAATATGACTTGCATCTTATATTTAGATGACTAAAATAAATTGGGTGGATGATTTAGATGATTAGTACCTCAGAACAACCCGTGCTTTTATTAGTAAAAAGATTGTTACTAAGTATACATAAAGACAAAGATATATTCGTTATACTTCACGAGGTGACCAAACAACACCAATGCAAATAAACCCTTGATGCTCGGAGTGAAGGGACTAGTGTTCCGCGATTATGGGGGAGCAATGGCTTCCATGAATCCCCTTGTCTATGTCAATGTCTAAAATAGCAGTGTTTATCCGAAATAGAAATAAAATCGATATCAACTAAATTCAGATAGTCACATAATCACATGGCAAATTAATTCTTTGGTCCCCGGTTGTAGACGGAGATGTGAATGAGGTCATCACATATGTAAGAGGTTTATCAATCATTTACTTACAGAGATGTTTTTGACATTTTAGTCAATAGGTGCTCTCTTTTTCTTAGTGTCATTTTGCCGAAAAGATTAGAACCAAACTTCTATGGAAATAATTGTCGGTAAATAAAAATAAAAATATGGAAGTATGTGTTATACTCCACGATGAGGACCAAACAAGACCGATGCAAATTAAATCTTGACACACATGGGGATATGTACGAAAGACAGGGCCTAGTTCACTTGTTTAAATAGTGGAAGTACGATCCAATTTCCAGGATTCAAGTCCTCGCATATTGGAATTTGGGTTCTTATTCTTTCAAAGAAACAAACATCACTGTTGGGACTTCCTCTACGGCATTCCTTTGGAAAGAAAAGAAAAAAAGACAGTTCTTCCGCGATTGTGGGGAAGCCATGGCTCCTGCGAGTCCCCGTGTCCAGATCTTTGCATGAAGTAGTCATGTTTATCCGAAACATAAATGAAACGGGATCAAGCAAAACCTATGATTCGGATGACCATATAATCCACCACAGGGCGAATTATTTCCTTGGTCCCCAACTGCACATGGTGTTTTTTTGTCTCGCCCACAGAAAGAAAAAACACCAAGCCAAATACTAGGACCTATGTTTATCTACAACAGAAATCAACAAAACCAAATAAAACTTCTACTACTCCGGTAGCCACACAACCACGTGGACAGCCAATCCCTCTGGCCCCCAATCACAGAAGGAGTTTTTCACACACTTGCAGAGAACACACGCAAGAAAAGGACGTCCAGTCCAGTGCCCAGCGTGAACTTTCCTCGGGCGAGAGGCGAGGCGAGAGGTCAAATCAGAATTCCGAAGAATCCAACCCTGGCCTCACGAGCTCCAGCTCTTTTCTCCACATTTTCCTTGAGCAAATTGAAGATGACAAGAACATAATTCAGCCAGGACCGCTAATCAGTCTTTGGCGAGATGCAGCGGGGTTATTTTCATGCCAGGTCTCGCTTGTACCGTCGTACGTGCCTTCCGGGATGCCTTTGGAAGATGCCGAGTTCGAGGCCACATTTTCCTGACGGGAATTGAGCAAAGAACCGTGGAAATGCGTATGAGCATGAGGTTCAGTGGTTCGAGAATTTTTACCCTTTGGCTGGTTTCGGAGGTTGTGGACGTGGATGCGGTTGAGCCTCTGCCCATCACTGTGGAGCACTCCACGATATTTTTAGTTAGACTGAAGAATGTTGCTCCAGTGCAAGCTGTGCCAGTCTACTGTGTACAGTCTACATGAGCTGAGAGTGTAAGCTTAGTTCAGTGCCAGAGTGGATGTTTTTCAGCCATGAAAAAGTAAGACCCAAATAGCCGTCTAGAAAGGATACAAAAACATATTTATTCTGAATCAGACGGCAAAATGCACTGAAGTACTCATATTTACCATGCGCCCGACCATCAATATGGTTATCCTCATGGATTACCATAAACAAACCGATCGTTCCCAGAGAAGGCACATGTGGCGAATGAAACATTCGTTGGGGGCATGTTCGATTGAGCAAACCAGTGTCCCTCACTAGTAGTATACATGTTCGTCCGAGCAAACCAGTGCCCCTCTCTAGTACTCTTTCTGTTTTTAAATATTTATTGTTGAAAAAACCTAAACTAATTCTCCATAACAACAAATATTATGATACGAAAGAAGTAATGCATATGCAGTAGTGTGATCTCAGTGCGATCCGGTTGTTCAATAAAAGCATCTCCAACATACGCGTAAAATTTGTGGTGCGATGAATAAAACCGTCAGTTTGACGCGTGAGAGGCCGCGTGGCACGTTTCAGCGGGCAAATGAAACAAATTGACCTGAAAAGCGGTAGCACGCGCGGGAGTTTTGCCGCGCAACGCCTAGCGCGCTGGGTTAAAAGCCGCGCGCTGCGCCCATCAACTGTCAGAAAATTATTCCCGCCGTGCCTTCTCCCCTCACCTCTTCCACCACCTAGAAAAGTGCACTAAATTTTACAGCGCCCGAAAAGGCAACTATCCTCTTGCACACCCTAAAATGCAATTTCGGGATTGCAAAAATAAAAATAAATCAACGCGTCGTGCTACCGCATGCCTGTTGGAGATGCTTTAAGGCACATGAAAAAGCAGGCTAGAAATTATTTAGTACATTTTCCCAAGGAAAATGCCGTCAACAAAAGATGACATGGAAAAAGCAGAGAAATATAATTTTACAAATTTCATGCTATACTTTATAGAATTAACATTCTATAACTTCAAATTTGATCAATACATATTAAAAAAATGTGGCATGGTATCTTCAAAACATAGATCATTCTAAAAAAGATATAAGTGAAGCATGAGAACAAAGTTTTTCAAAACATTCGCATCACCATGCTTAAAAAGATATAAATGAAGCACTAGAGCAACCGCCTAACTTAACAAATTTAAGTGTAGCACAAGAAGCAATTCTAAGATATTATGATGACGTGAGGCCATCTCAAGAAAATGTGTTCAAAGGTGATGATTGTGAAAAAATAATAAGCAAAGACTCATATCATACAAGATGCTCCAAGCAAAACACATATCATGTGACAAATAAAAATATAGCCTCAAGTGTGTTGCCGATAGTCGTTAGAAGAAAGAGGGGATGCCTTCCGGGGCATCCCCAAGATTAGACGCTTGAGTCTCCTTAGATATTACCTCGGGGTGCCTTGGGCATCCCCAAGCTTTGGCTTTTGCATCTCTTCATTCCTTCATCCATCGACGTCACACCCAAAACTTGAAAACTTCAATCACACAAAACTCAACAAAACCTTCGTGAGATCTGTTAGTATAACCAATGGCTTTTTAATAGTGGAATCCACCAAATGCAAATTAACCGAACACTCATCCAATTTGGAAAAACCAAGAACATCACAAAGAGACTTCAGAATAGTAGAAACACTCGCACCCAAATCACAGAAAGCATTGCACTCAAAAAATTTAATCTTAACTTTGATAGTAGATTCCCACTCATCATATAATTTTCTAGGGACGGAAACTTCTAACTCAAGTTTTTCTTCCAAAGTTTTCATTAAGGCTTGCACGATATGTTTAGTAAAAGCCTTATTTTGTTCATAAGCATTTGGTGAGTTCAACATAGATTGCAACATAAAGATACATTCAACCAAAGAGCAACTATCCTAATTAAAGTCCTTGTAATCCAAAATAGTGGGTGCATCACTAGCAAAAGTTTTAACCTCTTCAAACCCACTTTTAACAATTTTTGCACCAAGATTTTCACCCTCCTAATCACGGAGACCCCCTCTATCTAAAGTTGACTCTTCTTGAGTCTCCTTTTCAAAAAGATTAACATTACTAAACAAAGAGTCAATAGAGGACACACCAATCATCTTAACATGCTCATCTAATTTGCTACGAAAGATTGTAAGAGTGTTTTTCAAGCAATTCCCACTTAGTGTTTAACATAGCGGCTCTCTTCCTACTTTCATCAATAGAAACATAGATAGCCTTAATAGATTCATTAATATCAACTCTAGGAGGCAATGATTTTGCCTTAAGATTTTCAACATCAAGAGAAAACCTATCAACACTCTTAGTCAAATCATCAATCTTATTCAACTTTTCTTCCATAGAGAAGTTGAAACCCTTTTGAGCATTGATAAGTTGCTTAGTACTATTCTCAAAATCAGAGGGCATCCCTTGGTTATTAGGGGAAGAATTACCATAAGTATTGCCAAAAACATTAGAGGAATTTCTAGGATAAGGCCTAGGATTAAAATTTCCTCTATAAGAATTATTATTGAAGTTGCTACGAGACAAAATTCACATCAATAGGATCATTATTTTGTTCAATCAAAGTAGAAAAAGGCAAATCATTGGGATCAATGGAATCATTCTTACTAGAAACCAATTTCACAAGAGCATCAACTTTTTCACTCAACGAGCTAATCTCCTCAACGACATTCACCTTTTGGGTTGTAGGTGCTCTTTCAGTATGCCATCGGGAGTAGTTAGCCATAATATTGTCAAACAATTTAGTAGCATCACCCAAAGTAATCTCCATAAAAATTCCACCCATGGAGGTATCCAAAAGATTTCGAGAAATAAATTCAAGCCAACATATTTTTTTTGGATAATCATCCACAAGTTTAGTAGGGCAATTTCTCAGCATCAATTTCATTCTCTCCCAAGATTGCCCAACATGTTCATGATCAAGTTGCATAAAATTTATAATCTGGTAACGGAGAGAGATGATTTTTGCTGCAGGAAAATACTTAGCAATAAGATTATCTTTGCATCTATCCCAAGAATCGATGCTATTGCGAGGCAAAGAAGAGAACAAAGTTTCCGCACGATCTCGCAAAGAAAACGGAAATAATTTCAACTTGACAATATCATTGTCCACATCTTTTTTCTTTTGCATGTCACACAACTCAACAAAAGTGTTGAGATGTGATGTCGCGTCCTCACTAGGACTTGCAGAAAATTGATCTTTCATAATAAGATTGAACAAAGTGGCATTTATATCAAAAGTCTCCGCACAAGTGGCGGGAGGAGCAATAGGAGTGCTAATAAAATCAGTGTTGTTGGTATTGGAAAAATCACACAACTTGGTGTTTTCTTGAGACATGATGTCTACGCAAAAATAGAGCAAACAAACACAAGCGAACAAGAAAATGATGAAGAAAAAGAGGCAAATAAAAGTGGCAAAAGAAAAGGCAAATATTTTAGTAGAAAATTTAGAAGTGGGGAGAGGTAAACGAGAGGCAAATGGAAAATGAAGTAAACGCAAAGATAAGATTTGATAGCGTAAGTACTTGGTAACGGCGCTAGAGATTGGCAAGTTGATGATGTTGGCTTGATCCTCCTCGGCAACGGCGCGAGAAACTCTTTCCATTACTTGTAAACTGTGTTGGATTTTTATCCCCGAAGAGGAGAGGATGATGCAGCACAGTAGAGTAAGTATTTCCCTCAGTTAAGAAACCAAGGTGATCAATCCAGTAGGAGAACCAAGCAACACCGACACCTGCACACACAACGCAAACCTTCGCACCCAACGCAGACGAGAGGTTGTCAATCTCTCGACGGTCAAGAAACGAGATTAAATGATATATGATAGATTGATAAATAAATAAAAGATAAAAAAGTGCAGCAAGTATTTTTGGTATTTTTGTATAAGTAAACGAGATTGATCTTATAATCAAAGTAGACCTGGGGGCCGTAGGATTCACTAGTGGCATCTCTCTCAAGAAAATAGCATACGAAGGGTAACATAATTATTGTTGGGCAATTGATAGAAAAGAAAATAGTTATGACGCTATCCAAGGAAATGATCATGATATGGGCATCACATCCAAATCAAGTAGACCGACTCCTGTCTGCATCTACTACTGTTACTTCACACATCGACCGCTATCCAACATGCATCTAGTGTATTAAGTTCATAAGAAAGAAGTAATGCATTAAGAACGATGACATGATGTAGTCAAGACAAAAGCATATAAGAATCCGTACCAACTTGTTATCCTTAATGGCAACAACACATGCGTATCAACTCCCCTTCTGTCACTAGGACTGAACACCGCAAGATCGAACCCATTAACGAGCACCTCTTCCCATTGCAAGAAGATCTAATCTAGTTGGCCAAACCAAACCAAAACTTCGGAGAAAACAATACAAGGCTATAATAAATCATGCATAGAAGATATAAAAAAATAACTCAAATAAAACAAGGATAGATCTGATCATAAACTCACAATTCATCGGATCCCAACAAACACACCACACAAAGTCATTACATCGAATGGGTCTCCATGTAGATAATGGAGACAGTTGTATTGAGATACACACACAGAGAGAGGGAGGGAGCCATCTAGCTACTACCTATGGACCCGTAGGTCTGTGGTCAACTACTCACGCATCATCGGAGAGGCGGTAAGGTTGATGGAGAGCCCCTCCGTGATGAGTTCCCCTTCTGGTGGAGTACTGGAAATAGCCTCCAGATGGGATCTGGCGAGAACAGAGGCTTGCGGCGACGAAAGAAGTATTTCATGGACTCCCTTGAGGGTTTTGAAATATTTCTAAATTTATAGTGGAGGAGGTAGGGCAAATGGAGCGTGGACGGGCCCACACAACATCAGGGCGCCCCCTGGGGCACGCCCTGGTGTTGTGTGGGGCCCTCCGGCAAGATATTCCTTGGCCTCCAAGTTCCAGGTGATCCTTATCTTCAATAAAAATCCTCAAAAACTTTCGAGACGATTTGATCTTATCTGATATTGATTTCTTGCAAAACAAAAACATGGCAGAAAACAGGAACTCGGAGTTGGCACGAAGTTAATCGGTTAGTCCCCAAAAATGATATAAAATGGTATAAAATGGTAATAAAAATCCAATAATAATAATATCTTATCTTGGAACAATCAAAAGTAATAGATACGTTGGAGACGTATCAACCCCCATTGTTGACCTTCTTCGAGCTTGCTAACTCTCAATCCCTCCAATGATTCTTGCTAGTTGTTAAGGGTAAAGAGAGAGGAGATCTAGATCCACATTTCCACCAATCACTTTATCCTCTATGTGAGGGGAAACCCTTGGATCTAGATCTTGGAGTTCTTTGTGTCCTTCTTCGTTGTTCCTCTCATTTTCTTCCATAGCATTAGTTATTGTGGAGGGATTTTGGATAGAAAGAATTGGGCACTCTGTGTGCCCTTGCCATTGCATTTGGTGCATAGGTTTGAGTTCTCCATGGTGATATGTGCAAGTGAAGATTGAGAACCTTCTTACTCTTGGGTGCTTGGTACCCTATACTTGTTCTTCTTGGGTGCTTTGGCATCCTAGAAGCTTGGTGGTGCCTCGGAGCTCAATCATTGTGTTGTAAAGCTCCGGGCAAGCGTCGGGGTCTCCAATTAGGTTGTGGAGACTGCCCCGAGAAGTTGTGGTTACCTCGAAGCCATATTACATTGTGGTGAAGCTTCGTGGTGTTGTTGGGAGCCTCCAATTAAGTTCAGGAATTGCCCCAACCTAGTTTGTACGGGTTCGGTGAGTGCCCTCAAGGGTCCCTTAATGGAATCACGACATTTTGCATTATTGGAGGGTGTGAGGAGATTATGGTGGCCTTAGTGGCTTCTTGGGGAGCATTGTGCCTCCACACCGCTCCAAATGGAGATTAGCATCCACAAGGGTGTGAACTCTGGGATACATCGTCGTCTCCGCGTGCCTTGGTTATCTCTTACCCGAGCTCTTTACTTATGCACTTTACTTTGTGATAGCCATATTGTTTCTTGCTATATATCTTGCTATCACTTAGTTGTTTATCTTGCTTCAAATAAGTTGTTGGTGCACATAGGTGAGCCTAGTTGTTTTACATTTTGTGATTGAAAAATTAAACATTAGTTCTATTCCACATTTGTTAAAGCCTAAACCGTAATTATTTTAAAGCGCCTATTCACACCCCTCTAGGCGACATCCACGTCTTTTCAGTAGGTTTCACTAGTGGCTTTTCTCGAAAAAATAGCAAACGGTGCTAGACAAATTACCGTTGGACAACTGATAGAAAAGAAAATAATCATGACGATATCCAAGACAATGACCATGTATATAGGCATCACGTCCAAGGCAAGTAGACCGACTTCTTCATGCATCTACTTGTACTACTCCACACATTGATCGCTATCCATCATGCATCTAGTGTATTAAGTTCATGACGAACCGAAGTAATGCTTTAAGAATGATGACATGATGTAGACAAGATCTTTTCATGTAGGAACAGATCCCATCGTTTTATCCTTAATAACAATGGTACTCGCGTGTCATATCTCTTTCTGTCATTGAGGTTGAGAACCGCAAGATCGAACCCATCACAAAGCACCTATTCCCATTGTAAGATAAAAAAAGATAAAGTTGGCTAGACAAAACCCAAATATCGGAGAAGAAATACGAGGCTATAAAAACGAAGAATGGATATAATTTCATAGATCTGATCATAAACTCGCAATTCCTCGGACCCCAGCAAACACACCGCAAAAGATAGAGTTACATCAAATAGATCTCCAAGAGACCATTGTATTGAGAAGCAAAACAAGAGAGAAGGCCATTTAGCTACTGCCTACGAACCAGTAGCATGATATGAACTAACCACGCATCATCGGAGGAGCACCAATGAGGATGATGAACCCATTCATGATCGTGTTTCTCTCCGGAATGGGCTCTAGATTGAATTTTGTGGCTTCTAGAACTTGCGGCGGCTGAAACGATTTTTCGTCGACTCCTATAGGGTTTCTAGAATAGTGGGGTATTTATAGAGCTCAGAGGCGGCCGAGGACGTGCACGAGGCCCCCAACTACCCACCAAGACGCGCTAGGGGCCTTGTGCGCACCGTGGTGCCTAGTGGGCCTCCTGGGCCTCCTCTGGTGATCATCCTTGGTCCCCAAGTTTCCTTCTGGTCCAAAAAAATCTCCAAAAAGTTTTGTGGCATTTGGACTTCATTTGGTATTGATTTTCTGTGAAGGAAAGAAACAACAAAAAACAACAACTCACACGAGGCACCATGTCAATAGTTTAGTCCCAAAATGATATAAAGTTGCCATAAATGAACATAAAACACCCAAGAATGATAATATAACAACATGGAACAATAAAAAGTTATAGATACGTTGGAGACATATCAGCACCCCAAGCTTAATTCCTGCTTGTCCTCGAGTAGGTAAATGGAAAAAAGAGAATTTTTAATGTGGAATGCTTCCTAAAATGTTCATCATATTCATTTCTTTTTATCATGGACATATGGACTTGTAGATGATTCAAAGCAATAGTCTATAACTTGATATGAAGACTTCAATACTCAAGCATATCAACAAGCAACCAAGTCTTTCAAAATAACAATGCTAAAGAATGCAATCCCTAGCCCATCATGCTCCATCATTGATCCATTCATGCAATACACCCAAATACTTGCTACATCCAATGCTCAAGTATGATAATAGTGTTCCTTAGTTGGTGCTTTATAAGAGAATATGGAGACTCAAATTCAAAATAAAAATTTCTTAAAGTAAATAGATAGGCCCTTCATAGAGGGAAACAGAGATTTGCATAGGTGCCAGATCTCAAAGTGAAAAATTTAGAGATAAAATATTTTGGGTGGTATGCATTTCGTGTCAACGAAAATGACTAAAAGTTTCCAATATCCTCCATGCTAAACAAATCATAGGCAGTTCCCAAACTGAAAATAAAGTTCATACCTTTTTTCCACCATTCTTTCACACTCCACGGCTAGCCGCATCCACAGCTACCGTTCGTACCAACACTTTCCAAGGAATTTATTAGTTAACAACATAAAATAAATTTACTTTGCATTTCGAGATTGGGCATCTCTATTACTGCCATACTCTCGTGCAATGACAATTGAATAACCACTTATCTTGAAAATAACCTATTTAACATGGAATATACCGGTCATCCCCCGTCGCTTCGTGAGCGGTACGGGCACACAAAACAGAAATTTATTTTGAACATTAGAGTTGGCACTTGCAAATTTACTTGGAACGGTGTTGAAATACCGCATATAGGTAGGTATGGTGGACTCATTTGGCACAACTTTGGGTTTTATGATTTGGACACACAAGCAGTATTCCCGCTTAGTACAAGTGAAGGCTAGTAAATATCTTGAGAAGCGCCCAACCAAGGAACGAAAACCATCATAAGCGAACATTAAACATAACTAACACCAAATAATGCAACACAAGTAGGTTGTAATTTCATAGCATAATTATTGGCTTCATGTGCATGCATAGGGAATCACAAACCTAACACCAATATTCTTACTAAAGCATAATTACTCATCAACATAACTCACATACCACTATCTTCATATTGCAAAACTATTGCAAAGAATCAAGTTTAACATCCAATGATCTTCATGAAAGTTTTTATTATATCTCCCTTGGATATCTATCACTTTCAGACTAATTTCATTTAAAGCAAATTGCCGTTGCAAATAATAAGCTCTCAAACAAATATAAGTGAAGAACGAGAGCACAAGTTTCTTTAAAATGTTCAACTCTCAAAATAATATAAGTGAAGCAAGAGAGGATTTCTTCAAAATTTCTACTAACTCTAAAAACAATCTAAGTGAAACATGAGAGCAAATTTCTTCAAAATAACAGCACCACGATGCTCAAAAAGATATAAGTGAAGCATTAGAGCAATTCCATGGCTCTAAAAATTAAGTGAAGCATAAAGAGCGATTCTAACAAATCATAGCATAATTTGGCTCTCTCAAATGGGTGTGTCCAGCAAGGTTTATTATGACGAACTAACCAGAAAAGCAAGCAAATACTCACATAATACAAGACGCTCCAAACAAAACTCATGCTATGTGAAAGATAAAAATACAACTCCAAGTAAAATTACGAATGGTTGTTAGAAGAAAGAGGGGATGCCTTCCGGGGCATCCCCAAGCTGAGTTGCTTGGTACTCTTTGGATATTACCTGGGGGTGCCATGTGTCATCCCCAAACTTAGGCTTTTATCACTCCTTATTCCTTCATCCATCGCGATCTCACCCAATACTTGAAAACTTCAATCACACAAAACTCAACAAAACTTTCATGAGATCCCTTAGTCGCTGTTGATAAATTATTACAATTTTCTTTTTTGCATTATACCTACTGTATTCTAACTTTATCATGTCTTATACACCCCCAATACAAACCATACAATCATCAAAATAAGAACACAACGCAAAGAAAACAGAATATGTCAAAAACAGAACAATTTGTAAAGATTCGAATTTTACCCATACTTATGTAACTCCAAAAATTCTAAACAATTAGGAAAACTTAGGGAATTCATGTATCAATCTTGTTAAAAACAATTTAGACACTTTTTATGATGATGTGATTTTCCAAACTTTTCCTACTGGACGCAAAAGTTTCTGTTTTTCAACAAGATCAAAGCAACTATCACCCACATGATCCTAAAGGCTTTACTTGGCACAAATGCTATTTAAAACATGAAAAACACAATAATAAAAGTATAATAATTGTGCAAACACTCAAGAACAGAAATAATAAGTGAAAAATAAATTTTATTCATTGGGTTGGCTCCTAACAAGCGTTATCATTTTATGCCCCCTAGTTAGGCATAAAGCAAAGATTCAATTATTGTCGTCGTTAGTGATTGATCCATAGGTTGCCCTCATGATTGATTCATATGGTAATTTAATATTAGATCTAGGGAAGTGTTCTATACACTTTCTTAGTGGAAACTGAAATTTATATTCCCTTCTTTCATATCAATCACATCCCCTATAGTACGCAAAAACGGTCTACCAAGAATTATTGGACACGACGGATTGCAATCAATATCAAGAACAATAAAATCTATGGGCACATAATTTCTATTTGGAAGAATAAGAACATCATTAATTCTTCACATAGGCTTTTTAATAGTAGAATCCGCCAAGTGCACATCGAGAGAACATTCTTCAATATTGGTAGGACCAAGCACGTCACAAAGAGATTTCAGAATTGTGAAAACACTAGCACTCAAATCACATAAAGCATAACACTGGATTTTTTTAATCTTGATCTTAATGTTGGATTCCCATTCATCATATAATTTTCTAGGAATTGACATCTCTAGCTCTAACTTTTCTTGCAAAGCTTTTATTACCACATCCAAAATATGTTTAGTAAAAGCTTTATTTTGTTAATAGGCATTGGTTGAATTTATGTGGGTGCACTATTAATATGTTTTGCGACATTAAGATAGTAATATGTGGGTGCACTAGTTGATGATTGTGGATTAGTAAGAATACTGATGTTAAGGTTTGTGATTCCTCAAGCATGCATGTATAGTCTCTAGTTATGCAATGAAGATTAGAGCATAATTTAACCTTGATTGAAATCCTTTGAGCTGTTATAATCGGAGTCGCGCGATGGTTAACTCCTATCAACCTTATCCCTCGGAGAATGCGAGTAGTGCCTTGCTTCGAGAGACCTAATAAAATCTTGCAATAAGTATGTGAGTTCTTTATGACTAATGTGAATCCATGGATATACGCACTCTCACCTCCACATATTTGCTAGCCTCTTCGGTACCGTGCATTGCACATTCTCACCTCGAGGATTGGTGCAAACTTTGTCGGTGCATCCAAATCCCGCGACATGATACGCTCTGTTGCACATAAGCCACCTCTTATATCTTCCTCAAAACAAACACCATACCTACCTATCATGACATTTTCATAGCTATTCCGAGATATATTGACATGCAACTTCCATCGTCATCATATACATGACTTGAGCGTTCATTGTCATATTGCTTTGCATGATCGTAAGATAGCTAGCATGATATTTCCATGGCTTGTCCATCTTTGATATATTTTGCTATGCTAGATCATTGCACCCCTGGTACACTCACAGAGGCATTCATATAGAGTCATATCTTCCTGTCAGTTTTTCTTATCGAGTTGTAAGTAAATTAAAGTGTGATGATCATCATTATTAGAAAATTGTCTCAGTGAGGAAATAAAAATGGGGGAGGCCAAATGAGCCATAAAAATGGGGGAGGTAAAAAAATAAGAAAAAAGCCCACCATAAAAAAAATAAAAAAAATAAATGAGAGAAAAAGAGAGAAGAGACTTTGCTACTATCCTTTACCACACTTGTGTCTAAAAGTGGCACCATGTTTTTCATATAGAGAGTTTCTTATTTTGTCACTTCCATGTGCTAGTGGGAATTTTTCATTATAGAACTTGGCTTGTATATTCCAATGACAGTCGTCCTCAAATGGTCGAGGTCTTCATGAGAAGGCAATTTGGATGCACACCCACTTAGCTTTAGTTGAGCTTTCATACACATATAGCTCTAGTGCATCTATTGCATGGCAATACCTACTCCTTGCATCCATATCCCATTGATACGGCGAGTTGATGCGAGACTTTCTTCTCCACTTTTACCCCTTTGAAACCTACCACCATATTCTATTCCACCTTTATGTTATATCACTGGTCCACGCTCATATATTGCGTGAGTAACGAAAAGCTGAAGCCTATTAAAAAGTACGATCCAATTGCTTGGTTTAACACTGATGTGCTCATGATTTATACTTTATGCTAGGAAGACCAAGCATGATAGGCTATATGATTTTGAGGAATAACATTGTTCAAGCATTGTTATTTTGGAAGGACATGATTGTTTGCTAGTAAACCTGAGTATTGATGTCTTTTTTTCAAATAATAGAGTATTGCCTTGAATCACTTGTATCTTAATATTCATAACATGATTAGACATTTGTTCTAGATTATGATAGGTAGAATTCCACATCAAAAATTATCTTTTTAACATTTACCTACTCGAGGATGAGCAGGAATTAAGCTTTGGGGTGTTGATACATCTCCTTCGTATCTATAATTTTTGATTGATGCATCCCAATATTCTACAACTTTCATATACTTTTGGCAATATTTTATATTATTTTTGAGACTCACTTACTTATCAAGAACCCAGTGCCAGTTCCTGTTTTTGTGTGTTTTTTGTTTTGTAGAAATACCATATCAAACGGACTCCAAGTGCGATAAAACTTATGGACAATTTTTTGGAATATATGAGAATTTATTGAGTTGGAATCAACACAACACGGTGCCCGAGGGAGGCACAAGCCAATAGGGCGCGACCTGGGGGGATGCGCCCTGATGTCATGTACTCGCTCTTAAGTCGGTTGGAGATCTCCTTCAGCCGCAAGAAGATAATTTTCCAATAAAAATCCCCGCAAAATTTCAGCCTAATCGGAGTTACAAATCTCCGGATATTTAAGAAACGGCGAAGGGCTAGAAAACAAGTCGCGAAAAGAGGAGAGAAACTAAGAGAGAGATCCAATCCCACGCGGGCTACTGCCCTCCGAGTGCCATGGCAGACATGGACCAGAGGAGAAACCCTCCTCCCATATAGGGAGGAGGCCAAGGAAGAAGAAGAAGAAGGGGGCTCTCTTCCCCTCTCTCTTAGTGGCGCCGGAGCACCGCCGGTGAAACCATCATGATGATGATCTACACTAACAACTTCGCCATTGTCACCACCAACTCTCTCCTCCTCTATGGAGCGGTGTAAAACCTCTCTTACCTTCTGTAATCTCTACTTGAACATGGTGCTTAATGCTATATATTGTTATCCAATGATGTGTGGCTATCCTATGATGTTTGAGTAGATTTCTTTTGTGCTATGGGTTAATTGTGATATGATGTTATTGATATGAATTGTGTGTTGATATGGTGCTGTCCTAAGGTGCTTTTCATGAGGCGCACACGTGAAAGATTCACGCTGGAGGGTTTGCAATATGTTTATAATTCGCTTATAGTGGGTGGATAGAGGAACATAAGCTTACACCCGAGTAAGGGAGTTGTGTGCGTATCGGAGTAAAGAGGACTTGATGTTTAATTCTATGGTTTGGTTTTCCTTGATGATTTCTAGTAGTTGTGTATGCTTGCTAGAGGTCCAAACATTAGTGCATATGAAAATGTATTGGTGTATGCCTCTCCCTCATTGCATATGATAAGTATCTATCATGTTATATTCAATTTCCGATGGACAATATTTCTCTTGCGTTACACAAAAAGCTTTCTACTAAACAGCCCCTCACTTTTATTTATTTGCTCTTTATTACCTTTCAAAACTGTATATTACATCTACTAAGTACTTCTAGGTTCTTTCCCGCAAAATAGTTTCATACTTGTTCTAGGTAAAGTAAGTGTTAGCGTGCGTAGAGTTTTATTGGTGGTCGATAGAACTTGTGAAAATATTAATTCTACCTTTAGCTCCTCGTTGGGTTTGACACTCTTATTTATCGAAAAAAGGCTACAAATAGCTCCCCACACTTGTGGGTTATCAGGGCGAAGAATTAGATGGGATCTCGAACAGCACGACGACATGGTGGAGATGATGGTGGAGCGGTGCGAGCACGGCTTCACCAAGTGCCTCCAGAACTTTAAACGAGGAAGAACGGGAGAGACGAAAGGGAGACGGCTGCCTGAAGGGAGAGGGCTTTTGTGTTCAGCCCTCCCATACCCTCCTGTTGGAATTATGCCCTAGAGGCAATAATAAATATAGTTATTATTATAATTCCTGTATCAAGATAATCGTTTATTATCCATGCTATAATTGTATTGAATGAAGACTCATTTACATGTGTGGATACATAGACAAAACACCGTCCCTAGCATGCCTCTAGTTGGCTAGCCAGTTGATCAATGATAGTCAGTGTCTTCTGATTATGAACAAGGTGTTGTTACTTGATAACTGGATCACGTCATTAGGAGAATCACGTGATGGACTAGACCCAAACTAATAGACGTAGCATGTTGATCGTGTCATTTTGTTGCTACTGTTTTCTGCGTGTCAAGTATTTATTCCTACGACCATGAGATCATATAACTCACTGACACCGGAGGAATGCTTTGTGTAGCAAACGTCGCAACGTAACTGGGTGACTAGAAAGATGCTCTACAGGTATCTCCGAAGGTGTTAGTTGAGTTAGTATGGATCAAGACTGGGATTTGTCACTCCGTGTGACGGAGAGGTATCTCGGGGCCCACTCGGTAATACAACATCACACACAAGCCTTGCAAGCAATGTAACTTAGTGTAAGTTGCGGGATCTTGTATTACGGAACGAGTAAAGAGACTTGCCGGTAAACGAGATTGAAATAGGTATGCGGATACTGACGATCAAATCTGGGGCAAGTAACATACCGAAGGACAAAGGGAATGACATACGGGATTGTATGAATCCTTGGCACTGAGGTTCAAACGATAAGATCTTCGTAGAATATGTAGGATCCAATATGGGCATCCAGGTCCCGCTATTGGATATTGACCGAGGAGTCTCTCGGGTCATGTCTACATAGTTCTCGAACCCGCAGGGTCTCCACACTTAAGGTTCGACGTTGTTTTATGCGTATTTGAGTTATATGGTTGGTTACCGAATGTTGTTCGGAGTCCCGGATGAGATCACGGACGTCACGAGGGTTTCCGGAATAGTCCGGAAACGAAGATTGATATATAGGATGACCTCATTTGATTACCGGAAGGTTTTCGGAGTTACCGGGAATGTACCGGGAATGACGAATGGGTTCCGGGAGTTCACCGGGGGGGGGGGGGGGCAACCCACCCCGGGGAAGCCCATAGGCCTTGGGGGAGGCACACCAGCCCTTAGTGGGCTGGTGGGACAGCCCACAAGTGCCCTATGCGCCATAGAGATAAAAATCAAAGAGAAAGAAAAAAAGGGAGGAGGTGGGAAGGAAGGGGGACTTCCTCCCACCAAACCAAGTCCAACTCGGTTTGGGGGGGAGTCCTCCCCCCTTGGACTCGGACGACCCCCTTGGGGCTCCTTGAGCCCCAAGGCAAGGTCCCCTCCCTCCCACCTATATATACGGAGGTTTTAGGGCTGATTTGAGACGACTTTTCCACGGCAGCCCGACCACATACCTCCACGGTTTTTCCTCTAGATCGCGTTTCTGCGGAGCTCGGGCGGAGCCCTGCTGAGACAAGGTCATCACCAACCTCCGGAGCGCCGTCACGCTGCCGAAGAACTCTTCTACCTCTCCGTCTCTCTTGCTGGATCAAGAAGGCCGAGATCACCGTCGAGCTGTACGTGTGCTGGACGCGGAGGTGCCGTCCGTTCGGTACTAGATCGTGGGATTGTTCGCGGGGCGGATCGAGGGATGTGAGGACGTTCCACTACATGAACCGCGTTCTCTAACGCTTCTGATGTACGGTCTACAAGGGTACGTAGATCACTCATCCCCTCTCGTAGATGGACATCACCATGATAGGTCTTCGTGCGCGTAGGAAAATTTTTGTTTCCCATGCGACGTTCCCCCACACCTCCACTATATATAGAAGGCAAGGGGAGGAGGGGGCGCAACCCTTACCCCTCCTCCAAGGGAGGGTGTGGCGGCCAAGAGGGAGGAGTCCTCCCTTCCCAAGGCACCTCCTAGGTGCCTTGCCCCTTAGGGTTTCGAGCTCCCTTAGATGCATGTGCCCTTGAAGCTGGCCTAATAAGGCTAGGGATCGCCCCGTAGCCCATGCCTGTCTAAGGGGCATGGTGGAACCCTCCATGGACTTCCATACCACTTCGAAATCCGCTGAAAGCTTCCATGTACAATACCGAAAAAAACCCATAACTTTTCGGTAGCCAAAATATGACTTCCCATATATAAATCTTTACCTCCGAACCATTTCGGAGATCCTCATGACGTCTGGGATCTCATTTTGGACTTTGAACAACATTCCATCACCAACCTAGATATCCCAATACTACTCTAGCGTCATTGAACAATAAGCGTGCTGACCCTATGGGTTTGAGAATCATGTACACATGACTGATACACCTCTCCGGTCAATAACCAATATCAGGACCTTGATACCCCATATTGGTTCCTACATATTGCACGAAGATCTTTATCGGTCGAACCAAGATGTGAAGGATCCAGGCAATCTCTTACGCAATTCCCTTTGTCCAGCGGTATGTTACTTCTCGAGATTCGATCGTTGGTATCTCCATACCTAGTTCAATCTCGTTACTGACAAGTATTTTTACCCATTCTGTAATACAAGAGCCCGTGACTAATCCCTTAGTCACATTGCTTGCAAGCTTGTTGTGATGTCGTATTATCGAGAGGGCCTAGAGATAGCTCTCCATCATACGGAGTGACAAACCCCAGTCTCGATCCACGCCCACCCAACAGACACCCTTGGAGATACCTCTAAAGCACCTTTATGATCACCCTTATATTTGATAGCACACGAGGTATTCCTCCTGTGTCAGGGAGTTGCATGATCTCATGGTCTTAGGTACATAAACTTGACATGAAGAATCTTGTAGCAATAAACTAAGTGATATGATCATTTGCTAAGCTTACAGTTGGGTCTTGTCCATCACATGAATATCATAATGGTGTGATCCAGTTAACAACTCATTTCTATGGTTAGCAAACCTAGTCTAGTAGAGGCTCGCTACGGACACGGTGTTGTTTATATATCCACACATGTATTTAAGTTTCCGGTCAATACAATTCTAGCATGGATAATAAATGTTTATCATAAATTGGGAAATATGATAATAACCAATTTATTATTGCCTCTGGGACATATTTCCAACACAGGAAGCATAACTCTATTTATTAAGTTTATTTGGGAGTTAATTATCTACTGCGTTTTATATTCATTGTGAAGAATCTGAGAGATGATAAAATCTAGATCATGCCCTTTAAGATGAGCACCAGTCAAATTCTCACACCATCACCTACTATTCAATCTAATATGTCATAAGTAATAGATATTGCTCCTGCTGTTGATGATATTCTGCACAATGCTTCAAATTTTCCTGATAATAATGTTGTACCATTGGGTGAATTACTTGATACTCATATTGCTATAGCAAAGAAAGTGAACTGAACTTGATGAAAATTATGATTCTCCTGTTACTCCTCGTACTCCTACTAGAATTAATATGCCTGGTATATGTTAGGGTTACACTTTCCCTAATGAGTTCTCTTGCAACTGGGTCAACTACAACTAACTAAGCAAGCCGCGAGTTGAGAGTCGAGCGTTGACTTGTAACTAAGGCCTCGAGTTGCAAGTAAGGTGTCGACTTTGCAACTAGGGAAACCTACAACTACAAATAATAACCCCCCTAGTTGTGAGTCAAGTGTTGACTTGCAACTGGGGCCTTGAGTTGCGAGTCAATGGTCGGCTTGCAACTGGGCAACCAATAATTACAGTGGACCCCCCCATAGTTGCGAGCCGAGGGCTGACTTGTAATTGGGGCCTGATGTTGCTTGTCGAGCCTTGACTTGCATCTATGGTAACTACAACTATGAAAAACCCACCAATTGAGACTCAAGGGTTGACTTGAAACTCAGGCAAAAAATGAAAATAAAAGCCCCCGGGTTGAGAGTCAAGTGTTAACTTGCAACTAGGGGGCTTCAGTTGCGAGTGAGGGGTCGCAGATCCGTTGACTAAACCTCTTCAACAAGCGAAACATGATCATCACCACAACACTATGGGTGTTCGATTCATCACAATGTAACTAGATTATTGACTCTGGTGCAAGTGGGAGACTGTTGGAAATATGCCCTCGAGGCAATAATAAAATAGTTATTATTATATTTCCTTGTTCATGCTATAATTGTATTGACCGGAAACCGTAATACATGTGTGAATACATAGACCACAACATGTCCCTAGTAAGCCTCTAGTTGACTAGCTCGTTGATCAATGGATGGTCATGGTTTCTGACCATGGACATTTGATGTCGTTGATAACGGGATCACAACATTAGGGGAATGATGTGATGGAGAAGACCCAATCCTAAGCATAGCACAAGATCGTGTAGTTCGTATGCTAGAGATTTTATAATGTCAAGTATCATTTCCTTCGAGCATGAGATTGTGCAAATCCCGGATGCCGTAGGAATGCATTGGGTGTATCAAACGTCACAACATAAATCGGTGATTATAAAGGTGCACTACATGTATCTCTGAAAGTGTCTGTTGGGTTGGTACGAATCAAGACTGGGATTCGTCACTCTATGTGACAGAGAGCTACCTCTGGGCCCACTCGGTAATGCATCATCATAATGAGCTCAATGTGACTAAGTGGTTGGTCATGGGATCATGTGCTACAGAATGAGTAAAGAGACTTGCCGGTAATGAGATTGAACAAGGTATAGGGATACCGACGATCAAATCTCGGGCAAGTATCATACCGATAGGCGAAGGGAATTGTATACGGGATTGAGTGAATCCTTGACATCGTGGTTCATCCGATGAGATCATCGTAGAACATGTGGGAGCCAATATGGGTATCCAGATCCCGCTGTTGGTTATTGGTCGGAGAGGTGTCTCGGTCATGTCAGCAAGATTCCCGAACCCGTATGGTCTACACACTTAAGGTTCGTTGACGCTAGAGTTGTAATGGGAATTGTATATGTGGTTACCGAAGGTTGTTCGGAGTCCTGGATGGGATCTCAGACGTCACGAGGAGTTCCAGAATAGTCCGGAGGTAAATATTTATATATGGGAAGTAGAGTTTCGGTCGCCGGAAAGGTTTGGGGATTAATCGGTATTGTACCGGGATCGCCGAAGGGGTACCGGAGGCCTACCAGGATGGGCCACCAGCCCCGGAGAGCCACAGGGGCCAAACCAAGGTGGGAACCAGCCGCCTAGGTGGGCTGGTTCGGCCGGCCAAGGCCCAATGGCCACTAGGGCGAAAGGTGGCCCACCTCCCAACTTGGGAGGCAAGCCACCTCCACCCTGGCTGTCGCCCCCTCCTTGTCCGCTCCCCCACCCTAGATATATCTAGGGTGAGGCCGGCCCCTCTTCCCTTCCCTCCTATAAATACCCAAGGGTTTTTCAGGGCTGCGCGCAAGATTTCTTCTCCCCCTTGGCGCAGCCCTGCTCCCTCTCTTCCTCCTCCTCCGCAACGCTTAGCAAAGCCCTACCGGAGAACCACATAGCTAAACCGCTACCACGCCATTGTGGTGCCGGAGCTCTCCCTCAACTTCTCCTCTCCACTTGCTGGATCAAGAAGAGGAGACGTCACTGATGACCCACAAGTATAGGGGATCAATCGTTGTCCTTTCGATAAGTAAGAGTGTCGAACCCAACGAGGAGAAGAAGGATCTGACAAGTGGTTTTCAGCAAGGTAAAATCTGCAAGCACTGAAATTATCGGTAACAAGTGATTGTGTGGTGAGATGATTCGTAGCAAGCAACAAGTATCAAAAGTAGCAATGGTGCAGCGAAGTGGCCCAATCCCTTTTGTATCAAGGGACAAGCCTCGACAAAGTCTTATAGGAGGAAAAACGCTCCCGAGGACACACGGGAATTTCTGTCATGCTAGTTTTCATCATGTTCATATGATTCGTGTTTGTTACTTTCATAGTTTGATATGTGGGTGGACCGACGCTTGGGTACTGCCCTTACTTGGACAAGCATCCCACTTATGATTAACCCCTCTCGCAAGCACCCACAACTACAAAAGAAGAATTAAGACAAAGTCTAACCATAGCATTAAATTAGTGGATCCAAATCAGTCCCTTATGAAGCAACACATAAACTAGGGTTTCAGCTTCTGTCACTCTAGCAACTCATCATCTACTTACTACTTCCCAATGCCTTCCTCTAGGACCAAATAATGGTGAAGTGTTATGTAGTCGACGTTCACATAACACCACTAGAGGAAAAACAACATACAACACATCAAAATATCGAACGAATACCAAATTCACATGACTACTATTAGCATGACTTATCCCATGTCCTTTGGAACAAAAGTTACTACTCATAAAGCATAATCATATTCATGACCAGAGAGGTAATGAGTAGCATCAAGGATCTGAACATAAACTCTTCCACCAAATAATCCAACTACCATCAACTACAAAGAGTAATTCACACTACTAGCAACCTTACAAGTACCAATCGGAGTCGCGAGACGGAGATTAGTTACAAGTGATGAACTAGGGTTTGGAGATGAGATGGTGCTGATGAAGATGTTGATGGTGACGAGTACCCTCCGATGAGAGGAGTGTTGGTGATGACGATGGCGACGATTTCCCCCTCCGGGAGGGAAGTTTCCCCGGCAGGATCGTCCTGCCGGAGCTCTAGATTGGTTCTGCTCAAGTTCCGCCTCGTGGCGGCGGCGAATCCACGAAAAAGCCTCCTCTTGATTTTTTTCCGGACGGAACCCTTCATATAGCAGAAGAGGGGCCCAGAGGGCCAGCTGGGTGCCCACAAGCCCCCTAGGCGCGGCCAGGGGGCGGCCACGCCTAGCAGGCTTGTGGCCACCTGCTGGCGCCCCTCTGGCACTTCTTCGGCCCAGTATTTTTTATAATTCCCGAAAAAATCCTCGTTGATTTTTACGGTGTTTGGATTTGCGCAGAATAGGTATCTCAAACTTGCTCCAATTTTAGGCCAGAATTCCAGCTGCCGGCATTCTCCCTCTTCATGTAAACCTTGCAAAATAAGAGAGAAAAGGCATAAGTATTGTACCGTGAAGTGAAATAACAACCCAAGAATGGATAAATATCAACATGAAAGCATGATGCAAAATGGACGTATCAACTCCCCCAAGCTTAGACCTCGCTTGTCCTCAAGCGAAAGCGTAGCTCAATAAATATGTCCACATGTTAAGGGAGAGAGGTGTCGACAAAACAAGATACGAACATGCATGCATGATGATCATGATCAGAACAACAATACCAACATATAATCTCTCATGCTAAAGTGACAATTCCTTCACAAAGTAAAGTATGGATCAAGAACCTTACGAGAAGTAACAACCGATAGCCTTTAGTCATTGAAGCAATTGCAATTTATCACAACATCAGAAAGAGTCAAATAAGAGCTTGTAAAGCAAATCCACATACTCAATCATCTTTTCATTCTCTTCAATTGCTACAACTCACGTGGTACTCATGAGATCAAAGTTTCAGCTGGACATAGAGAAAGATAGGGGCTTATAGTTTTGCCTCCCAACTGCTTACCTCAAGGGTAATGTCAACAACAATAATTCATGAATGCTTACCTCCAAGTTGACATATGAATATAGATCTTTCCCTAGCATATGACGTTAGCCAAGATAAAGGCAAAACAAGGAATTGGTGAAGATCACCATGAATCTTTCAAGGGAAGCAGAGGTTGTCATGCGCTTTTGAGGTTTCAGTGCGTGTCCTCTTAGTGCGAAGGAACGTCACTTTATATTGCCTCCTGTGATAAAGAACTTTATTATGCGGTATGTCGCTTTTATGTCTTCCTCATCACAGGTTCGTACAAAGCTTATTTTCCACACACTAATAGATCATACATATTAGGGAGCAATTTTTATTGCTTGCACCGATGACAACTTACTTGAGGGATCTTATTCAATCCATAGGTAGGTATGGTGGACTCTCATGGCAAAACTGGGTTGAAGGTTTGTGGATGCACAAGTAGTATCTCTACTTGGTGCGGGAGTTTTGGCTAATATTAGGTGGAAGGAATCGCCACATGCTAAGGGATCTCTAATCATATAACATTGTTCAGAACCAAGAAAACACAATTCATTATGTTGCCTTCCTTGTCCAACATCTACTCCTAGGCATGCAATAGTTTAGTGAGTGTTCACAATCATAGATGGTGTCAAAGATGATATATTTATATGTGACCCTCTCCTTCCTTATCACTTCCAATTAATTGCAAAAATGACCAAGGTCTACGTTTGTCTACCCTCAACAAGTTTCAATCAACATTCTATTTATATTTGAAGCCATGACTTCCCATAAGATCATTACATGATCTTTCTTGCTTTTGTACTTTTCTCACTCTTTTGATCATGGAAAGAGGCAAAGCCCTTCAACTAAGACACTCTTTATTATATGGCTCACGAGCTTGAATACATCGGGGGTGACACAAAGCAAAACTCAAGACTAAAACACTAATACTTTTAAACTATTAGAGAAAGAGAAAACTTAAAAGGAACAAACTAAAACAAAGGTAAAGGCAAAAGATGTGATGGTGAGACGATACCGGGGCAACTCCCCCAAGCTTGGCACAAGCCAAGGGGATTGCCCATACCCATGCTTAGTTGTCTTCCTTTGGAGGTGATGGTGGTGGAGTTGTTGTAGAGGTCTTGAGCTTGTTTAATTTCCACCCGAGCATAAAATTCTACTCCCTCAGATCATCATTTTCCTCTTCAAGCTTCAACACCCTTTGGCATAATTCGTGCTTACTCTCCTGCAAGAAACGGGAAGGGATAAACAGAGTCTTAGGTTTCTTCCTTGAGTCAGGGAGGCTCGACTTCTTGAACTCCACATGGGTGTTTCTAGGTGAAGGTAGAGGAGCCTCCTCCTCATCAGAACTTGTTCCTTCCTTCCCCTTGGGTTCATAATCTTCTTCCTCACCAGTGGTCCAGCCATAACGATCCAAGTCCCCATAGACCTTGGGGTTAGCGAGGTAATCAGCCACATAGGTCTCCCCCTCTGAATTCTGAGAACACATCTTGACCTAAATCTGCAGCAGAAAACAGGCTCGAAACGAAAATAGAGGAAATCTGTGTGATACGAGGGTCAGACCTTACGGGAGAATATATAATGATTTTTTCCAGACCAGAAGGAGTACTCCGCACGAAAATGGAGTCCGGGAGGCACATGAGGTGGCCACAAGCCCCCCAGGCGCGGCCAGGGGGTGGGCCCGCGCCTGGCAGGCTTGTCGCCTCCTCGCGCGCTTTCCGGACTACTTCCAAATTTTCTATTTCTTCAAAAATTCCAAAACAGAGAAAAATTCCTACTGGAAAAGTTTTGGAGTCTGTTTTCTACCGAATCACATACCTCTTCGTTTTTGGAGTATGAAACAGGCTGATAAATATCCTTTAGGTATTCTTCCGGAATTATGATATTGATAATATTGCTTTCAACATTTATGGGAGTACCTGAGATATAATGCTTGATTCTCTGCCCATTTACAACTCTCGGACAATTACCTTCCATGTTGTTGATCTTGATAGCACCAGAACGATATACTTGCTCAACAATATAGGGACCTTCCCATTTAGAGAGAAGCTTGCCTGCAAAAAATCTTAAACGAGAATTGTATAGCAAGACATAATCACCTACATTGAACTCACGCTTTTGTATCCTCTTATCATGCCACCTCTTAACCTTTTCTTTGAACAACTTGGCATTCTCGTATGCCTGAGTTCTCCATTCATTAAGCGAGCTAATGTCAAATAACCTCTTCTCACCAGCAAGTTTGAAATCAAAGTTGAGCTCTTTGATTGCCCAATAAGCTTTATGCTCTAGCTCAAGAGGTAAATGACATGCTTTACCGTATACCATTTTGTACGGAGACATGCCCATGGGATTCTTATAGGCAGTTCTATAAGCCCACAATGCATCATCGAGCTTCTTAGACCAATTCTTTCTAGACATGTTGACAGTCTTTTGCAGAATTAGTTTAATCTCTCTATTGCTTAGCTCTACTTGAACACTGGACTGAGGGTGATAGGGAGACGCAATTCTATGGTTGACATCGTACTTAGCAAGCGTTTTACGGAAAGCACCATGAATGAAATGTGAACCACCGTCGGTCATTAGATATCTAGGGACTCCAAATCTAGGGAAAATTAACTTCTTTAAGCATCCTGATAGAGGTGTTGTGATCAGCACTACTAGTGGGGATAGCTTCTACCCACTTAGTGACGTAATCAACAACAACTAAGATGTCAGTATATCTGTTGGATTTTGGAAAAGGTCCCACATAATCAAAGCCCCAGAGATCAAAGGGTTCAATGACAAGTGAATAGTTCATAGGCATTTCTTGACGTTTACCGATACTACCTACTCTTTCACATTCGTCACAAGACAAGACAAACTTACAGGCATCCTTGAAGAGAGTGGGCCAATAGAAACCTGATTGCAATACCTTCTGTGCAGTTCTATCTCCCGCATGGTGTCCTCCGTAGGCCTCGGAGTGACACTTCTGTAGGATCTGTCCCTGTTCATGTTCAAGTACACAACGTCTAATAACACCATCTACTCCTTCCTTATAAAGGTGAGGATCATCCCAAAAGTAAAGTCTCAAGTCAAAGAAGAATTTCTTCTTTTGCTGGTATGTGAAACTAGGTGGTAAATATTTGGCAACGATATAGTTTGCACAATCAGCATACCACGGTGCACTACGTGAAGCATTGATGACATTAAATTGCTCATCGAGAAAGCTATCATCAATAAGTTGTGGGTCATCAAGAACGTTCTCTAACCTAGACAAATTATCTGCTACTGGGTTATCAACACCCTTCTTGTCGACAACGTGCAAATCAAATTCTTGTAGCAAGAGAACCCATCTGATAAGTCTAGGTTTAGCGTCCTTCTTCTCCATGAGGTACTTAATAACAGCGTGATCAGAGTGAATAGTGACTTTGGAATCAACTATGTAAGACCTGAACTTTTCACATGCAAACACGACTGCTAAAAATTTCTTCTCCGTAGTAGCATAGTTTCTTTGGGAACTGTCTAGAGTTTTACTAGCATAGTGAATAACATTCAACTTCTTATCAACTCTTTTCCCTAGGACATCACCAATAGCATAATCATTAGGATCACACATGATTTCAAAAGTTAAGTTCCAATCAGGTGGTTGAACAATAGGTGCAGTTATCAAAGCCCTCTTAAGTATTTCGAAGGCTTCCTCACAATCATCGCCAAAGACAAAAGGAATATCCTTTTGCAAGAGATTGGTAAGAGGCCTAGAAATATTAGAGAAGTCTTTAATGAACCTTCTATAGAAACCAGCATGACCAAGGAAACTTCTTATACCTTTGATATCTGTGGGGTATGGAATTTTCTCGATCGCATCAACCTTAGCCTTATCGACTTCAATACCTCTTTCAGAAATTTTATGTCCTAAGACGATGCCTTCATTAACCATAAAGTGGCACTTTTCCCAATTCAAGACAAGATTGGTGTCTTTACATCTCTGCAAGACTCGATCAAGGTTGCTGAGGCAATCATCAAAGGAAGACCCGTAAACGGAGAAGCCATACATGAAAACCTCAACAATCTTTTCACAAAAGTCAGAGAATATAGCCATCATACATCTTTGAAAGGTGGCAGGTGCATTACTTAAGCCAAAAGGCATACGTCTATAAGCAAAGGTACCGAAAGGGCAGGTGAAAGTGGTTTTCTCCTGATCAGATTGTGCAACTGGTATTTGGGAGAAACCAGAATAACCGTCTAGAAAGCAGAAGTGTGTGTGTTTAGACAGTCTTTCTACAATTTGGTCTATAAAATGCAAAGGGTAATGATCTTTGCTAGTGGCTTTATTCAATTTCCTAAATTCGATCACCATCCTATAGCCAGTAATAATCCTCCGTGGGATCAATTCATCCTTATCATTAGGGACAACAGTAATGCCTCCCTTCTTAGGGACGCAATGCACCGGACTCACCCAATAACTATGAGCAACAGGATAGATAATACCCGCTTCCAGGAGCTCTAGTATTTCCTTTCTCACTACTTCTTTCATCTTAGGATTTAATGTCCTTTGATGATCAGCAACTGGTTTGAAATCAGGATCAGTTTTAATCTTGTGCTGGCATAGAGTGGGACTAATGCCCTTAAGATCATCAAGAGTATATCCAATAGCAACACGGTGCTTCCTCAGAGTTTTTAATAACTTTTTTTCTTCATGCTGTAAGAGGCTAGCACTAATAATAACAGTATATATCTCTTTTTCATCTAGATAAGCATACTTGAGAGTATCTGGCAACTGTTTAAGCTCGAACACAGGATCACCCTTTGGTGGGGGTGGATCCCCAAGCAGTTCAACAGGCAAGTTATTCTTAAGAATAGGATATTATTCTAAGACAACTCTATCTATCTCATCCCTTTCATCCCTATGCATATCATTTTCTTGCTCGAGCAAGTATTGCTCTAAGGGATCAGTAGGAGGTACGACAATAGAAGCTAAGGCAATAGTTTCAGCCTTACTAGGCAGCTCTTTTTCATGAGGTTGTCTACCAAACTTGGAGAAATTGAACTCATGTGACATACCTTCAAAGCCAACAGTGACATTTTGCTTCTCACAGTCAATATGAGCATTGACGGTATTGAGAAAAGGTCTGCCAAATATGATGGGACAAAAGCTATCTTGTGCGGTAGCCAGAACGAGGAAATCAGCAGGATGCTTTGTTTTACCACACAAGACTTCAACATCCCTAACAATTCCCATAGGGCAGATAGTTTCTCTATTGGTAAGCTGAATAGTGACATCAATAGGTTCTATCTCAACAGGTGCAATCTTATCTTTGATTTCATCATATAAGGATTGCGGTATTGCACTAACACTAGCACCCACGTCATATAAACCATGATAACAATGATCTCCTATCTTAACAGAGACAACAGGCGTGCCAACAACATGCCTATGTTTTTCTCTAGCATGAGGTTTACCAATTCTAGCAGCATCTTCACAGAAGTGAATATTATGTCCCTTAACATCGTCGGACAGGAGATCTTTGATAATAGCAATGCTAGGTTCAACTCTAATTTTCTCAGGGGGTGTAGGTGTTCTAATGTAGCCTCTACGTATCATAGTTGAAGCTTTAGAATGATCCTTTATCCTAACAGGGAAAGGTGGTTTCTCAATGTAAGCACTGGGAACAATAGGATCATTATAGGCAATGACTTTCTCTTCAACTCGATTGGGTTTAACTACCTTGACTTTTAAAGGAGGATGATATTTAAACCACTTCTCTTTGGGGAGATCAGTATGAGCAGCAAATGATTCACACAATGAAGCTACTATCTCAGAGTCAAGTCCATACTTAGCGCTAAAATCACTAAAGGTATTTGTTTCAACAAAGGATTTAACGCAATCAATCTTGAAATTCATACCTGACTCCTTACCTTATTGAAGCTCCCAATCTTCAGAGTTGCGTTTAATTATCTCCAATAAATTCCATCTGAAGTCAATATCTCTCTTCATAAAAGAAGCAACACAAGAAGTGTCAAGCATGGTGCGATCATCATGAGAAAGCCGAGCATAGAAGTTCTGAATGATAATTTCTCTCGAGAGCTCATGGTTGGGGCATGAATATAACATTGATTTAAGCCTCCCCCAAGCTTGAGCGATGCTTTCTCTGTCACGAGGCCAAAAATTATAAATATAATTCCGATCACGATGTACTAAATGCATAGGATAAAACTTTTGATGAAATTCCAATTTCAACCTATTGTAGTCCCATGATCCAGTATCATCACATAGCCTATACCATGTCAACGCCTTATCCTTCAAAGATAAAGGAAATACCTTCTTCTTGACCTCATCCTCGGGCAAAACTGCAAGCTTAAATAAACCACAAACTTCATCCACATAGATTAGATGCAAGTCTGGATGTGATGTTCCATCTCGTGTAAAAGGATTAGCCAACAGTTTCTCAAGCATACCCGAAGGAAATTCAAAGCAAATATTTTCAGTAGGTGCAGCAGGTTGAGGAGCAACTATTTGTGCTTCCGTTCGAGGTGAAGATACCCCGAACAAGCCCCTCAAAGGATTAGTTTCCATAGTGACAAGTGACAATAAATTTCAGCACACTATATGAATGTTTCCTTACCAATTTCCACTTACCAAAGGCGCTTCACTCCCCGGCAACGGCGCCAAAAAAGAGTCTTGATGACCCACAAGTATAGGGGATCAATCATAGTCCTTTCGATAAGTAAGATTGTCGAACCCAACGAGGAGCAAAAGGATCTGACAAGTGGTTTTCAGCAAGGTAAAATCTGCAAGCACTGAAATTATCGGTAACAAGTGATTGTGTGGTGAGATGATTCGTAGCAAGCAACAAGTAAAAAAAGTAGAAATAGTGCAGCAAAGTGGCCCAATCCCTTTTGTAGCAAGGGACAAGCCTGGACAAAGTCTTATAGGAGGAAAAACGCTCCCGAGGACACACGGGAATTTCTGTCATGCTAGTTTTCATCATGTTCATACGATTCGCGTTCGTTATTTTGATAGTTTGATATGTGGGTGGACCGGCGCTTGGGTACTGCCCATACTTGGACAAGCATCCCACTTATGATTAACCCCTCTCGCAAGCATCCGCAACTACGAAAGAAGAATTAAGACAAAGTCTAACCATAGCATTAAACTAGTGGATCCAAATCAGTCCCTTACGAAGCAACACATAAACTAGGGTTTAAGCTTCTGTCACTTTAGCAACCCATCATCTACTTACTACTTCCCAATGCCTTCCTCTAGGCCCAAATAATGTTGAAGTGTTATGTAATCGAAGTTCACATAACACCACTAGAGGAAAAACAACATACAACACATCAAAATATCGAACGAATACCAAATTCACATGACTGCTATTAGCATGACTTATCCCATGTCCTCAGGAACAAAAGTAACTACTCACAAAGCATAATCATATTCATGACCAGAGAGGTAATGAGTAGCATCAATGATCTGAACATAAACTCTTCCACCAAATAATCCAACTAGCATCAACTACAAAGAGTAATTAACACTACTAGTAACCTTACAAGTACCAATCGGAGTCGCGAGACAGAGATTGGTTACAAGTGATGAACTAGGGTGTGGAGATGAGATGGTGCTGATGAAGATGTTGATGGTGACGAGTCCCCTCCGATGAGAGGAGTGTTGGTGATGACGATGGCGACGATTTCCCCCTCCGGGAGGAAATTTCCCCGGCAGGACCGTCCTGCCGGAGCTCTAGATTGGTTCTGCTCAAGTTCCGCCTCGTGGCGGCAGCGAATCCACGAAAAAGACTCCTCTTGATTTTTTTTCCGGACGAAACCCTTCACATAGCAGAAGAGGGGGCCAGAGGGCAAGCTGGGTGCCCACAAGGCCCCTAGGCGCGGACAGGGGGGTGGCCGCGCCTAGCAGGCTTGTAGCCACCTGGTGGCGCCCCTCTGGCACTTATTCGGCCCAATATTTTTTATAATTCCCAAAAAAATCCTCGTTGATTTTTACGGTGTTTGGATTTGCGCAGAATAGGTATCTCAAACTTGCTCCAATTTCAGGCCAGAATTCCAACTGCCGGCATTCTCCCTCTTGATGTAAACCTTGCAAAATAAGAGAGAAAAGGCATAAGTATTGTACCGTGAAGTGAAATAACAGCCCAAGAAGCAATAAATATCAACATGAAAGCATGATGAAAATGGACGTATCATCACCGGGCTGGACATGTGTTGAACGCGGAGGCACCGTTCCTACGGTGCTTAGATCGGATCTTCTGCGATTTGAATTGCCGCGAGTACGACTCCATCAACCGCGTTCTTTGCAACGCTTCCGCTTAGCGATCTTCAAAGGTATGAAGATGATCTCCCTCTTACTCGTTGCTAGCATCTCCTAGATTGATCTTAGTGACACGTAGGAAAATTTTGAATTATTACTACGTTACCCAACAGGAGCCAATACGGGCATCCAGGTCATGCTATTGGTTATTGACCAAAGAGTAACTCGGTCATGTCTACATAGTTCTCGAACCCGCAGGGTCTGCACACTTGGGGTTCGATGACGTTTGGGTATTAATGAGTTATGTGTGGTGGTAACCGAAAGTTTTTTGTAGTCTCAGATGAGATCCCAGATGTCATGAGGAGCTCTGATATTGTCCGGAGACAAATATTGATATATAGGAAAGAGGTATTATGGTTCTGGAAAAGTTTCGGGCGTTCCCGGTAAGATACCAGAGTGCCGAATGGTTTCCAACGGTCCAGCAAGAGGGCCCACTCTTCCCCGAGAGGCACATGGGCTGAGGAGGTGGCACACCAGCCCCTGGTTGGCTGGGCAGCCGCCCCAAGGGCCCATGCGCCCCAATGGTGGTAGGTGGGAGGAGTCCTAGAGGAGAGGGACTCCTCCCTAAGGGTGCGCCCCACCTGCCTTTTAGGAGGTTGTGACATCCTCAGCTTTTGCTACATTGATCATTGTAATTAAGCTACACTGATGACCATGATAAGTGCCTAATCATTTTGCTAAACAGGATATGATCAAGTTGAAAGTCATATATCATTTCAAATTCCACTTCAAAAGGCCCTTGAATTTTATTGTGATAAAATAAAGTTGCAAACAACAAAAGAAAATTGTTGCACATTTGTTATAAATCACAAAACAAATGCTGTTATGGAACACAACATCATCTTGATGTTGGGGTGGATCCCACCATCAATAACCCAACTTTAAGGCATTTAAAATCCCCTTTTATTTCCATGGATAATTAGAACAAATTTCAAAAAATTCCCAAACATGGCGTGGCCATTGAAAAATATTGCAAGATATTAAATGGATCTTGTCACACATTTTTTTACTATAGTGGATTAATACAAAAAGAATAAAAATAGAAAACAGAGAACAAAAAAAAGGAGGAAGAGACCCACTGGGCACTTAGGCCCACCTGCTACAGGCTGGCCCAGCCCAGTAAGGGCGGCCTTTCTGCCACCTCTCAACAGAGGCGGGGGAGGCCATGGCACCATAGTGGTCCGCACGGGGATGCGCTCGTTGGCGTGCATCTAGCGGCTCCCCTCGCAGATAAGACCACCCTGAGCGCCCTTCTCTCCCTCCCGCAAACCCTATAACCCATTAGCCCCCTCTCTGTCCCTCTCCTCGCTCGCGTTCGAGCTTGCCCGAGCGCAACAATGGCTGCGTCGGGCTGATGCATGATACGTCTCCAACGTATCTATAGTTTTTGATGATTTCATACTATTATCCTGTCAAACTTTGGATGTTTTGTATGCCTTTTATATCTTTTTGGGACTGTTGTGGGTATAAGTCTGACAGTAGATGTGTAGGGTACGAAAGGATGGGCAGAGCCTTAGCTACGGCGAGGTTGTATGAGTTTAGGCCCCTCTACGGTGGAGGTAAAAGACCTACGTCTCAGTGCTCTTGGGAGCTTGATGTGGAGTGGAATATGGATTACAGTAAATGCCAACCCGTGTACCAGTGGAGAAGGGTGGCTTATATAGAGTGCGCTGTCCTTCACAACGGTTCGGTGCACAGGGGCGGAGTAGTGGCAAATAAATGTCTACGTTACAGGTAACACATGCCTTAAATGCTAATAATGGTGTATGAAAACGTATGACCGTTGCCCTCCGGGGAGGTTACGATATACAGAGTGGAATCCAGTCGGTACGTTTAGTACGCTCCGAATGCTCGTCACCGACTGGATGATGGGGAGTCCTTAGTTCAATCGGAACTGTCTAAGGGACTTGTCCTTTATGAAGGGTAGTCCTTGGGTAGGACCTATAGGGCAGGCCTATGACCCTACCCTAGGACTATAACCCCATCATTAGTCCCCGAATGGATCGGGGTTGGAACGACGAAGTGATGCCTGGAGCACGGATCCGACTGGTATGGACTTGACTTTGGCGTTGTTTGCCTCGATCCATTTTATCTTCTCGACCAGTGATCCGAGTGAATATATCTGTGAAACGAACCGTCAGGGACCGAGTGCTTCCGCGGAATCTTTCGACGTGACCGATCAACTGACAGCGGCGGATTTTCCGGGATCCTCAAATTTCGGTTGCCGCGCGCTCAGCAGGGATGACGACATCATCATCGAGTAGTTTCTGCCGCCTCGATTACCGCGCCTTTATCTCCTCCACTATTATCGCAGCAGCCGGTCGGGGGATAAGATTTCGGGGCCACCTGCTAGTGACCCAGTCGGAAGTTTATTTAAACCTCTCCAGCGGGGGTCTCTCGTTGCGCTCCCCTGTTTACTTGCACTCGCCCCGCTTCTCCCGCAGCTCCTTGCGCGCTCCAAGCCTCCTCCTTCCTCTCCTTCCCCAGGGATCTGCTACCTCCACTGTGACGAAGGGGCAGACGAGCAAGCTCGAGTCGCAGAAGAAGAAGAAGAAGGCGGCGGCCCCTGCTCAGCGGCGACAGCGGGCACTGCCGGCGGGTTGGATCTAGGGGGATTTCCTTCCCTCCACGGTGACGACGGACGACCCGCTGGAGCAGGTGGAGCAAGGCATGATTGCCAACAAGTCGTGGAGGCTGCCGGCGGAGGGCAAGACGGAGCCGGCGCCACAGGAGGGAGAGCGTGTCTTGCTGCTCAGCCACGTGTACAGGGGCTTCTCTCTGCCTCCTCACCCCTTCTTCAGAGGTATTATGAACCACTTCGGGGCGCAGCTCCATCACTTTCCCCCAAACGTAATAGCTCATCTTGCTGCATTCGTCGTGCTTTGTGATTGCTTTATCAGTTGTCCTCCCCATTGGGGGCTCTTTAAGTACATCTTTTCCGCTAGATCCCAAACTGTCAAAAAACATAGCCAGTCGGACGACAAAACTCATATCCTCCAGCTCTGCGGGGGCTTAGGCTTCCAGAAGAAAAACAAAAGTAGCTGCCCCCCTCTTCAGTTGTCCGAGTCAGTTAGGAACTGGCAGTCGACTTGGTTCTATTGCCAAGACGTCGCTTGTCCGAATGCTGCAACTGGACTGCCACCTTTTAGCCTAGACTGACCGGCTCCTCCCAGGCAGCTTGCACTCTCGAAGGTGGAAAAGATCCAGATCCAACCTTTAGTCGAGGCGCTGATAGATGTCGTCCGCAAGGGAGTCACCGGCACGGATTTGCTAGAGACTTTTCTGGGTCGGCGCATCCAGCCGCTGCAAGCTCGACACCACGCCATGTGGCACTACGCGGGGCTTGGGGACTCCACTCGGACTCATCCCGAATGCGTGACCGGGGAGGTTGTGACGGCGCGGGTCCGCAACATCACAGGCGCCTGCGATAACCCCAGAGGGGCCCGGCGAGTGAAGCCCTTCCGCGCTGACAATCCTTCTCCGAATGAGGTGAGCATATCTTGTCGAGTGCTTTCAATCCTCTTAGATTTATCGCTTTTTTCTTGCATCACCGCCTGACGTCCGATGTTGTCGACTGTATTTTGTGTAGGCGTGGACCAACTGGTATTCTCCCGTCTCGAACGGGAATCCAGCTAAGGAAGAGGAGGGCAGCCAGAAGGGCAGCATAGACAGCGTCGAGTACGTCTCCGACAGTGGGGAGACGGAGGAGGAGACCGAAGAGGAGGAGGGGGAAGTTGGGGAGCAGAGCTCGCCACCTCCACCATCAGAGCCTCGCACCAAGCGCCGTCACGAACCTGCGACTCTGTCGGCTCCTCCAGTGGCCCCGAGTGCCTCGTCAGCTCCTCCCGTGGCTCCGAGTGCTCGGAGTGTGAAGAGGACCAGGGACGCTGCTACCGAGCCCACGGACCAACCTTCCAAGGTGGCCAAACCGAGTGGGTCCAAGCCTCGGAAAGCTTTACCTCGGATGAGGATCGCTGTTCCCGTTGCCTCAGCGTAAGTGTCTCGTTCTCCTATCTTCTTTCGGTATTTGATTGAACTCATGCTTATTGGTCGAGTGGATTATACTCGACAGAGCTGCTACCTCTGCCACCTCTCTGCCATGCCAGGAAGACGATCCCATGGATACGGATAACGTTGCCACATCCCAACAAGGTACGTTGTGACGACTCCGAGGGTTTGCATTATTGTTTCGCGAATTCTGTCTTTAATCTTGCCCTTTTTCTGTAATCTCATGTTGTTCATTTGGGCTTCCTTCAGAGGTGATTCATCTGGAGGAGGATGACCAGAAGAGGTCAGGGCAAGCTTTGGTGCCTGTCCTTGAGGCTGTTCCATCTGCTGCTGCTCCCGCCATGGACGCGTCGCCGACCGAGAAGATGCCGTCGACTGAGATGGTGCCCCTCGCGGCAGAACCGACTGGAGCAGGACTTGGGATGCCCAAGGAGTCTCCTGTCGTGACGGGTCCGTCGACCGTCCAGTACGACGCCCGACACCTCCCGGAAGACCAAGTGGGAGCCGCCAAGGAGGCCATGGTGCAGGTGGAGTTGATGGCGGGTGATGCCAAGGGAGCGTACGACTCCATCGCATCTTTGTACAAGAGAAGCTTGGAGCTCCGGGACGATATCCAAGTAAGTGCGCTAGTAAGTATTTACTTTCCTCTTGTAACCCACTGGGTGTTTGAGTGATATACTCGGATACAGTAAGATTATTTTGCAGTGGGTTTACTCCGAGTGAACCCAATGGGTGTAGTCCCTGAGACTTCTGTCAAGTGCTTGCACCGGCAGTTGTCTTTATATACATTTTCCGTGACTTGATCGGATCAGAACTGATCTGCCCGAATGGTACCAGTGTGGGCACTCCGAGTGCACCCACTGGAAGTAGTCCCCGAGAGTAGTTTTACTCAGGTCGGGTAATAGTAGCCTCATAGGCTTGTTTTTTTGTCATGTAGCTCAATAGGGCAGACCTGTTCGAGCTTCATGCGAGTGGGGTCACTCTCAGTGAACCCACTGGGTGTAGTCCCCGAGACCGCTGTCGACTGCTTGCGTCGGCAGGGGTCTGAAGAGCTTTGAGCTTTTATTGTTTTCCCTGTTGAATGTGTCTGATCTTCTCTTCGCGCTGATTTGCAGAAGACTTGTGAAATGGGATCAGCGTACAATGCTCTGAAGGCTGAAAAGATTCAGCTTGCTGCGGAATTGGAGACAGCTGTGAATGACTTAGCTGGTGTCAAGGGGGCTCTTGCTGACCGAGAGAAGTCTTTGGAGGAGTCCCGGGAGGCGAACAAGGCATTGGTGGCCAGAATTGAGAAAATGGGCAAGCAAAGAACTGAACTGATGGGCCAGATGAAGTTGATGACCAGTTGGTGCATATCGCAGGAGAAGTACGTCAGCGAGTGGGCAAGGAAGATGATTGCGCTGCTCGGTGGTAAGCTTTTTGCCGAGTGTTTCCTCACATTGTAGTTCATTCTGTGCTTACTTTCTACTCGTCTTTGCTTTGCAGATTTTTGTATGGACACTGAGGCTGAAGCAGCTGACATTGAGCAGTCGGTTATTCCGAACCTTCCACTCGGCGACGAAGCCAATCGGGACATGCTTCGAGCTCACATTCGCCTTGGCAGAGTGGGACCTTTCATCGGCCGCCTGAGAGAAGTCGTCGGCCGAATTGACAAGGAGCTGTGGCCCGAAGACGATTCCCGACGGGAGATAGAAGGGTTGATGACTCGGCTGGAGGACGTCCCGAACCGAGTGCAGGCGTGGAAGAAGTCTGCCGCTCGTTTTGGTGCGGACGTGGCGCTATCGCTGGTCCGAGTGCACTGCAAGGAAGCTCGCGAAGAGAAGCTGAAGGCGTTGCAGGTCGCCAACACCAAGAAGCTTTGATTCGAAGATTTCATGGAGACCTTCCTTGATACAGCCACTCGCATCGCAGACGTGATCGACCTTGACACTTTTGTGGAGCCTGCCAGTCCCGGTGCCAGTCCTGGTGACGCTTGAAAAACTTTCCCTCGGTATGCCGAGTGGTATCTGTATCAAACTTTGGCCACTGCTGTTGGCCGTCACATTCGTGGTTCGGTGTGGATAAGCTTGATCTACACCGAGCTTATACTTAGGCGACTCTTTGTCGCGGCTAAGTCTTCGAGTGCGACTTTTAGTGCACACTCGGAGCGAGTTGTTACTCATGTGGTTGTCAGTTGTCTTCACATCCACATGAGCCTCAATGAGGGTCTGCTAAGCCCCCGAGTGGATCTCTAGGATACACTCGAAGGAAGCTTTTTTACTTAGGCGATTCTAGATCGCACCTAAGTCCCCGAGTGTGACTTTTAGTGCATGCTCGGAGAGAGTTTGTACATAGGCGATTCTGGACCGCAGCTAAGTCCCCGAGTGCGACTTTTAGTGCACACTCGGAGAGAGTTTGTACTTAGGCGATTCTGGATCGCAGCTAAGCCCCCGAGTGCGACTTTTAGTGCACACTCGGAGATAGTTTATACTTAGGCGACTCTGGGTCGAAGCTAAGCCTCCGAGTGCGACTTTTAGTGCACACTCGGAGATAATTTGTACTTAGGCGACTCTGGGTCGCAGCTAAGTCCCCGAGTGCGACTTTTAGTGCACACTCTGACAGAGTTTATACTTAGGCGACTCTGGGTCGCAGCTAAGTCCCCGAGTGCCACTTTTAGTGCACACTCGGAGAGAGTTTATACTTAGGCGACTCTGGGTCGCAGCTAAGTCCCCGAGTGCCACTTTTAGTGCACACTCGGAGAGAGTTTATACTGAGGCGACTCTGGGTCGCAGCTAAGTCCCCGAGTGTGACGTTTAGTCCACACTCGGAGAGAGAGTTTGTACTTAGGCGATTCTGGATCGCAGCTGAGTCCCCGAGTGTGACGTTTAGTGCACACTCGGAGAAAGTTTGTACTTAGGCGATTCTGGACCGCAGCTAAGTCCCCGAGTGTGACGTTTAGTGCACACTCGGAGAAAGTTTGTACTTAGGCGATTGTGGACCGCAGCTAAGTCCCCGAGTGTGACGTTTAGTGCACACTCGGAGAAAGTTTGTACTTAGGCGATTCTGGATCGCAGCTAAGTCCTCTGGTGCGACCTTTAATGCGCACTCAAAGCGAATTTTTAATTTTTTAGACCGGAGTCTGCCAATGTGGAAGAATTTTGAATTTGCAGGAAATCAATATGCTTTGTATTACTTCAATGATACTTGTTCTTTACATTGCCTCCGTCGGCGGTCACGTGTAGAAGCGCTTCAGGAGATCTCCATTCCATGCTCGCGGCTCGTCCGTTTCCCTGTCGAGGTTGTAGAGTCGATATGCTCCATTGTTCAGCACCTTGGAGATGATGAAGGGTCCTTCCCAGGCGGGGGCCAACTTGTGAGGTCTCTGCTGATCCACTCGGAGCACCAGGTCGCCTGCTTGGAATGTACGACTCCTAACGTGTCGCGCGTGAAAACGCCGCAGGTCTTGTTGATAAATTGTTGAGCGAGTTAGCGCCATCTCGCGCTCTTCTTCTTAGATCTACTCCGTCTTGCCTGGCTTGCTCTGCTTCGGCTTCGGAGAAGAGTTCGACTCGTGGAGAGTTGTGAAGCAAGTCACTCGGAAGGACTGCCTCTGCTGCATAAACGAGGAAGAATGGGGATCGCCCTGTAGATCTATTTGGAGTTGTGCGGAGGCCCCACAACACCGAAGGCAGCTCGGTGACCCATGCGCCGGCAGCATGTCCAACTTCTCGCAGGAGTCGAGGTTTCAACCCTTGAAGAATAAGTCCATTCGCCCGCTCTGCTTGCCCGTTTGTTTGGGGATGCGCCACAGATGCAAAATCCACTCGGATACCTTGGCCTGTGCAGAAACCTTTGAATCTGTCCGAGTCAAAGTTTGTGCCATTGTCAGTGATTATGTTGTGTGGTACTCCGGATCTGGAGAATATGTCCCTGACAAACTTGATGGTTGTAAGGGCGTCGAGCTTCTTGATGGGCTTGGCTTCAATCCACTTGGTGAACTTGTCGACTGCCACCAACAGATGTGTGAATCCCCCTTGGCCTGTTCTGAATGGACCGACTGTATCTAATCCCCACACTGCGAACGGCCAAACAAGAGGGATTGTCTTCAGCGCAGACGTTGGCTTGTGGGACTTGTTCGAGTAGAACTGACAGCCTTCGCATCGGTCGACCATATCCTTCGCCATTTCATTCGCCTGCAACCAGAAGAAACCAGCTCTGAATGCTTTGGCGATGATTGCTCTTGAGGAGGCATGATGGCCGCAGGTTCCCGAGCGAATTTCTTCCAGGATAACTGTCCCTCCTCAGGGGAGATGCATCGTTGAAGGACGCCTAAAACACTTTCCTTGTACAACTGGCCATCAATGACGGTGAAGGACTTCGACCTGCGGACAATCTGCCTAGCTTGGACTTCGTCTTCTGGTAATTCTTGCCTCAGGATGTACGCAATGAACGACACAGTCCAATCGGGGATGATAGCAAGAATCTCCATGATCAAATCAACCACGGCAGGGACCTCGACTTCAGTCGGATTTGTTGAGCTCTTCGGTTGTACTGGTTCCTCTGTAAAAGGATCTTCTTTCACCGAGGGGAGATGTAGGTGCTCGAGGCAGACATCACTCGGGACAGGTCTCCGAGTGGATCCAAGTTTTGCCAATTCATCGGCTGCTTGGTTTTTCAGTCGCGGAACATGGTGGAGTTCTAGACCTTCAAACTTCTTCTCGAGCTTCCTCACCGCGTTGCAGTATGTAGTCATGGTGGGGTTCCTTACATCCCACTCCGTCATCACTTGATTAACCACCAAATCTGAATCGCCATAAACCATCAGGCGACGGACGCCGAGTGTGATGGCCATGCGCAATCCATAAAGGAGAGCTTCATACTCTGCCTCGTTGTTGGAGGAATCGAAATGTATCTGCAACACATACTTGAGTTTTTCACCTTTTGGCGATATGATCACTACGCCAGCGCCGGATCCACTCAACATCTTGGACCCATCGAAGAACATTGTCCAGTGAGCCGAGTAGATGTGAATCGGTTGCTGTTGTTCTACCCATTCTGCTATGAAGTCAGCCAGAGCTTGAGACTTTATAGCCTTCTTGGCTTCGAACTTGATGTCGCAGTATAACATCTCCATTGCCCACTTCGCCACTCGGCCTGATGCGTCCCGATTGTGGAGGATTTCCGAAAATGGAGCATCAGAAACGACAGACACCGAGTGGTCTTGGAAATAATGAGCCACCTTCTTCGCAGTCATGTAGATCCCGTAAATAAGCTTTTGATAATGGGGATACCTCTGCTTGGAAGGAGTCAGGACTTCGGAGACATAATATACTGGCCACTGAACCTTGTACGCTTTGCCTTCTTCTTCACGTTCGACTGTGAGAACAGTGCTGACGACTTGATTTGTAGCCGCGATGTACAGAAGAAGGGGTTCTTTACTGAGCGGGGTAGTAAGAACCGGCTGGGTGGAAAGCAGGGCTTTGAGGTCGTCGAATGCAATTTGGGCTTCGTCTGTCCACTCGAAAGTATCTGATTTCTTCATGAGTCGGTACAGAGGTAGGGCCTTCTCGCCGAGTCGACTGATAAACCTGCTCAAAGCCGCTAGGCAACCTGTGAGCCTTTGAACATCATGTATTCTGACCGGCCGCTCCATTCGGACGATGGTCCCGATCTTTTCGGGGTTGACATCGATCCCCCGTTCGGAAACGAAGAAATCGAGTAACTTTCCGCTGGGAACACCGAATGAACACTTGGCAGGGTTGAGCTTGATATCGTACCTATGAAGGTTGGCGAATGTTTCTCCCAAGTCAGTCAGCAGGTCGGAACCTTTCCGTGACTTGACTATGATATGATCCATATACGCCTCCACATTTCGACCGATCTGGTCAAGGAGGCATTTTTGGATCATGCGCATAAAAGTTGCTCCTGCATTCTTCAAACCGAATGGCATAGTGATGTAGCAGAAGCACCCGAATGGGGTGATGAAGGCTGTTTTTAATTCATCGGGGCCATACAGACGGATCTGATGATAGCCCGAGTAGGCATCAAGGAATGACAAACGCTCGCAACCCGCAGTCGAATCAACAATTTGATCAATGCGGGGGAGCGGGAAATGGTCTTTCGGGCATAACTTATTGAGATGCTTGAAGTCGATGCACAGTCGGAGAGACTTGTCCTTCTTGGGCACCATGACAACATTGGCGAGCCACTCGGAGTGGTGTACCTCGCGAATGAAGTTGGCTGCCAGAAGTTTAGCCACCTCCTCTCTGATTGCCTTCCTCTTGTGCGCGGCGGACCGACGCACGCGTTCTCGGACGGGTCGAGCAGCAGGATCTGCATGCAGTCGGTGCTCAGCCAACTCCCTGGGTACACCTGGCATGTTAGCGGGCTTCCATGCGAAAATGTCCTAGTTCTCAAGGAGGAATTGGATGAGCTCGGCTTCCTATTTTGGATCGAGGGTGGTGGAGATGTTCGTCGGGGCAGCGGTGTCGTCCGTTGAGTGGATGCTGACCTTCTTCGTGTCTCCTGCCGACTGGAATGCGGACTCCGAAGCTGGCTTCTTCGAACGCATCAAGTCAGCGGGGACGACTGTCTTCTTGTACTCGTCCAGCTCGAGGATAGCCATCTGCTGATCGGCGATCATCGACCCCTGCTGCAGACACTCCTCGGCCCGCTGCCGATTGCCTGTGACAGAGATCACACCTTTGGGACCTGGCATCTTCAACTTCAGATACACGTAACATGGACGGGCCATGAAACGCGGATACGCCGGATGGGCCAGAATCGCATGGTATGCACTCTGGAAGTCCACCACCTCGAATGTCAGCTTTTCCTTGCGGAAGTTCTTGTCGGAGCCGAAAACGACGTCCCACATGATCTGGCCGAGTGACTTGGCCTTTCGTCCAGGGACGACTCCGTGGAACTGCATGCTTCTCTCGCTAAGTTTGGACATCGGAATGCCCATCCCCTTGAGAGTGTCGGCGTACATGATGTTCAAACTGCTGCCGCCGTCCATGAGGACTTTGCGCAGTCAGACTCCTTCCACCACCGGGTCGACGACCAGAGCCTGCCTCCTTGGGGTGGGCACGTGTGCTGGATGATCCGACTGGTCGAACGTGATCGCAGTCTGAGACCATTTGAGGAACGTGGGGTTGGTTGGGGTGGCCATGTTCACCTCCTTGTTCACCAACTTCAGTCGACTCTTGCTTTCCACGTCAGCAAAAATCATCAGCGTTGCATGGACGGGGAACGGATCCTCCTTGTCCTCATCATCCTGTTCATTGTCCTTTTCATTCGGCTGCCCTTCACCGAACCCTTGGATCAGGAGGCGACATTGCCGAGTGGTGTGCTTCGGGAATATGGCGTTGCCTTCTTTGTCCTTCTTTGTGTGGATTGTACATGGCTGATCCAGGATGGAGTTTCCGAACTGCTTCTTCTTGGGGGTCAACTGAGCTTTTCCCTTGCCCTTGAACTTGGCATTGGTAACGGCTGCTGCCTCTGCCTGCGGAGTGGTCGGAGCTTTCTGCTTCTGTTTCCGAGTGTTGTTCCCATCTCCGTCAGCGACTGTTTTATGCTTGCTGCTACGAATGCGGTCCTCTTCTTCGCCATTTGCATAGCGTGCGGCTATCTCCATCATATTGCTCATGGAGATGTCGCCTGTCCGACAGAACTTCAGGTACATATCTCTGTACCGCACGCCTGCCTTGAAGGCGCAGACTGCTTGGTGCTCTATGACGTTCTCCACCGTGTGGTAGAGGGTCGTCCAACGCTGGATGAAATCGCGCAGGGGCTCATTCTGCTTCTGGACACAGTGCTGGAGCTCCACGAGACCAGCAGGGCGTTTGCACATGCCCTCGAAGGTCCTGATGAAGACTCGGGCCAGATCTGCCCGGCTGTAGATGCTTGAAGGGGCCAACTGGTTCAGCCACGCTCGTGCTGAGCCGTCGAGCATCAGGGGGAGATGTTTCATGGCGACCTGGTCATCTCTGCCACCGATCTGGACCGCCACTCGGTAGTCGTCCAGCCACGTTTCCGGCTTGGATTCTCCTGTAAACTTGCTGATCCCCGTCGCCAATCGGAAGTTGGGAGGGATGTTAGCTGAACGGATGGCTCGACTGGAACACTCGGGGCCAGACACGATGGTCCTGCTTCCACTCGGACGGTCTCTGTCGTGACCGTCACGGTGAGCTCGACTCCTGTCGACCTTCCTCTGGGCGATGTATCCTCTTGCATCGGGCCTTGGATCATATGTGTCACCGACTGAACACCGATCGTCATGATGTCGGGGCCTGTAAGGCCCACCCCGCGGAGGGGTGCGTGAACGGCGACGATCTTCGGGATTCATGGAACGGCTGCCTCCTCTGCGTCGTTGATGAGAATCGGGGCTGAAAACCGACCAATCCGTGTGCACGTAAACAGAACTGTTGTGGATCATGTTGTGCGACTGGGAGACCGCCGAATTCTGCTGCTGCGCCATGTGCAACAGGGCACGGATCTGCTCGATCCCTCTACCAGCCTCTGAATCAGTCGGTTGGAGGGAATCGGCTATCTTGGCAGCGGCAGCCAGGTTGAGGACGGGTGTGCGGAACACCTCCACGTTGCTCTGACGAGTGCGTCGACTTGCAGAATGGCGGGGCTGACGGCGAGCGCCGGATGACTCGACGACCTCGTGCTCATTCCGACCAGTTTGGCGGGGACTTTCATGGGAATTGGCTATGAGAACTTCGGCCATAGGCCCGCGACCCAAGAACTCGGAAGGCAACTCAGTCGGAACTGAGTCCAAGCAGTGGGACGGCGGTGCGACCACAACCGACTCGAGGACCGCCACTTGAGAGGACGCGTTGTGGCGCGCCTGGGTGTGTCGTACCCAACGCTGGAGCCGCGGACGGCGGGACCGCTTGTTGCGGCGCGTGACGGGGGCGAAGACCAACACCGGAGCCGACTGCTGGAGAAGAAGGACGCCACGGGCGCCGGCACGAAAGTGCGTAGCCCCGCGACTGGGGAGCGCCTCGACGTTGAGAGGCGCATCCCGAAGCCATGCCGAATCGTCAATGATGAAGGAGAGTGCGCCGAAGAGGATCTCATGACCCATGCACAAATCTCCACCGGACGACATGATGAAAAGATGAAGTCACAAACTCGCCGGAAGTCGCTTAGACGCCTGCCCCACGGTGGGCGCCAACTGTTGTGGGTATAAGTCTGACAGTAGATGTGTATGGTACGAAAGGATGGGCAGAGCCTTTGCTATGGCGAGGTTGTATGAGTTCAGGCCCCTCTACGGTGGAGGTAAAAGCCCTACGTCTCAGTGCTCTTGGGAGCTTGATGTCGAGTGGAATATGGATTACAGTAAATGCCAACCCCTGTACCAGTGGAGAAGGGCGGCTTATATAGAGTGCGCTGCCCTTCACAATGGTCCGGTGGACAGGGGTGGAGTAGTGGCGAATAAATGTCTACGTTACAGGAAACGTATGCCTTAAATGCTAATAATGGTGTATGGAAACGTATGACTGTTGCCCTCCGGGGAGGTTACGATATACAGAGTGGAATCCAGTCGGTACGTTTAGTACGCTCCGAATGCTCGTCACCGACTGGATGATGGGGAAATCGTCACCGACAGGATGATGGGGAGTCCTTAGCTCAGTCGGAACTGTCTAAGGGCCTTGTCCTTTATGAAGGGTAGTCCTTGGGTAGGACCTATAGGGCAGGCCTATGACCCTACCCTAGGACTATAACCCCATCAGGGACTAACTTATTAACTCAGTGCCAAGTGCCAGTTCCTGTTTTTTCCGTGTTTTTTACCCCTTTTAGAGGAGGATTTTCAACGGAGTCCAAATGGAACGAAACTTCCAAATAGATTTTTTCCAAAACAGAAGAAGATCGGGAAGCTTGAGAACCAAGGCAGGGGGCCACCAGGGACCCCACACGCCCCCTAGCCGCGGCCAGGGGGGCCGTGCCTCCAAGGCTTGTGGGCTCCCTGGGCCACCTCTGCCCTAGGTTTTCCGCCTATATATTCCCAATAATTGCAGAAACAATCAGGAGACCATTGAAAGTACTTTTCCGCCGCCGCAAGCTTCTATCTCCGCAAGATCCCATCTGGGGCACGTTCTGGTGCCCTGTCGGAGGGGGGATTCAGATACGGAGGGCTTCTTCATCAACACCATGACTTCTCCGGTGATGCGTCAGTAGTTCACCATAGTCCTAGGGGTCCATAGCTAGTAGCTAGATGGCTTCTTCCCTCTCTTGGATCTTCAATACAAAGTTCTCCATGATCTTCATGGAGATCTATCCGAAGTAATCTTCTTTTGCGGTGTGTTTGTCGAGATCCGATGAATTGTGGATTTATGATAAGATTATCTATGAATCTTATTTGAGTTTCTTGTGATCTCTTATATGCATGATTTCATATCCTTGTAATTCTCTTCGAGTTGTTGGTTTTGGTTTGGCCAGCTTGATCTATGATTCTTGCAATGGGAGAAGTGCTTGGTTTTGGGTTCATACCGTGTGCTGACCTCACCCAGTGACAGAAGGGGTAGTGAGGCACGCATCGTGTTGTTGCCATCAAGGGTAAAAAGATGGGGTTTTCATCATTGGTTTGAGTTTATCCCTCTACATCATGTCATCTTGCTTAAGGCGTTACTCTGTTCGTCATGAACTCAATACACTATATGCATGCTGGATAGCGGTCGATGTGTGGAGTAATAGTAGTAGATGCAGAAAGTATCGGTCTACTTGTCTCGGACGTGATGCCTATACGTATGATCATTGCCTTAGATATCGTCATGACTTTGCGCGGTTCTATCAATTGCTCGACAGTAATTTGTTCACCCACCATAATATTTGCTATTTTGAGAGAAGCCTCTAGTGAACACTATGGCCCCTGGGTCTACTTCACACCATATTTTCAGCCTTACACTTTTTCTTCGTTGCACTTTCCGCCTTCACATCTCACTTTGCAATCAATCTTGAAGGGATTGACAACCCCTTTATAGCGTTGGGTGCAAGCTCTTTTGTGTTTGCGTAGGTACTCTGGACTTGACGAGATTCTCCTACTGGATTGATACCTTGGTTCTCAAACTGAGGGAAATACTTACTCCTCCTGTGCTGCATCACCCTTTCCTTTTCAAGGGAAAAGCCAACGCAAGCAAGTCTCCGACAACGTGTCAATTTCTGGCGCTGTTGTTTGAGAAGTAGCATTGCATGTGGCCACGGCCGCTCCCACGCCTCCGTTCGACGTCCACGAGCTCCGCAGCGACCACATCTTCCTCCCCGAGCACTGGATCGAGGCAAGTTAGCTCATACGTCGCCGCACGCACTCTTCTTCCTCCTCGGATCCAGGATCTCACCATCGTCGATCTCCTCTCTCCGAGCTCCTCCGGATTCGTCGGGCCTTCCCTCCAACGTTAGTGAGTAGCTCCTTGCCGTCCCCTTCCTTTTGTGCTCCTGTAGGCTGTCGTATCTAGCTCCCTTCATCACCGAGCTCCGGTCGCCGCAATGGCCGACGTTCTTCTTCATGCAGAGCTGCTCGTGCACCTCCCAACTGACCAACGAGCTCCTTGTGATCCCCAGAGCCCATCCCGCGCTAGCCCCGCTTATTTTGCTCTATGTATGTGTGCGTCCAAGCTGACCCGAAAGCCTCCTCCGCCGCCGTCGATGTAGCGCTCGCCACAAACCACTCCAGCTCCTCCACATGGCCGGAATGGAACGGCGACGACCTCTGCTCGCGAACGCAAGAAGTGGTGCTCGATTTGGTGCCCTACATGCAAATACCGAGCCACGCCGGTGTTTCTGGCCCTCGCCGGAGCGTCGCCCGCGCCGGTCACCAGCCGGGCTGACCTTGCCCGACTGTGGCCACCCGAAGTGACCCTGCCCGTGGGCCTGGGCGCCCCAGTTGACTAGTAGGCTTGGTCAACTGGCTGACTGGGTGGTGCCCAGTCACTGACCTGTGGGGCCCCACACCCCCGTGTCTATGACATGTGGGCCCCTGCCCCTTCTAGTTAATTTAAAGTGTTAATTAATTAGTTAGTTAATTGAAACACTAATCTCTCACTAACTAGTAGGGCCCACCATGTAATTAAGTTATTTAGTTTTAAATTAACCGTGTTAATTAGTTACAGAGGCTGACATGTGGGTCCAAGTGGACCCACCTGTCAGGTTTGACTTTGGTCAACCCCTCTTGACTGCTGACGCCAACAATACGTCATGGTGACGTCAACCTATACTATTCTAGATAATGTTGGATTTAAATAAATAATTAACTTCTAGAAATTATTTAAAACTTTGAAAAATCATATCAAATAATCCATAGCTCACATGGAAATAATTTATATATGAAAGTTGATCAAAAAAATCTCACGAATCCGAATACGTTGTCCGTTCATGTGTCACATGCCCCTAGCATGATGAACATGGACATTTTGCAATAGGTTCGTATGTCCGATAGTAGCTAAAGGCCCGGCACATAGAATCTAATATTTTCCTGATCCATCTATGACGGATGATACTGCGTTAGCTCATGCCTAGACATGCATATTGCCATGTCATGCTTAGCGTTGCACCTGTTGCTATTATTTATTATTTCTTCCACCCCTCTTCTTCCCGGTGGACCCCGGGACTGACGCTACTGTCGGGTACGACTACCGACCTGACGACCAGCCCTTTGCCGCATAGGAACAAGGCAAGCAACCCCCCTTGATCATCCCTGTATCGCCCATTTCTTTCTCCCTCCTGCTTGCATTAGTATTTTGCTACTGTTGTAGATTGCTCCTATATCTGATGCATATTCTGTTTTTGATGAACTGCTACTTTCAGTACCACACTTTAAAGTGCTTAGTATAGGTAGCTCAGTCATTCCCTCTGGACCCTTAGACCAGTTGCCCCGCTTTATTGTCTAGTCTCGATCACCTGATCAACGAGCTAAGACCCGACACCGCACTTACACCCCCTTAGTTGTACGACGGTGCAGATCTACTATCTGGTACTGAGGGTGACACCTCGTTACATACCCCAATATTAGCGATGTAGTGTAGTTTGATCGGCGGTGGTTCTCGGAGGGTGATTCCTCGTTCACCACCCCCGATAACAGCTTTGTCTACAACCCATCAAGTTGGTCCAGCGAGGGTGATTCCTCCATGGCCACCTTGACGGTTACATTGTACGGCATCCATAGAGGGTGATACCTCGGATCACGCTGATGATACAACCACATTGTTACTCGACCGTGCTACTGGGAACATTGATGGATAATGTTTGGCGGGTGGATTCCCGCGGAGATGTGTCGATAAGTTTAATTACAATTCTAGTGGATTTCGGTATTTGATCTGGGTTGGTCGGAGACCTTTTCGCACTAACCGGCTACGCTGGAGGAGTTATGGGTTCTCGACGTCGTGGTATCTGATACGTCCATTTTGCATCATGCTTTTATATTGATATTAATCGCTTTATGGGCTGTTATTACACTTCACGATACAATACTTATGCCTTTTCACTCGTATTTTATAAGGTTTACATGAAGAGGGAGAATGCCGGCAGCTGGAATTCTAGCCTGAAAAAGGAGCAAGTTTGAGATACCTATTTAGCGCAACTCCAAAAGCCGTGAAAATCAACGAGGAATTATTTTGGAATTTATAAAAAATACTGGGCAGAAGAAATAACAGAGGGGAGCCACCAGGAGGCCACAAGCCTGCTAGGCGCGGCCTACCCCCTAGCCGCGCCTAGGGGGCTTGTGGGCTCCCTGTTGCCCCTCTGGCTCCCATCTTTTTCTATAAGGAGGGCTTCGTTCCAGAAAAATCAAGAGGAGGCTTTTGGGAGGAATCCCCACCGCCACGAGGCAGAACTTGAGCAGAACCAATCTAGAGCTCCGGCAGGGCCGTCCTGTGGGGGAAACTTCCCTCCCGGAGGGGGAAATCATCGCCATCGTCATCACCAACACTCCTCTAGTTGATGCTAGTTGTATTACTCGGTGGAAGATTATATGTTCAGATCCTTGATGCTATTCAATACCTCTCTGGTCATGAATATAATTATGCTTTGTGAGTAGTCACTTTTGTTCCTGAGGACATGGGATAAGTCATGCTATAAGTAGTCGTGTGAAGTTGGTATTCGTTCGATATTTTGATGTGTTGTATGTTGTTTTTCCTCTAGTGGTGTTATGTGAACGTCGAATACATAGCACTTCACCATTATTTGGGCCTAGAGGAAGGCATTGGGAAGTAATAAGTAGATGATGGGATGCTAGAGTGACAGATGCTTAAACCCTAGTTTATGTGTTGCTTCGTAAGGGGCTGATTTGGATCCACTAGTTTAATGCTATGGTTAGACTTAGTCTTAATTCTTCTTTTGTAGTTGCGGATGCTTGCGAGAGGGGTTAATCATAAGTGGGATCTTTGTCCAAGTAAGGGCAGCACCCAAGCACCGGTCCACCCACATATCAAACTATCAAAGTAGCGAACGCGAATCATATGAACATGATGAAAACAAGCTTGACAGAAATTCCCATGTGTCCTCGGGAGCGCTTTACCTCCTATAATAGTTTGTCCAGGCTTGTCCCTTGCTACAAAAGGGATTGGGCCACTTTTCTGCACCTTTGTTACTATTGTTACTTGCTACTTGCTACGAATCATCTTACCACACAACTATTTGTTACCGATAATTTCAGTGCTTGCAGAGAATACCTTGTTGAAAACCACTTGTCAGATCCTTCTGCTCCTCGCTGGATTTGACACTCTTACTTATCGAAAGGACTATGATTGATCCCCTGCACTTGTGGGTCATCAAGACTTTTTTCTGGCGCCGTTGCCGAGGAGTGAAGCGCCTTTGGTAAGTGCAATTTGGTAAGGAAACATTTATATAGTGTGCTGAAATTTATTGTCACTTGTCACTATGGAAACTAATCCTTTGAGGAGCTTGTTTGGGGTATCTTCACCTCGAACAGAAGCACAAGGTGTTGCTGCTCAACCTGCTGCACCTACTGAAAATATTTGTTATGAAATTCCTTCGGGTATGCTAGAGAAACTGTTGGCTAATCCTTTTACAGGAGATGTAACATCACATCCCGACTTGCATCCAATCTATGTAGATGAAGTTTGTGGTTTATTTAAGCTTGCAGGTCTGCCCGAGGATGAGGTCAACAAGAAGGTCTTTCCCTTATCTTTGAGGGATAAAGCATTGACATGGTATAGGCTATGTGATGATACTGGTTCATGGAACTACAACCGATTGAAATTGGAATTTCATCAAAAGGTTTATCCTATGCATTTGGTACATCGTGATCGGAATTATATCTATAATTTTTGGCCTCGTGATAGAGAAATTATCGCTCAATCTTGGGGGAGGCTTAAACCAATGTTATATTCATGCCCCAACCATGAGCTCTCGAGAGAAATTATCATTCAGAACTTCTACGCTCGGCTTTCTCATGATAATCGCACCATGCTTGACACTTCTTGTACCGGTTCTTTTATGAAGAGAGATATTGACTTCAAATGGAATTTATTGGAAAGAATTAAACGCAACTCTGAATATTGGGAGTTTAATGAAGGTAAGGAGTCAGGTATGAATCTCAAGTTTGATTGCGTTAAATCCTTTGTCGAAACAAATACTTTTTGTGATTTTAGCGCTAAATATGGACTTGACTCTGAGATAGTAGCTTCATTGTATGAATCATTTGCTTCTCATATCGATCTCCCTAAAGAGAAGTGGTTTAAATATCATCCTCCCTTAGAAGTCAATGTAGTTAAACCCAATCCAGTTGAAGAGAAAGTCATTTCTTATAATGATCCTATTGTTCCTAGTGCTTACATTGAGAAACCACCCTTCCGTGTTAGAATAAAGGATCCTTCTAAAGCTCCAACTGTGATACGTACGGGCTATATTAGCACACCTACACCCCTGAGCAAATTAGAGTTGAACCTAGCATTGCTATTATCAAAGATCTCCTGTCCGACAATGTTGATGGCCAGGATATTCACTTCTGTGAAGATGCTGCTAGAATTGGTAAACCACATGCTAGAGACAAACATAGGTCTGTTGTTGGCACGTCTGTTGTTTCTGTTAAGATAGGAGATCATTGCTATCATGGTTTGTGTGACGTGGGTGCTAGTGTTAGTGCAATACCTCAATCTTTGTATGATGAAATTAAAGACGAGATTGCACCTGTTGAGATGGAACCTATTGATGTCACTATTCAGCTTGACAATAGAGATACTATCTGCCCTTTGGGAATTGTTAGAGATGTTGAAGTCTTGTGTGGTAAAACTAAGTATCCAGCTGTTTTTATCATTCTTGCTACCACACAAGATAGCTTTTGTCCCATCATATTTGGCAGACCTTTTCTCAATACTGTCAATGCTCATATTGATTGTGAGAAGCAAACTGTCACTGTTGGCTTTGAAGGTGTGTCACATGAGTTCAATTTCTCCAAGTTTGGTAGACAACCTCATGAAAAAGAGTTGTCTAGTAAGGATGAAATTATTGCTCTAGCTTCTATTGTTGTGCCTCCTACTGATCCTTTAGAGCAATACTTGCTTGAGCATGAAAATGATATGCATATGGATGAAAGGAATGAGATAGATACAGTTATCTTTGAACAGCATCCTATCCTTAAGAATAATTTTCCTGTTGAACTGCTTGGAGATCCACCCCACCAAAGGGTGATCCTGTGTTCGATCTTAAACAGTTGCCTAATACTCTTAAGTATGCTTATCTTGATGAAAAAGAGATATATCCTGTTATTATTAGTGTTAGCCTCTCAGAGCATGAAGAAAAGAAGTTACTAAAAACTCTAAGGAAGCACCGTACTACTATTGGATATACTCTTGATGATCTTAAGGGCATTAGTCCCACTCTATGCCAACACAAAATTAAAACCGATCCTGATTCCAAACTAGTTGCCGATCATCAACGGAGATTAAATCCTAAGATGAAAGAGGTAGTAAGAAAAGAAATACTAAAGCTCCTGGAAGCATGTATTATCTATCTTGCTGCTCATTGTGATTCGGTAAGTCTGGGGCATTGCGTCCCTAAGAAGGGAGGTATTACCGTTGTCCCTAATGATAAGGATGAATCGATCCCAGAGAGGATTATTACTGGCTATAGGATGGTGATTGATTTTAGGAAATTGAATAAGGCCACTAGGAAAGATCATTACCCTTTGCCTTTTATTGACCAAATGCTAGAAAGATTGTCTAAACACACACACTTCTGCTTTCTAGATGGTTATTCTGGTTTCTCTCAAATACCTGTTGCACAATCTGATCAGGAGAAAACCACTTTCACCTGCCCTTTCGGTACCTTTTCTTACAGACGTATGCCTTTTGGCTTATGTAATGCAGCTGCTACCTTTCAAAGATGTATGATGGCTATATTCTATGACTTTTGGGAAAAGAATGTTGAGGTTTTCATGGATGACTTCTCCGTTTACCGGTCTTCTTTTGATGATTGCCTCAGCAACCTTGATCGAGTTTTGCAGAAATGTAAAGATACCAACCTTGTCTTGAATTGGGAGAAGTGCCACTTTATGGTTAATGAAGGCATCGTCTTAGGACATAAAATTTCTGAAAGAGGTATTGAAGTCGATAAGGCTAAGGTTGATGCGATCGAGAAAATGCCATGCCGTACAGATATCAAAGGTACAAGAAGTTTCCTTGGTAATGTTGGTTTCTATAGAAGGTTCATTAAGGACTTTTCTAAGATTTCTAGGCCTCTTACCAATCTCTTGCAAAAGGATATTCCTTTTGTTTTTTATGATGATTGTGAGGAAGCCTTCGAAATACTTAAAAAGGCCTTGATAACTCCGCCTATTGTTCAACCACCTGATTGGAACTTACCTTTTGAAATTATGTGTGATGCTAGTGATTATGATGTGGGTGTTGTCCTAGGACAAAGAGTTGATAAGAAGTTGAGTGTTATTCATTATGCTAGTAAAAATCTAGACAGTGCCCAAAGAAACTATGCTACTACGAAAAAGGAATTTTTCGTAGTCGTGTTTGCATGTGAAAAGTTCAGATCTTACATTGTAGATTCCAAGGTTACTATTCACACCGATCATGATGCTGTTAAGTACCTCATGGAAAAGAAAGATGCTAAACCTAGACTTATCAGATGGGTTCTCTTGCTACAAGAATTTGATTTGCATGTTGTTGATAGGAAGGGTGTTGAGTACCCCATAGCACATAACTTATCTAGGTTGGAGAATGTTCTTGATGACCCACAACCTATTGATGATAGCTTTCCTGATGAGTAATTGAATGTCATCAATGCTTCATGTAGTACACCGTGGTATGCTGATTATGCAAATTATATCGTTGCCAAATATTTACCACCTAGTTTCACATACCAGCAAAAGAAGAAATTCTTCTTTGATTGGAGACATTACTTTTAGGATGATCCTCACCTTTATAAGGAAGGAGTAGATTGTGTTATTAGACATTGTGTACCTGAACATGAACAGGGACAGATGCTACAGAAGTGTCACTCCGAGGCTTATGGAGGACACTATGCGGGAGATAGAACTGCACACAAGGTATTGCAATCAGGTTTCTATTGGCCCGCTCTCTTCAAGGATGCCCGTAAGTTTGTCTTGTCTTGTGACGAATGTCAAGGAATAGGTAATATCAGTAAACGTCAGGAAATGCCTATGAATTATTCACTTGTCATTGAACCATTTGATGTTTGGGGTTTTGATTATATGGGACCTTTTCCAAAATCCAACGAGTATACTCATATCCTAGTTGTTGTTGATTACGTTACTAAGTGGGTAGAAGTTATCCCAACTAGTAGTGTTGATCACAACACCTCTATCAGGATGCTTAAAGAAGTTATTTTTCCCTAGATTTGGAGTCCCTAGATATCTAATGACTGATGGTGGTTCACATTTTATTCATGGTGATTTCCTTAAAACGCTTGCTAAGTATGACGTCAACCATAGAATTGCATCTCCCTATCACCCTCAGTCCAGTGGTCAAGTAGAGCTAAGTAATAGAGAGATTAAACTAATTCTGCAAAAGACTGTTAATAGGTCTAGAAAGAATTGGTCTAAGAAGCTTGATGATGCACTGTGGGCTTATAGAACTGCTTATAAGAATCCCATGGGCATGTCTCCGTACAAAATGGTTTACGGTAAAGCATGTCATTTACCTCTTGAGCTAGAGCATAAGGCTCATTGGGCAATCAAAGAGCTCAACTTTGATTTCAAACTTGCTGGTGAGAAGAGGTTATTTGATATTAGCTCACTTGATGAATGGAGAGCTCAGGCATATGAAAATGCCAAGTTGTTCAAAGAAAAGGTTAAGAGGTGGCATGATAAAAGGATACAAAAACGTGAGTTCAACGTAGGTGATTATGTCTTGCTATATAATTCTTGTTTAAGATTTTTTGCAGGCAAGCTTCTCTCTAAATGGGAAGGTCCTTACATTCTTGAGGAAGTATATAGTTCCGGTGCCATCAAGATCAACAACACGGAAGGTAATTTTCTGAGAGTGGTAAATGGGCAAAGAATCAAGCATTATATCTCAGGTAATCCCCTAAATGTTGAAAGCAATATTATTAATACCATAACTTCGGAGGAGTACATAAGGGATATTTATCAGCCTGTTTTAGACTCTGAAAACAAAGAGGTATGTGATTCAGTAAGAAAACCGACTCCAAAACTTTTCCAGTAGGATTTTTTCTCTGTTTTGGAAATTTTGGAAAAATAGAAAAATTTAAAGTAGTCCGGAAAGCGCACGAGGAGGCGACAAGCCTACTAGGCGCAGCCTACCCCCTGGTCGCGCCTAGGGGGCTTGTGGGCACCTCATGTGCCTCCCGGACTCCGTTTTCTTGCGGAGAACTCCTTCTGGTCGGGAAAAATTCATTATATGTTCTCCCGAAAGGTCTCACCCTCGTATCACGCAAATTTCCTTTGTTTTCGTTTCGAGCTACTGTGCAGACAGATCTAGATCGCTATGGCGTCCCCAAAAGTTCTGAAGGACCAGTTCTTCGAGAAGGTCATCAATCCCTACCTCGCGTGAGTGCTGCAACACCCTCAATCTATCGAGATGCGTGAGGGGCTGCAGCACATCCGTGATGTTGAGGGGCCCAAGAAGACCGGAAGCATGGAGGCTAGGCTCGAAGCAATGGAGCAGCAAGTCTTCAAGTGCCAAGGGATGGTGGAATGCGGACTCAACGCCAACCACATGATGTTCATGGAGTTTATCAATAAGCACAAGATCGATGCCAATGACATCGGGAAGCACCTCTCCAGACTCTATGACTGAATTGATCACCTCCAAGCCCAGATCTATGACTGCAGAACCAAAACTGTGAGTATCTGTATAGATTTAAATCAATACGGTTGGCTGCAGATTTGAGGATTCCGGAGACTCGATCATCTTTCCATGATGGAGCACCTATGCCTTGGAAAACGGAGGATCAAACCCAGGTTGCAACAACTCCACCACCATCACCTTCGAAGGAAGACAACTAAGCACGGGTATGGGCAATCCCCTTGGCTTGTGCCAAGCTTGGGGGAGTTTCCCCTGTATCGTATCACCATCACATATTTTTCCTTTACCTTTTTCTTAGTTCGTCCCTTTCTGGTTTTTTCTTTCTCTAGTAGAATAAAGTTCTTAGTGTTCTAGGCTTGAGATTTGCTTTGTGTCACCCCCGATGTATTCGAGTTCGTGAGTCATATAATAAAGAGTGTTTTAGTTAAGGGCCTTGCTTCATGCCATGATCTAAAGAAAAGAATAATGAGAGAACAAAAGCATGAAAGATCATGTAATGATCTTATGGGAAGTGATGGCTTCACATATAAAAAGAATGTTGATTGAAACTTGTTGTGGGTGGACAAACGTAGACCTTGGTCATTGTTGCAATTAATAGGAAGTAATAAAGAAGGAGAGGTTCACATATAAATATATCATCTTGGGCACCATCTATGATTGTGAACACTCATTAAACTATTACATGCTTAGAAGTAGATGTTGGACAAGGAAGACAACATAATGAATTATGTTTGCTTGGTTCCGAACAATGTTATATGACTAGAGATCCCTTAGCATGTGACGCTTTCTTCCACCTCATATCAGCCAAAACTTACGCACTAAGTAGAGATACTACTTGTGCATCCATAAACCTTCAACCCAGTTTTGCCATGAGAGTCCACCATACCTACCTATGGATTGAATAAGATCCCTCAAGTAAGTTGTCATCGGTGCAAGCAATAAAAATTGCTCCCTAAATGTGTATGATCTATGAGTGTGTGGAAAATAAGCTTTGTACGAACCTGTGATGAGGAAGACATAAAAGCGACAGACTGCATAATAAAGTTCTTTATCACATGAGGCAATATAAAGTGACGTTCCTTCACACTAAGAGGTCACACATCCAAACCTCAAAAGCGCATGAAAACCTCTGCTTCCCTCTACAAAGGGCCTATCTTGTACCTTTACTTTTTGTCCTTAAAAGTGTCATGGTGATCGACACCAATTCCTTATTTCGCCTTTTATCTTGGCTAACGTCATGTCTAGGGAAAGATCTATATTCATATGTCAACTTGGAAGTAAGTATTCATGAATTATTATTGTTGACATTACCCTTGAGGTAAGTAGTTGTGAGGCGAAACTATAAGCCCCTATCTTTCTCTCTGTCCAACTGAAACTTTGATCTCTTGAGTACCACGTGAGTTTTAGCAATTGTAGAAGACGAAAGGATGATTGAGTATGTGGATTTGCTTTACAAGCTCTTATTTTACTCTTTCCGATGTTACGATCAATTGTAATTGCTTCAATGATCAAAGGCTATTGGATGTTAATTCTCAATAAGCTTCTTGATCCATACTTTACTTTGTGATGGAATTGTCACTTTAGCATGAGAGATTATATGATGATATTGATGTTCTGATTATGATCATGATGTCTGCATGTCCGTATTTTGTTTTGTCGACACCTCTATCTCTAAACATGTGGGCATATTTATTGATCTTGGTTTCCGCTTAAGGACAAGCGAAGTCTAAGCTTGGGGGAGTTGATACGTGCATTTTGCATCATGCTTTTATGTTGATATTTATCGCTTTATGGGCTGTTATTACAGTTCATGGTACAATACTTATGCCTTTTCTCTCTTATTTTATAAGGTTTACATGAAGAGGGAGAATGCCGGCGGCTGGAATTCTGGCCTGAAAAAGGAGCAAGTTTGAGATACCTATTATGCGCAACTCCAAAAGCCGTGAAAATCAACGAGGAATTATTTTGGAATTTACAGAAAATACTGGGTGGAAGAATTACCATAGGGGAGCCACGAGGAGGCCACAAGCCTGCTAGGCGCGGCCTACCCCCTAGCCGTGCCTAGGGGGCTTGTGGGCTCCATGTTGCCCCTCTGGCTCCCATCTTTTGCTATAAGTAGGGTTTCGTTCCAGAAAAAATCAAGAGGAGGCTTTCGGGAGGAATCGCCACCGCCACGAGGCGGAACTTGAGCAGAACCAATCTAGAGCTCTGGTAGGGTTGTCCTGCCGGGGAAACTTCCCTCCCGGAGGGGGAAATCGTCACCATTGTCATCACCAACACTCCTCTCATCGGAGGGGACTCATCACCATCAAGATCTTCATCAGCACCATCTCATCTCCAAACCCTAGTTCATCTCTTGTAACCAATCTCCGTCTCGCGACTCCGATTTGTACTTGTAAGGTTGCTAGTAGTGTTAATTACTCTTTGTAGTTGATGCTAGTTGGATTACTCGGTGGAAGATTATATGTTCAGATCCTTGATGCTATTCAATACCTATTTGGTCACGAATATAATTATGCTTTGTGAGTAGTCACTTTCGTTCCTGAGGACATGGGATAAGTCATGCTATAAGTAGTCATGTGAAGTTGGTATTCGTTCGATAATTTAAATGGTTGTATGTTGTTTTTCCTCTAGTGGTGTTATGTGAGCGTCGACTACATGACACTTCACCATTATTTCGGTCTAGAGGAAGGCATTGAGAAGTAATAAGTAGATGATGGGTTGCTAGAGTGACAGAAGCTTAAACCCTAGTTTATGCGTTGCTTCGTAAGGGGCTGATTTGGATCCACTAGTTTAATGCTATGGTTAGACTTAGTATTAATTCTTCTTTCGTAGTTGCGGATGCTTGCGAGAGGGGTTAATCATAAGTGGGATGTTTGTCCAAGTAAGGGCAGCACCCAAGCACTGGTCCACCCACATATCAAACTATCAAAGTAGCGAACGCGGATCATATGAACATGATGAAAACAAGCTTGACAGAAATGCCCATGTGTCCTCGGGAGCGCTTTACCTCCTATAAGAGTTTGTCCAGGCTTGTCCCTTGCTACAAAAGGGATTGGGCCACTTTGCTGCACCTTTTTTACTATTGTTACTTGCTACTTGCTACGAATCATCTTACCACACAACTATCTGTTACCGATACTTTCAGTGCTTGCAGAGAATACCTTGCTGAAAACTACTTGTCAAATCCTTCAGCTCCTCGTTGGGTTCGACACTCTTACTTATCGAAAGGACTACGGTAGATCCCCTACACTTGTGGGTCATTAATATCAAGCGAATCTCTTCAGACGTCAGCAATGGTGTGGTGCGCACCCGAGTGGTCTGGATTATCACTGATCTTGTATAAGAGGTGCTAGGACTGACCTCGGCCGCCCATGCAACATGCAGGAGCGCAATGGGTGATGGGCCCATGAACCCTGCATGCTTAGGATTTATACCGACGGGTTGGCCTCTCTGTTGAGCTTAGGTGGGGCTGCGACGTGTTGATGTGCTGAGGTCGGGCATGACCCAGAAAGTGTGTCTGACCAGAGTGTATTCAAGCGTGACGGGAAACTTGGTGCACCCCTGCAGGGATGAAATAAACTATTCGGATAGTCGTGTCCATGGTTGCAGGACGAGTTGGAGTTGTGCCCGAGTCTTATACAACTACAATGGTTACTTAACTGGAATGTTTGCTCCGGAATCGCTTCCTCGTAGGGAGTCGAGGGAGGATCTCCAGGTGTGACTTTAATTAATATTGCTGCAACAATATGACTATTAATTGTGTTACCTGGCTCTACTCTCGTCCATTGCTACAAGACCCCTGAAGATGCTAGTCTTCGATAGGACTAGTCTTCTTTCTCTATTTTCGCATTGCTGCCGTCAGTCCACATAAACCCCTTCCTTTGATATTGATGCATACTTAGCATAGTTCTGATGTCAGTCTTGCGAGTACTTTGGATGAGTACTCACCGCTGCTTTGCTCCATCTTTTCCCCTTGATTCCTTGATATGACCAGATGATGGATCCCTCGAGATGGCGTATCCCACCGACGACGACTGCTACCCCTATAGTGCCTAATACTACGTGGACGCCGCTGAAGACCAGGAGTAGTTAGGAGGTTTCGAGGCAGGACGCCTCGCCTCGTTCGATCATTGTACCTTTGTGCTAGACTTCTCTAAGGCACCTCATGTTTTATGTATGTACTCAGATATTTGTTGCTTCCGCTGACTCGTGTGTTTATTGAGCTTCTGTATTCTAGCCCTTGAGGCCCCTAGCTTGTGGTATGAAGCTTGTATGTTTTATTTGTTTCTAGAGTTGTGTTGTGATATCTTCCCGTGGGTCCTTTAGCTTGGTCGTATGCATTTGCGTGTATGTTTAGCATACGATCAAATCGAGGGCGTCAAAAGTTGGTATCAAAGCCAACTGCCTGTAGGTAGCTCCCTTTCCAACTCCTTGGCCAAAGTTGAGTCTAGTATTTGAAAAACTTACTAACTTTGACGTGGTGGCTTACGGTTCCCACATCTCAATCGGGTGGTATTAGTATCTTTTACTCCTTTCCTATACTCTCGGTTCTACTCACTCTTCTATTTCGGGTTAAAGAATTTACTAACTCTGACATTAGGTTCTCGTAATCACATCGACCCGAAGAGCTGGACTATCTACTGTTGTTCTTCTGATAATATGGTGCACACACTATCATTTGACATACTTGAATTTTCCCTTTCAGATGCGTCCCGCAAGGCAGCGCGTGCGCCTGACACTGGCTATTGAGGCGAATGAGTTCCTGGCCATTTTGGTCGACCTCTTGACTAGGCTGGGATATTGCTGGTACCCCGAGTACAGTATGTACGAGGACTTCCGCGAGTTCAACCAGTACCAGTAGTAGGCTGAGGTTCAAATCTTCGATCGGATGGACATCTCCATCCGCGAGCTCCACACCTTCTACGGTATTGGGTTGTCGATCGAGATGTCCGTCCATGATGTGGCCTATATCGCTATCACCCACCTGTGTGGAGCGGACGCTTGCCTGGAGGAGACTGCTTTCAGATACATCTCGTATACTCCTGCTGGGGATGAGATTGGATCTGATCTTAGTGCCTACAGTGTTCGCATTCGGAACGCAACGACCGGTCCTACATCGCTATCTGTACCCCCTACGTGAGTCGTCGCTATGACCCATAGGTTCTGGTGTAGTACAGTGAGGCACAAGATCACGCCTCTCGAGCTCTGACTGTGGAGCTGTGCGCCACGTGTACCCGTCTTTATGACGTGTTGACAGAACTGCATCCGACAGTCCACCTGAGGGTCCACCCTGCGCACATCCTCCAGCCGAGCAAGACAAAACTACCACCAGGTCTTGAGTGGAATGATGTTGGAGGTCGTACCCCTGCACTTGGACCTCTGCTTCCCGAGTCGATGCGGTACGGGCACATGAGTCACCACGGGATGCAGAGTCCTGCCCTAGGTTCTCCTACCGCGGTCACCATCAGCTACCTGGATATAGCCGTTCTCACCGACATTGATGTAGCCTTATCACTATGTCTCGTTGTTGTATCCCTCCACCGCGTGCATGTGCGCCACCTAGTAAGTCCAGGTTATCGTCTAATGCGTCCAGGTTATCGCCAAATTTCAAATTTGTAATCGATGGTCTGTAATCGAACTTATGTATGGGTCTGTATGTCGAACTTAACTACTATGGAGTATCTGTCGCATTTCCCTTTTTGTCATACTTGATTTCTTCATGAATGACTACAATACCCCTGCAATTTTATTTACGCTAAACTACCCCTGTTAAACTTTAGCAGGATGGTTAGAACAACTGGCCACCCACATGGCCCTACCAACGATGCACCACCCCCGCCTCCTGAATATATGGCGGGGGTGATCCAGGAGTTTGAACTGAACCGCCAATTTATGCAAGGGCTCATGGGCCAGTTCCCAAGGTCGAACATGAACCAGTGATACGTCTCCAACGTATCTATAATTTTTGATGGTTTCATGATATTATCTTGTCAAACTTTGGATGTTTTGTATACCTTTTATATATTTTTTAAGACGAACTTATTAACTCAGTGCCAGTTCCTGTTTTTCCATGTTTTTGACCCCTTTCAGAGGAGGATTTTGAACGGAGTCCAAACGGAATGAAACTGCCAAAAAGATTTTTTCCGGAACAGAAAAAGATCGGAGAGCCGGAGAATCAGGGCAGGGGCCCACCAGGGACCCCACAAGCCCTCATGGCACGGCCACGGGGCCCGCGGCCACCGGGCTTGTGGGCTCCGTGAGGCTCCTTTGCCCTAGGTTTTGCGCCTATATATTCCCTAAAAATCCCAAAAAAATCAGGAGATCATCGAAAGTACTTTTCTGCCGCCGCAAGCTTCTGTCTCCGCAAGATCCCATCTGGGGCACGTTCTGGTGCCCTCCGGAGGGGAGATTCGGATACGAAGGGCTTCTTCATCAACACCATGACCTCTCCGATGATGCGTGAGTAGTTCACCATAGACCTACGGGTCCATAGCTAGTAACTAGATGGCTTCTTCTCTCTCTTGGATCTTCAATACAAAGTTCTCCATGATCTTCATGGAGATCTATCCGATGTAATCTTCTTTTGCGGTGTGTTTGTCGAGATCCGATGAATTGTGGATTTATGATTAGATTATCTATGAATCTTATTTGAGTTTCTTGTGATCTCTCTTATGCATGATTTCATATCCTTGTAATTCTCTTCGAGTTGTGGGTTTTGTTTGGCCAACTAGATCTATGATTCTTGCAATGGGAGAAGTGCTCGGTTTTGGGTTCATACCGTGCGGTGACCTCACCCAGTGACAGAAGGGGTAGCAAGGCACGCATCGTGTTGTTGCCATCAAGGGTAAAAAGATGGGGTTTTCATCATTGGTTTGAGATTATCCCTCTATAGCATGTCATATTGCTTAAGGAGTTACTCTGTTCGTCATGAACTCAATACACTAGATGCATGTTGGATAGCGGTCGATGTGTGGAGTAATAGTAGTAGACGTAGAAAGTATTGGTCTACTTGTCTCGGACGTGATGCCTATATGTATGATCATTGCCTTAGATATCGTCATGACTTTGCGCGGTTCTATCAGTTGCTCGACGGTAATTTGTTTACCCACCGTGATACTTGCTATTTTGAGAGAAGCCTCTAGTGAACACTATGGCCCCGAGGGTCTACTCCAAACCATATTTTCAGCCTTACACTTTTTACTTTGTTGCACTTTCTGCCTTGAGATCTCACTTTGCAAACAATCTTGAAGGGATTGACAACCCCTTTATAGCGTTGGGTCCAAGCTCTTTTGTGTTTGTGCAGGTAATCTGGACTTGACGAGATTCTCCTACTGGATTGATACCTTGGGTCTCAAACTGAGGGAAATACTTACTGCTCCTGTGTTGCATCACCCTTTCCTCTTCAAGGGAAAAACCAACGCAAGCTCAAGAGACGAAAGAAGGATCTCTGGCACCATTGCAGGGAAGTACTTCTGTTGACGTAGCAACCAGCAACAAGCCATGACCCTTCAAAACTTCTGCCGCATCAACCCTGTGATCTAGTGCAGCTCAACTCAGCCCCTTGATGTTGATGACTGGCTCCGTGACATTGCTTATGAGCTGGAGTCTGCCAATGTTCCCCGGGCGAGCTATGTCAACTTTGCAGCCTACTTTCTAAAGAGTCTCGCTGCTCAATGGTGGGATAGCCACAGGCGCTCTCAGCCCACTGGAACCGTCATCACCTGGGCGGAGTTCCAGGCTGCTTTCCTTGACTGCTACTTTCCTCGGGGAATCATGGACTGGAAGAAGCGTGAGTTCCGCAACCTTGTCCAGGGCAACAAAACTATGGATGCTTATCAGGAGGAATTTTGGACTTATCTTGCTATGCTGAAGAAGACATTGCAACTGATGCACGGAGACATGGGAAGTTCCGTGATGGTCTCCACCCTGACATCAAGCTGGCCCTCGTTGTTCAGGACTATGCTGATTTCGCCACCCTGCTAAATAAGGCCATTCAGGTTGAGATGGGTCTGCAGGAATACAAGGATAGCAACAAGCGTGACTGTGACATGGGCTCATCTTCGGTCTCATCTACACAGAAGCGGGAGATCTAGATTCCCCACAACATGTATCATGCACCTGCTCCTGCTCCCAGGTCGTCCTATGTTGCACCTCGTGTGCCTCCGCCACCACCTAGACAACCAAGGCTTCCAACTCCATCGCCTCGTGTTCCTCCTTCCCATCCTGAGGACGGGATGTGCTTCAAGTGTGGTCGTCCAGGTCACCGTGCTAGAGACTGCACGCAGAATCCGAATCAGCTGGCACTTCCCTCAACTAGTAGTGGCAAAAACCAAAACCGCAACAACAATGCCAAGCCTGCTTATGTTCGTGGTCGGGCCAACAGCATTGAGATGGGGCAAGCTCAGGACCAGCCTGCTACCGTGATGGGTACACTTCTCGTTAACTCAGTACTTACTTCTGTATTGTTTAATATAGGAGCATCGCATTCCTTTATGTCAGAAAATTTTGCATACATGCATGACATTAGAAGCGAAGAGATGAACATCTGAAACGTCCCTAACGTATCTATAATTTCTGCTTGTTCCATGATCTTTTGTGTGACATTGTTATATGTTTTGCAACACTTTTATATCATTTTTCACATATTTGTACTAACCTACTAACTTAGTGCACCCAGTGCAAGTTTATGTGTGCTGATGTCTTTTTTGCATGGGCTTTTACCCAATTTTCCGAAACCCAAAAAATTCCAGAAAAAAAATATAAAAATCAGCGTGACGGGAACTCCAGGATCACCGAAGGGGGGCCACAGGGGGGCCAGGGCTTGCCCAACCGGCCACCCCACGCGGCCTGGCCCCTGGCCGCGCCACCAGGCCGCCTGGGTGGGGGCCACCTCCTTCGGTGCCCTCCTTTCGCCTATATTTACCTTCCCGAGGGAAAACCCTCGTACCACATCCAGAATCGTGAATTCCTCCACTGTTCCGCCACCGCAGCGCTTTCGAGATCGGGAGCGCCAAGAGACCTCTTCCCGGCACCCTGCCAGAGGGAGGATTGATCTCCGGGAGCTTCTCCACCACCATGGACGCTTCCTGAACATGTCGTGAGTAGTCCTCCTTGGACCATGAGTCCATGACCAGTAGCTATATGATGTCTTCTCTCCAATCTTGTGCTTCAATGGTTAGTCCTTGTGAGCTGCCCTACATGATCAAGGCATATATGTAATCCTCTTGCTATTGCTATGTTGAGTTTGATGGGGTCCGATGGATTATGAGATCATGTTCAGATTGTTGTGAGTTATATATTTGGTTCTCCTTTTATATTATGTTCTTAGTGATTTATGCATGTTCTCCATTACCTTTTATTACTTTGGCCGAGTAGTAGATTGTAACTCCAAGAGGGAGCGTTATGCATGATTGTGGGTTCATGCCCCTCGATGTCTATCTTGAGTGACAGAAAGATGAGACTAGGGGATGTGCTATTGCCACCAGGGAGAAAACAACGGTGCTTGTGACCGCGGTTGCAAGTATTGTTTACCTTACGCATAGTTCGTTAATGCAATTGTCCGTTGCTTTGAGTTTACACTTTGGGTGGGACTCGCAACTTAATACCAACGAGATGTTCTGGATAGATATCTCAAGGTGGATTATTAGTAAGTAGATGTTGATGAATAAACGGTCTACTTGTCTTGGCGTACTGCCCATTACTTTGAGCCTTAGAACAATCAAGGAGCATGATTAGAATCGCGGTGCGTTTATAATTCTGTCAATTGCCTATCTGTAATTTGTTTACCTCACATAGATGTTTATCGTCTTTTGGGAGAGAGACATCACTAGTGAACATCATGAGACTCCGGTCCATACTTCCACCACTGTTTACATCTCTACTATTTACTGCTTTATTTACTTTCTCGTTGGAATCACCATTACTATTCCTGCTTGTGGTTCGATCCTTTGCAAACTACAAGGCTGGAGAGATTGACAACCTCTCTGTACTCGTTGGGAGCAAAGTTATTTGTTATCTGTGCAGGTCCACGTCTCTGTAAGCGCCAGAGCAGCGGACACCTACTTGTTTAACCTCGGAGTCCTCCTGGTTCGATAAACCTTACAGTCCCTGTGTAAGGGAAACATGCTGCTGAATACATCTCAACCTTGCACTTGGGGTAACCAACGAGGGGGCGAGAAGTATATACATTATCTCGTCATCAACATCCCGATAGTGGTAACCACCCCCGGGGGTGAATGTTGAACCTATGTGGTTTGCCCCAACGTTCATGTGGAAACGGAAGGATTGGAATTCCTTGCCAACCCCATCTTACTAAAGTCGTCCAACATTGACCTTATACTGGGAATGAACTGGCTAAAAGCTCATACGGCTTCATTCGTTTGTGCCAACAAAACCGTCCACCTCTTACACCCTTTAGATGAATCAATAAGCTACCATGCTCATCTCGTTCGACATGCTGAGGCACAACTATATGCCTTGAATGCATTAAATGTGTCACCTCTTGCAGGGATCAAAAACATTCCAATTGTGTGGGAATTTCGAGAAGTCTTTCCAGAAGAACTTCCTGGGATTCCCCATGTTCGAGATGTTGAGCTTTTATCGACTTGGTACCTCGTACCACTCCTATCGCCAAGCATCCTTATAAAATTCCACCACATGAACTACGTGAAATTAAGCAAGAAATTGACAATTCGCTTCGTCTGGGATTCATTCGTCCTAGTTCCTCTGCTTGGGTCTTGCCTTCACTCTTTATTAAGAAGAAGGATGGAACGAATTGTTTGGTTCAAGACTATCATCCTATCAATCAGGCCACTATTCAAAAAAAATATCCTCTTCCTCGGATAAATGATCTATACGATCAACTTGATGGTTCCTCAGACTTCTCTATGCTCGACTTGAGGTTGGGTTACCACTAGATCTGTGCTCGCAAGGGGGATATCCCAAAGACCGCCTTTGTTACTCGATATGGATCATACGTGTACACCGTCATGTCCTTCGGCTTAACCAATGCCCCGGCAACCTTCTCTCGACTGATGAATTATATATTCATGGACTACCTCGACAAATTCATCGTGGTATATCTCGATGATATTCTGGTGTTTTGAAGAATAAAGAAGAAAATGTCGAACATCTTCGTCTTGTACTAGATAAGCTTTGGGAGCATAAACTCTATGAGAAGTCTTCCAAATGTGAGTTCTCGCTCGACGAAGTGACTTATCTTGGCCATGTGATCTACAAGGATGGTATTGCAGTCAACCCCAAACAAGTTCAAGCTATTCTTGACTGGACTCCCGTGAAGAATGTCAAGCAAGTCATAAGTTTTCTAGGACTCGCCAGCTATTGTCGTCGATTTGTCGAGAACTTCTCCAAGATTGCAAAGGCCTTAACCAATCTGCTTCACAAAGGTGTTAAGTATGAGTGGACTGATAAATGTCAAGAAAGTTTTCAAGCACTGAAGGACAAACTCACATCTGCTCCGGTACTTGCTCCTCTGGATACAAAACAGGATTTCGTCATATATTGTGACGCTTCTCGTCAAGGAATAGGTTGTATTCTTATGCAAGATCGCAAAGTGATTGCTTATGCCTCACGTCAGTTGCGTGCCCATGAAGAGAACTATGCAGTTCATGATCTCGAACTTGCTGCAGTTGTACATTTACTGAAAGAATGGCGGCAATACCTTCTCGGTAATCGATGTGAGATCTACACCGATCATCAAAGTCTGAAGTACATGTTCACTCAGCTGGATCTGAACCTCCGTCAGCAAAGATGGATGGAGCGTATAGAAGATTTTGACTGTGGTATATCATATACCCCTGGCAAGGCTAATGTAATGGCTGATGCCTTGAGTCACAAGTCATACTGCAACCACCTCCAAGTTCATAGGGTTCACTATCGTCCTCAAGAGGAATTCCGTAATCTGAACCTCCATACTATTCCTCAGGGTTACCTTGTTCCCCCTCCTGAATATTTTCCTCCGTTGAACCTCCGTTTTGTTAATCAGGGCTCCCTCAGTAACCTGGTTCCTGAACCAAATCTTGTGTGGTGCATCAAGAACATTCAACTCTATGATAATGATGTCGCCAGGATTAAAAGCTATCTTGTGGAGGGTAAACCCTATTGTTTCACTCTTGCTGATGATGGCGCCTTGTACTTCAAAGGTCGCCTATTCATCCCAACTAAAAAGGAAAACCTCAAAATGTCCGGAGCGGTGATGAAAGAAGCTCATGACACACTGTTGTCTATTCATCTAGGTAGTACCAAGACATCCGTCAAAGATTCTGGTGGTCCGACATGAAGCAAGACATTGCCCGATATGTTGCAGAATGTGATATTTTTCGGCGAATCAAAGGAGAACATCAAAAGCCTGCTGGAACTCTGCAACCTATCTCTATTCCTGAGTGGAAATGGGACCATGTTGAAATGGACTTTGTCACTGGTTTTCCCAAATCTTAGAAGGATAATGATGCTATTCTTGTCGTCATTGACCGACTGTCCAAAGTTGTGCATTTTCTGGCCATCAAAGAAACAATTAACGCTAGTCAACTGGCAGATCTTTATATGTCAAGAATTGTTTCACTTCACAGTATTCCTTTGATAATCAGCTCGGACCGTGGCAGTTTTTTCGCTTCAAAATTTGGGGAAAGTTTTCAGAAGGCTATGGGGACTCATCTGTCCTTCAACACCGCATTTCAACCTCAATCTCAGGGACAAGTTGAATGAGTCAACCAAATTATCGAGGACATGCTTCGAGCTTGTGTCATTTCCTTCGGTAAGAAATGGGAGGAATCTCTCCCGTATGTCGAGTTCTTTTACAACAATAGCTATCAAGCTAGTCTCAAGATGCCCCCTTTCGAAGTATTGTATGGATGAAGGTGTAGAACTCTTCTGAATTGGTCAGAAACTGGGGAACGATCACTCTTCGGTCCGTATATTATCCAACATGCTCAGGATCAAGTCTGCATTATTCATGAGAATCTGAAGGCTGCTCAGTCTCGTCAGATGAGTCAGTATGACCGTCATCATCAAGATATGGTCTATCAATCTGGCGAAAAGGCTTAGCTTTGTGTCACACAATGAGAGGCGCACACCATTTAGGATCAAGGACAAGTTAGATCCTCGCTATATTGGTCCTTTCACTATTCCCGAAAGGCGTGGAAGAGTAGCTTATCAATTGGAACTGTCGGCAAACCTTTCCCAGGTTCACGACGTCTTTCATGTGTCTCAGCTCCGCCGCTGCTTTAAAGATCCTATTCGACTAGTGGATCATGATATGCTTGAGCTAAAACAAGACCTCTCTTATAAAGAGCATCTGGTCCGCATTATCGATCAGGCTGAATGTCAGACCCGTCGCAAAGTCACCAAGTTCCTTAAAGTGCAGTGGTTAAATCATTCTAAAGATTAAGCCAATTGGGAACGTGATGATCATCTTCGTGATGAACACCCCGAGCTCTTTCCTTCTAACTCTTAATTCTACGGGCAAGAATTCTTGTTAGTAGGGGAGAGTTGTGACATCCTCACCTTTTGCTAGAGTGATCATTGAAATTAAGCTACAGTGATGACCATGATCAGTGCCTAATCATTTTGCTAAAGAGGATATGATCAAGTTGAAAGTCATATCTCATTGCAAATTCCACATCAAAAGGCCCTTGAATTTTATTTTGATAAAATAAAGTTGCAAACGGCAAAAGAAAATTGTTGCACATTTGTTACAAATCACAAAACAAATGTTGTTAAAGAACACAACATCATCTTGATGTTGGGGTGGACCCCACCATCAATAACACAACTTTAAGGCATTTAAAATGCCCTTTTAATTCCATGGATAATTAGAACAGTTTTCAAAAAAATGCCCATACTTGGTGTGGCCATTGAAAAATATTGCAAGATATTAAATGGACATTGTCACACATTTTTTACTATAGAGGATTAATACAAAAAGAATTAAAATAGAAATGGAGAACAAAAAAAGGAAGAAGAGACCCACTAACCACTTAGGCCCAGCTGCTACAGGCTCGCACGGCCCAGTAAGGGCGGCCTTTCTCCCACCTCTCGACAGAGGCGGGGGAGGCCATCGCGCTAGAGCCGTCAACACGGGGATGCGCTTGTTGGCGTGCATCCAGCGGCTCCCCTCGCTGATAAGACCACCCCCGAGCGCCCCTCTCACCCTCCCACAAACCCTAGCACCCATTCGTCCCCTCTCTGTCCCTCTTCTTCCTCGCGTTTGAGCTCGGCCGAGCACAACAATGGCTCCGCCGGGCTGATGCACGTGGCCACAGCCACTCCCATGCCTCCGTTCGACGTCCACAAGCTCCGCAGCAACCACCTCTTCCTCCCCGAGCACTGGATCGAGGCCAATGAGCTCACACCCCACCGCCCGCACTCTTCTTCCTCCTTGGATCCAGGAGCTCACCGTTGTCGATCTCCTCTCTCCGAGCTCCTCCAGATTCGTCGGGCCTTCCTTCCAACATTAGTGAGTAGCTCCTTGCCGTCCCCTTCCTTCTGCATTCCCGTAGGCCGCCGTAGTTATCTCCCGTCATCATCGAGCTCCGGCGGCTGCAATGGCCGACGTTCTGCTTAATGCAGAGCCGCTCGTGCACCTCCCGGCTGACCAGCGAGCTCCTCGTGATCCCTAGAGCCCATCCCGCGCTAGCCCCGCTCGTTTTGCCCTTTGTATGCGTGCACCCAAGCTGACTTGAAAGCCCCTCTGTCGTCGTCGACGTAGTGCTTGACACAAGCCACCCCAGCTCCTCTAGATGGCCGGAATGGAACGTCGACGACTTGTACTCGCGAACGCAAGAAGCGGCGCTCGATTTGGTGCCCTCTACGCAAATATCGAGCCACGCCGGCGTTTCTGGCCCTCGCCGGAGCGTTGTCGTCACCGGTCGCCGGCTGGGCTGACGTGGCCCAACTCGGGCCACCCCCGAGTGACCGTGGTCGTGGGCCTGGGCGCCCCAGTTGACAAGTTCACTTGGTCAACTAGCTGACTGGGCAGTGCCGAGTCACTAACTTGTGGGGCCCCACACCCCTGTGTCTATGACATGTGGGCCGTGTCCCTTTTAGTTAATTTAAACAGTTAATTAATTAATTAGTTAATTGAAACACTAATCTGTCACTGACTAGTAGGTCCCACCATCTAATTAAGTTATTTAGTTTAAAATTAACCCTGTTAATTAGTTACAGAGGCTGACATGTGGGTCCCAGTGGACCCACCTGTCAGGTTTGACTCCGGTCAGCCCCTGTTGACAGCTGACACCAGCAATACGTCATGTGATGTCAGCCTATACTATTATGGATAATGTTTGATTTAAATAAATAATTAACTTCCAGAAATTCTTTAAAACTTTGAAAAATCATATCAAATAATACGTAGCTCAGATGGAAATAATTTATATATGAAAGTTGATCAGAAAAATCCCACGAATCCGAATACGATGTCCGTTCACCTGTCGCATGCCTCTAGCATGATGAACATGGACATTTCGCAATAGGTTCGTTTCTCCGATAGTAGCCAGAGGCCCGGGAAATATCAACTGATATTTTCCCGATCCGTCTATGACGGATGATACTGCGTTAGCTCATGCCTAGACCTACATATTGCCATGTCATGCTTAGTGTTACACCTCTTGCTGTTATTTATTGTCCCCCCCCCCTCTTCTTCCCGGTAGACCCCGAGACTGACGCTGCTGCCGGGTACGACTACCCACCTGACGACCAACCCTTTGCTGCACAGCAACAAGGCAAGCAACCCCCCTTGATCATCCCTATATCGCCCATTTCTTTCTCCCTCCTGCTTGCATTAGTATTTTGCTACTGTATTAGATAGCTCCTATATCCGATGCATAGCCTGTTTTGATGAACCGCTACTTTGAGTACCACACTTTAAACTGCTTAGTATAAGTGGCTCAGTCATCTCCTCTGATACCTTAGACCAATTGCCCCGCTTTATCGTCCAGTCTCGGTCACCTGATCAACGAGCCAAGACCCGACACCGCACTTACAACCCCTTAGTTGTACCACGTTGTAGAGCTACTATCGGGTACCGAGGGTGATACCTTGTTGCATACCCTGATGTTAGCGTTGTAGTGTAGTTTGATCGACGGTGGTTCTCGGAGGGTGATTCCTCATTCACCACCCCCCATAACGGCTCTGTCGTACAACCCCTCAAGCTGTTTCAACAAGGGTGATAATTGATGCCAACCGTTCTTCCACTTTGCACCGGCACCAGAAGAATGTTGTTAGCACTCTCCGGCAATCGAAACTATAAGAATGTTGTTGACGGCCCACAAGCGCATGGGATCACAGCAATTTTCGAGGGTAGAGTATTCAACCCAATTTGTTGGTTTACCAGACAGGAGGTGAGAGGATACTCTCAAGTATTAGCAGCTGAATATGTCAGATTCAACCACACCTGAAAGATTAGTATCTGCAAGCACAGTAGTAACAGCAAAGTAATATGAGAACAACGGTGTCAGAAACGATCTGTTGACGGTAGACTATCCCTAACGATTGTATCAATGGCGCCAAGTTGCCTCGTTGACGGAAATTGTCAGTTCCCGTCAACGACGAGCGAACCAAAATTGTAGCAGGTAGCAGCGGTGTAACGAGCAATAGCAGCGGCAAGGAAAAGCAGTAGTGACAGAAGTAGCAAGTAGCAACAGTAGCAAGCGACAGTAGTAGCAATAGTAGTAGCAGAGCAAGACAAGTAACAGCAGTAGCAATAGTAGTAGCAGCAGCAGAGCAAAACCAGTAACAGCAGTAGCAACAGTAGTAGTAGCAGCAGAGCAAAACCAGTAACAGCAGCAGTAGGACAAACTCGTAGGCAATGGGTCGGTGATTTGTTTGGATGATATTCATCATGCAACAGCTATAACACGGAGAGATATGTGGCTAGCTCCAGTTCGTCAATGTGATGTAGGCATGCATTTCGTGTGTCGTCATACGTGCTTAGGGAAAAGAACTTGCATGACATCTATTGTCCATCCCTCCCGTGGCAGCAGGGTCCAAAAGGAAACTACGGGATATTAAGGTTCTCCTTTTAATAAAGAACCGGACCAACGCATTAGCACTTGGTGAACACATGAACTCCTCAAACTATTATCATCACCGGGAGTGGTTCCGGTTATTGTCAATCCGGGGTTGCCGGATCATAACACATAGTAGGTAACTACAACTTGCAAGATCGGATCTAAAACACACATATATTGGTGACAACATAATAATTTCAGATCTGAAATCATGGCACTCGGGCCCTAGTGACAAGCATTAAGCATGGCAAAGTAGTAGCAACATCAATCTCAGAACATAGTGGATACTAGGGATCAATCCCCATCAAAACTAACTCGATTACATGATAGATCTCATCCTACTCATCACCGCCCAGCGAGCCTACGAATAGATTACTCACGAACGACGAAGAGCTTCATGGAATTGGAGAGGGAAGAAGGTTGATGATGACGATGGCGACGATTTCCCCTCTCCGGAGCCCAAGACGGACTCCAGATCTGCCCTCCAGATGAAGAACAGGTGGTGGCGGCGCCTCCGTATCGCAAACGCGGCGAAAAATTCTCTTTTTATTTTTTTGGGACGAAAGGGGACTTATAGAGCTGGAGTTGGGGGCGGCAGAGCCATGTGGGCCCCACAAGCCTGCCCACCGCCATCAGGGGGGTGGTGGCGGAGCCAGGGCTTGTGTCCCACTGGCCCACCCCCTCAGGTGGAACTTGGCGTAGATATTTTTCTTATTTTCCAAAACTGCTCCTCGTAAATTTTCAGGACGTTTGGAGAACTTTGATTTCTGCACAAAATTAACACCAAGGCAATTGTGCTGGAAATAGCGTCAGTCCAGGTTAATTCCATTCAAATTATGCAAATTAGAGTCCAAAACAAGGGCAAAAGAGTTTGGAAAAGTAGATACGATGGAGACGTATCTACTCCCCCAAGCTTAAAACCTTGCTTGTCCTCAAGCAACTCAGTTGACAAACTGAGAGAGAAAGAAAAACTTTGACAAACTCTGTTTGATCTTGTTGTTGCAACAATGTCTAACTCATAACCAGAGTTTCAGCAAGATCACAAGTTAACCACATAAGCAAATGACACAAAGGTCTCACGGTAAACTAATATCAATGGCATAATCAGCTAACGAGCAAATAATAATGAGTTTCAAATACCAACACTTCAGTCAAAACAAGCATGAAGCAATACGAATAGATGGTATCTCGCTAGCTCTTTCTGAGACCGCAAAACATAAATGCAGAGCACTTGGCTGATTAAACATTGTAATTCATAGCAACGAAGATCTAGTCATAGTCATACTCAATATCAATCAAAAGCAAAGCATAAAAATGACAGAGGTGCTCTCTAATTGGTGCTTATATAATAGGAGGATGACTCAACAGGAAAATAAATAGACACACCCTTCGCAGAGGGAAGCATTGATTTGCAGAGGTGCCAGAGCTCAAGCTTTGAAAGCAGAGATAATAATTTTGGGTGGCATGCTTTCATTGTCAACGCAATGACCAAGAGTTGTCAGTATCTTCCATGCTACTCATGCTATAGGCGGTTCCCAAACAGAAAAGTAAAGTTTTAACTCCCCCACCACCAATCAATCACACTCCACGGCTAGTCGAATCCTCGGGTACCGTCCATACTAACATCAATCCGAGGGGAGTCTTGTTTTACAGTTATGTTTTCGATTTAAGCGTGGAACTGGGCATTCCAATTGTTGGCCCCTTTCTCATGAATGACTGTGAATAAACACATGTCGAGGATAACACTCCTAGCATGGAAGATACCAATAGCCCTCTATCACCACATGAGCGGTTCGGGCATGCAAAACAGATTATTTCTTGAAGGTTTAGAGAATGGCACATGCAAATTTACTTGGAACGGCAGGTAGATACCGCAAATAGGTAGGTATGGTGGACTCTCATGGAAAAACTTTTGGGTTTATGGAGGTGGATGCACAAGCAGTATTCCGCTTAGTACAAGTGAAGGCTAGCAAAAGACTGGGAAGCGACCAACTAGAGAGCAACAACAGTCATCAAGATGCAATGAGTTTGACTAACATTTAATGCAAGCATGAACAGGATATAAATCACCATGAACACGAACATCATAGAGGCTATGTTGATTTTGTTTCAACTACATGCATGAACATGCGCCAAGTCAAGCCACTTGAAATACTCAAAGGAGAATACCATCCTATCATACTACATCATAGTCATCTCAAAATCTTTGTTGGCATTCAAGACAAACTATTATAAGCTCTCAGCTAAATAAGCATGGCATCAGAAACTATGATCTCTAAGTTGTCATTGCAAACATGGTTCTCTCACAACAAAGCTAAATCTGGGTCGACAAGCTAGTCATATTTACAAAAACAAAATAGATAGAGTCATACCAGCTTTTCGGTCTTAGTCACTTCATCATATATCATCATTGTTGCCTTTCATTTGCACGATCGAACGATGAAAACGATAATAAGTGCATTGGACTAAGCTGAATCTGCAGGCAAACACAAATGAGAAGACAAAGTAATATGGCTCTTTGAAAGCTAAACAGGTAAGCATGTAAGAACCACTAAACATTGTAACCAATATCTTCTACCTTGACACAAAGAAAAAGAAAACTATTTACACGGGAAAGCTCCCAACAAGCAAAAGAAGAAAGAAAAATCTTTTTGGGTTTTCTCAGAAGGACACAACACAAGAAAACAAAAAAAACAAAAAAATAAACTAGCATGGATAATACAGTGGCAAAGTGTGAACACCGGCTAGTAGTGTACCTACCTGCATGAAGATCGAACAAAGAAGGAGCAGGTGTTAGAGCATATATCTCCATATGTGGTTTTGGTAATTGATGACAATTCCTATGGACTAATGGTTGCCTTAAGTTATATTTATAGGATTTGTCCATAGGCACTTCTTGAAGTCCATCTGTTGGGTTCAAGGAGTTTATATGATGACCAAGATGGTATTCAAGGTATTATCCAAAGAATGGTCATAGAGACACTAGGTTGATCAAGACCTCAGACAAAGAGTAAATCATGATGATCAACACACAAAGCGTATAAGATGTACCGAGAGGGATCAAGTGATCCCATGGTATGGTAAGCATTGTCCATTACGTGTGTGTGTACTAACCCATGGTCTTTGTGAGAGTCCTATGTGGGGGTTAGGTGTGCTTCCATGGGCTTGCGTCAAAAGGAAGATCTCATACAACCCATGAAGGATGACGTCAAGTGGCGATTGTCATCAAGATTGTGGTGTGCAAGTTCAAGTGGATCAGCATGAATATATCATTGAAACTATTGTTAATGATCATGTGTTGATAAGGACAAGCTCATGTGCTAACAAGGACAAGATCAAGATAAGCATTCCTGAGCACTACATGCTTGATTCTTGTGAATGTTCACATGGTGGACAAATGAAGATGAATACATAAGCTAGGCTTTCCACATTATGTATGGGAGAGCTACTTGAAGACTTCATCATGTCTTGCTTTCAACTTGAGCCAAGAAGGAACAACAACATCAGGCTCAAGTGAAAGGTCTAACTCAAAGGTATCGGTTCCTTTGACGTTAGTTGTGCGGAGTGATGATCAGCGAATAAAAGTATACACTCAAGTATGGATCATCAGTACCCTTTTATGATTCTTGAGTCCTTAGGGAACCCGCACTATTAAGAGGGGATCACAGGTTTTGCGATGAACTTGCTCAAACTACATCTCCACTGTTCTGCTCAATACCACATATTCTCTACTTTGCTCCTATCTCAAAACAGGTCTACTGCCTCGGACTTCCGGCTCCCTACGGACGTCCGAGGACTGGTCAAGGGTCGGACGACCGACAGGCTACGGAAATCCGGAGCTCTGCACCAGAAGAAATTGAGCTCTATAACTTGGATTTCCGGCTTACTCCGAACATCCGAGGGCCGGACCCCGACCAGCTTCGGAAATCTGGAGCCCTGCACCAGAAGTACGTGAGCTCTATAACTCGGATTTCTGGCTCCCTCCGGACGTCCGAGGGCCGGACGTTCGTCCCCTTTCGGAAATCCGGAACCTCCCACCAGAAGAAGTTGAGTTGAATAACTCGGATTTCCGGCCTTCTCCGGACGTCCGGTCGCTGTTCAATTCACAGTGTTTCCAGTCATATCTACAGCCCTTGGACGACCGACCCCTGTCGGACGTCCGACCTCTTGCGGACGCCCGGACTTCCGTAAACTGCCGGACGTCCGGACCCTGTGTGACTTAAAGTGTCCCCAACAGCTGTTTTTCTCTCCCCACTATAAATACCCCCCTCCCACTTCGTGAGAGGGCGGTTTAACACAGCCTTATCCTCATAAGAACACACTTCTACCTCACACACATTTGCTCACACCAAATCTTAGATCCCAAGAGCATTTGTGAGCCCCTTTGAGAGTTGTTCCAATCAAAAGATAGATCGTCTCCCTCTCCTCCTCTCAACCCAAGCTATTTGAGATTTGAGCAAGTTTTGAGCATTCCCCGTGATCTTGTTACTCTTGGAGGTTGGAGACTCCTAGGCGGTAGGAGTTCTTCGGAGAGGAATAAATCCGTGTGATTACCCCCCAGAAAAATTTGTGAGGGTTTGGAAGCCACCTCAAAGGCTTACCACTAGTGGTTGAGAAACGCCTTCGTGGTGTTATCTCAAAGGGAGAATAGGGTGAGCCTTCGTGGCGTTGGTGTGCCTTCGTGGTAACATCCACCTCTCTAACGGTGACTAGCTTCCCTCCAAGGAAGTGAACATCGGGATACATCTTCGTCTCAGTGACCTTGGTTATCCTTAACCCTAACTCCTTACTTGTGGTTTACTTGTGTTACTTGAGCATACATACATTGCATATTGTTTGTGCTCATTATATTGTGTTGGCTATTTCTTGTACAAGATTAATCATCCAAGCATACCTTCTATATCCACACGTTCATACTTGCATCCTTTGATATATCGTGTGATATAGTGTGATCTAGTATCTTGAGTTGTTCACCTACTTGTCGTGTGATATAGCTCAAGTAAGTTTGTGTAACTTACCTGTGCTTGTTAGTAACTGTATTGTGTCCATCTTGGTAGATCGTGTTGTTGATACACGTTGCAGTGCCTAGTGCATTTAGGATTTGTGCTTGACAAGTATCCTCTTAGTTTATTTCCGCATTAGTTTCAAGCCTAATCCGAAGAAGTTTTTAAATAGCCTATTACCCCCCTCTAGGCGTCATCGAGGTCTTTTCAGCAGGCAAAGTAATAGTCTCTCGAGTACCCTGACTAAACACCAGGTTATAAATCATCCGCCTCCTAGCATCTCTATCCATAAAATCATGGCGAACCATGCTGTCATAATCTAGATATCTCTCAGGGAGAAGCATCTCTCCTTCCTGTCCCAGTCTAATGGGTATCTCAAAGTGTCTGGCAAGACGGGTAGCGTAGATACCTCCATAGACGACACCCTTGGAACGGTTCAAGTTCAACCGTTGAGCTACTATAGCGCCCAAGATATAAGTCCTATCGTTATAAAGGCCTTCACGCAAAACAGCAAGGTCTGGAGAACTAAGTGATCCAGCCTCCCCACGGCCAATCAAACATTTTCCCACAAATAATGAGAAGTACCGAAGCACAGGAAAATGTATGCTAGCAATTCTAGCGCGAGACACTCCTCTCTCCTCTCCAACAGCAATAGAACCAATGAAATCCTCCAAGTCCCGTGGACGAGGATCACGGATATCCCCAACATAAGGTAATTTGCATACATTGCAAAAATCCTCCAGCGTCATGCACTGGGGGACAAAGTATATCATGAACTCAACCATGGGAGAATTCTTCCTCGGGTAAAAGTTGAAGCTTTGAACGAAAATATTGGTGAGGAGGAGGTATTGTGGGCACTTATCTTCAATGAACGCAGTAAGACCTGCGTTCTCCACCAAGTAATAAAAGTCTTCATAAAGTCCGGCGGGGCGCAAAAATTCATCACTTGGCCACTCGCACGCTCGAACTTCTGTGACTCAAGGGACTGCGTACTTGGGGTGGTTCTTCTCATCCTCCTTGGGGTTACGGCTTGAAGAGCCTCTCAAGAACCTCCTCATCTTTTCCTTTTTCTAGCTTTGTAAAATTCTAAAAAATTTAGAGACTTCGAAAGAAAAGTGAATAAGGATTAATCCAACTTGTAGCAACTACTCCTACTAGTGCCTAGAGACCATATCACGCGCTAAAACTACTTGGGACCAGCTAAAATCAACATTTCTAGCTCAAGAACAGGGTCACCAAGGTAGCAAGAATACGCGAAGGATAAAGCACTAGAGCAAAAACTAATTGGACCAATGGAGGAGTCACTTACCAAGGAGTAATTTCCCCAAAACGGTTCGGAGAATGGTGCTTTGAGCAAGGAGATCAAAAATCACAGCCAAATGAGCAAGAACACGGGTTTGAGCTGCGAAGCAATTTTTTCTGGAGGTGGAAGAAGAGGCTGAGAGCTGGAATGAGTGGAGGGGGTGCCTGTGGGCCCCACAAGCTTGCACCACGCCACCAGGGGGGTAGGTGGCGGTGGCAGGGCTTGTGGCCCACTGGTCTGGCCCCCAGGCCAACTCTCAGGCCCATAAATTTTCAAAAATTCCAGAAAAAATCATACTAAATTTTCAGGACCATCGGAGAACTTTTATTTTCGAGGTATTTTTCTCCGGAACAGAAAACAGGAAAAACTAAACTAATTCTATCATTTTTCTCCTAAGCAAAAGAAAGTGAAAGCTCAAAACAGAGGTATGTGACTCTTTGATTCAACTGTTTCATGGTCATCGAAAGAAATCCGTCAACGGGGTTGATCAAGTCCTTATGACAAAACCTGATCGACTCGCCAGAGAGAACGGAGAATTTTCGAATAGCCACTAAATCACCTCAATGGGGATATGTATTTCCCCAACAAGCAAATCATACTTCATCTTGACATGAGGAATAGGGCATTCAAAGCTCCCAATAAGAATCGATGAAGTCTTTTCGATAGCATTGATGCAATGTACTTAATATCGTTTCTTCGGAAAGTGCACTGTGTGCTCATTACCGTTGACATGGAAAGTGACATTGCCTTTGTTGCAATCTATAACAGCCCCTGAAGTGTTTAAAAAGGGTCTTCCAAGGATGACAGCCATGGCATCGTCCTCAGGAATATCCAAGATAACAAAGTCTGTTAAGATAGTGGTGTTAGCAACCACAACAGGCACATCCTCGCAAATGCCGATAGGGAAAGCAGTTGATTTGTCGGCCATTTGCAGATAAATCTTAGTGGGTGTCAACTTATCCAATTCAAGTCTACGATAAAGAGAGAGCGGCATAACACTAACACCGGCTCCAAGGTCACATAAGGCAGTTCTTACGTAGTTTCCTTTAATGGAGCAAGGTATAGTGGGCACTCCGGGATCACCAAGTTTCTTAGGAGTTCCACCTTTGAAAGTGTAATTGGCAAGCATGGTGGAGATCTCAAGATCTGGTATCTTCCATTTATTAGTCACGATATCTTTCATGTACTTGGCATACGGAGACATCTTGAGCATATCAGTTAACCGCATCTGCAGAAAGACGGGTCTTATCATGTCAACGAAGCGCTCAAAATCCTCATCATCCTTTTTCTTGGATGGCTTAGGAGGAAAGGGCATAGGTCTCTGAACCCATGGCTCTCTTTCTTTACCATGCTTCCTAGCAGTGAAGTCTTTCTTATCGTATTTCTTAGGTTGTGGGTTATCAGGATTAACTGTAGGTTCAATCTCCACATCCTCATCATTGCTAGGTTGAGCATCATTATGAACATCACTCTCCATATTGTCACCAGGTTCATGTTCATCACCAGATTGTGTTTCTGCATCAGACGCAGAAATAGCATTAGGTTCTTCAGGTGTGACAGTATTTGGTGAACTGGCGTGTAGGTTTCTATCATCCTTCTTCTTCTCCTTAGGATGACTGGGTGTATCAGCATTGATTCCTTGAGAATCTTGATCAATTCTCTTAGGATGACCTTCAGGATACAAAGGTTCCTGAGTCATTTTGCCTCCTCTAGTAATGACTCTGACAGAGTTGTCATTTAATTCATTGAGCAGGTCATTCTGAGCTTTAAGTACTTGTTCTACCTGAGTAGTAATCATAGAGGCATGTTTACTCAGAAGCTTCAGATCATTGACATTTCTGTCTACACAAGCACTTAAATGGCTAAGCATACGAGTGCTTTGTTCCAAATGTGTGCTAACATAATCATTGAAACTCTGTTGTTTGGGAACAAAGTTGTAAAATTCATCAAAGCATAGGCTAGCAGGTTTATCAAAAGGAATATCACTCTCATCAAACCTACGCGGAGAATTTACTTCTACTACATGTATCGGGTTATCGAGACCATGGATCTCTTCGATAGGTGGTAGATTTTTGACATCTTCAGATCTAATGCCTTTCTCTTGCATGGATTTCTTGGCTTCTTGCATATCTTTGGGACTGAGGAATAGAATACCTCTTTTCTTTGGAGTTGGCTTAGGAGGTGGTTCGGGAATAGTCCAAGCATTATTGTTGATCAAGATGTTATTCAGTAGGGTCTCACCTTGTTCTACAGTTCGTTCCCTAAAAATACAACCGACACAACTATCTAGATGGTCTCTAGAGGCATCGGTAAGTCCGTTATAGAGGATATCATTCTTCTTAAGAGGGTGATCAGGCAAAGCATTCTGTAGCTGGACGAGCCTCCCCCAAGCTTGTGGAAGACTCTCTTCTTGGAGTTGAGCAAAGTTGTATATTTCTTGCAAGGCAGCTTGCTTCTTATGGGCAGGGAAATATTTCTCACAGAAGTAATAGACCATCTCCTGGGGACTACGCACACATCCAGGAGCAAGAGAGGTGAACCAGGCTTTAGCATCATCCTTTAGAGAGAAAGGAAACAACTTAAGGATATAGTAGTGGTGGATCTTCTCCTCATTAGTGAAAAGGTTGGCTATATCGTGTAGTTTGGCAAGATGGGCTATGACCGTCTCAGACTCATATCCGTGAAAAGGATCAGATTCGACTAGAGAGATTATCTCAGGATCGAGAGAGAATTCATAATCCTTATCGGTGATAAAGATAGGTGAAGTGGAAAACTTCGGGTCATATTTCATCCTAGCTTCCCGAGATTTTCCCTTCCACTTGAGAAGTAATTTCTCAGCGTCATAGGCATCCTTACACGCAAGAAAATCCTGAGCTATCTCTCCCTCCATAACATAACCCTCAGGTATGTCAGGCAATTCATATCTAGGAGAGCTAGATCTAGCAGGAGCAAAACAGGTTCTATCTCAATATTATCGGCAGTTTCACAAGCATCACGAGCATTGGCAGTAACTCTAGCAATATGAGCATCAAGGAACACTCCTAGTGGAACATCAGGCAAAGTAGCATCTCTAGCAGTATCAAGCATAGCATCATCAGGCAAAATAGCATCTCTAGCATCATCAGGCAAAGCAGTATCAAGCATAGCATCATCAGGCACAGTATCAAGCATAGCATCTCTAGCAGTAGCATCATAAGCATCATCAAGTACAGGCGACAAATCAAGATTTCTAGCAGGAGGTGATGTCGCAAACTTACTCATAACTGAAGGTGAATCAAGTGCGGAGCTAGATGGCAATTCCTTACCTCCCCTCGTAGTTGAGGGCAAGACTTTGGTCTTCGGATCCTTCAGATTCTTCATAGTGATCAGCAGATATAAATCTCAAGTGACTCAGAGAATATAGCAATACCTCCCCGGCAACGGCGCCAGAAAAATGCTTGATGCCAACTGTTCTTCCCCTTTGCAACGGCACCAGAAGAATATTGTTAGCACTCTCCAGCAATCGAAACTAGAAGAATGTTGTTGACGGCCCACAAGCGCATGGGATCGTAGCAGTTTTCGAGGGTAGAGTATTCGACCCAATTTGTTGGTTTACCAGACATGAGGTGAGAGGATACTCTCAAGTATTAGCAGCTGAATATGTCAGATTCAACCACACCTGAAAGATTAGTATCTGCAAGCACAGTAGTAACAACAAAGTAATATGATAACAACGGTGTCAGAAACGATCTGTTGACGGCAGACTATCCCAAACGATTGTATCAATGGCGCCAAGTTGCCTCGTTGACGGAAATTGTCAGTTCCCGTCAACGATGAGCGAACCAAAATTGTAGCAGGTAGCAGCGGTGTAATGAGCAATAGCAGCGGCAAGGAAAAGCAGTAGTGACAGCAGTAGCAAGTAGCAACAGTAGCAAGCGACAGTAGTAGCAACAGTAGCAGCAGAGCAAGACAAGTAACAGCAGTAGCAACAGTAGTAGCAACAGCAGAGCAAAACCAGTAACAGCAGTAGCAACAGTAGTAGCAGCAGCAGAGTAAAACCAGTAACAGCAGCAGTAGGACAAACTCGTAGGCAATGGGTCGGTGATTTGTTTGGATGATATTCATCATGCAACAACTGTAACACGGAGAGATATGTGGCTAGCTCCCGTTCGTCAATGTGATGTAGGCATGCATTCCGTGTGTCGTCATACGTGCTTAGGGAAAATAACTTGCATGACATCTATTGTCCATCCCTCCCGTGGCAGCGGGGTCCAAAAGGAAACTACGGGATATTAAGGTTCTCCTTTTAATAAAGAACCGGACCAACGCATTAGCACTTGGTGAACACATGAACTCCTCAAACTATGGTCATCACCGGGAGTGGTTCCGGTTATTGTTACTCCAGGGTTGCCGGATCATAACACATAGTAGGTAACTACAACTTGCAAGGTCGGATCTAAAACACACATATATTGGTGACAACATAATAATTTCAGATCTGAAATCATGCCACTCGGGCCCTAGTGACAAGCATTAAGCGTGGCAAAGTAGTAGCAACATCAATCTCAGAACATAGTGGATACTAGGGATCAATCCCCATCAAAACTAACTCGATTACATGATAGATCTCATCCTACTCATCACCACCCAGCGAGCCTACGAATAGATTACCCACGAACGACGAAGAGCTTCATGGAATTGGAGAGGGAATAAGGTTGATGGTGACGATGGCGACAATTTCCCCTCTCCGGAGCCCAAGACGGACTCCAGATCTGCCCTCCAGATGAAGAACACGTGGTGGCGGCGCCTCCATATCGCAGACGTGGCGAAAACTTCTCTTTTTATTTTTTCTGGGACGAAAGGGGACTTGTAGAGCTGGAGTTGGGGGCGGCAGAGCCGTGTGGGCCCCACAAGCCTGCCCATCGCCATCAGGGGGGTGGTGGCGGAGCCAGGGCTTGTGGCCCACTGGCCCACCCCCTGAGGTGGAACTTGGTGTAGATATTTTTCTTATTTTCAAAAATTGCTCCCCGTAAATTTTCAGGACGTTTGGAGAACTTTGATTTCTAAAAAAAATAACACCAAGGAAATTCTGCTGAAAACAGCGTCAGTCTAGGTTAGTTCCATTCAAATCATGCAAATTAGAGTCCAAAAGAAGGGCAAAAGACTTTGGAAAAGTAGATACGATGGAGACGTATCTATAACTCCCACGCCACCTTGACGGTTACATCGTATGGCATCCATCGAGGGTGATACCTTGGATCCCGATGATGATACAACCACACATATACTCGACCGTGCTAGTGGGAACATTGATGGATAATGTTTGGCGGGTGGACTCCCACGGAGATGTGTCGATAAGTTTAATTAAAATGCAAATGGATTAGGGCATTTGGTCTGGGTTGGTCGGAGACCTTTTCACGCTAACCGACTAAGCAGGAGGAGTTATGGGTTCTCGACGTCGTGGTATCAGCCGAATCTCTTCAGACGTCAGCAATGGAGCGGCGCGCACCTTAGTGGTCTGGATTATCACTGATCTTGTATAAGAGGTGCCAGGACTGACCTCGGCCGCCCACGAAACGTGCAGGAGCGCAATGGGTGATGGGCGCATGAACCCTACGCGCTTAGGATTTAGACCGGGGGCTGGCCTCTTTGTTGAGCTTAGGTGAGTTGCGTCGTGTTGATGTGTCGAGGTCGGGCATGACGTAGACAGTTTGTCTGGCCAGAGTGTCTTCAAGCGTGACCGGAAACTTGGTGCACCCCTGCAGGGATGAAATAAACTATTCGGATAGCCGTGTCCACGGTTACAAGATGACTTGGAGTTGTGCCTGATCTTATACAACTACAATGGTTACTTAACTCGAATGTTTGCTCCGGAATCGCTTCCTCACAGGAAGTCGAGGGAGGATCTCCGGGCATGACTTTAATTAATATTGCTGCAACAATATGACTATTAATTGTGTTACCTTGCTCTACTCTCGTCCATTATTGCAAGACCCGTGAAGATCCTAGTCTTTGATAGTACTAGTGTTCTGTCTATATTATCACATTGCTGCCGCGAGTCCACATAAACCCCTTCCTTTGATACTGCTGCATACTCATCATAGTTCTGATGTAAGTCTTGCGAGTACTTTGGATGAGTACTCGCCTTTGCTTTGATCCTCCTTTTCCCCTTGATTCATTGTTGCGACCAGATGATGGAGCCTAGTAGATGGCGTGTCCCGCTGACGACTGCTACCCCGGCAGTGCCTAATACTACGTGGACGCTGCTACGTCGACAAAAACCTTCTGTCGTCTCTTGAGCTTGCGTTGGTTTTCCCTTGAAGAGGAAAGGGTGATGCAACACAAAAGAAGTAAGTATTTCCCTCAGTTTGAGAACCAAGGTATCAATCCAGTAGGAGTATCTCGTCAAGTCCAGAGTACCTGCACAAACACAAAGAGCTTGCACCCAACGCTATAAAGGGGTTGTCAATCCCTTCAAGATTGATTGCAAAGTGAGATCTGAAGGCGGAAAGCGCAACGAAGAAAAAGTGTAAGGCTGAAAATATGGTGTGGAGTAGACCGGGGGGGGCATAGTGTTCACTAGAGGCTTCTCTCAAAATAGCAAATATTACGGTGGGTGAACAAATTACTGTCGAGCAATTAATAGAACCGCACAAAGTCATGACGATATCTAAGGCAATGATCATACATATAGGCATCACGTCCGAGACAAGTAGACCGATACTTTCTGCATCTACTAATATTACTCCACACATCGACCGCTATCCAGCATGCATCTAGTGTATTGAGTTCATGACGAACAGAGTAACGCCTTAAGCAAGATGACATGATGTAGAGGGATAATCTCAAACCAATGATGAAAACCCCATCTTTTTACCCTTGATGGCAACAACACGATGCGTGCCTCGCTACCCCTTCTATCACTGGGTGAGGTCACCGCACGGTATGAACCCAAAACCAAGCACTTCTCCCATTGCAAGAATCATAGATCTAGTTGGCCAAACAAAACCCACAACTCGAAGAGAATTACAAGGATATGAAATCATGCATAAGAGAGATCAGAAGAAACTCAAATAAGATTCATAGATAATCTGATAATAAATGCAAAATTCATCGGATCTCGACAAACACACCGCAAAAGAAGATTACATCGGATAGATCTCCATGAAGATCATGGAGAACTTTGTATTGAAGATCCAAGAGAGAGAAGAAGTCATCTAGCTACTAGCTATGGACCCATAGGTCTATGGTGAACTACTCACGAAACATCGGAGAGGTCATGGTGTTGATGAAGAAGCCCTCCGTATCCGAATCCCCCCTCTGGCAGGGCACCAGAACGTTCCCCAGATGGGATCTTGCGGAGACAGAAGCTTGCAGCGGCGAAAAAGTACTTTCGATGATCTCTTGATTTTTTTCTGGGATTTTAGGGAATTTATAGGCGAAAGACCTAGGGCACAGGTGGCCCAGGGAGCCCAGAATCCTGGGAGGCGCGCCCCCCTGGCCGCGGCTAGGGGGCTTGTGGGGTCCCTGGTGGCCCCTACCCTGATTCTCACGCTTCCTGATCTTTTTCTGTTTCAGAAAAAATCTTTTTGGCAGTTTCGTTCCGTTTGGACTCCGTTTAAAATCCTCCTCTGAAAGGGGTCAAAAACATGGAAAAACAGGAACTGGCACTTGGCACTGAGTTAATAAGTTAGTCTCAAAAAAGATATAAAAGGCATACAAAACATCTAAAGTTTGACAAGATAATAGCATGACACCATCAAAAATTATAGATATATTGGAGACGTATCAGAGGCCCCTGAATACCAGGAGTACTTTGGAGGTTCCCAGGCAGGAGGCCTCGCCTCGTTCGATCGTTGTACCTTTTTGCTAGCCTTCTATAAGGCGCCTCATGTTTTATGTCTGTACTCAGATATTTGTTGCTTCCGCTGACTCATGTGTTTATCGAGATTCTGTATTCTAGCCCTCGAGGACCCTGGCTTGTAATATGAAGCTTGTATGTTTAATTTGTGTCTAGTGTTTCGTTGTGATATCTTCACGTGAGTCCTTGAGTTTGGTCATACACATTTGTGTGTATGTTTAGCGTACGATCAAATCGAGGACGTCATAGAGGTAGATACCTCTTGGCCACCAGCCCTAGAGGAAGCCCTAGGGCGCCACCCCTCCTCCCTTCCTCCTATATATAGTGGAGAGGAGAGAGGGAGGCCACAACACAAGTCACGACATAGACTCTCTCTCTCCCCCTCTAGAATGTCTCCTCCTTTAGATATTCTGGTAGTGCTTGGCGAAGCCCTGCCAGGACAGCTACACCACCACCATCACGTCGTCACGCTGACGGGGAACTCATCTACCACTCCACCCTTGCTTGCTGGATCAAGGAGGCAGAGACGTCATCAAGCTTTACATGTGCTGAACGCGGAGGTGTCGTCTGTTCGACACTAGATCGGAACAGATCATGATGGGATCGCGGGACGGATCGCAATGGGATCGTTCGATGGATTGCGATTTTGATCACAAATACGTTTGACTACTACATCAACCGCTTTATATACGCTTCCGCTTAGCGATCTACACGGATATGTAGATGCGCTCCCCCTCTCGTAGATGTTAGTCTCCATAGATTGATCGTGGTGACCGTAGCAAACTTTTTGTTTCCCATGCGACATTCCCCAACTGTCCTAGGTGACTACTCCTCCTTGCCATAGACCCGCACATAACACATTGGGAAATAAGAATTAGAGATCTCGAGGAAGAGCGCCAAGCAAGCACGTCGACAATGCATCTCTAAGTTTAGCCACCAATCGACTCAAAAATCTTAATTAACTCAAAAATATCGGTAAAGGAATATATAAGGATAGATATACTTCAAATGGGAAATTATAAATCAATTTTGATGAGAGCGAGAGAGAGAGAGGAGGGAGAGAGAGAGGGGGAGGGAGAGAGAGGGGGAGGGAGAGAGAGGAGCGGAGGGAGGGAGAGAGGGAGAAGGAGGGAGGTGGAGGGAGGGAGGGAGAAACTTACACGGAGCATCAAAATAATGTGATGGTACACCCTTAAGATCCGAAATTGTCATTGGATCACCAGTCATTGAAAAAATAATTCATCTATACATTTGAAAGCTGAGAAAATAGATTGTGTTATTTGTAGTATTACATAAGGTACTACTTTGCATACCTTGTTTTTTTGCATGCCGGAAACATCTAGAATAAAATTTGGAAAATTGATAACTCAATGTAATTGTTGCCAAGGAGAGAATGGGATTTTCTTCATATACAATGAAGTTGATGTTTAAGACAGAATTGGATAATCTGGATAGAGATAAGAAAATACAATTTGTAAAAAGCATAAAGCTGACCTAAAGATAACTATTTAAGAAAAAAAAAGGTAGATGTAAACCATGTCAGAAAAATAAGTGAACTAAAATTCAGCAACTTTGCTACTGGGCTACTTGCCACTATATACAATGTAAATTAAATAAGATTCTAAACTTGAACTAGCTTTCTTATTGGCTAATTAGCTCCAAAGTAGATCGGTGTACTTTGTATTGCAAAATGTCATTGAAAGATCAAAGCATGGCTACATCACATGTCCACATTTATTATCTGAAGTGTGTGGAATGATTATCATCAGTTGATCCTTGACTTTAGGGATGAGGATCGGGGGTTGAACAAATAATGTGCAGCAAAAGACTCCATGATCTAGAGATGGACAGACAAAGGGCACCACAAAAAGATGATCAACGAAGCAGCAGTTGTGTCCTAGGCGACTGCTCCTCCTTGTCATAGAACCGCACATAACACATTGGGAAATAAGAATTACATGTATGGAGGAGGAGTGCCAAGCAAGCACGTCAGCAATGCATCTCTAAGTTTAGCCACCAATCGACTCAAAAATCTTAATTAACTCAAAAATATCGGTGAAGGAATATATAAGGGTAGATATACTTGAAATGGGGAATATAAATCAATTTTGAGGAGAGAGAGAGAGAGGAGGGAGAGAGGGGGAGGGAGGGAGGGAGGGGGAAACTTACACGGAGCATCAAAATAATTTGTTGGTACACCCTTAAGATCCGAAATTGTTATTGGATCACCAGTCATTGAAAAAATATTTCATCCATACATCTGAAATGTGAGAACATAGATTGTGTTATTTGTAGTATTACATAAGGTACTACTTTGCATACCTTGTTTTTTTTGCATGCCGGAAACATCAAGAATATAAATTGGAAAATTGTTAACTCAATGTAATTATTGCCAAGGAGAGAATGGGATTTTCTTCAAATACACTGAAGTTGATGTTTAAGAAAGAATTGGATAATCTGGATAGAGATAAGCAAATATAATTTGTAAAAAGCATAAAGCTGACCAAAACATAACTATTTTAAAAAAAGGTAGTTGTAAACCACGTCGGAAAAATAAGTGAACTAAAAGTCAGCAACTTTGCTACTCGGATACTTGCAACTATATACAATGTAAATTAAATAAGATTCTAAATTTGAACTAACTTGCTTATTGGCTAAGTAGCTCCAAAGTAGATCGGTGTACTTTGTATTGCAAAATGTCATTGAAAGATTAAAAGCACGACTACATCACATGTCCACATGAATTGTCTGAAGTGTGTGGAATGATTATCATCAGTTGATCCTTGACTTTAGGGATGAGGATCGGGGGTTGAACAAAAAATGTGCAGCAAAAGACTCCGCGAACTAGAGATGGACAGATAAAGAGCAGCACAAAAACATTGATCAACGAAGCAACAGTTGTGTCCTAGGCAACTACTCCTTGCCATAGACCCGCACATAACACATTGGGAAATAAGAATTACAGATATGGAGGAAGAGTGCCAAGAAAGCACGTGGACAATGCATCTCTAAGTTTAGCCACCAATCGACTCAAAAGTCTTAATTAACTCAAAAATATCGGCGAAGGAATATATAAGGGTAGATATACTTCAAATGGGAAATTATAAATCAAGTTTGAGAGAGAGAGGGAGGGAGGGAGGGTGACAGGGAGAGAGAGAGAGGGAGAGGGAGAGGGAGAGAGAGACGGAGTGAGGACGAAGAGAGGGGGAGAGAGGGAGAGAGTAGCTGGAGATGGAATGTGCAACACAACATGAATTTGGGTGTATGTGGGGATCAACTGCGACAATGGAGACATCTAGAGTGACTTCCTCAATCTCAAGATGTCATGCTGGCTCAGTATCTCGGGTGTGCTCACAGAGGTAGGGTGTGCATGCATTCATAGTGGTGGGTGTATGTGTGTATGTGGGCATCAACGTCGAGTACCAAGACACATGCGTTGACTTCGTTCATCTCAAGATATTGTGAAGGCTCAGTATCTCGTAAGTGCTCATAGAGGTACGGTCCGCGTCATGTGCTTTCATAAGGGTGAATGTATGTGCATGTATGTGGGCATCGATGTCGACTACGAAGACGCTTGTAGTGACTTTGTCAATCTTAAGATGTTGTGACGGCTCAATATCTCAGAGATGCTCATAGAGGTATGGTGTGCGTACATGCGTTCATAGAGGTGAATGTATGTGCGGGTATGTGGGCATCAACGTCGACTACGAAGAGACCTGCAATGACTTTGTCAATCTCAAGATGTTGTGTCGGCTCAGGATTGTGCAGGCTCAGTATCTCGAAAGTGCTCGTGGAGGTACGGTGTGTGCGCGTTCATAAGGGTGGGTGTATGTGCGTGTATGTGGGCATCGAAGTCGACTACGAAGACGCCTGCAGTGGGTTCGTGAATCTCAAGATGTGTGACGGCTCAGTATCTCAGAGATGCTCATACAGGTACGATGTGGGTACGTGTGTTCATAGTGGTGAGTGTATGTGCGTCTATGTGGGCATCGACGTCTAGTACGAAGACGCCCAGAGTGACTTCGTCAATCTTAAGATGTTGTGTCGGCTCCGTATCTCTAAGATGCTCATAGAGGTACGGTATGCGTACGTGCGTTCATAGTGATGAGTGCATGTGTGTATGTGGGCATCGACGTTGAGTGACCAACACACATGCATTGACTATGTTAATCTCAAGATGTTTTACAGGCTCGGTATCTCGAACGTGCTCCTAAAGGTACGGCACGCGTGGGTGCGTTTATAGGGGTGAGTGTATATGCGTGTATGCGGACATCAACGTCGACTATAAAGACACGTGCAGTGAGTATGTCAATCTTAAAATGTTATGTTAGCTCAGTATTTAAGAGGTGCTTATAGAGGAGAGGAATCATGAAAAGAACTTCAAATGCACAACAACATCCCTAGCTTAGCTGCGTTAATTCTTTTATTATATATATGTTTGCTATTATGGGTGCTATAGCGTTGTGTTTTTTATGGTCTAAACCTACTATAAAACCAAAAAAATGAACCGTGTTAAAGAATAATGAGTGAACAAGAGAAATAATTGGACACATGTTTCAGTCATAGAAGATCTCATGACTAACACCTGAAACGCATCAGAGGAGCCGTAGCTTGGCCACTTTAATTTCTTGTATATATCTATACCTAATAATGAAGCGGCTATTGTTTTTGTCGGAAAACCCACCGCGGTATTTTTATAAAAAACCCCTTCAATTTTGTTATTCAACCCGCACTCCATCATTTATCTGCAACGCAAAAGGAAAAAACGATTCGCTGCAAAAATTATACCCGTACGCATCGCCTCCTCCCGTCGACCCTGGGCCACCCTGGCCTGTGCCCAGGACGCCGCCACACCACTCGTCGTCGCGGCCGACCTCAACCGCCACCGCTGCCGATCTCAACCCGCCCGCCTCCGCGTCCGTACCTCTCCCCGCTCACTGCCCCCGTTGCGGCCCTCGAGCGCATCGCGTCGACCCTGGTCCACCCTGGCCTGTGCCCAGGCCGCTGCCACACCACTCGCCGCCGCGGCCGACCTCAACCACCAATGTTGTCGATCTCAAACCACCCGCCTCCGCGGCCGTACCTCTGCCCGTTTGCTGCCCCCGTTTCAGCGCTCGAGCACAGCTTCTGGATCAAGTCAACGCGACAGCTAGAGTGACTCGGGATGATGCGTCTGCTCGATGCAGAACGGCGGCGACGCGATGGAGCGAAGTACTTGCAGGTGGAGGCGGGCCTCCATGGCTCACACGGGGAACTCCGAGGTTATGGCGCGGCAACGGCGACTCCTTATGGCCAGATAGAGGCGCCTAACCCTTGCTCCCCTCGTCGTATCCCGTCCTCCGGGAGGAACTCATCATCTGGTGAGATCCCCTCCCCATGCCTCCAACCATGTACCAAGCACCGGCAAGAAATTTTGTTTTGTGAGATTTGTTTGCTGATGAATGAATGTATTGAATGTAAGATTGTATTGTTGTAGAGACAGAGAATGGAACACCACCTTCAGTTTGTCATCTGATCCACATTCTCTACCCTAGGAGTGAAATAAGATAACACTCCATTGATCAATTCACATAGCCTCTTTGTTTTGCTTTGCTTGTCCCGCTCAATTTCTCATCATGGTGGAATTAACAATGAACGGGTTGATTTCTCAATAAAATAGGATAGGACTGACTAGATTAGTTAGTTAGTTTATTATTTAATAAATCAAAATGATTATAAAAAGATTAAAAGCGTGTGGTATTTTTTTCTACCGTTGCAACGCACGAGTCCTTTTGCTAGTATATATCAAATCAATAAAGCTCCCTCGCTATGCGAAACAAAAAAAAATATCACAGACTGGATAAACTTGCGATCAATCGGTTACCTGTCAAATCGGCTGAAAAAACTTGATTTAGAGTGGCGGGCCTAACGGTTGTATTCTAAATTTTAATTGTTATTGAAAATTTGCACATGTAGGCCAAGTTGAACACATCAGTTTCCGTATAAGTATCAGCCTAACAGTTTCCCTTTTTCATTACTTTTCACCAATGTTTTTTTCAGAAGAGGTCTAGATATATTTCTGTTTTGAATTCAGATCAACTTATCTCTTAACGAAATATGTGAACAGTCAAAGTTTTCATACAACCAGAAGACATCTAAATTTTAGATGTGCGGTGAAGAACCAACCGGAGTCATTCGTGCCTCTGCCTCAGTCAAGGCTCCTCTGCCATTGTGATGTCAGTTAACAAGTCACATTGACAGGGATATGAACTGACATGGAGATGCCGGTACCAATTTGCCACAAGCATCCAACGGTTGCTGCTGCGCAGAAGCTTCACATGAACATCTGCCAGGCCAGCTCCAGTCGCTCGTCTTGACCGTATTTTTGTCTCAAAATATATTTGTTGACCAGATTATCCCACCTGGTGCCCTATAAGTACCATGGCCACCCACGTCTCTCCAGCTCATCCCATCACCTTACATCCACAAGTTTGCACACAACACCACCCGAGTCTGAAACTCTGAGAAAGCTCATCGTCGCCAATTCACCATGGTTGTTCCGGTGATCGACTTCTCCAAGCTCGACGGCGCCGAGAGGGCGGAGACCATGGCGCAGATCGCCGACGGCTGCGAGAACTGGGGGTTCTTCCAGCTGGTGAACCACGGCATCCCGCTGGAGCTTCTTGACCGCGTCAAGAAGGTGTGCTCCGAGAGCTACCGCCTCCGCGAGGCGGCGTTCCGGTCGTCGAAGCCGGTGCAGACGCTGGAGAGGCTCGTGGAGGCGGAGCGGCGCGGCGAGGCGGTGGCGCCGGTGGACGACATGGACTGGGAGGACATCTTCTACCTCCACGACAACAACCAGTGGCCTTCCGATCCTCCGGCCTTCAAGGAGACCATGCGGGAGTACCGCTCCGAGCTCAAGAAGCTCGCGGAGCGGGTCATGGAGGCCATGGACGAGAACCTCGGGCTGGACAAGGGACGCATGAAGGCGGCCTTCACCGGCGACGGCCTCCACGCGCCATTCTTTGGCACTAAGGTCAGCCACTACCCGCCGTGCCCGCGCCCGGACCTCATCACCGGGCTCCGCGCCCACACCGACGCCGGCGGCGTCATCCTGCTGTTCCAGGATGACAAGGTCGGGGGCCTTGAGGTGCTCAAGGATGGCCAGTGGCTGGACGTGCAGCCGCTCGCCGACGCCATCGTGCTCAACACCGGCGACCAGGTGGAGGTGCTCAGCAACGGCCGCTACCGCAGCGCTTGGCACCGCGTCCTGCCCATGCGCAACGGCAACCGCCGCTCCATCGCCTCCTTCTACAACCCGGCGTTCGAGGCAGCCATCTCGCCGGCGGTGGGCGAAGCCGGCGCCGCCGAGTACCCGGACTACGTGTTCGGGGATTACATGGACGTGTACAACAAGCAGAAGTTCGAGGCCAAGGAGCCAAGATTCGAGGCCGTCAAGGCGCCAAAGGCAGCTTAAGATGAATCAAGGAGATTGAAGAGACGTATTTATTTATTATTTGGATATATACAACCCTTGTACGGAGTATATTTGATCTAAATATATGGACCATCCCACTAGAAAAATTTCAGTGTTTAGTGAGATTGGGACTCCGGGAGTACATGTGCATCCATTCTTGGGTTCATCATATTCATATATAAGTGCATTTTTGTGATAAATAGCGAAAAGATTTGTACTACTCACTACTTTTTGTGTATGGTAAATGCAATCCTTTGTGCGTGAGAATACATCCTTTTTGTTTGGATTATGGAGTTAGTCGCTAGATTTGTCGTCAAAAAATCAAAGGCAGCTTATAATTCAAACGATGGCTATCAAAGAAAAAATCCAGCTCGCTGCAGGGGCTGGCTGGCTCCGGTGGACGGCCCCGCTGCAGTGCTCCCTGGTGGTGGCGGGCCTGCTGACCCTGGCCAGATCCGCCCCTGGGGGCCGTCTGAAGATGGCAGGTGCCGCAGGCTCGTCGGTGTTTTGCAGGCGGTGAAGTTGGTGGCTCCTACGTGAGGGTGGCGTCGTTGTCGCGTAGGAGCTAGAAGGTGTGTGGGACAACAGGCTTGCAGATTGGTTGTGTTGCGTTGCCGGTTGCGTGGGATGCTCGGCGAGATGGTTCCGGACGAAAGCCTAGACGGCACGGCATCCGCGGACGTCGTTTTTCCTCCTTGGGGGGGGGGGGGGGGGTCGTTGTAGAGCCCTTCTTTGCCCAGCACCTTCGGACCATGGACATCGGGCGAAAGCCTAAGACTCCGAAGTGAGTCGGGTAACGGCGTCGTTCTTCCACGTCGCTCTATCCCCTTGGGGGCGTTGCCTTGAGGGTCACTGGCCTCTTTCGTGCTTTCCCGGAGCTGGACACACACGACATCGGGGTCGAAAAGTGCCCGACTCGCGGTGGTGGCTTCGGACGGAGTTGGTCTACTATTGAGTTTTGGTAGTCGGTCTCATCCGGCGTGTTCGAGGGGTTGCCGCGCCTCACTTTGTCGTCCTGGAGTCGGAGTTGCTGAGGCGGGGCCTTGCGACGAAGATGACGCGAGGCGGGTGGTCGGTTGTGGCGCTGGCTCGGCTCGGGCTCAGTGCTTTTCTCCTACAATGCTCGTCGACCGAGTCAGAGATGCCTAGTAGTTGGCGCGTGCGGTTGACTGTTTGGCAGTGGCCGGCGTGGGCCTTGACGTTTGCTTGCGGTGAGGGCTATATTGATGGTCGTCGATGATGGAGTCGGAGTCGCCCTTGGGTAGGTGTAATGGCGATGACACCGGGTTACAGCCTCAACGGTGTTCTCTCCTCGGCGATGTGTGTGCGTTCTTATGCGGGTTGCGAGGTCGCCCTGTGTGGATGTGTTGTAACGGTTTTCGTCCTGTTTTCCGTTAATCATTCGGGCAATTCTCTTCTTCTTTATTACCGAGATGAGGCAAAGCTTTTGCCTCCGTTTCAAAAAAAAACTAAGAAAAAAATTCTTTATTATATTTGGATATTGTGCGCTAATATCCAATTGGCGACTGTTTTGTCTTAATTTCTGTAAATACTTTTTTGAGGGAAAATTGTTTTGTCCTTAGGATCATGCATGTTGATGTCATCATATATCTATCCCAAAAAAATTATACCAGCTCAACCCCTATTCAATCCATCTTCACTATTAAATCTGCCGCGACGAGATTTTTGAAACTATATCTCATGTTGATGTGTTTCAAAACTAAACCACATGTTGATATGTTCCAACAAGATGCACAAGCTCATCCGACCAACCCACCCCCCCATGCGTCTCCCCCCGCGTGGCAACGCGGAGGGAACCCTAGTGTGACAGCCGATGCCGACGTTCCAGAAGATTCCCCATTTCTTTCCGTTTTCGTCGTGTGTCTATTTTCTTTTGTTGCATCATCACATCATGCGCATCATCAGCATTGCATCAGCATCTCCGTTGCTGTCAGTTTTCAAACTTGCATCCGTTGTTAGTTGCCGGTTCTCGTCGTTGTCCGTTCCGAGCCCGACTACACACGCACGCGCCCGCGTCGTCGTCGAAACCCTGTTTTAAAAGTGTGCGTAAAACTTTCTCTGATCGGGGTGAAACTTGGCATGCGGTCGTAATTAGTTATAGCTAGGCCGCCTGTCGAGTTTCGTCGCGATCGGAGACCGCCTGGTACCCGGACGGTCGACCGTAGCGACACCGTATTCGGTCTACCGTCGGACGTGTGTCGGTGTTTTAAAAATCGTTGCCGCGCCGCCCGCTTTCCCTCTTGTCTCCGGATACATACTCTACATAGCCACTCGTCCGTCACACATTCGGAATTAGTCGAATCCGACCGCGCGGTTGGATCCGGGTCGAAATTTCGCTAAACCTAGCCCCCCCATTTGTCTATATATAGCTCCCAAGTGCATTTTTAGACATCCCTTCTTCCTTGCCTCGAAATCCGTGCCAACCCCCGAAACCCTAATCCTCCTGCAGCCTCCTCCCACCTCCTCCTCGCGCCGCCGGGCCTGCGAGCCCACGCGAGGCCCGCCAAGCCCATCCGGGCGCCGCCGCCCCGTCCTGCCCGGATCTCCCCAGCCGAGCAAGCTCCTCCCCATGCTCACAAACCCGTGGTGACGAGCCGCCGTCGGCCTGCCCGCGCCGCAAGACCCGCCGCGTGCAGCTCCTCGTCGCCGTTCCCCGCCGGCGCGCCAGGTCGCTGTCCCTGCCGCCTTGCCTTCCCGAGCCGGCGCCGGTGCGGATCTGCCGCTGCCTTGGACTCCAGCTCGCGCCGCCGCCGGGATTTGACCTCCCGTGCACGGATCCGTCCAGATCCGGCAGCCGCCCTCGCCCCCGCCCAAGGTCCGGCAGTCACCGGAGCCGGGAGCCCCTCTATCGGCTCCCTACTGCGCCGCCATGAGCCTGCGGAGGAGAACGACGACGCTCGAGCGCGCCCAGCCTCCCCGCGACCCCTCCTCGGCCGGCCTCCTCCCGCCTCGGTCGGCCTCCCTCCGTCGAGCAGGCCCAGGCCAGCGTCGCGCCTCCTCGTGGCCCATCCTCCAGCGCCCCGAGCCGGCCTCTCCAAACAGTCGGCTGAGTCGCCGAGCAGGCCGGCTCAGCTCGGCCCAAGGTGATCCTCCCTTTTCCCCGTGCCCTCCTATTCCTCGCCTAGGCGACGTGTTAGCTAAGTTGCGCCCATGAGTTGGCCCGTTAGATATTTAGGTAGTTTTTGGAATTATTTATATTCTAGAAAAATAGGTATATGTTTTGACGCGCGTATCTTTTAATTCGTAAGTCGAATCGCGATGAGTTGTATATGCTTTTGGAGTAGAATTTCGCGTAGAATCCGATTATAAAACTTCCATAATTGTTTGACGTCGTCTAGCGTACCGGATGCCTAGAATAACGTGCTGTTTTAATAGGATATGTCTCGTATTTAATTTTCGCGCAAGTCCGGATTGCTCGGAATCCGTAGTATAAATGCCTATGTTTTAGGAACCATTATTCCATGTATTTTAGAGCGGTCATTGGTATTTTTGCGTGTAGGGTTTGCCGGTAGTTTATTTTCCCGTGTATAGGTTATTTTCTTGCATTTTCGTGTGGCATTATATCGTTGTGCAACCCCACATAGTTCATATGTTTTCGGGGTAAAAAAATCCATGGGATTTTTTTGTGCATTTAGTTTTAGCATTAGAGCAAGTTAGTTCGCGCGATATTTTGCCGTGATGCCCTTTTGTTTAATTCGTAGGATTTATTCCGTGCTTCGTTTGATTAAGTTGTCAACTAGGGAGTTGTTCTTGGGTGTTTAGACTAGCCCCTGGTATTTTTGGTTGCAATAGAAATGCATGTTTAGGTGTGGTTTGATTGCCCTCGAGTTGCTAGAAATAGTGCTGATTTGGAGGTGCTGAAATATTTCTAAGTCTGGAATCTGTTATATTTTGTTGCTGTCTTGTCTTGCGTGTATCGTTTGATCTGTAGCTCTTTTGGGGTTGGTCCAATGGAGTAAGTTGTAGCCCTTGTGATTCTCTAGCATGCTGTAAATTTTCATGCCATTTGGAGTCCTGTAGCTATTGGTTTTGCTGCTGTCAATATGCCTTCAGACCGAAAACTGCACTTCCGTGAGGTGTTATTTCACTAAGTCTGAAATATTGTGTGAGATGTCATTTTGTGACTTCTTCTCCTAGTGTTCCATCATGCCATGCTAGTTGTTGTTAGTTGTTTGTTGTAGTACTTCTTGCCCTCTTTCATGTCATGTCTTGGTTGATTATATTTGAGTTGTGTAGCTCGTAGTTGTGGGGTGTAGAAAATGCTATGTGGCTGATTTTGGCAGATTCTAGTCATTTCATGTTTTGCTCGTAGTTTTTGATCCGTAGCTCCGATTTGATCGTGTCCTATATGAAAATTTCTTAGAACCTCGTGTAGTTTCTTTTTCTCTTGTTGTTTGTATGTTTTGAAGTGCTCGTGACCGTCGTTGCACACATATTGCATTCATGCCATCATATCTTGCAGTGTCCGTATCTTTTGAACCATAGCTCCGCTGGAGATGTTCTTTATGTGTAGATTGCTTGAAATGACGCGTAGAATCACGTGAACCTATTTGTTTTGCTGTTTAACAACCAATTAAATGTGTTAGTTCAGATCTGGACAGAACTGTAAATTAACATATGAGGTCGTCTCAGAGGTGCTATATGTCATTTCCGACCTCATTTAAAATGCCTAGATAGGTAGTTTAATTACGCTTCATCTCTTGTCATGTTTAACCACATTTAATATTGCCGTGTATCTAAACGGGATTGAAATAAATAAATAAACGTGGAGTTTCGTCAATATGCAACTCGTTGCATATTGAACTTCACTTAATGTGTAGTGTTTGATTGTGTGAATTGTCATGTCGTGACTTGCATATATTCAGCTGCTCATGCATCATATGTGTTGTGCATCGTGTGGTGAATTCCGTGTGTTGATTTGTGTTCCCGGTTGGCTTCGTCTTGATAGAGTTCCGCAAGCGTGTCGGATGTGAGGACCCGTTCGACTACGTCGGTTCGTCTGCTTCACGGAGGCATTCTTCTTCCAAGCGGGATCTCAGGCAAGATGACCATTTCCCCAGATACCATTACTATCATTGCCATGCTAGTTTTACCGTTTCTATCGATTATGTCTCGTTGCCTACCACATGTTAAATATCAGCCCCTCAACAATGCCATGATAACCTTCAACCTGTTCAACCTAGCAAACCACTGATTGGCTATGTTACCGCTTGCTTAACCTTGTGTTAGCGTTTCTAGTTGCAGGTGCAGTTGCTTCCATGTGAAAACATGGGTCCTTGTTATATCACCCTATTAAATGCTATTTAATTTAATGCACCTATATACTTGCTAAAAGGTGGAAGGCTCGGCCTTTCTAGCCTGGTGTTTTGTTCCACCTTTGCCCCCTTAGTTTTGGCTACCGGTGTTATGTTTCATAATTGAGCGCTCCTAACACGATCGGGGTTGTTATGGGGACCCCCTTGATAATTTGTTTTAGATTAAAGCTGGTCTGGCAAGGCCCAACATTGGTACTGTTGGAAATATGCCCTAGAGGCAATAATAAATTAATTATCATTATATTTCTTTGTTCATGATAATCGTTTATTATCCATGCTATAATTGTATTGATTGGAAACACAGTGCATGTGTGGATACATACACAAAACACTGTCCCTAGTAAGCCTCTAGTTGACTAGCTCGTTGATCAAAGATGGTCAAGGTTTCCTGACCATAGGCAAGTGTAGTCACTTGATAACAGGATCACATCATTAGGAGAATCACGTGATGGACTAGACCCAAACTAATAGACGTAGCATGTTGATCGTTTCATTTTGTAGCTATTGTTTTGTGCGTGTCAAGTATTTGTTCCTATGACCATGAGATCATATAACTCACTGACACCGGAGGAATGCTTTGTGTGTATCAAACGTCGCAACGTAACTGGGTGACTACAAAGATGCTCTACAGGTATCTCCGAAGGTGTTCGTTGAGTTAGTATGGATCGAGACTGGGATTTGTCACTCCGTGTGACGGAGAGGTATCTCGGGGCCCACTCGGTAATACAACATCACACACAAGCCTTTCAAGCAATGTGACTTAGAGTAAGTGCGGGACCTTGTATTACGGAACGAGTAAAGAGACTTGCCGGTAAACGAGATTGAAATAGGTATGCAGATATTGACGATCGAATCTCGGGCAAGTAACATACGAAGGACAAAGGGAATGACATACGGGATTATATGAATCCTTGGCACTGAGGTTCAAACGATAAGATCTTCGTAGAATATGTAGGATCCAATATGGGCATCCAGGGCCCGCTATTGGATATTGACCGAGGAGTCGTTCGGGTCATGTCTACATAGTTCTCGAACCTGCAGGGTCTGCAGACTTAAGGTTCGACGTTGTTTTATGTGTATTTGAGTTATATGGTTGGTTACCGAATGTTGTTCGGAGTCCCGGATGAGATCACGGACGTCGCGAGGGTTTCCGGAATGGTCCGTAAACGAAGATTGATATATAGGATGACTTCATTTGGTTACCGGAAGGTTTTCGGGCATTACCGGTAATGTACCGGGAATGACGAATGGGTTCCGGATCTTCACCGGGAGGGGGGACCACCCACCCGGGAGAGCCCAAGGACCTTGGGGGTGGCGCACCAAGTAGGTGGGGTCAGCCCAAGGCTGTCTTGCGCAAGAGAGAAAGAAAAACCAAAAGAAGAGAAAGAAAAAAAAGGAAAGGTGGGAAAGAAGAGAAGGACTCCACCTTCCAATCCTAGTTGGACTAGGATTGGAGGACTCCTCCTCCCCTTGGTGGCGCAGCCCTTGGGGCTCCTTGAGCCTCAAGGCAAGCCTCCCCTCCCCTCCTCCTATATATATGGAGCTATTAGGGCTGATTTGAGACAACTTTTTCCACGGCAGCCCGACCACATACCTCCACGGTTTTTCCTCTAGATCGCGTTTCTGCGGAGCTCGGGCGGAGCCCTGCTGAGATTAGATCACCACCAACCTCCGAAGCGCCGTCACGCTGTCGGAGAACTCATCTACCTCTCTGTCTCTCTTTCTGGATCAAGAAGGCCGAGATCATCGTCGAGTTGTACGTGTGCTGAACGCGGAGGTGCCGTCCGTTCGGCACTAGATCGGAGCGGATCGTGGGACGGATCGCGGGGCGGTTCGTGGGACGGTTCGCGGGGCGGATCGAGGGATGTGAGGACGTTCCACTACATCAACCGCGTTTCTTAACGCTTCTGTTGTGTGATCTACAAGGGTACGTAGATCGGAAATCCCCTCTCGTAGATGGACATCACCATGATAGGTCTTCGTGCGCGTAGGAATTTTTTTGTTCCCATGCGACGTTCCCCAATAGTGGCATCATGAGCTAGGTTCAGGCGTAGATGTCTTCTCAGGTAGAACACAAAAGTTTTTGTGGGAGGTGATGTGTATTTTGCTGCCCTCCTTAGTCTTTTCTTGATTCCGCGGTATTGTTGGATCGAAGCGGCTCGGACCGACATTACTCGTACGCTTACTAGAGACTGGTTTCATCACTACGAGTAACTCCGTTGCTCAAAGATGACCGGCGAGTGTCGGTTTCTCCAACTTTAGTTGAAACGGATTTGACCGAGGAGGTCCTTGGATGAGGTTAAATAGCAATTCATATATCTCTATTGTGGTGTTTGCGTAAGTAAGATGCGATCCTACTAGATACCCATGGCACCACGTAAAACACGCAACAACAATTAGAGGACGTCTAACTTGTTTTTGCATGGTATGCTTGTGATGTGATATGGCCAACGATGTGATGTGATATATTGGATGTATGAGATGATCATGTTGTAATAGTTAATATCGACTTGCACGTCGATGGTACGGCAACCGGCAGGAGCCATAGGGTTGTCTTTAAACTAACATTTGTGCTTGCAGATGCGTTTACTATATTGCTAGGATGTAGCTTTAGTAGTAATAGCATGAGTAGAACGACAACCCCGATGGCGACACGTTGATGGAGATCATGATGATGGAGATCATGGTGTGACGCCGGTGACAAGAAGATCGTGCCGGTGCTTTGGTGATGGAGATCAAGAAGCACATGATGATGGCCATATCATGTCACTTATGAATTGCATGTGATGTTAATCCTTTATGCACCTTATCTTGCTTAGAACGACGGTAGCATTATGAGGTGATCTCTCACTAAAATTTCAAGACGAAATTGTGTTCTCCCCGACTGTGCACCGTTGCGACAGTTCTTCGTTTCAAGACACCACGTGATGATCGGGTGTGATAGACTCAACGTTCACATACAATGGGTGCAAAACAGTTGCACACGCGGAACACCCGGGTTACGCCTGACGATCCTAGCATGTGCAGACATGGCCCCGGAACACATGAGACCGAAAGGTCGAGCATGAATCGTATAGTTGATATGATTAGCATAGAGATGCTTACCACTGAAACTATTCTCGACTCACGTGATGATCGGACTTGAGATAGTGGATTTGGATCATGTACCACTCAAATGACTAGAGAGATGTACTTTTTGAGTGGGAGTCCTTAAGTAATATGATTAATTGAACTAATTGTCATGAACATAGTCTAATGGTCTTTGCGAATTACGATGTAGCTTGCGCTATAGCTCTACTGTTTTTTATATGTTCCTAGAGAAAATTTAGTTGAAAGTTGATAGTAGAAAACTTTGCAGACTGAGTCTGTAAAACTGAGGATTGTCCTCGTTGCTGCGCAGAAGGCTTATGTCCTTAATGCACCACTCGGTGTGTTGCACCTCGAGCGTCGTCTGTAGATGTTGTGAACATCCGACATACACGTTTCTGATGACTACACGATAGTTCAGTACAAAATACTTAATGGCTTAGAAGCAAGGCGCCGAAGACATTTTGAAACGTCACAGAACATAAGAGATGTTCTAAAGAGATGAAATTGTGATTTCATGCTTGTGCCCTTGTTAAGAGGTATGAGACCTCCGACAAGATTCTTTGTCCACGAAGTAGAGGAGAAAAGCTCAATCATTGAGCGTGTGCTCAGATTATCTGAGTACGACAATCGCTTGAATCAAGTGGGAGTTGATCTTCAAGATAAGATAGTGATGGTTCTCCAAAGTCACTGCCACCAAGCTGTGAGAGCTTCGTGATGAACTATAACATATCAAGGATAGATCCAATGATCCTTGAGCGATTCGCGATGTTTGACACTGCGAAAGTAGAAATCAAGAAGGAGCATCAATAGTTGATGGTTAGTAAAACCACTAAGTTTCGAGAAAGGCAAGGGCTAGAAGGGAAACTTCGTGAAACGGCAAAGCAGTTGCTGCACTAATGAAGAGACCCCAGATTAAACCCAAGCCCGGGACTAAGTGCTTCTGTTATGAGGGGAACAGTCACTGAGGCGGAGCAACTCTAGATACTTGGTAGATAAGAAGGCTGGCAAAAGTCAAAAGAAGTATATTTGATATACATGATGTTGATGTGTACTTTACTAGTACTCCTAGTAGCACGAGGGTATTGGATACCGGTTCGGTTGCTAAGTGATTAGTAACACGAAAAGCTACGGCATAAACGGAGACTAGCTAAAAGGCGAGGTGACGATACGTGTTGGAAGTGTTTCCAAGGTTGATATGATCAAACATCGCACACTCCCTCTACCATCGGGATTGGTGTTAAACCTAAATAATTGTTATTTGGTGTTTGCGTTAAGCATGAACATGATTGGATCGTGTTTATTGCAATACGATTATTCATTTAAAGAGAATAATGGTTACTCTATTTGCTTGAATAATCACCTTCAATGGTTTATTGAATCTCGATCGTAGTGTTACACATATTCATGATATTGGTGCCAAAAGATACGAGGTAATGATGATAGTACCACTTGTGGCACTGCTGCTTGAGTCATGTTGGTATAAATTGCATGAAGAGGCTCCATGATGGTGGATCTTTATACTCACTTGATTTTGAATCACTAGTGACATGCAAATCATACCACATGAGCAAGGCCTTGTTTTCATTGAGATGAAACAAGATAGTAACTTGTTGGAAGTGATACATTTTGATGTATACAGTCCAATGGGTGCTGAGGCACGCAGTGGATATCATTATGTTCTTACTTCAATGACGATTTGAGTAGATACAAGAGTATTTACTTAATGAATCACAATTCTGAAATATTGAAAAGTTCAATTCTGTTTCAGGAGTGAAGTTCGTCGTAACAAGAGGATAAACTGTCTACGACATGATCATAGAAATGAATATCTGAGTTACGAGTTTTGGTACGCAGTTAAGACAATGTGGAAATTGTTTCACAGTTCATGCCACCTGGAACATCATAGTGTGATGATGTGTCTGAACGTCATAGCCACGCACTATTTGGTATGGTGCATGCTATGATGTCTCTTATCGAATTACCACTATCGTTTATGGGTTATGCATTAGAGACAACCGCATTCACTTTAAATAGGGCACCGCATATTTCCGTTGAGATGACACAGTATAGACTGAGGTTTAGGGAAATCTAAACTGTCGTTTCTTGAAAGTTTGAGGCTTAGACACTTATGTGAAAAAAATTCAGTCTGATAAGCTCGAACCCAAAGCGGATAAATGCATCTTCATAGGATATCCAAAACAGTTGGGTACGTCTCCTATCTCAGATCCGAAAGCAAAGTGTTTGTTTCTAGAAACGGATCCTTTCTCGAGGAAAGGTTTCTCTCAAAAGAATTGAGTGGGAGGGTGGTAGAACTTGATGAGGTTATTGAACCATCACTTCAACCAGTGGGTAGCAGGGCGCAGGAAGTTGTTCCTGTGGCGCCTACACCAATTGAAGTGGAAGCTGATGATGGTGATCATCGAGCATCGGATCAAGTTACTACAAGCCTCGTAGGTTGACAAGGTCGCGTACTACTGCAGAGTGGTACGGTAACCCTGTCTTGGAGGTCATGTTGTTGAGCAACAGTGAACCTACGAGTTATGGAGAAAGCAATGGTGGGCCCGGATTCCGACAAATGGCTGGAAGCCATGAAATACGAGAGAGGAACCATGTATGAAAACAAAGTGTAGACTTTGGAAGAACTACTTGATGGTCATAGGACTATTGAGTAAAGATGGATCTTTAAAAGGAAGACAGACGATGATGGTGATAAGTCACTATTAAGAAAAGCTCGACTTGTCGCAAAGATGTTTCCGACAAGATCAAACAGTTGACTATGATGAGACTTTCTCACTCGTAGCGATGCTAAATGTCTGTTAGAATTATGTTAGTAGTTGCTGCATTATTTATGAAATATTGCACATAGGATGTCAAAACATTGTTTCCTCGACGGTTTCCTTGAGCAAACAGTGTATGTGATACAACCAGGAGATTTGTCGATCCTAAAGATACTAGCAAGTATGCAAGCTCCAGCGATCCTTCAATGGACTGGTGCAAGCATCTCGGAGTTGGAATATACACTTTGATGAGATGATCAAAGATTTTGGGTTTGTACAAGGTTTATGAGAAACTTGTATTTCCATAGAAGTGAGTGGGAGCACTATAGAATTTCTGATAAGTATATGTGGTTGACATATTGTGGATCAGAAGTAATGTAGAATTTCTGTAAAGTATACAAGGTTGTTTGAAAGGAGGTTTTCAAAGGAATACCTCGATTGCGCTACTTGAACGTTGAGCATCAAAGATCTATGGAGATAGATCGAAAGCGCTTAATAGAGGTTTCAACAAGATGCATGCCTTGACAAGTTTTTGAAGGCGTTCAAAATAGATCAGCAAAGAAGAAGTTCTTGGTTGTGTTGTGAGGTGTGAATTTGAGTAAGACTCAAAACCCGACCCCGGCAGAATAAAGAGAATAGACGAAGGTTGTCTTCTATGCCTTGGCCGTAGAATCTGAAGTATGCCATGCTGGGTACCGCACCTGATGTGTGCCTTGACTCAAAGTCTGTTGAGAGGTACAGAGAGTGATACATGATTGAATCACTAGCAGTGGTCAAAATTTATCCTTAGTAACTGATGGACTAAGGAATTCTTCTCGATTATGGAGGTGCTTAAAAAGTTCGTCGTAAAGGGTTACATCGATGCAAGCTTTGACACTAATCCGAATAACTATGAGTAGTGAAACGGATTCGTATAGTAGAGTAGATATTTGGAGTATTTTCGAATAGCACATAGTAGCAGCATCTATAAGATGACATAAAGATTTGTAAAGAACACACGGATCTGAAAATTTCAGAACCGTTGACTAAAACCTCTCTCACGAGCAAGACATGATCAGACCCCATAACTATATGGGTGTTGGATTCGTTGGAATCACATGGTGATGTGAACTAGATTATTGACTCTAGTGCAAGTGGGAGACTGTTGGAAATATGCCCAAGAGGCAATAACAAATTAGTTATTATTATATTTATTTGTTCATGATAATCGTTTATTATCCATGCTATAATTGTATTGATTGGAAACACAGTGCATGTGTGGATACATAGACAAAACACTGTCCCTAGTAAGCCTCTAGTTGACTAGCTCGTTGATCAAAGATGGTCAAGGTTTCCTGACCATAGGCAAGTGTTATCACTTGATAAAGGGATCACATCATTAGGAGAATCATGTGATGGACTAGACCCAAACTAATAGACGTAGCATGTTGATCGTGTCATTTTGTTGATTCTGTTTTCTGCGTGTCAAGTATTTGTTCCTATGACCATGAGATCATATAACTCACTGACACCGGAGGAATGCTTTGTGTGTATAAAACGTCGCAACGTAACTGGGTGACTATAAAGATGCTCTATAGGTATCTCCGAAGGTGTTCGTTGAGTTAGTATGGATCGAGACTGGGATTTGTCACTCCGTGTGACGCAGAGGTATCTCGGGGCCCACTCGGTAATACAACATCACACACAAGCCTTGCAAGCAATGTGACTTAGTGTAAGTCGCGGGATCTTTTATTACGGAACGAGTAAAGAGACTTGCCGGTAAATGAGATTGAAATAGGTATGCAGATACTGACGATCGAATCTCGGGCAAGTAACATACCGAAGGACAAAGGGAATGACATACGGGATTATATGAATCCTTGGCACTGAGGTTCAAACAATAAGATCTTCGTAGAATATGTAGGATCCAATATGGGCATCCAGGTCCCGCTATTGGATACTGACCGAGGAGTCGCTCGGGTCATGTCTACATAGTTCTCGAACCCGCAGGGTCTGCACACTTAAGGTTCGACGTTGTTTTATGCGTATTTGAGTTATATGGTTGGTTACCGAAAGTTTTTCGGAGTCCTGGATGAGATCACGGATGTCACGAGGGTTTCCGGAATGGTTCGGAAACGAAGATTGATATATAGGATGACTTCATTGGGTTACCGGAAGGTTTTCGGGCATTACCGGTAATGTACCGGGAATGACGAATGGGTTTTGGATCTTCACCGGGAGGCGGGACCACCCACCCGGGAGAGCCCAAGGACCTTGGGGGTGGCGCACCAAGTAGGTGGGGTCAGCCCAAGGCTGTCTTGCGCAAGAGATAAAGAAAAACCAAAAGAAGAGAAAGAAAAAAAAAAGGAAAGGTGGGAAAGAAGAGAAGGACTCCACCTTCCAATCCTAGTTGGACTAGGATTGGAGGAGGACTCCTCCTCCCCTTGGTGGCGCAGCCCTTGGGGCTCCTTGAGCCTCAAGGCAAGCCTCCCCTCACCTCCTCCTATATATATGGAGCTATTAGGGCTGATTTGAGACAACTTTTGCCACGGCAGCCCGACCACATACCTCCACGGTTTTTCCTCTAGATCGCGTTTCTGCGGAGCTCGGGTGGAGCCCTGCTGAGATTAGATCACCACCAACCTCCCAAGCTCCGTCACGCTGCCGGAGAACTCATCTACCTCTCCGCCTCTCTTGCTGGATCAAGAAGGCCGAGATCATCGTCGAGCTGTACGTGTGTTGAACGCGGAGGTGTCGTCCGTTCGGCGCTAGATCGGAGCGGATCGTGGGACGGATAGCGGGACGGTTCGTGGGACAGTTCGCGGGGCGGATCGAGGGACGTGAGGACGTTCCACTACATCAACCGCGTTTCTTAACGCTTCTGCTGTGCGATCTACAAGGGTATGTAGATCGGAAATCACCTCTCGTAGATGGACATCACCATGATAGGTCTTCATGCGCGTAGGAAAATTTTTGTTTCCCATGCGACGTTCCCCAACAGGTACTACATTTGCCCAACATAATAATTCTGTTAAATTGAAATGCATAGGGAGTTAGCGCTACCCAAGGAGTAATTCTACATAATACAGGGAGGGCCAGTGCTGATGGTGCTGGTCCAAAACAGAGGAGCTTACTAACGCTACCCGAGGCAACTCGGCGTTTGGCGTGGTAACCATCGCTCATCCGTCATGTCCTGAGAACGAGATACGCGGCTCCTATCAGGATCGTTGACACGCCGGGCGGCCTTGCTGGATTAGTTTTACCTTTGACGAGATATCTTGTGCATCGGGATTCCAGTGATGCTTTGGGTAATCTCAGAGTTGAGGATTTCCACTAGGGAGTCCGATGAAATCGCGAGCTTCGTGATTGAGGATTTCTATGCGGCTTGTGGTAATTTGTGATGGACTAGTTGGAGCACCCCTGCAGGGTTAAATCTTTCGGAAAGCCGTGCCCGTGGTTATGTGGTAACGTGGAAACTTTGTTTAACACTGGTTCTAGATAACTTGAAGTTAACTTAATTAAAGCTTGCCAACTGTGTGCGTAACCGTGACTGTCTCTTTCTTGAGTTCCTTCTCCGATCGAGGACACGGTGGGGTTATGTCTGACGTAGGTAGGTGTTCAGGATCATTCATTTGATCATCAGTAGTCATGTCTATTATGCGTAGATCTTCCCGCTCTTATTTCTTGTACTCGTAAGTTTAGCCACCAAATACATATGCTTAGTCGCTGCTGCAACCTCACCACTTAACCATACCTCACCCATTAAGCTTTGCTAGTCTTGATACCTTTGGAAATGAGATTGCTGAGTCCCCGGTGGCTCACAGATTACTACAACACCAGTTGCAGGTACAGGTAAAGGTTATTTGACGCGAGCGCGTTGATTGTTCATTTGGAGTTGCTTCTTCTTCTTCTTCTTCATCGATCTAGGATGGGTTCTAGGCCAGCAGCCTCGGATAGCAAGGATAGATGTCGTTCTTATTTTCTCGTTTGTTTTCGTCCGTAGTCGGACCCTGCTCTTACTTTTGATGAATTTGTAATGTACTGATGTGACTCTGATGTAGCTTGTGGCGGGTGTAATCCAACTCCGTTATATACCTCTTCTTTCCAGTACATATACTTGTAACGATATCCATTTTTGCGACACGACGAGATGCGCTTCTATCCCTGACGAGGCCTTCGTGCCAAATTGAGGATAGGGTCGCATCTTGGGCGTGAAACCTAGATCACCGGCCCCTCCCGCACCGTTGTCAGGGGCGCGACAGAGCAAATTAAAGTCCGTTCATCGCAGGTGGAGGTGGGGACCAACAGCGTCCTGGCTAGGGTCGAGTCTTCTCACCATGTTGACTACCGGCCTGGTGGGCCGGGATGAGGACCCCTTTTGGTCGGCTTCATGGAAAAAAATCATATGGATCTAGAAGACTTGATGTACACTCCAAGATGCTAGATTCGTAGATGATTATATATCACGTACGTAAACGATTGGGATCTTGTAACCCTCCCCCCTACCTATATAAAGTGAGGGATATGGCACATAGATGGCATAAGAAATCTCTTGGTACATAAATGTATTATGTACTTACTCCAACACAATGAACACAAGCAAGGCATAGGATATTATCTCTCGGGGAGTATGAATCTGAGTAAAATCATGTGTCCTTGTGTAACGCCCAAGACGCGATCCCATCCTCAATTTGGCACGAGGGCCTCGTCAGGGATAGAAGCGCACCTCGTCGTTTCGCAAGAATGGATATCGTTACAAGTACATGTACTGAAAAGATGAGATATATGGAATTGGCTTACACTCGCCACAAGCTACATCAGAGTCACATCAGTACAATACATAATCATCATGAAGAAGAGCAGTGTCCGACTACGGACGAAAACAAACAAGAAAAGAAGAACGACGTCCATCCTTGCTATCCCAGGCTGCCGGCCTGGAACCCATCCTAGATCGATGAAGAAGAAGAAGAAGCAACTCCAAATGAACAATCAACGCGCTCGCGTCAAGTAATATTTACCTGTACCTGCAACTGGTGTTGTAGTAATCTGTGAGCCACACGGGACTCAGCAATCTCATTTCCACAGGTATCAAGACTAGCACAGCTTAATAGGTGAGGCATGGTTAAGTGGTGAGGCTGCAGCAAGCGGCTAAGCATCTATTTGGTGGCTAACTTATGAGTACAAGAATGAAGAGGGGGAAGATATACGCATAGCGGACGTGAACTACTGTTGATCAAATGAATGATCCTGAACACCTACTTACGTCAGACATAACCCCACCGTGTCCTCGATCGGAGAAGGAACTCACGAAAGAGACAGTCACGGTTACGCACACAATTGGCATATTTTAATTAAGTTAACTTCAAGTTATCTAGAACCAGTGTTAAACAAAGTTTCCACGTTGCCACATAACTGTGGGCACGGCTTTCCGAAAGATTTAACCCTGCAGGGGTGCTCCAACTAGTCCATCACAAATTACCACAAGCTGCATAGAAATCCTTGATCACGAAACTCGCGATCTCGTCGGAGTCCTTAGTGGAAAACCTCAACTCTGAGGTTACCCAAAGCATCACCGGAATCCCGATGCACAAGATATCTCCTCAAAGGTAAGACTAATCCAGCAAGGCCACCCGACGTGTCGACGATCCCGATAGGAGCCACGTATCTCGTTCTCAGGACACGACGGATAAGCGAAGCGTACGGTGGCCTGATAGACATCTCCCGAGTTGCCCTCGGTTGGCCCGCATGGTGCTCTGTTTTGGACCAACACCGTCAGCACTGGCCCGAACCTGTATTATGTAAAATTACTCATCGGGTTCATGACACCCTATGCTATCAATATTAACAAGATTATTATGTTGGGCAAATGTAGTACCAATGTTGGGCCTTGCCACACCAATTTTAATGTAAAACGAATTATCAAGGGTGTCCCCATAACAACCCCGATCGTGTTAGAAGCGCTCAGTTATGGAACATAACACCGGTAGCCGAAACTAAGGGGGCAAAGGTGGAACAAAACACCAGGCTAGAAAGGCCGAGCCTTCCACCTTTTAGCAAGTATATAGGTGCATTAAATTAAATAGCATTTAATAGGCTGATACAAGAAGGAACCCATGTTATCACATGGAAGCAATTGCACCTGCAACTAGCAACGCTAACACATGGTTAAGCAAGTGGTAACATAGCCAATCAGTGGTTTGCTAGGTTGTGAACAGGTTGAAGGTTTTCATGGCAATGTTGGGAGGCTGATATTTAACAGGTGGTAGGCAGCGAGACAATAACGATAGCATCGAAATAACTAGCATGGCAATGATAGTAATGGTATTTGGGGAAATGGTCATCTTGCCTGAGATCCCGCTTGGAAGAAGAACGACTCCGTGAAGCAGACGAACCGATGTAGTCGAACGGTCCTCACAATCCGACAAGCTTGCGGAACTCTATCGAGACAAAGAAAACCGGAAACAAGAATCAACACACGATATTCACCACACAATGCACAACACATATGATGCATGACAATTCATGACAAACAAACACTACACAACCGGAAACAAGAATCAACACACGCTTGCGGAACTCTATCGAGAAGAAGAACGAGTTGCATATTGACGAAACTCCACGTTTAATTATTTAGTTCTATCCCGGTTAGATACACGGCAATATTAAATGAGGTTAAACATGGCAAGAGGTGAAGCGTAATTGAACTACCTATCTAGACATTTTAAATGAGGTCGGAAATGACTTATAGCACCTCCGAAATGACCTCGCATGTTAATTTACAATTATGTCCAGATCTGAACTAACACTTTTAAATGTTTGTTAAACAGCAAAATAAATAGGTTCAAGTGATTCTACGCATCGTTACAAGCAATTTACACATAGAGAACATCTCCAACGGAGCTACGGTGCAAAAGATACGGACACAACAAGATATGATCGCATGAATGCAATATGTGTGCAAATGGCAACCACAACATCTCAAAACACACAACCAACAAGATAATATGAAACTACACGAGATTCTAAGCAAGTTTCATATAGGACACGACGAAAACGGAGCAACGGTTCAACAACTACGAGCTAAACAAGAAATCACAACAATCTTGCAAAATCAGCCACATAGCATTTTCTACATCCCACAACTACGAGCTACACAATTCCAATATACTCAACCAAAGCATAAGGCGGTAGAGGGCAATAAGCACTACAACAAACAACTAATAACACCTAGCATGGAAGCATGGATCACTAGGAAAAAAGTCACAAAATGGCTTCTCACACAGACTTTCAGACTTAGTGAAAATAACACTTTATGAAACTACAGTTTTCGATCTGAAGGCATATTGACAGCAGCAAAACCATAAGCTACAGGACTCCAAATGGCATGAAAATTGACAGCAAAGTCTACAACTAAATCCATTGCACCAACTTCAAAAGAGCTACAGATCACCAGATATACTCATGCAAAGACAGCAACAAAATATAACAGATTTCAGACATAGAAATATTTCAGCATCTCCAAATCAGCACTATTTTCTAGCAACTTGAGAGCAAGCAAACCACACCTAAACATGGATTTCTATTGCAAAGAAAATTACCAGGGGCTAGACTAAACATCCAAGAGCAATTCTCTAGTTGAGAACTTAATCATATCAAGCACGGAATAAAACCCATAAAATAAACAAAAGGGAAACATGGCAAAATATCACGCGCACTAACTTACTCAAAAGCTAAAACTAATTGCATAGATAAATCCTATGTATTTTTCTACCCCGAAAACATATATAACAAGAGTGGTTGCAACACAAGAATATCGCCACATGTATATGCGAGATAATGTCCTAAACACGTTATAGCAAACTAGCTACGAAAACCTACATGCAAAAATACCAACGAGTACTCTAAAATACATGGCAAAGGGTCCCTAAAAACATGAACATTTTATCTACGGGGTTGAGCAATCCGGACACGCGCGAAAATAATTACGGGGCAATTCCCTATTGGGACAACACGCAAAACTAGGCATACGGCGGGTCAAACTACGTCACCCATGCATGCAAGTTATAAATTCATATTCTACGCTGAAAAATAATCAAGATACATATATGATTCACCTCGATCCAACATACGGTTTGAAAACTACGAGCGTTCTAAATTTCTATTAAATCCTGAAATAACTAAATCCGAGAATAATCCTATAATCAACTACTCGGCCGAAACTGATAAGCGCCATATAACTAAACAATGCCCAAGGCGACGGTTAGAGGCACGGGTGCTCACCTTGGGCCGACCCGGTCGGCAGGCCTGGAGGAGAGGGAGCTGGGTCGAGGGAGGCGTCGGGGTGGAGCTGGGCCGTGGCGCTCCTCACCCACGGGGCACGGCCCAAGCCAGCATCGTGCTCCTCCCGATCCCGCCTAGATCGAGGAGGGAAGGCCTAGCACAGGTGCCTGATGGCGGCGGGGGGGCTCATAGGCGGCCGGAACTCCGGTGGCCGCCGGATCTGGGGCGGGGACGAGGGCGGCTGCCGGATCTGGCGAGCTCCGGGCGACGCGACACGCGGGAGCAGGCTGGCGGCAGGGCGAAGGCTGGCTGCGGGAGGCGCTCCGACGCGGCTCCTCGGGGAGATGGGGAGGCGCGAGAACTCCGGTGACCGGCGGCACTCCGGCGGGCGGTGGGGAGCAGGGCGGCGCGGCACAAGCGGCGGAGGTAGCTGCCCACGGGAGGAGGCGAAGGGATCGGGCGCGGCGCACGGGCGCCATGGGAGGAACGGGCGAGGCGGCGGCGGCGGTTCGGGCTCGGCGGGCCGGCGATGGGCTCTGGCGGGCCGTGTTGGTGGGGAGGAGAGAGACAGAGGCGCTGGTGGCGGCTGAGGGTTGGCTCGGCATGGGGATCGAGGAGGATTAGGGGCAGTGCCCAAATAGGCAGGTTATGTCTTCTTAAATAGGAAAGAGGCTCTAGGGTTAGGGGATTAGCCTGTTTTCGGACCATCCGTTCGTGATCGGACGGCACCGATTGCGGTAATGGCTAGGTGGCTTTGTGTATGTGTAGAGAGGGGTGTTGGGCTAAGACGAGGGGGAGAAACAGGCGACCCGCAACGAGTTTTAAAATACCGAAAGACGTCCGACGATAGACCGAATACGGTGCCGCAACAGTCAATGGTTTGGGTACCAGACGGACTCCGATTGCGACAAAATTTGACAGGCGGCCTACCTATATTATATTAAGACCGCACGCCAAGTCTCCACTCAATGAGAGAATATTTTATACACACTTTTAAAAACAGGTTTTGACGATGCCGCGGGCGCGTGCGAGTGCGGTCGGGCTCAGAACGGGCAACGACGAGAACCGGCAACTAATAACGGATGCAACATTTGAAAATTGGCGGCAACGGGTGCTGATGCAATGCTGATGATGCGCATGATGCGATGATGATGCGACAAATAAAAATAATCACACGACGGAAACAGAATAGAAGGGGAATCTTCTGGAACGTCGGTCTCGGGCTGTCACAACTCTCCTACACTACAAGAGGATCTCGACCCGAGATCCAAGAATGAAAGGGGGAAGAGGATAAGAAATCAAGAGGTAAAACTTAGTCTCTTCTTTGACAAACGTGTGAAACCAACGATCCTTGAAGGTTGCAAAGCGATCAGGAATGATATGAGAAACAAGCAAGAATTCACGGAAAATTTCGGGAGCACTTCGGTAGGAAAAGGGGACAAAAAAATCGATAAGATGGGAGAATTAGACAAGATTCATAACAAACAACTAAATAGAACAAGGGAACACCATGATCTTGACAGAACAAAATGATAGACCCAAAAGAGCAATAGCACAATGCCTCCGGAACAATAGAATAGGAACTAGCTCTTACGGAGTAAGAGAATGAAGAAAAGAATGACAACTACTATCTCAAATGAACTTGGCAAGCATCCTTGCAAGAAGAATTGAACGGAGTTGTTAGTAAAACAACAACGAAAAGAACAACATAGTAGTGGGCTTATGGAAACCTTTTCAAACTAATGAAGTGACAACCAGCCACTAACAGAAACAAGGATCGTTTCCGGAAACAAGATAAGCAAAACTTCTTACACCAAGAGGATACCTTGAGAACTTGGATCTATTATAATCACCATAATAGCCACAATCCTAAGGAAAAGCTTTAGGTGAAACCTAAACCAAGATAACTCAAGGAAGAAACCATGAGTTGAAAATATCCCATGAACATAGAGTAGGTGGGTTTACATACTTAATTCTTGAAACAACTTCTCTTCGAGACTCCCCCACTAACAAGCATGTTATAATACCACCTCAAAGGATAAAGGAAGGAGAATTGCACTTGGAAATGCAAGAGAAAGAAAACTTGAGGTTCTCCAATAAGAATCTTGAAGAACACTTGAGAATGAATTGATATCATGAGCCGCTCCAGAAGAAGAATTGAAATCTCTTGGAAGAAGGAAGAACAAGAACAATAATTATGTTATGCTCATCCTTCATCAAATTAAATTGATGACCAGCAACGGATTTAGCATACAACTTATTATTCTTGAAAGAAACTTAAAGAGAGAGATAGGTAAGCAACACTTGAAGCATAATTGAAGGAAGCACTGGTAAGAATTCACAATTGAATGGGAGTACCAAGAATTAATGGAGATACATGAGAATGGAGAGATCAGGATCCACCTGAGATAAAAAAAACTTGAACAAGGCACCGGAATAATTGAGAGACGAACGAAGAGACAACAATTGAGAAGAATTGAGGATGAAAGCTGAGAACGAAGAAGTCTTCTGAAATGATGGCCTTCAAAGGATCGAGAATAAAAACAACTCAGAAAAGCACCGGATAGCAAGAACTGGATTCTCATGATTGACAACAATTAAGAAGATAACACCAGCTAATATGACAATCTTCACAAGAATGGAGCAAGATTTACGAGGAACACTCCTTCGAATTTGCAAGCTGAGAATGATGACGAGAAACAACACCAAGAATAGCTGAGACACTCCGGAATGACAACAAGGAAAAATTTAGCCAATGACGAAAATAAATTTGAAGCGATCTTGAAGAAGGAATATGACTGATGAAATTCATACTTACATCATAGTTGAAAAGAACAAGATAACTCCGGAAGGATTACAAGAGTCAGATAAGATCCTGGGAAAGAACCTGTGGGTTATGGGCCCACTCAAAAGAAACCACCGTTCAAACAATTACTAACAAATAAATATAATGCGCCGGTACAAATGGAAACTTGATGAGGTTGAACACCTCGAAATAATTAAAGAATTGAAAACAAGAAACTTCTGAGATAACTTCAACGCTCCGGATAAAATAGAGATAACTGAATAAACAAGATAGGTTGATAAGAATATCCAACATGGGAAAGAATTTACAAGGATGAAAAGGATATCATGAACACGGATAGCTGAATTGAATTCACCGGAAAAGAACAAAATGAAGAAATAATGAACTCGAACTCCTGAGAATATTCACAAGAATCACCGGCTAAGAGAGAAAATAACAGATAGCGGAAGCATCAAAGAAATGAAATGCACTTGGATGAAATCCAATCACTGAAGAAAAGGGCGGGAGGGCAGGGAAAACAAGGACAACATAAGACAGATGAGACAACTCCGGAAGGAAACGAGAGATTGATCTTGCAAAATTGGAGAGGATTGAATTCACTTGAAGGGAAGCACACCGGTTGAAAAAGAATTGATATGACAACTCCGGTTGAGAAGAATTGATAAGACACCTTATTGAGCAAAATAATTTGCATTCACATAAGAATAAGAGAACACCACTTAGGAAAGATCTGAAATCACCACTTGACATCGAAGCAACTTGAATTATCATGTTCTAACAAAATAAAGGGTGAGGCTAATGAAACAAGCCAGAACAAACTCATGAGAGAGATTTCGTCCGATATTTTCGTGGACAGGATCGCACGGGCTCGATCCTTACAGTAGCAATACTGTGCAAGGCAGTGCACACGACATACGAAGCGTCCCCGAGTCGTAGCAAGCTACAAGGACTCTTTAAGACACAACGAGAACCGCTATAAGACGACCGTGAACAAATGAATCCATGAGATGTCGAACCCCAACCTAACGTCATGCATTTGTTGGAAGATTGTCCTATAAGTAACTACTTGAATTCCCATCTAAGAACTCCCGAAATTTCTGGTCATGCAATCTGGTCCACGGATACAAGGAGTAATATATCACTCAACTCCTATACTAACCCGTCCAGTGTATCACATCTGTCAACACATAACCAGAATCTCGAAACTTCATCTACCTCAGACACTCGTGATCACAACGATACAAAGTATGGCAGTACTCCCGAACAATCTGCACCAGTAGTGGGGACATCGGGGTTATCTTGCCACTACTAGTATTGAAGCAATTACGAACATCCTTCGTTCTGAGATACAAAGAAATCTGAATGATAGCGATGTGCTCGAGAGTCCCCTGGAGCTCAATCCCCGAAAGAAATCAAGTCAGACAGGAGGCACGAAGACAGAACTCCGTCACATCGACATCATATAGATTCCAAGAATATCCGCGTGATCCTAAAAAAATTTGAGTGAGAAGAGGAGTAGAATTAAAATATTACATCAAGATTCCTCACCAGAGCATAGAAGAGGAGAAAAAGAGTCCTACTCTCCGATATATAACTAGACTCAAAGCAGTTTTTCACTAGACTAGACTCGGCCAAGTTCGATCAATCAAGGGGGCTCCTAGGTCGGTACTGCTCTGATACCAACTTGTAACGCCCAAGACGCGATCATATCCTCAATTTGGCACGAGGGCCTCATTAGGGATAGAAGCGCATCTCGTCGTTTCGCAAGAATGGATATCGTTACAAGTACATGTACTGAAAAGATGAGATATATGGAATTGGCTTACACTCGCCACAAGCTACATCAGAGTCATATCAGTAAAATACATAATCATCATGAAGAAGAGCAGGGTCCGACTACGGATGAAAACAAACGAGAAAAGAAGAACGACGTCCATCCTTGCTATCACAGGCTGCCGGCCTGGAACCCATCCTAGATCGATGAAGAAGAAGAAGAAGCAATTCCAAATGAACAATCAACGCGCTCGCGTCAAGTAATCTTTACCTGTATCTGCAACTGGTGTTGTAGTAATCTGTGAGCCACAGAGGACTCAGCAATCTCATTTCCACAGGTATCAAGACTAGCACAGCTTAATAGGTGAGGCATGGTTAAGTGGTGAGGCTACAGCAATCGGCTAAGCATTTATTTGGTGGCTAACTTACGAGTACAAGAATGAAGAGGGGGAAGATCTACGCATAGCGGACGTGAACTATTGTTGATCAAATGAATGATCCTGAACACCTACTTACGTCAGACATAACCCCACCATGTCCTTGATTGGAGAAGGAACCCACGAAAGAGACAGTCACGGTTACGCACATAGTTGGCATATTTTAATTAAGTTAACTTCAAGTTATCTAGAACCAGTGTTAAACAAAGTTTCCACGTTGCCACATAACCGCAGGCACGGCTTTCTGAAAGATTTAACCCTGCAGGGGTGCTCCAACTAGTCCATCACAAATTACCACAAGCCGCATAGAAATCCTCGATCATGAAACTCGCGATCTCGTCGGACTCCTTAGTGGAAAACCTCAACTTTGAGATTACCCAAAACATCACCGGAATCCCGATGCACGAGATATCTCGTCAAAGGTAAAACTAATCCAGCAAGGCCACCCGACGTGTCGATAATCCCGATAGGAGCCGCGTATCTCGTTCTCAGGACATGACGGATAAGGGAAGTGTACGGTGGCCTGATAGACATCTCCCGAGTTGTCCCGGGTTGGCCCGCACGATGCTCTGTTCTAGACCAGCACCATCAGCATTGGCCCTCCCTATATTATGTAAAATTACTCCTCGGATTCATGACGCCCTATGCTTTCAGTATTAACAAGATTATTATGTTGGGCAAATGTAGTACCAATGTTGGGCCTTGCGAGACCAGCTTTAATCCAAAACGATTTATCAAGGGGGTCCCCATAACAACTCCGATCGTGTTAGGAGCGCTCAGTTATGGAACATAACACCGGTAGCCGAAACTAAGGGGGCAAAGGTGGAACAAAACACCGGGCTAGAAAGGTCGAGCCTTCCACCTTTTACCAAGTATATAGGTGCATTAAATTAAATAGCATTTAATAGGGTGATACAACAAGGAACCCATGTTATCACATGGAAGCAATTGCACCTGCAACTAACAACGCTAACACATGGTTAAGCAAGCGGTAACATAGCCAATCAGTGGTTTGCTAGGTTGTGAACAGGTTGAAGGTTTTCATGGCAATGTTGGAAGGCTGATATTTAACAGGTGGTAGGTGATACGTCTCCAACGTATCTATAATTTTTGATGGTTTCATGCTATTATCTTGTCAAACTTTGGATGTTTTGCATGCCTTTTATATATTTTTTGGGACTAACTTATTAACTCAGTGCCAAGTGTCAGTTCCTGTTTTTTCCATGTTTTTGACCCCTTTCAGAGGAGATTTTGAAACGGAGTCCAAACGGACGAAAATCCACGAAAAGATTTTTTTGGAAAATATCAAAAATACCGGAAGAAAAAGATACCGGAGAAGAGTCCCGAGGAAGCCACAAGCCCGGGGGCACCCCCACCCCCCTGGCCGCGCCCCAAGGGCTTGTGACTCCCTCGTGGGTCCCCCTGACTTGTTCTCGCCGCCATCTGGTCATATAAATACAGAAACCTCCAGAAAGAAACCTAGATCGGGAGTTCCGCCGCCGCAAGCCTCTGTAGCCACCAAAAACCAATCTGGAGCCCGTTCCGGCACCCTGCCGGAGGGGGAATCCATCTCCGGTGGCCATCTTCATCATCCCGTCGATCTCCATTACGAGGAGGGAGTAGTTCACCCTCGGGGTTGCGGGTATCTACCAGTAGCTATGTGTTTGATCTCTCTCTCTCTCTCTCTCGTGTTCTTGAGATGTCTTGATCTCGATGTACCGTTTGCTTTGCTACGATAGTTGGATCTTATGATGTTCTTCCCCCTCTCCCTTCTTGTAATGGATTGAGTTTCCCCTTTGAAGTTATCTTATCAGATTGAGTCTTTGAGAACACTTGATGTATGTCTTGCACGTGTCTATCTGCTGTGATCAACTTGCAGGTTTGTGACAATTGGGAACCTATGCATATGGGTTGGCACACGTGGATTCATGTGAGTACTCGATGTATGTTTTGGTGATCAACTTGCGGGTTCGTGACATTGGGAACCTATGCATAGGGGTTGGCACACGTTTTGACTCTCCGGTAGAAACTTTGGGGCACTCTTTGAAGTTCTATGTGTTGGTTGAATAGATGATTCTGAGATTGTGTGATGCATATCGTATAATCACGTCCACGGATACTTGAGGTGACAATGGAGTATCTAGGTGACATTAGGGTCTTGGTGGATATGTATCTTAAGGTGTTATTCTAGTACGAACTCTTGAATAGATCGATCAGAAAGAATAACTTTGTGGTGGTTTCGTACCCCACAATAATCTCTTCGTTTGTTCTCCCCTATTAGTGACTTTGGAGTGACTCTTTGTTGCATGTTGAGGGCTAGTTATATGATCCAATTATGTTATCATTGTTGAGGGAACTTCACTAGTGAAAGTATGAACCCTAGGCCTTGTTTCCACGCATTGCAATACCGTTCATGCTCACTTTTACCATTTGTTACCTTGCTATTTTTGTAATTTCAGATTAGAAAAACCTATACCTACCATCCATATTGCACTTGTTTCACCATCTCTTCGCCGAACTAGTGCACCTATACAACTTACCATTGTATTGGGTGTGTTGGGGACACAAGAGACTCTTTGTTATTTGGTTGCAGGGTTGCTTGAGAGAGACCATCTTCATCCTACGCCTCCTGCGGATTGATAAACCTTAGGTCACCCACTTGAGGGGAAATTGCTACTATCCTACAAACCTCTACACTTGGAGGCCCAACAACGTCTACAAGGAGAAGGTTGCGTAGTAGGCATCAAGCATTTTTCTGGCGTCGTTGCCGGGGAGGCCAGGTAAGCGGCACTCACCTCCCGTCAACGAAGCATTTTTCTGGCGCCGTTGCCGGGGAGGTTAGCGCTTGAAGGTATATCTTTAGATCTTGCAATTGAATCTTTTTGTTTCTTGTTCTTTCGCTAGAAAACTACAAAAAATGGAATTGAGGATGCCTCATATGCTCCATCTTTTCAATGCCTTTCGTGAGCATGATGGGAAAGAAAATTGTGCTCAAGTGCTGAAAGAAGAATTACATAGAATGCTTTTCATAGAATATGTGAATGATGAGCATGATTGCAATGTTCTTAGCATGAATTTTTTGAATACTCATGATGCTAATGATATGCAAAGCCACAGGCTTGGGGATGCTATATTTGATGAAGATGATCTTTTTAGTTCTTCCACTTTGAATGATCAAAATCATTTTGATGAAAGCATGCCCCCTATCTATGATGATTATTGTGAGGATACTTATGCTAAAAAGAAGAGAGATGATAAAACTTGTCATACTTTCGAAAACCCCTTTGCTAAACCTTGCTTTTTCATTGTGGACACAATTTGTAGTGCTCACGTCTTTTACGATACTCCCACTATTATCTTGAGAATAGATTTCCCTATGTGGAGAGTAGTAAAATTCCTATGCTTGAAGATCATGAAAAGAAAGCCTTAGGTGCTGGTTATATTGTTGAATTCATTCATGATGCTACTGAAAATTACCATGAGAGAGGATCATATGCTTCTACTTATTGCAATAGTATCAAGCTTCCTCTCCATGTGTTGAAATTTTTGAAGCTATGCTTGTTTTGCCTTCCTATGCTAGTTGATTCTTGCTCCAATAAGTTGTTTGGTCACAAAATCCCTATGCATAGGAAGTGGGTTAGACTTAAATGTTGGAATTATGCCCTAGAGGCAATAATAAATATAGTTATTATTATAATTCCTGTATCAAGATAATCGTTTATTATCCATGCTATAATTGTATTGAATGAAGACTCATTTACATGTGTGGATACATAGACAAAACACTGTCCCTAGCAAGCCTCTAGTTGGCTAGCCAGTTGATCAAAGATAGTCAGTGTCTTCTGATTATAAACAAGGTGTTGTTGCTTGATAACTAGATCACGTCATTAGGAGAATCACGTGATGGACTAGACCCAAACTAATAGACGTAGCATGTTGATCGTGTCATTTTGTTGCTACTGTTTTCTGCGTGTCAAGTATTTGTTCCTATGACCATGAGATCATATAACTCACTGACACCGAAGGAATACTTTGTGTGTATCAAACGTCGCAACGTAACTGGGTGACTATGAAGATGCTCTACAGGTATCTCCGAAGGTGTTAGTTGAGTTAGTATGGATCAAGACTGGGATTTGTCACTCCGTGTGACGGAGAGGTATCTCGGGGCCCACTCGGTAATACAACATCACACACAAGCCTTGCAAGCAATGTGACTTAGTGTAAGTTGCGGGATCTTGTATTACGGAACGAGTAAAGAGACTTGCCGGTAAACGAGATTGAAATAGGTATGCGGATACTGACGATCGAATCTCGGGCAAGTAACATACCGAAGGACAAAGGGAATGACATACGGGATTATATGAATCCTTGGCACTGAGGTTCAAACGATAAGATCTTCGTAGAATATGTAGGATCTAATATGGGCATCCAGGTCCCGCTATTGGATATTGACCGAGGAGTCTCTCGGGTCATGTCTACATAGTTCTCGAACCCGCAGGGTCTGCACACTTAAGGTTCGACGTTGTTTTATGTGTATTTGAGTTATATGGTTGGTTACCGAATGTTGTTCGGAGTCCCGGATGAGATCACGGACGTCACGAGGGTTTCCGGAATGGTCCGGAAATGAAGATTGATATATAGGATGACCTCATTTGATTACCGGAAGGTTTTCGGAGTTACCCGGAATGTACCGGGAATGACGAATGGGTTCCGGGAGTTCACCGGGGGGGCAACCCACCCCGGGGAAGCCCATAGGCCTTGAGGGTGGCGCACCAGCCCTTAGTGGGCTGGTGGGACAGCCCAAAAGGGCCCTATGCGCCTAGGAAAGAAAATCAAAGAGAAAGAAAAAAAAAAGGAGGAGGTGGGAAGAGAAGGAAGGACTCCCACCCACCAAACCAAGTCCAACTCGGTTTGGGGGGGGAGGCTTCCCCCTTGGACTCGGCCGACCCCCTTGGGGCTCCTTGAGCCCCAAGGCAAGGTCCTCTCCCTCCCACCTATATATACGGAGGTTTTAGGGCTGATTTGAGACGACTTTTCCACGGCAGCCCGACCACATACCTCCACGGTTTTTCCTCTAGATCGCGTTTCTGCGGAGCTCGGGCGGAGCCCTGCTGAGACAAGGTCATCACCAACCTCCGGAGCACCGTCACGCTGCCGGAGAACTCTTCTACCTCTCCGTCTCTCATGCTGGATCAAGAAGGCCGAGATCATCGTCGAGCTGTACGTGTGCTGAACGCGGAGGTGCCGTCCGTTCGGTACTAGATCGTGGGACTGATCGCGGGATTGTTCGCGGGGCGGATCGAGGGACGTGAGGACGTTCCACTACATCAACCCCGTTCACTAACACTTCTGCTGTACGGTCTACAAGGGTACGTAGATCACTCATCCCCTCTCGTAGATGGACATCACCATGATAGGTCTTCGTGCGCGTAGGAAAATTTTTGTTTCCCATGCGACGTTCCCCAACAGTGGCATCATGAGCTAGGTTCATGCGTAGATGTCTTCTCGAGTAGAACACAAAAGTTTTTGTGGGCGGTGATGTGCGTTTTGCTGCCCTCCTTAGTCCTTTCTTGATTCCGCGGTATTGTTGGATTGAAGTGGCTTGGACCGACATTACTCGTACGCTTATGAGAGACTGGTTTCATCGCTACGAGTAACCCCGTTGCTCAAAGATGACTGGCAAGTGTCGGTTTCTCCAACTTTAGTTGAATCGGATTTGACCGAGGAGGTCCTTGGATGAGGTTAAATAGCAACTCATATATCTCCGTTGTGGTGTTTGCGTAAGTAAGATGTGATCCTACTAGATACCCGTGCTCACCACGTAAAACATGCAACAACAAAATTAGAGGACGTCTAACTTGTTTTTGCAGGGTATGATTGTGATGTGATATGGCCAACGATGTGATGTGATATATTGGATGTATGAGATGATCATGTTGTAATAGAAAATATCGACTTGCACGTCGATGGTACGGCAACCGGCAGGAGCCATAGGGTTGTCTTTATACTAACGTTTGTGCTTGCATATGCGTTTACTATTTTGCTAGGACGTAGCTTTAGTAGTAATAGCATGAGTAGCACGACAACCCCGATGGCAACACGTTGATGGAGATCATGGTGTGGCGCCGGTGACAAGAAGATCGTGCCGGTGCTTTGGTGATGGACATCAAGAAGCACGTGATCAAGAAGCATGTGATGATGGCCATATCATGTCACTTATGAATTGCATGTGATGTTAATCCTTTTATGCACCTTATTTTGCTTAGAATGACGGTAGCATTATGAGGTGATCTCTCACTAAAATTTCAAGACGAAATTGTGTTCTCCACGACTGTGCACCGTTGCTACAGTTCGTCGTTTCGAGACACCACGTGATGATCGGGTGTGATAGACTCAACGTTCACATACAACGGGTGCAAAACAGTTGCGCACGCGGAACACTCGGGTTAAGCTTGACGAGCCTAGCATGTGCAGACATGGCCTCGGAACACAAAGACCGAAAGGTCGATCATGAATCATATAGATGATATGATTAGCATAGGGATGCTTACCACTGAAACTATACTCAACTCACGTGATGATCGGACTTGAGCTAGTGTAAGTGGATCATGAACCACTCAAATGACTAGAGAGATGTACTTTTTGAGTGGGAGTTTAGCGAATAATTTGATTAAGTTAAACTCTAATTATCTTGAACATAGTCTAAGTCCACTTTGAATATATTTGTGTTGTAGATCATGGCTCACGCGACAGTCACGCTGAATTTTAATACGTTCCTAGAGAAAGCTAAGTTGAAAGATGATGGAAGCAACTTTGTAGACTGGGCTTCTAATCTTAAGCTAATCTTACAAGCTGGGAAGAAGGATTATGTCCTAAATGCTGCGCTAGGAGATGAACCACCCGCTACGGCTGATCAGGATGTTAAGAACGCTTGGTTAGCACGTAAGGAGGACTACTCAGTAGTTCAATGTGCAGTCTTGTATGGCTTAGAACCGGGACTTCAACGTCGCTTTGAGCGTCATGGAGCATTTGAGATGTTCCAGGAGTTGAAGTTTATCTTTCAGAAGAACGCCCGGATCGAGAGGTATGAGACCTCTGATAAATTCTATGCTTGCAAGATGGAGGAGAACTCGTATGTCAGTGAACATGTGCTCAAAATGTCTGGGTACTCAAACCGTCTGGCTGAGCTGGGGATTGAACTCCCGCAAGAGGCTATCACTGACAGAATCCTTCAATCACTGTCGCCAAGCTATAAAGGCTTTGTGTTGAACTACAACATGCAAGGGATGAACAAGTCACCCGGCGAGTTGTTTGCGATGCTGAAAGTCGCAGAGTCTGAACTCCGTAAAGAACATCAAGTGTTGATGGTGAATAAGACCACTAGTTTCAAGAGAAACGGCAAAGGCAAGAAGGGTAATTCGAAGAAGAGTGGCAAGCCTGTTGCCAATCCGACGAAGAAACCCAAAGCTGGACCTAAGCGTGAAACGGAGTGTTACTATTGCAAGGGTATGGGTCACTCGAAGCGCAATTGCCCCAAGTATCTGGCAGATAAGAAGGCGGCCAAAGAAAAATCAGGTATATTTGATATACATGTTATTGATGTGTACTTAACCGGCTCTCGTAGTAGTGCCTGGGTATTCGATACCGGTTCTGTTGCTCATATTTGCAACTCCAAACAGGAACTGCGGAATAGACGAAGGCTGGCGAAAGATGAAGTGACGATGCGCGTAGGAAATGGTTCCAAGGTTGATGCAATCGCCGTCGGCACAGTTTCACTTCACTTACCATCAGGATTAGTGATGAACTTAAATCATTGTTATTTACTGTCTGCGTTGAGCATGAACATTATATCTGGATCTTGTTTATTGCGAGACGGTTACTCTTTTAAGTCAGAGAATAATGGTTGTTCTATTTCTATGAGTAACATCTTTTATGGTCATGCACCTAATGTGAGAGGATTGTTCATATTGAATCTTGATAGCGATACACATATACATAACATTGAGACCAGAAGAGTTAGAGTTAACAATGATAGCGCCATATTTTTGTGGCACTGCCGCTTAGGTCATATTGGTGTAAAGCGCATGAAGAAACTCCATGCTGATGGACTTTTGGAGTCACTTGACTTTGATTCACTTGACACGTGCGAACCATGCCTCATGGGCAAGATGACTAAGACTCCGTTCTCCGGAACTATGGAGCGTGCAAGTGACTTGTTGGAAATCATACATACCGATGTGTGTGGTCCGATGAGCGTAGAGGCGCGCGGCGGATATCGTTATTTTCTCACCTTCACTGACGATTTGAGTAGATATGGTTATGTCTACTTGATGAAGCACAAGTCTGAAACATTTGAAAAGTTCAAGCAATTTCAGAGTGAAGTGGAAAATCATCGTAACAAGAAGATCAAGTTCCTACGGTCTGATCATGGGGGTGAATATCTGAGTTTCGAGTTTGGTGCTCACTTAAGCCAATGTGGAATTGTTTCACAGTTAACACCGCCTGGAACACCACAGCGTAATGGTGTGTCCGAACGTCGTAATCATACTTTATTAGAGATGGTGCAATCTATGATGTCTCTTACTGATTTGCCGTTATCGTTTTGGGGTTATGCATTAGAAACAGTTGCATTCACTTTAAATAGGGCACCATCAAAATCCGTTGAGACGACACCATACGAACTGTGGTATGGCAAAAGGCCAAAGTTGTCGTTTCTTAAAGTTTGGGGATGTGATGCTTATGTCAAAAAGCTTCAGCCTGAAAAGCTGGAACCCAAAGCGGAAAAGTGTGTCTTCATAGGTTACCCAAAAGAGACAGTTGGGTACACCTTCTATCTCAAATCCGAGGACAAAGTGTTTGTTGCTAAAAACGGAGCTTTTCTCGAGGAGTTTCTCTCGGGAGAATTGAGTGGGAGGAAGATAGAACTTGACGAGGTTGTCGAACCTCTCATCCCTCTAGATGGTGGCGCAGGGCAAGGGGAAACCTCTGTCGTTGCAACGCCGGTTGAGGAGGAAGTTAATGATGATGATCATGAAACTCCGGTTCAAGTTTCTGTCGAACCACGCAGGTTGACGAGACCACGTGCTTCTCCAGAGTGGTACGGTAATCCTGTCTTATCGATCATGTTGTTGGACAACAATGAACCTGCAAATTATGAAGAAGCAATGGTGGGCCCAGATTCCAACAAATGGCTAGAAGCCATGAAGTCCGAGATAGGATCCATGTATGAGAACAAAGTGTGGACTTTGGAGGTACTACCTGAGGGCCGCAAGGCTATTCAGAACAAATGGATTTTTAAGAGGAAGACGGACGCTGACGGCAATGTGACCGTTTATAAAGCTCGACTTGTGGCAAAGGGTTTTTCACAAGTTCAAGGAGTTGACTACGATGAGACCTTCTCACCCGTAGCGATGCTCAAGTCCGTCAGAATCATGTTAGCAATAGCTGCATTTTTCGATTATGAAATCTGGCAGATGGATGTCAAAACGGCGTTCCTTAACGGTTTCCTTAAGGAAGAATTGTATATGATGCAACCCGAAGGTTTTGTCGATCCTAAGAATGCTAACAAGGTGTGCAAGCTCCAGCAATCCATTTATGGACTGGTGCAAGCATCTCGGAGTTGGAACAAACGCTTTGATGAGGTGATCAAAGCATTTGGGTTTATACAAGTGGTTGGAGAATCTTGTATTTACAAGCAAGTGAGTGGGAGCTCTGTGGCGTTTCTAATATTATATGTGGATGACATACTGCTGATTGGAAACAACGTGGAGTTTTTAGAGAGCATAAAGGATTACTTGAATAAAAGTTTCTCTATGAAGGACCTAGGAGAAGCTGCTTACATTCAGGGCATTAAGATCTATAGGGATAGATCAAAACGCCTGATAGGACTTTCACAAAGCACATACCTTGATAAAGTTTTGAAGAGGTTCAAAATGGAACAGTCCAAGAAAGGGTTCTTGCCAGTTTTACAAGGTACGAGATTGAGTAAGACTCAGTGCCCAGCAACTGATGAAGATAGAGAGCATATGCGCTCCGTCCCCTATGCTTCAGACATAGGTTCTATCATGTATGCAATGTTGTGCACTAGACCGGATGTTAGCCTGGCCATAAGTATGGCAGGTAGGTTCCAGAGTAATCCAGGAGTGGATCACTGGACAACAGTCAAGAATATCCTGAAGTACCTGAAAAGGACTAAGGAGATGTTTCTCGTATATGGAGGTGACGAAGAGCTCGCCGTAAAAGGTTACGTCGATGCAAGCTTTGACACAGATCCGGATGACTCTAAGTCACAAACCGGATACGTATTTATTCTTAATGGGGGTGCAGTAAGCTGGTGCAGTTCCAAGCAAAGCGTCGTAGCAGATTCTACATGTGAAGCGGAGTACATGGCTGCCTCGGAGGCAGCTAAGGAGGGTGTCTGGATGAAGCAGTTCATGAAGGATCTTGGAGTGGTGCCAAGCGCACTGAATCCAATAACCTTGTTCTGTGACAACACGGGTGCCATTGCCTTAGCAAAGGAACCACGGTTTCACAAGAAGTCCAGACACATCAAACGACGCTTCAACCTCATCCGCGACTACGTCGAAGGAGAGGACGTGAATATATGCAAAGTGCACACGGATCTGAATGTAGCAGACCCGCTGACTAAACCTCTTCCACGGCCAAAGCATGATCAACACCAGAACTGTATGGGTGTTAGATTTATTACAATGTAATTCGCATGATGATGTGAGGGCTAGATTATTGACTCTAGTGCAAGTGGGAGACTGTTGGAATTATGCCCTAGAGGCAATAATAAATATAGTTATTATTATAATTCCTGTATCAAGATAATCGTTTATTATCGATGCTATAATTGTATTGAATGAAGACTCATTTACATGTGTGGATACATAGACAAAACACTGTCCCTAGCAAGCCTCTAGTTGGCTAGCTAGTTGATCAAAGATAGTCAGTGTCTTCTGATTATAAACAAGGTGTTGTTGCTTGATAACTGGATCACGTCATTAGGAGAATCACGTGATGGACTAGACCCAAACTAATAGACGTAGCATGTGGATCGTGTCATTTTGTTGCTACTGTTTTCTGCGTGTCAAGTATTTGTTCCTATGACCATGAGATCATATAACTCACTGACACCGGAGGAATACTTTGTGTGTATCAAACGTCGCAACGTAACTGGGTGACTATAAAGATGCTCTACAGGTATCTCCGAAGGTGTTAGTTGAGTTAGTATGGATCAAGACTGGGATTTGTCACTCCGTGTGATGGAGAGGTATCTCGGGGCCCACTCGGTAATAAAACATCACACACAAGCCTTGCAAGCAATGTGACTTAGTGTAAGTTGCGGGATCTTGTATTACGGAACGAGTAAAGAGACTTGCCGGTAAACGAGATTGAAATAGGTATGCGGATACTGACGATCGAATCTCGGGCAAGTAACATACCGAAGGACAAAGGGAATGACATACGGGATTATATGAATCCTTGGCACTGAGGTTCAAACGATAAGATCTTCGTAGAATATGTAGGATCCAATATGGGCATCCAGGTCCCGCTATTGGATGTTGACCGAGGAGTCTCTCGGGTCATGTCTACATAGTTCTCGAACCCGCAGGGTCTGCACACTTAAGGTTCGACGTTGTTTTATGCATATTTGAGTTATATGGTTGGTTACCGAATGTTGTTCGGAGTCCCGGATGAGATCACGGACGTCACGAGGGTTTCCGGAATGGTCCGGAAACGAAGATTGATATATAGGATGACCTCATTTGATTACCGTAAGGTTTTCAGAGTTACCGGGAATGACGAATGGGTTCCGGGAGTTCACCGGGGGGCAACCCATCCCGGGGAAGCCCATAGGCCTTGAGGGTGGCGCACCAGCCCTTAGTGGGCTGGTGGGTCAACCCAAAAGGGCCCTATACGCCTAGGAAAGAAAATCAAAGAGAAAGAAAAAAAAGGAGGAGGCGGGAAGGGAAGGAAGGACTCCCACCCACCAAACCAAGTCCAACTCGGTTTGGGGGGGAGTCTTCCCCCTTGGACTCGGCCGACCCCCTTGGGGCTCCTTGAGCCCCAAGGCAAGGTCCCCTCCCTCCCACCTATATATACGGAGGTTTTAGGGCTGATTTGAGACGACTTTTCCACGGCAGCCCGACCACATACCTCCACGGTTTTTCCTCTAGATCGCGTTTCTGCGGAGCTCGGGCGGAGCCCTGCTGAGACAAGGTCATCACCAACCTCCGGAGCGCCGTCACGCTGCCGGAGAACTCTTCTACCTCTCCGTCTCTCTTGCTGGATCAAGAAGGCCGAGATCATCGTCGAGCTGTACGTGTGCTGAACGCGGAGGTGCCGTCCGTTCGGTACTAGATCGTGGGACTAATCGCGGGATTGTTCGCGAGGCGGATCGAGGGACGTGAGTACGTTCCACTACATCAACTCCGTTCACTAACGCTTCTGCTGTACGGTCTACAAGGGTACATAGATCACTCATCCCCTCTCGTAGATGGACATCACCATGATATGTCTTCGTGCGCGTAGGAAATTTTTTGTTTCCCATGCGACGTTCCCCAACATTAAATGTGCTAGCCATATGCTCCATGATGCTCTCATTGTGTTTCAATCCTTACCTTTTATGTGAGCATCATTGAAATCAATGCCTAGCTAAGGGCGTTAAACGATAGCGCTTGTTGGGAGGCAACCCAATGAATTTATCTTTTTCTTTCTGTTTTTCTTTGTCCACACCATCATAATTCTGTTATGATTGTGTTTTTTGTGTTTATTTTTGTGTTTGAGCCAAGCAAACCCTTTATGCCTAGTCTCGGTAATGGTTGTTTGATCATGCTGGAAAAAGACAGAAACTTTTCGCTCACGAGATGATTTTTCATTTTTATTCAGAAAGAGCTTTTGAGTTGATTCTTTTTTCTGATGGTAGATATGCTTTTTTCCCAGTCCGTCGTAATTTTTCAGATTTTTTGAGGTACCAGAAGTATACGAAGTATACATATTGTGACAGAATGGTCTGTTTTTGACAGATTCTGTTTTTGTTGAGTTGGTTGCTTGTTTTGATGAAACTATGGTTAGTATCAGGGGGTACTATCCATGGAAAAGTGAGAATACAGTAGCCCAACATCAATATAGGTAGAATTCAAGTTTGCTACAGTACGAACAGAAGTGGTAGTTTGTTTTCTTGTGCTAATGTTATCACGAGTTTCTGTTTAAGTTTTGTGTTGTGAAGTTTTCAAGTTTTGGGTGATGTTCTCATGGACGATGAGATCAGGAGTGGAAAGAGCTCAAGCTTGGGGATGCCCAAGGCATCCCAAGCCAAATTCAAGGACACCAAAAAGCCTAAGCTTGGGGATGCACCGGGAAGGCATCCCCTCTTTCGTCTTCAATCCATTGGTAACATTACTTGGAGCTATATTTTTATTCACCACATGATATGTATTTTGCTTGGAGCATCTTGTATCATAGGAGTTTTTTCTTTTTGTTTGGTCACAATCATCCTTGCTGCACACCTTTTTAAGAGAGAGAGAGACATGCACTCATCATGATTTTGCTAGAATGCTCATAGTGCTTCACTTATATCTTTTGAGCTAGATACTTTTGCTCTTGTGCTTCACTTATATATTTAGAGCATGGCGGTGCGTGATTTGGTAGTTGGCTTATGCTATGAAAGTAGTCCCAAATGTGCTAGGTACCCAAAGAGGATGCAAAAACCTCCATCTTCATGTGCATTGAGTAGAAAGAGAAGTTTCGATTCCTCTCAATTAGTTTTGAGACGTGGATTCGGTAATATTGAGAGTTATGTTAGTAGGGTGTTGTGAATCTAGAAATACTTGTGTTGAAGTTAGTGATTCCCGTAGCATGCACACGGATGGTGAACCACTATGTTAGGAAGTCGGAGCATAATTGATCTATTGATTTTCATCCTCTGTGCTGAGGTCGGGATTGCGCGATGGTTTACACCTACCAACCCTTCCCCTCGGAGTATGCGTTTGCACTTTGTTTTGATTTCTAATAAAAACTTTCGCAACAAGTATGTGAGTTCTTCATGACTAATGTGAGTCAATGGTATAGATGCACTTTCAACTTCCACCATTGCTAGCCTCTCTAGTGCCGCGCAATTCTCACCGATGCACAAAACCCACCACATACCTCCCTCAAAACAGCCACCATACCTACCTACTATGGCATTTTCATAGCCATTCCGAGATATATTGCCATGCAACTCCCACCGTTCCGTCTCATGACATGTGCCGTCACTCTCATATTGCCATTGCATGATCGTAAGATAGCTAGCGAGATGTTTCAACATCATACGCCATGCTAGATCGTTGCACATCCCGGTACACTGCTAGATCGTAAGATAGCTAGCGAGATGTTCCAACGTATCCATGGTATAATTTTTGATGGTTTCATGCTATTATCTTGTCAAACTTTGGATGTTTTGCATGCCTTTTATATATTTTTTGGGACTAACTTATTAACTCAGTGCCAAGTGCCAGTTCCTATTTTTTCCATGTTTTTGGACTAACTTTCAGAGGAGATTTTGAAACGGAGTCCAAACAGAAGAAAATCTCCGAAAAGATTTTTTCTGGAAAATATCAAAAATACCGGAAGAAAAAGATACCGGAGAAGAGTCCCAAGGAAGCCACAAGCCTGGGGGCGCCCCCACCCCCCTGGTCGCGCCCCAAGGGCTTGTGACTCCCTCGTAGGTCCCCCTAACTTGTTCTTGATGGCATCTGGTCTTATAAATACGGAAACCTCCAGAAAGAAACCTAGATCGGGAGTTCCACCGCCGCAAGCCTCTGTAGCCACCAAAAACCAATCTGGAGCCCGTTCCGGCACCCTGCCGGAGGGGGAATCCATCTCCGGTGGCCATCTTCATCATCCCGATGATCTCCATGACGAGGAGGGAGTAGTTCACCCTCGGGGCTGAGGGTATGTACCAGTAGCTATGTGTTTGATCTCTCTCTCTCTCTCTCTCTCTCTCGTGTTCTTGAGATGTATTGATCTTGATGTACCGTGGGCTTTGCTACTATAGTTGGATCTTATGATGTTCTTCCCCATCTCCCTCCTTGTAATGGATTGAGTTTCCCCTTTGAAGTTATCTTATCGGATTGAGTCTTTGAGAACACTTGATGTATGTCTTGCACGTGTCTATCTGTTCTGATCAACTTGCAGGTTTGTGACAATTGGGAACCTATGCATATGGGTTGGCACACATGGATTCATGTGAGTACTCGATGTATGTTTTGGTGATCAACTTGCGGGTTCGTGACATTGGGAACCTATGCATAGGGGTTGTCACACGTTTTGACTCTCCGTAGAAACTTTGGGGCACTCTTTGAAGTTCTATGTGTTGGTTGAATAGATGATTCTGAGATTGTGTGATGCATATCGTATAATCATGCCCACGGATACTTGAGGTGACAATGGAGTATCTAGGTGACATTAGGGTCTTGGTTGATATGTATCTTAAGGTGTTATTCAAGTACGAACTCTTGAATAGGTAGATCAGAAATAATAACTTTGTGGTGGTTTCGTACCCGACAATAATCTCTTCGTTTGTTCTCCGCTATTAGTGACTTTGGAGTGACTCTTTGTTGCATGTTGAGGGCTAGTTATATGATCCAATTGTGTTATCATTGTTGAGAGAACTTCACTAGTGAAAGTATGAACCCTAGGCCTTGTTTCCACGCATTGCAATACCGTTCATGCTCACTTTTACCATTTGTTACCTTGCTGTTTTTGTAATTTCATATTACAAAAACCTATACCTACCATCCAGATTGCACTTGTTTCACCATCTCTTCGCCGAACTAGTGCACCTATACAACTTATCATTGTATTGGGTGTGTTGGGGACACAAGAGACTCTTTGTTATTTGGTTGCAGGGTTGCTTGAGAGAGACCATCTTAATCCTACGCCTCCCGCGGATTGATAAACCTTAGGTCACCCACTTGAGGGGAAATTTCTACTGTCCTACAAACCTCTGCACTTGAAGGCCCAACAACGTCTACAAGGAGAAGGTTGCGTAGTAGACATCAGTAGGTAGCGAGACAATAACGATAGCATCGAAATAACTAGCATGGCAATGATAGTAATGGTATCTGGGGAAATGTTCATCTTGCCTGAGATCCCGCTTGGAAGAAGAACGACTCCGTGAAGCAGACGAACTGATGTAGTCGAACGGTCCTCACAATCCGACACGCTTGCGGAACTCTATCGAGACGAAGCAAACCGGAAACAAGAATCAACACACGATATTCACCACATAATGCACAACACATATGATGCATCATCAGCTTTATATATGCAAGACATGGCATGACAATTCACGACAAACAAACACTACACATTAAGTGAAGTTCAATATGCAACGAGTTGCATATTGACGAAACTCCACGTTTAATTATTTAGTTCTATCCCGATTAGATACAAGGCAATATTAAATGTGGTTAAACATGGCAAGAGGTGAAGCGTGATTAAACTACCTATCTAGACATTTTAAATGAGGTCGAAATGACTTATAGCACCTCCGAAACGACCTCACATGTTAATTTACAATTCTGTCCAGATCTTAACTAACACTTTTAAATGTTTGTTAAACAGAAAAACAAATAGGTTCACGTGATTCTACGCATCGTTACAAGCAATTTACACATAGAGAACATCTCCAACGAAACTACGGTTCAAAACATACGGACAGCGCAAGATATAATGGCATGAATGCAATATGTGTGCAAATGGCAACCACAACATCTCAAAACACACAACCAGCAAGATAATATGAAACTACACGAGATTCTAAGCAAGTTTCATATAGGACACGACGAAAACGGAGCAACGGTTCAACAACTACGAGCTAAACAAGAAATCACTACAATCTGCCAAAATCAGCCACATAGCATTTTCTACATTCCACAACTATGAGCTACACAATTCCAATATACTCAACCAAAGCATAAGGCGCTATAGGGCAAGAAGCACTACAACAAACAACTAATAACACCTAGCATGTAAGCATGGATCACTAGAAAAAGAAGTCACAAAATGGCTTCTCACACAGAGTTTCACACTTAGTGAAAATAACAGTTTATGAAACTGCAGTTTTCGATCTGAAGGCATATTGACAGCAGCAAAACCATAAGCTACAGGACTCCAAATGGCATGAAAATTGACATCATGCTAGAGAATACTAAAGTCTACAACTAACTCCATTGCACCAACCTCAAAAGAGCTACAGATCACCAGATAAACTCATGCAAAGACAGCAACAAAATATAACAGATTTCAGACTTAGAAATATTTCAGCATCTCCAAATCAGCACTATTTTCTAGCAACTTGAGAGCAAGCAAACCACACCGAAACATGGATTTCTATTGCAACCAAAATTACCAGGGGTTAGACTAAACATCCAAGAGCAACTCTCTAGTTGACAACTTAATCATATCAAGCACGGAATAAAACCCACAAAATAAACAAAAGGGCAACACGGCAAAATATCACGCATACTAACTTGCTCAAAAGCTAAAACTAATTGCACACATAAATCCTATGGATTTTCTACCCCGAAAACATATATAACAAGAGGAGTTGAAACACAAGAATATCGCCACACGTATATACGACATAATGTCCTAAACACGGTATAGCAAACTAGCTACGAAATCGTACATGCAAAAATACCAACGACTACTCTAAAATACATGGCAAAGGGTCCCTAAAAACATGAACATTTTATCTACGGGGTTGGAGCAATCCGGACACGCGCGAAAATAATTACGCGGCAATTCCCTATTGGGACAGCACGCAAAACTAGGCATACGGCGGGTCAAACTATTTCTATTAAATCTTGAAATAACTAAATCCAAGAATAATCCTATAATCAACTACTGGGCCGAAACTGATAAGTGCCATATAACTAAACAACGCCAGGGCGAGGGTTAGAGGGAGGGGTGCTCACCTTGGGCCGACCCGGTTGGTAGGCCTGGAGGAGAGGGAGCTGGGCCGAGGGAGGCGTCGGGGTGGAGCTGGGCCGCGGCGCTCCTGGCCCACGCGGCACGGCCCAAGCCAGCGTCGTGCTCCTCCTGATCCCACCTGGATCGAGGAGGGCAGGCCTGGCACAGGTGCCTGACGGCGGCGAGGGGCTCAGAGGCAGCCGGAACTCTGGTGGCCGCCGGATCAGGGGTGGGGGCGAGGGCGGCTGTCGGATCTGGCGAGCTCCGGGCGACGCGGCAGGCGGGAGCAGGCTGGCGGCGGGGCGAAGGCTGGCTGCGGGAGGCGCTCCGGCACGGCTCCTCGGGCAGATGGGGAGGCGCGGGCACTCCGGCGACCGGCGGGACTCCAGCGGGCGGCGGGGAGCAGGGCGGCGCAACGCAGGCGACGGAGGGAGCTGCCCACGGGAGGAGGCGAAGGGATCAGGCGCGGCGCACGGGTGCCATGGGGCTGCGGGCGCCATGGGAGGAACGGGCGAGGCGGCGGCGGCGGTTCGGGCCTGGTGGGCCAGCGATGGGCTCTGGCGGGCCCTGTCAGTGGGGAGGAGAGAGACAGAGGCGCTGGTGGCGGCTGAGGGTTGGCTCGGCGTGGGGATCGAGGAGGATTAGGGGCAGTGCCCAAATAGGCAGGTTAGGTCTTCTTAAATAGGAAAGAGGCTCTAGGGTTAGGGGATTAGCCTGTTTTCGGACCCTCAGTTCGTGATCGGACGGCACCGATTGCGGTAATGGCTAGGTGGCTTTGTGGCTGTGTAGAGAGGGGTGTTGGGCTAAGACGAGGGGGAGAAACGGGCGACCCGCAACGAGTTTTAAAATAACGAAAGACGTCCGGCAATAGACCGAATACGGTGCCGCAACGGTCGACCGTTCGGGTACCAGACGGACTCTGATTGCGACGAAATTTGACAGGCGGCCTACCTATATTATATTAAGACCGCATGCGAAGTCTCCACTCAATCAAAGAATAGTTTATACACACTTTTAAAAACAGGTTTTGACGATGCCGCGGCCGCGTGCGAGTGCGGTCGGGCTCAGAACGGGCAACGACGAGAACCGGCAACTAATAACGGATGCAACTTTTGAAAACTGACGGCAACGGGTGCCGATGCAATGCTGATGATGCGCATGATGCGATGATGACGCGACAAATAAAAATAATCACACGACGGAAACGGAATAGAAGGGGAATCTTCTGAAACGTCGTTCTCGGGCTGTCACACCTTGTTACTATCACTCCTAGACGTCTATCCTAGGATCCCGTGCCTCGAGATTTGTCGGATTAGGTTCCACTAGTGGTGGACCATACAGGTCTTGCTAGGTTATCGTTGTGGATTGATGGGAATCAAGATCAATGTGCAGATCGGTTCCGACGAGATCTTTTCGCGGGGACACATGTTCTTCTTTGACAGCATCGCCCTCGCCGCCAACTCGGATGGCCACCTTGGCAAGTCGAGTCCTTCGCTCTAGGCCTGACAGCATGGAATATACCATTGATTGCCAAGGAGAGTTGATCTTAACGTGTTTGGTGACGCGCCGAGTCGAGGAGCAGCATGAACCGCTTATCTCATGCCCGACATCTAACCAGGCTCGGGATGAGCATGAGAATTCTCTTTTGGCGTCGATCCCACATCATACCCCTACGCCGCTTTCACTGGTCCTGATTTCAGATCAAGTTCATGGGGGACGTGTATAATCTTTTTCGAGGTTGGTGTCACATCAAATCTCAAAGCTGCTCTCCCTGTTTCTAGCATGAGCCGGGCTCGAAGGAGCATGAGAAAATTCTTCTCGATGACATGTTAGATCGGTTTCAGAAGCTCGCAACATTGGACGACATGATCTTAGTGTACGATGGAACCAGGTAGTCCATGGGAAAGGTCAATTATTTTGACCCACCCACCACCCATCTTGTTACAATCGTCGAAGACCTAAACGACGTCGTGAGAGGTACCGCGTACGAGAGTGAATACATGGATGAGGAGGTCGACAAGTCTACGGACAACCCACCGACAACTACCACGGCCTCGAGCAATTGGACGGCGGCATCGGCCTATCATATTTGCATGTCCAATACACCACATGCCAATGCCAATTGCGGAGCCAACAATAACAACGCCAATGGCAATGGCGCCAACGACAACGGTGACGCCAACAATGACGACGATAACAACCCTGAGAGTCCTACGTCCGACAATGCAAGCAAACCTCAAAGCGATATCAGTCGTGAGGATGAAGATGTACTAAATAAGTTGCTCGAAAAATGCGCCATGATGAGTTAAGGACGAGGTTTATCAATACAGCCCAAAAGATAAACACACAAAAGCAATGCCTTCGTGAAGAGGCAATGTTTATCGGGGACCGTTGGAATGATCTCTATCAAGCAGAGGAGGAGCTGAACAAAAACAAGTAAGGCACGTCTAGGGCAGCCGACAAGCAGGACAGGAACCTGCTCAAGGACATGGATGCTAGTGCAAGCCATAGTGCGATTTCTCAATGCACATGAACAAGGGACATGTACGAAGGTGCAGGAGACCGGCCTCTATGTAAGGGGGGCAGTGTGCCGATAAGGGCAAACATGCATCTGAGGTGATGACACGTCGCCCTGTTGCACCATGCATTGTGGACATCTCGGCTAGATAGTATAGGCAAGGAGTTGTTCCGCCTGCGCCATCACAAGTGGTGCATCGCATGTGCGACACTTGTCATAACTAGAAAGTTTTGACATATTTTTTCTACCACACAGGGAGAGGTGGTTTTGTTTATTCATCTTATTTTCATAGTTTTCAATGACTTGTTTTTTAAACCATTTACCTAAATCACGAACCATTTTCACTGTTACGTTTCTCGTATCAAGGTCCTCAAAATTAGATCGCATGTTTATAGGCTTTAACAAACTTTTTTGGGTGAAATATGTCCTCCAAAACTGTGATGTCCCGTGCTTCAAAAACAATACTAATTGTGCTTTACTTTTTGGAAGAATCATAGTTGTGCTTCACGCGAAAGCATAATTGAGCTTTCATGTGGAAAGCACATTTAAGCTTCACGTGAAAGCACAATTGTACGTGAAGCAAACTTGTGCTTTCACGCGAAAATAAAAAGTATGCTTCAATTTTAAGAAAACACAGGAACACAATTGTGCTTTCACGCGCAAGCACAGTTGTGACTCATTTTTAGAAAGCACATTTGTGCTACTTTTGGGAAGCACATTTGTGCTTTCGTGACGAACGCACAACCGTGCTTCACTAATTAGAAGCATATTTGTACTTCGCACAAGAAGCACAATTGTGCTTCACGCACATAATTGTCTTTCACCTTGAAGCACAACCATGCTTCATGGTTTTGATAAACAAAAAGCGGAACAACCAAAAAACACAATTGTTTTAATGGGCAAGCGTCCAACGTCCAACGCATGATACGCGGCGGCATTGAGGTGCTCCCGTGCTAGGAAGTGCCCCAGCCCCGTGAACCCACCCCATCCCCACCACCTACGTAGGGCACCCTCTAACTACGTGAGCCTCAAGTATTAGTTTTTGGTCAGGTTTCCTACGGGCTATATTTCGGTTTTCTTTGTTTCTTCATGGTTTTCTTTATATATGGTAATTTTCACCGGTTTTCTTCTTCTTTTTTCTTGGTTTTCATTATTTTCTTTCTTCTTTTAAACAATTACTTCTGTTTTTTTCTTTTCTCGGTTATCATTGGGTTTTTTTCTTTGTTTATCATTGGTTTTCATTCCCTTTTAAGTTTTCTTTATTTTTCTTTATTTCTTTCTTGGTTTTCGTTGCTTCCATTCATTTTCATTGGTCTTCTTTGGGTTTTTTTTATTGGTTCTTTTCTATTTCATTAGTTTCCTTTGTTTCTTTGTTGGTATTTCATCGATAATTTTTATGTTCAATTCATGTCTACTTCTTTAGTACACAATGTAGTTTTTAGTGTAGACATGGAACTCTTACCTTCTTACCTTCCATGAGAAAAAGAGAGGGTAAGAGGGAGCATGTTAAAATTGCTCACATGTTACAAACGATTAATTAATCTTTTTTAAATAGATGATAAAAATGCATACACATAATATAGATATTGTATATAATTTTCATAAACATGAGAAACATTGTTTCTATACATATTTAACATTTCTAAAATACTTGATTGCCATTTTTTCATATTTTTTTATGTATAAAAAATAATTTATATATTAAGAATATTTGAAAGTGTAAACTAAAGAAAAAAATAAAAAATAAAAAAGGAGGTTGTGGCTTGTGGCCTCGCGTGTACCTGGTCCGCCCCTTCTCGCGGTCTTCTTCAGGCGAGGCTGCCCTATGTCTCTACCACGTTTTTGTGCTTTATTGTTACGCTGCCTTGTCCAATTTGATTGGGCTTATATGTTTCCCTATGCTTTTCTAAGATGTTGCCTTCTTTTTATTTTGCTCTCTTATGTTTTCCTGATAACACACATTGTGACCATGTGTAATCATTTAAAAAACAGCTACATATGTGTATGCGCGCACATAAAAAAACCGTGTGCATGAACAACTATGTCATTAGTTTTGTGTATTTCCCATTTAGGAAAATAGTGAAAAGTGAAAATATGACATGTATTGACTAAATACAAATGTTCAGTATCTATATGAATGTTCATGAAATTTTAGAAAGTGTCCAAGTTTTATTAAGTGTTAGCATATTTTTTAAAATACATGATGAACCTTTTTCAAAAATGCATGACAAACGTTTTTAAAATATATATTTTAGATGTAAGCAAAAATAATATAAAATACAAAATAAACCTTTTAAAAATACATTGCATGCATTTTTTAGGACAAGGTGAATATTTTTTGAAAATGTATGATCAACATTTCTAAAAATACACGATGAACATCTTATAAATAACATTTCTTTAAATGTAGTGAACATTTTATAATAAAAGCAAAAGGCACATGATTGAGAAAATTATCAAAATGGAAAAGTTTTTTTTTGGAAAAGGAGGATCAGCCCTCGGCCTCTGCATCGATCGATGCATGCAGCCATATTATTATCTAAGCAAGTAAAACAGAATGGAAAAGTTTAAATAATCAAATTTACATATTGTCAATGGTGGACATGCAAATGGGTAGGGGTGCATTTTGTGTCAAGGGTGGACATGCAACTAGACCTATTAAGTTTCTTGTCAAGAGTGGATATGTAATCGGGTAGGTGTAGAAGGCAAGTTGTGTGTCGAGGGTGGACAAACAACTAGGTCCGTTGAGTTTCAAACCAAGGATGAAAGCGCAGAAGGCAAATTTTATGTCGAAGGTGGACAAAGAACTAGGTCCGTTGAGTTTCAAACCAAGGATGAAAGCGCAGAAAGCACATTATATGTTTAGGATGGACATGCAACTATATCGAATGGGTTGCATGGCCGGGCACACATGCAACTGGTTTGTGTTGCATAAATTTGCATGTGGGTGAACATGCGACTAGTTCGACAATAGGGCAAGGTACGTGTGAATGATGAATATGCAACTAGGTCGGGCAAGTGAAAGTCGAGGGTGAATTTCCTAGATGAGAATTAGCAAATCCGAAAATGAAAACACCCCACCCTCTATGATCAAGTTGCAGGTGTGTTGTATCCCTTACAGTTGCATGATAGGACGGACATGTGCAGTGACATGCAAATTGTGATCCATGTAGTTGTGTATCATGGATGGACATGCAAGTGAATGTGCACTTTTTTTTTTGCAAAAACCTACGGAAAAAGAATATCCCCATGGGTCTCGGATATCGTTTCATGCATGTAAAAAGACCAAATAAAACTTTTAAAAGAGGAATTAAAACGAAGATAAATCCACATGAAGTATACCTACACATTTGTTTTTAACAAAAGTATACCTACACATACCAGAAAGGAAAACAAAAGGTGACCCGAGTCCCATTTAAAAACAAGCCAACATGGGCCTAAAAGAGATTGACTCTTCTCTCGAAAAATAAAATCAGCCCACATGAAAACGCAACATTGGGCCCATGTAAAACCCACAGACACAGATGCAGAAACAAAAACAAGACCAGGCGCGATATACAACGGCCTAACATGGAAAACAAAACTCACACACGCGGGACACGGGAGAAATCAAGTGGGCGATATACATTTTTGCATGAAAAGATGCAGCACTTGACCGTGGCGTGGATAATTTCGATGTGGCACAGATAATTCTTATCTAGATAAAAAATAGTAAATTTGTTTCTTTTTCTTCTTTTAAATTTTTGCAAGTAATTTGGTATATTAAGAGCATCTACAACCGGACTTCTTAAATTGATCGAACGGGCGTAGGGACCGCTGACCCAACAGAAAAGAGAAGCAAAAAGGTTGACTCAACCAAACCCCTCAAAACCTTTTTAAATGTTTGGACTAGCCGGCAGCCCTCATATATGAGATAAGCATGAAGAATGTCTGTCCAGTCAGTGGTCCTACGTTCGTCACATATGATTGGCTCCATCATAGAGCATCCTTTTCTTCCTTTATTATTATTTTTTGTTGATCTTTCTTTCTTCATCAATTACATGCATATGATCGGACATATAGGGAGAAAAATAAAGAACATGGTTGTATGAATAAAAAAAATAAGGAATCAAAGTGGGCATACGCGGACGCTAACCGGGTGTGTCCGCGGACGTTTGAAGAGCCAAATTTGTTCAGTCCGACCATAGATGCCCTAAGTTCATTCAAAAATAGGGAGATCCAAGGTTAAGGCTAAACTTTACCACATAACAGTAGCGATGTATGCTCTATTTTCTAACAGATGGATATATATTTTTAGGCGAAAACTAACAAATTGATACCCTTTCCTGACGGAACAATTTGTAAAATTCGCGATGGCCTAAAGCTTCAACATATATATTTTTGGAAAGCCACATTAAGAATGTCAGCAAGTAGCGGTAGTAAAGTTTTGGTCTCGTGACATGGTGAGTTCCATGGCGAGGCTGTCTGGACCACCGTTTGTGCGCGTCCAGATCATTCGAGGTGGCGACGGCGACACCGCCTTTGCAACTTGCAGCGGCAAGAGAACAAGGTGCTCCCTGGTCCACGAGAGAACAAGATGCTCGGCTAATCAATGTAGTAGATAGTAGATAATATCCGCATTGTTCGACAAATACATCGGGAGCTTGTGACTCTTCTTTTCCACAAGCAGCTACGCCACCCCCAAAGGAATTGATTATATACGTACATAGTGTCTTAATTTTGAGGACGGACGTTTGGAGGCCGAGCTCCAAGAAACTCAATTTTTAAAAAAAAATATAATTTTAACTTTTTTGGTATCAAAAAATCTGAAAAATTTATGCAAGGAAAGAAGAATGTCATGTGTATGTATGTAAATTTTTAGGATTAAATATTTTTAAATACGATCTGTATAAAAAAAGATAAAATAATAACCTGTAACGATGAATAGTATGATGTGTTAAAAAGTTTTAGATTTACCTTTTTATACATGCCTCATTTCAACGTATTTTTCTCTAAAAAACTACACACATGTGTGTTATGTCCTCACTTATATGTGTATTTATTTTCAGGATTTTTAACATGTAAAAATATGAATTTTCATGGATTTTGAATTTTGCTTTTGAAAACCTTCATGAAGCTCAGCCTCCAAAAGCAATTTCCACTTAATTTCTCACAATACGTTCTTACATGATTGCGCGCAAATATGATGTTATCGTACTCATGTGTATTGTCTAGCTTTTTTGAACAAATGTGTCGCTCTGGCACATTTTTGTGGTGACCTCAAATTTCAAGGTTTTCGACACGTGTAATGGAATGGCAAAAGACGAAGACGGGCATGTACTTGGAAGTTGGAACACATATTGCCTACAACTATTATGTATCGTGCGACAGCGAAATGAGATAAGAAAGGAAGAGCATCCATGTCCCTGACTTGTGCACAGTGTACACACGATACCACGGACTTTTACAAAAGGTAATCCTATGATTGCATTGTAGGTTTCATTGTAGATACCCACCAGACCTATTCGTAAGAGGTGTGATTTCAGCCTTGTTAAGAGCATCTTCAATAGAAAATGCAAATTTTAAGATGTAAAAAAGAGATATAAAAATTTACATCTTTAAAAAGTACATTTTACATTTAAAAAAACAACTTCAATAGAAGATGTAAATTAATGATGTAAAAGTGCAACTCCAACAAATGATGCAAATGGAGATGTAAACTAGTTATGCCGCCGGCGACCACCAAGCACGGCAGAGTACCTCGGGTTTGCTCTACGGGCAACAGTTTGCAGCGGCGTTTGGCTTTACGGGTAGCAGGAAGCGAGGTGTGTCCTTTGGGGCAAACAAGAGGAGTTGGGGTGGTCGAAACTCGAGAGGAGCGAGCTCGACGCGGCGACCGGAGAATGGATTACTCAGGTGCGAGGCTGCAAGGCACAAGGAGGCCGGATGAAGGGCGCTACGGGCTCCTGGGAACTTCAGGAACTCAACTGTTTGCTCGGACGCGTCAAACGTGAGCTCTAACAACAATGACAACAAGGCAGGTGAAAGGATCGATATGGTTGGCTAGAGGGGGGGGTGAATAGACAACGACCACTTTTTAATTAATCTTAACAAGTTAAGGTAAACACTATACGGGTTCACAAATAATATGACAAAGAGGTGACCCCTATAGAAGCTATCAACAAGACCTATTAAGACAAGTAAGATATAGTCACAAGTAAAAGTAAATACAAAGTAAAGGTTAGAGATAACCACAAGTGGAACCGATGGAGACGAGGATGTGTTACCGAAGTTCCTTCCCTTTGACAGGAAGTACGTCTCCGTTGGAGCGGTGTGGAGGCACAATGCTTCCCAAAAAGCCACTAATGCCACCGTATTCTCCTCACGCCCTCGCACGATGCAAGGTACCGTGATTCCACTATAGGTGCCCTTGAAGGCGGCGACCGAACCTTTACAAACAAGGTTGGGGCAACTCCACACAAAGCTTGGAGGCTCCCAACAAGACCACGAAGCTTCAGCACAATGGAATATGGCTTCGAGGTGACCTCAACCGTCTAGGATGCTCAAACACCCAAGAGTAAGAAGATCCGCAAGGGATAGGTGGGGGAATCAACTTTTCTCTTGGTGGAAGTGTGGATCTAGGCCTTCTCAACCAATCCCTAAAGAATCAACAAGTTTGATTGGCTAGGGAGAGAGATCGGGCACTTTTAAGCTTGTGGAGCAACAATGGAGCTTAGAGAGGTAAGAGATAAGGTTCCTCAGCTAGAAGAACACTTTATATAGTGGGGGGGAAATTCAGACCGTTTTCCCACTCTCTGCCCGAGATCCAGCGGTACTACCGCTGGGAAGGAGCGGTACTACCGCTGCCTGGCGGTACTACCGCTGGGGCTTCCAGCGGTACTACCGCTAGCACCAGCGGTACTACCGCTGGCCCTTGGTAGTGCAAAAGCACTACTACCGCCGAGAAAGTCTTCGCAAAAGGGTCCGTCCACGAACTACCGCTAGGTAGGTGGAACAGGGCACCTGGAGCGGTACTACCGCTAACCTGGGGCGGTACTACCGCTAGCCAGCGGTACTACCGCTGACCAGGGGCGGTACTACCGCCAGCCAGCGGTACTACCGCTGGCAGTCCAGCGGTACTACCGCTGGGACCAGCGGTACTACCGCTGGGGACCATTTTGCAGAGAAGCTAAGAACAAACCGGCGAGGGCCGCTCCAAAGATAAAGGAAAGGGAGAAAGAGAGGTGTGCGTGTGCAAAGATAGATTCCACCCAAACTTTTCCACTACGGATCCCCTCTTAATAGTACGGCTTTCCTATGACTCAAATAAAGAGAATCTAGGAGGGCGCCGTGCTTCCGTTCCAGAAGAGAGGAGTCGTGTCGTCTTGTGCCGTTGACGAGTGTTGCCTGAAACCTTGACACACACGATTAGTCCTGTACGGTACTGTCATCAATCACCAAATTTCTTAGGCATAAACTATGCCTCAACAATCTCCCCCTTTTTGGTGGATTGATGACAATACCGGATTTGCATGGATAATAATATGAGAGTACAAAGATAGAGATATATGACATATGACTCACAGCATATGGTGGAAATAAATCTAATCTCACATAAGAAAGATCATGTCTCACACAAGATAGCAAACGAAGCACACCAAGTTCAAAGCAAATCAAACAAGATAAAGCAAAGCAATGCAAAGTTCGAATGAAATCAAATCCTTAGACTCTCTCCCCCTTTGGCACAAGACACCAAAAAGGGGGCACACCTAATGCCACAGGTAGCTACTCCTCGTCTTCAGGATCACCAGACTCGTCGGTCCCCTCCTGGTCAGTCTCCTCCTCCTCTTGCGCCTCATCACCCGACCACTGGTACCCCTGAGCCTGCATCCAAGTGGCCTCAGGCGTGATGTTGTCCTCTGAGCCACTGGAGATGTCCACATCCAAGGTCCTGAGAACACGCTTATGCCTCTGGCGGCTCTACTTCTGAGCCACGTGTGTCTGATACTGACCCTTGGCCTGCATACAGAAGAGAGTCTTCATCTTGTCCTGCAACTTGATAGCCCAAGATGGCATGGCAGACGAGCGGGACTGAGAGGCAGGTACTCTACCAGCAGCTGTCTCTGTATCAGTGTCCATGTGCTGAGAAGATGAGGATGGGTTGGCCCACCTGTCCTTGACGCGTAGCTTGATTGGGTCATGCACAATGTAGTCAGACTGTGCGTAGAGCACCTCATCTGGAAACGCCTGTTGCCACTTATGGCAGATGTATGCAAACAGGTAAGGCCCGTAGATAGGGACCTTACGGTTGATGATGCAGTTCCATAGTTCTGTGAACATCACATCTGCAATATCCAGTTGAGCAGACTCCGCAGACATAACCTCCTCACACAGTAACAACATCTCAGCCAAGGAGCCATGGACCTCATCGAAGTTACCACTCCGAGGGAAGAGGGTGTTCCGAAAGATGCGGTGCATGATGTCCAGGTGCTTGGGAAGCACCCCCTTCCTCAGATATAGTGTCTGCAGTCTGTCCTTTGCGAGGCCCTTATCAGAGAGGACTGGAGCGTGAGGACACAGCCCAAGAGGGGTGTCAGCACCCTGAAAATCAACGTGCAGGAACTGCATGAACTCTGTCCAGGAACCAGTCATCTTCTTTGACCCAGTCATCCATATCATGGAGCGCTGTTCATCATGGGAGAAGTGAACAGTGACATAGAACTGAGCAACTGCCGTAGGATCAAAATCCGTCCTGAAGGTGATGATGTTTTTGAGGCCCATCTTGTCAATGAAAGCAAGGGCATCACCAAAGTACTCTGTGTGCCGCTGAAGGTGTGCCAGATCAATCCACTGGACAGAGACATAGTTCTTCTTGAAGTTTGCAATGACATCTCGATATATCCGGCAATGGTCCTTAACCCAGACATTTTCAACACCATCGATCTTCTCCCTCTCCTGGAGATAGTGGTTCTTGGTGCGAAATTGCAGAAAGTCCTTGGGAAACATTGTGCGGATATTCACCCTCTTGTCCTTATGAGCGACCTTCTTGAAGGGCTTCTTCTTAGGGGGGAGACCAGACGTGGCAGACCCCTCGGGCGCCTCTGTGTTGCGAAACTGTTTGGATGCCGTGTCCCGTGGGGGTTCGAACGGCGAGCAGAGCCACCTGTGACACAGACCACAAAGCAAAAAAGAGGCGACAAGAAAAGTCAAGGCAATGGATCTTGAAAGAGCAGAAAACGAAAACATGCATTGCTAAGAAAAAGAGAAATACAACGTGAATGCTTCTGGCGGTAGTACCGCCACCCTGGCGGTAGTACCGCTGGGGCCTAGCGGTAGTACCGCCAGCCCTGGCGGTAGTACCGCTGGGGGTCATAGCGGTAGTACCGCTACCCCTGGCGGTAGTACCGCTGGGACCTAGCGGTAGTACCGCTACCCCCTGGCGGTAGTACCGCTGGGGGTTTGACTTTCAGATCTACACATATAAAACTCGTTTTCGAGGGCATGGACTGAATATGAACATTAAGGCGTACACCCCAGCCCTAATGACAAGAGGAACACATAGTAATACGAGGTACAAACATGCCTAGGCAAGAGAGAGCACGTTTCAGATCTAATCCAAAAGTTCAAATATTCGATCTAAGACGGTGAAATCCTAAACCATGGCAGCAATCATAACAACAACCATTGGACCTATACTCCCCTCAAAAATTTCCTTCATGCCATCCAATAACTAACCATAGGATCAACAAGATGAATCCAATCCCCAATGCTCCTAACCCTAGAACACGAAGAACAACCAAATAGAAGAAGGGAGGAGCTTTTGTTACCGGGATTCATGGCTTTGGAGGAGGAAGAAGAAGTGAAGCAGCCTTTCCACACCAACGGGGAGAAAGAGCTCCACGAAGTGAGATCCAATCGGGGGGTTTTCGGGGTAGGGGAGGGAGGAGCCGCGAGGAAAAAGAAACAGATTGAAAATCGGGCTCCCCCTCCCTTTATATAGCCCAAGGGGTACGGACAGCGGTAGTACCGCTGGGGTGCAGCGGTAGTACCGCTGACCTGGCGGTAGTACCGCTGAAGTGCAGCGGTAGTACCACTGGGGTCCTGGCGGTAGTACTGCTCCCCCTCGAAACCCTAGAAATATTCCAGCCGGTCGAGTTTGATTTTGAGCTCTGGCGGTAGTACCGCTGGGGTCCTGGCGGTAGTACCGCTACCCCTGGCGGTAGTACCGCTGCAAATGTCGCAGCGCGGCTTTAAGAAAAGAGGGGGACTTGGGCATATGACAAGTGAGTAAGAAGGGATGACTTCCAAGAAAATATACTGACTTGTCATTGTATATCCTCTCCTTTATACGCACGAGAGGGTGGAGGGGCGGTGGCCGTGGCCACCTATGTTTGAGACAATGGTATGACACCGCGAAGAATTATCCTTGGGTTCATGACCAATGCTCGTCTTTGAAGCACAAGTACCATTTGACAATGGCTAAAGTGAAAGACTAGATTGATTTACGCATAATAGGGGGAGGGAGAGTTTATTGAGAGAACAACACTCCCCCTATGTCCATGCCTACATCTAGACCAAGATGGAATGTGAAGTGAGGTGCAATATGCCTAGTTTCAATCCACAGTACTTGAATCAATGATATTTAGCTCATGCCTTAACTCCCAGAACCTTGCTTCATCAAGTGGCTTGGTGAAAATATCTGCAAGTTGCTCTTCAGTGTGAATGAAGTGAACTTCAATATCACCTAGCTTGATATGTTCACGGATGAAGTGATGACGAATATCAATATGTTTGGTTTTGCTATGTTGCACTGGGTTGAGGGAAATCTTGATGGCGCTTTGATTGTCACATAGAAGAGGCACTTTGTCACAAGTGACACCATAATCCTTTAAAGTTTGCCTCATCCATAGCAATTGTGCACAACAACTTGCAGTTGTCACATACTCAGCTTCGGTGGATGATAAGGAGACACAGTTCTGCTTCTTTGAAGACCAACTTACCAAAGAGCGACCAAGGAATTGGCACCCTCCAGATGTTGAGTTCCTCTCCACACAATCTCCAGCCCAATCTGAGTCAGAATAGCCAACTAGATTGAAGTTTGCTCCTTTGGGATACCAAAGGCCAAAGTTTGGGGTATGAGCCAAATATCGAAAGATTCGTTTGACAGCCATGTAATGACTTTCTTTTGGTGCGGATTGAAACCGTGCACATATCCCTACACTCAACATAACATCCGGTCTAGATGCACAAAGGTAAAGGAGGGATCCAATCATGGAGCGGTATACCTTTTGATCCACTGCTTTACCATTGGGATCACTGTCAAGCTTGCATCTGGTTGGCATGGGAAACTTGACCGGTTTGACATCTTCGAGCTCGAACCGTTTGAGCATGTCTTGAGTGTACTTGGCTTGTTTGATGAATGTCCCTTCTAGACCTTGTTTAATCTCGAATCCGAGGAAAAACTTCAACTCTCCCATCATGGACATCTCAAACTTCTCAGTCATTAGCGCAGCAAATTCTTCATTGAATGAAATGTTAGGAGAGCCAAAGATAATATCATCAACATATAGTTGGCATATGAACAGATCCCCTTTAACCCTCTTAGTAAAAAGAGTGGGATCAATCTTCCCAATTTCAAACCCACGATCTTGTAACAACTCAGTAAGGTACTCATACCACGCGCGTGGGGCTTGTTTAAGACCATAGAGTGCCTTATTGAGTTTGTAAACATGATTGGGGAGCTTGGGATGTTCGAATCCCGGGGGTTGTTTGACATATACCAACTCATTTAAAGGACCATTAAGAAATGCACTTTTCACATCCATTTGTTGTAGTTTGAAGTTATGATGAGAAGCAAAAGCAAGTAGCATGCGAATAGATTCTAGACGAGCAACAGGGGCAAAGGTTTCACCGTAGTCGATACCCTCGACTTGGGAGTAGCCTTGAGCCACCAATCTTGCCTTGTTTCGAATCACAATTCCATTTGTATCTTGCTTGTTCTTAAATATCCATTTGGTCCCAATGACATTATGTTCCTTCGTTGGTCGTGGCACTAAATCCCATACTTGGTTGCGCTCGAAGTTGTTAAGTTCTTCGTGCATGGCCATAAGCCAATCCTCATCATCGAGCGCTTCCTGTACCTGTTGAGGTTCACAATACGAGACAAACGCGTGATGCTCACAATAATTCCAAAGCTGTTGACGAGTAGATACTCCCCTTTTTAAACTGCCAAGAACATTCTTCATAAGATGTGATTTGACTCTCAGCTTGTTCGCATTCTTGGCTGCTCGACGCTCCAAGAGTTCTTCATTAGATAATGGAGGTGCGTCGCCTTGTTTTGCTTGTTTGTTCTTGCGTCTTGAGCCGGTTGTTGGAGCTCCAGACGGGAATTGTGAGGCAGTTTCCTGATCATCTTGTCCTTCGACTTGAGCAAGATCACTGGTTTGATCTTGTATTAGTGGTTGCTCTTGATCTTGATCTCGTGTTGGTTCAAGGTCTTGGGGTAGTGCTTGAGTGGGCATATCACCATTGTTAGGCAATTGATCTTGACCGAGAGCTTGATCAACTTGTTGAGAGTCTTCTCTTTGTTCGTCGGAAGCGTGTGGGGCTTGTGGGGGTGATGGCTCCACTCGAGTAGAGCATTGTCCTTCTCCTTCGGCCACAAGGGGTTCCTCAATGGGGAGTATTTGACCAATCCCCATTCTTCTTATGGCTTCGGGAGGAATTTCATCACCTATATCACAAAGACCACTTTGCTCCACTTGGGAGCCATTATTTTCGTCAAACTCCACGTTACACGTCTCCTCAATTAGTCCGGTGGACTTGTTGAGGACACGGTAAGCATGAGAGTTTGTAGCATAACCAACAAAGATACCCTCATGTGCTCTAGAATCAAATTTAGCTAACCGAGCTCCCTTTTTAAGAATGAAACACTTACAACCGAATACCCGGAAGTACTTGAGGTTGGGTTTGTTTCCAGTTAGAATCTCATACAGAGTCTTGTTCAAGCCTTTGCGGATGTAGAGCCGATTGGACGCATGACATGCTGTGTTGATGGCCTCTGCCCAGAAGTTGTATGGAGATTTGAATTCTGCCATCATTGTTCTTGCAGCGTCTATCAAGGTCCGGTTCTTCCTTTCTGCCACGCCGTTTTGCTGAGGGGTATATGGTGCAGAATATTGGTGCTTTATTCCCTCATCACCTAGAAACTCATCTAGGGTATAGTTCTTGAACTCGGTGCCGTTGTCACTCCTAATCATCAAGATCTTTGCTTCATGTTGACGTTGCGCTTCATTGGCAAAGTTGATGACCGTTTGTTGAGTTTCACTCTTCCTTTTGAAGAAATATACCCAGGTATATCTTGAGTAATCGTCAACAATGACTAAGCAATACTTTCTGCCTCCAAGACTATCAAATGTTGGAGGACCAAACAGATCCATGTGAAGAAGTTCCAATGGCCTTTTAGTGTAGATAAGAGTTATTGGACGATGAGCAGTTTCATGAATCTTTCCTTCAATGCAAGCACTGCAAACACGATCTTTAGCAAAGCTCACATTTGTTAGTCCACGAACATGGTCCCCTGTCAGAAGACTTTGCAAATACCTCATATTGACATGAGCTAAACGGCGATGCCAAAGCCAGCCCACGTCAACTTTAGCCATTAGACATGTCGCAGTCTTAGTGGGTCGCTTTGAAAAGTTTACCACATAGAGACCATTTTCGACATGTCCAACATAGGCTACTTTAAGAGTCTTGCTCCTTAGGAGGACCACAGTGTCAATATTAAAGAATGTGGAAAAACCCATGATTGCAAGTTGACGAACGGAAAGTAAATTGTAGGCAAGAGACTCAACAAGCATGACCTTCTCAATAGACAAATCTTGAGAGACGACCACCTTACCAAATCCCAATACCTTTGACGAGGATGCATCAGCGAATTGGACATGGGTGGGCATAGATGGAGAAGGATGCACATCCACCACTAAGTCCTTGCTTCCGGTCATATGATTTGTTGCTCCACTATCGAGCAACCATGACACCCCACCGGAAGCAAACTCCTGCAATAGATCAAGGCTTGGTTTTAGATACCCATTTTTAATGGGTCCTTTCATGTTAGAGACAAGGGTCTTAGGAACCCAGATAGCCCATTCAATATCTTCATCGTAGGAACCAATAAATCTGGCATAAACATGCCCATCACTAGCACAACATAACACATAAGAGGAATTGAGTTTGCCGGCTGTGTTAGTAGTAGCGGCTTTGCCCTTCTTGAGGTTCCCATAGTCCACCTTGTTCCTGTTCACCTTCTGAGTCCCCTCACCCTCCTTGACAAAGATGTCCATGAGGGTGAGAGATTGTTTGCTCTTGTTCTTTCTTTTACCTTTTGACTTGGAGGTAAGTCCAAGTCCTTCCTTTCCTACAACACCCTTTTGAGTGCTCAAGAGGTCGTTCAGACTCTTCTCACCTTGTCTGCATGACACAAGGCCCTTCTCAAGTTTCTCCTTTAACTTGGCATTTTCTTCCACAAGATGAACATGCTCACAACAGGGGTTAGTTGCACAAGTATTATCAATTAGCACAAAGGGAGGACAAGTAGAGATCTCCTTGGTAAGCTTTGCTTGGAGTTGATCATGAGACTCTTTCAGAGCGAAATGAGCACCTTTCAAGGCTTTGTGGGCCTTGTCAAGTATGTCAAACTCTTCTTTGAGTCTGTCACGGCCAACCTCAAGAGCATACTTTTCAGATTTAAGCATGCGAGTAAGAACAACATCATGATCTAGTTTCTTTTGCATTTTAGTGCAGTCATCGTTATATGACTCCTCAAGAGCCAAACGAAGAGTGCGCTCTTCTTCTAGAGTACTAGATAATTCGGCAATTTCATCGGCATAGTCACGACTATGTCCATGAAGCTCGGAGATGGTCTCCTCGTGAGACTCAATAAGGTCAGTGGCCTCACCCAGTTGTTCCAAGAGAGCAACAAAATGCTTCTTGGTTTCTCCCTTAATAGTGCATAGAAACTTATCAAGATCATGCTCATTAAGTTCTCCAACATCACTATCTTCTACACAATTTAACAATGAAGGAGCAGAAGTAATGTTGGTCTTAATGATAGAAGTTACCTGATTGGTACCTTTTGCCATGAGGCACTTGGTGATGTGGTTCTCGTTGGGGCGTTGAAGAGAGACACCTTCTGGGAAGGGGTAGTGGATATAGCAACAGTTGCCGTTGCCACTGTATCATCATCATCATCAGAAGGATACTCCTCCAGGGCCACCATTCCTTTTGGGTGAGGTTTCTTCACAAAGTTGTTCTTGATTGGAAATGATTTGGTTTTGTCTTTGCGAATGAGCTTGCCTCCATTGTCTTCTCTCTTCTCATATGGACATTCTGCCACGAAGTGACTCACGTTGCCACAGTTATAACATGTCCTTACTCGTTGTTTGGGTTTGAAACCACTTGAGTTGTTCTTGTTGAAGGTTGGTCTTGAGTTCCTTTTATTTCCCCAGAATTGCCTTGATGCAAGAGCCATGTGCTCATGATAGGCATACTTTGTGTCTTCCGGGCAGCTCTCCTCTTCCTCACCTTCTTCTTCTTCTTCAAGCATTACTCTTGCTTTCAACGCAAGTTTGGGTGAAGTGGTTTTTGATCGGACACGAGCAAGTGCATTGTCGGCTGTTTCGTTCATGATTGACATTGCAATGAACTCATCCAACACTTCACTGGAAGACAAAGAGTGAAAGTCTGGCCGCTGACGAATGACAGATGACATGGCTTTGTTGAAAGGCATGATGGCTTTGAGAAACTTGCGTTTGACCCAAGTGTCATCCACATCCTTACTTCCATGATCCTTTAGTGCCACAGCAATAGCAGTCACCCTCCGATAGAGATCACGAGGGTCCTCTTCTTCCTTCATCACAAACTCATCGGCCTGATCAAGTATCACTTCATAGTTGGATCGTTGAATACTTGAGCTTCCCTTATACAACACCATAATATGCTCCCAACAATCCTTGGCCAATGTGAAGGGACGTAAGTGGGGAAGATCTTCAGGTGGCACAGCAGACTGAAGGATAAACAGCGCAGAGTGATTATATTGATTGTCTGCATCTTCTCTTGGAGTGAGGTTGCTTGGGTCATGGGGGTAATATCCTTGCTCGATAATTCTCCACAAGTTTGTTGAGCTGTGATTCAAATGAGACTTAATAGAAAATACCCAGTTAGAAAAGTCACCTTTCACAAGTTTAGGAGGAGGACCAACAGGATTAAGACGAGGTGCGAGAACGGGTCCTCCATAAGTCATGGGAGGTGGAACAGAGGCATGTGTTCCAGTCCCATCCTTTTCGTGAGGTGAAGCAGGTTGCATACCTTTAGCCGCTTCCTTAGAGGAGTTGGCCTCCGAATCGGAAATGGTGGGTTTAACCACTAAAGCCGGTTCGGGTGAACTTTTAAGACCATCAATTAATTCCTTAAGCATGGTTTTGACTTCGCTCGTCAAGGACGTCTTGAGGGCTGCCATAGCCGTATTCAAGTCGTCCCTTGTGACCGAAGTCAAGTCCATGCCCTCGGGTTGCCCATGGTTCACTTCCTCTTCGCCTTCCATACTCTTCGGGTGGTTAAACCCTTAATAAAGAGACGTGGCTCTGATACCAATTAAAAGGATCGATATGGTTGGCTAGAGGGGGGGTGAATAGACAACGACCACTTTTTAATTAATCTTAACAAGTTAAGGTAAACACTATACGGGTTCACAAATAATATGACAAAGAGGTGACCCCTATAGAAGCTATCAACAAGACCTATTAAGACAAGTAAGATATAGTCACAAGTAAAAGTAAATACAAAGTAAAGGTTAGAGATAACCACAAGTGGAATCGATGGAGACGAGGATGTGTTACCGAAGTTCCTTCCCTTTGACAGGAAGTACGTCTCCGTTGGAGCGGTGTGGAGGCACAATGCTCCCCAAAAAGCCACTAAGGCCACCGTATTCTCCTCACGCCCTCGCACGATGCAAGGTACCGTGATTCCACTATAGGTGCCCTTGAAGGCGGCGACCGAACCTTTACAAACAAGGTTGGGGCAACTCCACACAAAGCTTGGAGGCTCCCAACAAGACCACGAAGCTTCACCACAATGGAATATGGCTTCGAGGTGACCTCAACCGTCTAGGATGCTCAAACACCCAAGAGTAACAAGATCCGCAAGGGATAGGTGGGGGAATCAACTTTTCTCTTGGTGGAAGTGTGGATCTAGGCCTTCTCAACCAATCCCTAAAGAATCAACAAGTTTGATTGGCTAGGGAGAGAGATCGGGCACTTTTAAGCTTGTGGAGCAACAATGGAGCTTAGAGAGGTAAGAGATAAGGTTCCTCAGCTAGAAGAACACTTTATATAGTGGGGGGAAAATTCAGACCGTTTTCCCACTCTCTGCCCGAGATCCAGCGGTACTACCGCTGGGAAGGAGCGGTACTACCGCTGCCTGGCGGTACTACCGCTGGGAGCAGCGGTACTACCGATGGGGCTTCCAGCGGTACTACCGCTGGCCCTTGGTAGTGCAAAAGCACTACTACCGCCGAGAAAGTCTTCGCAAAAGGGTCCGTCCACGAACTACCGCTAGGTAGGTGGAACAGGGCACCTGGAGCGGTACTACCGCTAACCTGGGGCGGTACTACCGCTAGCCAGCGGTACTACCGCTGACCAGGGGCGGTACTACCGCCAGCCAGCGATACTACCGCTGACCAAGGGCGGTACTACCGCCAGCCAGCGGTACTACCGCTGGCTGCAGCGGTACTACCGCTGGCAGTCCAGCGGTACTACCGCTGGGGACCATTTTGCAGAGAAGCTAAGAACAAACCGGCGAGGGCCGCTCCAAAGATAAAGGAAAGGGAGAAAGAGAGGTGTGCGTGTGCAAAGATAGATTCCACCCAAACCTTTCCACTACAGATCCCCTCTTAATAGTACGGTTTTCCTATGACTCAAATAAAGAGAATCTAGGAGGGCGCCGTGCTTCCGTTCCAGAAGAGAGGAGTCGTGTCGTCTTGTGCCGTTGACGAGTGTTGCCTGAAACCTTGACACACACGATTAGTCCTGTACGGTACTGTCATCAATCACCAAAATTACTTAGGCATAAACTATGCCTCAACAGCAGGCACCGGCAAGCTCATGGGTGTTGAGCGGCGTAACTCGAGACGGTGAGAGGACCAGAAGCTGCGGAGGGGCGGAGGAGCGTCGGAGGGGCGGAGGAGCGGCAAATCGGGACGGCAGCGGCGCGAATCAGGGTGGCGAGGCAGCGGAGGTGCGGCGGCAATGGAGCGGCGATTCGAGGCGGAGAGCGGTGGAGGGGCAGCGGGGGTGGCGCGCGAACGAATTTGGAGTGGGCGGGCAACCGCAGTGGGGACGGCGGCGAACCGGAGAGACGGCAGCTATTGGGCAGGTGGACAGAGGAGGAAGGGAACGGAACAGAAGAATGGTTGGCAGTTGGCGCGCGGCCGCGATTTTTACATCTCATGTAGGTGAAGATGTATATTTGCATCGCAGGGTGTTGTATTTTACATCTTCAAAAGGCGGAGATGTAATTTTTTTGCATCTACATTATCTATTGGAGAGGGGGTTGGGGCTTCGGAGATGTAAAAGTTAGTTATTTTTGCATCTACGATGCTTTGAGAGTATCTACAACCAAATTTGGCTAATTTGGCCCCTTATACGTCCACATCCTCGGATATGTCGACTTTAACCCTCATTTGTTCGTGTATACAGTTGTGTCCCTCAAATTGTCTAATCACATGCATATGATTGATGAGGATAGAGAGAGAATTACAAAAAAAGAAGGATAATATGATCACCTATGGTATGTTGGACTGCCCAGACACCCTCATTTATGTCCTTTTCATATATGGGCCGAGTTTGAGAGTTCAAGGACGTTCCGAACGTATGAAAAGATTTGGGTGTCCTGTTTGGTGGAGTTTTTTTTTCTATTCTCTCCCGACGGGGTCATATCTATACTATCTACCCGGACATATGATGACTCTTTGAGGGGTCGGTTGAAGATGCTCTAACAAGCCAACTTGAAATTCATATGAAAACAAGTCATTTTTGGAGAGTGAAAGTAACACGCACAATTTTAGCTAATTGATAAAATACAGTTGCTTGCTTTATAGGCTAACTAATACTTTCTTTGTTTTTATTTACTGTGCATATTAGCTTTGATCTAAGTCAAATTTTATAAAGTTTGACGAAGTTTATCATAAATGATATAATCTTTCATAATAAAATTATATATGGTATGAAAATATATTGAAAGGTCATTTCAATGGTATTTTTGGTATTGTGGATGTTAATAACATTTGTATAAACTTGGTCAAAGTATAAAAAGTTTGTCTCGAGAGAAAGCTAATATGTGAACTAAAAGTAAATCGGAGGGGCTAACTATATATTTTAACTTATCCGATGGAAAACTTCTATTCAATACTTATTGTGGTGTCTATAATGTATATGGGAGTTTCTGGTTTACAAAATACTTGTTTTTTAAGCGTGCCTCTCTCTATCTCCAATATATCTTCACCCTTCTCTTATACACCCTACATTCCTTAATATAAGACATTGTAGCCATTTCTCTACTCGTATGTATCTAGACATATTTTATTATATATGTTCACTAATTATAGTATGTACGTAGTTAATATTTTAAAATAGCTAAAAGCTTTTATAGTAGGGAATGGTTTCTATAATAGAAAATCACATTTAAGTGAGCAAATACTCTAGAACTTCCTAAGCTTCTTCGGCTAGGGGCTCTTGTTATGACTCTAGACAAAGAAGCTCAAAATCATGGCGCAGGTTCATCAATTTGACTATGTGTTGTTGTCAAGGTAAAATGTGATGTGACTACGCGGGATGATGGTCTATAGCGGACTCGTGTGTCTTTTTCTTGAATAGGCACGAGCATGCGTATCATATTTTATAGAAAGAAAGGGGATATAGAAGCCAAACCAGTGTTGATGTTACAAAAGAAATTACTCCCTCCGTCCCAAAATAACTGTCCCAAGCTTAATACAACTTTGTACTAATTCTAATACAAAGTTGAGACACTTATTTTAGGACGGAGGAAGTACAACATTGACAACAACATGCTAATCCACCAGTGGTTTACACGAATGAATAACTCACGCCTCGCCCACCCCAACAACATCTGCAAAAGGTTGTCAAGTTCATCTTTTAACAAGTGCGCCTGCCGCCAAGCCCTGCCTTCATGTCACTATTCTCGTGACCATCACCTCAAGGCTCAAGCAACGGAGAAGCCTCATCAAAAACTATTGAGTTTCTATGACGTTTACAAAGCTCCCAAAGCACGAGGATGAAGATTGCTCGTAATTCCTTTGGTTTATGCACCACGCTCGTTCTCTCGACACTCCGGTCCTTCAAAATACCATGTGCCCTTGGAGTCCATTTTTGTTTTCCCAAGACCGAGCGCAACGCTCGCCATATAGTTCTTGCAAACACACATGCCGGCAGAGTAGGATCGATAGTTTCTTCCTCTTGGTCGCAAAAGGGGCATGCTTCCTGATGTGCTAATCCTCGTCAAGGGAGACGGTCTGAGGTCCAACACCTGTTTCCCATTGCTAGACAGACAAAGAAATGGTATTGCAATGGGGCCCTAGATCTCCATGTGAAGTCTGCAGTCGTGAGTTTTTGAACCCAACATTCATGATGGATGCACGTTGAATTTTGTGTACTTGCGCTAACAACGTCATCTTTCCTAATCATATACTTCATTCCTTTCATAATATAAGATTCTTGACTAGATGTTGGTAGGGCAATGTTTACTTAGAGCCCTTCCTTGGACATTGTTTGGAGGAGGATCAACCTTAACGCAGATCTTGTGCATGTTATCCGTTCTTGCCATCGAGTTGGTTGGTACCTTGCCCTTAATGTTAGAGCATATATTGCAGATACTGCAAAAACGCGAAAATTGTAAAGTTTCAGCGAGTTTGCGGGCCGGGCCCAGTTTGTTGCGCAGAGCAGACTCTGCATGTACAACTTGGACCGCAAACGTTTTTCGCGAATCCGCAAATGTACGCGGGGTAGGCATAAAAGTCATTTGGGCTCCCATTTGCTGGACCAAACCCTCATCTCCGTTGTCGAATTCGTCATCGTCGTTCCCCTCCCTTCCCTAGCTCCAGCCGCCCGATTCGCTCGCCATGGACGCCCTTCCTCCGCATCTGCAGCAGGAGCGGCACAGGTGCGTCGTCGCCGACGCCGCGCGGAAGCGGTCGTCGCATAAGTGGACGGGGTGGGGGGCTCCCGGTGCCAGCGTCGCTGCTGCGGCGGGAGACCGAGGAGTTCGACATCCGCCACGGTCTCGTGCCGGCACCTGCGCCTCCCGCCGCACCCGCGCCTCCCGATTCGCCAGCGTCGGAGTTCGAGGAGGGGAGCTCCTCCGGCAACTGGACCCTCTCCACCACGGCGTCGTGGCCGTACACTCCGACCCGCGAGGTCGCCGTCGACGAGGACGGCTTCGAGATCTATGATCCGGCCGCCTTCGAGGGCTCGGTGACCCGCGAGGACTTCGTCCCCGAGGAGGTCCTCGCCACGGTGACCGTCGCGGCGCGCTCCGCGGAGGATGTCGAACACGACGCCAAGCGCCGCCGTCGTAAGGTCGACATCGATCAGCTCTTGCTCGAGCTGGGCCTCGAGCAGAACCACCTCCACCGCGAGCAGGCGGCCGCCAAGGCGCGCGAGAAGGGGAAATCTGTCGTCATCTACGTCGACGACGACTCCAACGAGGAGTGAATGCACTCTGGCGACGGCGCGGCCGCACCCTGCGAGCTCCAGTGAGCTAATTTTAGTCTGTTTAGGTTTAGGGCCACGTCTTCGAGCGCATTTTGACCATCTGTGGCAATGTTTAAGCCCCCTTCCTGCGATGTAAATCTTAACAAACAATGGATGAACTAGTATTGGATGAACTAATCTCCCGCGTAGTTTGAATGTTTAAATTTACAGTTCTATTTACCGTGTCTGTTCTGCGCAACACGTTTCTGAAACTATAACCCAGTTTACACTGAACTGCAAACGCAGTTTGTAGTTTTAGAAACTGCAGGGTCTGCTAGAGATGCTCTTAGTCTGCCATATTAGGTTCCACAGTTTTCTCCCACCATGAGGAGCTCTACCATGTTGACCCGTATCTACAACATGATTGCACTCGTTGAATGTAATTCTATATGCTCTCCTAACCAAGAAAAGTCCATATATATATATACTATAAACTAAAGCGGCAGCTATCCCTTTTTTCTGATTTTTTTAAAAAAAATTTACATCTACTGTCCAGTTACACGGCAATGTCAACATCAATAAATAGTAATAATAAACAGTACTGTATACAAACAGTGACTGTTAGGGCTTTCGTCCAAGGAAAAATATACAGAAAAAAAAACTATATCATCTTTTGTTCCATCCTTTTTAATTGCTTACAAAAGAATTGGTCATTCTATTTTTCTTCAGATCCATTCTTATGGATTGATACCCTACAAATTTATTTCCCTTCAATGGTTCAAAGAAAATCATATTTTTAAATAACAACAACCCGAATAAACCAAAACAACAAACCAAAATAAAAAAATACTAAATAACGTATTGCTTTTTTGCTTTTATTTTCCATTCGTGCCAAACATAATGTACATGATGCATATATATAGTAATGATAATGCGATGACAAGTTATTTTAATGGCATTTTAGCCTTTTTTTGGTACAAATTCTTAATTAGAATGTATAGACATAAGTATATTGTTGAAATGATCTCAAATACCATGACATATTTATCAGTTTTAAGTGTGCCGTCTTAAAGCTCCCTCCCACGATGGTTCTATACTTTTTCCACTAAATAATTCTTTTAACGTTCATAGTACATCATCTTGCATTGTCTAAAATTTTATGTTAATTTATCATTTGGCTATTTTGTAATTGCAGCACCACAACATAGAGATTACAACTTAATGGGATGCCCTATGAAAATTTCTAAAGAGACAATAAAAGATCATTTTGTCATATTTTTTCCTACATTCGAGGAAAGGGTAATATTCACCAACCCAATGCAAAATTTATCTCGCTTAGTGAGCATATTCTATGGATAAAGAAAGAGCAAAACTCAATTATGTATATATTCTGTTTCTAGACAATTGGCCTGATCAAAATAATGTATTGTAAATCATCTTCTGACATAAACTACATAATTATATTTTACTTCGAAGTTGACAAACAAATAATCTTATTATAATAAATTTAGTTAAAAGCCTTATCACCTGATTTTCATTTATTCGACCAAGAATATCCTATAAGTAAGAATTAAGTGTCAATAAGAAAAAATGTTTCCTACTAAATGGGTTTAACTTCCATAGCTTTCCAAGAGAAAAGTGGGTCTAAACATAAGAGAGTAAAGTTGATCCATAATATAAATAGAAACAAAGAGTTACTACAATTTTACTCAAAGGTTCCATGGAACATAGATGAAGATGAAACACAAAAGGTATCATTGCCACTCAGTAATCCAATGTGTGAAACCCTTTAACCATTATCTTCACGATCAACTGTTGAATGAACCTCTTAAGTAGTTTATATAAAATAACCCATTTGTTGCTTCTTTTGATATCACCCCTCGACATATACTAATAAACGGAAATTGTACTAACGATGAATTAATTGCCAAAAAGGATGTACTACATGTTCAATTGAAAGAAACTACTCAACGACCTACATAAACTATTTGCCAAAAAAATGTCACTCAATCAACCTCTTCACATCATTTTCTATTCCTTTTCTTCAACTAAATGAACAACAAAATTTCAGACGGGCTCTCTTACGGACGCGGCGTTTTCGGCGCTAGTTATTCTTATAGTGCCAAGCAAAGTCATCTCCCGACAATGAAGGAATACACACAGCATGGGCGTCATGAGCATAAAATATACTATTACAGTTTAGCGCATCTTCGTCCCAGCTAGTTGTACCTGGAACAATAAATTCTGACACTGATTTCAGCCTCAACAGTACGTTTTTTCTAGATATGGCATGGTTGTACACCCTCAGTTTTATAATGTAGTGCGTATAGATTTTTTGACAAATTTTAGCGAAGTTTACAGGGGAAAATTATTAATAACTTCAATACCAAACAGTCCTACGGACTTGATGAATCTAATGATATATATTTGGCATTCTGGATGAATCTAAAATATGAAACTACAGTTTATGATGAATCTAATGATATATATTTGACATTCTAGATGTAAATGTTTTTCTCTATAAACTTGATCAAAGTCTATGACATTTGACCTTTTAAAAATTCTATAAGCAGTACATTTTGGAACGGAGGGAGTAACATTTTGTACCATCGTGGCTATGCATTAATATGATATATACTCTAGGACCCACTAAAACCATAGGAAAACATTCTTGTATTATTTTTACCTGAAAAGACATTCTGGTGTTGATAATTGATAAAGAAGGTGGGTACATCATCTCAAAAAAGAAACTACTGATAAAGAAGGCGGGCATACCCTTTGGGTAGCCGGGACTCCATCTCTCCCTTTCTGTAGCAACTACTCAAGATATATCTCCAAAAAAAAAGCCAAAGATTTGCTAATTACACTTGGGGCTAGGACCTTTTTGTAGCAACTACTCAAGATATATCTCCAAAAGAAATACCAAAGATTTGTTAATTACACTTGGGCCTAGGACCTTTTTGTAGCAACTACTCAAGATATATCTCCAAAAAATATACCAAAGATTTTCTAATTACACTTGGGGCCAAGGATCTTTTTGTAGCAACCACGTTAGATAATCTAACGTAGGAGCGGGTAAATCTCACCCTTGTAACAAATTTTCGAAAAGGAAAGAGAAACGTTGGATGGTTGCGGCATGCAGCAGATAGCAGTCGATCGATCGGCTTTCAGTTGCACAATTTCAGGGAAGGAGCCCAAGAATGGCGCAGGATCTTATCAGTCCACGGCTGCCGCACCACCTGCACTAGTCACCTCCCACTTCCTCTTCCACTTGCACTCGCGCGACGTCCGCTCGTTCCGCCGCCTCCGGCCACCTGCGTGCTCCATGGGCGGCTTCACGCCGGAGGGCGGCGGCGTCCGTGCCGCCCGCGCCGGACGGTACCCTCCCCTCGCCTCGCTCGTCGTCTCCACCATCGCCGCCTTCTCCGCCGTCATCGTCATCGCCGTCCTCCACTCGGTTCGTCGCCTCCCCGTTGGTTCTTGCATTTCTTGTACTCCCGTTCCGTTCCCTGTGAATTCGATCGAATTGCAACGTTTTCTCGAGATTGATCACGATGAACAATGCGAATCTTTCTCGTGAATTGTATGCACGTCGATGGTGACCATGGTTTCTTGGCCCGGTGATTGATGTTGCAGGCGTACGACGACGCGCTGTCCCGGACGCGGACGCTGCTGGGGCACAACCTGGAGCCGACGCCGTGGCACCCGTTCCCGCACGACAAGGGCCGCCCGCCGCCGCGCGCCGCGCTCCGGTGCGCCTCCTACCTCTCCTGCCTCCCGCCGCTCTCGCAGCCGAAGCCGGCGGCGGCGGCGGCGGCCAACGCGTCGAGACCGCGGCAGTGCCCGTCCTACTTCGCCGCCATCCGCCGCGACCTGGCGCCCTGGAGGCGCCGCGACGGCGGCGGCGGCGGCATCACGCGCGCGCTCCTCGAGTCGGCCCGCTTCCGCGCGTCCATGCGCGTCACCATCACGGGCGGCGGGACGCGGCTGCACGTGGACCTCTACTACGCCTGCGTGCAGAGCCGCGCGCTCTTCACCGTGTGGAGCCTGCTGCAGCTCATGCGGCGGTACCCCGGCCGCGTCCCGGACGTGGACCTCATGTTCGACTGCATGGACCGGCCCGCCATCAACCGCACCGAGCACAGCGGCGACGGCGCGCCGCCGCCGCCTCCCCTGTTCCGGTACTGCACCACCCGCGACCACCTCGACATCCCGTTCCCGGACTGGTCCTTCTGGGGCTGGCCGGAGACGCACATCGAGCCGTGGAGCCGGGAGTTTAGGAGCATCAAGCAGGGCTCCAGGCGGGTGAAGTGGCCGGACAGGGTGCCCACGGCGTACTGGAAGGGCAACCCGGACGTGGCGTCGCCCCTCCGCCTCGCGCTGCTCGCCTGCAACGACACCAACCTGTGGCGAGCCGAGATCATGCGCCAAGTAACCCATCGTCGTCCATCGTCGTCCAAAGTTGATTTTCATGTGCTGCGCCCGTGCTGAACAATCACATTTGAATGCAGAACTGGGAGGAGGAGGCCAAGTCCGGGTACCAGAACTCCAAGCTGTCCAGCCAGTGCACGCACCGGTAAACCGTCTTCTTCCATCTCCATCCATCCATTCCATGGCGGCGAGCCGGCAACGCTAACGCCTGTATGCAGGTACAAGATCTACGCGGAGGGGTTCGCGTGGTCGGTGAGCCTCAAGTACATCCTGTCGTGCGGGTCCATGGCGCTGCTGATCGACCCGCTGTACCAGGACTTCTTCAGCCGGGGGCTGGAGCCGCGGGTGAACCACTGGCCGGTGACCGCGGCGGGGATGTGCGAGTCCATCCGGGACGCCGTGGAGTGGGGCAACGCGCACCCGGAGGAGGCGGAGCGCGTCGGGAAGCGCGGGCAGCGGCTCATGCAGGAGCTGGGCATGGACACCGTCTACGACTACATGCTGCACCTGCTCACCGAGTACGCCGGGCTGCTCGACTTCCGGCCGGCGCCGCCGCGCGCCGCGCAGGAGGCATGCGCCGGCTCCGTGCTCTGCCTCGCTGACGACCGCCAGAGGAGGTTCCTGGAGGCCTCCGCCGCGTCCCCCGCCACCGCCGAGCCGTGCTCCATGCCGCCGTCCGACGGCTGATCAAACCAAAAGCTGCAGATGAATCAAGGAGTGGGAGTGGAGATTGAGCATCCGTGCCCGTGCGTCGAGGGAGGGTAAAGGTGCATGCGCAATGGATGGACTTGTACGAGTACCATTATTTAGGGATGATGATATGATACGCTCGTGGGATACTGGTAGGGTCGGGATGGGGTAGCGGTAGAGGGATGGGATACTAGTAGTGGAGTAGTACTAATCTCGGTGCGTCTCAATTTTGATGCGGATTAGCTACTGTTGATCGGTCTTCTGTAATAAAAGAGAACCTTTGCTTATTGACATGCGAGAGAAATGTGGAGGGAAAGTTTGAATGCTTTGTGTTTTCTGAGCAAGGTGATTTGGTTTATTTTGTTTCTTTTTGAAGCAAAACCTAACAAGGTGATCCGTAGGACCGTTTCGCTGGTAATAATGCAAGGGGCGTAGTGCTATTCGTATGTAAAAGTTTTACGTATACCTTTTAAGTACGACACTCACCAACGGACGGTTAGCAAAGATCACAGGATAGTTGTAATCTAGTACTCCCTCCGTCCCAAAATAAGTGTCTTGAGCTTAATATAAATTTGTACTAGAGCTAGTATAAAATTGAGACACTTATTTTGGAACGGAGGGAGTAAAAGTCAACTGGTGCATACAGTTTGCGTAGGAATTTTACGTAGAACTAGCAAAAGAGCTCGTGCGTTGCAACGGGTAATAAAATTATGCCTTTCAAATCAACCGACTCATAACATATTTTACCTATAATGATTATAACGAATATACAACCCATTTTGTTAATTAAAATCAATAAAACTGATGTTGATTGCACTTAATAATTAGACATGTTAATATAATACATTTAGTTGATGGACTACATGACATGACACAAGCTTAGAGACCGGTTGTCGTGAACCAAAATAAATCAAACAGATTAAGTGATTAGATCTTTTATTGCAACTACAAGCTCGACTCACCACGAGGCTTAAGTTCTCTTATTGCACACAATGTGTAGCTGCTACTAACATGTTGATATCACCTCCGACAGCAAGGCTTTTTTATTCTCCCCACCCACAAGAACCCTCGTATAGGTTAGTCACATTTGATTAAAAAAATATTGGTTGTGCACCTTATCAAAATTGAGAGAGAAAGGAACAATCAACATAGTGATGCTCACGTACTATTTAAGAGGAGGAGACTCAATTGTCGTGCTGCAAGCCTGCAACCCACGGGTCCATAATTTTTTCAAGTGTATGTCGTCATATACCTGCCTAATGCTCAATAATCGATGGAAAAATTGATTGCTAATGTTTGAAGAGTAAAAGAACAGCCTACACGAATATGATCATGCCAAGGGTGGAATTAATCAGTATTATCTAGCTATGTTTTTCCGGCCCAAGTGACATTTCCATTTTCTCATGGAAAAGGTATTTTTCAGATTTGTTTTCCTGTTCTAGGATATATCACCACTTATATGTGCTTTGCAACAGTTTTTGGGCCACGGAAAACAATTGTATTAGAGTCCGAAGAGGCTAAGAAAACTCTAATTAATCAAACAACATGGATGTATACTGGAGAAATTAACTGGCATAGATTTCCTAATAGATTGGCCGACTGTCAAAATATTTGAATCAAAGCAGGTTGCTTATTGCAATTTCAAGCCTTCGGTCTACTTCTTACTTTTGTCCAAGCTTCCAAGGGAGCGCTTTGTATTGATGGAGGTGCTTCATAAAGCAGTTGAGATATATATGCACGGGCTGTGAATGCATAAACAACTAAAGATTTAGTGGTATTCACCTTGTGAACAAAGATGAAACCAAGTCTAGACATGAAAATAGAAATCACATGATTTTGATAACAAAAGCATCACCATCTAGGAAACTAAAACACTCACAATTAGCCTAATTAATTTTAGATTGGGCTCATACATTAGCAAACACCTTATGGAAAAAGGGGTCACACATTACATAAAATTGCAGATGAAAAGAAAGAGAAGGTAAGTGACCTTAGAATTTATAGATGAAAAGCTTGCTCCAATAGTACACAACGTTGCTGAACTATGCATCTTAGGAAATCTGAAACCAACAGGCCACATCTCACCATGGCACTTCTCCATTTCTGAGCCCATTCAGTACATTGATGTGAGGAATAAATCGATAGATCTATGTATTATTTGAGGCATAATCTGGGTTACAAACTGCAAGAATTCTTTCCAATCGGATCAGCCAAATCCATCTTGAACAAATTAACTAAGAATTAATAACCTGAAACTATGAGTGCTCAGCACCGGCTGCAGCTCTAATGATAACCCCTCCTAGCACCAGCAGATCGAGCTACTGAACCCAAGCGTGTGTCAAGGTTTCCTAGTTAATTTGGTTAACTACTGAATTTGAAAAGGGGATTTGACTTACAGGGAGTAGCTAGGTGACCTTCAGGTGTGAAACAAAGTACCTTGTTCGTGCTTCGGGCTCGGGAAGGAGGCCGAGAGGAGCTTCGGGAGGCCGCCGGCAGCAGGAGCTCAGGGTAGCCGGCAGCCCCAGGTGAGGTCGGATTAAATTTCCACCTTCATGGAGACCTCCTCCTGCACCACAGGTCGTCGTTGCTACAAACCTCCCTGGGACAGGCAGCCGTGTCCACGAGCTCTGCCTGACCAGCATCCTTCTCCTCCTCCTTGAAGTAATTGAGCCGGGATGCACATAATCGAGCTATTGGAGCAGCTGTCTGGGCTCTTGAGATTGGCGCTATAGGGGAAGTCCACGCAGGTGGTGAGTATGGCGGCCGCTTGGACGTACTTGGTACGGGGGCAGGTATCCGATGCCCGGGAAGCTCAGGTGAGGAGGGCGGCCACATGGCGCCCGTAGACAACACCATTGTGGCTGCACACTGCACCGCGCAGCCGTCTGCAGCAGCAAGCCGCCGCCCGTCCGAACTCCTGTCATCGCACCTCCCCTCTTTCCCCCTTTATCTCCTCCCTTGTATCCGTGTCCCCTTTCTGATATGAGCTCCGGATGCCTTGGATCCGACGGAGCTCCGGCCTTCCTCGTCATGATCGGCGACCCCGTCCTCGCCGCCCGCCTCTAAATCCTCCCTAGCCCCTGCCGCGTACAGATCCGTGTGCTGCAAGCTCCATCCCCCGCCGTTGTTCTGCAGATCGTGGGTTGAACGCAGGGTTCTTTTTCACAAGCGAAACGTTTTTCTCAGATATTCACTAAGAAAAGGACCGCGGATTAATTTATCAGAAACAGAGGAGCCTTTTTGCAAAAACACCATGACGGACGGCAGAAGCACTACATGCTTTATTATTAGGGGAGAATAGCATTTTTGTAATGTAGGAGAAGATTCAAATCATGATGGCGTGGGGCGTGCGCCTAACAAGGTAGATAGACAGAAATGGCTTTGGTGAAGAATTATCATTCTATTGTGGTTCTCATGGTGTAGTGCGTTATCTTCTTTTGTGTATTTTTTGATATTGTAATGAGTGTGTAGTTATGCTTAATTATTTTGGTTGTTGGACTATGTGGAGTAGCTAGTTATCAATGAAAAACCTTATTTCAAGAAAATCATTTTTTTTGAAGTTGAGTCTCTTCTTTAGGCTTTGTTTGGTTACTAGTGATCAAATCCCCTACTGGAACTAATCCGCCCAATTTTGTTTGCGCCTCCGTGGATTTGTTCCACGAGATGGAGGCGATTCTCGTCGTACCTGTGGATTGAAGCGGTTTGGACCGGTATTGTCCCCGACGTGAACCAAACCAAACGGACAAAGTATAATCCACGTGTAACAGTTCCCTGCCGAGACGGCCCACGTGGATTAGAGCCTCATTCACGTGGTTTAGGCTGTAACCAAACAAGGCCTTAAGGATATTTTTCAAAATGCTAAATACGTTCTTTTATTAATAAAGCCAGTCATCATTCACTCTCTTTGAGTTTGCAAGTATCACAGCGCTAACACTTATGGATTGAAATTATTTATACGAGAAGGAAATTAAGAAAAATGTGCAAAATTGTGAAAATTTAGGTAAAAAAATGACCCACTAAATGGAAAGGTCCTCACCCACTAAATGGAGATATTGTTTTCCAAATTTTGGTCTTTAGGTACAGGCATTGGGCCTTTGAACAAGGTGGTTTTCTTATCTTCTTTTTCTGAGAAATAAAAGCAATACGGTATTTGTAAGGTTGTTTCACTGATTATGCAATGGAAGGCAGTATCAGCGATGATGGGTAAGATTCAAATAAATAGTCGATGTGCCTTACTAGGCAGATTTGTAGAAATAGTACGGCTGGGGAGTTGTTACTCTCTTTGCGGATTCCATTGTTGACTCATCTTCCTTTTGAGAATTTGTGAACATTGCAATGAGTTCAACTTTGTAGTTTTTGATAATTATTTCGGTTCCTGGACTATGTGGATTAGTTGGTAACTAATGAATATCTTTTTTTCAAAATAGCCACTTCTTTGATATCTGTAGTCTCGACCCTTTTAGCGTCGACGGCAGCAGCGTACAAGAAAGTCTCTGTAAAAAGCAAAAGGAAAGAGAGAGAGAGAGCAAATGATAGAACAATTATTTTCATTGATGAATTTGAGGGTATATATACCCTGGTACAAAGGCGGTTACAAAGAGGCAGTTGCTACGAGTAGCAACCGACATAGCAGGGATTAACCCTTTAATTAATCTAATTTATTTATTCCTAACACTCCCCCTAATCAATGCTTGTCTTGGATATATATTATCTTGATAAAGACTCCTCTTTGTATGTGCCTTTGAGAATGTTCATCATCTTCGTGAAAGCCTTTGTATAATATTGAAAGTCTCCCCCAAAAACCCTGTGGGAAAAATATGAGGAGAATAGTGTAGATATGTTGCTAAAAATCCTTTAAACCCAATGGGAAAAATAAGGAGAAAATGATGCAACATATGATGATCATTGTCTCTTGATAACTCATATGAGAAAACCTTTGAAGAAGGAGAAAACTCATTGATAAGTTTAGAGAACAATTAATATGTCTTGAGTATTTCCTTTAAAAACCCCGATAGGGAAAATAGAAAGTATGACATATAATCTTTGAGAAGATATTGCCTCACTAAAAACCATTATGAGAAACTTGAGAGAAAACTCATAAGGGAAAAGAGTGCAATTGTACATGCCATTGAAAACTCCTTTAAAACCGAGTGGGAAAAATACAAGGAGAAAATGATATGGCATATAAAGACACTTGTGTTTATATTATCTCGTTAAAAACCATTTATGAGAAACCATTATGGAAAAAATCATCAAGGGAAAAAGAGTACAATATATGCAATCTGATGATTGTTAATAGGTTATAGTCTCGGAGATTACCCCCCCTGAACTTTGCAAATATGGAGGATGTCTCATACCAATGCCATATTTTGCAATGCTTTAGGATAAAGCAATTATGTCAGAATGATAAGTGGAAATAACCATTAAAATCCATTTATATGACTTCCATGTGAAGGCTATTCTAGCAAATTCAGTCATTGATATGGCGTCGTTAGGATCAAATAAAGAGCCAATATCATTACATCATATCATGGTCATATCTTCTATTTCCTGATGGAAATATTCAAGATTTACTGTAATCTTGAGATATAAGATGATAGTACTTATATCAACCATATACCTTTTGTTTGAGGTAGCACTCCGAATAAAGATAACAAATATAGTGTGAGGCCTGACGTAGTTTGCAAGTATATGAGTGCTTTGGCATTAGTGAGATATAGAACTTCAGGTCCTAGTATCACTTCATTATCACCCCTAGGTATGAATGGTTTGTACCTTATCAAAGGTAGTATGACCATACATGTCTTTTGTTGATATGATATATCCAAATTGAACTTCTCGTATATGTTTGGATATATGTAGACTGATATGTATTCTTGACAGAATGCTCAAGTTGTAAACTTAAGCTAAATTTGGTTGAATCCAAATTTTCCGTCTTGAGATGATTTTCTGTATGTTTAGGTCTTGTAGAGACATTGATGATGAAATCATCATATACACTGAGGTGATGTAAGGAAATAAAATTTTGGTATTCCTTTATTAGCACATAAACAATCATCATCCTTTGAGTAATCCTGTGAAGAAGGAACTCGTCTAGTTGGTAGTACCATATGATTCACGACTATTTCTAGTCATAGAGTGACTTATGAAGTTTTACACAATACATGTTGCGATTTTTATTTTATTTTTTGGATTCGGAAATGAAGCCCTTGAGGGACTTTAATATAGATTTCCGAAATGAGTGACTCATATGAGTATGTAGTCACTACATCCATTAACTGCATGGATAATATTATTTGTACTGCCAATGGTATTTGTTATCGAAACATAATTCCACTCATACCAAGAAGGTATGTTACATCGTAATCGATGTCGGGTCTCTGCGTGAACCCTTTTGCTACAAGCCTCGCTTTCTCACCACCTCATTGACTTTGTCTATGAATGAGAAGATTTTTTTAGTATTCCATATGGAAGATACTTATGAGGAGTAGGTATTACTGTGGTAAATACAACTCTTTGATGAGCGAGTGCTATTCTTCATTACTTGCTTCCTTTTATGTGAACCAATATGAGTGCAAGAGGCGCTCTACCATGGATTTTGGTTCAGGGCCCAAAAGGTTTTAGCAATTTTTAGAAGAAATGTATGTCGACAAATGTAGTCTTTATTTTATATGATTCTGGTGGAATCGATGAAATTTGTGGAAATATATTTATTCCTTTTAACTCCTTGTGATTTCCTACAACAATGGAGTCAAGGTGTTTCGATGTCCCGACACCAAAACATTTGTGCACATTTATGTCGGGATTTGTATTATGAACATCCAGTGAGGTGTCTTTCAACTTGATGTTGAATTACATTTACTGGTTCAGGATTTGATTTCCTTTGTTTCCGCGGAAGCATATGCGAGATTATATCTCATGTGTTCAGATTTCTCCCCCTCTTTCTCTCATTTGGGGAGAAGAGTGGTTTATCAGGTACCTCCACTCTTTCTGACACTTTACTGCAGGAATATAAATTTGAGTGATACCTTTGTCATCAGTAAATGTATGTGGCAGATTTGCAATGTGTTGCAAATATGTGATTCTAAACTTCTTGTTCAGATTCTTTGAGTACGTGGATATAAGGACTGAATGTGAATAACATTTCTAATTTATTTCTTGGAATTCTTTGTGGTACTTATCTCCCCCTAATGCCAGAAATGTCCTTATTGCTGATGCAATCAGCATACGGGCTCTGAATAATTTTGATTGATGAATAAATTGTTATTCCTCACATAGATCCCTAATTTTCTATGAGAGCCCATTGATGTATGCTGGAGTGGTGATATCGGTATGTAACCGAATTATCGCAGATAGGAAATACTTTGTTGATTTTCACGTAATTACTACAAGGGGAAAGTAGTATGCTATGCAGTTGGTATGATTTATATCATGCTTACGGTGTGTAATGTCGTATTTGTCTAGCATGAGGCTAGTAATTTACAATTCTATAAGTTTGGTCATATTATTAATTTCACTATCTTTGATAAGATATTGAGCTAAACCATTTTGGGTATGTACATAAAATATTATATATAATCAGATATTTCTTGTGAAATGAGTTCACCAAAGTTGTCCATTCGAATGGATTTATCCCTTGTTTAGGATAATTTGCTCTTACTTTGAGAAGTTGAGCAGTACATTTAGTAAGATCATTCATGGTTGTGTGTGACAAGAGACACACTTTAAATCATTTTATAAATGTTTCCATGAGTGCCATGAAGTATCTATATAATACCACATAATGGTTGAGTAATCCACATATCTTCTGAATGTGTTCAAGGATGAATGAGTGGCTCATTTGAATTGTTAAGGTGAGAGAGCCTTAAACCCTATTTCCCCTATGGCACATGCGGTGCATATGAAATCTGATGATTTGGGAAATATTGTAGTTGAAAAAGTTGTGACCAATAGAATTGCCAATAATTTTTCTAATCAACCCCAAACCTGGATTGTAAGGCTTAAAACCAAATATTTTGTAAGATTTAGAAAATTATTGTGTACGCAACAAACTAAGTATGAATTGATTCATACATTCAAAATTTATCAAATATAATGTCCAAACAATATCCGGATATTGGACATCACACTACATGTAGTAGTACAAGTATAGGCTAACAATATTCTAGGAATAATTAGGATATTACATGAGGTCTCCCATATTACTGAAAAATTAGTTACACAAACATATCATAGGCGCAAAAGAATTGATAATTCTTTTGTAGCACTAATTTTTTTTTATTCTCCTTCTAATGAAGATTTGAGAACATCAATTACGAGAATATTTTCTGATTGTATATTTGCAAATTTTCAAATATCCCAATGAACTTATTTTCCTTTTAATAAATTAATGGTGTGGTTTGACCATATATTTGAGGGTTTGGTAATCATACGTACGATATTTATGTAACCAGACATTTGACAAACTTGAGAGTTGTCTTTGTGATAATTTGAAAATGATCAGTTCCCAATTAAATTCATTGGTTGTCTTTAGCTTCCACTTTACTTTGAATTCCTCATGGTTTTATTTTGTGACCACTGACTTGCATAGTATTCTCAATGCTAGCAAATATTTGAAGCACCCGTTGGGTGAATATAATGATTTTAAGAAATAATATGATTCTTTACCATGCAAAATGGTAGTACCGTCGTAAGGAGATGTAAAGTGTATTATGGGCTTTTCAATCAGATTCAAATACAAAAAATATCTGATCACAAAATCTCAACTTAAAGTTGATTTCATAACTACCAAAATTTAGTTTGTGATAGACTTGAGGCCTTGAAAAATTATTGGGTGATCATTCCAAATGTGCTCATGGCAGCATGTTTCTCTTAAAGAAAATATTCAAGGTGAATTAAATATTCATCCATTATGTACTTAGTTTGAGAACTAAGTGAAGTTGGTGACAGACGAAATACATATAAACATAATTAGCTATTAAGAGAATATCCATGACACATATTCCCAAGGTGGAGTTATAGTGGCCACATATGCCGCATGTGGATATAATGAGTGATGGCATGAATCAAGTTACAATAAATCCTCCCACCAAATAATGCATTTATTATATTTGGAAATGTCAGCCATTTATTACTTAAAAATGCTAATGCATTTATTTAATTTACTTCTAGGAGTAAGTGGCATCTATGAATAAATGTTTTGTTTGAGAACAATCATGTCCAAGGTGATCCTTGGTGAACCTGGGTGTATCCTTCAATACAACACATGTGATAAAATTATTCTTAGTGTTTTGGACTTCATTCTTGAGGAAGTGTGTGACTTTAGAGTCACTACCAAAACGTATAGACTTGCATGGTAAACATTGGTTAGTCACTATGAAAGTATAACCATGATGTGATGTGGACCTTGCGAAAGTATTAAGACACTCAATCATTGCCATAAATTATGGGATCCATCTTGATAGATGGATGACACAATAATTTGAAATAGTGACGTATGCTCCATTGCCTTGTATTTGACCAATGTAATAGAAGGTAATTATACGTATATGCAAATATTTCGAGAGTTTCCTATTACATATTTAAGCCTTATGTGCAAGAACAATATTTACTATGAGTGTAAAATATTTTAAAGAACAACAACAATAAATGCTTCGTAGGAGCATATTCTAGTAGGACTGATGCCTTGTAGTCTTATGTGTAGACCTCAATTTATATAGGATAACACTTTGAAGATAATCACCAATATGGTGTAGATCTCATAGTAATAGAAAACATAATCTGACTTTCATCAGTAGATGTTCATATCTCTATTACCTTATGTTATGCTATATTTCAGAAAATCACTTTGAAGATAATCATATGTCAGAATGACATGATGTAGACCTTGCAGTAATACTGGATAGTCCGCAAAATTTATAGTAGATGCCAGTATTACCTTATGATATCTTGAGGTAGTCACATGTAATATTAATATTTAGAAGAGCACTTTAAAGGTAGTCATCTTGTTAAAATGACAAGATATAGACCTCATAGTAGTGATGAATAATCTGCAAATGGTGCAGTAGATGTCACCAATACCTTGTGATTCACAAATAAAATTTGGAATAATCATATTAAGTATGACTTTATAATTCTTATTTGAATTTCGTTAAGACGTTTGCAAGAAATAATAATTTCTATTGCAAAATTATAGTTGTTGTTCGGAAAACACATGTGAGTGGAAATGTTTGCGTTAAGACAAATATGATGTCTTAAGTTCTAGAGAATGTAAGCAAAAATGAATAAAAAATTCTTTTAGAATAGTATTACTGCGGTAATACATATACCTAGAAAAGTAATTTACATACTTATGCAAATGTACGAAGACATGTGGTCTTCAAATAACAATTTAACCCATTGCAAAATGGTGTATAATTGTGTTTGTATGTCATTTATAATGAACCGAGGGTCTATTGTGTATGTATGTACTGCTGGAAATATGTGTTTGCACAACATCTGTATAACCTGAGGGTTATAATACAAATTTAACAAATCTGATTATGACATCAGATAATTGTATAAATTATAAGGGCTATGTGCAAACGACAGACCAATAGTTAGTTCTTAGAAACTTCATGGGCTAAATCAACAAAACATCGAATGGATAAGGTCTCCTGCCAAATCCTTCTCCCGTGCGGTGTGATTGCTAATGGAGATTATAGCCATCATTTAGGAATGAAACCACGCCGCCGCTGCTCAGACTCGCTGGAGGCTAGCACGCCCGGGTCGAGGTTGGTGCCGCTAGGCCGCCGTCGTGCCAAGGTCTGGCGGAGAGAACGGCGTTCCACACACGCGTCGGCCATTTGGGCGTCCCTGTTGCCGGCCTGCGAGCCGTGCCGTGGTGCTCCTCCGGAGAGAGGAGAATTGCTGCCTGGATGTGTCCGCCGCCACTGTAGATGGCCATGCTGATGGAAGCCGCGGATGCGGCCTCAACCATCCACATCCAGGGGAAAATTCCTCCGTCCGAAATTCGAGTGGGCTGATCCGCGGCTGATCTTATTTAAGAGGTAAGAACATCACAAATTGAAGAAACGAATAAATTCTTCCAGTTATTGGTATGTATTTCGGATCAATTGATCCTGGATGCCAAATCCCGTGTCTTTTTCTATGCGTCTTCTGTGTTCAAGGTTTTTTTTACGGATATATGCAGCCCATCTATTCTTGCCGTGGATGGGGTTGTGGTTGATCGAATTGGTAGCGATCTGAATTCTCCTACGCGGAAGCCGTGCAGGCCAGATGGAGTCGTCGACATGAGTACACGCGCAGAAGCGGGCGCCACCGTCATTGATGTCGCCATCCGCGCAATACTTGATTTTGCAATCCGCCGCGCCGAATAACGCCGGAATCGCGTGAGGCGTCGAGGAGGTCTGCGCGTGCACGCCTCGTTGATGCGCCCGAGCGCCGCCGTTCGTTTCTCTGGCCTAATCGCTCTGTTAAAGCAAGGTGCTGATAACGTGTAAAAAGCAAAAGGAAAGAGAGAGAGAGAGAGAGCAAATGATGGAACCGTTACTTTCATTGATGAATTTGAGGGTATATATACCCTGGTACAAAGACGGTTACAAAGAGGCAGTTGCTACAAGTAGCAACCGACATAGGAGAGACTAACCCTTTAATTAATCTAATTAATTTATTCCTAACAGTCTCCTCTAGTCGTGTGTCATCGATGGGGCTGGTGACGTGTGCTCAACGAATTAGTATTTCTTGAGCCTTTTGATCACGATGGTGTTGTCCATGGCAGCATCTTGATTTGCGTGTATATTTCTAATATTTGTTCTAGGCGATGAGGTTAGGGTTTGTAGGGTTACTGTTGGGACCCCGTCTCATAAGTCGTGATCACCTAATGCACGTGCACAGTGATCTCAGAGATCAATGCTGAGTGAACACACAGAAACTGAATAACAAGAGTCTTACATCCATTATGTACCGTCTTACTCGAAGATGGTCTTCATGGCCAAGTCTTCATATACATACATACATATATATATATATATATATATATATATTGCAGCGGAAAATTTCAATGATAGCGTGAACCCATGTCATCTGCCTTAACCCTACACGCATTCTAACTCGGAAGCGTCCTAGCTCGCACGAATGTCACAAGGTATTATTGAAACACATCTTGTTCTCTGATGCCAGGTCAATAAAATAACCAGTGGCAAGTCAATGAGAACTTTGAATGTACTCGCAAGCAACCCATGTTTGGAACAAGGCAATAACAATGCATGATAAGTTGCAGAAAGTTAGTTTTGAGTGCAATGTGATGATCAATCAACCATGTAAAAGCATGCATCAACAGGTTGCAGATATCCACACAAACAAGTTATAGATATCATCATAAGCAGGGGTTGAACATCTCATGTTCATTCATCATGTCAAGTCATCTGACTTAGCTCAAGTATCATCTGTCTCAAACAATCATCTTTCTCACACATACACATGGTTTATGCGAAAACATCTGGACGTATTTTAACGAGCACCACACAACTATCCTTAACTATCGACACGGCTATTCACATAATTTTACACTCTACAGAGGTTGTGCACTTTACCCACAAGACTCGGGAAACTTTTGTGGTAATCCACGACTCGCGGTAGTTTACGTACCCGAGGTAAGTACCCGAACAAGGCCTTTCCCATGACGATACATACAAAGAGTTGATGTCTACTACATAACTTGTTCTTGTGAAAGCACATATGCTCCCTTGGTGATTTTCATAATTCATGACATCATACATTGTCTCTTGGACTAACACTTTTACCTAGTATATTTCAGGTATAGTCCACAGAGAGCCTTGGCATATAGGATTGTGAGGAGAATCCCCTTGATGAAGGAAGGAATAGGATTGGCTCAAGCTTCAAGCAAGAAGACTCTTCATTTTATACTATGTGATAAATCACTTTGAGTCCATAGGAAAGCCAATACTATTAAAATGGGGTGAGGTATTATGATGACTTGGCTGCTTAAGTGCTTAGAGGTAGCCACCAAAAATACTGAGCCATTCTCCCACAAAATATCTCTATCCAAAGCCAAACCAGCAAAATTAGTGCCACCAACAATTTCCACTTGGCCCTACCGATTTTACACTTGACAGATCCTATGCCAAACCCTGCCATCTCGGTACCACCAACATTCCTATCGGTGCCACCAAGATTCAGTGACCAACTTTTTGTTGAGAAGATTTCAAGAATTGAAATTTCCGAGTTTGGAATCGGTCTCACCGAGATTTGGAAACTGGTCTAGGTCATCATATGGGTACCATCGAGATTCCTATATCGGTCTCACCGAGAATTCAAAAGTTGCCACATTTAGTGCAACTCGGTACTACCGAGATTCTTTTCAGTTTCATCAAGTTGGGCAACAATGTTGTAACGGTTGGATTTTGGGGGGTACCTATATATACCCCTCCACCTACCTCGCATTCGTAGAGGAAGCACTCAGAACACACTTACACTTTAAATATCCATTTTTTTCTGAAAGAGAGCAACCTACTCATGTGTTGAGATCAAGAGATTCCATTCCAACCATTTGAACCTTTATTTCTAGCACCCCCCCAAGTTTCCTTCCACAAGATCAATCTCCCCTACCCCTGCAAAATCTGAGCGAGAGTGATTGAGTGTTTAGGAGACTATTTTTAGAAGCACAAGAGCAAGGAGTTCATCGTTCTACCACATCTATTACCTTTTGGAGGGTGGTTCCTCTTAGATTGGTTAGATGTCACTTGGGAGCCTCCTACTTTGTGTTGTGGAGTTGAACCAAGATGTTTGTAAGGGCAAGGAGATTGCCTACTTCATGAAGATCTACCATGAGTGAGGCTAGTCCTGTGTGGAAGAAGCTGTAGTGGAATAGACAAGTCTGCTTCTTCACGGACCCCTTGTGGGTGCCCTCCGTGGACTCTAGCAGTCGTTACCCTACATGGGTTGAAGTCTCCACTAACATGGACCTACGATAGCTCCACCTACCAGAACCATGCCAAAAATCATCGTGTCAACTTTTTTGTGTTTGATCTTCCTAAACTCTACTACTTACTACATGTACAATGTCTTTACTCTTCGCTGCCATATTTGTTGACTAGCATGTGCAGGGCGCACTAGACTTGTTAGAATGCTAAAATCTCCCAACCATTAAAATTGGGAAAAGGTAGGATTTTAGTTATGCAAGTAGTCTATTCAACCCCTCCCCATCTAGACACCTCTTTTATGGATCCCATAAATGGTATGAAAGCAAGGTCTCCATAACCTTGGTTTAAACACCATTGGAGGCAGATGAATGTGCCTAGTTTGGGTAATATTAGTTGTAGAGTGTCTATTCTTGATGGGGGGTATTTTAGACAATGGAAAGATGAAATGCTTGATACATTTGATAAATTCCATTTGAGCGATTATGTTGAATATCCCTATGAGCCTTCCATTGATCCTTTGCATCCTTCTCATGATGAAGAACTTGGTATGCTTGGTAATCTTAAAACTGTAAATCTAATCATTAGAGGACTGCCAAGAGATGCGCTTAATCAATTGCAAAATTTTAGTGTGCTCACACTTTGTGGAAAAACTTAGAGAAAATATATCCCGACTACTCACTAAAAAATCTTGAGATCATTTTCCATAAATGCATTGCCTTTCACAAAATTAAGCCAACTAATCCTAATTCTGATAAATAAATTTTTGAGCTTCATGACCTCATGCATGCTAAAGGAGATGTCATTGGCCTCCAAGCGCACAGTTTTGTAGGACGGTAGCAAATTTCCCTCAAGTGGATGACCTAAGGTTTATCTATCCGTGGGAGGCGTAGGATGAAAATGGTCTCTCTCAAACAACCCTGCAACAAAATAGTAAAAAGTCTCTTGTGTCCCCAACAAACCAAATACAATGGTAAATTGTATAGGTGCACTAGTTCACCAAAGAGATGGTGACACAAGTGTAGTAATGATAGTAGATATATTTTTTTGTAATCTCAAAATATAAAAATAGCAAGGTAGCAAGCGTAAAATAGCGAGCAAAATGTTGTTGCATTGCTTGAAAATGAGGCCTAGGGTTCGTACTTTCGCTAGTGCAATCTATCAACAGTGCTAATATAATTGGATCACATAACAATCCCTCAACGTGATATGAAGAATCAATCCAAAGTTCCTATCTAGCGGAGAACATAAGAAGAAATTATTTGTTGGGTACGAAACCACCTCAAAGTTATTCTTTCCGATCAATCTTTCCAAGAGTTCGTACTAAGATAACAAGTTATCCTTTTCGATCGATCCATTCAAGAGTTAGTACTAAAATAACACCATTTATACATATCAATAAACACTAATGTCACCTACATACTCCAATGTCACCACAAGTATCCGTGGGCTAATTATACGACATGCATCAAACAATTTCAGATACTTCATATTCAATCCAATACAAAGAACTTCAAGGAGCACCCCAAGATTTCTATCGAGAACATAGTATGAAAACGTGCATCAACCCGTGTGCATACATTACCCCAATGTCACCTCGGGAATCCGCGAGTTGAGTACCAAAACATATATCAAGTGAAACACTTGAATGTCCCTACGTCAGTACGGGTATCCGCATGTAAGACATACATCATATGCTCTCAAACCTGAATATTCAATCCAACATAACGAGATCTTAAAGTGAAAGACTCAATTCATCACAACAATAGCATGGGAAAAACACCATAAGATCCAACTATGTTAACAAGGCCTATGATTATCAAGATAATGACATCTCAAGAACATGAGAGAGAGAGAGAGATTAAACACATAGCTACTTGTACAAACCCTCATCTCCGAGGGTGGAATCCTCCCTCCTCATCTTGGACTTCGCCAGGATGATGAAGATGGCCACCGGAGATGTTCTCCCCCTCCGGCAGGGTGCCGGAACAGGATCCCAATTGGTTTTTTGTGGCTAAAAGGCTTGCGGCGGCAGAACTTCTCGTCTAGGGTTATATCTGGAGGTTTCTTTATCTATAGGATTTTTTGGCGTTGGAATCACGCCAATATGGGCCACGAGGTGCCCACTAGATACCAAGTCGCGCCAGGGGGGCTGGCACCCCCTGGTGTCTAGTGGCACCAGGGGGGCCCTCTGGTGGTTCTTTGCTCCAGTATTTCTCTTTTCTTCCAAAAACAATCGTCAAAATGTTTCATCCAATTCTGAGAACTTCTTTTCTGCACAAAAAACAACACCATGATCGTTCTGCTGAAAACAACGTCAATCCGGGTTAGTCCTAAATAAATCATATAAAGTTGTGAGAGCCCGATGCCGACGCCCCAGAAGATTCCCCTTTATTTCCGTTTCCGTCATGTGGTTACTTTATTTCCTGGCCTCATCATGTAGTTTGCATCATGGCATCTTGCATCATATGTTGCGTATTGTGATCTGGGTTGTGAGTGCTCTCGGTGTCTTTGGTGCAATAGGTCGCCGCCCTCCCTCCTCTTTTAGTTGTTTTGTGGCTGCGTTCATGTTTTCGTTTTATCCCCTTTTAAATAAAAAAAGGTTTGTCTTCTTTAAAAAACCCCTTTTATTAAATGTGGGGGCAACCCTTGGGTTTTGATTTTATTTTTCCTTTTGTTTTATTTTTAAACCATCTCATTTTCTTTTCTCTTTTAAAAACCTTTTATTTTATTCTTTAAATAAAAAGAGGTTTTATTTTATTCGTCAAAAAGGGGTTTATTTTTGTTTGGTTAAAAAGCCCAATCTATTTTTAGAGTTGGGGTTTATTTTAAAGGAGCAAAGGCATTTTCTTTATTATATTATTTATTATTATTATTTTTCCTTTTCTTTGTTAAAAGCCTCTTCTTTAGTTAAAACTTGTCTGATTTAAAAAAAGGTTTTTAAAAAAAACATAGCAGGAGGGTGCCCAACCGGCCGGGCCGAGGCCCAAGCCTCCCGTAGCCCTAGCGCTGCTCGATCCCCCTCGGTCTCTCCTCGTTCTCGCTCTCCCCTTCTCCCTTCAGCGCCGTCACCAGAGGATTCCCCTGTTTCCATGTCCTCCTTCCTCGTCGCGCCGCGCATGCAGCCCCTGCTCCCCGCCGTCGACCGCGCCTCCCCGTCCCCGCGCGTCCTCGCATGCCGAGTCCCTGCGCCGCCCGTGCCCCGCCGTCTCCCGAGCGCGCCACCCCGCCTTGGCCTGCCGCTGCCAGCAGCTCGCCGCCCCGCCGCGCATCACCGCCGCCGGCGACCTTGTTGGGGAACGTCGCATGGGAAACAAAAAATTTCCTACGCGCACGAAGACCTATCATGGTGATGTCCATCTACGAGAGGGGATTTCCGATCTACGTACCCTTGTAGATCGCACAGCAGAAGCGTTAAGAAACGCGGTTGATGTAGTGGAACGTCCTCACATCCCTCGATCCGCCCCGCGAACCGTCCCACGAACCGTCCTGCGATCCGTCCCACGATCCGCTCCGATCTAGTGCCGAACGGACGGCACCTCCGCGTTCAGCACACGTACAGCTCGACGATGATCTCGGCCTTCCTGATCCAGCAAGAGAGACAGAGAGGTAGATGAGTTCTCCGGCAGCATGACGGCGCTCCGGAGGTTGGTGGTGATCTAATCTCAGCAGGGCTCCGCCCGAGCTCCGCAGAAACGCGATCTAGAGGAAAAACCGTGGAGGTATGTGGTCGGGCTGCCGTGGCAAAGTTGTCTCAAATCAGCCATAAAACCCCAATATATATAGGAGGGAGGGGGAGGGAAGAGGCAGCCTCAAACCCTCAAGGTTTGGCCGAAATTGGAGGTGGAGGAGTCCTACTCCAATCCTACTTGGAGTAGGATTCCACCTTCCCACTTGGAAACTCTTTCCACCTTGTGTTTTTTCCTTCTCAAACCTTATGGGCCTTAGTGGGAACTTATTCCAGCCCACTAGGGGCTGGTTTATATCTTCCCATAGCCCATGAGACCCCTTGAGGCGTGACACCCCTCCCGATGGTCCCCGGCACCCCTCCCGGCACTCCCGGTACACTACCGGTGAGCCCGAAACTTTTCCGGTGACCAAAACAGGACTTCCTATATATCAATCTTTACCTCCGGACCATTTCGGAGCTCCTCGTGACGTCCTGGATCTCATCCGGGACTCCGAACAACATTCGGTAACCAACCATATAACTCAAATACGCATAAAACAACGTCGAACCTTAAGTGTGCAGACCCTGCGGGTTCGAGAACTATGTAGACATGACCCGAGTGACTCCTGGGTCAATATCCAATAGCGGGACCTGGAGGCCCATATTGGATCCTACATATTCTACGAAGATCTTATCGTTTGAACCTTAGTGCCAAGGATTCATATAATCCCGTATGTCATTCCCTTTGTCCTTCGGTATGTTACTTGCCTGAGATTCGATCGTCAGTATCCGCATACCTATTTCAATCTCGTTTACCGGCAAGTCTCTTTACTCGTTCCGTAATACAAGATCCCACAACTTACACTAAGTCACATTGCTTGCAAGGCTTGTGTGTGATGTTGTATTACCGAGTGGGCCCCGAGATACCTCTCCGTCACACGAAGTAACAAATCCCAGTCTTGATCCATACTAACTCAACGGACACCTTCAGAGATACCTGTAGAGCATCTTTATAGCCACCCAGTTACGTTGTGACGTTTGATACACACAAAGTATTCCTCCCGTGTCAGTGAGTTATATGATCTCATGGTCATAGGAATAAATACTTGACACGCAGAAAACAGTAGCAACAAAATGACACGATCAACATGCTACGTCTATTAGTTTGGGTCTTAGTCCATCACATGATTCTCCTAATGATGTGATCATGTTATCAAGTGACAACACTTGCCCATGGTCAGGAAACCTTGACCATCTTTGATCAACGAGCTAGTCAACTAGAGGCTTACTAGGGACAGTGTTTTGTCTATGTATCAACACAAGTATTGTGTTTCCAATCAATATAATTATAGCATGGATAATAAACGATCATAATGAACAAAGAAATATAATAATAACTAATTTATTATTGCCTCTAGGGTATATTTCCAACAGACCTGCCCTGCCGTGGCGCCTCCCTCTCCCCGTCGGCGCCGCCCCGCCTGCTCCACGCTGGCCTCACCTCCCTGCTCGAGCAGATCGCGAGTAGCTCGCCCCGGCTACATCCGAACCTCGCCTCCAGGCCTCCCCGCCATGGCTCGCTCGATCCTCGCCGCTCCTCCGTCGCCGCCGTTCCGCTCGGGTGCGTCGTTCGCCGGTCGTGGCCTCCGCCTCCAGGGACTCCTCCTGCCGAGCTGTTGTTGTCGCTGCCCGCTGCTGCTGTTGCCGTGCATGCCGCTGCTCGCTAGCTGCTGGCCGTTTGCTGTTGCTGCGCCATTGCTTGCTGATGCTCCTGCCTGCTGTTGATGTGCGTCTTACTGCTGCCTAATGCTGTTGCCTGCTGGCGTTGCCGTTCCTATTGCTGTTGCGTTTTTGCTGCTGCTGCGTGAGATGGTTGCACCCGATGTGCTGCTGAGTATGCTGCTGCTGCGCCATGCTGGTTGTTGCTGCGTGCTTGCTGTTGCTGTGGTCCGCTAGCCGCTGCCGATTGCTTGCTGCTGTGCCGGCTGCTTGCTGTTGTTACTTGCTGTCGTTGCTGCTTGATGCTGCTTAGCTGCTAGTCGCTGGTGATGTCGCTGCTGTGCTCTTGCTGCTGCCTAGTTGTTGCTGCTACTAGATGTTGCTAGTAGCTGCCTGGTGCATGTTGCTTCCTGCTGCGCTGCCGTCTTGTTGCTGCTGCCTGTAGGTATCTAGCTATTGGCGTTGTCGTTGCTGCCACTGCTCACATGTGCAGCCGTGCCTTGTAGCTACTGCTTTGCTGCTTGCCGTTGTTTGCCGGCGCCGTTGCATTTTTGCTGTGTGGCCGCTTGCGTCGCCACGAGCGCCATCCCCGCATGTCGTGGGTCGACGACAAGTTCACTGCGGGTACCAAGACATCCTCGATGACCCTGGAACCGAGTTCGACTTCCTCGACGTCGCCGAAGACCCGTGTTCGACTACCGACGCCGAAGATCGTCAACCTTCGCAAGAGAACAACTACCGTCGACGAGACCGTGTACGACTACTTCTGTGACGTCCACGACGACAGTTGTTCCCCTTCACCGAACCGAACCGCTCCGTTGTGGACGCTCTGAAGGTATAACGTTGATACGTTGTCGTGTATCGTGTACAAGTGATGTATGAATATATGTACGTATGCACCGTATGTTGCCCATTGCCCGCTGTCTTCTTTCGTCGTGCCTCGACACAAGGGAACCCGAGATACGGGATCACCCCATTCTTTATTTAAGGTTTCCGCACACGCTTGTATACGTTGGCACAATATCTCGTTGAGTATCGGGATAGGAACATTGCCGTGGCATCGTTTTCGTTTTGCCGCCATGGTTCCCTCTCGCTCGCCGTGGCGACACCTGTTTCTCTCTCTTCTTGCCGTGATGTTTGAACTCGCATGCATGACGCATTTATGGCATAATTTTCTTGTGTTGCATGTCTATTGAGCCGTAGCGTCCGTTCTTAGTTCCATGAGTTAAACTGACTAGGATAACATGTAGGATCATCACTTCACCCCTTGCCATGTTAACAATGTTTAATATTGCGTGTTAAATAATCGGGAGTGAACTAAATAATTAATCATGGAGTTTCGTCGATATGCAACCCGTGGCATATCAAGCTTCACTTAATGTGTAGAGTTTGTGTGAGGTGAATTGCCATGCCATGCCTGCATCGATGAACTGATCATGCATCATATTAGCGTATGCATCATGTTGTGCATCGTGTGGTGAATATGTGTGTTGATGTTTGTTTCCGGTTTGCTCCGTTCCGATAGAGTTCCGCAAGCGTGTCGGAAAGTGAGGACTCGTTCGACTACGTCGGTTCGTCTGCTTCACGGAGTCATTTTTCTTCCAAGCGGGATCTCAGGCAAGATGACCATTTCCCCAGATACCATTACTACCATTGCCATGCTAGATTACCGTTTCTATCGATTATGTCTCGTTGCCTACCACATGTTAAATATCAGCCTATCAACAATGCCATGAAAACCTGCAACCTGTTCGACCTAGCAAACCACTGATTGGCTATGTTACCGCTTGCTTAACCATGTTGTTAGCGTTGCTAGTTGCAGGTGCAGTTGCTTCCATGTGATAACATGGGTTCCTTGTCATATCACCCTATTAAATGTATTTACTTTAATGCACCTATATACTTGGTAAAAGGTGGAAGGCTCGGCCTTTCTAGCCTGGTGTTTTGTTCCACCTTTGCCCCCTTAGTTTCGGCTACCGGTGTTATGTTCCATAAACGAGCGCTCCTAACACGATCGGGGTTGTTATGGGGACCCCCTTGATAATTCGTTTTAGATTAAAGCTGGTCTGGCAAGGCCCAACATTGGTACTATTTGCTCAACATAATAATTCTGTTAAACTGAAATGCATAGGGAGTTAGCGCTACCCGAGGAGTAATTTTACATAAACAGGGGGGCCAGTGCTGATGGTGTTGGTCCCAAAAGGACAGACTGCGGGGCCACCACGGGGCAACTCGAGGTTTGGTACCTGTAGGCTTTTCCATCCGTCGTGTCCTGAGAACGAGATACGCGGCTCCTATCGGGATCGTCGACACGTCGGGCGGCCTTGCTGGATTAGTTTTACCTTTGACGAGATATCTTATGCATGGGGATTCCGGTGATGCTTTGGGTAATCTCAGAGTTGAGGTTTACCACTAGGGAATCCGACGAGATCGCGAGCTTCGTGATTGAGGATTTATATGCGGCTTGTGGTAATTTGTGATGGACTAGTTGGAGCACCCCTGCAGGGTTAAATCTTTCGGAAAGCCGTGCCCGCAATTATGTGGCAACGTGGAAACTTTGTTTAACACTGGTTCTAGCTAACTTGAAGTTAACTTAATTAAAACTTGCAAACTGTGTGCGTAACCGTGACTGTCTCTTTCGTGAGTTCGTTCTTCAATCGAGGACATGGTGGGGTTATGTCTGACGTAGGTAGGTGTTCAGGATCATTCATTTGATCATCAGTAGTCACGTCCGTTTTGCGTAGATCTTCCCCCTCTTATTTCTGGTATTCGTAAGTTAGCCACTAAATATATGCTTAGCCGCTGCTGCAACCTCACCACTTAACCATGCCTCACCCATTAAGCTTTGCTAGTCTTGATACCTTTGGAAATGAGATTGCTGAGTCCCCTGTGGCTCACAGATTACTACAACACCAGTTGCAGGTACAGGTAAAGGTTATTTGACGCGAGCGCGTTGATTGTTCATTTGGAGTTGCCTCTTCTTCTTCTTCTTCATCGATCTAGGATGGGTTCCAGGCCGGCAGCCTGGGATAGCAAGGATGGACATCGTTCTTATTTTTCTCGTTTGTTTTCATCCGTAGTCGGACCCTGCTCTTACTCTTGATGTTTATGTAATGTACTTATGTGACTCTGATGTAGCTTGTGGCGAGTGTAAGCCAATTCTATTTATATCTCATCTTCTCAGTACATGTACTTGTAACGATATCCATTCTTGCGACACGACGAGATGCGCTTCTATCCCTGACGAGGCCTTCGTGCCAAATTGAGGATAGGGTCGCATCTTGGGCGTGACAAGTTGGTATCAGAGCCGTACCGACCTAGGAGCCCCCCTTGATTGATCGAACTTGGCCGAGTCGAGTCTAGTGAAAAACTACTTTGAGTCTAGTTATATATCGGAGAGTAGGATTCTTTTTTCTCCTCTTCTATGCTCTGGTGAGGAATCCTGACGTAATAATTTAATTCTACTCCTCTTCCCACTCAAATTTTTTTTTAGGATCACGCGGATATTTTGAGATCTATATGATGCCGATGTGACGGAGTTCTATCTTGGTGCCTCCTATCTGCTCTAAGTCTCACGGGAGTTGAGCTCCAGGGGATTCTCGAGCACATCGTTATCATTCAGATTTCTTAGTATCTCAGAACGAAGGATGTTCGTAATTACTTCAATACTAGTAGTGGCGAGATAACCCCGATGTCCCCAGTACTGGTGCAGATTGTTTGGGAGTACTGCCATACTTTGTATCGTTGTGATCACAAGGGTCTGTTGTAGATGAAGGTCCGAGATTCTGGTTGTGTGTTGACGGAAGTGATACAGGTGACGGGCTAATATAGGAGTTGTGTGGTTATTACTCCTTGTATCCGTGTACCAGATTGCATGATCAGATATTTCGGGAATTCATAGGTGGGAATTCAAGTAGTTGCTTATAGGATAATCTTCCAACAAATGCATGATGTTAGGTTGGGGTTCGACATCTAGTGGATTCCTGTCCACGAAAATATCGGACGAAATCTCTCTCATGAGTTTGTTCTGGCTTGTTTCGTAAGCCACATCCTTTGTTTTGTTGTATGTGGTAATTCAAGTTGCTTTGATGTCAAGTGGTGATTTCAGATCTTTCCTAAGTGGTGTTCCCATATTTTTATGAGAGTACTAATTCTTTTGTTCATTCAAATTGTCATATCAATTCTTGTCAACCAGAATCGTCATGTTAATTCTTTTCAACCAGTGTGCTTCTCTTCAGTGAGCTCTATCCTCTCCAATTGTTGTTGATCATTCTCTCAATTCTTACCGGAGTTTGTCTCATATGTCCCAAGTTGTCTTTGTTTTTCCCCGCCCTCCCGCCCTTTTCTTCAATGTTTTAGTCATCATCCTAGTGCCTTTATATTCAGTGATGCTTCCGCTATCTCTTCTTCCTTTTTGTAGCCGGTGATTCATTGTGAAAATTTTCAGGAGATTCGTGTCATATTTGTTCATTGTTGTCATCCTTACCGGCGAATTTAATTCAGTTGTGCGTGTTCATCATATCCTTTTCGTGCTTGTAATTCTTTCCTATGTTGGAGATTCGTTTAAGCCTATCTTGTTTATTCAGTTTTCTCTATTCCATCCGGAGCGTTGAGGATGTCTCAGAGTTTCTTCTTTTCAATTCTTTAATTATTTTGAGGTGCTCAACCTCATCAAGTTTTCATTTCTACCGGTGCAATATCTCTCTTTCTAGCAATCTTTTCCAACGGTGGTTTTTTTGAGTGGGCCCATAACCCACAGGTTTTTCCCAGGATCTTATATGTCTCTTCTATTTTTCCAGAGATCTCTAAATCTTTTCAGCTATGACGTAAGTATGAATTTCATCAGTCATATTCTTTCTCCAAGTTCTATTTGAGTTAATTCTCATATTGGCTCAACCTTTCATTCTTCTTTATTCCGGAGTGGCTCAGCTATTCTTGGTGTTGTTCCTCGTCATCATTCTCAGCTTGCACATTCGAAGGAGTGTTTCTCTCAAATCTTGGTTCATTCTCTTGGTGATTCATCGTTTCAGCCTTCTCGCATCGTCTTGAATTATTCCCAATCATGAGTAATTCTTTTCTTCCTACCCGGTGCTTCTCTGAGTTGTTTTTAATTCTCGTTCCTCCGAAGGCCATCATTTCAAAAGATTCTTCGTTCTCAACTTTCAGCTTTCATCCTCAATTCTTCTCAATTGTTGTCTCTTCGTTCGTCTCTCAATTATTCTCGTGCCTTGTTCTAGTTTTCTCTCAGGTGGCTCATGATCTCTTCGTTATCTTGCATCTCATTAATTCTTGGTACTCCCATTCAATTGTGAATTCTTACCGGTGCTTCCTTCAATTATGCCTCAAGTGGTGTCTTTCTCCCTGTTTCTCCAAGATTCATTTCTAGAGGAATAAGTGGTATGCTAAATCCGTTGCTTGTCATCAATTAAACTTGATGAAGGATAAGCATAACATAAATCTTATTCTTGTTCATAGTAATCTGAATTCTTCTTCCGGAGCAGCTCATGGTGTCAATCCATTCTCAAGTGTTCTTCAAGATTCTTGTTGGAGAACCTCAAGTATCCTTTATGTTGCATTTATATGTGCAATTGTTCTTCCTTTATCCTTTGAGGTGATAGTATAGCATTCTTGTTAGTGTAGGAGCCTCGAAGAGTTTTCCTTTCAAGAATGAGATAATTAAACCCACCAATCCTTTGATCATGAGATTATTCTTAACTCGTGGTTTCTTCATTGAGCTATCTTGGTTTGGATTTCACCTAAATCTTTTCCTGTGGATTGTTGCTATCATGGTGCTTGTCATTAATCCAAGTTCTCAATGCACCCTCTTGGTGTAAGAAGTGTTCCTATCTTGTTTCTCCCAATCAATCCTTGTTTCTTTTAGTGGTTGGTTGTCACCTCATATTTGTTGAGATGATTTTCATAAGCCCACTACTATCTTCTTCTTCGTTGTTGGTTTTCCAACTGCTACGTCAATTCTCTGTCCGGAGGCTCTTCAACTCTATTGTGATGATAGTTGTCATTCTTTTCTTCATTATCTTCTTCCGCTTGAGCTAGTTCCTATTCTATTGTTCCGGAGGCATTGTGATGTTGCTCTTTGGGTCTATTATGTTGTTCTATCAAGATCATGGTGTTCCCTTGCTCTATTTAGTTGTTTGTTATGTATATTGTGTAATTCTCTCTTCTTATCAAATTTTTTGTCCCATTTTCCTACCGAAGTGCTGCCGAATTTTTCCGTGAATTCTTGCTTCTTTCTCATATCATTCCTCATCTCTTTGCAACCTTCAAGGATCGTTGGTGTCACTCGTTTGTCAAAGAAGCGACTAAGTTTTTACCTCTTGTTCTTTCTCATCCTCTCCCCCTTTCATTCTTGGATCTCGGGGCGAGATCCTCTTGTAGTGTAGGAGAGTTGTGACAGCCCGATGCCGATGCCCCAGAAGATTCCCCTTTATTTCCGTTTTCGTCATGTGGTTACTTTATTTCGTGGCCTCATCATGTAGTTTGCATCACGGCATCTTGCATCATATGTTGCGTGTTGTGATCTGGGTTGTGAGTGCTCTCGGTGTCTTTGGTGCAATAGGTCGCCGCCCTCCCTCCTCTTTTAGTTGTTTTGTGGCTGCGTTCATGTTTTCGTTTTATCCCCTTTTAAATAAAAAAAGGTTTGTCTTCTTTAAAAAACCCCTTTTATTAAATGTGGGGGCAACCCTTGGGTTTTGATTTTATTTTTCCTTTTGTTTTATTTTTAAACCGTCTCATTTTCTTTTCTCTTTTAAAAAGCTTTTATTTTATTCTTTAAATAAAAAGAGGTTTTTTTATTCGTCAAAAAGGGGTTTATTTTTGTTTGGTTAAAAAGCCCAATCTATTTTTAGAGTTGGGGTTTATTTTAAAGGAGCAAAGGCATTTTCTTTATTTTATTATTTATTATTATTTTTTTCCTTTTCTTTGTTAAAAGCCTCTTCTTTAGTTAAAACTTGTCTGATTTAAAAAAAAGGTTTTTATAAAAAACATAGGAGGAGGGTGCCCAACCGGCCGGGCCGAGGCCCAAGCCTCCCGTAGCCCTAGCGCTGCTCGATCCCCCTCGGTCTCTCCTCGTTCTCGCTCTCCTCTTCTCCCTTCAGCGCCGTCACCAGGGGATTCCCCTGTTTCCATGTCCTCCTTCCTCGTCGCGCCGCGCATGCAGCCCCTGCTCCCCGCCGTCGACCGCGCCTCCCCGTCCCCGTGCGTCCTCGCATGCCGAGTCCCTGCGCCGCCTGTGCCCCGCCGTCTCTCGAGCGCGCCGCCCCGCCTTGGCCTGCCGCTGCCAGTAGCTCGCCGCCCCGCCGCGCATCCCCGTCGCCGACGACCTGCCCTGCCGTGGCGCCTCCCTCTCCCCGCTGACGCCGCCCTGCCTGCTCCACGCCGTCCTCACCTCCCTGCTCGAGCAGATCGCGAGCAGCTCGCCCTGGCTATGTCCGAACCTCGCCTCCAGGCCCCCCCGCGGTGGCTCGCCCAATCCTCACCGCTCCTCCGTCGCCGCCGTTCCGCTCGGGTGCACCGTTCGCCGGCTGTGGCCGCCGCCTCCAGGGACTCCTCATGCCGAGCTGTTGCTGTCGCTGCCCGCTGCTGCTGTTGCCGTGCATGCCACTGCTCGGTAGCTGTTGGTCATTTGTTGTTGCTGCGCCGTTGCTTGCTGATGCTCCTGCCTGCTGTTGTTGTGCGTCTTACTGCTGCCTAATGCTGTTGCCTTCTGGCGTTGCCGTTCCTATTGCTGTTGCGTTTTTGCTGCTGCTCCGTGAGATGGTTGCGCCCGATGTGCTGCTGTGTATGTTGCTGTTGCGCCATGTTGGTTGTTGTTGCGTGCGTTCTGTTGCTGTGGTCCGCTAGCCGCTGCCGATTGCTTGCTGCTGTGTCGGCTGCTTGCTGTTGTTACTTGCTGTCATTGCTGCTTGATGCTGCTTAGCTGCTAGTCGCTGGTGATGTCGCTGCTGTGCTCTTGCTGCTGCCTAGTTGTTTCTGCTACTAGATGTTGCTAGTAGCTGCCTGGTGCATGTTGCTGCCTTATGCGCTGCCATCTTGTTGCTGCTGCCTGTAGGTATCTAGCTGTTGGCGTTGTCGTTGCTGCCACTGCTTACATGTGCAGCCATGCCGTGTAGCTAGTGCTTTGCTGCTTGCCGTTGTTTGCCGACATCGTTGCATTTTTGCTGTGTGGCCGCTTGCGTCGCCACGAGCGCCATCCCCGCATGTCGTGGGTCGACGACAAGTTTGCTGCGGGTACCACGACGTCCACGACGTCCTCGACGACCCCGGAACCGAGTTCGACTTCCTCGACGTCGCCGAAGACCCGTGTTCGACTACCGATGCCGAAGATCGTCTACCGACACAAGAGAACAACTACCGTCGACGAGACCGTGTACCACTACTTCCGCGACGTCCACGACGACCGTTGTTCCCCTTCACCGAACCGAACCGCTCCGTTGTGCACGCTCCGAAGGTATAACGTTGATACGTTGTCGTGTATCGTGTACAAGTGATGTATGAATATATGTATGTATGCACCGTATGTTGCCCGTTGCCCGTTGTCTTCTTTCGTCGTGCCTCGACACATGGGAACCCGAGATACGGGATCACCCCATTCTTTATTTAATGTTTCCGCACACGCTTGTATACGTTGGCACAATATCTCGTTGAGTATCGGGATAGGAACATTGTCGTGGCATCATTTCCGTTTTGCCGCCATGGTTCGCTCTCGCTCGCCGTGGCGACACCTGTTTCTTTCTCTTCTTGCCGTGATGTTTGAACTCGCATGCATGACGCATTCATGGCATAATTTTCTTGTGTTGCATGTCTATTGAGCCGTAGCGTCCGTTCTTAGTTCCGCAAGTTAAACTGACTAGGATGACACGTAGGATCATCGCTTCACCCCTTGCCATGTTAACAACGTTTAATATTGCGTGTTAAATAATCGGGAGTGAACTAAATAATTAATCGTGGAGTTTCGTCGATATGCAACTCGGGGCATATCGAGCTTCACTTAATGTGTAGAGTTTGTGTGAGGTGAATTGCCATGCCATGTCTGCATCGATGAACTGATCATGCATCATATTAGGGTATGCATCATGTTGTGCATCGTGTGGTGAATATGTGTGTTGATGTTTGTTTCTGGTTTGCTTTGTTCCGATAGAGTTCCGCAAGTGTGTCGGAAAGTGAGGACTCGTTCGACTACGTCGGTTCGTCTGCTTCACGGAGTCATTTTTCTTCCAAGCGGGATCTCAGGCAAGATGCCCATTTCCCCAGATACCATTACTATCATTGCCATGCTAGATTACCGTTTCTATCGATTATGTCTTGTTGCCTACCACATGTTAAATATCAGCCTATCAACAATGCCATGAAAACCTTCAACCTGTTCGACCTAGCAAACCACTGATTGGCTATGTTACCGCTTGCTTAACCATGTTGTTAGCGTTGCTAGTTGCAGGTGCAGTTGCTTCCATGTGATAACATGGGTTCCTTGTCATATCACCCAATTAAATGTATTTACTTTAATGCACCTATATACTTGGTAAAAGGTGGAAGGCCCGGCCTTTCTAGCCTGGTGTTTTGTTCCACCTTTGCCCCCTTAGTTTCGGCTACCGGTGTTATGTTCCATAAACGAGCGCTCCTAACACGATCGGGGTTGTTGTGGGGAACCCCTTGATAATTCGTTTTAGATTAAAGCTGGTCTGGCAAGGACCAACATTGGTACTATTTGCTCAACATAATAATTCTATTAAACTGAAATGCATAGGGAGTTAGCGCTACCCGAGGAGTAATTTTACATAAACAGGGGGGCCAGTGCTGATGGTGTTGGTCCCAAAAGGACAGACTGCGGGGCCACCATGGGGAAACTCGAGGTTTGGTACCTGTAGGCTTTTCCATCCGTCGTGTCCTGAGAACGAGATACGCGGCTCCTATCGGGATCGTCGACACGCCGGGCGGCCTTGCTAGATTAGTTTTACCTTTGACGACATATCTTGTGCATCGGGATTCCGGTGATGCTTTGGGTAATCTCAGAGTTGAGGTTTTCCAATAGGGAATCCGACGAGATCGCGAGCTTCGTGATTGAGGATTTCTATGCAGCTTGTGGTAATTTGTGATGGACTAGTTGGAGCACCCCTGCAGGGTTAAATCTTTCGGAAAGCCGTGCCCGCGGTTATGTGGCAACGTGGAAACTTTGTTTAACACTGGTTCTAGATAACTTGAAGTTAACTTAATTAAAACATGCCAACTGTGTGCGTAACCGTGACTGTCTCTTTCGTGAGTTCCTTCTCCGATCAAGGACACGGTGGAGTTATGTCTGACGTAGGTAGGTGTTCAGGATCATTCATTTGATCATCAGTAGTCACGTCCGTTTTGCGTAGATCTTCCCCCTCTTATTTCTGGTATTCGTAAGTTAGCCACTAAATATATGCTTAGCCGCTGCTGCAACCTCACCACTTAACCATGCCTCACCCATTAAGCTTTGCTAGTCTTGATATCTTTGGAAATGAGATTGCTGAGTCCCATGTGGCTCACAGATTACTACAACACCAGTTGCAGGTACAGGTAAAGGTTATTTGACGCGAGTGTGTTGATTGTTCATTTGGAGTTGCCTCTTCTTCTTCTTCTTCATCGATCTAGGATGGGTTCCAGGCCGGCAGCCTGGGATAGCAAGGATGGACATCGTTCTTATTTTTCTCGTTTGTTTTCGTCCGTAGTCGGACCCTGCTCTTACTCTTGATGTTTATGTAATGTACTGATGTGACTGATGTAGCTTGTGGCGAGTGTAAGCCAATTCTATTTATATCTCATCTTTTCAATACATGTACTGGTAACGATATCCATTCTTGCAACACGACGAGATGCACTTCTATCCCTGACGAGGCCTTCGTGCCAAATTGAGGATAGGGTCGCATCTTGGGCGTGAAAAAAGTGTAGCAAAACCATATAAAAGTATTGTAAACATAGGCAAACATGGCATGAATACTTCATAATTATTGATACTTGGAGACGTTTCAAGAGTCCACTCGTTGGTGCCATCCCTCGTGATGTACATCACTAATATCATCCACAAGAGCACGCAACGGTGTTCCCGGTGTCTGTAAAAACATCCCATGGTCGTCCTTTCTTGGCATGACCCCATCTCGAGAGTGACCATGTCACTCCCGCCACTAGTAATGCGGGCTCTCTGCTCGTACCAACCATAGTATTCAACAAACCCCGCCCCGTAAGGGGTATCGTGGTTGTACATGTAAGGTTGGGACGGTCAAAAAATCTTAAATCTCTCTTGTTTTCAAAACAACACACACAAGTTGCCTCAGTACACCACTTCTTTATCAAGTGGTTACCTAGCTCAACATATCTCCCTAGGGCATTAGTGGCACCTGACGGGGTTTTTGAAAAATCTTTGAAATCACTTCCTATTTATGAAACCATGCATATTCCCATCCCAATGTTGGAAATATGACCTAGAGGCAATAATCAATTAGTTATTATTACACTTCCTTGTTCATGATAATCGTTTATTATCCATGCTATAATTGTATTTATTGGAAACTCAAATACATGTGTGGATACATAGACAAAGCACTATCCCTAGTGAGCCTCGAGTAGATTAGCTCATTGATCAAAGATGGTCAAGGTTTCCTGGCCATAGACAAGTGTTGTGACTTGATGATGGGATCACATCCTTAGGAGAATGATGTGATGGACAAGACCCAAACTATAAACGTAGCATATGATCGTGTCAGTTTATTGCTACTGTTTTCTGCATGTCAATGTATCTGTTACTGTGACCATGAGATCATGCAAATCCCTGACACTGGAGGAATACCTTGTGTGTATCAAACAACGCAAAGTAACTGGGTGACTATAAAGGTGCTCTACAGGAATCTCTCAAGGTGTTTGTTGGGTTGGCATGGATCAATATTGGGATTTGTCACTCCGTGTGACGGAGAGGTATCTCGTGGCCCACTCGGTAATACAACATCACAACAAGCCTTGCAAGCAATGTGACTAAGGAGTTGGTTACGGGATATTCTATTATGGAATGAGTAAAGAGACTTGTCGGTAATGAGATTAAACTAGGTATAGAGATACCGACGAACGAATCTCGGGCAAGTAACATACTGAAGGACAAAGGGAACAACATACATGATTAATTGAATCCTTGACATAGAGGTTCAACAGATGGAGATCTTTGTAGCCAATATGGACATCCAGGTCCCGCTATTGGTTATTGACCGGGGAGTGTCTCTGGTCATGTCTGCATAGTTCTCGAACCCGCAGGGTCCTCCCACATGGAGGTTCGGTGACGTTTCGGTATAGTTGAGTTATAGGTAATGGTGACCGAAGGTTTTTCAAAGTCCCGTATGAGATCATGGACGTCATGAGGAGCTCCGGAGTGGTCCGGAGGTAAAGATGATTTATAGGAAGTCCTATTTTGGTCACCGGGAAGGTTTCAGGCTCATCGGTAGTGTACCGAGAGTGTCGGGAGGGTACCGGGGGACCACCAGGAGGGGTGTGACGACCCAAGGGCTTCATGGGCTGTGAGAGGAGGTGGACGAGACCTTGGTGGGCTGGCCAAAGCCTCCCCTAAAGGCCCATGCGGCTAGGAGTGGAGGGATAAGGCAAGAAAGCTTAAAAGGAAAGGAGGAAGAGTCCTTCCAAGGGAGTCCACCTCCCTTGTGGGAGGAGGACTCTCCCTTAGCTTCGGCCAAACCTCTCCTCCTTGGAGGAGGATCCAAGGAAGCCTCCCCTATCCCTCCTCCTATATATACTAGAAGTATTGAGGGTCTTTGGAGACACATAAATCATCCACGACTCCCTCTCTCTCTCTAGATCTGTTTCTCCTCTAGTCTAGTTTTCAGCGGTGCTTAGGCGAAGCCCTGTCGGACTAGCTCCATCAACACCACCACCACGCCGTCGTGCTAGAGAAATCATCTACCTCTCTGCCCCTCTTGCTGGATCAAGAAGGCAGGGATCATCATCGAGCTGTATGTGTGCTGAAGCGGAGGTGTCGTCCGTTCGGCACTAGATCGGGATGGACCGTGATGGGATCGCGGGACGGGTCGTGATGAAATCGCGGGACGGGCTGATATTTAGATCTTGAAAATGTTCCACTACATTAACCGCGTTATATACGCTTCCGCTTAGCGATCTACAAGGGTATGTGGATCCGATCTCCCTCTCGTAGATGATCATCACCATGATAGGTTTTCGTGTGCGTAGGAAATTTTTTGTTTCCCATGTAACGTTCCCCAACACCCACTTGCGTAGAAACTACTTTAGCATCCTAACTACTTACCACACGCACAACCCTCATAGGATGGTAGGGTCATGCTCAGTGCAAGTATCAACGATGATTTATCGGAGACAACCCACCAAGGTGGTCACCGATTCAACATGAATCAAATGCAACGCAGTAAAGTGCCATATCACATGCATAAAAATGGTTTCAATTCATGGTCAAGGGTTGCTTGCCTGGTTCTGCAAATCTCCAAGATCTTCTCACACTTCTCGTCTAACTCCGAGCACTTCGTCAACATCGTCAACTATCGCCGGAAACACCCACAATAAGTAACACAACAAGCAGGAAATAAAAGTGCTTATTAAATAGGATTTTTATTTTTCCTGAACATCTCTGGTCATAAGAAAATTTCTAAAGTGTGTTCCAATGGATTTGGATTAACAGAGAATTTTGAACGATGGAAATGGAGGCTCACTCGCCCCATAGAAGTCTACAGAAAATATTTTCTTAAAAATAAGTGGAGGCACTCATTTAATAGGGCATGATTTTAGAATACTTTTGGAAGTGGTTTCAATTGATTTGGTGTTGGTATGAATTCCCTAGATATTTAATAAGTTGGAATAATTGGAAATGGGGCTATTTATTTGGTCCAAACAAAATATAGCATGGGAAAAATGTTACTATATATATAATAGGTTATGATTTTAGAGACAACTAGGAACTTGAATCACTCCATTTGGAGTTGATTTGGACCCTCTAGGAATTTTGCAAGGAGGGGTTTGAATAAATCAATTCAAATTTTAATTTGATCTCTACCTAAAATCTTTCTTGAAAAATGTGCAATGCACATATTTGGATAGGTAGTGATTTTAGAAACTCCTAGAAATTTGAAGCACTGAATTTGGAGCTAATATTAATTAATTATGAATTATGTAGTCTCTCTTGAAAAGAAAAGGATGAAATAGTATTACCCCAATGGGCCTAAGCTACGCAGCGGGCGCAGCTTACCACCTTAGTGTGTTGGGTGGCCCAGTAGCACGATCCAGCCAGTGAAGGGGCCACGGCGGAAGCATGTTGCGTGGAATACGCCTCCAAGCGGCGAAAGCAAAAAAGAGGGGAGGCGCCTCCACTTAACCGGAGGGGCGTGGACTTTGGCTCCCTAAGAGGGGATACCTACAAGGATTTATTCTTCCTCCCACATGGAGGTCGCAGGGTGCCGGTCGTTTCGTGCCCCGGCTGCTCTGCTATGTTAGCCAACGAGCCAGTGGCCTGGGCGGATGCCCCATTCCACTCCACGCTCAGGGATGGCCCCGTTGGTCACAGCGGCGGCCGAGAGTGAGGAGCACGATGGGGAGGCGGACGGTGGTGTCAACCATAGCTAGGAAGTGCGACACTGCGGTGGAGGGCGATGGTTGGGTTGCCGGGGGAAGATAGGACCACGCGGGGGTTCTCAGTTGAGGCTTAGAGAGGGAGGGAGTGACTAGGGAGCTCGAATTCGAGGGTGGCCGAGCCGGCGCCATGGCGGCCAAGTAGGGGCAATTTGAGCTCCAGCTACAGTGGTTGGTTTAGCGGTTTTGTGGGAGTGGGAGGAGTGGCCTCGGGTGCGAGAGTGAGCTCGGAGAGGAGGTAAATTGAAGGGCGACAAAGTGGGGCTTGGGCGCGCCTCGGATGCCTTCGCGTGTGGAGAGCACGGGTGCCAAAGCCATCTTGGCGGCTTCCATGCATCGGGGAGGAGCGTGGGAGGTCGGGGGAGATGCTTGGTGTGTGGGAGCATCCTCGCTAGGCTAGACACGAGCTACAGGATTCGGTTGCTAGTCAGAGCATCATTGTTGCATGCCAACAACGTGATCACCATGCCAACATGTGTTCAGGGAAACCTTTTGGTCGGGAAAAGTTGTCTAACGTGTGAGGCACGCATGAGGAGAGCACTCGAGAGGTTTGAGAGGATAAGGGGTAGGGTAGAAGGGGTTTCTACTGCAAATAAGTTTCCTGCAACAAACTTGGGCTTATTCAAAAGGGTTTTTACTACACTGCATTGGGGGTGAAACCTTCTCTAGAGGTCTTAGGTATGCAAGGATTGTGAACACACAAAATTAAAGCCTTAGGAGATAAGTGTAACTAGCACTTGTAGTTCAAGGCTACATTTGCTGCCAAATCTTTGGTTTAGATGGTTTGCTCATAGTTTCCACATGAGCATGCCATCCTTGGGCTTGCATTAATGCATCAGTATGCAAATGAGGTTGTGGTAAAGTTTGGGGGTAGTTGCATGAACAGAATAGAAGGAGAGGGATAAAAGAGTTGTTGCCATGGTAAAAAGGAGAGGGAAAGAGAGGGAGTTACCCCCCCCCCCCAATAATGGATCAATGGCCATGGAAAAGTTACTCGCGGTAAAATAGGGTTAGAAGGTACTATGGTAGAAAGTTTGAGGCAAGGGGAATCTTTTGGGGTCAACTTTGCTTGTCCATTAGCTTGTGGATGAAGGTGTTTGATGCTGTCCTAGGGCATCTAGGGGTATCCAGTAGTCGTGATATTTACCAAGGGTAAAGGGTAATACCAGATGGTCCTGACCATCAATTTTTATATTACATGGGGAAAGTTGACAATGTAAACTTGATAAACCCTAAAAATAGGCAGAAATGGTTTTCTCTAGATAAATACATGCAAATTAACTCCTCCTAATGCACCACTTGGTGTGGTGCCATTATTTGAGTATTAGATCATGCCCAAAAAGTTTGGGATCAATTGGTGAAACTTGCCAATGCAAATATTCCCAATTCTAGAAATCAGCTCAAGTGGTTTTGAGGGACTTTGGACAAGTTCATCTATTCTCCCTGATGCACCACTTGGTGTGGATGCATTCTTAGAGTATCACAACATGTCCACAAAATTTGAGCACAAAAGGAAAAAAAATTCAATGTAGAGTTGTTCAAATTTGGTTTTCGACACAAAGGGTTTTGGAATATTTTGGTGAATCAAATCAACTTGGATTGATATGAAACTTGGCAAGTTCATCACATATATCATGCGTGACATGCTAGAATTTTACTCAAATTATTTGAGAATATTTCTTATAGAAATATTTTAAAAGCTTGAAATAGGCAGAAAGGGTTTTGGAGGGTTTTGTCCAATATTCTGAACATGACCATGTGATGAAACTCTTATATATGGAAAAATATATGTCCAGTGAGTTTCCCTAAATTTTCTCAAATATTATGGAAGCAAGAAAAATATGTGTTTATTCACGACAGACCATTTCCAGCCTTAGAAAAAGGTATTTAAATAAAATAGAAAATTAACATTTAAAATGATAATTTTGTGGTTTTCGTAAGTGTTTTTTACAATGGGATTTAAATAAAATATTTGGGGCAAAACAACTTCCCTAATTTGAGGACTTGTAGTACAAATCCCAACTCATGGGATTTTGAAAGCTTAAATTAAATAAAAGCATTTTTGTGAAAATAATATTTTATAAAAATAGTTTTAGGTACTATACACATGGAATGGTCATTGGGCAAAGATTTGGAGCAATAAGATGAGTCTCGAGAGTAGGATGGTTGGTGACCCACAAGTATAGGGGATCAATCGTAGTCCTTTCGATAAGTAAGAGTGTCGAACCCAACGAGGAGCAGAAGGCTCTGATAAACGGTTTTCAGCAAGGTAATAACTGCAAGCACTCAAACTAGCGATAACAAGTGATGGTGTAGTGATGACCCACAAGTATAGGGGATCAATCGTAGTCCTTTCGATAAGTAAGAGTGTCGAACCCAACGAGGAGCAGAAGGCTCTGATAAACGGATTTCAGCAAGGTAATAACTGCAAGCACTGAAAGTAGCGGTAACAAGTGATTGTGTAGCAAGGTGAAACGTAGCAAGCAAAAAGTAACAAGTAACAAGTAGTAGCACTGGTGCAGCAAGTGGCCCAATCCCTTTTGTAGCAAGGGAAAAGCCTGGACAAAGTCTTATAGGAGGAAAAACGCTCCCGAGGACACACGGGAATTTCTGTCATGCTAATTTCATCATGTTCATATGATTCGCGTTTGTTACTTTGATAGTTTGATATGTGGGTGGACCGACGCTTGGGTACTGCCCTTACTTGGACAAACATCCCACTTATGATTAACCTCTCTCGCAAGCATCCGCAACTACAAAAGAAGAATTAAGACAACGTCTAACCATAGCATTAAACTAGTGGATCCAAATCATCCCAAAAGTAGTGTCTCAAATCAAAGAAGAATTTATTCTTTTGCTGATAGGTGAAACTGGGTGGTATGTATTTGGCTACTATATAATTTGCATAATCGGCATACCACGGTGCACTATGTGAAGTGCGGATGACCTTTAATTGCTCATCAGAAAAGCTGCCATCAATAGGTAGTGGGTGATCAAGGACATTCTCTAGCCTAGACAAGTTATCTGCTACAGGGTTATCAGCACCCTTTCGGTCAACGACGTGTAAATCAAATTCCTGTAGCAGGAGAACCCATCTGATTAGCCTAGGCTTAGTGTCCTTCTTCTCCATAAGGTACTTAATAGCAGCATGATCAGAGTGAATAGTGACTTTGGAGTCAACTATATAATATCTGAACTTTTCTCATGCAAACACGACTGCTAAAAATTCCTTCTCCGTAGTGGCATAGTTTCTTTGGGCACTGTTTAGAGTTTTACTAGCGTAGTGAATAACATTCAACTTCTTGTCAACTCTTTGTCCTATAACAGCACCAACAGCATAATCACTAGCATCGCAGATGATTTCAAAGGGCAAGTTCCAGTCAGGTGGTTGAACAATAGGTGCGGTTATCAAAGCCTTCTTAAGTATTTCAAAGGCTTCCTCACAATCCTCATCAAAAACAAAAGGAACATCCTTCTATAGAAGTCTTCAATGAACCTTCTATAGAAACCAGCATGACCTAGGAAACTTCGTATACCTCTGATATATGTGGGGCAAGGCATTTTCTCAATTGCATCAACCTTAGCCTTATCAACTTCAATGCCTCTTTCAGAGATTTTGTGTCCTAAGACGATGCCTCCATTAACCATAAAGTGGCACTTCTCCCAATTCAAGACGAGGTTGGTATCTTCACATCTCTGTAAGACTCGATCAAGGTTGCTGACGCAATCATCAAAGGAAGACCCGTAAACGGAGAAGTCATTCATGAAAACCTCGACAATCTTTTCACAAAAGTCAGAGAATATAGCCATCATACATCTTTGAAAGGTGGCAGGTGCATTGCATAAGCCAAAATTCATACGTCTATAAGCAAAGGTACCGAAGGGGTAGGTGAAAGTGGTTTTCTCCTGATCAGATTGTGCAACAGGTATTTGCGAGATACCTAAATAACCGTCTAGAAAGCAGAAGTGTGTGTGTTTTGATAGCCTTTCTAGCATTTGGTCGATAAACGGCAAAGGATAATGATCTTTCGTGGTTGCCTTGTTCAGTTTCCGGAAGTCTATCACCATCCTATAGCCGGTAATAATGCTTTGTCGGATTAGTTCATCCTTATCATTGGGAACGATAGTGATACCTCCCTTCTTAGGTACGCAATGTACTGGACTTACCCAATCACTATGAGCAACAGGATAAATGATTCCTGCTTCGAGAAGCTTTAATATTTCTTTTCTAACGACCTCTTTCATCTTAGGATTTAATCTCCTTTGATGATCAGCAACTGGTTTAAAGTCAGGATCGGTTTTAATCTTGTGCTGACATAGAGTAGGACTAATACCCTTAAGATCATCAAGAGTATATCCAAAAGCAGCACGGTGCTTCCTCAGAGTTCTTAGTAACTTCTTCTCTTCGTGCTCTGAAAGGAGGGCACTAATAATGACACGATATATCTCCTTCTCATCAAGATAGGCATACTTAAGAGTATCAGGCAACTGTTTAAGCTCGAACACAGGATCACCCTTTGGTGGGGGAGGATCCCCAAGTAGTTCAACAGGCACATTATTCTTGAGAATAGGATATTGTTCTAAGACAATTTTATCTATCTCATCTCTCTCCTCCATATGCATATAATTTTCATGCTCAAGAAGATATTGCTCTAAAGGATCCGTAGGAGGTACGGCAATAGAGGCAAGAGCAATAATTTCATCTCTACCAGACGACTCTCTTTCATGGGGTTGTCTTCCAAACTTGGAGAAGTTAAATTCATGAGACACACCCTCGAAACTAACTGTGACAGTCTGCTTAATGCAATCAATGTGAGCATTGACAGTGTTGAGAAAGGGTCTACCAAATATGATGGGACAAAAGTTATCTTGTGCAGTACCAAGGAGGAGGAAATCGGTAGGATACTTCGTCTTACCACACAGGACTTCTACGTCTCTCACAATTCCCAAAGGGCAGATAGTTTCTCTATTAGCTAACGTAATAGTGACATCAATGGGTTCTAACTCAGCAGGTGCAATCTCATCTTTGATTTCATCATATAGAGAACGGGGTATTGCACTAACACTAGCTCCCATATCACATAAACCATGGTAACAGTGATCTCCTATCTTGACAGAAACAAGGGGCAAGCCAACTACATGTCCGTGTTTGTCTTTCGCGTGAGGTTTAGCAATTCTAGCGGAGTCCTCGGAGAATTTGATAACATGCCCATCTATGTCTTCGGCTAAGAGATCTTTGATAATAGCAAGACTAGGTTCAACTCTAATCTCCTCAGGGGGTGCAAGTGGTCTAATGTAACCCCTACATATCATAGTTGGAGCTTTAGAATAATCCTATATCCTAGCAGGGTATGGTGGTTTCTCAGTGTAAGCACAAGGAACAACAGGATCACTAAAAGAAATGACTTTCTCCTCAACTAGATTGGTTTTGGCTATGTTGCTTTCTACACGAGGGTGATATTTAAACCACTTCTCTTTGGGAAGATCAACATGAGCAGCAAAAGATTCACATAGAGAAGCTACTATCTCAGAGTCAAGTCCATACTTAGCGCTAAAATCTCTAAAAGTGTTTGTCTCAACAAAAGATTTAACGCAATCAAACTGGAAATTTATACCTGACTCCTTACCTTCCTCCAGCTCCCAATCTTCAGAGTTACGTTTGATTCTCTCCAATAAATTCCACTTGTGATCAATATCCTTCTTCATAAAAGAACCGGTACAAGAAGTGTCAAGCATGGTACGATCTTCATGAGAAAGCCGAGCATAAAAGTTATGAGTGATGATTTCTCTCGAGAGCTCATGATTGGGGCATGAATATAGCATTGATTTAAGCCTCCCCCAAGCTTGAGCTATGATTTCCCTGTCACGAGGCCAAAAGTTATAAATAAAGTTTCGATCACGATGTACTAAATGCATAGGATAGAACTTTTGATGAAATTCCAATTTCAACCGATTGTAGTCCCATGATCAAGTATCATCACATAGCCTATACCATGTCAACGCCTTATCCTTCAAAGATAAAGGAAAGACTTTCTATTTTACCTCATCCTCGGGCAAACCTGCAAGCTTAAATAAACCACAAACTTCATCTACATAGATTAGATGCAAGTCTGGATGTGAAGATCCATCTCCTGTGAAAGGATTAGCCAGCAGTTTCTCAAGCATACCCGAAGGAATTTCATAAAAGATATTTTCTGTAGGTACCTCAGGTCGAGGAACAACTCCTCATGCTTCCGTTCGTGGTGAAGATACCACGAACAAAATCCTCAAAGGAATAGTTTCCATAGTGACAAGTGACAATCAATTTCAGCACAGTATAAAAATACTTCCTCACCAATTTCCACTTACCAAAGGTGCTTCACTCCCAGCAACGGCGCCAGAAAAGAGTCTTGATGACCCACAAGTATAGGGATCAATCGTAGTCCTTTCGATAAGTAAGAGTCTCGAACCCAACGAGTAGCAGAAGGCTCTGATAAACGGATTTCAGCAAGGTAATAACTGCAAGCACTTAAAGTAGCGGTAACAAGTGATTGTGTAGCGAGGTGAAACGTAGAAAGCAAAAAGTAACAAGTAACAAGTAGTAGCAACGGTGCAGCAAGTGGCCCAATCCCTTTTGTAGCAAGGGACAAGCCTGAACAAAGTCTTATAGGAGGAAAAACGCTCCCGAGGACACACGGGAATTTCTGTCATGCTAATTTCATCATGTTCATATGATTCGCGTTTGTTACTTTGATAGTTTGATATGTGGGTGGACCGGCGCTTGCGTACTGCCCTTACTTGGACAAGCATACCACTTATGATTAACCTCTCTCGCAAGCATCCGCAACTACAAAAGAAGAATTATGACAACGTCTAACCATAGCATTAAACTAGTGGATCCAAATCGGCCCCTTACGGAGCAACACATAGACTGGGGTTTAAGCTTCTGTCACTCCAGCAACCCATCATCTACTTACTACTCCCCAATGCCTTCCTCTAGGCACAAATATGGTGAAGTGTTATGTAGTCGACGTTCACATAACACCACTAAAGGAAAAGACAACATACAACATATCAAAATACCGAACGAATATCAAATTCACATGACTATTATTAACATGACTTATCCCATGTCCTCGGGAACAAAAGTAACTACTCACAAAACATAATCATAATCATGATCAAAGGTGTAATGAATAGCATCAAGGATCTGAACATAAACTCTTCCACCAAGTAATCCAACTAGCATCAGCTACAAAGAGTAATCAACACTACTAGTAACCTTACAAGTACCAATCGGAGTCGTGAGACGGAGATTGGTTACAAGAGATGAACTAGGGATTGGAGAGGAGATGGTGCTGATGAAGATGTTGATGAAGATGCCTCCCCTCCGACGAGATGAGTGTTGGTGATGACGATGGCGACGATTTCCCCCTCCGAGAGGGAAGTTTCCCCGGCAGGATCGTCCTGCCGGAGCTCTAGATTGGATCTGCTCATGTTCCGCCTCGTGGCGGCGGCGAAACCACGAAAAAGCTCCCGGATAATTTTTTCTGGACCAAAACCCTTCATATAGCAAAACAGGGGGGCTAGTGGGCCATCAGGGAGCCCACAAGCCCCCACTCCGCCACCAGGGGGATGGCGGTGGCAGGGCTTGTGGCGCCCTGGCATCCCCCCTCCAGTACTTCTTTCGCCCAGTATTATTTATATAATCCCAAAAAATCCACGTAACTTTTTAGGGCATTTGGAGATGTGCAGAATAGTGGACTAAGATTTGCTCCTTTTCGAGTCCAGAATTCCAGCTTCCTGAATTCTCCCTCTTCAAATAAACCTTGCAAAATAAGAGAGAAAAGGCATAAATATGGTACCACAAAGTAATATAACAGCCCATAAAACAATAAATATCAACATGAAAGCATGATGCAAAATGGATGTATCATGTAGTGAGGTGAAACATAGCAGGTGAAAAGTAACAAGTAACAAGTAATAGCAACGGTGCACCAAAGTGGCCCAATCCCTTTTGTAGCAAGGGACAAGCCTGAACAAAGTCTTATAGGAGGAAAAACGCTCCCGAGGACACACGGGAATTTCTGTCATGTTAGTTTCATCATGTTCATATGATTCACGTTCGTTACTTTGATAGTTTGATATGTGGGTGGACCGGCGCTTGGGTACTGCCCTTACTTGGACAAGCATCCCACTTATGATTAACCCCTCCCGCAAGCATCCGCAACTACGAAAGAAGAATTAAGACAACGTCTAACCATAGCATTAAACTAGTGGATCCAAATCAGCCCCTTACGAAGCAATGCATAGACTGGGGTTTAAGCTTCTGTCACTCTAGCAACCCATCATCTACTAACTACTCCCCAATGCCTTCCTCTAGGCCCAAATATGGTGAAGTGTTATGTCACGCCCAAGATGCGACCCTTTCCTCAATTTGGCACGAAGGCCTTGTCAGGGATAGAAGCGCATCTCGTCGTGTCGCAAGAATGGATATCGTTACAAGTACATGTACTGAAAAGAAGAGATATATGTATAGAATTGGCTTACACTCGCCACAAGCTACATCAGAGTCACAACAGTACATTACATATTCATCCAGAGTAAGAGCAGGGTCCGACTACGGACGAAAACAAATGAGAAAATAAGAACGACGTCCATCCTTGCTATCCCAGGCTGCTGGCCTGGAACCCATCCTAGATCGATGAAGAAGAAGAAGAAGAAACTCCAAATGAACAATCAACGCGCTCGCATCAAGTAACCTTTACTTGTACCTGCAACTTGTGTTGTAGTAATCTGTGAGCCACGGGGGACTCAGCAATCTCATTTCCAAAGGTATCAAGACTAGCAAAGCTTGATGGGTGAGGTATGGTTAAGTGGTGAGGTTGCAGCAGCGGCTAAGCATATATTTGGTGGCTAACTTACGAGTACAAGAAACTAGAGGGGGAAGATCTACGCATAACGGACATGAACTACTGATGATCAAATGAATGATCCTGAACACCTACCTACGTCAGACATAACCCCACCGTGTCCTCGATAGGAGAAGGAACTCACGAAAAAGAGGCAGTCACGGTTACGCACACAGTTGGCATATTTTAATTAATTAACTCCAAGTTATCTAGAACCAGTGTTAAACAATGCTTCCACGTTGCCACATAACCGCGGGCACGGCTTTCCGAAAGATTTAACCCTGCAGAGGTGCTCCAACTAGTCCATCACAAATTACCACAAGCCGCATAGAAATCCTCAATCACGAAGCTCGCGATCTCGTCGGATTCCCTAGTGGAAAACCTCAACTCTGAGATTACCCAAAGCTTCACCGAAATCCCGATGCACAAGATATTTCGTCAAAGGTAAAACTAATCCAGCAAGGCCGCCCGACCTGTCGACGATCCCGATAGGAGTCGCGTACCTCGTTCTCAGGACACGGCGGATGGGTCACACTAGGAGAACCAAACCTCGGGTTGCCCCGCGGTGGCCCCGTAGTCTGCCAATTTGGACCAACACTCATGAGGAGCACTGGCCCGGGGGTTGATTAGATTATCCTCGGGGTCCGGAAAGTCCCTATGCAATTTTATCAGGTGTTTAGGCAAATGTAGTACCAAAGTTGTGCCTTGCCAGACCAGTCTTAATCTAAAACGAATTATCAAGGGGGTCCCCATAACAACCCTGATCGTGTTAGGAGTGCTAATTTATGGAACATAACACCGGTAGCCGAAAACTAAGGGGGCAAAGGTGGAACAAAACACCAGGCTAGAAAGGCCGAGCCTTCCACATTTTACCAAGTATATAGGTCCATTAAATTAAATAGCATTAATATGGTGATATAACAAGGAACCCATGCTTTCGCATGGAAGCATCTGCACCTGCAACTAGCAACGCTATCAACAGGGTTAAGCAAGCAGTAACATAGCCAATCAGTGGTTTGCTAGCTTGAACAGGTTGAAGGTTTTATGGCATTGTTGAGAGGTTGATATTTAACACGTGGTAGGCAACGAGACATAATCGATAGACGCGATAAAACTAGCATGGCAACGATAGTAATGGTATCTGGAGAAATGGTCATCTTGCCTGAGATCCCGCTTGGAAGAAGAATATCTCCGTGAAGCAGACGAACCGGCGTAGTCGAACGGGTCCTCACATCCGACACGCTTGCGGACTCTATCGAGACGGGGAAAACCGGAAACAAGAATCAACACACGATATTCACCACACGATGCAGGACACAAATGATGCATGAGCAGCTTGAATATATGCAAGTCACGACATGACAATTCACACAATCAAACACTACACATTAAGTGAAGTTCAATATGCAACGAGTTGCATATTGACGAAACTCCACGTTAATTATTTAGTTCTATCCCGATTAGTTATACGGCAATATTAAATGTGTTTAAACATGGCAAGAGGTGAAGCATAATTAAACTACCTATCTAGGCATTTTAAATGAGGTCGGAAATGACATATAGCATCTCCGAAACGACCTCACATGTTAATTAACGATTCTGTCCAGATTTGTCCTAATCACATTTGAGGTTTGTTAAACTGAAAAACAAAGTGGTTCACGTGATTATACTCGTCGTTCTGCTCCATTTACATATATGGCACATCTCCAACGGGGTTACGGTATAAAAGATACGGGCAACACAAAACATAATAAGGATGCAACATGCATGCAAAACAAAATACATAGATGAATATAAAAGAGAGGCCATGGGAATTTGATCCTTCGACCTCCAAGATTCAAACCAAAGTGCTGACCAACTAGGCTAGCTACTGGTAATGACAAGTGGTCAGTGTCTCATGGGCACACACACAAAAAAATAAAAACCCCAGCAAAAACAGTGTGTAGTCTAGGATTTGAACCTTAGACCTCATACATAAGCCCACACCTAGATAACCAGCTAGTGTACAATAGAACACTGTCAATAGATAAGTTTGGGCCAATATAATCAATCCATCGGGCTGATGGCACTGAAAATCTAACACCTCGTGCGCTAAAAAACAAAGAAAACATAGTGGAGGCCCCTGGGATTGAACCCAGGACCTCCTGGACATGGAGTGGGATAACAACCACTCGGGTACTTATATGCTTGTGAATAATTCTAGTGCCCACCCTATATAACCTCTCGAAACTAAAACGGATCTGGCCAAAATTATCTACAGCCACGAACGGGCTGCTCACAGCAGGGGATACACAAGCCTTATGCATGGCGGTTCAGAGCCGGGCGCGGGAGGCCGGGAAGGAGGGCGGTGTTCGGTACCTCCTAGTGGGGAACGCGGGGACGGGGTCCCGGGATGGAGGCGCCTGGCCTTGCCCCGGTCAGCCATGGATGGGCATCTCCTGCACCTGGAGATAGAAGGGAGGGCGAGGCTATGGTAAGAGAGATCGAGAAGAGAGGAGGGAGAAGAGCACGGGGAGGACCGGATCTGGAGAGAGGAGGTCGCCGGAGCTCGGTTTTTCAACCGACAGGGGGGAGGCGACCTGCGGGGGTGGTGGTGCTGCTTTGGGTCGGCCATGACCCTGCTCCTGTGGCTGCGAGCTGCTGGACCTGAAGAAAGAAACAAACAGAGGGAGAGAGAGTCGAGAGAAGAAATAGGGGAAGGAAGAGAGGGAAAAAAGGGAGAGGGATTCGGGCATGGCCGTGGGGATGGCGCCTGGTCGCCGGACTTCGGGGATGGCTTGCATCGGTGGCCGGCGAGGTCCAGGTCTCCGGTGACGATGAGACCCGGGCGGTCTCGGGGTGGATCGGGAGCTGCGCGATGGATGGCTTCCAGAACAAAATGTGGAGGTGGGCTGGTTGGATGGCTCATCGTGGATCCAGTGCTAGTTGGTGGGATTTGGAAAACGAGGAAGAGGCTGGCGGCGGCTGATGGGACAGCTCTCCTAGAATTTAGGGTTGGACCTATTTTATATATAGCTATTGAATTGGGCTAGAGTCTATCAGGACCCTCCGATGCAGATCAGACGGTCGAGAATAACTAGGTTAAGGAGTCCAATGGACAAACCGATGATGGTTTGCGGTATTACGGGGTTGAACCGGATCCAACAGTCACAACCGTGTGTTTTGGGCACCGGGAGGTTTTCGGACCAGGTTGCGCGTAGGGGTGGTGCACTGTGCAGAGGTGCTAGGCGGAGATGACAGGGAAAACGGGCAACCCGGTGAGAGAGTTTAAAATACCGAAACGTCCAACAATTGACCGGCTATAGTGCCGCTATATAATAAACGACACGGGTAACGAACGAGCTCCGATCGCGATGAAATTTGACGGACGGCCTACATACACTAAATTCATACCGCACACCAAGTTCCAGCTCAATAGGAGAAAGTTTTACGCACACTTTAAAACAAGGTTTCGACGATGCCGCGGGCGCGTGCGTGTGCGGTCGGGCTTAGAACGGACAACGACGTGAACCGGCAACTAACAACGGATGCAAGTTTTGAAAACTGGCAGCAACGGAGATGCCGATGCAATGCAGATGATGCGCATGATGCAATGATGACGCGACAAAATTAAATAGGCACACGACGAAAATGGAAAGAAAGGGGAATCTTCTGGAACGTCGGTCTCGGGCTGTCACAACTCTCCTACACTACAAGAGGATCTCGCCCCGAGATCCAAGAATGAAAGGGGGAGAGGATGAGAAAGAAAGAGGTAAAAATTTAGTCGCTTCTTTGACAAACGAGTGAAACCAACGATCCTTGAAGGTTGCAAACAGATGAGGACTGATATGAGAGACGAGCAAGAATTCACGGAAAATTTTGGCAGCACTTCGGTAGGAAAATGGGACAAAAATTTTGATAAGATGGTAGAATTAGACAATATTCACAACAAACAAGTAGATAGAACAAGGGAACACCATGATCTTGATAGAACAACAAGATTGACCCAAAATAGCAATATCACAAAGCCTCCGGAACAATAGAATAGGAACTAGCTCATACGGAAGAAGAGAATGAAGAGAGAATGACAACTACTATCACGATAGAATTGAAGAGCCTCCGGACAGAGAATTGACATAGTAGTTGGAAAACCAACAACGAAAAGAACCAGATAGTAGTGGGCTTATGAAAATCGTCTCAACAAATATGAGGTGACAAACAACCACTAAAAGAACCAAGGATAGATTGGGAGAAACAAGATATGAACAAATCTTACACCAAGAGGATACATTGAGAACTTGGAATAATGACAAGCACCATGATAGCAACAACCCATAGCAAAAGCTTTAGATGACATCCAAACCAAGATAGCTCAATGAAGAAACCATGAGTTGAAATATCTCATGATCAAAGAATTGGTGGGTTTAATTATCTCATTCTTGAAAGGAAATCTCTTCGAGGCTCCTACACTAACAAGAATGCTATAATACCACCTCAACGGATAAAGGAAGAACAATTGCACATAGAAATGCAAGAGAAAGGATACTTGAGGTTCTCCAACAAGAATCTTGAAGAACACTTGAGAATGGATTAAAACCTTGATGAACCACCAAGAAGGACCTCCGTATACGAATGAATGATGCAAAGATATCAAGGTAGAAAAGAATAAGATTATGACCTTGCCAAGATTTAGATGAAGCCTCACAAAGAGATACTTAAAAGAACTTGGAACTCCGGAAAAAGAAAGATAAGCACTTGAGAAAAGAATTGATATCATGAGCCACTCCGGAAGAAGAATTCAAAATACTACGAACAAGAATAAGAATTATGTTATGTTTGTCCTTCATCAAGTTTAATTGATGACAAGCAACGGATTTAGCATACAACTTATTCTTCTTGAAGGAAACTTGAAGAGAGAGAGAGAGAGAGAGATATGCACCACATCAATCATAAACGAAGGAAGCACCGGTAAGAATTCACAATTGAATGGGGATACCAAGAATTAATGGAGATACATGAGAATGAAGAGATCATGATCCACCTGAAATAAAACTAGAACAAGGCACCGGAATAACCGAGAGACGAACGAATAGGCAACAATTGAGAAGATTTGAGGATGAAAGCTGAAAGCTGAGAACGAAGAATCTTCTAAAATGATGGCCTTCGGAGGATCGAGAATGAAAACAACTCAGAAAAGCACTGGATAGCAAGAAAATGGATTACACATGATTGGAACAATTAAGATGATGGCACCAAGCTGAAATGATTAATCTCCAAGAGAATGAACCAAGATTGAGAGAAACACTCCTTCAGTCTTGAAAGAAGAGAATGATGAGAATAAAACCGCCAAGAATTAACTGAGACACCCCGGAATAATGAGGAATGAAAGGTTGAGCCAAAGACGAGAATAAATTCCAATAGATCTTGGAGAAGGGATATGACTGGTGAAATTCATACTTACGTCATAGTTGAAAAGAATTAAAGATCTCCGGATGATTACAAGAGCCAGACAATATCCTCGGAAAACCTGTGGGTTATGGGCCCACTCAAAGAAATCACCGTTGAAACAATTGCTAGAACGAGAGATATTGCACCGGTATAAGAAACCTAGATGAGGTTAGCACCTCGAAATAACTAAAGAATTGAGAACAAGAATTCTGAGATAACTTCAACACTCCGGATAGAATAGAGAGAAATGACAACAAGAAGATAAACTGATAAAAATTTCCAACATAGGAAAGAATTACAAGGATGAAAAGGATATGATAACACGGACAACTGAATTAAATTCACCGGTAAGGATGACAAGAATGAACAAATATGACACGAATCTCCTGAGAATCTTCACAATGGAACACCGGATAGGACACGGTAGAAAAGATAGCGGAAGCAACAATGAAATGAAAATTCTTGGATGAAAATTGAATCACTGAGAAAAAGGGCGGAAGGGCGGGGAAAAACAAACACAACTTCAGACAGATGAGATGAACTCCGGAAAGAATTGAGAGAATGATTTGCAAAAACTGGACAAGATTGAATTCAGTTGTAGAGAAGCACACCGGTTGAAAAAGAATTAACATGACGAATCTGGTTGACAAGAATGATAAGACAATTGATTTGAGCAAAGAGAATTAGCATTCCCAAAAAAATATGAGAACAGCGCTTAAGAAAGATCTGAAATCACCACTTGACATCGAAGCAACACAAATTACCATACTCCAACAAAACAAAGGGAGAGGCTTACAAAACAAGCCAGAACAAACTCATGAGAAAGATTTCGTCCGATATTTTCATGGACACGATCGCACGGGCTCGATTTTATAGTAGCCATCAAGTGCAAGGCAGTGCACCCGACATACGAAGCGTCCCCGAGTCATAGCAAGCTACAAGGACTCTTTAAGACACAACGTGTATCGCTGTAAGTCGACCGTGAACAAACGAATCCACTAGATGTCGAACCCCAACCTAACATCATGCATTTGTTGGAAGAATGTCCTATAAGTAACTACTTGAATTCCCACCTATGAATTCCCGAAATATCTGGTCATGCAATCTGGTACACAGATACAAGGAGTAATATTCACACAACTCCTATACTAACCCGTCACCTGTATCACATCCGTCAACACACGACCAGAATCTCGGACCTTCATCTACAACAGACCCTCGTGATCACAACGATACAAAGTATGGCAGTACTCCCGAACAATCTGCACCAGTAGTGGGGACATCGGGGTAATCTCGCCACTACTAGTATTGAAGCAATTACGAACATCCTTTGTTCTGAGATACTAAGAAATCTGAATGATAACGATGTGCTCGAGAATCCCCTGGAGCTCAACTCCCCTGAGACTTAGAGCAGATAGGAGGCACCAAGACAGAACTCCGTCACATCGGCATCATATAGATTCCAAAAATATCCACGTGATCCTAAAAAAAATTTGAGTGAGAAGAGGAGTAGAATTAAATTATTACGTCAAGATTCCTCACTAGAGCATAGACGAGGAGAAAAAAGAATCCTACTCTCCGATATATAACTAGACTCAAAGTAGTTTTTCACTAGACTCGACTCGGCCAAGTTCGATCAATCAAGGGGGCTCCTAGGTCGGTACTGGTCTGATACCAACTTGTCACGCCCAATATGCGACCCTATCCTCAATTTGGCACGAAGGCCTCGTCAGGGATAGAAGCGCATCTCGTCGTGTCACAAGAATGGATATCGTTACAAGTACATGTACTGAAAAGAAGAGATATATATATAGAATTGGCTTACACTCGCCACAAGCTACATCAGAGTCACAACAGTACATTACATATTCATCAAGAGTAAGAGCAGGGTCCGACTACGGACGAAAACAAACGAGAAAATAAGAACGACGTCCATCCTTGCTATCCGAGGCTGCCGGCCTGGAACCCATCCTAGACCGATGAAGAAGAAGAAGAAGAAGCAACTCCAAATGAACAATCAACGCGCTCGCATCAAGTAACCTTTACATGTACCTGCAACTGGTGTTGTAGTAATCTGTGAGCCACGGGGGACTCAGCAATCTCATTTCCAAAGGTATCAAGACTAGCAAAGCTTAATGGGTGAGGTATGGTTAAGTGGTGAGGTTGCAGCAGCGGCTAAGCATATATTTGGTGGCTAACTTACGAGTACAAGAAACAAGAGGGGGAAGATCTACGCATAACGGACGTGAACTACTCATGATCAAATGAATGATCCTGAACACCTACCTACGTCAGACATAACCCCACCGTGTCCTCGATCGGAGAAGGAACTCACGAAAAAGAGACAGTCACGGTTACGCACACAGTTGGCATATTTTAATTAATGAATTCCAAGTTATCTAGAACCAGTGTTAAACAAAGCTTCCACGTTGCCACATAACCGCGGGCACGGCTTTACGAAAGATTTAACCCTGCAGGGGTGCTCCAACTAGTCCATCACAAATTACCACAAGCCGCATAGAAATCCTCAATCACGAAGCTCGCGATCTCGTCTGATTCCCTAGTGGAAAACCTCAACTCTGAGGTTACCCAAAGCTTCACCGGAATCCCGATGCACAAGATATTTCGTCAAAGGTAAAACTAATCCAGCAAGGCCGCCCGACGTGTTAACGATCCCGATAGGAGTCGCGTACCTCGTTCTCAGGACATGGCGGATGGGTCACACTAGCAGAACCAAACCTCGGGTTGCCCCGCGGTGGCCCCGTAGTCTGCCAATTTGGACCAACACTCATGAGGAGCACTGGCCCGGGGGTTGATTAGATTATCCTCGGGGTCCGGAAAGTCCCTATGCAATTTTATTAGGTGTTTAGCCAAATGTAGAACCAAAGTTGGGCCTTGCCAAACCAGTCTTAATCTAAAACGAATTATCAAGGGGTTCCCCATAACAACCCCGATCGTGTTAGGAGCGCTCATTTATGGAACTTAACACCGGTAGACGAAAACTAAGGGGGCAAAGGTGGAACAAAACACCAGGCTAGAAAGGCCGAGCCTTCCACCTTTTACCAAGTATATAGGTCCATTAAATTAAATAGCATTAATATGGTGATATAACAAGGAACCCATGCTTTCGCATGGAAGCATGTGCACCTGCAACTAGCAACGCTATCAACAAGGTTAAGCAAGCAGTAACATAGCCAATCAGTGGTTTGCTAGCTTGAACAGGTTGAAGGTTTTATGGCATTGTTGAGAGGCTGATATTTAACATGTGGTAGGCAACGAGACATAATCGATAGAAGCGATAAAACTAGCATGGCAATGATAGTAATGGTATCTGGAGAAATGGTCATCTTGCATGAGATCCCGCTTGGAAGAAGAATGTCTCCGTGAAGCAGACGAACCGACGTAGTCGAACGGGTCCTCACATCCGACACGCTTGCAGACTCTATCGAGACGGGGAAAACCGGAAACAAGAATTAACACACGATATTCACCACACGATGCAGGACACAAATGATGCATGAGCAGCTAGAATATATGCAAGTCATGACATGACAATTCACACAATCAAACACTACACATTAAGTGAAGTTCAATATGCAACGAGTTGCATTGACGAAACTGCACGTTAATTATTTAGTTCTATCCCGATTAGTTATACGGCAATATTAAATGTGTTTAAACATGGCAAGAGGTGAAGCATAATTAAACTACCTATCTAGGCATTTTAAATGAGGTTGGAAATGACATATAGCATCTCCGAAACGACCTCACATGTTAATTAACGATTCTGTCCAGATTTGTCCTAATCACATTTGAGGTTTGTTAAATGGAAAAACAAAGTGGTTCACGTGATTATACTCGTCGTTCTGCTCCATTTACATATATGGCACATCTCCAACGGGGTTACGGTATAAAAGATACGGGCAACACAAAACATAATAAGGATGCAACATGCATGCAAAACAAAATATATAGATGAATATAAAAGAGAGGCCATGGGAATTTGATCCTTCGACCTCCAAGATTCAAACCAAAGTGCTGACCAACTAGGCTAGCTACTGGTAATGACAAGTGGTCACTGTCTCATGGGCACACACAAAAAATAGATAAAAACCCCGGCAAAAACAGTGTGTAGTCTAGGATTTGAACCTTAGACCTCATACATAAGCCCACACCTAGATAACCAGCTAGTGTACAATAGAACACTGTCAATAGATAAGTTTAGGCCAATATAATCACTCCATCGAGGTGATGGCACTGAAAATCTAACACCTCGCGTGCTAAAAAAACAAAGAAAACATAGTGGAGGCGCCAGGGATTGAACCCAGGACCTCCTGGACATGGAGTGGGATAACAACCACTCGGGTACTTATATGCTTGTGAATAATTCTAGTGCCCACCCTATATAACCTCTCGAAACTAAAACGGATCTGGCCAAAATTATCTATAGCCACGAACGGGCTGCTCACAGCAGAGGATACACAGGCCTTATGCATGGCGGTTCAGAGCCGGGCGCGGGAGGCCAGGAAGGAGGGCGGCGTTCGGTACCTCCTGGTCGGGAACGCGGGGACAGGGTCCCGAGATGGAGGCGCCTGGCCTTGCCCCGGTCAGCCATGGATGGGCATCTCCTGCACCTACAGATAGAAGGGAGGGCGAGGCTATGGTAAGAGAGATCGAGAAGAGAGGAGGGAGAAGAGCACGGGGAGGACCGGATCTGGAGAGAGGAGGTCGCCGGAGCTCGGTTTTTCAACCGACAGGGGGGAGGCGACCTGCGGGGGTGGTGGTGCTGCTTTGGGTCGGCCATGACCCTACTCCTGTGGCTGCGAGCTGCTGGACCTGAAGAAAGAAAGAAACAGAGGGAGAGAGAGTTCAGAGAAGAAATAGGGGAAGGAAAAGAGGGAAAAAAGGGAGAGGGATTCGGGCATGGCCGTGGGGATGGCGCCTGGTCGCCGGACTTCGGGGATGGCTTGCATCGGTGGCCGGCGAGGTCCAGGTCTCCGGTGACGATGAGACCCGGGCGGTCTCGGGGTGGATCGGGAGCTGCGCGATGGATGGCTTCCAGAACAAAATGTGGAGGTGGGCTGGTTGGATGGCTCATCGTGGATCCAGTGCTAGTTGGTGGGATTTGGAAAACGAGGAAGAGGCTGGCGGCGGCTGATGGGACAGCTCTCCTAGAATTTAGGGTTGGACCTATTTTATATATAGCTATTGAATTGGGCTAGAGTCTATTAGGACCCTCCGATGCAGATCAGACGGTCGAGAATAACTAGGTTAGGGAGTCCAATGGACAAACCGATGATGGTTTGCGGTATTACAGGGTTGAATCGGATCCAACGGTCACAACCGTGTGTTTCGGGCACCGGGAGGTTTTCGGACCAGGTTGCGCATAGGGGCAGTGCACTGTGCAGAGGCGCTAGGCAGAGATGACAGGGAAAACGGGCAACCCGGTGACAGAGTTTAAAATACCGAAACGTCCGACAACTGACCGGCTATAGTGCCGCTATGTAATAAACGACACGGGTAACAAACGAGCTCCGATCGCGATGAAATTTGACGGACGGCCTACATACACTAAATTAATATCGCACGCCAAGTTCCAGCTCAAGGGGAGAAAGTTTTATTCACACTTTAAAAGAAGGTTTCGACGATGCCGCGGGCGCGTGCGTGTGCGGTTGGGCTCAGAACGGACAATGACGTGAACCGGCAACTAACAACGGATGCAAGTTTTGAAAACTGGCGGCAACGGAGATGCCGATGCAATGCAGATGATGCGCATGATGTGATGATGACGCGACAAAATTAAATAGGCACACGACGAAAACGGAAAGAAAGGGGAATCTTCTGGAACGTCGGTCTCGGGCTGTCACATGTTATGTAGTTGACGTTCACATAACACCACTAGAGGAAAAGACAACATACAGCATATCAAAATACCGAACGAATACCAAATTCACATGACTATTAATAGCAAGACTTATCCCATGTCCTCAAGAACAAAAGTAACTACTCACAAAGCATAATCATAATCATGATCAGAGGTGTAATGAGTAGCATCAAGGATCTGAACATAAACTCTTCCACCAAGTAATCCAACTAGCATCAACTACAAAGAGTAATCAACACTACTAGCAACCTTACAAGTACCAATCGGAGTCCCGAGACGGAGATTGGTTACAAGAGATGAACTAGGGTTTGGAGAGGAGATGGTGGTGATGAAGATGTTGATGGTGACGAGTCCCCTCCGATGAGAGGAGTGTTGGTGATGACGATGGCAACGATTTCCCCCTCCGGGAGGGAAGTTTCCCCGGCAGGATCGTCCTGTCGGAGCTCTAGATTGGTTCTGCTCAAGTTCCGCCTCGTGGCGGCGGCACCTCCTCGAAAAAGCTCCGCCCTGATTTTTTTCGGACGAAACCCTTCATATAGCAGAAGAGGGGGGCCAGTGGGCAACCAGGGTGCCCACAAGCCCTGTAGCCGCGGCCACCAGGCTTGTGGGCCCCTGGCAGCTCCCCTGTGGCACTTCTTTCGCCCAGTATTTTTTATATATTCCCAAAAAAATTCCACGTTGATTTTTAGGGCATTTGGAGTTGCGTAGAATAGAGGACTCATACTTGCTCCTTTTCCAGTCCAGAATTCCAGCTACCGGTATTCTCACGCTTCAAATAAACCTTGCAAAATAAGATAGAAAAGGCATAAGTATGGTACCACAAAGTATAATAACAGTCCATAAAGCGATAAATATCAACATGAAAGCATGATGCAAAACGGACGTATCAACTCCCCCAAGCTTAGACCTCGCTTGTCCTCAAGCTAAAACCAAGATCCATAAACATGTCCACATGTTTAGGGATGAAGGTGTCGATAAAACATAATACGGACATGAGGGCATCATGATCACACATAGAACAACAATACATCATAAAGATTCTTATGGGAAAGTAACAATTCCTTCACAAAGCAAAGTATGAATCAAAAAACCTTACCGAGAAGTAGCCAACAACAATCCATAGTCATTGAAGCAATTGCAATTTATCATAACATCAAGAAGAGTCAAATAAGAGCTTGTAAAGCAAATCCACATACTCAACCATCTCTTTTGTTTTCCACAATTGTTACAACTCACGTGGTACTCATGGCATCAAAGTTTCAGTTGGACACAGAGAAAGATAGGGGCTTATAATTTTGCCTCCCAACCATTTACCTCAAGGGTAAAGTCAACAACAATAATAAAGCATAAGTACTCATCTCCAAGTTGATATATGAATATAGATCTTTCCCTAGCATATGACGTTCACCAAGATGAAGACGGAAAAGAGAATTGGTGTTGATCACCATGACTTTCACAAGGACAAAAGTAGAAGTACAAGATAGGCCCTTCGCAGAGGGAAGCAGAGGTTGTCATGCGCTTTTGAGGTTTGGATGCGTGTCCTCTTAGTGCGGAGGAACGTCACTTTATATTGCCTTGTGTGATAAAGAACTTTATTTTGCAGTCTGTCGCTTTTATGTCGTCCTCATCACAGGTTCGTATAAAGCTTATTTTCCACACACTAATAGATCATACATATTAGAGAGCATTTTTTATTGCTTTCACCGATGACAACTTACTTGAGGGATCTTATTCAATCCATAGATAGGTATGGTGGACACTCATGGCAAGACTGGTTTGAAGGTTTATGTATGCACAAGTAGTATCTCTACTTGGTGCGGGAGTTTTAGCTAATATGAGGTGGAAGCAATCGTCACATGCTAAGGGATCTCTAGACATATAACATTGTTTGGAATCAAGCAAACACAATTCATTATGTTGTCTTTCTTGTCCAACATCTACTTCTAAGCATGTAATAGTTTGGTGAGTGCTCACAATTATAGAAAGTGTCTAAGATGATATATTTATATGTGAACATCTCTTTCCTTATTACTTCTTATTAATTGCACCAATGACTGGGGTCTATGTTGGTCTATTCTCAACAAGTTTCAATCATCATACTTGTTATATGTGAAGCTATCACTTTCCATAAGATCATCTCATGATCTTTCGTGCTATCGTTCTTTTTATACTTTTGATCACGGCACGAAACCAAGCCCTTGACTAAGATACTCTTTATTATATAGCTCGGAAGCTCGAATACATCGGGGGAGACACAAGGCAAAAGACTGAAACTAAACACTAAAGACTTATCACACTAAGAGAAGAAAGTAAAAACTGAAAAAGAAAGAACTAAAACAAAGGTAAAAGCAAAAGATAGAAAGGTGATACGATACCAGGGCAACTCCCCCAAGCTTGGCATAAGCCAAGGGAGTTGCCCATACCAATGCTTAGTTGTCTTCCTTTGGTGGTATTGGTGGTGGAGTTGCAACATGGGTCTGATCCTCCGTCTTCCAAGGCATAGGTGCTCCATCATGGCAGGATGAACGAGTCGCCGGAATCCTCAAATCTGCATCCAACCGTATTGATTTAAATCTATACTCATATTCAAAGTTTTGGTTCTGCAGGTCATAGATCTGGCTCTGGAGTTGATCAACCCTGTCATAGAGCCTGGAGAGGTGCTTCCCAATGTCATTGGCATCCATCTTGTGCTTGTTGGTGAACTCCGTGATCATCATGTGGTTGGCGTTGAGTCCACGCTCCACCATCCCTTAGCACTTGAAGACTTGTTGCTCCATTGCTTCGAGCCTCGTCTCCACGCTTCCGGTCTTCTTAGGCCCCTCAACATCACGGATGTGCAACATCCCCTCACTCATCTTGATAGATTGAGGGTGCTGCAACACTTCCATGAGGTAAGGATTGATAACCTTCTCAAAGATCTTGTCCTTCGGAGCTTTTTGGGAAGCCATAGCAGTCTAGATCTGCAGCAGAAACATGCTCAAAACGAAAACAGAGGAAAACTATGTGATACGGAGATCAAAACCCTCGGGCGTATATATAATGATTTTTTCCGGACCAGAAGGAGTGCTCCGCAAGAAAACGGAGTCCGGGAGGCACACGAGGTGCCCACAAGCCCTATAGCCGCGGCCAGGGGGGAGGCTGCGGCTACCAAGCTTGTGGCCGCCCCGTCCGCTCTTCGGACTGCTTTTTATTTTCCTATTTTTCCATAAATTCCAAAACGGAGAAAATTTCCTACTGGAAAAGTTTTGGAGTCCAATTACTTACCGAAACACATAGCTCTTCGTTTTCACAGTCTGAAACACGCTGATAAACATCCCTTATGTACTCCTCTGGAGTTATGATATTGATGATATTGCTCTCAACATTTATGGGAGTACCAGAGATATAATGCTTGATTCTTTGCCAATTTACCACTCTAGGAAAATTACCTTCCGTGTTATTGATTTCGATGGCACTGGAACGATATACTTCCTCGACAACGTAGGGACCTTCCCATTTAGAGAGAAGCTTGCCTGCAAAGAATCTTAAGTGAGAATTGTATAGCAGGACATAATCGCCTACATTGAACTCATGTTTTTGTATTCTTTTATCGTGCCATCTCTTAACCTTTTCCTTGAACAACTTGGCATTCTCATATGTCTGGGCCCTCCATTCATCTAAAGAGCTCATATCAAACAACCGCTTCTCACCGGCAAGTTTGAAATCGAAGTTGAGCTCTTTGATTGCCCAATAAGCTTTGTGTTCCAGCTCAAGAGGTAAATGACAGGCCTTACCGTAAACCATTTTATACGGTGACATGCCCATGGGATTCTTATAAGCAGTCCTATAAGCCCATAGTGCATCGTCAAGTTTGCTAGACCAATTCTTTCGAGATCGATTGACAGTCTTTTGTAAGATCAATTTGATCTCCCTATTACCCAACTCCACTTGACCACTAGACTGAGGATGATAAGGAGATGCAACTCTATGGTTTACATCATACTTAGCGAGCATCTTGCGGAAAACACCATGAATGAAGTGTGAACCGCCATCAGTCATCAGATATCTAGGGACTCCAAATCTTGGGAAAATGACTTCTTTAAGTATCTTAATAGAGGTGTGGTGATCAGCATTTCTAGTGGGGATAGCTTCTACCCACTTAGTGACGTAATCAACAGCAACTAAGATGTGAGTGTACCCATTGGAACTCGGGAAGGGTCCCATATAATCAAAGCCCCAAACATCAAATGGTTCAATGACAAGTGAATAGTTCATAGGCATTTCCTTGCGTTTACTGATGTTCCCTATTCTTTGGCATTCGTCAAAAGACAAGACAAACTTACGGGCATCCTTGAAGAGAGTGGGCGAATAGAAACCTGATTGCAATAACTTATGAGCAGTTCTATCTCCAGCCTGGTGTCCTCCGTAGGCTTCAGAATGACACTTCTGCAGGATTTGTCCGTTTTCCTGTTCAGGCACACTACGTCTAATAACACCATCTACTCCTTCCTTATAAAGGTGAGGATCATCCCAAAAGTAGTGTCTCAAATCAAAGAAGAATTTCTTCTTTTGCTGGTAGGAGAAACTGGGTGGTATGTATTTGGCTACGATATAGTTTGCATAATCAGCATACCACGGTGCACTATGTGAAGTACGGATGACATTCAGTTGCTCATCAGGAAAGATGTCATCAATAGGTCGTGGGTCATCAAGGACATTCTCTAGCCTGGACAAGTTATCTGCTACAGGGTTATCAGCACCCTTTCGGTCAACAACGTGTAGATCAAATTCCTGTAGCAGGAGAACCCATCTGATTAACCTAGGCTTAGCGTCCTTCTTCTCCATAAGGTACTTAATAGCAGCATGATCAGAGTGAATAATGACCTTGGAGTCAACTATATAGGATCTGAACTTTTCACATGCAAACACGACTGCTAAAATTCCTTCTCCGTAGTGGCATAATTTCTTTGGGCACTGTCTAGAATTTTACTAGCGTAGTGAATAACATTCAATTTCTTGTCAACTCTTTGTCCTAGAACAGCACCAACAGCGTAATCACTAGCATCGCACATGATTTCAAAGGGCAAGTTCCAATTAGGTGGTTGAACAATAGGTGCGGTTATCAAGGCCTTCTTAAGTATTTCGAAAGCTTCCTCACAATCCTCATCAAAAACAAAAGGAACATCCTTCTGCAAGAGGTTGGTAAGAGGCCTAGAAATCTTAGAGAAGTCTTTAATGAACCTTCTATAGAAACCATCATGACCTAGGAAACTTTGTATACCTTTGATATCTGTGGGGCAAGGCATTTTGTCAATTGCATCAACCATAGCCTTATCAACTTCAATGCCTTTATCAGAGATTTTGTGTCCTAAGACGATGCCTTCATTAACCATGAAGTGGCACTTCTCCCAGTTCAAGACGAGGTTGGTATCTTTGCATCTCTGTAAGACTCGATCAGGGTTGCTGAGGCAATCGTCAAAGGAAGAACCGTAAACGGAGAAATCATCCATGAAAACCTCAACAATCTTTTCACAAAAGTCAGAGAATATTGCCATCATACATCTTTAAAAGGTGACAGGTGCATTGCATAAGCCAAAAGGCATACGTCCATAAGCAAAGGTACCAAAGGGGCAGGTGAAAGTGGTTTCTCCTGATCAGATTGTGCAACAGGTATTTGTGAGAAACCTGAATAACCGTCTAGAAAGCAGAAGTGTGTGTGTTTAGATAGCCTTTCTAGCATTTGGTCGATAAACGGCAAAGGATAATGGTCTTTCCTGGTTGCCTTGTTCAGTTTCTGGAAATCTATCACCATCCTATAGCCAGTAATAATCCTCTGTGGGATTAGTTCATTCTTATCATTAGGAACGACGGTGATACCTCCCTTCTTGGGTACGCAATGCACTTGACTTACCCAATCGCTATGAGCAATAGGATAAATGATTCCTGCTTCCAGAAGCTTTAATATTTCTTTTCTCACGACCTCTTTCATCCTAGGATTTAATCTCTGTTGATGATCAGCAACTGGCTTAGAATCAGGATCGGTTTTAATCTTGTGTTGACATAGAGTGGGACTAATACCCTTAAGATCATAAAGAGTATATCCAATAGCAGCACGGTGCTTCCTCAAAGTTTTTAATAACTTCTTCTCTTCGTGATTCAAGAGGTGAGCACTAATAATAACAGGATATATCTCCTTCTCATCAAGATAGGCATACTTAAGAATATCTGGTAACTATTTTAGCTCGAACACAGGATCACCCTTTAGTGGGGGAGGATCCCCAAGCAGTTCAACAGGCAGATTATTCTTAAGAATAGGATATTGTTCTAAAACAATTTTATCTATCTCATCTCTTTCATCCATATGCATATCATTTTCATGCTCAAGCAGATATTGCTCTAAAGGATCCGTAGGAGGTACGGCAATAGAGGCAAGAGCAATGATTTCATCCCTACCAGACGACTCTTTTTCATGGGGTTGTCTTCCAAACTTGGAGAAGTTAAATTCATGAGACACACCCTCGAAACTAACAGTGACAGTCTGTTTAATGCAATCAATATGAGCATTGACAGTGTTGAGAAAGGGTCTACCAAATATGATGGGACAAAAGCTATCTTGTGCAGTAGCAAGGACGAGGAAATCAGTAGGATACTTCCTCTTACCATACAGGACTTCTACGTCTCTCACAATTCCCACAGGGCAGATAGTGTCTCTATTAGCTAGCGTAATAGTGACATCAATGGGTTCTAACTCAGCAGGTGCAATCTCATCTTTGATTTCATCATATAGGGATCGGGGTATTGCACTAACACTAGCACCCATCTCACATAAACCATGATAACAGTGATCTCCTATCTTGACAGAAACAACGGGCAGGCCAACTACATGTCCGTATTTGTGTTTCGCGTGAGGTTTAGCAATTCTAGCGGAGTCCTCACAGAATTTGATAACATGCCCGTCTATGTCCTCGGCTAAGAGATCTTTTATAATAGCAACACTAGGTTCAACTCTAATTTCCTCAGGGGGTGCAAGTGGTCTAATGTAACCCCTACGTATCACAGTTGGAGCTTTAGAATAATCCTTTTTCCTAGCAGGGTAAGGTGGTTTCTCAGTGTAGGCACAAGGAACAATAGGATCATTATAGGCAATGACTTTCTCTTCAACTAGATTGGGTTTAACTATGTTGACTTCTACGGGAGGATGATACTTAAACCACTTCTCTTTGGGAAGATCAATATGAGTAGCAAAAGATTCACATAGAGAAGCTACTATCTCAGAGTCAAGTCCATACTTAGCGCTAAAATCTCTAGAAGTGCTTGTTTCAACAAAAGATTTAATGCAATCAAACTAGAAATTCATACCTGACTCCTTACCTTCTTCAAGCTCCCAATCTTCAAAGTTACGTTTCATTCTTTCCAATAAATTACACTTGTGGTCAATACCCTTCTTCATAAAAGAACTGGTACAAGAAGTGTCAAGCCTGGTACGATCTTCGTGAGAAAGCCAAGCATAAAAGTTTTGAGTGATAATTTCTCTCGAGAGCTCATGATTGGGGCATGAATATAGAATTGATTTAAGCCTCCCCCAAGCTTGAGCTATGCTTTCCCTGTCACGAGGCCAAAAGTTATAAATATAATTCCGATCATGATGTACTAAATGCATAGGATAAAACTTTTGATGAAATTCCAATTTCAACCGATTGTAGTCCCATGATCCAGTATCATCACATAGCCTATACCATGTCAACGCCTTATCCTTCAAAGATAAAGGAAAGAATTTCTTCTTTACCTCATCCTCGGGCAAACCTGCAAGCTTAAATAAACCACAAACTTAATCTACATAGATTAGATGCAAGTCTAGATGTGACGATCCATCTCCTGTAAAAGGATTAGCCAGCAGTTTCTCAAGCATACCCGAAGGAATTTCATAAAAGATATTTTCAGTAGGTACCTTAGGTTGAGGAGCAACTCCTCGTGCTTCCTTTCGTGGTGAAGATACCCCAAACAAATTCCTCAAAGGAACAGTTTCCATAGTGACAAGTGACTATAAATTTCAGCACAGTATATAAATGTTTACTTACCAAATTCCACTTACGAAAGGCGCTTCCCTCCCCGGCAACGGCGCCAGAAAAGAGTCTTGATGACCCACAAGTATAGGGTATCAATCATAGTCCTTTCGATAAGTAAGAGTGTCGAACCCAACGAGGAGCAGAAGGCTCTGATAAACGGTTTTCAGCAAGGTAATAACTGCAAGCACTGAAAGTAGCGGTAACAAGTGATGGTGTAGTGAGGTGAAACGTAGGAGGTGAAAAGTAACAAGTAACAAGTAATAGTGATGGTGCAGAAACGTGGCCCAATCCCTTTTGTAGCAAGGGACAAGCATGAACAAAGTCTTATAGGAAGAAAAACGCTCCCGAGGACACACGGGAATTTCTGTCATGCTAGTTTCATCATGTTCATATGATTCACATTTGTTACTTTGTTAGTTTGATATGTGGGTGGACGGGCGCTTGGGTACTTCCCTTACTTGGACAAGAATCCCACTTATGATTAACCCCTCTCGCAAGCATCCACAACTACGAAAGAAGAATTAAGACAACGTCTAACCATAGCATTAAACTAGTGGATCCAAACTAGCCCCTTACGAAGCAATGCATAGACTGGGGTTTAAGCTTCTGTCACTCTAGCAACCCATCATATACTTACTACTCCCCAATGCCTTCCTCTAGGCCCAAATATGGTGAAGTTTTATGTAGTCTACGTTCACATAACACCACTAGAGGAAAAGACAACATACAGCATATCAAAATACCGAACGAATACCAAATTCACATAACTATTAATAGCAAGACTTATCCCATGTCCTCAGGAACAAAAGTAACTACTCAAAAAGCATAATCATAATCATGATCAGAGGTGTAATGATTAGCATCAAGGATATGCACATAAACTCTTCCACCAAGTAATCCAACTAGCATCAACTAGAAAGAGTAATCAACACTACTAGCAACCTTACAAGTACCAATCGGAGTCGCGAGACGGAGATTGGTTACAAGAGATGAACTAGGGTTTGGAGAGGAGATGGTGCTGACGAAGATGTTGATGGTGACGAGTCCCCTCCGATGAGAGGAGTGTTGGTGATGACAATGGCGATGATTTCCCCCTCCGAGAGTGAAGTTTCCCCGGCAAGATCATCCTGCTGGAGCTCTAGATTGGTTCTGCTCAAGTTCCGCCTCGTGGCGACAGCACCTCCTTGAAAAAGCTCCGCCCTGATTTTTTTTCCGGACGAAACCCTTCATATAGCAGAAGAGGGGGGCAGTGGGCCACCAGGGTGCCCACAAGCCCTGTAGCCGCGGCCAGGGGGGCAGGCCGCGACCACCAGGCTTGTGGGCCCCTGGCAGCTCCCCTCTAGCACTTCCTTCATCCAGTATTTTTTATATATTCCCAAAAAAAATCCACGTTGATTTTCAGGGCATTTGGAGTTGCGCGGAATAGAGGACTCAGACTTGCTCCTTTTCCAGTCCAGAATTCCAGCTGCCGGTATTCTCTCTCTTCAAATAAACCTTGCAAAATAAGAGAGAAAAGGCATAAGTATGGTACCACAAAGTATAATAACAGTCCATAAAGCAATAAATGTCAACATGAAAGCATGATGCAAAATGGACGTATCAATGGTCTTCTAGTCATTTCATAGCTACTTGTGAAAAGTCTGGGTTGGGTTTCGTCCATAAGACTAAGCATAGTGACATGGTGTTTAAAATGGGTTCTACCATCTAGGAAGGTTATTGAGGGGGTTACTAGATGAGGTGGATATCCAAAAGTATATACCAGTATCCAATCCCCAAGGTTTGTGGCTTGGCAAGTGGGGTGAATCTCCTTTGATAGGGGTTTCACCATGGTCCAGTCAGAACTCGCATTCTTGGTTAGACCAAAAAGGAGCTCTTTAATTCCTCTTGATTCCCAATGGCTTCATCGTGCTTGAGTGTCGGTGCTTCTTGACATAGTCTAGCTAATGTAGCTGGTAGAGGAGTGGTAGTTGACCTATATTTGTCCTTCTTCTTCTTCAGCGTCTTGGTTTCTCAACCGTAGTGGTTCTTCACCTTGCATTGGTAAGAATGTCTTCTGCTGCTTGGAGGGTGCTTCGAGGAGTCCACTCCTTCAAGGTAAAACCTTTCAATTGGGAAGAATGACAATTGGTGCTTGTGGGGCTTATCAAAATGGGACTAAGGTGTTCCTTACTCTTCACGAATAAATAAGTATGTTATCCATGCGGACAACAACATATTATCCAAGCATCACATAAGCACATTTCTCATGGGATACATGAGAGGAGCGGGCATTTGTTCCGGATGGTCACCTGTCCAGGGGTTTGTGGTCCAACATAATATAGTGATTCATGTCCACCTTCCTCATGGACATGATTGGTGGTGGTCGGTGTGGAGTATTGGCCATAGTCTAATGACTTAGATCCAAGACCAATGGTCATAACCGACCATATTATGGATTGATAAAGCTTCGGGGTTTCAAGAAGTTTACGATGTGAGTGAATGTATACCATCTTATCCTTGAGCAAAATCCTTGGATGTCGATAGTCTAACCTATTTCTTTGTACAAAATCATCCCATATCATCGAAGGTGCCATCACACGTAAGCCAACTCCAACATCACCCATGTTATTCAACTCCAAGGTTCTAAGATAAGGACTATACCAAAAATCTCATAGGTATACTATATCCAACTCACATGTATACCTATGTAAAAATACTCGGGAAGCATACAAGCCACTAAGCTTGATTATGACACTGCAATCCGAGTGCTCAGCCCAATTATCAAGGTCTAATGTACTGTATTTCTATGCTAAGGAAACATGTCATATACCAATCCAAGATCTTGTTTCCTTCCTACGAATTCAATCAAGTGGTTCGTCAATCCCAACAATCATCACTTGACCCATTATTCCTACAAATCCAATATTGACGGGGTTCTACATAATCACCTAGAGTTCCTATAATTCATAAATTATTGCAAAGACTATATCATAGTATATCCACCAACTTCCAATACCATGACCAACTAAACTCTAAGGTCAAGCTTATATAGATTTTTAAATCAATTTTGACAACTCCAATTACTTCTACTATCATACACGGAGGAACATGGTATCATGATCAAGATCATCGGTCTAAATCTATTTTACTCTGAACCATGTGGTCTTATTTATAATTGACACTCTATTAGGATTACCTATTTAAATCCAAATCGTGTGTCCACGGAAACTCATACTTGGTACTCCACGTCATTATTGTAACATCATTAATCCATGACTAGTGCTTGACAAAGTCAATTTATTATGCCACCAAAAAAATTAGCTTGTGATCATAATTGTCCTACTAAATCCAACTTACTCGAGGGATATGTAGGCCATGCTACTTTATCAACTTGTCCCACCAAGTTCATCTACTAACATAAGAGTCTTATGATCCACCAAAGGGGCTTGGATACATCCTTAAGACACCTATTATAGTGACATCAAATCATTGTCTGCAAATCATATATCCTTAGGATGATCCTTCCTGTGGCATCAAGGTTCTAGTGCTAGCTTAAGAATGAGAGATGTTTGTCCACGATGATCACTAGTCCCCTAATGAACCAAGTGCTAAGCAGGGTTATTGAAGCTCAACAAGTGCTCTGGTAAATCCATGTATTAAAAATGTGATCAAAGGTTTGAGCTAGGGAAGCTTGTGAGGTCTAGGTTGGTCTATGGAGAATTCCAAATCTTGAGCAAAGAGCATATCTCTATGGGATTGCGTCTGGTTGAGAATGTTGTAGTCAAAGTCTTCAGTGCGAGTGGTCCATCGAGGGGGTCATTGGTGCAGCTTGTCTTGTTGGGCATCAGTTGACGAGACGGGGGAGAGAGAGAAAACTAGAATAGAGGGGACTACCTAAGGGTGTTATAGTGCAAGTGCAATCAAACAAGTGCCAAAAGGCCAAACACAACATCAAGATGAGGTAGGTGGTATATGTTGGAAATATGCCCTAGAGGCAATAATAAAATGGTTATTATTATATTTCCTTATTCACGATAATTTTCTATTGTTCATGCTATAATTGTATTAACCGGAAACCATAATACATGTGTGAATACATAGACCACAACATGTACCTAGTGAGCCTCTAGTTGACTAGCTCGTTGATCGATAGATGGTCATGGTTTCCTGACCATGGACATTGGATGTCTTTGATAATGGGATCACATCATTAGGGGAATGATGTGATGGACAATACCCAATCCTAAGCATAGCACAAGATTGTGTAGTTCGTCTGCTAGAGCTTTTCTAATGTAAAGTATCATTTCCTTAGACCATGCAATTGTGCAACTCCCAGATACCGTAGGAATGCTTTGGGTGTATCAAACGTCACAACATAACTGGGTGATTATAATGGTGCACTATAGGTATCTCTGAAAGTGTGTGTTGGGTTGGTACAAATCGAGACTGGGATTTGTCACTCCGTGTGACGGAGAGGTATCTCTGGGCCCACTCAGTAATACATCATCATAATGAGCTCAATGTGACTAAGAAGTTATCCATGGGATCATGTGTTACGGAACGAGTAAAGAGACTTGTCAGTAACGAGATTGAACAAGGTATATGGATACCGACGATCGAATCTCGGGCAAGTATTATATCGATAAACAAAGGGAATTGTATACGGGATTGAGTGAATCGTTGACATCGTGGTTCATCCAATGAGATCATCGTGGAATATGTGGGAGCCAGTATGGGTATCCATATCCTGCTATTTGTTATTGGTCGGAGAGGTGTCTCGGTCATGTCTGCATGGTTCCCGAACCCATAGGGTCTACACACTTAAGGTTCGGTGACGCTAGAGTTGTAATAGGAATTGTATATGTGGTTACAGAATGTTGTTCGGAGTCTCGGATGAGATCCCGTACGTCACGAGAAATTCCGGAATAGTCCGGAGGTGAAGATTTATATATGGGAAGCCCAGTTTCGATCACCGAAAAGGTTTCGGGGTTTATCGGTATTGTACCGTGACCACCGAAAGGGTACCGGGGGTCCACCGGGAGGGTCCACCTATCCCAGAGGGCCACATGGGGCAAAAGTGTGACGGAACCAGCTCCCTGGTGGGCTGGTGCGTGCCACCAAAAGGCCCAAGGTGCATAGGGCAAAAAACCTAGGGTGTGGGGTTGCCTCCCTCCAACTTGGGAGGCAAGCCACCCCTAGGGCTTCCGCCGCCCCCTCCTAGGGTTTTCTAGGGTGGACAGGCCCCTCTCCCCTTCCTCCTATAAATAGAGGAGGGTTGGGAGGGGTGAACACACCCCTGAACCCCTCCCCTTGGCGCTGCCCTACCTCTCCACTTCTCCTCCTCCGCGGCACTTGGCGAAGCCCTGCCGGAGAACCACAAGTGTAAGTGCATCTAGTGCCCCTTAGTGACTTTGGTGGTTTGAAGACTTATAGGTTAAGAGACTGATATTCTTGTGAGTGTACATAGGCTCTATAAGTCGCTGATGAGTTGGAGTTATCATATGAATATCGACCACTAAAAATGTATGTCTTCAGGTGAAGATTTTGGTCCTCCCTTGAAGACTTTGATTGCGAAGAAACTGATATTCCTCATGAAGATATTGAAGATGAGGAATTTTGTGTGTCCTGAAGAAAACACTCTGAAGACATTGAAGCATGAAGATTCACTGTTTCTTTCATTTTCTTTACACCTGAGGCATAGGAACATCGTACTGTTAAAGGGGTTCGAGGTAAAACTACAAAATGATTTTCCTCATGATGCTCAACCCAAGCCTAAATCTACCAAAGCCTCAAAGTGAGGAATATGAGAGACATAAGGACTTTCACAGTTGAAAGTTCCGACCGTTGCCGCGCCACGCACCACCTCACTGATCTTATCCAACCCAACGGTCATATTATTAAAGGGCATTTATGTCAAATCATGTCGGGTTGCTCCCAGGCTATAAATAGCCCCCCCCCCCCCCCCGCAACCACTAGCTGGTGGGCTGCTCCGAGAGAAACTGACACTTGCCATTTAGAGCAAACCAAATTCGTTAGAGTCTTCGAGAGAAAATCATCAAGTGAGGAAATACCCCAAACACCAAACCTAATCCAAAAACCCCCAAGTGATTGAGCATCACTGAAGAACTTGTTCCTGTGTGGAACCGACGCTTGTTACCTTTGAGGGCTGTGCATCCTCCAGACAGTTAGGCGTCATAGTCTAGAGCATCTAGCAGTCAACTGTGGATCGGCGGGTGACCGAGTTTGTGAGGGTTTGGAAGTCTGCCCTGAAGACTTACCACAAGTGTTGGGCGAGGACTGTGTGTCCTTAGCTCAAGGATAATACGGTAGGAACTGTGAGTCCCAGTACTATGTGTCATTTTGGTTTCAATTTCAAGCTGCTCCGAACCAGACGTACAACTGTCACAGCTGTTGGAACTGGGTCATCAACAATTCTCTTCATCGAGCTACGGGTTCTATTTCTTCAACTATTTCATTTCCTCAATTGTATGTTGAAGACGTTCATCTGTAATGTTTGAAAAATTTGTGTGAAGACTTTCTCTAAATTTCCTCAACCTCAAATTCTTCACTTGAGTTAATCTTCACCTGCTTACTCATTACTTGCGAATTGTGCAAACCGAATCTCAGAAATCTCATTGAGAACTTTGTTGTAGTCATTTTTGCACACCTGATCATGTACTACTTCCGCTGCACTTAGTTCATGATTAAGGACTTTCCTCACTAGGAATTTCCTCAGTGATGAAATTGTAAAAATCGCCTATTCACCCTCCATCTAGTCGATATAACGCACTTCAATTGGTATCAGAGAAAGGTACTCCCTTGTTTTGTGTGATTTTGGTTTAACCACCTGGAGTTTTAGTTATGTCGACCACAGGTATGATCAAGGTTACTGCAGGATGTCCTACCTTCGAATGAAAGGACTTTCCGTGCTGGAAGACCAAGATGCAGATGCATATTCAAGCAATAGACAATGATCTCTGGTATATTGTGGAAAATGGCACTCCCTACATCACTGCTATTATCTGTGCCGCTGATGTGAAGAAGTTCAAGCAACTTGATTCGCAAGCGAAGAATATCATGCGTGGCCATCTGAGAAAAGGTCAATATGGCAGGGTGAGCGCTTTGGGCACAGCTAAGCTTATCTCGGATAGGTTGTCAAAAGTCAATGAGGGAGTCTCAACACAGTGTGACTCTGGTGTCGATGTTCTTTGCAATCTCTTCAATCGCTTCAAGAGACTTGACAATGAAAGCTGCCAAGATACCTTTGATCGCCTCACTGACATCTCAAATGAACTGCAAGCACTGGGAGCTAGAGACATCACTGGCCATGAAGTTGTGAAGAAACTGCTAAGATCTCTTGATCCATCATTTGACACTCTGGTTCTGATGATTCAAGAACGAAGAGACTACAAGATGCTTGACCCTGCTGATATACTTGAGAGACTCAATACTCATGAATTCCAACAAGAAGAAAAGAGAGACCTATATGGACCAAGCTACTCAAGACCTCGTGTGCTGAAGGCTAAGGCTATTTCCTCATCTGAAGAAGAAGACTCGGATTGCAGCATTGGTGACCCTGAAGAACTTGGACACGAACTTGCAACGCTCGTGAGGAAATTCCAGAAATTGACAAAGCGTGGCCAGTTTGGAAAATCTTCAAGAAGAGATATGAGGAAATCAGAATCTTCATGTGAGGACTACAAGAAAAGACCTGCCACAAATGCAAGAAATTTGGTCACTACGTTGTTGATTGTCCTCGCTGGGTGAAGGAATCATGGAAGAAGAAATACAAGGATGAAAGTTCTGATGACTCGAAGAAAAAGAAGAAACCTTCAAAGTCCTCATCGCACAAGAAGACCAGTTTCAGAAAGGCTCGGGCACTCATTGGCAAGGAAATGGATTCTGAAGAAGAATCTGAGGAATGTGATGAAGAGGAAGGTTCTAAAGAGAAGTCAGAGTCTGGTGTGGAAGTCTTCCACTGGCTACCACATTCGTCAGCAAGTCAATCTTCAATCCTGAAGAAGATGACAATGTTATCTACACTAATAAATATGTTGATGACTTCGCTCCAACCTATTGCTTCATGGCAAAAGTTTCAAAGGTACCAAACCATACTTCATCCTCTAATTCTAGTGACTATGAACCTGATGATTATCAAAAACCCAGTTACTATAAACTAGCCAACATTGCCACTAAGCAACAAAGTGTCATTAAAAAGCTTCAGAAACTACTAGACAGAAGCGATGATCTGTTGAACGATGAAATGAATCCGTACTCAAGTCCTCACTGAAGATGTGAAAAGTCTTCAGTCTAGATTTGATAGTCTTCAAGATCGTTATGGCACACTCTTGGCTAATCATGAGAAACTTTCGTATGAATTTCTTGAAAGGAAGCTTGATCTTGAGAAGTTGAGAATGTCTCATGATGATCTTTGAATGGACAATGATTCATTGCTTGCTCAACATATCAGTACCGCTCAGGTTGAATTCATTCCACCATGTTTGAAATGCATCGAGCATGAAACTGGTAATTCTTCACCAGAATCATCAAATGTCTCTATTGCTACAAATTCTTCAACTATTCCTGTGTATCAAATTCTTCAATTGAGGAAACCACAAATGCTACTGACGAAAATGCAGGGTTGAAGGAATTGTATGTGATAGGCATATACAAAAGTCTCAAAGCGCATCAAACCCTTTGCGATGTGCTCAAAAAGCATATTCTGAACAAGAACCCGAGGAAAGAAGGCATTGCCTTTGAGAGGAAATTGAATGCCGATGGATCATACTGGAAACCTGACCAGTACCCCAAAACCTCATGGGTTGCTTCTAAAAGCCCTCCCGTCGATCCATCCACTCTAACAGGCTTTGCATGTGAAATCATATTCCTCTGATGAGTCATTTGACTCCAACTATAAACTATTCAAAAATCAATCTGGTGAAGTATTTGCTCGATATGTTGGAACTAAATCCACGAATGGACCATCCCTAAGGAAAATCTGGGTTCCCAAAAGTTGCTTGGAAAATCTTCAGGTGAATGTCCTCATGACACCACCTGTGAAGAACCAGAACCCCAAATCAAATTCCTCAGGTGGACCAAAGTCTTCACGAGGATCAAATTCCTCAAATGGTCAATATTATGCTCGTACTCGCGCTAATGCTTCTGATATGCAGGGAAATTACAAGGGACAATAATATGAGCATTATTCCTCAAATCATTATGTTCATAAGTCCTCAAAGAATTTCTCTACCTATTGATTTGAGTACTCTAACCCCCCTACTATGAGAAGAAGTGTGTTAGCTTCAATGCCTCCATTCTCATATGGTGCTCGCGGGATGATAAACTCTTTGCCACCCCTTCAGATGTGGGTGGTGAAGAAATTGAACTAGTCTCTTCTGCAGGTCAGGTCTCCAGATGAAAGTCATCCTGTGAAGAATTTGCTAGAGACCTCAGGAAATTGCTTGATGGGACGCAAGGTCAAAATGATGAAATGATAACATTTCACACGTCCTCAAATTTAATTTTTATGATGAAATTCTTATCTGATGAAATTGATATCATATTCTTCAAGTCTGAAGCATATGAGATGGTAAGCTGTACTAATTCATCTGCAGGATGACAACCCCAAGAATAGGGAGTGGGTTCTTCACAGTGGTTGCACAAATCACATGACTAGTGATAAAAGCTTGTTGATGAATATGCCACTGACTCCATCACCACTGAAGCAAATCACTTACGTTGATAAAGGTAAAAGCAAGGTATTGGGACTTGGCAAAGTGGTTATCTCCAAGGATAGGCACGTGGACAAAGTCATGCTTCTCGAATCCCTTGGGTTTAACCTCATGTCAGTCTCAATGCTTTGTGATCTTGATATGATTGTCATCTTTGGAAAATATACATGCGTAGTCATCATGGAATCTGACAAATCCAAATTCTGGGAAGGCTTTAGGAGAGGAGATTTGTACATTGTTGATTTTTTCACAGGTTCTCAACCAGCCACATGCTTACTAGCAAAAACCTCAGAAGGCTGTCTATGGCATCGACGACTTGGTCATGCAGGCATGAGGAATTTGCACACGCTGGCGAAGAAGAAGCATGTCATTGGCATCGAATCCGTCAAATTCCTCAAGGACCATCTCTGCGGTGCTTGTGAGTCTGGAAAAATAACCAGATCCAAATACCCCTCGAAGACTATCATGACTACTACTCGTCCGTTTGAATTGCTTCACATGGATCTGTTTGGACCTACTCATTATGCTACTCTAACCAATGCAGCATCTTTATATGGCTTTGTCATCGTTAATGACTATTCTCACTATACTTGGGTACACATCATTCTGTATAAAACCGAAGTGCAGGAAGTCTTCAAACAATTTTCTTCAAGGGCCTCGACGAACTTCGGCGTCAAGATGAAACACATCAGGAGTGATAATGGGACAGAATTCAAAAATACTGGTCTTGATTATTATCTTGATAAACTTGGTATTGCTCACAAATTGTCTGCTCCTTATACTCCTCAACAGAATGGCGTCGTTGAACGCAAGAACGGGACTTTGGTTGAAATGGCATGGACTATGCTTGAAGAATATCAGACTCCTTGTCGCTTCTGTCCTGAAGCAATCAACACTTCTTGCCACATCATCAACCGGGTATATCTTCACAAAATACTCAAGAAAACCTCATATGAACTCCTTACTACCAAGAAACCCAATGTAAGTTATTTCAAAGTCCTCGGTGCGAGATGCTCGATTAGAGATCCTCACCGTAGCTCAAAGTTTGCACCTAAAGCACATGAGGGTTTTATGCTTGGTTACGGAAAGGACTCGCGGACCTACAGAGTCTTCAACACCTATCACAACAAGGTTGTTGAAACTGTAGATGTTTGGTTTGATGAAACTAATGGTTCACAAAGAGAGCAACTACCTCATGTGCCAGATAAACTATCTCCTCGGGAAGCCATCAAGCTCAAGGCAACTGAGGATATCATTCCTACTGAGGAACAACCCCTTGTTGAAGAAGTCGTCCCCAATACTGAGGAAATTTAAGCTGGTGCACCTGAGGAAAATGCTACAAATCAAATTCCTCAGCCCAACCAAAGTATTCAACCAACTCATCCAAGGATTGCAAATGAAGTGGAACTTGACAAAATCCTTGATGATATCAATGCGCCAGGCCCTCTCACTCGCTCAAAAGCTTCACATTTAGTTAACTTTTGTGGGCATTCCTCGTTTGTGCATATCACAAAACCCTCAAAAGTTGTTGAAGCCTTCATGGAACCTGAGTGGATTCAAGCCACGCAAAATGAAATTCTTCAGTTCAAGCTAAATGACGTATGGGAAGTCGTCAAAAGACTAGATCCTCGCAAGCACAATATCATCGACACCAAGTGGATCTACCAAAACAAGAAAGACGAGGATGGTCAGGTTGTGAGGAACAAGGCATGGCTTGTAGCCCAAGGCTACACACAGGTTGAAGGAATTGACTTCGATGAAACTTTTGCACCTGTTGCTAGACTTGAAGCTATTCGAATATTACTTGCTTATGCTAACCATCACAATATTACTCTATATCAAATGGATGTGAAAAGTGCATTCCTCAATAGTAAGATTGAGGAAGAAGTATATGTTGCTCATCCCCCAGGTTTTGAAGACCCAAAGTATCCTGACAAAGTCTTCAGACTCAAAAAGTCACTGTATGGCCTCAAGCAAGCCCCTCGGGCGTGGTATGATACATTGAAGGAAATTCCTCTTGAAGAAAGGCTTCACACCCAGTTCACTTGATCCTACCCTTTTCACAAAATCCTATAACAATGAACTATTTGTGTGCCAAATTGTAACATCCCAAATTTCATAATTTGGAATGTTTTACAATTGTACCTAAGCATCTATGCATTTTGTTTGAAATAAAGGTAGCATTTGAATTTCTTTCGATTCTTGCGTTGCATTTTACTTTTCCTCACTCACGGAATGCCGGGAATATCATCTTGCCAAGCAAGAAAGGGTGGAGGAACATGACCCTCCAAACCAGAGGTATTTCTTTGAAATATTTGAACCATAAAAGCCAAGGTTTATTTGAAAAATATTTGCAAAAAGAAAATAAACCAATTTAGGGATTTTCCGAAAAACATTTTGTCTGAAGTATTTATTTTGGCCATGGAAAAATGTCCATATTTTTGGATTTATTTTTCTGACAATTTTAATATATAATACCCCTATATTCCGAGTATATCCTATTTCCTTTTTATAGGCTTTATTTCCTGTTTTTAATAAAATGGAAAGGATCTTTTATTTTTGGAAAGTACTTGGGCCACTATAGGAAACAAATCTGGCCCAATCCCACCTTTCTTCTTCCTCCTCACGACCTACCTTCTCTGGCCATGGCACAACCTTCCCAGGAAGGTTCTCTTCCGGATTTCGCGAGATAGCTCTCCTCCCCGAGCCTCCCACCACCCCTATAAGATTGCACCGCCTCTCCTCGTTACGTTCCCCCCCCCTTAGCTCGCCCTCTCCCTTCCCATAGACGCCACGCCACCACCATGACCCTTCCTGCCAGGGCCGAAACAGAGAGGCTCCCCTAACGCCACCTCCATCGCCAGGCAAGTCCTCCAGCGCCCCCTGGAACCTCGTCGTGTCACCCCTACCCCTACCCCCCCTCAGGTCACCTCCCCTCACCTCGTCGCCCCCTGCAGGCCACCCCCACCCCATCGTCGCCTACCTGCCAGGAGAACGCTAGGAACTCGAACAGAAGCTCTCTAGGACGCCCCTGTCGAACCTCCACGCCCCTGACGCCACCCCCCACCACAGCCAAGGACCCCTTCGCCGTTTCCACCTCCCCGCTGACGATTCCCCTCGCCGGAGCAACCCCACCTCACCGCCACATCTCCCTGCCGACATTGGAAGCTCCTGTAGCATGCAGGTAACTTCCTATCTTCTTTCTTTTTTCCCTTCTATTCCTTTCACCCTTAGATCCAAATCCCACGGTGTAGATTAGAAGGAACTTACCACTTCGGTTTTCTCAAAAGAACCGGCCGGCCTGATAAGTTAACCAAAAGTTTTTCCTCCATAACGGCCATTTGCTAGTTTAGCTCTAGCAGCGCACGTTTTCAGCCAATCAGAGCATGCCACGTCACCGTATTCTTTTCTATTTTAAATCTGTAACAGAAATAGTTCTGTTTTTGTTTTCGTAATAACTTTTATTCTACAAATCCAATTAAGGTGATTATTTTTGCATTAGATCAAAAACAATATGTAGTTTCCAAAAATATAAAATTTGGCTACGTTTGAATTCATAAATTTGAGTTAGAACAGATTTGGTTTAAATCTTATTTTGTGAATACCGGGAGTTTAAAAATAGATTTTTAATTGATTCTTTTTTCTACTGATCACTAGTGGTCTTATTTATCAGCAGGTTTAATTTCAGAATTTTTTGAGATATTTTATATTGGGGTTGTCACCAAAACAGATTCTGATTTGGTTATGGAAGAGAATTTTTCACCATGTGCTATAGCTATTCCTTTATTAGATGCTTTATGTTGATTACTTGTCATTGTGATGCTTATTGTGTGAATTTGATTGTGTTGATAGATCACCCGGAGTGCGAAGCTTGTTATCTAGAAGCGTTCGAGTTCGACAGTCGTCAGCAAGGCAAGTCACGTTGATCATATTTCCTATGTTTTATATGCATTGTAGATCTACCTTTCTTCACCTATTGCATGCTAAGTAGGAACTCGAAAAATTGGTTCTTGATGTAGTATCATGTGGTAGGCACCCATCACCCTTGTTACTCGGCCCGGGACGATACATCTTATTTTGCTATGCTTAAGTAGACTGGCTTTTGGTTGAGAGTCTATCACGAGTGTTGTGAGAAAATTTTAATAATCAAGACCGGATATGTCAAGACTTTCGAGACCTCGTGATGCAATATACCTCTGGGTGAAGGACGGTTTTGATGGGCCCCCCTGGGATAAACCAGCGGAGGACCCAGGATGCATGGAGAAGCGCCATGACATCTTGCTGAAAGCTTCACCGAGGCACGAAGAGATGGATGGATACTTCAAGACCCAAGGCTTACCTGCACAGCCACAAGTCATTATGGGCTCTGGCTTGGTTGGACATAGCGGCGACTCTGGATGGGCGGTGCTACGAGATGTAGAAGAACGGTAGGATTGGATGGGCACCGACAGAGGCTCACAGGAACCCGTTGAAAGACCATGTTTTGATCATCCGATCCTCAAACACCCTGTAGTGCGAGGACATTCAACGGAGGCGATCAAATCTTGTGGGGAACGTGTGCAAAACTCTGCAGAATACCGAAACCTAATCGATTAGCCGTGTCCTCGGTCATGGACAATTTGAATCGAAGGAACTGAAACTATCTGGAATTCTCAACACAATTAATAATGATGTGGGTATTATTAACAACCTGGGTACGAGAATTGGTTGGTGGAACCATCTCGTTAACAACCAACAACGTAGTAGTATTTTCCTTTTAGCCCTCTCTTGTTGTAGGAGAAAACGTTGCTTTCCGCTAAACACTTACAAGCCCCACCTACCATATATGCATGTAGAATAGATGATACTTTTCACCTCTCTCTTTTGTGACTTGTCGGCATATTCAATATGCTGACCTACACAGTTGTAACCTTTCATGTTGTAGAGTACTTTTCTGACCAGGAGTGAGGTCACGGTCTACGCTCGGTGATACGCCCTGGAGTCAGATGGACTCTACTACCTTTGAAGCTTCCGCTAGTCTTCGTTTAGTTATCTCATGAGTTTGGCCTTCAACCTCTTTATTGTAATCATTATTGTAATAAAGTATTCGATATGAGGTCTGATTAATAAAGTTGTGTGATTGAACTCTCGATATATACATTGATGTATTGTGTGTGTACCAGCACGATCTTGGGATGGTACAGAAACACCAGAGACTTGGTCGTTTCAGGTCGGGTCGCTACAGATATGGTATCAGAGCACACACTGACCGTAGGACGTAACCTCTAGGATTGGCACGCCTTAGGAAGAAAACTATTTTATTATATATTTAAATCTTCTATATTTTCTCTTCTTCTCATTTCTGAATTCTCTCCGATCTTCTAATATTTTTCTAGATGGCCACCTTCATCCCATTATGACCATGGAGTTTTGCCAGCCCAACGCCTCAATGCCCTTCGGAAAGGAGCTGGTGCAGATCACCAAGGACTTGAGGATTGCTCTGCCAACCATCACCGGGAAGCCTACCTCGTCTTACCCGTAAGATTCACGCTACAGGATTGAGGTGCACATCCCCGGAAGAACTTTCAAGCCGCGCACAGAACCTGTGGAGTTCAAGTTCGTCGCACCCAGCTGGATTCTTGGCAGGGACATAGCGGTTCATTGTGCATTCGGAAGAATCAAGGAGGAGCACAAAGGATGTCCCATCTCACCAGACTTATCCACGGTCTCTCGGAGAGGAGCTGATGGAGAAATAATTCTGACCAAGACTGATGACGCTCTCATGTCCTATGCCCATACCATGGAGGCACATATCAGAACTCTGGAGATTCGTGTTGGCAAGGACACGAAAAGGATCAAGCAATTGTCGCTCCGTGAACTCGACCTCGAAGATGAAGCCCGAGAAGCCCACTACGAGCATGAATTGGAGGTGAAGGACTTCTTGGAGAGGATCAAGAAGTTGAAGGCTCGTGTCACATATCTGGAGGAAGAACTGGATATGGGCGAGAACCTTCACCCTGAAGGAGACGTAGCCCCCTTGATCAGCAATGAGGAGGACTACGAAGCAAGCTCTACCGACGGACCCACCACCATGCTTTTCTGAGGAGGACACATAGACAAGTCCACCAATTTATCTTATCGTTAAACGTTTAGGCCGATGTCTAGGATATCGCCACTTGTATCCCCATGTTTGAAACCTTTTGTGGTGATAATGAATAAAATGTGTGGTGTGATAATTGTTTCTTGCATTTCATATGGGTAGTGTAATTACTCTTTAGACCCTTGTTCTATGCTAATCCCACCCCTCTACAAACACCAGATGCCTCCGAGACGTGACCCTGCTTCCAACTTTTCGCCGAAACTTGCTCAGTTGATCCAACAGCAGAACACCCTGATGCAGTTGCTCATTCAGAATCATAACAACAACAACAACCATCAACCACCCCAGGCCGACAAACTCACCCGCTTTCTGAGGTTGAACCCTCCGACTTTCTCCAGCAGCGTTGAGCCCATTATCGCAGATGATTGGCTCCGCAAGATGGAGAGAGAACAAATCACTGTTGGATGTACTGAAGCTGAGAAGGTACACTTTGCCGCACACCAACTCGAAGGACCCGCAGTTGCTTGGTGGGAGAAGTACACCACCACTTATCCCATCGTTGGTGTCACCTGGGAACAGTTCAAGCAAGCCATCCGCACCGCTCATGTCTCAGCTGGATCCATGAGTCTGAAGAAGCGTGAGTTTCGCAACTTACGCCAGGGAACTTGCTCTGTGGCTCAGTATGTTGATGAATTCAGCATGCTTGCACGATATGCACCTGGAGATGTGGCCGATGATGCGGCCAAGCAGGAGAAGTTCATGGAAGGACTCAACGATGAGTTGAGCATTCAGCTGACTATGGCCAACTTCAACAACTACGAGGAGCTGGTAGATAAGGCCCTCATCTTGGAGGGGAAACAACAACACATGGAGAACCGCAAATGGAAGTATGGACATCAGAAGTTTCAATTCTAGCGTTCAGCAGAAGCCTCGTTACACCCCCTATCCAGGGAATACCGGAGCAGGAGCCGGTAAGTTTGGAGGACACTGTTGCGGCAACAAAAGTTCTTCCCTGGCGCTTAGGAATTCTTCTTGTTACTTCTCTGGTTTGCGTCGGTTTTTCCCTTGAAGAGGAAAGGGTGATGCAGCACAGGAGCAGTAAGTATTTCCCTCAGTTTGAGAACCAACGTATCGATCCAGAAGGAGGGCCTCGTCAAGTCCAAAGTACATGCGCAAACACAAACAAGCTTGCACCCAATGCTTCAAAGGGGTTGTCAATCCCTTCAAGATTGTTTGCAAAGTGAGATCTGAAGGCGGAAAGTGCAACGAAGTAAAAAGTGTAAGGCTGAAAATATGGTGTGGAGTAGACCCTGGGGGCCATAGTGTAAACTAGAGGCTTCTCTCATAATAGCAAATATTACGGTGGGTGAACAAATTACTGTCGAGCAATTGATAGAACCACGCAAAGTCATGACGATATCTAAGGCAATGATCATGCATGTAGGCATCACGTCCGAGACAAGTAGACCGATACATTCTGCATCTACTACTATTACTCCACACATCGGCCGCTATCCAGCATGCATCTAGTGTATTGAGTTCATGACGAACAGAGTAACGCTTTCAGCAAGATGACATGATGTAGAGCGATAATCTCAAACCAATGATGAAAAACCCATCTTTTTACCTTTGATGGCAACAACACAATGCGTGCCTCGCTACCCCTTCTGTCACTGGGTGAGGTCACCGCACGGTATGAACCCAAAACCAAGCACTTCTCCCATTGCAAGAATCATAGATCTAGTTGGCCAGACAAAACCCACAACTCGAAGAGAATTACAAGGATATGAAATCATGCATAAGAGAGATCAGAAGAAACTCAAATAAGATTCATAGATAATCTGACCATAAATCCACAATTCATCGGATCTCGACAAACACACCGCAAAAGAAGATTACATTGGATAGATGTCCATGAAGATCATGGAGAACTTTGTATTGAAGATCCAAGAGAGAGAAGAAGCCATCTAGTTACTAGCTATGGACCCGTAGGTCTATGGTGAACTACTCACGCATCATCGGAGAGGTCATGGTGTTGATGAAGAAGCCCTCCGTGTTCGAATCCCCCCTCCGGCACGGCACCAGGACGTGCCCCACATGGGATCTTGCGGAGGCAGAAGCTTGCGGCGGCGGAAAAGTGATTGCGATCACCTCTTGATTTTTTTGGGAATATTTGGGAATATATAGGCGCAAGATCTAGGTCAGGGGACCTCCAAGGGGCCCACAAGCCTGGATGGCGCCCTCCCTGGCCGCGGGGTGGGGGCTTGTGGGGCCCCTGGCGCTCCTCTGGCTTGGCTCCCAAGTTCTCCGATCTTCTTCCGTTCCAAAAAAATCTTTTCGGGGATTTTCTTCCGTTTGGACTCCGTTTCAAAATCTCCTCCGAAAGGGGTCAAAAACATGGAAAAAAACAGGAACTGGCACTTGGCACTGAGTTAATAAGTTAGTCCCAGAAAATAAATAAAAAGCATGCAGAACTTCCAAAGTTTGACAAGATAATAGCATGAAACCATCAAAAATTATAGATACGTTGGAGACGTATCAAGCATCCCCAAGCTTGACTATTGCTCGTCCTCGAGTAGGGAAGTGATAAAGAATGAATTTTTGATGTGGAATGCTACCTAGCATAGTTGTCCTTTGAAACTTCTTTCACGTGGCATGAATGTTCAGATCTGTAAGATTCAAAACAATAGTTTTCTATTGACATGAAAACATTAATACTTCAAGCAAACTAGCAAAGTAATCATGAACTTTCAAAATAACAAGGCCAAAGAAAGTTATCCCTACAAAATCATATAGTCTGGCTATGCTCCATCATCCTGACACAACTAATGTAAATCATGCACAACCCCGGAATGGGCCAAGTAATTGTTTTCGCACTCTTACTTTCTCAAACTTTTTATAACTATCACGCAATACATGAGCGCGGGCCATGGATATAGCACTATAGGTGGAATAGAGTGTGGTGGTGGTTGTGAGACAAAAAGGAGGAGATGGTCACACTAACTCGGCGTATCAATAGGCTATGAAGATGCCCATTAATAGATATCAATGTGAATGAGTAGGGATTGCCATACAAGAGATGCACTAGATCTATAAGTATGTGAAAGCTCAAGAGGGAAACTAGTGGGTGTTCATCCAACTTGCTTGCTCACGAAGACCTAGGGCAATTTTGAGGAAGCCCGTCATTGGAATATACAAGCCAAGTTATAAAACGAAGATTCCCACTAGCATATGGTAGTGACAAAGTAAGAAGCTCTCAATCATGAAGAACATGATGTTAACATGAAGCACAAGTGTGGAAAAAGATAGTAGCATTGACCCTTCTCTCTTTTTCTCTCATTTCTCTTTTTTGGGGCTCTTAGGCCTCTTTTTTTTCTTTTTTTATTTTTTGGGCTATTTGGCCTCTTTTTATTATTATTATTATTTCCTCACATGAGACAATGCTCTAATAATGATGATCATCACACTTTTATTTACTCAAAGCTTAAAGATCACAATGATGATGACTCCATAGGAAATGCCTCCGGCAGTGTACCGGGATGTGCAACGATCTAGCACAATGGCAATATGAGAGTGACGGCACAAGTTATGAGACGGAACGGTGGGAGTTGCATGGCAATATATCTCGGAATGTCTATGAAAATGCCATAGTAGGTAGGTATGGTGGCTGTTTTGAGGAAGGAATTTGGTGGGTTTGTGCACCGGCGAGAATTGCACGGCACTAGAGAGGCTAGCAATGGTGGAAGGTGAAAGTGCATCTATACCATGGGCTCACATTAGTCATGAAGAACTCACATACTTATTGCGAAAGTTTTTATTAGTAATCGAAAAAAAGTGCTAAACGCATACTCCGAGGAGAAGGGTTGGTACGTGTAAACCATCGCGCGATCCCGACCTCAACACAAAGGATGACAATCAATAGATCAATTATGCTCCGACTTCCTAACATAGCGGTTCACCATACGTGCATGCTATGGAAATCACTAACTCCAACACAAGTATCCCTAGATTCACAACACCCTACTAACATAACTCTCAATATTACTGAATCCACGTCTCAAAACTAATTGAGAGGAATCAAAACTTCTCTTTCTATTCAGTGCACATGAAGATGGAGGTTTTTTGCATCCTCCTTGGGTACCTATAACATTTGGGACTACTTTCATAGCATAAACCAACTATCAAATCACGCACCACCGTGCTCTAAATATATAAGTGAAGCACAAGAGCAAAAGTATCTAGCTCAAAAGATATAAGTGAAGCACTAGAGCAAAAGTATCTAGCTCAAAAGATATAAGTGAAGCACTATGAGCATTCTAGCAAAATCACGATGAATGCATGTCTCTCTCTCTCTCAAAAAGGTGTGCAACAAGGATGATTGTGACACAACAAAACGAAAAGACTCCTAAGATACAAGACGCTCCAAGCAAAACACATATCATGTGGTGAATAAAAATATAGCTCCAAGTAATGTTACCGATGGATTGAAGACGAAAAAGGGGATGCCTTCCCGGGGCATCCCCAAGCTTAGGCTTTTTGGTGTCCTTGAATTTGGCTTGGGATGCCTTGGGCATCCCCAAGCTTGAGCTATTTCCACTCCTTATCTCTTTGTCCATGAGAACGTCACCCAAAACTTGAAAACTTCACAACACAAAACTTAAACAGAAACTTGTGATAACATTAGTGCAAGAAAACAAACTACCACTTCTTTTGGTACTGTAGCAAACTTGAATTCCATCTATATTGATGATGGGCTACTGTATTCTCACTTTTCCATGGCTAGTACCCCCCGATACTAACCATAGTTTCGTCAAGACAAGCAACCAACTCAACAAAAACAGAATCTATCAAAAACATACCAGTTTATAGAAATCTGTATACTTCGTATACTTCTCGTACCTCAAAAAATCTGAACAATTACGAAGGTTTGGGGAAAAAGCATATAAATCAGCAGTAAAAAGAATCAACTCAAAAGCTCTTTATGAATAAAAATGAAAAATCATCTCATGAGCGAAAAGTTTCTATCTTTTTCTAGCAGGATCAAACAACCATTACCAAGACTAGTCATAAAGGTTTTGCTTGGCTCAAACACAAAAAGAAACACAAAAAACACAATCACAACAGAATTATGAAAGTGTGGATGCAACAAAACAGAAAGAAAAATATAAATTCATTGGGTTGCCTCCCAACAAGCGCTATTGTTTAACGCCCTTAGCTAGGCATAGGAGCGATAGAATCACGTATCGTCGTCTTTGGTGCTCAAACCATAAGTGTCCCTCATCATGGATTCATAAGGCAATCTTATTTTATTTCTAGGAAAGTGTTACATGCCCTTCCTTAAAGGAAATTGAAATCTAATATTCCCTTCCTTCATATCGATGATAGCACCAATAGTCCTTAGGAAAGGTCTACCAAGAATAATAGGGCATGTAGGATTGCAATCAATGTCAAGCACAATGAAATCCATAGGTACATAGTTCCTATTTGCAATAATAAGAACATCATTGATCCTTCCCATGGGTTTCTTGATAGTAGAATCGGCAAGATGCAAATTAAGAGAACACTCTTCAATCTCATTAAAACCCAGAACATCACATAAAGACTTCGGAATCGCAGAAACACTAGCACCCAAATCACACAAAGCATTGCACTCATAGTTTTTTATTTTTATTTTAATGGTAGGTTCCCACTCATCATGAAGCTTTCTAGGGATAGAGACTTCCAATTCAAGTTTCTCTTCCAGAGCTTTTATCATAGCTTCGACGATATGATCGGTAAAGGCTTTGTTTTGGCTATAAGCGTGTGGAGAGTTCAACATGGATTGCATCAAAGAAATGCATTCAATCAAGGAGCAACTATCATAATTGAATTCCTTGAAATCCACGGTAGTAATTTCATTACTACTCAAAGTTTTAACGTCTTCTACTCCACTTTTAATGCTTTTAGCATCAAGATAGATGAACTCCGAATCCTTGGGGCACTTTTCAACCAAAGTGGATTCATATCCAGCCCCATAATCATTAGGTTTGACACAAGAAAACAAAGATTCAATGGGAGTCACACCAAGCACTTTCAGATCTTCGTGATTCTCATCACGAGAACACGCCTTTAAGCGATTCATGTCTAGCACGAATTTGGGCGGTTCTTTCTTGGCTCTCAATCATGGAAACACGCATAGCTTTCAAAGTTTCATCCATGTTGATTTTGGGAGGAGCACATCTAACTTTCAAAGCATCAACATCACAAGAAATCATATCAACGCTCTTAGCCAAATCGTCAATTTTGAGTAGTTTTTCCTCTATGGACGCATTGAAAATCTTTTGAGAGTTGATGAACTCTTTGATATTACTCTCTAGATCAGAGGGTAATCTATTGTATTTCCATGAGTATTGTTGTAGGAGTTGCCAAAGTTATTAGAGGAGTTACTAGGAAAAGGCCTAGGAACATAGTTGCCTCTAAAGGCATTGTTGTTGCCAAAGTTATTCCTACCAACAAAATTAACGTCCAAGCTAGCGTTGCTACTCTCAATCAAAGAAGACAAAGGCATATCATTAGGATCCAAAGGAGCACTCCTCCTAGCAACCAAATTCATTAACTCATCCATCTTAGCACTCAACAAGTTAATTTCTTCTATAGCGTGTACCTTCTTACTAGTAGGTGACCTTTCAGTGTGCCAGTGAGAGTAGTTCGTCATGATGCTGTCTAAGAGCTTTGTGGCTTCTCCTAACGTGATTTCCATGAAGGTTCCACTTGAGGCGGAGTCCAAGATATTTCTAGAAGCGAAATTCAAGCCAGCATAAAAGATTTGGATAATCATCCAAAGACTCAAGCCATGAGCGGGACCATTTCTAATCATTAATTTCATTCTCTCCCAAGCTTGTGCAACATGTTCATGATCAAGTTGCTTGAAATTCATGATATCATTACGGAGAGAGATGATCTTAGCTGGCGGAAATTAGTTGGATATATAAGCATCTTTGCACTTATCCCAAGAATCGATACTATTTTTGGGCAAAGAAGAAAACCAAGTTTTTCCGCTATCTCGCAACAAGAAAGGAAAAAAGCTTTAATTTAATCAAGTCATTATCCACATCTTTTTTGTTTTGCATATCGCAAAGATCAATGAAGGTATTGAGATGGGATGCGGCATCTTCACTAGGAAGGCCAGAGAATTGCTCTTTCATAACAAGATTCAACAAAGCGGCATTGATTTCGTATGACTCCGCACAAGTGGCGGGAGCAATCGGAGTACTAATAAAATCATTATTATTAGTATTCGAGAAGTCACAAAGTTTCGTGTTTTCGTTCATGGTGACTTCAGCAAGCAAGCAAGCACACGAGCAACCAAAGAGCGGTCAAGAAAAAGGGTGAACGAAAAGGCGAACGAAAAAGGCAAACAAAAAAGGCAAATTGGTTAAGTGGGGGAGAGGAAAACGAGAGGCAACTGGCAAACAAACTCAATGCAAGAGATGAGTTTGCGACACCTACTTGGATGAGTTCTTGACTTGATCTTCCTCCCCGGCAACGTTGCCAGAAATTCTTCTGCTGCGGCAACAAAAGTCCTTCCATGGCGCTTAGGAATTCTTCTTGTTACTTCTCTGGTTTGCGTCGGTTTTTCCCTTGAAGAGGAAAGGGTGATGCAGCACAGGAGCAGTAAGTATTTCCCTCAGTTTGAGAACCAAGGTATCGATCCAGAAGGAGGGCCTCGTCAAGTCCAAAGTACCTGCGCAAACACAAACAAGCTTGCACCCAACGCTTCAAAGGGGTTGTCAATCCCTTCAAGATTGTTTGCAAAGTGAGATCTGAAGGCGGAAAGTGCAACAAAGTAAAAAGTGTAAGGCTGAAAATATGGTGTGGAGTAGACCCTCGGGGCCATAGTGTTCACTAGAGGCTTCTCTCATAATAGCAAATATCACGGTGAGTGAACAAATTATTGTCGAGCAATTGATAGAACCGCGCAAAGTCATGACGATATCTAAGGCAATGATCATGCATATAGGCATCACGTCCGAGACAAGTAGACCGATACTTTCTGCATCTACTACTATTACTCCACACATTGACCGCTATCCAGCATGCATCTAGTGTATTGAGTTCATGACGAACAGAGTAATGCTTTAAGCAAGATGACATGATGTAGAGGGATAATATCAAACCAATGATAAAAACCCCATCTTTTTACCCTTGATGGCAACAACACGATGCGTGCCTTGCTAGCCCTTCTGTCACTGGGTGAGGTCACCGCACGGTATGAACCCAAAACCAAGCACTTCTCCCATTGCAAGAATCATGGATCTTGTTGGCTAGACAAAACCCACAACTCGAAGAGAATTACAAGGATATGAAATCATGCATAAGAGAGATCAGAAGAAACTCAAATAAGATTCATAGATAATCTGATCATAAATCCACAATTCATCGGATCTCGACAAACACACCGCAAAAGAAGATTACATCGGATAGATCTCCATGAAGATCATGGAGAACTTTGTATTGAAGATCCAAGAGAAAGAAGAAGCCATCTAGTTACTAGCTATTGACTCGTAGGTCTATGGTGAACTACTCACGCATCATCGGAGAGGTCATGGTGTTGATGAAGAAGCCCTCTGTGTCCGAATCCCCCCTCTGGCAGGGCACCAGGACGTGCCCCAGATGGGATCTTGCGGAGACAGAAGCTTGCGGCGGCGGAAAAGTGATTGCGATCGTCTCTTGATTTTTTGGGAATATTTGGGAATATATAGGCGCAAGATCTAGGTCAGGGGACCTCCAGGGGGGCCACAAGCCTGGATGGCGCCCCCCTGGCCGCGGGGTGGGGGCTTGTGGGGCCCCTGGCGCTCCTCTGGCTTGGCTCCCAAGTTCTCCGATCTTCTTCCGTTCCAAAAAAAAATCTTTTCGGGGATTTTCTTCCGTTTGGACTCCGTTTCAAAATCTCCTCTGAAAGGGGTCAAAAACATGGGAAAAACAGGAACTGGCACTTGGCACTGAGTTAATAAGTTAGTCCGAGAAAATAAATAAAAAGCATGCAAAGCTTCCAAAGTTTGACAAGATAATTATAGATACGTTGGAGACGTATCAGACACGTCCAGCATAACCATCCAGTGCATAGCCATGGAGGCCACAACCATGGAGGAAATGGGAACAATCGCAATGGCGGAAATTTCAAGAATGGTAATGGAGGTAATGGCACTCAACACCATCCTGCTCCAGCTCATAAGGATCTGAACCATATCACCTGCTTCAAGTGCCAGAAGACGGGACACTATGCCACTGAATGTCCCTTGAACAAGTAGGGAAATGGAAACGGCAATGGCAACTCGGCAGCAAGGAAGCCCAATCCTTTTCCCCGAGCTCAGGTGAACCACATTGATGTTGAAGAGGTCTATGATCACCCCGATACAGTGGTTGGTAAGTTTTTGCTAAATTCACGTCCAGTAATGGTACTTTTTGATTCTGGTGCAACACATTCATTCATATCAAGGGTAGTTGTGGAAAAGTATAGTTTACCAACTAGAACCCTGAGCCAGCCCATTAAGGTCAGTTTCCCAGGAGGCATGATGACAGCCGGGATAGGATGCCATGCATTGAGTCTCAACATTGGGCACCATAAGTTTCCCACCGACCTCATCGTATTAGAGTCTCGGGGATTGGATGTAATCCTAGGCATGGATTGGTTGGACAAGTATGAAGGAAATATTGATTGTGCCCTTAAGTCTATTTTGCTCACCACTCCCGAGCAAAAACAGATTAAGTACGTATCCCAACGCTCGTCACACAGTAAACGGGTAAATTCTCTTACGAGAGTAGTTCAGGAGGAAGTGTCGATTGTACAAGACTTCCCAGATGTATTTCCGGAGGAATTGTCGGGCATGCCACCGGATAGGGAGATTGAGTTCCTGATTGAGTTATTACCCGGAACAGCCCCAATATCCAAGAGACCCTATCGGATGCCCGCAAATGAATTAGAGGAAATCAAGAAGCAAATTATGGAGTTGCTGGACAAGGGGTATATTCGCCCGAGTTCTTCACCTTGGGGAGCCCCAATTCTCTTGGTTGAAAAGAATGACAAATCCTTGAGGATGGTAGTCGATTATCGTGCGTTGAACGAGGCGACCATCAAGAACAAATATCCCTTGTCGATGACCAATGATTTGTTTGACCAGTTAGTTTGAGCCCGAGTGTTCTCCAAGATCGATCTTCGATCCGGGTATCATCAGTTGAAAATTCGTGAACAAGATATGCCCAAGACAGCCTTCACCACAAGGTATGGTCTGTATGAGTACACAGTCATACCATTTGGTTTGACTAATGCTCCGACATATTTTATGAGTATGATGAACAAGGTATTTATGGAATACCTGGACAAGTTGGTCATGGTGTTCATCGATGACATACTGATATTCTCCAAGAACGAGGAAGAACACAAGAAACACTTGCGTCTAGTTTTGGAGAAACTTCGAGAGCATCAGCTGTATGCGAAGTTCAACAAATGTGAATTTTGGTTGAAGGAAGTCGGATTCCTCGAACATATTATTTCAGGAGACGGAATAGCAGTGGACCCTGCCAAGGTTGCAGCAGTCACCAAATGGGTAGCACCCACTTCAGTTAAGGAGATCCGCAGTTTCCTCGGACTTGCCGGATATTACTGGAGGTTTATCGAGAATTTCTCAAATATTGCCAAGCCCATGACAGAGTTGTTGAAGAAGGAGTCCAAGTACAATTGGACCAAGGAATGTGAAGCCAGTTTCCAAGAGTTGAAGAAACGCTTGGTTATAGCCCCAGTGTTGATATTGCCTAACATTCGGAAGGATTTCCAAGTTTATTGTGACGCTTCTCGTCAAGGACTCGGAGGAGTACTCATGCAAGAAGGAAAAGTTGTAGCCCATGCATCCAGACAGCTCAGAACTCATGAGTTGAATTATGCCACACATGATTTGGAGCTCGCAGCCGTAGTGCACGCACTCAAGACCTGGAGACATTTCCTTACCGGAAATAGTTGTGATATTTACACTAATCACAAGAGCCTAAAATATATCTTCATGCAGAATGAGTTCAACCTCAGACAGAGGAGATGGATAGAGTTGATCAAGGACTATGACATGAGACTGCATTATCATCCAGGTAAGGCAAATGTTGTAGCAGATGCTTCGAGCCATAAAAGTTATGTGAACACACTCATAGCGGGAGGATTACCCCAGGAGTTAGCCAATGATCTCACAGAGCTCAAATTGGAGATAGTCCCAAGAGGATATGTGGCCACGCTGAAAATTCAGTCCACCTTGACCGGTAAAATCCGCGAGGCTCAGAAGACAGACAAGGAAATAGCTGAGATTAAGCAAAGAATGAAAGATGGGAAGGCTAAAGGTTTTCGTGAGGATGAACACGGAACTATATGGTTTGAGGACCGCATCGATGTTCCCAATGATCCTGAACTCAGGAAGTTGATACTTCAGGAAGCCCACGATTCCCCATATTCCATACATCCACGCAACACCAAGATGTATCTGGACTTACAGGAAAGTTTCTGGTGGACGGGAATGAAGAAGGATATTGCCGAGTTTGTAGCAATATGCGATGTTTGTCAGCGAGTAAAAGCCGAGCATCAGAAACCAGCAGGATTACTTTAACCTTTGCTGATACCCGAGTGGAAATGGGAGAAGCTTGGTATGGACTTCATCACAGGATTACCCAGGACCCGTTCAGGTTATGATTCTATTTGGGTAGTGGTCGATCGTTTGACCAAGGTAGCTCACTTCATTCCCGTGAAGACTACCTACACGAGTGCTAAGCTGGCCAAGATATATATGACCAGGAACGTATGTCTGCATGGAGTTCCGAGGAGTATCGTGTCAGATAGAGGAACTCAATTCACGTCAAAGTTTTGGCATCAACTACACGAAACCTTGGGAACAAGATTAGAGTTCAGTACAGCTTTTCACCCACAGACCGATGGACAGACCGAGAGGGTCAATCAGATTCTGGAGGACATGTTGAGAGCTTGTGCACTAGACTATGGGTCTAGCTGGGACGACAATTTCCCTTATGTCGAGTTCTCATACAACAATAGCTATCAGACCAGTCTGAAGATGGCCCCTTTTGAAGCTCTATACGGAAGGAGGTGTCGAACACCATTGATGTGGGATGGAGTTGGTGATCGAAAACTTTTTGGTCCCGACCTTATCCGAGATTCTGAAGAGAAGGTCAAGCTAATTCGTGACCGACTCAAGATAGCTCAGTCCAGATAAAAGAGTTATGTTGACAGCAAACGCAAGGAAGTAACATATGAAGTGGGAGATCGAGAACACCTTCGTGTGTCCCCACTTCGAGGAATCAAGAGATTTGGTGTAAAAGGAAAGTTAGCACCCAGATTCATTGGCCCCTACAAAATTCTTGAACGTAGAGGTGAAGTTGCTTACAAGCTGGAATTGCCGGAAGGATTGTCCGGAGTTCATGATGTTTTCCATGTTTCCCAGTTGAAGAAATGCCATGCTGATATGACTAATATTCCGTTGAGAGATACAGTGCCCCTGGAGGCCATACAGCTTGACAGTGATCTGACTTATGAGGATAAACCCGTCAGGATTCTCGAGACTGCCAATAGAGTTACCCGCAGCAAGGTTATCAAGTTTTGCAAGGTCTTGTGGAGTCATCACACCGAGGAAGAATCCACCTCGGAACGAGAAGAAGATCTTCGTCGAGACCACCCGCATCTATTTGCTAGCCAACCCGAATCTCGAGGGCGAGATTCATCTTAAGGTGGGTAGGTTTGTAACATCCCAAATTTCATAATTTGGAATGTTTTACAATTGTAGCTAAGCATCTATGCATTTTGTTTGAAATAAAGGTAGCATTTGAATTTCTTTCGATTCTTGCGTTGCATTTTATTTTTCCTCACTCACGGAATGCCGGGAATATCATCTTTCCAAGCAAGAAAGAGTGGAGGAACATGACCCTCCAAACGAGGGGTATTTCTTTGAAATATTTGAACCATAAAACCCAAGGTTTATTTGAAAAATATTTGCAAAAAGAAAATAAACCAATTTAGGGATTTTCTGAAAAATATTTTTTCTAAAGTATTTATTTTGGCTATGGAAAAATGTCCATCTTTTTGGATTTATTTTTCTGATAATTTTAATATATAATACCCCTATATTCCAAGTATATCCTATTTCCTTTTTATAGGCTTTATTTCCTATTTTTAATAAAATGGAAAGGATCTTTTATTTTTGGAAAGTACCTCGGCCACTATAGGAAACAAATCTGGCCCAATCCCACCTTTCTTCTTCCTCCTCACGACCTGCCTTCTGTGGCCATGGCACAACCTTCCTAGGAAGGTTCTCTTCCGGATTTCGCGAGATAGCTCTCCTCCCCGAGCCTCCCACCACCCCTATAAGATTGCCCCGCCTCTCCTCGTTCCGTTCCCCCCTTAGCTTGCCCACTCCCTGCCCGTAGACGCCACGCCACCACCATCACCCTTCCTGCCAGGGCGGAAGCAGAGAGGCTCCCCTGACGCCACCTCCATCGCCACGCAAGTCCTCCAGCGCCCCCTGGAACCTCGTTGCGCCAACCCTACCCCTACCACCCCCACGTCACCTCCCCTCACATCGTCGCCCCCTGCAGGCCACCCCCACCCCACCATCGCCTCCCTGCCAGGAGAACGCCAAGAGCTCGAACAGAAGCTCCCCAGGACGCCCCTCCCGAACCTCCACCAGCGCCAAGGACCCCTTCGTCGTTTCCACCTCCCCGCCGACGATTCCCCTCGCCGGAGCAACCCCACCTCGCCGCCACATCTCCCTGCCGGCGTTGGAAGCTCCTCTAGCACACAGGTAACTTCCTCTCTTCTTTCTTTTTTTCCCTTCTATTCCTTTCACCCTTAGATCTGAATCCCACGGTGTAGATTAGAAGGAACTTACCCCTTCGCTTTTCTCAAAAGAACCGGCCGGCCTATTAAGTTAACCGAAACGTTTTTCTTACATAACGGCCATTTGCTAGTTTAGCTCTAGGAGCGCACATTTTCAGCCAATCAGAGCATGTCACGTCACCGTATTCTTTTCTATTTTAAATATGTAACAGAAATAGTTCTGTTTTTGTTTTCGTAATAACTTTTATTCTACAAATCCAATTAACGTGATTCTTTTTACATTAGATCACAAATTTTATATAATTTCCGAAAATATAACATTTGGCTACGTTAGAATTTATAAAATTTGAGTTAGAACAGATTTGGTTTAAACCTTATTTTGTGAATACCGGGAGTTTAAAAATAGATTTTTAATTGATTCTTTTTGCTACTGATCACTAGTGATCTTATTTATCAGTAGGTTTAATTTCAGAATTTTTTTAGATATTTTATCTTGGGGTTTTCATCAAAACAGATTCTGATTTGGTTATGGAAGACAATTTTTCACCATGTGCTATAGCTATTCCTTTATTAGATGCTTTATGTTGATTACTTGTCATTGTGGTGCTTATTGTGTGAATTTGATTGTGTCAATAGATGACCCGGAGTGCAAAGCTTGTTATCTAGAAGCGTTCGAGTTCGACAATCGTCAGCAAGGCAAGTCACGTTGATCATATTTCCTATGTTTTATATGCATTGTAGATCTACCTTTCTTCACCTATTGCATGCTAAGTAGGAACTCGAAAAATTGGTTCTTGATGTAGTATAATGTGGTAGGCACCCATCATACTTGTTACTTGGCCCGGGACGATACATCTTATTTTTCTATGCTTAAGTAGAAGGGGTTTTGGTTGAGAGTCTATCACGAGTGTTGTGAGAAAATTTTAATAATCAAGACCGGATATGTCAATACTTTCAAGACCTCGTGATGCAATATACCTCTGGGTGAAGGACGGTTTTGATGGGGCCCCCTGGGATAAACCAGCGGAGGACTCGGGATGCATGGAGAAGCGCCATGACATCTTGCAAAAAGCTTCACCCAGGCACGAAGAGATGGATGGATACTTCAAGACCCAAGGCTTACCTGCACAGCCACAAGTCATTATGGGCTCTGGCTTGCTTGGACAACGCGGCGACTCTAGACGAGCGGTGCTACGAGATGTAGAAGAACGGTAGGATTGGATGGGCACCGACAGAGGCTCAGAGGAACCCGTTGAAAGACCATGTTTTGATCATCCGGTCCTCAAACACCCTGTAGTGCGAGGACATTCAACGGAGGCGATCAAATCTTGTGGGGAACGTGTGCAAAACTCTGCAGAGTACCCAAACCTAATCGATTAGCCTTGTCCTCGGTCATGGACAATTTGAGCCGAAGGAACTAAAACTATCTGCAATTCTCAACACAATTAATAATGATGTGGGTATTATTAACAACCTGGGTACGAGAATTGGCCGTTTCAGGTCGGGTCGCTACACAAATATATGTCGACGACATTATTTTTTGTTGTACTGACAAACGTTACAGTGATGAATTTGCATACATGATGGGTGAAGAATATCAAATGTCTATGATGGGGGGCCTGAAATGCTTCTTAGGTTTGCGAATTCGTCAAGAACGCAATGAATCTTCATATCTTAGGAGAAATACCTCAAGGACGTTTTGAGGAAATTTGGCATGCATGAATGCAAAGGCGTTAAGATTCATATGCCTACTAATGGCCACCTCTGCACTGACGAAAATGGTAAAGATTTCGATCAGCGGGTATATCGTTCTATGATTGGTTCTCTATTATACCTATGTGCATCTAGGCCAAATATTACGCTTGTGTTTGCATGTGTGCTCGTTTTCAAGCAAAACCGAAGGAATCACACCATAAGGTTGTGAAACATATTCTTTGATATCTAGCTCACACACCAACACTAGGATTATGGTACCCCAAGGGCTCAAATCTTCCCCTCGTTGGATATTCTGATTCTGATTATGCTGGTGACCATGTGGATCACAAGTCAACATGAGGCACATGCCATTTCCTCGGAAGATCATTAGTCTGCTGGTCCTTAAAGAAGCAGAAATGTGTATCACTCTCCACTGCTGAAGCTGAATACATTGCTGCTGGATCTTGCTGTGCTCAACTGATACGGATGAAGCAAACTCTCGGAGACTACGACATCAACATGAAGAATGTGCCCCTCTACTGTAACAATGAGAGTGCAATCAAGATCCCTACAACCCAGTACAACACTCGAAGACCAAGCACATCCAAATTCGTCATCATTTTCTTTGTGACCATGTCCTCAAGGGCAATATCATCATCGACCATGTGAAGACTGACGATCAACTAGCAGATATATTCACAAAGCCCTTGGATGAGAGAAGGTTTTGCAAGTTGCGATGTGAGCTAAATATCCTAGAATCTTTGAATGTCTTGTAAACATGCACACATCCTAACACTTATGCAAAATTGATGACTTAGATGTGCAACACACAAAGTAACGATTTTCTTCAGTCAATGAACAATATCACTCTAAGTGTGAAGAAATTAATGAAGAATTTGGTTCTCAGGGCCCTACGACAATTGTACACGACGCCTGAAATCATCATTCTTATACGGTGGGTCACGCCACAACCCAACTTTGAAATTATTCAAAGTTGAAATTCTTCAATCTGAGACTTTGTCACGAAAACATCAAAATTTTCAAAGTCTTCAAAATCTTCAAGTTCTTCAAAAAAAATGATGATCATCATTTGAATATATATATATTATAATGAGCTTTCAATGTCCTCAACAGCATTCACTTGTCGCTCAATCTTCAATTTGATATTTCCTCTAAGTGAATGTGATCGGACCCGACTCCCCTCTATGCTAAGCTCAACCCAGTCTATTATCAATTCTTCATATGCGTTCTATTTTGACACTTGTTCAAAATCCTCACTCAGTCCTTGTCAGCTGAGGACTTTGCAACGAAATCATCAAAATTCAAATTTTATTTTTTAACATTACAACAGTAACCAGACCCACTACTCACGTTCGGATAGCCACGATCTCCACCGCTTCGATCGTGGGTACCACGTGTCACGCGGAGACGAAGGGGCAAGGGAAGTTCGGTCCGAATGTTTCAGCCAAGACCGTTTTTCACCTGAGCTATAAATAGCCCCCCTTACCCCCTCAGTCAAAACTCTTCTCGTCTTCTCCGCTCGAGCTCAAACCCTAGCGCCGCCGCTAGCATCTTCGTCGTCAGTGAGGAAAAGCTTCACTGCCTCACCCTCGCCGTCGCCGGACTCACGCCAACTGCGGAACATCTTCCTCCGCCGCCGTCGTAGCTGTCTTCAGTCGCCAAGTTAGGGCACTGAAGATTTCGACCGAAGAACTTCCTCTTTCTACTGCATCAGTTCATCGTGTTCTTCACACAGGGTAATTAAAATCCTATTTTACTGCCCATGTTGATCACTTTATTCTCTTTAGATTCGTGAAATCAGTTTTTCCTCAGAAATTCTCTCAACTGTGCACATCCATGTCTAGAACACTTGATAAATTTCACTAAATCACTAAAATTCTTCATGAGATTCCTCAATTGTGTAAATTTTCGAATCTGTACAACTCTAGAACCCAAGATCAGGATGCTTAGTCAAATTCCTCAACTTATGAAATTTTTCAATTTCCTCAAATCTGAGAACGCATATGACCTCTCCAAATTCTTCGCACCTATACTCGATTCACATGTACAAAATGCCAGCTGATGAATCACTAGGTTCTCATCAACTTAACTCATTTGCAGCATTTCTCGAAGAAACCTTACATGTGTCTTCAGAATCATCAAGAATACAATTTCCTCAGCAAAAGCCTCGGCTGAAGAAAATGGAGGAAGACCGGAAACAGAAAGGTGGTAAGAAGCTGGAACAGAACACTGCCTTTGAGATCCCTAAGGAGATCTATGCTGAGTAATGTACACCTGATGAGGAAATTCATGGTAAAGAGACCATGGCGAAGCGCAAGATAAGGCTTCAAAAGATAGAACGCGGATGGGCAAAGGAGTGGAAAGAGTACAGATATGTTACTCCAAAATATGCTAAGAAATTTGTCCTCAAGCCGCCCTCCAAAAGGTTGTCACAGGGAGATCAACAAGCAGCACATTCCTCAAGCGTAGCCACTATTGAGGATTACCCTGCTGAAAGAGACAAATATTTGTCTAAACTACAGAAAAAGGCTATGAAATTCAATGAGGATTCTGCTGCTACAGCTACTGCTGCCACTTCTTCAGCTGCTGAGGCGTCTACTACTGAAATTCTTGAGAAAAAGGCTCCGCTGAAGAAACCAAGTCTCAAGCCAAAAGCCTCAACTGCTGCATCAAAAGAGCAGTTTCCTCAGAAAGTAGCAACGACTGCAAAATCCTCAACTGCATCAAAGTCTTCACCTCCTCCGCGAAAGCAGCTTTGTAAGATTAAATCTGAAAATCCTAGTTCCTCTGTGTCATCTGCCACTGGCTCAGCTTCAAAATCTTCACCGAGTCTGTTGAAGACTAAGATGATTGCTGGTAGAGGTACCAGACCAAGTCCAAGAAAAAACATCAATGTTCCTTCTGGATCAGAAGGAAGTGAAGAATTTGATGATGAAACACTTCAAGCCATTATCAAAAACAAACAAGAAAGAGTTGCACAAGCCACTCGCAGCTCCATTCCTCTCGCAATGGATCCAAAGGTACTGCTAGACTTCATAGACCTGTGGTATGAGGATCCAAACACTCCAATTAACGATTTGAAGCTTCCTCCTGGTATAAGCCATATGGTTGCCACATTCATCAATGAAGCCAAATGGAAGGAACAGCAAGCCAAACAAGCCAGGGTTGCAAAGGTTAAAAAGGAGAAATTTCTGAAGCAGAACCTCCTCAACCTGTCTCCTCAGAAACTTGTTTCTGCTCACGCAGAACTGAAAACCCTCACGGACAAGTATACAAGTCTTCATGTTGATCGTAAGGGGGTCAAAGTGCAATTCGTCAAAGCTGCAACTGCTGCAATTGATGAATACAATAGCAGAATTGCTTCTCCAAAGCAGCAGACAAACCCTCAGCCAAGCTATACTGTTCAATTGACTGAGGAGGATGAAAATGAAGAACCACCTGCTGAAGGAATTCCTCAGAATACATCAGCTGAAGAATCTGCCAGGCTAGACACTGATAACATAGTGCCTGATGAATCTGCACCTTCACCTAAATCTTCAAAGGTGAAGAAAGTAACTACTCCGTCTGCAGCAGACGTGAAGAGAACCAAACCTGCTGAAAAGGAAGCTAAGAAGAGAAAAAGCTTCAACTAGTTCATAATCTTCAGAGGCAAAGCGTCTGAAGACTATGCCTTCAGAGTCTTCATGAGCCCTGGTGGATTCTACTCCTCTGAATATAGCACCATCGTATATGATTGTTCCATTCGGTGAGGAATGCATCATTCCAGAAGAGGATGAAGAAATGCAAGACAATCGCCCTCGTGCATCCACACTGATGGATGAGGAAATTCAAGTTGATGATATTCCTCAAACCAAACACCTCCAATGACTACTGAAGAAAAGGAGGGTGATGAAGAAATTGGATGCAACACACATGTGATCCATGATGAGTTCTGGGAAGAGACTCATCCAAACTCACCAAGATCAGCTCAAATTCCTCAGACTCCTGTAGCCACGGAGATTCTGACCAGTTCTGATGAAAATAGCACACATGAGCAATCAGCACAAGATCAACAATTAGATGCATCAACTGAAGAAAATGCAGCATCAAAAACTGAAACTGCTTCCTCATATCAGCGAATTCCTCAAGCTGAAGAAAACGTTCCTGCTCCTAATGTTGAAACTGCAATTGTAGTGGTGAATCCTGAAACTGCAATTGTGGTGGCCTCAACTCCTCAAGAGCATAATCTTCAACCAAGGCCTCATCGGACCTTCACCAAGAGGCCAAAGTTCCAGAAGGAAGCATTCTATGATGAACGTCGGTACTTCATAAGAGAAAATCCCTATGACAAGCTTCGCATCAGGCACAGAAAGTTCTGGACCAGAAATCAACTAAACTATTATGCGTTTGTGCTCTGTGGAAGAAAGAAAATATTTCACTCACATTCCTCACTGTGACATGGAGGAAATACCTTGCTTCACCCCAGTCATCAATGTTCTTCACGACGCAGGGCTACTGCCATTCTGTACAGATATCGGTGACTAGAAATACTGATATAATTCTTCAATTCTATCCCACACTTCATATCTCAGGAGACCCCAAAGACGTCAACACATGGTTCTTGGAATGGATGACTCAGCACACTCATTATAAAGCTCCACCACATAATTGCTTCGAGCTCTTCCAGTGTCAATTCCTTCAGAAGATGCAGTCAGAATGTATGATGAAAGAGAACTTCCCAACAAGCTCATGGAAGTCCTCACAAAGCCTTTGCCTAAGGGCCAACCTCCAAGGACTAGATTCCTGGTGCAGGATCTGAAGTACGAGCCCAGAACTGTCTATAGGATCTTGTCATATTCTTTCGCACCTATTAAAGGGCATGACAATGAAGAAGATGTCGTAGGCATCATGAAGAATATCATGTTCAACATCATTCATGGCATCCCTATGAACCTTCATGCTTTATTCTTGAGGACTTTGGCTGACAATGCTTTGTCACCATATGAGTTGAAGATTTATGCGCCTTGGATCATGAGATTCATCATGAACAGATCTGGCATCCACTACCAAGCTGACTTTCAGAATCATCTCGGATATCTGCCGCATATCAAAGCCATCAAAGAATCGTTTGAACCAGTTGAAGGAAAAGGCAAGTCTGTGATTGATGAAGGAAATGGGCCTCTAGATGGCCGGTTTCGCAACGTTGACTCTTATTCTTCATATGATGACACAGCCACTCAAAACCCTTCAAGCCCAACTGCCCCAAGCGTGATGACTAACAAAGAGCTTCTCCTCAGTCTTCACCAGAAAGTCGATCGAAATCACAAGTGCGTGAAACGCCAGTTTGGCGCCATTGTGAAAACCCTCAACGAAACTCAAAATGCAGTGAAGAAAAATCACTACTATCTTCATGAGGTATTTGATCGCACTTGGGCCACATTGGCTCATCTAAAGACTTCTGAGCAATTGGAAGAAATGGAATTTACTCAAGACTTTGACTCGTCGTGGCCTCCAAAGAAGAAATTCAAGCCCATTCCAGTTCCTGACTTGGAGGACAGTTCATTTTCTTCATTTCGCACTGCAGAATCAGATGAAGAACTAGAGGACACTGCAACTGGCCCAAGAAAGAAGTCTGTCTCCAAGGATGCTCACGCTACTACATCAACAAAGAAGTGAATTTCTTCAAGGGCGTTAGTCCTTAGTTTTGTCCCTTTTCGTCACTTGATGACAAAGGGGGGTTCTAAGAGTTAATCTTCAAGCGGGATTCATATTATGGGCTAATAAACTTTATTAAGTTACAAACTCTTGGTTCTTCTGAAGTTTTTTATGTAATGAGTTGTAACTTAAGCCCGATGGTGTTTTGACTCTTTTAAACGTTTTTCCTCGCATGCTTATTCCTCAAAGTTTATTAATACATGCATGCTAAAATTCGTCAGACACCATTTTTCATCTTGCATTTCTAATTCCTCATACTATATGTCAAATGCATGCATGAATTGCAAGATACAGGGGGGGTCTCCATGATATAAATCATCAATGTGCATCTCATGTTCAAAGCGAATTCCTCAAAGTATGCGCATCTTCAGGGGGAGTTTCTCTGTATCTTGATTTCAAATTCCTCAAACTCTGTACTTACATTCCATATTATTATCCCCGTTGAAAACTTAACCTAATTGTCACCAACCACCAAAAAGGGGGAGATTGTAAGTGCATATAGTGCCCCTTAGTGATTTTGGTGGTTTGAACACTTATATGTTAAGAGACTGATATGTTTGTGAGTGTACACAGGCTCTATAAGTCGCCGAGGAGTTTGAGTTATCCAATGAATATCGACCCCTAAAAATGTATGTCTTCGGGTGAAGATTTTGGTCCTTCCTTGAAGACTTTGATCGCGAAGAAATTGATATTCCTCATGAAGATATTTAAGATGAGGAATTCGGTGTGTCATGAAGAAAACACTCTGAAGACTTTGAAGCATGAAGATTTACTCTCTCTGTTTCATTTTCTTTACACTTGAGTCATAGGAACACCGTATTGTTAAAGGGGGTCGAGGTAAAACTATGGAATGATTTTCCTCATGATGCTCAACCCAAGCCTAAATCTACCAAAGCCTCAAAGTGAGGAATATGAGAGACATGAGGACGTTCACAATTGAAAGTTCTGACCGTTGTCGCGTCATGCGCCACCTCACTAATCTTATCCAACCCAACAGTCATATTATTAAAGGGCATTTATGTCGAATCATGTCGGGATGTTCCTAGGCTACACTTTTCATTTAGAGCAACCCAAATTCCTCAGAGTCTTCGAGAGAAAATCATCAAGTGGGAAAATACCCCCAAACACCAAACCCAATCCAAAAACCCAAGTGATTGAGCATCACTGAAGAAGTTGGTCCTGTGTGGAACCGACGCTTGTTACCTTTGAGGACTGTATATCCTCCAGACGGTTAGGCGTCATGGTCTAGAGCATCCAGCAGTCAATTGTGGATCGCCGGGTGACCGAGTTTGTGAGGGTTTGGAAGTCTACCCTGAAGACTTACCACGAGTGTTGGGCGAGGACTGCGTGTCCTTAGCTCAACGAGAATATGGTAGGGAATGTGTGTCACGGGACTGTGTGTCCTTTTGGTTTCAATACCAAGCCACTCCGAACCAGACGCACAACTGTCACAACAGTTGGAACTGGGTCATCAAAAACTGTCTTCATCGAGCTACAGGTTCTATTTCTTCAACTCTTTCATTTCCTCAATTGTATGTTGAATACGTTCTCTGAATTTCCTCAACCTCAAATTCTTCACTTGAGTTAATCTTCACCTGCTTACTAATTACTTGCGAATTGTGCAAACCGAACCTTAGAAATCTCATTGAGAACTTTGTTGTAGTCGTTTTTGCACAACTGATATTATACTACTTCCACTGCACTTAGTTCATGATTGAGGACTTTCCTCACTAGGAATTTTCTCAGTGATGAAATTGTAAAAATCGCGTACTCCCCCCCCCCCCCCCCCTCTAGTTGATATAACGCACTTTCAACAAGCTCCACCGCCACCACGTCGTCATGCTGCTGGAGCTCTTCCTCAAATTCTCCTTCCCCCTTGCTGGATCAAGAAGGAGGAGACGTCCCCGGACTGTACGCGTGTTGAACACGGAGGTGCCGTTCGTTCGGTGCTTGGATCGGATCGCCGCGAGTACAACTCCATCAACCGCGTTCATAGTAACGCTTCCGCTTAGTAATCTTCAACGGTATGAAGATGCTCTCCCTCTCTCGTCGGTCTTTATCTTGATCCACCCTGCCTCAGGAGGCCTCCAATTATGGCATGAGGTTATCGTGTTAGGCTCCCCGGAAGCTCGAGGAGGGAGAGATTCTTATGTACCCATTTGATTGCCAATACTGGGCCATAACCTTCTGAGTCAACCTATTACGAGCGGACCAAATAGAGTGCATGATGGTAATGGTAGTGCATATGGCATCATCCGAGACATCTGATCCATTAGAATGTCACATGCCCACGTATCCAGATGTAGCCTCGGAATCTGAATATCAAACCGATCTCTAGTTGTAGTCCAGAATTTTTTTGCATGTGTGCATGAAAAAAGAGTAGTGTCTCATCCATGGCCTGACAAATGTCACACCGGCCAATAGGTTTTATATGTCGATACTTCAGGGTCATGAAGTCCGGGAGAATATCGAGCAACACTCAGCCACCAGAACACTCTAACCTTCGGTACCACATGTAGTTTCCAAAGTGCAGCCCATAACTGCTTGCTATTCGATGAGCAGGCAGACACTGATGCTTGCAAGAAATCAGTGTGCGAGTAGTATTTTCCCTTCAATACCCGGACACACAAAGTATTGGAATTTTTTAACATGCACCAACCTTACTTGCCCAACATGGCCAAGTTGAATAGATGAGGGTCGCGAAAACCCATCCCTCCTTTGATCTTTGGCTCAGTTAACTTATCCCAAGACAGCCAATGTAAAGATCTCTTGTCAAAGAGAACTGCCCCACCAATATTTTTCCATGGGGGATGTAACACTCTTACAAACCTTCTTTGTTAACAGAAAGCAACTCTTACAAACCTCGCGTCAGGCGAAGGTTCCTTTCTGACCATCCACTGATTTTGCTGCGCGCACGCTCATCAATGTGATTGGAAGTGTTGCTTGTAATTCGTCCAATGACAAGTAGGTAGCCCCAAATAACGTAATTCGTCCAATGACAGTAGGTAGCACACGTGAGGCTCAATAATGTTAAGAGAACGCTTCCACTTGATTGCCAAAGAGAGAGCTTCAAGGTCTCACTTTAAGGGTTGCATACTTGTGGGTACATCTAACACGAGTATCCAAGGGGTGCATACTACGAGTTCTAAGAGCATCTTCAGCCGTTCGGCCTCCCAAAGACGTGAAATAGCGTTGTCTAGGGCGTGCCGGCAAAAAAATCGCCCTGGAGGGCTCACGTTCGCAGTCCCCCCCTCTCCTCCAATGGTCGCCCGAAAGGTTTTTTTAAATTAAATCGCTCCAAATTTGGCAAAAACCTAGTTAAATTCATACAAAATTCATAGCTTCATTAAAATTTGTACAAAAATTCTAAAATAACATAATTAAACATTAAATTAAAACTAAAACTAGCTAAAGTCGTCGTCGCCGCCGTCTTCTACATGCCCAAGAGCTTGTAGAAGGCGGTGTAGTCGTCGTCGTCATTACCGTCCGCTGGAGCGCCGTCCTTGTTGCTCCCCTGATTTGGGTCGCCGAGGTGAGCGGGCGTCGGCGCCTCCTCGTCTCTCTCATCAAGGATGACGGCGACGCCCTCCTCGCGGCCGCGGCGACGGGCGGCGGTCTCCTCCGGGGCGCGGCGCTGGCGCTCCATTTCTTCCCGGACGTAGTCGTCCTGCGCCCATTTCAGGGCGGCCTCATCGTCGACGACCATGGCGAAGTGTTCCTGCTTGACAGGCAGGAGCCCCGGCTCTGTCTTCGGCCTCACGAGGCGGGAGGAAGAAGCTCTGGGCTCGTCTCCTATGGCTCCGGCTTGATGGGGAGCAACACCGGACGATCCGGAGGAGCGGAAGCAGGAGCCGGACGACGAGGACGTCGTCGACTCCATCCTCCTCGACGTCCAGGAGCTGCCGCAGCGGCGGAGGAGGGTACTCGTACCTAGGCGTATTGTTGTCCTCGATGTGCTCGAGGACGGCCTCCAGGGTGCGGCCAGGGATGCCCCACCATTGGCGCCGCCCCTCGGAGTTGTGCCGGACGCAGGGCTCGACCTCGTTGGTGGCGGCGAGCTGGTCGGCTGAGCTGGTCGGCGAGACGGCAGTCAAAGAACGTCGTCCAGAGCGCGTCGCTGTCGAGGGCATACCGCGGGAGATGGCGCGAGTCCTCCGGCAGGCCGGACCTGATGCGCGTAATCTCCGCCCGCCGCTCAGCTCCGGTGGGCGATGGCAGCACCGGGACGCTGCCAGCACTGAGCCTCCAAGTCTCTGGGGTAGCATGCGGTCATTGGGGAGAAGGAGAGAAGGCACCGGTGGCGAAGAAGAGAAGGAGAGAGTGTCGACAAGGAGAGTGCGGGCGGGCACGCGGAGCGACAGTGTGTGAACACATGGCGGGAGCCAACGGGACGTGCGTCGTCGTGCCTTCACTGCGCCGCCCGTGAATCAATGGAAGGCTAACCGGCGACGCAGCCTTCACATTGACTCCGGCCAGACGCGGACTCGGCGGGCCCAACGCTTTTTCGCGCCAAAACGTTTTCCGCTAGCGCCCTCGAGCAACCCCAGCACGTTGGGTTTGACCTGAGACCGCCGGAGCCAACGAAAAGCGACCTCTTAGGTGTGCGACTGGGCCGATTTCGCGCCGTCGGCGCTAAAAAAGCACACGGAATGGCTTGTTGGTGGGGAGGGGGGCTGTGTAGATGCTCTAACTTGGTAGCCTAACTTCCGTTTTTGGATTCCGGCTTTCAGAAGATGAGCATATATATATGCGTCATTCCCAAGATATCGTGTTATTGTAGGGGTAATCCACTTAATTTAGGGGAGGTTTGAGATATGCTGCAGCATGGACGCAACCACGGGCCATCTTCCCCTGGGAAGTTGGTCTGTTGAATGCTCTTAAATGTGAATTAGGAAATATCTACTCGTTCACGTGGAAAGGTTTCAAACGAGGGCCAGAGCTTTTGCCAAATCCTAACCATGATATTGCAGGCTTTTGCCAAAAATTACAGTGAGCTGCTTTCTCACAGACGCAATCATACTTCACAGCCGTGTACTGTAGATCACCACTCCAGTAGGGGGCGGTGTTATCTAAGTTGGCAGAAATACGAAGGGCACGGTATTATCTAATTCATACTTTAAAAGCACTGCAAGAGTAATTCAGTGGGGTACCGAGGTGACTCCTCTAATCCAGAGTTGCCTACTGTTTCTGACGATGCATGTACAAAATGAGACCAGCCCGGGAAGATAGCAAACCGAAATCCCAAAAATAAGCTGCAAGCATCGCAGCAAGTCCTTGGAGCCCGACACGGCATCTGCCACCATCAGCAAGCTTGTAACCTACCCACCAATACTAATTAAGCCAGATATCTGTATGTGTTGGCGTTGTCCTTGTCCCGCTCGAGGTAATCCCTCGTGATGAGATCTTCAATCCTCTTCTTGATTGCTTTGAAGTCAGGCTGCAGTAGGCAGAGGCAATACAGGTTACAGAACCAAACTCAAGCTAAAACTCTGTCAGTTGCTAAACTAACCCATCTTTCCAAACAAATATGGACAGTCTAGACAAGCATAAACAGCTAGCTAAGTCATATTTGGATTGAGGCTAAACAGCTGTCAGTTCCTAAAAACCAACCCATGTGTCAAAACAAATATAAACAGTCTTCAAAGCATAAACAGCTAGCCAAGTCTTCTGCCTACTGGTGCCATAAAACTACCCCAAAACATGACATTAGCAACTTCAGTGAAAACATCAGGCATCGCCACATAGTGTTCAAAATAGGGATAGGAAAAATAATCCAGAACAGAATGCAAGTGCAACAAAAATGATAATGTTAGCACATGATATGCCAATGAATTTCATAATGTTTGACAACAAAAATCGATGATGTTAAATGCGCATTAGTACCAAGATATGCCAAATTCCCAATGACCAAGTATGTAGAGAAGAACAGTACCTTGAACATGCGGCTGAGCTGCTCCACACATTCCGCAACTAGCTGTGTATGGGCCATAACTTTGCGACTTTTCATGATACGCACAATTGATGCATCAATTGCATACCTCCGGTCCTTGTCAACATCCTCAACCACCTTTTTCTTCTCATCGACAGGAGGTAGGGGTATCTGCAAGTTATGCGAATATGCAATCAGAAAGCATCACATATAAATAGCCTATACTCATATAAGTATGGCACCAAACAAACCAAATAAGAGAAAACCAGAAAATACCTTGATCCTTCTCATCCTGTCAGTAAATTTTGAATTGAACTCAAAAGAATCATTGGGCGAAATAGTTCTACCAGCTGGTTCTTTGCTAAGAATCTTGTATTTCGCACAAGAGAGAGAATGGAGCAAACGGACAACATCATCATCTGAAAGGTTCAGCTGTGTTACAATCTCAGAGTAACTAAGCTTAGTAGATCCATTGAACAACAACAGCAACGCAGCCTGCCAAAACAATAAGCATGTCAAAAATAAATCACAGATTACAGATTATAACTTACAAGTACACATTTGTCGTGAATGTATACAGTTCAATCTAAGTTACCTGATACGTTGTAACAATGAGCTCTATAGTTTTAGCATCAAATTTTGCACTGATATTGCAGGTTCCCAAGGAGTATATCCAGGTAAGCTTCCTGTGCTTTGTTCTTGTTGCGTAGAATTCCTTAAAAACCTCTACGCATTTCACCTGATAAAAATTGAGAAGTGTAGATAAATTTCCATTTCAACAAATGCAAAAACAAGAAATACTTGATTGAAATGAATCAATGAGATTTGATATCTGTGTTTCATGTTCCAAGATTAGACATGAACACATGCTCCTTATTTCCCAAGAAAGAAGTTAATCTTACCATCTCAGAGGGAAGGTTTATGTCAAAAGTTTTGTAGGTTGGCCAGAATCCTGTTGTCAAGACAGTGACAGCCAAGTCTACCCCAGGATTTGACTCCGGATGATCAGCTACGAACTCTTCAAACTTAGTTTGATGATCTCTTGCAACAGCAAGGTCGGTAACCATGCCCTCCATTTTTGAAGTGAACTGCCCACCGCACTGCTGCTTGAGCTTTGTCAGGATGCTTCTTTCATGTTCATCATTGGCGCTCTTGTCAAAAAGCAATCTTCTTGCAAGCTTCTTCCTATAAAACAGATCGAGCATTTCAACATATATGCAAAGCTCCAAATGATGACCAACTATTCGGATGCTGAGGTTAAATAGGCAAAAATATCCCAAAAAAGGCTTAAAAGTAGTTACCTGTAGAACTCGGCAAAGAGATCTTTATCACTAACATACGCAAGCAACCGAACCACCTGAAAGTTATTCACTGACAAACTTGAGTTCCTTACTCTAAGTTTATGACATTAGCAAATGTGAAGGCAGTTGTACCTTCTCAAGAGCATCCTCAATGGCTTCATCGCTGAGCTTCTCACTGCAGCCTTTCTTCAAAATGTTGTCACAGAAGGTGGCAAGTAATTCAGCACTGGAACTGCCAGAGACACCCTTATTGCAGAAGACCTCAAAGGCTTCTTTAAGTGCCTGAACAAAAAGTTTGAGAATGAGGCAGCAATTCCAATTTATGATGAGCAAAGTGGAATACAAATGTATCGACCGGCAGACCTTGTGAAAGAGTGTATGGCCCTGAAAACAATCTGTCACATATGCTACATACTTGTCATGCAGCTCAATGATTTTCCAGACAAACACCTGAAAGGCAAATAACAAGCATTAGGTAACAGATGTCAATTATAAGAGCAGGAAAATCAAGTTACACACCTGTTCCTGCATGCCAACAACCTCCTTCTTCTCTGGCTGTACAAACAATAATGTCAGAATATGTATTCGCAGGAAAAGAAAAAAAATCTAACAACACAAAAATGAACAACTAGATGGCAGGAGCTGATTGATATTTTTAGTTCGGCGGACCAGCAGCAATATAAAAGCCATTTGGCAAGATCCAATCGTCAGGTGTAAACAGTACAAGAATAGTAATGCAGAATGGTGTCATTGTCACTTGAATGATATATTACTCCCTCCGTCCCATAGTATTAAAATGTTATTACAACCACATATTGGTTGTAGTAACATATTACATTCTTAAACTGTCTAAACAAATTGAACCATAAGCACAAATGACGTGATGGCTGAAGTTAAAAGACTGCACCTTCTTGTTATTAGCAGAATCTTCTGCTTGCTTGACCAAGGCTGTACCCTCATTCGTAACATGCTGCAAAGATGTACAGTTCAATCACAATTTAGGACTAATTGTGAGGAGTAGAAAAGAGAGCTGAGAATTTAGGACTATAGACAATACCGTTTTAAACATGTTAGAAATAGGATCCAGACCGCGGTTGATTTTTGAGAAGAGTCTGTACATCCTTGAAAGATCCTCAACCTGTAGCAAACAATGAATGAGTGGCCAATTCTGTTGATGAATATAATACACTGTTAAGAAATGTGTCTCCTTCTGATCAAACCTTATCATCCCGAAGCAATGCAAAACATCCAGAATGCTCCTTCTCCAAAAGTTGTGTTGCATAATTGGCAAGCAATTCATTTTGCAATTTCTGTAAAATAAGGAAACACAAATTAAATACAAATATATCACAGACTGTATGATTTTGTATCATTCCTAAGATTGGTCACTAAAATATTCTGGTTACTAAATTATGAATGAATATTCAAAATACACACAGTACAACAAAAAACAGACCAGAGAATTTCAAACAGGTTCGCAAAATTTCAACATACCTCCAGCAACTTCGGCTCACTATTAATATGCAAGTAGTGACCAACTCGCTCCTTCTCTCTTTTCAGGCACTCTTCAGCCTAATGAAAGAAGCATCAGCAATCCATTACATAAAACAAAAATACCAGGCGTAGGTAAAAACGTAAGCAGTCACAAAGGCCTTATATTAATGGTACCTTTATCATGTAATCAGGACAAGAATCCTCAACAATCCAGCTTTGAGCTTTGACAGAGTAGTAATCTGTAGTATCCTTAAGCAAGAAATCTTCGAAGTCATTCTCGTAACAATCCATATTACCTAACCCAATCTCAACGAATATATCCAAGACGTTCTTCAGCAAGGCCCTGTCAATCTGTTCACCTTCACGCTCTTGATCGATCTGTTTAAGAAGATACCACAACACTCAGTTATATATGTACACAAATCGTTGGATACAAGTTCATAGAGAGATGCAAAGACTCACCAGAGCTATCACCGCATCTTTTACCTTCCCTTTGATCTCTTCAAATATCTGTTACCATGAGTTGACTGATTAGAACAGAAAAAAACGAAAAATATGCATATAAGATATAACAAGAATAGGAACTAGAAACTGGCAATTTACCAGGTCTCGGAAGCAAATAAGCCCAACATCTCTAAGTGCAGTAAGGGACCTCCGTGTGATGAAGTACCGGTCGAGATAATGGAAAAAGCGTGAAAGCCACCTAACCATAACTTTATGGTTTGACCACCTTTGTACCAGCTCTCTGAGCATAAACTCATCATGCTTCTCTTTTAATGATGGCAAGACCTGCAGTAATTTGAGTACAAGTAAAAAGTGAGCAAACAAATAAACCAGAGAATGATTATAGAACAAACTGTAAGATGTGTGGCGTGTGACTCCTGTCACAAATTCAGAACATAATTATCACACTGGATTCCTAGTCCCCCTTCATCCCATCACATCACACATTCACAAACGGGATTCACAAATCCAGAACATAACTATCACCCTGAATTCCTAGTCCCCCTTCATCCCATCACATCACACATTCACAAACGGGATTCACAAATCCAGAACATAACTATCACCCTGAATTCCTAGTCCCCCTTCATCCCATCACATCACACATTCACAAACGGGATTCACAAATCCAGAACATAACTATCACCCTGAATTCCTAGTCCCCCTTCATCCCATCACATCACACATTACAAAAGGGATTACTAGGAGGATATCCAACTAGACAATAAGGGCAATGGACAAAGAAAGATTACAAGTTAGATAAATCAACATGCATCACCAAATAACAGACTAAATATGGTAGAGAAACTATACTCAATGACAATGACATTAAATATCCAAAAAATTATACCAGGAAATACTATTAAAAGGACATCTAAATTCAGCAGAATAAAATCATTCAGTCACGAAAACAGTCTCTACAGGATAACAATTTACTAGAATAAATGACTCAATGTTCATATAGCGAGCACGGAATAGTGACCCTAACAGAGTGAGTACAATTTTAGTGATAGACAAGATAGGTAGACAAATGTTTCATGGATTAGGATGATGGACGTAGTTAGAAGAGCAATAATTTTTAGCCGGATATGCAGTGCAAACATGATAAAAGTACTCGTCATCTCAAGAATAACCACAGAAAACACTAAGAATAGTTCTAAAATGCAGGTTTCACTTTTCCATCTCCATGACGAGCTTTGTTTGTATAGCAGCTTTGGCCCCAGAAAGATGGAGCACAAATAAACTGACCTTAAAACACATGTCAAGTAAAACTCAATGGTGCATTAATGTGAAGGGCTGTTTGACTGGGATACTGGAATTCTAATAGGAAGGTTCGTTTCAAATTGCGCAGGCACAAAATATTTAAACAGGATCTTATTATGTGTGTTAGTAAATACTAGTAAGATAGAATGTAATCATTTGCATCGAGTAAGACAACTCCCCTTCCGCTACACCTCATTCTCCCCAAAAAATACACGAATGCAAACCCATGGCGGTGCATGTTAGAAACCAATACACAATCAGACTCGTCTTTGACTCGTTGGACCGGACAACCTACAGCACAGGCACGCACACACAAAACAGGGAACAATCTGAACACACTACACGGCATGTACGAATCAGCGGGAGCAGGCGAATCAGCTCACCGTGGCCCGGATGTACTCCTCGAAGGCCTCGCGGTACTTGTCATAGAGCTGCTGCGAATAGTCGTGCGGGGGCTTCTGCGTGCACATGTTGTATATCGTCCTGCGCGATAGAGGAGGGACAAGCAAGGGGCGGGGAAACCCTAGATCAGCGCCGGATCAGATCGAATCGGACCTTGCCCAGGCACGGCCGGAGGGAGGCGGCGAGGGGAGCGACTTACGTGTAGAGCATCATGTAGTCCTCGGAGCTGAACTGTGGCTCCGGCTTGCCCTCGAGGATGTTGATGAGCTTGGTGATCCCCCGCTGCATGAACGCCCACCCATCCTCCAGATCGATCGTCTTGCGGTCCTGCCCGTGTCCCGCCATCGCCGCCGTAGCCGCCGTCGCCGCCTCCTGACGGCGGCCGCAAACCCTAGGGGAGGAGGCTGGGTTCTGTTGCGCCCGTCGATGCGTGGGGTTTGGGCAGGGGTGAGAGACGGAGGGTGAGAGACGGGAGCGGACGGCTTATGAGGAGGCGATCCCGTCGCAGCCAAGGACGTTTTGATTGGAGGAAGGTTCGCTTACGCTTCCGCGGGAAGCGTGGGCCGTCCGATCGGGGGTGGACGGCTGGGATGTGGTGTTTGCGAGGGGGTCGTGTCGCGCCCCTGTTCTGTTATCTCGCCCACGGCTGTAGCCTGTAGGTCCGTTCGGCGCATGATTGGCGACTGCGTTGAACATGCTTCGGAAGCTTAACTCGTGTCTGACTGGCCGGTGGGACATGTTCAGAACCAGAAACTCTACTTTAGTACCTTCATCATTGTGTTTTTTTATTTCTGGAAATATTAGCGGATGTGAATCTTTAAACTCAAGCCTCGATGAAACTTTATCAAGTTTTTAGTATTTACTCTCTTTCTCTCTTCCAAAAAATGTTGTTGTATTCAATGTGCACCATTCAAAAGTGACACCGTCAAACAATTATATCTTCAAAACAAATCGGCAATATGTGGCGTCTCAATCGTATGGTATTACTATATTTGTGTTTCGTAACTCTATGTAATGTGAATAGACATGACTGTGAATAGACATGACCATAAAAAAAAATGCTTTTCTATATAATTTCAAACTAATCTCTCATGAGTGAATAGGTACTTATGTTATGCCACACACACGATCATGTGATTGTAGCATATGCGAGAATGAGAAGTGATGTTTGATACTTTGTCCCGTTGGCCTTCACATTATTGCATTATTCAAGTGTGTCGTATTTAGGTCAATCATAGTGATCGTTTTTTAGTTGTACGTATGCAATCTTGCAACGTCTGCCATATGCTCATAATCTCAATGTATCTTAATTATATAGACCAAATATTTAATAAGTGCATCACATATTCATAAGATTAGGGCATTTCTAATGTGTTATATCTTTAAGCTATATCATATGCACTCTCTCTTCATTTTTGTATACCAGGCACTTCATAATTTCATGTCTATTGTTGACCACTAATGTTAACAGCAAAAGTGAGTTATATGCCACACAAAAACACGTCATTGGGTGCAATGAACTTTATGATGATATATAACTCATATTTTGTTTATCGTGATTTTGCGAGAATAAGTGTGAGTTGTTTTGGTTTTGATGCTAAGAGTTATATCTAAATTAAGACATACTCCCACGATTCATGAATATAATATGTTTTGGATTTTTTAATACATACCGAATCGAGTGAACAAGTACAATAAAATGTGTCTATATACATCCTATTCACAAGAAAAATAAAATACCTTATAGTATTTGTGAAAGAATGGAGTAGAGTAACCATCTCTTTCCTTTTTAAATATGGTATTATTTTAGATATAGTTCATCCAAATTATGAGTATAATATTTAATTACACTTTGTGTAGAACGATATGAAAAGAAGATACTTCTTTTGATTCTTATTAATTATCGCGGCTTTCAACTAAAGTCGTGACAATTAGGGTGTGTTCGGAGTCCCTCTACTCAAGACTCAGCTCGCGGAGCTGGCGGAGCTGCACGCTAAAATAATGAAGCTGGAAAATAGATGCTCCGTAGATCCTGTAATTCCACGGAGCTGATGGATAGTCGAACGTGCCTTTAATATGGATCGATGGGAGTTGTATTTAAGAAAAAAGACGACTTTCATCCTTTCTATATGCATAGGGACAAAACTTGACGTGTTGAGCGAAGGTTGGTCAAAGTGGGGGTTGCATATAAAGTGCAAAGTATCGTAGGGGTTGCTTTTGTTATGTTGAAGACTCGTTTTGTTTTGGGTTGTGTTATGTTATGGTAACGTATTATGTTATCACAAACATCTTTCTCCTCATTAACAACTTGTCACATAAACGATTTTCTCATAAGATACCCTGTGTTACTAGCTAAATTACTCCCATTGTGACGAGTCTAAGAAACATTGTCATCTTGAAGCTCTAGGTCTTTTACCGTTAGTCGTCCTTGTGCTCACCCAATGTCAGTGGATCTTGTACTAAAATCCAAACTCTTTGTCGTATGTAGTCTTTTCATTTATTATAAAAAGATTTGAGTCTATTATGGAATTTCATGGGAAGAACAAAGCATCCAAAAATATAATAAAAGCTACTTCAAGGCTTCTGGACCACCGAACTATCACTACCATCATCAGAACGAGTCGCTATCATTGCACCTTATCGGAGTCACGCTGACCGTGTAGGTCACAGCCTGGAAATCTTCATGTACATGTAACTAAGGACCATTGAGCCACAATTTATCGTCGTCGAACCCTTGAATCAATATGAAACGTCTGGCATCATATCACCGTCGCTCATGTACGATGGGAAACCCTAACCTCACTACCTGTAAGAGTAGAAATCTGCACTAGAGCTTCATTGAATCTGTCCAAATAAACGAACTCAAGAAGGATTAGAGCACGGAAGACCCGGTTGAATCCACGGGCTCACCGGCGGAGTCCGGAGGGGAAGAACTGACCCTAGCCACCGCTAACGAGATCCCCTTAAAATTCATACATATTCCTTAAAAAAACATGACTACGAAATCATGTCCTTATAGGAAACAAACCCAAATGAATAGCCAAGAAAATGGATCAAAAATAGAGTCGACTACAGTATCAACCGGAAAGTGATTGTCCCATGGGGTTAGAGCTCACATTCTATTGAAAAACAATTATAACCGTTTCTTGGTGACAAAGGACAAGAATGTATATGTTTCCTCCGAAATACATTAGTGCGAAAGGAATAGGAGAGGTGTTTTTTGCTTCCGGGAGCATACATGCATGACAATTTTCGTGCGATGATTGTATTAGATGTTTTTCGTGTGAATACGTGCATATGCTCCCGTGTGAACAGTAACACGAAAAAATATTAGATGTTTTTCAAAAAATTCTATTTTTTTATAGATGATTGTATTAGTGTCGCGAACATGCATGACAATTTTCGTGCGATAAGATGACATTTTAGGGTAACTTTTGGTATTTAATTTGTTTTTCTTGCACAAGCCAAAATGTTTAACTTTTTGCCTCAAAATTTACAGGTAGCCCCGTTTGATTGCAAAGTATTTTCTAAGTATTTTATGAATACTGCATCTGAGGAGGACGAGGACACCGACGATGGCTCCGATGAGGAGTATCGTGATGAGGAGGACACTGACTGATGTTTCTACCACCTGGGTGTTAGGGCTCCTCTCTGCCTTTTTGGTGTTTCGATGCCAAAGGGGGAGAGAGCGTAGGATTTGCTCGTTCGTTCTCTAGTTTTTCTGGTCTGTTGGTTTGAGAAAACTTTGTTGCTTTCGTTCGCTACTTTTGCTTTATGGTTGAGACTAAGTCGTCAGATCCTATCTTATTGTGAGATACATGTTTTATCTTGCTTATCTTCTGTCTTAGTATTATTAGTATTATTATTTTTTGTTTAACCTGTGAGACATAGTATCTTGTGTCAGTATTCCTTTGCTCACATGCTTTGCCATGCTTCAATATTCTTCATCTCTCGTACGTATGTAGTAAGGGTGGCTTAGTCTGTATAATCTAGGGGGAGTGTTCTCTCTGTGGTTAGTTGTTGGTATGCACATCCCAGAGGAAACTACCCACCCCTCGTGATATCTTTGAAGTTTGCATATGCCTGTCTCCATTTCTTTGTGCAAATCCAACATTGTCATCAATCCACCAAAAAGGGGGAGATTGTTAGGGCATATTTCTCCTAAGTGGTTTTAGTGATTGATGACAATTGTTGTGCGGACTAATCTTGTGTCCTGAGCATTTCAGAATATTCTCCTTTAGGCACAAGATAACTCGACGCCCCTCGGAGGATCTCGAAGACGGATTTTGTTCTGCATTTCTCTTCCTAGTTTGAGTCATAGGAAAGTCTCCGTACCAAGAGGGGGTCCGCGTCGGAAAGGTTTGGGTGGAATCTTCACGCACACACCTCATGCACCCACCCATATCTTAGCCTCAATGGAGCACCATTGTATTTTCCTTGCCTATGTGAAAAGGGGTAAGCGGTAGTACCGATGTCCCAGCGGTAGTACCGCTCTCAAAGCGGTAGTAAATTTTTACTACCGCTCCAGGAGCGGTACTACCGTCCGAGGTGCGGTAGTAAACTTTTACTACCGCTCCAGGAGCGGTACTACCGCCCGAAGAACGGTAGTAGTTTTTTTACTACCGCTCCAAGGGCGGTACTACCGCCCTCAGTGCGGCAGTATTATTTTACTACCGCACCGACGGACCTTTTCTCGCATACTTTCCCACGTAGGGGGTGGCGCGGTAGTACCCCCGGTACTACCGTGGTTGGTGAGGAGCTGAGCGGTAGTACCGCTCCCTGGAGCGGCAGTACCGCTCTGGGAAGCGGTAGTACCGCTCGAGGAGCGGCAGTACCGCTCGTGCATTTATGTGGTAGGTGGGTAACGGTTGGATCTGCCCCACCTACTATATAAATGTTGGGGAACATCGCATGGGAAACAAAAAAATTCCTACGCGCACGAAGACCTATCATGGTGATGTCCTTCTACGAGAGGGGATGTGTGATCTACGTACCCTTGTAGACCGTACAGCAAAAGCGTTAGTGAACGCGGTTGATGTAGTGGAACGTCCTCACGTCCCTCGATCCGCCCCGCGAACTATCCCGCGATCAGTCCCACGATCTAGTGTCGAACGGACGGCACCTCCGCGTTCAGCACACGTACAACTCGACGATGATCTCGGCCTTCTTGATCCAGCAAGAGAGACGGAGAGGTAGAGCTCTGGAGGTTGGTGATGATCTCGTCTCAGCAGGGCTCCGCCTGAGCTCCGCAGAAACGCGATCTAGAGGTAAAACCGTGGAGATATGTGGTCGGGCTGTCGTGGCAAAAGTTGTCTCAAATCAGCCCTAAAACCCCACTATATATAGGAGGAGGAGGGGGGAGCCTTGCCTTGGGGTCCAAGGACTCCCAAGGGGTCAGCCGAGCCAAGGGGGGAAGGTCTCCCCCCCCCAAACCGAGTTGGACTTGGTTTGGTGGGTGGGAGTCCTTCCTTTCCTTCCCACCTCCCCTTTTTTTCTCCTTGATTTTATTCCCAATGCGCATAGGGCTCTTTTGGGCTGTCCCACCAGCCCACTAAGGGCTGGTGCGCCACCCCCAAGGCCTATGGGCTTCCCCAGGGTGGGTTGCCCCCCCCCCCCCGGTGAACTCCCGGAACCCATTCGTCATTCCCGGTACATTTCCGGTAACTCCGAAAACCTTCCGGTAATCAAATGAGGTCATCCTATATATCAATCTTCGTTTCCGGACCATTCAGGAAACCCTCGTGACGTCTGTGATCTCATCCGGGACTCCGAACAACATTCGGTAACCAACCATATAACTCAAATACGCATAAAGCAACGTCGAACCTTAAGTGTGCAGACCCTGCGGGTTCGAGAACTATGTAGACATGACCCGAGAGACTCCTCGGTCAATATCCAATAGCGGGACCTGGATGCCCATATTGGATCCTACATATTCTACGAAGATCTTATCGTTTGAACCTCAGTGCCAAGGATTCATATAATCCCGTATGTCATTCCCTTTGTCCTTCGGTATGTTACTTGCCCGAGATTCTATCATCAGTATCCGCATACCTATTTCAATCTCGTTTACCGGCAAGTCTCTTTACTCGTTCCGTAATACAAGATCCCGCAACTTACACTAAGTCACATTGCTTGCAAGGCTTGTGTGTGATGTTGTATTACCGAGTGGGCCCCGAGATACCTCTCTGTCACACGGAGTGACAAATCCCAGTCTCGATCGATACTAACTTAACGAACACCTTCGGAGATACCTGTAGAGCATCTTTATAGTCACCCAGTTACGTTGTGACGTTTGATACACACAAAGTATTCCTTCGGTGTTAGTAAGTTATATGATCTCATGGTCATAGGAATAAATACTTGACACGCAGAAAACAGTAGCAATAAAATGACACGATCAACATGCTACGTCTATTACTTTGGGTCTAGTCCATCACGTGATTCTCCTAATGACGTGATCCAGTTATCAAGCAACAACACTTTGTTCATAATCAGAAGACACTGATTATCGTTGATCAACTGGCTAGCCAACTAGAGGCTTGCTAGGGACAGTGTTTTGTCTATGTATCCACACATGTATATAAGTCTTCATTCAATACAATTATAGCATGGATAATAAACTATTATCTTGATACAGGAATTATAATAATAACTATATTTATTATTGCCTCTAGGGCATAATTCCAACAATAAATGCATCTCCTTCTTCCTTGAGCTCACCTTTGACCTCTCTAAGCTCCATTGTTGCTCCACAAGCTCATTTTAGCCCGATCTCTCTCCCTAGCCAATCAACCTTGTTGATTTTCTAGGGATTGCTTGAGAAGGCCTTGATCCACACTTCCACCAAAGGATATTTGGTTCCCCCTACTAATCCCTTGCGGATCTTGTTACTCTTGGTTGGTTGAGCATCCTAGACGGTTGAGGTCACCTCGGAGCCACATTCCATTGTGGTGAAGCTCCGTGGTCTTGTTGGGAGCCTCCAAGCTTTGTGTGGAGATTGCCCCAACCTTGTTTGTAAAGGTTCGGTCACCGCCTTCAAGAGCACCTATAGTGGAATCACGGTACCTTGCATTGTGCGAGGGCGTGAGGAGAATACGGTGGCCCTAGTGGCTTATTGGGGAGCATTGTGCCTCCACACCGCTCCAATGGAGACATACTTCCTGTCAAAGGGAAGGAACTTCGGTAACACATCCTTGTCTTCATCAGTTCCACTTGTGGTTATCTCTTACCTTTACTTTGTATATGTTGGTGTTGTAGAGTATATCCTACGTGCTTCGTTACTCGTTACTAAGTAGCATCATATAGGTTGTCCTCCTAGTGCCATGTTAGTGAACCTTTATGATTGCTACTCCATATTTATTTAGAAAAGCTAAAAATTGGTAGTTGCCTATTCACCCCCCCCTCTAGTCAACCATATCGATCCTTTCAATTGGTATCAGAGCCTCATCTCTTTATTAAGGGTTTCACCACCCGAAGAGTATGGAAGGCTAAGAGGGAGTTCCCCATGGGCAACCCGAGGCCATGGACTTGACTTCGGTCACAAGGGACGACTTGAATACGGCTATGGCCGCCCTCAAGACGTCCTTGACGAACGAAGTCAAGACCATGCTTAAAGAGTTAATTGAGGGATTTAAAAGTCCACCCAAACCGGCGTTAGTGGTTAAACCCACCATCACCGATTCGGAGGCCAATTCCTCTAAGGAAGCGGCTAAAGGTATGCGACCTTCCTCATCTCACGAAAAGGATGGGACTGGAACCTATGCCTCAGTTCCACCTCCCATGGTCTATGGAGGACCCGTTCCCACACCGCGTCTTAATCCTGTTGGTCCTCCTCCTAAGCTTGTTAAGGGTGATTTTGCTAACTGGGTGTTTTCTATTAAGTCTCATTTGAATCACAGCTCAACAAACTTATGGAGAATCATCGAGCAAGGCTTCTATCCTCATGACCCAAGCAACCTCACTCCAAGAGAAGAAGCGGACAATCAATATAATCACTCCGCATTGTTCATCTTACAGTCCGCAGTACCGCCTGAAGATCTTCCTCACTTGCGCCCCTTCTCTCTGGCCAAGGACTGTTGGGAGCACATTATGGTGCTATACAAGGGAAGCTCTAGCATTCAACGGTCAAACTATGAAGTGATACTTGATCAGGCTGATGAGTTTGTAATGAAGGAAGATGAGGACCCTCGTGATCTCTATCGGAGGGTGACTGCTATTGTTGTTGCTCTCAAGGATCATGGGAGCAAGGATGTGGATGACACATGGGTCAAGCGCAAGTTTCTTAAGGCCATCATGCCTTTCAACAAAGCCATGTCATCAGTCATTCGCCAATGACCAGATTTCCACTCGTTGTCTTCCAGTGAGGTGTTGGATGAATTCATTGCAATGTCAATCATGAACGAGACCGCTGACAATGCACTTGCTCGAGTTCGGTCAAAGACAGCTTCACCTAACCTTGCTTTGAAGGCAAAGGCTGCTTCTGAAGAAGAAGAGGAGGATGAAGAAGAGGAGAGTTGCCCTGAAGACACTAAGTATGCTTATCAAGAGCACATGGCTCTTGCGTCAAGGCAATTCTGGGGCAACAAGAGGAACTCAAGACCCAACTTCACCAAGAACAACTCAAGTGGGTTCAAACCCAAGCAACGAGTGAGGACATGCTATAGCTGTGGTAATGTGAGCCATTTCGTGGCGGAATGTCCCTATGAGAAGAGGGAAGACAACGGAGGCAATCTCATTCGCAAGGACAAAACAAAGTCATTCCCAAGCAAGAACAACTTTGTCAAGAAACCCCATCCAAAGGGTATGGTGGCACTTGAAGAGTACCCCTCCGATGATGATGATGATGATATGGTGGCAACTGCGACCGTCGCCATTGCCACTCCTTCTTCCAAGAAGGTGTCCCTCTTCAACGCCCCCAACGATAATCACATCGCCAAGTGCCTCATGGCTAAATGTATCACTCACGTAACACCCAACATTAAGACCAACATCACTAGTGCTCCCTCATTGTTGAATTGTGTTGATGATAGTGATGTTGTGGAACTTAATGAGCATGATCTTGACAAATTTATGTGTACTATCAAAGGAGAAACCAAGAGGCACTTTGTTGCCCTTTTGGAACAATTGGGTGAGGCTAATGACCTCATCGAGTCTCATGAGGAGACCATCTCCGAGATGCAAGGTCATAGTCGTGACTATGCCGATGAGATTGCTGAACTTTCTATTGCTCTAGAAACAGAGCGCACTCTTCGTTTGGCTCCTGAGGAGTCATACAACGATGACTGCGCTAAATTGCAAAAGAAACTAGATCATGCTACTGTTCTTACTCGTATGCTTAAGTCTGAAAAGGATGCTCTTGGGGTTGACCATGACAGACTCAAAATGGAGTTTGACACACTTGACAAGGCTCACAAGGCCTTGAAAGGTAGTCATTTCTCCCTGAAAGAGTCTCATGATCAACTTCAAGCAAAGCTTACCAAGGAAATCTCTACTTGTCCTCCTTTTGTTTTAATTGATAATGTTTGTACAACTAACCCTTGTTGTGAGCATGTACATCTTGTGGAGGAAAATGCCAAGTTAAAGGCTAAACTTGAGAAGGGCCTTGTGTCATGCATCCAAGGCAAGAAGAGCCTGAACGACCTTTTGAGCAATCAAAAGGGTGTGGTAGGAAAGGAGGGCTTGGACTTACATCTAAGTCTAAGAGAAAAAGAAAGAACAGGAACAACAGATCCCCCGCCCTCATGGACATCTTTGTCAAAGAGGGCGAAGGGACTCAGGAGGTGAACAGGAACAAGGTGGAAAATGGGAGCATCAAGAAGGGCAAAACCATCCCTACCAACACGGCCGGCAAACTAAATCCTTCCTATGTTTTATGTCGTGCTGGTGATGGGCATGTTTATGCCAGATTTATTGGTTCTTACCATGAGTACATTGAATGTGCTATTTGGGTTCCTAAGACCCTTGTCTCTAACGTTAAAGGACCCATTCAAAAATGGGTACCTAAAACCAAGCCTTGATCTATTGCAGGAGTTTGCTTCCGGAGGGGTGTCATGGTTGCTCGATAGTGGAGCAACAAATCATATGACCGGAAGCAAGGACTTAGTGGTGGATGTGCATCCTTCCCCATCTATGCCCACCCATGTCCAATTCGCCGATGCATCATTGTCAAAGGTATTGGGATTTGGTAAGGTGGTCATCTCTCAAGAGTTATCTATTGAGAAGGTCATGCTTGTTGAGTCCCTTGCTTATAATTTACTTTCAGTTCGTCAACTTGCAATCATGGGCTTCTCCACATTCTTTAATCTTGATACTGTGGTCCTTTTGTGGAGCAAGACTCTTAAAGTAGCCTATGTTGGACATGTCCAAAATGGTCTCTATGTGGTGAACTTTTCAAAGCGACCCACTAAGACTGCGACATGTCTAATGGCTAAAGTTGATGTGGGTTGGCTTTGGCATCGCCGACTAGCCCATGTCAATATGAGATCTTTGCAAAGTCTCCTTAAAGGGGACCATATTCGTGGACTAACAAATGTGAGTTTTGCCAAAGATCGTGCTTGCAGTGCCTGTATTGAAGGAAAAATCCATGAGACTGCTCATCGTCCAACGACTCTCATTTACACTAAGAGACCGTTGGAGCTCCTTCATATGGATCTCTTCGATCCTCCATCATTTGATAGTCTTGGGGGCAGAAAGTACTGCTCGGTGATTGTTGATGACTACTCAAGATACACGTGGGTATATTTCTTCAAGAGGAAGAGTGAGACTCAACAGACTGTTATCAACTTTTCTAATGAAGCTCAACATCAACATGAAGCAAAGATTTTGATGATCAGAAGTGAAAACGGCACCGAGTTCAAGAACTACACCTTGGATGGGTTTCTAGGTGATGAGGGAATAAAACATCAATATTCGGCACCATATACCCCTCAACAAAATGGTGTGGCGGAAAGGAAGAACCGGACACTAATAGACGCTGCAAGAACTATGATGGCGGAATACAAATCTCCATATAACTTTTGGGACGAAGCCATCAACACGGCATGTCATGCGTAAAATTGGCTCTATATCCGCAAAGGCTTGAACAAGACCCCATATGAGATTCTCACCGGAAACAAACCCAATCTCAAGTACTTCCGGGTATTCGGGTGTAAGTGTTTCATTCTCAAGAAGGTGCACGTTTAGCTAAATTTGAGTATAGAGCACATGAGGGCATCTTTGTTGGTTATGCTACAAACTCTCATGCTTACCGTGTCCTCAACAAGTCCAGCGGACTCATTGAGGAGACGTGTAACGTGGAGTTTGATGAAAATAATTGCTCCCAAGTGGAGCAAAGTGGTCTATGTGATGTAGGTGATGAAATTCCTCCCCAAGCCATAAGAAGAATGGGGATTGGTCAAATACTCCCCTTTGAGGAACCCCTTGTGGCCGAAGGAGAAGGACAATGCTCTACTCAAGTGGAGCCATCATCCTCACAAGTCCCACACGCTTCCGATGAACAAAGAGAAGACCCTCAACAAGTTGAACAAACTCAAGATCAAGACCAAGTGCCTAAAGATGGTGATGTGCCCCATGAAGTACAAGCACTCACCCAAGGTTCCGAACCGGCTCAAGATCAATATCAAGTGCAACCACATGATCCAGACCAAATAGAAGCACAAGATCAAGATCAAGAGCAACCACAAGAACAAGGACAAACTAGTGAACCTGCTCAAGACGAAGATCAAGTTGATCAGGATGTTGTCTCTCAGTTCCCTTCTGCGGCGCCTAAACGGGGTACTGGTGACAAGGGAAGATCAAAACGCAAGGGCACACAAAGCAATCAAGTCGATGTTCCCCAGTTATCCAATGAAGAACTCTTGGAGCGTCGCACAGCCAAGATTGCGAACAAGCTGAGAGTCAAGTCACATCTTATGAAGAATGTACTTGGTAGTTTGAAAAAGGGAGTATCCACTCGTCAACAAATTTGGAATTATTGTGAGCATCACGCGTTTGTTTCGTATTGTGAACCTCAACAGGTACAGGAAGCGCTCGATGATGAGGATTGTCTTATGGCCATGCATGAAGAACTCAAAAAATTCGAGCGCAATCAAGTCTGGGATTTAGTGCCAAGGCCAACGGAGGAACATAATGTCATCGGGACCAAATGGATCTTCAAAAACAAGCAAGATGCCAATGGGATTGTGATTCGAAACAAGGCAAGATTGGTGGCTCAAGGCTACTTCCAAGTCGAGGGTATCGACTACGGTGAAACCTTTGCCCCTGTTGCTCGTTTAGAATCTATTCGCATGATGCTTGCATTTGCTTCACATCATAATTTCAAATTACAACAAATGGATGTGAAAAGTGCCTTTCTTAATGGTCCTTTAAATGAGTTGGTATATGTCAAACACCCCCTGGGATTCGAACATCCCAAGCTCCCCAATCATGTGTACAAACTTAATAAGGCACTCTATGGCCTTAAACAAGCCCCACGTGCGTGGTATGAGTATCTTACTGAGTTATTACAAGATCGTGGGTTTGAAATTGGGAAGATTGATCCCACTCTTTTTACTAAGAGGGTCAAAGGGGATTTGTTCATATGCCAACTATATGTTGATGACATCATTTTTGGTTCTCCTAACGAATCTTTCAATGAAGAATTTGCTGCACTGATGACCGAGAAATTTGAGATGTCTATGATGGGTGAGTTGAAGTTCTTCCTCGGGTTCGAGATCAAACAAGGCTTAGAAGGGACTTTCATTAAACAAGCCAAGTACACTCAAGACATGCTCAAAAGGTTTGAGCTAGAGGATGTCAAGCCGGTCAAGTTTCCCATGCCAACACGATGTAAGCTTGACAGTGATCCCAATGGTAAAGTAGTGGATCAAAAGGTATATCGCTCCATGATTGGATCCCTCCTTTATCTTTGTGCATCTAGACCTGATATCATGTTGAGTGTAGGGATTTGTGCACGGTTTCAATCCGCACCAAAGGAGAGTCATTACATGGCTGTCAAACGAATCTTTCAATATTTGGCTCATACCCCAAACTTTGGTCTATGGTATCCCAAAGGAGCAAACTTTAACCTAGTAGGCTATTCTGACTCAAATTGGGCAAGCGACTGTGTGGAGAGGAAGTCAACCTCTGGAGGATGCCAATTCCTTGGTCGTTCACTGGTAAGTTGGTCTTCCAAGAAGCAGAACTGTGCATCACTATTCTCCACCGAAGCTGAGTTTGTAGCAGCTGCAAGTTGTTGTGCCCAGTTACTATGGATGAGGCAAACTTTAAAGGACTACGGTGTCACCTGTGACAAAGTACCTCTCCTATGTGACAATCAAAGTGCTATCAAGATTTCTCTCAATCCAGTTCAACACAACAAGACCAAGCACATTGATATTCGTCATCACTTCATTCGTGAACATATCAAGCTAGGTGATATTGAGATTCACTTCATCAACACTGAAGAGCAACTTGCAGATATTTTCACTAAGCCCCTAGATGAAGCAAGGTTCCGGGAGTTAAGGCATGAGCTAAATATCATTGATTCAAGTAATGTGGATTGAAACTAGGCACCTTGCACCTCACTCTACATTCCATCTTGCTCTAGATGTAGGCATGGACATAGGGGGATTGTTGTTCTCTCAATGAACTTTCCCTCCCCCATTATGCATAAATCGATCAAGTCTTTCACTTTGGCCATCACCAAATGGCACTTGTGCTTCAAAGACGAGATATGGTCATGAACCCAAGGATAATTCTTCGCGGTGTCATACCATTTGTCTCAAACATTGGTGGCCTAGGCCACCGCCCTTTCCCCTGGAGTCTCTGTGTTGTTTCTCTCTCTTCGGTGTGTCCGTCTTGTTTTCGTGTTTTGGTTTCTCTTGGCTTGATCAAGTTTTTTCACCACCTAAGGAGTAGAGAGCTCTTTTTGGCCATTTTTGTGACTTCATGCACGGTACTACCGCCCCCAGCACGGTAGTAAAATTTTACTACCGCTGGGGGAGCGGTACTACCGCTCACCATGCGGTACTACCGCCCCCAGCACGGTACTAATTTTTTACTACCGTTGTGGGCACTGTACTACCGCACGTAGAGCGGTACTACCGCGATGACTGCGGTACTATCGCGCCGCCTCGCCCAGGGGACTATTTAAAGGGCCGGGAGGCCTTTCTTTTTCCCCATCTGCCCCGAGTTCTTCTCTTCTCTCTCTCCTCTCCTCAAAAACTGCCCTAGGGCATCGCCGGATCTCCCTATCCGGCCATCGTCCTCTGATTCCGACCGGTGGGACTCTTCCCCACGCGCCATGGACTCCGGTGGTGGTTCCCGTCGTTCCAACCCGTCTCGCACTGCCAGCTCCAAGCGACCTTCCTCTGATCGTCTGAAGGATCCAATGCCCCCAAGCGCTCGTTCAAGAAGCCTGCTCCAAAGAAGCCCTCAGTCAACTGGAACACTATGCCGCTTGCCGAGTTCCATCACCGTCGCAAGCTCAACCCATATGCCAGCAATAGGGAGGAGTTCCCTGGCGGTGAACAGTTTTGGACTCGCGATCAATTCTTAATCTATGAAGACGTGCTCAGATCAAAGAAGAACTTCTATGTCCTGGTGCAGTGGATAGATCTTGAACATTTGAGGAAGGACATGACTTATTTTGGGGAGGCCCTTGCTATGGTGGAGCAACTTCAGATTGCAGACCTCATCTCGTTCCACCAGGATTTTGATATTTCCATTGTAGCTCACTTCTTTGCTACAGTGCACTTTCACCATGATGACGCCCGCACTATGACTTGGATGACAAATGGCATGCAACTGACTGCTACGTGGAAAGACTTCATGGATCTTCTTTAGGTCAGGGATGAGGGCCTCACTACTGCTGTTGGCTTGCGCCCCCATGCCAAGGCCCAAGCCGCTCCCAAGGAGAAGCTGCTCCCGTACCTCTCTGTGAAGCACACCCCCACTGGCGAGGTATCCTATGTGATGAACCCCTTCTTGGATGTGATGCACCGGATCTTTCGCAACACACTGTTTCCCAGGGTTGGCAACAAGGACCAAGTGCACTCCTACCTGGTAGACATGCTCCTCTTGTGTCAGAAAGCGAGGAATCGTTAGTGTCAGCCCCTTGATGTTTCTCATATCATGTGGATTGAACTCTACTCTGCAATCATTAACCGTAAGGTCCCAATCTACGGTCCATACCTCTTCTATTTTATCAAGGCTACTTGGACCAAGCTATTCCCCGGGGCTGAGTTTCTTGCTCCTGATTGGGTCCGCCATGAGCCCATCAAGCTGCGTCAGAAAGACAAATGGGCCAACACCTCCTCTCATCAGGCTGCCCCCAGGGATTCTGCTCACGATCTGCCAGGCGCTGAGGATGAGGCTCCTCCAGCGGCTCCTAGACAGGGTGAGGGTTCCCACACAGCTGCGGCACCGTCTTGGGCCACACAGCTCACTCACAGGATGAAGACCCTGTTCTGTATGCAGGCCAAGGGCCAATACCGCACACATGTTGCTCAGAAGGAGAGTCGCCAGCGTGACAAGTTGATCATGAGGAAGCTTGACATACCCTTCTCCGGCGGTTCTGAGACTGAGATCACCCCCGAGGCGGCATGGATGGAGAAGCATCATCTTCAGTGGGCTGCATCTGAGGAGGAGGAGGACACCGACGATGGCTCCGATGAAGAGTATCGTGATGAGGAGGACGCCGACTGATGTTTCTACCACCTGGGTGTTAGGGCTCCTCTCTGCCTTTTTGGTGTTTCGATGCCAAAGGGGGAGAGAGCGTAGGATTTGCTCGTTCGTTCTCTAGTTTTTCTGGTCTGTTGGTTTGAGAAAACTTTGTTGCTTTCGTTCGCTACTTTTGCTTTATGGTTGAGACTGAGTCGTCAGATCCTATCTTATTATGAGATACATGTTTTATCTTGCTTATCTTCTGTCTTAGTATTATTAGTATTATTATTTTTTGTTTAACCTGTGAGACATAGTATCTTGTGTCAGTATTCCTTTGCTCACATGCTTTGCCATGCTTCAATATTCTTCATCTCTCGTACGTATGTAGTAAGGATGGCTTAGTCTATATAATCTAGGGGGAGTGTTCTCTCTGTGGTTAGTTGTTGGTATGCACATACCCAGAGGAAACTACCCACCCCTCGTGATATCTTTGAAGTTTGCATATGCCTATCTCCATTTCTTTGTGCAAATCCAACATTGTCATCAATCCACCAAAAAGGGGGAGATTGTTAGGGCATATTTCTCCTAAGTGGTTTTAGTGATTGATGACAATTGTTGTGCGGACTAATCTTGTGTCCTGAGCATTTCAGAATATTCTCCTTTAGGCACAAGATGACTCGACGCCCCTCGGAGAATCTCGAAGACGGATTTTGTTCTGCATTTCTCTTCCTAGTTTGAGTCATAGGAAATTCTTCGTACCAAGAGGGGGTCCGCGTCGGAAAGGTTTGGGTGGAATCTTCACGCACACACCTCATGCACCCACCCATATCTTAGCCTCAATGGAGCACCATTGTATTTTCCTTGCCTATGTGAAAAGGGGTAAGCGGTAGTACCGCTGTCCCAGCGGTAGTACCGCTCTCAGAGCGGTAGTAAATTTTTTACTACCGCTCCAGGAGCGGTACTACCGTCCCAGGTGCGGTAGTAAACTTTTACTACCGCTCCAGGAGCGGTACTACCGCGCGAAGAACGGTAGTAGTTTTTTTACTACCGCTCCAAGGGCGGTACTACTGCCCTCAGTGCGGTAGTATTATTTTACTACCGCACCGACAGACCTTTTCTCGCATACTTTCCCACGTAGGGGGTGGCGCGGTAGTACCCCCCGGTACTACCATGGTTGGTGAGGAGCTGAGCGGTAGTACCGCTCCCTGGAGCGGCAGTACCGCTCTGGGAAGCGGTAATACCGCTCGAGGAGTGGCAGTACCGCTCGTGCATTTATGTGGTAGGTGGGTAACAGTTGGATCTGCCCCACCTACTATATAAATGCATCTCCTTCTTCCTTGAGCTCACCTTTGACCTCTCTAAGCTCCATTGTTGCTCCACAAGCTCATTTTAGCCCGATCTCTCTCCCTAGCCAATCAACCTTGTTGATTTTCTAGGGATTGCTTGAGAAGGCCTTGATCCACACTTCCACCAAAGGATATTTGGTTCCCCCTACTAATCCCTTGCGATCTTGTTACTCTTGGGTGGTTGAGCACCCTAGACGGTTGAGGTCACCTCGGAGCCACATTCCATTGTGGTGAAGCTCCGTGGTCTTGTTGGGAGCCTCCAAGCTTTGTGTGGAGATTGCCCCAACCTTGTTTGTAAAGGTTCGGTCGCCGCCTTCAAGAGCACCTATAGTGGAATCACGGTACCTTGCATTGTGCGAGGGCGTGAGGAGAATACGGTGGCCCTAGTGGCTTATTGGGGAGCATTGTGCCTCCACACCGCTCCAACGGAGACGTACTTCCTGTCAAAGGGAAGGAACTTCGGTAACACATCCTCGTCTTCATCGGTTCCACTTGTGGTTATCTCTTACCTTTACTTTGTATATGTTGGTGTTGTAGAGTATCTCCTACGTGCTTCGTTACTCGTTACTAAGTAGCATCATATAGGTTGTCCTCCTAGTGCCATGTTAGTGAACCTTTATGATTGCTACTCCATATTTATTTAGAAAAGCTAAAAATTGGTAGTTGCCTATTCACCCCCCTCTAGTCAACCATATCGATCCTTTCAACTACGGTAATTTCTCTGCATAATAAAAAGAACCCCGAACCTCTATTTTTAAAATAGAGCAAGCTAAAGAAATGAGTCCGTCGCTAAATATACTCAACAAACTCATCTCGTCTGGTCATAGAAAGGATCCGATGCAATCCATAGCTATCCTTTATAGATCAACTAAGGTTGGGAGCCTCTCTTAAGGACTACTAATCACTGAACCCAAAACCTTTACAATTTTGAGGAGAAAATGAAGAGCCGTGTTGTGGATGGCCTTTTTCATAACGTACAATCTGGAGTTGTTCGTGCATGTTGTTGTTCTATGCACGCTGATGGCAAGGGCTAACCAGCTACCTAGCTGGATAAACGCAGCAAAAATAGAGTTTGTACCACAAAAAGCAATAGTTAACTAGCTAATGGATGCACGGCCAACTGCTAACTAGTAAATTTTACAACATTTTGTGGCCTAACCAAACATGTCCTTTGCATTGTGAATACTCCAAATAACATTGTTATATTAAAATCATGGTATTCTGTACCTATTGGTAAAATAACTGTAGTTTTCAATACTTTAGTTTTTTTAGTACTTTGCTATCAAACAGGGCCTAAGTACACAAATAAATTTTGTCTTGATTTTTTTCTTCATTTTGAACTTTTTTTGGGCCCCAGGAGCCGAAATGCATTTCCGGAAAGGAACTCTCTTTTTCAATCGAAATTCGTCAGTGCGAAACGATCCCCAAATCCCATTGTTCCAGAAGACGCTGTAGTTTCCCCTGTTGACAACTTGACATGCTGCATACTGCACCGTAGCCGTCAGGTCCAACCGGGCCTGGAGCAAATTCCACATGACCCCAGTTTTGACATCTATCATCATCTCTTTGTATGAAACCCTTGTGAAGTCACAATACAATCTCTTGCCGCTGCTATAGAAATTACACAGCCGAGGGTGGTCTGGCAAGAGATATATTCCTTTGAATTGTCTTTGTGGCGCAAGGATATTACAGGAAAAAAAACTATATTGACAATACAATCGAACAAACTCAACAACAACCGATAGTACATTTAGTGTACAACATTTACCAAGGCCTGCCCTGATGAACCACCAGTTTTACCTGGGCAGTTCTACCATAGATAGGCCAAGGAACTGGATCTGACGACCTTCATGTACAAGTGACAACAGATGTCGGTGCCACCAGCAAGAGCAATCGACAGCGGCACCAGGGTATCCATCTGGAGAAGCCAATGCGGTGTGCAGTGTGCCATGGCACAAAATATAGCATCCTTAAATAGCAGTAGCTTGGTAGGCATACACACCAGATGTTACCGAACCCAGCATGCAGAACCGATGATCAAGCCAAGTATCGGTAGACGTTCGGGTTCTCCTTGTCCCTCTCCAGGTAATCCCTGGTTATAAGATCCTCAATGCGCTTCTTTATTGCTTTGAAGTCAGGCTGAAAAGATAAAACCAGCATCCATGATCAGGTCAAGGAATCAAAGGAAATTCTACATAGAATGTACTAGCTTCAACGGTCGGTAAAAATTTCAGCCTGGAATATCCATAGTTCCCAAGAAAGAAAATAAGATACTGGGCGCAACCATGGATTTCGAGTCGCGCGATGACTAGTCATCGACTAGTCTTTGAGTCGCAAAAAATGTCAACTCAACTTAGTGTCGAGTCGAGTCACGAGTCGCGACTAATCGCAACTACAGGTTCAACCTTTTCCGAGTTGCTACCCCATAGCGACTCGCATGAGTCACGACTCGAAAACCATGGGCGCGACATCTGGATGCATTGTGTATGGTTTAAAGTATACTGTATGATTTAAAATTAATTACTACTCCCTCCCATAATGTAAGACGTTTTTTGACACTAGTGTATGGGAAGGAGGGAGTGGTAAATACTGTACCTTGAACATGCGACCAAGCTGCTCCACACACTCCATTACTAGTGTCTGGTGACCCAAGACTTTGCGGCTCTTCATAATACGAACAATTGATGCATCAATTGCGTATCTTCGATCCTTGTCAACATCTTCAACAACCTTCTTTTTCTCATCAACTGGAGGCAGAGGTATCTGCGTACGGAAATAAGAAGCAATGATTACATCCAACCGTAACGAAATAGAGGAAGCAAGATAAAAACATACAACCAGAAATACCTTAATTCTCCTCATCTTGTCAGTAAATTTTGAATTAAATTCAAATACATCATTAGGAGAAATAGACCTGTTACTTGGTTCTTTAGTAAGAATCTTGTATTTCGCACAAGAGAGGGAATGGAGCAACCTCACTACATCGTCATCTGACAGGTTCAGTTGCGTTACTATCTCAGAATAACTAAGTTTATCAGCTCCATTGAACAGTAGCAACAATGCAGCCTGACAAAGAGACGGAAAGAAATCATTAGTCTGTGGCATCTGAATAAAAGCAAATGTACATGTTTATGCTTACCTGGTAAGTTGTAACAATGAGCTCGATAGTCTTGGCCTCAAACTTTGCGGTGATATGGCAGATTCCCAAGGAATATATCCATGTAAGTTTTCTATGCTTAGTTCTTGTTTGATAAAACTCTTTGAAAACCTCGACACATCTCACCTATTTTTTTTGGGGGAGTTGTCAATGATAATAATCTTACAGAGAGTAAGGCCATAAAATAGTTAAGACCCCAGTTTGTAGAAGTGGAAAGCACAAGAAAACAGTAAATTTACCATCTCAGCAGGAAGGTTTATATCGAATGATTTATAAGTTGGCCAAAATCCTGTTGTCAGAACAGTGACCGCCAAGTCTATCCCAGGATTCAATTCAGGGTGTGTGCTTATGAACTCTTCAAACTTAGTTTGATGATCTCTTGCAACAGTAAGGTCGGTGACCATGCCCTCCATTTTTGAAGTAAATTGGCCACCACACTGTTGTTTTAGCTTGGTCAGAATGCTTCTTTCATGCTCATCATTAGCACTCTTGTCAAATAGCAATCTCCTAGCCAGCTTCTTCCTGCCATCATCACCATGAAACATCAGGGCCAGAGTGAAATCAATGGAATTCTGTACCTTCTTGAGCTTACAAGACATTAAAGTTATTGTACGATGTTAAAAACAATTACCTGTAAAACTCAGCAAAAAGGTCCTTATCACTGATGTAGGCGAGTAATCTCACTACCTGATGAATGGCCAATTCCAGATTAACACTCGAAAGATAAAAATGCACTAATGTCTGCAAGTAAAAGAGAACACAACAGACTGACGCATGTACCTTCTCCAGGGTATCCTCAATAGCTTCATCACTGAGCTTTTCACTGCCGCCTTTCTTTAAAATATTATCACAGAAGGTGGCAAGCAATTCAGCACTTGAACTACCAGAGACACCTTTGTTGCAGAACACTTCAAAAGCCTCTTTAAGCGCCTGTACAAAGGAATAGGAAACAAAGATCAGAGAGTGTTCCTGTTTATTTTATTGCAAATCATGAAGCATGAAGAAACAAATAAACATATAATCTGACAAACCTTATGGAAGAGAGTATGCCCCTGGAAACAGTCAGTGACGTATGCTACATACTTGTCATGGAGCTCAATGATTTTCCGGACAAAAACCTAAAACCAGAAAACCCTCAGATTGTGATAAATCCGCAACTAAAATTACAAAAGTTGGGTTAACATCAATATAATCTGAATGTACACACCTGTTCCTGCAAACCAACAATGTCCTTCTTCTCTGGCTGTAAGAATAATTAATTATTAGATGTTCATTTCAAGATGACGAATAAAGAAATTGCTTGAAAAGCAGAGTCTGAAGCACAGAGACAACTACTAGACAGAGCAAAATAAAGCATCGACAGAAACCAAAATGGCACATACTGTAACAACCAAAATATAGGAACTATCTGACAAGGAACCCAACTGGCCCAGCAATTACGTGTACAAGCGGGGGGCAAATGAGGAAGATACAATCAGGGAAAGAGGGGAGGTACAAGAGGAAAAATGAAAGAGTTCAACGCAGCCCAGATAAATAACGTGCTCTAGCATGCATATTAGGCTAAATTAATTGTCCGGGTGTTGCACGTGGTACAAGCGGCCTTAAGTATAAAAATGCATTGAGATCCACAGAAACTGTGAAGTTACAGTGACAATAAATATACACCTTCTTATTACTAGCAGCATCTTCTGCTTGTTTCACCAATGCTGTCCCCTCGTTGGTAACATGCTGCAGCATAACATCACTTAAATACAATGTCCAAAACTCCAAATCGTTCTATGGAGTAACTAAATCATGCTTTGCATAAGCAGATACCTGCTTAAAAATTTGAGAAACAGGTTCTAGGCCACGAGTTATTCTAGAAAAGAGCCTGTACATCCTTGAGAGATCCTCAACCTACAACAACAGATGCAAACAGTCAATATACTTGACGTTCCCGATTATTATTACTGTCCAGGGATACGACTCTCTGCTCATACCTTGTCGTCACGAAGTAATGCATGGCACCCAGAATGCTCCTTCTCCAAAAGTTGGCTTGCATACTGCGTTAACAATTCATGTTGCACTTTCTGAAACAAACCACAAATTATATTAATGTTAGGTTAACTGATGTGTTAAAGAGAGGGAAATCATGACAAATGTTCACTCAGGAAGACCAACTAGATACTACTTGTGTAATACACATCCAGTATGGATGTAGCATCTTCAAATCACCAAAAACGTGTGCGTGTGGAGGGGGTTGGGGGGTGGGGGGATTGCAGCAAAGATCTTTTCACAAACCTCCAATAACTTCGGTTCACTACTAGAATGCAAATAATGAGCAACTCGTTCCTTCTCCCTCTTCAAGCACTCCTCGGCCTAGTGAAAAGGACATCCAATGCACATATATTATTGTACCTAACTATGTAAACACCAAGGAAAAAACTCCTGAAACTACCTTTAACATATAGTCAGGACAAGAGTCTTCCACAATCCAGGTTTGGGCCTTGATAGAGTAGTAATCTGCAGTATCCTTCAGCAAGAAATCTTCAAAATCATTCTCGTAACATTCCATACTGCCTAAGCCAATCTCAACAAATATATCCAAGACATTCTTTAACAGAGCCCTGTCAATTTGTTCACCCTCACGTTCTTGGTCTATCTGTTGAAGGAGAATGTCACAACCACGTATAGGAAAAAATTCTGTTCAGACTACTATGTGAATGCAAAGACTCACCAAGGAAATGACTGCACTTTTTACTTTCCCTTTGATTTCTTGATATACCTTTACCATTAGAAAAGAGTTAGAACAAAGAAGGCAAAGCAACTACATATAAATAACTTCATTGCCAGAATACATTCATTTACCAAATCTCGGAAGCAACTGAGCCCAACTTCTCTCAATGCTGGAAGCGATCTCCGTGAAATGAAATATCGATCAAGGTAATGGAAGAACCGTGATAGCCACCGAACCATCACTTTGTGGTTTGACCACCTCTTTACTAGCTCCCTCAACATAAACTCGTCATGCTTCTCTCTTAATGAAGGTAAGACCTACATGGAGTCAAAATAAAGGGTAAAGCCAACAAGCAAACAGACAAAAGGTAGCTAAGACTTCCCGCAAAAAAAAGGGTAGTTAAGACAATATAGGAATGATCAAATGTAAGTAACTAAATACCTATGCTACCATAAAACAAGCGCAACTCTGTTATTTAAGCTGTTGGTTATAACCAACATTAGAATTGAAGATTCAAAGGCGTGAATGTGGATATCTCAAAGAAGATGTGCCATCAACAATAAGATACAGTTTTAGATGACACTATAAGCACGATGCATTTTAACATTAAAAACACAGTATAATAATGATTGTGTGAGATAAAGAGGCTCCCAATTATCAATTCCTTGAAACCAAGCAAAAGCGGTTTGCTTAAAAAAAGAACATTACATGGCGAGATGGCACCTGGCCCAGAGCCATCTGGTCTAGGCTTCAGTCCTCAAACCTACCCAGTCTCCTGTTTTTTTACAGCAAATAATGAACCATACACCTAAGTCCATGGCAGATTAGCCAATGTGCCGTTATCTAAGATTCGCAATGAAAGATGTCCTTCTCCATAGAGGCAGTGCATCAAAGGTGACCTAATGATTAATAAAAATAGAAACCGCTTGAAGAAGCCACCAACAGACTAGTTTGCAAAAACGTTGCCAACTAGGTGCCCTCAGCCTTCAAATGATCATTAATAACCCCCTCATGGGCACTCCTCTCTCTCATTTTTGTGGAGCACACCCTAGGCAACGGTTGCATTACTAGTCAGTAGTCACAACCCATAATAACTACTCTATCAGTTGCTCTGGATTAAGAGAAGAAACATCAAATGTGAATCCCAATGGTCAGTTCTCTGATGACTGTTTCTGATTATGTTTCTATCAGATATTAACCTGAAACGCCTTCTAATGACTGTTGCAAGTAATATCAGTTCCAGATATCCCTTTTCTCTGTAATATGCATGGTAAATATAGCACATAGCTAGCGCAATGTGGAACTTATGTATCATGTTTCTTCATTCGCACAGAAGTGTGTATCATGCATGAGATTCAAGATAATCTCCAGGTTGTACTTTGTGATGATGTTAAAATCCCCTACTAGTTAGCGTAAAAGCATCATGCATAGCTCCTGGTCCCACTATTTCAATCTATAAGGGGTATTTGGTGCGTCACGGAACATTAAAGATGTTATCAGACAAAGAGAATAGAAAGAAGCTATGGCTTTAATGTCCCTGATATGCTATGCGCCTATATATATATCAAGAACAAGTGAGAGAATGTTAGTGTAAGCATCAATAAATGACGAAGAGAGAGGGGAAGTTAAGTGAGACCCGAAAGAGAACACTATCATTGAATTTCTACAGCATATATGGACATTCTAATTTCCAATGTTCAAAAAAGCGGAAAGCGTAAGCGAAGCGGAAGGCCATAGTTTAGAGCAATGGACGCTTAAGCGCAGCTTAACCGCACTTAAGCGTTTTTTGAATTGGCTAGAATTTGACAGATTTTGAATAATATACACAGGAAAATAGGAAATATGGCACATGTGTAATTGAATGGCCATCTAAAATACAGTTCACACCATAGCAAATACACATTAAGTTCACATGGCAAGCAAAATAACAACTAAAATGCAGTTCAGTTCAAATAGTCATAGCCTAATAGAGATCATGTGGCCATAATTTTGCTAGCATATGAAGGAAATAGTTCCCAAGCAGAGCCTAATAATAAGGTAAATGGGATATTGCCATTATTGCGCAAGCAGAGAAGCAAAAGTAGTTCAAAAACAGTCAAATTATGGCCAAATTTAAAAAAAAACCCGCTTAATCTACCCCTTAGGGCAAAAGCGAAGCGCTTTACCATCGCTCAGCGCTTAAGCGTTGCTTAAAAACGCTTTCTTGAACACTGCTAATTTCATAGGCAGCTCCTGATTCTGGCCTCATTTGGCATTCCCTCTCTCCCTTGCATTTATGAGTACCCATTTCAGCTAGTCATTCTCTTGCTACCAAGACACTGATAGCAGGAAAACTAGAGACATTTCCGTGTGACATTATATTGGTCTAAAGCTCCTTAGGTCCTATTTGGAACATGGGAATTCGACATGTACCCTATAGAAACATTACAGTATCATGCAAAATTTTCTTGATCCAATGATGCACCCCTAATACTCTCTTCCTCCGGTGCTGCACCCCTACTGCATACTACTTTTGTTTCGAACGTAGGTTGCAGGGCACAAATGTATCCACTATACTACTTTGGTACACCCACAACCTACATCCAAACAAAGACAGAGCAGACGCATACTGCATATAACAAAACCAGTCCGTTTATAGTATCCATAGTCACACAGGCGAAGGCAATTATCATCGCGCGCACCAGTCCTGCACCGCTCCCAGCTCTAGCAGCCGCGTGCACGTCAAAACTTAAATGCCCACACACCGCACGCTGCTCCTCCAATCCCGCAGCTAAAATTAACGGGGCACCAGCCACAATCAGCACACGGAAGACCCTGCTGCTCACCATGGAGGAGATGTACTCCTCGAAGGACTCGCGGTACTTGTCGTAGAGCTGCTGCGAGTAGTCGTGCGGGGGCTTCTGCGTGCACATGTTGTATATCGTCCTGCGCGAGAAAGCAGAGCGGCCACGGCGAAAATCAGATCAGGCCGCGGACGGGAGGCGGAATTCGGGGGCAGGGGGAGGAGGTACCGTACGTGTAGAGCATCATGTAGTCCTCGGAGCTGAACTGCGGCTCCGGCTTGCCCTCGAGGATGTTCTTGAGCTTGGTGATGCCCTTCTGCATGAAGGCCCAGCCCTCCTCCAGATCGACGGTCTTCCGCTCGTGCGTCGTCATCGCCGCCGCCGCGGCCGTCGGATCGGGGCGGGGGGGCTCGCCGGAACCCTAGCTCGTGTCGGGTCGCGTCGTCGCCCCTCTCCTGCGTGGGAAAGGGAAATGGGAGGACGAGGAGAGAGGGGAAAGCGGGTCGGGGCGTTCCGGTGCCCGATCTAGCGTGGCGGAATGCCGAAACAGGGGAGGGAGGGGAGGGGGGATGGATGGTCGCCGCCACTGCCAGCTCTTTCCGTTACTTTGGCACATGGCTGCCCTGCTGATGGCTGATGGCGTGTCCACTTCACAGATAAGCTTAAGATAATAACTGAAAAGTCAGAAACTTACAGAGTGTAATATGCCAACAACTCATATTTGCTGCAGTCAGCGAAACACGTGATTTGTAAATTATGACGACCAAAGCGAGTAGAACGTCGGAAATCCCTTTTGGAGCTCGGGCTCGAGTGAGGCCTTCAAATTCAAATTTGAAATTTCATCAAAATTCATATTTTTACATTTTAGAAAATTCTGAAAAAAATACAGATATACATTAAGACATAACACACATGTGTGCAAACTTTTAGTTCAAAATACATTGAAATGAGGGCTATGAAAAAAAGACAAATCTGGGGTTGTCCTCCCAGACCATGAATTTGTCTTTTTTGCACAGGTCGCTACTCAAGGTATTTCATCATGAATTTTTACACACATGTAGGTTACATCCTTACATACACGCATATTTTTTTCAGAATTTTTTGAACCATAAAAATTTAAATCTGAATTTTTCAAAATTAAAGGCCTTCATGGAGCTTGACCTCCAAAACGCCTCTCTCGTAGAACATGACCTTTATTTACGTAAAAAATACATGATTTTTTAAGGGTAAATCCTATATTCATCAACTGTCAAAATTCTCTATCTCTGCTCCTAAAGGGGCAGTTGGTAGCCGGCGTTCACCGGTCTTTTTTCATCCACCGTTTCTTGTTTTTTTTTTCGTCATCGGTTTTTTTTCGTCCATCGTCCCACCACTACTTGGTTTTTTTCGTCATCGGTCTTTTTCCATCCATCGTCCCATAACTACTTGATTTTTTTCGTCATCGTCCCACCAAAGAAAATCAGCCCCTCGCTACCAAAGAAAACTAGCCCCTCGCTACAAGATTTTACACATCGCACGCGAAAAAAAAATCAGTCCTCAATCGCATCTCACCGCCGCTGTCGCAATACACGATCGCACATCGGTGTCCTTACGCCGCCGTCATCATCATCCCCGAGGGAATCCACCAGCGCGACGCCGTCGTCGTCGCCGAGGGAATCCAACGACGCTCGCGGATCTTCTAGGCCGTCACCGTCATCGTCGTCGAGGGAATCGACCAGCGCGCCGTTGTCGCGCGTCGCCGTCATCGTGACCGAGGGAATACACCAACGCTCGTGGATCTTCTAGGACGTCAGGGATCTTCAGGAGAGGGGCATCACCCCATTGAGGTTTCACGGATCTTCTAGGCCACCAGGTTCTACTCCTTCGACATGGTCCATGAGTACCCGCACAACCCCAGCGCCTTCACCTAGGTCCCCGCGCACGCTCCTCTCCCTCCTGATCTGGTTCGCTCCTCTGCCATGGGGAATTTCTTCCTTGCCATTTTTCTCAGATCGTGTGGTCTCTTCCTGGCAGGGCCTCTTGTACGGGGGAAACAACACTCTCTTCGAGTCCATCGACCTCTATCACCAGGTAACGTCAATGCGGACCGATCTCTTCATGTGGATTTCGGTTCTTGCATCTCAGTCAGGACCCAAGAATCTGCTGCTCCAGTTTAGCTTGACAACAAAATCCGTGCTTCACTTAAATTATTATTATTGGCATGCCAAGGAATGAATACTTCCTTGGTTGTCTTCTCACAATTAATTACGTGAAGTGGAAAGAAACAGTTAGTAGCAGACCTGATGTCACTGTTATGGATTTATTTTGAGTTTGAAAGGTACATTTGTTTTTATTCACTTGCTTTTATGGAACCAGTTCTGTAAAGCACTAACTAAATGCTTCTAATTTTGTTTATGAGCAGTCGTCGGTCCGAAAGGTTGATCTTCAAACTGGAAAAGTACGTTAATTACTCTACTTTCCATATATGACATTGCACGCTTTATATTTCCAGCAATGGATGACATACTCTACACCAAATCAATAGTTATTGTTTTGTCATTTTTTAGGTTTTAGACTAGCACCAAATGGACAGGCAGATGTTCGGGGAAGGCCTATCGCTTCTCGGGGACAGGTAGACATACCTCGACTATACCTAACGATAGAAATCCTTTTTTTAATAGGAATATGGTGGCTTTGTTTGCTTCTGTGGTCCTGTTAAGTCACATTTCATTTGTTTTAAATAAAATTCTCTTTTGTGGATTGTTTCGAGTTACTTGGCAAAAGAATGATGGATTCATATACGACCGGTTTAACTTTAGCAAGGTGTGTTGCTGCCCTTGTTTATGTTTTAGTGCATTTATAGATGATTCAAATTTTTGTTGTTGTAAAGTTTCAGCTAATTATCCCCAACCCCTACCTACCAATATCTATTGTGTGGTGATCTTCTGAAATATGGTTTGTGCTGTAAATATGTTCTTGCTTGAGGGTCAATATGTTCATGATTCATAATCATTGTATCTGATTCATAAGAAAGAGTGAGATGCTTTATTATGAGTTATGATATAGGATTTGTAGAACTTGCATGCAATGTTTTGATGGTTAGGCTTTGAGATCCATTTCAGTAACTTCATAACCTTTTTCACAATGAATTACTGCAGATTAGTTTTTGTCTACAGTCCAAGGAGGCATCATTTCTAAATTGTTTGGCATCCAGGAATTTGGCGATCGTGATCTTCCTTGCCTAGGTGACCTGCTTCCAATCCTTTTCCCCTCCCCCGGGTCTCTCTCTCTATAGGCTTCAAATGTATTTTGGTCAAATTTTACATTACTTTTTGTTACAAAAATCAACGAAAACCTGACAATGTTGCTGACGAGAACGACAAAAATGTGAGTGGCTGCTGTCGTGAACGATCCTATAATGGTTTGGTGGTCACTACCAAGATTCTCAAGGAGGGTTGCCTTTTTCTTTTACGTTTCTTCCCCGACTTAAGGGTTGAATTTATTAGTTGGTATCGATATTTATTAGTTGATTTCTTAATCTAATTGAAGTAGGCTCATGATTGTTTATTTACGTATTAGTGACAAGACATTGAATGTGGAACATTACAGAGAAAAAATTGACAAATTGACAGAAATATTAGATGAGTTTCGGACAACAAGGTCGCTTATGAAGTATTTTCACCATTAGGTTTTCATTGCCCAACTCATGAAGGTATGATGTCTCGACACCTCATTTATATTTTCTTATCAGTGTGTTTGTAATCAGAAAATTAATTTTCTTATTTCTACTTGTTGAGCGATCTTTAACATGAGTGAGCTCCATTATTGAAAATGTTTTAAAGAGATCGACAAACAATATAACTCTTAGAACACAGAAGTTAATTTCATTTTTAGTGTATGAATGATGCCCGATTTTCCTTCCACCATTTTGTAACCCTTTCAAGAATGTTCCGGGGAGGTACACAACATTCTCTACTCATTTGATTGGAAATATGTATTTGTTCTCTATCGTGTCACTATGAAACTGCAGAGGTACCCTTTGCCTAGGAGTTATATGTGGTTCAGTTTGTTGTATCTGGTTTGGTTTTACACTCATCTTGCTTGCTCGGTTTTTTTAGTGTATAACCAGTTTGTTAATCCTATTTGATCCGTTGATGCGATCGATGGGGGGCATGGAGATGATGGCGATGCATCGTGCTGTACTGGCGGCGGTGAAGGTAACCTCGTCGAATGAGGAGGCGATGGGTGGTTGTCGATGAAAGCGGCGTGGGGATGGGGGAGGCGGAGAGGCGAGGGATTGAGGAGAGAAATGCAGCCGCATAGATGGAGTGGCGGCAAGATTGGACGCGCTCGGCTGCGTAGTGCGTGGGCAAGATTTCCTTTCCAGGTCGGCCGAGTGCTTCCTTGTGTGTGTGTGTGCATGCCTGATCTCACACTGATACTCCACCCAATATATTTCATATTTATTTGAAATTTTAGACAAGTAATTCACATCCGGATGGTACAGGTAAGAAGTTCATTTCTTACTTATTAGGTGTGTCAATAGACCATAAAATTATCTTCATTTATAGTGCTAAAGATACATCAGTACATGTTCTTACATTTAGTCTCCTTAACCTATTGAATGAATTATATATACAATACTTATAGTTGTCCTTCTATAAATTAAGACGACGCTTGCTAATCTTTGTTGCATTGTTATTCATGACTCTGTAATTGTCAACCTAGAGAGTAACAACACTCAAACATTGTTTTATCTATCACTGTGAGCAAATAAGATTTTTTTTTCATGAGTTTTATTATTTTGGAATATTTTCTATTACATAAGTTCATGCTCGATCTTGTTATTCATTTCCTGGGATCATTTATTGATCTACTGCATCATTAACAAGAGCTTGGGTTTGCTTCTAGGATTTTATGGATTTTCTCCCATGACTTCTCGAAGTGACGCAATGCTACAATCTTCAACCATGGAAATGAAACTGTCATCGCTGATAGACTGTTCCTATGATCTCAGAGGTACCAACAAAATGCAACTCATAAATATCTTTTTATGTATTGGGTCGTGATGCTCTTATATTTAGCTACTCATATATATGCCATTTTCATGTTTTACACGTATTTGTTTTTCCATATTCTAGAGACGGATATGATGATTAGACGATCAAGCACTTGATTTCTAATACTAGCAATTCTGTACCTGGAACTTCTAATACTGACAATTTTGGTTCATCGTCCAGCACTGAGACTATTTATATGGTGATGGTTGCAGCATAACCATCAGTTGAAGTACATATGTACAAGGCTACGACTGATGCTGCAGTGCAACCTCATTCTGGCTTGTAATTATCTAAAATTCTGAACATTGGTGTTCTTCAACACCACTGTGATCCAGTCATCGATGTGAAGGTACATTGATCCATAATATTTCTTGTTGTTTGCATCTGATATGTTGCTTTGATAAACATGAGAAACCTGACCAAAGATGCTAGCAATGATTTATGTTCAAAGATGGAACATAGATTCGGGACTTGTGAAGGGAGAAGAGACAATTAGTGATGAACAAAATTCCAAATCCTTTTATTAAAAATAGTGATGCATGTCATCCATGATGGTACTATAATTTTTGTTTGACACATTTAATATGAGCCAGTAGTATATTTATGACAGTGTGTTAGCTGATTGTTGTGTTAGCTGAGATGACACTGTTTTTGATTATTTTAGCTATCTGAAAGTGCGTTATATCGACTAGAGGGGGGGGTGAATAGGAGATTTTTAGAATTTCATCACTGAGGAAATTCCTTTTGAGGAAATTCCTCACTGATGACTAACTTACAGCGGAAACAGTAAAGGATCACAAGTGCAAAGTTTCACAACAACAATTTTTCAGAGTGAGGAATGTGAAAACAGATTGCATTGTGAGCAGGCACGCAGAAAACAAATGAGGATTAACTAGCGTGAAGAATTTGGGGTTGAGGAATTTCAGAGAAATTCTTCAGCAAATTCTTCAAACAGTAGCAGCGAAAGTCATCAACACATAATCTGAGGAAAGTAAGGAGTTGAGGAATTAGAACCCGTTTCACAGCGAAGACAGTAGTTGATGACCCAGTTCCAACTGCTGTGACAGTCGTACATCTAGTTTGGAGCGACTTGGTATTTAAACCAAAGGACAAACAGTCCCGAGACACACAGTCCCTACCATGTTCTCCTTGGGCTAAGAACACATAGTCCTTGCCCAACACTCGTGGTAAGTATTCACGGCAGACTTCCAAACCCTCACAAACTTGGTCACCCGGTGATCCACAATTGACTGCTGGAAAGCTCTAGACCATGACGCCTAACCGTCTGGAGGATGCACAGTCCTCAAAGGTAAAAGGCTTCAGTCCCACACAGGAACAACTTCTTCAGTGATGCTCAATCACTAGGTTTGGTTTGTGGTTTCGGTGTATGGGGTATTTCCTCACTGATGAATTACTCTCGAAGACTCTGAGGAATTGGGTTGCTCTTATGACAAGTGTCAGTTTCTAACGGAGCATCCAACCAGCTAATGGTTGTGGGGCGGCTATTTATAGCCTGGGAGCATCCCGACATGATTTGACACTAATGCCCTTAAATAATATGACTGTTGGAGTGGATAAGACCAATGACTTGGCGTGGCTATCGAAACGGTCGGAACCCTCAACCGTGAGAGTCCTCATGTCACTCGTATTCCTCACTTGAGGCTTTTGGTAGGATTAGGCTTGAGTTGAGCATCATGAGGAAATTCATTCCAAAGTGTAACTTCGACCCCCTTTAACAGTACGGTGTTCCTATTACTCAAATGCGAAGAAAATAAAACAGAAAGAGTAAATCTTCATGCTTCAAAGTCTTCAAAGTGATTTTCTTCACGACACACCGAATTCCTCAATTTCAGTATCTTCATGAGGAATATCAATTTCATCGCAGATTCCTCGAGATTCATTTCTTCAGCTTCAGACCAATTTCTTCAACCGAAGATATATATTTTTAGGGGTCGATATCCATCAAATATCTCAAACTCCTCAATGACTTATAGATCCCGTGTACACTCATAAACACATTAGATACTTAACCTATAAGTCTTCAAACCACCAAAATCACTAAGGGGCACTAGATGCACTTACAATCTCCCCCTTTTTGGTGGTTGATGACAATTAGGTTAAGTCTTCAACAGGAATCAAAAATATGAAGTGTAAATACTCATTTGAGGAATTTGAAATCAAGATTCAGAGAGACTCCCCCCGAAGATGTGCATATCGTGAGGATTTTGCTTTTCACAGCAAATGCACATTAATGATTTATATCATGGAGATCTCCCCCTGAGTCTTGTAAATCATGCATACATGTAACATATCGTATGAAGAATGTGAAAATGCATGATGACAAATGGTATCTGACGAATTCCAGCATGCGTGCATTAAAACTTGAGGAATAAGCATGCGAAGAAAAACGTTCAAAGCGTTAGAGTACCATCGGGCTTAAGTTACAACTCATTACATAAAAACTTCAGAAGAGCCAAGAGTTTGTAACTTAAATATAGTTCATAAGCCCCAAAAATATCCCGTTTGAAGACTAACTCTCAAGTTTCTCCCCCTTTGTCATCAAGTGACAAAAAAGGACAAACTGAGGACTAACGCTCGTGAAGACTTCACTTCTTGGCGGTTGAGGAAGAGCCGTGACGCTTCTTGGGAGTAGTCTTCTTCCTTGGACCGGTAGCAGTGTCGAGTTATTCTTCATCAGTTTTAGCAGTGCAGAATGAAGAAAAGGAGTTGTCTTCAAGGTGTGGAACTGGAATGGGCCTGAACTTCTTCTTGGGAGGCCACGACCAGTCAAAGTCTCGCTCAAAGTCCATTTCTTCAAGCTTTGTCCGAGTCTTCACATGTGCAAGTGTAGCCCAGGTGCGATCAAAAACCTCATGCAGATAGTGGTGGTTGAGCTTCACAGAGTTCTGTGTTTCAGTGAGGGTTTTCACAATGGCGCCAAACTGGCGTTTGACCCACTTGTGATTGCGATCCACCTTCTGGTGAAGACCGAGGAGGAGCTCTCTTGTATTCATCACGCGAGGAGGAACGGGGCTTGCCGGACGAGTCTCAGTATCATCCCATGAAGAATAAGCTTCTGGCTCTCTGAACTGGCCATCAAGGGGCCTACTGCCTTCTTCAATCACTGATTTTCTTTTTTCCTTCAATGGGCTCGAAAGTCTTCTTGTTGACCCGGATAGGAGGCATATAACCAACATGGTTTTAGCACTCAGCATGAAAGTTGATGCATGTCCTTGTCGTGATGAATCTCATGATCCATGGGGCATATATCTTGTGATCAAAAGGACACATAGCATTGTCGGCCAAAGTCCTCAAGAAGAAATCATGGATTTTGATAGGAATACCATGAATGATGTTGAAGAGGATATTCTTCATGAGGCCTACGACATCTTCTTCATCATCATGGCCTTTGATCGGCGCGAGCACACTGGAGAGGATTCTGTAGACAGACCTTGGTGTATACTGGAGCTCGTGGACGAGGAATGTTTTTCTCGGTGATTTTCCTTCAGCCAAAGGCTTCATGAGGACTTCCATCATCCCATTGGGCAGCTCACGCTCACCATAAAGTTTCACAGCCTCCTCTGAGGGAATTGGTACAGGCAGTTCACGGAGGAGCTCAGTAGCAGGAGCCTTGTAGTGAGTGTTTTGTGTCATCCAGTCAAACACCCAAGTGTTAATGTCTTTAGGGTTGCCAGAGATGTGAAAAGTGGCATAGAACTGAAGAATGAGCTCACTGTTCCAGTCAGAGATGTCGGAGCACATTGGCAGCAAACCAGCGTCATGAAGTACATTGAGGACTGGCTCTAGGCACGGTATAGCTTCAAGTTCAACGTGAGGAATATGCCTGTGCTGGAATATCTTGTTTCTTCCACACAGCATAGAGGCATAGTAATTCATCTGTGTCCTAGTCCAAAACTTCAGATGCCTCATTTGAGGCTTGTCATAGGGGTTCTCTCCAATGAAGTACATGCGTTCTTCAAAGAAATTCTCCTTTTGAAACTTTGGTCACTTGGAGAATGGCAGACGCTGAACTGGCTGAAGATTTTGCTGAGGAATAGGAGGGGAGACAACAATTGCAGTCTCAGGGTTGAGCACGACGAAAGCATTGTCTTGGTCAGGTGCATTTTCCTCAGCATTTTCCTCATGGTGAGGAATTTCAGCAGCTGGGGCTTCAGGCTGAGGAGATGGCTCTGGCTAGGCGTCAGGCTGAGGGGCTTGCTGTGGCCGTGCATCAGGCTGAGGAATAGTTTCATCTTGCCCACGTGGAGGAGTTGGGTCAGCTTGTTCCTCATCTTGAAGATTTTGCTCAGAGCTTTGAATTTCATCAGCTTGAGGATTTTCAGTTTGTTCTTCCTCAGCTGGCTTGGTGGCAGAGGCAGTCTCATCAGCTGGTGCAGCTGATCCTTGAGGAGTGTCTTTCTGAGGAATGAAGGGTTGAGGACTGTCGTCAATACGAATTTCTTCGTCAGTGTGTTCCTCGGCGGTGGCATCCTTCATTTCCTCATCTGCCCCTTTTGCTTGATCATCAAGGATGACCATTTCATAAGAAGGAGCGACATTTAGGGGCACAGGGTCCAGAGGAGCAGTCTCTTCAAGCGCTTTGAGGCGCTTGGCCTCTGTTTCTTCTTCTGCTGAGGAGGCCTTTCTCTTTTTGGCTTCCTTCTCAACAGCCCTGGTTTCCTTCACGTCTGATGCAGACGGAGTCATCTTCTTCACCTTTGAAGCTTTTGGTGAAGGGGTTCTCTCGACAGATTCTTCAGCTGGTTTTGAGGAACCAGCTGGAGCAGAGTCATCAGCTTGCTTTGATGAAGCAGCTGGTTCAGGGGCAGTCTCATCAGCTGCAGCAGATTCATCAACTGGAGCTTCCATGATGATTTCTTCAATAGCCGGTACATCTACACGGCTTTCTTGGTGTATTTCCTCAGCTTGAGGAGTTTCCTCAGCTTGAGGAGATTCATCTGCTGGCTCCTCAATCAAGGGCTGGGAAGTTGGTGCTGGAGGTGCAGCATTCTTGTTGTAGTCATCAACAGCTTTAGTGGCGAGCTTGATGAAATTGCTCTTGAGACTTTTATGATCTGACAGCTTGGAGTACTTGTCAGTCAAATTCTTCAGCTCAGCCTGCATACACACAAGTGCATCACGCGTCAAGCTGAGGAGATTTTGCTTGAGGAATTTCTCCTTTTTAAGCTTTGCAACCTTGGCCTGCTTGGCCTACTGTTCTTTCCACTTGGCTTCATTGATGAAAGTGGCCACCATGTGGCTGATGCTAGGGGGAAGTTTCAAATCATCAAGCGGAGTGTTTGGGTCCTCATACCATATGTTGATGTAGTCAAGGAGGACCTTGGGGGTCCATGGCCAGAGGAATGGCGCTGCCTGATGCTTGAGCTACTCTTTCCTGCTTGTTTCTGATTATGGCTTGTAGGGTTTGATCATCATATTCATCACTGCCCTCTGATGCAGACGGGACGGTGATGATTTTGCTGGGGCTCGACAGAGTTGCTCTTTCAGTAGACACCTGAGTCTTCATCGGAGGTGGTGAAGACTTTGTCTCCGAGCTGGTTGCAGCCGGGAGTGAGGAGCTGGAGGTGGCGGTCATTGGCTTCATGACTGGCTTCTGTACTGGTGTTTCTTGAGGCTTTGGTGGTGGTGCTGAGGGTTTTGGAGCTGAGGGTTTTGTAACTGATGCCTGAGCATACTTCTCTTGAGGCTTTGGAGCCCTTGGCTTTGATGGCACAGATTGCGGTTGAGGAATTGCTGAACCAGAGGTCTCAGCGGTAGAGGAAGTAGCCGTAGTTGAGGCAGCAACTGAGGATTCATTGAATTTCCTCACTGCAGCATCTGCCTGTTTCTTGAGCTTAGCCAGATGCTTTTCCTTCTCATATGGATAGTCATCAAGGGTCTTAAGGCTTGAGGGATGTGCTACTTGATGAGCCTCAAGTGGGGCCCGTTTGCCAGGGGGCTTCAGAGCGAATTTCTTTGCATACTTGGCAGTTACAAACCTCTATTCCTTCCATTCCTTCGCCCATCGGTGTTCTATCTTCTGCAGCCGGATCTTTCTCTTGGCCATTGTCTCATTTTCATGAGGTGTGCAATAGTCCAAGTAAATATCCTCAGGGATATCTGCAGCTGTGTTTTGCTCAAGTTTCTTTCCTCCCTTCTATTTTCTGTCATCCTCCATTTTCTTCAGCTGAGGATTTTGCTGATGAGATTGAACTCTTGAGGATTCTGATGAGACTTGAAGATTTTCTTCAAGAAATGCTGCAAATGAGTTAATGTGATGAGAACCGAGAGATTCATCACCTGACATGTGTGTACCTATGAACAGAGTATAGTTGTGAGGAATTTGGAGAGGTCATATGCGTTCTCAGATTTGAAGAAAATGAAAAAGTTTGACAGTTGAGGAATTTAACTAGTGGTTGAGGAATTTGCCTAAGCATACTGTTCTTGGGTTCCAGAGTTGTGCATATCCAAAAATTCGCACAATTGAGGAATCTCGTGAAAATCTTAGATGCTTAGTGTAGTTCATCAATGATGTGGTGATAGGCAGTGTTTGAGGAATCAAGTGCTTATCGATTCTTGAGGAAAAACAGATTTCACATAGAAGATGAAAAATAGTAGATCTAACTTGGGTAAAAATGGGATTTTATTTACCCTTGAAGGAGCACACGAAGAACACAGAGAAGTTGTGTAGAGAGGCTCTTCGGTCGAGTGTCCAATGCGCCCTAACCCAGCGACAGAGGACGTATACGGCGGCGGCGGACGAAGATGGTCCGACTCCGGCGTGGTTCCGGCGACGGAGAAGTCGAGGCAGTGAAGCTCTTCCTCACCGGCGACGAGACTTCCAGCGATGGCGCTAGGGTTCGGTGTTGTTTGCTGTAGCAGGAGAGCGATGGGGCAAAGAAGAGTTTGCCGAGGGGGATAGATACATATTTATAGCCAGACAGTTACTGTTGGCGCGAAGATTTCTGACCAAACAACCCCTGCCTCTACGTCTCCACAGGACACGTGTAGTTCCCGAACAAGGCGGTGGAGATAATGGAGGTCATGGTTATCCGAACGTGGGAAGTGGGGTTCAGTTACTGTGCATTAAAGAAACAATTTTTGAAGATTTGAGGATTTTCGTTACAAAATTATCAGCTGACAAGGACGCAGTGAGGATTTTGAACAAAGTTTCAAGTAGAACACATATGAAGAATTGAATAGACTGGATGAGTATAGCATATAGGGAAAGTAGGGTCCAATCACATTCACTTTGAAGAAATAGCTATAAGTGAATGATGTTGAGGACTTGAAATCACAGTCTATCTAGTCAAATGAAAGTCATCAAGTGTTTTTGAAGATTTTGTGATAAATCGTCACAATGAAGAACAACTGCTTTGAAGAAAAACACATTTTGAGGAAATGGAACATTTGAAGAAAATCAACTTGAGGAATTTCATATTGGGCGGTGGCGTGACCCACCATACAAGAATCTTGATTACAGATGCCGTGTACAATTGTCGTAGGGCCGTGAGAATCAATTTCTTTGTTGATTTCTTCACATTTAGATTGACATTCTTCATCAGTTGAAGAAAATCGATTCATCATGTGTTGCACATCTAAGTCATCAATTTTGCATAAGTGTTAGGACGTGTGCATGTTTTTACAAAACATTTGAAGATTCTAAGATATTTAGCTCACACCGCCACTTGCAAAACCTTTTCTCATCCAAGGGCTTAGTGAAGATATCTGTAAGTTGATCATCAGTCTTCACATGATCGATGAGGATATTGCCCTTGAGGACATGGTCCCGAAGAAAATGATGACGAATTTGGATGTGCTTGGTCTTCGAGTGCTGTAGTGGGTTGTATGCTATCTTGATTGCACTCTCATTGTCGCAGTAGAGAGGCACATTCTTCATGTTGATGCCGTAGTCCTTGAGGATTTGCTTCATCCATAGTAATTGAGCACAGCATGAACCAGCAACAATGTACTCAGCTTCGGAATGGAGAGTGATACGCAGTTCTGCTTCTTTGAGGACCAGCAAACTAGTGATCTTCCGAGGAAATGGCATGTGCCAGAAGTTGACTTGCGATCCACACAATCACCAGCATAGTCAGAATCAGAATACCCTACCAGATGAAGATTTGAGCCCTTGGGATACCATAATCCTAGTGTTGGTGTGTGAGCTAAGTATCGAAGAATATGCTTCACAACCTTATGGTGTGATTCCTTCGGTTTTGCTTGAAAACGTGCACACATGCAAACACTAAGCATTATATCTGGCCTAGATGCACATAGATACAATAAAGAGCCAATCATAGAGCGATATATCTGCTGATCGAAATATTTACCATTTTCATTAGTGCCGAGGTGGCCGTTGGTAGGCATTGGAGTCTTGGCACCTTTGCATTCATGCATGTCGAATTTTCTCAGAACATCCTTGAGGTATTTCTCCTGTGATATGAAGATTCCATTGCTTTGTTGACGAATTTGAAGACCTAAGAAGAATTTCAGCTCCCCCATCATGGACATCTGATATTCTTCACTCATCATGTAAGCAAATTCATCACTGTATCGTTTGTCAGTACAGCCAAATATGATATCATCGACATATATTTGACACACAAATAGCTCATTATCATAGGATTTAGTGAAAAGAGTTGGATCGAGTGAACCAGGTTTGAAGCCTTTCTTCATGAGGAATTCCTTCAATGAATCATACCATGCCCGAGGGGCTTGCTTGAGACCATAAAGAGCCTTTTTGAGTCTGAAGACTTTGTCTGGATTCTTTGGATCCTCAAAACCTGGGGGCTGAGCAACATATACTTCTTCCTCAAGCTTACCATTGAGGAATGCACTTTTCACATCCATTTGATATAAGATGATGTTATGATGATTAGCGTAAGCAAGTAGTATTCGAATAGCTTCAAGTCTAGCAACAGGTGCAAAAGTTTCATTGAAATCTATTCCTTCAACCTGGGTGTAGCCTTGGGCTACAAGTCGTGCCTTGTTCCTCACCACTTGACCGTCCTCATCTTGCTTGTTTCGGAAAATCCACTTGGTGCCGATGATGTTGTGCTTGCGAGGATCTTGTCGTTTGACGAGCTCCCATACGTCATTCACCTTGAATTGAAGAAGTTCGTCTTGCATAGCTTGGATCCACTCCGGTTCCAGAAAAGCCTCAGCAACTTTTGAGGGTTCTGTGATGGATACAAAAGAAAAATGCCCACAAAAGTTAACTAAGTGTGAAGCTTTTGAGCAAGTGAGAGGACCTGGCGCGTTGATGTCGTTGAGGATTTTGTCAAGTTCTACTTCATTTGCAATCCTCAGATGAGCTGGTTGAGGATTTCGTCTGGGCTGAGGAAGTGGTTCAGGTGCAATTTCCTTAGGAGCATCTTCTTGATTTTCATCAGTGATGGGTATCGTTTCTTCACCAATTTCCTCAGTGGGGACAATGTCTTCAGTAGGTTTGAGCTTTATTGCTTCCTCACGAGACAACTTATCTGGATCAGAAGGAAATTGCTCTCTTTGCGAGCCATTAGTTTCATCGAACCGCACATCTACAGTCTCAACAACTTTGTTGTGATAGTTATTGAAGACTCTGTAGGTGTGCGAGTCCTTTCCATAACCGAGCATAAAACCTTCATGTGCCTTAGGTGCAAATTTTGAGCTATGGTGAGGATCTCTAATCCAACATTTTGCACCGAAGACTTTGAAATAACTTACGTTGGATTTCTTATCAGTGAGGAGTTCATATGAGGTTTTCTTGAGGAATTTGTGAAGATATACCCTGTTGATGATATGGCATGCAGTGTTGATTACTTCAGGCCAAAAGAGACGAGGAGTCTGATATTCTTCAAGCATAGTTCTTGCCATTTCAACCAGATTCCTGTTCTTCCTTTCGACGACACCATTCTGCTGAGGAGTATAAGGTGCAGATAATTCGTGAGTAATACCAAGTTCATCAAGATAATCATCAAGACCAGTGTTTTTGAACTCGGTTCCATTATCACTCCTGATATGTTTGATCTTTATGCCAAAGTTTGTCGAGGCCCTTGAAGAAAATCGTTTGAAGATTTCCTGCACTTCAGTTTTATACACTATGATATGCACCCATGTATATCTGGAATAATCATCAACTATGACGAAGCCATATAAAGATGCTGCATTGGTTAGTGTGGCATAGTGAGTAGGTCCAAATAGATCCATATGAAGCAATTCGAATGGACGTGTACTGGTCATGATAGTCTTCGAGGGATGCTTGGATCTGGTCATTTTCCCAGATTCACAAGCACCGCAGAGATGATCCTTGAGGAATTTGACTGATTCGATGCCGATGACATGCTTCTTCTTCGCGAGCGTGTGCAAATTCCTCATGCCTGCATGACCTAGTCTTCGGTGCCACAACCATCCTTCTGAGGTTTTTGCTAGTAAGCAAGTGGTTGGTTGAGGACCTGTAGAGAAATCAACAATGTACAAATCCCCTCTTCTTACACCTTAGAAGACTTTGGATCTATCAGATTCCATGATGACTACACATCTATATCTACCAAAGATAACAATCATATCAAGATCACAAAGCATTGAGACTGACATGAGGTTAAAACCAAGGGATTCAACAAGCATCACTTTGTCCATATGCCTATCCTTGGAAATAGCCACTTTGCCAAGTCCCAATACTTTGCTTTTACCTTTGTCAGCATATGTGATTTGCTTCAGAGGTGATGGAGTTAGTGGCATATTCATCAGCAAGCTTTTATCACCAGTCATGTGATGTGTGCAACCACTATCAAGAACCCACTCAATATTCTTGGGTTTGTCATCCTGCAGATGAATTAGTACAGCTTACCATCTCATATGCTTCAGATTTGAAGAATATGATATCAATTTCATCAGATAAGAATTTCATCACAACAGAAATATAAGGACGTTGAAATATTTCTATTTCATCAATCATTAGCTTGCGTCCTATCAAGCATTTCCTCAGGTCTCCAGCAAATTCTTCAGATGATGATTTTCATCTGGAGACCTGACCTGCAGAAGTGATTAGTTCGATTTCTTCACCACCCACATCCGAAGGGGTGGCAAAGTATTCATCATCCTGCGAGCACCATATGAGAAAGGTGGTATTGAAGCTAATGCACTTCTCTTAACAGTAGGGGGGTTAAAGTACTCATATGAATATGCAGAGAACTCGTTTGAGGATTTATGAACATAATGATTTGAAGAGTAACGCTCATATTCACATTCCTTGTAATTTCCCTGCATGTAAGACGCATTAGCACGGGTACGAGCATAATTTTGACCAGTTGAGGATTTTAATCCTCTTGAAGACTTTGGTCCTCGTGAGGAATTTGATTTGGGGTTAAGATTCTTCAGTGGTGGTGTCATGAGGACATTCACCTGAAGATTTTCAAGACAACTTTTGGGAACCCAGATTTTCCTCAAGGGAGGGCCATTCCTGCGGTTAGTTCCAACATATCGAGCAAATACTTCACCAGATTGATTTTTGAACAGTTTATAGTTGGAGTCAAATGACTCATCTGAGGAATAGGATAATTCACATGAAAAGCCAGTTAGATTAGATGGATGAAAAGGAGGACCAGTAGCAGAACCCATGAGGTTTTGGGATACTGCTCAGGTTTCCAATAAGATCCATCAGCATTTAATTTCCTCTCAAAGGCAATTCCTTCTTTCCTCGGGTTCCTGTTCAAGATCTGCTTTTTGAGCACATCACAAAGGGTTTGATGTCCTTTGAGGCTTTTGTATATGCCTATCACATACAATTCCTTCAACCCTGCATTTTCATCAGTAACATTTGTGTTTTCCTCAAGTGAGGAAATAGACACAACATGTGTAGTTGAAGAATTTGTAGCAATAGTAGCATTTGATGATTCTGGTGAGGAATTTGCAGTTTCGCGTTCAATGCATTTAAGACATGGAGGAATGAATTCAACTTGACCAGCGCTGATCTGTTGAGCTAGTAATGAATCATTTTCCATACGAAGATCATCATGAGACATCCTCAGCTTCTCAAGATCAAGCTTCCTTTGAAGAAATTCATAGGAAAGCTTCTCATGATCAGCGAGGAGTGTATCATAACGATCCTGAAGATAATCAAATCTGGACTGAAGACTTTTCACATCTTCAGTGAGGATTTGGGTAAGGTTCATTTCATCATTCAACAGATCATCACTTTTATCTAGCAGTTTCTGAAGCTTTTCCAGGGCAGTTTGTTGTTTAGTGGCAATGATAGCAAGTTTACTGTAACTGGGTTTTTTGTAATCATTAGGTTCACAGTCACTTGAATCAGAGGAGGAGGCATTATTTTGTACCTTTGAACCTTTTGCCATGAAGCAATAGGTTGGAGCGAAGTCATCAGCATAGTCATCAGTGTGGATGGTGCAATCATTTTCTTCAAGATTGAAGATTGACTTGCTGACGAAAGTGGTTGCCAGTGCAAGACTAGCCTGTCCGGATTCTGAGTCTTCATCAGAACCCTCTTCTTCATCACATTCCTCTGATTCTGCCTCGGAGTCCATTTCCTTGCCAATAAGTGCCCGAGCCTTTCTGAAACTAGTCTTCTTGTGCGATGAGGGCTTTGAAGATGAGGATTTTGAAGATTTCTTCTTCTTCTTTGAGTCATCAGAACTGTCATCCTTGTATTTCTTCTTCTTTAATTCCTCTCCCCAACGGGGACAATCAGCAATGTAATGACCTGATTTCTTGCACTTGTGGCAGGTTCGTTTCTTGTAGTCCTCAGATGAAGATTTTGATTCCCTCATGTCTCTTCTTGAAGATTTACCGAACTGGCCACGTCGTGTAAACCTGTGGAATTTCCTCACGAGCATTGCAAGCTCCTGTCCAAATTCTTCAGGGTCACCAATGATGTCATCTGAGTCTTCTTCTTCAGATGAGGAGATTGCTCTAGCCTTCAGTGCACGTGGTCTGGAATAGCTTGGTCCATATAGATCTTTCTTTTCTTCTAGCTGGAATTCATGAGTATTTAGCCTTTCGAGTATATCAGCTGGATCAAGCATCTTGTAGTCTGGTCTTTCTTGAATCATCAGAACTAAAGTATCAAATGAAGAATCCAAAGATCTCAACAGTTTCTTCACAACTTCATGATCAGTAATGTCTCGAGCTCCCAGTGCTTGCAGTTCATTTGATATGTCAGTGAGGCGATCAAAGGTGTCTTGACAGCTTTCATTGTCATGTCTCTTGAAGCGATTCAAGAGATTGCGAAGAATATCAATACGAGAGTCATGCTGGGTTGATACTCCTTCATTTACTTTGCACAGTCTCTCCCAGATCAGTGTTGCAGAGCCCAAAGCACTTACTCTTCCAAACTGGCCTGGGCTCAGATGGCCACAGATGATATTCTTCGCTTGAGAATCGAGTTGCTTGAATTTCTTCACATCAGCAGCAGAGACACTAGCAGAGATGATGGGGACGCCATGTTCCACAATATACCAGAGATCATTATCAATAGCTTGTAGATGCATTTGCATTTTGTTCTTCCAGAAGGGAAAGTTCTTTCCTTCGAAGGTAGGACATGCTGCAGTCACCTTAAACATGCCTGCAGTCAACATAACTAAAACTCCAGGTGGTTAAACCAAAATCACACAGAACAAGGGAGTACCTTGCTCTGATACCAATTGAAAGTGCGTTATATCGACTAGAGGGGGTGAATAGGAGATTTTTAGAATTTCATCACTGAGGAAATTCCTTTTGAGGAAATTCCTCACTGATGACTAACTTACAACGAAAACAGTAAAGGATCAGAAGTGCAAAGTTTCACAACAACAGTTTTTCAGAGTGAGGAATGTGAAAACAGATTGCACTGTGAGCAGGCACGCAGAAAGCAGATGAGGATTAACTAGCGTGAAGAATTTGGGGTTGAGGAATTTCAGAGAAATTCTTCAGCAAATTCTTCAAACAGTAGCAGTGAAAGTCATCAACACATAATCTTAGGAAAGTAAGGAGTTGATGAATTAGAACCCGTTTCACAGCGAAGACAGTAGTTGATGACCCAGTTCCAACTGCTGTGACAGTCGTACATCTGGTTTGGAGCGGCTTGGTATTTAAACCAAAGGACACACAGTCCCGGGACACACAGTCCCTATCGTGTTCTCCTTGGGCTAAGACACACAGTCCTCGCCCAATACTCGTGGTAAGTCTTCAGGGCAGACTTCCAAACCCTCACAAACTTGGTCACCCGACGATCCACAATTGACTGCTGGAAAGCTCTAGACCATGACGCCTAACCGTATGGAGGATGCATAGTCCTCAAAGGTAAAAGGCTTCAGTCCCACACATGAACAACTTCTTCAGTGATGCTTAGTCACTAGGTTTGGTTTGTGGTTTCGGTGTATGGGGTATTTCCTCACTGATGAATTACTCTCAAAGACTCTGAGGAATTGGGTTGCTCTTATGACAAGTGTTAGTTTCTAACGGAGCAGCCAACCAAATAATGGTTGTGGGGGGGGGGGGGGGGCAGCTATTTATAGCCTGGGAGCATCCCGACATGATTTGACACTAATGCCCTTAAATAATATGACCGTTGGAGTGGATAAGACCAATGACTTGGCGTGGCTATCGAAACGGTCGGAACCCTCAACTGTGAGAGTCCTCATGTCACTCGTATTCCTCACTTGAGGCTTTTGGTAGGATTAGGCTTGAGTTGAGCATCATGAGGAAATTCATTCCAAAGTGTAACTTCGACCCCCTTTAACAGTAGAGTGTTCCTATTACTCAAATGCGAAGAAAATAAAACAGAAAGAGTAAATCTTCATGCTTCAAAGTCTTCAAAGTGATTTTCTTCAGGACACACCGAATTCCTCAATTTCAGTATCTTCATGAGGAATATCAATTTCATCGCAGATTCCTCGCGATTCATTTCTTCAGCTTTAGACCAATTTCTTCAACCGAAGATATATATTTTTAGGGGTCGATATTCATCAAATATCTCAAACTCCTCAATGAGTTATAGATCCTGTGTACACTCATAAGCACATTAGATACTTAACCTATAAGTCTTCAAACCACCAAAATCACTAAGGGGCACTAGATGCACTTACACTATCGCTGTCATTAGCATCTTAATTTCTTTTCAAAAGCCCGTAGCCACGCACAAGCGTAGAATCCGTTATCAACATTTTAATTTGTTTCAAAAGCCTGTGGCAATGCACGGGCGTTCTACTAGTAACACTTAGTTTTCTTAGTTTTGAAGGCCTCATAATTAATTGAGGTTTTTAATTTAGAATTGAATCATCTAATTTTGGTAGTACAGATTTTGGTCATGTGCTAAAAGAAATCGAGATGCTTCGATCACAACTGATGGAGCTGCAACTGTCGGGCTCACATCACGCTCAAATTCGATCCAGGATGAACCGGCTCGACGAGTTGTTGTATAGGGAGGAGATGCTTTGGCTACATTGCTCCCATATTACATGGTTAAAAGAAGGCGAATGTAATACCAAATATTTGCATAGGAAGGTTATAAGACGAGCTAGAATGAATCATATACATCATTTAGTAAAGAATGATGGCACGTGGTGTAATGTTCCTGCAAAGATGGAAAGGATGGCTCACTCCTACTTTAAGGAGATTTTTACTAAGGACCCAACCCTCTCCCTGGATGAGGTCCTTGATTGTATCACGCCTAAAGTCACTTTGAAAATGAATGAGTCATTATGTAAACTGTAGAATGATGAGGAGATTTCAAGTGACCTATTTTAGATTGGACCAACGAAGGCCGAGGAGTTCTTTTCTACAAGTGTTATGCGAGCTGGTGTTAATGACTCAGCGATTGTGTTCATTCCTAAAGTCCCTCACCCCAAGGAGCTCAAGGGTTTTCGACCAATCAACTTGTGCAATGTGATATACAAAATTGTTTCAAAGTGTATGGTGAACATACTTTGCCTTTCCCGACCGAGCTCATTTCTGAGAATCGGAGCACCTTCATCCCTGGGAAGCTTATTTCTGATAACTCAATCATTGCTTTCAGATGTATTCACCATATAGAGCCAGTCAAGAATAATTTGCCAGCCTTATGTGCTTACAAGCTTGACTTATCTAAGGATTATGATCGTGTGGACTGGGAGTTTTTGGAGAGGGCTCTCGCTAAATGGGGTTTTTCTCAGCAATGGATTTCTCGTGTGATGGCATGTGTCTCATCGGTAAAATACTCAGTGAAGTTTAATGGGAAATTGTTGGAGCCCTTCTCCCCATCTAGGGGGCTCTGTCAAGGTGATCCATTGTCCCCTTTCCTCTTCTTATTTGTAGCTGATGCACTCTCATTGTTGATTACTAAGGCTATGCGGGAAGGTGCTCTTAAAGGGGTGAAAATAAGCAGAGGTGCTCCGGAGATATCCCACCTTCTGTTTGCGGACGATTCACTCTTGTTTTTCCATGCGACAGAGCAACATACAATCTTGGTGAAAGGTTTGTTGAACACGTTTGCGATGGCGACTGACCAACTGATTAAGCCGTCGAAGTGTTCCATCCTTTTTTCAGACCATTGTCTACCTAATGTGGTTCAGGAGGTTAAAAGCATTTTGGAGATTACTCAGGAGGTTTTTGAACCCAAATATTTGGGCGTGTTAGTCCCTGAGGGAAGGATGCATAAAGGGAAGTCTGAAACTATCCAGGAACGTTTGAGGAAGATACTCATAGACCAGAGTGAGCAATATATGTCACAAGGGAATAAGGAGATTCTTATAAAGTCGGTTTCTCATGCCATCCCAGCCTATGTTATGAGTGTATTCAAACTCCCGGCCTAGGTTTGTGATGAGCTAACACGTATGATAAGTCGGTACTGGTGGGGAGTTGAGGATGGGAAGAAGAAAATGGCCTCGCCGAGTTGGGACAAATTGAGGCTTCCTAAACCCATGGGGGGAATGGGTTTTAGGGATATGAGAGCTTTTAACGAGGCCTTGTTAGCTAAACAAGCGTGGAGGATTCTAGACATGCCGGAGAGCTTGTGTGCGCGACTTTTGTAAGCAAAATATTATCCTTCTGGTCAGCCGCTAGATAAAATCTCCCCGGGCGATGGATATGATGTCTGGAAGGGTATACTCCATGGTCCTGAATTGGTTAAGAAAGGTGTCATATGACGAGTAGGAAGCAATACAGGAATCCATACATGGAGGGACCCTTGGATCCCGCAGCTTTATTCTTTCTGCCCAGTTACACATGTAAGTGCATCATGGGTTAAGAGACTGATACGTTTGTAAGTGTACACATGCTCTATAAGTCGTTGAGGAGTTTGAGTTATTTGATGAATATCGACCCTTAAAATGTATGTCTTCGGGTGAATACTTTGTTCATTCCTTGAAGACTTTGATAGTGAAGAAATTGCGAAGAAAATGATATTCCTCACGAAGCAATTGAAGATGAGGAATTCGGTGTGTCCCGAAGAAAATACTCTGAAGACTTTGAAGCTTGAGGATTTACTCTTTCTGTTTCATTTTCTTTACTCTTGAGTCATAAGAATATCGTACTATTAAAGGGGGTCGAGGTAAAACTATGGAAAGAATTTCCTCATGATGCTCAATCCAAACCTACACCTACCAAATCATCAAAGTGAGGAACATGAGAGACATGAGGACTTTCACAATTGAAAGTTCTGACCGTTGCCGCGTCACACGCCACGTGTCACATATCTGATCCACCCAACGATCATATCATTAAGGGCATTTATGTTAAATCATGTCGGGATGCTCCGAGGCTATAAATAGCCACCCCCACAACCACTAACTGGTTGGCTGCTCCGAGAGAAACCGACACTTGTCATTTAGATCAATCCAAATTCCTCAAAGCCTTTGAGCAAAAATCATCAAGTGAGGAAATAACCCAAACACCCAAACCCGAACCAAAACCCAAGTGATTGAGCATCACTCGAGAAGTTATTCCTGTGTGGAACTGACGCTTGTTACCTTTGAGGATTGTGCATCCTCTAGATGGATAGGCGTCATGGTCTAGAGCATCCAGCAGTCAATTGTGGATTGCTGAGTGACCAAGTTTGTGAGGGGTTGGAAGTCTGCCCTGAAGACTTACCACGAGTGTTGGGTGAGGACTGTGTGTCCTTAGGTCAAGGAGAATACGGTAGGGACTGTGTGTCCCGGGGCCGTGTGTCCTTTGGTTTCAATACCAAGCCGCTCCAAACCATACGTACAACTGTCACATCAGTTGGATCTGGGTCATCAACAACTGTCTTCATCAAGATACTGGTTCTATTTCCTCAACTCGTTTCATTTCCTCAATTGTATGTTGAAGACTTTCATCTGTACAGTTTGAAGATTTTGACTGAAGACTTTCTCTGAATTCCTCATCCCAAATTCTTCACCTGAGTTATTCCTTACCTGCTTATCCTGTTGTTGGGGCATAGTTTATGCCTAAGTAATTTTGGTGATTGATGACAGTATCGTAAAGGACTAACCGTGTGTGTTAAGGTTTCAGATAACACACGTCAACGACACAAAGACGACTCGCCTCCTCGTTCGTGGAACAGAAGCACGTCGTTCTCTACGATTCTGTTTATTTGAGTCATAGGAAAGTCGTACTATTAAGAGGGGAACCGTAGTGGAAAGGTTTGGGTGGAATCAATCTTTGCACGCGCACACTTCACATATTTTCCCTTTGCCGGCAACTTTGGAGTGGCTCCCGCCTTTGTGTTTTCCTTCATCTTTGCAAATGGTCCCCCAGCGGTAGTACCGCTGGGCCTAGCGGTAGTACCGCTGTCCCGAGCGGTAGTACCGCTGTCCCGAGCGGTAGTACCGCTAGCCCTAGCGGTAGTACCGCTGGAGTGCTAGCGGTGGTACCGCTGCAACCAGCGGTAGTACCGCCCCTGGTCAGCGGTAGTACCGCTCCAGGTGCTTTGTACCGCCTGCCTAGCGGTTGTGCGTGGACGGACCTTTTTGCGAAGACTTTCTTGGCGGTGGTAGTTCTTGCACTACGAGGGGCCCAGCGGTAGTACCGCTGCCGCCAGCGGTAGTACCGCTGGAGTGCCAGCGGTAGTACCGCTGCACCCAGCGGTAGTACCACTAGACATGGGCTGTGAGTGGGAAAACGGTTGGATTCCCCCCCCACTATATAAAGGGTTCTTCTAGCTGTGGAACCTCATCTCTTACCTCCCCAAGCTCCATTGTTGCTCCCTAAGCTCAAAAGTGCCCGATCTCTCTCCCTAGCCAATCAAACTTGTTGATTCTTTAGGGATTGGTTGAGAAGGCCTAGATCCACACTTCCACCAAGAGAAAAGTTGATTCCCCCACCAATCCCTTGCGGATCTTGTTACTCTTGGGTGTTTGAGCATCCTAGACGGTTGAGGTCACCTCGAAGCCATATTCCGTTGTGGTGAAGCTTCGTGGTCTTGTTGGGAGCCTCCAAGCTTTGTGTGGAGTTTGCCCCAACCTTGTTTGTAAAGGTTCGGTCGCCGCCTTCAAGGGCACCTATAGTGGAATCACGGTACCCTGCATCGTGCGAGGGCGTGAGGAGAATATGGTGGCCTTAGTGGCTTATTGGGGAGCATTGTGCCTCCACACCGCTCCAACGGAGACGTAGTTCCTGTCAAAGGGAAGGAACTTCGGTAACACATCCTCGTCTCCATCGGTTCCACTTGTGGTTATCTCTAACCTTTACTTTGTGTATGCTTATGTTGTTGACTATATCTTACTTGTCTTAATAGCTCTCGTTGTTAGCTTCATTAGGGTTCACCTCATTGTCGTAATATTTGTGAACCCATATGTTTGTTTACCTTAATTAGCTAAGATTAATTAAAAAGTGGTCGTTGTCTATTCACCCCCCCTCTAGTCAACCATATCGATCCTTTCACCTGTACTCGTAACCTGTGCAAACTGATTCTCTTAATTCATGCTGAGTACTTCGCTGTAGATGTTTTTGCACTTCTAACTATGTACTATTTCCGCTGCAATCAGTTCATAACTGAGGACTTTCCTCACTAGGAATTTCCTCCGTGATGTAATTGTAAAAATTGCCTACTCACCCCCTCTAGTTGATGTACCACACTTTCAATTGGTATCAGAGCAAGGTACTCTCTTGTTGTGTGTGATTTTGGTTTAACCGCGTGGAGTTTTAGTTATGTTGACCCCAAGTATGATCATGGTTACTGCAGGTTGTCCTACCTTAGAAGGAAAGGACTTCCCCTACTGGAAGGTCAAGATGCAAATGCATCTTCAAGCAATTGACAATGATCTCTGGTACATTGTGGAAAATGGTGTTCCATCCATCACTACTACTATCTCTACCGCTGATCTGAAGAAGTTCAAGCAACTCGACTTGCAAGCGAAGAATATCATGTGTGGCCATCTGAGCAAAGGTCAGTATGGTAGAGTTAGTGCTCTTGGTACAGCTAAGCTTACCCGGGACAGGCTGTCCAAAGTCAATGAGGGAGTCTCAACACAGCATGACTCTCGTGTCGATATTCTTCACAATCTCTTCAATCGTTTCAAGAGGCTTGACAATGAAAGCTGATAAGATACCTTTGATCGCCTCACTTACATCTCAAATGAATTGCAAGCTCTGGGAGCCAGAGACATCACTCACCATGAAGTTGTGAAGAAATTGCTACGATCTCTTGATCCATCATTTGACACATTGGTTCTGATGATCCAAGAACGAAGAGACTAAAAGATGCTTGATCCTGTCGATATTCTTGAGAGAATCAATACTCATGAATTCCAACAAGAAGAAAAGAGAGACCTATATGGACCAAGCTATTCAAGACCTCGTGCGCTGATGGCAAAGGTTGTTTCCTCATCTGAATAAGAAGAATCTAACTGCAGTCTTGGTGATCCTGGAGAACTTGGGCAGGAACTTGCTATGCTTGTTAGAAAATTCCAGAAGTTTACTAAGCGTGGCCAGTTCGGAAAATCTTCAAGAAGAGATATTAGGAAATCAGAATCTTCATATGAGGACTACAAGAAAAGAACCTGCCACAAATGCAAGAAATCTGGTCACTACATTGCTAACTGTCCTTGTTGGGTGAAGGAATCAAGGAAGAAGAAACACAAGGATGAAAGTTCTGATGACTCAAAGAAAAAGAAGAAATCTTCAAAGTGCTCATCGCACAGAAAGACCAATTTCAGAAAGGCTCGGGCACTCATTGGCAAGGAAATGGATTCTAAAGAAGAATCTGAGGAATGTGATGAAGAGGAAGGTTCTGAAGTGGAGTCAGAGTCGGGTGTGGCAAGTCTTGCACTTGCTACCACATTCGTTAGTAAGTCAATCTTCAACCTTGAAGAAAATGACAACGCCAACTACACTGATGAATATGCTGATGACTTCACTCCAACCTATCGCTTCATGGCAAAAGGTTCAAAGGTACCAAACCATACATCCTCCTTTGATTCTAGTGACTGTGAACCTCATGATTATCAAAAACCCAGTTACTATAAACTTGCCAACATTGCCACTAAGCAACAAAATGCTATTGAAAAGCTTCAGAAACTACTAGACAAAAGCGATGATGTGTTGAATGATGAAATGAATCATACTCAAATCCTTAGTGAAGATGTTCAAAGTCTTCAGTCTAGATTTGATAGTCTTCAAGATCATTATGGTACACTCTTGGCTGATCATGAGAAGCTTTCCTATGAATTTCTTCAAAGGAAACTTGATCTTGAGAAGTTGAAAATGTCCCATGATGATCTTCGAATGGAAAATGATTCATTGCTTGCTCACCAGATTAGTACCGCTCAGGTAGAATTCATTCCACCATGTCTGAAATGCACCGAGTGTGAAACTGCTAATTCTTCACCTGAATCGTCAAATGCTTCTATCGCTACAAATTCTTCAGCTGTTCCTGTGGTATCAAATTCTTCACTTGAGGAAACCACAAATGCTACTGACGAAAATGCAGGATTGAAGGAATTGTATGTGACAGGCATATACAAAAGTCTCAAAGGGCATCAAACCCTTTGCGATGCGCTCAAAAGGCAAATTCTGAATAGGAACCCGAGGAAAGAGGGCATTGCCTTCGAGAGGAAACTGAAAGTTGATGGATCATACTGAAAACCTGTGTAGTACCCCATAACCTCATGGGTTGCTGCTAAAGGGCCTCCCATTGATCCATCTACTCTAACAGGCTTTGCTTGTGAAATTTCCTATTCCTCCGATGAGTCATTTGACTCCAACTATAAACTGTTCAAAAATCAATCTGGTGAAGTATTTGCTTGATATGTTGGAACTAAGTGCGGGAATGGACCTCCCCTAAAGAAAAATTGGGTTCCCAAAAGCTGCTTGGAAAATCTTTAGGTGAATGTCCTCATGACACCTCCAGTGAAGAACCCGAACCTCAGATCAAATTCCTCAGGTGGACCAAAGTCTTCACGAGGATCAAATCCCTCAAATGGTCAAAATTATGCCCGTACTCGCACTAATGCTTCTGATATGCAGGGAAACTACAAGGGACATGAATATGAGCACTATTCCTCGAATCATTATGTTCATAAGTCCTCAAAGAACTTCTGTGCCTATTCATTTGAGCACTCTAACCCCCTACTGTGAAAAGAAGTGCATTAGCTTCAATGCCTCCATTCTCATATGGTGCTCACATGATGATGAACTCTTTGCCACTCCTTCAGATGTGGGTGGTGAAGAAATTGAATTAATCACTTCTGTAGGTCAGGTCTCCAGATGAAAGTCATCATGTGAAGAATTTGCTGGAGACCTGAGGAAATTGCTTGATTGGACGCAAGTTAAAACATGATGAAATGATCTAACATTTCACACGTCCTGAAATTTACCGTTTGTGATAAAATTCAAGTCTGATGAAATTGATACCATATTCTTCAAATCTGAAGCATATGAGATGGTAAGCTATACTAATTCATCTGTAGGATGACAAACCCAAGAATACAGAGTGAGTTCTTGACAGTGGTTGCACAAATCACATGACTCGTGATAAAAGCTTATTGATGAATATACACTGACTCCGTCACCACTGAAGCAAATCACTTGTGTTGATAAAGGTAAGTATTGGGACTTGGTAAAGTGGCTATCTCTAAGGATCGGCTCATGAAAAAAGTCATGCTTGTCGAATTCCTTGGGTTTAACCTCATGTCAGTCTCAATGCTTTGTGATCTTGATATGATTGTTACCTTTGGAAAATATAGATGTGTAGTCATCATGGAATCTGACAAATCCAAAGTCTTCGAAGGCTTTAGGAGATGAGACTTGTACATTGTTGACTTTTCTACAGGTCCAACCACGTGTATACTTGCAAAAACCTCAGAAAGTTGGCTATGGCATCGACGACTTGGCCATGCAGGCATGAGGAATTTGGACACACTGGCGAAGAAGAAGCATGTCATTGGCATTGAAACTGTCAAATTCCTCAAGGACCATCTCTGCGGTGCTTGTGAGTCTGAAAAAATGACCAGATCCAAACACCCCTCAAAGACTATCATGAATACTACTCGTCCGTTTGAATTGCTTCACATGGATCTCTTTGGACCTACTCATTATGCTACTCTAACCAATGCAGCTTCATTATATGGCTTTGTCATCGTTGATGACTATTCTCGATATACTTGGGTACACATCATTGCTTACAAAAAGGAAGTGCAAGAAGTCTTCAAACGGTTTTCCTCAAGGGCCTCAACAAACTTCAACGTCAAGATCAAACACATCAGGAGCGATAATGGGACGGAATTCAAAAATACCGGTCTTGATGATTATCTTGATAAACTTGGTATTACTCATGAATTGTCAGCTGAAGCTCCTTATACTCCTCAACAGAACGGCATCGTGGAATGCAAGAACATGACTCTGGTTGAAATGGCATGGACTATGCTTGAAGAATATCAGACTCCTCGTTGCTTTTGTCCTGAAGCAATCAACACTGCTTGCCACATCATCAACATGTTATATCTTCAAAAATTCCTCAAGAAAACCTCATACGAACTCCTCACTGACAAGAAACCCAATGTAAGTTATTTCAAAGTCTCCGGTGCAAGATGCTGGATTAGAGATCCTCACCATAGCTGAAAGTTTGCACCTAAAGCACATGAGGGTTTTATGCTTGGTTACAGAAAGGATTTGCACACCTACATAGTCTTCAACACCTATCACAACAAGGTTGTTGAAACTATAGACATGCGGTTCGATTAAACTAATGGCTCGCAAAGAGAGCAACTACCTCCCGTGCCAGATAAATTGACTCATGAGGAAGCTATTAAGCACAAGGCTACTAAAGATACCATTCCTATTGAGGAACAACCCCTTGTTGAAGAAATCATCCTCAACAATGATGAAATTCAAGCAGGTGCACCTGAGGAAAATGCAACAGACCAAATTCCTCAGCCCAACCAAAGTCTTCAACCAGCTCATCCAAGGATTGCGAATGAAGTGGAAATTGATAAAATCATCGATGACATCAATGCGCCAGGTCCTCTCACTCGCTCAAAAGCTTCTCACTTAGTTAACTTTTGTAGGCATTCCTCTTTTGTGTCTATCATAGGACCCTCAAAAGGTGCTGAAGCCTTCATGGAACCTGAGTGGATTCAAGCCATGCAAGATGAACTTCTTCAGTTCAAGCTAAATGACGTGTGGGAACTCGTCAAAAGACCAGATCCTCGCAAACACAGTATCATCGGCACCAAGAGGATCTATCAAAACAAGCAAGATGGGGATAGTCACGTTGTGAGGAACAAGGCACGGCTTGTAGCCCAAGGCTACACAGAGGTTGAAGGAATTGAATTTGGTGAAACTTTTGCACGTGTTGCTAGAATTGAAGCTATTCGAATATTGCTTGCTTATGCTAACCATCACAATATTAATCTATATCAAATGGATGTGAAAAGCCATTCCTGAATGATAAGCTTGAGGAAGAAGTATATGTTGCTCAACCCCCAGGTTTTGAAGACCCGAAGCATCCTGACAAAGTATTCAGACTAAAAAAGGCACTCTATGGCCTCAAGCAAGCCCCTCGGGCGTGGTATGATACATTGAAGGAATTCCTCATGAAGAAAGGCTTCAAACCCGGTTCACTTGATCCTACTCTTTTCACAAAATCCTATGACAATGAACTATCCGTGTGCCAAATATATGTCGATGACATTATTTTTTGTTGTACTGACAAACGTTACAGTGATGAATTTGCCTACATGATGGGTGAAGAATATCAAATGTCCATGATGGGGGAGCTGAAATTCTTCTTAGGTCTGCAAATTCATCAATGACGCAATGGCATCTTCATATCTCAAGAGAAATACCTCAAGGATGTCCTGAAGAAATTCGACATGCATGAACGCAAAGGCATCAAGATTCCTATGCCTACCAACGACCACATCTGCACTGACGAAAATGGCATAGATTTCGATCAGCAGGTATATCGCTCTATGATTGGCTCTTTATTGTACCTATGTGCATCTAGGCCAGACATTATGCTTAGTGTTTGCATGTGTGCATGTTTCCAAGCAAAACCAAAGGAATCAGACCATAAGGTTGTGAAACATATTCTTCGAGATCTATCTCACACACCAACACTAGGATTATGGTACCCCAAGGGCTCAAATCTTCATCTCATTGGATATTTTGATTCTGATTATGCTACTGATCATGTGGATCACAAGTCAACGTCATGCACATGTCATTTCCTTGGACGATCCTTATTCTGCTGGTCCTCAAAGAAGCAGAACTACGTATCACTCTCCACTGCTGAAGCTGAATACGTTGCTGCTAGATCCTGCTATGCTCAACTACTATGCATGAAGCAAACCCTCGGAGATTATGACATCAACATGAAGAATGTGCCCCTCTACTGTGACAATGAGAGTGCAATCAAGATTGCCTACAACCCTGTACAACACTCGAAGACCAAGCACATCCAGATTCGTCATCATTTTCTTCATGATCATGTACTCAAGGGCAATATAATCATTGACCATGTGAAGACTGATGGCCAGCTAGCAGATATCTTCACAAAGCCCTTGGATGAGAAAAGGTTTTGCAAGTTGCGGTGTGAGCTAAATATCCTAGAATCTTCAAATCTTCTGTATACATGCACACATTCTAACACTTATGCAAAAATTGATGACTTAGATGTGCAACACACGAAGTAACGTTTTTCTTCAATCAATGAAGAATAACACACTATGTGTGAAGAAATTAATGAACAAATTGATTCTCAGGGCCCTACGACAATTGTACGCGGCGCCTGAAATCATCATACTTATACGGTGGGTCACTCCACCACCAAACTTTGAAATTCTTCAAGTTGGAAATTCTTCAAAGTTGAAATTCTTCAATCTGAGACTTTTCACAAATTCCTCAAAATTTTGAAAGTCTTCAAATTTTTGAAATTCTTCAAAACTTTCTATGATGATCTTCATTGACTATATATTATATAATGAGCTTTCAATGTCCTCAACAACATTCACTTATTCCTAAGTCTCCAAGTTGGTATTTCTTCTAAGTGAATGTGATCGGACCCAACTCCCCTCTATGCTAAGCTCAACCCAGTCTATTCTCAATTCTTCATATGCATTCTATTTGACACTAGTTCAAAGTCCTCACCGAACCCTTGTGAGCTGATGACTTTGCAACAAAATCCTCAAAGTTCAAAAATTATATTTGAACATTACCACTGTAACTGCACCCACTACTCACGATAGGATAACCATGATTTCCACTATCTCCACCTCTTCGTACGTGGGTAGCACGTGTCATGCAGAGACGAAAGGGCAAGGGCAGTTTCATCCGAAGTTTTCGCCACGGGCCGTTTTCACCTGAGCTATAAATAGCCCCTTCACCCCTTCAGTAAGAACTCTTCTCTCACTCTCGTCTTCTCTGCTCGAGCTCAAAACCTAGCGCCGCTGCTAGCAATCTTCGTCGCCAGTGAGGAACAACTTCACTGCCTTGACCTCGCCGTCGCCGGACTCACGTCGACTGCGGATCATCTTCCTCCGCCATCGCCGTAGTTGGCTTGAGTTGCCGAGTTAGAGTTCTGAAGATCTAAACTGAAGAACTTCTGCTCTTTCTTCCCAAATTCATCGTGTTCTTCATCCAGGGTAATTAAAATCCTATTTTACTATTTCTGTTGATCCATTTATTTTCTTTAGATCCGCGAAATTAGTTATTCCTCAAAAACTCCTTCAGCTGTGTACACCAATGTCTAGAACACTTGATGAATTTCACTATGACACAAAATTCTTCTTGAGATTCCTCAATTGTGTAAATTTTCGAATCTGCACAACTCTCGAACCCAAGATGAGAATGCTTAGTCAAATTCCTCAACTTTAGTCATTTTTCAATTTCCTCAAAATTGAGAACACATATGACCTCTCTAAATTCTTCGCACCTATACTCTGTTCACAGGTACAAAATGTCAGCTAATGAATCTCTAGGTTCTCATCAACTTAACTCATTTGCAGCATTTCTTGAAGAAACATTACGTGTGTCATCACATTCCTCAAGAATACAAACTCCTCAGCAAAAACCTCGGCTGAAGAAAATGGAGGAAGACATGAAACAAAATGGCTGCAAGAAGGTTGAACATAAGACTGCTTTTGAAATCCCAGAGGATATATATGCTGATTATTGCACGCGTGATGAAGAAATTCATGGGAAAGAAACCACTGCTAAACGCAAGATCAGATTTCAAAGGATTGAACGCAGATGGGCAAAGGACTGGAAGGAACATAGGTATGTCACTCCAAAGTATGCCAAGAAGTTTGCCTCAAACCTCCTTGCATAACATTGCCACAAGGAGACGAACAAACTACACATCCCTCCAGCGTAGCCACAATTGAAGACTAATGTTGCTGTAACAAAGTTCAACGAGGATTCTGCTGCTGCAGCTACTGCTGCCTCCTTCTCTGCTGCTGAGCTTCTGCTATAGAAGAACGTCCCAAGAAGACACAAATGAAGAAATCAGATGTCAAGTCAAAACCCTCAACAACGTTATCCAAAGAGCAAATTCATCAGAAAGAAGCAACAACGGCTGCAAAGTCCTCAACTACAACAAAATCTTCACCTGCCTCTGGCTAAGCTCACAAATCCTCACCTGACATACCGAAGACAAAGATGACTGTTGGAAGAGGAACCAAGCCAAGCCCAAGCAGAGTCGTCCTCAATATCCCTTCTACATCATAGGGAAGTGAAAAATATGATGATGAAACTCTTCAAGCCATCATCAGAAACAAACAAGAAAGGGTTGCACAAGCTACTCACAACACCATTCCCCTCGCACTGGATCCAAAAGTGGTGTTGAACTTCATCGATCTTTGGTATGAGGATCCAAATACACCCATTGATGATTTGAAACTTCCACCTGGTCTCGGCCACATGGTAACCTCATTCATCAATGAAGCAAAGTGGAAGGATCAACAAGAAAAACAAGCTCGGGCTGCAAAGGTGAAAAGGATAAGTATTTGAAACAAAACATCCTTAAACCGACGCTTGAGAAACTTGTTTCTACTCAAGCAGAGCTGAAAACCCTCACTGAAAAATACACAAGTCTTCATGCGGACCGAAAGGGTGTCAAAGTGAGGTTTGTCAAGACAACAACTAATGCCATTGATGAATACAACAACAGCGTTGCAGCTCCAAAGCAACCATCAATTCCTCATGCTAGTTACACTGTACAACTGCCTGATTCTGATGAAGATGAAGAAATGACTGTAGATGAACCTCCTCGAAATGCAATGGCTTAAGAATCCGCGAGGCCTGAATCTGCACACGCAAGGCCTGAAGAAAATTCTCGTTCACCAGTATCCTCAAAAGTGACACTTCTGTCAGCCTCAGACGTGAAGAAAACAAAAGCAGCTGAGAAGGAAGCCAAGAAGAGAAAGGCATAAACTCCTACAAAGTCTTCAGAGGCAAAATGCCAGAAGACTCTGTCTACTTCATCATCCGCTCCAGTTGATGCAACTCCTCTCAGTGTTGCACCGCCATACATGCTTGTTCCATTTGGTGAAGAGCATGTCATTCCATAACAGGATGAGGAAATGGACAAAAAACGATCTACATCATCAACACCAATTGATGAGGAAATTCAAGCTGACCAATTTCCTCAAGTCCAAACTCCTCCTCCTCAAAACCTAGAAACGACTGTTGAAGGAAAGGAGGCTGATGTGGACATTGGTTGCACCACACCTGTCATCCATGATGAATTCTGGGAAAAGGCTCATCCAAACTAGCCAATGTCCACTCAAATTCCTCAAACTCCTGCATCTCCTTCAGCTATAGAAATTCTGAATCATTGTGAAGAAAGGAGCTCACGTGTGAAATCAGCACAAGACCAAGAACCCGGTGCATCAACTAATGAAAATGACCATGAAAAGGAAATTCTTGTTCCAGAAACTGCATCTGCTCCTTCGACACAACAAATTCCTCAACGTGAAGAGCAAGACCCTCATGAAAATGCCTCAACACAGGATGAAGATACAACTGATGAACCACTTGTTACAAATCCTGAAACTGCAATTGTGGTGGCCAAAATTCCTCACGATAATGAAATTCAACATCAAAATCTTCAACCAAAGCCTCATCATCCATACTCAAAGAGGCCAAAGTTTCTGAAAGCGGATTTTTATGATGAACATAATTTATTCACTGAAGAAAATCCTTACGACAAGCTTCGCATCAGGCACAGGAAGTTTTGGACCAGAACTCAACTTAATTACTATGCTGCTGTGCTTTGCGGAAAAAGGAAGATATTTGATCACACGCACATTCGTCATTGTGATATGGAGGAAATTCCTTGCTTCACCCCAGTTCTGAGTGTTCTTGACGACGCAGGGCTACTGCCATTATGCACAGATACCATGACTGGAATACATATATCATTCGTCAGTTCTATGCCACACTACATATCTCAGGTGACCCTAAAAACATCAACCCTTGGGTCCTAGACTGGATGACTCAGCACAGTCACTTAACACTTCCAGCCACTGAATTGCTTCGAGATCTACCAATCTCAATTCGTTCACATGATGCAATAAATCTGTATGATGAAAAAGAATTGCCAAATCATCTAATGGAAGCCCTCATGAAGCCATTAGCTCCGTACCAACCTCCAAGGACCAGATTCCCGGTGAAGGAATTGAAGTATTGCTACCTCTTGAGCTTGCGTTGGTTTTTCCCTTGAAGAGGAAAGGGTGATGCAGCACAGTAGCAGTAAGTATTTCCCTCTGTTTTGAGAACCAATGTATCAATCCAGTAGGAGAATCAAGCCAAGTGTCCAGAGTACCTGCGCAAACACAAACGAGCTTGCACCCAACGCTATAAAGGGGTTGTCAATCCCTTCAAGATTGATTGCAAAGTGAGATCTGAAGGCGGAAAGTGCAACGAAGTAAAAGTGTAAGGCTGAAAATATGATGTGAAGTAGACCCCAGGGCCATAGTGTTCACTAGAGGCTTCTCTCAAAATAGCAAATATTACGGTGGGTGAACAAATTACTGTCGAGCAATTGATAGAACCGTGCAAAGTCATGACGATATCTAAGGCAAAGATCATACATATAGGCATCACGCCCGAGACAAGTAGACTGATACTTTCTGCATCTACTACTATTACTCCACACATCGACCGCTATCCAGCATGCATCTAGTGTATTGAGTTCATGACGAACAGAGCAACGCCTTAAGCAAGATGACATGATGTAGAGGGATAAACTCAAACCAATGATTTAAACCCTATCTTTTTACCCTTGATGACAACAACATGATGTGTGCCTCGCTACCCCTTCTGTCACTCGGTGAGGTCACCGCATGGTATGAACCCAAAACCAAGCACTTCTCCCATTGCAAGAATCATAGATCAAGTTGGCCAAATAAAACCCACAACTCGAAGAGAATTAGAAGGACATGAAATCATGCATATAAGAGATCAGAAGAAACTCAAATAGGATTCATAGATAATCTGATCATAAATCCACAATTCATCGGATCTCGACAAACACACCGCAAAGAAGATTACATCGGATAGATCTCCATGAAGATCATGGAGAACTTTGTATTGAAGATCCAAGAGAGAGAAGAAGCCATCTAGCTACTAGCTATGGACCCGAAGGTCTATGGTGAACTACTCACGCATCATCGGAGAGGCAATGGTGTTGATGAAGAAGCCCGCCGTATCTGAATCCCCCCTCCGGCAGGGCACCAGAATGTGCCCCAGATGAGATCTTGTGGAGACAGAAGCTTGCGGCGGCGGAAAAGTATTTTCGTGGATCTCTCGCGTAGTTTTGGATTTTTCGGGAATTTATAGGTGGAAGAGGTAGGGCAGACGAGCCATAGGGGGCCCACTAGTCTGCTAGGCGCGCCCCCTATCCGCGCCTAGGGGGCTTGTGGCCTCCCCTGGTGGCTTCTGCCTTGGTTCTCACGCCCCATGCGTATCTTCTGTTCCAGAAAAAATCTTTTCGGAAGTTTTATTTCGTTTGGACTCCGTTTAATATTATCCTATGAAAAGGGTGAACAACATGGAAAAAACAGGAACTGCACTTGGCACTGAGTTAATAAGTTAGTCCCAAAGAAGATATAAAAGGCATACAAAACATCCAAAGTTTGACAAGATAATAGCATGGATCCATAAAAAATTATAGATACGTTGGAGACGTATCAAGTATGTGCCCAAAACTAGTTGGAAATATGCCCTAGAGGCAATAATAAATTAGTTATTATTATATTTCTTTGTTCATGATAATCCTTTATTATCCATGCTATAATTGTATTGATTGGAAACACAAATACATGTGTGGATACATAGACAAAACACTGCCCCTTGTAAGCCTCTAGTTGACTAGCTCGTTGATCAAAGATGGTTAAGGTTTCTTAACCATGGACAAGTGTTTTCACTTGATAACGAGATCACATCATTAGGAGAATGATGTGATGGACAAGACCCAAACTATAAACGTAGCATATGATCGTGTCAGTTTATTGCTACTGTTTTCTGCATGTCAATATATCTGTTCCTATGACCATGAGATCATGCAACTCTCGGACACCGGAGGAATACCTTGTGGGTTATCAAACGTCACAACGTAATTGGGTGACTATAAAAGTGCTCTACAGGTATCTCCAAAGGTGTCTGTTGAGTTGGCATGGATCAAGACTGGGATTTGTCACTCCGTGTAACGGAGAGGTATCTCGGGGCCCACTCGGTAATACAACATCACAACAAGCCTTGCAAGCAATGTGACTAAGGAGTTAGTTACGGTATCTTGTATTACGGAACGAGTAAAGAGACTTGCCAGTAACGAGATTGAACTGGTATGGAGATACCGACGATCGAATCTCGGGCAAGTAACATACCGAAGAACAAAGGGAACATCATACGGGATTAACTGAATCCTTGACATAGAGGTTCAATCGCTAGAAATCTTCGTAGAATATGTGGGAGCCAATATGGACATCTAGGTCCCACTATTGGTTATTGACTAGAGAGTGTCTCAGGTCATGTTTGCATAGTTCTCGAACCCACAGGGTCTGCACACTTAAGGTTCAGTGACGTTTCGGTATAGTTGAGTTATATGTGTTGGTGACCGAAGTTTTGTTCGGAGCACTGGATGAGATCCCGGATGTCACCAGGAGTCCCGGAATGGTCCGGAAATGAAGATTGATATATAGGAAGTTGGTATTTGGATTCCGAAAGGTTTTCGGGCATTGCCGACAGTGTACCCGGAGTGACGAATGGGTTCTAGGGGGCCACTGGATGGGCCCACCACGCCCCAAGGGGTCCATGTGAGTTTATTGGATGCGCAATAAGGCATAATGGGATGACAAAGTCATCCAAGAAAACCCCATGAGGAAAAAGTGGAAAATCTAAGAGAGGTGGGAAAATAAGGAAGGAGTCCTAATCCAAGTGGAATTGGAGGAGGACTCCTCCCTCCTCCACTTCGGCCGACCCAAGGGAGTCTCCCTTGTGGCACCAATGCTGCCTCCTCCCTCCTCCTATATATACTAGAGGTTTAGGGCTTTTGAGAAATAACTTTGCCACGTGCAACCCTAAACCTCTACTTCGTAGTTCTTCCTCTAGATCGGTTTTCCGTGGAGCTCGGGTGGAGCCGTGCAGGAATAGATCACCACCACCGGAGCGCCGCCGCACTGCCGGGGAACTCATCTACTTCCCCGTCTCTCTTGCTGGATCAAGAAGGCGGAGATCGTCATCGAGATGTACGTGTGCGGAACGCGGAGGTGCCGTCCGTTCGACACTTGATCGGGACGGATCTTGAGACAGTTCGTGGGACGGATCGTGGGATGGATCATGAAGACGTACCACTACATCAATCGCGTTTATTAACGCTTCCGCTTAGCAATCTACAAGGTATGTGGATCCGATCTCCCTCTCGTAGATGATCATCACCATGATATGTCTTCGTGTGCGTAGGAATTTTTTTGTTTCCCATGCAACGTTCCCCAACATAACTGTCTATTGAATATTGGCCTATTCCTTCGCACCTATCAAAGGGCATGATAAATAAGAAGATGTTGTTGGAATCATGAAGAACATCCCGTTCAACGTCATTCATGGATTCAAAATGAACCTTCATGACTTCTTCTTGAGGACTTTGGCCGACAATGCCTTGCCACCATTCGAGCTGAAGATTTATGCGCCTTGGATCATGAGATTCATGAGAACTAGATCCACCATCAACTATCAAGCTGACTATCAGAATCACCTTGGCTATCTGCCTCCTCTCAAAGTCATCGAGAAATCTTTTGAACCAGTTGAGGGCAAAGGCATGTCACTGATTGATGAAGGAAATGGACTACTGGATGGTCAGTTTTGCAAGGCTGCATCCTACTCCTCATATGATGACACTCCCCACACAAGAATCTGATGGCACAGCAAAACCTCCAAGTCCAACAGCGCCATGTGTGATGACTAACAGAGAGATTCTCCTCAGTCTTCATTAGAAATTCGATCATAACTCTAAGTGGGTGAAACGCCAGTTTGGCTCTATTTTGAAAACCCTCAACGATACTCAAGATGTTGTGAAGAAAAATCACTATTATCTTCATGACATATTTGATCGCACTTGGGCCATACTGTCTCACATGAAGACTCCAATGGAACTTGAAGAAGTGGAATTCACTCAAGACTTTGATTGGTCATGGCTACCAAAGAAGAAATTCAAGAATATTCCAGTTCCTGACTTGGTGGACAACTCTTATTCATCATTCCGCACTGCTGATTCAGATGAAGAACCTGCTGATACTGCAACCGGCCCAACTAGGAAGACAGGCCCGAAGAACGCGGGCGCCTCTCCTCCAACACAGAAGTGAAATTCTTCATGGGCGTTAGTCCTTAGTTTAGCTTTTCGTCACTTGATGACAAAGGGGGAGAAATCTGAGAGTTAGTCTTCAAGCGGGTCAAATTTATGGGCTTATAAACTTTATTAAGTTACAAACTCTCGTTTCTTCAGAAGTGTTTGATGTAATGAGTTGTAACTTAAGACCGATGGTGTCCTGACACTTTTGAATGTTTTTCCTCGCACGCTTATTCCTCAAGTTAATTAATACATGCATGCTGAAATTTTTTGCATACCATTTTTCATCATGCATTTCAAATTCCTCATACTTTATGTCAAATGTATGCATGAATTACAAGATATAGGGGGAGATCTCCATGATATATATCATCAATGTGCATTGCTGTCCAACGCAAATTCCTCAAATATGCACATCTTCACGGAGAGTTTCTCTGTATCTTGCAATCAAATTCCTCAAACTCTGTACTTACATTCCATATTTTTATACCCATTGAAAACTTAACCTATTTGTCATCAACCACCAAAAAGGGGGAGATTGTAAGTGCATCTAATGCCCCTTAGTGATTTTGGTGGTTTGAAGACTTATGGGTTAAGAGAATAATACGTTTGTAAGTGTACACATGCTCTATAAGTCGCTGAGGAGTTTGAGTTATTAGATGAATATCGACCCCTAAAAATGTATGTCTTCGCGTGAATACTTTGGTCATTCCTTGATGTGACAGCCCAAGACCGACGCTCCAGAAGATTCCCCTTTTATTCAGTTCTTGCCGCGTGGTTCGTTTGTGTGTCGCGTTCATCATCGTATCATTCACATCATCTGCATTGCATCGGCACTCTGTTGCCACCAATTTCCAGAACTGCATCCGTTATTAGCTTCCGGTTTTCTCTATTTCGTTGCCCGTTTTGAGCCCGACCACACACGCACGCGCCCGCGGCATCGGTTAAATCTTGTTTTGAAAAGTGTGTATGAAATATTCTTAGATTGGGTTGAAACTTGGCGTGCGCTCTTATTTTAATATAGGAAGGACGCCTGCCAATTTGCTTCGCAATCGGAGTCTATCTGGTACCCGAACGGTCGTCCGTAGCGGCACCGTCATCGGTATTTCATCAGACGTTTTCCGGTGTTTCAAAATATCGTGTTGGGCCGCCAAACTCCTTTATTCTCTTTATCGTCTTGGTTTGCACAACCCGTCTTGCACATCTATTCCATTCCTGCATTAGTGGTCGTCCGGTCGCGATCCTGTGGTCAAAATGGGAAGTGGATTCGGGTAACCCTAGCCCCCTTTCCTATTTAATCTTCCCCTCCTATCCATTCTGGACAGCCACCCTCCCCATCTCGAAATCCATGCCAGCATCCACCCTCTCCACCTTATCCTCTCAGATCTGATCTGAGCGATCTGGACCGTCGGATCGGTAATCCAACGGCTCAGATCCGCCTTGTGCCAAAATCTCCTGCTCCCATAGCTCTCATCCCGTGCCTCCCGTGTCTCTCGAGCTCCTCCTCGCCAGACCTCGTCGGAGTGGCCAGAGCAGAGCTCCGCCTGACCACCCTCTCCCTTCCCTTTCCTCTCTGTCATGGTTTTGTCACGGCAGATGTCCTCGTGAAAGGACTTAAAGATGGAGCCATCGCACCTTGGTGGCGACTCAAAGGGGGTGAGCAAAAGCGAGACTCAGATTTACCCAGGTTCGACCCCTCATGAGGAGGTAAAAGCCTACGTCATGCTTTGTGTGGATTAATGGTGGTTTCGATTACAAGGAGGGCGTAACTCGCCTGACCTAGCTCTCGATTCTCTCTAACTCGCCTGACCTTTCCGTGGGACTCGCCTTCATATACAGGCCGGGGCCCTAGGGTTTACAAAGTCGTGCCATCCTACTCTTGGTAGCTTTCCTTATCTCTAAGTCGCCGTGTTCCCCACGATCAGGAGCTTCCTTGATGTTCCATCATCCACATGGTCTGTTTGAACCGCCCTACGACTCCTGGGCCACTGGACGCATAATCAAAGGTGAGTTGCCCCTTTGGTGACCCGGCCCATTAAGGGCGAGTCACCCAGAGGTAATATCCCCAACATTAGGCCCCGGATTGTCGTGAATTCATTCGTGTCAATAAACTCCCATCAATCTTGGGGCGACTCTCCTCATTTCCGGCCTTCGGTGAACGTTGAGCCGCCATCCGTGGTACTTAACCTGAGTCGCCATACAGTATTAAAGGCTGTCACCTCATCTCCTTGGCTCCATTCCCCAAACACTGTAACTGTCAATGAATCTTTCGCCCATAATTGCTTATCCCGAAAATCTAGGCGCCATTATTGCGTTCACTCACTTGTCGCCTCGATCCCTGCCTTGACAGCCCCGTTTTCCGTTCCTGCCCTTTAAATAATAAGGGAAATGGGGGGAGAGAATCCCCGTCACCAATCCCCATCTCATCTTCGTCTTCGTCTTCCCTGTGCTCTTCGTCTCCGCGCACCGACACCCCCGCACCGTCTTCGAGCTCCAGCGCCCCGACGTCATCCCCGGCTCCTGGAGTTTTTCTCCATCGATCGCGACTCTTCGGGCGCCAAGGAACACAAAGCTCCGAGCCTCCGTTCCCGGCGGCGATCTCCCGTTGACAGGTACACACCTTCCCCCTCTTAGGTTTGGACCGAGAATGCCATGACCGTAGCTTCCTTGCGAGCTAGCTCCACAACATGATGAACGCCTCGAACTGTTTCAGATCTGTTCCCCGCTCCAGCGATTGGCTTTAGATAGCAATAGGCGTCGGCCATTTTAATCACGTCCTCCTGCCAGTTCAAACCCATGTACTGTTGACCAACACTGTAGTTGTACTATAGGCGTAGTTCATCACCATTACTTCACGCGATATCTTCCTATTTTAATCCGTCCGTAGATCCATAATTTACTGCCTGTGTGTAGAAACATGTTCATTCACCTGTTGAGAATATCTCTAAGGAAAAGAACACTTCTGAGAGTCGCCATTTAACTTCAGCCTTCATAGCGACTTAGTTTCATTACTGTAGCCAGGATGCCCTTTCTTCCAGTCTGGAGGGCGAGTTAGAACAACCCTCGAAGATATACTCGTGGATCGCCCAAATAACGGGCTACGATGCACGTCAACTGTTTGGCGAGTTAACAAACCCTTTGTGAACACCATAGGCCCGTACTAGCGGGTTAGAATATTTTGGCGGGTTAACAAAACCTTTTGCTGAGTTGCCCCGTACTCCATTTTTTTGTAGTCATGGCCATTACGAGGTGTGATTGGTTGGCAACCAAAGTCGACGATGCTATGCTCAAGAAATTCGTTAAGGCGGGTCACCTCGACAGTAAGGAAACTATTGGTTGGAGAACCTCCCCTGGCGAGCTAACCCCCAACCCCGCTCCAGGAGAAGTAGTGATCTTCACCGATTACCTTGAGCGTGGATTCAAGCCGCCTGGGTTGAAGTTTTTTCGGGACGTCCTACATTTCCTCAATCTCCATCCTCAAGACCTAGGACCCAATTCCATCAGCAATTTATTCCAGTTCCAGGTCTTCTGTGAAGTGTATTTGCAGAGAGAACCTATGATCCCCTTGTTCTGGAACTTCTTCCACCTAAACCGCTAGACCGAGTTCCCCAACGGTCCCAACCACGAGCTTGGAGGAGTTAACATCCAGAGACGCCGCGAGCGTGGATTCCCGATAGTTCTTTTGCCCAGCCATCCCAAAGGCTGGGCCGAGTCATGGTTCTACTGCCGAGATAGTTCTCCACCAGGTGAGAACCCTCTCCCGGGCTTCAGAGCAGACCGCCTGCCTATGGATTTCAAATTCCCTGACAGGCTCACCGAAGAAGAAGAGTCGGAGTTCATCCCACTCTTTTCAGATCTAAAATTCCTAAAAAACAACGGGCTCATCGGGATCGACCTGTTCCGCTGCTGGATAGAATGGAATATCCTTCCCTTGAGTCGCCGCGACGGGCTGATGTACGATTGTGATGGCACTTTAGACCATCCACAGCGCGCCAGTCGCCGCCAACTCTCAAAGAGCGAAATCGTCGGAGTCATTTAGAAGCTGATTGGCGAGTCTCTGGAGGAATGCGCCAAGATCGGCCTTAAAGGCTTCTGCCGTGCCAACCCGATGCCACCAGTAAGAATCTAAGCCGCCGCTTGTCTCGTTTATACTTAACAACCTTTGTGGTTAAAGACCTGCCTTTGTCTATCAGAAAACCGATGTGTTTTGGCGGAGGGGCCCCAAAACTGTCGCCCCGAAGTCCACCAAGGTGCAAACCAAAAAGAAGAAAACGGTGAGCAAGAAGAAAACCGCCATAAAAGATTCATCTTTTGTTGGCGACTCTCATGCAGACGAGGCACATTCAGAGGTAAGGATTTTTCCTTGTCCCTTATCTATGTGTTCTGACTTAAGCTTATACCATATATCCTTACATGTAGGGCGACGATGATGAGAGCAAGAATGACGCAGTCGAGGTAATTTCCATTTCTTCCGACTCACCTTCTTCTTCTCCTAGACCAGCTAGGCGGATCTGTGGAAAAGTGCCCATGTCTCACCCTCATGCTTATATGGACCATGATTTCCTTTTGAAGAAAGCAAGATTCACCCCCTCTCGCAAGACCCGTAGTCGCTCTGGCGACTTGATCACTGGACTGCCCGAGAAGACAACCGGTTGGAAACGCACGAGTGAGGTACATCTTTGTTTTGTTATATCTTTTGGCATGTGAAATATGACTCGCCATTTTTGTGAACTTCAAGTCTTTGTCCTGTCAGACTTCTCCTCCCACATCTGGCGACTCGGCCATCTCTGCTCTCCCGCCGATGATTCGTGTACAAGGGTAAGTCTTCTTTGTTAACCCAATTTTTATAAACAATGACATGTGCTTTTAACCTTGGTGCTTTCGTCGCAGGGCACAAGCGAAGAGGAGAAAAACTGGCGACTCTCCTTCTGCACACCAAACATCTGATGCCTTAGGCATGGGCACCTCTGTTCCTGAGGCTGAAGAGGAGCAAAAGGCGGCTTGTGACATTCCTGCAGGCGTTATTCCCGACGCCCAGGATGACTCGCCCGTCATTTTGAAGGAGACCGCTGGCCAGAGTAACCTGCCAAGCCCTCTCAAGGCGAGCGACGATCCATACGTCGTGGTTACCGGCGTTGGCTACTCTACTCCCCCAACTGCCGTGCTTTCCATGCATACTTTGAAGGCGAGTCGCCCTTCCCCTGATGGCGACGCAGAACCCCTCAAACTCCCCCAATACGAGAAGCTGGAATTCGACCAGCTTTGCTTCGGTTTCACAAGTCACCTGGAGAGGGATTTTGAGCTGAACAAAAGCCTACTCCGCCTTATGAGAACCAAACACGAGGTATGTGGATGTATTTCCCTGTACTCATTAGCCTTCCAAGGACCGACTCATCTTTTGGAAGATAAGCCTGGTCTTGTATTAGAAAACTTCAACCTGTAGCCCCCAAGGGCGAGGTCATCTTTTCAGAAGATGAGCCGGGTCTTGTATTAAAAAACTTCAACCTGTAGCCCCCAAGGGCCGGGTCATCTTTTCAGAAGATGAGCCGGGTCTTGTATTAAAAAACTTCAACCTGTAGCCCTAAGGGCCGGTTCATCTTTTCAGAAGATGAGCCTGGTCTTGTATTAGAAAACTTCAACCTGTAGCCCCCAAGGGCCGGGTCATCTTTTTAGAAGATGAGCCGGGTCTTGTATGTGGTATGACTTTTGATAAAAAAAAATCATACATTAGCCCCCAAGTGTCAGGAGTATTGCTTGCAAAAATTCTGAGACTTGTCTCCCCAAATATTATGTGCAGGAGTCTATGGCCCAGAGTGAGTCGGCGGTAGCCGACTTAAAGAAAAACTTGGCTGGTCAACAGGATGGTTACTCAAAGTTGGAGGCGAAATTCCGTTTTCTGCAGGCCGATTTAGAAAAAATGAAGGTCGACCAGAATTTTTTTGAGAAGAAAGCCAGGGCCGATCAAGCCGCCATCTTGAAGCGTGCTGAGTAGGCAGAAGAGAAACTGGAAGCCGCCCAACAGGAGCTGACCGGCTTCAAAAATCATGTGTCCAATATGACAGTCACCATGTTTGGTAAGCTTGATCTTTGAACTCTTTTGACTAACCAGTTTGTGAACAAAAAATTATCAAATACTTATGTCCCCTTTGCAGGCGCCCGAGCTGTCAATCTGCCAGACGACTGCTTGCTTAAATTGAGAGCCATATACACCTTTGCTGAGCAGCTGTACACCGGGGGCGTGTTATCAATCAAGGCAGTGATGGGCAGTAAGGGACCCATAATGACCATCAAGCAAATGCTTGGCTTCTTGTCCACTCTGCCTCCTCAAACAGAAGAATTAAAGAGATCGGCCGCCCAAAACGGAGTGTTGAACACCCTGAGTCGGTGCCTAGCGTACGCCCCGGAGCTCAAAACCGAGGAAATAGCCATCCGCTACCCCGAGCTGAAAGACGATGGGTCAGAATTCACCGAGATGGACTATCACCGGACCATCGTAGAATCTCGCTATGCGGCGACTCAACTGGCGGCTAGTTTGGATCTGAAGAAGTATCAAGCCGCCTACGACGAACACAAAAAGAAGGTGACGCCTCCTTCATATGAAATTGCTAGCCTGGTTCCTAGCCGTCCCAAGAATCCTTTTGATCTTGACTTGGACCTGTCTCTCTTCCTGGCTGAGGAAGACGAGTTCATCGCCTTGTCCAAGTGTAACTGGAAACTGGGTGACTTACGAATTGAAGGCGGAGAAAGATCAAGGCAAGGCGACTCGGCGGCGACCTGACTCGCCCATGGATCCTTCCTTTGCCGGGGAATGATACCCATTCTGGCCATGCGAGCCATGTAATTATGTTGCTAGTGTAACACCAAACATGCCGTATTGTCTTTTGGATAGAACCATTTGTAGTCCTTGAGTCCTATGCATGACTCGCCTACAACCTTTTCATAAACTAAGAAATGGCTCCAGATTTGTCCTGGTACGTTAGAAAAACGGTAGCTAATTCAGCAAGTGCTTATCCAGGAATAAACCAGCCCCCTGGATCATGGCAAGAGATAACTTATCCCCCAGGATATGGCAAGAGAGAAATCAGCCCCCGGGTTATGGGAAAAAACATGAACCGGGGCGGGTTATAATCAAAATCAGTTCAAAGGAAAAAAATTATCGACTCAATGAGTTTCGATAGGATAAGACGAGTTTGCAAAACTCTAGTGTTACCCTTAGGAAACTTTTGCAAAAAAGCCTCGTTGTTTTAGACCGGCTGATCAGGCGCGAGTCAGGCTTCTGTGAAGCAGGTTCAATGAACCAATGGTTTCTCTATTTTCCATGTGTGACTCTGGCCGGTACCTTTTATGTTTTAACCAAGACGAGTTCAGGGTCCAAATTACGGATTGACTCGCCTTGAGTACATAGGTCCATGTGGCGACTTGTTCAACACATAGTCCAGTATAACCATTTGTAATGCGGTATTTTTTTGCTAGCCAAGAGGGTATTCAGGCTGAACTCAATGAGTGGAATCCCCCAAGTGACCTATGGTTTAGGAAGAAACCAGGCATAGGATTAAAGAAGCGTATACGCTCTTACTACAAAACGACTTGGGGACTAGTAGCCCCCAAGTAAGCCGGTTTACTTCTCAAAAACCATATAAAGCGCCTATGTTTGAACCGTGCGACTTTGCAACGTTGGTCCTCTTTGGCGGTTTATCAAAGCCCAATTTTGAAGCAAGTGCAACGTGGCAACTTACGCTCTTTGACCATGATAGCGTCCATGTTTGGGCGACTTATAGAACAATAAAGACTCATGCTTTCAAAAGCTGAAACGGCAAAGGTCCTCGAAATTCGTGGGTGCCGGCTTTATTGCTTTCATAATTCATGGATTACAATTTGCTAAAAACTTGATAAAAGAAAGAGAGGGAACTCATGGCTCTAAGTATAGTAAGCCCGCAGGTGGGCTATGTTCCAGGGGCGAGTTGTCTCAACCTCCGTAGTTGGCCGATCTGGGCGAAGATCCATCAAATAGTATGAGCCGTTCCGAAGATTCTTGCTGACGACAAACGGTCCCTCCCATGGAGGTGACAGCTTGTGCATACCGGTATGATCTTGAATCAAATGGAGCACTAAGTCGCCTTCTTGGAAAGCTCGGCTCTTGACCCGACGGCTATGATAACGGCGTAAGTCCTGTTGGTAAATCGCCGACCTTGACGCGGTTCCTCCTCCAAGGCATCCAGCGAGTCTTATCGCGCTGACTCGTTGTCCTGCTCCACGTAAGCGGCAACTCGCGGGGAATCATGTTTGATGTCACTTGGTAATACTGCCTCCGCCCCGTAGACCAGAAAGAAAGGAGTAAAACCTATGGAGCGGTTTGGAGTCGTCCTGATACTCCATAGAACTAATGGCAACTCCTCGACCCAACATCCTGGTGTGCGTTCCAAATGTACCATGAGCCAAGGTTTAATCCCTCGTAATATCTCCTGATTCGCCCTCTTTGCCTGTCCATTAGACTGGGGATGCGCAACCACGGAAACATCAAGTCGGATATGCTCTCGTGAGCAGAACTCTTGCATTGCACCTTTGGATAGATTAGTACCATTGTCTGTAATGATACTATGTGGATATCCGAACCGGAAAATTAGCTTCTTCAAGAATTTGACGGCCGTATCAGCGTCACAACTGCTAACAGGTTCTGCTTCCACCCATTTGGTAAATTTGTCAACTGCCACCAACAGATGAGTCTTTTTATTAGAAGACATTTTGAAAGGGCCGACCATATTGAGCCCCCAGACTGCAAACGGCCAAGTGATTGGTATCATCCGCAATTCCTGAGCCGGTACATGCATCTGACGTCCAAACTTTTGGCAGCCATCACATCGGCGGACGATCTCCTCCGCGTCCGCATGAGCCGTCAACCAATAAAACCCATGTCTAAAGGCTTTAGAAACCAAGGATCGGGATCCAGCATGATGACCACAGTCGCCCTCATGAATCTCATTAAGGATCATACATCCTTCCTCAGAAGAAACACATCTTTGAAATACCCGTGAGGTGCTTCGTTTGTGTAACTCGCCGTTGTGTATGACCATAGATTTGCACCGGCGGACAACTTGGCGAGCTAGCAGCTCGTCGGTAGGTAACTCGCCTCTAGTGAGATACGCCATGTAGGGAATCGCCTAGTCTGGAGTAGCGTGAAGAGCCGCCGCGAGTTGAGACTCGGGGTCTGGTACCGCCAGATTTTCCTCCGAAGGTAGTTTTACTGAAGGGTTATATAATATATCCAAAAAGACATTGGGAGGAACCGGCTTACGCTGCGAACCAAGGCGGGAAAGAGCGTCCGCTGCTTTGTTAAGCCGTCGATCGATGTGATCCACTTGATAGCCATTGAAATGACCCGCCACATCTGACACAGCCCATCTGTAAGCCGCCATCAGAGGGTCTCGTGAATCCCAGGTGCCAGAAACATCTCACCCTCGTGAGGTTCATCCTCGTGAGGTTCATCTCCTTGGGGAGTCGCAAACCATGGAGCAGGGCTTCGTATTCTGCTGCATTGTTAGTACATGGGAACATGAGTCGGAGGACATAGCAAAACTTGTCACCGCGAGGCGAAGTTATCACCACGCCAGCCCTCGAGCCTTCCAACTGTTTGGACCCGTCAAAATAGATGGTCCAATATGTAAGATATGGTCTTTCCTTAGGGATTTGTAACTCGGTCCAATCATTGATGAAGTCCACTAGCGCTTGAGACTTGATAGCTGTCCGAGGCGTATATCGCACCTGATGGGGACCAAGCTCGATGGCCCATTTGGCAATCCGTCCAGTGGCCTCTCGGTTCTGTATGATATCGCCGAGGGGGGCGGAGGTGACGACCGTGATAGGGTGTTCCTGAAAGTAATGTTTCAACTTTCGAATCGCCGTGAATACCCCCAAAACCAATTTTTGCTAATGCGGGTAACGTTGCTTGGAGAGGGTAAGGACCTCGCTGATGAAGTACACCAGTCTTTGGACGGGGTATTCCTTCCCTTCCTCCTTTCGCTCGACAACTACTGCCACACTGACTGCTTTAGAATTGGCCGCACTGTACATGAGCATAGGTTCTTTGTCTGCCGGAGCCGCCAGCACTGGTGGGTTAGCTAATTGCTGCTTCAAGGCTTCAAAGGCGTCGTTGGCCTCATCTGTCCATACAAAACAATCGGTTTTCTTGAGCAGCTGGTAGAGAGGGATGGCCTTCTCCCCAAGGCGACTTATGGAACGGCTCAAGGCCGCGATTCGACCCGCCATGCGCTGTACTTGGTTAACGTTGGCTGGTTTCCCAAGCAAAGTAATTGCTTCAATCTTCTTCGGGTTGGCCTCGATTCCTCGTTCTGACACCAAGAAACCCAATAGCTTCCCTGCGGGGACACCAAATATGCACTTGGTGGGGTTAAGCCTCATCTGGTAAACACGCAGGTTGCCGAATGTTTCTTTGAGATCCTCGAAAAGCGACTCCTTGCGGTGAGATCTGACCACGATGTCGTCCACGTAAGCATGGACGTTACGGCCTATTTGGCTGTGTAAGCAGTTTTGGATGCAGCGTTGGTAAGTCGCCCCCGCGCTCTTAAGCCCAAACGACATGGACACGTAACAGAAAGCTCCGAACGGGGTTATGAAGGATGTCTTCTCCTGATCCGCCACCGCCATTTTTATCTGGTGGTATCCTGAATAAGCGTCCAAGAAACACAAACGTTCGCAACCCGCCGTCGAATCTATAATCTGATCAATGCGGGGAAGGGCGAACGGATCCTTCGGGCAGGCTCTATTAAGGTCCGTGTAGTCAATGCACATGCGGAAAGTGCCGTTATTCTTGAGTACCAAGACCGGGTTAGCCAGCCATTCTGGGTGAAAAACCTCGATGGTGAACCCGACAGCAAGGAGCCGGGCTACTTCTTCTCCAATCGCCTTACGATGCTCTTCGTTAAACCTGCGGAGGTACTGCCGTACCGGCTTAACTTTGGGGTCAGTATTGAGATGGTGCTCAGCGAATTCTCTCGGCACACCCGGCATGCCAGAAGGTTTCCATGCAAAGATGTCCCGATTCTCATGGATGAATTCGATGAGCGTGCTTTCCTATTTGGGGTCAAGACCCGCCCCAATAGTGAACTGCTTGGTGGAGTCGCCCGACGTAAAATCAATGACCTTGGTGTCGCCCACTGGTTTAAACTTGAGGGCGGCTCAGAATCGATAGTTGGCCTTTTGAGCGGCTTCATGTCTGCCGGGTCGACATGGGATTGGTGAAACTTAAGCTCCTCGGCCGCGCAAGCTAACTCGGCATAAGCCGCATCTCCTTCTTCACACTCTTGGGCTATTTTCCTGTCGCCGTGGACGGTGATGGGGCCCTTGGGTCCAGGCATCTTGAGCTTGAGATAAACATAGCACGGGCGGGCCATGAACTTGGCGTAAGCTGGTCGTCCAAACAACGCATGGTAGGGGCTCTTGATCTTGACTACCTCGAACAAGAGAGACTCGCTCCTGTAGTTCGATTCCGTGCCAAAAGCCACATTAAGCTTGACCCGCCCAATGGGGTACGCCGACTTACCAAGCACAATACCGTGAAAAACCGTGGATGATGGCATCAGGTCCTTCTCGAGGAGATTCATTCGCCGGAAAGTGTTGAAATATAGGATGTTGATGCTGCTTCCCCCGTCCATAAGGACTTTGGAGAGGGTGCATCCCCCGACTTGGGGAGCCACGACCAGGGCTAAGTTGCCAGGGTTGTCGACTCGGGGTGGATGATCTTCCCGGCTCCATGTTATGGTTTGCTCTGACCAGTGAAGGTACCGAGGGAGCACTGGCTCAGCTACGAAAGTTTTGTGATTTACCTTGTGGTCCCGTTTACACGTGTTGGTGGTGAACATGTGGTACTACCCGCTGTTCAACTGTTTGGGGTTATTTTGGAACCCACCCCAGTCCTCCTGCCACTGGGGTCTCCTTGCTGGGGGGGGGGTTGTTGGAATATTCCTGGTGGGTGGTACTGCTGGTTATGAACTTGGTATTGACCGACATTGTGCTGCGACCCGCCCTGTGGTCCTTGGTGGGGGAAACCCCCCAAATGTGACCTGTCGTGACCCGGATGCGCCGGGTTGCTCCTGCAGCTGGCCCTGCTCGCCGCCTTGACTTCTTTTGAGCGCCTCGGCCCGGAAGTCTTGCATCACATAGCAATCCTCCCATGAGTGAGTTGTCGTTCCATCAGCCGTGGCGTGCTGCGGGCACGGGCCTTTAAGCATTTCATGGTAGTTACACGGTTTCTTCCCACTGAAGCCCTGCTTCTTCTGACGCGGGTTTGCGTTGCCAGTATTAGTATTGGCAACAAATTCCGTAGGACCTTCCTGTTGCCGCTTCTTGCCATGCCCGCCATGGTGGTTATTGCCCCGGTTCTGAAACTGGGATTGGCATTTTTGTGACTCGCCCTTACGGGTGACTACAATCTTGTCGTCGCCCTCTCCAGGATCCTTGGTGTCATCCGACTAAGCGTATCTGGTAAGGGCGTCCATCAGCTCGCCCATGTCCTGTACCTTTCGCTTAAGTCTCCCTAGTTTCAGCACCAGAGGCTCGTAATGGCAATTTTTCTCCAGGATCAACACCGCCTGAGCCGTCGAAATACCTTCAGACGACTGAATGACTTCCGCAACTTGCCATGTCCAGTGGTGGGCTGACTCATCCGGCCGCTAAACGCAGTGCTGTAAGTCGACGAAAGTCATCGGGCACTTGCAGGTCCCTCTGAAGTTCTTGATGAAGCGCTCCTTCAGTTCCGCCCAAGTGTTGATGGACTTGGGCGGCAGGTTTTTCAACCAAGTGCGTGCCGTCCCTTCGAGCATCATGGTGAAGTATTTCACGCAGACCGCCTCACTAACGTCAAGCATATCCATAGCAAGTTCATAGCTCTCGACCCATGACCCGGGCTCGAGATCCGACGAGTAATTGGGAACCTTCCTCGACCCTTTGAAGTCCTTCGGCATGTGCTCGTTGCGCAAAGCCGGCGAGAGACATGATACTCCAATGTGTTTGCCCCCACAGTCGAGGGGCGCGGGCGACGGTGGTATGTAGGCTGGTGATACGACCATTTTGCATCATGTTTTCATGTTGATATTTATCGCTTCTTTGGCTGCTATTTCACTTCATGGTACTATTCTTATGCCTTTTCTCTCTTATTTTGCAAGGTTTACATGAAGAGGGAGAATACCGGCAACTGGAATTCTGGCCTGAAAGTGGAGCAAAGTTGAGATACCTATTCTGTGCAACTCCAAACGCCGTGAAAATCAAAGGAGAATTTTTTCCCAATATATAAAAATTACTGGGCCGAAGAAGTGCCAGAGGGGTGCCAGGGGGTGGCCACAATCCTGCACGGCGCGACCACCCCCCAGACCGCGCCATGGGGGCTTGTGGGCACCCTACTGGCCCACTTGCCCCCCTCTTTTGCTATATGGAGGGTTTCGTCCAGAAAAAAAAATCAGAAGGGAGCTTTTTCGTGGTTTCGCCGACGCCACGAGGCGGAACTTGAGCAGAACCAATCTAGAGCTTCGGCAGGACGATCCTCCCGGGGAAACTTCCCTCCCGGAGGGGGAAATCGTCGCCATCGTCATCACCAACACTCCTCTCATCTGAGGGGACTCGTCACCATCAACATCTTCATCAGCACCATCTCATCTCCAAACCCTAGTTCATCTCTTGTAACCAATCTCCGTCTCGCGACTCCGATTGGTACTTGTAAGGTTGCTAGTAGTGTTGATTACTCTTTGGAGTTGATGCTAGTTGGATTACTTGGTGAAAGATTTTATGTTCAGATCCTTGATGCTACTCATTACACCTCTGATCATGATTATGATTATGCTTTGTGAGTAGTTACTTTTGTTCCCGAGGACATGGGATAAGTCATGCTAATAATAGTCATGTGAATTTGGTATTCGTTCGGTATTTTGATATGTCGTATGTTGTTTTTCCTCTAGTGGTGTTATGTGAACGTCGACTACATAACACTTCACCATTACTTGGGACTAGAGGAAGGCATTGGGAAGTAGTAAGTAGATGATGGGTTGCTAGAGTGACAGAAGCTTAAACCCTAGTTTGTGCGTTACTTCGTAAGGGGCTGATTTGGATCCACTAGTTTAATGCTATGGTTAGACTTTGTCTTAATTCTTATTTCGTAGTTGCGGATGCTTGTGAGAGGGGTTAATCATAAGTGGGATGCTTGTCCAAGTAAGGGCAGTACCCAAGCGCTGGTCCACCCACATATCAAAATATCAAAGTAACGAACGCGAATCATATGAACATGATGAAACTAGCATGACAGAAATTCCCGTGTGTCCTCGGGAGCGTTTTCCCCCCTATAAGACTTTGTTCAGGCTTGTCCCTTGCTACAAAAGGGATTGGGCCACTTTGCCGCACCGTTGCTACTTCTGTTACTTGTTGCTTGCTACGAATCATCTCACCACACAATCACTTGTTACCAACAATTCCAGTGCTTGCAGATTTTCCTTGCTGAAAACCACTTGTCAGATCCTTCTGCTCCTCGTTGGGTTCGACACTCTTACTTATCAAAAGGACTACAATTGATCCCCTATACTTTTGGGTCATCAAGACTCTTTTTTGGCGCCGTTGCCGGGGAGTGAAGCTCCTTTGGTAAGTGGAACTTGGTAAGGAAACATTCATATAGTGTGCTGAAATTTCTTGTCACTTGTCACTATGGATACTAATCCTTTGAGGGGCTTGTTCGGGGCATATTCACCTCGAACGGAAGCACAAATAGTTGCTCCTCAAGTTGTTGCACCTACTAAAAATATTTTCTTTGAATTTCCTTTGGGTATGCTTGAGAAACTGCTGGCTAATCCTTTTACAGGAGATGGAACATCACATCCAGACTTGCATCTGATCTATGTAGATGAGGCTTGTGGTTTATTTAAGCTTGCAGGTGTGCCGGAGGATGAGGTCAAGAAGAATGTCTTTCCTTTATCTTTGAAGGATAAGGCGTTGACATGGTATAGGCTATGTGATGATACTGTATCATGGGACTACAATCGGTTGAAATTGGAATTTCATCAAAAGTTTTATCCTATGCATTTAGTACATCGTGATCGGAATTATATTTATAAGTTTTGGCCTCGTGACAGAGAAAGCATCGCTCAAGCTTGGGGGAGGCTTAAATCAATGCTATATTCATGCCCCAATCATAGCTCTCGAGAGAAATTATCATTCAGAACTTCTATGCTCGACTTTCTCATGATGATCGCACCATGCTTGACACTTCTTATACCGGTTCTTTTATGAAGAGAGATATTGATTCAAGTGGAATTTATTGGAGTGAATTAAACGCAACTCTGAAGATTGGGTGCTTGAAGAAGGTAAGGAGTCAGGTATGAATTTCACTTTTGATTGCATTAAATCCTTTGTTGAGACAAATACTTTTTGTGATTTTAGCGCTAAGTATGGACTTGACTCTCAGATAGTAGCTTCATTGTGTGAATCCTTTGCTGCCCATATTGATCTCCCCAAAGAGAAGTGGTTTAAATTTCATCCTCCTTTAGAAGTCAATGTAGTTAAACCCACTCCAGTTGAAGAGAAAGTCATTGCCTATAATGATCCTATGGTACCCACTGCTTCATTGAGAAACCACCTTTCCCTGTTAGGATAAAGGATCATTCTAAAGCTTCAACTCTGATACGTAGAGGCTATATTAGAACACCTACACCCCCTGAGCAAATTAGAGTTGAACCTAGCATTGCTATTATCAAAGATCTTCTGTCTAAAGAAGTTGAGGGACATAATATTCACTTCTGTGAAGATGCTGCTAGAATTACTAAACCTCACGCTAGAGACAAACATAGGCCTGTTGTTGGCATGCCTGTGGTTTCTGTTAAGTTAGGAGATCATTGTTATCATGGCTTATGTGACGTGGGTGCTAGTGTTAGTGCAATACCTCAATCCTTATATGATGAAATAAAAGATGAGATTGCACCTGTAGAGATCGAACCTATAGATAGCACTATTCAGCTTGCCAATAGAGATACTACATGCCATGTGGGAATTGTTAGGGATGTTGAAGTCTTGTGTGGTAAAACGAAGTATCCTGCTGATTTCCTCGTTCTTGCTACCACTCAAGATAGATTTTGTCCCATCATATTTGGTAGACCTTTTCTCAATACCGTCAATGCTCATATTGACTGTGAGAAGCAAACTGTCACTATTGGCTTTGAAGGTGTGTCACATGAGTTCAATTTCTCCAAGTTCGGTAGACAACCTCATGAAAAGGAGTTGCCTAGTAAGGATGAAACTATTGCCTTAGCTTCTATTGCCGTGCCTCCTACTGATCCCTTAGAACAATACTTCTTGAGCATGAAAATGATATGCATATGGATGAAAGGGATGAAATAGATAGAGTTGTCTTAGAACAATATCCTATCCTTAAGAATAACTTGCCTGTTGAACTTCTTGGGGATCCACCCCCACCAAAGGGTGATCGTGTGTTCGAGCTTAAACAGTTGCCTGATACTCTTAAGTATGCCTATCTTGATGAAAAGGAGATATATCCTGTCATTATTAGTGCTAGTCTCCCAGAGCATGAAGAAAAGAAGTTACTAAAAACTCTGAGAAAGCACCGTGCTGCTATTTGATATACTCTTGATGATCTTAAGGGCATTAGTCCCACTCTATGACAGCACAAGATCAAAACTGATCCTAAATTCAAACCAGTTGCTGATCATCAAAAGAGATTGAATTCTAAGATGAAAGAAGTAGTGAGAAAAGAAATACTAAAGCTCCTGGAAGCGGGTATTATCTGTCCTGTTGCTCATAGCGATTGGGTGAGTCCGGTGCATTGCGTCCCTAAGAAGGGAGGCATTACCGTTGTCCCTAATGATAAGTATAAATTGATCCCACAGATGATTATTACTGGCTATAGGATGGTGATTGATTTTAGGAAGTTGAATAAGGCCACTAGGAAAGATCATTACCCTCTGCCTTTTATCGACCAAATGCTAGAAAGACTATCCAAACACACCCACTTTTGCTTTCTAGACGGTTATTCTGGTTTCTCCCAAATACCAGTTGCACAATCTGATCAGGAGAAAACCACTTTCACCTGTCCTTTCGGTACCTTTGCCTATAGACGTATGCCTTTTGGCTTATGTAATGCACCTGCCACCTTTCAAAGATGTATGATGGCTATATTCTCTGACTTTTGTGAAAAGATTGTTGAGGTTTTCCTGGATGACTTCTCCATTTACGAGTCTTCCTTTGATGATTGCCTCAGCAACCTTGATCGGATCTTGCAGAGATGTAAAGACACCAATCTTGTCTTGAATTGGGAGAAGTGCCACTTTATGGTTAATGAAGGCATCATCTTAGGACATAAAATCTCTGAAAGAGGTATTGAAGTCGATAAAGCTAAGGTTGATGCAATCAAGAAAATGCCATACCCCACAGATATCAAAGGTATAAGAAGTTTCCTTGGTCATGCTGGTTTCTATAGAAGGTTCATTAAAACTTCTCTAAGATTTCTAGGCCTCTTACCAATCTCTTGCAAAAGGATATTCCTTTTGTCTTTGACGATGATTGTGAGGAAGCCTTCGAAATACTTAAGAGGGCTTTGACAACTGCACCTATTGTTCAACCACCTGATTGGAACCTACCTTTTGAGATCATGTGTGATGCTAGTGATTATGCTGTTGGTGATGTCTTAGGGCAAAGAGTTGATAAGAAGTTTAATGTTATTCACTATGCTAGTAAAACTCTAGACAGTGCCCAGACAAACTATGCCACTACGGAAAAGGAATTTCTAGCAGTCGTGTTTGCATGTGAAAAGTTCAGGTCTTACATAGTTGACTCCAATGTCACTATCCACAGTGATCATGCTGCTATTAAGTACCTCATGGAGAAGAAGGACACTAAACCTAGACTTATCAGATGGGTTCTCTTGCTACAAGAATTTGATTTGCACGTTGTCGATAGAAAGGGTGCTGATAACCCAGTGGCAGATAACTTGTCTAGGTTGGAGAACGTTCTTGATGACCCACAACCTATTGATGATAGCTTTCCCGGCGAGCAACTGAATGTCATCAATGCTTCACGTAGTGCATCGTGGTATGATGATTATACGAACTATATCGTTGCCAAATACATACCACCTAGTTTCACGTACCAGCAAAAGAAGAAATTCTTCTTTTACTTGAGACACTACTTTTGGGATGATCCTCACCTTTATAAGGAAGGAGTAGATGGTGTTATTAGATGTTGTGTACCTGAACATGAACAGGGACAGATCCTACAGAAGTGTCACTCCGAGGCCTACGGAGGACACCATGCGGGAGATAGAACTGCACACAAGGTATTGCAATCAGGTTTCTATTGGCCCACTCTCTTCAAGGATGTCCGTAAGTTTGTCTTATCTTGTAACAAATGTTAAAGAATAGGTAATATTAGAAAACGTCAGGAAATGCCTATGAGCTATTCACTTGTCATTGAACCATTTGATATTTGGGGCTTTGATTATATGGGACCTTTCCCAAAATCCAATGGGTATACTCACATCTTAGTTGCTGTTGATTACATTACTAAGTGGATAGAAGCTATCCCCACTAGTAGTGCTGATCACAACACCTCTATCAAGATGCTGAAAGAAGTTGTCTTCCCTAGATTTGGAGTCCCTAGATATCTAATGACCGACGGTGGTTCACACTTCATTCATGATGCTTTTCGTGAAACGCTTGCTAAGTACGATGCCAACCATAGAATTGCGTCTCCCTACCACCCACAGTCTAGTGGTCAAGTAGAGCTAAGTAACAGAGAGATTAAACTAATTCTGCAAAAGACTGTCAACAGGTCTAGAAAGAATTGGTCTAAGAAGCTCGATGATGCACTGTGGGCTTATAGGACTACCTATAAGAATCCCATGGGCATGTCTCCGTACAAAATGATGTATGGGAAAGCATGTCACTTACCTCTTGAGCTAGAGCATAAAGCTTACTGGGCAATCAAAGAGCTCAACTTTGATTTCAAACTTGCCGGTGAGAAGAGGTTATTTGACATTAGCTCGCTTGATGAGCAGAGAACTGAGGCATATGAGAATGCCAAGCTCTTCAAAGAGAAGGTTAAGAGGTGGCATGATAAGAGGATACAAAAGCATGAGTTCAGTGTAGGTGATTATGTCTTGCTATATAATTCTCGTTTAAGATTCTTTGCAGGCAAGCTTCTCTCTAAATGGGAAGGTCCCTATGTTGTTGAGGAAGTATATCGTTCCGGTGCTATCAAAATCAACAACACGGAAGGTAATTGTCCGAGTGTGGTAAATGGGCAGAGAATCAAGCATTATATCTCAGGTACTCCCATAAATGTTGAAAGCAATATCATCAATACCATAACTCCGGAAGAATACCTAAGGGACATTTATCAGCCTGTTTCAGACTACGAAAACGAAGAGGTATGTGATTCGGTAAGAAAACATAGTCCAAAACTTTTCCAATAGGAAATTTTCTCCGTTTTGGAATATTTGAAAAAATAGAAAAATTGGAAGTAGTCCGGAAAGTGCGCGAGGAGGCGACAAGCCTGCATGGCGCGAGCCCACCCCCGGCCGCGCCGTGAGGGCTTGTGGCCACCTCGTGCGCCTCCCGGACTCTGTTTTCGTGCAGGGGACTCCTTCTGGTCTGAAAAAAATCATTATATATACTTCTGTTTGGTCTGACCCCTGCATCACGCAGATTTCCTGTGTTTTTCGTTTCGAGCATGCTTTTGTTGCAGATGTAGATCGCCATGACTTCCCCAAAAGCTCCGAAGGACAAGATCTTCGAGAAGGTCATCAACCCCTACCTCACGGGAGTGCTGCAACACCCTCAATCTATCGAGATGCGTGAGGGGATGTTGCACATCCGTGATGTTGAGGGGCCTAAGAAGACCAGAAGCATGGAGACGAGGCTCGAAGTAATGGAGCAACAAGTCTTAAAGTGCCAAGGGATGGTGGAGCGTTGACTCAACGCCAACCACATGATGATCACAGAGTTCACCAACAAGCACAAGATGGATGCCAATGACATTGGGAAGCACCTCTCCAGGCTCTATGACAGGGTTGATCAACTCCAGGGCCAGATCTATGACCTGCAGAACCAAAATTGTGAGTATGAGTATAGATTTAAATCAATACGGTTGGCTGCAGATTTGAGGATTCCAGCGACCCGTTCATCCTTCCATGATGGAGCACCTATGCCTTGGAAGACGGAGGATCAAACTCATGTTGCAACAACTCCACCATCACCACGAAAGGAAGACAACTGAGCATTGGTATGGGCAATCCCCTCGACTTTTGCCAAGCTGGGGGAGTTGCCCCGGTATCGTATCACCATCACATCTTTTGCCTTTACCTTTGTTTTAGTTTTCCTTTTCAGTTTTCTTTTTCTCTAGTAGAGTAAAGTCTTAGTGTTTTAGTCTTGAGTTTTGCTTTGTGTCACCCTCGATGTATTCTTGCTCGTGAGCCATATAGTAAAGAGTGTCTTAGTTGAAGGGCTTTGCCTCTTGACATGATCAAAAGAGTGAGAATAGAACAAAAGCATGAAATATCATGTAATGATCTTATGGGAAGTGATGGCTTCACATATAAAAAGAATGAGGATTGAAACTTGTTGAGGGTAGGCAAACTTAGACCTTGGTCATTGTTGCAATTAATAGGAAGTGATAAAGAAGGAGAGGTTCACATATAAATATATCATCTCTGACACCATCTATGATTGTGAACACTCACCAACCTATTGCATGCCTAGAAGTAGATGTTGGACAAGGAAGACAACGTAATGGATTGTGTTTGCTTGGCTCTGAACAATGTTATATGATTAGAGATCCCTTAGCATGTGACGATTTATTCCACCTCACATTAGCCAAAACCTCACGCACTAAGTAGAGATACTACTTGTGCATCCATAAACCTTCAACCCAGTTTTGCCATGTGAGTCCACCATACCTACCCATGGATTGAATAAGATCCCTCAAGTAAGTTGTCATCGGTGCAAGCAATAAAAATTGCACTCTAATATGTATGATCTATTAGTGTGTGGAAAATAAGCTTTATACGAACCTGTGATGAGGAAGACATAAAAGCGATAGACGGCATAATAAAGTTTTTTATCACAGGGGGCAATATAAAGTGGCGTTCCTCTACACTAAGAGGACACGCATCCAAACCTCAAAAGCGCATGACAACCTCTGCTTCCCTCTGCGAAGGGCGTATCTTGTACCTTTACTTTTTGCCCTTGAAAGAGTCATGGTGATCTTCACCAATTCCTTGTTTCGCCTTTATCTTGGCTACCGTCATATGCTTGGGAAAGATCTATATTCATATGCCAACTTGGAGGTAAGTATTCATGAATTATTATTGTTGACATTAACCTTGAGGTAAGCAGTTGGGAGGCAAAACTATAAGCCCCCATCTTTCTGTGTGTCCAGCTGAAACTTTGATCTCATGAGTACCACATGAGTTGTAGCAATTGTAGAGAACGAAAGAATGATTGAGTATGTGGATTTTCTTTACAAGCTCTTATTTGACTCTTTCTGATGTTGTGATAAATTGCAATTGCTTCAATGACTAAAGGCTATCGGTTGTTACTTCTCGGTAAGGTTCTTGATCCAAGCTTTACTTTGTGAAGGAATTATCACTTTAGCATGAGAGATTATATGTTGGTATTGTTGTTCTCATAATGATCATGATGCATGCATGTTCGTATCTTTCTTTGTCGACACCTCTCTCCCTAAAAATGAAGACATATTTATTGAGCTCGGCTTTCGCTTGAGGACAAGCGAGGTCTAAGCTTGGGGGAGTTGATACGTCCATTTTGCATCATGTTTTCATGTTGATATTTATCGCTTCTTTGGCTGTTATTTCACTTCACGGTACTATTCTTATGCCTTTTCTCTCTTATTTTGCAAGGATTACATGAAGAGGGAGAATACCGACAACTGGAATTCTGGCCTCAAAGTGGAGCAAAGTTGAGATACCTATTTTGCGCAACTCCAAACACCGTGAAAATCAACGAAGATTTTTTTCCCAATATACAAAAATTACTGGGCCGAAGAAGTGCCAGAGGGGCGCCAGGGGGTGGCCACAAGCCTGCACGGCGCGGCCACCCCCAGGTCGCGCCATGGGGGCTTGTGGGCACCCTGCTGGCCCACTTGCCCCCCTCTTTTGCTATATGGAGGGTTTTGTCCAGAAAAAAAAATCAGAAGGGAGCTTTTTCGTGGTTTCGCCACCGCCACGAGGCGGAACTTGAGCAGAACCAATCTAGAGCTCCGGCAGGACGATCCTGCCGGGGAAACTTCCCTCCCGGAGGGGGAAATCGTCGCCATCATCATCACCAACACTCCTCTCATCGGAGGGAACTCGTCACCATCAGCATCTTCATCAGCACCATCTCATCTCCAAATCCTAGTTCATCTCTTGTAACCAATCTCCGTCTCGCGACTCCGATTGGTACTTGTAAGGTTGCTAGTAGTGTTGATTACTCTTTGTAGTTGATGCTAGTTGGATTACTTGGTGGAAGAGTTTATGTTCAGATCCTTGATGCTACTCATTACACCTCTGATCATGATTATGATTATGCTTTGTGAGTAGTTACTTTTGTTCCTGAGGACATGGGATAAGTCATGCTAATAATAGTCATGTGAATTTGGTATTCGTTCGGTATTTTGATATGTTGTATGTTGTTTTTCCTCTAGTGGTGTTATGTGAATGTCAACTACATAACACTTCACCATTATTTGGGCCTAGAGGAAGGCATTGGGAAGTAGTAAGTAGATGATGGGTTGCTAGAGTGACAGAAGCTTAAACCCTAGTTTATGCGTTACCTCTTAAGGGGTTGATTTGGATCCACTAGTTTAATGCTATGGTTAGACTTTGTCTTAATTCTTCTTTCGTAGTTGCGGATGCTTGCGAGAGGGGTTAATCATAAGTGGGATGCTTGTCCAAGTAAGGGCAGTACCCAAGCGCCGGTCCACCCACATATCAAACTATCAAAGTAACGAACGCGAATCATATGAACATGATGAAACTAGCATGACAGAAATTCCCGTGTGTCCTCGGGAGGGTTTCCCCCCTATAAGACTTTGTTCAGGCTTGTCTCTTGCTACAAAAGGGATTGGGCCACTTTGCTGCACCGTTGCTACTTTTGTTACTTGTTGCTTGCTACGAATCATCTCACCACACAATCACTTGTTACCGACAATTTCAGTGCTTGCAGATTTTTCCTTGCTGAAAACCACTTGTCAGATCCTTCTGCTCCTCGTTGGGTTCGACACTCTTACTTATCGAAAGGACTACGATTGATCCCCTATACTTGTGGCTCATCAGCCGGGTAGGCCTGACCTGCCACAACCGTTGGCTCCATGTGCCGCGCGGCCCGCGCTGCGTCCACAATATCCTCGGCTCGTGTGTCGGGCATCCCAAGCAGATTGTCTTGGGGGAGCCGCCGCGGCTCGCTGGTTACTGCGGGGAAATCCTCGTGGCGACTTCTGGTGTGACTCGCCTGAGGCGTAGAGTGGAGCCGATCAAGGCTATGGGAATACTGCGCGTGCTGAACCACGGCCATTTTCAGCATCTCGATGGCGTTTATAGCTTCTATCTCGACCGGGGTGTTTCCGTAAATCGGAAGAGACTCCAGGCGGCGGGTCGCCGCCAGCACGTTGTTGACGGGGTTTGAGAAGGGACCCCACGGCGTCTGGAATCGAGTCGCATGGGCGTCCATGGGCTGAACCGACGGCGAATTGGGTGGTGGAATCGTTCCTCCCCTCGGGGCGGTTTGCAAAGGCCGATCGGGACCCGCCCCGGGGGTGCGCGGAGTGTGAAAGAGGCGAGTTGGGTGTAAGTCGGCCGGGACGCGCCCACCGTGTCTCCTTTGATGGACGGCGTCAGACGCGCGCTGCTGTATCCCAAGCCGCCAGCCTTCGGTGTTCAGCCGATCGGTCTCTATGGCGACTGCAGCTCGCTGTGTCTCGATCCTGGCGGCTTCTGCTTCCATGTCACGCTGTGCTTTGGCCATTGCCTCCCGTAGTTTGGTTAGCTCAGCATTGACCGACTCCTGATTTTGAGATGTAACCGGGGTTACCATAAGGCTGGCTATGTCCGCTGCTAGTTCCGTCATGATTTGCGCTCGGGGCTAGGATGTTCCTCCAGTCTCGTTGTTGCCGGTCGGATTCTGAGGAGGCTGGGCTGACCCCGCCATGTAGATGGCGATTTGCCAGCGAGATCTCTCGAGGACTTCGGGATCCATTGCCAGCGACAGCCCCCCGAGATGTCCTTCCTCAAGAGGGTGGATTGTCTCCGTCTCGCCCATGGATGACTCGCCATCAGAATTGACAGGGGTGATCTCCTGGCCCGCCTCTTGGTCTTGCGCGTCGCCTCCCTGCGTAAAGCCGACGATAACCTGGCGGCTCTTGTTCTGCCGTGTAACGGGGAGGACGTACCTGGACGGCTCGACGATGTCGGTGGAGGTGTCCGGCTCAGGAACAGGCGTCCCGATCATGCCGATGAAGATGTTGATCTTGTCGAAGGGGACTCGGTAGCGAGACTCGACGGAGTCGGCCTCCTATTCCCATAGTGAGTTGTCGATGTAGTACTTCCCGCGGCAGCTCTTAGTCATGATGCCGACCGCATAGCTTTCTAACCCTGATAGGGCTCCCTTTGAGAACTCAACTCCACCATGCGCAAGCCCCACGGTGGGCGCCAACTGTTGTGGTTTTGTCACGGCAGATGTCCTCGTGAAAGAACTTAAATATGGAGCCATCGCACCTTGGTGGCGACTCAAAGGGGGTGAGCGAAAGCGAGACTCAGATTTACCCAGGTTCGGCCCCTCGTGAGGAGGTAAAAGCCTACGTCCTGCTTTGTGTGGATTAATGGTGGTTTTGATTACAAGGAGGGCGTAACTCGCCTGACCTAGCTCCCGATTCTCTCTAACTCGCCTGACCTTTCCCTGGGACTCGCCTTTATATACAGGTTGAGGGCCTAGGGTTTACAAAGTCCTGCCATCCTACTCTTGGTAGCTTTCCTTATCTCTAAGTCGCCGTGTTCCCCATGATGAGGAGCTTCCTTAACGTTCCATCATCCACATGGTCTATTTCAACCGCCCTACGACTCCTGGGCCACTGGACGCATAATCAAAGGTGAGTTGCCCCTTTGGTGACCTGGCCCATTAAGGGCGGGTCACCCACAGGTAATATCCCCAACACTCTCCCTTCTTCCTTCCAACTCCTTCCTCACCTGTTTTATCTCTCTCTGCGTAGGTACCTAGTCGCCATGGCCAATGCTCGTTGGAGCTCCCAAGTGGCCGCCCTCCGCCGGGAATGGGTTCCCCTCTGCTGGATCTATCCAGACCCGCCGGTTCCCCTTTGTTCCACCCCCTCGCCGCCGGCCACCGGAGGGCGCTGCCACCTCCAACCCTAGCTCTTGCGCGGGAGCATGAGGAGGACGACGAAGGCCTCCTCGCGTGCGCGAGTGCCTCCCAAGGCCAGGCCCAGCAGTAGGCCCGGGCCACGCCGGCCCAGCTGCCCCTCCCCCGACCAGGCCAATCTCCTCCGCGAGCGCCTCGCCCCGTGGGCCGCGTGAGCCGGCCCAAGTCCCCCTTTCGGCCTGCCTCGCCCTGCTGCAGCGACCTGGGCCGAGCCCACTCTGGTGAGCATTCCCCTGCCGCCCCTATCCTTCGCCTTGTGCGACTTTTAGCAGTCTTACACGTGCGCCCAGTTTCAACACGTGATAAGATTAGGCCCGTTCTGTTTTTTCCCGTCTGTGATTTAGTCCGAATTTCATAAAATGCATTGTTTTTCAAACGCTCGTAGATTCTTAACCGTGCACCGGATCAGAGTGATTTAAATATGTAACTTGACTAGAATTTTTCTTAGATTAATAATTTCCAACTTTCATGCATGATAAAAATACTTAAACGTGATGTTTGCCTCGTTTTGCATGTCATGCTATGTTTAAACAGTTTAGTTCGTAACTAGTTATCCGTAGCTCCGTTGGAGATGAGCCATATATGTAAATGGACCAGAACGATGAGTAGAATCACGTGAACTAATTTGTTTGCCGTTTAACAAACATAAAATGTGGTTAGGATAGATCTGGACAGATTTAGAATTTAACGAGTGGGGTCGTTTCGGAGATGCTATATGTCGTTTCCGGCCTCATTTAAAATGCCTAGATAGGTAGTTTAATTTCCGCTTCACATATTTCCATGTTTAACAACATTTAATATCGTCGTGTACCTAAATGGGAGCAAACTAAATAATTAAACATGGAGTTTCGTCGATATGCAACTCGTTGCATATCGAGCTTCACTTAATGTGTAGTGTTTGCGTGATGTGAATTGCCATGCCATGCCTTGCATAATTTTAACTGGACATGCATCGTATTAGGGTGTGCATCATATCGTGCATGTGCTGTGGTGAATATCTTGTGTTGATTTTGTTTCTGGTTTACTTCGCCTCGATAGAGTTCCGCAAGCGTCTCGGAATGTGAGGATCCGTTCGACTACATCAGTTCGTGTGCTTCACGGAGTCATTCTTCTTTGAAGCATGATCTCAGGCAAGATGACCATTTCCTTAGATACCATTACTATCATTGCCATGCTAGTTGTTTCGTTTATATCGTTATGTCTCGTTGTCTACCACCTGTTAAATATCAGCCTCTCAACATTGCCATGAAAACCTTCAACTATTCACAACCTAGCAAACCACTAATTGGCTATGTTACTGCTTGCTTAACCATTTGTTAGCATTGCTAGTTGCAGGTGCAGTTGTTTCCATGTGATTACATGGTTTCCTTGTTATATCACCATATTAATGCTATATAATATAATGCACCTATATACTTGGTAAAAGGTGGAAGGCTCGGCCTTTCTAGCCTTGTGTTTTATTCCACCTTTGCACCCTTAGTTTCGGCTACCTGTGTTATATTCCGTAATTGAGCGCTCCTAACACGATGGGGTTGTTATGGGGACCCCCTTGATAATTCGTCTTAGATTAAAACTGGTCTGGCAAGGCCCAACTTTGGTACTACATTTGCCTAATAACTAATGAACCACATAGGGAGTAATTAACCCGAGGGAACTTAATCAACCCCCAGGCCAGTGCTCCTCATGGGTGTTGGTCCAAAAGGGGCAGAATGCGGGGCCACCACGGGGTAACTCAAGGTTTGGTTTTACCTGTAGGCTTTCCCATCCGGTCGTGTCCTGAGAACGAGATACGCGGCTCCTATCGGGTTCGTCGACACGTTGGGAGGCCTTGCTGGATTAGTTTTACCTTTGACGGAATATCTTGTGCATCGGGATTCCGGTGAAGCTTTGGGATTTCTCAGAGTTGAGGTTTTCCACTAAGGAATCCGATGAAGTCACTAATTTCGTGATCGAGGCTTTCTATGCGGCTTGTGGTAATTTATGATGGACTAGTTGGAGCACCCCTGCAGGTTTAAATCTTTCAGAAAGCCGTGCCCGCGGTTATGTGGCAACGTGGAAACTTTGTTTAACATCTGGTTCTAGATAACTTGAAGTTAACTTAATTAAAACATACCAACTGTGTGTGTAACCGTGACTATCTCTTTCGTGATCCCCTTCTCCAACCGAGGACACGGTGGGGTTATGACTGATGTAAGTAGGTGTTCAGGATCATTCATTTGACCATCAGTAGTTCACGTCTGTTATGCGTAGATCTTCCCCCTTTTTATTCTTGTACTCGTAAGTTAGCCACCTCAAATAAATGCTTAGTCGCTTGCTTCAGCCTCACCACTTAACCATACCTCACCCATTAAGCTTTGCTAGTCTTGATACCTTTGTAAATGAGATTGCGGAGTCCCTGTGGCTCACAGATTACTATAACACCAGTTGCAAGTACAGGTAAAGGATATTAAGACGTGAGCGCGATGATTGTTTGTTGGAGTTTCTTCTTCTTTCTTCTTCGTCAATCTAGGGCCGGCAGCCTGGGATAGCAAGGATGGACGTCGTTCTTTTATCGTTTGTCTTTGTCCGTAGACGAACCCTGCTCTTCTACTTGATGATGTATGTATTGTGCTGATGTGACTCTGATGTAGCTTGTGGCGAGTGTAAGCTGATACGACCATTTTGCATCATGATTTTATGTTGATATTTATCGCTTTATGGGCTGTTATTACACTTCACGGTACAATACTTATGCCTTTCTCTCTTATTTTACAAGGTTTACATGAAGAGGGAGAATGACGACAGCTGGAATTCTGGCCTGAAAAGGAGCAAGTTTGAGATAACTATTCTGCGCTACTCCAAAAGCCATGAAAATCAACGAGGAATTATTTTGGAATTTATAAAAAATACTGGGTGGAAGAAGTACCAGAGGGGAGCCACCAGGAGGCCACAAGCCTGCTAGGCGCGACCTACCCCCCTGGCCGCGCTTAGGGGGCTTGTGGGCTCTTTGTTTCCCCTCTGGCTCCCATCTTTTGCAATAAGGAGGGTTTCGTCCCAGAAAAATTAGGAGGAGGCTTTCGGGACGAATCGCCGCCACCACGAGGCGGAACTTGAGCAGAACCAATCTAGAGCTCTGGCAGGGTCATCCTGCCGGGGAAACTTCCCTCCCGGAGGGGGAAATCGTCGCCATCGTCATCACCAACACTCCTCTCATCGGAGGGGACTCATCACCATCGATATCTTCATCAGCACCATCTCATCTCCAAACCCTAGTTCATCTCTTGTAACCAATCTCCGTCTCGCGACTCCGATTGGTACTTGTAAGGTTGCTAGTAGTGTTAATTACTCTTTGTAGTTGATGCTAGTTGGATTACTCGGTGGAAGATTATATGTTCAGATCCTTGATGCTATTCAATACCTCTCTGGTCATGAACATAATTATGCTTTGTGAGTAGTCACTTTTGTTACTGAGGACATGGGATAAGTCTTGCTATAAGTAGTCATGTGAATTTGGTATTCGTTCGATATTTTGATGCGTTGTATGTTGTTTTTCCTCTAGTGGTGTTATGTGAACATGGACTACATAACACTTCACCATTATTTGGGCCTAGAGGAAGGCATTGGGAAGTAATAAGTAGATGATGGGTTGCTAGAGTGATAGAAGCTTAAACCCTAGTTTATGCGTTGCTTCGTAAGGGGCTGATTTGGATCCACTCGTTTAATGCCATGGTTAGAATTTGTCTTAATTCTTCTTTCGTAGTTGCGGATGCTTGCGAGAGGGGTTAATCATAAGTGGGATGTTTTTCCAAGTAAGGGCAGCACCCAAGCACCGGTCCACCCACATATCAAAATATCAAAGTAGTGAACGCGAATCATATGAATATGATGAAAACTAGCTTGACAGAAATTCCCATGTGTCCTCGGGAGCGCTTTACCTCCTATAAGAGTTTGTCCAGGCTTGTCCCTTGCTACAAAAGGGATTGGTCCATCTTGCTGCACCTTTGTTACTATTGTTACTTGCTACTTGCTACGAATCATCTTACCACACAACTATCCGTTACCGATAATTTTAGTGCTTGCAGAGAATACCTTGCTGAAAACCACTTGTCAAATCCTTCTGCTCCTCGTTGGGTTCGACACTCTTACTTATCGAAAGGACTATGATAGATCCCCTACATTTGTGGGTCATCAAGACTCTTTTCTGGTGTTGTTGCCACGGAGTGAAGCGCCTTAGGTAAGTGGAATTTGGTAAGGAAATATTTAAATAGTGTGCTGAAATTTATTGTCACTTGTCACTATAGAAACTAATCCTTTCAGGAGCTTGTTCGGGGTATCTTCACCTCGAACGGAAGCACAAGGAGTTTCTCCTCAACCTGCTGCACCTACTGAAAATACTTGTTATGAAATTCCTTCGGGTATGCTAGAGAAACTGTTGGCTAATCCTTTTACAGGAGATGGAACATCACATCTCGACTTGCATCTAATCTATGTAGATGAAGTTTGTGGTTTATTTAAGCTTTCAGGTTTGCCTGAGGATGAGGTCAAGAAGAAATTCTTTCCCTTATCTTTGGGGGATAAAGCCTTGACATGGTATAGGCGTGATGATACTGGGTCATGGAACTACAACCGATTGAAATTGGAATTTCATCAAAAGTTTTATCCTATGCATTTGGTACATCGTGATCGGAATTATATCTCTAACTTTTTGCCTCGTCATAGAGAAAGTATCGCTCAAGCTTGGGGGAGGCTTAAATCAATGTTATATTCATGCCCCAACCATGAGCTCTCGAGAGAAATTATCATTCAGAACTTTTATGCTCGGCTTTCTCATGATAATCGCACCATGCTTGACACTTCTTGTACCGGTTCTTTTATGAAGAGAGATATTGAATTCAAATGGAATTTATTGGAAAGAATTAAATGAAACTCTGAAGATTGGGAGTTTGATGAAGGTAAGGAGTCAGGTATGAATCTTAAGTTCGATTGCGTTAAATCCTTTGTTGAAACAAATACTTTTTGTGATTTTAGCGCTAAATATGGACTTGACTCTTAGATAGTAGCTTCATTGTGTGAATCATTTGCTGCTCATATTGATCTCCCTAAAGAGAAGTGGTTTAAATATCATACTCCCTTAGAAGTCAATGTAGTTAAACCCAATCCAGTTGAAGAGAAAGTCATTGCTTATAATGATCCTATTGTTCCTAGTGCTTACATTGAGAAACCACCTTTCCCTGTTAGAATGAAGGATCATTCTAAAGCTTCAACTGTCATACGTAGGGGCTACATTAGAACACCTACACCCCCTGAGCAAATTAGAGTTGAACCTAGCATTGTTATTATCAAAGATCTCCTGTCCGACAATGTTGATGGCTATGATATTCACTTCTGTAAAGATGCTGCTAGAATTGCTAAACCTCATGCTAGAGACAAACATAGGCCTGTTGTGGGCACGCCTGTTGTTTCTGTTAAGATAGGAGATCATTGTTATCATGGTTTATGTGACGTAGGTGCTAGTGTTAGTGCAATACCTCAATCTTTATATGATAAAATTAAAGACGAGATTGCGCCTGTTGAGATGGAACCTATTGATGTCACTATTCAGCTTGCCAATAGAGATACTATCTGCCCTTTGGGAATTGTTAGAGATGTTGAAGTCTTGTGTGGTAAAACTAAGTATCCTGCAGATTTCCTTGTTCTTGCTACCACACAAGATAGCTTTTGTCCCATCATATTTGGCGGACCTTTCCTCAATATTGTCAATGCTCATATTGACTGTGAGAAGCAAACTGTCACTGTTGGCTTTGAAGGTGTATCACATGAGTTCAATTTCTCCAAGTTTGGTAGACAACCTCATGAAAAAGAGTTGTCTAATAAAGATGAAATTATTGCCCTAGCTTCTATTGCTGTGCCTCCTACTGGTCCTTTAGAGCAATACTTGCTTGAGCATGAAAATGATATGCATATGGATGAAAGGAATGAGATAGATAGAGTTATCTTTGAACAACATCCTATCCTTAAGAATAATTTGCCCGTTGAACTGCTTGGAGGTCCACCCCCACCAAAGGGTGATCTTGTGTTTGAACTTAAGCAGTTACCTGATACTCTTAAGTATGCTTATCTTGACGAAAAAGAGATATATCCTGTTATTATTAGTGCTAGCCTTTCAGAGCATGAAGAAAATAAATTATTGAAAACTCCGAGGAAGCATCGTGCTGCTATTGGATATACTCTTGATGATCCTAAGGGCATTAGTCCCCCTCTATGCCAGCACAAAATTAAAACCGATCATGATTCCAAACCAGTTGTTGATCATCAACGGAGATTAAATCCTAAGACGAAAGAGGTAGTAAGAAAAGAAATACTAAAGCTCCTGGAAGAAGGTATTATCTATCCTGTTGCTCATAGTGATTGGGTAAGTCCGGTGCATTGCATCCCTAAGAAGGGAGGTATTACCGTTGTCCCTAATGATAAAGAGGAATTGATCCCACAGAGGATGATTACTGGCTATAGGATGGTGATTGATTTTAGGAAATTGAATAAAGCCACTAGGAAAGATCATTACCCTTTGCCTTTTATCGACCAAATGCTAGAAAGACTGTCTAAACACACACACTTCTGCTTTCTAGATGGTTATTCCGGTTTCTCCCAAATACATGTTGCACAATCTGATTAGGAGAAAACCACTTTTACTTGCCCTTTCGGTACCTTTGCTTACAGACATATGCCTTTTGGCTTATGTAATGCACCTGCTACCTTTCAAAGATGTATGATGGCTATATTCTCTGACTTTTGTGAAAAGATTGTTGAGGTTTTCATGGATGACTTCTCCCTTTACGGCTCTTCTTTTAATGATTGCCTCAGCAATCTTGATCGAGTCTTGCAGAGATGTAAAGATACCAATCTTTTCTTGAATTGGGAGAAGTGCCACTTTATGGTTAATGAAGGCATCGTCTTAGGACATAAAATTTCTGAAAGAGGTATTGAAGACGATAAGGCTGAGGTTGATGCGATTGAGAAAATGCCATGCCCTACAGATATCAAAGGTATAAGAAGTTTCCTTGGTCATGCTGGTTTCTATAGAAGGTTCATTAAGGACTTTTCTAAGATTTCTAGGCCACTTACCAATCTCTTGCAAAAGGATATTCCTTTTGTTTTTGACGATGATTGTGAGGAAGCCTTCGAAATACTTAAAAATGCCTTGATAACTGCACCTATTGTTCAACCACCTGATTGGAACTTACCTTTTGAAATCATGTGTGATGCTAGTGAATATGCTGTTGGTGTTGTTCTAGGACAAAGAGTTGATAAGAAGTTGAATGTTATTCATTATGCTAGTAAAACTCTAGACAGTGCCCAAAGAAATTATGCTACTAATGAAAAGGAATTTTTAGCACTCGTGTTTGCATGTGAAAAGTTCAGATCTTACATAGTTGATTCCAAAGTCCCTATTCACACTGATCATGCTGCTATTAAGTATCTCATGGAAAAGAAAGATGCTAAACCTAGAGTTATCACATGGGTTCTCTTGGTACAAGAATTTGATTTGCATGTTGTTGATAGGAAGGGTGGTGAGAACCTCGTAGCAGATAACTTGTCTAGGTTGGAGAATGTTCTTGATGACCCACAACTATTGATGATAGCTTTCCTGATGAGCAATTGAATGTCATCAATGCTTCACGTAGTACACCGTGGTATGCTGATTATGCAAATTATATCGTTGCCAAATATATACCACCTAGTTTCACATACCAGCAAAAGAAGAAATTCTTCTTTGATTTGAGACATTACTTTTGGGATGATCCTCACCTTTATAAATAAGAAGTAGATGGTGTTATTAGACGTTGTGTACCTGAGCATGAACAGGGACAAATCCTACAGAAGTGTCACTCCGAGGCTTATGGAGGACACCATGCGGGAGATAGAACTACACACAAGGTATTGCAATCAGGTTTCTATTGGCCTACTCTCTTCAAGGATGCCGTAAGTTTGTCTTGTCTTGTGATGAATGTCAAAGAATAGGTAATATCAGTAAACGTCAGGAAATGCCTATGAATTATTCACTTGTCATTGAACCATTTGATGTTTGGGGTTTTGATTATATGGGACATTTTCCAAAATCCAATGGGTATACTCATATCGTAGTTGCTGTTGATTACGTTACTAAGTGGCTAAAAGCTATCCCAACTAGTAGTGCTGATCACAACACCTCTATCAGGATGCTTAAAGAAGTTATTTTCCCTAGATTTGGAGTCCCTAGATATCTAATGACTGATGGTGGTTCACATTTCATTCATGGTGCTTTCTGTAAAATGCTTGCTAAGTATGATCTCAACCATAGAGTTGCATCTCCCTATCATCCTCAATCCAGCTGTCAAGTAGAGCTAAGTAATAGAGAGATTAAACTAATTCTGCAAAAGACTGTTAATAGGTCTAGAAAGAATTGGTCTAAGAAGCTTGATGATGCATTGTAGGCTTATAGAACTGCTTATAAGAATCCCATGGGCATGTCTCCGTACAAAATGGTTTACGGTAAAGCATGTCATTTACCTCTTGAGCTAGAGCATAAGGCTTATTGGGCAATCAAAGAGCTCAACTTTGATTTCAAACTTGCTGGTGAGAAGAGGTTATTTGATATTAGCTCACTTGATGAATGGAGAGCTGAGGCATATGAAAATTCCAAGTTGTTCAAAGAAAAAGTTAAGAGGTGGCATGAGAAAATGATACAAAAACGTGAGTTCAATGTAGGTGATTATGTCTTGCTATATAATTCTCGTTTAAGATTTTTTGCAGGCAAGCTTCTCTCTAAATGGGAAGGTCCTTACATTGTTGAGGAAGTATATTGTTCTGGTGCCATCAAGATCAACAACACGGAAGGTAATTTTCCGAGAGTGGTAAATGGGCAAAGAATCAAGCATTATATCTCAGGTACTCCCATAAATGTTGAAAGCAATATTATTAATACCATAACTCCGGAGGAGTACATAAGGGATATTTATCAGCCTGTTTCAGACTCCGAAAACGAAGAGGTATGTGATTCGGTAAGTAAACCGACTCCAGAACTTTTCCAGTAGGACTTTTTCTCCGTTTGGAATTTTTAGAAAAATAGAAAAATTTAAAGTACTCCGGAAAGCACACGAGGAGGCGACAAGCCTGCTAGGTGCAGCCTACCCCCTGGCCGCACCTAGGGGGCTTGTGGGCACCTCGTGTGCCTCCCGGACTCCGTTTTCTTGCGGAGTACTCCTTCTGGTCGGGAAAAAATCATTATATATTCTCCCGAAAGGTCCGACCCTCGTATCACACAATTATCCTCTGCTTTTGTTTCGATCCTGTTTTTGCCGCAGATTTAGGGCAAGGATGTCTTCTCAGGAATGTGTCAGGGAGAACAATCTCCCTCAAGTCTATGAAGAAGTAAATGCTGATATGAAAAGAATGGAGATCATGGAGGCCAATGAGAGGCTGCTTGAATAAACTAAGGGCAAAAGTAAGGAGGAGAATCCGGCGTTGGACGAAGGGCAATCTGTGCTCAACAAGGAAGAAGCTGAAGAAGAGGATTTTCTTCAACCCTACCTCCACCTTTTACCTCCATCCTTGCTCGAGCTCTTGAGGTTATGTGAAATAACTTGTGTTCGTAATACTTATCTCACCCGTGAAGTTGTTTTGCTGGAGAAACATATCACAGAGCTCCAAGGTATAAATCAAAGATTGATGGCCCTATTGGAATCGAAAGACAGGACAACTCCGCCACCATCACCTTCGAAGGAAGACAACTAAGCACGGGTATGGGCAATCCCCTTGGCTTGTGCCAAGCTTGGGGAGTTGCCCCGGTATCGTATCACCATCATCTTTTGCCTTTACCTTTTCTTAGTTTGATCCTTTTTGGTTTTATCTTTCTCTAGTAGAATAAAGTTCTTAGTGTTCCAGGCTTGAGTTTTGCTCTGTGCTACCCCCAATGTATTTGAGCTCGCGAGTCAGATAATAAATAGTGTTTTAGTTAAGGGCCTTGCTTCATGCCTTGATCTAAATAAAAGAATGATAAAAGAACAAAAGCATGAAAGATCATGTAATGATCTTATCGGAAGTGATGGCTTCACATATAAAAATAATGTTGATTGAAACTTGTTGTAGATGGACAAACGTAGACCTTGGTCATTGTTGCAATTAATAGGAAATAATAAAGAAGGAGAGGTTCACATATAAATATATCATCTTTGACACCATCTATGATTGTGAACACTCATTAAACTATTACATGCTTAGAAGTAGATGTTGGACAAGGAAGACAACATAATGAATTATGTTTGCTTGGTTCCGAACAATGTTATATGACTCGACATCCCTTAGCATGTGACGGTTGCTTCCACCTCATATCAGCCAAAACTTCCGCACTAAGTAGAGATACTACTTGTGCATCCTTAAACCTTCAACCCAGTTTTGCCATGAGAGTCCACCATACCTACCTATGGATTGAAGAAGATCCCTTAAGTAAGTTGTCATCGGTGCAAGCAATAAAAATTGCTCCCTAAATATGTATGATCTATTAGTGTATGGAAAATAAGCTTTGTACGAACCTGTGTTGAGGAAGACATAAAAGCGATGGACTGCATAATAAATTTCTTTATCACAGGAGGCAATATAAAATGACGTTCCATCACACTAAGAGGTCACACATCCAAACCTAAAAAGCGCATGACAACCTCTTCTTCCCTCTGCGAAGGGCCTATCTTGTACCTTTACATTTTGTCCTTAAAAGAGTCATGGTGATCGACACCAATTCCTTATTTCGCCTTTATCTTGGCTAACGTCATGTGCTAGGGAAAGATCTATATTCATATGTCAACTTGGAAGTAAGTATTCATGAATTATTATTGTTGACATTACCCTTGAGGTAAGTAGTTGAGAGGCGAAACTATAAGCCCCTATCTTTCTTTGTGTCCAACTGAAACTTCGATCTCATGAGTACCACGTGAGTTTTAGCAATTGTAGGAGACGAAAGGATGATTGAGTATGTGGATTTTCTTTACAAGCTCTTATTTGACTCTTTCCGATGTTATGATAAATTGCAACTGCTTCAATGACTAAAGGCTATTGGTTTTGTTAATTCTCAATAAGTTTCTTGATCTATACTTTACTTTGTGAAGGAATTGTCACTTTAGCATAAGAGATTATATGGCGTTATTGTTGTTCTGATTATGATCATGATGCGTGCATGTCCGTATTTTGTTTTGTCGACACCTCTATCTCTAAACACGTGGACATGTTTATTGATCTTAGTTTCCGCTTGAAGATAAGCGAAGTCTAAGCTTGGGGGAGTTGATATGTCCATTTTGCATCATGCTTTTATGTTGATATTTATCGCTTTATGGGCTGTTATTACACTTCACGGTACAATACTTATGCCTTTTCTCTCTTATTTTACAAGGTTTACATGAAGAGGGAGAATGCCGGCAGCTGGAACTCTGGCCTGAAAAAGGAGCAAGTTTGAGATACCTATTCTGCACAACTCCAAAAGCCGTGAAAATAAACGAGGAATTATTTTGGAATTTATAAAAAATACTGGGCGGAAGAAGTACCACAACGGAGCCACCAGGAGGCCACAAGCCTGCTAGGCGCGACCTACTCCCTGGCCGCGCCTAGGGGGCTTGTGGGCTCCCTGTTGCCCCTCTGACCCCCAACTTTTGCTATAAGGAGGGTTTCATTCCAGAAAAAAATCAGGAGGAGGCTTTCGGGAGGAATCGCCACCGCCACGAGGCGGAACTTGAGCAGAACCAATCTAGAGCTCCGGCAAGGTCGTCCTGCCGGGGAAACTTCCCTCCCGGAGGGGGAAATCGTCGCCATCGTCATCACCAACACTCCTCTCATCAGAGGGGACTCATCACCATCAACATCTTCATCAACACCATCTAATCTCCAAACCGTAGTTCATCTCTTGTAACCAATCTCCATCTCGCGACTCCGATTGGTACTTGTAAGGTTGCTAGTAGTGTTAATTACTCTTTGTAGTTGATGCTAGTTGGATTACTCGGTGGAAGATTATATGTGCAGATCCTTGATACTATTCAATACCTCTCTGGTCATGAACATAATTATGCTTTGTGAGTAGTCACTTTTGTTCCTGAGGACATGGGATAAGTCTTGCTATAAGTAGTCATGTGAATTTGGTATTCGGTCGATATTTTGATGCATTGTATGTTGTTTTTCCTCTAGTGGTGTTATGTGAACGTCGACTACATAACACTTCACCATTATTTGGGCCTAGAGGAAGGCATTGGGAAGTAATAAGTAGATGATGGGTTGCTAGAGTGACATAAGCTTAAACCCTACTTTATGCGTTGCTTCGTAAGGGGCTGATTTGGATCCACTAGTTTAATGCTATGGTTAGACTTTGTCTTAATTCTTTTTTCATAGTTGCGGATGCTTGCGAGAGGGGTTAATCATAAGTGGGATGTTTGTCCAAGTAAGGGCAGCACCCAAGCACCGGTCCACCCACATATCAAAATATCAAAGTAGCGTCCGCGAATCATATGAATATGATGAAAACTATCTTGACAGAAATTCCCATGTGTCCTCGGGAGCGCTTTACCTCCTATAAGAGTTTGTCCAGGCTTGTCCCTTGCTACAAAAGGGATTGGTCCATCTTGCTGCACCTTTGTTACTATTGTTACTTGCTACTTGCTACGAATCATCTTACCACACAACTATCCGTTACCGATAATTTCAGTGCTTGCAGAGAATACCTTGCTGAAAACCACTTGTCAGATCCTTCTGCTCCTCGTTGGGTTCGACACTCTTACTTATCGAAAGTACTACGATAGATCCCCTACACTTGTGGGTCATCATAAGCCAATTACATATACTCATCTTTTCAGTACATGTACTTGTAACAATATCCATTCTTGCGAAACGACGAGATGCGCTTCTACCCCTGTCGAGGGCCTCGCGCCAAAATAAGGATAGTTTCACATCTTGGGCGTTACACTTGAAGACTTTGATCGCGAAGAAATTGTGAAGAAAATGATATTCCTCATGAAGCAAATGAAGATGAGGAATTCGGTGTGTCCTAAAGAAAATACTCTGAAGACTTTGAAGCTCGAAGATTTACTATTTCTGTTTCATTTTCTTTACTCTTGAGTCATAGGAACACCGTACTGTTAAAGGGGGTCGAGGTAAAACTATGGAATTTTTTTCCTCATGATGCTTGATACGTCTCCATCGTATCTACTTTTCCAAACTCTTTTGCACTTGTTTTGGACTCTAATTTGCATGATTTGAATGGCACTAACCCGGACAGACGCTGTTTTCAGCAGAATTGCCATGGTGTTGTTTTTGTGTAGAAATGAAAGTTCTCGGAACGTCCTAAAAATTTACGGAGAATTTTTCTAGAATATATGAAAAATACCTGCGCAAAGATTCACCGGAGGGGATGGGCCAGTGGGCTACAAGCCCTGTTGCCTCGGCCACCCCCTCGCCGCGGCAACCAAGCTTGTGGGGCCCACGTGGCTCTGCCGCCCCCAATCTCAGCTCTATAAATTCACTTTTGCCTAGAAAAAAAATCAGAAGAGAAGATTTCGTCGCGTTTGCGATACAGAGGCGCCGCCACATCTTGTTCTTCATCTGGAGGACAGATCTGGAGTCTGTTTTGAGCTCCGGATAGGGGAAATCGTCGCCATCGTCATCATCAACCTTCTTCCCTCTCCAATTCCATCAAGCTCTTCATCATTCGTGAGTAATCTATTCGTAGGCTCGCTGGGCGGTGATGAGTAGGATGAGATCCATCATGTAATCGAGTTAGTTTTGACGGGGATTGATCCCTAGTATCCACTATGTTCTGAGATTGATGTTGCTACTACTTTGCCATGCTTAATGCTTGTCACTAGGGACCGAGTGCCATGATTTCAGATCTGAAATTATTATGTTGTCACCAATATATGTGTGTTTTAGATCCGATCTTGCAAGTTGTAGTTACCTACTATGTGTTATGACCCGGCAACCCCGGAGTGACAATAACCGGAACCACTCCTGGTGATGACCATAGTTTGAGGAGTTCATGTGTTCACCAAGTGCTAATGCATTGTTTCGGCTCCTTATTAAAAGGAGAACCTTAATATCCTGTAGTATCCTTTTGGACCCCGCTGCCATGGGAGGGATGGACAATAGATGTCATGCAAGTTCTTTTCCCTAAGCACGTATGACTACACACGGAATGCATGCCTACATCACATTGACGAATGGGAGTTACCCACATATCTCTCCGTGTTATAACTGTTGCATGATGAATATCATCCAAGAATCACCGACCCATTGCCTACGAGTTTGTCCCACTTCTGATGTTACTTGTTTTGCTCTGCTGCTGTTACTGCTGTTACTTGCTCTGTTGCTACTTGCTACTGTTGCTACTTGCTACCGCTGTAACTACTGCTGTTCCTTGCCACTGCTGTTACTCGTTCCACTACTGCTACCTGCTACAATTCTGGTTCGCTTGCCGTTGACAGGAAAAGACAATTTCCGTCAACGGGCAACTTGTGGCGCCATTGATACGACCGTAAGAAATAGTCTGCCGTATCAACTGATCGTTTCTCACACCGTTGTTATCATACTACTTTGCTTGCCGATACTAATCTTTCAGGTGTGGTTGAATCTGATACATTCAGCTGCTAATACTCGAGAGTATCCTCTCACCTCCTGCCCGGCGAATCAACAAATTTGGGTCAAATACTCTACCCTCGAAAACTGCCGCGAACCCACGCGCTGGTGGGCCATCAACAACATTCTTCTAGTTTCGTTGCCGGGGAGTGCTAGTAGCATTCTTCTGGTGCCGTTGCAGGGGAAGGTCTGTTGTCACAGTAGCAACATTTTTCTGGTGCCGTTGCCGGGGAAGTATTGCTATATTTTCTGAGTCACTTGGGATTTATATCTGCCGATCACTATGAAGAATCTGAAGGATCCAAAAACCAAAGTCTTGCCCTCAACTACGAGGGGAGGTAAGGAACTGCCATCTAGCTCTGCACTTGATTCACCTTCAGTTATGAGTAAGTTTGCGACATCACCTCCTGCTAGAAATCTTGATATGTCGCCTGTGCTTGATGGTGCTTATGATGCTACTGCTAGAGATGCTATGCTTGATACTATGCCTAATGCTTTGCTTGATACTATGCCTGATACTGCTAGAGATGCTATGCTCGATACTGCCTTGCCTGATGATGCTAGAGATGCTATTTTGCCTGATGATGCTATGCTTGATACTGCTAGAGATACTACTTTGCATGATGTGCCACTAGGGGTATTCCTTGATGCTCATATTGCTAGAGTTACTGCCAATGCTCGTGATGCTTCCGAAACTGCCGATACTATTGAGATAGAACCTGCTTTTGCTCCTGCTAGATCTAGCTCTCCTAGATATGAATTGCCTGATATACCTGAGGGTTACGTTATGGAGGGAGAGATAGCTGAGGGTTTTATTGCGTGTAAGGATGCCTATGACGCTGAGAAATTACTTCTCAAGTGGAAGGAAATATCTCTAAAAGCTAGGATGAAATACGACCCAAAGTTTGCCACTTCACCTATCTTTATCACCGATAAGGATTATGAATTCTTTGTCAATCCTGAGATAATCTCTCTAGTCGAATCTGATCCTTTCCACGGTTATGAGTCTGAGACGGTCGTAGCCCATCTTACCAAACTTCACGATATAGCCACCCTTTTCACTAGTGAGGAGAAGATCCGCCACTACTATATCCTTAAGCTCTTTCCTTTCTCTCTAAAGGATGACGCTAAAGCCTGGTTCGCTTCTCTTGCTCCTGGATGTGTGAGTAGTACCTCGGATATGGTCTATTACTTTTGTGAGAAATATTTCCCTGCCCATAAGAAGCAAGCTGCCTTGCAGGAAAAATACAACTTTGCTCAACTCAAAGAAGAGAGTCTCCCACAAGCTTGGGGGAGGCTCGTCCAGCTAGAGAATGCTTTGCCTGATCACCCTCTTAAGAAGAATGAGATACTTGATATCTTCTATAACGGACTTACTGATGCTTCTAAAGACCACCTAGATAATTCTGCCGGTTGTGTTTTTAGGGAACGGACTGTAGAACAAGCTGAGACTGTACTGAATAACATCTTGATCAACGATAATGCTTGGACTATTCCCGAACCACCTCCTAAGCCAACTTCGAAGAAAAGAGGTATTATATTCCTCAGTTCCGAAGATATGCAAGAAGCCAAGAAATCTATGCAAGAGAAATGCATTAGATCTGAAGATGTCAAAAATCTACCACCTATCAAAGAGATCCATGGTCTTGATAACCCGATACAAGTAGTAGAAGTAAATTCTCTGCGTAGGTTTGATGAGAGTGATATTCCTTTTGATAAACCTGCTAGCCTATGCTTTGATGAATTTGACAACTTTGTTGCCAAACAACAGAGTTTCAATGATTATGTTAGCAGACATTTGGAACAAAGTACTCGTATGCTTAACAATTTAAGTGCTTGTGTAGACAGAAATGTCAATGATCTGAAGCTTCTAAGTAAACATGCCTCTATGATTACTACTCAGGTAGAACAAGTACTTAAAGCTCAGAATAACCTTCTCAATGAATTAAATAACAAATCTGTCAGAGTCATTACTAGAGGAGGCAAAATGACTCAGGAACCTTTGTATCGTGAAGGTCATCCTAAGAGAATTGATCAAGATTCTCAACGAATTAATGCAGATGCACCTAGTCGTCCTAAGGAGAAGAAGAAGGATGATAGAAACCTGCATGTTAGTTCACCAAATACTGTCACACCTGAAGAACCAAATGATATTTCTGCGTGTGATGTAGAAACACAATCTGGTGATGAACATGAACCTGGTGACAATGTGAACAACGATGTTCATAATGATGCTCAACCTAGCAATGATAAGGATGTGTAGATTGAACCTACGGTTAATCCTGATAATCCACACCCTAAGAGATACGATAAGAATGACTTCACTGCTAAGAAGCATGGTAAAGAAAGGGACCCATGGGTTCAGAGACCTATGCCCTTTCCTCCCAAACCATCGAAGAAAAAGGATGATGAGGATTTTGAGCGCTTTATTGAAATGATAAGACCCGTCTTTCTGCAGATGCGGTTAGTTGATATTCTCAAAATGTCTCCGTATGCCAAGTACATGAAAGATATCGTGACCAATAAACGGAAGATACCAGATCTTGATATCTCCACCATGCTTGCCAATTACACTTTCAAGGGTGGAACTCCAAAGAAACTTGGTGATCCCGGAGTGCCCACTATACCTTGCTCCATTAAAGGAAACTACGTAAGAACTGCCTTATGTGACCTCGGAGCCGGAGTTAGTGTTATGCCGCTCTCTTTTTATCGTAGACTTGAACTGGATAAGTTGACACCTACTGAAATCTCTCTGCAAATGGCCAACAAATCAACTGCTTTCCCTGTCGGCATTTGCGAGGATGTGCCTGTTGTGGTTTCTAACACCACTATCTTAACAGACTTTGTTATCTTGGATATTCCCAAGGACGATGCCATGACAGTCATCCTTGGAAGACCCTTTTTAAACACTGCAGGGGCTGTTATAGACTGCAACAAAGGCAATGTCACTTTCCATGTCAACACTAATGAGCATACCGTGCACTTTCCGAAGAAACGATATCAAGTACATTGCATCAATGCTATCGAAAAAACTTCATCGATTCTTATTGGGAGCTTTGAATGCCCTATTCTTCGTGTTAAGATGAAGTATGATTTGCTTGTTGGGGAGATTCATATCCCCATTGAGGTGACTTAGTGGCTATTCGAAAATTCTCCATTCTCTCTTGCGATTCGAGAAGGTTTTGTCATGAGGATTTGATCAACCCCATTGACGGATTTCTTTCGATGACCATGAAATGGATGAATCAAAGAGTCACATACCTCTGTTTTGAGCTTTCACTTTCTGTTGCTTAGAAGAAAAATGATAGGTTTAGTTTAGTTTAATTTTTCCTTTTTCTGTCTTAGTGTCCCGGAGAAAAATACCCCGAAAATAAAAGTTCTCCGATGGTCCTGAAAATCTAGTATGATTTTTTCTGGAATATTTGAAAAATACTGGGACAGAGAGCTGGCCTGGGGGCCACCCCAGTGGGCCACAAGCCCTGTCACCACGGGCTACCCCCTGGCCGCGGGGAGCAAGCTTGTGGGGCCCACAGGGACCCACTCCACTCACTCCAGCTCCCATCCTCTTCTTCTTCCTCCAGAAAAAATTGTTTCACAACTCAAATCCGTGTTCTTGCACATTTGGCTGTGATTTTCGATCTCCTTGCTCAAAGCATCATTCTCCGAACCGTTTTGGGGAAATTGCTCCTTGGTTAGTGACTCCTCCATTGGTCCAATTATATTTTTCTCTAGTGCTTTATCCTTCGCGTATTCTTGCTACCTTGGTGACCCTGTTCTTGAGCTTGAAATGTTGATTTTAGCTGGTCCCAAGTAGTTTTAGCGCGTGATACGGTCTCTAGGCACTAGTAGGAGTAGTTGCTACTAGTTGGGTTAATCCTTACTCATTTTTCTTTCGAAGTCTCTAAAAATTTCAGAATTTTTCAGAGCTAGAAAAGGAAAATAATGAGGAGGTTCTTGAGAGGATATTCAAGCCGTAACCCCAAGGAGGATGAGAAGAACCTCCCCAAGTACGTGGTTCCTCGAGTCACAGAAGTTCGAGCGTGCGAGTGGCCAAGTGATGAATTTTTGCGCGCCGCCGGGCTTTATGAAGACTTTTATTACTTGGTGGAGAACGCAGGTCTTACCGCGTTCGTTGAAGATAAGGGCTCACAATACCTCCTCCTCACCAATATTTTCGTTCAAAGCTTCAACTTTTATCCGAGGAAGAATCCTCCCATTGTTGAGTTCATGTTGTACGATATCCCCCAGTGCATGACACTACAGGACTTTTGCAATGCATGCAAATTACCTTATGTTGGAGATATTCATGATCCTCGTCCATGGGACCTGGAGGATTTCATAGGCACTATTGCTGTTGGAGAGGAGAGAGGAGTGTCTCGCGCTAGAATTGCTAGCATACATTTTCCTGTGCTTCGGTACTTCTCATTATTTGTGGGAAAATGTTTGATTGGCCGTGGGGAGGCTGGATCACTTAGCTCTCCAGACCTTGCGGTTTTGCGCGAAGGTCTTTATAGAACTAAGACTTATAGCCTATGTGCTATAGTAGCTCAGCGGTTGAACACAAACCGTTCCAAAGGTGTCTTCTATGGAGGTATCTATGCTACTCGTCTTGCTAGACACTTTGAGATACCCATTAGACTTCGCGAGGAAGAAGAGATGCTTTTTCCTGAGAAATATCTGGATTATGACTGCATGGTTCGCCATGATTTTCTGGATAGAGATGCTAGTAGACGGATGATTTATAACCTGGTATTTAGTTAGGGTACTCGAGAGACTATTACTTTGCCTGCTCCTTCTTTGTTCGATCTTCATGCAGGCAGGTACACTATTATGCCCTCGGACATCTACACATATTGGGGCTTAGCCCAACCACAGGTGCCCGTGCCCGAGCCGCCATTCAAGTACCAGACGCCAGTTTATCAGTGTGAGGCAGAGGAGCTCACACAACAGTGGCATCCACAGTCCGCTCCGGAGTACCCCGGAGCTGTTTATTTCCCGCCTTGGGAGTAGACCAAGCCAGGCCAAAAGCCTAAGCTTGGGGGAGTACGTGTTCTCACCGACCTTACATTTATGCTTATGCTTTCACTTTGTTCGTCGATGTTTACACTTTGCCACTGTATTATCCATGCTAGTTTATTTTTGTTTTCTTGTTTTCTTGCTTTGTATCCTTTTGAGAAAACCCAAAAAGATTTTCCTTTCTTCTTTTGCTTGTTGGGAGCTTTCCCGTGTAAATATTTTTCTTTTTCTTTGGGTCAAGGTAGAAGATATTGGTTACAATGTTTAGTGGCTCTTGCATGCATACCTATTTAGCTTTCAAAGAGCCATATTACTTTGTCTTCTCCTTTGTGTTTGCCTGCAGATTTCAGCTTAGTCCATTGCACGAGCACTCTTATTATTATTCACATCGTTCGATCGTGCAAGTGAAAGGCAATAATAATGATATATGATGAAGTGACTGAGACCGGAAAAGCTGGTATGAACTCTACTATTTTGTTTTTGTAAATATGACTAGGTTGTCGTCCTAGATTCAGCTTTGTTGTGAGAGAACCATGTTTGCAATGACAACTTAGAGATCATAGTATCTGATGCCATGCTTATTTAGCTAGGAGCTTATAATGGTTTGTCTTGAACGCCTACATAGATTTTGAGATGACTATGATGTAGTATGATAGGATGGTAGTCTCCTTTGAATGATTCAAGTGGCTTGACTTGGCGCATGTTCATGCATGTAGTTGAAACAAAATCAACATAGCCTCTATGATGTTCGTGTTCATGGCGATTTATATCCTGTTCATGCTTGCATTCCATGTTAGTCAAACTCATTGCATCTTGAGGACCGTTGTCGCTCTCTAGTTGGTCGCTTCCCAGTCTTTTGCTAGCCTTCACTTGTACTAAGCGGAATACTACTTGTGCATCCACTTCCATAAACCCAAAAGTTTTTCCATGAGAGTCCACCATACCTACCTATTTGCGGTATTTACCTACCATTCCAAGTAAATTTGCATGTGCCATTCTCTAAACCTTCAGGAAATAATCTGTTTTGCATGCCCGAACCACTCATGTGGTGACAGGGGGCTATTGGTATCTTCCATGTTAGGCGTGTTACCTCGACATGTGTTTATTCACTGTCATTCACGAGAAAGGGGCCGGTAATTGGAATGCCTAGTTCCACGCTTAAATCGAAAACATAAGTGTAAAACAAGACTCCCCCCGGATTGATGTTAGTATGGACGGTACCCGAGGATTCGGCTAGCCGTGGAGTGTGATTGATTGGTGGTGGGGGAGTTAAAACTTTACTTTTATGTTTGGGAACCGCCTATAGCATGAGTAGCATGGAAGATATTGAGAACTCTTGGTCATTGCGTTGACAATGAAAGCATGCCACCCAAAATTATTACCTCTGTTTTTAAAGCTTGAGCTCCAGCACCTCTGCAAATCAATGCTTCCCTCTGCGAAGGGCCTCTCTATTTATTTTCCTGTTGAGTCATCCTCTTCTTATATAAGCACCAATTAGAGAGCACCTCTGTCATCTTTATGCTTTGCTTTTGATTGATATTGAGTATGACTATGATTGGATCTTCGTTGCTATGAATTACAATGTTTAGTCCGTCCTTGATCTTTGAAAGTGCTCTGGATTTATGTTTTGCGGTCTCAGAAAGAGCTAGCGAGATACCACCTATTCATATTGCATCATGCTTGTTTTGATTGAATTGTTGGTATTTGAAACTCATTATTATTAGCTCGCTAGCTGATTATGCTATTGATATTAGTTTACCGTGAGACCTTTGTGACACTTGCTTATGTGGATTAACTTGTGATCTTGCTGAAATTCTGGTTACGAGTTAGACATAGTTGCAACAACAAGATCAAACAGAGTTTGTCAAAGTTTTTCTTTCTCTTTCAGTTTGTCAACTGAGTTGCTTGAGGACAAGCAAGGCTTTAAGCTTGTGGGAGTTTGATACGTCTCCATCGTATCTACTTTTCCAAACTCTTTTGCCCTTGTTTTGGACTCTAATTTGCATGATTTGAATGGAACTAACCTGGACTGACGCTGTTTTCAGCAGAATTGCCATGGTGTTGTTTTTGTGCAGAAATGAAAGTTCTCGGAACATCCTGAAAATTTACGGAGAATTTTTCTGGAAAATATGAAAAATACCTGTGCAAAGATCCACCGGAGGGGATGGGCCAGTGGGCCACTAGCCCTATTGCCGCGACCACCCCCTGGCCGCGACAACCAAGCTTGTGGGGCCCACGTGGCTCTGCCGCCCCCAATCTCAGCTCTATAAATTCACTTTCGCCCAGAAAAAATCAGAAGAGAATATATCATCGCGTTTGCGATACGGAGGAGCCACCACATCTTGTTCTTCATCTGGAGGACAGATCTGTAGTCCGTTTTGGGCTCCGGAGAGGGGAAATCGTCGCCATCGTCATCATCAACCTTCTTCCCTCTCTAATTCCATGAAGCTCTTCATCGTTCGTGAGTAATCTATTCATAGTCTCTCTGGGCGGTGATGAGTAGGATGAGATCTATCATGTAATCGAGTTAGTTTTGACGGGGATTGATCCCTAGTATCCACTATGTTCTGAGATTGATGTTGCTACTACTTTGCCATGCTTAATGCTTGTCACTAGGGCCCGAGTGCCATGATTTCAGATCTGAAATTATTATGTTGTCACCAATATATGTGTGTTTTAGATCCGATCTTGCAAGTTGTAGTTACCTACTATGTGTTATGACCCGACAACCCCGGAGTGACAATAACCGGAACCACTCACGGTGATGACCATAGTTTGAGGAGTTCATGTGTTCACAAAGTGCTAATGCGTTGTTCCGGTTCTTTAGTAAAAGGAGAACCTTAATATCCTCTAGTATCCTTTTGGACCCCGCTGCCACGGGAGGGATGGACAATAGATGTCATGCAAGTTCTTTTCCCTAAGCACGTATGACTACACATGGAATGCATGCCTACATCAGATTGACGAACGGGAGTTAGCCACATATCTCTCCGTGTTATAACTGTTGCATGATGAATATCATCCAAACGAATTACCGACCCATTGCCTACGAGTTCGTCCCACTGCTATTGTTACTTGTTTTGCTCTGCTGCTGTTACTGCTGTTACTTGCTCTGCTGCTACTTGTTACTGTTGCTACTTGCTACCGCTGTCACTACTGCTATTCCTTGCCACTGCTGTTACTCGTTACGCTGCTGCTACCTGCTACAATTCTGGTTCGCTTGTCGTTGACGGGAAAAGACAATTTCCGTCAACGGGCAACTTCTGGCGCCATTGATACGACTGTTAGAAATAGTCTGCCGTATCAACAGATCGTTTCTGACACCGTTGTTATCATACTACTTTGCTGCTACTACTTTGCTTGCAGATACTAATCTTTCAAGTGTGGTTGAATATGATACATTCAGCTGCTAATACTCAAGAGTATCCTCTCACCTCCTGCCTGGCGAATCAACAAATTTGGGTCGAATACTCTACCCTCGAAAACTGCCGCGAACCCACGCGCTGGTGGGCCATCAACAACATTCTTCTAGTTTCGTTGCCGGGGAGTTCTAGTAGCATTCTTCTGGTGCCGTTGCAGGGGAAGGTCTATTGTCACAGTAGAAATGCTCAATCCAAACCTACACCTACCAAATCCTCAAAGTGAGGACATGAGAGACATGAGGGCTTTCACAGTTGAAAGTTCCGACCGTTGCCGCGACACGCGCCACCTGTCACATATCTTACCCAACCAGCACTCATATCATTAAGGGCATTTATGTCAAATCATGTCGGGATGCTCCCAGGCTATAAATAGACACGCCCACAACCACTAGCTGGTTGGCTGCTCCGAGAGAAACCGACACTTGTCATTTAGAGCAACCCAAATTCCTCATAGCCTTTGAGCAGAAATCATCAAGTGAGGAAATACCCCAAACACCCAAACCCAAACCAAAACCCAAGTGATTGAGCATCACTGAAAAAGTTATTCCTGTGTGGAACCGACACTTGTTACCTTTGAGGACTGTGTATCCTTCATACGGCTAGGCGTCATGGTCTAGAGCATCCAGGAGTCAGTTGTGGATCGACGAGTGACCAAGTTTGTGAGGGTTTGGAAGTCTGCCCTCAAGACTTACCACAAGTGTTGGGTGAGGACTGTGTGTCCTTAGCTCAAGGAGAATACGGTAGGGACTGTGTGTCCTTTGGTTTCAATACCAAGCTGCTCCAAACCAGATGCACAACTGTGACATCAGTTGGAACTGGGTCATCAACAACTGTCTTCATCGAGATACCGGTTCTATTTCCTCAGCTCGTTTCATTTCCTCTGTTGAAGACTTTCATCTATACTGTTTGAAGATTTTGACTAAAGACTTTCTCTGAATTCATCATCCCAAATTCTTCACCCGAGTTATTCCTTACCTGCTTATCCTGTACTCATAACCTGTGCAAACCGATTCTCTTAATTCACGCTGAGTACTTTGCTGTAGACGTTTTTGCACTTCTAACTATGTACTATTTCTGTTGTGCTCAGTTCATAACTGAGGACTTTCCTCACTAGGAATTTCCTCAGTGATGAAATTCTAAAAATCGCCTATTCACCCCCCTCTAGTCGACATACCACACTTTCAACACCTAAAGGAAATCATCGTTTTAACCGGGTGTCTGATTGCTTGAATGATAATTGTGCATGGAGAGCTGACCGACTTAGTGAGTTCTTCTGGCCAATGGATGTTGAACTTATTCTGAAAATTAGAACTTCACCGTGCGAGAGGTGGAATTTTCTGTCTTGGTCTCCAGAGAAGAGTGGTATATTTATAGTGAGAAGCGCATATAAGTTAGTTACATATGATCAAAATGCTACTTTCGCCAATGGTGCTTCTAGTACTAATCCAAAAGGGAATCAAGCCTTATGGAATCATGTTTGGAAATCTGAGGTTCCTTGCTACCTCTTGAGCTTGCATTGGTTTTTTCCTTTGAAGAGGAAAGGGTGTTGCAACATAGTAGCAGTAAGTATTTCCCTCAGTTTGGGAACCAAGGTATCAATCCAGTAGGAGTATCAAGACAAGTCACCAATGTACTTGCGCAAAAACAAACAAACTTGCACCCAATGCTATAAAGGGGTTGTCAATCCCTTCACGATTAATTGCAAGGTGAGATTTGAAGGTGGAAACTGCAACAAACTAAAAGTGTAGAGCTGAAAATATGATGTGAAGTAGACCCGAGGGCCATAGTGTTCACTAGAGGCTTCTCTCATGATAGCAAGTATTACGGTGGGTGAACGAATTACTGTCGAGTGATAACCCACAAGTATAGGGGATCACAACAGTTTTCGAGGGTAGAGTAATCAACCCAAATTTGTTTATTCGACACAAGGGGAAGCCAAAGAATATTCTCGAGTATTAGAAGTTGAGTTGTCAATTCAGTCACACGTGAAAGACTTAGTATCTGCAGCAAAGTATCAGTAGCAGAGTAGTGTGATAGCAACAGTAGCAACGGTAATAGTAGCAGCAACAACAACAATAGCGACAGAGTAACAGTAGCAGCAGTGACAGCAGTAGCGGCAGAGTAACAGTAGCAGCAGTGACAACACTAGTGACAGAGTAACAGTAGCAGCAGTGACATTAGTAGCGGCAAAGTAACAGTAGCGGCAGTGATAGTAGGAAAAACTCGTAGGCATTGGATCGGTGATGGATGATTATGCCGGATGATATTCATCATGCAACAGTTATAACACGGAGAGATATGTAACTAGCTCCAGTTCGTCAATGTAATGTAGGCATGTATTCCGTATATAATCATACGTGCTTAGGGAAAAGAACTTGCATGACATCTACTGTCCATCCCTCCCGAGCAGTGTCACACCCCAGTTTTTGGCTTTCCTGACTAACTAACTTATTTCAAAATTTAGGACCAGTTAAATTTTTTGTGAATGCTTGTGATGCTTGAAGTGACTATTGTTTGCCTTGCTTGTTTGCATGATTGTGTTTGATACCTAATAGATCCTGTCACTCTCTTAATCATCTCCTCACTCCATGATCTCCTGCCTAATGATCATACCATGTGTTTAGGACAAATATCTATTTTTACCAAATATTATTTTCACCAAAAAGCTTTTCTTTGAATTAAACTTTCAAACCCCTGAGATGAGGTTTGTACTACAAGTCCTCAAATTAGGGAATTTCTTTTGCACCAAAACTTTTATTTAAAACCTATTATCAAAATGACTTCCAAAAACCACCATATTATTATTTTAAAAGTTATTTTATTATTTTATTTAAAAGCCCTTCTATGAGGCCAGAAATGGTCTCCTATGATGGAAAGTTATTTTTATTGCCTTCAAAATATTTCAGAAAATTTAGGGAAACTCAGTGGATATATTTATTCCATATTTATGAGTTTCAACACATGGTCATGTTCAAAATATTGGGCAAACCCCTTCAAAACCATTCCTGCCTATTTCAAGATTTTGGAATATTTCTATAAGAAATATTCTCAATAAATTCCAGTAAAATTCTAGCATGTCATCTATGATATTATTTATGATCTTGCCAAGTTTCATTTCAATCCAAGTTGATTTGACTCCCCCAATCACTCTAAAACCCTATCTGTCCAGAATCACATTTGAGCAACTCTACATTGTGAAGTGTATCCAATTGTGCTCAAATTTGGTGGACATGTTCCAGTAATCCAATGAAGCATCCACACCAAGTGGTACACCAAGGAGAATAGAGGAACTTGTCCTAAGATCCTCAAAACCCTCTTTGTTGATTTTTGACTTTGGTAAACTTTACATTATAAAGTTTCTCCAATTATCCTCAAACTTTTTGTGCATGCCTTAATGCTCAAATAATGCCCCTACACCAAATATTGGATTTGTGGGAATTCATTTGAATAGGGTTCTAAGAAGAAACCCATTTTTGCCCATTTCTAGGGTTTTTCAAGTCTACATTGGAAAACTCCTCTAGCAAATCCCAAATTTGGTGTGCAAGCCTATTTTCATCTATTGTTTGACCCTGTTAAGTTTCATAGCCATTGGAATCCATCTGGTAGCCCTACCACAGATCAAACACCTTGTGTGCACTCACTAAATTGGTTTCATTTGACCCTTCCACTTTCTTCCTTGAGCTCAACTTTCTACCACAACCTCACATAGTCATATTTTACCTCCAGTAACTTTCCCATGGCCACTAGTCAATTATTGGGGAAGGAACCTTTGTAAGTTTCTCTCATTTTTACCCTTGGCAGCACTGTTTTACCCTTCTTCCCATTCTTCTGCTTAAGCTATCACCCCCAACTCTTTCCATAGCATCTAATATATGCCAAGGCTTCATTTAGAACCACGTTATGGCATGCTCATGTGGAGAAAATGAGCAACACCTCCTCAAGTTCATTTCTGGCTGAATCATGGCTTTGAACAACAAGTAGTATCTACCCTCCTTTGTTTGAGCTGAAACTTTGCAGTATTAAAGTCCTTCCATGTCTAATACTGTGAGACATAATTTCTCCCAAGGCTTCCCTCCTAAGACCCACTTTTATCAGCTCCAAGTTTGCCGTTAGAAACTTTGCGGCAGTCAAGAGCCATTCAAATCAACTCCACTAGCCACCAAATTCCAGAGTCCCCTTCCTGGTAGCATGCCCCACCTCTCGGACAACTTTGTCTGGTTATTGCAAACCTGTGGGCATGAATGGCTGTGGTGACCACCACCCTGACCTGCAAACCGGGTGCTCCGCACCTAGTTTCTCTCCTCCCGACCGTTTCTTGGCGAGGCAGCTTGTCCCAGTATGTCTCAGGGCACCAGGGTATCCCAATTGACTGGTCCAACCTCCTCCCGACACTAGCTAGCCTCCAAGACGTCCCAGGGACGCGTGTCTACCCCGTGCTCTCAGAGCTCCAGAGAGCTCCCGAGCTCTCTCGGCTCCACCTCCCCCACTTAGAGCCTCCCGAGCGCCCTAAGACTCCAGAACCATCTCCCTCACTCCCTGGAACCCCTCGTGCTCCCCGTTTCCTCCCCTAAGCCTCCTCCCCTTCGCCATGGCCGGCATGGCCGAAGCTCCCGAAGAAATCCCCGCGCAAGCCTAGCCAACCCAGGGGGTTTCCTCTCGCCCCTGGGCTCTCGGGTGGACCTCCCCATTGCTGCACGTCCCTCCCTCTGCGCCCCTCTTCCCTTCGGCGCCGCGCGCCCGAGGCCATGGTGGTCATCGGCCTCCCCTCGGGGCCACCCTGCCGGCGTCTCTACTGCCCCTCCCCGCTAGCGCGTGGGCACTAGGCGGGCGCGGCTCAGCCGCCCGAGCCTGGTGGCGAGCTAGGCCTCGCCGGGGATGGCCAGAGCACCGGGAGCCAGCGAGCCTTTGGGCTCCTGCATCTCCTCCCCACGCGAACAGGAGGTAGGAGAAGGAGCTGACGAGTGGGATCCCCTCGTCAGCTGCTCACCAGTTGGGCCCGCTCCTTTAAGTGGAAGCGCAGGCCTGGACTCCGCTTCCTCAAGGCCGAAGGCCCCCTTCCCCACTGCGCCATCGATGTGGCCACTTAGCTGGCTAGCTAGCGCAGCTGGGCTGGCCTGGAGGCCTACCAAGCGCCAATGCGCAGGATAGCCCCCCCAAAGCTAAGCTTTTCCCTTTTTCATATTTGCTTCAACTTACAAATTCCACCATAAATTCGTATTAACTCCAATTTCATTGATTCAAATTTCTGCAGGCTCCTAAATTACAACTCTACCCACCTATGTGCCTTGCACATTTTTCCAAGCACTTTTCCTGTTTTATTATTTTTCAAATGTCAATCTGGACATTGAAAACTATTCGAATAGCCGTGTCCACAGTCAAGGACAGTTGTAAACAATCCTAGAGGATTCAAAAATCAACTCCAAATGGAGTTATTCAAACTCCGAGAGCCTTCTAGAATCACTCTCCATTTTTAGAACCCTGGTCAACATTTTTGTGTGACTTACTTCTGTTGCAATAAATAAATAGCTCCTATTGCTATTTCTTCCTCATTGTAAAATCTCTAGAATATTCATACCATCTCCAAATCCAGTGAAACCACTTCCTAAATATTTCTAAAATCATTCTCTGTTAAATGGGTGCCTCCACTCATTTTTAACAGAATAATTTCTGTTGGCTTATTCAATGGCCACCTATTGCTCCTTTGACCTATTCAAAAATCCTTGATGATTCAAATATCCTGTGAGAAGCTTCAGGTATTTTTCTTATGACCAGAGAGGTCCAAGAAAAATAAAACTTCTATTTATAGAACACTTTTATTCTGCTGGATGTGTGGCTTACTATGGTTGTTTCCGACGATAGTTGACGGTAGACGGAGTACTCGGAGTTGGAGCGGAAGACCTCGAAGACCCCGAGGACTTACGTGATCAAGGCAAGCAGCATTTGACCATGACTTGAGCACAAACATTGTTGCATGCTAGTATAGTTGGTATTTTCCCGTTGCATGTGATCACGATGCCGGTTCATCATTGTGGTGATGGCACCGGAGGCTTCTTCGAAGCACTTGCATGTTAGTGATGTTATTCATATGGCTCCTCGGAGCAGAAGCATGATGAGCTTGACCCTACCATCTATGAGGATCATGCTACTGTCATGTTGACTAGTAGAGTAAGATCATTGCACTGAGCTTGACCCTACCCCTTGAGGGTCATGTTAATACCATGTCGACAAGTAAAGATAGAGCATTTTATCGCGAGCATGATGATGAGTTAAATCAAGAGTTTATGAAAACCCCGTTGGGTGCCACTAATGCCCGAGGGTGATGATGAGTTGGTGATCACTTTTGGTGAAGTGATGGACCAGTGTTTTTGTGTGAGTATGGTTTCGGAAATGGGATTAGATTTATGATGTCTCGACCGTCCCAACCTTACCAGTACGACCACGATACCCCTTTATGGGACGGGGCTTTGTTGATTACTCTGGTCGGTACAAGCAAAGAGCCACATTACTAGTGGCGGGAGTGATCGGTGTCACTCTCGTGATGGGGTCGTGCCAGGTAGGACGACTATGCCATTATTATGAGTTCCAGGCACACCGTCGGTCCATGCATGGTTGATACAGTCCAGAGTCGGTGCTTGTAAGACGTACAACGTGTGGGCTGGGTACCAATCGAGTGGACCTCTTGTCTAGTATCGTCAGGGGAAAGATGATGATCGGGTACTTACCTCGGGTATATGTGATATACCGCGAGTCGTGGATGACATGGAAGTTTCCCGTTTCTCGTGGGTCCAGCGTACTACCTCTGCAGAGTGTAAACTATTCGAATAGCCGTGTCCACAGTCAAGGACAGTTGGGTGGTGCTGCTTAAACTACGTCCAGCGTTTCCGCATAAACCAAGTGCAAGTGTGTGTGTGTGTGGTGTTAAAAAGGTGTTGTTATGATAATCACGATATTATGACCAAGTTCGATGACTTGGCATATAGGGTAAACCCGGATGGTTTAGCCCTCATTAATACATTGAGATTATGACAAGTCCGATGACTTGGCATATAGGGTGAACCCGGATGGTTTAACCCTTAGCAGATATGTTGATATATGTAACCTGTTCTTCAAGAGTAGTTCTTTAACTTGTTGCATATGCCTGCATTCCACCAAATTGCATTCCACCAAAGATACATGTTACTGTTATTCTTCACTATCAATGTTCATATCATGGGCCGTTTGTGAGTACATTCAAAGTACTCATTGGCTTGCCACTGGTTATTTCATTGACCAGGTGTGAAAGACAGGATATGGCGAAGATTAACTCGGTGACGTTCTTGCGAGCTAGGACCCTTCCCAGTCAGAATGCCTGTAGGTTAAGGCTGATGGCATGGGTTCACGCTTTCAACCTATAATTCCGCTATTGGTCTAGTTTGGTGCTTTGGCCTTTAAGGCCCTATATGTATGTAAGACTCGACCGAAGTGGTCATTTATTGTATCAAACGGTATGTATGGATGTAAGACTCTATTATTCAGCATCTGTGTTCAGTGAGCATTGATCCTTGGGATCACTGGGCACGACGATCTCGACTTACCAGTCGGGGTCTCCATAGAGCTGGTATTAGAGCCATACTGACTGTAGGAAGCCCTTAGTTAGCATGGACGTTAGTTAGGATAAAACTGCTTTCCAGATTCTTCAAAAATACTTACAAAACCTATATATATTTTCTCGACTCTCCTAAATCTTCAAAGAAGGTGGAGGTTATGCTCTAGCCTTCCACTCTTATTTTCTTGACACTCCTCGTCTACTTTTTCAAAACTTTCTAATGGTCGCTAGAACCTTATGCCCTTCTGACCACGGGATAAATTGAAATCCTCGTGGGCAGCCCGGAAGGAAGTAACCTTTCCAGGCAAACACCTGTGCTGAAGGACAGAGAAGACAACTCTATGACCAGACGACACCAACAGAAGTACCTCTAAGAGGAACGAGGTTATCGAGGCTTAGAAGATGGTGAAACCCTGGGCACTGTTCCAGAGTGATGCCACTTTCGCCTACGATAATATGGACATAATATATGCAAACCTTGATCTGCATCACTAGTAGAGCGACCCTGTCAGTTATAAGTAATTGTGTCGACCACCACCGGTGGATGAGAATCTTGCCATTTGGTCCGCCTCACCTTAGTGAGCAGGAAAACGGTTCTCTTCATCCCCCGCTCTAGGTGTCGATATCGCAATTAGTATGATTGACAGATCAAAACTCTATCATGTCTTGCAAATATCGGTGCATGAAGGTGTCCACTTGAGACCCTCGGAGCCTCTGAAGACAAGAAGACAATGACAAGATCATGAGACAAGGAAGACCCTGTCAGTGACAGCTATGAAGAACCACCTTCGTGAGCAACTTCCCAGACGAGAAGACAACCAGAGTTCCTTACAACTCAAGCGAATTTCTTTAGCAAGCGACAACAAGAGGCGTTACAACACCATGAGAAGGTCCAGAAGACTTAGCAGACTCCTCTCCGGAGCAAGAAGCAAGCACGACTATCGAGTCCCAGAACCTAGGATAGGATGAGTCGTAAATTCCCCATGCGAAGTCGAGTCCGTGGAATGGTTCGGATGGACCATGTTGTGTGTTGCTTATTTTTGTTGTTGTTTGTGCTTTGATATGAGTCGCGCTTTTGCTTAGGCAACAAGCATGCGGTTATATCACTTGCCTTATTTTGATGTTCAAACTAATTTTAGCACTTGTTTGAGTTGATTTTTCAACGCTTGTTTGATTGCACTAAAACCCTTAGACACTCCCCTCTGTGCTCTCTATCTCTCCCTCACCTCTCTCGACAACTGAAGACATTAAGACAAGACGCACCAAGGATCCACTTGAAGGACGACTGACGTTGAAGACACTGACTGTGCTACGCTTAACCACACGCAACCCGTAGGAGTGTGTTTTTCCCTCGAGATTGGAAAACTGCACTTGACCAGACTAACCTCCGCAAGCCTTTCTGGCTCAAATTTTCTGGTCACGTGTCTAGTACACGGACTTGCCAGAACTCGTGTAGGTCCCTGATAAACCCCGCTGAGCACCGGGTTCTCAATGGAACAAGTGATCACCGTGAACAAGTATCCTTCCATCTCAAGATAGCACTGTAACCTTGATGCCATAAGAGGACCGATCTCCGATATGAGAGCATTAGACTAAGATTGTTGTGATGATAATAGATGTCTTGAGGATATAGCAAGACTATTTTGGTGGGTCGTGAGACCCTTATAAAGGTAGGTAAACTTGGTGGAACAAGTTGGTATTAGCATAATCTTCATAATCTGGAGTAAGATTGGATTTAGTAGGATGATTATGATCGCAAACATTATTCTTGGTGGTATACATGACTTTAGCAAGTAGTTGGCATGGTTTGGAGATAATTACCATAATGACTTGGAGTATCAAGTAGACTTCTTGTTGGATTGAGTCTTGGATTTAAATAGGTAATCTTAATAGAGTATTGAGGATGACAAAGACCACATGGTTCGGAGTAAATTGGATTTAGCTCGTTAATCTCGCTCATGATACCATGTTTCTCGGTGGATATAGAGTGTGTATACTTGGAGTCATAAATTGATTTACAACCTATGTGGTTTGGCCTTGGAGATTAGATGGCCATGATTATTGAAGTTGGTGGATGTACGATGACGTAATTCTTGCAGTAATATGTGAATTATGAGGACTCTAGAGATCTTGTAGAACCCCATCCATGTTGGATTTGTAAGAGTGATAGGTCTAGTAATGATTGATCAGATTGATGGATCACTTGATCGGATTCATAGGAAGGAAACAAGATATTGGATTGGTCTACTACGTGTTTCCTTAATATAGTAATGCAGTACCCTGTTCATTATATGATCTAGCGGGACATTGGATTTGTTGTGCCTCAGATTCAATCGTGGTAGCTGTATGTCTCCCCAAGGTCCTTGCATAGTAATGCATGTACAGTTGGGGCTACGCCATACTTGTAAGTGTTTGGGTTTAGTTCTTCCCTCAACCCGGAGTTGACTAGCTTGAGCGGTGTGGAGTTGACCCACGTAGGATGATATCCTTGATGAGATGAGGTGATGTTGTCTCAAGTTAGCGGTCGAACTATTGGCATCTAAGGAATGTGCTTAGAGATAAGATGATAACTGTCCGTCCACATCCTAAGTTCCTTAAGACCCTAAAGATTCGCCGAGCCACAACATGGACGGACTACGACCATAGAAGACGACTCTAAGTCATTGAAATGTGGCCAGTACCTGCCCATAGCAAGTCCCGTTCTCCTCACCTGACTTTTGAGCACTGTGCTTATGTCGTGTTTGGGAAGGTAGGTTGTCATCCTCACTGATGACATACTTACTCACCCAGTAAGAGGAAGAACACCTTAGTCCTATTTGGACGAACCCCAGGAACGCCGATTGTTATGCCTCTCGAAGGTACAGTGTTATCTCGAGAAGATGGACTTCTTGAAGCAATCCCAAGATAACGGAAGACTATCCTACGCAAGTCAAGACGAAGAACCGCCGTGACGAGGAAGCCACGACAATGACGATGAAGCAACAGAAGTCAACCACCGACCGCACACCGACTACATCAACGACGTCAAGAAGCCTCGACGATTCAAGATGACGAAGCCCTTGGACAAGCAAAAGAATCAGACGACCTCTCCTTGGTCCAAATCAAGGACGAGAGTACTAGTGAGTCGTGGTGGAAACCTGCTAAAGGTGATTCCCGCTTGCCGAGTCACAGACCTTGGGAATGGATGACTGGTCTATACTCTTGGGTAGCTAGCTTATCCAGAAAACCTCGCAAACTCCCAAGATAGCAGGACCTGTTCGGGACCTGAGCCTCCGAGCTTAGACTCATAGGTGAGACCCAGCCCGGACCCTTTCAAGAGAAGCGTTCGAAGACTAATTGCGACCATAGCTTAACTACCGAAAGGAAGTCAAGAACTTCCCGGTAAGCAAGAAGCCATGCGAAGACTTTGGCAGTGCTTTCTAACACGAGACATCTTGATGTCACTAACCGGCATGCGAACCCCAGGACCAAATCCCAAACACACCATCTTGCCACGTATTCTGACTTTGGAATACACTCGCAAGCCAGAACCTTGCACGGACTTAGCTTACCAAGCCCTTGACCTTGGTCAAGCCTAACTTATTGCCAGATCCCACTCATGATCATGCAAGGACGTGTGAACATTCGAAGTTGTACGATCAAGCACCTCAAGACCACCACAGCAACATGGGGACATGAAGACTACCTCCAACTCAAGATTCTGTATCTCACCAACCCCTAGCCCAGAAATCTCGGGGACGAGATTTTCTTAAGAGGGTAAGGTCTGTCACACCCCAGTTTTTGGCTTCCCTGACTAACTAACTTATTTCAAAATTTAGGACCAATTAAAATTTTTGTGAATGCTTGTGATGCTTGAAGTGACTATTGTTTGCCTTGCTTGTTTGCATGATTGTGTTTGATACCTAATAGATCCTCTCACTCTCTTAATCATCTCCCCACTCCATGATCTCCTGCCTAATGATCATACCATGTGTTTAGGACAAATATCTATTTTTAACAAATATTATTTTCACCAAAATGCTTTTCTTTGAATTAAACTTTCAAACCCCTGAGATGAGGTTTGTACTACAAGTCCTCAAATTAGGGAATTTCTTTTGCACCAAAACTTTTATTTAAAACCTATTATCAAAATGACTTCCAAAAACCACCATATTATTATTTTAAAAGTTATTTTATTATTTTATTTAAAGCCCTTCTATGAGGCCAGAAATGGTCTCCTATGAAGGAAATTTATTTTTATTGCCTTCAAAATATTTCAGAAAATTTAGGAAAACTCAGTGGATATATTTATTCCATATTTATGAGTTTCAACACATGGTCATGTTCAAAATATTGGGCAAACCCCTTCAAAACCATTCTTGCCTATTTCAAGCTTTTGGAATATTTCTATAAGAAATATTCTCAATAAATTCCACTAAATTCTAGCATGTCATCTATGATATTATTTATGATCTTGCCAAGTTTCATTTCAATCCAAGTTGATTTGACTCCCCCAATCACTCTAAAACCCTGTCTGTCCAGAATCAAATTTGAGCAACTCTACATTGTGAAGTGTCTCCAATTTTGCTCAAATTTGGTGGACATGTTCCAGTACTCCAATGAGGCATCCACACTAAGTGGTATACCAAGGAGAATAGAGGAACTTGTCCTAAGATCCTCAAAACCCTCTCTGTTGATTTCCGACTTTGGTAAACTTTACATTACAAAGTTTCTCCAATTATCCTCAAACTTTTTGTGCATGCCTTAATGCTCAAATAATGCCCCTACAACAAATATTGTATTTGTGGGAATTCATTTGAATAGGGTTCTAAGCAGAAACCCATTTCTGCCCATTTCTAGGGTTTTTCAAGTTACATTGGAAAACTCCTCCAGCAAATCCCAAATTTGGTGTGCAAGCCTATTTTCATCTATTGTTTGACCCTGTTAAGTTTCATAGCCATTGGAATCCATCTAGTAGCCCTACCATAGATCAAACACCTTGTGTGCACTCACTAAATTGGTTTCATTTGCCCCTTCCACTTTATTCCTTGAGCTCAACTTTCTACCAGAGCCTCACATAGTCATATTTTACCTCGAGTAACTTTCCCATGGCCACTGGTCAATTATTGGGGAAGGACCCTTTGTAAGTTTCTCTCATTTTTACCCTTGACAGCACTGTTTTACCGTTCTTCCCATTCTTCTGCTTAAGCTATGACCCCCAACTCTTTCCAGAGCATCTAATATATGCCAAGGCTTCATTTAGAACCAAGTTATGGCATGCTCATGTGGAGAAAATGAGCAGCACCTCCTCAAGTTCATTTCTGGCTGAATCATGGCTTTGAACAGCAAGTAGTATCTACCCTCCTTTGTTTGAGCTGAAACTTTACAGTATTAAAGTCCTTCCATGCCTAAGGCTGCCAGACATAATTTCTCCCCAAGGCTTCCCTCCTAAGACCCACTTTTATCAGCTCCAAGTTTGTTGTTAGAAACTTTGCGGCAGTCAAGAGCCATTCAAACCAACTCCACTAGCCACCAAATTCCAGAGTCCCCTTCCTGGTAGCATGCCCCACCTCCCGGACAACTTTGTCTGGTTATTGCAAACCTGTGGGTGTGAGTGGCCGTGGTGACCACCACCCTGACCTGCAAACTGGGTGCTCCGCACCTAGTTTCTCTCCTCCCGACCGTTTCTTGGTGAGGCAGCTTTTCCCAGTATGTCTCAGGGCACCAGGGTATCCCAATTGACTGGTCCAACCTCCTCCCGACACTAGCTTGCCTCCAAGATGTCCCAGGGACGTGTGTCTACCCCGTGCTCTCAGAGCTCCAGAGAGCTCCCGAGCTCTCTCGGCTCCTCCTCCCCCACTTAGAGCCTCCCGAGCGCCCTAAGACTCCAGAACCCTCTCCCTCACTCCCTGGAAGCCCTCGTGCTCCCCCTTTCCTCTCCTAAGCCTCCTCCCCTTCTCCATGGCTGGCATGGACGAAGCTCCCGAAGAAATCCCCGCGCAAGCCTAGCCAACCCAGGGGGTTTCCTCTCGCCCCTGGGCTCTCCGGTGGACCTCCCCACTGCCGCGCGTCCCTCCCTCTTTTCCCCTCTTCCCTTTGGCGCCGCACGCCCGAGGCCATGGCGGTCGTCGGCCTCCCCTCGGGGCCACCCTGCCGACGTCTCTACTGCCCATCCCCGCTAGCGCATGGGCACTAGGCGGGCGCGGCTCGGCCGCCCGAGCCTGCTGGCGAGCTAGGCCTCGCCGGGGATGGCCAGAGCACCGGGAGCCAGCGAGCCTTCGGGCTCCTGCATCTCCTCCCCGCGCGAACATGAGGTAGGAGAAGGAGCTGACGAGTGGGACCCCCTCGTCAGCTGCTCACCAGTTGGGCCCGCTCCTTTAAGTGGAAGCGCACCCTTGGACTCCGCTTCCTCAAGGCCGAAGGCGCCCTTCCCCACTGCGCCATTGACGTTGCCACTTAGCTGGCCAGCTAGCGCAGCTGGGCCTGCCTGGAGGCCTACCAAGCGCCAGTGCGCAGGATAGCCCCCCCAAAGCTAAGCTTTTCCCTTTTTCATATTTGCTTCAACTTACAAATTCCAGCATAAATTCATATTAACTCCAATTTCATTGATTCATATTTCTGCAGGCTCCTAAATGCCAACTCTACCCACCTATGTGGCTTGCACATTTTTCCAAGAACTTTTCCTGTTTTATTATTTTTCAAATGTCAATCTGGACATTGAAAACTCCATCTTGCAACAATCCTAGAGGATGCAAATCAACTCCAACTGGAGTTATTCAAACTCCGAGAGCCTTCTAGAATCACTCTCCATTTTTAGAACCCTGGTCAACATTTTTGTGTGACATACTTCTGTTGCAATAAATAAATAGCTCCTATTGCTATTTATTCCTCATTGTAAAATCTCTAGAATATTCATACCATCTCCAAATCCAGTGAAACCACTTCCTAAATATTTCTAAAATCATTCTTTGTTAAATGGGTGCCTCCACTCATTTTTAACAGAATGATTTCTGTTGGCTTATTCAATGGCCACCTATTGCTCCTTTCACATATTCAAAAATACTTGATGATTCAAATCTACTGCGAGAAGCTTCAGTATTTTTCTTATGACCAGAGAGGTCCAAGAAAAATAAAACTTCTATTTATAGAACACTTTTATTCTGCTGGATGTGTGGCTTACTATGGTTGTTTCGGACGATAGTTGACGGTAGACGGAGTACTCGGAGTTGGAGCGGAAGACCTCGAAGACCCCGAGGACTTACGTGATCAAGGCAAGCAACATTTGACCATGACTTGAGCACAAACATTGTTGCATGCTAGTATAGTTGGTATTTTCCCGTTGCATGTGATCACGATGCCGGTTCATCATTGTGGTGATGGCACCGGAGGCTTCTTCGAAGCACTTGCATGTTAGTGATGTTATTCATATGGCTCCTCGGAGCACAAGCATGATGAGCTTGACCCTACCACCTATGAGGATCATGCTACTGTCATGTTGACTAGTAGAGTAAGATCATTGCACTGAGCTTGGCCTTACCCCTTGAGGGTCATGTTAATACCATGTTGACAAGTAAAGACAGAGAATTTTATCATGAGCATGATGATGAGTTAAATCAAGAGTTTATGAAAACCCTGTTGGGTGCCACTAATGCCCGAGGGTGATGATGAGTTGGTGATCACTTTTGGTGAAGTGATGCACCGGTGTTTTTGTGTGAGTATGGTTTCGGAAATGGGATTAGATTTATGATGTGTCGACCGTCCCAACCTTACCAGTACGACCACGATACCCCTTTATGGGACAGGGCTTTGTTGATTACTCTGGTCGGTACTAGCAAAGAGCCACATTACTAGTGGCGGGAGTGATCGGTGTCACTCTCGTGATGGGGTCGTGCCAGGTAGGACGACTATGCCATTATTATGAGTTCTAGGCACACCGTTGGTCCATGCATGGTTGATACAGTCCAGAGTCGGTGCTCGTAAAACGTACAACATGTGGGCTGGGTACCAATCGAGTGGACCTCTTGTCTAGTATCGTCGGGGGAAAGATGGTGATCGGGTACTTACCTCGGGTATATGTGATATACCGCGAGTCGTGGATGACATGGAAGTTTCCCGTTTCTCGTGGGTCAAGCGTACTACCTCTGCAGAGTGTAAACCATTCGAATAGCCGTGTCCACGGTCAAGGGCAGTTGGGTGGTGCTGCTTAAACTACGTCCAGCGTTTCCTCATAAACCAAGTGCAAGTGTGTGTGTGTGTGTGGTGTTAAAAAGTTGTTGTTATGATAATCACGATATTATGACCAAGTTCGATGACTTGGCATATAGGGTAAACCCAGATGGTTTAGCCCTCATTAATACATTGAGATTATGACAAGTCTGATGACTTGGCATATAGGGTGAACCCGGTTGGTTCAACCCTTAGCAGATATGTTGATATCTGTAACATGTTCTTCAAGAGTAGTTCTTTAACTTGTTGCATATGCCTGCATTCCACCAAATTGCATTCCACCAAAGATACATGTTACTGTTATTCTTCACTATCAATGTTCATATCATGGGCCGTTTGCGAGTACATTCAAAGTACTCATTGGCTTGCCACTGGTTATTTCATTGACCAGGTGTGAAAGACAAGATATGGCGAAGATTAACTCGGTGACGTTCTTGCGAGCTAGGACCCTTCCCAGTCAGAATGCCTGTAGGTTAAGGCTGATGGCATGGGTTCACGCTTTCAACCAATAATTCCGCTATTGGTCTAGTTTGGTGCTTTGGCCTTTAAGGCCCTATATGTATGTAAGACTCGACCGAAGTGGTCATTTATTGTATCAAACGGTATGTATGGATGTAAGACTCTATTATTCAGTATCTGTGTTCAGTGAGCATTGATCCTTGGGATCACTGGGCACGGCGATCTCGACTTACCAGTCGGGGTCCCCACAGGCAGCGGGGTCCTAATGGAAACTACAGGATATTAAGGTTCTTCTTTTAATAGAGAACTGCTAGCAGTCCCCGGCAATGACACCAGAAAAGAACTGCTTCCAGTTGCTCAACAATTAGCAATTGTCTTGCAATGGCCCACCAGCGTGCGGGATCGCGGCAGTTTTTGAGGGTACAGTATTCAACCCAAATTTGTTGGTTCGACACGATGGGAGTGAAACGATATTCTCCAGTATTAGCAGTTGAGGTGTCGGCTCAACCACACCTGAAAGATTAGTATCTGCAAGCAGGATATAAGCATCAAAGGTAGTATGATAGCAACAGTGCCAGAAACGATATGTTGACAAGGCAGATTATTCCCAACTGAAGTATCAATGGTGCCAGAAAAGTATTGTAGCAGGTAGTAGCAGTGTAACGAGTAACAATAGTGGCAAGGAAAAGCAGTAGTAATAGCAGTAGCATGTAGCAACAGTAGCAAGTAACATCAACATCAAGTAACAGTAGTAGCAACAGTAGTGGCAGCAGCAGCAGGACAAAGCAAGTAACAGTAGCAGCAAGTAACAGCAGGACAAAGCAAGTAACAATAGCAACAAGTAACAGTAGCAGCAACAATAGTAACAGCAGCAGAGCAAAGCAAGTAAAAGTGGGACAAACTCGTAGGGAATGGATCGGTGATTTGTTGGATGCCATTCATCATGCAACAATTATAACACGGAGAGATATGTGGCTAGCTCCCGTTCGATAATGTGATGTAGGCATGCATTCCGTGTGTAGTCATACGTGCTTAGGGAAAAGTACTTGCATGACATCTATTGTCCATCCCTCCCGTGGCAGCGGGGTCCCAATGGAAACTACGGGATATTAAGGTTCCCCTTTTAATAAAGAACTAGACCAACGCATTAGCACTTGGTGAACACATGAACTCCTCAAACTATGGTCATCACCGGGAGTGGTTCCGGTTATTGTCACTCCGGGGTTGCCGGATCACAACACATAGTAGGTAACTACAACTTGCAAGATCGGATCTAAAACACACATATATTGGTGACAACATAATAATTTCAGATCTGAAATCATGGCACTCGGGCCCTAGTGATAAGCATTAAGCATGGCAAAGTAGTAGCAACATCAATCTCAGAACATAGTGGATACTAGGGATCAATCCCCGTCAAGACTAACTCGATTACATGATAGATCTCATCCTACTCATCACCGCCCAGCGAGCCTACGAATAGATTACTCACAAACGATGAAGCGCTTCATGGAATTGGAGAGGGAAGAAGGTTGATGATGATGATGTCGACGATCTCCTTGATCTGGAGCCCAAAACGGACTCAAGATCTGCCCTCCAGGGCAAGAACGAGATGTGGCGGCGCCTCTGGATCGTAAAACACGATGAAATCTTCTCTCTTGATTTTTTCCGGGATGAAAGGGAATAAATAGCGCTGGAATTGGGGGCGGCAGAGCCATGTGGGCCCCACAAGCCCGATGGCCGCTCCCAGGGGGGGCGGGAGGCCGCGGCCACAGGGCTTGTGGACCACTGGCCCGTCCCCTCCGGTGGATCTTTGCACAGGTATTTTTCATATTTTCCAAAAATATTCTCCGTAAATTTTTAGGACGTTCTGAGAACTTTCATTTTTGCACAAAAACAACACCATGGCAATTCTGCTGAAAACAACGTCAATCCGGTTTAGTTCCATTCAAATCATGCAAATTAGAGTCCAAAACAAGGACAAAAGAGTTTGGAAAAGTAGATACGATGGAGACGTATCAACTCCCCCATGCTTAAAACCTTGCTTGTCCTCAAGGAACTCAGTTGACAAACTAAAAGAGAAAGAAAAACTTTGACAAACTCTGTTTGATCTTGTTGTTGGAACTATGTCTAACTCATAACCAGAATTTCAGCAAGATCACAAGTTAATCACATAAGCAAGTGAGACAAAGGTCTGACGGTAAACTAATGTCAATGGCATAATCAGCTAGCAAGCAAATAATAATGATTTTCAGCTACCAACAATTCAATCAAAACAAGCATGAATCAATATGAATAGGTGGTATCTCGCTAGCTCTTTCTGAGACCGCAAAACATAAATGCAGAGCACTTTCAATGATCAAGGGCTGACTAAACATTGTAATTCATAGCAACGAAGGTCCAGTCATAGTCATACTCAATATCAATCAAAAGCAAAGCATAAAAATGACAGAGGTGCTCTCTAATTGGTGCTTATATAAGAAGAGGATGACTCACCAGGAAAATAAATAGACATGCCCTTTGCAGAGAGAAGCATTGATTTGCAGAGGTACCAGAGCTCAAGCTTTGAAAACAGAGATAATAATTTTGGGTGGCATGCTTTCATTGTCAATGCAATGACCAAAAGTTCTCAATTTCTTCCATGCTATTCATGCTATAGGAGGTTCCCAAACAGAAAAGTAAAGTTTTAACTCCCCCACCACCAATCAATCACACTCCACGGCTAGCCGAATCCTCGGGTAGCGTCCATACTAACATCAATCCGGGGGGAGTCTTGTTTTACAGTTATGTTTTCGATTCAAGTGTGGAACTCGACATTCCAATTACCAGCCCCTTTCTCGTGAATAAACACATGTCGAGCATAACACGCCTAACATGGAAGATACTAATAGCCCTCTGTCACCACATGAGCAGTTCGGGCATGCAAAACAGATTATTTCTTGAAGGTTTAGAGAATGGCACATGAAAATTTACTTGGAACGGCAGGTAGATACCGCAAATAGGTAGGTATGGTGGACTCTCATGGAAAAACTTTTGGGTTTATGGAAGTGGATGCACAAGCAGTATTCCGCTTAGTACAAGTGAAGGCTAGCAAAAGACTCGAAAGCGACCAACTAGAGAGCGACAACAGTCATCAAGATGCAAAGAGTTTGACTAACATTGAGTGCAAGCATGAGAAGGATATAAATCACCATGAACACGAACATCATAGAGGCTATGTTGATTTTGTTTCAACTACATGCATGAACATGCGCCAAGTCAAGCCACTTGAATAATTCAAAGGAGAATACCATCGTACCATACTACATCATAGTCATCTGAAAATCTTTGTTGGCATTCAAGAGAAACCATTATAAGCTCCTAGCTAATTAAGCATGGCATCAGAAACTATGATCTCTAAGTTGTCATTGCAAAAATGGTTCTATCTCAACAAACCTGAATCTGGGACGACAAGCTAGTCATATTTACAAAAACAAAATAGATAGAGTTCATACCAGCTTTTCCAGTCTCAGTCACTTCATCATATATCATCATTATTGCCTTTCACTTGCACGACCGAACGATGTGAACAATAATAAGAGTGCTCGTGCATTGGACTAAGCTGAATCTGCAGGCAAACACAAAGCAGAAGACAAAGTAATATGGCTCTATAACAAATGAACAGGTATGCATGCGAGAGACACTGAACATAACCATGGTCTTCTACCTCGACTCAAAGAAAAAGAAAACTATTTACACGGGAAAGCTCCCAATAAGCAAAAGAAGAAAGGAAAATCTTTTTGGGTTTTCTCAAAAGGACACAAAACAAGAAAACAAGAAAACAAAAATAAACTAGCATGGATAATACAGTGGCAAAGTGTAAACACCGACTAACAAAGTGAAAGCATAAGCATGAATGTAAAGTTGGTGCAAACATGTACTCCCCCAAGCTTAGGCTTTTGGCCTAGCTTGGTCTACTCCCAAGGAGGGAAATAACCAGCTCCGGGATACTCCGGAGCGGACTATGGATGCCACTGCTGTGTGAGCTCCTCTGGCTCCCACTGATAAACTGCGTTTGGTACTCGACTGGCGGCTCGGGCACGGGCACCCGTGGTTGTCCGAGGGCATAATAGTGTACCTGCCTGCATGAAGATCGAACAAAGAAGGAGCAGGCAAAGTAATAGTCGCTCGAGTACCCTGACTAAATACCAGGTTATAAATCATCCGTCTACTAGCATCTCTATCCAGAAAATCATGGCGAACCATGCTGTCATAATCCATATATTTCTCAGGAAGTAGCATCTCTTCTTCCTCCCCCAGTCTAACGGGTATCTCAAAGTGTCTGGCAAGACGGGTCGCATAGATACCTCCATAGACGACACCTAGGCTATAAGTCTTATTGTTATAAAGGCCTTTGCGCAAACCCGCAAGGTCTGGAGAGCTAAGTGATCCAGCCTCCCCACGACCAATCAAACATTTTCCCACAAATAACGAGAAGTACCAAAGCACAGGAAAATTTATGCTAGCAATTCTAGCGTGAGACACTCCTCTCTCCTCTCCAACAGCAATAGTATCTATGAAAGCCTCCAAGTCCCGTGGACGAGGATCATGAATATCCCCAACATAAGGTAATTTGCACACAATGCAAAAATCCTGTAGTGTCATACGCTGGGGGATATCGTATAACATGAACTCAACCATAGGAGGATTCTTCCTTGGATAAAAGTTGAAGCTTTGAATGAAAATATTGGTGAGAAGGAGGTATTGTGGGCACTTATCTTCAATGAACACGGTAAGACCTGCGTTCTCCACCAAGTAATAAAAGTCTTCATAAAGCCCAGCGGCGCACAAAAATTCATCACTTGGCCACTCGCACGCTCGAACTTCTTGTCACATCCCTGAAACCCTAATCAAGTTAGCATTGTGCTCATATCTTCTTTGCATTGCATCCAAGAAATTTTCAACAAGAACAAAGCAAGTGGTGAAGGAAAACTCAAAAACCCTAGCCACTTCTCAAATTCAAAGGTATTATAAACTTGTTCAGTTCAATGAACCCAAAATGGCCTCAAGAAAAGTTCAACTTTTCTGATAATTCATGAAAGCAAAGAAGAAGTGGAGAAAACTATTTTCAAATAACTGTTGAAATTTTATTTTTAAACTAACAAGTCTCTGAATTCAAACTTATATTTGAATTCAAAAATATATAGTTTTCAAAAATGCTGAAAACTTTCCGATGCCCCCCAGGACAGCGCGACAACGGGGATGACTACCCCGAGCACGTCCCTATCCGTTCCCGTGATCCATTCCTCCCCTCCCCGCTCGGTTTCTTCCCTCTCTTGCTGCCGCCATTGTCAGAAGCTTGAGCTCGAGGAGCCCGAGCTCTCTGGCCACAGGTAAGCCCCCCTGAGTATTCCATCATCTCCGCAACATCGAGCTCGACACGCACGTCGACGAATCCGTCCTCCCCGAGCCCTGCAACGCCCCCAGTGTCGTCGTCTTCAACCTGCGGCCGCCGGCAAATCGACGGTGGATCGCCGGCTAGAGGCCCTCCCCGAGCAGTCTGAGCCCAGCTTCGCCTCCACCGTGAGCTTGCGAGAATTTCCCCTCCATTCCCCTCTCTCTCATAGCCCCGAGAACCATGAACCCGAGCTCCGGCAGCCGCCTCGGCTCGTCGCCGGCATGCTCCGGCCACCCATAGCCCCTACTGATACCCGTAGAGGATGAGGCCGAGCCTGGGGATCATCCCAGTGCTCTCGGCACTCGATTCCGAGCACCACAGTGCGTATTGGTGCATCTCCGGCGAAGATCCGCCGCGGATCTGGTCGCCGCCGGTCAGTCACCGGCGGGGGAGGTCGTGGCCGGCCTAATCCCGGTGGATTAGCACTAAGCAGCCACTGACAGTGGGCCCTAGCAGTGGGTCAAACCCACTCAGGGGCTGGTCAGCGCGGGATTAGCTCCTGAGACGCTGACCAGTGGCCCCCACCTGTCAGGTTTGACCTCACCAGGTCAGTTGACGTGCTGACGCATTGCTGATGTGGTTATGACGCAATAAAGAGTATTTTGATTTAAAAGAATTCCAGAAAAATGCCAAAACTTCTAAAAATCATAAAAATTAATCTGTAACTCCAATGAAATAATTTATATATGAAAAAGTATCAGAAAAATCCAAGGAATCTGAATATGTCATTTTCAAACATGTTTGAAAATGTTAGTGGACCAAACATGTAGAATAATGTATAAGTTAAATTTTATAAATGCTATGGAGATGGAATTTGAAAATCATTTGAATTCCACTTCAAATGCTATGATCAAACATTGTTCAATCACAACCAGCAACTTAACATATCATTTCCATGCATGTTAAAAACAAGTTGATCTGAGCATCAGGTCGAATCAATTAAAATGGTATCCGAGAATACCTCGTTTGAAGTGATATTTGAATTTGATTCAAATCAACTTCAAACCTAATAAATGTTAGCTATATTAGCATACCACCTTGCATCCTCATGCCATGCTCATGCATCATCTTGTTGCATATGATTGTTATTGATTGTTGTCATTTCTTTCGGTAGGCTCCGCTCCTCCAGATTCCACCGAATATCCGACTGACGGATATTGTCCCTCCTCTGAGCAACAAGGCAAGCAACCATTTTGATCATCCCGATAAATCCCATGTTCTCGCTCCTGCACTTACTTATTGCATTAGGATCAAATGCTTCAAATGCTTTTGCCACGTTAGTTGAACCCACTTCCTTTGCATGACCTGTCCTTGTCACAGTAAATAGCTGAACCTTGCAACCTAGCATACCTGGTAGTTGCTTAAGCCATGATGTGCCTTATCCTGCTATGCATGCTATGCTTAGAGTTGTGTATGGTCTGTCATCTGGGAGATGAACATAATTGTGAGAATGTGTTCAGTAAGTAAAGATTGTGTGTTGAACCTGATTTGGTAAAGGTACCGGTGAAAGGCTATGTAGGAGTACATGGCGGGTTGTTTCATTGGAACCGTCCTTAGGAACTGAGTTCCGTGTATTTAATCCAAGATGAGATACTACAACATGCTAGGCCCTGAAATATGACCCTGCTCGACTTATTAATCGCTTAGTACTCGGTCCAGGAGTTGCAAGTAGTTTCTGGTGTTTATAGTCATGCTGGAGGCCGTGCATAGTGCTGACCTGAGAGGTGGGCTGTGATGCGGTAGGCAGTGGCACGATGTACCAAGTGGCACCCGGATGGTGGGCTTGGGAACCCTGCGCACATCATTTGGGGCCATGGCGGAAACCTCGGCCGGACTTCCGTGCGGGTTACCCTCAGATAGGCGATATACCTGGACCAAGCATTAGCGTGGTTAACGGTCGTGGCCGAATCCCTCGCTGGGCTTCCGCTTGAAGGTTGCCGAGGTGCATGACATGCACATGGTGATAAGTGGCGAGAGCGTGTGTGAAGAAGTACACCCCTGCAGGGTTATGATCTATTCGAATAGCCGCGTCCGCGGATGTGGACTACTTGGAGACATATGTTGTTCATAGATAACTTCAATGGCTACTCATAAAATTGTCAAGATAAGCGTGAGTGTCGTGGACGGCATTTCCGCATGGAGACAGAATGATTCGACGATAGAGTATTGTTGTGGTGTTAGTGGACTCGTGTGCGAGAAATCAAGTTGTCAAAAATTGTTTTAAAATGCAAGTTGTCTAGCCACGAGTCAAATGTTGGCTTTCCGCATGAAACCCCACAATTTCTTATTGATACATTGCATGAGTAGATAGTTATCCTAAAGTCTTGTTGAGTACCTCCGTACTCATGTTTGCTTAATAATTGTTGCAGAGGTTGTTAATGACCCTAATGGAGGGTTCTTGCTAGACATCGACGATGACGAGTAGCTGGTGTCCTAGCTACGATCTGGCCCTAGGTTGGGTCTGTAGTATAGTCAGGCCATGTGCCTTCTAGTTTCATCTGTGTGTACTCAGACAGCTTAATTACTTCCGCTGGCTTGTAACTTGAATGACTGTTATGATGGGTCGTGAGACCCCTACTGTGTCATATTATCTTTGTGGCTCTTCCGAGCCTCTTAAATAAAGCTTGTATGTTTATGGTTATGTTGTGATGCCATCGATGTATCTATACATATCGGTATGCCATGCGTACGTGTGTCGTACTTGATATGTATGGGGTTCGATTACCTAGTCGTAGACTTTAGTAGCATTCCTTATAGGGAAATGCCCCTTTGTGATCCAACGAGCCATGGTAGCTCGCTGCTGCCTCAGACACATTGGTTGACCGACATGTGTACTTCTTAGCTGCTGTGTCTGTCCCCTTTGGGGAAATGTCACGCGATGTAATGGAGTCCTTGTAACTTGCTACGACTCGTCTATATTCGCTGGTGACCAACACCTGCTTTGCTGGGTCATGTATGCCTGTCCCTGTGCGGAACTGCCACTTTGGTTTATGACTAGACATGTCGATCCGGGTTCTTTGTCATTGGATTGCTAGCGACACAATTGCATACGCGAGTCAAAAGGCGCAAACGGTCCCGGCTAAGGTAAGGCTGCAGCCGTGGGGTTTACCATGCGTGAGACCGCAAAGAGATGTGATGTGTTACAGAATGGATTCCTATGGCTTAGGATCGGGGTCCCGACAGCGTTGGTATCAGAGCCTGACTGACTGTAGGACTACTAAGCCAAACTGGTCGAAGTTGAGTCTAGAATTGCTTTAGTTATATATAAGGGAATTGTTTGTGGAAGGGAACGTAAGACTCTTGTTCTCTTCTCAAGTTATTCTATTCTGGTCATCCTCGTTTTTTCTGCGGGAATTAAGGACTAGGTTACTCATCTTCTTCTAGGCTCGTGTTTCTGATCGATAGATTATAAGACTACGGGTCGAGTGTTATATTGGGTTTCTTATATCCCTAGGAAAAAGGAAGTAAGTTTGATGATCTGAGAATTGAATTTGATAGTTGAGTGGTTACGCTATTCTATTTTTGGGTTGTCTCAAAATTGTTTTTGAGCATTTACAGCCGTTATGCTGCCCAATTTTGCATTCAGAGCCCTAATGCTTTTGCATTACTCTCTATTTTCAGATGCCTGGCCGTCCTTCTCGTTAGGTGGTACGTCTGACCAGGTGCATTGATGTGTCGGGTCATACGGCCATGCTGGTCAGGGTGATGTCGGTGTGCGGTTACCGCTGGTACCCAGAGTACACAGTGGAGGAACAGTACCGAGACTTCAACCAGAGCCAGTATATCTGCACTGTTAGGGTATTTCGAGACTACCATGGAGCTGAGGAGCGAATCCATTGGTCCTATGGATTGGGAGTCAATGTTGACATGGCAGTACAAGATGCTGCCTATTCAATGCTGACCATTATGATGGCAAGGCATGCACTGTTGCAGAATTTAGAGTTCTGCTATGTTCCTGCCTCTCAGCCTGGTGAAGAGGGATACCTCAGCGGGGTCTATTTTGATTCCTCTATGGAGGATCCGCTACTGCAGTCCACTGCTGAGATGCTAGAGAACAGAGACAGGGACGCTCGTGCTCTCCGCATGGAGCTTTATGCTACACGTGCCCGCCTGTGGACGGCTTTGACGCAGCTGGCACCGGTAGTCTAGACAGGGTATGGATATATGGAGATGCTGAACCCTGTTAGAACCCATCTTCCTGCCCACGTTGAGTGGCCAGCTATAGGAGGAGTCACCTCTCTTCGGGGACCCCTACTACCACCAGTCAGGGGACCAAGGCCACATCCGTGTCCTTATGGATCCCAGGGATCTCAGGCCAGAGTATTTCCTGATCCACAGGTTGAGCTTCCAGGCCATGGAGGCAATCTTTATGAGATGTTCTATGTGGATGCTTGAGCTGTGAGTGGAAGGATAGTATGGTAGAAGCTGTACGTTCACAGTCCTGTGTGACTTGTGAAGTATGCTTGTGATGTGAAATGAATTCCGGAGGACTAGATAAATAATGTATAGGAAGCTTGTAAGCCTCTGATGAGTAGTTTCATAATTTTAGTAGTTTGCTCTTCGGTTAAGGTTGTACTGAACTATGTAAGGGTGTGTATGAACCATGGTGTATATATAGCAGTTGCTTGTTACCATGTTGTTCGGATATTCATTTCCGCATTCCATGTGTTCAGTGCATTCTTAATCCATAGCTAGTATTGATAATGATATTGGTCTAAGCTGTGAGTTTATTTGTCAGGATGTTGTTCACCAGGTTGAACCGTGCCCCTGCTCATGAGCAAGGCGAGGGTAGTCAAGCGTCGGAGGAAGACCTGCCTCACCCGCCCTCTCTGGCCGAAGTGATGCTTGAGGCAGAGAGGAACAAAAGGGAGACCAACCGACTGTTAGAGCGTATTGAGCAGAATACGGCTCGTCAGCCTAGGAATGCTGTAGTGTCCCTCAATGACTTTGTGAAGCTGAATCCTCCAAAGTTCCATCATTCCATCGATCCCCTCGACGCTGATGACTGGCTGTGCAGTATCTCACGTAAGATTCGCTCTGTGAATGTTGCTGAGGCCGACAAGGTGACCTTTGCGGCGTATTTTCTGGAAGGACCCGCCAATCTGTGGTGGGAGAACTTTGAAGCTATGCGTCCTGCTGAACCAGCAGCCACATGGGCAGACTTTAGTGCAGCCTTCCGTCTGCACCATATTCCAGAGGGTCTGATGGACAGAAAGAGAGAGGAGTTCTGTGCATTCACCCAGGGCAAGTTGTCCGTGGATGCCTATAGTCACAAGTTCGGTAACCTCGCCCGCTATGCAACAGAGGAGGTGTCTACTGACGCCAAGAAGCAAGCAAGATTCCGTAAGGGTCTGAGCCCCGAGCTTCGTCGTGATCTGCGCCTCCACTAGTGTGCAAGCTTCCAAGCCCTGGTCAACAAGGCGATCAGTGCCGAGACTGGTCATACCAACTTCGAAGCCACAAAGAAGCACTCCCGTGACTTTGGCTCATCTTCTGGTTCCGCGTTTCCAAAATGCAGGCTGTGGGTTCCAAACAGTTCTCTGCCGCCAAGATACACTCGGAGGCCATCCTACGTGGCGCCTCAGACGAATCAGACCAACCCTCCAGCAAAAACCTATGGTGGTCCAGCTAGCAATGCTGCACCACGTGCCAACCAAGTGATATGCTACAAGTGTGGAGAACCAGGGCACTATTCCCATGAGTGTCCTTAGAATGTGGGTGCCAAGCAACCCGGAAAGTCCGCCGGGAAAGGCAAGTCGGGCAAAGCTTACTATGTGAAGCGAACTCCTGCACGTGGCCGTGTGAACTATGTCTCAGCAGAAGAAGCTGCATAGGATCCCGACGTCATACTGGGTACGCTTCTTGTTAATCATCACCCAGCGTCTGTTCTTTTTGACACTGGGTCTTCTCATTCCTTCATTTCAGAAAGTTATGCACAGTTGCATAACATGTCTTTTTGTGATATGCCAATTCCATTGGTTGTCCAAACTCCTGGTAGTAAATGGCAAACCTCTAGGATAACCTATGACAATGAATTTCTAGTAGACAGGCTAGTTTTTCTAGCCTCATTAATAGCCCTGAAATCTTCGGATATTAATATCATCTTGGGTATGGACTGGATGTCAGCTCATTATGCCAAGATTGATACTCATACTAGAAATGTTTAGCTTACCCATCCCTCGGGTGAGATAGTCAATGTCTCTACTCGAGTTGCCAAATGCCAACTCTATTCCCTCAATGCCAACCCTCTTCCGGAACTTGAAGACAATCTGGTAGTCCATGACTTCCTGGATATTTTTCCAGAGGAACTGCTAGGAATTCCACCCGACAAAGATGTAGAGTTCGTGATAGATCTTGTTCCGGGAACTGTTCCAATAGCCAGAAGACCATATAATATGGCACCCTTGGAGCTAGCCGAACTTAAGAAGCAACTAGATGAGGCCTTGAATAAAGGTTTCATTCGTCCTAGCTCTTCTCCTTGGGCTTGCCCCGTCCTATTCGTCAAGAAGAAAGACGGAACGGATCGGATGGTTGTAGATTACCGACCAGTTAATCTGGTCACCATAAAGAACAATTATCCGCTCCCCAGGATCAACGACCTGTATGATCAGCTCGCGGGATCCTCAATCTTCTCCAAAATGGATTTGAGGTTGGGATACCATCAAATCAAGATCAAGAATGGGGACATTCCAAAAACGGCTTTTATTACTCGTTATGGCCAATACGAGTACACTGTCATGTCCTTCGGTTTAACCAATGCCCCAGCCACCTTCTCTCATCTGATGAATTCAATCTTCATGGAGTATTTTGATAAATTCGTCATGGTATACCTCGATGATATTCTCATCTACTCGAAGAACGAACGGGAACATGCTGAGCATCTAAGGCTGGTATTGATGAAACTTCGAGAGCATCGCCTTTATGCCAAGTTTTCAAAATGTGAATTTTGGTTACCAGAAGTGACCTATCTTGGTCACGTAATCTCTGGTAAGGGTATTGCTGTCAATCCCGAGGGAGTTCAAGCCGTCCTGGATTGGACTCAACCTGAATTGGTTAAGAAAGTTAGGAGTTTTCTTGGTCTAGCGAGCTATTGTCGCCGCTTTGTCGAGAATTTCTCCAAGGTTGCAAAGCCTCTAACTGAACTCCTCAAGAAGGATAAAAAGTTTGAGTGGACACCACAGTGTGAGCATAGTTTTCAGGAACTGAAAAGGCGCCTGACTTCCGCACCTGTGTTGCTACCACCAGATTTTTCTAAGGACTTTGTTATCTATTGCGGTGCCTCGCGACAAGGATTAGGTTGCATTCTCATGCAAGATCGTCATGTGATTGCATACGCATCTCGACAGTTGCGTCCACATGAGGATAATTATCCCACACATTATCTTGAGCTTGCAGTTGTAGTCCATGCACTAAAAACCTGGCGACATTACCTTCTCGGTAATCGTTGCGAAATATTCACTGATCACCAAAGTCTGAAATATATCTTCACCCAGCCGGATTTGAATCTCATGCAAAGACGGTGGGTTGATTTGATCTCAGATTACGACTTAGGGATAACTTACACCTCGGGGAAAGCCAATGTTATGGCTGATGCACTAAGTCGTAAATCTTATTGTAACAACTTGATGCTACAACAAGGTCAACCACATCTCTATGAGGAATTTCGGAAGTTAAATCTTCATATTGTTCCTCAAGGATTCCTTTCTACCCTGGTGGTGAAGCCTACCCTTAGGGACCAAATTATAGCTGGCCAAAAGCGTGATAAGGGGATATCACGGATCAAGGAGAATATTATTAGCGGAAACGCTAATGAATTTTCCATGAATGATCAAGGTGTTGTGTTCTTCCAGAATCGTCTAGTGGTTCCTAAGAACCCACATCTAAGGCAGTTAATCCTTAAGGAAGCTCATGATTCTCCTCTGACCATTCATCCCGAAAGTACTAAGATGTATCAGGACCTACGCCAGAGGTTCTGGTGGACCAGGATGAAGAGAGAAATTGCTGAGTCCATTGCTAACTGCGACGTTTGTCGTCGAGTTAAGGTAGAACATGAAAGGCCTGCTGGCACCCTTCAACCTTTAGCTATTCCTGAATGGAAATGGGATAAAGTCAGTATGGATTTCATTACCGGATTTCCCAAGACCAAGAAAGGAAATAATGCTATCTTTGTGGTCATTGACCGTCTCTCCAAAGTAGCTCATTTTCTTCCAGTTCGTGAGAGTATAACAGCTAGCCAGCTAGCGGAGTTATATATCTCTCGAATAGTGTCTCTCCATGGTGTTCCCCTGGAGATTAACTCAGACCGTGGGAGTATCTTTACTTCTCGCTTCTGGGAAAGTTTTCAGAATTTCATGGGGACTCACTTATCTTTTAGCACTGCTTTCCATCCTCAATCAAGTGGTCAAGTAGAAAGAGTGAATCAAATCCTAGAAGATATGCTCCGAGCTTGTGTTATATCGTTCGGTATGAATTGGGAGAAGTGCCTTCAATTCGCCGAATTTGCTTATAACAATAGTTATGAATCAAGCCTGGGCAAAGCCCCTTTTGGAGTTCTCTATGGACGAAGATGTCGAACACCTCTTAATTTGTCAGAAACCGGAGAGAGGCAACTCTTTGGCCCGGATATGATCCAGGATGCAGAAGAGCAAGTTCGCAATATTCGTGAAAAATTTGAAAATAGCCCAGTCTCGTCAAAAGAGCCAATATGATCGTCATCATAAGGCTGTGACCTTTGAAGTTGACGAGAAGGCTTACCTCCGGGTTATACCTTTGAAGGGTACCCATCGATTCGGTATCAAGGGAAAGTTGGCTCCTCGTTACATTGGTCCCTTTCGCATTCTTGCCAAACGAGGAGAAGTTACCTACTAGTTGGAACTTCCTCCGCATCTTTCCAAGGTTCATGATGTCCTCCACGTCTCGCAACTCAGGCGTTGCTTTTCGGATCCTATCCGTGAAGTGGACCACGAAACGCTTGATCTCCAAGATAACCTTTCATACCGAGAATACCCTGTGCGTATTCTTGATCAAGCTGAGCTTACCACTCGACGTCGAAACCTCAAGTTTCTTAAAGTTCAATGGTCAAATCATTCTGAGAAGGAGGCCACTTGGGAAAGAGAGGATCGTCTCCGACTTGAGTATCCTGCGTTATTCCCGACGACTTCTAAATCTTGGGACGAGATTCTTTTGAGTGGGGGTGAGTTGTCACATCCCTGAAACCCTAATAAAGTTAGCATTGTGCTCATATCTTCTTTGCATTGCGTCCAAGAAAATTTCAACAAGAACAAAGCAAGTGGTGAAGGAAAACTCAAAAACCCTAGCCACTTCTCAAATTGAAAGGAATTATAAACTTGTTCAAATCAATGAACCCAAAATGGCCTCAAGAAAAGTTCAAATTTTCTGATAATTCATGAAAGCAAAGAAGCAGTGGAAAAACTATTTTCAAATCACTTTTGACATTTTATTTTTAAACTAGCAAGTCTCTGAATTCAAACTTGTATTTGAATTCAAAAATATATAGTTTTCAAAAATGCTGAAAACTTTATGGGTGATTGGAAATATTCCAACTAACACCCCAACATTTTTCAAACTATTCTTAGTTTGCTTTTGAAGCCAAAATAAATAGAAATCAATGTCAGTAATTAAAACAGAAACAGAAATAGCAGAAAATGGAAAAAACCCTATTCTACGCTTACGTGCGAGGCCCAGCCCACCAGGGGCAGGGTCGTCTTCTTCCTCTGCCTTCTGGCAGAGGAGAGATCGACCACGGAGGCCTCCTCCACCTCCTGCTTCACCGTGACGACCTCCGGTGCCCCCAGGATAGCGCGAAAATTGGGATGACTACCCCGAGCGCGTCCCTATCCATTCCCGTGATCCATTCCTCCCCTCCCCGCTCGGTTTCTTCCCTCTCCTCCTGCCGCCATTGTCAGAAGCTTGAGCTCGAGGAGCCCGAGCTCTCTGGCCACAGGGAAGCCCCCCCGAGTGTTCCATCCTCTCCGCAACATCGAGCCCGACACGCACGTCGACGAATCCGTCCTCCCCGAGCCCTGCAACGCGCCCAGTGCCGTCGTCTTCAACCTCCGTCCGCCGGCAAATCGACGATGGATCGCCGGCTATAGCCCCTCCCCGAGCAGTCTGAGCCTAGCTTCGCCTCCACCGTGAGCTTGTGAGAATTTCCCCTCCGTTTCCCCTCTCTCTCCGGCACTCTAGCCCTGAGACCCATGAACCTGAGCTCCGGCAACCGCCTCGGCTCGTCGCCGGCATGCTCCGGCCACCCATAGCCCCTACTGATCCCCATAGAGGATGAGGCCGAGCCTGGGGATCATCCCAATGCTCTCGGCAGTCGATTCCGAGCACCACAGTGTGTTTTGGTGCGTCTTCGGCAAAGATCCGCCGTGGATCTGGTCGCCGCCGGTCAGTCTCCGGCGGGGGATGACGTGGCCGGCCTAATCCGGTGGATTAGCACTAAGCAGCCACTAACTGTGGGCCCTAGCAGTGGTTCAAACCCATTCAGGGGATGGTCAGCGCAGGATTAGCTCCTGAGACGCTGACCAGTGGCCCCCACCTGTCAGGTTTGACTTGGCCAAGTCAGTTGACCTGCTGACGCATTGCTGATGTGGTTATGACGCAATAAAGAGTTTTCTGATTTAAAAGAATTCCAGAAAAATGCCAAAACTTCTAAAAATCATAGAAATTAATCTGTAACTCCAATGAAAATAATTTATATATGAAAAAATTATCAGAAAAATCCAAGGAATATGAATATGTCATTTTCAAACATGTTTGAAAATGTTAGTGGACCAAACATGTAGAATAATGTATAAGTTAAATTTTATGAATGCTATGGAGATGGAATTTGAAAATCATTTGAATTCCACTTCAAATGCTATGCTCAAACATTGTTCAATCACAACCAGCAACTTAACATATCATTTCCATGCATGTTAAAAACAAGTTGATCTGAGCATCAGGTCGAACCAATTAAAATGGTATCCGAGAATACCTCGTTTGAAGTGATATTTGAATCTGATTCAAATCAACTTCAAACCTAATAAATGTTAGCTATATTAGCATACCACCTTGCATCCTCATGACATGCTCATGCATCATCTTGTTGCATATGATTGTTATTGATTGTTGTCATTTCTTTCGGTAGGCTCCGCTTCTCCGGATTCCATCGAATATCCGACTGACGGATATTGTCCCTCCTCTGAGCAACAAGGCAAGCAACCATTTTGATCATCCCGATAAATCCCATGTTCTCGCTCCTGCACTTACTTATTGCATTAGGATCAAATGCTTCAAATGCTTTTGCCACGTTAGTTGAACCCACTTCCTTTGCATGACCTGTCCTTGTCACAGTAAATAGCTGAACCTTGCAACCTAGCATACCTGGTAGTTGCTTGAGCCATGATGTGCCTTATCCTGCTATGCATGCTATGCTTAGAGTTGTGTATGGTCTGTCATCTGGGAGATGAACATAATTGTGAGAATGTGTTCAGTAAGTAAAGATTGTGTGTTGAACCTGATTTGGTAAAGGTACCGGTGAAAGGCTATGTAGGAGTACATGGCGGGTTGTTTCATTGGAACCGTCCTTAGGAACTGAGTTCCGTGTATTTAATCCAAGATGAGATACTACAACATGCTAGGCCCTGAAATATGACCCCGCTCGACTTATTAATCGCTTAGTACTCGGTCCAGGAGTTGCAAGTAGTTTCTGGTGTTTATAGTCATGCTGGAGGCCGTGCATAGTGCTGACCTGAGAGGTGGGCTGTGATGCGGTAGGCAGTGGCACGATGTACCAAGTGGCACCCGGATGGTGGGCTTGGGAACCCTGCGCACATCATTTGGGGCCATGGCGGAAACCTCGGCCGGACTTCCGTGCGGGTTACCCTCAGATAGGCGATATACCTGGACCAAGCATTAGCGTGGTTAACGGTCGTGGCCGAATCCCTCGCTGGGCTTCCGCTTGAAGGTTGCCGAGGTGCATGACATGCACATGGTGATAAGTGGCGAGAGCGTGTGTGAAGAAGTACACCCCTGCAGGGTTATGATCTATTCGAATAGCCGCGTCCGCGGATGTGGACTACTTGGAGACATATGTTGTTCATAGATAACTTCAATGGCTACTCATAAAATTGTCAAGATAAGCGTGAGTGTCGTGGACGGCATTTCCGCATGGAGACAGAATGATTCTACGATAGAGTATTGTTGTGGTGTTAGTGGACTCGTGTGCGAGAAATCAAGTTGTCAAAAATTGTTTTAAAATGCAAGTTGTCTAGCCACGAGTCAAATGCTGGCTTTCCGCATGAAACCCCACAATTCCTTATTGATACATTGCATGAGTAGATAGTTATCCTAAAGTCTTGTTGAGTACCTCCGTACTCATGTTTGCTTAATAATTGTTGCAGAGGTTGTTAATGACCCTAATGGAGGGTTCTTGCTAGACATCGACGATGACGAGTAGCTGGTGTCCTAGCTACGATCTGGCCCTAGGTTGGGTCTGTAGTATAGTCAGGCCATGTGCCTTCTAGTTTCATCTGTGTGTACTCAGACAGCTTAATTACTTCCGCTGGCTTGTAACTTGAATGACTGTTATGATGGGTCGTGAGACCCCTACTGTGTCATATTATCTTTGTGGCTCTTCCGAGCCTCTTAAATAAAGCTTGTATGTTTATGGTTATGTTGTGATGCCATCGATGTATCTATACATATCGGTATGCCATGCGTACGTGTGTCGTACTTGATATGTATGGGGTTCGATTACCTAGTCGTAGACTTTAGTAGCATTCCTTATAGGGAAATGCCCCTTTGTGATCCAACGAGCCATGGTAGCTCGCTGCTGCCTCAGACACATTGGTTGACCGACATGTGTACTTCTTAGCTGCTGTGTCTGTCCCCTTTGGGGAAATGTCACGCGATGTAATGGAGTCCTTGTAACTTGCTACGACTCGTCTATATTCGCTGGTGACCGACACCTGCTTTGCTGGGTCATGTATGCCTGTCCCTGTGCGGAACTGCCACTTTGGTTTATGACTAGACATGTCGATCCGGGTTCTTTGTCATTGGATTGCTAGCGACACAATTGCATACGCGAGTCAAAAGGCGCAAACGGTCCCGGCTAAGGTAAGGCTGCAGCCGTGGGGTTTACCATGCGTGAGACCGCAAAGAGATGTGATGTGTTACAGAATGGATTCCTATGGCTTAGGATCGGGGTCCCGACAGCGTTGGTATCAGAGCCTGACTGACTGTAGGACTACTAAGCCAAACTGGTCGAAGTTGAGTCTAGAATTGCTTTAGTTATATATAAGGGAATTGTTTGTGGAAGGGAACGTAAGACTCTTGTTCTCTTCTCAAGTTATTCTATTCTGGTCATCCTCGTTTTTTCTGCGGGAATTAAGGACTAGGTTACTCATCTTCTTCTAGGCTCGTGTTTCTGATCGATAGATTATAAGACTACGGGTCGAGTGTTATATTGGGTTTCTTATATCCCTAGGAAAAAGGAAGTAAGTTTGATGATCTGAGAATTGAATTTGATAGTTGAGTGGTTACGCTATTCTATTTTTGGGTTGTCTCAAAATTGTTTTTGAGCATTTACAGCCGTTATGCTGCCCAATTTTGCATTCAGAGCCCTAATGCTTTTGCATTACTCTCTATTTTCAGATGCCTGGCCGTCCTTCTCGTTAGGTGGTACGTCTGACCAGGTGCATTGATGTGTCGGGTCATACGGCCATGCTGGTCAGGGTGATGTCGGTGTGCGGTTACCGCTGGTACCCAGAGTACACAGTGGAGGAACAGTACCGAGACTTCAACCAGAGCCAGTATATCTGCACTGTTAGGGTATTTCGAGACTACCATGGAGCTGAGGAGCGAATCCATTGGTCCTATGGATTGGGAGTCAATGTTGACATGGCAGTACAAGATGCTGCCTATTCAATGCTGACCATTATGATGGCAAGGCATGCACTGTTGCAGAATTTAGAGTTCTGCTATGTTCCTGCCTCTCAGCCTGGTGAAGAGGGATACCTCAGCGGGGTCTATTTTGATTCCTCTATGGAGGATCCGCTACTGCAGTCCACTGCTGAGATGCTAGAGAACAGAGACAGGGACGCTCGTGCTCTCCGCATGGAGCTTTATGCTACACGTGCCCGCCTGTGGACGGCTTTGACGCAGCTGGCACCGGTAGTCTAGACAGGGTATGGATATATGGAGATGCTGAACCCTGTTAGAACCCATCTTCCTGCCCACGTTGAGTGGCCAGCTATAGGAGGAGTCACCTCTCTTCGGGGACCCCTACTACCACCAGTCAGGGGACCAAGGCCACATCCGTGTCCTTATGGATCCCAGGGATCTCAGGCCAGAGTATTTCCTGATCCACAGGTTGAGCTTCCAGGCCATGGAGGCAATCTTTATGAGATGTTCTATGTGGATGCTTGAGCTGTGAGTGGAAGGATAGTATGGTAGAAGCTGTACGTTCACAGTCCTGTGTGACTTGTGAAGTATGCTTGTGATGTGAAATGAATTCCGGAGGACTAGATAAATAATGTATAGGAAGCTTGTAAGCCTCTGATGAGTAGTTTCATAATTTTAGTAGTTTGCTCTTCGGTTAAGGTTGTACTGAACTATGTAAGGGTGTGTATGAACCATGGTGTATATATAGCAGTTGCTTGTTACCATGTTGTTCGGATATTCATTTCCGCATTCCATGTGTTCAGTGCATTCTTAATCCATAGCTAGTATTGATAATGATATTGGTCTAAGCTGTGAGTTTATTTGTCAGGATGTTGTTACAGGATGGATTCCTATGGCTTAGGATCGGGATGTTATTTGTCAGGATGTTGTTACGCAAACGGTCCCAACCAAGGTAAGGCTGCAGCCGTGGGGTTAACCGTGCGTGAGACCGCAAAGAGATGCGATGTGTTACAGGATGGATTCCTATGGCTTAGGATCGGGGTCCCGACACTTCTGTGACTCGAGGAACCACGTACTTGGGGTAGTTCTTCTCATCCTCCTTGGGGTTACGACTTGAAGAGCCTCTCAAAAACCTCCTCATCTTTTCCCTTTTCTAACTCTGAAAAATTCTGAAATTTTTAGAGACTTCGAAAGAAAAGTGAGTAAGGATTAACCCAACTCGTAGCAACTACTCCTACTAGTTCCTAGAGACCGTATCACGCGTTAAAACTACTTGGGACCAGCTAAAATCAACATTTCAAGCTCAAGAACAGGGTCACCAAGGTAGCAAGAATACGTGAAGGATAAAGCACTAGAGTAGAAACTAATTGGACCAATGGAGGAGTCGCTTACCAAGGAGTGATTTCCCCAAAACGGTTCGGAGAATGGTGCTTTGAGCAAGGAGATCAAAAATCACAGCCAAATGAGCAAGAACACGGGTTTGAGGCGCGAAACGATTTTTTCTGGAGGTAGAAGAAGAGGATGGGAGCTGGAAAGAGTGAAGAGGGTCCCTGTGGGCCCCACAAGCTTGGTTGCCGTGACCAGGGGGGAGGCCGCGGCCACAGGGCTTGTGGCCCACTGGTTTGGCCCCCAGGCCAGCTCTGAGTCCCAGTATTTTTCAAAAAATCCAGAAAAATCATATTTGATTTTCAGGACCATCAGAGAACTTTTATTTTCGGGGTACTTTTCTCGGGGACGCTTAAACAGAAAACAGGAAAAACTAATACTAAAACTATCATTTTTCTTCTAAGCAACAGAAAGTGAAAGCTTAAAACAGAGGTATGTGACTCCTTGATTCATCCATTTCATGGTCATCGAAAGAAATCCGTCAATGGGGTTGATCAAATCCTCATGACAAAACTTTTTCAAATCGCAAAAGGAAACGAAGAATTGTCGAATAGCCACTAAGTCACCTCAATGGGGATATGAATCTCCCCAACAAGCAAATCATACTTCATCTTAACACGAGGAATAGGGCATTCAAAGCTCCCAATAAGAATCGATGAAGTTTTTTCGATAGCATTGATGCAATGTACTTGATATCGTTTCTTCGGAAAGTGCACTGTATGCTCATTACTGTTGACATGGAAGGTGACATTTCCTTTGCTGCAATCTATAACAGCTCTTGCGGTGTTTAAGAACGGTCTTCCAAGAATGATCGCCATGGCATCATCCTCAGGAATATCCAGGATAACAAAGTCCGTTAGGATAGTAACGTTAGCAACCACAACAGGCACATCCTCGCAAATGCTGACAGGGAAAGCAGTTGATTTCTCGGCCATTTGCAGAGAAATTTTAGTGGGTGTCAACTTATCCATCTCAAGTCTACGATAAAGAGAGAGAGGCATAACACTAACACCGGCTCCAAGGTCACATAAGGCAGTTCTTACGTAGTTTCCTTTGATGTAGCAAGGTATAGTGGGCACTCCGGGATCACCAAGTTTCTTAGGAGTTCCACCTTTGAAAGTGTAATTGGCAAGCATGGTGGAGATCTCAAGATCTGGTATCTTCCGTTTATTAGTCACGATATCTTTCATGTACTTGGCATATGGAGACATTTTGAGCATATCAATTAACCGCATCTGCAGAAAGACGGGTCTCAACATTTCAATAAAGCGCTCAAAATCCTCATCATCCTTTTTCTTGGATGGCTTAGGAGGAAAGGGCATGGGTCTCTGAACCCATGGCTCCCTTTCTTTACCATGCTTCCTAGCAGTGAAGTCATTCTTATCGTATCTCTTAGGTTGTGGGTTATCAGGATTAACCGTAGGTTCAATCTCCACATCCTCATCATTGCTAGGTTGAGCATTATTATGAACATCGCTGTCCATATTGTCACCAGGTTCATGTTCATCACCAGATTGTGTTTCTGCATCAGACGCAGAAATATCATTTGGTGAACTGACATCTAGGTTTCCATCATCCTTCTTCTTCTTCTTAGGATGACTGGGTGTATCAGCATTAATTCCTTGAGAATCTTGATCAATTCTCTTAGGATGGCCTTCAGGATACAAAAGGTTCCTGAGTCATTTTGCCTTCTCTAGTAATGACTCTCACAGAGTTTTCATTTAATTCATTGAGCAAGTCATTCTGAGCTTTAAGTACTTGTTCTACCTGAGTAGTAGTCATAGAGGCATGTTTACTCAGAAGCTTCAGATCATTGACATTTCTGTCTACACAAGCACTTAAATGACTAAGCATACGAGTACTTTGTTCCAATTGTCTGCTAACATAATCATTGAAACTCTGTTGTTTGGCAACAAAGTTGTCAAATTCATCAAAGCATAGGCTAGCAAGTTTGTCAAAAGGAATATCACTCTCATTGAATCTACGCAGAGAATTCACCTCTACTACTTGTATCGGGTTATCGAGACCATGGATCTCTTCGATAGGCGGTAGATTTTTGACTTCTTCAAATCTAATGCCTTTCTCTTGCATAGATTTCTTGGCTTCTTGCATATCTTCGGGACTGAGGAATAGAATACCTCTTTTCTTAGGAGTTGGATTAGGAGGTGGTTCGGGAATAGTCCAAGCATTATCGTTGATCAAGATGTTATTCAGTAGGATCTCATCTTGTTCTACAGTTCGTTCCCTAAAAACACAACCGACACAACTATCTAGGTGGTATCTAGAAGCATCGGTAAGTCCGTTATAGAAGATATCAAGTATCTCGTTCTTCTTAAGAGGGTGATCAGGCAAAGCATTTTGTAGCTGGATGAGCCTCCCCCAAGCTTGTGGGAGACTCTCTTCTTTGAGTTGAGCAAAGTTGTATATTACCTGCAAGGCAGCTTGCTTCTTATGTGCAGGGAAATATTTCTCACAGAAGTAATAGACCATATCCTGGGGACTACTCACACATCCACGAGCAAGAGAAGTGAACCAGGCTTTAGTGTCATCCTTTAGAGAGAAAGGAAACAACTTAAGGATATAGTAGTAGCGGATCTTCTCCTCACTAGTGAAAAGGGTGGCTATATTGTGTAGTTTGGTAAGATGGGCTACGACCGTTTCAGACTCATAACCGTGGAAAGGATCAGATTCGACTAGAGATATTATCTCAGGGTCGACAGAGAATTCATAATCCTCATCGGTTATAAAGATAGTTGAAGTGGCAAACTTCGGGTCGTATTTCATCCTAGCTTTCAGAGATTTTTCCTTCCACTTGAGAAGTAATTTCTCAGCATCATAGGCATCCTTACACGCAAGAAAATCCTCAGCTATCTCTCCCTCCATAACATAACCCTCAGGTATATCAGGCAATTCATATCTAGGAGAGCTAGATCTAGGAGGAGCAAAAGCAGGTTCTATCTCAATAGTATCGGCAGTTTCAGAAGCATCACGAGCATTGGCAGTAACTCTAGCAATATGAGCATCAAGGAATACCCCTAGTGGCATATCATGCAAAGTAGTATCTCTAGCAGTATCAAGCATAGCATCATTAGGAAAAATAGCATCTCTAGCATCATCAGGCAAAGCAGTATCAGGCATAACATCTCTAGAAGTATATGGCATTGTATCTCTAGCAGTATCAGGCATAGTATCTCTAGAAGTATTAGGCATAGCATCTCTAGCAGTATCAGGCATAGTAGCATCATAAGCATCATCAAGCACATGCGACATATCAAGATTTCTAGCAGGAGGTGGTGTCGCAAACTTACTCATAACTGAACGGGAATCAAGTGCAGAGCCAGTTGGCAGTTCCTTACCTCCCCTCGCAGTTGAGGGCAAGACTTTGGTTCTTAGATCTTTCAGATTCTTCATAGTGATCAGCAGATATAAATCCCAATCGACTCAGAGAATATAGCTATCTTCTCCCAGGCAACGGCGCCAGAAAAGAGCTACTAGCAGTCCCCGGCAATGACACCAGAAAAGAACTGCTTCCAATTGCTCACCAATTAGCAATTGTCTTGCAATGGCCCACCAGCGTGCAGCATCGCGTCAGTTTTCGAGGGTAGAGTATTCAACCCAAATTTGTTGGTTCGACACGGTGGGAGTGAAAGTATATTCTCCAGTATTAGAAGTTGAGGTGTCGGCTCAACCACACCTGAAAGATTAGTATCTGCAAGCAGGATATAAGCAGCAAAGGTAGTATGATAACAATGGTGCCAGAAACGATCTGTTGACAAGGCAGATTATTCCCAACTGAAGTATCAATGGCGCCAGTAAAGTATTGTAGCAGGTAGTAGCAGTGTAACGAGTAACAACAGTGGCAAGGAACAGTAGTAGTAACAGCAGTAGCAAGTAGCAATAGTAGCAAGTAACAACAACGACAAGTAACAGTAGTAGCAACAGTAGTGGCAGCAGCAGCAGGACAAAGCAAGTAACAGTAGTAGCAACAGTAGTGGCAGCAGCAGCAGGACAAAGCCAGTAACAGTAGTAGCAAGTAACAGTAGTAACAGCAGGACAAAGCAAGTAAAAATAGCAGCAAGTAACAGTAGCAGCAACAGTAGTAACAGCAGCAGAGCAAAGCAATGGATCGGTGATTTGTTGGATGACGTTCATCATGCAACAGTTATAACACGGAGAGATATGTGGCTAGCTCGCATTCGTCAATGTGATGTAGGCATGCATTCCGTGTGTAGTCATACGTGCTTAGGGAAAAGAACTTGCATGACATCTATTGTCCATCCCTCCCGTGGCAGCGGGGTCCAAATGGATACTACGGGATATTAAGGTTCTCCTTTTAATAAAGAACCGGACCAACACATTAGCACTTGGTGAACACATGAACTCCTCAAACTATGGTCATCACCGGGAGTGGTTCCGGTTATTGTCACTCCGGGATTGCCGGATCATAACACATAGTAGGTAACTACAACTTGCAAGATCGGATCTAAAACACACATATATTGGTGGCAACATAATAATTTCAGATCTGAAATCATGGCACTCGGGCCCTAGTGACAAGCATTAAGCATGGCAAAGTAGTAGCAACATCAATCTCAGAACATAGTGGATACTAGGGATCAATCCCCGTCAAGACTAACTCGATTACATGATAGATCTCATCCGATGCATCACCGCCCAGCGAGCCTATGAATAGATTACTCACGAACGATGAAGAGCTTCATGGAATTGGAGAGGAAAGAAGGTTGATGATGACGATGTCGACGATCTCCTTGATCCGAAGCCCAAAACGGACTCTAGATCTGCCCTCTAGGGCAAGAACGGGATGTGGCGGCGCCTCTCGATCGTAGAACGCGATGAAATCTTCTCTCTTGATTTTTTTCCAGGACAAAAGGGAATAAATAGCGCTAGAATTGGGGGCGGCAGAGCCATGTGGGCCCCACAAGCCTGGTGGCCGCGACCAGGGGGGAGGCCGCGGCCACAGAGCTTGTGGCCACTGGCCCGTCCCCTCCGGTGGATCTTTGCACAGGTATTTTTCATATTTTCCAGAAATATTCTCCGTAAATTTTCAGGACGTTCCGAGAACTTCCATTTCTGCACAAAAACAACACCATGGCAATTCTGGTGAAAACATCGTCAGTCCGGGTTAGTTCCATTCAAATCATGCAAATTAGAGTCCAAAACAAGGGCAAAAGAGTTTGGAAAAGTAGATACGATGGAGACGTATCAAGAACCGGAACAAAGCATTGGCACTTAGTGAATACATGAACTCCTCATACTATGGTCATCTCCGGGAGTGGTTCCGGCTATTGTCACTCCGGGGTTGACGGGTCATAACACATAGTAGGTGACTACACCTTGCAAGATAGGATTAAGAACACAAATATATTGACGAGAACATAATAGGTTCAGATCTGAAATCATGGCACTCGGGGCCTAGTGACAAGCATTAAGCATGGCAAAGTAGTAGCAACATCAATCTCAGAACATAGTGGATACTAGGGATCAATCCCCGTCAAAACTAACTCGATTACATGATAGATCTCATCCAACCCATCACCGTCCAGCAAGACTACGATGATATTACTCACGAACGGTGAAGATAATCATGGAATTGGCGATGAAGGAAGGTTGGTGATGACGATGGCAACGATCTCCCCTCTCCGGAGCCTAGAACAAACTCCAAATCTGCCCTCCAGAAGAAGAACAGGTGGTGGTGGCGCCTCCGTATCATAAAACGCGATGAATTCTTCTCCTTGATTTTTTTCCTGACGAAAGGGACTAAATAGAGCTGGAGTTGGAGGAGACGGAGCTTCGTGGGCCCCACAAGCCTGCTAGGCGCGGCCAGGGGAGGCCGTGCGTGGTGGGCTTGTGGGCTCCTTGCTCCACTCGTTCGGTTGATTCTTGCACCAGTATTTTTTATATATTACACAAAAATCCTCGTAAATTTCCAGGTCATTCTGAGAAGTTTTATTTCTCCGCAAAAACAACACCATGGCAATTCTGCTGAAAACAGCGTTAGTCCGGGTTAGTTCCGTTCAAATCATGCAAATTAGAGTCCAAAACAAGGGCAAAAGAGTTTGGAAAAGTAGATACGATGGAGACGTATCAACTCCCCCAAGCTTAAAGCCTTGCTTGTCCTCAAGCAATTCAGTTGACAAACTGAAAGAGACAAAATAATAACTTTTACAAACTCTGTTTGATCTTGTTGTTGCAATTATGTCTAACTCATATTTAGATTTTCAGCAAGATCATAAGCAAACCACATCAGCAATGACATCTAGGTCTCATGGTAAACTCATATCAATGGCATAATCAACTAGCGAGCAATAATAATGAGTTTCAAACATCAACACTTCAATCAAAATAATCATGAAGCAGTTTGAACAGGTGGTATCTCGCTAGCTCTTTCTGAGACCGCAAAACATAAATGCAGAGCACCTTCAAAGACCAAGGGCTGAATGAACATTGTAATTCATGACAAAGAAGATCCAGTCACAGTCATACTCAATAACAATTAAAAGCAAAGCATATAAATGACAGAAGTGCTCTCTAATTGGTGCTTTTATAAGAAGAGGATGACTCAACAGAAACATAAATAGACATGCCCTTCGCAGAGGGAAGCATTGATTTGCAGAGGTGCGAGAGCTCAAGCTTTTAAAACAGAGATAAATAATTTTGGGTGGCATGCTTTCATTGTCAATGCAATGACCAAGAGTTTTCACCATCTTCCATGCTAGACATACTATAGGCGGTTCCCAAACAGAAAAGTAAAGTTTTGACTCCCCCACCACCGATCAATCACACTCCACGACTAGCCGAATACTCGGGTGCCGTCCATACCAACAACAATCCAGGGGGAGTTTTGTTTGCAATTATCTTTTCGATTTGACCATGGAACTGGGCATTCCAATTACCGTCCCCTTTTTCGTGAGTGATACTGAATAAACACATATCGAGGATAACACGCCTAGCATGGAAGATACTGATCGCCCCTTGTCACCACATGAGCGGTTCGGGCATGCAAAACAGATTATTTCTTGAAGGTTTAGAGAGTGGCATATGCAAATTTACTTGGAACGGCAGGTAGATACCACATATAGGTAGGTATGGTGGACTCATATGGAACAACTTTGGGTTTATGGAAGTGGATGCACAAGCAGTATTCCCGCTTAGTACAAGTGAAGGCTAGCAAAAGACTGGGAAGCGACCAACTAGAGAGCGACAACATTCATCAAAATGCATTGAGATTAACCAACATTGAGTGTAAGAATGAGTAGGACATAAATCACCGTGGACATGAATATCATAGAGGCTATGTTGATTTTGTTTCAACTACATGCGTAAACATGTGCCAAGTCAAGCCACTTGAATCATTCAAAGGAGGATACCATCCTATCATACTACATCATAATCATCTTAGAATTCATGTTGGCATCCAAGACAAACCATTATAAGCTCCTACCTAGTTAAGCATGGCATCAGAAACTATGATCTCTAAGTTGTCATTGCAAACATGTTTCTCTCACATCAAAGCTGAATTAGGAACGATGAGCTAGTCATATTTACAAAAACAAAATAGATTGAGTTCATACCAGCTTTTCCAGGCTCAGTCACGTCATCATATATCATCATTATTGCCTTTCACTTGCACGACCGAATGATGTGAACAATAATAAGAGTGCTCGTGCATTGGACTACGCTGGAATCTGCAAGCAAACACAAAGGAGAAGACAAAGTAATATGGCTCTTTGACAGATAAACAGATATGCAAGCGAGAGCCACTAAACATTGTAACTATGGTCTTCTACCTTGACCCAAAGAAAAAGAAAACTATTTACACGGGAAAGCTCCCAACAAGCAAAAGAAGAACGAGAAATCTTTTTGGGTTTTCTCAAACTAGACAAACACACGAGAAGAAAGCGAGAAAAATAAATAAACTAGCATGGATGCTACAGTGGCAAAGTGTGAACACCGACTATCAAAGTGAAAGCGTAAGCATGAATATAAAGTCGGTGAGAAACACGTACTCCCCCAAGCTTAGGCTTTCGACCTAAGTTGGTCTACTCCCAAGGAGGGAAATAACCGTCTCGGGGGTTCTCTGGAGTGGACTAAGGGTGCCACTGCTGTGTGAGCTCCTCTGGCTCCCACTGATAAACTAGCGTCTGGTACTCGACTGGTAGCTCGGGCACAGGCGCCTGTGGTGGTGCTATGCCCCAACATGCGTAGATGTCTGAGGGCATAATATTGTACCTGCCTAGATAAAGATGGAACAAAGAAGGAGCAGGCAAGGTAATAGTCTCACGAGTACCCTGACTAAATACCAGGTTATAAATCATCCTCTTATTTATATCTTTATCAAGAAAGTCATGGCGAACCATGCTATCATAATCGAGATATCACTCAGGAAGAAGAATCTCTTCTTCCTCGTGCTGTCTAAAAGGTATCTCAAAATGTCTAGCAAGGCAAGTAGCATAGATACCTCCATACACAACACCTTTAGAACGGTTCGTGTTCAACCCTTGAGTTACTATAGTGCCCAAGCTATAAGTTTTATCATTATAAAGGGCTTCACGCAAAACCGCAAGATCTGGGGAGCTAAGGGCCCCAGCTTTCCCACGACCAATCAAACATTTTCCCATGAATAATGAGAAGTACCGAAGCACGGGAAACTGTATGCTAGCAGCTCTAGCTCAAGACACTCCTCTCTCCTCTCCTACAACAATAGTATCTATGAAAGCCTCCAAGTCCCGTGGACGAGGTTCATGAATATCCCCAACATAAGGTAATTTGCAAATATTGCAAAAATCCTGGAGTGACATGAGCTGGGGGATATCATATAACTTGAACTCAACCATAGGAGGACTCTTCCTTGGATAGAAATGAAAGCTTTTCACGAAAATATTAGTGAGGAGGAGGTATTGCGGGCACTTACCTTCAACGAAGGCGGTAAGGCCTGCGTTCTCCACCAAGTAGTAAAAGTCCTCATAAAGTCCGGCGGCGCGTAAGAACACATCGCTTGGCCACTCGCACGCTCGAACTTCGGCAACTCGGGGGACCGGATACTTGGGTTTCTTCTTCTCATTTTCATCATCCTCGGGGTTATGGCTTGAAGAGCCTCTTAAGAACCTCCTCATCTTTTCCTTTTCCTATCTCTGAAAATTTCTGAAATATTTAGTGACTCTAAGGAAAAGTGAACAAGGCTCAACGAAACTCATAGCAACTACTCCGACAAGTGCCTAGAGGCCATATCACGCATCAAAACTACTTGGGACCAGCTAAAATTAGCATGCAAAGCTCAAGAACAGGGTCACCAAAGCAGCAAAAATACGCAACGAATAAGGAACTAGAGCAAAAACTAATTGGACCAATGGTGGAGTCAAATACCAAGGAGCAATTTCCCCAAAACAGTTTGGTGAATGGGGCTTTGCACAAGGAGATCGAAAATCGCAGCAAGAAGAGCAAGAACACGGGTTTGAGCTGCGAAACAATTTTTTTCTGGAGGTAGGAGAAGGAGATGGGAGCTAGAATAAGTGGAGGGTGGACACGTGGCCCCCACAAGCCTGGTAGGTGCGGCCAGGGGGGGTACCCGTGCCTCCAGGGCTTGTGGCCCACTCGTGCATCCCCCTGACTAGCTCTCCATCTGAGCATTTTTCAAAAATTCCAGAGAAAATCATACTTGATTTTCACGGCATTCGGAGAACTTTTATTTTCAGGACACTTTTCTACGGGACGCAAAAAGCAGAAAACAGGGAAAACTAAAGCTAAAGCTATCATTTTTCTTCTAAGCAACCGAAGGTAAAGGTTTGGAACAGAGGGCTGTGACTCTCAGATTCATCCATCATGGTCATCAAAATAAATCCGTCAATGAGGTTGATCAAGTCTCCTTGACAAACTTTTTTTGAATCACGTAAAAAACGGAGAATTTTCGAATAGTCACTAGGTTACCTCAATGGGGATGTGCATATCCCCAACAAGCAAATCATACTTCATCTTAATAGTAGGTATAGGGCATTGAAACCTCCCAATAAGAATCGATGAAGTTTTTTCAATAGCATTGATGCTCTGTACTCGATATTGTTTCTTCGGAAAGTGCACCGTATGCTCATTACCCTTGACATGGAAAGTGACATTGCCTTTGTTGCAATCAATAACAGCCCCTGCAGTGTTTAAAAAGGGTCTTCCAAGGATGACCGCCATGGCATCGTCCTCGGGAATATCCAGAATAACAAACTTTGTTAAGATAGTGACGTTCGCAACCACAACAGGCACATCCTCGCAAATGCCGATAGGGAAAGCAGTTGATTTGTCTGCCATTTGCAAGGAGATTTCAGTGGGTGTCAACTTATCCAATTCAAGTCTACGATAAAGATAGAGAGGCATAACACTAACACCGGCTCCAAGGTCGCATAAAGCAGTTCTAACGTAGTTGCCTTTAATGGAGCAAGGTATAGTGGAGACTCCGGGATCACCTAGTTTCTTAGGAGTTCCACCCTTGAAGGTATAATTAGCGAGCATGGTGGAAATCTCAACCTCAGGTATCCTCCTCTTATTAGTCACAATATCCTTCATGTACTTAGCATACGGAGCATTTTGAGCATATCTGTCAAACGCATTTGCAGAAAGACAGGTCTAATCATTTCAACAAATCGCTCAAAATCCTCATCATCCTTTTTCTTGGATGGTTTGGGAGGAAAGGGCATGGGTTTCTTAACCCATGGTTCCCTTTCTTTACCATGCTTCCTAGCAATGAAATCATTCTTATCGTATCTCCTATTCCTAGGCTGTGGGTTATCAAGATCAACAGGTTCAATCTCCACATCCTTATCATTGCTAGGTTGAGCATCATCATGAACACAACTAGTGATATTATCATTAGGCTCATGTTCATCACCAGATTGTGTTTCAACATCGGAAACAGAGACATCGTTTGTATTCTCAGGTGTAACAGCAACATGGTTGCTAGCGTGCAAGATCCTATCATCTTTCTTTTTCTTTCTAGGATGACTAGGTGCATGAGTGCTTACTCCTTGAGAATCTTGTTCAATTCTCTTGGGATGACCCTCAGGATACAAAGGTTCCTGGGTCATTCTACCGCCTCTAGTGACAACTCTAACATAATTGTCATTCAACTCATTGAGCAAGCCATTTTGAGCCTTAAGTACTTGTTCTACTTGAGTAGTAACCATAGAGGCATGTTTACTCAAGAGCTTAAGATCATTGACGTTTCTGTCCACACAAGCACTTAAATGACTAAGCATACGAGAATTCTATTCCAATTGTGTGCTAACATAATCATTGAAACTTTGTTGTTTGGCAACAAAGTTATCAAATTCATCCAAGCATAAGCTAGCAGGTTTATCAAAAGGAATATCACTCTCATTGAATCTACGAAGAGAATTTACCTGTACTACCTGTGTCGGGTTATCAAGACCATGATTCTTTTCGATAGGTGGTATATTCTTGACATCTTCAGATTTAATGCCTTTATCTTTCATAGATTTCTTAGCTTCTTGCATATCTTCAGGACTGAGGAATATGATACCTTTTTCCTTAGGAGTTGGCTTTGGAGGTGGTTCGGTAATAGTCCAAGCGTTCTCATTGCACAAGATATTATTCAATAGGATCTCAGCTTGTTCTACAGTTCGTTCCCTAAAAACACAACCAGCACAACTATCTAGGTGGTCCTTAGAAGCATCGGTTAGTCCATTATAGAAGATATCAAGTATTTCATTCTTCTCAAGAGGGTGATCGGACAAAGCATTCAGTAGCTAGACGAGCCTCCCCCAAGCTTGTGGGAGACTCTCTTCTTCAACTTGCGCAAAGTTGTATATTTCCTGCAAGGCATCTTGCTTCTTATGGGCAGGGAAATATTTTTCAGAGAAGTAGTGAATCATATCCTGGGGGCTACGCACACAACTAGGAGCAAGAGAAGTGAACCAAGTCTTAGCATCATCGTTTAGGGAAAAAGGAAACAACTTAAGGATATAGTAGTGGCAGATCTTTTTCTCACTCGTGAATAGGGTGACTATATCGTGCACTTTGGTAAGATGGGCTACAACCGTTTCAGACTCATAAGCATGAAAAGGATCAGATTCGACCAAAGTGATTAACTCAGGGTCGACATAGAATTCATAATCCTTATCGGTCACAAAGATAGGCGAAGTAGCAAACTTCGGGTCGTATTTCATCCTAGCGTTCAAAGATTTTTCTTTCCACTTGCGCAGTAAATTCTCAACATCATAGCTATCCTTACAAGAAAGAAAGTCCTCAGCTATCTCTCCCTCCATAACGTAACCCTCAGGCATATCAGGCAATTCATATCTAGGAGAGCTAGTTCTAACAGGTGAAATAGCAGGTTCTACCTCAATAATCTCAGCAGTTTCAAAAGTATCATCACATGTAGCAACAACTCTAGCAAATTGTGCATGTAGGAATACAACTAGTGGCAAAGCAGTATCAAGCAAAGCATCATCACAAGCATCATGGATAGCAGAAGTAGCATCATCAAACACATGGGACACATCAAAATTTCTAGCAGGAGGTGGTGTCGCAAACTTACTCATAACTGAAGGTGAATCAAGTGCAGAGCTAGATGACAGTTCCTTACGTGTCCTCGTAGTTGAGGGCAAGACTTCAATTTTTGGATCTCTTGGATTCCTCATAGTGATCAGCAGATGTAAATCCCAAGTGACTTAGAGAATAGTCCCATGCCTCCGTGGCAACGGCGCCAGAAAATAGTCTTGATAACCCACAAGTATAGGGGATCGCAACAGTTTTCGAGGGTAGAGTATTCAACCCAATTTTTTTGATTCGACACAAGGGTAAGCCAAAGAATATTCTCGAGTATTAGGAGTTGAGTTGTCAATTCAACCACACCTGAAAGACTTAGTATCTGCAGCAAAGTATCAGTAGCAGAGTAGTGTGATAGCAACAGTAGCAACGGTAATAGTAGCAGCAACAACATCAATAGCGACAGAGTAATAGTAGCAGTAGTGACAGCAGTAGCGGCATAGTAACAGTAGCAGCAGTGACAGCAGTAGTGATAGAGTAACAGTAGCAGCAGTGACAGCACTAGCGGCAAAGTAACAGTAGCAACAATGACAACAGGAAAAACTCGTAGGCATTGGATCGGTGATGGATGATTATGTCGGATGATATTCATCATGCAACAGTTATAACACAGAGAGATATGTAACTAGCTCCAGCTCATCAATGTAATGTAGGCATGTATTCCGTATATAGCCATACGTACTTAGGGAAAATAACTTGCATGACATCTATTGTCCATCCCTCTCGTGGCACCGGGGTCCTAATGGAAACTATGGGATATTAAGGTTCTCCTTTTAATAGAGAACCGGAACAAAGCATTAGCACTTAGTGAATACATGAACTCCTCATACTATGGTCATCTCCGGGAGTGGTTCCGGCTATTGTCATTCCGGTGTTGCCGGGTCATAACACATAGTAGGTGACTACAACTTGCAAGATAGGATCAAGAACACACGTATATTGACGAGAACATAATAGGTTCAGATCTAAAATCATGGCACTCGGGCCATAGTGACAAGTATTAAGCATGGCAAAGTAGTAGCAACATCAATCTCAGAACATAGTGGATACTAGGGATTAATCCCCATGAAAACTAACTCGATTACATGATAGATCTCATCCAACCCATCACCGTCCACCAAGCCTACGATGAGATTACTCACGAACGGTGAAGAGCATCATGGAATTGGCGATGAAGGAAGGTTGCTGATGACGATGGCGATGATCTCCCCTGTCCGGAGCCCAGACCGAACTCCAGATCTGCCCTCCAAAGGAAGAACAGGTGGTGGTGGCGCCTCCGTATCGTAAAACGCGATGAACTCTTCTCCTTGATTTTGTTTCGGACAAAAGGGACTAAATAGAGCTGGAGTTGGAGGCGTCGGAGCTCCGTGGGCCCCACAAGCGTGCTAGGTGCGGCCAGGGGCGCTTGGTGGGCTTGTGGGCTCCTTGCTCCACTCCTTCAGTTGATTCTTGCGCCAATATTTTTTATATATTCCACAAAAAATCCTCGTAAATTTATAGGTCATTCCGAGAACTTTTATTTCTGTGTAAAAACAACACCGTGGCAATTCTTCTGAAAACAACGTTAGTCCGGGTTAGTTCCATTCAAGTCATGCAAATTAGAGTCCAAAATAAGGGCAAAAGAGTTTGGAAAAGTAGATACGACGGAGACGTATCATCGAGCAATTGATAGAACCGCCCAAAGTCATGACGATATCTAAGGCAATGATCATACATATAGGCATCACGTCCGAGACATGTAGACCGATACTGTCTGCATCTACTACTTTTACTCCACACATCGACCGCTATCCAGCATGCATCTAGTGTATTGAGTTCATGACAAACAGAGTAACGCCTTAAGCAAGATGACATGATGTAGAGGGATAAATTCATGCAATAGATATAAACCCCATCTTTTTACCCTTGATGGCAACAACACGATGCATGCCTCGCTACCCCTTCTATCACTGGGTGAGGACACTCACGGTATGAACCCAAAACCAAGCACTTCTCCCGTTGCAAGAATCATAGATCAAGTTGGCCAAACGAAACCCACAACTTGAAGAGAATTACAAGGATACAAAATCATGCATATAAGAGATCAGAGGAGACTCAAATAAAATTCATAGATAATCTGATCATAAATCCACAATCCATTGGATCTCGACAAACACACATCAAAAGAAGGTTACATCGGATAGATCTCCATGAAGATCATGGAGAACTTTGTATTGAAGATCCAAGAGAGAGAAGAAGCCATCTAGCTACTAGCTATGGACCCGAAGGTTTGTGGTGAACTACTCACGCATCATCGGAGAGGCAATGGTGTTGATGAAGAAGCCCTCCGTGTCCGAATCCCCCTCCGGCAGGGCACCAAAATGTGCCCCAGATGGGATCTTGCGGAGACAGAAACTTGTGGTGGCGGAAAAGTATTTTCGTGGCTCTCTCTGGCAGTTTTGGATATTTAGGGAATTTATAGGTGGAAGAAGTAGGGAAAAGGAGCCATGGGGGGCCCACAAGCCTGCTAGGCGTGCCCCCCAGGCCGCGGCTAGGGGGCTTGTGACCTCCCTCGGGGTCCTTTGCCTTGGTTCTCAAGTTCCCTGCGTATCTTCTGTTACGGAAAAAATCATTCTGAAGGTTTTATTCCGTTTGGACTCCGTTTAATATTCTTCTCTGAAAAGGGTCAAAAACACGAAAAACAGGAACTGGCACTTGGCACTGAGTTAATAGGTTAGTCCCAAAAAAGATATAAAATAGCATATTCATGCATACAAAACATCCAAAGTTGACAAGATAATAGCATGGAACCATAAAAAATTATAGATACATTGGAGACGTATCATTCCTCAATAGATGAAGGTTACTGCTTGGAGATGCGTGATGGGGACACTAGCAACACAACAATGTAAGATATACAAACACTTGTCGACAAGGTTGACCTTTCCGCTATGCGGTGTTGAGGAGGAGGGTTAGTTTCATGCGTTGATTGCATGTACACATGCGAGAATCTTGTGGGTGAACATGCGGAGAAGACGACCAATTCCATAAGACGACCTACTCATTTCTGATGGAAAAGAATGGTTCATTACCTTGCTGACCAAGTGTTCTTATGATGTCCGCGATATGCTAATCATGTTAATTTGGCGGATTCGGCAAATATGAAATGATATGACCCATGGGAAGGATGCTCCCCCCGTTCTGGCCACCGTCGAATACCTGGATAGCTATTATAATTCAATTAAGCTTGTTGGGCGCTTCTCAACGGAAGACATTCTTAAGGGGAAGATTCCCTCTTCGGCCATCTCTATGCCTACTCAGGTATACAAAACCTCCACAATTCCTTGGCCGACCCCAACGTCGGGAAAGTTGGCCCTTCGGTCGATGGCTCCTTCCTTGAGGAGGATGGCTCGGCTGCCGCTGGTACGGTTCTTAGGAATGAGAAGGGGGAGATTCTATTGGAAGCATATCGATTCATTTTCCATTGCAACGATCCGCTGGACGCAGAACTGCATGTGATCATGCAAGGCATTGCATTGTCAATACAACACTTTAACCTTTTGGTGGTGGTGCAATCGGATTCCTCTGAAGCTCTGTCCAATTTAAAAAATGGCACGCTCCTTCACTCGGTGTATGGTCAGATAGTCTTGGAGATCAAGGCTTTACTAGGTACCCGGGAGTTTTTCCTCAGAAAGTTAGCCGGTGTCAAAATAGAGTTGCCGATCAGTTGGCAAATTATAGCCGATCTGAGCGAGCTACCGGTGTGTGTCTAGGCTCGGTTCCACCATTTATTGAGGACTTGTGGCCTCTCGACTGTAACTCTATGACTATGCAATAAAGCTCCCTTTACCCCCGCAAAAAAGAATCATCTAATTTTGACAGAGCCAACAATTTCACACATAGCTCTCTCATTTAGCTTTTAATATATTATGCTTCCTATTTTTAGATTTTTCCCCTTCGATTGAGGTATGCAATTCCAATGCCTTGATTTTGACCTGGTCAATCCTTAATTGTGGCAATGAAGTCTCTAACTTCATTAAGCTTCCCTATTTTAAAGCCACCTCATTCAACTAAAGTCTTCAATGTGAATTGGATATACAATTGATTAGGTCATTGATGAGGCTTCATCATGGGATCTCTCGATGAATGAGTCCCTTGGTAAGTACCTTGATGGTGTGGCCTTAGTTGACAAAACAGAAATGTCGTCCATGACAGGTCTAGCACCGGCATAACACATGCATCTAACAGTGTAAGTAACTTTCTCATGTGTTTGTATTAGTTAAAAAATGTAGTTCAATCACACGGTAGAAAAGATTCACTGAGACACCACAATAAAAGGAGAAACACGATACACTTACATATGATTCATTACACGTTGCTCACACCAAACAGTCTACCACCAATCACTTTCCTGATTTTCATGTCGACCCATTCTTCTCCTAATATCTAACCATAAATTGACACATCCATAAGTAATCACGATTCCATAAAATATGTCTGTAGGAGTAGCATATCTGATAAAAAATACAGTCCATTATACCCCCCCCCCCAAACACACGTCAAACCAACTAACATGTAAAAAAATCACAACTTCAAAAGAAAAATTAACACGTACAAATAATATATCGACAACCCCAAAACATAAGCTTCGCGGCAAAATGCGCATTGCTCTTCTAGTATATTATAAAGACCAAAAACAATAATTGCATACAACTCCATAGACCACTTAGCGAACAACACAAATACTTGGTTGTATCATTGGTTTTGGCCTAGGAAACACTTTGATTTAGATAATGATAAAAAATGGTGTGGTAGAATATTATGTGATGGGTACATAGGATGAGTTAGTCGAGCTCCTTTACTGTATCCTTAAAACTACTATACATCGCTCATTTGTTCTAACAGTAAGCATGAAGCCCATGCATTCCTAAACTACATAGGTGAATAGTTAAACCATGTGTACATGGTTTATCGCAGGACAACCACCATGTGACTTTGGTTGAAGAAGGATGAGGATTTGTTAGAGTTGATAATTACCCCCTCTGTTTGAAAATATTTGTTAGTTGACTTTGGTTGAGAATGCTTGGACTATTCCCGAACCACCAACTAAGCCAACTCCGAAGAAAAGAGGTATTCTATTCCTCAGTCCTGAAGATATGCAAGAAGCCAAGAAATCTATGCGAGAGAAAGGCATTAAATCTGAAGATGTCAAGAATCTACCACCTATTGAAGAGATCCATGGTCTCGATAACCCGATAGAGGTAGTAGAAGTAAATTCACTGCGTAGGTTTGACGAGAGTGATATTCCTTTTGATAAACCTCCTAGATTATGCATGGATTAATTTGATAACTTCGTTGTCAAACAACAAAGTTTCAATGATTATGTTAGCAGACAATTGGAAAAGAATGCTCGTATGCTTAGTCATTTAAGTGCTTGTGTGGACAAAAATGTGAGTGATCTTAAACTTCTGAGTAAACATGCCTCTATGGTTACTACTCAGGTAGAATAAGTACTTAAAGCTCAGAATGACTTGCTCAACTAGTTGAATGACAATTCTGTCAGAGTCGTCACTAGAGGCGGTAGAATGACCCAGGAACCTCTGTTTCCTGAGGGTCATCCGAAGATAATTGAAGAAGAGTCTCAAGGAGTTAGCACTGATGCACCTAGTCATCCTAAAAAGAAGAAGAAAGATGATAGGAACCTGCACGCTAGCAACCCTGTTGCTGCTACACCTAAGAGTCCAAACGATGCCTCTGTCTCTGATGCTGAAACACAATCTGGTGATGAACATGAGCCTAATGATGATATCAATAGTGATGTTCATGAAGATGCTCAACCTAGCAATGAAAAGGATGTGGAGATTGAACCTAGTGTTGATCTTGATAACCCACAACCTAAGACTAAGAGATACGATAAGAATGACTTCACTGCTAGGAAGAATGGTAAAGAAAGGGAGCCATGGGTTCAGAAACTCGTGCCCTTTCCTCCCAAACCATCCAATAAAAAGGATGATGAGGATTTTGAGCACTTCGTCGAAATGATCAGACCTGTCTTTGTGCAGATGCGTTTGACTGATATGCTCAAAATGTCTCCATAAGCTAAGTACACGAAAGATATTGTGACTAATAAGAGGAGGATACCTGATCTTGAGATCTCCGCCATGCTTGCCAATTACACTTTCAAGGGTGGAACTCCGAAGAAACTAGGTGATCCTGGTGTGCCCACCATACCTTGCTCCATTAAAGGCAACTACGTTAGAACTGCGTTATGCGACCTTGGAGCCGGTGTTAGTGTTATGCCTCTCTCTCTTTATCGTAGACTTGAACTGGATAAGTTGACACCCACTGAAATCTCTCTGCAAATGGCCGACAAATCAACTGCTTTCCCTATCAGCATTTGCGAGGATGTGCCTGTTGTGGTTGCTAACACCACTATCGTAACAGTCTTTGTTATCTTGGATATTCCCGAGAATGATGCCATGGCTGTCATCCTTGGAAGACCCTTTTTAAACACCACAGGGGCTGTTATAGATTGCAACAAAGGCAATGTCACTTTCCATGTCAACGGTAATGAGCATACGGTGCACTTTCCGAAGAAACAATATCGAGTACATTGCATCAATGCTATCGAAAAAACTTCACCGATTCTTATTGAGAGCTTTGAATGCCCTATTCCTCGTGTCAAGATGAAGTATGATTTGCTTGTTGGGGAGATACACATCCCATTGAGGTGACCTAGTGAATATTCGAAAATTCTCTGTTCTCTTTTGCGATTCGACAAAGTTTTGTCGAGGTGATTTGATCAACCCCATTGACGGATTTCTTTCGATGTCCATGAGATGGATGAATCAAGGAGTCACAAACCTCTGTTTCAAGTTTCACTTTAGGTTGCTTAGAATAAAAATGATAGGTTTAGTTTAGTTTTCCCTGTTTTCTGTCTTAGCGTCCCGTACAAAAGTACCCCGAAAATAAAAGTTTTTCGAACGCTGTGAAAATCTAGTATGATTTTTTCTGGAATATTTGAAAAATACTAGGACAAAGAGTCTGTCTGGGGGCCACACCAGTGGGACACAAGCCCTAGGGGCGTGGGCACCCCCTGGCCGCGCCACCCAGGCTTGTGGGGCCCACAGGCACCCCTCCACTCATTCTTGCTTCCATCCACTTCTCCTACCTCCAGAAAAAATCGTTTCGCAGCTCAAACCCGTGTTCTTGCTCCTCTTGCTGGAATTTTCGATCTCCTTGCTCAAATCACCGTTCTCCGAACTATTTTGGGGAAATTACTCCTTGGTAAGTGACTCCTCCATTGGTCCAATTAGTTTTTGCTCTAGTGCCTTATACTCCGCGTATTTTTGCTGCCATGGTGACCATGTTCTTGAGCTTTGCATGCTGATTCTAGCTGGTCCCAAGTAGTTTTGATGCGTAATATGGTCTCTAGGCACTTGTGGGAGTAGTTGCTACAAGTTTAGTTGAACCTTGTTCACCTTTCCTTTGGGTCACTGAAAATTTCAGAAAAGGAAGATGTTAAAGAGAAACTATCATGGTGGTTCCTCAAGCAAGAGAGGTCCCCGTCTTGCGATTCGGGAGCCTGATCCTTACCAACCTAGGGACGCGCAGGTACAACCATGTGAATGGCCTTCTAATGAATTTATGATTCAGGCAGGCTTCAAAGATGAGTTTGATGCATTTGTTCGCAACGTCGGACTCAAAGAATTCATCTCCGATAAATGTGAACAGTATGTTGCTCTCACTGCCTCTTTTGTTCGTAGATTCAAATTTTCAGCTCGCCGTGAGCCATCGGTACTGTTTGATCTCTATGATAAATCGTATACCATGGATTTAGAGGATTTCAGTAGAATTTGCAAAATACCTATTTGGGGTAACCTCAATGATCCTCCTAAATCTTCGGTTAGAGATTTTTGCGCTGGTATTACGGTTGGAGAAACTAGAGACGTTACGCAAGCTACCATGGGGAGTATTCATTTTCCTCCCTTGCATTACTTTGCCCTTTTCATAGGCAGATGCATTAATGGCAAGATTGGGCATTGTCACCTCTGCGCACCCGACCTTAGTATCCTTAAGAGCACAGTTATGGGTGACAAAAGCTTCAACATGGGAGCTATTATAGCAAGGAGGCTGAATAAGAATGCTATTGATGGGGATTTCTTTGGCGGCATCTATGCCACTCGCATAGCAAATTTTCTTGGAGTACCCATCCACGCAGGAGATCCCCCGCTCCATACAGCTTTCCTTGACCGCGTCTCTATGACAGGCTACCAGTTCCTTGAGAGGGATGATGAGTCCCTCCTATACCGATTGATATTTAACCGGCAACGTGTTTTCCATATTTCCCTTCCTGCTCCTGCTTTCTTTGACTTTCAGGTAAAACGGAGATATTACATAACTAGAGGAGAGGCAGAGCAGTATGAGAGGGAGCCGACGGCTGCTTGTCTCCATGAGGCAGCTATTCAGGCAGTGGCTCCAGCGCTCCCGTATAACCCCGATTATGATTTTGGGTTTCGCTAGGACCATCCTTGGGAGTAGACCAAGTTAGGACAAAAGCCTAAGCTTGGGGGATTACGTGTTCTCACCGACTTTACATTCTTGCTTTCACTTTGTTAGCCGATGTTCACACTTTTCCACTCTATCATCCATGCTAGTTTTATTTTCTTTTTCTCGTTTTCTTTTCGTGTGTCTGTCTAGTTTGAAAAAAACCCAAAAAAGATTTTATTTTTCTTCTTTTGCTTGTTGGGAGCTTTCCCGTGTAGATAGTTTTATTTTTCTTTGGGTCAAGGTAGAAGATATTGGTTACAATGTTTAGTGGCTCTTGCATGCATACCTGTTTAGTTTTCAAGAGCCATGTTACTTTGTCTTCTCCTTTGTGTTTGCCTGCAGATTCCGGCTTTAGTCCAATACACGAGCACGCTTATTATTGTTCACATTGTTCGGTCGTGCAAGTGAAAGGCAATAATGATGATATATGATGAAGTGACTCAGCCTGGAAAAGCTGGTATGAACTCGATCTATTTTGTTTTTGTAAATATGACTAGCTCATCATGCCTGATTCAGCTTTGTTGTGAGAGAAACATGTTTGCAATGACAACTTAGAGATCATAGTTGCTTATGCCATGCTTACTTAGCTAGGAGCTTATAATGGTTTGTCTTGGATGCCAACATGAATGTTGAGATGACTGTGTTGTAGTATGATAGGATGGTATCCTCCTTTGAATGTTTCAAGTGGCTTGACTTGGCGCATGTTCACGCATGTAGTTCAAACAAAATCAACATAGCCTCTATGATGTCCATGTTCATGGTGATTTATGTCCTACTCATGCTTGCACTCAATGCTAGTTAATCTCAATGCATTTTGATGACTGTTGTCGCTCTCTAGTTGGTCGCTTCCCAGTCTTTTGCTAGCCTTCACTTGTACTAAGCGGGAATACTGCTTGTGCATCCACCTCCATAAACCCAAATTTGTGCCATATGAGTCCACCATACCTAACTATGTGCGGTATCTACCTGCGGTTCCAAGTAAATTTGCATGTGCCACTCTCTAAATCTTCAAGAAATAATCTGTTTTGCATGCCCGAGCCGCTCATGTGGTGATAGGGGGCTACTGGTATCTTCCATGCTAGGCGTGTTATTGTCGATATGTGTTTATTCACTATCATTCATGAGAAAGGGGCCAGTAATTGGAATTCCCAGTTCCATGCTGAAATCGAAAAGATAATTGCAAACAAAACTCCCCCAGGATTGATGTTGGTTTGGACGGTACCCGAGGATTCAGCTAGCCATGGAGTGTGATTGATTGGTGGTGGGGGAGTCAAAACTTTACTTTTCTGTTTGAGAACCACCTATAGCATGTGTAGCGTGGAAGATATTGAGAACTCTTAGTCATTGCATTGACAATGAAAGCATGCTACCCAAAATTATTATCTCTATTTTAAAAGCTTGAGCTCTGGCACCTCTGTAAATCACTGCTTCCCTCTACGAAGGGCCTGTCTATTTATGTTCCTGTTGAGTCATCCTCCTCTTACAAAAGCACCAATTATAGAGCACCTCTGTTATTTTTATGCTTTGCTTTTAACTGTGTTGAGTGTGACTATGACTGGATCTTCATTGCCTTGAATTACAATGTTTAGTCAACCCTTGGTATTTTAAGGTGCTCTGCATTTATGTTTTGCGGTCTCAGAAAGAGCTAGAGAGATACCATCTATTCGTACTGATTCATGTAGTTTTTATTGAAGTGTTGACACTTGAGGCTTATTATTATTTGCTCGCTAGTTGATTATGCCATTGATATGAGTTTACCGTGAGACCTAGATGTCATTTGCTTATGTGGTTTGCTTGTGATGTTGCTGAAATTCTGGTTATGAGTTAGACATAGTTGCAACAACAAGATCAAACAGAGTTCGTCAAAGTTTTTCTTTTGACTCTCTCAGTTTGTCAACTCAGTTGCTTGAGGACAAGTAAGGCTTTAAGCTTTGGGGAGTTGATACGTCTCCGTCGTATCTACTTTTCTGAACTCTTTTGCCCTTGTTTTGGACTCTAATTTGCATGATTTGAATGGAACAAGCCGGACTGATGCTGTTGTCAGCAGAATTGCCATGGTGTTGTTTTTGTGAAGAAATGAAAGTTCCCGGAACGTCCTGAACATTTACGGAGATTTTTTCTTGAATAAAAGAAAAATATCTGCGCAAAGGTCCACGTGAGGGGGGCGTGCCAGTGGGCCACAAGCCCCTGGGCCAAGGGCACCCCCTATGGCCGCGCCGTGAGGGCTTGTGGGGCCCACGTGGCACCACCGCCCCCAATCTCAGTCCTATATCTTCCGTTTTGCCTGAAAAAAAAAATCAGAGAGAAGGTTTCATCGCGTTTTGCGATACGGAGGCGCCGCCACATCCTGTTCTTCCTCTAGAGGGTAGATCTGGAGTCTGTTTCGGGCTCCGAAGAGGGGAAATCGTCGCCATCGTCATCATCAACCTTTCTCCATCGACAATTCCATGATGCTCTTCATCGTTCATGAGTAATATCATCGTAGGCTTGCTGGACGGTGATGAGTTGGATGAGATCTATCATGTAATCGAGTTAGTTCTTGATGGGGATTGATCCCTAGTATCCACTATGTTCTAGATTGATGTTGCTACTACTTGGCTATGCTTAATGCTTGTCACTAGGGCCTGAGTGCCATCGTTTCAGATCTGAACCTATTATGTTGTCTCCAATATATGTATGTTTTAGATCCTATCTTGCAAGTTGTAGTCACCTACTATGTGTTATGACCCGGCAACCCCGGAGTGACAATAGCCAGAACCACTCCCGGAGATGACCATAGTATGAGGAGTTCATGTATTCACCGCGTGTTAATGCGTTGGTCCAGTTCTTTATTAAAATGAGAACCTTAATATCCCGTAGTTTCCATTAGGACCCCGCTGCCACGGGAGGGATAGACAATAGATGTCATGCAAGTTGTTTTCCCTAAGCACGTATGACTACATATGGAATACATGCCTACATTAGATTGACGAACGGGAGCTAGCCACATATCTCTCCGTGTTATAGCTGTTACATGATGAATCACATCCGTCACACTCATCCATCACCGATCCACTGCCTATGAGTCTTTTACTACTGGTTCTCGCTACGTTACTTTGCCTAGGCTTGTCCCTTGCTACAAGAGGGATTGGGCCACTTTGCTGCTGCTGCTGCTACTGCTATTACTTGTTACTTTGCTGCTGCTGCTACTACTGTTCCTTGCTACTCCGCTATTACTTATTGCAAGACTTCGTTGGCACTAACATCCCGTCAACAAGGCCTTTTCTAGTGCCGTTGCTGGGAATTGCCAACGCTTTTTCTGGTGCTGTTGCTATCGTACTACCTTGCTACTGATACTTTGCTTGCATACACTAATCTTTCAGGTGTGGTTGAATTGACAACTCAGCTGCTAATACTTGAGAATATCCGTTAGCTTCCCCTTGTGAGCAAATCAATAAATTTGGGTTGAATACTCTACCCTCGAAAACTGCTGCGATCCCATACGCTTGTGGGACATCAGTGTGTCGGCTTGATCTACAAAGGGGGGGGGGGAGAAGATCGAGTGTCTAAATTATATGCGGGCGAATGAGGGAGTTGGTCATCGAATTTAGGTAGTTAGCAAGGAGGGTGGGGGACCTTCGCGTGACACTCTTTTTCTTTCTCTTCTTTGAAGATCATGGTGTCCAGTTCTCAGACGCGTGTTTGCACAAAGGAAGCATCCTCGATTCATAGTCACCGGGAGAGTGCTAACAGCGTGCGGGCATATGTCACGCACGATTAGGCATGACCGGGCTTCGACCGACCCTGATGGTCGTGGGCATTGCCGATCGGCCATGGCGCACGTCGTCATTCTATACTATTGTCGATAGGCTCCATGACGCGGGGCCACATGATACGTCTCCAACGTATCTATAATTTTTGATGGTTCCATGCAATTATCTTGTCAAACTTTGGATGGTTTGTATGCCTTTTATATCTTTTTTGGGACTAACTTATTAACTCAGTGCCAAGTGCCAGTTCCTGTTTTTTTCCGTGTTTTTGACCTTTTTCAGAGGAGAATATTAAACGGAGTCCAAACGGAATAAAACCTCCGAAAAGATTTTTTCCGGACCAGAAGATACGCAGGGAGCTTGAGAACCAAGGCAGAAGGACCAGGGGAGGCTACAAGCCCCCTAGCCGCGGCCTGGGGGGGTGCCTAGCAGGCTTGTGGGCCCCCTGTGGCAACTTTGCCCTACTTATTCCGCCTATAAATCCCCGAAAATCCGAAACCACGGGAGAGAGCCACGAAAATACTTTTCCGCCGCCGCAAGCTGCTGTCTCCACAAGATCCCATCTCGGGTACGTTCTGGTGCCATGCCGGAGGGGGGGGGGGTGATTCGGACACGGAGGGCTTCTTCATCAACACCATTGCCTCTCCGATGATGCATGAGTAGTCCACCATAGACCTTCGGGTCCATAGCTAGTAGCTAGATGGCTTCTTCTCTCTCTTGGATCTTCAATACAAAGTTCTCCATGATCTTCATGGAGATCTATCCGATGTAATCTTCTTTTGCGGTGTGTTTGTCGAGATCCGACGAATTGTGGATTTATGATCAGATTATCTATGAATCTTATTTGAGTTTCTTCTGATCTCTTATATGCATGATTTCATATCCTTGTAATTCTCTTCGAGTTGTGGGTTTTGTTTGGCCAACTTGATCTATAATTCTTGCAATGGGAGAAGTGCTTGGTTTTTGGTTCATACCGTGCGGTGGCCTCTTCCAGTGACAGAAGGGGTAGCGAGGCACGCATCGTGTTGTTGCCATCAAGGGTAAAAAGATGAGGTTTATATCTATTGCATGAAATTATCCCTCTACATCATGTCATCTTGCTTAAGGCGTTACTCTGTTTGTCATGAACTCAATACACTAGATGCATGCTGGATAGTGGTCGATGTGTGGAGTAATAGTAGTAGATGCAGAAAGTATCGGTCTACTTGTCTCGGACATGATGCCTATATGTATGATCATTGCCTTAGATATTGTCATGACTTTGCGCGGTTCTATCAATTGCTCGACAGTAATTCGTTCACCCACCGTAATATTTGCTATCTTGGGAGAAGCCTCTAGTGAACACTGTGGCCCCCGGGTCTACTTCACATCATATTTTCAGCCCTACACTTTTACTTTGTTGCACTTTCCGCCTTCAGATCTCACCTTGCAGTTAACCGTGAAGGGATTGACAACCCCTTTGTAGCGTTGGGTGCAAGTTTGCTGTTTTTGCGTAGGTACTTTGGAGACTTGGCTTGACACTCCTACTGGATTGATACCTTGGTTCTCAAACTGAGGGAAATACTTACTACTACTGTGCTGCGTCACCCTTTCCTCTTCAAGGGAAAAACCAACGCAAGCTCAAGAGGTAGCAAGAAAAATTTCTGGTGTCGTTGCTGGGGAGGATCAAGTCAAGAATAGGCTCGCGTCAACGTGCCAATTTCTGGCGCCGTTGCCGGGGAGGATCAAGTCAAGAATAGTCTCCCGTCAACGTGCCAATTTCTGGCGCCGTTGCCGGGGAGCATCAAGTCAAGAATAGTCTTCCTCCAACGAGTCAATCTCTGGCACCGGGGTTTATTCTAAGTGAAGCTTATCCAAGTAACCGTCGCAAACTCATCTCTTGCATTTACTGTTTTGCCTCTCGTTTTCCTCTCCCCCACTTCTGAAAAACAAAATTTTAAAAAAATATTTGCCTTTTTCGTTTGCCCTTTTATTTCGCTTGCTTTCTGCTCGCTTGTTCGCTTGTCTGCCTGCTAAGACCTGTATGGCCCAACCAAAGGATTATGATGCTTACTATACAAGGTTGGAAGAGATTTAAACTAGTGTTAAAGGCTTCATGTCTACACAGTTTGATTATAATAGTTACTTCCGTAGAGAACTAAGGGAGCAAAATTCCTTTTTTGCTTTTATGAATAAAGAAGGTGATGATATGGCCAAAGAATTCCTTGCGCTAAATTCTCAGTTTGCTCGTCTTGAAAAATTGGTAGGCTAGATTTCTGATAAACACGCTACCTTAGTCAATAAAATGGCTGCTAAACCTGAAATTTGTGATGAGAATCATGAAGATCTTAAAGTGCTTGGTGTGACTCCCATTGAATCCTTCTTTTCTAGTGTCAAACCTAATGATGACGGGGCTGGATATGAATCCACTTTGGTTGAAAAATGCCCCAATGATTCGGAGTCCATCTATCTTCATGCTAAAAGCATTGAAAGTGGAGTAGAGGATATCAAAACTTTGAGTAGTAATGAAACTACTACTTTTGATTCCAAGGAATTCAATTATGATAGTTGCTCTTTGATTGAATGTATTTCCTTGATACAATCCATGCTAAACTCTCCACACGCTTATAGCCAAAACAAGGCCTTTACCGATCATATCGTCGATGCTATGATGAAATCTCTTGAAGAGAAACAAGAATTGGAAGTTTCTATTCCTAGAAAACTTCATGATGAGTGGGAACCTACTATCAAAATCAAGATTAAAAACTATGAATGCAATGCTTTGTGTGATTTGGGTGCTAGTGTTTCCGCGATTCCAAAGTCTTTATTGATGTGCTAGGCTTCAATGAGATTGATGAGTGCTCTCTTAATTTGCATCTCGTGGATTCTACTGTTAAGAAACCTATGAGAAGGATCAATGATGTTCTTATTATTGCAACTAGGAACTATGTACCCGTAGATTTCATTGTGCTTGATATTGATTGCAATCCGACATGTCCTATCATTCTTGGTAGACCTTTCCTAAGGACTATTGGTGTTGTCATCGCTATGAAGGAAGGGAATATTAGATTTCAATTTCCATTAAAGAAGGGCACAGAACATTTTCCTAGAAAGAAAATAATATTGCCTTATGAATCCATGATGAGGGCTACTTATGGTTTGAGTACCAAAGACAACGATACGTGATTCTATCGCCTTATGCCTAGCTAAGGGTGTTAAACAATAGCGCTTGTTGGGAGGCAACCCAATGAATTTATCTTTGCTTTTTTGCTTTCTATTTTGTTGCATCCACACCATCATAATTCTCTTAATATTGTGTTTTTTGTGTTTATTTTTGTGTTTGAGCCAAGTAAAACCTTTATGACTAGTTTTGGTGATGGTTGTTTGATCATGCTGGAAAAAGACAGAAACTTTTCGCTCACGAAATTATTTTTCATTTTTATCGAGAAAGAGCTTTTGAGTCGATTCCTTTTGCTGCTGGTTGATATTCCAATTTCCCAAATTGTCGTAATAGTTCAGAATTTTCGAGATACAATAAGTATATGAAGTATACAAATTGCTATAGACTCGTCTGTTTTTGACAGATTCTATTTTTGTTGTGTCGATTGCTTATTTTGATGAAACTATGGATAGTATCGGGGATACTAGCCATGGAAAAGTGAGAATATAGTAATCTAACACCAATATAAATAGAAATCAAGTTTGCTATAGTACCTAAAGAGGTGGTAGTTTGTTTTCTTGTGCTAATGATATCATGAGTTTCTGTTTAAGTTTGTGTTGTGAAGTTTTCAAGTTTTGGGTGATGTTCTCATGGACAATGGGATAAAGAGTGGAAAGATATCAAGCTTGGGGATGCCCAAGTCATCCCAATCCAAATTCAAGGACACCAAAAATCCTAAGCTTGGGGATGCCCCGGGAAGGCATCCCCTCTTTCGTCTTCAATCCATCAGTAACGTTACTTGGAGCTATATTTTTATTTACCACATGATATGCGTTTTGCTTGGAGCATCGTGTATTATAGGAGTCTTTTCTTTTTGTTGTGTCACAATCATCCTTGCTGCACGCCTTTTGAGAGAGACATGCACTCATCGTGAATTTGGTAGAATACTCATTGAGCTTCGCTTATATCTTTTGAGTTAGGCAATTTAGCTCACATGTGCTTCACTTATATCTTTTGAGGTAGATAACTTTTCTCTAAGTGATTCACTTAGATCTTTTAGAGCACGACGATGTCATATTTTGGAGAAATAAGAACCCTCGATCTTCACTTATATCTTTTTGAGAGTGCTCTCTCTGAGTAACTTGGTAGTTGGCTTGTGCTATGAAAGTAGTCCTAAAGTTGATAGGCATCCAAAGAGGATACAATAAAACTTCCATATTCATGTGCATTGATTAGAAAGAGAAGTTTGATTCCTCTTATCAATTATTTTTGAGACATGGATTTGGTAATATTAAGAGTCATATTAGTAGGGTGTTGTGAATCTAGAAATACTTGTGTTGAAGTTAGTGATTCCCGTAACATGCACGTATGGTGAACCTCTATGTTAGGAAGTCGGAGCATACTTGATTTATTGTTGTCATTCTTTGTGTTGCGGTCGGGATCGCGCGATGGTTAACACCTACCAACCCTTCCTACGCGTTTAGCACTTTGTTTCGATTACTAATAAAAACTTTTGCAATAAGTATGTGAGTTCTTCATGACTAATGTGAGTCCATGGTATATATGCACTTTCACCTTCCACCATTGCTAGCCTCTCTAGTGCCGCGCAACTTTCGCCGGTACACAAAACCACCATAGACCTTCCTCAAAACAGCCACCATACCTGCCTATCGTGGCCTTTTCATAGCCATTCCAAGAAATATTGCCATGCAACTCCCACCGTTCCGTCTCATGACTTATGCTGTCACTTTCATATTGTCATTGCATGATCGTAAGATAGCTAGCGAGTCATACGCTAAGCTAGATTGTTGCACATCCTGGTACAGTGCCGGGGGCATTTCCTATAAGAGTCATCATTGTTCTAAGCATTGAGCTGTGAGTAAATAAAAGTGTGATGATCATAATTATTAGAGCATTGTCCCATGTGAGGAAATTAAAAAAAAAGAGGCCAAAGTTGCCCACAAAAATATATATGGAAAGAGGCCAAAGAGCCCAAACAAAAAAGAGAGAGAGAAAAATAGAGAAGGGACAATGCTACTATTTGTTTCCGCACTTGGGCTTCATAATAGCACCATGTTCTTCATGATTGAGAGTCTCTTGTTTTTTCACCACCATATACTAGTGGGAATCTTCATGATGTAACTTGGCTTATATATTCCAATGATGGGTTTCCTCAAAATTGCCCTAGGTCTTCGTGAGCAAGCAAGTTGGATGCACACCTACTAGTTCTCCTTTTGAGCTTTCACACACTTATAGATCTTAGTGCATCCATTGCATGGTAATCCCTACTCTTTCACATTGATATCTATTGATGGACATCTCCATAGCCCTTTGATACGCTGAGTCAATGTGACCATCTCCTCCTTTTTGCCTCACAACCTCCACCACACTCTATTCCACCTATAGTGCTATATCCATGGCTCACGCTCATGTATTGCATGAGAGTTGAAAAAGGTTTGAGAAAGTAAGAGTGCAAAAATAATTACTTGGCCAATACCGGGGTTGTGCATGATTTAAATTCGTTGTGTGGGGATGATGGAGCATAGCCAGACTATATGATTTTGTAGGGATAACTTTCTTTGGCCTTGTTGTTTCGAAAGTTCATGATTGCCTTGCTAGTTTGCTTGAAGTATTATTGTTTTCATGTCAATAGCAAACTACTGTTTTGAATCTTACGGATCTGAACATTCATGTCACATGAAATAGTTACAAAGGACAAATATGCTAGGTAGCATTCCACATCAAAAATTAAGTCTTTATCACTTCCCTACTCGAGGACGAGGAGGAGTTAAGCTTGGGGATGCTTGATACGTCTCCAAGGTATCTATTATCTTGTCAAACTTTGTATGTTTTGTATGCCTTTTATATATTTTTTGGGACTAACTTATTAACTCAGTGCCAAGTGCCAGTTCCTGTTTTTTCTGTGTTTTTGTCTTTTTTCAGAGGAGAATATTAAACGGAGTCCAAACGGAGTAAAACCTCCGAAAAGATTTTTTCCGGAACAGAAGATACATAGGGAGCTTGAGAACCAAGGCAGAGGGCATCAGGGGAGGCCACAAGCCCCCTAGCCGCGGCTTGGGGGGGGGGCTACGCCTAGCAGGCTTGTGGGCCCCCTGCGGCTCCTCTGTCCTACTTCTTCCGCCTATAAATCCCCAAAAAATCTGAAACCACGGGAGAGAGCCACGAAAATACTTTTCCGCCGCCGCAAGCTTGTGTCTCTGCAAGATCCCGTCTGGGGCATGTTCTGGTGCCCTGCTGGAGGGAGGATTCGGACACGGAGGGCTTCTTCATCAACACCATTGCCTCTCTGATGATGCGTGAGTAGTTCACCATAGACCTTCGGGTCCATAGCTAGTAGCTAGATTACTTCTTCTCTCTCTTGGATCTTCAATACAAAGTTCTCCATGATCTTCATGAAGATCTATCCGATGTAATCTTCTTTTGCGGTGTGTTTGTCGAGATCCGATGAATTGTGGATTTATGATCAGATTATCTATGAATCTTATTTGAGTTTCTTCTGATCTCTTATATGCATGATTTCATATCCTTGTAATTCTCTTCGAGTTGTGGGTTTTGTTTGGCCAACTTGATATATAATTCTTGCAATGGGAGAAGTGCTTGGTTTTGGGTTCATACCGTGTGGTGACCTCACCCAGTGACAGAAGGGGTAGCGAGGCACGCACCGTGTTGTTGTCATCAAGGGTAAAAAGATGGGTTTATATCTATTGCATGAATTTATCCCTCTACATCATGTCATCTTGCTTAAGGCGTTACTCTGTTTGTCATGTACTCAATACACTAGATGCATGCTGGATAGCGGTCGATGTGTGGAGTAATAGTAGTAGATGCAAAAATTATCGGTCTACTTGTCTTGGACGTGATACCTATATGTATGATCATTGCCTTAGATATCGTCATGACTTTGCGCGGTTCTATAAATTGCTCGACAGTAATTCGTTCACCAACCGTAATATTTGCTATCTTGAGAGAAGCCTCTAGTGAACACTATGGCCCCCCGGTCTACTTCACATCATATTTTCAGCCCTACACTTTTACTTTGTTGCACTTTCCGCCTTCATATCTCACCCTGCAGTTAACCGTGAAGGGATTGACAACCCCTTTGTAGCGTTGGGTGCAAGTTTGCTGTTTTTGCGCAGGTACTTTGGAGACTTGGCTTGATACTCCTACTGGATTGATACCTTTGTTTTCAAACTGAGGGAAATACTTACTGCTACTGTGCTGTATCACCCTTTCCTCATCAAGGTAAAAGACAACGCAAGCTCAAGAGGTAGCACCACATGATCGAAGAGATGCATGAGCCAAATGCAAGCCTCCTTCTAACTTGTATGTGTGTTTAGTGGGTTGCATGACAAGTGTTTGAGGGAATGCATGAGCCAATAATAGATTATAGAGAGCTAAGTTTTGGAGATCTGCTAGGAACAACTTTTATTTAGCGGAGCAAATATACTCCTCTAAAGAATAAGGGTCGTTTGCTCCTTTAAATTACAAAGTACCAGTTAGAGATGCTTTGAAAGTATGAAATTTTAGATTTTTATACTTTGTGGTGCATGTTTCAAAATGAATTCCTCGTAACATGTGCATGTATTTGAATGACTGTATAGGACATAACAATTAAAATTAAACAATTATTGTAGGCAATGTGATATGGCCACATGTAATTTAGCTATGATGGTCACTGCTATGTTTGTTTAAGATGAAGTGTGATTGTTGTTGCGCCAATCATAAAAACAAAAACAGCGTATGTACTGAAGTACATACATTTTGATCAGGAATGTGAAAAGAACATCGAAGAAACGATCAAAATTACTAGCACACTTTCATTACAAGCTTTACAACTAGCCACACCATGGCATTTGTATGTATTTGTGTACAACCAAGTATGCATAAGAAACATGATGCCTTGGTGAGGCCATTGCTGGGGAACGTTGCATGTGAAACAAATTTTTTCCTACGCACATGCAATACCTATCCATGGTGATGATCATCTACAAGAGGGGAGAGTGAATCTACATACCCTTGTAGATAGCTAAGCGGAAGCGTATATAATGCGGTTGATGTAGTGGAACATCTTCGTGATCCAAATCGCAGCCCGTCCCGCGATCTCATGACGATCCGTCCTGCGATCCCATCACGATCCATACCAATCTTGTGCCGAACGGACGGCACCTCCGTGTTCAACACACATACAGCTCGATGATGATCTCCGCCTTCTTGATCCAGCAAGAGGGGTGGAGAGGTAGATGAGTTCTCCAGCACGGCGGCGTCGTGGTGGTGTTGAACTAATCTAGTAGGGCTTCGCCTAAGCACCACTGAACTAGACTAGAGGAGAAACAGATCTAGAGAGAAGTAGAGGGAGCACGTGGCAATTAGGGTTAGGGCTGCCTCTAATTCCTCTAGTATATATAGGAAGGAGGGAGGTTAGGAGGCAACCTCAAACCCTCAAGGTTTGGCCGAAATCAGAGGTGGAGGAGTCCTACTCCAATCCTACTAGGAGTAGGATTCCTCCTCTCTACTTGGAAGCCCTTTCCTCCTCTTCCACCTTTGGGTTTTTACCTTCTCAAACCTCATGGGCCTTAGTGGGGGCTTAGTACAGCCCACTAGGGGCTGGTTTGTCTCCTCCCACAGCCCATGACGCCCCTCGGGGCATGACACCCCTCCCGATGGTTCTCGGTACCCTCCCGGCACTCCCAGTACACTAGTGAAGTACCCAAAACTTTTTCGGTGACCAAAAGAGGACTTCCTATATATCAATCTTTACCTCTGGACCATTTCGGAGTTCCTCTTGACGTCCGAGATCTCATCGGGGACTCCGAACAACTTTCGGTTACCAACACACATAACTCAATAATACCAAAACCGTCACCGAACCTTAAGTGTGCAGACCCTGCGGGTTCGAGAACGATGCAGACATGACCTGAGACACTCCCCGGTCAATACCGATAGCGGGACGTGGATGTCCATATTGGCTCCTACATATTCTACGAAGATCTCTATCGGTTGAACCTCTATGTCAAGGATTCAGTTAATCCCGTATGCCGTTCCCTTTGTCCATCGGTATGTTACTTGCCCGAGATTCGATCGCCGGTACCTCCATGCCTAGTTCAATCTCGTTACCGGCAAGTCTCTTTACTCGTACCGTAATACAAGATCCTGCGACTAACTCTTTAGTCACATTGCTTGCAAGGCTTATTTCGATGTTGTATTACCGAGTGGGCCCCGAGATACCTCTCCGTCACACGGAATGACAAATCCTAGTCTTGATCCATGCCAACCCAATAGACACCTTCGAAGATACGTGTAGAGCACCTTTATAGTCACCTAGTAAAGTTGCGACATTTGATACACACAAGGTATTCCTCCGGTGGCCGGGAGTTGCATGATCTCATGGTCGTAGGAACAAATACATTGACATGCAAAAAACAATAGCAATAAGCTGACACGATCATATGCTACGTTCATAGTTTGGGTCTTGTCCATCACATCATTCTCCTAATGATGTGATCCTGTTATCAAGTGATAACACTTGTCTATGGCTAGGAAACTTAACCATCTTTGATCAACGAGCTAGTCAACTAGAGGATTACTAGGGACAGTGTTTTCTGTATGTATCCACACATGTATTTGAGTTTCCAATCAATACAATTATAGAATGGATAATAAACGACTATCATGAATAAGGAAATATAATAATAACCAATTTATTATTGCCTCTAGGGCATATTTCCAACAGCCGTTGGTGGAGATAGTTTAGAAGTAGTTTGGTTTGAGGATTATCTTCATGCGTCCAAAGTCTTCGGCTTGAACAGTGAGTTCCCCTCATACCCTATGTTCGGCTGACCCCAGACTAACTTGCACCGCATTCCCGATTGTCTAAGTGTCGCATGGCCTGCAAAATTAACTTTTCTTCAGCAGGGTTGATGACACCTCTTGATTCTTGCGCACCAATAAGAGATAGGAGGTTCCAATAATCTTTTCAAAAAACCCTTCACGCATAAGGGGGAAAGCCACTTATTACATAAGCCGAGCGCGCTTCGAGCAACACACCCTACTTCCGTAAACGTCGATAAGAATATCAGAAAGCCCAAAGAGATGGCGAACGCTCCAAGCTCCTCCCCGCGCCCTCATGGCCCTCTCCCAGCCGACTGGGCAAGTTGCTTAGTCCCCCGCCTTTGTTTGCGCGAGCTAGAGGTGCAAGGGTACCTCCCTTCCTCAGATTTGGCACCTTCCTGTTCCGGATTAACTTCCGCAAACGATGAAGCTTTCACGGAGAAATTCCCTACTCCCCGCAAGGAAGAGAGGGTATTTTTCGTTCCCTTCCTCTTACGAGGCTTGGGCTTTCCCGTTCACCCTTTCTTAAGGGGTTTATTAGAATTTTATGGGATTCAACTCAACCACCACACCCCTGGATCCATTCTTCACATCTTGAGCTTTGTTGCCCTTTGCGAGATGTTTTTGAGGTGTGAAGCTAATTTCGATCTATGAAGGAAGTTTTTAGCCTCGTCCCTCGTACTCAAGGAGGGATGATACGTCCATTTTGCATCATGTTTTTTTACTGTTATTTTAGTGTTTTTATGGATTTTGCCACTTGGTGGAGTAATTCTAATCCCTTTTCTCTCATAATATGCATGGTTTACATCAAGTGGGAGAATGCCGACAGATGGAATTCTGGACCTGAAAAAGCTACGTCAGAGATACCTATTCCGCACATCTCCAATTGGGCTAAAAATTTACGAAGATTTATTTTATAATAAATAAAAAATATTGGAGCAAAGAAGTACCAGAGGGGGGCAACCAGGCGCCCACTAGACACCACGGCACGCCAGGACCCCTGGCGCGACCTCATGTCTAGTGCCCCCCTGGCCCACCTCTGTCGATCATCTTCTGGTACAAATTTTCTTTTACCCTAAAAAATTTGAGAGGAGGACTTTCGGGATGAAGCACCACCGCCTCGAGGCAGAACCTGGGCAGGAGCACTTTTGCCCTCCCGTAGAGCGATTCCGCTGGAGGAACTTCCCTCCTAGAGGGGGAAATCGAAGCCATCATCTTCCAACAACCCTGTCATCTAGGGGAGGCCAATCTTCATCAATATCTTCACCAACACCATCTCCTCTCAAAACCCTAGTTCATCTCTTGTACTCAATCTTGTACCGTAAGCTCGGATTGGTACGTGGGGTGTGTCTAGTAGTGTTGATTACATCTTGTAGTTGATGCTTTATGGTTTATTTGGTGGAAATGTTTAGATCCATTATGCTATTTAATACCTCTCTCATCATGAACATGTTTATCACTTGTGAGTAGTTACTTTTGTTCTTGAGGCCACGAGAGAAATCATGTTGCACGTAGACATGTGAATTTGATATTTGTTCGATATTTTGATGATATGAATGTCGTGATTCCCTTAGTGGTGTTATATGAACGTCAGCTACATAACACTTCACCATCTTTGGGCATAAGGGAATGCATTATGGAGTAGTAATTAGAGGGTGGGTTGCGAGAGTGACAAAAACTTAAACCCGAGTCTATGCACTACTCCGTAAGGGGCTGATTTAGATTCGTATGTTAAATGCTATGGTTAGAATTTATTCTAAATACTTTTCTCGTAGTTGCGGATGCTTGAGGAGGGTTAATCATAAGTGGGAGGTGAGGGAGTCCTGGAGTAAGGGGTCCTAGGGCCGCCGACCTATCTCTACAGACCGGACTCGTGGGCTACTTTGGGCAGCCGATGACATATATGAGGAAGATTCCACAAGGCTTGGTGATCAAGACAAGGACTCCTCTACACCGACATAGCCGACTAGGATTCTTGTTATCCTAGGCCTCCTGTGTGTTATATAAGCCGAGGCCCGGCCAATTGATAGATATTCATTAGACATAACGTCTACATCATGAGGATTTAGACCACAACATATTATCTCGAGGTAGATCAACTCTATACTCGATACTCCATCATCAATATAAACAAGAGCAGAACGCAGGGTTTACCTCCATCAAGAGGGCCCGAACGTGGGTCAAAATCATCTCCTTAGTCTCCTGCAACCCATTGATCCAAGGTCCATAGTTCGGGACGCCCTATCCGAGATCCGCCGGTTTTGACGCCGACATTGGTGCTTTCATTGAGAGTTCCGCTGTGTGACCGGCAGAAGGATTGATGGCTCCTCTACAGATTGATTGTAGTTTTTTCTGGAAAGCAAATTTGTGTTTGTTGTCCCCGTTTCCTCGAGCTTCATTTTGATGATTCCTTCGGTGGAATAGTGCAGAATTGTATCAACAATAACCCTGCAAAATTTTGTCACGTTCCAATGGAGGAATCTCCGGCGATCTCCGATATACTCGAGCCCTATCAAATCTGGACGGGAATCTGGAAGATTTTAGGGCGAGGGGTCCAGTATCCAGCTCGGACATTCGTTGAAATATCCCACCGTTCATCAGCTGTGGGATTCCTTTATGGACCACCCTTCAAAATTTCGGCCCGATCCGTCACAAATTCCAACACGCGTCGGCATCGCCGCGTCGTCACTTCTTGAAGCCGACGTTCAACATGCCGACCTGCTTCGACACGTCGGCTGGCAACGGGCTCTAGCTCCACCTTACCGAATTACTACAGTACCTCGGCTAGACCGGGGGCTTCACCATCTCTTCATCAAGCTGCTCTCGGGACTTCGTCGTCATCGCCCGACCAGCTTCGTCACCTCGGATGGATCTAGGGCTTTGCTTTGCCACATCGTGATCATCTCCGACCGTGTTACATAGTCACCTTGATGCGTTGACATTATCATCATGCCTCCGTCAACCCAATTGCATCGTCGACATTGTCGACTAACGTGGGGGCTTCGGCATCACACTGCTGAACTACTCTGTCTCCTCGGCTAGACCCGGGGTTTCGTCTCGGTCCTTCCGAAGTGTTGTGTTGTCACTTCATCATGCCGAACTCTTTGTCAGCTACCTGGTGATAGGCTTGGGGGCTGTGACCTTGACCCTCTACTAGCTCGGCCCTCGTCATCAACATCGAGCACATTAACCAGCTAAGTCGCTTTCATGCTCACTTTTTTCAATTTCTAATTTCTGTGTGCTGCAACCAACCACTATATTTGTGTTAAGAAAATAAGTTGTTTGTTAAAAACTTAGCATGTTAAAGTATTGTTTGTTAAAAACACTTTCTTTACCCACGGTAACTAGGGGCTCTTAAATTTATATGAGCCGTTTTATAATAAATATTTTCTTCTTGGTCGTTGCAAAGTCTTTTTCTACTACTCCTTTTTCCGACACGAGTGTTTGGTCAATAGCAGGGTAGCCTAGTTTCTCTCTAAATCCGCTTGAGTTTAGTTTGCTAACCACGCCTCAGAGAAACACTCCGCCCTCGGGATATGGAGGTTGAAGCCAAAGGCTGACCCGCTTGAAGTTTGAGAGATCGGATGTATCATGTTAAAGCGCGACCGAAGCACATATTAATTTTAAGGCCAATTTTCGGATTGGCACCAAGAAACTGGATTTAGTTCGGAATGTAATGTTTTTGCTAAAGTTTCTTGGTTTTCCGTGATTTAAACACCTTTAACCTATTATTATGTTTTTATTTTAGGAGGCGGGACATCCTCTTGTTCGAGGTGTTCTGCGTGGTGATTCTTCTCGGAGAACTTTTTTTCCGACCTATAGTTCGGCATCTTTCCTGCCGAGCTCCACCTCGGTGTTGTCAAAACACACTTAATGGATGAAATAGTTCCTGAGGAGATAGTATCCTAGGGTCGGCCATGTGCCCAACTCAAGTCTCGATGGCTATTGGTTAAATAGCTCGTTAGAGAATAACTTATACCAATCGGAAAATCCTTCTGACCCGTAATTCAACATCTTTCCTTTCGATCTGCACCTTGGCGTTGTCAAAACATACACAACAAGTCCAATATGGTTTCTGAGGAGATTCGATCCTCAGGTCGGTCTTCCACACCCAACCTGAGTCTCGGGGGCTACTTCACGCCGCGTTTTAATTCCTAAAGTATGCTGCAGAGTAAGGAATTGATCCTCCGACCAATTTTGCAAACCGACCTGAGTTTCGGGGGCTACTAGGGTCAGCGGTTTTACTTTTATCCTTCAGGTGCATCTTGGGTTTTAGACCGACAAACACCTTGAGGGCTACTTGCTATATATCTCGACAGTAATTGAATTGCACTGCTCAGAATTAGTGCATGGCCGAGGTGGCGCACCACCTCGAAAGCAGTCCGACATAAAGCTTCGATGCAAGTGGCTGGCTCCATAGAGGGCATTTTCGGCATTAAGTTCGAATGAATTCCTTCAATTTTTCAGAGCTTGAGGTAATCTATGACACCTCAGATGCTGACCAGCGTTGGAGCTCGGCTACAAAAAGACACCTCGAATGCAATCCAGCGTTGGAGCTCGGACGTAAGAGGATATCGCCGCATGGGAAACATTTCAAACCCGAGCTGTGGCGTGAAAAATTACAAGGCATTAGTAAAGGCGAATAACTTAAAGGGGCTCCTCGGATGCCTGACGTGTAAACTCTTCAGATTAACCTCGGCGATCCTCAAGATGAGTGATGGGAAGATTTGTTGAACTAGTATTCAAGGCTGAAGACCGAAGATGAAGAATGGTTAAAAAGACCGAGGAGCATCCCCAACTTGAAGACCTATGCTAGCAAATCGAGAAGTCACCGGTGGCTGAACTAGTGTTGGCCGAAGATAATGGGGAGAAGAACTCGCCCTGCAAGCCGAAGACTTTGGACACGTGATGCTAAGGATCAAGACTACGACATTGGTGGTGAGTTCGAGGGCTACTTAGGGAGTCATGGACTAAGGGGTCCTTGGGCCACCAGCCTATCCCTACGGGCCGTACTCCTAGGCTACTTTGGGCAGCCGATTACATATACGAGGAAGATTCCACAAGATGTGGTGATCAAGACAAGGACTCCTCTACACCAGTGTAGCCGACTAGTACTCTTGTTATCCTAGGCCTTCGGTGTGTTATATAAGCCGAGGCCACACTAGTTGATAGATATTCATTAGACATAACGTGTACATCATGAGGGTTTAGACCACAACATATGATCTCGAGGTAGATCAACTATGTACTCGATACTCCATCATCAATATAAACAAGAGCAGGACGTAGGGTTTTACCTCCATCAAGAGCGCCCGAACCTGGGTAAACATCGTCTCCTTCGTCTCGTGCAACCCATCGATCGAAGGTCCACAGTTCAGGATGCCCTACCCGAGATCCACCGATTTTGACGCTGACAAGAGATTTGTTCAAGTAAGAACAACACACAAGCACCGAATGCAAATTAACCCAACATGATGAAAGTGTCTAGATGAAATCCCCGTGTGCCCTCAAGAACGCTTTGCCTATTGTAATAACCTCTTTTGGCATGTCCTTTGCCATAAAAGGATTGGGCTACCTTGCTGCACCTATTGTTACTATTGCTACTTGTCACATGTTACAATTATCTTGCTATCAAACAACTTGTTACCGCTATTTCAGTGCTTGCAGAAATTACCTTGCTGAAAACTGCTTGTCATTTCTTTCCGCTCCTCGTTGGGTTCGACACTCTTACTTATTGAAAGGACTACGATTTACCCCCTATACTTGTGGGCCATCAAGACTCTTTTCTGGCACCGTTGCCGGGGAGGGAAACACCTTTGGTAAGCGGAATTTGGTAAGAGAAAATTTATATTACGTGCTTAAATTTACCGTTACTTGTCACTATGAAAAGTAATCCTTTGAGGAATTTGGTAAGGGAAAATTTATCTTCACCTTGACGAGAAACACCAAGAGTCGTCCCTCAACCTGCTGAACCTACTACAAATGTTTACTATGAAATTCCTTCGGGTATGATAGAGAAAGTGCTAGCTAATCCTTATGCAGGAGATGGAACAAAACATCCCGACATGCACCTAATCTATGTGGATGAAGCTTGTGGAATATTTAAGCTTGTAGGTTTATCCAGAAATGAAGTCAAGAAGAAGGTTTCACATTTATCTTTGGGGAAAAAACATTGACATGGTATAGGCTATGTGATGATACATGATCTTTGAACTGGAATTGATTGCAATCGGACTTTCAACAAAAAAAATTATCCTATGCATCTTGTTCATCATGATTGGGATTTTATCTATACTTTTTTGGTTTAATGAAGGAGAAAGTATCGCTCTAGCTTGGGGGAGGCTGAAGTCAATGTTATATTCATGCCCCAATTATAAGCTCTTGAGAGAAATTATTATTCAGAATTTTTATGATCGTCTTTCTCGTAATGATGAAACCATGCTCGATACTTCTTGCTCTGTTTCTTTTATGAAGAAAACTATTGAATTCAGGTGGGATCTTTTGGAAAGAATCAAACGCTACTCTGAAGATTGGGAGCTCGAGAAGGTAAAGAGTGAGGTATAAAACTTAAGTTTGATTGTGTTAATTATTTTATGAATACCGATTCTTTCAATGATTTTAGCACTAAGTATGGACTTGACTGAGATAGAAGCTTCATTTTGTGAAACCTTTGTTGATCATGTTCATCTCCCTAAAGAGAAATGGTTTAAATATCACCCACCTATTAAAGAAAAAATTGAAGAATGAATGAAAGTTGAGGCTGAAACTATCATTTACAATGTTGACCCAGTTGTGCCTACTTCTTATATTGAGAAACCACATTTCCCTGTTAGGATAAAGGAACATGCTAAAGCTTCAACTGTGGTTGACAGAAGTTATGTTAGAACAAGCAAACCCTCTGAGCAAATCAAGGTATAACCTAGTTCTGCTATGGTTAAAGATATCTTGGTAGACAATATTAATGGGCATGTTATTTATTTTTGTAATGAAGCTGCTAGAATTGCCAAACCTCATAATAAAGATAAGAATAGGCCCGTTGTTGGCATGCGTGTCATTTAAGTCAAAATAGGACATCATTGCTATCATGGTTTATGTGATATGGGTGCTAGTGTTAGTGCTATTCCTTTCACCTTGTATCAATAAATTATGCATCAGATAGTGATACATATCCATCGTATCTACTTTTCATAACGCTTTTGCTCTTATTTTGGACTCTAATTTGCATGATCTTAATGAAACTAACCCGTACTGACGCTGTTTTCAGCAGAACTACCATGGTGTTGTTTTTGTGCAGAAATAGAAGTTCTTGGAATGGAACTGTAACGACTAAGATGCGGTCCTTTCCTATTTAGGGGGCGATGCCCTGAAAAAGGAAAGAAGCGCATCTATGCGTTTCGCAAGCAAGATAAACATAGCACATACATAATTTAAAGACTAACAAATAGGGAATCGTTTGCCATCTAACATAGATAATATCAGAGTTTACATTCACACATTTATTCAGACAAGGTAGTTCCGCTACGGACTACATAACATAAGAAAAGGCTATGTTATCCCGCATGCTTGCCCACGATCACGACCACGACCTCAGTCTTCTGGATAGTTCACGTACAAGCGGTCGTTCTCCTCATCGTACTTCCACGCCAGCTGCGTGCCATCTGGTTCACATGTGTCGGGCGTACCTGTACTTGTTGGGGTGTTGAAGTAATCTGTGAGCCACAAGGACTCACAATCTATGACCTTGGTACCGAAACTAGTCAAGTTATTAGGTGAGGAAGGTTTAGTGTTTAGGTTGCAACATCCTAAGCATTTATGGTGGCTAACTTACGTAGAACAAAGTTATTGATGTGGTGGCCTACGCTAGCGGTCGAAGACTAGCTGATCACTAAGTGATCCTCAACACCTACTTACGTCAAACATAACCCCACCGTGTTCCCGATCGAAGAGAGATCTTCGAAAGGGACAGTCACGGTTACGCACACGGTTGGCAGTTTTATTAGAATTAGTTCAAGTTATCTATTACCGGATGTTAACAAATAATCCATGTTGCCACATAACCACGGGCACGACTTTCCGAAAGATTAAACCCTGCAGGGGTGCTCCAACTAGTCCATCACAAACAATCACAGGCCGCAAAGTAATCCTCTATCACGAACCTCGTGATCTCGTCGGATTCCTTAGAGGAAAACCTCAACTCTGGGGAGAACCAAAGCTTCACCGGGATTCCTATACGCAAGATATATCTCTAAGGTAAGACAAGACTAGCAAGACCTCCCATCGTGTCGACGACCCCGATAAGAGCCGCGTATCTCAGTCTCAAGACACGACGGATGTAACTAGCTACGAGAACCAAGCCTCAAGTTTCCTTGTGGTGGCCCCGCAGGCAGGCCAGTTTTGACCAACACTCATGAGGAGCACTGGCCCGGGGTGTTGATTAAATTCCTCGGGGTAGCTATTCCCTATGCAAATTATTATTAGGTGATTAGCAAATTAAAACCAATGTTCGGTCCTGTCGGACAAGTCTTAACACTACACGATTTATCAAGGGGGTCCCCATAACAACCCCGAACATGTTAGGAGCGATCAGTTATGGAATCAAACACCGGTAGCCGGAAACTAAGGGCGGTGATACGTCCATTCTGCATCATGTTTTCATGTTGATATTTATCGCTTCTTGGGCTGTTATTTCACTTCACAGTACAATTCTTATGCCTTTTCTCTCTTATTTTGCATGGTTTACATGAAGAGGGAGAATGCCGGCAGCTGGAATTCTGGCCTAAGAGTGGAGAAAAGTTGAGATACCTATTCTGCACAACTCCAAACGCTGTAAAAAACAACGAGTATTTTTTTCCGGATTTATAAAAAATACTAGGCCGAAGAAGTGCCAAAGGGGCGCCAGGGGGTGGCTACAAGCCTGCACGACGCGACCAACCCCTAGGCCGCGCCATGGGGGCTTGTGGGCACCCTGCTGGCCCACTTGCCCCCCTCTTTTGCTATATGAAGGGTTTCGTCCAGGAAAAAAATCAAGGAGGAGCTTTTTCGTGGTTTCGCCGCCGCCACGAGGCGGAACTTGAGCAGAACCAATCTAGAGGTCCGACAGGATGATCCTGCCGGGGAAACTTCCCTCCCGGAGGGGGAAATCGTCGCCATCGTAATCACCAACACTCCTCTCATCGGAGGGGACTCGTCACCATCAACATCTTCATCAGCACCATTTCATCTCCAAACCCTAGTTCATCACTTGTAACCAATCTCCGTCTCGCGACTCCGAATGGTACTTGTAAGGTTGTTAGTAGTGTTGATTACTCTTTATAGTTGATGCTAGTTGGATTATTTGGTGGAAGAGTTCATGTTCAGATCCTTGATGCTACTCATTACCTCTCTGGTCATGAATATGATTATGCTTGGTGAGTAGTTACTTTTGTTCCTGAGGACATGGGATAAGTCATGCTAATAGTAGTCATGTGAATTTGGTATTTGTTCGGTAATTTGATATGTTGTATGTTGTTTTTCCTCTAGTGGTGTTATGTGAACATAGACTACATAAAACTTCACTATTATTTGGGCCTATAGGAAGGCATTGGGAAGTAGTAAGTAGATGATGGATTGCTAGAGTGACAGAAGCTTAAACCCTAGTTTATGCGTTGCTTCGTAAGGGGTTGATTTGGATCCACTAGTTTAATGCTATGGTTAGACTTTGTCTTAATTCTTCTTTCGTAGTTGTGGATGCTTGCAAGAGGGGTTAATTATAAGTGGGATGCTTGTCCAAGTAAGGGCAGTACCCAAGCGCCAGTGCACCCACATATCAAACTATCAAAGTAACGAACGCGAATCATATGAACATGATGAAAACTAGCATGACAGAAATTCCCATGTGTCCTCGGGAGCGTTTTTCCTCCTATAAGACTTTGTCCAGGCTTGTCCCTTGATACAAAAGGGATTGGGCCACTTTGCTGCACCATTGATACTTTTGTTACTTGTTGCTTGCTACGAATCATCTCACCACACAATCACTTGTTACCGACAATTTCAGTGCTTGCAGATTTTTCCTTGCTGAAAACCACTTGTCAGATCCTTCTGCTCCTCGTTGGGTTCGGCACTCTTACTTATCGAATGGACTACGATTGATCCCCTATACTTGTGGGTCATCAAGACACTTTTCTGGCGCCGTTGCCGGGGAGTGAAGCGCCTTTGGTAAGTGGAACTTGGTAAGGAAACATTCATATAGTGTGCTGAAATTTGTTGTCACTTGTCACTATGGATAATAATCCTTTGAGGGGTTTTTTCGGGGTATCTTCACCTCGAAAGTAAGCACAAAGAGTTGCTCCTCAACCTGATGCACCTACTGAAAATACTTGCTTTGAATTTCCTTTGTGTATGCTTGAGAAACTGCTGGCTAATCCTTTTACACGAGATGAAACGTCACATCCAGACTTGCATCTAATCTATGTAGATGAAGTTTGTGGTTTATTTAAGCTTGCAGGTTTGCCCGAGGATGAGGTCAAGAAGATGGTCTTTCCTTTATCTTTGAAGGATAAGGCGTTGACATGGTATAGGCTATGTGATGACACTGGATCATGGGACTACAATCGGTTGAAATTGGAATTTAATCAAAAGTTTTATCCTATGCATTTAGTACATTGTGATCAGAATTATATTTATAATTTTTGGCCTCGTGACAGAGAAAGCATCGCTCAAGCTTGGGGGAGGCTTAAATCAATGTTATATTCATGCCCCAATCATGAGCTCTCGAGAGAAATTATCATTCAGAACTTCTATGCTCGGCTTTCTCATGATGATCGCACCATGCTTGAAACTTCTTGTACTGTTTCTTTTATGAAGAGAGATATTGACTTCAAATGGAATTTATTGGAGAGAATTAAACGCAACTCTGAAGATTGGGAGCTTGAAGAAGGTAAGGAGTCAGGTATGAATTTCACGTTGCGTTAAGTCCTTTGTTGAGACAAATACTTTTTGTGACTTTAGCGCTAAGTATGGACTTGACTCTGAGATAGTAGCTTCATTGTGTGAATCCTTTGCTGCTCATGTTGATCTCCCCAAAGAGAAGTGGTTTAAATATCATCCTCCTTTAGAATTCAATGTAGTTAAACCCACTCCAGTTGAAGAGAAATTCATTGCCTATAATGATCCTGTGGTTCCCAGTGCTTACATTGAGAAACCACCTTTCCCTGTTAGGATAAAGGATCATTCTAAAGCTTCAACTGTGATATGTAGAGGCTACATTAGAACACCTACACCCCCTGAGCAAATTAGAGTTGAACCTAGCATTGATATTATCAAAAATCTTCTGTCCGACGATGTTGAGGGACATGATATTCACTTCTGTGAAGATGCTACTAGAATTGCTAAACCCCACGTTATAGACAAACATAGGCCTGTTGTTGGCATGCTTGTGGTTTTTGTTAAGATAGGAGATCATTGTTACCATGGTTTATGTGACGTGGGTGCTAGTGTTAGTGCAATACCTCAATCCTTATACGATGAAATTAAAGATGAGATTGCACCTGTTGAGATAGAGCCTATTGATGTCACTATTCAGCTTGCCAATAGAGATACTATCTGCCCTGTGGGAATTGTTAGGGATGTTGAAGTCTTGTGTGGTAAAATGAAGTATCCTGCTGATTTCCTCGTTCTTGCTAGTGCACAAGATAGCTTTTGTCCCATCATATTTGGTAGACCTTTTCTCAAAACCGTCAATGCTCATATTGATTGTGAGAAGCAAACTTTCACTGTTGGCTTTGAAGGTGTGGCACATGAGTTCAATTTCTCCAAGTTTGGTGGACAACCTCATGAAAAAGAGTTGCCTAGTAAGGATGAAAATATTGCCTTAGCTTCTATTGCCGTGCCTCCTACTGATCCCTTAGAGCAATACTTGCTTGAGCATGAAAATGATATGCATATGGATGAAAGGGATGAGATAGAATGAGTTGTCTTAGAACAATATCCTATCGTTAAGAATAACTTGCGTGTTCAACTTCTTGGGGATCCACCCCCACCAAAGGGTGATCTTGTGTTCGAGCTTAAATAGTCGTCGGATACTCTTAGGTATGCTTATCTAGATGAAAAGGAGATATATCATGTTATTATTAGTGCTAGCCTCTCATAGCATGAAGAAAAGAAGTTACTAAAAACTCTGAGGAAGCACTTTGCTGCTATAGGATATACTCTTGATGATCTTAAGGGCATTAGTCGCACTCTATGCCAACACAAGATTAAAACCGATCCTGATTTCAAACCAGTTGCTGATCATCAAAGGAGATTTAATCCTAAGATGAAAGAAGTAGTAAGAAAAGAAATACTAAAGCTCCTGGAAGCGGGTATTATCTATCTTGTTGCTCATAGCGATTGGGTGAGTCTGGTGCATTGCGTTGCTAAGAAGGGAGGCATTACCGTTGTCCCTAATGATAAGGATGAATTGATCCCACAGAGGATTATTACTGGCCATAGGATGGTGATCGATTTTAGGAAATTGAATAAAGCCACTAGGAAAGATCATTACCCTTTGCCTTTTATCGACCAAATTCTAGAAAGGCTGTCTAAACACACACACTTCTGCTTTCTAGACGGTTATTCTGGTTTCTCCCAAATACCAGTTGCACAATCTGATCAGAGAAAAGCACTTTCACCTGCCCTTTCGGTACCTTTGCTTATAGACGTATGCCTTTTGGCTTATGTAATGCACCTGCCACCTTTCAAAGATGAAATATGGCTATATTCTCTGACTTTTGTGAAAAGATTGTCGAGGTTTTCATGGATGACTTTTCCTGTTTACGGGTCTTCTTTTGATGATTGCCTCAGCAACCTTGATCGAGTCTTACAGAGATGTAAAGACACCAATATTGTCTTGAATTGGGAGAAGCGCCACTTTATGGTTAATGAAGGCATCGTCTTAGGACATAAAATTTCCGAAATAGGTATTGAAGTCGATAAGGCTAAGGTTGATGCAATCGAGAAAATGCCATACCCCACAGATATCAAAGGTATAAGAAGTTTTCTTGGTCATGCTGGTTTCTATAGAAGGTTCATTAAAGACTTCTCTAAGATTTCTAGGCCTCTTACCAATCTCTTGCAAAAGGATATTCCTTTTGTTTTTGATGATGGTTGTGAGGAAGCCTTCGAAATACTTAAGACGGCCTTGATAACTGCACCTATTGTTCAACCACCTGATTGGAACCTACCTTTTGAAATCATGTCTGATGCTAGTGATTATGCTGTTGGTGCTGTTCTAGGGCAAAGAGTCGATAAGAAGTTGAATGTTATTCACTACGCGAGTAAAACTCTAGACAGTGCCCAGAGAAACTATGCTACTATGGAGAAGGAATTTTTAGCAGTCGTGTTTGCATGTGAAAAGTTCAGGTCTTACATAGTTGATTCCAAAGTCACTATTCACACTGATCATGCTGCTATTAAGTACCTCATGGAGAAGAAGCACACTAAACCTAGACTTATCAGATGGGTTCTCTTGCTACAAGAATTTGATTTGCACGTTGTCGACAAAAAGGGTGTTGATAACCCCGTAGCAGATAACTTGTCTAATTTGGAGAACGTTCTTGATGACCCACAACCTATTGATGATAGCTTTCCTGATGAGCAATTGAATGTCATCAATGCTTCACGTAGTGCACCATGGTATGCTGATTATGCAAACTATATCGTTGCCAAATACATACCACCTAGTTTCACGTACCAGCAAAAGAAGAAATTCTTCTTTGACTTGATACACTACTTTTGGGTTGATCCTCACCTTTATAAGGAAGGAGTAGATGGTGTTATTAGACGTTGTGTACCTGAACATGAACAGGGACAGATCCTACAGAAGTGTCACTCCGAGGCCTACGGAGGACACCATGCTGGCGATAGAACTGCACACAAGGTATTGCAATCAGGTTTCTATTGGCCCACTCTCTTCAAGGATGCCCATAAGTTTGTCTTGTCTTGTGACGAATGTTAAAGAATAGGTAATATTGGCAAACGTCAGGAAATGCCTATGAACTATTCACTTGTCATTGAACCATTTGATGTCTGGGGCTTTGATTATATGGGACCTTTTCCAAAATCCAATGGGTATACTCATATCCTAGTTGCTGTTGATTACGTCACTAAGTGAGTAGAATCTATCCCCACTAGTAGTGCTAATCACAACACCTCTATCAGGATGCTGAAAGAAGTTATCTTCCCTAGATTTGGAGTCCCTAGATATCTCATGACCGACGGTGGTTCACATTTCATTCATGGTGCTTTCGTAAAACGCTTGCTAAGTACGATGTCAATCATAGAATTGCGTCTCCCTATCACCCTCAGTCCAGTGGTCAAGTCGAGCTAAGCAATAGAGAGATTAAACTAATTCTGCAAAAGACTGTCAACGGGTCTAGAAAGAATTGGTCTAAGAGGCTCAATGATGCACTATGGGCTTATAGAACTGCCTATAAGAATCCCGTGGGCATGTCTCCGTACAAAATGGTGTACGGTAAAGCATGTCATTTACCTCTTGAGCTAGAGCATAAAGCTTATAGGGCAATCAAAGACGTCAACTTGGATTTTAAACTTGCCGGTGAGAAGAGGTTATTTGACATTAGCTCACTTGATGAGTGGAGAACTCATGCATATGAGAATGCCAAGCTGTTCAAAGAGAAGGTTAAGAGGTGACATGATAAGAGGATGCAAAAGCGTGAGTTCAATGTAGGTGATTATGTCTTTCTATATAACTCCCGTTTAAGATTTTTTGCAGGCAAGCTTCTCTCTAAATGGGAAGGTCCCTATGTTGTTGAGGAAGTATATTGTTCCGGTGCTATCAAGATCAACAACACGGAAGGTAATTGTCCGAGAGTTGTAAATGGGCAGAGAATCAAGCATTATATCTCAGGTACTCCCATAAATGTTGAAAGCAATATCATTAATACCATAACTCCGGAAGAATACCTAAGGGATATTTATCAGCCTGTTTCAGACTCCGAAAATGAAGAGGTATGTGATTCGGTAAGAAAACAGAGTCCAAAACTTTTCCAATAGGAAATTTTTTCCGTTTTGGAATATTTGAAAAATACAAAAATTGGAAGTAGTCCGGAAAGTGCGCGAGGAGGCGACAAGCCTACACAGCACGAGCCCACCCCCTGGCCGCGCCGTGAGGGCTTGTGGCCACCTCGTGCACCTCCCAGAATCCGTTTTCGTGCAGGGTACTCCTTCTGGTCTGGAAAAATCATTATATATACTCTCGTTTGGTCTGACCCGTGCATCATGCAGATCTCTTCTCTTTTTTGTTTCGAGCCTGTTTTCTACCGCAGATTTAGAGCAAGATGTCGTCCCAGGAATCTGTGGGGGAGAACAATCTCCGTCAAGTCTATGGAGAAGTACACGCTGATCTAAAAAGGATGGAGATGATGGAGGCTAAGGAAAGGCTACATAAAGAAACCAAGGGCAAAGCTAAAGAGAAGGATCAGGCATGGGACGAAGTGCAGTCTGTGCTCAACAAGGAAGAAGTTGAAGAAGTGGATTTCCTCCAACCCTACCTCCACCTACTGTCTCCATCTTTTATTGAACTGTTGAGGTTTTGTGAAACAACTCGCAATACTTGTCTCAGTCCTGAAGTTGTTTTGCTGGAAAAACATATCACAGATCTCCAAGGTATAAACCAAAGATTAATGGCCCTCTTGGAGTCAAAGATTGCAACAACTCCACCACCATCACCACCAAAGGAAGACGACTGAGCATGGGTATGGGAAATTCCCTTGTCTTTTGCCAAGCTTGGGGGAGTTGCCCCGGTATCGTATCACCATCACATCTTTTGCCTTTACCCTTGTTTTAGTTTTCCTTTTCAATTTTCTCTTTCTCTAGTAGATTAAAAGTCTTAGTGTTTTAGTCTTGAGTTTTGGTTTGTGTCACCCCCGATGTATTCAAGCTCGAGAGCCATATAATAAAGAGTGTCTTAGTTGAAGGGCTTTGCCTCTTGCCATGATCAAAAGAGTGAGGATAGAACAAAAGCATGAAAGATCATGTAATGATCTTATGGGAAGTGATGGCTTCACATATAAAAAGAATGAGGATTGAAACTTGTTGAGGGTAGGCAAACGTAGACCTTGGTCATGGTTGTAATTAATAGGAAGTGATAAAGAAGGAGAGGTTGAAATATAAATATATCATCTCTGACACCATCTATGATTTTAAACACTCACTAAACTATTGCATGCCTAGAAGTAGATTTTGGACAAGGAAGACAACATAATGAATTGTTTTTGCTTGGCTCCGAACAATGTTATATGATTAGAGATCCCTTAGCATGTGACGATTGCTTCCACCTCATATTAGCCAAAACCTCCCGCACTAAGTAGAGATATTACTTGTGCATCCATAAACCATCAACCCAGTTTTGCCATGAGTGTCCACCATACCTACCAATGGATTGCATAAGATCCCTCAAGTAAGTTGTCATCGGTGCAAGCAATAAAAATTGCTCTCTAATATGTATGATCTATTAGTGTGTGTGGAAAATAAGCTTTGTACGAACCTGTGATGAGGAAGACATAAAAGCGACATACTGCATAATAAAGTTCTTTATCACAGGGGGCAATATAAAGTGACGTTCCTCCGCACTAAGAGGACACGCATCCAAACTTCAAAAGCGCATGACAACCTCTGCTTCTCTCTGCGAAGGGCCTATCTTGTACCTTTACTTTTTGCCCTTGAAAGAGTCATGGTGATCTTCACCAATTCCCTATCTCGCCTTTATCTTGGCTAACGTCATATACTTGGGAAAGATCTATATTCATATGTCAACTTGGAAGTAAGTATTTATGAATTATTATTGTTGACATTGCCCTTGAGGTACGTAGTTGGGAGGCAAAACTATAAGCCCCTATCTTACTCTGTGTCCAACTGAAACTTTGATCTCATGAGTACCACGTGAGTTGTAGCAATTGTAGAGAAGGAAAGAATGATGGAGTATGTGGATTTGCTTTACAATCTCTTATTTGACTCTTTCTGATATTGTGATAAATTGCAATTGCTTCAATGACTAAAGGCTATCGGTTGTTACTTCTCGGTAAGGTTCTTGATCCATGCTTTACTTTGTGAAGGAATTATCACTTTAGCATGAGAGATTATATGTTGGTATTGCTGTTTCGATCATGATCATGATGGATGCATGTTCATATCTTGTTTTGCCGACACCTCTCTCCCTAAACATGTGGACATATTTTTTGAGCTCGGCTTTCGCTTGAGGACAAGCAAGGTCTAAGCTTGGGGGAGTTGATACATCCATTTTGCATCATGTTTTCATGTTGATATTTATCTTTTCTTGGGATGTTATTTCACTTCACGGTACAATTCTTATGCCTTTTCTCCCTTATTTTGCAAGGTTTACATGAAGAGGGAGAATGTCGGCAGCTGGAATTCTGGCCTGAAAGTGGAGCAAAGTTGAGATACCTATTCTGCACAACTCCAAACGCCGTAAAAATCAACGAGGATTTTTTCCGGATTTATAAAAAATACTGGGCCGAAGAAGTGCAAGAGGGGCGCCAGGGGGTGGCCACAAGCCTGCACGGGGCGGCCACCCCCAGGCCACGCCATGGGGGCTTGTGGGCACCTTTCTGTCCCACTTCCCCCCTCTTTTGCTATATGAAGGGTTTCGTCCAGGAAAAAAAATCAAGGAGGAGCTTTTTCGTGGTTTCGCCGCCGCCACGAGGGGGGAACTTGAGCAGAACCAATCTAGAGCTCCGGCAGGACGATCCTTTCGGGGAAACTTCCCTCCCGGAGGTGGAAATCGTTGCCATCGTCATCACCAACACTCCTCTCATCGGAGGGGAATCGTCACCATCAACATCTTCATCAGCACCATCTCATCTCCAAACCCTAGTTCATCACTTGTAACCAATCTCCGTCTCGCGACTCTGATTGGTACTTGTAAGATTGCTAGTACTGTTGATTACTCTTTGTAGTTGATGCTAGTTGGATTACTTGGTGGAAGAGTTTATGTTCAGATCCTTGATGCTACTCATTACCTCTCTGGTCATGAATATGATTATGCTTTGTGAGTAGTTACTTTTGTTCCCGAGGACATGGGATAAGTCATGCTAATAGTAGTCATGTGAATTTGGTATTCGTTCGGTAATTTGATATGTTGTATGTTGTTTTTCCTCTAGTGGTTTTTTGTGAACTTCGACTACATAACACTTCACCATTATTTGGGCCTAGAGGAAGGCATTGGTAAGTAGTAAGTAGATGATGGGTTGCTAGAGTGACAGAAGCTTAAACCCTAGTTTACGCGTTGCTTCATAAGGGGTTGATTTGGATCCACTAGTTTAATGCTATGGTTAGACTTTGTCTTAATTCTTCTTTCGTAGTTGTGGATGCTTGCGAGAGGGGTTAATCATAAGTGGGATTCTTGTCCAAGTAAGGGCATTACCCAAGCGCTGATCCACCGACATATCAACCTATCAAAGTAACGAATGCGAATCATATGAACATGATGAAAACTAGCATGATAGAAATTCCCGTGTGTCCTCGGGAGCGTTTTTCCTCCTATAAGAATTTGTCCAGGCTTGTCCCTTGCTACAAAAGGGATTTGGCCACTTTGCTGCACCATTGGTACTTTTGTTACTTGTTGCTTGATACGAATCATCTCACCACACAATCACTTGTTACCGACAATTTCAGTGCTTGCAGATTTTTCCTTGTTGAAAACCACTTGTCAGATCCTTCTGCTCCTCGTTGGGTTCGACACTCTTACTTATCGAAATGACAATGATTGATCCCCTATACTTGTGGGTCATCAGGCGGCAATAACGGAACAAAACACCCGACAAAAGTCTAGGCCTCCCGTCATTTACCAAGTATATAGGTGCATTAATTAGATAGTAGATTAAAACATAATGATATCAAATTCTCACGTTAACACATGAGCAGCTGGCACCTGCAACTAGCAACGCTAACATTAGAAGCTGAGCAAGCCTACTTAGCCATTCAATATTAGCTAGGAGGGGAAAGTGTTTGGGTTTCATGGCAATATCAGGAGGCAAGTATATCAGTGGTAGGCAGCAAACATATGACGAAGGAAACATGAATCTAAGCATAACAAAGCTAGAGACGGTATCAAGGTCACGGTCATCTTGCCTATGTTGTCTTCAGCTTGGTACTGCTCTTGTTCGTCCTACACATACTCTCCCGAATCCACGTACTCGCTCTCTGATCCCGGTGCTACCCAAGATAAAAATAGCATCCAATGAACAACAACACAACATGATGCAACAAACTCATGATGCATGAGATGAGAATGAACATGCATCTCTATTCTAGTCACTTGCATATGCATGAGAAGAAAAGATAAACTTCTGGCCAGAACTTCTCTCTAAGCTATCTTGGCATGCATGAAGATGACATGAATAGGTGCATCACGAGAAAACTATGCAAACACATATAAATAACGTAGAAAACGGAGCTACGGATCAACCGGAAACTACGAAACAAGATATGGAGTCCTACGGTTCAAATTCACCACAAGCACTCTCCAATGGCATACTTCTAGTATTCCCAGGTTGCCACATGACCAAACAAACAATTATAGGAGGGGTGGTGCAAATAAACTCACCACACCATCAACTATGCACTCACAAAACTATGCAATCTGTCCTAAACAACATCATAGCAGTTTGAGAGCAACATACAAAGCACCTACAACCACCCAAATGTGCCAAACAATATATGTGGCAAAAGCTATTCAAAAGCTCTACAAGCATGAGCAAAAATATAATAAAAAGGCGTTACACACAGAAAGATCTACACGTGCTAACTTGGAAAAAAATACCAGTTTTCAGGGACTTAGTGAAAATCTCGGATTCTCACATGTTGTTTATGCTCTGAAGCATTTTGACAGCCCCCAAAACAATATCTACAGGTAGTGAAAGTGCATGATAATTGACAGATAGCTAGAAAAACACAAAAGCTCCAACTCTCTAGTTGATTGCAAGGGCTGATTCCCAACACATGAACTTTTGCAACCACAAGTACAAGGGAAGAAAATATGAGCAGTTTCTCAGACTTTGTGAAAATCATAGATTTTCACTAAGCTGACAATTTCAGCCACGTGCCTACTTTGACAAGGCACAGCTTGCACATATAAAATCCAAAGCATAAAACAAAACCACCATGTTGTAGAGGGGTTCACCCTCTACTGCCACATCAAGGGTTCACCCTCTTAGGCTCATCACATCACATGGCACCAAGCTCTAAACATAGATCAAAACAGAAAAATGACATCTCCAGAAAGTGTTCCAAAAGGGAAAACTGATTTCACCAATGTATTTCTGGGATGATTCTACCCCAAAAACATACATAATACCTAGGTACTTGCATAGAACAAATAGGCACAAAGTTGAAAGGAAAAACTACATGGAATCACATAGATGGAAATAGTGCCATATCACATGTGTTACACACTAGCTCAACACCTACACATGCATTTGCACACACCCACAACTCCAATTGTGACATGAGGGTTTAGACCTCATGTATGTGTGCCATAGCACATCACCATACCACACACACACACATGCACATCCACACACAAGTATGTGGGGGGAGGGGAACCCCCCCCCCCCACACACACTCACACAGTTGCACAAACTAGTGCATATGCTCAACACCCATGGATATGAGTAACACACACACATACAACTCCTAGAACACATATACACACACTACACCTAGTGCACACACACATACTAACACACACACATACTATTAGTGCACCCACTACACACACACATACACCACTAGAGCATACACATGCATACATCATCTTCCTAGGCTCCTAGAAAAAAGCACATGGAAAATATCCCCACAAAGTATATTCACTAGCTGAAATATAAAAGGAAGCAAAAGAAAGGAAAAAAATAAGACAAAACATCAAAAGGGGAGTTCCTGGATTCGATCTGAGGCCCCCCTGGTACTGCTTCTAGCACCACTACACGTACCACTGCGCTACTGGCCTCGGCTCGACAGGGAGGAGGAGCGAAACATGGTATCTCTCCCTGTATGCTACAACACCACAATCAGAAAAATAAAAGGGGCGCCACTGGGTTTCGAACCCACGACCACCAGTCGCCAAAACCACCTACTTACCGCTACGCTACGAATCGGAACTTAACAGAGTAGAGGAGGATACTCTCTTGGGTAACCCCCCTGTGTTCCTGCAACAGATCGGCGGCGGCTGGAACAGGGGACGACCAGCAATGAAGCTACGGCCCAAATTAAACCGCGGCTGCTTGCAGGGAGGAAGAGGGATCCACCAGGGACCCATTCCCGTGCCTACCGCTGCAGGAGGAAGCCTGCCATGGCGGCGCAACTAAGCTCAGCTCAGCGGCGCTTATGGTGATAGAGCGGCGGCGCTACGGCCCTGGGATGTTACGCGCGAGGGGGAAAAGGAAGAAGAGGACGAGCAGCTCACCCTGGAGTGCTCGGGGACAATCTGCTTCGACGGAGAGGAAGAAGAGGAAGCAGCCCTCGCGATGACCCGCAGCTTGCTCCGGCGACGATGGCGCGGAGGACACGCCAGGAAGGAGGATCAACCTCACTAGCATCGGAAATGGAACGGGGGAAGATCCCCCATCCTCGCGGACGCCTCGGGCTCGACGGAGACGCGCTGGAGATGAGGGGAGGGATGACGGAACGACGAGAGCGATCAGTGAACCTCTGAACCTCTCCTACAGATCTTACCTGACGGGGAGAGGGAGAGAGATGGAAGGGAGGTGGCGGCACTAGGAGGGAGGATGCGGAACCCTAGGTTGTAGGGCACGCACGCCGAGGTTATATAGGGCCTCGACGTCCGTAAACTCACGGTGTCGCTACGCTCTCTCTCTCAAGCGCCTACCACTGACGGAAGAAACAGAGGAAGGGAGGAGATGCCGTCAGAGAGAAGGGAGGAACGGGGAAGCTGGGCACGAGGGGAAAACAGAGAGGGAGAAGATGGGCCTCGGGAGGGGAAGGAGGCCCATGCTGGCGCCAGATAGAAGAGAAAGGAAAACCTTTTGGTTTTCTATTTAAAACAAAGCCACAGCAAAATAAACCCCTAGGAAAAATCTATGGACCTAAAAATAAAACAAAATGACCCTGTGCATAAGGAAATTATGCCCTAATAAATAAAAATGAAAAAGGAATTTTTGGAGCAAAGAAATATTTACAAAACAGTATTAAATAACCTGTTTTGTGAATATCTACCCCTCTCAAACATAGATTCAAAACACATTAAACCTAGCACCACACCCACCACAATTCACTCTTAATGATCTACATTTTTGAACCAAGGTTAGAGCAAGTAAAACTTGAGCTTGAGAAAAATAGAGGGGGGGGGGGGTTTGAAACCTAGTTGCAAACTATCATAGATGAAACCCACTTTCAAATGCACCACTCCAACATCACATAGCATATCAACAACACAACCACATTCATGGACCCACAATAACAACAAACACAATGAAGGCATGGATGAATGGATGCATGAATGCAAAGGGGAGACAAGGTAATATAACATGAAATAACACATGCATATATTTCACAAGGCATGACATCATGGACCCACACAAGAAGGTTCCAAATATGGCAAGTTACACTCTAGGGCATTACAGGAACGAAACTTTATGGAGATTTTTATGGAATAAAAGAAAACTTCTAGAACCAAGACCCACCAGAGGGGATGACGAGGACATTAATACCATTGTTATACCCAGAACCGTGTTGTATACATAATGGATGAGTTACTAGAGCACGCACACGCCAATTGAATTACCAGGTACTTCCATTTCTTGAAAATCCTTCTAGTTCATGAACATATGCTGCTGCCTAAGTTAGATACTTTTGTTTTACTTATGAATGAAGGACCTAGCATGGCCAAGAAGGATGACCATTGGGTGGTAACAAGCATGGAGGAGAAGGTGCGCACGCAGGAAATAACAATGGAGCTTCCCATGGTGATTTTTGCACTTTGGAGCGATCATAGTGAGTGCATGAAGGCTTGGACAAAATATACAAGATGCCACTTCATAAATTTTGTCCATAAGCCATTATAGCTGTTGCGCTACCTTATTTTTGGGCCAGGCCCATGTAATTTTGAAATACCACTTTATAGGCTGTTTTTAGAGTCCGTATGTGTGGGGAAACAAAGTTAGGGTTGGTTTCACACCCCTCCTCCAAGGGGTCACGAAATTCCCCTATATTCCCCCGTATATACAGCCCTTAGGGCACCGTTTGGACTAGGGTTTTGTTTAGATTACAAGTTCGCCATAGCTGAAACTTCGCATTCTTCGTTTGTGTTCTGCGACCAAACCAAGACGTCACAGAACCCCATTTTCATCACTAAAGCTTTCCTCTTATATTTGCAATATCCAGATTACAATTTCAGTTTCTTGCTTGTTCTTCACTTGCATGCAGGAAACAGACCCTCGTGGTCAGGTTGACCGTGCTCCGACATGGTCAATAACCTCTCAAGGTTGGTTTAGCGACTGCTTAGGCGCGACGTCTTTGCACATTCGTAGTCCGGTCGTCAAGGTCTACTCCACCAAAAACGTTAGACACCATCTCATCGAAAGACATGGATAAATTTGCCTCTATCAAGCGGTATCAGATTTCCAGGTTGCTCGGTGAGATTTTACTAGTTTTCGTAGTTTAGATCGCATCTGTTCTTCATACCTATAGTCCATGAAAAAAGCAAAAAAGGTTTAGTTCATCCTATCCGAACCAATCTGAGCCTTTTGCCATTTTATGTTTGGTATTTTTCTTTTTTGAACTTGTGGTCACATCGTCGTGTCAAATTGTTGGTCGTAGAGTCTAGTCCTTTAGAGTTTCGAGTTCTATATACAAATTGTAACGCCGCCGCCGCCCCATCTTCGATCTCACTGCCACCCACCACTATCATCAACGCAGCCATATAGCATCACCCATTATTATGGTCATCATTATAATATATCCCACCACATATCTGCCACAAATCCGAGTCCTTTACATATTAGGTGTCGTTTCAAGATTACTTTGTTTTCGGTTTCCCGTTTCCTTGTCTGAGTAGGTTTTGGAAAAAAAGTCTAGCACAGTTTTAAAAGAAGTCTTTAGGCCAAAATTCCAGTGGGTGAAATTATTTTTTCACTATTCTCTTTTAGGTTGTCCACAACGTTTTGAGATACTCGCCATTATAGCGATTTTTGTTGCAATTTTTGGTCGTCGCAGCCCCGAATCACTCCAAAAAAATAGTCAAAAAAATCCGTGCCTATCGTGTGTTTAGTCCTCGGGAATTGTTTTGAGATACTCGCCATTATAGTGATTTTCTGAAGAAAAAAAGAGTGCAGAAAAAAGTGCGCAAAAAAATAAAAAAAATCAGAGTGAATTTTCCCTTGATTACGTGTAGCGTCGTGACTTTGTTGGTGTTCTGGGCTCGCGTTTCTAGTATGGTCTACCATATGACGAGCACGGTATCGTTGTTGAGCGTCTTTTCAACTTTGCATCTCTGAACTGATTATTGTTGACCCTTTTTGCTACCATATTATAAGCCTTCCCAGCTCCACATACATCTACATCGTGTGTTTGACACCACCTCGCAATGACTCTATCCAAGCTTTGAGAGTTTTGACTACACCGGCTGCCGATCACCACTTGCTACTGGGTAAGAACTATTAAGAATTGGAGATTTACTTGATGGATTTGTGGCACACCACCACCAGCACCACCAGTTCCTAGTAGTGTGTAGGTTCATATTATTCTGTGTTTGTATTGCCGCTAACCATGCCAGTATCACAAGACGATGAGATCGACTGGGAGAGCCTGACTAACTAGGAGCTCCATGATAAATTTTAGCAAATGATGGATGAACAGGTACAAGACTTCGCGACCAGCCTTGGAGAGGCCATGGAGAAGCTAGACGGTTTGGACAAGACATTCGACACTAAGATGGACGCCAAGTTCAATGAGGTGCTTGCCCGTCTACCACCACCAGCTGCAGCTTCCTTCCCTCTCCAACAACGACAACAATGACAACAACGAGGCCCGGATTTTGTGGGACGAGCGCGACGTGTGCCTTTCGGCCAAGCACATAATTCTGGTGTTGTTGCTCCTGTTGCTACTACTGAGGTTTCTGTGGCTGAGCAGAATGAGGATTATGATGGTGATTACGATGATGAGGGAGAGGTTGCTCCAAATCAGCACCACAAAGAATAACCACCACCACAAGCACCGGGTCGTCCACATGGATACAACCGCAGTGGCAGGGCTACACCACCCCCTCAGGTACGGGATCATGACCATCTCCCTAAACTTAAATTGAATATTCCTACATTTGATGGTAGATATGTTCCTGATATATATCTTACTTGGGAGTTAGAAACAGAGCAACATTTTACATGCTTACAATTTCTTGAGGATAGACGTGTTCCTGCTGTTGTTTGTTCATTCACTAGTTTTTCTTGTGTTTTGTGGTATGAACATTGTAGAATACATCATGCTAATATTCCAACTACTTGGGTTGCTTTGAAAATTGCTATGCGTGCTCGTTGGGTTCCACCATATTATCAATGTGAATTACTTCAAAAATTGCGGCATTTAAGACAAGGAAAAAATTGTGTAGAAGAATATTATGAGGAATTACAAACTGGCATGATCAGATGTGGTATTGTTGAGGACAATGAAGCTATGATTGCACGTTTTATGGGTGGATTAAATAGAGATATTCAGACTAGTTTAGAGTATAAGGAGTATAACACTATCACTCATTTATTTCATCTTACGTGCAAAGCTGAACGTGAAGTGCAGGATCAACATGCATTGGCCAGAACTATTGTTTCTGCATGTCACACTTCATCATGGACGCCATGATACTCTTATGCTTCCACACGTCCTGCTCCGACATCACCTATTTCAACCACTAACTCCTATTGGAAATATTCCCTAGAGGCAATAATAAATTGGTTATTATTATATTTCCTTGTTCATGATAATTGTTTATTATCCATGCTAGAATTGTAATGATTGAAAACTCAAATACATGTGTGGATACATACACAACACACTGCCCTAGTGAGCCTCTAGTTGACTAGCTTGTAGATCAAAGATGGTCAAGGTTTCCTAGCCATGGACAAGTGTTGTCACTTGATAACTGAATCACATCATTAGGAGAATGATGTGATGGACAAGACCCAAACTATGAATGTAGCATATGATCGTGTCAGTTTATTGCTACCGTTTTTTGCATGTGAATGTATCTGTTCCTATGAAAATGAGATCATGCAACTCCCGAACACCAGAGGAATACCTTCTGTGTATCGAACGTCGCAACGTAACTGGTTGACTATAAAGGTACTCTACACGTATCTTCGAAGGTGTCTGTTGGGTTGGCGTGAATCGAGACTGGGATTTGTCACTCCATATGACAGAGAGGTATCTCGGGGCCCACTCGATAATACAACATCACAATAAGCCTTGCAAGAAATGTGACGAAGGAGTTAGTCACGGTATCTTGTATTACAGAATGAGTAAAGAGACTTGCCGGTAACGAGATTAAACTAGGTATGGAGATACCGATGATTGAATCTCAGGCAAGTAACATACCGAAGGACAAAGGGAACATCATACGAGATTAACTGAATCCTTGACATAGAGGTTCAACCAATGAAGATATTCGTAGAATACGTAGGAGCCAATATGGGCATCCAGGTCCCGCTATTGGTTATTGACCATAGAGTGTCTCAGGTCATGTCTACATAGTTCTCGAACCCGCAGGGTGTGCACACTTGAGGTTCGGTGATGTTTCAGTATTGTTGAGTTATGTATGTTGGTGCCTAAAAGTTGTTCGGGGTCCCGAATGAGATCCCGGATGTCACGAGGAGCTCTGGAATGGTCCGGAGGTAAAGATTGATATATAGGAAAGTTGCATTTGGCTTTTGGAATGTTTTCGGGCATTACCGGTAAAGTACCGGGAGTGATGAATGGGTTCTGGGTTTTACCGGGAGGGGCCACCCACCCGGGAGAGAACCTAATAGTCCTAAAGGTGGTGCACCAGCCGTTAGTACGCTAGTGCGGCCAGCCCAAGATGGCCTATTTTGACCAAGGAGCAAAGAGGGAAAAATTCCCAAAGTGAGAGGGGGAATATTCCAAGTGGGAGGAATCCTACTTGAAGTAGGATTGAAGGTGGACTCTTCCACCTCCACTTCGGCCAAACCCCTTCAGGGGCTTTTGGATGCCTCCTCCTCTCCATCACTCCTATATATACTAGAGGAATTAGAGGGAGCCCCAACCCTAATAAGCCACATCTGCCCTCTCTCACTCTAGATCGTTTTCTCCTCTAGATTAGTTCGATAGAGCTTGCCGAAGCCTTGCTGGATTAGTTCACCATCACCACGACCACGTCGTCGTGCTAGAGAACTCATCTACCTCTCTGCCCCTCTTGCTAGATCAAGAAGGCAGTGATCGTCATCAAGATGTACGTGTGCTGAATGCGGAGCTGATGTCCATTCGACACTAGATCAGGATTGATCGTGATGAGATCGCGGGGCGGACTGCGATCTGGATCGCGAAGATGTCCCACTACATCAATCGTGTTATATACATTTCCTCTTAGCGATCTACAAGGGTATGTAGATGCACTCTCCCCTCTCGTAGATGGTCATCGCCATGGATAGATCTTGTGTGCGCGTAGGAATTTTTTTGTTTCCCATGCATGTTGGAATTTTGCCCCACAGGCAATAATAAAATTAGATTTCCTGTTTGAAGATAATCATTTATTATCCATGCTAGAATTATATTGAATGGAAGCACAAATAAATGTGTGGATATATAGACAAACCAATGTCCCTAGTGAGCCTCTAGTTGACTAGCTCGTTGATCAAAGATGGTTAAGGTTTCCTAACCGTAGACAAGTGTTGTCACTTGATAACGGGATCACATCATTAGGATAATGATGTGATCGAGAAGACCCAAACTATAAACGTAGCATACGATCGTGTTATTTTGTTGCTATTATTTTCTACATGTGAAGTATACATTCCTACGACCATGAGATCATGTAACTCACTAACACCGGAGGAATGCCTTGTGTGTATCAAACATCGCAACATAACTGGGTGACTATAAAGATGCTCTACAGGTATCTCCAAAGGTGTCCGTTTAGTTAGCATGGATCAAGACTGGGATTTGTCACTCCTTATGACAGAGAGGTATCTCGGGGCCCACTCGGTAATACAACATCACAAACAAGCCTTGCAAGCAATGTGACTAAAGAGTTAGCCACATGATCTTGTATTATGGAATGAGTAAAGTGACTTGCTGGTAACGAGACTGAATCCTTGACATAGAGGTTCAACCGATAAGATCTTCCTAGAATATGTAGGATCCAATATGGGCATCTAGGTCCCACTATTGGATATTGTGTTGCATCTTAAAATTTATAAATTTTGGAATGTTATAACAAATGAATAATTATCATTTTTTTCTTGACTGACGTGTGATTGATTGTTTGAAATTGAGTGGAATTTGGAACTTTTTAAAAATTTAATGAGAGGGAATAAAATGACTTTCCCAAAATTTTCTATTTTGAATCCCTATTCAATTTTTGAGTTTGAATATTTTCAAAAACCTCTGATAAAAAAATGAGAGGAGGAAATGACACTCCAAAATCAAAGACAATGTCTTGATTCAAATTTGAAGTATTTGCAATTTATTTGAAATTCAAATTCCTTTTCATTTTAAAGTTATTGCAAAAAAGATATTGTTTGAAAAATTATTTTATTTGGTGTTGAAAATATGTTCATGTTGTAGGAAATTTTATTCTAAATATTTTGATATATAATATGCCTATATAAAATATTCTCTTAATTTCGTTTATATTTTCTTCGCTCTTTTTTTCAATGTTTTCATCCTAGGAAAAAAAGGGTTCGACGGATTTGCGTGTACGGCCGACGGAAGTTTACTTGATCCATGGGCATTTGGTTCCTCTTTTCTCCATATTACGTATATGTTTAGTCCCACATTGCCTATCCATTGATGTTTAGACCTTCCTTTCACCCATAAATATAGCTCCATAGAAGCATTCAAAAAAAAAATCATCTACTACGGGTTAAATCAATCTTTTGGTTTGACTAGGTTTATTTAATAAAAATATTTTCTTCTCTCTGACGGGATTTCTGGAAGTGGTCTCCTCTTTGGAATTAATTCTTACTCCGCATTCTAAAGGTATTTCTCTTCGTATTTTTATTTTATACTCCCGTAGTTTATTATTTCTAGACTAGTGTTCCTACACTAGTATACGCTAGAGTAATTAGATTTATCAATTAACTTCTTTATTTACACATTAGTCCTAGAATTCTTTTAGGCATAACACTTTTCTTCCGTAAAACAGCTTGGCCCTGATTTTTCAAATAGCCATAACTTTTTACTCGTTTATCCGAATTAGATGAAACCAACGCCTAGAGTTTCATCTTGGTCCCACTTATCTGGTGAACCTATCATATCAGCTTTTTGAAATTTTCCAATTTAGAAATTTGTTCACACTCATATTCAAACTTCTTTTGATCATACCTTTTTATCCGTAGCTCCGTTTTAGATGAATCCAATTGTGTCCGATTCATATCAAAGTAATCTTCCCGTTTGTATCATTAGTTTTAACTTTTCAACTTATAATTTTGATCAAATCAGATTTATCTATTAGTGCCCAAAAGTGTTCACATCGTTCTAAGCTGATTCAATGTTATATTGAAGTATTTGTATCTTTTAATCTGCTATTTCAAATCTAGTAATTCTTTTTTTCAACATGTTCATATTGATCTCCTATATCCAGTAGCATCATTAGTTTTGACCTTTGAACCTTACAAATTTGAGCGATTCAAATTTGTATTTGAACATTCATTTGATCTTATCTTGCAAATCATAACACCTTTTCAATTGATTCCTTTTACCCCTAAATACTCATGTCATATATTTTTGTACATAACCATCGTACTTCAGTTCAACTTCTTTTGACCTTCTGAATGCACATTCAATTCATATTTCAATTTTCTATAACGTGTGTTGTAGTTGTAGTGCTCCATTTCAAGAAATTCATTCTACAAATAAATTCTTATGTCTTATACTATTTGTCAAACAACATTCATGTTGTTCTCCCAATTTTTTTTATGATCTCCAATAGTGTATGCAAGTCGAGCTTACATAGCGATAGTTGATCATCCTTTGACTCTTTTGAGTTGACCCCTTTCGTCTTTCCTTTTACAACACCATAAGGCCCTATCTTTTCTTATTAAATCTTGGTATGTTGTTATTTTGCACCAAGACATGTTTTGTTCTTATGTTCTTTTGGTTCTTCCTTTTGGCATGAATGTTTATTGAATGCTATTCATTTACGATAGGTTGCTCCGAGTGTGACGAGTAGAATTATCAGGATTATGAGAGTGACTATCTTCATCAAGTAATACCAGGCAAGTTCACATTGATCATATTTTTACTTATGGTTTTATTGCATTAGTTACGACCTTCTTCACCCATTGCATGCAAGTAGGTACTTGGAAACCTTGGTAATTGAGTAGTATGCTATAATAGACACCCCTAAACCCTTGTTACTTTGGCCGGGACCTTATTTTTGCTATGCTCCTAGTAGACGGGGTTTGGTTGAGTGTTTATCATGAGTGTTGTGAGAAACTTAATAATTAGGACCTGAAGACTCCAAGACTTGCAAGACCTCAGAACGAAATATACCTCTGGGTGAAGGACGGTTTTGATGGGCTCCCTCGGGAAACCACTGGATGACCCGGGATGCATGGGGAAGCGCCATGACATCTTGCGGAAAGCTTCACCGAGGCACAAAGAGATGGATGGATAATTCAAGACCCGGGGCTTACCTGCACAGCCACAAGTCATTATGGGCTCTGGCTTGGTTGGACATCGCGGTGACTCTGGACGGGCGGTGCTACGAGATCTGGAAGAACGGTAGGATTGGATGGGCACCGACAGTGGCTCAGAGGAACCCTTTGGAAGACCATGTTTTGATCATCCGATTCTCAAACACCCTGAAGTGCGAGGACTCCAACGGAGGCGATCAAATCTTGTGGGGAACATGTGCAAAACTCTGCAGAGTACTCAAACCTAATCGATTAGCCGTGTCCACGGTCATGGACAATTTGAGCCAAAGGAACTGAAACTATCAGGAACTCTCAACACCATTAACTTATTGATGTGGATAATATTGATAACTTGGGTATGAGAAATGGTTGGTGGAACCTTTCCCATTAACAACCAACAATGTAGTAATTTTTTTACCTCTCTCTTGTTGTAGGAAAAATTTGCTTTACACAAAACTTAAACTAGAGCCCCACCTTCCATATATGCATATAGTATAGATGATATTTTCACCCCTCTCTTTTGTGACTTGCCGACATATTCAATATGCTGACCTACACGGCTGCAACGTCTTATGTTGCATATACTTTCTTCGATGAGTAAGAGTACGATTCAGGGTTACGGTATGCACTCAACCTGTCGCTGGTGTTTATTGGGACTCCACTCCCTTGACTGTTTCCGCTGAGATTTTGAGTTATATATCAAATTTTACGTTATTTACATGCGATTGCACTTTGATATATACATTGATGTACTGTGTGTGCCAGCATACTGATCCAGGGATGGCATAGATACACGGAGGCTTGACTCGTTTTGAGTTGGGTCACTACAGATATGGTATCAGAGCACATGTTGACTGTAGGACGTGACCATAGAAACTGGAAATCCCTTAGGAAAGGATCTCTCTAAAATTTTATTGCCAAGAACATCCTTTACTTATCATCTCTTCTGATTTGATCAAATGTTCTCTCTCACCTCAAATTGTTAGACAATACCTTTTCCCCTTTGACCACATGAAGGATCAACTGAGTCCCACTTCCAAGTAAAGACGATTTCACCATGCATTTGAAGAATTGAAGATGCACCAATTGAAGGCTCTAAAGACCCAAAGAAATTCAAACACCCTGAAGCGTTGCAATATTTATATGGCCATTAGAAGTCCAAACCCCAATTATATACCACGTTAGATACGATGATTTGTGAGGTGTCATTTGTCTGTGTTTTTCGACAGCCACAAATAAAACCTATTCTCAAAAATATTGTTTGTATTGTGTGTATCTCCCTCTTTCCCTCTCTCTCTTACTGATCTCATCTCTAAAACCTTGGACCCAATAGATGGCGTATGAAGCTGGACTAGTTATCTCCGGACAAATGACCCAGTTGGAGGCTGAAATAGGGATTCAGAACATGGAGAACCACTTCGGGAGCAATTTGATTTCAAGGAAATATGAGGTGGCACACGCTCTTCGGTAATTTATCCAAAGTGCTGCTATCTGGTGGAAAATGCATCATTCCATACAAGGATTTAGTGGAGCAGAAATTTGGGACGAATTCAAGAAGACTTTGTTAAGATCCCGTCTTATTCAAAAGTGCTATGATATCCCGATGAACAAGCCTTGTGAATGCAAGATCTATGGAGAAATAGGACACACCCAGGAAGAATAGAAGGATGGATGCCCTCATTGTGAAGAAAATCACCCAGCGGAGGAATGCCCAACTAGTCAGGTGACTTGTTTCTTGTGTGAAGGAACCACCCACTACCCAACTTAGTGTCACATTTACCCCAAGGTGCAACAATTTGTCAAGCAGCAGAAAGAAGCAATGAAGGAAACAGTCAAGAAGAAGATTTCAGAAGAACATGTGATGAAGGAAAATATTGAAGGCCCTGATGTACAAGGCCTAACCAGATTTTTCTCCAATGCCTGCTACTCATGTGGTGAAGAAGGGCATTTTTCACACGAGTGCATGAAGGAAAATCCAAGAATGTTTGGGAGACTTCCCGACATAAAAAGTAGAGTTTGATCCTCATGAAATAGAAGAACTGGCTAGAACAAAGAAGTCTAGAAAGAAGAGAAAGTACACCAGCCAGAGCCAAACCTATGCAGATAAGGACTTGAGTCATATCCCATGTTTTAAATGCAAGACCTTAGGTCACTATGCCAATATGTGGCTAGCAAGGAAGGAGGAAACCCAAGGAGAAAAAACAAACACCAAGAAGCCTCGAGACAGGTCGGAAGTCATTTGATTTCGTTGCAAGGAAGCAAGACATTATGCTACTAAATGTCCACAGGGGAAGAAAGCTAAAATGGAGTAGTTAAGTTTGACAATGGAAATAAGTATAACATGAAGCACTCCTGTTCATGAGATTATGGAGTTGAATTTTGTAATAGAGGACTCAGAGATTGTAATAACTTCATGAATCAATGGAATTTATTTTGTCACGACTTCCTATGTTGAAATTTTATGAGTTGTTTCTCGAAGTACAAAGATCAATCTTCATTTTCGAGGATATGAGAAAATATGGTCTACACAGGCATGAGCATATTCTGTTTTAAGTGTGGTAGTAATCGGTAAAACCACAGGATCCAAGGAATAGAAATGTACCATGCTTACCAAGGAACCAAATCCACTGAATACAGTTGAAGGAAATGTTGGACCATATCAAGCTATATGGGTGACAACATTTGTAACACGGTACTTATGAAGTTGGAATTTTAAGAATAGAATGAGGATGAAATGAAGGAATGATTATGAGGAACCAATACCTAAGGGTAAAGAGAACAATGGAATGGAAAATTAGTTCAAAGAGTAGAATTTGTACCAAGGATCCATCCCGAGATTTTCATGAAGGTAATCCCAAGAGCATGAAGGAATAAGCTATGATGGATCGGCAAACGTTTTCTTAGGAGCATACGAAAACGTGAAAGTGGTGAAGAAAACGATAGATGTTTGTTCAGCTTGCAGAATCAATGGATTTATCCGAACTTCGTTCGTGGACCAGAGAAATTTCTACAATGCTTGTGAGTACACCCAAGTGTTAGAATACGAGATTCACTAAACCTTATACAGGGTAATGATTTCAGTGCGACATGGCTTGTCCACATGACGACTTACTCTTATCATTCTCTTGTTATTCGGAATGGTAAATCTAAGAGACTTACCCATAGTGAGAGATGACGATCTTTGAAGCTTTTGTTTAAGCCTTAGAATGGTATGATGAAAGCCCATGTACATGGCAATTGTTGTCACGCGTAGGAATTTTTTTTACGGTGAGGATCAAGCCAAGACCCTTTTGACTTAAGGATAATCACAAATGGTAGACCGCCATGAGAATCATCGATAGGTTATTTAGAATGGTAACGAGACTTGTCAGACAAGAAGACCGAGTGCCGAAAGAAGCTTAAATCCACGAAAGACATCGGATTTTGAGGGGAACATTATGAGTATAATGGAAGATCATCACCAAAGGAGTTACGAAGAAGAATGTGACGAGCCACATGCCAAGACCCCAGAGGATTGTTAAAAATTTGAGGGACCGGTAACTCTCATTTTAAGTGTGGTAGCACCCCACTTTGCAGCAGATTGGATTTGTTAGAAGACCTCCAAAACCTAAACCTTTTCTTTCTAGCCTCTTCGAATCTCGAGGACGAGATTCATTTTAAGTGTGGTAGTTTGTAACATCCCAAAATTTATAAATTTTGGAATGTTATAAAAAATAAATTATTAGGATTTTTTTATTGAATGACACGTGATTGATTGTTTGAAATTGAGTGGAATTTGGAACTTCTAAAAAATTTAATGGGAGGGAATAAAATGACTTTCCCAAAATTTTCTATTTTGAATCCCTATTCAATTTTTGAGTTTGAATATTTTTAAAAACCTGTGATAAAAAAACAAATGAGAGGAGGAAAATGACACTCCAAAATCAGAGACAATGTCTTGGTTCATATTTGAAGTATTTGCAATTTATTTGAAATTCAAATTCCTTTTCATTTTAAAGTTATTGCAAAAAATATTTTTTTTTAAAAAGTATTTTATTTGGTCTTGAAAATATGTTCATGTTGTAGGAAACTTTATTCTGAAATTTTTGATATATAATATGTCTATATAAAATATTCCCTTAATTTCGTTTATATTTTTTCGCTGTTTATTTTCGAAAATAAAAAAGACAATGTTCACTCAAACACTTTTCATCCTAGGGAAAAAAGGGCTGGACGGATTTGCGTGTACGGCCGGCGGAAGCTTACTTGGCCCATGGGCATTTGGTTCCTCTTTTCTCCATATTACGTATATGTTTAGTTCCACATTGCCTGTCCATTGATCTTTAGACCTTCCTTTCACCTATAAATATAGCTCCATAGAAGCATTTAAAAAAATCATCTACTCCGGGTCAAATCAATCTTTTGGTTTGACTAGGTTTATTGAACAAAAATATTTTCTTCTCTCTTACGGGATTTCTGGAAGTGGTCTCCTGTTTGGAATTAATTCTTACACTGCATTCTAAAGGTATTTCTCTTCGTATTTTTCTTTTATACTCCCGTAGTTTATTATTTCTAGACTTGCATTCCTACACTAGTATACGGTAGAGTAATTAGATTTATCAATTAGTCTCTGTATTTACACATTAGTCCTAGAATTCTTTTAGACATAGCACTTTTCTTTCGTAAAACCGCTTGACCCTGATTTTTCTAATAGTTATAACTTTTTACTCGTTTATCCAAATTAGATAAAACCAACGCCTAGAGTTTCGCCTTGGTCCCACTTATCCGGTGAACCTATCATATCAGATTTTTGAAATTTTCAAATTTCGAGATTTCTTCACACTCATATTCAAACTTCTTTTGATCGTACACTTTTACCCGTAGCTCCGTTTTAGATTCGTATCAAAGTAATCTTCCCGTTTGTATCATTAGTTTTAACTTTTCAACTTATAATTTTGATCAAATCAGATTTATCTATTAGTGCCCAAAAGTGTTCACATCGTTCTAAGCTGATTCAATGTTATATTGAAGTATTTGTATCTTTTGATCTGCTATTCCAAATCTAGTAATTCTTTTTTTCTAAATGTTCATATTGATCTCCTATATCCAGTAGCATCATTAGTTTCGACCTTTGAACCTTACAAATTTGAGCGATTCAAATTTGTATTCGAACATTCGTTTGATCTTATCTTGCAAATCGTAACACCTTTTCAATTGATTCCTTTTACCCCTAAATACTCATGTCATATATTTTTGTACATAACCATCGTACTTCAGTTCAAGTTCTTTTGACCTTCTGAATGCACATTCAATTCTTACTTCGATTCGCTATAACGTGTGTTGTAGTTGTAGTGCTCCATTTCAAGAAATTGTTTCTACAAATAAATTCTTATGTCTTATACTATTTTTCAAACAACATTCATGTTGTTCTCCCTATATTTTTGATGATCTCCCATAGTGTATGCAAGTCGAGCTTATATAGCGATAGTTGATCATCCTTTGAATCTTTTGAGTTGACCCCTTTCACCTTTCCTTTTACAACACCATAAGGCCCTATCTTTTCTTATTAAATCTTGGTATTTTTTTTATTTTGTACCAAGACATGTTTTGTTCTTATGTTCTTTTGGTTCTTCCTTTTGGCATGAATGTTTATTGAATGCTATTCATTTACGATAGATTGCTCCGAGTGTGACGAGTAGAATTATCAGGATTATGATAGTGACTATCGTCATCAAGTAATATCAGGCAAGTTCACATTGATCATATTTTTACCTATGGTTTTATTGCATTAGTTACGACCTTCTTCACCCATTGCATGCAAGTAGGAACTTGGAAACTTTGGTAATTGAGTAGTATGCTATAATAGGCACCCCTAAACCCTTGTTACTTTGGCCGGGACGTTATTTTTGCTATGCTCCTAGTAGACGGGGTTTGGTTGAGTGTTTATCATGAGTATTATGAGAAACTTAATAAACAAGCTGAAGACTCCAAGACTTGCAAGACCTCAGAACGAAATATACCTCTGGGTGAAGGACGGTTTTGATGGGCTCCCTCGGGAAACCGCTGGATGACCCGGGATGCATGGGGAAGCGCCATGACATCTTGCGGAAAGTTTCACCCAGGCACAATGAGATGGTTGGATAATTCAAGTCTTGGTTGGACATCGTGGTGACTCTCGACGGGTGTTACCTTATTGATGTGGGTAATATTGCTAACTTGGGTATGAGAAATGGTTGGTGGAACCTTTCTCATTAACAACCACCAATGTAGTAAATTTTGTTTTTATCTTTCTATTATTGTAGGAAAAAAGTGCTTTACGCAAAACTTAAACTACAACCCCACCTACCATATATGCATATAGTATAGATGATATTTTCACCCCTCTCTTTTGTGACTTCCCTACATATTCAATATGCTGACCTACACGGCTGCAACATCTTATATTGCAAATACTTTCTTCGACGAGTAAGAGTACGATTCAGGGTTGCGGTCTGCACTCAACCTGCCGTTGGTGTTTATTGGGAGTCCACTCCCTTGACTGTTTCCGCTGAGATTTTGAGGTATATATATCAAATTTTACGTTATTTACATGTGATTGCACTTTGATATATACATTGATGTACTGTGTGTGCCAGCATACTGATCCAGGGATGGCACATATACACAGAGGCTTGACTCGTTTTGAGTCGGGTCGCTACATATTGACTGGAGAGTGTCTCAGTCATGTCTACATAGTTCTCAAACCCGTAGGGTCTGCACACTTGAGGTTCGATGATGTTTCAGTATAGTTGAATTATTGATGTTGGTAACCGAATGTTGTTCGGAGTCCCGGATGAGATCCCGGACATCACGAGAGTTTCCAGAATGGTCCAGAGACGAAGATTGATATATTGGCACTATCCATTTGGCTTCCAGAAGGTTTTCGGGTATTATCGGTAAAGTACCGTGAGTGTCGAATGGGTTACGGAGTTCCACTGGGAGGGGCCACCCACCCGGGAGAGAACCAAAGATTCCCAAGGGTGGCGTACCAGCCCTTAGTGGGCTGGTGGACAACCCAAGAAGGGCCACTTCGGCCGAAGAAGGAGAAAAGGAAAGGAGAGGTGGGCAGACCAAATTGGGGAAGGAGGACTCCACCTTCCAAGTTGCGTTGGAGGAGGACTCCTCCCTCTCCTCTTGCGCCGTACGAACCTAGGGATTTTTCCTTCACCTATATATAGTGGAGGTCAGAGATGCTTTTGTCAACCCAAGCCATAGTGCCACCCTCTCTCCCTCCACCACTTCATGACACCCCATAGCTAGTTCGGTACGGCACGACGAAGCCCTGCCGGAGTAGCTCCACCACCATCACCGTCACGCTGTCGTGCTGCCGAAGAATTCAGCTACCTCTTCATCTCTCTTGCTAGATCAAGAAGGTGGAGATCGTCATCGAGCTGTACGTGTGCTGAAAGCAGAGGTGTCGTCTGTTCGGTACTAGATCGGGACAGAGTTTGTGGGATGCTTGCGATTCGGATTGCAAAGACGTTCGACTATATCAACCACGTTTCCTAATGCTTCCCTCTTAGCGATCTACAAGGGTATGTGGATCTGATCTCCCCTCTCGTAGATGATCATCACCATGATAGGTGTTGCATGTGCGTAGGAATTTTTTTGTTTCCCATGCGACTTTCCCCAATAGTGGCATCATGAGCTAGGTTCATCCGTAGATGATATCTCGAGTAGGACACAAAAGAGTTTGTGTGTGTTGATGTTCAATTTGCTACCCTCCTTAGTCTTTTCTTTATTCAGCGGTATTGTTGGATTCAAGCAGCCCGGACCAACATTACTCACACGCTTACGAGAGACCGGTTTCATCGACTAACATGCAACTTCTTGCATAAAGATGACTGGCGGGTGTCTGTTTCTTCAACTTTAGTTGTATCGGATTTGACCAAGGCGGTCCTTGGAGAAGGTTAAATGTCAATTTGCATATCATCGTTCTGGCTTTGCATAAGTAAGATGCGATCATACTAGATACCCATAGCAGCCACGTGAAATTTGCAACAACAAATTAGAGGACGTCTAACTTGTTTTTGCAGGGTATCCATGTGATGTGATATGGCCAAAGACATGATATGATATATTGGATGTATGAGATGATGATGTTGTAATAGTTAAAATATCGACTTGGACATCGATGCTACAGCAAGAGGCAGGAGCTATAGGGTTGTCTTTAATTATTTTGCGCTTGGTGATGCTTTGCTTTATCGCTAGTATTAGCATTAGTAGTAAAAACTTAGTTAGTGTGAATACATCGATGGTAGCATGATGATGGAGATCGTGGTGTGGCTTCGGTGACGATGGAGATCATGCTAGTGGTTTGGTGATGGAGATGAAGAAGCACAAGTTCATGGCCATATCATGTCACTTATGATTTGCATGTGATGTTAATCCTTTTATGCACCTTATTTTTCTGAGGACTATGGTAGCATTATAAGGTGATCCCTCACCAAAATTTCAAGATAAAATTGTGTTCTCCCTGACTATTGACTATTGCGACAGTTCGTCATTTCGAGAAACCACGTGACAATCGGGTGTGGTAGACTCTACGTTCACATACAATGGGTGCAAAATAGTTGCACATGCAGAACACTCGGGTTAAACTTGATGAGCCTAGCATGTACAGACATGGCCTCGGAACACAAGAGACCTAAAGGTCGAGCATGAATCATATAGTTGATATGATCAACATGGAGATGTTCACCATTGAAACTAAACTCAACTCACGTGATGATAAAACTTGAGTTATTGAATTTGGATCATGCGACACTCAAATGACTAGAGGGATGTCAATTTGAGTGGTAGTTTATTTGTAATATGATTAGATAAACTCAATTATCTTGAACATAGTCTAAGTAATCTTTGCAAAATTTGATGTTGCACATCAATGGCTCGCACAGTAGCAACCCTGAATTTTAATGCGTTTCTAGACAAAGCTAAGCTGAAAGATGATGGAAGCAACTTTGTTTACTAGGCCCGTAATCTGAGGCTTATCCTCACGGCTTCCCAAAAGCGATATGTCCTTGATGCGGTACTAGGTGATGCACTACCCGAAACGGCGACCCAAGATGTTATGAACGCTTGGCAGTCACGTAAGGATGACTACTCATTAGTTCAATGTGCAGTTTTGTATGGCTTAGAACCGGGACTTCAAAGACGTTTTGAACGTCATGGAGCATATGAGATGTTCCAGGAATTGAAGTTTATCTTTGAGAAGAATGCCTAGATCGAGAGGTATGAAACCTCTGATAAGTTCTATGCTTGCAAAATGGATGAGAACGGGTCTGTCAGTGAACACATACTCATAATGTCTCGATACTCTAACCGTCTAGCTGAACTGGGGATTGCTCTCCCGCAAGAGGCTATCACTGACAAAGTTCTTCAGTCAATGCCACCTAGCTATAAGATCTTTGTGTTGCACTATAACATGCAAAGGATGAATAAGCCAATCGTCGAGGTGTTTGCAATGCTGAAAGTCACTGAGTGAGAAATCCAGAAAGAACATCAAGTGTTGATGGTCAATAAGACCACTACTTTCAAGAAAAACGACAAGGGCAAGAAGGGCAACTCCAAGAAGAGTGGCAAGTCTGTTGCCCCTCTGACGAAGAAACCCAAGGCTGGACCCAAACCGGAAACTGAGTGTTATTATTGCAAGGGTACTCGTCACTGGAAGCAAAACTGCCCCAAGTATCTGGACGATAAGAAGGCGGCCAACGCCAAACAAGGTATATTTGATATACATGTTATTGATGTGTACCGCACGAGCCCTCGTAGTAGTACCTAGGTATTTGATACCGGTTCTGTTGCTCACATTTGCAACTCGAAACAGGAACTACGGAATAAATGAAGGCTGACGAAGGATGAAGTGACGATGCGCGTGGGAAATGGTTCCAACGTTGATGCGATCGCCGTCGACATGATCTCACTTCAGTTACCATCACGATTAGTGATGAATCTAAATAAATGTTATTTAGTGCCTGCGTTAAGCATGAACATTATATCTGGATCTTGTTTATTGCGAGACGGTTACTCATTTAAGTTAGAGAATAATTGTTATTCTATTTTTTTTGACCGGATGTTATTCTATTTATATGAGTAATATCTTTTATGGTCATGCACCCAATGTGAGGGGTTTATTCATGTTGAATCTCGATAGTGATGATACACATATACATAACATTGAGACCAAAAGATGTAGAGTTGATAATAATAGCACCACTTTCTTGTGGCACTGCCACTTAGGTCATATTGGTGTAAAACGCATGAAGAAACTCCATGTGGATGGACTTTTGGAGTCACTTGATTTTGGATCACTTGACACGTGCTAGCCATGTCTCATGGGCAAGGTGACTAGGACTCCATTCTCCAGAACAATGGAGTGTGCAAACGGCTTGTTGGAGATCATACATACTGATATGTGCGGACCGATGAGCATAGAGGCACGCAGTGGATATTGTTATTTTCTCACCTTCACTCATGATTTGAGTAGATATGGTTATATTTACTTAATGAAGCACAAGTCTGAATCGTTTGAAAAGTTCAAACGATTTCAGAGTGAAGTAGAAAATCATCGTAACAAGAAAATCAAATTCCTACAATCTCATCGAGGATGTGAGTATCTGAGTTACGAGTTTGGTGCTTGATACGTCTCTAACGTATCTATAATTTTTATGGTTTCATGATGTTATCTTGTCAACTTTGGATGTTTTATGTACCTTTTATATCTTTTTTGGGACTAACTTATTAATTCAGTGCAAGTGCCAGTTCCTGTTTTTTGTGTGTTTTGGACTCTTTTCAGATCTGATTTTGGAACGGAGTCCAAACGGAATAAAGTCCCTGAAATAATTTTTTCCAGAACAGAAGAAGATCCGGGGAATTGAGGGCCAATGCAGGAGAGCCACACGGGGCCCACAAGCCTTGTAGCCGCCACCAGGGGGGCCGGCGGCTACCAGGCTTGTGGCCTCCCTGGCGCTCCCCTGACCTAGCTCTTGCGCCTATATATTCCCTAAAATCCAGAAAAAAATGAGGGCATCCACGTAAACACTTTTCCGCCGCCGCAAGCTTCTGTTTCCGTGAGATCTCATCTAGAGACCCTTCCCGGTGCCCTGCCGGAGGGGACTTTGGAGTTGGAGGGCTTCTACATCAACATCATCGCCTCTTCAATGACTCGTCAGTAGTCCACTTCAGACCTACGGGTCCGTAGTTAGTAGCTAGATGGCTTCTTCTCTCTCTTGGATCTTCAATACAAAGTTCTCCATGATCATCATGGAGATCTATCCGATGTAATCCTCTTTGGCGGTGTGTTTGTCGAGATCTGATGAATTGTGGATTTGTTATCAGATTATCTATGATTTATATTTGAGTCTTTGCTGATTTCTTATATGCATGATTTGATATCCTTGTAAGTCTCTCCGAGACTTGGGTTTTCTTTGGCCAACTAGATCTATGATTCTTGCAATGGGAGAAGTTCTTGGTTTTGGGTTCATACCGTGTGGTGACCTTTCCCAGTGACAGAAGGGGCAGCAAGGCACGCATCATGTTGTTGCCATCAAGGGTAACAAGATGGGTTTTATCGTAGATATGAGATTGTCCTTCTACATCATGTCATCTTGCTTAAGGCGTTACTCTGTTCTTATGAACTCAATACACTAAATGCATGCTGGATAGCGGTCGACATGTGGAGTAATAGTAGTAGATGCAGAAAGTATCGATCTACTTGTTTTGGATGTGATGCCTATAGACATAATCATTGCCAGAGATGACGTCACGACTTTGCGTGGTTATATCAATTGCTCGACAGTAATTCGTTCACCCACCGTCTACTTGCTTTCATGAGAGAAGCCACTAGCGAACACTACGACCCTCGGGTCTATTCACAACTATCGTCTCCACTTTTGCTTTTACTTTGTTTTGTTTACTTTTTTGCTTTCAGTTCTCACTTTGCAAACAATCTATAAGGGATTGACAACCCCTTTATAGCGTTGGGTGCAAGCTCTTTGTGTTTGTGCAGGTACTTGTGACTCGAAGAGCGCCTCCACTGGATCGATACCTTGGTTCTCAAAATTGAGGGAAATACTTACCGCCGCTGTGCTACACCACTGTCGGTGAATTCTCACAACATATGCCATAGGTAGGCTAAAGTCGGTGAGAACCGAAGGGACAAAGGTGGATGCTCGAAACGAAGTTGGTACACGCATGGGACGCATGATGTACCCAGGTTTAGGGCTCTCCGGAGAGACAATACCCCTAATCCTGTCGGAGTGTTTGTGTGTATGAACAGAGTACAATGTCGCTCCTGGAGCTGTGTTCGGAGGAGGAAGAGGCGAGCATCCGGCTCGTCTCTGCCTCTCTCTCTGTGGTTGGTGAGTGTATAGTGTTGTGTGACTGTGAAATGATCGGCCCCCTGCATGGAGGGCGACAGGGTGGTTTTATAGACGAACCCGACAGCCTACAATATGGATAAAGGGTACAAGTGTGGGACCCGGCTGGCAGCCTCGCCGGCTGGCCAGGGGCCCACGAGAGTCTTGTCTTGTCGCTTGAGGGGCCCGCCGGCTGCATGGTCTCGATTGGCAGTGGGACCCGCCGGCTGGCCAATGAGGCTCTCGCGTAAGGTTGACATTGAGCACGCGTTGTACGTCAAGCATCGCCCCACGAGATTCGTCATGGGCAGGTAGTACGGACGCCTCCACTGTTCCCCATGCCGAGTGCAGTAATGGAGTGGGAGTGTGACGGTCCGACACTATGCTAGGTTATGGATCTGAGCCGGGGTAGGTCAGCGGCGTGGCCGCCGACGCTTGTACCTGCCGGGCGCCCCGATCTATTACCTTTGCTGACGCGTAGGTACCTTTAATCATAAGGTCTTATCCTGGCCTACGATCTGATGTGACTTGAGATCTTCGGCCAGCTAGCCTGCTTGGCTAGCCGGCTGGTGTGTGGCCGCCTCATTCCTAGCCGGGCTGGCAGGACCAGGCCGGCTCAGAAGAGGTAGCCGCCTCGACTCTAGCCGGCGGGGGTGGCCTGGCCAGCCAGAGGGATGGCCACCTTGTCCTCTAGCCGGTAGGTGCTGCCTAGCCGGCCAGAAGACTTGGGTCTCGGGAATCTGTATACATTCATGTCCTTTGGGCTGGAAATGAAGGAACAGGCTTGATGAGCCTACCCCGGGGTTATCCCCCCGACAATGACCCTTTCCTCTTCAAGGGAACACCAACGCAAGGCTCCAAGGCCGCGGGGAAATCCTTTGCATATTTTCCAAGGAAGTCCCTATAGGCGTAGCCCGTGACAGAAGGATTCCTGGCGCCGTTGCCAAGGAAGGTCTGTTGTCGCAGTAGCAGAAGGATTTCTGGCACCGTTGCCGGGGAGGAGGATCGCTTGCCGATGAGAGATCAAGTCAAGGTCTATCCAAGTAGGTGTCACAAACTCATCTCTTACTGTTTTCCTCTCCCCCACTTCACATTTGCCGTTTTGATTTGCCTTTCTCCTTTGCCGTTTTTATTTGCCTTTCTCCCTTACTATTTTCTTTCGCCTTTTTGCCATTTCCCGTTGCCAGTTTTCTTGCTTGCTTGTGTTCTTGTTGGCTTGTTGAAGTCATCATGGCTGAAAACACCAAACTTTGCGATTTCTCGAGTACCAATATTAATGATTTTGTTAGTACTCCGATTGCTCCCGCCACTAGTGCGGAATCGTATGAAATCAACGGTGCCTTGCTGAATCTTGTTATGAAAGAGCAATCCTCTGGCCTTCCTAGTGAAGATGCCACATTCCATCTCAATACCTTCATTGAACTTTGCGATATGCAAAAGAAAAGAGATGTGGATAATGACGTGATTAAGTTGAAGCTTTTTCCTTTCTCGTTGCGAGATCGCGCAAAAACTTGGTTTTCTTCTTTGCCTAAAAATAGTGGGATAAGTGCAAAGATGCTTACATATCCAAGTATTTTCCGCCAGCAAAGATTATCTCCCTACGTAACGATATCATGAATTTCAAGCAACTTGATCATGAACACGTTGCACAATCTTGGGAGAGGATGAAGTTAATGATTATAAATTGTCCGGCTCATGCCTTGAGTTTGTGTATGATTATACAAATCTTTTACGCTGGTTTGAATTTTGCTTCTCGCAATATCTTGGACTCCGCCTCAGGTGGAACATTCATGGAAATCACGTTAGGAGACGCTACAAAACTCCTAGACAATATCATGACCAACTACTCTCAGTGGCACACTAAAAGGTCACCTGCTAGCAAAAAGGTACACGCTATAGAAGAAATTAACTCGCTTAGTGCTAAGATGGACGAGTTGATGAATTTGGTTGCTAGTAGAAATGCTCCTTTAGATCCTAATGATATGCCACTATCTTCCTTGATTGAGAGTAGCAATGCTAGTTTGGACGTTAATTTTGTTGGTAGGAACAATTTTGGCAACAACAATGCTTTTAGAGGAAACATTGTTCCTAGGCCTTTTCCTAGTAACTCCTCTAACAATTATGGCAATTCCTACAACAACACGTATGGAAATAACGACAAATTAACCTCTGATTTAGAGAGTAATATCAAAGAGTTCATCAACTCTCAAAAGATTTTCAATGCGTCCATAGAGGAAAAACTAGTCAAAATAGACGATTTGGCTAAGAGCGTTGATAGGATGTCTTGTGATATTGATGCTTTGAAAGTTATATGTGCTCCTCCCAAGGTCAAATTGGATGAAACTTTAAAAGCTATGCGTGTCTTCATGAATAAGAGCAAAGAAAGAACCGCCCAAATTCGCGCTAGGCATGAATGGTTTAAAAGGGTGCGTTCTAGTGATGCAAATCACGAGGATCATAAAGTGCTTGGTGTGGCTCCTCTTGAATCTTTGTTTTCGCTTGTCAAACCTATTGAGGAAGGGGCTGGATATGAATTCACTTTGGTTGAAAAATGCCGCAATGATTCAGAGTCCACCTATCTTGATGATAAAGGTGTGGAGTGGAGTAGAAGAAAGCAAAATATTGGGTAGTAATGAAACTCCCACTTTGGATTTCAAGGAATTCAATTATGATAGTTGCTCCTTGTTTGTATGCACTTCATTGATGCAATCCATTGCAAACTCTCACATGCTTATAGCCAAAGCAAAGCCTTTACCGCTCATATCGTAGATGATATTATGAAATATCTTGAAGAGAAGCTCGAATTAGATGTCTCTATACCTAGAAAACTTCATGATGAGTGGGAAACTACTATCAAAATCAAAATCAAAAACTATGAATGCAATGCTTTGTGTGATTTGGGTGCTAGTGTTTCCGCGATTCCAAAGTCTTTATGTGATATTCTTGGTTTTCATGAGATTGAAGAGTGTTCTCTTAATTTGCATCTTGCTGATTCTACTATCAAGAAACCCATGGGAAGGATCGATGATGTTCTTATTGTTGCAAATAAGAACTATGTACCCGTGGATTTCATTGTACTTGACATAGATTGCAATCCTTCATGTCCCATTATTCTTGGTAGACCTTTCCTAAGGACTATTGGTGCTACCATCGATATGAAGGAAGGAAATATTAGATTTCAATTTCCTCTAAAGAAGGGCATGGAGCATTTTCCTAGAAAGAAAATAAGATTGCCTTATGAATCTATGATGAGGGCTACTTATGGTTTGAGCACCAAAGATGACTATACGTGATTCCACCACCTTTTGCCTAGCTAAGGGCGTTAAACAATAGTGCTTGTTGGGAGGCAACCCAATGAATCTATCCTTTTTCTTTCTGTTTTTTGTTTTCCACACTTTCATAATTCTGTTATGATTGTGTTTTTTGTGTTTCTTTTGCGTTTGTGTCAAGTAAAACCGTTATGATTAGTCTTGGGGATGATCGTTTGGTCATGCTGGAAAAGACAGAAACTTTCTACTCACGAAATGAATTTTCATTTTTTTCTATATGATCTTTTGAGTTGATTCTTTTTGCTACTGATTTCTACGCAAATTCCTCAGACTGTCGTAATTTTTCAGAATTAGTTAAGTAACAGAAGTATATGAAGTATACAGATTGCTACAGACTGGTCTGCTATTAACAGATTCTGTTTTCGTTTAGTTGGTTGCTTATTTTGATGAAACTATGGATAGTATCGGGGGGTATTAGCCATGGAAGATTTAAAATAAAGTAACCCAACATCAACATAAGTAGAATTTAAGTTTGCTACAGTATGTAAGGAAGTGGTGGTTTGCTTTCTTATACTAATGTTATCACAAGTTTCTGTTTAAGTTTCGTGGTGTGAAGTTTTCAAGTTTTGGGTGAAGTTCTTATGGACAAAGAGATAAAGAGTGGCAAGAGCACAAGCTTGGGGATGCCCAAGGCACCCCAAGTTGATTCAAGGATGTCGTAAAAGCCTAAGCTTGGGGATGCCCCGGGAAGGCATCCCCTCTTTCGTCTTCAATCCATCGGTAACGTTACTTGGGGCTATATTTTTATTCACCAAATGTTATGTGTTTTTCTTGGAGCTTCTTGTATCGTAGGAGTCTTTTATTTTTGTTGTGTCACAATCTTGCTTGCTGCACACCTAGAGACAGAGACATGCACTCACCGTGATTTTGTCGAGCTTCACTTATATCCTTTGGTAGACAATTCAGCTCACATGTGCTTCACTTATATCTTTTAAGCTAGTTGATTTTGCTCTATGTGCTTCACTTGTATCTTTTAGAGCACAGAAACGCGTGGCTTGGTAGTTAATCTATGATTTTAAAGTAGTCTCAAAAGGGGTAGTTATCCAAAGGGATATGAAAACTTCCACCTTCATGTGCATTGAATAGTAAGAGAAGTTTGATTCATCTCAATTAATTTTGAGTTGTGGTTGTGGTAATATTTAAGTTGTTAGTAAGGTGTTGTGGATCTAGAAATACTTGTGTTGAAGTTAGTGATTCCCATAGCATGCACGTATGGTGAACCGCTATGTGATGAAGTCTGAGCATGATTATACTATTGATTGTCATCCTTTGTGTGGCGGTCGGGATCGCGCGATGATTTATACCTACCAACCCTTCCCCTAGGAGTATGTGTTGAATGCTTTGTTTCGATTACTACTAAATTTTTTGCAACAAGTATATGAGTTCTTCATGACTAATGTTGAGTCCATGGTTTAGATGCACTTGCACCTTCCACCATCACTATCTTCTTTAGTGCCGTGCAGCATTCGTCGGTGCACAAAACCCACCATATAGCCTCCCTCAAAACAGCCACCATACCTACCTACTACGGCTTTTTCAAAGCTATTCCGAGATATATGGCCATGCAACTACCACCATGACATGTGCCACCACTTCTACATTGCCATTGCATGATTGTAAGATAGCTACCATGATGTTTCCATTGATGTCCATGCCATGCTAGATCATTGTCACGGTACACTACCGAAGGCATTCCATATAGAGTCATCATTGCTCTAAGTTTTGAGTTGTAAGTGTGATGATCATCATTGATGGAGCATTGTCCCATGTGAGGAAATAAAAGAGGCCAAAGATGCCCACCAAATATATATATATATATAAGAGGCCAAAGAGCCCACCAAAAAAATGAGAGAAAAAGAGAGAAGGGACAATGCTACTATCCTTCCACACTTGTGCTTATTAAGCACCATGATCTTCATGATTGAGAGTCTCTCGTTTTGTCACCACCATATAGCTAGTGGGAAATTTTCATTATATAACTTGGCTTGTATATTCCAATGATAGGCTTCCTAAAATTTGCCTTAGGTCTTCGTGAGCAAGCAAGTTGGATGCACACCCACTAGTTTTCTTTAAGTGCTTTCACATACTCGTAGCTCTAGTGCATCATTTGTATGGCAATCCTTACTCATTCACATTGATATATATTGATGAGCATCTCCATAGCTCATTGATATTCCTAGTTAATGTGACCATCTTCTCCTTGTTTGTCTTGCAACCTCCACTACATTCCATTCCACTTATAGTGCTAAAACCATGGCTCACGCTCATGTATTGCGTGAGAGTTAAAAAGGTCTGAGAAAGTAAAAGTGTGAAAACAATTACTTGGCCAATACCGGGGTTGTGCATGATTTAAATTCGTTGTGCAAGGATGATATAGCATAGCCAGACTATATGATTTTGTAGGGATAACTTTCTTTTGGCCTTGTTATTTCGAAAGTTCATGATTACCTTGCTAGTTTGCTTGAATTATTATTGTCTCCACTTCAATAGCAAACTATTGTTTTGAATCTAATGGATCTGAACATTCATGTCACATAAGAGGAGTTACAAAGGATATCTATGCTAGGTAGCATGAAAGCATCAAAAATCATTCTTTATAACTTCCCTACTCGAGGACGAGCAGGAGTTAAGCTTGGGGATGCTTGATACGTCTCAAACGTATCTATAATTTTTGATGGTTTCATGTTGTTATCTTGTCAACTTTGGATGTTTTATGTACCTTTTATATCTTTTTTGGGACTAACTTATTAATTCAGTGCCAAGTGCCAGTTCCTGTTTTTTCTGTGTTTTTGACTCTTCTCTGATCTGATTTTGGAACGGAGTCCAAACGGAATAAAATCCCCGAAACAAATTTTTCCAGAACAGAAGAAGATCGGGGGACTTGAAGGCAGGAGAGCCACAGGGGGCCTACAAGCGCTGTAGCCTCCACCAGGGGGGCAGCGACTACCAGGCTTGTGGCCTCCTTGGCGCTCCCCTGACCTAGCTCTTGCGCCTATATATTCCCTAAAATCCAGAAAAAATGAGGGCATCCACGAAAACACTTTTCCGCCACCGCAAGCTTCCGTTTCCGCGAGATCTCATCTAGAGACCCTTCCCGGTGCCCTGCCGGAGGGGACTTTGGAGTTGGAGGGCTTCTACATCAACATCATCGTCTCTCCAATGACTCGTGAGTAGTCCACTTCAGGCCTACGGGTCCGTAGTTAGTAGCTAGATGGCTTCTTATCTCTCTTGGATCTTCAATACAAAGTTCTCCATGATCTACATGGTGATCTATCCGATGTACTCCTCTTTGGCGGTGTGTTTGTCGAGATCCGATGAATTGTGGATTTGTGATCAGATTATCTATGATTTATATTTGAGTCTTTGCTGATTTCTTATATGCATGATTTGATATCCTTGTAAGTCTCTCCGAGTCTTGGGTTTTGTTTGGCCAACTAGATCTATGATTCTTGCAATGGGAGAAGTTCTTGGTTTTGGGTTCATACCATGTGGTGACCTTTTCCAGTGACAGAAGGGGCAGCAAGGCATGCGTCGTGTTGTTGCCATCAAGGGTAACAAGATGGGCTTTTATCTTATATATGAGATTGTCCATCTACATCATGTCATCTTGCTTAAGGCGTTACTCTGTTCTTATGAACTTAATACACTAGATGCATGCTGGATAGCGGTCGACGTGTGGAGTAATAGTAGTAGATGCAGAAAGTATCGGTCTACTTGTTTTGGACGTGATGCCTATAGATATAATCATTGCCAGAGATGATGTCATGACTTTGCGCGGTTCTATCAATTGCTCGACAGTAATTCGTTCACCCACCGTCTACTTGCTTTCATGAGAGAAGCCACTAGTGAACACTACGGCCCCCGGGTCTATTCACAACTATCATCTCCACTTTTGCTTTTACCTTGTTTTGTTTAGTTTTTGCTTTCGGTTCTCAGTTTGCAAACAATCTATAAGGGATTGACAACCCCTTCATAGTGTTGGGTGCAAGCTCTTTGTGTTTGTGCAGGTACTTGTGACTCGACGAGCGCCTCCCACTGGATCGATACCTTGGTTCTCAAAACTGAGGGAAATACTTACCACCGCTGTGCTACATCACCCTTTCCTCTTCAAGGGAACACCAACGCAAGGCTCCAAGGACGTGGGGAAATCCTTGGCATATTTGCCAAGGAAGTCCCTATAGGCGTAGCGAGTGACAGAAGGATTCCTGGCGCCGTTGCCAGGGAAGGTCTGTTGTCACAGTAGCAGTGCTCACTTAAGACAATGTGGAATCGTTTTACAGTTGACACCGCGTGGAACACCACAACGTAATGGTGTGTCCGAACGTCGTAATCGTACTTTATTAGATATGGTGTGTTCTATGATGTCTCTTACCAATTTGTCGTTATTGTTTTGGGGCTATGCATTGGAGATAGCTACATTCACTTTAAATAGGGCACCATCAAAATCCGTTGAGACGACACCATACGAATTGTGGTATGGCAAGAAGCCAAAGTTGTCGTTTCTTAAAGTTTGGGGATGTGATGCTTATGTCAAAAAGCTTTAGTCTGAAAAGCTGGAACCCAAAGCGGAGAAGTGCGTCTTCATAGGTTACCCAAAAGAGAGAGTTGGGTATACCTTCTATCTCAGATCCGAGGGCAAAGTGTTTGTCACTAAGAGTGGAGTTTTTCTTGAGAAAGATTTTCCCTCGAAAGAATTGAGTGGGAGAAAGATAGAACTTGATGAGGTTGTAGTACCTTTGCTTCAACCAGATGGTGGCGCAGGACAAAAAGAAGTTTGTGTCAAGGCTACACCAGTTGAAGAGGAAGCTAATGATGATGATCATGAAACTTCAAATCAAGTTGCTATCGGACCTTGTAGGTCGACAAGGGCATGTAGTTCTCCTGAGTAGTACGAGAATCCTGTATTATCAATCATGTTGTTAGACAACAATGAACCTGCGAGCTATGGAGAAGCAATGGTGGGCTCGGATTCCAACAAATGGATAGAGGCCAAGAAATCCAAGATAGGATCTATGTATGAAAACAAAGTATGGACTTTGAAAGTATTACCTGAAGGCCTAAAGGCCATTCAGAACAAATGGATCTTTAAGAAGAAGACGGATGCGGACGGTTATGTAACCGTCTATAAAGGGACGTCATGTTTTTGCACCCGAGCTCATCTGAGCTCTGGTGAACAGTAAATTCGAAAAATATTATAAAAATGTCCAAAAAAATCTATTTTTGGCTAAACTTTGACAAATGTTCTAAGTGCTTGTGAAATTTCATCATGAAATCACATTTTTGGAAGTCGTGGCAAAAAAAACAAAATCGAAACTCTCAAAGTGCTACTTTCAGAAGCATTTCGGAGCACTAATTTGTTTTTTGCCACAACTTCAAGACATTTTATTTCGTGCTGAAATTTTGCAAGCTACTAAAACATTTATCAAAATTTGTTGTAATTGTTTTTTGATTTTTTTGAACATTTTTAAAACATTACACGAATTTACTGTTCCGAGCTCATTTGAGCTCGGGTGTAGAAGAGCACTTTCCTCTATAAAGCTCGACTTGTGGCAAAGGGTTTTTCACAAGTTCAAGGAGTTGACTATGATGAGACTCTCTCACTGGTAGGGATGCTTAAAGTGTGTCAAATTCATGTTAGCAATATCTGCATTTTTCGATTATGAAATTTGGCAGATGGATGTCAAAACAACGTTCCTTAATGGGTTTCTTAAGGAAGAGTTGTATATGATGCAACCGGAAGGTTTTGTCCATCCAGAGAATGCTGACAAAGTGTGCAAGCTCCAGCGACCCATTTATGGGCTGGTGCAAGCATCTCGGAGTTGGAATCAATGCTTTGATGAGGTGATCAAGGCGTTCGGGTTTATACAAGTTTTTGGAGAAGCTTGTATTTACAAGAAAGTGAGTGGGAGCTCTGTAGCGTTTCTAATATTATATGTGGATGACATATTGCTGATTGGAAACAATGTAGATCTTTTGGGAAGCATAAAGGATTACTTGAATAAAAGTTTTTCAACGAAGGACCTGAGAGAAGCTTCTTACATATTAGGCATTAAGATCTATAGAGATAGATCAAGACGCCTAATAGGACTTTCACAAAGCACATACCTTGTTAAGATTTTGAAGAAGTTCAAAATGGAACAATCCAAGAAGGGGTTCTTGCCTTTGTTACAAGGTATAAAGTTGAGTAAGACTCGATGCTCAGTGACTGTAGAAGATAGAGAAACAATGAGTGTCGTCCCCTATGCTTCAGCCATAGGGTCTATCATGTATGCAATGTTATGCACTAGACCGGATGTCAACCTTGCCATAAGTATGGCTGGCAGGTTTCAAAGTAATCTAGGAATGGAGCATTGGACATTGGTTAAGAATATTCTGAAGTGCCTGAAAAGAACTAAGGAAATGTTTCTCGTTTATGGAGGTGACGAAGAGATCGTCGTAAAGGGTTACGTCGATGCAAGCTTTGACACTGATCCAGATGCCTCAAAGTCACAAACCGCATACATATTTATTCTTAATGGGGATGTGGTAAGCTAGTGCAGTTCCAAGCAAAGCGTCGTAGCTGATTCTACATGCGAAGTGGAGTAATATCTGCCTCGGAGGTGGTTAAGCATGGTGTCTGGATGAAGCGGTTCATGACAGATCTTGGAGTTATGCCAAGTGCACTGGATCCAATAAATCTGTTCTGTGCCAACAATGGTGCCATTTCTCTTGCCAAGGAAACAAGGTTTCACAAGAGGACCGACACATAAAGAGTTGTTTCAATGCCATCCGCGATTACATCAAGGAGGAGGACATAAATATTTGCAAAGTGCACACGGATCTAATGTTGGAGATCCGCTGACTAAGCCTCTTCCACGAGCAAAACATGATCAACACCAGAACTATATGTGTGTTAGATTTGTTACATTGTAAATCACATAGAGATGTGAAGCTAGATTATTGACTCTAGTGCAAGTGGGAGAGTGTTGGAAATATGCCCTAGAGGCAATAATAAAATAGTTATTATTATATTTCCTATTTCAAGATAATCATTTATTATCCATGCTAGAATTGTATTGAATGGAAACACAAATACATGTGTGGATATATAGACAAAACAGTGTCCCTAGTGAGCCTCTAGTTGACTAGCTCGTTGGTAAAAGATTGTTAAGGTTTCCTAGCCATAGACAAGTGTTGTCACTTGATAACGGGATGACATCATTAGGAGAATCATGTGATGGACAAGACCCAAACTATAAACGTAGCATATGATCGTGTTATTTTGTTGCTAATGTTTTCCGCATGTCAAGTATACAATTCTATGACCATGAGATCATGTAACTCACAGACACTGGTGGAATGCCTTGTGTCTATCAAACGTCGCAACATAACTGGGTGGCTATAAATGTGCTCTAAACGTATCTCCGAAGGTGTCCGTTGAGTTAGCATGGATCAAGACTGGGATTTGTCACTCCATATGATGAAGAGGTATCTCGGGGCCACTCGGCAATTCAACATCACAAACAAACCTTGCAAGCAACATGACTAAAGAGTTAGCCACGGTATCTTGTATTACGGAATGACTAAAGAGACTTGCTAGTAACGAGATTGAAATAGGTATGGAGATACCAACGATCGAACCTTGGGCAAGTAACATACCGAAGGACAAAGGGAATGATATACGGGATTAACTGAATCCTTGACATAGAGGTTCAACCGATAAGATCTTCGTAGAATATGTAGGATCCAATATGGGCATCCAAGTCCCGCTATTGGATATTGACCGGAGAGTATCTCGGTCATTCTTACATAGTTCTCGAACCCGCAGGGTCTGCACACTTAAGGTTCACTGACATTTCAGTATAGTTGAATTATTGATGTTGCTAACCGAATGTTGTTCCGAGTCCCAGATGAGATCCCAGACATCACGAGGGTTTACGGAATGGTCCAGAGACGAAGATTGATATATAGGAAGTATCCATTTGGCTTCCGGAAGGTTTTCGGGCATTACCGGTAAAGTACTGGGAGTGACAAATGGGTTTCAGAGTTCCGTCGGGAGGGGCAACCCACCCGGAAGAGAACCAAAGAGGCACAAGGGTGGCGCACCAGCCCTTAGTGGGCTGGTGGACAGCCCAAGAAGGACCACTTCGACCGAAGAAGGAGAAAAGGAAATGAGAGGTGGGCAAACGGAATTGGGGAGCGAGGACTCCACCTTCACAATTGTGTTGGAGGACGACTCCTCCCTCTCCTCTTGCACCGATCGAACCTAGGGATTTTTCCCTAGGGCAACATCCCTCCCTCGCACCTATATATAGTGGAGGTGAGAGAGGCTTTTGGAACCCCAAGCCATAGTGCAACCCTCTCTCCCTCCACCACTTCGTGACACCCTGTAGCTAGTTCGGTACGACACGACAAAGCCGTGACGAAGTAGATCCACCACCATCACTACCATGCCGTCATGCTGCCGAAGAATTCAGCTACCTCTTCGTCTCTCTTGCTGGATCAAGAAGGCAGGGATCATCATCGAGCTGTACGGGTGCTAAATGCTTGCTAGCAGTCCACAACAATGACACTAGAAGAATGTTGTTGACGTGTGCGTGACTTGATGCCTCCGCGGCAGCAGAGCCAAAACTGCTCTGAGTTGCTCAACAATTAGTAATTGTCTTGCAATGGCCCACCAGCGTGTGGGTTCGGGGCAGTTTTCGAGGGTAGAGTATTCGAGCCAAATTTGTTGGTTCGCCAGACGGGAAGTGAAAGGATACTCTCAAGTATTAGCAGCTGTATATGTCAGATTCAATCGCACCTGAAAGATTAGTATCTGCAAGCAAAGTATCAGTAGCAAAGTAGTATGATAGCAACGGTGCCAGAAATGATCTGTTGACACGATAGACTATTTCTAACGGTTGTATCAATGGCGCCAGAAAAGTATTGTAGCAGGTAGCAGCAGTGTAACGAGTAATAGCAGCATGTAGCAATAGTAGTAACAGCAGCAGTGGGACAAACTCGTAGGCAATGGGTCGGTGATTCGTTTGGATGACATTCATCATGCAACAGTTATAACACGGAGAGATGTGTGGCTAGCTCTCGTTCATCAATGTGATGTAGGCATGCATGCCGTGTGTAGTTATACATGCTTAGGGAAAAGAACTTGCGTGACATCTATTGTCCATCCCTCGCGTAGCAGCGGGGTCCAAAAGGATACTACGGGATATTAAGGTTCTCCTTTTAATAAAGAAACGGAACAACGCATTAGCACTTGGTGAACACATGAACTCCTCAAACTATGGTCATCACCGGGAGTGGTTCCGGTTATTGTCACTCCGGGGTTGCCGGGTCATAACACATAGTAGGTAACTACAACTTGCAAGATCGGATCTAAAACACACATATATTGTTGACAACATAATTATTTGAGATCTGAAATCATGGCACTCGGGCCCTAGTGACAAGCATTAAGCATGGCAAAGTAGTAGCAACATCAATCTCAAAACATAGTGGATACTAGGGATCAATCCCCTTTAAAACTAACTCGATTACATGATAGATATCATCCTACTCATCACCACCCAGCGAGCCTACAAATAGATTACTCACCATGATTTCCCCTCTCCGGAGCCCAAAACGGACTCCAGATCTGTCCTCTAGATGAAGAATAGGATGTGGCGGTGCCTCCGTATCGCAAACGCGACGAAATCTTCTCTCCTGATTTTTTTCTGTGCGAAAGTTAATTTATAGAGCTGAGTTTGGGGATGGCAGAGCCACGTGGGCCCCACAAGCTTGGTTGCCGCAGCCAGGGGGGAAGCCGCGGCAACAGGGCTTGTGGCCCACTGGCCCATCCCCTCCGGTGGATCTTTGCGCACGTATTTTTCATATTTTCCAGAAATATTCTCCGTAAATTTTCAGGACGTTCCAAGAACTTTCATTTCTGCACAAAAAAAACACCATGGCAATTCTGCTGAAAATAGCGTCAGTGTGGGTTAGTTCCATTCAAATCATCCAAATTAGAGTCCAAAACAAGGGCAAAAGAGTTTGGAAAAGTAGATACGATGGAGACGTATCAAATCCCCCAAGCTTAAAACCTTTCTTGTCTTCAAGCAACTCAGTTGACAAACTCAAAGAGAAAGAAAAACTTTGACAAACTCTGTTTGATCTTCTTGTTGCAACTACGTCTAACTCATAACCAGAATTTCAGCAAGATCACAAGCTAACCACATAAACAAGTGACACAAAGGTCTCACGGTAAACTAATATCAATGGCATAATCAGCTAGCGAGCAAATAATAATGAGTTTCAGATACCAACAATTCAATCGAAAAAAGCATGAAGCAATATGAATAGGTGGTATCTCGCTAGCTCTTTCTGAGACAACAAAATATAAATGCAGAGCACTTTCAAAGATCATGGGCTGACTAAACATTGTAATTCATAGCAACGAAGATCCAGTCATTGTCATACTCAATATCAATCAAAAGCAAAGCATAAAAATGACAGAGGTGCTCTCTAATTGGTGCTTATATAAGATGAGGATGACTCAACAGGAAAATAAATAGACAGACCCTTCGCAGAGGGAAGCATTGATTTGTAGAGGTGCCAGAGCTCAAGCTTTGAAAACAGAGATAATAATTTTGGGAGGCATGCTTTCATTGTCAACGCAATGACCAAGAGTTGTCAATATCTTCCACGCTACTCATGCTATAGGAGGTTCCCAAACAGAAAAGTAAAGTTTTAACTCCCCACCACCAATCAATCACACTCCACGGCTAGCCAAATCCTTGGGTACCGTCCATACTAACATCAACCCGGGGGGAGTCTTGTTTTACAATTATGTTTTTGATTTAAGCGTGGAACTGGGCATTCCAATTACCAGGCCCTTTCTCATGAATGACAGTGAATAAACACATGTCGAGGATAACACGCCTAACATGGAAGATATCAATAGCCCCCTGTCACCACATGAGCGGTTCGGGCATGCAAAACAGATTATTTCTTGAAGGTTTAGAGAATGGCACATGCAAATTTACTTGGAACGGCAGGTAAATACCGTAAATAGGTAGGATGGTGGAATCTCATGGAAAAACTTTTGGGTTTATGGAAGTGGATGCACAAGCAGTATTCCGCTTAGTACAAGTGAAGGCTAGCAAAATACTGGGAAGCGACCAACTAGAGAGCGACAACAGTCATCAAGATGCAATGAGTTTGACTAAAATGGAGTGCAAGCATGAACAGGATATAAATCACCATGAACACGAACATCATAGAGGCTATGTTGATTTTGTTTCAACTACATGCATGAACATGCGCCAAGTAAAGCCACTTGAATCATTCAAAGGAGAATACTGTTGGAATTATGCCCTAGAGGCAATAATAAATATAGTTATTATTATAATTCCTGTATCAAGATAATCGTTTATTATCCATGCTATAATTGTATTGAATGAAGACTCATTTACATGTGTGGATACATAGACAAAACACCGTCCCTAGCAAGCCTCTAGTTGGCTAGCCAGTTGATCAAAGATAGTCAGTGTCTTCTGATTATGAACAAGGTGTTGTTGCTTGATAACTGGATCACGTCATTAGGAGAATCACTTGATGGACTAGACCCAACCTAATAGACGTAGCATGTTGATCGTGTCATTTTGTTGCTACTGTTTTCTGCGTGTCAAGTATTTATTCCTATGACCATGAGATCATATAACTCACTGACACCGGAGGAATGCTTTGTGTGTATCAAACGTCGCAACGTAACTGGGTGACTATAAAGATGCTCTACAGGTATCTCCGAAGGTGTTAGTTGAGTTAGTATGGATCAAGACTGGGATTTGTCACTCCGTGTGAACGGAGAGGTATCTCGGGGCCCACTCGGTAATACAACATCACACACAAGCCTTGCAAGCAATGTAACTTAGTGTAAGTTGCAGGATCTTGTATTACGGAATGAGTAAAGAGACTTGCCAGTAAACGAGATTGAAATAGGTATACGGATACTAACGACCGAATCTTGGGCAAGTAACATACCGAAGGACAAAGGGAATGACATACGGGATTATATGAATCCTTGGCACTGAGGTTCAAAGGATAAGATCTTCGTAGAATATGTAGGATCCAATATGGGCATCCAGGTCCCACTATTGGATATTGACCGAGGAGTCTCTCGGGTCATGTCTACATAGTTCTCGAACCCGCAGGGTCTGCACACTTAAGGTTCGACGTTGTTTTATGCGTATTAGAGTTATATGGTTGGTTACCGAATGTTGTTCGGAGTCCCGGATGAGATCACGGACGTCACGAGGGTTTCTGGAATGGTCCAGAAACAAAGATTGATATATAGGATGACCTCATTTGATTACTGGAAGGTTTTCGGAGTTACCGGGAATGACGAATGCGTTCCGGGAGTTCACCGGGGGGGGGGGCAACCCACCCCGGGGAAGCCCATAGGCCTTGAGGGTGGCACACCAGCCCTTAGTGGGCTGGTGGGACAGCCCAAAAAGGGCTCTATGCGCCAAGGAGAGAAAATCAAGAGAGAAAAGAAAAAAAAGGAGGAGGTGGGAAGGAAGGGGGACTCCCTCCCACCAAACCAAGTCCAACTCGGTTTGGGGGGGAGTCCTCCCCCCTTGGACTCGGCCGAACCCCCTTGAGCCCCAAGGCAAGGTCCCCTCCCTCCCACCTATATATACGGAGGTTTTAGGGCTGATTTGAGACGACTTTCCCACGGCAGCCCGACCACATACCTCCACGGTTTTTCCTCTAGATCGCGTTTCTGCGGAGCTCGGGCGGAGCCCTGCTGAGACAAGGTCATCACCAACCTCCGGAGCGCCGTCACGCTGCCGGAGAACTCTTCTACCTCTCCGTTTCTCTTGCTGGATCAAGAAGGCCGAGATCATCGTCGAGCTGTACGTGTGCTGAACGCGGAGGTGCCGTCCGTTCGGTACTAGATCGTGGGACTGATCGCGGGATTGTTCGCGGGGCGGATCGAGGGACGTGAGGACGTTCCACTACATCAACTGCGTTCACTAACGCTTCTGCTGTACGATCTACAAGGGTACGTAGATCACTCATCCCCTCTCGTAGATGGACATCACCATGGCAGGTCTTCGTGCGCGTAGGAAATTTTTTGTTTCCCATGCGACGTTCCCCAACAGTGGTATCAGAGCTAGGTTCATGCGTAGATGTCTTCTCGAGTAGAACACAAAAGTTTTTGTGGGCGGTGATGTGCGTTTTGCTGCCCTCCTTAGTCTTTTCTTGATTCCGCGGTATTGTTGGATTGAAGCGGCATGGACCGACATTACTCGTACGCTTACGAGAGACTGGTTTCATCGTTACGAGTAACTCCGTTGCTCAAAGATGACTGGCAAGTGTCGGTTTCTCCAACTTTAGTTGAATCGGATTTGACCGAGGAGGTCCTTGGATGAGGTTAAATAGCAACTCATATATCTCCGTTGTGGTGTTTGCGTAAGTAAGATGCGATCCTACTAGATACCCATGGTCACCACGTAAAACATGCAACAACAAAATTAGAGGACGTCTAACTTGTTTTTGCAGGGTATGCTTGTGATGTGATATGGCCAATGATGTGATGTGATATATTGGATGTATGATATGATCATGTTGTAATAGAAATATCGACTTGCACGACGATGGTACGGCAACCGGCAGGAGCCATAGGGTTATCTTTATACTAACGTGTGTGCTTGCAGATGCGTTTACTATTTTGCTAGGATGTAGCTTTAGTAGTAATAGCATGAGTAGCACGACAACCCCGATGGCAACATGTTGATGGAGATCATGGTGTGGCGCCGTTGACAAGAAGATCGTGCCGGTGCTTTGGTGATGGAGATCAAGAAGCACGTGTTGATGGCCATATCATGTCACTTATGAATTGCATGTGATGTTAATCCTTTTATGCACCTTATTTTGCTTAGAACGACGGTAGCATTATGAGGTGATCTCTCACTAAAATTTCAAGACGAAATTGTGTTCTCCCCGACTGTGCACCGTTGCTACAGTTCGTCGTTTCGAGACACCACGTGATGATCGGGTGTGATAGACTCAACGTTCACATACAACGGGTGCAAAACAGTTGCGCACGCGGAACACTCGGGTTAAGCTTGACGAGCCTAGCATGTGCAGACATGGCCTCAGAACACATGAGACCGAAAGGTCGATCATGAATCATATAGATGATATGATTAGCATAGGAATGCTTACCACTGAAACTATACTCAACTCACGTGATGATCAGACTTGAGCTAGTGTAAGTGGATCATGAACCACTCAAATGACTAGAGAGATGTACTTTATGAGTGGGAGTTTAGCATATAATTTGATTAAGTTAAACTCTAATTATCTTGAACATAGTCTAAATCCACTTTGAATATATTTGTGTTGTAGATCATGGCTCACGCGACAGTCATCCTGAATTTTAATACGTTCCTAGAGAAAGCTAAGTTGAAAGATGATGGAAGCAACTTTGTAGACTGGGCTCGTAATCTTAAGCTAATCTTACAAGCTGGGAAGAAGGATTATGTCCTTAATGCTGCGTTAGGAGATGAACCACCCGCTACGGCTGATCAGGATGTTAAGAACGCTTGGTTAGCTCGTAAGGAGGACTACTCAATAGTTCAATGTGCAGTCTTGTATGCCTTAGAACCGGGACTTCAACGTCGCTTTGAGCGTCATGGAGCATTTGAGATGTTCCAGGAGTTGGAGTTTATCTTTCAGAAGAACGCCCGGATCAAGAGGTATGAGACCTCCGATAAATTCTATGCTTGCAAGATGGAGGAAAACTCATCTGTCAGTGAACATGTGCTCAAAATGTCTGGGTACTCAAACCGTCTAGCTGAGCTGGGGATTGAACTCCCGCAAGAAGCTATCACTGACAGAATCCTTCAATCACTGCCGCCAAGCTATAAAGGCTTTGTGTTGAACTACAACATGCAAGGGATGAACAAGTCTCCCGGCGAGTTGTTTGCGATGCTGAAAGTCGCAGAGTCTGAACTCCGTAAAGAGCATCAAGTGTTGATGGTGAATAAGACCACTAGTTTCAAGAGAAACGGCAAAGGCTAGAAGGGCTATTCGAAGAAGAGCGGCAAGCCTGTTGCCAATCCGACGAAGAAACCCAAAGCTGGACCTAAGCCGGAAACGGAGTGTTACTATTGCAAGGGTATGGGTCACTGGAAGCGCAATTGCCCCAAGTATCTGGCAGATAAGAAGGCGGGCAAAGAAAAATCAGGTATATTTGATATACATGTTATTGATGTGTACTTAACCGGCTCTCGTAGTAGTGCCTGGGTATTCGATACCGGTTCTGTTGGTCATATTTGCAACTCGAAACAGGAACTGCGGAATAGGCGAAGGCTGGCGAAAGATGAAGTGACGATGCGCGTAGGAAATGGTTCCAAGGTTGATGCAATCGCCGTCGGCACAGTGTCACTTCAGTTACCGTCAGGATTAGTGATGAACTTAAATTATTGTTATTTAGTGCCTGCGTTGAGCATGAACATTATATCTGGATCTTGTTTATTGCGAGACGGTTACTCTTTTAAGTCAGAGAATAATGGTTGTTCTATTTCTATGAATAACATCTTTTATGGTCATGCACCGAATGTGAGAGGATTGTTCATATTGAATCTTGATAGCGATACGCATATACATAACATTGAGACCAAAAGAGTTAGAGTTAACAATGATAGCGCCATATTTTTGTGGCACTGCCGCTTAGGTCATATTGGTGTAAAGCGCATGAAGAAACTCCATGTTGATGGACTTTTGGAGTCACTTGACTTTGATTCACTTGACACGTGCGAACCATGCCTCATGGTCAAGATGACTAAGACTCCGTTCTCAGGAACAATGGAGCGTGCAAGTGACTTGTTGGAAATCATACATACCGATGTGTGTGGTCCGATGAGCGTGGAGGCACACGGCGGATATCGTTATTTTCTCACCTTCACTGACGATTTAAGTAGATATGGTTATGTCTACTTGATGAAGCACAAGTCTGAAACATTTGAAAAGTTCAAGCAATTTCAGAGTGAAGTGGAAAATCATCGTAACAAGAAGATCAAGTTCCTGCGGGCTGATCGTGGGGGTGAATATCTGAGTTTCGAGTTTGGTACTCACTTAAGACAATGTGGAATTGTTTCACAGTTAACACCGCCTGGAACACCACAGCGTAATGGTGTGTCCGAACGTCGTAATCGTACTCTATTAGAGGTGGTGCGATCTATGATGTCTCTTACTGATTTGCCGTTATCATTTTGGGGCTATGCATTAGAAACAACTGCATTCACTTTAAATAGGGCACCATCAAAATCCGTTGAGACAACACCATACGAACTGTGGTATGGCAAAAGGCCAAAGTTGTCGTTTCTTAAAGTTTGGGGATGTGATGCTTATGTCAAAAAGCTTCAGCCTGAAAAGCTGGAACCCAAAGCGGAAAAGTGCGTCTTCATAGGTTACCCAAAAGAGACGGTTGGGTACACCTTCTATCTCAAATCCGAGGGCAAAGTGTTTGTTGCTAAAAACGGAGCTTTTCTCGAGAGGGAGTTTCTCTCGAGAGAATTGAGTGGGAGGAAGATAGAACTTGATGAGGTTGTCGAACCTCTCATCCCTCTGGATGGTGGCGCAGGGCAAGGGGAAACCCCTGTCATTGCGACAACGGTTGAGGTGGAAGTTAATGATGATGATCATGAAACTCCAGTTCAAGTTTGTGTCGAACCACGCAGGTCGACGAGACCACGTGCTGCTCCAGAGTGGTACGGTAATCCCGTCTTATCAATCATGTTGTTAGACAACAATGAACCTGCAAATTATGAAGAAGCAATGGTGGGCCCAGATTCCAACAAATGGCTGGAAGCCATGAAGTCCGAGATAGGATCCATGTATGAGAACAAAGTGTGGACTTTGGAGGTACTGCCTGAGGGCCGCAAGGCCATTCAGAACAAATGGATCTTTAAGAGGAAGACGGACGCTGACGGAAATGTGACCGTTTATAAAGCTCGACTTGTGGCAAAGGGTTTTTCACAAGTTCAAGGAATTGACTACGATGAGACATTCTCACTCGTAGCGATGCTTAAGTCCGTCAGAATCATGTTAGCAATAGCTGCATTTCTCGATTATGAAATCTGGCAGATGGATGTCAAAATGGCGTTCCTTAACGGTTTCCTTAAGGAAGAGTTGTATATGATACAACCCGAAGGTTTTGTCGATCCTAAGAATGCTAACAAGGTGTGCAAGCTCCAGCGATCCATTTATGGACTGGTGCAAGCATCTCGGAGTTGGAACAAACGCTTTGATGAGGTGATCAAAGCATTTGGGTTTATACAAGTGGTTGGAGAATCTTGTATTTACAAGAAAGTGAGTGGGAGCTCTGTGGCGTTTCTAATATTATATGTGGATGACATATTACTGATTGGAAACAACGTAGAGTTTTTAGAGAGCATAAAGGATTACTTGAATAAAAGTTTCTCTATGAAGGACCTAGGAGAAGCTGCTTACATTCTAGGCATTAAGATCTATAGGGATAGATCAAAACGCCTGATAGGACTTTCACAAAGCACATACCTTGATAAAGTTTTGAAGAGGTTCAAAATGGAACAGTCCAAGAAAGGGTTCTTGCCAGTTCTGCAAGGTACGAGATTGAGTAAGACTCAGTGCCCAACAACTGATGAAGATAGAGAGCATATGCGCTCCGTCCCCTATGCTTCAGCCATAGGTTCTATCATGTATGCAATGCTGTGCACTAGACCGGATGTTAGCCTGGCCATAAGTATGGTAGGTAGGTTCCAGAGTAATCCAGGAGTGGATCACTTGACAGTGGTCAAGAATATCCTGAAGTACCTGAAAAGGACTAAGGAGATGTTTCTCGTGTATGGAGGTGACGAAGAGCTCGCCATAAAAGGTTACGTCGATGCAAGCTTTGACACAGATCCGGACGACTCTAAGTCGCAAACCGGATACGTATTTATTCTTAATGGGGGTGCAGTAAGCTGGTGCAGTTCCAAGCAAAGCGTCGTAGCAGATTCTACATGTGAAGCGGAGTACATGGCTGCCTCGGAGGCGGCTAAGGAGGGTGTCTGGATGAAGCAGTTCATGACGGATCTTGGAGTGGTGCCAAGTGCACTGAATCCAAAAACCTTGTTCTGTGACAACACTGGTGCCATTGCCTTAGCAAAGGAACCGCGGTTTCACAAGAAGACCAGACACATCAAACGACGCTTCAACCTCATCCGCGACTACGTCGAGGGAGAGGACGTGAATATATGCAAAGTGCACACGGATCTGAATGTAGCAGACCCACTGACTAAACCTCTTCCACGGCCAAAACATGATCAACACCAGAACTGTATGGGTGTTAGATTTATTACAATATAATTCACATGGTGATGTGAGGGCTAGATTATTGACTCTAGTGCAAGTGGGAGACTGTTGGAATTATGCCCTAGAGGCAATAATAAATATAGTTATTATTATAATCCCTGTATCAAGATAATCGTTTATTATCCATGCTATAATTTTATTGAATGAAGACTCATTTACATGTGTGGATACATAGACAAAACACCGTCCCTAGCAAGCCTCTAGTTGGCTAGCCAGTTGATCAAAGATAGTCAGTGTCTTCTGATTATGAACAAGGTGTTGTTGCTTGATAACTGGATCACGTCATTAGGAGAATCACGTGATGGACTAGACCCAAATTAATAGACGTAGCCTGTTGATCGTGTCATTTTGTTGCTACTGTTTTCTGCGTGTCAAGTATTTATTCCTATGACCATGAGATCATATAACTCACTGACACCGGAGGAATGCTTTGTGTGTATCAAACGTCGCAACGTAACTGGGTGACTATAAAGATGCTCTACAGGTATCTCCGAAGGTGTTAGTTGAGTTAGTATGGATCAAGACTGGGATTTGTCACTCCGTGTGAACGGAGAGGTATCTCGGGGCCCACTCGGTAATACAACATCACACACAAGCCTTGCAAGCAATGTAACTTAGTGTAAGTTGCAGGATCTTGTATTACGGAACGAGTAAAGAGACTTGCCGGTAAACGAGATTGAAATAGGTATATGGATACTAACGATCGAATCTCGGGCAAGTAACATACCGAAGGACAAAGGGAATGACATACGGGATTATATGAATCCTTGGCACTGAGGTTCAAACGATAAGATCTTCGTAGAATATGTAGGATCCAATATGGGCATCCAGGTCCCGCTATTGGATATTGACCGAGGAGTCTCTCGGGTCATGTCTACATAGTTCTCGAACCCGCAGGGTCTGCACACTTAAGGTTCGACGTTGTTTTATGCGTATTAGAGTTATATGGTTGGTTACCGAATGTTGTTCGGAGTCCCGGATGAGATCACGGACGTCACGAGGGTTTCCGGAATGGTCCGGAAACGAAGATTGATATATAGGATGACCTCATTTGATTACCGGAAGGTTTTCGGAGTTACCGGGAATGTACCGGGAATGACGAATGTGTTCCGGGAGTTCACCGGGGGGGCAACCCACCCCGGGGAAGCCCATAGGCCTTGAGGGTGGCACACCAGCCCTTAGTGGGCTGGTGGGACAGCCCAAAAAGGGCTCTATGCGCCAAGGAGAGAAAATCAAGAGAGAAAAAAAGGAGGAGGTGGGAAGGAAGGGGGACTCCCTCCCACCAAACCAAGTCCAACTCGGTTTGGGGGGGGAGTCCTCCCCCCTTGGACTCGGCCGAACCCCCTTGGGGCTCCTTGAGCCCCAAGGCAAGGTCCCCTCCCTCCCACCTATATATACGGAGGTTTTAGGGCTGATTTGAGACGACTTTCCCATGGCAGCCCGACCACATACCTCCACGGTTTTTCCTCTAGATCGCGTTTCTGCGGAGCTCGGGCGGAGCCCTGCTGAGACAAGGTCATCACCAACCTCCGGAGCGCCGTCACGCTGCCGGAGAACTCTTCTACCTCTCCGTCTCTCTTGCTGGATCAAGAAGGCCTAGATCATCGTCGAGCTGTACGTGTGCTGAACGCGGAGGTGCCGTCCGTTCGGTACTAGATCGTGGGTCTGATCGCGGGATTGTTCGCGGGGCGGATCGAGGGACGTGAGGATGTTCCACTACATCAACCGCGTTCACTAACGCTTCTGCTGTACGATCTACAAGGGTACGTAGATCACTCATCCCCTCTCGTAGATGGACATCACCATGATAGGTCTTCGTGCGCGTAGGAAACTTTTTGTTTCCCATGCGACGTTCCCCAACAAATACCATCCTATCATACTACATCATAGTCATCTCAAAATCTATGTTGGCATTCAAGACAAACCATTATAAGCTCCTAGCTAAATAAGCATGGCATCAGAAACTATGATCTCTAAGTTGTCATTGCAAGCGTGGTTTTCTCACAACAAAGCTGAATCTGGGACGACAAGCTAGCCATATTTACAAAAAAAGATAGAGTTCATACCAGCTTTTCCAGTCTCAGTCACTTCATCATATATCATCATTATTGCCTTTCACTTGCACGATCGAACGATGTGAACAATAATAAGAGTGCTTCTGCATTGGACTAAGCTGAATCTGCAAGCAAACAGAAAAGAGAAGACAAAGTAATATGGCTCTTTGAAAGCTAAACAGGTATGGATACAAGAGCCAATAAACATTGTAACCAATATCTTCTACCTTGACCCAAAGAAAAAGAAATTTTTTTACACGGGAAAGCTCCCAACAAGCAAAAGGAAGAAAGGAAAATCTTTTTGGGTTTTCTCAAAAGGACAAAAACAAGAAAACAAGATAACGACAATAAACTAGCATGGATAATACAGTGGCAAAGTGTGAACACCGACTAACAAGGTGAAAGCATAAGCATGAATGTAAGGTCGGTTAGAACACGTACTCCCCCAAGCTTAGGCTTTTGGCCTAGCTTGATCTACTCCCAAGGAGGGAAATAACCAGCTCCGGGATACTCCGGAGCGGACTGTGGATGCCATTGCTCTGTGATCTCCTCTGGCTCCCACTGATAAATTCGCGTCTGGTACTCGACTGGCGGCTCGGGCACAGGCACCTGTGGTTGGGCCAAGCCCCAATATTTGTAGATGTCCGAGGGCATAATAGTGTACCTGCCTGCATGAAGATCGAACAAAGAAGGAGCAGGCAAAGTAATAGTCTCTCGAGTACCCTGACTAAATACCAGGTTATAGATCATCCGTCTACTAGCATCTCTATCCAGAAAATCATGGCGAACCATGCTGTCATAATCCAGATATTTCTCAAGAAGAAGCATCTCTTCTTCCTTGCGAAGTCTAATAGGTATCTCAAAGTGTCTAGCAAGACGAGTAGCATAGATACCTCCATATACGACACCTTTGGAACGGTTTGTGTTCAACCACTGAGCTACTATAGCACCTAGGCTATAAGTCTTAGTTCTATAATGGCCTTCGCGCAAAACCGCAAGGTCTGGAGAGCTAAGTGATCCAGCCTCCCCACGGCCAATCAGACATTTTCCCACAAATAATGAGAAGTACCGAAGCACAGGAAAATGTATGCTAGCAATTATAGCGCGAGACACTCCTCTCTCCTCTCCAACAACAATAGTACCTATGAAATCCTCCAAGTCCCATGGACGAGGATCATGAATATCCCCAACATAAGGTAATTTGCATGCATTGCAAAAATCTTGTAGTGTCATGCACTGGGGGATATCGTGCAACATGAACTCAACCATGGGAGGATTCTTCCTCGGATAAAAGTTGAAGCTTTGAACGAAAATATTGGTGAGGAGGAGGTATTGTGAGCACTTATCTTCGACGAACGCGGTAAGACCTGCGTTCTCCACCAAGTAATAAAAATCTTCATAAAGCCCGGCGGTGCGCAAAAATTCATCACTTGGCCACTCGCACGCTCGAACTTCTGTGACTCGAGGAACCACGTACTTGGGGTGGTTCTTCTCATCTTACTTGGGGTTACGGCTTGAAGAGCCTCTCAAGAACCTCCTCATCTTTTTCCTTTTCTAGCTCTGATAAATTCTGAAATTTTTAGAGACTTCGAAAGAAAAGTGAATAGAGATTAACCCAACTCGTGGCAACTACTCCTACCAGCAGCTAGAGACTGTATCACGCGCTAAAACTACTTGGGACCAGCTAAAATCAACATTTCAAGCTCAAGAACAGGGTCACCAAGGTAGCAAGAATACGCGAAGGATAAAGCACTAGAGCAAAAACAAATTGGACCAATGGACGAGTTACTTACCAAGGAGTAATTTCCCCAAAACGGTTCGGAGAATGGTGCTTTGAGCAAGGAGATCGAAAATCACAACCAAATGAGCAAGAACACAGGTTTGAGCTGCGGAACAATTTTTTCTGGAGGTAGAGGGAGAGGATGGGAGCTGGAATGAGTGGAGGGGGCCCCTGTGGGCCCCACAAGCTTGCTTTCTGCGGCCAGGGGGAGGGGGCCCCTGTGGGCCCCACAAGCTTGCTTTCCGCGGCCAGGGGGTTGGCCGCGGTGACAGGGCTTGTGGGGGGCCCCACAAGCTTGCTTTCCGCGGCCAGGGGGGTGGCCGCGGTGATAGGGCTTGTGGCCCACTGGTGTGGGCCCTAGGCCAGCTCTCAGTCAAATATTCCAGAAAAAATCATACTAGATTTTCAGGACCATCGGAGAACTTTTACTTTCGGGGTATTTTTCTGAGGGACGCTAAAACAGAAAACAGGAAAAACTAAACTAAACCTATCATTTTTCTTCTAAGAAAAAGAAAGTGAAAGTTTAAAGCAGAGGTATGTGACTCTTTGATTCATCCATTTCATGGTCATCGAAAGAAATCCGTCAATGGGGTTGATCAAATCGTCATGACAAAAATTTCTCGAATCGCAAAAGAGAACGGAGAATTTTCGAATAGCCACTAAGTCACCTCAATGGGGATATGAATCTCCCCAACAAGAAAATCATACTTCATCTTGACACGAGGAATAGGGCATTCAAAGCTCCCAATAAGAATCAATGAAGTTTTTTCGATAGCATTGATGCAATGTACTTGATATCGTTTCTTCGGAAAGTGCACTGTATGCTCACTACCGTTGACATGGAAAGTGACATTGCCTTTGTTGCAATCTATAACAGCCCGTGCAGTTTTTAAAAAGGGTCTTCCGAGGATGACAGCCATGGCATCGTTCTCGGGAATATCCAAGATAACAAAGTCTGTTAAGATGGTGGTGTTAGCAACCACAACAGGCACATCCTCGCAAATGCCGACAGGGAAAGCAGTTGATTTGTCGGCCATTTGCAGAGAGATTTCAGTGGGTGTCAAATTATCCAGTTCAAGTCTACGATAAAGAGAGAGAGGCATAACACTAACTCCGGCTCCAAGGTCACATAAGGCAGTTCTTATATAGTTTCCTTTAATGGAGCAAGGTATAGTGGGCACTACGGGATCACCAAGTTTCTTTGGAGTTCCACCCTTGAAAGTGTAATTGGCAAGCATGGTGGAGATCTCAAGATCTGGTATCTTCCGTTTATTGGTCACGATATCTTTCATGTACTTGGCATACAAAGATATTTTGAGCATATCAACTAACCACATCTGCAGAAAGACGGGTCTTATCATTTCAATAAAGCGCTCAAAATCCTCATCATCCTTTTTCTTGGATGGCTTAGGAGGAAAGGGCATAGGTCTCTGAACCCATGGCTCCCATTCTTAACCATGCTTCCTAGCAGCGAAGTCATTCTTATCGTATCTCTTAGGTTGTGGGTTATCAGGATTAACCGTAGGTTCAATCTCCACATCCTTATCATTGCTAGGTTGAGCATCATTATGAACATCGCTGTCCATATTATCACCTGGTTCATGTTCATCACCAGATTGTGTTTCTGCATCAGACGCAGAAATATCATTTGGTTCTTCAGGTGTGGCAGTATTTGGTGAACTGACATGCAGGTTTCTATCATCCTTCTTCTTCTCCTTAGGATGACTAGGTGTATCAGCATTAATTCCTTGAGAATCTTGATCAATTCTCTTAGGATGACCTTCAGGATACAAAGGTTCCTGAGTCATTTTGCCCCCTCTAGTAATGACTCTGACAGAGTTATCATTTAATTCATTGAGCAAGTCATTCTGAGATTTAAGTACTTGTTCTACCTGAGTAGTAATCATAGAGGCATGTTTACTCAGGAGCTTCAGATCATTGACATTTTTGTCTACACAAGCACTTAAATGACTAAGCATACGAGTACTTCGTTCCAAATTTCTGCTAACATAATCATTGAAACTCTGTTGTTTGGCAACAAAGTTGTCAAATTCATCAAAGCACTGGCTAGCAGGTTTATCAAAAGGAATATCGCTCTCATCAAACCTACGCAGAGAATTTACTTCCACTACCTGTATCGGGTTATCGAGACCATGGATCTCTTCAATAGGTGGTAGATTTTCGACATCTTCAGATCTAAGGCCTTTCTCTTGCATAGATTTCTTGGCTTCTTGCATATCTTCGGGACTGAGGAATAGAATACCTCTTTTCTTCGGAGTTGTCTTAGGAGGTGGTTTGGGAATAGTCCAAGCATTATCATTGATCAAGATGTTATTCGGTAGAGTCTCAGCTTGTTCTATAGGACGTTTCCTAAAAACACAACCGACACAACTATCTGGGTGGTCTCTAGAGGTATCGGTAAGTCCGTTATAGAAGATATAAAGTATCTCATTCTTCTTAAGAGGGTGATCAGGCAAAGCATTTTGTAGCTCGATGAGCCTCCCCCAAGCTTGTGGGAGACTCTCTTCTTTGAGTTGAGCAAAGTTGTATATTTCCTGCAAGGCAGCTTGCTTCTTATGGGCAGGGAAATATTTCTCACAGAAGTAATAAACCATATCCTGGGGACTACTCACACATCCAAGAGCAAGAGAAGTGAAACAGGCTTTAGCGTCATCCTTTAGAGAGAAAGGAAACAACTTAAGGATATAGTAGTGGCGGATCTTCTCCTCACTAGTGAAAAGGGTGGCTATATCCTGTAGTTTGGTAAGATGGGCTACAACCGTCTCAGACTCATAACCGTGAAAAGGATCAGATTCGACTAGAGAGATTATCTCAGGATCGACAGAGAATTCGTAATCCTTATCGGTGATAAAGATAGGTGAAGTGGAAAACTTCGGGTCGTATTTCATCCTAGCTTTCAGAGATTTTTCCTTCCACTTGAGAAGTAATTTCTCAGCGTCATAGGCATCCTTACACGCAAGAAAATCCTCAGCTATCTCTCCCTCCATAACGTAACCCTCAGGTATATCAGGCAATTCATATCTAGGAGAGATAGATCTAGCAGGAGCAAAAGCAGGTTCTATCTCAATAGTATCGGCAGTTTCAGAAGCATCACGAGCATTGGCAGTAACTCTAGCAATATGAGCATCAAGGAACACCCCTAGTGGCACATCAGGCAAAGTAGTATCTCTAGAAGTATCAAGCATATCATCATCAGGCATAATAGCATCTCTAGCATCATCAGGCAAAGCAGTATCGGGCATAGCATCTCTAGCAATATCAGGCATAGCATCTCTAGCAGTATCAGGCGTAGCATCTTTAGCAATATCAGGCATAGCATCTCTAGCAGTATCAGGCATAGCATCTCTAGCAATATCAAGCATAGCATCTCTAGCAGCATCAGGCATAGAATCTCTAGCAATATCAGGCATAGCATCATCAAGCACAGGCGACATATCAAGATTTCTAGCAGGAGGTGATGTCGCAAACTTACTCATAACTGAAGGTGAATGAAGTGCAGAGCTAGATGGCAGTTCCTTGCCTCCCCTCGTACTTGAGGGCAAGACTTTGGTTTTTGGATCTTTCAGAGTCTTCATAGTGATCAGCAGATATAAATCCCAAGTGACTCAAAGAATATAGCAATCCTTCCCCCGGCAATGGCGCCAGAAAAGAGTTGCTTGCTAGCTGTCCACAGCAACGACACTAGAAGGATGTTGTTGATGTGTGCCTGACTTGATGCCTCCGCGACAACAGAGCCAGAACTGCTCCCAGTTGCTCAACAATTTGTAGTTGTCTTGCAATGGCCCATCAGCGTGTGGGTTCGCGACAGTTTTTGAGGGTAGAGTATTTGACCCAAATTCGTTTGTTCACCACACGGGAAGTGAAAGGATACTCTCAAGTATTAGCAGCTGAATATGTCAGATTCAACCGCACCTGAAAGATTAGTATCTGCAAGCAAAGTATTAGTAGCAAAGTAGTATGATGGCAACGGTGCCAGAAGCGATCTATTGACACGACAAACTATTTCTAATGGTTGTATCAATGGCGCCAGAAAAGTATTGTAGCAGGTAGCAGCAGTGTAACGAGTAACAATAGTGGCAAGGAACAGCAGTAGTGACAGCAGTAGCAAGTAGCAACAGTAGTAACAGCAGCAGCAAGTAGCAACAACAGCAGCAACAAGTAGCAACAGTAGTAACAGCAGAAGTGGGACAAACTCGTAGGCAATGGGTCGGTGATTCGTTTGGACGACATTCATCATGCAACAGTTATAACAGGGAGAGATATGTGGTAGCTTCCGTTCGTCAATGTGATGTAGGCATGCATTCCGTGTGTAGTCATACGTGCTTAGGGTAAAGAACTTGCATGGCATCTATTGTCCATCCCTCCCGTGGCAGCGGGGTCCAAAAGGATACTACAAGATATTAAGGTTCTCCTTTTAATAAAGAACCGGAACAACGCATTAGCACTTGGTGAACACATGAACTCCTCAAACTATGGTCTTCACCGGGAGTGGTTCCGGTTATTGTCACTCCGGGGTTGCTGGGTCATAACACATAGTAGGTAACTACAACTTGCAAGATCGGATCTAAAACACACATATATTGGTGACAACATAATAATTTCAGATCTGAAATCATGGCACTCAGGCCCTAGTGACAAGCATTAAGTATGGCAAAGTAGTAGCAACATCAATCTGAGAACATAGTGGATACTAGGGATCAATCCCCGTCAAAACTAACTCGATTACATGATAGATATCATCCTACTCATCACCGCCCATCGAGCCTACAAATAGATTACTCACGAACGATGAAAGATTCATGGAATTGGAGAGGGAAGAAGGTTGATGATGATGATGGCGACGATTTCCCCTCTCCGGAGCCCAAAACGGACTCCAGATCTGTCCTTCAGATGAAGAACAGGATGTGGCGGCACCTCTGTGTCGCAAACGTGATGAAATATTCTCTCCTAATTTTTTTCTGGGCGAAAGTGAATTTATAGAGCTGAGTTTGGGGGCGGCAGAGCCACATGGGCCCCACAAGCTTGGTTGCCGCGTCCAGGGGGGAGGCCGCGGCAACAGGGCTTGTGGCCCACTGGCCCATCCCCTCCGGTGGATCTTTGCGTAGGTATTTTTCATATTTTCCAGAAATATTCTCCGTAAATTATCAGGACGTTCCGAGAACTTTCATTTTTGCACAAAAACAACACCATGGCAATTCTGCTGAAAACACCGTCAGTCCGGGTTAGTTCCATTCAAATCATGCAAATTAGAGTCCAAAACAAGGGCAAAAAGTTTGGAAAAGTAGATACGATGGAGACATATCACTGAACGCGGCGGTGTCGTCTGTTTGGTACTAGATCAAGACGGAGTTCGTGGGGCGCTTGCGATTCGGATTGCAAATACGTTTGTCTACATCAACCGCGTTTCTTAACGCTTCCAGCTTAGCGATCTACAAGGGTATGTGGATCCGATCTCCCCTCTCATAGATGATCATCACCATGATAGTTCTTGCGTGTGCGTAGAATTATTTTTGTTTCCCATGCGACGTTCACCAACAATTCCAACCAAGATAGCAGGAAACAGGCACCTGCCCCACCTTCCACCAAGAGCACACCTTTCGGGCCTGCACAGAGCGCGTCTTCATCCATTGCGTCCACAGAGCGAACACATGAGGTGTTATGTCGTTGCTGCTAGGGTGGAGGTCACTATGCGAGAGACTACCTATCCAAGTGTGTGATGATTATTACTGAGGATGGTGGATATGACTCCGCTAGTGATTATGATGAGGAGACTTTGGCTCTTCTTGCCAATGACGTATATGGTGTCGACGATATTGAATAGGCAACACAATACATGGCCGCTGACTATGTCGATAGGTATGAAAGTTTAGTCGCTCAACATGTTTTGAGTGTGAAGGTAACACAGGTTGAGCAAAATCAGCGGCACAATTTTTTCCATACAAAGGGAGTTCTGAAGGAACGTTCTGTTCGCGTCATCATCGATGGAGGGAGCTGCAACAACTTGGCTAGCATGGAGATGGTGGAGAAGTTTTCTCTCACCACCAGCCCACATCCTCATCCTTATTACATCCAATGGTTCAACAACAGTGGCAAGGTTAAGGTAACATGTACTGTTTGTGTGCATTTTTGCATTGCTACATATTATGATTATGTTGATTGTGATGTGGTACCCATGCAAGCATGTTCTGTTTTAGTTGGTAGACCATGGCAATTTGATAAAAATTCTGTACACCATGGTAGGACAAATCAATATACTCTTGTCCGTAAGGATCATGATATAACTTTGCTTCCTATGTCTCCTGAACCTATTATGAAAGATGACATTGCTAGAGCTAGTAAATCAAAACATGAGCTAAATAAGAGTGAAAATCAAATTGTGCCAAAGGAATTTGAGCAACACAATAAGCCTAATAAACCATCATCTAGCGTTGCATCTGAAATAAATTTAAAGAGTGGATGTTTACTTGCTACTAAATCTGGTAATACTGATCTGGATTTTCAACATTTGTTTGCTATGCATTTGTGTAAAAAGAGGTATTATTTTCATTCGAGGATGTGCCTCCCTCTTTGCCTCCTGCTGTCACTAACATTTTGCAGGAGTTCCCTGACGTCTTTCCACAAGATGTGCGACCGAGATTACGACCTATTAGAGGGATTGAGCATCAGATTGACTTAATTCCAGGTGCATCGCTACCTAACCGTGCGCCATACCGTACCAATCCAGAGGAGACAAAGAAGATTATGCGTCAAGTATAGGAGCTGCTCGACAAAGGTTATATACGTGAATCCCTTAGTCCTTGCGCTGTTCCTATTATACTAGTGCCGAGAAAGGATGGTGCATCATGTATGTGTGTTGATTGTAGAGGCATTAATAATATTACTATTCGTTATCGTCATCCTATTCCTAGGCTAGATGATATGCTTGATGAATTAAGTGGCTCTAAAATTTTCTCCAAAGTTGATTTGTGTAGTGGATACCATCAAATTTGTATGAAATTAGGGGATGAATGGAAAACAACATTTAAAACTAAGTTTGGATTATATGAGTGGTTAGTCATGCCTTTCGGGTTAACTAATGCACCTAGTACTTTCCTAAGATTAATGAACGAGGTTTTATGTGCTTTCATTGGACAATTTGTGGTAGTCTATTTTGATGATATACCGAGTTATAGTAGATCCTTGGAGGAACACTTGGAACATTTGAGTACTGTTTTTATTGCTCTATGTGATGCACGTTTGTTTGGTGACCTTGGGAAGTGCACCTTTTGCACTGACCGAGTCTCTTTTCTTGGCTATTTTTTTTACTCCACAGGGAATTGAAGTTTATGAATCCAAGATTCAAGCTATTGAGGGTTGGCCGCAACCCAAAATGATCACACAAGTGAGGAGTTTTCTTGGCCTCGCTGGTTTCTATAGGCGTTTTGTGAGAGATTTCAGCACCATTGTTGCACCTCTCAATGAGCTTACAAAGAAGTATGTGCCTTTTGTTTGGGGTACCACATAGGAAGAAGCCTTCACGGTATTGAAAGATAAGTTAACACATGCTCCTTTACTCAAACTTGTTGATTTTAATAATACTTTCGAGCTTGAATGTGATGCTAGTGGAATTGGATTAGGAGGTGTGTTATTACAAGATGGTAAACATGTTGCATACTTTCATAAAAATTGAGTGGGCCTAGTCTGAATTATTCTACTTATGATAAGGAATTATATGCTCTTGTTCGGACTTTGGAAACATGGCAACATTATTTATGGCCCAAATAATTTTTTATACATTCTGATCATGAATCTTCAAAACATATTAAAATTCAAGCAAAGCTAAATCGTCAACATGCTAAATGGGTTGAATTCATTGAAACTTTCCCTTATGTCATTAAACAGAAGGAGGTAAAGAAAACGTTATTGCTGATGCATTGTCTCGTCGTTATACTATGCTTTCACAACTTGACTTTAAAATATTTGGTTTGGAGACCATCAAAGATCAATATGTGCATGATGGTGAATTTAAAGATGTGTTGCAGAATTGTAAAGAAGGGAGAACATGGAACAAGTTTGTCATTAATGATGAATTTGTGTTTCGTGCTAACAAGCTATGCATTCCGGCTAGCTCCGTTCGTCTTCTATTGTTGTAGGAGGCACATGGAGGAGGATTAATGGGGCACTATGGCATTAATAATATGGAGGACATACTGGCTACACATTTCTTTTGGCCAAAGATGAGATGGGATGTTGAGCGTTTTGTGGCTCGCTGCACTACATGTCAAAAAGCTAAGTCACGACTCAATCCTCATGGTTTATATATGCCTTCGCCTGTACCTAGTGTTCCATGGGAGGGTATATCTATGGACTTTGTTTTAGGTTTACCTCAAACAAAGAAGGGGAGGGATAGCATATTTGTTGTGGTGGATAGATTTTCTAAAATGGCATACTTTATACCATGTCATAAAAGTGATGATGTTGCTAATGTTGATGATTGTTCTTTCATGATATTATTCGCTTGCATGGTGTGCCAAACACAATTGTTTTAGATCGTGATGCTAAATTCCTTAGCCATTTTTGGAGATGTTTCTGGGCTAAGTTGAGGACTCAACTGCTTGTTAGTACTACATGTCACCCCAAACTGATGGACAAACTGAAGTAGTCAATAGATCATTGTCTACTATGCTTAGGGCTGTTTTGAAGAATAACTTGAAAATGTGGGAACAATGCTTGCCTCATATTGAATTTTCTTACAATCGTTCATTGCATTCTACTACTAAGATGTGCCCTTTTGAAATTGTGTATGGTTTACTACCTCATGCATCTATTGATTTGTTGCCTCTCCCATCTTCGTAGAAGGTTAGTTTTGATGCTAAACAACATGCTGAATTGAACTTAAAATGCATGAAGTAAGTAAGGAAAACATTGAGCGTATGAATGCTGAATACAAACTTTCTGGAGATAAGGGTAGAAAACATGTTGTCTTTGCACCTGGAAATCTTGTTTGGTTACATTTGCGTAAGGATAGATTTCCTGATTTGCGCAAGTCAAAGCTAATGCCACGTGCTGATGGTCCTTTTAAGGTGTTAGAGAAAATAAGTGATAATGCATATAAAGTTGAGCTGCCTACAGAGTTTGGGGTTAGTCCCACTTTTAACATTGCAGATATGAAGCCTTATTTGGGTGAGGAAGATGAGTTTCCGTCGAGGACGACTTCAGTTCAAGAAGGGAGGATGATGAGGACATCAATACCATTGTTACACCCACAACCCGTGCTGCTATACACAATGGACCAGTTACTAGAGCACCCGCATGCATTACTAGAGCACCCGCATGCATTACTAGAGCACCCGCACGCCAATTGAATTACCACGTATGTTTGTTTCTTGGAAATCCTTGTAATGTTAATGAACATATGATGCTTCCAAAGTTAGATACTTTTGTTTTACTTATGACTGAAGGACCTAGCATGGACAAGAAGGATGGCCATTGGAGCGGGAACAAGCATGGAGGAGAAGGTGTGCGCACAGGAAAGAATAACGGAGCTTCCCGTGGTGATTTTCGTACTTTGAAGACCATAGTGAGAGCATGAAGGCTTGGATGAAATATACAAGATTCCACTTCATAAATTTTCTCCATAAGACATTATAGGTGTTGCGTCACCTTATATTTGGGTCAGGCCCAAGTAATTTTGAAATACCACTTTATAGGCTATTTTTTGAGTCCGTATGTGTGGGGAAACAGAGTTAGGGTTGGTTTCGAACCCCTCCTCCAAGGGGTCACGAAATTCCCCTCTATTCCCCCATTTATACATCCCTTAAGCCACCGTTTAGACTTGGGTTTTGTTTAGATTACAAGTTAGCCATAGTTGCAAGTTCGTGTTCTTTGTTTGTGTTCTACGATGAGACCAAGACGTCAGAGAACCCCACATTCATCGATAAAGCTTTCCTCTTATATTCGTAATATCTAGATTGCAATTTTAGTTTCTTACTTGTTCTTCGTTTGCATGCAGGAAACACACCCTCATGGTCAGGATGATCATGCTCCGGCGTGGTTAATAACCTCTCGGTGTTGTTTTAGCTATTGCTAAGGTGCGACGTCTTCGCACGTTCGTACTTGGAATGTCAAAGTCCACTCCACCAAAAACGTTTGCCACCATCTCATCAAAAGACAGGGACAACTTCGCCTCTATCACGGGAGGCCACACGCGCCCACTAGGCATCAGGGCGCGCCAGGCCCCCGCGAAGCGGCCTGGTGTCTAGTGCGGGCCACGTGGCTTCGCTGACCCTAATTCCAGCGCTATAAAATCCTATTTTCAGAGAAAAAATCAGAGAGGAAGTTTCATCGCGTTGCACGATACAGAGCCGCCGCCACCTCCTATTCTTCATCGGAAGGTCTAATCTCGAGTCCATTTGGGGCTCCGGAGAGGGGAATCTTCGGTCTTTGTCATCACCAACCCTCCTCCATCATCAATTCCATGATGCTCTCCACAGGGAGTGAGTAATCCCTTCGTAGGCTCGCTGGTGGGTGAAGAGCTTGATGATATTCATCATGTAATCAAGTTAGTCTTGTTAGGGCTTGATCCCTAGTATCGACTATGTTTGGAGATTGATGTTGCTATGACTTTTCTATGCTTAATGCTTGTCACTAGGACCCGAGTGTCATGATTTCAGATCTGAACCGTTTGTGTTTTCACCATTATATCTATGTTCCTGATCCAATCTTGCAAGTTATATGCACCTACTACGTGTTAGGATCCACATACCCCAAAGTGACAATAATTGGGATTCTTTTAGGTGATTATCGTAGTTTGAGGCGTTCATGTATTCACTATGTGTTAATGCTTTGTTCCGATTCTCTATTAAAAGGAGGCCTTAATATCCCTTAGTTTCCTTATGGACCCTGCTACCATGGAAGGGTAGGACAAAATATGTCATGCACGTTCTTTTTCATAAGCACGTATGACAATTTACGGAATACATGCCTACATTATATCGATGAACGAGAGCTAGTTCTGTGTCGCCCTATGTTGTGACTCTTATATGATGAACATTATCCAGCAATATCACCATTCCAGTGCCTACGAGTTTTCCACATATTGTGATTGCTAAGTTACTACTATTGCTACTGTTGTTACAACTGCTATGAAACTGCTATCAATGTTACCGTTACTGCTGCTACTATTACCACTGCTATCAAAACTATCATATTAGTGTGTTGCATATACTAAATCTCCAAGTGTGTTTGAATTACAACTCAGCTGCTAATACCTTCAAATATTCTTTGGCCCCCCTTATGCTGAATCTGTAAATTTGGGTTGAATACTCTACCCTCGAAAACTATCGCGATCCCATATATTTGTGGGTTATCAAGAACGTTTTCTGATGCCGTTCCAGGGGAGCATACCTATATTTGGTGAGTCACTTGGGATATCTATTTATCGATCACTATGAAGAATATGAGGGATCGAAGAACCAAGATTGTTCCCTTTAAGACGGGGGAGGTAAGGAATTGCCATCTAGCTTTGCACTTGATTCACCCTCTATTTTGAATAGACTTGCAACACGACCACCACATGCTATTAATCCTGATATGTTGCAAGTTATTGATGATGCTACCTCTGCTATGAATGATGCTTATGATGATGCCAGTACCTTGCTTGATGATATTGTGCCAGTAGGTGAATTTCTTGATGAACAACTTGCTGGAGCTAAAGAAATTGAGCATGCTGAAACTGTTGATACTATTGAAACTGATGAAGTCTTTGCTACTGAAAATATTGAAATACCTTTTAAACACGACTATCGTAGAACTGAAATACCTGATGGTTATGTTATGGATGAAAAAATTGCTAGACGTTCTTGCTTGTAAGGATAAAGAAGATCTTAAGAAATTACTATGCAAGTTGAAATAAAAAAATCCTTGAATGCTAGAATGAAATATGATCGTAAGTTTGCTACTTCACATATCTTTCTTACCGATAAGGATTATGAATTCTCTATCGACCCAGAGATAATTACTTTGGTTGAATCTGATCCTTTTCATGGCTATGAAAATGAAACTGTTGTGGCACATCTCACTAACCTAAATGATATAGTCACCCTATTTACTAATGACGAGAAAATTTGCTAGTACTATTTCTGTTCTCATTAAAGGGTGATGCTAAGATTTGGTATAATACTCCTGCTCCTGGTTGTGTGCTTAGCCCCTAGGATGTGATTTACTACTTCACTGAAAAATATTTTCCTCCTCATAAGAAACAAGTTGCCTTACAAGAAATATTTTACTTTGTGCAGATTGAAGAAGAGTGTCTCCCACAAGCTTGGGAGAGGCTTCTCAAATTACTTAATGCTTTTCCTGATCATCCTCTTAAGAAAATGAAATAGTCGATATATTTTATAATGTACTAACTGATGCTTCTAGGGACCACCTAGATAGTTGTGATGGTTGTGTTTTCAAAGTACGAACCGTCGAACAAGCTGAGGAATTATTGACTAATATATCGAAGAATCATGATGAATGGACAGTTCCTGGACCGCCGCGTAACCAACTCCAAATAAGAGGGGTATATATCTTATTCCTTGTAGCGACCCGACTCAACGAGTCAAGCCTCTGGTGTTTCCGTACCATCCCAAGATCATGCTGGTACACACACAGTACATAATGTATATATTCAAGAGTGCAATCACACAGCTTTATTAATCGAAATCTCATAAAGAGTACTTTATTACAATAAAGGAGTACAATAAAGTGGCTGAAGGCCATCTCATGAGATTATCTAACGAAGACTAAGCGGAAGCATCAGGTAGACGAGTCCATCCGACTCCAAGGGCATGCCGCTGAGCGTAGAATCGTAGCCTCACTCCTGGTCGGAAAAGTACTCTGCAACATGATACGTTGCAGCCGTGTAGGTCAGCATATTGAATATGCTGGCAAATCATCAAGAGAGGGAGTAAAATAATAATCATCTATCTCTACATGCATATTTGGCCGGTGGAGCTAAGTTTTGCATAAAGCCAGTTTTCTCCTACAACAAAAGGGGTCGGATGCAAAATATTACTACATGTTTGTTGTTAACGAGATGGTTCCGCCAACCAGTTCTCGTACCTGAATAGTTGTTAACACCCACATCATTATTAAGTTGTGTCGAGAGTTCAGGGAAAATTCAATGCCTTCGGCTCAAGTTGTCCATGACCGTGGACACGGCTAATCGATTAGGTTGAGTACTCTGCAGAGTTTTGCACACGTTCCCCACAAGATTTGATCGCCTCTGGGTTTGCCCTCGCACTTCAGGGTGTTTGAAGACCGGATGATCAAAACATGGTCTTTCAACGGGTCCCTTTGAATCCCTGTCGGTGCCCATCCATTCCTACCGTTCGTCTACATCTGCTAGCACCGCCTGTCCAGAGTCGCCGCGTTGTCCAACCAAGCCAGAGCCCATAATGACTTGTGGCTGTGCAGGTAAGCCTTGAGTCTTGAAGTCTCCGTCCGTCCCTTTGAGCCTGGGTGAAGCTTTCCGCAGGATGACATGGCCTCTCCAGCATCCCGGGCATCCACTGGGTTTTCCAGGGAGCCGGTCAACCGTCCTTCACCCAGTGTTGCATTGCGTCCGAGGTCTTGAAAATCTTGTCTTAGTCCGGTCTTGATTATTATATCAACCTCGCATTCACTCGTGGCATACACTCAACCGATAACCCGTCTACTTAAGCATAGCAAATATAACATTGTCGTCCCAGGGCCAAGTGTCGGGGTTGTTGTGTTCCTACCACATGATACTACAACTAGAATTAAAGTTTCCAAGTACCTAGGCAGCATGCAAATTGGGCAAAGAAGGTGATCTACTATGCATTGAAAACATAGATAAAATAACATGATCAAAGATGACTTGCCTTGATGATAGTTGTCCTGCTCGAGCGTCTCTAAGTAACACGCTTCGCACTCCGGATGCTCTACCGATACAAACACAAAGCACACCATAAGCAATTTAATCATTCCACGAGTAAAAATAACATCACATGCAATGATTTGCAAAAGACTACGCAAAAGAATTTATCGCGCGCCGGTAGGCAGAAACTTGTTTCTGTTGAAAACACCAGTAAAATTACTTTAAAAATTCTGAAAATTCTATCACAGTAAGATTTTATCACTAGAAAACAGTAGCAAAAAGAATTAACTCAATATCATTATTAAAACTCCTGGAATAGGCAAAACAGTGTTTAAACTAAATCTGCTCTAACTTATATTTAAAAATTTCAAACACAGACAAATTATATGTTTTTAAAAACTAAAGGAAATTTGTGAGCTACTGGAAAAATAATCAATGTCATTGGAAGTAGGGATAAAAAGTTGTGGTCAAAACAAGATTGAAAGTTTCTGTTTTTGAAATCTGGACAGAAAGTTACAAAACTGCTAGTGCTAAAGGGAGGCACACGTGGCAAGTTTCTACTGGCTGTATTGGATGTTTGTTTCGTGACTTCGGGAAAACGGCCTAAGGCTAACAAAGTCGCCGGTTAATTCATAAGTGACTGAAAGAACCTAATGGTTTTCTGGAATAAACCGAAAGGGTACTAGTGTTCTAATCCTAGCCATTGCATGGGATTGCATGGGATCTAATGGCTAGGAGGGGTTGCATGCAATTAGAGAGAGAGGGAGGGAGCTACCTGCTGCTGGAGGTGTTGCACCGGCGAGGGGACGTTGGCCAGCGGGGAAGGAGGAGGTAGCTCCGGCGGTGGGGACGTCGGGCGGCGGGGGAGTGGTTCCTCCTCCGCGGGGAAGAGGCGGCGGTGGAGAGAGAGCTCGGGGAGGGCTCCTCCTCCTGGCGAGGCCGAGGTGCAGCAGCTTTCGGGCTGCTGCCGCTGCTTCCGGCGGTGGCTAGGGCGGCGGTGGGGTGAGGTTGCGGCGGCGGGGTGAAGTGGCGGCGGCTAGGGTTGGGGAGGGGTGGCGGTGGGGTGAGGTTTATATAGGCCTAGGGGAGGTGGCAGCTATGGAAGGGGAGGGAAAATAAAAGAAAGAAATCTCGGTTCCTGTAGGGAAGGAAGGAGGAGAGGCAGAGAGGAAAGGAGGGGTCGCGGTAGAGAAAAGAAAGAGAGAGGGAGGCGGTGGGGTGAGAGAAAGGAAGGAAAGGGAGCACGGGAGGGAAAGAAATCAAGGGAGAAGAGAGGAAGCTGGGAGGAAGCTTCGGTCTGGGAGAAAAGGAAAGGGAGGGAGAGCTTCGCGTGGGGAGAGAAGAGAGAGAGAATTAAGGAAGGAGAGGGAGGAGACAAATACGTGGGGGAGAGAGAGGAGATGGAGGCGGGATGGTTGCATGCATGCAGGCTTGCATGCACTCGGACGTGCATGTGGGCAAGGGGCTGGGCTGAGCCCTTTTGGCTCGGCCTGGCAGTTTTTTTTTTGAAAAACAAACAAACAACAGCAACAAAAAGAAAAAAAAACAAAACAGAAAAAAAAATATTTTCCTAGCTAACAAAATACTAGAAAAAAAAGTAGGTACTAATATACATATATGCACTAGAATACTTAGGAGAAAAACAAAACAGAAAAAAATATACTACTAATATATATATAATATCTATGGAGACCCTAGTTCCACCTAATGCAACTTTTAAAAAATAGTTTTATGCAATAGGTCACACAACGAGGTCGAAAAAAACTCAACTAAATTAATTCGGAGTTTAGAAAATTTGCAAAACCAAATTGGTGACTCCATAAATAAAATTCGAAACGTTATGCACTTTAATTCGACGGGGGGGAGAAGTCATATTATCTCCACTCCAATAAATTGCCCGCAGTCACATAACGATAAATTTTTTCAGAAGAACGAAATGATGCATAAAATATGAGATGCATATGAATGATCTATTAACATCCGAATTTAAGAAAATTGGGATGTTACATTCCTTAGTCGTGAAACTATGCAAGAGGTACAGAAATGTATGAAGGAAAAAGGCATTAAAGCTGAGGATGTTAAGAATTTATTACCTATCGAAGAAATCCATGGTGTCAAAACACCACCACGGGTGGTTAGGTAAATTCTCTTTTAAAGTTTGATGAAGGTGACATCCCTTACAATAAACATCCTAGTCAATGCTTATATGAGTTTGATAATTATATTATAAAGCAAGATCATTTCAATTCCCATGTCATAAAACAATTGAAATAAAACTCTCATACGATTTCTCACTTAAGTGACTTGTATTTAGGATCACCAATGATGTAAGAGGTGTTGGTAAAAATGATTTTATGGTTCGAACCCAACTAGAACAAGTTGCTAAATCTCAAAGTGAGTTACTTCATGAAATGACTAATAATATGAAGGATCATGTTGTTAGAGTAATGACTAGAGGAGGAACAATAACTCAAGATCCACTATATCCAGAAGGTCATCCTAAAAGAACCGAACAAGATTCACAAAGAATTTATATTGATGCACCTTGTCCTTCTAGGAAGAAAAATAAAAATAAAAATGATAGGACCTTGCATACTTCTAGTGAACCTGAAGTAGAAAAACCTTTTGCTAATGCTAATGATATCTCTATCTCTGATGCTGAAACTCAATATTGTAGTGAGCATTCACCTAGTGATAATGAAAATGATAATGATGATGCTCAACCCGACAATGATAAAGAACCAGATAATGATGTTGAGATAGAACATGTTGTTGTTCTTGATAACCCACAACCTATGAACAAATGATATGATAAAAGATATTTTGTTGGTAGAAAGGATGGCAAAGAAAGAGAGCCATGGGTTAAAAAACCCATGCCTTATCTGCATACACCAACTAAGAAAAAAGATGATGAAGAATTTGGATGCTTCGCTGAAATGCTTAGGCCAGTGTTTTTGCATACCCATTTAACTGATCTATTAAAGATGCCCCCTTATTCTAAGTACATAAAAGACATCGTCATTAATAAAAGGAAAATACCTGAAGCTGAAATCTCTACCATGCTTGCTAATTATACTTTTAAGGATGGAGTACCTAAAAAACTAGGAGATCCACGGATACTAACTATACCATGTTCCATCAAAAGTAACTATGTAAAAACTGCTTTATGTGTTACGCCTTTCTCTGTATACAAAAGACTTGACTTGAATAAACTCACACCTACTGAAATTTCATTGCAAATGGTTGATAAATCAACTGCCATACCTATAGGTATTTGTGAGGATGTACGAGTTGTTGTTGGAAGTGTTACTATCTTGACACACTTTGTTATACTTGATATGCCTGAGGACGACAACATGTCGATTATCCTTTTTAGACCTTTCTTGAATACTACAGGGGCTGTTATTGATTGCAACAAAAGCAAAGTCACTTTTCATGTCAATGATAAAGAACATATGATGCATTTTCCGAGGAAATAATTTCAAGTGAATGGTGTTAATGTTATTGAAAAATCTCTGACTACCACCAATGATAGTTTTCAACTACCTCTACCTACTGCCAAAAATAAATATGAGATGTTTATTCTGGGGGATATGCACATCCCCATTGAAGTAACTTAGTGTTTTACAAAAATTCTTCGGTAACATGCTAATTGGAAGTGGTTGTTAATAAGACTTGATCAACATTGTTAATGAATTATTTTCAAGAGGCACGAGGTTGATGAATTCAGCAGGCACAACTGTGTGTATCCATTTTACTTTTCGTGTTATGTTCATTTAAATAAAATAAATGTCATGTTTATCTAGTTTTCTGATTTTTTTTCCGTGCAATAAAAAGTGCCCATAAATAATAGTTCTCCAAATGATCAGAAATTTCACACAATTTTTTTACGAATATTTGAGAATATCTGGCACTAAAAACAATGCAGGGGATGTCCCACGTGGCCACTAGGTACGAGGGTGCACGAGCCCCCCTGACGCGACCAGGTGTCTAGTGGTCCCCTCAAGGGTCCCCTCACTTATTACTTTAGCTCACTTCGCCACCTACCTCCAGAAAAAAATCCCAATATCTCTCTCTCTCTTGTTCTTGCTCTCAAACCCGTGGATATTGATCTCTTTGCTCGAAACTCCGTTTCTGAAACTGTTTTGGGGGACTGCTCCTTGGTATGTAACTCCCTCACTCCTCCAATTAGTTTCTGCTTTAGTAGTTTATCTTAGAAGTAATTAGCTACTCTAGGTGTTTCTGTAGATGAGCTTGCATGTTGAATTATTCAATTTCCAAGTAGTTTGAATGCTTGTCTTAGGCTCTAGGCATCCCTATGGGTAGTTGCTATCATTCTTGTGAAGTTTTGTTGACTTTAGTTTGTGACCCAATGAACCTCTTCAGGAGGAGTTCATCCAAAAAGAATGCCAAGGGTGTTATTGGTGAATCATCTGCTGCTGGACTCACCACCGTGCGATTGACGAAGGTCCAGCCATGCAAATGGCCACACACTCCCTTCATGGAACAAGACGGATTTCACCATGAGTTTGCATAATTCGTGGAAAATGCTGGGTTGAACAACTTCATCGCAGATGAGTGTGACCAGTACGACACCCTCACTAATTCGTTTGTTCAAAATTTCTATTTTCTAAATAGGCATGATCCGCCTTAAGTGCGGTTTAATCTATATGTTGAAGCACGCCAAATACCACTTACTACGTTTTGTGAGATATGTTTAATTCCCTCTCACGGGGAGTGAAGATAACCCAAACCAGTTGAGTTTGAGGATTTCCCGCTCACTTTAACAGTCGACGAGACGAGAGGCGTGTCATAAGCCACAACCCCGAGCATGTAGTTCCCTTGAGTGCACTACTTTGCTCTATTTATCATGAAGTGTTTAACTGCTAGGGGGAGGGTAGAATCCTTAGCACTCCTGACCTTGCTATTTTGCGCCGAGCAATCCATAATGATCACAGTTGTAATTTGGGAGCTATTATTGCTCGACGTTTAAACAATAACAGATCTAAAGGGAAAATCCACAGTTGTGTTTATGCCACTCGCTTAGCGAAATAATTTAACATCCGTTTTCGTCATGATGACTATCTTTTACCACAAGCTTATCAGATCGTGAGTCTATGGTTAATCATCAATTTATCGATTGTGATGATTCCTTGGATAACCTCCCATATAACTTATTTTTTAGTGAGGTTACCCGAGATATTATCCCGATGGCTTCACCTGCTTTGTTTGATTCTATTGCCAGGAACGGATATAGGATCATGCCCGAGTACATTATTGCCTACCAGAATGCCCAGGCAGTGACCGAGCAGGAGCCCCAGGAGTGGGACTCTCTGGTGCCTCCACCCAAACACTTTGACATGAGGCCAGATGGCTACTACGGGTGGTGATTACCAAGCTAGGCCAAAAGCCTAAGCTTGGGGGAGTATGTATTCCACCGACTTTACATTCATCCTTACATATTCTAGTTGTAGGTGTTCACACTCTTGCATGCTATTATCCTTGTTAGATTTATTTTCTTGCTTCCTTCTTGTATGTTTGAAAAACTTGTAGAAAACCCAAAGAGATTTCCCTTTTCTTCTTTTACTTGTTGGGAGCTTTCCCATGTAAATAGTTTTTCTCTTTCAGTTTTCCCTTCTTTAGTTTGTTTTCTTCGAGAAAAACAAAAAAGCAAAAAACTCTAAAAATATTTTAGTGTGTTTGTCTGAATTTCTTTTCCCTTCTTTGAGTTATACCCAAGGGGAAGACCACGATGAAAATATTGAGTGGCTCTCATATGCATTGTTATTGATCTAATAAAGAGCCCATATTACTTTGTCTTCTCCTTTTGATTAAAATGTTCCACATTCGAACTTAGTCCATGGCACTCTTGCACTATTATTATTTTCATATCGTTCGATCGTGCAAGTGAAAGACAAAGATGGCGATATTTGATGAAGTGACTGTGGCAGAGAAAAGCAGGTATGAACTCAACTTGTTCTGTTTTTGTAAACATGTTTAGACGAGTATCCATGATTTAGTGTATTATAACCAAACATGTTTGCAATAACAATTAAAGATTATAGTTGTTCATGCCATACTTAAGTATCTAGGAGTGAGTAATGATTTATCTTGGATGTCAACATGCATTAAAATGGTTCTGATGTAGTATGATGATGTGGTATTCTCCTCTGAATGTTCGAGTGGATTGACATGACACATGTTCACGCATGTAGTTGAATCAAAACCAACATAGCATCCACGATATTTATGTTCATGGTGTTTATATCCTACTCATGCTAGTATGCAACAATGATTATTCATAAAGCATGTTCATGATCGTCTTCGCTCTCTAGCTAGTCGCTTCCCAATCTATTTGCTAGCCTTCGCCTGTACTAAGCGAGAATACTGCTTGTGCATCAAAATCCTTGAAACAAAGTTATTCTAGACGAGTCCACCGTACCTACCTATATCCGGTATTACCCTGCCGTTGCAAGTAAATTTTCATGTGTCGCCTCTAATATTTCAAATGAACTTCTGTTTTGTGTGCCTCGACTGCTCATGGAGCTACAAGGGGCAGTCAGCATCTTCCATAATAAGCGGGTTATTCTCATGATGAGTGTTTATTCACTCGTCCTTGCACGAGAGGGGCTCGTAAAAAGGGACTCCCAATCCCGATTCATAAATCGCAAATAATTAAACAAAACTCCTTCTTGAATTGGTGTTGGTATGGACGACACCCGTGGATTCGGCTAGATTGTGGAGGGGGGATAAACCTTTACTTTTACCGCTTGGGAACCACCGCTAATTTGTTTATCGTGGAAGATATCAATAACTCTTGGTCGTAACGCTGACAGGAAGGGTGCACCTCCCAAAATAATTTATCTCTGATTTTTGCTATGAGCTCTCATACCGCTGCAAATCCCTTTTTCCTTCTACGAAGGGATTTTCTATCTACTTTCATGTTGTTTTATTTGTACTTTGAGTCATCAACTTCTCAAATGAGCACCAGACCTGAGAGAACTCCTGTCATCCTCATGCTTTGTGTCTAGTTAGTCATTGTTTGCAGCATGACTGGATCTCTTTTACCATGAATTACAATGTCTAGTCGCTGCTTGAACTTTGGAGGTGCTCTGCATTTATGTTTGCGGTCTCACAAAGGGCTAGCGAGATACCATTGTTATCATATTATATCATGATTGTTTTGAACAAGTGTTGGACTTTGAGTTATCTTATTATTGCTCGCTAGTCGATTATGCCATTGATATGAGCTAATATAGTTTCTAAGGGTTATTGTTGATATGATTAGCCATGATTTATCACTTTTAGTTTGTCAACTGAATTGCTTGAGGATAAGCAATGGGTTAAGTTTGGTGGACTTGATACGTCTCCATCATATCTACTTTTCCTAAGATTTTGCTCTTGTTTTGGACTCTAATTTGCATGATTTGAATAAAACTAACCCGAACTGACGCTATTTTCAGCAGAACTACCATCGTGTTGTTTTTGTGTAGAAATAAAAGTTCTCGGAATGGAATGAAACTTTTTGGAGATTTTTTATGGAAGAAAAGAAAATTTCTAAAACCAATACCCGCCAGAGGGGAGGCCACAAGCGCACATTGGACATTAGAGTGCACTAGGCCCCCCTGGCGCGACTTGATGTCTAGTGGGCCCACGTGGCTATGCTGACCCTAATTCCTGTTGGGGAATGTTGCATGGGAAACCAAAAAATTCATGCGCTCACCAAGATCAATCTAGGAGATGAACATCTATGAGAGGAGCGATTGCATCTACACACCCTTGTAGATCGCTAAGCGGAAGCGTTAAGAAACATGGGTAATGTAGTCGAACGTCATTGTGATCCAATCACGATCCGTCCCGCAAACTCCCGATCAAGTGTCGAACGGACGACACCTCTGTGTTCAGCACACGTACGACTTGATGGTGCCTTCAACTCCTCGATCCAGCAAGCAATGGTGAAGTAGTAGCCCGAGTCCTCCGGCAGCACGACGGTGTGGTCAGGTGGCGGTGGTGAAAACTTAGCACGACTTCGCCGTGCAATTATGAGAGGATAAGGACTACGAGGGAGAGGAGGAGCAGCACCATAGCACATTGTGGTGTTGCTGCCCTCTCTCTGACTCTATCTATATATATAGAAGGAAGGGAGGAGTGGAGGGCGCCCTAGGGCTTCTCCTAGGGGCCGGCGGCTAAAGGGGTGGCGTCTAGGGTTGGGCGCCCCCCAAGGAGCCTTCCACCCAAGTTTAGGGTTGCCGGCGGCCCTAGGGAGTGTGGCCCCCTCCTAGACAAAGTGGGCCGGGTTTGTGTTGGAAATATGCCCTACGGGCAATAAGAAATTAGTTGTTATTATATTTATTTATTCATGGCAACCGTTTATTATCCATGCTATAATTGTATTGATTGGAAACACAAATACATGTGTGGATACATAGACAAAACACTGTTGCTTGTAAGCCTCTAGTTGACTAGCTCGTTGATCAAAGATGGTTAAGGTTTCCTAACCATAGACAAGTGTTGTCACTTGATAACGGGATCACATCATTAGGAGAATGATGTGATGGACAAGACCCAAACTATAAACGTAGCATATGATCGTGTCAGCTTATTGCTACTGTTTTCTGCATGTCAATGTATCTGTTCCTATGACCATGAGATCATGCAACTCCCGGACACCGGAGGAATACCTTGTGGGTTATCAAACGTTGCAACGTAACTGGGTGACTATAAAGTTGCTCTACAGGTATCTCCAAAGGTGTCTGTTGGGTTGGCATGGATCAAGACTGGGATTTGTCACCTCGTGTGACGGAGAGGTATCTTGGGGCCCACTCGGTAATACCACATCACAACAAGCCTTAAAAGCAATGTGACTAAGGAGTTAGTTACGGGATCTTGTATTACGGAATGAGTAAAGAGACTTACTAGTAATGAGATTGAACTAGGTATAGAGATACCGACGATCGAATCTCAGGCAAGTAACATACGGGATTATATGAATCCTTGACATAGAGGCTCAACCGATATAGATCTTCGTAGAATATGTAGGATCCAATATGGAAATCCAAGTCCCACTATTGGATATTTACCGGGGAGTGCCTCGGGTCATGTCTGCATAGTTCTCGAACCCGCAGGGTCTGCACACTTAAGGTTCGGTGACATTTTAGTATAGTTGAGTTACATGTGTTGGTGACCGAACATTGTTCAAAGTCCCGGATGAGATCATGGACATCATGAGGGTTTCCGGAATGGTCCGGAAACGAAGATTGATATATAGGATGGTTTCATTTGGTCACCGGAAAGATTTTGGGCATTACCGGCACTGTACCGGGAGTGACGAATGGGTTCCGGGTATCCACCGAAAGGGGCCCACCCACCCGGGAGTGAGCCCAATAGCACTAGGGTGGCGCACCAGACCTTAGTGGGCTGGTTAGGCCATCCCAAGTGGGCTATGGTGCCACAAGGAGAAAAAACCAAAGGAAAAGGAAAAACAAGGAAATAGGGAGGTGGGAAGGAAGGTGTGGACTCCTTCCCCCAAACCGAATTGGGGTGGGAATCCACCTCCTCCTCCTTGGCCGGCGCCCTTGGGGCTCCCTTGAGCCCCAAGGCTAGACCCTCCCCTCCTCATATATATTGGTGGTTTTAGAGCTTTTGAGACATAACTTTGCCACGTGCAACTCAAACCTATACCACGTAGTTCTTCCTCTAGATCGGATTTCTGCGAAGCTCGGGCGGAGCCCTGCAGGAGAACTCATCACCGGCGCGTCATCACGCTGCCGGAGAACTCATCTACTTCCTCGTATCTCTTGATGGATCAATAAGGCGGAGATCGTCATCGAGCTATACGTGTGCTGAACGCGGAGGCGCCGTCCGTTCGGTGCTAGATCGGGACGGATCGTGGGACGACGGTGATTTGAATCACGAAGCTGTACCACTACCTCAACCGCGTTTCCTAACGCTTCCCGCTTAGCGATCTACAAGGGTATGTGGATCCAATCTCCCTCTCGTAGATGAACATCACCATGATAGGTCTTCTTGTCCGTAGGAAATTTTTTGTTTCCCATGCAACGTTCCCCAAGAGTGGCATCATGAGCTAGGTTCATGCGTAGATCTTATCTCGAGTAGAACACAAAACTTTTTGTGGGCGTTGATGTTCGATTTTCTTCCCTCCTTAGAATTTTTCTCGATTTGGCAGTATTGTTGGATTGAAGCATCCCGGACCGACATTACTCGTACGCTTATGAGAGACTGGTTTCATCGACCAACATGCAACTCGTTGCATAAACATGACTGGCGGGTGTCTGTTTCTTCAACTTTAGTTGAATTGGATTTGACTGAGGCGATCCTTGGAGAGAGGTTAAATAGCAATTTGCACATCTCCGTTGTGGTTTTTGCGTAAGTAAGATGCAATCATACTAGATACCCATAGCAGCCACGTAAAACATGCAACAACAAATTAGAGGACGTCTAACTTGTTTTTGCAGGGTATGCTTGTGATGTGATATAGCCAAAGACATGATGTGATATATTGGATGTATGAGATGATCATGTTGTAATAGTTAATATCGACTTGCACGTCGATGCTACGGCAACCGGCAGGGGCCATAGGGTTATCGTTAAACTAACGTTTGTGTTTGCAGATGCATTTACTATATTGCTAGGTTGTAGCTTTAGTAGTAATAGCATAGATAGGACGACAACCTCGATGGCGGCACGATGATGGAGATCATGATGATGGAAATCATGGTGTGGCACCGGTGACAATGAAGATCATGCCGGTGTTTTGGTGATGCAGATCAAGAAGCACAAGATCATGGTCATATCATCTCACTTATGAGTTGCATGTGATGTGAACCCTTTTATGCACCTTATCTTGCTTAGAATGACAGTAGCATTATAAGGTGATCCCTCACTAAAATTTCAAGATGAAATTGTGTTCTCCCCGACTGTGCACCATTGCGACAGTTCGTCGTTTCGAGACACCATGTGATGATCGGGTGTGATAGACTCAACGTTCACATACAACGGGTGCAAAACAGTTGCACACGTAGAACACTTGGGTTAAACTTGACGAGCCTAGCATGTGCAGACATGGCCTCGGAACACAAGAGACCAAAAGGTCGAGCATGAATCGTATAGTTGATATGATTAGCATAGGGATGTTTACCACTAAAACTATACTGAACTCACGTGATTATCGGACTTGAGTTAGTGGATTTGGATCATGCTCCACTCAAATGACTAGAGAGATATATATTTTGAGTGAGAGTTCTTAAGTAATATGATTAATTGAACTAATTATCATGTACATAGTCAAAAAAAATTTGCGAATTATGTTGTAGCATGCGCTGTAGCTCTACTGTTTTTTATGTTCCTAGAGAAATTTAATTGAAAGATGATAGTAGAAACTTTGCGGACTGAGTCCGTAAACTGAGGATTTTCCTCATTGCTGCACAGAAGGCTTATGTACTTAATGCACCACTCGGTGTGCTGCACCTCGAGCGTCGTCTGTGGATGTTCCAAACATCTGACATACACGTTTTTCATGACTTCGTGATAGTTCAGTGTGTATTACTTAATGGCTTAGAAGCAAGGCGCTGAAGACGTTTTGAACGTCACGGAACATATGAGATGTTCTAAGAGATAAAATTGGGATTTCATGCTCGTGCCCTTGTTGAGAGGTATGAGACCTCTGACAAGATTCTTTGTCTACAAAGTAAAAGGAGAAAAGCTCAATCGTTGAGCATGTGCTCAGATTGTCTAAGTACAACTGTGGCTTGAATCAAGTGGGAGTTAATCTTCCAGATGAGATAGTGATGGTTCTCCAAAGTCACTGCCACTAAGCTGCTAGAGCTTCGTGATGAACTATAACATATCAAGGATAGATATAATGATCCTTGAGCGATTCACAATGTTTGACACTGCGAAAGTAGAGATCAAGAAGGAGCATCAATTGTTTATGGTTGGTAAAACCACTAGTTTCAAGAAGGGCAAGGGCTAGAAGGGATACTTCATGAAACGGCAAACCAGTTGCTAATCTGATGAAGAAACCCAAGGTTGAAACCAAACCTGAGACTAAGTGCTTCTTTTTTGAGGGGAACACTCACTGAGGCGGAACTACCCTAGATACTTGGTAGATGAGAAGGTTGGCAAAGTCGACTAAAGTATATTTGATATACCTGATATTGATGTGTACCTTACTAGTATTCTTAGTAGCACCAGGGTATTAGATACCGGTTCAATTGCTAAGTGTTAGTAACTCAAAGTTATAGCTACGGATTAAAAGGACACTAGCAAGGGTGAGGTGACGATGTGTGTTGGAAATAATTCTAATGTTGATGTGATCAAACCTCGCACGCTCCCTCTACCATCGGGATTGGTGTTAAACCTAAATAATTGTTATTTGGTGTTTGCGTTGAGCATGAACATGATTGGATCGTGTTTATTGCAATATGATTATTCATTTAAAGAGAATAATGGTTATTCTATTTTCTTGAATAATTACCTTCAGTGGTTTATTGAATCTCGATCATAGTGTTACACATGTTCATAATATTGATGCCAAAAAGATATAAAGTAGTAATGATAGTACCACTTACTTGTGGCACTGTCGCTTGAGTCATGTCGGTGTAAAATGCATGAAGAAGCTCCATGCTGATGGATCTTTGTGCTCACTCATTTTTTGAAACGTTTGAGACATGCAAAACATACCTATTGGTACAAAACGCGTGAAGAAACTCCATGCAGATGGATCGTTTGGACTCACTTGATTTTGAATCACTTGAGACATGCAAATCATACCACATGAAACAAGAAAGTAACTTGTTGGAAGTAATACATTTTTGATGTGTGCAGTCCGATGAGTGCTGAGGCACGCAGTGGATATCGTTATGTTCTTACTTCACTGACGATTTGAGTAGATACAAGAGTATTTACTTGATGAATCACAAGTCTGAAATATTGAAAAGTTCAAATCTATTTCAGAGTGAAGATCCTTGTGACAAGAGGATAAACTGTCTATGATATGATCATAGAGATGAATATCTGAGTTGCGAGTTTTGGTACACAGTTAAGACAATGTGGAAATTGTTTCACAATTCATGCCACCTAGAACACCATAGTGTGATGGTGTGTCCGAACGTCATAGCCGCGCCCTATTTGATATGGTGCATACTATGATGTATCTTATCGAATTACCAGTATTGTTTATGGGTTATGCATTACAGACAACCACATTCACTTTAAATAGTGCACCGCGTATTTCCGTTGAGATGACACGGTATAGATTATGGTTTGGAGAAACCTAAGCCGTCGTTTCTTAAAAGTTTGGGGCTGCGATGGTTATGTGAAAATGTTTCAGTCTGATAAACTTGAATCCAAAGCGGATAAATGCATCTTTATAGGATATCCAAAATAGTTGGGTACATCTCCTATCTCAGATCCGGAAGCGAAGTGTTTGTTTCAAGAAACGGGTACTTTCCCGAGGAAAGGTTTCTCTCGAAAGAATTGAGTGGGAGGGTGGTGGAACTTGATGGGGTTATTGAACCATCACTTCAGCCAATGTGTAGCACGACACATGAAGTTGTTCCTATGGCGCCTACACCAATTGAAGTGGAAACTGATGATGGTGCTGATTAAGTTTCGGATCAAGTTACTACAAACCTCGTAGGTCGACAAGGTCGTGTACTACTACAGAGTGGTTCGGTAACCCTGTCTTGGAGGTCATGTTATTGAACAACAATGAACCTATGAGCTATGGAGAAGCGATGGTGGGCCCGGATTCCGGCAAATGGCTGGAGGCCATGAAATCCGAGAGAGGATCCATGTAAGAAAACAAAGTGTAGACTTTGAAGAACTACTTGATGGTCGTAGGACTGTTAAGTAAAGATGGATCTTTAAAAGGAAGACAGACGATGATGGTGAAAAGTTGATACGTCTCCAACGTATCTATAATTTTTGATGGTTTCATGCTATTATCTTGTTAAACTTTGGATGCTTTCTATGCCTTTTATATATTTTTTTGGGACTAAGTTATTAACTCAGTGCCAAGAGCCAATTCCTGTTTTTTCCATGTTTTTGATCCCTTTCAGAGGAGGATTTCGAACGGAGTCCAAACGGAATGAAACTGCCAAAAAGATTTTTTCTGGAACAGAAAAAGATCGGAGAGCCGGAGAATCAGGGCAGGGGGCCACCAGGGACCCCACAAGCCCACACGACACGGCCAGGGGAGGCGTGGCCACCAGCCTTGTGGGCTCCGTGAGGCCCCTTTTCCCTAGGTTTTGCGCCTATATATCCCCAAAAATTCCACAAAAAATCAGGAGATCATCGAAAGTACTTTTCCGCCACTGCAAGCTTCTGTCTCCGCAAGATCCCATCTGGGGCACATTCTGGTGCCCTGCCGGTGGGGGGATTCGGATACGGAGGGCTTATTCATCAACACCATGACCTCTCCGATGATGCGTGAGTAGTTCACCATAGACCTACGGGTCCATAGCTAGTAACTAGATATGGCTTCTTCTCTCTCTTAAATCTTCAATACAAAGTTCTCCATGATCTTCATGGAGATCTATCCGATGTAATCTTCTTTTGCGGTGTGTTTGTCGAGATCCAGTGAATTGTGGATTTATGATCAGATTATCTATGAATCTTATTTGAGTTTCTTCTCATCTCTCTTATGCATGATTTCATATCCTTGTAATTCTCTTCGAGTTGTGGGTTTTGTCTGGCCAACTAGATCTATGATTCTTTCAATGGGAGAAGTGCTTGGTTTTCGGTTCATACCGTGCGGTGACCTCACCCAGTGACAGAAGGGGTAGCAAGGCACGCATCATGTTGTTGCCATCAAGGTTAAAAAGATGGGGTTTTCATCACTGGTTTTAGATTATCCCTCTACATCATGTCATCTTGCTTAAGGCGTTACTCTGTTTGTCATGAACTCAATACACTAGATGCATGCTGGATAGCGGTCGATGTGTGGAGTAATAGTAGTAGATGCAGAAAGTATCGGTCTACTTGTCTCGGACGTGATACCTATATGTATGATCATTGCCTTAGATATCGTCATGACTTTGCGCGGTTCTATCAATTGCTCGACAGTAATTTGTTTACCCACCGTGATATTTGCTATTTTGAGAGAAGCCTCTAGTGAACACTATGGCCCTCGGGTCTACTCCACACCATATTTTCAGCCTTACACTTTTTACTTCGTTGCACTTTTCGCCTTCAGATCTCACTTTGCAAACAATCTTGAAGGGATTGACAACCCCTTTAAAGCACTGGTGCAAGCTCTTTTGTGTTTGCGCAGGTACTCTGGACTTGACGAGATTCTCCTACTGGATTGATACCTTAGTTCTCAAACTGAGGGAAATACTTACTGCTCCTGTGCTGCATCACCCTTTCCTCTTCAAGGGAAAAACCAACGCAAGCCCACTCTTTGTCAACGTGTCAATTTCTGGCGTTGTTGTGTGTTGCCGTAGCAGAAGAATTTCTGGTGTCATTGCCAGGGAGGATCAAGTCAAGAACTCATCCAAGTAGGTGTCGCAAACTCATCTCTTGCATTTACTTTATTTGCCAGTTGCCTCTCGTTTTCCTCTCCCCCACTTCACCAATTTGCATTTTTCGTTTGCCTTTTTCGTTTGCCTTTTTGTTTGCCCTTTTTCTCGCTTGCTCTTTGTTCGCTTGTGTGTTTGCTTGCTTGCCGAAGTCACCATGAATGAAAACACCAAACTTCGTGACTTCTCGAATACTAATAATAATGATTTTATTAGTACTCCGATTGCTCCCGCCACTAGTGCGGAGTCATATGAAATCAATGCCGCTTTGCTGAATCTTGTTATGAAAGAGCAATTCTCCGGCCTTCCTAGTGAAGATGCCGCATCCCATTTTAATACCTTCATTGAGCTTTGCGATATGCAAAAGAAGAAAGATGTGGATAATGACATGATTAAATTGAAGCTTTTTCCTTTCTCGTTGCGAGATCACGCAAAAACTTGGTTTTCTTCTTTGCCCAAAAATAGTTTCAATTCTTGGGATAAGTGCAAAGATGCTTATATATCCAAGTATTTTCCGCCCGCTAAGATTATATCTCTCCGTAATGATATCATGAATTTCAAGCAACTTGATCATGAACATGTTGCACAATCTTGGGAGAGAATGAAATTAATGATTAGAAATTGTCCCGCTCATGGCTTCAGTCTTTGGATGATTATTCAAATATTTTACGCTGGCTTGAATTTTGCTTCTAGAAATATCTTGGACTCCGCCTCAGTTGGAACGTTCATGGAAATCACGTTAGGGGAAGACACAATGCTCTTAGACAACATCATGACGAACTACCCTTAGTTGCACACTGAAAGGTCACCTACTAGTAAGAAGGTACACACTATAGAAAAAATTAACTCGTTGAGTGCTAAGATGGACGATTTAATGAATTTGGTTGCTAGTAGAACTGCTCCTTTGGATCCTAATTGGAGTAGCAACGCTAGCTTGGACGTTAATTTTGTTGGTAGGAATAACTTTGGCAACAACAATGCTTTTAGAGGAAACTATGTTCCTAGGCCTTTTCCTAGTAACTCCTCTAATAATTTTGGCAACTCCAACAATACTCATGGAAATTACAATAGATTACCCTCTGATCTAGAGAGTAATATCAAAGAATTCATCAACTCTCAAAAGATTTTCAATGCGTCCATAGAGGAAAAGCTACTCAAAATTGACGATTTGGCTAAGAGCGTTGATAGAATGTCTAGTGATGTTGATGCTTCGAAAGTTAGATGTGCTCCTCCCAAGATCAACATGGATGAAACTTTGAAAGCTATGCGTGTTTCCATGATTGAGAGCCAAGAAAGAACCGCCCAAATTCGTGCTAGACATGAATGTCCTAAAAAGGCGTGTTCTCGTGATAAGAATCACGAAGATCTTAAAGTACTTGGTGTGACTCCCACTAAATCTTTGTTTTCTTGTGTCAAACCTAAAGATTATGGGGCTGGATATGAATCCACTTTGGTTCGGAGTCCATCTATCTTGATGCTAAAAGCATTGAAAGTGGAGTAGAAGATGTTAAAACTTTGAGTAGTAATGAAATTACTACCATGGATTTCAAGGAATTCAATTATGATAGTTGCTCCTTGATTGAATGCATTTCTTTGATGCAATCCATGTTAAACTCTCCAGACGCTTATAGCCAAAACAAGGCCTTTACCGATCATATCGTCGAAGCTATGATAAAATCTCTTGAAGAGAAACTTATATTGGAAGTCTCTATCCCTAGAAAGCTTCATGATGAGTGGGAACCTACCATCAAAATCAAAATCAAAAACTATGAATGCAATGCTTTGTGTGATTTGGGTGCTAGTGTTTCTACGATTCCAAAGTCTTTATGTGATGTTCTGGGTTTTAATGAGATTGAAGAGTGTTCTCTTAATTTGCATCTTGCTGATTCTACTGTCAAGAAACCCATGGGAAGGATCAATGATGTTCTTATTGTTGCAAATAGGAACTATGTACCTGTGGATTTCATTGTGCTTGACATTGATTGCAATCCTGCATGCCCTATTATTCTTGGTAGACCTTTCCTAAGGACTATCGGTGTTATCATCGATATGAAGGAAGGGAATATTAGATTTCAATTTCCTTTAAGGAAGGGCATGGAACACTTTCCTAGAAAGAAAATAAGATTGCCTTATGAATCCATTATGAGGGCCACTTATGGTTTGAGCACCAAAGATGACGATACGTGATTCTATCGCCTTATGCCTAGCTAAGGGCGTTAAACAATAGCGCTTGTTGGGAGGCAACCCAATGAATTTATCTTTTTTGTTTCTGTTTTTTTTGCGTCCGCACCATGAAAATTCTGTTGTGATTATGTTTTTTGTGTTTCTTTTTGTGTTTGATACAAGCAAAACCTTTATGACTAGTCTTGGTGATGGTTGTTTGATCGTGCTGGAAAAAGACAGAAACATTTCGCTCACGAGATGATTTTTTATTTTTATTCAGAAAGAGCTTTTGAGTTGATTCTTTTTGCTGCTGGTTTATATGCCTTTTTCCCAGGCAGTCGTAATTTTTCAGAATTGTTGAAGTAACAGAAATATACGAAGTATACAGATTGCTACAGAGTGGTATGTTTTTGACAGATTCTGTTTTTAGTTGAGTTGGTTGCTTGTTTTGATGAAACTATGATTAGTATCGGGGGGTACTAGCCATGGAAAAATGAGAATACAGTAGCCCAACACCAATATAGATGTAATTCAAGTTTTATACAGTACCAAAAGAGGTGGTAGTTTGTTTTCTTGTGCACATGTTATCACAAGTTTCTGTTTAAGTTTTGTGTTGTGAAGTTTTCAAGTTTTGGGTGATGTTCTCATGGACGATGAGATAAGGAGTGGAAAGAGCTCAAGCCTAGGGATGACCAAGGCATCCCAAGCCAAATTTAAGGACACCAAAAATCCTAAGCTTGGGGATGCCCTGGGAAGGCATCCCCTCTTTCGTCTTCAATCCATCGGTAACATTACTTGGAGTTATATTTTTATTCACCACATGATATGTGTTTTGCTTGGAGTCTCTTGTACCGTAGGAGTCTTTTCTTTTTTTGTGTCAAAATCTGTCAGAACCCCAATCCTAAGTCCTAAGAACCCAACCTGTAAAACATCACATCACTTTGCGGCCTCACGCACGGTAAACTCCACGGTTGCCACCTTACCTTGGCCGGGACCGTTTGCGTCTTTTGGCTCAGGTATATGAATATGTTGCTAGCGTTCAAACTACAAAGAACCCAGGTCGACATGACTAGTTATAAACCCAAGCGGTACATCCGTACAGGGACAGGCATACATAACCCAGCAAGGGAGGTGTCGATCAACAGCGTGTGTAGACGAGTCATAGCAAGCTACAAGGACTCCATTACACCGCGTGACATTTCCCCGAGGGGACAAACACAACAGCAAAGAAGGATACACGCCGGTCAATCAATGTGTCTAGAGCAGTAGCAAGCTACCAAGGATCGATAGAAGCACAAAGAGGCATTTCCCTGTAAAGAGTATTACTAAAGGCACACAACTAGTTGTCGAATCCCACACATATAATGCATTTCATTACATACACACAATATGCACGATATGTGTAGATACAACATGGCATCACAACATAACTCTATGACTCAAGCTTTTATTAAGGACTCATAAGAATCAACATAGTGTGTTATTACAAACAAGGGTCCCGTGACCAGACACTCAAGTCATACAAACAACAAGCGGAAGCAAATCATGTCTGGGTACAGACATATACTAAAAGTGGCTGGAAGAGCCTGAAAAGCTACTACGACCCTACCAAAGGAGCCAGACCTCTGTGTGGGATTCCCAAGCTATTCAAGAGGAAGCACTGGCGCGGGTGTCGGCCACGACCGTTAACCACACAAGACCCTAGTCCAGGTTTATTGCCTATTTGAGACTTAACCCGGAAGGAAGTCCGGCCGAGGTTTCCTCTACGGCCCCAAACGATGTGCGCAGGGTTCCCAAGCCCACCAACCGGGTGCCTCTTGGTACACCTTGCCACTGTGTATCTACCGCAGAGAAGCCTACCCCGTCGGGCAGAGCTAAACACGGCCGCCAACACTTTTCCTACAAACACCAGAAACTAATTGCAACTCCTGGACAGGGATCTAGGCAATTAATAAGCCGAGCGGGGTCATATTTCAGGGCCCAATGCATGGTAGTATCTTGTCTTGGATAACATACACATAACTCAGTTCTTAAGGACGGTCCCAATGAGGCAACCGACCATGTACTCCTACATGGCCTCTCATCGCTACCTTTACCAAATCGAATTCACACTTTTACTCTCACACTATAGGACATGAACACAACCATTCCGATTCATCATCCAAATGGATCAGACCCGACACGACTCTAAGCATAGCTGGCATTGTAAGCAAGCATGGATGAGTAAGCACAACAAGTCTCAAGCAGTTGCTGCTCATGCTAAGTGGTTTCAACTATTTACTGTGACAAAATCAGGTCATGCAGAGGAATGGGTTCAACTACCGATAACATGTACACTTGAATCGTGTTCGTCCTAATGCAGTAAAGAGAGCAGGAGCGAGAGAGTGGGTTTATATCAATATGCTCAAGGGGGTTTGCTTGCCTCACACGCCTGAAGATAGCAATGAGTCTTCATCAATGTCAACGATCACATCGTCGGAACCATCATCAACCGGGAGGGAACAACACCGGCAAACAAGAAAGGAACAACAATCACTTCACGGAAATGCAACATTATGATGCTTGATCAAGAAATGGAGATGAAATGTGACAGGGCCAATATAGCTACCATTTCTTAGGTTGAAGCTGGATTTGAATCAGGATTCAAACATCACTTCAACAAGGTATTTTCCCGGATACCCTTTTAATTGATTTGACCGGATGCTCATGCATAATTTGTTTTAACATGCATGAGGATGGTATTTTGAGGTATTGATTTTCCTTGATAAATGTTTGGTCATATCAATTGAACTGGAATTCAAATAGGAATCAAATTCCAACTCCAAACTATTTATTAAATTTACCCTATTCATTATTTTGCCTATTTGGTGTTGTTAACTTTCTCAAAACAGCATGAAAGTTCCATAATCAGATTCTTTGGATTTTTCTGACCCTTTTTCATATATAAATTATTTTCATCCGAGTTATATTTTAATTTCTATGATTTTCACAAGTTTTAGCAATTTCCTGGATTTAAATTAAATCAGAGAAGCTATTACTGCGTCACTGTGATGTCATCACTGCGTCAGCAGTCAACTGGCGTGGGCCAGGGAAAATCCTGACCAGTGGGGTCCACTGGTCGGTGACCCAAGGGCTAATCCCGAGTTGACCCACGCATGGGGCCCTCTGTCAGTGACTAGGGGGGGGGTTAGCATTGGCTAATGATTGGCCACGTCAGGGGCTGCCGGAGCCTGGCCGGCGGGGACCACGGGCGCGGAAGAGGCTCGCCGGAGTTATGCTAGAACGCACTACAGAGGTCCATTTGCCGCGTGCTTTGCGTCTATGATTTGCTGGGGAAGCGGCCGTTCTCGCACGGGGTAGCAAGAGGGCTAGGGTGGCCGGGAGAGGTGCCGGCGACGAGCGTGCGCGGCAGCCGGAACTCGAGCTCGTTGGGGAGATGCTCTGGAGGGGGATTTCGAGTGGGAGATAGAGGGGAAAGCATCGGAGGCTCACGGGGGGTCCATTCCTGGCATCGGCGAGGTTGGAGGGGCTCTCTGGCCGACGAACCGATGGCGGCGAGATATGGCGGCCGGAGGGGAAGAAGATGGCGACGACGACACTTTAGGAGGCTGCGACTTGATTCCTTCGGCGTGGAGGAGCTACTCGTCGTGGTGGAGATGAAGAGCACGTCAGGGAGGTGAGGGGTGGCCGGAGCTGCCTGGACGGCGACGGCCTGCTCAAGCCGAGCTCGGCCATGGCGGGGAGAGAAGAGAGGGAACAGAGAAGAGAGGGAGAAATGGAGAGGCGGAGGAGATTGGGTTGGCTCTTCTGAGCCTATCCCACTCACCAAGTTAGCGGGGAGGCCAGGCAGGCAGGAGGCGTGGCGCTCTTGCGAGCCCGCCGTCCTGTGCTTCTCCTCTGCCTTCTGGCAAGAGGTAGAAGACAGGGGTGCCCCTGGTGGGCTGGGCCGACCAGGTAGGCGCCAGGTAGCTCTCTCTCTCTCTCTTTCTCTTTTTCTATTTTATTTTCTTTCTGGCATTTCCTTTTAGGTTTGAAAATAAATTGTTTAGCCAAAACTAAAACCCTAAAATAGTGTTATGTGACAGAGATAATAATATCCAATGCCACACAAAAGTTTCAACATTTTTGAAACTTTAAAATAGAAGGAATCAAAATAATTCCATTCCAAAAAGTTATTTGATCAAATCAAAAATCCTTTTTCAAAAGTTCGTGTGTCCTAGAATTTTGGTTTGACAATTTTATTTTATGTCGCCATTTTGCCAAGTATTTGGAACATTTTCTTGGTCCCTTTTAAGGTATTAATTTTTATTGTCTTGTTGTCAATTTTTCAAATCATTGGGGTTTTGATCACTTCCTATTTCAAACATCAAAGTTTTTATAATTCATGCATGAATTCTTGGCAAACAAATGAAAGCTAGGGCTGTGACAACTCACCCCCACTAAACAATAATCTCGTCCCGAGATTCAGGCGTAGTCGTGAAGAGAAAGAGGGGACACTAAACTATCGCAATCTTCATGATCCATTTGCTCCTCTCGAGGATATTGATTCATCGCATCATGTTGATCTTGACGTCTTTGTCTTTGAGGTCTTCATCTAGCTCGACGACAAAAGAAAAGGAAGACTCTACAATATTCGATCTCCTCAAAGATGGAGCAACTCAAGATCAACTCATAGAATGAGACATAGGAACCTCCCTTGAGCTGAGACACAACACACATAATACGGATGAGGAAATGGGACATATAACAGAGGTTCAATTGGTAGGCAAAAAATCCACGCTTAAGACAGATGGTGACGAGTTTTTTTCAAAGTAGCGAGGATTAAATTGCCCTTCAGACCATAACGGGGCACCATAGGAGGGTGCTCATAGAGTTATTCCCTTAAGTGTCAAAAAGAATTACTTTTGATACAGAGATCATTGAAACTCTTCATACCAGGGTAAGGCAATTCACAAATGATTGTTTGAAGGAATTTGAAAGAATGGCATACTCAGGTTGGAAAGAAACTAGGGTTATAGAACAACTCAGCGAACGGAAGGCACATTCCAATTACTACCGAGGATATAACCTAGTGTCTGAGCGTGCTCTCAAGAACTTGAGCATTTCCATATTCATCAAGGTTTACCAACATCCGTGCCAAGATCTTGGTGACACATCTTACTACTATGATGAACAGTGATGGAGGATGCAGATGCAAAGGAAGACAACACTTCCTCAGATTTCACCTTAGCTGTGCCAAGGGAACGAAATCTGGTTGATCGACCGAGAGACATTCATAGTTTGGGTCTTGTCCATCACATCATTCTCCTAATGACGTGATCCCGTTATCAAATGACAACACATTTATATGGACGAGAAACCTTGACCATCTTTTCATCGAACTAGTCAATTAGAGGCTCACTTGGGACACAATGTTGTCTATGTACCCACACATGTATTTGAGTTTCCAATCAATACAATTCCAGCATGGATAGTAAACGATTATCATGAACAAGGAAATATAACAATAACCACTTTATTATTTCCTCTAGGGCATATTTCCAACAATTCCAGCGCTATAAAATCAGTTTTTTGGAGAAAAGAATTAGAAGTTTCGTCCCGTTTCACGATACGGAGCCGCCGCCATCTCCTCTTCTTCATCGGGAGGCCTAATCTGGAGTTCATTTGGGAGTCCGGAGAGGGGAATCTTCGGTCCTCGTCATCACCAACCCTCCTCCATTGCTAATACCATGATTCTCTACACCGGGAGTGAGTAATCCCTTTGTAGGCTTGCTGGTCGGCAAAGAGCTGGATGAGATTCATCATGTAATCGAGTTAGTTTTGTTAGGGCTTGATCCCTAGTATGCACTATGTTTGGAGATTGATGTTGCTATGACTTTGCTATGCTTAATGCTTGTCATAGGGCCCGAGTACCATGATTTCATATCTGAACCGTTTATGTTTTCACCATTATATCTATGTTCCTGATCCAATCTTGCAAGTTATATGCACCTACTACGTGTTAGGATCTGCATACCCCAAAGTGACAATAATTGGGATTCTTTCTAGTGATTACCGTAGTTTGAGAAGTTCATGTATTCATTATGTGTTAATGCTTTGTTCTGGTTCTCTATTAAAAGGAGGCCTTAATATCCCTTATTTTCCTTATGGACCCCACTGCCACGAGAGGGTAGGACAAAAGATGTCATGCAAGTTCTTTTCCATAAGCACGTATGACTATTTATGGAATAGATGCCTACATTATACCGATGAACGGGAGCTAGTTCTGTGTCGACCTATGTTGTGGCTGTTATATGATGAATATTATCCAGCAATATTACCGATCCAGCGCCTACGAACTTTCCACATATTGTGCTTGCTAAGTTACTACTGTGGTTACTGTTGTTACAACTGCTACGAAACTACTATCACTATTACCGTTACTGCTACTACTGTTACCACTGCTATCAAAACTATCATATTATTGTGCTACTGAGCACTGTGTTGGAGATACTAAATCTCCAAGTGTGGTTGAATTGACAACTCAGCTGGTAATATCTGCAAATATTCTTTGGCTCCCCTTGTGTCGAATCTATAAATTTGGGTTGACTACTCTACCGTCAAAAACTATCGCAATCCCATATACTTGTGGGTTATCAGATAGCACCCATTGAGATAGAAGACATAGATGTTACTATTAAACTTGCCAATAGAGACACCATCACACCACTTGGGATTGTTAGATATGTTGAAGTCTTGTGTGGAAAATTAAAATACCCTACTGGCTATTGATTTTCTAGTACTTGGCTCACCACAAGACATTTTTTGCCCCATAATATTTGGTAGACCCTTCTTGAACATTGTCAATGCTCAAATAGATTGCAAAAAGGAAACTACCAGTGTTAATTTTGCTAGTATGTCTCATGAGTTTCACTTCTCAAAGTTTAGTAAGCAACCCCATGATAAAGAATTGCCTTGTAAAGATGAAATAATTTGTCTTTCTTCTATTGCCATTCCTCCTACGGATCCATTAGAACAATATTTGCTAGACTATGAAAATGATATACATATGCGTCAGAGAAATGAACTAGATAATATGTTCTTTGAGCAAAAACAATCCTTGCGTGTTGAAACTCTAGGAGGTCCTCCTCCACCCAATGGTGATCTTGCGTTTGAACTAAAACAATTATCTCACACTTTGAAATATGCTTATATTGATGAAATTAAGCTATATCCTGTTATTATCAGTGCTAACCTTACACAACATGAAGAAGAAAGATTGTTAAAAACTTTAAGGAAGCACCGAGCTATTATTGGATATACTCTTGATGATCTTAAGGGCATTAGTCCCACTCTCTGTCAGCACAAGATTAATATGGATCCAGATGCTTAACCCGTTGTTACCAAGGAAGACAGAATACCAGAATGAATGAAGTGGTAAGAAATGAAATATTAAAGGGACAATTACATTTGATCCCCTAGTTGTGTCACACGCTTTTGATTTGCCCCTAAATTCAAAAAACTCTCGTTTCTCTCCAAGCTCGTTTGCTCCTCTTATGTTTTTGCCATTTGACCGTTTGAACGTCACTTTGAAAAATTCTTAGAGAATTCATACTAACTTGGAAAAATTCAAATAAGATATCAAAATGTTCGGAAATATGTCACCTATATCTGCATGTCATTTAAATTCATGACAAAAGTGCTCGAAAGTCCCCATCTCAATTTCAGCTCATATGATGTCACCAAGAATAGTAAAATCCAAAAAATCGAAAACAAATTCAAAAAATACTGAAATTTTCTAGTGGAAAACATTGAAAAATGTGTTGATTAATTGCAAAGTATCATCTCGAAATGACATTCATGGAAGTCATGGCAAAAAACAAATATGATGCTCCAAAACAAAAGCATTTTTGAGTGCTAATTTTGTTTTTTCCCACGACTTCCACAAATTTCATTCCCTCATGAAATTTTGCAATCACTCCAAACATTTTCAATGTTTTCCACTAAAAACTTTCTTAATTTTTTGAATTTATTTTCAATTTTTACAGATTTTACTATTCGTGCTGACATCATATGAGCTCAAATGGAGACGTGGACTTTCTAGCATGTTTATCATGAATGTAAATGACATCGAGATGAAGGTATTGTTTTTCCGAACATTTTGATATCTTATTTGAAACTTTATGAGTTAGTATGAATTCGTTATGAAGTTTTCAAAGTCATGGTCAAAGGGTCAAAGGGCAAAAGCATAAGTGGAGCAAACGAGCTTGGATATAATCTAGGTTTATTTGAATCTAGGGGCAAATCAAATGGGTGTGACACAACTAAGGGCTCAAATGTAATTGTCCTAATATTAAAACTTCTGGAAGCAGGTATAGTTTATGATTCAGAGCAACCCTTAACGACAAATAGGAAAGCACGCTCATTGCCTTCCTGCAGGAGAATGTTGACATCTTTGCCTCGCAACCTTCTGACTTCCTCGGTATTCCCAAATAGGTAATTGAGCACCACCTTGATGTCTTCCCTCACGCCAGACCCATCAAGCAGAAAGTTAGGAAACATGCCTTGGAGAGACAACAATTCATTACCGAAGAAATCAAGAAGCTAGAAGCAGCTGGTTTAGTTTCACTAACTTAAACAAAGCATGCCCAAAGGACCCTTTCCCCTGTTGCGCATTGATCACATAGTTGATGCCAATTCTGGACGGCTTTCCTTCTTGGATGCATATTCCGGATACCATCAGATATTCATGGCCAAAGAAGATGAGGAGAAGACCGCGTTCATAACTCCATGCGACACGTACTGCTTTGTACGTATGCCTTTCGGATTAAAGAGCGTTGGTTCTACCTTTGCCACAGCCGTACATACTGGATTTGGACCCCATTTACATAGAAATGTGGAAGCTTACATGGATGACATAGTGGTACAAACCAAAGACGAAGCTACCATTGTACAGGACTTGGAAGAGACCTTTGCAAACCTGCGCCAGATCAACCTGAAGCTTAACCCTGAGAAATGTTTGTTTGGAGTTCCATCCGGCAAGCTGCTTGGATTCTTTGTGTCTCTGCAAGTAATAGAAGCCAATCCCGTTGAGATCAAGGCTATCGAGCAGATACAAGCACCAAAGACAGTCAAGAACTTGAGACGTCTGCCCGGATGCGTTGTGGCATTGAGCACACTCATCTCCAAATCCGCTCAACGCGCCTTGCTGTTCTTCAACATAGTGAAGAAGGCTAGCCCAGTGAAGTGGACCCCGGAAGCAAATGTGGCGCTGCGGGATCTGAAAAAATATCTTTCTTCCGCTCCCACCTTGGTTGCTCCTAAGCCACAAAGACGTTGCAGCTATACTTGGCGGCAACGAATCAAGTAGTTAGCGCAGCCCTGGTGGAACAGTGGGAAGTAGATGAACATGCAACCACCGCGGCAGATGGTGCTGGGGGTGAAGTCAAGGTATCTGCGGCAACGCCCAACATAGACTCAGAAGAACTTCAGCGGGCTAGCAAAGGTAATATCAAAGAGATGGTGAAGAAGAAAGTGGTACAGCGGTCGATGTACTTTGTGAGCTCCTTGTTACACGGGGCTAGGTCAAGGTACTCTGGAGTGCAAAAGTTAATCTTCGGCCTCATCATGGCCTCGAGGAAGCTGCGCCACTACTTCCAAGCCCATGAGATCATAGTTGCCACCCGTTTTCCATTACAACGTATCCCGAGGAACCCCGAAGCAACTGGCACGATAATGAAGTGGGCGCTAGAGCTATCAAGTTTTGGATTGAAGTACGAAAGCACTTCCACAATTAAAAGTAGAGTGCTGGCAGAATTCATCCCTAAATGGATACCAACACCAGACGAAGAAGTCCAAGAAACAATTCTCCACGACAGGAAAGTACCTAAGGAATCAGTCATGTATTTTGACGGTGTTTTCTCACTCCAAGGTGTCGGGGCAGGTGTGCTCCTCATCGCCCCCACCGAAGAGCATCTTAAATATGTCCAAATGCACTTTCTCGGGAGGAAGCTACCAACAACACCGCCGAATATGAAGGACTCCTTGTAGGACTCCGGATCGTGGTAGAGTTGGGAATCAAGAAGTTGATCATTAGAGGAAACTCTCGGCTTGTTGTGAAGCAGAACAACAAAGACTATCAGAGTTCGTTGATGGAGGCTTATGTAGAGGAAGTGAGGAAGTAGGAGGAACTCTTTGACGGGTTGCAAGCAGAACATGTCCCACGTGCACAGAACAGTGTTGCCGATCACCTATCAAAGTGTCCCACACAAAAACTTCTTCTGGAACCAGGAATTTTTGTCCTGCACCTCACTTAACTGTTTGTATCCCCTTCAACGATGACCATGAAGAGAAGAAAACTGAACTCCGGCAAACATTTCCCAGCAGAGCTTCCTGAAGCCTCCGATAGAGAAGTTGCCGCAGGTGGTTCCGTTTCGCCTGGTGAGCCACTCCCTCCCATAGAGCCTCAGGTTCTCGCGGTAGAAGTAAGCACTCCCACGAATGAGGAGATGCCTTTAGTGCTTGCTGTCGAGCCACAGGCTCCAGCTTGGGCACAACATATTGTCCGATTCCTTCAAACATGAGAACTTCCCGAAGAGCAATAGGAGGCCGAAAAAGTAGCCCGTTGGTCTAGTATGTACCAGTTTGTTGAGGACACTCTATACAGAAGGATACCCAATGGCGTGAAATTAAGGTGCATCTGCTGGGAGGAAGGACTAGAGTTGTTGACAGAAATTCACGGAGGCGTATGTGGGTCACATATTGGATCAAGGGCCCTTGCCGAAAAAGCTTTCTGATAGGGTTTCTATTGGCCCATAGCCCTCCAAGATGTAACTGAGTTAGTCACCAACTGTGAGGCATGCTAGTTCCATTCTAAGAATATTCATCAACTAGCACAAGCCCTCCAAACGATCCCTTTATCTTGGACATTCTTGGTCTGGGGGCTCAATATTCTGGGCCCCTTTCCCCGCTCTATCGGGGGTTTTGAGTTCTTGTACGTAGCAACCGACAAGTTCATGAAATGGCCTGAGGTAGAACCATTGAGAAAGGTGACCGCGCAGCCAACTATCAAGTTCATGAAAGGACTGGCATGCTGCTTTGGAGTACCCTACAGAATAATCACTAATAACGACACCTAGTTCACGAGCCGCATATTCATGCAGTGCATCCGGAACCTTGAAAGCAAGATATCCTTCTCCTCTGTGAACCACCCACGAGCAACGGCCAAGTCGAGAATATGAATGATGAAGTGTTTCAAGGACTCGGAATAAGAACTTTCGATAGACTGCGAAGATGTGGCAAGCGCTCGTTTGATGAGTTGTCGGTGGTTCTTTGGTCCCTTAGAATGATACGGAATCGAGATACCGGCCAGACACCCTTCTGCCTAGTATATGGGGCGGAAGCAGTTCTCCCTACATAACTCATATATGGGTCACCTCAAGTGTTTGCCTACGATGAACTAGAGCAACAGCAACTACGGCATGACGATGCCATGCTCCTTGAGTAAGATCGTCTCCAGGCCATTGTGTGTGTCGCACGCTATCAGTAGGCCCTGCGCCACTATCATAGCCGCAGGGTCCACACCCGGAGCTTTCAGGAAGGCGACGTTGTCCTTAGGCGCGTTCAGTCTGCCAAGGGTTCTAACAAGTTGACGCCAAAGTGGGAAGGACCTTACCGGATAGTACAAGTCACCAGACCTAGCGCAGTCCATGTGGAGATTGAAGATGGAATCAAAATGCTTAACTCATGGAACATTGAGCATCTTCATACGTTCTACCCGTAAGGCGCGGTTGCCGGGCCCACTCCCGAGCAACCACCTTTTGTAGAAGCTTTGTCTCACTGCATGTAACCCTTTGTACAAAGGCAGGCGCATACCCTGTGCATAAATAAAGCTAGGCATTGCATCATATCATCATTTGCATGTTCATTATGCATTTACTTGTGTTATGATGTCACTAGTGCCTTAGTTTACAAGGTATTAAGATTGCTTGTTGGACTTATAATCCTTGTTATCGCGTCTTCCCTCTTTCCAGAGGACGGGACCTCTTTTTTGCTTTGTTTGTCTGACCTCTAGGTAAACATGAGATAGCGGAGAAGCAAGGACGATGGACCATCACACCTTCAAGAGGACCTACCCTAAAGAGATAAGTTTAAACCACCTTTTCTTAAGCTCGGTTCTGTTCCTTTTGTTAAGGAAATCCTTGCCACTCCTTTACGGTTGTGTACAATGGAATTCTCTGCGCGGCGGGAACCCTTGTAGGGATGAGCCGTCCTTCATCTCTTGTTGCTTATTAGCCTTGGTTGGGACCGTGTTGATACCGACAAGGGGCCTTGCGAGGGGACGGTGCCCGTGTGTTGTCAGGAGGCTCGCTACCACTTCGACACTCGCGTCCTGCACCAACCCGACAAGGAGTCTTGTACGGCAAGGGCATGCATAAAACACAATACGAGTAGAAGGAAGAAAGGACAATACTCAAGAGAGATGAATGGTGCTTATTTTATTCATTCTTCAGTAGAAAATGGATAAAAAAATACATTTCCACTAGTAAAAATTTGGCAAGAGCCTACACCTTTTGCTTTATAAATAGGTAAGTGCCCCGTAATGCCTTTCTTGTCCCTCTCCTCTTAGGGATTGGATGGAGGAGAAAAGAGGGCAAAAGGAGTGCCTGGCTGGGATTCAGCGCCTCCCCGTGAGGACCGGAAGGACACCTCCTCGCCAGGACGAGAAGGACCCTGCTACTGCGACACCATACCTTCCCTGACAACGGCGCCAAGAATCCTGCTGCTACGGGCTACACCCAGAGGGACTTCCTTGGCAAATATGCAAAGGATTTCCCCGTGGCCTTGGAGCCTTGCATTGGTGTTCCCTTGAATAGGAAAGGGTGATGTAGCAGAGCGGCGGTAAGTATTTCCCTCAGTTTGAGAACCAAGGCATCGATCCAGTGGGAGGATCGCGTCGAGTCACAAGTACCTGCACAAACACAAAGGTCTTGCACCCAACGCTATGAAGGGGTTGTCAATCCCTTATAGATTTTTTGCAAAGTGAGAACTGAAAGCAAAAAGTAAACACAGCAAAGTAAAAGTGAAAGCGGAGACGATAGTTGTGAATAGACCCGGGGGCGTAGTGTTCACTAGTGGCTTCTCTCATGAAAGCAAATAGACGGTGGGTGAATGAATTACTGTCGAGCAATTGATAGAACCGCGCATAGTCATGACATTATCTATGGCAATGATTATATCTATAGGCATCACGTCCAAAACAAGTAGACCGATATTTTTTGCATCTACTACTATTACTCCACACGTCGACCGCTATCCAGCATGCATCTAGTGTATTAAGTTCATAAGAACAGAGGAACGCCTTAACCAAGATGACATGATGTAGATGGACAATCTCATATCTATGATAAAAGCCCATCTTGTTACCCTTGATAGCAACAACACGATGCGTGCCTTGCTGCCCCTTCTGTCACTAGGAAAGGTCACCACATGGTATGAACCCAAAACCAAGCACTTCTCCCATTGCAAGAATCATAGATCTAGTTGGCCAAACAAAACCCAAGACTCGGAGAGACTTACAAGGATATCAAATCATGCATATAAGAAATCAGCAAAGACTCAACTACAATTCATAGATAATCTGATCACAAATCCGCAATTCATCGGATCTCGACAAACACACTGCCAAAGAGAATTACATCGGATAGATCTCCATGAAGATCATGGAGAACTTTGTATTCAAGATCCATGAGAGAGAGGAAGCCATCTAGCTACTAACTACGGACCCGTAGGTCTGAAGTGGACTACTCACGAGGCGATGATGCTGATGTACAAGCCATCCAACTCCAATGTCCCCTCCGGTAGGGCACTGGGAAGGGTCTCTAGATGATATCTCGCGGAAACGGAAGCTTGCGGCGGAGGAAAAGTGTTTTCGTGGATGCCCTGATTTTTTGTGGGATTTTAGGGAATATATAGGCAAAAGAGCTAGGACAGGGGAGCTCCAGGGGGCCACAAGCCTGGTAACCGCCGCCCCCTGGTGGCGGCTACAGGGCTTGTGGGCCCCCTGTGGCTCTCCTGCCTTGGCCCTCAAGTCCCCCGATCTTCTTCTGTTCTAGAAAAAATTATTTCGGGGATTTTATTCCATTTGGACTCCGTTCCAAAATCAGATCTGAAAAGAGTCAAAAACACAGAAAAACAGGAACTGGCACTTGGCATTGAATTAATAAGTTAGTCCCAAAAAAGATATAAAAGGTACATAAAACATCCAAAGTTGACAAGATAACAGCATGAAACCATAAAAAATTATAGATACATTTGAGACGTATCTGGCCCTGCACCCAGGAAGGGCAGATGAAGACGGCAGTGGAGAAGTGGGCATAAGGTGGGTCGAGATGATGGCATTGCCAAAGCCAGCTGTTGATGATGGTGTTGCCGGTAATCACGATGAGTCGGAGTCGCCGCCCAATGGATGAGCATCGCCTACCATATCCCCCATTTTTATAGGGAGGATGTGGGGGGGGGGGGGCTGGCTCTCCTACACTCCAAGGGTCGCCTCCAATCTCCACCTATGCCATTGCCCACCATCACGTGCGAACAGGTAACTGCCCCATCAATCCAATATGTGGTGTTGTGTCTCCTCCACGACCAGGCCTTTAAGTCACGCGCACCCACCGCGAGATTCTCGCAATGCATGCAGCGCGCGAGGTGGAAACGCCCTCACGTAGTGGCTCGACCCTGAGTAAGTGGGTCGGCGATTGCCCCTTTGCAATTTCACGTTCATGCATGAACTTTGGGCCTGACACAACAACGCTGGGCAAGCGCGTATGGTCCAGGCCCGGGGGCTCCTGTCAGTGCACTAGTTATGGGGTACCCAGTGCCCCTCACTTATGCACAAGCGTTAAGGGCCTAACCCCTAGAAGGAAACCGCCAACCCAAGCAAGTATCCGGAACTAGACGTCAGCAAGACCTACACAGCAGCCTAGGATGAGCCCAAGATGTGCCAAGAACCCCCAACACCTGTCGGGGACCAAGGCACATGCATCCTCAAAAAGACCCAGCAAGTCACCCCTCCGGAAAGCGCGAGCCAATCTGCCACCGCTCCACCTCATCGCCACACGACTCACTTATCGATGAGGTGTCGAGCTCCCAGATGGCTGAGTGGCTTTCGCTGAGCACGTGTTGACATGCTGGAAGATAGATTATATCCCCTTGACACTCGTCCATATGCATGTCAAGCTATGGTGGAATAGCTAGCTAGAGCGGTGGAAGGAGCTAGCTGGGGGCGCACCCCGCACGCCACCTAATGCTGCATTGATGGCATTTTGTCTTGAGTTCCAGAGTTAGGTATGATAGCACTGTTAGCCCCTTGTGCTATAAAAGGAGGCCCAAGGCAACCTAGCATAGGATTCAGACCCTAGAACATTTGTACGCACATAGTATCTCTCCACGGCAATCCTTGCCGGAGTAGAGCATTGTGCAAGCTTTGTCTTCCCCCAAATCAATCCACCAAAGCAGGAGTGTAGTTTTACGCTTCTCAGCAGCCTAAACCTACGTAAACGCTTCGACTCCCATCATAGTGCTGCCTCGCACTACTCTTTGTGCAACATGATCTCCTCGCCAAACCACTAAGGGGCCAATGGCCCCATAGGTGATCGAGTGCAACCTGCCTCGACGCTTATCATCTCCTGATTTGGGCATCAGGGTGTATCTCATAATGGTGTTAGTTGTTGGTATTCCTCCTTGCAAAAAATAGACAGAGCCAAACTTATCTTTATTCCGAGACTGATGGGGCACTGGATTGTACATGTTGGCCATAGTATTATTAATGATCTTGGACTTTGAGTACATATCCAAATCACCCTCTTGGGTTTCAGAGGCACTAATGATAGTGGCCTACTCCTCTACCATAGACTCATTTTGGTGACCTTCAGTTTTCCACACTATCCTTCCATCTGGATAGAAATGAGCAGTTGAGTAGAATTGCATAATCATCTCATCATTCCAGGTAGTCATCTATGTGCCAACAAAATCTTCAATGTCAATGAGCGTGAAGTTTTCTCTCACGTGAGGGAAGAAGTCCTCATGTTTCTTGATGTAGTCCAAGTCAACATATCTCATGTCACTGACTGCGGGACTCTTGTCCAAGAACATGGTCTAATAAAAATCTTGTTGTTCCTTAGTGTGAAAACAAGGATCAACAACAGTTCTCCTCTTGGGAGCATATGGATCTGCAATCGTGCACTGAACCAGACCTTGATCCCTTCTCTTCTTCATATCCTCGGCAACAGGATGAGCATCACAAAAATTCAAAAGTTTTTGAAAATTTGAACTCTGAAAATCTTAAGTTTAACTTTCTGCAAAAAGGGATATCGGTTCCACCGAGACAACAATTTTTGAGCCACCGAGACTGACAACCTCCTTAACAGAAACTTGACACACTTTTCGGTTCCAACAAAAGTGTAACTTGGTTTCACCGAGATTCTTCTTAGTAGCCCAAAACAAAAATCGGTAAGACCGATTTTTCTGACTCGATGACACCGAGATTCGGTTTTGCGAACGATTAACCCTAAAATTTCCTTCGTTCCCTAATCTACCCAAGACTTCTTCTAGATAGGAATATTGCAATCGTGGATAGAAGATGGAAAACCTGATTGCGCCAGATTTAGATTTGGAGAGTGCAAGAAGGGGACGAAACCTTACCCTAATTCTATGAAGGTCTAGCTACGGCGACGATGACAGAGTTGATTCCCGTCGGCGGCGAGAAATCTTGTGACGAGGGTGTGCTGGAGACGAAGTAGGTGTTGTGGGGACGAGGGATCGAAAGCGAGGAGGTGCGGCGATTAATTTCCTTCCAGTCAAGGAGTCTATCTCGGCAGCTCAGCTTGCAGAGCTGTATACGTCAAGGATAGTCTCATTGCATGGTGTTCCAATGCTGATATCTTCGGATCGAGGAAGCATCTTTACTTCCAAGTTATGGGATTCATTTCAGTCTATGATGGGTACTAAGATTTGATTCAGTACGGCCTTCCATCCTCAGACTAGTGGGCAAGCTGAGAGAGTCAATCAGGTCCTCGAGGATACGCTAAGAGCGTGTGTGATTTCCTTTGGCATGAAGTGGGAAGACTGCCTACCTTTTGCTGAGTTTTCTTACAACAACAACTATCAGGCAAGTTCAGGCAAAGCTCCGTTCGAGATTCATTATGGCAGGAAGTGTCGTACCCCGCTCAATTCGTTAGAGACTGGCGAGCGTCAGATTCATGGGAATGACATGATTGCTGAAGCAGAAGAAATGTGTCGTGTCATTCGAGATAATCTCAAAGCAGCACAGTCCCGTCAAAAGAGCTACTATGATAGCAAGCATCATGACATGACTTTTCAGCTCGATGATTTTGTCTATCTCAAAGTGTCTCCCATGAAGGGCACGCAGCGCTTCAGCATCAAAGGAAAGCTTGCTCCTCGTTTTGTTGGGCCTTTCAGAATTGTTGGCAAGAGAGGCGACCTTGCATATCAATTAGAGCTCCCTTCCAACTTCTCAAATGTGCATGACGTGTTTCATGTCTCTCAGCTCCAGAGATGCTTCCAGACTCCCGAGCGCACAGTTGATCTTCAGGATATCGACCTCCAACCCGACCAATCCTACCGTGAGCATCCAATTGCAGTTGTTGAAGCGACTGAGTGCAAGACCCGTAATAAGTCAATCAAGTTTCTCAAAGTGCAATGGTCACTGATACGTCCATTTTGCATCATGCTTTTATGTTGATACTTATCGCTTTATGGGATGTTATTACCCATTATGGTACAATACTTATGTCTTTTCTCTCTTATTTTATAAGGTTTACATGAAGAGGGAGAATGCCGGCAGCTGGAATTCTGGGCTGGAAAAGGAGCAAGTTTGAGATACCTATTCTGCACAACTCCAAAATCCGTGAAAATCAACGAGGAATTACTTTGGATTTTATAAAAAATACTGGGTGAAAGAAGTACTGGAGGGGAGCCACCAGGAGGCCACAAGCCTGCCAGGCGCGGCCTACTCCCTTGGCCGCGCCTGGGTGGCTTGTGGGCCCCCTGTTGCCCCTCCGGCTCCCATCTTCTGCTATAAGGAGGGTTTGTCCCAGAAAAAATAAGAAGAAGGCTTTCGGGAGGAATCGACGCTACCACGAGGCGGAACTTGAGCAGAACCAATCTAGAGCTCCGGCAGGGCCGTCCTGCCGGGGAAAATTCCCTCCCGGAGGGGGAAATCATCGCCATCGTCATCACCAACACTCCTCTCATCGGAGGGAACTCATCTCCATCAACATCTTCATCAGCACCATCTCATCTCCAAACCCTAGTTCATCTCTTGTAACCAATCTCCGTCTCGCGACTCCGATTGGTACTTGTAAGGTTGCTAGTAGTGCTAATTACTCTTTGTAGTTGATGCTAGTTGGATTACTCGGTGGAAGATCATATGTTTAGATCCTTAATGCTATTCAATACCTCTCTGGTCATGAACATAATTATGCTTTGTGAGTAGTCACTTTTGTTCCTGAGGACATGGGATAAGTCTTGCTATAAGTAGTCATGTGAATTTGGTATTCGTTCGATATTTTGATGCGATGTATGTTGTCTTTCCTCTAGTGGTGTTATGTGAACGTCAACTACATAACACTTCACCTTTATTTGGGCCTAGAGGAAGGCATTGTGAAGTAATAAGTAGATGATGGGTTGCTAGAGTGACAGAAGCTTAAACCCTTGTTTATGCATTGTTTCGTAAGGGGCTGATTTGGATCCACTAGTTTAATGCTATGGTTAGACTTTGTCTTAATTCTTCTTTCGTAGTTGCGGATGCTTGCGAGAGGGGTTAATCATAAGTGGGATGTTTGTCCAAGTAAGGACAGCACCCAAGCACCGGTCCACCCACATATCAAACTATCAAAGTAGCGAACGCGAGTCATACGAACATGTTGAAAACTAGCTTGACAGAAATTCCCATGTGTCCTCGGGAGCGCTTTACCTCATATAAGAGTTCGTCCAGGCTTTTCCCTTGCTACAAAAGGGATTGGGCCATCTTGCTACACCTTTGTTACTATTGTTATTTGTTACTCGTTACGAATTATCTGATCACACAACTATCTATTACCGATAATTTCAGTGCCTGCAGAGAATACATTGCTGAAAACCACTTGTCAGTTCCTTCAGCTCCTCGTTGGGTTCGACACTCTTACTTATCGAAAGGACTACGATAGATCCCCTACACTTGTGGGTCATCAGTCACATCACTCCGACAAAGAGGCCACTTGGGAGCACGAGGATCACCTCCGTTCCGAATTTCCAGAGTTCTTTCAGTCCTAGATCTCAGGTCGAGATCTCTTGTAGTGTGGGAGAGTTGTAACAGCCCAAATGTTTCCCTTTCCATATATGTACTCCTTTGCTTGTTTGTGTAGACATTTTTGAATCATGTATGGATGTTATAAGGAGGTTATCATTTCCTGTGGCCAGCATTCCATGTCATCATCTTGCATCATGGCATTCTTTGCATTCATTGCATTCCCTTCTTGTGTTGCTAGTTTTGGTCCATCTTGGAATTGCTAGTGTGCAAATGAGTGTTTGGGATGAGTGTGGTGTTTTCAAAACATTGCAAAAACCCTCATCCCATCATCTATTTTAACTTGTGTTTTTACCTGGTTTGAACCTGTTATAAAATGTTGATGCTTTAGGGGAATTATTTGTGAATGTAGGAGTTGCTCTCATTGTTATTTTAGACTTTGGTTTAATGAGGGTTTAAAAACAAAACAACATTTAATTTCTGTTTCAGGTGTAAATTATCTTGCCCTAAAAATCTGGTATTTATTTTTGATAAATAGGGCATAATTCCCTCATGCCCTACCAATTTTTATTTTTACCAAAACCTTTTGCTTGCCTCTCTTGGGGATTTTGTTGCTAGACTTATTTAAAATAAAAGAAAACCCTTTTTCCCTGCTAGCTTAGCTGTGCGCAAGAGAGAGCCAGGTGGGCCGGCTCCCTGCTTCCATCCTTGGCCCATCTCTCCCTACCCCTTTGAGGTCCGCGTCGCGTCCCTCTTCTTCCTCCTTGCTACGTCACGCTGTACGACGTCTCTGCAGCCGTCGATTCAATCTCCTCTTTGATCCGGTGGTTCGAAGCGCGTGCCCCGAGGCCATTTAAGCAGCCCGACGCCCCCTCCAACCCTATGCGTCCCATTTTTCCCCTCCTGTCTCTCCCTGGCGCCATCGGGAGCGATCCCAAGCTTGCTTCGTCGCCATGACCGGCACCTAGTGAGGTCATCGTCGGCGGATCGTCGCCCTCTCTCCTTCCCCGACTGGTCCAGGTGCATGCGGAGCAAGGTGGGGCTCCATTCCCGTCGAGAGCTCGTGTGGACTCTGCTTCCGGCGCCCTCCTCGATGCCGACATCTCCTCTGCTTCCGGCACCCTCCACAATGACCGGCGCTCTCCTCCTCTCCGGCAATGCCCACCTCGTCTCTGTAGTGGGTGAGCAGGCCTCCCTCCTCCTCATGTCCCTGTTTGGAGTGACAGCCGATAGAACGCGGTCGTGCTCATGGATCTTCGGCTACCGGTGCAATAGTAACTTGCAGCGGGAGCGCATGTAGTACCAGTGACAGCAGCTAGCAGTAGAGGCAACAGTTGCGTCGCAATGTCAGCAGTAGCCAGTTTCCCTGCTACGTTTTGGTGTAGGAAGTGTGTGTGCATGATCTTGTGCGTCGACGAGCTCGTCGTCGGCGTTTCTATGGTTAATAGAGAAGGCACCATGTCTGTCCTTTTTGCCTAGGTAAGGATCCGTGTCTGGGTCAGATCACCCACCTAGCCAAACTGGTACAGCGATCGTGTGGTGACCCTGAGGTCAAGGGTTCGACTCCCCGCACGCCCCTTTTATTTTCTCCGTAGGTTTATTCGGCGTTGTGTCAGGTTATTCACCTTGTTTGACGCATATAGTGTATCAGATACACACGCCTAGCCCAGTGGCCACAACACCTCGCGTGTAGGGGCGGGTGGTGGGTTCAAACCGTGCTACTCCCATTTATTTTCCTTGCTGTGGTAGTGAGCCACTGACAAGTTGGCCATAGGGTCCACATGTCATGCTCTAGGGCCCTGGTGTCTATGACCAGTGGGGTCCCCCTGTCAGATAGCCTGCATGTTTTTTTATGTTGTGCTGAGTGTGTTGATGCCATTTTTGGAATATGCCCAAAAGGGGAAGTGCCCATTCTGGACTTCCCATTTTGGGCTGGATCAAGAACAGCCTGTGTTCTAGGTCAGAATTTGTAGTTGATTCTTATCTGTTCTAATTTTAGTTGTTGTGGAGTTTTTCTGTACACAAAGTTGGCACTATGATATATGGTTTTGGGGTAGAATCATCCTAGGAATCCATTGCTGCATTGAGATTTCACTTTAGAGTAACTTCATAAAACTGCTATTTTCTGTTGTGATGTTGTGTTTAGAGCTTTGCATCAGGTGGTGCTTTGATCCTTTATGGGTGATTCCTTGATGAAATGGTAGTAGGTGAACCCCTCTATGGCATGGGACATTCATTTTGTTCTGAGGTTTTTGTATGAACCTCTTGGGCCCTGTCAAAGTGAGCACTTGACTGAATCTGTCAGATTTGTGAAACCCTGAGAATTTCACTAAGTCTGGGAATCTGGGGTTATTTTCTTCCCCTGTGGTTTTGTGTGTAATTGCTCCCGTGGTGGGAATTAGCTCAAGCAACAAACTAAAGTTTGTTTGATATTATGTTTGTCTAGCTCCCTGTAAAATTTCATGCTTATGCACCTCCTGTAGATATCATTTTGGAGACTGCCAAAATGCTTCACAGCATAAGCAGCTCGTGAAATTCTGTAATTTTCACTAAGTCCCAATCTGTGATATTTTGTCCAAGTTAGAGGTTGTAGATCTGCTCATGGGTGATTCCTTTGCCTTAGATTTTTGTCAAGGGTTATAATGCTTTTGGATGGATTCATTTTCATATCTTGATGGAATTATTTAAAAGGTTGTAGCTGTTGTAGATCTTGTAGTCAAACTGCTATGTTGCTGTGAAAAACAGATTGTATGCTTATATGGGTTTTAGAGCTTGTGTGAGCATTGGTTGATGGTGTGGTGTGTTACCAAGCACCATTCCACTTGTATTTTGTTGCTTTTTCATTTGGCAACCTGGTTACACCAGTGAGTGCCCATATGTTTGTGTTTGTGGCAGTTTTGAACCCGTAGACCTTTGTAACTTGTTTCGTAGTTTCCGGTTGATCCGTGACTCCGTTCACTACGTTCTTTATATGTTTTTGCATCGTTTTCTTGTGATGCACATGTTCATGCATGTCAAGATAACTTAATATGAGGCTCTGTCCAGAATTTAATTAACTCAACTAATGCACATGAAAGTGACTACAATAGTGATGCATGCTTCCTTCTTCACACATGCATCATATTGGTTGTTGCATTATGTTTTGCCGGTGTTCATTGGTTGTTACCTTATCTTGGGTAGCATCGGGAACGGAGAGCGAGCAATTCCAGGCTGAAGAAATCACACGCAAGATGACCGTGACCTTGACACCGTTTCTAGCTTTGTTATGCTTAGAATCATGTTTCCTTCGTTACATGCTCGCTGCCAACCACATGATATAAATGCCACCTGTCTTTGCCATGAACCCCAAAGACTTCCCAATCCTATCAAATATTGTTTGGCTAAGTAGGCTTGCTCAACCTCTAATGCATAGCTTTGCTAGTTGCAGGTGCCAGTTGGTCCATGTGATAACATGGGCATCTTGATATCATTATGTTTCAATTGCTATTTAATTAATGCAACTATATACTTGGTAAATAATGGAAGGACTAGCATTTTGCCGGGTGATTTGTTTTGTTGTTGTCGCCTTAGTTTCGGCTACCGGTGTTTGATTCCATAACTTAGCACTCCTAACACGTTCGGGGTTGTGATGGGGACCCCCTTGATAAATCGTATAGTGTTAAGGCTTGTCCGGCAGGACCCAACTTTGGTTTTAATCTGCAAATAACTTAATAATTAAATGTGTAGGGAATAGCTACCCCAAGAAATTAATCAACAACTCGGGCCAATGCTCCTCATGAGTGTTGGGCCAATCCGGGGCAACTCGGGTGATCTCTATCAGGCCACCGTACGCTTCGTTTATCTGGCGTGTCCTGAGACTGAGATACGCGGCTCTTATCGGGGTCGTCGACACGTCAGGAGGTTCTGCTAGATTTGTCTTACCTTAGCGATATATCTTGCGCATTGGAATTCCGGTGAAACTTTGGGTCTCCTCCAAGTTGAGGTTTTCCTCTTAGGAATCCGACGAGATCACGAGTTTCGTGATAGATGATTACTATGCGGCATGTGGTAATTTGTAATGGACTAGTTGGAGCACCCCTGCAAGGTTTAATCTTTCGGAAATCCGTGCCCGCGGTTATGTGGCAAATGTGGATATTTTGTTAACATCCGGTTCTAGACAACTTAAAGCAATTCTAATGAAACTGCCAACTGTGTGCGTAACCGTAAATGTCTCCTTCGGAGATCGTTCTCCGATTGAGAACACGGTGGGGTTATGGTTGACGTAAGTAGGTGTTCAGGATCACTTGGTGATCAATCTAGTGTTCGACCGATGTGCGTAGACTACCATATGTTTACTCTAATCATCGTAAGATAGCCACCAAATATGCTTAGATTGCAGCAAACTCATACAATTAACCTTTCTCACCCATTAACTCGGCTAGATTCGATACCAAGGTCATTCGATTGCTGAGTCCCCGTGGCTCACGGTTTACGACAAAGACCCACAGGTTCAGGTACCCCTGACGCAGGAGATCCCGACGACAATCAATTGAAGTGGGAGTTCGATGAGGGCTCTGGCAGACTGTACGTGACTTACCCAGAGGACTAGAGGTCGTGGTCATGATCGTGGGGCTAGCATGCGGGATTTCATAGCTTTACTTGTTTTCATGTTGTCCGTAGATTGACTAAACTATGCTCTGAATAATGTGTGCTTGTAAGCTTTATGCTATATTTTTATCAGATGGCAAGTGTATGCCCTACTCGTCACTCTTTCAGTTATGTAATGTTATGATTATCTCGCTTGCGAAACATTTAGATGCGCCCCTTTCCCTTTTGAGGCCTCGCCCCCAAATAAGAAAAGGGCCGCATGTTAGTCGTTACAGGCGAAGCGGGTTTGAGAAGTTATTTCAAACATCGGGTCCACGAGGTTTATATACCCCCTAGTTGTCAGTGACACTGAGTTGGACTTTTTGGTGCCACCGAGTTCCATAACTGTCAGGTGAGAGTGAAACTTGGTGAAGCCAAAAACTTCCTATAGGTGGTACTGAGATGGTAAAACTGGATCAACCATAGGCATCGGTGGGACCGAGATTTTGAAGTTGGTCATACTGAGATGCACTTGGGAGGTTTTGGAAGTCAGCCCTTGTCGAGACGGATCTCCGAGTGCTCCTCACACAGAGTGTCCCTAAAGTTCTTGCTCAAATTTTGTGACGTAGCATGAATAGAATTTGAGACGTGAAAGCATAGATAGCTAGAGTGAGGTGTACTTAGGCATTCTTGTATATCCAGTTGTCCATATAAAATAGAAAGCCAAATATCAACAATTGGATATCCTCGAATAAGCAAAAATATGAATACCAACATGCTCACACAATAAGATGTCACATAAAACATGGTGAAACATGCACAAACACTCTAGTATCTACCAAGCACTTTGGGATGACGAAGTCATCTATATATGAGTATATTGACATAGGAGCGAAGCAAAAATACTTGATCATAGGTCATACTCATCGTTTAACCACAAATGGGGTTACCACTTTTACATAAAGCTTTCAATGTTTTCACATCTTAAGAGATGGTTATACTCAAGTCTTAGTGTAAAGCTCCCCCTTTATGTGACATCCCCCCTAAGAGGGGCAAAACTAACCTAGGGTTTTGTCGCAGAAGACTTCATGTAGGTCTGGTAGTGGTGGATGATCATTGTTGATGAATATCATCTTGAGTTGGGAGCAATCCTGGTTGTTTCTTACTCTTCTCACATACATGGGTTAGTCCCAACCACAAGGAACAAATACAAGGATATATATGGACATGGATTGAAGTACATGTGAGATGATGTCCAATGATACATGAATTACCTTGTCCCTTGCTTACCTTTGAGGGAATGTGTGACTCTTTGAAGTAATACATATGGTTGGACTTGATTGCGTATAGTTCTTCCCAAAGTGAATAAGAGTGAATTTCATTTGTGAAGTCACCCCTCAAGAACATCTCTAGTTCTTCTTCTTGGGGACCCACATCAACTTGATGGGGATCCTTGGAGTTGTGGTAGCACTAGATGAAGTAGAGCTAGTAGTGTCCTTGGGAATCCACTTGACCTTGGCTTGGGGTTCTTCCTCAAACGAGTCAATCTCCTCTTCAAGATTTCCCTTGCCCTTGTGATCTTGTGGTGGAAGGTCATCTTGAGAGCTTGTTCCCTTGGGAAGAGTAGAATAATACTTCTCCTTTTGAGGAACAATCTTTGGGATGGGGTATTGACCTTCTTCCCATTCAACTCCATTGGCATTGAAGTAGCCAACACCTTGCTTCTTCCGGTGTCCTCCTTGCATGCGTACAATTTCCTAAAATTGCTTACTTCCGGCAAGACTCTTGAAGACACCTCTCTCTATAATCCCTTTCAATAAATCCTTTTGTTGCTCAAGTGTAACGTGCCTAAGGGAATCATTAGTGGAATCAAGAGAGCTACTAGCAACGACATCATTTGATTTAACTTTGGGTTGGGGATCATGTTCCCCTGTCCCCCTTCAAAATTGGTTGTTGTGGGATCCCTTCCCGCCGAAACGATAAGGGAAGAGGACCGAGGGCCGCCACTATATATAGAGAGAGTAGGTTATTTCATAGGGGGGATTCATTCATTCGCCCACTGGCACCACACAAAGGCCACCCAGCCTCCGGAGGCCCTCGAACATTGTACTAGTTCATCCACCAACCTCCACAAGAGGCAATCCACCAAAGGAGGAGTAGGGTATTACGCTGTTCAGCGGCCCGAACATGGGTAAAATGTCGTGTTCTGTGTCTTTCTCACCATCGAGTGAGTTCTATGTCATCCCCAGCGAGTAGCGAGTTAGGTGAGGCAAGCCCGCGAGAGATCTTCGTACATGCCCATGAGATCAAATCTTTAGGGTTTTGTGGAGCCCGAAATCCGACATTTGGCGCGCCATGTAGGGGGTGTGTCAAGGTCTGTCCTAGGGCTCGGCCCGCTGAAGCTGGTCACACTCATGGTAGGGAGACAGTGAATCCGTGCGAAGAGGCGGGCCGCTTGCGTGGCGTGGCCAGCTCAGGAGGGCCGGGACGCCCTGCGAGGCTCCGCCACCCCGTCAGCCGACGTTCACAACGGACGGGTTTCCAACGAGCGCTGGGGGCTGCCGCCTTCACCAACCACATGGCATCCCCCCATCGCCCCGACCCTTCCACGCGTCCAGGCTCTTCCTCCCCCTTCCGAGTCTGTTAGCACCCGACGCACAGACATGTCGCGCTCCTCGTGGCGTATGAGATCAGGCGCCGACACGCCGCCTGCCGCCACCACGTCAGCGGGCACAGAAGCGCTCTTGGGCGTGACGTCGTCGGCGAGACCCAAGCACACCCCCATGGGAACCGCGCTCGTCAGCCCACATCGCCAAGGGCTACAACGGGGGAACCACACGGGCGCGTCCCAAACATCCACTCAGGCCTGTCCCCACTAGGGATTCAGCGGGAGCTACTGGATGCACGTGATTTGGTCGATCTGGGTAGGCGTCGTCCAGCGTCCCCCGGCGTGCTTCACGGAATGAGGAGGGAGTACCGGAGGCCTGAGTACATCATCCTGTGGAGGCACTCACAATTCGACGATGACTGCGTCGGCACACGTCCGGGCTACGGAGGAAGCATCGCAGACCATCACTTCGGCGGGAGGCACGCGCGACCTAGCGTGCAGCCCCCACGCAAATAGGTATGAAGAGCACCATGGGGGTGGCTTCGCGGGGACACCTTGGGCGGGTATCCTTGCGGGGCACACCTTCTCGCAGGGAGCTGCTTCGGGCAGACGTCTGGGTCTGGGGACTATGGACCTCTCGCCTGGGACAGGGTGGATGCATCCTTGTAACCAGACCGAGAGGCCCCGGCCTGGGAATGGAGGGTGGAGCACACACCCATGTTCCCAGGCCAGACGATCTTAACCTGGAGGTCGGGGGTGGTATATCCGCCCCTGCCTCCGGGGGGCGCGACGGCCGCCTGGGGACGGAGGGTGGAAGACACGCCCATGTCGCCAGTGCGGGCTTTGTTCGATCGCCAGCGGGTGTTCGGGTACCCGCCGTTGCCCTTAGGTTGGGCTAGCCCGGCCTAGGGGCATGGCCCAGGGTACCAACATGGGAACCTTGGGGGTCCCAACGAGGCGTGTTGGGGAAACGCCCCGGGAACTCATGACCTACTGTCTGGGCAAGCTCTCCGGCCAGCGAGCGCTTGGGGCTCCTCCCATGCTCGAGGGCTCGCTCAAGGCGAACCACGCCACGCTGCTACGAGTCTGGGGACCACGAGAGGGGCACGCGCCTTTGAGGCATGGGGCGCTCGAAGCGTCCCTGGGACCTACATCGATCCATGATGTCTCTGCATCGTCCTTCAATCCTTCCGGAACCTACTTCATCCCATGACACTCTCACGTAATAACGAGCTGCGACTGTATACGCCCGGGGCCCCCGGAGGACGTGGAAGGGTCCCTCCCACGCCGAGTGGATGACCTATGCTCTATGTTGGGTGAAGACCCAAAAGGAATCAGGCGCGTATGCCTTGGGGGTAGGGACACTCGCGAGGCCAAAGCGTCCTCGCGACCTCCCAGATAACGAGCTGCGGCTATATAAGCCCGGGGCCCCCCAAGGACGCGGAGGGGTCCCTCCCATGCCTAGTGGAAACCCTATGCTCCGCGCTGGGGGAGATGGCGGCGGAGATTAGCATAGGTGCCAGATGCGGGGTTTGCTTTCTTATTCTTGGAGCTTGAGTTATCCTTTGCTCGACATAAATTTGTCAATTTCAAAAGTTGATGTTTGAAAAACAAGAAGGGGGGAATTTTCTCTTGCGCTTGCTCGTTTCGTCGGCTTTGAAGCCTCCTTTCCTGGATGACATTTTCTGAGGAGATGAACATTCCGCATCGCCCCTACGCGCCAAGGAGCGTGAAAGCAAGGACTTGTCGTCCCATAGGGCAAACATTTTCACCTGCCGGCCCCCGCTCGGGGGCCCGGATCGAAGCACGATACCACCACAAAGAGTCTCGGGAGGCCTCACGGCACCCTTGGGCGATGACCAAAGGAACGGAACAGGGAATCGCTCGAGCGCCAAAGGGGGCTCCTGGGCACCGCTCCGGGAGCCTTACCGGTCATAAGACCACTAGCCACCCGTGGTGCTGTCCTGGAGCTCCGGTCGGTGTCGGGGGCGGCAGGGCCCCGCCCCGTGAAGTGCGTTAAACCTAACGGCGGTGGGGAAATGTGTGGGCTCGGGGCCTGTCGACATAGAGCAGCTTGAGTGTCAAGGGGGGCTCCTGAGCAACATGCCTCAGGGGCCTTATTGGTCGCAAAGCCACTCGACCACCCAGGTGTCGCCCATGTCCCCACCCAGGGCATCGGGGCTTTGCCCCGTGAGGAACAACCTTGGTAACGGGTTGCGCCTCACGGTGGCAGGGAAATGTGCGGGACCAGTACCCACATACATAGAGTGCCGAAGGGTCTCCACCCCGTCCCACCGACAAAGCAGGAGCTACTCAGGAAGAGGTGCGGAAGGGACCGGCGCAAACCCACAAGCTAAGTACTCCGCAGGCCCAGACGGGGGCCATCTCGTTTCACGTCGAACCAAGAACGAAATAAAAGCACGTGTACTAACGAAAGGATGCAGGGCCTAAGTGTTGGAATTATGCCCTAGAGGCAATGATAAATTTAGTTATTATTATAATTCCTGTATCAAGATAATCGTTTATTATCCATGCTATAATTCTATTGAATGAAGACTCATTTACATGTGTGGATACATAGACAAAACACCGTCCCTAGCAAGCCTCTGGTTGGCTAGCCAGTTGATCAAAGATAGTCAGTGTCTTCTGATTATGAACAAGGTGTTGTTGCTTGATAACTGGATCACGTCATTAGGAGAATCACGTGATGGACTAGACCCAAACTAATAGACGTAGCATGTTGATCGTGTCATTTTATTGCTACTGTTTTCTGCGTGTCAAGTATTTATTCCTATGACCATGAGATCATATAACTCACTGACACCGGAGGAATACTTTCTGTGTATCAAACGTCGCAACGTAACTGGGTGACTATAAAGATGCTCTACAGGTATCTCCGAAGGTGTTAGTTGAGTTAGTATGGATCAAGACTGGGATTTGTCACTCCGTGTGACGGAGAGGTATCTCGGGGCCCACTCGGTAATACAACATCACACACAAGCCTTGCAAGCAATGTGACTTAGTGTAAGTTGCGGGATCTTGTATTACGGAACGAGTAAAGAGACTTGCCGGTAAACGAGATTGAAATAGGTATGCGGATACTGACGATCGAATCTCGGGCAAGTAACATACCGAAGGACAAAGGGAATGATATACGGGATTATATGAATCCTTGGCACTGAGGTTCAAACGATAAGAGCTTCGTAGAATATGTAGGATACAATATGGGCATCCAGGTCCCGCTATTGGATATTGACCGAGGAGTCTCTCGGGTCATGTCTACATGGTTCTCGAACCCGCAGGGTCTGCACACTTAAGGTTCGACGTTGTTTTATGCGTATTTGAGTTATATGGTTGGTTACCGAATGTTGTTCGGAGTCCCGGATGAGATCACGGACGTCACGAGGGTTTCCGAAATGGTCCGGAAACGAAGATTGATATATAGGATGACCTCATTTGATTACCGAAAGGTTTTCGGAGTTACCGGGAATGTACCGCGAATGACGAATGGGTTCCGGGAGTTCACCGAGGGGGGGGGGCAACCCACCCCGGGGAAGCCCATAGGCCATAAGGGTGGCGCACCAGCCCTTAGTCGGCTGGTGGGACAGCCCAAAAGGGCCCTATGCGCCATACAAAGGAAAATCAAAGAGAAAGAAAAAAAAGGGAGGTGGGAAGGAAGGGAAGGACTCCCACCCACCAAACCAAGTCCAACTCGGTTTGGGGGGGGAGCCTTCCCCCCTAGGACTCGGCCGACCCCCTTGGGGCTCCTTGAGCCCCAAGGCAAGGTCCCCTCCCTCCCACCTATATATACGGAGGTATTGGGGCTGATTTGAGACGACTTTTCCACAGCAGCCCGACCACATACCTCCATGGTTTTTCCTCTAGATCGCGTTTCTGCGGAGCTCGGGCGGAGCCCTGCTGAGACAAGGTCATCACCAACCACCGGAGCGCTGTCACGCTGCCGGAGAACTCTTCTACCTCTCCGTCTCTCTTGCTGGATCAAGAAGGCCGAGATCATCGTCGAGCTGTACGTGTGCTGAACGCGGAGGTGCCGTCCGTTCGGTACTAGATCGTGGGACTGATCGCGGGATTGTTCGCGGGGCGGATCGAGGGACGTGAGGACGTTCCACTACATCAACCGCGTTCACTAACGCTTCTGCTGTACGATCTACAAGGGTACGTAGATCACTCATCCCCTCTCGTAGATGGACATCACCATGATAGGTCTTCGTGCGCGTAGGAAATTTTTTGTTTCCCATGCGACGTTCCCCAACACTAAGGACTAAGCTGCGGCGAGGAACGAGGCCATTGACCAAGCGTGTGACATCACAAATGATGCCTCGGGAGGATGGGACCTCCTGAGGGCCCTGGCCGCCGTTGCCCCCGAGCAATGGATGGTCAGCGACGGCCCCTAGGCAAGGAAGCCAAGCTGCAATGACTACCGGCGAGCAAGCCATCGATTCAAGAGCGAAAGGAAAAAGAGAGAACAGCGAAGGTAACATACAAAAGTATAACGCCCGACAGGGCAGAGTTCATGGTCCAACATTACAAGGGCAGGAAAAACAGAAGCTGGGGGACGCCTAGGGGGAGAGGCCGCCGACACCGCCGTTGGTGCCGGTAGGCTCGGTGTCGGAGCCCTCCTCCTCACTGGATACGGGCATCTGGACGTAGCGCTCCACCAAGGCGTCCACCCATGGGCGCACATCGTCCCAGGAAAGACGCCAGAACTCAGCGGCTCCGACTCAAGGACGCGCTGGAGATCAAGCTGCGGGACGAGGCAACGTGGGTTGGAGAAGACGAACGTCAAGGCAAGGCCCAGAAGCTCGCGCGTGTCAGACGCGTTGTCCTCCTCCACACGGGAGACGCCCGCCTCCAGCGTCTCCACCACCAGTTGGAAGAAGGCGAGGTAGCCCCCGTAGCTGCTCACCCTTGGCAGTGCCGGGACATCCCCCACGAATCGGCGGGTCACGCCTGCCGCGCACCCGACGATGCTCTCGAACTGCTTGGCACGCTAGGACTCCATCGTCTGGGCATACATCGCCTCGTCATGGCAGCCTAAATGGCATTGGACGCCTCCTGGACATGTCTCGCAGCAACGCTAACTCCGCCATGGCCTCCGCTTTGCCCTGGCGGGCGGCCTCGGCACTCTCGAGCTGAGCTCGCAGCCCCTCCGCCTCCTCCTGAAGCTCGCCGAGCTTGAGCTTCTTGGATGTGGGCGCTCTGGAGAAAAGGGAAGATCAACCACCAAGCAGCGAACGGGACAACAAGGAAAGGAGGTGCAGACGAGGCACTTACTCATAAATCAGAGCCCAGCGACGACGGACGCGTGGCGACCCTAAGGGCCCTCCGCCGCAGCTCCCGAGGGTGTACGAGGGCGCGGACGGAGCCGCGTGTTTCCCCCTGCCAGGATCGCCTCCTAGAGATGCTATGGCAGACGAAGAAACGAAGGGGGGAAGAGGTTTTTATCGGTGGAGCAAAGGAAGCAAAGAGGAAGCTCAAGATCACAGTGCCTCCCCCTTGTCAGGGGCGGGGCAGATTTATAGGCGAACCAGGGCCACCAAGCGTCACGGGAGCGCGAGCGTTGCGCGCCCCCCGGGTGCCGCGAGGTGGACCGGTGGGCGCATTGCCTCCCATGTTGCCTCACTTGACAACCGAGCAGTCACGTCCATGAGGGCCATTGGGTGTGGGCCGACCGCACCGATGCCATTCAATGAGTAACAATGATGGCCGGTGTTGTGGTTTTGTCACGGCAGATGTCCTCGTGAAAGGACTTAGTGTTGGAGCCATCGCACCTTGGTGGCGACTCAAAGGGGTTGAACGGGAGCCAGACAGAGATTTACCCTAGTTCGGCCCCTCGTGTGGAGGTAAAAGCCTACGTCCTGCTTTGTGTTGTATTGATGGTGTTTCGATTACAAGGAGGGCGTAAGTCACCAGACATAGTACTCGATGATTTCTAACCTACCCCTCCTTCCCTGGGACTCTCCTTTATATATAGGTCAAACCCTTAGGGTTTACAAGAGTCCTTGCCATCACGCAAGTCATGATTCGTTCTATCTCTAAGTCGCCGTGCTTTCCAAGAATGGAGTACTCCCCGATAATTGGTTCTCCACGAGGATCTTGAACCGCCATCCAGCTCTCGGGCCTATTGGGCCAAAGCTTAAATCGTCAAGGGATAAGTCGCCCACTTGGTGACCCGGCCCAACTAGGGAAGGTCACACCGCTGATAATATCCCCAACATTAGGCCCCCTATTGACTTGAACCTGTTCATGCCAATACTCTTACCTAGTTAGGGGCGACTCATTCTGCTCCTTTTATGCATCATACGCTTAAACCGCCATTTGTCGTGGAGATACCCAAGTCGCCGAACCACTTCTTGTTGGCATCATCTTATCCCTTTAATCTCGGAAGAGATAATGACGCAATCCCCAACGGATCCTTCGGCACAGATATCCCGAAAATTTGGGCGCCATCATAGCGAATCTTTATCCCATCGGCAGTTCCCGCGCGAGGCGCCTTGATTCCAGCGCCCGACCTAATAAATAGGCTGGGGGAAGGGACAGGGAACATTTCCACCTACCCATCTTGCCGTCCCCTTCTTCCTTACGACTGTACCGAGATCTCCGTCGCTGCCCGAAGACCTCCGTCTCCGGCCACCGCATCCGACGCATCCCGACGCCAGCTGAACACGCAGCATTCGCCGCGGATCTTCCTCGATCGCCTCCGGTCGCCATCACCAGGTCAACTTCCGCCATTAGAGGTAGATCTTAGCTCCTCGAGGTTCATTGCGTGCCGTTTCTTAGAACACCTTGAATGCCTCCATAATCGCTGATTAGTTCATGATGATAACAGTAGGCACAGTAGCATCGACCATATCCTTAGTTGACTAGCTTCGGTTTGAAGATCTAGAAAGGCTTTCGTCAAATCAGCTTCACAGTTCTTACCCTAGCCATAGGCTTATCTTCTTTATCGAGGCTTTTTTCATTCATTTTTGCCTGCTTTGTAGATCTATACGTTACTGCGTGTTGTATAAAACCTGTTTGTAGATTCATACTTCACCATTTTAGCGAACATCTCTGAAAGTGTGAGCCATCTCTCTTAAGCAGTAGGAAATTCATAAATCGCCCTGGTATTCTAACCTGGCCCCTTGTTGGCAAGTCAACAAACTCCCTTAGTCACCTCACAAATGTTCGGCCAGTTAATTGATCTTTTAACCACTCTGTAAGCGCTCGGCGAGTTAATTTACTCGTAATCTCTCCCTTTGTAGCATGGGTATCGTTTTCAAAGCCGATTGGCTCCCGACCAAAGTTGATGAAGCTTTTCTCAACGACTGTGTGAAGATAGGAAATCTTGACCCACAAGAAGTTATCGGATGGCGATCCGGGTTTGGAGAAGAAATTCCCAACCCGAAGGAAGGGGAAATAGTCGTCTTTGTTGAGCACCTCGAACGGGGGTTTAAGCCGCCAGGATCAAAATTCCTCAGAGATGCCATGACTTTCAGGACCGTCCGCCTCCAAGACATAGGACCTAACTCGATTAGCAACTTATGTCAGTTCCAAGTGTTCTGTGAAGCCAACTTGCGGATGGAACCTTCAGTTCCTTTGTTCTGGTATTTCTTTCATTTGAATCGCCAGACAGAATTTTCCAATGGCCCTAGGTTGGAACTTGGAGGCGTCAATGTTCAACGCCGCAGGGACAACCCATTCCCATCACTCGCCATGCCAAGCCATCCCAAAGGCTGGGGCGAGTCTTGGTTTTATTGCTAGGAAACTTCTCCTGAGGGTGAAAACAAGCTCCTTGGCTATAGGGAGGAACGCCTTCCGACAAACTTCAAACTTCCAGACAAGCTTACTGAAGAAGAGGAGTCAGATTTTATCCCAGTGCTATCCGAGTTAAGATCTGTGACAAACAACGGTCTTACTGGGATCGATTTGATCCGTTGCTAGGTTGAATGGTGCATCCTCCCCTTAAGTCGCCGAGACGGCTTAATGTGTGAGTTCGATGGCACCTTGGACCATCCCTAGTGCTACTTCCGTACAGCACTAACAGAAAACGACATTGTATCCATCATCAAGAAGCTGACCGGCGAGCCCTTGGCTAAGTGTGGCCAAATAGGTCTTAAGCCATTCTGCAAGATCAACCCGGCGCCAAAGGTAAATAACTTAAACCGCCTTTACTTTATTCCTTCCGACTTACGTGAATTATGATTCTCATAATAAAAATGCTACTTCAGAAAGGTGACGAATTCTGGTCCAAGAGGCCGAAAAAGATGGCCCTGAAGCAAGCTAGGCCGCCCCCAAAGAATAAATCAAAAAGCAAAGGCAAAGCCGCCGTTACTGAGCCGTCTGACGCAGACGAATCCCAAGTCGGCGATGTACTTTCAGAGGTAAAACTCTATCTTCTTTGACTCGCCATTTATTGTTGTAGTTTTGTGTTTACACCTCTGTATCTCTTGCATAGAATGAGGGCAACGACAGCCAAGAAGACTCTGTAGAGGTAATTTTTGTTTCCTCCGACTCATCTTCTCCTCCGCCTAAGCCGGCCAGGCGGATTTGTGGTAAGGTTCCCATGTCTCACCCAAATGCTTGTTTGGATCCTAATTTCCTTTTGAAGAAAACGCAATATGCTTCCAATCGGAAGACTCGGAGTCATTCTAGAGACTTGGTGTCCGGGTTACCAACAAAAACTCCTACCAAGAAGAGGCAGAATGAGGTATCCTTTTAACAGCGTCCCCTTTTGTTTCCTCTTGGATCATATTCATAACTCGCTCACATCTTGAGGTATTACTTTTGCAGAATTCTCCTCCTTCATCAGGCGACTCAGTGATGTCAGCCCTTCCGCCGATGATCCGCGTTCCAGGGTAAGATCTTATAATACTTACATTGTCCTGATGATGATGATGATGTCTGTTTTTAAGCGCACCCCCTTCTCTTTTAGGGCACAAGCGAAGAAGAGGAAAACTGGTGGGTCAACTTCCACTACAGCTCCGGAGCCTATTGAAAAATCGGCGCCGACTGAGGATAACCTGGCCAAGGATAAATCTGAAGATCAAGCGGATCTGCCGAATTCGCCCAAGGAAGGCATGGAAACGCCCAATCCGCCGAGTCCGTTGAAAATGGCAGAGGATCGAGATGCTGTGATCATCACTGGCACTCGCTTTTCTAGGCCGGCTTCGGCAGTCTTGTCGAAGCATGTATCATCATCAGCTCAGCCTTCTATTGAACATGAAATTTCCAAGGCCAAGCTATCCCAATATGAAAATCTTGAATTTAAAGAACTCTGCTCCGTCTTTGCAAGTCGCCTGGAGGCGAGTTATGAAATGGAAAAGAGTCTGCTCCTTATGATGAAGAACAGACATGAGGTAGCCTTACTGCATACTATATTATCCTCATTAACCCCCAAGGACCGGGTCATCTGTTAAAAGATGAACCGGGTCTTGATAGTAGAAAAATCTTTCAAGCTGTAACCCCCAAGGGCCGGGTCATCTGTTAAAAGATGAACCGGGTCTTGATAATAGAAAAATCTGTCGACCTGTAACCCCCAAGGGCCGGGTCATCTGTTAAAAGATGAACCGGGTCTTGATAGTAGAAAAATCTTTCGACCTGTAACCCCCAAGGGCCGGGTCATTTTGTTGAAAGATGAGCCGGGTCTTGATACTGTATAATTTTGTCTAAAAAATTATACATTAGCCCCCAAGTGTCACAAATGTTGCTTGCAATAATTCTGAGACTTGCCCCTTGATAATATATTTTGACAGGAATCTCTTGCCCAAGCTGAGTCGGCATTTGGCCACTTAAAGAAAAATTTAGCCGATCAGCAAGATGCACAGGCAAAATCAGAAGAAAAATATCAAACAATCTTATCTGAGACGGAGAAGGTGAAGGCCGCCCTCAAAAAGGCTCAAGCTGATCAAGACGCCGTGGTAAAGCGAGCGGAGAAAGCATCATTATCCCTTATATAGGTCCGAGAGCCGCCAACCTTTAGAATGATTGCGTCCTCATGCTGAAGGCGATTTACACATTAATAGAGCAATTGTATACCGGAAGCATGCTGACCGTGAAGGCAGTGATGGGTGCCAAGGAACCCATAACATCAATAAAAAAGATGCTTGGCTGCTTATCTACCCTTCCGCCTCAGATCGGTGAGCTAACCTGGTCAGCTGCCCGAAAAGGGGTACTGACTACATTGAGTCGGTGCTTGACGTACGCTCCAGAGTTAAAACCCAAAGAAATAGCAGTAGGCTTTCCCCAGCTCAAGGACGACGGGTCAGAATTCGCTCAAGAGGATTACCAGCGCGTTGTCAAAGAATCCCGCTTGGCGGCGACTCAACTTGGAGCAAGCTTGGATTTATCAAAGTGTCAAGCTGCTTATGATGACAAGAATAAGAAAGTAAATCCGCCAACCTTTGTGACAACCAGCTTGACTCCGCGTCGACCCAAGAACCCTTATGATTTGGAGGCGGATCTCTCATCATTTCTAAACGATGAAGATGAATTTGCCGCCTTATCCAAGTGTAATTGGGTATTGGGGGACTTGCAAATTGAAGTCGGTCAGAGCTCAAAGCAGGCTAACCCGGGGACATCAGCAGAGTAGTTCTTCATGGATTTGGCCATCAGAGCCATGTAATAGGTCATTCGTAGAAAACAACCTTGTTCTGTGATTTCCTTGAAACCCTTGTGTCGCCCTCACGGCATCTTATGATGCTTGACCCGCCATGGCAATAATAATTTTGATCATCAACCTGTTAAGCTTAAAAACATACATCAAACCACCTTAGTGAGTAATGGATGATAATAAATAATAACCAACTCAAGATGTTAGGGTGAGTCGAAATTTTTTGAAAAACCTTGTGGCAGTGCCAGTGAAGGTGAAAAATAAGAATTTTGTTGCCTCATTCAAGTCGCGACAGGATAGGACGAGTTATATAAACTCAATTGCTACCCGAGGGAGACTTTTTGTATAAAAAAGCTCAAGTATTTAGACTGGCTGATCAGGTACAAGTCAAGCTTCAATGAAGCAGGTTCAGTGAACCAATGGTTTCTCTATTTTCCATGTGGGGCGCTAGCCGGTACTAGACATGTTTTAACCAAGGCGAGTTTAGGGTCCATAAAGTGGAGTAACTCGCCAAGTGTTCATGTGTCCATATGGCGATTCGGCCAACACACAGTCCAGTATAACCATTTGTAATGCGGTAATTTTTCGCACGCCAAATGGGTAGTAAGGCTGATCTCAGTGAGAGGAAGCCCCCAAGTGACCTATGATTAGGGGAAAGACCGGTCATAGGATTGTCGAAGCGTATACGCTATTACCACAAAACGACTTGGGAACAAATAGCCCCCAAGTAAGCCAGCCTAATCCACAGAATCATATAAGGCGCCTATGTTTGAATCAGGCGCTTGTAGCAACTTGATCCTCTTTGGCTTATCGATACCCAGTGTTGTAATAAGTGCATCATGGCGACTTATGCTCTCTTGTATGGATAGCGTCCATGCTTGGGCGACTTGTTGAGGAGCAAAATGAAAGATCCATACTTTCAATAAGATGAAATAGCAGGAAAGCCCCCAAGCTAATGGGCATCAATTTTAGTGCTTCATAAGAATGAAAAACTTACAAAAAAGCAGAGCTAAAAGCTCAAGTATAATAAGGCCGCAAGTGGGCTATGTTCCAGGGGCGAGTTGACTCAGCCTCCGTGGTTGGCCGATCAGGCCGAAGATCCACCAGATAGTACGACCCGTTGCGAAGGCTTTTACTGACGACGAACGGTCCTTCCCATGGTGGTGATAAGTTATGCATGCCAGTGCGATCTTGGATCAATTGAAGCACTAAGTCGCCCTCCTGAAAAGTTCGGCTCTTGACCCGGCGGCTGTGGTAACGCCGCAAGTCCTGCTGATAAATAGCCGATCGGGCGGCAGCCAAGTCACGTGCTTCCTCCAAAGCGTCCAAAGAATCTTGACGCGCCAACTCGTTGTCCTATTCCACATAAGCAGCAACTCTGGGCGAGTCATGCCTAATGTTAGTGGGAAGAACAGCTTCTGCTCTGTATACTAGGAAAAAGGGAGTAAAACCATAGAACGGTTTGGGGTGGTCCGGATGCTCCATAGTACTGAAGGCAACTCCTCAGCCCAACACCGTGGGGTGCGTTCCAGGGGAACCATAAGTCGGGGATTGATTCCTCGCAATACTTCCTGATTCGCTCGTTTGGCCTGCCCATTATATTGTGGATGAGCCACTTCAGAAACATCAAGCCGGATGTGCTCACGATGGCAAAACTCCTGCATCGCACCTTGTGATAGATTAGTATCATTATCGGTAATAATGCTGTGTGGATATCCGAACCGGAAGATCAGTTTTTTCAAGAACTTGACTGTTGTCTCCGCGTCACAAGCACCAACAGGTTCTGCTTCGACCCACTTGGTAAATTTATCAACCGCCACCAGCAGATGAGGTTTTTTGTTGGACGACATCTTAAAGGGGCCAACCATGTCTAGACCCTAGACCGCGAAAGGCCAAGTAATAGGTATCATCCTTAGTTCTTGAGCCGGCACATGAGCTTGTCGTCCGTAACGCTGGCAACCATCACATCGACGAACTATCTCTTCTGCATCTGCATGAGCCGTCAACCAAAAGAAACTGTGACAGAACGCCTTTGAAACCAGGGAGCGTGACCCGGCATGATGCCCACAATCTCCGGCATAGATGTCGTTCAGAATCACGCATCCTTCTTCGGAAGAAACGCATCGTTTGAATACCCCAGAAGTGCTTCGTTTATACAATTCGCCATTGATGATGACCATGGATTTGCTTTGATGAACAATTTGGCGAGCCAACACCTCATCCAAAGGTAACTCGCCTCGGGCGAGATATGCCAGATACGGAAGAACCCAATCCGGTGTAACACGAAGAGCCGCCACATACTGGGACTCGGGGTCTGGTATTGCCAACTCCTCTTCTAAGGGCAACATTATGGAAGGATTATGCAAAATATCCACAAAGTCATTGGGAGGGACCGGCTTACGCTGTGAGCCGAGACCTGAAAGGGAATCAGCTGCTTCGTTAAGGCGCCGGTCGATATGATCAACTTGATAGCCATGGAAGTGACCCGCCACATCAGACACAACCCTTCTGTAAGCCACCATCAGGGGGTCCCGAGAATCCCAAGTACCTAACACTTGCTGAGCCACTAGATCAGAGTCACCGAGACATCTGACCCGCGTGAGGTTCATCTCCTTGGCGAGTCACAAACCATGAAGCAAGTCTTCGTACTCTGCAGCATTGTTGGTGCATGGAAACATGAGTCGGAGAACATAACAGAATTTGTCCCCTGGGGCGAAACCAACACCACGCCAGCCACCGAGCCTTCCAATTGCCTAGACCCGTCAAAGTAAATAGTCCAGTACGTGAGGTCGGGCCTATCTTCCGAAATCTGTAGTTCGGTCCAATCGTTGACAAAATCAACCAATGCCTGAGACTTGATAGCCGTTCGGGGGTGTATCGTACGTGGTGCGGCCCAAGTTCGATCCCCCATTTGGCGATTCGCCCTGTAGCTTCTCGATTTTGGATGATGTCCCCGAGAGGAGCGGAGCTAACCACTGTGATAGGATGCTCTTGGAAATAGTGTTTGAGCTTTTGACTCGCCATAAATACCCCATAGACCAGCTTCTGCCAGTGCGGGTATTGTTGCTTGGAGAGAGTTAACACCTCACTGATGAAGTACACCGGGCGTTGCACCGGATATTACTACCCTTCTTCCTTCCTTTCAACGACCACTGCCACGCTCACCGCCTTGGAGTTTGCCGCAACGTACAGAAGCATATGCACTTTTTCAGTCGGGGCGGCCAAAACCGGCGGGTTGACCAGCTCCTGTTTCAAGGCTTCAAAAGCTTCATTGGCCTCGTCTGTCCAAACAAAACGGTCAGATTTCTTAAGCAACTGATAAAGGGGAATAGCCTTTTCTCCCAGGCGTCTTATGAAGAGACTTAAAGCCGCGATAAGACCCGCCATCCGTTGAACTTGATTGATATTTGCTGATTTCCCAAGCGAAGTAATCGCCTCGATTTTGTCCGGGTTGGCTTCAATGCTGCGCTCAGACACCAGGAAACCCAGCAACTTTCCTGCGGGAACGCCAAAGACACACTTGGTGGGATTAAGTTTCATCTGGTATACCCGCATATTGTCAAAAGCTTCCCTTAAATCTTCCAAGAGCGTCTCCTTCCTATGAGTTTTGACCACAATGTCGTCAACGTAAGCGTGGACGTTGCGCCCGATTTGGCCATGGAGACAATTTTGGATGCAGCGTTGGTAAGTCGCCCCAGCGCTTTTGAGCCCAAACGGCATGGACACATAGCAAAAAGCTCCGAAGGGGGTTATAAAAGATGTCTTCTCCTGATCTTCCACAACCATCTTAATTTGGTGATATCCGGAATAAGCGTCCAGGAAACATAAACGCTCGCAGCCCACCACTGAATCAATGATTTGATCGATGCGGGGAAGGGCGAAAGGGTCCTTTGGACAAGCTCTATTAAGATCTGTGTAATCAATGCCCATGCAGAAAGTGTCGTTCTTCTTGAGCACCAGGACCGGGTTAGCCAACTATTTGGAGTGGAAGACATCTACGATGAATCCGGCGGCCAAAAGACGGGAGACTTCTTCCCCGATTGCCTTGCGTCGTTCCTCAATGAACCTGTGCAGATATTGTTGAATAGGCTTTGCTTTCGGGTCAACATTAAGATGGTGCTCAGTGAATTCTCTCGGTACACCAGGCATGTCAGAAGGTTTCCATGCAAAGATGTCCCGATTCTCACGGATGAATTCGATGAGCGCGCTTTCCTATTTGGGGTCCAGACCCGCCCCGATAGTGAACTGCTTGGTTGAGTCGCTAGGGACGAAATCCACTATTTTAGTGTGATCTGTTGGTTTGAACTTGAGGGGCGGCTCATCGTCTGTTGTTGGCTTCTTTAGAGGTGACATATCCACTGGAGCAACATTGGCCTAGTGATATTTGAGCTCTTCTACAGTGCAGGCGACTTCTGCGTAAGCCGCATCCCCTTCCTCACATTCTCTTGCTATCCTCCTGTCAGCATCAACCATGACAGGCCCCTTAGGACCGGGCATCTTGAGTTTAAGGTAAACATAGCAAGGGCGATCCGTGAAGCGGGCGTAAGCCGGTTACCCAAACAACGCATGATAGGGGTCTTTAACTTGACCACCTCAAACATAAGCTACTCACTCCTGTAATTGGATGATGTTCCAAATGCAACCGTGAGTTTAACCCGGCCTATGGGGTATGCCGATTTGCGTGGGACAATTCCGTGGAATACCTTGGTTGACGGCATTAAATCTATCTCCAGCGGGTTCATCCTTTGAAAAGTGTCGAAGTATAGTATGTTGATGCTGCTACCACCATCCATCAGTACCTTTGATAAGGTATATTCCCCGACTTGAGGAGCCACGACCAACGCTAAGTCGCCGGGGTTGTCAACTCTGGGCGGGTGATCTTCCCTACTCGACGATATAATCTGCTCGGACCAGTGGAGGTACCTAGGGAGTGCCGGCTCAGATACGTTGTACGCTCGGTGATTCACCTTTTTATCACGCCTGCACGCATTGGTGGTGAAGACGTGATATTGCCCGTTGCTTAATTGTTTGGGATTGTTGCGAAACCCGCCATGATCATCTGGCCCCTGTGGAGCCACTTGTGGGGGTGGCTGTTGAAAAACCCCGGGCGGGTTATGCCGCCGTTGGTTATGCACTAGATACTGGCCGCTGCTTGGCTGCGAGCCGCCCTGAGCCCCCGGTTCGGGGAAGCCGCCGAACGGATTCTGGCGTTGATTAGGTGCACCAAACTGTTCCTGCCGTTGGTCCGGTTCACCGTTTTGCCCTTTTTTGATTGCATCCGCCCGAAATTCCCGCATCACGTAGCAGTCCTCCCAGGAGTGAGTCGCCGGTCCGTCCGCCATGGCGTGGTGCGGGCAGGGGCCCTTGAGTATCTCGTTATAATTGCGCGGCTTCTTGCCACTGTGACCCCTCTTCTTCTGGCGCTGGTTGCCGTTGTTGGCATTGGTGTTGGCGACGAAGTCCGTGGATTCTTCCTGGTGCCTTTTCTTGTCGTTCCCTCCGTGATTATGGCGGGAGCGTCCCTGAAACCGGGTATGATTTTTGGATGACTTGCCTTTCCTCGGTGAGTTGGCCTTGCCGCCATCCTCTCCTGGATCTTTCGTATCGTACGCCTCGGCGTACCTAGTGAGGGTGTCCATTTGTTCCCCCATATCCTGGACCTTTCGCTTGAGTCGCCCCAAATTCTGTACCAAGGGCTCATAGTGGCAATTTTTCTCTAAGGTCAGCACAGGCTGAGCCGCCATGATACCGTCCGATGAGTGAATGATTTCCGCGACCCGCCGCGTCTAGTGGTGAGCCGACTCATCAGGGTGCTGAACGCAGTGCTGTAAATCGACTATTGTCATTGGGCACTTGCAAGTGCCCCGGAAGTTTTTGACGAAACGCTCTTTCAATTCAGCCCAAGTTTGGATGGAGTTGGGGGGTAGGTTTTTCAAACCAAGTACGCGCCGTTCCCTCGAGCATCATTGTGAAGTACGTGGCGCAGATTGCTTCACTTACATCGAGCATGTTCATGGCGATTTCGTAACAACCCATGTCGCCTGCTCAAGGTCCGGGTGTAGTTAGGCACCTTTCTTGGTCCCTTAAAATCCTTCGGCATTCTCTCATTGCGAAGGGTGGGGGCCAAGCATGGCACCCCTACCTGCCGGCCGCCTCCAACAAGCGGTGCTGGACCGGTTTGGATGTCCGGGTGATCCCGACCCGCCAGGTCCCGATGATCAGGCGGGTTAACCTGGGGAGGGGGCCGCAGTCCGCTGGTTATGGCGGGTTGGTCCTCTGGCCGGCTCCTGGTGCGGCTTGCCTCGGGGGTGGAGTGCAGCCGATCGAGGCTGTGGGAGAACTGGTCGTTTTGAACCACCGTCGTCTTCAACATCTCAATGGCGTTCCTTGCTTCTATTTCGGCTGGGGTGTTACCATGAATTGGAAGGGACTCTAGATGGCGAGTTGCGGCGAACACGTTGTCCACCGGGTTGGAAAAGTGACCTCGAGGTGTCTGGAATCGAGGGACGCGATCAACAGCTGGCTGAAGCGGCGGGTTTGGCGGCTGGCCCGGCCCTCCTCCTGGAGCGTCTCCTGCCCCGGGAGTACGTGGAGTATCGAATAGGCGGGTCGGGTTGAGATCAGGGGGTAAATGCCCCTGGTGCCTCCGCTGATGGACAACGTCAGATGCGCGCTGATGCCTCTCGAGCCGCCAGTTTTCGATGTTCAAGCGGGCTGCCTCAGTGGTGATTTGAGCTTGTCGGGTCTCGATCCTGGCGGCTTCTATTTCAGCATCTCGCCGAGCCTTTGCCACCCCATCTCTCAGCTTTGTCAACTCGGTATTTATCGTGTCCTGGTTTTCTGCTGTTACAGGGGTCGCCATGAGCCTTGTTATCTCTACCGCCAAATCCACCAAGATTGCAGCTGGGCTTCTAGATGTTTCGCCAGTCCCGTCGTTACCTGCCGGGTTTGGCGGGGGCTGAGTCTCCCCTGCCATGTAAACGGCGATCTTACGGCAGGTCCGGTCGAGAACCTCGGGGTCCATTGCTAATGACAGGCCTCCGAGGCAGCCCCCATGTAGAGACTGAATTTAATCTGAGTCGCCCATGGATGATTCGTCATCAGTATTGATCGGCGTGGTCTCCTGAGTCGCCGAACATTCTGGTTCCTCAGATCCCTATGTGAAACCAACAAACACCGGGCGGATTAGATTTGGCGTCGCGACAGGGCGGACATACCTGGCCGGCTCGACGATGTCAGTGAAGATGTCCGGCTCAGGCATAGGCGATCCAACCAGGCCGACAAAGATGTCGATCTTGCCGAAGGGGATTCTGTAGCTGGATTCGATTGAATCGGCCTCGGCCCCCCACAGCAAGTTATTGATGTAGTACTTCCCGCGGCGGCTCCGAGTCATGAGCCCCGCTGCGTAGCTCCCTGGCCCTGGTAGGGCTCCCTTTGAGAACTCAACTCCACCATGCACAGGCCCCACGGTGGGCGCCAACTGTCGTGGTTTTGTCACGGCAGATGTCCTCGTGAAAGGATTTAGTGTTGGAGCCATCGCACCTTGGTGGCGACTCAAAGGGGTTGAACGGGAGCGAGACAGAGATTTACCCAGTTCGGCCCCTCGTGTGGAGGTAAAAGCCTACGTCCTGCTTTGTGTTGTATTGATGGTGTTTCGATTACAAGGAGGGCGTAAGTCGCCAGACCTAGTACTCGATGATTTCTAACCTACCCCTCCTTCCCTGGGACTCGCCTTTATATATAGGTCAAGCCCTTAGGGTTTACAAGAGTCCTTGCCATCATGCAAGTCATGATTCTTTCTATCTCTAAGTCGTCGTGCTTTCCAAGACTGGAGTACTCCCCGATAATTGGTTCTCCACGAGGATCTTGAACCGCCATCCAGCTCCCGGGCCTAATGGGCCAAAGCTTAAATCGTCAAGGGATAAGTCGCCCACTTGGTGACCCAGCCCAACTAGGGCGGGTCACACCGCAAATAATATCCCCAACAGCCGGCGTGGTTCTTGGAGATCGTGCCATCGTGGTCTGGTGCGCCCCGAAGCAAGAGCGTCACTGCATGGCGGCTGGATACGTGTGTAGCCTGGCCCGCAGACAATTAGGGCCCGCAATGCCTCGGGCCATCCTCGAGGCTTCGCCCATAAGCCAAATCGAGCGCGTCGTGGGCCCGGGGGCTACTGTCGGCGTTCTGGGAATGATGGTACCCAGACTTGCCTGCCTGTGGCTGAGGGCTGGACCACTTCATCAAGCACGCACAATCGGGAGCGGCACCACTCAAGGCAAGGTCCTCACGAGGGGGAGTAGCATCAAGACCCGTAGGGGGCCTCGCCAAGACCCCTTCGGAACGGCAGATATTCCGAGGCGAGACCCAGCCTCAGGAGTCAAGGATGACGTGGAGGAAGGACATGCAAGCAGTAGACGGCAGGACGGTGCAATTTCCCCTTTAGTCCAAAGGGAGCAAGGACGAACCGGGGTTCCCAAGGCATCTTCCAAAGGTTTCCTTTCTGGTGCAATAAGGCGATTGCTGCCTGCTAGCAGGACAGACATCATCCCTGCAGCGCTGGCAGCCACTTTGCAGGCGAAGACTACCTTTGGGCAGGTAACCATGTTCCCCTGTTCCCCTTCAAAATTGGCTGTTGTGGGGTCCCTTCCCGATGAAATGATAAGGGAAGAGGACTGGGGCCGCCACTATATATGTAGAGAGAGTAGGTTACTTCATGGGGGGGATTCATTCATTCGCCCACTAGCACCACACAAAGGCCACCTAGCCTCCGAAGGCCCTCGAACATTGTACTAGTTCATCCACCAACCTCCACGAGAGGCAATCCACCAAAGCAGGAGTAGGGTATTACGCTTCTTACCGGCCCGAACCTGGGTAAGCTGAGGTGTTATGTGTCTTCTGTCGGCTTGAGATCCTTGTAATTGGGCATGATTTGGACCAATGTGCACACAGTGTTGTACCTTCCATCCAATGCTCCAAGTATCTTCTTCATGATGAATTTGTTTCTCATCTCTTCGCTTCCTAAGCCGGCAATCTCATTTTTATGAGAGCTAGCCTAGAGTACATCTCAGCGACTCCTTCACCATCCTTCATCTTGAACTTGCCACACTGACTTTGAAGCACATCCAACTTAGATTCCATGAAATATTTTGTACCTTCGTGCACATCAACCAAAGTATCCCAAATTTCCTTTGCATTCTCAAGGCAGCTGATTTTGTTGAATTCTTTAGGGCACACGCGGTTGAATAGAGTGTCGCGGGCTTGACCATTGTATTGCAACATCTTAAATTCTTCCGCAGTTGCATCACGATCCGGTTCCCTTCCATAACCTAAGAAATCACCTTGCACACCAACATGAACAATAGCCCAAACGGTAGGGGTAATGACCAAGAATATGCATTTTCATCTTATGCTTCCAACTAGCAAAGTTTGTACCATCAAAATATGGACCTCTACGGTGGTAATTTCCCTCGTTATATCCCATACTCTCCTAGGTTGTGAAACCAATGCAATGGAGATCAAAGCTCTGATACACCTTCTAGGATCCGAAGCATGTCTAGAGGGGGGTGGTTACACTACTTGACCAAATAAAATTTAGCCTTTTCCCAATTTTAGTTGTGGGCCAATTTTAGCAATTTGTGACTAGTCAAGTACGCCCTACACATGCATATCTAAGAGTATAGCAGCGGAAAGTAAAGACATGCAAATGTAAGTAGATGATAGGGAAAGGAAGATCAAACACAAAGGTTGACACGACGATTTTTGGCGTGGTTCTGATAGGTGGTGCTATCGTATGCCCATGTTAGTAGAAACTTCAACCCACAGAGAGTAACGGTTGCGAGAGTACATAGAGGGCTCCACCCACAAGGTGTCCACGAAGAAGCGGTCTTAGATCATATTTCTTGATGTGTGGTTTTGGTAATTGATGACAATCCCTATGGACTAATGATTGCCTTGAGTTATATTCGAATGATTTGTCCATAGGCACTTCTTGAAGTACATATGTTGGTTTCAAGGAGTTTATATGATGACCAAGGTAGTACTCAAGGTTTTATCCAAAGATTGGTCATAAATACACAAGGTTGATCAGGACTAAGTCAAAGAGTGAATCAAGTTGATCAACACACAAAGCATGCAAGATGTACCGAGAGGGATCAAGTGATCCCATGGTATGGTAAGCATTGTTCATTATGCTTTGTGTACTAACCCATGGTCTTCGTGAGAGTTCTTTGTGGGGTTAGGTATGTTTCCATGGGCTTGCATCAAGAGGAAGATCTCATACAACCCATGGAGGATGACATCAAGTGGTGATCGTCATCAAGATTGTGGTGTGCAAGTTCAAGTGGAGCATCACGAAGATATCATGCTTGAAGCTTGCCGTCCATTGTGGTGTCAATGGACTTGTGAATATGGACTGAAGAGTGGCTCACCCATAGAGAGTATGGCGGTGCAATCAACTAGTCTTCATCGATCCAACGCAATCAAGAAAGGTGGTCCATCTTGAGGAAGTCAATATCGTCATCATCTAGCTCAAGTGGTCTATGTGCAAGTTATAGGTTTGCCCTTGATATGTTTCCTATTTTACCGGTCTTACGGTGATTGTTGGGAGACTGGGTTATAGGATAGATTGACGTACTATCTAGGGGGGCTCTCTAGTGAGTAGCTTGATCGTATCGTTCGTTGAGAGCTCAAAGCATTTGCATCCTTGCATCATGTTTCTTGGTTCTTGCTTGGTGTTTCTATGTCAGAGTTTTAGATCTTATGGTCATCTTCATGACAAGCTCGAGTTCATAAAAAATGGAGTCCATATGCATCTTCTATGATGTTTTAGATGTTGGACTTTTTGCTGGTTGTTCATTCATAGAGATTTCACATCTTTATATCATTAGCATTTGTATACTTCCTCTTCTTAAGATAACTCTTGTCATCCTTAATCCAACAAGCTTGAGTTTGCTCAATTCGGAGCTCATTTGCAGAAGTTATGGCAGTTCTGGTGTTCCTGCGTTCATCGGTTTCCTGTTCTGGTTCTGGAAGGTTGTAAGAGGTAGTACCACTCGGTACTACATGCTAACATTTTTTTGCCTCGTTTCAGCATAAGGTTTGCGCGGTAGTAGCGTGGTAGTAGTTAGCGGTACTATCGCGCTAGGGTGGTACTACCGCTTGCTACTACCGGCTAATCTTCTGTTCTCAAGAACCCCATGCTACCCTGGGAGGTAGTAGGATGAGGTAATAGCCCTGTCCAGTGGTAGTACCACTCTTGTGAGCGGTAGTACCGCTCCGGCAACACTATCGCACCTCGTGCCTTTGCTCCGATTGGCTGCCTCATCCGCCCGAGTTGTAGTACCGCACCCTTGAGCGGTAGTACCGCTCATGTGCAGGCTGAGAGGGTAACAGTTGGATTTTTACCTTTCTATAAAAGGGGTCTTCTTCCCCAACGGATCTTATCCTTTGACCTCGTGTTTGCCCCCCATTATTGACCTTCTTCGAGCTTGCAATCTTTCAATCCCTCCAATGATTCTTGCTAGTACTTGAGGGAAAAGAGAGAGGAGATATAGATCCACATTTCCACCAATCACTTTCTCCTCTGTGTGAGGGGAACCCCCTGGATCTAGATCTTGGAGATCTTTGTGTTCTTCTTCGTTATTCCTCTCATTTTCTTCCATATCATTAGTTTTTGTGGTGGGATTTGAGAGAGAAGGACTTGGGCACTCTGTGTGCCCTAGCCATTGCATTTGGTGCATAGGCTTGAGTTCTCCACGGTGATACGTGGAAGTGAAGTTTGAGAAGATTATTACTCTTGGGTGCTTGGTAACTTAGAGCTTGTTCTTCTTGGGTGCCTTGGCGTTCAAGAAGCTTGGTGGTGCCTCGGAGCTCAATCATTGTGGTGTAAAGCTCCGAGAAATTCATACGGGTACCGGTGACCGCCCCAAGGGTTGCCATTTGTATTGGTTCGCTGACCAGCCTCAAGGGTCCCTTAGTGGAATCACATCATCTTACATTGTGCGAGGGCGTGAGGAGATTATGGTGGCCCAAGTGGATTCTTGGGGAGCATTGTGCATCCCCACTGCTCCGAACAGAGATTAGCATCCGCAAGGGTGTGAACTTCGAGATACATTGTCGTCTCTACGTGCCTCGGTTATCTCTTACCCGGGCACTTTACTTATGTTGTTTACTTTGTGATAGCCATATTGTTTCTTGTTATATATCTTGCTATCACTTAGTTGTGTATCTTGCTGAGCATAAGTTGTTGGTGCACATAGGTGAGCATTGTTGTTTTAGATTTTGTTCTTGACAAATTAAATGTTAGTTTTATTTCGCATTTGTTCAAGCCAAAACTGTAATTACTTTAAAGCACCTATTCAGTCCCCCTCTAGGCGACATCCACATCCTTTCAAGCTGTCTTTTCTATTCCACCATGGCTTACGTCCACATAGGACTAGCCTCACTCGGGGTAGATCTTCACGAAGTAGGCGATCCCCTTTCCCTTACAAACTTCTTGGTTCAACTCGACAACACGAAGTTGGAGGATCCCAAGCGACTCCTAACCAATCTAGGAGGCACCACCCTCCAAAAGGTAATGGATGCGGTAGAATGATGAACTCCTTACTCTCGTGCTTCAAAAATAGTCTCCTCAACACTCAATCACTCTCTCATAGATTCGACATGCGTAGAAGAGATTGATTGGGTGGAAAGCAACTTGTGGAGGCTAGAGACCAAGTTTCAAATGGATGGATTGGAATCTCTTGATCTCAACATATGAGTAGGCGGCTCTCTCTCAGAAAAATGGATATGGCAAGTGTATGTGTGTTCTCAGTGCTTCCTCTGCGAATGAGAGGTGTTGGAGGGGTATATATAGGCATCTCCCAAAATCCAACCATTACAACATTATTGCCCAACTCAGCGACACCAAAATAAATTTCGGTGGTACCGAGTTGCACTAAATGTGGCAACTTTTGCATTCTCGATGAGACCGATATATGAATTCTGGTGGTACCGATATGGCGACCTAGGGCAGTTTCCAAATCTCGGTGGTACCGATTCCAAACTTGGAAATTACGATTCTTTAAATAGAGATATCAGAGAGTTGGTCACTGACTTTCGATGGCACCAAAATGAAAGTGGTGGTACCGAGATATTAGGGTTTGGCAAAAGGTTCTGTCTTTGGAAAATCGGTAGGGACGAAATGGAATTCTTGGTGGCAGGGATTTTGTGTAGGCTTTGGATAGAGATTTTTGTGAGAGAATTGTTGAGTATTTTTGGTGGCTATCTCTAAGCACTTGAGCAACCAATTCATCATAAATACCTCACCCCCTTTAATAGTATTGGCTTTCCTATGGACTAAAAAGTGATTTATCACAAATATAAAATGTAGAGTCCTCTTGCTTGAAGCTTGACCAATCCTATTCCATTCCTTGCATTAAGGGGTTTCTCATCACAATCCTTTAGCCAATGCATCTTTGAACTTTTATAAAATATACATGGATAGAATCATTAGTTCAATGATGCATATGTTGTTATTAGTTACTAAAACCACCTTAGGGAGGAATTATGCTTTCAAGGTGCCGATTAGAGCCCCTTTGCAAAGCATGATGTTCAGCTTATGCCATGGTGTAAGAACCTATAATCACTTGGTATGAATGATTTCAAACCTTTCACAGAATGCGATGAACCCCCACCGGTTCTTTAGTTTAATACTTGTCTTCGGATCATAGACCAGTCCTCGCTTATTATGCCAGTCAGTTTTCGGATTTCTCCACTAAGGAACTTAACCAGACTAGATGGAAGTACAATCCCATTGTTTTCCCTTTACCCATTTAGCCGAACTGGCGGAACATAAAGGGGTAAGCATAGGAGCAGGGCAACCCAACTTTTGATTCGAAACCGATGCATATAACATGAATCCAAGACTTCGCACACGTGAATGCTAAATAGTATTATAATGGTGCAAAGGGAGGTTGTGATGACCAAGCCCCCCTAGTGAATTTAGCCAATATCTAAGATGTGCATAAAAATAGACTTCTGTTGGTGTTCAAAAAATAGTTCGGAAAGAGGAGGAGGAAAAAGACATTTCAAATCTCATGAACCACAAAGAGTGTTCCTTATTTCCAATAAACTTGTAACTGTACAATTCGAACTCAGCAAGCGACTGTTCATATATATATAAAGGGAATTTTATTTCTCTGCCCCTGGTTCCTTAGCCATACTCATTCATCCCCACGCTCTTAACTTTTGCTCACTTTTCCCCACTCCCTTGGCCGAAACCCTCAGAACTGGTCACAAATGGTGGATGTCGTCAGGTCAGTGCTTTGACCGTTAACTCTGACGAGTAGGGCCGTGCCGACTGTGTCGCCCGCTGGACATGATGAGTGGGGTCGCGGCGGACGGTGCCGCGGTTAGCCCGTTGGGCCGTGGTTAGAATAGGGTCGTGCGCGCGCCGCATCGACAGAAGTCTGTTATGCATGCACGACATGTCCATCTAGCATGCATGCATGCACGTAGCTAGCCTACCTGCATGCGCCGCCGCCCGCCGCCACGATGCGCTGACCGGCCTCTTTTTCACGCGAGCCGCCATGGACGCTGACCGGCCTCATTTTCATGCGAGCCGCCACGGACGCAGGGACGGTTGCTGCCGCTGGTTCGTATCTTCTCCCACGCGTGTCTCCTCGATGTAGAGCATTGTTTCACACTTTTCGATCCACTCACATCTATTCAATGTGGCAATTAAAACCTGTTGGCAATTAAAGTGGCATATCGATCGACGCGGCTCGTTTGAACGTAGCAAATCCAAAGCGCGCCCGGTGCCACTCCCCTTCCCTTCCCCTTTCCCTATTTAAACCACCAACCCTCCACCTATTCTCCACACATCCATTTGTGCCGCCCCCTTCACCCAAACCCAGAGCACTCTCAAAGAGATGCGAGGATGCAGTACAATGGCCCCATCTTATAGCTCCCACCGACCGTGCTGGAGAGACGGTATCCGGTCGGCATCGTCGTGGAGAGGACGCTCCGCGTGTGGGTGTTCTCACGCTGGAGGGGTGCAAGGGGGTTTGCCGAGTGGTTCCTCCGTGCGGGCTTCGACCTCCCGGCAGGCTCGCCGGTGATGTTTCGACTGGAGGAAGTGCGTCCAAACTCCAGGACTCCGCCGATAGTGCTCAACGTCACCTTCACCAACAGATTTGATGCATACTACCTCCTCGGCAAGGTGTTTTGGTGTGGATGTGAATTCATCGCATTCACAACCCACAACATCTTCACAAACTTCGACTGCATCTTCCCTACTATATCGGCTAGGACGACATGGAGAGGGAGCAGTGAAGAGAAGGCACAGTGAAGATGGTTGTGAAGTCCTGGTCTCGGTCGTGAGCTTGTCTTGTCCTAGGATGTTAGGGCTTTTTATCTTGTATATATTTCTATCTTAATTATGTCGTTGGTTGTACCGTGAACTTTTGATCTCTGTCGTGTTATCCCCTAAGTACTTTGTTATGCTTGCTACCCTTATTTGATAGGGAATCCCTATTTGATATGTCGTTGGTTATTAGTGTTTTTGCTTGCTATTTCTATCTTATTTGACGTGAGCTAAATCGCTAGATGGATATGGTGCCGTACACGATCCCTTCTGCTAAATCAGTCAACGATTGAGTATTCCTCAATGAAAACCAGCAAGTTTTCGCCCATTTAGAGTAGGGTCAAGTTTTCGAACGCACCAAAAAGGAAACTAAACCTAGAAAAATGAGCCATGTTGATGTTGAAAAGAAGAAGAATAAAAGCTAATTTTTTTGAATTGTTGGTGGCCCTATTCCGTATATTGTATGAACAAAAACAAGCTAATTTTTGAATAGTTTGTGGACTATGCTATGATTTAGGGCACCCTATGTTTTATGTAAGAATAATCCTATGGTTGCTACTTTTTATGTTATGGATGTATGCTTGCTACGTGAGATATCGGTCGATGGATATGGTGCCATAGCCGAGCCGTAGACAAGCTCTCTAGATAGATATGGTGCCATAGCCGAGCCTAGACATGCTCTCTAGATTGATATGCTGGCTAATGGTGCCACCGAACTTTATTTTAGAGGTGGTTTCAGATGGATATCATGATCTACATAATTAAGTCTGACATGTTCTTAATAAAAAACAAAAACAAAAAATCATGCATACAATATTTTTCTTGCAACAAAAACTTGTTTATAATACCCGCAGTCAAAAAATGAAAGTGTTGTGTTGTAGGCAATATACAGAAGGAAATTGCCATGATATGTACAAATAAATTTGACATGTGCAAGTCCAACAATAAATTGATTTACCATCATGCACTAGTTTTGTTCGGCATGGCAATAAATGGATTTACCATGCTAATAACCATGGAAAAAACAGAGCCAGTGCTTGGGCCTTCGACACTCAACGAAATGAGACGGCCCAACCAGAGCTTAGTTTCAATTTGGGCCCTAGAACTACGTTTTTTTCTTCTACGGTCGGTGTTGTCTGACGAAACTGAAGAAATTGAAAGTGTACAAAAGTGACGAAACTAACGGGTACCAGAAACTCACATGATCCACAAATTAAGCAACACACAGCATAGAGCACATGATCCACAAATTTAAGCAAATCGTAGAGCACATGATCCACAAATTTAACCAAATCCTAGAGCACATGACACCACACTAATAACATCTCTAACGAGTGATGACCAGCAAGTAAGCAAATCCTAGAGCAACTACACAAAAATAAAAGGTATAAAATCCTAAAGCTATCAGATTCGCCTGCTTGTTCAATTGAATCATCTGCTTCAAGTTCTTGTTCATCTTCTATATTTCCCCCTTCAGATCTGCATCCCCAACTGTCAGAGTAGCACTTTCAGAGACCAAATTCGTTGTTGCTGATGGCAGATTGAGCTCCCGGGTTGGGGCCCCATTGAATTGAATCCGCTTAATGTAGTCATCCAGCCATTCAAAATGAGTGCATTTCTTCATGATCTGAAACGAAAACATGAACCCTAAATCCCAGATTGAAAAAGAATTAAAAGCAAATAGAAAAAGAAATCAAAGATAAATCATGAGACCTAACCTGCCCCTTTGGCTTGCTCTTCCATTTCACGAACTCGCGCCCATAGTTGCCATTCTTGACCTCCTTCGAAGTCAACCGTATCAGTGGCCCGTTGCGTGGGCAGTTAGAACATCGCTCCATGGGAAGTGAACCATACTTGGTCCATGAGGGGCAGGAGGCTGAAGTGGAGCTCGACATATCGCCCAAAGTCGTCGGAGAAGAAGAAGCAGAGGAGTGTCTCCTCTCGTCGCTGGAGAAGAATAAGTAGAGGAGGAGTGGCTCCTCTCGTCGCTGCAGAATAAGCACCAGAATAAAGGGGGTACCCGAAGAAAGGGGAGGCACAACCAACAAGTCTCGCGGATCGCCCCACGATCCAACGATGTGGAGCCGTCCATGTGATCCAATGTCGCAGAGCATGCTCGCAGCCTGCCCTCGGAATTACTTCTAGAAGACCACATCTGAGGGTTGTCGCTTGGCGCTAGGGTATGATCGAACGGCTGATATTTGGAGCTAGGGTTAGGCGAAACCCCGCGGGGTTTAGAGGGGTTTTGAGCTAGTCAACGAGGTTTCAAAGGCTTTGACTGAGCATAAATAATTTTAAAAAATCGGAAAAATATGAAACCTTCGTAGTTCGTCGTTTTATAGGACACACTAACAAGGAAAAATATTAAACTTGGTATACGTACATTTAGGGGGAAAACCTAGCTAGAACGATCGAGGTAAAATGAGCACCATTAATTAAGAAATGAGAAAATATAAAACGTGTGCACAATGTTGTCTTTTGTGACATGTTACCAACCAAAAATCATAAACTTTGTCTATGGACATTTTCATGAAAAAACCTTCACACATATGAGCTATCATGTACAACGTTTCATAGAGACCAAGGAGAGGAGGTAGGGTTTCCCTTCGGTTTTTGAAAATTTTAAAAAACAAAAAAATTACCAAAGCTTGATTTCAAAGTGAATAAGAAGGATTTGAACTTAGTTTTCCATTTTCATATTGTAAACGTATTTTTAATGGTTTTTCTATTAAAGTATATTTTTTTGAAAAAAATGTACAAATAGAAAGATTAATTCAATAAATAGTGATTCTTCGAATCTACACTATATAGATTGATTTGGTGTTAATAAAAAATATTTGGCTCATTTGGAGTAGGTCCAAAAAAAACTTGATCACAAATGGGGCTATTTACCCTAGCTTGGGAGCTCATTTGAAGCACATTTCTCATGGCTACAAGTTTTGTAGACGCAAAAGAGATCGGATTGATCACCTAACGTTTATAATAGTTTAGCAAACTGTGCAACTGACACCAAAGGGGAATGGACTGAAGTGTTGGTTCAAATTTAAAGTTTGCCTAAAATTCAAAGTTTGCCTCAGTAGTTCAAATTCAAAGTTTACATATAGAATTATTACACCTTACAGGTTTTCATAGTACTTCAAATTGACGACATAATCCTTATTACAAAGCTTTAAAGTTCAAAGTTTATGACTTGCATTCATGTTCAAATTTAAATCTTTGCCTTGCTCCTTGTGTTCCGGGATGGGTTAACTGTCTTGCTTCTGGTTCCCTGGCTAGGATATTTTGTGCTTTTGAAAGATTTACCTTGTTGCTTCTGATCTTCACTTTTGGTGGTGTAGGTTTTGTTGAGCTTTCACTGATCGAGCAAGTGATGACCAGTTGACGGTCATCTGTGGGCTCACTAATCTGTAAAGGAACTTCAGACAAAATAACTTCCTCCTCTCTTATAGCTTCAAAACCTTCATAAGCCATGGTTTCAAATTCCGCATCATATGATGGTTCAACCAAAGTTTCTTCCTCTCTAGGTCTTTCTCTCTTATAGACAAAATAACTTCCTCCTCTCTTATAGCTACTTCAGTTGCTTCATTCTCTAAACTTGCTGCATTCAACTCTGCTGCTGCATGCTCCTCCTCATTTGTTGCTGCCCATTGTTCCTCTTCTCCAAATGATGCATCAACTGGATTGTTACAACGCCTAGCAATATGCCCTAAGATACCACATCTTTTGCATTGATGTTGTTTTTTTACACGACCCTCTTCACCAGCTCTTATCGTATTTTTCCTTGGTCTTCCTCATGGTCTAGTCAGTCAGGAGAATGGAGTTTGAACCCTGGGTCTACTATGTTCCATTGGTCTTTTCCCAAGAGTGCAGGCACATTTTCAGCATAAGCAGCCCTAAATTTGGCAACAGAGAAATATTCAGAGCAATACTGATCAACTTCACCATCTTCACCTCCAATAACAGTCATTAGATGTAGGGCATGTATGCACGGCTTCCCGCGGATCTGCCATTGCCTACAGCTGCATTCATTGGTTGCAAGGTTCACTGGATATCTCCATTCCCTATTTTTACTGTTAGTGTATGTCACTTCAGCCTCGTATGTCGACGGTCGAATGCATTTCATTCTTAGTCCTCTTGCCTTGGCATACAATGCCTTAATCAGAGATAGGAGGATAAGATGGCCAACATATTGTGTTTCTACAATTCTTTTACCAAGAGCCATCTTTACCATGATCATCTTCCTGATATTATCAAATGCTTGTCACAACAAAATCCCTTTCACGGACTTGAACTTTCCATTGAAACACTCAGCGAGGTTATTGGTCACATAGTCTACTTTGCAGATTTCATTGAATTTTCTTCTTGACCACAACTTTCCATGATGTTCATCCATGTACTCCTTCACCAAAGGATTATGAGCATACAACACTCTCAAATGGTGCTCATGCTTCCTCAAGTTGCATGTGTATTATGCTGGCCATAGATTCTCATCATAAACTTTGCCTTTGAATTTGTTTTTAAAATTCTATGCTAGGTGTCGCATACATTCCCTATGTTCCACTCCAGGGAATACAATTTCTACTGCAGTTTATAAACCCTTGCAAGAATCTCTGTGTATAACTAAACCTGAGGGTGTACCTATAATGTTGTGCAACTGCTGCAGAAACCAGACCTAACTCTCCTCACTCTCTACCTCCAACACACCAAATGCAACTGGGAATAGCCAATTGTGTCCATCAACTGCAGAAGCTGCTGCTAGCTGGCCTCTCCATCTTCCATTCAAAGCAGTCGCATCGACAACCAAATAGGGCCTACAACCATTCAGAAACCCCTGCCAGCAAGCCTTGAAACAAACAAAAGCCCTCCTGAAGCACTCCTTCTCCATTGTCTTCCCTTTTAATTTGTACTTAACTATATGCTTGTCAATCTCTATAACACTCCCTGGACTAGCCGTCTCCACTTCAACGTTGAAGGTGTAAAGCAACTGAAAACTCTCATTCCATGGACCATTAATCCTATCAAGAACCCTTTCCTTAGCATAGAAAACCTTCATGTATTGTACATTAATCTTGTACTTCTCAAATAGCTTGCCATGGAGTGTTGTTGGACCAATTGTTGGTGTTTCCCTCACCCAATCCAAGATTGCATCTGCCACCCACCTAGTCTTTGCAAGCTTAGATTTGTCCTTTCTCCCTCCCCCTCCAGGTGGGCAAGTGTGCCCGTGTGGGTTGCTTTTTATCTGAAACAAAATGAAAAATTATGTCAAATACAATTAAGAAACAGTACACATGATCTGAATATAGAATGGATAATTAATTTGATAACAATATTTAGTTGTAATACCTGAATCAATTTGCTCTTTCGCATAGTGGATGCATGCAACCTCCACCTACACCTATCATAAGGGAAATGAACAGTAAATCTTCCTGGCTCACTCCTATCAACCTCATATAAGAGTTTTGAGTGAGAATGCAATATGTAGTCACTGCATTACGACAGTCCACCATCGATTCAAATACAGTTCCTGGAGTAAGGTTAGGATTCTCCCTGTTCCACTCAATTGTTGGCATGTCCTCACCATCATATTCTTGAAAAACTAAGGAGTCGATGTTCTCCTCCCTCTCTTCATCATCGGTGTCAACAAATCTAGCACAGCTGCTAGGCTCCTCTGCATATTCATCTTCCACTGCCTGTTGACTGACTCTATCTGCCAGTTCAGGGAATAGAATCCCATCCTCATCATCATGTCGAGGCACTTCCTCGTCAGCCTCTGCATCTACTTCTACATCAGGTGTAGAAGGGAGAGGAGAAGTGGCAGCCGACATGTTGTGGCTTTCAGAACCACTGGGTTTACTTGGTCTTGACCTACAAGGAGTGCGAGGACGCTAGTTATTAGCAGAGACAGATGATGTCTGAACACCCTTCGGGACACGTTGTTTGCGTACCTGAAGCACACCGATATGGATTTTATCGAAACGGCTGTCAGCAATCAAACTAAATAGCAATCCCAGATGCTCATCACAAGTTAATGGGAGAAATCTCTGCTTGGTACTGTCGAAATATGTCAGTTCAACAGCATCAGCAGGGCTCCACGGATACTCACAACAGAGTGCCTTGCTGAAATCTGTGAACGAAACGGTGGTTTCTACCAATTTAGGATAGAAAAATCTAGAAATCACACAACGTTTAGTTCCACGCAGCTCGCTAGTTTTAATTCTAACCACCAGCCGAAAAGCAAGTGCAGGATCAACCCTATTTGATTGAAATAAGATAATGGGCGCAGTTAGGCCTAAAAATTTTAGATAAATTGTGCTGATTCATGCCAACGGTGGTGAAATACAACCTAATTTATGGATCTCCTAATCAATTTGAGAGGAAAACGATGCTTACCCAGCTGGAATCCATGAATTATCAGCCTCTGATTTGACCCAATCATCTCCATGGTCGATGTGTCGGACGGGGTGCCCCCCCCGACATCGCTTCCTAATCCTAGATGGACAGAGAGGGTAGATGCGGTGGAGGCAAAAGCGTGCGGCGGAGGCGGCACGACGGCAACGGAGGCGGCACGACGACGGCAGAGGCGGCACGACGATGGCGGAGGGGGCGGCGCGGAAGCGACTGGATCTGATTCAGGTTATAGTGAGTGTGAGTTTCGCGGCCTGATACGTCCATTTTGCATCACGCTTTCATGTTGATATTTATTGCTTTATGGACTGTTATTATACTTTGTGGAACTTTACTTATGCCTTTTCTCTCTTATTTTGCCAGGTTTATTTGAAGAGGGAGAATACCGGCAGCTCGATTTCTGGACTGGAAAAGGAGAAAGTCTGAGTCCTCTATTCTGCGCAACTTCAAATGCCCTGAAAATCAACGTGGATTTTTTTGGATTTTATAAAAAAGACTGGGCGAAAGAAGTGTCAGAGGGGAGCAACCAGGGGCCCACAAGCCTGGTTGCCGCGACCTACCCCCCTGGCCACGGCAATAGGGCTTGTGGGCACCCTGGCGGCCCACTGGCCCCCCTATTTTTCTATATGAAGGGTTTCGTCCAGAAAAAAAATCAGGGTGGAGCTTTTTCGTGGATTCTCCGCCGCCAAGAGGCGGAACTTGACCAGATCCAATCTAGAGCTCCGGCAGGACGATCCTGCCGGGGAAACTTCCCTCCCGAAGGTGGAAATCGTCGCCATCGTCATCACCAACACTCCTCTCGTCGAAGGGGAGGCATCTCCGTCAACATCTTCATCAGCACCATCTCCTCTCCAATCCCTAGTTCATCTCTTGCAACCAATCTTCGTCTCGCGACTCCGATTGGTACTTGTAAGCTTGCTAGTAGTGTTGATTACTCTTTGTAGTTGATGCTCCTTGGATTACTTGGTGGAAGAGTTTATGTTCAGGTCCTTGATGCTATTCATTACACCTCTTATCATGATTATGATTATGCTTTGTGAGTAGTTACTTTTGTTCCTGACGACATGGGATAAGTCATGCTGATAATAGTCATGTGAGTTTGATATTCGTTCGGTATTTTGATACGCTGTATGTTGTTTTTCCTCTAGTGGTGTTATGTGAACATCGACTACATAACACTTCACCATATTTGGGCCTAGAGGAAGGCATTGGGGAGTAGTAACTAGATGATGGGTTGCTGGAGTGACAGAAGCTTAAACCCCAGTCTATGTGTTGCTTCGTAAGGGGCTGGTTTGGATCCACTAGTTTAATGTTATGGTTAGACTTTGTCTTAATTCTTCTTTCGTATTTGCGGATGCTTGCGAGAGGGGTTAATCATAAGTGGGATGCTTGTCCAAGTAAGGGCAGTACCCAAGTGCCGGTCCACCCACATATCAAACTATCAAAGTAACGAACGCGAATCATATGAACATGATGAAACTAGCATGACAGAAATTCCCGTGTGTCCTCGGGAGCGTTTTTCCTCTTATAAGACTTTGTTCAGGCTTGTCCCTTGCTACAAAAGGGATTGGGCCACTTGCTGCACCATTGCTACTACTTTTTACTTGTTACTTTTCTCTTGCTACGTTTCACCTCACTATACCATCACTTGTTATTGCTACTTTCAGTGCTTGCAGTTATTACCTTGCTGAAAACTGTTTATCAGAGCCTTCTCCTCCTCGTTGGTTCGACACTCTTACTTATCAAAAGGACTACGATTGATCCCCTATACTTGTGGGTCATCATGGCCCCACTGGTTACCACGTAATGATCAAAATGTGGACTCCGCCCTATGCGGCCCCACTAGTCAGAGTTAACGGTCAAGCCATTGACCCGACGACAACATCCACTGTGACCAGTTCTGAGGGTTTCGGGCAAGGGAGTGGGGAAAAGTGAGCAAAAGTTAAGAGCATGGGGATGAATGAGTAGAACTAACGAATCAGGGGCACAGAAATAAAAATCACATATAAAAAGGGAATAAAATTTTACAAAGTAAAGGTTTACACATGGTTTGGTATAGCTGGCTTGATGTTCCTTAAGTGCCCTACTGCACGTTTGTGCCTTCACTCTTTGGGAAATATTCCTTGAACGGGGAGAACTTTAATGAATAGTTAATTAAACAAAGGTGGTCTTGATAAGTTGCTGATGTATGGGTTTGCTTGACACAGAATTGGTCCTTAACGGTACCTATATGTGTCCAAGGACTATACTAGCCATAGTTCGGTTTACCCAAACACTAGATCGTATATGATTAACCCCCACAGCTTCCCATGGTATCTTAAGCGCAAAATTGTGCCTTTGAGGCATGTACTTTTCTGGAGGCGAGGTGCTGCTATGGGGAGCCTATCCCTATTTAGTTGGAGTGATATGTAACTGCAGCAGGGCACGAGCTCAGTTGTGCTCCTTGACGGTTAGCTTTCCCTTTAGACCCACGTCTCCGGCCTGTGCTTCAGCTACCAAAGCCGTAGTGTGTTCCTCATCTCGAAGGATCGCTCGGTATTACCATTGACTGTAATGACACCCTTAGGTCCTGGCATCTTCAACTTGAGGTATGCATAATGGGGAACGACATTAAAGTGGGTGAACATTGTCCGACCGAGGAGTGCATGGCACCCGTTGTGGAAGGGGACAATGGGAAGATCAAATCTTTGCTGCAGAAGTTGCCAGGTGAACCAAACACTACTTCTAGGGTTTTCGTGCCCAAACAGCAAGCCTCGACGCCAGAAATTACTCCTTTGAAGGTGGTTTTGCTGGGTTTGATTCTTGATGGATCAATGCCCGTTTTTCGCAATGTATCCTCATAAATTAGACTGAGGTTGCTACCTCCATCCATGAGGACTCGCGTGAGGTGATATCCATCAAAGATGCGGTCGGGTACCAAGGCCGCTAATCCCCCGCGATGAATACTGGTAGGGTGATATGTGCGATCATAAGGATCGGACATCCCGACCGTGGGTTATACTTTGGGGCTACTCACCCGTGCAATGGTGGGTCATGAGAGAGGTAAGGACGGCCATAGTCCTCGACCTCCCCTGCCCGAGTGTCCGGGCTAGCCATTTGTCTCATATGTTGTTGCAGAAGGAAGCTAATGCCTCGGCGTTTTAACAATCAACAAACTGCTTTTTCTTGGTGAGGAATCTATTCCAGAATTGCCGAGATGACTCATCGGGTTGCAGGATGATGTGGCTCAAGTCATCGGACCCAGGTGGCCGGACATAAGTGCCCTGAAATTGTCTCAAAAGGCATCTTTGAGATCCTCCCAATTCCCAATGGAGTTTTTCGGGAGGCTGTTCAACCAGTGCCTAGCTGGCCCTTTGAGCTTTACTGGTAATTATTCGATGGCATGGAGGTCATCTACAATAGCCATGTGAATGTGGAGAAGGAAATCTTCAATCCATACGACCGGGTTTGTTGTCCCATCGTACTACTCGATATTTACGAGTTTAAACCCTTCGGGGAATTGATGTCGCATCACCTCATTTGTGAAGCACATTGGGTGGGCAGCGCCTCTTATCCGAGTTGTATTATGCTAGAGATTGGGCGAGATCCTACCGCGCTGCTGATCCCGAACTCCATGTTCTGATTGGGCCGAGCTTGGTACATGTCGTGTCTCACGGCAGTGTTACTCCTAGATTCGTAAATAGATCTTGTCTGTGCTACTCTAGACTTAATGTTCTGTCATAGGTCAAATGGGTCTCCGTGTTGAGTTGGTTCCTTTCTCCTATCCCTCCCTCGAGGAGGAAGGTCTGGTTGATCGTCTTGCATGAATCTTGGTGGTGCGGGCTCCAAGGCCTCGTCTTCGAATTCTAGCAACAAACAGGGACACGGGTAGCTTTTAGTTGGTCCGTGTGGTTCCTGTCTGTACCCCTCTTCGATGGCAAGGACTTTTGTCCATCTCTCACTGATGGAGTCCTCTTCGTCTTTGAGGTGCCTCTGCTTTAGCTTAAAGCTCTGAGTAGTGGCTATGAGCTGCCTCATCGATACTTCTTGATCTAGTGGGTGTTCGGGGACGATGAAATCCTCATCTCACAATATGTCCTTCTCCTCAACCAGAGGGATGTAGTTGATGTCTTCCAAATCGTCGAGATCCTCTGGCTTTTCTAGATCCATGTAACTTGGTAGGTTGGGGTCGTATTAGGGGTCTCCATGTTCTGGGGATTTGGCGGGATTTTCTGTATCCTCACGGTTGAGGTCATCTCTAGTTCCCGCATTGCTTTACTTGCCCTTACGAGCTTTAGGCTTTTTGCATTGGTGACGGTGCTTGACGGTTCGTCGCCACTGTTCTTGACTGGGGTGTCATCATGGCTTTTCCCCATGGTGCCCTCATCCCTAGGGATGTCCACCATGTAGATGTCACACGTAGAGGTGCCATCATCCCATTACGCGAGGACTAGGTGATCTAATAGCCATGTAAATATCTTCGGCTTCCTTTGAGGAGAAGTCTAACGGATCGGTTAGATCTTCGATAGTGGCAATGAAGTGGGAGGCGGGTGGGGAATAAAGTTCCCTACACCTAGTCTCATAGCCCGAAGGATCCTAGATCGGGACTGAACCGTCTAAACTATCTGTGGCTTGGGTTCGAGTCGTCATCACGTTTGACAACGAGAGATTTACCGGACTAGTCCTCAAAGCTCTCGCGGAGTTGAGCTCTTCAGCATAGGGAGTGTGTTCGGGCAAGGTTACCTCGGGCCTCCAAACACCATAGTCATATCCTAGCTCGAGGCCGGATTAGGAGTAGACTCTATCCCAGACTCGAGGCCAGGGAGAAGACCCGAAGTTAAGGCTTCAGAATTTTCGAGCTCTTCGGCAAAAGCCGAGACCTCGGAGAGGATCAAATCTCCTTGGGCATCAACAACGTACTCCAAATCGCTGAACTTGAATCCCTGGCCCGAGGCGAACCCGTTAATCTGCTGATGAACCGCCTTGACACGTGGGGAGGTACTGCCGAAAGCAGGGGTTTGGTCAGGGATGAAGAAATCCCCGGCATTGATGTATTCGCTGGTGACCAAGCAAAACATCGATACTTCAGGTGATACTTCAGGTTATCCTTCAACGGAGCTCTCAATGAAAGCACCAATGTCGGTGTCAAAATGAGTTGATCTCAAGTATGGGGTCCGAACTGTGGATCTTGGGTTGATGGGTAACAAGGGACGAAGGAGATGGTGTTTACCCAGGTCCAGGCCCTCTTGATAGAGGTAAAGCCTATGTCCTGCTCTTGTTGTATTGATAAAGTAGTACGAAGTACAGTGTTGATCTACCTCGAGATCAACTGCTGTGGTCTAAAAACCTAATTGTAATGAGCTTAATGTGTCCTATGAACTATGTACCCCTGGTTTATATAGATACCAGGGGTGCTAGCGTGGTAGGGTTACACAAAGTCGGTTACAATAAGAAAGGAATATGCTGATCACCATGTCACCTGGGATTGCATGCCAAGTCTTTGGGAGAGTCGATATTGATTCCAACATCACCAATGATAGTCGAACGGTCCACGCATCCGTTCCATGAGAACAGATAAGCAGCACAAGGACCCCCTAGTCCCGGACTCCCTCATCCACGAAGGACTAGCCTCACTTGGGGTATGTCTTCACGAAGTTGGCAATCTCCTTGCCCTTACAAACTTCTTGCTTCAACTCCACACAAAGTCGAAGGCTCCCAAGCGACACCTAGCCAATCTAGGAGACACCACTCTCCAAAAGGTAATAGATGTGGTAGTATGATGAACTCCTTGCTCTTGTGCTTCAAAAGATAGTCTCCTTAACATTCAATCACCCTCTCACAACTTTGACTTGGGTAGAAGAGATTGATTGGGTGCAAAGTAACTTGGGGAGGCTAGAAATCAAGATTCATATGGTAGGAATGGAATATCTTGATCTCAAAACATGAGTAGGTGGCTCTCTCTCACAAATATCGACGGGGCAAGTGTTGGTTCGTTTTTGAGTGCTTCCTCTATGAATGAGAGGTGGGTGGAGGGGTCTATATAGGCATATCCAAAAATCCAACCCTTACAACATTATTGCCCAACTCGGTGAAACCAAAGCAAATAAACTTGGTTGCACCGACTAGTGCAAAATATCGCAACCTTTGGCGTTTTGATGAGACCGATATAGAAATCCCGGAGGTTCTGATTTTGGCTGGCCTAGGCAGCTAACAGACTCGATGGCACCGATTTGCAAAACTCAGGAATTCCAATTTTAGCAAATGGCTAACCGGGGAGTTGGTCATTATTTTTCAGTCAGACCGAAACCAAACTTGGTGGTACCGATATTCTAGAGTTTGGCTCTGGATGTGTCTAGGGTAAACTCGGTGGGGCCGATTTGGAAATATTGGTGGCACTGAATTTGACTTTGTGGTTTGGACAGAATATTTGTGGGAGAATTTCATGAGTATTTTTGGTGGCTAATCTCTAAGCACTTGAGCAACCAGATCATCATAGTCAACGCATCCCCTTTTAATAGTATTGGCTTTCCTATTGACTCAAATGTGATTTCTCGCAAAATATGAAAAGTAGAGTCTTCAGGCTTGTTGCTAATAGATGCTCCTTGCATCTAGGGGTTCTCCTTACAATCCTTAGCGAAAACATCATTGACTTTTCCTGAAATATACTAGATAGAATCAATAGTCCAATGACATATATGTTCTTATTAATTACCAAAACCACCTAGGGATAAGTTGTGCTTTCAACTTGGAGGCCCGACAACATCAACAACTCACACAAATAAAGTAGACACGTAAGTTTTAAATTTTGTTTTTATAAAAGAGTGATTGAAGTTCCATATGAAGAAGTGAATTTGGAAGTGTTGTTCTAATGAAGGCTTTGCTTTTTGCAAGATGAAATAGATGTTGAACTGATGTTTGTATGCGTGAAAATATGTCTATGTATTGCTTTGGAACTAACCCTGCAGAAAAATGAATAAAATGAGAAGTTTTGGAAGAAATAACTCAAAAAAATGGCCTTTCAAATGATCACAACGGTCGTCTGGGCGACCACATGACGTGCAGGAGGTTCCATCGCAAAAGAGCCATAGAAACTCGAGAAGATGGTGGTATTTCAGACGAGCGTTAATGCTCATTTCGGTGATTGTTTAACTTCTTTGCATAAAACAAAGACGGGTCCAGACGTATGGCGACGTTTAAAACGGGCAAAAGTGCTCGTTTCTGTTGATTGTTTAACTTCTACGCACACACACTTAGGCCATCCTAGTTTGATGGTGGTCTTCCATGCGGGCGCTTGCGCCCGTATGAGCGGTCATTTTGACTCGTGGCTACTCTAATAAGCCCGAGGAAGGAGTTCGAATCCTTCTGTGTGAGTGATCTACGGTATGTTTCTCCTCCGATCGGAAAGTTATTTTTTGCGAATCCACGTTCTACATGCCTAGCATTGCCATGTCTAGGATATGCATATTTTCGATCCAAATTTGAGTTTGGTTTGGATTTGTTGATGTTTTTAGATGAGTATGGTGTGGTGACTACCATAGAATCATTGTTTTTTTAATTGTATCAGGCTACAAAATTGTTCATTAGATGTTTACACCGAGGTCTTTGACGGGGGAATAACCCCGGGAAAGGCTCATCAAGCCTACTCCTCTATACTTTGGTATAGAGTGGAGCAATAGCTTCCTCAACTATCGGCTACTCCCGGTCGGCTACGCAGTACTTGCCAGTTAGGAGAGTAGCCGACTACTGTCTGGCCGGCTGGCCATGCCGCCAGCCGGCTGAAGGGCACCTGTCGCATCAATCCCAAGGATGTGACTGTGGCCTTCGATTAAAGGTGAAGATACGTCAGCGCAGGTACGATGGAGAAGCGCACGCATGGCTATAGTGTCAGTGGTCGTACCACTGACCGACGTCGGCTCCGATCTGTCAACCATGCACAGTACCCGCATGCCAGCGCCCACTCCAGTACCCGGTCCGGCGTGGCTACAATGGAGACGGTCGTACCGGTGACCGGCGCCAGATCCCGCAAGACGACGCCAAACGTACAACACACGTCCTGCATGGGCAGCACGCACCAACCCCATAGGCTGGTCGGCGGGTCCCATGGCCAGATGGGACCTTGCAACCAGCGGGCCCGTCCAGCGACAAGACTAATCCATAGTGGACCCCTTGGTCGACCTCAGAGGCTGCCACCCAGGTCCCCCATAATGTACTTATATCCATTTTGTAGGCCGGTGGGTTCATCTATAACCCCCCCCCCCCCCCCCCCCCCCGCCCCCCTCCATGCAGAGGGTCGGCCATTCTTGCACCCACACACACCATACAGGAGAGGTAGAACTCGAGCTGGCTGCTCCTTCATCCTCCTCCATCGAACAGCTCCACGAGCACATTGTAACACTTTGGTTCATCAACCACTCCGGCAGTACTAGGGGTATTATCTCCCACGAAGATCCCCGAACCTGGGTACATCGTGCGTCTTGCTTGCTAGTTACCAATCTCGTTCCCGGAGCCCGTCGGTGTCCTTTCTGCTCCAACCACTCTCGATAATCCTACCTATGGCATATGTCGTGAGGAAACGACGACATTTGGCCCCGACCATGGGGCCGTCCACGGCATCGGTAAGAGTCACGCTCCGGGCGGGACCCTCTGCCAACTTCACTCGATGCCTCACGTCCGGACAGATTAACACGCCCATTGAGCCTGCCCCTCCGGAGGTTTCCGCGGTGTTGATCGACGGTTCAGCCCATCTTGCACGCTCTATTCAGGAGATCGCCAGCATACAGTTTGCCGACGACGTTGCTTCCGACGTCATCCGCCTCTGCGCTCTCTTCAGCAACATGTACCTCGACGAGAAGCCTCGCCACCTTGGCGGGGACATCAACATCGACGCGCTCTGCGCCAGCTTCAGCAGGCTCAGCCCAGAGGATGCACCTGCATCCGACGAGTACCCCTGTGATGTACTCGACTGCAGCGATCCACCATCATTTGCAGGGTGTCTTGCCCCGCATGGCATGGCCATTACCTCTGATCCATGGAGGTAATGGTTGCGGGCGCTAGCACTAGTTTAGGTCGCGGCAAGGCCGCAGTGGATGCAGCCGACCCCCCTCTGTGCCCTGTCGATCCGCTTCACGCCACCCTTGCCGGGCGGACAACGCCCATCACCACGACGGCAAACACAACATAGGCTAGGGCCGACTTGGAGGAAGCCCGCTGTAGCGACCCGACTCAAAACGAGTCAAGCCTCTGGGTATCTATGCCATCCCTGGATCAGTATGCTGGCACACACAGTACATCAATGTATATATCAAAGTGCAATCACATGTAAAATAACGTAAACTGATATATACCTCAAAATCTCAGCGAAAACAGTCGAAGGGAGTGGAGTCCCAATAAACACCAATGGCAGGTTGAGTGCGGACCGTAACCCTGAATCGTACTCTTACTCGTTGAAGAAAGTATCTGCAACATAAGACGTTGCAGCCGTGTAGGTCAACATATTGAATATGCCAGAAGTCACAAAAGAGAGAGGTGTAAATATCATCTATACTATATGCATATATGGCAGGTGGGGCTGTAGTTTAAGTTTTGCGTAAAGCAAATTTTCCTACAACAAGAGAGAGGGTAAAAGAAAAATTTACTACATTGTTCGTTGTTAATGAGAAGGTTCCACCAACCATTTCTCATACCCAAGTTATAATATTACCCACATCAATAATAAATGGTGTTGAGAGTTCCTGATAGTTTCAGTTCCTTTGGCTCAAGTTGTCCATGACCATGGACTCGGCTAATCGATTAGGTTTGAGTACTCTACAGAGTTCTGCACACGTTCCCCACAAGATTTGATCGTCTCTGTTGAAGTCCTCGCACTTCAGGGTGTTTGAGAACCGGATGATCAAAACATGGTCTTTCAACGTGTTCTTCTGAGCCTCTATCGGTGCCCATCCAATCCTACCGTTCTTCTACATCTCGTAACACAACCCCTCCAAAGTCACCACGTTGTCCAACCAAGCCAGATCCCATAATGACTGGTGGCTGTGCAGGTAAGCCTTCGGTCTTGAAATATACATCCATCTCTTTGAGCCTGGGTGAAGCATTCCGCAAGATGTCATGACACTTCTCCATGCATCGTGGGTCCTTCGCTGGTTTTCCCAGGGAGCCCATCAGAACCGTCCTTCACCCAGAGGTATATTTCGTTCTGAGGTCTTGCAAGTCTTGGAGTCTTCAGGTCTTGATTATTAAATTTCTCACAACACTCATGATAAACACTCAACCAAACCCCGTCTACTAGGAGCATAGCAAAATAACGTCACGGCCAAAGTAACAAGGGTTTAGGGGTGCCTATCATAGCATACTACTCAATAACCAAAGTTTCCAAGTACCTACTTGCATGCAATGGGTGAAGAAGATTGAAACTAATGCAATAAAACCATAGGTAAAAATATGATCAATGTGAACTTGTCTGGTATTACTTGATGAAGATAGTCACTCTCATAATCCTGATAATTCTACTCGTTACAGTCCGGGCAATCTATCGTAAATGAATAGCATTCAATAAACATTCATGCCAAAAGGAAAAAACCGAAAGAACATAAGAAGAAAGCATGTCTTGGTGCAAAATAACAACATACCAAGATTTAATAAGAAAAGATAGGGCCTTATGGTGTTGTAAAAGGAAGGTAAAAGGGGTCAACTCAAAAGAGTTAAAGGATGATCAACTATCGATATATAAGCTCGACTTGCATACACTATGGGAGATGATCAAAAATATTAGGAGAAAAACATGAATGTTGTTTGACAAATAGTATAAGACATAAGATTTTATTTTTAGAAAGAATTTCTTGAAATGGAGCACTACAACTACAACACAAGTTATAGCGAATTGAAGTATGAATTGAATTTGCATTCAGAAGGTCAAAAGAAGTTGAACTGAATTACGATGGTTATGTACAAAAATATATGACATGAGTATTCAGGGGTAAAAGGAATCAATTAAAAAGGTGTTACGATTTGCAAGATAAGATCAAATGAATGTTCAAATACAAATTTGAATCGCTCAAATTTGTAAGGTTCAAAGGTTGAAACTAATGATCCTACTGGATATAGGAGATCAATATGAACATGTAGAAAAAAGAAGTACTAGATTTGAAATAGCGGATTAAAAGATACAAATACTTCAATATAACATTGAATCGGATTAGAACGATGTGAACACTTTTGGATACTAATAGATAAATCTGATTTGATCAAAATTATAAGTCGAAAAGTTAAAACTAATGATACAAACGGGATATATACTTTGATACGAATCCGACGCAATTGGATTCATCTAAAACGGAGCTACAGATAAAATGGTATGATCAAAAGAAGTTTGAATATATGTGTGAACAAATTTCGAAATTTGAAAATTTCAAAAAGCTGATATGATAGGTTCACCATATAGGTGGGATCAAGACGAAACTGTAGGCGTTGGTTTCATCTAATTCGGATAAACGAGTAAAAAGTTATGGCTATTTGAAAAATTAGGGTCAAGCTCTTTTCCGGAAGAAAAGTGTTATGTCTAAGAGAATTCTAGGACTAATGTGAAAATACAGAGACTAATTGATAAATCTAATTACTCTACCGTATACTAGTGTAGGAATACTAGTCTAGAAATAATAAACTACGGGAGTATAAAAGAAAAATACGAAGAAAAATATCTTTAGAATGCAGAGTAAGAATTAATTTCAAAGAGGAGACCACTTCCAGAAATCCCGTCGAAGAGAAGAAAAGGATCTATCTATCTATCTATCTATCTATTATATACTTAAAACAATAGAAAATGAATGGTTAAGATTCATCTATACAAAGTTAACATATTGAACGGTTGAGATTTATCAAATAGAAACTTATGACGGGATCCTCAAAAAAAAAAACCTTATGAGACGATCAAGTCCCATGTACAGCCATAATCTTTACCTAATAATAAAGAGGCTATCGCTTCCGTCGGAAAACCCACCGAGGTGATTTTACAAAAAAGAACTTACTGTTTATGACATTAAACTCGTAGTATATATTAAATATTTTTTTAAACACTCATATCTTTTAAACCGTAACTCCAAATTTAACATATTATACATGGAATTTGATTAGAAAAATATGTATAATTTAAATATAATATTATTTTATCTGTTAAACGTTTAATAAAAATACTATCTAGGGTGCAATCTTAATAAATAAGTCATTATCCGTCTTTCTTTCATACCGGTACTAATCCGGGTTAGGGATGAACACGTTAACAAAATCAGGATAAGAGATGAAACTCAAGGTCACTTGACTGATTCTTTGTACGTATTAAATCTACATGCAAGCCGTGTTAAAATAGAAGACCTGTGAAATTTTGAACTGCATTTTTGTAGGATAAGACCATTTTTATTTGTATCGTAACTATAAATTTTCAAATTATAGACATTTTTTATAAATTAAAAGCGTGTGCCGTGTGGTATTTCTTTCTCCCATTGCAACGCATGGGTCTTTTTCTAGTATAGTATTATGTATATTGGACACTACAACAAGGAAACTTATAAATAGGACTAACCTGTCACCCATCTACATGGTAACAATAAAGGCATGTCCTACTAGGACACGTTTGTTCCTAGAAAAACAATACTGGGACACGTTTAAGAAGCCCCTACGATTGGAATAGTTTAACAGGCTGGGAGGGAGTATTACGTAATATGGTTGAGATTTCTTTACCTAATCTATACCTAATAATAAATAGGCTATTGTTTCCGTCGGAAAACCCACCACGGCATTTTTATAAAAAATCTCCTGTAAAATTTTTTATTCAACACGCGCTCCATCATTTATCTGGAACGCAAAAAGAAAAAACGATTTGCTGCAACAGTTATACTCGTACGCATCGCCTCCTCCCGTCGACCCTGGGCCACCCTGGCCTGTGCCCAGGTCGCCGCCACACCACTCGTCGTCGCCGCCGACCTCAACCACCACCGCTGCCGATCTCAACCCACCCGCCTCCGCGGCCGTACCTCTCCCCGCTCACTGCCCCCGTTGCGGCACTCAAGCGCATCGCGTCGACCCTGGTCCATCCTGGCATGTGCTCAGGCCGCTGCAACACCACTCGCCGCCGCGGCCGACCCCAACCACCACTGTTGTCGATCTCAACCCACCCGCCTCCGCGGCCGTACCTCTGCCCGCTTGCTGCCCCTGTTTCGGCGCTCGAGCACAGCTTCTGGATCAAATCAACGAGACAGCTACAGTGACCGGGGATGATGCGTATGCTCGATGCAGAACGGCGGCAGCGCGCGGATAAGGCGCGGCGGAGCGAAGTACTCTCAGGTGGAGGCGGGCCTCCATGGCTCACACGGGGAACTCCGAGATTATGGCGCGACAACGGCGACTCCTTATGGCTAGATAGGCGCCTAACCCTTGCTCCCCTCATCGTATCCCCTCCTCCGGCAGGGACTCATCATCTGGTGAGATCTCCTCCCCATGCCTCCAACCTTGTGTCAAGCACCGGTAAGAAATGTTTTTTGTGGGGATTTGTTTGTTGATGAATGAATGTATTGAATGTTAGATTGTATTGTTGTAGAGACAGAGAATGAAACACCACCTTCAGTTTGTCATCTGATCCCACATTCTCTACCCCATGAGTGAAATAAGATAACAGTCCATTGATCAATTCATGTAGCCTCTTTGTTTTGCCTTGCTTGTCCCGCTCAATTTCTCATCATGGTGAAATTAACAATGAACGGGTTGATTTCTCAACAAAATAGGATAGGACTGACTACATTAGTTAGTTAGCTTATTATTTTAGTAAATCAAAATGATTATAAAAAGATTAAAAGCGTGTGGTAATTTTTTTCTCCCGTTGCAACGCACGGGCCCTTTTGCTAGTAATAATAAAGAGGCTATCGCTTTCGTTGGAAAACCCATCGAGGTGATTTTACAAAAAAGTCCTTACTGTTTATGACATTAAACTCGTAGTATATATTAAATGTTTTTTAAAATACTCATATCTTTTAAACCGTAACTCCAAATTTAACATATTATATATGGAATTTGATTAGAAAAATATGTAGAATTTAAATATGATATTAGTTTATCTGTTAAACGTTTAATAAAAATACTATCTAGGGTGCCATCTTAATAAATAAGTTATTATTCGTCTTTTTTCATACCGGTACTCATCCGGGTTGGGGATGAACACGTTAACAAAATCAGGATTAGAGATGAAACTAAAGGTCAGTTGAGTGATTCTTTGTACGTATTAAATCTACATGCAAGCCGTGTTAAAATAGAAGACCTATGAAATTTTGAACTGCATTTTTATAGGATAAGACGATCTTTATTTGTGTCGTAACTACAAATTCTCAGATTATAGACCATTTTTTGTAAATTATGAGCGTGTGGTATTTCTTTCTCCCGTTGCAACGCATGGGCCCTTTTGCTAGTAGTTATAAACGCAACGCAAGCAATATATTGTATCGTCTTGCGGCATCTCCCGTTTGGATCGCAAGCAGACGTCGACCACGTCTAGATGCGTCAATGGCCGGTGGATACAATCTCTGTATGTAAATTGAGTAGGAAGGCAAAAACTTATGCACGCACACATCCAAAAGACTGGAGCTAGATGTTCGGACCACAAGCGTACGGCAGCCTTCGGCCACCTCAAGCGGCAGATGACATTCGGTGATAGATGGGATCTAATCCATGCATGAAAATTTACAAAGAAAGTGAAGACTTAATTTGTTTTAGGGTTAGAAGTGAAGACTTGATGCACATACACATCCAAGAGGCTGCATCTAAACATTCCCAATCCCATGGCTGCCGCTGGCGACCTCTTGCGGCAAATCACGTCAGTGGCTAAGTGGATCCAATTCATTCATCAAATTGGGTAAGAAGGGAAGACCTGATGCATTTAGACATCCAAGAGGCTGGGGCTAGACACGCATTATATATGTATGTTATTTTCTCTTGATTTATAGGTCTGTTGATTCTCTTGATAGATCTAGACAACACATTGTCTTATACATAGATATTTATGTTTGTGCTCATCTTTTGTCCTCTTATGATCTTAAGGTATATCCACCATATTTAGCTTTTGTCTAGGCGTGAGAAAATTTGGCACAAGACGGATTCACTATACATGTAGGAGGAAAATATTTTAGGAACGCATAGAAAATCTCCAAGCAAAGAGACTCACAAATAAAAAACACAACGGGCAACTGCATAGTGATTGAACATGTTTCGTTAGAAGTAGGAATAGATTGATAACGATGACAGAAGAAGAAACAAAAATACAAAAATAAGTGATGGAACAAGCCAATGTGATTCTTCGAGGAAACGAAAGGGCCCCTGGAAGAGGACCACCCACATATCAGTTTAAAACTAGAAGAAATAGGCACTTATTAAAAATAGAGCACCCCCCACATGTATTATTTAGTTCCTTCGTTAAATACACATAGATATGCCAGGTAATTTACCAATTTTTGTAATACACACGAATAATTTTATATAATATTATACGGCTAAGCAATAGAGATAATTAGAGCAAAACTATATTTTCATGTGTAGAATAGTAGAAGCATCTCTGCACATGATATTGCACAATACAACCGCAATAATGAGAGGCAGTTCTAATAGACATTGATGTTATATAATAAGTTATTGGTGAGTCTTTTAAAAATAGTTAGTAAAAGATAAAATAATAATAAAAGAGCCATCATATAAAAAGGTCACACCCAATTGATTAGAAGATGAAAAGGAAAAGATCTAAAAAACTCCAAGTAGATTAGCATGGCATGCGGCAGCACAATCCTATGATTTTCTATTGTCACATACAAAATACAAAATACAGTACTACCAACACAATAAAACAAACTCGATAGAGTTCGCTGATATATACATTACTTTGCTTTTGTTGACCAATGTGTATTGTATTTTTGGTATTTGTCTATCTTTTAAAAACATATCAATGCCGGTATGGATGTAAACGCATATAGGAAATCTAGCCGTGCAAATGCGCGGGTTACACCACTAGTTTTTATTCAATAACCTAGTCAAACCAAAAGATTGATTTAACCCGAAGTAGATGATTTTTGGATGCTCCTATAAATCTATATTTATAGGTGGAAAGAAGGTCTAAACGTCAATATATAGGCAATGTGGGACTAAACATAGACGAAAAGAGAAGATAAGGATTCGGCCAGCCGCATAGGAAAATCCAGCCATCTTTTTTTCTCCTCGGATGAATAGTGCCAAGTGAACAGTGCCCTTTTTTTGAAAATAAACACCGAAAACAAATATAAACGAAATTAAGAGGATATTTTATATAGGCGTATTATATATCAAAATTTTCAGAATAAAATTTCCTATAACATGAACATATTTTCAAGACCAAATAAAATATTTTTTTAAAATATTTTTTGCAATAACTTTAAAACGAAAAGAAATTTGAATTTCTAATAAATTGCAAATAGTTAAAATTTGAATCAAGACATAGTCTCTGATTTTGGAGTGTCATTTTTGCTCCTCTCATTTCATTTATTTTTTATCAAAGGGTTTTGAAAATGGATTCAAAATAGAAAATTTTGGGAAAGTCATTTTATTCCCTCTCATTAATTTTTTTTTGAAATTCAAACAAAATAATCAATCACATATCATTCAAACAAAAAATCCTAATTATTTATTTGTTATAACATTCCAAAATTTATAATTTGGGGATGTTACACCCGCAAGCAACTCCTGGTGGAGGGCACCGCCCTTGCCACCGCCAAGCGCCGGATGGATGACGCGCAGCGCGAGTATAACTCCGCTTACGGTGTCACTCCGGCTGCTAATGGCCCCAACCAGCGTGGAGAGGTCCGCGACTATGGCCTGGTCGTCGCCGAGATCTTAGGCGGCAAGCAGCCTGTTGGGGATATTACCCGCGGTGTAACCCGCCGTAGATGGGCCGGGTCATTAAAGGGGAGACTCAACCATTGGTAATAAAGGCCTTGGCCCAGGATCCGTATGGCGGTTCAGGAGCTATACAGAAGATAGACCGCCAGGGAGATTTCCAGTCTTGGAACGCACAACGACTTTTAGATAAGGAAAGCTATGATTTGTAGCATAGCCAGGAATCTTGTAAATCCTAGGGCCTCGACCTGTATAAAAAGGCGAGTTCCCGGAGAAGATAGGGCCGGTTAGGAATCATCGAGAGCTAGGTCAGACGAGTTACACCCTCCTTGTAATCGAAACCATCATCAGTCTACACAAAGCAGGACGTAGGCTTTTACCTCCACGCGAGGGGCCGAACCTGGGTAAATCTAAGTCTCGCTTTCGCTCACCCCCTTTGAGTCGCCACCAAGGTGCGACTGCTCCATCCTTAAGTCCTTTCACGAGGACATCTGTCGTGACAAAACCACGACAGTTGGCGTCCACCGTGGGGCTAGCGCACGGTGGAGTTGAGGTCTCAAAGGGAGCCCTACCAGGGTTAGAGAGCTATGTGGTCGGCATCATGACGAAAAGCCGCCGCGGAAGGTACTACATCGACAACTCACTATCGGGGCTAGAAGCCGATTCAGTCGAATCTGATTACAGAGTCCCCTTCGGCAAGATCAACATATTCATCAGCATGATTGGAACGCCCGTGCCTGAGCCGGACACCTCCACCAACATCGTCGAGCCGGCCAGGTATGTCCTCCCCATCACGCGACAGGACGGGAGACGCCATGTTTTTGTCGGTTTTATGCAGGGAGCCAGCATAAAAGACGAACCGACAGTACAGGAGGTCACCCCCGTCAATTTTGACGGTGAGTCATCCATGGGCGAGACAGATTCAATTCATCATCTTCACGAAGGACAACTCGAGGGGTTGTCTCTGGCAATGGACCCTAAGATTCTTGAAAGGTCCCGTCGACAAATCGCCATCTATATGGCAGGAGTGGCGCCACCTCAGCAAAACACCACCGGCAATAATGAAACCGGCGGAACGTCGAAGACCCCGGCTCAAACCATGGCGGAGGTCACCAGGCTCATGACAATCGATGTGACGCCAGAGAATCAGGAATCGATCAATACCGAGCTGGGGAAGCTGCAGGAGGCGATGGCCAAGTCCCAGCGAGACGTTGAATCGAAAGCCGCCAGGATGGAGACGTAGCACGCCATGATCGTTGCAGAGACGGAACGGCTGAACACCGAAGGCTCGTGGCTCGAGAGACAACAGCGTGCATCCGATGCCATTCATCAAAGGAGGCATCACGGACGCCTCCCGGCCAACTTACATCCAACTCGCCTATTCAACACCCCGTGCACTCCTGGGGCGGGACCTGATCTACCTTTGCAAGCCGTTCCAGGGGAGGTCCGGTACAACCACCTAACTCGCCACCGCCTCAACCAATGAATGCCCACGCAACTCACTTCCAAACACCACGAGGCCACTTCTCAAATCCCGTGGATAACGTGTTGGCGGCAACCCGCCACCTAGAGTCCCTCCCCATCTACGGAAACACCCCGACCGAGGTAGAAGCAAGAAATGCCATTGAGATGCTGAAGACAGCAGTGGTCCAACATGCGCAATACTCACACAACCTTCATCGGTTACACTCCACGCCCCAGGCGAGTCACACCAGGAGTCGCCACGAGGACCAACCCGCACTGACTAGCGGGCAACGACGTTACCCTCAAGCCAACCCACTCGGGATGCCCGATACGCGAGCCCAAGACATTATGGACGCAACATGAGCCGTGCGTCAGCTGGAGACGGCAGCCGCGGCGAGTCAGGATTATCCGGCTTATACACAGACACCTCCCGCGCCACTCAATGTCGGAGGAAGGCACATTGGGGTGTCGTGTCTCACGCCCGGTCTACGCAATGAGCGGATGCCTAAGGATTTCAAAGGACCCAGGAAGGTACCCAATTACACACCAGATCTCGAACCAGGGTCATGGATTGAGAGCTACGAACTTGCAATGGACATGCTCGACGTAAACGAGGCAGCTTGTGCCAAGTATTTCACTATGATGCTCGAAGGAACAACGCGTGCGTGGTTGAAAATCTTGCCGCCTAACTCCATCAATACTTGGGCAGAGTTGAAGGAGCGCTTCATCAAAAATTTCAGAGGGACTTGCAAACTCCCAATGACCATCGTCGACTTACAAAACTGCGTCCAACGGCCGGATGAGTCGGCCCACCACTGGACTCGGTGAGTCGCAGAAGTTATTCATTCATCGGATGGCTTCTCAGTCGCTCAGGCGGTACTGATTCTGGAGGAAAACTACCATTACGAGCCTCTAGTGCTAAAGCTAGTGCGACTTAAGCGTACAGTGCAGGACATGGGCGAGTTGACGGATACCCTCACCAGATATGCCGAGTCAGATGACACCAAGGATCCTGGAGAGGACGATGACAAGGCTAGCACCACCAGGAGAGGCGAGTCGTCAAAAGGTCACTCTCAGTTTCAAAGTCGGGGCAACCACCACCATGGCGGGCTAGGTAAAATGAGACAATAGGAAGGTCCCACAGATTTCGTTGCTAACACCAATACCGGCAACGGAAACCAGTGCCAGAAGAAGCGGGGTTACAGTGGGAAGAAGCCGCGCAACTATCATGAGATGTGTCGGGGATAACCCCGGGGTAGGCTCATCGAGCGTGCTCCTTCATCTCTTGCCCAAAAGGAATGACCAAGTATAACTCCCCGAGGCACAAGTCCTCTGGCCGGCTAGGCTGCACCTACCGGCTGGAGGACGAGACAACCAACTCTCTGGCCGGCCAGGCAACACCTGCCGGTTGGCGGCAAGATGGCTACCTCTTCCTGACCGCCTGGGCCGAGCTAGCCGGCTAGGAACGAGGCGGTCATCCCCAAGCCGGCTAGCCAAGCAGGCTAGCCGGCCGGGGATCTCAAGTCACATCAGATCGTAGGTCATTACGAGACCCTACGGTTAAAGGTGGCTACGCGTCAGCAAAGGTACTGGATCGGAGTGCAGGGTAGGTACTAGTGTCGGCGGCCACGCCACTGACCTACCCCGGCTTTGATCCATCACCCAGCATAGTGTCGGCCGCCAAACTCCCACTCCATTACTGCACTCGGTGTGGGAACAGTGGAGGCGGCCGTACCGTCTGCCCATGACGAATCTCGCTGGACGACGCCGGACGTACCATGCGTGCCCTGCGTCAACCTTACGCGAGAGCTCCATTGGCTAGCCGGCGGGTCCCACCGCCAGACAGGACCTTGCAGCCGGCGGGCCCCTCAAGCGACAAGACAAGACCCTCGTGGGCCCCCTAGCCAGCCGGGTCCCACTATTGTACCCTTTATCCATATTGTAGGCCGGTGGGTTCGTCTATAAAACCCCCCGGTCCCCCTCCATGCAGAGGGTTGGTCAACAGATTACACACACTCACCAAGCACATAGGACATGCACACACGAGCCGGCTGCTCCCCTCTTCCTCCTCCGCAACACAGCTCCTGGAGCAACCTTGTAATCCATCCATATACATCATACACTCCGGCAGGACTAGGGGTATTATCTCTACGGAGAGCCCTGAACCTGGTTACATCCTGTGTTCCATGCTTGTACCAACCTCGCCCCAGCGCCCTCCGTTGCCACTTCGGTTCTCACCGACTTTAGCCTACCTATGGCATATGTTGTGAGTATTCACCGACATTTGGCGCCCACCATGGGGCCGATCACGGCATCGGATGGCTTTATGCGCTGGGCGGGGCCCCGCACCTACACCGCCGGATGCATATCGTCCGGATCGATCTACATGCTCGTGGAGCCCGCCTTCGATGAGGCAACGCCAATGATGATCGACGTCCTGGTCTGCCATGCAGATTCGGACGAAGATTCCGATGACGAGGCGCCTCCTGGCGTCGTCGTCGATGCTATGGAGAACCTCAACATTCTCTTTAGCGACCTACGTCTCAACGATGGTCCTCGCTACTTCGGCGAGGACTTCGATGTCGAGGCGTTGTGCGCCAGCTTCAGTAGGCTCTTGTTGACGTGCAACTATTCCTGACTTGATGCCTCCCCGGCAACGGCGCCAGAAAAGAGTTGCTTCCAGTTGCTCAACAATTAGCAATTGTCTTGCAATGGCCCACCAGCTTGTGGGATCGCGGCGGTTTTCGAGGGTAGAGTATTCAACCCAAATTTGTTGGTTCGACACGATGGGAGTGAAAGGATATTCTCCAGTATTAGCAGTTGAGGTGTCGGTTCAACCACACGTGAAAGATTAGTATCTGCAAGCAGGATATAAGCAGCAAAAGTAGTATGATAGCAACGGTGCTAGAAACGATCTGTTGACAAGGCAGACTATTCCTAACTATTGTATCAATGGCGCTAGAAAAGTATTGTAGCAGGTAGCAGCCGTGTAACGAGTAACAGCAGTGGCAAGGAACAACACTAGTGACAGCAGTAGCAAGTAGCAACAGCAAGTAACAGTAGTAGCAACAGTAGTGGCAGCAGTAGCAGGACAAAGCAAGTAACAGTACCAGCAAGTAACAGTAGCAGCAACAGTAGTAACAGCAGTAGCAGCAGAGCAAGTAACAATAGCAGTGGGAAAAACTCGTAGGAAATGGATCGGTGATTTGTTGGATGACATTCATCATGCAATAGTTATAACACGGAGAGATATGTGACTAGCTCCCGTTCGTCAATGTGATGTAGGCATGCATTCCGTGTGTAGTCAGACGTGCTTAGGGAAAAGAACTTGCATGACATCTATTGTCCATCCCTCCTATGGCAGCGGGGTCCAAATGGATACTACGGGATATTAAGGTTCTCCTTTTAATAAAGAAGCGGACCAACGCATTAGCATTTGGTGAACACATGAACTCCTCAAACTATGGTCATCACTGGGAGTGGTTCCATTATTGTCACTCCGGGGTTGCCGGATCATAACACATAGTAGGTAACTACAACTTGCAAGATCGGATCTAAATCACATATATATTGGCGACAACATAATAATTTCAGATCTAAAATCATGGCACTCGGGCCCTAGTGACAAGCATTAAGCATAGCAAAGTAGTAGCAACATCAATCTCAAAACATAGTGGATACTAGGGATTAATCCCCGTCAAAACTAACTTGATTACATGATAGATCTCATCCTACTCATCACCGCCCAGCGAGCCTTCGAATATATTACTCATGAACGATGAAGAGCTTCAGGGAATTGGAGAGGGAAGAAGGTTGATGATGACGATGGCGACGATCTCCTTCATCCGGAGCCCAAAACGGACTCCAGATCTGCCCTCCAGGGCAAGAACGGGATGTGGCGGTGCCTCTGGATTGTGAAACGCGATGAAATCTTCTCTCTTGATTTTTTCCGGGACGAAAGGGAGTAAATATTAGTGGAATTGGGGGCGGCAGAGCCACGTGGGCCCCACAAGCAAGGTGGCTGCGGTCAGGGGGAGGCCGCGGCCACAAGGCTTGTGGCCCACTGGCTCACCCCCTCCGGTGGATCTTTGCGCAGGTATTTTTCATATTTTCCATAAATGTTCTTCATAAATTTTCAGGACGTTCCGAGAACTTTCATTTCTGCACAAAAACAACACCATGGCAATTCTGCTGAAAACATCGTGAGTCCGGGTTAGTTCCATTCAAATCATGCAAATTAGAGTCCAAAACAAGGGCAAACGAGTTTGGAAAAGTAGATACGATGGAGACGTATCAACTCCCCCAAGCTTAAAACCTTGCTTGTCTTCAAGCAAGTCAGTTGACAAACTGAAAGAGAAAGGAAAACTTTGACAAACTCTGTTTGACCTTGTTGTTGCAACTATGTCTAACTCATAACCAGAATTTCAGCAAGATCACAAGTTAACCACATAAGCAAGTGATACAAAGGTCTCACGGTAAATTAATATCAATGGCATAATCAGCTAGCGAGCAAATAATAATGAGTTTTAGATACCAACAATTCAATCAAAACAAGCATGAAGCAATATGAATAGGTGATATCTCTCTAGCTCTTTCTGAGACCGCAAAACATAAATGCAGAGCACTTTCAAAGATCAAGGGCTGACTAAACATTGTAATTCATAGCAACGAAGATCCAGTCATAGTCATACTCAATATCAATCAAAAGCAAAGCATAAAAATGACAGAGGTGCTCTCTAATTGGTGCTTATATAAGAAGAGGATGGCTCAATAGGAAAATAAATAGACAGGTGCTACTGCGACAATAGACCTTCCCTGGCAACGGCGCCAGGAATCCTTCTGTCACGGGCTACGCCTATAGGGACTTCCTTGGCAAATATGCAAAGGATTTCCCCACGGTCTTGGAGCCTTGCGTTGGTGTTCCCTTGAAGAGGAAAGGGTGATGTAGCACAACGGCGGTAAGTATTTCCCTCAGTTTTGAGAACCAAGGTATCGATCCAGTGGGAGGCGCTTGTCGAGTCACAAGTACCTGCAAAAACACAAAGAGCTTGCACCCAACGCTATGAAGGGGTTGTCAATCCCTTATAGATTGTTTGCAAAGTGAGAACTGAAAGCAAAAAGTAAACAAAGCAAAGTAAAAGCAAAAGTGGAGACGATAGTTGTGAATAGACCCGGGGGGCGTAGTGTTCACTAGTGGCTTCTCCCATGAAAGCAAGTAGACGGTGGGTGAACGAATTACTGTCGAGCAATTGATAGAACCGTGCAAAGTCGTGATGTCATCTATGGCAATGATTATATCTATAGGCATCATGTCCAAAACAAGTAGACCGATACTTTCTGCATCTACTATTGTTACTCCACATGTTGATTGCTATCCAGCATGCATCTAGTGTATTAAGTTCATAAGAACAGAGTAACGCCTTAAGCAAGATGACATGATGTAGATGGACAATCTCATATCTACGATAAAAGCCCATCTTGTTACCCTTGATGGCAACAACATGATGCGTGCCTTGCTGCCCCTTCTGTCACTGGGAAAGGTCACCACATGGTATGAACCCAAAACCAAGCATTTCTCCCATTGCAAGAATCATAGATCTAGTTGGCCAAACAAAACCCAAAACTCGGAGAGACTTACAAGGATATCAAATCATGCATAAAATAAATCAGCAAAGACTCAAATATAAATCATAGATAATCTAATCACAAATCCACAATTCATCGGATCTCGACAAACACACCGCCCAAGAGGATTACATCGGATAGATCTCCATTAAGATCATGGAGAACTTTGTATTGAAGATCCAAGAGAGAGAAGAAGCCATCTAGCTACTAACTACGGACACGTAGGTCTGAAGTGGACTACTCACGAGTCATTGGAGAGGCGATCATGTTGATGTAGAAGCCCTCCAACTCCAAAGTCCCCTCCGGCAGGGCACCGGGACGGGTCTCCGGATGAGATATCGGGGAAACGGAAGCTTGCGGCGACAGAAAAGTGTTTTCGTGGATGCCCTGATTTTTTTCTGGAGTTTAGGGAATATATAGGCGCAAGAGCTAGGTCAGGGGAGCGCCACGGAGTCCACAAGCCTGGTAGCCGCCGCCCCCTGGTGGCGGCTACAGGGCTTGTGGGCCCCCTGTGGCTCTCCTGCCTTGGCCCTCAAGTCCCCCGATCTTCTTCTGTTCTGGAAAATTTTATTTCGGGGATTTTATACCGTTTGGACTCCGTTCCAAAATCAGATTTGAAAAGAGTCAAAAACACAGAAAAAGCAGGAACTGGCACTTGGCACTGAATTAATAAGTTAGTCCCAAAAAAGATATAAAAGGCACATAAAACATCCAAAGTTGACAAGATAACAACATGAAACCATAAAAAATTATAGATACGTTTGAGACGTATCAACAGGCCCTTCGCAGAGGGAAGCATTGATTTGCAGAGGTGCGAGAGCTCAAGCTTTGAAAACAGAGATAATAATTTTGGGTGGCATGCTTTCATTGTCAACGCAATGACCAAGAGTTCTGAATATATTCCATGCTACTCATGCTATAGGCGGTTCCCAAACAGAAAAGTAAAGTTTTAACTCCCACACCACCAATCAATCACACTCCACTGCTAGCCGAATCCTCGGGTACCGTCCATACTAACATCAATCCGGGGGGAGTCTTGTTTTACAGTTATGTTTTCGATTTAAACGTGGAACTGGGCATTCCAATTACCGGCCCCTTTCTCATGAATGACAGTGAATAAACACATGTCGAGGATAACATGCCTAACATGGAAGATACCAATAGCCCCCTGTCACCACATGAGCGGTTCGGGCAAGCAAAACAGATTATTTCTTGAAGGTTTAGAGAATGGCACATGCAAATTTACTTGGAACGACAGGTAGATACCGCAAATAGGTAGGTATGGTGGACTCTCATGGAAAAACTTTTGGGTTTATGGACGTGAAGGCACAAGCAGTATTCCCCTTAGTACAAGTGAAGGCTAGCAAAAGACTGGGAAGCGACCAACTAGAGAGCGACAACAGTCATGAAGATGCAATGAGTTTGACTAACATTGAGTGCAAGCATGAGCAGGATATAAATCACCATGAACACGAACATCATAGAGGCTATGTTGATTTCGTTTCAACTACATGCACGAACATGCGCCAAGTCAAGCCACTTGAGTCATTCAAAGGAGAATACCATCCTATCATACTACATCATAGTCATCGCAAAATCTATGTTGGCATTCAAGACAAACCATTATAAGCTCCTAGCTAATTAAGCATGGCATCAGAAACTATGATCTCTAAGTTGTCATTGCAAGCATGGTTCTCTCTCAACAAAGCTGAATCTGGGACGACAAGCTAGTCATATTTACAAAAACAAAATAGATAGAGTTCATACCAGCTTTTCCAGTCTCAGTCACTTCATCATACATCATCATTATTGCCTTTCACTTGCACGATCATACGATGTGAACAATAATAAGAGCGATCGTGCATTGGACTAAAGCTGGAATCTGCAGGCAAACACAAAGCAGAAGACAAAGTAATATGGCTCTTTAACAAATGAACAGGTATGCATGCGAGAGCCACTAAACATTGTAACCATGGTCTTCTACCTCGACTCAAAGAAAAAGAAAACTATTTACACAGGAAAGCTCCCAACAAGCAAAAAGAAGAAAGGAAAATCTTTTTGTGTTTTCTCAAAAGGACACAAAACAAGAAAACAAGAAAACAAAAATAAACTAGCATGGATAATACAGTGGCAAAGTGTAAACACCGACTAACAAAGTGAAAGCATAAGTAAGAATGTAAAGTCGGTGAGAACACGTACTCCCCCAAGCTTAGGCTTTTGGCCTAGCTTGGTCTACTCCCAAGGACGGTCCTGGCGAAACCCAAAATCATAATCGGGGTTATACGGGAGCGCTGCAGCCACTACGTGAATACCTGCCTCACGGAGACGAGCAGCCGTCGCCTCCCTCTCATACTCCTCTGCCTCTCCTCTGGTTATGTAGTATCTCCGTTTTACCTGAAAGTCAAAGAAAGCAGGAGCAGGAAGGCTAATATGGAAAACACGCTACCGGTTAAATATCAATCGGTATAGGAGGGATTCATCATCCCTCTCAAGGAACTGGTAGCGTGTCATAGCGACGCAGTCAAGGAAAGATGTATGGAGCGGGGGATCTCCTGCGCGGATGGGTACTCCAAGAAAATTTGCTATGCGAGTGGCATAGATGCCGCCAAAGAAATCCCCATCAACAGCATTCTTATTCAGCCTCACTGCGCTCCCATGTTGAAGCTTTTGTCACCCGTCACTGCGCTCTTAAGGATACTAAGGTCGGATGCGCATAGGTGACAATGTTCAACCTTGCCGTTAATGCATCTACCTATGAAGAGGGCAAAGTAGTGCAAGGTAGGGAAATGAATGCTTCCTATGGTAGCTTGCGTGATGTCTCTAGTTTCTCCAACAGTTATACTAGAGACAAAATCTCTAACCGAAGACTTAGCAGGATCATTAAGACTACCCCGATCAGGTATCTTACAAATCCTATTGAAATCCTCCAAATCCATGGTGTAGGATTTATCATACAGATCAAACAGTATGGATGAGTCACGGCCAACTGAAAATTTAAATCTACGCACGAAAGAGGCAGTGAGCATAGCATACTGTTCACATTTATCTGAGAGGAATTCTTCTAACCCGGCATTGCGGACAAGTGTATCAAACTCATCCTTGAGGCCTGCTTCGATCATGAACTCATCGGAAGGCCATTCACATGGTTGTACAGGTGCGTCCCTTAGTTGATAAGGATCGGGCTCCCGAATTGAAAGACGGGGACCCTTCTTACTTGAGGAACTACCATGAAACTTCCTCCTAAACATAATTTCTTTTTGCTGAAATTTTTGAAGTTCAAGAGAAAAGTGAATAAAGACCAACCACACCTTGTATCAACTACTCCTACTAGTGCCTAGAGACCGCATCACGCGCTAAAACTACTTGGGACCAGCTAAAATCAACATTTCAAGCTCAAGAACAGGGTCACCAAGGTAGCAAGAATACTCGAAGGATAAAGCACTAGAGTAGAAACTAATTGGACCAATGGAGGAGTCACTTACCAAGGAGTAATTTCCCCAAAACGGTTCGGAGAATGGTGCTTTGAGCAAGGAGATCGAAAATCACAGCCAAATGAGCAAGAACACGGGTTTGAGCTGCGAAACGATTTTTTCTGGAGGTAGAAGAAGAGGATGGGAGCTGGAATGTGTGGAGGGGGTCCCTATGGGCCCCACAAGCTTGGTGGCCATGGCGAGGGGGAGGTCGCGGCCACAGGGCTTGTGGCCCACTAGTGTGGCCCCCAGGCCAACTCTCAGTCCAAGTATTTTTCAAAAAATCCAGAAAAAATCATATTTGATTTTCAGGACCATCAGAGAACTTTTATTTTCGGGGTACTTTTCTCCGGGACGCTAAAACAGAAAACAGGAAAAAGTAAACTAAATCTATCATTTTTCTTCTAAGCAACAGAAAGTGAAGGCTTAAAACAGAGGTATGTGACTCCTTGATTCATCCATTTCATGGTCATCGAAAGAAATCCGTCAAAGGGGTTGATCAAATCCTCATAACAAAACTTTTCGAATCGCAAAAGGAAACGGAGAATTGTCGAATAGCCACTAAGTCACCTCAATGGGGATATGAATCTCCCCAACAAGCAAATCATACTTCATCTTAACACGAGGAATAGGGCATTCAAAGCTCCCAATAAGAATCGATGAAGTTTTTTCGATAGTATTGATGCAATGTACTTGATATCGTTTCTTCGGAAAGTGCACTGTATGCTCATTACTGTTGACATGGAAGGTGACATTGCCTTTGCTGCAATATATAACAACCCTTGTGGTGTTTAAGAACGGTCTTCCAAGAATGATCGCCATGGCATCATCCTCGGGAATATCCAGGATAACAAAGTCCTTCAAGATAGCAACGTTAGCAACCACAACAGGCACATCCTCGCAAATGCCGACAGGGAAAGCAGTTGATTTGTCGGCCACTTGCAAAGGGATTTCAATGGGTGTCAACTTATCCAGTTCAAGTCTACGATAAAGAGAGAGAGGCATAACACTAACACCGGCTCCAAGGTCACATAAGGCAGTTCTTATGTAGTTTCCATTAATGGAGCAAGGTATAGTGGGCACTCCGGTATCACCAAGTTTCTTAGGAGTTCCACCTTTGAAAGTGTAATTGACAAGCATGGTGGAGATCTCAAGATCTGGTATCTTCCGTTTATTAGTCACGATATCTTTCATGTACTTTGCATATGGAGAAATTTTGAGCATATAAATTAACCGCATCTGCAGAAAGACGGGTCTCAACATTTCAATAAAGCGCTCAAAATGCTAATCATCCTTTTTCTTGGATGGCTTAGGAGGAAAGGGCATGGGTCTCTGAACCGATGGCTCCCTTTCTTTACCATGCTTCCTAGCAGTGAAGTCATTCTTATCGTATCTCTTAGGTTGTGGGTTATCAGGATTAACCATAGGTTCAATCTCCACATCCTTATCATTGCTAGATTGAGCATTATTATGTACATCCCTGTCCATATTGTCACCAGATTCATGTTCATCACTAGATTGTGTTTCTGCATCAGACCCAGAAATATCATTTGGTTCTTCAGGTGTGACAGTATTTGGTGAACTGACATGTAGGTTTCCATCATCCTTCTTCTTCTTCTTAGGATGACTGGGTGTATCAGCATTAATTCCTTGAGAATCTTGATCAATTGTCTTAGGATGGCCTTCAGGATACAAAGGTTCCTGAGTCATTTTGCCTCCTCTAGTAATGACTCTGACAGAGTTGTCATTTAATTAATTGAGCAAGTCATTCTGAGCTTTAAGTACTTGTTCTAATTGAGTAGTAATCATAGAGGCATGTTTACTCAGAAGCTTCAGATCATTGACATTTTTGTCTACACAAGCACTTAAATGACTAAGCATACGAGTACTTTGTTCCAATTGTCTGCTAACATAATCATTGAAACTCTGTTGTTTGGCAACAAAGTTGTCAAATTCATCAAGGCATAGGCTAGCAGGTTTGTCAGAAGGAATATCACTCTCATTGAATCTACAGAGAGAATTCACCTCTACTACTTGTATCGGGTTATCGAGACCATGGATCTCTTCGATAGGTGGTAGATTTTTGACTTCTTCATATCTAATGCCTTTCTCTTGCATAGATTTCTTGGCTTCTTGCATATCTTCGGGACTGAGGAATAGAATACCTCTTTTCTTAGGAGTTGTCTTAGGAGGTGGTTCGGGAATAGTCTAAGCATTATCGTTGATCAAGATGTTACTCAGTAGGATCTCAGCTTGTTCTACAGTTCGTTCCCTAAAAACACAACCAACACAACTATTTAGGTGGTCTCTAGAGGTATTGGTAAGTCCGTTATAGAAGATATCAAGTATCTCGTTCTTCTTAAGAGGGTGATCAGGAAAAGCATTTTGTAGCTGGATGAGCCTCCCCAAGCTTGTGGGAGACTCTCTTCTTTGAGTTGAGCAAAGTTGTATATTTCCTGCAAGGCAGCTTGCTTCTTATGGGCAGGGAAATATTTCTCACAGAAGTAATAGACCATATCCTGGGGACTACTCACACATCCAGGAGCAAGAGAAGTGAACCAGGCTTTAGCGTCATCCTTTAGAGAGAAAGGAAACAACTTACGGATATAGTAGTAGTGGATATTCTCCTCACTAGTGAAAAGGGTGGCTATATCGTGTAGTTTGGTAAGATGGGCTACGACCGTCTCAGACTCATAACCGTGGAAAGGATCAGATTCGACTATAGAGATTATCTCAGGGTCGACAGAGAATTCATAATCCTCATCGGTGATAAAGATAGGTGAAGTGGCAAACTTCGGGTCGTATTTCATCCTAGCTTTCAGAGATTTTTCCTTCCACTCGAGAAGTAATTTCTCAGCGTCATAGGCATCCTTACACGCAAGAAAATCCTCAGCTATCTCTCCCTCCATAACATAACCCTCAGGTATATCAGGCAATTCATATCTAGGAGAGCTAGATCTAGCAGGAGCAAAAGCAGGTTCTATCTCAATAGTATAGGCAGTTTCAGAAGCATCACGAGCATTGGCAGTAATTCTAGCAATATGAGCATCAAGGAATACCCCTAGTGGCATATCAGACAAAGTAGTATCTCTAGCAGTATCAAGCAATGCAGTATCAAGCATAGCATCTCTAGCATCATCAGGCAAGGCAGTATCAAGCATAGCATCATCAGGCAAAATAACATCTCTAGCAGTATCAGGCATAGCATCTCTAGCAGTATCACGCATAATATCTCTAGCAGTATCAGGCATAGCATCTCTAGCAGTATCAGGCATAGTATCTCTAGGAGCATCAGGCATAGTATCATCAAGCATTTTAGCATCATAAGCATCATCAAGCACAGGCGACATATCAAGATTTCTAGCAGGAGGTGGTGTCGCAAACTTACTCATAACTGAAGGTGAATAAAGTGCAGAGCTAGATGGCAGTTCCTTACCTCCCCTCGTAGTTGAGGGCATGACTTTGGTTCTTGGATCTTTCATATTCTTCATAGTGATCAGCAGATATAAATCCCAAGTGACTCAAAGAATATAGCTATCTTCTCCCCGACAACGGCGCCAAAAAAATGTTGTTAACGTGCAACTATTCCTGACTTGATGCCTCCCTGGCAACGGCGCCAGAAAAGAGTTGCTTCCAGTTGCTCAACAATTTGCAATTGTCTTGCAATGGCCCACCGGTGTGTGGGATCGCGGCAGTTTTTGAGGGTAGAGTATTCAACCCAAATTTGTTGGTTCGACACGATGGGAGTGAAAGGATATTCTCCAGTATTAGCAGTTGAGGTGTAGGTTCAACCACACCTGAAAGATTAGTATCTGCAAGGAGGATATAAGCAGCAAAAGTAGTATGATAGCAACGGTGCCAGAAACAATCTGTTGACAAGGCAGACTATTCCTAACTGTTGTATCAATGGCGCCAGAAAAGTATTGTAGCATGTAGCAGCAGTGTAACGAGTAAGATAAGTGGCAAGGAACAACAGTAGTGACAGTAGTAGCAAGTAGCAGAAACAAGTAACAGTAGTAGCAACAGTAGTGGCAGCAGCAGCAGGACAAAGCAAGTAACAGTACCAACAAGTAACAGTAGCAGCAACAGTAGTAACAGCAGTAGCAGCAGAGCAAGTAACAATAGCAGTGGGACAAACTCGTAGGCAATGGATCGGTGATTTGTTGGATGACATTCATCATGCAACAGTTATAACATGGAGAGATATGTGACTAGCTCCCGTTTGTCAATGTGATGTAGGCATGCATTCCGTGTGTAGTCATACATGCTTAGGGAAAAGAACTTGCATGACATCTATTGTCCATCCCTCCCTTGGCAGCGGGGTCCAAATGGATACTACGGGATATTAAGGTTCTCCTTTTAATAAAGAACAGGACCAACGCATTAGCACTTGGTGAACACATGAACTCCTCAAACTATGGTCATCATCGGGAGTGGTTCCGGTTATTGTCACTCCGGGGTTGCCGGATCATAACACATAGTAGGTAACTACAACTTGCAAGATCGGATCTAAAACAAAGATATATTGGCGACAACCTAATAATTTCAGATCTGAAATCATGGCACTCGGGCCCTAGTGACAAGCATTAAGCATAGCAAAGTAGTAGCAACATGAATCTTAGAACATAGTGGATACTAGGGATCAATCCCCGTCAAAACTAACTCGATTACATGATAGATCTCATCCTACTCATCACCACCCAGCGAGCCTTCTAATAGATTACTCACGAACGATGAAGAGCTTCATGGAATTGGAGAGGGAAGAAGGTTGATGATGACGATGGTGACGATCTCCTTGATCTGGAGCCTAAAACGGACTCTAGATCTGCCCTCCAGGGCAAGAACGGAATGTGGCGGCGCCTCTGGATCGTGAAACGCGATGAAATCTTCTCTCTTGATTTTTTCCGGGACGAAAGGGAATAAATAGCGCTGGAATTGGGGGCGACAGAGCCACGTGGGCCCCACAAGCCTGGTGGCCGCGGCCAGGGGGAGGCTGCGGCCACATGGCTTGTGGCCCACTGGCTCACCCCCTTTGGTGGATCTTTGCGCAGGTATTTTTCATATTTTCCAAAAATATTCTCCGTAAATTTTCAGGACGTTCCGAGAACTTCCATTTCTGCACAAAAACAACACCATGGCAATTCTGCTGAAAACAGCGTCAGTCTGGGTTAGTTCCATTCAAATCATGCAAATTAGAGTCCAAAACAAGGGCAAAAGAGTTTGGAAAAGTAGATACGATGGAGACGTATCTGCTCTCTATCACTCAGATGCGTGCACATGACGTGTACCCCAGCAACGTACTCGTCTTCGACGGCCCTCCGCCATCGGTGGGGTTCTTCACCCCATACCATGTCGCCACCGTCTCCAACGTCGTGGAGGTGATGGTCATCGGGTTGGCACCAACATAGCTCATGGCAAGGCATCAGAAGACGCTGGTGAGCCTGCTGCTGTCACCGCTGACACTCATCAGGATGCGCTTGCCGGCCTGAAGACGCCCATCGCCGCCTCCACGAACCAGAACGATGCCCGAGCCTCGCTGGAGGAGGCTCGCAAGCAGATCTTGGAGGAGGGCATTGCCGTCGCCTCGGCAAAGCGCCGGATGGAGGCCACGCAGCGCGAGTATAACTCCGCATACGGCCTCACTCCGGTTTCCGAGGCCCCTAGCCGGCTAGGGTCGGTCAGCGGCCGCGACTGGTTCATTGCCGAGATTCTAGGCAGCAAGCAGCCCGTCTACGAGACCCCTGTAGCCAACTTGTGGGCGGCGCAGGCGGCCATGGAAGAAATGCCGAGCTTGGAGGTCGAGGAGCGCGCCTTCCAAGAGAAGCGGGTCAAGGATCCCCTTGACGCTGCCAACGAGCAGCAGACACGGCTTGACCCCGGTCAGGCCCAGTCAGAGTCTCCGAGACCCAACCCCGGAGCGTGCCGCAACCCTAGCGGTCATCACCATGCGGAGGGATCTTCCTCGTATCGCACCTCTAGCCAGAGGGGCGAGAGAAGTCAAGACACGCGCTCCCAGCGCCAGAGCGAGCATACTTCAAGCAGGCGTCGCGGAGGCGACGAAAGCGACTCGGTGTATGAGGTTCCTCGTCCGGGGAGGACCCATGCCACCGGTTCGCAAGGTGCACTTCCGATCACAGCTCGGATCGGCGCTCGCGTTCCCCAGGGCGACCAGGACGGCCGCAGGCGTCTCAACGCCCTGGCCCACTCAGCCCTCCTGGAGGACTGGCTGATCGACTACACCACTGCCGTTGGCATTGCGAGGGGCAACAAGCGCGTAGCAGTCCGCTACGTGCCACTCTTGTTGGCCGACTCGGCTCGGACTTGGCTCAACAGCCTTCCAGCCGGCAGCGTCAACTCATGGGTAGATTTCGAGGAGGCGTTCGTCCGCAACTTCACCGGCACCTACAATCTCCCTGGTCGGCCTCGCGAGCTGGCCATGTGCGTCCAGAGGCCCGACGAACCCCTTCGCGACTACGTCACTCGCTGGACGGAGCATCGCAACTCCTGCGAGGGAGTGCATGAGGTACAGGTCATCCAGTACTTCATCGATGGTTGCCGAGACGGCACTCTCCTCAAGCACAAGCTCATGTGCTCCGAGCCCACCTCTCTGGCGGTGCTCATGGCCAAGGCGGACAAGTACGCCACGGCCGACTCTGCGATGCGGGTCAAGGTGACTGATAACCCACAAGTATAGGGGATCGCAACAGTTTTCAAGGGTAGAGGATTCAACCCAAATTTACTGATTCGACTCAAGGGGAAGCCAAAGAATATTCTCAAGTATTAGCAGTTGAGTTGTCAATTCAACCACACCTGAAAGATTTAGTATCTGCAGCAAAGTATGAGTAGCAAGGTAGTGTGATAGCAGCAGTAGAAACACTAACCAGTAATAGCAAAGTGACAGCAGTAGCAGCAAAGTAACAACAGTAGCAACAGAGTAACAGTAGCAGCAGTGACAGCAGTAGCGGCAAAGTAACGTAGCAAGGACTAGTAGGAAAAGACTCGTAAGCACTGGATCGGTGATGGATGATTATGCCGGATGCTATTCATCATGCAACAGTTATAACACGGAGAGATAGGTAACTAGCTCCAGTTCGTCAATGTAATGTAGGCATGTATTCCGTATGTAGTTATACGTGCTTAGGGAAAAGAACTTGCATCACATCTACTGTCCATCCCTCCCGTGGCAGCGGGGTCCTAATGGAAACTACGAGATATTAAGGTTCTCCTTTTAATAAATAACCGGACCAACGCATTAACACTTGGTGAATACATGAACTCCTCATACTATGGTCATCTCCGGGAGTGGTTTCGGCTATTGTCACTCCGGGGTTGCCGGGTCATAAAACATAGTAGGTGACTACAACTTGCAAGATAGGATCAAGAACACACATATATTGGCGACAACATAATAGGTTCAGATCTGAAATCATGGCACTCGGGCCCTAGTGACAAGCATTAAGCATGGCAAAGTAGTAGCAACATAAATCTCAGAACATACTGGATACTAGGGATCAATCCCCGTCATAACTAACTCGATTACATGATAGATCTCATCCAACCCATCACCGTCCAGCAAGCCTACGATGAGATTACTCACGAATGGTGAAGAGCATCATGGAATTGGCGATGAAGGAAAGTTGGTGATGACGATGGCGACGATCTCCCCTCTCCGGAGCACAGAACAAACTCCAGATCTTCCCTCCAGATGAAGAACAGGAGGTGGCGGCGCCTCCGTATCGCAAAACGTGATGAACTCTTCTCCTTGATTTGTTTCCAGGCGAAACGGACTAAATAGAGCTGGATTTGGAGGCGGTGGACGTTTGTGGGCCCCACAAGCCTATCAGGCGCGGTAAGGGGGGCCCACGCCTGGTGGGCTTGTGGGCTCACAGCTCCACTTCCTCCGCTGATTCTTGCTCCATTATTTTTCATAAATTCCACAAAAATTCTCCGTAAATTTTTAGGTCATTCCAAAGCTGGAATCTGCAAGCAAACACAAAGGAGAAGACAAAGTAATATGGCTCTTTTACAGACAAACAAATATGCATTCGAGAGCCACTAAACATTGTAACCATGGTCTTCTACCTTGACCCAAATAAAAAGAAAACTATTTACACGGGAAAGCTCCCAACAAACAAAAGAAGAACAAGAAAATCTTTTTTGGTTTTCTCAAACTAGACAGACACACGAAAAGAAAACGAGAAAAAGAAATAAACTAGCATGGATGATACAGTGGCAAAGTGTGAACACCGACAAACAAAGTGAAAGCATAAGCAAGAATATAAAGTCGGTGCAAAACATGTACTCCCACAAGCTTAGGCTTTTGGCCTAAGTTGGTCTACTCCCAAGGAGGGAAATAACCAGCTCTGGGGTACTCTGGAGTGGACTGAGGATGCCACTGCTATGTGAGCTCCTCTGGCTCCCACTGATAAACTGGCGTCTGGTACTCGACTAGTGGCTCGGGCACGGGCACCTGTGGTTGGGCTAAGCCCCAATATGCGTAGATGTTCGAGGGCATAATAATGTACCTCCATGCATGAAGATTGAACAAAGAAGGAGCAGGCAAAGTAATAGTCTCACGAGTACCCTGACTAAATACCAGGTTATAAATCATCCTTCTATTTATATCTCTATCAAGAAAGTCATGGCGAACCATGCTATCATAATCTAGATATCTCTCGGGAAGAAGAATCTCTTCTTCCTTGTCCAGTCTAATGGGTATCTCAAAATGTCTAGCAAGACGAGTAGCATAGATACCTCCATAGACAACGCCTTTAGAACAGTTCGTGTTCAACCGTTGAGCTATTATAGCGCCCAAGCTATAAGTTTTATTGTTATAAAGGGCTTCGCGCAAGACCGCAAGATCTGGGGAGCTAAGGGACCCAGCTTTCCCACAGCCAATCAAACATTTTCCCACAAATAGTGAGAAGTACCGAAGCACGGGAAAATGTATGCTAGCAGCTCTAGCGCAAGACACTCCTCTCTCCTCTCCTACAACAATAGTATCGATGAAAGCTTCCAAGTCCCGTGGACGGGGTTCATGAATATCCCCAACATAAGGTAATTTGCAAACATTGCAAAAATCCTGGAGTGACATGCATTGGGGGATATCATAAAGTTTGAACTCAACCATAGGAGGATTCTTCCTCGGATAGAAGTTAAAGCTTTGTACGAAGATATTAGTGAGGAGGAGGTATTGCGGACACTTATCTTCAACGAAGGCGGTAAGGCCAACGTTCTCCACCAAGTAATAAAAGTCCTCATAAAGTCCGGCGGCGCATAAGAACACATCACTTGGCCATTTGCACGCTCGAACTTCTGCAACTCGGGGGACCGGATACTTGGGTTTCTTCTTCTCACTTCCATCATCCTTGGGGTCACGGCTTGAAGAGACTCTTAAGAACCTCCTCATCTTTTCCCTTTTCTATCTCTGAAAATTTCTGAAATTTGTAGTGATTCTAAGGATAAGTGAATAAAGCTCAACGAAACTCGTAGCAACTACTTACTCAAGTGCCTAGAGGCCATATTACGCATCCAAACTACTTGGGACCAGCTAAAATTAGCATGCAAAGCTCAAGAACATGGTCACCAAGGCAGCAAAAATATGCGAAGTATAAGGCACTAGAGAAAAAACTAATTGGACCAATGGAGGAGTCACTTACCAAGGAATACTTTCCCCAAAACAGTTCGGATAATGGTTCTTTGAGCAAAGAGATCGAAAATCCCAGCAAGAAGAGCAAGAACACGGGTTTGAGCTGCGAAACAATTTTTTCTGGAGGTAGGAGAAGCAGATGGGAGCTAGAATGAGTGGAGGGGGTGCACGTGGGCCCCACAAGCCTGGTAGGCGCGGCCAGGGGGTGCACGCACCTCCAGGGCTTGTGGCCCACTGGTGCAACCCCCAGACTAGCTCTTCGTCTCAGTATTTTTCAAAAATTCCAAAACAAATCATACTTGATTTTCACGACATTCGGAGAACTTTTATTTTTGGGGTACTATTCTATGGGGCGCTAAAACAGAAAATAGGGGAAACTAAACTAAATCTATCATTTTTCTTCTAAGCAACCGTAGGTGAAAGCTTGGAACAGAGGTTTGTGACTCCTCGATCCATCCATCTCATGGTCATCGAAAGAAATCCATCAATGAGGTTGATCAAGTCTCCTTGACAAGATTTTTCGAATCGCAAAAGAGAACGGAGAATTTTCGAATAGTCACTAGGTCACCTCAATGGGGACGTGTATCTCCCCGACAAGCAAATCATACTTCATCTTGACAGGAGGTATAGGGCATTCAAAGCTCCCAATAAGAATCGATGAAGTTTTTTCGATAGCATTGATGCAATGTACTCGATATTGTTTCTTTGGAAAGTGCACCGTATGCTCATTACCGTTGACATGGAAAGTGACATTGCCTCTGTTGCAATCTATAGCAGCCCCTGCAGTGTTAAGAAAGGGTCTTCCAAGGATGACCGCCATGGCATCGTCCTCGGGAATATCCAAGATAACAAAGTCTGTTAAGATAGTAACGTTGGCAACCACAACAGGCACATCCCTGCAAATGCCGATGGGGAAAGCAGTTGATTTGTCGGCCATTTGCATAGAGATTTCAGTGGGTGTCAACTTATCCAGTTCAAGTCTATGATAAAGAAAGAGAGGCATGACACTAACACCGGCTCCAAGGTCGCATAAAGCAGTTCTAACGTAGTTTCCTTTAATGGAGCAAGGTATAGTGGGCACACCGGGATCACCTAGTTTCTTAGGAGTTCCACCCTTGAAGGTATAGTTAGCAAGCATGGTGGAAATCTCAACCTCAGGTATCCTCCTCTTATTAGTCACAATATCCTTCATGTACTTAGCATACGGAGACATTTTGAGCATATCTGTCAAACGCATTTGCAGAAAGACAGGTCTAATCATTTCAAGGAAGCGCTCAAAATCCTCATCATCCTTTTTCTTGGATGGTTTGGGATGAAAGGGCATGGGTTTCTGAACCCATGGTTCCCTTTCTTTACCATGCTTCCTAGCAACGAAGTCATTCTTATCGTATCTCCTAGCCTTAGGTTGTGGGTTATCAAGATCAACAGGTTCAATCTCCACATCCTTAGCATTGCTAGGTTGAGCATCAACATGAACATCACTATCGATATTATCATTAGGCTCATGTTCATCACCAGATTGTGTTTCGGCATCAGAGATAGAGACATCGTTTGGACTCTCAGGTGTGTCAGCAACAGGGTTGCTAGCATGCAAATCCCTATCATCTTTCTTCTTCTTTCTTGGATGACTAGGTGCATCAGTGCTAACTCCTTGAGAATCTTGTTCAATTCTCTTAGGATGACCCTTAGGATACAAAGGTTCCTGAGTCATTCTACCGCCTCTAGTGATGACTCTGACAGAATTATCATTCAACTCATTGAGCAAGTCATTTTGAGCCTTAAGTACTTGTTCTACCTGAGTAGTAACGATAGAGGCATGTTTACTCAGGAGCTTAAGATCATTGACGTTTCTGTCCACACAAGCACTTAAATGACTAAGCATACGAGCATTCTGTTCCAATTGTGTGCTAACATAATCATTGAAATTCTGTTGTTTGGCAACAACTTATCAAATTCATCCAGGCATAAGCTAGAAGGTTTATCAAAAGGAATATCACTCTCATCAAACCTACGCAGAGAATTTACTTCTACTACCTGTATCGGGTTATCAAGACCATGGATCTCTTCGATAGGTGGTAGATTTTTGAAATCTTCATATTTAATGCCTTTCTCTTTCATAGATTTCTTAGCTTATTGCATATATTCAGGACTGAGGAATAGAATACCTCTTTTCTTCAAAGTTGGCTTAGAAGGTGGTTCGGGAATAGTTCAAGCATTCTCATTGCACAAGATGTTATTCAATAGGATCTCAGCTTGTTCTACAATTCGTTCCCTACAAACACAACCAGCACAACTACCTAGGTGCTCTCTAGAAGCATCGGTAAGTCCATTATAGAAGATATCAAGTATTTCATTCTTCTCAAGAGGGTGATCAGGCAAAGCATTCGGTAGCTGGATGAGCCTCCCCCAAGCTTGTGGGAGACTCTCTTCTTCAACTTGCAGAAAGTTGTATATTTCCTGCAAGGCAGCTTGCTTCTTATGGGAAGGGAAATATTTTTCAGAGAAGTAGTAGACCATATCCTGGGGGCTACGCACACAACCAGGAGCAAGAGAAGTGAACCAAGTCTTAGCATCATCCTTTAGCGAGAAAGGAAACAACTTGAGGATATAGTAGTGGCGGATCTTTTCCTCAGTAGTGAATAGGGTGGCTATATCGTGCAGTTTGGTAAGATGTGCTACGACCGTTTCAGACTCATAACCGTGAAAAGGATCTGATTCGACTAGAGTGATTAACTCAGGGTCGACAGAGAATTCATAATCCATATCGGTCACAAAGATAGGCGAAGTAGCAAACTTCGGGTCGTATTTCATCCTAGCGTTCAAAGATTTTTCTTTCCACTTGAGCAGTAATTTCTCAACATCATAGCTATCCTTACAAGCAAGAAAGTCCTCAGCTATCTCTCTCCATAACATAACACTCAGGCATATCAGGTAATTCATGTCTAGGAGTGTCGGGGATATACCCCGCAGAGTAACCCGACTTGGAGTATGACCCGCCAAAGGACTTGGCGACTCACCGGCGACTCAGCAGTGACCTGGCGGGCAACTCATACTTGTCCCCACAGGCGACTTAGATAAATGACGAAGGCCCAAGGCCCGGCGTACACCCTGGAATAAGGCGGCTCATAGAGAGGCCAGGAGGGCCAGCTCACAAGAGAAGGCCCAAGAAGAGGAGAGACTCCCTCACAAAGGAAACAAGACCCAGATTAGGATTCAAGAGAGACTATTCCTATTCCTACTCCGAGTAGGACTCTACATGTAAACCTACCCCTTCCACCTATATAAGGAGGGGTAAGGCGCCCCAAGAGGGACAAGATTCACAGCTTAGGTGTAGACAAGACAGATCATGAGATAGACAGATTAGACACCGAAGAGATTAGAGGTGGCGAATCTGCACCCTTGTAATCAAGATCATCATCTCCATCAATGGAACACAAGCAGGACGTAGGCTTTTACCTCCATCGGAGGGGCCGAACCTGGGTAAACTCGCGTCTCTCGATTCCAACCAACCCCTTCAATCCGCCACATGGTTGCGATGGCCACACACCTAAGTTCTCTCATGAAGACATCTGCCGTGACAAAACCACGACAGTTGGCGCCCACCATGGGGCTCATCGCACGGTGGATTTGTGTTCTTGATGGGATCTCGCCTAGGATCGAGAAAGCTTACGACTCGCCGGATCCATGAGAGCTGGCGTAGAAGATCACAACATCGAAGAGCAGTCAAGACGATGTGTACAAGTTTGGAGATCAAGATAAAATTAGGGTTGCCTGGTGTGCGTTGACGCAAGTCGCCATAGGACTTCCGTCGCGTGAGCCGCCGTGCCCGAGATTGAAATAATAGAATCAGGATTGCATCAGTGCGCGACCTACGCAACACGATCCGTCGAATCCAGCACAATATCGATTTCTCTGTTGCTGCCGCACGAAGCCAAGATCGAAAAAGTTCAGCCAGGGTCGTGTCCGATTGGTGCAATGCTTTCAACATCAACACACATGGAGAAAATCAGGAGATAATACTAGTTTGGATACGTCAGAGGCCGAAACAAAGACCAAAGAGCGGCAGGTGATTGACCAGGCTCCCCTGTACTCGGCCGCCGTGGCCTCACCCCGAACTGGGTCGCTGTCATGCTGCACCACGCCTATACGTCACTGAACCGTCACACCGGTTGGCTTCGCCCCGAGCCGGGTCGTCGTCGTGCCCCTGCTAGCCTCGCCTCCGCCGTGCTCTTGCTGCACTCGCCTTCGCCATGCTCTTGCTTCCCTCGCCTCCATTGTTGCGCGCTCAGCAGCGGAAACTGCGACCAGAGGCGGTGGCTGAGATGGCGGCTTGGTCATGGCGGAGCTGCAGGCCGGTGCCATGGCGGCTCCAGGTGCGACGGCGGGTCGAGACCAAGCCGAGATGGGTGATGGCTGGGATGATGACTCGGAGAACAGGACAACCCCGAGTATGACTAGGGAGAGGGAGTAGCTGCTCCAGGATATAATCGGCAAGGGGTTCGATCCCATACGAGGGCACACGTCCGATCACGAAGCAGTAGTAGGCGGAGAAGAAAACTCGGATGAAGAAGACCCCAGCAGCTGTTGTTACGACAAGTACCTCATATATATCCCCCTCCGACGCTGCACCTACGGCGACCACGAGTGCTCGCCCTGCTCCGGCTGCTCTTTCCTTCACGCACACCTCGCTTCGGGTTGTCGTGCCTTGTCACCTCTCCACTACATGCGCTTCTGCATACAGCTGCGTGGTCGTGAACCCGCAACACCCCTGCCGCTGCTACCTATACGTCCTCATGCCTTGACGCACTCCTCTTTGGATTTCGGCCCGCCTCGCTCTGCGTCTGCTCGGCTATGCTGATGCTTGCAGGCGGCCTCGTCCATGCATCCGCCTCGCTCCACCTTGCTCACTTATGCCGCCATGGTTTCACTTCAATTGGATGGAGACAGCCACCGAAGAATTATCAAATGAAGCGTTCACTACCAGTACTGTTTCATGGTCACACGAGGCTACGGTGCGGTCGTTGACTATAGTGCTGCTGGTTTTGACATCAAACTACAGATGAAACTTGGGTATTTAACTTGCGACATCTACAACCAAGCATATGTGTGCCATAGATGGGAAGTACATGTCACGAGCTACATATGAGCCGGGGCATGTGCCAACGATCTCCAAGGATTTCTACAAGGCTACCGAGGAGACAACAGAGGAGAGAAAGAAAGAAAAAATACAAAAGAAGATCATGTGGTGTTGGAGCTACATTAGATTTGATCGCAAGACCTCCTGGATTGGTGCTTGCACGCTTGCCCGCTGGGCTAGATGTGCGATCATACCAACACCAGCTTCCCCATTCCATCCCATAAAAAATAAATCAGGTGCTATCTTTTCCATCCATTTTTATACATATTGTTTATTCAAAGAGAATTACTCTGTACTGCAATGTATTTTACGTAGGCTTTTACCTCCATCGGAGGGGCCGAACCTGGGTAAACTCGCGTCTCTCGATTCTGACCAACCCCTTCAAGCCGCCACATGGTTGCGATGGTCTCACACCTAAGTTCTCTCACGAGGACATCTGCCGTGACAAAACCACGACAAGGAGAGCTAGTTCTAGCAGGCAAAATAGCAGGTTCTACCTCAATAGTATGAGCAGTTTCAGAAGTATCATCACATCTAGCAGCAACTCTAGCAATTTGTGCATCAAGGAATGCACCTAGTGGCAAAGCAGTATCAAGCATAGCATCGTCATAAGCATCATGGGAAGCAAAAGTAGCATCATTAAGCACATGCGACGTATGAAGATTTCTAGCAGGAGGTGGTGTCGCAAACTTACTAATAACTAAAGGTGAATCAAGTGCAGAGCTAGATGGCAGTTCCTTACCTGTCCTCATAGTTGAGGGCAAGACTTTAGTTCTTGGGTCTTTCAGATTCCTCATAGTGACCAGCAGACATAAATCCCAAGTCACTCAGAGAATATAGATGTGCTTCCCCGGCAACGGCGCCAGAAAAAGGTCTTCATAACCCACAAGTATAGGGGATCGCAACAGTTTTCGAGGGTAGAGTATCCAACCCAAATTTATAGATTCGACTCAAGGGGAAGCCAAAGAATATTCTCAAGTATTAGCAGTTGAGTTGTCAATTCAACCACACCTGAAAGATTTAGTATCTGCAGCAAAGTATCAGTAGCAACGTAGTGTGATAGCAGCAGTAGCAACAGTAACCAGTAACAACAAAGTGACAGCAGTAGCAGAAAAGTAACAGCAGTAGCAACAGAGTAACAGTAGCAACAGTGACAGCAGTAGCGGCAAAGTAATGTAGCAAGGACCAGTAGGAAAAGACTCATAGGTGTTGGATCGGTGATGGATGATTATGTCGAATGCTATTCATCATGCAACAGTTATAACACGGAGAGATATGTAACTAGCTCCAGTTCGTCAATGTAATGTAGGCATGTATTCCGTATGTAGTCATACGTGCTTAGGGAAAAAAACTTGCATGACATCTATTGTCCATCCTTCCCGTGGCAGCGGGGTCCTAATGGAAACTACGGGATATTAAGGTTCTCCTTTTAATAAAGAACCGGACCAGTGCATTAACACTTGGTGAATACATGAACTCCTCATACTATGGTCATCTCCGGGAGTGGTTTCGGCTATTGTCACTCCGGGGTTGCCGGGTCATAACACATAGTAGGTGACTACAACTTGCAAGATAGGATCAAGAACACACATATATTGGCGACAATATAATAGGTTCAGATCTGAAATCATGGCACTCGGGCCCTAGTGACAAGCATTAAGCATGGTAAAGTAGTAGCAACATCAATCTCACAACATAGTGGATACTAGGGATCAATCCCCGTCAAAACTAACTCGATTACATGATAGATCTCATCCAACCCATCACCGTCCAGCAAGACTAGGATGAGATTACTCACGAACGGTGAAGAGCATCATGGAATTAGCGATGAAGGAAGGTTGGTGATGACGATGGCGACGATCTCCCCTCTCCGGAGCCCAGAACGGACTCCAGATCTACCCTCCAGATCAAGAACAGGAGGTGGAGCGCCTCCTGATACGTCCATTTTGCATCATGATTTCATGTTGATATGTATTGCTTTATGGGATGTTATATTACTTGTGGTACTATATTTATGCCTTTTCTCTCTTATTTTGCAAGGTTTATTCGAAGAGGGAGAATTCAGGCAGTTGGAATTCTGGACTGGAAAAGCAGCAAATCTTAGTCTACTATTCTGCACATCTCCAAATGCCCTCAAAAGTTACGTGGATTTTTTTGGGATTATATAAAAAATACTGGGCGAAAGAAATACTGGAGGGGGGCTGCCACGGCGCCACAAGCCCTGCCACCGCCACCCCCCTTGGAGGCGGAATGGGGGCTTGTGGGCTCCCTGCCGGCCCACTAGCCCCCCTCTTTTGCTATATGAAGGGTTTTGGTCCAGAAAAAATCATTCGGGAGCCTTTTCATGGTTTCGCCGCCGCCACGAGGCGGAACTTGAGCAGATCCAATCTAGAGCTCCGGCAGGACGATCCTGCCGGGGAAACTTCCCTCCCGGAGGGGGAAATCATCGCCATCGTCATCACCAACACTCCTCCCGTCGGAGGGGAGGCATCTTCATCAACATCTTCATCAGCACCATCTCCTCTCCAATCCCTAGTTCATCTCTTGTAACCAATCTTTGTCTCGCAACTCCGATTAGTACTTGTAAGGTTGCTAGTAGTGTTGATTACTCTTTGTAGTTGATGCTAGTTGGATTACTTGGTGGAAGAGTTTATGTTCAGATCCTTGATGCTATTCATTACACCTCTGATCATGATTATGATTATGTTTTGTGAGTAGTTACTTTTGTTCCTGAGGACATGGGATAAGTCATGTTAATAATAGTCATGTGAATTTGATATTCGTTCGGTATTTTGATATGATGTATGTTGTTTTTCCTCTAGTGCTGTTATGTGAACATCGACTACATAACACTTCACCATATTTGGGCCTAGAGGAAGGCATTGGGAAGTAGTAAGTAGATGATGGGTTGCTGGAGTGACACAAGCTTAAACCCCAGTCTATGTGTTGCTTCGTGACGGGCTGATTTTGATCCACTAGTTTAATGCTATGGTTAGACTTTGTCTTTATTCTTCTTCTGTAGTTGCGGATGCTCGCGAAAGAGGTTAATCATAAGTGGGATGCTTGTACAAGTAAGGGCAGTACCCAAGCGCCGGTCCACCCACATATCAAACTATCAAAGTAACGAACGCGAATCATATGAACATGATGAAACTAGCACGACAGAAATTCCCGTGTGTCCTCGGGAGCGTTTTTCCTCCTATAAGACTTTGTTCAGGCTTGTCCCTTGCTACAAAAGGGATTGGGCCACTTGTTGCACCGTTGCTACTACTTGTTACTTTTTGCTTGCTACGTTTCACCTCTCTACACAATCACTTGTTACCACTACTTTCGGTGCTTGCAGTTATTACCTTGCTGAAATTTGTTTATCAGAGCCTTCTGCTCCTCGTTGGGTTCGACACTCTTACTTATCGAAAGGACTATGATTGATCCACTATACTTGTGGGTCATCAAGACTCTTTTCTGGCGCCGTTGCCGGGGAGTGAAGCGCCTTTGGTAAGTGGAAATTGGTAAGGAAACATCTATATACTGTGCTGAAATTTATTGTCACTTCTAACTATGGAAACTGTTCCTTTGAGGAGTTTGTTCGGGGTATCTTCACCACGAACGGAAGCACGAGGAGTTGTTCCTCAACCTGAGGTACCTACTGAAAATATCATTTATGAAATTCCTTCAGGTATGCTTGAGAAACTGCTCGCTAATCCTTTTACAGGAGATGGATCTTCACATCCATACTTGCATCTGATCTATGTAGATGAAGTTTGTGGTTTATTTAAGCTTGCAGGTTTTCCCGAGGATGAGGTAAAGAAGAAAGTCTTTCCTTTATCTTTGAAGGATAAGGCGTTGACATGGTATAGGCTATGTGATGATACTGGATCATGGGGCTACAATCGGTTGAAATGTGAATTTCATCAAAAATTATATCATATGCATTTAGTACATCGTGATCGGAACTTTATTTATAACTTTTGGCCTCGTGACAGTGAAAGCATAGCTCAAGCTTGAGGGAGGCTTAAATCAATGCTATATTCATGCCCCAATCATGAGCTCTCGGGAGAAATCATCACTCAAAACTTTTATGCTCGGCTTTCTCATGAAGATCGTACCATGTTTGACACTTCTTGTACCGGTTCTTTTATGAAGAAGGATATTCATCACAAGTGGAATTTATTGGAGAGAATCAAACGCAACTCTGAAGATTGGGAGCTGGAGGAAGGTTAGGAGTCAGTTATAAATTTCCAGTTTGATTGCATTAAATCTTTTGTTGAGACAAACACTTCTAGTGATTTTAGCTCTAAGTATGGACTTGACTCTGAGATATGTGAATCTTTTGTTGCTCATGTTGATCTTCCCAAAGAGAAGTGGTTTAAATATCGTCCTCCTGTAGAAAGCAACATAGCCAAAACCAATCTAGTTGAGGAGAAAGTCATTGCTTTTAGTGATCATGTTGTTCCTTGTGCTTAAACTGAGAAACTACCATACCCTGCTAGGATAAAGGATTATTCTAAAGCTCCAACTATGATACGTAGGGGTTACATTAGACCTCTTGCACCCCTGAGGAGATTAGAGTTGAACCTAGTGTTGCTATTATCAAAGATCTCTTAGCCGAAGACATAGACGAGCATGTTATCAAATTCCGTGAGGACTCTGCTAGAATTGCTAAACCTCACGCGAAAGACAAATACGGACCCGTAGTTGGCCTGCCCGTTGTTTCTGTCAAGATAGGAGATCACTATTACCATGGTTTATGTGATATGGGAGCTAGTGTTAGTGCAATACCCCGTTCTCTATATGATGAAATCAAAGATGAGATTGCACCTGCTGAGTTAGAACCCATTGATGTCACTATTACGCTAGCTAATAGAGACACTATCTGCCCTCTGGGAATTGTGAGAGACGTAGAAGTCCTGTGTGGTAAGATGAAGTATCCTACTGATTTCCTCGTCCTTGGTACTGCACAAGATAGCTTTTGTCCCATCATATTTGGTAGACCCTTTCTCAACACTGTCAATGCTCACATTGATTGCATTAAGCAGACTGTCATAGTTAGTTTCGAGGGTGTGTCTCATGAATTTAACTTCTCCAAGTTTGGAAGACAACCCCATGAAAGAGAGTTGTCTGGTAGGGATGAAATCATTTCTCTTGCCTCTATTGTCGTACCTCCTACGGATCCTTTAGAGCAATATCTGCTTGAGAATGAAAATGATATGCATATGGAGGATAGAGATGAGATAGATAAAATAGTCTTAGAACAGTATCCTATTCTCAAGAATAATCTGCTTGTTGAACTGCTTGGGGATCCTCCCCCACCAAAGGGTGATCCTGTGTTCGAGCTTAAACAGTTGTCCGATACTCTTAAGTATGCCTATCTTGATGAGAAGGAGATAAATCCTGTCATTATTAGTGCTCTCCTTTCAGAGCACGAAGAGAAGAAGTTACTAAGAACTCCGAGGAAGCATCGTGCTGCTATTGGATATACTCTTGATGATCTTAAGGGTATTAGTCCTACTCTATGTCAGCACATGATTAAAACCGATCCTGACTTTAAACCAGTTGCTGATCATCAAAGGAGATTAAATCCTAAGATGAAAGAGGTCGTTAGAAAAGAAATATTAAAACTTCTGGAAGCAGGAATCATTTATCATGTTGCTCATAGTGATTGGGTAAGTCCAGTACATTGCGTACCTAAGAAGGGAGGTATCACCGTCGTTCCTAATGATAAGGATGAACTAATCCCAAAAAGGATTATTACCGGTTATAGGATGGTGATAGACTTTCGGAAACTGAACAAGGGAACCAGGAAAGATCATTATCCTTTGCCGTTCATCGACCAAATGCTAGAAAGGCTATCAAAACACACACACTTCTGCTTTCTAGACGGTTATTTAGGTTTCTCACAAATACCTGTTGCACAATCTGATCAAGAGAAAACCACTTTCACCTGTCCTTTCGGTACCTTTGCTTATAGACGTATGCCTTTTGGCTTATGCAACGCACCTGCCACCTTTCAAAGATGTATGATGGCTATATTCTCTGACTTTTGTGAAAATATTGTCGAGGTTTTCATGGATGACTTCTCTGTTTACGGGTCTTCCTTTGATGATTGCCTCAGCAACCTTGATCGAGTCTTACAGAGATGCGAAGATACCAACCTCGTCTTGAATTGGGAGAAGTGCCACTTTATTGTTAATGAAGGTATCGTCTTAGGACATAACATTTCTGAAAGAGGCATTGAAGTTGATAAGGCTAAGGTTGATGCAATTGAGAAAATGCCTTGCTCCACAGATATCAGAGGAATACGAAGTTTCCTAGGTCATGCTGGTTTCTATAGAAGGTTCATTAAAGACTTCTCTAAGATTTCTAGGCCTCTTACCAACCTCTTGCAGAAGGATGTTCCTTTTGTTTTTGATGAGGATTGTGAGGAAGCCTTTGAAATACTTAAGAAGGCTTTGATAACCGCACCTATTGTTCAACCACCTGACTGGAACTTGCCCTTTGAAATCATGTGTGACGCTAGTGATTATGCTGTTGGTGTTGTTCTAGGACAAAGAGTTGACAAGAAGTTGAATGTTATTCACTACGCTAGTAAAACTCTAGACAGTGCCCAAAGAAACTATCCAACTACGGAGAAGGAATTTTTAGCAGTCTTGTTTGCATGTGAAAAGTTCAGATCTTATATAGTTGACTCAAAACTCACTATTCACTCTGATCATGCTGTTATTAAGTACCTTATGTATAAGAAGGACGCTAAGCCTAGGCTGATCAGATGGGTTCTCCTACTACAGGAATTTGATTTACACATCTTGACCGAAAGGGTGCTGATAACCCTGTAGCAGATAACTTGTCTAGGCTAGGGAATGTCCTTGATGACCCACTAACTATTGATGACCGTTTTCCTAATGAGCAATTAAATGTCATCCGCACTTCACATAGTGCACCGTCGTATGCTGACTATGCAAACTATATCGTAGCCAAATACATACCACCCAGTTTCACCTATCAGCAAAGGAAGAAATTCTTCTTTGATTTGAGACACTACTTTTGGGATGATCCTCACCTTTATAAGGAAGGAGTAGATGGTGTTATTAGACGTTGTGTGCCTGAACATGAACAGGGACATATCTTGCAGAAGTGTCATTCCGAAGCCTACGGAGGACACCACGCTGGAGATAGAACTGCCCATAAGGTATTGCAATCAGATTTATATTGGCCCACTCTCTTCAAGGATGCCCGTAAGTTTGTCTTGTCTTGTGATGAATGCCAAAGAATAGGGAACATCAGTAAGCGTCAGGAAATGCCTATGAACTATTCACTTGTCATTGAACCATTTGATGTCTGGGGCTTTGATTATATGGGACCCTTCCCAAGTTCCAATGGGTACACTCACATCTTAGTTGCTGTGGATTACGTTACTAAGTGGGTAGAAGCTATCCCAACTAAAAATTCTAATCACCACACCTCTATTAAGATGCTTAAAGAAGTCATATTCCCAATATTTGGAGTCCCTAGATATCTGATGACTGATGGCGGTTCACACTTCATTCATGGTGTTTTTCGCAAGATGCTCGCTAAGTATGATGTTAACCATAGAGTTTCATCTCCTTATCATCCTCAGTCTAGTGGTCAAGTGGAGTTGAGTAATAGGGAGATCAAGTTGATCCTACAAAAGACCATCAATAGATCTCGAAAGAATTGGTCTATCCAACTTGAAGATGCACTATGGGCTTATAGGACTGCTTATAAGAATCACATGGGCATGTCACCGTATAAAATGGTTTACGATAAATCCTGTCATCTACCTCTTGAGCTGGAACACAAAGCTTATTGGGAAATCAAAGAGCTCAACTTTGATTTCAAACTTGCCGGTGAGAAGCGGTTGTTTGATATCAGCTCGTTAGATGAATGGAGAGCCCAGGCATATGAGAACGCCAATTTCTTCAAGGAAAAGGTTAAGAGATGGCACGACAAACGAATACAGAAACGAGAGTTCAATGTAGGTGATCATGTCTTGCTATACAATTCTCGTTTGAGATTCTTTGCAGGCAAGCTTCTCTCTAAATGGGAAGGTCCCTATGTTATCGAGGAAGTATATCGTTCTGGAGCCATCAAAATCAATAACACGGAAGGAAATTTTCCTAGAGTGGTAAATGGGCAAAGAATCAAGCATTACATCTCTGGTACTCCCATAAATGTTGAGACCAATATCATCAATGTCATAACTCCAGAGGAGTACATAAGGGATGTTTATCAGCCTGTTTCAGACCCTGAAAACGAAGAGGTATCTATTTCGGTAAGAAATTGGACTCCGATGCTTTTCCAATGGGAAATTTCCTCCATTTTGGAATTTTTGGAAAATTAGAAAAATAAAAAAGCAGTCCGAAGAGCGCACGAGGCCGCCACAAGCTTCGACACCGCCCCTACCCCCTGGTGGCGGAGGGAGGGCTTGTGGGCACCTCGTGTGCCTCCCGGACTCCGTTTTCTTGCGGAGCACTCCTTCTGGTCCAGAAAAAATCAATATATGCTCGCCCGAAGGTTTTGATCTCCGTATCACGCAGTTTTCCTCTGTTTTCGTTTCGAGCCTGTTTCTGCCGCAGATCTAGGTCAAGATGTCTTCTCGGGATTCAGAGGGGGAGAGCTATGTGGCTGACTACCTTGCTAACCCTAAGGTCTATGGGGACATGGAACCATATGGCTGGACCACTGATGAGGAAAAGGACTATGAGCCCAAGGGGAAGGAACAAACGAGTTCCGATGAAGAGGAGGCTCCTCTACCTCAACCTGGATGAACTCATGTGGAGTTCAAGAAGTCAAGCCTCCCTGGCCATAGGAACAAGCCTAAGACCTTGTTTATCCTTTCTCGTTTCTTGCAGGAGAGTAAGCAGGAACTTTGCCATAGAGTGTTGAAACTTGAGGAGGAAATGACGATCAAAGGGAGCAAAACTTTTTGCTCAAGTAGAAATTAGACAAGCTCAAGACTGTTTCGACAACTCCACCACCATCACCGCCAAAGGAAGACAACTAAGCATTGGTATGGGCAATCCCCTTGGCTTCTGCCAAGCTTGGGGAGTTGCCCTGGTATCGTATCACCTTTATATCTTTTGCTTTTACCTTTGTTTTAGTTCTTTCCTTTTCAGTTTTTATTTCTTCTCTTAGAGGAATAAGTCTTTAGTTTTTAGTTTGAGTCTTTTGCTTTTGTCTCTCCCTCGATGTATTCGAGCTTACGAGCTATATAATAAAGAGTATCCTAGTCAAGGCCTTTGCTTTGTGCCATGATCAAAAGTATGAAAAGAACGATAGCATGAAAGATCATGAGACGATCTTATGGAAAGTGATAGCTAAACATATGACACGTATGATGATTGAAACTTGTTGAGAATAAATCAACATAAACCTCAGTCATTGTTGCAATTAATAAGAAGTAATAAGGAAAGAGAGGTTCACATATAAATATATGATCTTAGACACTTTTTACAATTGTGAGCACTCACCAAACTATTACATGCTTAGGAGTAGATGTTGGACAAGGAAGACAACATAATGAATTGGGTTTGCTTGGTTCCAAACAATGTTATATGATTAGAAATCCCTTAGCATGTGACGATTGCTTCCACCTCATATTAGCCAAAACTCCCGCACCAAGTAGAGATACTACTTGTGCATCCATAAACCTCCAACCTAGTTTTGCCATGAGAGTCCACCATACCTACCTATGGATTGAATAAGATCCTTCAAGTAAGTTGTCATCGGTGCAAGCAATAAAAATTGCTCTATAATATGTATGATCTATTAGTGTGTGGAAAATAAGCTTTGTACGAACCTGTGATGAGGAATACATAAAAGCGACAGACTGCATAATAAAGTTCTTTATCACAGGAGGCAATATAAAGTGACGTTCCTCCGCACTAAGAGGACACGCATTCAAACCTCAAAAGCGCATGACAACCTCTGCTTCCCTCTGCGAAGGGCCTATCTTGTACCTTTACTTTTTACCCTTTGTAAGAGTCATGGTGATCTTCACCAATTCCCTTTTTTTGCCTTTGTCTTCGCTACCGTCACATGTTTGGGAAAGATCTATATTCATATATCAACTTGGAGTTGAGTACTCATGCTTTATTGTTGTTGACTTTACCATTGAGGTAAACCATTGGGAGGCAAAACTATAAGCCCCTATCTTCCTCTGTGTCCAGCTGAAACTTCGACACCATGAGTACCACGTGAGTTGTAACAATTGTGGAAAACAAAAGAGATGATTGAGTATGTGGGTTTGCCTTACAAGCTCTTATTCGACTTTTTCTGATGTTGTGATAAATTGCAATTGCCTCAATGACTTTGTACTGTTGTTGGTTACTTCTCGGTAAGGTTTTTGCTTCATGCTTTGCTTTGTGAAGGAATTATTACTTTCCCATAAGAATCTTTATGATATATTGCTGTCCTATGTGTGATCATGATGCCCTCTTGTCCGTATTGTGTTTTATCGAACCTTCGTCCCTAAAAATGTGGACATGTTTATGGGCTGTTATATTACTTGTGGTACCATATTTATGCCTTTTCTCTCTTATTTCGCAAGGTTTATTTGAAGAGGGAGAATTCAGGCAGCTGGAATTCTGGACTGGAAAAGGAACAAATCTTAGTCCACTATTCTACACATCTCCAAATGCCTTGAAAAGTTACGTGGATTTTTTTGGGATTATATAAAAAATACTGGGCGAAAGAAGTACCGGAGGGGGGCTGCCAGGGCGCCACAAGCCCTGCCACCGCCGCCCCCTAGTGGCGGAGTGGGGGCTTGTGGGCTCCCTGACGGCCCACTAGCCCCCCTCTTTTTCTATATGAAGGGTTTTGGTCCAGAAAAATCATTCAGGAGCTTTTTCGTGGTTTCGCCGCCGCCACGAGGCTTAACTTGAGCAGATCCAATTTAGAGCTCCGGTAGGACGATCCTGCCGGGGAAACTTCCCTCTCGGAGGGGGAAATCGTCGCCATCGTCATCACCAACACTCCTCTCGTCAGAGGGGAGGCATCTTCATCAACATCTTCATCAGCACCATCTCCTCTCCAATCCCTAGTTCATCTCTTGTAACCAATCTTCGTCTCACAACTCCGCTTGGTACTTGTAAGGTTGCTAGTAGTGTTGATTACTCTTTGTAGTTGATGCTAGTTGGATTACTTGGTGGAAGAGTTTATGTTTAGATCCTTGATGCTATTCATTACACCTCTGATCATGATTATGATTATGTTTTGTGAGTAGTTACTTTTGTTCCTGAGGACACGGGATAAGCCATGTTAATAATAGTCATGTGAATTTGATATTCGTTCGGTATTTTGATATGATGTATGTTGTTTTTCCTCTAGTGGTGTTATGTGAACATCGACTACATAACACTTCACCATCTTTGGGCCTAGAGGAAGGCATTGGGAAGTAGTAAGTAGATGATGGGTTGCAGGAGTGACAGAAGCTTAAACCCCAGTCTATGTGTTGCTTCATGAGGGGCTGATTTGCATCCACTAGTTTAATGCTATGGTTAGACTTTGTCTTAACTCTTCTTTTGTAGTTGCGGATGCTTGCGAGACAGGTCAATCATAAGTGGGATGCTTGTCCAAGTAAGGGAAGTACCCAAGCGCCGGTCCACCCACATATCAAACTATCAAAGTAACGAACGCGAATCATATGAACATGATGAAACTAGCATGACAGACATTCCCGTGTGTCCTCCGGAGCGTTTTTCCTCCTATAAGGCTTTGTTCAGGCTTGTCCCTTGCTACAAAAGGGATTGGGCCACTTACTGCACCGTTGCTACTACTTGTTACTTGTTACTTTTTGCTTGCTACGTTTAACCTCGCTACATAATCACTTGTTACCGCTACTTTCAGTGCTTGCAAATATTACCTTGCTGAAATCCGTTTATCAGAGCCTTCTGCTCCTCGTTGGGTTCGACACTCTTACTTATCGAAAGGACTATGATTGATCCCCCATACTTGTGGGTCATCACCTCCATATCGCAAAACGCGATGAACTCTTCTCCTTGATTTTTTTAGAGCGAAACGGACTAAATAGAGCTAGATTTGGAGGCGGTGGACCTTTGTGGGCCCCACAAGCCTGCCAGGCGTGGCCAGGGGGGCCCGCGCCTGGTGGGATTGTGGGCTCACAACTCCACTTCCTCCGCTGTTTCTTGCCCCAGTATTTTTCATAAATTCCAAAAAAATTCTCCGTAAATTTTCAGGTCATTTCGAGAACTTTATTTCTGCGCAAAAACAACACCATGGCAATTCTGCTGAAAACAGCGTTAGGCCGGGTTAGTTCCATTCAAATTATGCAAATTAGAGTCCAAAACAAGGGCAAAAGAGTTTGGAAAAGTAGATACGACGGAGACGTATCAGTGACCTCCTTGGACAAGGCTGTCCCCACGCCGGCTACTCCCAAGCCGGCTGGAGACAGTCGAGGCGGCCAGAACAACAACAAGCGCAAGGCGGATCAGCTAGATTTGTGCTCCAACAACAAGTTGGTAGCCAGCGTGGAGGGTGAGGCGTCGGCTTCTCAAGCCGGCTCTCAACGCAAGCGGCCCAACAGGGGCAACACGAACTAGTTGCCCAAGTAGACTTTCGAGCAGCTGCTTGACGCCCCCTGCAAGATACATTCTGGGGCACAGCCTTCTACCCACACCCTTCGACAGTGCAGTTTTGCACGACGGCTGTCGCAAGGGGAGGGCCTGCCGGCTGCCCCAGGTACACAGGCTATGCCTCAAGCCCCGACTCCTGGTCCTGCACCGGCTCCACCGCCGCCGCCTCGCGATGACGGACGCCTCCACGACGACTACCCCCATCAAGACAGAGCATTCGTTGTCTTCACCAGTGAAGGCGATGACAAGCATAGCCTGCGCCAGCGATGGCGTGAGGTGAATGCCACGGTTCCCCAAGTTCCCCAATACATGCATTGGTCGAATAGGCCAATCACATGGAACCGGATAGACCATCCTGCGGTGATGCCCAACCCGGGCTCATACGCGCTCGTCCTCGACCCCACCTTCGCCTCCAAGAGGCTCACCTGCCGGTTCTCCCGGGTGCTGGTCGATGGCGGTAGCAGCATCAACATCCTCTACCTCGACACTCTCCGCAAACTCGGGCTCAAGGAGACGGACATCCTGCCGACCAACACTGTCTTCCACGGCATTGTGCCTGGGCATTCCTGCTCGCCTATCGACAAAATCCAGCTGGACGTCCTCTTCGGCGACAAGGCTCACTTCCGCCGCGAGTCCATATGGTTCGAGGTAGTGGACCTCAGCAGCCCATATCACGCGCTGCTGGGCAGACCTGCTCTGGCCAAGTTCATGGCTATCCCGCACTATGCCTACCTGAAGATGAAAATGTCGGGTCCAAAGGGCATTATCACCATTGTTGGTGACTACAAGCAGTCGCTCGAGTGAGCCCAAGACAGCAGCCGCCTGGCCGACGCCATGGTGATTGCTGAGGAGAAGAGACGGATCCACCGGCTCGTGGCTCAGGCTACCGAGCAACCGGCAATCCCTTCTCCTCCGTCCCAGTCGGCCGGCGAAGGCTCCTTCAAGCCGGCCAAAGAGACCAAGCAGGTGCCACTCGACCCTGCAAACCCAAAGCAATGCGTCACCATCGGGGCTGGCCTCAGCCCTAAATAGGAAGGCGAGCTCGTCGACTTCCTCCGTGAGAATCGGGACATCTTCGCATGGTCCCCCAAAGACATGCCCGGTGTTCTGAGGAAGTACGTCGAGCACAAACTTCACGTGCGACCGGATGCATAGCCGGTAAAACAACCTTTGCGCCACTTCGCCAAGGGGAAGCGGCGCACAATTGGAGAAGAGATTACCCGACTCCTTGCAGCCGGCTTCATCATGGAGGTTTTCCACCCAGACTGGTTGGCCAATCCAGTCCTGGTGCTGAAGAAGAACAATACCTGGCGAATGTGTATTGACTACACTAGCTTGAATAAGGCCTGTCCGGAAGACCCTTTCGCGTTGCCTAGGATAGATCAAGTGATCGACTCCACTGCAGGCTGCGAAATGCTGTCATTTCTGGATGCTTATTCAGGCTACCATCAAATCAAGCTGGATCCAGCTGATCGCCTGAAGACCTCCTTCATCACACCCTTCGGGGCCTACTACTACACCACCATGTCGTTCGGTCTGAAGAACGCCGGTGCGACGTTCCAACGCTGCATGCAGCAGCGCGTACTGGCACAAATCGGCAAAAACATCCACGTCTATGTGGATGACATCATCGTCAAGACGAAGCAGCACTTCAGCCTCCTCGACGACTTGCGGGAGACGTTCGCCAACCTGCGCGAATACAAGATCCGGCTCAACCCGAAGAAGTGCGTCTTTGGGGTTCCAGGCGGCAAGCTCTTGGGGTTCTTCGTGTCCGTGATGACCCAAAAGTATAGGGTATCAATCGTAGTCCTTTCGATAAGTAAGAGTGTCGAACCCAACGAGGAGCAGAAGGATCTGACAAGTGGTTTTCAGCAAGGAAAAATCTGCAGGCACTGAAATTGTCGGTAACAAGTGATTGTGTGGTAAGATGATTCGTAGCAAGCAACAAGTAACAAAAGTAGCAAGAGTGCAGCAAGGTGGCCCAATCCCTTTTGTAGCAAGGGACAAGCCTGGACAAAGTCTTACAAGAGGAAAAACGCTCCCGAGGACACATGGGAATTTCTGTCATGCTAGTTTCATCATGTTCATATGATTCGCGTTCGTTACTTTGATTGTTTGATATGTGGGTGGACCGGTGCTTGGGTACTACCCTTACTTGGACAAGCATCCCACTTATGATTAACCCCTCTCGCAAGCATCGGCAACTACGAAAGAAGAATTAAGACAAAGTCCAACCATAGCATTAAACTAGTGGATCCAAATCATCCCCTTGCGAAGTAACGCATAAATTAGGGTTTAAGCTTCTGTCACTCTAGCAACCCATCATCTACTTACTACTTCCCAATGCCTTCCTCTAGGCCCAAATAATTGTGAAGTGTTATGTAGTCGACGTTCACATAACACCACTAGAGGAAAAACAACATACAACATATCAAAATACCGAACGAATACCAGATTCACATGAATATTATTAGCATGACTTATCCCATGTCCTCAGGAACAAAAGTAACTACTCACAAAGCATAATCATAATCATGATCAGAGGTGTAATGAGTAGCATCAAGGATCTGAACATAAACTCTTCCACCAAGTAATCCAACTAGCATCAACTACAAAGAGTAATTAACACTAGTAGCAACCTTACAAGTACCAATTGGAGTCGCGAGACGGAGATTGGTTACAAGAGATGAACTAGGGTTTGGAGATGAGATGGTGATGATGAAGATGTTGATGGTGACGAGTCCCCTCCGATGAGAGGAGTGTTGGTGATGACGATGGCGATGATTTCCCCCTCCGGGAGGGAAGTTTCCCCGGCAGGATCGTTCAGCCGGAGCTCTAGATTGGTTCTGCTCAAGTTCCTCCTCGTGGTGGCGGCGAAACCACGAAAAAGCTCCCTTCTGATATTTTATTTCTGGACGAAACCCTCCATATAGCAAAAGAGGGGGCAAGTGGGCTAATAGGGTGCCCACAAGCCCCCATGGCGCGGCCTGGGGGGTGGCTGCGCCGTGCAGGCTTGTGGCCACCCCCTAGCCCTCCTCCGGTACTTCTTCGGCCCAGTATTTTTTATATATTGGGAAAAAATCTCCGTTAATTTTCACGGCGTTTGGAGTTGCACAGAATAGGTATCTCAACTTTGCTCCACTTTCAGGCCAGAATTCCAGTTGCCGGTATTCTCCCTCTTCATGTAAACCTTGCAAAATAAGAGAGAAAAGGCATAAGAATAGTATCGTGAAGTGAAATAACACCCAAAGAAGCGATAAATATCAACGTGAAAACATGATGCAAAATGGACGTATCAACTCCCCCAAGCTTAGACCTCGCTTGTCCTCAAGCGAAAGCCGAGCTCAATAAATATGTCCACATGTTTAGGGAGAGGGGTGTCGACAAAACAAGATACAAACATGCATGCATCATGAACATGATCAGAACAGCATACCAACATATAATCTCTCATGCCAAAGTGATAATTCCTTCACAAAGTAAAACATGGATCAAGAACCTTACCAAGAAGTAACAACCGATAGCCTTTAGTCATGGAAGCAATTGCAATTTATCACAACATCAGAAAGAGTCAATAAGAGCTTGTAAAGCAAATCCACATACTCAATCATTCTTTCGTTCTCTACAATTGCTACAACTCACGTGGTACTCATGAGATCAAAGTTTCAGCTGGACACAGAGAAAGATAGGGGCTTATAGTATTTCCTCCCAGCTGCTTACCTCAAGGGTAATGTCAACAATAATAATTCATCAATGCCTACCTCCAAGTTGACATATGAATATAGATCTTTCCCAAGCATGTGACGGTAGCCAAGACAAAGGCAAAATAGGGAATTGGTGAAGATCACCATGACTCTTTCAAGGGCAAAAAGTAAAGGTACAAGATAGGCCCTTCGCAAAAGGAAGCAAAGGTTGTCATGCGCTTTTTAGGTTTGGATGTGTGTCCTCTTAATGCGGAGGAATGTCACTTTATATTGCCCCCTGTGATAAAGAACTTTATTATGAAGTCTGTCACTTTTATGTCATCCTCATCACAGGTTCGTATATAGCTTATTTTCCACACACTAATAGATCATACATATTAGAGAGAAATTTTTGTTGCTTGCACCGATGACAACTTACTTGAGGGATGTTATTCAATCCAGAAGTATGTATGGTGGACACTCATGGCAAAACTGGTTTGAAGGTTTATGGGTGCAAAAGTAGTATCTCTATTTAGTGCGGGAGTTTTGGCTAATATGAGGTGGAAGCAATCGTCACATGCTAAGGAATCTCTAAACATATAACATTGTTCAGAGCCAAGCAAACACAATTTATTATGTTGTCTTCCTTGTCCAACATCTACTTCTAGGCATGCAATAGTTTAGTGAGTGTTCACAATCATAGATGGTGTCAGAGATGATATATTTATATGTGAACCTCTCCTTCCTTATCGCTTCCTATTAATTGCAACAATGACCAAGGTCTACGTTTTCCTACCCTCAAGAAGTTTCAATCCTCATTCTTTTTATATGTGAATCCATCACTTGCCATAAGATCACTACATGATCTTTCATGCTTTTGTTCTATTCTCAATCTTTTGATCATAGCAAGAGGCAAAGCCCTTCAACTAAGACACTCTTTATTATATGGCTCATGAGCAAGAATACATCGGGGGTGACACAACGCAAAACTCAAAACTAAAACACTAAGACTTTACTCTACTAGAAAAAAGAAAACTGAAAAGAAAAACTAAAACAAAGGTAAAGGAAAAACATGTGATGGTGATACGATACCGGGGCAACTCCCCCAAGCTTGGCAAAAGCCAAGGGGATTGCCCATACCAATGCTCAGTTGTCTTCCTTTGGTGGTGATGGTGGAGTTGTTGCAACCTTTGATTCCAAGAGGGCCATCAGTCTTTGATTAATACTTTGGAGATCTGTGATATGTTTCTCCAGCAAAACAACTTCAGGAGTGAGACAAGTATTGGGAGCATGAGTTGTTTCACAAAACCTCAAGAGTTCAATCAAAGATGGACATAGTAGGTGGAGGTAGGGTTGGAGGAAATCCAGTTCTTCAACTTCTTCCTTGTTGAGCACAGATTGCACTTCGTCCCATGCGTTATCCTTCCCCTTAGCCTTGCCCTTGGTTTCTTTGGGTAACCTCTCCTTAACCTCCATGACCTCCATCCTTTTCATATCAGCATGAACTTCTCCATAGATTTTATGGAGGTTATTCTCCCCCACGGAGTCTTGAGAAGACATCTTGACCTAGATCTGCGGCAGAAAACAGGCTCGAAACGAAAAACATAGGAAATCTGCGTGATGCAGGGGTCAAACCAAACGGGGGTATATATAATGATTTTTTCCAGACCAGAAGGAGTACCCCGCACGAAAACAGAGTCCGAGAGGCGCACGAGGTGGCCACAAGCCCTCACGACGCGGCCAGGGGGTGGGCCCGCGCCGTGCAGGCTTGTCGCCTCCTCGCTCACTTTCCGGACTACTTCCAATTTTTGTATTTTTTTCAAATATTCTAAAACGGAGAAAATTTCCTACTGGAAAATTTTTGGAAACTGTTTTCTTACCGAATCTCATACCTCTTCGTTTTCGGAGTCTGAAACAGGCTGATAAATGTCCCTTAGGTATTCTTCCGGAGTTATGGTATTGGTGATATTGCCTTCAACATTTATGGGAGTACCTGAGATATAATGCTTGATTCTCTGCCCATTTACCACTCTCGGACAATTACCTTCCATGTTGTTGATCTTGATAGCACCGGAACGATATACTTCCTCAACAACATAGGGACCTTCCGATTTGGAGAGAAGCTTGCCTGCAAAGAATCTTAAACGAGAGTTATATAGCAAGACATAATCACCTACATTGAACTCTCGCTTTTGTATCCTCGTATCATGCCACCTCTTAACCTTCTCTTTGGAGAGCTTGACATTCTCATATGCTTGAGTTCTCCACTCATCAAGCGAGCTAATGTCAAATAACCTCTTCTCACCGGCAAGTTTGAAATCAAAGTTGAGCTCTTTGATTGCCCAATAAGCTTTATGCTCTAGCTCAAGAGGTACGTGACATGCTTTCCCATACACCATTTTGTACGGAGACATGCCCATGGGATTCTCATAGGCAGTTCTATAAGCCCATAGTGCATCATCGAGCTTCTTAGACCAATTCTTTCTAGACCTGTTGACAGTCTTTTGCAGAATCAGTTTAATCTCTTTGTTCCTTAGCTCTACTTGAACACTAGGCTGAGGGTGATATGGAGACGCAATTCTATGGTTGACATCGTACTTAGCAAGCGTTTTACGGAAAGCACCATGAATGAAGTGTGAACCACCGTCGGTCATTAGATATCTAGGGACTCCAAATCTAGGGAAGTTGACTTCTTTCAGCATCTTGATAGAGGTGTTGTGATCAGCACTACTAGTGGGGATAGCTTCTACCCACTTAGTGACATAATCAACAGCAACTAAGATGTGAGTATACCCATTGGATTTTGGAAAAGGTCCCATATAATCAAAGCCCTAGACATCAAATGGTTCAATGACAAGTGAATAGTTCATAGGCATTTCCTGACGTTTGCTAATATTACCTATTCTTTGACATTCGTCAAAATACAAGACAAACTTACGGGCATCCTTGAAGAGAGTGGGCCAATAGAAACCTGATTGCAATACCTTGTGTGCAATTCTATCTCCTGCATGGTGTCCTCCGTAGGCCTCGAAGTGACACTTCTATAGGATCTATCCCTGTTCATGTTCAGGTACACAACTTCTAATAAAACCATCTACTCCTTCCTTATAAAGGTGAGGATCATCCCAAAAGTAGTGTCTCAAGTCAAAGAATAATTTCTTCTTTTGCTAGTACGTGAAACTAGGTGGTATGTATTTGGCAACGATATAGTTTGGATAATCAGCATACCATGGTGCGCTACGTTAAGCATTGATGACATTCAATTGCTCATCAGGAAAGCTATCATCACTAGGTTGTGGGTCATCAAGAACATTCTCCAACCTAGACAAGTTATCCGCTACTGGGTTATCGACACCCTTTCTGTCAACAACGTGCAGATCAAATTCTTGTAGCAAGACAACCCATCTGATAGGTCTAGGTTTAGCATCCTTCTTCTCCATGAGGTACTTAATAGCAGCGTGATCAGTGTGAATAATGACTTTGGAATCAACAATGTAAGACCTGAACTTTTCACACGCAAACACGACTGCTAAAAATTCCTTTTCTGTAGTAGCATAGTTTCTCTGGGCACTGTCTAGAGTTTTACTAGCGTAGTGAAGAACATTCAACTTCTTATCAACTCTTTGACCTAGAACAACACCAACAACATAATCGCTAGTGTCACACATGATCTCAAAAGGCAAGTTCCAATCAAGTGGTTGGACAATAGGTGCAGTTATCAAAGCCCTCTTAAGTATTTCGAAGGCTGCCATACAATCATCATCAAAGACAAAAGGAATATCCTTTTGCAAGAGATTGGTAAGAGGCCTAGAAATCTTAGAGAAGTCTTTGATGAACCTTCTATAGAAACCAGCATGACCAAGGAAACTTCTTATCCCTCTGATATCTGTGGGGTATGGCATTTTCTCGATTGCATCAACCTTAGCCTTATCGACTTCAATACCTCTTTCAGAAATTTTATGTCCTAATACGATGCCTTCATTAACCATAAAGTGGCACTTCTCCCAATTCAAGACAAGATTGGCATCTTTACATCTCTGCAAGACTCGATCAAGGTTGCTGAGGCAATCATCAAAGGAAGAGCCGCAAACGGAGAAGTCATCCATGAAAACCTCAACAATCTTTTCACAAAAGTCAAAGAATATAGCCATCATACATCTTTGAAAGGTGGCACGTGCATTACATAAGCCAAAAGGCATACGTTTATAGTTAAAGGTACCGAAAGGGCAGGTGAAAGTGGATTTCTCCTGATTAGATTGTGCAACTGGTATTTGGGAGAAACCAAAATAACCGTCTAGAAAGCAGAAGTGTGTGTGTTTGGATAGTCTTTCTAGCATTTGGTCGATAAAAGGCAGAGGGTAATGATATTTTCTAGTGGCCTTATTCAACTTCCTAAAATCAAACACCATCCTATAGCCAGTAATAATCCTGTGTGGAATCAACTCATCCTTATCATTAGGGACAACGGTGATGCCTCCCTTCTTAGGAACGCAATGCACCGGACTCACCCAATCGCTATGAGCAACAGGATAGATAATACCCGCTTCCAGTTTCTTTAGTATTTCTTTTCTCACTACTTCTTTCATCTTAGGATTCAATATCCTTTGATGATCAGCAACTAGTTTGAATTCAGGATCAGTTTTGATCTTGTGTTGGCATAGAGTGGGACTAATGCCCTTAAGATCATCAAGAGTATATCCTATAGCAGCACGGTGCTTCCTCAGAGTTTTTAGTTACTTCTTCTCTTCATGCTCTGAGAGTCTAGCACTAATTATGATAGGATATATCTCCTTCTCATCAAGATAGGCATACTTAAGAGTATCAGGCAACTGTTTAAGCTCGAACACAGGATCACCCTTGGGTGGAGGAGGATCTCCAAGCAGTTCAACAGGCAGGTTATTCTTGAGGATAGGATATTGTTCTTAGACGACTCTATCGATTTCATCCCTTTCATCCATATGCGTATCATTTTCATGCTCAAGCAAGTATTGCTCTAAGGGATCAGTAGGAGGCACGGCAATAGAAGCTAAGGCAATAGTTTCATCCCTACTAGGCAACTCCTTTTCATGAGGTTGTCTACCAAACTTAGAGAAATTGAACTCATGTGACACTCCTTCAAAGCCAACATTGACAATTTGCTTCTCACAATCAATATGAGCATTGACAGTGTTGAGAAAAGGTCTACCAAATATGATGAGATAGAAGCTATCTTGTGCGGTAGCAAGAACGAGGAAATCAGTCGGATACTTCGTTTTACCACACAAGACTTCAACATCCCTAACAATTCCCACATGGCAGATAGTATCTCTATTGGCAAGCTGAATAGTGACATCTATAGGTTCTATCTCAACAGGTGCAATCTCATCTTTGACTTCCCCGTATAAGGATTGAGGTATTGCACTAACACTAGCACCCAAGTCACATAAACCATGATAACAATGATCTCCTATCTTAACATAAACCACAGGCATGCCAACAACAGGCCTATGCTTGTCTCTAACGTAAGGTTTAGCAATTCTAGCAGCATCTTCACAAAAGTGAATATTATGTCCCTCAACTTCTTCAGACAGAAGATCTTTGATAATAGCAATGCTAGGTTCAACTATAATTTGCTTAGGGGTGTAGGTGTTCTAATATAGCCTCTACGTATCACAGTTGAACCTTTGGAATGATCATTTATCCTAACAGGGAAAGGTGGTTTCTTAATGTAAGCACTGGGAACCACATGATCATTATAGGAAATGACTTTCTCTTCAACTGGAGTGGGTTTTACTACCTTGACTTCTAAAGGAGGATGAAATTTAAACCACTTCTCTTTGGGGAGATCAATATGAGCAGCAAAAGATTCACACAATGAAGCTACTATCTCAGAGTCAAGTCCATACTTAGCGCTAAAGTCACAAAAAGTATTTGTCTCAACAAAGGATTTAACGGAATCAAAAGTGAAATTCATACCTGACTCCTTACCTTCTTCAAGCTCCCAATCTTCAGAGTTGCGTTTAATTCTCTCCAATAAATTCCACTTGAAGTCAATATCTCTCTTCATAAAAGAACCAGTACAAGAACTGTCAAGCATGGTGCGATCATCATGAGAAAGTCGAGCATAGAAGTTCTGAATGATAATTTCTCTCGAGAGCTCATGATTGGGTCATGAATATAGCATTGATTTAACACTCCACCAAGCTTGAGCGATGTTTTCTCTGCCACGAGGCCAAAAATTGTAAATATAATTTCGATCACGATGTACTAGATGCATAGGATAAAACTTTCGATGAAATTCCAATTTCAACCGATTGTAGTCCAATGATCCAGTATCATCACATAGCCTATACCGTGTCAACGCCTTATCCTTCAAAGATAAAGGAAAGACCTTCTTCTTGACCTCATCCTCGGGCACACCTGCAAGCTTAAATAAACCACAAACCTCATCTACATAGATGAGATGCAAGTCTGGATGTGATGTTCCATCTCCTGTAAAAGGATTAGCTAGTAGTTTCTCAAGCATACCCGAAGGAAATTCAAAGCAAATATTTTCAGTAGGTGCAGCAACTTGAGGAGCAAATCTTTGTGCTTCCGTTCAAGGTGAAGATACCCCGAACAAACCCCTCAAAAGATTACTATCCATAGTGACAAGTGACAACAAATTTCAGCACACTATATGAATGTTTCCTTACCAAGTTCCACTTACCAAAGGCGCTTCACTCCCCGTCAACGGCGCCAGAAAAGAGTCTTGAGGACCCACAAGTATAGGGGATCAATCCTAGTCCTTTCGATAAGTAAGAGTGTCAAACCCAACGAGGAGCAGAAGGATCTGACAAGTGGTTTTCAGCAAGGAAAAATCTGCACGCACTGAAATTGTCGATAACAAGTGATTGTGTGGTGAGATGATTCGTAGCAAGCAACAAGTAAAAAAAGTAGAAACGGTGCAGCAAGGTGGCCCAATCCTTTTTGTCGCAAGGGACAAGCCTGGACAAAGTCTTACAAGAGGAAAAATGCTCCCGAGGACACACGGGAATTTCTGTCATGCTAGTTTATCATGTTCATATCACTACTGGAAAACAGCTTTTTGCCATCTGCCTAGTCTTTGCCTTCTTCTAGCTGATGGCAAAGAGTGTCTTTGCCGTCAGCTTCAGCAAAACAGACGGCAAAGCACAGGCTGATGGCATAAAGCCTTTTTGCCATTTGTCACATCTTTGTCGTCTGCTAGCAGACGGCAAAGAGTCCAGAGGCAGACGGCAAAGATATAGATAGGCCCACCTGACCGCGGGGTGGCTAGGTCAAACTGGAGTCGGACCTTTGCCGTCTGCTAGCGGACGGCAAAGAGTCCGGAGGCAGACGGCAAATAGTCTAGACTCTTTGCCATCCGCCGGCAGACGGCAATGCTCTAACACCGTTAACGGCTCCTTCCCCCACCCCGCCCCTCTCTCTCTCTGTAAGGGTCACCCCGTGCGCCCCTCTCTCTCTCCCCACCCCGCGCGCCCATCTCTCTGTAACGGCCGCCACCACCACCGTCGCGCCCCCGCCCCCGTCGCGTCGCCGCCCCTGTCGCCCCCGCCGCTGCCCCTATCGCCCCCACTGCCGCCCCTGTCGCCCCCGCCCCCGTCGCCGCCCCTCTCTCTCTCCCCCCACCTTGCCCCCGCTGCCGTTGCCACCGCCGTCACGCCGCCGCCCCTGTCGCCCCTGTCGCCTCCACAGCCGCCCCGCCGCCACCACTGCCCCCCGCCGCCGCACTGCCCCCGGCGACGCCCCACTGCCCCGTCGCACCCGTCCTCCTCGCAGCCCCGACGCCCCAGCCGCCCCCCCGGTGAGTCCCCCCCATTTTTTTGTTTTTCCTTATTTTTATTTATGTTAAATTAGTTAGGTTAGTTTTTTAGTTTATTAGGTTAGTTAGGCTACTTAGTTAGGTTGTTAAATTAGTTTAGTTTAGGTTCAGTTTTAGTTTAGGTTTAGTTAGGTTAGTTTCCTGTTTAGTAAAGGAGAAAAGGAGAAGAAGAAGAAGGAGAAAGGAGAAGAAGAAGAAGGAGAAAGGAGAAGAAGAAGAAGGAGAAAGGAGAAGAAGAAGAAGGAGAAAGGAGAAGAACAAATAAGAAGAAGAAGGAAAAGAAGAAGAAGGAAAAGGAAGGGAAGGAGAAGAAAGAAGAAGAAGAAGAAGAAGAAGAAGAAGAAGAAGAAGAAGGAAAAGGAAGGGAAGGAGAAGAAGAAGAAGAAGAAGAAGAAGAAGAAGAAGAAGAAGAAGAAGAAGGAAAAGGAAGGGAAGGAGAAGAAAGAAGAAGGAGAAGAAGAAGAAGGAGAAAGAAGAAGAAGAAGAAGGAGAAAGGAGAAGAAAAAAAATAAGAAGAAGAAGGAAAAGAAGAAGAAGGAAAAGGAAGGGAAGGAGAAGAAAGAAGAAGAAGAAGAAGAAGAAGAAGAAGAAGAAGAAGAAAAATAGGAGAGGAAGAGAAGAATAAGAGGAAAAAAGAAAATAATAATAATAATAATAATAATAATAGTAAGAAGAAGAAGAAGAAGAAGAAGAAGAAGAAGAGAAGAAGAAGAAGAAAACAAGAAGAAGGAGAAGAAGAATAAGAGGGAAAAAGAAAAAAAGAAAATAATAAGAAGAAGAAGAAGAAGAATAATAAGAAGAAGAATAAGAAGAAGAAGACAAGAAGAAAAGAAGAAGATGGAGAAGAAGAATAAGAGGAAAAAACAAAAAAGAAAATAAGAAGAAGAAGAAGAAGAAGAAGAAGAAGAGAAGAAAAGAAGAAGAAGGAGAAGAAGAATAAGAGGAAAAAACAAAAAACAAAATAAGAATAAGAAGAAGAGGAATAAGAGGAAAAAATAAAAAAGAAAAAAGAAAATAAGAGTTAGGTCACATATTTTTTGATTATCTTATAAAACAGCATATTTGTGTTGATTGGGTGAATTTCAATGTGCAGTTGTTCGAGCTCCGCCCCTACGTTTGTTGGTGAGCACAAATGACTTCTCCTCCTACCCCCTTAATTTGCTCTGTCCCGGTCTTTGTGCCGATGAAACTTGCTATCTATATATAGGTTTCTTCAATCATGAGTATGCGTGACCAGTATGCGTCTCCCATTCGAAAGGGCGACATCAATAAATATGCATGTCTTTGCATATTTATAACCGCCATCCTTTCGAATTGTCCAACATTATCCATGGACAGCCCGACTATGTGTAGATTGGGTTCGTTTTCCCGTATGCTGTGCTCTGGATCCGATGCGGAATTTCGTCAGTGCCTCCCTGTTGTTCTCCGGATGCACATCCTCTCTGTTTATTGCGGAGACGTGTATCAGGAGAACAGCGGGGAGGTGCTGCCAAAATTTTGCGTTGGATCCGGAGCATAGCATGGGAAAACGAACCCAATCTACACATACTCGGGTGGGATTAGGTCCTATCTTTACCTATTAGCGTGTAGGTTGCCTAGACGTAATGAAAATGGCGAACCTGATTAACCGATGAATATAAATGCTAAATTATATATAAATATATTTCTTCTGTCTTTAGTAGCTTTGCAAGATGAGTGATCATGCGTGGATGTATACCGGTCACCCTAGTCAGAAAGAGATGACGAATGAATGGTTTGTAAAAACAAAGGAATTTGTGAAAGCCGCATTCGCAAATGGCCACGAAAGAAACTATTGCCCCTGTCCTGGATGCGACAACTATAAAAAGACGACAGAGGCTGTAATGATTAAACACCTGCAGAGGAGGGGTTTTAAGCCTAATTATACGGTGTGGACATTTCATGGTGAGTCTATAGAACGCACAAGAGCTGAGGTGGTCTGTCGTCGCACGGACGAGCATGGTACCTGATTCGGTGGAGGATGATCCGCGCTGTAAGGCTTCACTCGGCGAGCTCCTTTGGGATTCTCACAGGGACCCGTGATTTGGAGCACCCACGAGGTCACCCTCTCCTCGGTCACGCCCACCACGTTGGTCCGAGTGGAGTCTTCGGGCCCTGTGTAATGCCACATAGCATGGTCGCGAGCCTGCAGCGGCTGGATCCGCCGACCAAGGAAGACTTCCTGCAGGTCTATACCGGTGACCCCCCCTCCTGACGACATCCACGAGTGCCTCGACCAAAGTCTGGATGTCGTTCTTCTCGGCCTTCGAGAGCGCGAGCTGCTTAGGCGGAGCGGGCCGGTCTAGACTAAAAGGAGGCAGCCCAGTCGATGCATCCGGGCAGGCGATGTCCTGGCAGTAGAACCACGTCGACTGCCAGTTCCTAACCGACACACTCAACTGGAGAGCAGGATAGCTGCTCCGACTCTTCTTCTGGAATCCTAAACCTCCGCAGAGCTGGAGGAGGTGCGTCTTATCATCCGACTAACTAAGACGTTTGATAGTTTGGGATCGGGCGGAGAAGATGTGTTTGAACAAACCCCAATGGGGGGCAACCGATGAAGCACTCGCACAAAACAATAAAGGCAGAAAGATGGGAGATGGCATTCGGAGGAAAGTGGTGAAGTTGGGCCCCGAAGTGATTCATGATACCCTTAAAGAAAGGATGCGGGGGAAGAGAAAAACCTCGATGGACATGGCTGAGAAGCAAGACGTGCTCCCCCTCCCGAGGCACTGGCTCGACCTCGTCGTCCGCCGGCAGTCTCCACGACTTATGCACGAGCATCCCGTGCTCCACGAGCTCCAGCAGATCTCCCTCCGTCACCGTGGAGTGGAGGAAGTCTCCTTGGATCCACCCCGCCGGCAGCGGCCGCTGCCGCCGCTGGGCAGCCGTCGCTGCCTTGCTCTTCTTCTTCCTCGCCTCCATCTTGCTGGTCTGACCCTTGGTCATGGAGGCGACGGCGAACCCTCGAGAGGGAGGAAAAGGAAGGAGTGTTGGGGCGCTGGAAGTGGTAAGGAAGACGGAGCAGGCGAGAGCGAAAGATTCGGCGAGCGTAACGAAGAAGCCTCGCCGCCCAGATTTAAATAGAGTTCCGACTGGGTCGCTGGCGGGTGGCCCCGAAACCTTATCCGCCCGACCGGCCACGGTGATATCAGTGGAGGAGTTGAAGGCGCGAGAATCGAGGCGTCAGGCGCTACTCGAGCGCGCTGGCGTCATCCCCGCTGAGCGCGCGGAACCCGAAATTTGAGATCCCGGAAAATCCGCTGCTGTCAGTTGACCGGTCGCGTCAAAAGATGCCGCAGAAACACTCGGTTCCCGACAGTCTGTTTCACAAGCACTTCCACTCGGATCGTTGGTAAGGAAAGATAAAATGGATAGAGGCAAGCAACGCCCAAGCCGAATCTAGTCCAGTCGGATCTGAACCTCAAGCACCGCTTCGTCGTTTCAACCCCAATCCATTCAGGGACTAATGATGGGGTCATAGTCCTAGGGTAGGGTCATAGGACTGCCATACAGGTCCTACCCAAGGACTACCCCACACAAAGGACAGGGCCCTAAGTCTGCCCCGATTGAAGTAAGGAGTCGCCATCATCCAGTCGGTAACAGGTCCTGAATCATCCAGTCGGAGACTAGCATTCAGAGGATACCAGGCTAACCGACTGGATACACTCGGTACATCGTAACCTCTCTGGAGGGAAACTGTTGTACGTTTCCGGGTGCATTTATTAGCATTCAAAGCATACGTTACCTGTAACGTACGCATTCAATCGCCACTACTCCGCCCCTGAATCAGAACCGTTGTGGAGGGCAGCGCACTCTCTATAAGCCGCCCTCCCCCACTCGTAAAGGGGTTAGCAAATCATTGTATTCCATATTACACTCGGCAATAAGCTCCGAGAGCACTGAGACGTAGGGCTGTTACCTCCACCGCAGAGGGGCCTGAACTCATACAACCTCGCCGTAGCTAGGACTCTGCCCATCTCATTCGTACCCTACACATCTACTGTCAGGTTTATACCCACGACACTCGGGATTCGGAAGATGAGATGGAGGAATCTGCAAAGGCCTTTTATGAAATGTTGGAGTCTTCAAAACGTCCTCTCCATGAGCACACTGAGCTCTGTCAGCTGGATGCAATTGCACAAGTAATGGCTCTGAAGGCTCAGTTCAACTTGGGAAGACAATGCTACGACGCGATGATGACACTATTTGGACGTTTCCTACCCAAAGGCCATGTGATGCCTACAAACCTGTAACAGTCGGACAAAATACTTCGTGTACTTAAGATGCCCTATGAGAAGATATATGCATGTGAGAAAGGATGTGTCTTATTTAGGAAGGAGTATGCACACTTGGTCTATTGTCCCAATTGCGAGTCTTGCAGGTATCTTGTGGTAGACAACGGTATGGGTGAGAAGAGGCAGACCAAAATCGCAGTTACTGTTCTTCGGTATATGCCAATCGTACCAAGACTTCAACGTCTTTTCATGGTCAAAGAGACAGCCAGACAGATGACATGGCACAAATTGGGCAAAAGAACCGAACTAGATGCGGATGGGAATAAGATGATGGTACACACATCGGATGGGGAAGCATGGAAACATTTCGATGGATTGCATCAGGATAAAGCGGCAGATCCAAGGAATCCTCGAGTCTGCGCCGCCACGGATAGTTTTAATCCCTTCGGCATGACGGAACCCAATACAGTTGTTGTCCTGTATTTGTCATTCCACTCAATCTGCCCCCCCCCCCCGGGCAGATTATGCAAAGAAAGAACATATTTCTGACGTTGATAATTCCAGGGCCCAATTATCCGGGGAAGAATATGAATGTGTACCTGCAACCGCTTAAGGATGAATTGGAAGAAGCTTGGGATAATGGGATCAAGACATACGATGCCGCTAGAAAATAAAACTTCAAAATGCATGTGTGGTACATGTACTCTATGCATGACTTGCCAGCGTATGCGCTATTCTCTGGATGGTGTGTGCATGGAAGGTTCCCGTGCCCCCAATGCAAGGAAGCTCTTCAGTTTCATTGGTTGCAGGAGGGTCGGAAGTATTCTTGCTTTGACTTGCATAGACAGTTCCTGGATCCTGACCATCATTTCAGAAAAGACAAGAAGAACTTTACGAAAGGTAAAGTTGTCAAAAACATGGCACCACCTGCGTTCACAGGCCAACAGATCTTGGATCAGTTAAACGCCCTCGATCCTGATCCAGAGCGTCCAGGATATTTCAAGGGGTATAATTCAAAACACGCCTGGACTCACAAGCCATGCTTCTGGGATCTGCCTAACTTCAAAGACCTCCTTCTTCCACACAATATCGACATGATGCACACTGAAAAGAATATCGGAGAGGCTATTTTTGGTACATTGTTCGACATAGATGGGAAGACAAAGGATAATATTAAGGCTAGAGTCGATCAAGAGACACTATGCCATAGACCGTTACAAAACATGAGAGAAGGCAAAGGAAAGCAGAAGTGGTCGAAGCCAAAGGCCTGGTTCAATCTTGGAAGGCCAGCTATGAGGGAAATTATCTTGTGGGTCAAAATGCACTTGATGTTCCCCGATGGGTATGCAGCGAATCTAAAGAGGGGAGCGAGTCTTGAAAAATTAAAAATCTTTGGTCTCAAGAATCATGATTGGCACATATGGCTAGAGCGGGTAATGCCGGTGATGTTACATGGCATTATTCCTGAGGATGAATGGCTAGTACTGGCGGAGTTGAGATATTTCTTCCGTGTTCTTTGTGCGAAAGAATTGTCGCCTGGCGTGGTAAAACACATGGAGGAGTTTGCACCGGAGTTGTTGTGCAAGTTAGAGAAGATCTTTCCACCGGGCTTCTTTAATCCAATGCAGCATTTGATTTTACATCTACCGACCGAGGCAAGATTGGGTGGGCCCGTGCAAGATCGTTGGTGCTATGCAACTGAGAGGATGCAGAAGACCCTTCGAGCTAAATGTAAAAATAAGCGTAGAGTTGAAGCATCGATGGCTGAGGCATTCATTACTGAGGAGGTGGCAAACTTTGTGATAGCACACTACGAAGCCAAAAATCATCATTTGCATAATCTGAAGCCTCGGCACAATGATGCAGACCCTAAAAAAGGTGGGTCCAACCTTACCCTATTCAAAGGGAAGCTCGCACCAGCCGGTGCTTCGAAACCAATAACGTTGGATGTCGAAGAATGGCGGAACATTTCGTTGTATATCTTCAACAACCTAACAGAAGTGCGGTCGTACATCGAATGAGTTCTCGGCACATTTTCCCGTAACTTCTAATTCATTTGAACTGCTCTTATTCCCGGATATTTCAAACAGCCATTACGTCGTCAAATTCTTGGATGGAGCGGTGATCGAAAATGATTCCGTCGAAGAGTATGAGCTTCTGTCAAAGACAGGAGGCGGCTATCCCGGTTTCATCTCTTGGTTCAAACAAACGGTAATTATCAATAATGGACCATTTCATTCTTAGTCTAACTTGCGGCTAATGCAACAACCGTTTCGTATTAAACTTGTAGGTTAATTCAGAGTCTATGGACGCCGAATTGAGACAAGTCGCTAATGGTTTTGACTATAAGGTCCGTTCATTTGAGAAATACAACATCAACGGTATCTCTTTCGTACCTTTGGCAAAGAGCTATCTATGCCCGACCAGAAATCTACAAATTGTGGTGTCTCTTCTATCGGCGAAGGTGTTATCGAGTATTATGGAAGAGTTGAAGCAATTTATGAACTTCAATTCTATGGTGAAAACCCACCGAACGTCGTAGTCTTCAAATGTTATTGGTTCCAGCCGAAAAAGACTAGAAGGACTCATGAACATATAGGACTAGTCGAAATCAATCCAAACACCAATTTAGATGTTCCCGATGTCTATATTACGGCTCAACAGGCGACCCAAGTTTTCTATCTACCGTGGGCATGCCAAACAGATAAGAATCTGGAAGGTTGGTATGTTGTTTATGAAGTGCCGCCACATGTCAGACCACCTCTCCCAAATGAACAGGATTATGAACCTCACATTAACCCAGACACATATGATGGAGAATTCTTCCAAGAATCACGTCTTTCCAAGAAACATTTCAAGAACCGTCGTGCTTCACCCAAGAACATGGAAGTAGACAGCGACAATGAATCCGACTCGAGCCCTCAGCCGGAACCAGAAGACCTGGAACTCGTAGAGGTTACTGATGCGGATGACCTGTCAATGCTTCCACGATTAAAGGAAGGCCTTTCACAACTTCACGCCGTTGAACCCGACAAGCACGTCATTCATGAAGACATGCGTGATAGTGATGATGATGATGCATTTATTGATGATGATTATTAGTTTGTAAGATTATTATTCATATATTATTATTCATGTTTAATCTTTATTATTCATGTACATATTATTATTCATGTCAGTTATTTAATTTTTTTTATGTTGTACTAATTTCTTTTAATCTTTATCATCGCAGGTCACCAGGTGTGGAAAGATGGTGGGCGCTGGTCCAGATCGCTCGACGGGTTCTTCCCAGGCGCCCCGCACGAGGGGTGGTACTTCCCTTCCACCCCTATCTCTCCGTAGAGCCTTGGCAGACAGTCTGTCGACACCACTCGTGGGTACTTCTTCGTCGGCGGCATTGCCCACCAGGAGAGGTGCTGGTCGGGTAGGGAAGAAGGGGAAGGGTACAGGGAGAGGTGGTGGCCGCGGAAGATCCAGGAGGACTGTTGAGCCGTCCTCGCCACCACCACCAGCTCATTCACCCGAGCATGGGACTAGTATGGTCGACCCGTTTGCGGAGGAGGCTACGGGGACTCCGCTCCAGGAGCCTGTTGTTGATGTGCATTCGTCCCATGAGACTCCGGTCCAGGAGCAGCCTCGGGTCGAGGTGCATTCGGCCCAGGAGCAGACGGAGGAGACTACGGTTCCGAAGGCTTCACCCAACGTGGAGAGGCCCGGATGGGAGACCTGGCCGGATTGTACCGAGTTGCCGGATTTGACCGAGGGTCCGGGTGGCTCAGGGGGCGGGGATGGCGGGGATGAGCTTACGGATAGTGAGGGCAATGTGGAGGTGGACGGGGCCACCGTGTACAAGCATGGTAGTACACGTCTCCCGGTCGCGTCGGCTACCCGCGAGCAGAGGCCGGTGATTAAACCTGAAGGAGATAGGTAAGTACATTTACTCTTTTTTTAGCTTTTGCCTTCAAGTTTGTTCAAATATCTAATGCGCTGACCTTATCATACTGCAGCGGATGGGTACACCCTCTTGGAGTCTGCAGGCCGAACTCCGTCCTTGGTGTGCTTTGCGGGACAAATTTCCCGGGGTTTGTCACGTTGCCTGGTGAGGGTCAGGTTCCTACACTAGGATTTTCCTGGGAGCACTACCAGGCTGCGCAGGCCCCGCCGGAGGAGATTATAGATGGTGTCTTGTGCCACACGAGGGCCGAGATGGTAATCAAGAGCTTTTGGGTAAATTATCCTTTTACAGAATCTGAAATTAACAATATAGCTAATTATTGTACTAATCGGTGTTTTCACGTTTGATTGCAGACCTTCTATAGGTGTGAGGATGGATATGAGGAGGAGGTGGCCAGGGTTCTCGAGGCTGAGTGTAGGTGGTTACTACAGAACTTGCGCCACGAGGCTCGGCCGCAGGTTATTCGAGATTACTACGCCACGCGTGGTATTAAGAAGCAGAAGAAGGATTGCCGCGGAAAGTTTCTGAAGAAGGAGCAATACATGAAGGTAATTACCTATTCTTAAGTCCTTCTACGTAGTTTTCTTGATTTCATTCATAGGCGTAGCGCTGAAAATTCTTTCTAATAACTTATAGGTGCCCCCGAGATGGTGTGCGGATAAGATGGATTGTTGGGAGGCGTTGGTTGATGAGTGGTGCACAGGCAGCTGGCAAGCCATCCACGAGAATGCGAAGGATCGGCGTAGCCAAATGGTTGGTGTGCCACATCATCAAGGCAGCGCCAACTTACTTCAGTTTGGACGAAACTGGGTATGTGATTTGCTTCATGATTCATGCAATTCATTCTTGATGCTAATATTTTGTTCCTCTCTTTTAGGCGCATCACAATAAGACGGAGATGCCACACTTGTACGACCTTTATGGCATGGCCCATACTGCCTCGTACAAGAAGTTGAAGGCATTCTCTGAGTCTGACCTCGATGATCCCAATAACTTCACCAACATATCATCCCACCAAAAGCTCGTGGCATACAGGGACGCGGGGAAGGCTACGAAAGGGGATGACTTTAACCCTAGCCAGGAACCTTTGGATCCAGAGCTGGTGATGATATCTGGTGGCGGGAAGCCTCATGGCTCGATAGCCATTGGAGATGGGATAATACGTTGTCCACTCACTCTTCCGGAGATCAAGGCGCGCCAGTCGAGCAGCTGTCCTGAGATAACGCGTCGTCCACGGCCAGTCGAACTTGCCATCGAGGTTAGTTGTACGGACTAAGAACACTTTCATCCATTTCATTATGTGTGTCACCATTGATCATTACTGTGGTAACGAGGAATGGTGTTTCAGGCTGCTCTTCAGAAAGAGAGAGCGGCAAACCAGGCTGCTCTTGAGAAAGAGAGATTGGCAAGCCAAGCTGCTCTTCAGGCTGCTCTTGATGAGAGGGACCAGACCACGACACGATTGATTGAGGAGGAGAGGGCCCGGAATGAGGCGGGTCAACGGGCCCTGTACGAGCTTTTTGTGGTATGTTTTTTTCACATTATCCAAATCATGTGTGTAATGTCTGTTTCATTACTAACTAATACGACCCACTCTTCAGGGTCTGTGCGAGAAGAGCGGTCAAGTCCCTACGTCGATGCCCGTCTTCTCTTCAATTGGCACGGTGAGTTTCATTATAAACTAGTATTAATAATTGAGTGTCATCATGCTAATTGAGACATTGCAAAATATCTTTTCTGCAGAATAACTCCCAAGCGGCATCGCACGACCCTTCTCCAGGGCAACCGTCTCCAAACGAAGCCGTCGCGAGCAGCCGTGGTGTTTCTCCTCCTTGATGACCACTACGGTAAGTTTATCTTCTCCTCTTTCATATTATCCTTGCTTTAATTTCCCCAAAAAGACATAATTAGCCCATTTAGCTCCAAAATGCCATAATAACCTCAAAATGGCATAAGAACCTTGGTTAGGTCATGAATATTATATACTTAGCTTGTTTTCCTCTAAAATGAGATAATTAGCCCATTTAGCTCCAAAAAGACATAATTAGGTAATTTAGCTCCAAGAAGAGGAGAAGAGGAGAAGAAATAGGAAAAATGAAAAGAAAGAAGAAGAAGAACAGAAGAAGTAGGAGGAGGAGGAGGAGGAGAAGGAGGAGAAGGCAAAGGACCTTCTAGTCCTTCTCCTCCTCCTCCTTCTCCTCCTTCTCCTCCTTCTTCTTGATTTCTTCTTCTTCTCCTCCTCCTCTTTCTTCTCCTCTTTCATATTATCCTTGCTTTAATTTCCCCAAAAAGACATAAGTAGCCCATTTAGCTCCAAAATGCCATAATAACCTCAAAATGGCATAAGAACCTTGGTTAGCTCATGAATATTATATTCATAGCTTGTTTTCCTCTAAAATGAGATAATTCGCCCATTTAGCTCCAAAAAGACATAATTAGGTAATTTAGCTCCAAGAAGAGGAGAATAAATAATAAAAATGAAAAGAAAGAAGAAGAAGAAGAGGAGAAGAAGGAGAAGGATGAGAAGGAGGAGGAGGAGAAGGAGCAGAAGGCCAAGGACCTTCTTGTCCTTCTCCTCCTCCTCCTTCTCCTCCTTTTCCTCCTTCTTCTTGATTTCTTATTATTCTCCTCCTCCTCCTCTTTCTTATACTATTTCATATTATCCTTGCTTTAATTTCCCCAGCAATGACATAATTAGCCCATTTAGCTCCAAAATGCCATAATAAGCTCAAAATGGCATAAGAACCTTGGTTAGCTCATGAATATTATATACTTAGCTTGTTTCCCTATAAAATGGGATAATTAGCCCATTTAGCTCCAAAAGGACATAATTAGGTAATTTAGCTCCAACAAGAGGAGAAGAGGAGAAGAAATAGGAAAAATGAAAAGAAAGAAGAAGAAGAAGAAGAGAAGAAGGAGGAGGAGGAGGAGAAGGCCAAGGACCTTCTAGTCCTTCTCCTCCTTCTTGATTTCTTATTCTTCTCCTCCCCCTCCTCTTTCTTCTCCTCTTTCATATTAACCTTGCTTTAATTTCCCCAAAAATACATAATTAGCCCATTTAGCTCCAAAATGCCATAATAACCTCAAAATGGCATAAGAACCTTGGTTAGCTCATGAATATTATATACTTAGCTTGTTTTCCTCTAAAATGAGATAATTAGCCCATTTAGATCCAAAAATACATAATTAGGTAATTTAGCTCCAAGAAGAGGAGAAGAAATAGGAAAAACGAAAAGAAAGAAGAAGAAGAAGAAGAAGAGAAGAAGGAGAAGGAGGAGAAGGAGGAGGAGGAGGAGGAGGAGGAGGAGAAGGAGGAGAAGGCCAAGGACCTTCTAGTCCTTCTCCTCCTCCTCCTTCTCCTCCTTCTTGATTTCTTCTTCTTCTCCTCCTCCTCCTTTTTCTTCTCCTATTTCATATTATCCTTGCTTTAATTTCCCCAACAATGACATAATTAGCCCATTTAGCTCCAAAATGCCATAATAAGCTCAAAATGGCATAAGAACCTTGGTTAGCTCATGAATATTATATACTTAGCTTGTTTTCCTCTAAATTGGGATAATTAGCCCATTTAGCTCCAAAAAGACATAATTAGGTAATTTAGCTCCAACAAGAGGAGAACAAATAGGAAAAATGAAAAGAAAGAAGAAGAAGAAGAAGAAGAAGAAGAAGAAGAAGAGAACAAGGAGAAGGAGGAGAAGGAGGAAAAGGCCAAGGACCTTCTAGTCCTTCTCCTCCTCCTCCTCCTCCTCCTTCTCCTCCTTTTTCTTGATTTCTTATTCTTCTCCTCCTCCTCCTCTTTCTTCTCCTTTTTCATATTATCCTTGATTTACTTTCCCCAAAAAGACATAATTAGCCCATTTAGCTCCAAAATACCATAATAACCTCAAAATGGCATAAGAACCTTGGTTAGCTCATGAATATTATATACTTAGCTTGTTTTCCTCTAAAATGAGATCATTAGCCCATTTAGCTCCAAAAAGACATAATTAGGTAATTTAGCTCCAAGAAGAGGAGAATAAATAGGAACAAACGAAAAGAAAGAAGAACAAGAAGAAGAGAAGAAGGAGAAGGAGGAGAAGGAGGAGGAGGAGGAGGAGGAGAAGGAGGAGAAGGCCAAGGACCTTCTAGTCCTCCTCCTTCTCCTCCTTCTCCTCCTTCTTCTTGATTTATTCTTCTTCTACTCCTCCTCCTCTTTCTTCTCCTCTTTCATATTATCCTTGATTTAATTTCCCCAACAATGACATAATTAGCCCATTTAGGTCCAAAATGCCATAATAAGCTCAAAATGGCATAAGAACCTTGGTTAGCTCATGAATATTATATACTTAGCTTCTTTTCCTCTAAAATTGGATAATTAGCCCATTTAGCTCCAAAAAGACATAATTAGGTAATTTAGCTCCAACGAAAGGTGAAGAGGAGAAGAAATAGGAAAAATGAAACGAAAGAAGAAGAAGAAGAAGAAGAGAAGAAGGAGAAGGAGGAGGAGGAGGAGAAGAAGGAGAAGGCCAAGGAGCTTATAGTCCTTCTCCTCCTTCTCCTCCTTCTTCTTGATTTCTTTTTCTTCTCCTCCTCCTCCTCTTTCTTCTCCTCTTTCATATTATCCTTGCTTTAATTTCCCCAACAATGACATAATTAGCCCATTTAGCTCCAAAATGCCATAATAACCTCAAAATGGCATAAGAACCTTGGTTAGCTCATGAATATTATATATTTAGCTTGTTTTCCTCTAAAATGAGATAATTAGCCCATTTAGCTCCAAAAAGACATAATTAGGTAATTTAGCTCCAAGAAGAGGAGAACAAATAGGAAAAATGAAAAGAAAGAAGAAGAAGAAGAAGAAGAAGAGAAGAAGGAGAAGGAGGAGAAGGAGGACGAGGAGGAGGAGGAGAAGGAGGAGAAGGCCAAGGACCTTCTAGTCCATCTCCTCCTCCTCCTTCTCTTCCTTCTCCTCCTTCTTCTTGATTTCTTCTTCTTCTCCTCCTCCTCCTCTTTCTTCTCCTCTTTCGTATTATCCTTGCTTTAATTTCCCCAACAATGACATAATTAGCCCATTTAGCTCCAAAATGCCATAATAAGCTCAAAATGGCATAAGAACCTTGGTTAGCTCATGAATATTATATACTTAGCTTGTTTTCCTCCAAAATGGGATAATTAGCCCATTTAGCTCCAAAAAGACATAATTAGGTAATTTAGCTCCAACAACAGGAGAAGAGGAGAAGAAATAGGCAAAATCAAAAGAAAGAAGAAGAAGAAGAAGAAGAAGAAGAAGAGAAGAAGGAGAAGGAGGAGGAGGAGGAGGAGAAGGAGAAGGCCAAGGACCTTCTAGTCCTTCTCCTCCTCCTCCTTCTCCTCCTTCTCCTCCTTCTTGATTTCTTCTTCTTCTCCTCCTCCTCCTCTATCTTCTCCTCTTTCATATTATCCTTGCTTTAATTTCCCCAACAATGACATAATTAGCCCATTTAGCTCCAAAATACCATAATAAGCTCAAAATGGCATAAGAACCTTGGTTAGCTCATGAATATTATATACTTAGCTTGTTTTCCTCTAAAATGGGATAATTAGCCCATTTAGCTCCAAAAAGACATAATTAGGTAATTTAGCTCCAACAAGAGGAGAAGAGGAGAAGAAATAGGCAAAATGAAAAGAATGAAGAAGAAGAAGAAGAAGAGGAGAAGAAGAAGGAGGAGGAGGAGAAGGAGAAGGCCAAGGACCTTCTAGTCCTTCTCCTCCTCCTCCTCCTCCTCCTCATTCTCCTTCTTCTTGATTTCTTCTTCTTCTCCTCCTCCTCCTCTATCTTCTCCTCTTTCATATTATCCTTGTTTTAATTTCCCCAACAATGACACAATTAGCCCATTTAGGTCCAAAATACCATAATAAGCTCAAAATGGCATAAGAACCTTGGTTAGCTCATGAATACTATATACTTAGCTTGTTTTCCTCTAAAATGGGATAATTAGCCCATTTAGCTCCAAAAAGACATAATTAGGTAATTTAGCTCCAACAAGAGGAGAAGAAATAGGCAAAATGAAAAGAAAGAAGAAGAAGAAGAAGAAGAAGAAGAAGAAGAGAAGAAGGAGAAGGAGGAGGAGGAGGAGGAGAAGGATTCTAGTCCTTCTCCTCCTCCTCCTTCTCCTCCTTCTTCTTGATTTCTTCTTATCCTTCTCCTTCTCTTTCTTCTCCTCTTTCATATTATCCTTGCTTTAATTTCCCCAACAATGACATAATTAGCCCATTTAGCTCCAAAATACCATAATAAGCTCAAAATGGCATAAGAACCTTGGTTAGCTCATGAATATTATATACTTAGCTTGTTTTCCTCTAAAATGGGATAATTAGCCCATTTAGCTCCAAAAACACATAATTAGGTAATTTAGCTCCAACAAGAGTAGAAGAGGAGAAGAAATAGGCAAAATGAAAAGAAAGAAGAAGAAGAAGAAGAAGAAGAAGAAGAAGAGAAGAAGGAGAAGGAGGAGGAGGAGGAGGAGGAGAAGACCAAGGACCTTCTAGTCCTTCTCCTCCTTCTCCTCCTTCTTCTTGATTTCTTCTTCTTCTCCTCCTCCTCCTATTTCTTCTCCTCTTTCATATTATCCTTGCTTTAATTAACCCATTTAGCTCCAAAATGCCATAATAAGCTAAAAATGGCATAAGAACCTTGGTTAGCTCATGAATATTATATTATTAGCTTGTTTTCCGCTAAAAATGACATAATTAGCTGAAAAACATCATATTTTGTTCTTCTTCTGACTTTCTTATTCACATTTTTGCAGATTGGATATACTACATGCATGGAAGCTGGCATTCATGGAGTTGAACAATGTCGATGGATGAACTTTATATGTATATCATCTAGTTTTCATTTGAGTTGATGAACAATGTCGAATTATATGTATATATGGATAAACAGTGCAATACTTTGTATGTTGGTTCTTTCAATATATGGGGATGTACATTGATTTATATGTATATCATATATGGGTGGTGAATTATATGTATGTGTTGGCAAGTATATGTGTGGTGAACTATATATCATATATGTGTGGTGAATTATATAAATGTGATGTCAAATATATATATATATATATATATGTGCTGTGAAATAATATAAAACAAAAAAATAGGTACTATATGGGCTCTTTGCCGTCTGCCAGCTGATGGCAAAGACCTGTGCCATTAGCTGGCAGATGGCAAAGGTGCCACATGGCACCCAGCTGTGCATCCTGGGGTGTCTGTATAGGCTCTTTGCCGTCTGCCTCCAGGGTGGGCAGACAGCAAAGAAGAGGGCACAGAGGAGGGGGAGGAGGAGGCAGACGGCAAAGAGTGGAGGGGGGAGGAGGAGGCAGACGGCAAAGAATAAGGGGGAGGCAGACGGCAAAGAGTAAGGGGGAGGCAGACGACAAAGCCTCCGTTAACCCCTAATGGAGGCAACGCCTGTCGGCTGCCGTCTCGAGCACTTTGCCGACTGCTCCTAAGGAAAGCTGACGGCAAAGAGCTTTGTCGTCCGCTTTGGGGGGATAGACGGCAAAGAAGGTCCTATGCCGTCGTAGGCTGACGCAGAAATTTTGCCGGTCGTGAGATTCTTTGTCGTCTGTTGTTTTGTCTTTGCCGTCTGGGATTTTGTCTTTGCCATCTATGATGGCAGACGGCAAAGAAGTTGATTCATGTAGTGTATGATCCGCGTTCGTTACTTTGATTGTTCGATATGTGGGTGGACCGGCGCTTGGGTACTGCCCTTACTTGGACAAGCATCCCACTTATGATTAACCCCTCTCGCAAGCATCCGCAACTAAGAAATAAGAATTAAGACAAAGTCTAACCATAGCATTAAACTAGTGGATTCAAATCAGCCCCTTACGAAGTAACGCATAAACTAGGGTTTAAGCTTCTATCACTCTAGCAACCCATCATCTACTTACTACTCCCTCCGTTCCTAAATATAAGTATTTTAAGATATTTCACTAAGAGTCTACATACGGAGCAAAATGAGTGAATCTACACTCTAAAGTATGTCTATATACATCCGTATGTAGTCCACTAGTGAAATCTCTTGAAAGACTTATATTTATGAACGGAGGGAGTACTTCCCAATGCCTTCCTCTTGGCCCAAATAATGGTGAAGTGTTATGTAGTCGACGTTCACATAACACCACTAGAGGAAAAACAACATACAACATATCAAAATACCGAACGAATACCAAATTCACATGACTATTATTAGCATGACTTATCCCATGTCCTCGGGAACAAAAGTAACTACTTACAAAGCATAATCATAATCATGATCAGAGGTGTAATGAGTAGCATCAAGGATCTAAACATAAACTCTTCCACCAAGTAATCTAACTAGCATCAAGTACAAAGAGTAATTAACACTACTAGCAACCTTACAAGTACGAATCAGATTCGCGAGACGGAGATTGGTTACAAGAGATGAACTAGGGTTTGGAGATGAGATGGTGCTGATGAAGATGTTGATGGTGATGAGTCCCCTCCGATGAGAGGCGACGATTTCCCCCTCCGGGAGGGAAGTTTCCCTGGCAGGATCGTCCTACCGGAGCTCTAGATTGGTTCTGCTCAAGTTCCGCCTTGTGGCGGCGGCGAAACCACGAAAAAGCTCCCTTCTAATTTTTTTATGGACGAAACCCTCCATATAGCAAAAGAGGGGGGCAAGTGGGCCAACAGGGTGCCCACAAACCCCCATGGCGCGGCCTAGGGGGTGGCCGCGCCATGCAGGCTTGTGGCCACCCCTGGCCCTCCTCTGTTACTTCTTCGGCCCAGTATTTTTTATATACTGGGAAAAAAATCTCCGTTGATTTTCACGGCGTTTGGAGTTGCGCAGAATAGGTATCTCAACTTTGCTCCACTTTCAGGCTAGAATTCTAGTTGCCGGTATTCTCCCTCTTCATGTAAACCTTGCAAAATAAGAGATAAAAGGCATAAGAATAGTACCGTGAAGTGAAATAACAGCCAAAGAAGCGATAAATATCAACTTGAAAACATGATGCAAAATGGATGTATCAGTCCGCTCGTGGCATCAAGGCGAACCCCGAGAAGATTGGTACCATCGAGTGGATGGTGAGGCCGGCTCAGATCCTAGACGTCCAGAAGTTCGCCGGCTGCCTGGCATCCCTTAGCCGATTCGTCAGCCGGCTCGGCGAGAAGGCCCTTCCACTATACCAGCTCATGAAGAAGGCGACGAAGTTCGAGTGGAACGACCAGGCGGACGAAGCCTTCCGCGACCTCAAGCGGTTCATCTCGAGCCTGCCAATCTTGGTAGCGCTGGCTGAAAGGGAACCCATACTCATATACATTGCAGCAACCACTCGCGTGGTTAGTGTAGTGATGGTAGTTCAACAGAAGGAGGAGGGCAAGGTACTGTTAGTGCAGCGCCTTGTCTACTACCTCAGCGAGGTCTTGTCCACCTCCAAGCAGAACTATTCCCACTACCAAAAATGTGTTATGGTGTTTACCTTGCCACAAAGAAGTTGAAGCAATACTTCCAAGAGCATGCTATCACCGTGGTGAGCACTGCTCCGCTTTCAGAAATCATGGGAAACTGTGATGCGACTGGGAGAATCGCCAAGTGGTCCATCGCCACGGCGGACCACGATATCCGCTACGAGCCTCACACCGCCATCAAATCTCAGGTGGTGGCCGACTTCTTGCTCGACTAGGCCGAACCTAGTTCGAGCCACCACCTCGAGACTCTACACATTGGTGGATGCACTTTGACGGCTCAAAGATGCTGACGGGTCTGGCAGCCGGCATCGTCTTGACGTCTCCGAAAGGAGACCAGCTCAAGTACGCTCTCCAGATCCACTTCGGCGCCTCCAACAACGTCGCCGAGTATGAAGCACTCCCTCATGGCCTCCGGCTCGCCAACGAGATTGGCATTCGGCGACTTATCTGCTTCGGTGACTCAGACCTGGTAGTGCAGCAAGTTTTTGGCGAATGGGACGCCAGGGACGCCAACATGGCAAGCTACCACTTCCTCATCTAGCAGCTCAGCGGCCCCTTTGAGGGTTGCGAGTTCCACCATGTTCCTAGGGCAGACAACGAGGCGGCTGATATATTGGCCAAGATTGGCTCCATGAGGCAGGCTATCCCGGCTAGCGTCTCCCTCGAGCAGCTCCACAAGCCGTCTATCAGGCCGTCTCCAGAGTCGGCATCGATCTTCGTGCCGGCTGATTCTTCGGTGCAAGCGCCGTCGGCTCCACCAGCTACACCGGCTACAGCTCCGGCACCAGCTACGTTGGTTCTGCCGACTCCAATTGCGGCACCGGATGAATCTTCGGTGCAAGCGCCGTCGGCTCCACCAGCTACACCGGCTACAACTCCGGCACCGGCTACGCTGGCTCTGCCGACTCCAATTGTGGCACCGGCTACAACAAGAACTGCGGCTCCGCCCTGCCTCGAATCCTGTCATCTCGACACCCACTGGGTGGACGTCATGGAGGTAGACGGCGAGCCAGCTGCCACGACGGCATCAGAGACACCTTGTCTCGAGCCAACGACTACTGCTTCATCAAGCGCGGGGGCTGCACAAGCCCCTGACAGTTAGGTCGAGATGGAGCCAGCCCTTGTGTTGGCTCCATCATGGGCTCAACCCATCCTGGCCTTCCTCCTTCACGGCGAGCTTGCTCAAGACGAGGCTGAGGCGAGGCAGATCCAGCGCAGATCTGCAGCCTACGCCATCATCAATTGCGAGCTGGTTCGGCGTAGCGTGACTGGCGTGTACTAGCGTTGCGTCGAATCAGAAAAGGGACACGAGATCCTCAGAGACATTCACCACGGGGAGTGCGGGCATCATGCCGCCTCTAGAACCCTGGTGGCCAAGGCGTTCCGCCACGAATTCTATTGGCACACGGCCCTCGAGGAGGTCGTGGACTTGGTCAACAAATGCGAGGGCTGCCAATTCTTTGGCACACAGAGCACATGCCGCCTTAGGCCCTCAAAACCATCCCCTTGTCATGGCCTTTCGCCGTCTGGGGGCTGGACATGGTGGAGGCTTTCAAGACGGCTCGTGGTGGCATGACTCACCTCTTGGTGGCCGTCGACAAATTCACCAAGTAGATCGAGGCTAGGCCCATCAAGAAGCTTGATGGCCCCACGACCGTCAAGTTCATCACGGACATCTCTGTTCGATATGGCGTCCCCCACAGCATCATCACCGACAACGACACTAACTTTGCCAAGGGCGCTCTGGCGCTCTACTACTCCAAGGTAGGCATCTATCTCGACTTGGCATTAGTGGCACATCCCCAGTCCAATGGCCAGGTGGAGAGGGCCAACGGACTGAACCTGGCCGGCATCAAGCCAAGACTGGTGGCACCACTTGTCAGGTCAGCCAGCTACTGGATCCAAGAACTGCCGTTGTACTGTGGAGTCTCCGAACCACGCCCAACCGGTCAACCGGCTTCACTCGTTCTTTCTTGTATACGGGTCCGAGGCCATCATCCCTACGGATATCGAGTTCGACTCACCTCGGGTCACCTTGTACACGGAAATGGAGGCAAAGGAGGCAAGATAAGACGGTGTTGATTGACTCTCTAACAGCAGACCTTCCCTTGCAACGGCACCAGAAGAATGCTGCTGGGACTCTCCGGCAATCGAAAGTAGAAGAATGTTGTTGACGGCCCACCAGCACGTGGGATCGTAGCAGTTTTCGAGGGTAGAGTATTCAACCCAAATTTGTTGGTTAGCCAGACACGAGTTGAGAGGATACTCTAAAGTATTAGCAGTTGAATATGTCAGATTTAACCACACCTGAAAGATTAGTATCTGCAAGCAAAGTAGTAACAACAAAGTAGCGAGTAACGGCAGTGGCAAGGAACAGTAGTAGTGACAGCAGTAGCAAGTAGCAACAGTAGCAAGCGACAGTAGTAGCAACAGTAGCAGCAGAGCAAGACAAGTAACAACAGCATCAATAGTAGTAACAGCAGCAGAGCAAAACAAGTAACAGCAACAGCAACAGTAGTAACAGCAGCAGAAGGACAAACTCGTAGGCAATGGGTCGGTGATTTGTTTGGATAATATTCATCATGCAACTTTTATAACACGGAGAGATATGTGGCTAGCTCCCGTTCGTCAATGTTATGTAGGCATGCATTCCATGTGTCGTCATACGTGCTTAGGGAAAAGAACTTGCATGACATCTATTGTCCATCCCACCCGTGGCAGCGGGGTCCAAAAGGAAACTACGGGATATTAAGGTTCTCCTTTTTATAAAGAACCAGACCAACACATTAGCACTTCGTGAACACATGAACTCCTCAAACTATGGTCATCACAGGGAGTGGTTCCGGTTATTGCCACTCCGGGGTTGCCGGATCATAACACATAGTAGGTAACTACAACTTGCAAGATCGGATCTAAAACACACATATATTGGTGACAACATAATAATTTCAGATCTAAAATCATGGCACTCGGGCCCTAGTGACAAGCATTAAGCATGGCAAAGTAGTAGCAACATCAATCTCAGAACATAGTGGATACTAGGGATCAATCCCCATCAAAACTAACTCGATTACATGATAGATCTCATCCTACTCATCACCGCCCAGCGAGCCTACGAATAGATTACTCACGAACGACGAAGAGCTTCATGGAATTGGAGAGGGAAGAAGGTTGATGATGACGATGGCGACGATTTCCCTCTCCGGAACACAAGACGGACTCCAGATCTGCCCTCCAGATGAAGAACAGGTTGTGGCGGCGCCTCCGTATCACAAACGCGACGAAATCTTCTCTTTTTATTTTTTCTGGGACGAAAGTGAACTTATAGACCTGAGGTTGGGGCGGCAGAGCTGTGTGGGCTCCACAAGCTTGCCCACCGCCACCAGGGGGTGGCGGAGGCAGGGCTTGTGGCCCACTGGCCTAGCCCCTCAGGTGGAACTTGGCGCAGGTATTTTTCATATTTTCCAAAAATGATCTCCGTAAATTTTTAGGACGTTTGGAGAACTTTGATTTCTGCACAAAAATAACACCAACGCAATTCTGCTGAAAACAGCGTCAGTCCAGGTTAGTTCCATTCAAATCATGGAAATTAGAGTCCAAAACAAGGGCAAAAGAGTTTGGAAAAGTAGTTACGACGGAGACATATCAACTCCCCCAAGCTTAAAACCTTGCTTGTCCTCAAGCAACTCAGTTGACAAACTGAGAGAGAAAGAAAAACTTTGACAAACTCTGTTTGATCCTGTTGTTGCAACTATGTCTAACTCATAACCAGAATTTCAGCAAGATCACAAGTTAACCATATAAGCAAATGACACAAAGATCTCACGGTAAACTAATATCAATGGCATAATTAGCTAACGAGCAAATAATAATGAGTTTCAAATACCAACACTTCAATCAAAACAAGCATGAAGCAATACGAATAGGTGGTATCTCGCTAGCTGTTTCTGAGACCGCAAAACATAAATGCAGAACACTTTCAAAGATCAAGGGCTGACTAAACATTGTAATTCATAGCAACAAAGATCCAGTCATAGTCATACTCAATATCAATCAAAAGCAAAGCATAAAGATGACAGAGGTGCTCTCTAATTGGTTCTTATATAAGAGGAGGATGACTAGACAGGAAAATAAATAGACAGGCCCTTCGTAAAAGAAAGCATTGATTTGCAGAGGTGCCAGAGCTCAAGCTTTGAAAACAGAGGTAATAATTTTGGGTGGCATGCTTTCATTGTCAACGCAAGGACCAGGAGTTCTCAATATCTTCCATGCTACTCATGCTATAGGCGGTTCCCAAACAGAAAAGTAAAGTTTTAACTCCCCCACCACCAATCAATCACACTCCACGGCTAGCCGAATCCTCGGGTACCGTCCATACTAACATCAATCCGGGGGAGTCTTGTTTTATAGTTATGTTTTTGATTTAGGCGTGGACCTGGGCATTCCAATTACCGGCCCCTTTCTCGTGAATGACAGTGAATAAACACATGTTGAGGATAACACTCCTAGCATGGAAGATACCAATAGCCCCCTATCACCACATGAGCGGTTCGGGCATGCAAAACAGATTATTTCTTGAAGGTTCAGAGAGTGGCACATGCAAATTTACTTGGAATGGCAGGTAGATACCGCAAATAGGTAGGTATGGAGGACTCTCATGGAAAAACTTTTGGGTTTATGGAAGTGGATGCACAAGCAGTATTCCGCTTAGTACAAGTGAAGGCTAGCAAAAGACTGAGAAGCGACCAACTAGAGAGCGACAACAGCCATCAAGATGCAATGAGTTTGACTAACATTGAATGCAAGCATGAACAGGATATAAATCACCATGAACACGAACATCATAGAGGCTATGTTGATTTTGTTTCAACTACATGCATGAACATGCGCCAAGTCAAGCCACTTGAATCATTCAAAGGAGAATACCATCCTATCATACTAAATTCTAGTCATTTCAAAATCTATGTTGGCATTCAAGACAAACCATTATAAACTCTTAGCTAAATAAGCATGGCATCAGAAACTATGATCTCTAAGTTGTCATTGCAAACATGGTTCTCTCATAACAAAGCTAAATCTGGGTCGACAAGCTAGTCATATTTACAAAAACAAAATAGGTAGAGTTCATACCAGCTTTTCAGTCTCAGTCACTTCATCATATATCATCATTATTGCCTTTCACTTGCACGATCGAACGATGTGAACAATAATAAGAGTGCTCGTGCATTGGACTAAGCTGAATCTGCTGGCAAACACAAAGGAGAAGACAAAGTAATATGGCTCTTTGAAAGCTAAACAGGTATGCATGCAAGAACCACTAAACATTGAAACCAATATCTTCTACCTTGACCCAAAGAAAAAGAAAACTATTTACACGGGAAAGCTCCCAACAAGCAAGAGAAGAAAGAAAAATCTTTTTGGATTTCTCAAAAGGACACAAAACAATAAAACAAGAAAACGAAAATAAACTAGCATGGATAATACAGTGGCAAAGTGTAAACACCGGCTAACAAAGTGAAAGCATAAGCATGAATGTAAAGTCGGTGAGAACACGTACTCCCCCAAGCTTAGGCTTTTGGCCTAGCTTGGTCTACTCCCATGGTGGGAAATCACCAGCTCCAGGATACTCCGGAGTAGACTGTGGATGCCGCTGCTGTGTGAGCTCCTCTGTCTCCCACTGATAAACCGGCGTCTGATACTCGATTGGCGGCTCGGCCACGGGCGCCTGTGGTTGGGCCAAGCCCCAATATGCGTAGATGTCCGAGGGCATAATAGTGTACCTGCCTGCATGAAGATCGAACAAAGAAGGAGCAGGCAAAGTAATAGTCTCTCGAGTACCCTCACTAAATACCAAGTTATAAATCATCAGTCTACTAGCATCTGTATCCAGAAAATCATGGCGAACCATGCTGTCATAATCCAGATATTTCTCAGGGAGAAGCATCTCTCCTTCCTCTCCCAGTCTAATGGGTATCTCAAAGTGTCTGGCAAGACGGGTAGCATAGATACCTCCATAGACGACACCCTTGGAATGTTTGATGTTCAACCGCTGGGCTACTATAGCACCTAGGTTGTAAGTCTTATCGTTATAAAGGCCTTAACACAAAACCGCAAGGTCTGGAGAACTAAGTGATCCAGCCTCCCCACGGCCAATCAAACATTTTCCCACAAATAGTGAGAAGTACCGAAGCACAGGAAAATGTATGCTAGCAATTCTAGAGCGAGACACTCCTCTCTCCTCTCCAACAGCAATAGTACAATTGAAATCCTCCAAGTCTCATGGACGAGGGTCATGGATATCCCCAACATAAGGTAATTTGCATACATTGCAAAAATCATGTAGCGTCATGCACTGGGGGACATCGTATATCATGAACTCAACCATGGGAGGATTCTTCCTAGGATAAAAGTTGAAGCTTTGAACGAAAATATTGGTGAGGAGGAGGTATTGTGAGCACTTATCTGCAACGAACGCAGTAAGACATGCGTTCTCCACCAAGTAATAAAAGTCTTCATAAAGTCCGGCAGCGCGCAAGAATTCAACACTTGGCCACTCGCACGCTCGAACTTCTGTGACTCGAGGGACTACGTACTTGGGGTGGTTCTTCTCATCCTCCTTGGGGTTACGACTTGAAGAGCCTCTCAAGAACTTCCTCATCTTTTCCTTTTTCTAGATCTGAAATATTCGGAAATTTGTAGAGACTTCGAAAGAAAAGTGAATAAAGATTAACCCAACTTGTAGCAACTAGTCCTACTAGTGCCGAGAGACCGTATCACGCGCTAAAACTACTTGGGACCAGCTAAAATCAACATTTCTAGCTCAAGAACAGGGTCACCAAGGTAGCAATAATATGCGAAAGATAGAGCACTAGAGCAAAAACTAATTGGACCAATGTATGAGTCACTTACCAAGGAGTAATTTCCCCAAAACGGTTCAGAGAATGGTGCTTTGAGCAAGGAGATCGAAAATCACAGCCAAATGGGCAAGAACACGGGTTGAGCTACAAAACAATTTTTTTGGAGGTGGAAGAAGAGGCTGGGAGCTGGAATGAGTGGAGGGGGTCCTTGTGGGCCCCACAAGCTTGCCCTCCGCCACCAGGGGGTGGCAGTGCAAGGTCTTGTGGCCCACTGGTCTGGGCCCCATGCCAGCTCTCAGGCCCAGTAATTTTCAAAAATTCCAGAAAAAAACATACTAAATTTTCAGGACCATCGGAGAACTTTTATTTTCGAGGTATTTTTCTGTGGGACGCTAAAACAGAAAACAAGAAAACTAAACTAATTCTATCATTTTTCTTCTAAGCAAGAGAAAATGAAAGCTTAAAACAGAGGTATGTGACTCTTTGATTCATCCATTTCATGGTCATCGAAAGAAATCCGTCAATGGTGTTGATCAAGTCCTCATGACAAAACCTTCTCGAATCGCAAGAGAGAACGGAGAATTTTCAAATAGCCACTAAGTCACCTCAATGGGGATATGTATCTCCCCAACAAGCAAATCATACTTCATCTTGACACGAGGAATAGGGCATTCAAAGCTCCCAATAAGAATCGATGAAGTCTTTTCGATATCATTGATGCAATGTACTTGATATCGTTTCTTCGGAAAGTGCACTGTGTGCTCATTACCGTTGACATGGAAAGTGACATTGCCTTTGTTGCAATCTATAACAGCCCCTACAGAGTTTAAAAAGGGTCTTCCGAGGATGACAACCATGGCATCGTCCTCGGGAATATCCAAGATAACAAAGTCTGTTAAGATAGTGGTGTTAGCAACCACAACAGGCACATCCTCGCAAATGCCGATAGGGAAAGCAGTTAATTTGTCGGCCATTTGCAGAGAAATTTCAGTGGGTGTCAACTTATCCAATTCAAGTCTACGATAAAGATAGAACGACATAACACTAACACCGGCTCCAAGGTCACATAAGGTAGTTCTTACGTAGTTTCCTTTAATGGAGCAAGGTATAGTGGGCACTCCGGGATCACAAAGTTTCTTAGGAGTTCCACCTTTGAAAGTGTAATTGGCAAGCATGGTGGAGATCTCAAGATCTGGTATCTTCCGTTTATTAGTCACGATATCTTTCATGTACTTGGCATACGGAGACATTTTGAGCATATCAGTAAACCGCATCTGCAGACAGATGGGTCTTATCATCTCAAGGAAGCGCTCAAAATCGTCATCATCCTTTTTATTGGATGGCTTAGGGGGAAAGGGCATTGATCTCTGAACCCATGGCTCCCTTTCTTTACCATGCTTCCTAGCAGTGAAGTCATTCTTATCATATCTCTTAGGTTGTGGGTTATTAGGATTAACTGAAGGTTCAATCTCCACATCCTCATCATTGCTAGGTTGAGCATTATTATGAACATCACTGTCCATATTGTCACCAGGTTCATGTTCATCACCAGATTGTGTTTCTGCATCAAACGTAAAAATATCATTAGGTTCTTCAGGTGTGATAGTATTTGCTGAACTGGCATGTAGGTTTCTATCATCCTTCTTCTTGTCCTTAGGATGACTGGGTGTATTAGCATTGATTCCTTGAGAATCTTGATCAATTCTCTTAGGATGACCTTCAGGATACAAAGGTTCCTGAGTCATTTTGCCTCCTCTAGTAATGACTCTGACAGAGTTGTCATTTAATTCATTGAGAAAGTCATTCTGATATTTAAGTACTTGTTCTACCTGAGTAGTAATCATAGAGGCATGTTTACTCAGAAGCTTCAGATCATTGACATTTGTGTCTACACAAGCACTTAAATGGCTAAGCATACGAGTACTTTGTTCCAAATGTCTGCTAACATAATCATTGAAACTCTGTTGTTTGGCAACAAAGTTGTCAAATTCATCAAAGCATAGGCTAGCAGGTTTGTCAAAAGGAATACCACTCTCATCAAACCTACGCAGAGAATTCACTTCTACTACCTGCATCGGGTTATCGAGACCATGGATCTCTTTGATAGGTGGTAGATTTTTGACATCTTTAGATGTAATGCCTTTCTCTTGCATAGATTTCTTGGCTTCTTGCATATCTTCGGGACTGAGGAATAGAATACCTATTTTCTTTGAAGTTGGCTTAGGAGGTGGTTCAGGAATAGTCCAAGCATTATCGTTGATCAAGATGTTATTCAGTAGGGTCTAAGCTTGTTCTACAGTTCGTTCCCTAAAGACACAACCGACACAACTATCTAGGTGGTCTCTAGAAGCATCGGTAAGTCCATTATAGAGGATATCAAGTATCTCGTTCTTCTTAAGAGGGTGATCAGGCAAAGCATTTTGTAGCTGGACGAGCCTCCCCCAAGCTTGTGGGAGACTCTCTTCTTGGATTTGAGCAAAGTTGTATATTTCCTGCAAGGCAGCTTGCTTCTTATGGGCAGGGAAATATTTCTCATAGAAGTAATAGACCATATCCTAGGGACTACTCACACATCCAGGAGTAAGAAAGGTGAACCAGGCTTTAGCGTCATCCTTTAGAGAGAAAGGAAAGAGCTTAAGGATATAGTAGTGGCGGATCTTCTCCTCATTGGTGAGAAGGGTGGCTATATCATGTAGTTTGGCAATATGGGCTACGACCGTCTCAGACTCATAACCGTGAAAAGGATCAGATTCGACTAGAGAGATTATCTCAGGGTCGATAGAGAATTCATAATCCTTATCGGTGATAAAGATAGGTGAAGTGGCAAACTTCGGGTCATATTTCATCCTAGCTTTCAGAGATTTTTCCTTCCACTTGAGAAGTAATTTCTCAGCGTCATAGGCATCCTTACACGCAAGAAAATCCTCAGCTATATCTCCCTCCGTAACGTAACCCTCGGGTATATCAGGCAATTCATATCTAGGAAAGCTAGATCTAGCAGGAGCAAAAGCAGGTTCTATCTCAATAGTATCGGCAGTTTCAGAAGCATCACGAGCATTGGCAGTAACTCTAGCAATATGAGCATCAAGGAATACCCCTAGTGGAACATCAGGCAAAGTAGTATCTCTAGTAGTATCAAGCGTAACATCATCAGGCAAAATGGCATCTCTAGCAGTATCAAGCATAGCATCTCTAGCAATATCAGGCATAGTATCTCTAGCAGTATCAAGCATAGCATCTCTAGCAGTATCAAGCATAGCATCATCAGGCATAGTATCAAGCATAGCATCTCTAGCAGTAGCATCATAAGCATCATCCAGCACAGGCGACATATCAAGATTTCTAGCAGGAGGTGATGTCGCAAACTTACTCATAACTGAAGGTGAATCAAGTGCAGAGCTAGATGGCAATTCCTTACCTCCCCTCGTAGTTGGGGGCAAGACTTTGGTCTTTGGATCCTTCAGATTCTTCATAGTGATCAGCAGATATAAATCCCAAGTGACTCAGAGAATATAGCAATACCTCCCCGGTAACGGTGCCAGAAAAATACTGACTCCATAACAGTAGACCTTCCCTTGCAACGGCACCAGAAGAATGCTGCTAGCACTCTCCGGCAATCGAAACTAGAAGATGTTGTTGACGGCCCACCAGCGCGTGGGATCGTAGCAGTTTTCGAGGGTAGAGTATTCAACCCAAATTTGTTGGTTCGCCAGACAGGAGGTGAGAGGATACTCTCAAGTATTATCAGTTGAATATGTCATATTCAACCACACCTCAAAGATTAGTATCTGCAAGCAAAGTAGTAACAGCAAAGTAGCGAGTAACAGCAGTGGCAAGGAAAATCAGTAGTGACAGCAGTAGCAAGTAGCAACAGTAGCAAGCGATAGTAGTAGCAACAGTAGCAGCAGAGCAAGACAAGTAACAGCAGCAGCAACAGTAGTAACAGCAGCAGAGCAAAACAAGTAACAGCAGTAGCAACAGTAGTAACAGCATCAGAAGGACAAACTCGTAGGCAATGGGTCGGTGATTTGTCTGGATGATATTCATCATGCAACAGTTATAACACGGAGGGATATGTGGCTAGCTCCCATTCGTCAATGTGATGTAGGCATGCATTCCGTGTGTCTTCATACGTGCTTAGGGAAAAGAACTTGCATGACATCTATTGTCCATCCCTCCCGTGGCAGCGGGGTCCAAAAGGAAACTACGGGATATTAAGGTTCTCCTTTTAATAAAGAACCGGACCAACGCATTAGCACTTGGTGAACACATGAACTCCTCAAACTATGGTCATCACCGGGAGTGGTTCCGGTTATTGTCACTCCGGGGTTGCCGGATAATAACACATAGTAGGTAACTACAACTTGCAAGATCAGATCTAAAACACACATATATTGGTGACAACATAATAATTTCAGATCTGAAATCATGGCACTCGGGCCCTAGTGACAATCATTAAGCATGGCAAAGTAGTAGCAACATCATTCTCAGAACATAGTGGATACTAGGGATCAATCCCCATCAAAACTAACTCGATTCCATGATAGATCTCATCCTACTCATCACCGCCCAGCGAGCCTACGAATAGATTACTCACGAATGACGAAGAGATTCATGGAATTGGAGAGGGAAGAAGGTTGATGATGACGATGGCGACGATTTCCCCTCTCCGGAGCCCAACACGGACTCCAGATCTGCCCTCCAGATGAAGAACAGGTTGTGGTAGCGCCTCCGTATCACAAACGTGACGAAATCTTCTCTTTTTATTTTTTCTGGGACGAAAGTGAAGTTCTAGACCTGAGGTTGGGGTGGCAGAGCTGTGTGGGCCCCCACAAGCTTGCCCACCGCCACCAGGGGGTGGTGGAGGCAGGGCTTGTGGCGCACTGGCCCACCCCCTCAGGTGGAACTTGGCACAGGTATTTTTCATATTTTCCAAAAATGATCTCCGTAAATTTTCAGGACGTTTGGAGAACTTTGATGTCTGCACAAAAATAACACCATGGCAATTGTGCTGAAAACAGCGTCAGTCCAGGTTAGTTCCATTCAAATCGTGCAAATTAGAGTCCAAAACAAGGGCAAAAGAGTTTGGAAAAGTAGATACAGCGGAGACGTATCATTGATCTTCTCAAGGAAGCAAGGGACTTGGCCTTGAGCTGACGGCCATCTATCAATAGAAGCTGAGATACTACCACAGCAAGAAGATCAAGCCTCTCTCTTTCAGAGAGGGAGACTTGGTGCTCAGAAGAATCCAGTGCACCGCCGGCCAGCACAAGCTCTGATCCCCATGGGAGGGACCCTTCATCGTCAGTAGGGCATTGCACAACAACGCATACTACTTGATCGATGCCCAGAAGCCAAGGAAGCGCAAGAGGGATGACTCCGGCCAGGAGACGGAACATCCATGGAACGCGTCGTTGCTTCGCCCGTTCTATTGCTAGAAGGCAAGTATCAAACATGGAAAGATCATGCCATGTGTATCTTTCTCCCTCTTCAGGGATTTCTAATGAATGCATTGAAAAGAGCATGCACATATGCTTCTTTTTAAGTTCATATCTAGAGTGTTCACTCTGTGAAGCCCCTTGCTGGCTCTAATAAGCTCGAGGGCTCGCCAGCCGCCCGGACGCCTTCCTTATGTTGTAGAAAAACACATAGCGTACGTCGGACCGATCCCTGGTCACCACGTAACACCTATGGACCGGCTCCCGGCTGTCCCGCTAACGAGGCGACGCCAGGTAAGGCCGGATGCGTGTAAAGTTTGACTACAAAAACATTGTCGGCTCGGGTTGGCTTGATCTATTTTACGATCTCATTCTAGTCGGCCTATGCTAGTTTATGTCTAAATCTTTAAGTATTGATGGCTACAAAAAATCTAAGTCTTATATTCTCGAAGTCAGAAACCTCGACCCAGTCACAGACCGACTCTCGGCTGTCGGGCTAGCGGGGTGGAAACTTGGGGGGTACAGGAGTTGGAAAAAAAGAAGTCAAACAAGAATCAAAACATAAAGATATAAAACAACACGCATGGCAATTCGAATATAATGCTGAATCCATACATTCAAAATGCATTGGCCCATGGCGGAAGTTCATTACACCCCCCAGTGGGTGGAACTCTTGGACTCACAAGATAACTTCAGACAACAAAAAGAAAAAATAGGATCGGCTAAGGGGCTGCAGCCTCGTCGGTCGCCCCGACTACTGCTCCTGAAGTGGTGGCTTCACCATCGCCAGCTGCTCCCGAGGCGGTGGCACCGTCTCCTCCGCGAGGGCTTCCGGCTCCGTCCGCATCGGAGTCGGCATACGCCCCACCGCTGGAGGCGGCAGCATTCTCCACCTCGTGGGCAGCCTCGTCGGAGCTGCCATCGGCGTCATAGGGCTGAAGGCCATGCAGATCCTCAAGGATCACATTTCCGCCTTCGCCCCGCTCCAAGTTGACCTCATCCCACGCGGCATACGAGGCGATGTCATTGGCCCTCACACGCAGCTCCTCCTCCACGGCCTGCAACTCCACCTCCGAGCCGTCGCGCTGAGCGACGAGGTTCCCCAAGTCTAGGTTTTGGTACCAGGACTTGGCCAAGTGCACGGCCATGTAGGCTCCACCGCGCGCGGCTGAAGCGTGCCAGGTGTTGATACGTCCATTTTGCATCATGCTTTCATGTTGATATTTATTGCTTTTTGGGCTGTTATATTACTTGTGGTACCATATTCATGCCTTTTCTCTCTTATTTTGCAAGGTTTATTTGAAGAGGGAGAATTCAGGCAGCTGGATTCTGGACTAGAAAAGGAGCAAATCCAAGTCCACTATTCTGCACATCTCCAAATGCCCTGAAAATTTACGTGGATTTTTTCTGGAATATATTAAAAATACTGGGTGAAAGACCTACCGGAGGGGGGGGGCACCAGGGCTCCACAAGCCCCCACTCCGCCACCACCCCCCTGGTGGCGGTGGGCAAGCTTGTGGGCTGCCTGAAGGCCCAATAGCCCCCCTCTTTTGCTATATGAAGCGTCCTGGTCTGGAAAAAATCAAGAGGAAGCTTTTTTGTGGTTTCGCCGCCGCCACGAGGCGGAACTTGAGCAGATCCAATCTAGAGCTCCGGCAGGACGATCCTACCGGGGAAACTTCCCTCCCGGAGGGGGAAATCGTCGCTATCGTCATCACCAACACTCCTCTCGTCGGAGGGGAGGCATCTTCATCAACATCTTCATCAGCACCATCTCCTCTCCAATCCCTAGTTCATCTCTTGTAACCAATCTTCGTCTCGCAACTCCGATTGGTACTTGTAAGGTTACTAGTAGTGTTGATTACTCTTTGTAGTTGATGCTAGTTGGATTACTTGGTGGAAGAGTTTATGTTCAGATCCTTGATGCTATTCATTACACCTCTGGTCATGATTATGATTATGTCTTGTGAGTAGTTACTTTTGTTCCTGAGGACATGGGATAAGTCATGTGAATTTGATATTTGTTAAGTATTTTGATATGATGTATGTTGTTTTTCCTCTAGTGGTGTTATGTGAACGTCGACTACATAACGCTTCACCATATTTGGGCCTAGAGGAAGGCATTGGCAAGTAGTAAGTAGATGATGGGTTGCTGGAGTGACAGAAGCTTAAACCCCAGTCTATGCGTTGCTTCGTGAGGGGCTGATTTTGATCCACTAGTTTAATGATATGGTTAGACTTTGTCTCAATTCTTATTTTGTAGTTGTGTATGCTTGCAAGAGAGGTTAATAATAAGTGGGATGCTTGTCCCAAGTAAGGGCAGTACCCAAGCGCCGGTCCACCCACATATCAAACTATCAAAGTAACGAACGTGAATCATATGAACATGATGAAACTAGCATGATAGAAATTCCCGTGTGTCATCGGGAGCGTTTTTCCTCCTATAAGACTTTGTTCAGGCTTGTCCCTTGCTAAAAAAGGGATTGGGCCACTTGCTGCACCGTTGCTACTACTTATTACTTGTTGCTCTTTGCTTGCTACGTTTCACCTCGCTACACAATCACTTGTTACCGTTACTTTCAGTGCTTGCAGTTATTACCTTGCTGAAATCCATTTATCAGAGCCTTCTGCTCCTCGTTGGGTTCGACGCTCTTACTTATCGAAAGGACTATGATTGATCCCCTATACTTGTGGGTCATCAAGACTCTTTTCTGGCGCTATTGCCGGGTAGTAAAGCGCCTTTGGTAAGTGGAACTTGGTAAGGAAACATCTTTATACTGTGCTGAAATTTATTGTCACTTGTCACTATGGAAACTCTTCCTTTGAGGAATTTGTTCGGGGTATATTCACCACGAACGGAAGCATGAGGAGTTTCTCCTCAACCTGAGGTACCTACTGAAAATATCTTTTATGAAATTCCTTCGCGTATGCTTGAGAAACTGCTGGCTAATCCTTTCACACGAGATGGATCTTCACATCCAGACTTGCATATAATCTATGTAGATGAAGTTTGTGGTTTATTTAAGCTTGCAGGTTTGCCCGAGGATGAGGTAAAGAAGAAAGTCTTTCCTTTATCTTTGAATGATAAGGCGTTGACATGGTATAGGCTATGTGATGATACTGGATCATGGGGCTACAATCGGCTGAAATTGGAATTTCATCAAAAGTTCTCTCCTATGCATTTAGTACATCGTGATCGGAACTTTATTTATAACTTTTGGCCTCGTGACAGGGAAAGCATAGCTCAAGCTTGCGGAGGGTTTAAATCAATGCTATATTCATGCCCCAATCATGAGCTCTCGAGATAAATCATCACTCAAAACTTTTATGCTCGGCTTTCTCATGAAGATCGTACCATGCTTGACACTTCTTTTGTCGGTTCTTTTATGAAGAAGGATATTGATCACAAGTGGAATTTATTGGAGAGAATCAAACGCAACACTAAAGATTGGGAGCTGGAGGAAGGTAAGGAGTCAGGTTTGAATCTCCAGTTTGATTGCGTTAAATCTTTTGTTGAGACAAACACTTCTAGAGATTTCAGCGCTAAGTATGGACTTGACTCTGAGATAGTAGCTTCTCTATGTGAATCCTTTGCTGCTCATGTTGATCTTCCCAAAGAGAAGTGGTTTAAATATCATCCTCCTGTAGAAAGCAACATAGCCAAAACCAATCTAGTTGAGGAGAAAATCATAGCTTTTAGTGATCATGTTGTTCCTTGTTCTTACACTGAGAAACCACCATACCCTGCTAGGATAAAGGATTATTCTAAAGCTCCAACTGTGGTACGTAGGGGTTACATTAGACCACTTGCACCCCGTGAGGAAATTAGAGTTGAACCTAGTGTTGCTATTTTGAAAGATCTCTTAGTCGAAGACATAGACGGGCAAGTTATCAAATTCTGTGAGGACTCCGCTAGAATAGCTAAACCTCACGTGAAAGACAAACACGGACCTGTAGTTGGCATGCCCGTTGTTTCTGTTAAGATAGGAGGTCACTGTTACCATGGTTTATGTGATATGGGAGCTAGTGTTAGTGCAATACCCCGTTCTCTCTATGCTGAAATCAAAGATGAGATTGCACCTTGATGACCCACAAGTATAGGGGATCAATCGTAGTCCTTTCGATAAGTAAGAGTGTCGAACCCAACGAGGAGCAGAAGGCTTTGATAAACGGATTTCAGCAAGGTGATAACTGCAAGCACTGAAAGTAGCGGTAACAGGTGATTGTGTAGCAAGGTGAAACGTAGCAAGAAAAGAGTAACAAGTAACAAGTAGTAGCAACGGTGCAGCAAGTGGCCCAATCCCTTTTGTAGCAAGGGACAAGCCTGAACAAAATCTTATAGGAGGAAAAACGCTCCCGAGGACAAACGGGAATTTCTGTCATGCTAGTTTCATCATGTTCATATGATTCGCGTTCGTTACTTTGATAGTTTGATATGTGGCTGGACCGGAGCTTGGGTACTGACCTTACTTGGACAAGCATCCCACTTATGATTAACCTCTCTCGCAAGCATCCGCAACTACAAAAGAAGAATTAAGAAAAAGTCTAACCATAGCATTAAACTAGTGGATCCAAATCAGCCCCTCACAAAGAAACGCATAGACTGGGGTTTAAGCTTTTGTCACTCCAGCAACCCATCATCTACTTACTACTTCCCGATGCCTTCCTCGAGGCCCAAATATGGTGAAGTGTTATGTAGTCGACGTTCACATAACACCACTAGAGGAAAAACAACATACAACATATCAAAATACGGAATGAATATCAAATTCACATGACTATTATCAGCATAACTTATCCCATGTCCTCAGGAACAAAGTAACTACTCACAAGACATAATCATAATCATGACCAGAGGTGTAATGAATAGAATCAAGAATCTGAACATAAACTCTTCCACCAAATAATCCAATTAGCATCAACTACAAGGATTAATGAACACTACTAGCAACCTTACAAGTACCAATCGGAGTCGCGAGACGAAGATTGGTTACAAGATATGAACTAGGGATTGGAGAGGAGATGGTGCTGATGAAGATGTTGATGAAGATGCCTCCCCTCTGACAAGAGGAGTGTTGGTGATGACGTTGGCGATGATTTCCCCCTCCGAGAGGGAAGTTTCCCCGGAAGGATCGTCCTGCCGGAGCTCTAGATTGGATCTGCTCAAGTTCAGCCTCATGGCGGCGGCGAAACCACGAAGAAGCTCCCTCCTGATTTTTCCAGACCAAAACCCTTCATATAGCAAAAGGGCGGAGCTAGTGGGCCGCCAGGCAGCCCACAAGCTTGCCCACCGCCACCAGGGGTGGTGGCGGAGTGGGGGCTTGTGGGGCCCTGGTGGCCCCCCTCCGGTAGTTCTTTCACCCAGTATTTTTAATATATTCCAGAAAAAATCCATGTTAATTTCCAGGGCATTTGGAGTTGTGCAAAATAGTGGACTAGGATTTGCTCCTCTTCTAGTCCAGAATTCCAGCTGCCTCAATTCGCCCTCTTCAAATAAACCTTGCAAAATAAGAGAGAAAAGGCATAAATATGGTACCACAAGTAATATAATAGCCCAAAAAGCAATAAATATCAACATGAAAGCATGATGCAAAATGGACGTATCAACTCCCCCAAGCTTAGACCTCGCTTGTCCTCAAGCGAAAACCAAGCTCCATAAACATGTCCACATGTTGAGGGACGAAGGTGTCGATAAAACATAATACGGACATGAGGGCATCATGATCACACATAGAACAGCAATATATCATAAAGATTCTTATGGCAAAGTAACAATTCCTTCACAAAGCAAAGCATGAAGCAAAAACCTTACCGAGAAGTAACCAACAATAGTCCATAGTCATTGAAGAAATTGCAATTTATCACAACATCAGAAAGAGTCAAATAAGAGCTTGTAAGGCAAACCCACATACTCAATCATCTCTTTTGTTTTCCACAATTGTTACAACTCACGTGGTACTCATGGTGTCAAAGTTTCAGTTGGACAGCGTCACGTCCAAGATGCGACCCTATCCTCAATTTGGCACGAAGGCCTCGTCAGGGATAGAAGCGCATCTCGTCGTGTCGCAAGAATGGATATCGTTACAAGTACATGTACTGAAAAGAAGAGATATATAATAGAATTGGCTTACACTCGCCACAAGCTACATCAGAGTCACATCAGTACATTACATAAACATCAAGAGTAAGAGCAGGGTTCGACTACGGACGAAAACAAACGAGAAAAGAAGAACGACGTCCATCCTTGCCATCCCAGGTTGTCGGCCTGGAACCCATCGTAGATCGATGAATAAGAAGAATAAGAAGAAGAAGAAGCAACTCCAAATGAACAATCAACGCGCTCGCATCAAGTAACCTTTACATGTACCTGCAACTAGTGTTGTAGTAATCTGTGAGCCACAGGGGACTCAGCAATCTCATTTCCAAAGGTATCAAGACTAGCAAAGCTTAATGGGTGAGGTATGGTTAAGTGGTGAGGTTGCAGCAGCGGCTAAGCATATATTTGGTGGCTAAACTTACGAGTACAAGAAATAAGAGGGGGAAGATCTACGCATAGCGGACGTGACTACTGATGATCAAATGAATGATCCTGAACACCTACCTACGTCACACATGACCCCACCGTGTCCTCGATCGGAGAAGGAACTCACGAAAGAGACAGTCACGGTTACGCACACAGTTGGCAAGTTTTAGTTAAGTTAACTTCAAGTTATCTAGAACCAGTGTTAAACAAAGTTTCCATGTTGCCACATAACCGCGGGCACGGCTTTCCGAAAGATTTAACCCTGCAGGGGTGCTCCAACTAATCCATCACAAATTACCACAAGCCGCATAGAAATCCGCAATCACGAAGCTCGCGATCTCGTCGGATTCCCTAGTGGAAAACCTCAACTCTCAGATTACCCAAAACATCACCGGAATCCCGATGCACAAGATATCTCGTCAAAGGTAAAACTAATCCAGCAAGCCCGCCCAACGTGTCGACGCACCCGATAGGTGCCGCGTATCTCGTTCTCACGACACGACGGATGGAAAAGCCTAAAGGTACCAAACCTCAAGTTGCCCCGTGGTGGCCCCGCAGTCTGTCCTTTTGGGACCAACACCATCAGCACTGGCCCCCCTGTTTATGTAAAATTACTCCTTGGGTAGCGCTAACTCAGTATGCATTTCAATTTAACAGAATTATTATGTTGGGGAAATGTAGTACCAATGTTGGGCCATTCCAGACCAGCTTTAATCTAAAACGAATTATCAAGGGGGTCCCCATAACAACCCCGATCGTGTTAGGAGCGCTCGTTTATGGAACATAACACCGGTAGCCGAAACTAAGGGGGCAAAGGTGGAACAAAACACCAGGCTAGAAAGGTCGAGCCTTCCACCTTTTACCAAGTATATAGGTGCATTAAATTAAATAGCAATTAATATGGTGATATGACATGGAACCCATGTTTTCACATGGAAGCAACTACACCTGCAACTAGCAACGCTAACAACATGGTTAAGCAAGCGGTAACATAGCCAATCAGTGGTTTGCTAGGTCGAACAGGTAGAAGGTTATCATGGCATTGTTGAGAGGTAGATATTTAACATGTGGTAGGCAACGAGACATAATCGATAGCATCGAAATAACTAGCATGGCAATGATAGTAATGGTATCTGGGAAAATGGTAATCTTGCCTGAGATCCCGCTTGGAAGAAGAAAGCCTCCGTGAAGCAGACGAACCGATGTAGTCGAACGGGTCCTCACATCCAACACGCTTGCGGAACTCTATCGAGATGGGGAAAACCAGAAACAAGCATCAACACACGATATTCACCACACGATGCACAACACATATAATGCATGGACAGGCTGAATGCAAACAAGTCACGGCAAGACAATTCACACAATCAAACACTACACGTTAAGTGAAGTTCAATATGCAACGAGTTGCATATTGATGAAACTCCACGTTTATTTATTTAGTTCTATCCCGATTAGGTACACGGCAATATTAAATGTGGTTAAACATGGCAAGAGGTGAAGCGTAATTAAACTACCTATCTAGGCATTTTAAATGAGGTCGGAAATGACATATAGCATCTCCGAGACGACCTCACATGTTAATTTACAATTCTGTCCAGATCTGAACTAACACATCTAATTAGTTTTTAAACAGCAAACCAAATAGGATCACGTGATTCTTCGCATCATTTCAAGCAATCTACACATAAAGAACATCTCCAACAGAGCTACGGTTCAAAAGTTACAAGCACCGCAAGATATGATGGCATGAATGCAATATGTGTGCAATGACGGTCACGAGCACTTCAAAACATACAACCAGCAAGGGAAAATGAAACTACACGAGAGTCTAAGCAAGTTTCATGTAGGACACGATCAAATCGGAGCTACGGATCAAAAACTACGAGCAAAACAAGAAATCACTACAATCTGCCAAAATCAGCCAAATAGCATTTTCTACACCCCACAGCTACGAGCTACACAACTCAAATATAATCAACCAAGGCATGACACGAAAGAGGGCAAGAAGCACTACTACAAACAACTAACAACAACTAGCATGGCAGCAAGGAACACTAGGAAAAGAAGTCACAAAATGGCTTCCCACACACTATTTCAGACTTAGTGAAAATAACAGTTTTTTAAGCTGCAGTTTTCAATCTGAAGGCATATTGATAGCAGCAAAACCTATAGCTACAGGGCTCCAAATGGCATGAAAATGCACAACATGCTAGAGAAACACAAGGGCTACAGCTAACTCCATTGGACCAACCTCAAAAGAGCTACAGATCACAAGATAGAAGCAAAACAAAACAGCAGCAAAATATAACAGATTCCAGACTTGGAAATATTTCAGTACCTCCAAATCAGCACTATTTCTAGTAACTTGAGGGCAAACAAACCACACCTAAACATGCATTTCTATTGCAACCAAAATACCAGGGGCTAGTCTAAGCACCCAAGAACAACTCCCTAGTTGACAACTCCGTCAAACGAAGCACGGAATAAATCCTATGAAAAAGACAAGAGGGCAACATGGCAAAATATCGCGCGAACTAACTTGCTCAAAAGCTAAAACTAATTGCACAGAAAAATCATATGGAGTTTTCTACCCCGAAAACATATAAAATATGTGGGGTTGCGCAACAAAAATATTGCCACACGTAAATGCGAGATAATAACCTATACACGGAAAATAAACTAACGGAAATTCCCTACACGCAAAAATACAAATGACTGCTCTAAAATACATGGAAAAGTGATTCCTCAAACATGGGCATTTCTAATACGGCATTCGTGCTATACGGTCTTGCGCGAAAAATAAATATGGCGTCTATCCTATCTAGACAGCACGCTAATCTATGCATTCGACACGTCAAAAAGCGTCAAATAATTATGCAAGTTTTATAAATGGATTCTACGCGCAAAACTACATGAAAACCATATCTTACACGGCTCGATCCGACTAACGGAATAAAACTTACATGCGTTTTAAATATACGTCTATTTACTGGAATTAATTAACCCGAAAATAACCTAAATATCTAACGGGCCGAGCTGGGGCGCAATATAGCAAAACAATGCACGGGGCGAAAATAGAGGGCTCGGGGGCTGCTCACCTTAGCAGGCCTCGGCCTAGTCGGAAGGGGATCTGGCCGGTTGCTCGAGCTGCTGGCTTGGGGGAAGATGGGTCGAAGGAAGCCTGGGGCGTGGAGGCGGCCTCGAGGCAACCAGAGGCGAGGCGTGAGGCCGGCCCAAGAGCGTGGCGCGGCCCACTAGCGCGACGCGAGCAGCACGCTAGCGCGAGCGCTGGCTCCGTGCTCGCTGGAACATGGAGGCCGGCGGCGGCGGTTCCTGGGGACTCCGGCGAGCGAGCCCATCGACGGGACCGAGGGGAAATGGCAGATCTGGACCGGCGGCGCTGGATCCGTCCCTTTCCGGCGAGGGTGAGGTCCTATGCTGCGAGCTGGACGTCCATGGCGCCCGGGACTTGCGAGGGAGAGAGTGAGCACCGGGAGATAGAACAAGAAGATAGGAGAAGAGGGAGCTCCGACCTGGGAAGGCGGCGGCGGCGGGACTGGCCTGCTCCGGCGAGTTGCAGCGAGGTCAAGGGCGGAGCGACACGGGAACGGGGCGGCGTGCAGGCATCCGCAACGGCGGCCGGCGGGCATGGGCACGCACAGCATACGAGCTAGGGGAGATCGGGGGCAGAACGTAGGCGGCGGCGGCTCGGGCCCGGGCGGGCCTCGGATGGGCTTGGCGGGCCCCCGGTGGCTGGCGGCTGGTGGGAGAGAGTGGCTGCGCGGCTAGGGTTAGGGGGTAGGTGGGCGCGGATCCCGAGGTGGAAGGAGGGGGTGTCTAAAAATGCACTGGGGAACTATATATAGACAAATGGGGGGCTAGGTTTAATGAAATTTCGACCAGGATCCAACCGTGCGGTCAGATTCGGATGATTCCGCACGCAAGAACGGGCAAGGCCGTGTAGAGGGGATATACGGAGACGAGAGGGAGAGCGGGCATCGTTGCAACGCATTTTAAAACACCGTCACACGTCCGACGGTACACCGAATACGGTGCCGCTACGGTCGACCGTTCGGGTACCAGACGGACTCCGATCGCGACGAAATTCGACAGGCGGCCTACCTATAACTAATCACGACCGCAAGCCAAGTTTTACCTCGATCAGAGAAAGTATTTCAACACACTTTTTAAAAATGGTTTTGACGATGTCGCGGGCGCGTGCTTGTGCGGTCGGGCTCAGAACGGGCAACGACGTGAACCGGCAACTAACAATGGATGCAAATTTTGAAAACGGGCGGCAACGGGATGCCGATGCAATGCAGATGATGCGAATGATGCGATGATTATGCGACAAAAGAAAATACCCACACGATGAAAACGGAAAGAAAGGGGAATCTTCTGGAACGTCGGCATCGGGCTGTCACAACTCTCCTACACTACAAGAGGATTTCGCCCCGAGATCCAAGAATGAAAAAGGGGGGAGGATGAGAAAGAACAAGAGGTAAAAACTAAGTCGCTTCTTTGACAAATGAGTGAAACCAACGATCCTTGAAGGTTGCAAAGAGATGAGGAATGATATGAGAAAGAAGCAAGAATTCACGGAAAATTTCGGCAGCACTTCAATAGGAAAATGGGACAAAAAATTCGAAAAGGTAGGAGAATTAGACAATATTCATAACAAACAATTAAATAGAACAAGGGACCACCATGATCTTAATAGAACAACAAGATTGTCCCAAAAGAGCAACAACACAATGCCTCCGGACAATAGAATAGGAACTAGCTCATATGGAAGAAGAGAATGAAGAGAGAATGACAACTACTACCTCAAATGAACTTGGCAAGCATCCTTGCAAGAAGAATTGGACGGAGTTGTTGGAAAAACAACAACGAAAAGAACAAGATAGTAGTGGGCTTATGGAAACCTTTTTAAACTAATGAAGTGACAACCAGCCACTAACAGAAACAAGGACTGTTTGGGAGAAACAAGATATGAGCAATTCTTACACCAAGAGAATGCATTGAGAACTTGGATTAAAGACAAGCACCACGATAGCAACAATCCACAGGAAAAGCTTTAGGTGAAATCCAAACCAAGATAGCTCAATGAAGAAATCATGGGTTGAAAATATCTCATGATCATAGGATTGGTGGGTTTAATTATCTCATTCTTGAAAGGAAATCTCTTTGAGGCTCCTACACTAACAAGAATGCTATAATACCACCTCAAAGGATAAAGGAAGAACAAATGCACTTGGAAATGCAAGATAAGAAAACTTGAGGTTCTCCAATAAGATTCTTGAAGGACACTTGAGAATGAATTGAAACCTTGATGAACCACCATGAAGGACCTCCGTATACGAATGAATGATGCAAAGATATCAAGGTAGAAAAGAATAAGATTATGACCTTGCCAAAATTTAGATGAAGCCTCATAAAGAGATACTTAAAAGAACTTGGAACTTCGAAAAAGAAAGATAAGCACTTGCAAAACAAATTGATATCATGAGCCGCTCCGGAAGAAGAATTGAAATCTCTTGGAAGAAGGAAGAACAAGAATAAGAATTATGTTATGCTAATTGTTCACCAAGTTTATTTGATCACAAGCAACAGAATTAGCATACAACTTATTCTTCTTGAAAGAACCATGAAGAGATAGAGAGATAAGCACAACTTGAAGTATAAACGAAGGAAGCACCGGTAAGAATTCACAATTAAATGGGAACACCACTGATTAATGGAGATACATGAGAATGAACAGATCATGAGCCACCTGAGAGAAAACTTGAACAAGGCACTAGATAATCGAGAGACGAACGAAGAGACAACAATGGAGAAGAATTGAGGATGAAAGCTGAAAGCTGAGAACGAAGAATCTTCTGAAATGATGGCCTTCGGAGGATTGAGAATGAAAACAACTCAGAAAAGCACCGGATAGCAAGAAAGGGCTTACTCATGATTAACAATGGCACAAAGCTGAAATGATGAATCTTGTAGATAATGAACCAAGATTGAGAGAAACACTCCTTCGAATTTGCAAGCTGAGAATGATGATGAGAAATAGCACCAAGGATAATGAGACACTCCGGAATAAAGAAAAATGCAATGTTGAGCCAAATATGAGAATTAATTCGAATAGACCTTGGAGAAGGGATATGACTGATGAAATTCATACTTACGTCATAGTAGAAAAGAATTAAAGATCTCCGGAAAAATTATAGAGCTATATAAGATATTGGGAAAAACATGTGGGTTATGGGTCCACTCAAAGAAATCACCGTTGAAACAACTGATTATAAGGAGATATATTGCACCGGTATAACGAGAACTAGATGAGGTTGGCACCTCGAAATAACTAAAGAATTGAGAACAAGAATTCTGAGATAACTTCAACGCTCCGGATAGAATAGAGAGAAATGACAACAAGAAGATAGACTGATAGAAATTTCCAACATAGGAAAGAATTACAAGGATGAAAAGGATATGATGACACAGACAACTGAATTAAATTCACCGGTAAGGATGACAAGATTGAATAAGATGAACACGAAGCTCCTGAGAATCCTCACAATGAATCACCGGATAAGAGAGAAAAGAACAGACAGCTGACGCACAAAGAATAGAAAACTCTTGGATGAAAATTGAATCACTGAGAAAAGGGTGGGAGGGAGGGGAAAAAAAGACAACTTGGAACATATGAGATGAACTCCGAAAAGAAATGAGAGAATGATCTGCAAAATTGGATAGGATTGAATTCACTTGAGGAGAAGCACACCGGTTGGAAAAGAATTAACATGACCACTCCGGTTGACAAGAATTAACAAGAGAATTGATTTGAGCAAAAGAATTAGCATTCACATAAAAATATAAGAACACCACTAGAAAGATCTGAAATCACCACTTGACATCGAAGCAACTTGAATTACCACATTCAACAAAACAAAGGGTGAGGCTTATGAAACAAGCCAGAACAAACTCATGAGAAAGATTTTGTCCGATATTTTCGTGGACAGGATCGCACGAGCTCGATTTTACAGTAGCCATCAAGTGCAAGGTAGTGCACCCGACATACGAAGTGTCCCCGAGTCGTAGCAAGCTACAAGGACTCTTTAAGACACAACGTGTACCGTTGTAAGTCGACCGTGAACAAACGAATCCACTAGATGTCGAACCCCAACCTAACATCATGCATTTGTTGGAAGATTGTCCTATAAGCAACTACTTGAATTCCCACCTATGAATTCCCGAAATATCTGGTCATGCAATCTGGTACACGGATACAAGGAGTAATAATCACACAACTCCTATACTAACCCGTCACCTGTATCACATCCGTCAACACACGACCAGAATCTCGAACCTTCATTTACAACAGACCCTCGTGATCACGACGATACAAAGTATGGCAGTACTCCCGAACAATCTGCACCAGTACTGGGGACATCGGGGTTATCTCGCCACTACTAGTACTGCAGAAATTATGAACATCCTTCATTCTTAGATACTAAGAAATCTGAATGATAACGATGTGCTCAAGAATCCACTGGAGCTCAACTCCCGTGAAACTCAAAGCAGATAGGAGGCACCAAGACAGAACTCCGTCACATCGGCATCATATAGATTTCAAAAATATCCGCGTGATCCTAAAAAAAATTTGAGTGAGAAGAGGAGTAGAATTAAATTATTACGTCAAGATTCCTCACCAGAGCATAGAAGAGGAGAAAAAAGAATCCTACTCTCCGATATATAACTAGACTCAAAGCAATATTTCACTAGACTCGACTCGGCCAAGTTCGATCAATCAAGGGGGATCCTAGGTCGGTACTGCTCTGGTACCAACTTGTCACGCCCAAGATGCGACCCTATCCTCAATTTGGCATGAAGGTCTCGTCAGGGATAGAAGCGCATCTTGTCGTGTCGCAAGAATGGATATCGTTACAAGTACATGGACTGAAAAGAAGAGATATATAATAGAATTGGCTTACACTGGCCACAAGCTACATCAGAGTCACATCATTACATTACATAAACATCAAGAGTAAGAGCAGGGTCCGACTACGGACGAACGAGAAAAGAAGAACGACGTCCATCCTTGCTATCCCGGGCTGCCGGCCTGGAACCCATCCTAGATCGTTGAAGAAGAAGAAGAAGAAGCAACTCCAAATGAACAATCAATGCGCTTGCGTCAAGTAACCTTTACATGTACCTGCAACTGGTGTTGTAGTAATCTGTGAGCCACATGGGACTCAACAATCTCATTTCCAAAGGTATCAAGACTAGCAAAGCTTAATGGGTGAGGTATGATTAAGTGGTGAGGTTGCAGCAGCGGCTAAGCATATATTTGGTCGCTAAACTTACGAGTACAAGAAATAAGAGGGGGAAGATCTACGCATAGCGGACGTGACTACTGATGATCAAATGAATGATCCTGAACACCTACCTACATCAGACATGACCCCACCGTGTACTCGATCGGAAAAGGAACTCACGGAAGAGACAGTCACGGTTATGCACACAGTTGGCAAGTTTTAGTTAAGTTAACTTCAAGTTATCTAGAACCAGTGTTAAACAAAGTTTCCACGTTGCCACATAACCGCGGGCACGTCTTTCCGAAAGATTTAACCCTGCAGGGGTGCTCCAACTAATCCATCACAAATTACCACAAGCCGCATAGAAATCCTCAATCACGAAGCTCGCGATCTCGTCGGATTCCCTAGTGGAAAACCTCAACTCTGAGATTACCCAAAGCATCACCAGAATCCCGATGCACAAGATATCTCGTCAAAGGTAAAACTAATCCAGCAAGGCCGCCCGACGTGCCGACGAACCCGATAGGAGCCGCGTATCTCGTTCTCAGGACACGACGGATGGAAAAGCCTACCGGTACCAAACCTTGAGTTGCCCCGTGGTGGCCCCACAGTCTGTCCTTTTGGGACCAACACCATCAGCACTAGCCCCCGTGTTTATGTAAAATTACTCCTCGGGTAGCGCTAACTCCCTATGCATTTCAATTTAACAGGATTTTTATGTTGGGCAAATGTAGTACCAATGTTGGGCCTTGCTAGACCAGCTTTAATCTAAAACAAATTATCAAGGGGGTCCCCATAACAACCCCGATTGTGTTAGGAGTGCTCGTTTATGGAACATAACACCGGTAGCCGAAACTAAGGGGGCAAAGGTGGAACAAAACACCAGGCTAGAAAGGCCGAGCCTTCCACCTTTTACCAAGTATATAGGTGCATTAAATTAAATAGCAATTAATATGGTGATATGACAAGGAACCCATGTTTTCACATGGAAGCAACTACACCTGCAACTAGCAACGCTAACAACATGGTTAAGCAAGTGGTAACATAGCCAATCAGTGGTTTGCTAGGTCGAACAGGTAGAAGGTTACCATGGCATTGTTGAGAGGTTGATATTTAACATGTGGTAGGCAACGAGACATAATCGATAGTATCGAAATAACTAGCATGGCAATGATAGTAATGGTATCTGGGGAAATGGTCATCTTGCCTGAGATCCCGCTTGGAAGAAGAATGCCTCCGTGAAGCAGACGAACCGATGTAGCCGAACGGGTCCTCACATCCGACACGCTTGCGGAACTCTATCGAGACGGGGAAAACTGGAAACAAGCATCAACACACGATATTCACCACACGATGCACAACACATATGATGCATGGACAGGCTGAATGGAAACAAGTCACGGCAAGACTATTCACACAATCAAACACTACAAGTTAAGTGAAGTTCAATATGCAACGAGTTGCATATTGACGAAACTCCACGTTTATTTATTTAGTTCTATCCCGATTAGATACACGGAAATATTAAATGTGGTTAAACATGGCAAGAGGTGACGTGTAATTAAACTACCTATCTAGGCATTTTAAATGAGGTCGGAAATGACATATAGCATCTCCGAGACGACCTCACGTGTTAATTTACAATTCTGTCCAGATCTGAACTAACACATTTAATTAGTTGTTAAACAGCAAGACAAATAGGATCACGTGATTCTACGTGTCATTTCAAGCACTCTACACATAAAGAACATCTCCAACGGAGCTACGGTTCAAAAGTTACAAGCACCGCAAGATATGATGGCATAAAGGCAATATGTGTGCAACGACGGTCATGAGCACTTCAAAACATATAACCAGCAAGGGGAAATGAAACTACACGAGATTCTAAGCAAGTTTCATGTAGGACACGATCAAATCGGAGCTACAGATCAAAAACTACGAGCAAAACAAGAAATCACTACAATCTGCCAAAATCAGCCACATAGCATTTTCTACACCCCACAACTACGAGCTACACAACACAAATATAATCAACCAAGGCATGACACGAAAGAGTGCAAGAAGAACTACTACAAACAACTAACAACAACTAGCATGGCAGCAAGGAACACTAGGAAAAGAAGTCACAAAATGGCTTCCCACACACTATTTCAGACTTAGTGAAAATAGCAGTTTTTTAAGCTGCAGTTTTCGATCTGAAGGCATATTGACAGCAGCAAAACCTATAGCTACAGGGCTCCAAATGGCATGAAAATGCACAGCATGCTATAGAAACACAAGGGCTACAGCTAACTCCATTGGATGAACCTCAAAAGAGCTACAGATCACAAGATAGAAGCAAAACAAAACAGCAACAAAATATAACAGATTCCAGACATAGAAATATTTCAGCACCTCCAAATCAGCACTATTTCTAGCAATCTGAGGGCAAACAAACCACACCTAAACATGCATTTCTATTGCAACCAAAATACCAGGGGCTAGTCTAAGCACCCAAGAACAACTCCCTAGTTGACAACTCCGTCAAACGAAGCACGGAATAAATCCTACGAAAAAGACAAGAGGGCAACATGGCAAAATATCGCGTGAACTAACTTGCTCAAAAGCTAAAACTAATTGCACAGAAAAATCATATGGATTTTTTTACCCCGAAAACATATAAAATATGTGGGGTTGCGCAATAAAAATATTGCCACACGTAAATGCGAGATAATAACCTATACACGGAAAATAAACTAAAGGCAATTCCCTACACGCAAAAATACAAATGACTGCTCTAAATTACATGGAAAAGTGGTTCCTAAAACATGGGCATTTCTAATACGGCATTCAGGCTATACGGTCTTGCGCGAGAATAAAATACAGCGTCTATCCTATCTAGACAGCACGCTAATCTATGCATTCGACACGTCAAACAACGTCAAATAATTATGCAAGTTTTATAAACGGATTCTACATGCAAAACTACATGAAAACCATATCTTACACGGCTCGATCCGACTAACGGAATAAAACTTACACGCGTTTTAAATATACGTCTATTTACTGGAATTAATTAACCCGAAAAGAACCTAAATATCTAACGGGCCGAGCTGGGGCGCCATATAGCGAAACAGTGCACGGGGCGAAAATAGAGGGCTCGGGGGCTGCTCACCTTAGCAGGCCTCGGCCTGGTCGGAAGGGGATCTGGGCCAGCTGCTGGAGCTGCTGGCTTGGGGGAAGATGGGCCGAAGCAAGCCTGGGGCGCGGAGGCGGCCTCGAGGCAACCAGAGGCGAGGCGTGAGGCCGGCCCAAGAGCGTGGCGCGGCCCACTGGCGCGACGCGGGCGGCACACTAGCGTGAGCGCTGGCTCCGTGCTCGCTGGAACATGGAGGCCGGTGGCGGCGGTTCCTGGGGACTCCGGCGAGCGAGCCCATCGACGGGACAGAGGGGAAACAGCAGATCTGGACCGGCGGCGTTGGATCCGTCCCTTTCCGGCGAGGGCGAGGTCCTATGCTGCGAGCTACACGTCCATGGCGCCCGGGACCTGCGAGGGAGAAAGTGAGCACCGGGAGATAGAAGAAGAAGATAGGAGAAGAGGGAGCTCCGACCTGGGAGGGCAGCGGCGGCGGGACTGGCATGCTCTGGCGAGCTGCGCCGAGGTCGAGGGCGGAGCGGCACGGGAACGGAGCGGCGCGCAGGCATCCGCAACGGCGGCCGGCGGGCATGGGCACGCAGAGCAGACGAGCTCGGGGAGATCAGGGGCAGAACATGGGCGGCGGCGGCTCGGGCCCGGGCGGGCCTCGGATGGGCTTGGCGGGCCCGCGGTGGCTGGCGGCTGGTGGGAGAGAGAGGCTGCGCGGCTAGGGTTAGGGGTTAGGTGGGCGCGGATCCCGTGGTGGAAGGAGGGGGTGTCTAAAAATGCAGTGGGGAACTATATATAGACAAATGGGGGGCTAGGTTTAGCGAAATTTCGACCAGGATCCAACCGTGTGGTCAGATTCGGATGATTCCGCACGCAGGAACGGGCAAGGCCGTGTAGAGGGGATATACGGAGACGAGAGGGAGAGCGGGCATCGTTGCAACGCATTTTAAAACACCGTCACACGTCCGACGGTACACCGAATACGGTGCCGCTACGGTCGACCGTTCGGGTACCAGACGGACTCCGATCGCGACGAAATTCGACAGGTGGCCTACCTATAACTAATCACGACCGCAAGCCAAGTTTTACCTCGATCAGAGAAAGTATTTCAACACACTTTTTAAAAATGGTTTTGACGATGTCACGGGCGCGTGCTTGTGCGGTCGGGCTCAGAACGGGCAACGACGTGAACCGGCAACTAACAACGGGTGCAAATTTTGAAAAGGGCGGCAACGGGATGCCGATGCAATGCAGATGATGCGAATGATGCGATGATGATGCGACAAAATAAAATACCCACACGATGAAAACGGAAAGAAAGGGGAATCTTCTGGAACGTCGGCATCGGGTTGTCACAGACACAGAGGAAGATAGGGGCTTATAGTTTGCCTCCCAACGGTTCACCTCAAGGGTAAAGTCAACAACAATAAAGCATAAGTACTCAACTCCAAGTTGATATATGAATATAGATCTTTCCCAAACATGTGACGGTAGCCAAGACAAAGGCAAAAAGGGAATTGGTGAAGATCACCATGACTCTTACAAGGGTAAAAAGTAAAGGTACAAGATAGGCCCTTCACAGAGGGAAGCAAAGGTTGTCATGCACTTTTGAGGTTTGAATGCGTGTCCTCTTAGTGTAGAGGAACGTCACTTTATATTGCCTCCTGTGACAAAGAACTTTATTATGCAGTCTGTCGCTTTTATGTCTTCCTCATCACAGGTTCGTACAAAGCTTATTTTCCACACACTAATAGATCATACATATTAGAGAGCAATTTTTATTGCTTGCACCGATGACAACTTACTTGAAGGATCTTATTCAATCCATAGGTAGGTATGGTGGACTCTCAAGGCAAAACTGGTTCGAGGTTTATGGATGCACAAGTAGTATCTCTACTTGGTGTGGGAGTTTTGGCTAATATGAGGTGGAAGCAATCGTCACATGCTAAGGGATCTCTAATCATATAACATTGTTTGGAACCAAGCAAACACAATTCACTATGTTGTCTTCCTTGTCCAACATCTACTCCTAGGCATGTAATAGTTTGGTGAGTGCTCATAATTGCAAAAAGTGTCTAAGATGATATATTTATATGTGAACCTCTCTTTCCTTGTTACTTCTTATTAATTGCAACAATGACTAAGGTCTATGTTAATTTATTCTCAACAAGTTTCAATCGTCATACGTGTCCTAAGTGAAGTTATCACTTTCCATCATCTTTCATGATCTTTCATGCTATCGTTCTTTTCATACTTTTGATCATGGCACAAAGCAAAGCCCTTGACTATGACACTCTTTATTATATAGCTCGTAAGCTCGAATACATCGGGGGAGAGACAAAAGCTAAAGACTCAAACTAAAAACTAAAGACTTATTCCTCTAAAAGAAGAAATAAAAACTGAAAAGGAAAGAACTAAAACAAAGGTAAAAGCAAAAGATATAAAGGTGATACGATACCAAGACAACTCCCCCAAGCTTGGCAGAAGCCAAGGGGATTGCCCATACCAATGCTTAGTTGTCTTCCTTTCGTGGTGATGGTGGTGTTGTTGGAGTAGTCTGATCCTCCGTCTTCCAAGGCATAGGTGCTCCATCATGGGAGGATGAACGAGTCGCTAGAATCCTCAAATCTGCAGCCAACCTTATTGATTTAAATCTGTACTCATACTCACAGTTTTGATTCTGCAAGTCATAGATCTGACCCTGAAGTTGGTCAACCCTATCGTAGAGCCTGGAGAGGTGTTTCCCAATATCAATGGCATCCATCTTGTGATTGCTAGTGAACTCCGTAATCATCCTGTGGTTGGCGTTGAGTCCACGCTCCACCATCCCTTGGCACTTGAAGACTTGTTGCTCCATTGCTTCGAGCATCGTCTCCATGCTTCCGGTCTTCTTAGGCCCCTCAACATCACGGATGTGCAACATCCCCTCGCTCATCTTGATATATTGACGGTGTTTCAGCACTTCCGTGAGGTGGGGATTGATGACCTTCTCGAAGATCTTGTCCTTAGGAGCGTTTGGGGAAGTCATGATGATCTAGATCTACAGCAGAAACAAGCTTGAAACGAAAAGAGAGGAAAACTACGCGATACGGAGATCAAAACCTTCGGGCAACTATATATTGATTTTTTCTGGGCCAGAAGGAGTCCTCCGCAAGAAAACGGAGTCCGGGAGGCACACGAGGTTCCCACAAGCTTGCCCACCGCCACCAGGGGTGGTGGCGGAGTGGGCCCTTATGGCTGCCTCGTTTGCTCTCCGGACTGCTTTTTATTTTTCTAATTTTCCAAAAATTCCAAAACTGAGGAAATTTCCTATTGGAAAAGTATCGGAGTTCAATTTCTTGCCGAAACAGATACATCTTCGTTTTCAAGGTCTGAAACAGGCTGATAAACATCCCTTATGTACTCCTCTGGAGTTATGACATTGATGATATTGGTCTCAACATTTATGGGAGTACGAGAGATGTAATGCTTGATTCTTTGCCCATTTACCACTCAAGGAAAATTTCCTTCCGTGTTATTGATTTTGATGGCACCGGAACGATATACTTCTTCGACAACATAGGGACCTTCCCATTTAGAGAGAAGCTTGCCTGCAAAGAATCTCAAACGAGAATTGTATAGCAAGACATAATTACCTACATTTAACTCTCGTTTCTGTATTCGTTTGTCGTGCCATCTCTTAACCTTTTCCTTGAACAACCTGGCATTTTCATATGCCTGGGCTCTCCATTCATCTAACGAGATGATATCAAACAACCGCTTCTCACTGGCAAGTTTGAAATCAAACTTGAGCTCTTTGATTGCCCAATAAGCTTTGTGTTCCAGCTCAAGAGGTAAATGACAGGCCTTACCATAAACCATTTTATACGGTGACATGCCCGTGGGATTCTTATAAGCAGTCCTATAAGCCCATAGTGCATTGTCAAGTTTGCTAGACCAGTTCTTTCGAGATCTATTGACGGTCTTTTGTAGGATCAACTTGATCTCCCTATTACTCAATTCCACTTGACCACTAGACTGAGGATGATAAGGAGATGCAACTCTATGGTTGACATCATACTTAGCTAGCATCTTACGGAAAACACCATGAATGAAGTGTGAACCGCCATCAGTCATCAAGTATCTAGGGACTCCAAATCTTGGGAATATGACTTCTTTAAGCATCTTAATAGAGGTGTGGTGATCAGCATTTTTAGTGGGGATAGCTTCTACCCACTTAGTAACGTAATCCACAGCAACTAAGATGTGAGTGTACCCATTGGAACTCGAGAAGGGTCCCATATAATCAAAGCCCCAGACATCAAATAGTTCAATGACAAGTGAATAGTTCATCGGCATTTCCTGACGCTTACTGATGTTCCCTATCCTTTGGCATTCGTCACAAGACAAGACAAACTTACGGGCATCCTTGAAGAGAGTGGGCCAATAGAAACCTGATTGCAATACCTTATGGGCAGTTCTATCTCCAGCATGGTGTCCTCCGTAGGCTTCAGAATGACACTTCTGCAGGATCTGTCCCTGTTCATGTTCAGGCACACAACTTCTAATAACACCATCTACTCCTTCCTTATAAAGTTGAGGATCATCCCAAAAGTAGTGTCTCAAATCAAAGAAGAATTTCTTCTTTTATTGATAGGTGAAACTGGGTGGTATGTATTTGGCTACGATATAGTTTGCATAATCGACATACCACGGTGCACTAAGTGAAGTACGGATGACACTTAATTGCTCATCAGGAAAGCTGTTATCAATAGGTAGTGGGTCATCAAGGACATTCTCTAGCCTAGACAAGTTATCTGCTACACGGTTATCAGCACCCTTTCGGTCAACGACGTGCAAATCAAATTCCTGTAGCAGGAGAACCCATCTGATCAGCCTAGGCTTAGCGTCCTTCTTGTCCATGAGGTACTTAATAGGAGCATGATCAGAGTGAATAGTAACTTTGAAGTCAACTATGTAAGATCTGAACTTTTCACATGCAAACACGACTGCTAAAAATTCCTTCTCCGTAGTGGCATACTTTCTTTGGGCACTGTCTAGAGTTTTACTAGCGTAGTGAATGACATTCAACTTCTGGTCAACTCTTTGTCCTAGAACATCACCAACAGCATAATCACTAGCGTCACACATGATTTCAAAGGGCAAGTTCCAGTCAGGTGGTTGAACAATAGGTGCGGTTATCAAAGCCTTCTTAAGTATTTCGAAGGCTTCCTCACAAACCTCATCAAAAACAAAAGGAACATCCTTCTGCAAGAGGTTGGTAAGAGGCCTAGAAATCTTAGAGAAGTCTTTAATGAACCTTCTATAGAAACCAGCATGACCTTAGAAACTTCGTATACCTGTGATATCTGTGGGGCAAGGCATTTTCTCAATTGCATCAACCTTAGCCTTATCAACTTCAATGCCTCTCTCAGAGATTTTGTGTCCTAAGACGATACCTTCATTAACCATAAAGTGGCACTTCTCCCAATTCAAGATGAGGTTGGTTTCTTCGCATCTCTGTAAGACTCGATCAAGGTTGCTGAGGCAATCATCAAAGGAAGACCCGTAAATGGGAAAGTCATCCATGAAAACCTCGACAATCTTTTCACAAAAGTCAGAGAATATAGCCATCATACATCTTTGGAAGGTGGCTGGTGCATTGCATAAGCCAAAAGGCATACGTCTATAGGCAAAGGTACCGAAAGGGCAGGTGAAAGTGGTTTTCTCTTGATCGGATTGTGCAACAGGTATTTGCGAGAAGCCTGAATAACCGTCTAGAAAGCAGAACTGTGTGTTTTGATAGCCTTTCTAGCATTTGGTCGATGAACGGCAAAGGATAATGATCTTTCCTGATTGCCTTGTTCAGTTTCCGGAAGTCTATCACCATTCTATAGCCGGTAATAATCCTTTGTGGGATTAGTTCATCCTTATCATTAGGAACGACGGTGATACCTCCCTTCTTAGGTACGCAATGTACTGGACTTACCCAATCACTATGAGCAATAGGATAATTGATTCCTGCTTCCACAAGCTTTAATATTTCCTTTCTAACGACCTCTTTCATCTTAGGATTTAATCTCCTTCGATGATAAGCAACTGGTTTAAAGTCAGGATCGGTTTTAATCTTGTGCTGACATAGAGTAGGACTAATACCCTTAAGATCATCAAGAGTATATCCAATAGCAGCGCGGTGCTTCCTCAGAGTTTTTAGTAACTTCTTCTCTTCGCGCTCTGAGAGGAGAGCACTAATAATGACAGGATATATCTCCTTCTCATCAAGATAGGCATACTTAAGCGTATCAGGCAACTGTTTAAGCTCGAACACAGGATCACCCTTTGGTCGGGGAGATTATTCTTGAGAATAGGATATTGTTCTAAGACAATTTTATCTATCTCATCTCTCTCCTCCATATGCATATCATTTTCATGCTCGAGAAGATATTGCTCTAAAGGATCCGTAGGAGGTACGGCAATAGAGGCAAGAGAAATAATTTCATCCCTACAAGACGACTCTCTTTCATGAGTTTGTCTTCCAAACTTGGACAAGTTAAATTCATGAGACACACCCTCGAAACTTACTGTGACGGTGTGCTTAATGCAATCAATGTGCGCATTGACAGTGTTGAGAAAGGGTCTACCAAATATGATGGGACAAAAGCTATCTTGTGCAGTACCAAGGACGAGGAAATCAGTAGGATACTTCGTCTTACCACACAGGACTTCTACGTCTCTCACAATTCCCAGAGGGCAGATAGTGTCGCTATTAGCTAGCGTGATAGTGACATCAATGGGTTCTAACTCAGCAGGTGCAATCTCATCTTTGATTTCATCATATAGAGAACGGGGTATTGCACTAACACTAGCTCCCATATCACATAAACCATGGTAACAGTGATCTCCTATCTTAACAGAAACAACGGGCAGGCCAACTATAGGTCTGTGCTTGTCTTTCGTGTGAGGTTTAGCAATTCTAGCGGAGTCCTTACAGAATTTGATAACATGCACGTCTACGTCTTCGGCTAAGAGATCTTTGATGATAGCAACACTAGGTTCAACTCTAATCTCCTCAGGGGGTGCACGTGGTCTAATGTAACCCCTACGTATCACAGTTGGAGCTTTAGAATAATCCTTTATCCTAGCAAGGTATGGTGGTTTCTCAGTGTAAGCACAAGGAACAACATGATCACTAAAAGATATGATTTTCTCCTCAACTAGATTGGTTTTGGCTATGTTGCTTTCTACAGGAGGATGATATTTAAACCACTTCTCTTTGGGAAGATCAACATGAACAGCAAAAGATTCACATAGAGAAGCTACAATCTCAGAGTCAAGTCCATACTTAGCGCTAAAATCTCTAGAAGTGTTTGTCTCAACAAAAGATTTAACGCAATCAAACTAGAAATTCATACCTGACTCCTTACCTTCCTCCAGCTCCCAATCTTCAGAGTTGCATTTGATTCTCTCCAATAAATTCCACTTGTGATCAATATCCTTCTTCATAAAAGAACCGGCACAAGAAGTGTCAAGCATGGTACGATCTTCATGAGAAAGCCGAGCATAAAAGTTTTGAGTGATGATTTCTCTCGAGAGCTCATGATTGGGGCATGAATATAGCATTGATTTAAACCTCCCCCAAGCTTGAGGCCAAAAGTTATAAATAAAGTTTTGATCACGATGTACTAAATGCATAGGATAGATCTTTTGATGAAATTCCAATTTCAACCGATTGTAGCCCCATGATCCAGCATCATCACATAGCCTATACCATGTCAACGCTTTATCCTTCAAAGATAAAGGAAAGAATTTCTTCTTTACCTCATCCTCGGGCAAACCTGCAAGCTTAAATAAACCACAGACTTCATCTACATAAATTAGATGAAAGTCTGGATGTGAAGATCCATCTCTTGTAACAGGATTAGCCAGAAGTTTCTCAAGCATACCCAAAGTAATTTCATAAAAGATATTTTCAGTAGGTACCTCAGGTTGAGGAGCAACTCCTCGTGCTTTCGTTCGTGGTGAAGATACCCCGAACAAACTCCTCAAAGGAAGAGTTTCCATAGTGACAAGTGACAATAAATTTCAGCACAGTATAAAGATGTTTCCTTACCAAGTTCCACTTACCAAAGGCGCTTCACTCCCCGGAAACGGCGCCAGAAAAGAGTCTTGATGACCCACATTTATAGGGGATCAATTGTAGTCCTTTCGATAAGTAAGAGTGTCGAACCCAACAAGGAGGAGAAGGCTCTGATAAACGGATTTCATCAAGGTGATAAATGCAAGCACTGAAAGTAGCGGTAACAGGTGATTGTATAGCGAGGTGAAACGTAGCAAGCAAAGAGTAACAAGTAACAAGTAGTAGCAACGGTGCAGAAAGTGGTCCAATCCCTTCTGTAGCAAGGGACAAGCCTGAACAAAATCTTATAGGAGGAAAAACGCTCCCGAGGACACACGGGAATTTCTATCATGCTAGTTTCATCATGTTCATATGATTCGCGTTCGTTACTTAGATAGTTTGATATGTGGGTGGAGCGGCGCTTGGGTACTGCCCTTACTTGGAAAAGCATCCCACTTATGATTAACCTCTCTCGCAAGCATCCGCAACTACAAAAGAAGAATTAAGACAAAGTCTAACCATAGCATTAAACTAGTGGATCCAAACCAGCCCCTCACGAAGCAACGCATAGACTGGGGTTTAAGCTTCTGTCACTCGAGCAACCCATCATATACTTACTACTTCCCAATGCCTTCCTCTAGGCCCAAAAATGGTGAAGTGTTATGTAGTCGACATTCACATAACACCACTAGAGGAAAAACAACATACAACATATCAAAATAACGAACGAATATGAAATTCACATGACTATTATCAGCATAACTTATCCCATGTCCTCAGGAACAAAAGTAACTACTCACAAGACATAATCATAATCATGACCAGAGGTGTAATGAATAGCATAAAGGATCTGAACATAAACTCTTCCACCAAATAATCCAACTAGCATCAACTACAAGGAGTAATCAACACTACTAGCAACCTTACAAGTACCAATCGGAGTCGCAAGACGAAGATTGGTTACAAGAGATGAACTAGGGATTGGAGACGAGATGGTGCTAATGAATATGTTGATGAAGATGCCTCCCCTCCGATGAGAGGAGTGTTGGTGATGACTATGGCGACAATTTCCCCCTCCGGGAGGGAAGTTTCCCCGGCAGGATCGTCCTGCCGGAGCTCTAGATTGGATCTGCTCAAGTTCCGCCTCGTGGCGGCGACGAAACCACGAAAAAGCTCCCTCCTGATTTTTTCCAGACCGAAACCCTTCATATAGCAAAAGGGGGGAGCTAGTGGGCCGCCAGGCAGCCCACAAGCTTGCCCACCGCCACCAGGGGGGTGGTGGCGGAGTGGGGGATTGTGGGGCCCTGGTGGCCCCCCTCTGGTAGTTCTTTTGCCCAGTATTTTTAATATATTCCTTAAAAAATCCACGTAAATTTTCAGGGCATTTGGAGATGTGCAGAATAGTGGACTAGGATTTGCTCCTCTTCTAGTCTAGAATTCCAGCTGCCTGAATTCTCCCTCTTCAAATAAACCTTGCAAAATAAGAGAGAAAAGGCATAAATATGGTACCACAAGTAATATAACAGCCCAAAAAGCAATAAGTATCAACATGAAAGCATGATGCAAAATGGACGTATCACACCTACTGAGTTAGAACCCATCGATATCACTATTACGCTAGCTAATAGAGACACTATCTTCCCTCTAGAAATTGTGAGAGACATAGAAGTCCTGTGTGGTAAGACGAAGTATCCTACTAATTTCCTCGTCCTTTGTACTGCACAAGATAGCTTTTGTCCCATCATATTTGGTAGACCCTTTCTCAACACTGTCAATGCCCACATTGATCGCATTAAGCACACCGTCACAGTTAGTTTCGAGGGTGTGTCTCATGAATTTAACTTCTCCAAGTTTGGAAGACAACCCCATGAAAGAGAGTCGTCTGGTAGAAATGAAATCATTGCTCTTGCCTCTATTGCCGTACCTCCTACGGATTCTTTAGAGCAATATCTCCTTGAGCATGAAAATGATATGCATATGGAGGAGAGAGATGAGATAGATAAAATTGGCTTAGAACAATATCCTATTCTCACGAATAATCTGCCTGTTGAACTGCTTGGGGATCCTCCCCCACCAAAGGGTGATCCTGTGTTTGAGCTTAAACAGTTACCTGATACTCTTAAGTATGCCTATCTTGATGCGAAGGAGATATATCCTGTCATCATTAGTGCTCTCCTCTCAGAGCGCGAAGAGAAGAAGTTACTAAAAACTCTAAGGAAGCACCGCGCTGCTGTTGGATATACTCTTGATGATCTTAAGGGTATTAGTCCTACTCTATGTCAGCACATGATTAAAACCGATCTTGACTTTAAACTAGTTGTTGATCATCAAAGGATATTAAATCCTAAGATGAAAGAGGTCGTTAGAAAAGAAATATTAAGCTTCTGGAAGCAGGAATCATTTATCCTGTCGCTCATAGTGATTGGGTAAGTCCAGTACATTGCGTACCTAAGAAGAGAGGTATCACCGTCGTTCCTAATGATAAGGATGAACTAATCCCACAAAGGATTATTACCGGCTATAGAATGGTGATAGACTTCCGGAAAATGAACAAGGCAACCAGGAAAGATCATTATCCTTTGTCGTTCATCGACCAAATGCTAGAAAGGCTATCAAAGCACACACACTTCTGCTTTCTTGATGGTTATTCAGGTTTCTCGCAAATACCTGTTGCACAATCTGATCAAGAGAAAACCACTTTCACCTGCCCTTTCGGTACCTTATCCTATAGACGTATGCCTTTTGGCTTATGTAATGCACCTACCACCTTCCAAAGATGTATGATGGCTATATTCTCTGACTTTTGTGAAAAGATTGTCGAGGTTTTCATGGATGACTTCTCCGTTTACGGGTCTTCCTTTGATGATTGCCTCAGCAACCTTGATCGAGTCTTACAGAGATGCGAAGAAACCAACCTCGTCTTGAATTGGGAGAAGTGCCACTTTATGGTTAATGAAGGTATCGTCTTAGGACACAAAATCTCTGAAAGAGGCATTGAAGTTGGTAAGGCTAAGGTTGATGCAACTGAGAAAATGCCTTGCCCCAAAGATATCAGAGGTATACGAAGTTTCCTAGGTCGTGCTGGTTTCTATAGAAGGTTCATTAAAGACTTCTCTAAGATTTCTAGGCCTCTTACCAACCTCTTGCAGAAGGATGTTCCTTTTGTTTTTGATGAGGATTGTGAGGAAGCCTTTGAAATACTTAAGAAGGCTTTGATAACCGCACCTATTGTTCAACCACCTGACTGGAACTTGCCCTTTGAAATCATGTGTGACGCTAGTGATTATGCTATTGGTGCTGTTCTAGGAAAAAGAGTTGACAAGAAGTTGAATGTCATTCACTAAGCTACTAAAACTCTAGACAGTGCCTAAAGAAACTATGTCACTACGGAGAAGGAATTTTTAGCAGTCGTGTTTGTATCTGAAAAGTTCAGATCTTACATAGTTGACTCCAAAGTCACTATTCACTCTGATCACGTTGTTATTAAGTACCTTATGCAGAAGAAGCATGCTAAGCCTAGGCTGATCAGATGGGTTCTCCTGCTACAGGAATTTGATTTGCACGTCGTTGACCGAAAGGGTGCTGATAACCCTGTAGCAGATAACTTGTCTAGGCTAGAGAATGTACTTGATGACCCACTACCTATTGATGACAGCTTTCCTGATGAGAAATTAAATGTCATCCGCACTTCACATAGTGCATCGTGGTATGCTGATAATGCAAACTATATCGTAGCCAAATACATACCACCCAGTTTCACCTATCAGCAAAAGAAGAAATTCTTCTTTGATTTGAGACACTACTTTGGGATGATCCTCACCTTTATAAGGAAGGAGTAGATGGTGTTATTGGACGTTGTGTGCCTGAACATGAGCAGGGACAGATCCTGCAGAAGTGTCATTCCAAAGCCTACGGAGGACACCATGCTGGAGATAGAACTACACATAAGGTATTGCAATCAGGTTTCTATTGGCCCACTCTCTTCAAGGATGCCCGTAAGTTTGTCTTGTCTTGTGACGAATGCCAAAGGATAGGGAACATCAATAAGCGTCAAGAGATGCCTATGAACTATTCACTTGTCATTGAACCATTTGATGTCTAGGGCTTTGATTATATGGGACCCTTCCCGAGTTCCAATGGGTACACTCACATCTTAGTTGTTGTGGATTACGTTACTAAGTGGGTAGAAGCTATCCCCACTAAAAATGCTGATCACCACACCTCTATTAAGATGCTTAAAGAAGTCATATTCCCAAGATTTGGAGTCCCTAGATAGTTGATGACTGATGGCGGTTCACACTTCATTCATGGTGTTTTCCGCAAGATGCTAGCTAAGTATGATGTCAACCATAGAGTTGCATCTCCTTATCATCCTCAGTCTAGTGGTCAAGTTGAGTTGAGTAATAGGGAGATCAAGTTGATCCTACAAAAGACCGTCAATAGATCTCGAAAGAACTGGTCTAGCAAACTTGACGATGCACTATGGGCTTATAGGATTGCTTATAAGAATCCCATGGGCATATCACCGTATAAAATGGTTTACGGTAAGGCCTGTCATTTACCTCTTGAGCTAGAACACAAAGCTTATTGGGCAACCAAAGAGCTCAACTTTGATTTCAAAATTGCTGATGAGAAGCGGTTGTTTGATATCAGCTCGTTAGATGAATGGAGAGCCCAGGCATATGAGAATGCCAGGTTTCTCAAGGAAAAGGTTAAGAGATGGCACGACAAACAAATACAGAAACGAGAGTTAAATGTAGGTGATTATGTCTTGCTATACAATTCTCGTTTGAGATTCTTTGTAGGCAAGCTTCTCTCTAAATGGGAAGGTCCCTATGTTGTCGAGGAAGTATATTGTTCCGGTGCCATCAAAATCGATAACACGGAAGGAAATTTTCCTAGAGTGGTAAATGGGCAAAGAATCAAGCATTACATCTCTGGTACTCCCATAAATGTTGAGACCAATATCAACAATGTCATAACTCCAGAGGAGTACATAAGGGATGTTTATCAGCCTGTTTCAGACTTTGAAAATGAAGATGTATCTGTTTTGGCAAAAAATTGGACTCACATACTTTTCCAATAGGAAATTTCCGCAGTTTTGGGATTTTTGGAAAATTAGAAAAATAAAAAGCAGTCCGGAGAGCGAACGAGGCAGCCACAAGGGCCCACTCCGCCACCACCACCCCTGGTGGCAGTGGGCAAGCTTGTGGGCACCTCGTGTGCCTCCCGGACTCCGTTTTCTTGCTGAGGACTCCTTCTGGCCCAGAAAAAATCAAAATATAGTCGCCCGAAGGTCTTGATCTCCCTATCGCGTAGTTTTCCTCTGTTTTCGTTTCGAGCTTGTTATCTGCCGTAGATTTAGGTCAAGATGTCTTCTCAAGATTCAGAAGAAGAGATCTATGTGGCAGATGATCGTGCTAACTCTAGGATCTATGGGGACTTGGAACCATATGGCTGGACCACTGATGAGGAAGAGGCCTATGAGCCCAAGGGGAAGGAACAAACGAGTTCCGATGAAGAGGAGGCTCCTCTACCTCAACCTGCAAACACCCATGTGGAGTTCAAGAAGTCAAGCCTCCCTGACCTTAGGAAGAAGCCTAAGACCTTGTTTATCCCTTCTCGTTTCTTGCAGGAGAGTAAGCAGGAACTTTGCCTTAGAGTGTTGAAACTTGAGGAGGAAAATGTCGATCTAAGGGAGCAGAACTTTGTGCTCAAGTGGAAATTAGACAAGCTCAAGACTGCTCCAACAACACCACCACCACCACCAAAGGAAGACAACTAAGCATTGGTATGGGCAATCCCCTTGGCTTCTGCCAAGCTTGGGGGAGTTGCCCTGGTATCGTATCACCTTTATATCTTTTGCTTTTACCTTTGTTTCAGTTCTTTCCTTTGTCAGTTTTTATTTCTTCTTTTAGAGGAATAAGTCTTTAGTTTTTAGTTTGAGTCTTTTTGCTTTTGTCTCTCTCCCGATGTATTCGAGCTTACGAGCTATATAATAAAGAGTGTCTTAGTCAAGGGCTTTGCTTTGTGCCATGATCAAAAGTATGAAAAGAACGATAGGATGAAAGATCATGAGACGATTTTATGGAAAGTGATAACTTCACTTATGACACGTATGATGATTGAAACTTGTTGAGAATAAATCAACATAGACCTCAGTCATTGTTGCAATTAATAAGAAGTAATAAGGAAAGAGAGGTTCACATATAAATATATCATCTTAGACACTTTTTACAATTGTGAGCACTCACCAAACTATTACATGCCTAGGAGTAGATTTTGGACAAGGAAGACAACATAATGAATTGTGTTTGCTTGGTTCCAAACAATGTTATATGATTAGAGATCCCTTAGCATGTGACGATTGCTTCCACCTCATATTAGCCAAAACTCCCGCACCAAGTAGAGATACTACTTGTGCATCCATAAACCTCCAACCCAGTTTTGCCATGAGAGTCCACCATACCTACCTATGGATTGAATAAGATCCTTCAAGTAAGTTGTCATCGGTGCAAGCAATAAAAATTGCTCTCTAATATGTATGATCTATTAGTGTGTGGAAAATAAGCTTTGTACGAACCTGTGGTGAGGAAGACATAAAAGCGACAGACTGCATGATAAAGTTCTTTATCACAGGAGGCAATATAAAGTGACGTTCCTCCACACTAAGAGGACACGCATTCTAACTTCAAAAGTGCATGACAACCTCTGCTTCCCTCTGCGAAGGGCCTATCTTGTACCTTTACTTTTTACCCTTGTAAGAGTCATGGTGATCTTCACCAATTCCCTTTTTTCCTTTGTCTTGGCTACCGTCACATGCTTGGGAAAGATCTATATTCATATATCAACTTGGAGTTGAGTACTGATACTTTATTGTTGTTGACTTTACCCTTGAGGTAAACCGTTGGGAGGCAAAACTATAAGCCCCTATCTTCCTCTATGTCCAGCTGAAACTTTGACACCATGAGTACCACGTGAGTTGTAACAATTGTGGAAAACTAAAGAGATGATTGAGTATGTGGGTTTGCCTTACAAGCTCTTATTTGACTCTTTCCGATGTTGTGATAAATTGCAATTGCTTCAATGACTATGGACTATTGTTGGTTACTTCTCGGTAAGGTTTTTGCTTCATGCTTTGCTTTGTGAAGGAATTGTTACTTTCCCATAAGAATCTTTATGATGTATTGTTGTTCTATGTGTGATCATGATGCCCTCATGTCCGTATTATGTTTTATCGACACCTTCGTCCCTCAACATGTGGACATGTTTATGGAACTTGGTTTTCGCTTGAGGACAAGTGAGGTCTAAGCTTGGGGGAGTTGATACGTCCATTTTGCATCATGCTTTCATGTTGATATTTATTGCTTTTTGGGCTGTTATATTACTTGTGGTACCATATTTATGCCTTTTCTCTCTTATTTTGCAAGGTTTATTTGAAGAGGGAGAATTCAGGCAGCTGGAATTCTGGACTAGAAAAGGAGCAAATCCTAGTCCACTATTCTGCACATCTCCAAATGCCGTGAAAATTTACGTGGATTTTATCTAGAATATATTAAAAATACTGGGCGAAAGAACTACCGGAGGAGGGGCACCACGGCTCCACAAGCCCCCACTCCGCCACCACCACCCTGGTGGCGGTGGGCAAGCTTGTGGGCTGCCTGAAGGCCCACTAGCCCCCCTCTTTCGTGGTTTCGCTGCCGCCACGAGGCGGAACTTGAGCAGATCCAATCTAGAGCTCCGGTAGGACGATACTACTGGGGAAACTTCCGTCCCGGAGGGGGGAATCGTCGCTATCATCCTCACCAACACTCCTCTCGTCACAGGGGAGGCATGTTCATCAACATCTTCATCAGCACCATCTCCTCTCCAATCCCTAGTTCATCTCTTGTAACCAATCTTCGTCTCGCAAATCCGATTGGTACTTGTAAGGTTACTAGTAGTGTTGATTACTCTTTGTAGTTGATGTTAGTTGGATTACTTGGTGGAAGAGTTTATGTTCAGATCCTTGATGCTATTCATTACACCTCTGGTCATGATTATGATTATGTATTGTGAGTAGTTACTTTTGTTCCTGAGGACATGGGATAAGTCATGTTAATAGTAGTCATGGGAATTTGATATTCGTTCGGTATTTTGATATGTTGTATGTTGTTTTTCCTCTAGTGGTGTTATGTGAATGTCGACTACATAACACTTCACCATATTTGGGCATAGAGGAAGGCATTGGGAAGTAGTAAGTAGATGATGGGTTGCTGGAGTGACAGAAGCTTAAACCCCAGCCTATGCGTTGCTTCGTGAGTGGCTTATTTGGATCCACTAGTTTAATGCTATGGTTAGACTTTGTCTTAATTCTTCTTTTGTAGTTGCGGATGCTTGCGAGAGAGGTTAATCATAAGTAGGATGCTTGTCCAAGTAAGGGTAGTACCCAAGCGCCGGTCCACCCACATATCAAACTATCAAAGGAACGAACGCGAATCATATGAACATGATGAAACTAGCATGACAGAAATTCCCGTGTGTCCTCAGGAGCGTTTTTCCTCCTATAAGACTTTGTTCAGGCTTGTCCCTTGCTACAGAAGGGATTCGGCCACTTGTTGCACCGTTGCTACTACTTGTTACTTGTTACTCTTTGCTTGCTACGTTTCACCTCGCTACACAATCACTTGTTACCGCTACTTTTAGTGCTTGCAGTTATTACCTTGCTGAAATCCGTTTATCAGAGCCTTCTGCTCGTCGTTGGGTTCGACACTCTTACTTATCGATAGGACTACGATTCATACCCTATACTTGTGGGTCATCAGGCGTCAAGACGGTCTTCACCAGCCGCAAGCCAGCGGGAGAGCCGGCTCATCGACGCCGGCTCCACGCCATCAGGCCACAGGGCCGCCACCATCGACGAGCATGTGATCTCGAGCCGAGCCACGGACTCGCCCAGGATGTGCAGGCGGGCCCTGAGGCCCACCTCGATCTCCTCCACACTCTAGCCAGAGGTAACGTCTACCTCCTACCCGGCCGCGCGGCGCTCCTCGCGGCTCACCTCGATGGTCGTGTCGGCTGCGTCCCGTGTCTCACGGAAGAGGCCTGAGATAGGGGAGGGGCGGAAAAAAGAGTAAGAAGAGGAGACGGCAAAGAAAGCTCAAGACAAAACAAAAGAAGACTCACGGTCGAAGTCGCTATCAGTCTCATGGGCGCTCTCGAGGGCCTCGAGCTCCCGCACCTTGCTCGCTTGAGTGAGGCGGGTGACTTCGTCCTCAAGGGCCGCCGCCGCGTCCAGGAACTTGGCCAGCTGCGTTTGCTTCTGGATCACGGCGTCCTCCTTCTCCCTCAAGGCAGCATCCTTGAGCTTCATCTCCCCGAGATGAAGCGTCTCAAGACGCTCCACGTCGGCAGTATGGGAGGCGTCCTTCTCCTGCAGAGAGGCGCACAGTTGCTCCAGCTCGGCCCGGCTGGCCGCCTCGAGCTCCCTCTTCTCCGTCTGGAGAAGAGCCAACCGCTGCTGGAGCCAGCCGTCCGCATCGCTCAGGGCGTCCCGCTCCACGACAACCTCGCCCAGCAGGGCTTGAAGCTCGGCAACCTGACCATCAGCCGCCTGGTTTTGAGCATGAAGCGTGTTGTAGGCTTGCACCTGGGCATCATAAAGATCCTACAAAGCAAGGAAAGAGCAGAAGTAAGATTCGGCCTGGTTAAGTCATAACCAGTCCGATTCTCGGGGGCTACACCCACTGGGTGCGCTAGCGCGCTCCACTAAAGAAGCAAAGCAAGAAAAGAAGCTCAAAGAGATTCGGCCCGGCCGATGCTCGGCCGGCCCGACTCTCGGGGGCTACACCCAGTGGGTGCGCTGGCGCGCCCCCACTGATTCAAGAAAAGAAAAAATTAAAGATGGAGGCGGGGCACTTACCCTGGTACGCCTCTCCAAGCGCTCCAGATCGCCGCTCAGCACGCGGGCCGCCTGGTCCACCTTGAACCGGCTACTGGCAAACATCGACACCAGCTCCGGGATGCCGTGGAACACGGTGCCTGCAGGCAGCTTCGAGCGCTCCAGGTTAAACGCTCGCCAGGCCTTCATGGGCCGGCTCCCGACTCTGGGACCGGCTCCTGGAGCGGCCAGACCGCAGTTGGAGACGACGATGGTGCCGTGTCCAGGTGCTCGCATGGCGGTCGGCTCCACCGACGTCCCAGCCGACGCCGCCTCCTCAGCATGAGGTGGATGGGCCGCGTCCGGCGCATCCATGTTCACCCCTGGCGCATCCGGGGCCACATCTGGCGCGTCCAGGATCAGTTCCGGCTCGTCGGGCGCCGCCTCGGCCCCACGTGAAACAGGGATCACCTCTAGATCCACCGGCACAGAGGCGTATGATACGTCCATTTTGCATCATGCTTTCATGTTGATATTTATCGCTTTTTGGGCTGTTATTTCACTTCACGGTACAATACTTATGCCTTTTCTCTCTTATTTTGCAAGGTTTACATGAAGAGGGAGGATGTCGGCAACTGGAATTCTGGCCTGAAGAAGGAGCAAGTTTGAGACGCCTATTCTGCGCAACTCAAAAAGCCGTGAAAATCAACGTGGATTTTTTTGGAAATATATAAAAAATATTGGGCGGAAGAAGTACCAGAGGGGCGCCACCTGGAGGCCACAAGCCTGCCAGCCCCGGCCTACCCCCCTGGTCGGGGCTGGAGGGCTTGTGGGCCCCCAGTTGCCCCTCCGGCGCTCATCTTTTGCTTATGAAGGGTTTCGTCCAGAAAAAAATGAGAAGGGAGCTTTTTCGTGGATTCGCTGCCACCATGAGGCGGAACTTGAGCAGAACCAATCTAGAGCTCCGGCAGGACGATCCTGTCGGGGAAACTTCCCTCTCGGAGGGGGAAATCAGTGCCATCGTCATCACCAACACTCCTCTCATCGGAGGGGACTCGTCACCATCAACATCTTCATCAGCACCATCTCATCTCCAAACCCTAGTTCATCACTTGTAACCAATCTCCGTCTCACGACTCCGATTGGTACTTGTAAGGTTGCTAATAGTGTTAATTACTCCTTGTGTTGATGCTAGTTGGATGATTTGGTGGAAGAGTTTAGGTTCAGATCCTTGATGCTACTCATTACCTCTCTGGTCATGAATATGATTATGCTTTGTGAGTAGTTACTTTTGTTCCTGAGGACATGGGATAAGTCATGCTAATAGTAGTCATGTGAATTTGGTATTCGTTCGATATTTTGATGTGTTGTATGTTGTTTTTCCTCTAGTGGTGTTATGTGAACGTCGACTACATAACACTTCACCATTATTTGGGCCTAGAGGAAGGCATTGGGAAGTAGTAAGTAGATGATGGGTTGCTAGAGTGACAGAAGCTTAAACCCTAGTTTATGCGTTGCTTCGTAAGGGGCTGATTTGGATCCACTAGTTCGATGCTATGGTTAGACTTTGTCATAATTCTTCTTTCGTAGTTGTGGATGCTTGCGAGAGGGGTTAATCATAAGTGGGATGCTTGTCCAAGTAAGGGCAGTACCCAAGCGCCGGTCCAGCCACATATCAAACTATCAAAGTAACGAACGCGAATCATATGAACATGATGAAAACTAGCATGACAGAAATTCTCGTGTGTCCTCAGGAGCGTTTTTCCTCTTATAAGACTTTGTCCAGGCTTGTCCCTTGCTACAAAAGGGATTGGGCCACTTTGCTGAACCGTTGCTACTTTTTTACTTGTTGCTCGCTACGAATCATCTCACCATACAATCACTTGCTACCGATAATTTCAGTGCTTGCAGATATTACCTTTCTGAAAACCACTTGTCAGATCCTTCTGCTCCTCGTTGGGTTCGACACTCTTACTTATCGAAAGGACTATGATTGATCCCCTATACTTGTGGGTCAATATGACTCTTTTCTGGCACCGTTGTCGGGGAGTGAAGCGCCTTTGGTAAGTGGAACTTGGTAAGGAAACATTCATATAGTGTGCTGAAATTTATTGTCACTTGTCACTATGGATACTAATCCTGTGTGGGGCTTGTTCAGGGTATCTTCACCTTGAAAGGAAGCACAAAGAGTTGCTCCTCAACTTGTTGCACCTACTGAAAATATTTTCTTTGAATTTCCTTCGGGTATGCTTGAGAAATTGTTGGTTAATCCTTTTACACGAGATGAAACATCACATCCAGACTTGTATCTAATCTATGTAGATGAAGTTTGTGGTTTATTTAAGCTTGCATGTTTGCCCGAGGATGAGGTCAAGAAGAAGGTCTTTCCTTTATCTTTGAAGGATAAGGCGTTGACATGGTATAGGCTATGTGATGATACTGGATCATGGGACTACAATCGGTTGAAATTGGAATTTCGTCAAAAGTTTTATCCTATGCATTTAGTACATCGTGATCGGAATTGTATTTATAATTTTTGGCCTCGTGTCAGAGGAAGCATCGCTCAAGCTTGGGGGAGGCTTAAATCAATGTTATATTCATGCCCCAATCATGAGCTCTCGAGAGAAATTATCATTCAGAACTTCTATGCTCGGCTTTCTCATGATGATCGCACCATGCTTGATACTTCTTGTACCGGTTCTTTTACGAAGAGAGATATTGACTTCAAATGGAATTTATTCGAGAGAATTAAACACAACTCTGAAGATTGTAGCTTCGAGAAGGTAAGGAGTAAGTTATGAATTTCCAGTTTGATTGCGTTAAATCTTTTGCTGAAACAAATACTTTTTGCGACTTTAGCGCTAAGTATGGACTTGACTCTGAGATAGTAACTTCATTATGTGAATCATTTGCTTCTCATGTTGATCTCCCCAAAGAGAATTGGCTTACATACCATCCTCCTTTAGAAGTCATTGTAGTTAAACCCAATCCAGTTGAAGAGAGAGTCGTTGCCTATAATGATCATGTTGTTCCCAGTGCTTACATTGAGAAACCACCTTTCCCTGTTAGGATAAAGGATCATTCTAAAGCTTCAACTGTGATACGTAGAGGCTACATTAGAACACCTACACCCCCTGAGCAAATTAGAGTTGAACCTCGCATTGCTATTATCAAAGATCTTTTGTCCGACGATGTTGAGGGACATAGTATTCACTTCTGTGAAGATCCTGCTAGAATTGCTAAACCTTATGCTAGATACAAACATAGGCCTGTTGTTGGCACACCTGTTGTTTCTGTTAAGATAGGAGATCATTGCTATCATGGTTTATGTGATGTGGGTGCTACTGTTAGTGCAATACCTCAATCCTTATATGATGAAATCAAAGATGAGATTGTACCTATTGAGATAGAGTCTATTGATGTCACTATCCATCTTGCCAATAGAGATACCATTTGCCATGTGGGAATTGTTAGGGATGTTGAAGTCTTGTGTGATAAAACGAAGTATCCTACTGATTTCCTCGTTCTTGCTACCACCCAAGATAGCTTTTGTCCCATCATATTTGGCAGACCTTTTCTCAATATTGTCAATGCTCATATTGATTGTGAGAAGCAAACCGTCACTATTGGCTTTGAAGGTGTGTCACATGAGTTCAATTTCTCCAAGTTTGATAGACAACCTCATGAAAAGGAGTTGCCTAGTAAGGATGAAATCATTGCCTTAGCATCTATTGTCGTGCCTCCTATTGATCCCTTAGAGCAATACTTACTTGAGCATGAACATGATATTCATATGGATGAAAGGGATGAGATATATAGAGTTGTCTTAGAACAATATTCTATCCTTAAGAATAATTTTCCTGTTGAACTGCTTGGGGATCCGCCCCCACCAAAGGGTGATCCTGTGTTCGAGCTTAAACAGTTGCCTGATACTCTTAAGTATGCTTATCTTGATGAAAAAGAGATATATCCTGTTATTATTAGCGCTAGCCTCTCAGAGCATGAAGAAAAGAAGTTACTAAAAACTCTGAGGAAGCATCGTGCTGCTATTGGATATACTCTTGATTATCTTAAGGGCAATTAGTCCCACTCTATGCCAGCACAAGATTAAAATTGATTCTGATTTCAAACCAGTTGTTGATCATCAAAGGAGATTGAATCCTAAGATGAAAGAAGTAGTAAGAAAAGAAATACGAAAGCTCCTGGAGGCAGGTATTATTTATCATGTTGCTATAGGGATTGGGTGAGTCCGGTGCATTGCGTCCCTAAGAAGGGAGGCATTACCGTTGTCCCTAATGATAAGGATGAATTGATCCCTCAGAGGATTATTACTGGCTATAGGATGGTGATCGATTTTAGGAAATTGAATAAAGCCACTAGGAAAGATCATTACCCTTTGCCGTTTACTGACCAAATGCTAGAAAGATTGTCTAAACACACACACTTCTGCTTTCTAGACGGTTATTCTGGTTTCTCCCAAATACCAGTTGCACAAGCTGGTTAGGAGAAAACCACTTTCACCTGCCCTTTCGGTACCTTTCCTTATAGACGTATGCCTTTTGGCTTATGTAATGCACCTGCCACCTTTCAAAGATGTATGATGGCTATATTCTCTGACTTTTGTGAAAAGATTGTTGAGGTTTTCATGGATGACTTTTCCGTTTACGGGTCTTCTTTTGATGATTGCCTCAGCAACCTTGATCGAGTCTTGCAGAGATGTAAATACACCAATCTTGTCTTGAATTGGGAGAAGTGCCACCTTATGGTCAATGAAGGCATCGTCTTAGGACATAAAATTTCTGAAAGAGGTATTGAAGTCGATAAGGCTAAGGTTGATGCAATAGAGAAAATGCCATACCCCACGGATATCAAAGGTATAAGAAGTTTCCTTGGTCATGCTGGTTTCTATAGAAGGTTCATTAAAGACTTCTCTAAGATTTCTAGGCCTCTTACCAATCTCTTGCAAAAGGATATTCCTTTTGTTTTTGACGATGATTGTGTGGAAGCCTTCGAAATACTTAAGAGGGCTTTGATAACTGCACCTATTGTTCAACCACCTGATTGGAACTTGCCTTTTGAAATCATGTGTGGCGCTAGTGATTATGCTGTTGGTGTTGTCCTAGGGCAAAGAGTTCATAAGAAGTTGAATGTTATTCACTATGCTAGTAAAACTCTAGACACTGCCCAAAGAAACTATGCTACTACGGAAAAGGAATTTTTAGCAGTCGTGTTTGCATGTGAAAAGTTCAGGTCTTACATAGTTGATTCCAAAGTCACTATTCACACTGATCATGCTGCCATTAAGTACCTCATGGAGAAGAAAGACGCTAAACCTAGACTTATCAGATGGGTTCTTTTGCTACAAGAGTTTGATTTGCACGTTGTCGATAGGAAGGGTGCTGATAACCCCGTAGCAGATAACTTGTCTAGGTTGGAGAACGTTCATGATGACCCACAATCTATTGATGATAGCTTTCCCGATGAGCAACTGTATGTCATCAATGCTTCACGTAGTGCACCATGGTATGCTGATTATGCAAACTATATCGTTGTCAAATATATAGCACCTAGTTTCACATTTTGGCAAAAGAAGAAATTCGTCTTTGACTTGAGACATTACTTTTGGGATGATCCTCACCTTTAGGGCTTGTTCGGTTAATCCCAGCCAGGAGGGGATTGAAGAGGATTGGAGGGGATTGAGGTGGAATTTGACTTGTAGGGGGTTTAGTCCCTCCCAATCCCCTCCAAACCCCTTCAATTCTCCAAGAACCGAACAAGGCCTTATAAGGAAGGAGTAGATGGTGTTATTAGATGTTGTGTACCTGAGCATGAACAGGGACAGATCCTTCACAAGTTTCACTCCGAGGCCTACGGAGGACACCATGCGGGAGATAGAACTAGACACAAGGTATTGCAATCAGGTTTCTATTGGCACACTCTCTTCAAGGATGCACGTAAGTTTGTCTTGTCTTGTGACGAATGTCAAAGAATAGGTAATATCAGTAAATGTCAGGAAATGCCTATGAACTATTCACTTGTCATTGAACCATTTGATGTTTGGGGCTTTGATCATATGGGACCTTTTCCTAAATCCAACGGGTATACTCATATCCTAGTTGTTGTTGACTATGTCATTAAGTGGGTAGAAGGTATCCCCACTAGTAGTGCTGATCACAACACCTCTATCAGGATGCTTAAGAATGTTATCTTCCCTAGATTTGGAGTCCCTGAATATCTAATGACCGACGGTGGTTCACATTTCATTCATGGTGCTTTTCGTAAAACGCTTGCTAAGTATGATGTCAACCATAGAATTGTGTCTCCCTATCACCCTCAGTCCAGTGGTCAAGTAGATCTAAGCAATAGAGAGATTAAATTGATTCTGCAAAAGACTGTCAACGGGTCTAGAAAGAATTGGTCTAAGAAGCTCGATGATGCATTGTGGGCTTATAGAACTGCCTATAAGAATCCCATGGGCATGTCTCCGTACAAAATGGTGTACGGTAAAGCATGTCATCTACCTCTTGAGTTAGAGCATAAAGCTTATTGGGCAATCAAAGAGTTTAACTTTGATTTTAAACTTGCTGGTGAGAAGAGGTTATTTGACATTAGCTCGCTTGACGAACGGACAACTCAGGCATAGGAAAATGCCAAGTTATTCAAAGAAAAGGTTAAGAGGTGGCATGATAAGAGGATACAAAAGAGTGAGTTCAATGTAGGTGATTATGTCTTGCTATACAACTCTTGTTTAAGATTTTTTGCAGGCAAGCTTTTCTCTAAATGGGAAGGTCCCTATATCATTGAGGAAGTATATCGTTCTGGTGCTATCAAGATCAACAACATGGAAGGTAATTGTCCGAGAGTGGTAAACGGGCACAAAATCAAGCATTATATCTTAGGTACTCCTATAAATGTTGAGAGCAACATTATCAATACCATAACTCCGGAGGAGTACATAAGGGATATTTATCATCCTGTTTCAGACTCCAAAAACGAGGAGGTATGTGATTCTGTAAGTACAACGAATCCAAAACTTTTCCCGTAGCAATTTTCCTCCGTTTTGGAATATTTGAATAAACAGAAAAATTTAAAGCAGTCCGGAAAGTGCCCGAGGAGGCGACAAGCCTCCTAGCCCCGGCCTACCCCCCTGGTCGGGGCTGGAGGGCTTGTGGCCACCTCGTGTGCCTCCTGGACTCCGTTTTCGTGCGGAGTACTCCTTTTGGTCTGGAAAAATCATTATATATTCTCCCGAAAGGTCTGACCTCTGTATCACCCAAATTCCCTCTGTTTTCGTTTCGAGCTTGTTTCTGCTACAGATCTAGATTGCTATGACGTCCCCAAAAGCTCTGAAGGACAAGATCTTCGAGAAGGTCATCAATCCTTACCTAGCAGGAATGCTACAACACCCTCAATCTATCGAGATGCGTGAGGGGATGTTGCACATCCATGATATTGAGGGGCCAAAGAAGACCGGAAGCATGGAGACGAGGCTCGAAGCAATGGAGCAACAAGTCTTCAAGTGCCAAGGGATGGTGGAGTGTGGACTCAATGCCAACCACATGATGATCACGGAGTTCACCAACAAGCACAGGATTGATGCCAATGCCATTGGGAAGCACCTCTCCAGGCTCTATGACAAGATTGATCAACTCCAGGCCCAGATCTATGACCTGCAGAACTAAAACTGTGAGTATGAGTATAGATTTAAATCAATACGGTTGGCTGCAGATTTGGGGATTCCGGAGACTCGTTCATCTTTCCATGATGGAGCACCTATGCCTTGGAATATGGAGGATCAAGCCCATGTTGCAACAATTCCACCACCATCACCTCCAAAGGAAGACAACTGAGCATGGGTATGGGCAATCCCCTTGGCTTGTGCCAAGCTTGGGGGTGTTGCCCCAGTATCGTATCACCATCATATCTTTTGCCTTTACCTTTGTTTTAGTTTGTTCCTTTTCAGTTTTCTCTTTCTCTTGTAGAATAAAAGTCTTAGTGTCTTAGTCTTGAGTTTTGCTTTGTGTCACCCCCAATGTATTCGAGCTCGTGAGCCATATAATAAAGAGTATCTTAGTTGAAGGGCTTTGCCTCTTGCCATGATCAAAGATCAAGAAAGAACAAAAGCATGAAAGATCATACAATGATCTTATGGGAAGTGATGGCTTCACATATAAAAAGGATGATGATTGAAACTTGTTGAGGGTAGACAAACGTAGACCTTGGTCATTGTTGCAATTAACAGGAAGTGATAAAGAAGGAGAGGTTCACATATAAATATATCATCCTTGACACCATCTATGATTGTGAACACTCACTAAACTATTACATGCCTAGAAGTAGATGTTGGACAAGGAAGACAACATAATGAGTTGTGTTTGCTTGGTTCCGAAGAATGTTATATGATTGGAGATCCCTTAGCATGTGACGATTGCTTCCACCTCATGCTAGCCAAAACTCCCGCACCAAGTAGAGATACTACTTGTGCATCCACACACCTTCAACCCCGTTTTGCCATGAGAATCCACCATACCTACCTATGGATTGAATAAGATCCCTCAAGTAAGTTGTCATTGGTGCAAGCAATAAAAATTGCTCCCTAATATGTATGATCTATTAGTGTGTGGAAAATAATCTTTGTACGAACCTGTGATGAGGAAGACATAAAAGCGACAGACTGCATAATAAAGTTCTTTATCACAGGAGGCAATATAAAGTGACGTTCCTCCGCACTAAGAGGACACGCATCCAAACCTCAAAAGCGCATGACAACCTCTGCTTCCCTCTACGAAGGGCCTATCTTGTACCTTTACTTTTTGCCCTTGAAAGAGTAATGGTGATCTTCACCAATTCCTTGTTTTGCCTTTATCTTGGCTAACGTCACATGCTAGAGAAAGATCTATATTCATATGTCAAATTGGAGGTAAGTATTCATGAATTATTATTGTTGACATTACCCTTGAGGTAAGCAGTTGGGAGGCAAAACTATAAGCCCCTATCTTTCTCTGTGTCCAGCTGAAACTTTGATCTCATGAGTACCACGTGAGTAGTAGCAATTGTAGAGAACGAAAAGATGATTGAGTATGTGGATTTGCTTTACAAGCTCTTATTTGACTCTTTCTGATGTTGTGATAAATTGCAATTGCTTCAATGACTAAAGGATATCGGTTGTTGGTTCTCGGTAAGGTTCTTGATTCATGCTTTACTTTGTGAAGATTTTCTCACTTTAGCATGAGAGATTATATGTTGGTATTGATGTTCTGATCATGATCATGATGCCTCCATGTTCGTATCTTGTTTTGTCGACACCTCTCTCCCTAAACACGTGGACATATTTATTGAGCTAGGCTTTCGCTTGAGGACAAGCGAGGTCTAAGCTTGGGGGAGTTGATACGTCCATTTTGCATCATGCTTTCATGTTGATATTTATCTCTTTTTGGGCTGTTATTTCACTTCACGGTACAATACTTATGCCTTTTCTCTCTTATTTTGCAAGGTTTACATGAAGAGGGAGAATGCCGACAGCTAGAATTCTGGCCTGAAAAAGGAGCAAGTTTGAGATGCCTATTCTACGCAACTCCAAATGCCGTGAAAATCAACGTGGAATTTTTTGGGAATATATAAAAAATACTGGGCGGAAGAAGTACCAGAGGGGCGCCACGTGGAGGCCACAAGCCTGCCAGCCCCGGCCTACCCCCTGGCTGGGGCTAGAGGGCTTGTGGGCCCCCAGTTGCCCCTCCGGCGCTCATCTTTTGCTATATGAAGGGTTTCGTCTAGAAAAAAATCAGAAGGGATCTTTTTCATGGATTTCCCGCCGCCACGAGGCGGAACTTGAGCAGAACCAATCTAGAGCTCCGGCAAGACGATCCAGTCGGGGAAACTTCCCTCCCGGAGGGTGAAATTATCGCCATCGTCATCACCAACACTCCACTCATCGGAGGGGACTCGTCACCATCAACATCTTCATCAGCACCATCTCATCTCCAAACCCTAGTTCATCACTTGTAACCAATATCCATCTCATGACTCCGATTGGTACTTGTAAGGTTGCTAGTAGTGTTAATTACTCCTTGTAGTTGATGCTAGTTGGATTATTTGGTGGAAGAGTTTATGTTCAGATCCTTGATGCTACTCATTACCTCTCTGGTCATGAATATGATTATGCTTTGTGAGTAGTTACTTTTGTTCCTGAGGACATGGGATAAGTCATGCTAATAGTAGTCACGTGAATTTGGTATTCATTTGATATTTTGATGTGTTGTATGTTGTTTTTCCTTTAATGGTGTTATGCGAACGTCGACTACATAACACTTCACCATTATTTGTGCCTAGAGGAAGGCATTGGGAAGTAGTAAGTAGATGATGGGTTGCTAGAGTGACAGAAGCTTAAACCCTAGTTTATGCGTTGCTTCGTAAGGGGCTGATTTGGATCGACTAGTTTAATGTTATGGTTAGACTTTGTCTTAATTCTTCTTTCGTAGTTGCGGATGCTTGCGAGAGGGGTTAATCATAAGTGGGATGCTTGTCCAAGTAAGGGTAGTACCCAAGCGCCGGTCCACCCACATATCAAACTATCAAAGTAACGAACGTGAATCAAATGAACATGATGAAAACTAGCATGACAGAAATTCCCGTGTGTCCTCGGGAGCGTTTTTCCTCCTATAAGACTTTTTCCAGGCTTGTCCCTTGCTACAATAGGGATTGAGCCACTTTGTTGAACCGTTGCTACTTTTGTTACTTGTTGCTCGCTACGAATTATCTCACCATACAATCACTTGTTACCGATAATTTCAGTGCTTGCAGATATTACCTTGCTCAAAACCACTTGCCAGATCCTTCTAATCCTCGTTGCGTTCGACACTCTTACTTATCGAAAGGACTACGATTGATCCCCTATACTTGTGGGTCATCAGTGTCCGGCTCGGAGGGACGAGCCTCCTCGGTCCTCGGGGCACGCCTCGGCACCGCCTCGCTAGTTGGCTCCTCCACGCGAGCACGCGTGGAGGGGTCATGTCTAGCCTTCGTACGCTTCTTCGCTAGCTTCTCGGCCCGGCTGGGGCGAGACTGTCCCTCGGCCGTCTTCCACGCGGACGCATCCCACCAGCGGGTGGATTGCTCCTCGAGCTCCTTCTGGGCAGCGTCAGCCGCTGTCCAGCCGGCTTGCTCGGCTGCGGAGGCGGTGCCTTCCTCCACGTCTTCTGCCTCCCTGCCGGACGACGTTTTGAGGAACGAAGCTTCACACAAGACAAAATAAAAAGAAGGGAGGGCAACCCTTACCCCGCGACGATGGGCACCTGCCTCCTGCCGCCACCGGCATGGCGCTTCTTAGCGCCGCCTGCTCGTGTTCCAGCTGGAGGACCCGTCGTTGGGCGCTTAGGGGTCGGCCTGGAAGCTGTGGCACCCTTGCCATTCTTCCTGGCCGCCTCGTCAGGTCCGGCCGCCTCGGCCCTATGACGTCGTCCGTGTGTCAGCGGCGGGCTGGCGACCTCCTCCACCCCGTCGGAGTCTCCCTCGAAGGCTGCATCAAATATGGAGGAAGGAGTCTCGTCATCGTCTGTCCAATCTATGATGAAGGGCCGCAGATGCTCACCATACGGCTTCGTCCCTTCCGACTCCAGCGCATGCTCCGAGCCTTTGGAGGAGGCAGAGCGGGACTCGATCATGCCCTCGTCCTCGATATCCGAGGCGTCACACATTGCCACATCACGGGCAAGCGGGTTGAGTACTGCGTGCAGCTTCTCGAACACCTGCGCGAAGGAGTTGACGGTCAGCTCAACAAGGCGACCGGTCACGAGACAAACAGCAAGAACAGAGCAACAAAGAATGCTTACCACCGGATGCGGACGGGACCTGTTGTAAGGGATCATCCCCCACGCCCAGTTCCCACTGTCATCCATGCGGGCAACGGAGATCTGGTTCACCCCCACGCCACCACACTGGGGGTTAATCTCTTGGTAGAGGTCCGGCAGGGGTCGTGTCGGCCGCTCATCTGGCAGACCATATGGGGCCGCGTGTGTAGTGGCAGAATCATGTGGGTAACCATGGTGGTAAGCACGTCGCGGACAAGGAGGTCGCGATCCAGCAGGATGTCGAGGTGGGTGCCAATATGCGCCACCTCGGGGATCGGCTTCGGGAACTTCGCCCCCCCCCCCCCAGTTCAACTTTGTCGGAGGATTGATGTTGAACGGGGGCATGTTGAGGGCGTCGTGTGCAGGGTCGGCATTCTTCACGTAGAAGAAGCCCTTCTGCCACTGCTTGATGGACTCGTGCAGCGGCATCTGGGGGGAGACGGACTTCGAGCGATGATGCACCAGTGCGGCTCCGCACGGCGTCATCGGGCGTGGACCGGTGAGCTTCTCCAGCTCGGCCTTGTCCATCACAATGGACTGCTGCTTGAAGAAAAACAGGCTTCACCACAGATCGAGGTGGGGCTCGATCCCCAGGAAGCCCTCGCACAGGACAACGAAAGGCTGACTGCTGCAAGATGGTGTTCGGAGCCAGGTGGTGCGGCTGCAAGCCAAAGAAGTTGAGCCAGTCGGAGAAGAAGGGGCTCGCCGGGAGCCCAAAGCCCGTGTAGCAGTGCTCGTCGAACACGACGATCTCTCCCTCTTCTGGTGTTGGACCTGTGTTGGCGCCAGGCATCCGCGCCAACACCTGGGAGGCCGGGGGCAACATCCGGCAATGGCGGAGCGCCTCGATGTGGCCTTCGCAGATCTCACTGCCAAGCCAGGCTCCCTGCGATGAAGTCTTCTTCGAGGAGGAGCCGTCGGCCATGACTGAAGGCGGCGAATGCTCGGGAAGGTTGGAGGCACGACGACGATGGAGAAGAAGAAGGCGAAGATGGACGGGCTCTTTCTCTCTCGGCTCAGGGACGAAGAGGGCGTCAATGCGTGGCGAGAAGGGGGCGAGTGGCCTCCTCGGAACCCCCGCTTCCTATTTAAACCCCACGAAGAATCGTGGGGAGGGGATCCGATGCGCGCGGAGCCCCACTAACCCCGTGTATTATGGGTGGTAACGCTTCCCGAAACCCAACCGTCACGGAGTAAATCCACAAAGGATCTTTCGCGCGGAGGCCGAGGGGGGCGTCGTGGCGGGACCCAGGGCCCGGTCCCGTCACGAGTAAAAACCATCATTACGTCAAGCCGGGCCTGTAACGTGGTGTGTTATGCGCAGCCTACAAAAAAGCCGAGGCGTCGCTTCGAAGCCAACCGGCTTCGGAGCCGGTGTTCCCTGCCGCATATCACGGCAGGAATACAAAGACAAAAAATCAAGTCGGGGAGGCCACCCGTCCGCAGGAGGCGGGCCTCTCTAGCTGTGGGGACTACTGTCGGAGGGATAACCCCAGGGTAGGCTCATCGAGCCTGCTCCTTCATCTCTTTCCCAAAAGGAATGACCAAGTATAATTCCCCGAGGCCCAAGTCCTCTGGCCGGCTAGGCTGCACCTACCAGCTGGAGGACGAGACGGACAACTCTGTGGCCGGCCAGGCAACATGTGTCGGCTGGGGGCAAGACGGCTACCTCTTCCTGACCGCCTAGGCCGAGCCAGTCGGCTAGGAACGAGGCGGTCATCCCCAAGCCGGCTAGCCAAGCAGGCTAGCCAGTCGGGGATCTCAAGTCACATCAGATCGTAGGTCATGACGAGACCCTATGGTTAAAGGTGGCTTCGCGTAAGCAAAGCTACTGGATCGGAGTGCACGGCAGGTACTAGCATCGGCGGCCATGCCGCTGACCTACCCTGGCTCGGACCATCACCCAGCATAGTGTAGGCCGTCAAACTCCCACTCCATTACTACACTCGGCGTGGGAACAGTGGAGGCGGCCGTACCGTCTGCCCATGACGAATCTCGCTGGACGACGCCAGACGTACCGCGCGTGCCCTGCGTCAACCTTACATGAGAGCTCCATTGGCTAGCCAGCGGGTCCCACCGCCAGACAGGACCTCGCAGCCGGTGGGCCCCTCAAGCGACAAGACAAGACCCTCGTGGGCCCCCTGGCCAGCCGGCGAGGCTGCGAGCGGGGTCCCACTCTTGTACCCTTTATCCATATTGTAGGCCGGTGGGTTCGTCTATAAACCCCCCCCGGTCCCCCTCCATGCAGAGGGTCGGTCAACAGATTACACACACACTCACCAACCACATAGGAGAGGCAGAGACGAGCCGGCTTCTCCCGTCTTCCTCCTCCGCAACATAGCTCCAGGAGCAACCTTGTAATCCATCCATATATATCATACACTCTGGCAGGACTAGGGGTATTATCTCTACGGAGAGCCCTGAACTTGGGTGCATCGTGCTTTCCATGCTTGTACCAACCTTGCCCCCAGCGCCCTCTGTTGCCACTTTAGTTCTCACCGACTTTAGCCTACCTATGGCATATGTTGTGAGTATTCACCGACAAGATGCTCAAAGGTCCCTACCCACAACACGCTACGGCCGAGGGGCCGGCGACTCACTCTTGGGAGGATTGCTATGTGATGCAGGAGTTCCAAGATGAGGCGCTCAAGAAAGGCCAAGGAGGTGATCAGAGCCAGTGAAAGGAACAGTTCGGCACGCCCGGGTCACGCCAGAGCCCGTTCAGCGGTTTTCCTAACCCGGGTCCGCAGGGCAGGCCACAACCCAACAACGGACAACATCAAGTTCACAACCAATAGAAGTATAACCCGCGGGGGGTGTTTCAGCGACAACCCCCACAGGGGGGTCTCCAGCGACAGGATGATCGTAGCGGTTTCCAGAATAACCCTAAGCAGCTAAACAGTGGGCAGTATCATGTGTTCACCACCAGCACCTACAAACGGGATCAGAAGGTGAAACATAGAACTTTCAGCGTGGCTGAGCCGGCGCTCCCCAAGTACCTGCACTGGTCTGAACAGCCTATAATCTGGAGTAGGGAGGATCACCCGCCCTGAGTTGATAACCCTGGCGACTTAGCTCTGGTCGTGGCTCCCCAAGTCGGAGGATACACCCTTTCCAAAGTCCTTATGGATGGAGGCAGCAGCATTAACATCCTATATTTTGATACCTTTCGAAGGATGAATCTTTTGGAGAAAGACTTGATGCCATCATCCACGGTTTTCCACTGCATTGTTCCGAGTAAGTCGGCGTATCCAATTGGGCGGATTAAACTTAACGTGGCTTTTGGCACAGAGTCTAATTATAGGAGCGAGTCACACATGTTCGAGGTGGTCAAAATCAAGAGCCCTTACCATGCATTGTTTGGAAGGCCGGCTTACGCCCGATTCATGGCTCGCCCATGCTATGTTTACCTCAAGCTCAAAAGTTCTGGTCCCAAGGGGCCTATCACAATCAGTGGGGATAGGAAGATAGCCCAGGAGGGCGAAGAAGGAGATGCAGCTTATGCCGAGACGGCTTGCGCGGCCGAGGAACTTAAGTTTCACCAAGCCAATGTTGATCCGGCAGATATGACGCCACTCAAGAGGCCAACAATCAACTCCGAGCCGCCCCTCAAGTTTAAACCAACGGATGACACCAAGGTTATAGACTTCACGCGTGGCGGCTCAACTAAGCAGTTCACTATTGGGACGGGTCTGGATCCCAAATAGGAAATCGCGCTCATCGAATTCATCCGTGAGAACCGGGACATCTTCGCGTGGAAACCTTCTGACATGCCAGGTGTACTGAGAGAATTTGCTGAGCACCACCTTAATACTGACCCCAAAGTAAAGCCAGTTCGGCAGTACCATTGCAGGTTTAATGAGGAGCGACGTAAGGCGGTCGGAGAGGAAGTCGCCCGGCTCTTGGCCGCGGGTTCATCATCGAGGTTTTCCATCCTGAATGGTTGGCTAACCTGGTATTGGTGCTCAAAAAGAACAGCACCTTCCGCATGTGCATCGACTACACCGACCTCAACAGAGCTTGTCCGAAGGATCCCTTTTCCCTTCCCCGCATTGATCAAATCATTGACTCAACGGCGGGTTGCGAGCGTTTGTGTTTCTTGGATGCCTATTCAGGATACCACCATATCAAGATGGCGGTGGCAGACCAGGAGAAAACGTCCTTTATAACCCCCTTCGGAGCCTTCTGTTACGTGTCTATGTCGTTCGGGCTCAAGAGTGCAGGGGCGACTTATCAACTTTGCATCCAACATTGTTTGCATAACCAGATCGGTTGCAATGTCCACGCTTATGTGGACGACATCGTAGTCAGATCTCAGAAGAAAGAGTCGCTCTTGGAGGATCTCAAGGAGACTTTGACAATTTGCGCGTATACCAGATGAGGCTTAACCCCACCAAGTGCGTCCTTGGTGTTCCTGCAGGAAAGTTATTGGGTTTTCTGGTATCGGAACGCGGCATTGAAGCTAACCCGGACAAAATTGAAGCGATTACTTCGTTAGGAAAGCCGGCTAATATTAACCAGGTCCAGCGCATGGTGGGTCGTATCGCGGCTCTAAGTCGTTTTATAAGTCCACTTGGGAAGAAGGCCATCCCCCTTTATCAGCTGCTCAAGAAAACTGATCAATTCGTATGGACGTACAAAGCCAACGAAGCCTTTGAAGCCTTGAAGCGACAATTGGTTAAGTCGCCGGTGTTGGTGGCTCCGACGGACAAGGAGCCTACGCTTTTGTACATCGCGGCCAATTCCAAAGCAGTGAGTGTGGCAGTAGTTGTCGAGCGGAAGGAAGAAGGGAAGGAATACCCAGTTCAGCGACCAGTATATTTTATCACAGAAGTCCTGACCCTCTCCAAACAGCACTACCCGCATTGGCAGAAACTGGTCTTTGGGGTGTTTATGGCGAGTCGGAAGCTGAAGCACTACTTCCGAGAGCACCCCATCACGGTAATCAGTTCTACCCCCCTTGGTGACATTATACAAAATCGAGAAGCAACGGGAGGGATTGCTAAGTGGGCCATTGAGTTGGAGCCTCGTCACGTGCGATATATTCCCCGTACGGCCATTAAATCTCAAGCACTAGTGGATTTCATCAACGATTCGACCGAGTTGCAAATTCCAGAGGATAGGCCTGATCACACCTATTAGACCATCTATTTCGACGGATCCAGATAGTTGGAAGGCTCGGGGGCTGGTGTGGTGATAACCTCACCTCAAGGTGACAAATTTTGCTATGTCCTCCGGCTCATGTTTCCATATACCAACAACGCAGCAGAGTATGAAGCCTTGCTCCATGGATTGCGACTCGCCAAAGAGAAGAATCTCATGTGAGTCAGATGTCTCAGTGACTCAAATTTGGTGGCATGGCAGGTTTCTGGCACCTGGGATTCTAGAGATCCCTTGATGGCGGCTTACAGGCGAGCTGTGTAGGATGTCGCGGGTCACTTTCATGGTTATCAAGTGGATCACATCGACCGACGGCTCAATGAAGCAGCGGATGCTCTTTCCCGTATTGGTTCACAACATAAGCCGGTTCCTCCCAATGTCTTTTTGGATGTATTACATAACCCTTCGGTGAGGCTACCTTCAGAGGAAGACTTGGCGGTGCCGGACCCCGAGTCTCAACTTGTGGCGGATCTTCGTGCCACTCCGGATTGGGCGATTCCCTACATGGCGTATCTCACACGAGGCGAGTTACCCGCAGATGAGTTATTGGCTCGCCAAATCGTCCCTCAGTGCAAATCCATGGTCATACACAATGGCGAGTTGCACAAGCGAAGCACCTCAGGGGTATTTCAAAGGTGTGTCTCTTCTGAAGAAGAATGTATGATCCTCAATGAAATTCATGCAGGCGACTGTGGTCATCATGTTGGGTCACGATCCTTGGTCTCTAAAGCTTTTCAACATGGGTTTTACTTGTTGACGGCTCATGCAGACGCGGAAGAGATAGTTTGCCGATGTGATGGCTGCCAGAAATTTGGACGTCAGATGCACGTACCGGCTCAGGAGTTGCGGATGATCCCAATCACTTGGTCGTTTGCAGTCTAGGGGTTAGATATGGTTGGCCCTTTCAATATGTCGTCCAATAAAAAGACTCACCTCTTGGTGGCGGTTGACAAGTTTACTAAGTGGGTCGAGGCAGAGCCCGTTAGTAGCTGTGACGTAGATACGGCTGTCAAATTCTTGAAAATTTTGATTTTCCGGTTTGGATACCCTCATAGTATCATTACTGACAATGGTACTAATCTATGGAAGGGCGCAATGCAAGAGTTTTACAGTCGAGAGCATATCCGGCTTGATGTTTCTGCAATTGCACATCCCCAGTCTAATGGGTAGGAAAAAAGGGCGAATCGGGAAATACTGCGGGGAATCAAGCCCCAGCTTATGGTGCCTTTGGAGCGTATTCCAGGTTGTTGGGTGGAAGAGTTGCCCTCAGTATTATGGAGCATCAGGACCACCCCCAACCGCTCCACGGGTTTTACTCCTTTCTTTCTGGTCTACGGGGCAGAAGCGGTGTTGCCAAGTGACATTCGACACGATTCACCATGAGTCGCCGCCTATGTGGAGCAGGACAACGAGTTGGCACGACAAGATTCATTGGACGCTTTGCAGGAAGAGTGAGACTTACCTGCATCACGATCGGTGATCTATCAACAAGACTTGTGACGCTACCACAACCGTTGTGTCAAGAGCCGGACTTTTCAAGAGGGCGACTTAGTGCTCCGGTTGATTCAAGATCACACTGGTATGCATAAGTTATCACCCCCATGGGAAGGTCCGTTTGTCATCAGCAAGAATCTTCAGAACGGCTCATACTACTTGGTGGATCTTTGCGCAGATAGGCCAACTACAGAGGTTGAGACAACTCGCCCCTGGAATAGCCCACCTGCAGCCTGACTACACCTAGAGCCATGGGCTCCTTTCTTTTTTACAAATATCAGAACTTGTAATCTTTTATTTATAAAGCAACAAAGCCGGCACCCACGAACTTTGGGGTCCTTTGCCATTTCAGCTTTTGGAAAGCATGAGTCTTTATTATTCTCTAAGTCATTCAAACATGGACGCTGCTACGGCAACAAAAGTCCTTCCCCGGCAACGCTAGGAATTCTTCTTGCTACTTCTTGTTTCCGTCGGTTTTTCCCTTGAAGAGGAAAGGGTGATGCAGCACAGGAGCAGTAAGTATTTCCCTCAGTTTCAGAACCAATGTATCGATCCAGAAGGAGGGTCTCGTCAAGTCCAGAGTACCTGCGCAAACACAAACGAGCTTGCACCCAATGCTTCAAAAGGGTTGTCAATCCCTTCAAGATTGTTTGCAAAGTGAGATCTGAAGGCGGAAAGTGCAACGAAGTAAAAAAAGTGTAAGGCTGGAAATATGGTGTGGAGTAGACCCGGGGGCCATAGTGTTCACTAGAGGCTTCTCTCAAAATAGAAAATATCACGGTGGGTAAACAAATTATTGTCAAGCAATTGATAGAACCGCGCAAAGTCATGACGATATCTATGGCAATGATCATACATATAGGCATCACGTCCGAGACAAGTAGACCGACACTTTCTGCATCTACTACTATTACTCCACACATCGACCGCTATCCAGCATGCATCTAGTGTATTGAGTTCATGATGAACAGAGTAACGCCTTAAGCAAGATGACATGATGTAGAGGGATAATCTCAAACCAATGATGAAAACCCCATCTTTTTACCCTTGATGGCAACAACACGATGGGTGCCTCGCTACCCCTTTTGTCACTGGGTGAGGTCACCGCACGGTATGAACCCAAAACCAAGCACTTCTCCCATTGCAAGAATCGTAGATCTAGTTGGCCAAAAAAACCACAACTCGAAGAGAATTACAAGGATATGAAATCATGCATAAGAGAGATCAGAAGAAACTCAAATAAGATTCATAGATAATCGGATCATAAATCCACAATTCATCAGATCTCGACAAACACACCGCAAAAGAAGATTACATCGGATAGATCTCCATGAAGATCATGGACAACTTTGTATTGAAGATCCAAGAGAGAGAATAATCCATCTAGATACTAACTATGGACCATTAGGTCTATGGTGAACTACTCACGCATCATCGGAGAGGTCATGGTGTTGATGAAGAAGCCCTCCGTGTCCGAAACCCCCCTCCGGCAGGGCACCAGAACGTGCCCCAGATGCGATCTTGCGGAGACAGAAGCTTGCGGGAGCGGAAAAGTGATTTCGATGATCTCTTGATTTTTTGGGATTTTGAGGGAATATATAGGCGCAACCCCTAGGGCGGAGGGCGCACAGGGGGCCACAAGCCTGTGGGTCGCGGCCTACCCCCTGGCCGCGGGGTGGGGGCTTGTGGGGGCCCCTGAGGCTCCCCTTCCTTGGCTCCCAAGCTTCCTGATCTTCTTCCGTTACGAAAAAAATCTTTTTGGGGATTTTCTTCCGTTTGGACTCCATTTCAAAATCTCCTCTAAAAGGGGTCAAAAACAAGGAAAAAACAGGAACTGGCACTTGGCACTTAGTCAATAAGTTAGTCCAAAAAAATATATAAAAGGCATGCAAAACATCGAAAGTTTGACAAGATAATAGCATGAAATCATCAAAAATTATAGATACGTTGGAGACGTATCAAGCATCCCCAAGATTAACTCCTGCTCGTCCTCGAGTAGGGAAGTGATAAAGAATGAATTTTTGATCTGGAATGCTACCTAGCATAGTTGTCCTTTGCAAATTCTTTCACGTGACATGAATGTTCAGATCCGTAAGATTCAAAACAATAGTTTGCTATTGACATGAAAACAATAATACTTCAAGCAAACTAGCAAGGTAATCATGAACTTTCAAAGTAACAAGGCCAAGGAAAGTTATCCCTACAAAATCATATAGTCTGGCTATGCTCCATCATCCTCACACAACTAAGGTAAATCATGCACAACCCCGGTATTCGCCAAGTAATTGTTTTCGCACTCTTACTTTCTCAAACCTTTTATAACTATCACGCAATACATGAGCGCGAGCCATGGATATATCACTATAAGTGGAATAGAGTGTGGTGGTGGTGGTGAGACAAAAAGGAGGAGATGGTCACATTGACTCGGCATATCAAAGGGCTATGGAGATGCCCATTAATAGATATCAATGTGAATGAGTACGGATTGCCATACAAGAGATGCACTAGAGCTATAAGTATGTGAAAGCTCAAAAGTTGAACTAGTGGGTGTGCATCCAACTTGCTTGCTCAAGAAGACCTAGGGCAATTTTGAGGAAGCCCGTCATTGGAATATACAAGCGAAGTTATATAATGAAGATTCCCTCTAGCATATGGTGCTGACAAAGCAAGAAGCTCTCAATCATGAAGAACATGGTGCTATTATGAAGCACAAGTGTGGAAAAAGATAGTAGCATTGCCCTTCTCTCTTTTTCTCTCCCTTTTTTCATTAGGGCTCTTAGGCCTCTCTCTTTTTATTTTCTTTTCTTTTCTCTTTTTTTTTATTTTTGGGCTCTTTGGCCACTTTTTTTTTATTTCCTCACATGGGACAATGCTCTAATAATGATGATCATCACACTTTTATTTACTCAGAGCTCAAAGCTTAGAACGATGATGACTGTATAGGAAATGCCTCCGGCATTGTACCGGGATGTGCAACGATCTAGCATGGCGTATGACGTTGAGAACATCTCGCTAGCTATCTTACGATCATGCAATGGCAATATGAGAGTGACGGCACAAGTCATGAGACGGAACGGTGAGAGTTGCATGGCAATATATCTCTGAATGGCTATGAAAATGCCATAGTAGGTAGGTATGGTGGCTGTTTTGAGGAAGGCATTTGGTGGGTTTGTGTACCGGCGAGAATTGCGCGGCACTAAAGAGGCTAGCAATGGTAGAAGGTGAAAGTGCATCTATACCATGGACTCACATTAGTCATGAAGAACTCACATACTTGTTGCGTAAGTTCTTATTAGTAATTGAAACAAAGTGCTAAACGCATACTCCGAGGGGAAGGGTTGGTAGGTGTTAACCATCGCGCGATCCCGACCTCAACACAAAGGATGAAAATCAATAGATCAATTATGCTCCAACTTCCTAACATAGTGGTTCACCATACGTGCATGCTACGGGAATCACTAACTTCAACACAAGTATCTCTAGATTCACAACACCCTACTAACATAGCTCTTAATATTACCAAATCCACGTCTCAAAACTAATTGAGAGGAATCAAGACTTCTCTTTCTGCTCAATGCACATGAAGATGGAGGTTTTTGTATCCTCTTTGGGTACCTATCACATTTTGGGACTACTTTCATAGCATAAGCAAACTACCAAGTCACGCACCGCCGTGCTCTAAAAGATCTAAGTGTAGCACAAAGAGCAAAATTATCTAGCTCAAAAGATATAAGTCAAGCATTATGAGCATTCTAGCAAAATCACGATGAGTGCATGTCTCTCTCTAAAGGTGTGCAGAAAGGATGATTGTGACACAACAAAAAGAAAAGACTCCTAAGATACAAGACGCTCCAAGCAAAACACATATCATGTGGTAAATAAAAATATAGCTCCAAGTAACGTTACCGATGGATTGAAGACGAAAGAGGGGATGCCTTCCCGGGGCATCCCCAAGCTTAGGCTTTTTGGTGTCCTTGAATTTGGCTTGGGATGCCTTGGGAATCCCCAAGATTGAGCTATTTCCACTCCCCATCTCTTTTTCCATGAGAACATTACCCAAAACTTGAAAACTTCACAACACAAAACTTAAACAGAAACTCGTGATATCATTAGCACAAGAAAACAAACTACCACCTCTTTAGGTACTGTAGCAATCTTGATTTCTATTTATATTGGTGTTGTGCTACTGTATTCTCACTTTTCCATGGCTAGTACCCCCCCCCCCCCCCCGATACTAACCATAGTTTCATCAAAACAAGCAACCAACTCAACAAAAAACAGAATATGTCAAAAACATACCAGTCTGTAGCAATCTGTATACTTCGTATACTGTTGTTACCTCAAAAATTCTGAAAAATTATGACTGCCTGGGAAAAAGGCATATCAACCAGCAGCAAAAAGAATAAACTCAAAAGCTATTTCTTAATAAAAATGAAAAATCATCTCGTGAGTGAAAAGTTTCTGTCTTTTTCCAGCAGGATCAAACAACCATTACCAAGACTAATCATAAAGGTTTTGCTTGTCTCAAACACAAAAAGAAACACAAAAGACACAATCATAACAGAATTATGATAGTGTGGACGCAACAAAAAGAAAGAAAAAGATAAATTCATTGGGTTGCCTCCCAACAAGCGCTATTGTTTAACGCCCTTAGCTAGGCATAACGAATTCAATGATGCTCACACAGAAGACAAGAGTTGAAGCACAACGAGAGCATCATAAAGCATGTGAAAATCACATCTAAGTCTAACATACTTCCTATGCATAGGCATTTTATAGGAAAACAAATTGGCAAGACAACTAATAGTTACCAAATGCAAGGAAGAAGAAAGAGACAATATAAATCTCAACATACCGAGAGGTAATTTGGTAACGTGAAAGTTTCTACCACAATATTTTCCTCTCTCACAGCAATTACATGTGGGATCATATTGAATTTCAACAATATATCTATCCCATAGTATATTCTTTTCATGATCCACATGCATGCAAAGTTGACGCTCTTCAAAAATAATGGGGTTATCATCAACTAAAGTCATGACTTCTCCAAACCCACTTTCAATATTATTGCAAATATCATTGCAACAAGTAGTGGACATAGCAAAACTAGCATCCCCAAGCTTAGGGTTTTGCATATTTTTAGCATGATTGTCACTAATAGAATTTATAGTGAAACCATTGCAATCATGCTTTTCATCCAAGGAGCCCTCGTGAATCACTTCATAAATTTCTTCCTCACAATTTTCAGATTCACGCATCTCAAGCAAAACTCCATAAAGATAATCTAGTGCACAAAATTCACTAGCAATTGGTTCCACATAAGTGGATCTCTTAAATAGATTAGCAAGTGGGTGAGGATCCATATCACTAGATTCTTAGCAAACGAAGATGCAAGCATATTGAAGGCACATAGCACACAAGCAAAGGAAATGCAAGCAAAATAAAGGGCGAAAGAAAAAGGCAAAACGAAAAAGGCAAATATTTTTGTAATTTTTTGTTTTTCAGAAGTGGGGGAGAGGAAAACGAGAGGCAAAAAAAGTAAATGCAAGAGATGAGTTTGAGACACTTACTTGGATGAGTTCTTGACTTGATCCTCCCCGGCAACGGTGCCAGAAATTCTTCTGCTATGGCAACAAAAGTCCTTCCCCGGCAACGCCAGGAATTCTTCTTGCTACTTCTTGTTTGCGTCGGTTTTTCCCTTGAAGAGGAAAGGGTGATGCAGCACAGGAGCAGTAAGTATTTCCCTCAGTTTGAGAACTAAGGTATCGATCCAGAAGGAGGGTCTCGTCAAGTCCAGAGTACGTGCGCAAACACAAACGAGCTTGCACCCAACGCTTCAAAGGGGTTGTCAATACCTTCAAGATTGTTTGCAAAGTGAGATCTGAAGGCGGAAAGTGCAACAAAGTAAAAAAGTGTAAGGCTGAAAATATGGTGTGGAGTAGACCCGGGGGCCATAGTGTTCACTAGAGGCTTCTCTCAAAATAGAAAATATCACGGTGGGTAAACAAATTACTATCAAGCAATTGATAGAACCGCGCAAAGTCATGACGATATCTATGGCAATGATCATACATATAGGCATCACGTCCGAGACAAGTAGACCGAGACTTTCTGCATCTACTACTATTACTCCACACATCGACCGCTATCCAGCATGCATCTAGTGTATTGAGTTCATGACGAACAGAGTAACGCCTTAAGCAAGATGACATGATGTAGAGGGATAATCTCAAACCAATAATGAAAACCCCATCTTTTTACCCTTGATGGCAACAACACGATGCGTGCCTCGCTACCCCTTGTGTCACTGGGTGAGGTCACCGCATAGTATGAACCCAAAACCAAGCACTTCTCCCATTGCAAGAATCATAGATCTAGTTGGCCAAACAAAACCCACAACTCGAAGAGAATTACAGGGATATGAAATCATGCATAAGAGAGATCAGAAGAAACTCAAATAAGATTCATAGATAATCTGATCATAAATCCACAATTCATCGGATCTCGACAAACACACCGCAAAAGAAGATTACATCGGATAGATCTCCATGAAGATCATGGAGAACTTTGTATTGAAGATCCAAGAGAGAGAATAAGCCATCGAGATACTAACTATGGACCCGTAGGTCTATGGTGAACTACTCACGCATCATTGGAGAGGTCATGGTGTTGATGAAGAAGCCCTCCGTGTCCGAATCCCCCCTCCGGCAGGGCACCAAAACGTGCCCCAGATGGGATCTTGCGGAGACAGAATCCTGCGGCGGCAGAAAAGTGATTTCGATGATCTCCTGATTTTTTTGGGATTTTTAGGGAATATATAGGCGCAACCCCTAGGGCAGAGGGCGCCCAGTGGACCCACAAGCCTGTGGGCCCCGGCCTACCCCCCTGGCCGTAGGGTGGGGGCTTGTGGGGCCCCTAAGGCTCCCCTACCTTGGCTCCCAAGCTTCCCGATCTTCTTCCGTTACGAAAAAAATCTTTTCGGGGATTTTCTTCCGTTTGGAATTCGTTTCAAAATCTCCTCTGAAAGGGGTCCAAAACATGGAAAAAACAGGAACTGGCACTTGGCACTGAGTCAATAAGTTAGTCCCAAAAAATATATAAAAGGCATGCAAAACATCCAAAGTTTGACAAGATAATAGCATGAAACCATCAAAAATTATAGATACGTTGGAGACGTATCAGACGCTATCAGCACCAAAGAACATAAGTCGCCATGCTGCACTTATTTCAAAATTGGGTACTGATAACCAAAGAGGACCAGTCGCCACGTTGAACGGTTCAAACATGGGCGCCTTATATGATTTTGAGAATTAAGCCGGCTTACTTGGGGGCTACAAGTTCCCAAGTCGTTTTGCAGTAAAAGCGCACACGCTTCTGCAATCCTATGTCTGAATTTTCCCTAATCATAGGTCACTTGAGGGCTTCCACTCACTGAGTTCGTCCTGTATACCCTCTTGGCTAGCGAAAAATCGCTGCATTACAAATTGTTATACTGGACTATGTATTGGACAAGTTGCCACATGGACCTATGTACTCTGGGCGAGTCAGTCCGTTATTTGCACCCTGAACTCGCCTTGGTTAAAACATACAAGCTACCGGCCGGAGCCACACATGGAAAATAGAGAAACCATTGGTTCACTAAACCTGCTTCACTGAAGCTTGACTCGCGCCTGATCAGCCGGTCTAAACAATATGGGTTGTTGCAAAAGCCTTCTTGGGGTAACACTAGAGTTCTGCAAACTCGTCTTATCCTGTCGCAGCTCATTGGGCCGACGAATTTTATATCTTGATGGTACGACCACAAGGTTTCATAACATCCTTGTATAACTCGCCGAGACTCATTGAGCCAGCCTTTTGTTCATAACTCGCCGCGACTCATCGGGGCGGTTTTTAACTACTATTTGCCATAACCCAGGGGGTTGGTTTATCTTCTGCCATAACTCACTGAGTCGCCTTATGTTTTTCTTGACACACAGGTTGAAGGCTTTTATGTCAAAATATGACACTTCCTTGGTTATCAAGCCGAAGGATTGTAAAGGGCGATTCATGATACACTAAAGGGATAAATTATTTAGGAATGTTAATAAAAAGGCATGGGCGACAGACTGTTTCCCTGTAAATCTAACAAATTATTACATGGCTCACACGGCCAAGTCGGGTGTCATCTCCCGATAAAGAAGAGATTGGATTGTCTTTTAAGGCAATGATTACATCTTGAGAAGACTCAAGCCGCCTCCATGTCACCTTGTCTTGAGCTCTCCCCACCTTCAATTTGTAAGTCGCTTAGGTTCCAGTTACACTTGGATAAGGCGACGAACTCACCTTCATCATTAATGAAGATGGACAGATCTGCATCAAGGTCAAAGGGATTCTTGGGTCGGCGAGGAGCCAAGCTAGTAATTTCGTACGACGGAGGAGTCACTTTCTTGTTATTATCATCATACGCGGCTTGGTATTTGTTTAAATCCAAGTCGGCTGGCGGCTGAGTCGCCGCAGAGCGGGATTCCTTGATTACTCGGTGGTAGTCGTCCTCGGTGAACTCCGACCCGTCGTCTTTTAGTTCAGCATAGCCAGCATCTACCTTCTCTGGTTTCAGCTCGGGAGCATAGGCCAAACACCGGCTTAGGGTATTCAGTGCTTCCTTCCAGGCGGCTGATCTCTTGAGCTCCTCCACTTGAGGAGGCAACATAGACAAGTAGCCAAGCATGCTCTTGATGGACTTAACTGGCTCTTTGTTGCCCATCAATGCTTTAATCGTCAGCATGCTCCGTGTATATAACTGCTCGGTGAAGGTATACATTGCTTTTAGTTTCAGCATGCAGTCATCTTGGAGATTGGCGGCTCGTGGACCTACAAAGGATACATTCGTGTTTGTTAGTCTTGGCAAACTAGACTGATTATTTTGATAAAAGGAATTAATCCTTACCAAACATGGCTAGAGTCATGTTGGAGATGTGTTTTTTCAAGCCGAAGACCTCTTGCTAGGCGGCTTCTAGTTTCTCCTCTGCTTGCTCAGCCCGCTTCAGGAGGGCGGCTTGGTCAACTTTGGCTTTCTTGTCAAGCTTCTTGTGATCGGCCTTCATTTTTTCTATTTCAGCCAGAACCACCTGATACTTCTTCTCAGACTCAGACCGAGCATTTTGCTGTTCAGCTAAATTTTTCCTTAATTCAGCTAGGGATGACTCGGTGTGGGTCACAAATTCCTGCAAAAGCAAAATTTGGGGAGACAAGTCTCATAACTATTGCAAGCAATATTCCTGACACTTGGGGGATAATGTATGATTATATTCGAAGTCATACAAAATACAAGACCCGACTCATTTTTCAAAAGATGACCCGGCCCTTGGGGCTACAGGTTGAAGTTTTTCTCTAAATACAAGACCCGGCTCATCTTTCAAAAGATGACCCGGCCCTTGGGGGCTAAAGGTTGAAGTTTTTCTCTAAATACAAGACCCGACTCATATTTCAAAAGATGACCCGGGCCTTGGGGGCTACAAGTTGAAGTTTCTCTAAATACAAGACCTGACTCATCTTTCAAAAGATGACCCGGCCCTTGGGGGCTACAGGTTGAAGATTTTCAGACTATATACAAGACCCAGCTCATCTTTCAAAAGATGACCCGGCCCTTGGGGGCTACAGACAGATATGGGTCTAACAAACATTGCAACCAAAATTATTTCAACAAGCAAGACTAGTCTATTGGAAGGCTAATGGGTGGAAGAGAATAAGTAATACAAAATGTACCTCATGTTTTACTCTCATCATGTGGATCAAGCTTTTGTTCATTTCATAACTTGTCTCCAGGCGACTTGCGAAGCCTGAGAAGAGTTGATCAAATTCTAGCTTCTCATACTAGGGAAGCTTCAACTTACTGACATCTTGTTCAACGGAAGGATGGGATTCCTTTGAGGTGTGTTTAGATAACACCGCCGCCGTAGGTTTGGAGTAGCCAGTACCAGTGATAATAACGGCATCTGGATCCTTAGTCGCCCTCGGAGAGCTCGGCGGGTTAACATTGTCAGCAGTTTCCTTCAAGGTGTCTGGCGAGTCGTCCCGGACGGCAGGGATGTCATCTGTAGGAGCATCATGAGCCGCCACTTGGTCCTCGTCAAGCTCTGGGGCAGAGGTGCTCGTGCCTAAGACCACAGTTGTCTTAGGAGTGAAAGACGGGTCGCTAGTTTTTCTCTTCTTCGCTTGTGTTGTGAGATGAAGACATCAAAAGTTAGGGCAAATATCATTATTGGGAAGAGAAAGGGTTAATAAAATAACTCACCCTTGTACATGAATCATTGGCGGAAGGGCTGACATTGCGGAGTCGCCAGATGAAGGAGAAGAAGTGTGAGAGAATAGAAGTTCAAAGAGTGAAGGAGTTGTGAATCATATTTCCTACAAGGAAGAGATTGTGGTTAACAAAAGTATACCTCACTTGTGCGCTTCCGACCGGTTGTCTTTTCAGGCAACCCGGAAATTAAGTCGCCAGAGCGGCTCTGGGTTTTGCGCTTGGGAGTATATTTCGCCTTCTTCAAAAGGAAATCAGGGTCCATATAAGCATCTGGGTTAGACAGAGGAACTTTTCCACAGATCCGCCTAGCTGGCCTAGGTGAAGAGGAAGTTGAGCCGGAAGAAATAGAAATTACCTCAACCACGTCATCTTGGCTCTCGTAGTCATCGCCCTACGCAGAAGGACACAGGGTATAAGCATGAGTCGAAACATAAGGATGATAAGTAAAGGGTAAGTTTTTACCTCTAACTGTTCTTCGACAGCTTGTGACTCGCCGATGCTACTGCAACAAAATACCTTCCAATGACGCCAGAAATAAGCGTGTTGACGGGAGATTATTCTTGTCTTGATACTCCTCAGCAACGGCACCAGGAATCCTTCTGCTATGGCTACGCCTTTAGGAACTTCCTTGGCAAATATGAAAAGGATTCCCCCGTGGCCTTGGAGCCTTGCTTTGGTGTTCCCTCGAAGCGGAAAGGGTGATGTAGCACAGCAGCAGTAAGTATTTCCCTCAGTTTTGAGAACCAAGGTATCGATCCAGAGGGAGGATCGCGTCAAGTCACAAGTACCTGCACAAACACAAAGAGCTTACACCCAACGCTATGAAGGGGTTGTCAATCCCTTATAGATTGTTTGCAAAGTGGGAACTGAAAGCAAAAAGTAAACAAAGCAAAGTAAAAGTGAAAGTGGAAACAATAGTTGTGAATAGACCCGGGGGCCGTAGTGTTCACTAGTGGCTTCTCTCATGAAAGCAAGTAGACGGTAGGTGAACGGATTACTATCGAGGAATTCATAGAACCGCGCAAAGTCGTGACGTTATCTATGGCAATGATTATATCTATAGGCATCATGTCCAAAACAAGTAGAACGATACTTTCTTCATCTACTACTATTACTCCACACGTCGACCGCTATCCAGCATGCATCTAGTGTATTAAGTTCATAAGAACAGAGTAACGCCTTAAGCAAGATGACATGATGTAGATGGACAATCTCATATCTACGATAAAAGCCCATCTTGTTACCCTTGATGGAAACAACATGATGCGTGCCTCGATGCCCCTTCTGTCACTGGGAAAGGTCACCACACGGTATGAACCCAAAACCAAGCACTTCTCCCATTGCAAGAATCATAGATCTAGTTGGCCAAACAAAACCCAAGACTCGGAGAGACTTACAAGGATATCAAATCATGCATATAAGAAATCAGCAAAGACTTAAATATATATCATAGATAATCTGATCACAAATCCACAATTCATCGGATCTCGACAAACACACCGCCAAAGAGGATTACATAGGATAGATCTCCATGAAGATCATGGAGAACTTTGTATTGAAGACCCAAGAGAGAGAAGAAGCCATCTAGCTACTAACTACGGACCCGTAGGTCTGAAGTGAACTACTCACGAGTCATTGGAGAGGCGATGATGTTCATGTAGAAGCCCTCCAACTCCAAAGTCCCCTCCGGCAGGGCACCAGGAAGGGTCTCCAGATGAGATCTCGCGGAAACGGAAGCTTGCGGTGGCGGAAAAGTGTTCTCGTGGATGCCCTCATTTGTTTATGGATTTTAGGGAATATATAGGCGCAAGAGCTAGGTCAGGGGAGCACCAGGGAGGCCACAAGCCTGGTAGCCCCCCCCCCCCCCTGGTGGCGGCTACAGGGCTTGTGGGCCCCCTGTGGCTCTCCTGACTTCGCCCTCAAGTCCCCCGATCTTCTTCTATTCTGGAAAAATTCATTTCGGGGATTTTATTCCGTTTGGACTCCGTTCCAAAAACAGAACTGAAAAGAGTCAAAGACACAGAAAAAATAGGAACTGGCACTTGGCACTGAATTAATAAGTTAGTCCCAAAAAAGATATAAAAGGTACATAAAACATCCAAAGTTGACAAGATAACAGCATGAAACCATCAAAAATTATAGATACGTTTGAGACGTATCAAGCATCCTGAAGCTTAACTCCTGCTCGTCCTCGAGTAGGGAAGTGATAAAGAATGAATTTTTGATGCTTGCATGCTACCTAGCATAGATGTCCATTGTAACTCCTCTTATGTGAAGTGAATGTTCAGATCCATTAGATTCAAAATAATAGTTTGCTATTGACGTGGAAACAATAATACTTCAAGCAAACTAGCAAGGTAATCATGAACTTTCAAAATAACTAGGCCAAAAGAAAGTTATCCCTACAAAATCATATAGTCTGGCTATGTTGTATCATCCTTGCACAATGAATTTAAATCATGCACAACCCCGGTATTGGCCAAGTAATTGTTTTCACACCTTTACTTCCTCAAACCTTTTCAACTCTCACGCAATACATGACCGTGAGCCATGGTTTTAGCACTATAAGTGGAATGGAATGTGGTGGAGGTTGCAAGACAAACAAGGAGAAGATGGTCACATTAACTAGGCATATCAATGACCTATGGAGATGCTCATCAATAGATATCAATGTGAATGAGTAGGGATTGCCATACAAATGATGCACTAGAGCTAAGAGTATGTGAAAGCTCTTAAAGAAAACTAGTGGGTGTGCATCAAACTTGCTTGCTCACGAAGACCTAAGGCAATTTTGAGGAAGCCTATCATTGGAATATACAAGCCAGGTTATATAATGAAAATTTCCCACTAGCTATATGGGTGTGACAAAACGAGAGACTCTCAATCATGAAGATCTCAATCATGAAGATCATGGTGCTTAATAAGCACAAGTGTGGAAGGATAGTAACATTGTCCCTTCTCTCTTTTTCTCTCATCATTTTTTTTGTGTGTGGGCTCTTTGGCCTCCTTTTTTTATTATTTTATTATTATTATTTTGGTGGGCATCCTTGGCCTCTTTTTGTATATGGGCTTCGCTAGCCTCTTTTATTTCCTCACATGGGACAATGCTCCATCAATGATGATCATCACACTTACAACTCAAAACTTAGAGCAATCATGACTCTATATGGAATGCCTTCGGTAGTGTACCGTGACAATGATCTAGCATGGCATGGACATCAAAGGAAACATCATGCTAGCTATCTTACGATCATGCAATGGCAATGTATAAGTGGTGGCACATGTCATGGTGGTAGTTGCATGGTAATATATCTCGGAATAGCTTTGAAAAAGCCATAGTAGGTAGGTATGGTGGTTGTTTTGAGGGAGGCTATATGGTGGGTTTTGTGCACCGGCGAAAGTTGCACGGCACTAAAGAAGATAGTGATGGTGAAAGGTGAAAGTGCATCTAAACCATGGACTCAACAGTAGTCATGAAGAACTCATATACTTGTTGCAAAAGTTTTAGTAGTAATCGAAACAAAGCATTCAACGCATACTCCTAGGGGAAGGGTTGGTAGGTATAAACCATCGTGCGATCCCGACCGCCACACAAAGGATGACAATCAATAGACTAATCATGCTCAGACTTCATCACATAGCGGTTCACCATACGTGCATGCTATCGGAATCACTAACTTCAACACAAGTATTTCTAGATCCACAACACCTTACTAACATAACTTCAATATTACCACAACCACAACTCAAAACTAATTGAAATGAATCAAACTTCTCTAACTATTCAATGCACATGGAGATGGAAGTTTTCATATCCCTTTGGATAATTACCCCTTTTGAGACTACTTTCATAGCATAGATGAACTACCAAGCCACGTGCTTCCGTGCTCTAAAAGATATAAGTGAAGCACACAGAGCAAAATCAACTAGCTCAAAAGATATAAGTGAAGCACGTGTGAGCTGAATTGTCTAACCAAAGGATATAAGTGAAGCTCGACAAAATCATGGTGAGTGCATGTCTCTCTCTCTAGGTGTGCAGCAAGGAAGATTGTGACACAACAAAATAAAAGACTCCTACGATACAAGACGCTCCAAGCAAAACACATAACATGTGGTGAATAAAAATATAGCCCCAAGTAACATTACCGATGGATTGAAGACGAAAGAGGGGATGCCTTCCCGGGGCATCCCCAAGCTTAGGCTTTTACGGCATCCTTGAATCAACTTGGGGTGCCTTGAGCATCCCCAAGCTTGAGCTCTTGCCACTCTTTATCTCTTGTCCATAAGAACTTCACCCAAAACATGAAAACTTCACAACACGAAACTTAAACAGAAACTTGTGATATCATTAGTATAAGAAAGCAAACCACTACTTCCTTAGATACTGTAGCAAACTTAAATTCTACGTATGTTGATGTTGGGTTACTGTATTCTCAATCTTCCATGGCTAATACCCCCCGATACTATCCATAGTTTCATCAAAATAAGCAACCAACTCAACAAAAACAGAATATGTTAACAGCAGACCAGTCTGTAGCAATCTGTATACTTCGTATACTTCTGGTACTTAACAAATTCTGAAAAATTATGACAGTCTGAAGAATTTGCGTAGCAATCAGCACCAAAAAGAATCAACTCAAAAGCTCTTACAGAAAAAACATGAAAATTCGTTTCGTGAGCAGAAAGTTTCTGTCTTTTCGAGCATGACCAAACGATCATCCCCAAGACTAATCATAATGGTTTTACTTGGCACAAACGCAAAAGAAACACAAAAAACACAATCATAACAGAATTATAAAAGTGTGGAAAACACAAAACAGAAAGAAAAAGGATAGATTCGTTGGCTTGTGTGACTTGTTGGAGTAGAACTGACAGCCTTCACATCGGTCGACCATATCTTTAGCCATTTCGTTTGCGTGTAGCCAGAAGAAGCCAGCTCTGAATGCTTTGGCGATGATTGCTCTTGAAGAGGCATGATGACCGCAAGTTCCCGAGTGGATTTCTTCCAGGATTAACTGTCCCTCCTCTAGGGAGATGCATCGTTGAAGAACGCCTGAAACGCTTTCCTTGTACAACTGACCATCAATGACAGTGAACGACTTCGACCTGCGGACTATCTGCCTGGCTTGGACTTCGTCTTCTGGTAATTCCTGCCTCAGGATATATCGGCACAGTCCAATCGGGGATGATAGCAAGAGTCTCCATGATCAGATCAACCACAGCAGGAACGCCGACTTCAGTCGGATCTGTCGAGCTCTTTGGTTGTACTGGTTCCTCTGTGAAAGGATCTTCTTTGACCGAGGGAAGGTGGAGGTGCTCGAGGCAGACGTCACTCGGGATTGGTCTCCGAGTGGATCCGAGTTTTGCCAACTCATCAGCTGCTTGGTTCCTCAGTCGCGAAACTTGGTGGAGCTCTAGACCTTCAAACTTCTTCTCGAGCTTCCTCACTGCATTGCAGTATGTGGTCCTGGTGGGGTTCCTGACGTCCCACTCTTTCATCACTTGATTAACCACCAAATCCGAATCGCCATAGACCATCAGGCGACAGACGTCGAGTGCGATGGCCATGCGCAGTCCATAAAGGAGAGCTTCATACTCTGCCTCATTGTTGGAGGAATCAAAGTGTATCTGCAGCACATACTTGAGTTTGTCGCCCTTTGGCGATACGATCACAACGCCAGCGCCAGAGCCATTCAACATCTTGGACCCATCGAAGAACATTGTCCAATGAGCCGAGTAGATCTGGGTCGGTTGCTGTTCTTCTACCCATTCTGCAATGAAGTCAGCCAAAGCTTGAGACTTTATAGCTTTCTTGGCCTCAAACTTGATATCGCTGTACAACATCTCCATTGCCCACTTCGCCACTCGGCCCGATGCGTCCCGATTGTGGAGGATTTCCGACAACGGAGCATCAGAAACGACAGACACCGAGTGGTCTTGGAAATAATGGGCCACCTTCTTCGCAGTCATGTAAATCCCGTAGATAAGTTTTTGATAGTGGGGATACCTCTGCTTGGAAGGAGTCAGGACTTCGGAGACGTAATACACTGGCCGCTGAACTTTGTATGCTTTGCCTTCTTCTTCTCGTACGACTGTAAGAACAGTGCTGACGACTTGATTTGTAGCTGCGATATACAGAAGAAGGGGCTCTTTACTGAGCGGAGCAGTAAGAATTGGCTGGGTGGAAAGTAGGACTTTGAGGTCGTCGAATGCAACTTGGGCTTCATTTGTCCACTCGAAAGTATCTGATTTCTTCATGAGTCGGTACAGAGGAAGTGCTTTCTCGCCAAGTCGACTAATAAACCTGCTCAAAGCCGCTAGGCAACCTGTGAGCCATTGAACATCGTGTATTCTGACCGGCCTCTCCATTCGGACGATGGTCCCGATCTTTTCGGGGTTGACATCGATCCCTCGTTCGGAAAGGAAGAAACCGAGTAACTTTCCGCTGGGAACGCCGAATGAACACTTGGTGGGGTTGAGCTTGATATCGTATCTACGAAGGTTGGCGAATGTTTCTGCCAAGTCAGTCAGCAGGTCGGAACCTTTGCGTGACTTGACTACGATATAATCCATATACGCCTCCACATTTCGACCGATCTGGTCGAGGAGGCATTTTGGATCATGCGCATAAAGGTAGCTCCTGCATTCTTCAAACCGAATGGCATAGTGATGTAGCAGAAGCACCCGAATGGGGTGATGAAGGCTGTCTTTAATTCATCGGGGCCATACAGACGGATCTGATGATAGCCCGAGTAGGCATCAAGAAATGACAAACGCTCGCAACCCGCAGTCGAATCGACAATTTGGTCGAAGCAGGGGAGCGGAAAAAGGTCTTTCGGGCAGATCTTATTAAGATGCTTGAAGTCGATGCACATTCGGAGCGACTTGTCCTTTTTGGGCACCATGACAACATTGGCGAGCCACTCGGAGTGGTGAACCTCGCGAATGAAGTTGGCTGCCAAAAGCTTGGCCACCTCTTCCCCGATTGCCTTCCTCTTGTGCGCGGCGGATCGATGCAGACGTTCTCGGACAGGCCGAGCGGTGGGATCCACATGCAGTCGGTGCTCAGCCAACTCCCTGGGTACACCTGGCATGTCAGAGGGTTTTCATGCGAAGATGTCCCAGTTCTCACGGAGGAATTGGGTGAGCTCGGCTTCCTATTTAGGATCGAGGGTTGTGGAGATGTTCGTCAGGGCAGCGGTGTCGTCCGTCGGGTGGATGCTGACCTTCTTCGTCTCTCCCGCTGACTGGAATGCGGACTCCGAAGCTGGCTTCTTCGAACGCATCAAGTCAGCGGGGTCGACTGTTTTCTTGTACTCGTCAAGCTCGAGGACGGCCATCTCCTGGTCGGCGATTCTTGATCCCTGCTGCAGACACTCTTCGGCCCGGTGTTGATTGCATGTGATGGTGATCACACCTTTCGGTCCTGGCATCTTCAGCTTCAGGTATACGTAACATGGACGGGCCATGAAACACGCATACGCCGGGCGGCCCAGAATTGCGTGGTAAGCGCTCTGGAAGTCCACCACCTCGAACGTCAGCTTTTCCTTACGGAAGTTCTTGTCAGAGCCGAAAACGACGTCCAACGCGATCTGGCCGAGTGACTTGGCCTTTCGTCCAGGGACGACTCCATGGAACTGCATGCTGCTCTCGCTGAGTTTGGACATCGGAATGCCCATCCCCTTGAGAGTGTCGGCGTACATGATGTTCAAGCCACTGCCGCCGTCCATGAGGACTTTGCACAATCGAACTCCTTCCACCACCGGATCGACGACCAGAGCCTGTCTCCCTGGGGTGGGTACGTGTGCCGGATGATCCGACTGGTCAAAGGTGATCGCAGTCTGAGACCACTTGAGGAACTTGGGGTTGGTAGGGGTGGCCATGTTCACCTCCCTGTTCACCTGCTTAAGTCGACTCTTGCTCTCAACGTCAGCAAAAATCATCAGTGTTGCATGGACTTGGGGGAACGGATCCTCCTCATCCTGTTCATTGTCCTTTTCACTCGGTTGCCCTTCGCCGAACCCCTGGATCAGGAGGCGACACTGTCGAGTGGTATGCTTCGGATATATGGGGTTGCCCTCTTCATCCATCTTCGTATGAATCGGACATGGCTGGTCCAGGATGGGATTGTTGAACTGCTTCTTCTTGGGGGTGAACTGAGCCTTCCTTTTGCCCTTGAACTTGGCATTGGTTACAGCTGCGGCTTCTGCCTACGGAATGGACGGAGCTTTCTGCTTCTGCTTCCGAGTGTGACTCCCATCTCCATCAGCGACTGTCTTGTGCTTGCCGCTTCGGATGTGGTCCTCTTCTTCGCCATTTGCATAGCATGCTGCTATCTCCATCATCTTGCTCATGGAGATGTCACCTGTTTGGCCGAACTTCAGGTACAGATCCCTGTACCGCACGCCTGCCTTGAAGGCGCAGACTGCTTGATGCTCTGTGACGTTCTCCACCGTGTGGTAGAGGGTTGTCCAACGCTGAATGAAATCATGCAGGGGCTCATTCTGCTTCTGGATGCAATGTTGGAGCTCCACGAGGCCAGCAGGGCGCTTGCACATCCCTTCGAAGGTCCTGATGAACACTCGGGCCAGATCTGCCCAGCTGTAGATGCTTGAGGGGGCCAACTAGTTCAGCCACGCTCGCGCCGAGTCGTCGAGCATCAGAGGAAGGTGCTTCATGGCGACATGGTCGTCCCCTCCTCCGATCTGGACTGCCACTCGGTAATCGTCCAGCCACGTTTCTGGCTTGGACACTCGTGTAAACTTGCTAATTCCCGTCGCCAATCAGAAGTTCGGAGGGATGTCAGCCGAACGGATGGCTCGACTGAAACACTCGGGACCAGAAACGATGGTCCTGATTCCACCCGAACGATCAATATCGTAACCATCGCGGTGGGCTCGGCCCCTGTCGACCCTCCGCTGGGCGATATGCCCTCTCGCGTCGGGCCTTGGGTCGTAAGTGTCACCGACTGAACGCCGATCATCATGATGTCGGGGCCCGTAGGGCCCACCCCGCGGAGGGGTGCGTGAATGGCGACGATCTTCGGGATTTATGGAACGGCTGCCTCCCATGTGTCGCTGATGAGAACCAGGGCTGTGAACTGACCGATGCGTATTCGCATGAACAGAACTATTGTGGATCCTGTTGTGCGACTGGGAGACCGCCGAATTTTGCTGCTGCGCCGTGTGCAACAGGGCGCGGATTTTCTCGATCCCCCTGCCAGCCTCTGAATCAGTCGGCTGAAGGGAATCGGCTATCTTGGCAGCCACAGCCAAGTTGAGGATGGGTGTGCGGAACAACTCCACGTTGCTCCGCCGAGTGTGCCGACTGGCAGAACAGCGAGGCGGACGATGCGCGCCGGATGTTTCGCCGATCTCGTGCTTGTTCCGGCCAGCTTGACAGGGATCTTCATGGGAGTTGGCCATGTGTACTTCTGCTCCAGGCCCGCGACCCACGTACTTCGAAGGAAACTCAGTCGGAACCGAGTCCGAGCGCTGGGACGGCGGGGCAACCACAACCGACTCTAGGACCGCCACTTGTGAAGACGCGTTCTGGCGCGCCTGGGCGTGTTGCACCCAACACTGGAGCCGCGGACGGCGGGACCGCTTGTTGCGGTGCGTGACGGCGGTGTAGGTCGACACCGAAGCCGACTGCTGGAGAAGAAGAATGTCGCGGGCGCCGGCACGGAAGTGCGTTGCCCCGCGGCGGGGAAGCGCCTCGATGTCGAGAGGAGCGTCCCGAAGCCATGCCGAATCCTCGACGATGAAGGAGAGAGCACCAAAGAGAATCTCGCGACCCATGCTCGAATCTCCACCGGACGACATGACGAAACGATGTAGTCGCAAACTCGCCGGAAGTCGCTTAGACGCCTGCCCCACGGTGGGCGCCAACTGTCGTGGGTATAAGCCTGACAGTAGATGTATAGGGTACGAAAGGATGGGCGGAGCCTTAGCTACGGCGAGGTTGTATGAGTTCAGGCCCCTCTGCGGTGGAGGTAATAGCCCTACGTCTCAGTGCTCTGGGAGCTTGTTGTCGAGTGGAATATAGAATACAGTGAATTGCTAACCCCTGCACCAGTGGGGGAGGGTGGCTTATATAGAGTGCGCTGCCCTCCACAACGGTTCGGTGCACAGGGGTGGAGTAGTGGCGAATAAATGCCTACGTTACAGGTAACGTACATCTTAAATGCTAATAAAGGCACATGGAAACGTATGACCATTTCCCTCCAGGGGGGTTACGATGCACAGAGTGGAATCCGGTCGGTTAGTTTGATATACTCCGAATGCTAGTCTCCGACTGGATGGTCGAGGATCTGTTACCGACTGGATGATGGGAACTCCTTAGTTTAGTCGGAACTGAATAAGGGCCTTGTCCGTTATGAGGGGTAGTCCTTGGGTAGGACCCACAGGGCAGGCCTATGACCCTACCCTAGGACTATAACCCCATCATTAGTCCCCGAATGGATTGGGGTTGGAACGACGAAGTGATGCTTGAAGTTTGGATCCGACTGATACGGATGTGACTTTGGCGTTGCTTGCCTCGATCCATTTTATCTTTTCTGACCAACGATCTGAGTGGAAGTATTTGCGAAACAAACTGTCGGAAACCGAGTGCTTCCGTGGTATCCTCTGACATGACCAGTCAACTGACACCGGCGGATTTTCCGGGATCCTCAAATTTCGGTTACCGCGCGCTCAGCGGGGATGACGACATCGCGCTCGAGTAGCGCCTGACGCCTCGATTCCCGCACCTTCATCTTCTCCACTGATATCGCCGCGGTCGGTCGGGGGATAAGATTTCGGGGCCACTTGCTAGTGACCCAGTCAGAACCTTACTTAAACCTCAGCGGCGAGGGTTTTTTCGTTACGCTCGCCGGATATCTTGCCTTTGCTCCGCTTCCTTCGCCACCCTCTGCGCACCCCAAGCTTCTTCCTTCTCCTTCTCCCTCGCGAATCCACAGCTTCCACCATGACAAAGGGGCAGACTAGCAAGCTAGAGGCACGGAAGAAGAGGGGGAAGGCGGCGGTTCCTGCGCGGAAGCAGCGAACGCTACCGGCGGGGTGGATCCAGGGGGATTTCCTCCCCTCCACGGTGACGGAGGAGGACCTGCTGGAGCTGGTGGAGCACGGGATGATCGTGCACAAGTCGTGGAGGTTGCCGGCGGAGGGCTAGACCGAGCCGACGCCCCGGGAGGGGGAGCGCGTCCTGCTGCTCAGCCACGTGCATCGAGGTTTCTCCCTGCCCCCACATCCTTTCTTCAAAGGCATAATGAACCACTTCGGGGCGCAGCTCCACCACTTCCCCCTGAATGTCATAGCTCATCTCTCTGCTTTTGTAGTCTTGTGCGAGTGCTTCATCGGCTGTCCTCCCCATTGGGGGCTTTTCAAACATATTTGCTCTGCTAGATCCTAAACTATGAAACGACTTAATTAGTCGGATGATAAGAATCACCTTCTCCAGCTCTGCGGAGGCTTAGGCTTCCAAAAGTAGAGCAAAAGTAGTTATCCTGCTCTTCAGCTGAGTGAATCGGTTAGGAACTGGCAGTCGACATGGTTCTACTACCAGGACGTTGCTAGCCCGAATGCCACGACAGGGTTGCCTCCTTTTAGCTTAGATTGACCAGCTCCGCCTAAGCAGCTCGCGCTCACGAAGGCGGAGAAGATCGATATCCAGCCTCTGGTCGACGCACTCGTAGATGTCGTCAGGAGGGGAGTCACCGGCATAGATTTGCTGGAGGTTTTTCTCGGTCGGCGCATCCAACCACTGCAGGCCCGAGACCACGCCATGTGGCACTACACGGTGCCCGAAGACTCCACTCGGACCAACGTCGTGTGCGTGACCGGGGAGACGGTGGCGTCGTGGGTGCTCCAGATCACAGGCGCCTGCGAGAACCCTAGAGGGTCCCAACGAGTGAGGGCTTTCTGTGCGGACAACCCTCCTCCGAACGAGGTGAGTACAACTCGTCGAGTGCACATAATTGTCTTAGTTTTAGCGCTTTCTTGAATCTCTGTCTGACGTCTGATGTCGCCGACTGTATTTTATGCAGAAGTGGACCAACTGGTTCTCCCCTGTCTCGAACGGGAACCCGGCAGAGGAGGAGGAGGAGGGCAGCCAGGAGGGCAGCGTGGAGAGCGTCGAGTACGTCTCCGACAGTGGGGAGACGGAGGAGGAGTCTGGTGAAGAGGAGGAAGACGAAGAGCAGAACTCGCCACCCCCGCCGCAGAGCATCGAACCAAGCGTCGACATGAACCTGCTGCTCCCTCGGCCCTTCCAGCATCCTCGAGTGCCCCGCCAACTGCTCCTACGGTTCCGAGCGCCCCGTCAACTGTTCCCGTGGTTCCGAGTGCTCGGAGCACCAAGAGGACCAGGGACGCTGCTGCTGAGCCTGCGGGTCAGCCTTCCAAAGTGGCCAAACCGAGCGGATCTAAACCTCGGAAGGCTTTGCCGCGGATGAGGGTCACCGTTCCCGTCACCTCAACATAAGTGCATTGTTCTTCTAACTTCTTCTGATATTCGATTGAACTCCTGTTTATTGGTCGAATGAATTTCACTCGACAGAGTTGCTACCTCTGCCACCTCTCCGGCTCGCCAGGGAGATGATCCCATGGACATGGACAATGTCGTCTCGTCCCAGCCAGGTGTGTCATAGCGATTCCGAGAGTTTACATTATTGCATCATGAATTCTGTCTTCGGTCTTGCCTTTTTTCCTGTGATATCACGCCGTTCGGTCGGGTTTCTTTCAGGGGCGATTTATGTGGATGAGGGTGACCAGGGAAGGTCTAAGCAAGCTGCGGTGCCTGTCCTCGAGGCTGTTCCGCCAGTTACTGCTCTCGCCACGGACGTGCCGCCGACTGAGGCGATGCCGTCGACTGAAACGGCGCTGGTTGCTGCTGACTCGATTGGAGCTGGCCTTGGGATGCCCAAGGAGCCTCCAACAATGCCAGGCCCGTTGAATGTCGAGTACAACGTCGAGCGCCTCCCGGAAGATCAGGTGGGAGCGGCCAAGGGGGCCATGGTGCAGGCGGAGCTAATGGCGGGAGAGGCCAAGAAGGCGTACGACTCCATCGCGTCCGTGTACCAGCGAAGCTTGGAACTGCGGGACGATATCCGAGTAAGTGGGCTAGTAAGTATTTACTTTTCTCTTGTAACCCACTGGGTGTGCTCGGATATCGTATGATTTTTGCAATGGGTTCACTCTTAGTGAACCCAGTGGGTGTAGTCCCCGAGACTTCTGTCGAGTGCTTGCACCGGCAGTTGTCTTTATACACATTGTCTTTGACTTGATCAGATCAAAAATTAATCTGTTCGAATGCTAACAGTTGGGGCACTCGGAGTGCACCTACTGGATGAGTCCCCGAGAGTAATTTTACTCAGGTCGGGTAGTAGCAGCCTCATAGGCTTAGGTGTTGTCATGTAGCTCAATAGGGCGGACCTGTTTGAGTTTCATGCCAGTGGGGTCACTCTTAGTGAACCCACTGGGTGTAGTCCCCGAGACCGCTGTCGACTGCTTGCGTCGGCAGGGATCTGAAGAACTTAGACTTTTTATTGATGGAGTTGTCTGATCGTCTCTTGGCGCTGGCTGGCAGAAAACTTGCGAGATGGGGACAGCGTACGAGACTCTTAGGGCTGAAAAGGTTCAGTTTGCTGGTGAGCTGGATGCGGCAATGGTTGCAATGGCTGGTATGAAGGATGTTCTGGCGGAACGAGAGAAGTCCTTGGAGCAGGCCCGTGAAGCAAACAAGGCATTGACTGCTGAAGTGGAGAAAATGAAGGCGCATAGGTCCGAGCTGATGGGCCAAATGAAAGTGCTGAACAGACAGTGTATAGCGCAGGAAAAATACGTCAGTGACTGGGCCCGGCAGATGATAACGCTCCTGGGTGGTAAGTCATGTTTTTCCGAGTGCTTGTGGTATGTGCATTTCACTCGGCGCTTATTGTTTGCTCGTCTTGTCTTTGCAGATTTTTGCATGGACGCTGAGGCTGAAGCAGCTTACGTTGACCGGTCGATTCTTGAGAACATTCCACTCGGCGAAGACGCCAATCGAGATATGCTCCGAGCGCACATTCGCCTGGGCAAAGTTGGGACTTTCATCGGTCGACTGAGAGAAGTCGTCGGCCGGATTGACAAGGAGCTTTGGCCTGAGGATGAGTCTTGGCATGAGATGGAAGGCTTGATGACTCGGCTGGAGGAGGTCCCAAACCGAGTGCAGTCATGGAAGAAGTCTGCGGCTCGCTGTGGTGCGGACGTTGCCCTGTCTCTAGTCCGAGTGCATTGCAAGGAGGTGCGTGAAGAGAAGCTGAAAACGTTGTAGGTCGCCAACACGAAGAAACTTCAATTCAAAGATTTCATGGAAACCTTCCTTGAGAGCGCCACCCGTATCGCCAACGGGATCGACCTGGACACATTCATAGAGCCCGCCGGTCCTAGCGCCAGTCCGGACGATGCTTAAGAAAACTTTTACCTCGGTATGCCGAGTGTTGGTTGTAAGAAACTTTGGCCATTGTTGTTGGCCGTCACATTCTTGGCTCGGTGCGGGTAAGCTTGATCCACACCGAGCCAACTATCTTTAGGTGAACTTTGAATTTGAATCAAATCTTTTGCTCTTCTGTTGCCAAAGAGTTGTTGATACGATTTTGGCTCGAGTTTTTGTTTGGCGTTTCTTTTTGAAGCCAATGGCAAACATGCGGAGCATGTAATTGTCAATTGTCTTGACATCTGCATGAGCCTCCCTGAGGGTCCGCTGATCCTCCGAGTGGATCTGTAGGATACACTCGAAGGCAATAGAGTACTTAGGCGATTCATGATCGCGGCTAAGTCTTCGAGTGCGACTGTCAGGGCGCACTCGGATTGAGTTGGTACTCATGTAATTGTCAGTAGTGTTGACATCTACATGAGTCTCATCTACTTGATCGCAGCTAAGTCCCCGAGTGCGACGTTTAGTGCACACTCGGAGAAAGTCAGTACTTAGGCGATTCTGGATCGCAGCTAAGTCCCCGATTGCGACGTTTAGTGCACACTCAGAGAAAGTGAGTGCTTAGGTGATGCTAGATCGCAGCTAAGTCCCCGAGTGCGAGGTTTAGTGCACACTCGGAGAAAGTCAGTACTTAGGCGATTTTGGATCGCAGCTAAGTCTCCGAGTGCGACGTTTAGTGCACACTCGGAGAAAGTCAGTACTTAGGCGATTCTGGATCGCAGCTAAGTCTCCGAGTGCGACGTTTAGTGCACACTCGAAGAAAGTCGGTACCTAGGCGATTCTTGATCGCAGCTAAGTTTTTTTTTTAGACCGGAGTCTGCGACCGCGGAAGAATTTTGAATCTGCAAAAGCTCAATCTGCTTTATATTATTCCACCAATACTTGTTCTTTACATTGCTTCAGTCGACGGTCACGTGTAGAAACGCTTCAGGAGATCTCCGTTCCATGCTCACGGCTCGTCTGTCTCCGTGTCGATGTTGTAGAGTCTGTATGCTCCGTTGTTCAGCACCTTGGAGATGATGAAGGGTCCTTCCCAGGCAGGAGCCAACTTGTGAGGTCTTTGCTGATCCACTCGGAGCACCAGGTCGCCCGCTTGGAACGTGCGACTCCTGACATGTCGTGCGTGAAAGCGCCGCAGATCTTGTTGATAAATGGTTGAGCGAGTCAGTGCCATCTCGCGCTCCTCCTCTAGAAGGTCCACTCCGTCTTGCCTTGCTTGTTCTGCTTCAGCTTCGGAGAAGAGTTCGACTCGTGGAGCATTGTGAAGCAAGTCACTCGGAAGGACTGCTTCTGCTCCGTAAACGAGGAAGAACGGTGATCACCCTGTAGATCTGTTCGGGGTCGTGCGGAGACCCCAAAGCACTGAAGGTAGCTCGGTGACCCATGCGCCAGCGGCATGTCCCACCTCCCGCAGGAGTCGGGGCTTCAAACCTTGCAGAATAAGTCCATTCGCCCGCTCTACTTGTCCGTTTGATTGAGAATGCGCCACGGATGCATAATCCACTCGGATACCTTGGCTTGCACAGAAACCTTTGAATCTGTCTGAGTCAAAGCTTGTCCCGTTGTCCATGATTATGCTGTGAGGTACCCCGAACCTGGAGATGATGTCCCTGACAAACTTGATGGTTGTTAGGGCGTCGAGTTTCTTGATGGGCTTGGCTTCAATCCATTTTGTGAACTTGTCGACTGCCACCAACAGATGTGTGTATCCTCCTTGGTCTGTCCTGAATGGACCGACTGTATCTAATCCCCATACTGCAAACGGCCACACAAGAGGGATTGTCTTCAACGCAGATGTTGGCTTGTGTGACTTGTTGGAGTAGAACTGACAGCCTTCACATCGGTCGACCATATCTTTAGCCATTTCGTTTGCCTGTAGCCAGAAGAAGCCAGCTCTGAATGCTTTGGCAATGATTGCTCTTGAAGAGGCGTGATGACCGTAGGTTCCAGAGTGAATTTCTTCCAGGATTAACTGTCCCTCCTCTGGGGAGATGCATCGTTGAAGAACGCCTGAAACGCTTTCCTTGTACAACTGACCATCAACGACAGTGAACGACTTTGACCTGCGGACTATCTGCCTGGCTTGGACTTCGTCTTCTTGTAATTCCTGCCTCAGGATATATGCAATGATCGGCACAGTCCAATCGGGGATGACAGCAGGAATCTCCATGATCAGATCAACCACAGCAGGTACGTCGACTTCAGTCAGATCTGTCGAGCTCTTTGGTTGTACTGGTTCCTCTGTGAAAGGATCTTCTTTGACCGAGGGAAGGTGGAGGTGCTCGAGGCAGACGTCACTCGGGACTGGTCTCCGAGTGGATCCGAGTTTTGCCAACTCATCAGCTGCTTGGTTCTTCAGTCGCGGAACATGGTGGAGCTCTTGGCCTTCAAACTTCTTCTCGAGCTTCCTCACTGCATTACAGTATGTGGTCATGGTGGGGTTCCTAACATCCCACTCTTTCATCACTTGATTAACCACCAAATCTGAATCGCCATAGACCATCAGGCGACGGATGCCGAGTGCGATGGCCATGCGCAGTCCATAAAGGAGAGCTTCATACTCTGCCTCATTGTTGGAGGAATCAAAGTGTATCTACAGCACATACTTGAGTTTGTCGCCCTTTGCGATACAATCACAACGCCAGCGCCGGAGCCATTCAACCTCTTGGACCCATCGAAGAACATTGTCCAATGAGCCGAGTAGATGTGGGTCGGTTGCTGTTGTTCTACCCATTCTGCTATGAAGTCAACCAGAGCTTGAGACTTTATAGCTTTCTTGGCCTCGAACTTGATATCGCAGTACAACATCTCCATTGCCCACTTCGCCACTCGGCCCGATGCGTCCCGATTGTGGAGGATTTCCGACAACGGAGCATTAGAAACGACAGACACCGAGTGGTCTTGGAAATAATGGGCCACCTTCTTCACAGTCATGTAAATCCCGTAGATAAGTTTTTGATAATGGGGATACCTCTGCTTGGAAGGAGTCGGGACTTCGAAGACGTAATACACTGACCGCTGAACTTTGTATGCTTTGCCTTCTTCTTCTTGTTCGACTGTAAGAACAGTGTTGACGACTTGATTTGTAGCCGCGATATGCAGAAGAAGGGGCTCCTTACTGAGCCGAGCAGTAAGAACCGGCTGGGTGGAAAGTAGGACTTTGAGGTCGTCGAATGTAACTTGTGCTTCATCTGTCCACTCGAAAGTATCTGATTTCTTCATGAGTCGGTACAGAGGAAGTGCTTTCTCGCCGAGTCGACTCATAAACCTACTCAAAGCCGCTAGGCAACCTGTGAGCCATTGAACATCGTGTATTCTGACCGGCCTCTCCATTCGGACGATGGTCCCGATCTTTTCGGGGTTGACATCGATCCCTCGTTCGGAAAGGAAGAAACCGAGTAACTTTCCGCTGGGAACGCCGAATGAACACTTGGTGGGGTTGAGCTTGATATCGTATCTACGAAGGTTGGCGAATGTTTCTGCCAAGTCAGTCAGCAGGTCGGAACCTTTGCGTGACTTGACTACGATATAATCCATATACGCCTCCACATTTCGACCGATCTGGTCGAGGAGGCATTTTGGATCATGCGCATAAAGGTAGCTCCTGCATTCTTCAAACCGAATGGCATAGTGATGTAGCAGAAGCACCCGAATGGGGTGATGAAGGCTGTCTTTAATTCATCGGGGCCATACAGACGGATCTGATGATAGCCCGAGTAGGCATCAAGAAATGACAAACGCTCGCAACCCGCAGTCGAATCGACAATTTGGTCGAAGCAGGGGAGCGGAAAAAGGTCTTTCGGGCAGATCTTATTAAGATGCTTGAAGTCGATGCACATTCGGAGCGACTTGTCCTTTTTGGGCACCATGACAACATTGGCGAGCCACTCGGAGTGGTGAACCTCGCGAATGAAGTTGGCTGCCAAAAGCTTGGCCACCTCTTCCCCGATTGCCTTCCTCTTGTGCGCGGCGGATCGATGCAGACGTTCTCGGACAGGCCGAGCGGTGGGATCCACATGCAGTCGGTGCTCAGCCAACTCCCTCGGTACACCTGGCATGTCAGAGGGTTTCCATGCGAAGATGTCCCAGTTCTCACCGAGGAATTGGGTGAGCTCGGCTTCCTATTTAGGATCGAGGGTTGTGGAGATGTTCGTCGGGGCAGCGGTGTCGTCCGTCGGGTGGATGCTGACCTTCTTCGTCTCTCCCGGCGACTAGAATGCGGAATCCGAAGCTGGCTTCTTCGAACGCATCAAGTCAGCGGGGTCGACTGTTTTCTTGTACTCGTCAAGCTCGAGGACGGCCATTTGCTGGTCGGCGATTCTTGATCCCTGCTGCAGACACTCTTCGGCCCGCTGTCGATTGCCTGTGATGGTGATCACACCTTTCAGTCCTGGCATCTTCAGCTTCAGGTATACGTAACATGGACGGGCCATGAAACGCGCATACGCCGGGCGGCCCAGAATTGCGTGGTAAGCGCTCTGGAAGTCCACCACCTCGAACGTCAGCTTTTCCTTACGGAAGTTCTTGTCGGAGCCGAAAACAACGCCCAACACGATCTGGCCGAGTGACTTGGCCTTTCGTCCAAGAACGACTCCATGGAACTGCATGCTGCTCTCGCTGAGTTTGGACATCGGAATGCCCATCCCCTTGAGAGTGTCGGCGTACATGATGTTCAAGCCACTGCCGCCGTCCATGAGGACTTTGCGCAGTCGGACTCCTTCCACCACCGGATCGACGACCAGAGCCTGTCTCCCTGGGGTGGGTACGTGTGCCGGATGATCCGACTGGTCAAAGGTGATCGCAGTCTGAGACCATTTGAGGAACTCGGGGTTGGTAGGGGTGGCCATGTTCACCTCCCTGTTCAACAGCTTCAGTCGACTCTTGCTCTCAACTTTAGAGAAAATCATCAGTGTTGCATGGACTTGGGGGAACGGATCCTCCTCATCCTGTTCATTGTCCTTTTCACTCGGTTGCCCTTCGCCGAACCCCTGGATCAGGGGGCGACACTGTCGAGTGGTATGCTTTGGATATATGGGGTTGCCCTCTTCATCCATCTTCGTATGAATCGGACATGGCTGGTCCAGGATGGGATTATTGAACTGCTTCTTCTTGGGGGGTGAACTGAGCCTTCCCTTTGCCCTTGAACTTGGCATTGGTTACAGCTGCGGCTTCTGCCTGCGGAGTGGACAGAGCTTTCTGCTTCTGCTTCCGAGTGTTACTCCCATCTCCATCGGCGACTGTCTTGTGCTTGCCTCTTCGGATGTGGTCCTCTTCTTCGCCATTTGCATAGCGTGCTGCTATCTCCATCATCTTGCTCATGGAGATGTCGCCTGTTCGGCCGAACTTCAGGTACAGATCCGTGTACCGCACGCCTGCCTTGAAGGCGCAGACTGCTTGATGCTGTGTGACATTCTCCACCGTGTGGTAGAGGGTTGTCCAACGCTGAACGAAATCACGGAGGGGCTCATTCTGCTTCTGGACGCAATGCTGGAGCTCCACGAGGCCAGCAGGGCGCTTGCACGTCCCTTCGAAGGTCCTGATGAACACTCGGGCCAGATCTGCCCAGCTGTAGATGCTTGAGGGGGCCAACTGGTTCAGCCACGCTCGCGCCAAGCCGTCGAGCATCATAGGAAGGTGCTTCATGGCGACATGGTCGTCCCTTCCTCCGATCTGGACTGCCACTCGGTAATCTCCAACCACGTTTCTGGCTTGGACTCTCCTGTAAACTTGCTAATTCTCGTCGCCAATCGGAAGTTGGGAGGGATGTCAGCCGAACGGATGGCTCGACTAAAACACTCGGGACCAGAAACGATGGTCCTGCTTCCACCCGGACGGTCAATATCGTAACCATCGCGGTGGGCTCGGCCCCTGTCGACCCTTCGCTGGGCGATATGCCCTCTCGCGTCGGGCCTTGGGTCGTAAGTGTCACCGACTGAACGCCGATCATCGTGATGTCGGGGCCCGTAGGGCCCACCCCGCGGAGGGGTGCGTGAATGGCGACGATCTTCGGGATTTATGGAACGGCTGCCTCCCATGTGTCGCTGATGAGAACCAGGGCTGTGAACTGACCGATGCGTATTCGCATGAACAGAACTATTGTGGATCCTGTTGTGCGACTGGGAGACCGCCGAATTTTGCTGCTGCGCCGTGTGCAAGAGGGCGCGGATTTGCTCGATCCCCCTGCCAGCCTCTGAATCAGTCGGCTGAAGGGAATCGGCTATCTTGGCAGCCGCAGCCAAGTTGAGGATGGGTGTGCGGAACAACTCCACGTTGCTCCGCCGAGTGTGTCGACTGGCAGAACGGCGAGGCGGACGACGAGCGCTGGATGTTTCGCCGATCTCGTGCTCGTTCCGGCCAGCTTGACGGGGATCTTCATGGGAGTTGGCCATGTGTACTTCTGTTGCAGGCCCGCGACCCACGTACTCGGAAGGAAACTCAGTCGGAACCGAGTCCGAGCGCTGGGACGGCGGGGCAACCATAACCGACTCTAGGACCGCCACTTGTGAAGACGCGTTCTGGCGCGCCTGGGCGTGTTGCACCCAACGTTGGAGCCGCTTACGGCGGGACCACTTGTTGCGGTGCGTGACGGCGGTGTAGGTCGACACCGGAGCGGACTGCTGGAGAAGAAGAATGCCGCGGGCGCCGGCACGGAAGTGCGTAGCCCCGCGGCGGGGAAGCGCCTCGATGTCGAGAGGAGCGTCCCGAAGCCATGCCGAATCGTCGACGATGAAGGAGAGAGCGCCGAAGAGGATCTCGCGACCCATGCTCGAATCTCCACCGGACGACATGACGAAACGATGTAGTCGCAAACTCGCCGGAAGTCACTTAGACGCCTGCCCCACGGTGGGCGCCAGTTGTCGTGGGTATAAGCCTGACAGTAGATGTATAGGGTACGAAAGGATGGGCAGAGCCTTAGCTACGGCGAGGTTGTATGAGTTCAGGCCCCTCGGCGATGGAGGTAATAGCCCTACGTCTCAGTGCTCTGGGAGCTTGTTGTCGAGTGGAGTGAATTGCTAACCCCTGCACCAGTGGGGGAGGGTGGCTTATATAGAGTGCGCTGCCCTCCACAACGGTTCGGTGCACAGGGGTGGAGTAGTGGCGAATAAATGCCTACGTTACAGGTAACGTACGTCTTAAATGCTAATAAAGGCACATGGAAACATATGACCGTTTCCCTCCAGGGGGTTACGATGCGCAGAGTGGAATCCAGTCGGTTAGTTTGATATACTCCGAATGCTAGTCTCCTTAGTTCAGTCGGAACTGACTAAGGGCATTGTCCCTTATGAGGGGTAGTCCTTGGGTAGGACCCACAGGGCAGGCCTATGACCCTACCCTAGGACTATAACCCCATCAAGAATGGTAGTGGATTGCTTACGAGTAGATCTACTTTGAGCATTGCAAATCCTGTATCGAGCGTCCTTTAAACTTTCTTCCTCAATCTGCTTGAAATTGAGAACTTCGTTCTCAGGGGAATCGTTTGGAGTGGTGGGTCTAGCTATTGATGGACTATCCCAAACACAAACGAGCAGGAAGTAAGCGAGTGAAACGGGCAAAAGAGAACAGCAAAAAGGCAAAAGAAAAATGGAAAAGGAGAAAGGCAAATGAAAACGGCAAATGTGAAGTGGGGCAGAGGAAAACGAGAGGCAACTGGCAAAAAAAGGTAAATGCAAGAGATGAGTTTGTGACACCTACTTGGATAGATCTTGACTTGATCTCTCCTTCCCCGGCAACGGCGCCAAAAATACTTCTGCTACTGCAACAAAAGACCTTCCAATGGCGCCAGAAATAAGCGTGTTGACGGGAGACTATTCTTGTCTTGATACTCCTTAGCAACGGCACCACGAATCCTTCTGCTACGGCTACGCCTTTAGGGGCTTCCTTGGCAAATATGCAAAGGATTCCCCCGTGGCCTTGGAGCCTTGCATTGGTGTTCCCTCGAAGCGGAAAGGGTGATGTAGCACAGCGGCGGTAAGTATTTCCCTTAGTTTTGAGAACCAAGGTATTGATCCAGAGGGAGGATCGCGTCAAGTCACAAGTACATGCACAAACACAAAGAGCTTGCACCCAACGCTATGAAGGGGTTGTCAATCCCTTATAGATTGTTTGCAAAGTGAGAACTGAAAGCAAAAAAGTAAACAAAGAAAAGTAAAAGCGAAAGTGGAAACGATAGTTGTGAATAGACCCGGGGGACGTAGTGTTCACTAGTGTCTTCTCTCATGAAAGCAAGTAGACGGTGGGTGAACGAATTACTGTCGAGCAATTGATAGAACCATGAAAAGTCGTGACGTTATCTATGGCAATGATTATATCTATAGGCATCACGTCCAAAACAAGTAGACCGATACTTTCTGCATCTACTACTATTACTCCACACGTCGACCGCTATCCAGCATGCATCTAGTGTACTAAGTTCATAAGAACAGAGTAACGCCTTAAGCAAGATGACATGATGTAGATGGACAATCTCATATCTACGATAAAATCCCATCTTGTTACCCTTGATGGCAACAACATGATGCGTGCCTTGCTGCCCCTTCTGTCACTGGGAAAGGTCACCACACGGTATGAACCAAAAACCAAGCACTTCTCCCATTGCAAGAATCATAGATCTAGTTGGCCAAACAAAACCCAAGACTCGGAGAGACTTACAAGGATATCAAATCATGCATATAAGAAATCAGCAAAGACTCAAATATATATCATAGATAATCTGATCACAAATCCACAATTCATCGGATCTCGACAAACACACCGCCAAAGAGGATTACATCGGATAGATCTCCATGAAGATCATGGAGAACTTTGTATTGAAGATCCAAGAGAGAGAAGAAGCCATCTAGCTACTAACTACGGACCCGTAGGTCTGAAGTGAACTACTCACAAGTCATTGGAGAGGCGATGATGTTGATGTAGAAGCCCTCCAACTCCAAAGTCCCCTCCGGCAGGGCACCGGGAAGGGTCTCCAGATGAGATCTCGCAGAAACGGAAGCTTGCCGCGGCGGAAAAGTGTTTTCGTGGATGCCCTGATTTTTTTTCTGGATTTTAGGGAATATATAGGCGCAAGAGCCAGGGAAGGGGAGCGCCAGGGAGGCCACAAGCCTGGTAGCCCCCCCCCCCCCCCCGTGGCGGCTATAGGGCTTGTGGGGCCCTTGTGGCTCTCCTGACTTGGCCCTCAAGTCCCCCGATCTTCTTCTGTTCTGGAAAAATTCATTTCGAGGATTTTATTCTGTTTGGACTCCGTTCCAAAATCAGAACTGAAAAGAGTCAAAAACACAGAAAAAACAGGAACTCAGACTTGGCACTGAATTAATAAGTTAGTCCCAAAAAAGATATAAAAGGTACATAAAACATCCAAAGTTGACAAGATAACAGCATGAAACCATCAAAAATTATAGATATGTTTGAGACGTATCAAGCATCCCCAAGCTTAACTCCTGCTCGTCCTCGAGTAGGGAAGTGATAAAGATAACAACATGAAACCATCAAAAATTATAGATACATTTGAGACGTATCAGCCGACAACGGATGAATCCTTGACGGCGGCTTTGCCTTTGTTTGCTTTCTTCTTCTTCTTCGGTGGCAGTTTGGTTGTTTTTTGGGCTGTCACCTTTGGTCCCCTTCGCCAAAAGGGATCACCTTTCCGATGGATAGAATAAAATTTCAAACCCGGAACATTGGCACGTATATTTACAAGGTAAAGGAAGGCGGCTTAGATTATTACTGGTGGAGTCGGGTTCGAGCGGCAGAAGGGCTTGAGCCTGATTTTGGCACAGTCTTCCAAAGACTCGCCGGTTAGCTTCTTGATTATCCCAACAATGTCATTCTCTGCGAGTTTTTTATGGTGGAAGAATTGCGGATGGTTCAAGCAACCATCATATTCACACATGTGTCCGTTCTGGCGACTCGGAGGAAGAATGTTCCATTCCACCCAGCAACGGAATAGATCAACCCCGATGAGCCCGTTATTGGTCAAGGACCGTAACTCGGAGAAGATAGGGATGAATTTTGATTCTTCTTCTTCTGTGAGCTTATCGGGCAGCTTGAAGTCCATGGTCAGACGATCTTCTCTATAACCCGAAAGTGGGTTCTCGCCAGGAGGAGAAGTGTCGCGACACTAAAACCAAGACTCAGCCCAGCCTTTGGGATGGTTGGGCAGAAGGACCGATGGAAACCCACATTCACGACGTCTTTGGATGTTGACTCCTCCGAGTTCATGATTAGGTCCGTTGGAGAATTCAGTCTGGTGATTCTTATGAAAGAAGTTCCAGAACAATGGAACTCTGGGCTCTCTTTGCACGTATACCTCGCAAAACACTTAAAACTAGCACAGATTTCTGATGGAATTGGGTCCCAGGTCTTGAGGATGGACGTTAAGGAAATGCAGAGTGTCTTTGAAAAACTTTGACCCGGGCGGTTTGAAGCCTCGTTCAAGATAATCAGTGAAAATGACTACTTCTCCTTCGGCACGGTTGGGGATCAACTCGCCTAGGGTGGTTCGCCAACCGATGACTTCCTTGCTATCAGGTGACCCGACTTAACAAATTTCTCAATATAAGCATCATCAATCTTGGTTGGTAACCAATCGCATTTCGGAAAAACGACCATGACTACAAAAAGAGGAAACAAGGCGGCTCAGTGGGGACCATGAACTACGGTAACTCGCCAGTTCGAGATCTACTGTGTGTCTAGAAAAGACCGTATGACTCGCCATTAGGTGACAAAGTATGGATATGAAGGCATCCTAACCCGCCAGCTGGGTGATTTATTGAATGTCTACGAAGGTGTTATGACTCGCCCCTCGACCGGAAAAAGGCGTAGCTATGGTGATAATCTATCTCGTCGTGGTGGAAGGAAGTGAGCGGCGACTCTCAAAGGATTTTTTTTCCTTAGGGATATTCCCGGAGGAAGGATAAACATATTTCTAAAAACAAGCAGAGAATTACGGATCTACGGGTGGATCGAATTTAAAAGATAATACTTGGCAAAATTGCGAAGGCTATGAACGCAAGAATGCGGTAGTGCTATCCTCTGGATCTACGGAGTAAAGCCTCAAATGGCTGAGAGATGCAATGAGACTACCGCGGTTTGCTACTACAGAGGATCTACCGCAAGAATATTAAGCGGATCCAGAGTAAAGAAAGACATTCTTCGTGTTCTGAAGCTAGCTTACAAGAACAATGGAGTCCTCGATCTAACCCTAATGGGGAAATGCGTTTACCTGAGAGAGGAGGACGGCGCCGGAGATGGACGCGGGGAGCTTCGCGCCTTCGATTGGCCCGGAGACACCCAGGAATCCACGGCTGGTGACGGAGCTTCGGGGGCCGGTAAGGAGGCCGTGGCACTGGCACGAGGAAGACGAAGGGTGCGAGGAAGATGAAGGTCGCGAGGAGGCCGAAGTGGGGGTAGGTGACGGTGCCCCCACTCCCCCTGTGACTATTTAAAGAAACGGAGCTGGAATCGAGGCGGCCAGCGCGGGAATAGAGGCGACAAACCGAAAATTTGCAATAATGGCGCCTGGATTTTCAGGATAAGTAAATGGCGGTGCAAAAGATCCGTTGGGTGGTTATGACATTAAAACCCCGGAATTAAAGGGGTAAGGTGATGTCATCAAAGACTGCATGGCGGTTCAAACAATTCATGATGGATGGCGGCTTATCGTCTGTCAAAAAGCAGGGGTGTTACAAGTCGCCCCAAATGAGTGAAGGTTTATTGGCGTGAATAAATTCAAGACAATCTTGGGCCTAATGTTGGGGATACTACCTGCGGTGTAACCTGCTCTAGATGGGTCGGGTCATTAAAGGGGAGACTCAACCATTGGTAATACAGGCCTTGGCCCAGGAGCCGGATGGCGGTTCAGGAGCTATACAGAAGATAGACCGCCAGGGGGGTTTCCAGTCTTGGAAGGCACGAGACCTAGAGATAGGGAAAGCTACGATTTGTAGCATAGCCAGGACTCTTGTAAATCCTAGGGCCTCGACCTGTATATAAAGGCGAGTTCCGGAAGAAGATAGGGCGGGTTAGGAATCATCGACAACTAGGTCAGGCGAGTTAAGCCCTCCTTGTAATCGAAACCATCATTAATCTACACAAAGCAGGACGTAGGCTTTTACCTCCACACAAGGGGCCGAACCTGGGTAAATCTGAGTCTCTCTTTCGCTCACCCCCTTTGAGTCGCCACCAAGGTGCGATGGCTCCATCCTTAATTAAGTCCTTTCACGAGGACATCTGTTGTGACAAAACCATGACACTACCCATCTATGACACTCCTGCAGCCAACATGCGGGCCGGCCAGACGGCCCTTGGAGAAATGAGCGGTCAAGAGGGTGAAGAACGTTTTCACCAAGAAAAATGCGTCAATGATCTCCTTGACGCCGCCAACGAGCAGCAGACTCGCCTTGATCCTAATCATGCATTCTCGGTGTCTCTGGCGCTTGATCCCGAGGCTCATCGTGACCCCAGCGGCCGTCAGCAAGCTCAGCATTCCTCAGCCCCTTGCTCCTCTATCCAGAGAGCTGAGGGGAGCCAAGACCGGCGCTCTCAGCACCAGAGCGAACCACGAGCAGTTTCTAGCCGGCACCGCGAGGCGGCCGGTGACCAAGGATATTTGGTCCATGAAGTTCCCCCGCGAAGGCGTCGGAAAAGGGCCAACACGCTTGTGCCCTCGATCCGTCCTGAGCTCGCGGCTCGGATCAGCCCACGCGTCCCTCACAGCGAGAACGATGCTCCTCTCCGCATCGACCTTCTAGCACAGTCGGCCCTCCTGGAGAAGGAGGGTCCCATCGGACCGGCGTGCTTCGGCCCCCGGATCCGAGGGAAGTCGTTCCCCACCTGCTTCACTCTTCCTCGCAACACTCCAAAGTACAATGGCACCACCAAGCCAAAAGATTGGTTGATCGACTACACTACAGCGGTCGGCATCTCCCGGGGCAACAAGCACGTAGCCGTCCTCTATGTGCCACTCATGTTGGCCGGCTCAGCCAGGACTTGGCTCAATAGTATGTCGGCCGGCAGCGTCAACTCTTGGGTTGATTTTGAGAAGGTGTTCGTCCGCAACTTCACCGGCACTTACAATCGCCTTGGCCGGCCCCGCGAGCTAGCCATGTGCGTTCAGAAGCCGGACGTGCCCCTTCGCAATTATGTCATGCGCTGGATAGAGCTGTGCAACTACTACGAAGGAGTGCATGAGGTACAAGCTATTCAGTACTTCATCGATGGTTGCCAAGACGGCACCCTTCTGAAGAACAAGATCATGTACTCCGTGTTGGGTAACATAGCAAAAATTCAAAATTTTCCTACGCCATACTTAGATCTTCCTATGGAGAAACCAGCAACGAGAGAGGGGTGAGAGCATCTTCATACCTTTGAACATCGCTAAGCAGAAGCGTTGCCAGAACGCGGTTGATGGAGTCGTACTCGCTACGATTCAGATCGCGGTGTGATTCCGATCTAGTGCCGAACCACGGCACCTCCGCGTTCAACACACGTGCAGCCCGGTGACGTCTCACGCACCTTGATCGAGCAAGGAGGAGGGAGAGGTTGGGGAAGAGCTCTGGTAGCACGACGGCGTGGTGGCGATGGAGCGATGAGGTCTCCCAGCAGGGCTTCGCCAAGCACCGTGGGAGAGGAGGAAGAAGAGAAGCAGGGTTGCGCCGAGAGAGAAAGAAATTGTCGTCTCTCCAATGGCCAAAACCACCACTATATATAGGGGAAAGGTGAGGGTGGCGCACCCCTTAGGGTTCCCACCCCTAAGGGGTGCGGCAACCCTAGGTGGCGCTAGGAGGTGGCGGCTAGGAGGGGAGGAAGGGTGGCGCACCCCCTGGTGGGCCTAAGGCCCACCTGACTTAGGGTTTGCCCCCCTTACCTCACCCTTGCACCTTGGGCCCCAGGTGGGAGGCCGACCAGCCCACTTTGGACTGGTTCCCTTCCACCTTGTGGCCCATGTCACCTTTTGGGGGTGGTGGCCCCTCCCGGTGGACCTCCGAAACCCTTCTGGTGGTCCCGACACTTTGCCGGTGGTGCCCAAAACATTTCCGGCGTCCAAACCCATCCATCCTATATATCAATCTTTACCTCCGGGCCATTCCGGAGCTCCTCGTGACGTCTGGGATCTCATCCAGGACTCCTAACAACCTTCAGTAACCTCGTACAACAATTCCCTATAACCCTAGCATCATCGAACCTTAAGTGTGCAGACCCTACGGGTTCGGGAGGCATGCACACATGACTGAGACACCTCTCCGGCCAATAACCATCAGCGGTGTCTGGATACCCATGGTGGCTCCCACATGTCCCACGATGATCTCATCGGATGAACCACGATGTCAAGGATTCAATCAATCCCGTATTCAATTTCCTTTGTCTGTCGGTATAGAACTTGCCCGAGATTCGATCATCGGTATCCCTATACCTTGTTCAATCTCGTTACCGGCAAGTATCTTTACTCATTCCGTAGCACATCATCCCGTGACTAACTCCTTACTCACATTGAGCTCATTATGATGATATTCTACCAAGTGGGCCCAGAGATACCTCTCCGTCACACGGAGTGACAAATCCCGATCTCGATTCGTGCCAACCCAAGAGACACTTTCGGAGATACCCGTAGTGCACCTTTATAGTCACCCAGTTACGTTGTGACGTTTGATACAACCAAAGCATTCCTACGGTATCCGGGAGTTGCACAATCTCACGGTCGAAGGAAAAGATACTTGATATTATAAAAGCTTTAGCATATGAACAACACGATCTAGTGCTATGCTTAGGATTGGGTCTTGTCCATCACATCATTCTCCCAATGATGTGATCCCCTTATCAATGACATCCAATGTCCATGATCAGGAAACCATGATCATCTATTGATCAACGAGCTAGCCAACTAGAGGCTTGCTAGGGACATATTGTGATCTATTTATTCACACATGTATTAGTGTTTCCTGTTAATACAATTATAGCATGAACAATAGACTATTATCATGAACAAGGAAATATGATACTAACCATTTCATTATTGCCTCTAGGGCATATTTCCAACACTTCGAGCCGGCCTCCTTGGCGGTTCTCATGGCCAAGGCGGATAAGTATGCCACTGCCGACTCTGCCATGTGGATCAAGACGAGGACAATGGACAAGACCGCTCAACAGCCGGCTACGTCTAAGCCGGCTGGTGACAACCGAGGCGGCGAGAACAACAAGCGCAAGGTGGATCAGCTTGATCCGCGACCTGGAAGCAAGCACGTGGCCAACATAGAGGAAGAGCCGCCGGCTTCTCAAGCCGGCGCTCAGCGATAGCGGACCGGCAAAAACGCCTCACAGCTCAAGCTCACCTTCGAGCAGATGTCGACGTGCCTTGCAAGATGCATATCGGGGCGAAGCCGACCACCCATACACTCTGGCAGTGCAGTTTCGCACAGTGCCTGTCCCAGGGGGAGGGTCTGTCGGCTCCCCCGGGTGCGGCGCCTCGAGGTCTGACTCCTGGGCCGAGTCCGGCTCCAGCCCCGCCGCCTCCCAACGATGGCCGTCTCCACGACCGGTACCCCGAGCAGGACAGGCCTACGTCGTCTTCACAAGTGAAGGCGACGACAAGCACAGCCAGCGTCAACGCCGACATGAGGTGAATGCCATTGTCCCCTCGGTTCCTGAGTACATGCATTGATCTGAAAAGCCAATTACATGGAGCCGGGAGGACCATCCTGCGGTGATGCCGAACCCCGGCACATACGCACTCGTCCTCGACCCCACCCTTGCCTCCAAAACACTCACGTGCCGATTCTCGCGGGTGTTGGTCGACGGCGGCAGCGGTATCAACATTCTCTACCGAGACACGTTGCTCAAGCTCGGGCTGAAGGAGAAGGGCCTACAGCCGACCAGGATTGTCTTCCACGGCATTGTGCGGGGGCAATGCTGCTCGCCGATTGGCAAAATCCAGCTGGACGTCCTATTCGGCAACAAGGCACACTTCCACTGAGAGCCCGTCTGGTTTGAGGTGGTGCACCTCAACAAACCCTACCACGCACTGCTGGGAAAGCCGACTTTGGCCAAGTTCATGGCTATCCCCATTACACCTGCATCAAAATGAAGATATCGGGTCCCAAGGGCATCATCACTGTTGCCGGCGACTACAAGAAGTCGCTCGAGTGCGCGCGCGACAACAGCCGGCTGGTCGAGGCACTGGTGATCGCTCAGGAAAAGAGGAAGCTTGACCGACTTGTGTCTCAGGCTACCGAGGAGCCGGCAATGCCCAGTCATCCGTCCCAGTTGGCCAGTGAGGGCTCGTTCGAGCTATCCAAGGAGAAGAAGCAAGTACCGCTCGACTCGGCCAACCCTAAGCAGTGCGTCACCATTGGCGCCAACCTCAGCCCTAAATAGGAAGGCGAGCTTGTTGACTTCCTCCGTGAGAATCGAGATATCTTCGCATGGTCCCGAAAGGACATGTCGGGAGTCCCGAGGAAGTACGCCGAGAATAAGCTTCATGTGCGGCCGGATGCAAAGCCGGTCAAACAACCTTTGCGCCACTTCATCGAGGGGAAGCGGCGCACAATTGGATAAGAGATCGCCCGGCTGCTCGCAGCCGGCTTCATCATGGAAGTTTTCCACTCGGACTGGCTGGCCAATCCGATCGTGGTGCTGAAGAAGAACAAGACATGGTGCATGTGTATCGATTACACAAGCCTGAATAAGGCGTGCCCGAAAGACCCCTTCGCCCTGCCACGGATAGATCAAGTGATCAACTCCACGGCCGGCTGTGAATTGTTGTCCTTTCTGGACGCTTATTCCGGCTACCACCAGATCAAGCTAGACCCGGCCGACTCGCTCAAAACCTCCTTCATCACACCTTTTGGAGCCTACTGCTACATGACGATGATGTTTGGCCTGAAGAACGCCGGCGCGACCTTTCAGCGCTGCATGCAGCAATGTCTCCTGCCGCAAATTGGCACGAACATTCACGTCTACGTCGACGACATCGTCGTCAAGACCAAGCAGCACTTCAGTCTGCTTGATGATCTGCGGGGGACTTTCGCCAACCTGCATGAGTACAAGATCCGGCTCAATCCAAAGAAGTGCGCTTTTGGAGTTCCAACCGGCAAGCTCTTGGGTTTTTTCGTGTCGGCTCGCGGCATTGAAGCTAACCCCGAGAAGATCAGAACAATCGAGCGCATGGCCTAGCCGGCTCAACTCCTCGACGTCCAGAATTTTGCCAACTACCTGTCATCCCTCAGTCGGTTCGTCAGTCGGCTGGGCGATAAGGCGCTTCCACTCTATCAGCTCATGAAGAAGACAACCAAATTCGAGTGGAATGATCAAGCGGATGAAGCTTTCCGCGACCTCAAACACGTGATCTCCAGCATGCCAATCTTGGCCGCGCCGGCAGAGAGGGAGCCCATCCTCATATACATCGCAACAACCACACGTGTGGTCAGTGTGGTCTTGGTAGTGGAGCACAAGGAGGAGGGAAAGGTGTTGTCGATTCAGCGCTGCTATCCCACAGACAACAGCGCCAGAAATTGACATGTTGACAGAGGTTGGGCTTGCGTTGGTTTTTCCCTTGAAGAGGAAAGGGTGATGCAGCACATGAGCAGTAAGTATTTCCCTCAGTTTGAGAACCAAGGTATCGATCCATAAGGAGGGTCTCGTCAAGTCCAGAGTACCTGCGCAAACACAAACAAGCTTGCACCCAACGCTTCAAAGGGGTTGTCAATCCCTTCAAGATTGTTTGCAAAGTGAGATCTGAAGGCGGAAAGTGCAACGAAGTAAAAAGTGTAAGGCTGAAAATATGGTGTGGAGTAGACCCTGGGGGCCCATAGTGTTCACTAGAGGCTTCTCTCAAAATAGCAAGTATCACGGTGGGTGTACAAATTACTATCGAGCAATTGATAGAACCACGCAAAGTCATGACGATATCTAAGGCAATGATCATACATATAGGCATCACGTCCGAGACAAGTAGACCGATACTTTCTGCATCTACTACTATTACTCCACACATCGACCGCTATCCAACATGCATCTAGTGTATTGAGTTCTTGACAAACAGAGTAACGCTTTAAGCAAGATGACATGATGTAGAGGGACAATCTCAAACCAATGATGAAAACCCCATCTTTTTACCCTTGATGGCAACAACACGATGCGTGCCTCGCTACCCCTTCTGTCACTGGGTGAGGTCACCGCACGGTATGAACCCAAAACTAAGCACTTCTCCCGTTGCAAGAATCATAGATCTAGTTGGCCAGACAAAACCCACAACTCCAAGAGAATTACGAGGATATGAAATCATGCATAAGAGAGATCAGAATAAACTCAAATAAGATTCATAGATAATCTGATCATAAATCCACAATTCATCGGATCTCGACAAACACACCGCAAAAGAAGATTACATCGGATAGAACTCCATGAAGATCATGGATAACTTTGTATTGAAGATCCAAGAGAGAGAAGAAGCCATCTAGTTACTAGCTATGGACCCGTAGGTCTATGGTGAACTACTCACGCATCATCGGAGAGGTCATGGTGTTGATGGAGAAGCCCTCCGTGTCCGAATCCCCCTCCGGCAGGGCACCAGGACGTGCCCCAGATGGGATCTTGCGGAGACAGAAGCTTGCGGCGGCGGAAAAGTGATTGCGATCATCTTCTGATTTTTTCTGGAATTTATGGGAATATATAGGCGAAAGACCTAGGGAAAAGGGCGTCCAGGGGGGCCACAAGCCTGGATGGCGCCCCCCTGGCCGCGGGGTGGGGGCTTGTGGGCCCCTGGGGCTCCCCTGCTTTGGCTCCCAAGCTCCCCGATCTTCTTCCGTTCCAAAAAAAATCTTTTCGGGGATTTTCTTCCGTTTGGACTCCGTTTCAAAATCTCCTGTGAAAGGGGTCAAAAACATGGAAAAAACAGGAACTGGCACTTGGCACTGAGTTAATAAGTTCATCCCACAAAATATATAAAAGCCATGCAAAACATCCAAAGTTTGACAAGATAATAGCATGAAACCGTCAAAAACTATAGATATATTGGAGACGTATCAAGCATCCCCAAGCTTAACTCCTGCTCGTCCTCGAGTAGGGAAGTGATAAAGATTGAATTTTTGATGTGGAATGATACCTAGCATAGTTGTCCTTTGCAACTTCTTTCATGTGACATGAATGTTCAGATCCGTAAGATTCAAAACAATAGTTTGCTATTGACATGAAAACAGTAATACTTCAAGCAAACTAGCAAAGTAATCATGAACTTTCAAAATAACAAGGCCAAAGAAAGTTATCCCTACAAAATCATATAGTCTGGCTATGCTCCATCATCCTCACACAACTAATGTAAATCATGCACAACCCCGGAATTGGCCAAGTAATTGTTTTCACACTCTTACTTTCTCAAACTTTTTATAACTATCACGCAATACATGAGCGTGAGCCATGGATATAGCACTATAGGTGGAATAGAGTGTGGTGGTCGTTGTGAGACAAAAAGGAGGAGATGGTCACACTGACTCGGCGTATCAATAGGCTATGGAGATGCCCATTAATAGATATCAATGTGAATGAGTACAGATTGCCATACAAGAGATGCACTAGAGCTATAAGTATGTGAAAGCTCAAAAGGAAAACTAGTGGGTGTGCATCCAACTTGCTTGCTCACGAAGACCTAGGACAATTTTGAGGAAGCCCATCATTGGAATATACAAGCCAAGTTATATAATGAAGATTCCCACTAACATATGGTAGTGACAAAGCAAGAAGCTCTCAATCATGAAGAACATGGTGCTAACATGAAGCACAAGTGTGGAAAAAGATAGTAGCATTGTCCCTTCTCTATTTTTCTCTCTATTTTTCATTTGGGCTCTTAGGCCTCTTTTTTTATTTTCTTTTCTCTTTTTTTGTTTTTGGGCTCTTTGGCCTATTTTTTATTTATTTCCTCACATGGGACAATGCTCTAATAATGATGATGATCACACTTTTATTTACTCACAACTCAAAGATCACAATGATGATGAGTCCATAGGAAATGCCTCCGGCAGTGTACCGGGATGTGCAACGATCTAGCGTGGCGTATGACGTTGAAACATCTCACTATCTATCTTACGATCATGCAATGGCAATATGAGAGTGACGGCACAAGTCATGAGACGAAACGGTGGGAGTTGCATGGGAATATATCTCGGAATGGCTATGAAAATGCCATAGTAGGTAGATATGGTGGCTGTTTTGAGGAAGGAATTTGGTGGGTTTGTGCACCGGCGAGAATTGGGCGGCACTAGAGAGGCTAACAATGGTGGAAGGTGAAAGTGCATCTATACCATGGGCTCACATTAGTCATGAAGAACTCACATACTTATTGCGGAAGTTTTTATTAGTAATCGAAACAAAGTGCTAAACGCATACTCCGAGGGAAAGGGTTGGTAGGTGTAAACCATCGCGCGATCCCGACCTCAACATAAAGGATGACAATCAATAGATCAATTATGCTCCGACTTCCTAACATAGCGGTTCACCATACGTGCATGCTACGGGAATCACTAACTTCAACACAAGTATTTCTAGATTCACAACACCCTACTAAGATAACTCTCAATATTACTGAATCCACGTCTCAAAACTAATTGAGAGGAATCGAAACTTCTCTTTCTACTCAATGCACATGAAGATGGAGGTTTTTTCATCCTCTTTGGGTACCTAGCACATTTGGGACTACTTTCATAGCATAAGCCAACTACCAAATCACGCACCGCCGTGCTCTAAAGATATAAGTGAAGCACAAGAGCAAAAGTATCTAGCTCAAAAGATATGAGTGAAGCACAAGAGCAAAAGTATCTAGCTCAAAAGATATAAGTGAAGCACTATGAGCATTCTAGCAAAATCACGATGAGTGCATGTCTCTCTCTCTCAAAAAGGTGTGCAGCAAGGATGATTGTGACACAACAAAAAGAAAAGACTCCTAAGATACAAGACGCTCCAAGCAAAACACATATCATGTGCTGAATAAAAATATAGCTCCAAGTAATGTTACTGATGGATTGAAGACGAAAGAGGGGATGCCTTCCCGGGGCATCCCCAAGCTTAGGCTTTTTGGTGTTCTTGAATTTGGCTTGGGATGCCTTGGGCATCCCCAAGCTTGAGAACTTTCCACTCCTTATCTCTTTGTCCATGAGAACATCACCCAAAACTTGAAAACTTCACAACACAAAACTTAAACAGAAACTTGTGATAAAATTAGTACAAGAAAACAAACTACCACTTCTTTTGGTACTGTAGCAAACTTGAATTCCATCTATATTTATGAAGGGCTACTGTATTCTCACTTTTCCATGGCTAGTAACCCCCCCCCCCCGATACTAACCATAGTTTCATAAAAACAAGCAACCAACTCAACAAAAACAGAATCTGTCAAAAACAGACCAGTCTGTAGCAATCTGTATACTTTGTATACTTCTGGTACCTCAAAAAATCTGAAAAATTACGAAGGCCTGGGCAAAAAGCATATCAATCATCGGCGAAAAGAATCAACTCAAAATCTCTTTATGAATAAAAATGAAAAATCATCTCGTGAGCGAAAAGTTTCTGTCTTTTTCCAGCAGGATCAAACAACCATTACCAAGACTAGTCATAAAGGTTTTGCTTGGCTCAAACACAAACAACACAATCACAACAGAATTGTGAAAGTGTGGACGCAACAAAACAGAAAGAAAAATATAAATTCATTGGGTTGCCTCCCAACAAGTGCTATTGTTTAACGCCCTTAGCTAGGCATAGAAGCGATAGAATCACATATTGTCGTCTTTGGTGCTCAAACAATAAGTAGCGTGATCGCTTATCATCTTAAGGTTTTCATATTTCTTGCTAGAAGATTCACCACTACTTTTAGGAACAAAAACAGACTTGGTGATTTTATTGTGGGCAAAATTTGGAGTATTCTGCACAGCGGCAAAAGAGGAACCCAAGTTGGTTATAACATCCTCTAGTTTGCCAATCCTAGCGGAATCATGACCTAGCTTTTCGTTAACTGTGGGTTCCTTCTCCTTTAAATTTTTCAAAACCATTCCCACCTTGGATCCGTACTGAGTGATTTGATTGTGGATCTTTTTATCCAAATTTTCAATGAGTTCAATCATAGCAACTTTATTTTCAATAACGTCCAGCCTACGCATCACATGTTCCAGAGTTAAGGTAGTTCCATTAACCATGCGTGGGGGTGAGCCTACGAAATTTATCACAGCTCCGTAAGAATCAACGGTATGGCTACCCAAGAAATTTCCACCTACGATGGTGTCAAGAATATACCTATTCCAAGGAGAAACACCCACATAAAAACTGCGAAGCAAGACGGTAGTGGATTTCTTATGAGTAGATCTACTCTGAGCATTGCAAATCCTATACCAAGTGCCTTTAAGTTTTCTTCCTCAATTTGTTTGAAATTGAGAACTTCGCTCTCGGGAGTATCGTTCGAAGTGGTGGATCTAGCCATGAGAACACGTACACTATCCCACACAGACGCACAGAGAGTAAGCGAGAGAAAAGGAGTGAGCGAAAAGGCAACCAAAAAGGCAAATTGGTGAAGTGGGGGAGAGGAAAACGAGAGGCAACTGGCAAACAAAGTAAATGCAAGAGATGAGTTTGTGACACCTACTTGGATGAGTTCTTGACTTGATCTTCCTCCCCGGCAACAGCGCCAGAAATTCTTCTGCTATCCCACAGACAACAACGCCAGAAATTGACACGTTGACAGAGGCTGGGCTTGCGTTGGTTTTTCCCTTGAAGAGGAAAGGGTGATGCATCACAGGAGCAGTAAGTATTTCCCTCAGTGTGAGAACCAAGGTATCAATACAGAAGGAGGGTCTCGTCAAGTCCAGAGTACCTGCGCAAACACAAACAAGCTTGCACCCAACGCTTCAAAGGGGTTGTCAATCCCTTCAAGATTGTTTGCAAAGTGAGATCTGAAGGCGGAAAGTGCAACGAAGTAAAAAGTGTAAGGCTGAAAATATGGTGTGGAGTAGACCCGTGGGCCATAGTGTTCACTAGAGGCTTCTCTCAAAATAGCAAGTATCACGGTGGGTGTACAAATTACTGTCGAGCAATTGATAGAACCGCGCAAAGTCATGACGATATCTAAGGCAATGATCATACATATAGGCATCACGTCTAAGACAAGTAGACTGATACTTTCTGCATCTACTACTATTACTCCACACATCAACCGCTATCCAGCATGCATCTAGTGTATTAAGTTCATAACAAACGGAGTAACGCCTTAAGCAAGATGACATGATGTAGAGGGATAAATTCATGCAATATGATATAACCGCATCTTTTTACCCTTGATGGCAACAACATGATGCGTGCCTCGCTACCCTTTCTGTCACTGGGTGAGGACACCGCACGGTATGAACCCAAAACCAAGCACTTCTCCCATTGCAAGAATTATAGATCAAGTTGGCCAAACGAAACCCATAACTCAAAGAGAATTACAAGGATACGAAATCATGGATATAAGAGATCAGAGGAGACTCAAATAATATTCATAGACAATCTGATCATAAATCCACAATTCATCGGATCTCGACAAACACACCGCAAAAGAAAGTTACATCGGATAGATCTCCATGAAGATCATGAAGAACTTTGTATTGAAGATCCAAGAGAGAGAAGAAGCCATCTAGCTACTAGCTATGGACCAGAAGGTCTGTGGTGAACTACTCACGCATCATCGGAGAGGCAATGGTGTTTATGAAGAAGCCCTCCGTGTCCGAATCCCCCTCCGGCAGGGCACCAGAACGATCCCGAGATGGGATCTTGCGGCGGCAGAAAAGTATTTTCGTGGCTCTCTTCTTTGGTTTCGGGACTTTAGAGAATTTATAGGCGAAAGAGGTAGGGAAAAGGAGCCACGTGGGGCCCACAAGCCTGCCAGGCGCGCCCCCCCTAGGCGCGCCTAGGGGGCTTGTGACCTCCCACGAGGTCTCCTGCCTTGGTTCTCAAATCCCGTGCGTATCTTCTGTTATGGAAAAAATCATACCGCAGGTTTTATTCCGTTTGGACTCCGTTCAATATTCTTTTTTGAAAAAGGTCAAAAACACAGAAAAAACAGAAACTGGCACGAGGCACTGAGTTAATAGGTTAGTCCCAAAGAAGATATAAAATAGCATATTCATGCATATAAAACATCCAAAGTTGTCAAGATCATAGCATGGAACCATAAAAAATTATATATACGTTGGAGACGTATCACACCCATGGCTCCGACGTCGTCAGTGGCACCTGAGGCGGAGGCGCCGACATCACCCGCCCCGCGTGAGGTAGAGGCGCCGTCACCCGCACGAGTGTCTTGACACCATCCTTTGCGGCGGAGTCGGCGTAAGCCTCATCGCTGGAGTTGGCATCCTCAAAGTCATCTCGTCAGAGCTGTCGTCAGTGTCGTGAAGGGCCAGCTGGAATTGATCCCCTGGGATCACGTTGCCATCGGCATCATGCTCCAAGCTGAACTTGTTCCAGGCGGCGAAGGATGCGATGTCGCTGGCCCGCACCTGCAGCTCGTCCTCGACGTCTGCCAACTCCGCTTCTCAGCCAGCGCGTTGTGCTGTGAGCCGGCCCAAGTTCTGGTTTCTATACCATGACTTGGCCAAGCGGAGCGCCATGTACGCTCCAACTCATGCAGCCGACGCACGCCAGGCGTCCAGACGCGAGCTTCCGACTTCAAGCCAGTGGGACAGCCGGCTCATTGACGCTGACTCCACTGCATCAGGCCAAAGGGACTTCACCATCGCCAGCCCGACATCCTGGAGTTGGTTCAGAGAGTGCGCCAGCTCGCGCATGCGGGCTTTGGCGCCAGTGGCTATCTCCTCCATGGTCCAGCCAGCGGTGGCGTCCACCTCAATGCCACAACACGATGCTCGTCACGATTGACCTCCACGGCTGCTTTCGCCGCCTCCCGTGTCCCTCGGAAGAGTCCTGGGGAGCAGGAACAGGGGCGCGACGTGAGTAGGAAGAGAAAAGAAAAGCTAGACAGCAAGAAAAAGACATGGCAAGGCAAAAAAGGCTCACAGTTGAGATGAATGTCGACCTCGCCCGCCTCCTCCAGAGCCTCACGGTCCCGAACCATGCCGTCTTGAGCCACGCAGGTGACCCCGCTCCGGAGGGTCTGGGCCGCCACGGTCTCCTTCGCCAACTGGGCCTGCGCCTCCTTCAGGGCGGCATCCTTCTGCGCCTTCTCATAAAGTGCAGCTTCTCCACGCGCTCTAGGTCGGCGGCGTGGGAGGCCTCTTTCTACAGTAGGGAGAAGGCATAGGCGGCGCGCAACTGCTCCAGCTCCGCCTGATGGACCGCCTCACGGTCTTTCTTCTCCATCTGGAGAAGATCCACCTCCTCACGGAGCCGGCTGTCTTCACCATGCAAGGCATCACGCTCTGAGACGGCTTTGTCCAGCCAGCTCTGAAGGTCGCTGGTCCGGCCCTCGACCTCTTGGATTCGGGCCAGCAACGCGTTGTGAGCCTCCGCTTGGCTGTTGTGAAGATCGTACGGCGAAAACAAGCAAAGCAAATCAAGAGTAAGACTCGGCCCGACTAACTCTTAGTCAACCCGACTCTCGGGGGCTACACCCACTGGATGCGCTGGCGTGCCCCCACTGAAGCAAAGGAAAGAAGAAGAAGCAAAATCTCAACCAAATCAGCCGAAGGGTGCGAGAATTGAAGACTTACCGCGATCCACTCCTCGAGGCGGTTCAGGTCTTACTTGGTCACCAAAGCCGCCCGCACCACCTTGTCGCGGTTGTGGGATGATACGTCTCAAACGTATCTATAATTTTTGATGGTTTCATGGTGTTATCTTGTCAACTTTGGATGTTTTATGTACCTTTTATATATTTTTTGGGATTAACTTATTAATTCAGTGCCAAGTGCCAGTTCCTGTTTTTTTCTGTGTTTTTGACTCTTTTTAGATCTGATTTTGGAACGGAGTCCAAACGGAATAAAATCCCCGAAATAATTTTTTCTAGAACGGAAGAAGATCGGGGGACTTGAGGGCCAAGGCAGGAGAGCCACAGGGGGCCCACAAGCCCTGTAGCTGCCACCAGGGGGGCCAGCGGCTACCAGGCTTGTGGCCTCCCTGGCGCTCCCCTGACCTAGCTCTTGCGCCTATATATTCCCTAAAATCCAGAAAAAAAATCAGGGCATCCACGAAAACACTTTTCCGCCGCCGCAAGCTTCCGTTTCCGCGAGATCTCATCTGAAGACCCTTCCCGGTGCCCTCTCGGAGGGGACTTTGGAGTTGGAGGGCTTCTACATCAACATCATCGCCTCTCCAATGACTCGTGAGTAGTCCACTTAAGACCTACGGGTCCATAGTTAGTAGCTAGATGGCTTCTTCTCTCTCTTGGATCTTCAACACAAAGTTCTCCATGATCTTCATGGAGATCTATCCGATGTAATCCTCTTTGGTGGTGTGTTTGTCGAGATCCGATGAATTGTGGATTTATGATCAGATTATCAATGATTTATATTTGAGTCTTTGCTGATTTCTTATATGCATGATTTGATATCCTTGTAAGTCTCTCCGAGTCTTGGGTTTTGTTTGGCCAACTAGATCTATGATTCTTGCAATGGGAGAAGTGCTTGGTTTTGGGTTCATACCGTGTGGTGACCTTTCCCAGTGACAGAAGGGGCAGCAAGGCACGCATCATGTTGTTGCCATCAAGGGTAACAAGATGGGCTTTTATCGTAGATATGAGATTGTCCATCTACATCATGTCATCTTGCTTAAGGCGTTACTCTATTCTTATGAACTTCATACACTAGATGCATGCTTGATAGCAGTCGACGTGTGGAGTAATAGTAGTAGATGCAGAAAGTATCGGTCTGCTTGTTTTGGACGTGATGCCTATAGATATAATCATTGCCATAGATGACGTCACGACTTTGCACGGTTCTATCAATTGCTCGACAGTAATTCGTTCACTCACCGACTACTTGCTTTCATGAGAGAAGCCACTAGTGAACACTACAGCCCCCGGGTCTTTTCACAACTATCGTCTCCACTTTCGCTTTTACTTTGCTTTGTTTACTTTTTGCTTTTAGTTCTCACTTTGCAAACAATCTATAAGGGATTGACAACCCCTTCATAGCGTTGGGTGCTAGATCTTTGTGTTTGTGCAGGTACTTGTGACTCGACGAGCGCCTCCCACTGGATCGATACCTTGGTTCTCAAAACTGAGGGAAATACTTACCACCGCTGTGCTATATCACCCTTTACTCTTCAAGGGAACACCAACACAAGGCTCCAAGGCCGCGGGGAAATCCTTTGCATATTTGCCAAGGAAGTCCCTATAGGCGTAGCCCGTGATAGAAGCATTCCTGGCGCCGTTGCCAGGGAAGGTCTGTTGACGCAGTAGCATGGGAGAACGTGACCACCAATGTAGGGACCCCACTCAGCGTGGCGCCAGGAGGCAAGGTCACACGTCTCGCCTTGGCCATGTTCCAGGACTCTAGAGGCCAGCTCCGGAGGCGGACAGGCCACGCCCGGATACGACTATGGTGTCGTCTCCTCACAACGCGCTTTTGGTCGGTTCCTTCAACGCATCGGTCCGATGAGGCGCGTGCGGACCCTCGGTCCGCACGATCTTGTCCTTCACCACCAGAGTCGTCTCCATGTCTGGTGGTCGGATTTCCGCTTCCGTCGCGGTCACCTCTAGTACGGTGTCCGCCCCAACATGAGGCGCATCGGGCGCCGCATCGAGATCCACGTGCGCGGAGGCAGGCTCTGGCCTGGTGGTCTTGGCGGTCTCGGCCGCGCTCGCGCTGGCCCGAGCCGGCTCGCTGGTCAGGGCCTCCACACTCACCCATGAGGCGGGGTCATGCTTCGACTTGGACCGTCTCTCCTTGGTGGCCGGCTTCTCAGCATGGTCGGCTGCATGCTTGCTGGGCTGCCCTTGGCCCGCAGCTACCTTCCGGGCCGCCTCCTCCGAGGGACTGTTCTCCTGCTTGATCATTGCCTTCTTGGCGGCAGCGGCCTCGGCCCAGGTGGTCTGCTCTACAGCTGCGGCATCATCTTCCTCCGTCGTCTGGGCCTCCCTGCTATCCATAAATTAATAAGGGAGATCTCCGACCTAAGAATCAAGAAAAGGAGAGGAAAGGAGGAATGCAATTACTTACCATGCAACGACTGGAACCGGTCGTCTGCCAACGGCGACCCGCTGTTTCTTCGAGTCGGCCCCGCAACCTCCAGCCGGAGGCCCTGCTGCAGTTTGTTTGGGAGCCGGCTTGGCAGTAGCAATCTTCTTGCCTTTCTGCCACGCTCCTTCGCCCTGCATGACCGGCTCGCGGGCGGCTCGACGTTGCCGCATCATGGGAGGGCAGGATACCTCCTCTAGCTCTTCCAGGTCTTCCACGTCGGTTGCATCACGTAAGGGAGGCGACACCTCATCATCATCCGTCCAGTCAAGCAACGCGGACGCTAAAAACTCACTGGCCGGCTCGGTGCCCTCCGACTCCGCCACCCCTTCCACATCTTTGGAGGCGGAAGTTTGGAGCTCCACCTCGTCCTCATCCTAGATTTAGACAAGGCCCGACACCTCCACGTCAGCAGCAACCTATCAATAGACTTACAGGCGCTCGAACAACTGAGGGTGTAGCCGGCGTTCGATGTCAGATGCGGGATAGAAATCAAAGAAAAACAAGGAACATACTCAATGAAGGAACATACCGTTGGAGCTGGATGGCTTCGGTCGTAACAGGCCATGCCCCACTCCCACTCACCACCTTCATCCATGGAGGCGGAGGAGATCAAGTTCACCTGCTGGGACACCTTGCCGGCTCGGTAGTTCTTCATCGAGAGCCGCCATGGATCATGCCGACCACCCATCTGGCAGATCAGGTGTGGTCGGTGCTACAAAGGCAGGATCCGGTGGACCACCATGGTGGCGAGCAAATCTCTTGCCAAAAGGCTCCGAGCCTTCAAAGTCTCGAGGTGGGCGCATATCAGCTTCACCTCTGGGATGGGCTTTGGAAGCGAACTACTCCAGTTCAGCTTCACAGTTGGCGGAGCGATGGCGAAAGGAGGAAGATTGATGAAGTCGTGGAGGGGATCCACATTCTTCACGTAGAAGGATCCCCTTTGCCACTTCATCACCGAATCTTGGAGAGGGAGCTTCGGGAAGCCGGAGGTGGACCGGTGGTGAATAAGGGCGGCGCCGCAAGGCGTCATCTTCTTGACGCCAGGATCGTCGGTTGGTGTCGACTGCTACTTGAAGAAGAACAGCTTGCGCCACAAATCCAGGCGGGGTTCAATCCCCAGAAACCCCTCACACAGGGTGACGTAGGCTGCAAGCTGGTGGAAGGCATTGGGCGCAAGATGATGCGGCTGCAAGCCGAAAAACACCAGGAATCGCGAGAAAGACTCGCTCGCAGGAAGCAGGAATCCACGGAAGAAATGCTCCTTGAAGACCACCACCTCGTCGCCACGAGGGGTCGGAGATCCTTCGTTGTCGGGGAGATGCACCTCCACACGCTCCGCTAGGGGCAGCATACGGCGGTGGCGGAGCACCTCGATGTACCCGTCGGTAACGTTGCTGCCCTCCCAGGCGCCTCGGAACTTCGCCTTCTCGGCGGCGGATTGAGACATGGTGGAGCGCGGCGAGAAACACTGCGAGACGCGCGGAGCTCTGGCGATAGACGGTGGCGAAGGGACAGGCGGCGTCTCTTTCTCTCTCTGGCTCTGAGATGGAAGGGGCATTGGAGCGGAGCAAGACGGGGGCGAATAGCCTTTTCGGAGCCCCTGCCCCTCCATTTAAATCACCGAAGAGAACGTGGGGAGGGGATCCAGTGCGCACGATCCCCACCGCCTCCGAATCATGCGAGAGCATTAATGCGCCCCGAAATATTAACCGTCGCGGCGCAATGCGCAGAGGATCCTCACGCATGGGCCAAGGGCGCGGCATGACGGGCCCCATGACGCGGGCCCAGTCCCATCGCGTGCGTGGCTTGTCAGGGCGCGGCACCCAAAGCCAGACGCCGAGGTGTCCGCCAGAAGCCGGTGATGACCCACAAGTATAGGGGATCAATCGTAGTCCTTTCGATAAGTAAGAGTGTCGAACCCAATGAGGAGCAGAAGGCTCTGATAAACGGATTCCAGCAAGGTAATAACTGCGAGCACTGAAAGTAGCGGTAACAAGTGATTGTGTAGCGAGGTGAAACGTAGCGAGCAAAAAGTAACAAGTAACAAGTAGTAGCAACGGTGCAGCAAGTGGCCCAATCCCTTTTGTAGCAAGGGACAAGCCTGAACAAAGTCTTATAGGAGGAAAAACGCTCCCGAGGACACACGGGAATTTCTGTCATGCTAGTTTCATCATGTTCATATGATTCACGTTCGTTACTTTGATAGTTTGATATGTGGGTGGACCGACGCTTGAGTACTGCCCTTTAGTGGACAAGCATCCCACTTATGATTAACCTCTCTCGCAAGCATCCGCAACTACAAAAGAAGAATTAAGACAAAGTCTAACCATATCATTAAACTAGTGGATCCAAATCAGCCCCTCACGAAGCAACGCATAGACTAGGGTTTAAGCTTCTGTCACTCCAGCAACCCATCATCTACTTACTACTTCCCAATGCCTTCCTCTAGGCCCAAATATGGTGAAGTGTTATGTAGTCGACGTTCACATAACACCACTAGAGGAAAAGACAACATACATCATATCAAAATACCGAACGAATATCAAAATCACATGACTATTATCAGCATGACTTATCTCATGTCCTCAGGAACAAAAGTAACTACTCACAAAACATAATCATAATCATGATCAGAGGTGTAATGAATAGCATCAAGGATCTGAACATAAACTCTTCCACCAAATAATCCAACTAGCATCAACTACAAAGAGTAATCAACACTACTAGCAACCTTACAAGTACCAACCGAAGTCGCGAGACGAAGATTGGTTATAAGAGATGAACTAGGGATTGGAGAGGAGATGGTGTTGATGAAGATGCCTCCCCTCTGACGAGAGGAGTGTTGGTGATGACGATGGCGATGATTTCCCCCTTTGGGAGGGATGTTTCCCCGGCAGGATCGTCCTGCCGGAGCTCTAGATTGGATCTGCTCAAGTTCCGCCTCGTGGCGGCGGCGAAACCACGAAAAAGCTCCCGATTGATTTTTTTTCTGGACCAGGACACTTCATATAGCAAAAGAGGGGGCTAGCGGGCCGTCAGGAAGCCCACAAGCTTGCCGTGCGCCACCAGGGGGGTGGTCGCGGTGGGCATGCTTGTGGAGCCCTGGTGGCCCCCCTCCGGTAGTTCTCTCGCCCAGTATTTTTTATATAATCCAGAAAAAATCCACGTAACTTTTCAGGGCATTTGGAGATGTGCAGAATAGTGGACTAGGATTTGCTCCTTTTCCAGTCCAGAATTCCAGCTGCCTGAATTCTCCCTCTTCAAATAAACCTTGCAAAATAAGAGAGAAAAGGCATAAATATGGTACCACAAGAATATAACAGCCCAAGAAGCAACAAATATCAACATGAAAGCATGATGCAAAATGGACGTATCAGTCGGCCGGCTCCCGGCCCGGACGCCTCCCATACAACGATTCCCAAGACCGGCCAGCCGAATACTCAAGCCCGCGAGGCCCCTCGCCTCGAGATGGAGGACCTCCCCTGCTTCGGGGACTACTGACGGAGGGATAACCCCGGGATAGGCTCATCAAGCCTACTCCTCTATACTTTGGGATAGAGGGGAGCAATAGCTTCCTCAACTGTCGTCTCCTCCTCGTCGGCTACGCAGTACTTGTCGGCTAGGAGCGTAGCCGGCTACTCTCTGGCCAGCTGGGCATGCCTCCAGCTGGCTAAAGGGCACATGTCGCATCAATCCCTAGGATGTGACTGGGGCCTTCGATTAAAGGTGAAGATACGTCAGCGCGGGTATGATGGAGAAGCGCATGCATGGCTACAATGTCAGTGGTTGTACCACCGACCGACGCCGGCTCCGATCCGTCAACCATGCACAGTACCCGCATGCCAACACCCACTCCATTACCTGGTCCGACGTGGCTACAGTGGAGACGGGCGTACCGGTGACCGGCACCGGATCCCGCAAGACGACACCAGACATACAACACGCGTCCTACGTGGGCAACACGCACCAACCCCATAGGGTGGTCGACCGATCCCATGGCCAGATGGGACCTTGCAGCCGGCGGGCCCCTCCAGCGACAAGACCAATCCATAGTGGCCCCCCTGGCTGGCCTGAGAGGCTGCGAGTCGGGTCCCCCATAATGTACTTATATCCATTTTGTGGGTCGGTGGGTTCATCTATAACCCCCTGCCCTCCTCCATTCAGAGGTTCGTCCATTCTTGCACCCACACACACCATACACGAGAGGTAGAACTCGAGCCGACTGCTCCTTCTTTCTCCTCTATCGAACATCTCCAGGAGCACATTGTAACACTTTGGTTCATCAACCACTCCGGCAGAACTAGGGGTATTATCTCCCATGGAGAGCCCCGAACCTGGGTACATCGTTCGTCTTGCTCGCTATTTACCAATCTCGTTCCCGGAGCTCGCCGGTGTCCTTTCGGATCCAACCACTCTCGATAAGCCTACCTATGGCATATGCTGTGAGGAAACGACGACAATCTTCTCAAGTACGCGATGCCTCGAGTTCATCCACCGCACCACCACAACAAGTTTTCACTCAGGGGTCGTCTTCAGCGATTGTGGAGCGAGGAAGAGGTTCCAGAAGCTCACCACGAGGAAGATCAAAGCAACCAAATGGGCTTGTGAATATACTCGCGAGCTAGGTATTACTAATGATTTCAATTTTCTTTGTCACAATGTCGGGTTGCATCATTTTATTTATCATGGACGTGAAACTTATGAACGTTCATCATTTGAGTTTCTTAGTACACTCTCGCACAATGTTGGTTTAGTGCCAAGTGAACACGAGGAGGAGAGGATCACTTTCCATCTCCTTGACCAATACTTTGACGTCACTCTTGATGAGTGGTGTAATCATTTTGGCTTCACCAACAATGATGAGGATTTTAGATATGTTTATGATTTCACTGACTGCACCCAAGGCAATTCTTCTACCGTATGAGTTGTCATGGCTTTAGGCAAAGAGTCAGTTGCATTGAAAGTCCTGCTATACATTATTCCTACTATGTTATCACTAATTCGTTGCAGGCACGAGGAGAAGTTTATAAGGTGAATGATGAGAACATGCTAGTTCTTGGGACAACAACAAACATGGATGTCGGTTATTCGCCCAACATAGGGGCAATACTTCTGCTACACCTCGTGCACCAAGCAAATCATGCACAAGGAGATATCATGTGTGGAGGAATGATCACCATGTTGGCTACCTCCCTTAGTCTCAACTACAATCATCTCCACCCCGTTGTCGGTATCACTGTTGTTAACATTCGTGTTCTTACTAGCATTGGTATGGTAGTACTTCATAATGGACGTCATTGCATTAGAGTTCCTTGATTGGCACACTTGTTGCCCACTCCTATGCTTAGCTATTTCTCCATTGAGAATGGATAGTTGCATTATGTTGCACAGGAAGGAGATGTAACTTTTGGCCAAGAAGGTCCGGGACCATAATAAGTAGATGAAGAAAAACTCGTCACCGACGAAGAGAAGGAGCATCCCCAACAAGACTACATCACCTACGCGGACTTCAACAACCTCTAGGGTTCTATCCATGATATTACCTCACATCGTCCTTTCGAGGCACGTCCTCCTACATGAACATGAACATCTCCAACTTGAGCCAGGAGTGGGCTCCCGACCAACCATCGCAATGATCTCACCGGCTTGGGCTTGCAAAATCTAAAGCTCGGGGGAGGCTATATCCACTTCTACATCAAGATGCGGCACTATTTGAATAAATTGTAATGAGGTTGTACTTAAGCTCGAGGAGTTTCAAAACATGCGTGTTGGTCTATTCCAACACTTTGCTTTCGCTTTTCTTTTTATTTTGCCTTGTGATTTTTTGGTTGCAAGTTAGTCTTAAAAAACAAAGAAAATAGAATAGGTTTTGCTTTGCTCTTGCTCTTCATTTAGCCCTTCAGAGTTTGTTTTCTTTTTGTTTTCAGAGGAGTTGATTTATGTCGGACAATGAGGAATGCAAGAGTAAGGAAGATAAGTGTGTAAATTCACAACCGTGAAGGTATGTCCTACGACCCCCCCCCCTTTTTCACTTGGAATACTTAGAGTATATATAGTAGTTGTATGTGTGATATGTGCAGATGGGAGTAAGTCTTGATAATTGAGACAAAGGTTTTGTTCTAGTAGAAGAAATAATTGTGTAGCCTTTGTTTTCTTTAGTTTAGACAACTAAGACTTGTCATGAGACATATTTTAAATGAAATGATATTAACCAAGAATAACTATGCACAAGAGAATGTCTCTCAAGACTTGGGACTTGAGAAATTGTATTGGAAGTGATGCTTGAAATTCTCAACCCCATGTTGTTAATTTTAATGTACTTGATATCACTTATGGATTAAATTGTCTATGGGAACTTAGTTGAAAGGTGAATGAGATTATGCCAAAAATCTGTGTTGTATATGTTACATGGTGCTTCAACTCCTTGCTCGTGCTATCGCCCAATTACTATATGCATGTGTACGTGTGTAAACGTGGCTTCATCAGTTTCTTGATGTTATGTCGAGGACTCCATTGGCAAATGAATGATCCACCAAGAGCGATAGCTCAAATTCCAGCTATGAGTTTGTTACCGTACGTAGTGGCAACACTACAAACGAATATTATTCGGCTTTCTCTTGAATGGGTGTGTATGTGGTAAATAAATGGGACTAGTCAAAAGGAGCTATAAAGAGACATATTTCTAAAGGTCCATAGTCCCCAAACATTAAGCCACATTGAAAACCTAGGCATGATCACTTATTTTACATAACCCCTCAACGTGACAGTTAAAGTTGCACAAGCAATGATTGAAATGAAGTGCTTAAGAGCCCAAAGGAGGAAAAAATTGTGGGTATGCTTATGAGCACTTGAGCATCATATTTTACTACATGCTTACTACTCCCTAACTTATGTTTTCATGGCTCTATATAAAGAAAATCTTTTGTGCATTCCCGACAAGCAAGTGTTGTCTAGATTAAATGAAATGAAGTGTTGCAAAGTTGTTTTATCTAGTAGATCAAGAACTTTGTATTGATTATCTTTGCTTCACTAACACTTGCACTATAGCCATGCCACCGCTACATCTATGCTAAGTTTTGAGGTCAAGAAGAGGAGGGCTATCTAGGCATACATATTGAAGGTGACCAAAACCTTCTCTTAATTTCAGTTTAAACAATTGAGTCCTTATGCTTCTAACTTATCTATATGCTGCTCGAGGATGGTCAAGTTTAAGCTTGGGGGAGTTGATGAGTGATATTTTTACACTCATTTCATCTTCGTTTAAATTGAGAGATTTCACTTAAAGAGAGATATTCACTCTGATATTGCCACTAATGACTAATGAATACAAATGATTCCACAAATACTCTCTTTAATGTTTTTCCCACATGAAATGAGCTAAAAAGGGAAGAAATCAGACGTAGGAATGGAAAGGAAGGAAAATGAAGGAAGAAAGAACCAACAAGAAGTTTGGGGATGGACTCTGAGGCAGCTCGTCTACCTGAACAACTTTTATAAAGGGACCCCATCGAAATGTTAACAGAACATCATCAAGCACAACCAAAACCTCTTCATCATCTTCATCATCCGCAAACTCTAGCCACCATCATTTCCATCTCTATATCCATCTCCACCACCATAGTGATCTTGCATCTAGTTCATACTTGTAATCATGCATCGCTCAAGGCGTCCATTGCGAGACATATTGTAATCAATAAACCCCAAGGTGTGTTCTTCAATGTTTTCTTCTTGCGATCCGATCTCCATGCGTGAGTAGTTCGATAAGGTATGGGTTGAGGCATGAGCCTTGCAACCCCAGGTATTTATTGAGGGGATCAATGGAAGTCTTTGACATAACATCCCATATGTGTGGAAAAAAACTGTTTCGTGAAGTGTCTCGTGTTTTTTTCGTGATCTTCGTCCCTCCAGGTACCCATGATCATGGAGATTGAGCATTAGCGAGGCTAGGAGCAAGGGGACCGTGAAGTGTTATGTCGAACACCGGTGACAATAGGGTTTAGTAGGGTAACATGGATCATATCATTGGGGATCCATGAGGTGTAGTCATTAAAAATCCAATGCTTTTGTCTAATTTGATTATCTTAATTATTGGGGCAACCTCGCGAGACGGATAGGGCCTTTGGTAGGACAACTGATTCTTGATGCAAGATTCGTATCGGTCAAGATGTTATTTGGACACATCCCCTGCGCTGATATGAAACAAGCACATCTCGATGGATGACTTTCCGAGCACAAATTAATATCCTATTTGATCCCAACGCAAATACATGGTTCTAAGCATTACGACCTCATACCCGCACCTCTTTTATTGTAAGTGTTTGAATCGCTATTTGCCTGCTGATCCAGTGAAGAGTTGGATTTGATATTTGGCAAAAGCTTGTTAGAGACCATCGCTTCAAGGAATCTTCCTCCCGTGGGTTCGATACCCAGAGTCACCTTTGGGGACATGGGTGTGGGATACCCTTTTACATTTCAATAGATCAATAAAAAGGAGATATCAACGATGGTCAAGGGCTTGATGAAATGCCTACTAGGTACAAAAAACTTCTCTTCCATTTCTTCATATAAATTTTGCGGTGATTGTTGGTGGCCGATGGATGATGGAGTTTATTGATGTTGTTGTCGTAGTGCGGAGATTAACACGACATATTTCTTGGCATATTTGGAGTTGTCTCATACGTTTGGCCTTGAGGATCTCAATTATGATTTGGTGTTCGATTATCAACTGACCCAAGAAGAGGCCGAGCTAGAGAGGGTTAGGACTCAGAGTCTACAACCAAGTTGAAGATCTTGCTTTGTGCGATGCTTGGATGAACATCTCCATGGATGCAAACAGTTGGAACAGACCGATCCAAGGACCACTTTTGGGAGAGAATCGCGGGGGTACTATAACAACTCCATGGATGTCACATCAAGCCGCACCCAAGGCTCACTCGAGCATCATTGGGGCACCATCCAAGACCAATGCAACCGATGGTCCGGTTGCATTGATCAAGTGAACCATGCACCACCAAGAGTTGTGTCGGTCATGAATTTTGGTCCTATCATTCAAGAGCTCTTTAAACGAAGAAACAAGAAGTTTGGCCACAAGCCATTCCATTGTATCATTGCTACAAAAGTGTTATGTACCAATAGGAAGTGGATTTGGAGACTTGGGGAGACCACTTCAAAGATAACAAGATTGAGCATTCCCGTCGAGCAAGAGGATAAAGAGGCCAACAAGAGACTGGATGACAACAAAATTGCAAAAGAGAGAAAGAGGAGAGATGCATTCGGTGGCATATACAAAGAACTCGTGGACACGATTGAGGCCAAGAAAGTGTTGGCAGCCAAATGCAAAGAAGAGAAGACGACGAGATGGAACGAACTCAAAATGTTGGAGGACGAGAAATGAAAATCCAAGTTGACGGCTGAAGAGAGAAAGTTGAAGGCGTAGGAGCGTAGGCTTGCACTTGAGGAAGATAGGCTTCGAGATGCCAAGATAGCAGAGGATCGTGTTATCATGTTCATGAATCCGACCACAATCGATGACACCACAATAAGAAAATTGGAAGCTCACTCGTGGAGAGATCATGACCCAAGCGGATGTATCTCTTCAGAATGGTGGTGATAGTGGTGGCCGAGTGGATGGATGGTGGTGGTGGTGATGTTGGTCGAGAGGATGGTGGTGGTGATGTTGGTCGAGAGGATGGTGGTGGTGGTGGTGGTGATGGTCGCTTTGTGCATGGTGGGGGCAGTGGTGATTTCTTTGGCATGGTCAGTGTTTGAGTTCGTGCATGCCATTGGTTGGCCTCAATCCATAACATAAAACATGTTACGCTGTGGTGATTTTGGATCGAACTTGATCGGTGAAGTGATGCATTCTGGATGAACTATGCATATTTTAATTCAATAATCTTAATCTGTGAAATTATATGCTCGTTAACGGTTTATATTTTGTACATGTTTATCTTCAGATATTTGAATCATTGATGATTGCTATGCAATTGGTTGAAGTTCATGCTGCTAGGCTAAAAGAATTAAGGATTTGTCTAATCCATTAGATTTTAAAAGTTCTGCTAAGTCTGGTCATCTTTACTAGAGTAATTTTTTATCCCACTATCACTATTCAACGATTTACTCCTCTATTTTTAGGGATCAACTAGAGATGCTTTTAGTACTCCCTCTCTAAACTAATATAAGAGTGTTTAGATCTAAATGCTTTTATATTAATTTACGGAGGAAGTAGATGCTAGCTATTTATATATAATATAATGCAAGAACTAATTTTTTAAGTACTATATTTTGTTTAGATTTATTTTATGAATACGAATTTTAAATTAATAATGTAATAATTAAAGTTAAAATACATATGATTTACTATCTTTAATTATTGAGTTGAATCTTCCTCATGCATATTTGCATGTTGGGCTGCCTTCTTTTCATGCATGTGTGCATGTTAAAAGAAATATGCTAGTGAATGATAAAAATCCTCTATTAATAAGTTATTACCATCCGAGTACAATCAAAGATTTTTATGATAAAACATTTTTTTTTAGAGAAAGCAACTGATTCTACATGTTTTTGACACTTGGGCAGTACCTAAGCTATTCTTAATAGAGACGAAGAAACAAAATCACACCTATAACGGCCGAGAAAGCAAAACCATAATTTCCAAATACACTTCATATTCGTCGAATTCAAAAAGTAACCATCACGGCTAGGTACAATAAACACACTGCTTTGCCATTTTGTCTCCCCGAGGCGCAAACGGGACCGCGTCAGACCACCAACCCGACAACAAGCTACAGTCACACGCGCACGCTCCGATCCGGCCTCCTCCCGCCTCGACCCCGATGAGCACCGCCTCCGCCGACGTCGGGGACGCCGGCGATGGCGCATCCTCCGCCGCGGCAGCGCCCGCTGGCAGGCGGATCCCGCCGGCCTCCTCCATGCCGTGGGTCCGCAACCTCCGCCGCTTCGTCGGCACGGGCGCTGGCCTCGGATCCGAGGCCCTCATGGGTCAGTGCCTCTTCCCTCCCCGCCCCCTTCCGGCCACCACCCTTGCGGAGCTGTGGTGCTAGTCTAGGCTAGGCATGGTTGGAATTTCGCGCTTCGTCTTCCGGAATGGCGGTAGGATTAGGGTTTACTGGGTCTCGTTCGAACCGGCGGCTACGAGATTGGGTGAGGTTATGGTGCCTGGTGTTACACGATAGCGTTCGAGTTACGAGGATGAGATCTCCGTGCCTCAGGTTGCGAGGCATCGTAATGCGTTGGGTGCGTGCGTGAAAGTACATGGGGAAAAATGGTCGCCCATAACTTGCAGCCGGTGATTTGGGTTGAGAAAGGGTGGTATTCCATCATAAAGCCAGGAGGTCTTCTTGGATTTGACTAGGGAAGGAGTATCTGTTATGATTTGAGAAGGTTACACCGTAACAAATGTCAGTCATGTGCTGTTGTCGCTTGCTATTTTAGTGTGTCATTATTGGGTGCCGGGGCAGTCCTAATTAGCTTGTCTGCTTCAGTTGATCAGCATTTGCATTTTCCATGTGGCATCACTGATCTGTTTAAACCAACAACTTGCAGAATTGGAAACGAAAAGGATATTGCTTGAGATTTTTAAGGAGAGGCAGCGAAAGAGCGCTGAAGCTGGTTCCATCCCAAGTTTTTACAAGAAGGTGAAGCAACTTGGTTTAGTTTCTCTGGACACAGGACTTCTTGTTCTTATATGCCATGATAAAAGTTGCAGTTTATCCAAAATATGTAACAGTGCTAGTTGCTTGCATCAGAGATAGTAAGTAGCATCAGAGATGATTAGTAGCAATGCCACCCATTTTGGATTCCACATTGCATCACGGGACTAGGCGACTTGTCAATATGTGATGATACTAATGTTTCGTTTTTTGTACAGAAACCTGAAGATGGATCTATTAGCAATAGAGTTCAGAGGTTGGCAAAATACAGGTTTCTAAAGGTAAACTGAGCATGAGCTGGCTGCTTGAGCATTTAACCACCTTATGATTTAGGCCTTACGAGAGCTATTACAAACAAATTGCAGAAACAATCAGAACTTCTACTTAATGCTGATGATCTCGATGCCATGTGGGTTTGTCTCAGAGAAAATTGTGTTATTGACGATGCTACCGGTGCTGAAAAGGTAAGGTCATAGCCTGGTGCCCGTGTTTTGCACCACATTCAGATATATTCAATTTTGCACTGTTGACTTGCTTCCCCCTAATGTTATCTGACTTCTGTAGATAATGGTATTCATGCCATGAGATATACAATGAGCACAGCTAAAATGGAAATATTTCTCATGTTGTATCTAATAGCAGTCATTGGTTCTAGTTTGTTGTTGCATGTTTGAATTTCTGTGCATATATAATATACTCCTTGACATAATTGTGCATTCATTTGTGTTCATTCTAATGTTCATGTGGAAGGTTCATGCTATTATACTTCTCATTCAGTTCTTTTTTTTCTGGAGCACTGCAGATGAATTATGAAGATTTCTGCCATATTGCTACAGTGTGCACAGAGCAAATTGGCCAGAAATGCAAACGCTTCTTTAGCCCTTCGAACTTCATGAAGTTTGAGAAGGATGATTCTGGGAGAATTGCAATATTACCATTCTATCTTTATGTTATGCGAACAGTAAGTTATTTTCAAACCTAAAACTGTTAACTCTAGCAGTTTGATTCGTATGAGTATGTGTGCTTAATTTTTAGCTGTGATGAACTATATGTAACGAAAGCCTACACTGTGAAATTTTTCCTTCCATTCTTACCCAATTAAGATTTTGCTACATAATGTAACCATGTGAGCGGCACTCAACAATTGATCCATCTGCTTGTAGTTCATTGTCATGCCAATTCTTTGAATTTCTTAAGAATTAGGAGGTATTTCATTGTCTTTATAGAGAAACAACTGACAATAGTACTGGTATTTTTAGAACACAAGAACCTGAAATTGATAATGGCATAATGCACCAAAAGTCCAAAACAAACCACATGTACTGCAAAACCCAAGGCAGCTAAAAACCGATCACCTTATACCAGATTGGGAATTACGCGACACTGAACCGCTAGATGCTAATATAATATCACAAGTCTGAACTCTCAGCAGCAGCCACTTATGTTGAAATGAACTGTTTTTATGTATCACTTCGCTAACTGTTACTACTTTCAGGTTTCTCTTACTCAAGCAAGAATTGATATGAGTGAACTTGATGAGGATTCTGATGGTTTCCTTCAACCTCATGTATGGACTTTCCAACACATGTTAATGAGATTTCATACCTTAGAAGTATGTCACATTCCTTAATTTTATTTGCAGGAAATGGAAGCATACATCAGAGGACTTATTCCCAATTTGGCACAATTGCGTGACATGCCGTCAGCCTTTGTTCAAATGTACTGCCGCATAGCTGCACGGAAGTTCTTTTTCTTCTGTGATCCACACAGACGAGGTACAAAACTGGACTTTTAATACAGTGGAATTGGCACGCAAATTGTTCTTTACGTGAGGAATTGTCTTTCATAATTGTCTGCTTTTCAGGGAAAGCATGCATAAAGAAAGTATTGTTGAGCAATTGTCTTCAAGAGCTAATGGAATTGCATCAGGTAATAGCAATTTGGATCACATGCTTTGGTGCGCAAATTTGGTCATCCTGTACTTTTACAGTGTAATATTGCACTATACACTATTTTCTGGACTGTTGTTCCCTGTTGGTTCTTATCAACTCTATTTTCAGGAGAGTGAAGAAGAGGTAACTGATACCGAGCAGGCTGAAAATTGGTTTTCCTTGACTTCAGCTCAGCGCATATGTGGTATGTTAGCTGTCCTCATTTTTCTTTTGCCATTGAGGTCAATATCTTGCACCAAGTTACATTTTTTCATTCCTGTGCAGTATATATTCTATTTAATTGGTATCTTATTGTTATCTCTCTGCAGATATGTTCCTTGCACTAGACAAAGATACAAATGGCACACTGAGCAAACAAGAGCTGAAGGAATACGCTGATGGCACACTAACAGAGATCTTCGTCGAAAGAGGTTAAAATCTGCTGTCTGTTCTGCTTTCATTGTTTCTTCTAAATCACCTTAACCAAATGGGTAGCAGAAACAAATCTTCAATGTTCTAATGCTCTTAATACACAGATGATTGATGTCTTCTTAGAGTCTTCAGTAATGAATAGGTAATAACAATGCAGTTCTACTTTTCAGTTTTTGATGAGCATGTACGCCGAAGCAAAGTTGGAGGTGGCAACAGTCGTGAGATGGATTTTGAGAGCTTTCTCGACTTTGTTTTGGCCCTAGAGAACAAAGACACCCCTGAAGGGCTGACATACTTATTTAGATGCCTTGATCTCAACGGAAGGGGATTCCTGACAACTGCTGATATTCATACTCTATTTAGGTATGTATGTGATATTTTGTAAAACGAACTGTGTAGTTTATATGGTGGCGTTAGCTATTTTTTCTGCAGTTATTTTTGTGTTAACCTACCTATATTTTGTTCATGGATGTACTGATGCAATCCTCTTCATTCTCTACTTTACCTTGTCATTCATATTCCATTTAGCTGAAAATATCTGCCTGGCAAAGGGAATCTAAGTAGGAGAAACACATGGCTGTTCATAATCATTATAGGAGTGATTACCTGTTGTCTTTACAAGACCTAGCACCATTCCCATAAAAGTTGAGAACAACCTTGATAAATTTTGACCAACTTTTTGTTAATCTCTTCCTCAATAACTTATATCGTAGTGTTTGTTAAATAATATTTGGCAGTAATTTATTCGAAAGGAAAACTGTATTCAGTGATGCTCTTATGTCGAATACTTGGCCCTGTTTTTAACGCGTAGGCTTTCCCATGAAATCCTGTGTTCTGAACAGGGGTTTAAACAATTCTGTATCTTTCATTTGTTTCACCAAATTGGGCCTTAAAAGTGTGTTCATGTTTGTTCTGGCAAGCAAATTATATTCTGGAAGAAAAGAAAGGAGGATGTGAGAGTTTGCATACCTGCCTGATACCATCTTCCTAGATTTAGTCTGCCATTTTGATGTGCTTGCTGAACTTCCGGACTGTTCTGCTGGCCTCAACAGGCAGGACATCATTGTTTCTAATACCTTTTTTAGGCTCTCAAGTTCTATATCTCTTGTACTAATCAGTTGCACTTACGTTGGATGTGAAACCTGAAGTGAGCAAGTCACTGCGCAGTAGTATCCAACTATCCATGAACCCTAAAGTTGGGGTTGGTATCCTGGTACTCTAAAGCAGGCTTTGGGCACCTAGGTGCATCCACACCCTATAGTTGCATCTGGAATGTATTGTCGGATAAAGCTGCATGAATAGGGAACTTTATTTAGGGGACTCCCACAGCAGGTCCTTTTATAATTTGATCAATTGCACAGCCATCTACTCCCTCCGTTCCTAAATACTCCCTCCGTTCCTAAATATAAGACCTTTTAGAGATTGCATTATAAACTATATATGAATGTATGTAGACATATTTTAGAGTATAGATTCACTTATTTTGTTCCGTATGTAGTCTTCTAGTGGAATCTCTAAAAGGTCTTATATTTAGAAACGGAGGGAGTATAAGTCTTTTTAGAGGTTCCACTAGAGGACTACATACAGATGTATATAGACATACTTTAGAGTGTAGATTTGCTCATTTTGCTTCGTATGTAGTCCCGTAGTGAAATCACTAAAAAGACTTATATTTAGGAACGGAGGGAGTAACAACCATTTGCCTTTTCGTAGGAATTACAGTCCAGTGTCAGTTATTAAGAGGGAAACCAGTCATACACTGAAACGCGTACACGAGATGCGATCACAGAAAATATTAATGCAATCAAAATTTTAGAGGCTGTGGCCTTCTGGTAGAGGCTAGGGTTCTACCAGGTCTCGGACGTAGGTTGTAGGGGTGGAAGTGCGGGCTGCGAGGTTGGGGACGCCGGCGCCGGTCATAACATCTCTCCCCGCCTTCTCAAACAGCTCGTCCTCGAGCTGAACATCTGGAAATTGCTGGCGGAAATCGTCGAGCTTCTCCCAAGTCGCTTCCTCCTCTGGCAGGCCGGTCCATTGTACCAAGACATGCCAGACGCCGCGACGCTGCTGCGCCTGTAGCATCTTCGCCACCTGTGCGGAAGCTGGAAGGAGGCGGCCATCCGAAGTAGGAGGAAGGGCCGGTGTCGCTGTAGGAGGGTCCCCGCGGTAGGCCTTCAGTAAGCCGACATGGAAGACGTCGTGGAGGCGAGAACCAGCTGGCAGCTCCAAGCGGTATGCGAGTGTGCCGACACGCTCCAGCACACGAAAGGGACCGGCGTAGCGAGGTCCCAATTTGCGCTTGGAGCGCGGGTCCAGAGACTGCGTGGTTCTGTGGAGGAGGCGCAGCCACACCCAATCGCCCACCGCGAACTCCGCCTCGTGATGATGAGCATCGTAGTACTTCCGAGCCAGCTGCTGTGCTTGGAGAAGACGCTGGCGTGCCTCAGCCAGAATGTCGTCGCGGGTGCGGAGTAAGTCGCCCGCCGTCTCGGACCGAGCCGTCCCAGGCTCGTAAGGGAGCATCGCCGGAGGTGGGCGCCCGTAGACCACCTCGAAAGGCGTGGTGCGCAGGGCGGAGTGATAGGAGGTGTTGTAGCAGTACTCCGCCCACGCCAACCAGTCCACCCAAGCTCGTGGACGATCACTAGTAACACAACGCAGGTACATGGCGATCACCTTGTTGACCACCTCGGATTGGCCGTCTGTCTGAGGGTGGAACGCCGTGCTCATGCGGAGCTTCACGCCCGCCAGTCGAAAGAGATCTCGCCAGACATGTCCCGTGAACACGGGATCACGATCGCTGACGATGGACGACGGAAAACCGTGGAGGCGGACGATGCCGTCGAAGAAGGCCCGCGCCACGGAGGCGGCTGTATATGGATGACCCAGGGTGATGAAGTGCGCGTACTTGGAGAAGCGGTCAGCCACCGTGAGGATGATGGACTTGCCGCCCACCTTGGGAAGGCCCTCGATGAAGTCCATGGAAATATCCGCCCATACCTGGGAGGGTACGTCCAGCGGCTGCAGTAGACCCGCAGATCGTAGTGTCTCCGTCTTGTTCCGCTGGCACGTCACGCACGACCGCACCCAGTCGCGGACCATCGCGCCATCACCGGGGATGTAAAAATCAGCACGGAGACGATGGAGAGTCTTCTGCACACCCTGGTGCCTTGCAGAGTGCGCCAAGGTCAGGACCTGGTGGCGCAGGTCGCCATGGTCGGGCACGAAGATGCGGCGGCCATGTAGGAGTAGCCCCTCGTCCAAGCGCCAGGGCGCGTCAAGCTCGCCGTCGTCAAGGCGCTGGCGCAGGCCCTGGGCGTCCACGGCCGTCGAAGTTGCCCGGCGAATGTCGTTGATGAAGGCGAAAGATGGCCCGTAGCGAATGCACATGATAGTGCCAGCCATGGCGACGTCGTCCGCGACATCCTCAGTGTCGCGGCGGGACAAGGCGTCGGCGACCGTGTTGAGACGGCCGGGGCGGTACTCAACGGTGAAGTCGAAGCCAAAGAGCTTGCTGATCCACTGGTGTTGCGGAACTGTGGAGAGGCGCTGGTCCAACAAGAATTTGAGGCTGTAGTGGTCCGTGCGCACACGGAATGACCGGCCCCAAAGATAAGGCCGCCAGTGGTGCACCGCCTGAACCAGCCCAATAAGCTCGCGCTCGTAGGCCGCAAGCTTGTGATGGCGAGCGGCGAAGGGGCGGCTGAAGAAGGCGAGCGGTCCCTCGCCCTGGTGAAGGACGGCGCCGAAGCCGATGCCAGAGGCGTCGCAGTCCACGATGAACGACATATCAAAGTCCGGCATCTGGAGGACGGGTCCCGTCGTGAGCGCCCGTTGCAGAGCCTCGAATGCCGTAGTCGCCTCCTCGTCCCAGGAGAAGGCGTCGCGTCGAAGGAGATGCGTCAGTGGCGCGGCGATGAGGCCGAAGTCCCGGATGTACTTCCGGTAGTAGCCGACGAGGCCCAAGAAGCCGCGGAGCGCCCGCGGTGACCGCGGGATCGGCCACGCGGCGACGGCGGCGACCTTGTCCGCGTCCATCGCTACCCCGTCCGCCGAGATGACGTGCCCCAGGTACGCGACGGAGGTCGTGCCGAACGAGCACTTCGAGCGCTTGAGGTGAAGACGATGCGCTCGAAGCTCGTTGAAGATGATGGCCACATGTTGTAGATGCTCCGCCCAAGATGCACTGTAGATGAGAATGTCATCAAAGAAAACAAGCACAAAGCGGCGCAAGTATGGGCTGAGCACGTCGTTCATCAAAACCTGGAAGGTCGCCGGCGCGTTGGAGAGGCCGAACGACATCACCAGGAACTCGAAGTGGCCATGGTGAGTGCGGAACGCCGTCTTCTCGATGTCGTCAGGGTGCATGCGCACCTGATGGTAGCCCGAGCGAAGGTCGAGCTTGGTGAAGAAGCGCGCTCCGTGTAGCTCGGCCAAGAGCTCATCCACGACGGGGATGGGGAACTTGTCCTTGGACGTTAGGGCGTTGAGGGCGCGGTAGTCGATGCAGAAGCGCCATGTGCCGTCGGGCTTGCGCACAAGGAGCACCGGGGCGGAGAACGGCGATGTCGAAATCCGGATGATGCCCTGCGCGAGCATGACCGCCACCTTACGCTCGAGCTCGTCTTTCTGCAGCTGAGGGTACCGGTACGGACGCACGGCTACAGGTGCCGTGTCTGGCAGCAGGTGGATGCGGTGGTCACAGGGCCGCACGGGAGGGAGGCCCTGTGGCTCGTCGAAGATGTCGCTGTGCTGCTGCAGGAGGTCGGCCAGGAGGGGATGCGCCTCGTCCAGTGCGGACGCCATCAACTGGAGCTGTGGAGTCACGGCGCCGGAGCCGCCGATGCCTGTCCACTGAACGCGACGACCGCCCTCGCGCCAGAAGATGAGGGACAGCACATCGAGGTCCCAAAGGATGGGGCCGAGAGTGGACAGGAAGTCGATGCCGAGGATGAAGTCGTAGCAGCCCAGGTCGATGCCGACGCAGTCGATGGAGAACGGCTCGTCGCCGATGAGGACGGGAACCTGCCGCGCCACCCCCTGGCAAGCAAAGCGGTCCCCGTTGGCGACGGTGACGCTGAACTTCTCCGAGCCCGCCGGTTGGAGTGCGAGGCGGCGCATGGCGTCCCCGGACAGGAAGTTGTGCGTCGAACCCGTGTCCACGAGCGCGGTGAGACGCTCCCCGTTGATCGTCACCGGAAGCAGCATCGTCTTTGCCGTCTTGATGCCAGCCATGGCATGAAGGGAGACGACGAAGGCGGTCGCGTCGACCGGCCCGTAGGTCGTGACACCGGCCTCGGAGAGTGTGGTGGCGTCGAGCTCCGCGGTGAGGGCCTCCACCTCCGCGTCGTCGACGGTCTCCAAGTAGAACAGGCGGGCGCACGTATGACCCGGCGCATACGGTTCGTCGCAGTTGAAGCACAGGCCCTTGCGGCGCCGCTCGAGCTGCTCGGCCGACGTCAAGCGCCGGAAGGTGCGTGTCGGCGCGGGGGCAGCCGCAGTAGCGGCCGGCAGGGCGGGGCGTGTCGGGGTGGCGGCCGCCGGGGCGGGGTGGGTCGGGGGACGCGTGCCGCGGCCCGGGAACGCCTGCTGCAGAGCGTTGGCGCGCTGCTCGTACGCGCGTGCGTAATACATGGCCGTCTGCAGGTCCTGGGGGTCGCGCATCTCGACGTCGATGCGGATGTGGTCGGGAAGGCCGCCGACGAAGAGCTCGGTGCGTTGGCGAGCTGTGACGTAAGGCGCATGGCAGGCCAACGTCTGGAAGCGGTCGGCGAAGTCCTGCACCGAGGTGGTGAAGGGAAGGCGACCGAGCTCGGCCAAGCGGCTCCCACGTATGGGGGGGCCGAACCGGAGGAGACACAGGTCGCGAAAGCGCTCCCACGAAGGCATCCCGCCCTCGTCCTGCTCGAGGGCGTAGTACCAAGTCCGGGCGGCGCCACGGAGGTGGTAGGAGGCGATCCACGTGCGGTCGGACGCCATGGTCCGCTGCCCCCTGAAAAACTGGTCGCACTGATTGAGCCAGTTCAAGGGGTCGACGGTGCCGTCGTAGGTGGCGAACTCCAGCTTGGTGAAGCGGGGTGGCTGCTGCACGTGTGGCGAGGCCGCGTAGGTGCCCTCGTGACGACTCAGCGCGGCGGAAGGAGAGTGCTGCGGCACCACGGAGCTCCTGGCGTACGGATCAGTGTACCCGCCGAACCCCCCGAAGGTGGGGGCGGGTGGCTGCAACACCGTCGGCTGTAGTGGCGCCGTCGTGTAGGTCGGCGTGTCAATCCACGTCGGTAGCGGGGACGGCGACGGCGGCCACCGGACCTGGGTGATCGGCAGGCCCTGGGGCACGACAGTCGCCGGGGGCGGTGACGCGAAGGGCGCCGCCGGCGGAGGCGGTGGTGGCGGGGTTGCGTACGGAGCCTGGAGGGAAGTCCGGAGGTTCGAGACCGCCAAGTTGAGGTCGCGGATCGCCGAGGACATCTCCGCCGGGGAGAGGACGGGGGCGGGTTCGGCCGCCAGGGCCGCGGGACCGGTGGCGGCCGGACCTGAGGTGGCCGGCGGCGGCGAGTGGTGCGGCGGCGGCGGCTGCTGTGAGGTGGCGGCGGTGGTGGTGGCGGCGGTGGTGGTGGGAAGGTCCGACAAACTCATCGAACCCAAGCTACCTGATACCAAATTAGTAGAGGCTAGGGTTCTACCAGGTCTCGGACGTAGGTTGTAGGGGTGGAAGTGCGGGCTGCGAGGTTGGGGACGCCGGCGCCGGCGGTTGGGCGCCGTCGCGGCGTGAGAGAGAGAGAGAGGAGGCTAGGGTTTGGGGCTCTCGTCTCAGGAGACGACAACAGAATATAGTGTTTATTGTCTGCTTAATATCGAAGGGGTACATGTGTTTATATAGGAGGACAGCCTCCACTAAACCCTAGATAACTTGGACTCTAACTTGGACTCTAATATAACTTGGACTCTAAGATAGGTAAGATAACTTGGGCTAAGCCCGTAATTAACCCTGCCCATTGGGCCTCCTCCGTTGGTACGTTGTACCGGTCATAACACCTTCTCTCACAATACCTACAGACAAATAATTGTGAAATCAGAATGTGTTGAATAAACACCTTATATTTGGTATTATAGTTGTGTCACTTCTCAGTAATCTTTGACTGTTTCTCTAATCCCAAAATCACATTGGAAAATTTCTTTGTATTGACCTCATGACAGCCAACCAGACATTTTTGTCTCATGCAATGGTGTAATTGTTTACAGAGATGTGCACCAGAAGTGGATCGAGGGTGGGAACTATGAGCTTTGCATTGAAGATGTAAGGGATGAAATCTGGGACATGGTGAAACCAGCCGATCCTCTCCGGATCGCACTTGCAGATCTCCTTTCCTGCAAGCAAGGCGGGACTATCGCCAGCATGCTTATAGATGTCCGCGGCTTCTGGGCCCATGACAACAGAGAGAACCTCCTCCAGGAAGAGGAGGAGCAAGTGGAAGAGGCTTGAGTTGGGCAGCCGCCAGGCAACAAGCTATGGTGTTCCGCGATCTCGACACCGGTGCAGCTCTCCTGTCTGCGTTATATTGTAGCTCACGTAGTTGTATTAGGCTGTTGTATAACTTGTGTAAGTGTTCCATTTTATATGAGTGGGTTAAATCCGACTGATTACGAGTTTGTGAGTGTGGTGTTATGGTGCAGGCTAACTGTGTAGCATTCTCAAGGCTTGTTTGAATGGTGATAGCCTCAATATGTGAATTACTTGAACACTCCGGCAAATTATACAGTGCGTGTATTTTATGTTTCTCGCACCGTTTTGTAACTGCAGAACCTGTACGCTCCCTCGTGGATGTGGTGTATTTGTACCTGATGGACTTGTCGATGTTATTTTTGAACCATGGGTGTGGTTCCACTGACCAGCATTTGTTTTGCCTTGAACCTGCATTTCTGTCAAGAAGATGGAACTGTATTTTGTCTTCATAACCGGGCGCTCCTTTTCTGAAATTTTTCGTGATTCAGCTTGTATCAGTCTGGCTAGTTTTATTTGCGGCAAGATAACACATGCAGAGAGCTGGTGTGAGTGTACGGAGTTGGTGTGTGTGTGTGTGTGGGGGGGGGGGGGGGGGGGGGGGGCGAACCCATGCGTAGGCCGTAATGGCAGGACCGAATCACCGTGGCAACCCAAGCGTGAGTGTGGGCACGGCCGGGGAACGCGTCCAGCAACCTTAGGCCGCTTCTCGGGTCAAAATCGACATTCGACTCCTGCCAAACCCCATCCGACGGAGCTTACGAGTGCGTGACGATCCAAAGACTTAGGTGCTCACAGAGTTTTCCGTACCCTGGTCTTCCACCAGGCACGGTCGTTATGTACCACGTGCCATTTCCAGTGTTAAAAGTGTACATACAACGGTAATCTATCGTGCACAACTTTGAGGCAAAATGGAAAAATTTAACCAAAAAGTGAAACTAATTCATAAAATGAACACTAACTCTTTAGCCCTCCGCAGCTGGAGTCACAGGCGCGAGCCACCGCGCTCGGCTGCTGTGTGCGTCGAGGCAGATATTTAAGCTGCTGTTTGTGCGCTTCGATTAGCAAGGTGATACTAATATTGGAGTCGGTTCTCCAACACAAATCTTTTTTTTTTTTTGAATAATTTAGGTTGCTTATCACATATATCATGTGGTTTCTCCAGCACAAATCTTAGCCGGCCTAGCTGGGCCGCTATTGATTGGATGGTTGTTTGTACGTGTAGGTTATTGGATCAGAGTAGCGGACACACTCACCCTTCCAAAACGGTAACATACTATTGATTGGGTCGTCCAGTAGGACTTTTGTTTTTTCTCCACAAGTTTTAGGAAAGTTCTCACATCTCAATTCATTTTCTCAAAATTGGAATGTTAAAGTAATAATAGGAGGCAATTGAAACATTTCAAATTTGCATATGATTGCTTGGTCCAAGTTAATTTTGAATAGATGTCGTTTGAACTGGATGAAAATGTGGCTCAAATTTTGGAATTCTTCAGAACCTTCAATTATAATTTAGTGATTACTTATAAAACCAAAATTGGGCTCATGGAATGCTTGTGAAATTTGCTAAATATTTTGGACTGGAAATAAGTTCCATAAACTCCAAATATTAGTAAAAATCCTATGGTTGAAATTAGGAATTAAACTGAACCCTAACAGAATTTAGGGACTAAATTTATGTCCCCAAATTAGGGTGAGAATTCAAGCATTTTATTTGTGCATAAAAGTATTATCACAAGTCCCAAATAATATTTTACGCCTTTGTTATTTCCCCCGAAAGAATTTGAGTGAATTTCAATGTTCAATCAATTCAAAAGCCAAAAGGGAAATAGTCCAAATGACGCTAATATTTTATTTTGACAGGAAAAATCCTTTCCACAAGTCCCAAATATTGGCTTGACCATGTGTTGATTTTCCTATTTGAATTGGAGCAAATTTAGTTTTTGAATAAACTTAAAAATCAAAAAGGAAAAAAATTAAAAGGCCAACCAACTAGCCGACACATCAAGCATAGTGTGCTTGAGCACACTTCATAGCTTCAACTGAGCCAACTCGGTGGGGACCAACATACCATCCTTGAAGGGGTATGTGTGCTTTTAACATAGCCATCACATCAAGATCCAACGACTAACACAACACCCATAACACTCTTTCTCTTTCTCTCTCCCACTGCCAGGTGGGACCCACCCATCAACTCATCCCTGACCTCCCGCCTAAGAAGCTCGCACCCACAACTCGAGAGCACGTTTGCGACCCCCTCCCCCCACATTCATCACGATCTCGTGCGTGCTCGTGTTCGAGGCATTGCCCTTTAAACCTATAACAACCCAAGACCGATGCTTCAAATGCCTTCCAGTTATTTCGAGTTTCGTCGTGCGATCTATGTGGTTGTCGAATTCATCATCACATCATTCACATCATCTGCATAGCATCGGCACTCTGCTGTCGTCATTTTTCAAAATTTGCATCCGTTATTAGTAGTTGATTCTTCCTGTTCTTGTCGTCGACCGTTTCGAGGCCAACCACACACGTATGCGCCCGTGACATCGATAAATTATTGTTTTTAAAACTGCATATAAAACATTCTGGGAATGGGTTGAAAGTTGGTGTGCGATCTTAATATAGTGTAGGTAGACCGCGCGCCAAATTTCATCTCGTTGGAGGTCGTTTGATACCCGAACTGTTAAACCTAGAGTGACATTATAGTCGGTTAAATTAGCGGACGTTTCAGTATTTAAAAAACTACGTTGCCGGGTCGCAAACCTCCCTCTCATCCCACCTAGCCGTTTACACAGCCCAACACAAGCCACAAAACCAACCTCTCTCAGCGGATCCTCCGATCGCAATGGGAGGGTCGAAAAACCTCTCCAAACCCCCTAACCCTAACCCCTTTCTATAAATAGACACGCCCCCTCTCCAAAAATGCCCTTCTCCCACCTCCTCCCTCGAAATACAGCCTCCCCAGCAAACCGCCGCCACTTGGCGCTTCACCGGTCTTCATAGCCAGCGTCAGCGGCCTTCTCATTCTTCGCGTTAGGCCCACGGGCCCCAGACCCGCCCTGTCCGGGCCCGGATCCCGCCGCTGCCCTAGCCCGCGCCCTGACCACGTGCTCCTCCCATGAGTTTCCACGTGAGCCAGCCCCACCGCCTCGCCGGCCACGGGAGCGACCAACTCCGGCGACCAGCGCACCCCATCGCACCATCGCATCGCCGCCGTCCTATCATGCTACCTTGCCGCCGCCTCGCCTCGCAGGACCCCTGTCGCGCACGCCCCAACCCATGTCGCCTGATCTGCTCGCCGCCACCGCTGGGCTCGCCCTAGCTCAACCATGCCGCCGCCTTCCATATCAGGCGCGAGAGGGCCCGAATCCGCCTCCTCCGACTATCCCCGCGCTCGCCGGCGTTGCCCGCCGTCGTGCACCATCGCGCCATGGCCGCTGGCTCCATTTGCTCGCAGATCATGGATGCTTCATCCTAGGACGGCCCCATCCCCGAGCCCTCCATACAAATGGTCGCACCCGCCCCTACATGGCTGGATCTAGTATCCCTGCGAGGTAAAATTCTGCTAAGTCATTAGATATGGTCATTTTGACATGTTTGGGTCACCGTAACTCTACGCACATGCATCAGAATTTAGAAACATTTATATGAAAATTGATCTACAAGTTGTGCTTTATATCATGGTGCCATTTGCATGCATAATAGGTTGCATCTACATGCTCAAATATCTATTGCAAAAGTGCTTCACGTTGTAATCAGTGAAAACTGATATTTTATTCAAACTTGCGTGGATGGTTGCATCTAATCTGTAGGCCATATGCATGTGGTTCCTTCATGGAATTTGTTCCATGTGATGTCTACTTTGATGTCATGCCTCTGGTTGCTATGTTAAACACCATTAACATGCCCATTTCTTGCTCTCAAGTGGGTATCATGTTAAAACCGTTAATGTGTTAACTTTAAGTTTCGTTTTGCGAAGCTCATATTAAGCAATCCATGCCTCTTTTGAACTTGTGCCAGTGATGTAACTTGTAGTATGCCATGGCTAATTGCTGTTGGTATGTTTGCTATGCTATGTAATCCATGTTTAGCCATTTATTTCTTGTTGTGAGCATGCTTACTCAATGTTGCTATTTGAGATATCAAAATAATTTGAAGTCTGAAACTATTATATTTTGTTGCTGTTTTGCCATGTGAATTGCCATTGATCTACAACTCCTTTGGTGTTGCCCCATGGACTATTTTGTTAAGAATGTTATGGTCTATAATGTTGTGCCATTAGTTTCCAAATATAGGATTTGCATCATAGATATTTCTGTTGTCAAACACGTCAGTATGTTAAAAATTGCTGCTCTTGCACCCTGTTATTTTCATCAAGTCCGAGAATCTGTTTTCTTCAGATTGCCATGTTATGTTGATGATAGCCATGTTTCTGTCCATATTTTGATGATGCTCGGGTGGAGTTAATTGTAGTGCATCATGTCCACTATCATGTTGTAGATTTTTGTGCCATGATATGTCGTGTAGCATATGTTTGTCTTGCTGCCATTATGCCTTCAGAATAAAACTACTGTGTTAAAACCTGTTATTTTCACTAAATCTTAAACCGTGTTCAAGTAGCCATCTAGTGAGTAATTTCCTATTGATCCATGCTTCTAAACTATTTGCTCGTGTGAGATGAATTATTATGCATAATGTAAACTACTGCCCCATGTCTTGTTTGTCCATTTTAGGTTCGTGTAGATTGTTGTTTTGATGTGTGCAAAAAGGTCATGTTGCTGTTTTGGACAGATTATAGCTAGAACTTGTATTAGTTGTAGTTGTTGAGCCGTTGCTCCGTTGTGAACTTGCCATCTATGAAACTTGCCCAAAAATTCATGTAGTTTCATAATATCTTGTTGCATCCATGACTTAAATGCTTGTGATTGTCATTTGCATACATTTTGCATTCATGGCATATATTCATGATATTTGCATACATTTACAACAATGGTTAAGAGCAAGGCGGATTAAATATTTTTGGCGACTAAGCCATTTTCCCTGACCAAGTGGACTCCTAATTGTAGCAGTTTTCATATATATGGCGAGTCTCAGCCACAAGATAAGCCAGCGAGTCATAAGGACGTCTTATGATATTAGGGCTTGCTGGTTTTCGCTATGTATGAAAATAACAAGTTTTTACCAAGACAACTACAATTACGGATCTGCAAATAGTTGAAAACGAAAGGTAATTGCTAAACCTAACGGAGATGCGTTGAAGCAACAATAAACTAAGTCTAAAGATTACCAAGGAATATCTAAATTTTGCTATGTATAAAATGGTGTTGCTGGTCATACTGCCTTGTTACCACGGGAAAGAGTATCAAAACAATGGTCGAATGAGTAATGAAGCTAAAGGGGTGACGAACTCCGACAAACTCCGATGAACAAATGCAGATCTGAGAAGGAAAGGGTGATTCACCTCACACCTGCAGGGAGCAGTGGAGATGCTTTGTCGGGACCTGATAGAAAGGGGGCGACGCCGTGGTCCAGCAAGGGGCGACCGGTGACTTACGAACTGCGGCAGCGACGCGAGCAAGTTATGAGCTCGAGGAAGAAGAAAGGGGGAGATAAAGTAGAAAGAAATGGGAGCCCCCCACGTGTATTTATAATGAAATGACCAAAGTTTAACAGGCACGCGCGGGAATCAAGGAGGCACATTAAGTTTTGGAGCTCGCGGTGCCTCGATTTTTGGTCCAAATGAATATCCGCAAAGATCTGTTATGATGTCATCATTAGTTTCCTAGATGACACGGGATTGATGTCATGGATCAAACAAATAAAGCATCAGTCTGGAAGCATTAAGAGCTAGTGTTTTGCAACCCGAAGAAGAGGCATATGTGATGAGAAGATAGGCCGCCAAATTAAGGTGGTAGAGATTGACATTAATAAATTCAAATCAATCTAGGGAATAATGTTGGGGATATAACCCCACGATATAACACGCCCTACTAGGTCAGGTCACCAGATGGCGGCTTACATGCGAAACGCTGGATTGGCAAAGACGTGAAGAGACAAGGCCGACATGACGACTTATCCATTAAACCGCCCGACGAACCAATATCTGAAGATGGCGACTCAAGGCCCAAGAGGTGGAAGGTCGCCCAAAGTTTCCTTGCTCAGGAGGCAAGGCGAGTTAGAAGCATATCGGGTCATGAATCGTATCACGACTCGGACCCTTGTAAGCCAGGACATCGACCTGTATATAAAGGCGAGCCTGATGCCAACTGTTATTCCCCTTTGCAACGGCACCAGAAGAATGCTGCTAGCACTCTCTGGCAATCGAAACTAGAAGAATGTTGTTGACGGCCCACAAGCGCATGGGATCGCAGCAGTTTTCGAGGGTAGAGTATTCGACCCAAATTTGTTGATCGCCTATAGGAGGTGAGAGGATACTCTCAAGTATTAGCAGCTGAATATGTCAGATTCAACCACACCTGAAAGATTAGTATCTGCAAGCAAGGTATCAGTAGCAAAGTAGTATGATAACAACAGTGTCAGAAACGATCTGTTGACGGCAGACTATTCCTAACGATTGTATCAATGGCGCCAAGTTGCCGCGTTAACGGAAGTTGTCAGTTCCCGTCAACGTCCAGCGAATCAAGATTGTAGCAGGTAGCAGCAGTGTAACGAGCAATAGCAGCGGCAAGGAAAAGCAGCAGTGACAGCAGTAGCAAGTAGCAACAGTAGCAAGCGACAGTAGTAGCAATAGTAGCAGCAGGGCAAGACAAGTAACAACAGTAGCAACAGTAGTAGCAGCAGCATAGCAAGACAAGTAACAACAGTAGCAACAGTAGTAGCAGCAGCAGAGCAAAACAAGTAACAACAGTAGCAACAGTAGTAGCAGCAGCAGAGCAAAACAAGTAACAACAGTAGCAACAGTAGTAGCAGCAGCAGAGCAAAACAAGTAACAACAGTAGCAATAGTAGTAGCAACAGCAGAGCAAAACAAGTAACAACAGTAGCAATAGTAGTAGCAGCAGCACAACAAAACAAGTAACAACAGTAGCAACAGTAGGACAAACTCGTAGGCAATGGGTCGGTGATTTGTTTGGATGATATTCATCACGCAACAGCTATAACACAAAGAGATATGTGGCTAGCTCCCGTTCGTCGATGTGATGTAGGCATCTTTCCGTGTGTCGTCATACGTGCTTAGGGAAAAGAACTTGCATGACATCTATTGTCCATCCCTCCCGTGGCAGCGGGGTCCAAAAGGAAACTACGGGATATTAAGGTTCTCCTTTTAATAAAGAACCGGACCAACGCATTAGCACTTGGTGAACACATGAACTCCTCAAACTATGGTCATCACCGGGAGTGGTTTCGGTTATTGTCACTCCGGGGTTGCCGGATCATAACACATAGTAGGTAACTACAACTTGCAAGATCGGATCTAAAACACACATATATTGGTGACAACATAATAATTTCAGATCTGAAATCATGGCACTCGGGCCCTAGTGACAAGCATTAAGCATGGCAAAGTAGTAGCAACATCAATCTCAGAACATAGTGGATACTAGGGATCAATCCCCATCAAAACTAACTCGATTACATGATAGATCTCATCCTACTCATCACCGCCCAGCGAGCCTACGAATAGATTACTCACGAACGACGAAGAGCTTCATGGAATTGGAGAGGGAAGAAGGTTGATGATGACAATGGCGACAATTTCCCCTCTCCGGAGCCCAAGACGGACTCCAGATCTGCCCTCCAGATGAAGAACAGGTGGTGGCGGCGCCTCCGTATCGCAAACGCGACGAAAACTTCTCTTTTTTATTTTTTCTGGGACGAAAGGGATCTTATAGAGCTGGAATTGGGGGCGGTAGAGCTGTGTGGGCCCCACAAGCCTGCCCACCGCCACCAGGGTGGTGGTGGCGGAGCCAGGGCTTGTGGCCCACTGGCCCACCCCCTGAGGTGGAACTTGGCGCAGATATTTTTCTTATTTTCCAAAACTGCTCCCCGTAAATTTTCAGGACGTTTGGAGAACTTTGATTTCTGCACAAAAATAACACCAAGGCAATTCTGCTCAAAACAGCGCTAGTCCAGGTTAGTTCCATTCGAATCATGCAAATTAGAGTCCAAAACAAGGGCAAAAGAGTTTGGAAAAGTAGATACGATGGAGACGTATCAACTCCCCCAAGCTTAAAACCTTGCTTGTCCTCAAGAAACTCGGTTGACAAACTGAGAGAGAAAGAAAAACTTTGACAAACTCTGTTTGATCTTGTTGTTGCAACTATGTCTAACTCATAACCAGAATTTCAGCAAGATCACAAGTTAACCACATAAGCAAGTGACACAAAGGTCTCACGGTAAACTAATATCAATGGCATAATCAGCTAACGAGCAAATAATAATGAGTTTCAAATACCAACACTTCAATCAAAACAAGCATGAAGCAATATGAATAGGTGGTATCTCGCTAGCTCTTTCTGAGACCGCAAAACATAAATGCAGAGCACTTTCAAAGATCAAGGGTTGACTAAACATTGTAATTCATAGCAACGAAGATCCGGTCATAGTCATACTCAATATCAATCAAAAGCAAAGCATAAAAATGACAGAGGTGCTCTCTAACTGGTGCTTATATAAGAAGAGGATGACTCAACAGGAAAATAAATAGACAGGCCCTTCGCAGAGGGAAGCATTGATTTGCGGAGGTGCCACAACTCAAGCTTTGAAAACAGAGATAATAATTTTGGGTGGCATGCTTTCATTGTCAACGCAATGACCAAGAGTTCTCAATATCTTCCATGCTACTCATGCTATAGGCGGTTCCCAAACAGAAAAGTAAAGTTTTAACTCCCCACTACCAATCAATCACACTCCACGGCTAGCCGAATCCTCGGGTACCGTCCATACTAACATCAATCCGAGGGGAGTCTTGTTTTACAGTTATGTTTTCGATTTAAGCGTGGAACTGGGCATTCCAAATACCGGCCCCTTTCTCATGAATGACAGTGAATAAACACATGTCGAGGATAACACTCCTAGCATGGAAGATACCAATAGCCCTCTATCACCACATGAGCGGTTCGGGCATGCAAAACAGATTATTTCTTGAAGGTTTAGAGAATGGCACATGCAAATTTACTTGGAACGGCAGGTAGATACCGCAAATAGGTAGGTATGGTGGACTCTCACGGAAAAACTTTTGGGTTTATGGAGGTGAATGCACAAGCAGTATTCCGCTTAGTACAAGTGAAGGCTAGCAAAAGACTGGGAAGCGACCAACTAGAGAGCGACAACAGTCATCAAGATGCAATGAGTTTGACTAACATTGAATGCAAGCATGAACATGATATAAATCACCATGAACACGAACATCATAGAGGTTATGTTGATTTTGTTTCAACTACATGCATGAACATGCACCAAGTCAAGCCACTTGAAACATTCGAAGGAGAATACCATCCTATCATACTACATCATAGTCATCTCAAAATCTATGCTGACATTCAAGATAAACCATTATAAGCTCTCAGCTAAATAAGCATGGCATCAGAAACTATGATCTCTAAGTTGTCATTGCAAACATGGTTCTCTCACAACAAAGCTAAATCTGGGTCGACAAGCTAGTCATATTTACAAAAACAAAATAGATAGAGTTCATACTAGCTTTTCAGTCTGAGTCACATCGTCATATATCATCATTGTTGCCTTTCATTTGCACGATCGAACGATCTGAACAATAATAAGCACATTGGACTAAGCTGAATCTGCAGGCAAACACAAAGGAGAAGACAAAATAATATGGCTCTTTGAAAGCTAAACAGGTAAGCATGCAAGAACCAATAAACATTGTAACCAATATCTTCTACCTTGACCCAAAGAAAAAGAAAACTATTTACACGGGAAAGCTCCCAACAAGCAAAAGAAGAAAGAAAAATCTTTTTGGGTTTTCTCAAAAGGACACAAAACAAGAAAACAAGAAAACGAAAATAAACAAGCATGGATAATACAGTGGCAAAGTGTAAACACCGGCTAACAAAGTGAAAGCATAAGCATGAATGTAAAGTCGGTGAGAACATGTACTCCCCCAAGCTTAGGCTTTTGGCCTAGCTTGATCTACTCCCATGGATGATCCTGGCGAAACCCAAAGTCATAATGGGTGTTATACGGGAGTGCTGCAGCCACTGCCTGAATAGCTGCCTCACAAAGTCGAGCAGCCGTCGCCTCCCTCTCATACTCCTCTGCCTCTCCTATGTTTATGTAGTATCTTCGTTTAACTTGAAAGTCAAAGAAAGCAGGAGCAGGAAGGGTAATATGGAAAACACGTTGTCGGTTAAATATCAAGCGGTATAGGAGGGATCCATGATCTCTCTCAAGGAACTGGTAGCGTGTTAGAGCGACACGATCAAGGTAGGCTGTACGGAGAGGAGGGTCTTCTAGACGGATGGATACCCCAAGAAAATTTGCTAAGCATGTAGCATAAACTCCACCAAAGAAATCCCCCTCACTGGCATTTTTATTCAGCCTCCTTGCTATTATAGCTCCCATATTGAAGCTCCTGTCACCTGTTACTGCACTCTTAAGGATACTAAGGTCTAAAGCGCATAGGTGACAATGTGCACCCTTGCCGTTAATGCACCTACCTATGAAGAGGGCAAGGTAGTGCAAGGCAGGGAAATGGATGCTTCCTATGGTGGCTTGCATGATATCTCTGGTTTCTCCAACAATTATACTGGAGACAAAGTCTTTGACCGAAGACTTAGGAGGATCATTAACACTACCCCCATCGGGTATCTTGCAAATCCTATTGAAATCCTCGAGATCCATGGTATATGATTTATCGTACAGATCAAACAGTATGGATGAGTCATGTCCAACTGAGAATTTAAATCTATGCACGAAAGAGGCAGTGAGCATAGCATACTGTTCACATTTATCTGAGAGGAATTCTTCTAACCCGGCATTGCTGACAAGTGTATCAAACTCATCCTTGAAGCCTGCTTCGATCATGAACTCATTGGAAGGCCATTCACATGGTTGCACCGATGCGTCCCTTAGTTGAAAAGGTTCGGGCTCCCGAAAAGAAAGATGAGGACCCTTCTTACTTGAGGAACCACCATGAAACTTCCTCCTGAACATAATTTCCTTATGCTGAAATTTTTGAAGTTCAAGAGAAAAGTGAATAAAGACCCACCACACCTTGTAGAAACTACTCCTACTAGTGCCTAGAGACCATATCACGTGCTAAAACTACTTGGGACCAACTAAAATCAAGTTTTCAAGCTCAAGAACAGGGTCACCAAGGTAGCAAGAATTCGCGAAGGATAAAACACTAGAGAAAAAACTAATTGGACCAATGGAGGAGTCACTTACCAAGGAGTAATTTCCCCAAAACGGTTCGGAGAATGGTGCTTTGAGCAAGGAGATCGAAAATCACAACCAAATGAGCAAGAACATGGGTTTGAGCTGCGAAACAATTTTTTCTGGAGGTGGAAGAAGAGGCTGAGAGCTGGAATGAGTGGAGGGGGTGCCTGTGGGCCCCACAAGCTTGCACCCCACCACCAGGGGGTAGGTGGCGGTGGCAGGTCTTGTGGCCCACTGGTCTGGCCCCCAGGCCAGCTCTCAGGCCCAGTAATTTTCAAAAATTCTAGAAAAAGTCATACTAAATTTTCAGGACCATCGGAGAACTTTTATTTTCGAGGTATTTTTCTCCGGGACGCTAAAACAGAAAAGAGGGAAAAACTAAACTAATTCTATCATTTTTCTTCTAAGCAACAGAAAATGAAAGCTCAAAACACAGGTATGTGACTCTTTGATTCATCCGTTTCATGGTCATCGAAAGAAATCCGTCAATAGGATTGATCAAGTCCTGATGACAAAACCTTCTCGAATCTCAAGAGAGAGCGGAGAATTTTCTAATAGCCACTAAGTCACCTCAATGGGGATATGCATCTCCCCAACAAGCAAATCATACTTCATCTTGACATGAGGAATAGGGCATTCAAAGCTCCCAATGAGAATCGATGAAGTCTTTTCGATAGCATTGATGCAATGTACTTGATATCGTTTCTTCAAAAAATGCACTGTGTGCTCATTACTGTTGACATGGAAAGTGACATTGCCTTTGTTGCAATCTATAACAGCCTCTACAGTGTTTAAAAAGGGTCTTCCGAGGATGACAGCCATGGCATCGTCCTCGGGAATATCCAAGATAACAAAGTCTGTTAAGATAGTGGTGTTAGCAACCACAACAGGCACATCCTCGGAAATGCCGATAGGGAAAGCAGTTGATTTGTCAGCCATTTGCATAGAAATTTCAGTGGGTGTCAACTTATCCAACTCTAGTCTACGATAAAGAGAGAGCAGCATAACACTAACACCGGCTCCAAGGTCACATAAGGCAGTTCTTACGTAGTTTCCTTTAATGGAACAAGGTATAGTGGGCATCCGGGATCACCAAGTTTCTTAGGAGTTCCACCTTTGAAAGTGTAGTTGGCAAGCATGGTGGAGATCTCAAGATCTGGTATCTTCCGTTTATTAGTCACGATATCTTTCATGTACTTGGCATACGGAGACATCTTGAGCATATCAGTTAACCGCATCTGCAGAAAGACGGGTCTTATCATCTCAACGAAGCGCTCAAAATCCTCATCATCCTTTTTCTTGGATGGCTTAGGAGGGAAGGGCATAGGTCTCTAAACCCATTGCTCCCTCTCTTTACCATGCTTCCTAGCAGTGAAGTCATTCTTATCGTACTTCTTAGGTTGTGGATTATCAGGATTAACCGAAGGTTCAATCTCCACATCCTCATCATTGCTAGGTTGAGCATTATTATGAACATCAGTGTCCATATTGTCACCAGGTTCATGTTCATCACCAAATTGCGTTTCTGCATCAGACGCATAATTATCATTAGGTTCTTCAGGTGTGACAGTATTTGGTGAACTGGCGTGCAGGTTTCTATCATCCTTCTTCTTCTCCTTAGGATGACTGCGTGTATCAGTATTGATTCCTTGAGAATATTAATCAATTCTCTTAGGGTGACCTTTAGGATACAAAGGTTCCTGAGTCATTTTGCCTCCTCTAGTAATGACTTTGACAGAGTTGTCATTTAATTCATTGAGAAAGTCATTCTGAGCTTTAAGTACTTGTTCTACCTGAGTAGTAATCATAGAGGCATGTTTACTCAGAAGCTTCAGATCATTGACATTTCTGTCTACACAAGCACTTAAATGGCTAAGCATACGAGTACTTTGTTCCAAATGTCTGCTAACATAATCATTGAAACTCTGTTGTTTGGCAACGAAGTTGTCAAATTCATCAAAGCATAGGTAGTAGGTTTATCAAAAGGAATACCACTCTCATCAAACCTACGCAGAGAATTCACTTCTACTACCTGTATCGGGTTATCGAGACCATGGATCTCTTCAATAGGTGGTAGATTTTTGGCATCTTGAGATCTAATGCCTTTCTCTTGCATAGATTTCTTGGCTTCTTGCATATCTGCGGGACTGAGGAATAGAATACCTCTTTTCTTCGGAGTTGGCTTAGGAGGTGGTTCGGGAATAGCCCAAGCATTATCATTGATCAAAATATTATTTAGTAGAGTCTCAGCTTGTTCTACAGTTTGTTCCCTAAAAACACAACCGGCACAACTATCTAGGTAGTCTCTAGAGGCATCGGTAAGTCCGTTATAGAGGATATCAAGTATCTCGTTCTTCTTAAGAGGGTGAACAGGCAAAGCATTCTGTAGCTGGACGAGCCTCCCCCAAGCTTGTGGAAGACTCTCTTCTTGGAGTTGAGCAAAGTTGTATATTTCCTGCAAGGCAGCTTGCTTCTTATGTGCAGGGAAATATTTCTCACAGAAGTAATAGACCATCTCCTGGGGACTACGCACACATCCAGGAGCAAGAGAGGTGAACCAGGCTTTAGCATCATCCTTTAGAGAGAAAGGAAAGAGCTTAAAGATATAGTAGTGGGAGATCTTCTCCTCATTAGTGAAAAGGTTGGCTATTTCATGCAGTTTGGCAAGATGGGCTATGACCGTCTCGGACTCATAACCGTGAAAAGGATCAGATTCAACTAGAGAGATTATCTTAGGATCGACAGAGAATTCATAATCCTTATCGGTGACAAAGATAGGCGAAGTGGCAAACTTCGGGTCATTTTTCATCCTAGCTTCCCGAGATTTTTCCTTCCACTTGAGAAGTAATTTATCAGCGTCATAGGCATCCTTACACGCAAGAAAATCCTCAGCTATCTCTCCCTTCATAACGTAACCCTTAGGTATATCAGGCAATTCATATCTAGGAGAGCTAGATCTAGCAGAACAAAAGCAGGTTCTATCTCAATGTATCGGCAGTTTCACAAGCATCACGAGCATTGGCAGTAACTCTAGCAATATGAGCATCAAGGAACACTCCTAGTGGAACATCAGGCAAAGGAGTATCTCTAGCAGTATCAAGCATAGCATCAGGCATAGTATCAGACATAGTATCATCAGGCAAAATAGAATCTCTAGCATCATCAAGCATAGCAGTATCAAGCATAGCATCTCTAGCAGTATCAGGCATAGTATCCAACATGGTATCATCACGCATAGTATCAAGCATAACATCTCTAGTAGTAGCATCATAAGCATCATCAAGCACATGCGACATATCAAGATTTCTAGCAGGAGGTGATGTCGTAAACTTACTCATAACTGAAGGTGAATCAAGTGCAGAGCTAGATGGCAATTCCTTACCTCCCCTCGTAGTTGAGGGCAAGACTTTGGTCTTCGGATCCTTCAGATTCTTCATAGTGATTAGCAGATATAAATCCCAAGTGACTCAGAGAATATAGCAATACCTCCCAGGCAACGGTGCCAGAAAAATGCTTGATGCCAACTGTTCTTCCCCTTTGCAACAACACCAAAAGAATGCTGCTAGCACTCTCCGGCAATCGAAACTAGAAGAATGTTGTTGACGGTCCACAAGCGCATGGGATCGCAACAGTTTTCGAGGGTAGAGTATTCGACCCAAATTTGTTGATCGCTTATAGGAGGTGAGAGGATACTCTCAAGCATTAGCAGCTGAATATGTCAGATTCAACCACACCTGAAAGATTAGTATCTGCAAGCAAGGTATCAGTAGCAAAGTAGTATGATAACAACGGTGCTAGAAACAATCTGTTGACGGCAGACTATTCCTAACGATTGTATCAATGGCGCCAAGTTGCCGCGTTAACGGAAGTTGCCAGTTCCCGTCAACGTCCAGCGAATCAAGATTGTAGCAGGTAGCAGCAGTGTAACGAGCAATAACGGCGACAAGGAAAAGTAGTAGTGACAACAGTAGCAAGTAGCAATAGTAGCAAGCGACAATAGTAGCAACAGTAGCAGCATGGCAAGACAAGTAACAGCAGTAGCAACAGTAGTAGCAGCAGCAAAGCAAGACAAGTAACAACAGTAGCAATAGTAGTAGTAGCAGCAGAGCAAAACAAGTAACAACAGTAGCAATAGTAGTAGCAGCAGCAGAGAAAAACAAGTAATAGCAGTAACAACAGTAGTAGCAGCAGCAGAGCAAAACAAGTAATAGCAGTAGCAATAGTAGGACAAACTCGTAGGCAATGGGTCGGTGATTTGTTTGGATGATATTGATCATGCAACAGCTATAACACGGAGAGATATGTGGCTAGCTCCCACTCGTCGATGTGATGCAGGCATGCATTCCGTGTGTCGTCATACGTGCTTAGGGAAAAGAACTTGGATGACATCTATGGTCCATCCCTCCCATGGTAGCGGGGTCCAAAAGGAAACTACGAGATATTAAGGTTCTCCTTTTAATAAAGAACCGGACCAATGCATTAGCACTTGGTGAACACATGAACTCCTCAAACTATGGTCATCACCGGGAGTGGTTCCGGTTATTGTCACTCCGGGGTTGCCGGATCATAACACATAGTAGGTAACTACAACTTGCAAGATCGGATCTAAAACACACATATATTGGTGACAACATAATAATTTCAGATCTGAAATCATGGCACTCGGGCCCTAGTGACAAACATTAAGAATGGAAAAGTAGTAGCAACATCAATCTCAGAACATAGTGGATACTAGGGATCAATCCCCATCAAAACTAACTCGATTACATGATAGATCTCATCCTACTCATCATCGCCCAGCGAGCCTACGAATAGATTACTCACGAACGACGAAGAGCTTCATGGAATTGGAGAGGGAAGAAGGTTGATGATGACGATGGCGACGATTTCCCCTCTCCGGAGCCCAAGACGGACTCCAGATCTGCCCTCCAGATGAAGAACAGGTGGTGGCGGCGCCTCCGTATCACAAACACGATGAAAACTTCTCTTTTTTATTTTTCTGGGACGAAAGGGATCTTATAGAGCTGGAATTGGGGGCGGCAGAGCCGTGTGGGCCCCACAAGCCTGCCCACCGCCACCAGGGGGGGGGGGGTGGTGGCGGAGCCATGGCTTGTGGCCCACTGGCCCACCACCTGAGGTGGAACTTGGCGCAGATATTTTCTTATTTTCAAAACTGCTCCACGTAAATTTTCAGGACGTTTGGAGAACTTTGATTTCTGCACAAAAATAACACCAAGGCAATTCTGCTGAAAACAACGTCAGTCCAGGTTAGTTCCATTCAAATCATGCAAATTAGAGTCCAAAACAAGGGCAAAAGAGTTTGGAAAAGTAGATACGATGGAGACGTATCACAGCCCCCGAGGCCAATAGACTTAAGTGACAATAGATCAATAGCTTGGTCAAGCGAATCCGCTTCCTTGTAACTGATCTCCAAGCAATACACACAAAGAAGGACGTAGGCTTTTACCTCGACCATGAGGGATCGAACCTGGGTAAACCGTGTCTCTCGATTCCGACCAACCCCGTCAAGCTAATCCCCTCGTTGCGATGGCCTCACGTCTACCGAGACAAAACCATGATAGTTGGCCCCCACCATGGGGACTGCGCATGTTTCGTGTTCTTGAAGGGATCTTTCCTAGGGCTCGAGGGATACGCCGTTAGCAGGATGACAAAGAGCCACCACGGAAAGATCTACATCGACGATGCTCGCTGTGGTCCTGATGTTGGTAATATGCCCTAGAGGCAATAATGAATTAGTTATTATCATATTTCCTTGTTCATGATAATCATTTATTATCCATGGTATAATTGTATTCATTGGAAACTCAAGTACATGTGTGGATACATAGATAACACTCTGTCCCTAGTGAGCCTCTACTGGACTAGCTCGTTGATCAAAGATGGCTATTTTTTCCTAGCCATAGACATGAGTTGTCATTTGATAATAGGATCACATCATTAGGAGAATGATGTGATGGAAAAGACCCAAAACTTAAGCATAGAGTTTGATCATATCCAATTTACTGCTATTGCTTTCTGCATGTCAATGTATTTGTTCCTATGACCATGAGATCATGCAACTTACCGACACCGGAGGAATGCCCTTGTGTGTATAAAACGTCTGAACATAACTGGGTGACTATAAAGATGCTGTAGAGGTATCTCGGAGGGTTTCTCTGGAGTTGGCATGGATCAAGACTAGGATTTGTCACTCCGTATGACAGAGATGTATCTTGGGGCCCACTCGATAATACAACATCACAATAAGCTTGCAAGCAATGTGGCTAAGGAGTTAGTCACGAGATCTTGTATTATAGAACGAGTAAAGAGACTTGCCTATAACGAGATTGAACTAGGTATGGAGATATCCACGATTGAAACTTGGGCAAGTAATATACCGATGGACAAAGGGAACTACATACTGGATTAACTGAATCCTTGACATTGTTGGTTCGATCGATATAGATCTTTGTAGAATGTGTGGGAACCAATATGTGCATCCAGGTCCTGCTATTGATTATTGACTATAGAGGTGTCTCGATCATGTCTGCATAGTTCTTGAACCCGCAGGGTGTGCACACTTAATGTTCGGTGATGATATAGACATAGTTGAGTTATTGTGTTGGTGACAAAATGTTGTTCAGAGTCCAAGATGAGATCCCGGACGTCACAAGGAGATCTAGAATGGTATGGAAGTAAAGATTCATATTTGGGAAGTCATTTTTGGCTACCTGAAAAGTTTGAGGTTTTTTTGGTATTATACTGGGAAGCTTCTAGAAGGTTCCGGAAACTTTTGAAGGAGTCCCTAAGTCCACCAAGGGTTCCACCAATTCCCAAGGGTTTGCATGGGCTAAGGGGAGGCACCCTTGTCTTATTGGTCCAGGCGCATGATACGTCTCCAACGTATCTATAATTTTTGATGGTTCCATGCTATTATCTTGTCAACTTTGGATGTATTGTATGCATTATATATATTTTTTGAGAATAAATTATTAACTCAGTGCCAAGTGCCAGTTCCTGTTTTTTCCGTGTTTTTGACCCTTTTCAGAGAAGAATATTAAACGGAGTCCAAACGGAATAAAATCTTCGGAATGATTTTTTCCGAAACAGAAGATACAGAGGGAGCTTGAGAACCAAGGCAAAGGGTCCCGGGGGAGGCCACAAGCCCCCTAGCCGCGGCCTGGGGGGGGGGCGCCTAGAAGGCTTGTGGTCCCCCCGTGTCTCCTTTGCCCTACTTCTTCCGCCTATAAATTCCCTAAAAATCTGAAACCACGGGAGACAACCACGAAAATACTTTTCCGCCGCCGCAAGATTTTGTCTCCGCAAGATCCGATCTGGGGCACGTTCTGGTGCCCTGCCGGAGGGGGGATTCGGACACGGAGGGCTTCTTCATCAACCCCATTGCCTCTCCGATGATGCGTGAGTAGTTCACCACAGATCTTCGGGTCCATAGCTAGTAGCTAGATGCCTTCTTCTCTCTCTTGGATCTTCAATACAAAGTTCTCCATGATCTTCATGGAGATCTATCCGATGTAATCTTCTTTTGCGGTGTGTTTGTCGAGATCCGATCAATTGTGGATTTATGATCAGATTATCTATGAATCTTATTTGAGTCTCCTCTGATCTCTTATATGCACAATTTCATATCCTTGTAATTCTCTTCGAGTTGTGGGTTTCGTTTGGCCAACTTGATCTACAATTCTTGCAATGGGAGAAGTGCTTGGTTTTGGGTTCGTACCGTTCGGTGTCCTCACCCAGTGACAGAAGGGGTAGCGAGGCACACATCGTGTTGTTTCCATCAAGGGTAAAAAGATGGGGTTTATATCTATTGCATGAATTTATCCCTCTACATCATGTGATCTTGCTTAAGGCGTTACTATGTTTGTTATGAACTCAATACATTAGATGCATGCTGGATAGCGGTCGATGTGTGAAGTAATAGTAGTAGATGCAGAAAGTATCGGTCTACTTGTCTCGGACGTGATGCCTATATGTATGATCATTGCCTTAGATATCATCATGACTCAACGGTGTTCTATCAATTGCTCGACAATAATTCGTTCATCCACCATAATATTTGCTATCATGGGAGAAGCCTCTAGTGAACACTATGCCCCTGGGTCTACTTCACATCATATTTTCAGCTCTACACTTTTACTTTGTTGCACTTTCCGCCTTTAGATCTCACCTTGCAGTTAACCGTGAAGGGATTGACAACCCCTTTGTAGCGTTGGGTGCAAGTTTGCTTGTTTTTGCGCAGGTACTTTGGAGACTTGCCTTGATACTCCTACTGGATTGATACCTTGGTTCTCAAACTGATGGAAATACTTACTGCTATTGTGCTGCATCACCCTTTCCTCTTCAAGGAAAAACCAACGCAAGCTCAAGAGGTAGCAAGAAGAATTTCTCGCGTCGTTGTCGGGGAGGATCAAGTCATGAATAGTCTCCCGTCAACGTGCAAATTTCTGGCGCCGTTGCCGGGGAGTATCATGTGAAGAATAGTCTTCCTTCAACGTGTCAATTTATGGCACCGGGGAATATTCTAAGTGAAGCTTATCCAAGTAATTGTCGCAAACTCATCTCTTGCATTTACTTTTTTTGCCTCACTTTCCTCTCCCCACTTCTGAAAAACTAAAATTTACAAAAATATTTGCCTTTTTCATTTTCCTTTCCTTTTCTTGTGTGCTATGTGCCTTCAATATGCTTGCATCTTCGCTTGCTGAAAATCTATTGATATGGATCCTCATCCACTTGCTAATCTCTTTAAGAGATCCAATTATGTTGAACCATTTGCTAGTGAGTTGAGTGCACTTGACTTTCTCTATGGAGTTTTGCTTGAGATGCGTGAATCTGAAAATCGTGATGAAGAAATTTATGAAGTGATTCACGAGGGCTCCTTGAATGAAAAGCATGATTGCAATGGTTTCACTATGAATTCTATTAATGGCAATCATGCTAAAAATATGCAAAACCCTAAGCTTGGGGATGCTAGTTTTGCTATGTCCACTACTTGTTGCAGTGATCATGATTGGGGTAATGATTTTTCTTATGATCTTGAAAATTTGTTTAAACCTCATGATGAATATGATATTTGCAATAATATTGAAAGTGGGTTTGGAGAAGTCATGACTTTAGTTGATGATAATCCCACTATTTTTGAAGAGCGTCAACTTTGCATGCATGTGGATCATGAAAATAATATCCTTTGTGATAGCTATATTGTTGAATTTGAATATGATCCCACATGTAATTGTTATGAGAGAGGAAAATATTGTGGTAGAAACTTTGATATCACTAAATCACCTCTCGTTATGTTGAGATCGCTATTGTCTCTTTCTTCTTCCTTGCATATGGTCGTTATTGCTTGTCTTGATAATTTGTTTTCCTATAAAATTCCTATGCATAGGAAGTATGTTAGACTTAGATATGTTTGCCACATGTTTCATGATGCTCTCTTCGTGTCCGATTGCTATCTTTTGTGTGAGAATCATTGAATTATCAAGGCCTAGCTAAGGGCTTTAAACAATAGCGCTTGTTGGGAGGCAACCCAATGAATTTATATTTGCCTTTTGCTTTATGTTTTGTTGAGTCCACACCATCATAATTCTGTTATGATTGTGTTTTTTGTGTTTATTTTTGTGTTTGTGCCAAGTAAAACCTTTATGACTAGTTTTGGTGATGGTTGTTTGATCTTGCTGAAAAAGACAGAAACTTGCGCTCACGAAATTATTTTTAATTCCTATCCAGAAAGAGATTTTGAGTTGACTCTTTTTTCTTCTGGTTGATATGCCAATTTCCCTAATTGTCATAATTTTTCAGAATTTTTGAGATACCACAAGTATACGAAGTATACAGATTGCTACAGACTAGTCTGTTTTTGACATATTCTGTTTTGTTGTGTTGATTGCTTATTTTGATGAAACTATGGATAGTATCGGGGGGTAATAGCCATGGAAAAGTGAGAATGCAGTAATATAACACCAATATAAATATAAATCAAGTTTGCTACAGTACCTAAAGAGGTGGTGGTTTGTTTTCTTATGCTAATGATATCACGAGTTTCTGTTTAAGTTTTGTGTTGTGAAGTTTTCAAGTTTTGGGTGATGTTCTCATGGACAATGGGATAAAGAGTGGAAAGAGCTCAAACTTGGGGATGCCCAAGGCATGCCAAGCCAAATTCAAGGACACCAAAAATCCTAAGCTTGGGGATGCCCCGGGAAGGCATCCCCTCTTTCGTCTTCAATCCATCGGTAACGTTACTTGGAGCTATATTTTTATTCACCACATGATATGTGTTTTGCTTGGAGCGTTGTGTATTATAGGAGTCTTTTCTTTTTGTTGTGTCACAATCATCTTTGCTGCACACCTTTTGATAGAGACATGCATTCATCGTGATTTTGCTAGAATACTCTTTGAGCTTCGCTTGTATCTTTTGAGTTAGGCAATTTAGCTCGCATGTGCTTCACTTATATCTTTTGAGCTAGATGACTTTGATCTAGTGCTTCACTTAGATCTTTTTAGAGCACGGCGGTGTTATATTTTGGAGAAATAAGAACTCTCGATCTTCACTTATATCCTTTTGAGAGTGCTCTCTCTGAGTAACTTGGTAATTGGCTTGTGCTATGAAAGTAGTCCTAAAGATGATAGGCATACAAAGATGATATAATAAAAACTTCCATATTCATGTGCATTTATTAGTGAAGAGAAGTTTGATTCCTCTTAACTAGTTTTGAGATATGGATTTGGTAATATTAGAGTCATGGTAGTAGGGTGTTGTGAATCTAGAAATACTTGTGTTGAAGTTAGTGATTCCCGTAGCATACACGTATGGTGAACCGCTATGTTAGGAAGTCGGAGCATAATTGATTTATTGATTGTCATCCTTTGTGTTGCGGTCGGATCGCGCGATGGTTAACACCTACCAACCCTTCCCCTAGGAGTATGCGTTTAGCACTTTGTGTCGATTACTAATAAAACTTTCGCAATAAGTATATGAGTTCTTCATGACTAATGTGAATCCATGGTATAGATGCACTTTCACCTTCCACCATTGCTAGCGTCTCTAGTGCCGTGCAACTTTCGTCGGTGCACAAACCCACCATATACCTTCCTCAAAAAAGCCACCATACCTACCTATTATGACATTTTCATAGCCATTCCGAGATATATTGCCATGCAACTCCCACCGTTCCGTCTCATGACATGTGCCGTCACTTTCATATTGCCATTGCATGATCGTAAGATAGCTAGCGATATGTTTCAACGTCATACGCTAAGCTAGATCGTTGCACATCCCGGTACACTGCCGGAGGCATTTCCTATAGAGTCATCATTGCTCTAAGTGTTGAGTTGTGAGTAAATAAAAGTGTGATGATCATCATTATTAGAGCATTGTCCCATGTGAGGAAAAATGAAAATAGGCCAAAGTTTCCCACACACAAAAAAATGAGAGAAAAAGAGAGAAGGAACAATGCTACTATCTTTTTCCACACTTGTGCTTCATAATAGCACCATGTTCTTCATGATAGAGAGTCTCTTGTTTTGACACTTCCATATACTAGTGGGAATTTTCATTATATAACTTGGCTTGTATATTCCAATGATGGGCTTCCTCAAAATTTCCCTAGGTCTTCGTGAGCAGGCAAGTTGGGTGCACACCCACTAGTTCTCCTTTTGAGCTTTCACACACTTATAGCTCTAAGTGCATCCGTTGCATGGTAATCCCTACTCATTCACATTGATTTCTATTGATGGACATATCCATAGTCCGTTGATACGTCGAGTCGATGTGACCATCTCCTCCTTTTTGCCTCACAACCTCCACCACACTCTATTTCACCTATAGTGCTATATCCATGGCTCATGCTCATGTATTGCGTGAGAGTTGAAAAAGTTTGAGAAAGTAAGAGTGCGAAAACAATTACTTGGCCAATACCGGGGTTGTGCATGATTTAAATTCGTTGTGTGGGGATGATGGAGCATAGCCAGACTATATGATTTTGTAGGGATAACATTCTTGGGCCTTGTTATTTCGAAAGTTCATGATTACCATGCTAGTTTGCTTGAAGTATTATTGTTTTCATGTCAATAGCAACTATTGTTTTGAATCTTATGGATCTGAACATTCATGTCACATGAAAGAAGTTACAAAGGACAAATATGCTAGGTAGCATTCCACATCAAAAATTCAGTCTTTATCACTTCCCTACTCGAGGACGAGCATGAGTTAAGCTTGGGGATGCTTGATACGTCTCCAACGTATCTATAATTTTTGATGGTTCCATGGTATTATCTTGTCAACTTTGGATGTTTTGTATGCATTATATATATTTTTTGGGACTAACCTATTAACTCAGTGCCAAGTGCCAGTTCCTGTTTTTTCCGTGTTTTTGACCCTTTTCAGAGAAGAATATTAAACGGAGTCCAAACGGAATAAAATTTTCGGAATGATTTTTTTCGGAACAAAAGATGCGCAGGGAGCTTGAGAACCAAGGCAAAGGGTCCCGGGGGAGGCCACAAGCCCCCTAGCCGTGGCCTAGGGGGGCACCTACCAAGCTTGTGGCCCCCCGTGTCTCCTTTGCCCTACTTCTTTCGCCTATAAATTCCCTAAAAATCCGAAACCACGGGAGAGAGCCACGGAATACTTTTCCGCCGCCGCAAGCTTCTGTCTCCGCAAGATCCGATCTGGGGCACGTTCTGGTGCCCTGCCGGAGGGGAGACTCGGGCACGGAGGGCTTGTTCATCAACACCATTGCCTCTTCGATGATGCGTGAGTAGTTCACCACATACCTTCGGGTCCATAGCTAGTAGCTAGATGCCTTCTTCTCTCTCTTGGATCTTCAATACAAAGTTCTCCATGATCTTCATGGAGATCTATCCGATGTAATCTTCTTTTGCGGTGTGTTTGTCAAGATCCGATGAATTGTGGATTTATGATCAGATTATCTATGAATCTTATTTGAGTCTCCTCTGATCTCTTATATACATAATTTCATATCCTTGTAATTCTCTTTGAGTTGTGGGTTTCGTTTGGCCAACTTGATCTACAATTCTTGCAATGGGAGAAGTGCTTGGTTTTGGGTTCATACCGTGCGGTGTCCTCACCCAGTGATAGAAGGGGTAGCGAGGCACGCATCATGTTGTTGCCATCAAGGGTAAAAAGATGGGGTTTATATCTATTGCATGAATTTATCCCTCTACATCATGTCATCTTGTTAAGGCGTTACTCTGTTTGTTATGAACTCAACACACTAGATGCATGCTGGATAGCGGTCGATGTGTGGAGTAATAGTAGTAGATGAAGAAAGTATCGGTCTACTTGTCTCGGACGTGATGCCTATATGTATGATCATTGCCTTAGATATCATCATGACTTTGCGCGGTTTTATCAATTGCTCGACAGTAATTCGTTCACGCACCATAATATTTGCTATCATGAGAGAAGCCTCTAGTGAACACTATGGCCCCCGGGTCTACTTCACATCATATTTTCAGCTCTACACTTTTACTTTGTTGCACTTTCCGCCTTTAGATATCACCTTGCAGTTAACCGTGAAGGGATTGACAACCCCTTTGTAGTGTTGGGTTCAAGTTTGCTTGTTTTTGCGCAGGTTCTTTGGAGACTTGCCTTGATACTCCTACTGGATTGATACCTTGGTTCTCAAACTGAGGGAAATACTTACTGCTACTGTGCTGCATCACCATTCCTCTTCAAGGGAAAAACCAACGCAAGCTCAAGAGGTAGCAGCGCACAACTCTCTCAAGGACCATGTAGTTGGGAAAGGTGGAAAGTCCACCTTTGTATGGAAGGGAAGGAGGAGGACTAGGATTCTACCTCCTCCCACCTTGGCTGCACCCTAGGGCTTGGAGGGGATGTTCCCCACACCCCTCCACCTATATATAGAGGTGAGGGGGCGCCCCAAGAGGACACACCAAGCCCTTGGCGCCCCTCTCTCTCCCTAGACCATTTTCTCCTCCGTTTGCGGTTTCGGTAGCGCTCGACGTACCCTTGTCGGAATAGCACCACCACCACCACCAGCAAGCCGTCGTGTTGTCAGAGAACTCAAATTCTACTTCACCTATGCTCTCTCTATCGAGGTGGTGAAGGCGTCATCGAGCTGTACGTGTGCTGAATGCGGAGGTGCCATCCGTTCGACACTTGATCGGGACGTTCATGCTTGGATCGTGATTGGATCGCGAAGACGCTCGATTACATCAACCACGTTTCTCAATGCTTCCAGTTACTGATCTACAATGGTATGTAGATGCACTTACCCTCTCGTAGTTGTTGATCTCCATCGATATATCTTGGTGAGCGTAGGAAAATTTTTATTTCACATGCGATGTTCCCCAACTGTGGCATCATGGGCAAGGTCTATGCGTAGATAACATGCACGAGTAGAACACAAAAGAGTTTGTGGGTGTTGATGTGCATATTGCTTACTTCCTTAGTCTTATTTTGATTTGGCGATATTGTGGGATGAAGCGGTCTGGACACACCTTACTCGTACACATACGAGAGACCGGTTCCATCGACTGACATGCAAATTGTTGCATAAAGATGGCTAGTGGGTGTCTATCTCTACCACTTTAGTTGAATCATATTCGATAGAGGTGGTCCTTGTAAAAGTTTAAATAGCAACTTGAATATCACAGTTGTGGCTTTGCATAGGTAAGAACGGTTCTTGCTAGTTACCCTTAGCAGCCACATAAAACATGCAACAACAAAGTAGATGACGTCTAACTTGTTTTTGGAGGGTATGGTGTGATATGATATGGCCAATGACATGATGAGATATATTTGATGTATGAGATGATCATGTTTTGTATAAAATTATCACGACTTGCATGTCGATGAGTACGACAACCGGCACGAGCCATAGAGTTGTCTTTAATTTTTTGTGCCTTTTTTGCTGTACTTGATCGCTATGAGTTAACAATAGTGGTAGAAGAATAGTTGGCACGACAAACTCAATGGTGACAAGATGATGGAGATCAGGATGATGGAGATCATGGTGTCATGCTGATGAAGATGGAGATCATGCTGGTGCTTTGGAGATGGATATCAAAAGCACAAGATGATGGCCATATCATGTCACTATTTTGATTTGCATGTGATGTTAGTCCTTTTTATGCATATTATTCTGCTTAGGACGACGGTAGCATTATAAGATGACCCCTCACTAAAATTTCAAGATAAAATTATGTTCTCCCAAGTGTGCACCATTGTGAAGGTTCGTCGTTTTGAGGCACCACGTGATGATTGGGTGCAACAGACTCTATGTTCGCATACAATGGGTGTAAGCTAGTTTTGCACTTGCAGAACACTTGGGTTAAACTTGACGAGCCTAGCATGTATATACATGGATTCGGAACATAGGAGACTGAAAGGTCGAACATGAGTCACATAGTAGATATGATCAACATGGATATGTTCACCATCGAAACCACCTCATCTCACGTGATGATCAGACTTGGGTTGGGGGATTTGGATCATGTTACACTCAAACAGCGCGAGGGATGTTGATTTGAGTGGGAGTTCTTAAGTAATATGATTAATTGAACTCATTATCATGAACATAGTCTAAGTTGTATTTGCAAAGTATGTTGTAGAACAATAGCTCACGGTGTAGCTCCCTTGTATTTTTGATACGTTCCTAGAGAAAACTAAGTTGAAAGATGATAGTAGCAATTATGCAGACCGAGTCTGTAAACTGAGGATTGTCCTCATTGCTGCACAGAAGGCTTATGTCCTTGATGCACCGCTCGGTGTGCCACCCCCTCAAGTGTCATATATGTGTGGATGTTGTGAACATCTGACAAACATGCTTTTGATGACTACTTGATAGTTTAGTGTGTCATGCTTCACGGCTTTGGATTAAGGCTCCAAATATATTTTGAATGTCACAGAGCATATGGTATGTTCCAAGAGATGAAATTGGGGTTTCAGGCTCATGCCCCTGTTGAGAGGTAGGAGACCACCGACAAGATTCTTTGCCTGAAAGACGAAGGATAATATCTCAATCGGTGAGCTGTGCTCAGATTGTGTGGGTGCTACAATTGCTTGAATCGAGTGGGAGTCGATCTTCCAGATAATACAGTGATTGACATAGTTCTCCAAGTCACTGCCACCAAGCTACCGGAGCTTCGTGATGAACTATAAAATGCCAGGGGTGGAGATGATGATCCATGAGCTATTCACGATTTTTTACACCGCGAAGGTAGAGATCAAGAAGGAGCATCAAGTGTTGATGGTTAGTAAAACGACTAGTTTCAAGAAGGGCAAGGGAAAGAAGGGAAACTTCGAGAATGGCAAGCTAGTTGTCACTTAAGTGAAGAAACTCAAGGTTGAACCCAAACCCAAGACTGAGTGCTTCTGTTGTAAGGGGAACAATCACTGAAAGTGGAACTGCCCGAGATACTTGGCAGATAAGAAGGATATCAATGTTAAACAAAATTATATTTGATATACATGTTATTTACGTGTGCCTTACTAGTGCTCATTGTAGCCCATGAGTATTTGATACCGGTTCAGTTGTTAATATTATTAACACGAAACAGGAGTTGCAGAATAAACAAAGACTAGCTAAGGGTGATGTGTTGATGTGTGTTGGAAGTGTTTCCAAGATTGATGTGATCAACATCACACGCTCCACCTACCTTCGGGATTAGTGATAAACCTAAATAAATGTTATTTGTTGTCTGCATTGAGCATGAACATTATATTGATTTTGTTTATTACGAGACGATTATTTATGTAAGTTAGAGAATAATGGGTTATTCTGTTTACATGAATAATATCTTATATGATCATGCACCCAAGACGAATGGTTTATTGAATCTCGATCGTAGTGATACACATCTTCATAGTATTGGTGCCAAAAGATGCAAAGTTAGTAATAATATTAACACTTACTTGTGGCACTGCCGCTTAGGTCATATTGGTGTAAAATGCATGAATAAACTCCATGCTGATGGATCTTTGGACTCACCCAATTTTTGATTGCTTGAGACATGCGAACCAAGCCTATTGGTGTAAACGCATGAAGAAACTCCATGCTAATGGATCTTTGGACTCACTCGATTTTGAATCGCTTGAGACATGCGAACCATGCCACATGGGCAAGATGACTGAAGACCTCATTTTCAAGTGAGATCAAACGGGCAAGTGATTTATTGGAAATAATACATTTTTATGTATGCAGTCCAATGAGTGTTGAAGCATGTAGTGGATATCGTTATTTTATTACTTGATAGATGAATTGAGTAGATACGAGTATATTTACTTGATGAATCACATGTGTGAAATGTTGAAAAGTTTAAGAAAAATTTGAGTGAAGTTTAAGATCATCGTGACAAGAGGATAAAATTTCTACGATGTGATCATGGCGGTAACTATCTGAGTTACGAGTTTGGTATACATTTAAGACAATGTGGAAACTGTTTCACAACTCATGCCACTTGGAACACCATAGTGTGGTGGTGTGTCCGTACATCGTAGCCATTCCCTATTGGATATGGTGGGTACTATGATGTCTCATATCAATTTGTCACTATCGTTTTGGGGTTATGCATTAGAGACAACTACATTCACTTTAAGTAGGGCACCATATAATTCCGTTAAGATGACACCGTATGAACTATGGTTTGGCAAGAAACCTAAGCTGTCGTTTCTTAAAGTTTGGGGCTGTGATGCTTATGTCCAAAGGCTTTAGCCTGATAAGCTCAAACCTAAAGCGGATAAATGCATCTTCATAGGATACCCAAATAAAAAAGTAGGGTATACCTCCTACCTCAGATCCGAAGGCAAAGTGTTTGTTGCTAAGAAAGGGTCATTTCTTGAGAAAGAGTTTCTCTTGAAAGAATTGAGTGAGAGGATGGTGGAACTTGATGAGGTTTTTGAACCGTCACTTCAACCAGAGAGTAGTAGGGCATAGGAAGATGTTCGTGTGGCGCCTACACCAATTGAAGATGAAGCTAATGATGGTGATCATGAAGCTTCAGATCAAGATACTACCAAACTTCATAGGTAGACAAGGACACGTACCACTCCAGAGTGGTACTGTAATCCTGTCTCGGAAGCCATGTTGTTGGACAATGATGATCCTACGAGCTATGGAGAAGCGATGGTGGGCCCGGATTTTGACAAATGGCTGGAGTCCATGAAATCCAAGATATGATCCATGTATGAAAAGAAAGTGTGGACTTTGGAAGAACTACTTGATGGTCGTAAGGCTATTAAGTACAAATGGATCTTTAATAGGAAGACAATGGATGATGGTAAGTGTCACCATTTAGAAATCTCGAATTGTCGAAAAGAGCTTTTTGAGAAGTTCAAGGAGTTGACTATGATGATACTTTCTCACCCGTAGCGATGCTAAAGTCTGCTGGAATTATGTTAGCAATTATTGTATTTTTCAATTATGAAATCTGGCACATGGATGCCAAAACATTGTTTCCTCAACGGGTTCCTTGAGGAAAGGTTGTATGTGATACAACCAGAAGTTTTTGTCGATCCTAAGGATGCTAAAAGGCATGCGAGCTCCATCGATCCATTTATGGACTGGTGCAAGCATCTCAGAGTTCTAATAAGTGCTTTGATGAGTGATCAAAGCTTTTGGTTTATACATAGTTTATGACGAAACTTGTATTTACAAGAAAGTGAGTGGGAGCACTATAGAATTTCTGATAAGTATATGTGGTTGACTATTGTAGATCGGAAATGATGCAGAGTTCCTAGAAAGCATAAAGGGTTGTTTGAAAGGATTTTTTCAAAGGAAAGATTGGATAAAGCTACTTAAAATATTGGGCATCAAGATCTATAGAGATAGATGAGGACACTAGGTAAAACTTTCAATGAAGACATACCTTGATAATATTTTAAAGGAGTTCAAAATAGATCAGTCAAAGAAGGAGTTCTTGATTGTATTGTAAGGTGTGAGTTTGAGTAAGACTCAAAGCCCGGCCACGACAGAAGCAAGAGAAAGGACGAAGGTCGTCCCCTATGCCTTAGCCATAGGCTCTATAGCATGCCATGCTGCGTACCGCTCCTAGTGTGCCTTGTCATGAGTCCGTCAAGGGGTACAAGAGTGATCCAGGTGTGGATCACTAGACAACGGTCAAAGTTATCCTTAGTGACTAGAGGACTAAGGAAATGTTCCGTGATTATGGAGGTGATCAAAGAGATCGTCGTAAAGGGTTACGTCGATGCAAGCTTTGACACCAATCTGGATGACTCTGAGTAGCGAACCGGATTTGTATAGTGGAGCAGTCATTTGGAATAGTTCAAAGTGGAGCATGGTAGCAACATTTACAGTATGACATAGATATTTGTAAAGTACACACATATTTGAATGTTGTAGACCCGTTGACTAAAACCTCTCACACAAGCAAAACATGATCAAACCCCACAACTCATTGGGTGTTAATCACATGGTTAACTATAGTGCAAGTGGGAGACTGTTGGCAATATACCCTAGAGGGAATAATAAATTAGTTATTATCATATTTCCTTGTTCATGATAATCGTTTATTATGCATGCTATAATTGTATTGATTGTAAACTCAAGTACATGTGTTGATACATAGATAACACTTTGTCCCTAGTGAGCCTCTACAGGACTAGTTCGTTGATTAAAGATGGCTAAGGTTTCCAAGCCATAGACATGAGTTGTCATTTGATTACGGGATCACATCATTACGAGAATGATGTGATGGACAAGGCCCAACGTTAAGCACAACTTTTGATCGTATCCAATTTACTGCTATTGCTTTCTGCATGTCAATGTATCTATTCCTATGACCACGAGATCATGCAAATCACCGAGACTCAAGGAATGCCTTGTGTGTATCAAACGTCACAACATAACTGGGTGACTATAAAGATGCTCTATAGGTATCTCCGAGGGTGTGTGTGGAGTTGGCATGGATCAAGACTAGGATTTGTCACTCCGTATGACGGAGAGGTATCTTGGGTCCCACTCTGTAATACAACATCACAATAAGGTTGCAAGAAATGTGGCTAAGGAGTTACTCACAGGATCTTGTATTATGGAAAAAGTAAAGAGACTCGCCGGTAATGAGATTGAGCTAGGTATGGAGATACCGATGATCGAATCTCGGGCAAGTAATATACCGATGAACAAAGGGAACTACATACATGATTAACTAAATCCTTGACATTGTTGGTTCGACCGATATAGTTCTTCATATAATGTGTGGGAACCAATATGGGCTTCCAGGTCCCGCTATTGGCTATTGACTCTAGAGGTGTCTCGGTCATGTCTGCATAGTTCTTGAACCCGCATGGTCTACACACTTAACGTTCGGTGACGATATATACATAGTTGAGTTATTGTGTTGGTAACCGAATGTTTTTTGGAGCCCCGGATGAGATCTTGAACGTCATGAGGAGCTCCAGAATGGTCCGGAGGTAAATATTTATATATGGGAAGTCATATTTTGGCTACTGGAAAAGTTCCAGGTTTTTCCGGTATTGTACCAGGAAGTTTCTAGAAGGTTCCGGAAAATTTCGGAGGAGTCCGTAAGTCCACCAAGGGTTCCACCACATCCCTAGGGTATGAATGGGCTGAGGGAAGGCGCCCTGGTCTTATTGGGCCAGCCGCACAACTCCCTCAAGGCCCATGCAATTGGGAAAGGTGGAAAGTCCACCTTTGTAGGGAAGGGGAGGAGAACTAGGATTCCACCTCCTCCCACCTTGGCTGCGCCCTAGGGCTTGGAGGGGCTGTTCCCCACGCCCCTCCACCTATATATAGAGTGGAGGGGGCGCCCCAAGAGGACACATCAAGCCCTTGGCGCCCTTCTCTCTCCCTAGATTGTTTTCTCTTTCGCTCGCGGTTTCGATAACGCTTGGCATAGCCCTGCCGGAATAGCACCACCACCACCGCCACCATGCTGTCGTGTTACCGGAGAACTCAACTACTACTTAACCCATGCTTGCTGGATCGAGGTGGTGAAGGCACCATCGAGCTGTATGTGTGCTGAACGCGAAGGTGCCGTCCGTTCGCCACTTGATTTGGAAGTTCGTGATCGGATCGCTGGACGGGTCGTGATTGGATCACGAAGACGTTCGACTACATCAACCACATTTCTCAGTGCTTACGCTTAGTGATCTACAAGGGTATGTAGATGCACCCCCTCTCATAGCTGTTGATCTCCATAGATAGATCTTGGTGAGCGTAGGAAAAAAAATTGTTTCCCATGCGACGTTCCCCGATACCCGAGACCAAGTCAACCGAGTACGAGTACCTGGTTCCCTTCGACAAGGTTCATTGATACATCTCCGTCGTAACTACTTTTCCAAACTCTTTTGCCCTTGTTTTGGACTAACTTGCATGATTTGAATGGAACTAACCCGGACTAACGTTGTTTTCAGCAAAATTGCCATGGTGTTGTTTTTGTGCAGAAATAAAAGTTCTTGGGATGACCTGAAAATTTACGGAGAATTTTTCTGGAAATAATGAAAAATACCTGCGCAAAGATCCACCAGAGGAGGTGAGCCAGTGGGCCACAAGCCCAGGAGGCGCGACCACCCCCTGGCCGTGCCTCGCAGGCTTGTGGGGCCCATGAGGCTCCACCGCCTCCAATCTCAGCTCTATATATTCCGTTTAGTCCGAAAAACAATCAAGGAGAAGGATTCATCGCGTTTTATGATACGGAGGCGCCGCGACCTCCTGTTCTTCATCTGGAAGGCAGATCTGGAGTCTGTTCTGGGCTTCGGAGAGGGGAGATCGTCGCCATCGTCATCATCTACCTTCCTCCATCGCCAATTCCATGATGCTCTTCACCGTTCGTGAGTAATCTCATCGTAGGCTTGTTGGACGACGATGAGTTGGATGAGATCTATCATGTAATCGAGTTAGTTTTGACGGGGATTGATCCCTAGTGTCCACTATGTTCTGAGATTGATGTTGCTACTACTTTGCCAGGCTTAATGCTTGTCACTAGGGCCCGAGTGCCATGATTTCAGACCTGAACCTATTATGTTGTCGCCAATATATGTGTGTTTTAGATCCTATCTTGCAAGTTGTAGTCACCTACTATGTGTTATGACCCGGCAACCCTGGAGTGACAATAGCCGGAACCACTCCCGAAGATGACCATAGTATGATGAGTTCATGTATTCACCAATTGTTAATGCGTTGGTCCGGTTCTTTATTAAAAGGAGAACCTTAATATCCCGTAGTTTCCATTAGGACCCCGCTGCCACGGGAGGGATTGACAATAGATGTCATGCAAGTTCTTTTCCCTAAGCACGTATGACTACATATGGAATACATGCCTACATTAGATTGACGAACGGTAGCAAGTTACATATCTCTCCGTATTATAGCTGTTACATGATGAATCACATCCGACATAATCATCCATCACCGATCCAATGCCTACGAGTCTTTTACTACTGGTCCTTGCTATGTTACTTTGCCGCTACTGCTGTTGCTGCTGGTATTGTTACTCTGTTGCTACTATTGTCACTTTGCTGCTACTGGTTATTGTTGATACTGTTGCTATCATAGTACCTTGCTACTGATACTTTGCTGCAGACACTAAATCTTTCAGGTGTGGTTGAACTGACAACTCAACTGCTAATACTTGAGAATATTCTTTCGCTTCCCCTTGAGTCGAATCAATAAATTTGGGTTAAATACTCTACCCTCAAAAACTGCTCGATCCCCTATACTTGTGGGTTATCAAGACAATTTTCTGGTGCCGTTGCCCGGGAGGCACAACTATATTCTGTGAGTCACTTGGGATTGACGTCTGTTGGTCACTATGAGGAATCTGAAAGATCCAAGAACCGAAATCTTGCCTCAACTACGAGGACAGGTAAGGAACTGCCATCTAGCTCTGCACTTGATTCACCTTCAGTTATGAGTAAGTTTGCGACATCACCTCCTGCTAGAAATCTTGATATGTTGCGTGTGCTTGATGATGCTACTTCTGCTGCCCATGAGGCAATGCTTGATACTGCTTTGCTTGATGATGCTATGCTTGATAATGCTTGGCCACTAGGTGCATTCCTTGATGCACAAATTGCTAGAGTTGCTGCTAGATGTGATGATACTTCCGAAACTGTTGATACTATTGAAGTAGAACCTGCTATTTTGTCTACTAGAACTAGCTCTTCTAGACCTGAATTGCCTGATATGCCTGAGCGTTATGTTATGGAGGGAGAGATAGCTGAGGATTTTCTTGCATGTAAGGATAGCTATGATGTTGAGAAACTACTGCTCAAGTGGAAAGAAAAATCTCTGAACGCTAGGATGAAATACGACCCGAAGTTTGCTACTTCGTCTATCTTTGTGACCGATAAGGATTATGAATTCTCTGTCGACCCTGAGTTAATCACTCTGGTCGAATATGATCATTTTCACGGTTATGAGTCTGAAACGGTTGTACCCATCTTACCAAACTGCACGATATAGCCACCCTATTCACTAGTGAGGAAAAGATCCGCCACTACTATATCCTCAAGCTGTTTCCTTTCTCGCTAAAGGATGATGCTAAGACTTGGTTCACTTCTCTTGCTCCTGGTTGTGTGCGTAGCCCCCAGGATATGGTCTACTACTTCTCTAAAAAATATTTCCCTGCCCATAAGAAGCAAGCTGCCTTGCAGGAAATATACAACTTTGCTCAAGCTGGAGAAGAGAGTCTCCCACAAGCTTGGGGAGGCTCGTCCAACTACTGAATGCTTTGCCTGATCACCCTCTTGAGAAGAATGAAATAGTTGATATCTTCTATAATGGACTTACTGATGCTTCCAAAGACCACCTAGATAGTTGCGCCGGTTGTGGTTTTAGGGACTGAACTATAGAACAAGCTGAGATTCTACTGAATAACATCTTGTGCAACGAGAATGCTTGGACTATTCCCGAACCACCTCCTAAGACAACTCTGAAGAAAAGAGGTATTCTATTCCTCAGTCCTGAAGATATGCAAGAAGCTAAGAAATCTATGCGAGAGAAAGGCATTAAATCTGAAGATATCAAAAATCTACCACCTATCGAAGAGATCCATGGTCTTGATAACCCGATACAAGTAGTAGAAGTAAATTCTCTGCGTAGGTTTGATGAGAGCGATATTCCTTTTGATAAACGTGCTAGCCTATGCCTGGATGAATTTTATAACTTTGTTGCCAAACAACAAAGCTTCAATGATTATGTTAGCAGACAATTGGAACAGAATGCTCGTATGCTTAGTCATTTAAGTGCTTGTGTGGATAGAAATGTCAATGATCTTAAGCTTCTGAGTAAACATGCCTCTATGGTTACTACCCAGGTAGAACAAGTACTTAAAGCTCCGAATGACTTGCTCAATGAGTTGAATGACAATTCCGTTAGAGTCGTTACTAGAGGCGGTAGAATGACCCAGGAACCTTTGTATCCCGAGGGTCACCCTAAGAGAATTGAACAAGATTCTCAAGGAGTTAGCACTGATGCACCTAGTCGTCATAGAAAGAAGAAGAAAGATGATAGGAACTTGCACGCTAGCAACCCTGATGCTGATACACCTGAGAGTCCAAACGATGTCTCTATTTCTGATGCTGAAACACAATCTGGTGATGAACATGAGCCTAATGATAATATCAATAGTGATGTTCATGATGATGCTCAACTTAGCAACGATAATGATGCGGATATTGAACCCGTTGATCTTGATAACCCACATCCTAAGAGTAGAAGATACGATAAGAATGACTTCACGGCTAGGAAGCATGGTAAAGAAAGGGAACCATGGCTTCAGAAACCCATGCCCTTTCCTCGTAAACCATCCAAGAAAAAGGATGATGAGGATTTTGAGCGATTATTTGAAATGATCAGACCTGTCTTCCTGCAAATGCGTTTGATAGATATGCTCAAAATGTCTATGTATGCTAAGTACATGAAGGATATTGTGACTAATAAGAGGAGGATACCTGAGGTTGAGATTTCCACCATGCTTGCTAACTATACCTTCAAGGGTGGAACTCCTAAGAAACTAGGTGATCCCGGAGTGCCCACTATACCTTGCTCCATTAAAGGAAACTACGTTAGAACTGCTTTATGCGACCTTGGAGCCGGTGTTAGTGTTATGCCTCTCTCTCTCTCTCTTTATCGTAGACTTGAACTGGATAAGTTGACACCCACTGAAATCGCTCTACAAATGGCCGACAAATCAACTGCTTTCCCTATCATCATTTGCGAGGATGTGCGTGTTGTGGTTGCTAATGTCACTATCTTAACAGACTTTGTTATCTTGGATATTCCCGAGGACGATGTCATGGCGGTCATCCTCGGAAGACCCTTTTTAAACACTGCAGGGGCTGTTATAGATTGCAACAAAGGCAATGTCACTTTCCATGTCAACGGTAATGAGCATATGGTGCACTTTCCGAAGAAACAATATCGAGTATTGCATCAATGCTATCGAAAAAACTTCATAGATTCTTATTGGGAGCTTTGAATGCCCTATACCTCGTGTCAAGATGAAGTATGATTTGCTTGTTGGGGAGATACATATCCCCATTGAGGTGACCTAGTGACTATTCAAAAATTCTTCGTCTTCTTTTGCGATTCGAAAAAGTTTGTCAGCGAGACTTGATCAACCTCACTAACGGATTTCTTTCGATGACCATGAGATGGATGAATCGAAGAGTCACAAACCTCTATTCCAAGCTTCCACATTCGGTTGCTTAGAAGAAAAATGATAGGTTTAGTTTAGGTTTCCCTGTTTTCTGTTTTAACGTCCCGTGGAAAAGTACCCCGGAAATATAAGTTCTCCGAACGTCCTAAAAATCAAGTATGATTTTTTCTGGATTTTGTGAAAAATACTGAGACAAAGAGCTTGTCTGGGGGCTGCACCAGTCGACCACAAGCCCCTGAGGTGCGGGCACCCCTGGCCGCGCCACCCAGGCTTGTGGGGCCCACATGCATCCCCTCCACTCATTCTTGCTCTTATCTGCTTCTCCCACCTTCAGAAAAGATTGTTTCGCAGCTCAAACCCGTGTTCTTGCTCCTCTTGCTGGGATTTTCGATCTCTTTGCTCAAATCACCATTCTCCGAACTGTTTTGGGGAAATTACTCCTTGGTAAGTGACTCCTCCATTGGTCCAATTAGTTTTTGCTCTAGTGCCTTATACTCCGCGTATTTTTGCTGCCTTGGTGACCATGTTCTTGAGCTTCGCCTCCTGATTTTAGCTGGTCCCAAGTAGTTTTGATGCGTAATATGGCCTCTAGGCACTTGTGGGAGTAGTTCCTATGATTTTTGTTGAGCCTTGTTCATCTTTCCTTAGAATCACTAAAAATTTCAGAAATTTTGAGAGATAGAAAAGGGAAAAGATGATGAGGTTCTTAAGAGGCTCTTCAAGCCGTGATCCCAAGGATGATGGAAGTGAGAAGAAGCCCAAGTATCTGGTCCCTCGAGTCGCATAAGTTCGAGCATGCGAGTGGCCAAGCGACGTGTTCTTACGCGCCGCTGGAATTTATGAGGACTTTTATCACTTGGTGGAAAACACAGGCCTTACCACCTTCGTTGAAGATAAGCGTCCGCAATACCTCCTCCTCACTAATATCTTCGTACAAAGCTTTAACTTCTATCCGAGGAAGAATCCTCCTATGGTTGAGTTCAAACTTTATGATATCCCCCAGCGCATGTCACTCCAGGATTTTTGCAATGTTTGCAAATTACCTTACGTTGGGGATATTCATGAACCTCGTCCACGGGACTTGGAAGCTTTCATCGATACTATTGCTGTAGGAGAGGAGCAAGGAGTGTCTTGCGCTAGAGCTGCTAGCATACATTTTCCCGTGCTTCGGTACTTCTCATTATTTGTGGGAAAATGTTTGATTGGCTGTGGGAAAGCTGGGTCACTTAGTTCCCCAGATCTTGCGGTCTTGCGTGAAGCCCTTTATAACGATAAAACTTATAGCTTGGGCGCTATAGTAGCTCAACAGTTGAACACGAACCGTTCTAAAGGCATAGTCTATGGAGGTATCTATGCTACTCGTCTTGCTAGACACTTTGAGATACCTATTAGACCAGAGGAGGAAGAAGAGATTCTTCTTCCCGAGAAATATCTAGATTACGATAGCATGGTTCGCCATGACTTTCTTGATAGAGATATAAAAAGAAGGATGATTTATAACCTGGTATTTAGTCAGGGTACTCGTGAGACTATTACTTTGCCTGCTCCTTCTTTGTTCAATCTTCATGCATGCAAGTACATTATTATGCCCTCGGACATCTACGCATATTGGGGCTTAGCCCAACCACAGGTGCCCATGCCCGAGCCACCAGTCGAGTACCAGACGCCAGTTTATCAGTGGGAGCCAGAGGAGCTCACACAACAGTGGCATCCTCAGTCCACTCCGGAGTACCCCGGAGCTGGTTATTTCCCTCCTTGGGAGTAGACCAACTTAGGCCAAAAGCCTAAGCTTGGGGGAGTACGCGTTTCTCACCGACTTTCATTCTTGCTTATGCTTTCACTTTGTTCGTCGGTGTTCACACTTTGCCACTGTATCATCCATGCTAGTTTATTTTCTTTTTCTCGTTTTCTTTTCGTGTGTCAGTCTAGTTTGAGAAAACCCAAAAATATTTCCTTTTCTTCTTTTGCTTGTTGGGAGCTTTCCCGTTTAAATAGTTTTCATTCTCTTTGGGTCAAGGTAGAAGATCATGGTTACAATGTTTAGTGGCTCTCGCATGCATATCTGTTTATCTGTTAAAGAGCCATATTACTTTGTCTTCTCCTTTGTGTTTGCCTGTAGATTCCAGCTTTAGTCCAATGCACGAGCATGCTTATTATTGTTCACATCGTTCGGTCGTGCAAGTGAAAGGCAATAATGATGATATATGATGAAGTGACTGAGCCTGGAAAAGCTGGTATGAACTCAATCTATTTTGTTTTTGTAAATATGACTAGCTCATCATGCGTGATTCAGCTTTGTTGTGAGAGAAACATGTTTGCAATGACAACTTAGAGATCATAGTTGCTTATGCTATGCTTACTTAGCTAGGAGCTTATAATGGACTGTCTTGGATGCCCACATGAATGTTGAGATGACTGTGTTGTAGTATGATAGGATGGTATCCTCCTTTGAATGATTCAAGTGGCTTGACTTGGCACATGTTCACGCATGTAGTTGAAACAAAATCAACATAGCCTCTATGATATTCATCTTCATGGTGATTTATGTCCTACTCATGCTTGCACTTAATGTTAGTTAATCTCAATGCATTTTGATGACTGTTGTCGCTCTCTAGTTGGTCGCTTCCTAGTCTTTTGCTAGCCTTCACTTGTACTAAGAAGGAATACTACTTGTGCATCCACTTCCATAAACCCAAAGTAGTTCCAGATGAGTCCACTATACCTACCTATATGCGGTATCTACCTGCCGTTCCAAGTAAATTTGAATGTTCCACTCTCTAAATCTTCAAGAAATAATCTCTTTTGCATGCCCGAACCGCTCATGTGGTGATAGGGGGCTATCAGTATCTTCCGTGCTAGGTGTGTTATCCTCGATATGTGTTTATTCACTATCATTCACGAGAAAGGGGCCGGTAATTGGAATTCCCAGTTCCATGCTCAAATCGAAAAGATAATTGCAAACAAAACTCCCCCAGGATTGATGTTGGTATGGACGGCACCCGAGGATTCGGCTAGCCGTGGAGTGTGATTGATTGGTGGTGGGGGAGTCAAAACTTTACTTTTCTGTTTGGGAACCGCCTATAGCATATGTAGCATGGAAGATGTTGAGAACTCTTAGTCATTGCGTTGACAATGAAAGCATGTCACCCAAATTATTATCTCTGTTTTCAAAGCTTGAGCTCTGGCACCTCTGCAAATCAATGCTTCCCTTTGCGAAGGGTCTGTCTACTTATGTTCCTGTTGAGTCATCCTCCTCTTATAAAAGCACCAATTAGAGAGCACCTCTGTCGTTTTTATGCTTTGCTTTTAACTGTGTTGAGTATGACTGTGACTGGATCTTCATTGCCGTGAATTACAATGTTTGGTCAGCCCTTGGTCTTTGAAGGTGCTCTGCATTTATGTTTTGCGGTCTAAGAAAGAGCTAGCGAGATACCATCTGTTCGTACAGCTTCATGATTGTTTTCTTTGAAGTGTTCACGTTTGAGACTTATTATTATTTGCTCGCTAGCTGATTATGCCATTGATATGAGTTTACCGTGAGACCTTGATGTCATTTGCTTTTGTGGTTTGCTTGTGATCTTGCTGAAATTCTGGTTATGAGTTAGACATTGTTGCAACGACAAGATCAAACAGAGTTCGTCGAAGTTTTTATTTTGTCTCTTTCAGTTTGTCAACTGAATTGCTTGAGGACAAGCAAGGATTTCAGCTTGGGGGAGTTGATACGTCTCCGTCGTATCTACTTTTCCGAACTCTTTTGCCCTTGTTTTGGACTCTAACTTGCATGATTTGAATGGAACTAACCCGAACTAACGCTGTTTTCAGCAGAATTACCATGGTGTTGTTTTTGTGCATAAATAAAAGTTCTCGGAATGACCTGAAAATTTACGGAGATTTTTTCTGGAATTAATGAAAAATACCTGCGCAAAGATCCACCGGAGGAGGTGAGCCAGTGGGCAACAAGCCCAGGAGGGGCGACCACCCCCCGTGGCCGCACCTGTCAGGCTTGTGGAGCCCACAAGGCTCCACCACCTCCAATCTCACCTCTATATATTCCGTTTCGTCCGGAAAAAAATCAGGGAGAAGGATTCATCACGTTTTACGATACGGAGGCGCCGCCACCTCCTGTTCGTCATCTGGAGGGCAGATCTGGAGTCCGTTCTGGGCTCCGGAGAGGGGAGATCGTTGCCATCGTCATCATCAACCTTCCTCCATCGCCAATTCCATGATGCTCTTCACCGTTCGTGAGTAATCTCATCGTAGGCTTGCTGGACGGTGATGAGTTGGATGAGATCTATCATGTAATCGAGTTAGTTTTGACGGGGATTGATCCCTAGTATCCACTATGTTCTGAGATTGATGTTGCTACTACTTTGCCATGCTTAATGCTTGTCAGTAGGGCCCGAGTGCCATGATTTCAGATCTGAACCTATTTTGTTTTTGCCAATATATGCGTGTTTTAGATCCTATCTTGCAAGTTGTAGTCACCTACTATGTGTTATGACTCGACAACCCCGGAGTGACAATAGCCGGAACCACTCCCGGAGATGACCATAGTATGAGTTCATGTATTCACCAAGTGTTCATGCGTTGGTCCGGTTCTTTATTAAAAGGAGAACCTTAATATCCCGTAGTTTCCATTAGGACCCCGCTGCCACGGGAGGGATGGACAATAGATGTCATGCAAGTTCTTTTCCCTAAGCACGTATGACTACATACGGAATACATTCCTACATTAGATTGACGAACGGGAGCTAGTTACATATCTCTCCGTGTTATAGATGTTACATGATGAATCACATCCGGTATAATCATCCATCACCGATCCAATGCCTACGAGTCTTTTACTACTGGTCCTTGCTACGTTACTTGCCGCTACTGCTGTTGCTGCTGCTACTATTACTCTGTTGCTACTGCTGTCACTTTGCTGCTAGTGGTTACTGTTGCTACTGTTGCTATCATACTACCTTGCTACTGATACTTTGTTGCAGACACTAAATCTTTCAGGTGTGGTTGAACTGACAACTCAACTGCTAATACTTGAGAATATTCTTTCGCTTCCCCTTGAGTCGAATCAATAAATTTGGGTTGAATACTCTACCCTTGAAAACTGTTGTGATCCCCTATACTTGTGTGTTATCATTCATGTCTTCACCAGCAAGATCGGCGGGCCAGGACTTGAGACGGACCACTGCATGGACCTTGTCGATTCGGCTTGGCGCGTGCAACCCGCCCGTTCTTAAGTCGGCCAGAAGTATGTTTTTGTTTGGTTTGTGCAAGGCGCATGACTGCAGGAAAACTCCGTGTTTGGAGGAGAGACTCTCGTTTATTGAGATGATGAATCCTCAACCGGAGAGACTGATTGAGTTTATCAGCTTGAAAACAGCAGGCTCAGGGGCTTTTTCGATGGCAACAATATGTAGCGACCCGACTCAAAACGAGTCAAGCCTCTGTGTTTCTGTGCCATCCCTGGATCAGTATGCTGGCACACACAGTACATCAATGTATATATCAAACTGCAATCACATATAAATAGCGTAAAACTGATATATACCTTAAATATTTCAGCGGAAGCAATCAAGGGAGTGGAGTCCCAATAAACACCAACGGCAAGTTGAGTGTAGACTGTAACCCTGAATCGTACTGTTACTCATCGAAGAAAAATATCTGCAACATAAGACGTTGCAGCCGTGTGGTCAGCATATTGAATATGCCGGCAAGTCACATAAGAGAGGGGTGAAAAGTAATCATCTATACTATATGCATATATGGCAGGTGGGGCTATAAGTTTTTAGCGAAAAGCAAGTTTTCTCCTACATCAAGAGAGGGCTAAAAGCAAAATGTTACTACATTGTTGGTTTTTAATGAGATGGTTCCACCAACCAATTCTCGTACCCATGTTCTCAATAATACCCACATCAATATAATTATTTGTGTTGAGAATTTTAGATAACTTCAGTTCCTTTGGCTCAAGTTGTCCATGACCATGGACACGGCTAATCGATTAGGTTTGAGTACTCTGCAGAGTTTTGCACACGTTCCCCACAAGATTTGATCGCCTCCGTGTATGTCCTCGCACTTCAGGGTGTTTGAAGACCGGATGAACAAAACATGGTATTTCAACGGGTCCCTCTGAATCCCTGTCGGTGCCCATCCAATCCTACCGTTCTTCTACATCTGCTAGCACTGCCTGTCGAGAGTCGCCACGTTGTCCAACGAAGCCAGAGCCCATAATGACTTGTGGCTGTGCAGGTAAGCCTTGGGTCTTCAAATATCCGTCCGTCTCTTTGAGCCTGGGTGAAGCTTTCCGCAAGATGTCATGGCCGTCTCCAGCATCCCGGGTCATCCACTAGTTTCTCCAGGGAGCCGATCAACCGTCCTTCACCCAGAGTTGCATTGCATCACGAGGTCTTGAAAAGTCTTGACTTAACCGGTCTTGGTTATTAAAGTATCCTCGCATCACTCGTGATAAACTCTCAACCAGAATCCCGTCTACTCAAGCATAGCAATATGAAATTTGTCGTCCCGGGCCAAGTAACGGGGTTGTTGGGTGCCTACCACATGATACTACAATATGTAACCATAATTTCCAATTACCTACTCAGCATGCAAATTGGGCATAGGATGGTAGAACTACGATGCATAAAACATAGGTGATACATGATCAAATGACTTGCCTGGTGATGTTGACAAAGAAGAATTTTCGTTCTCAGGAAATACGTGATAGAACTATTCGTCACTTTCCGATGAAATCTATATAATCAAACATAGTATTCACATAAGCACTCATACTAGCAATCATTCTAGCAATCAAAACAAAAGAGAGAGCGAATAGGAATCCGAAGGAAACTTCAAATAAGACTAGGGAGTCTTCTACTACATCAAACACTATATAGGTTTTGTTCTAACTGAAAATAAAACACTAAAATAGAAAAAATAACAGAAAACAAAATATAAAATAACTAAGATAACATAAGTAAAATTTACAAAACAATATTATTTTATAAGTATTTTCAAAATAGGAAATCAAACTAGCAATGCAATCAATTCGCAAGTTAGTATAGAACTAGAATTGATTCCATGCAAACAAATAAGAATAAATAAAATAAAATTTTGTTGTTGTTGAAAAGTTACTGGTAAATATTATAAAACAAAATATAACTTGTAACAATTACAAAAAAAAAAACAAATTAAGAACAATTAATACAAAAGAAATAGCAAGAAAACAAAAAAGGCTAAAACAGAATCTGTTTTGCTTAAAACCCTAAGTAAAATTATTTAAAAAAAATTAAACTTAAACTACTGAATGATATGATCAATAGGAAACAGTAGCAAAAAGAATTAATTTAAAAGCTATTTTTGAACTCCCGGTATAAGCAAAACAAGCTTTAACTCAAATCTGATCTAATTCAAATTTTATAAATCCAAACATAGCCAAATTATATATCTTCGGAAACTACATAAAATTTGTGATCCAATGCAAAAATAATCACCTAATTCAGAGTTATATACTAATAGATATGAATTTTCTAAGATTGCAATTTTCTGAAAAAACGGCAATACGGGATTTCGTGAATCTCACCATGGGTGACAGAGAGGAAGAACTCTGGCGAGGTGGGGAGGTCGCCGGCGGGGGTGGGGAATCGGCGGAGGAGGGGTGGGGCGCGCAGGGGGGGTAGGGGAAGGCACTGGAGCGAGGCAGGGAGCTCCTGGAGGGCTGGGGTTAAGCTCTTGCCGAGCTTGGTGTGGTAGGGAAAATGGAGATGGTGGCGCGGTGGCTAAGGGCAGGGAAACGTAGAATTTTTTAGGGGAATGGAAAGAGGAGGTCGAGGGGGTTCTTATAGGGGTGGTGGAAGGTGCTAGGAGGGATAGAAGCTCGCGAATCCCGGAGGGGAAGCTTCCTGGGAAGTTTCTGCCATGGCCACACAAGGAATGAACGTAAGGTAGGAGAAGGAGGAGTAATGGGCGTGATTTGTTTCCTGAAGTGGCCCACGTACCTTCCTAATAAGAAACCACTTTCCAATTTTTATTAAAAAGGAAATTAAAACGATTAAAAGGAAATGGAATATTCCTCGGAATATAGGGGGTATAATATATTAAAATTTTCAGAAAAATAAATCCAAAAAGATGGGCATTTTTCCACTACCAAAATAAATACTTCAAAAAAATATTTTTTTTCAAAAAATCCCTAAAAGCTTTATTTTATTTTTGCAAATATTTTCTCAATTAAATTTTATTTTCTTGGCTCAAAATACTTCAACAAATGCCCCTGGCTTTGGAGGGTCATGTTGCTCTTCTCTTTTTTGTTAGACAGAATATTATTCCCCGGCATTTCTTGAGTGGAGGGAAAATAGAATTTGCAAATTAAAATCGAAGGAAATTCAAATGCTAGCTCCATTAAAATTCTTTATAGTTGAAGAAGTCATGCTATCTCCTCTCGCTGATTTTTTAAAAAAGATGAATTTGAATTCACAGTAAAAAGGGGAAAGTCATTTTATGCCCTCTCATTCAAAAGTTTTGAAAAGTTTTCAAATTTCACTCAATCTTTCAATCACTCAAGAGAACAAACAATCAATCTAATAATTTTATTAACATTCCAAAATTTGGGATGTTACACAATATTTCAGACCATTATGAGTAGTCGTGCCAACCCGCCATATTCATGGCCGGTACGACGCCGACTTTCAATTCTGCGGTGGTTGGAGGAGCAAAAGTGGCTGACCTTTCGGCTCCGGCTCCAGGGGCGACTGGTTCGGTTAGGCCGCCGACTCAAGAGCTACCTGAGCTGATGACTACCCTAACAACCTTACTAGGGACTATGATCACTGTGGAAAACCAGATAGAGCATAATGCAAATATTTCATGGATCCAAGCACAAATGACCAAGTCCGAGGAGGACATTAATGCCGAGAACACTTGGACAGCTGCGCTGCAAGCCCAAGTGAAACAGAAGCAGAATGTCTGAAGGCGGAGGCATCGAGGCTCAATCTTGACCGTGACGCATCCAATGCAGTCCTTCGGAGGAGGCACCGCGGTCGTTTACACCCGATCCATGAGCCGACACGTTTATTCAACTCTCCAGGTGCAGGTCCAAGTACTCCGGGAGCGACGACTATACCACAATTAACTCCTGAGATTCCCGAAGCAGGGTGGCTGCTCAATCTAACTGGATATAGGAGGCACAGAGAGAAGAGACAACTTTAGAATCGACCCCTATCCAGACGCCGCCACAACGCTTCGTGACGGCGCCAGGGCACTTTTCCAACCCGGTGGATAATATGGTGGAAACAACTACCAAGCTTACCGCGTTGCCTCTTGCTGGTGATTCACCGATCAAGGTGGAAGCCTGGAACACCATTGAACTCTTGCAAACAATGATGGCCCAACAAGCTCAATATTTGTATAGTCGACAACGCATGCATTCGACCCCTCTACCAAGTCATAGCTACAGCCGACACGTGGAGTCGCCAGCTGTCTCTAGCAGCGAGCAACGTCGAAACCAGCCTCGAAATAATCTGCCCAATGACGCTCAAGCAATTGTGGTTGTGGAAAGGGCCCGTCGAGAAGCATATGCAACGAACTAGGGGGCTTATCAGCCACCCGGAGTGGCTCCTTCACCTTGAGTGAACGGCGGGCCCAGTACCAGAATGATTGGAGTTCCGTGCTTGGTGCCGGCTGTACATAATGAGCGCATGCCTAAGGATTTTAAGGGACCTTGTAAGGTACCAAATTACACGATAGATCTTGAGCCGGCGGCTTGGATCGAAAGGTATGAGATGGCTATGGACATGTTGGATGTCAGCAATGTAGTTTGTGCTAAGTACTTCACCATGATGTTGGAAGGGCCGGCTCGTACCTGGCTCAAGAACCTGCCCCCCAATTCCAGCAACTCGTGGGCAGAATTGAAGGAGTGCTTCGTCAAGAACTTTCAGGGGACTTGTAAGCATCCCATGAAAATTGTGGATTTGGAGCATTGTGTGTACCGTGACGATGAGTCAGCCCATCATTGGGCCTGTCGGGTCGCTACCATTATACACTCTTCATATAATATTGCGACGACTTGAGTTTTTCTCATTTTGGAGAAAAACTACCACTTCCATCCTTTGAAGCAAAAATTGGGGCGGATTAAGCGTAACTGCCAAGACATGTGCAATCTCATGGACACGCTTATCAGATATGCCGACTCTGATGGAACGAAACACGCTAACTCACACGTTGACAAGTCTAGAAAGGGAAATAAAAATGGCAGTGGTAAGGGTCAATAGCAGAATGCCCCAGGGGACAATGGTAATAACCAGGGTAATGGTGGAAAACACAAGTTCCCAGATGGCGGATCAAAATTGGGGGTTAACACCAATGCATCATAATGGCAAATTGCCATATACTAGAGGGAAGCCCAAAAATTATGAGGAAACGCTTAACACGCCATGTCCAAAGCACAGTTACCGTGACATGCCGTCTACTCATGCTGGAAGGATTGTATTTTCATGCAGGAAGCCCTTAACCAGATGTTCCAAGAGTGTCATGGCAATGACAATGGACTGCCAGGTGGGTCAAATTCCCGAGGATTCCAGGGATCCATGAAATCACAATTGCTCCCTAGGGTGGTTTTGATAATTGATCACAACATACACATCATTGGACTAACATGTTTATCCAAGTATATTTCAAAAAAGTTCAAAATATGCTTTGGCTAAAGGCTTATGTGGAGATGCCCCTTGATGCAAGAAAGGAATAAGATTGGCTCAAGCTTCAAGCTAGAAGACTCATCATTTTATATTTGTGAGAAATCACTTTTGAGTCCATAGGAAAGCCAATACTATTAAAAGGGGGCGAGGTATTAAAATGAGCTCGTTGCTCGAGTGCTCAAAGTTAGCCACAAAAATACTCACTCATTTTTCCCACATAACCATTCTGTCCAATACCACACACTCAAAATCGGTGGCACCAACTTTCCCATTTTGGCACCACCGAGTTTGATCTCAAACAAAACCCTAACCATTCCCACCAAATCGGTGCAACCAAAACCATGTCGGTGCTACCGAGTTTGTGTAACCAACTTTCTGTTGCCTTGGTACACAAAATCAGAATTTCCGAGTTTGAGCATCGGTGTCACCGAGTTGTGTCATCTGACCATTAGCCACCTTTTTGGTGCCACTGAGTTTCGTATATCGGTTCCACCGAGATTCAAAAGTTGCTACCTTTAGTACAAGTCGATACCATCGAGTTTTACACTTTAGGTGTAATGGTTGGATTTTGTGTGATGCCTATATATACCCATTCACCCACCTCTCATTGGAGAGAGAAGCACTCAGAACAAACACTTCATTGCCAGATTCATTTTTCTAATAGAGAGCCACCTACTCATGTGTTGAGACCAATATATTCCAATCCATTCATTTGAAACTTGATCTCTAGCATCCCCAAGTTGCTTTCCACCAAATCAATATCTCCTACCCATGCTTATTCTGTGAGAGAGTGATTTTGTGTTGAGGAGACTATCTTTAGAAGCACAAGAGAAAGGATTTCATCATTCTACCACATCTATTACCTTTTGGAGGGTGGTGCCTCCTAGATTGGTTAGGTGTCACTTGGGAGCCTCCTACTTCGTGTTGTAGAGTTGAACCAAGACATTTGCAAGGGCAAGGAGATCGCCCACTTCGTGAAGATCTACCATGAGTAAGGCTAGTCCTTCGCGGGAAGAAGCCATGGTGGAATAGACTAGGACGCTTCTTCGTGGACCCCTAGTGGGTGGAGCCCTCTGTGGACTCTCGCAGTCGTTACCCTCCGTGGGTTGAAGTTTCCACTAACATGGACGTATGATAGCTCCACCTATCAAAACCATGCCAAAAAACGTCGTGTCAACCTCATGCGTTTGATCTCCCTACCTTATCCTTTACTTTACACTTGCATGTTTTACATTCCGCTACTACACTCTTAGAACTGCATGTGTAGGGTGTACTTTACTTGCCTTAACTGCCAAAACTGCCCCTCAACTAAAATTGGGAAAACGCTAAATTTTTATCTTGTCAAGCTGTCTAATCACCCCCCTCTAGACATACTTTCGATCGTACAAGTGGTATCATAGCTTTGGTCTCCATTGCATTGGTTTCACAACCTAGGAGAGTATGGCATATAGTGAGGGAAATTATCACCGTAGAGGTCCATACTTTGATGGCACTAATTTTGCTAGTTGGAAGCATAAGATGTAAATACATATTATTGGTTTTAATCCTCACGTATGGGCTGTTATTTGTGTTGATGTGCAAGGTAATTTCTTTGGAGAAGGGCATGAACCAGATCATGCTGCGACAACCGATGAACCGAAGATGTTGCAAGTTAATGCTCAAGCCTGCGACATCATCTTCAACTACCTATGCCCTAAAGAATTCAACAAAATCAGCTGCCTTAAGAATGCAAAAGAAATTTGGGATACTTTGATCGATATGCACGAGGTTACTGATTCTGTCAGAGAATCTAAGTTGGATGTGCTTCAAAGTTAGCTTGATAAGTTCAAGATAAAGGATGGTGAAGGTGTCGCTGAAATGTACTCTAGGCTAGCTCTCATCACCAATGAAATTGACGTCCTAGGAAGCGAAGAGATGACCAAGAAATTCATCATCAAGAAGATACTTAGAGATCTTGATGGAAAGTATGACACCATGTGCACATTGATCCAAATGATGCAAAACTACAAAGATCTCAAGCCAACCGAAGTGATTGGTAGGATTGTTGCTCATGAGATGTCACTCAAGGACAAAGATGAGCTACACAACAAGTCAAGCGGTGCTTACAAAGCTTCATGTGATGCTACCGCTACTTCAAAGGGCAATCTTATCACTGAAGAAGAGATAAGCCTCATGGTCAGAAAGTTCAACAAGTTCTACAAGAGTAGAGGCAAAGAGAGAAGCTGAAGCTCAAGACATGATGAGAAGCGTTCGTGCAGTTGTGACCGAAACTGTTACAACTATGGGAATCCCGGACACTACTTCAATGAGTACCCGACTCCCTACAAACGAAGAGAAGAGTCACCTCCAAGACGAAGCTCAAGAGATGAGTCACCTCATAGAGAGAGAAGGAGAAGAGAAGATCATTGTGAACAAAGACACTCACGGAGAGGCAAGGAATCGAAGAAGAAGGACAAATACACCAAGAGCAGCTCAAGAAGAAGACATCAAGCTCATGTTGGTGAATGGGTTTCTTACTCCGAGTTTGACAACCAATCCGAGAGAAGCTACAACTCCAACTCTGACTATAGTCAAGATGAAGGGGTTGCCGACATTGCACTTGTTTCCTCCAAATCATACGACCTATTTGATTCACCAAATGAGGGGTTCGGAAACTGCTTCATGGCTAAAGGCCCCAAGGTATCACACCCTGAGTATCTTGATTTTAATAATGATGAGGATGACTTGTTAGGAGAAGATGACTTGCACTTTGATAAAACTAGTGAGTGTATTGAAAATGAACTTGCTAATTATCATGCTAGTCGAGAGAAATCGGGTGATGATGATAAGAAAGAGATTGAACGACTAACTCATGAATTAAATACTCTTAAATTAGCTCATGAAACTACTTAGAAGATCATAGAGAGCTTGCAAGAACTCATGAGAAGTTACAGTTCGAGAAGCTCAATTTGGAGCAAGAGCATGAGTTCCTAAAAGCGATCAATGATGATCTTCGAAAGAAGAGTTCTTCTTATCAAGCCAAATGATTACTCTTGTCTACTTTTGTTGGGGAAGGTTGCATGGCAAACAAAGATATTCCTACACACACGAATACCTATCATGGTGATGATTATCTATGAGAGGGAGACCGTATCCACATACCCTTGTAGATCGCTAAGCGGGAAGCGTTAAGAAACACGGTTGATGTAGTGGAATGTCTTCGCGATGCAAATCATCGTCGTCCCATGATCCGTCCCGATCTAGCGCCGAACGGACGACACCTCCGCGTTCAGCACATGTACAGCTTGATGACGATCTCCACCTTCTTGATCCAGCAAGAGAGACGAAGAAGTAGCTTAATTCCCCGGCAGCACGACGGCATGGCGATGATGATGGTGGAGCTACTCCGATAGGGCTTCACCGTGCCGTACCGATCTAGCTACAAGGTGTCACAAAGTAGTGGAGGGAGAGAGATGCACAAGGCTCGAGGTACAAAAACCCTAAAATGCTCCACTATATATAGGAGGAACCAAGGGGTGGTTGGCTTGACTCCTACTCCAAGGAGGAGATTCGGCCGAGGCAAGGAGGGAGGAGTCCCCCTCCAATTCGGTTTGGTGGAGGACTCCTTCCTATCTTGTCCACCTCCTTCTTTTTTCCTTCTTTATTATTGCTTTGGACGAAATAGCCTTATTGGGCTGGCCTCACCATCCCACTAAGGGCTGGTGCCCCACCCATGGGCCTATTTGGTTCTCTCCCGAGTGGGTGGCCCCACCCGGTAAAACCCGAGAACCCATTCGTCACTCCCAGTACTTCACCGGTAATGCCCAAAATCTTTCCGGAAGCCAAATGCAACTATCCTATATATCAATCTTTGTTTCCAGACCATCCGAGAGACACTCGTGATGTCCGAGATCTCATCCGGGACTCCGAACAACATTCGGTTACCAACATCAATTATTCAACTATATCGAAAATGCCAACGAACCTTAAGTGTGCAGACCCTGCGGGTTCGAGAACTATGTATACATGACCGAGACACTCTCCGGTCAATATCCAATAGCGGGACCTGGACGTCCATATTGGATCCTACATATTCTATGAAGATCTTATCGGTTGAACCTCTATGTCAAGGATTCACACTATCCCGTATATCATTCCCTTTCTCCTTCAGTATGTTACTTGCCCGAGATTTGATCGTCGGTATCGCCATAACTATTTGAATCTCGTTACCGGCAAGTCTCTTTACTCGTTCCGTAATACAAGATCCCGTGGCTAACTCTTTAGTCACATTGCTTGCAAGGCTTGTTTGTGATGTTGTATTACCGAGTGGGCCCTGAGATACCTCTCCGTCACACGGAGTGAAAAATCCCAGTATTGGTCCATGCTAAGTCAACGGACACCTTCGGAGATGCTTGTAGAGTACCTTCATAGTCACCGAGTAATGTTGTGATGTTTGATACACACAAGGCATTCCTTCGGTGTCAGTGAGTTACATGATCTCATGGTCATAGGAATGTATACTTGACATGTAGAAAACAATAGCAACAAAATTACACGATCATATGCTACATTTATAGTTTGGGTCTTGTCCATGACACCATTCTACTAATGATGTAATCCCATCATCAAGTGACAACACTTTTCTATGGCTAGGAAACCTTAACCATCCTTGACCAACAGGCTGGTAAACTAGAGGCTCACTAGGGACATTGTTTCGTCTATATATCCACACAAGCATTTATGTTTCCATTCAATACAATTATAGCATGGATAATAAACGATTATCTTGAAACAGGAAATATAATAATAACTATTTTATTATTGCCTCTAGGGCATATTTCCAACAGTCTCTCACTTACTATAGAGTCAATAATCACATCTCCATGTTATTTACAATGTAATTAATCTAACACCCATATAGTTCTGGTGTTGATCATTCTTTGCTCGTGGAAGAGGTTTAGTCAGCGGATCTGCAACATTCAAATCCGTGTGCACTTTGCAAATATTTATGTCCTCCTCCTTGATGTAATCGCGGATGGCATTGAAGCGTCGCTTTATGTGTGTGATCCTCTTGTGAAATCCAGGTTCCTTGGCTAGAGCAATGACACAAGTGTTGTCACAGAACAAATTGATTGGGTCCAGTGCACTTGGCACTACTTCAAGATCTGACATGAACTGCTTCATCGAGACACCCTCCTTAGCCGCCTCCGAGGCAGCTATGTACTCCACTTTGCATGTAGAATCAGCTATGACGCTTTGCTTGTAACTAAACTAGCTTACCACACCACCGTTAAGAATAAATACGTATCCGGTTTGAGACTTAGAGTCATCCGGATCAGTGTCAAAGCTTGCATCGACGTAACCCTTTACGACGAACTCTTCGTCACCTCCATAAACAAGAAATATTTCCTTAGTCCTTTTCATGTACTTCAGAATATTCTTGACCGCTGCCCAGTGTTCCACTCCCGGATCACTTTGAAACCTGCGTGCCATACTTATGGCCAGGCTGACATATGGTCTTGTGCACAACATTGCATACATGATAGACCCTATGGCTGAAGCATAGGGGACGACACTCATCTTTTCACTATCTTCTGTTGTTACTGGACATTGAGTCTAACTGAACTTTATACCTTGTAACACAGGCAAGAACCCCTTCTTGGATTGTTCCATTTTGAACTTCTTCAAAACTTTGTCATGGTATGTGCTTTGTGAAAGAGCTATTAGGCGCCTTGACCTATCTCTATAGATCTTTATGCCCAATATGTAAGCATCCTCTCCTAGGTCCTTCATTGAAAAACTTTTATTCAAGTAATCCTTTACGCTTTCCAAAAACTCTACATTGTTTCCAAGCAGCAATATGTCATCCACATATAATATTAGAAATGCTATAGAGCTCCCACCCACTTTCTTGTAAGTACAAGCTTCTCCAAAAACTTGTATAAACCCAATCGCCTTGATCACCTCATGAAAGTGCTGATTCCAACTCCGAGATGCTTGTACCAGTCCATAAATGGATCGCTAGAGCTTGCACACTTTGTCAGCATTCTTTGGATCGACAAAACCTTTGGGTTGCATCATATACAACTCTTCCTTAAGAAACCAGTTAAGGAACACCGTGTTGACATCCATCTGCCAGATTTCATAATTGAAAAATACAGCTATTGCTAACATGATTCGGACGGACTTAAGCATCGCTACAGGTGATAATGTCTCATCGTAGTCAACTCCTTAAACTTGTGAAAACCCCTTTGCCACAAGTCGAGCTTTATAAACGGTCACGTTACCGTCCGCGTACTTCTTCTTCTTAAAGATCCATTTGTTCTGAATAGCCTTGCGACCTTCAGGTAATACTTCCAAAGTCCATACTTTGTTTTCATACAAAGATCCTATCTCAGATTTTATGGCTTCTAACCATTTGTTGGAATCAGGGCCCACCATTGCTTCTTGATACGTCTCAAACGTATCTATAATTTTTGATGGTTTCACGCTGTTATCTTGTCAACTTTGGATGTTTTATATACCTTCTATATCTTTTTTGGGACTAACTTATTAATTCAGTGCCAAGTGCCAGTTCCTGTTTTCTCTGTGTTATTGACTCTTTTCAGATCTGATTTTGGAACGGAGTCCAAACGGAATAAAATCCCCGAAATAAATTTTTCCAGAACAGAAGAAGATCGGGGGACTTGAGGGCCAAGACAAGGGGCCCACAGGGAGCCCACAAGCCCTGTTGCCGCGGCAACCAGGCTTATGGCCTCCCTGGCGCTCCCCTGCCCTAGCTCTTTGGCCTATAAATTCCCTAAAATCGTAGAAAAAATCAGGGCATCCACGAAAACACTTTTCCGCCGCCGCAATCTTCCGTTTCCGCAAGATCTCATCTGGAGACCCTTCCCGGTGCCCTGCCGGAGGGGACTTTGGAGTTGGAGGGCTTCTGCATCAACATCATCGCCTCTCCAATGACTCGTGAGTAGTTCACTTCAGACCTACGGGTCCGTAGTTAGTAGCTAGATGGCTTCTTCTCTCTCTTGGATCTTCAATACAAAGTTCTCCATGATCTTCATGGAGATCTATCCGATGTAATCCTCTTTGGCGGTGTGTTTGTCAAGATCCGATGAATTGTGGATTTGTGATCAGATTATCTATGAATTATATTTGAGTCTTTGCTGGTTTCTTATATGCATGATTTGATATTCTTGTAAGACTCTCCGAGTCTTGGGTTTTGTTTGGCCAACTAGATCTATGATTCTTGCAATGGGAGAAGTGCTTGGTTTTGGGTTCATACCGTGCGGTGACCTTTCCCAGTGACAGAAGGGGCAGCAAGGCACGCATCGTGTTGTTGCCATCAAGGGTAAGAAGATGGGCTTTCATCATAGATTTGAGATTGTCCATCTACATCATGTCATCTTGCTTAAGACGTTACTCTGTTCTTTTGAACTTAATACACTAGATGCATGCTGTATGGCGGTCGACGTGTGGAGTAATAGTAGTAGATGTAGAAAGTATCGGTCTACTTGTTTTGGACGTGATGCCTATAGATATAATCATTGCCATAGATAACGTCACGACTTTGCGTCGTTCTATCAATTGCTCGACAGTAATTCGTTCACCCACCGTCTACTTGCTTTCATGAGAGAAGCCACTAGTGAATACTACGGCCCCGGGTCTATTCACAACTATCGTCTCCACTTTCACTTTTACTTTGCTTTGTTTACTTTTTGCTTTCAGTTCTCACTTTGCAAACAATCTATAAGGGATTGACAACCCCTTCATAGCGTTGGGTGCAAGCTCTTCGTGTTTGTGCAGGTACTTGTGACTTGACGCGATCCTCCCACTGGATCGATACCTTGGTTCTCAAACTGAGGGAAATACTTACGGCCGCTGTGCTGCATCACCCTTTCCTCCTCAAGGGAACACCAACGCAAGGCTCCAAGGCCTCGGGGAAATCCTTTGCATATTTGCCAAGGAAGTCCCTATAGGCGTAGCCCGTAGTAGAAGGATTCCTGGCGCCGTTGCCAGCAAAGGTCTGTTGACGCAGTAGCAGAAGGATTTCTGGCGCCGTTGCCGGGTAGGATCAAGACAAGAATAATCTCCCGTCAACACACCTATTTCTGGCGCCGTTGCCGGGGAGGAGAGATCAAGTCAAGATCTATCCAAGTAGGTGTCACAAACTCATCTCTTGCATTTACCTTTTTTGCCAGTTGCCTCTCGTTTTCCTCTCCCCCACTTCACATTTGCCATTTTCATTTGCCTTTCTCCCTTGCCATTTTCATTTGCCTTTTTGCCTTTCTCCTTTGCCGTTTTCCTTTGCCAGCTTTCTTTCTTGCTTGTGTTCTTGTTGGTTTTTTGAAGTCATCATGGCTGAAAACACCAAACTTTGCGACTTCTCAAGTACTAATAATAATGATTTTATTAGTACTCCGATTGCTCCCGCCACTCGTGCGGAATCATATGAAATCAACGCTGCCTTGCTGAATCTTGTTATGAAAGAGAAATTTTCTGGCCTTCCTAGTGAAGATGCCGCATCCCATCTCAATACCTTCATTGAACTTTGCGATATGCAAAAGAAAAGAGATGTGGATAATGACGTTGTTAAGCTGAAGCTTTTTTCCTTTCTCATTGCGAGATCGTGCAAAGACTTGGTTTTCTTCTTTGCCTAAAAATAGTATCGATTCTTGGGATAAGTGCAAAGATGCTTACATATCCAAGTATTTTCTGCCGGCTAAGATTATCTCTCTACGTAACGATATCATGAATTTCAAGCAACTTGATCATGAACACGTTGCACAATCTTGGGAGAGGATGAAGTTAATGATTAGAAATTGTCCCGCTCATGGCTTGAGTTTGTGGATGATTATACAAATTTTTATGCTGGTTTGAATTTTGCTTCTTGCAATATCTTGGAATCCGCCTCAGGTGGAATGTTCATGGAAATCACGTTAGGAGACGCTACAAAACTCCTAGACAATATCATGACCAACTACTCTCAGTGGCACACTGAAAGGTCACCTGCTAGCAAAAAGGTACACGCTATAGAAGAAATTAACTCGCTTAGTGCTAAGATGGACGAGTTGATGAATTTGGTTGCTAGTAGAAATGCTCCTTTAGATCCTAATGAAATGCCACTATCTTCCTTGATTGAGAGTAGCAACGCTAGTTTGGACGTTAATTTTGTTGGTAGGAACAATTTTGGCAACAACAATGCTTTTAGAGGAAACTATGTTCCTAGGCCTTTTCCTAGTAACTCCTCTAACAATTATGGCAATTCCTACAACAACACTTATGGAAATCACAAAAAATTACCCTCTGATTTAGAGAGTAATATCAAAGAGTTCATCAACTCTCAAAAGATTTTCAATGCGTCCATAGAGGAAAAACTACTCAAAATAGACGATTTGGCTAAGAGCGTTGATAGGATGTCTTGTGATATTGATGCTTTGAAAGTTAGATGTGCTCCTTCCAAGGTCAACTTGGATGAAACTTTAAAAGCTATGCATGTCTCCATGAATGAGAGCAAAGAAAGAACCGCCCAAATTCGCGCTAGGCATGAATGGTTTAAAAGGGTGCGTTCTAATGATGCAAATCACGAAGATCTTAAACTGCTTGGTGTGACTCCTCTTGAATATTTGTTTTCGTGTGTCAAACCTATTGATGAAGGGGCTGGATATGAATCCACTTTGGTTGAAAAACACCTCAATGATTCGGAGTCCACCTATCTTGATGATAAAGGTGTGGAGAGTGGAGTAGAAGAAATCAAAATATTGGGTAGTAATGAAACTCCCACTTTGGATTTCAAGGAATTCAATTATGATAGTTCCTCCTTGTTTGAATGCATTTCTTTGATGCAATCCATTGCAAACTCTCCACATGCTTATAGCCAAAGCAAAGCCTTTACCGCTCATATCGTCGATGCTATGATGAAATCTCTTGAAGAGAAACTCGAATTAGAAGTCTCTATACCTAGAAAACTTCATGATGAGTGGGAACCTACTATCAAAATCAAAATCAAAAACTATGAATGCAATGCTTTGTGTGATTTGGGTGCTAGTGTTCCGCGATTCCAAAGTCTTTATGTGATATTCTTGGTTTTCATGAGATTGAAGAGTGTTCTCTTAATTTGCATCTTGCGGATTCTACTGTCAAGAAACCCATGGGAAGGATCGATGATGTTCTTCTTGTTGCAGATAAGAACTATGTACCCGTGGATTTCATTGTACTTGACGTAGGTTGCAATCCTTCATGTCCCACTATTCTTTGTAGACCTTTCCTAAGGACTATTGGTGCTATCATCGATATGAAGGAAGGGAATATTAGATTTCAATTTCCTCTAAAGAATGGCATGGAGCATTTTCCTAGAAAGAAAATAAGATTGCCTTATGAATCTATGATGAGGGCTACTTATGGGTTGAGCATCAAAGATGACTATACGTGATTCCATCACCTTTTGCCTAGCTAAGGGCGTTAAACAATAGCGCTTTTTGGGAGGCAACCCAACGAATCTATCCTTTTCCTTTATGTTTTGTGTTTTCCACGCTTTCATAATTCTGTTATGATTGTGTTTTTTGTGTTTCTTTTGCGTTTGTGCCAAGTAAAACCGTTATGATTAGTCTTGGGGATGATCGTTTGGTCATGCTGGAAAAGACAGAAACTTTTTGCTCACGAAAAGAAGTTTCATTTTTTTGTGTAAGAGATTTTGAGTTGATTCTTTTTGGTGCTGATTTCTACGCAAATTCTTCAGACTGTCGTAAATTTTCAGAATTTTTGAATTACTAGAAATATACAAAGTATACAGATTGCTACAGACTGGTCTGCTGTTTACAGATTCTGTTTTCGTTGAGTTGGTTGCTTATTTTGATGAAACTATGGATAGTATCGGGGGGGGGGGGCATTAGCCATGGAAGATTGAAAATACAGTAACCCAACATCAACATAAGTAGAATTTAAGTTTGCTACAATACCTAAGGAAGTGGTGGTTTGCTTTCTTATACTAATGTTATCACGAGTTTCTGTTTAAGTTTCGTGTTGTGAAGTTTTCAAGTTTTGGGTGAAGTTCTTATGGACAAAGAGATAAAGAGTGGCAATAGATCAAGCTTGGGTATGCCCAAGGCACCCCAAGTTGATTCAAGGATGCCGTAAAAGCCTAAGCTTGGGGATGCCCCGGGAAGGCATCCCCTCTTTCGTCTTCAATCCATCGGCAACGTTACTTGCGGCTATATTTTTATTCACCACATGTTATGTGTTTTGCTTGAAGCGTCTTGTATCGTAGGAGTCTTTTATTTTTGTTGTGTCACAATCTTCCTTGCTGCACACCTAGAGAGAGAGACATGCACTCACCGTGATTTTGTCGAGCTTCACTTATATCTTTTGGTTAGACAATTCAGCTCACATGTGCTTCACTTATATCTTTTGAGCTAGTTGATTTTGCTCTATGTGCTTCACTTATATCTTTAAGAGCACGGAAGCGCTTGGTGTGGTATTTGATTTAGGCTATGATAGTAGTCTCAAAAGGGGTAGTTATCCAAAGGGATATGAAAACTTCCACCTTCATGTGCATTGAATAGTTAGAGAAGTTTGATTCATCTCAATTAGTTTTGAGTTGTGGTTGTGGTAATATTGAAGTCATATTAATAAGGTGTTGTGGATCTAGAAATACTTGTGTTTAAGTTAGTGATTCCCGTAGCATGCACGTATGGTGAACCGCTATATGATGAAGTCTGAGCATGATTAGTATATTGATTGTCATCCTTTGTGTGGCGGTCGGGATCGCGCGATGGTTTATACCTACCAACCCTTCCCCTAGGAGTACGCGTTGAATGCTTTGTTTTGATTACTACTAAAACTTTTGCGACAAGTATATGAGTTCTTCATGACTAATGTTGAGTCCGTGGTTTAGATGCACTTTCACCTTCCACCATCACTATCTTCTTTAGTGCCGTGCAACTTTCGCCGGTGCACAAAACCCACCATTAGCCTCCCTCAAAACATCCACCATACCTACCTACTATGGATTTTTAAAAGCCATTCCGAGATATATTGCCATGCTACTACCACCATGACATGTGCCACCACTTCTACATTGCCATTGCATGATCATAAGATAGCTAGCATGATGTTCCCATTGATGTCTATGCCATGCTAGATCATTGTCACGGTACACTACCGAAGGCATTCCATATAGAGTCATCATTGCTCTAAGTTTTGAGTTGTAAGTGTGATGATCATCATTGATGGAGCATTGTCCCATGTGAGGAAATAAAAGAGGCCAGCGAAGCTCATTTACAAAAAGAGGCCAAAAATGCCCACCAAAAAAAAAGAGGCCAAAGAGCCCACCAAAAAAATGAGAGAAAAAGAGAGAAGGGACAATCCCACTATCTCCTTTCCACACTTGTGCTTCATATTAAGCACCATGATATTCATGATTGAGAGTCTCTCATTTTGTCACCACCATATAGCTAGTGGGAAATTTTCATTATATAACTTGGCTTGTATATTCCAATGATAGGCTTCCTCAAATTTTCCTTAGGTCTTCATGAGAAAGCAAGTTGGATGCACACCCACTAGTTTTCTTTAAGAGCTTTTACTTACTCTTAGCTCTAGTGCGTCATTTGTATGGCAATCCCTACTCATTCACGTTGATATCTATTGATGAGCATCTCCATAGCTCATTGATATGCCTAGTCAATGTGACCATCTTCTCCTTGTTTGTCTTGCAACCTCCGCCACACTCCACACCACATATAGTGCTAAAACCATGGCTCACGCTCATGTACTGCGTGAGAGTTGAATTTTTTTGAGAAAGTAAAGGTGTGAAAACAATTACTTGGCCAATACCGGGGTTGCGCATGATTTAAATTCGTTGTGCAAGGATGGTAGAGCATAGCCAGACTATATGATTTTGTAGGGATAACTTCATTTTGGCCTTGTTATTTTGAAAGTTCATGATTACCTTGCTAGTTTGCTTGAAGTATTATTGTCTCCACGTCAATAGCAAACTATTGTTTTGAATCTAATGGATCTGAACATTCACGTCACATAAGAGGAGTTACAAAGGACATCTATGCTAGGTAGGATGAAAGCATCAAAAATTCATTCTTTATCACTTCCCTACTCGAGAACGAGCAGGAGTTAAGCTTGGGGATGGTTGATACGTCTCAAACGTATCTATAATTTTTGATGGTTTCACGCTGTTATCTTGTCAAATTTGGATGTTTAATATACCTTTTATATGTTTTTTGGGACTAACTTATTAATTCAGTGCCAAGTGCCAGTTCCTGTTTTTTTCTGTGTTTTTGACTCTTTTCAGATCTGATTTTGGAACGGAGTCCAAACGGAATAAAATCCCCGAAATAATTTTTTCCAGAACAGAAGAAGATCGGGGGACTTGAGGGCCAAGGTAGGGGGCCCACAGGGAGCCCACAAGCCCTGTTGCCGCGACTAGGGGGGGGGGGGCGACAACCAAGCTTGTGGCCTCCCTGGCGCTCCCCTGTCCTAGCTCTTTGGCCTATAAATTCCCTAAAATCGTAGAAAAAATCAGGGCATCCACGAAAACACTTTTCCGCCGCCGCAAGCTTCCGTTTCCGTAATATCTCATCTGGAGACCCTTCCCGGTGCCCTGCCGGAGGGGACTTTGGATTCGGAGGGCTTCTGCATCAACATCATCGCCTCTCCAATGACTCGTGAGTAGTTCACTTTAGACCTACGGGTCCGTAATTAGTAGGTGGATGGCTTCTTCCCTCCCTTGGATCTTCAATACAAAGTTCTCCATGATCTTCATGGAGATCTATCCGATGTAATCCTCTTTGGCGGTGTGTTTGTCCAGATCCGATGAATTGTGGATTTGTGATCATATTATCTATGAATTATATTTGAGTCTTTGCCAATTTCTTATATGCATGATTTGATATCCTTGTAAGTCTCTCCGAGTCTTGGGTTTTGTTTGGCCAACTAGATCTATGATTCTTGCAATGGGAGAAGTGCTTGGTTTTGGGTTCATACCGTGCTGTGACCTTTCCCAGTGACAGAAGGGGCAGCAAGGCACACATCGTGTTGTTGCCATCAAGGGTAAGAAGATGGGCTTTCATCATAGATTTGAGATTGTCCATCTACATCATGTCATCTTGCTTAAGGCGTTACTCTGTTCTTTTGAACTTAATACACTAGATGCATGCTGGATGGCGGTCGACGTGTGGAGTAATAGTAGTAGATGCAGAAAGTATCAGTCTACTTGTTTTGGACGTGATGCCTATAGATATAATCATTGCCATAGATAATGTCACGACTTTGCGCGGTTCTATCAATTGCTCGACAGTAATTCATTCACCAACCGTCTACTTGCTTTCATGGGAGAAGCCACTAGTGAATACTACGGCCCCCGGGTCTATGCACAACTATTGTCTCCACTTTCACTTTTACTTTGCTTTGTTTACTTTTTTTGCTTTCTGTTCTCACTTTGCAAACAATCTATAAGGGATTGACAACCCCTTCATAGCGTTGGGTGCAAGCTCTTTGTGTTTGTGCAGGTACTTGTGACTTGACGCGATCCTCCCACTGGATCGATACCTTGGTTCTCAAACTGAGGGAAATACTTACCGCCGCTGTGCTACATCACCCTTTCCTCTTCAAGGGAACACCAACACAAGGCTACAAGGCCGCGGGGAAATCCTTTGCATATTTGCCAAGGAAGTCCCTATAGGCGTAGCCCATAGTAGAAGGATTCCTGGCGCCGTTGCCACGGAAGGTCTATTGACGGAGTAGCACTTCTCCATAATTCGCAGGCTCATTGTTGTCCAACAACATGATTGACAAGACATGATTCCCGTACCACTCAGGAGTAGTACGTGCTCTTGTCGACCTGCGAGGTCCAACAGTAACTTGATCTCATGCTTCATGATCACCATCATTAGCTTCCTCTTCAAGTGGTGTTTCCTCGACATAAATTTCTTTCTACCCTACGCCTCCATCTTGTTGAAGCACAGGTTCCGCAACCTCATCAAGTTCTATCTTCCTCCCACTCAATTCTTTCGAGATAAACTCTTTCTCAAGAAAAGCTTTGTTCTTAGCGACAAATACTTTGCCCTCGGATCTGAGATAGAAGGTATACCCAACTGTCTCTTTTGGGTAACTTATGAAGACACACTTTTTCGCTTTGGGTTCCAGCTTTTCAGGCTGAAGCTTTTTGACATAAGCATCACATCCCCAAACTTTAAGAAACGACAATTTTGGCTTCTTGCCATACCACAACTCATATGGCGTCGTCTCAACGGATTTTGATGGTGCCCTATTTAAAGTGAATGCAGCTGTCTCCAATGCATAGCCCCAAAATTATAATGGCAAATCGGTAAGAGACATCATAGAATGCACCATATCTAATAAAGTAAGATTATGACGTTCGGACACACCATTACGCTGTGGTGTTCCAGGTGGTGTCAACTGTGAAACAACTCCACATTGTCTTAAGTCAGCACCAAACTCGTCACTCAGATATTCACGTCCTCGATCAGATCGTGGGGACTTGATCTTCTTGATACGATGATTTTCAACTTCACTCTGAAATTGTTTGAACTTTGCAAATGTTTCAGACTTGTGCTTCATCAAGTAGATATATCCATACCTACTCAAATCGTTAGTGAAGGAGAGAAAATAATGATATCCGCCGCGCGCCTCTATGCTCATTGGTCCGCACACATCAGTATGTATGATCTCCAACAAGTCACTTGCATGCTCCATTGTTCCAAAGAACGGAGTTTAGTCATCTTTCCCATGAGACATGGTTCGCCCGTGTCAAGTGATTCAAAATCAAGTGACTCCAAAAGTCCATCAGCATGGAGTTTCTTCATGCGCTTAACACCAATATGACCTAAGCGACAGTGCCATAAGAACGTGGCGCTATCTTTGTTAACTCTACATCTTTTGGTCTCAATGTTATGGATATGTGTGTCATCACTACCGAGATTCAATTTGAACAAACCCCTCACATTGGGTGCATGAACATAAAAGATATTACTCATATAAATAGAACAACCATTATTCTCTGACTTAAATGAGTAACGGTCTCGCAATAAACAAGATCCAGATATAATGTTCATGCTCAACACAGGAACTAAATAACAATTATTTAAGTTCATCACTAATCCCGATGGTAACTGAAGTGAGACCGTGCCGACGACGATCCCATCAAGCTTGGAACCATTTCCCACGCGCATCTCCACTTCATCCTTCGCCAGCCTTCGTTTATTCCACAGTTCTTGTTTCGAGTTGCAAATGTGAGCAACAGAACCGGTATCAAATACCCAGGCACTACTACGAGAGCTGGTGAGGTATACATCAATAACATGTATATCATATATACCTTGTTTGGCGTTGGCCGCCTTCTTATCGGCCAGATACTTGAGTAGTTGCACTTCCAGCGACCAGTCCCCTTGCAATAATAACACTAAGTTTCTGGCTTAGGTCCAGCCTTGGGTTTCTTCGTCGGAGGGGAAACAACTTTGCCACTCTTTTGGAGTTACCCTTCTTGCCTTTGCCATTTTTCTTGAAACTAGTGGTGTTATTGATCATCAACACTTGATGTTCTTTCTGGATTTCTGACTCAGCGACTTTCAGCATCGCAAATAACTCGCCGAGTGACTTATTCATCCCTTGCATGTTATAGTTCAACACGAAGCTCTTGTATCTAGGTGTTAGTGAATGAAGAATTTTATCAGTGATAGCTTGTTGCGGGAGTTCAATCCCCAGCTCAGCTAGACGGTTAGAGTAGCCAGACATTTTGAGCACGTGTTCACTGACAAACGAATTCTCCTCCATTTTGCAAGCATAGAACTTATCGGAGGTCTCATACCTCTTGATCCGAGCATTCTACTCAAAGATAAACTTCAACTCCTGGAACATCTCATGTGCTTCATCACGTTCAAAATGTCTTTGAAGTCCCGGTTCTAAGCCATACAAAACTGCATATTGAACTAGTGAGTAGTCATCCTTACGCGCTTGACAAGCGTTCAAAACATCTTGGGTTGCCGTAGCGGGTGGTGCATCACCTAGCGCAGCATCAAGCACATATTGCTTTTGGCCAAATTGGAGGATAGGCCTCAGATTTCGAGCCCAATCAACAAAGTTGCTTCCATCATCTTTTAGCTTAGCTTTCTCTAGCAACGTATTAAAATTCAGGGTTGCTACTGCGTGGGCCATTGATCTACAACATAAAATTTTGCAAAGATTACTTAGACTATGTTCAAGACAATTGAGCTTAGCTAATCATATTACTAATAAACTCCCACTCAAATAGACATCCCTCTAGTCATTCGAGTTTTGCATGATCCAAATTCACTAACTCAAGTCCGACCATCACACGAGTTGAGTATAGTTTCAGTGGTGAACATCTCCATGTTGATCATATCAACTATATGATTCATGCTCGACCTTTCGATCTCTTGTGTTCCAAGGCCATGTATGTACATGCTAGGCTCGTCAAGTTTAACTAGAGTATTCTGCGTGTGCAACTGTTTTGCACCCGTTGTAGGTGAACGTTGAGTCTATCACACCCGATCATCACGTGGTGTCTCGAAATGATGAACTGTCGCAACGGTGCATAGTCGGGGAGAACATAATTTTATCTTGAAATTTTAGTGAGGGATCACCTTATAATGCTACCATCGTTCTAAGCAAAATAAGGTGCATAAAAGGATTAACATCACATGCAAAACATAAGTGACATGATATGACCATGAACTTGTGCTTCTTGATCTCCATCACCAAAGCACCGGCATGATCTCCATTGTCACCGGCGCCGCACCATCATCTCCATCATCGTGTCACCATCGAGGTTGTCGCGCTATCTATGCTATCACTACTAAAGCTACTACCTAGCAATATAGTAAAAGCATCTGCAAGCACAATCGTTAGTTTAAAGATAACCCTATGGCTCATGCCGGTTGTCGTAGCATCAACGTGCAAGTCGATATTTAACTATTACAACATGATCATCTCATACGTCCAATATATCATATCATGTCTTTGGCCATATCACATCACATGCATATCCTACAAAAACAAGTTAGACATCCTCGAATTTGTTGTTGCATGTTTTACGTGGCTGCTATGGGTATCTAGTATGATCACATCTTACTTATGCAAAGCCACAACGGTGATATGAAAATTCCAATTTAACCTTCTCCAAGAACCGCCTCGGTCAAATCCGATTCAACTAAAGTTGAAGAAACACACACCCGCTAGTCATCTTTACGCAACAAGTTGCATGTCTATCGATGAAACCGGTCTCTCATAAGCATATGAGTAAAGTTGGTCCATGCCGCTTCAATCCAACAATACCGTCGAATCATGAAAATACTAAGGAGGCATCAAATTGAACATCAACGCCCACAAACTGTTTTCTGTTCTACTCGAGATATCATCTACACGTGAACCTAGCTCATGATGCCACTGTTGGGGAACGTTGCATGACAAACAAAGATTTTCCTATGCACACGAAGACCTATCATGGTGATGATCATCTACGAGAGGGAGATCGGATCCACATACCCTTGTAGACCGCTATTGACCTGCAATTATTCCTGACTTGATGCCTCCCTGGCAACAGCGCCAGAAAAGATTTGCTTCCAGTTGCTCAACAATTAGCAATTGTCTTGCAATGGCCCACCAGCGTGTGGGATCGTGGCAGTTTTCGAGGGTAGAGTATTCAACCCAAATTTGTTGGTTCGACACGATGGGAGTGAAAGAATATTCTCCAGTATTAGCAGTTGAGGTGTCAGCTCAACCACACCTGAAAGATTAGTATCTCCAAGCAGGATAAAAGCAACAAAAGTAGTATGATAGCAACGGTGTTAGAAACGATCTGTTGACGAGGCAGACTATTCCTAACTGTTGTATCAATGGCGCCAGAAAAGTATTGTAGCAGGTAGCAGTAGTGTAACGAGTAACATCAGTGGCAAGGAACAGCAATAGTGACAGAAGTAGCAAGTAGCAACAGTAGCAAGTAACAGCAACAACAAGTAACAATAACAGCAACAGTAGTGGCAGCAGCAGCAGGACAAAGCAAGTAACAGTAGCAGCAACAGTAGTAACAACAGCAGAGGACAAATCAAGTAACAGTAGCAGCAAGTAACAATGGCAGTGGGACAAACTCGTAGGCAATGGATCGGTGATTTGTTGGATGCCATTCGTCATGCAACAGTTATAATACGAAGAGATATGTGGCTAGCTCCCGTTCGTCAATGTGATGTAGGCATGTATTCCGTCTGTAGTCATACATGCTTAGGGAAAAGAACTTGCATGCCATCTATTGTCCATCCCTCCCGTGGCAGTGGGGTCCAAATGGATACTACGGGATATTAGGGTTCTCCTTTTAATAAAGAACCGGACCAACGCATTAGCACTTGGTGAACACATGAACTCCTCAAACTATGGTCATCACCGGGATTGGTTCCGGTTATTGTCACTCCGGGGTTGCCGGATCATAACACATAATAGGTAACTACAACTTGCAAGATCGGATCTAAAACACACATATATTGGCGACAAGATAATAATTTCAGATCTGAAATCATGGCACTCGGGCCCTAGTAACAAGCATTAAGCATGGAAAAGTAGTAGCAACATCAATCTCAGAACATAGTGGATACTAGGGATCAATCCCCGTCAAAACTAACTCGATTACATGATAGATCTCATCCTACTGATCACCGCCCAGCGAGCCTACGAATAGATTACTCAAGAACGATGAAGAGCTTCATGGAATTGGAGAGGGAAGAAGGTTGATGATGACGATGGCGACGATCTCCTTGATCTGGAGCCCAAAACGAACTCCAGATCTGCCCTCCAGGGCAAGAACGGGATGTGGCGGCGCCTCTGGATCGTGAAACGCGATGAAATCTTCTCTCTTGATTTTTTTCTGGGACGAAAGGGAATCAATAGCGCTGGAATTGGGGGCGGCAGTGCCATGTGGGCCCCACAATCCCTGACGGCGCGACCTGGGGGGGTGGCCGCACCCACAGGGCTTGTGGCCCACTGGCTCACCCCCTCCGGTGGATCTTTATGCAGGTATTTTTCATATTTTCCAGAAATATTCTCCGTAAATTTTCAGGACGTTCTGAGAACTTCCATTTTTGCACAAAAACAACACCATGGCAATTCTGCTGAAAACAACGTCAGTCCGGGTTAGTTCCATTCTAATCATGCAAATTAGAGTCCAAAACAAGGGCAAAAGTGTTTGGAAAAGTAGATACGATTGAGACGTATCAACTCCCCCAAGCTTAAAACCTTGCTTGTCCTCAAGCGACTCAGTTCACAAACTGAAAGAGAAATAAAAACTTTGACAAACTCTATTTGATCTTGTTGTTGCAACTATGTCTAACTCATAACCAGAATTTCAGCAAGATCACAAGTTAACCACATAAGCAAGTGACACAAAGGTCTCATGGTAAACTAATATCAATGGCATAATCAGCTAGCGAGCAAATAATAATGAGTTTCAGATACCAACAATTCAATCAAAACAAGCATGAAGCAATATGAATAGGTGGTATCTTGCTAGCTCTTTCTGAGACCGCAAATAATAAATGCAGAGCACTTTCAAAGATCAAGGGCTGACTAAACATTGTAATTCATAGCAACGAAGATCCAGTCATAGTCATACTCGATATCAGTCAAAAGCAAAGAATAAAAATGACAGAGGTGCTCTCTAATTGGTGCTTATATAAGAAGAGGATGACTCAACAGGAAAATAAATAGACAGGCTCTTCGCAGAGGGAAGCATTGATTTGCAGAGGTGCCAGAGCTCAAGCTTTGAAAACAGAGATAATAATTTTGGGTGGCATGCTTTCATTGTGAACGCAATGACCAAGAGTTGTCAATATCTTCCATGCTACTCATGCTATAGGCGGTTCCCAAATAGAAAAGTAAAGTTTTGACTCCCCCACCACCAATCAATCACACTACACGGCTAGCCGAATCCTCGGGTACTGTCCATACTAACATCAATCCTGGGGGAGTTTTGTTTGCAATTATCTTTTTGATTTGAGCATGGAACTGGGAATTCCAATTACCGGCCCCTTTCTCGTGAATGACAGTGAATAAACACATGTCGAGGATAACACGCCTAACATGGAAGATACCAATAGCCCCCTGTCACCACATGAGCGGTTCGGGCAAGAAAAACATATTATTTCTTGAAGGTTTAGAGAATGGCACATGCAAATTTACTTGGAACGGCAGGTAGATACCGGAAATAGGTAGGTATGGTGGACTCTCATGGAAAAACTTTTGGGTTTATGGAAGTGAATGCACAAGCAGTATTCCGCTTAGTACAAGTGAAGGCTAGCAAAAGACTGGGAAGCAACCAACTAGAGAGCGACAACAGTCATCAAGATGCAATGAGGTTGACTAACATTGAGAGCAAGCATGAGCAGGATATAAATCACCACGAACACGAACATCATAGAGGCTATGTTGATTTGGTTTCAACTACATGCATGAACATGCGCCAAGTCAAGCCACTTAAATCATTCAAAGGAGAATACCATCCTATCATACTACATCATAGTCATCTCAAAATCTATGTTGGCATTTGATACGTCTACATCGTATCTACTTTTCCAAACTCTTTTGCCCTTGTTTTGGACTCTAATTTGCATGATTTGAATGGAACTAACTTGGACTGACGCTGTTTTCAGCAGAATTGCCTTGGTGTTGTTTTTGTGCAGAAATGAAAGTTCTCGAAACATCCTGAAAATTTACGGAGAATATTTCTGGAAAATATGAAAAATACATGCGCTAAGATCCACCGGAGGGGATGGGCCAGTGGGCCACAAGCCCTGTAGCCGCCATCCCTTGGTGGCGGCTAGCAAGCTTGTGGGGCCCACGTGGCTCTGCCGCCCCCAAACTCAGCTATATAAATTGACTTTCGTCCTAGAAAAAATCAAGAGAGAAGATTTCGTCGTGTTTGCGATAAGGAGGCGCCGCCATATCCTGTTCTTCATCTAGAGGGAAGATCTGGAGTCCGTTTTGGGCTCTGGAGAGGGGAAATCATCGCCATCGTCATCATCAACCTTATTCCCTCTCCAATTCCATGAAGCTCTTCATCGTTCGTGAGTAATCTATTCGTAGGCTCGCTGGGCGGTGATGAGTAGGATGAGATATATCATGTAATTGAGTTAGTTTTGACGGTGATTGATCCCTAGTATCCACTATGTTCTGAGATTGATGTTGCTACTACTTTGCCATGCTCAATGCTTGTCACTAGGGCCCGAGTGCCATGATTTCAGATTTGAAATTATTATGTTGTCACCAATATATGTGTGTTTTAGATCCGATCTTGCAAGTTGTAGTTACCTACTATGTGTTATGACCCGGCAACCCCGGAGTGACAATAACCGGAACACTCTCGGTGATGACCATAGTTTGAGGAGTTCATGTGTTCACCAAGTGCTAATGCGTTGGTCTGGTTCTTTATTAAAAGGAGAACCTTAATATCCCGTTGTTTCCTTTTGGACCCCGCTGCCACGGGAGGGATGGACAATAGATGTCATGCAAGTTCTTTTCCCTAAGCACGTATGACGACACACGGAATGCATGCCTACATCACATTGACGAACGGGAGCTAGCCACATACCTCTCCGTGTTATAGCTGTTGCATGATGAATATCATCCAAAAAAATCACCGACCCATTGCCTACGAGTTTGTCCCACTGCTGCTGTTACTTGCTTTTGCTCTGCTGCTGTTACTTGTTTTGCTCTTCTGCTGTTACTACTGTTGCTGCTACTGTTACTTGCTTGCTGTGCTGTTACTTGCTACTGTTGCTACTTGCTACTGCTGTTCCTTGCCACTGCTGCTACTCGTTACACTGCTGCTACCTGCTACAATACTTGTTCGCACGACGTTGACGGGAAAGAATATTTCCCGTCCACGGGCAACTTATGGCGCCATTGATACAATCGTTAGGAATAGTCTGCCGTCAATAGATCGTTTCTGACACCATTGTTATCATACTACTTTGCTGTTGATACTTTGCTTGCAGATACTAATCTTTCAGGTGTGGTTGAATCTGACACATTCAACTGCTAATACTTGAGAATATCCTCTCACTTCCTGTCCGGCGAACCAACAAATTTGGGTTGAATACTCTACCCTCGAAAACTGCCTCGCTCCCATGCGCTGGTGGGTCATTGCAAGACAATTTCTAATTGTTGAGCAATCGAGAATAGCATTTTTCTAGCCATTGCCAGGGATTTGCTAAACAACATTCAAGACAAACCATTTTAAGCTCCTGGCTAATTAAGCATGGCATCAGAAACTATGATCTCTAAGTTGTCATTGCAAACATGGTTCTCTCTCAACAAAGCTGAATCTGGGACGACAAGCTAGTCATATTTATAAAAACAAAATAGATAGAGTTCGTACCAGCTTTTCAGTCTCAGTCACTTCATCATATATCATCATTATTGCCTTTCACTTGCACGATCGAACGATGTGAACAATAATAAGAGTGCTCGTGCATTGGACTAAGCTGAATAAGCAGGCAAACACAAAGGAGAAGACAAAGTAATATGGCTCTTTAACAAATGAACAGGTATGCATGCGAGAGCCACTAAACATTGTAACCATGGTCTTCTACCTCAATTCAAATAAAAAGACAACTATTTACACGGGAAAGCTCCCAACAAGCAAAAGAAAAAAGGAAATATTTTTGGGTTTTATCAAAAGGACTCAAAACAAGAAAACAAGAAAACGAAAATAAACCAGCATGGATAATACAGTGGCAAAGTGTAAACACCGACTAATCAAAGTGAAAGCATAAGCATGAATGTAAAGTTGGTGCAAACACGTACTCCCCCAAGCTTAGGCTTTTGTCCTAGCTTGGTCTACTCCCAAGGAGGGAAATAACCAGCTCTGGGATACTCCGGAGTGGACTGTGGATGCCACTGCTGTGTGAGCTCCTCTAGTTCCCACTGATAAACTGGCGTCTGGTACTCGACTGGCGGCTCGGGCACGGGCACTTGTGGTTGGGCCAAGCCCCAATACACGTAGATGTCCGAGGGCATAATAATGTACCTGCCTGCATAAAGGTTGAACAGAGAAGGAGCATGCAAAGTAATAGTCTCTCGAGTACCCTGACTAAATACCAGGTTATAAATCATCCGTCTACTAGCATCTCTATCCAGAAAATCATGGCGAACCATGCTATCATAATCCACATATTTCTCAGGAAGAAGCATTTCTTCTTCCTCGCGAAGTCTAATAGGTATCTCAAAGTGTCTAGCAAGACGAGTAGCATAGATACCTCCATAGACGACACCTTTGGAACGGTTTGTGTTCAACCGCTGAGCTACTATAGCACCTAGGCTATAAGTCTTATTGTTATAAAGGCCTTCACGCAAAACCGCAAGGTCTGGAGAGCTAAGTGATCCAGCCTCCCCACGACCAATCAAACATTTTCCCACAAATAATGAGAAGTACCGAAGCACAGAAATGTATGCTAGCAATTCTAGAGCGAGACACTCCTCTCTCCTCTCCAACATCAATAGTACTTATGAAAGCCTCCAAGTCCCGTGGACGAGGATCATGAATATCCCCAACATAAGGTAATTTGCACACATTGCAAAAATCCTGTAGTGTCATGCGCCGGGGGATATCGTATAACATGAACTCAACCATAGGAGGATTCTTCCTCGGATAAAAGTTGAAGCTTTGAACGAAAATATTGGTGAGGAGGAGGTATTGTGGGCACTTATCTTCAACGGACGCGGTAAGACCTGCGTTCTCCACCAAGTAATAAAAGTCTTCATAAAGCCAGTGGCGCGCAAAAAATCATCACTTGGCCACTCGCACGCTCGAACTTCTATGACTCGAGGAACCACGTACTTGGGGTGGTTCTTCTCATCCTCCTTTGGGTTACGACTTGAAGAGCCTCTCAAGAACCTCCTGATGTTTTCCTTTTTCTAGCTTTGAAAAATTCTGAAATTTTTAGAGACTTCGAAAGAAAAGTGAGTAAAGATTAACCCAACTCGTAGCAACTACTCCTACTAGTGCCTAGAGACCGTATCACGCGCTAAAACTACTTGGGACCAGCTAAAATCAACATTTCAAGCTCAAGAACAGGGTCACCAAGGTAGCAAGAATACGCGAAGGATAAAGCACTAGAGTAGAAACTAATTGGACCAATGGAGGAGTCACTTACCAAGGAGTAATTTCCCCAAAATGATTCAGAGAATGGTGCTTTGAGCAAGGAGATCGAAAATCACAGCCAAATGAGGAAGAACACGGGTTTGAGCTGCGAAATGATTTTTTCTGGAGGTAGAAGAAGAGGATGGGAGCTGGAATGAGTGGAGGGGGTCCCTATGGGCTCCACAAGCTTGGTGGTCGCGGTCAGGGGGAGGCCGCGTCTACAGGGCTTGTGGCCCACTTGTGTCGCCCCCAAGCCAGCTCTCAGTCCCAGTATTTTTGAAATATTCCAGAAAAATCATACTAGATTTTCACAACGTTCGGAGAACTTTTATTTTCGGGGTATTTTTCCACCGGACACTAAGACAGAAAACAGGGAAAACTAAACTAAACCTATCAATTTTCTTCTAAGACACAGAAAGTGAAAGCTTAAAACAAAGGTTTGTGACTCCTTGATTCATCCATTTCATGGTCATCGAAAGAAATCCCTCAATGGGGTTGATCAAATCCTCATGACAAAACTTTTTCAAATCACAAAAGGAAACGGAGAATTGTTGAATAGCCACTAAGTCACCTCAATGGGGATATGAATCTCCCCAACAAGCAAATCATACTTCATCTTGACAAGAGGAATAGGGCATTCAAAGCTCCCAATAAGAATCGATGAAGTTTTTTCGATAGCATAGATGCAATGTACTTGAGATCGTTTCTTCGGAAAGTGCACTGTATGCTCATTACCGTTGACATGGAAAGTGACATTGCCTTTGTTGCAATCTATAACAGCCCCTGCAGTGTTTAAAAAGGGTCTTCCGAGGATGACAGCCATGGCATCGTCCTCGGGAATATCCAAGATAACAAAGTATGTTAAGATAGTGGTGTTAGCAACCACAATAGGCACATCACCGCAAATGCCAACAGGGAAAGCAGTTGATTTGTCGGCCATTTGCAGAGAAATTTCAGTGGGTGTCAACTTATCCAACTCTAGTCTACGATAAAGAGAGAGCGGCATAACACTAACACCGGCTCCAAGGTCACATAAGGCAGTTCTTACGTAGTTTCCTTTACCGGAGCAAGGTATTGTGGACACTCCGGGATCACCAAGCGAGCATGGTGGATATCTCAAGCCCTGGTATCTTCCGTTTATTAGTCACAGTATCTTTCATGTACTTGGCATATGGAGACATTTTGAGCATATCAATTAACCGCATATGCAGAATGACGGGTCTCAACATTTCAATAAAGCGCTCAAAATCCTCACCATCCTTTTTCTTGGATGGCTTAGGAGGAAAGGGCATGGGTCTCTGAACCCATGGTTTCCTTTCTTTACCATGCTTCCTAGCAGTGAAGTCATTCTTATCGTATCTCTTAGGTTGTGGGTTATCAGGATTAACCGTAGGTTCAATCTCCACATCCTTATCATTGCTAGGTTGAGCATTATTATGAACATCGCTGTCCATATTGTCACCAGGTTCATGTTCATCACCAGATTGTGTTTCTGCATCAGACACAGAAATATCATTTGGTTCTTCAGGTCTGACAGTATTTGGTGAACTGACATGTAGGTTTCTATCATCCTTCTTCTTATTCTTAGGATGACTGGGTGTATTAGCATTAACTCCTCGAGAATCTTGATCAATTCTTTTAGGATGGCCTTCAGGATACAAAGGTTCCTGAGTCATTTTGCCTCCTCTAGTAATGACTCTGACATAGTTGTCATTTAATTCATTGAGCAAGTCATTCTGAGCTTTAAGTACTTGTTCTACCTGAGTAGTAACCATAGAGGCATGTTTACTCAGAAGCTTCAGATCATTGACATTTCTGTCTACACAAGCACTTAAATGACTAAGCATACGAGTACTTTGTTCCAATTGTCTGCTAACATAATCATTGAAACTCTGTTGTTTGGCAACAAAGTTGTCAAATTCATCAAAGCATAGGCTAGCAGGTTTATCAAAAGGAATATCACTCTCATCAAACCTACGCATAGAATTTACTTCTACTACCTGTATCGGGTTATCGAGACCATGGATCTCTTCGATAGGTGGTAGATTTTTGACATCTTTAGATTTAATGCCTTCCTCTTGCATAGATTTCTTGGCTTCTTGCATATCTTCGGGACTGAGGAATAGAATACCTCTTTTCTTAGGAGTTGGCTTAGGAGGTGGTTCGGGAATAGTCCAAGCATTATCGTTGATCAAGATGTTATTCAGTAGGATCTCAGCTTGTTCTACAATTTGTTCCCTAAAAACACAACCATTACAACTATCTAGGTGGTCTCTAGAAGCATCGGTAAGTCCGTTATAGAAGATATCAAGTATCTCGTTCTTCTTAAGAGGGTGATCAGGCAAAGCATTCTGTAGCTGGATGAGCCTCCCCCAAGCTTGTGGGAGACTCTCTTCTTTGAGTTGAGGAAAGTTGTATATTTCCTGCAAGGCAGCTTGCTTCTGATGGGCAGGGAAATATTTCTCACAGAAGTAACAGACCATATCCTGGGGACTACTCACACATCCAGGAGCAAGAGAAGTGAACCAGGCTTTAGCGTCATCCTTTAGAGAGAAAGGAAACAACTTAAGGATATAGTAGTAGCGGATCTTCTCCTCACTAGTGAAAAGGGTGGCTATATCGTGTAGTTTGGTAAGATGGGCTACGACCGTCTCAGACTCATAACCGTGGAGAAGATCAGATTCGACTAGAGAGATTATCTCAGGGTCGATAGAGAATTCATAATCCTCATTGGTGATAAAGATAGGTGAAGTGGCAAACTTCGGGTCGTATTTCATCCTAGCTTTCAGAGATTTTTCCTTCCACTTGAGAAGTAATTTCTCAGCGTCACACGCATCCTTACACACAAGAAAATCCTCAGCTATCTCTCCCTCCATAACATAACCCTCAGGTATATCAGGCAATTCATATCTAGGAGAGCTAGATCTAGCAAGAGCAAAAGCAGGTTCTATCTCAATAGTATCGGTAGTTTCAGAAGCATCACGAGCATTGGCAGTAACTCTAGAAATATGAGCATCAAGGAATACCCCTAGTGGCATATCAGGCAAAGTAGTATCTCTAGTAGTATCAAGCATAGCATCATCACGCAAAATAGCATCTCTAGCATCATCAGGCAAAGCAGTATCAGGCATAGCATTTCTAGCAGTATCAGGCATAGCATCTCTAGTAGTATCAGGCATAGCATCTCTAGCAGTATCACGCATATCATCTCTAGCAGTATCAGGCATAGTAGCATCATAAGCATCATCAAGCACATGCGACATATCAAGATTTCTAGCAGGAGGTGGTGTCGCAAACTTACTCATAACTGAAGGTGAATCAAGTGCAGAGCTAGATGGCAGTTCCTTACCTCCCCTCGTAGTTGAGGGAAAGACTTTGGTTCTTGGATCTTTCAGATTCTTCATAGTGATCAGCAGATATAAATCCCAAGTGACTCAGAGAATATAGCTATCCATCCCCGACAACGGCGCCAGAAAAATGTTGTTGACGTGCAACTATTCCTGACTTGATGCCTCCCCGGCAACGGCGCCAGAAAAGAGTTGCTTCCACTTGCTCAACAATTAGCAATTGTCTTGCAATGGCCCACCAGCGTGTGGGACCGCGACAGTTTTTGAGGGTAGAGTATTCAACCCAAATTTGTTGGTTCGACACGATGGGAGTGAACGAATATTCTCCACTATTAGAGTAGAGGTGTCAGCTCAACAACACCTGAAAGATTAGTATCTGCAAGCAGGATAAAAGAAGCAAAAGTAGTATGATAACAACGGTGCCAGAAACGATCTGTTGACGAGGCAGACTATTCCTAACTGTTGTATCAATGGCACCAGAAAAGTATTGTAGCAGGTAGCAGCAGTGTAACGAGTAACAGCAGTGGCAAGGAACAACAATAGTGACAGCAGTAGCAAGTAGCAACAGTAGCAAGTAACAGCAACAACAAGTAATAGTAGCAGCAACAGAAGTGGCAGCAGCAGCATGACAAAGCAAGTAACAGTAGCAGCAAGAGTAGTAACAGCAGGAGCAGAACAAAGCAAGTAACAGTAGCAGCAAGTAACAATGGTAGTGGGACAATCTCGTAGGCATTGGATCGGTGATTTGTTGGATGACATTCATCATGCAACAGTTATAACATGGAGAGATATGTGGCTAGCTCTCGTTCGTCAATGTGATGTAGGCATGCATTCCGTGTGTAGTCATACATGCTTAGGGAAAAGAACTTGCATGACATCTATTGTCCATCCCTCCCGTGGCAGCGGGGTCCAAATGGATACTAGGGGATATTAAGGTTCTCCTTTTAATAAAGAACCGGACCAACACATTAGCACTTGGTGAACACATGAACTCCTCAAACAATGGTCATCACCGGGAGTGGTTCCGGTTATTGTCACTCCGGGGTTGCCGGATCATAACACATAGTAGGTAACTACAACTTGCAAGATCGGATCTAAAACACACATATATTGGCGACAACATAATAATTTCAGATCTGAAATCATGGCACTCAGGCCCTAGTGACAAGCATTAAGCATGGCAAAGTAGTAGCGACATCAATCTCAGAACATAGTGGATACTAGGGATCAATCCCCGTCAAAACTAACTCAATTACATGATAGATCTCATCCTACTCATCACCGCCCAGCGAGCCTACGAATAGATTACTCACAAACGATGAAGAGCTTCATGGAATTGGAGAGGGAAGAAGGTTGATGATAACGATCTCCTTGATCCGGAGCCCCAAACGGACTCCAGATCTGCCCTCCAGGGCAAGAACGGGATGTGGCGGCGCCTCTGGATCGTGAAACATGATGAAATCTTCTCTCTTGATTTTTTTCCGGGACGAAAGGGAATAAATAGCGCTGGAATTGGGGGCGGCAGAGCCACGTGGGCCCCACAAGCCCTAACGGCGTGGCCTGGGGGGTGGCCGCGGCCACAAGGCTTGTGGCCCACTGGCTCACCCCCTCCGGTGGATATTTGGTCAGGTATTTTTCATATTTTCCAGAAATATTCTCCGTAAATTTTCAGGACGTTCCGAGAACTTTCATTTCTGCACAAAAACAACACCATGGCAATTCTGCTGAAATCAGCATCAGTCCAGGTTAGTTCCATTCAAATCATGCAAATTAGAGTCCAAAACAAGGCCAAAAGAGTTTGGAAAAGTAGATACGATGGAGACGTATCAACCGCTAAGAGAGAATCATTAAGAAACGTGGTTGATGTAGTGGAACGCCTTCGCGATCCAAATCGTCGCCGTCCCACGATCTGTCCCGATCTAGCGCCGAACGGACGACACCCCCATGTTCAGCACACGTATAGCTCGATGATGATCTCCGCCTTCTTGATACAGCAAGAGAGACGAAGAGGTATCTGAATTCTTCGGCAGCACGACGACGTGGCGGTGATGATGTGGAGCTACTCCGATAGGGCTTCGCCGTGCTGTACCGATCTAGCTACGAGGTGTCACGAAGTAGTGGAGGGAGAGAGAGCTACAGAAGGCTTGAGGTAGAAAAATCCTAAAACCCTCCACTATATATAGGAGGAACCAAGGGGTGGTTTTCTTGCCTCCTACTCCAAGGAGGAGCTTCGGCCAAGGCAAGGAGGGAGGAGTCCTCCTTCAATTCAGTTTGGTGGAGGACTCCTTCCTATCTTGTCCACCTCCTTCTTTTTTTCCTTTTTTATTTTTTCTACGGCCGAAATAGCCTTATTGGGGTGGCCTCACCAGCCCACTAAGGGCTGGTGCGCCACCCATGGGCCTATTTGGTTCTCTCCCAGGTGGGTGACCCCTCCCGGTAAAACGTTGGAACCCATTCGTCACTCCCGGTACTTTACCGGTAATGCCCGAAATCTTTCCGGAAGAAAAATGCAACAATCCAATATATCAATCTTCATTTCCTGACCATTCCGGAGACACTCGTGACGTCCGGGATCTCATCCGAGACTCCGAACAACATTCGATTACCAACATCAATAATTCAACTGTACCGAAAATGTCACCGAACCTTAAGTGTGCAGACCCTGCGGGTTCGAGAACTTTGTAGACATGACCGAGACAATCTCCAGTCAATATTCAATAGCGGGACCTGGACATCCATATTGGATCCTACATATTCTATGAAGATCTTATCGGTTGGACCTCAATGTCAAGGATTCACACAATCCCGTATATCATTCCCTTTGTCCTTCAGTATGTTACTTTCCCGAGATTTGATCGTGGTATCGCCATACCTATTTCAATCTCGTTACCGGCAAGTCTCTTTATTCGTTCCGTAATACAAGATCCCGTGGCTAACTCTTTAGTCACATTGCTTGCAAGGCTTGTTTGTGATCTTGTATTACTGAGTGGGCCCTGAGATACCTCTCCGTCACACGGAGAGACAAATCCCAAGCTTGGTCCATACTAACTCAACGGACACCTTCGGAGATGCCTGTGGAGTACCTTTATAGTCACCCAGTAATGTTCCAACGTTTGATACACACAAGGCATTCCTCCGGTGTCAGTGAGTTACATGATCTCATGGTCATAGGAATGTATACTTGACATGTAGAAAACAATAGCAACAAAACGACCCGATCATATGCTACGTTTATAATTTAGGTCTTGTCCATCACACCATTCTCCTAGTGATGTGATCCCGTCATCAAGTGAGTCTATGGCCAGGAAACCTTAACCATCCTTTACCAACATGCTAGTCAACTAGAGGCTCACTAGGGACATTGTTTTGTCTATATAGTCACACATGCATTTATGTTTCCATTCAATACAATTTTTGGATGGATAATAAACAATTATCTTGAAACAGGAAATATAATAACAACTATTTTATTATTGCCTCTAGGGCATATTTCAAACAAATTTTGTTCCACAAGTTAAACCTAAGAACACTAGTAACAAAGGCAAGAAAGTTTCTTCATCTAGTAACAACAATGCTAAAGCTAAATCTAATGATGTTGTTGCTAGTAGATCTCTTGATTCCACTAATGATTCTCTCAGCCAAGTTACACTTGAGCAAGAAAACAATTTATTGAAAGGTATTATAGAGAGAGGTGTCTTCAAGAGTCTTGCCGGAAGTAAACAATTTGAGAAACTGTGCACAAGCAAGGAGGACATCGAAAGAAACAAGGTGTTGGCTACTTCAACGTCAACGGAGATGATTGTGAAGAAGGTCCATACCCCATTCCTAAGTTTATTCCTCAAGAGGAGAAGTATGATCCTACTCCTCCCCAGGGAACAAGTTCACAAGATGGCCTTCTACAACAAGATCACAAGGGCAAGGGAAAGCTTCAAGAGGACATTGACTTATTTGAAGAGGAACCCCAAGTCAAGGTCAAGTGGATTCCCAAGGACACTACTAACACTACCTCATCTAGTGCTACCACAACTCCAAGAATTCCCATCAAGTTGATGTGGATCCCCAAGAGGAAGAACTCGAATGTTCTTGAGGGGTGACTCCGCCAATGAAATTTAATCTCATTCATTTTGGAAAGAAATATATGCACTCAACCTTAACCATATGCATTAATTCAAGGAGTCACAGATTCCCTCAAAGGTAAGCAAGGAACAAGGTAATTAAAATGTATCTTTGGACATCATCCCATGTATATTTCACTCCATGTCCATAGATATTCTTGCATATGTTCCTTGTGCTTTGGGACTAACCCATGTAGGTGAGAAGAGTAAGAAACAATAAGGATTTCTCACAACTCAAGATGATCTTCATCAACATTGAGCATCCACCACTACTTCACCTACTTGAAGTCTTCTACGAGAAAACCCAAGGTTAGTTTATCCCTCTTAGGGGGGATGTCATATCAACGGGGAGCTTTACTCTAAATCTTGACTATAAGCATCTCCTAAGGATATGAACACATTAATGTTTATGTAAAAGTGGTAACCCCACTTGTGCTTAACGATGAGTATGACCTATGATCAAGTATTCTTACTTGGCTCCTAAGTCAATATACTCATATATGGATGACTTTGTCATCGCCCAAGTGCTTGATAGATGCTAGGATGTTTGTGCATGTTCACTATATTTAATCTACCATCTTATTTTGTGAGCATGTTGGTCTGCATATTTTTGCTCATTCGGGGTCATCCAATTGTTGTTATTTGGCTCTTGATTTATCTTTTGCCAATCAGTTGGACAAGAATGCCTAGGACCCTCCTCTAGCTATCTATGCTTTCTCATATCAAGTTCTATTCATGCTTCATCACAAAACTTGAACAAGCACTTGTCGATCCTTCTGTGTGAAGGAGCACTCGGAGTTTCGTATCGTCAAAGGCTGCCTTCGAGAACCTCTTTGTGAATTTCGGTGAAACCAACCCCACAAACTCGGTTCCACCAAATTACCAAAGTTGATCTGGTTTTTCAATCTCAGTACCACCGAAATCACCAACTCGGTTACATCGAGTTTGCCTGTGAGTTGACAACAGAGGAACTCGGGGACACCAATTTTGTAATCTCGGTGACACCGACAACGATGAGTATACAATCTCGCGGACTGGAAATTTTGATATCCACTACTCAAACATTTCGTTCCCAAACCCTAAGCCATCGCCGAAGGACCCCTGGTCATCGGCTTTGCCTCCCCGAGCACCTCCGCCATTGGGATTCGACGCCGTCGATGGAATCTTCACCACCATCGCCGCTGTAGTCGGACCACGACCAATTTAGGGTACGGATCCGCCTTTCTCTTGCGCTCCTTTTATTAATCTCATGCACATTAGAATTTTTATCTACACACCACCATTTTACAAACCCTCCTCTCCACCAAATAATCTTTTAGCATAGAGAACAATGGAATTTAGGATCTGATCTCCCGCAGCATGCAACTCGGTGAGACCGAGTTGGTGAAATCAATTCCACCGGTTTTATTTTTAGGATTCCTCAGAAGCAACTCGGTTAGACCGTGCAATTCTTTTTGGTGACTCCGAAAAGACTGCCAAGTCTCCGTTATTTGAATGGATTTTCTCGGTGACTCCGAAATGACCAACCAGGTGCTACCGATTTATATTCTTCAGAAGATCATACCCTAAGTTTCTGAATTACAATTTTGAAAAATTCTTCTGTGTTTTGTGATGCTCAACCCTTCTGCTCCTATATATCTATTTCACAGGGGTGTTGTTTGCTGGTTTTGTACTGAGTTGTTGCTTGTGTGCCAAGATGTCAGGATCTGATGATAGCCAGAATGATTTTAGACAAAACAGTGTTGAGATGGACTCATGCACAAGTCCCGAGAAGACAGACTCTGAGCCTGGTTCTTACAGCTCCCATGGCTTGCCCAAGGCAGCCACTAGGCAGAGAAAGAAGCTTAATTCAAAAGAATAGGACTCAGATTTTGTGCCACATGAAACTTCAGCTCCTGCAAAGGCTCCTAAGAAGACTGTCAGGAAAGAGTATGCTAGGCCTGCTGATCTTAGAGGACCTCAATCTGCAAAGAAAGGGATGCCACTTTCCCTTGACAATCCTCCTAAGAAGGCTGGTGCAAAGAGAGCCAGGAAGAGGGTGATTCATGTTGTTGGGAGACAAACCTCCATCTACGAAGACCTAGAAGATGCTGCTGGAGAAGATGAGATCCCAGCTGATGCCCCTCCTCCTCCTCCTAAGAAGAAGAAGCTAATGGCTGATGCCATTCCCAGGAAATCTGCTCCTAAGCCTCCTTCTAAGGCTAAAAAGGTTGTAGCTCATAAGAAGACTACAAAGGATTTTCCTATATCTACCAAGGATCAAGGCCCTGCTTCCAGTGCCTTTGCTGCAGAAGAAGAAGAAGAGAATGCACCCATTCTCAGAAAGCTTCGACCAAATCTGCCACTACACAATGCTGCTCATCCAGTAGCTGAAGATATGAAGAAGAGGAAAGATGCATGTTTGAGGAAATGGAGAGCTGTGGATCCATATGCCATAAGGAGAAGAACTGCTGTTGATCCAAGGTTTGACACCAAGGAACAGCAATATTTCTATGAGACTGTTTTGTATGATAAAAGCCCAGCTGTTAGTGACATGAGATATGTTGACTCGGCTTACATCAAAGACAATGAAGATTTCTTTCCCCATGTGCAAGACAATTTCAAGTTTGTGGACATTGAAATGACCCCATGGAATGATGAACCGATCATGCAATTTTACTCAAAGGTTCATTTCTATGGAGGTTGTTCTATTGTTTGGACGACTGATGGCCACAAGTATGAGTCAATGATGGATGAGTGGGCCACTATCATTGGTGCCCCTAAGCAAAAAGAGAGTGATGTTTATGTGTACTCTGAGCCGAAGAGGAGTCACAACTCCATGGCCAAGATGTACAAGCCAAATCCTCACAAGTATTTGGCAACTCACAAGATGGGCTCAATGTACTTCTTGCAAGCAGGAATACCCACAACTAAAACCATTCTGAGACACACCTTGATGCCTAAATCAGGTGATGATAAGATGATTAGAGGTCACTCCCTCAATTTGCGACACCATTTGGACTCTCACACTAGATTCAGAGTGATGGACTTGATAGTAGAGACTATGTGGAGGACTGCCGTTGATTAGAAAAGATCTTGTGGATATGCCCTGTACATTCAGATGCTTATCAATGCCAAGCTAGGCAAGCATGCATATCTCCTTGATCGTCCCCATTTACCTCTTCAGCCAGAATTTGAAGACAATGAAGTGGTGATGGATGACAATGATCCCAGCTCAGCTGCAGCTAGAATGGTAGCAGAGGCAGCAGAAGCTGAGGCTGCTATAAATGTGCCACCACTAGTTCCACAGCTCAGAACTCAAGCTGAGAAAATGGCATTTCTAGCTAGTTTTGTCCAAGTTATGGAGAAGAACATCTCAGAGATTTTGCCAAATCATAATAGCCTAGAGAGGTTCATGGAAACAAAGTTTCATGACATGGATGTGAAGGTAATAGAGTCACTGCAGATTCAACACCCAGACGACTCACTGCAGATTCAACACCCAGATGATGATGATGATGATGAAGAGTCACCTCCTCTCACTACCACTCGATTCAGCACCATGCCTTGGTCAGCTGCTGTACCTGCTCCGGATACAAGACATACTTCATCAGCTCAAGCATCTGCACCTTTAGCTCTAGCTCCAGCTCAAGCACCTCTAGTTTCCACTCCTCCACCTCCAGGATGCTCAGCAGAAGCCTTCGTGGATGCTCTTCTGCCGACTCCGTCATCAGCTGCCTAGGGAGTCGATTAGCTCTATACTTTTGAACTTTTTGGCAACTTGTTGCCAAAGGGGGAGAGATGTATAGATCATAGGGCTGAGAGAGAGAGAGAGATTTTGACTTTATTTTCTCTCATTTGATTTTACAAAACTTTGGTATTTTGGATGACTTTATCCTGTTACCTGTGTTTGATCATACACTTTGCTTGGTTGATGCTACGTTATTATATTTTAAGCTACATATGTGATGATCATTCACTTATCTTGTTGGTGTCATGTGCATTACTATTCATTCTTATCTTGTATGCGCACCACCAAGATGTATGTGACATGGAAGAGTGACCCATGATCCTAATTGATCGTGCGTTTGCCTTCAAACACAAATTTTAAATAATGCACAAATTTAGGGGGAGCTCTTGATTTTCACAGACTTCTCAAAGCATCGATGTTAATCATTGATTATATCTTTTGTCAAAGCTTTGATCTATAAGTTGTCATCAATTACCAAAAAGGGGGAGATTGAAAGCACAATTGGTCCCTAGGGTGGTTTTCGTAATTGATCACAACATATGCATCATTGGACTAGCATGCTTATCCAAGTATATTTCAGAAAAGTTCCAAAGATGCTTTGGCTAAAGGCTTATGTGGAGATGCCCCTTGATGCAAGAAAATAATAAGATTGGCTCAAGCTTCAAGCTAGAAGACTCTTCATTTTATATTTGTGAGAAATAACTTTTGAGTCCATAGGAAAGCCAATACTATTAAAAGGGTGTGAGGTATTAAAATGAATTGGTTGCTCAAGTCCTCAAAGTTAGCCACCAAAATACCGAGTCATTTTTCCCACATAACCATTCTGTTCAATACCACACACTCAAAACCAGTGCCACCAACTTTCCCATTTCGGCACCACTGGGTTTGATCCGAGACAAGATCCTATCCATTCCCACCAAATCGGTGCAACCGAAACCATGTCGGTGCTACTAAGTTTGGGTGACCAACTTTTTGTTGCCTCGATACACAAAATCGAAATTTCCAAGTTTGAGTATCGGTGTCACCGATTTGTGTCATCTGACCGTTAGCCACCTTTTCGGTGCCACCGAGTTTCATATATAGGTTCCACCGAGATTCGAAAGTTGCTGCCTTTAGTGCAAGTCGGTACCACCAAGTTTATGATTTTGGTGTCACCGAGTTTGCCACTTTAGGTGTAACAGTTGGATTTCATGTGCTTCCTATATATACCCCTTCACCCACCTCTCATTCGAGAGAGAAGCACTCAGAACACACACTTCATTGCCAGATTCATTTTTCTGAGACCAAGATATTCCAATCCAATCATTTGAAACTTGATCTCTAGCCTCCCCAAGTTGCTTTTCACAAAATCAATCTCTCCTACCCATGCCTATTCTCTGAGAGAGTGATTTTGTATTGAGGAGACTATCTTTAGAAGCACAAGAGAAAGGAGTTCATCATTCTACCACATCTATTACCTTTTGGAGGGTGGTGCCTCCTAGATTGGTTAGGTGTCGCTTAGGGGGCTCCTACTTCATGTTGTGGACTTGAACCAATATGTTTGTAAGGGCAAGGAGATCGCCTACTTCGTGAATATCTACCGTGAGTAAGCTAGTCCTTCGTGGGCAGAAGCTGTGGTGGAATAGACAAGGCCGCCTCTTTGTGGACCCCTTGTGGGTGGAGCCCTCCCTCAACTCTTGCATCCGTTACCCTCCGTGGGTTGAAGTCTCCACTAACATGGACATACGATAGGACCACATATAGGAAACATGCCAAAAATTACTATGTCAACCTCATGCGTTTGATCTCCCTACCTTCTCCTTTACTTTACACTTGCATGTTTTACATTCACTGCTACACTCTTAGAACTGCATGTGTAGGGTGTACTTGACTTGCCTTAACTGCCAAAACTGCCCCTCAACTAAAATTGGGAAAAGGCTAAATTTTTATCTTGTCAAGTAGTCTAAGCACCCCCCTCTAGACATACTTCCGATCCTACAATCCAGTTTTGGCAATGGCGGTTCAAGCTCCGGTTATCAGGGCCAAGGGAGCCATGGTTGTCATAGTCAGCAATCTGATCAAGGCAATGAGCAACATCACAATCTATCGGGATATTAGAGTTATCCTACGCAGTTGAGCAGCGGCTAGTACCATGCATTTACTACAAGCACGTGCAAAAGGGACCAGAAGGTCCGCAAAAGGGCGGTTCACATGGTTGAGCCAGCAGTACCACATTATTTAAGGTGTACTAGGCACACGATTACTTGGAGCCAGGCAAACCACCCGCCCCGGCTTGATGATCAAGGTCACCTGGCCTTGGTGGTGGCCCCTTAAGTGGGCGGCTATAATCTTACTGTTGGAAATATGCCCTAGAGGGAATAATAAAATAATAAAAATTATATTTCCTGTTTCAAGATAATCGTTTATTATCCATGCTATAACTGTATTGAATGGAAACATAAATGCATGTGTGGATATATAGACAAAATTGTGTCCCTAGTGAGTCTCTAGTTGACTAGCCTGTTGATCGAGGATGGTTAAGGTTTCCTAGCCATAGACAAGTGGTGTCAGTTGATGACGGGATCACATCATTAGGAGAATGATGTGATCAACAAGACCCAAACTATGAACGTAGCATATGATCGTGTCATTTTGTTGCTATTGTTTTCTGCATGTCAAGTATTCATTCCTATGACCATGAGATCATGTAACTCACTGACACCGCAGGAATGGCTTATGTGTATCAAACATCGCAACGTTACCGGGTGAATATAAATGTACTCTACAGGCATCTCCGAAGGTGTCCGTTGAGTTAGCATGGATCAAGACTGGGATTTGTCACTCCGTGTGACGGAGAGGTATCTTGGGGCCCACTCGGTAATACAACATCACATACAAGCCTTGCAAGCAATGTGACTAAAGAGTTAGTCACGGGATCTTGTATTATGGAACGATTAAAGAGACTTGCCGGTAATGGGATTGAAATAGGTATGGAGATACCGATGATCGTATCTCGGGCAAGTAACATACCGAAGGACAAAGGAATGGTATACAAGATTATATGGATCCTTGACATAGAGGTTCAACGGATAAGATCTTCGTAGAATATGTAGGATCCAATATGGACATCCAGCTCCCACTATTGATATTGACCGGAGAGTGTCTCAGGTCATGTTTGCATAGTTTTCAAACCCGCAGGGTCTGCACACTTAAGGTTCGGTTACGTTTCGGTATAGTTGAATTATAGGTGCTGGTGACGGAAGTTTTGTTTGGAGTCCCGGATGAGATCCCAGACGTCAAGAGGAGTTTCGGAATGGTCCGGAAATGAAGATTGATGTATAGGAAGTTGGTATTTGGATACCGGAAGAATTTCGGGCATTGCCGGCAGTGTACTGGGAGTGACGAATGGGTACTGAGGCCCACTAGGTGGGCCCACAACTCCCCAAGAGGGCCACGTGGACTTGATGGTGGTGCAATACTCTTAGTGGTCTAACTAGTCAACCAAAGAAAGCCCATGAGGTAAAAGTGGAAAAAACCAAAAGAGGTGGACAACTTGGGGAGGAGTCCTACTCCAAGTAGGATTGGAGGAGGACTCCTCCCCTCTAGGTTAGGACGAGCCCAAGGGGGTTTCCCTTGGTGCTAAAGGCTATCCCCTCCTTTCTCCTATATATACTAGAGGTTTTAGGGGTTTTGAGACACAATTTCAGCCACGTGCAACCCACTCCTCTAGTTTGTAGTTCTTCCTCTAGATCGGATTTCTGCGGTGCTTAGGCGAAGCCCTGTAGGAATAGATCACAACCACCACCGGCGCGCCGTCATGCTGCCGGGGAACTCATCTACTTCCCCGTCTCTCTTGCTGGATAAAGAAGGCGGAGATCGTCATCGAGCTGTACGTGTGCTGAACGTGAAGGTGCCGTCCGTTCGGTGCTAGATCGCGACGGATAGTGGGACGACAGCGATTTGGATTGCGAAGGCGTTCCACTACATCAACCGTGCTTCTTAACGCTTCCCGCTTAGCGATCTACAAGGGTATGTAGATCCGTTCTCCCTCTCGTTGATGATCATCACCATGATAGGTCTTCGTGTGCGTAGGAAAATTTTGTTTCCCATGCGATGTTCCCCAACAGTCGCATCATGAGCTAGGTTCATGCGTAGATGAAATCTCGAGTAGAACAAAAAAGTTTTTGTGGGTGTTGATATTCGATTTGCTGCCTTCCTTAGTCTTTTCTCGATTCGGCGGTATTGTTGGATTGAAGCGGCCCAGGCCAACCTTACTCGTACGCTTACGAGAGACCGGTTTCATCGACTAACATGCAACTTGTTGCATAAAGATGACTGGTTGGTTTCTATTTCTTCAACTTTAGTTGAATCGGATTTGACCGAGGCTGTCCTTGGAGAAGGTTAAAAAGAAATTTGCATATCACCGTTGTGGCTTTGCGTAAGTAAGATGCGATCATATTGGATACCCATAGCAGCCACGTAAAACGTGCAACAACAAATTAAAGGACGTCTAACTTGTTTTTGCACGGTATGCATGTGATGTGATATGGACAAAGACATGATGTGATATATTGGATGTATGAGATGATCATGTTGTGATAGTTAAATATCGACTTGCACGTTGATTCTACGGTAACCGTCAGGAGCCATAGGGTTGTCTTTAAACTAACGTTTGTGCTTGCAGATGCGTCTACTATATTGCTAGGTAGTAGCTTTAGTAGTGATAGCATAGATAGCACGACAACCTCGCCGGCGGGACAATGATGGAAATCATGGTGTGGCACCGGTGACGATGAAGATCATGCCGATGCTTTGGTGATGGAGATCAAGAAGCACAAGGTCATGGCCATATCATGTCACTTATGAATTGCATGTGATGTTAATCCTTTTATGCACCTTATTTTACTTAGAACGACAGTAGCACTGTAAGGTGATCCCTCACTAAAATTTCAAGATAAAATTGTGTTCTCCCCGACTGTGCACCGTTGCGACAGTTCATCATTTTGAGACACCACATGATGATCGGGTGTGATAGACTCAACGTTCACATACAACGAGTGCAAAACAGTTGTACACGCAGAACACTCGGGTTAAACTTGACGAGCCTAGGATGTACAAACATGGCCTCAGAACACAAGAGACCGAAAGGTCGAGCATGAATCATATAGTAGACATGATCAACATGGAGATGTTCACCACTGAAACTATACTCAACTCACGTGATGATCAGACTTGAGTTAGTGAATTTGGATCATGCGACACTCGAATAACTAGAGGGATGTCTATTTGAGTGGGAGTTTATAAGTAATATGATTAGCTAATCTCAATTGTGTTGAACATAGTCTAAGTAATCTTTGCAAAATTTTATGTTGTAGATCAATGGGTCGCGCAGTAGCAACCCTGAATTTCAATACTTTCCTAGAGAAAGCTAATCTGAAAGATGATGGTAGCAACTTTGTAGACTGGGCTCAAAATCTGAGGCTTATCCTTCAAGCTGGGCAAAAGAATTATGTCCTTGATGCAGCGCTAGGAGATGATCCACCCGCTATGGCTGACCAAGATGTTTGGAACGCTTGTCAAGCTCGTAAGGATGACTACTCACTAGTCCAATGTGCAGTTTTATATGGCTTAGAACCGGGAGTTAAACAACGTTTTAAACGTCATGGAGCATATGCGATGTTCCAGGAGTTGACGTTAATCTTTGAGAAGAATGCCCGGATCGAGAGGTATGAGACCTCCGATAAATTCTATGCTTGCAAAATGGAGGATAATTCTTCTGTCAGTGAACATGTGCTCAAAAATGTCTAGGTACTCAAACCGTCTAGCTAAGTTGGGGATCGCTCTCCCGCAAGAAGCTATAACTGACAGAATTCTTCAATCACTGCCACCTAGGTACAAGAGCTTTGTGTTGAACTATAACATGCAAGGGATGAATAAGTCACCCGGCGAGTTATTTGCAATGCTGAAAGTCACTGAGTCAGAAATCCAGAAAGAACATCAAGTGTTGATGGTCAATAAGACCACTAGTTTCAAGAAGAACGACAAAGGAAAGAAGGGTAACTCCAAGAAGAGTGGCAAAACTGTTGCCCCTCTAATGAACAAACCCATGGCTGGGCCTAAGATGGAAACTGAGTGCTTTTATTGCAAGGGGACTGGTCACTAGAAGCGCAATTGCCCCAAGTATCTGGCCGATAAGAAGGCGGCCAACGCCAAACAAGGTATATATGATATACATGTTATTGATGTGTACCTCACCAACTCTCGTAGTAGTGCCTGGGTATTTGATACCGGTTCTGTTGCTCACATTTGCAACTCGAAGCAGGAACTGCAGAATAAGTGAAGGCTAGCAAAGGATGAAGTGACAATGCGCATGGGAAATGGTTCCAAGGTTGATGCGATCGCCGTCGGCACGGTTTCACTTCAGTTACCACCGGGATTAGTTAGAACTTAAATAATTGTTATTTAGTGCTTGCGTTAAGCATGAACATTATATCTGGATCTTGTTTATTGCGAGACGGTTACTCATTTAAGTCTGAGAATAATGGTTGTTCTATTTATATGAGTAATATCTTTTATGGTCATGCACCCAATTTGAGGGGTTTGTTCATACTAAATCTCGATTGTGCTGATACTCACATCCGTAACATTGAGACCAAAAGATGTAGAGTTAACAATGATAACGCCACTTTCTTGTGGCACTGCCGCTTAGGTAATATTGGTGTTAAGCGCATGAAGAAACTCCATGGTGATGGACTTTTGGAGTCACTTGATTTTGAATCAGTTGACACATGCGAACAATGGAACGTGCAAGTGACTTATTGGAGATTATACATACTGATGTGTGCGGACCAATGAGCATAGAGGCGTGCGGTGGATATCGTTATTTTCTCATCTTCACTGACGTTTTGAGTAGGTATGGCTATATCTACTTGATGAAGCACAAGTCTGAAACATTTGAAAAGTTTAAGCAATTTTAGAGTGAAGTTGAAAATCATCGTAGCAAGAAGATCAAGTTCTTACGATCTGATCGAGGAGGAGAGTATCTAAGTTACGAGTTTGGTACTCACTTAAGACAATGTGGAATTCTTTCACAGTTGACACCGCCTGGAACACCACAGCGTAATGGTGTGTCCGAACATCGTAATCATACTTTGTTAGATATGGTGCGATCTATGATGTCTCTTACCGATTTTCCATTATTGTTTTGGGGCTATGCATTAGAGACAGCTGCATTCACTATAAATAGGGCACCATCAAAATCCGTTGAGACGGCACCATATGAGCTATGGTATGGCAAGAAGCCAAAGTTGTCCTTTCTTAAAGTTTGGGGATGCGATGCTTATGTCAAAAAGCTTCAGCCTGAAAAGCTGGAATCCGAAGGAGAAAAGTGCATCTTCATAGGTTACCGAAAAGAGATAATTGGGTATACCTTCTATCTCAGATGTGAGGGCAAAGTGTTTGTCGCTAAGAAAGGAGCTTTTCTTGAGAAAGATTTTCTCTTGAAAGAATTGACTGGGAGGAAGATAGAACTTGATGAGGTTACATAACCTCTGCTTCAACAAGATGGTGGCGCAGGGCAAAAAGAAATTTCTATCGAGGCAACACCAGTTGAAGAGGAAGCTAATGATGATGATCATGAACCTTTAGATCAAGTTACTGTCGGACCTCGCAGGTCGACAAGAGCACGTACTGCTCCCGAGTGGTATGGGAATCCTGTCTTGTCTATCATGTTGTTGGACGACAATGAGCCTGTGAGTTATGGAGAAGCAATGGTGGGCCCAGATTCCAACAAATGGTTAGAAGCCATGAAATCCGAGATAGGATCTATGTATTAAAACAAAGTGTGGACTTTGGAAGTATTACCTGAAGGTCGCAAGGCTATTCAGAACAAATGGATCTTTAAGAAGAAGACGGACGCGGACGGTAATGTGACCATTTATAAATCTCGACTTGTGGCAAAGGGTTTTTCACAAGTTCAAGGAGTTGACTATGATGAGACATTCTCACCCTAGTGATGCTTAAGTCCGTCCGAATCATGTTAGCAATACCTGCATTTTTCGATTATGAAATCTGGCGGATGGATGTCAAAACGGCGTTCCTTAACGGGTTTCTTAAGGAAGAGTTGTATATGATACAACCCAAAGGTTTTGTCGATCCAGAGAATGCTGACAAGGTGTGCAAGCTCCAGCGATCCATTTATGGATTGGTGCAAGCATCTCGGAGTTGTAATCAGCGCTTTGATGAGGTGCTCAAGGCGTTTGGGTTTATACAGGTTTTTGGAGAAGCTTGTATTTACAAGAAAGTGAGTGGGAGCTCTATAGAATTTCTAATATTATATGTGGATGACATATTACTGATTGGAAACAATGTGGGGGGTTTTGGAAAGCATAAAAGATTACTTGAATGAAAGTTATTTAATGAAAGACTTAGGAGAAGCTGCTTACATATTGGGCATAAAGATCTATAGAGATAGGTCGAGGCGCGTGATAGCTCTTTCATAAAGCACATACCTTGATAAAGTTTTGAAGAAGTTCAAAATGGAACAATCCAAGAAGGGTTTCTTGCCTGTCTTACAAGGTATAAAGTTGAGTAAGACTCAATGTCCAGTAACTTCGGAAGATAGAGAAAAAATGAGTGTCGACCCCTATGCTTCAGCCATAGGGTCTATCATGTATGCAATGCTGTGCACAAGACCGATGTTAGCCTGGCCATAAGTATGACAGGCAGGTTTCAAAGTGATCTAGGAGTGGAACACTGGGCAGTGGTCAAGAATATTCTGAAGTACCTCAAAAGGACTAAGGAAATGTTTCTCGTTTATGGGGGTGAGGAAGAGCTTGTCGTAAAGGGTTACGTCGACGCAAGCTTTGACACCGATACGGATGACTCTAAGTCGCAAACCGTATACGTATTTATTCTTAACGGCGATGCGGTAAGCTGGTGCAGTTCCAACCAAAGCGTCGTAGCTGATTCTACATGCGAAACGGAGTACATAGCTGTCCTAGAGGCGGCCAAGGAGGGTGTCTGGATGAAGCAGTTCATGTCAGATCTTGGAGTAGTGCGAAGTGCACTGGATCCAACCAATCTGTTCTATGACAACACTGGTGCCATTGCTCTAGCCAAGGAACCAAGGTTTCACAAGAGGACCACACACATAGAGCGATGCTTCAACGCCATCCACGATTACATCAAGGAGGAAGACTTAAATATTTGCAAAGTCCACACGGATATGAATGTTGCAGATCCGCTGACTAAACCTCTACCACGAGAGAAGCATGAACAACACCAGAACTATATGGGTGTTCGATTCATTACATTGTAAATCACATGAAGATGTGAGACTAGATTATTGACTCTAGTGCAAGTGGGAGACTGTTGGAAATCTGCCCTAGAGGCAATAATAAAATAGTTATTATTATATTTCCTGTTTCAAGATAACCGTTTATTATCCATGCTATAACTGTATTGAATGGAAACATAAATGCATGTGTGGATATATAGACAAAACCGTGTCCCTAGTGAGTCTCTAGTTGACTAGCCTGTTGATCAAGGATGGTTAAGGATTCCTAGCCATAGACAAGTGTTGTCACTTGATGACGGGATCACATCATTAGGAGAATGATGTGATGGACAAGACCCAAACTATGAGCATAGCATATGATCGTGTTATTTTTTGCTATTGTTTTCTTCATGTCAAGTATTCATTCCTATGACCATGAGATCATGTAACTCACTGACACCGGAGGAATGCCTTGTATGTCAAAAACGTCTCAATGTTACTGGGTGACTATAAAGGTACTCTACAGGCATCTCCGTAGATGTCCGTTGAGTTAGCATAGATCAAGACTGGGATTTGTCACTCCGTGTGACTAAGAGGTATCTCGGGGCCCACTCGGTAATACAACATCACATACAAGCCTTGCATGCAATGTGACTAGAGAGTTAGTCACGGGATCTTGTATTACAAAATGAGTAAAGAGACTTGCCGGTAAAGAGATTGAAATAGGTATGGAGATACCGGCGATCGAATCTCGGGCAAGTAACATACCGAAGGACAAAGGGAATGGAATACTGGATTATATGGATCCTTGACATAAAGGTTCAACCGATAAGATCTTCGTAGAATATGTAGGATCCAATATGGACATCTAGGTCCCGCTATTGGATATTGACCGGAGAGTGTCTCAGGTCATGTCTGCATAGTTCTCAAACCCGCAGGGTCTGCACACTTAAGGTTCAGTGACGTTTCAGTATAGTTGAGTTATAGGTGCTGGTGACCAAAGTTTTGTTTGGTGTCCCAGATGAGATCCTGGACGTCACGAGGAGTTTCGGAATGGTCCGGAAATGATGATTTATATATAGGAAGTTGGTATTTGGATTCCGGAAGAATTTCGGGCATTGCCGACAGTGTACCGGTTGTGACAAATGGGTACTGGGAGCCCACCAGGTGGGCCCACCACTCTCCAAGAGGGCCACATGGACTTGATGGTGGCGCAATATCTCTTAGTGGGCTGATTAGTCAACCAAAGAAATCCCATGAGGTAAAAGTGGAAAAGACCAAAAGAGGTGGACAACTTGGGGAGGAGTCCTACTCCAAGTAGGATTGGAGGAGGACTCTTCCTCTCTAGGTTCGGCCGAGCCAAAGGGGGTTTCCCTTGGTGCTCAAGGCTAGCCCCTCCTTCCTCCTATAGATACTAGAGGTTTTAGGGTTTTTGAGACACAATTTCAGCCATGTGCAACCCTGTCCTCTAGTTTGTAGTTCTTCCTCTAGATCGGATTTCTGCGGTGCTTAGGCGAAGCCCTGTAGGAATAGATCACCTTTACCACCGGCACGCCGTCTCGCTACCGGAGAACTCATCTACTTCCCCGTCTCTCTTGCTGGATCAAGAAGGCGGAGATCGTCATCGAGCTATACGTGTTCTGAACGTGGAGGTGTCGTCCGTTTGGTGCTAGATCGGGACGGATCGTGGGACATCGACGATTTGGATCGCGAAGGCGTACCACTACATCAACCGCGTTTCTTAATGCTTCCCGCTTAGCAATCTACAAGGGTATGTAGATCCGATCTCCCTCTCGTAGATGATTATCACCATGATAGGTCTTCGTGTGCGTAGGAATTTTTTTGTTTCCCATGCGACGTTCCCTAACACTTACAAAGGTACTTATGGATGGTGGTAGTAGAATCAATATATTGTACTATGGAACTTTTCAATGGATGAATCTGACAAAGAAGGATCTTAATCCGTCCTCTACTGTTTTTCATGGAGTCATGCGTGGCAAGTCGTCTTATCGTGTAGGAAGGATTGCTTTGGACGTAGCCTTTGGTAATAAACATAACTACATGGCAGATACATTGTGGTTTGAAGTGGTAAAGATCCAAAGTCCATATCACACGCTGTTCAGACGACCAGCTTACGCCAAATTCATGGCTCGCCCCTGTTACATGTACTTACAACTCAAAATGCTAGGACCAAATGGAACAATCACGGTCCACGGAGATCGTCAAGTCGCATTGGAGTGTGAAGAAGGAGACACTACTTATGCAGAAACAACTTGTGTTTCGAAGAAGCTAAAGTTTTGTCGGGACAATGTTAACCCGGCTGATATGACCCCGCCCAAGAAACCAACCACTGATAAGGATCCTCTCCTCAAGTTCCAGCCAGCTAAAGATACAAAGCAAGTTAATTTTATCCCTCGTGACTCTTCCAGTACTTCACCATTGGGACATGCATGAATCCCAAATAGGAAAGCGCGCTCATCAAGTTCATTTGTGAGAACCGGGACATCTTTGCATGGAAACCTTATGACATGCCAGGTGTGCCAAGAGAACTCACTGAGCACCACCTTAATGTGGATCGAAGATAAAGCCAACCAAGAAATTCCTCTGTCATTTTAATGTGGATCAAAGATAAAACCAGCCAAGAAATTCCTCTGTCATCTTAGCTACCGGGTTCATCGTGGAGGGTTTTCATCCTAAGTGGTTGGCTAACCCGGTGCTTGTGCTCAAGAAAAATGGCACACAGCATATGTGTGTGAATTATACAGATCTCAATAAGGCTTGCCCAACTGATCATTTTCCCTCCCACGTATTGACCAAATCATTGATGCAACGACGGGTTGTGAGAATCTGTGTTTCCTCGATGCGTATTCTGGTTATCATCAGATAAAGATGGCAGATGAGGACCAGGAGAAAACATATTTTATCACGCCCTTTGGAGCATTCCGCTATGTGTCTATGCCTTTTGGGCTCAAAAGTGCTCAGGCGACTTATCAACATCGAGTGTAGAATTGCCTCCATGTACAGATTGGGTGCAATGTTCATGCTAATGTTGATGACATTGTGGTGAAATTAAGGAAGAAGGAGACCTTGCTTGAAGATATGAAGGAAACCTTTGAAAATATCCGGGTATACAAGATGATGCTTAACCCGACCAAGTGTGTTTTTGGAGTACCTGCAGGAAAACTACTATATTTCCTGGTCTTAGAGAGGGGGATTGAAGCTAACCCGGAGAAGATTAAGGCTATTACTCCCTTACCTAAGTCGGTCCGCATCAACGATGTGCAGCATCTGGTGGGCCGCATCGCAGCCCTGAGCCAGTTTATAAGCCTCCTGGGCAAAAAGGCGATTCTGCTTTACCAGATATGAAAAAGACTAACAACTTCATGTGGAATGCTGCTGCTAATGAGGCTTTCAAAGAGGTTAAGAGGCAGTTGGGTGAGCCGACGGTCTTGGCTGCTCGAATTGACAACGAGCCTATGCTCCTGTACATTGCGGCAAATAATTGGGCCGTCACCTTGGTAGTTGTCGTCAAATGCACGGAGGCAGGCAAGGAGTACCCAGTCGAACGGTCGGTTTATCATGTGAGCAAACTATTATGAGAGTCCAAGCAAAGGTACCCACATTAGCAGAGATTACTGTTTGGATTGTTCATGGCTAGTCGTAGGTTGAAACAATACTTCCTTGGGCATCCAAAGACAATGGTCAGTTCAGCTCCTCCGGGAGATATCATGGAGAACACAGAAGCTACATGCCAGATTGCTAAGTGGGCAATTGAGCTTGGGCCTAATCATTTGAAATGCGTGCCCCGGACTGCTATTAAATTTGAAGCATTGGTTGATTTCATCAACGAGTGGACAGAGTTACAAGCACGCGAGGACAAACCGGATAATACATACTGGACAATACGCTTTGACGGATCCAGGCATTGGAAGGCTCGGGGGATGGAGTTATTTTATCTTCCCCACGAGGTGACAAATTTTACTATGTCCTACGACTTATGTGTCCTTGTACTAACAATAGAGCTGAGTATAAGGCTTTATTACATGGGCTCCGCATGGCTAAGGAAATGAACTTAAGCCGAGTCAGATGTTTGGGCGACTCAGACCTTGTTGCACAACAAGTTTCGGGGACGTGGGATTCTAAAGACCTACTCATGGCGGCTTATCAACAAGCGGTGAATAATATTGGTGGTTGATAACCCACAATTATATGGGATCACAGTAGTTTTCGAGGGTAGAGTATTCAACCCAAATTTATAGATTTGATACAAGGGGAGCCAAAGAATATTTACATGTATTAGAAGCTGAGTTGTCAATTCAGCCACACTTGGAGATTTAGTATGTGCACCACATTGATCAGTAGCATAGTAATATGATAGTTTTAATAGCAGTGGTAAGAGTAGCAACATTAGCGGTAACAGTGATATCCGTTTTTTAGCAGTTGTAACTGTTGGGTAACGTAGCATAAATTCAAAATTTTCCTACGCATATTCAGATCTTCCTATGGAGAGACCAGCAACGAGAGAGGGGTAAGAGCATCTTCATACCTTTGAAGATCACTAAACGGAAGCGTTGCTAGAACGCGATTGATGGAGTCGTACTCGCAGCGATTCCGATCTAGTGCCGAACTACGGCACCTCCGCGTTCCACACACGTGCAGCCCGGTGACGTCTCCCGCACCTTGATCCAGCAAGGAGGAGGGAGAGGTTGGGGAAGAACTCCAGCAGCACGACGGCGTGGTGTCGATGGAGAGACGAGGTCTCCCGGCAGGGCTTCGCCAAGCACCGGCAGAGAGGAGGAGGAAGAAGGGCAGGGCTGCGCCGAGAGAGAGGGAAAACCGTGTGTCTCAATGGCCAAAACCCCTCTCTATTTATAGGAGGAGGGGAGGGGGGTGCGCCACCCCTAGGGTTTCCTCCTAGCTGGTGCGGCAGCCTCTAGATGGGAGGGGGCAGCGGCCAGGGTAGGGAAAGGGGGGGCGCACCCTAGGTGGGCCTTTGGCCTCACCTGCGCCTAGGGTTTCCCCCCTCCCCCCTTCTCTGGTGCGCATGGGCTGGGTGGGGGCGCACTAGCCCACCTAGGGGCTGGTTCCCTTCCCCACTTAGCCCATCTAGCCTCCCGGGGTTGTTGCCCCCCTTCGGTGGACCCCCGGAGCCACCTCCGGTGGTCCCTGTGGTCCCGGTACGTTACCGGTGACGCCCGAAACACTTCCGGTGTCCAAAACCATCCGTCCTATATATCAATCTTTACCTCCGGACCATTCCGGAGCTCCTCATGACGTCCGGGATCTCATCCGGGACTCCGAACAACTTTGGGTAACCTCGTATAACAATTCGCTATAACCCTAGCGTCACCGAACCTTAAGTGTGTAGACCCTACGGGTTCGGGAGACAGGCAGACATGACCGAGACATCTCTGTGGACAATAACCATCAGCGGGGTCTGGATACCCATGGTGGCTCCCACTTGCTCCACGATGATCTCACTGAATGAACCACGATGTCAAGGATTCAATCAATCCCGTATACGATTCCCTTTGTCTGTCGGTATAGAACTTGCCCGAGATTCGATCATCGGTATACCAATACCTTGTTCAATCTCGTTACCGGTAAGTCTCTTTACTCGTTCCGTAGAACGTCATCGTGTGACTAAATCCTTAGTCACATTGAGCTCATGATGATGTTCTACCGAGTGGGCCCAGAGATACCTCTCCGTTACACGGAGTGACAAATCCCGATCTCGATTCGTACCAACCCAACAGACACTTTTGGAGGTACCCGTAGTGCACCTTTATAGTCACCCAGTTACGTTGTGACGTTTGATACACCCAAAGAACTCCTACGGTATCGAGGAGTTGCACAATCTCACGGTCGAAGGAAAAGATACTTGACATTAGAAAAGATTTAGCATACGAACAATACGATCTAGTGCTATGCTTAGGATTGGGTCTTGTCCATCACATCATTCTCCCAATGATGTGATCCCGTTATCAATGGCATCTAATGCCCATGATCAGGAAACCATGATCATCTATTGACTAACGAGCTAGCCAACTACAGGCTTGCTAGGGACACATTGTGATCTATTTATTCACACATGTATTACTGTTTCCTGTTAATACAATTATGGCATGAACAATAGACGATTATCATGAACAAGGAAATATGATAATAACCATTTTATTATTGCCTCTAGGGCATATTTCCAGCAGTAACACCAGTAGCTATAGTAGTAACTTAGCAAGAACAATATGTGAAAAACTCGTAGGCACTGAATCGGTGATATTCATAGGGCGACACGGAACTAGCTCCCGTTCATCGATATACCATAGGCATGTATTCTGTAAATAGTCATATGTGCTTATGGAAAAGAACTTGCGTGCTATCTTTTGTCCTACCCTCCCGTGGTAGCTGGGTCCATAAGGAAACTAAGGGATATCAAGGCCTCCTTTTAATAGAGAACCAGAACAAAACATTAACACATAGTGAATACATGAACTCCTCATACTACGGTAATCACCGGAAAGAATCCCTATTATTGTCACTTTGGGGCATGCAGATCCTAACACATAGTAGGTGCATATGACTTGCAAGATTACATCAGGAACATAGATATAATGGTGAAAACATAAACGGTCCAGATCTGAAATCATGACACCCGGGCCCTAGTGACAAGCATTAAGCATGGAAAAGTCATATCAACATCAATCTCCAAACATAGTGGATACTAGGGATCAAGCCCTAACAAAACTAACTCGATTACATGATAAATATCATCTAGCTCCTCACAGACCAGCAAGCATATGAAGGAATTACTCACTCCCGGTGGAGAGCATTATGGAATTGGCGATGAATGAGGGTTGGTGATGACAAAGACCGAAGATTCCCCTCTCTAGAGCCTCAAACGGGTTCAGATTAGGCCTCCTGATGAAGAACAAGAAGTGGCGGCGGCTCCGTATTGTGAAACGCGATGCAACTTCCTCCTTTATTTTCTCCAAAAATAGGAATTTATATTGCTGGAGATAGGGTCAGCCAAGCCCCAAGGGCCCCACTACCAACCAGGCCGCACCAGGAGGGGTGTCACGCCCTGGTGCCTAGTGGGCGCTTGGGGCCTCCCCTATAGTGGGTCTTGGTTCCAGTATTTTTTTATTCCATACAAAATCTTCAGAAAGTTTCTTCCAATTCCGAGAACTTATATTTCTGTACAAAAACAACACCATGGTAGTTCTGCTGAAAACAACGTTAGTTCGGGTTAGTTTCATTCAAATCATGCAAATTAGAGTCCAGAACAAGAGCAAAAGCATTAGGAAAAGTAGATACGATGGAGGCGTATCAACTCCCCCAAGATTAACCCAGTGCTTGTCCTCAAGCAATTCAGTTGACAATCTAAAAGTGAAAAAGAAAAACTTTTACGAACTCTTTTATTCTTGTTTACATATACATGCTTAGAGAGCACCCACGTTTTCAGCATAAATCATGACTAATCATATCGACAATAACCCTTAGAAACCATATTAGCTCATATCAATGGCATAATCTGTTGGGGAACGTTGCATGGGAAACACAAATTTTCCTACGCACACGAAGACCTATCATGGTGATGTTCATCTACGAGAGGGAGATCGGATCCACATACCCTTGTAGATCGCTAAGCGGGAAGCGTTAAGAAACGCGGTTGATGTAGTGGAACAACTTCGTGATTCAAAAGACCGTCGTCCCACAATCCGTCCCGATCTAGCACCGAATGGACGGCAACTCCGCGTTCAGCACACATACAGCTCAATGACGATCTCCGCCTTCTTGATCCAGCCAAAGAGACGGGGAAGTAGATGAGTTCTCCAGCAACGTGATGGCGCGCCGGTGATGGTGATGATCTATTCCTGCAGGGCTCCGCCCGAGCTTTGCAGAAATCCGGTCTAGAGGAAGAACTACGAAGTAGAGGTTTAGGGTTGCACGTGGCAAAGTTGTGTCTCAAAAACCCTAAAACCTCTAGTATATATAGGAAGAGGGGAGGCGCTAGCCTTGAGGCTCAAGGGAGCCTCAAGGGCGTCAGCCGAAGGGAGGAGGAGGGACTCCTACTCCAATTCGGTTTGGAAGGAGGAGTCCCTTCCTTCCTTCCCACCTCCTTTTTTTCTCCTTTGATTTTTTCACTTGGCCAAAAAAGTCCTATTGGCCTGGCCCCACCAGCACACCAAGGGATGGTGCGCCACCCATGGGCCTATTAATTTCTCTCCCGGGTGGGTGGCCCCTCCCGGTAAATACCCAGAACACATTCGTCACTCCTCGTACACTGCCGGTAATGCCCAAAATCTTTCCGGAAGCCAAATGAAACAATCCTATATATCAATCTTTGTTTCTGGCCATTCCGAAAACCCTCATGACATCCGTGATCTCATACGAGACTTCGAACTAAACTTCGGTCACCAGCACCTATAACTCAACTATACCGAAATGTCACCGAACCTTAAGTGTGCTGACCCTGCGGGTTCGAGAACTATGCAGACATGACTTGAGACACTCCCCGGTCAATATCCAATAGCGGGACCTGGATGTCCATATTGGATCCTACATATTCTATGAAGATCTTATCGGTTGAACCTCTGTGCCAAGGATTCGTATAATCCCGTACACCATTCCCTTTGTCCTTCGGTATGTTACTTGCCCGAAATTTGATCGTCGGTATCCCTATACCTATTTCAATCTCGTTACCGTCAAGTCTCTTTACTCATTCCGTGATACAAGATCCCGTGACTAATAGTTTCGTCACATTGCTTGCAAGGCTTATATGTGATGTTGTATTACCAAGTGGGCCCCGAGATACCTCTCCGTCACACCGAGTGACAAATCCCAGTCTTGATCCATGTTAACTCAACTGACACCTTCGAAGATACCTGTAGAGCACCTGTATAGTCACCCAGTAACGTTGCGACATTTGATACACACAAGGTATTCCTCCGGTGTCAGTGAGTTACATGATCTCATGGTCATAGGAATGAATACTTGACACGCAGAAAACAATAGCAACAAAATGACACGATCACATGCTACGTTTATAGTTTGGGTCTTGTCCATCACATCATTCTCCCAATGATGTGATCCAGTCATCAAGTGAAAACATTATCTCGGATTTCATGGCCTCTAACCATTTGTTGGAATCTGGGCTCGCCATTGCTTCTCCATAATTCGCAGGCTCATTGTTGTCTAACAACATGATTCCTGTACCACTCAGGAGCAGTACGTCATCTTGTCGACCCGCAAGGTCCGATAGCAACTTGATACAAAGCTTCATGATCACCATCATTAGCTTTATCCTCAACTGGTGTTGCCTCGACAGAGATTTCCCTCTGCCCTGCGCCACCATCCTGTTGAAGCAGAGGTTCCACAACCTCATCAAGTTCTATCTTCCTCCCACTTTATTCTTTCGAGAGAAACTCTTTTCTCAAGAAAAGCTCTCCTCTTAGCAACAAACACTTTGCCCTCGGATCTGAGATAGAAGTGTACCCAACTGTCTCTTTTGGGTAACCTATGAAGACTCATTTTTCCACTTTGGGTTCCAGCTTTTAAGGCTGAAGCTCTTTGACATAAGCATCGCATCCCAAACTTTAAGAAACGACAACTTTGGCTTCTTGCCATACCATAGCTCATATGGTGTCGTCTCAACGGATTTTGATGGTGCCCTATTTGAAGTGAATCTAGCTGTCTCTAATGCATAGCCCCAAAACAATAAAGGCAAATCGGTAAGAGACATCATAGATCGCACCATATCTAACAAAGTACGATTACGATGTTCGGACACACCATTACACTGTGGTGTTCCAGGCGGTGTCAACTGTGAAACGATTCCACATTGTCCTAAGTGAGTACCACACTCGTAACTCAGATATTAACCCCCTCGATCAGATCGTAGGAACTTGATCTTCTTGCTACGATGATTTTCAACTTCACTCTTAAATTGTTTGAACGTTTCAAATCTTTTAGACTTGTGCTTCATCAAGTAGATATATCCATACCTACTCAAATCATCAGTGAAACTGAGAAATAGCGATATCCGCCGCGCGCCTCCACACTCATTAGTCCTCACACATCAGTATGTATGATTTCCAACACGTCACTTGCACGCTCCATTGTTCCAGAGAACGGAGTCTTAGTCATCTTGCCCATGAGGCATGGTTCGCACGTGTCAAGTGATTCAAAATCAAGTGACTCCAAAATCCCATCAACATGGAGTTTCTTCATGCGCTATACACCAATATGACCTAAGTGGCAGTGCCACAAAAACGTGGCGCTATCATTGTTAACTCTACATCTTTTGGTCTCAATGTTATGGATATGTGTGTCATCACAATCAAGATTCAATATGAACAAACCCCTCACATTGGATGCATGACCATAAAAGATATTACTCATATAAATAGAACAACCATTATTCTCTGACTAAAATGAGTAACCGTCTCGCAATAAACAAGATCCAGATATAATGTTCATGCTTAACACATGCACTGAATAACAACTATTTATGTTCATAACTAATCCCGATGGTAATTGAAGTGAGACTGTGCCGACGGTGATTGCATTAACCTTGGAACCATTTCCCACGCGCATCGTCACTTCATCCCTTCACCAACCTTTGTTTATTCCACAGTTCCTGCTTCGAGTTGCAAATGTGATCAACAAAACCGGTATCTAATACCCAGGCACTACTACGAGAGTTGGTTAAGTACACAGCAATAACATGTATATCACATATACCTTGCTTGGCGTTGGCCGCCTTCTTATCAGCCAAATACTTGGGGCAGTTGTGCTTCCAGTGACCCATCCCCTTGCAATAATAACACTTAGTTTCCGGCTTAGGTCCAACCTTGGGTTTCTTCGTCGGAGGGGCAACTATTTTGTCACTCTTCTTGGAGTTACCCTTCTTGCCTTTGCCGCTTTTCTTGAAACCATTGGTCTTATTGACCATCAACACTTCATGTTCTTTTCAGATTTCTTACTCCGCGACTTTCAGCATCGCAAATAACTCGCCGGTGACTTATTCATCCCTTGCATGTTATAGTTCAACACAAAGCTCTTGTAACTAGGTGGCACTGATTAAAGAATTCTGTCAGTGATAGCCTCTTGCGGGAGTTCAATCCCCAGCTTAGCTAGACGGTTTGAGTACCCAGACATTTTGAGCACATGTTCACTGATACACGAATTCTCCTCCATTTTGCAAGCATTGAATTTATCGGAGGTCTCATGCCTCTCGATCCGGGCATTCTTCTCAAAGATAAACTTCAACTCGTGGATCATCTCATATTCTCCATGACGTTCAAAGCGTCGTTGAAGTCCCAGTTCTAAGCCATACAAGACTGCACATTGAACTACTGAGTAGTCCTGCTTACGTGCTTGCCAAGCGTTCAAAACATTTTGATCAGCCGTAGCGGGTGGTTCATCTCTTAGCGCTGCATCAAAGACATAATTCTTTTGCCCAGCTTGTAGGATAAGCCTCAGATTACGAGCCCAGTCTACAAAGTTGCTACCATCATCTTCCATCTTAGCTTTCTCTAGGAACGTATTGAAATTCAGGGTTGCTACTGCACGAGCCATTGATCTACAACATAAAATATTGCAACATTTACTTAGACTATGTTCACGACAATTAGAGTTCAGCTAATCATATTACTAATAAACTCTCACTCAAATAGACATCCCTCTAGTTATTTGAGTGTGGCATGATCGAAACTCACTAACTCAAGTGCGGTCATCACGTGAGTTGAGTGTAGTTTCAGTGGTAAACATCTCTATGTTAATCATATCAACCATACGATTCATGCTCGACCTTTCAGTCTCTTGTGTTCCGAGGCCATGTCTGTACATGTTAGGCTCGTCAAGTTTAACCCGAGTGTTCCGCGTGTGCAACTGTTTTGCACCCGTTGTATGTGAACGTTGAGTCTATCACACCCGATCATCACGTGGTGTCTCAAAACGACGAACTGTCACAACGGTGTACAGTTGGGGAGAACACAAGTTTATCTTGAAATTTAAGTGAGGGATCACCTTATAATGCTACCGTCGATCTAAGCAAGATAAGGTGCATAAAAGTATTAACATCACATGCAGTTTATAAGTGACATGATATGGCCATGATCTTGTACTTCTTGATCTCCATCACCAAAGCACCGACATGATCTTCATCGTCACCGGCGCCACAACATGATCTCCATCATCACGATTTCCATCATCGTACCGCCAGCGAGGTTGTCGTGCTATCTATGCTATTAATACTAAAGCTACAACCAAGCAATACAGTAAATGCATCTGCAAGCACAAACGTTAGTTTAAAGACAACCCTATGGCTCCTGCCGGTTGCCGTAGCATGGACGTGCAAGTCGATATTTAACTAGTACAACATAATCATCTCATACATCCAATTTATCACATCATGTCTTTGGCCATATCACATCACATGCATACCCTGCAAAAACAAGTTAGACGTCCTCTAATTTGTTGTTGCATGTTTTACATGGCTGCTATGGGTATCTAGTATGATCGCATCTTACTTGCGCAAAGCCATGGTACTGCAACAAAAGACCTTCCAACGGTGCCAGAAACAAGCGTGTTGACGGGAGACTATTCTTGTCTTGATACTCCTCAGCAATGGCACCAGGAATCCTTCTGGTACGGCTACGCCTTTAGGAACTTCCTTGGAAAATATGCAAAGGACACCCCCCCCCCCGTGGCCTTGGAGCCTTGCGTTGGTGTTCCCTCGAAGCGGAAAGGGTGATGTAGCACAGCGGCGGTAAGTATTTCCCTCAGTTTTGAGAACCAAGGTATCGATCCAGTGAAGGATTGTCACAAGTACCTCCACAAACACAAAGAGCTTGCACCCAACTCTATGAAGGGGTTATCAATCCCTTATAGATTGTTTGCCAAGTGAGAACTGAAAGCAGAAAGAAACAAAGCAAAGTAAAAGCGAAAGTGGAAACGATAGTTGAGAATAGACCCGGGGGCCGTAGTGTTCACTAGCGGCTTCTCTCATGAAAGCAAGTAGACGGTGGGTGAACGAATTACTGTCGAGCAATTGATAGAACCGCGCAAAGTCGTGACGTTATCTAAGGCAATGATTATATCTATAGGCATCACGTCCAAAACAAGTAGACCAATACTTTCTGCATCTACTACTATTACTCCACACGTCGACCGCTATCCAGCATGCATCTAGTGTATTAAGTTCATAAGAACAGAGTAACGCCTTAAGCAAGATGACATGATGTAGATGGACAATATCATATCTACGATAAAATCCCATCTTGTTACCCTTGATGGCAACAACACAATGCGTGCCTTGTTACCCCTTCTGTCACTGGGAAAGGTCACCACACGGTATGAACCCAAAACCAAGCACTTATCCCATTGCAAGAATCATAGATCTAGTTGGCCAAACAAAACCCAAGACTCAGAGAGACTTACAAGGATATCAAATCATGCATATAAGAAATCAGCAAAGACTCAAATATAATTCATAGATAATCTGATCACAAATCCACAATTCATCGGATCTCGACAAACACACCGCCAAAGAGGATTACATCGGATAGATCTCCATGAAGATCATGGAGAACTATGTATTGAAGATCCAAGAGAGAGAAGAAGCCATCTAGCTACTAACTGCGGACCCGTAGGTCTGAAGTGAACTACTCACGAGTCATTGGAGAGGCGATGATGTTGATGTAGAAGCCCTCCAACTCCAAAGTCCCCTCCGGCAGGGCACCGGGAAGGGTCTCCAGATGAGATCTCGCGGAAACGAAAGCTTGCGGCGGCGGGAAAGTGTTTTCGTGGATGCCCTGATTTTTTTTTTCTGGATTTTAGGGAATACATAGGCGAAAGAGCTAGGGCAGGGGGGCTCCAGGGAGGCCACAAGCTTGGTAGCCGCCCCCTGGTGGTGGCTACAAGGCTTGTGGGCCCCGTGTGGCTCTCCTGCCTTGGCCCTCAAGTCCCGTGATCTTCTTCCGTTCTGGAAAAATTTATTTCGGGAATTTATTCCGTTTGGACTCCGTTCCAAAATTAGATTTGAAAAGAGTCAAAAACACAGAAAAAACAGGAACTGGCACTTGGCACTAAATTAATAAGTTAGTCCCAAAAAAGATATAAAAGGTACATAAAATATCCAAAGTTGACAAGATAACAACATGAAACCATAAAAAATTATAGATACTTTTGAGATGTATCAAGCCACAACGGTGATACGCAAATTTATATTTAACCTTTCTCCAAGGACCGCCTCGGTCAAATCCGATTCAACTAAAGTTGAAGAAACACACACCCGCCAGTCATCTTTATGCAACAAGTTGCATCTTAGTGAATGAAACCGGTCTCTCGTAAGCGCACGAGTAAGGTTGGTCCGGGCCGCTTCAATCCAACAATATCGGCAAATCGAGAAAATACTAAGGAGGGCAGCAAATCGAACATCAACGCCCACAAAAACTTTTGTGTTCTACTCGAGATTACATCTACGCATGAACCTAGCTCATGATGCCACTCTTGGGGAACGTTGCATGGGAAACAAATTTTTTCCTACGCACCAAGACCTATCATGGTGATGTTGATCTATGAGAGGGAGATAGGATCCACATACCCTTGTAGATCGCTAAGCGGGAAGCGTTAAAAAACACGGTTGATGTAGTGGAACAACTTCATGATTCAAATCACCGTCGTCCCACGATTCGTCCCGATCTAGCACCGAACGGACGACACCTCCATGTTCAGCACACGTACAACTCGACGACGGTATCTGCCTTCTTGATCCAGCAAGAGATACATGGAAGTAGATGAATTCTACGACAGCGTGACGGCGCACCGGTGATGGTGATGATCTATTCCTGCAGGGCTCCGCCCGAGCTCCGCAGAAATCCGATATATAGGAAGAACTATGAAGTAGAGATTTAGGGTTGCACGTGGCAAAGTAGTGTCTCAAAAACCCTAAAACCTCTAGTATATATAGGAGGAGGGGAGGGGCTTGCCTTGAGGCTCAAGGGAGCCCCAAGGGCGTCGGCCGAATGGAGGAGGAGGGACTCCTGCTCCAATTCGGTTTGGAAGGAGGAGTCCCTTCCTTCCTTCCCACATCCTCTTTTTTTCTCCTTTGATTTTTCCCTTGGCCGAAAAAGTCCTACTGGGCTGGCCCCACCAGCGCACCAAGGGCTGGTGCGCCACCCATGGGACTATTAGGTTCTCTCCCGGGTGGGTGGCCCTTCCCGGTAAAAACCCGGAACCCATTCGTCATTCCCGGTAAACTACCGGTCATGCCCGTAATCTTTGTGGAAGCCAAATGAAACAATCCTATATATCAATCCTTGTTTCCGAACCATTCCGGAAACCCTCGTGACGTCCGTGATCTCATCCGAGACTCTGAACAAAACTTCGGTCACCAGCACCTATAACTGAACTATACCGAAATGTCACCGAACCTTAAGTGTGCAGACCCTGCGGGTTCGAGAACTATCCAGACATGACCTGAGACACTCCCCGGTCAATATCCAATAGTGGGACCTGGATGTCCATATTGGATCCTACATATTCTATAAAGATCTTATCGGTTGAACCTCTGTGCCAAGGATTCATATAATCCCGTACACCATTCCCTAAGTCCTTCGTTTTCTTACTTGCCCGAGATTTGATCGTCCTTATCCCTATACCTATTTCAATCTCGTTACCGGTAAGCCTCTTTACTCATTCCGTAATACAAGATCCCGTGACTAACACTTTAGTCACATTGCTTGCAAGGCTTATATGTGATGTTGTATTACCGAGTGGGCCCCGAGATACCTCTCCATCACACGGAGTGACAAATCCCAGTCTTGATCCATGTTAACTCAACTGACACCTTCAAAGATACATGTAGAGCACCTTTATAGTCACCCAGTTGTTGGGGAACGTCGCATGGGAAACAAAAATTTTCCTACGCGCACGAAGACCTATCATGGTGATGTCCATCTACGAGAGGGGATTTCAGATCTACGTACCCTTGTAGATCGCATAGCAGAAGCGTTAGTGAACGCGGTTGATGTAGTGGAACGTCCTCACGTCCCACGATCCGCCCCGCGAACCGTCCCACGAACCGTCCCACGATCCGCTCCGATCTAGTGCCGAACGGACGGCACCTCCGCGTTCAGCACACATACATCTCGACGATGATCTCGGCCTTCTTGATCCAGCAAGAGAGACGGAGAGGTAGATGAGTTCTCCGGCAGCGTGACGGTGCTCCGGAGGTTGGTGGTGATCTAATCTCAGCAGGGCTCCGCCTGAGCTCCGCAGAAACGCGATCTAGAGGTAAAACCGTCGAGCTATGTGGTCGGGCTGCCGTGGCAAAAGTTGTCTCAAATCAGCCCTAAAACCCCACTATATATAGGAGGGAGGGAGGGGAGGAGGCAGCCTCAAAACCTAAAGGTTTGGCCGAAATTGGAGGTGGAGTCCTACTCCAATCCTACTTGGAGTAGGATTCCAGTTTCCCACTTGGAAACTCTTTCCACCTTGTGTTTTTTCCTTCTCAAACCTTATGGGCCTTAGTGGGAACTTATTCCAGCCCACTAGGGGCTGGTTTATCTCTTCCCATAGCCCATGAGACCCCTTGGGGCGTGACACCCCTCCTGATGGTCCCCGGCACCCCTCTCGGCACTCCCAGTACACTACCGATGAGCCCGAAACTTTTCAGGTAATGCACGAAAACCTTCCGGTAACCAAATGAGGTCATCCTATATATCAATCTTTGTTTCCGGACCATTCCGAAAACCCTCATGACGTCCATGATCTCATTCGGGACGCTGAACAACATTCGGTAACCAACCATATAACTCAAATACGCATAAAACAACGTCGAACCTTAAGTGTGGAGACCCTGCGGGTTCGAGAACTATGTAGACATGACCCGAGAGACTCCTCGGTCAATATCCAATAGCGGGACCTGGATGCCCATATTAGATCCTACATATTCTACGAAGATCTTATCGTTTGAACCTCAGTGCCAAGGATTCATATAATCCCGTATGTCATTCCCTTTGTCCTTCAGTATGTTACTTGCCCGAGATTCGATCGTCAGTATCCGCATACCTATTTCAATCTCGTTTACCAGCAAGTATCTTTACTCGTTCCGTAATACAAGATCCCGCAACTTACACTAAGTCACATTGCTTGCAAGGCTTGTGTATGATGTTGTATTACCGAGTGGGCCCCGAGATACCTCTCCGTCACACGGAGTGACAAATCCCAGTCTCGATCCATACTAACTCAAAGAACACCTTCGGAGATACCTGTAGAGCATCTTTATAGTAACCCAGTTACGTTGTGACGTTTGATACACACAAAGCATTCCTCCGGTGTGAGTGAGTTATATGATCTCATGGTCATAGGAACAAATACTTGACACACAGAAAACAGTAGCAACAAAATGACACGATCAACATGCTACGTCTATTAGTTTGGGTCTAGTCCATCACATGATTCTCCTAATGATGTGATCCCGTTATCAAGTGACAACACTTGCCTATGGTCAGGAAACCTTGACCATCTTTGATCAACGAGCTAGTCAACTAGAGGCTTACTAGGGACAATGTTTTGTCTATGTATCCACACATGCACTGTGTTTCCAATCAATACAATTATAGCATGGATAATAAACGATTATCATGAACAAAGAAATATAATAATAACTAATTTATTATTGCCTCTAGGGCATATTTCCAACAGTCTCCCACTTGCACTAGAGTCAATAATCTAGTTCACATCACCATGTGATTCCAACGAATCCCACACCCATATAGTTATGGGGTCTGATCACGTCTTGCTCGTGAGAGAGGTTTTAGTCAACGGTTCTGAAACTTTGAGATCCGTGTGTTCTTTACAAATCTTTATGTCATCTTATAGATGATGCTACTATGTGCTATTCGGAAATGCTCCAAATATCTACTCTACTATACGAATCCGTTTCACTACTCATAGTTATTCGGATTAGTGTCAAAGCTTGCATCGACGTAACCCTTTACGACGAACTCTTTAACCACCTCCATAATCGAGAAAAATTCCTTAGTCTATTTAGTTAATAAGGATAACTTTGACCGCTGATCAGTGATTCAATCCTGGATCACTCTGTGTACCTCTTAACAGACTTGCTGCAAGGCACACATCAGGTGTGGTACTCAGCATGGCATACTTTAGAGTCTACGGCTAAGGCATAGAAGACGACCTTCGTGTATTCTCTTTATTCTGCCGTGGTCGGGTTTTGAGTCTTACTCAAATTCACACCTCACAACGCAACCAAGAACTCCTTCTTTGCTGATCTATTTTGAACTCCTTCAAAAACTTGTCAAGGCATGCATCTTGTTGAAACTTCTATTAAGCGCTTTCCATCTATCTCCATAGATCTTTGATGCTCAATGTTCAAGTAGCGCAATCCACGTATTCCTTTGAAAACTCCTTTCAAACAACCTTGTATGCTTTACAGAAATTCTACATTACTTCTGATCCACAATATGTCAACCACATATACTTATCAGAAATTCTATAGTGCTCCCACTCACTTCTTTGGAAATACAAGTTTCTCATAAACCTTGTACAAACCCAAAATCTTTGATCATCTCATCAAAGTGTATATTCCAACTCCGAGATGCTTGCACCAGTCCATTGAAGGATCGCTGGAGCTTGCATACTTGTTAGTATCTTTAGGATCGACAAAACCTTCTGGTTGTATCACATACAATGTTTGCTCAAGGAAATCGTCGAGGAAACAATGTTTTGACATTCTATGTGCAATATTTCATAAATAATACAGCAACTACTAACATAATTCTATCAGACTTTTAGCATCGCTACGAGTGAGAAAGTCTCATCATAGTCAACTGTTTGATCTTGTCGGAAACATCTTTGCGACAAGTCGAGCTTTTCTTAATAGTGACTTATCACCATCATCGTCTGTCTTCCTTTTAAAGATCCATCTTTACTCAATAGTCCTATGACCATCAAGTAGTTCTTCCAAAGTCTACACTTTGTTTTCATACATGGATCCCCTCTCGGGTTTCATGGCTTCTAGCCATTTGTCGGAATCCGGGCCCACCATTGCTTTCTCCATAACTCATAGGTTCATTGTTGCTCAACAACATGACCTCCAAGACAGGGTCACCGTACCACTCTGCAGTAGTACGCGACCTTGTCAACCTACGAGGCTTGTAGTAACTTGATCCGATGCTCGATGATCACCATCATCAGCTTTCACTTCAATTGGTGTAGGCGCCAAAGGAACAACTTCCTACACCCTGCTACACACTGGTTGAAGTGATGGTTCAATAACCTCATCAAGTTCTACCACCCTCCCACTCAATTCTTTCGAGAGAAACCTTTCCTCGAGAAAGGATCCGTTTCTAGAAACAAACACTTTGCTTTCGAATCTGAGATAGGAGATATACCCAACTGTTTTGGATATCCTATGAAGATGCATTTGTCCGCTTTGGGTTCGAGCTTATCAGACTGAAACTTTTTCACATAAGTGTCGAAGCCCCAAACTTTCAAGAAACGATAGTTTAGATTTCTCTAAACCTCAGTCTATACTGTGTCATCTCAACGGAAATACGCGGTGCCCTATTTAAAGTGAATGCGGTTGTCTCTAATGCATAACCCATAAATGATAGTGGCAATTCGATAAGAGACATCATAGCATGTACCATACCAAATAGTGCGTGGCTATGACGTTCAAACACATCATCACACTATGATGTTCCAGGTGGCATGAACTGCGAAACAATTTCCACATTGTCTTAACTGCGTACCAAAACTCGTAACTCAGATATTCATTTCTATGATCATATCGTAGACAGTTTATCCTCTTGTTATGACGAACTTCACTCCTGAAACAGAATTGAACTTTTCAATATTTCAGACTTGTGATTCATTAAGTAAATACTCTTGTATCTACTCAAATCTTTATTGAAGTAAGACCATAATGATATCCACTGCGTGCCTCAGCACCCATTGGACTGCATACATCAAAATGTATCACTTCCAACAAGTTACTATCTTGTTTCATCTTAATGAAAACAAGGCCTTGCTCATGTGGTATGATTTGCATGTCACTAGTGATTCAAAATCAAGTGAGTATAAAGATCCATCACCATGGAGACTCTTCATGCAATTTATACCAACATGACTCAAGCGGCAGTGCCACAAGTAAGTGGTACTATCATCATTACCTCGTATCCTTTTGGCACCAATATCATGAACATGTGTAACACTACGATCGAGATTCAATAAACCATTGAGGGTAATTACTCAAGCAAAGAGAATAACTATTATTATTTTAAATGAATAATCGTATTGAAACAAACACGATCCAATCATGTTCATGCTCAACGCAAACACCAAATAACAATTATTTGGGTTTCACCACCAATCCCGATGATAGAGGGAGCATGCGACGTTTGATCATATCAACCTTGGAAACACTTCCAACACGTATTGTCAGCTTGCTTTTAGCTAGTCTCCGTTTATGCCGTAGCTGTCATTTCGTGTCCCTAATCACTTAGCAACCGAACCGGTATCCAATACCCTCGTGCTACTAGGAGTACTAGTAAAGTACACATCAACATCATGTATATCAAATATACTCCTTTTGACTTTTGCCAGCCTTCTTATCTACCAAGTATTTAGAGTTGCTCTGCCTCAGTGACTGTTCCCCTCATAACAGAAGCACTTAGTCCCGGGTTTGGGTTTAATCTGGGGTCTCTTCATTAGTGCAGCAACTGCTTTGCCGTTTCACGAAGTATCCCTTCTAGCCCTTGCCTTTCTCGAAACTTAGTGGTTTTACTAACCATCAACTATTGATGCTCCTTCTTGATTTCTACTTTCGCAGTGTCAAACATCGCGAATCCCTCAAGGATCATTGTATCTATCCTTGATATGTTATAGTTCATCACGAAGCTCTCACAGCTTGGTGGCAGTGACTTTGGAGAACCATCACTATCTTATCTGGAAGATCAACTCCCACTTGATTCAAGTGATTGTCGTACTCAGACAATCTAAGCACACGCTCAATGATTGAGCTTTTCTCCTCTACTTCGTGGACAAAGAATCTTGTCGGAGGTCTCATACCTCTTAACAAGGGCACAAGCATGAAATCGCAATTTCATCTCTTTAGAACATCTCTTATGTTCCGTGACGTTTCAAAACGTCTTCGGCGCCTTGCTTCTAAGCCATTTAAGTATTTTGTACTGAACTATCGTGTAGTCATCAGAAACTTGTATGTCGGATGTTCACAACATCTACAGACGACGATCGAGGTGCAGCACACCGTGTGGTGCATTAAGGACATAAGCCTTGTGCACAGCAACGAGGACAATCCTCGGTTTTACAGACTCAGTCTGCAAAGTTTGCTACCATCAACTTTCAACTAAATTTTCTCTAGGAACATATAAAAACAGTAGAGCTATAGCGCAAGCTACATCGTAATTCGCAAAGACAATTAGACTATGTTCATGACAATTAGTTCAATTAATCATATTACTTAAGAACTCCCACTCAAAAAGTACATCTCTCTAGTCATTTGAGTGGTACATGATCCAAATCCACTATCTCAAGTCCGATCATCACGTGAGTCGAGAAAAGTTTCAGTGGTAAGCATCTCTATGCTAATCATATCAACTATACAATTCATGCTCGACCTTTCGGTCTCATGTGTTCCGAGGCCATGTCTGCACATGCTAGGCTCGTCAAGCTTAACCCGAGTGTTCCGCGTGTGCAACTGTTTTGCACCCGTTGTATGTGAACGTTGAGTCTATCACACCCGATCATCACGTGGTGTCTCGAAACGAAGAACTATCGCAACGGTGCACAGTCGGGGAGAACACAATTTCGTCTTGAAATTTTAGTGAGAGATCACCTCATAATTCTACCGTCGTTCTAAGCAAGATAAGGTGCATAAAGGACTAACATCACATGCAATTCATAAGTGACATGACATGGCCATCATCATGTGCTTCTTGATCTCCATCACCAAAGCACCGACACGATCTTCTTGTCACCGGCGTCACACCATGATCTCCATCAACGTGTCGCCATCGGGGTTGTCGTGCTACTCATGCTATTACTACTAAAGCTACGTCCTAGCAATATAGTAAACGCATCTGCAAGCACAAACGTTAGTTTAAAGACAACCCTACGGCTCCTGCCGGTTGCCGTACCATCGACGTGCAAGTCGATATTAACTATTACAACATGATCATATCATACATCCAATATATCACATCACATCGTTGGCCATATCACATCACAAGCATACCCTGCAAAAACAAGTTAGACGTCCTCTAATTGTTGTTGCATGTTTTACGTGGTGACCATGGGTATCTAGTAGGATCGCATCTTACTTACGCAAACACCACAACGGAGATATATGAATTGCTATTTAACCTCATCCAAGGAGCTCCTCGGTCAAATCCGATTCAACTAAAGTTGGAGAAACCGACACTCGCCGGTCATCTTTGAGCAACGGAGTTACTCCTAGTGATGAAACCAGTCTCTCGTAAGCGTACGAGTAATGTCGGTCCGAGCCGCTTCGATCCAACAATACCGCGGAATCAAGAAAAGACTAAGGAGGGCAGCAAAACGCACATCACCGCCCACAAAAGCTTTTGTGTTCTACTCGATATTACATCTACGCATGAACCTAGCTCATGATGCCACTGTTGGGGAACGTCGCATGGGAAACAAAAATTTTCCTACGCGCACGAAAACCTATCATGGTGATGTCCATCTACGAGAGGGGATTTTAGATCTACGTACCCTTGTAGATCGCACAGCAGAAGCGTTAGTGAACGCGGTTGATGTAGTGGAACGTCCTCACGTCCCTCGATCCGCCCCGCGAACCGTCCCACGAACCGTCCCACGATCCGCTCTGATCTAGTGCCGAACGGACGGCACCTCCGCGTTCAGCACACGTACAGCTCGACGATGATCTCGGCCTTCTTGATCCAACAAGAGAGACATAGAGGTAGATGAGTTCTCCGGTAGCGTGACGGCGCTCCGGAGGTTGGTGGTGATCTAATCTCAGCAGGGCTCCGCCTGAGCTCCGCGGAAACGCGATCTAGAGGTAAAACCGTGGAGGTATGTGGTCGGGCTGCCGTGGCAAAAGTTGTCTCAAATCAGCCCTAAAACGCCACTATATATAGGAGGGAGGGAGGGTAGGAGGCAGCCTCAAAACCTAAAGGTTTGGCCGAAATTGGAGGTGGAGGAGTCCTACTCCAATCCTACTTGGAGTAGGATTCCACCTTCCCACTTGGAAACTCTTTCCACCTTGTGTTTTTTCTTTCTCAAACCTTATGGGCCTAGGGGCTGGTTTATCTCTTCCCATAGCCCATGAGACCACTTGGGGCGTGACACCCCTCCTGATGGTCCCCGGCACCCCTCTCGGCACTCCCAGTACACTACCGATGAGCCCGAAACTTTTCCGGTAATGCACGAAAACCTTCCGGTAACCAAATGAGGTCATCCTATATATCAATCTTTGTTTCCGGACCATTCCGGAAACCCTCATGAAGTCCGTGATCTCATCCGGGACTCCAAACAACATTCGGTAACCAACCATATAACTCAAATGCGCATAAAACAACGTCGAACCTTAAGTGTGCAAACCCTGCGGGTTCGAGAACTATGTAGACATGACCCGAGAGACTCCTCGGTCAATATCCAATAGCGGGACCTGGATGCCCATATTGGATCCTACATATTCTACGAAGATCTTATCATTTGAACCTCAGTGCCTTCATATAATCCCGTATGTCATTCCCTTTGTCCTTCGGTATGTTACTTGCCCGAGATTCGATCGTCAGTATCCGCATACCTATTTCAATCTCGTTTACCGGCAAGTCTCTTTACTCGTTCCGTAATACAAGATCCCGCAACTTACACTAAGTCACATTGCTTGCAAGGCTTGTGTGTGATGTTGTATTATCGAGTGGGCCCCGAGATACCTCTCTGTCACACGGAGTGACAAATCCTAGTCTTGATCCATACTAACTCAAAGAACACCTTCGGAGATACCTGTAGAGCATCTTTATAGTCACCCAGTTACGTTGTGACGTTTGATACACACAAAGCATTCCTCCGGCGTGAGTGAGTTATATGATCTCATGGTCATAGGAACAAATACTTGACACACAGAAAGCAGTAGCAACAAAATGACACGATCAACATGCTACGTCTATTAGTTTGGGTCTAGTCCATCACATGATTCTCCTAATGATGTGATCCCGTTATCAAGTGACAACAGTTGCCTATGGTCAGGAAACCTTGACCATCTTTGATCCACGAGCTAGTCAACTAGAGGCTTACTAGGGACAATGTTTTGTCTATGTATCCACACATGCACTGTGTTTCCAATCAATACAATTATAGCATGGATAATAAACTATTATCATGAACAAAGAAATATAATAATAACTAATTTATTATTGCCTCTAGGGCATATTTCCAACACCAGTAACGTTGCAACGTTTGATACACACAAGGTATTCCTCCGGTGTCAGTGGGTTACATGATCTCGTGGTAATAGGAATGAATACTTGACACGCAGAAAAAAATAGCAACAAAATGACACGATCACATGCTACGTTTATAATTTGGGTCTTGTCCATCACATCATTCTCCCAATGATGTAATCGAGTCATCAAGTGACAACACTTGTACATGGTCATAAAACCTTAACCATCCTTGATCAACTGGCTAGTCAACTAGAGGCTTACTAGGGTCATAGTTTTGTCTATATATCCACACATGCATTTTTGTTTTCATTCAATACAATTATAGCATGGATAATAAATGATTATCTTGAAACAGGAAATATAATAATAACTATTTTATTATTGCCTCTAGGGCATATTTCCAACATAATCAACTAGCAAACAATAATAAGATAACTCAAACGCCAACACTTTGTCAAAACAATCATGATATAATATGACAAAAGTGGTATCTCGCTAGCCCTTTCTGAGACCGTAAAACATAAATGCAGAGCACCTCCAAAGTTCAAGCAGTGACTAGACATTGTAATTCATGGTAGAGGAGATCCAGTCATGCTTCAAACAACGTTTAACTAGACACAAAGCATCAGGATGACATCAGTGCTCTGAGGTCTGGTACTTATTTGAGAAGGTGACGACTCAAAGTAAAAATAAAATAGCATAAAAGTAAATAGAAAGTCCCTTCACAGAGGGAAGCAGGAATTTGCAGCGGTGCTAGAGCTCACGATGAAAGTCAAAGATACATTATTTTGGGAGGTACACCCTTAGTGTCAATGTTACAACCAATAGTTATCAGTATCTTCCTTGCTAAACAAATTAGGAGCAGTTCCCAAGCGGTAAAAGTAAATGTTTAATCCCCCTCCACTGACAAACACACTCCACGGATAGCCTAATCCATGGGTGCCATCCATACTAACAACAATCTAGGGGGAGTTTTTTTTTTAATTATTTGTGATTTATGATTTCAGGATTGTGAGTCCCTTTTTACCAGCCCCTTTCGTGCAAGGACGAGTGAATAAACACTAATCATGAGAATAACCCCCTTAGCATGGAAGATACTGACCGCCCCATGTCGCTCCATGGGCGGTCCAGGCACACAAAATAGAAGCTCATTTAAAATATTAGAGGTGGCACATGCAAATTTACTTGGAACGGCAGGATACTATCGCATATAGGTAGATATAGTGGACTCGTCTGGAACAACTTTGTTTCAAGGATTTTGATGCACAAATAGTATTCCCTCTTAGTACATGCAAAGGCTAGAAAATAGGTTGGAAAGAGACCAGCTAGATAGCAAAGACGGTCATGAACATGCTTATGAATAATTATCGTTGCATACTAGCATGAGTAGGATATAAACACCATGAAAAGAAATATTGTGGAGGCTATGTTGGTTTTGATTCAACTACATTCGTGAACATGTGCCAAGTCAAGCCGCTCGAACATTCAGAGGAGGATACCATATCATCATACTACATCACGACCATTTTAATGCATGTTGACATCCAAGATAAATCATTATCCACTCCTAGCTACTTAAGCATGGCATGAATAACTATAATCTCAAATTGTCATTGCAAACATGTTTGGTCATAATACACTAAATCATGGATACTGGTCTAAACATATTTACAAAAACAAAAACAAGTTGAGTTCATACCCTCTTCTCTATGCCATAGTCACTTCATCAAATATCGTCATTATTGCCTTTCACTTGCATGACCAAACGATATGAAAATAATAATAGTGCGAGAGTGCCATGGACTAAGCTGGAATCTCCAACATTTTATCCAAGAGGAGAAGACAAAATAATATGGGCTCTTTATTAGATCAATAACAATGCATATGAGAGCCACTCAACATTTTCATCGTGGTCTTCCCTTTGGGTACAACTCAATAAAAGGAAAAGAAATTCAGAAAACACACTATTTTTTTGAGTTTTTAGTTTTTCTATGTCGGTGCACTAAAGACTGGGGTCACTAGTGCCCCAGACTTGTGCGCGGACACCGACAGTCCCTCCGCAGCGGCAAGGCGCGTCGCTGGGGCTTAGGGCGAAAGCGAGACTCAAAAACCACCAAGTGCAGATTGCAAGCCCCGACAAGCACTCGCTTGTTGGGAAGGATGAAGAGATCCCGGCAGGAGTTCCCTCCCGGGGAGATAGACAATGCCATGGCGAGGCCCTCCCGCCCAGGAAGGAAGACTGAGCCCCGGCGAGCCACCCTTGCCGGGAAGGCTGACAAGGCCTCGGCAGGCTATCACCTCCCTGCCGAGAGGAACATGAAGAGCCCCGACAAGGTAACCCTACTAGGAAGAAAGAGAAAGGCCCGAGGAGAGGCGCGGGCCCAGGGCGTCCTCGTGACCTGCGAACGCCTCCACCGAGAAGCACGCCACCGATGATGCATGCGCCACGCGTCCGCTCGTACGCCAGCGCAATGCCCCGGAGTTGCCACGTGTGGGTACGTGTCCAACCCCCCTGGCGAGCTCAGGGAAGTCTGTCGAAGCATTTATTGCACCTTTAACAAGGCAGTAACACTGTAACTGTCGGTCGGCGCTGCTTCACTCGTGAACCCACTGTTCACCTACTGAGCCACCGTGGGGACCCCTTTGCCTATAAAAGGAGGCCCGAGGCTCAGTAGTAGGGGCTTTTGGGCACAATTGAAAGGCTGTAAAAAGGGACAGACCTACAGTAACCCAAAACGAATAACTATACACATGCAGGAGTAGGGTTTTACGCACCACGCGGCCAAACCTGGGTAAAAAGATCTTGCCGGGCCCTGACTATTGGTTCTGCTCTTGCCGCGACCCCTCTCCCCGCCAAACCAGCAAAAATTGGACGTTTGCGGCCCCCATAGATGTCGATCCTTCACTGATATCTTTGGCGTGCTAGGTAGGGGAAGAGGAGGGTCACGTCGACCTGATCTAGCGATCAGCAACCGAATTTCTTCATCAACACCACCGTCATGGCTCCCAAGAGGAGGAGAACAACGGCGGCCGAGACACCTGCGCCTAGTGCACCTACCACGGTGCAGGCAGGAGGGGGCACGTGTGTGGTAGAGGGAGGTGGAGCCCCGGAACTCTCACAACATTTCGGAAATCAGACGCGGGCGAGCGGAATCGTCCGCGGCCCTGGTGGCCCCGCACGTGCCAGAATGTCCAAGGACGGAGCTGCGCAGCCAGCATGCGGCGTGTCTACTTCTAAGGACACCAGAGGGCCCACGGCGACGCCTACACCACGGCCTTGCCAGGCCACGCACGGCGGGCGACCCCAGGATGGCAACCCTTCGCCACCGCGACGACGAACCCCTGGTCCTCAAACCCAGGAGACACACGGGAGGCAGACGCGCACCGCGACGGGGAAGGGTGGCGCACGCTCGCGTGGCCAAGGAGGGGCCTCTTCTGGCACTGTGATACGTCCATTTTGCATCATGCTTTCATGTTGATATTTATCGCTTTTTGGGCTGTTATTACACTTCACGGTACAATACTTATGCCTTTTCTCTATTATTTTGCAAGGTTTACATGAAGAGGGAGAATGCCGACAGCTGGAATTCTGGCCTAAAAAAGGAGCAAGTCTGAGATACCTATTCTGCGCAACTCCAAAAGCCGTGAAAATCAACGAGGATTTTTTTGGTATTTATAAAAAATACTGGTCCGAAGAAGTGCCAGAGGGGCGCCAGCAGGAGGCCACAAGCCTGCTAGGCGCGTCCTCCCCCCTAGCTGCGCCTAGGGGGCTTGTGAGCTCCCTGCTGGCCCACTGGCCCCCCTCTTTGGCTACAAAATGGTGTACGGTACAACATAAAGCTTATTGGGCAATCAAAGAGCTCAACTTTGATTTCAAACTTACTGGTGAGCAGAGGTTATTTGATATTAGATCGCTTGATGAATGGAGAACTCAGGCATATGAGAATGCCAAGTTATTCAAAGAAAAGGTTAAGAGGTGGCATGATAAAAGGGTACAAAAGCGTGAGTTCAATGTAGGTGATTATGTCTTGCTATATAATTCTCGTTTAAGATTTTTTGTAGGCAAGCTTCTCTCTAAATGGGAAGGTCCCTATATTGTTGAGGAAGTATATCGTTCTAGTGCTATCAAGATCAACAACACGGAAGGTAATTGTCCGAGAGTTGTAAATGGGTAGAGAATCAAGCATTATATCTGAGGTATTCCAATAAATGTTGAAAGCAATATTATCAATACCATAACTCTAGAGGAGTACCTAAGGGATATTTATCAGCCTGTTTTAGACTCTGAAAGCGAAGAGGTATGTGATTCGGTAAGTAAACAGAGTCCAAAACTTTTCCAGTAGGATTTTTTCTCCGTTTTGGAATATTTAGAAAATTAGAAAAATTTGAAGTAGTCCTGAAAGCGCACGAGGAGGCGACAAGCCTGCCAGGCGCGGGCCACCCCCTGGTCGCGCCTGGGGGGCTTGTGGCCACCTTGTGTGCCTCCCGGACTCCGTTTTCTTGCGGTGTACTCCTTCTGGTCTGGAAAAAATCATTATATATTCTCCCGGAAGGTCTAACCCTTGTATCACGCAAATTTCCTCTGTTTTCGTTTCGAGCCTGTTTCTGCTGCAGATCTAGATCACTATGGGGTCCCCAAAAGCTCCGAAGGACAAGATCTTCGAGAAGGTCATCAATCCCTACCTCGCGGGAGTGCTGCAACACCCTCAATCTATCGAGATGCATGAGGGGATGCTACACATCTGTGATCTTGAGGGGCCCAAGAAGACCAGAAGCATGGAGGAGAGGCTCGAAGCAATGGAGCAACAAGTCTTCAAGTGCCAAGGGATGGTGGAGCGTGGACTCAACACCAACCACATGATGATCATGGAGTTCACCAGCAAGCACAAGATCGATGCCAATGACATCGGGAAGCACCTATCTAGGCTCTATGACAGGATTGATCACCTCCAAGCCCAGATCTATGACCTGGAGAACCAAAACTGTGAGTATGAGTATAGATTTAAATCAATAGGGTTGGCTGCAGATTTGAGGATTCCGGAGACTCCTTCATCTTTCCATGATGGAGCACGTATGCCTTGGAAGACGGAGGATTAAACCCATGTTGCACCAACTCCACCACCATCACCTCCAAAGGAAGACAACTAAGCATGGGTATGGGCAGTCCCCTTGGCTTGTGCCAAGCTTGGGGGAGTTGCCCCGGTATCGTATCACCATCACATCTTTGGCCTTTACCTTTGTTTCAGTTTGTTCCTTTTCAGTTTTATCTTTCTCTAGTAGATTAAAGGTCTTAGTGTTTTAGGCTTGAGTTTTGCTTTGTGTCACCCCTGATGTATTCGAGCTCGTGAGCCATATAATAAAGAGTGTCTTAGTTAAGGGCCTTGCCTCATGCCATGATCAAGAGAATGAGAAAAGAACAAAAGCATGAAAGATCATATAATGATCTTATGGGATGTGATGGCTTCACATATAAAAAGAATGTTGATTGAAACTTGTTTAGGGTAGACAAACGTAGACCTTGGTCATTGTTGCAATTAATAGGAAGTGATAAAGAAGGAGAGGTTCACATATAAATATATCATCTTTGACACCATCTATGATTGTGAACACTCACTACACTATTACATGCTTAGAAGTAGAAGTTGGACAAGGAAGACAACATAATGAATTGTGTTTGCTTGGTTCTGAACAATGTTATATGACTAGAGATCCCTTAGTATGTGACGATTGCTTCCACCTCTTATTAGCCAAAACTCCCGCACTAAGTAGAGATACTGCTTGTGCATCCATAAACTTTCAACCCAGTTTTGCCATGAGAGTCCACCATACCTACCTATGGATTGAATAAGATCCCTCAAGTAAGTTGTCATCTATGCAAGCAATAAAAATTGCTCCCTAATATGTATGATCTATTAGTGTGTGGAAAATAAGCTTTGTACGAACCTGTGATGAGGAAGACATAAAAGCGATAGACTGCAGAATAAAGTTCTTTATCACAGGAGGCAATATAAAGTGATGTTCCTCCGCACTTAGAGGACACACATCCATACCTCAAAAGCGCATGACAACCCCTGATTCCCTCTACGAAGGGCCTATCTTGTACCTTTACTTTTTGCCCTTGAAAGAGTCATGGTGATCTACACCAATTCCTTATTTCGCCTTTATCTTGGCTAATGTCATATGCTTGAGAAAGATCTATATTCATATGTCTACTTGGAAGTAAGTATTCATGAATTATTATTGTTGACATTACCCTTGAGGTAAATGGTTGGGAGGCGAAACTATAAGCCCCTATCTTTCTCTGTGTTCAGCTGAACCTTTGATCTCATGAGTACCACGTGAGTTGTAGCAATTGTAGAGAATGAAAAGATGATTGAGTATGTGGATTTTCTTTACAAGCACTTATTTGACTCTTTCCGATGTTTTGACAAATTGCAATTGCTTCAATGACTAAAGGCTATCGGTTGTTGATTCTCGGTAAGGTTCTTGACCCATGATTTACTTTGTGAAGGAATTGTCACTTTAGCATAAGAGTTGATATGATGGTATTGCTGTTCTGATCATGATCATGATGCCTGCATGTTCATATCCTGTTTTGTCGACACCTCTCTCTCTAAACATGTGGGCATATTTATTGATCTCGGTTTTCGCTTGAGGACAAGCGAGGTCTAAGCTTGGGGGAGTTGATACGTCCATTTTGCATCATGCTTTGATGTTGTTATTTATCGCTTTTTGGGCTGTTATTACACTTCACCGTACAATACTTATGCCTTTTCTCTCTTATTTTGCCAGGTTTACATGAAGAGGGAGAATGCCTGCAGCTGGAATTCTAGCCTGAAAAAAGAAGCAAGTTTGAGATAACTATTCTTCGCAACTCCAAAAGCCATGAAAATCAATGAGGATTTTTTTGGGATTTATAAATAATACTGAGCCGAAGAAGTGCCAGAGGGGCGCCAACAGGAGGCCACAAGCCTGCTAGGCGCGGCCTCCCCCTTGGTCGCGCCTATGGGGCTTGTGAGCTCCCTGCTGGCCCACTGGCCCCCCTCTTTGGCTACAAGAAGGGTTTCGGTCTGGAAAAAAAATCAGGAGGAGGCTTTTCGGAGGGTTCGCCGCCGCCACAAGGCGGAACTTGAGCAGAACCAATCTAGAGCTCTGGTAGGACGATCCTGTCGGGGAAACTTCCCTCCCGGAGGGGGAAATCGTCGCCATCGTCATCACCAACACTCCTCTCATCGGAGGGGACTCATCACCATCAACATCTTCATCAGCACCATCTCATCTCCAAACCCTAGTTCATCTCTTGTAACCAATCTCCGTCTCGCGAGTCCGATTGATACTTGTAAGGTTGCTAGTAGTGTTAATTACTCTTTGTAGTTGATGCTAGTTGGATTACTTGGTGGAAGAGTTTATGTTCAGATCTTTGATGCTACTCATTACCTCTCTGGTCATGAATATGATTATGCTTTGTGAGTAGTTACTTTTGTTCATGAGGACATGGGATAAGTCATGCTATAAGTAGTCATGTGAATTTGGTATTCGTTCGGTAATTTGATGTGTTGTATGTTGTTTTTCCTCTAGTGGTGTTATGTGAACGTTGACTACATAACACTTCACCATTATTTGGGCCTAGAGGAAGGCATTGGGAAGTAGTAAGTAGATGATGGGTTGCTAGAGTGACATAAGCTTAAACCCTAGTTTATGCGTTGCTTCATAAGGGGCTGATTTGGATCCACTAGTTTAATGCTATGGTTAGACTTTGTCTTAATTCTTCTTTTGTAGTTGCAGATGCTTGCGAGAGAGGTTAATCATAAGTGGGATGCTTGTCCAAGTAAGGGTAGTACCCAAGCGCCGGTCCACCCACATATCAAACTATCAAAGTAACGAACACGATTCATATGAACATGATGAAAACTAGCTTGACAGAAATTCCCATTTGTCCTCGGGAGCGTTTTACCTCCTATAAGACTTTGTCCAGGATTGTCCCTTGCTACAAAAGGGATATGACCACTTTGCTGCACCGTTGTTACTTTTGTTACTTGCTACTTGCTGCGAATCATCTTGCCACACAACTACTTGTTAACGATAATTTCAGTGCTTGCAGATATTACCTTGCTGGAAACCACTTGTCAGATCCTTCTTCTCCTCATTGGGTTCGACACTCTTACTTATCGAAAGAACTACGATAGATTCACTATACTTGTGCGTCATCACACTGCCAGGAGCAAGAGCCCCTCGTGTTCCACCCACGTGTCACCTCCCGCCTCGCGGGCGGAAGCGCTGAGGCGGACAAGCTCGAGGAATGGAGGGCCACCATCCAGAGCTTCATCACCCTCGCCAACGGAGACGGGCCAGAGCAGCCGGAGACATCGAAACGACCCTCCAACAGGCCTGCCCACGACTGCGCGGAGAAGGGCGGAGATGCTGCCGCCACGGTGCATTCCCCGCCGAGGCGGAGGCAACAGGTCATCGTCTCCGACGACTCCACTGGATCCTTCGACTAGCGCTCCCGCCGCAACCAGCGTCACGACCCGCGAGAGACATGAAGGAAGATACTAGGACTCACACCGAGCGACTGCGGGAGACGCGCCGCCAGTCAGACAAACGAGCTGAGACCGTCTTGGACGCGCCATCCTCGGGGTACCCGGTGCTCTACCCTAGGAGGTGGGTTGCCCGGCCATTACCCCCGAGCTCCAGCGAGTCCAGAGGCCCAGCACCTGTACCTTCAAGACGGAGATACCTGAGAAGTACGACGGAAAAACTCACCCGTCCGAGTTCGTCAACATCTACACCATCGCGGTGCAGGCTGTCGGGAGCCGGGACGACAAGATACTCACCAACTACTTCCCGTTGGTGCTTAAGCCCAACATGAGGTCTTGGTTGATGCACCTGCCCAAGAAATCCATATCCTCTTGGAAGGACTTGTGCCATGATTTTGTTGGCGCCTTCACAGGCGGCCACCGAGCCCCTGGCCAGGAGAGTGACTGGCACATCATTCCCCAGAAGGAGGGAGAAACTCTGCGCAAGTAGATCCAGAGATTTAGCCGCATTCAGCACAACATCCCGGATGTCCACCCAGCCGCCCTCATCATTGCGTTCCATCAGAACATGCGCAACCGGAAGATGCGGGAGGAACTAGCGATGAATAAGGTTCGCGACGTCGCCGAGCTCTACGCTCTGGCCGACAAGTGCGCGCTAGCAGAGGAAGAGAGGAGGCTTCCTGGCGAAGGCGCCAGTGCAGAAGCCGACTCCAAATACGAAGACGTCGACCCTCCATCGAGGAAGGAAGAAGCACAACAAGAAAAGAAAGGACAAGGCTGTGTTTGCCGTAGAGAGTTCAGGCGAGCCGACGCCACCAAGAAGGCTAAGGCAGAGACCCCCGGAAAAGGCGCTGCTGGGTGCGACTCCTGCCTTGCCTTGGTGGCCGCCGACAAGCCGGATGGCTCTCGCAAATAGTACTGCAAGATCCACCGTACCAAGGGCCATGACCTCCAGGACTGCCGCCAAGTCAAGCAACTCGCCGAAAAGCAAAAGGCTGAGTACGAGAGGGGCGACAAGAAGAAAGCCCAAGATGGTGCGGAGGGGTCCGACAGGAAGAAGGGTGGCCGCGGAGGATACCCCAACAAGGCCCGAAACAAGCGGGAGGCGCCCGCGCGAGGGCGAGACAAGAAGGAGGAAGATGAGGACAAAGGCAGCCCGGAGGACGACTCCGGCGACCATGAATTTCAGAGGGACACTGATATGATGTGCCTCGATGGAGGCGCATCGCTACACTCTTCCCACCGCCAACTGAAAAGGTGGGCGAGAGAAGTGAGTGTGGCCGAGACCTCCATCGGGATCTATAAGCCCCTGAAATGGTCGAGCATGCCCATCATCTTCGACTCTGAGGATCACCCTCACCGAGTTACCGCGGTCGGGTGTTTGCCATTGTTGATTTCGCCAATGATTCGCAACCTCAAGGTGACGCAGATGTTGCTAGATGGCAGAGCCGGCCTGAACCTCATCTCCCCTGACATCATACGGAGGTTGCAAATCCCAGACGGGGATCTCGAGGAAACGGGAGCATTTCAAAGGATAAACCCCGGGAAGATCCAGCCAAAGGGGAAGATCACGCTACCGGTAACCTTCGGCAGCGACGAGAACTACAAGACCGAGAAGGTCGTTTTTGACGTCGTCGACAACCCATTCACCTACAATGGGATCCTCGGGCGCTCCGCATTGTCCAATTTCATGGCGGCATCATACTACGCCTACAATACATTGAAGTTGCCCGGTCCCATCGACGTCATCATCGTTAACACCGACAAGAAGGACACGCTTGTTTGCACCAACCGCCTCTACCTTGAAGCCGTCGCGCGTCCGCCGACAAGGTGCCCACTCTTGCCACCTTGGCTCTCGGCAGTGGGAAGAGGAAGACCGGCAAGGAGGCCCGTCAAGCCGGCCCTGGCAAACGCATCTACTCAGAGTGCTGCGCTGCCGGAGCAGAGGCGCCAGAGAGCTCCGCCGGCAAGGACAAGAAGTCAAAAGCTGCCCCGCCTGAGACCAAGAAGGTGCCCGACAAGGAGGATGGTACGGGTGGGAATTTTACCATAAGTTCCACCCTAGAGAGCAAATAGGAAAGCGCGCTCAGCATGCTCAGCGCCTTCCTGCGGGTGAATCTCGATGTGTTTGCGTGAGAACCATCAGATATCCCCGGCATTCCCAGGAAGGTGATCGAGCACCACCTAGCTGTCTGCCCTCATGCGCGAACGGTCAAACAGAAGGTGAGGAAACAAGCTCTAGAGCGGCAAAAGTTCATTGCCGAGGAGATCAAGAAGTTAGAAGCACCAGGCCTAGTTAGGGGAGTCATCCATCCTTCATGGTTGGCCAATCCGGTAGGATTCTCAAGATGAACGGGAAGTGGAGGTTGTGTATTGATTTTACTGATGTCAATAAAGCTTGCCCAAAAGACCCTTTCCCCTTGCCGCACATCGACCAGATTGTGGACCCCACTGCTGGTTGTGATCTGTTTTCCTTCCTCGACGCCTATTCACGATATCACCAGATTTTCACGGCCGAGGAAGATGAAGAGAAGACCGCATTCATTACCCCGTGTGGCACGTACTGCTTCGTGCGTATGCCTTTCGGGTTGAAGAATACCGGATCCACGTTTGCGAGGGTGATCGAGATTGGTTTTGAGCCACAGCTCCACGAAAACTGGGAAGCTTATATGGATGACATAGTGGTCAAAACCAAGGACAAGGCGACGCTCATACAAGATTTGGAGGAGACGTTTGCCAACCTATGCAAGATCAACCTCAAGCTCAACCCTGAAAAGTGTGTCTTCGATGTCCCATCTGGCAAGCTTCTAGGGTTTTTCTTGTCCTAGTGGGAAATCAAAGATAACCCCGACAAGATCAAGGCCATCGAAAAGATCGAGGCAGCGAAGCGCGTCAAGGATGTACGGCGCCTAGCCGGCTGTGTCGTCGCTTTGAGCAGATTCATCTCCAAGTCCCCTGAACGTGCCTTACCCTTTTTCAAAATCTTGAAAAAGGAAGGGGCCATGTAGTGGACCCCGGAGGCGGAAGCGGTGTTGCAAGACCTGGAGAAGTATCTCTCCATTGTGCCAACCCTGGTCGCGCCTAGGCCACAGGAGTCGCTGCTCCTGTACTTGGCCGTGACCAACCAAGTGGTCAGTGCCGCTTTGGTGGCGCAGGGGGAAGAGGCTGAAGCTACGCCGGCAGAAGCTGCACCATCGAGCGAAGCAAAGGCGGCCCGCGAGCAAAGATACCCAACAGAGGAGGGACTAGTGATGCCAAACCGCCGCCATCCGGCGAGCCGATGCGGAAGAAGAAAGTGGTGCAGCGGCCCGTCTATTTTGTCAGCTCCCTCCTACACGGAGCGCGGTCGAGATACTCGGGTTGCAAAAATTGATTTTGAGCCTCCTCATGGCCTCATGGAAGCTGTGACATTACTTCCGAGCACATGAGGTCACCGTCGTCACCCGTTTCCCGCTACAAAGGGTCCTGTGGAACCCTGATGCCACCGGCAGGATAGTGGAAATGAGCATTGGAGTTATCCAGCTTCGGCCTAAAGTTCGAGAGCACATCAACCATCCAGAGCAGAGCCCTGGTAGAGTTTATTGCTGAGTAGACTCCAACACCCGATGACGAGATTCAAGAATCAGCCCTCCCGGGCAAGGAAGCAAGCCAAGAGTGGATCATGTACTTTGAGGGTGCGTTCTCGCTCCAAGGGGCAGGGACCGGCATGCTGCTTGTCGCCCCCACCGGAGAACACCTGAAGTACGTGGTGCAGATGTATTTCCCTCGAGAGCAGTCGACCAACAACACTGTCGAGTACGAGGGGCTCCTTGCCGGTCTCAGGATCGCAACAAACCTGGGAATTAGAAGGTTGATCATCAGAGGCGACTCGCAGATGGTCGCCCGACAAATCAACAAAGACTACCAGAGCCCGCTGTTGGAGGCGTACATCAAAGAAGTGAGGAAGCTGGAAGAGCGCTTCGACGGTCCACAGGCAGAGCACATCCCCTGTGCTGAAAATACTATCGCGGATGACTTGTCGAAGCGTGCAAACCTTAAGTTACCCGTGGAACAAGGGACTTTCGTGCTACGGCTCACCCAACCATCCGTGACAACATCAGCTCGGCAAGAAAAGAGAAGGAAGTTGGACTCCGGTGAGCACTTCCCAGCAGACCTGCCAGGAAATTCTGGCAAGGGTCCTACCCGGGGGAGGTTACCAGGGAAGGCCTCCAGCCTACCGGGGGGGATACCACCCCAACGGAAGACATGCCTTTGGTCCTTGAAGTCGAACCACGCGCTCCGAGATGGGCACAACAAATAGTCCAGTACCTTCAGACTGGGGACCTGCCCGAAGAGCAGGAAGAAGCAGAAAGAGTAGCCCGTCAGTCCAACATGTATCAGTTCATCGATCACACTCTATAAAGAAGACGACTGAACGGAGTGAAATTGAAATGCATCCCCCAAGACGAAGGCCTGGAGCTGTTGGCCGAGATACATGGAGGCATATTTGTCTCCCACATAGGGTCAAGAGCGCTTGCCGGCAAAGCATTCCGGCAAGGTTTATTTTGGCCCCCAACTTCCCAGGATGGAACAACACTAGTAACCAAGTGTGAAGCGTGTCAGTTCCATTCAAAGAAAGCTCATCAACCAGCTCAAGCACTCCAGACAATCCCTCTCTCCTAGCCATTTTCGGTCTGGGGGCTCGATATACTCGGCCCCTTTCCCCGCACTGCTGGGGGCTTTGAGTACTTGTACATGGCAATTGACAAGTTCACAAAGTGGCCGGAAGTGGAGCCAGTGAGTAAGGTGACTACGCAGTCAGCCATTAAGTTCTTCAAGGGAATAGTCTATCGTTTTGGTGTCCCAAATAGAATCATCACGGACAACGGCACCCAATTCACGAGTCGAGCCTTCATGCAGTACGCCCAAGATCTCGGAAGTTGAATATGCTTTGCTTCTGTTGCCCACCCAAGGAGCAACGGGCAAGTGGAAAGGGCAAATGCTGAAGTGCTGGGAGGACTAAAAACAAGAACTTTTGATAAGCTGCGCCAACATGGAAGGAACTGGATTGACGAGCTGCCAGCGGTTCTTTGGTCGATTAGAACGACACCAAATCAAGCCACCGGCCACACACCCTTCTCCCTTGTCTACGGGGCGGAGGAAGTTCTTCCCACAGAACTCATTTACGAATCACCTTGAGTGCTCGCTTACGATGAGCTCGAGCAAGAGCAACAACAACAAGACGACGTCGTGCTCCTCGAGGAAAGCCGTCTTTAGGCAGCTGTGCGAGACTCTCGCTACCAGCAAGCCCCGCATCGCTACCACAGCCGCAGGGTGCGAGCCTGAAGTCTTGAGGAAGGTGACCTTGTACTTCAGCATGTTCAGTCGGCCAAGAACTCAAACAAGTTGACGCCGAAGAGGGAAGGCCCATATCGGGTAGTGCGAGTCACCAGGCCTGGTGCAGTCCGGCTGGAGACAGAGGATAGAATTCCGTTGAGAAACTCTTGGAACATCGAACATCTTTGCAAGTTCTACTTGTAGGGAGAGGCCGGCGGGTATACCGGCAACCACCTTTCGTTCAAGTCTTGCCGATGTTGCATGTAATCCTTTGTACAAAGCCACGCGAAGACCCTGAGCACAGTCAAATACAGTTTAGCATCATGCATCATCTAGATTTCTCATGATTAAATCATGCATGTATATAATCTAGGGTTTTGTGTAGCGCATAAACTAACAAACACCAAGATATCTATGTCTATTTTCTCTTCTTTCTTTCCACAAAGAACAGGTTTTTCTCCGCGCACAAGTTTGTCGGGGGGAGAAGAGGAGGAGGTATACAACATACAGGACACGAACAAGCCCGGAGTCAAAAGGAGAGTCGCGGTCCAAGTGATAAGTGACAGAAACTCCGAACAAACTCCTGGTTCAAGGTATAGCTCCTTACCAGTGCCTTCAAACTCTTGTATGGAAAACTTGTGTGCCAAAGAGCCTAGCCACGGATGCCCTAAATACTATCTGGAAACGCGCGTGTCAACTAGCAGCCTCTAATGGTCGCCCTCATTGAAGAGAGGCATGCTCGATAGTGCGAAGGAAAAACATAAAGGCGGCAAGGCACCTCGCCGGTGGTGATGATCCCGGCAAGGAAGCCAAGGCCTACCTTCCGTGGCATCTCTGGCAAGACATGTCGGCGGAAATGCAACACAAGGATAAACCATACAAACAAAGGGCGGCTGAAAGGAGATCACACCCATTCCAGAAAAGTAACGAGTATATTACAAACGCTGATAAGCGCATTTTAAGCTTAAAATGTCCATGAGTATAAGGTCGCAGGGACAGGGGTACGTGAAGCGTTAATCCCGGTGGGAGCCTTGCACCCTCTTGACTCGGTCCACCCTGTTGATGATGGGCATGATGAGCTCTTCGAGCGCCTCGAGGTCCACGCCCTCCGGTATGCTCCCAAGGGTGAAGCTCATGCCGCGGTTCTGGCACGCCAGTTTGGTGAGAACCTTCAAGATAATGCCTCGGCAGAGCTCGCGGGACTTGTGAGCAAGGCCCGCTAATTCACCGGTCTGGCGCTACTTCAAAGCGTCCACCACGCCTTCGAAGAACAATGCCAACCGGGCGCTATGGGACACCGTCGGGTACGAAGGGTAGTCGAAGCTCTGGATGCCCATGGCGTACATCTGCGCATCAATCCTTCCGGCCACGTCGACAAGACGCTTAATCCACAGCTCGACGTCGCGCGCATAAGCTGCGCCAGCAGCGATAACGGACTTGAGCTCGTCAGCCTTGCCCTGGAGCTTCACAACCAGGGCCTCCTCGCGAGCTCGACTGTCTTGGTGAGCTTGCTTCGAAGAGACTAGTTTCCCTTGCAGCATGGCGACGATGCCATCGGCGGAGAGGATCTTGGCGGAAGCGTCGGAGGCAGCAGCTTGAGCCTCCGTCAGGCTAGGGAGGGTCTTTTCCCTCTCGGTCTTGAGCTCCGAGGCCTCCTTCTCGAGCTCGAGGAGGTTCTCTTACAGCTCCCTCGCCCGTACGACAAGCTCCTTCTTGGACGCTTCGGCGGCAATGGCCCTATCCACCATCTTCTTCAACTCCTCGGTGAAGTCGGAGGCCTAGGCGGCAAGGGCACCTTTATGCTGCTCCACCAACCCTTGGGTACGCTGCACCACGAGAAACTCGACCTCCTCGTCTTTTGCACGAAGGCGGTGCCGAGCGTCCTCTCGCGGCCAGCGATGTCCTCCTCCACTCCGTTAAGACTGATGCGGAGGGAGTTGAGGCGAACCTCTTCGACGGTGTGGTGACTTTTCGCCTCCTCCTCCTCCTTCTGGATATCGTAATACTTTAGGAGAAGATCCTCCCTTTCGGTCTTCGACCGAGCACGCTCCTCATGTAGCTCATGGAAGGCTTTGGCGAACTATTCTTGCACCTGGTCAAAGCGCTGCTCGAATGCCTCCTCCCTCGCCTCAACAACTGCCGCCCGGGAGTCCAGTTTCTCCTTTCGGGTGCGATAAAGGGCCAGGAGCTGGCTCAAGTTGTCCTTCATGGATAGGAAAAGCCCCTTCTCACCAAGCTTGCTGCCGCCGGCCTCCAGCCCGGTAACGACTTCGAGCCCGTCGGCAGTAGAGACTTCTCCATCAAGGCCACTCCCGCCACGATCTCACCGACGCGAGTCATCCCCGCCGGGCTAATAAATTGCCCCTTGCCTACACGGATGTACTCGCCGGGGGGAGGGACCACTGAGGAGGAAGGATGGACTCCCCCGGCTCCCTCGTCAATGAGTGGGAGCCCGCGTCAGGCGCTGCTTCCTCCTTGGCGGCAACAGAGAAACTGCCGGCATGCCCTTTAGGCTCTTTCGCACTCTCCTCCACCGAGTCCTGGGCGGTCTGGCCCCAAGCTTCCGCCGCAGTCTCCCCGGCAGCAACCTTGTCGGCCACGACCGCGGCGTCCAATGCAATCTCCTCAATGACGAGGTCAACATCTGCCTCACCCAAACAAAGAGAGAGGAGGAAAGAGCCTGAGGTCTGGGAAGAAGAAAAAGAAAATAAAGGAAGGGAAGCGCATGTGTCCCCAAGCGGGATACTCACCTTCGTCTAGCAAAGGCGGGGTGGCTGCCCTCTCCCCGGCAACGTCGGCAGCAGACGCGAGGTCCTCAGTCTCCAATCCTACCGGGTCCTCCTTGGCGGGACTGGCCCCGGCAGGGGGTCGTCCCCGTCTGGCATGGCCTTTGGTGATTCCGCCTGCTACCGGGCCTTCCCTGCATCATGAGTACTGTCAGCGTTGAAGACCGTGTTCCCTATGCTCGGTAAGGGGAAACAGATGGTGGACCCATGCTGGGGGCTGACTGAAGTCGACTCCAGCACCCCAGGGGTGCTAGCCGAGGGTCTGTCGCTCGCCGACACCTCTGCCCTCTTGGCCACCCTCTGTGCCAGCGTCTCCATTTCCCTGGAGAGGCCAAAGTCAAGACAAATCTCATGATAAATAACAAGAATGGAAGAGTGAGGGCACGGATGCGTACTCTTCTTCCTCCTCCGAGCTGAAGGTCGAGAAGTAGAAGTTCGGAACCTCCTCGCCGCCGGCAGAAGGCGACGCTCCTCCTCAGCCCTTGGCGGGGACGGAGACTGGGGCTTGCCACACGGAGAGCCCAGTGTCGGCGCGTCGAAGGACCCGCCTGGGTTTTCGGTGGAGCAGAGGCTCCTCGGCCTCTTCCTCCTCCTCCTCCACCTCTTCACGCACATGGACAACGAAGGGGCCCTGGGCAGAGGAGGTGTCGGCTTCCCCGGCAAGCGCATCTGCCGCCGCCATCAACTCCTTGTCGTATTCTTATTCATCAAAGGACCCGACCTTCCCCGCCTCCTCAGTGAGGGCCCTCTCCTGAAGCCGACTGGCTATGTACGCCACCTCCCCTTCGGTGGTGAGGTGGATGAGCACGACCTCATCCACCCTAGCAACCTTCTCCGATAGGCGATCGAAAAAGGACAAGACGACCTCGTCCGACGGCTGAACCCAGGTCGGAAGGACGCCATTGGCGTTGCACTCCAACATTATTGCCGTGAGCGCACCCAAGGCCGAGCTGATGAAGAGGGTAATAACGCCCGTCGGAAGTCGGAGCTTGAGGTCGAACTTGAATAGCTTGCTGCAGGTGAAGGCATGTTGTAGAACGGCCAGGTTGCTATTCAACCCCGGCCGCAGCTGCATTATGTCTGCCTGTTCGAGTATGCCGATGCCAACCTCCCCCTCTGTGCCGAACGGGGCAATCCGCATTCGGATAAAATCGGAGGCCACCATTTCCATCATCAGCCCTCCGGCCCTCACGGGGATGGCCAATTTCTCATCGTCTAGGTCGAGGCTGCTCCAGTCATCGCCCCGGGCCTCAATCTTGGCGGTGCTGGGCTCGCAGAAGGGCAAAACCCCCTTTTCCCGAATCCAACACCACTTCCCTCGCCACTCCTCCCACTTCTCCCGAAGAGTCCCTTACAAATATGCCTACTTGCACCCGGTCCGTGAAATCCAGGTGATGGAGCAAGAAAGGGCGTCCCCTCTTTGGATTCGGGGGATGAAGTAGTGGCGGAAGAGGGCGGTGTTGGGGACGATGCCGACGAAGTTTTTGTAGAGATGTGCGAATATCGACATGCACGTCACGGCATTGGGCTTGAAATCTAGAAGCCGAAAGTCATAGGTCTGCATCATGTCAACGAAGAACTCTGAGAAAGGTAGGTAGAGCCCGCAATAGAAGTAATCGACGAATTATGGGTACTTATCAGGTTTGTGGCCCGATTCCCCGGTGTTCACAATGGTGGACGGACGCGCCGTCGTCTTCACCGCCCACATGAACCGGTAATGGTCCGGCAAGGCGCGTGCCTCAATCCCTGGAGGGAAGAAGGCAAGCTCCTGTCGTTTCTTCGCCATCTCCTTCTCCGTGTTGGCTGGCTTCCCCTTCTTGGCTATGCTCCCCTTCGGCGGCATGTTGACGGCAGGAGGGGCGGCTACTGGGGGAAGCGGTTTCGGGAAGGAGAAGGGGGAACAGAGGCTCGGTGTCCAGGAAGAAGATGACAGCGGCGGCGAGATTGGAGGAACATGAAAGTAAGGAAGCAACTGCGCCCCTTGTTCTTTTCCTTTCTGCAGAACGCAGGCTGGCCCTTGGTTGCCCAACTAACGGCTCCACGCGCACGCAGCTGCCTTGGCCACCATGCACATGTCGAACACCCTCCCACTTCACGCGTTCAACGCGCGACGTGGGGAAAGAAAGCCTGTAATGGCTCGATTCCGATAAGCCCAGCGCCCGCGAGTTCGTGCACCGCTTTGGGCCTGGCCCAACGAAAACTCGCATGCGTGTGTGGCCCAGGCCCGGGGCTCCTGTCGGTGCACTAAAGACTGGGGTCTCGAGTGCCCCAAACCTGTGCGCGGACACCGGCAGCCCCTCGGCAGCGGCAAGGCACGTCGCTGGGGCTTATGGCGAAAGCGAGACTCAGAAACCACCAAGTGCAGATTGCAAGCCCCGGAAAGCACTCGCTTGTTGGGAAGGATGAAGAGACCCCGGCAGGAGTTCCCTGCCGGGGAGATAGACAATTCCACGGCGAGGCCCTCCCGCCGAGGAAGGAAGACTGAGCCCCAGCATGCCACCCTTGTCCGGAAGGCTGACAAGGCCTCGACAGGCCATCACCTCCCTGCCGAGACGAATAGGAAGAGCCCCGGCAAGGTAAACCTGTCAGGAAGAAAGAGAAAGGCCCGAGGAGAGGCGTGGGCCCAGGGCTCCCTCGTGACCTGCGAACGCCTTCACCGATGAGCAGGCCATTGACGATGCATGCGCCACGCGTCCGTCGCACGCCAGCGCAACGCCCCGGAGTTGCCACGTGTGGGTATGTGTCCAACCCCCCCTGATGAGGTCAGGGAAATTTGTCGAAGCATTTATTGCACCTCTCACAAGGCAGTAACACTGTAACTGTCGGTCGGCGCTGTTTCACCCGTGAACCCACTGTTCACCCACTGAACCACTGTGGTGACCCCCTTTGCCTATAAAAGGAGGCTCGAGGCTCGGTAGTAGGGGCTTTTGGGCAAAATCGAAAGGCTGTAAAAACGGACAGACCTATAGTAACCCAAAACGAATAACTAAATGCATGCAGGAGTTGGGTTTTACGCACCACGCGGCCCGAACCTGGGTAAAAAGATCTTGCCGGACCCTGACTGTTGGTTCTGCTCTTGCCGCAATCCCTCTCCCCACCAAACCAGATAAAAGAGGACCGTTGAGGCCCCATAGGTGTTGATCCTTCACCGAAATTCTAGAAGAAAGAAATTGAAGAAGGGAAAACTAAAACGAGAAAAACTATTTACACAGGAAAACTCCCAACAAGCAAAAGAAGAAAACATAAATCTTTTTGGGTTTTCGGCATGTTTTTCAAACACACAAGAAGAAGGCAAGAAAATGAATCTAACATGGATAATACAATGCAAGAGTGTCAAAACCAACAACTAGAATATGTGAGCATGAATGTAAAGTCAGTGGGAACACGTACTTCCCCAAGCTTAGAATTTTGGCCTAGCTTGGTAATCACCACCCGCAGGGGCCTGGATAACAGTCCGCATGATAACTCATGGAAGACCTTGATGCAGCCTCCACGGCCTGACGGACAGCCTCACTGTCGCGTTCTACTCATGTGCCTCCCTCTCATAGACGTAATATCTTCATTTTCCCTGATAATCAAAGAGGGAAGGCGCAGACAAATTAACAAGCACAATAGATTTCTTGTTAAACATTAGGTTGTAATTATAATCAGTAGTTGTGGCCTTTATGAACTTGTGGCGCTTCATGGACTCAAAATCTAAGTACTGAGTAGGAAGAATATGGTCACTAGACCGCGGTGACAAACTACACTTCTTAGCTAAACGGGAGGCATAAATTCCGCCATAGAAATGGCCACTGTCAGAGTTGTGTTGCAATCTGCGTGCAAAGATTGCTCCAAGATTATAGCAATTAATTCCAGTTAACGTAGTATGCAGGAGACTCAAGTCTGAGGCACATAAGGGACTACAATCCTGCTTGACCACTATGCATTTTCCATTAAAGAGTGCAAGGTAACAAACTGAAGGAGAATGTATGCTATTTATTCTACCTTGAGTTACTCCCCTATCTTCACCAAAGCAAACACTAGCTAAAATGCCTTGTATTCAGATTTTGGTGGTTCGTCTAGCAAACTCGAACATGGAATTTTACATGCATCAGATAAATCATCTAGAGACATGGTAAAGGCGTTATCATAGAGGTTAAAGGAGACTCTAAATTATCGAGGATAAAATTTAAACCCCTTAGTGAAAGTTTCAGTAAGATGATAATGTTGCGCGCACTTATCTGCCATGAAGGGTGTGAGCTCATTATTATGAATGTATTGCTCAAACTCTTCCTTAATGCGTGCACCCAACATGAAGTCATTGCTTGGCCAAAGGCACAATTTGGTGTGGTCTTCTCACATCGAGCTTTCACTTGGCTCAGCATAAGACCGTCGTATCGGAGCCTCACTAGATGATGCCTCCGAGGACATCCTCCTCGAAGAACTCCTCTTGAACTAGATCATTAATCCTAAGTAAAAATTTCGAGATGCCTAGAGCCTATAACAAGCATTCAAACTACTTGGAACTTCAAGAATTCAACATGCAAGCTCATCTACAGCAGCACCTAGAGTAGGTAATTACTTCTAAGACAATCCACTAAAGCAAAAACTAATTGGAGGAGTGGGGGAGTTACATACCAAGGAGCAATCTTCTTAGTCTCGCAGATGCGTTGGTTTCCCTCCAAGTTTAAAGGGTGATGGAGCACAGCATGGGCAAGTATTTCCCCAAGTTAAGAAATGAAGGTATTAATCCAGTAGGAAGATCCACAAGACTATGTAAGCAGCCCCTGCACACAAATAGCAAATCCTCGCAACCCAACGCCTGGAGGGGTTGTCAATCTCTCGTGGGTAAAGTAAGGATAGATTGATAGATGCAAATAAGGGTGATTGTAAATAGAATGCAACAAGGTATTTTTGGGTTTTCTGATAATATAGATCTGAAAACAAAAGAGTAAATAAGATAGAAACGCAAATAGGAAAGTAGAGGTTGCAAATAGATGATTTGTAATAGACCCGGGGGCCGTAGGTTTCACTAGTGGCTTCTCTCAAGAAATAGCAAACATTGGGTAGACAAATTATTGTTGGGCATTTAATAGAAGAGCAAATAATTATGACGATATTCAAGACAATGATCATGTATATAGGCATCACGTCCAAGATAAGTAGACCGACTTCTGCATGCATCTACTTCTTTTACTCCACACATCGACCGCTATCGACCATGCATCTAGTGTATTGAGTTCATGGAGAAAAGGAGTAATTCCTTAAGAATGATGACATGATGTAGACAAGATCTATTCATGTCGGAATAGACCCCATCATTTTATCCTTGGTAGCAATGATACATGCGTGCCATGTCTATTTCTACCACTGAGATTGAGCACCGCAAGATCGAACCCATCACAAAGCACCTCTTCCCATTGCAAAATAAAAGATCAAGTTTGCCACACAAAAACCAAATATCAAAGAAGAAATACGAGACTATAATAATCAAGCATGAATATGTTTTCATAGATCTGATCATAAACTCAAAATTGAACGGATCCCAACAAACACACCGCAAAAGAAAGAGTTACGTCGTATGGATCTCCAAGAGACCATTGTATTGAGAAACAAAACGAGAGAGAAAGCTATCTAGCTACTGCCTAATGACTCGTAGGTCGGATATGAACTACTCATGCATCATCAGAGGAGCACCAATCAGGATGGTGAACCCCTCCATGATCGTGTTCCTCTCTGGAACCGGCTCTAAATTGGATTTCATGGCTTTGGAACTTGGGGCGTCTGAAATGATTTTTCGTCCACTCCTCTAGGGTTTTCTGAATATAGGGGTATTTATAGAGCTCAGAGGCGGTGGAGGAGGTGCCCGAGGGCCCCACTAGACACCCGGCCTCGGCAAGGGCCTCTGGAGCGCCCTGATAGCTAGTGGGACCCTGGGCGTCGCCTGCTTCTCAGTCTTGGCTCCCAAGTTTCCTTCTGGTCCAAAAAAATCTCCGTAAAGTTTTGTGGCAATTGGACCTCATCTGATATGGATTTTCCGTAATGGAAAAAATAGCAAGTGGCACTAGGCACTGTGTTAATAGGTTAGTCCCGAAAAATGACATAAAATTGCACTAAAATGATCATAAAACATCCAAGAATGATAATATAGCAGCATGGAACAATAAAAAAATTATAGATACATTAGAGACGTATCAGCATCCCCAAGCTTCATTCTTGCTTGTCCTCAAGTAGGTAAATGATACAATCAGAATTTTCGATGTGGAATGTTGCGTCACATGTTCATCATATTTTTTTCTTTCATCATGGACATATGTACTTGTAGATGATGCAAAACAGTAGTCTGTAGTTTGACATGAAAATTTTAGTACTCAAACATTTCAACAAGCAACCAAGTCTTTCAAAATATCAACGCTAAAGAACGTTATCCCTAGCCCATCATGCTCTACCATTGATCCATTCATGCAACAAACTCAAAAATTAACTACATCCAATGCTCACGTATGATAATGGTGTTCCTTAGTTGGTGCTTTAGAAGAGAATATGGAGACTCAAATTCAAAATAAAAATTGCATAAAGTAAATAGGTAGGCCCTTCGCAGAGGGACGCAGGGATTTGTAGAGGTGCCACAGCTCAAATGAAAAACTTAGAGATTTGTTTTAGGGTGGCATGCTTTTCCTGTAAACGAGAAAGATTAAGAGTTTCCAATATCCTCCATGCTAAACAAATTATAGGCGGTTCCCAAACTAAAAATAAAGTTTATTCCTTTTTCTATCATTCTTTCACGTTCCACGGCTAGCCGTATCCACGGTACCGTCCATAGCAACACTTCCCAAGGAATTTATTATTTGACAACATAAGATACTTTTTTTCTTTTAGGGACTGGGCATCCCTATTATCACCATACTCTCGTGCAATGATAAGTGAATAAACGATCATCTTGAGAATAACCTATTTAACATAGAAGATACCGGCCACCCCTCGCCGCTTCATGATCTGTATGGGCACATAAAACATAAATTTATTTTGAATATTAGAGTTGGCACATACAAATTTACTTGGAACGGTGTTGAAATACCACATATAAGTAGGTATGACGGACTCATTTGGCACAACTTTAGGTTTAGGATTTGGATGCACAAGCAAAATTTCCGCTTAGTACAAGTGAAGGCTAGCAAATAGATTGAGAAGCGCCCAACCAAGGAACAAAAATTATCATAAGTGAACATTAAATGTAACTAACACCGAATAATGCAACGCAAGTAGGATGTAATTTCATAGCATAATTATTGACTTCATGTGCATGCATAGGGAATCACAAACCTTAACACCAATATTCTTACTAGAGCATAATTACTCATCAACATAACTCACCGATTACTATCTTCATATCGCAAAACTATTGCAAGGGATCAAGCTTAATGTCCAATGATCTTCATGAATTTTTTAATATATCTTTCTCTCACATCCCTGATCCCTATTAGAGTATAGCAAGTTGTGCTCATGTCTTCTTCTTTGCATCCAAGAAAATGAAATGAAATCCAAAATAAAAGCAAAGAAAACCAAAGCAAACCCTAGCAACTCTATATTCAAAAGCTTTTAAATTTTGGTGGCAAATCAAAATTTCCAAAATGGCCAATAGAAAAGTTCATCATTTCTAATAAATGTTGAAAACAAAATATCAGGGGTAAAATATATTTTCAAAGTGCTTTTGGCATTTTATTTTAAAGGTAAAAGCTACTAAAATCAACTATATAATTGATTTAAAATATTTCAAAGTTTTCAAAAATGTTGAAACCTTTATATATGTTTGGACATATTCCAAATAACATTTTAGCATGTTTCAAACTATTTTCGGAATTGTTTGGAGCCAAAAATAAAACAAAACAAAGTTAGAAAGGATTGAACAGAAACAGAAATGAAAACAAAATGGGAAAAGAGTTATCTGATGCTTACCTTGGCCCAAGCCCATCTCCTCCCCTTCTGTCGTCTTCCTCCTTCGCCAGTCGGAGCAGGAGGTGGCCGCCGCTCCCTCCGGCGCGGCCACGCACCTGTGAGCGTGCCTGGCTCGCCCGGATGAGCTGGAGAGGCAGGATAAGCCTACCCGAGCTCGTTCCCATCCTCTCCCCTTCCTCATTCGCCCCCTGTTCTTCCTTCTCTCGGTCGCCATTATTGCCCGAGCTGAGCTCGAGCTCGCCGTTGCTCCAGCCCTCCCCCTCTCACCTGAGATGCGCAATAGCTTCGCCTTGGTCTCCTGAAGCTCCCCAACCAAATGCTCGACGACGAGAACCCCTGAGACGTCGTGACGCCGTCGTCTTCCTCCTCGGATCCCCGGAGCTCGCCGCCGTCATTCTCCCTCCTCAGACCATCCCCGAGCCTGCTCTCGCCGCCTCTGCACTCTCTGTGAGCTCAGGGTGCTTTCCCCCTCATTTTCCCCTTCGATCCCGAGTTCTAGGCCCCGATTCCACCGGAGCCCGATGAGATCCGCCGCGGGACCTCGTCGCCGGTAGCCCTCCTGTGATCAGCCGGTCATTCTGAGGCCACCGTTAGCTTCTGTGCATCGTGTAGGTGTTGTATGAGCCCAGCCCCGTGCGTGATAAGCCCCGTAGCTGTGATTCCGATGGTGCCCGAATTCCGGCAGCTTCCAAGCTCGCCGCCGGCGTCATCCCCGGTGGTTACAGCGCCTGCTCTTTGCAAAAATGGAGCTGCGATCGAGTGGTCGATCGTCTAGTGCCCTCCGCCGTGCGTTTGGTCACCGGAATAGCAAACCCGAGGCCCTCCCACGTTATGGTGGTCACCAGAGCCTCGCCGCCGGTGGGTTTGACCCCATCGCCGGTGGGGTTGACTCCCCTGAGTCTCTGGCAAGTGGGGCAAGCCCCCAGACTAATTAAGTTTAGTCAAAGTAAAAATAAAAATTAGATTAAAAGTTAAATAGCCACTAACATGTGGGTCCAGCCCTGTTAATTAGCTAATTAAGTTCAAAATTAATTTAAAACTGGCCAGAGTCACTCACCAGTGGGTCCCACTGGTCAGGTTTGACTTTCAACGGCCAGCTGACGTGCTAATGTCATAGTGATGCAATAAGTCTAATTCTGATTTTAATATAATTCCAGAATAATTGCAAAACTTTGGAAATTCATAGAAAATTGAATATAACTCCAAATGAGACAAATAATATATGCAAATTGATCAGAAAAATCCAATGAACACAATGGTGCTACTTTCATGCATGAAAAACAAAGTTATGAAACAACATCAGGTCAAATCAATTAAATAATTAAGATGAATATGCCATTTCAAATGATATTTGAATTTGGATTTCAAACCAGATGCAAACTAAGGTTTCACCAACCACATTGAAACATATCACCTTTCTTTTCATGCCATGTTCACGCACCATGATTGTTGCATATGATTGTTAATATTTTATGTTGTTATTCGGTAGGCCCCGCCCCTTCGGATACGACTGATTATCCGACTGACGGATATCACCCCTCTGCTGAACAACAAGGCAAGCAACCATTTTGATCATCTCGATAAATCCCATGTTCTCTCTCCTACTCTTACTTATTGCATTAGGTCAAAATGCTTTCAATGCTTTTACCACGTTAGTTGAACCCACTCCCTTTGCATGACATGTCCTTGTCACCGTAATTAGCTGAACCTTGCAACCTAGCATACCTGGTAGATGCTTGAGCCATGATGTGCCTTATCCTGCTATGCATGCTATGCTTAGAGTTGTGTATGGTCTGTCATCTGGGTGATGAACAGGATCGTGAGAATGTGTTCTGTTAATAAAGGTTGTGTGTTGAACCTGATTTGGTAAAGGTACCGGTGAAAGGCTGTGTAGGAGTACATGGCGGGTTGTTTCATTGGAAAGGTCCTTAGAAACTGAGTTCCGTGTATGTAATCCAAGACAAGATACTACCACATGTTGGGCCCAGAAATATGACCCCGTTCGACTTATTAATCGCTTAGTACTCGGTCCAGGAGTTGCAAGTAGTTTCTGGTGTTTATAGTCATGCTGGAGGCCGTGCATAGTGCTGACCTTATAGGTGGGCTATGATGCAGTAGGTAGTGGCAAGGTGTACCAAGTAGCACCCAGATGGTGGGCTTGGGAACCCTGCGCACATCGTTTGGGGCCGTGGCGGAAACCTCGGCCGGACTTTCGTGCGGGTTACCCTCAGATAGGCGATAAACCTGGACTAGGTATTAGCGTGGTTAACGGTCGTGGCCGACTCCCTCGCTGGGCTTCCCCTTGAAGGTTGCCGAGGTGCATGACGTGCACATAGCGATAAGTGGCAATAGCGTGTGTGAAGAAGTACACCCCTGCAGGGTTATGATCTATTCGAATAGTCGCGTCCGCGGATATGGACAAAATTGGGCAGCATAACGGTTGTAAAAATGTCAAGATAAGTGTGAGTGTCGTGGATGGCGTTTCCGTAGGGTGACGGAATGATTCCACGATGGAGTATTGTTGAGGAGTTAGTGGACTCGTGTGCCACAAAACAAAGTTGTTGAAACTATTTACAAATGTAGCTTTGTTTAGCCAAGAGCCCAAAGCTAGTTTTCTGCATGAAACCCCACAACTCCTTGTTGATACATTGCATGAGTAGATAGATTATTCTAAAGTCTTGTTGAGTACGTGTGTTGTACTTGACACATATGGGGTTCGAACACCCAGTCGTATGCCTTAGTAGCACTCCTTACGGGGAAATGCCCCTTTGTGTTTCCACCGAGCCATGGTAGTTCGCTACTGCTCCGGACACATTGATTGACCGACATGTGTCCTTCTTAGCTGATGTGTCTGTCCCTTTGGGGAAATGTCACGCGATGTAATGGAGTCCTTGTAGCTTGCTATGTCTCGTCTACACTCGCTGATGACCGACACCTGCTTCGTTGGGTCATGTATGCATGTCCCTATACGGAACTGCCACTTAAGTTTATAACTAGACATGTCGACCCGGGTTCTTTGACATCGGAATGCTAGCGACACAATTGCATACGCGAGTCAAAATGCGCAAACGGTCCCGGCTAAGGTAAGGCTGCAGCCATGGGGTTAACCGTGCGTGAGACCGCAAAGAGATGTGATGTGTCACATGCTGGATTTCTATGGCTTAGGATCGGGGTCCCGACAGTGTTGGTATCAGAGCTTGACTAACTGTAGGATTAGTAAGCCAAACTGGTCGAAGTTGAGTCTAGAATTTCTTTAGTCATACATAAGGGAATTGTTTGTGGAAGGGAACGTAAGATTCTTGCTTCTCTTCTTAGGTCATTCTATTATGGTCATCCTCGTCTTTTCTGCGGGGATTAAGAACTAGGTTACCTATCTTTCTCTCAGGATCGTGTATTACTGTTCGATAGATTATAGGACAACGAGTCGAGAGTTACTCCGAGTTTCTTTTATTCTAAGGGAAAGAAAGTAAGTTTTTATGACCATGGAATTGAACTTGATAGTTGAGTGGTTATGATATCCTATCTTTTTTGGGTTGTTGGGTTGTCTCAAAAATTTTTTTGGGCATTTACAACCGTTATGCTGCCCAATTTTGTCTTCAGAGCTCTAATGCCTTTGCCTTACTCTCTATTTTCAGATGCCTCGCCGTCCTTCTCGTCAGGTGGTCCGTTTGGCCAGGTGCATTGATGTGCCGGGTCACACGGCCATGCTAGTCAGGATGATGTCAGTAGCCGGTTACCGATGGTACCGAGCGTATACAGTGGAGGAGCAGTATCGGGATTTTAATCAGAGTCAGTATCTGTGCACTATTAGGGTATTCCCAGATTACCCTGGAGCTGAGGAGCCGATCCATTGGTCTTATGGATTGGGGGTTACTGTTGACATGGCAGTACAAGATGTTGCCTATTCAATGCTGACCATTATGAGGGCCAGACATGCACTGCTGCAGAATTCAGAGTTCTGCTATGTTCCTGCCTCTCAGCAAGGAGAAGAAGGATACCTCAATGGGGTCTACTTTGATTCCTCTATGTAGGATCCGCTGCTGCAGTCCACTGCTGATATGCTAGAGAATAGAGACAGGGATGCTCGTGCCCTTCGTATGGAGCTCTATGCTACACGTGCCCGCCTGTGGACGGCTTTGACACAGCTGGCACCTGTAGTACAGACAGGGTATGGAGATGCTGAACCCTGTTAGGACCCATCTTCAGGCTCATGTTGACTGGCCTGCTATAGGAGGATTCACCCCTCTTCAGGGACCTCTACTACCACCAGCTAGGGGACCAAGGCCACACCCGTGTCCTTACGGTTCCCAGGGGTCACAGGCTCGAGTATTTCCTGATCCGCAGGTTGAGCTCCCAGGCCATGGAGGCAACCTTTATGAGATGTTTTATGTGGATGCCTGAACCCGTGAGTGGAAGAGTAGTATGGTAGTAGCTGTACTTCCACAGTTTTGTGTGTCTTGTGGAGTATGCTTATGTCGTGAGATGAATTCTGGAGACATAGATAAATAATGTATACGAAGCCTGGAAAGCCTCTGATGAGTAGTATCATCTTTTCAGTAGTTTCCTCTTCAGGTCGAGGTTGTACTGAACTATGTAATGGTGTGTATGAACCATGGTGTATATATAGCAGTTGCTTGTTACCATGTTGTTCGGATGTTCATTTCCGCATTCCATGTGTTCAGTACATTCTTAATCCATAGTTAGTATTGATGTTGATATTGGTCTAAGCTGTGAGTTTGTTTGTCAGGATGGTGTTCACCAGGTTGAACCGTGCCCCTACCCATGACCAGGGAGAGGGTAGTCAAGCACCGTAGGAGGAATTGCCTCACCCGCCTTCTCTGGCGGAAGTTATGCTTGAGGCGGAAATAAATAAAAGGGAGACCAACCGTCTGCTAGAGCGTATTGAGAAAAATACGGCTCGTCAGCCGAGGAATGATGCAGTGTCCCTCAATGACTTGGTGAGGCTGAATCCTCCGAAGTTCCACACTCCGTCGATCCCCTCGACGCTGATGACTGGTTGTGTAGTATATCACGCAAGATTCGCTCTGCAAATGTTTCTGAGGCCGACAAGGTGACCTTTGCGGTGTACTTTCTGGAAGGACCCGCCAATCTGTGGTGGGAGAACTTTGAAGCTATGCGTCCTGCCGGACCAGCAGCCACATGGGCAGACTTTAGTGCAGCCTTCTGTCTGCACCATATTCCAGAGGGTCTGATGGACAGAAAGAGAGAGGAGTTATGTGCCTTCACCCAGGAAAAATTGACCGTGGATGCTTATAGCCACGAGTTCGGTAACCTCCCCTGCTATGCAACTGAAGAGGTGTCAACTGATGCTAAGAAGCAAGCAAGATTCCGCAAGGGTCTGAGCCCTGAACTTCGTTGTGACTTGCGTCTCCATGAATGTACAAGCTTTCAAGCTCTTGTCAACAAGGCAATCAGTGCCAAGACTGGTCATACCGACTATGAAGTCACGAAGAAGCACTCCCGTGACTCTGGCTCGTCATCTGGCTCCGTGTTCCCAAAATGCAGGTTGTGGGTTCCAAATAGCTCTCTGCCGCCAACATATACCCCGAGGCCATCCTATGTGGCGCCTCAGGCAAATCAGACCAACCCTCTAACAAAAACCTATGGTGGTCCAGCTAGCAATGCTACACCACGTGCCAATCAGGTGATCTGTTACAACTGCGGAGAACCAGGGCACTACTCCCGAGAGTGTCCTTGAAATATGGGTGCCAAGCAACCTAGAAAGTCCGTTGGGCAAGGCAAGTCGGGCAAAGCTTGCTATGTGAAGCTAACTCCTGCACGTGGCCGCGTGAACTATGTTTCAGCAGAAGAAGCTGCAGAGGATCCCGACGTCATATTGGGTATGCTCCTTGTCAACCATCACCCAGCGTCCATTCTTTTTGACACTGGATCATCTCATTCCTTCATTTCAGAAAGTTATGCACAGTTGCATAACATGTCCTTTTGTGATATGCCAGTCCCATTGGTTGTCCAAACCCCTGGTAGTAAGTGGCAAACCTCCAGGATAACCTATAACAATGAAATTATAGTAGACAGGCTAGTTTTTTAGCATCTTTGATAGCCCTGAAATCTTTGGATATCAATATCATCTTGGGTATGGACTGTATGTCAGCCCATTATTCCAAGATTGATACTCATTCTAGAAATGTTCAACTTACCCATCCCTCGGGTGAGATAGTCAATGTCTCTACTCGAGTTGCCAAATGCCAACTCTATTCCCTCAATGCCAACCCTCTTCCAGAACTTGAAGACATTCCGTTAGTCCATGACTTTCCAGATGTTTTTCTAGAAGAACTGCCAGGAATTCCACCTGACAGGGATGTAGGATTTGTGATAGACCTTGTTCCGGGAACCGTTCCAATAGCCAGAAGACCTTATAAGATGGCACCCCTGGAGCTAGCCGAACTTAAGAAGCAACTAGATGAGGACTTGAATAAAGGTTTCGTTCGTCCTAGCTCTTGTCCTTGGGCTTGTCCCGTCCTCTTCGTCAAGAAGAAAGACGGAACGGACTGGATGGTTGTAGATTATCGACCAGTTAACCTGGTCACCATAAAGAACAAGTATCCGCTCCCCAGGATCAACAACCTGTATGATCAGCTCGATGGATCCTCAGTCTTCTCCAATATGGATTTGTGGTTGGGTTACCATCAAATCAAAATCAAGAACGGGGACATTCCGAAAACGGCCTTTGTCACGCGTTATGGCCAATACGAGTACACCGTCATGTCCTTCGATTTAACCAATGCCCCAGCCACCTTCTCTCATTTGATGAATTCAATCTTCATGGAGTATTTGGATAAATTCGTCATGGTATACCTCGATGATATTCTCATCTACTAGAAGAACTAACAAGAGCATGCCGAGCATCTAAGGCTGGTATTGATGAAACTTCGAGAGCATCGCCTTTATGCCAAGTTTTCAAAATGTGAATTCTGGTTACCAGAAGAGACATATCTAGGCCACCTAATCTCTGGTAAGGGTATTGCTGTCAATCCCGAGAGAGTTCAAGCCGTCATTGATTGGACTCAACCTGAATCGGTTAAGCAAGTTAGGAGTTTCCTTGCCCTAGCGAGCTATTGTCGCCGCTTTGTCGAGAATTTCTCCAAGGTTGCAAAGCCTCTAACTGAACTCCTCAAGAAAGATAAAAAGTTTGAGTGGACAACATAGTGTGAGCATAGTTTTTAGGAACTGAAAAGACGCCTAACTTCCGCACCTATGTTGCTACCACCTTTCTAAAGACTTTGTTATCTATTGCGACGCCTCACGACAAGGATTGGGTTGCATTCTCGTGCAGGATCGTCATGTGATTGCATACACATTTCAACAGTTGGGTCCACATGAGGATAATTATCCCACACATGATCTTGAGCTTGCAGCTGTAGTCCATGCACTTAAAACCTGGCGACATTACCTTCTTGGTAATCGTTGTGAAATATTCACTGATCACCAAAGTCTGAAATATATCTTCACCCAGCCGGATTTGAATCTCAGGCAAAGACGGTGTGTTGAGTTGATCACAGATTACGACTTAGGGATAACTTACACCCCGGGGAAGGCCAATGTTATGGCTGATGCACTAAGTCGTAAGTCTTATTGTTCTGATGTTACAACGAGGTCAACCACATCTCTTTGAGGAATTTCATAAGTTAAATCTTCACATTGTTCCTCAAGGATTCCTATCTAATTTGGTGGTGAAGCCTACTCTTAAGGATCAAATCATAGCTGGCCAGAAGCATGATAAGGGTATATCACGTATCAAGGAGAATATCATTAGAGGAAACACTAAGGAATTCTCCATGAATGATCAAGATGTTGTGTTCTTCCAGAATCGTCTACTGGTTCCTAAGAATCCGCATCTAAGGTAGTTGATCCTTAAGGAGGCTCATGATTCTCCTCTCACCATTCATCCTGGTAGTACTAAGATGTATCAGGACCTACGTCAGAGGTTTTGATGGACTAGGATGAAGAGAGAGATTGATGAGTTCGTTGCTAACTCCGATGTTTGTCGTCGAGTTAAGGCAGAACATCAAAGGCCTGCTGGCACCCTTCAACATTTAGCTATTCCTGAATGGAAATGGGATAAAGTCAGTATGGATTTCATCACTGGATTTCCCAAGACCAAGAAAGGAAATAATGCAATCTTTGTGGTCATTGACCGTCTTTCCAAAGTAGCTCACTTTCTTCCAGTTCGTGAGAGTATAACAGCTGGCCAGCTAGCAGAGTTATATATCTCTCGAATAGTGTCTCTTCATGGTGTTCCTCTGGAGATTAACTCAGACCGTGGAAGTATTTTTACTTCTCGCTTCTGGGAGAGTTTTCAGAATGCCATGGGGACTCATTTATCTTTTAGCACTGATTTCCATTCTCAATCAAGTGGTCAAGTAGAAAGAGTGAATCAAAACCTAGAAGATATGCTCTGAGCATGTGTTATATCGTTCGGTATGAATTGGGAGAAGTGCCTTCCATTCGCCGAATTTGCTTATAACAATAGTTATCAATCAAGCTTGGGCAAAGCTCCTTTTGAAGTTCTCTATGGACGAAGATGTCAAACACCTCTTAATTGGTCAGAAACCGGAGAGAGGAAACTCTTTGGTCCGGATATGTTCCAGGAAGTAGAAGAGCAAGTTTGCATTATTCGTGAAAAGTTGAAAACAGCCCAGTCCCGTCAAAAGAGCCAATATGATCGTCATCATAAGGTTGTGACCTATGAAGTTGACGAGAAGTCTTACCTTCGGGTTACACCTTTGAAGGGTACCCATCGTTTCGGTATCAAGGGCAAGTTGGCTCCTCGTTACATCGGTCCTTTTCGCATTCTGGCCAAACAAGGAGAAGTTCCCTACCAATTGGAACTCCCTTCGCATCTTTCCAAGGTTCACGACGTATTCCACGTCTCGCAACTCAGGCGTTGCTTTTCGGATCCTATCCGTGAAGTGGACCACGAAACGCTTGATCTCCAAGATAATCTTTCATACCGAGAATACCCTGTTCGTATTCTTGATCAAGCTGAGCGTACCACTCCACGTCGAAACCTCAAGTTTCTTAAAGTTCAATGGTCAAATCATTCTGAAAAAGAGGTAACATGGGAAAGAGAGGATTGTCTTCAACTTGAGTACCCCGCGCTATTCCCGACGACTTCCAAATCTTGGGACGAGATTCTTTTGAGTGGGGGTGAGTTGTCACATCCCTGATCCCTATTAGAGTATAGCAAGTTGTGCTCATGTCTTCTTTGCATCCAAGAAAATGATATGAAATCCAAAAGAAAAGCAAAGCAAACCATAGCAACTCTATATTTGAAAGCTTTTCAATTTTGGTGGCAAATTAAAAATTCCAAAATGGCCAATAGAAAAGTTCATCAGTTCTGATAAATGTTGAAAACAAAATATCTGGGGTAAAATATATTTTCAAAGTGCTTTTGGCATTTTATTTTAAAGGTAAAAGCTACTGAAATCAACTATATAATTGATTTCAAATATTTCAAAGTTTTCAAAAATGTTGAAACCTATATATATGTTTAGAAAAATTCCAAATAACATTTTATCATGTTTCAAACTATTTTAGGAATAGTTTGGAGCCAAAAATAAAACAAAACAAAGTCAGAAAGTAGTTAACAGAAACAGAAATGAAAACAAAATGGGAAAAGAGTTATCTGACGCTTACCTTGGCCCATGCCCATCTCCTCCGCTTCTGTCGTCTTCCTCGTTCACCAGTCGGAGCACGAGGTGGCCGCCGCTCCCTCCGGCGCGGCCACGCACCTGTGAGCGTGCCTGGCTCGCTCGGATGAGCTAGAGAGGGAGGATAAGCCTCCCCGAGCTCGTTCCCATCCTCTCCCCTTCCTCATTCGCCCCCTTTTCTTCCTTCTCTTGGTCGCCATTAGAGCCCGAGCTGAGCTCGAGCTCGCCGTCGCTCCAGCCCTCCCCCTCTCACCTGAGCTGCGCAATAGCTTCGCCTTGGTCTCCTGAAGCTCCCCAACCAGATGCTTGACGACTAGAACCCCTGAGACGCCGTGACGCCGTCGTCTTCCTCCTCGGATCCCCGGAGCTCGCCGCCGTCGTTCCCCCTCCTCAGACCATCCCCGAGCCTGCTCTCATCGCCTCTGCACTCTCTGTGAGCTCAGGGAGCTTTCCCCCTCATTTTCCCCTTCGATCCCGAGCTCTAGGCCCCAATTCCACCAGAGCCCGATGAGATCCGCCACGGGACCTCATCGTCGGTAGCCCTCCGGTGATCGGCCGGTCATTCTGAGGCCACCGTTAGCTTCATTGCATCGTGTAGGTGCTGTATGAGCCCAGCCTTGTGCGTGATAAGCCCCGTAGCTATGATTCCGATGGTGCTCGAATTCCGGCAGCCGCCAAGCTCGTCGCCGGCGTCATCCCTGGTGGTTACAGCCCCTGCTCTTTGCAAAAATGGAGCTGCGATCGAGTGGTCGATCGTCTGGTGCCCTCCGCGGTGCGTTTGGTCACTGGAATAGCAAACCCGAGGCCCTCCGCCGTTCTGGTGGTCGCCGGAGCCTCGCCGTCGGTGGGTTTGACCCCATCGCCGGTGGGGTTGACTCCCCTGAGTCTCTGGCAAGTGGGGCCTGCCCCCAGACTAATTAAGTTTAGTCAAAGTAAAAATAAAAATTAGCTTAAAAGTAAAATAGCCATTGACATGTGGGTCCAGCCGTGTTAATTAGCTAATTAAGTTTAAACTTAATTTGAAACTGGCCAGAGTCACTCACCAGTGGGTCCCACTGGTCAGGTTTGACTTTCAACGGCCAGCTGACCTGCTGATGTCATGGTGATGCAATAAGTCTAATTCTGATTTTAATATAATTCCAGAATAATTGCAAAACTTTGGAAATTCATAGAAAATTGAATATAACTCCAAATCAGACAAATAATATATGCAAATTGATCAGAAAAATCCAATGAACACAATGGTGCTACTTTCATGCATGAAAAAGAAAGTTATGAAACAGCATCAGGTCAAATCAATTAAATAATTAAGATGAATATGCCATTTCAAATGATATTTGAATTTGGATTTCAAACCAGATGCAAACTAAGGTTTCACCAACCACATTGAAACATATCACCTTTATTTTCATGCCATGTTCATGCACCATGATTGTTGCATATGATTGTTAATATTTGTATGTTGTTATACGGTAGGCCCCGCCCCTTCGGATACGACTGATTATCCGACTGACGGATATCACCCCTCTGTTGAACAACAAGGCAAGCAACCATTTTGATCATGCCGATAAATCCCATGTTCTCGCTCTTGCTCTTACTTATTGCATTTGGTCAAAATGCTTTCAATGATTTTACCACATTTGTTGAACCCACTCCCTTTGCATGACTTGTCCTTGTCACGGTAATTAGCTGAACCTTGCAACCTAGCATACCTGGTAGATGCTTGAGCCATGATGTGCCTTATCCTGCTATGCATGCTATGCTTAGAGTTGTGTATGGTCTATCATCTGGGTGATAAACAGGATCGTGAGACTGTGTTCTGTTAATAAAGGTTGTGTGTTGAACCTGATTTGGTAAAGGTACCGGTGAAAGGCTGTGTAGGAGTACATGGTGGGTTGTTTCATTGGAATCGTCCTTAGGAACTGAGTTCCGTGTATGTAATCCAAGACAAGATACTACCACAGGCTCGGCCCTGAAATATGACCCCGCTTGACTTATTAATCGCTTAGTACTCGGTCCAGGAGTTGCAAGTAGTTTTTGGTGTTTATAGTCATGCTGGAGGCCGTGCATAGTGCTGACCTTAGAGGTGGGCTGTGATGTGGTAGGCAGTGGCACGGTGTACCAAGTAGCACCCGGATGGTGGGCTTGGGAACCCTGCGCACATCGTTTGGGGCCGTGGTGGAAACCTCGGCCGGACTTCCGTGTGGGTTACCCTCAGATAGGCGATAAACCTGGACTAGGTATTAACGTGGTTAACGGTCGTGGCCGACTCCCTCGCTGGGCTTCCGCTTGAAGGTTGCCGAGGTGCATGACATGCACATAGCGATAAGTGGCGACAGCGTGTTTGAAGAAGTACACCCCTGCAGGGTTATGATCTATTCGAATAGCCGCGTCCGTGGATATGGACTACTTGGAGACATATGTTGTTCATAGACAACTATAATGGCTACTCATAAAAATATCAAGATAAGTGTGAGTGTCGTGGATGGCATTTCCGTAGGGTGACGGAATGATTCCATGATGGAGTATTGTTGTGGAGTTAGTGGACTCGTGTGCGAGAAAACAAAGTTGTCGAAACTATTTAAAAATGTAGCTTTGTCTAGCCAAGAGTCAAAAGCTGGCTTTCTGCACGAAACACCACAACTCCTTGTTCATACATTGCATGAGTAGATAGATTATTCTAAAGTCTTGCTGAGTACTTTTGTACTCACGTTTGCTTAATAAATTGTTGCAGAGGTTGTTAATGACCCTAATGGTGGGTTCTATGTAGACATTGACGACGACGAGTAGCTGGTGTCCCAGCTACGATCTGGCCTAGGTTGGGTCTGTAGATAGTCAGGCCATGTGTCGTCTACCTTTCCATCTGTCTGTACTCAGACAGTTTTAATCTTCCGCTGGCTTCTAAGACTTATTTGAATGACTCGTGATGATGGGTCGTGAGACCCCTAGCTGTGTTATATTATGTGTGAGGCTCTTCCGAGCCCACTAGATAACGTTTGTATGTTTATGGTTATGTTGTGATGCCATCGATGTATCTATGCATATCGGGTATGCCATGCGTACGTGTGTTGTACTTGACACGTATGGGGTTCGAACACCTAGTCGTATGCCTTAGTAGCACTCCTTACGGGGAACTGCCCCTTTGTGTTTCCACCGAGCCATGTTAGTTCGCTACTGCTCTGGACACATTGGTTCACCGGCATGTGTCCTTCTTAGATGTTGTGTCTGTCCCTTTGGGGAAATGTCACGCGATGTAATGGAGTCCTTGTAGCTTGCTATGACTCATCTACACTCGCTGATGACCGACACCTGCTTCGCTGGGTCATGTATGCATGTCCCTGTACGGAAGTGCCACTTAAGTTTATAACTAGACATGTCGACCCGGGTTCTTTGACATCGGAATGCTAGCGACACAATTGCATACGCGAGTCAAAATGCGCAAACGGTCCCGGCTAAGGTAAGGCTGCAGCCATGGGGTTAACCGTGCGTGAGACCGCAAAGAGATGTGATGTGTCACATGCTGGATTTCTATGGCTTAGGATCGGGGTCCCGACAGTGTTGGTATCAGAGCTTGACTAACTGTAGGATTAGTAAGCCAAACTGGTCAAAGTTGAGTCTAGAATTTCTTTAGTCATACATAAGGGAATTGTTTGTGGAAGGGAACGTAAGATTCTTGCTTCTCTTCTCAGGTCATTCTATTCTGGTCATCCTCGTCTTTTCTGCGGGGATTAAGAACTAGGTTACCTATCTTTCTCTCAGGATCGTGTATTACTGTTTGATAGATTATAGGACAACGGGTCGAGAGTTACTCCGAGTTTATTTTATTCTAAGGGAAAGAAAGTAAGTTTTTATGACCATGGAATTGAATTTATAGTTGAGTGGTTATGATATCCTATCTTTTCTCGGTTGTTGGGTTGTGTCAAAATTGTTTTTGAGCATTTACAGCCGTTATGCTGCCCAATTTTGTCTTCAGAGCTTTAATCCTTTGCATTACTCTCTATTTTCAGATGCCTGGACATCCTTCTCGTTAGGTGGTCCGTTTGACTAGGTCCATTGATGTGTCGGGTCACACGGCCATGCTAGTCAGGATGATGTCAGTAGCCGGTTACCGCTGGTACCCAGAGTATACAGTGGAGGAGCAGTACCGGGATTTTAATCAGAGTCAGTATCTGTGCACTGTTAGGGTATTCCCAGATTACCCTGGAGCTGAGGAGCCCATCCATTGGTCTTATGGATTGGGGGTTACTGTTGACATGGCAGTAAAAGATGCGGCCTATTCAATGCTGACCATTATGAGGGCCAGACATGCACTGCTGCAGAATTCAGAGTTCTGCTAAGTTCCTGCCTCTTAGCCAGGAGAAGAAGGATACCTCAGTGGGGTCTACTTTGATTCCTCTATGCAGGATCCGCTGCTACAGTCCACCACTGAGATGCTAGAGAATAGAGACAGGGATGCTCGTGCCCTTCGTATGGAGCTCTATGCTACACGTGCCCGCGTGTGGACGGCTTTGACACCGCTGGCACGTGTAGTCCAGACAGGGTATGGAGATATGGAGATGTAGAACCCTGTTAGGACCCATCTTCAGGCTCATGTTGACAGGCCTCCTATAGTAGGAGTCACCCCTCTTCGAGGACCTCTACTACCACCAGCCAGGGGACCAGGGCCACACCCTTGTCCTTACGGTTCCCAGGGGTCACAGGCTCAAGTATTTCCTAATCTGCAGGTTGAGCTCCCAGGCCATGGAGGCAATCTTTATGAGATGTTTTATGCGTATGCCTGAACCCGTGAGTGGAAGAGTAGTAGAGTCCTTGTAGCTTGCTACAACTCGTCTACATTCGCTGATGACCGACACCTGCTTCGCTGGGTCATGTATGCCTGTCCCTGTACGGAACTGCCACTTAAGATTATGACTAGACATGTCGACCTGGGTTCTTTGACATCGGAATGCTAGCGACACAATTGCATACGCGAGCCAAAAGGCGCAAACGGTCCCGGCTAAGGTAAGGCTGCAGCCGTGGGGTTAACCGTGAATGAGAACGCAAAGAGATGTGATGTGTCACATGTTGGATGTCTATGGCTTAGGATCGGGGTCCCGACACTTTCCTAGACATTCATCACTTCGTGACTAATTTTCATTTAAAGCAAATTGCCAATGTAAATAACAAGCTCTCAAACAAATATAACTACGGGACGGGAGCACAATTTTCTTCAAAATTTTCAACTCTCAAAATTATATAAGTGAAGCAAGAGATGTTTTCTTCAAAATTTCAGCAACTATCAAAATAATCTAAGTGAATAATGATAAAAAATTTCATCAAAATAACAGCACCATCGTTCTCAAAAGGATATAAGTGAACCACCTGAGAAATTCCATGGCTCAAAAAATTTAACTGAACCATAAAGAGCGATTCTAACAAATCATAGCATAAATTCGCTCTCTCAAATGGGTGTGTCCAGAAAGGTTTATTATTACAAAATAACTAGAAAATAAAACAAATACACAGATGATACAAGACACTCGAAGCAAAACTCATCATATGTGACGAATAAAAATATAGCTTCAAGTAAAATTACCGATGCTTTTTTGAAGAAAGAGGGGATGCCTTCTGGGGCATACCCAAGCTTAGTTGCTTGGTACTCCTTAGATATTGCCTTGGGATTCCATGGGGCTTCCCCAAGCTTAGGAATTTATCACTCCTTATTCCTTCATCCATCATGATCCCATTCAAAACTTGAAAACTTCAATCACACAAAACTCAACAATATTTTCATGAGATCCGTTAGTATAAGAAAACCAAACTTTACTATATGTAGTGTTGAAAACCTATTCCAATTTTGTTTTTGCGTTATAACTACTGTATTCTAACTTTACCATGGCATATGCCCCCCGATATAAACCATAGAATCATTAAAATAAGCACGTAACACAAAGAAAATAGAATCTATTAAAAATCAGAACAGTGTGTAAAGATTTGAAATTTACTTATACTTATGTAACTCCAAAAATTCTGAAAAATAAGGAAAACTTGGGTAATTTGTATATTAATCTTGTGTAGAAACTTCAGACACTTGACATTTCTATGATTTTTAGGATTTTTCTACTAGACGCAAAAGCTTCTGTTTTTCAACATGATTAAAGCAACTAACACCCCACATGATCCAAAAGGCTTTGCTTGGCACAAATAATAAATAAAACACAAAATCACAATTATAAGAGTAGCATAATTGTGAAACACTCTAGAATAGAAATAATGAGTGTAAATAATTTGTATTCGTTGGGTTGCCTCCCAAGAAGCGTTATCGTTTTATGCCCTTAGCTACGCATATAACATAGATTTTAAGTGATGCCATCCTTAGCGATTGATCCATTGGTTGCCCTCATGATTGTTTCATATGGTAATTTGATTTTAGTTCTAGGGAAGTGTTCCATGTCTTTTCTTAGTGGAAACTTAAATTTAATATTCCCTTCTTTCATATCAATCACGACCCATATAGTACGCAAGAACGGTCTACCAAGAATTATTGGACAAGACGGATTGCACTCAATATCAAGAACAATAAAATATATGGGAACATAATTCCTATTTGCAAGAATAATAACATCATTATATCTTCCCATGGGTTTTCTAATAGTTGAATCCGCCAAGTGCAAATTGAGATAACATTCTTCAATATTGGTGAGACCAAGCACATCACAAAGAGATTTCGGAATTGTGGAAACACTTGCACCCAAATCCCATAAAGCATAGCACTCAAAATTCTTGATTTTGATCTTAATGATGGGTTCACATTCATCATGTAATTTTCTAGAAATTGAAATCTCTAGCTCTAACTTTTCTTCTAAAGCTTTTATCACCGCATCCCAAATATGTTTAGTAAAAGCTTTATTTTGTTCATAGGCATTGGGTGGATTTACACTCAATCAAACAAAAGCTATCAAAATTAAAGTTTTTGCAATCCAAAACAGTGGATGCGTCGGTAGCTAAAGTTTTGACCTCTTCAATGCCACTTTTATCAATGTTTCAATAAGGTTTTCACCCTCCAAATCATGGAAACGCCCTCTAGCTAGAGTTGACAATTCTTTAGTTCCCCCATAATTAATTTTAACATTACTAACAGGGAACCAATAGAATAAACACCAATGTTTTTAATCTCTTCATCATTTGAATGAAAGCAACCGGGAAACGCTCTTTCTAGAAATTCTCTTTTAGCTCTAGGCATAGCGGTACTTTTCTTACTTTAATCTATGGAAAAACATAAATCTTTAATTGATTTATTAATATCAACCTTTGGAAAAATTTCATTCTTGAGATTTTCTACACCATGCAAAATTCTATCAATGCTTCTAGACATATCATCAATCATATTCAACTTTTCTTCTATCGTAGTATTGAAAGCTTTTTGCGCATTGATAAATTCCTTAATATTACTCTAAAGATCATAGGGTATTCCAGCATTATTACTATGAGAATTGCCATAGGAATTACCATAATTATTTGAAGAACTTACAGGATACGACCTAGAATTAAAATTGTTCCTATAAGTATTATTATTAAAATAGTTCCTCGAGACAAAATTCACATCTACGGGGTCGTTATTTTTCTCAATAAAAGTAGAAAAAGGCACATCATTAGGATCAATAGGAGCATGCTTACAACAACCAATTTCATAAGAGCATCAACTTTTTCACTCAAAGCACCAATTTCTTCAAGAGAATTAACTTTTTTTTACTAGTAGGAGCTCTTTCACTATGCCATTGTGAATAATTACCCATAATATTATCAAGAAACTTAGTAGCATCACCCAAAGTAATTTCCATAAAAGTACCACTCTCTGCGGAATCTAAAAGATTTCTAGAAACAAAACTCAAGTTTATTTAAACCATGAGTTGGCAATATCTTATCATCAATTTCAACCTTTCCCAAGATTGGGAAACATGGTCATGCTCAATTTATTTAAAATTCATAATCTGATTTCTAAGAGAAATAATTTCCATGGGAGGAAAATACTTTGTGATAAAAGCATATTTGCACTTGTTCCAAGAATCGATACTAGTTCGTGGCAAAGATGAAAACCAAATTTTATCACGATCATGCAAAGAGGACGGAAATAATTTCAGCTTGACAATATCATTGTTCACATCTTTATTATTTTGCATATCACACAATTCTATGAAAGTGTTTAGATGGGATGCGTCATCCTCAATAGGAGTACAAGAAAATTCCTCTTTCATAACAAGATTCAACAAAGCGGCATTAATATCATAAGACTCCGCACTAGTGGAGGGAGGAGCAATAGGAGTGCTAATAAAATCATTGTTTTTCATATTGGAAAAAACACACAACTTACTATTTTCTTGAGTCAACGTGACTACGCAAGCAAGAACACAAGCAAACAAGAGATCCGACAAAAAAACGGCAACCAAAGATGGCAAATAAAAAGGATTTTTTTTGTGAATTGGGGGAGAGGAAAATGAGAGGCAAATGGAAAATAATGTAGTTGCAAGGAGATGAGATTTGTGTGTAGGAACCTGATAGATCTTGACTTAATCCTCATCGACAACGGCGCCAAAAATCTTGCTTAGTCTCTGATTAGTCTCCAACGTATCTATAATTTTATATGGTTTCATGCTATTATCTTATAAAACTTTGGATGTTTTGTATGCCTTTTTTATCTTTTTTGGGACTAACTTATTAACTCAGTGTCAAGTGCCAGTTCCTTCTTTTTCCGTGTTTTTGACCCTTTTCAGAGGAGGATTTTGAACGGAGTCAAAACGGAATAAAACTTCTGAAAAGATTTTTTCTGAAACAGAAGACGATAGGGAGACTTGAGAACCAAGGCAGGGGGCCACCAGGGACCCCACAAGCCCCCTAGCCGCGGCCAGGGGGCCCGCGCCTCCCAGGCTTGTGGGCTCCCTGGGCCTCCTCTACCCTAGGTCTTTCGCCTATAAATTCCCTAAAATCCCAGAAAAAATTAGAAGATCATCGAAAGTACTTTTCCGCCGCCGCAAGCTTCTGTCTCCGCAAGATCCCATCTGGGGCACGTTCTGGTGCCCTGACGGAGGGGGATTTGGATACGGAGGGCTTCTTCATCAACACCATGACCTCTCCGATGATGCGTGATCTTCATGGAAATCTATCCGATGTAATCTTCTTTTGCGGTGTGTTTGTCGAGATCCGATGAATTGTGGATTATGATCAGATTATCTATGAATCTTAATTTGAGTATCTTCTGATCTCTTATATGCATGATTTCATATCCTTGTAATTCTCTTCGAGTTGTGGGTTTTGTTTGGCCAACTTGATCTATGATTCTTGCAATGGGAGAAGTGCTTGGTTTTGGGTTCATACCGTGTGGTGACCTCACCCAGTGACAGAAGGGGTAGCGAGGCACGCATCATGTTGTTGCCATCAAGGGTAAAAAGATGGGGTTTTCATCATTGGTTTGAGTTTATCCCTCTACATCATGTCATCTTGCTTAAGGCGTTACTCTGTTCATCATGAACTCAATACACTAGATGCATGCTGGATAGCGGTCGATGTGTGGAGTAATAGTACTAGATGCAGAAAGTATCGGTCTACTTGTCCCGGACGTGATGCCTATATGCATGATCATTGCCTTAGATATCGTCATAACTTTGCGCGGTTCTATCAATTGCTCGACAGTAATTTGTTCACCCACCGTATTATTTTCTATTTTGAGACAAGCCTCTAGTGAACACTATGGCCCCCGGGTCTACTTCACACCATATTTTTAGCCTTACTCTTTTACTTCGTTGCACTTTCCGCCTTCAGATCTCACTTTGCAATCAATCTTGAAGGGATTCACAAACCAACGCAAGCCCAGTCTCCGTCAACGTGCCAATCTCTGGCGCTGTTGTCTGTTGCCGTAGCAAGAAGAACTTCTGGCGCCGTTGCCGGGGGGGATCAAGTCAAGAACTCATCCAAATAAGTGTCGCAAACTCATCCCTTGCATTTACTTTTTTGCCTCTCGTTTTCCTCTCCCCCACTTCTGAAAACAAAAGTTTACAAAAATATTTGCCTTTTTCGTTTGCCTTTTTCGTTTCCCTTTCCTTTGCTTGTGTGCTATGTGACTTAAATATGCTTGCATCTTCGCTTGCTGAAAATCTATTGATATGGATCCTCACCCACTTGCTAATCTCTTTAAGAGATCCACTTATGTGGAACCAATTGCTAGTGAGTTAAGTGCACTTGACTTTCTCTATGAAGTTTTGCTTGATATGCGTGAATCTGAAAATCGTGATGAAGAAATTTATGAAGTGATTCACGAGGGCTCCTTGAATGAAAAGCATGATTGCAATGATTTCATTATAAATTCTATTAATGACAATCATGCTAAAAATATGCAAAACCCTAAGCTTGGGGATGCTAGTTTTGCTATATCCACTACTTGTTGCAATAATCATGATTGGGACGATGATTTTTCTTATGATCTTGAAAAAAATTAAGCCCCATGATGAATTTGATATTTGCAATAATATTTAAAGTGGATTTGGAGAAGTCATGACTTTAGTTGATGATAATCCCACTATTCTTGAAGAGCGTCAACTTTGCATGCATGTGGATCATGAAAAGAATATCCTTTGTGATAGCTATATTGTTGAATTTGATTATGATCCCACATGTAATTGCTATGGGAGAGGAAAATATTGTGGTAGAAACTTTCATGTTACCAAATTACCTCTCGTTATGTTGAGATTGCTATTGTCTGTTTCTTCTTCCTTCCATATGGTAACTATTGGTTGTCTTGACAATCAGTTTTCCTATAATACGCCTATGCATAGGAAGTATGTTAGACTTAGATGTCATTTTCACATGCTTTATGATGCTCTCGTTGTGCTTCAATTCTTGTTTTTTGTTTGAGCATCATTGATTTATCAACGCCTAGCTAAGGGCGTTAAACAATAGCGCTTGTTGGGAGGCAACCTGATACGTCTCAAACGTATCTATATTTTTTATGGTTTCATGCTGTTATCTTATCTTCTTTGGATGTTTTATGTACCTTTTTATATCTTTTTGGGACTAACTTATTAATTCAGTGCCAAGTGCCAGTTCCTGTTTATTCTGTGTTTTTGACTCTTTTCAGATCTGATTTTGGAACGGAGTCCAAACGGAATAAAACCTTGAAATGATTTTTTCCCGAATGGAAGAAGATCAGGGGGCCTCTGGGCCAAGCTAGGTGGGCTCCAAGGAGCCCACAAGCTCCCACTCTGCCACCAGGGGAGGCGGCGGTGTGAGGGCTTGTGGCCTCCCTGGCCGCCCCTGACCTACATCCTTGGCCTATATATTCCCAAATATTCAGCAAAAATCAGGGGAGCTTCGAAAAATCTTTTCCGCCGTCGCAAGCTTCCGTTTCCGCGAGATCTCATCTGGAGACCCTTCCCGGCGCCCTGCCGAAGGGGACTTTGGAGTTGGAGGGCTTCTTCATCATCATCATCGCCCTCCAATGACTCGTGAGTAGTTCACTTCAGACCTACGGATCCGTAGTTAGTAGCTAGATGGCTTCTTCTCTCTCTTGGATCTTCAATACAAAGTTCTCCATGATCTTCATGGAGATCTATCCGATGTAATCTTCTTTGGCCGTGTGTTTGTCGAGATCCGATGAATTGTGGATTTGTGATCAGATTATCTATGATATATATTTGAGTCTTTGCTGATTTCTTATATGCATGATTTGATATCCTTGTAAGTCTCTCCGAGTCTTGGGTTTTGTTTGGCCAACTAGATCTATGATTCTTGCAATGGGAGAAGTGCTTGGTTTTGGGTTCTACCATGTGGTGACCTTTCCAAGTGACAGTAGGGGCAGCAAGGCACACATCAAGTAGTTGCCATCAAGGGTAAAAATATGGGGTTTTATCATTGGTTTGAGATTATCCCTCTACATCATGCCATCTTGCTTAAGGCGTTACTCTGTTCTTATGGACTTAATACACTAGATACATGCTGGATAGCGGTCGACGTGTGGAGTAATAGTAGATGCAGAAAGTATCGGTCTACTTGTTTTGGACGTGATGCCTATAGATATAATCATTGCATAGATATCGTCACGACTTTGAGCGGTTCTATCAATTGCTCGACAGTAATTTGTTCACCCACCATCTACTTGCTTTCATGAGAGAAGCCACTAGTAAACACTACGGCCCCCGGGTCTATTCACATCGATCGTTTACACCTTCGCTTTTATTTTGCTTTTTTACTTTGTTGCTTTTAGTTCTCACTTGGCAAACAATCTATAAGGGATTGACAACCCCTTCATAGCATTGGGAGCAAGCTTTTGTGTTTGTGCAGGATCTTGTGATACTCCTCCACCGGATTGATACCTTGGTTCTCAAACTGAGGGAAATACTTACCACCGCTGTGCTACATCACCCTTTCCGCTTCGAGGGAAGACCAACGCAAGGCTCCAAGGCCACGGAGGAAATCCTTTGCATACTTGCCTAGGAAGTCCCTTAAGGCGTAGCCGCAGCTGAAGGATTCCTGGTGCCGTCGACATGACTATTTCTGGCGCCATTGCAAGGGAAGCACAGCTGACATCAGGTGTATTTCTGGCGCTGTTGCCGGGGAGGATAAATCAAGATCTATCCTAGTAGGTCTCACAAACTCTTCTCTTGCATTTACTTTTATTGCCAGTTGCCTCTCGTTTTCCTCTCCCCCACTTCACATTTGTCGTTTTCTTTTGCCTTTCTCCTTCGCCGTTTTCTTTTGCCTTTTTGTTGTTTTCTTTTACCCGTTTCACTCTCTCTTCCTGCTCATTTGTGTGTGAGATATTCCATCAATGGGTAGACCCACCACTCCAAACGACACCCCTGAAAATGAAGTTCTCAATTTCAGGCAGAATGAGGAAGAAAATTTGAAGGACGCTTGGTACAGGATTTGCAATGCTCAAAGTAGATCTACTCATAAGCAATACACTACCGTCCTCCTTCGCAGTTTCTATGTTGGAATTTCTCCTTGGAATAGGTATATCCTTGATACCATTGTAGGCGGGAACTTTTTGGGGAGCCATACTGTTGACTCCTATAGAGCTATCAGTAATTTGGTAGGCTCACCCCCGCTCATGGTTAATGGAACTATCTTGACCTTGGAACACGTGATGCAAAGGCTTGACGCTATTGAAAACAAAATTGCCACATTTTAACTTATTGAGGGTTTGGATAGAAAGATTCACGATCAAATTACTCAGTACGGATCCAAAGTGGGAAACTTTTTGAAAAACTTAAAGGAGAAGGAACTTATAGTTAATGATTCTTCTAGAATTGGCAAATTAGAAGATGTCATAACCAACTTGGGTTCCGCTTTTGCCGCTATGCAAAATACTCCAAATCTTACTCTCAAAAAGACCGTCAAGCCTGTTTTTGTTCCTAAAGCTAGTGGTGAGTCATCTAATAAAGATGAAAATCTTAAGATGATAAATGATCACACTACTTATGGTTTGAGCACTGTAACGACCAAGATGCGGTCCTTTCCGATCTGGGGGTCGAGGCCCCCCGAATAGGAAAGAAGCGCATCTAAGCGTTTCGCAAGCAGGTAACATAGCACAAATAATAATAAAAGTAGACAATTCAGGATTCAACTGTCTTCTTATTAATAACTCAGAGTACAACACAGATACAAACAAGGTAGTTCCGCTACGGACTACAAAACATGGAAATGCTATGCTACCCTGCCTGCAGGCCCACGATCACGACCACGCCTCAGTCCTCTGGATAGTTCACGTAGAGGCGGTCTGTCTCCTCGTCGTACTGCCACGCCAGCTGGGTGCCGTCGGGATCATCTGTCTCTGGGGTACCTGTACCTGCTGGGAGTTTTGGAGGAATCCGTGAGCCACGGGGACTCAGCAATCTAAGACCTTGGTGCCAGAATTAGTCATGTTATTAGGTAGGGAAGGGTGAAGTGTATAAGGCTGTAGCATCCTATGCTTGATTAAGTGGCTAACTAACGCAAAGTAGAAGTGAAGATGGTCTACGCTAGCGGTCGGGATTACTTGATCACTAAGTGATCCTGAACACCTACCTACGGCATTCATAACCCCACCGTGTTCCCGATCAAAGAGATCTTCGAAGGGACAGTCATGGTTACGCACACAGTTGGCAGTTTTATTTGTTTATGTTTAAGTTCTCTAATGCCGGATGTTAACAAAATATTCCAAGTTGCCACATAACCGCGAGCACGGCTTTCCGAAAGATTAAACCCTGCAGGGGTGCTCCAACTAGTCCATCACAAACGAACACAGGCCGCAAAGGCATCCTCTATCCCGAATCTCGTGATCTCGTCGGATTCCTTAGAGGAAAACCTCAACTCTGGGGGAAACCAAAGCTTCACTGGGATTCCTATATGCAAGATATACCGCTAAAGTAAGACAAGGCTAGCAGGACCTCCCGTCGTGTCGACGACCCCGATAAGAGCCGCGTATCTCAGTCTCAAGACACGACGGATGAGCAATGCGTACAGTGGCCTGATAGAAATCTCTCAAGTTGCCCTGAGTTGGCCCCGCACAGTGCTCTAATTTGGACCAGCACTCATGAGGAGCACTGGCCCGGGTTGTTGATTAAAATCCTCGGGGTAGCTATTCCCTATGCAGTTTATTATTAAGTGATTAGCAAATTAACACCAATGTTGGGTCCTGCCGGACAAGCCTTAGCACTACGCGATTTATCAAGGGGGTCCCCATAACAACCCCGAACGTGTTAGGAGCGATCATTATGGAATCAAACACCGGTAACCGGTAACTAAGGCGGCAATAACGGAACAAAGCACCCGGCAAAAGGCTAGGCCTCCCGTCATTTACCAAGTATATATAGGTGCATTAATTAAATAACAGAATTTAAGATAATGATATCAAGCTCATGTTATCACATGAGTCAAAGCACCTGCAACTAGTAACGCTAATATTAGTAGCTGAGCAAGCCTACCTAGCCATACATGTTTGCTAGGAAGGAGAACGGTGTTTGGGCTCATGGCATGTGAAGAGGCAATTTAATTTCAGTGGTAGGCAGCGAGCAATATGACATGGAAACGAAACTAACATAACAAGTCTAGAGATGGAATCAAGGTCATATCATCTTGCATGTGATATCCTCAGCTAGGAATGGTTCTGGTTCGTCATGCACGTACTCTCCTGACTCCACGTATTCGTTCTCCAATCCCGGTGCAACCCAACATAATAATAACAGCCAATGAACAGCAGCAGCACAATATGCAACAATCACATGATGCATGTGATGAAAATTGAGCATGCACCACTATTTCTATCACTAGCACAAGCAAAATAAACTACTGCAAGTTTCTGGACAGAAATGTACACTAAGCTATTTTTACATGCATGAGAATGAAATGAACAGATGTGGCTCATGAAAACGATGCAAAACCATATAAAGAACATTGCAAACGGAGCTACGGATCAACGGGAATCAACGAAACAAGATATGAAGCTCTACGTGGAAGATTCAACACCACACTCACAATTAGCACAAATCTGGTATTCCCAGGTTGCCAAGACAAATAACAACCCAACACGAATGGATTGGAGCAAGGAAGAACACCACAACATCAACTAAGCACACACAATGAGCAAAATGAATATACTACATAATCTGCCATAATCTGCATCTTAGCTCTTTGTGAGCTACATGCAACATAGCTACAGGCCTCCAAACATGACAAATAATATATGTGGCTGTTGCCGACCAATAAAACTACAAGCACCAGCAAGAATCATAGCAAAAAGAATTAATCTCTAGAAGATACAAGGCCACAAACTTTCCCAAAACCATCAGATCTCAGGGACTTAGTGAAAATTCCTGCACCTGAGTTTCTGTCTCTGTTCTGAATGGACTCCAAATGATTTGGAATTTGACAGGGAGCTCAAAAAACATATCAGGTTCAAAATCCTAGCAATGAACTAAGGCTAGTTCTCAATACAATGACCAGAACATCCTCATCTATAAGAGAAGAAAATGTTTCCAGAATCCCAGACTTAGTGAAATTTCAGATTTCACTAAACTGGAATTTTTTAGCCACATGCCCACTTTGTCTAGGCATAGTAGCACACACATAACACCAAGTGATAAATGACACCACTATAGTGTAGAGCAAAACCCCTACTACTATCACACAAAAACTCATGCCCTTGGGCTCCACCTATTCCATGGAAACAAAGAGCAAACCTGCAACAAATCTGAATATGTCAACTCCACAAAGTATCCTAATGGCAAAACTAACTTCACCACTAGATTACTTGGGAGATTCTACCCCAAAATCATAGATAATATGTGGGCACTTACTTGGAACAAGTGACCACAAATTAAGGAAGAGGAAACTACTCCAAATCATGCCTAGGGAATGGGCATCATTTCATGTAGTTCCTACTAAAACATCAACTACAAAGGTTGAGATCATGTGCACAATGACAAAGTGACATGGGGGTTTGAACCCCATGTTAGTGTCATGCACATCAACTTCACAACCCCTACTTTTAAGCTATCCACACAAACAACATACCATGCCCTCTCACATATGGACATGTGAAGGTGCATAGTTTTGCTGCAAAGATGGGGTGTCCCACACACACACATCCACTCCACTACACACATCAAACATGTTCTTGACCAAAACACAAGAAGTAGATCTCTAAATAAGTAACACAAGATGGGAACACCATGTCACCTACACATGCACACAACTAGGGAGTTTATGAACTATGTTCATGTGGGTGTGTTCTTCACACCATAAGCACCCCATGACATGCACACAATCATATCACCTATTCCACATAAGAAAGACACTAGTGCACCTATACCCACACTTGGGCTAGCTTCACCACACACTCACATACATATGATCTAGAACCACATATGCACTTATGTTCCAAAGTCCACACATGCATTCTTCTCAAACTAGCTACAAATGCTAGAACCCCTAGTGTTGAGAGCATAAGAAATTAAATACTACATGAGCTGCTGAGTCAAAACAATCACCTCACATGCTATAGAGCATGCCACATCAAAACAAAAAAATAGAAGCTACAACAAATAAAATGAAAATAAAACAATGCTGGGGAGGGGGATCGAACTCAGGATCCCCTGGGTCAACCCCAAGGCCCATTCCACCCTGCTACTTGCCAACTTATCGATAGAACAGGGGAAACTGCTTGGTATGGTTGCTTCCTGTAGCTATTGTGCTATGGTGCAAACAACAGGAAATAAAAAGGGGGGTATAAGTGGCGCCGCGGGGAATCGATCCCACGACCTCCTGATCCTCATCCGGGCACCGCACCACTACACTACGCTACGAAGACTGGACAGAGAAAGAACTTATGCCAGCAGTACTAACTCTACTGCGTGGCTTGCTCTGCACAGCACAGGGAAGCGCCGGCGACAGGGAGGCCGCCGTGGCTCCTCTCCTGCTACTGTTGCGCTTCGACATGGAAACAAAACGCTATACTCCAGCTTGATGAACGCCTATACCTACTACATGGCGCTACCCGAGCACAAAACCGACACACTGGGCACACAAGCTATACCGTGCAGGCCATGTCGTTCTCCTCTTGGAACACAGGCACGCAACGTTCGCCGGCCGGACCTCCTACAGCACATCTAGCGAAAGAGAAGGAGGGAGGAGCTAGGTCTCACCGAGGGGAAGGAGGGAGAAGGCCAGACGGGGATGAAGTCTGTGAAGACGACGACCTGAAGAAGCTGTAGACGCGGGTGCAGAACCGACGCAGGGGAGGAAGAACGACGGGAACTCGCCGTTGGCGTGGTGCTGGCCGTCGGCGTGGTCATTCCCCAGGGCTCCTAGCGCCGGGAATGGATCGCGTGCACCTTGCCCGAGCCCCCGGACATGGCGGATGGTACCGGAGACGACGATGACGGCGGGTAGACGCGGCGAGGAGCTACTCTCTCTCTCTCTCTCTCTGCTAACTCCTAGAGAGGCTTACCAGGGGGGAAAGAGAGAAGGAGGAAGGTGGCGGCGCACTGGAGGAAGGAGAGGGAACCAAGGGAAGGAGGAAGGTTCCCTCCGTATTATATTACCTCGGGGAGGCCGCTCGACCACTGGATGGAGGCCATGGAGAATCGGTGGAGGAGGTGGTGTCGTACACAGTGACGTCGACGGAGGAGGAAGAGGGACGCGGGATGGGCTGCGCTGCGCGCTGGAGGGGGAGAGATGGGCCTCTCTGGGTGGGAGGAAGCCCACGAGAGCGACGCATAAGAGAAAAAATAACTCTGGCTATTTCCTATTTAACTAAAGCACAGGGAAAAGAAAAGGCCCACAGGTCAAACTACTGAATATTAAATCAAAACAAAAATGCCCCTGGATCTGAAAATACATGAGCTATTTTAAAAAAAATGCGGAAGGAATTTTATGGGGCAATTAAATAAATACAAAACAGCAATATTGGCGGCTGTTTTGTGTTTATTCTAGCACCTTTAGCACCCAAGACAAATCACCAAACTAGCACATATTTATTCCCACAATATTTCCTAAACCCTGAACATTTTAAATTCAGGTTAGGAACAAGTTGGAATTACACTTGTGGAATAAAAGAGAGAGGGGGGTCTTGCACATAACTAGAGGGGGTTTGAAAATAATGCCAAGCACCACACCCCACTACTTCACATCACATCATCACATGTGCATCAACACATGAAATCACAAGATCACAAAATCACACCTAGCAAGATCACATGCAATCATGACATAGAATCATAAGGTATGGCAAGGATGGTATGGCATGGATGCATGCATGCAAAAGAAGAATACAAGGTGACACATGAAATCATACATGCATAGATAGCTCTCATGACAATGTCAAGGTGGTCCCACATGGAAGGTTACAAAAAGGGAAAGCTTTACACTTGGGGCACTACAAATTCTCCCACACTACAAAGAAGATCTCGCCCTCGAGATCTAAGACTGAAAGAAATCGGGAAATTTGGAGCGGAGGCAATCCTCGCGTTCCCACGTAGCCTCTTTATCAGAATGGTGTGACCACTACACTTTGAGAAACTTGACAGTCTTGTTACGGGTCTTGCGCTCAGTCGCCTCGAGAACCGCAACTGGATGCTCACGATAAGTAAGGTCAGGCTGAAGGTCGATATCTTGAAGATGCACAGTGCGCTCGGGGGTCTTGAAACACCTCCGAAGCTGAGAAACATGGAACACACCATGGACATTTGCAAAGGTTGATGAAAGCTCGAGCTGGTATGCAAGGTCGCCCCTCTTGCCGACCACTCTGAACGGACCAACGAAACGGGGCGCAAGCTTGCCTTTGATGCCAAAGCGTTGCATACCCTTCATAGGCGACACCTTGAGATAGACAAAGTCATCAAGCTCATAGGACATGTCACGGTGCTTGCTATCGTAATAGCTCTTCTGACGGGACTGAGATGCTCTAAGGTTGTCGCGAATGATCCGACACATCTCCTCAGCTTCTTATATCATATCATTGCCAAGGATCTGACGCTCGCCTGTTTGGGACCAGTTGAGCGGAGTACAGCACTTCCTGCCATAGAGAATTTCAAACGGAGCCTTGCCAGAACTAGCTTGATAATTGTTGTTATACGAGAACTCCGCGAAAGGCAGACAATCTTCCCACTTCATGCCAAAAGGGATAACACAGGCTCTCAGCATGTCCTCAAGAACTTGATTCACTCTCTCCACTTGACCACTAGTCTGAGGATGGAACGCTGTGCTGAAGCGGATCTTCGTGCCCATAGCAGACTGAAAGGATTCTCAGAACTTGGAAGTGAAGATGCTTCCGTGATCTGAAGAGATCATCATAGGTACGCCGTGCAAAGAGACAATCCTGGAGGTGTACAACTCTGCCGGCTGAGCTGCTGAAATGGACTCCTTGACTGGAAGGAAATGAGCCACTTTGCTCAATTTGTCGATGACGACGAAGATAGCATCATTGCCCTTCTTGGACTTCGGAAACCCGGTGACGAAGTCCATCTCAATGTGATCAAACTTCCACTCGGGAATCGGCAAAGGCTGCAAGAGGCCTGCTGGTCTTTGATGTTCTGCTTTCACCCTTCGACATACATCACACTTGTTTACGAATTGTGCAATTTCACATTTCATACGAGTCCACCAGAAAGTCTGCTTCAAGTCATGGAGCATTTTGGAACTTCCAGGATGAATAGAGAGCAGAGAGTTATGAGCTTCTTCCATGATCACCTTCCTGAGATCACCTTTCGGGACGACAAGGCGATCCTCGAAAAACAATATGTCCCTGGCATCAACAGTGAAACACTTATACTTGGGGAGACTCTTTCCCACGCCAATCTTGACCTTTTTCACCATAGCGTCAAGTAGCTGAGTTGCTCTGACCTGATCTTCCAAGGTAGGAGAGATCTGAAGGTTCGCAAGAAAGCCCTGAGGAACAAGCTGAAGATTGAGCTTCCTGAAAGACTCAGAAAGACCCGGCTGGAGAGGTTGCAGAATCAGACTGTTGCAATATGCCTTCCTGCTCAATGCATCTGCCACAACATTTGCCTTGCTTGGCGGGTACTCAACACTCGGATTAAAATCCTGGAGCATTTCCACCCAACGTGTTTGCCGAAGATTCAAGTTAGGCTGAGTGAAGATGTACTTGAGGCTCTTGTGATCGGTGAAAACTTCAACCTTATGTTCCAACAAGAGATGTCTCCAAGTCATCAAGGCGTGCACAACAGCTGCTAGCTCGAGATCGTGCACAGGATAGTTCTTCTCCGCAGGCTTCAGTTGCCTGGATGTATAAGCAACCACCTTCCTATCTTGCATCAAGACTGCACCGAGACCCTGGAGAGAAGCATCGCAAAAGACCTGGTACGGCTTGGAATCATCCGGAGGAGCCAATACCGGAGTGGAGATAAGCTTCTCTTTGAGTGTATCGAAAGCCAGTTGACACTCTGGAGACCAAACATACTTGACACCCTTCTGAAGAAGACTAGAGAGCGGCTTGGCGATTTTGGAGAAGTTCTCAACGAATCTTCTGCAACATTCGGCAAGACCGAGAAAGCTTCGAAGCTGCTTCACATTCTGTGGAGGTTCCCATTCAACAATGGCCTGAACCTTGGACAGGTCAACCTTAATGCCCTCGGCAGAGATAATATGCCCAAGATAAACCACTTCTTTCAGCCAGAACTCGCACTTGGAAAACTTGGCATACAGCTCGTATTCTCTCAGTTTATCAAGCACCAACCTGAGATGTCTCTCATGTTCTTCCTCATCCTCAGAAAAGACCAGAATGTCGTCGAGATAGAGCAAGACAAATTCATTCTTGTATGGTGAGAAAATATAGTTCATCAATCGACAAAAAGTCGGAGGAGCATTAGCCAGACCAAAAGACATGACCGTATACTCATACGAGCCAAAACTAGTCCTGGATGCCGTCTTTGGAATGTCTTCCTCGCGAATGCGAATCTGATGATAGCCCATTCTGAGATCAAGCTTGGAGAATACTTTAGCACCTTTCAACTGTTCGAACAACTCAGTTATGTTCGGAAGTGGATATTTGTTCTTGATTGTCTTCTTGTTCAATGGGCGGTAATCGACACACAGCCGGTCTGAACCATCCTTCTTCTTGACAAATAAAACACCACATCCCCACGGAGACGAGCTCGGTCTGATCAAACCCAAACGCTCCTGCTCATCGAGTTGCCTCTTGAGTTCCTTCAACTCTTCTGGACCCAGCTTGTACGGCCGTTTGCACACTGGCTCTGTGCCTGGCTCAAGCTCAATGACGAACTCAACTTCACGGTGCCGAGGCATTCCTGGTAGCTCTTCAGGAAACACATCTTGATATTCGCAGACCACTGGAACTTGCTCAATAGGATTGATCTCACCCTTTTCATTCAAGGAGAACAAATGGATTGTGTCATCGCGCGCTGCGAATATAATCACATCCTCCGAAGAGTGGGTAAGCCTGACTTCTTTAGCTTCACAATCAATTGACGCCTTGTTCATGGCCAACCAGTCCATACCAAGAATCAAGTCGATGTCGGAATTGCCCAAGACAATAGGAGATGCCAGAAAGGAATAACTGCCAAACTTGACAGAAGCATCACGAACCACTTTGTTGGCGCTCATAAGAGTACCGGGTGACACCACACGCAATGCCTTCTTCAAATACTCAGAATCAAAATCATGATTGGCAAAGAATGTTCTAGACATGAACAAATGAGAAGCACCAGAATCAAATAACACTTTAGCAGGAAAATCATTGACTAGGAGATTACCCATGATCACATCAGAGGAGTTGTCTGCTTCAGCTGCATTCACCATGTTGACTCGAGCTGATCTGGGGTTGAATTTGACAAGAGCGTTGCTTGGAGGTTTGCCTGGAGGAGGAGGCGGCAGACGGAGCTGAGAAGTACATTTGTTGGCATAGTGACCCTTCTGCCCACATTTGTGACAAATGACATCTGCTGGCTGCCGAAACTGAGTCTGAGGAGGCCCTTGCTTCTGATGCCGGTATCTCTGCTGGAAGCCAGGGTTGGGTGGGTGGGAAGAACCCCGTCCACCTGAGTGCTTCAGCTGTTGTGAGTGCCGAGGAGGAGGAGGAGAAACCCAAAACTTATGTTGCGTCTGAACCATCTGAGTCGAGGAAGAGCTGGAATCTCTGAAGCGCTTCTTGGAATTCTCCACCCTGAGCAAGGCTGCCTCTGCTCTGAGAGCTAAGTTGTAGAACTTGTCAAACTCCTCAGGATCGTGCAAATCAAGCGCTAACTGCAAATCCTCCTTCAAGCCACCCCTGAACTGATAGATCTTGCTCTTCTGATCCGGGACATCCTGCTCTTCTGATCCGGGACATCCTGCAACGCGTAATGGGCCAGCTCGTGGAACTCGACATTGTACTTGTACACAGAATTGGTGCCCTGCTTCAAACGCCTGAACTTCTCACGCATCTCCTCAACAAAGCTGGAAGGGATGTACTGGGACCTGAAGTCACGACAAAACTCGTCCCAAGTCATCACCCTGCCACCTCTGGAGTCCTTAAGCTGCTGCCAACAAATAGAAGCCTGTCCCTTCAACTGAAATGTTGCAAACTTGACATAGTCCTCTGGACGCACATTGCTACACTCGAAATGCTTGTTCATATCACGGATCCAATCTTCCGCATCAAATGGCTGGTCGCAAGAAGTGAACGTCTTAGGCTGGTTTGACAGGAACTGACTCAGATTGGCGAAGTGATTGCCACCCTGCTGAAAATTGCCCTGCTGATGATTGGCTCTCTCCTGGATCAACTGCAACAGCATCTGAGTGTTTGCATTAGTAGCTGCCATCATCGCCTGCCAGGCCTCTGCAGGAGGAGGCGGCGGCGGAGGAGGAGGAGGAGGTGGAGGCGGCATATCCTCACGTGCTGGGGTCTGACGAGTCGGTGGAGCCATCCTGAACACGGACAGCATATTAGTCCACAGAATAATTGAAGATATAGCTGAATGAAAAGACAGAATACCTGAACATAATTTAGCATTGCACTCGAACAACATAGCAAGAGTGCATCCTCAAAGTAACAGACGACAAAATTCCGATAAGGACCACTGCAAACAAGTGTGAGCTAGAACTGCTCGGAACAAACATATGACCGAGATTTCCCAAACCTCAATCAAGCGTCTGTAGGAAGATAGTCCTATAAGATACTACTAGATATCCCACCTATGAATTCCCGAAATAACTGGTCATGCAATCAGGTACACGGATACAAGGAGTATTTCACACAACTTCTAAACTAACCCGTCACCTGTATCACATCCTTCAACACACAACCAGCATCTCGGACCTTCATCTACAACAGATCCTCGTGATCACAACGATACAAAGTGTGGTAATACCCTCGAACAATCTACACCAGTACTGGGGACATCGGGGTTATCTCACCACTACCCGTATTGAAGCAATAACGAACACCCTCCGTTCTTAGATACTCAGAAATCTGAATGATGGCGATGTGCGCGATAATCCCTGGAGCACAACTCCCCTGATACTTAGAGCAGATAGGAGGCACCAGGACATGATTCCGTCACATCGAAATCATATAGTTTTCACAAATACCCGCGTGATCCTAAAAAAAAATTGAGCGAGAAAAGGAGTAGAGTTAAAGATTTCCTAAGACGGGAACCTCACCAGAGCATAGAAGAGGAGAAAAAAGAATCCTACTCTCCAATATAACTAAGACTCAAAACAGTTTCTAGACTCGACTCGACCAAGTACGATCACACAAAGGCTCCTATGGTCGTAAGGCTCTGATTACCAACTTGTAACGACCAAGATGCGGTCCTTTCCGATCTGGGGGTCGAGGCCCCCCGAATAGGAAAGAAGCGCATCTAAGCGTTTCGCAAGCAAGTAACATAGCACAAATAATAATAAAAGTAGACAATTCGGGATTCAACTGTCTTCTTATTAATAACTCAGAGTACAACACAGATACAAACAAGGTAGTTCCGCTACGGACTACAAAACATGGAAATGCTATGCTACCCTGCCTGCAGGCCCACGATCACGACCACGCCTCAGTCCTCTGGATAGTTCACGTAGAGGCGGTGTGTCTCCTCGTCGTACTGCCACGCCAGCTGGGTGCCGTCAGGATCATCTGTCTCTGGGTACCTATACCTGCTGCGAGTTTCGGAGGAATCCGTGAGCCACGGGGACTCGGCAATCTAAGACCTTGGTGCCAGAACTAGTCATGTTATTAGGTAGGGTAAGGGTGAAGTGTATAAGGCTGCAGCATCCTATGCTTGATTAAGTGGCTAACTTATGCAAAGTAGAAGTGAAGGTGGTCTACGCTAGCGGTCGGGATTACTTGATCACTAAGTGATCCTGAACACCTACCTACGGCATTCATAACCCCGCCGTGTTCCCGATCGAAGAGAGATCTTCGAAGGGACAGTCACGGTTACGCACACAGTTGGCAGTTTTATTTGTTTATGTTTAAGTTCTCTAATACCGGATGTTAAAAAATAATTCCAAGTTGCCACATAACCGCGGGCACGGCTTCCCGAAAGATTAAACCCTGCAGGGGTGCTCCAACTAGTCCATCGCAAACGAACACAGGCCGCAAAGGCATCCTCTATCACGAATCTCGTGATCTCGTCGGATTCCTTAGAGGAAAACCTCAACTCTGGGGGAAACCAAAGCTTCACTGGGATTCCTATATGCAAGATATACCGCTAAGGTAAGACAAGGCTAGCAGGACCTCCCGTCATGTCGACGACCACGATAAGAGCCGCGTATCTCAGTCACAGGACACGACGGATGAGCGACGCGTACAGTGGCCAGATAGAAATCTCTCAAGTTGCCCTGAGTTGGCCCCGCACAGTGCTCTAATTTGGACCAACACTCATGAGGAGCACTGGCCCGGGTTGTTGATTAAAATCCTCGGGGTAGCTATTCCCTATGCAGTTTATTATTAAGTGGTTAGCAAATTAACACCAATGTTGGGTCCTGCCGGACAAGCCTTAGCACTACGCGATTTATCAAGGGGGTCCCCATAACAACCCCGAACGTGTTAGGAGCGATCATTATGGAATCAAACATCGGTAACCGGTAACTAAGGCGGCAATAACGGAACAAAGCACCCGGCAAAAGGCTAGGCCTCCCGTCATTTACCAAGTATATATAGGTGCATTAATTAAATAATAGAATTTAAGATAATGATATCAAGCTCATGTTATCACATGAGTCAAAGCACCTGCATCTAGTAACGCTAATATTAGTAGCTGAGCAAGCCTACTTAGCCATACAAGTTTGCTAGGAAGGAGAACGGTGTTTGGGCTCATGGCATGTGAAGAGGCAATTTAATTTCAGTGGTAGGCAGTGAGCAATATGACATGGACACGAAACTAACATAACAAGTCTAGAGATGGAATCATGGTCATATCATCTTGCCTGTGATATCCTCAGCTTGGAATGGTTCTGGTTCGTCCTGCACGTACTCTCCTGACTCCACGTATTCGTTCTCCGATCCCGGTGCTACCCAACATAATAATAACAGCCAATGAACAGCAGCACCACAAGATGCAACAATCACATGATGCATGAGATGAAAATTGAGCATGCACCACTATTTCTATCACTAGCACAAGCAAAATAAACTACTGCAAGTTTTTGGACAGAACTGTACACTAAGCTATTTTTACATGCATAAGAATGACATGAAAAGATGCGTCTGGTGAAAACGATGCAAAACCATATAAAGAACATTGCAAACGGAGCTACGGATCAACGGGAATCAACGAAACAAGATATGAAGCTCTACGTGGAAGATTCAACACCACACTCACAATTGGCACAAATCTGGTATTCCCAGGTTGCCAAGACAAATAACAACCCAACATGAATGTATTGGAGCAAGGAATAACACCACAACATCAACTAAGCACACACAATGAGCAAAATGACTATACTACATAATCTGCCATAATCTGCATCTTAGCTCTTTGTGAGCTACATGCAACATAGCTACAGGCCTCCAAACATGACAAATAATATATGTGGCTGTTGCCAACCAAGAACACTACAATCACCAGGAAGAATCACAGCAAAAAGAATTAATCTCTAGAAGATACAAGGCCACAAACTTTCCCAAAACCATCAGATCTCAGGGACTTTGTGAAAATTCCTGCACCTGAGTTTCTGTCTCTGTTCTGAAGCTTTTTGACAGCAATCAAAACACAACCTACTGGACTCCAAATGATTTGAAATTTTACCAGGAGCTTCACACACATATCAGGTTCAAAATCCTAGCACTGAACTAAGGCTAGTTCTCAATACAATGACCAGCACATCCTCATCTATAAGAGAAGAAAATGCTTCCAGAATCCCAGACTTAGTGAAATTTCAGATTTCGCTAAACTGGAATTTTTCAGCCACATGCCCACTTTGTCTAGGCATAGTTTGCACACACATAACACCAAGTGATAAATGACACCACTATAGTGTAGAGCAAAACCCCTACTACTATCACACAAAAACTCATGCCCTTGGGCTCCACCTATTCCATGGAAACAAAGAGCAAACCTGCAACAAATCTGAATATGTCAACTCCACAAAGTATCGTAATGGCAAAACTAACTTCACCACTGGATTACTTGGGATATTATACCCCAAAATCATATATAATATGTGGGCACTTACTTGCAACAAGTGACCACAAATTAAGGAAGAGGAAACTACTCCAAATCATGCCTAGGGAATGGGCATCATTTCATGTAGTTCCTACTAAAACATCAACTACAAAGGTTGAGCTCATGTGCAAAATGACAAAGTGACATGGGGGTTTGAACCCCATGTTTGTGTCATGCACATCAACTTCACAACCCCTACTTTTAAGCTATCCACAGAAACAACATACCATGCCCTCTCACATATGGACATGTGAAGGTGCATAGTTTTGCTGCGAAGGTGGGGTGTCCCACACACACACATCCACTCCACTACACACATCAAACATGTTCTTGACCAAAACACAAGAAGTAGATCTCTAAATAAGTAACACAAGATGGGAACACCATGTCACCTACACATGCACACAACTAGGGAGTTTATGAACTATGTTCATGTGGGTGTGTTCTTCACACCATAAGCACCCCATGACATGCACACAATCATATCACCTATTCTACATAAGCAAGACACTAGTACACCTATACCCACACTTGGGCTAGCTTCACCACACACTCACATACATATGATCTAGAACCACATATGCACTTATGTTCCAAAGTCCACACATGCATTCTTCTCGAACTAGCTACAAATGCTAGAACCCCTAGTGTTGAGAGCGGAAGAAATTAAATACTACATGAGCTGCTGAGTCAAAACAATCACCTCACATGCTATAGAGCATGCCACATCAAAACAGAAAAAAATAGAAGCTACAACAAATAAAATGAAAATAAAACAATGCTGCGGAGGGGGATCGAACTCAGGATCCCCTGGGTCAACCCCAAGGCCCATTCCACCCTGCTACTTGCCAACTTATCGACAGAACAGGGGAAACTGCTTGGTATGGTTGCTTCCTATAGCTACTGTGCTATGGTGCAAACAACAGGAAATAAAAAGGGGGGTATAAGTGGCTCCGCGGGGAATTGATCCCACGACCTCCTGATCCACATCCGGGCACTGCACCACTACACTACGCTACGAAGACTGGACAAAGAAAGAACTTATGCCAGGAGTACTAACTCTACTGCGTGGCTTGCTCTGCACAGCACAGGGAAGCGCCGGCGACAGGGAGGCCGTCATGGCTCCTCTGTTGTGCTTCGACAGGGAAACAAAACGCTATACTCCAGCCTGATGAATGCCTATACCTGCTACATGGGGCTACCCGAGCACAAAACCGACACAAGCTATACCGCGCAGGCCATGTCGTTCTCCTCTTGGAACACAGGCACGCAACGTTCGCCGGCCGGACCTCCTACAGCACATCTAGCGAAGGAGAAGGAGGGAGGAGCTAGGTCTCACCGAGGGGAAGGAGGGAGAAGGTCGAACGGGGATGAAGTCTGTGAAGACGATGACCTGAAGAAGCTGTAGACGCGGGTGCAGAACCGACACAGGGGAGGAAGAACGCCGGGAACTCGTCGTTGGCGTGGTGCTGGCCGCCGGCGTGGTTGTTCCCCGGGGCTCCTAGCGCCGGGAATGGATCGCGTGCACCTTGCCCGAGCCCCCAGACATGGCGGACGGCGCCGGAGACGACGATGACGGCGGGTAGACGCGGCGAGGAGCTACTCTCTCTCTCTCTCTCTCTCTCTCTCTCTCTCTCTCTGCTAACTCCTACAGAGGCTTACCAAGGGGGGAAAGAGAGAAGGAGGAAGGTGGCGGCGCACTGGAGGAAGGAGAGGGAAACCTAGGGAAGGAGGAAGGTTCCCTCCGTCTTATATTACCTCGCGGATGGCGCTCGACCACTGGATCGAGGCCATGGAGAATCGGTGGAGGAGGTGGAGTCGTACACAGTGACGTCGACGGAGGAGGAAGAGGGACACGGGATGGGCTACACTGCGCACTGGAGGGGGAGAGATGGGCCTGTCTGGGTGGGAGGAAGCCCACCAGAGCGACACATAAGAGAAAAAATAACTCTGGCTATTTCCTATTTAACTAAAGCACAGGGAAAAGAAAAGGCCCACAGGTCAAACTACTGAATATTAAATCAAAACAAAAATGCCCCTGGATCTGAAAATACATGAGCTATTTTAAAAAAAATGCGAAAGGAATTTTATGGGGCAATTAAATAAATACAAAACAGCAATATTGGTGGCTGTTTTGTGTTTATTCTAGAACCTTTAGCACCCAAGACAAATCACCAAACTAGCACATATTTATTCCCACAATATTTCCTAAACCCTGAACATTTTAAATTCAGGTTAGGAACAAGTTGGAATTACACTTGTGGAATAAAAGAGAGAGGGGGGTCTTGCACATAACTAGAGGGGGTTTGAAAATAATGCCAAGCACCACACCCCACTACTTCACACCACATCATCACATGTGCATCAACACATGAAATCACAAGATCACAAAATCACACCTAGCAAGATCACATGCAATCATGACATAGAATCATAAGGTATGGCAAGGATGGTATGGCATGGATGCATGCATGCAAAAGAAGAATACAAGGTGACACATGAAATCATACATGCATAGATAGCTCTCATGACAATTTCAAGGTGGTCCCACATGGAAGGTTACAAAAAGGGAAAACTTTACACTTGGGGCACTACAAGCACCAAAGATGACTATACGTGATTCCATCACTTTTTGCCTAGCTAAGGGCGTTAAACAAAAGCGCTTGTTGGGAGGCAACCCAACGAATTTATCCTTTTTCTTTCTCTTTTGTGTTTTCCACACTTTCATAATTCTGTTATGGTTGTGTTTTTTGTGTTTCTTTTTGCGTTTGTGCCAAGCAAAACCGTTATGATTAGTCTTGGGGATGATCGTTTGGTCATGCTGGAAAAGACAGAAACTTTCTGCTCACGAAAGGAATTTTCATCTTTTTTCTGTAAGAGATTTTGAGTTGATTCTTTTTTCTGCTGATTGCTACGCAAATTCTTTAGACTGTCGTAATTTTTAAGAAGTTTTGCAGTACCAGAGGTATACGAAATATACAGATTGCTACAGACTAGTCTGCTGTTAACAGATTCTGTTTTTGTTGTGTTGGTTGCTTATTTTGATGAAACTATGGATAGTATCGGGGGGTACTAGACATGGAAGATTGAAATTACATTAACCCAACATCAGCACAAGTAGAATTTAAGATTGCTACAGTATCTAAGGAAGTGGTCGTTTGCTTTCTTGTACTAATGCTATCACGAGTTTCTGTTTAAGTTTCCTGTTGTGAAGTTTTCAAGTTTTGGGTGAAGTTCTTATTGACAAAGAGATAAAGAGTGGAAAGAGCTCAAGCGTGGGGATGCCCAAGGCACCCCAAGAGATTCAAGGATGCCGTAAAAGCCTAAGCTTGGGGATGCCCCGGGAAGGCATCCCCTCTCTCGTCTTCAATCCATCGGTAACGTTACTTGGGGCTACATTTTTATTCACCACATGTTATGTGTTTTTGCTTGGAGCGTCTTGTATCGTAGGAGTCTTTTATTTTTGTTGTGTCACAATAATCCTTTCTGCACACCTAGAGAGAGATACATGCACACACCGTGATTTTGTCGAGCTTCACTTATATCTTTTGGTAGACAATTCAGCTCACATGTGCTTCACTTATATCTTTTGAGCTAGATACTTTTGCTCTATGTGCTTCACTTATATCTTTTAGAGCACAGTGGTGCGTGGCTTGGTAGTTGATCTATGCTTTGAAATTAGTCTAAAAAAGGGTAGTTATCCAAAGGGATATGAAAACTTCCACCTAAATGTGCATTGAATAGTTAGAGAAGTTTGATTCATCTCAATTAGTTTTGAGTTGTGGTTATGGTAATATTGAAGTCATGCTAGTAAGGTGTTGTGGATCTAGAAATACTTGTATTGAAGTTAGTGATTCCCATAGCATGCACGTATGGTTAAACGCTATGTGATAAAATCTAAGCATGATTAGTCTATTGATTGTCATCCTTTGCGTGGTGGTCGGGATCGCGCGATGGTTTATACCTACCAACCCTTCCCCTAGGAGTATGCGTTGAATGCTTTGTTTTGATTACTGATAAAACTTTTGCAACAAGTATATGAGTTCTTCATGACTAATGTTGATTCCATGGTTTAGATGCACTTTCACCTTCCACCATCACTATCTTCTTAGTGTCGTGCAACTTTTGCCGGTGCACAAAACCCACCATTAGCCTCCCTCAAAACAGCCACCATACCTACCTACTATGGCTTTTTCAAAGTCATTCCGAGATATTTTGCCATGCAACTACCACCATAACATGTGCCACCACGTCTACATTGCCATTGCATGATTGTAAGATAGCTAGCATGATGTTTCCATTGATGTCTATGCCATGCTAGATCATTGTCATGGTACACTACCAAAGGCATTCCATATAGAGTCATATTTGCTCTAAGTTTTGAGTTGAAAGTGTGATGATCATCATTAATGGAGCATTGTCTCATGTGAGGAAATAAAAGACGCCAAATAAGCCCACCAAAAAAAAGAGGCCAAAGAGCCCACCAAAAAATAAGAAAAATGAAAGAAAAAAAATGAGAGAAAAAGAGAGAAGGGACAATGCTACCACTTTTTCCACACTTGTGCATATTAAGCACCATGATCTTCATGATTGAGAGTATCTCGTTTTTTCACCACCATATAGCTAGTGGGAAATTTTCATTATATAACTTGGCTTGTATATTCGAATGATAGGCTTCCTCAAAATGGCCTTAGGTCTTCGTGAGCAAGCAAGTTGGATGCACACCCACTAATTTTCTTTAAGAGCTTTCACATACTCTTAGCTCTAGTGCATCATTTGTATGGCAATCCCTACTCATTCACATTGATATCTATTGATGAGCATCTCCACAGCTCATTGATATGCCTAGTTAATGTGACGATCTTCTCCTTTTTGTCTTGCAACCTCCACCACACTCCACACCATCTATAGTGCTATAACCATGGCTCACGCTCATGTATTGCATGAGAGTTGAAAAGGTTGAGAAAGTAAAGGTGTGAAACAATTACTTGGCCAATACCGGGGTTGTGCATGATTTAAATTCGTTGTGCAATGATGATAGAGCATAGCCAGACTATATGCTTTTGTAGGGATAACTTTCTTTTGCCCTTGTTATTTTGAAAGTTCATGATTGCCTTGCTAGTTTGCTTGAATTATTATTGTTTCCATGTCAATAGCAAACTATTGTTTTGAATCTAATGGATCTGAACATTCACGTCACATAAGAGGAATTACAAAGGACACCTATGCTAGGTAGCATGAAAGCATCAAAAATTCATTCTTTATCACTTCCCTACTCGAGGACGAGTAGGAGTTAAGCTTGGGGATGCTTGATACGTCTCAAACGTATCTATAATTTTTGATGGTTTCATGTTGTTATCTTGTCTTCTTTGGATGTTTTATGTACCTTTTTATATCTTTTTGGGACTAACTTATTAATTCAGTGCCAAGTGCCAGTTCCTGTTTTTTCTGTGTTTTTGACTCTTTTCAGATCTGATTTTGAAATGGAGTCCAAACTAAACAAAAACCCCGAAATGATTTTTTCCCCGAACGGAAGAAGATCAGGGGGCCTCTGGGCCAAGCCAGGTGGGCTCTAGGGAGCCCACAAGCTCCCACTCCGCCACCAGGGGGAGGTGGCGGTGTGAGGACTTGTGGCCTCCCTGGCCGCCCCGACCTAGATCCTTGGCCTATATATTCCTAAATATTCAGCAAAAAATCAGGGGAGCCCTGAAAATACTTTTCCGCCGCCGCAAGCTTCCGTTTCCGCAAGATCTCATCTGGAGACCCTTCCCGGCGCCCTGCCGGAGGGGACTTTGGAGTTGGAGGGCTTCTTCATCATCGTCATCGCCCCTCCAATCACTCGTGAGTAGTTCACTTCAGACCTACGGGTCGTAGTTAGTAGCTAGATGGCTTCTTCTCTCTCTTGGATCTTCAATACAAAGTTCTCCGTGATCTTCATGGAGATCTATCCGATGTAATCTTCTTTGGCGGTGTGTTTGTCAAGATCCAATGAATTGTGGATTTGTGATCAGATTATCTATGATATATATTTGAGTCTTTTCTGATTTCTTATATGCATGATTTGATATCCTTGTAAGTCTCTCCGAGTCTTGGGTTTTGTTTGGCCAACTAGATCTATGATTCTTGCAATAGGAGAAGTGCTTGGTTTTGGGTTCTACCATGTGGTGACCTTTCCCAGTGACAGTAGGAGCAGCAAGGCACACATCAAGTAGTTGCCATCAAGGGTAAAAATATGGGGTTTTTATCATTGGTTTGAGATTATCCCTCTACATCATGTCATCTTTCTTAAGGCGTTACTCTTTTCTTATGGACTTAATACACTAGATGCATGCTGGATAGCGGTAGACGTGTGGAGTAATAGTAGTAGATGCAGAAAGTATCGGTCTACTTGTTTTGGACGTGATGCCTATAGATATAATCATTGCATAGATATCGTCACGACTTTGCGCAGTTCTATCAATTGCTCGACAGTAATTTGTTCACCCACCGTCTACTTGCTTTCATGAGAGAAGCCACTAGTAAACACTACGGCCCCCGGGTCTATTCACATTCATCGTTTACACCTCCGCTTTTACTTTGATTTGTTACTTTGTTGCTTTCAGTTCTCACTTGGCGAACAATCTATAAGGGATTGACAACCCCTTCATAGCGTTGGGAGCAAGCTTTTGTGTTTGTGCAGGATCTTGTGATACTCCTCCACCGGATTGATACCTTGGTTCTCAAACTGAGGGAAATACTTACCACCGCTGTGCTACATCACCCTTTCTGCTTCGAGGGAACACCAACGCAAGGCTCCAAGGCCACAGGGGAAATCCTTTGCATACTTGCCTAGGAAGTCCCTTAAGGCGTAGCCGCAGCTGAAGGATTCCTGGTGTCGTCGACACGACTATTCCGGGCGCCGTTGCAAGGGAAGCACAACTGACATCATAACCCAATGAATTTATCTTTTTATTTCTTTTTTGTTGCGTCCACACCATCATAAATCTGCTATGATTGTGTATTTTGTGTTTCTTTTTGTGTTTGAACCAAGCAAAATCTTTATGACTAGTCTTGGTGATGGTTGTTTAATCCTGCTGGAAAAAGACAGAAACTTTTTGCTCACGAGATTATTTTTAATTTTTATTAAGAAATAGCTTTTGAGTTGATTGTTTTTGCTTCTGGTTGATATGCCTTTTTCCCAGGCAGTCGTAATTGTTGAGAGTTTTTTAGGTACCAGAAGTATACGAAGTACACAGATTGCTACAGACTGGTCTGTTTTTGACACATTCTGTTTTTGTTGAGTTGGTTGCTTGTTTTGGTGAAACTATGGATAGTATCGGGGGGGTACTAGCCATGTAAAAGTGAGAATATAGTAATCTAACACCAATATAAATAGAAATCAAGATTGCTACAGTACCTAAAGAGGTGGTAGTTTGTTTTCTTGTGCTAATGATATCACGAGTTTCTGTTTAAGTTTTGTGTTGTGAAGTTTTCAAGTTTTGGATGATGCTCTCCTGGACTAAAGGATAAAGAGTGGAAATAGCTCAAGCTTGGGGATGCCCAAGGCATCCCAAGCCAAATTCAAGGACACCAAAAAGCCTAAGCTTGGGTATGCCCCGGGAAGGCATCCCCTCTTCCGTCTTCAATCCATCGGTAACATTACATGGAGCTATATTTTTATTCACCACATGATATGTGTTTTGCTTGGAGCATCTTGTATCGTAGAAGTCTTTTTTTGTGTGTCACAATCATCCTTGCTGCACACCTTCTGAGAGATACATGCACTCATCGTGATTTTGCTAGAATGCTCATTGTGCTTCACTTATATTTTTTGAGCTAGATAATTTTGCTCTATGTGCTTCACTTAGATCTTTTAGAGCACGGCGGTGCGTGACTTGGTAGTTGGTTTGTGCTATGAAAGTAGTCCCAAAGGTGATAGGTACCCAAAGAGGATACAAAAACTTCCATCTTCATGTGCATTGAGTAGAAAGAGAAGTGTGATTCCTCATAATTAATTTTGAGACGTGGATTTAGTAATATTAAGAGTTATGTTAGTAGGGTGTTGTGAATCTAGAAATACTTGTGTTGAGGTTAGTGATTCCCGTAACATGCACGTATGGTGAACCGCTATGTTAGGAAGTCGGAGCATAATTGATCTATTGATTTTCATCCTTTGTGTTGCGGTCGGGATCGCGCGATGGTTAACACCTAACAACCCTTCCCCTAGGAGTATGCGTTTAGCACTTTGTTTCGATTACTAATAAAAACTTTCGCAACAAGTATGTGAGTTCTTCATGACTAATGTGAGTCCATGGTATAGATGCACTTTCACCTTCCACCATTGCTAGCCTCTCTAGTACCACGCAATTTTCGCCGGTGCACAAACCCACCATATGCCTTCCTCAAAACAGCAACCATACCTACCTACTATGGCATTTTCATAGCCATTCCGAGATATATTGCCATGCAACTCCCACCGTTCCGTCTCATGACTTGTGCCATCACTCTCATATTGCCATTTCATGATCGTAATATAGCTAGCGAGATGTTTCAACGTCATACGCAAGCTAGATTGTTACACATCCCGGTACACTGCCGGAGGCATTTCCTGTAGAGTCATCATCATTCTGAGCTTGGAGCTGTGAGTAAATAAAAGTATGATGATCATCATTATTAGAGTATTGTCCCATGTGAGGAAATAACAAAAGGCCAAGGAGCCCAAATAAAAAGAGAGAGAGAGAGAAGAGGAAAAAAAGAGGCCAAATAGCCCAAATAAAAAAAGAGAGAGAGAAAAAGAGAGAAGGGACAATGCTACTATCTTTTTCCACACTTGTGCTTCGTAATAGCACCATGTTCTTCATGATTGAGAGCATCTCATTTCGTCACCACCATATTCTAGTGGGAATATTTATTATATAACTTGGCTTCTATATTCCAATGATGGGCTTCCTCAAACTGCCCTTGGTCTTCATGAGCAAGCAAGTTGGATGCACACCCACTAGTTCTCCTTTTGAGCTTCCACATAGTTATAGCTCTAGTGCATCCTTTGTATGGCAATCCCTACTCATTCACATTGATATATATTAATGGGCATCTTAATAGCCATTTGATACGCCGAGTCAATGTGACCATCTCCTCCTTTTTTGTCTCACAACCACCACCACACTCTATTCCACCTATAGTGTTATATACATGGCTCACACTCATGTATTGCGTGATACTTATAAAAAGTCTCAGAAAGTAAGAGTGCAAAAACAATTACTTGGCCAATACCGGAGTTGTGCATGATTTAAATTAGTTGTGTAAGGATGATGGAGCATAGCCAGACTATATGATTTTGTAGGGATAACTTTCCTTGGCCTTGTTATTTCGAAAGTTCATGATTACCTTGCTAGTTTGCTTGAAATATTATTGTTTTCATGTCAATAGCAAACTATTGTTTTGAATCTTACGAATCTGAACATTCAAGTCACATGAAAGAAGTTACAAAGGACAACTATGCTAGGTAGTATTCCACATCAAAAATTCAGTCTTTATCACTTCCCTACTCGAGGACGAGCAGGAGTTAAGCTTGGGGATGCTTGATACGTCTCCAGCGTATCTATAATTTTTGATGGTTTCATGCTATTATCTTATCAAACTTTGGATGATTTGTATGCCTTTTTTATCTTTTTGGGACTAACTTATTAACTCAGTGCCAAGTGCCAGCTCCTGTTTTTTCCGTGTTTTTGACCCTTTTCACGGGAGGATTTTGAACGGAGTCCAGACGGAATAAAACTTCTGAAAAGATTTTTTTCCGAAACAGAAGACGCTCGGGAGACTTGAGAACCAAGGCAGGGGGCCACCAGGGACCCCACAAGCCCCCTAGCCACGGCCAGGTGGGCCTTCGCCTCCCAGGCTTGTGGGCTCCCTGGGCCTCCTCTGCCCTAGGTCTTTCGCCTATATATTCCCTAAAATCCCAGAAAAAATCAAGAGATCATCAAAAGTACTTTTTCGCCGCCGCATGCTTCTGTCTCCGCAAGATCCCATCTGGGGCACGTTCTGGTGCCCTGCCGGAGGGGGGATTCAGATACGGAAGGCTTCTTCATCAACACCATGACCTCTCCGATGATGCGTGAGTAGTTCACCATAGACCTACGGGTCCATAGCTAGTATCTAGATGGCTTCTTCTCTCTCTTGGATCTTCAATACAAAGTTCACCATGATCTTCATGGAAATATATCCGATGTAATCTTCTTTTGTGGTGTGTTTGTCGAGATCCAATGAATTGTGGATTTATGATCAGATTATCTATGAATCTTATTTGAATTTCTTATGATCTCTTACATGCATGATTTCATATCCTTGTAATTCTCTTCGAGTTGTGGGTTTTGTTTGGCCAACTCGATCTATGATTCTTGCAATGGGAGAAGTGCTTGGTTTTGGGTTCATACCGTGCGGTGACCTCACCCAATGATAGAAGGGGTAGCGAGGCACGCATCATGTTGTTGCCATCAAGGGTAAAAATATGGGGTTTTCATCATTGGTTTGAGCTTATCCCTCTACATCATGTCATCTTGCTTAAGGCGTTACTCTGTTCGTCATGAACTCAATACACTAGATGCATGCTGGATAGCGGTCGATGTGTGGAGTAATAGTAGTAGATGCAGAAAGTATCGGTCTACTTGTCTCGGAAGTGATGCCTATATGCATGATCATTGCCTTAGATATCGTCATGACTTTGCGCGGTTCTATCAATTGCTCGACAATAATTTGTTCACCCAATGTAATATTTGCTATTTTGAGAGAAGACTCTAGTGGACACTATGGCCCCGGGGTCTACTTCACACCATATTTTCAGCCTTACTCTTTTACTTCGTTGCACTTTCCGCCTTCAGATCTCACTTTGCAATCAATCTTGAAGGGATTGACAACCCCTTTATAGCGTTGGGTGCAAGCTCTTTTGTGTTTGCGCAGGTACTCTGGACTTGACAAGATTCTCCTACTGGATTGATACCTTGGTTCTCAAACTAAGGGAAATACTTACTGCTCCTGTGTTGCATCACCCTTTCCTCTTCAAGGGAAAAACCAACACAAGCCCAGTCTCCGTCAACGTGCCAATCTCTGGCGCTGTTGTCTGTTGCCGTAGCAGTCTCGTAGATGCGTTGGTTTCCCTCCAAGCTTAAAGGGTAATGTAGCACAACAACGACAAGTATTTACCTCAGTTAAGAAACCAAGGTATCAATCTAGTAGGAAGATCCACAAGACTATGTAAGCAGCCCCTGCACACAAATAGAAAATCCTCGCAACCCAACACGTGGAAGGGTTACCAATCCCTCATGGGTAAAGTAAGGATAGATTGATAAATGCAAATGGGGTTGATATCAAATAGAACGCAACAAGGTATTTTTGGGTTTTTTGATAATATAGATCTGAAAACAAAAGAGCAAATAAAATAGAAACGCAAATAGCAAAGTAGAGATTGCAAATAGATGATGTGAAATAGACTCAGGGGTCATATGTTTCACTAGTGGCTTCTCTCGAGAAATAGAAAATGGTGGATAGACAAATTACTCTTGGGAAATTGATATAACACCAAATAATTATGATGATATTCAAGACAATGGTCATGTATATAGGCATCACATCCAAGATAAGTAGACTGAATTCTGCCTGCATCTACTTCTATTACTCCACGGATCGACCGCTATCCAGCATGCATCTAGTTATTGAGTTCATGGAGAAACAGAGTAATGCCTTAAGAACAATGACATGATGTAGACAAGATCTATTCATGTAGGAATAGACCCCATCGTTTTATCCTTGACCGCTATACACCGAATTCTATCTCTTTCTGTCACTGAGATTGAGCACCGCAAGATCAAACCATCACAAAACACCTCTTCCCATTACAAGATAAAAGATCAAGTTGGGCAGACAAAAACCAAATATCGGAGAAGAAATATAAGGCTACAATAATCAAGCATGAATTTGTTTTCATAGATCTTATCATAAACTCACAATTCCTCGGATCCCAACAAACACACCGCAAAAGAAAGAGTTACATCGTATGGATCTCCAAGAGACCATTGTATTGAGAAACAAAACGAGGGAGAAATCCATCTAGCTACTCCCTACGGATCCGTAGGTATGATATGAACTACTCATGCATCATCGGAGGAGCACCAATGAGGATGGTGAACCCCTCCGTGATCGTGTTCCTTTCTAGAACGGGATCTAGATTGGATTTCGTGGCTCTGGAACTTGCGACAGCTGAAACGATTTTTCATCGACTTCTCTAGGTTTTCTGAATATTGGGGTATTTGTAGAGCTGAGAGGCGGTGGCGGAGGTTCCCTGATGTATAGTGGCCCCCCCTAGGCCTCTTCTGCTGCTCATTCTTGGCTTCCAAGTTTCCTTCTAGTCCAAAAAAATCCGCGTCAAGTTTTGTGGCAATTGGACCTCATCTGATATGGATTTTCTACAATGGAAAAAACAACAAAAAACAGCAACTTGCACTAGGCACTATGTCAATAGGTTAATCCCAAAAAATGATATAAAGTTGCTATAAAATGATCATAAAACATCCAAGAATGATAATATAACATCATGGAACAATAAAAAATTATAGATACATTGGAGACGTATCACAATCCCCCCAAAACAGTTTCAGAACCGGAGTTTCGAGCAAAGAGATCGAAATCCAAGGGTTTGAGAGCAAGAACATGAGAGAGAGAGGTAGAGGGATTTTTTCTGGAGGTAAGTGATGAAGTGAGCTGAAGGAATAAGTGAGAGGGCCCCTGAGGGGCCCACTACTCACCACGGCGCGCCTGGTGGGTGTGGCGCACCTTGCTGTCTAGGGGACACCTGGGACACACCCCGTGTGATGTTTTCAGTGTGAGATATTCTCAAATATTCTGAAAAAATCGTGTGAAAATTTCAGGTCATTTGGAGAACTTTTATTATTGGGCACTTTTCTATTGTACGGAAAATTCACACGAGGGCGCGCCTGGTGGGGGTGGCGCCCCTTGGTGTCTAGGGGACACCTGGGACACCCCCCCGTGATGTTTTGAGTGCGAGATATTCTCAAATATTCTGGAAAAAAATTGTGTGAAAATTTCAGGTCATTTGGAGAACTTTTATTTTTGGGCACTTTTCTGTTGTACGGAAAATTCAGAAAAGAGGATAATCATGGCATTTATTGTATTTAACTAAAAATAACATGAAAAATAAAGTGGGTACAGAAGGTTGTGCCTACTGAATTCATCGACCTCGTGCCTCTCAAAAATGATCCATTAACAAGGTTGATCGAGTCTTATAAACAACCAAAATACTAGGTTATCTCAACGGGGATGTGCATTTCCCCAACAATAACAATTTCATATTTATTTTTGGCAGTAGTTATAGGTAGTTGAAAACTTCCATTAGTGATAGTCGAAGATTTTTCAATAACATTAACACCATTCACCTCGAATTGTTTCCTCGGAAAATGCATTATATGTTCTTTACCATTGACATGAAAAGTGACCTTGCTTTTATTGCTTTTATTGCAATCGATAACATCCCTTGCAATATTTAAGAAAGGTCTACCAAGGATAATTGACATGTTGACGTCCTTGGGCATATCAAGTACAACAAAGTCTATCAATATAGTAACATTTGCAACAACAATGGGTGCATCTCACAAATACCGATAGGTTTGGCAGTTCATTTGCCACCATTTGCAACGAAATTTAGTAGGTGTGAGTGTATTCAAGTCTAGTCTTTTGTATAAAGAGAAAGTCATAACACTAACACTAGCTCCTAGATCACATAAAGAAGTTTTCACATAGTTTCTTTTGATGGAACATGCTATAGTTGGTATACGTGGATCTCCTAGTTTTTTATGTAATCCATCCTTAAAAGTCTAATTAGCAAGCATGGTGGAGATTTCAGCTTCAGGTATTTCTATTTTATTAGTGATGATATATTTCATATAATTATCATAAGGGGCATCTTTAAAAGATGAGTTAAACGAGTACGAAAAAGAGTGGCCTAAGCGTTTCAGCAAAGCGTTCAAATTCTTCATCATCTTTTTTCTTAGTTGGTTTGGGTGGATAAGGCATGGGTTTTTGAACCCATGGCTCTATTTCTATGCCATGCTTTCTAGCAACAAAATCTCTATTACCATAACGTTTATTCTTAGGTTGTGAGTTATAAAGATCAACAACAGGTTCTATCTCAACATCATTATCTGGTTCTTTATCATTGCGAGGTTGAACATCTACATGAGCATCATCATTGTCATTTTGATTATCACTAGGTGAATGCTCACTACCAGATTAAGTTTCAGCATCAGAGATAGAGATATCATTAGCATTTTCAGAAGGATTTTCTACTTCAGGTTCACTAGAACTATGCAAGGTCCTATCATTTTTCTTTCTCCTTTTCTTCCTATAAGGACTAGGTGCATCAATATATATTCTTTGTAAATCTTGTTCAATTATTTTAGGATGACCTTCTAGATATAGTGGATCTTGAGTCATTGTTCCTCCTCTAGTCATTACTCTAACATCATGATCATTCATATTATTATTCATTTCATGAAGTAGCTCACTTTGAAATTTAGCAACTTGTTCTAGTTGAGTTTGAACCATAGAAGCATGTTTTCCTACACCTCTTATATCATTGGTGATTCTAAATAACAAGTCACTTAAGTGAGCAATCATATAAGAGTTTTGTTTCAATCATTTCATAACATATGACTTGAAATGCTCTTGCTTTCTAATATAATTATCAAACTCATATAAGCATTGACCAGGATGTTTATTGTGAGGGATGTCACCTACATCAAACTTTAAAATAGAATTTACCTCCATCATCATGATCCTTGACATCTTCATGGTGGTGTTTTGAGACCATGTATTTCTTCGATAGGTCGTAAATTCTTAACATCTTGGTGACACAGAAATGTTAATCTTACACCAAAGTGTGTTCTGAGTGCTTAAAGACTCTTAATTTTACACTTTGTGAGAAAACACTTTGAGTCCATAGGAAAGCCAATACTATTAAAAGGGGATGAGGTATTATGATGAATTGGTTTCTCAATTGCTTAGAGATAGCCACCAAAAATACTCAGCCACTTTCCCACAAAGTATATCTGTCCCAAGCCAAATATGCAAAATTGGTGCAACCAACATTTCCTACTCGGCTATACCAATTTTACACTTAGACAAATCCTATGACAATCCCACCATCTCGGTACAACCAACATTCCTATGAGTGCCACCGAGATTGGGTGACCACCATTTTGTTGAGCTAACATCAAGTTTCGGAATTTCCGAGTTTGAAGTGAGTCTCACCGGGTTTGGGAAACCAGTCTAGGTCATCGTATCGGTACCATCAAGATTCATAAATCGGTCTCACCGAGAATTCAAAGTTGCCACATTTAGTGCAACTCGATACCATCGAGGTTAACATTTCGGTGTCACCAAGATGGGAAATGATGTTGTAAAAGTTGGATTTTGGGAGATTCCTATATATACCCCTCCACCTACCTCTCATTCGTAGAGGAAGCACTTAGAACACACTTACACTTGCCAGATCAAGAGAGACACCTACTCATGTGTTGAGATCAAGAGATTCCAATCCTACCATTTGAAACTTGATCTCTAGACTTCCCAAGTTGCTTTCCACCAAATCAATCTCTCCTACCCATGCCAAATCTATGAGAGACTGATTGAGTGTTGACGAGACTATCTTTTGAAGCACAAGAGTAAGAAGTTCATCGTTCTACTACATCTATTACCTTTTGAAGGGTGGTGCCTCCTAGATTGGTTAGGTGTTGCTTGGGAGCCTCCTACTTCGTGTTGTGGAGTTGAACCAAGATGTTTGTAAGGGCAAGGAGATCGCCTACTTCGTGAAGATCTACCGTGAGTGAGGCTATCCTGTGTGGACGGGAGCCGTGGTGGAATAGATAAGGCAGCTTATTCGTGGACCCCTTATGGGTGGAGCCGTCCGTGGACTCTTGCAGTCGTTACCCTTCATGGATTGGAGTCTCCACTAACATGGATGTACGATAGCGCCCCTATCGGAACCATGCCAAAAATCGCCGTGTCAACCTTTGCGTTTGATCTCCCTACCTTACCCTCTATTTACACTTGCATGTTTTACTTTCCTCCGCAATACTCTTAGATATGCATGTGTAGCGTGTACTTGACTAGTATAGTTGCTAAAACTGGCCCATACTAAAAACTGGGAAAAGGCTAAGTTTTTATCTTATCAAGTAGTCTAATCAGCCCCCCTCTAGACATACTTTCGATCCTACAAGTGCTATCGGAGCTTTGGTCTCCATTGCATTGGTTTCACAACCTAGGAGAGTATGTCATCTAGTGAGGGAAATTATCACCATAGAGGTCCATGTTTCGATGGCACTAATTTTGCTAGTTGGAAGCATAAAATGAAAATGCATAAGCTTGGTCATAATCCTGTCGTTTGGGATGTTGTTCGTGTTGATGTGCAAGGTGATTTCTTCGGAGAAGGAAGAGAACTCGATCGTGATGCCAAAGCGGAAGAATTGAAGATGTTGTAATTAAATGCTCAAGCCTCTGACATCCTGTTCAACTTCTTGTGTCCCGAAGAATTCAACAAAATCAGTCACCTTGAGAATGCAAAGGAAATTTGGGATACTTCGATTGATATGCATGAAGGTACTGATTATGTCAGAGAATCTAAGTTGGATGTGCTTCAAAGTAAGCTTGACAAGTTCAAGATGAAGGATGGTGAAGGAGTCGCTAAGATGTACAACAGGCTAGATCTCATCACAAATGAGATTGTCGGCTTAGGAAGTGAAGGGATGACCGAAAAATTCATCGTAAAGAAGATACTTAGAGCTTTGGATGGAAGATACGACACCGTGTGCACATTAATCCAAATGATGCCCAACTACAAGGATCTCAAGCCTGCTCAAGTCATTGGAAGGATTGTTGCTCATGAAAAGTCTCTCAAAGACAAAGATGAGTTGCAGAACAATTCAAGTGCTGCTTACAAAGGTTCAATCGATGCTCCCGCTACTTCAAGTGACAACCTTGTTACCAATGAAGAGATAAGCCTCATGATCAGAAAGTTCTACAAGAGTGGAGGCAAGGAGAGAAGCTCAAGCTCAAGATATGATGAGAAGCCTTCGTTTATTCGTGACCAAAAATGCTACAATTGTGGAAAGCCCGGACACTTTTCTAATGAGCGTTCGGCTCCCCGCAAATGAAGGAAATAGTCACCTAGAATACGAAGCTCAAGAGATGAGTCACCTCATAGAGAGAGAAGGAGTAGATAAGATAATTATGAATGAAGACACTCCCGGAGAGGCAGAGAATCGGAGTAGAAGAACAAGTACACCAAGAGCAGTTCAATAAGAAGACATCAAGCTCATGTTGGTCAATGGGTTTCTGGCTCCGAGTGTGACAACCACTCTGAGAGAAGTTATCACTCCGACTCTGACTACAGTCAAGATGAAGGTGTTGTCAGCATTGCACTTGTTTCCTCCAACTCCTATGACTTATTTGATTCACCAAATGAAGGGATTGGAAACTTCTTCATGGCAAAAGGCCCCAAGGTATCACACCCCGAGTATTTTGACTTTGATAGTGACGAGGATGGCTTGTTAGGAGAAGGTGACTTGCTCTTTGGTAAGACTAGTGATAACATTGAAAATGAACTTGCTAATTATCATGCTAGTTAAGAGAAATTGATTGATGATGATAAGAAAGAGATTGAACGACTAACTAAAGAATTAAACACTCTTAATTTAGCTCATGAAACTACTCTAGAAGATCATAGAGAGCATGCAAGAACTCATGAGAAGCTACGCTTTGAGAAGCTAAATTTAGAGCAAGAGCATGAGTTCCTAAAAGAAATCAATGATGATCTTCGAAAGAAGAGTTCCTCTTATCTAGCCAAACAATTGCTCTTGTCTACTTTTGTTCCAAAAGTTAAACCTAAGAACACTAGTACCAAAGGCAAGAAAGTTTGTTCATCTAGTAACAACAATGCTAAAGCGAAATCAAATGATATTGTTGCTAGTAGCTCTCTTGATTCCACTGATGATTCTCTTAGCAAAGTTACACTTGAGCAAGAAAACAATTTATTAAAAGGGATTATAGAGAGTGGTGTCTTCAAGAGTCTTGCTGGAAGTAAGAAATTTGAGGAAATTGTGTGCAAGCAAGGAGGACATCGGAAGAAGCAATGTGTTGGCTACTTCAACGTCAACGAAGATGTTTGGGAAGAAGGTCCATATCTCATTCCCAAGTTTGTTCCTCAAGAGGAGAAGTATGATCCTACTCCTCCCAAGGGAACAAGCTCACAAGATGGCCTTCTACCACAAGACCACAAGGGCAAGGGAAAGCTTCAAGAGGACATTGAGTCATTTGAACAAGAAACCCAAGCCAAGGTTGAGTGGGTTCCCAAGGACACTTCTAGCACTACCTCCTCTAGTGCTACCATAGCTCCAAGGATCCCCATCAAGTTGATGTGTATCCCCAAGAGGAAGAACTAAAAAGTTCTTAAGGGGTGACTCCGCCAATGAAATTCACTCTTATTCTTTTTGGAAAGATCTACATGCAATCAACCTCAACCATATGCATTAGTTAAAGGAGTCACACGTTCCCTCAAAAGTGAGCAAGGGACAAGGTAATTAATACATATTTGGACATCACCTCCCATGCACTTCACTCCATGTCCATAGATATCCTTGAGTTTGTTCCTTTTGCTTTGGGACTAACCCGTGTAGGTGAGAAGAGTAAGAAACAACAAGGATTGCTCCCAACTCAAGATGAACTTCATCAACAATGAGCATCCATGACTACTTCACATACTTGAAGTCTTCTACAACAAAACCCAAGGTTAGTTGATCCCTATTAGGGGGGATGTCACATCTAGGGGGGGCTTTACTCTAAGACTTCAGTACAAGCGTCTCCTAAATAATGTGAACACATTAATGCATTATGTAAAAGTGGTAACCCCCATTTGTGTTTAATCAATGAGTATGACCTATGATCAAGTATTCTTGCTTAACTCCTATGTCAATACACTCATATATAGATGACTTCGTCATCGCCAAAGTGCTTGATAGATGCTAGGATGTTTCTGCATGTTCACCATGATTTCATTTGACATCTTATTGTGTGAGCATGTTGGTCTGCATATCTTTCCCCATTCGTGGACATCCAATTGTTGCTATTTGGCTTTTGATTTATCTTTTGCCAATTGGATGGGCAAGAATGCCTAGGACCCTTCTCTAGCTATCCATGTTTTTCCGTCTCAAGTTCTATTCATGCTACATCACAAAACTTGAATAAGCACTTCTCGATCCCTCTGTGTGAGGAGCACTCGGAGTTCCGTGTCGACTAGGGTTGCCTTCCAAAACCGCTTTGTGAATCTCGGTGTAACCAACCCCAAATTCTCAGTTCCACTCATTCTCAAAGTTCATCTAGGTTTGAATCTCGGTACCACTGATACCATAATCTCAGCTTCACCGAGTTTCCGTGTCAACAAACAGCAATGGAACTCGGTGGCACCAAAATTTTAGTATTGGTGACACCAACAGTGAGGGGCACTTATATCCGCGGACCTGACATTTTGAAAACCCATGTTCAAACGTAAAGTCCCCAACCCCAAATTGCCGCACCAGGTCCCCTTGGTCGTCGCCCTTGCATCCCAGAGCGCCTTTGCCGTTGGGAATCGCCGCCGCCGACGAAATCTTCACCGCCGTTGTCGCCTAGCGGATTCATCACCAAGCTAGGGTATGAATCTGACCCCTTGTGCGCTCCTCTATCCGATTCATGTGCATTAGGTCACTTCCATCTACAATCCACAGTGTGAAATCCTTCTATGCCGCATAAATCCTCCATAGAATAGAGAACGGAGAAATTCTGGATCTGGTCTCTCCAACATGCATCTCGGTGATACCGAGTTGATAAAATCGGTTCCATCGATTTAGTTTTCAGGGTTTCTTAGAACCACTTCGGTGATACCGAGTAGTCTAAAGTGATGCAAGTGGTCAGTCTTGGTGACTGCGAAAACTCTAACCCGGTGCTACCGAAATACATTCTGCAGTAGATCATACCAAAAGTTTCTAAGTTCAAATTCTGAAAAACTTCTGTAATTTTGTGATGTTTTTCTTTTCAAGCTCTTCCATATCTTTTCACAAGGTCAGCCAGTCTGGGTGTCATCTTGTGTGCTTGGTTTGCAAGATGTTAGGTTCCGATGACAGTCAGAACAACTTCAGTGAGCCCCATGCTTAGTGTGATTCAGGCACTAATCCTGAGAGGACCCCTTCTAATCCAGGCACTCCAAGCTCAAATAGCTTGCCCAAGGCTGCCATAAGGACCGGGAGGAAGTTGAATTCTGATGAAGAAGATTCTAATTTTGTTCTTGTAGAGTCTGCTCCATAGAATCAGAAGGAGAAGTCCGCAGTCAGGAAGACTCTCGGGAAGGAGTATGCCAAACCTTCTGACATGAGAGCTCCAGAGTCTACAAGGCAAGGGATGGCACTTACCACTGAGAGACCTTCTAAGAAGCCAGGTGTGAAGAGAGCCATGTAGAGAACTATTCATGTCATTGGTAGACAAACCTCCATGTATGAAGACCCAACAGAAACTGCTCCTGCTGCTAAGGAAGAGGAAGAAGAAATGCCAGCTAAGGCCCCTGCTCCTCCTCCGAAGAAGCTCATGGCAGATGCTATGAAGCCTTCTGCTCCAAAGCCTTCAGCTCCTAAGAAGCATGTAGCTCCCAAGAGGACTAAAAAGGACATACTTACACCTGCTAAAGAGAAAGGCACTGCTTCCAGAGCCTTTGCTGCAGATGAAGATGAGGATGCAGCTATTCTCATGAAGCTAAGACCTCATTTTCCACTTCACAATGAGGCTCATCCAATTGCTGAAGACATCAAGAAGAGAAGAGATGCAGAGTTGAGGAAGTGGTGAGCTATTGATCCCTATGCTGTGAGGAGAAGAACTGATGTTGATCCCCGGTTTCATACAAGGGAACAACAAGACTTCTATGAAACAATTCTCTTTGACAAGAATCCAGCAGTCAGTGACATGAGATATGTCGACTGGAAATACATCAAATCCAATGAAGATTTCTTTCCCCATGTGAGAAAAAAGTTCAATCTTGTTGACATTGAAGAGTTTGTTGGTACAGCGATGACTGCAAGGAATGATGAGATGATTCTGCAATTCTATTCAACACTTCATTTCTATGCCTATGGCACAATTGTCTGGATGACTAATGATCATAGATATGAAGCCACGATTGAATAATGGGATACTATCATTGGTGCTCCAAAGTCATGAGTAGAGAACTTGGATGTGTATTCAGAACCTAAGAAGACTCAGAACTCCATGGCCAATATGTACAAGCCAGTGCCTAGTGACTATCTGTCGTCTCACAAGCTTGGCTCTGTCTATTTCAGGAATTTACCCAAGTACATTTCAGGAAAAATTCGAAGATGCTTTGGCTATAGGACTGTGTGGAGATGCCCCTTTGATGCAAGGAAGGAATAGGATTAGCTAAAGCTTCAAGCTAGAAGACCCTTCATTTTACACTTTGTGAGAAATCACTTTGAGTCCATAGAAAAGACAATACTATTAAAAGGGGATGAGGTATTATGATGAATTGGTTGCTCAAGTGCTTAGAGATAGCCATCAAAAATACTCAGCCAGTTTCGCACAAAATATATCTGTCCCAATCCAAATATACAAAATCGGTGCCACCAACATTTCCTACTCGGCTATACCAATTTTACACTTAGATAGATCCTATGCCAATATCACCATATCGGTACAACCAACATTCCTATCGGTGCCACCGAGATTGGGTGACCAACATTCTATTGAGCTAACTTCAAGTTTTGGAATTTCCGACTTTGAAGTCCGTCTCACCGAGTTTGGGAAACCAGTCTAGGTCATCATATCGGTACCAGCGAGATTCATATATCGGTCTCACCGAGAATTCAAAGTTTCCACATTTAGTGCAACTTGGTAGAACCAAGATTAATATTTCGGTGTCAACGAGTTTGGCGATAATGTTGTAACAGTTGGATTTTTGGAGATGCCTATATATACCCCTCCACCTACCTCTCATTCATAGAGGAAGCACTCAGAATAGACTTACACTTGTCGAATCCATTTTTCTGAGAGAGAGCCACCTACTCATGCGTTGAGATCAAGAGTTTCCAATCCTACCATTTGAAACTTGATCTCTAGCCTCCCCAAGTTGCTTTCCATCAAATTAATCTCTCATACGCATGCCAAATCTATGAGAGAGTGATTGAGTGTTGTGGAGATTATCTTTTGAAGCACAAGAGCAAGGAGTTCATCGTTCTACCACATCTATTACCTTTTGTAGGGTGGTGCCTCCTAGATTGGTTAGGTGCCGCTTGGGGCCCTCCTACTTCGTGATGTGGAGTTTAACCAAGATGTTCGTATGGGCAAGTAGATCACCTACTTTGTGAAGATCTATCATGAGTGAGGCTAGTCCTATGTGGACGGAAGCCGTGGTGGATTAGATAAGGTCACTTCTTCATGGACTCCTTATGGGTGGATCCCTCCACGAACTGTCGCGGACATTACCCTCCATGGGTTGAAGTCTCCATTAACATGGACGTACGATAGCGCCACCTACCGAAACCATGCCAAAAATCACTGTGTCAACCTTTGTGTTTGATCTCCCTACCGTACCCTCTATTTACACTTGCATGTTTTAATTTCCGCTGCAATACTCTTACATATGCATGTGTAGGGTGTACTTGACTAGTCATAGTTGCTAAAACTAGCCCACACTAAAAATTGGGAAAAGTCTAAGTTTTTTCTTATCATGTAGTCTAATCACCCCCCCCCTCTAGACATACTTTCAATCCTACAGATCATTCAGAAGTTTTATATTTACAAGACCCAACTCACATCATGGAGATGAGCCGATCCTTGGTGGCTATAGGTTGATTCTTCAGAAGTTTTATATTTATAAGAACCAACTCACCTCATGGAGATGAGCTGGCCCTTCGGGGCTACATGTTGATTCGTCAGAAGTTTTTATATTAACAAGACCCAACTCACCTCGTGGAGATGAGACGGCCCTTGGGGGCTACAAGGATATATACAAGATAAAGTAAAAAAGTTGAATATACCTCATATTTTCTCTTCATCATGTTAACCAAGCTCGCTTCAATGTCTCGGCTTGTAATGAGGCGGCTTAGATAACCGACTTACAATTCCTCAGCTTTGAAATCTTCATAACTGGGGAGCTCAAGTTTGCCTTTCCCTTTATCAAGCAATGGTATCTCATTTTTGGTGGCAAGTTTGGTGTGCACAGTGGAGTCTTCCGGAGCTGTGTAACCCATCCCAGTGATGGTAATGTCATATGTGTTCCTCCCATGAGAAGGAACATCTTCAGTTGTGGCACGAGGACTAGGCGGGTTAAGTTTATCCGCCAGGTTAGCTTCACCATCCATGGCTTCAGGGCTTGCTGGCTCATCATACTGGGATGGTTCTTCTTGATCGTCCGGTTGGTCTTTAGGGTGTTAAGTATGAACTTCAGGATCACCAAAAGTGGGTCTTCCGTCTGAGGGATTTCAAGGTTCATGGATGGATCACCAATCTTCCTTTTCTTAGCCTTGGCCCTGCAAACAGGAGAGCAGAATGAAACATGTGTAAAGTCGGGTATGAATAAGCAATATGTGATATAAAGCACATATTTATCCATGATTGATAACAAGGGGTGGCAGCTTTGTGGCAGTTGATTCGCCTGACGACGACGACGACTCGTGATATTTTGAATTAGAAGGTGTAAGAAGTTGTCGGATAAGGCCGGCTTTTAGAAGAGAAGGAGTTGGACCGTGAGGCACCTCATTCTGTCGCTTACGGGCAGCTGACTTGTTGGGTAAACCGGTAACTAGGTCACCAGAGCTGCTCCGAGTATGGCGCCTTGTTTCATGGTGAGTTTTATTCAAAATAAAATTAGGATACAAGTAAGCATTCGGGTGAGAAAAATATATCTGAATGACCCGCCTTGTTTTCCTTTCAGACAATAATTCTGAGCTGGAGGAAACGGTAATTACCTCAACATCTTCAGCCCGACTTGCGTCAGCATCGCATTAGAAATCAGAGGCATGAGCAAGTACAATAAAATGATGAATAAAGGAGCCAAGTTTTTACCTATGATGGTATGTCAGTTGTTGGTGACTCGCCCCTAGCTGGCGGGTTTTCTACAGCCGCCTTGTTTTTCTTCTTGTTGGGGGCGGGTTTTGGCTTAGTTGCCGGAACTTTCCTTTTCTTGCTCCAGAATGGAGATTCTGCCAGCAAAGTTATCAATAAGAACAAAAAATAGGCTTGGGAGTAAAAGAATCCGGCAAATCAGATACACAATTGTCAAAGATTCTTACCGGAGGAACCAGGTTAAGAGCATATAAGGGTCTCAGTTCATTTTTATTGCAAACTTCTTGTTTTGCTCACAGCAACTTCTTTACAATCTGGTTGATATCATCATGTTCCAAGGTTTCATTGTTGTTTCTTTAGGCATGATTTAAATTGCCAGAATATTTATGCATTAAGTCGCCACGGCGACTCAATGACAAAATCCTCCAAGATACCCATCATCGGGCTAGATCAACCTTAGTCAATCCGTTGGCGAGTAAGGCCCTCACTTTTGGGTATATGGGGGATAGTTGAGCACGTTCTTGTGTTGAAGGCTAGCCTAGAACTTCAAAGGTCATGGGTAGACAGTGAGGTCCGTAACCCGATAGAGGATTTTCATCAGTCGTGGCCGTGTTTCGGCAATAGAACCAAGGTTTTACCCATCCTTTGGGGTGGCTTGGCAAGGTAGCTGCATGAAAGGGACAATCTCTTCGCCTTTGAACGCAGATTCCACCGAGTTCTAGATTGAGGCCGTCAGAAAATTTTGTGTGGCAGTTGAGATAGAAGAATTCTTAAAGTGAAGGCTGGTAGGTTCCATCTGCAAGTACGCTTCTCACAACACTTGGAATTGACACAGGTTGGATATGCAATTGGGAGCTAAATTTTGAGGGTGAAGATTGAAAAACTTCAAAACATCCCGGAACAATTTTGAGCCGGGAGGAGGACCCCGGAAAAGGTGATAAATGAATACCACTACTTCTCCTTCGCTGGTTTGAGGAATTTCTTCGCCTACGACACCCCACCGACCAATTACATTTTTAGGCAGTAGAAGGCCTTCGTCTAAATAATCTTTGAGTATAAGATCGGAAACTTGAGAAGGAACCTAGTTGCATGTGATGGGTTTTGGCATGATGATTCACGTCAATAAAAAGAAGAAGATGCGGAACCATAAATGTTGGGTTATATAGGGAAACTGTAACTCGCGTAAAAGATCTCTCTAATAATACAACAATGGTCAAGAGCAAGGCGGATTAAATATTATTGGTGAGTAAGCCATTTTCCCTAACCAAGACGAGTCCTAACTGAAGGAATTTTCATATATATGGCGAGTCTCAGCCACAAGATAAGCCGACAAGTCATAATGGCGTCTTATGATATTAGTGTTGGAAATATGACCTAGAGGCAATAATAAAGTGGTTATTATTATATTTATAGTTGATGATAATTGTCTATTATTCATGCTATAATTGTATTGACTAGAAACCGTAATACATGTGTGAATATATAGATCACAATGTGTCCCTAGTGAGCCTCTAGTTGGCTAGCTCGTTGATCAATAGATGATCATGGTTTCCTGATCATGGACATTGGGTGTCATTGATAACGGGATCACATCATTGGGGAATGATCTGATGGACAAGACCCAATCCTAAGCGTAGCACTAGATTGTGTTGTTCGTCTGCTAAAGCTTTTCTAATGTCAAGTATCATTTCCTTAGACTGTGAGATTGTGCAACTCCCGGATACCGTAGGAGTGTTTGGGTGTACCAAACGTCACAACGTAACTGGGTGATTATAAAGGTGCACTACGGGTATCTCAGAAAGTGTCTGTTGGGTTGTATGAATCGAGACCGGGATTTGTCACTCCGTGTGACAGAGAGGTATCTCTGGGCCCACTCGGTAATCCATCATCATAATGAGCTCAGTGTGACTAAGGAGTTAGTCACGAGATGATGCATTACGAAACGAGTAAAGATACTTGCCGGTAACGATATTGAAAAGGTATAGGTATACCGACGATCGAATCTCGGGAAAGTATCATACCGGTAGACAAAGGGAATTGCATACGGGATTGATTGAATCCCTGACATCGTGGTTCATCCGATGAGATCATCGAGGAACATGTAGGAGCCAACATGGATATCCAGATCCCGCTGTTGGTTATCGACCGGAGATATGTGTCGGTCATTTCTGCATGTCTCCCGAACCCGTAGGGTCTACACACTTAAGGTTCGATGACGCCAGGGTTATAGGCAAATAGTGTATGTGGTTACTAAAGGTTGTTGGGAGTCCCGGATGAGATCCCGGACGTCATGAGGAGCTCCGGAATGGTCCGGAGGTAAATACTGATATATATGATGTGAGGTTTTGGACACCGGAAGTGTTTCGGGCTTCACCTGTAACGTACCAGGACCATCGGAAGGGTTCTGGGGGTCCACCGGGAAGGTGCAATCAGCCCCAAAGGCTACATGGGCCGAAAGGTGGAGGGGAACCAGCCCAGAGTGGGCTGGTGCGCCTCCCACCCTAGCCCAAGGCACAAGAGGGGCCAAAAAGGGGCAGCCCTAGGGCATGGGGGCTTGCCTTGGGTGGCAAGCCACCCCCTAGCGCGCCACCCCTCCCTGCCCTAGCTGCCGCACCTCCCATCTGGGAGGGCTACCACGCCACCTAGAGGAAACCCTAGGGTGGCCGGCCCCTCTCTCTCCATCCTATATATAGTGGGGCGATGGGGAGGGCTGCTAGACACAATTTCCCTCTCTCCCGGCGCAGCCCTACCCCTCGTCCTCCTCGTCCTCCGCATAGCTTAGCGAAGCTCTGCCGGAGAACCATGTAGCTCCACCGCCACCATGTCGTCGTGTTGCCGGAGGTCTCTCCCTCAACCTCTCCTTCTCCTTGCTGGTTCAAGGTGTTGGAGACATCACCGGGCTGCACGTGTGTTGAACGCGGAGGTTCCGTAGTTCGGCACATAGATCGGAATCCACTGCGATCTGAATTGCTGCGAGTACAACTCCATCAACCGCGTTCATAGTAACGCTTCCGCTTAGCGATCTTCAAAGGTATGAAGATGATCTACAACCTCTCTCGTTGATGGTTTCTCCATAGATAGATTCTTGTATGGCGTAGGAAATTTTTTGAAATTACTACGATCCCCAACAGTGGCATCCGAGCCAAGGTTCTATGCGTAGATTCTATGCTCGAGTAGAACACAAAAGGTTATGGCGCTGATTTGTCAACTTGCTTGTCGTTGCTAGTCTTATCTTTTTTCGGCAGTATTGTGAGATGAATCGGCCCGGGCCGACCTTATACGTACGCTTATGTGAGACTGGTCCCACCAACAGACATGCACTTGGTGCATGAGGTGGCTGGTGGGTGTCTGTTTCTCCCACTTTAGTCGAATTGGATTCGATGAAAAGGGTCCTTATGAAGGGTAAATAGCATTTGCATATCAACGTTGTGTCTGTCACGTACGTGAGAAACGTTCTTGCTAGAAACCCTAACCAGCCACATAAAACTTGCAACAACAATTAGAGGACGTCTAACTTGTTTTTGCAGGGTATGCTATGTGATGTGATATGGCCAAAAGGATGTGATGTTACATATGTGATGTATGAGATTGATCATGTGCTTGTAATAGGATTCATGACTTGCATGTCGATGAGTATGAAAACCAGCAGGAGCCATTGGAGTTGTCTTAATTTATTTTATGAGATGCAACGCCATGTTGATTACTTTATTTTATCGCTAACGGATAGCTATAGTAGTACAAGTAATAGTTGGCAATGATGATCATGGTGCCCCGAAGATGATGATCAAAGGAGCAAGATGATATTGGCCATATCATGTCACTATATGATTGCATGTGATGTTTATCATGTTGTACATCTTATTACTTAGAACGACGGTAGCAAATATAAGATGATGCCTCATTAAAAAATTCGAGATAAGTATTCCCCTAAAAGTTCACCGTTGCGAAGGTTAGTTGTCTCGAAGCACCACGTGATGATCGGGTGTGATAGATTCTAACGTTCGCATACAACAGGTGTAAGCCAGTTTACACATGCAAAACACTTAGGTTGACTCAATGAGCCTAGCATGTACAGACATGGCCTCTAATATGGGAGACTGAAAGGTCTAACATGAGTCGTATGGTTGATACGATCAGCATGGAGATGCTCACCGTTGATGACTAGTCTGTCTCACGTGATGATTGTACACGGGCTAGTCGGCGTGGATCATGTAACGCTTGGATGACTAGAGGGATGTCGATCTAAGTGGGAGTTCATCATTAATTTGATTAGATGAACTTAGTCTAAAATTGTCTTTACGAATATTGTAGATCCAATGGCTAACACAAATGTCTCATTCAACTTCAACGCGTTCCTAGAGAAAACCAAGATGAAAGACGATGGTAGCAATTATGCAGATTGGGCTCGTAACTTGAAGCTCATCCTCATGGCTTACAAGAAGGCATATGTCCTTGATGCACCACTAGGTGATCCTCCCATTCCCGCGGCAGACCAGGACGCTAGACACATCTGGCAGTCGTGGAGTGATGACTACTCTCTCGTTCAGTGTGGCATGCTTTACAGTTTAGAACCGGGGCTCCAAAGGCGTTTTGAGAAACACGGAGCATATGAGATGTTGGAGGAGTTGAAACTTGTTTTTCAAGCTCATGCTCGGGTCGAGAGATATGAATCTCCAACAAGTTCTTTAGCTGTAAGATGGAGGAGAATAGTTATATTAGTGAGCACATACTCAGAATGTCTGGGTTGCACAACCGCTTGACTCAGCTGGGAGTTGAACTTCCGGATGATGTGGTCATTGACATAATCCTCCAGTCGCTTCCACCTAGCTACAAAGGTTTTGTGATGAATTACGACATGCAAGGGATGGAAAAGACTATTCCTCAGTTGTATTCAATGCTGAAATCTGTGGAGGTAGAAATCAAGAAAGAGCATCAAGTGTTGATGGTGAATAAGACCACCAGTTTCAAGAAGGACAAGGGTAAGAAAAGCCTCAAGAAAGACGGCAAAGTTGTTGCCACGCCCGGTAAACCAGTTGCCGGGAAGAAGTCAAAGAAAGGACCTAAGCCTGAGACTGAGTGCCACTACTACAAGGGAACCGGTCACTCGAAGCGGAATTGCCCCAAGTACTTAGCGGACAAGAAGGCCGGCAACGTCAAAGGTCTATGTGATATAGTTTTTATTCATGTGTACCTTACCAGCGCTCGTAGTAGCTCCTGGGTATTTGATACTGGTGTTGTTGCTCACATTTGCAACTCTAAGAAGGAACTACGGAACAAGCGTTGGCTGGCTAAGGACGAGGTGACGATGCGCGTCGGGAATGGTTCCAAGGTCGATGTGATTGCCATCGGCATGCTACCTCTACATCTACCTTCGGGATTAGTTATAAGCCTTAATAATTGTTATTTAGTACCAGCTTTGAGCATGAACATTGTATCGGGGTCTCGCTTGATGCAAGATGGCTACTCATTTAAATCTGAGAATAATGGTTGTTCTATTTATATGAGTGGAATGTTTTATGGTCATGCCCCGCTGGTTAATGGTTTATTCCCGATGAATCTCGATCGTGATGTTACACATATTCATAGTGTGAGTACCAAAAGATGTAAGCTGATGATGATAGCCCCACATACTTGTGGCACTGCCGCCTTGGTCATATCGGCGTAAAGCGCATGAAGAAACTCCATACAGATGGACTTTTGGAGTCACTTGATTTTGAATCATTTGACACATGCAAACCGTGCCTCATGGGCAAGATGACCAAGACTCCATTCTCCGAAACAATGGAGCGAGCAACTAACTTGTTGGAAATAATACATACCGATGTATGCGGTCCAATGAGCGTTGAAGCTCGTAGTGGCTATCGTTATGTTCTCACCCTCACTGATGATTTAAGTATAAATGGGTATGTCTACTTAATGAAACACAAGTCTGAAACCTTTGAAAAGTTCAAGGAATTTCAGAGTGAGGTGGAGAATCAACGCGACAAGAAAATAAAGTTTCTAGGATCTGATCGTGGAGGAGAATATTTGAGTCATGAGTTTGGCACACACCTACGGAAATGTGGAATTGTTTCACAACTCACGCCGCCTGGCACACCGCAGCGTAACGGTGTGTCTGAACGTCGTAATCGCACTTTCTTGGATATGGTGCGATCTATGATCTCTCTTACCAATTTACCGCTATCATTTTGGGGATATGCATTGGAAACTGCCGTATTCACTTTAAATAGGGCACTGTCTAAATCCGTTGAGACGAGACCGTATGAATTATGGTTTGGCAAGAAACCTAAGTTGTTGTTTCTTAAAGTTTGGGGATGTGATGCTTACATGAAGAAACTTCAACCAGAGAAGCTCGAACCCAAAGCGGAAAAATGTGTCTTCATAGGATACTCTAAGGAAACTATTGGGTACACCTTCTGTCTTAGATCCGAAGGCAAGATCTTTGTTGCTAAGAACGGATCCTTTCTAGAGAAAGAGTTTCTCTCGAAAGAAGTAAGTGGGAGGAAAATAGAACTTGATGAGGTAATTGTACCTCCTCTCGAACCGGAGAGTAGCGTAGCACAAGAAAATGTTTCTGAGGCGCCTGCACCAGCTAGAGATGAAGTTAATGATGATGATCATGACACTTCGGATCAAGTTGATGTCGAACCTCGAAGGTCGACAACGGTACGTTCCGCACCAGAGTGGTACGGCAACCCTGTCATGGAAATCATGTTGTTAGACAACAGTGAACCTTCAAACTATGAAGAAGCGATGGCGGGCTCAGATTCCAACAAATGGCTTGAGGCCATGAAATCCGAGATAGGATCCATGAATGAGAACAAAGTATGGACTTTGGTGGACTTGCCCGATGATCGGCGAGCCATAGAAAATAAATGGATCCTCAAGAAGAAGACTGACACGGATGGTAATGTGACCATTTATAAAGCTTGACTTGTCGCTAAGGGTTATCGACAAGTTCAAGGGATTGACTATGATGAGACCTTCTCACCCGTAGTGATGCTGAAGTCGGTCTGAATCATGTTAGCAATTGCTGCATTTTATTATTATGAAATCTGGCAAATGGATGTCAAAACAACATTCCTGAACGGCTTTATTAAAGAAGAATTTTATATGATACAACCGGAAGGTTTTGTAGATCCTAGTAGTGCTAACAAGGTATGCAAGCTCCAGCGCTCCATCTATGGGTTGGTGCAAGCATCTCGGAGTTGGAACATTCGCTTTGATGAAGTGATCAAAGCGTTTGGGTTTATACAGACTTATGGAGAAGCTTGTATTTACAAGAAAGTGAGTGGGAGCTCTGTAGCATTTCTCATATTATATGTGGATGACATATTGTTGATGGGAAATGATACAGAACTATTGGAAAGAATCAAGGCCTATTTGAATAAGAGTTTTTCAATGAAGGACCTTGGAGAAGCTGCTTACATATTAGGCATCAAGATCTATAGAGCTAGATTGAGATGCCTCATAGGTCTTTCACAAAGCACATACCTTGACAAGATATTGAAGAAGTTCAATATGGAGAAGTCTAAGAAGGGGTTCTTGCCTGTATTGCAAGGTGTGAGGTTGAGTGTGACTCAACGACTGACCACGGCGGAAGATAGAGAAAAGGTGAGTATCGTCCCTTATGCTTCAACCATAGGCTCTATCCTGTATGCCATGATGTGTACCACACCTGATGTGAACCTTGCCATAAGTTTGGTAGGGAGGTACGAGAGTGATCCAGGAGTGGATCACTGGACAGCAGTCAAGAATATCCTAAAATACCTGAAAAGGACTAAAGATATGTTTCTCGTCTATGGACGTGTCGAAGAGCTCGTCGTAAAGGGTTACGTCGATGCTAGCTTCGACACAGATCCGGATGACTCCAAGTCACAAACCGAATACGTGTACATTTTGAATAATGGGGCAGTTAGCTGGTGCACTTGCAAGCAAAGCATCATGGCGGCATCTACATGTGAAGCGGGGTACATAGCTGCTTCAGAAGCAGCACGGGAAGGAGTCTGGATGAAGGAGTTCATCACCGACCATGGAGTGATTCCAAGTGCGTCGGGCCCGATAACTCTGTTCTGTGACAACATTGGAGCTATTGCTATTGCAAAGGAGGCCAGGATTCACAAGAAGACCAAACACATCAAGCGCCGCTTCAACTCCATTCGTGGATACATCCAGGATGGAGATATATATATTTGTAAAGTACATACGGATATGAATGTCACAGACCCGTTGACTAAACCTCTTCCACGAGAAAAGCATGATCAGCACCAGAACTCTATGGGTGTTCGATTCATCACAATGTAACTAGATTATTGACTCTAGTGCAAGTGGGAGACTATTGGAAATATGCCCTAGAGGAAATAATAAAGTGGTTATTATTATGTTTCTAGTTCATGATAATTGTCTATTATTCATGCTATAATTGTATTGACCGGAAACCGTAATACATGTGTGAATATATAGATCACAATGTGTCCCTAGTGAGCTTCTAGTTGGCTAGCTCGTTGATCACTAGATGATCATGGTTTCCTGATTGTGGACATTGGATGTCATTGATAACGGGATCACATCATTGGGGAATGATGTGATGGACAAGACCCAATCCTAAGCGTAACACTAGATCGTGTTGTTCGTCTACTAAAGCTTTTCTAATGTCAAGTATCATTTCCTTAGACCGTGAGATTTTGCAACTCCCGGATACCGTAGGAGTGTTCGGGTGTACCAAACATCACAATGTAACTGGGTGATTATAAAGGTGCACTACGGGTATCTCGGAAAGTGTCTATTGGGTTGTACAATCGAGACCGGGATTTGTCACTCCTTGTGACGGAGAGGTATCTCTGGGCCCACTCGGTAATCCATCATCATAATGAGATCGGTGTGACTAAGGAGTTATTCACGGGATGATAAATTACGGAACAAGTAAAGAGACTTGTCGGTAATGAGATTGAACAAGGCATAGGGATACTGACGATCGAATCTCGGGCAAGTATCATACAGGTAGACAAAGGGAATTGCATACGGGATTGATTGAATCCTTGACATCGTGGTTCATCCGATGAGATCATCGAGGAACATGTGGGAGCCAACATGGATATCCGGATCCCACTGTTGGTTATTGGCCGGAGATATGTCTCGGTCAAGTCTGCATGTCTCCCGAACCCGTAGGGTCTACACACTTAAGGTTCGATGACGCCAGGGTAATAGGAAAATACTGTACGTGTTTACTGAAGGTTGTTTAGAGTCTCGAATGAGATCCCGGACATCGTGAGGAGCTCCAGAATGGTCCGGAGGTAAAGATTGATATATACGATGTGAGGTTTTGGACACCGAAAGTGTTTCGGGCTTCACCGGTAACGTACCGGGACCACCGGAAGGGTTCCGGGGGTCCACCCGGAAGGTGCAATCAGCTCCAAAGGCTACATGGGCCGAAAGGTGGAGGGGAACCAGCGTAGGGTGGGCTGGTGCGCCTCCCACCCCAGGCCAAGGCACGAGAGGGGCCAAAGAGGGGCAACCTAGGGCGTGTGGGCTTGCCTTGGGTGGCAAGCCATGTCCTAGCGCGCCACCTCCCTGCCTTAGTCGTTGCACCTCCCATCTAAGAGGGTTGCCGTGCGACCTAGGGGAAACCCTAGGGTGGCCGGCCCCTCTCCCTACCTCCTTCGCATAGCTTAGAGAAGCTCTGCCAAAGAACCACGTAGCTCCACTGCCACCACGCCGTCGTGCTGCCAAAGCTCTCTCCCTCAACCTCTCCTTCCTCCTTGCTGGTTCAAGGTGTTGGAGACATCACCGGGCTGCACGTGTGTTGAACGCGGAGGTGTAGTTCGGCACATGGATCGGAATCCACCATGATGTGAATCGCTGCGAGTACGATTCCATCAACCGCGTTCATAGTAACGCTTCCGCTTAGCAATCTTCAAAGGTATGAAAATGCTCTACAACCTCTCTTGTTGCTGGTTTCTCCATAAATAGATCCTTGTATGGCATAGGAAATTTTTTGAAATTACTACGATCCCCAACAATTAGGGCTTCTTGGTTTTCGCTAAGTGGGAAATAACAAGTTTCTACCATGACAGCTACAATTATGGATCTGCAAATGGTTGAAAATGAAAGGTAATTGCTAAACCTAAAGGAGAGGCGTTGAAGCAGCAACAACCTAAGTCTGCAGATTACCAAGGAAGATCTAATTTTTGCTATGTATAAAATGGTGTTACTAGCTGATAACTCACAAGTCTAGGGGATCGCAACAGTTTTCGAGGGTAGAGTATTCAACCCAAATTTATTTATTCGACTCAAGGGGAAGCGAAATAATATTCTCAAGTATTAGCAGTTGAGTTGTCAATTCAACCACACCTGAAAAATTTAGTGTCTACAGCAAAGTATCAGTAGCAAGGTAGTATGATAGCAGCAGTAGCAAGAGTAACCAGTAATAGCAAAGTAAAAACAGTACCAGCAAAGTAACAGCAGTAGCATCAGAGTAACAGTAGCAGTAGTGACAGCAGTAGCGGCAAAGTAATGTAGCAAGGACCAGTAGGAAAAACTCGTAGGCATTGGATCGGTGATGGATGATTATGCCGGATGCTATTCATCATGTAACAGTTATAACACGGAGAGATATGTAACTAGCTCCCGTTCGTCAATCTAATGTAGGCATGTATTCCGTATGTAGTCATACGTGCTTAGGGAAAAGAACTTGCATGACATCTATTGTCCATCCCTCCCGTGGAAGCGGGGTCCTAATGGTAACTACTGGATATTAAGGTTCTCCTTCTAATAAAGAACCGGACCAACGCATTAACACTTGGTGAATACACGAACTCCTCATACTATGGTCATCTCCGGGAGTGGTTCCGGCTATTGTCACTTCGGGGTTGCCGGGTCATAACACATAGTAGGTGACTACAACTTGCAAGATAGGATCTAAAACACACATATATTGGCGACAACATAATAGGTTCAGATTTGAAATCATGGCACTCGGGCCCTAGTGACAAGCATTAAGCATGGCAAAGTAGTAGCAACATCAATCTCAGAACATAGTGGATACTAGGGATCAATCCCCGTCAAAACTAACTCGATTACATGATAGATCTCATCCAACCCATCACCGTCCAGAAAGCCTACGATGAGATTACTCACGAACGGTGAAGAGCATCATGGAATTGGCGATGAAGGAAGGTTGGTGATGACGATGGCGATGTTCTCCCCTCTCCGGAGCCCAGAACGGAGCCCAAAGGAAGAACAGGAGGTGGTGGCGCCTCCGTATCGTAAAACGCGATGAACTCTTCTCCCTGATTTTTTTTTCGGACGAAAGGGACTAAATAGAGCTGATATTGGAGGCGGTCGAGCTTTGTGGGCCCCACAAGCCTGCCAGGCGCGGCCAGGGGGGCTGCACCTGGTGGGCTTGTGGGCTCACAGCTCCACTTCCTCCGCTGATTCTTGCACCAGTATTTTTCATAAATTCCAAAAAAAATCTCCGTAAATTTTTAGGTCATTCTGAGAACTTTTATTTCTATGCAAAAACAACACCATGGCAATTCTGCTAAAAACAGCGTTAGTCCGGGTTAGTTCCATTCAAATCATGCAAATTAGAGTCCACAACAAGGGCAAAAGAGTTCGGAAAAGTAGATACGATGGAGACGTATCAACTCCCCCAAGCTTAAAGCCTTGCTTGTCCTCAAGCAATTCAGTTGACAAACTGAAAGAGACAAAAGAAAAACTTTGACAAACTCTGTTTGATCTTGTTGTTGCAACTATGTCTAACTCATAACCAGAATTTCAGCAAGATCACAAGCAAACCACATAAGCAAATGACATCTAGGTCTCACGGTAAACTCATATCAACGGCATAATCAACTAGCGAGCAAATAATAACAAGTCTCAAATGTCAACGCTTCAATCAAAACAATCATGAAGCAGTACGAACAGATGGTATCTCGCTAGCTCTTTTTGAGACCGCAAAACATAAATGCAGTGCACCTTCAAAGACCAAGGACTGACTAAACATTGTAATTCATGGCAAAGAAGATCCAGTCACAGTCATACTCAACACAGTTAAAAGCAAATCATAAAAATGATAGAGGTGCTCTCTAATTGGTGCTTTTATAAGAGGAGGATGACTCAATAGGAACATAAATAGACAGGCCCTTCGCAGAGGGAAGCATTGATTTGCAGAGGTGCCAGAGATCAAGCTTTGAAAATAGAGATAATAATTTTGGGTGGCATGCTTTCATTGTCAATGCAATGACAAAGGGTTCTCACCATCTTCCACGCTACACATGCTATAGGCGGTTCCCAAACAGAGAAGTAAAGTTTTGACTCCCCCACCACCAATCAATCACACTCCACGACTAGTCGAATACTCGGGTGCCGTCCATACCAACATCAATCCAAGGGGAGGTTTTGTTTGCAATTATCTTTTCGATTTGAGCATGGAATTGGGCATTCCAATTACCGGCCCCTTTCTCGTGAATGATATTGAATAAGCACATATCGAGGATAACACGCCTAGCATGGAAGATAATGATAGCCCCCTGTCACTACATGAGCGGTTCGGGCATGCAAAACAGATTATTTCTTGAAGATTTAGAGAGTGTCACATGCAAATTTACTTTGAACGGCAGGTAGATACCGCATATAGGTAGGTATGGTGGACTCATATGGAACAACTTTGGGTTTATGGAAGTGGATGCACAAGCAGTATTCCCGCTTAGTACAAGTCAAGGCTAGCAAAAGACTGGGAAGCGACCAACTAGAGAGCGATAACAGTCATCAAAATGCATTGAGATTAACTAACATTGAGTGCAAGCATGAGTAGGACATAAATCACCACGAACATGAATATCATAGAGGCTATGTTGATTTTGTTTCAACTACATGCGTAAACATGCGCCAAGTCAAGCCACTTGAATCATTCAAAGGAGGATACCATCCTATCATACTACATCATAGTCATCTCAACATTCATGTGGGCATCCAAGACAAACCATTATAAGCTCCTAGCTAATTAAGCATGGCATCAGAAACTATGATCTCTAAGTTGTCATTGCAAACATGTTTCTCTCACAACAAAGCTAAATCAGGCACGATGAGCTAGTCATATTTACAATAACAAAATAGATCGAGTCCATACCAGCTTTTCCAGGCTCAGTCACTTCATCATATATCGTCATTATTGCCTTTCACTTGCACGACCGAACAATGTGAACAATAATAAGCGTGCTCGTGCATTGGACTACGCTGGAATCTGCAGGCAAACACAAAGGAGAAGACAAAGTAATATGGATCTTTAACAGATAAACAGATATGCATGCGAGAGCCACTAAACATTGTAACCATGGTCTTCTACCTTGACCCAATGAAAAATAAAACTATTTACACGGGAAATCTCCCAACAAGCAAAAGAAGAAAAAGGAAATCTTTTTGGGTTTTCTCAAACTAGACAAACACACGAAAAGAAAATGAGAAAAATAAAATAAACTAGCATGGATGATACGGTGACAAAGTGAAAGCATAAGCAAGAATGTAAAGTCGGTGGGAAACACGTACTCCCCCAAGGTTAGGCCTTTGGCCTAAGGTTGTCTACTCCCAAGGATGGTCCGGGCGACACCCAAAATCATAATGGGGGTTGTACGGGAGTGCTACAGCCACTGCCTGAATAGCTGCCTCACGGAGACGAGCAGCATTTGCCTCCCTCTCATACTCTTCTGCCTCTCCCCTGGTTATGTAATATCTCCATTTTACCTGAAAGTCAAAGAAGGCAGGAGCATCAAGGGTAATATGGAAAACATGCTACCGGTTAAATATTAAACGGTATAGGAGGGATTCATCATCCCTCTCAAGGAACTGGTAGCATGTCAAAGCGACGCGGTCAAGGAAAGCTGTATGGAGCGGGAGATCTCCTTCGCGGATGGGTACTCCAAGAAAATTTGCTATGCGAGTGGCATAAATCCCACTAAAAAAATCCCCTTCATTAGCATTATTATTCAGCCTCCTTGCTATTATAGCTCCCATGTTGAAACTTCTATCACCCGTTACTGCGCTCTTAAGGATACTAAGGTCGGGTGCGCAGAGGTGACAATGCTCAATCTTGCCATTAATGCATCTGCCTATGAAGAGGGCAAAGTAATGCAAGGCAGGAAAATGAATGCTCCTGATGGTAGCGTGCGTAATATCTCTAGTTTCTCCAACAGTTATACCAGAGAAAAAATCTCTAACCAAAGACTTAGGAGGATCATTGAGACTACCCCAAATAGGTATCTTGCAAATTCTATTGAAATCCTCTAAATCCATGGTATAAGATTTGTCATAGAGATCAAACAGTACCGATGTGTCACGGCCAACTGAAAATTTGAATCTACGAACAAAAGAGGCAGTGAGAGCAACATAATGTTCACATTTATCAGAGATGAATTCTTCGAGTCCGACATTGTGAACAAGTGCATCAAACTCGTCTTTGAAACCTGCCTCAATCATGAATTCATTAGAAGGCCATTCACATGGTTGTACCTGTGCGTCCCGTGGTTGGTAAGGATCGGGCTCCCGAATCGCAAGCCGGGGACCTCTCTTGCTTGAGGAACCACCATGATAGTTTCTCTTGAACATCTTCCTTTTTCGAAATTTTCAGTGACCCAAAGGAAAAGTGAACAAGGCTCAACTAAACTCGTAGAAACTACTCCAACAAGTGCCTAGAGGCCATATTACGCATCAAAACCACTTGGGGCCAGCTAGAATTAGCATGCAAAGCTCAAGAACATGGTCAGCAAGGCAGCAAAAATACGCGAAGTATAAGGCACCAGAGCAAAAACTAATTGGACCAATGGAGGAGTCCCTTACCAAGGAGTAATTTCCCCAAAACAGTTCGGAGAATGGTGCTTTGAGCAAAGAGATCGAAAATCCCAGCAAGAGGAGCAAGAACACGGGTTTGAGCTGCGAAACAATTTTTTCTAGAGGTAGGAGAAGCAGATGAGAGCAAGAATGAGTGGAGTGGGTGCACGTGGGCCCCACAAGCCAAGTAGGCGTGGCCAGGGGGGTGCTCGCGCCTCCAGGGCTTGTGGCCCACTGGTGCAGCCCCCACACTAGCTCTTCGTCTTAGTATTTTTCAAAAATTCCAGAAAAAATCATACTTGATTTTCAGGACGTTCGGAGAACTTTTATTTTCGGAGTACTTCTCTACGGGACGCTAAAATAGAAAACAGGGAAAACTAAACTAAACCTATCATTTTTCTTTTAAGCAACCGAAGGTGAAAGCTTGGAACAGAGGTTTGTGACTCCTCGATTCATCCATCTCATGGTCATCGAAAGAAATCCGTCAACGCGGTTGATCAAGTCTCCCTGACAAACTTTTCGAATCGCAAAAGAGAACGGAGAATTTTCGAATAGTCACTAGGTCACCTCAATGGGGATGTGTATCTCCCCGACAAGCAAATCATACTTCATCTTGACACGAGGTATAGGGCATTCAAAGCTCCCAATAAGAATCGATGAAGTTTTTTCGATAGCATTGATGCAATGTACTCGATATTGTTTCTTCAAAAAGTGCACCGTATGCTCATTACCATTGACATGGAAAGTGACATTGCCTTTGTTGCAATCTATAACAGCCCCTGCAGTGTGTAAAAAGGGTCTTCCGAGGATGACCACCATGGCATCGTCCTCGGCAATACCCAAGATAACAAAGTCTGTTAAGATAGTGACATTAGCAACCACAGCAGGCACATCCTCGCAAATGCTGATAGGGAAAGCAGTTGATTTTTCGGCCATTTGCAGAGAGATTTCAGTGGGTGTCAACTTATCCAGTTCAAGTCTATGATAGAGAGAGAGAGGCATAACACTAACACCGGCTCCAAGGTCGCATAAAGCAGTTCTAACGTAGTTGCCTTTAATGGAGCAAGGTATAGTGGGCACACCGAGATCACCTAGTTTCTTAGGAGTTCCACCCTTGAAGGTATAATTAGCAAGCATGGTGGAAATCTCAACCTCAGGTATCCTCCTCTTATTAGTCACAATATCCTTCATGTACTTAGCATACGGAGACATTTTCAGCATATCTGTCAAACGCATTTGCAGAAAGACAGGTCTAATCATTTCAACAAAGCGCTCAAAATCCTCATCATCCTTTTTCTTGGATGGTTTGGGAGGAAAGGGCATGGGTTTCTGAACCCATGATTCCCTTTCTTTACCATGCTTCCTAGCAGCAAAGTCATTCTTATCGTATCTTCTATTCTTAGGCTGTGGGTTATCAAGATCAACAGGTTCAATCTCCACATCCTTATCGTTGCTAGGTTGAGCATCATCATGAACATCACTATTGATATTATCATTAGGCTCATGTTCAATACCAGATTGTGTTTCAGCAACAGAAACAGAGGCATCGTTTGGAATCTCAGGTGTAGTAGCAACAGGGTTGCTAGCGTGCAAATTCCTATCATCTTTCTTCTTCTTTCCAGGATGACTAGGTGCATCAGTGCTAACTCCTTGAGAATCTTGTTCAATTCTCTTAGGATGACCCTCAGGATACAGAGGTTCCTGGGTCATTCTATCGCCTCTAGTGATGACTCTAACAGAATTGTCATTCAACTCATTGAGCAAGTCATTCTGAGCCTTAAGTACTTGTTCTACATGAGTAGTAACCATAGAGGCATGTTCACTCAAGAGCTTAAGATCATTGACATTTCTGTCCACACAAGCACTTAAATGACTAAGCATACGAGCATTCTGTTCCAATTGTCTGCTAATATAATCATTGAAACTCTGTTGTTTGACAACAAAGTTACCAAATTCATCGAGGCATAGGCTAGCAGGTTTATCAAAAGGAATATCACTCTCATCAAACCTACGCAGAGAATTTACTTCTACTACCTGTATCGGGTTATCAAGACCATGGATCTCTTTGATAGGTGGTAGATTTTTGACATCTTCAGATTTAATACCTTTCTCTCGCATAGATTTTTTAGCTTCATGCATATCTTCAGGACTGAGGAATAGAATACCTCTTTTCTTCGGAGTTGGCTTAGGAGGTGGTTCAGGAATAGTCCAAGCATTCTCGTTGCACAAGATGTTATTTAGTAGAATCTCAGCTTGTTCTATGGTTCGTTCCCTAAAAACACAACCAGCACAACTATCTAGGTGGTCTCTAGAAGCATCGGTAAGTCCATTATAGAAGATATCAAGTATTTCATTCTTCTTAAGAGGGTGATCAGGCAAAGCATTCAGTAGCTGGACGAGCCTCCCCCAAGCTTGTGGGAGACTCTCTTCCTCAGCTTGAGCAAAGTTGTATATTTCCTGCAAGGCAGCTTGCTTCTTATGGGCAGGGAAATATTTTTCAGAGAAGTAGTAGACCATATCCTGGGGGCTACGCACACAACCAGCAGCAAGAGAAGTGAACCAAGTCTTAGCATCATCCTTTAGCAAGAAAGGAAACAGCTTGAGGATATAGTAGTGGCGGATCTTTTCCTCACTAGTGAATATGGTGGCTATATCGTGCAGTTTGGTAAGATGGGCTACAACCATTTCACAGATAGGCAAAGATCAGATTCGACCAAAGTGATTAACTCAGGGTCGATAGAGAATTCATAATCCTTATCTGTCACAAAGATAGGCGAAGTAGCAAACTTCGGGTCGTATTTCATTCTAGTGTTCACAGATTTTTCTTTCCAATTGAGCAGTAATTTCTCAACATCATAGCTATCCTTACACGCAAGAAAGTCCTTAGCTATCTCTCCCTCCATAACATAACGCTCAGGCATATGAGACAATTCATGTCTAGGAGAGCTAACTCTAGCAGGCAAAATAGCAGGTTCTACTTCAATAGTATCAGGAGTTTCAGAAGTATCATCACATCTAGCAGCAACTCTAGCAATTTGTGCATCAAGGAATGCACCTAGTGGAAAAGCAATATCAAGCATAGCATCATCATAAGCATCTTGGGAAGTAGAAGTAGCATCATCAAGCACAGGCGACATATCAAGATTTCTAGCAGGAGGCGGTGTCGCAAACTTACTCATAACTGAAGGTGAATCAAGTGCAGAGCTAGATGGCAGTTCCTTACCTATCCTCGTAGTGGAGGGCAAGACTTTAGTTCTTGGATCTATCGGATTCCTCATAGTGACCAGCAGACATAAATCCCAAGTGACTCAGAGAATATAGTTGTGCTTCCCCGACAACGGCGCCAGAAAATAGTCTTGATAACCCAAAAGTATAGGGGATCGCAACAGTTTTCGAGGGTAGAGTATTCAACCCAACTTTATTGATTCGACTCAAGGGGAAGAAAAATAATATTCTCAAGTATTAGCAGTTGAGTTGTCAATTCAACCACACCTGAAAGATTTAGTGTCTGCAGCAAAGTATCAGTAGCAAGGTAGTACGATAGCAGCAGTAGCAACAGTAACCAGTAACAGCAAAGTAACAACACTAGTAGCAAAGTAAGAGCAGTAGCAACAGAGTAACAGTAGCAGCAGTGGCAGCAGTACCGGCAAAGTAATGTAGCAAGGACCAGTAGGAAAAACTCTAGGCATTGGATCGGTGATGGATGATTATGTAGGATGCTATTCATCATGTAACAGTTATAACACAGAGATATATGTAACTAGCTCCCGTTCGTCAATCTAATGTAGGCATGTATTCTGTATGTAGTCATACGTGCTTAGGGAAAAGAACTTGCATGAGATCTATTGTCCATCCCTCCCATGGCAACGGGGTCCTAATGGAAACTACGGGATATTAAGGTTCTCCTTTTTAATAAAGAACCGGACCAACGCATTAACACTTGGTGAATACATGAACTCCTCATACTATGGTCATCTCTGGGAGTGGTTCCGGCTATTGTCACTCCAGGGTTGCCGGGCCATAACACATAGTAGCTGACTACAACTTGCAAGATAGGATCTAAAACACACATATATTGGCGACAACATAATAGGTTCAGATCTGAAATCATGGCACCCGGGCCCTAGTGACAAGCATTAAGCATGGCAAAGTAGTAGCAACATCAATCTCAGAACATAGTGGATACTAGGGACCAATCCCCGTCAAAACTAACTCGATTACATGATAGATCTCATCCAACCCATCACCGTCCAGCAAGCCTACGATGAGATTACTCACGAACGATGAAGAGCATCATGGAATTGGCGATGAAGGAAGGTTGGTGATGACAATGGCGACGATCTCCCCTCTCTGGTGCCTAGAATGGACTCTAGATCTGCCCTCCAGAGGAAGAACAGGAGGTGGCGGCGCCTCCGTATCGAAAAACGCGATGAACTCTTCTCCCTGATTTTTTTCCGGACGAAAGGGACTAAATAGAGCTGAGATTGGAGGCGGTGGAGCTTTGTGGGCCCCACAAGCCTGCCAGGCGCGGCCAGGGGGGCCGCGCCTAGTGGGCTTGCGGGCTCATGGCTCCACTTCCTCTGCTGATTCTTGCGCCGGTATTTTCATAAATTCCAGAAAAATTCTTCATAAATTTTCAGGTCATTCCGAGAACTTTTATTTCTACGCAAAAACAACACCATGGCAATTCTGCTGAAAATGGCGTTAGTCCGGGTTAGTTCCATTCAAATCATGCAAATTAGAGTTCAAAACAAGGGAAAAAGAGTTCGGAAAAGTAGATACGATGGAGACGTATTACTGGCCATACCGCCTTGTTACCATGGGAAAGAGTATCAAAACTATAGTCGAATGAGTAATGAAGCTAAAGGGGTGATGAACTCCGACGAACTCCGATAAACTACGATGAACAAATGCAGATCTGAGAAGGAAAGGGTGATTTACGTGACAGTTGCAGGGAGCGTCGGAGATGCTCGGTCGGGCCCTCATAGAAAGGGGGAGATGTTGTGGTCCACGAAGGGGCGATCGATGACTGATCAACTACGGCGGCGGGGCGGCCAAGTTATGAACTCGAGGAAGAAGAAAGGGGGAGACGGAGTAGAAAGAAATGGGAGCCCCCCACCACGGGTATTTATAATGAAAATACCAACGTCTAACAGGTATGCACGAGAGTCAAGGAGGCTCAGTAAATTTTGGAGCTCGCGGCACGTCGATTTTCGGGCCAAATGAATATCTGCAAAGATCAGTTTTGATGTCATCATTAGTTTCCTAGATGACAGGGGAGTGATGTCATAGATGAAACAAATAAAGGCATCAGTCTGGAAGCATCAAGAGTCGGTGTTTTATAACCCAGAGAAGAGGCATATGTGATCAGAAGATAAGCAGCCAAATTAAGGTGGTGGAGATTGACATGAATAAATTTAAATCAATCTCGGGGATGTTGGGGATAAAACCCCATGGTATAACCTACCCTTCTAGGTCGGGTCTGTAACTGCATCTAGTGCCCCTTAGTGATTTTGGTGGTTTGAAGACTTATAGGTTAAGAGACTGATATGTTTGTGAGTGCACATAGGCTCCACAAGTCGCTGAGGAGTTTGAGTTATTCGGTGAAAATCGACCCATAAAAATGTATGTCTTCAGGTGAAGATTTTTATCATTCCTTAAAGACTTTGATCGTGAAGAAATTGCGAAGAAATTGATATTCCTCATGAAGATATTGAAGATGAGGAATTTCGTGTGTCCTGAAGAAAACACTCTAAAGTCTTTGAAGCTTGAAGATTTACTCTTTCTATTTCATTTTCTTTACACTTGAGTCATAGGAACACCGTACAATTAAAGGGGGTCGAGGTAAAACTATGGAACGAATTTCATTATGATGTTCAACCCAAACCTATGTCTACCAAAGCCTCAAAGTTAGGAATATGAGAGACATGAGGACTTTCACAGTTGAAAGTTCTGACCGTTGTCGCGCCACGCGCCACCTGTCACACATCTTATCCACCAAACCTTGAAATTATTCAAGTTGGAAATTCTTCAAAGGTGAAATCCTTCAATCTGAGACTTTTTCACAAATTACTCAAAAAAATTCAAAATCTTCAAAATTTCAAATTCTTCAAAACTTTCTGTGATGATCTTCATTGATTATATATATTATAGTGAGCTTTCAATGTCCTCAACATCATTCACTTATTGCTAAGTCTTCAATTTGGTATTTTTTTCTAAGTGAATGTGATCGGACCCGACTCCCCTCTATGCTAAGCTCAACTTAGTCTATTCTCAATTCTTCATATGCGTTCTGTTTGATACTTGTTCAAAATCCTCACTGAGTCCTTATAAGTTGAGGACTTTGCAATAAAATCCGCCAAAATTTAAAAAATTATTTCAACGTTACCACATTAACCGCACCCACTACTCACGATAGGATAACCACGATCTCCACCGCTTCGATCGTGGGTAGCACGTGTAATGCGGAGACGAAGGGGCAAGGGCAGTTTCGTCCGAAGTTTTTTGCTTTAGACTGTATTCACCTGAGCTATAAATAGCCCCTTACCCCCCCCCCCCCCAGTCAAAAACTCTTCCTCCCTCTCGATTCCTCCACTCGAGCTCAAAACCTAGCGCCGCTGCTTGCATCTTCGTCGTCGGTGAGGAACAGCTTCACTGCCTCGACCTCGCCGTCGTTGCAATCACACCGACTGCAGAACATCTTCCTCCGCCGCCGTAGTAGCTCTTTTCAGTTGCCAAGTTAGGGCACTGAAGATCTGAGCCAAAGAACTTCCATTTTTACCTCCCCAGTTCATCATGTTCTTCATACAGGGTAATTAAAGATCCTATTTTACCATCATGTTTGATCCATTTATTCTCTTTGGATTCGTGAAATCAGTTTTTCCTCAGAGAATCTCTCAGTTGTGCACACCCATGCCTAGAACACTTGATGAATTTCACTAAGCCCCTAAATTCTTCACGAGATTCCTCACTTGTGTAAATTTTCGAATCTGCACAACTCTGGAACCCAAGATCAGAATGCTTAGTCAAATTCCTCAACACACTCGTCAAATTCCTCAACTGAAGAAATTTTTCAATTTCCTCAAATCTGAGAATGCATATGACCTCTCCAAATTCTTCGCACCTATACTTTGTTCACATGTACAAAATGTCAGCTGATGAATCGCTAGGTTCTCATCAACTTAACTCATTTGCAACATTTCTTGAAGAAACATTACCTGTGTCCTCAAATTCCTCAACAATACAAATTCCTCGGCTAAAGAAAATTAAGGAAGACAAAAAACAGAAGGGTGGCAAGAAACTGGAACATAACACTACTTTTGAGATCCCTCAGGAGATATATGCTGAGTACTGCATGCCAGATGAAGAAATACATGGAAAAGAGACCATGGCTAAATGGAAGATAAGGCTTCAAAGGATTGAACGCAGATGGGCAAAGGAGGGGAAGGAATACAGATATGTCACTCCAAAGTGTGCCAAGAAGTTTTCCCTCAAACCTCCTTGCAAAAGGTTGCCACAGGGAGATCAACAAACATCACATCCCTCAAGTGTAGCCACTATCGAGGACTATCCTGATCAAAAAGACAAGTATATGTCTAAGCTGCAGAAAAAGGAAAATGTTGATGTCACAAAGTTTAATGAGGATTCTGCTGCTCTAGCAACTGCTGCCACTTCTTCTGTTGTTGAGGCTTCTGCTATAGAAAAACCTTAGAAAAGGGTTCTGATGAAGAAACCAGGTCTCAAGCCAAAATCCTCAACAACATTATCAAAAGAGAAAATTCCTTAGAAAGTAGCAACAATAATTGCCAAGTCCTCAACTGCAGCAAAGTCGTCACCTCCTTTGTAGTCACACCTCAGTGAGCATCAAATAGAAAATCCAAGTTCGTCTGTACCATCTGCCTCAGGCTCAGCTCCAAAATATTCAACTAGTCTATTGAAGGCAAAGATGACTGCTGGTAGAGGAACAAGGCCAAGACCAAGCACGATTGTCAACATTCCTTCTACATCAGAAGGAAGTGAAGAATATGATGATGAAACTCTTCAAGCCATCATCACAAACAAGCAAGATAGGGTTGCCCCAGCTACTGGCAACACCTTCCCCTCGCACTGGATCCGAAAGCATTGCTGAACTTCATCGACCTTTGGTATGAGGATCCAAACACTCCAATTGATGATTTGAAACTTCCACCTAGACTGAGTCATATGGTTACTTCATTCATTAATGAAGCAAAATGGAAGGATCGGCAAGCCAAACAAGCTAGGGTTGCGAAGGTTAAAAAGGAGAAACATTTGAAGCAAAACATCCTTAACCTGACGCATGAGAAATTTGTTTCGACTCCGAAAGAATTGAAAACCCTCACTGACAAGTACACAAGTCTTAATGTAGACCGCAAGGGTGTAAAAGTGAGATTTGTACAAGCTGTGACTGATGCAATTGATGAGTACAACAGCAGGGTTGCTGCCCCGAGCAACCAACAAATCCTCAACCAAGCTATATTGTGCAACTAGCTGATGCTGATGAATATGAAGAACCAGCTGCTGATGAAATTACTCAGAATATTACAGCTGAAGAATCTGCCAGGCCTAACATTGCTCCTGCAATGCCTGATGAACATGCTCCTTCAGCAAAGTCTTCAAAGATGACAAAACTGACACTTCCGTCTGCATCGGACGTGAAGAAAACAAAAGTTGCTGAGAAGGAAGCCAAGAAGAGAAAGGCTTCAACACCTTCAAAATCTTCAAAGGCAAAACGCCTGAAGACTATGCCTACTACATCATCAGCTCCAATGGATGCGACTCCCCTTAGTGTTGCACCATCATATATGATTTTTCCATTTGGTGAAGAGCACATCATTCCTGAACAAGATGAGGAAATGGATGACCATTGCTCTGCTGCATCCACACCAATTGATGAGGAAATTCAAGCAGATCAAATTCCTAAAGTCTCAACACCTCCTCCTCAAAACCCACAAATGGTTGCTGAAGAAAAGGAGGCTGATGAAGACACTGGCAGCAACACACGTGTTATTCATGATGAATTTTGGGAAAAGGCTCACCCAAACTTGCCAATTACCACCCAAATTCCTCAAACTCCTGCTACCACTGAAATTCTAATTGGCTCTGATGAAAAGAGCACAGATGTGAAATCAGCACCTGACCAAGAATCAGCTGCATCAGCTGAAGAAACTGAAAAGGAAACTGTTGCACCAGAAAATGCATCTGCTCCCTCAAAACAACAAATTCCTCAAGATGAAGAACAAGCTCCTGATGAAAATGTCTCATCACAGGATAGAAATACTACTGATGAAATTGCAATTCTGGTTGCAAATCCTGAAACTGCAATTGTGGTGGCCAAAACTCCTCAAGATGAGCAGCATCAAAATCTTCATCCAAAGCCAGATCAGCCCTTCTCAGAGAGGCCAAAGTTCCTTAAGAAATACTTCTATGATGAACATCATTTCTTCACTCGAGAAAATCCTTACGATAGGCTTCGTATCACGCACAGAAAGTTCTGGACCAGAACTCAACTTAACTACTATGATTTTGTGCTCCGTGGGAAAAGGAAGATATTTCATCACACCCACATTCCTCCTTGTGACATGGAGGAAATTCCTTGATTTACCCCAGTACTGAGTGCTCTTCACGAAGCAAGGCTACTGCAATTATGCACATATATCGGTGATTGGAATACTGGTTTATTCTTCAGTTTTATGCCACACTGCATATCTCTCGTGACCCCAAAGACATAAACTCATGGGTCTTGGACTGGATGACACAGTACACTCACTACAAAGCTCCAGCCAAATAATTTCTTCGAGCACTTCCTTGTTAGAAATATGCCCTAGAGGCAATGATAAATAATTATTATTATATTTCCTGTTCAAATATAATCGTTTATTATCCATGCTATAATTGTATTGAATGAAAACATAGATACATGTGTGGATACATAGACAAAACAATGTCCCTAGCAAGCCTCTAGTTGGCTAGCCAGTTGATCAATGATAGTCAAGGTTTTCTGGCTATATGCAAGTGTTGTCACTTTATAACTCGATCACATCATTAGGAGAATCATGTGATGGACTAGACCCAAACTAAGAACATAGCATATTGATTGTGTCGTTTTATTGCTATTGTTTTCTGTGTGTCAAGTATTTATTCCTATGACCATGAGATCATATAACTCACTGGCACCGGACGAATACCTTGTGTGCATCAAACGTCACAACGTAACTGGGTGACTATAAAGGTGCTCTATAGGTATCTCCGAAGGTGTCCGTTGAGTTAGTATGGATCAAGACTGGGATTTGTCACTCCGTGTGACGAAGAGGTATCTCGAGGCCCACTCGGTAATACAACATCACACACAAGCCTTGCAAGCAATGTGACTAAGTGTAAGTCACGGGATCTTGTATTATGGAACGAGTAAAGAGACTTGCCGGTAAAGAGATTGAAATAGGTATGCGGATACCGACGATCAAATCTCGGGCAAGTAACATACCGAAGGACAAAGGGAATGACATACGGGATTATATGAATCCTTGACACTGAGGTTCAACCGATAAGATCTTTGGAGAATATATAGGATCCAATATGGGCATCCAGGTCCCGCTATTGGATATTGATTGAGGGGTGCCTCAGGGGCATGTCTACATAGTTCTCGAACCCGCAGGGTCTGCACACTTAAGGTTCGATGATGTTTTAGTATAATTGAGTAATATGTGTGGTTACCAAATGTTGTTTGGAGTCCCGGATGAGATCACGGACGTCGCGAAGGTTTCTGGAATTGTTCGGAAACGAAGATTGATATATAGGATGGTTTCATTTGGTCAGCAGAAAGTTTCGAGCAATTCTGGCACTGTATCAGGAGTGACAAATGGGTTCTGGGAGTGCACCGGGAGGGGCCCACCCACCCGAGAGTGAGCCCAAGGCACTAGGATGGCGCCACAAGTCCTTAGTGGGCTGGTGGAGTCAGCCCAAGGGTCCCATGGCTCCACATAAAGAAATACCAAAAGAAAAAAAAAGAAAAAGGGAAAGAGGGAGGTGGGAATGAAGAGGAGGACTCCTCCTTCCCCAAACCGAATTGGAGGAGGAGTCCTCCTCCTCCTAGCGCCAGTGGACCCTTGAGGGCCTTGTCCCTCAAGGCTAGCCCTCCCCCTCCCTCCTATATATAGTGGTGTTTTAGGGCTGATTTGAGACAACTTTTGCCACGTGCAACTCAATCCTAGACCACATAGTTCTACCTCTAGATCGCATTTCTGCGGAGCTCGGACGGAGCCCTACAGGAGTAGATCATCACTACCACCGGAGCGTCGTCACGCTGCCGAAAAACTCATCTACTTCTCCGTCTTTCTTGCTGGATCAAGAAGGCCGAGATCATCGTCGAGTTGTACGTGTGCTGAACGCGGAGGTGACGTCTGTTCGGTGCTAGATCAGAACGGATCGTGGGACGGATCGCGTGACAGTTCGTGGGACGGTTCGAGGGAAGTGAAGACATTCCACAACATCAACCGTGTTTCTTAATGCTTCCTGTTGTGCGATCTACAAGGGTACGTAGATCCAAATCTCCTCTCATAGATGGACATCACCATGATAGGTCTTCGTGTGCGTAGGAAATATTTTGTTTCCCATGCAACGTTTCCCAACAATCCTATCTCAATTCCTTCAGAAGAGGCAGTTAAACTATATGATGAAAGAGAACTGCCAAATAAGCTCATGGAAGTCCTCATGAAACCTTTGGCTCCAGACCAACCTCCAAGGACTAGATTCTTGGTGAAGGACTTGAAGTATGTGTCCAGAACTGTTTACAGAATATTGGCATATTCCATCGCACCTATCAAAGGACATGACAAGGAAGAAGATGTTGTTGGAATCATGAAGAATATCATGTTCAACGTCATTCATGGCATCAAAATGAACCTTCACGATTTCTTCTTGAGGACTTTGGCTGATAATGCCTTGTCACCATTTGAGCTGAATATTTATGTGCCTTGGATCATGAGATTCATCATAAACAGGTCTGCCATCAACTACCAAGCTGACTATCAAAATCACCTCGGTTATCTACCGCCTCTCAAAGTCATCAAGAAATCTTTTGAACCAGTTGAAGGCAAAGGCAAGTCAGTGATTGATGAAGAAAATTGGCCCTTGGATGGTCAATTTCGCAAGGCTCCATCTTATTCCTCATATGATGACACTGCCACTCAAGAATCTCATGGCAGAGCAAAACCTCCAAGCCCAACTGCCCCAAGGGTGATGACTAACAAAGAGCTTCTCCTCGGTCTTCACCAGAAAGTCGATAACAACCACAAGTGGGTAAAACGCCAGTTTAGCTCCATTGTGAAAACCCTCAACGAGACTCAAAATGTTGTGAAGAAAAATCACTATTATCTTCATGAAGTATTTGGTCGCACTTGGGCCATATTGTCTCACCTGAAGACTCCACAGGAACTTAAGGAATTGGAATTCTCTCGCGACCTTGATTGGCCATGGCCACCTAAGAAGAAATTCAAGACTATTCCAGTTCCTGACTTGGTGGACATATCATTTTCTTCATTTCGCATTGTTGATTCAGATGAAGAACCGGAGGATACTGTAACTGCCCAGCAAGGAAATCTGACTAGAATATGGTAACCCACAAGTATAGGGGATTGCAACAGTTTTTGAGGGTAGAGTATTCAACCCAAATTTATTGATTCGACACAAGGGGAGCCAAAGAATACTCTCGAGTATTAGTAGTTGAGTTTTCAATTCAACCACACCTGAAATACTTAGTATGTGCAGCAAAGTTTTAGTAGCAAAGTAGTATGATAGTAACGGTAGCGGCGGTAACAGTAGCAGTAGTAATTTGTATAGCAAGTGTGACAGCAGTAGCGGTAAAGTAACTTAGCAAGGACCAGTATAGGAAAAGCTCATAGGCATTGGATCGGTGATGGATAATTACGTCGGATGGCATTCATCATGTAATAGTTATAACATAGGGTGATATGTAACTAGCTCCAATTCGTCAATGTAATGTAGGCATGTATTCCATATTTAGTCATACGTGCTTATGGAAAAGAACTTGCATGACATCTTTTGTCCTACCCTCCCGTGGCATCGGGGTCCTAATGGAAACTAAGGGATATTAAGGTCTCCTTTTAATAGAGAACGAGAACAAAGCATTAGCACATGGTGAATACATGGGATCCTCATACTATGGTCATCTCCGGGAGTGGTTCCGGCTATTGTCACTCCGGGGTTGCCGGGTCATAACACATAGTAGGTGACTACAACTTGCAAGATAGGATCAAGAACACACATATATTGATGAAAACATAATAGGTTCAGATCTGAAATCATGGCACTCGGGCCCTAGTGACAAGCATTAAGCATAGCAAAGTAGTAGCAACATCAATCTTAGAACATATTGGATACTAGGGATCAAACCCCATCAAAACTAACTCGATTACATGATAGATCTCATCCAACCCATTACCGTCTAGCAAGCCTACAATAAGATTACTCACGAACGATGGAGAGCATCATGGAATTGGCGATGTAGGATGGTTTATGATGACGACGGCGTTGATTTCCCCTCTCCGGAGCCCAGAACAGACTCCAGATCTGCCCTCCCGAGGAAGAACAGGCGATGGCGGCGGCTCCGTATCGTGAAACGTGATGAACTCTTCTCTCCTATTTTTTTCTGGGCGAGAGAGGTTATATGGAGTTGGAGATGAAGTCGGAGGAGCCACGTGGGCCCCACGAGCCTGCTAGGTGCGCCCTGGGGGGCGCCTGCAGGGCTCGTGGTCCACTGGCAGCGTATCTTCAGTTGATTCTTTCTCTGATATTTTTTATATATTCCATAAAAAATCCTCGTAAGTTTCCAGGTCATTCCGAGAACTTTTATTTCTACACAAAAACAACACCATGGCAGTTTTGCTGAAAACAGCGTCAGTCCGGGTTAGTTTCATTCAAATCGTGCAAATTAGAGTCCAAGACAAGGGCAAAAGAGTTTGGAAAAGTAGATAGGTTGGAGATGTATCAGAATACTGCTCGCGTCTCTTCCAGAACACAGAAGTGAAATTCTTCATGGGCGTTAGTCCTCACTTTCGTCCCTTTTCGTCACTTGATGGCAAAGGGGGAGAAATCTGAGACTTAGTCCTCAAGCGGGATAAATTTATGGGCTTATAAACTTTATTGAGTTACAAACTCTTGGTTCTTCTGAAGTTTTGATGTAATGAGTTGTAACTTAAGCCCGATGGTGTTCTAACACTTTTGAACGTTTTTCCTCGCATGCTTATTCCTCAAATTAATTAATGCACGCATGCTAAAATTCGTCACACACCATTTTCATCATGCATGCTAAAATTCGTCACACACTATTTTTCATCATGCATTTCAAATTCCTCATACTATGTCAAATGCATGCATGAATTGCAAGATACAGGGGGGATCTCCATGATATATATCATCAATGTGCATCTCCTGTTCAAAGCAAATTCCTCGAAACATGCACATCTTCAGGGGGAGTTTCTGTGTATCTTGATTTCAAATTCCTCAAACTCAGTACTTACATTTCATATTATTATCCTCGTTGAAAACTTAACCTATTTGTCATCAACCATCAAAAAGGGGGAGATTGTAAGTGCATCTAGTGCCCCTTACTGATTTTGGTGGTTTGAAGACTTATAGGTTAAGAGGCTGATATGTTTGTGAGTGTACACAGGCTCTATAAGTCGTTGAGGAGTTTGAGTTATTCGATGAAAATCGACCCCTAAAAATGTATGTCTTCGGGTGAATATTTTGGTCATTCCTTGAAGGCTTTGACCGCGAAGAAATTGCGAAGAAATTGATATTCCTCATGAAGATATTGAAGATGAGGAATTCGGTGTGTCCTGAAGAAAACACTCTGAAGTCTTTGAAGCTTGAAGATTTACTCTTTCTGTTTCATTTTCTTTACACTTGAGTCACAGGAACACTTTACTGTTAAAGGGGGTCGAAGTAAAACTAAGGAATGAATTTACTCATGATGCTCAACCCAAACCTACATCTATCAAAGCCTCAAAGTGAGGAATATGAGAGACATGAGCACTTTCACAGTTGAAAGTTCTGACCGTTGTCGCGCCACGCGCCACCTGTCACAGATCTTATCCACCCAACGGTCATATTATTAAAGGGCATTTATGTCAAATCATGTTGGGATGCTCCCATTCTATATATAGCCACCCTCACAACCACTAGCTGGTTGGCTGCTCCAAGAGAAACTTACACCAGTCATTTAAGATCAACCCAAATTCCTCAAAGCCTTTGAGTGAAAATCATCAAGTTAGGAAATACCCCAAACACCCAAACCCAAACCAAAACCCAAGTGATTGAGCATCACTGAAGAAGTTATTCGTGTGTGGAACCGACGCTTATTACCTTTGAGGGCCGTGCATCCTCCAGACGGCTAGGCATCATGGTCTAGAGCATCCAGCAGTCAATTGTGGATCGCCGGGTGACCGAGTTTGTGAGGGTTTGGAAGTATGCCCTGAAGACTTACCACGAGTGTTGGGCGAGGACTGTGTGTCCTTAGCTCAAGGAGAATACGGTAGGGACTGTTTGTCCCGGGACTGTTTGTCCTTTGGTTTCAATACCAAGCCGATCAAAACCATACGTACCACTATCACAACAATTGGAACTGGGTCATCAACAACTGTCTTCATCAAGCTACTGGTTCTATTTCCTCAACCTTCTCATTTCCGCAATTGTATGTTGAAGACTTTCATCTATACTGTTTGAAGAATTGGACTGAAGACTTTCTCTGAATTCCTCTTCTTAAATTCTTCACCTGAGTTATTCTTCACCTGCTTATCGTGTACTTGCAACCTGTGCAAACCGAATCTCTGAAATCACGTTGAGTACTTTGCAGTAGACGTTTTTGCACTTCTGATCTTGTACTATTTCCGCTGCACTCAGTTCATGACTAAGGACTTTCCTCACTAGGAATTTCCTAAGTGATGTAATTGTAAAAATCGCATATTCACCCCCCCCCTCTAGTCGATATAAAGCACTTTCAGGCTCACCAAATGGCAGCACACACGCGGAACGCCACATAGGAAAACTCGTGAAGAGACAAGGTCGACAGGACAGCTTATCCATTAAACCACCCGGCGGCCCAATATCTGAAGACGGCGACTCAAGGCCCAAGAGGTGGAAGGTCGCCCATAGTTTCCTTGCTCGGGAAGCAAGGCGAGTTAGAAGCATATCCGGTCACGAATCGTATCACGACTCGAGCCCTTGTAATCCCAGGGCCTCGACGTGTATATAGAGGCGAGTCCCCGAGGCCAATAGACTTAAGTGACAATAGATCAATAGCTAGGTCAAGCGAATCCGCTCCCTTGTAATTGATCTACAAGAAATACACACAAAGCAGGACGTGGGCTTTTACCTTGATCGTGAGGGGCCGAACCTGGGTAAACCTTGTCTATCAACTTCGATCAACCCCGACAAGCTAATCACCTTGTTGCGATGGCCTCACGTCTAAGTTCTCGTCCTTGTACATGTGCCGTGACAAAATCACGACAATATCTTTTAGATCGTAACTATATTTTGAGGGATTTATATATGTAAATCTCACAGAATGACGTGTAGAATCACATGGCACATTTTTTCCCTATTTTACAAATATAAAATATGGTTAGTTCAGATCTCTATCAATTTTGAAATTAAACTATGTGGTCATTTGAGAAATACTATAAGTTGTTTCCGACCTCATTTAAAATGCCTAGAGAGATAGTTTGTTTATGCTTCACCTCTTGCCATGTTTAATAATATTTAATATTGTCATGTACCTAAACGGGAGTGAACTAAGTAATTTAAATATGGAGTTTCGTCAATATGTAACTCGTTGCATATTGAGCTTCACTTAATGTGTAGAAGTTAATTGTTGTGCTTTGCCATGTCATGCATAATCAAATGGACATGCATCATATTGGATTGTGAATCATGCCATGTATATGTTGTGGTGTTTAGCGTGTGTTGGTTCTTTGTTTTCGGATTGTTTCTTCTTGATAGAGTTACGAAACCGATTCGAAGTGTGAGGATCCGTTCGACTACGCCCATTCGTCTACTTCACGGATTCGCTCTTTTTCCAAGCGGGATCTCAGGCAAGATGACTATTTCCCTCGATACCACCACTATCATTGTCATTCTAGTTATTTCATTTCGGTCGCTATGTCTCGCCTCCTACCACTTGTTTGTCAAGTCTCCTAAAAAGTCATGAGAAGTCTCTAACCCTCCACCTTCCCAGCAAACTATTGGTTGGCTATGTTACCGCTTCCTCAACCCTTGTATAGCGTTGTTAGTTGTACGTGCAGGTTGTTCCATGCGGTAACATGGATATCTTGGGATTTCACAATATTATTGTTGTTTAATTTAATGCACATATATACTTGGTAAAAGGTGGAAGGCTTGGCCTTTTGGTCGGTGTTTTGTTCCACCTTTGTCGCCCTACTTACTGGTTGCTCCTAAAATGCTTGGGGTTGTTATGGGGACCCCCTTGATTTTTGTTTTGGGATAAAACTCATCTCGCAAGGACCAACATTGGTACTATATTTGCCTAATAACTAATAAAATTGCATATGGACTTTGCGAACCTCGTGGATAATTAATCACCCCCCTCCGGGTCAGTACTCCTCATGAGTGTTGGTCCAAACTAGAGTCATGTGCGGGCCAACCTGGGGCAACTCGGGAGATTTCTATCAGGTCACTGTACGTTCTGCTCATCCGGTCGTGTCATGAGAACGAGATACGCTGCTCCTATCGGGTTTGTCGACACGTCGGGCGACCTTGCTGGATTTTTTTTACCCTTCTCGAACGTCTTGTTCACTCGGATTTCAAGGATACCTTGCGCTATCTCGAGGTTGAGGTTTTCCAGCATAGCTTGTGGCTAGTTTGTGATGGATGAGTTGGAGCACCCCTGCAGGGTTAAATCTTTCTGAGACTCGTGCCCACGGTTATGTGGCAACTTGGAAATTTGTTAAACACCTTGTCATAGGAAACTTAAAATAAACTCAACTAAAATACACCAACCGTGTGCATAACCGTGACTGTCTCTTCTTGTGAGTTATGAACTAAGAAGGGGACACAATGGGGTTATGACTGACTCGTAAGTAGGTGTTCAGGATCACTTCTTGATCATTATTAGTTCACATCCATTTATGCGTAGATCAATCTTGTTATTCTTGTACTCGTAAGTTAGTCACTCAAATAAATGTTTAGTGCTTGTTGCAGCCTCACCACTTAACCATGCCTCACCCATTAAGCTTGCTAGTCTTGATATCCTAGGAAATGAGATTGTTGAGTCCATGTGGCTCACAAATTACTACAAATACAGTTGTAGGTACAGGTTAAGCGATGCTTTGACGTGAGCGCGTTGCTTGTTTGATTCAGAGTTCTTCTTCTTCTTCTTCTTCGATCACACGATGGGTTTCAGGCCGGCAGTCTGGGATTAACAAGGATGGATCTCACTTTTATTGTTGGATTTCGTCCGTACTCGGACCCTGCTCTTCTGTATGATGATTGATATTGATGATTGTATTGAGATGATAATGATTTAGCTTGTGTCGAGTGTAAGCCAATTCCGTATACTCATCTCCTCTTTACATGTACTTGTAACGATATCCATTTTCATGAAATGACGAGATGCGTTTATATCCCTATCGAGACCCTCGAGCCGAAATAAGGATAGGATCGCATCTTGTACGTTACACACCTCCCCTCCCCCCCCCCTCCTCTTCCTTGTAGCCCTGCTCTATTTGCCCCCAAACTCCGTCCCCTATTGCCACAAGGCTTCTCCGTCATAGACCCACCTCATCCGCTTATGTGACTACTGCCGTCAATCAAATTCCGACGAGCACAAGCCACCATAGGTCACACCGTTGCCACCGATGCACGCAACGCGCACATGCACACCTCCCAGACAACTTCCAAGCCACCAGAACATCCTTCATGCCGGATCCCATCAAGAATCGAGCCTCATCGTCACCCTGCCATTTATTCCGGTGAGGTAAGCCGCAACCTCACACCGTCGCCATGTTTGTTTTAGTCACCACACCAGTGCACGTGTGCATGACCCTTCTGCACGATTAGGAGACCATATAATAGAGCCACATCTACATCCGAGAAGATATGCCGCCTCACCCAATTCCAACGAGCTCCAGCCGTCGTCTTCGAGAGCAACTGTTGCCACCAGGATCTCAACTGTGTTAAGATGACCGTCATCTATCACGTCATCATTGTCGAGGACCTATGCTTTGTCAAGTTTTCCAACGACTATTTCGATGACCTGGGGCCGCTTGGTGAGCACCCGACAGCTATTAGGTCAAGATCCGACGGTTCAATCTGGACCATCCGATCTCATTAAAATTCAACATCCATGACATGTTCTAGCCACAAAGTGGTATCACCCAATAACAAGCCGCCATGTGTTCCCGATTTATTTAATTTTCTTTCCACCTAATTAAACATGGTAATTTCCATGCCACAATATAATATTGCATTTTAGCTACAAGATATTATAAGGTAGCCTCAAGGTAATCAGGTATTAAGGACAGTAAAACTGCGCCTAATCCCTGGCCTCTCAGTGATTAGCGTTTTTGACCGTCCGTTTTCCCGATCTAGGAGTTTCTGGCCGTTGGATTTGGTGTATAAGGCGATATGTTCCGCAGTTTGTTTAATCTGGCCCAGCTGTCCTGTGGGCTACTGCTCCACGGGCCGAAACGGACGCCTCTGGTATATTGGGCCTTGCGGAAACCGCTAGCCCATTTGAAGGAGGCCCATTGCTGGGACTGAGCTTTTATGGCCTATCGATTTGTCGCTCCGCTCAAAAGAAAACCATTCGGTCTAGGGGATCCGAGCGGCTCGATACAGAGGATGCGCCGACGCGGCCGGTCTTCCTCCATCTAGCCTAGGCGAGCCTTGCGAGGATTTCGGCGCTGGTTCAATCCAAGGCGAGGCTTGCGAGTGATCCGGCGAGGGAGGGGATCAACCCTAGGCGAGGGATCCAACCTCGACCCGAGGCGACACGCATAAGGATGCGGCGCTCGACATGATCCCACCCGTAGTACAGTGTAGCTGCGCGGAAGCGAGGCCACCGACCAGAATGCACTCGTCCACTACGGGGGCAGACGCGTGATTCCTCCCATATCTCGTGTGTGAGAAAACCAGCGGCAAGGTCAGGCGAGGAAGATGGGAGAGCCCTCGCCTCGCAGTTGGTGGTGTGAGGTGTCGGTTTGGTAGGTACGCATGTGTCTCCCTCCAGAGCACAAGGTGTTTGTGGTAATGTTCGGTTGTTTCTTGAACGTGTAGGCGCTGACCTTCTTCTTATTAGTTCTCTTAACATGTTATTGCGCAGCCTGTCCTTCCCATTTCCTCGCGAATACTTTGTGAAGCTTGTCCATTCATCATCAGGGAGAGCGCTTGAAGGTATAGATTGCAAGGGAAGAACTTGGAAATCCAAGAAGGAGAAAGTTGGATATTTATCACTTTCAATATCTGGCTTCTCAAAATTGCCACTTTCAAAGTTGGCTTCACAAAATTGCCACTCTGCTCGTTGGCTTCTTGATTTCCATACCACTTCCTTCCTTTTAGTGATTTTCTTTTTCTTTTTACATTTATAAACACAGGAAAAGACCAAACTACCCCTGATTGTATGTACAGTATACGTGAGTATCTGATTATCTATATGGAGTAGGGAAGAACAAGCTGCAGAAATCAGCATCGTCCTGGGATGCAGCTGCCCGCCTGACCGACCGCCGTGGTCGCTCGCCCCGCCCGACCACCGTCGTTGCCGCTCGCCCCGTCCGACCACCACCGTCGCTAGCTCCGCTCGACCGCCATCGCCGCCCGCCCGTGTGCCCGCGCGCCATAGCCGCTCAGACAGGCCGCCTGCTCGGCGCTCGCGTCGCTCGTCACGGTCGCCTGACCACTCGACTGGGATGAGGGGCGGGAAGGAGCGTCCTAGGAGGATGAGGAGGCTAAGGGAGATGGGTGCGTGAGCACGGAGCGACTGTTGTCGGCCGGCAGGAGTTCCTGTCAACGCTGAAGCACAAGAGTGCGTACATTTGTTTTTGTAGCAGAGAAATAGAATTGTTAGATTCTTGTGTTAGGATTCATGCCAGATTGTTTTACGGCATTTGAAACCATGATTGTATATCACGAGATGTGCAGGTCTGTTGCGCTCCAAAGTACTGGTTTGTTATTTGTTACTAAATCAAACAAGTGTCTAACCTGAATATGAACAGCAGGAGAGCAGGGGACTCTGACTCACTGCATAATTGTTGACTAAATGTTGGATATTTATATCCACACAGCAGTCCAATTTTATTTTATTTTGAAAAACCATAAGTATGATCTCCTATATATCCACACAGTACGTCGACATGACAAGAATAATAATGAGATATAAATTGTTGCATCTCAAAACTAGCTTAAATTTTGAGTTCCAAGCTCATGGAAATTATGAGTTCACATCTTAGAGTGAATAAAACTACTAGTGAGTTCATTTCTCCCATAACAAGCATATTTCAAACAGGTCATTCATCCAACCAGTAGCTTCCTCTTTGGAGTCATCTTCTTTGGTGGATCTGCTGTCGGCATCCTCCTTGGGATCATCTTCTTTGGTGGAGCTGTAGTTGCCATCCTGTGTGGAGTAGTTCTAGTGGTTTGTGAAGAACTACCCTCCCCCAACAAGATAGCAAGGCGGTTGCACACATATATACTATCACATTTAGATAAAATATTTTCTCCTAGTTGGACATTGCTGAACATAGAGATACTGGTCATTGTAGCTTACCTTCTAGTGACCATGCTTGGACTGTCCTGTAGTATTTGTTCTTTAGTATGCTTGGACTGTCCTGTCATTGAACCTTTTTGAAAAATTATTCATAAGATGGTAAAAACATTCCCTTTGTTCAGCATCGGGAAACACATTCTTCACCGCATTCTCCAAGCCTTTACAAGCATCTGTGCACACTGCAAGAAGTGGAGGATCTCCTATTGCCTTTTTAAGTTGATTCATAAACCAAGTCCAACTGTCTTCTGTCTCAGATGCTATGAACCCAAAAGCAAGTGGATACATCCAATTGTGACCATCAACTGCCGTTGCTGAGGCTAAATGACTGTTCCATCTTCCATTCAATGCAGTAGAATCTATACTCAGGTGTGGCCTACATCCTTCCATGAAACCATTAATGCATGGTTTAAGTGCACAAAAATTAAATAATGAATGAATGTTATATAGTTAGCCATATATCACCTTTACAGTACTTTTATCATCTTGTAGGCTGCCAACAATCCTCCAAGGACAATCCTCACTTGACTTGCAGAACCCTCTAAATCTCTTCTTATCCGACTTCTCCATGCCTAGATCAAACTCCTCATTGCAAATTGCCTCACTGCTAACCTGAATTCCTTCATTGATGGATATATTGTTCCAAGGTCCATTTTTGGGTGGTCCTTATCATACGTAATCACTATCTCATTTGGTATGACATCACTAACAGGAATGGCAGCACCATCATTACCAGTACTCTGCTCAACCATTCTATGATCCTTTGGTTCACTCTTATTTTTTTCTTTTCCTCATCCTGCAAGCCCAAAATATCACATAACTGATCATCACTCGGTAGTTCAATTCTACCTTTGTCATCATGTGTCTCCACTATCTGCAAATTATCCCAGCCGACTTCTGAAAAAGGTGTTGCCTCAAAGTGTAATGGATCATCAATACTACTCACCAACACGAGCTCTGCTTCATGCCTACATGAAACAATTCAGAAATCATGAACACAAGTTTGGGTTAGCGGTACACTGTAGATGTGATTAGAAATTATCAAATACAAACAGTACACTGCAGATGTAAATTGGCAGCCCATCAATGCCAGATAACAATGACCGCTTGTCCTCCCTTTCTTGATTTACATACAGGCTATCAGTATGAAGAAAAAGATGTAAACTGTAGATGTAGGCTAGCGTTTCACCTAGCAGGGAGCAGTTCAGGCAATGCATCACAATTAGTTTCCATACTCACATGATACAGAGCAAAGGCGGGGGACGAATTGATTTTAGAACTACGGCTTTAGCTCAACTGTCAAATTTCATTAGAGATATTGCAAGTTTGGGATACGACTTCGGGTTTTTACTATGCAGAATGATTATCTTGACCAAAACAACCGACCGATCCTGGGACACGTTGACATGTTGTTTTCATCTCTCAAAACTGCAGAAAGTGGAAGTAATAGAAGCATTATACCATCCAGAATCCATGAATAAGGTGTCGACAAGATCGGCGGCAGACGACGTTGACAAGAGCGTCGACGAGATCGGTGGCACGACGTTGACGAGATCGGCGGCGCACGACGTTGACGAGATCGACGGCCGCTGTGTATAGGCGATTGGTGGCACGCGACGTCCTCTGTGTCGAGGAGATCGACGGCATACACGTATTCTCAGCGGCAGGTGCGCTCTGTATTAATTAGAACGTGGATACTACGTGAACTTATAATCAGGTGTAGTTTGGTCTTTTCCTGTGCTTATAAATGTAAAAGGATAAAAAAAAATCACTAAAAAGAGGGAAGTGGTATGGTAATCAAGGATCCAACGAGCAGAGTGGCAATTTTGCGAGGCCAACAGTGAAAGTGGCAATTTTGCGAAGTCAGGTATTGAAAGTGGCAAATATCCAATTTTCTCATCCAAGAAGCTAGCTACCTAGCCAGGTTGTTGCTGCTTTGTCAGTTTGTTTGTTTTTCGAAACAGAGTCACACTAATCTTTCTCTCTGTTTCTCAGGTTATTTGATTGATTTTCCCCCATTTACTCGCGCCCTGAGATCAAGATGGTCGATGCCATGGGCAGCGTGATAAGGATCATCGGGTCTCGCTTGAAATCAAGGACGCAGCCAGCACTGTCTAGCAGAACAAGAAGGGCTGCCACAACATCACGAGGCGCGTCGAGATACTCAACAAGATGCCCTCGCACCACCAGAACAACACCGAGCAGCTGGATGACTCTACGGTGACAGCCGCTATTGAGGCGCTTGACGAGATACTCACTATGCGCTCGAGGCCGTCACCGAATGCCAGCTGGAGAGGTGCATTGTCTGCGGTTTCTACATCACCCAGAAGTTGTCCCGGAAGCTGGACAAGGTGCAACAGCTTATATGGTACCTGAACTCAGATGCGATGCTGACCATCATGAGCTACCGGCTTCTTAGGAAGTTCTATGATGATGCTCCACCACATACACCAACACAGGTCCGATTACAGATTAATGAGGCCCTCTTGTTCGCCTATACTGGAACACTCGGTCTCGGATGAACAGCCATCGAACATTTCCTCCCATTCCACACAGACCTTCGCGGTGACGGGGGTGAGCGCTGGAGGGAGACGATGGTGCATGAAGTAATCTTAGGCACCATTGCATATTTTTTTAGGACCAAAGCAGCAACACACGATGCACCAGATGAAGGTGTTAGAATACCTGTACATGTATATGTGTAGTTCCTCTAATCTAGGATCAACATGGCCTGCGTGCCTAACTTATAGGGGTGAGTGTACCTCTTGTATATAAGTGTACCATTGTATCAATTCAATGCAAGGGTGAACATAATTCTCTCTAACTGAAGGTGACACCTCCACACGTGCAGCTTGTCTGCATTGTGCTGATTTGCTATCCTTCATCCCAAAATATATTGCAAGTCTGCATGTATGCCCTCTATGGTCAATGATCTTCTCCCTCTTTTCTCCCATGCTATTTTTCTCTTGTTATTTATGATCTCTGATGTTACATTAATTAATTTCTACCGATGGACATGGTAATCTTCAGGGAATGGGCATCTAGGAAGAGTGAAGTGAAAAGAATAGACACTAATGTTCATAGAATAACAGTACTATGGCAACTCCCAGTTTCTACAAAAACAAAGTGAATAGGAATGACTTACTTTACGGTTATGTTAGGGAAGTGTCGCAATAGCAAATAGTTCAGTCTTAAACTGTATACGCTATACAATGTTGTTAAAGACAAGACTTCTTACATCTGCACAGGTCAAGCTGATGTGACTTAGGTTGTAAATAGCTTGACAATCTTGAAGCTAGACAACATTTTGATTCTTGTAGCCTTTGTTTCCTCAAGTGTATGAACTGATTCCTTATATTCTTTATGCTCTACTCCCTCCGTACCTAAATATAAGTCTTTTAAGATATTTCACTAGGTGTCTACATACGGAGCAAAATGAGTGAATCTATATCCTAAAATATGTCTATATACATCCGTATGTAGTCTATTAGTGAAACTCTTAGAAAGACTTATATTTAGGAACGGAGGGAGTAGCATATTTGCATGGGGAGAACATCATACGGAAACCAACATTCGGTGGAAACCAATGAAAATCACGAGAATTATTATTTTTTGAATAAATGTGGCTTCTTTTTCCTTGAGATGCTAGACCACAATGTTTTTGTTGCCACGAATGGTGTATATTTTTTGATTCAATTTGTTGTTGATGCACTGGAAAGCAGGATCAACAACTGAATATTGTTATGCTAACACATTTCTTGCTGGTGTGTGCTTTTAGCAGTAAAAATGCATGTTTCTTACGAGACCCAAACTGCAATGGATTCAGAATGAGAATGGCAACCTTTGCTGTTACATACTTTTGTATATTGACATTCAACTGTTTTGGTCGTTCTCATTTAGTTTCTAAATTCCAGTTAAGCCTTGTGGATGTCTAGCAGATCATAAATTTGAGACATGGATCCTTCATCAACTTCATATTTGGTACTTTCTTATGGTGCATGGAGAAGTAGATACGACGTCAGATTTCAAATCTGGATATTAGACTTAAGAAGTTCTTCTTTCCCATTCTATCAAGTCTTTGTTTCTCCTCTTGCATTATGTTTCATATTTGGACTTCTGTACATTTGCTCCCGATCTTAGATCATTATTTGCTGTACTTTTTTATGCATTTTATATATGACATTCTTTGTCAAGTCTTTGTTTCTTCTTCTCTTGCATTGCATTTCAGATTTGGATTTCTATAAATTTGCTCACTATCTTAAATCATTACTTGTTGTACTTTTTGTGCATTTTTCTATGTTTTTACATGGATGTATTCATTTTTTTCCACTTTGTTCTTCCTAAATAGAAGTACGAAGTTTCTACACAATTCTGGAAGACATGTTTTCCTACTCTTTTCAGTTCATTCTTTCTAGATTTTTTTCAACTCATTCTAAATTATGGACTCCCAAGTTTATGATACAACATTCAAAATGGGGACACAGCAACGCCATTAATGATCTAGTGCTTTCATGAAACGGACGTTTTAATACCAATATTACAGTGTACTCCATCCGTTCCTAAATATAAGTTTTTTAGAGATTTTACTAAAGACTACGTATTGAGCAAAATGAATGAATTCATATTGTAAAATATGTTTATATACATCCGTATGTAGTTTGTAATAGAATTTATAAAAAGATTTATATTTAGAAACGAAGCAAGTACAATATTTGAGTGTGTGCTCTAATACCAACGACCTCTGGCACGAGAAATCGGTCCGGAATTGGAACGCTGCAATGTATTACGCCGATTTCCACTGTGCTCGGAATCGCTTTTTGCAGCGAGAGATGGCCCCGGTACGTTCTTAAGTTGGTATGCAACTTTGCTCCTCTTAACTTGATCCATCCAGTCAGAATTTAATGCTGCATCATCGTCTTCAACCTTGTCCACGCCCACCCGCGGAGTGGAGACGATGAAGGCGACGACGACGGTGATGTCATCCTCCTTTCCGCCACACCGTTGAGTCCCCGTGTAATTCCGGTAACCGACGCTGAAGGGCGAGTCCTTGTCTTTGCTCCACGACATCTCGTAGGCGATGCCGGCAATGATGTCCGCCATGTTCTTGGGCGAGAAGCTCAGCGCAGTGCCCATCCGCACGACGCGCTCGAGTTCCGCGTCGAACATGTTGTCGAACAGCCCGTCCGTGGCCACCACGACGATGTCGCCGTCCCTCACCGGGGTCTCGCCCACCTCCGCTTGGGTGATGCTGTCGGCGCCCTTGGCGGCGAGCTGGAGTGGGCAGTTGAAGCGGGCCAGCTGCGGCCGCGAGCGGTGCACGATCGCGCCGCCGCGGAGCACGGCGAAGCCGCTGTCGCCCATGTTAGCCCACCTGAGGGTGTCCCCGACGAGCGAGACAAGGACCACCGTCGACGCCCCTTGCACGTCCGACGAGGCCGCGCCCTCGTAGGCCCGTTGCAGCAGCGTGTAGGGGCAGATGGGCCTGGGCGCCGTCTCCAGCGCGTCTTGGTGGGCGCTCGCCATGAGGCTCCGAGAGAAGGCGCCCGCGTCCACGCCTTTCGCGCTGTACGCGCCGACGCCGTCCGCCACGCCGATGACGCCGGGGTCGGCAACCCCGAAGTGCGCGTCGTGGTCGTTGTGCGGCAGGTAGCACGACGCCCAGTCCATCTTCAGTGCCCTCGATGCGTTCACGTCGCAGAAACAATCAACCCGCGCAGACGGTATCTCGTCCTTCGAAACAGGCGGCGGCAGCACGGAGGCGATGAAGGCGTCCATATCTGGGTACTTGCTTGAAGACGAGTGAGATCGGTAGCCGAGGCGGAACGCAGAGCGGAGGGCATCCGGGGTTCGTCTGTCGATCTCGCTCAGGGTTTGCTCGATCTCCTCTCTCCCCTCCATGAGGGGCATCAGCTCCATCTTCGTCATGATCTCTCGTAACTTCTTCTCTCTCTGTTTTTTATTGACGATGACGAAGCAAACTTTGGTAAGTTGTTGAGGCCGCGTATACTGCAGTCTGCAAAGCCGTGCGAGTCTATATATAGACGACGGAACAGAGCCAGGCTAGCAGCAACCCCATAAGGATTCGAGTTGTCGTTTGATACGAAATCGGATTTACCAAACTAGTCAAGTTCTACTGGGAGACGGACGGACAATCAAGCTCTACAGGGAGACGGAAGTACTCGGTATATACACCGATAATCCCAGGCTCACGGGGGGTTTACATCCGTTTTACCAAACCTTCGTGACGTCCATCCACTCGCGAACTTGAGAATCCAGCCGGAGGCGAAGACCGTGCAAGGCCTGTGTCCTTGGCCGCGGCGGTGGCGGTGGCGAAGACCCTGACCAAATTTGTCTCCCGCGCACGGTTCCTACACGCCTCCAAGAATGCCAAACCCAAAATCGTTGCCTCCCCTCCCCCAATCCCAACCCCGCCAAGCCTGCCTCCATCGTCTTTGTCTCCGTCTCCATCGGCACAAAGCGTGGCACGCCTGCCCTGCTGTCGTCGGTCCTACAGCGTCGGTTCCTTGTGGCGAATAAGGGCGCGCAGCGGCGGAGGCGCGTTGACGCGGCGAGGTCAACTTCGGCAATTGCAGCAAGACCGCCCGCTAGGCGCTGCACGCGTCACAGGACAAGTTCTTCCTGAACAGCGCGCGGTGTCCACGGCCAATCAGGAGCAGCAAACCTAGAAGACTTTTGAATTTCGTTTTGGAAAATATACCGCCCCATAACGAAATTGGCGAAATTCGGCTTTTCGGAAAATTCCGGACGGAAAGCACCATCCAAATTTTGAATACCTGAACAAAAAGTGAGCGAATTTTGAACAAAAATGAACGAAAATATCCCAAAAAATTAAAATAGTGCAGCAACAAAGAAAACAACAACCAAGTTGAACAGCAATGATCCATCGACTGCTTATACACAAATGAATCAAATACTATCCAAGCCTAGCGCTGACCGCACGCACACCTGCTGCATGATTTGGTTCAGCTCCGGCCGCCCGGACAAGCGCAGCTGCGCCCCCAGCCAACATCTAGCGCGCCACGCCATGGAAGAAGCGAGCAGGTCAGGCGCGAGGACAATGGGATCCAGGACGAGGAGAAGGCGCGAGCACATCTTCCGCAAGGACGGCGCCGCCGCTTACACAAGAGTGGGAAAGTCTACTAGGTTCGTACCTCTGTTTCGGCTTTCTATTATTCTATATCCCGAGAAAAGCAGTGCAGATTGGGACATAGGCGAGGCTGGGCCAAAAATCCAAACTGGGCCGAATTTTTAGGCCGATAAACAAATCTACCGGGCCTGAACGAAACGGGCGGATTTCGCTGGAATTTCGTTTTTTCCGGCCGAAATTCAAAACTCTCTGGTTGAATAGGAAGCAAACAGTGGCGCCATCGAGGAAGGGGATGGAGCGCTGAGAGCGATTAGGAGCAGAGTCATGGCAAAGGTGATGAACAACATGCCAGGTACTGGGTCCGACCGTGTTCTCTATCTCCGGCACCACGGCTGACGCCGAACAGGCTGGTGAGGAGGCCCGGGCGCTTCCGGGGTTACAGTCATGGAAGGTGGGGAGTGTGGGCTCGCCGGTAGCAGTGTTCTCCTCTTTTGATTTCATGAACATAAGGCCAATCAGGCTTCGTACTTCACTCGATGGCAAGAGCAACACGTTAGTTGATATTAACAAACAAGCGAGAGAAGTAATTATGTGTCTAGATTCTTGCTGACGCAATATGTTGATCAAAGTTTGTTTCTTCTTTTTAGATCTAGCTGGAACACCAGACCAGAGGACTTCCATACTGATCATGTTTGTTTTGTGCTCTCTAAATTCAATGTCTATTTGCTCTCTGAGCTGGCAGTCATCTAAAACACTAATTACTCTTTGATCTTGCAGTCATCCAAATCACTAAGGAGAAGCAGGAATAAAAAGTTCAAGCTCACTAGCCAACATCCTTTCAAGCTGAGAACAGAGGTGAATAACAAAATATTTGGTTATGGTTATATTTGTTGGTGTGCAAGTCAGTAGCAGTAGATTCAGTATTCAGCAGTCAAAATGATCTAATATATTGCTACGTTTCTTGATGTGTGAACATTTTATAACGGCAGAGGGGAGGAGCCAAAGAACATTAATCTATTCAGAAAGTACAGGAAATGCTAATTCAAGATGAAAAGAAGAGCATACATATAGCTCAAGAATTTCCGTGGACAAAAGATGAGCCTGGGGTTGTAATTTTGCGTAGCCAAATTTTCTATAGTATAGGCTTTTGCGCTATCATTTGGTTTAGTATACCCTGGAAGGAAGATAAATCCGTGCTACTTTTAGATTGAAGATTGTTGGTTGTGCATGTCTGAGGCTGGTCCACCGACGGTTGAAGCGAGCAGTAAAGCTTCCATCGCTCAAATCCGTTAGCCTGTCAAGATGCACCACTTATCTCGCTGCCTGTCCACGTGCGCTTTTTTCCTTCCCACACAATCTGGCCAAGGCACCCCTAATTTCCTCTTCCACCATGTAATTCTGTTTTTTTCAGATATTACCTCAACTTGATGTTTTTGTTGATCTAAATTTTTTGTAGGTGCTATGAGATACTCCCTCCGTCGCAAAATAAGTGACTCAAATTTGTACTAACTTTATACTAAAGTTAGTACAAAGTTAAGTCATTTATTTTGGAACGGAGTGTAACGACCAAGATGCGGTTCTTTCCGATCTGGGGTCGAGGCCCCCGAATAGGAAAGAAGCGCATCTAAGCGTTTCGCAAGCAAGTAACATAGCATAAATAATAAATAAAGTACACAATTCGGTATTCAACTGTCTTCTTATTAATAACTCAGAGTACATCACGGATACAAACAAGGTAGTTCGGCTACAGACTACAAAACATGGAAAATGCTATGCTACCCTGCTGCAGGCCCACGATCACGACCACGCCTCAGTCCTCTGGATAGTTCACGTAGAGGCGGTCTGTCTCCTCGTCGAACTGTCACGCCAGCTGGGTGCCGTCAGGATCATCTGTCTCTGGGGTACCTGTACCTGTTGGGAGTTTCGGAGGAATCCGTGAGCCACGGGACTCAGCAATCTAAGACCTTGGTGCCAGAACTAGTCATGTTATTAGGTAGGGTAAGGGTGAAGTGTATAAGGCTGCAGCATCCTATGCTTGATTACGTGGCTAACTTACGCGAAGTAATTGTGAAGGTGGTCTACACTAGCGGTCGGGATTACTTGATCACTAAGTGATCCTGAACACCTACCTACGGCATTCACCCCACCGTGTTCCCGATCGAAGAGAGATCTTCGAGGGGACAGTCACGGTTACGCACACAGTTGGCAGTTTTATTAGCTTATGTTTGAGTTCTCTAATACCGGATGTTAACAAAATATTCCAAGTTGCCACATAACCGCGGGCACGGCTTTCCGAATGATTAAACCCTGCAGGGGTGCTCCAACTAGTCCATCACAAACGAACACAGGCCGCAAAGGCATCCTCTATCACGAATCTCGTGATCTCGTCGGATTCCTTAGAGGAAAACCTCAACTCTGGGGGAAGCCAAAGCTTCACTGGGATTCCTATACGCAAGATATACCGCTAAGGTAAGGCAAGGCTAGCAGGACCTCCCGACGTGTCGACGACCCTGATAAGAGCCGCGTATCTCAGTCTCAGGACACGACGGATGAGCGACGCGTACAGTGGCCTGATAGAAATCTCTCAAGTTGCCCTGAGTTGGCCCCGCACAGTGCTCTAATTTGGACCAACACTCATGAGGAGCACTGGCCCGGGTTGTTGATTAAAGTCCTCGGGGAAGCTATTCCCTATGCAGTTTATTATTAAGTGATTAGCAATTTAACACCAAATTTGGGTCCTGCCGGACAAGCCTTAGCACTACGCGATTTATCGAGGGGGTCCCCATAACAACCCCGAACGTGTTAGGAGCGATCATTATGGAATCAAACACCGGTAACCGGTAACTAAGGCGGCATTAACGGAACAAAGCACCCGGCAAAAGGCTAGGCCTCCCGTCATTTACCAAGTATATAGGTGCATTAATTAATTAACAGAATTTAAGATAATGATATCAAGCTCATGTTATCACATGAGGCAAAGCACCTGCAACTAGCAATGCTAACATTAGTAGCTGAGCAAGACTACTTAGCCACACAAGTTTTGCTAGGAAGGAGAACGGTGTTTGGGGTCATGGCATTTCAAGAGGCAATTTAATTCAGTGGTAGGCAGCGAGCAATATGACATGGAAACGAAACTAGCATAACAAGTCTAGAGATGGAATCAAGGTCATATCATCTTGCCTGTGATATCCTCAGCTTGGAATGGTTCTAGTTCGCCCTGCACGTACTCTCCTGACTCCACGTATTCGTTCTCCGATCCTGGTGCTACCCAACATAAGAATAACAGCCAATGAACAACAGCACCACAAGATGCAACAATCACATGATGCATGAGATGAAAATTGAGCATGCACCACTATTTCTATCACTAGCACAAGCAAAATGAACTACTGCAAGTTTCTGGACAGAACTGTACACTAAGCTATTTTGACATGCATGAGAATGACATGAACAGATGCGGCTCGTTAACACGATGCAAAACCATATAAAGAACATTGCAAACGGAGCTACGGATCAACGGGAATCAACGAAACAAGATATGAAGCTCTACGTGGAAGAATCAACACCACACTCACAATTGGCACAAATCTGGTATTCCCAGGTTTCCAAGACATGTAACAACCCAACATGAATGGATTGGAGCAAGGAAGAACACCACAACATCAACTAAGCTCACACAATGAGCAAAATGACTATACTACATAATCTGCCATAATCTGCATCTTAGCACATTGTGAGCTACATGCAACATAGCTACATGCCTCCAAACATGACAAGTAATATATGTGGCTGAAGCCAACCAAGAACACTACAAGAAACATAAATAATCACAGCAAAAGGAATTAAACTCTAGAAGATACAAGGCCACAAACTTTCCCAAAACCATCAGATCTCAGGGACTTAGTGAAAATTCCTGCACCTGAGTTTCTGTCTCTATTCTGAATCTTTTTGACAGCAATCAAAACACAACCTACTTGACTCCAAATGATTTAAAATTTGACAGGGAGCTTCAGAAACATACCAGGTTCAAAATCCTAGCACTGAACTATGGCTAGTTCTCAACAGAATGACCAGCACATCCTCGTCTATAGGGGAAGAAAATGTTTCCAGAATCCCAGACTTAGTGAAATTTCAGAGTTCACTAATCTGAAATTTTTCAGCCACATGTCCACTTTGTCTAGGCATAGATTGCACACACATAACACCACGTGATAAATGACACCACTATGGTGTAGAGCAAAACCCCTACTACTATCACACAAAAGCTCATGCCCTTGGGCTCCACCTATTCCATGGAATCAAAGATCGAACTTGCAACAAAACTGAATATGTCAACTCCATGAGGTATCCTACTAAGACAACAACTACAAAGGTTGGGTTCATGTGCACAATGACAAAGTGACATGGGGGTTTGAACCCCATGTTTGTGTCATGCACATCAACAACACAAATGCTACTCACTAAGCCACATAGATCTTACACACACCTCATGCCCTCTTTCATATGGACATGAGGAGGAGCACAAGTTGCAAATGGGGCTGTTTTCACCACTCACTCACATCTACTCATATGCATGTCATCTAGTAGAAACCACACCACTTACACATGCTAGCAATACAAAAGAATGCTAACACATGCATATGACACTTGCACACACATGCATACATACACTAGCACCACCACATGTGTGTGCAACACCTTACACACACATGCACAAACCTACTGCCATATATCTAGCCACTCAAGCAAAATAAATCAAGCCACCTACACTTACATCATCTACAAGGGAGGCACCACACACACACTACATAGGTGACCATCACCATGTGTATGCACACACACACACCTAAGCAAGCAACCTACACACTCACATATACACATGCTAGCAAATACTTAGCTAGCAATTCTAGCAACTCCTGTTGTTGGAGGTAGCAAGGAATGAAAAACCATAAGATAGATCTAACACCCCACTGTCATCTCTGCAAGTCTACCAATCAAAAACTGAGAAGCTTCAACAAAAAAAATAAAAGGGTTGGTGGGGGAATCGAACCCGAGAGCCCCTGCATCTAAGCCACCAAGCAAACCACTCTGCTGCTAGCATCTAGTCGACAGAGAGAGGGGAACAAGCTTAATTCTGCTTGCTGAATATACTACTAACAATTCGCAGGAAAACGCTGCAAGAAAAAGGGGGGTATGTGTGGCGCCGCGGGGAATCGATCCCTCGACCCCCTGATCCACATACGGACGCCGCACCACTATGCCATGCTACGAACACTGTTAGAACAGGGGATTAGATCAAGGAAACACATCTCATGTCATGCCCTGCACTGCTCCAGCGAGCCGACGACAGAGAGGTCGCCGGTGTTGGGCTCTCTCCATGCTACTACGTCGAAGCGGGGGTGCATCCTAGCTACGGCGCTCCTACCACGAGGGGGAGGAAGCCCCTCTCTTGCACCACCACACCGAACGCAAGACAGAAGAACAGAACCACCACCTACACGACCGATCTTCCTCTCGGTACAGAGAGGACTCCGGCGATCTACGGCCGAGCCCCGCGAGGAAGGAGGGAGGGGGGCTGCCTCACCTCGGGAAGGTAGGGGAAGACCCCACGGCGACGAGGCGATGAAGAGGAAGAAGACGAACTGCTGCTGCAGAACCAAAGAAGAGGAAGAAGAGCTCCTGGTCCGAGGCGATGACGAGGTCCTGGCCGTCGTTGAGGTCGCTCCTCGACCTCAGCGATGGCGGGAATGGAATGCGGGGCGATCTCCCGTGCCCCTGGACATGGCCGCCGGTGCCGGAGTTGACGGGAGGCAGGGGATCGACGGCGGTGGTCGGCTCTCTCTCTCTGCTAACTCCTACAGAGAACTTACCGGCAGGGAAGGAAGAGGGATGGGGATGGAGAGAGGTGGCGGCGCAGATGGGGAGAGAGGGAAACCCTAGGGCAGTTGGGCACGGACGCCCACGCTAAATAGGGGCCCCTCGACATTCGTGCAACGGCGCCGTCAACTCTCTCTGTCTCTCGGCCTGACGGAAAGGAGGCGCGCGGGGGGGTGACGGCGTCAGGAAGGAGAACAAAAGGAAAACGGGCCTAGCTGCGCGAGAGAGAGGAAGTGGGCCGGCCAAGTGAGAGCAAGCCCCCAGGGTGGCGACAGATAAGAGAAAACATACTCCCTGGCCTTCCTATTTACAGAATAGAACAGGGAAGGAAAAAAAAGCACAAGGTGAACTACAGGGGATAAAAATACAACAAAAATACCACTGACCAAGGAAAAATACAACCTGTTTGAATAAAATAACAGAGATGTATTTGGGGCAACTAAATATTTCAAAACAGCATTATGTTTGGCTGTTTTGGGAATATTTGCACCTGTTGGAAACACTTATAAAACATCATTTGCAATGCACAAAAATCACCACAATCAAGAGCTTAAACAGGGACATTTTTACTACACCTAAGAGGCAAGAAAATATATGGCTTTAGATAATAGGAGGGAGATAGCTCTGAACTCTAAGAAAACCACAATGCACTTCCTTCTATCATGTACATCACCTCATCCACACATCCAACACTACATGAAATCACTAGTCACATAACCACAAGATTACAAACACCACATGGAATCATATGACCACATTGCAACAACACCTAACACATGAAATGATATGATATGCATGATAGCAAGGGAAGAAATAAAAGGACACATGAAATCATACAAGCATAGGGCACTCTCATATCAATGACAAGGTGGTCCCACATGAAGTAGGTCCAAATAGGGAAGGTTTACATCTGGGGCACTACACGGAGGGAGTACTAATTAATTAATTTTTCATTGTTATATTGGTTTTCAAGTGATGCGCAGATCACAGAGCCATCAATTCTCATGGGCTACCAACTTCCAGTGCTTTGCAAGTGATCCTTGGTCTTCCCAGTGGTGTATGCACGCCTATTTTAACCCAAACAATGAATCCCCATCTGCACTGCCATTTTTGTTTCTCCTCCGACCAGACACTGACTCTGTTGATGTCCAAGATGCTACTATCGTCACTCCAACACAATTATTGAGAACGCCATCAATACCAACAATCGTTGTTTGTCCGTCAGCGGGTTCCCCAGTGGGTAAGTGTGCTTCCCTTTCTGTTATGTAGTCATGCATTTTGTATGGACTATAGAGATGCATGGGCATGCAGAAACTTGATATTCGGTTTGCAGAAACTCTGCATGATGGTGATTCAATGGCTTGCAAATTGATGGGATCTAAATCAATATGCTTTATATGATGGAGTTGAATCTTTTAATGGATTACCTTTGATACAAAAGTTGACAATATAAGATTGTGAGGCTCAAATCAGCCCTGAGCATATGAACAACCGATTGCACCTTTTGCCCTTCTGCCTCATGACCTTAACGAAGGAGATGACAGAAAAATAGAACAATAAGTGTCTATCTAATTGAAGTGACAGTGTCCTAAATGTAGATTTGATTTTGTCATCCTTAAGTTATACAAAAGGCCTTTTGTGTCTTTTATCTAGGATCACACAAATTTATTTACTGAAATTTGAAGCCTATAATAAGTATCCAGTTGGTTTTCTATGATATGTTTTTCTAAGAATGACTAAGCATTATTTCCCTTGCTTCTCTATTCGAATGTTTTGTTATCTACTCATTCTGTCATGGTCGCCCCTAGATTCTACCTCTTTGTGCTTTCATTAATCACCGGCATTCCTGTTGTGTTTACTCCTATGCTTCAAGCACCCTTTCTCCATCGCTTTAGCTCTCGGAGACAACTAAACAATGCTCATATATGGACCATGTGAACTCGATGCATGATCTCAAGTACATTTTCACCGAGAACCACCTCTGTGCGCACGGCTATGCCTATCCAGAAGAGCTTTGCTTGGAAAGCCACCTCTTCCGCTGCCACTGCAAGAGGTAAGTGGTTGGATCTTGGGCTTTTTTTTTGCTTTTCTATTGGACATCAACTGATCTTTCTTCATGCTCTAACTTATACTAAGATGCATACTGGGATCAATCTAAAATTCAGTTAGTTAAAGGAAGATAGATAAAATGTCACTCAAGAGGAAATGTGTTAAGAGTTGCAATCACAGAATTGCTTTCATAGAAGGAGAAGCTAATATGGTAATAAGCAAGCAAACCAATATTTGTAATGATCAATATCCGAATAGTACTTTATACCTATATCATGTGTTCTTGTGTGAATAGTTGTAAGTTAACAAGAATGGTTACATTAACATCACAATTTATTGTTGTATTACAGATATTCAATTTGAGCTCTTTCCCTAGATGAGGAATCAAGATCCTTGTGCAACCTGACTTACATACTATGTTGTTCTTGTCGGATTTCGGGATCCGCAAAACCCTAAGGATTCGAACACTGGGGCGTGTACGAACGTATCTCCCTGCTTTGCCTCACCTAGCCCACTACTCGATGGAAACGACGAAGGACTCACTCGATGGCGAGGGTACACAGGACACAACAGTTTACCCATGTTTGGGCCGTTGCGAAGCGTAAAACCCTACTCCTGCTTTTGGTGGATTTCCTCTCGCGGAGGTGGTGGATGAATTAGTACAGTGCTCTTGAGCCTCCGGAGGCCAAGTGGCTAGGTGTATTGTTCTACCGTCCGAATGAACTCCCTCTCTCAAGTAACCTACCCTCTCTATTTATAGCGGAGGCCCGGGTCCTCTTCCCTCATAGCTTCAGCGGGAAGGGATCCCACAACGGCCAATTTTGAAGGGGAATAGGGCAACATGCTCCCCTGTCCAAAGGTGGTCTTCGCCTGCAAAGTAACTGTCTGTGCTGCAGAGACGGGCCCGTGGGTGACGTTTGCCCTACTGGCGGGCGGCTGCGACTTTGTTGCACCAGAAGGGAAACTTTTGGGAGCTGCCTTTGGAACCCTTGTACGCTCCCGCCTCCTTTGCACTAAAAGGGAAACTGCCTCGTCCTGCCATCTGCTGCTCGCGTGTCATTCCATGGTGTCATCCTTGACTCCTGAGACCCGACCTTGGCTTGAAATATCCGCCGCTCCGGAGGGGTCCTGAGGAGCCCCCCTGCGGGTCTCGATGTCGCTCTTCCTTGCAAGGCTTGGCCCCTCGCGAGGGCCTTGTTCAGGGTGGTGATGTTCCTTGCCGATCTTGTGTTGATGAAGTGGGCCAGCCATGGGCCGCAAGTAGGCAGGTCTGGGTACCCCCATTCCCAGAACGCCGACAGTAGCCCCCGGGCCCAAGGCGCGCCTGGGTTGGATTCTTGACGAAGCCTTGAAGACGGCCCAAAACGTTGCGGGCCCCATTTGCTTGCGGGCCGGGCGACCCACGTGTCTCGAAGCTGCCCGGCGACGCTCTCTCTCCTCGAGGCGCCCGGGTGGAGCCAGGCCACGATGATGCGATTCCCAAGAGTCGCGCAAGCCATCATGTTGCTCATTGAATGTGACCACACCCAACGGCCCTCGCGGATGTGACCGATTGGTGGACGGGTGAGGCGACGTGGGCGGCAGCGCTTCCGTCGGCCCACCTCGCTCGCCTCGTGGGGCGTGTGAGGCCCACGCTCCCGCGACGGTTGGTGGCCAGGGCTCGCCTATAAATTTGCCTAACCCCCTTCGGGGGGCACCGCAACCTCGAGCTTCTTCTCTGCTTCAGCCGTTCGCCGCGAGAAAACCTCTTCTCCCCCCCCCCCTGTCGCCTCTCGTCTTCATGGCGTCCCCCGGAGACGGTTCTGGCCAAGGAAAGCGTGCGGCGCCTTCTGCGCCTTCGTGCACCCACGTGGGCAGCGGCGGGGAACCCTCAGGGCCCTCGCGCGTCCGCCACCGCTGGGTTATGGCTGCTAAGTAAGCCTTCATTGTGTCTCTTTCCTTGCTGCTTCATTTGTTGTCCCGCGATTGATCTTCCTTCTTCTTCAGCGCGCCCTCCTCCAAGAATCCAAAACTCGATGAGGTCCAAGAGGAGGTGGAAGAGCTTCGGGCCCGGCTTCAGAGCGCCCAAGCCGCCCTCAATGCCGCTCGCCAAGGCGAGGCAGAGGCCAAGGAGGAGCTAGCATCGCTGCAGCAGCACGTCCGGGAGGCGGCGGACACCATGCAGGTCGCTCAGGAAGAGGCGTCGTACGCCCGGCTGATGGCATCCCAGCGCGCCCTACAGTTCGCGGGCATTGCCGACCGAGCGACCGCCATGACGCACCGGTTTGCGGGGAGGGCCCCGGTGCTGCCTAACGTGAGGAGCGACGGGGGCTACCTCGTCTTCTTCTAGGAGGTCATGGAGGCACTGGAGGCTGGCGTCCACCGCAAGGAAGAGGACAGCGCGTCCAGCGCGCACAAGCTTCTGGGCCTTGCCCTGACGCTTGTCTTCTCCAGCTTGCGCTGCCTCGCTCCGGAGCTCGACCTCCGGCGCGTCGTCGAACCGGCCCGTGTAGAGTCCCGCCGTCTTCTCCGGGATGAGGTCCACCTGCATGTGGACGCCCTGGTTGGGCGGTACGTCCACGCGCCCGCCTCGAGCGAGGAGGGCGGTCCGGACGCCGGGTCAGCTGGCGCCATGGGTGATGTCAGCAGCCCCTCCCCTTAGTGCCCCAAGCTTCTGTTTGCCCGCTCCTATAATAGTGGATGAAGAACTCTGCCCTGTCGGGCGTTAAGCTTTTGCCATTATTACCTTTGCTACTCTCCTATTTTCTTTTTCTCCGGAGATGATGGCTTGCATGTTGGTGGTCGTTGTAGCCGGGCTGCAAAGCTTAGGGCCTGTTGCTACACCTGAAGTGGCTTGGGACGACGAGGGAAGCGCGACCTTCTGGAAGTTCTGCCCTCCCGAGGCACCTCTCGTGTCGCTGCGTGCTTCGATGTTGGACTCGCTTCCTGCTTCCGTCAAATCCTTAGGCCCTACATCCCATCGTTAGTGCGCATGTTTTTAATTCACCGTTAGTTTGTCGTAAAGAGAGAGGGTCTCAGTTGGGGCCTCTGAGGCACTTAGCTCATGGGTTTGTGTCAATTCCTTGCGTGGTTCCTCCGATGCAGCTCCTGTTTAGTAAGCGGGATGAGGTGAAGACCCTTTCGGCACTCTCTGTCTGCAGGTCCCGGTCCCGCACATTTCCCTGCCGCCGTGGGGTTCAACCCGTTACCAAGGCTGCTCCTCACGGGGCAAAGCCCCGACACCCTGGGGGCCGAGTGGCTTTGCGACCAGTAAGGCTCCTGAGGCGCACTGCTCAGGAGCCCCCTTTGACACTCAAGCCGCTCTGCGTCGTCGGGGCCCGGCCTTGACGGTCGATAAGGCTCCTCAGGCACACCCAGGAACCCCCCCTTTCTGGCGCCCGAGCGATTCTGCACTTCGTTCCTTAGGTCATCGTCCAGGGGGGCCTGAGGCCTCCCGAGATTCTTTGTGGTGGTATCAAGTTTTGGTCCGGACCCCCGAGCAGGGGTTTACCACTGAAAAACATTGTCCCTGAGGTGGCAAGTCCTTGCATTCATGCTCCTTGACTCCTAGGCGTGGCGCAGAGTGGTTGTCTCAAAACACGTCATCCGGGCGGGAGGTTTCAAAGCCAGTGTAATAAGAAATGCCACAGAAAGTTTTTCCCCTTTTTATTTTTCAAACGTCGGGCATTGGGACTGGAAAAAAAAACTTTCGAAATCGGCCAGTTCAAACTCAGCAGAAGATTGTTTGAATCGAAGAGAAAGCAAGCAAGCGTTGCGTCCGGCAATAAAGCTGGCATAGTCATTGGCGGACTATCTAGGTTTCCTTGCCAGCTGCGAGCACGGTCATTGGCGGGCCATGCTAATTGCCTTCGTCTTTTACCCAAGGCGGAGCTCGGGTCTTCCACTTGGCGTGGGGTGGACCCCTTCCGCGTCCTCGGGGGTCCCTGGGCGTATACAACCTCAGCTCGTTATTACATGAGAGTGTCACGGTGGGGGTGTATATGGGAGGTTGCGATGACGCTTTGGCCTTGCGAGTGTCCCTACCCCCGAGGCATTGGGGCCTGAGCTTCTAGAGTCATCGGTGGACTGTGTTGTACCCAGCACGGAGCATAGGTCTTCCACTAGGCGTGGGGTGGACCCCTTCCGCATCCTCGGGGGGGCCAGGGCGTATACAGCCTCGGCTCGTTATTATGTGAGAGTGTCACGGGATGAAGTAGGTTCCGGAAGGATTGAAGGACGGTGCAAAGGTGCGACGGATTGATGCAGGTCTTGTGTGCTCCCTCTCGGGAGGCCAATTGAGAGCTTTTTGTGACTCTACGTTGACAGGCCCAAGTCCCGCACATTTCCTGAACGCTGTTGCTGGGACCGAGTGAACGGTCGTAGCTACAGGGTCGGGCCCTGCCTCCCCTAACATCGACTGGATCAAGGACGCTATTAAGGGCGGCAGGTGGCCTTATGACTGGTAAGGTCCCTGAGGCACGATGCTCAGGAACCCCCCCCCCCTCTAACGTTCGAGTGGCTCTACGTCACTAGGATCCAGTCCCGCACATTTCCTAACTGTCGTTGTGTGTGACCGAGTGAACGAATGTAGCCACGGGGTCAGCCCTGCCTCCCCCGAGAACGACCAGATCACCAAGGACGTTGTCGGGGGCGGTAGGTGGCCTTGTGACCGGTAAGGCTCCTGAGGCGCCATGCTTTGGAGCCCCCTTTTGACGTTCAAGTGGCTCTGCATCGCCAGGACCCGGTCCCGCACATTTCCCTACCGCCGCTGCTTGCGACCGAATGAACGATCTACCCCTGGAGCGCCATGCTATGGAGCCTCCTTTGACGCTCAAGCGACTCTGATGTTATCATGTCGATTGTGGTCCTGAGGAGCCGTGGGGCTCCCCATTCCCACGTTGGGGCGATGCATAGCAGCCAGTGCCCCCGAGCAAGGAAGGTGGATCACCGAAGGATGCAATCAGGGCAGTACGACAGGTTGCCAAGTGGATGTAATGGAAATTGTAAAGGATATGACTTGCAGAAGTATGTCCCGAGTAGTTGAAGTTCCTACGGTCAGCACACATTCCTTGAGGCAGTAATTCCAGAAAATTACCTCGCCGAATAGTTGAAGCCCCCTTGTGCCTGAGGAACGCCTCGCGAGGCCAGGCCCCCGACGCCCACGACGATGCCCACTCCTTCATCGTGGTCGTCGCGGGTGATCCGTGCCACTTGCCTCTCGTCGCGGCATTCGGCTCGTCCTCCTGAGGCCCGTGGGTTTGGCCTTACGTAGTCCTTCTGCAGGGAGGGCGGCTAGCATCGCGCCCCGCGTCTTGAAGGCGCCTGCTTGCCCGCGCCCCTCGGGCCCGGCTCCAAGAGGAGCCCTCGAACGTTCCTCACTCCTGAGGAGGATAGGCGCCTGATACGTCCATTTTGCATCATGCTTTCATGTTGATATTTATCGCTTCATGGACTGTTATTATACTTTGTGGAACCTTACTTATGCCTTTTCTCTCTTATTTTGCAAGGTTTATTTGAAGAGGGAGATTACCGGCAGTTGGAATTCTGGACTGGAAAAGGAGCAAGTCTGAGTCCTCTATTCTGCGCAACTCCAAACGCCCTGAAAATCAACGTGGATTTTTTTGGGAATATATAAAAAATACTGGGCGAAAGAAGCGTCAGAGGGGAGCAGCCAGGGGCCCACAAGCCTGGTTGTCGTGGCCTACCCCCCTGGCCGCAGCAACAGGGCTTGTGGGCACCCTGGTGGCCCACTGCCCCCCCCCCCTCTTTTTCTATATGAAGGGTTTCATCCGGAAAAAAATCAGGGTGGAGCTTTTTCGTGGATTTGCCGCCGCCACGAGGCGGAACTTGAGTAGATCCAATCTAGAGCTCCAGCAGGACGATCCTGCCGGGGAAACTTCCCTCCGAGAGGGGGAAATCGTCGCCATCGTCATCACCAACACTCCTCTTGTCGGAGGGGAGTCATCTCCATCAACATCTTCATCAGCACCATCTCCTCTCCAAACCCTAGTTCATCTCTTGTAACCAATCTCCGTCTCGCGACTCTGATTGGTACTTGTAAGGTTGCTAGTAGTGTTGATTACTCTTTGTAGTTGATGCTAGTTGGATTACTTGGTGGAAGAGTTTATGTTCAGATCCTTGATGCTATTCATTACACCTCTGATCATGATTATGATTATGCTTTGTGAGTAGTTACTTTTGTTCCTGAGGACATGGGATAAACCATGCTAATAATAGTCATGTGAATTTGGTATTCGTTCGGTATTTTGATATGCCGTATGTTGTTTTTCCTCTAGTGGTGTTATGTGAACGTCGACTACATAACACTTCACCATATTTGGGCCTATAGGAAGGCATTGGGGAGTAGTAAGTAGATGATGGGTTGCTAGAGTGACAGAAGTTTAAACCCCAGTCTATGCGTTGCTTCGTAAGGGGCTGATTTGGATCCACTAGTTTAATGCTATGGTTAGACTTTGTCTTAATTCTTATTTCGTAGTTCGTGTGCGCCATCGCCTCCGCCCTCTGCTGGCTGCGCCGGATGGAGCGCTCCTGTCGAGCCGCCCAGGCGGTCGAGTGCCGACTTGGTCTTGATGATGCGCGCTAGCATGTGCGATGGTCGTCCTGCCGTTCTCCTCGCGTCCCCGGTGGCTGTCGTCTTGGTGCACTTCGGGGCCGGTCGTTACGGTCTTGAGAAGGTGGAGGGCAGCGCGAAGCGCGTCTCTCTCGGCCCCGCCTAGGGCGGATAGGGCCCCGAAGCTCGCAGGTCCAGGGGCCGGCACGCGGTGCGAGCCCCCGGCGCCCGGCGCCTGTGGCCTTGAGGATGCACCGGGCTGGATGGTCTTCTGGGCGATGGCGCTCAGCTCCATGATGTGGTTCGCCCACGCGTCGAAGCCCCCTGGTATCGGTCGTTGGCGGAGCATCTCTCTTGCCAGCCGCAACGCATCGTGTGCGTTGAGGTCTCCCAAGTTGATGCAGTGCACTACGGGTGCCTGGGCCGCCGCCCAGCCCCCATGCGTATGGCTGGCACGGGTGGCCGTCACGGTGGAGACGTTGTTGACGGCCTAGTACGAGCCGCTTGGTCCCGCGATGCCGGCATGCGAGCTTCCAGCCGCTGTGACGTGACGGTCGGAGACCAGCTCGACGAGGCTCGGAGAAGTTGGTTGGTCGCCAGCCATCGGTGAAGTGGCCTGGGAAGGAGGAAGCTAGGGGAAAGCCTTCACACGCCCCCTACCTGGCATGCCAAATGTCGGATTTCGGGCTCCGCAAAACCCTAAGGATTCGAACACTGGGGCGTGTACGAAGGTCTCTCCCTGCTTTGCCTCACCTAGCCCACTACTCGATGGAAACGACGAAGGACTCACTCGATGGCGAGGGTAGCACATGACATAACAGTTTACCCAGGTTCAGGTCGTTGTGAAGCGTAAAACCCTACTCCTGCTTTTGATGGATTGCCTCTCGCGAAGGCGGTGGATGAATTAGTACAATGCTCTTCAGCCTCCGAAGGCAAAGTGGCTAGGTGTATTGTTCTACCGTCCGAATGAACTCCCTCTCTCAAGTATCCTACCCTCTCTATTTATAGCGGAGGCCCGGATCCTCTTCCCTCATAGCTTCGGCGGGAAGGGATCCCACAGCGGCCAATTTTGAAGGGGAACGGGGGAACAAGCTCCCGTGCCCAAAAGTGGTCTTCTCCTGCAAAGTAAGTGTCTGCGCTGCAAAGACGGGCCCGTGGGTGACGTTTGCCCTACTAGCGGGCGGCTGCGGCTTTGTTGCACCGGAAGGGAAACCTTTGAAAGATGCCTTTGGAACCCTTCTACGCTCCCGCCTCCTTTGCACTAAAAGGGAAACTGCCCCGTCCTACCACCTGTTGCTCGTCTGTCCTTCCATGGCGTCATCCTTGACTCCTCGGCCCGGCCTTGCCTTGAAATACCCGCCGCTCCGGAGGGGTCCTGAGGAGGCCCCCTGCGGGTCTCGATGTCGCTCTTCCTCGCGAGGTTTGGCCCCTCGCGAGGGCCTTGTTCAGGGTGGTGTTGTTCCTTGCCGATCTTGCGTTGATGAAGTGGGTCAGCCCTGAGCCGCAGCCACGCAGGTCTGGGTACCTCCTTCCCAGAACGCCGACAGTTCTCACTCTGCTCTCTAAAATGGCATCTAACTGTGCTCCAATATATGAATTTTCTCCACTAAACCCTAACCAATGCTTTCTCTAACTTTTCTTCACATAACTCATTCCTGGACTTCTCTCAAAAGTTAACACCATCAATTTCGAATCTATATATCACCTTCAACACCTCAATCAAAGCAAGTGGTGCTGACTCATGTGCATCAGCTATATTGTTTGTTATATGACCAAAAGCTTGCTCTAATTTACCAGATGTGTTTTCTTAATTCCACTATTCATAAACAGAAGGGTCAATGAATTTTATAAATACATCTACAAAACATCCAGCGTTTCCATTTCTACATAAAGCTTCAAACATTAAGGCCTCACTAGAAACATTTTTCATTCACATAAATCCAAAAAAAAGGTTTCTATAACAAAATTAAGACCACAAAAGGTCCATACAAACCCAAGTAAAATAACAGAACCAAATAATGAAACTTATATTATGTGGACCATAACAGCCCAAATATTATTCATACATAAAACAAAATACATCCTTTCATATAAACATTGCAAACCACAATAAAATACATGTTTGCACACAAAATAATCCAAACTAATTCATTCTAAACTTATAATACACGGGCGCAGCAACGCGCGCCATTCACGATCTAGTGTAATGTAAAAGAGACTGAATATATGATTTAAAACTATTACATGTGATATATCTTGATATTTCATCATATGTGTGTCAGCTATTAATCCACAGACTCACACAAAAAGCGCACATATTCTTGTTTCTTATCAGGGACCATGTCATCACAAAGGTTTTAAAACCTTACCTTGACCGATTTCCCCCTTTTTGCCTATTCTATCATTTTCTTTATTTTTTTCTTTATGTTTTTTTCCATTTTTTGCATTTTACAACCCATGAATGTTTGTTAAAGTACAGAAATATTATTCGAATGAATGGATAGCTTTAAAACTCGGATTTACTCTAAGTTTATGAGGAATTTTTATACTTGGGGACATCTTGGAGAATTGGGAATAGTTTTTAAATTCAAGAACATTATTCATTTCATTTTTCGAAATACACAAACAATTTTTTGAAATCCGTTGTGTTTTAAAAAAATCAGTCATTTTTGAAATCTGTAATATTTTTTACTTTGTGAATTTTTTGAATTCATAACGTTTTATGAATATGTGAATATTTTCTCAAATTGACAAACATTTTTCATTTACGAATGTTATTTCTAAAAAATTATTAACATATTTTGATGTCATGAATGGTTTCTCAAACCCAGAACATTTGAATTCACGAGTTTGTTCCAAATATGCGAACAGTTTTAAAACCATGAACTTTCTTAAATCCATGATTTAAAAAAATCTGAATCATTTTTAAAATTTCATGACCATATTCTGAATTCACCAGCATTTTTTAATTTCAGTTTTTTGAATCTACTAATAGTTTTATCTTCTGCAAACGCTTTGAATATTCATAATTAAATTTACTTCTGAAACGCTTAGCTTACTTCCCTCTGCCTACTAGATATTTTTAGCTACTTATGTTTGGAGATAGCTGGCCAGACAGTCCGATAGAAATCTCCCCGTACAGTCCGTCCGTTTGATTTTTATTTTCTTTTTTGGCTGCACTTTGGGTAGGTATGGCATGCTGCGAGAGCATCTATAGCAGACAACGTAAAAGTTGATCCTTAAAAACACGTATAAAGGCATTGCAAACCGTTCTTTCCGTGTGAAATTGCACCGAACAGAGAAGATCCTATAAATGAAATTGTATTTCATCATAATTTGTTTATTTTTCTTTTTTTCCTCTCATCTCGGCGAGTCGTCCTCGGTCACGGCGTGCCTCGCCCCGGCTCTCCCTAACGTCGCCCGCCTCGCCCCCGCCTCATCCTGGCGGCGTCCGTTCCGGCCACTCATGCAGTGGAGCCCTGCACTGCCCGCCCCGACCGCGCGCTCCCTAGCCCGTCCGCCCGTCCCCGATTTGAGCCCGACATTGTCTGTCGCGGCACGCACATTCCCCGGCGTGGCCGCGTGAGCTCCCCCATGCCCGCCTCGCTCTTCTTCGGTGCCACCCCACCGTGATTCGGGCCGCCGGTGGCTTGCTCCGCCCTGCCCGTGGACGGCCTTGCCTCGGAGTGAAGGTTGAACCGGTCGTAATTCGGACCGGCGACGGCAATTTCCGGCGTGCAACGGCTTCGTCCGAGGTGCGGCGACAGATTCCGATGTGTTCCAGGTACATTCAGAGTTCCGCGGCGGCTCCGGCGCGGTTTGAACGGTTTACAGGTTGAACTGTATATTGCCTTCGAAACCATACATATAAGGTTTTCGCGGATGGATTTGTCATGCCCCTTAAAAAGTTTATGGGTCAAGCAAATTTTACGGGGTCTGCTTCGTGTCATTTTTCCGACCGAAACTGTAAACATCTTGTTTTTTACGGGTTTGACCACTTTACAGGATGCGCTAGAAATGCTCTGATGTTTGTGATTGGAGCAAATTGATCACAACCCCCTTCAATCCCCTCTTAATAGTGCAAGATCATTATAACTGAAGAATAGAAAGGATCACAACCCCCTTCGATCCCCTCTTAATAGTGCAAGATAACTATAACTAAAGAATAGAAAGGAAAACTATGCTTCTCCTCCTTGTTGCACATATCATGAGCCTTAATCATTTTTGGGGGTCGACAATCTACACGTGAATTGTCCACGAGGGCTAAAACATGTAGTTTTTACTTCGAAAACATATTGGTGCCCTATAAGTATATTGGCATCGATATAAAAATGCAGTTGCAGTTAGTAACAATCCATGATTAGCTCTATTAGTCGGGGATTGATCGTGTGGCATATTCATGTCATAACCATTGTATGCATTCAATTTTAATCTAAAAATGAGGATAATTTCAACCCTCGTCTTTTATAAAAGGGCCAAAACCCAAACACTTTGTCAACATATCTAAAATGCCCTTCTCAACATATCTAAAATGCAATTGCAGGTAGTAACAATCCATGATTAGCTCTATTAGTCGGGGATTGATCGTGTGGCATATTCATGTCATAACCATTGTTTGCATTCAATTTTAATCTAAAAATGAGGATAATTTTAACCCTCGTCTTTTATAAAAATGCCAAAACCCAAACACTTTGTCAACATATCTAAAATGCCCTTCTCAACACTAAGATTTGGCATGGATTCACTAGATTGTAGATCGTTTTGCCTTATATTATGGGATTGAGGGACTACTATGTATGAGAAAATATAAATCACTTTTAGAATACTATGAAAACCATTTTAACAAAGCCCTTTTTTGCAAAAGAGTTGGTATATGGGGTTAAACAAAACTGGTCGCCGGATTGTAAATCATTTGGTACATATTATGTGAGGGAGGGAGTACTATGTAGAAGAAAAATAAATGTTACCCATTTGAAAATCATTAATGTAATATGTCCAGGAAATTAAAAGGTTTCTTTACAAAGAGGAGTTTAATTGTAAAACATTTCTGCAATTAAGAGAGGTCTGATGTTAATATGTATAAGAAAACAAAAATAAAAAACGTCATTTTTACAAAAGAGTTGGTATGTGGGGTTAGATGAGCGAGGGAGTACTGTGTAGGAGAAAAATAAATGTTACCCTTTTTTGCAAATCACTAATGTAATATGTCAAGGAAATTAAAACTTTTTTTTTACAAGAAGAGTTTGATTGTAAAATATTTCTGCAATTAAGAGAGGACTAATGTTAATATGTATAAGAAAACAAAAAATACGAAAGAGTTGGTATGTGGGGTTAGATGAGTGAGGGAGTACTGTGTTGGAGAAAAATAAATGTTACCCTTTTGCAAATCATTAATGTAATATGTCAAGGAAATTAAAAGGTTTTTTTAAAAGAGGAGTTTGATTGTAAAATATTTCTGCAATTAAGAGAGGACTAATGTTAATATGTATAATAAGAAAATAAAAAACGCCATTTTTACAAAAGAGTTGGTATATGGGGTTAGATCGTTTTGCCTTATATTATGGGATTGAGGGACTACTATGTATGAGAAAATATAAATCACTTTTAGAATACTATGAAAACCATTTTAACAAAGCCCTTTTTTGCAAAAGAGTTGGTATATGGGGTTAAACAAAACTGGTCGCCGGATTGTAAATCATTTGGTACATATTATGTGAGGGAGGGAGTACTATGTAGAAGAAAAATAAATGTTACCCATTTGAAAATCATTAATGTAATATGTCCAGGAAATTAAAAGGTTTCTTTACAAAGAGGAGTTTAATTGTAAAACATTTCTGCAATTAAGAGAGGTCTGATGTTAATATGTATAAGAAAACAAAAATAAAAAACGTCATTTTTACAAAAGAGTTGGTATGTGGGGTTAGATGAGCGAGGGAGTACTGTGTAGGAGAAAAATAAATGTTACCCTTTTTTGCAAATCACTAATGTAATATGTCAAGGAAATTAAAACTTTTTTTTTACAAGAAGAGTTTGATTGTAAAATATTTCTGCAATTAAGAGAGGACTAATGTTAATATGTATAAGAAAACAAAAAATACGAAAGAGTTGGTATGTGGGGTTAGATGAGTGAGGGAGTACTGTGTTGGAGAAAAATAAATGTTACCCTTTTGCAAATCATTAATGTAATATGTCAAGGAAATTAAAAGGTTTTTTTAAAAGAGGAGTTTGATTGTAAAATATTTCTGCAATTAAGAGAGGACTAATGTTAATATGTATAATAAGAAAATAAAAAACGCCATTTTTACAAAAGAGTTGGTATATGGGGTTAGATGAGCGAGCACGTGCACCACGAAAGTAAGCCCGTCCCTGGCCATCTCTCTGTGGAAACCCAAGAACAACTAGGCTACGGCTGGGGAACAATTTCCCACAACACATTTTTGCCACGAGCATGGCCCGAAGGCCAACGGTCTTGGGCCAAACAACGACGCCACACCTGTTCTATAACTGGCGGGCCATTTCGCTCGAGGAGGGGATCGGGGGCTGCATGCGTCACTCTCTTAACGCAGCACCCACAGATCCAGCGGCGAGCGCGCGCCATCCTGCGCGGCTCCAGCAGCACAACCTGGTCCACCGTTTGCAGACTCAGGTCCAACCGTTTGCCACGTGCTCGAGCCCACAAACCCCACGAATAACAACTCTTTAGCCCTCCAATAGCTGGAGTGACAGGCGCGCACTACCACGCCCGGCAGATGCGAGGGAGGAGAGCGAGGTATATATGCTGGTGCGAGCGCTGCTCGTTTAGCGAGGTGGGACTATTATCCTGGCCACCGGTTGCTTGAACAAAGCGTGGCTAACGGAGCTCTTCCCTCAGCTGCTACCAGCCAAATCAGGTGGAGTCATACAAAAATAGTGGGAATCCTGACGTTTGACCTTTTTCTTGTGGGCAATACCGATAGTTTGAAAGCACAATCGACGGCTGGGCGTTTTTGTCTTTTTTCAGCAGCTGTTTATTTTCAGTAACGTTGCAGCAAAATTCATGCTTAGCTGCAAAAGGGCATTTGCATTTGAAATATTTTATACTTCTCTCTCTCAAAATAAATGTCGTAAATTTTGTATTAAACTAATATAATTTTTGTACTAGATCATCAACACTTATTTTAAGACGGAAAGAGTATTATTTATTTGTGACACACTAATGTACTCCTATATTTTTGTTTTTGCGGGAATGTACTTTAGTCAGCCGGCGTTCTAACACGATGCAGCAATTTCCTTTCTGAATATGACGTCCCAAGTTGCATTAGTAATATACTATATCACTAATTTCTTAGAATTGAAGGTCTCTCATTTAATTAAGGTCATTAATTTGGAATTGGTCATCGATTTTGATCGGGTAAATAATTTTCACTCAACTATTTTAATCCTCTACAACTCTAAGTTTCTTAATTTTTTTAATGCCTCACAATCAATTTATGTCATAATTTGTAGTTGGGTCATCTAATTTTGACCGAGTCAACAATTTCGTAATGAGCTCTCTTATTCATTTTTTGGAATACAATATGCTTCCTAATTTTAAAACTTCTTCCGTCAATCCTTGATTTTGACTTCAATCCTTTGTTGTGGCAATCCAATCTCCAACTTCGTTAAGCTATTCCGTTTTAAAATCCCTCATTCAACTCTTCAATTTGAATTGTATACATAATTGATTAGTTCGCTCACTGTGGCTTCTTAGTGGGATTTCCGGATGAATGGGTGGCAAAACGAAAGTGTTTCCCGTGACACGTTTAGCACCATCATAACCCATGTTTCCAACAACGTAAGTAACTTTATTATGTTTTTGTACTAATTAAAATACGTCATCTAGTAACATATGCATATTCTTGCTTATTCGAGGATATCCAACTGTTGTTATTTGGATTTCAATTTTATTTGGCCAATTGGATATACAAGAATGCGTAAGCACCTCTCTCTAGCTATCTATGGTCTTTCGTCTTAAATTCTATTCATGATGCATCACAAAATTTGAGCAAGCATTTTAAGGACACTCTATGTGAGGAGCACTCGGAGATCCGTCTCGACAAGGGCTCACTTCCAAAACCTCCCAAAGTGCATCTCGGTGTGACCAACCTCAAAAACTTGGTCCCGCCGAAGCCTAGGGTTGATCTGGATTTTTAATCTCGGTACCACCGATAGGACTTTTTCGGCCTCGCTGAGTTTCACTGTCACATGATAGTTATGGAACTCAGTGGCACGAGCAAAACATGATCAACACCATAATGCTATGGGTGTTCGATACATCACAATGTAACTAGATTATTGACTCTTGTGCAAGTGGGAGACTGTTGGAAATATGCCCTAGAGGCAATAATAAAATGGTTATTATCATATTTCCTTGTTCATGATAATCGTCTATTGTTCATGCTATAATTGTATTAACAGGAAACAGTAATACATGTGTGAATAAATAGATCACAATGTGTCCCTAGCAAGCCTCTAGTTGGCTAGCTCGTTAGTCAATAGATGATCATGGTTTCCTGGTCATGGGCATTAGATGTCATTGATAACGGGATCACATCATTGGGAGAATGATGTGATGGACAAGACCCAATCCTAAGCGTAGCACTAGATCGTATTGTTCGTATGCTAAAGCTTTTCTAATGTCAAGTGTCTTTTCCTTCGACCGTGAGATTGTGCAACTCCCGGATACCGTAGGAGTGCTTTGGGTGTATCAAACGTCACAACGTAACTGGGTGACTATAAAGGTGCACTACGGGTACCTCCGAAAGTGTCTGTTGGGTTGGTACGAATCGAGATCGGGATTTGTCACTCCCTGTGACGGAGAGGTATCTCTAGGCCCACTCGGTAGAACATCATCATGAGCTCAATGTGACCAAGGAGTTAGTCACACAATGACGTGCTACGGAACGAGTAAAGAGACTTACCCGTAACGAGATTGAACAAGGTATAGGTATACCGACGATCGAATCTCGGGCAAGTTCTATACCGACAGACAAAGGGAATTGTATACGAGATTAACTGAATCCTTGAGATGAGATCATCGTGGAGCAAGTGGGAGCCACCATGGGTATCCAGACCCCGCTGATGGTTATTGGCCAGAGAGGTGTCTCGGTCATGTCTACCTGTCTCCCAAACCCGTAGGGTCTACACACTTAAGGTTCGATGACGCTAGGGTTATAGGGAATTGTTATACGAGGTTATCGAAAGTTGTTTGGAGTCCCGGATGAGATACCGGACGTCACGAGGAGCTCCGGAATGGTCCGTAGGTAAAGATTGATATATATGACGGATGGTTTCGGACACCGGAAGTGTTTCGGGCGTCACAGGTAACGTACCGGGACTACCGGGACCACCGGAGGTGGCTCCGGGGGTCCACCGGAAGGGGGCAACGACCCCGGGAGGCTAGATGGGCCAAGTGCGGGAGGGAACCAGCCCCTAGGTGGGCTGGTGCGCCCCCCCACACTCAGCCCAAGGCGCATGAGGTGGAGACGGGGGGAACCCTAGGCGCTGGTGGGCCTAAGGCCACCTAAGGGTGCGCCACCCCTCCCCCTTGCCCTGGCCGCCGCACCTCCCATCTGGGGGGGCTGCCGCATCACCTAGGGTGGGAACCCTAGGGGTGGCACCCCCTCCCCTCCTCCTATATATAGTGGGCACTTTTGGGCTTTTGGAGACACAGTTTTCCCTCTCCCTCGGCGCAGCCCTGCTCTTCTTTCTCCTCCTCTCTGCCGGTGCTTGGCGAAGCCCTGCCGGGAGACCTCGTGTCTCCATCAACACCATGTCGTCGTGCTGCTGGAGAACTTCCCCAACCTCTCCCTCCTCCTTGCTGGATCAAGGTGCGGGAGACGTCACCGGGCTGCACGTGTGTTGAACGCGGAGGTGCCGTAGTTCGGCACTAGATCGGAATCACACCGCAATCTGAATCGCCGCGAGTACGACTCCATCAACCGTGTTCTAGTAACGCTTCCGCTTAGCGATCTTCAAAGGTATGAAGATGCACTCACCCCTCTCTCGTTGCTGGTCTCTCCATAGGAAGATCTGAATATGCGTAGGAATTTTTTTGAATTTATGCTACGTTACCCAACAGGTAGAACATCATCATGAGCTCAATGTGACTAAGGAGTTAGTCACATGATGACGTGCTACGGAACGAGTAAAGAGACTTACCAGTAACGAGATTGAACAAGGTATAGGTATACCGACGATCGAATCTCGGGCAAGTTCTATACCGACAGACAAAAGGAATCGTATACGGGATTGATTGAATACTTGACATCTTGGTTCATCCGATGAGATCATCGTGGAGCAAGTGGGAGCCACCATAGGTATCGAGACCCCGCTGATGGTTATTGGCCGGAGAGGTGTCTCGGTCATGTCTACCTGTCTCCCGAACCCGTAGGGTCTACACACTTAAGGTTCGATGACGCTAGGGTTATAGGGAATTGTTATACGAGGTTACCAAAAGTTGTTCGGAGTCCCGGATGAGATCCCGGACATCACGAGGAGCTCCGGAATGGTCCGGAGGTAAATATTGATACATAGGATGGATGGTTTTGGACACCAGAAATGTTTCGGGCGTCATCGGTAATGTACCGGGACCACCCGGACCACCGGAAATGGTCCCGGGGGTCCACCGGGAGGGGCCACCAGCCCCAAGAGGTAGCATGGGCCAAAAGAGGGAGGGTAACCAGCCCAAAGTGGGCTGGTGCACTTACCACAAGGAGGCCCAAGGTGGAGGAGGTGGAGAGGGGGGAAACCCTAGGCGCTGGTGGGCCTAAGGCCCACCTAGGGGTGCGCCACCCCCTCCCCCTGCCCTGGCCGCCGCACCTCCTATCTGGGGTGGCTGCCGCACCACCTAGGGTGGGAACCCTAGGGGTGGCACCCCCTCCCCTCCTCCTATATATAGTGGGGGTTTTGGGGCTGTTTTGCACACAGTTTTCCATCTCCCTCGGTGCAGCCCTCCCCCCTTCTTCCTCCTCTCCCACGGTGCTTGGCGAAGCCCTGCCGGGAGACCTCATCTCTCCATCGACACCACGCCGTCGTGGTGCCAGAGATCTTCCCCAACCTATCCCTCCTTCTTGCTGGATCAAGGTGCGGGAGACGTCACCGGGGTGCACGTGTGTTGAACGCGGAGGTGCCGTGGTTCGACACTAGATCAGAATCACACCGCGATCTGAATCACCGCGAGTACGACTCCATCAACCACGTTATAGCAGCGCTTCCGCTTAGCGATCTTCAAAGGTATGAAGATGCACTCACCCCTCTCTCGTTGCTGGTCTCTCCATAGGAAGATCTCAATATGGCGTAGGAAAAAAATTGAATTTATGCTACATTACCCAATAGTGGTATCAGAGCCAGGTTTTCTATGTGTAGATTCTATGCACGAGTAGAACACAAAAAGGTTGTGGGCGATGATTTGTCAATTGCTTGCCACTACTAGTCTTATTCTTTTCCGGCGGTATTGTGGGATGAAGCGGCCTAGACCGACATTACACGTATGCTTACGTGAGACTGGTTCCACCGACAGACATGCACACCATGCATAAAGGTGGCTAGCGGGTGTGTGTCTCTCCTACTCTAGTCGGATTGGATTTGATGAAAAGGGTCCTTATGAAGGGTAAATAGCTTTGGCATATCATCGCTGTGGCTGTCACGTAGGTAAGAAAGCGTTCTTGCTAGAAACCCAAATCAGCCACATAAAACTTGCAACAACAATTAGAGGACGTCTAACTTGTTTTTGCAGGGTTTGACATGTGATATGATATGGCCAAAGTTGTGATGTTGCATGTATGATGTATGAGATGATCATGTTATTGTAATAGGTTTCACGACTTGCATGTCGATGAGTATGACAACCGGCATGAGCCATAGGAGTTGTCTTAATTTATTGTATGAGATGTAATGCCATGTGCTTACAACTTTTACTTCATTGCTAACGGTTAGCTATAGTAGTAGTGATAGTAGTAGTTGGCGTGACGACTTCACGGAGACACGATGATGGAGATCATGGTGTCACGCCGGTGATGATGATGATCATGCGATGCCTGAAGATGGAGATCGAAAGAGCAAAGATGATAATGGCCATATCATGTCACTATATGATTGCATTGTGATGTTTATGATGTTTTTCATCTTATTGCTTAGAACGACGGTAGAGTAATAAGATGATCCCTCTTAAAATTTCAAGAACGTATTCCCCTAAGTGTGCACCGTTGCGAAGGATCGTTGTCTTGAAGCACCACGTGATGATCGGGTGTGATAGATTCTAACGTTCACATACAACAGGTGTAAGCCAGATTTACACACGCGAAACACCTAGGTTGACTCGACAAGCTTAGCATGTACAAACATGACCTCGAATACAAGAGACCGAAAGGTCGAACATGAGTCGTATGGTTGAATACGATCAGCATGAAGTTGCTCACCATGGTGACTAGTCCGTCTCACGTGATGATCGGACACGGGTTAGTCAACATGGATCATGTATCACTTAGATGACTAGAGGGGTGTCGATTTAAGTGGGAGTTCATACTTAATTTGATTAAATGAACTTAATTGTCATGAACTTAGTCTAAAAGTTGTCTTTATAAATATTGTAGATGGCCAACGTCAACCTCAATTTCAACGCATTCCTAGAGAAAAACAAGCTGAAAGATGATGGCAGCAACTATGCGGACTCGGTTCGCAACTTGAAGCTCATCCTTGAAGCAGCTAAAAAGGCTTATGTCCTTGATGCGTGATTGCAATCTCTGGCGATGGCTAGACGAATGCTGATGACAACAAACCTTCCCCGGCAACGGCACCAGAAGAATGTTGCTAGCACTCCCCGGCAACGGAACTAGAAGAATGTTGTTGATGGCCCACCAGCGCGTGGGTTCGCAGCAGTTTTCGAGGGTAGAGTATTTGACTAAATTTGTTGGTTTACCAAACAGGAGGTGAGAGGATACTCTCGAGTATTAGCAGCTGAATTTGTCAGATTCAACCACACCTGAAAGATTAGTATCTGCAAGCACAATAGTAACAACAAAGTAATATGATAACAACGGTGTGAGAAACGATCTGTTGACGGTAGACTATTCCTAATGATTGTATCAATGGCGCCAAGTTGCCCGTCGACGGAAATTGTCAGTTCCCGTCAATGTCCAACGAACCAAAATTGTAGCAGGTAGCACTACTGTAACGAGTAACAGCAGTGGCAAGGAACAACAGTAGTGACAGCAGTAGCAAGTAGCAACAGTACCAAGCGACAGTAATAGCAACAGTAGTAGTAGCAGCAGCAGAGCAACCAAGTAACATCAGTAGCAACAGTAGTAGCAGCAGCAGCAGAGCAAGACAAGTAACAACAGTAGGACAAACTCGTAGGCAATGGGTCGGTGATTTGTTTGGATGATATTCATCATGCAACAGCTATAACACGGAGAGATATGTGGCTAGCTCCCGTTCGTCAAATGTGATGTAGGCATGCATTTCGTGTGTCGTCATACATGCTTAGGGAAAAGAACTTGCATGAAATCTATTGTCCATCCCTCCCGTGGCAGCGGGGTCCAAAAGGAAACTATGGGATATTAAGGTTCTCCTTTTAATAAAGAACCGGACCAACGCATTAGCACTTTGTGAACACATGAACTCCTCAAACTATGGTCATCACCGGGAGTGGTTCCGGTTATTGTCACTCCAGGGTTGCCGGATCATAACACACAGTAGGTAACTACAACTTGCAAGATCGGATCTAAAACACACATATATTTGTGACAACATAATAATTTCAGATCTGAAATCATGGCACTCGGGCCCTAGTTACAAGCATTAAGCATGGCAAAGTAGTAGCAACATCAATCTCAGAACATAGTGGATACTAGGGATCAATCCCCATCAAAACTAACTCGATTACATGATATATCTCATCCTACTCATCACCGCCCAGCGAGCCTACAAATAGATTACTCACGAACGACGAAGAGCTTCATGAAATTGGAGAGGGAAGAAGGTTGATGATGATGATGGCGACGATTTCCCCTCTCCGGAGCCCAAGACGGACTCCAGATCTGCCCTCCAGATGAAGAACGGGTGGTGGCGGCGGCTCCGTATCGAAAATGCGATGAAAACTTCTCTTTTTATTTTTTTTCTGGGACGAAAGGGATCTTATAGAGCTGGAGTTGGGGGCGGCCGAGCCGTGTGGGGCTCACAAGCCTGCCCACCGCCTCGAGGGGGGTGGTGGAGGAGCTAGGGCTTGTGGCCCACTGGCCCACCCCGTGAGGTGGAACTTGGCGCAGATATTTTTCTTATTTTCCAAAACTGCTCCCCGTAAATTTTCAGGACGTTTGGAGAACTTTGATTTCTGCACAAAAATAACACCAAGGCAATTCTGCTGAAAACAGCGTCAGTCGAGGTTAGTTCCATTCAAATCATGCAAAATAGAGTCCAAAACAAGGGCAAAAGAGTTTGGAAAAGTAGATACGATGGAGACGTATCAACTCCCCCAAGCTTAAAACCTTGCTTGTCCTCAAGCAACTCAGTTGCCAAACTGAGAGAGAAAGAAAAACTTTGACAAACTCTGTTTGATCTTGTTGTTGCAACTATGTCTAACTCATAACCAGAATTTCAGCAAGATCACAAGTTAACCACATAAGCAAATGACACAAAGGTCTCACGGTAAACTAATATCAATGGCATAATCAGCTAACGAGCAAATAATAATGAGTTTCAAATACCAACACTTCAATCAAAACAAGCATGAAGAAAAATGAATAGATGGTATCTCGCTAGCTCTTTCTGAGACCGCAAAACATAAATGCAGAGCACTTTCAAAGATCAAGGGCTGACTAAACATTGTAATTCATAGCAACGAAGATCCAGTCATAGTCATACTCAATATCAATCAAAAGCAAAGCATAAAAAATGACAGAGGTGCTCTCTAATTGGTGCTTATATAAGAGGAGGATGACTCGACAGGAAAATAAATAGACAGGCCCTTCGCAGAGGGAAGCATTGATTTGCAGAGGTGCGAGAGCTCAAGCTTTGAAAACAGAGATAATAATTTTGGGTGGCATGCTTTCATTGTCAACGCAATGACCAAGAGTTCTCAATATCTTCCATGCTACTCATGCTATAGGCGGTTCCCAAACAGAAAAGTAAAGTTTTAACTCCCCCACCACCAATCAATCACACTCCACGGCTAGCCGAATCCTTGGGTACCGTCCATACTAACGTCAATCCGGGGGGAGTCTTGTTTTACAGTTAAGTTTTCAATTTAAGCGTGGAACTGCACATTCCAATTACCGGCCCCTTTCTCGTGAATGAATGTGAATAAACACATGTCGAGGATAACACTCCTAGCATGGAAGATACCAATAGCCCCCTGTCACCACATGAGCGGTTCGGGCATGCAAAACAGATTATTTCTTGAAGGTTTAGAGAATGGCACATGCAAATTTACTTGGAACGACACATAGATACCGCAAATAGGTAGGTATGGTGGATTCTGATGGAAAAACTTTTGGGTTTATGGAAGTGGATGCACAAGTAGTATTCCGCTTAGTACAAGTGAAGGCTAGCAAAAGACTGGGAAGCGACCAACTAGAGAGCGACAAGAGTCATCAAGATGCAATGAGTTTGACTAACATTGAATGCAAGCATGAACAGGATATAAATCACCATGAACACGAACATCATAGAGGCTATGTTGATTTTGTTTCAACTACATGCATGACACATGCGCCAAGTCAAGCCACTTGAAACATTAAAAGGAGAATACCATCCTATCATACTACATCATAGTCATCTCAAAATCTATGTTGGCATTCAAGACAAACCATTATAAGCTCTCAGCTAAATAAGCATGGCATCAGAAACTATGATCTCTAAGTTGTCATTGCAAACATGGTTCTCTCACAACAAAGCTAAATCTGGGTCCACAAGCTAGTCATATTTACAAAAACAAAATAGATAGAGTTCATACCAGCTTTTCAGTCTCGGTCACTTCATCATATATCATCATTGTTGCCTTTCATTTGCACGATCGAACGATAAAACGATAATAAGCGCATTGGACTAAGCTGAATCTGCAGGCAAACACAAAGGAGAAGACAAAATAATATGGCTCTTTGAAAGCTAAACATGTAAGCATGTAAGAACCACTAAACATTGTAACCAACATCTTCTACCTTGACACAAAGAAAAAGAAAACTATTTACACGGAAAAGCTCCCAACAAGCAAAAGGAGAAATAAAAATCTTTTTGGGTTTTCTCAAAAGGACACAAAACAAGAAAACAAGAAAACGAAAAGAAACTAGCATGGATAATACAGTGGCAAAGTGTGAACACCGGCTAACAAAGTGAAGGCATAAGCATGAATGTAAAGTCGGTGAGAACACGTACTCCCCCAAGCTTAGGCTTTTGGCCTAGCTTGGTCTACTCCCATGGATGACCCTGGCGAAACCCAAAGTCATAATGGGTGTTATACGGGAGTGCTGCAGCCACTGCCTGAATAGTTGCCTCACGAAGTCGAGCAGCCGTCGCCTCCCTCTCATACTCCTCTGCCTCTCCTATGGTTATGTAGTATCTTCGTTTTACCTGAAAGTCAAAGAAAGCAGGAGCAGGAAGGGTAATATGGAAAACACGCTGTCGGTTAAATATCAAGCAGTATAGGAGGGATCCATGATCTCTCTCAAGGAACTGGTAGCGTGTTAGAGCGACACGATCAAGGTAGGCTGTACGGAGAGGAGGGTCTTCTGGACGGATAGATACTCCAAGAAAATTTGCTAAGCGTGTAGCATAAACTCCACCAAAGAAATCCCCCTCACTGGCATTTTTATTCAGCCTCCTTGCTATTATAGCTCCCATATTGAAGCTCCTGTCACCTGTTACTGCGCTCTTAAGGATACTAAGGTCGGAAGCGCATAGGTGACAATGTGAACCCTTGCCGTTAATGCACCTACCTATGAAGAGGGAAAGGTAGTGCAAGGCAGGGAAATGGATGCTTCCTATGGTGGCTTGCGTGATATCTCTGGTTTCTCCAACAGTTATACTGGAGACAAAGTCTGTGACCGAAGACTTAGGAGGATCATTAACACTACCCCCATCGGGTATCTTGCAAATCTTATTGAAATCCTCCAGATCCACGGTATATGATTTATCGTACAAATCAAACAGTATGGATGAGTCATGGCCAACTGAGAATTTAAATCTACGCACGAAAGAGGCAGTGAGCATAACATACTGTTCACATTTATTTGAGAGGAATTCTTCTAACCCGGCATTGCGGACAAGTGTATCAGACTCATCCTTGAAACCTGCTTAGATCATGAACTCATCGGAAGGCCATTCACATGGTTGCACCGGTGTGTCCCTTAGTTGAAAAGGTTCGGGCTCCCGAAAGGAGAGACGAGGACCCTTCTTACTTGAGGAACCACCATGAAACTTCCTCCTGAACATAATTTCCTTATGCTGAAATTTTTGAAGTTCAAGAGAATAGTGAATAAAGACCCACCACACCTTGTAGCAACTACTCCTACTAGTGCCTAGAGACCATATCACGCGCTAAAACTACTTGGAACCAGCTAAAATCAACATTTCTACCTCAAGAAAAGGGTCACCAAGGTAGCAAGAATTCGCGAAGGATAAAGCACTAGAGCAAAAACTAATTGGACCAATGGAGGAGTCACTTACCAAGGAGTAATTTCCCCAAAACAATTCGGAGAATGGTGCTTTGAGCAAGGAGATCGAAAATCACACCCAAATGAGCAAGAACACGGTTTTGAGCTGCGAAACAATTTTTTCTGGAGGTGGAAGAAGAGGCTGGGAGCTGGAATGAGTGGAGGGGGTGCCTGTGGGCCCCACAAGCTTGCACCCCGCCACCAGGGGGTAGGTGGCTGTGGCAGGGCTTGTGGCCCACTGGTCAGGCCCCTAGGCCAGCTCTCAGGCCCAGAAATTTTCAAAAATTCCAGAAAAAATCATACTAAATTTTCAGGACCATCGGAGAACTTTTATTTTCGAGGTATTTTTCTGTGGGACGCTAAAACAGAAAACAGGAAAAACAAAACTAATTCTATCATTTTTCTTCTAAGAAAAACAAAAAGAAAGCTTAAAACAGAGGTATGTGACTCCTTGATTCATCCATTTCATGGTCATCGAAAGAAATCCGTCAATGGGATTGATCAAGTCCTTATGACAAAACCTTCTTGAATCGCAAGAGAGAACGGAGAATTTTCGAATAGCCACTAAGTCACCTCAATGGGGATATGTATATCCCCAACAAGCAAATCATACTTCATCTTGACACGAGGAATAGGGCATTCAAAGCTCCCAATAAGAATCGATGAAGTCTTTTTGATAGCATTGATGCAATGTACTTGATATCGTTTCTTCGGAAAGTGCACTGTGTGCTCATTACCATTGACATGGAAAGTGACATTGCCTTTGTTGCAATCTATAACAGCCACTGCAGTGTTTAAAAAGGGTCTTCCGAGGATGATAGCCATGGCATCGTCCTCGGGAATATCCAAGATAACAAAGTCTGTTAAGATAGTGGTATTAGTAACCACAACAGGCACATGCTCGCAAATGTCGATAGGGAAAGCAGTTGATTTGTCGGCCATTTGTACAGAAATTTTAGTGGGTGTCAACTTATCCAATTCAAGTCTACGATAAAGAGAGAGCGGCATAACACTAACACCGGCCCCAAGGTCACATAAGGTTGTTCTTACGTAGTTTCCTTTAATGGAGCAAGGTATAGTGGGCACTCCGGGATCACCAAGTTTCTTAGGAGTTCCACCTTTGAAAGTATAATTGGCAAGCATGGGGAGATCTCAAGATTTGGTATATTCCGTTTATTAGTCACGATATCTTTCATGTACTTGGCATACGGAGACATCTTGAGCATATCAGTTAACCGCATCTGCAGAAAGACGGGTCTTATCATCTCAACGAAGCGCTCAAAATCCTCATCATCCTTTTTCTGGGATGGCTTAGGAGGGAAGGGCATAGGTCTCTGAACCCATGGCTCTCTTTCTTTACCATGCTTCCTAGCAGTGAAGTCATTCTTGTCGTATTTCTTAGGTTGTGGATTATCAGGATTAACCGTAGGTTCAATCTCCACATCCTCATCATTGCTAAGTTGAGCATTATTATGAACATCGCTGTCCACATTGTCACCAGGTTCATGTTCATCACCAGATTGTGTTTCTGCATCAGACGCAGAGATATCATTAGGTTCTTCAGGTGTGACGGTATTTGGTGAACTGGCGTGCAGGTTTCTATCATCCTTCTTCTTCTCCTTAGGATGACTGGGTGTATCAGCATTGATTCCTTGAGAATCTTGATCAATTCTCTTAGGATGACCTTCAGGATACAAAGGTTCCTGAGTCATTTTGCCTCCTCTAGTAATGACTCTGACAGAGTTGTCATTTAATTCATTGATCAGGTCATTCTGAGCTTTAAGTACTTGTTCTACCTGAGTAGTAATCATAGAGGCATGTTTACTCAGAAGCTTCACATCATTGACATTTCTATCTACACAAGCACTTAAATGGCTAAGCATACGAGTACTTTGTTCCAAATGTGTGATAACATAATCATTGAAACTCTGTTGTTTGGCAACAAAGTTGTCAAATTCATCAAAGCATAGGCTAGCAGGTTTATCAAAAGGAATATCACTCTCATCAAACCTACACAGAGAATTCACTTCCACTACCTGTATCGGGTTACCAAGACCATGGATCACTTCGATAGGTGGTAGATTTTTGACATCTTCAGATCTAATACCTTTCTCTTGCATAGATTTCTTGGCTTCTTGCATATCTTCGGGATTGAGGAATAGAATACCTCTTTTCTTAGGAGTTGGCTTAGGAGGTGGTTCGGGAATAGTTTAAGCATTATCGTTGATCCAGATGTTATTCAGTAGAGTCTCGGCTTGTTCTATAGTTCGTTCCCTAAAAACACAACCGGCACAACTATCTAGGTGGTCTCTAGAGGCATCGGTAAGTCCGTTATAGAGGATAACAAGTATCCCGTTCTTCTTAAGAGGGTGATCAGGCAAAGCATTCTGTAGCTGGACGAGCCTCCCCCAAGCTTGTGGAAGACTCTCTTCTTGGAGTTGAGAAAAGTTGTATATTTCATGCAAGGCAGCTTGCTTCTTATGGGCAGGGAAATATTTCTCACAGAAGTAATGGACCATCTCCTGGGGACTACACACACATCCAGGAGCAAGAGAGGTGAACCAGGCTTTAGCGTCATCCTTTAGAGAGAAAGGAAACAACTTAAGGATATAGTAGTGGTGGATCTTCTCCTCATTAGTGAAAAGGTTGGCTATTTCGGATAGTTTGGCAAGATGGGCTATGACTGTCTCAGACTCATAACCGTGAAAAGGATCAGATTCGACTAGAGAGATTATCTTAGGGTCGACAGAGAATTCATAATCCTTATCGTTGACAAAGATAGGCGAAGTGGCAAACTTCGGGTCATTTTTCATCCTAGCTTCCCGAGATTTTTCCTTCCACTTGAGAAGTAATTTCTCAACATCATAGGCATCCTTACATGCAAGAAAATCCTCAGCTATCTCTCCCTCCATAACGTAACCCTCAGGTATATCAGGTGATTCATATCTAGGAGAGCTAGATCTAGCAGGAGCAAAAGCAGGTTCTATCTCAATAGTATCGGCAGTTTCAGAAGCATCACGAGCATTGGCAGTAACTCTAGCAATATGAGCATCAAGGAAGACTCCTAGTGGAACATCAGACAAAATAGTATCTCTAGCAGTATCAAGCATAGCATCATCAGGCAAAATAGCATCTCTAGCATCATCAGGCAAAGTAGTATCAAGCATAGCATCTCTAGCAGTATCAAGCAAAGCATCATCAGGCATAGTATCAAGCATAGCATCTCTAGCAGTAGTATCACAAGCATCATCAATCACATGCAACATATCTAGATTTCTAGCAGGAGGTGATGTCGCAAACTTACTCATAACTAAAGGTGAATCAAGTGCAGAGCTAGATGGCAATTCCTTACCTCCCCTCGTAGTTGAGGGCAAGACTTTGGTCTTCGGATCCTTCAGATTCTTCATAGTGATCAGCTGATATAAATCCCAAGTAACTCAGAGAATATAGCAATACCTCCCTGGCAACGGCGCCAGAAAAATGCTGATTGCAATCTCTGGCGATGGCTAGACGAATGCTGATGACAACAAACCTTCCCCGGCAACGGCACCAGAAGAATGCTGCTAGCACTCCCCGGCAACGGAACTAGAAGAATGTTGTTGTTGGCCCACCAGCGCGCACTACTGAAATTCAGAAATTTGCCGTCTGCCACGGCGGACGGCAAAGGGGGGAACCACGGACGGCAAAGGCTTTGTCGTCGGTCAGCAGACGGCAAACTAGACGGTAAAAAAAATCCGGTGAAGAGGTTCTTTGCCGTCTGCTTTTGTAAAGCGGACGACAAAGAATCTTTGCCATGAGGGGGCAGACGGCAAATTAACTAGGACGACATATACTGCAGCGGCCCCGTTAAGTGTTAACAACATGCCTCCTCTCTTTGCCGTCTGCCATCCCCCCTTTGCCATGTGGGGGCAGACGACAAAGAGGGGAGAGAGAGGGGGCTGATTCACCCCTTTGCCGTCTGCCCACCCCCCTTTGCCATGTGGGGGCAGACGGCAAAGAGGGGAGAGAGAGGGGACAAATTCCCCCCTTTGTCGTCTGCCTACACCCCTTTGCCATGTGGGGGCAGACGGCAAAGAGGGGAGAGAGAAGGGGCAGATTCCCCCCTTTGCCATCTGCCTACACCCCTTTGCCATGTGGGGGCAGACGGCAAAGGGGGGGGGAACCAGCCCCTTTTTCATTTATTTTTTATTATATCCAGCATTTTAACAATAATCAGGATATATATATATATATATTTGACATAAATAAATTTCTTTTCGTACTCATAACCATATTAAAATAACTCTCATCCATAGTGCATACATATTATGCAAGTTGCATGTGTAGCAAGCCATATATTACACCAGTTTCATCGACATGCATACAAAGTTTCATATATATCCATATACTACAATAATTTCAATACAAGCCATGGTACAAGAAATCATCTTCAAGCATTCCATCAATATAATCCAAGCTTCCCGTGAAGTGAAGGTAATCTGCAAAATGACAAATAAGAAAGTTAGAAGAATAATACTAGATGAAGAAGTGTATATATAGGTTATTTTGGAGAGAAATTAGCTAAGTATAGACCATTTAGGAGCTAACTAAGCTAATTATGTCATTTAGGTGGAACCCTAGCTAACTATACGTCGTTTTGGAGCTAACTTGGGTAAAATAGGTCATTCCGGAGCAAACTATGCTTATTAAGCCATTTTGGATCTAGCTAGGCTAATTATAGGCCATTTAATACCTAAGTTAGGGGGAATAGGTCATCTTGCAGCTACGTAAGCCTTATTATGTCATTTAGGAGAGAACTTAGCTAACTTTAGGTCATTTTTTATTAAATAGGTCATTTTGGAGCTAACTAAGCTAATTATGTCATTTCATAGGATAATTAGCCAATTTAGCCTTTCTTGGATGAGTCTAAGCTACGTAGAAGAAGAGAAAGAGAAGAAGAAGTAAAATAAGGAGGAGGAGGAGGAGGAGGAGAAGGAGAAGGAATAGGAGAAAAAAAGAAAAGAAGAAGGAGAAGGAGAAGGAGGAAGAAGGAGAAGGAGGAGCTCCTTCTCCTTCTTCCCCTCCTTCTTCCCCTTCTTATCCTCCTCCTTCCCCTTCTTCTTCTTCTCTTCTTCTTCTTCTTCCTTCCTTTCATTTTTCCTCTTTCTTCTCCTCTTGTCCCCTTCTTCGTGCTAAATTGGCTAAGAATGCCTTTTTGGAGCTAATTATGTCATTTCGAGGATAATTAGCTAAGTATAGGTCATGTTTTATTAAATAGACCATTTAGGAGCTAACTAAGCTAATTATGTCATCTAGGTGGAACCCTAGCTAACTATAGGTCGTTTTAGAGCTAACTTGGGTAAAATAGGTCATTCCAGAGCAAACTATGCTTATTAAGCCATTTTGGATCTAGCTAGGCTAATTATAGGCCATTTAATACCTAAGTTAGGGGGAATAGGTCATCTTGCAGCTACGTAAGCCTTAATATGTCATTTAGGAGAGAACTTAGCTAACTGTAGGTCATTTTTTATTAAATAGGTCATTTTGGAGCTAACTAAGCTAATTATGTCATTTCGTAGGATAATTAGCCAATTTAGCCTTTCTTGGATGAGACTAAGCTATGTAGAAGAAGAGAAAGAGAAGAAGAAGTAAAAGAAGGAGGAGGAGGAGGAGGAGAAGGAAGAGGAGAAGAAGAAGAAAAGAATAAGGAGAAGGAGAAGGAGGAAGAAGGAGGAAGAAGAAGGAGAAGGAGGAGTTCCTTCTCCTTCTTCTCCTTCTTCTTATCCTCCTCCCTCTCCTTATTCTTCTTCTCCTCTTCTTCTTCTTCCTTCCTTTCATTTTTCCTCTTTCTTCTCCTCTTGTCCCCTTCTTCGGGCTAAATTGGCTAAGAATGCCTTTTTGGAGCTAATTATGTCATTTCGAGGATAATTAGCTAAGTATAGGTCATGTTTTATTAAATAGACCATTTAGGAGCTAACTAAGCTAATTATGTCATCTAGGTGGAACCCTAGCTAATTATACGTCATTTCGGAGCTAACTTGGGTAAAATAGGTCATTCCGGAGCAAACTAAGCTTATTAAGCTATTTTGGATCTAGCTAAGCTAATTATGTCATTTCGTAGGATAATTAGCTAATTTAGCCTTTCTTGGAGCTAACTAAGCTAATTATGTCATTTAGATGGAAGTCTAGCTATTTTTTATTAAAACACTAGAAATAACATACCATTATCGTCATCACAACGGTGAAGCACGGTGGCTCTGGCTTGTTTCACCTGGAGAAGGCTGCCCTGGAGAAGGCTCAACTGTAGAAGGGTCGTGCGATGCGTTTCGGGAGATATTCTGCACCAAACATCATTTGCAATGTGTAGTTAGCATGAGGACACTCTTAAGATCACTACACTGAAATGAAACTCACCGTCCCCGCCACGTTAATGACTGGCATCGGCGGAGGGACTTGGCCGTTCTTCTCGCACATAGACTGTACATTTGGTTTCAACAAGTCAAACTTTTTATTTATTAATGAAACGGACATTCAAATGCAAGATTTGAAATAACATGAAGGAGAAACTTACCAAGAAGAGCTCGTATATGGCCCTGTTAGACGCATCATTCCGTGCCCTCTCCGCCTCCACCAATGTCGTCGTCCTCTCCTCCAACTCCCTAATTTCCTTATCCTTCTCTGCCATAGCCGCCTGCATTGCCTCTCTCTCTTTCTGAATAGCAGCCTGCAACACAACTCATTGTTAGCAATGTAATCATATTGGTTCCAACACACAACATAATGCGGAAAGGTAGTTGAGTCCATTAAACTAACCTCGATGGCGAGCTCGACTAGCCGTCGACGACGTGTTATCTTCGGATAAGAGCTCGTTTGGCGTGCCTTTATGTGTCGGAGAGTGCTAGGACAACGTATAAGGCTGTCTTCAATGGCGATCGAGCCATGGGGCCTCCCGTTGCCAGCTATCATCACCAGCTCTGGATCAATAGGCCCCTCGCTCGGGTTAAAGTCCTCCCCTTTCCTCGCCTTCCCGTGATCTCTGTACTTCACGAGCATGTGGTGGTAGGAGGTGTTGGTGAAGTTTTCTGGATGCTCGAGGTCAGACTTAGAGAATGCCTTGACCTTCTTGTACGAGGCAGTATGGGCCATCGCATACAGGCCGTACATCTGTGGCGCCTCCGTCTTATTGTGACGCGTCTAAAAGAGAGAGAGAGGAAAATTGTATTAGTAAGGGCTCAAGATAGCATTAAGAATGAATTGCATGAGGCATGAAGCAAACCACATACCCAGTTCTCGCCAAATTGGATTAAGTTGACGCTCCCTTGATGGTGTGGCACGCCAACCATTTTGCCACACCTCTCCTTGGCGTTGTTGTGGCTGGCCTCCCATGTTTCGGAGAACCACTGATCCACCAAGGCCTCCCAACAATCCATCTTATCCACACACCATCTCGGGGGCACCTAAGTTAATAAAGAGAAATTTGAGCGCGTAAGAACCAAATCAAGGAAACTAACTACAAAGCCTTAATAATATGTAATTACCTTCATGTAATGCTCCTTCTCCATCTTAGCATCACGACACTTCGCCTTGTCAATTCTAATACTCCGCGTGGCATAGTAGTCTCGAACAGCCTGCACCCGAGCCTCGTGCCGAAAGTTTTGAAGTAAGCGGCGACATTCGGTTTCGATAACCTTTGCCGCGTCCTCCTCGTATCCCTCCTCACACCTGTAGTAGGTCTGCAAACGAGACAACGCCGATTAGTACAATAAATAGCTATGGTTGATTTATAATTGTGTGAAGGAGAAATTACCCAGAACTTTCGGGTCACCATGTCCGCCCTCGTGTCGCACAAAACACTGTCGATCTCCACCTCCGACGGGGTCGGGGCACCCAAGTAGTGCTCCCAGGTCATTCCTACCTCTCGCTCCCGACCGGGCAACGTAACAAACCCTGGGAAGTTTTTACGGCAAAGAACACCAAGGACGCTTGCGGACACCCTTGGCAACAATCCAACCCCTACAGTATGACAAATTAAAGCCAAAACATTAGATATTTGAGAAAACGCGAAGGCAAAAGGTTAAATAAGAGTAAATTAACTTACTTGTCCCCATTTGGCCTAATCGACCACCTCTGCTCGGGGGTCGCTGGCACGAGCGGGGGCCCCGAACTACCACACTGGTAGACGGTAGCCCCCTCAGCCAGCTCCTCGTCGCTACCAGCATCCCATTGGGTCTCTTGGGACGTACCCTCATCCCTGCTTTGCTCCGGAGTCGCCTGGAAGGAAGCCTCTGGGACACGAGTCTCATGGGTCGAAAGCTCGTCGACCCAAGGCTCGTGAACCGGAGACCGTGTAGCCTCCACCTCAGACGAATCCACCCTAGAAGTCCTATGCTGAGGTGAATCAGCTTGGGGTGGTGGCGGAGACCGTGTAGCCGCCACCTCAGAAGGCATGGCATCCATCGCCCTACCTTTCCCGCGGCCACGTGTACCTTTAGTACAACATAAATACCAGCATGAGTAATAAAATGTATATAAATACCAATATGCATACAACATGAGTACAACATAAATACCAACATGAATACAATGTGTACCTTTAGTGCCTCTCGGCTTCGCGGGGGGGGGGGGGGTCGACCTCCTCTCACGGGGGGCGCTCCTTGCATAGTAGAGAGCAACACTCTCTGAAGAGGCGAGGCAGGAATGGAAGTACCCATCCCATCACCCGCCGACGAAGAAGGAGCCGCGGAGTGCTTTCGACCCTTTCCCACCATCTTTCAACACCTGTCATGACAAAGAGTAAATGAAATTAGTACAACATAAATACCAACAGGAGTAGTAAAATGTATATAATTTAAGTGTATCATCGGCATAAATACCAACATGACTAATAAAAATTGAATACCTAACATGAACTCAAAATTTATATATAGTATAATAGTTGAATACCTGACATGAACTAATAACAATCGTGCTCGTGTATATATGCTTCGGGGTCAATAAATGCATCATGATCATCACTATCATCAATAAATGCATCATCATCATCACTATCACGAAGAACATGTGGAAGGCCACCATTATGTAATCGGTCAAGAAGTGACAGGTCATTCGCAGCAGTAACCTCTTCTTCTTCCAGCTCTTCCTGTTCGGGCTCAGGGGTTAAGACGGATTCACTGTCGCTGTCTACTTCAATGTTCTGGGGTGAAGTAGAGCAGTTCTTGAAATGTTTCTTGGACATACGTGTTTCTTGGAAGAATTCTCCTTCATATGTGTCTGGGTTAATGTGAGGTTCGTAATCCTCTTCATTGAGGGTAGGTGGTCTAAAATATGGTGGCACTTCATAAACGACATCCCAACCTTTGAGTTTTGGATCAGTTTGGCAGGCCCACGGTAGATAGAAAACTTGTGTCGCCTGTTGAGCCGTAATATAGACATCGGGAACATCTAAGTGGGTGTTTTGGTTGATTTCGACTAGTCCTATATGTTCATGGGTCCTTCTAGTCTCCCTCGGCTCAAACCAATAACATTTGAAGACTACGACGGTCGGTGGGTTTTCACCATAGAATAGAAGTTCATAAATTGCTTCAACTCTTCCATAATACTCGGTGTCTCCTTCACCGATAGCAGAGATAGAACAATTTGTACTCTTTAGGTCGGGCATAGATAGCTCTTTGCCAAAGGTACAAAAGTGATACCCGTTGATGTTGTATTTGTCAAATGAACGGACCTTATAGTCAAAACCATTAGCGACTTGTCTCAACTCGATGTCCATAGACTCTGCATCAGCCTACAAGTTTAATACAAAAGAATGGATGCATTAGCCGCAAATTATACCAAGAAATCAAATGGGCCCTTAATGGTAATTAATTACCCTTTGTTTGAACCAAGAGATGAAACCGGGATAGTCGCCTCCATGCTTTGCGAGAAGCTCATACTCTTCGACGGAATCCTTTTCGATGACCGCTCCAACCGAGAATTCGGCGACGTATTGACTATATCAAATATCCGGGAATAAGAGTAGTTCAAAGCAATTAGAAGTTGCGGAACAATAAATTACCGAGAACTTACTCGATGTACAGCCGCACTTCTGTTAGGTTGGTGAAGATATACAATGAAATGGTCCGCCATTCTTCGACATCCAACGATTTCCCTTTCGAAGCACCAGATGGTGCGAGCTTACCTTTGAGTAGGCTGAGGTTGGATCGAACTTTTTTTCGATCGCCATCATTGTATCGAGGCTTCGGGTTATGCAAATGATGATTTTTGGCTTCGTAGTGTGCTGTCACGAAGTTTGCCGCCTCCTCAGTAATGAATGCCTCGGCCATCGATGCTTCAATTCTACGTTTATTTTTACACTTAGCTCGAAGCGTCTTCTGCATCCTCTCAGTTGAGTAGCACCATCGATTTTGAACAGGCCCCCCATTCTTTCCTCGGTTGGGAGATGCAAAATCAAATGTTGCATTGGATTAAAGAAGCCCGGTGGAAAGATCTTTTCTAATTTGCACATCAACTCCGGCGCCAACTCTTCCATTTCATCTAGCACGCTAGGCGATAGTTCTTTCGCACAAAGAGAACGGAAGAAATAGCTCAGCTCTGCCAGTACTAGCCATTCATCCTCACGGATAAAGCCATGCAACATCACCGGCATTACCCGCTCAATCCATATGTGCCAATCATGTCTCTTGAGCCCAAATATTTTCAATTTCTCAAGACTCACTCCCCTCTTTAGATTCGCAGCATACCCATCGGGGAACATCAACCGCATTTTCACCCACAATATCATTTCCCTCATAGCTGGCCTTTCAAGATTGAACCATGCCTTTGGCTTCGCTATGCTTTGCTTTCCTTTCCGTTGTCGCAAGTTTTGCAACGGTCTATCACATAGAGCCTCCGGGTTGATTCTAGCCTTAGGATTATCTTTTGACTTCCCCTCTATGCCTAACAATGTACCAAAAATGGCCTCCGCAATATTCTTTTCAGTGTGCATCACGTCAATGTTGTGTAGGCAAAGGAGGTCTTTGAAGTAAGGCAGATCCCATAAGCATGACTTGTGAGTCGAGGCGTGTTCCGTATTATACCCTTTGAAGTATCATGGATGCAAAGGATTAGGCTCGAGAGCGTTTAACTGGTCAAGGGTCTGTTGGCCTATCAACGCAGCTGGTGCAGTGTTTTTGACAACTCTACCTTTGATGAAATTCTTCTTGTCTTTTCTGAACTTATGGTCAGGATCCAGGAATTGTCTATGCATGTCGAAGCAAGAATACTTGCGACCAGCCTGCAGCCAATGGAACTGAAGAGCTGCCTTGCATGTGGTGCACGAGAACCTTCCATGCACACACCAGCCAACGAATAGCGCAAGCGCCGGATAATCATGCGTCGAGTACATGTACCACACATGCATTTTGAAATTTGTTTTGGTAGCCGCGTCGTAGGTCTTGATCCCATTATCCCAGGCTTCTTGCAACTCATCCTTAAGCGGCTGCATGTACACATTCATATTCTTCCCCGGATAATTGGGCCCTGGAATTATCAACGTCAGGAAAATGTTCTTTCTTTTCATAATCTCTCCGGGTGGCAAATTTAGTGGAATGACAAATACAGGCCAACAACTGTATTGTGCTGCCGTCATACCATACACATTGAACCCATCCGTGCTGATGGCAACTCTAGGTTGCCTTGGATCTTCCGATTTATCCTTATGTAATGCATCGAAGTGCCTCCACGCAAAACCATCTGAAGTGTGTACCAGCATCTTGTTCCCATCCGCATCTAGTTCGGTTCTTTTGCCCAATTTGTGCCATGTCATCTGTCTGGCCTTCTCTTCGACCATGAAAAGACGTTGAAGTCTTGGTACGATTGGCAGATACCAAAGAACACGAATGGGGATTTTGGTCTGATTCTTCTCACCCATGCCGTTGTCTACCACAATATACCTGGAAGAATTGCAAATGGGGCAATAGTTCAAGGCCGCATACTCAAGCCTAAATAAGGCACATCCATTCTCACATGCATGTATCTTCTCATAGGGCATCTTAAGTACACGGAGGATTTTCTCTGACTGGTACAGGTTTGCACGCAGTACATGGCCTTTGGGTAGAAAGCGTCCAAATATGATCATCATCGCGTCGTAGCATTCTCTGCCTAGGTTGAATTGAGCCTTCAGAGCCATTACTTGCGCGCTGGCATCCAGCTGACAAAGCTCAGTCTGCTCGTTGAGAGGACGTTTTGAAGACTCCAACATTTCATAGAAGGCCTTTGCAGATTCCTCCATCTCATCGTTCGAATCCCGAGCATCATCAAAGTCTTGCACCATGTCTTCAATCCCAGTACCATGCTCGTCGGTGCAACGACGAATCACCTCAGCTCTGGCACGTTGGTCAGACTCACCATGAAAAGTCCACACCGTATAATTAGGCGTAAAACCCCACTTCTGCAGGTGATTACCCATTTCAAACTCTGTCTGCTTTTTCCAGTTGTCGCAGTTGGGACACGGGCACCATGTTTTTTGCTGGCCATTTGCAAATGCGGCTCTCACAAACCCCCTAGTTTTTGTTAACCATTCATGGGTCATGTCTTTCTAACTAGGGTGACCAATGTACATCCAAGCACGATCACTCATGTTGCCTAGCTACCTATGGGGGCACAAGAAATAAATATATAATTCATCATCTATATTCATACGCTAATCAAGTTTGTCAGTTTTATTACGTCCATGTAACCTACACGCTAATAGGTAAAGATAGGTCCTAATCCCACCCGAGTATGTGTAGAATGGGTTCGTTTTCCCATGCTCTGCTCCAGATGCGACGCAGAATTTCGGCAGCACCTCCCCGCTATTCTCCTGATACACGTCTCGGCAATAAGCAGAGAGGATGTGTACCCGGAGAATAACAGGGGAGGCACTGACGAAATTCCGCATCGGATCTGGAGCACAGCATACGGGAAAACAAACCCAATCTACACATACTAGGGCCGTCCATGGATAATGTTGGACAATTCGAAAGGATGGCGGTTATAAATATGCAAACAAATGCATATTTATATATGTCGCCCTTTCGAACGGGAGACGCATACTGGTCACGCATACTCATGATTGAAGAAACCTATAGCTAGCAAGTTTCATCGGCACGAAGACCGGGACAGAGCAAATTAAGGGTGTAGGAGGAGAAGTCATTTGTTCTCACCAACAAACGCAAGGACGGAGCTCGTCCAACGCACGTGGAGGTCGTCGAACAACTGCACATTGAAATTCACAGGATCAACACAAATATGATGTTTCTATAATTAACATAATCGGAAAATATGTGACCTAACACATAATTTACAAAACTATGACCCCGTCGGTTTGTGGAAGGCCGAAAAGCACATTCTCGTTCAACCGGAGGCAGAAGAGTTGTCGGGGGTCGGGGGTTAGTGGCGTCGGGACTCAGTGCCGTCGAGGGTCCGTGATGTCGGGTGTCGGTGGCGTCGGGGTTCGGGGGTTAGTGGCATCGGTGGTCGGGGGTCAGTGTCGTCGGGGGTCCAGGGTCAGTGGCGTCAGGGGTCGGTGGTCGGGGGACTTTTCGGTCAACAAGAGGCCCAAGAGGTGTCGGAGGTTGGGGGTTGGGGGTCAGTGGCGTCGGGGACGGCGTATTCTGCCAGGGTGTCGTCAGGATGTCGTGTCGGGGTTTCGGGCATCGTGCTGGGGTGTCGAGGTGTCAGGGTGTCATTTTCTTCTTCTTCATCTTCTTCTTTTCCTCCTCTTCCTTTTCTTCTTCTTCTTCTTCTTCTTCCTTCCTTCCTTTTCTTCTTCTTCTTCTTCTTCTTCTTCTTCTTCTTCCTTCTTTTCCATTTCCCTCTTCTTCTTCTTCTTCCTTCTTTTCCTTTTTCGTCTTCTTTATTCTTCTCCTCTCTCCTCTTTTTCTTCTTCTTCTTTTTATCCTCCTCCTCCTCTTCTTCTTCTTATTCTTCTTCCCTTATCTACTTATTCTTATTTTATTCTTCATCTTTTTTCTACTTATTTCAATTATGACTATGTAGAAGCTAAACCTATCGCTAAACCTATATAGCACTAAACAGCAAAAAAAATAACAAAAACAAAATCTACCAATCATTAACTAAAAAAGAATCTACCACTAATTAACAAAATAGAATCTACCTCTAAATTAACAAATCAAATAACTAACTAAACCTAATATTTAACTAAACCTACTATTCAAATCAACTAACTAAATCTAATTAAAACAACTAACTAAATCAACTACCACTAACTCAAATAACTAAATCAACTAACTAAATCTAATTAAATTAAAAAAAACTCACCTAGCCGGGGAGGAGGGGGCGGGGAGGAGGGGCGGGAGGAGAGGCGGCCGGCGGGCGGGAGGGGAAGCGACCGGCAGGCGGGAGGGGAGGCGGCTGGCGGGCGGGGAGGAGGGTGTGGGGAGGAGGGCGCGGGGAGGAGGGGCGGGAGGGTAGGCGGCCGGCGGGCGGGAGGGGAGGCGGCCGGTGGGGGGGAGGGGAGGCGGCCGGCAGGCGGGAGCAGAGGCCGCGGGCGGGCGGGGAGGAGGGGTGCCGCGAGCTGGCGCGGGGAGGAGGCCGCGGGAGGAGGGGGCGGGAGGGGAGCCGGTGTGACGCCCTCGGCTTAATCGTACGCTAATCATACACGCAAATGCGTACGATCAAACCCAAGGACTCACGGGGAGATATCACAACACAACTCTAGACACAAATAAAATAACATCAGCTTCATATTACAAGCCAGGGGCCTCGAGGGCTAGAATACGAAAGCTCGAAAAACACACGAGTCAGCGGAAGCAACAAATATCTGAGTACAGACATAAAACATGGGGTGCCTTAGAGAAGGCTAGCACAAAAGATACAACGATCGAACGAGGCGAGGCCTCCTGCCTGGGAACCTCCTAACTACTCCTGATCATCAGCGGCCTCCACGTAGTAGTAGGCACCGTCGGGGTAGCAGTCGTCGGTGGCGGGGACCTCCATCTCCTGGGCTTCATCATCTGGTCGCAGCAAACGGATCAAGGGAACAAAGGGGGAGCAAAGCAGCGGTGAGTACTCATCCAAAGTACTCGCAAGTCTTACATCAGAACTATTCTAATTATGCAACAGTATCAAAGAAGGGGGTTATATGTGGACTGACTGCAGCAATGCGAGGATAGAGAGAGAAGGCCTAGTCCTATCGAAGACTAGCATCTTCAGGGTCTTGCAGCAATAGACGAGAGTAGAGCAGGGGGGTAAAACATTAATAGTCATATTGTTGCAGCAATATTAAAGTGAGGTCACGCCTAAAGATCCTCCCACGACTCCCTGCGAGGAAGCAATCCCGAGGCAAACTAAATCCAGTTAAGTAACAATTGTAGTTGTATAAGATCGGGGCACAACTCCAAGTCGTCCTGTAACCGTGGACACGGCTATCCGAATAGTTAATTTTCATCCCTGCAGGGGTGCACCACATGTCCCGTCACGCTCGATAACACTCTGGCCGGACATACTTTTCTGGGTCCTGCCCGGCCTCGGAATATCGACACGTCGCAGCCCCACCTAAGACAAATCAGAGAGGCCAGCCCGCCGGTCTAAAACCTAAGCACAAAGGGTTCGTGGGCCCAGTTCCCCTTCACGCTCCTGCACGTGGCGTGGGCGGCCGACGTCAGTCCTAGCATCCCTTAATCACAAGCGCGATGCATCTCGGGACCACTCGGGCGCGCGCCGCTACACTGCTGGCATCTGAAAAGCTTCGGCTGATACCGCGACGTCGAGTACCCATAATTCTTCCCGCGTAGCCGGTTAGTGCGAAAAGGTCTCCGACCAACCCAGATCAAATACCCAAATCCATTAGCATTTTAATTAGGCCAGCAACACAGTCTCGCGGGAATCCACCCGTCTTACAACTAATCACCCATGATCCCAGTAACATGGTCGAGTAACTGTGTGGTCGTAACATCGGGGGGAATCCGAGGTATCACCCTCGTTGGATTCCGAACGACGTACCCGGCAAGGTGGGCTTAGAGGAATCACCCTCGGGGGTCCCACACTCGCGGGGTGGCACGACAGAGACGTCATCGGGAATGGTGAAAGAGGAATCACCCTCGATAACCACGACCGACTAGCTATACTACAGAGATATCATCAGGAGTACTTAGCGAGGTGTCACCCTCGGTACCCGATAGTATCCCTGTAGCGTCGTACAACGAAGGGGGGTGAACGTGCTGTGTCGGGTCTGGCTCGTCGATCAGAGATCGAGATTTGAAAACAAGCGGGGCAACTGATCTACGGGGTCAGAGAGGATGACTGCTCCACCTATACTAAGCAGATTAAAGGTACAGGACTGAAAGTAGCAGTTCATCAAAAACAGGCTATGCATCAGATATAGGAGCTAACTACAACAGTAGCAAAATACTAATGCAAGCAGTAGGAAGAAAGACATAGGCGATATAGGAATGATCAAGGGGAATTTGCTTGCCTTGCTGCTCTGCGGCAATGGACTGATCAGCAGGGTCGTAGATGTACCCGGCAGCAGCGTCAGTCTCGGGGTCTACCGGTAAGAAGAGGGGGAAGAAACAATAAATAATAGCACCGATGCAACACAAAGCATGACATGGAAATATGCAGGCTAGGCATGAGCTAACGCAGGAACATCCGTCATAGACGGGTCGGAAGAATACCTGACGATATTTTCCGGGTCTCGGGCTACTACCGGTTACACTGGAAACGATGGAAAAGTTCCATGTTTGCTATGCTAGGGACGCGTGACAGACGAACGGGCCGTGGATCCGGGTTCGTCTCGCTTTGCTGATCAACTTTCATGTTGAAATAATTTTGATCTGACTTACGGATTATTTAATATTAATTTTTAAAGTTTTATTAATTATTTAGGAATTAAAAACAGATTTAAAAGATTTAGTAAAATCCTATTATGACATCATCGCGATGTCAGGCTGACATCACATTTGACCGGTCAACTGACCAGCGGGTCCCGAACGTCATAGGCACAAGTTTTTATTAAGATTAATTATTTATTAATCAGATTAATTCAACGAGGGACCCACGTGTCATACTCTAATTATGTTAATTAATTATTTTAACTAAATATCTATTTATTTATCTATTTTAAGAAAAACATTATTTTTAATCATCGCGTGGGGCCTCCCTGTCATTGACAGCGGTGCATTGGCCCCACCGGTAAGTGGCTTAAGGTTATTTTCACATTTATTTTTATTAGATACCTAACCGTTCAAATACCGTATTCCTCTAATTATCCAAATACACAAATACATACATCACATCTCATACATACATACATACATACGCATCTAATACACCATTTATTCTTTTTTCATTTTTTTTTCTTTTCTCTCAACACTCATCTCTCATCTCTCTGCTAACAGAGAAGTTCTTTTGCTACTCCACCTAGAAGAACACCAACTTCGAATCCTTCTATCGGAGTCCACCGTCGACGGATCGAGGCCCCGTTTGCCGGAACGGAACCGTGACGTCGAGAAGAACGGTAAGGTGGGAGGAGCCCGAGGAGGGGCTCACCGACGGTGACGTGACGGCCCGGTGAAGCCGGAGTTCGCGCGAAGTGACGGTGGAGACGGTGACGGTGAGGTTCCGGTGGTGATGTGCCGGCGAGGAGGAGCCGGTGTGGAGGCCCCGGTGAGGAGAGGCCCCCGGAGATGGGGCCGCCGACGGTGAGGGGCTCGGCCGGCGTGGTGAGGGGCCGAGAGAGGCCGGCCGAGGTGGAGGCCGAGGGAGCCGGGGCCCCCTGCCGGCGGGGGTGGAGGGGCCGCCGGGGAGGAGGATGAGGGGAGGGGCGGCCGCGGGAGGAAGGGGGCCGTGGAGGGAGGAGGCCGGCGGGGTAGAGGGCTGCCGGCGGGGAGAGGTGGAGGCCGTGGGGGAGGTGAGGTGGGTGGCCGCCGGCGGAGGGAGAGGGGCCGCCGGGGAGGGCTGCCGGCGGGAGAGGGGTGGCCAGGGAGGGGCGAGATGGGGGGAGAGGGGCGTGGCCCGACAGGGGAGGGAGAGAGATCGTGGGAGAGGGAGGGAGTCACGGGAGGGTGAGAGGTGGGGGGCTCGGCAGGGGGGGTTGTCGGTGGGGTGGGGAGGTGGCGCGTGGGGGTGGGGCCCCCCACGAGGGGGGGGGGGGCTGGCGGCGGCGGCGTGGGAAAAGGAGGGAGTGGCGGGAGGAGGGGGGTGGCGCCCAGGAGGGCTAGGGTTTGGGGAGGTGGGGGCGCGGGAGGTGGCCGGCTGGGCCCTTTTGGCCCAGTTGGGCCACGGGGGAGTGGGGGTTGTTTTCATTTTTTTCTTTTTTTTTTTTATTTGTTTTGTTTTATTTTCTCTTTTCCCTTTTCTTTTTATTATTTCTTTCTTTCAGTTTTCTTTCCTTTCTTTTATTATTATTTCTTTAATACTTTCCCCTTACATATATATCCTTTTAACACTTGTAATGAACCGATAAAGTGCTTCCCATTGCTTTCAAATCATCGATCCGGACAGACGCGAATCCACGCGGGTCTGAGATGGGAATTCGGTGACGTGGCATCATTAGCGGTGATCACTGTAGCTTAATTACAATTACTACTGTAGCAAAAGTCGAGGATGTCACAATTCTCCCCTACTAACAAGAATTCTCGTCCCGAGAATTAAGAGGTAGAGGGAAAAAGCCCGGGGTATTCATCACGAAGATGATCCTCGCGTTCCCAAGTGGCTTCATCTTCAGAGTGATTTGACCACTGCACCTTAAGGAACTTAGTGACCTTGCGACGAGTCTTACGTTCAGCTTGGTCGAGAATGCGGACCGGATGCTCTTTATAAGAGAGGTCTTGTTGTAGCTCAAGCATATCGTGATCCACTGCTCGAATAGGGTCCTTGAAGCAGCGACGGAGTTGAGAAACATGGAAGACATCGTGAACCTGAGAAAGGTTCGCCGGCAGTTCCAATTGATAAGCCACTCTTCCACGCCTTTCGAGAACAGTGAAAGGACCAATATAACGAGGAGCTAACTTGCCCTTGATTCCGAAACGGTGTGCACCTCTCATTGGTGTGACACGAAGATAAGCCTTTTCGCCAGGTTGATAGACCATATCTTGATGATGACGGTCATACTGACTTTTCTGACGAGACTGAGCAGCCTTCAGATTCTCATGAATAATGCGGACTTGATCTTCGGCATGTTGAATAATATCCGGACCAAAGAGTGATCGTTCCCCAGTTTCTGACCAATTCAGAGGAGTTCGACACCTTCGCCCATACAATACTTCGAAAGGGGCCATCTTCAGACTAGCTTGATAACTATTGTTGTAAGAGAACTCGGCATACGGGAGAGATTCCTCCCATTTCTTACCGAAAGAAATGACACAAGCTCGAAGCATGTCCTCGAGAATTTGGTTGACTCGTTCAACTTGTCCCTGGGATTGAGGATGAAATGCAGTGCTGAAGGACAGATGAGTCCCCATAGCCTTCTGAAAACTTTCCCAGAATTTTGAAGTAAACAAGCTGCCACGGTCCGAACTGATCACCAACGGAATACCGTGCAGTGAAACAACTCTTGACATATAAAGATCTGCCAGCTGACTAGCATTAATCGTTTCCTTGACGGCCAGAAAATGTGCAACTTTGGACAGTCGATCAATGACGACAAGAATAGCATCATTACCTTTCTGAGACCTGGGAAAACCAGTGACGAAGTCCATTTCAACGTGATCCCATTTCCACTCGGGAATAGAGATAGGTTGCAGAGTTCCAGCAGGCTTTTGGTGCTCTGCCTTGATACGCCGGCATATATCACATTCTGCCACATAGCGTGCAATGTCTTGTTTCATATTGGGCCACCAGAATCTTTGCCGGATGTCTTGGTACATCTTGGTACTACCCGGGTGAATAGACAATGGTGTGTCATGAGCTTCTTCCATCACCTTCCCAGTCATCCTGAGATTTTCCTTCTTATTTGGAACGAATAGGCGACCCTTGAAATACAAGGCACCACCTTCATCAACAGTGAAAAAGGAGGGTTTACCCTTCGCAATATAACTCTTAATCCTGTCGACATCATCGTCAAAGTTTTGTATATTCTTTATGGAGCTCACAAGATCTGGTTCAACCACTAGGTTACTGAGGGAACCCTGATTAACAACACGAAGGTTCATCTTTTGATACTCTTCAGGGGGAGGAACAAGGTAACCCTGAGGAACAATGTGGAGGTTCAGCTTACGGAATTCCTCTTGCAGACGATCGTGAACCTGATGAACCTGGAGGTGGTTGCAGTATGACTTGCGACTTAAGGCATCAGCCATTACGTTAGCCTTGCCAGGGGTATATGATATACTACAGTCAAAATCTGCTATACGCTCCATCCATCTTTGTTGACGCAGGTTCAGCTCCGGTTGAGTGAACAAGTACTTCAGACTTTGATGGTCGGTGTAGATTTCACAGCGATTACCGACAAGGTATTGTCGCCATTCCTTCAATGCATGAATGACTGCGGCAAGCTCGAGATCATGAACTGGGTAGTTCTCTTCATGAGCACGCAGTTGACGTGAAGCATAAGCGATCACCTTGCGATCCTGCATTAGGACACAACCTATTCCTTGACGAGAAGCATCACAGTATATGACGAAATCCCTTTTTGTATCTGGAGGAGCAAGTACTGGAGCGGACGTCAGTTTGTCCTTGAGTGCCTGGAAACTTTCCTGACATTTATCAGTCCATTCATACTTAACACCTTTGTGAAGCAGGTTGGTTAAGGGCTTCGCAATCTTGGAGAAGTTCTCGACGAATCGACGGCAATAGCTGGCGAGTCCGAGAAAACTTCTGACTTGCTTGACATTCTTCGGGGGAGTCCAATCAAGAATAGCTTGAATTCGTTCGGGGTTGACCGCAATACCATCCTTGGAAATCACATGACCAAGGTAAGTCACTTCGTCTAGCCAAAACTCACATTTGGAATACTTCGCATAGAGTTTATGCTCCCGAAGCTTATCCAGTACAAGACGAAGATGTTCAGCATGCTCTTCTTTGTTCTTCGAAAACACCAGAATATCATCCAGATATACCACGACAAATTTGTCGAGGTAGTCCATGAATATATAATTCATCAATCGAGAGAAGGTTGCCGGTGCATTGGTTAAGCCGAAGGACATGACGGTGTACTCGTATGATCCATATCGAGTAACAAAGGCGGTCTTTGGAATATCCTCCTTGCGAACACGGATCTGGTGGTATCCCAATCTCAAGTCGAGCTTAGAGAAAACGGTGGAACCAGCAAGTTGATCATACAAATCATTTATCCGAGGGAGAGGATATTTGTTTTGAATAGTGGCCTGGTTGATAGGACGATAGTCTTGAACCAATCGATTTGTCCCATCCTTCTTCTTAACAAAGAGAGAAGGTGCTCCCCAAGCAGAGGAACTCGGACGGATGAAACCCAGACGGAGCGAGTTGTCAATTTCTTGTTTAAGTTCAAGGAGTTCATGTGGTGGCATTTTATAAGGACGCTTGGCAATAGGAGTGGTACCGGGTACCAAGTCAATGACAAACTCGACAGCTCGAGCAGGGGGAATCCCCGGAAGTTCTTCTGGGAAGACATCTTGGAACTCTCGGACCACTGGAATGTTTTCAATCCCTTCAAGAGGCGACGCATTTAATGCATTCAAGGCATACAGCCGTGCCTCAGCATTACGGACGAGATGAGCATGGTAGCTTACTAGTTCATCTGAAGGGTGTAGGAGGTGGACGGTTTTGGTGGCACAAACGATCGATGCCGTATGAGCTCTCAACCAGTCCATCCCCAATATGAGATCAATGTTGGATGACTTTAGTAGGATGGGGTTGGCAAGGAATTCTAATCCTTCAATTTCAACTGGAACATGGGGGCAAACCACAGAGGTTCGACATTCGCCCCCAGGGGTGTTTACCACTATCGGGAGGTTCATCTCTTCGCTCCTAATGTCATGCATGTATGCAAAATTTTCCGACATAAAGGAATGCGATGCTCCTGTATCAAACAATACAGAAGCAGGTACTGAGTTAACGAGAAGTGTACCCATCACGGTAGCAGGCTGGTCTTGAGCTTGACCCATATCAATGTTGTTGGCCTGACCACGAACATAAGCAGGCTTAGCGTTGAAGTTGCGGTTCTGGTTGTTGCCACGGCCAGTTGCGGGAAGTGCCAGCTGATTCTGATTCTGCCTGCAGTCTCTAGCACGGTGACCTGGACGGCCACACTTGAAGCACAGCCCGTCCTCAGGACGGGATGGAGGAACTCGAGGTGGTGGAGCTGGAAGCCTCGGCTGCCTAGGTGGTGGAGGAGGCAGGCGAGGTGCAGCATAGGACGGCCTCGGAGTAGGAGCAGGTGCATGGTACATGTTGTTGGGGATCCAGATCTTCCGCTTCTGTGCAGATGAGCCCGAAGATGAGCCCATGTCACGGTTGCGCTTGCTGCTATCTTTGTATTCCTGCAGACCAGTCTCAACCTGAATAGCCTTGTTCACGAGGGTGGCGAAATCAGCATAGTCCTGAACGAGGAGTGTCAGCTTGATATCAGGGTGGAGGCCTTCACGGAACTTCTCCTGCCTGCGTGCATCAGTCGCAATGTCTTCTTCAGCATAGCGAGATAATTCCAGAAATTCCCGCTGATAAGCATCCACAGTCTTGTTGCCCTGGACTAAGTTGCGGAACTCACGCTTCTTCCGGTCCATGATTCCCTGGGGAATGTATCGAGCACGGAAAGCAGCCTTGAACTCTTCCCAAGTGATGATAGCTCCAACGGGCTGAGAGCGCCTGTGGCTGTCCCACCATTGAGCAGCGGGACCCTTCAGAAAGTATGCGGCAAAGTTGACATAGCTCTCCAGGGGCACATTGGCAGACTCTAGCTCATAAGAAATGTCACGGAGCCAGTCATCAGCATCTAGAGGCTGAGTTGAGCTGCGGTAGATCGCAGGGTTGAGACGGCAGAAGTCTTGCAGTGTCACGCCTTGTGGTTGGTTCATGTTTGGCCTTTGAAACTGATCCATGAGCCCTTGCATAAACTGGCGGTTCAGCTCAAACTGTTGGATCATCCCCGCCATATACTCAGGAGGCGGGGGTGGTGCATCGTTGGCACGGCCACGCGGGCGGCCAGCTGGTCTAACCATCCTGTTAAATATTTAGCAGGGGTAGTTTAGCTTAAGTAATCGAAAGGCATCGCACGCATTCATGAAGTATTCAAGCATAATGAAAGGGAAATGCGATAGATACTCCATAGTAGTTGAGTTCGACATACACACCCATACATAAGTTCGATTACAGACTAACGATTAAAAACTCGAAATTTGGCGATAGCCCGGACGCATTTGACGATACCCTAGACTCAGTAGGCGGCGCGCAGGCACGCGGTGGAAGAGTACCACAACGAGATGTAGCGATAAGGCTACATCAACGTCGGAGAGGACGATCGAATCCTGGTAGCTGGCGGTGATAGAAGGTAGGGACAGGACCCTGTGTCCCGTTGTGACTCTGATGAGGGTACCGCATCCAGTCGAGCAGCTGAGGTCCAAGTGCAGGGGTTCTACCCCCAACATCAGTCCACTCGAGAGCTGATGGTAGCTCTGTCCTGCTCGGCTCGCGGATGCGCATAGGTGGAACCCTCGGACAGTGTGATGGCTGCAGCTCTGTCAACGCGTCGTAAAGACGAGCGCGTGTAGCATACAACTCCACAGTCAGAGCTCGGAAAGCACGATCCATTGCCTCAGTGTACTGCACCAGAATCCGCGCGTCGTAGCGACGCGTCACGTAGGGGGCGCAGACAGCGACGTAGGAACGGTCGCTGCGCTCCCGAACGTCCGAAGCGTAGGCAGTGAGATCCGACCCAGTCTCATCCCCAGCAGGAGCATGCGGGATGTATCTGAAAGGGCTCTCCTCCAGGTGAGGGTACGCTCCACGGAGACGGGTGATGGCGATGTAGGCCGCATCGTGGACGGCCATCTCGACCGACACTCCAATACCACAGAACACGTGGCGCTCGAGGGTCTCACCGCCCCTCTGGTCGAAGATGCGAACCTCAGCCTGGTACTGGTACTGGTTGTACTCGCGGAAATCCTCGAACACAGTGTACTCGGGGTACCAGCGATATCCCAGCCTGGTCAGGAGATCGACCAAAATGGCCGGGAACCCAGTCGTCTCGGTGGCCTGTGTCAGGCGCACGTGCTGTCTTGCGGGACGCATCTGAAAATAAGATTGACGAATGTCAATGACAGTGTGTGTAATACATATTCAGGAGAAAAAGAGTAGATAGTCCAGCGCTCCGGATTGATGTGATTCGAGAACCTAATGTTAGAGTTAGTAAAATTCTTTGACCCGAAAGAGAAGAGAAAGTAGAGCCCAGAGTATAGGAAAGGAGTAAAAGATACTAATACCACCCAATTGAGATGTGGGCCCGTAAGCCACAACATCAGTGTTAGTAAAGTTTTTCAAACACTAGACTCAACTTCGGCCAAGGAGTTGGAAAGGGGGCTACCTACAGGCAGTTGGCTCTGATACCAACTTGTGACGCCCTCGGCTTAATCGTACGCTAATCATACACGCAAATGCGTACGATCAAACCCAAGGACTCACGGGGAGATATCACAACACAACTCTAGACACAAATAAAATAACATCAGCTTCATATTACAAGCCAGGGGCCTCGAGGGCTAGAATACGAAAGCTCGAAAAACACACGAGTCAGCGGAAGCAACAAATATCTGAGTACAGACATAAAACATGGGGTGCCTTAGAGAAGGCTAGCACAAAAGATACAACGATCGAACGAGGCGAGGCCTCCTGCCTGGGAACCTCCTAACTACTCCTGATCATCAGCGGCCTCCACGTAGTAGTAGGCACCGTCGGGGTAGCAGTCGTCGGTGGCGGGGACCTCCATCTCCTGGGCTTCATCATCTGGTCGCAGCAAACGGATCAAGGGAACAAAGGGGGAGCAAAGCAGCGGTGAGTACTCATCCAAAGTACTCGCAAGTCTTACATCAGAACTATTCTAATTATGCAACAGTATCAAAGAAGGGGGTTATATGTGGACTGACTGCAGCAATGCGAGGATAGAGAGAGAAGGCCTAGTCCTATCGAAGACTAGCATCTTCAGGGTCTTGCAGCAATAGACGAGAGTAGAGCAGGGGGGTAAAACATTAATAGTCATATTGTTGCAGCAATATTAAAGTGAGGTCACGCCTAAAGATCCTCCCACGACTCCCTGCGAGGAAGCAATCCCGAGGCAAACTAAATCCAGTTAAGTAACAATTGTAGTTGTATAAGATCGGGGCACAACTCCAAGTCGTCCTGTAACCGTGGACACGGCTATCCGAATAGTTAATTTTCATCCCTGCAGGGGTGCACCACATGTCCCGTCACGCTCGATAACACTCTGGCCGGACATACTTTTCTGGGTCCTGCCCGGCCTCGGAATATCGACACGTCGCAGCCCCACCTAAGACAAATCAGAGAGGCCAGCCCGCCGGTCTAAAACCTAAGCACAAAGGGTTCGTGGGCCCAGTTCCCCTTCACGCTCCTGCACGTGGCGTGGGCGGCCGACGTCAGTCCTAGCATCCCTTAATCACAAGCGCGATGCATCTCGGGACCACTCGGGCGCGCGCCGCTACACTGCTGGCATCTGAAAAGCTTCGGCTGATACCGCGACGTCGAGTACCCATAATTCTTCCCGCGTAGCCGGTTAGTGCGAAAAGGTCTCCGACCAACCCAGATCAAATACCCAAATCCATTAGCATTTTAATTAGGCCAGCAACACAGTCTCGCGGGAATCCACCCGTCTTACAACTAATCACCCATGATCCCAGTAACATGGTCGAGTAACTGTGTGGTCGTAACATCGGGGGGAATCCGAGGTATCACCCTCGTTGGATTCCGAACGACGTACCCGGCAAGGTGGGCTTAGAGGAATCACCCTCGGGGGTCCCACACTCGCGGGGTGGCACGACAGAGACGTCATCGGGAATGGTGAAAGAGGAATCACCCTCGATAACCACGACCGACTAGCTATACTACAGAGATATCATCAGGAGTACTTAGCGAGGTGTCACCCTCGGTACCCGATAGTATCCCTGTAGCGTCGTACAACGAAGGGGGGTGAACGTGCTGTGTCGGGTCTGGCTCGTCGATCAGAGATCGAGATTTGAAAACAAGCGGGGCAACTGATCTACGGGGTCAGAGAGGATGACTGCTCCACCTATACTAAGCAGATTAAAGGTACAGGACTGAAAGTAGCAGTTCATCAAAAACAGGCTATGCATCAGATATAGGAGCTAACTACAACAGTAGCAAAATACTAATGCAAGCAGTAGGAAGAAAGACATAGGCGATATAGGAATGATCAAGGGGAATTTGCTTGCCTTGCTGCTCTGCGGCAATGGACTGATCAGCAGGGTCGTAGATGTACCCGGCAGCAGCGTCAGTCTCGGGGTCTACCGGTAAGAAGAGGGGGAAGAAACAATAAATAATAGCACCGATGCAACACAAAGCATGACATGGAAATATGCAGGCTAGGCATGAGCTAACGCAGGAACATCCGTCATAGACGGGTCGGAAGAATACCTGACGATATTTTCCGGGTCTCGGGCTACTACCGGTTACACTGGAAACGATGGAAAAGTTCCATGTTTGCTATGCTAGGGACGCGTGACAGACGAACGGGCCGTGGATCCGGGTTCGTCTCGCTTTGCTGATCAACTTTCATGTTGAAATAATTTTGATCTGACTTACGGATTATTTAATATTAATTTTTAAAGTTTTATTAATTATTTAGGAATTAAAAACAGATTTAAAAGATTTAGTAAAATCCTATTATGACATCATCGCGATGTCAGGCTGACATCACATTTGACCGGTCAACTGACCAGCGGGTCCCGAACGTCATAGGCACAAGTTTTTATTAAGATTAATTATTTATTAATCAGATTAATTCAACGAGGGACCCACGTGTCATACTCTAATTATGTTAATTAATTATTTTAACTAAATATCTATTTATTTATCTATTTTAAGAAAAACATTATTTTTAATCATCGCGTGGGGCCTCCCTGTCATTGACAGCGGTGCATTGGCCCCACCGGTAAGTGGCTTAAGGTTATTTTCACATTTATTTTTATTAGATACCTAACCGTTCAAATACCGTATTCCTCTAATTATCCAAATACACAAATACATACATCACATCTCATACATACATACATACATACGCATCTAATACACCATTTATTCTTTTTTCATTTTTTTTTCTTTTCTCTCAACACTCATCTCTCATCTCTCTGCTAACAGAGAAGTTCTTTTGCTACTCCACCTAGAAGAACACCAACTTCGAATCCTTCTATCGGAGTCCACCGTCGACGGATCGAGGCCCCGTTTGCCGGAACGGAACCGTGACGTCGAGAAGAACGGTAAGGTGGGAGGAGCCCGAGGAGGGGCTCACCGACGGTGACGTGACGGCCCGGTGAAGCCGGAGTTCGCGCGAAGTGACGGTGGAGACGGTGACGGTGAGGTTCCGGTGGTGATGTGCCGGCGAGGAGGAGCCGGTGTGGAGGCCCCGGTGAGGAGAGGCCCCCGGAGATGGGGCCGCCGACGGTGAGGGGCTCGGCCGGCGTGGTGAGGGGCCGAGAGAGGCCGGCCGAGGTGGAGGCCGAGGGAGCCGGGGCCCCCTGCCGGCGGGGGTGGAGGGGCCGCCGGGGAGGAGGATGAGGGGAGGGGCGGCCGCGGGAGGAAGGGGGCCGTGGAGGGAGGAGGCCGGCGGGGTAGAGGGCTGCCGGCGGGGAGAGGTGGAGGCCGTGGGGGAGGTGAGGTGGGTGGCCGCCGGCGGAGGGAGAGGGGCCGCCGGGGAGGGCTGCCGGCGGGAGAGGGGTGGCCAGGGAGGGGCGAGATGGGGGGAGAGGGGCGTGGCCCGACAGGGGAGGGAGAGAGATCGTGGGAGAGGGAGGGAGTCACGGGAGGGTGAGAGGTGGGGGGCTCGGCAGGGGGGGTTGTCGGTGGGGTGGGGAGGTGGCGCGTGGGGGTGGGGCCCCCCACGAGGGGGGGGGCTGGCGGCGGCGGCGTGGGAAAAGGAGGGAGTGGCGGGAGGAGGGGGTGGCGCCCAGGAGGGCTAGGGTTTGGGGAGGTGGGGGCGCGGGAGGTGGCCGGCTGGGCCCTTTTGGCCCAGTTGGGCCACGGGGGAGTGGGGGTTGTTTTCATTTTTTTCTTTTTTTTTTTTTATTTGTTTTGTTTTATTTTCTCTTTTCCCTTTTCTTTTTATTATTTCTTTCTTTCAGTTTTCTTTCCTTTCTTTTATTATTATTTCTTTAATACTTTCCCCTTACATATATATCCTTTTAACACTTGTAATGAACCGATAAAGTGCTTCCCATTGCTTTCAAATCATCGATCCGGACAGACGCGAATCCACGCGGGTCTGAGATGGGAATTCGGTGACGTGGCATCATTAGCGGTGATCACTGTAGCTTAATTACAATTACTACTGTAGCAAAAGTCGAGGATGTCACAGCCGGTCGGCGGGCGGGGAGGAGGGGTGTCGCGGGAGGGGAGGAGGGGGCGGGGGAGGAGGCGACCGGCGGGAGGGGAGGCGGCCGGCGAGCGGGGGACGAGCGGAGGAGACTGTCGGAGCAGATCAGAGTGAGAGGGAGAGGGCGACGGCCGTTAGGGGGGGCTCGCCTTGCTGTCCGCCCCCCGACGGCAAAGAGAAGGAGGGCATACGGCAAAGGGAGCGGCTGTTATGGGGTGGGAGGGGGGTGTACGGTGGCACCCCTTTGCCGTCTGCCACCCCTTTGTCGTCCGCGTGTGGTTCCTTTGCCGTCCGCTGGCCGACGGCAAAGAATTTTTTTGCCTGAGGTGTTGTCTTTGTCATCTGCTTTGCGCCAGCTGATGGCGAAGAAGCTCTTTGCCATGTGTCCGCAGACGGCAAAGGAAAGGTAGACGACAAATTTGTGAATTCCAGTAGTGGCGTGGGTTCGCAGCAGTTTTCGAGGGTAGAGTATTCGACCCAATTTGTTGGTTTACCAAACAGGAGGTGAGAGGATACTCTCGAGTATTAGCAGCTGAATTTGTCAGATTCAACCACACCTGAAAGATTAGTATCTGCAAGCACAGTAGTAACAGCAAAGTAATATGATAACAACGGTGTCAGAAACGATCTGTCGACGGAGACTATTCCTAACGATTGTATCAATGGCACCAAGTTGCCCGTCGATGGAAATTGTCAGTTCCCGTCAACGTCCACCGAACCAAAATTGTAGCAGGTAGCAGCAGTATAACGAGTAACATCAGTGGCAAGGAACAGCAGTAGTGACAGCAGTAGCAAGTAGCAACAGTAGCAAGCGACAGTAATAGCAACAGTAGTAGCAGCAGCAGTAGAGCAAACAAGTAACAACAGTAGCAACAGTAGCAGCAGCAGCAGCAGAGCAAGACAAGTAACAGCGGTAGGACAAACTCATAGGCAATGGGTCGGTGATTTGTTTGGATGATATTCATCATGCAACAGCTATAACACGGAGAGATATGTGGCTAGCTCCCGTTCATCAATGTGATGTAGGCATGCATTTCGTGTGTCGTCATACGTGCTTAGGGAAAATAACTTGCATGACATCTATTGTCCATCCCTCCCGTGGCAGCGGGGTCCAAAAGGAAACTACGGGATATTAAGGTTCTCCTTTTAATAAAGAACCGGACCAACGCATTAGCACTTGGTGAACACATGAACTCCTCAAACTATGGTCATCACCGGGAGTGGTTCCGGTTATTGTCACTCCGGGGTTGCCGGATCATAACACATAGTAGGTAACTACAACTTGCAAGATCGGATCTAAAACACACATATATTCGTGACAACATAATAATTTCAGATCTGAAATCATGGCACTCGGGCCCTAGTTACAAGCATTAAGCATGGCAAAGTAGTAGCAACATCAATCTCAGAACATAGTGGATACTAGGGATCAATCCCCATCAAATATAACTCGATTACATGATAGATCTCATCCTACTCATCACCGCCCAGCGAGCCTATGAATAGATTACTCACGAACGACGAAGAGCTTCATGGAATTGGAGAGGGAAGAAGGTTGATGATGACGATGGCGACGATTTCCCCTCTCCGGAGCCCAAGAGGACTCCAAATCTGCCCTCCACATGAAGAACAGGCGGTGGCGGCCGCTCCGTATCGAAAATGCGACGAAAACTTCTCTTTTTATTTTATTTTGGGACGAAAGGGATCTTATAGAGCTGGAGTTGGGGGCGACAGAGCCGTGTGGGCCCCACAAGCCTGCCCACCGCCACCAGGGGGGTGGTGGGAGAGCCAGGGCTTCTGGCCCACTGGCCCACCCCCTGAGGTGGAACTTGGCGCATATATTTTTCTTATTTTCCAACACTGCTCCCCGTAAATTTTCAGGACGTTTGGAGAACTTTGATTTCTGCACAAAAATAACACCAAGGCAATTCTGCTGAAAACAACGTCAGTCCAGGTTAGTTCCATTCAAATCATGCAAAATAGAGTCCAAAACAAGGGCAAAAGAGTTTGGAAAACTAGATACGATGGAGACGTATTAATGCGCCGCTAGGTGACCCTCCCGCTCCCGCATGAGCCGAGGACATTCTGAACGTCTAGCAAACACGGAGTGATGACTACTCTCTGGTTAGGTGTGGCATGTTATACAGTTTGGAAACGGGGCTCCAAAGGCGTTTTGAGCAACACGGTGCATATGAGATGTTCCAAGAGCTAAAACTAGTTTTTCAAGCTCATGCCCGTGTCGAGAGATATGAAGTCTCTGACAAGTTCTGTAGCTGTAAGATGGAGGAGAACAGTTCTGTCAGTGAGCGCATACTCAAAATGTCTGGGTTACACGGTCGTCTGACTTCACTTGGAGTCGAACTTCCGGATGATGCTATAATTGACAGAATCCTCCAGTCTCTCCCACCAAGCTACAAAGGTTTTGTGCTGAACTACAATATGCAAGGGATGGAGAAGACCATTCCCGAGTTGTACTCGATGCTCAAGTCTGCAGAAGTAGAAATCAAAAAAGAGCATCAAGTGTTGATGGTCAACAAGACCACTAGTTTCAAGAAGGGCAAGGGTAAGAAGAACTTCAAGAAAGACGACAAAGTCGTTGCCGCGCCCGGTAAGCCAGATGCCGGGAAGAAGAAAAAGAATGTACCCAAGCTTGAGACTGAGTGCTTCTATTGCAAGGGAAAAGGTCACTGGAAGCGGAACTGCCCCAAATACTTAGCGGACAAGAAGGCCGGCAATGTTAAAGGTATATGTGATATACATGTTATTGATGTGTACCTTACAAGCGCTCGTAGTAGCTCCTGGGTATTTGATACCGGTGTTGTTGCTCACATTTGCAACTCAAAGCAGGAACTGCGGAATAAGCGGAGACTGGCCAAGGACGAGGTGACGATGCGCGTTGGGAATGGCTCCAAGGTCGATGTGATCGCCGTCGACACGCTACGTCTACATCTACCATCGGGATTAGTTTTAAACCTTAATAATTGTTATTTAGTACCAACTTTGAGCATGAATATTGTATCAGGGTCTTGCTTAATGCGAGAAGGCTATTCATTTAAGTGAGAGTATAATGGTTGTTCTATTTATATGAGTGATATGTTTTATGGTCATACTCCGCTGGTGAATGGTTTATTCTTGATGAATCTCGATCGTGATGTTACACATATTCATAGTGTGAGTACCAAAAGATGCAAAGTTGATAATGATAGTCCCACATACTTGTGGCACTGCTGCCTTGGTCATATCGGTGTTAAGCGCATGAAGAAGCTCCATACTGATGGACTATTAGAGTCTCTTGACTTTGAATCATTTGACACATGCGAACCGTGCCTCATGGGCAAGATGACTAAGACTCCATTCTCAGGAATAATGGAGAGAGCAACCGACTTATTGGAAATAATACATACTGATGTGTGTGGTCCAATGAACGTTGAAGCTTGCGGTGGCTATCGTTATGTTCTCACTCTCACCGATGATTTGAGTAGGTATGGGTATATCTACTTGATGAAGCACAAATCTGAGACTTTTGAAAAGTTCAAGGAATTTAGAGTGAGGTAGAGAATCAACTTGACAAAAAAATTAAGTGTCTGCGATCTGATCGTGGAGGAGAATATTTGAGTCACGAGTTTGGCACACACCTAAGGAAGTGTGGAATTGTTTCACAACTGACACCGCCTGGCACACCGCAACGCAACGGAGTGTCTGAACATCGTAATCGCACTTTATTAGATATGGTACGATCTAGGATGTCTCTTACCGACTTACCGCTATCATTTTGGGGATACGCATTAGAAACTGCAGCATTCACTTTAAATAGGGCACCGTCTAAATCCATTGAGACAACACCGTATGAACTATGGTTTGGCAAGAAGCCTAAGTTGTCGTTTCTTAAAGTTTGGGGCTACGATGCTTATGTGAAGAAACTTCAACCAGAAAAGCTCGAACCCAAAGCGGAGAAATGTGTATTCATAGGATACCCTAAGGAAACTATTGGGTATACCTTCTATCTTAGATCCGAAGGTAAAACCTTTGTTGCCAAGAACGGATCCTTTCTAGAGAAAGAGTTTCTCTCGAAAGAAGTAAGTGGGAGGAAGGTAGAACTTGATGAGGTAATTACACCCCCTCTCGAACAGGAAAGTAGCGCAGCGCGGGAAATTGTTCCTGTGGCGCATGCACCAACTGAAGAGGAAGTTAATGGTAATGATCATGAAGCTTCAGATCAAGTTACTACTGAACCGCGAAGGTCCATAAGGGCACGCTCCGCACCAGAGTGGTACGGCAACCCTGTGATGGAAATCACGTTGTTAGACAATGGTGAACCTTCGAACTATGAAGAAGCGATGGCGGGCCCGGATTCCAACAAATGGCTTGAAGCTATGAAATCTGAGATAGGATCCATGTATGAGAACAAAGTATGGACTTTGGTGGACTTGCCCGATGACCGGCGTGCCATAGAAAATAAATGGATCTTCAAGAAGAAGACCGATGCAAACGGTAATGTAACCATTTATAAAGCTCGACTTGTCGCAAAGGGTTTTCGACAAATTCAAGGAATTGACTACGAAGAGACTTTCTCTCCCGTAGCGAAGGTGAAATAAGTCCGAATCATGTTGGCAATTGCCGCCTTTTATGATTATGAAATTTGGCAAATGGACGTCAAAACAACGTTCCTTAACGGGAACCTTAAGGAAGAGTTGTATGTGATGCAACCACAAGGTTTTGTCGACCCTAAGGGTGCTAACAAAGTGTGCAAGCTCCAGCGCTCCATCTATGGGCTGGTGCAAGCATCTCGGAGTTGGAACATTCGCTTGAATGAGGTGATTAAAGCATTTGGGTTCATACAGGTTTACAGAGAAGCCTGTCTGTACAAGAAAGTGAGTCGGAGCTCTGTAGCTTTCCTCATACTGTATGTGGATGACATATTATTGATGGGGAATGATATAGAGATGTTGGAGAGCATAAAGGCCTATTTGAACAAGAGTTTTTCAATGAAGGACCTTGGAGAAGCTGCATACATATTAGGCATCAAGATCTATAGAGATAGATCGAGACGCCTCATAGGTCTTTCGCAAAGAACATACCTTGACAAGATATTGAAGAATTTCAATATGGAAAACTCAAAGAAAGGGTTCTTGCCAGTTTTGCAAGGTACGAGATTGAGTAAGACTCAGTCACCGACCACGGCAGCACATAGAGCGAAGATGAGTATTGTCCCCTACGCTTCAGCCACAGGCTCTCTAATGTATGCCATGTTGTGTACCAGACCTGATATAAACCTTGCCATAAGTTTGGTAGGGAGGTACCAAAGTGATCCCGGTATGGAACACTGGACAGTGGTCAAGAATATTCTTAAGTACCTAAAGAGGACTAAAGAGATGTTTCTCGTTTATGGAGGTGACGAAGAGCTCGTCGTAAAGGGTTACGTCGACGCTAGCTTCGACACAGATCCGGATGACTCTAAGTCACACTCCGGATTCGTATATGTTTTGAATGGTGGGGCAGTGAGCTGGTGCAGCAGCAAGCAAGAAGTCATGGCAGCATCTACATGTGAAGCGGAGTACATAGCTGCTTCAGAAGCAGCTCATGAAGGAATTTGGATGAAGGAGCTCATCCCGACCTTGGAGTGGTTCCAAGGGCGTCGGGTCCAATGACACTCTTCTGTGATAACACTTGGCCATTGCTATAGCCAAGGAGCCCAGGTTTCACCGGAAGACGAAGCACATCAAACGCCGCTACAACTCCATCCAGGACCATGTCCAGAGTGGAGTAATAGAGATTTGTAAAGTACACACGAATATGAATGTTGCAGACCCGTTGACTAAACCTCTTCCACGAGCAAAACATGATCAACACCATAATGCTATGGGTGTTCGATACATCACAATGTAACTAGATTATTGACTCTAGTGCAAGTGGGAGACTGTTTGAAATATGCCCTAGAGGCAATAATAAAATGGTTATTATCATATTTCCTTGTTCATGATAATCGCCTATTGTTCATGCTATAATTGTATTAACAGGAAACAGTAATACATGTGTGAATAAATAGATCACAATGTGTCCCTAGCAAGCCTCTAGTTGGCTAGCTCGTTGATCAATAGATGATCATGGTTTCCTGATCATGGGCATTAGATGTCATTGATAACGGGATCACATCATTGGGAGAATAATGTGATGGACAAGACCCAATCCTAATCATAGCACTAGATCGTATTGTTCGTATGCTAAAGATTTTCTAATGTCAAGTGTCTTTTCCTTCCACCGTGAGATTGTGCAACTCCCGGATACCGTAGGAGTGCTTTGGGTGTATCAAACGTCACAACGTAACTGGGTGACTATAAAGGTGCACTACGGGTACCTGTGAAAGTGTATGTTGGGTTGGTACGAATCGAGATCGGGATTTGTCACTCTGCGTGGCGGAGAGGTATCTCTGGGCCCACTCGGTAGAACATCACCATGAGCTCAATGTGACTAAGGAGTTAGTCACACGATGACGTGCTACGGAACGAGTAAAGAGACTTACCGGTAACGAGATTGAACAAGGTATAGGTATACCCACGATCGAATCTCGGGCAAGTTCTATACCGACAGACAAAGGGAATTGTATACATGATTTATTGAATCCTTGACATCGTGGTTCATCCGATGAGATCATCGTGGAGCAAGTGGGAGCCACCATAGGTATCCAGACCCCGCTGATGGTTATTGGCCGGAGAGGTGTCTCGGTCATGTCTGCCTGTCTCCCGAACCCGTAGGGTCTACACACTTAAGGTTCGATGACGCTAGGGTTATAGGGAATTGTTATACGAGGTTACCAAAAGTTGTTCGGAGTCCCGGATGAGATCCCGGACATCACGAGGAGCTCCGGAGGTAAATATTGATACATAGTATGGATGGTTTTGGACACTAGAAATGTTTTGGGCGTCATCGGTAATGTACCGGGACCACCCGGACCACCGAAAATGGTCCCGGGGGTCCACCGGGAGGGGCCACCAGCCCCAAGAGGTAGCATGGGCCAAAAGATGGAGGGTAACCAGCCCAAAGTGGGCTGGTGCACCTACCACAAGGAGGCCCAAGGCGAGGAGGTGGAGAGGGGGGAAACCCTAGGCGCTGGTGGGCCTAAGGCCCACCTAGGGGTGCGCCACCCCCTCCCCCTGCCCTGGCCGCCGCACCTCCTATCTAGGGTGGCTGCCGCACCACCTAGGGTGGGAACCCTAGGGGTGGCACCCCCTCCCCTCCTCCTATATATAGTGGGGGTTTTGGGGCTGTTTTGCACACAGTTTTCCATCTCCCTCGGTGCAGCCCTCCCCCTTCTTCCTCCTCTCCCATGGTGCTTGGCGAAGCCCTGCCGGGAGACCTCATCTCTCCATCGACACCACGCCGTCGTGCTGCCAGAGATATTCCCCAACCTCTCCCTCCTTCTTGCTGGATCAAGGTGCAGGAGACGTCACCAGGCTGCACGTGTGTTGAACGCGGAGGTGCTGTGGTTCGGCACTAGATCGGAATCACACCGCGATCTGAATCGCCGCGAGTACGACTCCATCAACCGCGTTCTAGCAACGCTTCCGCTTAGCAATCTACAAAGGTATGAAGATGCACTCACCCCTCTATCGTTGCTGGTCTCTCCATAGAAAGATCTGAATATGGCGTAGGAATTTTTTGAATTTATGCTACATTACCCAACACAAGGCACATGAGGACTACTTCCCTCATGTGAGAGAGAACTTCAGGCTAATTGACATTGAAGATTTTTTGGGCACACAGATGACAACTTGGAATGATGAGATGATTATGCAATTCTATTCAACTACTCATTTATATCCAGATGGAAGGATAGTGTGAATGACAGAAGGTCACCGGTATGAGTCTACCGCAGATGAGTGGGCCCCTATCATTGGTGCCCATGAGACCCAAGATGGAGATTTGGATGTGTACTCAGAACCCAAGATGAATCATAACTCTATGACAAACATGTGCAATCCAGTGGCCATCAGTATGTGAAGACACACAAATTTGGCTCTGTCTATTTTCTGCAAGCAGGGATACCAACTACGAACACCATTATGAGATATACCCTGATGCCTAAATCAGGATATGACAAGATGATTAGAGGGTATTCCATTAACATGTTGCATCATTTAGACACCCACACCAGGATCAAAGTGATGGATCTCATAGTAGAGACTGTGAGGAGGACTGTTGCAGATCAGAAGAGATCTTGTGGGTATGCACCATACATTCAGATGTGCATTAATGTCAAGATTGGCAAGCATGCATATCAACTTGATCATCCACACCTACCGCTACAGCCAGAGTTCAAGGACAATGAAGTTGTGATGGACCCCAGCCATCCCAGCTCAGCTACAATGTGTCGACAGGCAGAGGTAGAGGCAACTAGAGATGCTCCATCTCCACAGCTCCGAACTAGAGAGGAGCACATGTCGTTTCTTGTCAGCACCATCCAAGGGACAGAGAAGAGTATGTGAGAGATATTGCTGAACCAAAAGAGCCTGGAGAGGATCATGGAGACTAAATTCCATGACCTGGATGTCAAAGTGATAGAGTTGGCTACATCTGTTGAGCAGCTCCAGCATGAGGTTGATGCAGTGCATATATCCCATTCCAGCAGTGATGACGAAGAGTCGCCTCTTCCTACGACTACTGAGTTCACGACCCAGTCTAGGCCTGTACAGTTGTGCCAGTGACGGAAGCAAGGCGAACTTCATTAGCTCAAGTATCAGTGCCTTCAGCTCCAGCTCTTGCACCTCCAATATCTACACCTCCACCTCTAGGGACATCCGCAGAAGCCTTCGGCGAGGCTCTCCTGTATACTCCATGGATTACTACTGGAGGAGATCGAGCCCAGAGCGACGCTTAGTTCTAGACCTTTGAAATTTTTGGTAACTTGTTGCCAAAGGGGGAGAAGTGTATATATCATTTAGGGCTTTGAGAGATAGAGAGCTTTGCTTTTATTTGCTCTCGTTTGTTTTTCCAAAAACTTTTTGATAGGGGCGAGGGTGTCCCGATCTTTTGGTGAGATAGTGGCTATCAATTTGGTGGAGACGACTTTGACGATCCGACTACAAAAGTGCACGACATTGCACCTTAGCAATCGCTAAACCAATCTCCAAGAGGTTATTGACCACGTCGGAGCACGATCAACCTGACCAGAAGGTCTCTTCCTTCAAGCAATTGAAGAACAAGCAAGAATATGATAAAAGCAATCTGAATATTGCGAATATATATGAAGTATTGATAAGGGTGGGGATCCTAAAGCGGTTTTAGTCTGGTCGTTGGACACAAACGAAGTACAGGAAGTTGCAATGGCTAACTTTTAAGTAAGCAAATCTCAACTAAAAAGCTACTATGTTGATCTAATTATATAGGAGCAAGGGGTGGCGGACAAGGAGGTGGGAGGATGTCCCAAGGCAACCTAAAACTAATCCTAGGTCGTACAAGGCCTATGGCCCCAAGTGGAGGTGATGCAACACCTTTGGACTTGTTGTTTGACTCGGACTTTGGTGCAGATCATATTGTTTGGTCGATATCTCCATGCTCCACACGAATTTGAAGGTGATTCCAATTGGGCTAGAAATCACATAAAATCTACTTTGCAGCCAAAAAGAATCACCCAATTTGGAGTCTGGGTGAAAATGTTGAAGTCGTTTTGGTACAGGTATGTCTGTGCAGTCCGAATCTGAGTCCAGAACGTGAAAGACTTGGACTCTATCTTCTATTGGGCTAAAAGTGACGTGAGAGAACTTCTTGAACATCAACTAATTATTTCCTTTGAAATGAGAGGACTTGTTGAATAGCACCAAACCATTTCCTCTTCCCTTGTCATCACACGTGGTTCATACAAGTGTTCGGCCATTCTGCATTTAGGCAAAAAACAAAAACATGTGAAGTATTTTTGTTCCGGATAACATAAATAAATTATTGCATGAATTTTATCAGAAACCACCTCAAATAAATATGCATATGCAATGATTGTGATAATATCAAAGGTAGTCATGTCCTCAGCATCCTCCCCTTTTTGAAAATAATGCCGTCCTCGGCGCTGTTTAATCTACAATTTGGCTAACAAAAGAGACAAAGTGTACATGTTGTATATGTATATGTCATCCATTTTTACTTTCCTTGATTTTTGCACATATGACACATGTATACATGAGTAATTGTCATATGTTACGAAATATAACGCCAAAATATTATCACAAGAAGTAGAAAGCATGAAAATATTGCAACTCAGCATGCACATTGAGTGAAGTCCTTATTCATATCAATAGATTGACAATGTTCATTGTTAAGCGATCATAACATTGGTGAATACACTTCCATTGTTCCAAATTTACATGCTACACCATGCTTAAATAAACAAACATGCAACAAGTCATTTGACATAGAATCATCACCAAGATTAGAGATCATATCAAAATGATTAAACATTGTCACAATTATTTTGAAAAATATTTGATGCAAATTTGATTTATTCTTTGATTCACATGGTTCTTTTTCATAAACAGTTAATTCAATTGGTTCACTCAACATTGTTGATATTGTACTTAGTTGATCACATGGCAAAGTCAAATCATGAACATAGTCCTCCAAAATAGGTTGTGTTGCCAAAGTAATGGGTAGCTCATCACATGTTACATTGTAATTGACAAGGCATTCATCACACTCATGTGGAGGTGGAAGATAAGTACCTTTGTCATTACCTCTTATGATCAACTCAGATGGTGTAGCCACTCTCGATGGTAACGTGTCACATGGTGAAGGTGATATAGCCCTCACAACAATTGATGTGGTTGTCATCATACGCCCAGTAGTTGAAGGAACAACCATATCAACATTTGGAATAAGCACCTTGCGCTCTTTCTCCTTGTGGGTAACACGTCGTTTTATTTCCTGTTCAGCTTTGCAAGCAAGACGAAACAAACAATCCATAAGATACACTTTTCATGAATTAGTATCTCCTGAATATCATGGTTTAATCCTCCCCAAGATCTATCCATAAAATCTTCTTCACTTTCTTCTAACGAGGAATGCAACAAGGTTGTTTGTAAATCATCATAATATTTCATTACACTGTCACTTCCTTGTTTTAAATGTTGTAGCTTTTTAATCATGCCACGAATATAATAAGTAGGAATGAGTGTGTGTCTCATGACAAGTTTCAAATCATACCAAGTAGTAGGTCTATAATCAGGGTGTAACCGACAATATTCGCTCCACCAAACTGAAGCATAACCGGTGAAAGAACCAACCGCGACCTTAACTTTCTTATGTTCAGCAAAATTATGGGAAGCAAATATATCATTTATTTCAAATTCCCATTTAATATATAAAGCAGGTCTAAAACGACCATTAAATGGTGGTATAGAAACATTAACCTCATGGTGTGCATTTGTATCTCTCTGCACCTCTCGTAACAATTGTTGTGGTGGCACGTCTCCCACGATCGAAGAAGCCAATGAACTGACAACTTTGGATCCCGTCATGACTAGTAGAAACAAGAAACAAAAACCCAAGAATATTGTTCCTATGAACTACGAGGATGTGGTGGTAAAACGCTCACAGTAAAGCAAATATCAATGTCTTACAAATTCTTACCATGCAACACGCGGTGACTGGCAACCGACAGTGTCAATATCTTCGAAGATTGAGTAAAGCGATTACCAGGTAAACGTATCTATACACGGTGTAGAAATATGTGGAGCTAATAGGCTTAATATATGGTACCAAAAGATTAGCAATAATCAATTGAGAGATGCAATGCTGAATAAACGCTCAACGACGATACTGTGCTGGTCCTCGGCTAGACCGTACTAGAGACGCGAGCCTAGAACACTAATGGAGTCACGGAATACCACAAGTATCAGCAACGGATGATATGAAGTAGCTCTCGATAGGAAGATATAAGTGAAGATCACAATGACAGTAAAGATAGTGATGATAAATGACCCCCAAGCAAGATAAACCAAAACTATGTGTACAACTTACCTCCTGAAAATATTATGTCAAATTTTTGATATTTTTTCTCAAGAATTCTACTGACTCAAGCTTTCGAATGCAAAAAGAATCACTCAATTCCGAGATCGTATGAGGACTCAAAAAATTCTGGACGGACCTGAAAAATATCGACAAACCGTGTTCGTGATGTTTGGAGGGCAAAAAATCCTATTTAGAAGACGATTTGGAGGTGACAATAATGGACTTTCTTGATGAACTATGCAGATGAGGCTCGTCGATAGCTCGAATTTGAGCACTCGTGGAGCCAAAACGGACTTCGTATGAGGAAGATACACCTATTTTACCGAACAGTGCACGATGGGATTGACTCTAGATAGATCCGAAATATGTATTTTTTTTCTCTTCTCTCTTTTTTCTCTCATTTTTTACTTTTTTTCCTCTCTATTTTTCTCTCACTTTTTTCTTTTTTTTGCTCTCACTTTTTTTCTCTTCTCTCGAACAACCAATTAAGATGCAAATTCGATCAAGCACAGATGTGAATGACCTCAAGTATGATAATGACAATGAACAATTGGAGCACGTGGTGAATATTGATGGATGGTGGTGGGCGACAACGGAAGGGATGACGGCGGCGTGGTGGTGCTATATGGCAGCAGCGATGAAGATGGTGCGGCGGTGGCGTGACAACTTGTGAACAAAACTCGAAACTCTAAAAGACTAGACGCTAAGACCAGCAACTTCACACGACGATGCAACCGATAATTCAACTATGCAAGCACTAAAAATAAAATTGCAAAGGCTCAGACTGGCTTGGACAAATGATGACTAGATCTAACTCTTTTTGTGGTTTTTCTTTGGTAATAGGTAAGAAAAAATAGATCTAATCTAGGGATAATTGGAAATTCTCACTAAGCAACCTGAAAACTGATACCACTTGATAGGGGTGAGGGTGTCCCGATCTTTCGGTGAGATAGTGGATATCGATTTGGTGGAGACGACTTTGACGATCCGACTACAAACATGCACGATGTTGTGCCTTAGCAATCGCTAAACCAATATCCAAGAGGTTATTGACCACGTCGGAGCACGATCAACCTGACCACGAAGGTCTCTTCCTGCAAGAAATCGAAGAACAAGCAAGAATATGATAAAAGCAATTTGAATATTGCGAATATATATGAAGTATTGATAAGGGTGGGGATCCGAAAGCGGTCTTAGCCTGGTCGTTGGACACAAATGAAGTACAGGAAGTTGCAATGGCTAACTTTTAACTAAACAAATCCAACCAAAATGCTACTAGGTTGATCTACTTATATAGGAGCAAGGGGTGGCGTCCAAGGAGGTGGGAGGACGTCCCAGGACAGCCTAAAACTAACCCTAGGTCGTACAAGGCCTATGGTCCCAAGTGGAGGTGATGCAACACCTTTGGATTTGTTGTTTGACTCGGATTCTGGTGCACCGTCATATTGTTTGGTCGACATATCTATGCTCCGAATGAATTTGAAGGTGATTCCAATTGGACTCGAAAGCACATAAAATCTACTTTGCAGCCTAAAAAGAATCACCTAATTCGGAGTCTGGGTGAAAACGTTGAAGGCGTTTTGGTACAGGTATGTATGTGCAGTCTGAATCTGAGTCCAGAACATGAAAGACTTGGACTCTATCTTCTATTGGGCTAAAAGTGACGTGAGAGAACTTCTTAAACAACAACTAATTATTTCCTTTGACATGAGAGGACCTCTTGAATAGCACCCAACCATTTCCTCTTTCTTTGTCATCACACGTGGTTCATACAAGTGTTCGACCATTTTGCATTTAGGCATTAAAATAAAAACAGGTGAAGTATTTTTGTTCCGGATAACATAAATAAATTATTGCATGACTTTTATCAGAAGTCACCTCAAATAAATACACATATGCAATGATTGTGATAATATCAAAGGTAGTCATATCCTCATCATTTTTGATCTTTGGATGACTTAAACTTTCGTGTTTGATCATACACTTTGATTGTTGATGCTACTACGTTATACCTTTGAGCTATCTACATGATGATCATTCACTTATCTATTTGGTGTTATGTGCATTACTATTCATTTATACTATTTATGCGCACCACCAAGATGTATGTGACATGGAAGAGTGACCCATAATCCTAATTGATTGTGCATTTGCATTCAAACGCAAAGTCAAAATAATGCACAAATTTAGGGGGAGCTCTTGCTTTTCACATACTCTTAAAGCGACGATGTTAATCATTGAGTATATATTTTGTCGAAGCTTTGATCTATATGTTATCATCAATTACGAAAAAGGGGGAGATTGAAAGCACAATTGCTCCCTAAGGTGGTTTCGGTAATTAATAACAACATATGTATCATTAAACTAATGATTCTATCCAAGTATATTTCAGAAAATTTCAAAGATGCATTGGCTAAGGGATTGTGAGGAGAAGCCCCTTGATGCAAGGGAACGAATAGCATTGGCCAAGCTTCAAGCAAGAGGACTCTACATTTTATATTTGTGAGAAATCACTTTTGAGTCCATAGGAAAGCCACTATTATTAAAAGGGGGTGAAATATTTATGTTGAATTGGTTGCTCAATTGCTTAGAGATAGCCACCAAAAATATTCGGTCATTCTTCCACAAATATCTCTATCCAAAGCCTTCACATTAAAATCGGTGCACCAAGAATTATATTTCGACCCTACCGATTTCCCCACTGACAGATCCTTTGCCAAACCCTAATCTCTCGGTACCACCAACTTTCATACCAGTGCCACCGAAAGACAGTGACCAACTTTCTGGTATCTCTATTTCAAGAATAGGAATTTCCAAGATTAAAACTGGTACCACCGAGAATTGGAAACTGCCCTAGGTTATCGAATCGGTACCACGAGGATTTATATATTGGTCTCACTGAGAATTCAAAAGTTGCCACATTTGGTACAACTCGGTACCACCGAGATTCATTTCGGTGTCATCGAGTTGGGAAATAATGTTGTAATGGTTTGGTTTTGGGTGATGCCTATATATACCCCTCCACCTCCTCTCACTCGCAAAGGAAGTACTCAGAACACACACACACTTCCCAGATTCATTTTTCTGAGAGAGAACCACCTACTCATGTGTTGAGATCAAGAGATTCCAATCCATCCATTAGAAAATTGACCTCTAGCCTCCCCAGGTTGCTTTCCACCAAATCAATCTCTCCTACCCATGCCAAATCTGTGAGAGAGTGATTGAGTGTTGAGGATACTATCTTTTGAAGCACAAGAGCAAGGAGTTCATCATTCTACAACATCTATTATCTTTTGGAGGGTGGTGCCTCCTAGATTGGTTAGGTGTCGCTTGTGAGCCTCCTACTTCATGTTGTGGAGTTGAACCAAGAAGTTTGTACGGGCAAGGAGATCGCCTACTTCGTGAAGATCTACTTTGAGTGAGGATAGTCCTATGTGGATGTAAGCCATGGTGGAATAGACAAGGCCGCTTCTTTGTGGACCCCTTGTGGGTGGAGCCCTCCGTGGACTCTCGAGCCGTTGCCCTCCTTGGGTTGAAGTCTCCACTAACGTGGACATACGATAGCACCACCTATCGGAACCATGCCAAAAATCGTCATGTCAACCTCTGCGTTTGATCTTCCTTCCCTACCCTGTGCATTACATTTGCATGTCTTTACTTTCCACTTCTATACTCTTAGAGATGCATGTGTAGGGTGAACTTGACTAGTCATAATTGCTAAAACCGCCCCAGCTAAAATTGGGAAAAGGCTAAGTTTTTAATTGGTCAAGTAGTCTAATCACCCCCTCTAGACATACTTCGGATCCTACAACATCGAGATATATAGATAGATTATGCGTCTGGCATAGTTCATCGGATAGATTTAATCGAATCAAAAAGGCATAGTTTGTCAGATTACTAGATACAAAATAGACATAGTTAGCGAGACAACGCGGGAGGCGGAGATCAACATTTCTTGGCCCCGACCCCTTCCCTTGCGATCACCAGAGGGAGGGTGCATCTCCTCCATGTAGGCATCTATTGGTGAAGGACCATCATCGTCCGTGTTGGTGGTGCCGCTATTTACATCGACGACATGTAACCAGAGAGGCGTGAGATGGTGCATATCCGCTCCTTTGCATGGCATGCTGCCTTGGCCTTGGTGGTATTTTTCTCCCTCACGAGGCACTCCAATGCATTGATCCCGAGCCGGAGCGCCTTCCCATTCTTGCGCTAGAGGCATCTTCAGTCTCTGTCGAGGTAAGTGAATGACACATGATTTCGCGTGTTCTACTTGTCTTTTAAAGCTCCAATAACAAGTGACAGAGCAACCCTTATAGAGAGATCTAAACTCTCCTAAAAAACTTGTGAGGGGATACTAAACTTTCCATCACTTGTCATGCAACTACATGGGTATGAGAGATTAACATGAATTATTGTTTACATGGGCCCAATGCCCAACTATAATTAAAAGAGGAGGATCGATTCACCTGTTGAGAACAATCTGGAGTTTATCCTTCCCTCCCCTATCCTTTGGTGTCTAGTGTAATTTCTCCCCTCGTGGCTTCACCGATGAGCTTGTGGATTTGCCTTTGACGATCGGTGGCAGAGAGGGGAATCCCAGTGCCGTTGCTCCCGATAGTAGTTTAGGTTAGGTTAAGTTCTCTTAGTCCTTTTAGGTGCGACGCTCAAACACATGTTGATTCTTCTTCTTCGAGTTTGTCTTCCATACATCGATACTCCTCTAATTCATCCATTTGGACGAAGTCAACAAAGCTCCGACATATGCTATCGTCTTCTTTGGACGATAATGGTAGGATTCCTTGTCATGTGGCGAGGTTTGATGTGAGGTGCTTCAAATCTATTCAGTGGTCCAATGACGACGACTACAACTCTAAGGGGCTGGTCCTTTGGGGCACGTGCATGAAGATTTTCTGACTGTCATCAACAAGGTCAAGCTGGCATAGGGGAGCGTCGACAACGATGCGTCGGTGGCTCGTTCGAATAACAGTAGTTGTCGTTCGATGGTCTCGAAATTTCGATGTATTTTTTTATTATGTTTAAAGTGCTTTGCACTTTCGATAATTTTCGATAATAAAAAGAGTTGGCATATGAGGTGCTTCATGTGGCGAGATTTGATGTGAGGTGCTTCAAATCTATTCAGTGGTTCAATGACGACGACTACAGCTCCAAGGGACTGGTCCTTTGGGGCACGTGCATGAAGATTTTCTGATTGTCATCAACAAGGTCAAGCTGGCATAGGGGAGCGTCGACAACGACGCGTCGGTGGCTCGTTCAAATAATGGTAGTTGTCGTTCGATGGTCTCGAAATTTTGATGTATTTTTTTATGTTTAAAATGCTTTGTACTTTCAATAATTTCCGATAATGAAAAGAGTTGGCATATGAGGTGCTTCATGTGGCGAGATTTGATGTGAGGTGCTTCAAATCTATTTAGTGGTTCAAGGACGACGACTACAACTCCAAGGGACTGGTCCTTTGGGGCACGTGCATGAAGATTTTCTGATTGTCATCAACAAGGTCAAGCTCGCATAGGGGAGCGTCGACAACGACGCGTCGGTGGCTCGTTGGGATAACGGTAGTTGTCGTTCGATGGTCTCGAAATTTCGATGTAATTTTTTATTATGTTTAAAGTGCTTTGTACTTTCGATAATTTTCGATAATAAAAAGATTTGGCATATGAGATGCTTCATGTGGCAAGATTTGATGTGAAGTGCTTCAAATCTACTCAGTGGTTCAATGACGACGACTACAGCTCTAAGGGACTGGTCCTTTGGGGCACGTGCATGAAGATTTTTCGATTGTCATCAACAAGGTCAAGCTGACATAGGGGAGCGTCGACAACGACGCATCGGTGGCTCGTTCGAATAACGGTAGTGGTCGCTCGATGGTCTCGAAATTTTGATGTAATTTTTTTATTATGTTTAAAGTGCTTTGTACTTTCGATAATTTTCGATAATAAAAAGAGTTGGCATATGAGGTGCTTCATGTGGTGAGATTTGATGTGAGGTGCTTCAAATCTATTCAGTGGTTCAATGACCACGACTACAACTCCAAGGGACTGGTCCTTTGGGGCACGTGCATGAAGATTTTCTTATTGTCATCAACAAGGTCAAGCTGGCTCAGTTAGGGGAGCGTCGACAACGACGCGTCGGTGGCTCGTTCGAATAACGGTAGTTCGATGGTCTCGAAATTTTGATGTAATTTTTTTATTATGAAAATGCTTTGTACTTTCGATAATTTTCGATAATAAAGAGTTGGGAGGTGCTTCATGTGGCGAGATTTGATGTGAGGTGCTTCAAATCTATTCAGTGGTTCAATAACGACGACTACAACTCCAAGAGACTGGTCCTTTGGGGCACGTGCATAAAGATTTTCTGATTGTCATTAACAAGGTCAAGCTGGCTCAGTTAGGGGAGCGTCGACAATGACGCGTCGGTGGCTCGTTCGAATAACGGTAATGGTCGTTCAATGGTCTCGAAATCTTGATGTTGTTTTTTAATTATGTTTAAAGTGTTTTATACTTTTAATAAATTTCGATGATAAAAAGAGTTGGCATATATGAGGTTAGGAGAGTAAGGGCCAAGCGCACGCACGATAATTACACGTTGCGGGCTCGTTTAAAGGAGAACCCCCGCACGTCATCTCTTGTTAAGAGGCGGGCTACGGCTGGGAGTGTCCCCCGCAGCACACACACAATGCCAAATCGACATTGCATACCCTAGACGACCATTGTCCGACATATTTAAGCTCTAGCTCTCTCTAGAGACGATAATGAAGGGAAAGATCGATCCATGATATTGAAATCAAGGAACGCAACAATTCCCTGTTGGGTTCGTGCGTGCGCGGCCTCCGACAATCCCAAACCACAGAGATGCCAACTCTAGCCCTCCAAAGCTGGAGTCATAGGCGCGCACCATCACGCCCGGCCGATGCATGGGACGGCCGGCACGTATATATCCCGGCGACGTCGGCGCTCGATTAGCGGTCTGGTACTATTCGAACGAAACGTCGTATTTCCCCCCCAAAACGGAAAAATAATGCTGGCCGCTCGCGTGAAATTTCGAAGCGGGCCCAAGTAACTGGGCCGCACAAGCCCGGGTAGAGCCCATTCCGAACCCCCTCTTTCTCCTATCTCCCTCGTTCCTCCTGTGTACTGAGCAGTGAGGGGAAGGGAGTGACGGTTCTCCAATCACAAACCGAGCAGCGAAATCCCAATTCAAAAATCCCTCGGCAAACCCTCATCAGCGAACAGCGCGCCGCGCCAGATCGGACCGCCGCGCGCCCGCCGTAGATGGAGGCGGCGCGGGATTCGATGGCGGCCCTCCTCGACGCCGGCCTCTTCGACTCCGCCCAGACGCTCGTACGTAACCCCCGCCCCCGCCCCCACTCTGAAATCGCTAGGGTTTTGCCCCGGATCAACTGCTCCGTTGCTTGCCTGTGGCGCGCGTGTGCCGGCTGCTCGCTGGTGGCTAGGTAGTTGAGCTAGGGAGCGAGCTGGCTTGCTGGCCTAGGAATTGGAGAAAGAATCCCGCGCTCCAAAAGGGGGCCTTAGCCGAGTTGCGAAAGGAAAACAGGGGTTTCTCGTTAGATTTTCCTTCTGTACAGAGGTTTTCAGGTGGGAATACTAATTCTTCATGACTTGCAGGGATGCTTTCTTGTGTCTTCTGGCGGCGCAAGTAACGAGGCCAGCATGTCCATGAAGGCAGAAAGCTTGGTAAGTTGCCCTTTGTAGCTCGGTAGGGGAATTGGGTACTAGCTCGGTCCTACTCTTAAACGATGTTGCACTGCCGAATGTCCATTTCTATTGCCTAGATGGCACAATGTTCACATTTCGTGCCTGAAATGTTGCGTGCTGTATTGCAGGTCCTGCATGGTGATGCGTTGTATGGGGAGAAAGAGTTTCGGAGGGCACTGGTAACATTGCCGAGAAACCATGCTTGATTAGAAATTTAGAATGCAACGAGGAACTTTATTGTGTCGGAAAGCTGAGCATACATTTGACTGTTCAGTGCTTACGGTTGAAATTTAAGTTTCTTATTTTCCACTTTTTGATCATTATAGAATGTCTACAAGCAAGCTATGCAATGTAGCAAAAGTATCCCCAGACAAGCTACAAGTACTGCCAGAATCTCAGTTTCCACTACTGTCCGATCAAATGTTACGCCGTTCAATGAAAATGAGGTGTGAAGACCACAACAGACCATTTGATGTTTCTTGCGTTGGTAATTTATTTTCTATACACCTCTAGCAAGTAACTCAGTTCAGTTTTGCTCTACTGTTGTAGGTGAAGTCTAAAATAGCTATTTGCCATTCTGCTCTACATGAGTATCGTGAAGCACTTCAAGAGGTTTGGGGTTTTAAAATTTGTGTAGGATGATTTGGATCTAGATGTGGTTTGTTCATCTGACAATGACAATTGGTGCAAAGTTTGACCTACATGTTTTCTGCAGATGGAAGGGATTCCTTCTAAATTGAGAAGTCTAAAAATGAATCTGATGTTAGGCAAGCTTTATCGGATATCCAGAAATAATCGTGCGGCTGCTATATGTTATAAAGAGTGTTTGAGGTACAACATACCAAAAGCTTTGCTTTCTAGGTCCTGAATTCTGCAACTAAATAGTCCCTCTGATCCATAACATAAGCTGTTTTGGAGTTTCTCTCAGTCAAACATTTTTTCAGTTTGACCATCATTCTACAAAATATTGCCAAAATGTTCAATATGGAATTGATAGTACTAGATTTCTCATGAAATGTACCTTTATAATATATAATTTACTGAATTACATCTGTTGTAACAACATACTTTGTAAACATTTATGGTCATAGTGTTACCTTGAAGACTCTGTCATGGTCCTAAATTACTTATATTATGAATCAGAGGAAGTAGGTCACAGATATTGATATTTTCTGTTCGATCATATTTTCGTACACATCGATATGCAAACCGCAAAGTTTTTCTCCACTAAGAGTATTGCCTCATATGGTTACTCTTTCATGATGTAATTTGACAAGTTGTTTTCGACATCTTTGTGCTTTTCTGCTAGGCAATGTCCTTACATATTTGAGGCTATTGCAGCTTTGGCTGAAATGGGGCTTTCTTCGAAGGAGTTCTCTTTACTATTTTCCCAAGTAAGTGCACACTTTTTTTGTGTAAGATCTTAAAAGGAAGCATGATCTCTCAAGATGATTAGTTTAATTTCAGTAAAAACAGATAAATATCAGTTATGCTAGTTTGCTGTATGCTGATTGGTTGTCAAATTTCCTGCTTGCGGAGCTCTCTCTACCTATTAGCCGAGGTGGCTAGAAAAGTTGACAGGTTATTGTTTGCTTTACTATACAAGCAAGAGCCGTCAGTTTACACAAGAAAGGTGTTCGATTTTTTTGTGGGGTCTGCATATTCTAACAACGTGCATTTGCAGTCTGTTAGTTCAGTAAGTTATATCCTGTTCATGGGTTGCTCAAGGACATCTCTGAATTGCATACACTTACACTATTTACCTTCACACAGTTGAACATAGTTACAGAGCCATAATAACACCAAAACATACCCCCTTTTGTTGCATATCTTTTGTACATACTAGCACATATGCCCGTGCGTGCGTTGCAACGGGAGAAAAAATTGACCTGTCGACTAAAACGTCCACCAGCGCGGCATGATAGCATTGGATGATGCCACCCGGCAGCTGCAGGGAGGCCACCAGCACTGCATGCTAGCATCCGACGATGCCACCCGGCAGTAGCAGGGTGACACACGCTGAGGTATAAAAATAATGTGGAAATATCGAGCTACATGGAACTTGTTTTTATTTTTATGAAAAATTCAATAAAAATATTTCAATGCGGAACAAACTAAAAAAATTGTCTTATTTGGTAACTTCATAAATTAACAAATAAGAGAGGAAAGTGTAAATATCTCCTGCATAATTCTTGTTGAACTAGAATACTTTAACACGACTAAATAAGAGTAAAATAAGGGTAAGTTTTTAGGAAGGATTACATTATCTATAAATACAGAATTCAGATAAATATACACACACATCCAGATATATTCTAGATCTTCTTTCTTGACAATATATTATATTTTTCTATTTTCAAAAGGTTAATACAAAAAATAAAATAAAACTTAACATTTTCTATTAAGGTGTATCTATCCGTACCATACTATTTCTTAATAAAACCACGATTTTCACTATTTGTGTAGCTCACAAATCAATGTGTTTTTTGTGAAATTTTATACATGTATAGTATGCATCCATGTGTCCATGTGGAGTTTTTTACATCATTTTTATGAAATTTTGAAATACGTTTTTAGATGATTATACAACAATCATTGCCCGAGCATCAAAACATTGTACTCTAAATAATAATCAACATGTGTGGAACACATATTGCCGAGAAATCATTAGTTATTCGCTGCATTAGTCCTTACCATAATAGAGGTAATCGACGTCGGGACCATCCAACATGCACGCACGATCCTTCCATCCTTCTTTTTAAGACGGCCATACAAATCCTTTTAATTGTTGATCTTTCCTTTAAATACACCCTCATCAATATCCGTCAAATTCTTGCCATGTGAATGTCCCTTCAAATCCATCCTTCCTTCCTAAGACAGCCACAATTCGTTTTAATTGTTGATCCTTCCTTTAATACACTCCCACCAAGACAGCCCACACAATTCCTTTTATGCATCCTTCTTTTAATGCCTCCAGGACAGCCCACAATTCCATTTCGCCAGTTCTTGTCTTGCTGATATTCCATATAACTTACAAAGTATATAAACTGGTATGAGTCCCTCTAAACCAGCGAGGTGGGACAAATTAACGTCCATATGTTAGCCCCAGTTGGTTGTAGCTACCCGGGACAACAGGGAAGGTCACGTGTTCGATTCCCACACAATCATTTACTTTTTGCTGCTTCATGTGTGGCCCACAAACGTACCTTACTGTGATAAATAGGCCTATGAAAACAAATCTTTTTTTATTGCTATATGCACAGGGTCGGTTGGCATATTTTCATTTGAGGAAACTCTATTAACCAATAAGAGGGCGCCATCTTTTGGTTCCACACAGGAGTATTGGCTAGCTGAGTTGGTTTGCGTGTGTGTGCACTTTCGCAACGACGTATGAAAAATAAAAAACGGCGTACAAAATCGATTGGACGAAAAAAGTGGATAAACAATCCTCCTTCTAATGTTATTAGGTATAGATAAGTTCTTAACTGTTGACATATATAAATCTTTGAGCTATGAGCACTGCATATATGGACTATGCAGAAACAAGGAACATGCAAGTGCTCAGTGTACAATTTAATTGTATTCAAATTTTCCAATTATTAGTTGCTAAAATTTATTTTACTGGAAAACCTGGAATAATTATTATATGTATATCTGCAGGCACCAACTAGAGGAGGCAAGCCACCAGTTGATTTTTTAGACGCACAACGTTGGTGGAATGTAAGTGAAATATGCTGCATTCGTGTTACATATAAGGCAGGCTGCTGATATTTCTAGAGGATTTTATACATATTTGAAACATTGCCATTTGAGGTATTTCACATTGCCACCAACAGTAAAGAAAGTATATATTGAAACGAGTTTATGTTGACAGCAGCTAAGCTTGCCCGGAATGCAGCATTTAATCTTGTATACCCTAAATAACTACGTAGGTGATTCTATCTTGCGTTATATCTCCTTAGTAAATTGGTGATTGAAAGCCAAAGCACCACTGCACAGTATACATGCTAAACTTTACTAAATTGGAACCATTTTCATTTTCATAAACCAGAGAAAGGTACAACACAACGGCTACATGATGTATCACACAACACCCACAAGAAGGAACAGGGAAACAGAGAGAGAACCGAAACGAGCTATGCCCAGCAGTACAAACCTTTAACCTGGTACCCAACGGAACTGGAACAGGCTGAGAAGAGAAGGGAGGAGTCTTGTTGGATCAATCGAACGGATACCCGACGTCGAGACGATGGAGAGGAAAAAGTCCGCGGCCTGCCCAGCGATCACTATCCACCTTGAAGACCTAGGAGAGTCGCAGCACCATCGAAGGGCATCCCATTACCGAGGCGACATTGCGACTACGAAAACGGCTGATTCCACCAAAGGGCAATCTTCCACCGAGACGAGCACTGCACCTCCTCTTGGTGTCACATCGAGCACCCTCACAAAATGAGCAAACCTGGGCACCATGCAAGGCAACAAGAACCTGCAACATCTGCGAAGGACGTCGAACACCAAGACCTCACCGCCGCCACGAACATCCCTGAGAGGAGGCCAACCAGAGCTAGAAAGGGAGCCAAACCTTAGCCTGTCCTGAATCAGCAAAGCACTTCCACCACCACCACCTACAGAACACATGCCCCCGCTGGCCAACGACGAACCCAACCTCCCCATTCAGCCAGCTGCGTCGTGACAGCCGTCCACAAGAACTCCCCAAATGATGTCTACAAGGACAAAGTGATGGAAGCCAACACCGTCATCCGATCCGGCAACGCTGGATCTAAGGCTTTCACCCGGAGTCTCAAGACATGAGCTGTGGAGTTGCAGCAGGCTCCTCGACGGCACCCCCAAGGCGGAAAGCGACATCCGCAAATGCTTTTGCTGTCGGCATCGAGAAGGTCTTCCCAGGATTTTCACCCGGAACTGTGCAACCCACCCCATCAGCTCCCAAAGCAGCCGACGCCACCAAGAGAAAGACGGAGCAGTCCGGTTCGCGCAGCCGCACCAAGTCCGGGCTGACAACACCAACCATGCTGCACGCGCTGCAAGGGAACGTAGACAGCTCGCGGAACTCGCTGAAGGGGAAGAGCACCACCCGTCGCCGCCTAGCTCAGTCCTCCACCAACAGAGTCGGACACGAGCAGTACATCCCCGCCGCCACACATCATCGGCTTGCCGGGCCCAGATCCAGTCCGCTCGGAACCTTGGACAATGCATTGCCGACGCCCGCTCTCCACTCCACCACCTCACGCCCTCCACCGCAAGGGAACAACATTGACTCCGTCCACACCTATCTTCACCAGATCCGCCGCTGGGCCGGCGCCAGGGTCACGCTTCCGCCCCCATATCTTCCACCGCCTGACGCGAGAACTAGAAGGGAGAGCCCCACCGCCGCCGTCCGCTGGGAGGGGCTTTGCCCGCCTTGCATCCTGCAGCGAGGGAGCGACGTGGAGGAGGGGTCTCGGGTGTCTGCTAGGGTTTCACCACCCGAGTCGCCCTGGGAGCGACGCGGGTGTCGGGGGGGGGGGGGGGGTGACTCTGAAGAAGTTGCCGCAACAATCTACACCTGCACTTCTGTTACGTTCCTTATCACCATTAATGCAAACTGATTAGTTGTGATCGAATGGGAAAAGTAAGGATACACCATGATTTGGTTCCTGGAGATCAAGGTCAAACAGTACTTTTTAATTGGGAATTTGGTAAGTTACCAAAAGATACACATTATTCGTTCCGCAGCTACAGTGCACAATTGCAGTCCTGAGTTATATTGTTTGTTACTGGTTTCTCAGAAATTCTGTTTCTCTTCAGCAAATATATTATCATACTACGTGTTATGGGTTGGCTCTAATGGTTATTGACTCTAATTATTGTTTTTCTTAATAGAGGTATGTAGAGGCCCAGTGTTGCATTGCTTCACATGATTATAAAGGTATTACAATGGATTTTTTCCAGATTCCATTTGATGATTCTAGCATAAGATGTGCTTTGTTGATTTTTGTCGAACTGATCAAGGGATTGTTTTGTATGGTTACAAAGGATATTCACTACTGGTTAAATGATTCCTTGTTAATAACATACCACCATGTAGCTCCGTCATGTTGTCTAAATTTTGTACTTGACTCTGGTACTATACCATAGCTTGTCAACCAACCTTCCAAAACTCCAGTTTCGCTACTCTGTTGGGCATAATTTTGCAGCTTTTAACAACAGCACTGGAACGTTCTTCATCATAATAAATAAGCTTACTATTGTTTTTCTTTTATAGGTGGCCTTGATATATACCTGGAACTAATGCAACGATTTCCCAATAATGTGCACATCTTGCTGGAAATTGCGAAGGTTTATGTCTTTCTTCAAGTTACGCATTGTTGTGCTTCTGCATATGTTTTATATTAAAGTAGACCAATCAAGTTATTGTCACTCATGCAATGCCTCTTTGTAATGCATTTCTTAATTTCTTCAAGTTTGATACTCCTATGTCTTCAGTTATGTAAAGATCTTCTGAAGTCATGGTTTACCATCACATTTTTATGTGTGAATTTAAGTACCTTTTTTCATCTGTCAATTCTGATTTTCGCGCTTCTTATTTCTAGATTGAAGCCATCATAGGCAAAAATGAAGAAGCAATCATGAATTTTGAAAAGGTAAACGAACAAGTATAGGCTTGGAGTTTCCTTCTATGGAAATATATGTCTGTAAAACGGTTGGTGCTTTGCAGGCTCGGTTAATTGATCCAAACATCATGGCATATATGGATGAGTACGCAATTCTCTTGAAATTAAAATCGGACTACACTAAGCTAAACAAACTGGTACATGATATGCTGCATATTGATCCTGCAAGACCAGAAACATGTATTGCTCTTGCAGCATTTTGGGAAAGAAAAGATGAAAGAAAAGCTTTGACATATGCTGAAAAGGTATGTACCTTTTATAGATATGCTTTTTGGAAGCGGATCATCCATGTAATGTTCCTTGCATTGCTTTACATTTTGCAGAGCCTCCGAGTTGACGATAGGCATATAACCGGCTATATTATGAAGGTAATACCACAAAATGTTATTGGCCATACAACATAATTGTTTTTTTGTACCAGTGTCTACTTGCATTGTCATATTGTGGAAATGTATTGCAATGAAGTATACAAGCATGGTTGGTGGGTTTACAACAAGCCTGTTGCGGTTGTTGGCTTAGTTACTTCAAAATTCGTATTTGGTTGGATTCTATTTTTCATTCTTTGTTATCCAGGCAGTAGGCTTACTGTTTGCTTATGTTCTTTAAGGGCAATCTCCATCTTTCATTGAATCGACCAGATCTGGCAGTAACAGATTTCAGGGGAGCTCAAGAACTAAGGGCTGATCTTCGCTCTTATCAAGGTTGTTGCACATAGATACTTCTGGTTGCTTATTTAAAGCCTACATGCAGCCTAATATAGATATTATTCTCAGGTTTGGTGCGTGCTTATCTAGCACTTTCCAAATGCAAAGATGCACTGTTCACTGCACGTGAAGCAATGAAGGTTATGCATCAGTCTGCAAAAGCTCTGAAGCTAGTTGGTGATGTGCATGCCATCAGTTCCACTGGGAGAGAGAAGGTAAAGCCAACTTTTTTTCTTTTCTTATGATTTCGTTTTCTTTTCTTTTCTTGTGACTGCGCCCTTTGACAAGTAACTTAATGTTGTTCAATCATTTCCCAGGCAAGAAAGTTCTACGAATCTGCTATTCGTCTCGAACCTGGATTTCTCGGAGCAGCATTGGCATTGGCTGATTTGCATGTTGCTGAAGGACGGAATAAGGAGGCAGTTTTGTTGCTTGAAAGATATCTAAGACAATGGGCCGATGATTCTCTACATGTCAAGTTGGCCCAAGTATTTGCAGCAACAAGTCTGCTTTCTGATGCACTCTCCCACTATCAATCTGCACTAAGGTCCGTACACTTTCTCTTGGAGTTGAAACTACGAAATAGCAACCCTAAGTTGTAGGAAGGCTTCATGCTGGATCATGTATTTCCCCACCCTCTCAATCCTATCCATTTACCGCCCTGTGCATTTATCTTTGCTTATTGCCTTTCCCCCTCACCAATGGGTCAATTGCTACCTTGAACAAGGCCAATTGGTACCTGGAAGGTTGTAAGCGATTAAACTTGCTTGATTAAATTAAATGTAGGTAAGCCGAAAGGTTACTATGTCCGAGATATGTTTTTTTGGAATATTCTTCTTCTGTCCTTTTAGAATATTTTGACGCTGACCGTAATTAATTATAGTGATTAGTTAAGGCTGGGACTTGTGCCATATATATTGTTTCTGTAGACATTTGCCATACCTAACAACTCCGTTAATATCTATCCATCTTGCCATGGAAGGCTGATCCAGCAAGTCTCTTACATACACACGCACATTAGTTGAGTTCCCACTAGCTGTTTGCTAGTGCATCTTAACCGATCTAGAGATAGAAACATCGCTCCTTGTAGGCTGCGGTGAAGCTCTATTAGGTGTGTACCGAATCGTGGGAGGCAACCGGCCTATTTTGGTCTCAAAAATCTTTCTTAACACTTCTCGACATGCATATTATTTCATCTTTTATAGCCCTGCGTACTAGTTCATGGAAAAAACAACTATCTTTTGCAGGATAAACCCGCACAATGAAGCAGCCAAGAAAGGATTGGAGCGACTGGAGAAGCAAATGAAGGTGTGATCTCCTAAACATTCAGTGGCCCCTGTCATGTTTTGGGTTCCCTCTTAGACTTGCTCCGCCGTAAGATGAGAAACGTTGACTGCTCTGATTCCCCTGTGCAGGGAGTAGACCCGGATGCGCCTGAAGATGAGGACGAGAACGAAGGTGACGATGTCGATGGTGACCAGGATGACGCCGAGCTGCTGTAGGAACTGTGGATTCAAAACGGCGTCACATATATGTATACTGGAGGTACCACAAATGCGGAAGCTGTCAGCTGACGGAAGGGGGCTTGCTGTGTGGGGTGGGTTGGGGGTTGGTGCTTGGTAGGGTGGTGGCGCGGCATTTTTGTGCTGATGGTTTGGTCGCAGGAGTCGCAAGAGTGGGAATGTCATGCCACTGTCACGGGGTTACTCTTATGTACGTAACTGGGCAGGATAGGAGGTGTGACCTGTGTTGTTATGCATGGAAACCCTGTGAGGTGTGCTTGTTAACACTGCGTTTTCTAAAAGTAAATCATTTGAATGGTCACTGAGCCTGTTCTTCACGTTTACGCTTCCCAGCGTTTCTGCAAAAACAAGATCACCGTCCTAGAAGACAATGGTCTGTGAATTTTTCCCCACAACGAAAAAGCTTCCCTCCTTAAATCCTTCCACCAGGGGCTAACCGGAACCGCCAAGATCACAAATTGTCATTTTCACCAACAGATATCTACCCCGACCCTATTCCACAGTTTTTTTTCCCGCTTTGGTGCCCCCTTCTTTTACTAGGAAGTACTAGTTGAATGCCCGTACGTTGTCACGGAACAAAATATGAATATGCTAGACATTAATAATAGCTTTCACAAAGAACATGGCATACATCCAATTTACTCGCGCTAAATATCAAGTAAATTGTGTCAACGCACGGGCAAGTAGAGCCACTCCATTTGGCGTTGCTCATCATCACACATGACGGATGATGATCAAGCTAGCCAGAACCAAAATCACATGTTTAACCATGCGTCTCACATCGCTGAAGAAACTCACAAAGCTAAAATTGCCTACTGGCAGCGAGGTACGAGGAGATATGTGCGAGAGTAGCGACCATGTCGGCGCTCGTGATGATACTCCTAGCATGACATGTCATGGGAGCACTAATCCCTCAAGCTACGATGGTAGCAGTCGAGATGCGAGCGGGGCGGCGAACGGGGTGCCGACGACCAGGTCTATGGCCACCACGACCACGAAGCAAACAAGAGGGGAACGATGGCAGTTTGAAACATGGGCTAGGAGGTGGTGTGCAGCTGAGGAGTATGGGGTCGAGGCGGCGGCGATGGAACGGGAGTCGGGGGCTTAGGAGAGATGGAATTTTGGTTGTGGGCTTGGTGTAGTGTACTGATGGCATTTTGGTTCAGTTTTACACACTTAAAGGATATATGAATTCACTGACAAAAAAAAAAGACCGATTTTACTCCTTTTTGCATCCTCATTAGAAGTCCATGTACATGTTCTAGACTGTATATACCAGCATGATGGTATTTAGAGCATGATTCCATGGTAACTTTGGGCTGTCGCCACAACCCAGGATAGACCACAAAATGCAGTGTGGGTTTATTGTTGGTGTGTCATAGAAGTGAGTTGCTTACTCTCTGCGAAAATTGATTTTAGTTTCAGGATTGTGCACTTGATTATGCATGCCTCATCACCCAAATTAAATCATGTGCATTGCTACGGAGACATAAATATTATAGTGGTTTAACATCTATATGTCCTTGTGAATCATTATACACATCAACTGATATTGTCGAACTTCTTTTCACATCAACCGCTACTACTATGGTGAGCACCTTGATTGCATACTAAACAAATACTTCCTCCGTCCAGAATTACTTATCGGAAAAATAAATAAAAAAGATGTATCTAGAACTAAAATACATCTAGATACATATATTTTTATGACAAGTATTTCCGGACGAAGGGAGTAAATAATAATCATTTTATTCTAGAACATAAAATATGTATTTACCCTTGATTTATTGGTCCCCAAACTATTGTTTTAAATATTATATCTCTTGGGCCTTATAACACAAGAAGTTAAGGCATCATAACCTCCTCCCTTTCTTCCCACCCCCTGCTTTGTATGGATCTAAATCCCAATGAATAATTTTCCTCCAAAGATACCTTTGAACATTAAAAAAATAGCCACAAATAACTATAATATGATAATTGATTCTATATCATTACAATATCTACTTTTCAAACGAAAAGAAGTGACACCACTGCCATTGCACATCGTGAACTCCCATTCATAATATTGCTATTGAAGATTACATGAACTTCCATCCTAGCAAAAGGAGAACTGGAAACAATGAAAGAACAATTAGAATCACATACGAAAGTAAGATACTTGCGCTAATGTTGCCTAATAATGGGACAACAAGCCAACACAGAAAAAAACTTCTTCTGGACAGCAGATGTCGTGCAAAATGTTTACATAACCTAACTCCAGCCTATAATAAGACTATGAAATAGATTGACAAATCCTCCCACCGGCCTTATTTGACAATGGCACCGCCATACATGTCGTACAATACATGCTAGACATAATATAGTCTGATACGACTTCATTGTGTCTCCATCACCAACTTCATGTGATATTTTGGTACAACACAATCAACGTACGGGCATTGTTAAAATATAATTATAATGCATAATGTATATGTCCCATAAGATTCATGATTGTGTTGTACCAAAATATCACTTAGACACTTCCTAATAACAAAACGAGTTACTTTTTGAACAATCTATCACCGTGAGAAAGTCTAAAAAGAGTGATATTGACTGAAACTCCTACAACTTGAGTGATATCACATTCACATTCAGCGTCCTTATACGTCAACATGTGTTGGTGCACCTGTTCTATTCAATCACGCTTGGCTGCCATACAAACACATGTTATACATTAAAAGATGTGGTAGCAAGTATGAACCAAAATACTGATGATAGCCTGCAAAATAGCATCAATATTCACTTGCAGATTATGGACTAGTAGCCCTCATGCATAGGTGTGTTTCTGTGTACAAGTTTGGATTTTGGATTAACCAGACCATTCAAAAAATAAATCCTTCCTTTGATTTCCCTCCTCCCTATGCTCACTTTTTTAGACTTGTAGCCTTGTAGAACACAGTGAAGAAATTTCAACCTTGGCTACTTCCGATGTCTGGCTTCAACAAACCGGCTGCATTCTAATGCATGTAGGCAGCTTCCGGCTTTCGGTTTTCCGTCTTTTATTCTCACAAAGCATGACATCAAACTGAGAATCAATGAATTCAACACAGTGCTCCTATTTGGCTAACCTCCTGTACTTATTGGCATTTTCTGTCAAAGCAAGTGTAGCAACAACATACTGAGTTGGGAAGATGAAAAATACAAAATGGAATTAGAACATTGTTCCATCAATGCAAACTTTCCAACTGAAAAATCCCACAAGAAAACGCAGGTGATTTCATCCTTAACTCCACCACTTCAAACAACACTACCATTGTTATTAACAAAAACGGATTACATGTCAAATCTGAAAATCGTAGTCTAGATTGGACTGAACCTTCATTATGCACTAAATGTATTTGCTACATCAATGTAAAAGTTTCAAACTCTAGATGATGCATGCAACTATTTTGCCTGCGATGAACCTTGATTCAAGAGTGTATATAGGTTTATAAATTACATTTCCACATCATGCAAATATTAAACAAAATTAAATATCCTAGATTATGGATCTAACATAACATTTCTCCCAATCTAGGAATATGTACCACCAAATGAGATCAAATTTCTATGAAAAATAACTTGTAGTGTTGGCACAGACCTTGGAGTGCCAAGGTTGCAGGCTAAAAAGGAAAACTTCACGGGCGTGAATCTCGTAGTGGTGACGCCCGTTGGATAATTCATAGACAACAACATAGATGTGGATTTTCCACTTTGACATCGACCAGCTGCACTTACATGTCGCATTTGTCTTGAGCAACGGTCTCCGTACCGCATGAAGCCTTCTCCACCCCTGCGCCCACCCACAACACGAAAATATACATCCTCCTTATGGACTCGCCCTCTCAAATCTCAACTCTACCTAGGGCGCATGTACCACAACAGCTTTCCAACTCTGACAAATCTTTGCAATGGCTCCCATCATCTACTCTGAAGGGAGGCATGGAAAATAAACAACTGAACTGAGCTCTAACCACACGTCCTCAGAATCATGCTATACTGAAACCACAACTCCCAGCAGATGAATTGTTGATTGGGAGAAAATCACCAAAATTTGAATTAATATAGAAGTCATTCCTACAACCACATGAAATAACTATAACTTTGTATTAATCTTTGCACAGCGACTACATTAAGATAGAGCTAAAGATTAAGGTGGATGCAAGCTATCATCATAGCAAAATTGCAACTTTGTTTTTCCTGACATCCACACCACAATAGCTAATATATTGAACATTCTAGAAGTAGCAGGTAGGCCATTTTCAAGATAATCAAACCACTCACATATTCCTTTCACTATCCGAGCGTTGTTGTCACTCAACTTCTCTGCACACTATCCTCCTTCACCCCGATTCTGCAAATTATACCTAAAAAAATAAACCAGTTAATACATAAAGATTTTTTTACAAGGAAGTGTAGGGGAAGAAAAAACAATATTGTAGGAGTAATAATTAAACAATAAGCTTGCAATAAGAAGGTTTTATTATAACAAATCCCAGGAAGTTATTCAGAGTAAGAACAAACGGATCATGTCGAAGCACCACATATATGCTCACTTGGATTATATTTATAAGAATTTATTGAAGCATCTCAACAGCAACATGTACAAGTCCATCTCGAGGCCTGCATCCATCAAATAAAAACAGCGACAAAGAGCAACCCGCCTTGAATACTCGCCTCCTTCTCCTGTACTTTTACCAACTGGGTCAGTATGGTGTCACGAGGAGAAATTTGCTGCTGAGAAGGAAACAACTTTCCATAAGATATATGCGCGAGCTATTGGAAATATGTTTACTGTTTACATGACATTCCAATTAACGTAGAGGTCGTGGTTGTCAAAAGTGATTGCCTCAATTCCGTGCACAACCAACAGCAGCGGCCAACGTGCCTCAACGCCACATCCTGACCAACCCAGGCGGACGAATCGGAGAGAGAGAGATGGGGAGTATCCTTGCTCATCCACTGGGATCAGGCTTCATCAATGGGGGATCTATTGCGAAAAACTTCATCAACGCTGCTGGCCTTCACAGATTCTGTCACTCAAGGAAAGCTCACATCATGGTCTTCGTGTTGTATTTTCGAAAGGCTTTCGACTCGGGAACCTCTACTTCAACTGCTCTCTAACACGGGCTTCCCACACAATGGTGATCGTGGATCAAATTCTCTTTTCTTGGGCAAAATCATTATCCTTCTTAATGGTGTGCCGGAAAACATGATAAATTGTAAAAATGTCTTGCACTAGGGTGGCCCTTTATCACCCTACCTTTTACATTGCTTAATCCTCCTTCCTGATGCTGATGGTCCTCTTATCAACCTGTCTAGCCAAATTTACCTCTCACCATTCTTTAACTTGTAGATGATATGCTTCTCCTTGCACACGCCTCCACCGAGGCAACACCCATCTTAAATCTATTCTAGATGATTTCGCCATCACCACATTACCCTAAACTTGCTCATAACGAACTCCCTCCCTGTGATAGCCTGGCTTATTAGGGATGATATACTACTCATATCAATAAGGAATTCCTTCTTTTCCGGGAGCCCATTCGAACAGAACTCCCAGGTTAAGCGTGCTTGGCTTGGAGTAGTTCTAGGATGGGTGACCAACCGGGAAGTTGGTCCCGGGTGCGCATGAGTGAGGACAAAGTGCACAGAAAAGACTAGTATTGATATGTGGGGCCTGTCTAGACCCCGCCAGGAGTAACGACCGTCGGCGGGTGTGTCCGGGGCGTTACAAGTTTGGTATCAGAGCCGACCCTCGCGGTTACACGGATGTTTGTGCACAGGTGTGCGATCCCGCCAGGAGTAACGACCGCCGGCGGGTGTGTCCGGGGCGTTACACTCCCCATCCATCTTCAACCCTCTCTAGCCACTGACACCACAAACATCTTTGATGCATGGTTTCATCCTTCCCCCAAACTTACTTAGGTATACCACCCTCTTCCACTCCTCCCCTGTGCCTTCAATCTATCAGGAAAAACTTATTCAAATATCTTACTGGTTATGTGTCATGCGTATCCTTCCATTGTGCTAGGCTAATTCTGCTCACCTCAGCAGTCCAAAATAAAACTTCGTTGATGAAAAATATGCCAAATCTTCCTTTCTTTTGAAAATTGTAAGCACACAACTACCTTCCCTGCAATAGATCTTCTTTGGTCCCACAAACAATGGCCTAGCTACCCTTACCTCACCTCCTTGTCCACCAAAACCTCCATCTTTATCTGTCAAGTCATGCAGGAGGAACTGCTATGTAACCTTTAGAATCTCTTTCCCAATGTTACATCGATCAAACTCGGGGTTGTGTTATCTTTGTTGCAGGATTACACCCCAAAACTCGGGGTTGTGTTATCTTTTTCATGGTGCCCCTTTCTCCGAGGCATGCCTACCCATTTCTTACTCAGAAGCATGATGATGATGCACACACACACACACACACACACACCTGATTTGGAGTTGCAAGGTGCTAATCAAGAGGTCCAAATCTTTGGTGGCTGCTTTTCAAGAACCATCTCAAGTCCGGGTGCAAGTTCTTCATTTTTTTATCGAACAATCACTGCCTAAGATGCGGCGCACCTTGGATGGATGCTCTACATATTTCCATCAATGTCTGACTGCCGGGCAGTTTTGGGACGAATTGTAACTCATGACTCCCACCTCCATCGACCGGCTAGCCTTGAAAATGACATTTGTCCTTTGCTTGCCCTTGCAATATTATGAAAAATTTGAGACTCCATGAATTTTTGGCCTTCCGCATTTAAGAACACACTGCGAGGGTCACCATTGGGAATCAATTGTAATGCCCCAAGTGTAACGTTGCCATTTTTGGAAACCCTTCTATGTTTGGATCCATGTGGTCATGCTATGAGAGTTGTCATTTCATGTGGCTTAGTTTGTGTCATCACCTTTGCATCATGGCATTCATTGCATCCATGTATTTTTTTTCTTTGTGTTGATGTTGTGCTTGTTCCCTCATGTTGCGTAGTGGTGTTGTGGATGTGGTGGTTGCTAACTTGGTTTCAAACTTGGTTGTTTTCAAACTAGAATTCAAATGAAGCCTTCTCCCTATTTTGTGAGCTCAAGTTTGAGTTGTTTTAAATCTGGTTTAAAAATGTAGTTCTTTTAGAGATTTTCCTTGTGGATGTGGTGATGTGACTAGGGTATTTTAAAACTTTGCTTAAATGGGATTTTATTCACAAAACAGATTAAATTAATTCTGTTTTGTAAATATTTCATTGCTCCAAAAATCATATTGGTATTTTATTTAATTGGGTCATAATCCCCTTATGACCAGGGTTATTTTATTTTTATTTTTGGAGACCTAGATTTCCCTAGGATTTTATTTCTTGCTATGTGTTTGCTTTAAATGGAAAAACTTTCTTTCCTTTTATCTGGCGCCAGCGCAGTGGGCCTCCTCCTTCCCGCCGGCCCAGAGTCTCTTCTCTCTCTCGCGCCAGGCCCAATCGGCATCCCTCTCCTCCCTCCTCGCGACGTCATTGTGTACGACGCCTCCTCCACCACCAATCCTCCTTTTCCTTGATCTGGTGGCTCCAAGCTCGCCTCCCAAGGCCATATAAGCAGCCGGTGCACCCCTCCAGCGGCAAGGGTTCCTTTTCCCCTCATATTCTCCCTCTAGCGCCGCCAGAAGCACTGCACGTCGTCCCCATCGCCATGGAGACCTCCGGGTCGAGCTCGACGCCGACATAGCCTTCGACCTCGCCTCCTCCCCGAAGCTACCATGAGCAAGAGGACCCAGGAGGGGTTCCATTTTCGCTCAGAGCAGGAGCAGGGCCTTCTTCCACGACGTGCACGACGGCCGCCGTCTTCATCAACTCCGGTGGCCTCTCCCTGCAGCAGCTCGTCATCGTCTCTTCTTCCTCCAGCGGCGAGATCCTCTCCTCTCCTTCCTCTCGGTAAGCCGCGCGTCATCCCCTCTCTTCCCTCTCTAGATGCAACATCGGGATGAGCTCGTCGCCGTGGCTTATCTGTTCGGTTGCAGTAGAAGCAGAGCGCAACAACAACAGCCGTGCAGTCGATAGCTTGGCGCCACCGTGGTGTTGCACCTCCGGGTGAGATCGAGGCGGGGATGGAATCCCCGTGGTTCCTACTTCTCCCCCGTAACGTGTAGCCGTCGTTTGATCGCCGTGGTAGTCACCGTCGTCCTCCTCTGTTTCGGCCGCCAGCATAGTAGATCGTAGCAGAGAGGTTACTCAATAGAGTTTCTTCCTCCTCTCTGTTAAGATCCGCAACGTAGCAGAGTGGTGAGTAGGTGGTTTTGGCGCCTGGTGGTCGTGGGTTCGAGTCCCAGTGGTGCCCCTTTTAATTTTTGTTGTATTGTGGTTCAGTAGCTCGACAGGGGCAGGTCAACTTGCTTGTTTCCCCTTCCCTGTCGAAGTGGAGTGGCTAGCCTAGTGGTGTGGTACTGTTACTGCATACCAGAGGGGCGTGGGTTCGAATCCTTGTGTACCCCCTTTATATTGTTTTGCTGTTTTGCATGGTGGTTTCACTTGGCTTTCCTTGGGAAGCAAGTAGCTTGTGTTAACATCAAAACCAGTAGATTTCCTTTTTGTTTAAGCTTGTGTGTTTGTAGGTGTGTGGGCAAGTTCTTGCATATGTGGGCACTTGTGGATGAGTGTGTGTATGTGTGTAGGTGGGTGTTTGTGTGTATGTGTGCATGAGAGCACATGCACTAGTGTGTGCATGTGTGTATGTGTGTGGGTTGCCCCCACATATTTGTGCAAGTTTGCACCAACACATGATGGTGTGTGTGTGTGTGTGCAAGTGCTTGTGCATGCATTTGTGTGTGTAGTGGTAGTGTATTTGTGTGTGTGTGTGTGTCACACACACATGAGCAAGTGTGTGCATAGTAGTATCCATGGGGTGTTCTTTTGAACACTAGGTATGTGTGAGTGTGTGTAAGTGGTGGTTTTGTGTGTGCATGCATTTGGTGTAGATATGCATGTGTGCATATATTGTTTTGCTGTTTTGCATGGTGGTTTCACTTGGCTTTCCTTGGGAAGCAAGTAGCTTGTGTTAACATCAAAACCAGTAGATTTCCTTTTTGTTTAAGCTTGTGTGTTTGTAGGTGTGTGGGCAAGTTCTTGCATATGTGGGCACTTGTGGATGAGTGTGTGTATGTGTGTAGGTGGGTGTTTGTGTGTATGTGTGCATGAGAGCACATGCACTAGTGTGTGCATGTGTGTATGTGTGTGGGTTGCCCCCACATATTTGTGCAAGTTTGCACCAACACATGATGGTGTGTGTGTGTGTGTGCAAGTGCTTGTGCATGCATTTGTGTGTGTAGTGGTAGTGTATTTGTGTGTGTGTGTGTGTCACACACACATGAGCAAGTGTGTGCATAGTAGTATCCATGGGGTGTTCTTTTGAACACTAGGTATGTGTGAGTGTGTGTAAGTGGTGGTTTTGTGTGTGCATGCATTTGGTGTAGATATGCATGTGTGCATGTGTTCATGCATGTGTGTGTGGGCATGAGTGCACATATGCACTTGTGCATGAGGGCTAACCCCTCATGCTTGCCACTATGGTGGATGTGGTGATAGATGACCTTGTGTGTGTGCATAGGTAGGTATGGAGATGCCATGTATGCTTGATTCATATGTGGTATTGCTCTCATATGCTTATGTTGATTTCTATGTAGTTTTCGAGCTAGCTTTGTGCCTACTTGTTCTATGAAAGTACCCATGTATTATATATGGATTTAGGGTAGAATCTTCCCAGGAATCCACTGGTGGAATCAGATTTCACTTTAGAGCAACTTCATAAACTGCCTTTTTTCTGTCTTGATGCCATGTTTAGAGCTTAGTGTCATGTGGTGTGTTGGGCCTATGAGGATGAGTCCTTGATGTGGCAGTAGTGGGTGAACCCCTCTACACCATGGAGTATTTGTTTTATACATAGGAGTTTGTATGAACTTGTTGTGCCTTGCTAGGTTCGTCTTACCTTAGCGCTATATCTTGCATATAGGAATCACGGTGAAACTTTGGGTCTCCTCAAAGTTGAGGTTTTCCTCTAAGGAATCCGACGAGATCACGAGATTCGTGATAGAGGATTACTTTGCGGCCCGTGGCAGTTTGTGATGGACTAGTTGGAGCACCCCTGCAGGGTTTAATCTTTCGGAAAGCCGTGCCTGCGGTTATGTGGAAAACATGGGTAATTTGTTAACATCCGGTTATAGATAACTTGAATTAACTCTAATAAAACTGCCAACTGTGTGCATAACCATGACTGTCTCCTTCGAAGACCTCTCTTCGATCGAGAACACGGTGTGATTATGTTTGACATAAGTAGGTGTTCAGGATCACTTAGTGATCACCTAGTCTTCGACCGCTCGCGTAGACCACCATATCAATAACTCCGATCTTCGTAAGTTAGCCACCATATATGCTTAGGATGCTGCAACCTATACACCGAACCTTCCTCACCTAATAACTTGACTAGTTTTGGTACCAAGGTCATCCGATTGCTGAGTCCCCGTGGCTCACAGTTTACTACAACACCCCAACATGTACATGTACGCCCGACGCAGGAGATCCATATGGCACGCAGCTGGCGTGGCAGTATGATGAGGAGAACGACCGACTGTACGTGTACTATCCGGAGGACTGAGGCCGTGGTCGTGATCGTGGGCCAGCATGCGGGATATCATAGTCTTTTCCTTCTTTCATGTAGTCCGTAGCAGGACTAACTTGTCTGAATAATTGTGTGGATGTAAACCTTATATTATGCTATGTGAGATGGCAAATGTATGCCCTATTTGTCAATCTTTGTTTATGTATTTGCTATGATTATCTCGGTTGCGAAACACTTCGATGCGCCTCTTTCCCTTTTGGGATCTCCCCCAAAATAGGAAAGGGCCGCATCTTAGTCTTTACAAGTTGGTAATCAAAGCCTTACGACCATAGGAGCCTTTGTGTGATCGAACTTGGCCGAGTCGAGTCTAGCAAAATGTTTTGAGTCTTAGTTATATCGGAGAGTAGGTTTCTTTTTTCTCCTCTTCTATGCTCTGGTGAGGTTCTCGACTTAGGAAATCTTAATTTTACTCCTCTTCTCGCTCAAATTTTTTTAGGATCACGCGGGTATTTTGAAATCTATATGATATCGATGTGACGGGGTTCTGCCTTGGTGCCTCCTGTCTGACTTGATTTCTTCCTGGGAGTTGAGCTTCAGGGATTCTTGTGCACATCATCATCATTCAGATTTCTTAGTATCTCAGAACGAAGGATGTTCGTAATTGCTTCAATACTAGTAGTGGCGAGATAACCCCGATGTCCCCAGTACTGGTGCAGATTGTTCGGGAGTACTGCCATACTTTGTATCATTGTGATCACGAGGATCTGTAGTAGATGAAGGTCCGAGATTCTGGTTATGTGTTGACGGATGTGATACACTGGACGGGTTAGTATAGGAGTTGTGTGAAATATTACTCCTTGTATCCGTATACCAGATTGCATGACCAGATATTTCGGGAATTCATAGGTGGGATATCAAGTAGTGACTTATAGGACAATCTTCCTGCAGATGCATGATGTGAGGCTGGATTCGACATTCAGTGGGTACGATTGTTCACGGTCGTCTTACATCGGTTCTCGTTGTGTCTTAAAGAGTCCTTGTAGCTTGCTACGACTCGGGGATGCTTCGTAAGTCGTGTGCACTACCTTGCACAGGATGGCTACTGTAAATTCGAGCCCGTGCGATCATATCCACGAAGATATCGGATGGAATCTCGATCACATGTTTGTTCCGAGCAGTTCTAGCTCATACTTGGTTTGCAAGTGGTCTTTAATCAGATTTTGTCGACAATCACTTTGAGGAAGCATTATTACTATTTTGTTCGAGTGCAATTGATAATATTCCTGTTCAGATATTCCTGCCTTTTGATTCAGCTTTACCTTCAATATTATTCTGTGGGCCAATGTGTTGTCCGTCTTCAGGATGGCTCCACCAACTCGTCAGAATCCGGGTCATGAGGGTGCTGAGATGCCGCCACCACCCCCTCCACCACCTCCTCCACCACCTCCTCCTCCGCCGCCTCCTCCTGCAGAGGCTTGGCAAGCGGTGATGGCTGCAACAAATGCTAACACTCTGATGCTGATCCAGCTGTTGCAAGAGAGGACTAATCAGCAGCAGGGCAACTTCAACCATGGTGGTAATCAGTTTGCTACTCTGAGTCAATTCCTGGCAAACCAGCCGAAGACCTTCACGTCGTGTGATCAGCCGTTTGACGCTCAGGACTGGATTTGGGACATGAACAAACACTTTGAGTGCAACAATGTCCATCCAGAGGATTTCATCAAGTTTGCAACATTCCAGCTCAAGGGGCAAGCATCGATTTGGTGGCAGCAGTTGAAGGACTCCAGGGGTGCCAGAGTGATCACTTGGGATGAGTTCTGCAGAGATTTCAGGTCCCACTATATCCTGTCTAGCTTTGTGGAGGAGATGTGTGAGAAGTTCAGGCGCTTGAAGCAAGGTGGTTCCTCTGTGTACAAATACAACGTCAAGTTCCACAAGCTAGCCCGATATGCCTTGCAGGACATTCCAGATTAGAAGAGCAAGATCTATCAGTTCAGAGGTGGTCTGAAAGAGTATTTGCAGCTAGCCCTCGCCTTGCACGATCCTGATGAGTTTGATAAGTTCTACAACTTGGCTCTCAGGGCTGAGGCAGCTTTGCTCAGGGTGGAGAATTCGAAGAAGTGTTTCAGAGATTCCAACTCGTCTTCCTCAACTCAGGTGGTTCAGAAGCAACAGAAATATTGGGTGTCTCCTCCTCCTCCTTGGCACACGCAGCAGTTCAAGCAATCAGGTGGTCGTGGTTCTTCCCACCCACCCAACCTAGCTTTCCAGCAGAGGTTTCAGCAACAGAAGCAAGGGAACCCTCAGGCACGGTTCCGTCAGCCGGCAGATGTTACTTGTCACAAGTGTGGGCAGAAGGGTCACTATGCCAACAAGTGCACCTCTCAGCTGCGTCTTCTGCCTCCTCCTCCAGGCAAACCTCCAAGCAATGCTATAGTGAAGTTCAACCCCGGGTCTGCGAGAGTCAATATGGTGAATGCAGCTGAAGCAGAGAACTCCTCAGACGTCATTTTGGGTAATCTCCTCGTCAATGATATTCCTGCTAAAGTGTTGTTTGATTCTGGTGCATCACATTCTTTCTTGTCATATCCGTTTGCGGCAAAGCATGATTTGCATCTTGAAGAGTTGCCTAAGTCGTTAGACATTGTTTCTCCGGGGATGCTTATGAGTTCTCGTTGGGTTGTTCCGGATGTTTCTCTCAACTCCGACATTGATTTTATGGCGTCTCCTATTGTCCTTGGCAACTCCGACATTGATTTGATCCTTGGTATGGACTGGTTGGCCATGAACAAGGCGTCTATTGATTGTGAAGCTAAAGAAGTGAAGCTAACTCACTCTTCGGAGGACGTGATTATCTTCGCAGCGCGTGATGACACAATCAGTCTGTTTTCCTTGAATGAGAAGGGTGAGATCTCTCCAATTTTGCAAGTCCCAGTGGTCTGCGAATATGAAGATGTTTTTCCGGAAAAACTGCCAAGAATGCCCCCGCACCGAGAAGTTGAGTTCGTAATTGAGCTTGAATCGGGTACTGAGCCTGTGTGCAAACGGCCATACAAACTGGGTCCAGAAGAGCTGAAGGAGCTAAAGAGACAACTCGATGAGCAGGAGTGTCTGGGTCTGATCAGACCAAGCTCATCTCCGTGGGGTTGTGGAGTGCTTTTTGTCAAGAAGAAGGATGGCACAGACCGATTATGTGTCGATTACCGTCCATTGAATAAGAAGACAATCAGAAACAAGTATCCACTTCCTAACATCAATGAGTTGTTCGAGCAATTGAAAGGGGCTAAGATCTTCTCAAAGCTTGATCTCAGAATGGGTTATCATCAGATTCACATTCGCAAAGAGGACATTCCAAAGATTGCTTTCAGGATAAGCTTTGGCTCGTATGAGTATACAATGATGTATTTTGGTCTGGCAAATGCTCCACCGACCTTCTGTCGAATGATGAATTATATCTTCTCCCCATTCAAGAATGAATTCGTCTTGCTGTATCTTGATGATATTCTGGTCTTTTCGGAAACTGAGGAAGATCATGAAGAACATCTCAGGCTGGTGCTTCATAAGCTAAGAGAGCATAAGTTCTATGCCAAGTTTTCCAAATGTGAGTTCTGGTTGAAAGAAGTTGTCTACCTTGGGCACATCATCTCTGCCGAGGGCATCAAAGTTGATCCGTCGAAGGTGCAGGCCATTGTTGAGTGGGAGCCTCCGCAAAATGTGAAGCAGCTTCGAAGCTTTCTCGGGCTTGCAAGCTATTGTAGAAGATTCGTTGAGAATTTCTCCAAGATTGCTAAGCCTCTCTCAAGCCTTCTCGAGAAGGGTGTCAAGTATGTCTGGTCTCCAGAGTGTCAGTTGGCTTTCGACACTGTGACATCCTCGACTTTTGCTACAGTGATGATTGTAATTAAGCGACAGTGATCCTGCGCTAATGATGCCACGTCACCGTTAATTATATCAATGATCTCGTGTTGGTTGAAACCGAATCAAAGTTCGAAACTTAAAATTAAAGTCGGACGAGAAAATATTTTATGTTGTTAAAGTAAAAACGTCGGGGAGTTATAAAAATTCCCTAGCAAAGTATAAAAATGGATCGGGCGCTTTTGAAATTATTGGTAAGACCTATATATTTAAAAGTGGAGCTTTGAATAAAATAAATAAAAGAAATATAGTAAATGAAAAGAAATAAATAAAAAGAAAGAATTAAAATTATATATAATAAATTATAAAGTAAAATAAATAAAATTAGATAATAAAAAGAATTAGAATTAATAACAAAAAGAAAGTATTTAAAAAAAGAAAAAGAAAAAGGGAAAATGGAGACCCCCTGGCCCAACTCGGCCTAGTGGCCCAGCTGGCCAGGTCACCAGCCCACCTCAGCCAAACCCTAGCGAGACCCCCGGCTTCCCCTCGCTACCCCTGGCCGCCGCCGCTAGGGCGAACCCTCCCACCAACCCCTCGAGGGCCCCCCACCTACTCCTCGATCGCTAGGCCCCCCTCCCACGACACCCACGAGAGGCCACCCTCACCCCTCGGTCTCTCCTCCCACTTCCCACCCCCTCGGTCTCCTCTCTCCCAACCGACAGCCCCCGTCGGCCCCTCCCTGCCTCCCAGGGACCGATCCCCTCTCCCCCATGCCACCCACCTCGCCTCCCAGATCTCCCGTCGGTCCCCACTACCTCCCGTCGGCGGCCCCCTTTCGGCCTACCCCCACTCTCCCGCAACCGCCACCCGAGCCTCCCGCCCTGCTCGCCCGAGCCTCCAAGGGACCGAGCCCCTTCCCCATCGGCCCCAACCCCATAGCCCCTTCAACCGTCGGCCTGCCCTGCAGCCCCCGCGAGGCCGACCTCCACACCTCCAGGAGCCCCGTCGGCCGAGCCCCTCCCCATCGGCGGCTCCATCCCGGGGGCCCTCCTCACCGGGGCCCGTCTCGGTGACTCTCCTCGCCGACAACGACCGTCCTCACCGGCACCACTACCACCGTCACCACCGTCACCGCCTCGTCCTCCTCCTCGCCGTCATCTCCGCCTCCCGAGAACTCCGGCTTCACCGGGCCCTCTCGTCAACGTTAGTGAGACCCTCCTCGGGCTCCTCCCACCATCTCCTTCGGCAAACGGCGCTCCGATCCGACGCCGTTAGGTTCGTGTAGGTGATCTTGGAGATGTGTCCCTCTCTGTGTGATGTTGAGAGTTGAAAGGACGTGGATGTCGCCTAGAGGGGGGGGGGTGAATAGGCGCTTTAAAATAATTACGGTTTAGGCTTGAACAAATGCGGAATAAAACTAACGTTTAATTTGTCAAGCACAAAACCTACAACAACTAGGCTCACCTATGTGCACCAACAACTTATGCTAAGCAAGATAAACAACTAAGTGATAGCAAGATATATGACAATAAACAATATGGCTATCACAAAGTAAAATGCATAAGTAAAGGGTTCGGGTAAGAGATAACCGAGGCATGCGGAGACGATGATGTATCCCGAAGTTCACACCCTTGCGGATGCTAATCTCCATTGGAGCGGTGTGGAGGCACAATGCTCCCCAAGATGCCACTAAGGCCACCGTAATCTCCTCACGCCCTCACACAATGCAAGATGCCGTGATTCCACTAAGGGACCCTTGAGGGTGGTCACCAAACCCATACAAACAAGGTTGGGGCAATCTCCACAACTTAATTGGAGGCTCCCAACAACACCACAAAGCTTCACCACAATGGCATATGGCTTCGAGGTGACCACAAATGCTCGGGGCAATCTCCACAACTTAATTGGAGACCCTGACGCTTGCCCGGAGCTTTACACCACAATGATTGAGCTCCGAGGCACCACCAAGCTTCTAGGGGTACCAAGTACCCAAAGGTAATAAGCTTCTCAACTTCTCACTTCCACGTATCACCGTGGAGAACTCAAACCGATGCACCAAATGCAATGGCAAGGGCACATGGAGTGCCCAAGTCCTTCTCTCCCAAATCCCACCAAAGCAACTAATGCCAGGGAGGAAAATGAGAGGAAGAACGAAGAAGAACACGAAGAACTCCAAGAACTAGACCCAAGGGGTTCCCCTCACTTAGAGGAGAAAGTGATTGGTGGAAATGTGGATCTAGATCTCCTCTCTCTTTTCCCTCAAGAACTAGCAAGAATCATTGGAGGGATTGAGAGTTAGCAAGCTCGAAGAAGGTCAACAATGGGGGAAGAACACGAACTAAAGAGATAAGGTTCAATGGGGAAGAAGACCACCTTTTATAGGTGGGAAAAAATCCAACCGTTAAGCCTCACAGCCCGCACAGAGCGGTACTACCGCTCATGGAGCGGTACTACCGCTTGGTAGGTTCCCCAACCATGGTGAGGCCAAAAAGTATGCAAAAACAGTCCGACGGAGCGGTACTACCGCTCGTGGAGCGGTAGTAAAAAATTACTACCGCTCCGGGGGCGGTACTACCTCTCCAGGGGCGGTACTACCGCTGGCACTAGGAGCGGTACTACCGCTGGATACTGAAACTGCTGTAACTTTCGCATACGGACTCTGAATTCAACGAAACCAAGTTTGTTGGAAAGCTAACGACATGAGATAACACAATATTGATAGAAATATCAATAAGAAGCAAGTGAGAAAAGTCCCATAAGAAAATGGTGAGAACCCTTCTTGGAATAAGACCGGTAAAAACTCCCAACATCGAAAACATCATAGAAGATGCATATGGACTCCGTTTTCGATGAACTCGAGCTTGTCATGAAGATGAACATAAGCTATAAAACTTACAAAGAGAAACACCAAACAAGAACCCGTAAGTATGATGCAAGGATGCAAATGGTCTGAGCTCTCAACTTATGATACGATCAAGCTACTCACTTGAGAGCCCCCCTTGACAGTACGACAATCTATCCTAAAAGAGAAAACCTATCAAGGGCAAACCTATACCTTGCACCTCATCCTCTTGAACTAGATGACGATGATCTTGGCTTCCTCAAGACGGACCACCTTTCTTGCTTGCGCTGGCTTGATGAAGACTAGTTGATTGCTCCCCCATACACACTATGGGTGAGCCGCTCTTCACCATATCTTCACAAGTCCATTGCCACCATCCTCCATCACTTGACGTCATCCTCCATGGGTTGTATGAGATATTCCTCTTGCTTGCGTTGGCTTGATGAAGACTAGTTGATTGCTCCCCCATACACACTATGGGTGAGCCGCTCTTCAGCATATCTTCACAAGTGCATTGCCACCATCTTCCATCACTTGACGTCATCCTCCATGGCTTGTATGAGATATTCCTCTTGATGCAAGCCCATGGAAACATACCTAACCCCACATAGAACTCTCAAGAAGACCATGGGTTAGTACACAAATACGTACTGGACAATGCTTACCATACCATGGGATCACTTGATCCCTCTTGGTACATCTTGTACTCTTTTTTTGACGATCTTGATCAACCTTGTGTCTCTATGACCATTCTTTGGATAATACCTTGAATACCACCTTGGTCATCATATAAACTCCTTGAACCCAACAGATGGACTTCAAGAAGTGCCTATGGACAAATCCTATAAATATAACTTAAGGCAACCATTAGTCCATAGGAATTGTCATCAATTAGAAAAACCACATATGGAGATGTATGCTCTAACAATCTCCCCCATTTTGGTAATTGATGACAACCACTTCAAGAGAGTTTATATAAGGAAATAAGCATAACCAAGCGCACACATACAAAGCAATAATGCATGCGTGCAAGATGTAAATGCTTACGCAATAAAAGCAAAACCCTCTAAACATATCCAAAGTAAACTCTCTAAACTTCTCCCCCATTGGCATCGATTGCCAAAATGGACGAAAAGTTTAGAAAGCCAATATAGTAGGTGGTCCTCCAAAAAGTGTGTACTTCTCAGCAAATGAGTGCAAAGAAATACACAAATACAATGATAAGTAGTTGGAGGAAAACAAACTATATTGAGGACCCAAAGATTGCAAAAAGAAGGATCGTATGGCACAAAGACATACAAAATAGAAGCAAGCAATCAAAAGATACCATATGGAACAAACAATCACATGGTCCTTCGAACCACATGAATAAAAGATACTATGATAAAAGCAAAGGAGTGTTTTATCAAAACTAGAGAAGCTCCCCATGATTTGTGCACTAATAAGAGATTTTTGTATTTGATACAAGCCACAAAATAGGATCGTTGCTCCCCCAAAATTAATAAAAACACACAACGAGTGCAAGAAGATAGATGAGACAATAAGCATATCAATTGCACAAAACAAATGGTTGAGCAACATGTAAAAGAAGCAACTTAAGAATAGGCTCAACCAAAGTAATGTGTGTGAGTCATGGGAAAGCACTTGAGAAGACTAAGATAAGGATGAGCATTACTCATCAACATAGTCTTGATGAAATGAGACACAAGTGCAAGACATATCATTCTCACACACACATACGAGAAAATGGGTTCACAAGCATACTAATAAACAAAATAAGAACCAACGCTTGTGACAACCCATGGCGAATATAGGAAGTAAGAACCTTGTCAAGAGGAGGGATACCAATCAAAATGGCAAAACCCTCATCAAGACAAGCATGATGAAAAATAATCTTCACGGCCAAAAAGTGCATCAAGATGTAGGAAAATAAGATACGCACTCAAGACAAATCCTTTCACGAAGCCACCAAAAACTGAAAAAGGAAATGCAACGGTGGACGTGAAAGAAAAGAGGATATCAATTAGTGATGTAACTTCTCTCATGTGTAAAAGATTCTAAGTAGAAGACAATCATGATGATATATTTCCACAAAGAAGGATGTTGTCACAACCCGATGCCGACGTTCCAGAAGATTCCCCTTTTCTTTCCGTTTTTGTCGTGTGTCTATTTTCTTTTGTCGCACCATCATCGCATCATATGCATTGCATCGTCATCTCCGTTGCCGCCAGTTTTCAAACTTGCATCCGTTGTTAGTTACCGGTTCTCGTCGTTGTCCGTTCTGAGCCCGACCACACACACACGCGCCCGTGGCATCGTCGAAACCTTGTTTTAAAGTGTGCGTAAAACTTTCTGTGATTGAGCTGGAACTTGGCGTGCAGTATTAATTTAGTGTAGGTAGGCCGTCCGTCAAATTTTATCGCGATCGGAGCTCGTTTGTCACCCGTGTTGTTTATTATATAGCGGCACTATAGCCGGTCAATTGTCAGACGTTTCGGTATTTTAAACTCTGTCATCGGGTTGCCCGTTTTTCCGTGTCATCTCCGCCTAGCGCCTCTGCTCAGTGCACCGCCCCTACGCGCAGCCTAGTCCGAAACCTCCCGGTGCCCGAAACACACGGTTGTGACCGTTGGATCCGGTTCAACCCCGTAATACCGCAAACCATCATCGGTTTGTCCATTGGACTCCCTAACCTAGTTATTCTCGACCGTCTGATCTGCATCGGAGGGTCCTGATAGACTCTAGCCCAATTCAATATCTTTATATAAAAGAGGTTCAACCCTAATTCCTAGGGATCTTGTCCCATCACCGCCGCCGCCACTCCTGTTTCCCCGGGACCTCGTTCCCCTGCCCAACCAGCAAGAAGCATGCCCCGATGCCACCTTCTACTCTGCATGTTGGACGCGTCCAGGAGCTGGCAGATGCCAGCGTCCGTCACCGGTAGCTCCCTGCATCCGCGCCGGTGCCCCTGCTCCTCTCTCCTCCTCTCTTCCCTGGTTCTTCTCTCTTCCTCGTCTCATCTCTCTCTGTCTTGCAGCAGCCGAGCCGCCCCATGGGGCCTCGATCCAACAGCTGGAGCATCCGTAGCCCCCTCGTCGTCCGAGTCAAGCCAACCCCGCTGCCGTTCCGGTCGCTGCTACCTCGGCCAGGAGCGCCCCCATGTCCAGAGCTGCTTCATACACGCGCCCGGCGCCAGCAACAGCAACAGCAGTCCCAACCCCAGCCGGCGCTTCCGATCTAGAACGGGGGCAGCAAGCTCTCGAGGCCAGCCTCGCCGGAGCAGCACCACGCCCAGACCGGTGCCCCTGTGCCATCCCTCTCTTCTCCCTCTCCCTTTTCTTCTTCCTCCTCTGTTCTAACCTCTCCCTTTGCTCGTTTCTTCTGTCAGGAGCAGAACGAGAAAAAAACCGCCGCCGCCGCCCTGGATCACGACATCTGCGCCTCAGTGTCCCGATCTGGATTGACCCCGTGCCGTTCCCGTCGGTTCCAGCCGGTTCCCACCGACCCCGTCGCCCGACCTCCTGTGTCGCCGTCCTCTGCTCCACAAGACTCCTGCTGCTGCTCCTTTTCGTCAGGTAAGGAGCAGCAACAGCTCGCTCGGCTGTTGACCACGCCGGCAGCGCCAAGCCTAGCCCAGAAGCCGACCTCGACCGGCCATGTGTGCGTCCCCAGCCAGCCCGTCCGGAGGGCCCCCTCAACCGGAGATACCCAGCCCGCTGGCGAAGAGCCCCGTCGGAGCCGCCTCCTCATCGCACATGCCGCCAGCCGTTCGTCCCTGACGAACTGAACCCGTGCATCCCCGACCTGGCAACAGAGATATCTCTGTTTCGTGATTCAGTTTCGTCAGGCTGGCCCCACGGTATGGTTCATCTGGCGCTAACCCTGCAATATTTCACTCGAGCATGCACATGTCAACTGGTTTGTGCCAACGTGGCATCCCAGAGATCTGGGGTTCGAATCCCAGATATGCTTATTTTGTTTTTGTTTTAATTAGATTAGAGCCTCAGTTTGATACCTATGACTTATATACCCACCTTGCACCAAAGTCTCAACAATAGCGCAGTGGTTGGAATATTTTTCCCTCGTCCAGGAGGTCGTGGGATCAAATCCCATCGGTGCCTTTAATCTTTTGCTGGTTGTGGTTTTTTTCTTTTTCTCTCTCTCTTGCACACAACTTTTGTGGGCCGATTCAGCCCTCGGCCATTGCACTATGGTGAAATGCGGTCCACTGTGTTTTTTTTAACATTGTGTGATTTTTCCAATTCTCAGGGATTTTGTTAATTTCAGAAAAAGGCGTTGTTTTTCAAACGAGCGTAGTTTCTAAACCGTGCATCGGATTAAAGTGATTTCAACATATAAGTTGCTTAGAATTTTCTGTAGTTTCACAAAAACCAACTCTCATGCATGTTTTAAGGCTGTTAGCGTGCTGTTTGCATCGGTTTGCGTGCCGACATGTTGAAAACGGTTTAGGACGTAAGTATTTGTCCGTAGCTCCGTTGGAGTTGTGCCATATATGTAAATGGACCAGCACGTCGCGTAGAATCACGTGAACCACTTTGTTTGCCGTTTAACAAACCTAAAATGTGATTAGGAAAAATCTGGACAAAAGTAAGATTTAACACGTGGGGTCATTTCGGAGATGCTATATGTCGTTTCCGGCCTCATTTAAAATGCCTAGCTAGGTAGATTAATTTGTGCTTCACCCCCTTGCCATGTTAACAACCTTTTAATATTGCCGAGTATCTAATCGAGATAGAACTAAATAACTAACGTGGAGTTTCGTCAATATGCAACCCGTTGCATATTGAACTTCACTTAATGTGTAGTGTTTGATTGTGTGATTTGTCATGCCGTGACTTGCATGTATTCAGTTGTTCATGCATCATTTGTGTTGTGCATCGTGTGGTGAATTCTGTGTGTTGATTTGTGTTTCCGGTTTGCTCCGTCTCGATAGAGTTCCACAAGCGTGTCGGATGTGAGGACCCGTTCGACTACGTCGGTTCGTATGCTTCACGGAGGCATTCTTCTTCCAAGCGGGATCTCAGGCAAGATGACCATTTCCCCACATACAATTACTATCATTGCCATGCTAGTTTTACCGCTTCTACCGTTTATGTCTCGTTGCCTACCACATGTTAAATATTAGCCTCTCAACAATGCCATGAAAACCCTCAACCTGTTCAACCTACAAAACCACTGATTGGCTATGTTACTGCTTGCTTAACCCTGTGTTGGCGTTGCTAGTTGCAGGTGCAGATGCTTCCATGCAAAAGCATGGGTTCCTTGTTATATCTGTTGGGGAACGTCGCATGGGAAACAAAAATTTTCCTACGCGCACGAAGACCTATCATGGTGATGTCCATCTACGAGAGGGGATGAGTGATCTACGTACCCTTGTAGATCGTACAGCAGAAGCGATTAGAGATCGCGGTTGATGTAGTGGAACGTCCTCACGTCCCTCGATCCGCCCCGCGAACAATCCCGCGATCAGTCCCACGATCTAGTACCGAACGGACGGCACCTCCGCGTTCAGCACACGTACAGCTCGACGATGATCTCGGCCTTCTTGATCCAGCAAGAGAGACGGAGAGGTCGAACCTTAAGTGTGCAGACCCTGCGGGTTCGAGAACTATGTAGACATGACCCGAGAGACTCCTCGGTCAATATCCAATAGCGGGACCAAGATGCCCATATTGGATCCTACATATTCTACGAAGATCTTATCATTTGAACCTCAGTGCCAAGGATTCGTATAATCCCGTATGTCATTCCCTTTGTCCTTCGGTATGTTACTTGCCCGAGATTCGATCGTCAGCATCTGCATACCTATTTCAATCTCGTTTACCGGCAAGTCTCTTTACTCGTTCCGTAATACAAGATCCCGCAACTTACACTAAGTTACATTGCTTGCAAGGCTTATGTGTGATGTTGTATTACCGAGTGGGCCCCGAGATACCTCTCCGTCACACGGAGTGACAAATCCCAGTCTTGATCCATACTAACTCAACTAACACCTTCGGAGATACCTGTAGAGCATCTTTATAGTCACCCAGTTACGTTGCGACGTTTGATACACACAAAGCATTCCTCCGGTGTCAGTGAGTTATATGATCTCATGGTCATAGGAATAAATACTTGACACGCAGAAAACAGTAGCAACAAAATGACACGATCAACATGCTACGTCTATTTAGTTTGGGTCTAGTCCATCACGTGATTCTCCCAATGACGTGATCCACTTATCAAGCAACAACACCTTGTTCATAATCAGAAGACACTGACTATCATCGATCAACTGGCTAGCCAACTAGAGGCATGCTAGGGACGGTGTTTTGTCTATGTATCCACACATGTAAGTGAGTCTTCATTCAATACAATTATAGCATGGATAATAAACTATTATCTTGATACAGGAATTATAATAATAACTATACATTTATTATTGCCTCTAGGGCATAATTCCATCAGTCTCCCACTTGCACTAGAGTCAATAATCTAGCCCTCACATCACCATGTGAATTACATTGTAATAAATCTAACACCCATACAGTTCTGGTGTCGATCATGTTTTGGCCGTGGAAGAGGCTTAGTCAGCGGGTCTGCTACATTCAGATCCGTGTGCACTTTGCATATATTTACGTCCTCCTCCTCGACGTAGTCGCGGATGAGGTTGAAGCGTCGTTTGATGTGTCTGGTCTTCTTGTGAAACCTTGGTTCCTTTGCTAAGGCAATGGCACCAGTGTTGTCACAGAACAAGGTTATTGGATCCAGTGCACTTGGCACCACTCCAAGATCCGTCATGAACTGCTTCATCCAGACACCCTCTTTAGCCGCCTCCGAGGCAGCCATGTACTCCGCTTCACATGTAGAATCTGCTACGACGCTTTGCTTGGAACTGCACCAGCTTACTGCACCCCCATTTAGAATAAATACGTATCCGGTTTGCGACTTAGAGTCGTCCGGATCTGTGTCAAAGCTTGCATCGACGTAACCTTTTACGGCGAGCTCTTCGTCACCTCCATACACGAGAAACATCTCCTTAGTCCTTTTCAGGTACTTCAGGATATTCTTGACCGCCGTCCAGTGATCCACTCCTGGATTACTCTGGAACCTACCTGCCATACTTATGGCCAGGCTAACATCCGGTCTAGTGCACAGCATCGCATACATGATAGAGCCTATGGCTGAAGCATAGGGGACGGAGCGCATATGCTCTCTATCTTCATTAGTTGCTGGGCACTGAGTCTTACTCAATCTCGTACCTTGTAACACTGGCAAGAACCCTTTCTTGGACTGTTCCATTTTGAACCTCTTCAAAACTTTATCAAGGTATGTGCTTTGTGAAAGTCCTATCAGGCGTTTTGATCTATCCCTATAGATCTTAATGCCTAGAATGTAAGCAGCTTCTCCTAGGTCCTTCATAGAGAAACTTTTATTTAAGTAACCTTTTATGCTCTCCAAAAGCTCTACGTTGTTTCCAATCAGTAATATGTCATCCACATATAATATTAGAAACGCCACAGAGCTCCCACTCACTTTCTTGTAAATACAAGATTCTCCAACCACTTGTATAAACCCAAATGCTTTGATCACCTCATCAAAGCGTTTGTTCCAACTCCGAGATGCTTGCACCAGTCCATAAATGGATCGCTGGAGCTTGCACACCTTGTCAGCATTTTTAGGATCGACAAAACCTTTGGGTTGCATCATATACAACTCTTCCTTAAGGAAACCGTTAAGGAACGCCGTTTTGACATCCATCTGCCAAATTTCATAATCGAAAAATGCAGCTATTGCTAACATGATTCTGACGGACTTAAGCATCGCTACGGGAGAGAAAGTCTCATCGTAGTCAATTCCTGGAACTTGTGAAAAACCCTTTGCCACAAGTCGAGCTTTATAAACGGTTACATTACCGTTAGCGTCCGTCTTCCTTTTAAAAATCCATTTGTTCTGAATAGCCTTGCGGCCCTCAGGCAGTATCTCCAAAGTCCACACTTTGTTCTCATACATGGATCCTATCTCGGATTTCATGGCTTCTAGCCATTTGTTGGAATCTGGGCCCACCATTGCTTCTTCATAATTTGCAGGTTCATTGTTGTCTAACAACATGATTGTCAAGACGGGATTACCGTACCACATTGGAGCAGCGCGTGATCTCGTCGACCTGCGTGGTTCAACAGAAACTTGAACTGGAGTTTCATGATCATCATCATTAACTTCCTCCTCAACTGGTGTCGCAATCACAGGGGTTTCCCCTTGCCCTGCGCCACCATCCAGAGGGATGAGAGGTTCGACAACCTCGTCAAGTTCTATCTTCCTCCCACTCAATTCTCTCGAGAGAAACTCCTTCTCGAGAAAAGTTCCGTTCTTAGCAACAAACACTTTGCCCTCGGATTTGAGATAGAAGGTGTACCCAACTGTCTCTTTTGGGTAACCTATGAAGACGCACCTTTCCGCTTTGGGTTCCAGCTTTTCAGGCTGAAGCTTTTTGACATAAGCATCACATCCCCAAACTTTAAGAAACGACAACTTTGGCCTTTTGCCATACCACAGTTCGTATGGTGTCGTCTCAACGGATTCCGATGGTGCCCTATTTAAAGTGAATGCAGCTGTTTCTAATGCATAACCCCAAAACGATAACGGCAAATCAGTAAGAGACATCATAGATCGCACCATTTCTAATAAAGTACGATTACGACGTTCGGACACACCATTACGCTGTGGTGTTCCAGGCGGTGTTAACTGCGAAACAATTCCACATTGTCTTAAGTGAGTACCAAACTCGAAACTCAGATACTCACCCCCACGATCAGACCATAGGAACTTGATCTTCTTGTTACGATGATTTTCCACTTCACTCTGAAATTGCTTGAACTTTTCAAATGTTTCAGACTTGTGCTTCATCAAGTAGACATAACCATATCTACTTAGATCGTCAGTGAAGGTGAGAAAATAACGATATCCGCCGCGTGCCTCCACGCTCATTGGACCACACACATCGGTATGTATGATTTCCAACAAGTCACTTGCACGCTCCATTGTTCCGGAGAACGGAGTCTTAGTCATTTTGCCCATGAGGCATGGTTCGCACGTGTCAAGTGAATCAAAGTCAAGTGACTCCAAAAGTCCATCAGCATGGAGTTTCTTCATGCGCTTTACACCAATATGACCCAAGCGGCAGTGCCACAAAAATATGGCGCTATCATTGTTTACTCTAACCTTTTTGGTCTCAATGTTATGTATATGCGTATCTCTATCAAGATTCAATATGAACAATCCTCTCACATTCGGTGCATGACCATAAAAGATGTTACTCATAGAAATAGAACAACCATTATTCTCAGACTTAAAAGAGTAACCGTCTCGCAATAAACAAGATCCAGATATAATGTTCATGCTCAACGCAGGCACTAAATAACAATGATTCAAGTTCATCACTAATCCCGATGGTAGTTGAAGTGACACTGTGCCGACGGCGATTGCATCAACCTTGGAACCGTTTCCTACGCGCATCGTCACTTCGTCTTTCGCCAGCCTTCGTCTATTCCGCAGTTCCTGCTTCGAGTTGCAAATGTGAGCAACATAACCGGTATCGAATACCCAGGCACTACTACGAGAGCTGGTTAAGTACACATCAATAACATGTATATCAAATATACCTGATTTTTCTTTGCCCGCCTTCTTATCTGCCAGATACTTGGGGCAATTGCGCTTCCAGTGACCCATACCCTTGCAATAGAAGCACTCTGTTTCAGGCTTAGGTCCAGCCTTGGGTTTCTTCGGCGGATTGGCAACAGGCTTGCCGCTCTTCTTCGAATTGCCCTTATTGCCTTTGCCGTTTCTCTTGAAACTAGTGGTCTTGCTCACCATCAACACTTGATGTTCTTTACGGAGTTCAGACTCTGCGACTTTCAGCATCGCAAACAACTCGCCGGGAGACTTGTTCATCCCTTGCATGTTGTAGTTCAACACAAAGCCTTTATAGCTTGGCGGCAGTGATTGAAGGATTCTGTCAGTGATAGCTTCTTGCGGGAGTTCAATCCCCAGTTCAGCTAGACGGTTTGAGTACCCAGACATTTTGAGCACATGTTCACTGACAGACGAGTTTTCCTCCATCTTGCAAGCATAGAATTTATCGGAGGTCTCATACCTCTCGATCCGGGCGTTCTTCTGAAAGATGAACTTCAACTCCTGGAACATCTCAAATGCTCCATGACGCTCAAAGCGACGTTGAAGTCCCGGTTCTAAGCCATACAAGACTGCACATTGAACTATTGAGTAGTCCTCCTTACGCGCTAACCAAGCAGTCTTAACATCCTGATCAGCCGTAGCGGGTGGTTCATCTCCTAGCGCAGCATTAAGGACATAATCCTTCTTTACAGCTTGTAAGATTAGCTTAAGATTACGAGCCCAGTCTACAAAGTTGCTTCCATCATCTTTCAACTTAGCTTTCTCTAGGAACGTATTAAAATTGAGGATGACACTTGCGTGAGCCATGATCTACAACACAAATATATTTAAAGTGGACTTAGACTATGTTCAAGATAATTAGAGTTCAACTTAATCAAATTACACGCTAAACTCCCACTCAAAAAGTACATCTCTCTAGTCATTTGAGTGGTTCATGATCCACCTACACTATCCCAAGTCCGATCATCACGTGAGTCGGGAGTAGTTTCAGTGGTAAGCATCCCTATGCTAATCATATCATCTATATGATTCATGATCGACCTTTCGGTCTCATGTGTTCCGAGGCCATGTCTGCACATGCTAGGCTCGTCAAGCTTAACCCGAGTGTTCCGCGTGCGCAACTGTTTTGCACCCGTTGTATGTGAACGTTGAGTCTATCACACCCGATCATCACGTGGTGTCTCGAAACGACGAACTGTAGCAACGGTGCACAGTCGGGGAGAACACAATTTCGTCTTGAAATTTTAGTGAGAGATCACCTCATAATGCTACCGTCGTTCTAAGCAAAATAAGGTGCATAAAAGGATTAACATCACATGCAATTCATAAGTGACATGATATGGCCATCATCACGTGCTTCTTGATCTCCATCACCAAAGCATCAGTACGATCTTCTTGTCACCGGCGCCACACCATGATCTCCATCATCATGATCTCCATCAACGTGTCGCCATCGGGGTTGTCGTGCTACTTATGCTATCACTACTAAAGCTACATCCTAGCAAAATAGTAAACGCATCTGCAAGCACATATGTTAGTATAAAGACAACCCTATGGCTCCTGCCGGTTGCCGTACCATCGACGTGCAAGTCGATATTTCTATTACAACATGATCATCTCATACATCCAATATATCACATCACATCATTGGCCATATCACATCACAATCATACCCTGCAAAAACAAGTTAGACGTCCTCTAATTTTGTTGTTGCATGTTTTACGTGGTGACCAAGGGTATCTAGTAGGATCGCATCTTACTTACGCAAACACCACAACGGAGATATATGAGTTGCTATTTAACCTCATCCAAGGACCTCCTCGGTCAAGTCCGATTCAACTAAAGTTGGAGAAACCGTCACTTGCCAGTCATCTTTGAGCAAAGGGGGTTACTCGTAACGATGAAACCAGTCTCTCGTAAGCGTACGAGTAATGTCGGTCCAAGCCGCTTCAATCCAACAATACCGCGGAATCAAGAAAATACTAAGGAGGGCAGCAAAACGCACATCACCGCCCACAAAACCTTTTGTGTTCTACTCGAGAAGACATCTACGCATGAACCTAGCTCATGATGCCACTGTTGGGGAACGTCGCATGGGAAACAAAAATTTTCCTACGCGCACGAAGACCTATCATGGTGATGTCCATCTATGAGAGGGGATGAGTGATCTACGTACCCTTGTAGATCGTACAGCAGAAGCGATTAGAGATCGCGGTTGATGTAGTGGAACGTCCTCACGTCCCTCGATCCGCCCCGCGAACAATCCCGCGATCAGTCCCACGATCTAGTACCGAACGGACGGCACCTCCGCGTTCAGCACACGTACAGCTCGACGATGATCTCGGCCTTCTTGATCCAGCAAGAGAGACGGAGAGGTAGAAGAGTTCTCCGGCAGCATGACGGCGCTCCGGAGGTTGGTGATGATCTTGTCTCAGCAGGGCTCCGCCCGAGCTCCGCAGAAACGCGATCTAGAGGAAAAACTATGGAGGTATGTGGTCGGGCAGCCGTGAGAAAGTCGTCACAAATCTGCCCTAAAAGCCCCATATATATAGGAGGAGGGAGGGGGACCTTGCCTTGGGGTCCAAGGGATCCCCAAGGGGTCGGCCGAGCCAGGGGGGAGGACTCTCCCCCCCAATCCGAGTCCTACTTGGTTTGGTGGGAGGGAGTCCTTCCCCCTTCCCACTTCTCCCTCCTTTTTTTTTCTTCCTTTGATTTTTCTTCCTTGGCGCATAGGATTTGGTGGGCTGTCCCACCAGCCCACTAAGGGCTGGTGTGACCCCCACAAATACCTATGGGCTTCCCCGGAGTGGGTTGCCCCCCTCCGGTGAACTCCCGGAACCCATTCGTCATTCCCGGTACATTCCCGGCAACTCCGAAAACCTTCCGGTAATCAAATGAGGTCATCCTATATATCAATCTTCGTTTCCGGACCATTCCGGAAACCCTCGTGACGTCCGTGATCTCATCCGGGACTCCGAACAACATTCGGTAACCAACCATATAACTCAAATACGCATAAAACAACGTCGAACCTTAAGTGTGCAGACCCTGCGGGTTCGAGAACTATGTAGACATGACCCGAGAGACTCCTCGGTCAATATCCAATAGCGGGACCTGGATGCCCATATTGGATCCTACATATTCTACGAAGATCTTATCGTTTGAACCTCAGTGCCAAGGATTCGTATAATCCCGTATGTCATTCCCTTTGTCCTTCGGTATGTTACTTGCCCGAGATTCGATCGTCAGCATCTGCATACCTATTTCAATCTCGTTTACCGGCAAGTCTCTTTACTCGTTCCGTAATACAAGATCCCGCAACTTACACTAAGTTACATTGCTTGCAAGGCTTATGTGTGATGTTGTATTACCGAGTGGGCCCCGAGATACCTCTCCGTCACACGGAGTGACAAATCCCAGTCTTGATCCATACTAACTCAACTAACACCTTCGGAGATACCTGTAGAGCATCTTTATAGTCACCCAGTTACGTTGCGACGTTTGATACACACAAAGCATTCCTCCGGTGTCAGTGAGTTATATGATCTCATGGTCATAGGAATAAATACTTGACACGCAGAAAACAGTAGCAACAAAATGACACGATCAACATGCTACGTCTATTTAGTTTGGGTCTAGTCCATCACGTGATTCTCCCAATGACGTGATCCAGTTATCAAGCAACAACACCTTGTTCATAATCAGAATACACTGACTATCATCGATCAACTGGCTAGCCAACTAGAGGCATGCTAGGGACGGTGTTTTGTCTATGTATCCACACATGTAAGTGAGTCTTCATTCAATACAATTATAGCATGGATAATAAACTATTATCTTGATACAGGAATTATAATAATAACTATACATTTATTATTGCCTCTAGGGCATAATTCCATCAATATCACCATATTAAATGCTATTTAATTTAATGCACCTATATACTTGGTAAAAGGTGGAAGGCTCGGCCTTTCTAGCCTGGTGTTTTGTTCCACCTTTGCCCCCTTAGTTTTCGGCTACCGGTGTTATGTTCCATAAATGAGCGCTCCTAACACGATCGGGGTTGTTATGGGGACCCCCTTGATAATTCGTTTTAGATTAAAGCTGGTCTGGCAAGGCCCAACTTTGGTATTAAATTTGCCTAAACACCTAATAAAATTGCATAGGGACTTTCCGGACCCCGAGGATAAGTTAATCAACCCCCGGGCCAGTGCTCCTCATGAGTGTTGGCCCCACCTGAGCGATGTCCGGCGCCCCTCTGGTCACCCGAAGGTTTAGCGATCCCGACGTCTAGCTCATCCGCCGTGTCCTGAGAACGAGGTACGCGACTCCTATCGGGATCGTCGACACGTCGGGTGGCCTTGCTGGATTAGTTTTACCTTTGACGAGATATCTTGTGCATCGGGATTCCGGTGATGCTTTGGGTAATCTCAGAGTTGAGGTTTTCCACTAGGGAATCCTACGTGATCGCGAGCTTCGTGATTGAGGATTTCTATGCGGCTTGTGGTAATTTGTGATGGACTAGTTGGAGCACCCCTGCAGGGTTAAATCTTTCGGAAAGCCGTGCCCGCGGTTATGTGGCAACGTGGAAACTTTGTTTAACACTGGTTCTAGATAACTTGAAGTTAATTTAATTAAAACTTGCCAACTGTGTGCGTAACCGTGACTGTCTCTTTCGTGAGTTCCTTCTCCGATCGAGGACACGGTGGGGTTATGTCTGACGTAGGTAGGTGTTCAGGATCATTCATTTGATCATGAGTAGTTCACGTCTGTTATGCGTAGATCTTCCCCCTCTTATTTCTTGTACTCGTAAGTTAGCCACCAAATATATGCTTAGCCGCTGCTGCAATCTCACCACTTAACCATGCCTCACCCATTAAGCTTTGCTAGTCTTGATACCTTTGGAAATGAGATTGCTGAGTCCCCTGTGGCTCACAGATTACTACAACACCAGTTGCAGGTACAGGTAAAGGTTACTTGACGCGAGCGCGTTGATTGTTCATTTGGAGCTTCTTCTTCTTCTTCTTCTTCTTCTTCTTCTTCTTCTTCATCGATCTAGGATCGGTTCCAGGCCGGCAGCCTGGGATAGCAAGGATGAACGTCGTTCTTCTTTCGTCGTTTGTTTTCGTCCGTAGTCGGACCCTGCTCTTACTCTTGATGATTATGTAATGTACTGATGTGACTCTGATGTAACTTGTGGCGAGTGTAAGCCAACTCTATATATATATCTCTTCTTTTGAGTACATGTACTTGTGACGATATCCATTCTTGCGACACGACGAGATGCGCTTCTATCCCTGACGAGGCCTTCGTGCCAAATTGAGGATAGGGTCGCATCTTGGGCGTGACAAGTTGGTATCAGAGCCGTACCGACCTAGGAGCCCCCTTGATTGATCGAACTTGGCCGAGTCGAGTCTAGTGAAAAAACTATTTGAGTCTAGTTATATATCGGAGAGTAGGACTCTTTTTTCTCCTCTTCTATGCTCTAGTGAGGAATCTTGACGTAATAATTTACTCTACTCCTCTTCCCACTCAAAATTTTTTTTAGGATCACGCGGATATTTTTGGAATCTATATGATGCCGATGTGACGGAGTTCTGTCTTGGTGCCTCCTGTCTGACTTGATTTTCTTCCGGGGAGTTGAGCTCCAGGGGATTATTGAGCACATCGTTATCATTCAGATTTCTTAGTATCTCAGGACGAAGGATGTTCGTAATTGCTTCAATACTAGTAGTGGCGAGATAACCCCGATGTCCCCAGTACTGGTGCAGATTGTTCGGGAGTACTGCCATACTTTGTATCGTTGTGATCACGAGGGTCTGTTGTAGATGAAGGTCCGAGATTCTGGTCGTGTGTTGACGGATGTGATACAGGTGATGGGTTAGTATAGGAGTTGTGTGATTATTACTCCTTGTATCCGTGTACCAGATTGCATGACTAGATATTTCGGGAATTCATTGGTGGGAATTCAAGTAGTTACTTATAGGACAATCTTCCAGCAAATGCATGATGTTCGGTTGGGGTTCGACATCTAGTGGATTCATTTGTTCACGGTCGACTTACAGCGGTACACATTGTGTCTTAAAGAGTCCTTGTAGCTTGCTACGACTCGCGGACGCTTCGTATGTCGGGTGCACTGCCTTGCACTTGATGGCTACTGTAAAATCGAGCCCGTGCGATCCTGTCCATGAAAATATCGGACGAAATCTTTCTCATGAGTTTGTTCTGGCTTGTTTCGTAAGCCACACCCTTTGTTTTGTTGAACTATGGTAATTCAAGTTGCTTCGATGTCAAGTGGTGATTTCAGATCTTTCCTAGTCTGTGTTCTCATATTTTTATGGGAATGCAAATTCTTTGCTCAATCAGATCGTCGTATCAACTCCATTCAACCGGTGTGCTTCTCTTCAGTGAATTCAATCCTCTCCAATTTTTGCAAGATCATTCTCTCATTTTATTCCGGAGTTCATCTCATCTGTCCCAAGTCGTCTTTGTTTTTCCCCGCCCTCCCGCGCTTTTTCTTTGTTGATTTGATTTCATCCAAGCGCATTCAATTCAGTGATGCTTCCGCTATCTCTTCTTTCTTTCGTAACCGGTGATTCATCATGAAGATTCTCAGGAGCTTCATGTTCATCTTTATTCATTCTTGTCATCTTTTCCGGTGAATTCAATTCAGTTGTCCGTGTTCATCATATCCTTTTCATCCTTGTAATTATTTCCTATGTTGGAAATTTTTATCAGTCTATTTTCTTGTTGTTATTTCTCTCTATTCTATCCGGTGCATTGAAGATATTTCAGAAGTTCCGCTTTTTAATCCTTCAGTTATTTCGAGGGTCTCATCTCATCTAGTTCTCATTTTACCGGTGCAATATCTCTCTTTCTAGCATTCCTTTCAACGGTGGTTTCTTTGAGTGGTCCCATAACCCACAAGTTCTTTCCCAGGATCTTACCTGGCTCTTTTAATCATCTTCGGAGATCTTTAAATCTTTTCAACTATGACATAAGTATGATTTTCATTAGTCATATCCCTTCTTCAAGATCTATTTCAATTAATTCATTCTTTGGCTCAACCTTTCATTCTTCTCTATTCCGGAGTGTCTTAGTAATTCTTGGTGGGTTCTCCTCCTCATTCTCAGCTTGCTATCCGAAGGAGTGGTTCTCTCAATCTTGGTTCATTCTCTTGGATATTCATCATTTCATCTTTGTGCCATCATCTTAATTGTTGTCAATCATGTGTATTCCTTTCTCGCTATCCGGTGCATTTCTGAGTTGTTTTCATTCTCGGTCCTCCGAAGGACATCATTTGAGAAGACTTCTTCCTTCTCAGCTTTCGTTCTCTAATTCTTCTCCATTGTTGTCTCTTCGTTCGTCTCTCGGTTATCCGGTGCCTTGTTCAAGTTTTCTCTCACGTGGCTCATGATCTCTTCATTCTCAGGTGTTTCCATGCATTCTTGGAATTTCCCATTCAGTTGTGAAATCTTACCGGTGCGTCCTGCAATCATGCCTAAAGTGGTGATTATCCCTCTGTCTCTTCAAGATTATTTCAAGAATAATAAGTTGTATGCTAAATCCGTTGCTTGTCATCATTTAAACTTGATGAAGGATAAGCATAACATAATTCTTATTCTTGTCCTTCCTTCTTCCAAGAGATTTCAATCCTTCTCCCGAAGTGACTCATGATATCGATTCTTTTCCCAGGTGCTTATCTTTCTTTTCCGGAGTTCTTAGTTCTTTTAAGTATCTCTTTGTGATGCTTCATCTTAATCTTGGCAAGACCATAATCTTATTCTGTTCTACCTTCATGTCTTTGCATCATTCATTTGTATATGGTGGTCCTTCTTGGTGGTTCATCAAGGTTTCAATCCATTCTCAAGTGTTCTTCAAGATTCTTGTTGGAGAACCTCAAGTTTTTATTCTCTTGCATTTCCAAGTGCATTTGTTCTTCCTTTAGCCTTTGAGGTGGTATTATAGCATTCTTGTTAGTGTAGGAGTCTCGAAGAGATTTTATTTCAAGAGTGAGATAATTAAACCCACCAATTATATGATCGTGAGATATTTTCAACCCATGATTTCTTCATTGAGCTATCTTGGTTTGGATTTCACCTAAAGCTTTTCCTATGAATTGCTGCTATCATGGTGCTTGTTATTAATCCAAGTTCTCGATGTATCCTCCTGGTGTAAGAAATTGCTCATATCTTGTTTCTCCCAATCTATCCTTGTTTCTTTTAGTGGTTGGTTGTCACCTCATAAATGTTGTGATGATTTCCATAAGCCCACTACTGTCTTGTTCTTTTCGTTGTTGTTTTTCCAACAACTTCGTCCAATTCTTCTTGCAAGGATGCTTGCCAAGTTCATTGGAGTTAGTAGTTGTCATTCTCTTCTTCCGTATGAGCTAGTTCCTATTCTATTGTTCCGGAGGCTTTGTGATATTTCTCTTTTGGGTCAATCTTGTTGTTCTATCAAGATCATGGTGTTCCCTTGTTCTATTTAGTTGTTTGTCATGTATATTGTCTAATTCTCTCTCCTTGTCGAATTTTTTGTCCCATTTTCCTACGGAAGTGCTGCCGAAAATTTCCGTGAATTCTTGCTTCTTCTCATATCAGTCCTCATCCCTTTGCAACCTTCAAGGATCGTTGGTTTCACTCGTTTGTCAAAGAAGCGACTAAGTTTTTACCTGTTGTTCTTTCTCATCCTCTCCCCCCTTTCATTCTTGGATCTCGGGGCGAGATCCTCTTGTAGTGTAGGAGAGTTGTGACAGCCCGATGCCGACGTTCTAGAAGATTCCCCTTTTCTTTCCGTTTCCGTCGTGTGTCTATTTTCTTTTGTCGCATCATCATCGCATCATATGCATTGCACCGCATCTCCGTTGCCGCCAGTTTTCAAACTTGCATCCGTTGTTAGTTACCGGTTCTCGTCGTTGTCCGTTCTGAGCCCGACCACACACGCACGCGCCCGTGGCATCGTCGAAACCTTGTTTTAAAGTGTGCGTAAAACTTTCTCTGATTGAGCTGGAACTTGGCGTGCGGTATTAATTTAGTGTAGGTAGGCCGTCCGTCAAATTTTATCGCGATCGGAGCTCGTTTGTCACCCGTGCTGTTTATTATATAGCGGCACTATAGTCGGTCAATTGTCGGACGTTTCGGTATTTTAAACTCTATCACGGGGTTGCCCGTTTTTCCCTGTCATCTCCGTCTAGCGCCTCTGCTCAGTGCACCGCCCCTACGCGCAGCCCAGTCCGAAACCTCCCGGTGCCCGAAACACACGGTTGTGACCGTTGGATCCGGTTCAACCCCGTAATACCGCAAACCATCATCGGTTTGTCCATTGGACTCCCTAACCTAGTTATTCTCGACCGTCTGATCTGCATCGGAGGGTCCTGATAGACTCTAGCCCAATTCAATATCTTTATATCAAAGAGGTTCAACCCTAATTCCTAGGGATCTTGTCCCATCACCGCCGCCGCCGCCAGTCCTGTTTCCCCGGGACCTCGTTCCCCTACCCAACCAGCAAGAAGCATGCCCCGATGCCACCTTCTACTCTGCATGTTGGATGCGTCCAGGAGCCGGCAGATGCCAGCGTCCGTCACCGGTAGCTCCCTGCATCCGCGCCGGTGCCCCTGCTCCTCTCTCCTCCTCTCTTCCCTGGTTCTTCTCTCTTCCTCGTCTCATCTCTCTCTGTCTTGCAGCAGCCGAGCCGCCCCATGGGGCCTCGATCCAACAGCTGGAGCATCCGTAGCCCCCTCGTCGTCCGAGTCAAGCCAACCCCGCTGCCGTTCCGGTCGCTGCTACCTCGGCCAGGAGCGCCCCCATGTCCAGAGTTGCTTCGTACACGCGCCCGACGCCAGCAACAGCAACAGCAGTCCCAACCCCAGCCGGCGCTTCCGATCTAGAACGGGGGCAGCAAGCTCTCGAGGCCAGCCTCGCCGGAGCAGCACCACGCCCAGGCCGGTGCCCCTGTGCCATCCCTCTCTTCTCCCTCTCCCTTTTCTTCTTCCTCCTCTGTTCTAACCTCTCCCTCTGCTCGTTTCTTCTGTCAGGAGCAGAACGAGAAAAAAACCGCCGCCGCCGCCCTGGATCACGACATCTGCGCCTCAATGTCCCGATCTGGATTGACCCCGTGCCGTTCCCGTCGGTTCCAGCAGGTTCCCGCCGACCCCGTCGCCCGACCTCCTGTGTCGCCGTCCTCTGCTCCACAAGACTCCTGCTGCTGCTTCTGTTCGTCAGGTAACGAGCAGCAACAGCTCGCTCGGCTGTTGACCGCGCCGGCAACGCCAAGCCTAGCCCAGAAGCCGACCTCGACCGGCCATGTGTGCGTCCCCAGCCAGCACGTCCGGAGGGCCCCCCTCAACCGGAGATACCCAGCCCGCTGGCGAAGAGCCCCGTCGGAGCCGCCTCCTCATCGCCCATGCCGCCAGCCGTTCGTCCCTGACGAACTGAACCCGTGCATCCCTGACCTGGCAACAGAGATATCTCTGTTTCGTGATTCAGTTTCGTCAGGATGGCCCCACGGTATGGTTCATCTGGCGCTAACCGTGCAATATTTCACTCGAGCATGCACAGGTCAACTGGTTTGTGCCAACGGGGCATCCTAGAGATCTGGGGTTCGAATCCCAGATATGCCTATTTTGTTTTTGTGTTAATTAGATTAGAGCCTCAGTTTGATACATATGACTTATATACCCACCTTGCACCAAAGTCTTAACAATAGCGCACTGGTTGGAATATTTTTCCCTCGTCCAAGAGGTCTTGGGATCAAATCCCATCGGTGCCTTTAATCTTTTGCTGGTTGTGGTTTTTTTCTTTTTTTCTCTCTTGCACACAGCTGTTGTGGGCCGATTTCAGCCCTAGGCCACTGCACTATGGTGAAATGCGGTCCACTGTGTTTTTTTTAACATCGTGTGATTTTTCCAATTCTCAGGGATTTTGTTAATTTCAGAAAAAGGCGTTGTTTTTCAAACGAGCGTAGTTTCTAAACCGTGCATCGGATTAAAATGATTTCAACATATAAGTTGCTTAGAATTTTCTGTAGTTTCAGAAAAACCAACTCTCATGTATGTTTTAAGGCTGTTAGCGTGTTGTTTGCATCGGTTTGGGTGCTGACATGTTGAAAACGGTTTAGGACGTAACTATTTGTCCGTAGCTCCGTTGGAGTTGTGCCATATATGTAAATGGACCAGCACATCGCGTAGCATCACGTGAACCACTTTGTTTGCCGTTTAACAAACCTAAAATGTGATTAGGAAAAATCTGGACAAAATTAAGATTTAACACGTGGGGTCATTTCGGAGATGCTATATGTCGTTTCCGGCCTCATTTAAAATGCCTAGCTAGGTAGATTAATTTGTGCTTCATCCCCTTGCCATGTTAACAACCTTTTAATATTGCCGAGTACCTAATCGGGATAGAACTAAATAACTAACGTGGAGTTTCGTCAATATGCAACCCGTTGCATATTGAACTTCACTTGATGTGTAGTGTTTGATTGTGTGATTTGTCATGCCGTGACTTGCATGTATTCAGTTGTTCATGCATCATTTGTGTTGTGCATCGTGTGATGAATTCCGTGTGTTGATTTGTGTTTCCGGTTTGCTCCGTCTCGATAGAGTTCCGCAAGAACGTCGGATGTGAGGACCCGTTCGACTACGTCGGTTCGTCTGCTTCACGGAGGCATTCTTCTTCCAAGCGGGATCTCAGGCAAGATGACCATTTCCCCAGATACCATTACTATCATTGCCATGCTAGTTTTACCGCTTCTACGGTTTATGTCTCGTTTCCTACCACATGTTAAATATTAGCCTCTCAACAATGCCATGAAAACCCTTAACCTGTTCGACCTAGCAAACCACTGATTGGCTATGTTACTGCTTGCTTAACCCTGTGTTGGCGTTGCTAGTTGCAGGTGCAGATGCTTCCATGCAAAAGCATGGGTTCCTTGTTATATCACCATATTAAATGCTATTTAATTTAATGCACCTATATACTTGGTAAAAGGTGGAAGGCTCGGCCTTTCTAGCCTGGTGTTTTGTTCCACCTTTGCCCCCTTAGTTTTCGGCTACCGGTGTTATGTTCCATAAATGAGCGCTCCTAACACGATCGGGGTTGTTATGGGGACCCCCTTGATAATTCGTTTTAGATTAAAGCTGGTCTAGCAAGGCCCAACTTTGGTACTAAATTTTCCTAAACACCTAATAAAATTGAATAGGGACTGTCCGGACCCCGAGGATAAGTTAATCAACCCCCGGGCCAGTGCTCCTCATGAGTGTTGGCCCCACCTGAGCGATGTCCGGCGCCCCTCTGGTCACCCGGAGGTTTAGCGATCCCGACGTCTAGCTCATCCGCCGTGTCCTGAGAACGAGGTACGCGACTCCTATCGGGATCGTCGACACGTCGGGCGGCCCTGCTGGATTAGTTTTACCTTTGACGAGATATCTTGTGCATCGGGATTCCGGTGATGCTTTGGGTAATCTTAGAGTTGAGGTTTTCCACTAGGGAATCCGACGAGATCGCGAGCTTCGTGATTGAGGATTTCTATGCGGCTTGTGGTAATTTGTGATGGACTAGTTGGAGCACCCCTGCAGGGTTAAATCTTTCGGAAAGCCGTGCCCGCGGTTATGTGGCAACGTGGAAACTTTGTTTAACACTGGTTCTAGATAAATTGAAGTTAATTTAATTAAAACTTGCCAACTGTGTGCGTAACCGTGACTGTCTCTTTCGTGAGTTCCTTCTCCGATCGAGGACACGGTGGGGTTATGTCTGACGTAGGTAGGTGTTCAGGATCATTCATTTGATCATGAGTAGTTCACGTCCGTTATGCATAGATCTTCCCCCTCTTATTTCTTGTACTCGTAAGTTAGCCACCAAATATATGCTTAGCCGCTGCTGCAATCTCACCACTTAACCATGCCTCACCCATTAAGCTTTGCTAGTCTTGATACCTTTGGAAATGAGATTGCTGAGTCCCCTGTGGCTCACAGATTACTACAACACCAGTTGCAGGTACAGGTAAAGGTTACTTGACGCGAGCGTGTTTATTGTTCATTTGGAGCTTCTTCTTCTTCTTCTTCTTCTTCTTCATCGATCTAGGATGGGTTCCAGGCCGGCAGCCTGGGATAGCAAGGATGAACGTCGTTCTTCTTTCGTCGTTTGTTTTCGTCCGTAGTCGGACCCTGCTCTTACTCTTGATGATTATGTAATGTACTGATGTGACTCTGATGTAACTTGTGGCGAGTGTAAGCCAACTCTATATATATCTCTTCTTTTGAGTACATGTACTTGTGACGATATCCATTCTTGCGACACGACGAGATGCGCTTCTATCCCTGACGAGGCCTTCGTGCCAAATTGAGGATAGGGTCGCATCTTGGGCGTGACAGATGTACACACGAAATGGTTACAAGAAGGAACAAACTAGATATCCAAAAGGAAGTCATAAATATATCAATAAGATCTTTTGCTTGGAAGCATAGCATATGGCCTAATATTTTCTTATTGTACAATATGAACTTACAACATACGAACATCAAAGACATCCCAACTAGTAGTAAGACATCATCGTTCGGGTGCTTTGAGAAAGGAAACAAGTACTACAAGAACGAATCAAGAGATTCATGCCATGATGCAACCTGGAAAAGAAAAGACAGGTTGGGGCCTTTGCAAGAAAAGAATGCATGAAGTGGATACTTGTTACAGAGACAACATTGGATTGATGTAGTAGATAGTTGTTCTTTGTTCATCCTTACTTGGCTCCAATAATCACATGGTCTCAACACCTTCCTTATAGGTGAGCCGAACATCCAATGCATCTCCAGTTGTTCCTGGAACAGCAAAACAAACAAAATGGACCAAAGAGTTAGAAAACCAACAATACATAGGACAAACTCCACATACATATGTGCATATAGATATGAATTTGAATTTCATGCACACTTTAGCCAATTTATGACAAGGTGGAGTTTCCCCTATATATTGGGTCAAAGAAAGAAAGCAAGCAAAAGAAGTTGTATATAGTAGATATGCATGCTCAAGACTCTCAAGAATCAACTCAACACAAAGTTGATAAGTCACCAAAAGACAAGGTATCAAGTGATAATAAGATCCCAAACAAAAACACTATCACTTGAAGGATATCAAGTAAAAGATACCTCAAGGAATGAGATATCCATTGACACATGCCAAATAAAAGGAAACAAGATACCAATTGAAGGAAAACAAACACGAGGTATCTAATTTCCAAAAGAGAGCTAGGTTCCAACAAACCAAACCCTCGACAAATTTTCATGATGGCACAAAGCATCATAAAGAGCAAGACTTTCCTCCCATCAACACACACTTGATGGGGATCAAAAGATTTTATGATGGGTGAATAAAGAGAGTGTTCTAAATAAAATAGGATAGCTCCCCCAAGGGACGTGCATTATATAGAATTTGCATTTAAATACAAAAATGCACAAGATGGGACCATCACTTTCTCTATATCTATAAAAACACTAGACATGTTAAAATAGATCCACAAGAGGCAAGGAAGATAAACGAAACACAAAATCCAATGTAAAGACGATTAGCAATTCCTACCACATGATGGGAATACCAATTGTCAAGGACAAGAAGTATTTTGGAAATGATACTCATTGGTAGATCGCAAATATTTCCAAGATCATCTTTACCCATAAAACACAAGCAAATGACACTTGTAGAGCAAACATGCCACCTAGGAACAAGATAATTTACAATATCAACACTAAGTGGCAATACCTCAAATGTACACATTCTCTAGGCTTGTAATATGCACATAGCATATTACTCCCCCATAATGTGATAACCCAACAATATTAACAAGTGGCAAATTAAAACCAACAAGAGATAATTAATGGACCATATAGAATTTGAATTTCTCATGAGTAAGACATACCACATAGAAACTAGATAATCTTGAAATATCAATCCTAAGTGGTATTCCCCATGTATACACACATTTATAGGATTGTGAGGTGTGCAAAGCACATCACTCCCCCACAATGGGATAATCCATTAATCTCTCACAAGAGCCAACAAAGATACAAACAAGATGCAAAAAGGCTCAATACAAGACTCACATGTACATGATATGCAAACCAACATACACATACTCGATTACTCAACATAAGCAAGTTGGAAGCACAAGATGTACAAACACATGCAAGGTACAAAACCACAACATGCAAAGGGGCAAGAAACTAACAATGTAAACAGTTTAAGTACAAGTTACCGCAAGGAGGCACATCGGATATAAGATATAAACTCGATAATCCAAATGACTTGGCTTCAGAAAATATGAATGATGAAGACCACTTTAATTTTTCATTATGTATCCAAGTCTCTAATGTCCTCCACAAACACCTATTGATCAAGTTTGAGCTTGTTGGTCCCCAACCACGTTGGGTCCTAAGAGGTTAGTAACAATAGGCTTGGCAACCCAAATGGTACTTTTCTTGACACCACTTTGAGTACCAACGAACTTGGCAAACACATTGCCAACCTTATCCTTCCCAAGTGAATAGATATCATCAATAATGATTGGGTTGGATAAATTACCTCTCGTGCAAGAAGAAGCGAAGTGACCCTTCTCACGACATAAGTAGCAACATCTACCCTTTAATTTCTTCCCTATTGATTCCTCAACATGAGGAGTGTTGGCTTGGGTCTTCTTGGGAAGGGGCCTTTCTTCAACTTGTAGTTGAGTATGTGAGTGCACTTGTGGCCTCTTCCCTTGTTGCTTGTGACTTTGGGGCTTCTTCTTTAGTGGGCAAGATCTAACATGGTGCCCTTCAATTTTGCACTTGAAGCAAATAATCTTGGCCGAATTCTTGACTTGTTCTTGGCCCTTCTTCTTGAAGCTTTTGGACTTATTCTTCTTGTCGGAGTTGAATCCAAGTCCATATTTGTCATTTGGGGATTTTTGCCCACAAAGACATTGTTGAGTGTGGACATTCCTTCATGACTCTTTTCCATCTTCAAGGAAGTGACTTGGGCCTTGAGCTCTTTGATTTCCTCTACATGGTTAGTATCAACACAAGTACTAGAGGAAGTATAAGCTTCATTGTTAGAGCAACAAGGCATGGAAAGTAATTCATCACAAGATGTTGCAACATTGTGAGTAGATGAATTACGAGGACTAGCACATGGCAATATAGCTTTTTGACTAGAAGTAGTGCTAATGTCCACATGCGGCTCACACGATATTACCTTGGTAGTAATAGCCTCATGAGCTAATTTTAGCACATTATGGGATACTAGAAGATCATGATGAGAGCTTGTGAGCATTACATGACTTTCTTCCAATTTCCCATAATTGCTAGATAGCAACTCGAGTTGAGCCCTTAGCTCAACATTCTCCTTTAAAATGGATGCTTCACAAGAAGTAGAATTAGTAGCATAAGCATCATTATTAACAATAAGAGGAGAAGGCAACTTGGCAAGCTCTTTAGCACATGAAGCTTCAAGTTGAGAATGAGACTCGGTAAGTTCGATGAGCGAACTCTTAATAGCCTTTGAGCCATTTTCGAGGTGCTCATAGTCCTCAACGAGTTTAGCATGTGCAACTTCAAGCTTATCGTTTTTAGTTCTAAAATCATTAGCCACCTCGAGAGCCCTATCATGGGATTCCTTTAATCTAGATAATTCTATAGCAAAGGTTTCCTCAAGAGATTCCTTGGTGGTTTGTTCATTTTCAAGAGCTTGAGATAGCTCCGCGATCTCGTTAGCGTATTCACGCTCATGACCTTCCATTGTCTCAATGGTGGCCTCATGCTCCTCGAGATGAGCTTCCAACTCCTCAATGTATTTCTTGCCCTCAGTGGCAATAGACATGATTTCCAAGAAGTTGGAACAAGCAAGTTTATTCTTATAAAGAGATTTAAAAATCATTTCACCCTTAATTTTTAAGGATGCAATATTATCACTCTCTTCATCATTATTCTCATCCCCATTATCATCAACATTATCATCATGAGATATATTGGGATTCAAAGTAGGAGATACCTTTGAAGCCTTAGCCATAAGGCAAAAGTGAGTCACAATAGATGATGATGTAGGATCCCTTGAAGCATCATTCAAGGCCACATCTTGTTCCATGGAGTGATGAATTTCCTCTACATTGTTAGCACAACAACTCGAGGAAATATATACATTTTTATCATGGCAAGAAATATAGGAAGCATATCATCATGAGATTTAGTCAAGCAATTTTTACATGATATGCAAGGACTATCAACACAAGCATGTAAAACATTTAGAGTGCTCGAAGTGTTAATGCCCAAAGATGAAGCGTTGCAATAATATAGTGATGAAGGATCATCAACAATAAACCCACTATCATTGTTGCAATGATCACCACTACACACCATATCATTACCTTGTGGCAATCCACATGTAGGTGAAGTAGATGAAGTTGAGAAGACCACACGACCGGAGGTGGAGGGAGAACAATCATTCCCACAAATCTTGGACATACCATATTTATCTTGAAGCTTTGTCCACAACTCATGAGCATCCCGGAATGGCATGAGTTGAAATATAACTACATTGCTCAAAGCATCAAAAAGCACATTAGAAGCTTGAGCATTGAGATAAGAGTTTTTCTCATCCTCTAAAGATATATTTTGAGAATTCTTTGGAGGAGAAAAACCCATATCTACAATTTGCTCTAAATTTGGGTCCAAGACCCGAAAGTGATTAAGCACGTGAATTACCCAAACATCAAAATTTGTGCCATCAAAGCTAAGAGTGTCAGTGAATCCTAAACCCCTAGTCGACATCCTTACTCTCTAGGTGGTTCAACCTAATAAAGAGAGACCTAGCTCTAATACCAATTGAAAGGACGTGGATGTCGCCTAGAGGGGGGGGGGGTGAATAGGCGCTTTAAAATAATTACGTTTTAGGCTTGAACAAATGCGGAATAAAACTAACGTTTAATTTGTCAAGCACAAAACCTACAACAACTAGGCTCACCTATGTGCACCAACAACTTATGCTAAGCAAGATAAACAACTAAGTGATAGCAAGATATATGACAATAAACAATATGGCGATCACAAAGTAAAGTGCATAAGTAAAGGGTTCGGGTAAGAGATAACCGAGGCACGCGGAGACGATGATGTATCCCGAAGTTCACACCCTTGCGTATGCTAATCTCCGTTGGAGCGGTGTGGAGGCACAATGCTCCCCAAGATGCCACTAAGGCCACCGTAATCTCCTCACGCCCTCGCACAATGCAAGATGCCGTGATTCCACTAAGGGACCCTTGAGGGCGGTCACCGAACCCGTACAAACAAGGTTGGGGCAATCTCCACAACTTAATTGGAGGCTCCCAACAACACCACAAAGCTTCACCACAATGGCATATGGCTTCGAGGTGACCACAAATGCTCGGGGCAATCTCCACAACTTAATTGGAGACCCTGACGCTTGCCCGGAGCTTTACACCACAATGATTGAGCTCCGAGGCACCACCAAGCTTCTAGGGGTACCAAGTACCCAAAGGTAATAAGCTTCTCAACTTCTCACTTCCACGTATCACCGTGGAGAACTCAAACCGATGCACCAAATGCAATGGCAAGGGCACACGGAGTGGCCAAGTCCTTCTCTCCCAAATCCCACCAAAGAAACTAATGCTAGGGAGGAAAATGAGAGGAAGAACGAAGAAGAACACGAAGAACTCCAAGAACTAGACCCAAGGGGTTCCCCTCACTTAGAGGAGAAAGTGATTGGTGGAAATGTGGATCTAGATCTCCTCTCTCTTTTCCCTCAAGAACTAGCAAGAATCATTAGAGGGATTGAGAGTTAGCAAGCTCGAAGAAGGTAAACAATGGGGGAAGAACATGAGCTAAAGAGATAAGGTTCAATGGGGAAGAAGACTACCTTTTATAGGTGGCAAAAAATCCAACAGTTAAGCCTCGCAGCCCGCACAGAGCGGTACTGCCGCTCGGTAGGTTCACCAACCATGATGAGGCCAAAAAGTATGCAAAAAACAGTCCGACGGAGCGGTACTACCGCTCTTGGAGCGGTAGTAAAAAATTACTACCGCTCCGGGGGCGGTACTACCTCTCCGGGGGCGGTACTACCGCTGGATACTGAAACTGCTGTAACTTTCGCATAAGGACTCCGAATTCAACGAAACCAAGTTTGTTGGAAAGCTAACGACATGGGCTAACACAATATTGATAGAAATATCAATAAACAGCAAGTGAGAAAAGTCCCATAAGAAAATGGTGAGAACCCTTCTTGGAATAAGACCGGTAAAAACTCCCAACATCAAAAACATCATAGAAGATGCATATGAACTCCGTTTTCGATGAACTCGAGCTTGTCATGAAGATGAACATAAGCTCTAAAACTTACAAAGAGAAACACCAAACAAGAACAAATAAGTATGATGCAAGGATGCAAATGGTTTGAGCTCTCAACGAATGATACGATCAAGCTACTCACTTGAGAGCCCCCCTTGACAGTACGACAATCTATCCTAAAAGAGAAAACCTATCAAGGGCAAACCTATACCTTGCACCTCGTCCTCTTGAGCTAGATGACGATGATATTTGCTTCCTCAAGATGGACCACCTTTCTTGCTTGCGTTGGCTTGATGAAGACTAGTTGATTGCTCCCCCATTCACACTATGAGTGAGCGGCTCTTCACCATATCTTCACAAGTCCATTGCCACCATCCTCCATCACTTGACGTCATCCTCCATGGGTTGTATGAGATATTCCTCTTGCTTGTGTTGGCTTGATGAAGACTAGTTGATTGCTCCCCCATACACACTATGGGTGAGCCGCTCTTCAGCATATCTTCAGAAGTCCATTGCCACCATCTTCCATCACTTGAAGTCATCCTCCATGGGTTGTATGAGATATTCCTCTTGATGCAAGCCCATGGAAACACACCTAAGGCCACATAGAACTCTCAAGAAGACCATGGGTTAGTACACAAATACATACTGGACAATGCTTACCATACCATGGGATCTCTTGATCCCTCTCGGTACATCTTGTACGCTTTGTGTGTTGATCATCTTGATTTACTCTTTGTTTGACGATCTTGATCAACCTTGTGTCTCTATGACCATTCTTTGGATAATACCTTGAATACCACCTTGGTCATCATATAAACTCCTTGAACCCAACAGATGGACTTCAGGAAGTGCCTATGGACAAATCCTATAAATATAACTTAAGGCAACCATTAGTCCATAGGAATTGTCATCAATTACCAAAACCACATATGGAGATATATGCTCTATGAGAGTTCTCTGTTAAAGAGGTTGGAGAGAGAGAGTCTTTGAGAGAAATAAAAATAAATGATGTATTGCGTATGTATGTATGTATTAGATGCCGTACGTATTTTGTATGTATGAGATGCACATCTATACTTATACTAATTAGAGACTCCCACAAAATTCCCACGTTAATTAGAAAATATGAACCGTTAATCACGTGGGACCGAATTATAACGGTGCAGATTAATTCACGTATTTCCCACAAAATTCCCACGTTAATTAGAAAATATGAACCGTTAATCACGTGGGACCAAATTATAACGGTGCAGATTAATCCACGTATTTTTTGAAATTTCCACATTAATTAGAAAATATGAATCGTTAATCACGTGGGACCGAATTATAACGGTGCAGATTAATTCACGTATTTTTTCTTCCAGCAAAAATAATCTATAGGCCCAAAGTCCTTTGATCACACGGTAACAGTAATATAATCCATGCTTAATTTGGCCCAAAGGAATTGCTCAATCCGTTGGTGGCCGTAGAAATAGGAAAAAATATATATGCTCAATCCGTTCGTGGCTATAGAAGTAGGAAAAAAATTTAACCCGAGGTTTTCAGTCGTGGCTGCCCACCCAGCCATAATCTTCTTCTTTTTTTAATTCTCCAGCCCTAACCTTGATGGGTAAAGGAACGCTCCCATGTCACACAGCCGTCGTTGTCCAGGAGATGGTAGAGTCTTCGCATGGATTAATCATGCCGCCGTCGATCTTCCAGCCCTAACCTTGATGTGCAAAGCAATGCGCACATGTCACACAAGCGTTGTTGTTCATAAGATAATGGTACCTTCGTATGGATTAATCATGTCGTTGATCTAACTATTGATTACAGAGGTTACTACCATAAAAGGTGTACAATTTCTCCTTCTTCCCTAATTAAATTCTTAGCTGTTAGTATCTACGTGTAAAATTTAAACCCTTTATTGCAAAAAATGTAAAATTTAAACTGCATATGAGAACCTATTCTAATCACCTGACAAGATTCTTAAATTGATCGAGCTATATATAAACACGATGCCTATCTGTTGGATAGAGAAACAAACTCCCTGCAGGGGTGTGTAGTTGTCTCCTTAGCTCCGTTCATATGATCACTAAAGTCTCTTTTGCTTTTTTTTCTCAACCATTTTTTGTTTATATTTTATATACTTCAGATGGTACACAAAAGAACATGTGAAATCACCTTATCATTTTCTTGTGGTCGTGATTCTCCTATTCCACTGCTAATAATTCAAGGAGTTGGTAAACATGTTGCCATCATAGTGCCCTTACTTAGATTATCATTGCTCATTTGCAACGCAATAAATAAATAAAATAAATGTGGTGCATGTGTTCAAAAGCATGTGATCAAATGTTTTAAACCTATGGCTTGATTTTTATTTATAGTAGGTCAACTATTTCTTTGAAGTTTTTATGTGATACCGTGGCTACTACTAAATAATGTTTGGTTAGCTTCGCATCTTTCGGATTATTGCTCTGCAAACAATTTTAGGGGTCTCTACTATTTTGTATATCAACAAAAAATATTTATTTTCTACCTAATAAGGCCAACTAAAACACTGGTGACTAAGTTAAGCCTACCGCGATACAATAGATAATGCAAGAATTCACATGAAATCCGAGATAGTGAAATTCATTTTCAAATATTTATGCTATGTTTTCCAACCGTAAAGGGGAATGCATTTTTTCCTATGGCATTACCACCATCACACATGAATATATGGTGTACTGTTTGTCCATAGTTGGATTATGTTTGTGCATTTTGCATATGATTTACTTATGTACTTCTTCTAACTAACCAATCTCAAACATTTTGCTATACGGTAAGCAATTGTTAATTGATTATAATATTAATATTTAATAGATAAATATGTATTTTCTTATATTTTAAATTATGTAAATATATATTTAGCCAACATTAATATCTTCATGTGTTCTTAAAATTACTAGCCCGTGCGGATGCACGGGTTGACGACTAGTATGTATGTAATTATGTATGTGGGTATGTGGAGAAATACGTGGTGTTTTATTTGCGTAAACACGGGTGTGTGGCCTAAGACACTTACCGGTGGGGCGAACTCACCCCGCTGTCTATGACACGGAGGCCCCACACCCTCTTTTGAGAAAATGTGAAAATTTAAATATAAAAATAAAAATAATGTTTTTATTAAATAAATAAACAAATAAATAGATATATTAATTAATTAATTAATTAATTAATTGGGTAATTAGAATAATTAGAGTATGACACATGGGCCCCCCACTAAATTAATCTGATTAATCAATATTTAATCTTAATTAAAACTTGTGTCTATGACGTTCGGGACCCGCTAGTCAGTTGACCAGTCAACTGTTGATGTCAGCGTGACATCATGCTGATGTCATAATTGCATTTAATTAAATTATTTTAAATCTGTTTTTAATTCCTAAATAATTAATAAAACTTTAAAAATTAATATTAATTAATCCGTAAGTCACATCAAAATATTTTTCAACATGAAAATTGATTAGCGGAACGAGACGAACCTGGATACACGGTCCATTCGTGTGTCAGGCGTCCCTAGCATAGCAAACGTGGAACTTTTCCATTGTTTTCCCGAGACCCGAAAAATATCGTCAGATATTCTTCCGACCCGTCTATGACGGATGTTGCTGCGTTTTGTTGCACCGTTGTGATTATTTATTGTTTCTTCCCCCTCTTCTTACTGGTAGACTCCGAGACTGACGCTGCTGCCGGGTACATCGACGACCCTGCCAATCAGTCCTTTCCCTAGTGTTCCATGATGCCATACTAGTTGTTGTTAGTTGTTTGTAGTAGTGCTTCTTGCCCTATTTCGTGCCATGCCTTGCTTGAGCATATCGGAGTTGTGTAGCTCGTAGTTGTGGGGTGTAGAAAATGCTATGTGGCTGATTTTGGCAGATTGTGGTGATTTCTTGTTTTGCTCGTATCTTTTGATCCGTAGCTCCGATTTGATCGTGTCCTACATGAAACTTGCTTAGAATCTCGTGTAGTTTCATTTTATCTTGCTGGTTGTATGTTTTGAAGTGCTCGTGACCGTCGTTGCACACATATTGCATTCATGCCATCATATCTTGCGGTGCTTGTATCTTTTGAACCGTAGCTCCGTTGGAGATGTTCTTTATGTGCAAATTGCTTGCCTTGATGCGTAGAATCACGTGAACCTATTTGTTTTGCTGTCTAACAACTAATTAAATGTGTTAGTTGAGATCTGGACAGAATTGTAAATTAACATGTGAGGTCGTCTCGGAGGTGCTATATGTCATTTCCGACCTCATTTAAAATGGCTAGATAGGTAGATTAAATTACGCTTCACCTCTTGCCCTGTTTAACCACATTTAATATTGCCGAGTACCTAATAGGGATAGAACTAAATAAATTAACGTGGAGTTTCGTCAATATGCAATTCGTTGCATATTGAACTTCACTTAATGTGTAGTGTCTGTTTGTGTGAATTGTCATGCCGTGACTTGCATGTATTCAGCTACTCATGCATCATTTGTGTTGTGCATCGTGTGGTGAATATCGTGTGTTGATGCTTGTTTCCGGTCTCCCCCGTCTCGATAGAGCTCCGCAAGTGTGTCGGAATGTGAGGACCCGATCGACTACGTCGGTTTGTCTGCTTCACGGAGTCATTCTTCTTCCAAGCGGGATCTCAGGCAAGATGACCATTTCCCTAGATACCATTACTATCATTGCCATGCTAGTTTACCGTTTCTATCGATTATGTCTCGTTGCCTACCACATGTTATATATCAGCCTCTCAACAATGCCATGAAAACCTTCAACCTGTTCAACCTAGCAAACCACTGATTGGCTATGTTACTGCTTGCTTAACCCTGTGTTAGCATTGCTAGTTGCAGGTGCAGATGCTTCCATGTGAAAGCATGGATTCCTTGTTATATCACCATATTAAATACTATTTAATTTAATGCACCTATATACTTGGTAAAAGGTGGAAGGCTCGACCTTTCTAGCCTGGTGTTTTGTTCCACCTTTGCCCCCGTAGTTTCCGGCTACCGGTGTTATGTTCCATAATTGAGCGCTCCTAACACGATCGGGGTTGTTATGGGGACCCCCTTGATAATTCGTTTTAGATTAAAGCTGGTCTGGCAAGGCCCAACATTGGTACTACATTTGCCTAATCACCTAATAAAATTGCATAGGGACTTTCCGAACCCCGAGGATAATTTAATCAATCCCCCGGGCCAGTGCTCCGCATGAGTGTTGGTCCACCCACTTAGCAGTCGGCGGTGCCACCTCGGGGCAACTCGAGGTTTGGCTACCGTGCACTATGCATAGACGGCGAGTCCTGAGAACGAGATACGCGGCTCCTATCGGGTTCGTCGACACACCGGGTGGCCTTGCTGGATTAGTTTTACCTTTGACGAAATATCTTGTGCATAGGGATTCCGGTGATGCTTTGGGTAATCTCAGAGTTGAGGTTTTCCACTAGGGAATCCGACGAGATCGCGAGCTTCATGATTGCGGATTTCTATGCGGCTTGTGGTAATTTTTGATGGACTAGTTGGAGCACCCCTGTAGGGTTAAATCTTTTCGGAAAGCCGTGCCCGCGGTTATCTGGCAACGTGGAAAGTTTGTTTAACACTGGTTCTAGATAACTTGAAGTTAACTTAATTAAAATATGCCAACTGTGTGCATAACCGTGACTTTCTCTATCGCGATTTCTTACTCCGATCGAGGACACGGTGGGATTATGTCTGACGTAGGTAGGTGTTCAGGATCATTCATTTGATCAACAGTAGTTCACGTCCGTTATGCGTAGATCACTCCCCCTCTTATTTCTTGTACTCGTAAGTTTAGCCAACAAATATATGCTTAGCCGCTGCTGCAACCTCACCACTTAACCATGCCTCACCCATTAAGCTTTGCTAGTCTTGATACCTTTGGAAATGAGATTGCTGAGTCCCCTGTGGCTCACAGATTACTACAACACCAGTTGCAGGTACAGGTAAAGGTTACTTGACGCGAGCGTGTTGATTGTACATTTGGAGTTGCTTCTTCTTCTTCTTCATCGATCTAGGATGGGTTCCAGGCCGGCAGCCTGGGATAGCAAGGATGGACGTCGTTCTTCTTTTCTCGTTTGTTTTCGTCCGTAGTCGGACCCTGCTCTTCATCATGATGTTAATGTATTGCACTGCTGTGACACTGATGTAGCTTGTGGCGATTGTAAGACAATTCTATATATATATCTCTTCTATTCAGTACATGTACTTGTAACGATATCCATTCTTGCGACACGACGAGATGCGCTTCTATCCCTGACGAGGCCTTCGTGCCAAATTGAGGATAGGGTCGCATCTTGGGCGTGACAGCTAACCCCTCATGCTTGCCACTATGGTGGATGTGGTGATAGATGACCTTGTGTGTCTGCATAGGTAGGTATGGAGATGCCATGTATGCTTGATTCACATGTGATATTGCTCTCATATGCTTATGCTGATTTCTATGTAGTTTTCGAGCTAGCTTTGTGCCTACTTGTTCTATGAAAGTACCCATGTATTATATATGGATTTGGGGTAGAATCTTCCCAAGAATCCACTGGTGGAATCAGATTTCACTTTAGAGCAACTTCATAAACTGTCTTTTTTCTGTCTTGATGCCATGTTTAGAGCTTAGTGTCATGTGGTGTGTTGGGCCTATGAGGATGAGTCCTTGATGTGGCAGTAGTGGGTGAACCCCTCTACAACATGGAGTATTTGTTTTATACATAGGAGTTTGTATGAAGTTGTTGTGCCTTGTCAAAGTTGACACTTGGCTGAAATTGTCAGTTTTGTGAAAATCTATGATTTTCACCAAGTCTGAGAAACTGCTGTTATTTTCTTCCCTTGTTGATGTGGTTGCACAAGCTCATGTGTTGGGAATCAGCCCTTGCAACAAACTAAGGTTTGTGAGCTTTTGGGTTTGTTCTAGCTCTCTGTTAAATTTCATGCTCTTTAACTTCCTGTAGATATCATTTTGGAGGCTGCCAAAATGCTTCAGAGCATAAGCAGCTGGTGAAAATCTGAGATTTTCACTAAGTCCCAGAATCTGTTATTTTTGTCCAAGTTTGTGTCCATAGATCTTCCCATGTGTGACTACTTTGTTTAAACTTCTTGCTCAGGCTTGTAGAGCTGTTGAATGGCTTTTGCCACATATCTTGTTTGGCACATTTGGGTGGGTGTAGGTACTTTGAATGTTGTAGACAAACTGCTATGATGCTGTTTAGGACAGATTGCATGTTTTAGTTGTTTTGAAGCTTGTGTGAGCATTGTTGATGGTGTGGTGTGGTTATTTGCACCACCCCATTTATATTTGTTTGTTGATCATGTGGCAACCTGGGAACACCAGGCGAGTGCCATTGGAGTGTGCTTGTGGTGGATTTGAACCGTAGGACTCCATATCTTGTTGATCCGTAGCTCCGTTCTCAACGTTCTTTATATGTTTTTGCATCGTTTTCTCGTGATGCACCTGTTCATGCCATCCTCATGCATGTAAAGATAGCTTAGTGTGAAGTTCTGTCCAGAAGTTTATCTTCTCATCTCATGCATAAGAGAATGACTAGAATAGTGATGCATGTTTCCTTCTCATCTCATGCATCATATTGTTTGTTGCATCATGTTGTGTTGGTATTCACTGGCTGTTATTTTTATCTTGGGTAGCACCGGGATCGGAGAGCAAGTACGTGGATTCTGGAGAGTACGTGCAGGACGATCAAGAGCAGTTCCAAGCTGAAGACATCACATGCAAGATGACCGTGACCTTGATACCGTATCTAGCTTTGTTATGTTTAGAATCACGTTTCCTTCGATGTATGCTTGCTTCCTACCACTTGATAAAATGCCACATGTTATTGCCAAGAAACCCAAATACCTTCCCCTCCTAGCTAATGTTGTTTGGCTAAGTAGGCTTGCTCAGCTTCTAATGATTAGCTTTGCTAGTTGCAGGTGCCAGCTGTCTCATGTGATAACATGAGTATTTTGATATCATTATGATTAAACTGCTATTTAATTAATGCACCTATGTAGTTGGTAAATGACGGAAGGCCTAGCCTTTTGCCGGGTGATTTGTTTCGTTATTGCCGCCTTAGTTTCGGCTACCGGTGTTTGATTCCATAACTGATCGCTCCTAACACGGCCGGGGTTGTTATGGGGACCCCCTAGATAAATCGTGTAGTGTTAAGGCTTGTCCGACATGACCCAACATTGGTTTTAATTTGCTAATCACCTAATATTTTGCATAGGGAATAGATACCCCGAGGATTTAATCAACAACCCGGGCCAGTGCTCCTCATGAGTATTGGTCCAAATTGAGAAGACTATGGGGCTACCACGGGGCAACCCGAGGTTTGGTATAACCCGTAGTGTGACTCATCCGTCGTGTCCTGAGACTGAGATACGCGGCTCTTATCGGGGTCGTCAACACGACGGGAGGTCCTGCTAGGTTCGTCTTACCTTAGCGCTATATCTTGCGTATAGGAATCCCTGTGAAACTTTGGGTCTCCTCAAAGTTGAGGTTTGCCTCTAAGGAATCCGACGAGATCACGAGATTCGTGATAGAGGATTACTTTGCTGCCCATGGCAGATTGTGATGGACTAGTTGGAGCACCCCTGCAGGGTTTAATCTTTCGGAAAGCCGTGCCCGCGGTTATGTGGCAACACATGGATAATTTGTTAACATCCGGTTATAGATAACTTGAATTAACTCTAATAAAACTGCCAACTGTGTGCGTAACCGTGACTGTCTCCTTCGAAGACCTCTCTTCGATCGAGAACACGGTGTGGTTATGTTTGACGTAAGTAGATGTTCAGGATCACTTAGTGATCACCTAGTCTTCGACCGCTCGCGTAGACCACCATATCAATAACTCTGATCTTCGTAAGTTAGCCACCATTTCTGCTTAGGATGCTGCAACCTATACACTGAACCTTCCTCACCTAATAACTTGACTAGTTTTGGTACCAAGGTCATCCGATTGCTGAGTCCCCGTGGCTCACAGTTTACTACAACACCCCAACAGGTACAGGTATGCCCGACGCAGGAGATCCAGATAGCATGCAGCTGGCGTGGCAGTACGATGAGGAGAACGACCGACTGTACGTCAACTATCCGGAGGACTGAGGCCGTGGTCGTAATCGTGGGCCAGCATGCGGATATCATAGTCTTTTCCTTCTTTCATGTAGTCCGTAGCGGGACTAACTTGTCTGAATAATTGTGTGGATGTAAACCTTATATTATGCTATGTGAGATGACAAATGTATGCCCTATTTGTCAATCTTTGTTTATGTATTTGCTATGATTATCTCGCTTGCGAAACGCTTAGATGCGCATCTTTCCCTTTTGGGGATCACCCCCAAAATAGGAAATGGCCGCATCTTAGTCGTTACATCAATGACTTCACTCTTTGGACATTTAGATTTACGAATCCCTCTAGGAAGGTCGCCGGCTTGTCTTGACTTAGATACCTTTCTTTATGCTCTAGCACTTTCATGTAAACCTCACCGACAACTTTGAGTACTGCATTAGGCGAGGATCCTTGGTGATTGCTTAAAAAGCGAGTTATCCTTGATCGTGGGATGACTTTTTTTTGATCTCGATGTATTATCAAAGTTCACCGGAAGCGCAAAACACCTCAAACATAATTGAAATTAGATGATAATCCAAGCGTTACTATGAAAATTGGTTGCTATATATTTTAATGAGATTTGATCATATAGAATATGAATATTAAAGTTAGTAACATGAGAATAAGAACCAAAAGTACATATGCTTTTATTGCGTATGGTTATTCTATACTTGTGAGATATTTACTGAATATAATTTGTCTAATAAAATGGAAAGCATTTTTTCCATGCATGCATGATTGCATGTGCTGGAATTTTGTCTACTTCTGGGCGAGCCCAATATATAATTTCAGAAATTCCTAATAAATCCTAGAGGCCCATGCAGCCCATTTGTGCAAGGCAAGAAGTGGAAATGTTTAGTCCCACATTGCTAGTTTAGTGGGAGTTGGACCTCCTTATAAGGAAGGATGTTTCTACACATGTATGAGCTTGAGAACAAGAGAGACATACACGAGCGCTCCTCCTCCTCCGCCGCCCGCCTTTCCTCGTCACGACGCGCCCTGGGTTGCGGGAATGAGCCGAGCCAAACTAAATTCTCTTCGGCTCCCGTTTGGCCTCTTGCCTCCTTATCTTGCGTCTATAAAAGAGAGGTCGCTCCTCCAAAACTCCGTCTCTTCGAGTCCTGTACGGGAGAAGGGTGATAAGGGTTTTGGGGAGCGCTCAGCGCGACTACTGGCTTCCATCACGGACACCGTTGATCTCTTTTCGGACGACGACTACTTCCCCGACGTCGGCCACCTCTTCGGTAACATGGCCAACGATAATGCCAACACCAACCCTACTGCTGCTGCAACTCAGTACGTACTCATGTTCTTTTTCGTTGAGTTCCTACCACAACTTTTTGCTATATTTTCACTTCTAGATATGTTCCGTTTCTTCTCATCACTCCATATGATGCCTTGTGTATATAGTACGACTCTACATATGTTCTCTTCTAGATCATGTGTGCATATGTCTTTCGTCGTCTCATCTTTATATTCCATGTCTTGTTTCATCTATTTTATGATAGTCATGTTTTCCCTAGCTTTTCTTTTAATAAAATCCTATGGTAAATTGCTCATATTTCCAACAATCCAAAAACCTTATTATAGGCAATTTACCCTGAGTGGTTTTGCTGCTTCCATGAAACCTCCTTTGTTTGAGGGTGTCCACTATAAGAGGTGGCGCGTGAGAGCTGTTTTGTGGTTTCAAACCATGAGCGGCTATGACGCCACTCTTGGCAAATCTGAAGGAGATCATGATGCTCAACATGAGCTAGCTTTTCAGAAAATGGATACCTTGTTTAAGGCTGCTCTCTTGAGCGTTCTTGGTGAGAACATAGTTGATGCTTATGCATCAATTGGTAATGGAAAAGATATGTGGGATGCACTCGAGGCCAAGTTTGGGGTCTCGGATGCTGGCACTGAGCTGTACATCATGGAACAATTCTATGACTATAGGATGACTGAAGAGTGCTCCGTGGTTGAGCAAGCTCATGAGATACAGTCATTTGCAAGAGAACTTGAGCACTTCAATTGCGTGCTACCGGATAAGTTTGTTCCCGCAAGCATCATCACTAAACTTCCTCCTTCGTGGAGGAACTTTGCTATCCTACTGAAGCATAAGAGACATGAGTTTTCTGTTCCGGATCTCATAGGTACTCTTGATGTGGAAGAAAAGGCGAGAGAAAAAGACACACATGATCGAGGCTTTGAGGAAGGTTCTAGTGCCAATCTGGTACAGAAGAAAAACTTCCAACCCCACAACTTCAAAAACAAGGGCAAGTTTGATGGTAAAGCAAAGTTTGATGGGAAGAACAAGGTTGTACAACACACCAACTTCAAGAAGAAGAATGACAAGAAGAAAGGTGTTTGTCATGTGTGCGGAAATCCTAATCATTGGGCACCTAACTGCCCTAATCGTTATGACAAGCGTCAACATGGGAAAGGCGGCAAGTCCGCTAATGTTGTCATTGGTGACACTGACGTGGATGATGCTGGGTATGGTATATTCCCACTATCCTTTCAGTATGTCATTTTCCCGATTGGTTGATTGACACGGGTGCTGATGTGCATGTATGCGGTGATATTTCCATGTTTTCATCTTATTAGTCCGCAGGGACTTCCACCTTGCTGATGGGAAACGGTTCAAGTGCTTCTGTTCATGGTGTTGGCACGGTCGATCTGAAGTTTACTTTGGGGAAGGTCGTGCGGCCGAAGAACGTGCATTATGTCCCCTCCGTGAATAAAAATCTTGTTAGCGGATCTCTTTTGTGTAGAGATGGCTACAAGCTTGTCTTTGAGTCTAATAAATTTGTAATATCCAAGTATGGAACTTTTGTTGGTAAACGCTACGAGTCAGGAGGCCTGTTCCGTTTATCCTTGGTAGACGTTTGCAATAAAGTTGTTAATCATGTTTACAACAATAGTGAATCAAATGTATGGCATTCACGTCTATGTCATGTTAATTTTGGTTGCATGTCGCGACTAGTCAAATTGAACTTAATCCCTAGCTTCACCATTGTCAAGGGATCTAAGTGTCAAGTTTGTGTGCAAGCCAAACAACCTCGTAAGTCTCATACGACTGCCGAAACGAGAAATCTTGCACCACTAGAGCTCATACATTCAGATCTATGTGAAATGAATGGCATTTTGACAAAAGGTGGAAAGAAATATTTCATGACACTAATTGATGACTCCACTAGATACTGCCGAGTGTATCTTCTGAAATCTAAGGATGAGGCTTTGAACTTTTTCAAGATCTATAAAGCTGAAGCAGAAAACCAACTTGATCGAAAGATCAAGAGGCTTAGGTCCGATCGTGGTGGAGAGTATTTCTCAAATGAATTTGATTCTTTCTGTGCGGAACATGGTATAATCCATGAGAGGACGCCTCCCTATTCACCTCAGTCAAATGGGATAGCCGAAAGAAAGAACCGTACTCTAACTGATTTGGTTAACGCCATGTTAGACACATCGGGTCTCTCCAAGGCATGGTGGGGGGAGGCAATATTGACTACATGTCATGTCCTAAACCGAGTTCCCACAAAGAATAAAGAGATAACTCCATTCGAGGAATGGGAAAAGAAAAGGTTAAAACTCTCTTATCTACGAACCCGGGGTTGTTTGGCGAAAGTTAATGTGCCAATTCCAAAGAAGCGCAAGCTAGGACCAAAAACTGTGGATTGTGTTTTTCTGGGATATGCTTTTCATAGCATTGGATATAGATTCTTCATTGTACTATCTGAGGTATCTGACATGCATGTCGGTACAATCATGGAGTCGAATGATGCGACTTTCTTCGAAGATATCTTTCCCATGAAGGATATAGCTACCTCATCTAATCAGGAGATGCCTAATTAATCAAACCATGAATTAGTCACAACTACTGAACCTATCATTTCGATGGAACACTTTGAAAATATTGTGGAGGAGAATAGTGAAGTTCCTACCAGGAGCAAGAGACAGAGGACTGCAAAGTCCTTTGGTGATGATTTTCTTGTGTATCTTAGATGACACTCCCAGTTCTATTTCAGAGGCCTATGCGTCTGAAGATGCTGACTACTGGAAGGAAGCAGTCCGTAGTGAGATGGATTCCATCTTGGCAAATGAAACTTGGGACATCACTGATCGTCCTTATGGGTGCAAACCTATAGGATGCAAATGGGTATTCAAGAATTAGCTTAGGCCTGATGGTACTATCGAAAAGTACAAGGCACGGCTCGTGGCTAAGGGTTATACCCAAAAGGAAGGTGAAGAATCCTTTGATACTTACTCACCCATGGCTCGACTAACCACTATTCGAGTACTACCTTCACTAGCCCCTCACATGGTCTTCTCGTTCATCAAATGGATGTTAAGACTGCTTTCCTAAATGAAGAGTTGGATGAGGAAATTTACATGGTACAACCAAATGGGTTTGTAGTAGATGGCCAGGAAGGGAAAGTGTGCAAGTTGCTCGAGTCTTTATATGGACTTAAGCAAGCACCCAAGCAGTGGCATGAGAAGTTTGAAAGAACTCTCACAACTGCAGGCTTTGTTGTAAACGAAGCTGATAGATGTGTGCACTATCGCCATGGTGGGGGCGAGGGAGTTATCCTTTGCTTGTATGTTGATGACATACTGATTTTCGGAACAAATCTGAATGTTATTGAAGAGGTCAAGGATTTCCTATCTCACTATTTTGAGATGAAGGATTTAGGAGTGGCTGGTGTCATTCTGAACATCAAGTTGTTGAGAGACGTAGATGGTGGGATTATGTTGCTTCAATCTCACTATGTGGAAAAGATCTTGAGTCGCTTTGGGTATAGTGACTGCAAGTCCTCTCCCACACCATATGATGCGAGCGTGCTGCTTCAAAAGAATCGAAGAATTGCTAGAGACCAATTGAAATATTCTCAGATTATTGGCTCACTTATGTACTTAGCCAGTGCTACAAGACCTGACATCTCTTTTGCTGTTAGCAAACTCAGTCGGTTTGTCTCAAAACCAGGGGATGTGCATTGGAAAGCTCTAGAGAGAGTTTTGCGTTATTTGAAAGGCACTGCAAATTATGGAATTCACTATACTGGACACCCAAAGGTGCTTAAAGGGTATAGTGATTCAAACTGGATCTCTGATGCTGATGAGATAAAGGTCACGAGCGGATATGTATTCACTCATGGAGGTGGCGCTATTTCTTGGAAGTCTTGCAAGCAAACGATCTTAACAAGGTGAACAATGGAAGCAGAACTCACAACACTAGATACAGCTACGGTCGAAGCAGATTGGCTTCGCCGGCTCTTGAGTGACCTGCCGGTTGTCGAGAAACTTGTATCGCGTATCCTTATGAACTGCGACAATCAAACTGTGATCACGAAAGTGAGCAGCTCAAAGGATAACATGAAGTCATCAAGACACGTTCAGAGAAGGTTAAAATCTGTCAGAAAAATGAAAAACTCTGGAGTTATTGCATTGGATTATATCCAAACATCTAAAAATCTGGCAGATCCTTTTACTAAGGGTCTATCACGTAATGTGATAGATAATGCATCGAGGGAGATGGGTATGAGACCCACAATTTGAGTTGTTCACAGTGTAACCTATTCTTTGTGATCGGAGATCCCGTGAATTAGATGTGGAAGACAAGCTGTTGGTCAATTGATAGGAAAGTATCCTTATCATTGATAATACCACTCCATGAAGATGCAATACTTTCCTAAACTGCATGGCAGGTTGATATACATCTTAATATGTTCTAAGTGGCTTATTGAAGCAGAGATGTTATCCTGCAGAACATATTTTGAAGAACATACCTATATGAGTCTGATTGTTAACGTTGCAATTTATGAGAGTAGGGTGCTCTCTAGTAAACTCAAGAAAGCTCTCGGAGTATGACGCATAAGCTCCACCCGCGGGGAAGTCCCACGGTAGCCTAGTATCGATCAAAGCTCTGTGTGAAGCTAGATTCGCAGAAAACTTGCAGCTCAAGGCCTAGTCCACTGTTCAAGTTGCTTACTAGTGTAGCATAGAGTTGTAGGTGGAAGTTCAACTTAACAATCTCCAATGCAGTATCGGAATATAAAACAGTGTTTTGGAACCAAAGGCAATTTTGTGTGCCTCTCGGATCTGGTGGGGGATTGCTGGAATTTTATCTACTTTTGGGCCAGCCCAATATATAATTGCAGAAATTCCTAATAAATCCTAGAGGCCCACGCAACCCATTTGTGCAAGGCAAGAGGTGGAAATGTTTAGTCCCACATTGCTAGTTTAGTGGGAGTTGGACCTCCTTAGAAAGGAGGATGTTTCGACACATGTATGAGCTTGAGAACAAGAGAGACATACACGTGCGCTCCTCCTCCGCCGCCCGCCTCGTCCCGACGCGACGCGACACGACGCGGGTTGCGTGAATGAGCCGAGCCGAACTAATTTTTTTCCACACACGACTAGTATACGAAAGGTCACTCAGAAGCTGAACATTTTGCTGTAGTGGATATTGAAAGCGACGCAACACTCTTCGGCTGCTTTTCGTTTCGTATCCCACGCGGCACACTCTTCGGCTCCCGTCGTTGGCCTCTCGTGTGACAGCCCGAGACCGACGTTCCAGAAGATTCGCCCTTCTATTTCGTTTCCATCGTGTGTTATTTTTATTTGTTGCATCATCATTTAGTTTGCATCGTCGCATCATGCATGGCATCTTGCATCGTCTGTCGCATGTGGTGTTTTGAGTGTGTGTGCTTCGAGTGCTCTCCAAATCTTAGTGCGATAGTAACTCCCCTCCTCTCCCTCTTATTTTGTTTTTGTGGTTTTGCTAAAGTTTTTGTTTTAACCCCTATTTAAAAAAAGGTTCGTCTCCTTTAAATCTATTTATTAAATGTGGGGGCAACCCTTGGGTTTGCTTTTATTTTTCCTTTTGTTATTTTTAAAAACTAGAGACTCTTTTATTTAAAAGGAAGGGGTTTATTTATTATTTTGAAAAGAAAGGGTTTTATTTTAATTCTTCAAATGTTTTTATTTTTATTCGTTTAAAAAATGCCCTAGCTATTTTCTAGTTGGGGTATATTATTTTCAAAGGAGCAAAAGCATTTTTTTATTTTTGTTAAAAGTTTCTCTGTGTTTAAAATTTTCTGTTTGAAAGAAAAAAAATCAAAAACTAGACGGAGGGAGCCAGTCGGCAAGGCCCAGCAGGCCGAGCCGGAAATTGCTGACCTAGCGGCCGGAGCCCGCTCCCACCAGCGTCGTTCTCCCCACGCGCGTCGTCTTCCTCCTCTCATCCTCCCCCGATCCCTCTGTTTCCCCTCGCCTCGCCATGGCCTCGCCTCCTCGCCTCCCTCGGCCTCGCCCCTTGCCTACACAGCCGCCTCCCTGCCCTGCCGCCTGCAGGCCGCGTCCCCATCGAGCCGAGCTCGCCGCCGGTGCCCTGCCCGCGTCTCCCCGCGCTGCGCCATGGCCTTGCCCGCGGCCTCCCTTCATCCTCGCCGGCGGTCCCGTGCTGCGCCCCCTCGGCCTCGCCGTCTTCCCCGCGCTCCACCCCTAGATCGCAGGTGCCCGCCCCTACCCCGCGCTGCTGTCCTCGAGGCTCGGCCTCCTGCTCCTCCTGCCGGCTGACGTTTCCTGTTGCGGTGCGTGCTGTTGCTACCGATAGCTGTTGTTGCCTTGTCGTTGCATGTGCCGTGCTGTTGCTGTCCAGAGTTGCCGCGAAGCTACTGCCCTGGTTGCTTGCCCTGGTTGCTGTTGCTGTTTTGAGCTGCTGTCGCTGCCGACCGCTTGTTGTTGCCGCTGCTCTGCTGCTTGCTGCGCCGCCGATGCCGAGCTAGTTGTTTGCCTGCAAGTGCTATTGCGTGCCGAGGCTGCTGCTGGCCGAGGCATGTTGCTGCCGCTGTAGCTGTTGCATGCCGCTCTGCTTGATGCTAGATGTAGGCGCTGTTAGTTGCTAGCTGATGCTAGCTTGTGCTGCTTAGCTGCTTTGTTGCTAATGCTGTTGCATAGCTGGCTGGCGCTATTGATGTGCTGTTGCTGATACATGATGCTGCTGGTGATGTTAGCTGTTGCTGCTAGCGTAGTCTGAGGTAGATGCTTGCTGCTTGCCTTGTTGTTGTCCTAGCTGCTGCTTAGTTGTTGCTGCTAGATGCTTAGTTGCTGTTGTTGCTATTCCACTGTAGCTTGCTGTTAGTTGCTTCCGCCGTTGTTGCTAGCTGATGCTGTTGTGTCGTCTGCTATCCCCGCCTGCCGTGAGTCATTGACAAATTCACCGAGCACCACATCGTCCTCGACGACCCCGACCATCTTCGAAACGTGTTCGACTCCCGACGCGGAAGACCGTGTACCGACGACAAGAGAACGACTACTGTCGACGAGACCGAGTACCACGACTTCCACTACCTCCACGACGTCCGCTCCGAACTGAACCCTTCCGATTCGCACGCTTCGAAGGTATTCCGATGAGACATGGCCGAGAACCGTGTACATGTGTTGTGTGAGATGTAACCGCATGTTTGCGCCTATAGTTGTTGTCCGTTGCATGTGTTCTTCTTTTGTTGTGCCCGCGACACATGGGAACCCGGTAGCGGGATCACCCCATCTTTATTTAATGTTCCCGCACACGCACCCTATACGTTGGCACGATATCTCGACGAGTTATCGGGATAGGAACGTTGTCGTGGCTTCGTTTCTGTATTGCCGCCATGGTTCCCTCTCGCTCGCCGTGGCGACACCTGTTTCTTCTCTTCTTTCCCGTGGTATTGTAACTTGCATGCATGACGCATTCATGGCATATAATCTTGTGTTGCATGTTTCTTGTGACGTAGCTTCGATCTTTGCTCCACGTGTTAACCGTCTAGGATGCCATGTAGTGTTGGGGAACGTCGCATGGGAAACAAAAAAAAATTCCTACGCGCACGAAGACCTATCATGGTGATGTCCATCTACGAGAGGGGATTTCCGATCTACATACCCTTGTAGATCGCACAGCAGAAGCGTTAGTGAACGCGGTTAATCTAGTGGAACGTCCTCACGTCCCTCGATCCGCCCTGCGAACCGTCCCACGAACCGTCCCGCGATCCGTCCCACGATCCGCTCCGATCTAGTGCCGAACGGACGGCACCTCCGCGTTCAGCACACGTACAACTCGATGATGATCTCGGCCTTCTTGATCCAGCAAGAGAGATGGAGAGGTAGATGAGTTCTCCGGCAGCGTGACGGCGCTCCGGAGGTTGGTGGTGATCTAATCTAAGCAGGGCTCCGCCCGAGCTCTGCAGAAACGCGATCTAGAGGAAAAACCGTGGAGGTATGTGGTCGGGCTGCCGTGGCAAAAGTTGTCTCAAATCAGCCCTAAAACCCCACTATATATAGGAGGGAGGGAGGGGAGGAGGCAGCCTCAAAACCTAAAGGTTTGGACGAAATTGGAGGTGGAGGAGTCCTACTCCAATCCTACTTGGAGTAGGATTCCACCTTCCCACTTGGAAACTCTTTCCACCTTGTGTTTTTTCCTTCTCAAACCTTATGGGCCTTAGTGGGAACTTATTCCAGCCCACTAGGGGCTGGTTTATCTCTTCCCATAGCCCATGAGACCCCTTGGGGCGTGACACCCCTCCTGATGGTCCCCGGCACCCCTCCCGGCACTCCCAGTACACTACGGATGAGTCCGAAACTTTTCCGGTAATGCACGAAAACCTTCCGGTAACCAAATGAGGTCATCCTATATATCAATCTTCGTTTCCGGACCATTCCGGAAACCCTCGTGACGTCCTGATCTCATCCGGGACTCCGAACAACATTCGGTAACCAACCATATAACTCAAATACGCATAAAACAACGTCGAACCTTAAGTGTGCAGACCCTGCGGGTTCGAGAACTATGTAGACATGACCCGAGAGACTCCTCGGTCAATATCCAATAGCGGGACCTGGATGCCCATATTGGATCCTACATATTCTACGAAGATCTTATCATTTGAACCTCAGTGCCAAGGATTCATATAATCCCGTATGTCATTCCCTTTGTCCTTCGGTATGTTACTTGCCCGAGATTCGATCGTCAGTATCCGCATACCTATTTCAATCTCGTTTACCGGCAAGTCTCTTTACTCGTTCCGTAATACAAGATCCCGCAAGTTACACTAAGTCACACTGCTTGCAAGGCTTGTGTGTGATGTTGTATTACCGAGTGGGCCCCGAGATACCTCGCCGTCACACGGAGTGACAAATCCCAGTCTCGATCCATACTAACTCAACGAACACCTTCGAAGATACCTGTAGAGCATCTTTATAGTCACCCAGTTACGTTGCGACGTTTGATACACACAAAGCATTCCTCCGGTGTCAGTGAGTTATATGATCTCATGGTCATAGGAACAAATACTTGACACGCAGAAAACAGTAGCAACAAAATGACACGATCAACATGCTACTTCTATTAGTTTGGGTCTAGTCCATCACATGATTCTCCTAATGATGTGATCCCGTTATCAAGTGACAACACTTGCCTATGGCCAGGAAACCTTGGCCATCTTTGATCAACGAGCTAGTCAACTAGAGGCTTACTAGGGACAACGTTTTGTCTATGTATCCACACAAGTATTGTGTTTGCAATCAATACAATTATAGCATGGATAATAAACGATTATCATGAACAAAGAAATATAATAATAACTAATTTATTATTGCCTCTAGGGCATATTTCCAACATGTAGGACCGTCGCTTCACCCTTGCCATGTTAACTACAATTTAATATTGCCGTGTAAATAATCGGGAGTGAATTAAATAATTAATCATGGAGTTTCGTCGATATGCAACCCGTTCCATATCGAGCTTCACTTAATGTGTAGTGTTTGCGTGAGGTTAATTGCCATGCCATCCCTTGCATCATTGAACTGATCATGCATCATAGTATGTTATGCATCATGTTGTGCATTGTGTGGTGAATATTTGTGTTGATCGTTGTTTCCGGTTTGCCCCGTCTCGATAGAGTTCCGCAAGCGTGTCGGAATGTGAGGACCCGTTCGGCTACGTCGGTTCGTCTGTTTCTCGGAGTTGTTCTTCTTCCAAGCGGGATCTCAGGCAAGATGACCATTTCCCCAGATACCATTACTATCATTGCCATGCTAGTTTATTGCTTCTATTGTTTATGTCTCGTTGCCTACCACTTGTTAAATATCAGCCTCTCAAAAATGCCATGATAACCTTCAACCTGTTCGACCTAGCAAACCACTGATTGGCTATGTTACTGCTTGCTTAACCCTGTTGTTAGCGTTGCTAGTTGCAGGTGCAGTTACTTCCACTACTGTTGTTGTGGGGGTTGCTTCTCCTTCTTCTCTTTGTGCTAGATATTTGTTATGCACTAGGGGAAGAAGGAGTAGCGACCATCATCGACGGTCGAAAAATCAGGTGAGGGAGTATCCACCATACATGAGAGAAGAAGAATGTCGACTGTTGCTGTGGGGGGTCGTTTCTCCTTCTTCTCCTTGTGCTAGATATTGGTTATGCACTAGGGGAAGAAGGAACCCGAGCCCTGCCCGGAATACACCGAGAAGCAAATAGCATGGGCAAAAGACTTCATAACCCTTCCATCACAGTATGAATTACACTATAAGCCTGATGACTATACACGCACATTGCAGAAGGAAGTGAAAAAGAGCAGCTCACGTGCAAGTGCAAGTGGGAGCAAATCAAGTTCAACTACAAGCAAGAAAAAATCAGACGTTCCTTAGCTTGGACAACAGGCCAAACAGTCGATCCCACCCCTCAAGGTGTTAACCGAGAATGTTCCCCCTCCGGTGCAGGGGCAAGCTTTTGAAAGAGCAAAGGAGTTGGCGGCTGCATGTGGTATCTCGGTTGAAGATTTGCTGGCTTCCCAAGACGACAGGATACCCAAGGCTGTGGTAGCCCCTAAGCCACAGTTTGTCATGGGAGAGCCTTTGGCCAGCAAAGATGATCTCCCAACAAATATGCGTTACTTGCATCAATGGTACTTAAGTGAATCAAAGAATGGGAGAACGATGATCGTGCTGAGTGTCCCACGGGAGTACTACGGCCGCTCCGAAGAAATCCATATCGACTTTGATGAACTCTTCCAGATGTACAATGGCGACGCCCTCGACAAATCGCTTATGAGTTGCTATTGTCTGTAAGTTTTTCAATTCTTTGTCTACATATAACTTGTTTAGTTATTTCAATTCATTGTTTATATATAACTTGTACTCTATTATGCAGAATGAAGATTATGGATTGGAAAAGTAAGACCATCCTAAATATTGGGTTTATTGACCCAGATAAAATACATATAGCGACGCTAACTGATAAACCCAAGGAGACGGAGGAAAACCTTCTAAGGTTTCTAATAGATCAAAATTTCTGTGACCACATACTGTTTCCATACAACTTCAGGTGAGGGTCTTTACTCTGTTGTGTCCATTCACTTATAAGTGTAATTGATAAGTTACTCACACACACACACACACACACACACACACACACACACACACACATATATATACATGTGCAGCTTCCATTGGATTCTGTTGGACATTCAAATTGATAAGGGAAGAGTTGATGCCTTCGACCCATTATCGGGACCCTTGGAACAGTTCCAAAGCCTGCAGGACATGCTCCAAGGGTAATTTTAATCATTCTTGCGCTCTATCGGTCTCTTTCGATGATTTTTTGATATATCAATTAATGAAAAACTTAGCAAATCACTATCCTTGTCGGGCAGAGTTTGGAAGCGGTTCAAGTGCGTGACTCCCGGTAACTTTCCTGAGAAGCTGACCTTTAGAGCGGCTCAGGTAAGTAGTAGTATGATATACTTCTATTAATTTTCAATACATTTATGATGCTAGATTATTATTTTGATTATATATATTCTATTCTCGTAAAGTGCGACCAACAACCACGGGGAACGCATCTATGCGGATACTATGTTTGCGAGACCATTCGCACATTTACCTCTGAGCTCAAGGATCACAGATTCGACGTAAGCAATGAACATTCACACCTCTATTTTTACCTGTCATTCTTTGTTATCATGATTGATATTCATATTCATCTCCACGCCGTGGGTAGAGGGAGGAGGGGAAGTTGCAAAGGAGGAGGGGAAGTCGCAGTGGGTAGAGGGAGGAGGGGAAGCGACGACGCGTCAATGAGGACCTGTCCACGCCATCTAAGACCGGAGGAGATTAGAGGAGAGGGATGAGCGGGAGGAGTGCCAAACCCTAGCTATTTAGGAGTGGGAGGGTCTTGGGAGGGGTTATGGGCTAAATAATCAGGCTTTGTTTGCCCACCAATTAACTAGCCAAAAAGGATTAATCAGCCTAACAACTTATTAATCGTCTGTCATGCCATTTAGTGGCCTGACAAGTTTGCCCACCAATTAACGAGCCAAATAGGCGTTATTTGATTCGTCCATCCTATAAGTAGCAATTAACTGGCCTATTAACTGATTAATCAGATGAATTCTTGAGCAGTGGTCACAACAAATTGATGTGTAATGGTACCCTACAGGAAACATCTAATTTGCCGTCAACTTTTCATCGGGGCGGACGAGAAAGACATGCTTTGCCGTTAGTGGCTGACGACAACGAACAAGAGACAGTGAATACATACTATGCCGTCTATTTCGCTGTTGGCGGACGACAAAGACCCACTATAGCGGACGACAAAGACTCACTCACAGCAATACATACTTTGCCGTCCGTTTTGCACCTTGCTCACGGTAAACTAGTGTCATTTCACGTTGGGCCAACGGTGGAGCCACTCTTTGCCATCTGTCGTACTTAGGGACGGAGCCAGCATTCATGCATAGAGGGGGCAAGTTTGTTCATGGAGGGGGCAAAGTTCATATGAAATGATTTTTTTTGGCTACAACAACCATAATCATAGTAGAAGAACCAATTTGTTAGGGGGGGTCTAGCCCCCCTCGCCCCCCTAAATTCGCCCCTGGTCGTACTGTGGCTAACGACAAAGGACTTATCTCGCTAAGACATCATCCCTGCTCTCCCCCCAGGCCACACACAGCGCGCATCGTCCCCACTCGCCTAGGGTTACCACGCCACCACGCACCCCTCCTCCACTACTTCGACACCGGCCCCTCCTCCACTGCACCGCCACCGGCTCTTCCTTCATCGCACCGCCATCGCCCCCTTCGACACCGAACCCTCCTATACCGTGCCGCCGTCATTGCCGCTGCTCGCTGGTCACACGCCCACCACCGTTGTCTCGCCTCCCCGAGCTGCCCATTGTCTCCATCACCTCGAGGTGGTCCTCTCCGTTAAAGGAAGCAAGCCAGGACTTCTTGTGGAGCTGCCATCACCATCTTCTTCAACCTCAGATCACCGGACGCCAACGTCAAATTGGCCAGCTAGGGAGTTTCCCTGACCTCATCGTGCTCGTCAAAAGGACCTAAGTGAGTCGCTGCTTCGTTTCCCCGCTCTTACGCGTTCGATTTCTTGCTCTACACCGTATCCTCGCCATGGCCGAAAGCTCCTAGCCGCCGCGCTTGTCGTTGCCTTTGCTAGCAAGCTCCGGTGACCGAGATGAAATCATGGATGTCCTCCGCATGAGATGTAGTAGTTATAGAAGCTCTTAGCCGCGGGTTTTGCACGCTGGATCATTGATCCGATGATGCTCAGACCACGATCATCGCAAACCTCGTCGCCGACCTCAATTTTGGCTACCATTCGGTCAAACTCCACTACCCAACGATGGGCCGTGGTCCTAGCTAGCTATAGGTCCAAACGACACTCAAAAAGGTGGCCCGTAGCTGAAACCCGAGCCACTCCGGTGCTTTGCCGCCGCGGATTTGGTCATGATGTTTAAACGCCGGTGACGCTGACGTGGCTGGTCAGCTTAGCCACTAACCATCACCCCAGCCACTAATACCAGGACCAACATGCTAGTTGGGAACTATTAACAAAAGTATTGTTAGACCACAAATTAAATCAGCTTAACCGTTTAACAAGTATGGACACACACCCCAAGTACAAAAGGAAAAAAACAATAGTTGTTGCAGATGATTGTCACACGTGCATCTATGCGTGGAATAGAAAACAAATTTTCGTTGCCGTCATTGTTCGACTAGAGGTGAACAAATTGTGCTTTTCATGTGCAGGGATCTTCACTTCACCTCCAGGAGCACCATTGGTCCAGTTGTCGTTGCCGTCGTTCTTTGACTACAGGTGACCTCGGCTGTCATCTCCTTCCCCTCCCCTATTTTTCTTTGTTCCGGCCGTCGTGCCGATGCGACTAGATTTTACTTTCATGTAAACTCTCGTAACCTAGGCGTCTCCCGTTCGAAAGGGCGACATCTATAAATATGCATGTCTTTGCATATTTATAACCGTCATCCTTTTTAATTGTCCATGTTATGCATGGATAGCCCGAGTACCTGTAGATTGGATATCGTTTCCCGTGCTCTGCTTCAGTGTGGGGCAAATTTTTATCAGCACCACCCCATTGTTCCGCGGGTACACATTCTCTCTTCTTGCTGCCGAGACATTATCTGGAGAACAACGGGGAGGTGCTGCCGAAATTTTGCATCGGACCGGACTAGAGAACGGGGAACGAACCCAATCTACACGTACTCGGGTGGGATTAGGATCCATATTTACCTATTAGAGATAGTCAATCCTTGAATGCCTCTTTCCCTTTTGTATGGTAAAAAAAATTGTGGCATAAATAATATGACAACAATAATTAGTTATGTATCTAGTCTTAATTACATTATATATAACTTGATGAGTATGAATTTGGTGCCCATATTGTTAGTGCAAGTAGCGGCATGAGTGATTGTGCGTAGATGCACACTAATCATACTAGTCATAAAGAGATGACCAATAAATGGTTAACAAATACCAAGGGGTTTGTGAAAGCCGCATTTGCAAATGGCCACAGAAAAACCTCGTGCCCCTGTCGTAAGTGCAACAACTTTTCACAGATGACAAAGGATGAAATGGGTAAACACCTGCAAAAGAGGGGTTTTACGTTTGATTATATGGTGTGGACATTTTATGGTGAGTCTGCCCAACGTACTAGAGATGAGGTGGTCCGTCGTCACACCGACGAGCATGGTACCGGGATCAAAGACATGATGCAATACTTCGACGATGCTCGGGATTCAGACGATGAGATGGAGGAATCTGCAAAGGCCTTCTATGAAATGTTGGAGTCTTCAAAACGTCCTCTCCACGAGTACACTAAGCTTTGTTAGCTAGATGCCATCACACGAGTAATGGCTCTGAATGCTCAATTCAACGTGGGCAGAGAATCCTACAACACGAAGATGACACTATTTGGATGCTTTCTACCCAAAGGCCATGTCATGCCTGCAAACCTGTACTAGTCGGACAACATACTCCGTGTACTTAAGATGCCCTATGAGAAGATAGATGCCTATGAGAAAGGATGTGCCTTATTTAGGCTTGAGTATGCAGATTTGAACTATTGTCCCATTTGCAAGTCTTCCAGGTATGTTGTGGTAGACAACGGTATGGGTAAGAAAAGGCAGACCAAAATCCTTGTTAAATATTCTTCGGTATATGCCAATCATACCAAGACTTCAATGTATTTTCATGGTCGAAGAGACGACCAGACAGATGACATGGCATAAATTGGGCAAAGGAACCGAACCATATGCACATGGGAATGAGATGTTGGTACACACATCAGATGCTTTTGCGTGGAAGCACTTCGACGCATTACATCCGAATAAAATGGCAGATCCAAGGCATCCTCGGGTCTGCATCGACACGGATGGGTTCAATCCATTTGGTATGACGGCAACCCAATACAGTTGTTGGCCTGTATTTGTCATTCCACTCAATCTCCTCCAGACAGATTATGCAAAGAAAGAACATATTCCTGACATTGATAATTCCAGGGCCCAACTATCAAGGGAAGAATATGAATGTGTATATGCAACCGCTTAATGATGAATTGCAAGAAGCTTGGGACAATGGGTTCAAGACATACGATGCCGCTAGAAAAGAAAACTTCAAAATGCATGTATGGTACATGTACTCAATGCATGACTTGTCGGCGTATGTGCTATTTGCTGGCTCGTGTGTGCATGGAAGGTTACCGTGCCCCACATGCAAGGGAGCTCTTCAGTTTCATCGGCTATAGGCGGGTCGGAAGTATTCTTGCTTCGACTTGCATAGACAGTTCCTGCATCCTCGCCATGAGTTCAGAAAAGACAAGAATAACTTCAACAAAGGTACAATTGTGAAAAACTCTGCTCCACCTACGTTGATATGCCAACAAATCATGGATCAATTAAACTCTCTCGAGCCTAATCCATAGCGTCTAGGGTATTTCAAGGGGTATAATTCGGAACACACCTCGACTCACAAGAAATGCTTGTGGGATGTGCCTTATTTCAGAGACGTCCTTCTTCCACACAACATCGACATGATGCACACTAAAATGAATATTGGAGAAGTCATTTTTGGTACATTGTTCGACATAGAGGGGAAGTCAAAGGATAATCCTAAGGCTAGAGTCGATCAGCAGACTCTATGTGATAGACCGTTACAAAACATGCGACAATCGAAAGAAAAGCATAACTGGTCGAAGCCAAAGGCCCGGTTCAATCTTGGAATGGGAGCTATGAAGGAAATTTTCTTGTGGGGTGAAAATGCAGTTGATGTTCCCCAATGGGTATGCAACGAATCTAAAGAGGGGAGAGAGTCTTGAAAAGTTGAAAACATTTGGTATCAAGAGTCATGATTGGCACATATGGCTTGGGCAGGTAATGTCAGTGATGTTGTGTGGCTTTATTCCTAAGGATGAATGGCTAGTACTGGCAGAGCTGAGCTATTTATTCCGTGTTCTTTGTGCGAAAGAGCTACCGCCTGGCATGGTAGATGACATGGAGTTCGTGTTGGAGTTGCTCTACAAGTTAGAGAAGATCTTTCGACTAGGCTTCTTTAATCCAATGTAGCATTTAATTCTATATCTCCCGATCGAGGCAAGATTGGGGGGGGGGGGGGAGCCCGTGCAAAATCGTTGGTGCTTACAACTAAGAGGATGCAGAAGACGATTCGAGAAAAATGTAAAAATAAACATAGAATTGAAGCATCGATGGCCGAGGCATTCATTATTGAGGAGGTGGCAAACTTTGTGACATCACACTACAAAGCCAAAAATTGTCATTTGCGTGAGAGCACACCACGTATTAAACAATGTTCCCTTTGGATAATCCGAATCCTCGGTACAATGCTAACAACCCTAAAAAAGGTGGATCCAATATCAACCTAATCAAAGGGAATCTTGCATCAACCGGTGCTTCGAAGCCAATAGCATTGGATGTCGAAGAATGGTGGATCATTTCATTTTATATCTTCAACAACCTAACATAAGTGCAACCGTACATCGAGTAAGTTCTTGGTACATTGTTTTACAACTTCTAATTCCTTTGAACTGCTCTTATACCCGGATATTTGATACAATCGATACGTCACCAAATTCTCGGATGGAGCAGTGATCCAAAAGAATTCCGTCGAAGAGTATGAGCTTCTTGCAAAGCATGGAGGTGGATATCCCGGTTTCATCTCTTGGTTCAAACAAACGGTAATTACTATTAACGGACCATTTCATTTCTTGGTCTAATTTGTGGCTAATGAAACAATCCGTTTGTAGGTTAATTCAGAGTCTATGGACGCCGAATTGAGACAAGCCACTGATGGTTTTGACTATAAGGTCCGTTCATTTCAGAAATACAACATCAACGGGTATCGCTTTCTTACCTTTGGCCAAGAGCTACCTATGGCCGACCGAAAATCTACAAATTGTGGTGTCTCTGCTATCGGTGAAGGATGTATGTATTATTATGGAAGAGTTGAAGAAATTTATGAACTTCAATTCTATGGTGAAAACCCATCGAACGTCATAGTCTTCAAATGTTATTGGTTCCAGCCGAAGGAGACTAGAAAGACTCATGAACATACAGGGATAGTCAAAATCAAACAAAGCACCCATTCAGATGTTCCTCATGTCTATATTATGGCTCAACAGGCGACCCAAGTTTTCTATCTACCGTGGGCGTGCCAAAATGATAAGAATCTAAATGGTTGGGATGTCGTTTTCTGTTGGAGATATGCCATGGAGGCAATCATGTATGATGATATTTCCTATGTGTTTATGAATAAAGATAGTCCTTGGACATTATCAATGTTGTGTGTTAACAAGTACGTGACTTGTTTGTGAGACTATACATTGTATGGTAAGTGTCCTAAATGGTCGCTAGTCGAAAGGGTTGTGTGGACGCGCAACCAATCAGACTAGCATATGACACTATGGATGGTTTGGTCTTACTGGCCATGTAGCATTGGATGCTAGCCGGATAATATGGACTCAAAAAGATTTGGCCGGATTTGACATAGTCAGATCTGAGTCGAGATAAGGTCTGAGTTGGGCAGACCCAACTATGAGACGCAACGATAGGTCATTTGTGAGTCTCTAGTACAACATACATTCTATGTCCTAAGACCTGAGCTGGTGCATGTACTCGAGATGGTGACAAACTTTCTTTGCTCGAACCAAACGCTACTCCGTGACTGCATAATTATAAAGGTAGCTTTCGGGCTTGTCCAAACCCATGTTGCGAGACAACATATATGGTGTGTCAAAGGGAATAGAAGTATGAAATACATGTTCGCCTAACCAGCCTCATCAGACACTTGGAGTCGGCACACTTTGCTAGAGGCCGCTACCGACTAGCCGAGTCGGATGTGATCCGACTCACGACCAAGTGAACAAGAACCTAAGGGGTCGCGCGCTTAAGGGAAGGAACACATGGGCTTTAGGGTCCGTGCGAGGCCCAAGAGTTGAGCCCGCGCTCGATGCTTATATATAGTGGAGGTGCAGCACACTTAATCAGTTGATCGCTTCGGTGCCGTCATTAGGGTTGTGCATGTTGCACTTAGCCACCTCCACTCACTGTCGCCGACTGTGTGATCCAGATTTAGCAGTTCTTCGCACGGTGTTTCTCCTGCATCTGTGGATACCATTAGAGGCGGTGCACTTGTGTTGCTCCGCTGAAACTGTACGTGGGATCCGGTGACCGGCTGTTCGAGGGAGAGGATGTGGCGACTGACTATTCGAGGGAGATCGGAGGAGAAGGAGACGGACCACACACACGCGCTACCCCAATTCTACTTCCGCTACACGGCACTGCGCGTCTAGTGGTAACGTTCTGTGATCCACATCTGTAGCATGTTCTTGGTTGTTCTGCGCGTAGGAAATTTTTAATTTGCATGCGATGCACCTATGGTAGAACCCAAAAGTGGTATCAAAACATCTGCTAGTGGTTTTGGTTTCAGATCGTATGCATATTTGATATATGGAGGCGGCGGATGAGATCCGTCGTCGTTGTTGACATTGGCTATGTGCACGATTGATGTGATCAACTGCACATCGGGATCGTTGATGCTATGTTTTGTGTCAATCGGAATCAATGAGGTCATGACACAACCTACCCCTACTGGTCGGTTTTTCTCATCGGGGTTAACAGTGAAACGTTAATCTGAATCGGGTTCACGATGGATGATAAGATCGACCAGATTAGAAAATTCGGCGTGATCGGAGTACAGTGTGCGTAGCGTCATTTATTTGCAATCGGGACCGCGTAGCACCGTGTATTTTGTACACGATCACACAAAACGGTAGAATGTGATTCTATGCATGAGTTTGTTTTGCAGGTTTGATGTGAATAGTATGGCTCATATGTATGTGATGCATGTGTGTAATTTAACAAGACCCGCATGTGATGATTGTGAGCCGAGAAGAGCCAAAGTGTTGTCATTATATTGTATAATGACCCGTGCATCAACTTGTGATTCTCTATAAATTCATTACTAGTTGTAGTAGTTGGAGGATATAGGTCAAGTTTGAGGTTTTGGCGTCTTGGCGTGACGGACAAGATGGAGTTCCGCCCTGGTCATCGGAGTTGGAGCCGACCATGGAAGGACGTCCATGAAGGAGCCATACTATTTCACATAATTATGTTTATAAGTGATTGATATTGCTTCTTATTTCTATGCATGTTAGAATGGTATAAAGATCCCTCATTAATTTCAAGCACATCGCCATTCCGGATGTTGCACCTTCACACATCAAGTACGTCTAGTGGTGGGCTCATAAATTTGAGGTGCTACTAGGTGTCCTTGAACTGGAGGGTTCATGTGGGACACGGACATGCACTGCATCACGTTAACTTGACAAGGTTATTAAAATAGTTTTGGGCCTTGTGGCAAAGAAGATTGGGATCCGGGGTATAAGATACCTACCCGACCGACATGAGTCGTATAGATATACGATTGAAAAGGATTTGCTTACCGGATAGGCAAGTTGGCTAGCAGTGATGCTAAAGCTCACTTGTCAGGGTACACAAACAGGGGTGTTTCTTCCCCTGACTTGTGCACGGACGATAAGCCACTGACCCGACGACCTAAGGTTGTCGGAGAATGCTACCGTTCCATCAAGGCCTGGCTGAGTGTGACAGCTCGAGACCGATGCCCGAGAAGATTCCCCTTTTATTCCGTTGTCGCCGTTTGATTAGATTGTTTGTCGCACTCATCATCACATCATTCGCATCATCCGCATTGCATCGGCACTCCGTTGGCGCCAGTTTTGAAAACCTGCATCCGTTATTAGTTGCCGGTTCTCCCCATTCTCGTCATAGATCATTTTGAGGCCAACCATACACGCACGCGCCCATGACATCACTAAAATATTTGTTTTTAAAAGTGTGTGTAAAACTTTCTTGGATTGGGTCGAAAGTTGGCGTGCGGTCTTATTTTAATGTACGTAGGACGCCTGCCAAATTCTGTCCCAATCGGAGTCCATTTGATACCCGAACGGTCGACCGTAGCGACACTGTCATCGGTTTATCATCAGATGTTTTTCCCTGTTTCAAAACTTCATTGCCGGGCCGCAAACTTCCCTCTCTTCCCCAACTAGCCTCTATAACATAACCACCTAACTCTAGGATGCAACTGAGGCCGTCCGATCGCGATCGCACCGTTCGCATGATTGAAATCGGGGCTAAAAACCACTAACCCTAGCCCCATGCCTATTTAAACAAACCCCTCCCATTTTGGACCTAACCCTAATCCTCCCTTGATTTCCATGCATCCCCAACCCCCAGCCGCCACCTGAACCAGTCCCACCTCTAGCCACGCGGGCCCGCGAGCCCAGATCTATCCCGCCGGGCGCGAACCACCGCCGCCGCCTCCCTCGGGAGGAACCCGAGCTCCCGATCCCAGCCTCCGCGATTGGAGCCCCGTTTCGGAGCTCGCCGCCCTGGCCCCGTCGCCGGAGTCGCGGCCCCCTCGCCGGATCGCGGGATCCCCAGGCCAGGACTTGTCGCCCCTCTCTTTCTTCCTCCCTAGTCTTCCTCCTCTCAGGTCTCTCTTGTGCACATGCAAGATCCCTCGTCATGGCTCAAGTGTTGGCTCGAAACCACCGGCGGCCGCCGTAGCTGCCCGATCTGGACCCCTCCGACGAGGTCCGTGCGTCCCCGGTGTCCGTGGTCCCTACCTGGGCCTCCTCGCCAGAGTTCTTGCCGCCGGTGACGGCCATGAGCAGGATGCTCGCATCTGGGGAGAGGAGGGCGACGTCAGCGCCTCGGCCCAGTGTGTTCCCGCTCGGCCCAACCGACCGGCCCATCTCCAACCACGCGTGGCCCACGCCTCGCGTCGGCCCACTCCACCGGCCGACCCATGGCCAGAAGGTGAGCTGCCAGCCCACCTACCCAACACGCCACCCACGTTATAATATTTTGCACCCATGCCCTATTAGGCCTAATAGAAGATCCGGCCCGAATAGAATTTTTTTGGTCCTACGAATTTATTATTTTCAGAAAATGCATATTTTCAAACGCCCGTAGCTTTTAAACCGTGCGTCGGATCGCGACAAATTAGATATGTAACGTGATTAGAATTTCGTGTAGATTAATATTTTCCAGCTCTCATGCATATTTAAAACTGCTAGACATGCTGTTTGCACCGGTTTGTGTGTCGACGTGATAGAAACGGTTTAATTCGTAGCTAGATAACCGTAGCTCCCTTGGAGATGAGCTATATATGTAAACTGACTAGAATGACGCGTAGTTTCCCATGAACCACTTTGTTTTGTTGTTTATCAAACATAAAATGAGGTTAGGACAAATCTGGACAGATTTCAAAGTTAACGTGTGCGGTTAGTTCGGAGGTGCTATATGTCATTTCTGGCCTCATTTAAAATGTCTAGATAGGTAGTTTATTTGGGATTCACCCCTTGCCATGTTTAAGAACATTTAATATTGCCATGTAAATAAAAGAGAGTGAACTAAATAACTAAGTGTGGAGTTTTGTCAATATGCAACTCGTTACATATCGAGCTTCACTTAATGTGTAGTGTTTGATTGTGTGAATTGACATGCCATGCCTTGCATATTTGAAACTGATCGTGCATCACATGTGAATTGCATCATGTCATGCATTTTCCGTGGTGAATATCATGTGTTGATTCTTGTTTCTGGGTTGCTTCGTCTCGATAGAGTTCCGAACCGCTTCGTAGTGTGAGGACCCGTTCGACTACGTTGGTTCATCTGCTTCACGAAGTCGTTCTTCTTCAAAGCAGGATCTCAGGCAAGATGATCATTTACCAAGATACCATTACTATCATTGCCATTCTAGTTGTCTCGTTTCTTTTGCTATGTCTCGGTGCCTACTCATACGTCCATTTTGCATCATGCTTTCATGTTGATATTTATCGCTTTATGGACTACTATTATACTTTGTGGAACCTTACTTATGCCTTTTCTCTCTTATTTTGCAAGGTTTATTTGAAGAGGGAGAATACCGGCAGCTGGAATTCTGAACTGGAAAAGGAGCAAGTCTGAGTGCTCTATTCTGCGCAACTCCAAATGTCCTGAAAATCAACGTGGATTTTTTTTTGGATTTTATAAAAAATACTAGGCGAAAGAAGTGTCAAAGGGGAGCAACCAGGGCCCCACAAGCCTGGTTGCCGTGGCCTACCCCCCTGGCTGCGGCAACAGGGCTTGTGGGCACCCTAGCGGCCTACTGGCCCCCTCTTTTGCTATATGAAGGGTTTCGTTCCAGAAAAAATCATTCGGGAGGTTTTTCATGGTTTCGCCGCCGCCACGAGGCGGAACTTGAGCAGATCCAATCTAGAGCTCCGGCAGAACGATCCTGCCGGGGAAACTTCCCTCCCGAAGAGGGAAATCATCGCCTTCGTCATCACCAACACCCTCTCGTCGGAGGGGAGGCATCTCCATCAACATCTTCATCAGCACCATCTCCTCTCCAATCCCTAGTTCATCTCTTGTAACCAATCTCCGTCTCGCGACTCCGATTGGAACTTGCAAGGTTGCTAGTAGTGTTAATTACTATTTGTAGTTGATGCTAGTTGGATTACTTGGTGGAAGAGTTTATGTTCAGATCCTTGATGCTATTCATTACACCTCTGATCATGACTATGAGTATGCTTTGTGAGTAGTCACTTTTGTTCCTGAGGACATGGGGTAAGTCATGCTAATAATAGTAATGTGAGTTTAGTATTCGTTCGGTATTTTGATATGTTGTATGTTGTTTTTCCTCTAGTGCTGTTATGTGAACGTCGACTACATAACACTTCACCATATTTGGGCCTAGAGGAAGGCATTGGGGAGTAGTAAGTAGATGATGGGTTGCTGGAGTGACAGAAGCTTAGACCCCAGTCTATGCGTTGCTTCGTAAGGGGCTGATTTGGATCCACTAGTTTAATGCTATGGTTAGACTTTGTCGTAATTCTTCTTTCGTAGTTGCAGATGCTTGCGAGAGGGGTTAATCATAAGTGGGATGCTTGTCCAAGTAAGGGCAGTACCCAAGTGCCGGTCCACCCACATATCAAACTATCAAAGTAACGAACGCGAATCATATGAACATGATGAAACTAGCATGACAGAAATTCCCGTGTGTCCTCGGGAGCGCTTTTCCTCTTATAAGACTTTGTTCAGGCTTGTCCCTTGCTACAAAAGGGATTGGGCCACTTGCTACACCATTGCTACTACTTGTTACTTGTTACTTTTCGCTTGCTACGTTTCACCTCACTACACCATCACTTGTTACCGCTACTTTCAGTGCTTGCAGTTATTACCTTGCTGAAAACCTTTTATCAGAGCCTTCTCCTCCTCGTTGGGTTCGACACTCTTACTTATCAAAAGGACTACGATTGATCCCCTATACTTGTGGGTCATCACCTACCACTAGTTAAGTATCAGCCTCCCAACATTGCCATGAATACCTCTAATCTTTCCACTACCCAACAAACCTTGTTTGGCTATGTTACCGCTTGCTCAGCCTTTTGATAGCGTTGCTAGTTGCAGGTGCAGCTGCTTCCATGTGCCAAAATGGGTTCCTTGTTATATCACTATATTAATGCCGTTTAATTTAATGCACCAATATACTTGGTAAAAGATTGAAGGCTCAGCCTTCTAGCCTGGTATTTTGTTCCACCTTTGCCGCCTTAGTTTCGGCTACCGGTGTTATGTTCCATAAATGAGCGCTCCTAACATGCTTGGGGTTGTTATGGGGACCCCCTACATTCTCGTTTTGGGATAAAACTCGTCTGGCAAGGCCCAACATTGGTACTATATTTGCCCAACATAATAATTCTGTTGATACTGAAAACATAGGGCGTCATGAACCCGAGGAGTAATTCAACATAATACACGGGGCTAGTGCTGCTGGTGCTGGTCCAAACTAGAGCCGTTTGCAGGGCCAATCCGTGGCAACTGGAGATTTCTATCAGGCCACTGGACGCTTTGCTTATCCGTCATGTCCTGAGAAGGAGATACGCGGCTCCTATCGGGATCGTTGACACGCCGGGCGGCCTTGCTGGACCTGTTTTACCTTTCTCGAGCGTCTTGTGCATCGAGATTCTCGTGATGCTTTGGGCTATCTGAGAGTTGAGTTTTCCACTAAGGAATCCGAGGAGATCACGGGATTCGTGGTCGAGGGTTTCTATGCAACGTATGGTAGTTTGTGATGGACTAGTTGGAGCACCCCGCAGGGTTAAATCTTTCGGAAAGCCATCCGTGGTTATGTGGCAATGTGGAAACTTTGTTTAACATCCGATTCTAGATAACTTGAAGTAAACTTAATTAAAACTAGCCAACTGAGTGCGTAACCGTGACTGTCTCTTTTGCGAGCTCCTTCTTCGATCAAGGACACGGTGGGGTTATGTCTGACGTAAGTAGGTGTTCAGGATCATTCATTTGATCATTATTAGTTCACGTCCGATTATGCATAGATTATCCCCCTCTTTTATTCTTGTACTCGTAAGTTAGCCACCTCAAATAAATGCTTAGTTGCCTGCAGCAGCCTCACCACTTAACCATACCTCACCCATTAAGCTTTGCTAGTGTTGATACCTTTGGAAATGAGATTTCTGAGTCCCATATGGCTCACAGATTACTACATGACCAGTTGCACGTACAGGTAAAGAGTTACTTTGACGCGAGCGCGCTGATTGTGCCATTTGGAGTTTCTTCTTCTTCTTCATCATCGATCAAGGATGGGTTCCACGCCGACAGCCTGGGATAGCAAGGATGGACGTCGTTCTTTTATTGTTTGGTTTCATCCGTAGTCGGACCCTGCTCTTCTTCATGATGATTGATTATGTTGTTGTATTAATGTGACTCTGATGTAGCTTGTGGCGAGTGTAAGCCAACTTCCTGTACTCGTCTTTTCAGTACATGTACTTGTAACAATATCCATTTTTGCAAAACAACGAGATGCGTTTCTATCCCAGTCGAGGACCTCATGCCAAAATAAGGATAGGATCGCATCTTGGGCGTTACACCCAGGCCAGAGAATCCGCCCTACGAGAGGTCAAGGAGTGCATCAAGATGCGCCACGACCCCCGACACGTGTGATACGTCCATTTTGCATCATGCTTTCATGTTGATGTTTATTGCTTTATGGGCTGTTATATTACTTTGTGGTACCATATTTATGCCTTTTCTCTCTTATTTTGCAAGGTTTATTTGAAGAGGGAGAATTCAGGCAGCTGGAATTCTCGACTGGAAAAGGAGCAAATCTTAGTCCACTATTCTGCACATCTCCAAATGCCCATAAAAGTTACGTGGAATTTTTTGGGATTATATAAAAAATACCGGGCTAAAGAAGTACCAGAGGGGGGCTACCAGGGCGCCACAAGCCCTGCCACCACCACTCCCTGGTGGCAGAGGGCAAGCTTGTGGGCTCCCTGACGGCCCACTGGCCCCCCTCTTTTGCTATATGAAGGGTTTCGTTCCAGAAAAAATCAATCGAGAGCTTTTTTGTGGTTTCGCCGCCGCCACGAGGCGGAACTTGAGCAGATCCAATATAGAGCTCCGACAAGACGATCCTGCCGGGGAAACTTCCCTCCAGGAGGGGGAAATCGTCGCCATCGTCATCACCAACACTCCTCCCGTCGGAGGGGAGGCATCTTCATGAACACCATCTCCTCTCCAATCCCTAGTTCATCTCTTGTAACCAATCTCCATCTCACGACTCCGATTGGTAGTTTTAAGGTTACTAGTAGTGTTGATTACTCTTTTCAGTTGATGCTAGTTGGATTACTTGGTGGAAGAGTTTATGTTCAGATCCTTGATGCTATTCATTACACCTCTGATCATGATTATGATTATGCTTTGTGAGTAGTTACTTTTGTTCCCGAGGACATGGGATAAGTCATGCTGATAATAGTCATGTGAGTTTGATATCCGTTCGGTATTTTGATAAGGTGTATGTTGCTTTTCCTCTTGTGGTGTTATGTGAACGTCGACTACATAACACTTCACCATATTTGGGCCTAGAGGAAGGCATTGGGGAGTAGTAAGTAGAGGATGGGTTGCTGGAGTGACAGAAGCTTAAACTGTTGGAAATATGCCCTAGAGGCAATAATAAATTAGTTATTATTATATTCCTTTGTTCATGATAATCGTTTATTATCCATGCTATAATTGTATTGATTGGAAACACAGTGCATGTGTGGATACATAGACAAAACACTGTCCCTAGTAAGCCTCTAGTTGACTGGCTCGTTGATCAAAGATGGTCAAGGTTTCCTGACCATAGGCAAGTGTTGTCACTTGATAACGGGATCACATCATTAGGAGAATCATGTGATGGACTAGACCCAAACTAATAGACGTAGCATGTTGATCGTGTCATTTTGTTGCTACTGTTTTCTGCGTGTCAAGTATTTGTTCCTATGACCATGAGATCATATAACTCACTGACACCGGAGGAATGCTTTGTGTGTATCAAACGTCGCAACACAACTGGGTGACTATAAAGATGCTCTACAGGTATCTCCGAAGGTGTTCGTTGAGTTAGTATGGATCGAGACTGGGATTTGTCACTCCGTGTGACGGAGAGGTATCTCGGGGCCCACTCGGTAATACAACATCACACACAAGCCTTGCAAGCAATGTGACTTAGTGTAAGTTGCGGGATCTTGTATTACGGAACGAGAAAAGAGACTTCCGGTAAACGAGATTGAAATAGGTATGCGGATACCGACGATCGAATCTCGGGCAAGTAACATACCGAAGGACAAAGGGAATGACATACGGGATTATAAGAATCCTTGGCACTGAGGTTCAAATGATAAGATCTTCGTAGAATATGTAGGATCCAATATGGGCCTCCAGGTCCCGCTATTGGATATTTACCGAGGGGTCACTCGGGTCATGTCTACATAGTTCTCGAACCCGCAGGGTCTGCACACTTAAGGTTCGGCGTTGTTTTATGTGTATTTGAGTTATATGGTTGGTTACCGAATGTTGTTCGGAGTCCCGGATTAGATCACGGATGTCACGAGGGTTTCCGGAATGGTCCGGAAACGAAGATTGATATATAGGATGACTTCATTTGGTTACCGGAAGGTTTTCGGGAATTACCGGTAATGTACCGGGAATGACGAATGGGTTCCGGATCTTCACCGGGAGGGGGGACCACCCACCCGGGAGGGCCCAAGGACCTTGGGGGTGGCGCACCAAGTAGGTGGGGTCAGCCCAAGGCTGTCTTGCGCAAGAGAGAAAGAAAAACCAAAAGAAGAGAAATAAAAAAAGGGGAAAGGTGGGAAAGAAGAGAAGGACTCCACCTTCCAATCCTAGTTGGACTAGGATTGGAGGAGGACTCCTCCTCCCCTTGGTGGTGCACCCCTTGGGGCTCCTTGAGACTCAAGGCAAGCCTGCCCTCCTCTCCTCCTATATATATGGAGCTATTAGGGCTGATTTGAGACAACTTTTGCCACGGCAGCCCGACCACATACCTCCACGGTTTTTCCTCTAGATCGCGTTTCTGCAGAGCTCGGGCGGAGCCCTGCTGAGATTAGATCACCACCAACCTCCGGAGCGCCGTCACGCTACCGGAGAACTCATCTACCTCTCCATCTCTCTTGCTGGATCAAGAAGGCCGAGATCATCGTCGAGCTGTACGTGTGCTGAACGCGGAGGTGCCGTCCGTTCGGCACTAGATCGGAGCGGATCGTGGGACGGATCACGGGACGGTTCGCGGGGCGGATCGAGGGATGTGAGGACGTTCCACTACATCAACCGCGTTTCTTAACGCTTCTGCTGTGCGATCTACAAGGGTACGTAGATCGGAAATCCCCTCTCGTAGATGGACATCACCATGATAGGTCTTCGTGCGCGTAGGAAATTTTTTGTTTCCCATGCGACGTTCCCCAACAGTGGCATCATGAGCTAGGTTCATGCGTAGATCTCTTCTCGAGTAGAACACAAAAGTTTTTGTGGGCGGTGATGTGCGTTTTGCTGCCCTCCTTAGTCTTTTCTTGATTCTGCGGTATTGTTGGATCGAAGCGGCTCAGACCGACATTACTCGTACACTTACGAGAGACTGGTTTCATCGCTACGAGTAACTCCGTTGCTCAAAGATGACCGGAGAGTGTCGGTTTCTCCAACTTTAGTTGAATCGGATTTGACCAAGGAGGTCCTTGGATGAGGTTAAATAGCAATTCATACATCTCCGTTGTGGTGTTTGCGTAAGTAAGATGCGATCCTACTAGATACCCATGGTCACCACGTAAAACATGCAACAACAATTAGAGGACGTCTAACTTGTTTTTGCAGGGTATGCTTGTGATGTGATATGGCCAACAATATGATGTGATATATTGGATGTATGAGATGATCATGTTGTAATAGTTAATATCGACTTGCACGTCGATGTTACGGCAACCAGCAGGAGCCATAGGGTTGTCTTTAAACTAACATTTGTGCTTGCAGATGCGTTTACTATATTGCTAGGACGTAGCTTTAGTAGTAATAGCATGAGTAGCACGACTACTACTTGTTACTTGTTACTTTTCGTTTGCTACGTTTCACCTCACTACACCATTACTTGGTACCGCTACTTTCAGTGCTTGCAGTTATTACCTTGTTGAAAACCGTTTATCAGAGCCTTCTGCTCCTCGTTGGGTTCGACACTCTTACTTATCGAAAGGACTACGATTGATCCCCTATACTTATGGGTCATCAACGTGCCGGGGATAAAGGCACACACATCCTCGATAAGACCCGACAACTTGCCCCCAGCAAACACAAGCCAATCTGCCACCACTCCACCTCAACGCTACACCAGTCACTTATTGATGAGGTGTCGAGCTCCCAGGTGGCCAGGTGGATCTCGCTAGATACGTGGCGACGCGTCAGAAGATAGACTACGACCAGTTGACACCCATCCGGAGGCGTGTCAAGACACCAAGCCACGACCATCTAATAGGTGGCAGGAGCTTGCCGGGAATGCACCCCGCTCGCCACCTAAGGTCGCATTTATGGCATTTTGTCTTAAGTGCCAGAGTTAGGTATTATAACATTGTTAGCTATCTAAACATGTCTGTTTACCATTATGGACGCCCCTTGAGCAATAAAAGGAGGTCCAAGGCAACCTAGCATAGGATTCGGCACTCCGAGGATTCGGACCCTAGGTTATTAGAACCAAGAATATTTGTACACCCGTGATTGTTCTCCTCAGCAACCCTTGTCGGGTGATAACCCACAAGTATAGGGGATCGCAACAGTTTTTGAGGGTAGAGTATTCAAAGCAAACTTATTGAACCGACTCAAGGGGAGCCAAAGAATATTCTTGAGTATTAGCAGCTGAGTTGTCAATTCAACCACACCTGAAAGACTTAATATCTGCAGCAAAGTATTTAGTAGCAAAGTAGTATGGAAGTAACGGTAACGGTGACAAACGTGATAGTAGGAGTTTTGTAGTGATTGTAACAATAGCAAAGGAAAAGTAACTTAACAATGATCAATATGTGGGAAGCTCGTAGGCAATGGATCAGTGATGGATAATTATGTTGGATGGCATTCATCATGCAACAGTCATAACATAGGGTAATACGGAACTAGCTCCAATTCATCAATATAATGTAGGCATGTATTCCATATATAGTCATACATGCTTATGGAAACTTCATGGCATATTTTGTCCTACCCTCCCGTGGCAGCGGGGTCCTAATGGAAACTAAGGGATATTAAGGCCTCCTTTTAATAGAGAGCCGGACCAAAGCATTAGCACTTAGTGAATACATGAACTCCTCAAACTACGGTAATCACCGGAAAGAATTTGAGTTATTGTCACGCTGGGGGATGCGGATCATAACTCGTAATAGGTGTTTACAACTTGTAAGATAGGATGCAGAACACACATATATATATATTCATGAAAACATAATAGGTTCAGATATGAAATCATGGCACTCGGGCCCTAGTGACAAGCATTAAGCATAGTAACATCAATCTCAGAACATAGTAGATACTAGGGATCAAACCCTAACAAAACTAACTCTATTACATGATATATATCATCCAACCGATCACCGTCCCGCAAGTCTATGATGGAATTACTCACAAATGATGGAGAGACCCATGAAATTGGTGATGAAGGATGGTTGGTGATGACAACGTCGTTGATTTCCCCTCTCCGGAGCCCAAATCAGACTCCAGATTCCCCCCGAGGAAGAACAGGAGGTGGCGGCGGCTCCGTATCGTAAAACCCGATGAACTCTTCTCTCTGATTTTTTTCTCCCCGAATAGGAATATATAGGAGTGGAAATGAGATCGTGGAGCCACAGGGGTCCCACAAGCCAGGGTGCGTGCCCTAGGGGGACCGCGCCCTGTAGGCTTGCGGCCAGGTGGTGGCACCACTCCGGTTGATTCTTTCGCCAATAATTTTTATTGACTCCAAAATTATTCCCTGTAAATTTTTAGGTCAATCCAAGAACTTTTTTTTCTGCAAAAAAATAACACCAAGGCAACTCTGCTGAAAACAGCGTCGGTCCGGGTTAGTTCCATTCAAATCATGCAAATTAGAGTCCAAAACAAGGGCAAAAGAGTTTGGAAAAGTAGATACGTTGGAGAAGTATCAACTCCACCAAGCTTAAACCTTTGCTTGTCCTCAAGCAATTTAGTTGATAAACTGAAAGTGATAAAGAAAAACTTTTACAAACTCTGTTTGATCTTGCCGTTGTAAATATGTGTAACACCCAAGTTTTTATTTGGATTTCTTGAATTTTTTATGGAGTTTTAATTTTTTTGGCTTTGATAAAAAGCTTTGGAGCTCTTTGACAACCTCTTTGAGAAAACCTTTGAAGCTTTCTTTTCTCAACCTACCTGGTTTTAAAATATTCATTTAGCCCCTTCTCAAAATGAATTGGTTTGAGGGAATATTCTTTCCTTTACAAAACTTGAAAATTATTCCCACGAGTTCAATTATTTCTATTAGAGGTTTTCTTTTCCTCCATTCTGTTTTAGACCATTTTGCACTTTTGCATCACCTAGCTCTTCATTTCTTATTTGTTTACCAAAACTTTAGAAAGGTTGGACACCTTTCAAATTTTATTTTTCATAGAAGTAATTTCTCTAATGAGATTTGACCCTAGTAAATTTACAAAGGAACCTAGTGATTCCTTTGGAGTTTTTGACCCAAACTCTTGCATTTAGTAGACCTCAGTACCCTCAACCTATTTCACCAAAAACCTTGGGTTCCCAAGTTTGAAAATTTCAAATTTGGTTTGACTCAAGTTTGACCACAGTTTCGTGTTTTCATTAAAAACCTAACTTATACCTTTTCAAAAATTCTGAAATTTTGCACACTACCTCTGCACCCAAAGAGAGCTCACCCCAAAAATTTTCACCTCAAAACCTTTTGTGCAAGTGCCTGTTTCATTTGCTCGAAAACTTGGTGTGCAGTAGCCACCAACTCTGAATCACCTTCAGTTAATTCATACTTCAGTGCCTAGTCGAATCAGAGTCCCAGCCTCGTCAATCTCTGCAGTGCCTTCGGCTAGATTCTCTCCTCCCTGTGGCCTAGTTCTTATCCACGCGCCGTGCTGTCCCTTGGCTGCATGCACACGTCGGTGGTGGAGCTCGCAAATGGGGTTATAGTCCCAGGGTAGGGTCATAGGTCTGCCCTATAGGTCCTACCCAAGGACTACCCTTCATAGGGGACAAGCCCTTAGACAGTTCCCACTGAACTAAGGACGCCCCCATCATCGAGCCGACAACGATCCACTCGGAGCATATCTAACATACCGACTGGAATCCACTCTGTACATCGTAACCTCCCAGGAGGGCAACGGTCATACGTTTTCATACACCATAACTAGCATTTAAGGCTTACGTTACCAGTAACGCCAGCGTTTACTCGCCACTACTCCACCCCTGTCCACCGGGCCATTATGAAGGGCAGCGCACTCTATATAAGACGCCCTTCACCACTATTACAGGGGTTGGCACTTGCTGTAATCCCTTAATACACTCGACACAAAGCTCCCAAGAGCACTGAGATGTAGGGCTTTTACCTCCACCGTAGAGGGGCCTGAACTCATACATCCTCGCCGTAGCTAAGGCTCTGCCCATATACTTTCGTACCCCGTACTTCTACTGTCAGACTTATACCCACGACAGTTGGCGCCCACCTTGGGGCAGGCGTCTAAGCGACTTCCGGCGAGTTTGCGATTTCATCTTTTCGTCATGTCATCCGGCGGAGATCTGTGCATGGGTCATGAGATCCTCTTCGGTGCACTCTCCTTCATCGCTGATGATTCGGCATGGCTTCAGGATGCGCCCCTCAACATCGAGACGCTTCCGAGTCGGGGAGCTACGCACTTCCGTGCCAGTTCCTGCGGCGTTCTTCTTTTCCAGCCATCGACCCCGGTGTCGATCTTCGCTCCCGTCACGTGCCGCAACAAGCGATCCGGTCGTTCACGGCTCCAGCTTTGGGTGCGACACGCCCTAGCGCGACAAAACATGTCCTCTCAAGTGGCGGTGCTCAAATCGGTTGTGGTTCCGCGGTCATCCCAGTGCTTGGAGTCAGTTCCGACTGAACTACCTTCCGAGTATCAGGGTCACGGGCCTGCAGCCGAAGTACTCATGGCCGATTCCCACGAAAGTCCCTCCAAGACTGGTCGGAACGAGCGTGAGATCGGAGAATCATCTGGCGCTCGTCGTCAGCACCCTCGTTCTTCCAGTCGACGCGTTCGCCAGAGCAACGTTGAGGTGTTCCGCACACCCATCCTCAACTTGGCTGCAGGCGCCAGGATCGCTGATTCTTTCCAGCCAACTGATTCAGAGGCTGGTAGAGGAATCGAGCAGATCTATGCCTTGTTACATACGGCGCGGCAGCAAAACTCGGCGGTCTCCCAGTCGCACAACAAGATCCACAACAGTTCCGTTCAAGCGAACACACATCGGTCGGTTTTCAGTCCCGGCTCTCACCAACGTCGCAGAGGGGGCAGCCTCTGGAACGATCGTTCCAGGGACCAGAGTCGGAATCCGCTTTCCATTCGGTCTCATCCCAAAGATCGTCGCTGTTCGCGTACTCCTCCGCGGAGTGCGCCTTACGGACCCCGACATTACGATGATCATCGTTCGGGCGGTAACGCGCATGATCAAAGTCCTGATGCAAGAGGGTATATCACTCAGAAGAATTTTGATAGAAACCGAGCCCACCGTGATGGTCACGATAGAGATCATCCAAATGGATGCAGGACCGTTGTTTCTGGTCCCGAGTGTTTCAGTCGGGCCATTCGCTCGGCTCACATCCCTCCCAACTTCTGATTGGTGACGAGAATCAGCAAATTCACAAGAGAGTCCAAACCAGAAACTTGGTTAGACGACTACAGAGTGGCGGTCCAGATCGGTGGCGGAGATGACCATGTCGCCATGAAACATCTCCCACTGATGCTCGACGGTTCGGCTCGAGCTTGGCTAAACCAGTTAGCTCCATCAAGCATTTACAGTTGGGCAGATCTGTCTCGAGTCTTCATCAGGACCTTCGAGGGTACGTGCAAATGCCCTGCTGGTCTTATAGAGCTTTAACACTGTGTCCAGAAGCAAAACGAGCCCTTGCGCGATTTCATCCAGCGCTGGACAACCCTCTACCACATGGTGGAGAATGTTACACAACACCAAGCAGTCTGCGCCTTCAAGGCAGGCGTTCGGTACAGAGATCTATACCTGAAGTTTGGTCAGACAGGCGACATCTCCATGAGCAAGATGATGGAGATAGCCACACGCTATGCAAATGGCGAAGAGGAGGACCGCATACGTAGCGGCAAGCATAAGTCAGTCGCCGACGGAGATGGGAGTAGTAGTCGGAAGCAGAAACAGAAAGCCCAATCCACTCCGCAAGCAGAGGCGGCAGTCATTACAAACGCTAAGTTCAAAGGCAAGGGGAAACCACAGTACACCCCCAAGAAGAAACAGTCAGGAAATTCCATCCTAGATCAACCTTGTCCAATCCACACAAAGACGGATGAAGAACGCAATGTCATATTGCCGAAACATACCACTCGGCAGTGTCGCCTCCTGATCCAAGGATTCGGTGAAGGACACCCGAGTGAGAAAGACACCGAGCAAGATGATGAGGACAAGGAGGATCCGTTCCCTCAAGTCCATGCAACGTTAATGATTTTTGCTGATGTAGAAAGCAAAAGTCGACTAAAGCTGGTCAACAGGGAGGTAAACATGGCAACCCCATCCACTCCCACATTCCTCAAGTGGTCACAGACTGCAATCACTTTTGATCAGTCAGACCACCCAGCACACGTACCCACCCCAGGGAGGCAAGCTCTGGTCGTAGACCTGGTGGTGGAAGGAGTTAGGCTGCGCAAAGTCCTCATGGACGGCGGCAGCGGCTTGAATATCATGTACGCCGATACTCTCAAGGGAATGGGCATTCCGATGTCCAGACTTAGCGAGAGGAGTATGCAATTCCATGGAGTCGTCCCAGGAAGAAAGGCCAAATCACTCGACCAGATTGCGTTGGATGTCATTTTCGGCTCTCACAAGAACTTTTGCAAAGAGAGGTTAACATTCGAGGTGGTAGACTTCCAGAGTGCATACCATGCCATTCTGGGCCGTCCGGCATACGTACGTTTCATGGCCCGTCCATGTTACGTATATTTGAAGCTAAAGATGCCTGGTCCCAAAGGCGTGCTTACTGTCACAGGCAATTGGCAGCGGGCCGAGGAGTGTCTACAACAGGGGTCGAGAATTGCAGATCATCAGATGGCTGTACTCGAGTTGGATGAGTACAAGAAGATTGCCGACCCCGCCGACCTGATGCGTTCATTGAAGCCAGCTTCCGAGTCCGCATTCTAGTCGGCGGGAGACATGAAGAAAGTAAGCGTCCACCCGACGGATGACACCGCCGCCCCAACAAACATCTCCACCACCCTTGATCCAAAATAGGAAGCCGAGCTCATCCAATTCCTCCGTGAGAACTGGGACATTTTTTGCATAGAAGCCTGCTGACATGCCAGGTATACCTAGGGAGTTGGCTGAGCACCGACTGCATGTGGATCCTGCCGCTCGGCCCGTCCGAGAGCGCCTGCGTTGGTCCGCCGCGCACAAGAGAAAAGCAATCGGAGAGGAGGTAGCTAAAATTCTGGCAGCCAACTTCATTCGTGAGGTACACCACTCCGAGTGGCTCGCTAATGTTGTCATGGTGCCCAAGAAGGACAAGTCTCTCCGTATGTGCATCGGTTTCAAGCACCTTAATAAGGTCTGTCCGAAATACCACTTCCCGCTCCCCCGCATAGATCAAATCGTTGATTCGACTGCGGGTTGCGAGCGCTTATCCTTCCTTGATGCCTATTCGGGCTATCATCAGATCCGTCTGTATGGTCCAGATGAATTAAAAACATCTTTCATCACCCCATTCGGGTGCTTCTGTTACATCACTATGCCATTCGGTTTGAAAAATGCAGGAGCAACTTTTATGCGAATGATCCAAAAATGCCTCCAAGACCAGATTGGTCGAAATGTGGAGGCATATATGGACGATATCGTAGTCAAGTCACGCAAAGGTTCCGACCTGCTGACTGACTTGGCAGAAACATTCGCCAACCTACATAGGTACGATATCAAGCTCAACCCAGCCAAGTGTTCATTCGGCGTCCCCAGCGGGAAGTTACTTGGTTTCTTCATTTCCGAACGAGGGATCGATGTCTACCCCGAAACGATCGAGACCATTGTTCGAATGGAGCGGCTGGTAAGAGTACATGACATACAAAAGCTCACAGGTTGCCTAGCGGCTTTGAGCAGGTTTATCGCTCGACTCGGCGAGAAGGCGTTACATCTGTACCGACTCATGAAGAAGTCGGATACCTTCGAGTGGACAGACAAAGCCCAAACCGCATTCGACGACCTCAAAGCCCTGCTTTCCACCCAACCGGTTCTTACTGCCCCGCTCAGTAAAGAACCCCTTATTCTGTACATCGCGGCTACAAATCAAGTCGTCAGCACCGTTCTGACAGTCAAACGCGAAGAAGAAGGCAAAGCGTACAAGGTTCAGCGGCCAGTATATTATGTTTCCAAAGTCCTGACTCCTTCCAAGCAGAGGTATCCCCATTATCAGAAGCTTATTTATGGGATCTACATGACTGCAAAGAAGGTGGCTCATTATTTCCAAGACCACTCGGTATCTGTCATATCTGATGCTCCGTTGTCGGAAATTCTCCACAATCGGGACGCATCAGGCCGAGTGGCAAAGTGGGCAATGGAGATGCTATACTGCGACATCAAGTTCGAAGCCAAGAAAGTTATAAAGTCTCAAGCTCTTGGTGACTTCATAGGAGAATGGGTAGAAGAACAGCAATCGACTCACATCTACTCGGCTCATTGGACAATGTTCTTCGATGGGTCCAAGATGTTGAATGGCTCCGGCGCCGGCGTAGTGCTCATATCCCCGAAAGGTGATAAACTCAAGTATGTGTTGCAGATCCATTTTGATTCTTCCAACAACGAAGCAGAGTACGAGCTCTCCTTTATGGGCTGCGCATGGGCATCACACTCGGCGTCCGTCGCCTGATGGTCTATGGCGACTCAGATCTAGTCGTTAATCAAGTAATGAAGGAGTCGGATGTAAGGAACCCCACCATGACTGCATACTGCAACGCAATAAGGAAGCTCGAAAAGAAGTTCGAAGGTCTGGAACTTCACCATGTTCCCCGACTGAAAAACCAAGCAGCAGATGAATTGGCAAAACTTGGATCCACACGGAGACCTGTCCCGAGTGATGTCTGCCTCGAGCACCTACACCTCCCCTCGGTAAAAGAAGATCCTTTTACAGAGGAACCTGTGCAACCGAAGAGCTCAACAGATCAGACTGAAGTCGAGGTTCCCGCTGTGGTCGACCTGGTCATGGAGATTCTAGCTGTCATTCCCGAATGGACTGTGCCATTCATTGCGTACATCCTGAGGCAAGAGTTACCGGAAGACGAGGTCCAAGCTAGACAGATCGTTCGCAGGTCGAAGTCCTTCACCGTCGTTGATGACCAGTTATACAGAGAAAGTGTTTCAGGCGTCCTTCAGCGGTGTATCTCTCCTGAGGAGGGTCGGTTAGTTTTGGAAGAAATTCACTCGGGAACCTTCGGCCATCATGCCTCCTCAAGGGCAATCGTCGCCAAAGCATTCAGAGCTGGTTTCTTCTGGTTGCAGGCGAATGAAATGGCAAAAGATATAGTCGACCATTGCGAAGGTTGTCAATTCTATTCAAACAAGTCCCACAAGCCAACGTCCGCGCTGAAGACAATTCCCCTTTCTTGGCCATTCGCCGTGTGGGGATTAGATACAGTCGGACCATTCAGAACAGGCCAAGGAGGATGCACCCATCTGCTGGTAGCAGTCGACAAGTTTACCAAGTGGGTTGAAGCCAAGCCAATCAAGAAGCTTGACGCCCTTACGGCTATCAAATTTATCAGAGACATCATCGCCAGATACGGGGTTCCACACAACATAATCACCGACAATGGCACAAACTTTAACTCAGACGAGTTCAAAGGTTTTTGCGCAGGCCAAGGTATCCGAGTGGATTTTGATCCGTTGCGCACCCCCAAACAAACGGACAAGCGGAACGGGCGAATGGACTCATTATTCAAGGGTTGAAGCCTCGACTCCTGCGGGAAGTTGGACATGCCGCCGGCGCATGGGTCACCGAGCTGCCTTAGGTGCTGTGGGGCCTCCGAACAACTCCGAATAGATCGACAGGACGATCCCCGTTTTTCCTCGTTTATGGAGCAGAGGCAGTCCTTCCGAGTGACTTGCTTCACAACTCTCCACGAGTCGAACTCTTCTCCGAAGCCAAAGCAGAGCAAGCCAGGCAAGACGGAGTAGACCTTTTAGAAGAGGAGCGCGACATGGCATTCATCCATTCAACAATTTATCAGCAAGATCTGCGGAGATTTCATGCGCGGCACGTCAGGAGCCGCACGTTCCAAGCAGGCGACCTGGTGCTCCGAGTTGATCAACAGAGACCACACAAGTTGGCTCCCGCCTGGGAAGGACCGTTCATCATTTCTAAGATGCTGAACAACGAAGCGTATCGACTCTGCAACCTCGACAGGGAGACGGACGAGCCGCGAGCATGGAATGGAGATCTACTGAAGCGCTTCTACACATAACCGCCGATAGAGACAATGTAAAGAACAAATGTCATCGAAGTAATACAAAACGGATTAATTTATTGCCGATTCAAAATTCTTCCGCGTTTGCAGACTCCGGTCTAAAAAACTAACTCCGAGTGTGCACCAAAAGTCATACTCGGGGACTTAGCTGCGACCCAGAGTCGCCTAAGTAAACAACTTGCTCCAAGTGTGCACCAAAAGTCACACTCGGGGACTTAGCTGCAACCCAGAGTCGCCTAAGTAAACAACTTGCTCCGAGTGTGCACCAAAAGTCACACTCGGGGACTTAGCTACGACCCAGAGTCGCCTAAGTAAACAACTCGCTCCGAGTGTGCACCAAAAGTCACACTCGGGGACTTAGCTGCGACTCAGAGTCGCCTAAGTAAACAACTTGCTCCGAGTGTGCACCAAAAGTCACACTCGGGGACTTAGCTGTGACCCAGAGTCGCCTAAGTAAACAACTTGCTCCGAGTGTGCACCAAAAGTCACACTCGGGGACTTAGCTGCGACCCAGAGTTGCCTAAGTAAACAACTCGCTCCGAGTGTGCACCAAAAGTCACACTCAAGAACTTAGATGCGACCCAGAGTCGCCTAAGTAAACAACTTCCTCCGAGTGGGCACCAAAACTCACACTCGGGGACTTAGCTGTGACCCAGAGTCGCCTAAGTAAACAACTTGCTCCGAGTGTGCACCAAAAGTCACACTCGGGGACTTAGCTGCGACCCAGAGTCGCCTAAGTAAACAACTTGCTTCGAGTGTGCACCAAAAGTCACACTCGGGGACTTAGCTACGACCCAGAGTCGCCTAAGTAAACAACTTGCTCCGAGTGTGCACCAAAAGTCACACTCGGGGACTTAGCTGCGACCCAGAGTCGCCTAAGTAAACAACTTGCTCCGAGTGTGCACCAAAAGTCACACTCGGGGACTTAGCTGCGACCCAGAGTCACCTAAGTAAACAACTTGCTCCGAGTGTGCACCAAAAGTCACACTCGGGGATTTAGCTGCGACGCAGAGTCGCCTAAGTAAACAACTTGTTTCGAGTGTGCACCAAAAGTCACACTCGGGGACTTAGCTGCAACCCAGAGTTGCCAAAGTAAAGAGCTTCCTCCGAGTGGGCACACAAGTTACACTCGGAGGCTTAGCTGAGTCGCCTAAAGAAAAACCACGAGAAAAACTCGTGTCAAAAAAAACTTAGCGAAAGAAGAGAAAAAGATCCGGTTCGAATTCAAATTGAGTTCAACAATCAATCGGCTCAGTGTGAATCAAGTTTATCCATACTGAGCCACGAATGTGCCGGGCAACAGCAGTGGCCAAAGTTTAATACAAACTCCACTCGGCATACCGAGGTAAATGCGCGTTCGGCATAAAGTCAATCAAGCATCGCCGGGGCTGGCAGGCTCCACGAAGGTGTCGAGGTCTATTCCATCTGCAATCCGAGTGGCCGTGTCGAGGAAGGTCTCCATGAAGTCTTCAAATCGAAGCTTCTTGGTGTTGGCGACCTGCAACGTCTTCAGCTTGTCTTCACGGGCTTCCTTACAATGCACTCGGACCAGAGACATCGCCACGTCCGCGCCACACCGAGCATCAGACTTCTTCCATGCCTGCACTCTGCTTGGAACATCCTCCAGTCGAGTCATCAACCCCTCTATCTCATTCCGGGAGTCATCTTCAGGCCACAACTCTTTGTCAATTCGGCCGACAACTTCTCTCACGCGACCAATGAAAGGATCGACCTTGTTAAGGAGGGAATTCAGTCGGAATATGTCCCGGTTATATTCATCACCGAGTGGAACATTCGGTTGCCCAATCGACGGTTCAATTTCGGCCGTCTCGGCTTCAACGTCCCTACAGAAACCTGCAATGAAAAGACAGGGAGAAAATAAGCGCGGAGTGAACTCCAAAGTCAAAGAGCACTCGGCAAGCAACTTACCACCAAGCAGTGCGACCATCTTCTTCGCCCAGTCGCCGACTTATTTCTCCTGTGCTTTGCACCGAGCGTTCATTGACTTCAGCTGGCCCACCCATTCGGACCTCTCCTTCTTCATATTTTCTAACTCGGCTAACAGTGCCTTGTTAGTCTCCCGAGATTCCTCCAAAGATTTTTCTCGTTCAGCGAGAGCCTTCTTCATGCCAGCCATATCATTCGCAGCTACCTCCAAGTCGGCAGCAAGTCGAGTCTTCTCAGCCATCAGAGCATTATAGGCCGATCCCACTTCACAAGTCTTCTGTCAAAGAGACAGAAAGGGAGGATCAGCTAGATTCAACAAGGAAAAAGTCTTGATAGATATGACAAAACAATCAAAACTCAAGATTCTTCAGACCCCTGCCGATGCAAGCAATCGACAGCGGTCTCGGGGACTACACCCCCAGTGGGTTCACTGAGAGTGACCCCACTGGTATGAAGCTCGAATAGGTCGGTCCCATTGAGCTCCATAGCAAACCAACAACACTATGAGACTACTATTACTCGACCCGAGTAACACTACTCTCGGAGACTACACCCAGTGGGTGCACTCGGCGTGCCCCCACTGGTACCATTCGGGCAGATCAGTTCTGATCTGTAGAGATTATGGAAAATACATATAAAGACAATTGCCGGTGCAAACACTCGGCAGAAGTCTCGGGGACTACACCCACTGGGTTCACTCGGAGTGAACCCACTGGAAAATTAACCTACTGTATCCGAGTATCTTGCCAAAAACCCTAGTGGGCACCAAGAGGAATGTAAACACTTACTAGCGCACTTACTCGGATATCATCCCGGAGCTCCAAGCTCTTCTTGTACAGGGACGCAACGGAGTCATATGCTCCCTTGGTTTCGCCCACCATCAGCTCCACTTGTACCATGGCGTCCTTGGCGGCTCCTACTTGATCTTCCGGGATGCGTTGGGCAGCATTGTGAACAGTCGACGGACCCGGCGTGGCAGAAGGCGCCCTAGGTATCCCGAGCTCCCTGGGCATCCCGAGCTCTGCTCCTGTCGGTTCCGCCGTGAAGGCCACCGTCTCAGTCGGCGGCACGCTCATGGCGGGGTTGGCAGCAGGTTGGATAACCCCAGGGACAGGTGCCAAAGCTGGTTCCGACCTCCTTTGGTCGTCGTCGTCCAGATGGATCACCTCCGAAGGAAGCCCGATTGAACAAAATAAAAATACAGAAAAAGATCAAGATCAAAGACAACACTCGTGAAACGGTAATACAGCTCTCGGAGTCGTGACAACGTACCTTGCTGGGACGTGGCGGCGTTATCAGTGTCCATGGGATCGTCACCCTGACGCGGCACAGAGGTGGCGGAGGTAGCAGCTCTGTTGAGTGAGATCCATTCGACGGGTCATGAATTCCCAAAAAGAAGAGTCCAATCGGATACTAAAGGAAGGTGGAAGAGCAAAGATACTTACGCTCAGGCGACCGGAACAACGATCCTCATCTGGGGCAAAGTTTTCCGAGGTTTAGATGCGCTGGGTTTAGCCACCTTGGACGGCTGATCCACGGGCTCGGCAGAAGAACCCTTGGTTCTCTTCACACTCCGAGCACTCGGAGCCACGGGAGGAGTCGGCGGGACAGCGGGGTCATGATGGTGCTTGGTTCGGCGTTCTGGTGGTGAGGGTGACGAGCTTTGCTCTTCACTCTTCTCCTCCTCCTCTTCTGTTTCCTCCTCCATCTCCCTACTGTCAGAGATGTACTCGGCACTACCCGCGCTACCCTCCATGTTGCCTTCTTCTTCCTCGACCGGATTCCCATTTGAGACTGCAGAATGCCAGTTCGTCCACTCCTGCACAAAACATAGTTGACAACGTCAGTCGGCGAGACTAGAAAAGCAATAAAACTGAGAAGGTTAAAAGCACTCGAGAACATGTACTCACCTCATTCGGAGGACGATTTTGGGCGCGGAAGGCCTTCACCCGCCGAGCTCCCACGGGGTTATCACATGTGCCCGTGATGCTGCGGACCCACGCACCCATGGTCTCCTTGCTCACGTCTTCAAGATGGGACCGAGTGGTATCCGAAGGCCCCGTGTAATGCCACATTGCATGGTCTCGGGCCTGGAGCGGCTGGATGCGTCGACCGAGAAAAGTCTCCAACAGGTCCATGTCGGTGAGTCCGTTCCGGACGACGGTTACCAGCGTGTCGATCAAAGGCTGGATCTGGGTTTTTTCTCCCTTAGAGAGCGCTAGCTTCCGGGGAGGGCCCGGACGGTCTAAACTAAAGGGTGGTAACCCACTCGGAGCATTCGGACAGGCAATGTCCTGGCAATAGAACCAGGACGATTGCCAGTTCCTAACCGACTCGGATAGGTGAAGGGAGGGATAACTACTTTTCGTTTTCTTCTGAAATCCTAAACCCCCGCAGAGCTAGAGGATGTGTGTCTTATCATCAGACTGGCTAAGTTTCTTTACCGTTTGAGATCTAGCAGAGAAAACATATTTGAAGAGCCCCCAGTGGGGAGGACATCCTATGAAACACTCACAGAGGGTGATGAATGCGGAAAGATGAGCTATCGCATTCGGCGGAAAGTGATGGAGCTGCGCCCCGAAGTAGTTCATAATACCTCGGAAGAAAGGATGGGGAGGCAGGGAGAAACCTCTGGCCACGTGGCTGAGCAGCAGGACGCGCTCCCACCCCCTCGGCGCCAGCTCCACCTCGACTTCCGGCAGCCTCCAAGACTTATTGACGACCATGCCGTGCTCCACCAGCTCCAGCACGTCCGTCTCCCTCACCGTGGAGGGGAGGAAGTCCCCTTGGATCCAGCCCGCCGGCAACGCCCGCTGCCGCCCCTGAGTGGAGGCCGCCCACTTCTTCTTCTTCTCTCACCTCAAGCTTGCTGGTCTACCCCTTCGTCATGGCGAGGGCGACGGATCCGCAGAGGAGGAGGGGAAGGAGGTGGCTAGAGGTATGCAGGGAGTTGTGGGGGGGGGGGGGGTGAGATCAATGGGAGGAAGACGAGCAGCGCAACAGGAAGGTCCTCCAGGAAGGCTTTAAAAGGCCTCCGGCTGAGTCACCTATAGGTGGGCCCAAGATCTTATCCTCCCAACCGGCTGCTGCAAGATTAGTGGAGAATATCGAGGTGCGGTAGTCGAGGAGGCGAAATCTACTCGATGGCGATGTCGTCATCCCCGCTGAGCGCGCGGCAACTAAAATTTGAGAATCCCGGAAAATCCGGCGCTGTCAGTATGACCGGTCACGTCGAAAGATTCCGCGGAAGCAATCGGTCCCTCACGGTTCGTTTCGCTTGCATATTCACTCGGATCACTAGACGCAAAGACAAAATGGATCGAGGAAGACAACACAAAGATCACCTCAATACCAGTCGGCTCCAAACTCCGAACATCACTTCATCGTTCCTGCCCCGATCCATTCCGGGACTAATGATGGGGTTATAGTCCCAGGGTAGGGTAATAGGTCTGCCCTATAGGTCCTACCCAAGGACTACCCTTCATAGGGGACAAGGCCCTTAGACAGTTCCGACTAAACTAAGGACGCCCCCATCATCCAGTCGGCGACGATCCACTCGGAGCATATCTAACGTACCGACTGGAATCCACTCTATACATCGTAACCTCCCAGGAGGGCAACGGTCATACGTTTTCATACACCATAACTAGCATTCAAGGCTTACGTTACCAGTAACGCCAGCGTTTACTCGTCACTACTCCACCCTTGTCCACCGGGCCATTATGAAGGGCAGCGCACTCTATATAAGCCGCCCTTCACCACTGGTACAAGGGTTGGCACTTGCTGTAATCCCTTAATACACTCGACACAAAGCTCCCAAGAGCACTGAGACGTAGGGATTTTACCTCCACCGTAGAGGGGCCTGAAGTCATACATCCTCGCCGTAGCTAAGGCTCTGCCCATATACTTTCGTACCCCGTACTTCTACTGTCAGACTTATACCCACGACACTGGCCGAGCCAGTCAAGCTCCGCCAGCGGCAACTGCAGCGCTGCCACGACCACCTGAGCCTCCCCTGTTGTAGTTGCTTGAAGTTAGGCACCACCCAAAGCTCCAGCACCCTCCGCGTATCCCTGGTCGCCTCTGCTCGCGGGGCATGCCATCGCCACGCACTAGACAACATAGAGCGCAAGCTCTCTTGCCACAGTGCACAACAAGCTATGCCATCGTCGACCCAAGGAATCCGTCGATGACCGCGAGGTTTTAGGGCAAAAATGGAACCCCCATGCACTATAGATGCTAACCCAACCCCTAACTCTCATAGCTAAGCTCTGAGATCGCCGAAATTTGTCGTCGGAGATGAGCTCCGCGGCACCGCCTCTCGGGACCCTATAAATAGGCCCCCTCCCCTGCTCTAGAGACCCTCATCCACTTCGCCACCTTCAGTCCTCCCTCCGAAGCTCTGCCCAAGCCAGAGAAGGGCCTCGGAGAGGCCTTCTTCTCTGACTCCGGCCGCTCCGATCCGCCGCTGACCTCGATTGCGTTCGAGGTAGGTATGTAGACGCTCTAGCTCATCATAGTAGCCTTCTAGTGATCTCCTCCTCCTAAGCCTACTCGAATCAATTGCATGAAGCTCCTCGGTGAAGTTTTGGAGTTGCCCGAAGCTGCTGTCTGCCGGAGCCAGGATGTCGTCGACGTGGAGCCCCCTCTTCGTCCGAAGCTTCTTCTCACTGATGTGTGGGTCCATGGTGAGTGCATTGGTACCCTCAGCTAGCCCCTCCTCTTCTCTATCGTCGCAGGAGACCACCGCGAGCCTCTGGCACCGGTGAGGTTTTCAAACCTGACAAGGGGGACACCCTCGTCAGTGTCTCTCTCTCCCTCTGAAATGTTTTCGGTGAAAGCGTCTTTGCCAGAAACCGCATTCGCTGCGGGCTGGCGTATTCGGACTCGGGCACTTTGTGTTTTCTCAGGCTAGCCCCTGGATTAACTCTGTCTTATTACTTATTAGTCCCTAATTTTGTTTTGCTTATTACTTTTATTCTACAATAGCTTTTTCACTGATTCTTTTTGCAAAATCTTCCTCCGAGGGTCTAGTTTGCTTTACATTTATCTATAATTATTTTAGAACCAGTAGATAGGCCTCATCTCTTAGGACGTTACATGTTATATAACATAGATTCCGACGAAGGAAACACCGACGTTAACTTCACCGAGCTTGATCCCGACTACGTAGAACTAGGAAAGAATGTTTGAACTTTTGATGTGATTGTTTGCTCACTAACAAGTATTTAATATTCATCCATTTGCATTATTCATACATGTTGCATATCTTATAAACAATGGTAAAACATGACAATGGCAAGTGGTGGTCATGAGAGGTCGTGGATAACTTAGTCACGCAGAATGTGATAAGTTATGGCCTGGTCATGACAAGAGCATAATGGTATGGTTAAGAAATTGGTGACTCCAGTATCGACTTAGATCGAGTCTTGTCCGTGTCTTACTTTGTTTATCGTGTTACCACAGTTTCCTCAGTAAGGATTTGGTATAGTCGGTCGTAGGCCTATTATCAGTCACACACCAAGTAGAGGGGCCGAGATGAAGGTATCCATGGCCCTGGAATAAATCCAGTCATCCGGTCAGGGGGCATGGGTGTTTCCGGTCTGTGACCGAGAGGGAGGGCACTCCCTTTTTTGCGTGTAGTATAAATTTGATCCCATGCTAGTTGAGGTCAGAGCCTCCCCGTCTTATGGTTTTGCCCTGGCAGCGTAGCCCGGGTGAGGCCGGACTTCGCGGTGTTAAATCGGTGTATGCTGGTTCTGAGTGTCTGCTTCTAAAATACCATACGCGGGATTAGTCTTATTGACTATCGGAACCTTTGAGCTATGGCTAAAGAGTACACCCTCTTCAGAGTTAAAACTATCCGAGTAGACAAGTTAGGTGTCGGTCTTAGAGTCGGTCCTTGGAGTACAAGTGGTGGATTAAATAATGGCTATCTAACGATAAGGTGGAATATGATATGATTATCTTTTGGCTCAATAATTATCCTGAAGGTTGGTTGTACCACCCGGATACTTCTTATTATTTATATGCCCTTTCTATGGTGTCGCTAAGATGCCCGACCACAGCTTGTTAATTATTTTTATGCCCCTTCTGCGGTGTCGCTAAGACGCCCAACTGCGGCTTGTTATTTATTTATATGCCCTTTCTGTGGTGTCGCTAAGACGTCTGACTGGGGTTTTTTATTTATTTATATGCCCTTTCTGCGGTGTCGCTAAGACGCCTGACTGCGGGTTGTGAATTATTTTTATGCCCCTTCTGCGGTTTCGCTAAAATGCCCGTCTGTGGCTTGCTATTTATCTTATGCCATGTATGTGGTGTTGCTCAAATGCCCGACGGTGGCTTACTAACCCTTGTTAACCTTTCGAGGCGTCGCTCGAGACACCCGATCGGTGCATTTTTACCTTTCTGTTAGGATATCTCGGGAGGATTACCATCCGATTTATGCACTAACTTAATTTATTTCTAGCACATTCATTGTTATAATTTATGGTCTGAACCATGCATATTAATAACCAACTGCATGCATCTCATCTTTTGTGCAAACTGTTTGCGAGTACTTTTCGAAGTTCTTACTGGCTTGTTGATGTGGCCAGATAAGGATGAAGGAGACCTCATGGATGAATTGTTCGATAGCGAGTCCGATGTCTAGAGGAGTCCCAGTCAGTCTTGTGATCCTGGAGTCTGCCGCTGTATTATTTCACCGCTTCCGCCACCACGAATAAATCGTCAAGCTTCACTCTGATGCTTGGTGCGTGTTAGTACTTGCTATGCCACATTACTCTGATGTGACATGCCCCTTATATTATGAGCAGTAGAGTTATCCTATTCCACTGTAACATATCCGTCTGTGTGAGACGTGAACATGTTGTAATAAATTGTAGAGCAACCTCTGCTCTACCTGTTTAATATTAAGTACTACTTGTTTTCTATATCAAGATGAGACTATCAGTGGGAAATATGTTTCTACACTGGAGACGCACATGGATGATTTCCAATTAATTAATTTATTTGGAAACCGGTCGTGACAATATGTCTAACTGATGTTCAGATCTTTAGCTAAGATTATAGACTAACCACATTCACAATAATATTTAGGTCTCATATTTACTTATATCAATGGCATAATTAATAACAAGCAATAATAATAACTCTCGGATGACAACAGTTTTATCAAAACAATTGTAATACAATATGATAAACTGTTATCTTGCTAGCCCTTTATGAGACCGCAAAACATAAATGTAGAGCACCTCCGAAGAATAAGGACTGATTAGACATTGTAATTCATGGTAAAAGAGATCCATTCATACTCATACTCAATATGAATTAATAACAAATCATAAAAATGATGGAGGTGCTCTCTAACTGGTGCCTTTTTAAAATAAGAGGATGCCTTAACAATAAAGTAAAATAGATAGGCCCTTCATAGAGGGAAGCATTGATTTGCAGAGGTGCCAGAGCTCGTGCTTTTAAAACATGGATGAATCAAAATTTTGGGCGGTATGCTTTCATTGTCAACATAACAGAGTTCTCAATATCTTCCATGCTAGATACATTATAGGTGGTTCCCAAACAAAATAGTACAATTTTTACTCCCCCTCCACCAATCGATCACACTCCACGACAGTCGAATCCATAGGTACCGTCCATACAAACAACAATCCCGGGGGAGTTTTATTTTATTATACGTTGATTTGACTTTTGAGCATGGAAGTGGGCATCCCGATTACCAGCCACTTTCTCATGAATGATAGTGAATCAACACATATCTTGAGAATAACCCACGTAGCATGGAAGATACTGACAGCCCCTAGTCACCACATGAGCAATTAGGGCATACAAAACATAATATTTATTTTAAGGTTTAGAGTATGGCACATGCAAATTTACTTGGGCGACAGGTAAATACCGCATATAGGTAGGTATGGTGGACTCATATGGAACAACTTTGGGTTTATAGAAATGAATGCACAACCACTATTCCCGCTTAGTACAAGTGGAGGCTAGCAAGAGACTGGGAAGCGACCAACTAGAGAGCGACAACAATCATAAACATGCTTTGAGATTAGTGAACATTGAATGCAAGCATGAGTAGGATATAAATCACCATGAACATAAACATCATGGAGGCTATATTGGTTTTGTTTCAACTACATGCGTGAAGATATGCCAAGTCAAGCCACTCGAATCATTCGGAGGAGGATACCATGCATGTTGGCACTGAAGACAAACCATTATTCACTCCTAGCTAATTAAGCATGGCCTAAGTAACTATAATCTCTAATTGTCATTGCAAACATGTTCAATCCATAACAAGCTGAATCCAGAATGATAAGCTAATCATATTTACAAAAACATAATAGATCGAGTTCATACCAGAGCTTTTCTCCACCTTCATCACTTCATCATATATCGTCATTATTGCCTTTCCCTTGCACGACCGAACGGTGTGAATAATAATAATAGTAAGAGTGCATGTGCATTGGACTAAGCTGTAATCTGCAAGGAATAACTCAAAGGAGAAGACAAGGTAATATGGGCTCTCCCATAGATAAACGATAATGCATATGAGATCCACTCAGCATGTCATCGTGGTCTTCTCCTTACGACCCAAAGAAGAAAGAAAAACTTTTTACACGGGAAAGCCCCCAACAAGCAAAAGAAAAACAAAAAATATTTTTGGGTTTTCTTTTAACACTACAACTAAACAAACTAGAAGGTAAAGCTAGAACTATTTTTTTGGATTTTCACAAGGTTAACGAAACACACAAGAAGAAAACAAAAATAAGAAATAAACTACCATGGATAGTACAATGAAAAAGTATGACATCGACAACTGTAATGAGTGTGTGAACATGAATGTAATGTCGGTGAGACCTACGTACTCCCCCAAGCTTAGGATTTTGTCCTAAGTTGGTCTAAGGCCATGGGTGGCCCGAATAATATCCAAAGTCATAGTTGGGGTGTTACTGGGCTGCAGCTGTTGCTGCCTGAATGGCTTCAGCGTGGAGGCGAGCGGCTTCCGCCTCTCTTTCTCCTCTCCATTTTTCTTGAAAGTTAAAGAAGGCAGGAGTAGGAAGGGTAATATGGATAGCATGTTGTCTATCAAAAATTAGTGGGTATAGGAGAAGTTGTTCATTTCTATTAAGAAACTGGTAGCGCACCATAGCTTCATAATCAAGAAAATCAAGTGGTAACTCAATATCATTCTCCCTTATAGGTATCCCAAGATAATTATCTACCCAGGTGGCATACATTCCACCAAAGAAATCTCCATCCTTAGCATTTTTATGTAGCCTCCTAGCAATAATAGCTCCCAAGTTATATCGTCTATCACCCATGACCGCACTCTTAAGAATACTAAGGTGAGGTACACACAGGTGGCTATGCTCATGTTTACCGTTAATACATCTACCTATGAAGAGAGAAAAATAATGTATGGTAGGAAACTGAATGCTCCCCAAGGTAGCATGTGTAATATTTCTAGTTTCTCCAACGGTGATGCTAGGAAGAAAATCTTTATATTTGGCTTTGAGAGGATCACTATGGCTACCCCATTGTGGAATTTTGCATGCATGATCAAAATCTTCTAGGTCCATAGTATAAGATTCATCATAAAGATTAAATAAAACAGAATGCGAATTACGCCTGGGTGAACATTCAAACCTCCGCACGAAGGAATCAGTGAGTTGATAATATTGCTTGCATTGGTATGAAACAAAATCTTCAAGGCCAGCATTTCATACGTACGCGTAAAATTCTTCCTTGAAACCCTGCGTGGACCATGAATGGTTCTGACGGCCATTCACATGGCAGCACTTGAGCTTCCCTTGGTGGTTCATAGTTGGGCTCGCATATCGCGAGTCTCGGGGTCTTCTTGCTCGAGGAACCACCTTGGTATATTTTCCTTAACAATTTTCTTTCTGAAAATTAAATCTGAAATTTTTAGTGACTCCAAATAAGGGTGAACAAAGCTCAATCAAAACTTGTGGCAACTACTCCCACAAGTGCCTAGAAGCTATATCATGCATCAAAACTACTTGGGACCCTACAAATTTGACATGCAAGCTCAAGAACAAGGTCACCACAACAGCAAAAAATTGCAACATATAAAGCACTAGAACAAAAACTAATTGGATAATTAGAGGAGTTACATACCATTGAACAATCCTCTAAAATAGTTTTGCAAGTGCAGCTTTGAGCAAGGAGATCGAAAATGGCACCAAGATGAGCTAAAACACGGGTTTGAGCAATGGTGGGATTTTTTCTGGAGGAATACGAAGTGGATGTGTGCTCGAATAATTGAAGGGGCCCACGTGGGATCCACAATACAGTGGAGCGCTCCTAGGGGGGTTGTCGCGCCCTGCAGGCTTGTGGTCCACTGGTGCAGCCCCGTGATGTGTTCTTAGTGCCAAAAATTATTAAATATTCCAGAAAAATCATACTAAATTTTCAAGGCGTTCTGAGAACTTCTATTTTCAGGTCATTTTTCTATTACACGAATAAAATGGAAAACAGAGAAATAATAGTATTTTTACTAAACTGAAACTAAGGAACAAAAAAATAAAAGCTGGGTACACAAGGTTGTGCTTTCTAAATTCATTCATCTCATGCCCGTCAAAAACAATCCATCAATAAGGTTGATCAAGTCTTATTGACAAACTTTTTTCGAATGACATGGAACCAGAGAACTTTCGAATAACACTAGGTTACCTCAATGGGTATATGCATGTCCCCAACAATAAGTATATCATATTTCTTTTTGACAGTACGGAGAGGGAATTCAAAGTCTCCAATAGTAAACGTTGGAATTTTTTCAATGGAGTTGATACTATGAACTTGAGGTTGTTTCTTCGGAAAGTGTACCGTATGCTCATTACCATTAACATGAAAAGTGGCATTGCCTTTGTTGCAGTCAATAACAGCTCCTGCAGTATTCAGAAAGGGTCTACCAAGGATGATCGACAAACTGTCATCCTCGGGAATATCAAGAATAACAAAGTCCGTTAGGATAGTAACGTTTGCAACCACAACAGGCACATCCTCACAACTACCGATGGGTAAAGCAGTTGATTTATCAACCATTTGCACAGAGATTTCAGTAGGTGTCAACTTATTCAAATAAAGTCTACGATATAAAGAGAACGGCATAACACTGTCACCAGCTCCGAGGTCACATAAAGCAGTTTTAACATAATTTCCTTTAATAGAGCATGGTATAGTAGGTTCTCTGGGATCTCCTAGTTTCTTTGGTATTCCACCCTTAAAGTATAATTAGCAAGCATGGTGGAAATCTTGGCTTCTGGTATCATTCTTTTATTTGTAACAATATCTTCCATATACTTAGCATAAGGAGACATTTTCAGAACATCAGTTAAGCGCATACGTAAAAAGACAGGTCTCAGCATTTCAGCAAACCGCTCCAAATCCTCATCATCCTTCTTATTCGATGATTTAGGAGGAAAGGGCATGGGTTTCTGAACCCATGGTTCTCTTTCCCTACCATGCTTCCTAGCAATAAAATCTCTTTTATCATATCTCTTATTCCTAGGTTGTGGGTTATCAAGATCAACAGAAGGTTCAGTATTCACATCATTGTCATTACTAAGTTGAGCATCGACATGAACATCATCATTAATATTATCACTAGGTTCATGTTCATTACGAGATTGTGTCTCAATATCAGAAATAGAGATATCATTTGGGTTTTGATGTGACTCTACAACAGGGTCACTAGCAGCATGCAAAGTCCCATCGTCATTCTTTTCCCCTTTTATTAGAAGGACCAGGTACATCAATATTAACTTTATGAGAATCTAGCTCAATTCTCTTAGGATGGCCATGATGATATAAAGGTTCCCGAGTCTTTCTACCACCTCTAGTCACAACTCTAACAGAATGATCATTGTTCTTACTAATCATCTCATTTAGCAATTCATTTTGTGCCTTAAGTACCTGTTCTACTTGAGTAGTTACCATGTAAGAATGTTTACTAATAAGCCTAAGGTCATTAAGAGTTCTACTCATATAATCACCCAAGCGATCAAGCATGTAAGCATCATGTTTCAATTGTCTACTAACATAAGCATTGAAATTTTCTTGTTGAACAACAAAGTTATCAAATTCATCCAAGCATTGGCTAGCGGACTTATTATAAGGAATATCACCTTCATGAAATCTATGAAGAGAATTTACCTCTACTACCCATGTATGGTTATCAAGACCATGTATCTCTTCAATAGATGGTAGATTCTTAACATCTTCAACTTTAATACCTTTTTCTTTCGTAGATTTCTTTGCCTCTTGCATATCTTCAGGACCGAGGAATAGAATACTTGCTTTCTTCGGAGTTGGTTCGGGAAAAGTCCATTCATTATCATTTCTCAATATATTATTCAATAGTAGTTCAGCTTGTTCAAAAGTTCGTCCCCTGAAAACACAACCAACACAACTTTCTAGGTGGTCCCTATAAGCATCGGATAGTCCACTATAAAAGATATCAAGTATTTCATTTTTCTTGAGAGGGTGATTATGCAAAGCATTAAGTAACTGGAGAAGCCTCCCCGAAGCTTGTGGGAGACTCTCTTCTTCAATCTGCACAAAGTTAAATATTTTCTGCAAGGCAGCTTGTTTCTTATGGGCAGGAAAATATTTTTTAGAGAAGTAAAATATCATATCCTGAGGACTACGCACATAATCAGGAGCAAGAGAACTAAACCATATCTTAGCATCACCCTTTAATGAGAACAGAAACAACTTAAGAATATAGTCATAATTTTTTTTCCTCATGAGTAAATAGGGTGGCTATATCATTCAATTTAGTAAGGTGTACCACAACAATTTCAGATTCATAACCATGCAAAGGATCAGATTCTACCAAAGTAATTAACTCAGGATCGACAGAGAATTCATAATCCTTGTCAGTAACATAGATGGGTGAAGTAGCAAACTTGGGATCATATTGCATTCTAGCATTCAAAGATTTTGTCCTTCCACTTTCATAGCAATTTCTTAAGACCATCTCTATCCTTACAAGAAAGAAAGTCCCTAGCTACTTCTCCTTCCATAACATAAACCTTGGGTATATCAGGCAATTCATATCTAGGAGAGCTAGGTCTAGTAGGTGCATCGTACTGTCCAGTTTCAATAATATCATCAGATTCAGAAATATCATCAATTTCAGCATTCACTCTAGCAATTTGTTCATCAAGAAATTCACCAAGTGGCACAATAGTATCAAGCAAAGTATCATCATAAGCATCATGCATAGCATATGTAGCATCATCAATTACTTGCGACATATTAGATTAAGTAGCAGGTTGTGGTGTCGTAAATTTACTCATAACAAACGGTGAATCAAGTGCAGAGCTAGATGACAGTTCCTTACCTGTCCTCGTAGTTGAGGGGTAGATCTTAGTTTTAGCATCTTTCAGATTCTTCATAGTGATCAACATATATAAATTCCAAGTGACCCAGAGAATAGAGCTATGCTCCCCGACAACGGCGCCAGAAAAAGGTCTTGATAACCCACAAGTATAGGGGATCACAACAGTTTTTGAGGGTAGAGTATTCAACCCGAATTTATTGATTCGACTCAAGGGGAGCCAAAGAATATTCTTGAGAGATGCTTCTTCGGGCAAAGGTACGCTTGTTACATATGTTATGGACATTTACCTTGCTTACATACCTAGTAGCTCCTGGGTATTTGATACTGGATCGGTTGTTCATATTTGCAACTTGATGCATGGGCTAGTAAGAACTAGGCGTGTGGTACAAGGGGAGATTGACATCAGGGACAATAAAAAAGCAAGAGTTGCTACATTGGAGGTCGGCACGATGCAGCTCCAACTTCCTTTTGGATTTATTTTGGAATTGACTAATTGGTATTACATTCTCGCACTTAGTCGGAACATTATTTCTGCCTCATGCTTGATGGGTCAGTGTTATGGATTCAATTTTAGGGACAATGGTTGTTTGTTTTATTTGAATGGAATGTTCCACGGCTATGCACCCATTGTCAATGGGCTATTTATTTTGAATCTAGAAATGGAACTAGTCTATAACGTGAAGAAGCATAAGCCTAATGAGATGAATCTGACATACTTCTGGTATTGTCGTCTAGGACACATTAGTCTGAAACGCACGAAGAATCTCCATGATGATGGAATCCTAACTTCGTCCAACTTCGGGTTGTTCGAGACATGCGAATCATGCTTGCTAGGCAAGATGACTAAGTCTTCATTTGCAAAGAGCCGCGAAAGGGCATCCGAGCTGTTGGAGCTAATACACACTGATGTGTGTGGTCCAATGAGCACAACGGCCAGGGGTGGCTATCAGTACTTCGTTACTTTTACCGACGACTTGAGTAGATATGGATATATCTTTTTGACGAGGCACAAGTCGGAAACTTTTGAAAAGTTCAAAGAGTTTCGCAACAAGGATGGAAATCAGCTCGACAAGAAGATAAAGCTTCTGTGATCAAATCATGGAGGTGAGTGTTGGAAATATGCCCTAGAGGCAAATAAAGTGGTTATTATTATATTTCCTAGTTCATGATAATTTTCTATTATTCATGCTATAATTGTATTAACCGTAAACCGTACTACATGTGTGAATATATAGATCACAATGTGTCCCTAGTGAGCCTCGAGTTGGCTAGCTCGTTGATCAATATATGATCATGGTTTCTTGATCACGAACATTGGATGTCATTGATAACGAGATCACATCATTGGGGAATGATGTGATGGACAAGACCCAATCCTAAGCATAGCACTAGATCGTGATGTTTGTCTGCTAAAGCTTTTCTAATGTCAAGTATCATTTCCCTTGATCATGAGATTGTGCAACTCCTGGATACTGTAGGAGTGCTTTGGGTGTATCAAACGTCACAACGTAATTGAGTGATTATAAAGGTGCACTACAGGTATCTCCGGAAGTATCTATTGGGTTGTACGAATCGAGACTCGGATTTGTCACTCCGTGTGATGGAGAGGTATCTATGGGTCCACTCGGTAATGCATCATCATAATGAGCTCAATGTGACTAAGGATTTAGTCATGGGATGATGTGTTACGGAATGAGTAAAGAGACTTGCCGGTAACGAGATTGAACAAGGTATAGGGATACCGACGATCGAATCTCAGGCAAGTATCATACCGGTAGACAAAGGGAATTGCATACGGGATTGATCGAATCCCCGACATGGTGGTTCATCCGATGTGATCATCGTGGAACATGTGGGAGCCAACATGGATAACCAGACCCTGATGTTGGTTATTGACCGGAGAGGTGTCTCGGTCATGTCTGCATGCTTCCCGAACCCGTAGGGTCTACACACTTAAGGTTCGATGACGCTAGGGTTATATGGGAATAGTGTACGTGGTTACCGAAGGTTGTTCGGAGTCCCGGATGAGATCCCAGACATAACAAGGAGTTCTGGAATGGTACGAAGGTAAAGATTTATATATAGGAAGTGAGGATTTGATCGACGGAAGTGTTTCGGGCGTCACCGGTAATGTACCGGGACCACCGGAAGGGTTCCGGGGGTCCACCGGGAAGGGTCACCAGCCCCAAAGCGCTACATGGGCCAAGAGTGGAAGGGAACCAGCCCCTAGATGGGTTGGTGCGTCTCCCATCTCAGCCCAAGGTGCACAAGGGGTGGAGAGGGGCAAAACCCTAGGCATGGAGGGGTTGCCTGGGGCCTCAAGGCCCACCCTATGGCGCCTCCACCCTTGGCTGTCGCCCCCTTACCCATCTAGGGCAGCCGCAACCCTTAGGGTGGAAACCCTAAGGGTGGACACCCTCCTCCCTCTCCTCCTATATACAGTGGAGGGTTTGGAACTGTTTTGAGAAACAATTTCTCTTTGTCTCGGCACAGCCCTACTCCTCCTCGTCCTCGTCCTCCGTAGTGCTTGGCGAAGCCGTGTCGGAATACCACGCAGATCCACCGTCACCACACCATCATTCTGCTGGAGCTCTCCCTCAACCTCTCGTCCCTCCTTGCTGGATCAAGGCGTTGGAGACATCACCGGATGCAGGTGTGTCGAACGCGGAGGCACCGTTGTCCCGTGCATACATCAGAATCCACCATGATCTGAATCGCCGCGAGTATGACTCCATCAACCGCGTTCTAGCAACGCTTTCGCTTAGAGATCTTCAAAGGTATGAAGATGCTCTACCCCTTTGTTCGTTGTTTCTTTCTCCATAGATAGATCCTTGCATGACGTAGGAAAATTTTGAAATTACTATGTTCCCCAACAGTGTGTACATGAGCCATGAGTTTGATGATCATCTGAAAAGTCAAGGTATAGTACCTCAGCTCACACCTCCCGGTATGCCGCAGAGAAATGACGTGCCAGAACGGAGAAATCGAACCTCGATGATGAGAAAATTGGATTTACCCTTTTCATTACGGGGATACACTCTAGAAACTGCAACTTTCACACTTAAGAGGGTAACTACAAAATCCATAGAAAAGACACCCCATGAGATGCGGACTGCAAATTGTTGGTATGGACGTTACGCGTGGATATAGTTAACCGTGGAGTGTGAAAGAATGGTGGAAAAAGGAATAAACTTTATTTTTAGTTTGGGAACCGCCTATGATTTGTTTAGCATGGAAGATATTGGGAACTCTTAGTCGTTTTCATTTATAAGAAAAGCATGCCACCCAAAATATTTTATGTGTCAATTTTTTCGCTTTGAGCTCTAGCACCGCTACAAAGATCTGCATCCCTCTACAAAGGGCCTATCTATTTACTTTACGCAATTTTTATTTTGAATTAGAGTCTCCATCTTCTATTATAAAGCACCAAGTACAGAACACTATTATCATACTTGAGAATTGGTTGTAGCTAATAATTCGGTGTGTTGCATGAATTGATCAGTGATGGTGCATGATGGGCTAGGGATAGCTTTCTTTAGCATTGGTGTTTTGAAAGACTTGGTTACTTTTTGATATGCTTGAGTACTAAATGTTTCATATCAATTTATAGACTATTGCTTTGAATCATCTACAAGTCCATATGTCCATGCTAAAACGAAAGAATATAATGAACATTTTAGGTAGCATTCCACATCAAAAATTCTGTTTTTATCATTTACCTACTCAAAGACGAGAAGGAATTAAGCTTGGGTTGCTGATACATCTCCAACGTATCTATAATTTTTTACCATTCGATGATCTTATATTATCATTCTTGGATGTTTAACAATCATTTTATAGTGACTTTATATCATCTTTTGGGACTAACCTATTGACATAGTGCCCAGTGCCAGTTGCTGTTTTTTCTTGTTATTTCCTTCGCAGAAAATCAATATCAGATGAAGTTCAAATGCCATGAAACTTTTGGAGATCTCTTCTAGACCAAAACAAAACTTGAGGACCAAGGAAGACAAGCACGAGAGGTCCAGGCGACCCACTAGGCACCAGGGCGCGCCCTGGTGGGTAGTGGGGTCCTTGGGCACCCCCTCCAATGCCTCTGAGCTCTATAAATACCCCAATATTCAAGAAACCCTATAGGAGTTGACGAAAAATCATTTCAGCCGCCATAAGTTCTAGAAGCCACGAGATCCAATCTAGATCCCATTCCGGCACCCTGCCGTTGGGGAACACGATCATAGAGGGGTTTATCATCCTCATTGGTGCTCCTCGGATGATGCGTGAGTAGTTCATATCACTCCTATGGATCTGTAGGCAGTAGCTAGATGGATCTCTCTCTCTCGTTTTGCTTCTCAATACAATGGTCTCTTGGAGATCTATTTGATGTAACTCTTTCTTTTGCGGTGTGTTTGTTGGGATACGATGAACTGTGAGTTTATGACCAGATCTATGAAATTATATCCATGCTTGATTCTTATAGCGTCGTATTTCTTCTCTAATATTTTTGTTTTCTTTGGTCAACTTGATCTTTTTATCTTGCAATGGGAAGAGGTGCTTTGTGATGGGTTTGATCTTGCGGTGCTCAATCTAAGTGACGGAAAGAGACATGACACACATGTATCATTGCTACTAAGGATAAAACGATGGGGTCTATTCCTACATGAATAGATCTTGTCTACATCATGTAATTATTCTTAAAGCGTTACTTCATTTCTCCATGAACTTAACACACTAGATGCATGCTGGATAGCGGTTGATGTGTGGAGTAATAGTAGTAGATGCAGGCAGGAGGTGGTCTACTTGTCTTGGACATGATGCATATATACATGATCATTGTCTTGGATATCATCACAATTATTTTCTCTTCTATCAATTTCCCAACAGTAATTTGTCTACCCATCATTTGCTATTTTCTCGAGAGAAGGCACTAGTGAAACCTACTGCCCCCGGGTCTATTTTACATTATCTCTTTGCAAGATCTATTTTTCTATTCACGTTTCCAATTTATTTGCTATTCTATTTTAAGATCTATATTACCAAAAATCCCCAAAAACTTGTTGCATTTTATTTATCGTTACTTTATTTACATCTATCGATCTATCCTTTTACCATTTTATTTTACCCACGAGGGATTGACAACCCCTACATGCGTTGGGTTGCGAGGATTTGTTATTTGTGTGCAGCTACTGCTTAGATATTCTTGTGGATCTTCCTACTGGATTGATAACTTGGTTTCATAACTGATTGAAATACTTCCCGTAACTGTGCTACATCACCCTTTAAGCTTGGAGGGAAACCAACTCAATCAGCGAGGAGTAAAGATTTCTGGCGCCGTTGTCGGCGAAGATCAAGTCAAGATCTATCAGGTTCGCACATATAAACTCTCATCTCCCTGCAATTATATTATTTTCAATTTGCCTCTCTTTTTCCTCTCCCCCAATTCTAAAACATTTTCACAAAAACATAAAACTATTTGCCTTTTTATTTGCCTTTTTCTTGCTTGCTTGCTTGTATTGCCTTCATGTCAACACTCGAAAACAGAAAAATAAAGAGGAAAAGTAAAGACATATGGATCCTCATCCACTTGCTAATGTTTTCAAAATATCTAATTATCTTGAACCAATTGCTAGTGAGTTGATTGCTCTTTATTAGTTTTGTGAAATTTTGCTTGAAAATCGTTAATCCGAATATTGTGATGAAGTGTTAAAGGAGAAATTTGTATAGTGATTCATGATACCTCCATGAATGAAAAGCATGATTGCAATCATGTTATTATAAATTCTATTAATGTCAGTTGTGCTAATAATATGCAAAACTACAATATTGGGGATGGCAATTTTGTCATGTCCATTACTCATTGTAATGATCATGATTGGGGTGATGCTTCTTATTATCTTGAAAATTTATTTAATCCTTGTGATGAATATGATATTAATAATAATGTTAGCAATAGTATTGAAAGTGGGTCTAGAAGAGTGTAAACTTTAGGTAATAATGATCCCACTATTTTGGAGAATTATCTATCTCATGATTTTTTTGATAAAAGTGGATTTGGAGTGGTCATGACTTTAGTTAATGTTAATCCCACTACCTTCGAAGCTTATAAGACTTTTATGCATGTCCATGATGAAGATAATATTATATGTGATAGCTACATTGTTGAATTTGGATATGATTCTACATGTAATTATTATGAGAGAGGGAAATATGGTTATCAAAATATTCATGTTACTAAATTATCTCTCTTCATGCCGAGATTGCTATTGCTTCTTTCTTCTTCCATGCATATATTAGATATTTCTTGTCTTGATAATTTGCTTCCTTATAATATGCCTATGCATAGGAAGTATTTTAGACTTAAATGTGTTTGTATGATGTTACATGATGCTCTCTTTTTTGTTTCAACTACTATCTTTCATGTGAGCATCAATAAAATCTCAAGACTATCTTAATGGCTATAAAGAAAGAGCTTGTTGGGAGGCAACCCAATGAATAAAACTTATTTTTCAAATTTTCTTTATGTTATTGAGTGTTTGCAAAATTATTATACTTTTATGATTGTGATTTTTATATTTTAATTAATGTTTGTTCCAAGTAAAGCCTTTAGGATCATGTTGGATGATAGTTGCTTTATCTTGTTGGAAAAGAGAAACCTTTGCGTCCAATAGAAGAATTTTAAAAAATAGCAGAATCGATGAAACTGTCTGAATATTTTACACAAGATTTATATACAAATTTAATACAATTTCCTAATTTTTCATAATTTATAGAGTTGGAGAAGTATGAGTAAAATTCGAGTGTTTACAGACTGTTCTTTTTTTAACCGAGTCTGTTTTCTCTGCGTTGTGTGCTTATTATGATGAATCTATGTTTGTATCGGGGGGTATAAGCCATTGTGAAGTTAGAATACAATAGGTATAATGGAAAAACAAAATTTAAATGGGTTTTCAACAGTAACTAATGTAAAGTTTGGGTTTCTTTTTCTAATGGATCTCACGAAAGTTTTGTTGGGTTTGGTGTGATTGAAGTTTTCAAGTTTTGGGTGAGATCATGATGGATGAAGGAATAAGGAGTGATAAAAGACTAATCTTGGGGATTCCCTATGGCACCCCAAGGTAATATTCAAAGAGTACTAATCAACTAATCTTGGGTATGCCCGGAAGGCATCCCCACTTTCTTCTAACAACCATCTGTAATTTTACTTGGAGCTATATTTTTATTCGTCACATATCATGAGTTTTGCTTGGAGCGTCTCGTAGTATATGATTCTTTGCTTGATTTTATTGTTATTTTGTAACAATAAACCTTGTTGGAGACACCTATTTGAGAGATTTAAATTATGCTATGATTTGTTAGAATCGCTCTCTATGCTTCACATAAATTTGTTTAGAGCCATGGAATTGCTCTGGTGCTTCACTTATATCTTTTTGAGCACGGTGGTGCTTCTATTTTAAAGAATTTTTCTTTCACATTCACTTAGATTATTTTGAGAGTTATTATTTTTTTGTATAAATCCTCTCTTGCTTCACTTATATTATTTTGAGATTTGAAAATTTTAAAGAAACTTGTGCTCCCATTCTTCACTTACATTTGTTTGGAAGCTTGTTATTTGCAATGGAAATTTCCTTGAAATGAAATTAGTCCCAAAGTGATAGATATCCAGGGGAGATATAATAAAAACTTTCATGAAGGTCATTGTATGTTAAACTTTATTCTTTGCAATAGTTTTGCGATATGAAGATAGTGATATTTGAGTTATGTTGATGAGTAATTATGCTTTAGTATGAATATTGGTGCTAAGGTTTGTGATTTCAGATGCGTGCACATGAAGTCAATAGTTATGCTGTGAAATTACATCCGACTTGTGTTGCATTATTCGGTGTTAGTTATGCTTAATGTTCGCTCATGATGGTTTTCGTTCCTTTGTTGGGGGCTTCTCAATCTATTTACTAGCCTTCACTTGTACTAAGCGGAAATGTTGCTTGTGCATCCAAATCCTAAACTCAAAGTTGTGCCAAATGAGTCCACCATACCTACCTATAGGTGGTATTTCCGTGCCATTCTAAGTAAATTTGCAAGTGCCAACTGTAATGTTCAAAATAAACTTCTGTTTTGTGTGCCCGTACCGCTCATGAAGCGGCAAGGGGTGGTTGGTATCTTCCATGTTAAGTGGGTTATTCTCAACATGTGTGTTTATTCACTTGTCATTGCATGAGAGTATGTCGGTAATAGCCATGCCTAGTCCTGAACTACAAAGAAAATTTATTTTTTGTTGTCAATCAATAGATTCCTTGGAAAGCGTTGGTATGGACGGTACCTGTCGTGGTTTTGTCACGGCAGATGTCCTCGTGAAACGACTTAGTAGTGGAGCCATCGCACTTTGGTGGCGACTCAAAGGGGTTGAACGGGAGAGAGACGGCGATTTACCCAGGTTCGGCCCCTCGTGAGGAGGTAAAGGCCTACGTCCTGCTTTGAGTTGTATTGATAGAGTTTCGATTACAAGGAGGGCGTAACTCGCCAGACCTAGCAATCGATGATTTCTAACCTGCCCTCTTCTCCCCTGGGACTCGCCTTTATATACAGGTCGAGTCCTTAGAGTTTACAAGGATCCTTTCCTTTACACAAATCGTGACTCTTGCGATCTCTAAGTCGCCTCCTTCCGAAGCTTGGAGACCTTCTTTATTATGGACTCCTTCCGAAAGTCATAAACCGCCATACTACTCTCGGCTCTACTAGACCAAGGCCCAAACTGCATTTTAGATGAGTCGCCAGCTTTGGTGACCCGGCCCAACTAGGGCGGGTTATCAACAGATAATATCCCCAACATCAGGCCCCAGATTGACTTGAATTCCCTTCACGCCAATATCTTTGCTCAACTTAAAGGCGATTCATCTTCACTCTTCTTATGCACCATGCACTCGAACCGCCATCTGTTGCGGAAAAACCTGAGTCACCAAACCGCTTCTTGTTAGCTCCTTCCTCGAATCCCGGAAAAGATAACGACGTAATCTCTCAACGGATCCTTCGACATCATTATCCCAAAAATTTCGGGGCGCCATCACGGCGAATCTTTTCCGTTTGGCAGTTCCCGCTCACGGCGCTTCGATTCCAGCGTATGCCCTGTTAAATAGGTGGGGGGACAAGACTGGGTGCATTCCACCCACCAGTCTTGTCACCTTTTCTCCCCATTATCGCAGCGAAAAACTCATTGCCACCCGAGAGCTCCGCCGCCGTCCGAAGTCCTCGTCGTCGCCGAATACTTCGCTGTCGCCTGAGGTTTTTGCGCCCATCCGGAAGCCTTCATCGCCGTCGACCATCTCCAGCCGAATCCACCAGGTTAGGTTTCCATTCATTCAAGAGCAGATCCCCATTCTCTTTCGAAGTTCATCACTGCCATGTTCTTGGCGCTTTCCCGAATAGTTGTTACTTGCTCCTGATTAGTTGCTATCGATGTCGACGAGAAAGCCAATGTCTCTATACCCTTATTTGTCCGCTCTCGATTTGCACACTTAGAGTAGTATTTCACCAAATCAACAACATTATCCCATCTTGGTCGTAGGTTGCCATATCCGGTTATTTTCCGCATTTATTTTCAGTTGTCCAGTAGATCCATAATCCACTGCTCGTTATGTGAAAGCTGTTTGTAGTCTTCATACTTCGTCATTTTTGGATAAATGCCTCTGGCGCCTTGAAACATCGCTCCTTTAAGTAGTCAAAGCTTCATAAGTCGCCATAGCAACCTGTCCCGGGCTTTGATTGGCGGATCAAAGAATTTCCTCAGCCAATGGACAAACTTCTTGGCGAGTCAAATGAAATCGCTTCTCCTTTTACAATAGCTGTTTTGGCGTGTCAATTCACCTGTACTTTATCCCTTTGTAGCATGGGCACCATCTTCAAAAGTGATTGGCTCCCTACCAAGGTTAATGATGCCATACTAGAGGATTATGAGAAAACGGGGAATTTGGACCCTCAGGATGTTATCGGTTGGCGCATTGGGTTCGGAGAAGAAATCCCCAATCCCAAAGAAGGGGAAATAGTTGTTTTCGTTGAACACCTTGAGCGGGGTTTTAAGCCGCCTGGATCGAAGTTCCTTAGAGACGCCATGGCTTTCATGAATGTCCGCCTCCAAGACCTAGGGCCCAATTCAAGAAGCAACCTATGCCAGTTCCAGGTGTTTTGTGAGGCTTACCTGCGGATGGAACCCTCAGTTCCCTTATTCTGGTATTTCTTCCACTTAAATCGCCAAACAGAATTTCACAATGGTCCCAGCCTGGAGCTCGGCCGTGTAAATGTTCAGCGCCGTAGGGATAGCCCATTTCCGTCACTCGCCATGCCAAGCCACCCCAAAGGCTGGGGCGAGTCTTGGTTCTATTGTCAAGAGACCTCGCCTGTAGGTGAAAACAAGCTTCTGGGTTATAGGGAAGATCGTCTCCCAACGAATTTCAAGCTCCTGGAAAAGCTCACCGAAGAAGAAGAATCAGATTTTATCCCAGTATTGTCCGAGTTAAGATCTTTGACAAACAACGACCTTACTGGGGTTGACTTGATCCGCTGCTGGGTCGAATGGCGCATCCTCCCTCTAAGTCGCCCGGACGGGTTATTGTGTGAATTTGATGGCACTCTAGACCATCCTCAATCTTACTTCCACACGGCTCTTACGAAAAGTGATATTGTCACCATCATCAAGAAGCTGACCGGCGAGCCTGCGGGAAAATGCGGCCAAATAGGTCTCAAACCCTTCTGCAAGATTAATCCGGCACCCAAGGTAAGCAACTTTAACCCGCCTTTTGTCTTTTACTTCTTATGTCTCATTCGAATTATGGCCTCTTATAACATATGCCATTTCAGAAAGGTGATAAATTTTGGTCCAAGAAGCCCAAAAAGCCAGCCATGAAGCAAGCTAGGCCGCCTCCAAAGAAGAAAACCAAGGGCAAGGGCAAAGCTGATGTGACTGAACCATCCGAGGCCGATGAATCCCAAGTCGGCGACGCACCTTCGGAGGTAAAAACCTATCTTCTCTTAACTCGCCATCCATTACTGTTAACTTTGTATTTATACCTCTGCATCTCTGGAATAGAATGAAGACAACGAAAGCCAGGATGATTCTTTAGAGGTAATTTCTGTTTCCTCCGATTCATCTCTTTCTCCGCCTAAGACAGCCAGGCGAATTTGTGGGAAAGTTCCCTTCTCACATCCAAATGCTTGTTTGGACCCAAATTTTCTTCTGAAGAAGGCACAATATACTTCAAATCGGAAGACCCGAAGTCATTCCGGTGATCTGGTGTCCGGTTTACCAACAAGGAACAAGAAAAGGCCAAATGAGGTATCCTTTAACAACACTTCTTCATGTCTCTTTGGATTGTATTTGTAACCCGCTTATATCTTCGACGTACAACTCTTGCAGAATTCTCCTCCTACATCTGGCGACTCAGTAATGTCGGCACTTCCGCCAATGATCCGTGTCCCTGGGTAAGTCTTTTGATAATTTTTTACTTTGAATCTGATGGTGATAAATTCTCAGTCCTTAAACGCGCCTCTTTCCTCTTTCAGGGCACAGGCGAAGAAAAGGAAAACTGGCGAGTCAACTCCCATCGTAATCTCAGAGCCTATCAAAGAGCCGGCGCCGATCCAAGATAACCCGGACCAAGACAAACCTCAGGATCAAGTGGAGCTCCCTAGCTCTCCCAAGGAGACAATGGATGCCCCCAAGCCGCCAAGTCCATTGACAACAGCAGAAGACCCGGACGCTGTAATTATCACTGGTACCAGCTTCTCTAAACCGGCCACAACGGTTTTATCGAAGCATGTGTCGTCATCATCTCAAATTGTTCCCAAGTATGAACTCTCCAAGGCCAAGCTCTCTCAATATGAACATTTGGAGTTCAAAGAGCTTTGCTCTAGTTTTGCAAGTCGCCTGGAGGCGAGTTATGAGATGGAGAAAAGCCTGCTTCGGATGCTGAAAAACAAACATGAGGTAAATTTTGTTGTATACTATATTACCCCATTAACCCCCAAGGGCCGGGTCATCAGTAAAAAGATGAGCCGGGTCTTGAAGACTTAAAAAACTTTCGACCAGTAACCCCCAAGGGCCGGGTCATCAATAAAAAAGATGAGCCGGGTCTTGATGACTTGAAAACTTTCTACCAGTAACCCCCAAGGGCCGGGTCATCAGTAAAATGATGAGCCGGGTCTTGATGTCTTGAAAACTTTCGACCAGTAACCCCCAAGGGTCGGGTCATCAGTAAAAAGATGAGCCGGGTCTTGATGACTTGAAAACTTTCGACCAGTAACCCCCAAGGGCCGGGTCATCAGTAAAAAGATGAGCCGGGTCTTGATGACTTGAAAATTTTCGACCAGTAACCCCCAAGGGCCAGGTCATCAGTAAAAAGATGAGCCGGGTCTTGATGCTTTATAATTTTGTCTGAAAATTATACATTAGCCCCCAAGTGTCAGGGATATTGCTTGCAATAGTTCTGAGACTTGCCCCTTAATCATATGCTTCAACAGGAATCTGTTATCCATACTGAATCAACACTTGGCGACTTGAAGAAAAGCTTATCTGATCAGCAGGATGCCCGAGCCAAATCGGAGGAGAAGTATCGACTGGTCCTAGTTGAGATGGAAAAGCTAAAAACCGACTTAAAAAGGGCTCAAGTTGACCAAGATGTTTTAACAAAGCGAGCAGAGAAAGCTGAGGCCAAATTGGATACTGTGCGGCAAGAACTGTCCGGCTTAAAACGTCATATCTCAAACATGGCACAAGTTGTCTTTGGTAAATAACTAACTCTTGACTTTTGTAAACAAATACCTCTTATCTGAGTCGCTGACTATCATTACCCCTTTTACAGGTCCGAGAGCCGCCAATCTTCAAGATGATTGCGTCCTGACGTTGAAGGTGATTTACACGCTGACAGAGCAGCTATATACCGGCAGTGTGCTGACTGTGAAAGCGGTGATGGGCGCCAAGGAGACAATAACATCAATAAAGAAGATGCTTGGTTGCCTATCCACGCTTCCTCCCCAGATTGGCGAGTTAACTCGATCCGCCGCCCGGAAAGGAGTGCTGACTACGCTGAGTCGATGCTTAGCATATGCTCCAGAGATCAACCCAGAAGAACTAGCGGCGGGCTTTCCTCAACTCAAGGATCTCAACTCAAGGATGATGGGTCAGAATTCGCCGAAGAGGACTACCAGCGTGTTGTGAAGGATTCCCGTCTGGCGGCGACTCAGCTTGCTGCAAGCCTGGACTTATCAAAGTACCAGGCCGCCTATGATAACAAGAACAAGAAGGTCAACCCGCCAACCTTTGTGACGACGAGCTGAACTCTGCGACGACCCAAGAATCCTTTTGACTTGGACGCGGATCTTTCATCAATCCTGACCGATGAAGATGAATTTACGGCTCTGTCCAAGTGTAACTGGGTACTGGGCGACTTGCAGATTGAGGTTGGCCAAAGCTCACAACAGGCTGATCCAAGGGCGTCAGCAGAGTAAATTTTCATTGAATTGGCCATGAGAGCCATGTAATAGATCTTCTTTAGGAATCTATATTGCCTTTGTGATACCTTTAAAAAAATCCTTATGTTGCCCTTAAGGCGATTTGAAATACTTGATCCGCCGTTTGAGGCTTTTTTATGATGCTTAATCCGCCATGGATAGAGTGATCTCGATCATCAACCTGTTCTAAACTTTGAAAAACATATGTAAAACCATCTCACTAAATGATAAATGATAACAAATAGCAGTCGCCCCAAAATATTTTGAGGCGAATCAGAAATAAGTCTGAAAAACCTTGTGGCAGTGCCAGGAAGGTAAAAAATAGTACTTTCGTCGGCTCATAAGGTCGCGACAGGATAGGGCGAGTCAAAAAACTCAAGCGCCACCCAAGATAGCAGTTTCGTCGGCTCATAAGGTCGTGACAGGATAGGGCGAGTCAGAAAGCTCAAGCACCACCCAAGATAGAAGTTTCGTCGGCTCATAAGGTCGCGACAGGATAGGGCGAGTCAGAAAGCTCAAGCACCACCCAAGATAATGATTTCGTTGGCTCATAAGGTCACGACAGGATCGGGCGAGTCAGAAAGCTCAAGCGCCACCCAAGAATGATTTCGTTGGCTCATAAGGTCGCGACAGGATAGGGCGAGTCAAAAAGCTCAAGCGCCACCGAAGAATGATTTCGTCGGCTCATAAGGTCGCGACGGGATCGGGCGAGTCAAAAAGCTCAAGCGCCACCCAAGAATGATTTCGTCGGCTCATAAGGTCGCGACAGGATAGGGCGAGTCAGAAAGCTCAAGCGCCACCCAAGAATGATTCCGTCGGATCATAAGGTCACGACAGGATAGGGCGAGTCAGAAAGCTCAAGCGCCACCCAAGAATGATTTCATCGGCTCATAAGGTCGCGACAGGATAGGGCGAGTCAGAAAGCTCAAGCGCCACCCAACATAATAATTTCATAGGCAAAAATGATAATAAAGCTGATCTCAATAAGAGGAAGCCCCCAAGTCGGGAGGCGTTTTAATTTTATTGCTTTATAATAAGGACTAAAAAAAATTACAAAATGCAGAGCTTAAAAGCTCAAGTGTAGTAAGGCCGCAAGTGGGTAATATTCCAGGGGCGAGTCGACTCAGCCTCCGTGGTTGGCCGGTCAGGCCGGAGATCCACCAGATAGTAAGAGCCGTTGTGAAGATTTTTGCTGACGACGAACGGTCCTTCCCATGGTGGTGATAACTTATGCATGCCAACACGATCTTGTATCAGCCGAAGCACTAAGTCGCCTTCCTGAAAGGTTCGGCTCTTGACCCGGTGGTTGTGATAACGCCGTAAATCCTACTGATAAATGGCCGATCGGGCCGCAGCCAAGTCACGCACCTCCTCTAAGGCGTCCAAAGAGTCTTGACGCGCCAGTTCGTTGTCCCGTTCCACGTAAGCGGCGACTCTGGGCGAGTCATGCCTCATGTCAGTGGGGAGAACAGCTTCTGCTCCATAGACCAAAAAGAAGGGGGTAAAACCCGTGGACCGATTCAGGGTGGTCCGGATGCTCCATAACACTGAAGGCAACTCCTCAACCCAACATCCCGGGGTTTTTTCCAAAGGAACCATGAGTCGGGGCTTGATTCCACGTAAAACTTCCTGATTCGCCCGTTCCGCCTACCCATTAGACTGCGGGTGAGCGACCGCAGAAACGTCAAGCCGGATATGCTCTCGACGGCAAAACTCCTGCATCGCCCCTTGAGACAAATTAGTGCCATTATCAGTAATGATACTGTGTGGATACCCGAACCGGAAGATCAGTTTTTTCAAGAATTTGACCGTCGTCTCCGCATCACAAGCTCCAACAGGCTCTGCCTCGACCCACTTGGTGAACTTATCAACCGCCACCAGCAAATGGGTTTTCTTGTTACATGACATTTTAAAGGGGCCAACCATGTCTAACCCCCAGACCGCGAAAGGCCAAGTGATGGGAATCATTCTTAATTCTTGAGCCGGCACATGAGCCTGTCGTCCATAACGCTGGCATCCCTCGCATCGACGAACTATCTCTTCTGCATCTGCATGAGCCGTCAACCAAAAGAAACCATGACGGAATGCCTTTGAAACCAAAGAGCGTGACCCGGCGTGATGCCCACAATCACCGGAATGAATGTCATTTAGGATTATGCATCCTTCTTCGGAGGAAACACATCGTTGAAAAACCCCAGAGGCACTCCGGTTATATAATTCGCCATTGATGATCACCATGGATTTGCTTCGCCGAACAATTTGGCGGGCCAAAACTTCGTCTGTTGGTAACTCGCACCGGGCGAGATAGGCCAGATAAGGAAGAACCCAATCCGGCGTGACATGGAGAGCCGCCACGAACTGAGACTCAGGATCTGGTATCGCCAATTCCTCCTCTGACGGCACACTTACTGAGGGATTATGCAAAATATCCAGAAAAATGTTGGGGGGAACCGTCTTTCGCTGGGAACCAAGACGTGAAAGGGCGCCAGCTGCCTCGTTAAGGCGCCGGTCAATGTGATCAACCTGATAGCCATGGTAATGACCCTCCACATCGGACACAACTCTTCTATAGGCCGCCATCACAGGGCCTCGAGAATCCCAAGTCCCTGAAACTTGCTGCGCCACCAGATCTGAATCGCCAAAACATCTAACCCGCGTAAGGTTCATCTCCTTGGCGAGTCGCAAGCCATGAAGCAAAGCTTCGTATTCTGCAGCATTGTTAGTGCATGGAAACATGAGTCGGAGGACATAACAGAATTTATCTCCTTGAGGGTACACCAGTACCACACCAGCCCCCGAGCCTTCCAGCTGTCTGGATCCATCAAAATAAATAGTCCAGTATGTAAGATCAGGCCTGTCTTCCGGGGCCTGCAACTCCGTCCAATCATTGACGAAATCAACTAAAGCTTGAGATTTAATGGCTGTGCGAGGGGTATATCGCACGTGATGCGGCCCAAGTTCAATCGCCCACTTGGCAATCCGCCCTGTCGCTTCCCGATTCAGGATGATGTCCCCAAGGGGGGCGGAACTAACCACCATGATGGGGTGCTCTTGAAAATAATGCTTAAGCTTCCGACTCACCATAAACACCCCATACACTAACTTCTGCCAATGTGGGTACCGTTGCTTGGAAAGAGTTAGCACTTCGCTGACAAAATACACCGGGCGCTGCACCGGGTATTCCTTCCCTTCCTCCTTCCTTTCAACGACCACCGCCACACTTACTGCTTTAGAGTTTGCCGCAATATACAAAAGCATGGGTTCTTTCTCAGTCGAGGCGGCCAAGACCGGCGGGTTGACCAGTTGTCGTTTTAAGGCTTCGAAAGCCTCATCTGCCTCATCTCTCCAAACAAAATGGTCAGATTTCTTTAGTAATTGATAAAGGGGAATCGCCTTTTCTCCTAGGCGGCTTACGAAGCGACTTAAAGCCACGATGCGACCCGCCATCCGTTGGACTTGGTTAACATTTGCCGGTCTCCCAAGGGACGTGACTGCTTCAATTTTGTCCGGGTTAGCTTCAATGCCATGCTCAGACACCAGGAAGCCCAACAATTTCCCTGCAGGAACACCAAAAACACACTTGGTGGGATTTAGCCTCATCTGATACACCCGCAGATTATCGAAAGTTTCCTTGAGATCCTCCAGTAGTGTCTCCCCCTGGCGGGTCTTAATCACAATGTCATCAACATAGGCGTGGACGTTGCGTCCGATTTGGCTGCGGAGGCAATTCTGGATGCAGCGTTGATAAGTCGCCCCTGCACTCTTGAGCCCAAACGGCATGGATACACAGCAAACAGCCCCAAAGGGGGTTATAAAAGTTGTTTTCTCTTGATCCTCCACGGCCATCTTGATTTGGTGATATCCATAGTAGGCATCCAAAAAGCACAAACGTTCGCATCCCGCCACCGAGTCAATAATCTGGTCGATGCGGGGAAGAGCGAAAGGATCTTTGGGACAAGCTCTGTTAAGGTCCGTGTAATCAATGCACATACGGAAAGTACCATTCTTTTTTAGTACCAAGACCGGGTTAGCCAACCACTTGGGGTCGAAAACTTCCAGATGAATCCGGCGGCCAAGAGACGGGCAACCTCTTCCCCGATTGCCTTGCGCCGTTCCTCGTTAAACCTTCGAAGATACTGCTGGATAGGTTTTGCTTTTGGGTCAACATTAAGATGGTGCTCAGGGAATTCTCTCGGCACATTAGGCATGTCAGAAGGTTTCCATGCAAAGATGTCCCGGTTCTCACTGATGAATTCGATGAGCGCGCTTTCCTATTTGGGATCCAGACCCGTCCTAATGGCGAACTGCTTGGATGAATCGCTAGGAATGAAATCAACCGTTTTAGTGTCATCCGTTGGTTTGAACTTGAGGGGCGGCTCAGCATCCATCGTTAGCTTCTTTAAGGGTGACATGTCAGAAGGATCAACATTAGCCCGATGATACTTGAGCTCTTCTGCAGCGCAGGCGACTTCTGCATAAGCCGCGTCCCCTTCTTCACACTCCTTTGCAATTCTTCTATCACCGTCCACCATGATGGGTCCCTTAGGACCAGGCATCTTGAGTTTAAGGTAAACATAGGATGGACGAGCCATGAACCGGGCGTAAGCCGGCCGCCCAAATAGCGCATGGTAGGGGCTTTTCAATTTCACCACCTCAAACATCAGCGACTCACTCCTGTAGTTATATGCTGTTCCAAATGCGACTGTGAGCCTGACTCGGCCTATGGGGTACGCCGACTTGCCCGGGACGATTCCGTGAATACCGTGGTTGAAGGCATCAAATCCTTCTCCAATAGATTCATCCTTTGGGAAGTGTCAAAATATAAGATATTAATGCTGCTGCCACCGTCCATTAGTACCTTCGACAGGGTGTACCCCCCAACTTGGGGAGCTACGACCAGCGCTAAGTTGCCAGGATTGTCAACTCTTGGCGGGTGATCCTCCCTACTCCAAGATATGGTCTGCTCGGACCAGTGGAGGTACCTGGGAAGTGCCGGCTCAGACACACTGTACGCCCGGTGACTCACCTTCTTATCACGCCTGCAAGCATTGGTGGTGAAAACGTGGTACTGCCCATTGCTTAACTGTTTGGGGTTGTTGCGAAAGCCGCCGTTGTCATCCTGACCCTGCGAAGCTCCCTGTGGGGGTGGTTGCTGAAAAGCCCCGGGCGGGTTATACCGCCGCTGGTGATGCACTGGGTACTGGCCGCTGCTTGGCTGCGGGTCCCCCTGAGCCCCCGGCTCGGGAAAACCGCCAAAGGGGTTCTGACGTTGGTTGGGTGCAGCAAACTGCTCCTGCCATTGGTCCGGGTCACCATTTTGGCTTTTCTTGATCGCCTCCGCCCGAAACTCCCGCATCACGAAACAGTTCTCCCAGGAATGATTCGCCAGTCCGTCTGCCATGGCATGGTGCGGGCAAGGGCCCTTGAGTAACTCTTCATAGTTACGCGACTTCTTACCACTGTAACTCCTATTTTTCTTCTGGCATTGGTTGCCATTGTTGGTGTTGGTATTGGCGACTAAATCCGAAGATTCCTCTTGCTGCCCTCTCTTGCCATTGGCTCCCTGATTGTGGCGGTTACGTCCCTGGAACCGGGTATGATTTTTGGATGACTCGCCCTTCTTTGGCGAGTTAGCTTTACCATCCTCACCGGGATCTTTGGTGTCGTCCGCTTCAGCATATCTAGTGAGAGTATCCATTAGCTCCCCCATGTCTTGGACCTTTCGCTTGAGTTGCCCCAACTTCTGCACCAGGGGTTCGTAGTGGCAATTCTGCTCGAGGATCAACACAGCCTGAGCCGCCGTAATACCATCTGATGAATGGATAATTTCCGCGACCCGCCGTGACCAATGGTGGGCCGACTCATCGGGGCGCTGAACGCAGTGCTGCAGATCGACAATCGTCATTGGACGTTTGCAGGTTCCTCGGAAGTTTTTGATGAAGCGCTCTTTCAATTCAACGCAGGTCTGGATGGAGTTGGGGGGTAAGTTCTGTAACCAAGTACATGCTGACCCTTCGAGCATCATCGTGAAATATCTGGCGCAAACTACTTCGTTTACGTCGAGCATGTCCATGGCGATTTCATAACTCTCGACCCACGATGCTGGCTCAAGGTCCGGGGTGTAATTACGCACCTTTCTTGGTCCTTTAAAATCCTTTGGCATTCGTTCGTCGCGGAGGGCGGGGCCGAGCACGGCACCCCCACTCGTCCACCGCTCCCGACGAGAGGGGCTGGGGCGACTTGGATGTTCGGGAGTTCCCGGCCCGACGGGTTTTGATGGTCAGGCGGGTTGTCCTGGGGGATGAGTCGCCGTCCGCTGTTTACAGCGGGCTGGTCCTCTGGCCGACTCCTGGTGTGACTCACCTGGGGAGTGGAATGCAGCCTATCTAGGCTATGTGAGAACTGGGCGTTTTGAACCACCGCTGTCTTCAACATCTCAATGGCGTTTCTTGCTTCTATCTCGGCAGGAGTATTGCCGTGAATCGAAAGAGATTCCAAATGGCGAGTTGCAGCAAGGACGTTGTCCACTGGGTTGGAAAAGTGACCTTGAGGTGTCCGGAATCGGGGAATGCGATCTTCAATTAGTTGAACCGGCGGGTTAGGTGGTTGGCCCGGTCCTCCCCCTGGGGCGGCTCCCGCCCCGGGAGTTCGCGGAGTATCGAACAAGCGGGTCGGGTTGAGATCAGGGGGTAGGCGACCCTGGTGGCTCCGCTGATGGACGTCGTCAGGTGCGCGCTGGTGTCTTTCGAGCCGCGAGTTGTCAGTATTTAAGTGAATCCTCTCGGCGGTAATTTGAGCCTGCCGGGTCTCGATTCTGGCAGACTCCACCTCGGCATCCCGATGAGCCTTTGCCACTGCTTCTCTTAGCTTTGCCAATTCCGTGTTTACTGCCTCCTGGTTTTCCGGTGTGATGGGAGTCGCCATAAGCCTCGTAATTTCTGCTACTAATTCCACCAAGCCAGCGGCCGGGCTTCTAGATGTCTTGCCAGGCCCATCCCCGCCTGCCAAGTTTGGCGAGGGTTGAGTCGTCCCAGCCATGTAAATAGTGATCTGGCGGCGGGTTCGGTCAAGGACTTCGGGGTCCATGGCCAACGACAAGCCCCCGAGACAATCCCCATGTAGAGACCAGATTGAATCTGAATCGCCCATGGATGATTCGTCATCAGTGTTGACTGGTGTGGTTTCCTGGGTCGCAGAGTGTTCTGGCTCCTCTGATCCCTGCGTGAATCCAACAAAGATCGGGCGAGTCCGATTTGACATCGTTAGTGGGCGGACGTACCTGGCCGGCTCGACGATGTCGGTGGAGATGTCCGGCTCACGCACGGATGATTAAATCATGCTGATGAAGACGTTGATCTTGCCGAAGGGGACCCTGTAACCAGATTCGATCGAATCCGCCTCGGGCCCCCATTGCAGGTTGTTGATGTAGAACTTCCCACGGCGGCTTCGGGTCATGAGCCCCGTCGCGTAGCTCCCAAACCCTGGTAGGGCTCCCTTTGAGAACTCAACTCCACCGTGCGCAGGCCCCACGGTGGGCGCCAACTGTCGTGGTTTTGTCACGGCAGATGTCCTCATGAAAGGACTTAGTACTAGAGCCATCGCACTTTGGTGGCGACTCAAAGGGGTTGAACGGGAGAGAGACGGCGATTTACCCAGGTTCGGCCCCTCGTGAGGAGGTAAAGGCCTACGTCCTGCTTTGAGTTGTGTTGATGGAGTTTCGACTACAATGGGGGCATAACTCGCGAGACCTAGCAATTGATTCTAACCTTCCCTCTTCTCCCCTGGGACTCGCCTTTATATACAGGTCGAGTCCTTAGAGTTTACAAGGATCCTTTCCTTTACACAAATCGTGACTCTTGCGATCTCTAAGTCGCCTCCTTCCGAAGCTTGGAGACCTTCTTTATTATGGACTCCTTCCGAAAGTCATACACCGCCATACTACTCTCGGCTCTACCAGACCAAGGCCCAAACTGCATTTTAGATGAGTCGCCAACTTTGGTGACCCGGCCCAACTAGGGCGGGTTATCAACAGATAATATCCCCAACAGTACCCATGGATACGGTTAGCCATGGAGTATGAAAGAATGGTGGAAAAAGGAATAAACTTTATTTTCTGTTTGGGAACCGCCTATGATTTGTTTATCATGGAAGATATTGTGAACTCTTACTCATTATCGTTGACAAGAGAAGCAAGCCACCCAAAATATTTTATCACTCATTTTTTTCTCTTTGAGGTCTCGCACCGCTACAAATCTCTGACTCCCTCTACGAAGGGCCTATCTATTTACTTTATGAAATTTTTATTTTGAATTAGAGTATCCATCTTCTCTTATAAAGCACAATCTACGGAACACTCTTATCGTACTTGAGAATTGGAAGTAGCTAATATTTTTGTGTGTTGCATGAATTGATCGATGATGGTGCATGATCGGCTAGGGATAGTGTTCTTTAGCATTGATATTTTGAAAGACTTGCTTGCTTTTTGATATGCTTGAGCATTGAAGTTTTCATATCAAATTATAGACTATTGCTTTGAATCATCTACAAGTCCATATGTCCATGCTAAAAATAAAAGAATATGATGAACATGTTATGCAGCATTCCACATCAAAAATTCTGTTTTTATCATTTACCTACTCGAGGACGAGAAGGAATTAAGCTTGGGGATGCCGATACGTCTGCAACGTATCTTTTTATCGTTCCATGATGTTATATTATCATTTTTGGATGTTTTTCTATCCTTTTGTAGCAAGTTTATATATTTTTTGGGACTATCCTATTGACATAGTGCCCAGTTGAAAAGACCTCGATGACGCCTAGAGGGGGGGGGTGAATAGGCTATTTAAAAACTTCTTCAGATTTGGCTTGAACCTAATGCGGAAATAAACTAAGAGGGTACTTGTCAAGAACAAATCCTAAATGCACTAGGCACTGCAACGTGTATCAACAAAACGATCTACTAAGATGGACACAATGCAGTTACTAACAAGCACAAGTAAGTTACACAAACTTACTTGAGCTATACCACACGACAATTAGGTAAATAACACAAGATACTAGATCACACTATATCACACGATATATCAAGGGTTGCAAGTATATACGTGTGGATATAGAGGGTATGCTTGAATGATTAATCTTGTACAAGAAATAGCCAACACAATATAATGAGCACAAGCAATATGCAATGTATGTATGCTCAAATAACACAAGTAAACCACAAGTAAGGAGTTAGGGTTAAGGATAACCAAGGTCACTGAGACGAAGATGTATCCCGATGTTCACTTCCTTGGAGGGAAGCTAGTCACCGTTACAGAGGTGGATGTTACCACGAAGGCACACCAATGCCACGAAGGCTCACCCTATTCTCCCTTTGAGATAACACCATGAAGGCGTTTCTCAACCACTAGTGGTAAGCCTTTGAGGTGGCTTCCAAACCCTCACAAACTTTTCCGAGGGAAATCACACGGATTGATTCCTCTCCGAAGAACTCCTACCGCCTAGGAGTCTCCAACCTCCAAGAGTAACAAGATCACGGGGAATGCTCAAAACTTGCTCAAATCACAAATAGCTTGGGTTGAGAGAAGGAGAGGGAGAAGATCTATCTTTTGATTGGAACAACTCTCAAAGGGGCTCACAAATGATCTTGGGATCTAAAATTTGGAGTGAGAAAATGTGTGTGAGGTCGAAGTGTGTTCTTATGAGGATAAGGCTGTGTTGGGCAGCCCTCTCACGAAGTGGGAGGGGGGTATTTATAGTGTGGAGAGAAAAGAGCCGTTGGGGGTACTTTTAAGTCACACACGGTCCGGACGTCTGACAGTTGTCGGAAGTCCGAGCATCCGCGAGGGGCCGGACGTTCGACAGAGGTCGGACGTCCGAGATCTGTAGGCATGACTGGAACTCTTGCGAATTCGTCAGCGGCCGGACGTCCGACAGGGGTCGGTCGTCCGAGGCCTATAGATGTGCGTGAACATATTTGAATTCATCAGTATACGGACGTCCGGAGAGGACCGGAAATCCGAGTTATACAGCTCAATTTCTATTGGTGGTAGGTTCTGGATTTCCGACGAGTGTCGGACGTACGGCGCTCGGACGTCCGGAGAGAGCCGGATTTCCTTGATATAGAACTCAACTTCTACTGGTGGTAGGTTCCGGATTTCTGAAGGCTGTCGGACGTCCGGCGCTCGGACGTCCGGAGAGAGTCGGATTTCCGAGATATAGAACTCAACTTCTACTGGTGCAGGCTTCCGGATTTCCGGGACTTGGCCGGACATCCGGGCCTCGGACGTCCGGGGAGAGCCGGAAGTCCGAGGTATAAGGCTCTGATTTCTCTGGTATAGGATTCCAGATTTCCGAACTAGTCGGTCGTCTGGTCCTCGGATGTCCGGAGAAAGCCGGATGTCCGAGGCACTGGTTCTGTTTTCAGATAACAACAAAACACTGGAGATGTGGTGTGAGCGGAAAGTGATGATGTAGTTTGAGCAAGTTCATCACAAAACCTGTGATCCCCTCTTAATAGTGCGGGATCCCTAAGGACTCAAGAATCAGAAAAGAGTACTGATGAGCCATACTTGAGTGTATACTTTTATTCGCTGATCATCACTCCGCACAACTAACGTCAAAGGAACCGATACCTTTGAGTTAGCCCTTTCACCTGAGCTTGATGTTGTTGTTCCTTCTTGGCTCAAGTTGAAAGCAAGACATGATGAAGTCTTCAAGTGGCTTTCCCATACACAATGCGGAAAGCCTAGCTTATGTATTCATCTTCATTTGTCCACCATGTGAACATCCACAAGAATCAAGCATAAAGTTCTCAAGAATGCTTATCTTGATCTTGTCATGTCCACCATGTGAACATCCACAAGAATCAAGCATGTAGTGCTCAGGAATCCTTATCTTGATCTTGTCCTTGTTAGCACATGAGGTTGTCCTTGTCAGCACATGATCATTGACAATAGTTTCAATGATATATTCGTGCTGATCCGCTTGAACTTGCACACCACAATCTTGATGACGATCACCACTTGACGTCATCCTTCATGGGTTGTATGAGATCTTCCTTTTGACGCAAGCCCAGTGGAAGCACACCTAACCCCCACATAGGAGTCTCACAAAGACCATGGGTTAGTACACAAACACGTAATGGACAATGCTTACCATACCATGAGATCACTTGATCCCTCTTGGTACATCTTGTACGCTTTATGTGTTGATCATCTTGATTTACTCTTTGTCTGAGATCTTGATCAACCTAGTGTTTCTATGACCATTCTTTGGATAATACCTTGAATAACATCTTGGTCAACATATAAACTCCTTGAACCCAACAGATGGACTTCAAGAAGTGCCTCTGGACAAACTCCTTGAATAACATCTTGGTCAACATATAAACTCCTTGAACCCAACAGATGGACTTCAAGAAGTGCCTATGGACAAATTCCTATAAATATAACTTAAAGCAACCAATAGTCCATATGAGTTGTCATCAATTACCAAAACCACATATGGAGATATATGCTCTAACAATCTCCCCCATTTTGGTAATTGAAGACAACCACTTCAAGAGATTTTATATAAGGAAATAAGCATAACCAAGCACACACATACAAGGTAATAATGCATGTGTGCAAGATGTACATGCTTACGCAATAAAAGCAAAACCCTCTAAACATATCCAAAGTAAACTCTCTAAACTTCTCCCCCATTGGCATCGATTGCCAAAATGGACGACAAGTTTAGAAATCCAAAATAGTAGGTGGTCCTCCAAAAAGTGTGTACTTCTCAGCAAATGAGTGCAGGAAAATACACAAGTACAATGATAAGTAGTTGGAGGAAAACAAACTATATTGAGGACCCAAAGATTGCAAATAAAAGGATCGTATGTCACAAAGACATACAAAGATAGAGGCAAGCAATCAAAGAATTCCAAATGGAACAAACAATCATATGGTCCTTCGAACCACATGGCTAAAAGATATTATGATAGAGGCAACATAGTGCTTTATCAAAAACTAGAGAAGCTCCCCATGATTTGTGCACTAATATGAGATTTTTGTATCTGACACAGGTGCACAAAATAGGGTCGTTGCTCCCCCAGAATTAATAGAAACACACAACGAGTGCAAAAAAATAGATGAGACAATAAGCATATCAATTGCACAAAACTAATGGTTGAGCAATATGTAAAGGAAGCAACTTAGGAATAAGCTCAACCAAAGTAATGTGTGTGAGTCATGGCAAAGCACTTGAGAAGACTTAAGATAAGGATGAGCATTACTCATCAACATAGTCTTATTGAAATGAGATACAAAGTGCAAGCCATATCATTCCCACACACACATACGAGAAAATGGGTTCACAAGCTTACTAATAAACAAAATAAGAACCAACGCTTGTGGCAACCCATTGTGAAGATAGGAAGTAAGAACCTTATCAAGAGGAGGGGTACTAATTGGAATGGCAAAACCCTCATCAAGACAAGCATGAAGAAAAATAATCTTCACGGCCAAAGAGTGCATCAAGATGTAGGAAAATAAGATACGCACTCAAAACAAATCCTTTCACGAAGCCACCAAAAACTGAAAAAGGAAATGCAACGATGGACGTGAAAGAAAAGAGGATATCAATTAGAGATGTAACTTCTCTCATGTGTAAAACATTCTAAGTAGAAGACAATCATGATGATATTTATCCACAAAGAAGAATATACACACAAAATGGTTACAAGAAGGAACAAACTAGATATCCAAAAGGAAGTCATAAATATATCAATGAGATCTTTTGCTTGGAAGGATAGCACATGGCCTAATATTTTCTTATTGTATAATATGAACTTCCGACATACGAACATCGAAGACATCCCAACTAGTAGTAAGACATCATCGTTCGGATGCTTTGAGAAAGCAAACAAGTACTACAAGAACGAATCAAGAGATTCATGCCATGATGCAACCTGGAAAAGAAAAGACAGGTTGGGTCCTTTGCAAGAAAAGAATGCATGAATGATACTTGTTACCGAGACAACATTGGATTGATGTAGTACATAGTTGTTCTTTGATCATCCTAACTTGGCTCCAATAATCACATGGTCTCAACATCTTCCTTATAGGTGAGCCGAGCATCCAATGCATCTCCAGTTGTTCCTGGAACAACAAAACAAACAAAATGGTGCCCAAACTCATTGGGACCAAAGAGTTAGAAAACCAGCAATACATAGGACAAACTCCACACACATATGTGCATATAGATATTAATTTGAATTTCATGCACACTTTAGCCAATTTATAACAGGGTGGAGTTTCCCTTATATATTGGGTCAAAGGAGGAAAGCAAGCAAAAGAAGTTGTATATAGTAGCTAGATATGCATGCTCAAGACTCTCAAGAATCAACTCAACACAAAGTTGATAAGTCATCAAAAGACAAGATATCAAGTGATAATAAGATCCTAAAACAAAAGAACTATCACTTGAAAGATATCAATTAAGAGATACATCAAGGAATGAGATATCCATTTACACATGCCAAATAGGAGGCAACAAGAAACCAATTGAAGGAAAACAAACACGAGGTTTCTAGTTTCCAAAAGAGAGCTAGGTTCCAACAAACCAATCCCTCGACAAATTTTCATGATGGCACAAAGCATCATGAAGAGCAAGACTTGCCTCCCATCAACACACACTTGATGGGGATCAAATGATTTTATGATGGGTGAATAAAGAGAGTGTTTTAAAGAGAATAGGATAGCTCCCCCAAGGGACGTGCATTATATAGAATTTGCATTTGAATACAAAACGCACACGATGGGATCATTACTTTCTCTATATCTATAACCACACTAGACATGTTAAAAATAGATTCATAAGAGGCAAGAAAGACAAACGAAACAAAAAATCCAATGTAAAGATGATTATCAATTCCAATCACATGATGGGAATACCAATTGTCAACGACAAGAAGTATTCTTGAAATGATACTCATTGGTAGATCACAAATATATCCAAGATCATCTTTACCCATAAAACGCAAGCAAATGTCACTTGTAGAGATAACATGCCACCTAGGAACAAGATAATTTACAGTATCAACACTAAGTGGCAATACGTCAAATGTACACATTTTCTAGGTTTGTAATATGCACATAGCATATTACTCCCCCATAATGTGATAAACCAATAACATTAACAAGTGGAAAATTAAAACCAACAAGAGATACTTAATGGACCATATAGAATTTGAATTTCTCATGAGTAAGACATACCACATAGACGCTAGATAATCTTAAAGCATCAAAACTAAGTGGTATTCCCCATGTATACACATTTATAGGATTGTGAGGTGTGCAAAGAACATCACTCCCCCACAATGGGATAGTCCATTAATCTCTCACAAGAGCCAACAAAAATACAGACAAGATGCAAATAGGCTCAATACAAGACTCACATGTACATGATGTGCAAAACAACATACACATACTTGATTACTCAAGATAAGCAAGTTGGAAGCACAACATATACAAACGCATGCAAGGTACAAAACCACAACATGCAAAGGGGCAAGCACCTAACAATGTAAACAGTTTAAGTATAAGTTACCGCAAGGAGGCACATTGGATATAAGGTAGGAACTCGATAATCCAAATGACTTGGCTTTAGATAATATGAATGATGAAGACCCCTTAATTCTTCATTATGTATCCAAGTATCTAATGTCCTCCAAGGTCACCTACTGACCAAGTTTGAGCTTGTTGGTCCCCAACTACGTTGGGTCCTAAGAGGTTAATCACAATAGGCTTGGCAACCCAAATGGTTCTTTTCTTGACACCATTTTGAGTACCAACAAACTTGGCAAACACATTGCCAACCTTATCCTTCCCAAGGGAATATGTATCATCAATAGTGATTGGGCTGGATAAGTTACCTTTCGTGCAAGACGAAGCGACGTGACCCTTCTCACGACATAAGTAGCAACATCTACCCTTTGTTTTCTTCCCAGTTGATTTCTCACCTCGGGGAGTGTTGGTTTGGGTCTTATTGGGAAGACACCTTCCTTCAACTTGTAGTTGAATATGTGATTGGGTTTGTGGCCGCTTCCCTTGTTGCTTGTGACTTTGAGACTTCGTCTTCAGAGGGCAAGATCTAACATGGTGCCCTTTAACTTTGCACTTGAAGCAAATGATTTTGGCCGAATTCTTGACTTGTTCTAGGCCCCTCTTGTTCTTGTTTGAGTTTACTCCAAACTCATTTTTGTCATTCGGAGATGTTTGCTCACATAGGACATTGTTGAGTGTGGGCATCCCTTCATGACATTGTTCCAAGTCTTTCTTCAAACAAGTGACTTGGGCCTTGAGCTCTTTGATTTCCTCTGCACGGTTAGTATCAATGCAAGTACTAGAGGAAGTGTAAGCTTCAATGTTAGAGCAACAAGACCAGGAAAGCAATTCATCACATGAGGTAGCAACATTACGAGTAGACAAATTACGAGGACTAGCACATGGAAATATAGTACTTTGACCAGAAGTAGTGCCATTGTCCACATGAGGCTCGCTTGATGTTATCTTGGTGATGATAGCCTCATGAGCTAACTTTTGCACATTATGGGATGTTAGAAGATCGGCATGAGAGCTTGTGAGCATTACATGGTTTTCTTCCAACTTCCCATAATTGCTAGTTAGTAAATCAAGTTGAGCACGTAGCTCAACATTCTCCTTCAATGTTGATACTTCAAAAGAGGTAGAGTTAGATGTACAAGTATCATCAAAAATATGAGAGGAGTAAGTTGCAAATAGAGACTTCTCATGAGCAGATTGAAGCTCCTCATAGATCTTAGAGGTTTTGATGAGCTCTCCCTTGACATTATTGCATTCAAGGAGAAGGACCTCAAAATCCTTTTTAAGTTTATTATGAGCAACTTCAATCTCTCCTTTTGAAGATCTTAAGTCTCTACATGCTTGATGACTCTTCTCAAGTTCAAGTTCAAGTTGTTCACTTTTATCTTGTTCATGATTAAGTGAATCATTACAATTTTGAAAGTAAGCAAGAAAATCTTGGAACCTTTGAAGAGAGTTATTTTTGGCTTTATGAAGAATTTTACTGATCACATAGATATTTTCAGTTAAGTCATCATCATCATCCTCATCGCAAATATCATCGTTATTGCACAGGGAAGATGATACCTCATTATTACCTCTTGCCATGAGGCACATGTGAACAGGAGGAGTTGATGATGATTCTTTTGGTGAATCAGATTCTTCATTAGTCAAAAGTACTTCATATTTCTTGATTTCCCCTAAATGGTTAGTCATAGAGCAACTAGGGAGAAACAAGATTTTTTGATCAAGAGGACACGAGGAAGCAGGCATATCACCACATACATTTGTCAAGGAATCTTTAGGCGAAATGCATGACCTATCAGCACAATAATTTACACTATGTGCGGTGCTAGATATGCTCGTGTCCTTAGAGGCTATGCCATTTTCATCAACATATATTTCTTCACTCACCATGTCATTACCTTGTGAGATTGAAGATGCTGAGGTGTGCGAGCAATCGGATATGGAAGTAGCGGTGGACTCTTTAGGATCGAAAAGAGTGAAGAGCTCATGCACCAACTCCTTCATCATAATACCGTCTTCATCAAGATTAGACCCACCATATATATCTTCAAGTTTAGTCCAAACTTCATGAGCTGACTTGCAGGTCGAGATAGACTTAAACACTTCAGGACTTATGGTTCGATGAATGGCAAGAAAAGCCTCGCAATCAAGATACATTTCATTAGTAGATGAAGATGCATCATCCTTTTTGTCGGCAATCCCTTCAAGAACAATTCGTAAAGTATTTGGGCCCGTGGCCCGAAAGTGATGAAGCATACGAATTCTCCATAGGGTATAATTTGTGCCATCAAAGTCAAAGATGCCATTGTGCACTAATCCAATAGTCGACATCGATACTCTCTAGGTCGTGAAACCTAATTAAAGAGAGACCTAGCTCTGATACCAATTGAAAATACCTCGATGACGCCTAGAGGGGGGGGGTGAATAGGCTATTTAAAAACTTCTTCAGATTTGGCTTGAACCTAATGCGGAAATAAACTAAGAGGGTACTTGTCAAGCACAAATCCTAAATGCACTAGGCACTGCAACGTGTATCAACAACACGATCTACTAAGATGGACACAATGCAGTTACTAACAAGCACAAGTAAGTTACACAAACTTACTTGAGCTATACCACACGACAAGTAGGTAAATAACACAAGATACTAGATCACACTATATCACACGATATATCAAGGGTTGCAAGTATATACGTGTGGATATAGAGGGTATTCTTGAATGATTAATCTTGTACAAGAAATAGCCAACACAATATAATGAGCACAAGCAATATGCAATGTATGTATGCTCAAATAACACAAGTAAACCACAAGTAAGGAGTTAGGGTTAAGGATAACCAAGGTCACTGAGACGAAGATGTATCCCGATGTTCACTTCCTTGGAGGGAAGCTAGTCACCGTTACAGAGGTGGATGTTACCACGAAGGCACACCAATGCCACGACGGCTCACCCTATTCTCCCTTTGAGATAACAACATGAAGGCGTTTCTCAACCACTAGTGGTAAGCCTTTGAGGTGGCTTCCAAACCCTCACAAACTTTTCCGAGGGAAATCACACGGATTGATTCCTCTCCGAAGAACTCCTACCGCCTAGGAGTCTCCAACTTCCAAGAGTAACAAGATCACGGGGAATGCTCAAAACTTGCTCAAATCCCAAATAGCTTGGGTTGAGAGAAGGAGAGGGAGAAGATCTATCTTTTGATTGGAACAACTCTCAAAGGGGCTCACAAATGATCTTGGGATCTAAGATTTGGAGTGAGAAAATGTGTGTGAGGTCGAAGTGTGTTCTTATGAGGATAAGGCTGTGTTGGGCAGCCCTCTCACGAAGTGGGAGGGGGGTATTTATAGTGTGGAGAGAAAAAGAGCCGTTGGGGGTACTTTTAAGTCACACAGGGTCCGGACGTCCGACAGTTGTCGGATGTCCGGGCGTCCGCGAGGGGCCGGACGTCCGACAGAGGTCGGACGTCCGAGACCTGTAGGCATGACTGGAACTCTTCTGAATTCGTCATCGGCCGGACGTCCGACAGGGGTCGGTCGTCCGAGGCCTGTAGATGTGCCTCAACATATTTGAATTCATCAGTATACGGACGTCCGGAGAGGACCGGAAATCCGAGTTATACAACTCAATTTCTACTGGTGGTAGGTTCCAGATTTCCGACGGGTGTCGGATGTCCGGCGCTCGGACATCCGGAGAGAGCCGGATTTCCGAGATATAGAACTCAACTTCTACTGGTGGTAGGTTCCGGATTTCCGACGACTGTCGGACGTCCAGCGCTCGGACGTCCGGAGAGAGCCGGATTTCCGAGATATAGAACTCAACTTCTACTGGTGCAGGCTTCCGGATTTCCGGGACTTGGCCAGACATCCGGGCCTCGGACGTTCGGAGAGAGCCGGAAGTCCGAGGTATAAGGCTCTGATTTCTCTGGTATAGGATTCCAGATTTCCGAACTAGTCGGTCGTCCGGTCCTCGGATGTCCGGAGAAAGCCGGATGTCCGAGGCACTGGTTCTGTTTTCAGATAACAACAAAACAGTGGAGATGTGGTGTGAGCAGAAAGTGATGATGTAGGTTGAGCAAGTTCATCGCAAAACCTGTGATCCCCTCTTAATAGTGCGGGATCCCTAAGGACTCAAGAATCATAAAAGAGTACTGATGATCCATACTTGAGTGTATACTTTTATTCGCTGATCATCACTCCGCACAACTAACGTCAAAGGAACCGATACCTTTGAGTTAGCCCTTTCACCTGAGCTTGATGTTGTTGTTCCTTCTTGGCTCAAGTTGAAAGCAAGACATGATGAAGTCTTCAAGTGGCTTTCCCATACACAATGCGGAAAGCCTAGCTTATGTATTCATCTTCATTTGTCCACCATGTGAACATCCACAAGAATCAAGCATGAAGTTCTCAAGAATGCTTATCTTGATCTTGTCCTGTCCACCATGTGAACATCCACAAGAATCAAGCATGTAGTGCTCAGGAATCCTTATCTTGATCTTGTCCTTGTTAGCACATGAGGTTGTCCTTGTCAGCACATGATCATTGACAATAGTTTCGATGATATATTCGTGCTGATCCGCTTGAACTTGCACACCACAATGTTGATGACGATCACCACTTGACGTCATCCTTCATGGGTTGTATGAGATCTTCCTTTTGACGCAAGCCCAGTGGAAGCACACGTAACCCCCACATAGGAGTCTCACAATGACCATGGGTTAGTACACAAACACGTAATGGACAATGCTTAGCATACCATGAGATCACTTGATCCCTCTCGGTACATCTTGTACGCTTTGTGTGTTGATCATCTTGATTTACTCTTTGTCTGAGATCTTGATCAACCTAGTGTTTCTATGACCATTCTTTGGATAATACCTTGAATAACATCTTGGTCAACATATAAACTCCTTGAACCCAACAGATGGACTTCAAGAAGTGCCTATGGGCAAATTCCTTGAATAACATCTTGGTCAACATATAAACTCCTTGAACCCAACAGATGGACTTCAAGAAGTGCCTATGGACAAATTCCTATAAATATAACTTAAAGAAACCATTAGTCCATAGGAGTTGTCATCAATTACCAAAACCACATATGGAGATATATGCTCTAACACAAGTACCAGTTGATGTTTTGTCTTGTTTTTTCCTTCGCAAAAAATCAATGTCCGATGAAGTCCAAATGCCATGAAACTTTTTGGAGATTTCTTCTGGACCAGAACGAAACTTGAGGACCAAGGAAGACAACCAGGGGAGGTTCAGAGGGCCCACTAGGCAGCAGGGCGAGCCCTAGGCCCCTGGTGCACCCTGGTCGGTATTGGGGGCCTTGGGCACCTCCTCCAATGCCTAAGAGCTCTATAAATATCCCGACATTCCATAAACCCTATAGGAGTTGAAGAAAAATCTTTTCAGCCACCGCAAGTTCTAGAAGCCACGAGATCCAATCTAGAGCCCGTTTCGGCACCTTGCCGTTGGGAAACAAGATCACAGAGGGGTTCATCATCCTCATTGGTGCTCCTCCAACGATGCGTGAGTATTTCATATCAGACCTACGGGTCCGTAGGGAGTAGCTATATGGCTCTCTCTCTATCGGTTTGCTTCTTAATATAATGGTCTCATGGAGATCTATTTGATGTAACTCTTTCTTTGCGGTGTTTGTTGGGATCCGATGAACTATGAGTTTATGACTAGATCTATGAAATTATATCCATGCTCGATTATTATAGCCTCGTATTTCTTTTCCAATATTTGGGTTTTGTTTGGCCAACTTGATCTTTTTATCTTGCAATGGGAAGATGTGGTTTGTCATAGGTTCAATCTTGCGGTGCTCAATCTGAGTGATGGAAAGAGACATGACACACATGTATCGTCGCTATTAAGGATAAAACAATGGGGTCTATTCCTACACGGATAGATCTTGTCTACATCATTAATCGTTCTTAAAGAGTTACTCTGTTTCTCCCTGAACTTAACACACTAGATGCATGCTAGACATCGATCGATGTGTGGAGTAATAGTAGTAGACGCAGGCAGGAGTCAGTCTACTTGTCTTGGACATGATGCCTGTATACATGATCATTGTCTTGGATATCATCCTAATTATTCGCTCTTCTATCAATTGCCCAACATTAATTTGTCTACCCACCGTTTGCTATTTCCTCGAGAGACTCCACTAGTGAAACGTACGACCCGAGGTCTATTTTACATCATCTATTTGCAAGATTTATTCTTCTATTCGTGTTTCCAATTTATTTGCTCTTTTATTTACAGATCTATATTACCAAAACCCCCAAAATACCTTAGTGTATTTTATTTACCATTACTTCATTTGCATCTTTCAATCTATCCTTTTACGGTTTTATTTTAGCCATGAGGGATTGACAACCCCTACACACATTGGGTTGCGAGGATTTGTTATTTATGTGAAGCTACTGATTACATAGTCTTGTGGATCTTCCTACTGGATTGATACATTGGTTTCATAAGTGAGGGAAATACTTGTCATCGTTGTGCTACATCACCCTTTAATCTTGGAGGGAAACCAACACAATCAGTGAGAATTCATGAAGCATTTGTCAACCGACTCATTTCGTACAAGCTTACATCCAAGTCGAATAAATGCATATTCATGGGATATCCGAGGTAAACCTTGGGATACAACTTCTACAACCGAGAAGAGAACAAAGTGTTTGTTGCTCAGAACTGAGTTTTCCTAGAGAAAGAGTTTCTCGGTCGGGAAGCTAGTGGGAGAACGGTGCGACTCGAAGAAATTCGAGAGCCACTTGGGGACGACTTGGCTGGTGATGAGATCATACCAGAGTCGTCCAGAGAACCTATAGTGGAGATGGCACCGGACCATGGCGGTCGGAAAGATTGTGCAGAGTGCGCGTTGTGTTTTTGCTATAAAGCAACACGCTGACCACGTATGCTAAAGCAATAGTAAGCCCAAATTTCGAGGCATGGCTGGAGGCCATGTGATCTGAGTTAAAGTCCATGGATGACAATCAAGCCTGGGACTTGGTTGATCCGCCGCCTGGGGTTGTAGCCATTGGTTGCAAATGGGTCTTTAAAAATAAAACCGATGTGGATGGAAATGTTCAGATCCACAAAGCTCGGCTTATTGCAAAAGGTTATGGACAAGTTCAAGGAATTGAGTACGATGAGACCTACTTGCCGGTAGAGATGCTAAAGTCGGGAAGGATCATACTAGCTAACAGCTATAACTGCATATTTCAATTATGAGATATGGCAGATGGATGTCAAAATGGCTTTTCTTCTTGGAAATTTAAAAGAGGATGTATACAACTAACGCTAGTAAAACATGCAAGGTCAAGAGATCCATTTATGGATTGAGGCAAGAAGCTTGGAGTTGGAATATTCATTTCTATGAAGTCATTGTTGACCTTGGTTTCATCAAGAACGAAGAGGACTATTATTTATACAAGAAATCTAGTGGGAGCTCGGTAGTATTTTTGAACTAGTATGTGGATGACATACCACAGATCGGAAATGATGTGTCGATGCTGAACTCAGTTAAGGAATCATTGAATGGAAAGTTTTTGATGAAAGACCATGGAGAGACAGTGTACATTTTAGGCATCAAGATCTATAGAGATAGATTGAGGAGGCTGCTTGGCTTAAGCTACAACACGTACATAGACAAAGTGTTGAAGCAGTTCAACATGAATAAGGCCAAGAAAGGGTTCTTGCCCATCTCACATGGTATAAGGCTAAGAAAGACTCAGAGTCCTTCGACTTTTGATTAGCGAAACCTGATGAGTAGGATTCTGTATGCTTTGGCAATAGGATCCATCATGTATGCCATGCTATTTACATGGCCTGATGTTGCCTATACAATAAGCTTAGCAAGTAGATACCAGGCCGACCTAGGTGAGAGTCACAGGGAAGCAGTGAAAACTATTCTGAAGTACCTGAAAAGGACTAAAGAGACGTTCCTAGTTCATGGAGGTGAGGAGGAGCTCTGCGTAAAGGGTTATGCTGATGCTAGTTTCCAAACCGACAGGGATGATTGTCGATCGCAAACTAGATTCGTGGATGTCATGAATGGAGGAGCAGTGAGCTGGACAAGTTCCAAGCAAGATACTGTGGCCGACTGCACAACAAAGGCCGAATACATTGCGGCTTGTGAAGCCGCAAAGGAAGGTGTTTAGATTCGGAAGTTCCTGGAAGATCTTGGTGTGTCCCCAGGCTGGTCAAAACCATTGGACCTTTATTGTGATAATTCAGATGCCATCGCACATGCAAAGGAGCCAAGACAACACCACAAGACGAGGCACATAGATCAAAAATATTACCTAATATGAAAGCTCGTACGAAATGGTGATACTAATTTATGCAAGATCCACACAGATGCAAATGTTGCAGATCCGTTGACTAAGTCGCTTCCACAACCCAAGCATGAGGGGCACGTTACAACTATGGGCATTCGATGCCATTTGATTGACTCTAGTGCAAGTCGAAGACTGTTGGAGATATGCCCTAGAGGCAATCATGAATGATGATATTAGATATGTGTTTATGAATAAAGATAGTCCTTGTACATTATCAATGACGTGTGTTAAAAAGTACGTGACTTGTTTGTGAGACTATACATTGCATGGTAATTGTCCTAAATGGTCCCTAGTGGCAAGGGTTGTGTGGACGTGCAACCAATCAGACTAGCATATGACACGGTGGATGGTTCGGTCTCACTGACCATGTAGCATTGGATGCTAGCCAGATAATATGGACTCAAAAAGATCTGGTCACATTCGATATATTTGGATCTAAGTCGAGATAAGGTCTGAGTTGGGCATACCCAAATATGAGACGCAGCGATAGGTGATCTATGAGTCTCTAGTACAACACACTTTCTATGTCCTAAGACTTGTGTTGGCGCATGTACTCGGGATGGTGACAAACTTGCTTTGGGCCGACCAAATGCTACTCCGTGACTGGGTAGTTACAAAGGTAGGTCTTGGGCTTGTGGAGACCCATGCTGCGAGATATGGTCGAGCAATATGGGATTTGCCCCTCTGATGAGGAGAGATATACTCTGGGCCCCTCGGGTTATCTGACCTAGATAAGCATGGCCATTCAACGAGGATTATGAGATAATTAAAAGTGTTGGTTAGATTCACCGAAACGATAAAGAGGTCATGCTGCAACAAGGATGACCAGGTCGCCTTGTGCACGACAACATGTATCATGTGGCAAAGGGAACAGAAGTATGAAGTACATGTTCGCCTAACCAGCCTCATTGGACACTTGGAGTCGACACGCTTTGCTAGAGGCCGCTACCATTAGCCAAGTCGGTTGTGATCTGAACCGCGACCAAGTGAACGATAACCTAAGGGGTCGCGCTCTTAAGGGAAGGAATACGTGGGATTTAGGGCCCGTGCGAGGACCAAGAGTTGAGCCCCGGATGCCTATATAATGTGGAGGTGCAGCGCATTTAATGAGTTGATTGCTTTAGCGCCATCGTTAGGCCTGTGCATGTGTTGCACCTAGCCACCTCAACTTGCCTCCGCCGACTTTGTGATCCGGGCCTAGCAGACCTCCGCACTGTGTTCCTCTGGAACGCGGGGATACCGTTAGAGGTGGTGCACTTGCACCGCTCTGTCGAACCTGTACGTGGGATCAGACGATCGGCTGTTCGAGGGAGAAGATCTGGCGACCAATTATTCGAGGTAGATCGGACGAGGAGGAGACAGACCACACACATGCGCTACCCCAACTCTACTTTCACTGCACAACACTGCGCATTTGGTGGTAACGATCTGTGATCCACATCCGTAGCATGTTCTTCGTTGTTCTGCGCATAGATTTTTTTTATTTGCATGCGATGCACCAACGATAGAACTCAACAGTTTATGAAGTGCCGCCACGAGCTAGACCACCTCCCTCGAATGAAGAGGATCATGAACCTCACATTAGCCTAGACACATATGAAGGATAATTCTTCCAAGAAATATGTCTTTCCAAAAAAACGTTTCAAGAAGCCCTCTAATTCACCCCGGAACATGGAAGTAGACAACGACAGTGAATATGACTTCACCCCTGAGCCGGAACAAGAAGTGCCAGAACTAGAAGAGGTTACTACGGCGGATGGCGTGTCAATGGTTGACCGATTAAAGAAAGGCCTTACACATGTTGATACCGCTGAACCGATGAGCACGCCATTCATGACGACACGTGTGATAGTGATGATGATGATGCATTTATTGATCTTGGAGCATATATATACGATCCGGACTATTATTAGTTTGTATGCATCCCAATTTAAATTATGTACATATTATTATTCATGGCAGGTATTCAATTTATCTATTGTGTACTAATTTCTTTTACTCTTTATCATGGCAGGTGTTGAAAGATGGTGGGAGCAGGTCCAGAGCACTCCGCATGTACTTGTTCATCGACTTCTCGCAGGAGGGGTACATACATTCCACCCCAATCTCTCCGGAGAGCATTGGTAGATAGTATGGGGACACCGGAGGGCACTTCTTCGTCGGCGTCGTTGCCCACAAAGAGGAGGTCGGGGAGGTAAGGAGAAAGGTATAGGATGTGGCCGCGGGAGAGGTAAGTGGACTGCTACGCCTTCCTCGCCACCACCCCCAGCTCATTCACCCGAGCATAGGACTTCTAGGGTGGACTCGTGTGAGGTGGAGGCTACGGGGACTCCGGACCACGAGCCTCGAGTCAACGAGCCTTTGGCCCACGAGACTCCGGTCCAAATACTTTGTCCCATGAGACTCCGGTCCCGTAGGCTTCAACTAAGGAGACGTCCAGATAGGGCTATGTCCCAGGAGACGTTTGGATGGGGGTACCTAGCCGGATCCGCGTGAGGGGCCGAGTGGTCATGGTGATGGTGGTGGGGATCAATTTACTGATAGTGAGGGCGAGGTGGTTGAGGGGGTCACTGTGTACCAGCATGGTGGTACACGGCTCCCGCCCCTGCCGGTGACCCACGAGGAGAGGCCGGTGATTAGGCCTTATGGGGAGAAGTAAGTGCATTTACTCTTGTTGTACCTTTTGCATTAACGTTTCTTCAAATATCTAATGCGTTGGCCTTGACATACTTCAGGGGTTAGGATCACGCCAGTGGAGTGCACAACCCCAACACTGTCCTTGGTGTGCTTTGCCGGCAAAATTTCCTGGGGTTTGTCAAGTTTCCCACTCAGGGTCAGCTTCCACAACTAGGATTGAGCTGGGAGCACTTCAAGACTGCCCAGTCCCCGCCGGAGGAGATGATCGACGGTGTATTGTGCCACACGAGGGCCGAGATGGTGATCAAAAGCTTTTGGGTAATTTCTCCTTTACACAATTATAAATTAACAATAGCTAGTTATTGTACTAATCAGTGTTGTCTCATTTGATTGTAGACCTTCTACAGGTGTGAGGAGGGATAATAGGAGGCCGCGACAAAGGTTATTGATACCGAGTGCAAGCGCCTATTACAGAAGTTACGGCACAAGGCTCGGTCGTAGTCTGTTCGAGACTACTACGTCATGCGTGGTATTAAGTAGGACAAGCCATCGTGCCGGGGAAAGTTTCCGAAGAAGGAGCGGTACATGAAGGTAATTACCTATTCTTAAGGCCTTGTACTTAGTTTCCTTGATTTGATTCGTAGGTGTAGCGCTCAAATTTCACTTTACTAACTTAGGTGCCCCCGAGATGTTGTGCGGATAAGATGGATTGTTGGGAGGCGTTGGTGGATGAGTGGTGCACACACCATTGGCGAACCGTCCACTCGATAGACATTGGAGATGGACTGATACGTTGTCCTCTCCATCTCCTCAAGATCAAGGCGCGCCAAACGAGCTCCTGTCTTGAGATAAGGACTCATCCACAGATAGTTGATCTCGCCATTAAGGTTAGTTATACAGACTCATATATCATTCCTCCATTACATTGTGTGTGCGACCATTGACAATTACAATGCTAACGAGGAGTGGTGTTGCAGGCTGATCTTCAGATAGAGAGAGTGACAACCTAGGTGCTTCTGGAGGAGAGGGACCGGGTGGCGGCAGAGAAGGAACTGGCCGCAGAGGAGAAGACGGCTCAGTTGTTGTAGGAGGAGAGTGCACGTAATGAGGCGACTCACTGGGCCATGTACGAGCTCCTCGTGGTAAGTTTCTTGTGCATATTAGCAAAATCATGCACGTAAATGTTCATTTCATTACTAACTAATATGACTGACTCGTCAAAACCAAATGTGAAGTCTATGTGCGAGGAAACTGGTCAGACCCCTCCGTCGATGCTAGTCATTACTGTGCGAGGAACAGTGAGTTTCATTTGAATGGTCATTAGTTACTACTCTTAAAATTTGAGCGTCGTCATGCTAACGAGACATTGCTAATTATCATTGGTGCAGCATAACCCCCAAACCACATCGCACACACCTTCTCTAGGTGAAACCCGCCTGAGAAATCCCGGTGCTTCACCTCCGTGATGATGATGATGGTAAGTTTTCTTATTATTTTTCTTCTCTTTCTTCTTCATCATTATCATCATCATCATCTTCTTCTTCTAGTCTTCTTCTTCTAACATTCTTATTCCCATTTTGCAGTTTTGATTCACTTCATTTAAGCTGCCATTGATGGACTGCTAGTGTTTAGTTTTTGTTTTGATTTGTATTGATGAACAATGTAAAACTATGTATGTATTGGTTCTTTTAATGGCCTATGTGTTCTCTTGTTTAATAATTCACAATGATGTTGGATATTACATAGTATTTGTTGGAATACATGGCCTATATTAGTGCTTGAAACTATATATATCATATATGTGTTGTGAAAATGCAGGGAATAATAGAACACAATTTGAAAAGTGGTAATACAAGCACTTTGTCGTGTGCCAGCCGATAGCAAAGGACTTTGCCGTCTACCAGCTAATGGGAAAGGTGCGACGTGTGAGCTACATGTGCAATCTGGGAGCACGAGGTCTGACCCATTTGGTCCCTTTGTCCTCACCTGGCAGTCGGCACATGGCAAAGACCCACTTGGCATACGAGAAAGGTGGAGGCAGGAGTGACGTACAGGCATAGGACTGCTGACGTCAAAGGGCAGATGGCAAAGGCAGGTGTTCATTGTCGTGAGCAGGCCGAGGACAAAGGCTATCATTAGCTACCTAATTGACTTAACAGCCACACAGTGCCGTCTATCACCTTTGTCGTCAGTTTGGTTAGGAAGACTGACGGCAAACACCTTTGCCGTTCGTTGCCGTTTTGCACACGACAAAGAAGCTGATTACCGTGACTTACAATGCTGCAAGTGGGGCCGTCAGCCACCAGATGGCAAAGAAGCTTATTCCTATAGTGGTACATTGTCATCCTACAAGCGTGGAAAGAATAAGTCCACTCACGAATGTTTGGCATGCTAGAGTTGACATTTGGACGGGGATAAATACGCTTGTGTCAGTGGTTTAAGCTACTTGGTGCGAAAGGAATGCCTGCATCTTCGATAATAAAATTACACCAATTCTGCACATCGTCCATCAGCTTAAAGCTCATGCTGGAATCTGGTTCAAAAAGATGTAGGTCCCCTTGTGTTGGCCTTTTTCCGGTGTAGTTTGCGTTTCTTCTTGGTCGTTGCTACCTTTTTTTTTGAAAGATCCAGCTTGGACTAGCTTCACTAATTTAGTATAGCGCATACAGAGAACATGTGGTCAAGTGATTGATGAGTGGTTAGAAAGAGAGTAAGATGAGAGGAGAAGAAAAAAACTCTACTAATGTTGCTATCTCACGATCATATCCCCGAATGGGGTCACTATTTCCTTGATGTCCCCTAGTCTCCATTGCTCCAGATCACCCCTAATTGCAGTGATCACGTGAGAGGCCCTGTCAATTCTCGCCCTGAAGATGCATTCGTTTCTTAGCTTATATATTTCCTAGGCGATCATGAGGATCATGGTCCTAATTCCTTTCCTGTGCTCGGGCTCTGATCTGCGAATTATGTGTTGATATATTTTTGTTTGATGAGGTTGGTAGTCGATACTGTGGGTGCAGGGCAGATCAAAATCTCTAGAAGGCTGCCTCCCGCGACACCTCTCTGGAGAGGGGACAATCCCAAAACAGGTGCAGCGATTATTCGAGGCTGCGGACACACATCAGACAGAAGTAACAATTAGGCCATCCCCGTGAGTGCAGTTTGTCGTTGCACCAGAGCCTACTGTGATGGAGGAACCAAGCAAACATTTTGATCTTGCATGGAGGTTTTTCCCTCCAGATGAGTGACTTGAGGCAGCTGAGTTTGGCATGCGGGAACTACATGTTGCACGCCGTGCCGGTCGTGTAAGAGCATGCCTTCTCCCCTGTCCACTGAATGAAGTCTTCTGTGTTGGCCTCGAGATGGATGTCGTTGGAGTTTAGCAAGCACCACAAGCACATGAAGTATGGTGCTATCTCCATGATATTTCAATGCCTCAACTTGAGTACCCAACGATCATCGGCCAGGGCCTGAGCAACCGTCTGGTTTTTGCGGCGAGAGGAGGTGAAACGGGTTGCGAGTGCAAGTTTCAGAGAACACCCACCAATCGAGTTGCATGTCGAGAAAGGTGTCGTCTTCCCGTTCCCGATCATCACCGTCGTGGTCCGTGCAAAAACAGTTTGATCGGCCCCATTGCATGGTGTCTGGAAGCTTCCCGAGGACCTCGCTGGGTGCTGCCAGGCCAGCGATAGCCATATCAGTCTTAGCGCTCGGGAAAACTGTTGCAAATCAAGGATGCCAAGCCGCCCTATCCAATCCCCCGGGTCGACCGACGAGCGCACCGTGCTCCAGGCGATCTTGCACTTCCCTCCGGACGCCTCTTTGTCCTGACCCATATGAAATGTCGCATGGCCTTCTTCGTCTGGACAGTTAGAGTGTATGTGGGGAGTACCGAGAGCACATGCCTGACCATGATACGTTTTCCCGTGATGTTCAACAACTTTCCCTTCCACCCAGTGAGCCTGATCTTGATTCTATCAATGATAAACTGCACATGAATGAGATGAGCAGGCCCAAGTAAGTCATTGGAAAAATTGACCAGCCTATCCCCAAAAACCTGTAGCGCATCCGACAACTAAAACCCCTCCCAACGAATGGCAACCACTATGTATTTTCTTGATTTAGGACGAGTCCAGTTGCCTCTCCAAAGCTACCTAACAGTTCCAGGTCCGCATCCACCTCTTTCTTGATGAGGTTAATTATGATCGCATCATCATGTGCGTATAAACTCGCCCGCGTGCTTATCCCTCGACTTGGGAGGGGGACGAACATACCCTGAACAGTTGTTAGAGCATACTTCTCCATGTGTTGTTTTGGTAATTGATGAAAAACCCTATGGACTAATGGTTGCCTTGATTCGAAGGATTTTTCCATAGGAACTTCTTAAAGCCCATCAGTTTGTTCCAAGGAGTTTATATGATTACCAAGGTGGTATTCAAGGTTTTATCCAAATATTGGTCATAAAGACACAAGGTTGATCAAGACTAAGTCAAAGAGTGAATCAAGTTGATCAACACACAAAGCGTACAAGATATACCAAGAGGGATCAAGTGATCCCATGGTATGGTGAGCATTGTCCATTATGCTTTGTGTACTAACCCATGGTCTTCGTGAGAGTTCTATGTGGGGTTAGGTGTGTTTCCATGGGCTTGCATCAAGAGGAAGATCTCATTCAATCCATGGAAGATTGCGGTGTGCAAGTCCAAGTGGATCATCATGAAGAGATCATGCTTGAAGGATTGCCGTCCATTGTGGTGGCAATGGACTTGTGAAGATGTGGTGAAGAGTGGCCCACCCATAGTGGAGTATGGAGGGGGGGCAATCTACTAGTCTTCGTCGAGCTGGCGCAATCAAGAAAGGTGGTCCATCTTGAGGAGGACAACATCGTCATCATCTAGCTCAAGTGGACTATGCACAAGTCAAAGGTTTGTCCTTGGTAGGTTTTCTATTTTACCGGTCTCATAGTGTTACTTGGGAGACCGGGTTATAGGATCGGTTGTCATACTATCAAGGGGGGCTCTCAAGTGAGTAGATGAATCGTATCTTTTCTTGAGAGATCAAACCATTGCATTCTTGGCATCATCATTGAAAGGACGTGGATGTCACCTAGAGGGGGGTGAATAGGTGCTTTAAAATAATTATGGTTTAGGCTTGAACAAATGCGCAATAAAACTAACGTTTAATTTGTCAAGCACAAAACCTAAAACAACTATTGTCACCTCTGTGCACCAACAACTTATGCTAATAAAGATAAACAACTAAGTGATAGCAAGATATATGACAAGCAACAATATGGCTAGCACAAAGTAAAGTGCATAAGTAAAGGGTTCGGGTAAGAGATAACCGAGGCACACGGAGACGACGATGTATCTCGAAGTTCACACCCTTGCAGATGCTAATCTCTGTTTGGAGCGGTGTGGAGGCACAATGCTCCCCAAGATGCCACTAAGGCCACCGTAACCTCCTCACGCCCTCGGACAATGCAAGATGCCGTGATTCCACTAAGGGACCCTTGAGGGCGGTCACCGAACCCGTACAAACAAGGTTGGGGCAATCTCCACAACTTAATTGGAGGCTCCCAGCAACACCACGAATCTTCATCACAATGGCATATGGCTTCGAGGTGACCACAAATGCTTCACTACTAGGAAAAGGCCTGCTAGTGGCGCACCTGTTTTGGCTACTAATGGCGCACTACAGGTGTGCCACTAGCATCACGCCATTAGAATTTTTTACTAATGGAGCACCACAGGTGCACCATTAGTATCTGGTATACTAATGGAGCACCAGGCAGTGCGCCATTAGTATAGCTCATGGTGCGCCATTAGTATCTGGTATACTAATGGCGCATGAGGCACTGTGCCATTAGTATAGCTCGTGATGCGCCATTAGTATCTGGTATACTAATGACGTACCAGGCATTGCGCCATTAGTATAGCTCATCGTGCGCCATTAGTATGCCTCGCAGGGGCCATATTTACCCATGTGCCCTCGCTTACTAATGGCGCACTAGTTGACGATGCGCCACTAGTGTGCTTTTTGCAGTGCGCCACTAAAGTGTGAGTGGTGCGCTACTAGTATGAATATTAGGTATTATTTTTTTCCTGATATTTGCACAGGTTACAAAACATACTAGATCATGAAAGGCGCGCTTGCGGCGCTCATCCATTTTAAAAATGGATTGATAGGATATTTGTAAATATATAGAAACAAAACATGTAGACAAATTTGTAAATATATAGCTAGTGTCTAATAACAGTTCATTTCTGCATTGACCAATTAAGAATGCAACTGAACTTCTTTTGCTAACTCGTAAATGCCAAAAGTAACAACTTGATACTGCAGCACAAACTAAACCATACAACAAAATATATTCACAGCTTGACAATGACACATCACTTGTATCAACAGAAGAGTGAAGGTGCAATTCAATGTCGTTGCAAGTTCCAACTTCTGATTGTTTTGTTAGATACAAAGTTCAGTGAAAGTCAATTTTCACAGCTCATCCATCCCAATAAGACTTGCTTAATGCACACAACTTACAACTAGATATACTCATGTATTGATATTACATTATAATTTTGATGGCTCAATATGGCTGGTTACCACCCCAAGGTCTATCCCGAATCAAGCCCAAGTGGGTCAACAAAATCAGCCATTTGCTTCCCCTGATGGACATTTCTTGCTAGTTCTGCTTATGCCCTACCAGGTAGTGGTGTCTGTCTGCTTGTTGTGATTCTCCGACACGAGAGGGCGGAAGGAGGAGCTGCCGACCTCGTCGTCGTTGCGCCGCTTGCGGCCGGTGACCCCCCCGACACCTGCTTTGCAATGGGGGAAAAGGGTATCATATCTCACAAGATCCTTTGCTATAAAAAAACAGAACAAGATAACTTATGCACGGTTTAGAGTAGTTATCCTGTTGATGCACGCAGAGCACAGCGAGAAGCATTTGTGAAAGCTAGAAACGTTTGTCAATTATTATCAGTTGCAGCAAGGAAGTAGAGGAGGACTTTCAGCCACAGCAAAACAGCATCACAAAGATAGGGGAAGACCATCTTGAGTGGGGCACTAAGCTAGGGATCAACCTTGTCATCGAGATCGAGGTTGACGATGTTGTCGTTGTCGAGCTCGTTAGGCTCGGGGGTGAGGTCACACATGTTCATCGTCGTGGGTGGTCCTCCTCGTCCATGAAGTGTGCCTGCAGCAGTACCATGTGAATGGATTGTGAGCATAATCATCCTAGCATACAAATTTTCTCAAGGCAAAGCTTGACAACATAAATTCTATCTACCACAGTTTGGACTAAAATAAACTACTACCTACATCATTGTACAACACAACATCAATAAATCATGCTACTCTATTTTCCTCGCACCAAATCCCCAAGTACAAAATCTGAAACACATCACAATGAAAAAAACAGTGTGGACACTGAATAGTAGCAGATCTAGTAACTACTCGAGAGGGTGGAGTTCAGTAAAATTCACCAACGCTAAATCTGCACTTCACGAGGTACTTTGCAGATCGACGACCAATTCAGTCACACAATTGCGAGAATCTAATATACATCTCTGCATCTATCTTCTCAGTATCCGACAGCCTGCACCAGATCTAGAAGGAGAGGTACAGGGGCAAGCTCAAACCAAATCCAATTTATTGACCCTAACTAAAACAACAACCATACAAGGGGAGGGACCCTTGTCCAACTCAGCTATGGAGGTCACCAGGGAAGAGAGAGGAGGGGCTGGTGGTGTGGAATTTGGTGCTAGTGTACAGTTATACAAATAAATGTGATGTGCACATTTTATTGAATATGTGATTTGGGCCAAAGCAAGTGACATATTTTTCGCAGAATGGGAGAGGCCAAAGCAAGTGAGTACTGCTTTAGTTTTATTGGCGGTTCAACATTCCCATTTGTGAGCATTAATTATATTAGTCTACTCCATTTTCTATTAACAATGGTGGATACATGCTACGTTGCCGGTCGTGCATTACTTTTGTAGTAACAACTGTCATGAACATGGGGGTGCTTTAGACGATGTGCATGGCAGCAGCCGGGGGAATAGAGGAGTGGAGATGGCTCACCATGGGGGTGCTTTAGACGATGCAGTGCACTGCCATCATGCCGTGGAAGGAGCAGGGAGACGTCGCCTCATCGAAGACGGCGGGAGAGCATAGGCGATGGCTGAGTAATGAAAGGTATTATGAGCATCAAAACATGTTTGAAGAGCATAACTCCGAATGTATTTTGAAAGTGCTAAGACAAAAAATCAGTAGCAGCTAACAAGTCGGTACTTTGTGAAATTTCTGACGAACTCGGAATAAATGTATATGTCCAGAACTACCCATCCTTTGCTTTCTTCGAGGCTACAGTCCAGTTGTACACTTGAACCCCACATTTAAACTACCAGTATATGATGAACAGAGCGAATGTCACATGCGTCAAAGATAGATCTGTCTTCAATAGCATGCAGGTTCCTAGTAACTATCTTAGTTGATCTTAACTTAGAGGGAGAAAAAATTGAAGGACTCTATATATCATGAGTTCTTTTATAAATGAGCAGGTATATAAGCAAATGAAAACATGCAGAGCAGAGTATAGTTTAACCTGTAAAATGAGCAGGTATATAACCATCCATTCTTTTGCCTTGTCGAATAATGCTGCCATAGGAAAAAAAGATAAGATTATTGACAACAAATGAACAAATGCACATTTACAGTATTACATGGAAAATAAAGTAAACATCAAAAGGGCATGCAAAGAAATTACAGGGCACAAAGTTTAAATGTCACAAGGGCATATAGCTGCTTGACTTTTACATTTCGTGGCCTTTAACAGGGTACTTGTTTGGATGTTCAGTAAACTTACTACGATTAGTAACCACTTTGAAGGTAGCACGACTAGTCTATGAGACTATAGTAACCGAACCACCTGCCATGAATTCAGCAGTTAGAAATGGTAGCATGTAGGCAGCCAAACCAATTATGGTGCCGGAGAATGTAGCATCTGGATGTATTACAGGACCATAGCAGGCCAAACAATCATGTGGTAGGAGCAAAGAACCTATTGCAAGAACAGAGATAAATCGGGTTGTAGTATCAGAGGCAATATAGATTATTTCTTTCTGGCAAGGTGTTTTTGCGCAAGAGATTAAATGCTCCCTCATGTGCTATACAATCAAACCAAATAGTCCTAAAAAAAGGAAATTCATAATTATTCACGATGTGTTCTATTAAACTGCAGAATCTCTCTTATATAAAAAAAACTATATGAGCTGAAATGCCATGAAGCTACTAGCTTGGTTGCTTCTTTTATCTAGCATACACGTACGTGATTTGTTATAGCATTCATAAACCAACACATGTTTTGATAAATCTCGAATAGGTTTCATATAACTCAGGTAGGCCACTATCTGATCTTCATCAAGGCAAATCACTAACACAATCAGAACACCAGAATCAGCAGCAATAAATTAAATAGCACAAAACCTTATCAAACCGGCAAATCATCATCAGGTTAACATACTGCACACAAATCTCCTTGGCCCTTGCTCACCCCATAGCTTCACAAGGCATACATTAAAACGAATAATCGAACTGGAAGAGACCATAATGCACCAGCTATCACCAATTCTCCGTATCATCATGTTCCATGTGAAGACAACCAAGCAACACCAGCATATCCGATATGACACCCTGAGAAGCACACAAATTCATATGATTTATCACTTTTCCCACAGATGAGACTGTAAGTTTCTTCCTCACCACTGTGTTGCCTCATAGAACAAAGAACAACTAGAATTAAGCATCTTATAAATTCCATCAAAAATTTCAACCCTGAAATTGCAACAAAGGCAGTGCAGTGGTTTGATAGTGCATAATGATACAACATAAGAACATGGCAGCGCAACATGGCATGTTGTCTTGGCAGCATATATTAGTACATTGTGTGGTGAAAACTAAAACCAGAGGTTCACTGGAAATGAGTTGCCAAGGTGTTCCCTTAATTCCTTCAGTTCCTTATTATGCTGTCATGTGACATTAAACTAGTAACGGAGAGTGTAACAAGTCACAAAAGCAACCGAAGCAATTACAGAACAGCTTATTAAGTCAACTTAAAAGATCTTCTACAGCTCAAATTCCTTTCCCAATTTTTTTTCCATCTAACATATTTTCAACCCTGAAATTGCAACAGAGGTGGCATATAGTCTTGGGCCTGTTTGGTAACAGATTGTCAACCCAGTGAATGAACCATCAAAGACATAATGGTCCTACAGTAAGCAGTCATATTATACACTCTCAGGGATTTAGCTGCCCACCACACAGCTGACAAGTGAGAAAGCTTGGCGCATCACTTACAGTTACAGGTAAACAACATAGAGAGTATCTTCTATCATTAGAAGGGGAGAAACAAACCGGGTAGGACGGCGCAGGAGGGGAAGAGCTCCTACAGCATGCCCTCGCGCTCCTCGAGGAATTGCTCTGGGGTGAGCAGGCCGGCGAGGCCGCACTCGTCGACGAAGATGCGCGCCGACTCGGCGGCCTTCTTTCCCATCATCTTGGCCTTGAGGGACCAGTCAAACACTTTGCCGTACCTCGCGAGGATCCTCTCCTGCACCTCCGTGTAGAACCCCTTCGTGTCTACGCCATACAACAATAACCCCCTCCATACCACCTATAAGATAAGAAGATGCTTGTCACTGAAGTTAGAAGGCTAGACACAAGAGGGTCAACATACAAGACTAAAATGTAGTATAAAAATGGCATCGATAAAAGGTAAAAGCATCAGTAATCAAAACCTGAGAGCAAGTAAGCTCCATCGGAAGAGAATTTGAGAAAGTTCACTCCGCTAGAATGCCAGTGCCATGTAGTGCAAGTACCCGCATCATCTTTACCCCTTACACCATCCCTTTCTTCATCAACTTGAGACTTTGCACCATGTGTTCCAGAAAACTTGGCCTTTCCGAAACCTCTCTAGATTAAGATCCTCCATGTTACATCACCACCAACAACAATTATCTCACTTGGATGGAAGGCCAGGGTGCTCAACTCTTTTGTGTGACCAAGCTTTATTTTCCTTATATTGTCATGATTGAAATCTTTCGTAGGTATGCTCCATATATAGAGATGTCTCTTATTTGCAATGCCCAAAAACTGTCCACAACAACTCGCGACAATCTTTTCTGGCTTCCGTGTCTGTTTGGATAAAAGAAAATAATGAGATGGTTAAGTTCTATGGATAGAAAAGCCATAAATTCTCATCTGGGCAATGGAATGCGTAAATATGGAAACCACACCTGAGCCAGTTCATTACCCACTTGGCACCCTTTGGTCAAGTCATAACTCCTCGTCTGCCCCCACAATTCCTTCTTTTTATTAACCGGCTTATCCTTTGCCTTCTCTTGAATAGCGGTCTTGCTCAAAGCTTCGACAGATACGAATGTGAAAGGAGCGTACACCTTGGTTACTTTCAATGTTTTGCTTATGTTGGGAATCACCTGTGCTCAGTTAAGAAACAATATTAGCCCCACGTACGGTACCTCGACTTCAAATCAACAGGCCCAACACAAGACGATGGGCGAGCGGCTCACCATGGAGTGGATCGGGGCATCAAACTTGACCTTCCGCACCAGCTCGGCGGTGGAGAAGTCCCAGTAGATGAGGAAACCGTCGAGCCCCGGCGTCCAGCAGTGGCTCGCGAGCTTGGCGGTCCTGCTGCTGTTGAAGTTGCAGACGAGGAGGAGATCCACCAGAGAACCGTGCTGACGGAGAAGCCGGATCTCGTGAAGAGAGAAGAAATAGGATGGTCAGAGAGAGAGAGAGGATGAGAGAGAGGGGGGGTACCTGCCGGCGGAGGGAAGGTGGCGCGGCGGAGCAGTCAGGGGCGCGGCGACCTCAACCCTAGTTGACAGGGAGGTGCGACGGTGCCGATGGGAGGGCCGACTCGTGGTAGCTCATGGTGACGGCGACTGGGCGCGCGGCGCGGAGGAGGGTGCGGCCGGTAGGTAGAGGTGCGGTGGGCAGCCGGTGGGTGGAGGTGCGGTGGGCGGCGCAGGGAGCAGGCGGTGGCGTGGGGAGCAGGTCGGCTCGGCGAGGAAACAGAGAGCATGACAGGGGCATGGCTCGGTTTTGGGGGTTTGAAAAAAAAACATTTGGCGGTCCATTTTCGTCTACGCGCGTCTATTTTTGCGGTCTATTTTCATGTGTGTGGCGGACAGGGGCAGGAAGGCGTCGATTTTCAATGTTACTAATGACGTGCCACCTATAGATGCGCCATTAGTAAACCTGGTTACTAATGGCGCACCAGCTGGTGGTGCGCCATTAGTAGTTTTAGTAAAAAAATAAAAAAAATTATAGTAATGGCGCACCACCTACAGATGCGCCACTAGTAACCCTGGTTACTAATGGCGCACCAGCTGGTGGTGCGCCATTAGTAGTTTTGCAAAAAAAAATATAGTAGTGGCGCACCGAGTGTGTGGTGCGCCATTAGTGTCCGTCACACTAATGGCACACCTGCACATGGTGCGCCACTACTATATAGTAGTGGCGCACTACTTGTCTGGTGCGCCATTAGTGTCTATATCATCTATAGCACTTTTCCTAGTAGTGCTCTGGGCAATCTCCACAACTTAATTGGAGACCCCGACACTTGCCTGGAGCTTTAAACCACAATGATTGAGCTCCGAGGCACCACCAAGCTTCTAGGGGTACCAAGTACCCAAGGGTAATAAGCTTCTCAACTTCTCACTTCCACGTATCACCGTAGAGAACTCAAACCGATGCAACTAATGCAATGGCAAGAACACACGAAGTGGTCAAGTCCCTCACACTCAAATCCCTCCACAACAACCAAAGCTATGGAGAAATATGAGAGGAAGAACAAGGAGCTCACAAAGAACTCCAAGATCAAGATCCATGGGGTTCCCCTCACATAGAGGAGAAAGTGATTGGTGGAGATGTGGATCTAGATCTTCTCTCTATTTTCCCTCAAGAACTAGCAAGAACCATTGGAGGGATTGAGATTTAGCAAGCTCTAAGAAGGTCAACAATGGGGGAAGAACACAAGCTCAACGGATTGATTTAGTCCAATTGGGAAGAAGACCTCCTTTATATAGTGAGGGAAAGAATCCAACCGTTACCCCCACTCACAGGTCGTCCGGAGCGGTACTGCCGGTGCAAGGAGCGGTACTACCGATGCAAGGAGCGGTACTACCGCTGCCAAAACATCCGAGGGAGCGGTACTACCTCTCGAGGAGCAGTAGTAAAAAACTACTACCGCTTCGGTACAGGTACTACCGTTGGTACCAAGAGCAGTACTACCGCTGGATACTGAAACTGCCAAACCTTTTGCATACGAACTCCGAATTGAGAAAACTCAAGCTTGTTGGATTCAGGATGACAAGAGCTATCCAACAGCGATTGGAAATCTTAAGAACATGCAGTTATGAAAATGCCAATGATATAGAGATGTGAGACCTCTATGAATGAAGAACCGGCAAAAACTTCCAACGTCAAAAACATCATAGAAGATGCATATAGACTCAGTTTTTGATGAACGCGAGCTTGTTATGAAGATGACCATAAGCTCTAAAACTCACAAGAGAAACACCAAACAAGAACCAAGAAATATGATGCTAGGATGAAAATGTTCTTAGCTCTCAACGAACGATAGGATCAAGCTACTTACTTGTGAGCCTCCCTTGACAGTACGACAATCTATCCTAAAATAGAAAACCTATCAAGGGAAAACCTATACCGAGCACCTAGTCTCCTTGAGATAGATGATGATGATCTTTGCTTCCTCAAGATGGACCACCTTTCTTGATTGCGTTGGTTTGAGGAAGACTAGTTGATTTCTCCCCATACTCACTATGGCTAAGCCACACTTCAGCACATCTTCACAAGTCAATTGCGACCACAATGGACAACAAGCTTCAAGCATGATATCTTCATGACGCTCCACTTGATCTTGCACACCGCAATCTTGATGATGATCACCACTTGATGTCATCCTTCATAGGTTGAACGAGATCTTCCTCTTGATGCAAACACATGGAGATACACCTAACCCCACATAGGACTCTCACGAAGACATGGGTTAGTACACAAAAGCGTTATGGACAATGCTTACCATACCATGGGATCACTTGATCCTTCTCGGTACATCTTGTACGCTTTGTGTGTTGATCATTTTGATTTACTCTCTTCTTAGTCTTGATCAACCTTTTGTCTTTATGACCAATCTTTGGATAATACTTTGAATACCACCTTGGTCATCATATAAACTCCTTGAAACCAACAGATGGACTTATAGAAGCGCCTATGGACAAATCCTTCGAATATAACTGTGACATCCCCGGATTCGGCTACAGTAATAAATACAGTTAGACTATTGTAATCACGTGCTAATGGTGCTATGTCATTGAGATTAGCTAAGCCAAATTACCACTTGACAAAAACCAAAACAAAATTAAAATCAAAATTTCAGTCAAATAAATTATTTATAAAAACAAATAAATAAAATCGTGATTGAGTTGAAACTGTTCCCTAAGTAATCTTCAATAAGAAACCAACGTCATTTGAAACATAAAAGTTGCCCTTATCTATTTTTGAGTTAAACCAACAACACCTAAGTGGCCTATTTAAAACCTAACATAATTCAAATCAATTCAATTGGGCCTCAAAAAAATTTTGTACTAGCTTAGTATATTCTCTAGTAATTATGTGACAAGTTTGATATGAAACAAGATTTGTTTGGTACAAAAGAAAAATACAAAACAGGAAAGAAAATACAAATAGTAATAAAAAATGAAAAAAGAAAAGCAACCGAGCCGCCCCTTGGCCGACTGGGCCAAAGTGGCCCAGCCGGCCACAAGCGCCAAACCCTAGCTCACCCTCTGATCCCTCCCCTTGCTCCATGCCGCCACCGGTTCCCACCCCGCGAGAGCTACGCCCCAGCCTCTCGCCCCTGCGACCCACCTAACCCCCTCGATCCCCACGTCCTTCCCACCTCTCCCCACCGACCGAAGGGAACCCATCCCTCGGTTCCTCTCCCTCCCCTCGGCTCCTTCCTCCCACCGACGCCCCAGCACCCCACATCGCCTCCTGCAGCGCCACAGATCCCTCTTCCCCCTCTTCCTACATGGAGACCGAGAGGAGCCCTCCCGCGAGCACCTCTCTTCCCCTCGGCTCCTTCCCCCCCCCACCTGCCTCGGTTCCTTTCGCCCCAGAGCCCCCATCGACCCCGCCGGCGGCCCCCTGGTCACCTCGCCGACGGACCCTCCCCCTCACTCCCGTCGGCCCCAACTCCTGGGGACCTCCCCCTCCCCCCACGACAACACCTCCACTCGAGCCCCCTCCCTTCAGGAACCCGCCGGCCGAGCCTTCCCGGTTCCCCATCGTCTCCTTCTCCGGGAACTCCATCTCGCCGGACGGAGCCCTCTCGGCGGCTCCATCCCGGGGGCCCTCCTCACCGGGGCCCCTCTCGGCACGTCCTCACCGGCACCACCGTCACCGCCTCGTCCTCCTCCTCGCCGTCACCTCCGCCTCACGAGAACTCCGGTTTCACCGGACCCTCTCATCAACGTCGATGAGCCCCTCCTCGGGCTCCTCCCACCATCTCCTTCCTCGCGCCGTCCCGGTTTCGGTCCGGCAGACGGCACTCTGATCCGACGCCGTTAGGTTCGAGTAGGTGTTGATGGAGATGCTTCCTTTCTCTGATGCAAGAGAGTCTCTCTTGTTAGTTGTTAGCAGAGAGAGTTGGGAGATGAGTTGAGAAAAAGAAATAAAACTAATTAATGTATTGCGTATGTATTTTGTATGTATGAGATGCACGTATGTATGTATGTATTTCAGTATATGGCGGTATACGTTATTTGTTTGTATATGTATCTGTGAGTAAAAAGGTGTATTTGGCCTAAAGCCACTTACCGGTGGGGCCAACGCACCCCGCTGTCTATGACAGGGAGGCCCCACAACCTCTTCTAAAGAAATGTGGAAATTAAAATATAAAAATAAAAATAATGTTTTTATTAAATAAACAAATAGATATGTTATTTAATTAGTTAATTGGATAATTAGAATAATTAGAGTATGACACGTGGGTCCCCCATTAAATTAATCTAATTAATTAAAATTTTATCTTAATGAAAACTTGTGCCTATGACGTTCGGGACCCACTAGTCAGTTGACCAGTCAACTGTTGATGTCAGCATGACATCATGATGATGTCATAATAGCATTTTATTATATTATTTAAATCTGTTTTTAATTCCTAATTGTTGAAAAAAACTTCAAAAAATAATATAAAATAATTCGTAAGTCACATCAAAAAAATTTCAACATGAAAGTTGATGAGCAGAACGAGACAAACCCGGATACACGGTACATTTGTCTGTCGCGCGTCCCTAGCATAGCAAACATGGAACATTTCCACCGTTTCCAGTCTGTACGGTATTAGCCCGAGACCCGGAAAATATCTTCAGATATTCTTCCGACCCTTCTATGATGGATATTGCTGCGTTAGCTCATGTGTAGCGTGCATCTTGCCATGTCATGCTTTGTGTTGCACCGTTGCTATTATTTATTGTTTCTTACCGTCTTCTTACCGGTAGACCCCGAGACTGACGCTCCTGCCGGGTACATCTACGCCCCTGCCGATCAGTCCTTTGCCACAAAACAGCAAGACAAGCAAACCCCCCTTAATCACTCCTATATCGCCTATGTCTTTCTTCCTACTGCTTTCATTAGTATTTTGGTACTGTTGTAGTTAGCTCCTATATCTAATGCATAGCCTATTTTTGATGAACTGCTACTTTCAGTCCTGTACCTTTAATCTGCTTAGTATAGGTGGAGCAGTCATCCCCTCTGACCCCGGAGTCAAGATGCCCCGCTTGTTTTCAAATCTCGATCCTTGATCTTCGAGCCAGACCCGACACATCACATACACCCCCTTAGTTGTAGGACGCTACAGATATACTATCAGGTACCGAGGGTGACACCTCACTAAGTACTCGTGATGATATCTATGTAGTATAGCGAGTCGGTCGTGGTTATCGTGGGTGATTCCTCTTTCACCATTCCCAACGATGCCTCTGTCGTACAACCCCTCAAGTGTGGGACCCCCGAGGGTGATTCCTCTAAGCCCACCTTGACGGATACATCGTTCGGAATCCAACGAGGGTGATACCTCGGATTCCTCCCGATGTTACAACACAGTTACTCGATCATGTTACTGGGATCATTGGTGATTAGTTGTTAAGACGGGTAGATTCCTGCGAGACTGTGTTGCTGGCCTAATTAAAATGTTAATGGATTTGGGTATTTGATCTGGGTTGGTCGGAGACCTTTTCGCACTAACCGGCTACGCGGGAAGAATTATGGGTACTCGGCGTCGCGGTATCAGCCGAAGCTTTTCAGATGTCAGCAAATGTAGCGGCGCGGGCCCGAGTGGTCCCGATATGCATCACGCTTGTGATTAAGGGATGCTAGGACTGACGTCGGCCGCCCACGCCACGTGCAAGAGCGCGAAGGGGAACTGGGCCCATGAACCCTTTGTGCTTCGGAGTTAGACCGGCGGGCTCGCCTCTATGATTAGTCTTAGGTGGGGCTGCGACGTGTCGATATTCCGAGGCCGGGCAGGACCCAGGAAAGTGTGTCCAGCCAGAGTGTTATTGAGCATGACGGGACATGTGGTGCACCCCTGCAGGGATGAAAATTAACTATTCGAATAGTCGTGTCCACGGTTACAGGACGACTTGGAGTTGTGCCTTGATCTTATACAACTACAATTGTTACTTAACTGGAATTAGTTTGCCTCGGGATTGCTTCCTCGCACGGAGTCGAGGGAGGATCTTTGGGCGTGACCTCACTTTAATAATTCTACAAGAATATGACTATTAATGTTTTACCCCTGTTCTACTCTCGTCTATTGCTGCAAGACCCTGAAGATGCTAGTCTTCGATAGGACTAGGCCTTCTCTCTCTATTCTCGCATTGCTACAGTCAGTCCACATATAACAACCCCCTTCTTGATACTGATGCATACTTAGAATAGTTCTGATGTAAGACTCGCGAGTAGTTTGGATGAGTACTCACCGCTGCTTTGCTCCCCCCTTGTCCCCTTGATCCGTTTGCTGCGACCAGATGATGGAGCCCAGGAGATGGAGTTTCCTGTCGATGCCTGCCACCCCGATGGTGCTATCTTCGTGGAGGTCGCTGAAGATAGGAGTAGTTATGAGGTTCCCAGGCAGGAGGCCTCGCCTCATTCGATCGTGTTTCTTTTGTGCTAGCCTTCTCCAAGGCACCCCATGTTTAATGTCTGTACTTAGATATTTGTTGCTTCCGCTGACTCGTGTGTTTATCGAGCTTCCGTATTCTAGCCCTCGAGGCCCCTGGCTTGTAATATGTAGCTGATGTTATTTTATTTGTGTCTAGAGTTGTGTTGTGATATCTTCCCGTGAGTCCTTGGGTTTGATCGTACGCATTTGCGTGTATGATTAGCGTACGAATAAACCGAGGGCGTCACAAGTTGGTATCAGAGCCGACTGCCTGTAGGTAGCCCCCTTTCCAACTCCTTGGCCGAAGTCGAGTCTAGTGTTTGAAAAACTTTACTAACACCGATGTTGTGGCTTAAGGGCCCACATGTCAATTGGGTGGTATTAGTATCTTTTACTCCTTTGCTATACTCTGGATTCTACTCTCTCTTCTCTTTTGGGTTAAAGATTTTGCTAATTCTAACATTAGGTTCTCCTCAATATTTCCTCCCGGAGAGCCCCGTATTCCAAACGATGGCTTTATCCCTCAGAAGAACTTCAGTTACTCTTCGATGTTCTCTTGAGCTGTTGTGCTCATTGCTTCTGCAATTTTCCGTTCCTTCGTCAACCACTACGAGTGACTACACAAAAATTTCATTCATACTTTCTCCTCCAATTGCTCTTTTTTTACGAGATGCAATGAATTATCTTATCGGGGATTCGTCCATCATCAGTTGTCATGGGTTTCGAAAGTTCTTTGACTTACTATTTGGTCTCCCGAAATCCTCCGTAGCCTAATGTTCATGACCTTTCTCACCTGCTTGCATTATGGTTAAATCCATATGACTAGCCGCATTCATTAAAATTCCTCTGTGAATTTCCTGTGATCTTATTGATTCTACCTTTGTGTGAATGCACACAATCATCTGTTGTGACTCATAAATTATCTGCCGGCTCAGACGTCCTTCCAGACCGAGCTGGTTCTCGACAAATCAATTTTTGGTTGGTTGTCCATCTAAGTCCATTCAACCTACTTGTATTTGATCGCAGCATATGATTATGATAGACCAACCTGGAAATCCTAATTCCTTTGATAATTAAGTATCAGTATTTTTCAGATGTTCTACAACCCGATGCATTGCACCCTATCTCCCTCTCATAAGTTGTACCCTATGCTTTTGTCAGCCTTACTCTTCAAGCATGTGTTAATTACTCTTGAAGTTTGTGGTGTATGTTCCTAAGATACCGCGACGGGTTGAACCTATGTCTTCCTAAATCAATATGACCCGAAGAATTTTCTCGAGTCTTACTCTTCTGGTGTTATGCCGGTTTTCTTTCAAAGCTACAACCTGATCAAAGGCGAGGAATAAATGGCAGGTGATGCATTGATGAAGTGGGAGTCGACCTTGAACTTTGTGTTCATGCCCATCGAAACAACGTTGATCCTATCATAGAAACTTCTCGTATCAATAATCAATTCATTCTGTAGTTTAAATCTGGGATCTATGATCTTATCCTTTGCAATCGTGGTTCCGACCATGTTGTCCTACCTTGATTTCATTCTCGGACGAGTTGAAGTACTTGTCTTCTTCAGATCAACACGCCAGTCCAAACCTTAAAGTTGATCAACCTCCGAGTATTATTCCTTGTAGCTCGAGGATATCGTAGAGCTATATAACTTCTTATGAGCTCCTCATCAACTATGATATTTTCATTAATTCCAGTTTCCTCGTGTTTGAGTTGTTGGACACGCAAATACATCGATAACTGAAATCGAGTACTCATTGCAATTCAACAACTCTTAGTAATATTCCTTGCTTATGAGTTTGTACTCGATCATAACAATCCAAGCTGTTAAGCTACATCATCATCGTCATGTTGGAGCTCGACCATGCTACCTATACCGTTCATCCCTGGAACACAATTCCAACTATGTGTTTAGCTTGCATCGAGCTTTCCACATCATGTTGGTTGTCCTGAAAGGCAATCTCAATTCTAAGCTAGCAGTCTTATCTGTGATTCCGACAACCTCTTGCTTCATCATTCCCTTGCTTGATGTCGTCGCTGATCGATCACATCTTCGTGAAGCTTCTCAACAAATGTGTCGTGATCATCATCAGCATTCTAAGCTCTTGCAGGGTATCAATTGAATGCATGATGATAAAATACCATCCTTGCCCCTCGATGGTTTGTGTTTTCATCGGCAACCTTTTTTCCTTCCCTCCTACACAAACGTGTTCATGTTTTGTGTTGTCCTTCGAGTTCCTTGCTAATTCAGCTTATGTCACCTTCTACCTTGAAGTATTACTATCTTTTCTGTCAAGACTGTTGTGAGCATGATTGCACCTCTTAAGAATCCTTGACATAGTAATACTTCTTGCCATCACCATTCATTTCTTGGTCCCGTGTTGTTTCTAACCGGTATACCGACAAGTGAACTCTGATGTGTGATTCCAATTCTTCTGGCAACCCTATTGCCTTGAGGTTAACACCTGATTGTTTCAATTTTAGTGTGTTGAGTGATGACTCATCATTTTTGACATTGGTTGTGCTACTACCGTCCGTATTCCCGGGTGCATCCTTTGATCAATGTTTAATTGTTGTTGATCCCTCGAACATGCGACATTATACCATTTGACTCGACAAATGCCATGTCCTTGATATTATACTTTTGCAAATTCGTCCCTATCAAAATCTTGAGGGATTATTGCTGAGCCCATCGGTTGCACCCTCAAGTTCTCCATGGTTCGTGATGAAGATTTTGGAAGCACTATCTTTGTGCCTAGATCATGGAGGATATGTTTGATATAATAAGTGTTTTACCAAAGTTCACGTGCACTCTTTCCGTCGTGAATATGTGAAAGTTTTGTTTCGCTTCCTCTTGGGAAATACCAAATCATTCACGCGTGTGCGAAGTGTTATATGTTTTGAAGATTTACTATCTTCACTCCATATAATTTCTCTTAGCACGCCAAACTACTGACTGATTTGATCAAGGAAAAGAAGTTCCTTCATAAGAGCTAATCCAGGCTTACACATGGATCCCTGTTATCCTCGATGATGGTTCCCAAACGAGAGCTCAGTTGCATTTTGACGTAAGAATTCCACGTGGGCACGAATGTCTTGTCATTGTGTTCATGTGTCTTAGAATCCAACTCGTGCTCCAAGGATTGCTTTTGTAGTTCATGTCCTGAGAATCCCACATCATCATCTTTTCTTCTCAGGCATCTTCAGTCTGAGGTGTTACGACACCAATCGTATCTGAATCTCGGGCAGATATGATGGTTGGAACATTTTCCCAATAATTATAACTTTGGTCTTTATGTAACCGGGTACGGTGATGTCTTGTCTGGCACACCAGGCCGAAGGACCTATTGTCACAAATCCTCCCATATGTAAGATTCGCCATCTTCCATGCGGAAACTATATGGTTTATTTTATAAGTTATTTTTTGATGAATTATTTGTGTACCCATAAGTCCCACCTTTACCTCATGACCATGTTGATGCTATCCCGAAGCACGGATGTGGTACGTCAAATTTTCAATAGGAACATTTGAAGCGCAATGCTAAGATTGTTCCTCATCAATTATCCAGACCGTGTGGTATGGGTAAACATCATGATTCTTCTTCCTCTTTATCTAAAGGTTATGTACTTGATGACCTATCACGTATACCATACCCTATTCTTCCTCGGAGATGGTATACTCTAATGCTAGTGTGTGTGAACACATTTTTCCTTCCCATTGGTCTGTTTGACCTTTCTTGTGGCATAACTTATGTAAGCAGTGCTGATTCCCTGCTTAGGTAAGAATCTCGGTATACAACTCTATCGGTAAGACCCCTTTAGTATTGTGGATAACATTCCGGTAACCGCCGGTGGACGAGAGCCTTGCCTATTGGTCCGCCTCGTTTCAACGAGCAGGAAAATGGTTCTATTCGTCCCCTGCACTTGGTACTGACGTTGTTGCCAACATAACTGACAGGTCACCTTCTGACATGTCTTGCTACCAAGACCGTATAATATGTCACCCCTCTACCTATTCTTGGCCCACATGGTGGACCCATAACCCAAAGTTCCACAGGATTGAAACCTGACTCTCCTGTACATGTTTGACTCCAAAGTATCCTTGGCACTTGGCTCTTATGGAATTCCCGAGCCACCATTCAATGGAATGATCACTCTTGGGTCCAGATGTTATCCAACATACTAAAGATCAAGTCCGCATTAATTACGACAATCTAAAGGCTACTCAGTTCCGTCCGAAGAGTCAATATGACTGTCATCATCAAGTTATGGTCTATCAACCTGGCGAAAAGGCTTATCTTCGTGTCACACCAATGAGAGGTGCACACCGTTTCGGGATCAAGGGCAAGTTAGCTCCTCGCTATATTGGTCCTTTCACTGTTCTCGAAAGGCGTCAAAGAGTGGCTTATCAATTGGAACTACAGGCGAACCTTTTTCAGGTTCACGATGTCTTCCATGTTTCTCAGCTCCACCATTGCTTCAAGGATCATATTCGAGCAGTGGATCATGGTATGCTTGAAGTGCAACAAGACCTTTCTTACAAAGAACACCCGGTCCGCATTCTCGACCAGACTGAACGTCATACTCGTCGCAAAAGTCACCAACTTCCTTAAAGTGCAGTGGTCAAATCATTCTAAAGATGATGCCACTTGGGAACGCGAGGATCATCTTTGTGATGAATACCCCGAGCTTTTTGCTTCCTCCTCTAAATTCTCGGGACGAGAGTTCTTGTTAGTAGGGGAGAGTTGTGACATCCCCGGATTAAGCTACAGTAATAAATATAGTTAGACTATTGTAATAACGTGCTAATGGTGCTATGTCATTGATATTAGCTAAGCCAAATTACCACTTGACAAAAACCAAAACAAAATTAAAATCAAAATTTAAGTCAAATAAATTATTTATTAAAACTAATAAATAAAATCGTGATTGAGTTGAAACTGTTCCCTAAGTAATATTCAATAAGAAACCAAGGTCATTTGAAACATAAAAGTTGCCCTTATCTATTTTTGAGTTAAACCAACAACACCTAAGTGGCCTATTTAAAACCTAACATAATTCAAATCAATTCAATTGCGCCTCAAACTTTTTTTGTACTAGCTTAATATATTCTCTAGTAATTATGTGACAAGTTTGATATGCAACAAGATTTGTTTGGTACAAAACAAAAATACAAAACAGGAAATAAAATACAAATAGTAATAAAAAAGAAAAGCAACCGAGCCCCCCCCTGGCCGACTGGGCCAAAGTGGCCCAGCCGACCACAAGCGCCAAACCCTAGCTCGCCCTCTGATCCCTCCCCTCGCTCTCTGTCGCCGCCGGTTCCCACCCTGCGAGAGCCAAGCCCCCCAGGCTCTCGCCCCAACGACCCACCTAACCCCCTCGATCCCCACGTCCTTCCCACCTGTCCCCACCGACCGAAGGGAACCCATCCCTCGGTTCCTCTCCCTCCCCTCGGCTCCTTCCTCCCACCGACGCCCCAGCACCCCACCTCCCCTCCCACAGCGCCCCAGATACCCCTTCCCCCTCGTCCTCCCTGGAGCCCTCCCGCGAGCACCTCTCCTCCCCTTGGCTCCTTCCCCCCACCCGCCTTGGTTCCTTTCGCCCAGAGCTCCCATCGACCCCGCCGGCGGCCCCCTGGTCACCCCGCGATCGGCCCTCCCCCCTCACTCCCGTCGGCCCCAACTCCCGGGGACCGAGCCCCTCCCACACGACAACACCTCCACTCGAGCCCCCACCCTTCAGGAGCCCCGCCAGCCGAGCCCTCCCGGTTCCCCATTGAACTCCTTCTCCGGGAACTCCATATCGCCGGCCGGAGCCCTATCGGCGGCTCCATCCCGGGGGCCCTTCTCACCGGGGCCCCTCTCGGCACGACCTCGCCGGCATGTCCTCACCGGCACCACCGTCACCGCCTCGTCCTCCTCCTCGCCGTCACCTCCGCCTCACGAGAACTCCGGCTTTGCCGGACCCTCTCATCAACGTCGGTGAGCCCCTCCTCGGGCTCCTCCCACCATCTCCTTCCTCGCGCCGTCCCGGTTCCGTTCCGGCAGACGGCACTCCGATACGACGCCGTTAGGTTCGAGTAGGTGTTGATGGAGATGCTTCCTTTCTCTGTTGCAAGAGAGTGTGTGTTGTTAGTTGTTAGTAGAGAGAGTTGGGAGATGAGTCGAGAAAAACAAATAAAATTACTTAATGTATTGCGTATGTATTTTGTATGTATGAGATGCACGTATGTATGTATGTATTTCGGTATATGGCAGTATACGTTATTTGTTTGTATATGTATCTGTGAGTAAAAAGGTGTATTTGGTCTAAAGCCACTTACCGGTGGGGCCAACGCATCCCGCTGTCTATGACAGGGAGGCCCCACAACCTCTTTTAAAGAAATGTGAAAATTAAAATATAAAAATAAAAATAATGTTTTTATTAAATAAATAAATAGCTATATTATTTAATTAATTAATTGGATAATTAGAATAATTAGAGTATGACACGTGGGTCCCCCACTAAATTAATCTGATTAATTAATATTTAATCTTAATTAAAATTTGTGCCTATGACGTCCGGGACCCACTTGTCAGTTGACCATTCAACTGTTGATGTGAGCATGACATCATGCTGATGTCATAATAGCATTTTATTATATTATTTAAATCTGTTTTTAATTCCTAATTATTGAATAAAACTTTAAAAATTAATATAAAATAATTCGTAAGTCAGATCAAAATTTTTCCAACATGAAAGTTGATCAGCAGAACAAGACGAACCGAGATACACGGTCCATTCGTTTGTCAACGCCTCCCTAGCATAGCAAACATGGAACATTTCCATCATTTCCAGTCTGTACGGTAGTAGCCCGAGACCCGGAAAATATCTTGAGATATTCTTCTGACCCGTCTATGACAGATGTTGCTGTTAGCTCATGGCTAGCGTGCATCTTGCCATGTCATGATTTGTGTTGCACCGTTGCTATTATTTATTGTTTCTTCCCCCTCTTCTTACCGGTAGACCCCGAGACTGACACTGCTGCCGGGTACATCTACGCCCTGCCGATCAGCCCTTTGCCACAGAGCAGCAAGGCAAGCAAACCACCCTTCATCATTCCTATATCGCCTATGTCTTTCTTCCTACTGCTTGCATTAGTATTTTGCTACTGTTTTAGTTAGCTCCTATATCTGATGCATAGCCTATTTTTGATGAACTGCTACTTTCAGTCCTGTACCTTTAATCTGCTTAGTATAGGTGGAGCAGTCATCCCCTCTGACCCCGTAGTCCAGATGCCCCGCTTGTTGTCAAATCTCGATCCCTGATCGACGAGCCAGACTCAACATATCACATACACCCCCCTTAGTTGTACGAGCTACAGAGATACTATCAGGTACCGAGGCTGACACCTCACTAAGTACTCCTGATGATATCTTTGTAGTATAGCTAGTCGGTCGTGGTTATCGAGGGTGATTCCTCTTTCACCATTCCCGACGATGCCTCTGTCGTACAACCCCTCAAGTGTGGGACCCCCGAGGGTGATTCCTCTAAGCCCACCTTGACGGATACATCGTTCGGAATTCAACGAGGGTGATACCTCGGATTCCCCCCGATGTTACAACCACACAGTTACTCGATCATGTTACTGGGATCATTGGTGATTAGTTGTAAAGATGAGTGGATTCCCGCAAGACTGTATTGCTGGCCTAATTAAAATGTTAAAGGATTTGGGTATTTGATCTGGGTTGTTTGGAGACCTTTTTGCAATAACCGGTTACGCGGGAAGAATTATGGGTATTCGGCATCGCGGTATCAGCCGAAGCTTTTCAGATGTCAGCAAATGTAGCAGCGCGCGCCCGAGTGGTCCCGAGATGCATCGCGCTTGTGATTAAGGGATGCTAGGACTGACGTCATCCACCCACGCCACGTGCAGGAGCGCGAAGGGGAACTGGGCCCACGAACCCTTTGTGCTTAGGAGTTAGAGCGGCGGGCTGGCCTCTCTGATTAGTCTTAGGTGGGGCTGCGATGTGTCGATATTTCGAGGCCGGGCAGGACCCAGAAAAGTGTGTCTGGCCAGAGTGTTATCGAGCGTGACGGGACATGTGGTGCACCCCTGCAGGGATGAAAATTAACTAGTCGAATAGCCATGTCCACGGTTACAGGACGACTTAGAGTTGTGGCCTGATCTTATACAACTACAATTGTTACTTAACTGGAATTAGCTTGCCTCGGGATTGCTTCCTCGCAGGGAGTCGAGGGAGGATCTTTGGGCGTGACCTCACTTTAATAATGCTGCAACAATATGACTATTAATGTTTTACCCCTGTTCTACTCTCGTCTATTGCTGCAAGACCCTGAAGATGCTAGTCTTCGATAGGACTGGGCCTTCTCTCTCTATTCTCGCATTGCAGCAGTCAGTCCACATGTAACAACCCCCTTCTTGATACTGATGCATACTTAGAATAGTTCTGATGTAACACTTCCGAGTACTTTGGGTGAGTACTCACCGCTGCTTTGCTCCCCCTTGTCCCCTTGATCCGTTTGCTGCGAACAGATGATGGAGCCCAGGAGATGGAGTTTCCTGTCGATGCCTGCCACCCCGATGGTGTTATCTTCGTGGAGGCCGCCGAAGATAGAAGTAGTTAGGAGGTTCCCAGGCAGGAGGCCTCGCCTCGTTCGATCGTGTTTCTTTCGTGCTAGCCTTCTCTAAGGCACCCCATGTTTATTGTCTGTACTCAGATATTTGTTGCTTCCGCTGACTCGTGTGTTTATCGAGCTTTCGTATTCTATCCCTCGAGGCCCCTGGCTTGTAATATGAAGCTGATGTTATTTTATTCGTGTCTCGAGTTGTGTTGTGATATCTTCCCATGAGTCCTTGGGTTTGATCGTACGCATTTGCGTGTATGATTAGCGTACAATTAAACCGAGGGCGTAACAATAACTTAAGGCAACCATTAGTCCATAGGGATTGCCATCAATTACCAAAACCATATATGGAGAAATATGCTCTAACAATCATCTTTATTGGTTCTTGGTTGGCTTTTCTCTTTGTGGGTTCTTGAGCTTATGGTCATGTTCATGACAAGCTTAACTTCATCGAAAACGGAGTCAATATGCATCTTCTATGATGTTTGGATAATACTCGTTGTGTGATATCCAACAAGCTTGACTTTTCTCAATTCAGAGCCTGTCGTGGTTTTGTCACGGTAGATGTCCTCGTGAGTGGACTTAGGTGTGGAGCCATTGCAGCTAGGTGGCGACTCATAGGGGTTGATCGGGAACGTGAGACGAGTTTACCCAGGTTCGACCCCTCCGACGAAGGTAAAAGCCTACGTCCTGCTTGTGTGTATATTGATGAAGATCTCGTGCGGAATCGCTAGCCTAGCTCTCGAGAGTTTTATTGTTTCTTACTTGATCTCTCTAGCTCAAGGGATCCCCTTTATATATAGGTGGAGGCCTTGAGTTTACAATAGAGTCTGGGTCGTAAAACAGCCCGTGATCTAATCTAACTCCTCCTTTCCTTGCTCCTCAAGGGGAAAAGGTTTTCCTGGGTCTTCATCTTGAGTCGGCTATCCACACAACATCAATGATCTGACACACATAGTGAGACGCCCATCTCGGCCTTGTTCCTCTAATGGACATCCTCCATCTGGGCCGTCTTGAGTAGAGGTTGGGTAAAAACACTGGGCTGGTTATACCCGTGGGGTATATCCCCGACAGAACTCGTATGCGAAAGTTATGGCAGTTTTAGTGACATGGCAGTTTTTGTGTGTTAAGCGGAAGTACTGCTGGGAGAGGAGCGGTAGTACTTCTCGGGCGGTACTCCCGCCCTCCACTTCCACTTGTTTTAGCTCTCTAGTGTCCTCGGGTGCCCTTGCCCATTTTCAGCGAAAGTACCGCTGGGAGCGGAGTGGTAGTACCGCTCGAGCGGTACTATGATACGTCTCTGTTGTATCTATAGTTTTTGATTGTTTCATGCCAATATTCTACAACTTTCATATGCTTATGGCAACTTTTTATACTATTTTTGGGACTAACATATTGATCCAGTGCCCAGTGCCAGTTCCTGTTTGCATGTTTTTTGTTTCGTGGAAAATCCATATCAAACGAAGTCCAAATGGGACAAAAACTTACGAAGTTTTTTTAGAATATATGTGAATTTTGGGAAGTGGAATCAATAGAAGGCGGTGCCGGATGATCCCACAAGCCATAGGGGCGCGACCTAGGGGTAGGGGGTGCCCTGGTGACTTGTGGTCACCCTGTATGGCTGCTGGTGCCTTTCTTTCGCTGCAAGAAAGCTAATTTCTGGATAAAATGGTATTAAAATTTCAGCCCAATCGGAGTTACGGATCTCCGGGAATATAAGAAACAGTGAAACGCCAGAATCTAGAACGCAAAAAAACGCAGAAACAGAAGGAACAGAGAGAGAGATCCAATCTCGGAGGGGCTCTCGCCCCTTCGCCGCCATGGAGGCCAAGGACCAGAGGGGAAACCCTCTTCCCATCTAGGGAGGAGGCCAAGGAAGAAGAAGAAGGAGGGAGGCTCTCTCCCGGTGGCACCGAAATGCCACCAGGGCCATCATCGCGATGACGATCTACACCAACAACTTTGCCGTCATCATCACCAACTCTCTCCCCCTCTATGAAGCGGTGTAACGCCCGTACTCCCCGTCATAATCTCTACTTAAACATGGTGCTCAACGTTATATATTATTTCCAAATGATGTATATCTATCCTATGATGTTTGAGTAGATCCATTTTGTCCTATGGGTTGATTGATTATCATGATGGGTTTGAGTTGCATGTTTTATTATTTGTGTTGTCCTATGGTGCTCTCCGTGTCGCACAAGTGTGAGGGATCCCCACTGTAGGGTGTTGCCATGTGTTCATGATTTTCCTATGGTGGGTTGCTTGAGTGACAGAAGCATAAACCTGATTAGGTGGGTTGTTGCATATGGGAGTAAAAGAGGACTTGATACCTTATAATGCTATGGTTGGGTTTTACCTTAATGATCTTCAGTAGTTGTGGATGCTTTCTAAAGTTCCAATCATAAGTGCATATGATCCAAGTAGAGAAAGTATGTTAGCTTATGTGTGTCCCTCATATAAAATTACAATAATGATTATCGGTCTAGTTATAGATTGCCTAGGGATAAACAACCTTCTAGTGACCAAAAGATCTCTACTAAGACTAACTTAGTTGTTTCCTTATCTTAGCAGCCCCTAGTTTTTATTTACGTGTTCTTTATTTGCTTGCAAACCTATCCTATCACACCTACAAAGTACTTCTAGTTTCATACTTGTTCTAGGTAAAGCGAACGTTAAGCGTGTGTAGAGTTGTATCTGTGGTCGATAGAACTGGAGGGAATATTTGTTCTACCTTTAGCTCCTCGTTGGGTTTGAGACTCTTACTTATGGAGAAAGGCTACAATTGATCCCCTATACTTGTGGTTTATCAAGACATTTTTCTGGCGCCGTTGCCAGGGAGCAATAGCGTGGGGTGTATATCTCGTGTGTGCTTGTTTGCTTTATCACTAAGTAGATTTTATTTGCGATTTAGCTTGTTTTCTATCTTTATCTATGGGTAGGAAAGGCAATATACCAAAAAATTAGATGTACTTTCTGGTCCAAAAGTTGAGGAACCACTAGTGTTCCGTACCACCGAAGAATATTACTTGGGTCATCTTCGATCCATTTGGGCTCGTGCTGAAACCCCAGCTAGCTTAGTTGAGGGAAAATCATTAAATGAGCATGCTTATTATGTGCGACACCGCTTATCTCAAAAAGGGAATCTTTTATGGTATCATATTAATACTTTGCAATGCTATGCTTGGAATTGATGTGAAATTTATAATTTTATTTGTTGTTCTGAAGACCCTAAAAAAGACCTTCCATATGTGAGTTTAAGGATAATGGAATCGTATCTTCTTATGCCAAGGGTGTTTATAATTACTATGATATTGAGCAAATTGAAGAATTTGTTGCTTTCAAGCGTGCCTATGAAATTGCTTCTTTGATTGAAAAGTATGATTCTACTCTTTACAAATCTAAAAGTTTTTCCATACTTAAATATTGTTATGAGAACTATGCTTCTAATGCTTATGTTAAGCCATATATTGAGGACACCTCCGCTGCCCAAGAGGAGACTAATATTTTGTAGGAATCTATGGATGAAGAAATTGATGACACTGTGAACTCATTGGATGAAAAAGATGAGCATGAGAGCGAATAACAAAAGGAGGAAGATTGGATTAGCTACCCGTGCCCACCTTCTAATGAGGGTAACTCTTCAACTCATACATTATTTAGTTTCCCTTTGTGCTTACCGAAGGACGAATGATGTGATAATTGCTATGATCCCTTGGATTCATTTGAAATATCCCTTTTTGATGAACTTGATGCTTTCTATGCTTGTGGCCATGATGCCAATATGAATGATGCTCATGGAGATGAACTTGCTATAGTTCCTTATGTTAAGAATGAAATTGTTGATATTGTACCAACACATGATAGTCCTATTATCCTTTTGAATTCTCCCAACTACACTATAATGGAGAAGTTTGCACTTATTAAGGATTATATAGATGGGTTGATTTTACTATCACACATGACGATTTTGATAGATATAATACGCATGTGCTTTCTGTCCTACTTGCAATTATTATGAGAGAGGAACTACATCTCCGCCTCTCTATGTTTCCAATACGATAAAATTGCAAGAAATTGTTTATACTATGCATTGGACTTTATTTTGTGTGCATGAATTGTTCTTTTAGGACATGCCGATGCATAGGAAGAGATTTAGACTTCGTTGGTGTGCGATATATGTTAGTTTGTGCTCACTACTAAATTACAAATCATTGTTAATTAAAATTGGCTTTGATATACCTTGGGATCCGGGTGGATCAATTACATGAGCACTTTAGGCCTAGCTTAATGGCTTTAAAGAAAGCGCTGCCAGGGAGACAACCCGGAAGTTTTATAGAGCCATTTTATTATTTTGTGTGCTTTTATATATTTTAAAAAACAAAAAAAAATAAAGAGGGGAACCTAAAACTTTTCAAAAACAAAAGGGAAAGTGAGAGAGAGGAGCATTGTTAAAATGGGAGAATGCCTTGAACTTTTTCATGCCCATGGAAACCTTGTGAATCTTAATTATAGAAACTTTTAAACAAAAATAATTACCCCCTTGTATAAATCCATTGCATTTTAAAAATAATGTTCCAAGATTTGCCTTTAGGATGATTAGATTGCTTGTTTGGTGTGTAGTGCAAAAACATAAACTTTGGTTGTAGTGTGTGAATTTACATTTTTTACTGGAATGTCAAAAGTTTCTGAAATTTTTACACAGTAAATCTATGAATTGTTTTTATTTCTTCCTAATTGTTCAGAATTTTTAGAGTTACAGAAGTATGGTGAATGTACAGATTACTATAGACTATCCAGTTTTTGACAGATTCTGTTTTTGATGCATTGTTTTGCTTGTTTTGATGAAACTATCGGTTGTATCAGTGGTATAAGCCATGGAAAAGTCATATTACAATAGATACAATGCAAAAACAAAATATGAATTGGTTGGCAACAATACTTAAAGTTGTAATTTGCTTTATTATTACTAACGGATCTCACGAGGGTTTTGCTAAGTTTTGTGTGATTGAAGTTTTCAAGTTTTCGGCGAGATCACGATGGATGAAGGAATAAGGAGTGGAAAGAGACTAAGCTCGGGGATGCCTGTGGCACCCCAAGGTAAAATTCAAGGACTTCCAAGCAACTAAGCTTGGGGATGCCTCGGAAGGCATCCCCTCTTTCTTCTAACAGCCATCGGTAATTTCACTTGGAGCTATATTTTTATTCGTCACATGATATGCGTAAATCTTGTATGGTCATATGATTTTTATTTTTATTTTAATAATGCACCATGCGGTATGAGAAAGTCCTTGATTGATTTATACAAGGCTCTTTGCACCTCACTTATATCTTTTGAGTATGGCTTTATAGAATGCTTCATGTGCTTCACTTATATCATTTGAAGTTTGGATTGTCTGTTTCTCTACACATAGAAAACAACCATTTGTAGAATACTCTTTTGCTTCACTTATATTTGTTAGAGCGTGGGCATATCTTATGTAGAAATAATTAAACTCTCATGCTTCACTTATATCTATTTAGGGAGTTAACAAGAGTTGCTCATTCACATGGTTAGTCATAAAACCCTACAAAAAACTTGTAGATCACTGAATATGATATGTTTGATTCCTTGCAATAGTTTTGCGATATAAAGATGGCGATATTAGAGTCATGCTAGTGAGTAATTGTGGATTGGTAGAAATATTTGTGTTAAAGTTTGTATTCCCATAGCATGCACGTATGGTGAACCGTTATGTGAATAAGTCGGAGCATGATTTATTTATTGATTATCATCCTTTGTGTGGAGGTCGGGATCGCACGATGGTTAATTCCTACCAACCCTTCCCTAGGAGCATGCGTGTAGTACCTTGTTTCGAAGACTATTAATTTTTTGCAATAAGTATGGGAGTTCTTTATGAGTAATGTTGAGTCCATGGATTATACGCACTCTCATCCTTCCACCATTGCTAGCCTCTCTAGTACCATGCAACTTTCGCTGGTGTAATACTACTATTCCTTTTTCCACAGTTGTGCTTCAAAGTGGCAGCATAATCTTCATGATATAGAGTCTCCTATATTGTCATTTTCAAATACTAGTGGGAATTTTTCATTATAGAACTTGGCTTGTATATTCCAATGATGGGCTTCCTCAAATGGCCCTAGGTCTTCGTGAGCAAGCGAGTTGGATGCACACCCACTTAGTTTCTTTTTGAGCTTCCATACATTTATAGCTCTTGTGCATTAGTTGCATGGCAATCCCTACTCACTCACGTTGATATCTATTGATGGGCATCTCCATAGCCCGTTGATACGCCTAGTTGATGTGAGACTATCTATTTCTTTTTGTCTTCTCCACAACCTCCACCATATTCTATTCCACATATAGTTCTATACCCATGGCTCTCGCTCATGTATTGCATGTAAGTTGAAAAAGTTTGAGAATAATAAATTATGAAACAATTGCTTGGCTAAAACCGGGGTTGTGTATGATATACTACTTTGTGTGAGGAAGATGGAGCATAGCCAGACTATATGATTTTGTAGGGATAACTTTCTTTTAGCCATGATATTTTGAGAAGACATGATTGCTTTATTAGTATGATTGAAGTATTATTGTACTAATGTCAAACGATAAACTATTTCTTTGAATCACCTGTGTCTTAATATTCATCCCATGATTAGATTATATGATCAAGATTATGCTAGGTAGCATTCCACATCAAAAAATATCTTTTTTATCATTACCTACTCGAGAACGAGCCGGAATTAAGCTTGGGGATGTTTATACGTCTCCATCATATCTATAATTTTTTATTGTTTCATGCCAATATTCTACAACTTTCATATACTTTTGGCAACTTTTTATACTATTTTTGGGACTAACATATTGATCCAGTGCCCAGTGTCAGTTCCTGTTTGTTGCATGTTTTTTGTTTTGCAGAAAATCCATATCAAACTAAGTCCAAACGGGATAAAAACTTACGAAGATTGTTTTTGGAATATATGTGAATTTTGGGAGGTGGAACCAATAGAAGGCGGTGCCCGAGGGGCAGACAAGCCATATGGGTGCGGCCTGGGGGTAGGGGCGCCCTAGTGGCTTGTGGTCAGCCCGTAAGGCGGTTGGTACCCTTCTATCGCCGCAAGAAAGCTAATTTCCGGATAAAAATCATGTTAAAATTTCAGCCAATCGGAGTTACGGATCTCCGGAAATATAAGAAACAGTGAAACGCCAGAATCTGGAACACAGAAAAACACAGAAACAGAAGGAAACAGAGAGAGAGATCCAATCTCGGAGGTGCTCTCGCCCCTCTGCCGCCATGGATGCCAAGGACCAGAGGGGAAACCAAGGAAGAAGAAGAAGGAGCAGGCTCTCTCCCCCTCTCTCCCGGTGGCACCGGAACACCGTCGGGGCCATCATTGTGACGGCGATCTACACCAACAACTTCGTGGCCGTCATCACCAACTCTCTCCCCCTCTATGCAGAGGTGTAACACCCCTTCTCCCCTCTATAATCTCTACTTAAACATGGTGCTCAACACTATATATTATTTCCCAATGATGTATAGCTATCCTATTATGTTTGAGTAGATCCTTTTTTCCCTACTGGTTGATTGGTGATCATGATTGGTTTGAGTTGCATTTTTTTATTATTGGTGCTTTCCTATGGTGTTCTTTGTGTCACGCAACCGTGAGGGATCCCCATTGTAGGGTGTTGCAATGTGTTCATGTTTGCCTATGGTGGGTTGCATGAGTGACAAAAGCATAAACCCGAGTAGGTGGGTTGTTGCATATGGGAGTAAAAGAGGACTTGATACCTTATAATGCTATGGTTGGGTTTTACCTTAATGATCTTTAGTAGTTGCGTATGCTTGCTAGAGTTCCAATCATAAGTGCATATGATCCAAGTAGAGAAAGTATGTTATCTTATGCCTCTCCCTCATATAAAATTGCAATAATGATTACTGGTCTAGTTATCTATTGCCTAGGGACAAACAACCTTCTTGTGACAAGAAGATCTCTACTAAGACTAACTTAGTTGTTTATTTATCTTAGCAGCCCCTAGTTTTTATTATCGGTCTAGTTATACATTGCCTAGCGACAAATAACCTTGTTGTGACAAAAAGATCTCTACTAAGACTAACTTAGTTGTTTTTTAATCTAAGAAGCCCCTAGTATTTATTTACGTGTTCTTCATTTTCTTCCAAACCTAGTTTCAAACTTGTTCTAGGTAAAGCAAACTTTAAGTGTGCGTAGAGTTGTATCAGTGGTCGATAGAACTTGAGGGAATATTTGTTCTACCTTTAGCTCCTTGTTGGGTTCGACACTCTTACTTTTCGAGAAAGGCTACAATTGAACCCCTATACTTGTGGGTTATCATACTACTCGCCTCCACTTCTACTTATTTGACCTTTTTGGTGTCCTTGGGTGTCCTTGCCCTATTTTTCTCTCTCTCGCTGTTTCACCCGCTCTTGCAACACCTAGTGGTAGTACCGCTAGTGGGAGCAGTACTACCGCTCCAGCGGCAGTACCACCTCCTGGAGTCTCTTTATTGCATGTTGTGGTTTGAAACTTCTATGCCAGCGGAAGTACCGATTACCTGAGAGGTACTACCACTTATGCACGGGTTGAGTGCATAACGGTCGGATTTGGAGGAACCTATTTAAGGGGGTCTACTTCCCGAGTGGTTCCTAATCCTTTGAGCTTGTGTTTGGTCCCGTTGTTGACCTTCTTTGAGCTTGCTAACTCTCAATCCCTCCAATGATTCTTGCTAGTTCTTGATGGAAAAGAGAGGAGATCTAGATCCACATTTCCACCAGTCACTTTCTCCTCCTTGTGAGGGGAACCCCTTGGATCAAGATCTTGGAATTCTTCGTGTTCTTAATTGTTCTTCCTCTCATTTTCTTCTATAGCATTAGTTGTTGCGGTGGGATTTTGTTCATAGGTTTGCGTTCTCCACAGTGATATGTGGAAGTTAAGTTTGAGAAGATTATTGCTCTTGGGTGTTTTGTCAACCGCCTCCTAGACGGTTGGTGGTGCCTCGGAGCTCAATCATTATGGTGTAAATCTCCGGGCGAGCATCGGGGTCTCCAATTAGGTTGTGGAGATTGCCCCAAGCAATTGAGGGCACCTCGGATCCACAATCCATTGTGGTGAACCTTTGTGGTGTTGTTGGGAGCCTCTAATTAAGTTGTGTAGATTGCCCCAACCTTGTTTGTATGGGTTCTGTGACCGCCCTCAAGGGTCCCTTAGTGGAATCACGGCATCTTGGATTGTGCGAGGGCGTGAGGAGATTACAGTGGACCTAGTGGATTCTTGGGGAGCATTGTGCCTCCACACCGTTCCAAACGGAGATTAGCATCCACAAGGGTGTGAACTTGGGGATACATCATCGTCTCCGCGTGCCTCGGTTATCTTTTACCCGAGCCCTTTACTTATGCACTTTACTTTGCGATAGCCATATTGTTTATTGTTATACATATTACTATCACTTAGTTGGTTATCTTGCTTAGCATAAGTTGTTAGTGAACATAGGTGAGACTAGTTGTTTTAGGTTTTGTGCTTGACTAATTAAACGTTAGTTTTATTGTGCATTTGTTCAAGCCTAAACCATAATTATTTTAAAGCGCCTATTCACACTACATGAATCCTATTTTTTGCCATCTGCCATGGCAGACGGCAAAGGGATACTCCAAGGATAGCAAAGGCCTTTGTCGTCCGCCAGCAGTCGGCAAAACTTCTACAGTTGCTTGCGGCGGTAAAGGGCCTTCTTTGTCATTTGCCTCTAGGCAGCGGATGACAAATGCCTTTGCCATCCATCGTCGACGGCAAGCAGATGGCAAAGAGATTAGACAGCAGCCCACACGCACCAATTCTGTTAGGTGGCTAATAGAGTATTTGTCATTTGCTTTTTGTGGCCAACTTTGCCGTCGGCCGGCGTACCACCTTTGCCATTTGCCTCGTTGTCCCTTTGCCGTTTGATTTTTATGGCCTTTGCCATCTGCTTTTTTGTGGTACGCTTTGTCGTTTGTTTTTTGTGGCGGGCTTTGCCGTCTGCCGGCGTGGCAGGCTTTGCTGTCTGCCGGGTGCCGCCCCAGGCGCCCCATCTTTGCCGTCTGCCGAGCGGCCTCCTTTGGCATCAGCCTGGTTACCCCTTTGCCATGTGCCGCATACGACAAAGTTACCATATTATCCAGCCGGTTGGCTAGGTTGCACAGGTGGGTGATACGTGGCACCTTTGCCATCCCCTCGCACACGGCAAAGCCCTTTGTCGTCCGCCCGCACACGGCAAAACACCAGCATTGCCACTTTTTGTTTGCTTTTAGATATTTCCCTGCATTTAAAAAATACACATATGATATATATAATCTCTAACACCCACATAATGTTTCAAAATACACATATCATATAAGCAGCATATAGGCCATGTATCGAACATCATATAAGAGCAAGACAACAAATAGGCTAGCTTCCAATACATACACATAGTTTCAATCATCATACACACACATACTTATCTTATCTCCATACATACACATAATTTTACACTGTTTATCAATACAAAAAATATAAAGTAAATAGTAGCAACCCATCAGTGATGGCTTCCATAAATGTCACCTTCCATGAAGTGAATCAAATCTCCAAAATAAAACAAGAAAGTTAGAAGAAGAAGAAGAAAAAACTAGAAGCAGAAGAAAACTAGAAGAAGAAGTAGATTAAGAAGAAGAAAACTAGAAGAAGAAGAAGAAGAAGAAAGAGGGGGAGAAGAAGGAGGAGAAGGAGAAGACTAGACGAAGGAGGAGAAGAAGGAGGAGAAGGAGAAGACTAGACGAAGGAGGAGAAGAAGAAGGAGAAGGAGAAGAAAAAGAAGGTGAAGATGATTACTTATCTTTTTTTGAGCTTGTTATGTCATTTTGGAGGAAAATACGCTAAGTTGTGAGCTAAAAAAGGTTCTTGTGCTGTTTTTTGACCTAACTAAGCTAATTATGTCCTAAATGAGCTAAATAAGCTAATTATGTCATATTATGTCATTTTGGAAGATAATTAGCGAAGTATGTCATTTTGGAGAATAAAACTAGAAGAAGGAGGAGGAGGAGGAGGAGACTAGAAGAAGGAGAAGAAAAAGAAGAAGAAGGAGAAGATGATTACTTATCTCGTTTTGCGCTTATTATGTCATTTTGGAGGAAGATACGCTAAGTTATGAGCTAACCAAGGTTCTTGTGCTATTTTTGACCTAACTAAGCTAATTATGTCATAAATGAACTAAATAAGCTAATTATGTCATTTTGGAGGATAATTAGCTAAGCATGTCATTCTGGAGATTAAAACTAGAAGAAGAAGAAGGAGGAGGAGGAGAATACTAGAAGAAGGAGGAGAAAAAGAAAAAGAAGGTGAAGAACAAGGTGAAGATGATTACTTATCTTGTTTTGAGCTTATTATGCCATTTCGGAGGAAGATACGCTAAGTTATGAGCTAACCAAAGTTCTTGTGCTATTTTTGACCTAACTAAGCAAATTATGTCATAAATGATCTAAATAAGTAATTATATCATTTTGGAGGATAATGAGCTAAGTATGTCATTTTGGAGAATAAAACAAGAAGAAGAAGAAGAAGGAGGAGGAGAAGACTAGAAGAAGTAGGAGCGGAATAAGAAGGCGAAGAACAAGGTGAAGATGATTACTTATATTTTTTTAAGCTTATTATCTCATTTTGGAGGAAGATACGCTAAGTTATGAGTTAACCAAGGTTCTTGTGCTATTTTTGACCTAACTAAGCTAAATATGTCATAAATGAACTAAATAGGCTAATATGTCATTCTGGAGGATAATTAGCTACGTATGCCATTTTGGAGAATAAAACTAGAAGAAGGACGAGTAGGAGGAGGAGAAAACTAGAAGAAGGAAGAGAAGACTAGAAGGAGGAGAAAACGAAGAAGAAGCTGATTACTTATCTTTTTTAGCTTATTATGTCATTTTGGAGGAAGATACGCTAAGTTATGAGCTAACCAAGGTTCTTGTGCTATTTTTTACCTAACTAAGCTAATTCTTTCATTTTGGAGGATAATTAGCTAAGTATGGCATTTTGGAGAATAAAACTAGAAGGAGGAGGAGGAGCATGACAAGACTAGAAGAAGGATGAGAAGAAGAAGGTGAAGATGATTACTTATCTTGTTTTGAGCTTATTATGTCATTTTGGAGGAAGATACGCTAAGTCATGAGCTAACCAAGGTTCTTGTGCTATTTTTGACGTAACTAAACTAATTATGTCATAAATGAGCTAAGTAAACTAATTATGACACTTTCGAGGATAATTAGCTAGGTATTTCATTTTGGAGAATAAAACTAGAAGGATTAGGAGGTGGAGGAGGAGACTATAAGAAGGAGGAGAAAAAGAAGAAGAACGAGAAGAAGAAGAAGGTGAAGATGATTACTTATCTTGTTTTGAGCTTATTATGTCTTCTTGGAGGAAGATACGCTAAATTATGAGCTAATCAAGGTTCTTGTGCTGTTTTTAACCTAACTAAGCTAATTATGTCATAAATGAACTAAATAAGCTAATTATGTCATTTTGGAGGATGATTTGCTAAGTATGTAGTTTTGGAGAATAAAACTAGAAGAAGGAGGAGGAGGAGGAGAACACTAGAAGGAGGAGAAAAAGAAGAAGAAGGTGAAGAAGATTACTTATCTTGTTTTGAGCTTATTATATTAGTTTGAAGGAAGATATGCTAAGTTATGAGCTAACCAAGGTTCTTGTAGTATTTTTACCTAACTAAGCTAATTATGTCATAAATGAACTAAATAAGCTAATTATGTCATTTTGGAGGATAATTAGCTAAGTATGTCATTTTGGAGAATAAAACTAGAAGAAGAAGGAGGAGGAGGAGAATACTAGAAGAAGGTGGAGAAGACTAGAAGGAGGAGAAAAAGAAGAAGTAGATGATTACTTATCTTTTTTGATCTTATTATGTCATTTCGGAGGAAGATACACTAAGTTATAAGCTAACCAAGGTTCTTGTGCTATTTTTGAACCGACTAAGCTAATTATGTCACAAATGAACTAAATAAGATAATTATGTCATTTTGGAGGATAATTAGCTAAGTATGTCATTTTGGCGAATAAAACTATAAGAAGAAGGAGAAGGAGGAGGGGAAGACTAGAAGGAGGAGGAAATGAAGAAGAAGGAGAAGAACACGATGAAGATGATTACTTATCTTGTTTTGAGCTTATTATGTCATTTTGGAGAAAGATACGCTAAGTTATGAGCTAAGCAAGGTTCTTGTGCTATTTTTGACCTAATTAAGCTAATTATGTCATAAATGAGCTAAATAAGATAATTATGTCATTTTGGAGGATAATTAGCTAAGTATGTCATTTTGGAGAATAAAAATAGAAGAAGAAGGATAATTAGCTAAGTTATGAGCTAAGTATGCCACAGAACACTAGGGAAAACTTACCGTCGTCGTCATCGAGGATGTGAATCATGGGGGTTGCTAGGGTCGGGTTCACTTGGAGAAGGTTGCCCTAGAGAAGGGGTGTGCGATGCGACTCGGGAGTTATTCTGCACCAAAGTTATTTTGCAATATCTCGTTACAATGATGACACTCAAATGTTCATACTAGTAACTAATGACCATTGAAATGAAACTCAATGTTCCAACCCCACAAATGTCCGGCATCGCGGAGGAGTCTGACCGTTCTGGAGGCACATTTATTTTTGAAGGGCCAGTCATGTCAGTTAGTAATCAAAAGGACATTACATGAATGATTTGGCTAATGTGAAAAATAAACTTACCACAAGGAGATCGTACATGGCCCGGTTAGCCGCCTGATTCCATGCCCTCTCCTCCTACAACAACCGAGTCATGTTCTCCTTCGTGGCCCGGTCCCTCTCCTCCAACAATCGAGCTGTGTTATCCTTCGCAGCCAGGTCCCTCTCCTCGAGAAGCGTCTGGGTTGCCATTCTCTCTTTCTGAAGAGCAGCCTGCAACACCACTCCCCGTTAGCATCGTAATGATCGATGGCCACGCACACAATGTCCGTATAACTAACCTCGATGGTGATATCGACTGGTCGTGGACGAGGCCTTATCTCAGACAGGAGCTTTTCTGGCGTGCCTTGATCTCCGGGAGAGTGAGAGGAGAAAGTATAAACCCATCTCCAATGGCTATCGAGCCATGGGGCCTCCCGCCACCAGATATCATCACCAGCTCTAGATTCAAAGGTTCCTGGCTCGGGGTTAAAGTCCTCCCCTTTCCCTTTATTCCCCTCATCCTTGTATCTAACAAGCATGTGGTGGGAGGAGATGTTGGTGAACTTCTCTGGATGATCGAGGTCAACTCAGAGAATGCCTTGGCCTTTTTGTAGGAGGAATTATGGGCCATGCCATAGAGGTCATACAAATGTGGCACCTCCATCTTATTGTGATGCGCCTAAAAGAGAGGAACAAAGTATTAGTAAAGGGAAAAATCTAGCATGAAGAATGAATGGCATAAATCGTGAAGAAAACCACATACCCAGTTCCGTCCGAACTCAAATAAGTTGGCACTGCCCTGATGGCGTGGCACACCAACCATTTGGGCATGCCGGTCCTTCGCATTGTCGTGGACGGCTCACCATTGGCTTGTGCACCACTGATCCACCAACGCCTCCCAACAATCCATCTGATCCGCACACCATCTTGGGGGACACCTATAAGTTAGTAAGGAGAACTTTGAGCGCTAAGCCTACGAATCAAATCAAGAAAACTACGTACAAGGCCTTAAGAATAGGTAATTACCTTCATGTACAGTTCCTTCTTCAAATACTTTCCGCGGCACAACTTCTTGTCTTTCTGAATACCACGCACGACATAGTAGTCTCGAACAGCCTGCGGCCGAGCCTCGTGGCGTAAGTTCTGTTATAGCCAATTGCACTCGTCGTCGATAACATTGGCCGCCGGCTCCTCATATCCCTCTTCACACGTGTAGAAGGGGTGCAATCAAACAAGACAACACTAATTAGTACAATAAGTAGCTATATTGTTAATTTTAGATTGTGTAAAAGGAGAAATTACCCCAAATTTGTTGATCTCCATCTCGACCCGCGTGTGGCACAAGACACCATTGATAATCTCCTCGGGTGGGGCCTGGGAAGCCTGGTAGTACTCCCTGGTAAATCCTAGTGTAGGAAGCTCACCCTCACCGGGCAACGTGACAAACCACGGGAAATTTTCCCGGCAAAGCACACAAAGGATGGTGTTCGGCTTGCAGACTCCACATGGGTGATTCAAATCCTTGCAATATGACAAGCCAAAAGGTACAAAAAGAATAAATGCACTTACTTCTCACCTTTAGGCCTAATCACCGGCCTCTGCTCGCGGGTCGCCAGCACGACCGGGAGATGTGTACTACCATGCTGGTACAGGTGACCCCCTCAACCACCTCGCCCTCACTATCAGTAGACTCATCACCAGCCTCCCCGCCTTCATCAGAATAGCCACCCGACCCCTCGGTCCGATCTGGCCAGGTATCCCATCCAAACGTCTCCACGTTGGCCGAAGCCTGTGGGGCGGGAGTCTCCTGGGACATGGCCCGTGGTACATGAGTCTCATGGGCCGAAGCCTTAGGAACCGGAGTCCCAGGGGTCGAATCCCGTCGACCCGAGGCTCTTGGACCAGAGTCCCCATAACCTCCACCTCAAACGGGTCCACCATAGTAGTCATTTGCTCGGGTGAATCAGTTGGGGGTAGCTGCGAGGATGGCATAGCAGTCTTTCTACCTCTCTCTTGACCATGTCGTGTACCCTTCGCCTTCTTCCGGCATGCCCTACATCCTCTCCCGGTGGGCAACAACGTTGACGTAGAAGCACCCGCGGGTGTCCCCAAACTGTCTGCCAAGACCCTATGGAGAGACTGGGGTGGAACGGAAGTACCCCTTGCGCGGGCCGCTGAGCGATCTGGACCCGCGCCCACCATCTTTCAACACCTACCATGATAAAGAGTAAGATAAATTAGTAAAACATAAAAAAATTGAATACCTGACATGAATAATAATATGTACGTATATAATTTAAGTTGGGATGCATACAAACTAATAATAGTCTCGATCAATAAATGCATCATCATCATCATCACTATAACGCGTGTCTTCATGAATGACGTGCTCATCAGGTTCACCGGCATGAACTTGTGGAAGGCCTTTTCGTAATAGGTCAAGCATTGATAGGTCATCTGTAGTAGTAACCTCTTCTAGTTCCAGCTCTACTGGTTCTGGCTCAGGGGTGAAGTCGGATTCACTATCACCGTGTACTTCCATGTTCTTGGGTCAAGTATGACGGTTCTTGAAATGTTTCTTCAAAAGACGTGTTTCTTGGAAGAATTCTCCGTCATATGTGTCTGGGTTAATGCGATATTCATAATCCTCTTCATCTGGGGGGGTATAGCATGTAGCGGCACTTCATAAACAACATCCCAACCATTAAAATTCTTATTAGTTTGGCAGGACGACGGTAGATAGAAAACTTGGGTCACCTGTTGAGCCATAATATCGACATCGGGAACATCTAAATGGGTGCTTTTCTTGATGTCGACTAGCCCTATATGTTCATGAGTCCTTCTAGTCTCTTTTGGCTGGAACCAATAACATTCGAAGACTACGACGTTAGGTGGGATGTCACCATAGAATTGAAGTTCATAAATTGCTTCAACTCTTCCATATTACTTGGTACCTCCTTCACCGATAGCAGAGACACCACAATTTGTAGATTTCTTGTCCGACATAGATAGCTCTTTTCCAAAGGTATGAAAGTGTCGGGGAAACCGACACCTATGGGAAACTCGAGGAGTCCCCTGATCGTTCAACAAGGAGACAGAGGTACAGCGTCGAGAGCGGAGCTAGTGATCAACACCGGCAAGGTCTTTTATCCAGGTTCGGGCTGCTTGACGCGTAAAACCTTACTCCTGCTTAGTTTGTATTATGTGCTTACTGTAGGGTGATTTGCTACAGTAACTTAGTAGGTGATTAGGGAGTCTCCGATCCCAAAAAGTCCAACCCTTAAGAATGAGCCTTGGGCTCCTTTTATAGGCAAAGGGGTCACCAATAGTGTGCTCAAGGGGTGAATAGTGAACAATATTCACCGGTCTACTTCTTCGGTGGTGTCAGGGGTAGTAAATGCCTTTTCTAGCTCGTGATCTGCCGCAAGGTGTTCGCGACACGTACCCAGGTGAATCGACACCCGGGTCTTGTGCTGGCACATGAGGGATGTGCTGGAGCGGTCGGATTGTGGTAGAAATAGGGGAGGGCACCTGGCGAATGAAAGGGGATTGCTGGCCTGGAGCCTATGTCGGACGACTTGGTCACCTTCCCGGCAAGGAGGGCTTTCCGGGGGGGCTTGAACATTTTCCCGGCAAGGAGGGCTTGCGGGGGCCCTCGCCAGTCTCTGCGAGCCTTCCCGGCAAGGGAGGCTTGCCGTGGTCTTGCTAATCTTCAGGAGTCTTCCTGGTGAAGTGGGCTTGCCGGGGCCTTGGGAATCTTCCCGTCAAGGAGGGCTTGCCGGGCCTTTGCATCTCGAACCCTTGTACTCCACACCCCACGAAGAGAGAGAAGGGCGTGGCCTTGGTGGGTCTCGGATTGCCTTTCTGGCGTTCTTCCCTGTGCACTGCTATCAGGGGCATCCCTGATGCCCGTGCACAAGTCTGGGGCACAAGGGACCCCAATGTCTAGTGCACCGACAGGAGCCCGCAGGCCAGGGACACGCACACGCGCGGGGTGTTGCTCGGCCAGGCCCAAAGTAGTGCACGGGCTTCTGAAAGTGCGTTATATCGACTAGAGGGGGTGAATAGGAGATTTTTAGAATTTCATCACTGAGAAAATACCTTTTGAGGAAATTCCTCACTGATGACTAACTTGCAGCGGAAAAAACAACGGATTAGAAGTGCAAAGTAACACTACAACAGTTTTCAAGGTGAAGAATATGAAAAACAGTTTGCACAATATGTAGGCACGGAGAAAACAGATGAGGATTAACTCGCGTGAAGAATTTGGGGTTGAGGAATTTTAGAGAAAGTCTTCAGCAAATTCTTCAAACAATGACAGTGCAAATCATCAACATACAAGATGAGGAATGTAAAGAGTTGAAGAAGTAGAACCCGTGTCACAATGAAGACAGTGGTTGATGACCCAGTTCCAACTGCTGTGACAGTTGTACATCTGGTTTGGAGCGGCTTGGTGTTAAAACCAAAAGACGCATAGTCTCGGGACACACAGTCCCTACCGTATTCTCCTTGGGCTAAGAACACACAGTCCTCGCCCAACACTCGTGGTAAGTCTTCACGGCAGACTTCCAAACCCTCACAAACTTGGTCACCTGGCAATCCACAATTAACTGCTGGATTGCTCTAGACCATGACGCCTAACCGTCTCGAGGATGCACAGTCCTCAAAGGTAAAAGGCTTCAGTCCCACACAGGAACAACTTCTTAAGTGATGCTCAATCACTTGGTTTTCGGTTTGTGGTTTGGTGTTTGGGGTATTTCCTCCCTCATGAATTACTCTCGAAGACTCTGAGGGATTTGGGTTGCTCTTATGACAAGTGTCAGTTTCCAACACAGCAGCCAACTAGCTAATGGTTGTGGGGGGCGGCTATTAATAGCCTGGGAGCATCCCGACAAGATTTGACATTAATGCCCTTAAATAATATGACCGTTGGTGTGGATAAGATCAATGATGTGGCGCGACTTGCGGTAACGGTCGGGACCCTCAACTGTGAGAGTCCTCATGTCTCTCATATTCCTCACTTGAGGCTTTTGGTAGGATTAGGCTTGGGTTGACCATTGCTACTGCGACAACGGACCTTCCCTGACAACGACGCCAGGAATCGTGGTGCTACGGCTACGCCTATAGGGACTTCCTTGGCAAATATGCAAAGGATTTCCCCGCGGCCTTGGAGCCTTGCGTTGGTGTTCCCTTGAAGAGGAAAGGGTGATTTCGCACAGCAGCGGTAAGTATTTCCCTCAGTTTGAGAACCAAGGTATCAATCCAGTAGGAGCAGCGTTCAGGTCACAAGTACCTGCACAAACACAAAGAGCTTGCACCCAACACTATGAAGGGGTTGTCAATCCCGTATAGATTGTTTGCAAAGTGAGAACTGAAAGCAACAAAGTAAACAAAGCAAAGTAAAAGTGAAAGTGGAGACGTTAGTTGTGAATAGACCCGGGGGCCATAGTGTTCACTAGTGGCTTCTCTCGTCAAAGCAAGTAGACGGTGGGTGAACGAATTACTGTCGAGCAATTGATAGAGCCGCGCAAAGTCATGACGTTATCTAAGGCAATGATTATATCTATAGGCATCACGTCCAAAACAAGTAGACCGATACTTTCTGCATCTACTACTATTACTCCACACGTCAACCGCTATCCAGCATGCATCTAGTGTATTAAGTTCATGAGAACATAGTAACGCCTTAAGCAAGATGACATGATGTAGATGGACAATCTCATATCTATGATAAAAGCCCATCTTGTTACCCTTGATGGCAACAACATGATGCGTGCCTTGCTGCCCCTTCTGCCACTGCGAAAGGTCACCACACGGTATGAACCCAAAACCAAGCACTTCTCCCATTGCAAGAATCATAGATCTAGTTGGCCAAACAAAACCCAAGACTCGGAGGGACTTACAAGGATATCAAATCATGCATATAACAAATCAGCAAAGACTCAAATATAATTCATAGATAATCTGATCACAAATCCACAATTCATCGGATCTCGACAAACACACCGCCAAAGAGGATTACATCGGATAGATCTCCATGAAGTTCATGGAGAACTTTGTATTGAAGATACAAGAGAGAGAGAAGAAGCCATCTAGCTACTAACTACGGACCCGTAGGTCTGAAGTGGACTACTCAAGAGTCATTGGAAAGGCGATGATGTTGATGTAGAAGCCCTCCAACTCCAAAGTCCCCTCCGACAGGGCACTGGGATGGGTCTCCAGATGAGATCTCATGGAAACGGAAGCTTGCGGCGGCGGAAAAGTGTTTTCGTGGATGCCCTGATTTTTTCTGGGATTTTAGGGAATTTATAGGGCAAAGAGCTAGGCCAGGCGAGCGCCAGGGAGGCCACAAGCTTGGTTGCCGTGGGCCCCCCTGGCCGCGGCAACAGGGCTTGTGGGCTCCCTGTGGGCCCCCTGCCTTGGCCCTCAAGCCTCCCGATCTTCTTCTGTTCTGGAAAAATTTATTTCGGGGATTTTATTCCGTTTGGACTCCGTTCCAAAATCAGATCTGAAAATAGTCAAAAATATAGAAAAAACAGGAACTGGCACTTGGCACTGAATTAATAAGTTAGTCCCCAAAAAGATATAAAAGGTATATAAAACATCCAAAGTTGACAAGATAACAACGTGAAACCATCAAAAATTATAGATACGTTTGAGACGTATCAAGCATCCCCAAGCTTAACTCCTGCTCGTCCTTGAGTAGGGAAGTGATAAAGAATGAATTTTTGATGCTTCCATGCTACCTAGCATAGATGTCCTTCTTAACTCCTCTTACGTGACGTGAATTTTCAGATCCATTAGATTCAAAACAATAGTTTGCTATTGACGTGGAGACAATAACAATTCAAGCAAACTAGCAAGGTAATCATGAATTTTCAAAATAACAAGGCCAAAAGAAAGTTATCCCTACAAAATCATATAGTCTGGCTATGCTCTATCATCCTTGCACAACGAATTTAAATCACGCAGAACCTCGCTATTGGCCAAGTAATTGTTTTCACACCTTTACTTTCTCAAACTTTTTCAATTCTCACGCAATACATTGAGCGTGAGCCATGCTTTTAGCACTATAAGTGGTGTGGAGTGTGGTGGAGGTTGCAAGGCAAACAAGGAGAAGATGGTCACATTGACTAGGCATATCAATGAGCTATGGAGATGCTCATCAATAGATATCAACGTGAATGAGTAGGGATTGACATACAATTGATACACTAGAGCTAAGAGTAAGTGAAAGCTCTTAAAGAAAACTAGTGGGTGTGCCTCCAACTTGCTTGCTCACGAAGACCTAAGGCAATTTTGAGGAAGCCTATCATTGGAATATACAAGCCAAGTTATATAATGAAAATTTCCCACTAGCTATATGGTGGCGACAAAACGAGAGACTCTCAATCATGAAGATCATGGTGCTTAATACGCACAAGTGTGGAAAGATAGTAGCATTGTCCCTTCTCTCTTTTTCTCTCTTTTTTTTGTGGGCTCTTTGGCCTCTCTTTTTTTAGTTTTTTTTGGTGGGCATCTTTGGCATCTTTTATTTCCTCACATGGGACAATGCTCCATCAATGATGATCATCACACTTACAACTCAAAACTTAGAGCAATGATGACTCTATATGGAATGCCTTCGGTAGTGTACCGTGACAATGATCTAGCATGGCATAGACATCAATGGAAACATCATGCTAGCTATCTTATGATCATGCATTGGCAATGTAGAAGTGGTGGCACATGTCATGGTGGTAGTCGTATGGCAATATATCTCGGAATAGCTTTGAAAAATCCATAGTAGGTAGGTATGGTGGCTGTTTTGAGGGAGGCTATATGGGTGGTTTTGTGCACCGGCGAAAGTTGCAGGGCACTAAAGAAGATAGTGATGGTGGAAGGTGAAAATGCATCTAAACCATGGACTCAATATTAGTCATGAAGAACTCATATACTTGTTGCAAAAGTTTTCGTAGTAATCGAAACAAAGCATTCAACGCATACTCCTAGGGGAAGGGTTGGTAGGTATAAACCATCGCGCGATCCCGACCGCCACACAAAGGATGACAATCAATAGACTAATCATGCTCAGATTTCATCACATAGAGGTTCACTGTACATGCATGCTATGGGAATCACTAACTTTAACACAAGTATTTCTAGATCCACAACACCTTACTAATATAACTTCAATATTACCACTACCACAACTCAAAACTAATTGAGACGAATCAAACTTCTCCAACTACTCAATGCACATGAAGGTGGAAGTTTTCATATCCCTTTGGATAACTACCCTTTTTGAGACTACTATCAAAGCATAGATCCACTACCAAGCCACGCACCGCTGTGCTCTAAAATATATAAGTGAAGCACATAGAGCAAAATCAACTAGCTCAAAAGATATAAGTGAAGCACATGTGAGCTGAATTGTCTAACCAAAGGATATAAGTGAAGCTCGACAAAATGACGGTGAGGGCATATCTCTGTCTCTAGGTGTGCAGCAAGGATTATTGTGACACAACAAAAATAAAAGACTCCTACGATACAAGACGCTCCAAGCAAAACACATAACATGTGGTGAATAAAAATATAGCCCCAAGTAACGTTGCCGATGGATTGAAGACGAAAGAGGGGATGCCTTCCTGGGGCATCCCCAAGCTTAGGCTTTTACGGCATCCTTGAATCAACTTGGGGTGCCTTGGGCATCCCCAAGCTTGAGCTCTTGCCACTCTTTATCTTTTTGTCCATAAGAACTTCACCCCAAACTCGAAAACTTCACAACAGGAAACTTAAACAGAAACTCGTGATAACATTAGTATAAGAAAGCAAACCACCACTTCCTTAGGTACTGTAGCAAACTTAAATTATACTCATGTTGATGTTGGTTTACTGTATTTTCGATCTTCCATGGCTAATACCCCCCGATACTATCCATAGTTTCATCAAAATAAGCAACCAACTCAACAAAAACAGAATCTGTTAACAGCATACCAGTCTGTAGCAATCTGTATACTTCGTATACTTCTGTACTTCAAAAATTCTTAACAATTAGGACAGTCTGAAGAATTGGCGTAGAAATCAGCAGCAAAAAGAATCAACTCAAAAGCTCTTATAGAAAGAAAATTAAAATTCTTTTCGTGAGCAGAAAGTTTCTGTCTTTTCCAGCATGACCAAACGATCATCCCCAAGACTAATCATAATGGTTTTGCTTGGCACAAACACAAAAAGAAACACAAAAAACACAATCATAACAGAATTATGAAAGTGTGTAAAACAGAAAACATAAAGAAAAATGATAGATTCGTTGGGTTGCCTCCCAACAAGCGCTATTGTTTAACGCCCTTAGCTAGGCAAAAGGTGATGGAATCACGTATAGTCATCTTTGGTGCTCAAACCATAAGTAGCCCTCATCATAGATTCATAAGGCAATCTTATTTTCTTTCTAGGAAAATGCTCCATGCCCTTCTTGAGGGGAAATTGAAATATAATATTCCCTTCCTTCATATTGATGATAGCACTAATAGTCCTGAGGAAAGGTCTACCAAGAACAACGGGACATGAAGGATTGCAATCTATGTCAAGTACAATGAAATCCACAGGTACATAGTTCTTATTTGCAACAATGAGAAGATCATCGATCCGTCCCATGGGTTTCTTGACAGTAGAATCCACAAGATGCAAATTAAGAGAACACTCTTCAATCTCATGAAAACCAAGAATATCACATAAAGACTTTGGAATCGCGGAAACACTAGCACCCAAATCACACAAAGCATTGCATTCATAGTTTTTGATCTTGATTTTGATAGTAGGTTCCCACTCATCATGAAGTTTTCTAGGTATAGACACTTCTAATTCGAGATTCTCTTCAAGAGATTTCATCATAGCATCTACGATATGTGCGGTAAAGGCTTTCCTTTGGCTATAAACATGTGGAGAGTTTGCAATGGATTGCATCAAGGAAATGCATTCAAACAAGGAGCAACTATCATAATTTTATTCCTTGAAATCCAAAGTGGGAGTTTCATTACTACCCAAAATTTTGATTTCTTCTACTCCACTCTCCACACCTTTATCATCAAGATAGGTGGGCTCCGAATCATTGTGGCGTTTTTCAACCAAACTGGATTCATATCTAGCCCCTTCATCAATAGGTTTGACACGTGAAAACAAAGATTCAAGAGGAGTCACACCAAGCACTTTAAGATCTTCGTGATTTGCATCACTAGAACGCACCCTTTTAAACCATTCATGCCTAGCGCAAGTTTGGGCGGTTCTTTCTTTGCTCTCATTCATGGAGACACGCATAGCTTTTAAAGTTTCATCCAAGTTGACCTTGGGAGGAGCACATATAACTTTCAAAGCATCAATATCACAAGACATCCTATCAACGCTCTTAGCCAAATCGTCTATTTTGAGTAGTTTTTCCTCTATGGACGCATTGAAAATCTTTTGAGAGTTGATGGACTCTTCGATATTACTCTCTAAATCAGAGGGTAATTTGTTGTGATTTCCATAAGTGTTGTTGTAGGAATTTCCATAATTGTTAGAGGAGTTACTAGGAAAAGGCCTAGGAACATAGTTTCCTCTAAAAGCATTGTTGTTGCCAAAATTGTTCCTACCAACAAAATTAACGTCCAAACTAGCGTTGCTACTCTCGATCAAGGAAGATAGTGGCATGTCATTAGGATCTAAAGGAGCATTTCTACTAGCAACCAAATTCATCAACTCGTCCATCTTAGCACTAAGCGAGTTAATTTCTTCTATATCGTGTACCTTTTTGCTAGCAGGTGACCTTTCAGTGTGCCACTGAGAGTAGTTGGTCATGATATTGTCTAGGAGTTTCGTAGCGTCTCCTAATGTGATTTCCATCAACGTTCCACCTGAGGCGGAGTCCAAGATATTGCGAGAAGCAAAATTCAAACCAGCGTAAAAGATTTGTATAATCATCCACAAACTCAAGCCATGAGCGGGACAATTTCTAATCATTAACTTCATCCTTTCCCAAGATTGTGCAACGTGTTCATGATCAAGTTGCTTGAAATTCATGATATCGTTACGTAGAGAGATAATCTTAGCCGGCGGAAAATACTTGGATATGTAAGCATCTTTGCACTTATCCCAAGAATCGATACTATTTTTAGTCAAAGAAGAAAACCAAGGTTTTGCGCGATCTCGCAACGAGAAAGGAAAAAGCTTCAACTTAATCACGTCATTATCCACATCTCTTTTCTTTTGCATATTGCAAAGCTTAATGAAGGTATTGAGATGGGATGCGGCATCTTCACTAGGAAAGCCAGAGAATTGCTCTTTCATAACAAGATTCGGCAAGGCTGCATTGATTTCATACGATTCCGCACTAGTGGCGGGAGTAATCGGAGTACTAATAAAATAATTATTATTGGTACTCGAGAAGTCACAAAGTTTGGTGTTTTCAGCCATGATGACTTCAACAAACCAACAAGTACACAAGCAAGCAAGAAAACCGGCAAAGGAAAACGGCAAAAGGCAAAAGAAAACGGCAAAGGAAAACGACAAAAAGGCAAATGAAAACGGCAAGGGAGAAAGGCAAATGAAAACGGCAAATGTGAAGTGGGGGAGAGGAAAACGAGAGGCAACTGGCAAAAAAGGTAAATGCAAGAGATGAGTTTGTGACACCTACTTGGATAGATCTTGACTTGATCTCTCCTCCCAGGCAACGACGCCAGAAATCCTTCTGCTACTGCGAGAACAGACCTTCCCTGGCAACGGCGCCAGGAATCCTGCTGCTACAGCTACGCCTATAGGGACTTCCTTGGCAAATATGGAAAGGATTTCCCCGCGGCCTTGGAGCCTTGCGTTGGTGTTCCCTTGAAGAGGAAAGGGTATTTCCCTCAGTTTGAGAACCAAGGTATCAATCCAGTAGGAGGAGCGTACAAGTCACAAGTACCTGCACAAACACATAGAGCTTGCACCCAACGCTATGAAGGGGTTGTCAATCCCTTATAGATTGTTTGCAAAGTGAGAACTGAAAGCAACAAAGGAAACAAAGCAAAGTAAAAGTGAAAGTGGAGACGATAGTTGTGAATAGACACGGGGGCCGTAGTGTTCACTAGTGGCTTCTCTCATGAAACCAAGTAGACAGAGGGTGAACGAATTACTGTCGAGCAATTGATAGAACCGCGCAAAGTCGTGACGTTAACTAAGGCAATGATTATATCTATAGGCATCACGTCCAAAACAAGTAGACCAATACTTTCTGCATCTACTACTATTAGTCCACACGTCGGCAGCTATCCAGCATGCATCTAGTGTATTAAGTTCATGAGAATAGAGTAACGCCTTAAGCAAGATGACATGATGTAAATGTACAATCTCATATCTACGATAAAATCCCATCTTGTTACCCTTGATGGGAACAACATGATGCGTGCCTTGCTGCCCCTTCTGTCACTAGGAAAGGTCACCACACGGTATGAACCCAAAACCAAGCACTTCTCCCATTGCAAGAATCATAGATCTAGTTGGCCAAACAAAACCCAAGACTCGGAGAGACTTACAAGGATATCAAATCAAGCATATAAGAAATCCGCAAAGACTCAAATATAATTCATAGATAATCTGATCACAAATCCACAATTCATCGGATCTCGACAAACCCACCGCCAAAGAGGATTGCATCGGATAGATCTCCATGAAGATCGTGGAGAACTTTGTATTGAAGATCCAAGAGAGAGAAGAAGCCATCTAGCTACTAACTATGGACCCGTAGGTCTGAAGTGGACTACTCACGAGAAGGGTCTCCAGATGAGATCTCAAGGGAACGAAAGCTTGTGGCGACGAAAAAGTGTTTTCATGGATGCCCTGATTTTTTCTGGGATTTTAGGGAATTTATAGGCCAAAGAGCTAGGGCAGGGGAGCGCCAGGGAGGCCACAAGCTTGGTTGCCGCGCCCCCTGGCCGTGGTAACACGGCTTGTGGGCTCCCTGTGGCCCCCCTGCCTTGGCCCTCAAGCCTCCCGATCTTCTTTTGTTCTGGAAAAAATTATTTCGGGGATTTTATTCCGTTTGGACTCCGTTCCAAAATCATATCTGAAAAGAGTCAAAAACACAGAAAAACAGGAACTGGCACTGAATTAATAAGTTACTCCCAAAAAATATATAAAAGGTATATAAAACATCCAAAGTTGACAAGATAATAGCGTGAAACCATCAAAAATTATAGATACGTTTGAGACGTATCAAGCATCATGAGGAAATTCATTCCGACGTGTTACTTTGACCCCCTTTAACAGTACGGTGTTCCTATGACTCAAGGGTGAAGAAAATAAAAGAGACAAAATAAATCTTCATGCTTCAAAATCTTCAGATTGTTTTTCTTCAGGACACACCGAATTCCTCATTTTCATTTTCTTCATGAGGAATATCAATTTCATCGCAATTCCTTCGCGATTCAATTCTTCAGCTTCAGACCAATTTCTTCAACCAAAGATATACATTTCTAGGGGTCGATATTCATTGAATATTTCAAACTCCTTAGCGACTTTTTAGATCCCGTGTACGCTCATGAAGACATCAGATACTTAACCTATAAGTCTTCAAACCACCAAAATCACTAAGGGGCACTAGATGCACTTACAATCTCCCCCTTTTTGGTGGTTGATGACAATTAGGTTAAGTCTTCAACGGGGATAAAAATATGAAGTGTAAATACTCATTTGAGGAATTTGAAATCAAGATTCAGAGAGACTCTCCCTGAAGATGTGCCTATCTTGAGGATTTTGCTTTTCACAGCAAATGCACATTGATGATTTATATCATGGAGATCTCCCCATGAGTCTTGTAAATCATGCATACATACGACATATAGTATGAAGAAATTGAGAATGCATGATGACAAATGGTATCTGACGAATTCCAGCATGCGTGCATTAATATTTTGAGGAATAAGCATGTGAAGAAAAACGTTCAAAAGTGTCAGAGTACCATCGGGCTTAAGTTACAACTCATTACATAAAACACTTTTGAAGAGCCAAGAGTTTGTAACTTAAATAAAGTTTATAAGCCCCAAAATATATCCCGCGTGAAGACTAACTCTCAGATTTCTCCCCCTTTGTCATCAAGTGAAAAAAGGGACAAACTGAGGACTAACGGCCCGTGAAGACTTTCACTTCTTGGCAGTTGAGGAAGATGCGTGAGGATTCGTGGAAGCAGACTTCCTCCTTGGACCAGTGGCAGTATCTTGTTGGTCTTCATCTGATTCAGCAGTGCGGAATGAAGAAAACAAAAAGTCCACAAGGGTTGGAACTGGATTTGGCCTGAATTTCTTCTTTGGTGGCCACGACCAATCGAACTCCTGTGCAAACTCCAATTCTTCAAGTTTTGCTAGAGTCTTCAAATGAGTCAGTGTGGCCGAGGTGCAATCAAAAACCTCATGAAGATAATGATGATTAAGCTTCACGTCATTCTGAGTTTCATTGAGGGTTTTCACAATGCTGCCGAACTGGAGTTTGAACCACTTCTGATTCCGATCAACCTTTTGGTGAAGACTGAGAAGAAGCTCTATGGTATACATCACTCTTGGAGCAACATAACTTGGTGGATGGGTTTCAGTGTCATCCCATGAGGATTATGCATCTGGCTCTCGGAACTGGCCATCAAGGGGCCGACTGCCTTCATCAATAACAGACTTGCCTTTTCCTTCAACAAGCTCGAAAGTATTTTTGTTGACCCTTAGTGGAGGCATATATCCTTGGTGATTATTGAAATCTGCGTGATAGTTGATGCCTGACCTTCGTCTGATGAATCTCATGATCCGTGGAGCGTAAATCTTCAGGTCAAAAGGGGACATAGCATTTTTGGCCAGAGTCCTCAAGAAGAAATCATGAATGTTGATGGGAATGCCATGGATGATGTTGAAGAGGATATTCTTCATGATGCCTACGGCGTCTTCTTCATCATCATGACCCTTGATAGGTGCAAGAACACTACAGAGGATTCTGTAAACAGTCCTGGGTTCATACTTCAGCTCATGGACCAGGAAGGTTGTTCTTGGTGGTTGCCCCTTGCCAAAGGCTTCATGAGGACTTCCATCAGCTTATTTGGCAGCTCCCATTCATCATACAACTTCACTGCCTGCTATGAGGGAATTTACACAGGGAGTTCTCGCAACAGCTCATTGGCAGGAGCCTTGAAGTGTGTGTGCTGCGTAATCCAATCCATCACCCAACTGTTGATATCTGTTGGATCTCCAGAGATGTGCAGAGTTGCATAGAATTGAAGAACAATGTCGTTGTTCCCGTCGCAGATATCAGAGCACATAGGGAGCAGTCCTGCTTCATGAAGAACGTTGAGGACTGGGGAAAAGCACGAAATTTCTTCAAGCTCAACATGAGGAATATGCCCGTGCTGGAAAATCTTGTTTCTTCCACACAACACAGATGCATAGTAATTGAGCTGAGTCCTGGTCCAAAACTTTAGGTGCCTAATGCGAGACTTGTCATAGGGATTTTCTCCGATGAAGTACATGCGTTCCTCAAAAAAGGATTCCTCTTGAAACTTTGGCCGCTTGGAGAACGGCTGACGCTGCATCGGGTGAAGGTTTTGCTTCTTCCATTGAGGGGAGAAAATCATCGCAGTTTCTGGATTGATGACGACTAAAGCATTCTCTGGATTTGATGCAGGGGCATTTTCTTCAGCATGTTCCTCAGGATGAGGAATTTCATCTGCTTGTGCTTCAGGCTGAGGAACTTGCTCTGGTTGAGGAATGTCATCAACTTGAGCCTATGGTTGAGGATTTTGCTCAGGAGGAAGAATTTCTTCATCGTGAGCCTCAGGTTTAGGATTTTGCTCAGGATTTGGATTTTCTTCAGGCTGAGGGTTTTATCCTTGATTTTCCTCAGCTTGAGGGGTTTGCTTGGTGGAGGAGCCAAATTCATCAGCTGGTTCAGCTGATCCTTGAGCAGGTTCTTGAGGAGGAATGAAGGTCTGAGGACTGTCATCAATCCGAATTCCCTCATCAGTGTGTTCCTCAGACGTAACATTCTTCATTTCCTCATCAGTTAAGTGCTCCTTGTCTTTGCTTTCGAAGGGAGTCATCTCATAAGATGGAGCAATGTTGAGAGGCACAGGATCCAGAGGTGCATTTTCATCAAGAGATTTGAGGCGCTGGGCCTCAGTTGATTCTTCTATTGAGGAAGCTTTTCTCTTCTTGGCTTCCTTTTCAGCAGCTCTGGTCTTCTTCATGTCTGATGCATACGGAGTCATTTTCTTCACCTTTGAAGATTTTGGTGAAGACATTTTCTCTTCACGAGGCGGAGACACATCCGTCCTGGCAGTTTCCTTAGCTGAAGCAGTTTCTTCAGCTGGAACAGAGTCATCAGATGGCTTAGATGCATCAGCTAGAGCAGTTTCATTAGCTGGAGCAGAGTCATCAGCTGGAGTTTCCTTGGTTATTTCCTCAATAGCTGGTTCATCAACACGGCTTTCTTGAGGTATTTCCTCAGCAGGGGCACTTTGAGGTTCCTCAATCTCAAGCTGTTGTGTTGTTGCTAGAGGGGCAACCTTCTTGTTGTAATCATCAACTGCATCAGCAGCAAATTTGATGAAGTTGTTCTTGAGACTTTGACGATCAGAGAGCTTAGTGTACTTGTCAGTCAAATTCTTCAATTTTTCCTAAGTGGACACAAGTGCATGAGGCGTTAGGTTGAGGAGATTCTGTCTGAGGAATTTCTCCTTTTTGAGCTTCGCAGCCTTAGCTTGTTTGGCGTGCGTCTCCTTCCACTTGGCCTCGTTGATTAAAGTGGTCACCATGTGGCTGATGCCTGGGGGAACTTCAAATCATCAATGGGAGTGTTGGGGTCCTCATACCATATATTGAGGTAATCCAAGAGGACTTTTGGGTCCATGGCTAGAGGAATGGCGCTGCCTGAAGCTTGTGCTACTCTCTCCTGCTTGATTCTGATGATGGCTTGTAGACTCTCATCATCATATTCATCACTGCCTTCTGATGCAGAAGGGACTTTGATGATTTTGACAGGGCTTGGTCTGGTTCCTCTCCCAGCAGTCACCTTAGTCTTCATTGGAGTTGGTGAATACTTTGTCTCGGAGCTTGTTGCAGAAGGAACAGAGGAGCTGGAGATAGTAGGCAGTTGCTTCACAATCTGCTTGTGTTCAGGCTTTGAAGCCTTTGGTGGTGATGAGGGTTTTGGTGCGGATGCGGGTGCAGCTTTCTGAGGCATTTTCTCCTGAGGCTTTGAAGCCTTTGGTTTCGGTGGCACAGACTTCATTTGAGGAATGGCCGTGCCAGAAGTTTCAGTTGTAGAGGAGGTGGCGGCAGTTTCAGCAGCAGCAGATTCTTCATTGAATTTCCTCACGGCGGCTTCTGCTTGCTTCTGAAGATTTGACAAATGTTTTGACTTTTCTTCAGAATAGTCATCAATTGTCTTGAGGCTTGAGGGGTGTGCATCCTGATAATCCTCAAGAGGAGGCCGTTTGCCAGGAGGCTTAAGAGCGAATTTCTCCGCGTACTTGGGAGTGATGAATCTGTATTTTTTCCACTCCTTGGCCCACCAGCGTTCTATCTTTTGAAGCCATATCTTCCTCTTGGGCATTGTCTCTTGCTCATCAGGTGTGCAGTATTCCAAGTATATATCCTCAGGGATATCAATGGCAGTGTTCTGTTTGAGCTTCTTGCCACCCTTTTGCTTCCTTTCATCTTCCATTTTCTTCAGCTGAGGCTTTTAATGAGGAAATTGAACTCTTGAGGATTCTGATGAAACTTGCAGATTTTCTTCAAGAAACGTTGCGAATGAGTTAAGTTGATGAGAACCTAGAGATTCATCAGCTATCATTTTGTACATGTGAACAAAGTATAGTTGCGAGGAATTTGGAGAGCTCATATGCATTCTCAGATTTGATGAAATGAAAAAATTTAAAGTTGAGGAATTTGACCAGTGGGTTGAGAAATTTGTCTAAGCACTCTGATCTTGGGTTCCAGAGTTGTACAGATTCGAAATTTTTCACAATTGAGGAATCTCGTGAAGACTTTTAGATGCTTAGTGAAATTCATCAATGGTTGAGAAATAAGTAGTGTTTGAGGAATAGAGACTGATGGACACTTGAGGAAAAACAGGTTTCACAAATCTAGTGTACAATAGTAGATCGAAAGGGCTATAAAAATAGAGTTTTTATTTACCCTATATAGCGCACACGAAGAACAAAGAAAGAAACAGCAGTACATACTCTTCGGTGCGAGTCCACTGCGCCCTAACTCGGCAACAGAGGACAGCTACGGCGGCGGCGAACGAAGATGATCAGGTTCCGGCGTGATTTCGGCGACGGAGAGGTCGAGGCAGTCATGTTTTTCCTCGCCGGCGACGAGACTTCTAGCGGTGGCGCTAGGGCTTTGAGCTTTGCTGTAGCAGGAGGGCGATGGGACGAAGATGATTTACCGAAGGGGGATGGGGACATATTTATAGCCAGGTGGTAACTGTTTGCGCGAAAGTATCGGAACAATTAGCCCCTGTTTCTACGTCTCCGCAAGACAAGTGTAGCCCACGACCTAAGCGGTGGAGATCGTGGTTATCTGAACGTGGGAAGTGGGGTTCAGTTACTGTGTAACAATATAAAAATCATTTTTGAAGATTTGAGGATTTTGTAACAAAATCATCAGCTGACAAGGACGCAGTGAGGATTTTGAACAAAGTTTCAAGTAGAACGCATATAAAGAATTGAATAGACTGGGTGAGAGTAGCATAGAGGGAAAGTAGGGTCCGATCACATTCACTTAGATGAAATATCAAATTGAAGAAATAGCTATAAGTGAATGTTGTTGAGGACTTTCAAATCACAGTCTATCTAGGCAAACGAAAATCATCAAGTGTTTTTGAAGATTTTGATTAACTTGAGGATTTTGTGACAATGCGTCATGATGATGAATTTCAGTTTTGAAGAAACACAAGTTTGAAGAACAACTGTTTTGAAGAAAATCAACTTTTGAAGAAATTCAGCTTTAAGGAAATTCAACTTGAGGAATTTCAAGTTGGGTGGTGGCGTGACCCAGCATATAAGAATGTTGATTTCAGACGCCGCAACAATTGTCGTAGGGCCCTGAGAATCAATTTCTTCGTTGATATCCGCACACTAAGAGTGATATTCTTCATTGGTTGAAGAAAATCGATTCTTCGTGTGTTGCACATCTAAGTCATCAATTTTGCATTAGTGTTAGGACGTGTGCATGTTTTTACAAAACATTTGAAGATTCTAAGATATTTAGCTCACACCACAACTTGCAAAACCTTTTCTCATCCAAGGGCTTAATGAAGATATCTGCCAATTGATCGTCAGTCTTCACATGGTCGATGAGGATATTTCCCTTGAGGACATGGTCCCGAAGAAAATGGTGACGAATCTGGATGTGCTTAGTCTTCGAGTGTTGTACTGGGTTGTATGCAATCTTGATTGCACTCTCATTGTCGCAGTAGAGAGGCACATTCTTCATGTTGATCCCGTAGTCCTTGAGGGTTTGCTTCATCCATAGCAATTGAGCACAGCATGAACCAGCAACAATGTACTCAGCTTCGACAGTGGAGAGTGAAACGCAGTTTTGCTTCTTTGAGGACCAGCAGACAAGTCATCTTTTGAGGAAATGACATGTGCCAGAGGTTGACTTGCGATCCACACGGTCACCAACATAGTCAGAATCAGAATATCCCACAAGATGAAGATTTGAGCCCTTGGGGTACCATAATCCTAGTGTTGGTGTGTGAGCTAAGTATCGAAGAATATGCTTCACAGCCTTATGGTGTGATTCCTTCGGTTTTTCTTGAAAACGTGCACACATGCAAACACTAAGCATTATATCTGGCCTAGATGCACACAAATACAGTAAAGAGCCAATCATGGAGCGATATACCTGCTGATCGAATTCTTTACCATTTTCGTCAGTGCAGAGGTGGCTGTTGGTAGGCATTGGAGTCTTGGCACCTTTGTATTCATGCATGTCAAATTTCCTGAGAACATCCTTGAGGTATTTCTCCTGTGATATGAGGATTCCATTTCGTTGTTGACGAATTTGAAGACCTAAGAAGAATTTCAGCTCCCCCATCATAGACATCTGATATTCTTCACTCATCATGTAAGCAAATTCATCACTGTAACGTTTGTCAGTACAACCAAATATGATATCATCGACATATATCTGGCACACAAATAGTTCACTATCACATGATTTAGTGAAAAGAGTTGGATCGAGTGAACCAGGTTTGAAGCCTTTCTTCATGAGGAATTCCTTCAATGTATCATACCACGCCCGAGGGGCTTGCTTGAGACCATAGAGCGCCTTTTTGAGTCTGAAGACTTTGTGTGTATTCTTTGGATCCTCAAAACCTGGGGGCTGAGCAACATATATTTCTTCCTCAAGCTTACCATTGAGGAATGCACTTTTCACATCCATTTGATATAAGATAATGTTATGATGATTTGCATAAGCAAGTAGTGTTCGAAAAACTTCAAGTCTAGCAACAGGTGCAAAAGTTTCATCGAAATCTATTCCTTCAACCTGTGTGTAGCCTTGGACTACAAGTCGTGCCTTATTCCTCACCACTTGACCGTCCTCATCTTGCTTGTTTTGGAATATCCACTTGGTGCCGATGATATTGTGCTTTCGAGGATCTGGTTGTTTGACGAGCCCCCATACGTCATTCAGCTTGAATTGAAGAAGTTCGTCTTGCATGGCTTGGATCCACTCCGGTTCCATGAAAGCCTCAGCAACTTTTGAAGGTTCTATCATAGACACAAAGGAGAAATGCCCACAAAAGTTAACTAAGTGTGAAGCTTTTGAGCGAGTGAGAGGACCTAGCGCGTTGATGTCATCGAGGATTTTGTCAAGTTCTACTTCATTTGCAATCCTCGGATGAGCTGGTTGAGGATTTCATCTGTGCTGAGGATTTGGTTCTGGAGCAATTTCCTCAGGAGCATCTTCTTGATTTTCATCAGTGCTGGGAATGATCTCTTCATCAATTTCCTCAGTGGGAACAATGTCTTCAGTAGCTTTGAGCTTTATTGCTTCCTCAGGAGACAACTTATCTGGATCAGGAGGCAATTGCTCTCTTTGCGAGCCATTAGTTTCATCGAACCGCACATCTACAGTCTCAAGAACCTTGTTGTGATAGTTGTTGAAGACTCTGTAGGTGTGCGAGTCCTTTCCATAACCGAGCATAAAACCCTCATGTGCCTTAGGTGCAAACTTTGAGCTATGGTGAGGATCTCTAATCCAGCATTTTGCACCGAAGACTTTGAAATAACTTACATTGGGTTTTTTGTCTGTGAGGAGTTCATATGAGGTTTCTTGAGGAATTTGTGAAGATATACCCTGTTGATGATATGGCATGCAGTGTTAATTGCTTCAGGCCAAAAGCGACGAGGAGTCTGATATTCTTCAAGCATGGTTCTCGCCATCTCAACCAGAGTCTTGTTCCCTTTCGATGACAACATTCTGTTGAGGAGTATAAGGAGCAGGCAATTCGTGAGTAATACCAAGTTCATCAAGATAATTATCAAGACCAGTGTTTTTGAACTCTGTTCCACTATAACTCCTAGTGTGTTTGATCTTGACGCCGAAGTTCATCGAGGCCCTTGAAAAAAATCATTTGAAGACTTCCTGCACTTCAGTTTTATATGAAATTATATGAACCCATGTGTATCTGGAATAATCATCAACTATGACAAAGCCATACAAAGATGTTGCATTTGTTAGTGTGGCATAATGAATAGGTCCAAATAGATCCATGTGAAGCAATTCAAATGGACGAGTAGTGGTCATGATGGTCTTCAAGGGGTGCTTGGATCTGGTCATTTTCCCAGACTCACAAGCACCGCGGAGGTGGTCCTTGAGGAATTTGACTGATTCGATGCCGATGACATGCTTCTTCTTCGCGAGCGTGTCAAATTCCTCATGCCTGCATGACCAAGTCTTTGATGCCACAGCCACCCTTCTGAGGTTTTTGCTAGTAAGCAAGTGGCTGGTTGAGGACCTGTAGAGAAATCAACAATGTACAAATTCCCTCTTCTAACACCTTCGAAGACTTTGGATCTGTCAGATTCCATGATGACAACACATCTATATCTTCCAAAGATAACAATCATATCAAGATCACAAAGCATTGAGACTGACATGAGGGATTCAACACGCATCACTTTGTCCATGTGCCTATCCTTGGAAATAGCCACTTTGCCAAGTCCCAATACATTGCTTTTACCTTTGTCAGCATATGTGATTTGCTTTAGGGGTGATGGACTTAGTGGCATATTCATCAGCAAGATTTTGTCACCAGTCATGTGGTGTGTGCAGCCACTATGAAGAACCCACTCAGTACTCTTGGGTTTGTCATCCTGCAGATGAATTAGTATAGCTTACCATCCCATATGCTTCAGACTTGAAGAATATGATATCAATTTCATCACATAGGAATTTCATCATAAACAAAATTATAAGGACGTGTGAAATATTTCTATTTCATCAATATTAGCTTGCGTCCTATCAAGCATTTTCCTCAGGTCTCCAGCAAATTCTTCAGCTGATGATTTTCATCTGGAGACCTGACATGCAGAAGTGATTAGTTCAATTTCTTCACCACCCACATCTGAAGGGGTGGTAAAGCATTCATCATCCTGCGAGCACCATATGAGAAAGGGGGCATTGAAGCTAATGCACTTCTCTTAACAATAGGGGGGTTAAACTACTCAAATGAATATGCAGAGAACTTATTTGAGGATTTATAAACATACACTACAAGAAAAATGCTCAATTACGACCAAAGATAATGACGGCGGTTTAATTGGTCATTGATCCATGACCAAAATTCCAAAATTAGTCATGGCAAGTCTAAGAGGGTCCAAAGCCCATAATGTTACGACCTTTTGTTTCATTAGGTCATGATACTATTGCACAAATTGGTCATTAAGTGCTACCGATTGAAAAAACAGAAGAGAAAAAGTGATAGTGGTGTGTTGGATCAGGGGAGGGTTTTGAAGCGTTGGATGTAGGAGGAGTGGATGGCCAGGATCTGTTTCAAGGGAGTCATCTGTGGCCTCGCATGTGATATGCTGGCTACCCAAAGTGAAAAGAAACGAGAAAAAAAAGCGAAAGACAATCTCTCTCTTGGCGATCCCCATCATCCCAAGGACGACCGACGGTACGACAAATCTCCAAGAAGGCGAGAAACATTACAACACACTAGTCATCTGAAGCTCCATACTAAATTAATTTCAATAATTTTATTTAGTATCGTACTATATTTATATTGAACTTGGTTTCTAGCTAATTTTTTTCCTTTTTTAATAACCCATAAAAAACATAGGCCTAAGTTGGCTCGGGAGCGTCAATTACTTTAATGGTTTTACTTATCTAGAGCAAGGCATGATTGGTGTGACACGGTGTCTCTACCGTCGGATCTAGAAGAAATGGATGACTATGATCGATCGGATGGGGCCAATCCGTGGGAACAATGCATCGACCAAAGAAAAAATAATAATAATAAAAATAAAAAAATAAGTGAGGTAAAGTCTTTTTTTGGATAAAGTGAGTTAAAGTCAGGCTCACACTTTGGCGTCGTCGAGAGGTTTGGATCAGCCCGCGAACGATTTCGTTTGGTTTTTAGTTTCACAATGCGTGAATAATAAATAAAGAAGACCACTTCTCGCCACACCAATCCCACTAACCCACCAATCCTTTCTCTTTCTCGTCTCTCCATCTCCCCACACCACTTCTCGCCGCTGCCACCACCACCTACGGTGCCCGATCCCGCCCGATTCCAGCGTCCTCCGGCGGCGCCCAGCACACCACCGTGTCCTCTCTCAACGCTCCTTCCTCCCATCGGGAAAGATCCGACGCGCGCATCCTCCAGCGGCCAAGCGTGACCCTGCCCACCAGCTAGGGTTTGTGCCAGCACGTCGCCGGCATGGCTCCGGCCTTGCTCCGGTGACTCAGGTGAGTCCCTCCACTCCTCCTCGTCACATACCCCATCTCTTCCTCACATCATTTCGTCTCCCTCGCAGATCGAGCGCACCGTCGCCGCTCGAGCAACGGGGCGCCATGGATGGGAATGATTCTCCTCCCTTGTCCCGATGCCGTTAATGACACATCTCCTCCACTACCCCATGGAGACAGAGCTCCTTCTCCCACATCACGCATGGAGCCTCCCTCCCAGTGCCTGAAGCTCTAGAGGGTATGAATCCCCCCTGTTGTCTTTCTTCTACAACTTCTCTTCTTCTCCTCTTGATGTGTGCGCGTACTGTGCCAAGTAAAGGAATTCAAGGCCATGGGCGGAGAGAGAGGAGCTGCTCCTAGTACAGGACGCAATGGAAGGTGGTCCTTTCCTGTTCTGTCTTTTAGGTTTTCTATTTCTCTTCCCGGTCTATAAATGTTAAAGGCTCTATTTTGTGCAGGTGCTGCCCTGATGAGGAGAAACTGCTGCTGCAGGAAACCATTGATGATTGGTCCAATTGGTGGATTCGGTTCACCAAATATGAACCTATTTCTGCATACCAATATTTCATGTTCTTTTGCAGATCCCTAGTTCCTTTGTATGTGTCAATTTGGATGGCACCTGCATCTGTAGATAAATCTGAATAAGAACCATGCTTTGGTTCAGTTTGTATGTGTTGTTCATATATTTTGGCTCATGTTCATGTGCTTCTTGACTTCATTTCATCATAACTGCATGCTGTGCATAATCATATCCTAATTTCTTATGTTCTTTCCTTTGACCCGTCGAAAGCAAGTTTGTTCATTCAGTACTTTATAACTTAAAACTTACTGCGATGAGTGAAACTTGCGAAATTGCAGTCGTCTTGATGCATAATCAGTGACTCGGAATGCTTGTCTAAATTTTGTACCTGATCTGTTAAGGCGCTCAAAGAGAACTGGGAGGACATCAAGGTTGTGTTATGTGTGCGTGCTTGACATGGTGGTGACAGCGGCTATCGAAGGCACAGGCTTGTCTACGAGTGAGATGTGCATGTGTGCAGTAGTTGGTATGTTGTGTGTGTGCGCCTCCTCTCTGAATCTTTTACCACTGAATTTTCTATGTATCTTGTATATTGCAGGGTATCAAGTAGAGATAAACTGCACATGTCGTCAATCGGATGCACATGTGACATTCTATCAAGATCTAATTCAGTTAGTTCTCTACCAAATCCAATCCCTTTTAGATTTTTCCAAAAGTTTGGTTTATCTTTGTTCTCTATATCAATATAATCAAGTGTAAAATATCATTTAGTTTATTTTCTACCAATATATAATTCGGTAGGAATAAATATAATCAGGTGTGATGAATAATTTTATCAAATAGGTTTTGGAGATATGATTTGTGTGAATGTATTAACATGGCGAGATGTGATATTTGTTGTTTTGTCCGAGACATTTCTTTTTTAGTCCTTGTCTCCTACAACTTAGTAAATATATATAACCAAATTAGTTTAATCTAAACCTATGAATAAAGTTACATTATCTGTGGTATGAATTTGATTACTGCCTTGATGTCTTATTCAAACCCAACTTTGGAATATAATTTTACAAATAATCTTCCATTTTCCCTTGTTCTTTGGGTTGGGAAGCTAAGAGTCTAATTCACGCTGGTTTTTTCGCTTATTATAGTGGAGGAGTTGGATCTTGTGCTATTGCATTTTTGAAAATGAATATACGCAGAATTGCAATATCGGGGAGCGATGGAAGTGAAGATTGCACGTTTTTAAGATTACTAGTAGAGGGTATATTATTTTCGTTTCAGATTGAATTATTTACTTTATACATTGTCATATGAGGGCTCTTTGCAAGAAGTGACTGAGATTCATTTATGCTGAAAGTCTAAAGAAAATAGGTTTATTAATTTATTGTATGTAGTTGAATTAGGAGAGGAAGAAAAGCATGGTAAAAAAATATGTTCGGTATACTCCCTCCGTCCCAAAATAACTGTCTCAAGCTTACTACAACTTTGTACTAGAGCTAGTACAAAGTTGAGACACTTATTATGGGACGGAGGGAGCATATGTTATGATGCATCTGCACTGTCTTAACTATTCATGCTAATTCATGTCAATTGAACACTAGCAGCCGTTTGTGATTTTTAAACTTTGAGGTATGAACTCTAACTTTTTTGGACAAAGATAATTGTGTGCCTTGTATCCCAAATATTGAAGTGTGGGCAGAGATAATTATATACCTTGTATGCCATGAAGTGTAATTAGTAAATGGGAGAATGCATCCTCTTTTTTCTTTGAACAAATGTTACTGTTCTTCACAATTCTTGGGTGTGGTTAATCTAGATGTCAAGTTTACGGTCTAAGAGCATCAGACTAAATTTGAACCATTAGGTTCACTTTTGTTCCTGCTAAATCTGAGCCATCAATGTAACCATTAGGTTCATCCATTTTGATATAGAAATCCTTGTTAGAGTACATATCAACTTGACATTATTTTACATTTATATTACTGTATTCTGTGATAGGCTACATGGCTGCCATTTTTTGTATTGCATGCTACAGGGCTTAGTAATGGTGTCCATGTTCAGTTTTGACCGTTTCATTATGCTGGGATTTGAAGTATTTAATGGCTATCAAATAGAACAAAATGCTTGCCTGTCATGAAGGGCTGCGTATTGATAGAACAAGTGCTATCCTTCTTGCAGTTTATTTATTACTTGTACATTATAATATTTGATTATTTTGTATGCTTTCTTATGTTTGATTATTTGAATTACCAGGATGATCTGAAGCACCCAGAAGAAGTAGAGGACAGATCAGGAGGAGGGAACAAGAAGCTTCGTGTATCATTGATGTTATGTGTGATTAATAAAAACTTGTGCTTCTCATCTAATTTGTTGTGCACTTGTAGAATTATTTTGTTGTGCACTTGTTGGGCCTGACATCTTTATGTGTAGAGGAGTTGATGCATTATGTATTGTAATTCATGTGAGGTGCTACTGAAATGAAATATATACAACTAATTTGCAATCTTTTATTCTTTTGTACTTGTTTTTTAATGGGCCTATCCTAAGATATACATACTTTTGGCAAAATAATGCATCAGCCTAAACAATTTAGACATTTTTAATAATAAAATAGTATTGGTGGAGGTCCATGTAGAGAAGATTATTGAATTGGGCTGTGAAATTTATGTTGATTCCATTTGGTCACTAGCAATGCCATGTCAGCACAGCCACGTCAGATCCTACGTGGCTCACACAAATGGGTAATGAACAAACCAAAATTTTGGTCAATGGAGCTTTATGACCAAAATTTTAGAAAGGTCAAGTTTGTTCATTCTTGACGGCCAACTGTTGACCTTGTAAATTTGGTCAAAAAGAGGTCAATAAACAACAATAATGACGAATCAATGACCAATATAGGGAGTAATAATTTACCTTATTTCTTGTAGTGATAATGATTTGAAGAATAACGCTCATATTCATATTCCTTGTAGTTTCCGTGCATGTTAGAAGCATTAGCATGGGTACGAGCATATTTTTGACCAGTTGAGGATTTTGATCCTCTTGAAGACTTTGGTCCTCCTGAGGAATTTGATCTGGGGTTCAAATTCTTCATAGGTGGTGTCATGAGGACATTCACCTGAAGATTTTCAAGGCAACTTTTGGGAACCCAGATTTTCCTCAGGGGAGGCCCATTCCTGTAGTTAGTTCCAACATATCGAGCAAATACTTCACCAGATTGATTTTTGAACAGTTTATAATTGGAGTCAAATGACTCGTCTGAGGAATAGGATAATTCACATGAAAAGCCTGTTAGATTGGATGGATCAAAAGGAGGCCCAGTAGCAGCAACCCATGAGGTTTTGGGATACTGCTCAGGTTTCCAATAAGATCCATTAGCATTCAATTTCCTCTCAAAGGCAATTCCTTCTTTCCTTGGGTTCCTGTTCGAGATCAGCTTTTTGAGCACATCACAAAGGGTTTGGTGTCCTTTGAGACTTTTGTATATGTCTGTCACATACAATTCCTTCAGCCCTTCATTGTCATCAGAGACATTTGTGGTTTCCTCAAGTGAGGAATTTGACACCACATGAGAAGTTGAAGAATTTGTAGCAATAGAAGCATTTGATGATTCTGATGACGAATTAGAAGTTTCACGTCCGATGCATTTAAGACATGGAGGAATGAATTCAGCTTGAGAAACACTGATCTGTTGAGCTAGTAATGAATCATTTTCCATACGAAGATCGTCATGAGAAATCCTCAGCTTCTCAAGATCAAGCTTCCTTTGAAGAAATTCATAGGAAAGTTTCTCATGATCAGCGAGGAGTGTAACATGACGATCTTGAAGATTATCAAATCTGGACTAAAGACTTTTCATATCTTCAGTTAGGATTTGGGTAAGATTCATTTCATCATTCAACAGATCATCACTTCTGTCTAGCAGTTTCTGAAGCTTTTCCAAGGCAGTTTGTTGTTTAGTGGCAATGATAGCAAGTTTACTGTAACTGGGTTTTTTATAATCATCAGGTTCACAGTCACTTGAATCAGAGGAGGAAGCATCATTCGGTACCTTTGAACCTTTTGCCATGAAGCAATAGGTTGGAGCGAAGTCATCAGCATAGTCATCAGTGTGGATGGTGTTATCATTTTCTTCAAGATCGAAGATTGACTTGCTGACGAATGTGGTTGCAAGTGCAAGGCAAGCCTGTCCAGATTCTGAGTCTTCATCAGAACCCTCCTCTTCATCACATTCCTCAGATTCTGCCTCAGAATCCATTTCCTTGCCAATAAGTGCCCGAGCCTTTCTGAAACTAGTCTTCTTGTGCGATGAGGATTTTGAAGATTTCTTCTTTTTCTTTGAGTCATAAAAAATTTCATCCTTGTATTTCTTATTCTTTGATTCCTTTCCCCAACGAGGACAATCAACAATGTAGTGACCTGTTTTCTTGCATTTGTGGCAGGTTCTTTTCTTGTAGTCCTTAGATGAAGATTCTGATTTCCTCATATCTCTTCTTGAAGATTTACCAAACTGGCCACATCGTGTAAACTTCTGGAATTTCCTCACGAGCATTGCAAGCTCTTGTCCAAATTCTTCAGGATCACCAATGCTACCATCCGAGTCTTCTTCTTCAGATGAGGAAATTGCTTTGGCCTTCAGTGCACATGGTCTAGAATAGCTTGGTCCATATAGATCTCTCTTTTCTTCTTGTTGAAATTCATGAGTATTGAGTTTTTCGAGTATATCAGCTGGATCAAGCATCTTGTAGTCTGGTCTGTCTTGAATCATCAGAACTAAAGTACCAAATGAAGAATCCAAAGTTCTTAGCAGTTTCTTCACAACATCATGATCAGTAATGTCTCGAGCTCCCAGTGCTTGCAGTTCATTTGATATGTCAGTGAGGCGATCAAACGTATCTTGGCAGCTTTCATTGTCAAGCCTCTTTGAGGCGATTGAAGAGATTGCGAAGTATATCAACACGAGAATCACGCTGGGTTGATACTCCTTCATTAACTTTGGACAGCCTTTCCCAGATAAGTTTTGCTGAGCCCAAAGCACTCACTCTGCCATACTGGCCCTTGCTCAGATGGCCACAGATGATATTCTTCGCTTGAGAATCAAGTTGCTTGAATTTCTTCACATCAGCGGCAGAGACAGTAGCAGTCACGATAGGGACGCCAAGTTCCACAATATACGAGAGATCGTTGTCAATAGCTTGTAGATGCATCTGCATCTTGGTCTTCCAGAAGGGAATGTCCTTTCCTTCGAAAGTAGGACATCCTGCAGTAACCTTGATCATGCATGGAGTCGACATAACTAAAACTCCAGGTGGTTAAACCAAAATCACACAGAACAAGGGAGTACCTTGCTCTAATACCAATTGAAAGTGCCTTATATCGACTAGAGCGGGGGTGAATAGGAAATTTTTAGAATTTCATCACTCAGGAAATTCCTTTTGAGGAAATTCCTCACTGATGACTAACTTGCAGCAGAAACAGCAAAGGATCAGAAGTGCAAAGTAACACTACAACAATTTTCAAGGTGGAGAATATGAAAAACAGTTTGCACAGTATGCAGGCACGGAGAAAACAGATGAGGATTAACTCGCGTGAAGAATTTGGGGTTGAGGTATTTCAGAGAAAGTCTTCAGCAAATTCTTCAAACAGTCACAGTGAAAATCATCAACATACAAGATGAGGAATGTAAAGAGTTGAAGAAATAGAACCCGTTTCACAATGAAGACAGTGGTTGATGACCCAGTTCGAACTGCTGTGACAATTGTACATCTGGTTTGGAGCAGCTTGGTATTGAAACCAAAAGACACACAGTCCCTACCGTATTCTCGTTGGGCTAAGAACACACAGTCCTCGCCCAACACTCGTTAAGTCTTCAGGGCAGACATCCAAACCCTCACAAACTTGGTCACCTGGCGATCCACAATTAACTGCTGGATTACTCTAGACCATGACGCCTAACCGTCTCGAGGATGCACAGTCCTCAAAGGTAAAAGGCTTCAGTCCCACATAGGGACAACTTCTTATGTGATGCTCAATCACTTGGTTTTCGGTTTGTAGTTTGGTGTTTCAGGTATTTCCTCACTTATGAATTACTCTCGAAGACTCTGGGGAATTTGGGTTGCTCTTATGACAAGTGTCAGTTTCCAATAGAGCAGGCAACAAGCTAATGGTTGTGGGAGGGCGGCTATTTATAGCCTGGGAGCATCTCGACATGATTTGACATTAATGCCCTTAAATAATATGACCGTTGGTGTGGATAAGATCAATGATGTGGCGTGACTTGCGGTAATGGTAGGGACCCTCAACTGTGGGAGTCCTCATGTCTCTCATATTCCTCACTTGAGGCTTTTGGTAGGATTAGGCTTGGGTTGAGCATCATGAGGAAATTCATTCCGATGTGTTACTTTGACCCCCTTTAACAGTACGATGTTCCTATGACTCAAAGGTGAACAAGATAAAACAGACAGAATAAATCTTCATGCTTCAAAATTTTCAGATTGTTTTTCTTCACGACACACCGAATTCCTCATTTTCAATTTCTGCATGAGGAATATCAATTTCATCACAATTCCTTCGCGATTCAATTCTTCAGCTTCAGACCAATTTCTTCAGCCGAAGATATACATTTTAGGGGTTGATATTCATCGAATATTTCAAACTCCTCAGCGACTTCTAGATCCTGTGTACACTCATGAACACATTAGATACTTAATCTATAAGTCTTCAAACCACCAAAATCACTAAGGGGCACTAGATGCAGTTACAGCTTCCTTGGCAGGGACTCTGTAGCTTCGGAGCCATTGCAGACGGCCCTTTCCCATGTCGCGCATTGAACACACGAAGTGGGGAGGCGTGCGTACAGTGGCCAAGGTGGCCAGGCGCGCGTTGAGCCGTTGGTTGGATATGCAAGGGTCGGCCGGTGCGCCCACCTTTCTTCTCGTAAGAAAGGAAAACACAGCCGCACAAGCCCTTCGTTCCTTCCCAGTTCTTTCCAATCTCGAAAACGCCATTGCCTGCCTGCTCCAGCCGAAGTTCTCTCCCCACCTCCACCTTCGCCCTCGAGGCCGCGCTCTGGACGGCCAAAGCTTCCGCCGTTGCCATGGCGCCTAATTGAACAAAGGTAAGAAGGGGAAACCTGTCGTCGCGGAGAAGGAGTTGGTGAAGATGCCAAAGGAGCTTGCCTATTTTCCCTCGGGGCCCGACGCGTTCTTTCTGAAGGAGCGCTATCAGCAGATGTGGGCATGCAAAACAAAGGCGCATCCGGCCACCCAAGTGACCCCGAGAGAAGCTGGCGGTGCTCCAGACAAGTATCCCTTCTTCGTCGATTACTTTTATTGCAGGCACTGTCCGCCCTTCTCTGAGTTCTTCATTGACATCATGCAAACTTACGGCTTCCATCTCGTGGATTTCACGCTGAATGTAGTGACATGCATGTCTATATTCGTGCATATGTGCGACAATTTTGTCAGGATCAACCCCAACACCGCCCTCTTCCCCCACTATTTCATTCCCCGCCTCCAAGGAGGGGATGCTCTTTCAGGCTCCATCACTTGGATTTCGAGGACCGGATGCAAGGAGATGTATCTGGATGGGGCCCTTCGGGAGAAGTGGGAAGAATGGCATGGGAGGTAGTGCTGGATCCGTGAGGAGAAGTATCTGCCCTTCTGCGAACCCAGGACCGCCAAGATCGATTCCCGCGACAAGCATTGGAGCAACCTCAACCCTGATGGTAAGAAACTACTTGTCACCGTCAACAGGATCCCGCGTCTGAGGGCCGTAGGGCTGACAATAGAGATGGTGCGTGCCGACTTTATCCGTAGGCGCATCGCCCGCCTCCAGGATAGGGGAGGAAGGCTAGCCTCAGCCTTTGTGAACGCCACGGACATCATGCGACTGCAGACTGGTTACAACCACAATCTGACGGTGATGGGGCATGCCTTCATTTTCCAGAAGTTGTTCAAGTCGAACATGAGGCCTCGACTGCCGCATGGTGTTGTACCCTTGTGCAACATTTCTGCCTTGAGTTCACTCGTGGCAATGATGCCAGAGTGTAATGCTCATGGCGTGGTTGCGACTTGGATCGAGCCCAGGGAGGAGGATGTCTTGTCTTTCTTTTACTGCTTGTCGGAGAAGCCCATCAGAGAGGAGTCCGCCCTTGTCCGTGAGACCACCGACGAGGAGGTGGCATACATCGCCAGCCGGGCCGAGGAGCGGGCCCTTGCCGAGGCGGCGGGGAGCATCGGCTTCTATAATGAGGGAGCACCCGATTAGGAGGCGCTTTAGGAGGAGGAGCTTGCCGGAGAGGCCAGCATCTCGACGACCGGGGGCCCTTCGAAGGGACGGGCGCCCGATGCAGAGGAGGAGGAGGAGGAAGAGTAGGAGCCTCTAACTCGCCGGAGGCCCAGGCGAGTGCTTCGACACGCCGGCTCCAACATCCCCGTCCGACAAACTCTGCCTGCCGCGCCCACCAAGCGTCCCAGATTCGCGTCTCCCCCGGCAGATGCCGAGGAGGACGTGGACTTTGATTTCTCGGCCTTCAGCTCGAGGGAGGAGGAGGAGTAAGTGTTTGACTTTTACCCCCTTCGAACTCCTTGCCTTGTGCTCTTACTCATCAGGTGCCGGTTCTTATTCTTAGGGACACTGAGACGTTGGCCCAGAGGATGGCCAAGAAGGCCAAGGTGTCGGCAGGCGGCGGTCCTTCGACGAGCGCCTCAAAAGCCCCACCGGCAGCTTCCACTGCTCCGATGTCTAGCCCCCAGCAGAGCTCCCAGCGGGAGTTTCCGAGGCCAGCGATGCCCGAGGACGAGCCCCCGGCAACTGATGTTTTTCAGAGAGGGGACAACTGCCCCTCATCAGCTTGACGAGGGTGAGTGTCTGATGACCCACAAGTATAGGGGATCTATCATAGTCCTTTTGATAAGTAAGAGTGTCGAACCCAACGAGCAGCAGAAGGATCTGACAAGTGGTTTTCAGCAAGGTAATCTCTCCAAGCACTGAAATTATCGGTAACAAGTAGTTGTGTGATAAGATGATTCGTAGCGAGTAGCAAGTAACAAAAGTAACAATGGTGCAGCAAAGTGGACCAATCCCTTATGTAGCAAGGGACAAGCCTGGACAAATTCTTATAAGAGGTAAAGAGCTCCCGAGGACACATGGGAATTTCTGTCAAGCTAGTTTTCATCATGTTCATATGATTTGCGTTCGTTACTTTGATAATTTGATATGTGGGTGGACCGGCGCTTGGGTACTGCCCTTACTTGGACAAGCATCCCACTTATGATTAACCCCTCTCGCAAGCATCCACAACTACGAAAGAAGAATTAAGACAAAGTCTAACCATAGCATTAAACTAGTGGATCCAAATCAGCCCCTTACGAAGCAACGCATGAACTAGGGTTTAAGCTTCTGTCACTCTAGCAACCCATCATCTACTTACTACTTCCCAATGCCTTCCTCTAGGCCCAAATAATGGTGAAGTGTTATGTAGTCGACGTTCACATAAAATCACTAGAGGAAAAACAACATACAACACATCAAAATATCGAACGAATACCAAATTCACAAGACTACTTATAGCATGACTTATCCCATGTCCTCAGGAACAAAAGTGACTACTCACAAAGCATAATCATATTCATGACCATAGAGGTAATGAGTAGCATCAAAGATCTGAACATATAATCTTCCACCAAGTAATCCAACTAGCATCAACTACAAAGAGTAATTAACACTACTAAAAACCTTACAAGTACCAATCGGAGTCACGAGATGGTGATTGGTTACAAGAGATGAACTAGGGTTTGTAGATGAGATGGTGCTGATGAAGATGTTGATGGTGATGAGTCCCCTCCGATGAGAGCAGTGTTGGTTATGACGATGGCGACGATTGCCCCCTCCGGGAGGGAAGTTTCCCCGGCAGGATCGTCCTGCCGGAGGTCTAGATTGGTTCTGCTCAAGTTCCGCCTCGTGGCGGCGGCGAATCCTCCGAAAAACCTCCTCCTTATTTTTTCTGGAATGAAACCCTTCTTGTAGCAAAAGGGGGGAGCCAGAGGGCCAAGTGGGAGCCCACAAGCCCCCTAGGCGCGACCAGGGGGGAGGCCGCGCTTAGCAGGCTTGTGGCTTCCTGCTGGCGCCCCTCTGGTACTTCTTTGGCCCAGTATTTTTTATAAATCCCAAAAAAATCCTCGTTGATTTTCACAGCTTTTGGAGTTGCGCAGAATAGGTATCTCAAACTTGGGCCTTTTTCAGGCCAGAATTCCAGCTGCCGGCATTCTCTCTCTTCATGTAAACCTTGCAAAATAAGAGAGAAAAGGCATAAGTATTGTACCGTGAAGTGTAATAACAGCCCAAAAAGCGATAAATATCAACATGAAAGCATGATGCACAATGGATGTATCAACTCCGCCAAGCTTGGACCTCGCTTGTCCTCAAACGAAAGCCGAGATCAATAAATATGCCCAAATGTTTAGAGGGGGAGGTGTCGACAAAACAAGATACAAAAATGCAGGCATCATGATCATAGTTAGAACAGCAATACCAACATATAATCTCTTATGCTAAAGTGATAATTCCTTCACAAAGTAAAGTATGGATCAAGAACCTTACCGAGAATTAACAACCGATAGCCTTTAGTCATTGAAGCAATTGCAATTTATCACAACATCAGAAAGAGTCAAATAAGAGCTTGTAAAGCAAATCCACATACTCAATCATCCATTTGTCTTCTACAACTGCTACAACTCACGTGGTACTCATGAGATCAAAGTTTTCAGCAAGGTAATCTCTGCAAGCACTGAAATTATCGGTAACAAGTTATTGTGTGGTGAGATGATTCGTAGCAGGAAACAAGTAACAAAAGTAACAACGGTGCAGAAAATTGGCACAATCCCTTTTGTAGCAACGGACAAGCCTGGACAAAAGCTTATAGGAGGTAAAACGCTCCCGAGGACACATGGGAAATTCTGTCAAGCTAGTTTTCATCATGTTCATACGATTCGTGTTCGTTACTTTGATAGTTTGATATGTGGGTGGACCGGAGCTTGGGTGCTGTCCTTACTTGGACAAGCATCCCACTTATGACTAACCCCTCTCGCAAGCATCCGCAACTACGAAATAAGAATTAAGACAAAGTCTAACCATAGCATTAAACTAGTGGATCGAAATCAGCCCCTTACAAACCAACACATAAACTAGGGTTTAAGCTTCTGTCACTCTAGCAACCCATCATCTACTTACTACTTCCCAATGCCTTCCTCTAGGCCCAAATAATGGTGAAGTGCTATGTAGTCGACGTTCACATAACACCACTAGAGGAAAAACAACATACAACACATCAAATTATCGAACGAATACCAAATTCACATGACTACTTATAGCAAGACTTATCCCATGTCCTCAGGAACAAATGTAACTACTCACAAAGCATAATCATATTCATGACTAGAGAGGTAATGAGTAGCATCAAGGATCTAAACATATAATCGTCCACCAAGTAATCCAACTAGCATCAACTACAAAGAGTAACTAACACTACTAGCAACCTTACAAGTACCAATCGGAGTCGCGAGATGGAGATTGGTTACAAGAGATGAACTAAGGTTTGGAGATGAGATGGTGCCGATGAAGATGTTGATGGTGATGAATCCCCCCCCCCCCAATGTGAGGAGTGTTGGTGATAACGATGGCAACGATTTTCCATTCCGGGAGGGAAGTTTCCCCGGCAGGATCGTCCTGCCGGAGCTCTAGATTAGTTCTGCTCAAGTTCCGCCTCGTGGCGGCAGCGAATCCTCCGAAAAACCTCGTCTTGATTTTTTCCAGACCAAAACCCTTCTTGTAGCAAAAGAGTGGGGTCAGAGGGCCAAGTGGGAGCCCACAAGCCCCCTAGGCCCGGCCAGGGGGAGGCCGTGCCTAGCAGGCTTGTGGCCTCCTGCTGGCGCCCCTCTAGTACTTCTTCGGCCCAGTATTTTTTATAAATCCCAAAAAAAAAATCATCGTTGATTTTCACGGCTTTTGGAGTTGCGCATAATAGGTATCTCAAACTTGCCCCTTTTTCAGGCCAGAATTCCAGCTGTCGGCATTCTCCCTCTTCATGTAACCCTTGCAAAATAAGAGAGAAAAGGCATAAGTATTGTACCGTGAAGTGTAATAACAGCCCAAAAAGTGATAAATATCAACATGAAAGCATGATGCAAAATGGATGTATCAACTCCCCCAAGATTAGACCTCGCTTGTCCTCAAGCGAAAGACGAGATCAATAAACATGCCCACATGTTTAGAGAGAGAGGTGTCGACAAAACAAGATACGAACATGCAGGCATCATGATCATTGTCAGAACATCAATACCATCATATCATCTCTTATGCTAAAGTGACAATTCCTTCACAAAGTAAAGTATGGATCAAGAACCTTACCGAGAATTAGCAACCGATAGCCTTTAGTCATTGAAGCAATTGCAATTTATCACAACATCGTAAAGAGTCAAATAAGAGCTTGTAAAGCAAATCCACATACTCAATCATATTTTCGTCCTCTACAATTGCTACAACTCACGTGGTGCTCAGGTGATCAAAGTTTCGGTCGGACACAGAGAAAGATAGGGGATTATAGTTTCGCCTCCTAACCATTTACCTCAAGGGTAATGTCAACAATAATAATTCATGAATACTAACTTCCAAGTTGACATATGAATATAAATCTTTCCCAAGCATATGACGTTAGCCAAGAAAAAGGCAAAATGAGAAATTGGTGTAGATCACCATGACTCTTTCAAGGGCAAAAAGTAAAGGTACAAGATAGGCCCTTCGCAGAGGGAAGCAAAGGTTATCATGCGCTTTTGAGGTTTGGATGTGTGTCCTCTTAGTGTGGAGGAACATCACTTTATATTGCCTCCTGTGATAAAGAACTTTATTATGCAGTCCGTCGCTTTTATGTCTTCCTCATCACAGGTTCGTACAAAGCTTATTTTCCACGCACCAATAGATCAAACAGATTAGGGAGCAATATTTATTGCTTGCACCGATGACAACTTACTTGAGGGATCTTATTCAATCCATAGGTAGGTATGGTGGACTCTCATGGCAAAACTGGGTTGAAAGTTTATGGATGCACAAGTAGTATCTCTACTTGGTGCAAGAGGTTTGGCTAATATGAGGTGGAAGAAATCGTCACATGCTAAGGGATCTCTAGTGATATAACATTGTTCGGAACCAAGCAAACACAATTCATTACATTGTCTTCCTTGTCCAATATCTACTTCTAAGCATGTAATAGTGTAGTGAGTATTCACAATCATAGATGGTGTCAAAGATGATATATTTATATGTGAACCTCTCCTTCTTTATCACTTCCTATTAATTGCAACAATGACCAAGGTCTACGTTTGTCTACCCTCAACAAGTTTCAATCATCATTCTTTTTATATGTGAAGCCATCACTTCCCATAAGATCATTGCATGATCTTTCATGCCTTTGTTATTTGCTCATTCTCTTGATCATGGCATGAGGCATGGCCCTTAACTAAGACACTCTTTATTATATGACTCACGAACTCGAATACATCGGGGGTGATACAAAGCAAAACTCAAGCCTAAAACACTAAGACCTTTAATCTACTAGAGAAAGAGAAAACTGAAAAGGGACAAACTAAAACAAAGGTAAAGGCAAAAGATGTGATGATGATACGATACCGGAGCAACTCCCCAAAGCTTGGCACCAGCCAAGGGGATTGCCCATACCCATGCTTAGTTGTCTTCCTTTGGAGGTGATGGTGATGGCGTTGTTTTGTCCTTTGATTCCAAGAAGGCCATGAGTCTTTGATTTATACCTTGGAGATCTGTGATATGTTTCACCTGCAAAATAACTTCACGAGTGAGATAAGTATTGCGAGCACGAGTTGTTTCACAAAACCACAAGAGTTCAATCAAGGATGGAGACAGTAGGTGGAGGTAGGGTTGGAGGAAATCCACTTCTTCAACTTCTTCCTTGTTGAAAACAGATTGTACTTCGTCCCACGCCTAATTCCTTTCCTTAGTTCTGCCCTTGGCTTTCGTGACTTCCACTCTTTTCAGATCAGCATCTACTTCTTCATAGACTTGAGGGAAATTATTCTCCCTGACAGATTCCTGAGACGGCATCCTTGCTCTAAATCTGCGGCAGAAAACAGGCTCGAAACGAAAACAGAGGAAATTTGCATGATACGAGGGTCAGGCCTTTCGGGAGAATATATAATGATTTTTTCCAAACCAGAAGGAGTACTCTGCAAGAAAATGGAGTCCGGGAGGCACACAAGGTGGCCACAAGCCCCACAGGCGCGGCTAGGGGATTGGCTCGCGCCTGGTAGGCTTGTCGCCTCCTCGTGCGCTTTCCGGACTACTTCAATTTTTTCTATTTTTTCAAAAATTTCAAAACGGAGAAAAATTCCTACTGGAAAAGTTTTGGAGTATGTTTACTTACCAAATCACATACCTCTTCGTTTTCGGAGTCTAAAACAGGCTGATAAATATCCCTTAGGTTCTCTTCCGGAGTTATGGTATTGACAATATTGCATTCAACATTTATGGGAGTACCTGAGATATAATTCTTGATTCTGTGCTCATTTACCACTGTCGGAAAATTACCTTCCGTGTTGTTGATCTTGATAGCACCGGAACGATATACTTCCTCAACATTGTAAGGACCTTCTGATATGTCTCAAACGTATCTATATTTTTTGATGGTTTCACGCTGTTATCTTGTCATCTTTGGATGTTTTATGTACCTTTTATATCTTTTTTGGGACTAACTTATTAATTCAGTGCCAAGTGCCAGTTCATGTTTTTTCTGTGTTTTTGGATCTTTTCATATCTAATTTTGGAACGGAGTCCAAACGGAATAATATCCCGGAAATAATTTTTTTCCCGAACGGAAGAAGATCAGGGGGCCTGAGGGCCAAGCCAGGAGGGCTCCTGGGAGCCCACAAGCCCCCACTCCGCCACCAGGGGGAGGCGGCGGTGGCAGGGCTTCCGGCCTCACTGGCCGCCCCCTGACCTAGATCTTTGGCCTATATATTCCCTAAAATACAGCAAAAAATCAGGGGAGCCTCGAAAATACTTTCCCGCCGCCGCAAGCTTCCGTTTCCGCGAGATCTCATCTGGAGACCCTTCCCGGCGCCCTGCCGGAGGGGACTTTGGAGTTGGAGGGCTTCTTCATCATCATCATCGCCCCTCCAATGACTCGTGAGTAGTTCACTTCAGACCTACGGGTCCGTAGTTAGTAGCTAGATGGCTTCTTCTCTCTCTTGGATCTTCAATACAAAGTTCTCCATGATCTTCATGGTGATTTATCAGATGTAATCTTCTTTGGCGGTGTGTTTGTCGAGATCCGATGAATTGTGGATTTGTGATCAGATTATCTATGATATATATTTGAGTCTTTGCTGATTTCTTATATGCATGATTTGATATCCTTGTAAGTCTCTTCGAGTCTTGAGTTTTGTTTGGCCAACTAGACCTATGATTCTTGCAATGGGAGAAGTGCTTGGTTTTGGGTTCTACCATGTGGTGACCTTTCCCAGTGACAGTAGGGGCAGCAAGGCACACATTAAGTAGTTGCCATCAAGGGTAACAAGATGGGCTCTGTCATTGATATGAGATTGTCCATCTACACCATGTCATCTTGCTTAAGGCGTTACTCTGTTCTTTTGGACTTACTACACTAGATGCATGCTGGATAGCGGTCGACGTGTGGAGTAATAGTAGTAGATGCAGAAAGTATCGGTCTACTTGTTTTGGACGTGATGCTTATAGACATAATCATTGCCATAGATATCGTCACGACTTTGCGCGGTTCTATCAATTGCTCGACAGTAATTTGTTCACCCACCATCTACTTGCTTTCATGAGAGAAGCCACTAGTAAACACTACGGCCCCTAGGTCTATTCACATCCATCGTTTACACCTCCGCTTTTACTTTGCTTTGTTACTTTGTTGCTTTCAGTTCTCACTTGGCAAACAATCTATAAGGGATTGACAACCCCTTTATAGCGTTGGGAGCAAGCTTTTGTGTTTGTGCAGGATCTTGTGATACTCCTCCACTGGATTGAGACCTTGGTTCTCAAACTGAGGGAAATACTTATCACCGCTCTGCTACATCACCCTTTCCGCTTCGAGGGAACACCAACGCAAGGCTCCATAGCCGTAGCAGAAGGATTCCTGGTGCCGTCGACACGACTATTCCTCCCGCTGTTGCCAGGGAAGCACATCTGACATCAACTTCCCATTTAGAGAGAAGCTTGCATGCAAAAAATCTTAAACGAGAATTATATAGCAAGACATAATCACCTACATTGAACTCACGCTTTTGTATCCTTTTATCATGCCACCTCTTAACCTTTTCTTTGAACAACTTGGCATTCTCATATGCCTGAGTTCTCCACTCACCAAGTGAGCTAATATCAAATAACCTCTTCTCACCAGCAAGTTTGAAATCAAAGTTGAGCTCTTTGATTGCCCAATAAGCTTTATGCTCTATCTCAAGAGGTAAATGACATGCTTTACGTACACCATTTTGTACGGGGACATGCCCATGGGATTCTTATAGGCAGTTCTATAAGCCCACAGTGCATCATCGAGCTTCTTAGACCAATTCTTTCTAGATCTGTTGACAGTCTTTTGCAGAATTAGTTTAATCTCTCTATTGCGTAGCTCTACTTGACCACTGGACTGAGGGTGATAGGGGGACGCAATTCTATGGTTGACATCGTATTTAGCAAGCGTTTTACGGAAAGCACCATGAATGAAATGTGAACCACCATCGGTCATTAGATATCTAGGGACTCCAAATCTAGGGAAAATAACTTCTTTAAGCATCCTGATAGAGGTGTTGTGATCAACACTACTAGTTGGGATAGCTTCTACCCACTTAGTGACATAATCAACATCAACTAGGATATGAGTATACCCGTTGAATTTTGGAAAAGGTCCCATATAATCAACGCCCCAGACATCAAATGGTTCAATGACAAGTGAATAGTTCATAGGCATTTCCTGACGTTTACCAATATTACCTATTCTTTTACATTCGTCACAAGACAAGACAAACTTACGGGCATCCTTGAGGAGAGTGGGCCAATAGAAACCTGATTGCAATACCTTGTGTGTAGTTCTATCTCCCGCATGGTGTCCTCCGTAGGCCTCGGAGTGACACTTCTGTAGGATCTGTCCCTGTTCTTGTTCAGGTACACAACGCCTAATAACACCATCTACTCCTTCCTTATAAAGGTGAGGATCATCCCAAAATTAATGTCTCTAGTCAAAGAAGAATTTCTTCTTTTGCTGGTATGTGAAACTAGGTGGTATATATTTGGCAACGATATAGTTTGCATAATCAGCATACCACGGTGCACTACATGAAGTATTGATGACATTCAATTTCTCATTAGGAAAGCTATCATCAATAGGTTGTGGGTCATCAAGAACATTCTCCAACCTAGACAAGTTATCTGCTACTGGGTTATCAGCACCCTTTCTGTCGACGACTTGCAAATCAAATTCTTGAAGCAAGAGAACCCATCTGATAAATCTAGGTTTAGCGTCTTTCTTTTCCATGAGGTACTTAATAGCAGCGTGATCAGTGTGAATAGTGACTTTGGAATCAACTATGTAAGATCTGAACTTCTCACATGCAAACATGTCTGCTAAAAATTCATTTTCCGTAGTAGCATAGTTTCTTTGGGCACTGTCTAGAGTTTTACTAGCATAACGAATAACATTCAACTTCTTATCAACTCTTTGCCCTAGGACAGCACCAACATCATAATAACAAGCATCACACATGATTTCAAAAGGTAAGTTCCAATCAGGTGGTTGAACAATAGGCGCAGTTATCAAAGCCTTCTTAAGTATTTCGAATGCTTCCTCACAATCATCGTCGAAAACAAAAGGAATATCCTTTTGCAAGAGATTGGTAAGAGGCCTAGAAATCTTAGAGAAGTCTTGAATAAACCTTCTATAGAAACCAGCATGACCAAGGAAACTTCTTATACCCTTGATATCTGTGGGGCATGGCATTTTCTCGATTGCATCAACCTTAGCCTTATCGACTTCAATACCTCTTTTAGAAATTTATGTCCTAAGACGATGCCTTCATTAACCATAAAGTGGCACTTCTCCCAATTCAAGACAAGATTGGTGTCTTTACATCTCTGCAAGACCCGATCAAGTTTGCTGAGGCAATCATCAAAAGAAGGCCCATAGACGAAGAAGTCATCCATGAAAACCTCAACAATCTTTTCACAGAAGTCAGAGAATATAGCCATCATACATCTTTGAAAGGTAACGGGTGCATTACATAAGCCAAAAGGCATACGTCTATAAGAAAAGGTACTGAAAGGGCAGGTGAAGGTGGTTTTCTCCTGATCAGATTGTGCAACAGGTATTTGGGAGAAACCAGAATAACCGTCTAAAAAGCAGAAGTGTGTGTGTTTAGACAGTCTTTCTAGCATTTGGTCGATAAAAGGCAAAGGGTAATGATCTTTGCTAGTGGATTTATTCAACTTCCTAAAACCGATCACCATCCTATAGCGAGTAATAATCCTCTGTGGGATCAATTCATCATTATCATTAGGGACAATGGTAATACCTCCCTTCTTAGGGATGCAATGCACCGGACTCACCCAATCACTATGAGCAAGATGATAGATAATACCTGCTTCTAGGAGTTTAGTATTTCTTTTCTTACTACCTCTTTCCTCTTAGGAATTAATCTCCTTTGATGGTCAGCAACTGATTTGTAATCAGGATCGGTTTTAATCTTGTGCTGGCATAGAGTGGGACTAATGCCCTTAAGATCATCAAGAGTATATCCAATAGCGGCACGGTGCTTCCTAAGAGTTTTTAGTAACTTCTTTTCTTCATGCTCTGAGAGGCTAGCACTAATAATAACAGGATATATCTCTTTCTCATCAAGATAAGCATACTTAAGAGTATCAGGCAACTGTTTAAGCTTGAACATAGGATCACCCTTTGGTGGGGGTGGATCCCCAAGTAGTTCAATAGGCAAGTTATTCTTAAGGATAGGATATTGTTCTAAGCCAACTCTATCTATCTCATCCCTTTCATCCATATGCATATCATTTGCATGCTCAAGCAAGTATTGCTCTAAAGGATTAGTAGGAGGCACGACAATAGAAGCTAGGGCAATAGTTTCATCCTTACTAGGCAACTCTTTTTCATGAGGTTGTCTACCAAACTTGGAGAAATTGAACTCATGTGACACACCTTCAAAGCCAACAGTGACAGTTTGCTTCTCACAATCAATATGAGCATTGACGGTATTGAGGAAGAGTCTGCCAAATATGATGGGACAAAAGCTATCTTGGGTGGTAGCAAGAACGAGGGAATCAGCAGTATACTTCGTTTTACCACACAAGACTTTAGCAACCCAAACAATTCCCACAAGGCAAATAGTATCTCTATTGGCAAGCTGAATAGTGACATCAATAGGCTCTATCTCAGCAGGTGCAATCTCGTCTTTGATTTCATCATATAAGGATTGGGGAATTGCACTAACACTCACACCCACGTCACATAAACCATGATAACAATGACCTCCTATCTTAACAGAAACAACAGGCGTGCCAACAACATGCCTATGTTTGTCTCCAGCATGTGGTTTAGCAATTCTAGCAGCATCTTCACACAAGTGAATATTATGGCCATCAACATTGTCGGACAAGAGATCTTTGATAATAGCAATGCTAGGTTCAAATATAATTTGCTCAGGGGCTGTAGGTGTTCTAGTGTAGCCCCTACGTAGCACAGTTGAAGCTTTAGAATGATCCTTTATCCTAACTGGGAAAGGTGGTTTTTCAATGTAAGCACTGGGAACAATAGGATCATTATAGGCAATGACTTTCTCTTCAACTGGATTGGGTTTAAGTACATTTACTTCTAAGGGAGGATGATATTTAAACCTCTTCTCTTTGGGGAGATCAATATGAGCAGCAAAAGATTCACAGAATGAAGATACTATCTCAGAGTCAAGTCCATACTTAGCGCTAAAATCACAAAAGGTATTTGTTTCAACAAAGGATTTAGCGCAATCAAACTTGAATTTCATACCTGACTCCTTACCTTCATCAAGCTCCCAATCTTCGGAGTTGCGTTTAATTCTTTCCAATAAATTCCATATGAAGTCAATATCTCTATTCATAAAAGAACCGGTACAAGAAGTGTCAACCACGATGCGATCATCATGAGAAAGCCGAGCATAGAAGTTCTGAATGATAATTTCTCTCGAGAGCTCATGGTTGGGGCATAAATATAACATTGATTTAAGCCTCACCCAAGCTTGAGCGATGCTTTCTCTATCACGAGGCCAAAAATTATAAATATAATTCCGATCACGATGTACTACATGCATAGGATAAAACTTTTGATGAAATTCCAATTTCAACCGATTGTAGTTCCATGATCCAGTATCATCACATAGCCTATACCATGTCAACGCCTTATCCCTCAAAGATAAGGGAAAGACCTTCTTCTTGACCTCATCCTCGGGCAAACATGCAAGCTTAGATAAACCACAAACTTCATCTACATAGATTAGATGCAAGTCTGGATGTGATGTTCCATCTCCGGTAAAAGGATTAGCCAGCAGTTTCTCAGGCATACCCGAAGGAAACTGATCGCAAATATTTTCAGTAGGTGCAGCAGGTTGAGTAGCAACTCTTTGTGCTTCCGTTCAAGGTGAAGATACCCCGAACAAGCCCCTCAAAGGATTAGTTTCCATAGTGACAAGTGACAATAAATTTCAGCACACTATATACATGTTTCCTTACCAAATTCCAGTTACCAAAGGCGCTTCACTCCCCGGCAATGGCACCAGAAAAGAGTCTTGATGACCCACAAGTATAGGGGATCTATCGTAGTCCTTTCGATAAGTAAGAGTGTCGAACCCAACAAGGAGCAGAAGGATCTGGCAAGTGGTTTTCAGCAAGGTAATCTCTGCAAGCACTGAAATTATCGCTAACAAGTAATTGTGTGGTGAGATGATTCGTAGCAAGCAACAAGTAACAAAAGTAACAACGATGCAGCAAAGTGGCCCAATCCCTTTTGTAGCAAGGGATAAGCCTGGACAAAGTGTTATAGGAGGCAAAATGCTCCAGAGGACACATGGGAAATTCTGTCAAGCTAGTTTTCATCATGTTCGTATGATTCGCGTTCATTACTTTGATAGTTTGATATGTGGGTGGACCGGCGCTTGGGTGCTGCCCTTACTTGGACAAGCATCCCACTTATGATTAACCCCTCTCGCAAGCATCCGCAACTACGAAAGAAAAATTAATACAAAGTCTAACCGTAGCATTAAACTAGTGGATCCAAATCAGCCCCTTACGAAGCAACGCATAAACTAGGGTTTAAGCTTCTGTCACTCTAGCAACCCATCATCTACTTACTACTTCCCAATGCCTTCCTCTTGGCCCAAATAATGGTGAAGTGTTATGTAGTCGATGTTCACATAACACCACTAGAGGAAAAACGACATACAACACATCAAATTATCAAACGAATACCATATTCACATGACTACTTATAGCAAGACTTATCCCATGTCCTCAGGAACAAAAGTAACTACTCACAAAGCATAATCATATTCATGGCCAGAGAGGTAATGAGTAGCATCAAGGATCTGAACATATAATCTTCCACCAAGTAATCCAACTTGCATCAACTACAAAGAGTAATTAACACTACTAGCAACCTTACAAGTACCAATTGGAGTCGCGAGACGGAGATTGGTTAAAACAGATGAACTAGGGTTTGGAGATGAGATGGTGTTTATGAATATGATGATGGTGATGAGTCCCCCCCCCCGATGAGAGGATTGTTGGTGATGACGATGACGACGATTTTCCCCTCCGGGAGGGAAATTTCCCTGGTAGGATCGTCCTGCCGGAGCTCTAGATTGGTTCTGCTCATGTTCCACCTCGTGGCGGCGGCGAATCCTCCAAAAATCCACCTCTCGATTTTTTCCAGACCGAAACCCTTCTTGTAGCAAAAGAGGGGGGCCAGAGGGCCAAGTGGGGCCCACAAGCCCCCTAGGCGCGGCCAGGGGGACGCCGCGCCTAGCAGGCTTGTGGCCTCCTGCTGGCGCCCCTCTAGTACTTCTTCGGCCCAGTATTTTTTATAAATCCCACAAAAATCCTCGTTGATTTTCACGGCTTTTGGAGTTGCGTAGAATAGTTATCTCAAACTTGCTCCTTTTTCAGGCCAGAATTCCAGCTGCCGACATTCTCCCTCTTCATGTAAACCTTGCAAAATAAGAGAGAAAAGGCATAAGTATTGTACCGTGAAGTGTAACAACACCCCAAAAAGCGATAAATATCAACATGAAAGCATGATGCAAAATGGACGTATTAGTGTCCTGGCAAAGTATGTCTTAAAGTTTCTCCACCCGTTTTCTAGGATGTTTGCCTCGTTCTAATCGTCTTTTTCTTTATCTTGTACCACAGGCTTCTCGTCGGCGGAGGAGATGAATGTCGACTTCGTCATCTAGGAGACCGCGCGGGACGCGGATGTTGAGGCCGATGAGATTGCCCCGAGCGTGTCTGCTGCGGAGGCGCGGGATTAGGCCACCCGGGAACCAATAGAGGAGTTCACCGAGGGCCCCGGGGCGCGCACCGGTGATTCTCCTGCCGTTGAAGGTTTGGGGGCAACGCTGGATGAGGGTCCCCCTTTTGCCGGCGAGGATGCTGGTGGCAACCAGCCTCCCACGCCAGGGCCTCCGCCAGCCAGCGAGGATGTTGGTGGCGACCAACCTCATATGTCTGGGCCCCCGCCAGCCAACGAGTATGTTTGCGCCAGCGAGTCGGTACATCAATCCGCCAGGGGTATGTTGTACTAGGATAGTCGTGGAGGGGAGAGCTTTGACGCCGAAGTCTCCACCAGTGCCAGTCTTGAGATCGTGGACGGATGAGGGCCCGCGGCGGGAAGCTCAGCGAAGAGCAGCTCTTCTAGTCCATGAGGGACAATGTCAGCCAGCTCCAAGCCCTTTACTAGGCCCGGAAGGAGAAACTGGATTCCTAGATGGCGTTCGTCAAGGCAGCAGAGGAGGCCTTCAAGAAGCGCTTCAAGGAGACGCGGGCCCACTTTGCCGAGGCTCACGAGGAGCTGAAGGTGCATCGCGAAAAGCTGAGAGCCGAGCGGGACACGCTCCTCCTAAAGGCGTCTGACCTCCGGAAGGAGGAGGAAGAGGCTCGGCGTCATATCTCCGCCGAAGACGCTCGCCTTAATGCGCTTCGGATCAAGCTCGATTCCCACGAGGAAGAACTTGCCGATCGTGAGAAGGTGCTCGATGGCAGGCTCCGAGCCAAGGACGAAGAAGTTGAGAAGCTCGTGGCGTGGTGTACCTAAGAGCTCGTGGATCAACATAAGTATGCCCTTGCCGCCCATGCCTTGGAGCACGCCGGCGAGTTATAGGAGGTCGCCGACAAGGCTACCAGTGTTAAGGCTGCCCGGGAGGAGCTTGCCGGCAAATTGAAGAAGCTGGAAGAGGATCTTGAAGGCCTCGGCAAGAAGATCTCTGCCCTCGCAATAGATAGAGAGAACAAGCTCTCTCTAACTTGACGGAGAACAAGCTGCCGTTTCCGACAAGAGTGCTCAACTCCGCTCTGCCAACGTCTCCCTTGCCGCCTTGCAGGATAAACTGGCTCCTCTGGAGCGGTCTCTCAAAGAAAGCAAGGCCCGCGAGGAGGTCTTGGCTCAAAAGCTCCTTGGCATGAGGAAGCAGCTCGAGGCTGCCTCTGCCGCCCGCGAGGGTTATACGCGCGGCGTGGAGTTCTGGACTGAGCGTCTTGTCAACCTCGCGGAAGGGATCGCTGGGCAGCTATCTTCTATGGATCTCCAGGGTTTCGGTTATTCCCCGGACCCGGAGGTGTCTTCAAGTGCCAAGCTGACCCTGTTCTTCGAAAGCGTGATCGACGCTTTGAGGCAAATTCGGGTCGGCGAGGCGGCGCGCCTGGCGAACGAGTCCCGAAGGGTGTGCTGGGGCACCCTCCTCAAGCTCCTCACCAAGTTGGCATACAAGAATCCCGGCATCGACCTCTCCCTGGGGCATCTGCCAAAAGAGGCGAACCTCAAGGAACTCGAGAATCTGGTCATGCCTATTGTCGACAAGGTGGACCAGATAAGAGGGTGCAGGGCCCGCGCCGGGATTAGTTCTTCTACTGCTGCGATCCTCAATCGAGAACTAATGTACCTTGTTTAATACTGTTAGTATTGTAATATACATTTTCTTTAATGAGTACAACTTTCCTCCCTTACTCTTTTTGCATGGTTCTTTCTTGTGTTCCACTTAGGGTTCACTAAGTCAATTGGCTTTGCCGCAAGCGCTCCTGAGGGGTGGCTTTTTCCGGAGTCATCACTGTCGGCAAGGTGCCTTGCTTCCCTCTAGGTTTACCCATAGGATGTCGAGGACGCTCCCTAAGCGAAAAGGGCATGTGAGGTGGGCCGCTTAAGCCATCGGGCGCGCTCCAAGACAACGTTTGGAGGCTTGCGGTGGATTTCCCTCGCACACAAGTTTTCCATACAAAAATGTGTTGGTGACATGTAAAGGGGAGGGTCGTGTCTGCCCGAAGACTTACTTGAAGTTTTTGCAACTTATCTTCAGGCCGCGGTTCTTCTTTCTGTTGTGGGTAGACCGTCCTTGTTCTTTCTGTTGTCGTGGCCGTCCCCACTATCTTCCCCCCCTCTACAAATTTGTGCGCGGGGTTTCATCTGTCTTTTAAGAAAAAGAAAGAAGAGAAAATATGTGTCGGGACCTCGGCAGTCCATTAGCTCACGCGTTTCACAAAATCTTATATTATGCATGTATATGATCTAACATGGAAATCTAAATGATGCTGCGGAACACTATGTTTTATTCAACCGCGCACAGGGTCTTTGCCTGGCTTTGTACAAAGGATCACATGAAACTTCGACAAGACTTGTACAAAAAGGTGGTCGCTGGGAGGCCCGACAACCTCTCCCTACGGGTAGAACTTTCAAATATGCTCAATGTTCCAAGAGTTGCTCACCGGTGTGCCATCTTCGGTCTCCACGCGGACAGCTCTAGGCCTGGTCACTCGTACTACCCGATATGAGCCTTCCCACTTCGGCGTCAACTTGTTTGAATTCTTGGCCGACTGAACATGCCAAAGAACAAGGTCGCCTTCCTCAAGACTGTTGGCTCGGACCATGCGGCTATGACAGCAACGCAAGGCTTGCTGATAGCGAGTAGCTCGCACAGCTGCCTGAATCCGGGTCTCCTCGAGGAGAACTCCGTCGTCTTGGCGCAATTGCTCTTGGTCAAGCTCATCATAAGCGAGCACTCGGGGTGACCCAAAAATGAGTTCTACAGGAAGAACTGCCTCCGCCGTGTAGATCAGTGAGAAGGGTGTCTGGCCAGTGGCTCAATTTGGCGTTGTTTTCATTGACCAAAGAACCACTGGCAGTTCATCAATCCAGCGCTTTCCATGCCTCCTCAGCTTGTCAAAAGTTCTTTTCTTGAGCCCCCGGAGTACCTCGGCATTTGCGCTTTCAGCTTGAACGTTGCTCTTTGGACGGGCAACACAAGCGAAGCATATTTTGCTACCGAGGTCTTGGGCGTAGTGCATGAACGCGTGGCTCGTGAACTGGGTGCCATTGTCCGTGATCACCCTGTTCGGGACCCCGAAACGACACACAATTCCTTTGAAGAACTTGAAGGCTGACTCGGCGGTCACCTTTCTCACCGGCTCCACCTCCGGCCACTTTGTGAACTTGTCGATTGTGACGTACAAGTACTCAAAGCCCCTGGCAGCGCGGGGAAAGGGGGCGAGAATATCGAGCCCCCAGACCGAGAATGGCTAGGAGAGAGGGATCGTCTGGAGAGCTTGTGCTGGCAGATGAGGCTTCCTCGAAGGAAACTGGCACGCTTCATACTTGGTTACTAGTGCAGTCGCATCCTGGAGGGCCGTGGGCCAGAAGAAGCCTTGTCGAAATTCCTTGCCGACAAGGGCTCTTGACCCTATGTGGGAGCCACATATCCCCCCATGTATCTCGGCCAACAGTTTCATCCCTTCCTCTTGGGGAATGCCCTTCAGTTTCACAACGTTCAGTCGCCTTGTGTATAGGGAAGCATCCACGAATTGGTACATGCTGGACTGACGGTCTACTCTTTCCGCTTCTTCCTATCCTTCGAGCAGGTCCCTAGTCTGGAGGTACTGGACTATGTGTTGCGCTGATGCTGGAGCCTGAGGTTCGACGGCAAGGACTAAAGGCATCTCCTCCGCCGGGACGGTGTCTTTCCCAGCAGGCTCTGTATCTCCCTCGACAGGTTCTTTTCCGGCAAGGTCCTTGCCGGGGTCCCTTGGCTAATCCGCCGGAAAGTACTTGCCAGAGTTTAGCCTTCTCCTCTTTTCTGGGTTGGTGGATGGTGATACGGAAGGCTGAGTTAGTCATAGCACGAAAGTTCTTGGTTCTACAGGTAACTTAAGGGATGCGCACTTCGACAAGTCGTCGGCTATGGTTTTCTTGGCACGGGGGACGTGCTCCGCCTGTAGACCATCTAAGCGCTCTTCCAACTTCCTCACTTCCTCGAGATAAGCTTCAATCAACGGGCTCTGGTAGTCCTTGTTGACCTGCCAGACTACCAGTTGAGGGTCTCCCGTGATGATGAGCTTCCTGATCCCCAGATCTGTCGTGATTCTGAGGCCGGCAAGCAGCCCTTCGTATTCAGCGGTGTTGTTGGTGGACTTCTCCCGGGGAAAGTACATATGTATTACGTACTTGAGGTATTTTCCGGTGGGTGCAACTATTAGGACGCTGGCTCGAGCACCTCGTGTATCTTGATCTGTCCCCGTGCAGGAGGGAACTGACGAAATAGACCGGGCACTGCACCATCTTCTTTTTCTTCACTAGCTCGCCTGTTGGCGGGGGTTCCACCTAATTACCCCTGGATTCTGTCGGGGCTCCTTTGTTGCTGGTGTGCGCTTCCTCATCTGGTGGCGTCGCTTTAGCTGGAGTACCTTCGTCGTCTTCCCTCTACGCCACCAGGGCGGCGCTAACCACCTGGTTGGTTGCCGCTAGGTACAGGAGCAGCGGTTCTTGTGGTTTAGGTGCTACCAGCATTGGCGTAAAGGAAAGGTATTGCTTCAAGTCTTGTAGCGATGTTTCTGCCTCGGCGGTCCACTCCATTGGTCCCGCCTTCTTCAAGATTTTGAAGAAAGGCAGGGCGCGTTCGGCGGACTTGGAGATGAACCTGCTCAGGGCGGCTTCACAGCCGGCAAGGTGTCGCACATCCTTGACACGCTTCGGTGCCTCGATTTGTTCAATGGCCTGGATCTTGGCGGGGTTTGCTTCGATCCCGCGTTGAGACATGAAGAACCCGAGTAGCTTGCCGGGCGGAACAACAAAGACGCACTTTGCCGGTCAAAAAAACAAAGATGCACTTTTTAGGGTTGAGCTTGAGGTTAATCTTGCGCAGGTTGGCAAATATCTCCTCCGGATCTTGCACGAGCGTTGACCTCTCTTTGGTTTTGACCACTATATCATACATGTAGGTTTCCAAGTTCCTGTGGAGTTGGGGCTCAAAACCAATCTGGATCACTCTTGCAAAGGTGGAGCCTACATTCTTCAGCCCAAAGCGCATGCGTACAAAGCAGTACGTGCCACAAGGGGTGATGAAAGCGGTCTTTTCTTCATCTTCCTCGGCCATGTAAATCTGGTGATACCGTGAATAGGCATCGAGGAAGGACAGCGGGTCACATCCAGCTGTGGAGTCGACAATCTGGTCGATGTGCGGCAAGGGAAAAGGGTCTTTTGGGCAAGCTTTATTGACATCGGTGAAATCGATACAGAGCCGCCACTTCTTGTTTGCCTTGCGCACTACAACGGGATTGGCCAGCTAGGTGGGATGGATGACCCACGTGACGAGTCCCTCTTCTTCTAACTTCTTGATTTCCTCCGCGATGAACTCCCTGTCGTTCCAAGGCTTGCTTCCTCACTTTCTGCTTGACCGACTACGCGTGGGGGCAGACAGCGAGATGGTGTTCAATCACCTTCCTCGGAACACCGGGGATATCTGATGGTTGCCATGGAAAAACATCAAGATTCGCCCACAGGAAGGCGATGAGCGCGCTTTCCTATTTACTATCAAGGGTGGGACTTATGGTGAAAGTTCCACCCGTGTCGTCCTCTCGGGCGGGTACTTTCTTGGTTTCTGGTGGGGCAGCCTTGGACTTCTTCTTCCGGGCGGTAGAGCTTTCCGGGGCGTCTTCAGCGGCAGCAAGGTACTCTGGAGAAACGTGCTTGCCGGGATCAATGCAGGAAGCCCTCTTATCGGGATTCTTCTCTCCGTAGGACAGTGCCTTGGCGGCAGGCGCTGCCACTGCCTCCCGGTAGAGGCGGTTGGTGCACACGGGCGCGTCCTTCTTGTCGGCGTTGATGACGATGACGTCGACCGGCCCGGGCATCTTCAGGGTGTTGTAGGCATAGTGGGAAGCCTCCATGAACTTAGCCAGTGCAGGGCGCCCGAGGATCCCGTTGTAGGCGAACGGATTGTCAGCAACGTCGAAGACGATCCTCTCCGTTCGGTAGTTCTGGTCGCTGCCAAAAGTCACCGGCATTTTGATCTTCCCTGGGTTGATCCCTTGGAATGCTCCCGTTTCCTCGAGATCTTCATTGAGGATCTGCAACCTCTGGATCACGTCGGGGAGATGAGGTTTAGAGTCGACCCGCCATCTACCAACATCTTCGTCACCTTGAGGTCGTGGATTGTTGGGGAGACCAACAACGACAAACATCCGACCGCCATCACGTGGTCTGGGTGATCCTCTGAATCGAAGATGACCGGTGTGTGTGACCACTTCAAGGCCCTATGAGTGTTTATGGAGGGCTCCGCCGCGCTCACTTCACGCACCCACTTCTTCAGTTGGCGGTGGGAAGAGTGAAGTGATGCCCCTCCATCGAGGCACATCATGTCTGTGGCCTTCTGGAACTCATGGTCACTAGAGTCGTCGTCTGGGCAGTCTTCATCCTCAGCTTCCTCCTTCCTTTCCTGCGCTGGCGCGGGTTTCACTCTCTTGTTCTTGAACTTGTCGGGGGGACCCCCTTGGCCGCCCTTCTTCCTGCCTGATCCTTCGCCACCATCTCGGGCCTTTTCTTTGTAGCATCTCTGGTACTCCGCCCTCTGCTTCTCAGCAACTTGTTGGACTTGCCAGCAGTGTTGGAAGTCATGACCCTTGGTGCGGTGGATCTTGCAATATTGGGCGTCGGAGCCCTCCGGCTTGTCGGCGGCTGCCAAGGCTTGGCAAGATCCGCATCGATCAGCATCTTTGTCGGAAGCCTCGGCCTTCGCCTTCTTGGAAGCGTCACCGCTTCTGGATGTTTCGACGGTGAACACGGCTTTCCCCTTCCATTTCTTGTTGTGCCGCTTCCCATCTTCGTTGGGGCATCGACGTCTTCATCTTCGGAGTCGGCCTCTGCACCGACATCTTCACCGGGAAGCTTTCTCTCCTCTTTCGCTTGAGTACACTTGTCCGCTAGGGCATAAATCTCGGTGACATGGCGGACCTTGTTCATCGCAAGCTCCTCGCGCATCTTCCGGTTCCGCACGTTCTGATGGAACGCGCTGACGACTGCGGCTGGGTGAACATCCAGGATGTTGTGTTGTATGTGGTTGAATCCCTGGATGTACTTACGCAGAGTTTCACCCTCCTTCTGGGGGATGATGTGCAAGTCGCTCTCTTGGCCAGGGGCCTGATGGCCGTCCGTGAAGGCGCCAACGAAGTCCTGACACAACTCCTTCCAGGAGGAAATGGAGTTCTTGGGTAGGTGTATCAACCACGACCTGGCGTTGGGATTGAGCACCAACGGGAAGTAGTTGGCCAATATCTTGTCATCTCGACCACCACCAGCATGCACCGCGATGGTGTAGATGCTTAGGAACTCGGACGGGTGGGTCTTGCCATCGTACTTCTCTAGGATTTCCGGCTTGAAGGTACGGGAGTTGCCCCACTAAACATGCCGCAACTCGTGGGTGAATGTAGGGCAGCCCACCTCGTTAGGTAGGTCGAGAGGGTACCCCGATGCGGGAGTGTCCGCAGCGGCTCCTGCTCGTCTGTCTAACTGATGGCGCGTCTCTTGCCGTCACTCGATGAGAGTACGCGCGTCTCCTTGCGTCGCTCGTGAAGGACATCACGTTGATCGCGACGGGTCCGCGGGTCGAAAGACCTGGTCGAATCGTCAGAGATGATAACCCTTTGTCGCCGCCGTGGGGGAGAGTGCACCATGGAGGCAGTAGCTCTAGTCTTCTCGGTGTGGTTTAGGGCGCATTTGCTGGAGTGTCGTTTCGACGTCCCCGCCTGCTGGGGCCCGTCCCCATTGTTGAAGGTGACGAGACTCTGGATAGTAGCCCTCCACTCCTCAAGCTTGTCCGCTGCGAGTGAGAAGTCCAAGAGTAGTTGAGCTCGCTTCAGGGCTTCCGCCAGCGTGGGTGGCGGTAATATGCGCGAAGACCGTGAGGGGCTCTTGCTTCTAGCTGCGTTAAAAGGAGCACCCCCTAGTCCCGCAGTGGAGCGCCGCCATGCCCGAGCACGTAGCATGCGTGTCGGCCCTGTGAATCTTGGGAGCGAGGTGTCACATCCCTAGCTACCCTTTGATGATTAGCAAGATTGTGCTCATGTTTTATTCTTGCATTAAAAATGAAAATAGAAATCAAAGATAAATCCTAGCACTTCCATATCCAACCAATTCAAAACTTGTGATAAATCAGTGAACCCAAAATGGCCTTCATAAAAGTTCATCATTTTTGATAAATATTGGAAACAATATTTCAGGGGTGATTTTATTTTTAAAAATACATTTGGAATTTTATTTAAAACACAAAAGCCACTAATAATATTCAATTAAGGGGTTTTAAATATCTCAGGTTATTATAAAATGTTGAATCTTTTATATGGGTTTGGATATAAATCAAATAACACCCCAACATTATTTTCACAGTTTTAGGAATAGTTTGGATCCAAAAATGAAATAAACAAATGTTAGAAAGGTTAAAGCAAAAATCGGAAAAGAAAGAAAATGAAAAACACTTACCTGTCGCTTACCTTGGCCCAGCCCAGCTCTTCTCCCTGTCGTCTTCCCCGCGCCAGTCGGCAGCAGCAGGTGGCCGCTGCTCTCTCCGGCGCGGCCATGCACCTGAGTGCGTGCCTGGCCTCCTCGTCGTGCTGGCCGCGAAGGGATAAGCTCCCGCAACCCATCCCAGCTCTCTCCCTCTCCTCATTCGCCCTCCTGCTCCCCCTCTCTCGGCCGCCATTAGAGATGAGCTTGAGCTCGAGCTCGCCGTCGCCTCAGGCCTCCGCAAGCCTCATCGAGCACGCTGTTCTCTCCGCCTCGTCGAGCACGTTGTCCTCACCAAAGGAAACAAGCTCTCGAGCCCTGCATCGCCCCGACGCCATCGTCTTCCTCCTCGGATCACCGAAGTTCGCCACCATCGTTCTCCCTCTCCACGCGGGCCCCAAGCCCACGCTCGACGTCTCTGCAACCCGTGTGAGCTCAGCATGGTTTCCCCCCTCTTTTCCCCATCGATTCCGTTCCCTAGCGCCCGATTCCACCGGAGCCCGATAAGATCCGCCGCAGGAGCTCGTCGCCGGTGATGTTCCGATGATGGTTTGGTCCATCTGAGACCAACATCAGCTTGAGTGCATCGTGTAGATGATGTAGGAGCCAAACCCCAACCCTTTAGCTCTCTAAATCCATGACCTCGACGTTGACCGAGCTCCAGCTGCCGTCGTGCTCGTCGCCGGTGTCATCTCCGGCCGTTTCAACCCCTGAGAATAGCAAAAATGGACTGGCGGATGAGTGGTCCTTCCTCTGGTGCCTTCCGCCACTCGTTTGGTCGTAGGAGGAGCATTTCCGATGCCCTCCGCCACCCCTGGAGCCACCGGCGGCTCAATGCCGGTGGGTTTGACCCGCAACACCGGTGGGTTGACACCCCTGGGCCTATGACAGGTGGGGCCAACCCGTGGTTAAATAAAACTAACTTAAACAGAATTAAAGAACATGTTAATTACTAAACAGTCACTGACATGTCGGCCAGCCTCAGTTAACTAGCTAATTAACTTAAAGTTTAATTAAAATCTAGCCACATTCACTGACCAGTGGGTCCCACTGGTCAGGTTTGACTTTCAATGGCCAGATTGACCTGCTGATGCAGTAATACTATTTCTGTTTTATAATAATTCCAGAATAAGTGCAGAACTTTGGAAATTCATAGAAAATTAATTATAACTGCAGATTTGACAAATAATATATGTAAAATGATCAGAAAAATTCAATGAACACAATGGTGCTATTTTGATGCATGATAAACAAAAGTATGAAACAGCATCAGGTCAAATCAATTAAATCAATTTGATAAATATATTATTTCAAATAATATTTGAATTTCGAATTCAAATCAGATTCATACTAAGGTTCTATTAGTCACCTTAAACCCTGCTACATTTCATTTCTTGCCATGATCATGCATCATATTGTTGCATATGAATGATATTGATTGTCATTGTTGTTTCGGTAGGCTCTGCCCTTCCAGATACGTCCGGATATCCGACTGACGGATTTAATCCCTCTGCTGAACAACAAGGCAAGCACCCTTTTCATCATCCCGATATAATCCCATGTTCCCGCTCCTGCTCCCACTTATTGCATTAGGACAAAATATTTCAAATGATTTACTTCGGTAGCTGAACCTATTCCTTTGCATGACCTGTCATTGTCACAATAAATAGCCAAACCTTGCAACCTAGCATACCTGGTAGTTGTTTGAGCCATGATGTGTCTTATCCTGCAATGCTTGCGATGTCTAGAGTTGTGTTAGGTCTGTTTCATCTGGTTGATGAACAGGAATGGATGAATGTGTTCTATTGACCAAGAATAAGTGTGCAACCTGATTTGGTAAAGGTACCGATGAAAAGCTATGTAGGAGTACATGGCGGGTTGTTTCATTGGAACCATTTTTAGGAACTGAGTTTAGTGTATGTAATCCAAGACTAGTTACTACCACATGCTCGGCCCTGAAATATGACCACGCTCGACTTATTAATCGCCTAGTACCCGGTCTAGGAGTTGCAAGTAGTTTCTGGTGTTTATAGTCATGCTGGAGGCCGTGCATAGTGCTGACCTTAGAGGTGGGCTATGATGCGGTAGGCAGTGGAACGGTGTACCAAGTGGCACCCGGATGGTGGGCTTGGGAACCCTGCTCACATCATTTGGGGCCGTGGCGAAAACCTCGGCCAGACTTCCGTGCGGGTTGAATCTCAAACAGGGAATAAACCTGCACTAGGTATTAGCGTGGTTAACGGTCTTGGCTGACTCCCTCGTTGGGCTTCCGCTTGAAGGTTGCCGAGGTGCATGACGTGCACATGGCGATAAGTGGCGAGAGCGTGTGTGAAGAAGTACGCCCCTGCAGGTTATGATCTATTCGAATAGCCGCGTCCGCGGATATGGACTACTTGGAAACATATGTTGTTCATAGATAACTTTAATGGCTACTCATAAAAGTATCAAGATAAGTGTGAGTATCATGTATGGCATTTCCGTAGGGAGACAGAAAGGAATCCATGATAGTGTATTGTTGTGGTGGTAGTGGACTCGTGTACGACTTATCAAAGTTGTTTAAAACTATTTAAAATTGTAGTTTATTCTAGCCAAGAGTCAAAGTTGGCTAGCTGCATGTAACCCCACAACCCCCTTATTGATACATGTGCATGAGTTGATAGATCTGTTCTAAACTCTTGCTGAGTACTTCTGTACTCATGTTTGCTTAATAAATGCTGCAGAGGATACCCACGAGCCAACAGGTGGGTTCTATCTAGACCTCGATGATGACGAGAAGCTGGTGTCTCAGCTACGACCTGGCCATTTTAGAAGGGATTTGTAGATAGTCAGGCTTTATGCCTTTTCCTTTCAACTGTCTGTACTCATACAACTTTAATTCTTCCGCTTGGTTTGTATGACTCGGTTTGTATGATTTGAGTGTCGGGTCATGTGACCCCTACCTGTATGAACATATTATGCAAGACTCGTCCGAGTCTTCTAAATAAGTGTTGTGATGTTGTATGGTTATGTTGTGATGCCATTGTTGTATCTATGCATATCGAGTATGTCATGCGTACGTGTGATGCACTGATACGTCCATTTTGCATGATGCTTTCATGTTGATATTTATCGCTTTATGGACTGTTATTATACTCTATGGAACCTTACTTATGCCTTTTCTCTCTTATTTTGCAAGGTTTATTTGAAGAGGGAGAATACCGGCAGCTGGAATTCCGGACTGGAAAAGGAGCAAGTCTGAGTCCTCTATTCGGCGCAACTCCAAATGCCCTGAAAATCAACGTGGATTTTTTTTGGATTTTATAAAAAATACTGGGCGAAAGAAGTGTCAGAGGGGAGAAACCAGGGGCCCACAAGCCTGGTTGTCGCGGTCTACCTCCCTAGCCGCGGCAACAGGGCTTGTGGGCACCCTGGTGGCCCACTGGCCCCCCTCTTTTGCTATGTGAAGGGTTTCGTCCGGAAAACAATCATGGTGGAGCTTTTTCGTAGATTCTCCGCCGCCATGAGGCGGAACTTGAGCAGATCCAATCTAGAACTCTGGCAGGACGATCTTGCTGGGGAAACTTCCCTCCCGGAGGGGGAAATCATCGCCATCGTCATCACCAACACTCCTCTCATCGGAGGGGAGGCATCTCCATCAACATCTTCATCAGCACCATCTCCTCTCCAAACCCTAGTTCATCTTTTGTAACCAATCTCTGTCTCGCGACTCCGATTGGTACTTGTAAGGTTGCTAGTAGTGTTGATTACTCTTTGTAGTTGATGCTAGTTGGATTAATTGGTTGAAGAATTTATGGTCAGATCCTTGATGCTATTCATTACACCTCTGATCATGATTATGATTATGCTTTGTGAGTAGTTACTTTTGTTCCTGAGGACATGGGATAAGTCATGCTAACAATAGTGATGTGAATTTTATATTCGTTCGGTATTTTGATATGTTGTATGTTGTTTTTCCTCTAGTGGTGTTATGTGAACGTTGACTACATAACACTTCACCATATTTGGTCCTAGAGGAAGGCATTGGGGAGTAGTAAGTAGATGATGGGTTGCTGGAGTGACAGAAGCTTAAACCCCAGTCGTAAGGGGCTGATTTGGACCCACTAGTTTAATGCTATGGTTAGACGTTGTCTTAATTCTTCTTTCATAGTTGCGGATGCTTGCGAGAGGGGTTAATCATAAGTGGGATGGTTGTCCAAGTAAGGGCAGTACCCAAGCGCCGGTCCACCCACATATCAAACTGTCAAAGTAACGAACATGAATCATATGAACATGATGAAACTAGCATGACAGAAATTCCCATGTGTCCTTGGGAGTGTTTTTCCTCTTATAAGACTTTTTTCAGGCTTGTCCCTTGCTACAAAAGGGATTGGGCCACTTGCTGCACCGTTGCTACTACTTGTTACTTGTTACTTTTCGCTTGCTACGTTTCACCTCACTACACCATCACTTGTTACCGCTACTTTCAGTGCTTGCAGTTATTACCTTGCTGAAAACCGTTTATGAGAGCCTTCTCCTCCTCGTTGGGTTCGACACTCTTACTTATCGAAAGGACTACGATTGATCCCCTATACTTGTGGGTCATCATGCACTGTGATATGTATGGGATTCGACACCTAGCCGTATGCCCTTAGTAGCTCTCTATACAGAGAAATGCCCCTTTGTGTTTCCACCGAGCCTTGGTAGTTCGCTACTACTCCGGACACATTGGTTGACCGGCATTTATCCTTCTTAGTTGTTGTGTTTGTCCCTACGGGGAAATGTCACGCGGTGTAATGGAGTCCTTGTAGCTTGCTACGACTCGTCTACACTCGCTGATGACCGACACCTGCTTTGTTGGGTTATGTATGCCTGTCTCTCTACAGTTGAGCCACTTGAGTTTATGACTAGTCATGTCGACGTGGGTTCTTTGACACTAGAATGCTAGCGACACAATTGCGTACATGAGTCAAAAGGCGCAAACGGTCCCGGCTAAGGTAAGGTGGCGGCCATGGGGTTAACCGTGCGTGAGACCGCAAAGGGATGCGATGTATTACACGCTGGATTCCTATGGCTTAGGATCGGGGTCCCGACAGCATTGGTATCCGAGCCTGACCGACTGTAGGATTACCAAGCCAAACTGGTCGAAGTTGATTCTGGAAATGCTTTAGTAATATATAAGGGAATTGTTTGTGGAAGGGAACGTAAGGCTCTTGCTTCTCTTGTCAAGTCATTCTATTCTGGTCATCCTCGTCTTTTCTATGGGGATTAAGAACTAGGTTACTTATCTATCTCTCAGGATCGCGTGTTGCTATTCGATAGATTGAAGGAAAACGGTTCGAGAGTTAATCCGAGTTTTCTTTTGTTTCAAAGAAAAGAAAATAAGTATTTGATGACCATGGAATTGAACTTGATAGTTGAGTGGTTATGATATCCTATCTTTTCTGGGTTGTCTCAAAATTGTTTTTGAGCATTTACAGCTGTTATGCTGCCCAATTTTATCTCTATTACTCTCTATTTGTAACATCCCAAAATTATAAATTTTGGAATGTTAATATAATTATTAGATTGAGAGTTTGTTTGTTTGAGTGATTGAAACTTGAGTGGAATTTGAAACTTTTTAAAAACTTTTGAATGAGAGGGAATAAAATGACTTTCCCATTTTCTTTTGAATTCAAATTCATCCATTTAAAATCAGTGAGAGAAGATAACATGACTTCTTCAACTATAAAGAATATTAATGAATGTGGCATTTGATTTTTTTCCTTTGGTTTTTTATTTGAATTTTATTTTTGGCACAAGATTTCAACCACAATTCTTTTCCTAACAATATACTTGCCAAGCAAAAAAGAGAGGACGTAACATGACACCCCAAAAAAAAGTCAGAAGAAAAATAGTGCCAAAAATTTAAAGACAAAATTTGGATTTTATTGAATTTAAAAAAATAAATTTTTATAAAGTTTTCATTTTGTGAAAAATAAAATGTTCATGTTGTACGAAAATTTATTCTGAAAATTTTGATATATAATATGCATATATAAAATATTCTCTTAATTTCGTTTATATTTGTTTTCGCTGTTTATTTTGAAAAAATAAAAAAAGACACTATTCACCAGGAAACACTGTTCATCCGAGCTTGCCGATGGGCTGGCCGAAATTTACTTGGCCCATGGGCATTTGGTCCCTCCTTTTCTCCTCTTTACGTATATGTTTAGTCCCTAGCTATTGACCTTTAGACCTTCTTTCCACCTATAAATATAGACCCATAGGAGCATCCAAAAATCATCTATTTCGGGTTAAATCAATCTTTTGGTTTGACTAGGTTTATTAAATAAAAATATTCTCTTCTCTTCGGCGGGATTTCTCGAAGTCGTCTCCTCATTGGAATTAATTCTTACTCTGCATTCTGAAAGTATTTCTCTTCGTATTTTTTATACTCCCGTAGTTTATTATTTCTAGACTAGTATTCCTACACTAGTATACTGTAGAGTAATTAGATATATTAATTAGTCTTCATATATCCACATTAGTACTAGAATTCTTTTAGACGTAGCACTTTTATTCCGTAAAACAGCTTGGCCCTGATTTTTCAAATAGTTATAACTTTTTACTCGTTTATCCGAATTAGATGAAACCAACGCCTAGAGTTTCGTCTTGATCCCATCTATCGTGTGAACCTATCATATCAACTTTCTGAATTTTCAAATTTCTAAATTTGTTCATATTCATATTCAAACTTCTTTTGATCATATCTTTTTATCCGTAGCTCCGTCTTAGATGAATTCAATTGCGTCGGATTCGTATCAAAGTAATCTTTCCGTTTGTATCATTAGTTTAAACTTTACAACTTATAATTTTGATCAAATCAGATTTATCTATTAGTGCCCAAAAGTGTTCACATCGTTCTAAGCCGATTCAATGTTATATTGAAGTATTTGTATCTTTTGATCCGCTAGTTCAAATCTAGTAATTCTTTTTTCTACACGCTCATATTGATCTCCTATATCCAGTAGCATCATTAGTTTTGACCTTTGAACCTTACAAATTTGAGTGATTCAAATTTGTATTTGAACATTCATTTGATCTTATCTTGCAAATCGTACCACCTTTTCAATTGATTCCTTTTATCCCTAAACACTCATGTCATATATTTTTGTACGTAACCATCGTACTTCAGTTCAACTTCTCTTGACCTTTTGAATGCAAATTCAATTCATACTTCAATTCGCTATAACTTGCGTTGTAGTGCTCCATTTCTAGAAATTCTTTCTACAAATAAATTCGTATGTCTTATACTATTTGTCAAATAACATTCGTGTTGTTCTCCCAATATTTTTGATCATCTCCCATAGTGTATGCAAGTCGAGCTCATATAGCAATATTTCATCGTCCATTACCTCTTTTGATCTCATTCATGCACCTTCAATTTACAACACACTTAGGGCCTTTTTATTAAACCTTAGTACGTTGTTATTTTGCACCAAGACATGCTTTGTTCTTATGTTCTCTTGGTTCTTCCTTTTTGGCATGAATGTTTATTGAATGCTATTCATTTACGATAGATTGCTCGGAGTGTGGCGAGTAGAATTATCAGGATTTTGAGAGCGACTATCTTCATCAAGTAATACCAGGCAAGTCATTTGATCATGTATCACCTATGTTTTATGCATCGTTGGTCTACCATCCTATGCCCAATTGCATGCTGAGTAGGTACTTGGAAATTATGGTTACATATTGTAGTATCATGTGGTAGGCACCCAACAACCCCGTTACTTGGCCCGGGACGACAAATTTCATATTGCTATGCTTGAGTAGATGGGATTCTGGTTGAGAGTTTATCACGAGTGATGCGAGAATAATTTAATAACCAAGACCGGTTAAGTAAAGACTTTTCAAGACCTCGTGATGCAATGCAACTCTGGGTGAAGGACGGTTGATCGGCTCCCTGGAAAACCAGTGGATGACCAGGGATGCTGGAGACGTGCCATGAAATCTTGTGGAAAGCTTCACCCAGGCTCAAAGAGACGAACGGATATTTTCAAGACCCAAGGCTTACCTGCACAGACACAAGTCATTATGGGCTCTGGCTTGGTTGGACAACGCGGCGACTCTGGACAGGCGGTGCCAGCAGATGTAGAAGAACGGTAGGATTTGGATGGGCACCGACAGGGATTTAGAGGGACCCGTTGAAAGACCATGTTTTGATCATCCGGTCTTCAAACACCCTGAAGTGTGAGCACATACACGGACGCGATCAAATCTTGTGGGGAACGTGTGCAAAACTCTGCAGAGTACTCAAACCTAATCGATTAGCTGTGTCCATGCTCATGGACAACTTGAGCCAAAGGAACTGAAGTTATCTAGAATTCTCAACACCATTTATATATTTGATGTGGGTAATATTGATAACCTCGGTATGAGAACTGGTTGGCGGAACCATCTCATTAACAACCAACAGCGTAGTAATATTTTGCTTTTAGCCCCTCTTGTTGTAGGAGAAAATTATCTTTACGCTAAAACTTACAACACCACCTGCCATATATGCATATAGTATAGATGATATTTTTCCCCCTCTCATATGTGACTTGCCAGCATATTCATTATGCTGACCTACACGGCTGCAACGTCTTATGTTGCAGATATTTTTCTTCGACGAGTAAGAGTACGATTCAGGGTTACGGTCTACGCTCAACTTACCTTTGGTGTTTATTGGGACTCCACTCCCTTGACTACTTCCGCTGAGATATTTAAGGTATATATCAGTTTTACGCTATTTACATGTGATTGCACTTTGATATATACATTGATGTACTGTGTGTGCCAGCATACTTGTCGTGGGTATAAGCCTGACAGTAGATGTGTAGGGTACGAAAGGATGGGCAGAGCCTTAGCTACGGCGAGGTTGTATGAGTTCAGGCCCCTCTACGGTGGAGGTAAAAGTCCTACGTCTCAGCGCTGTTGGGAGCTTATTGTCGAGTGGAATATGGATTACAGTGAATTGCTAACCCCTGCACCAGTGGGGAAGGGCGGCTTATATAGAGTGCGCTACCCTTCACAATGGTTCGGTGCGCATGGGTGGAGTAGTGGTGAATAACTGCATACGTTACAGGTAACGTATGTCTTAAATGCTAATAAAGGTATATGGAAATGAATGACCGTTGCCCTCTAGGGGGGTTACAATTTACAGAGTGGAATCCAGTCGGTAAGCTTGATACGCTCCGAATGCTCATCTCCGACTGGATGATAGAGGAATCGTCACCGACTGGATGATGGGAAGTCCTAAATTCAGTCGAACTGACTAAGGGCCTTATCCTTCATGAAGGGTACTCCTTGGGTAGGCCCGACAGGGCAGGCCTATGACCCTACCCTAGGACTATAACCCCATCATTAGTCCCCGAATGGATTGGGCTTGGAACGACGAACGATGCTTGGAGTACGGATCCGACTGGTACGGATGCGACTTTGGCGTTGTTTGCCTCGATCCATTTTATCTTCTTGACCAGTGATCCGAGTGGATGTGTTTCTGAAACGAACCGTCAGGGACCGAGTGCTTTTGTGGTATCTTTTGATGTGACCAGTCAACTGACAGCGGCGGTTTTCCGGGATCCTCAAATTTCGGTTGTTGCGCGCTCGGCGGGGGTGACGACACCGTAATCGAGTAGTTTCTGCCGCCTCGAATTGTGCGCCTTCATCTCCTCCACTAATATCGCAGCGACCGGTCGGGGGATAAGATTTCGGGGCCACTTGCTAGTGACCCAGTCGGAACCTTATTTAAACCTCTCCAGCAAGGGTTTTTCGTTACACTCGCCTGATAGCTCGCGCCTGCCCCGTTTCTCTCGCAACATCCTGCGCATCTCAAGCTCTTTCCTTCTCCTTCTCCCCCGTGGGTCTGCAACCTCCACCATGACAAAGGGGCAGACAAGCAAGCTTGAGGCGCAGAGGAAGAAGGGGAAGGCAGCGGCTCCTGCTCAGCGGCGGCAGCAAGCACTGCCGGCGGGTTGGATCCAGGGGGATTTCCTCCCCTCCACGGTGACGGAGGAGGACATGCTGGAGCTGGTGGAGCACGGCATGATCGAGCACAAGACTTGAAGGTTGTCGGCGGAGGGCGAGACCGAGCTGGCGCCCCAGGAGGGGGAGCGCATCTTGTTGCTCAGCAACGTGCACCGAGGTTTCCCTCTGCCTCCTCATCCCTTCTTCAGAGGTATCTTGAACCACTTCGGGGCGCAGCTCCACCATTTTCCTCCCAATGCCATAGCTCATCTCTCTGCCTTCGTCGTACTGTGCGAGTGCTTTATCGGCTGTCCTCCCCATTGGGGGCTTTTCAAGCACATCTTCTCTGCTAGATCTCAAACTATAAAGAGGCTGAGTCAGTCGGATGACAAAACTCACCTCCTCCAGCTCTGCGGAGGCTTAGGCTTCCAAAAAAAAAGTAAAAGTACCTATCCCGCTCTCCAGCTGTCTGAATCCGTTAGGAACTGGCAGTCGACTTGGTTTTACTGCCAGGACGTTGCTAGCCCGAATGCCACCACTGGACTGCCACCTTTTAGCTTAGACCGGCTGGCTCCGCCTAGGCAACTCGCCCTCACAAAGATGGAGAAGATCCAGATCCAGCCTCTGGTCGATGAGCTTGTAGAGGTCGTCCGAAAGGGAGTCACTAGCATAGACTTGCTGGAGGTTTTTCTGGGTCGGTGTATCCAGCCTCTGCAAGCTCGACACCACGCCATGTGGCACTACACGAGGCCTGAGGACACCACTCAGACTAACCCCGAGTGCGTGACCGGGGAGCTGGTGGCGTCGTGGGTCCTCAACATCACAGGCGCCTGCGATAATCCCACAGGAGCCCGGCGAGTGAAGCCCTTCCGCGCGGACAACCCTCCCCCGAATGAGGTGAGTATAACTTGTCGAGTGCATCCAATTGTCTTAGATTTATCGCTTTTTCTTGTTTTACTGACTGACGTCTGATGTTGTCGACTCTATCTTGTGCAGGCGTGGACCAACTGGTTCTCTCCTGTCTCAAACGGGAATCCGGCCGAGGAGGAGGAAGGCAGCCAGAAGGGCAGCGTAGAGAGCATCGAGTACGTCTCCGACAGTGGGAAGACGGAGGAGGAGTCCGAAGAAGAGAAGGGGGAAGATGAGGAGCAGAGCTCGCCACCTCCACCTCCAGAGCCTCGAACCAAACGCCGCCACGAACCTGTGGCTCCGTCGGCTCCTCCAGCGGCCTCGAGTGCTCCGCGAGCCGCTCCGGTGGTTCCGAGTGCCTCGCCAGCTGCTCCCGTGGTGCCGAGTGCTCGGAGCACAAAGAGGACCAGGGACTCTGCTGCTGAGCCCGCGGGCCAGCCCTCTAAGGCGGCCAAACCGAGTGGATCTAAGCCTCGGAAGGCTTTGCCGCGGATGAGGATCGCCGTTCCCGTCGCCTCAGCGTAAGTGCATTGTTCTTCCATCTCCTTCCAGTATTTTGATAGAACTCACGCTTATCGGTCGAATGAATTTAACTCGAAAGAGCTGCCACCTCCGCCACTTCTCTGCCGCGCCAGGAAGATGATCCCATGGATACGGACAATGTTGTCACATCTCAGCAAGGTATGTTGTGGCGACTCCGAGAGCTTACATTATTGTTTCACAAATTCTGTCTTTGGTCTTGTCCTTTTTGGTCTCACGTCGTTTGGTCGGGCTTTCTTCAGAGGTGATCCATGTGGAGGATGACGATCAGAAGAGGTCCGAGCAAGCTGCGGCGCCTGTCATTGAGGCCGTTCCGTCTGTTACCACTCCTACCATGGAAGCGCCGCCAACTGAGACGATGCCGTCGACTGACACGGCACTCGTTGTTGCTGAACTGACTGGAGCGGGACTTGGGATGCCCAAGGAGTCTCTTGGGATGCCAGGTTCGTCGACTGTCGAGTACGACGCCCGACGCCTCCCAGAGGATCAGGTGGGAGCTGCCAAGGAGGCCATGGTGCAAGCGGAGTTGATGGCGGGTGACGCCAAGAGAGCGTACGACTCCATCGCGTCTATGTACAAGCGAAGCTTGGAACTCCGGGACGATATCCGAGTAAGTGGGCTAGTAAGTAGTTGCTTTCCCCTTGTAACCCACTGGGTGCTTAAGCCAGATACTCGGATACCGAATGTTTAGTTTGTGGTGGGTTCACTCTTAGTAAACCCAGTGGATGTAGTCCCCGAGACTTCTGCCGAGTGCTTGCACCGGCAGTTGTCTTTATATAAATTTTCTTTGAACTTGATCAGATCAAAACTAATCTGTTCGAATGGTACCGGTGGGGGCATTCCGAGTGCACCTACTGGATTAGTCCTCGAGAGTAATTTTACTCAGGTCGGGTAGTAGTAGCCTCATAGGCTTGTTTGTTGTTATGAATCTCAATAGGGCGGACCTATTTGAGCGTCATGCCAGTGGGGTCACTCTTAGTGAACCCACTGGGTGTAGTCCCCGAGACCGCTGTCGACTGCTTGCGTCGGCAGGGGTCTGAAGAACTTGGAGTTTGTATTGTTGTCTTTGTTGAATTTGTCTGATCGTCTCTTTGCGCTGACTTGCAGAAGACTTGCGAGATGGGATCAGCGTATGAAACTCTGAGAGCTGAAAAGATTCAGTTTGCTGCAGAACTGGATGCAGCAATGCTTGCCTTGGCTGGTATGAAGGGTGTTCTAGCGGAATGGGAGAAGTCCTTGGAGGAGTCCCATGAAGCAAACAAAGCATTGGTGACTGAAGTGGAGAAAATGAGGAAACACAGAACTGAACTGATGGGACAGATGCAGGTGCTGAACAGGCGATGTATAGCACAGGAGAAGTATGTCAGTGACTCGGCAAGGCAGATGATTGCGCTTCTCGGTGGTAAGTTTTGTTTTGCCGAGTGTTTGTTGACTGTGTAGTTCATTCTGCGCTTACTTGCTGCTCGTCTTGTCTTTGTAGATTTTTTGTATGGACGCTGAGGCTGAAGCAGCTGACATGGAGCGGTCGGTTATTCCGAACGTTCCACTCGGCGACGACGCCAATCGAGATATGCTCTGAGCGCACATTCGCCTGGGTAAAGTCGGACCTTTCATCGGGCGACTGAGAGAGGTCGTCGGCCGAATCGACAAGGAGCTATGGCCCGAAGACGAGTCTCGGCAGGAGATGGAAGGTTTGATGAGTCGGCTGGAGGAGGTCCCAAACCGAGTGCAGGCGTGGAAGAAGTCTGCGGCTCGTTGTGGTGCGGACATGGCGTTGTCGTTGGTCCGAGTGCACTGCAAGGAGGCTCGCGAAGAGAAGCTAAAGGCGTTGCAGGTCGCAAACACGAAGAAGCTTCGATTCGAAGATTTCATGGAGATCTTCCTTGAGAGCGCCACTCGCATCGCAGACGGGATCGACCTCGACACTTTCGTCGAGCATGCCAGTCCTAGTGCCAGTCCTGGTGAGTCTTGAGAAAACTTATTACCTCGGTATGCCGAGTGTTAGCTGTAAAAACTTTGGCCACTGCTGTTGGCCGTCACATTTGTGGTACAGTGTGGATAAGATTGATCTTCACCGAACCAACTATCTTTAGACGAACTTTGAATTTGAATCGAATCGTTTGCTCTTCCTTTGCCAAAGAGTTGTTGACACGATTTTGGCTCTTGGTTTTTGTTTGGCATTTCTTGGTGAAGCCAATGGCAAACATGCGGAGCATGCAATTTTCAGTTGTCTTGACATCTGCATGAGCCTCACTGAGGGTCTGCTGGGTCTCCGAGTGGATCTGTAGGATACACTCGAAGGCAATTGTGTACTTAGGCGATTCGTGATTGCGGCTAAGTCTTCGAGTGCGACTATAAGGTCACACTCGGAGCGAGCTGTTACTCATGTAGTTGTCAGTTGTCTTGACATCTACATGAGCCTCAATGCGGTTCTGCTACTCATGTAATTGTCAGTTGTCTTGACATCTACATGAGCTTCAATGAGGGTGTGCTAAGCGTCTGAGTAGATATGTAAGATCTTACTCGGAGCGAGTTGTTACTCATGTAATTGTCAGTTGTCTTGACATCTACATGAGCCTCAATGAGGTTCTGCTACTCATGTAATTTTCAGTTGTCTTGACATCTACATGAGCCTCAATGAGGTTCTGCTAAGTCTCCGAGTGTGCACACTCGGAGAAAATTTGTACTTAGGCGATTCTTGATCGCAGCTAAGTCCCCGAGTGCGACGTTTAGTGCACACTCGGAGAAAGTTTGTATTTAGGCGATTCTTGATTGCAGCTAAGTCCCCGAGTGCGACGTTTTATGCACAGTCGGAGAAAGTTTGTACTTAGGCGATTCTTGATCGCAGCTAAGTCCCCGAGTGCGACGTTTAGTGTACACTCGGAGAAAGTTTGTACTTAGGCGATTCTTGATCGCAGCTAAGTCCCCGAGTGCGACGTTTAGTGTACACTCGGAGAAAGTTTGTACTTAGGCCATTCTTGATCGCAGCTAAGTCCCCGAGTGCGACGTTTTAGTGCACACTTGGAGAAAGTTTGTACTTAGGCGATTCTTGATCGCAGCTAAGTCCCGGAGTGCGACGTTAAGTGCACACTCGGAGAAAGTTTGTACTTAGGCGATTCTTGATCGCAGCTAAGTCCCCGAGTGCGACGTTAAGTGCACACTCGGAGAAAGTTTGTACTTAGGCGATTCTTGATCGCAGCTAAGTCTCCGAGTGCAACGTTTAGTGCACACTCGGAGAAAGTTTGTACTTAGGCGATTCTGGATCGCAGCTAAGTTTTTTTTTTGAGACCGGAGTCTGCGACCACGGAAGAATTTTGAATCTACAAAAACTCAATCTGCTTTGTATTACTTCAACGGTACTTGTTCTTTACATTGCTTCAGTCGACGGTCACGTGTAGAAGCGCTTCAGGAGATCTCCGTTCCATGCTCGCGGCTCGTCCGTTTCCCTGTCGAGGTTGTAGAGTCGATATGCTCCGTTGTTTAGCACCTTCGAGATGATGAAGGGTCCTTCCCAGGCAGGGGCCAACTTGTGAGGTCTCTGCTGATCCACTCGGAGCACCAGGTCGCCTGCTTGGAATGTACGACTCCTGACGTGTCACGCGTGAAAACGCCGCAAATCTTGTTGATAAATGGTTGACAAAGTTAGTGCCATCTCGCGCTCCTCCTCTAGAAGATCCACTCCGTCTTGCCTTGCTTGCTCTGCTTCAGCTTCGGAGAAGAGTTCAACTCGTGGAGCATTGTGAAGCAAGTCACTCGGAAGGACTGCCTCTGCTCCGTAAACGAGGAAGAACGGAGATCGCCCTGTAGATCTGTTTGGGGTTGTGCGGAGACCCTAAAGCACCGAAGGCAGCTCGGTGACCCATGCCCCGGCGGCATGCCCCACTTCTCGCAGGAGTCGAGGCTTCAAACCTTGCAGAATAAGTCCATTAGCCCGCTCTGCTTGCCCGTTCGTTTGGGGATGCGCCACAGATGCCAAATCCACTCGGATACCTTGGCCTGTACAAAAACTTTTGAATCTGTCCAAGTCAAAGTTTGTTCCATTGTCAGTGATTATGCTGTGAGGTACCCCGAATCTGGAGATGATGTCCCTGACAAACTTGATGGCCGTAAGGGCGTCGAGCTTTTTGATGGGCTTGGCTTCAATCCACTTTGTGAACTTGTCGACTGCCACCAACATATGTGTGAATCCCCCTTGACCTGTCCTGAATGGACCGACTGTATCTAATCCCCATACTGCAAACGGCCAAACAAGAGGGATTGTCTTCAACGCAAATGTTGGTTTGTGGGACTTGTTAGAGTAGAACAGACAGCCTTCACATCGGTCGACCATATCTTTCGCCATTTCATTTGCCTGCAGCCAAAAGAAACCAGCTCTGAATGCCTTGGCGACGATTGCTCTTCAGGAGGCGTGATGACCGTAGGTTCCCGAGTGAATTTCTTCCAGGATCAACTGTCCCTCCTCGGGGGAGATGCATCATTGAAGGACACCTGAAACACTTTCCTTGTACAACTGGCCATCAATGACAGTGAACGACTTTGACCTGCGGACGATCTGTCTGGCTTGGACTTGCTCTTCTGGTAATTCTTGCCTCAGGATGTATGCAATGAATGGCACAGTCCATTCGGGGATGATAGCAAGAACTTCCATGCTCAAATCAACCACAGCAGGGACTTCGACTTCAGTCGGATCTGTGGAGCTCTTTGGTTGTACTGGTTCCTGTGTGAAGGGATCTTCTTTAACTGAGGGAAGGTGGAGGTGCTCGAGGCAGACGTCACTCGGATCTGGTCTCCGAGTGGATCCGAGTTTTGCCAACTCATCAGCTGCTTGGTTTTTCAGTCGCGGAATATGGTGGAGTTCCAGACCTTCAAACTTTTTCTCGAGCTTCCTCACTGCGTTGGAGTACATGGTCATGGTGGGGTTCCTGACATCCCACTCCTTCATCACTTGATTGACCACCAAATCCGAATCGCCATAGACCATCAGGCGACGGACGCCGAGTGAGATGGCCATGCGTAGTCCATAAAGGAGAGCTTCATACTCTGCCTCGTTGTTGGAGGAATCAAAGTGTATCTGCAGCACATACTTGAGTTTGTCACCCTTTGGCGATATGATCACAATGCCAGCGCCGGAGCCATTCAACATCTTGGACCCATCGAAGAACATCGTCCAATGAGCCGAGTAGATGTGGGTCGGTTGCTGTTGTTCTACCCATTCTGCTATGAAGTCAGCCAGAGCTTGAGACTTTATAGCTTTCTTGGCCTCGAACCTGATGTTGCAGTATAACATCTGCATTGCCCACTTCGCCACTCAGCCCGATGCGTCCCGATTGTGTAGGATTTCCGACAACGGGGCATCAGAAACGATGGACACCGAGTGGTCTTGAAAATAATGATCCACCTTCTTCGCAGTCATGTATATCCCATAGATAAGTTTTTGATAATGGGGATACCTCTGCTTGGAAGGAGTCAAGATTTCGGAGACATAATACACTGGCCGCTAAACCTTGTTTGCTTTGCCTTCTTCTTCCTGTTCGACTGTGAGAACAGTGCTGACGGCTTGATTTGTAGCCGTGATGTACAGAACAAGGGGTTCTTTACTGAGCGGAGCAGTAAGAACCGGCTGGGTGGAAAGTAGAACTTTGAGGTCGTCGAATGCGATTTGGGCTTCGTCTGTCCACTCGAAAGTATCTGATTTCTTCATGAGTCGCTATAGAGGAAGTGCCTTCTCGCCGAGTCGACTGATAAACCTGCTCAAAGCCGCTAGGCAACCTGTGAGTCTTTGAACATCGTGTATTCTGACCGGCCGCTCCATTCGGACGATGGTCCCGATCTTTTCGGGGTTGACATCGATCCCTCGTTCGGAAACGAAGAAACCGAGTAACTTTCCGCTGGGAACGCCGAATGAACACTTGGCTGGATTGAGCTTGATATCGTACCTACAAAGGTTGGCGAATGTTTCTTCCAAGTCAGTCAGCAGGTCGGAACCTTTGCATGACTTGACTACGATATCATCCATATACGCCTCCACATTCCGACCGATCTGGTCGAGGAGGCATTTTTGGATCATGCGCATAAAGGTTGCTCCTGCATTCTTCAAACCAAATGGCATAGTGATGTAGCAGAAGCACCCGAATGGGGTGATGAGGGCTGATTTTAATTCATCGGGGCCATACAGACAGATCTGATGATAGCCCGAGTAGGAATCAAGGAATGACAACCGCTCGCAACCCGCAGTCGAATCGACAATTTGATCGATGCGGGGGCGTGGAAAATGGTCTTTCGGGCAGACCTTATTGAGATGCTTGAAGTCGATGCACATTCGGAGCGACTTGTCTTTCTTGGGCACCATGACAACATTGGCGAGCCACTCGGAGTGGTGTACCTCGCGAATGAAGTTGGCTGCCAAAAGTTTAGCCACCTCTTCTCCGATTGCCTTCCTCTTGTGCACGGCGGACCGACGCAGGCGTTCTCGGACAGGCCGAGCGGCGGGATCCACATGCAGTCGGTGCTCAGCCAACTCCCTGGGTACACCTGGCATGTCAGCGGGCTTCCATGCGAAGATGTCCCAGTTCTCACAGAGGAATTGGGTGAGCTCGGCTTCCTATTTAGGATCGAGGGTGGTGGAGATGTTCGTCGGGGCAGCGGTGTCGTCCGTTGGGTGGAAGCTGACCTTCTTCGTCTCTCCCGCCGACTGGAATGCGGACTCCGAAGCTGGCTTCTTCGAACACATCAAGTCAGCAGGGTCGACTATTTTCTTGTACTCGTCAAGCTCGAGGACAACCATCTGCTGATCGCCGATCCTCGATCCCTGTTGCAGGCAATCTTCGGCCCGCTGCCGATTGCCTGTGATAGTGATCATGCCTTTTGGGCCTGGCATCTTCAGCTTCAGGTACACGTAAGTCGGGCCATGAAACGCGCATACACCGGGCGGCCCAGAATTGCGTGGTACGCACTCTGGAAGTCCACCACCTCGAACATCAGCTTTTCCTTGCGGAAGTTCTTGTCGGAGCCGAAGACGACGTCCAACGCGATCTGGCCGAGTGACTTGGCCTTTCGTCCAGGGACGACTCCATGGAACTGCATGCTGCTCTCGCTAAGTTTGGACATCGGAATGCCCATCCCCTTGAGAGTGTCCACGTACATGATGTTCAAACCACTGCCGCCGTCCATGAGGACCTTGCGCAGTCGGACTCCTTCCACCACCAGGTCGACGACCAGAGCCTGTCTCCCTGGGGTGGGTACGTGTGCTGGATGATCCGACTGGTCAAAGGTGATCGCAGTCTGAGACCATTTGAGGAATGTGGGGTTGGTCGGCGTGGCCATGTTCACCTCCCTGTTCACCAGCTTCAGTCGACTCTTGCTCTCAACGTCAGCAAAAATCATCAGTGTTGCATGGACTTGGGGGAACGGATCCTTCTTGTCCTCCTCATCCTGTTCATTGCCCTTTTCACTCGACTGTCCTTCCCCGAACCCCTCGATCAGGAGGCGACATTGCCGAGTGGTATGTTTCGGATATATGGCGTTCCCCTCTTCATCCATCTTCGTGTGAATTGGACATGGCTGGTCCAGGATGGGGTTTCCGAACTGCTTCTTCTTGGGGGTGAACTGAGCCTTCCCCTTGCCCTTGAACTTGGCCTCTACCTGCGGAGTGGACGGAGCTTTCTGCTTCTACTTCCGAGTGCCGTTCCCATCTCCGTCGGCGACTGCTTTGTGCTTGCCGCTACGAATGCGGTCCTCTTCTTCGCCATTTGCATAGCGTGCCACTATCTCCATCATCTTACTCATGGAGATGTCGCCTGTTCGACCGAACTTCAGGTACAAATCTCTGTACCGCATGCCTGCCTTGAAGGCGCAGACTGCTTGGTGCTCTGTGACGTTCTCCACCGTGTGGTAGAGGGTCGTCCAACGCTGAATGAAATCGCGCAGGGGCTCATTCTGCTTCTGGACACAGTGCTGGAGTTCCACGAGGCCAGCAGGGCGTTTGCACGTCCCTTCGAAGGTCCTGATGAAGACTCGGGCCAGATCTGCCCAACTGTAGATGCTTGAGGGAGCCAACTGGTTCAGCCACGCTCGTGTCGAGCCATCGAGCATCAGAGGAAGGTGTTTCATAGCGACGTGGTCGTCCCCTCCTCCGATCTGAACTGCCACTCGGTAGTCATCCAGCCACGTTTCTGGCTTGGATTCTCCTGTAAACTTGCTGATCCCCGTCGCCAATCGGAAGTTGGGAGGGATGTCAGCCGAACGGATGGCTCGACTGGAACATTCGGGACCAGAGACGATGGTCCTGCTTCCACTCGGACGGTCCATATCGTGACCATCGCGGTGGGCTCGGCCCCTGTCGACCCTCCTCTGGGCGATATGCCCCCTCGCGTCGGGCCTTGGATCATAAGTGTCACCGACTGAACGCCGATCATCATGATGTCGGGGCCCGTAAGGCCCACCCCGCGGAGGGGTGCGTGAGCGGCGACGATCTTCGGGAATCATGGAACGGCTGCTTCCCCTGTGTCGCTGGTGAAAACCAGGGCTGTGGACGGACCGATGCGTGTTCGCGTGAACAGAACTATTGTGAATCATGTTGCGCTACTGGGAGACCGTTGAATTTTGCTGCTGCGTCGTGTGCAGCAGGGCACGGATTTGCTCGATCCCTCTGCCAGCCTCTGAATCAGTCGGCTGGAGAGAATTGGCTATCTTGGCGGCGGCAGCCAGGTTGAGGACGGGTGTTCGGTACACCTCCACGTTGCTCCGCCGAGTGTGCCGACTGGCAGAACGGCGGGGCTGACGGCGAGCGCCGGATGTTTCGCCTACCTCGTGCTCGTTCCGGCCAGTTTGGCGGGGACTTTCATGGGAGTTGGCCATGTGCACTTCGGCTGCAGGCCTGCGACCCAAGTCCTCGAAAGGAAACTCAGTCGGAACTGAGTCCGAGCGCTGGGACGGCGGGGCAACCACAACCGACTCTAGGACAGCCACTTGTGAGGACGCGTTCTGGCGCGCCTGAGCGTTTTGCACCCAACGCTACAACCGCGGAGGGCGGGACCACTTGTTGCAGCGCGCGATGACGACGCAGGTCGACACCGGAGCCGACTGCTGGAGAAGAAGAATCCCGCGGGTGCCGGCACGGAAGTGCGTAGCCCCACAGCTGCGGAGCGCCTCGACGTCGAGAGGGGCATCCCGAAGCCATGCCGAATCGTCGACGATGAAGGAGAGAGCGCCGAAGAGGATCTCGTGACCCATGCTCAGATCTCCACCGGATGAAATGATGAAAAGATGTAGTCGCAAACTCATCGGAAGTCGCTTAAACTCCCGCCCCACGGTGGGCGCCAACTGTCGTGGGTATAAGCCTGACAATAGATGTGTAGGGTACGAAAGGATGGGCAGAGCCTTAGCTATGGTGAGGTTGTATGAGTTCAGGCCCCTCTACGGTGGAGGTAAAAGCCCTACGTCTCAGTGCTCTTGGGAGCTTGTTGTCGAGTGGAATATGGATTACAGTGAATTGCTAACCCCTGCACCAGTGGGGAAGGGCGGCTTATATAAAGTGCGCTACCCTTCACAACGGTTCGGTGCGTAGGGGTGGAGTAGTGGTGAATAACTGCATATGTTATAGGTAACGTATGTCTTAAATGCTAATAAAGGTATATGGAAACGTATGACCGTTGCCCTCCAGGGGGGTTACGATGTACAGAGTGGAATCCAGTCGGTAAGCTTGATACGCTCTGAATGTTCATCCCCGATTGGATGATAGATGAATCGTCACCGACTAGATGATGGGAAGTCCTTAATTCAGTCGGAACTAACTAAGGGCCTTATCCTTCATGAAGGGTAGTCCTTGGGTAGGCCCCACAGGGCAGGCCTATGACCCTACCCTAGGACTATAACCCCATCAATAGTGATCCAGGGATGGCACAGATACACAGAGGCTTGACTCGTTTTGAGTCGGGTCGCTACAGAAATGGTATCAGAGCACATGTTGACTGTAGGACGTGACCCCTAGAAACTGGAAATTTCTTAGGAAAGGATCTCTCAAAAATTTCTATTTTTCAAGAACACCTTTTACTTCTCATCTCTTCTGATTTCATCAAACGTTCTCTCTCACCTCAAATAGTTAGACAATTCCCTTTCCCCTTTGACCACTTGAAGGATCAACCGACTCCCACTTCAAAGTAAAGAGGATTTCACCACGCGTTTGAAGAATTGAAGCTACACCAAAGTAGACTCTCAAGACCCGAAGAACTCGAAGACCCTGAAGTGTTCGAATAATTATATGACCATTAGAAGTCCAAACCCCTTTTATGTACCCACGTTAGATACGATGATTTGTGAGCCGTCATTGGTGTGTGTTTTCCGACAGCCACAAATAAAACCTATTCTCAAAAATATTGTTTGTATTGTGTGTATCTCCCTCCCTCTCTTACCCGTCTCATCCCCAAAACCTCAACCCTACCAGATGGAGTATGAAGCTGGACTTGTAGTCTCTGGACCAATGACCCAGCTGGAAGCTGAGATATGGATTCATAACATGGAGAACCACTTCGGGAGTAACTTGATCTCAAGGAAGTATGAAGTGGAACACGCTCTCCAGTACTTTACCCAAAGTGCTGCTATCTGGTGGAAAATGCACCATGCCATACAAGGATTTAGTGGAGCAGAAACTTGGGACGAATTCAAGAAGACTCTGTTAACATCCCATCTCATTCGGAAGTGCTATGATAATCCGAAGGAGAAGACTTGTGCATGCAAGATCTGTGGAGAAATAGGACACACCCAGGAAGAACACAAGGATGGATGCACTCATTCTGAAGAAAATCACCAAGTTGAGGAGTGCCCAAGTAGTCAGGTGACTTGTTTCCTTTGTGAAGGAACCACCCACTACCCAGCTCAGTGTCACATTTACCCCAAGGTGCAACAGGTTGTCAAGCAGCAGAAAGATGCAGTGAAGGAAACCCTCAAGAAGATGATTCTAGAAGAACTTGTGATGATTGAAAATATAGAAGACCCTGATGAACAAGGTCTGACCAGATTTTTTTCCAATGCATGCTACTCATGTGGAGGAGAAGGACATTATTCAGAGGATTGCACGAAAAGAAGCCAAGAGTATCTGAGGAACTTCCCGACGGAAAAAGTGGAGTTTTATCCACTTGAAATAGAAGAACTGGCCAAAATAAAGGAGTCCGGAAAGAAGAAAAAGTACCCTCGGAAGGGCCAAATCTCTGCAGATATAGACCTGAGTCATGTCAGATGTTACAAGTGCATGGAATTTGGCCACCACAAATACATGTGCTCAGGAAGGAAGCCGGAAACCCAAGGAGCAAAAGCAAACACTAAGACGCCTCGAGACTTGTCAGAACTCATTTGCTTTCGTTGCAAGGAAGCAGGACATTTTGCTAATGATTGTCCACAAAGGAGGAAAGCTAAAAATGGAGTAGTTAAGTTTTGTCCGCGGCAATTAGTGTAATCTGAAGCACCCTTGTTTTTCATGAGATCATGGAGTTGAATTTTTTGTAACAGAAGTCCCTGAGATTGTAGTAACATCATGAATAAATGGAATTTATTGTCTCATGGTTTCCTGTGTTAAAATTGTATGAGTTATTTCTCTATGAACAAATATCTCTGACCATTTCGAGGATATGAGAAAATATGGTCTATGCAGACATGAGTATATTTCATTTTAAGTGTGGTAGTAATCGGTAAACTCACAGGACCCAGGGAGTAGGAATATACCATGCGTACCAAGAAGCCAAACCCACTGAATACAGTCGAAGGAAATGTTGGATCATATCAAACTATGGGGATGACAACACAAGAATAGTGTACCTTGGAATTGGAAATTTGAGGAGAGATTTAATATGAGGAAAAAAAAAATTGTTGGTACACAATCCAATGGCAAGGAAAATAAGTTCAAGGAATACAACCCGTACCAAGGAAGCATCTCAAGATTTTCATGAAGGTTATCCTAAGAGCATGAAGGGATAAGCTATGGTGGATCAGCAAACGTTTTCTTAGGAGCATACGAAAACCTGAGAGTGGTGAAGAATGCGATAGATTTTTTATTCAGCTTGCAGAACCAATGGATTTGTACGAACTTTGTTCGTGTACAAGAAAAATTCTGCAATGCTTGTGAGGATGCCCGAGTGTTAGAATGCGAGATTCGCTAAACCTTATACAAAGAAATGATTTGGGTGAAGAATGGATTGATCACCATGATGACTTACTCTTATCATTTATCTTGCTATTCGGAATGGTAAATCTGAGAGACTTACCCGTAGTGAGAGACGACGTTCTTTGAAGCTTTTGTTTAAGCCTTAGAATCGTATGATGAAAGCCCCATGTACATGGCATTTGTTGTCACGCGTAGGAAATTTTACGGTGAGGATGAAGCCAAGACCCTTCTCTCTGCAAGATAACCACAAATGGTAGACCACCATGAGAATCATCGATAGGTTATTTAGTATTAATCACGAGACTGTCAGTTAAGAAGGCCGAGTAAAGGAAGAAGCTTATATCAACAGAAGGACCCTCGTTTTAATGGAAACGTTATGAATATAGCGGAAGATATGAAGACTGTGAGGAGTCATATGCCAAAACCCCAAAGGATAGTTAACATCTTAAGGGACTAGTAACACTCATTTTAAGTGTGGTAGCACCCCACTTTGCACGAGATTGGATTTGTTAGAAGACCTCCAAAATCTAAACCTTTTCTTTCTAGCCTCTTCGAATCCCGAGGACGAGATTCATTTTAAGTGTGGTAGTTTGTAACATCCCAAAATTATAAATTTTGGAATGTTAATATAATTATTAGATTGAGAGTTTGTTTGTTTGAGTGATTGAAACTTGAGTGGAATTTGAATCTTTTTTAATACTTTTGAATGAGAGGGAATAAAATGACTTTCCCATTTTCTTTTGAATTCAAATTCATCCATTTAAAATCAGTGAGAGAAGATAACATGACTTCTTCAACTATAAAGAATTTGAATGAATGTGGCATTTGATTTTTTTTCCTTTGGTTTTTGATTTGAATTTTATTTTTGGCACAAGATTTCAACCACAATTTTTTTTCCTGACAATATACTTGCCAAACAAGAAAGAGAGGAGGTAACATGACACCCCCAAAAAAAAGTCAGAAGAAAAATAGTGCCAAAAATTTAAAGACAAAATTTGGATTTTATTGAATTTCAAAAAAAATAAATTTTTTATTTTGTGAAAAATAAAATGTTCATGTTGTACGAAATTTTATTCTGAAATTTTTGATATATAATATGCCTATATAAAATATTCTCTTAATTTCGTTTTTATTTATTTTCGCTGTTTATTTTAAAAAAAATAAAAAAAGACACTATTCACAAGGAAACACTATTCATCCGAGCTTGCTTATGGGCTGGCCGAAATTTACTTGGCCCATGGGCATTTGGTCCCTCTTTTTTCCTCTTTACGTATATGTTTAGTCCCTAGCTATTGACCTTTAGACCTTCTTTCCACCTATAAATATAGACCCATAGGAGCATCCAAAAATCATCTATTTCGGGTTAAATCAATCTTTTGGTTTGACTAGGTTTATTAAATAAAAATATTCTCTTCTCTTCGGCGGGATTTCTTGAAGTCGTCTCCTCATTGGAATTAATTCTTACTCTGCATTCTGAAAGTATTTCTCTTCGTATTTTTTTATACTCCCGTAGTTTATTATTTCTAGACTAGTATTCCTACACTAGTATACTGTAGAGTAATTAGACATATTAATTAGTCTTCGTATTTCCACATTAGTACTAGAGTTCTTTTAGACGTAGCACTTTTATTCCGTAAAACAGCTTGGCCCTGATTTTTCAAATAGCCATAACTTTTTACTCGTTTATCCGAATTAGATGAAACCAACGCCTAGAGATTCGTCTTGATCCCACATATCCTGTGAACCTATCATATCAAATTTTTGAAATTTTCAAATTTCGAAATTTGTTCATATTCATATTCAAACTTCTTTTGATCATATCTTTTTATCCGTAGCTCCGTTTTAGATGAATTCAATTGCGTCAGATTCATATCAAAGTAATCTTTCCGTTTGTATCATTAGTTTTAACTTTTCAACTTATAATTTTGATCAAATCAGATTTATCTATTAGTGCCCAAAAGTGTTCACATCGTTCTAAGCCGATTCAATGTTATATTGAAGTATTTGTACCTTTTGATCCGCTAGTTCAAATCTAGTAATTCTTTTTTCTACACGCTCATATTGATCTCCTATATCCAGTAGCATCATTAGTTTCGACCTTTGAACCTTACAAATTTGAGCGATTCAAATTTGTATTCGAACATTCATTTGATCTTATCTTGCAGATCGTACCACCTTTTCAATTGATTTCTTTTACCCCTAAACACTCATGTCATATATTTTTGTACGTAACCATCGTACTTCAGTTCAACTTCTCTTGACCTTTTGAATGCAAATTCAATTCATACTTCAATTCGCTATAACTTGCGTTGTAGTGCTCCATTTCAATAAATTCTTTCTACAAATAAATTTGTATGTCTTATACTATTTGTCAAATAACATTCATGTTGTGCTCCCAATATTTTTTATCATCTCCCATAGTGTATGCCAGTCGAGCTTATATAGCAATAGTTCATCGTCCATTACCTCTTTTGATCTCATTCATGCACCTTCACTTTACAACACACTTAGGACCTTTTTATTAAACCTTAGTACGTTGTTATTTTGCACCAAGACATGCTTTGTTCTTATGTTCTCTTGGTTCTTCCTTTTTGGCATGAATGTTTATTGAATGCTATTCATTTACGATAGATTGCTCGGAGTGTGGCGAGTAGAATTATCAGGATTTTGAGAGCGACTATCTTCATCAAGTAATACCAAGCAAGTCATTTGATCATGTATCACCTATGTTTTATGCATCGTAGTTCTACCATCCTATGCCCAATTGCATGCTGAGTAGGTACTTGGAAATTATGGTTACATATTGTACTATCATGTGGTAGGCACCCAACAACCCCGTTACATGGCCCGGGACGACAAATTTCATATTGCTATGCTTGTGTAGACGGGATTCTGGTTGAGAGTTTATCACGAGTGATGCGAGAATAATTTAATAACCAAGACCGGTTAAGTCAAGACTTTTCAAGACCTCGTGATGCAATGCAACTCTGGGTGAAGGACGGTTGATCGGCTCCCTGGAAAACCAGTGGATGACCCGGGATGCTGGAGACGTGCCATGAAATCTTGTGGAAAGCTTCACCCAGGCTCAAAGAGATGAACGGATATTTTCAAGACCCAAGGCTTACCTGCACAGCCACAAGTCATTATGGGCTCTGGCTTGGTTGGACAACGCGGCGACTCTGGACAGGCGGTGCCAGCAGATGTAGAAGAACGGTAGGATTTGGATGGGCACCGACAGGGATTCAGAGGGACCCGTTGACAGACCATGTTTTTATCATCCGGTCTTCAAACACCCTGAAGTGCGAGGACATACACGGACGCGGTCAAATCTTGTGGGGAACGTGTGCAAAACTCTAGAGAGTACTCAAACCAAATTGATTAGCCGTGTCCACGGTCATGGACAACTTGAGACAAAGGAACTGAAGTTATCTGGAATTCTCAACACCATTTATATATTTGATGTGGGTAATATTGATAACCTGGGTATGAGAACTGGTTGGCGGAACCATCTCATTAACAACCAACAGCGTAGTAATATTTTGCTTTTAGCCCCTCTTGTTGTAGGAGAAAATTTGCTTTACGCTAAAACTTACAACACCACCTTCCATATATGCATATAGTATAGATGATATTTTACCCCCTCTCATATGTGACTTGCCAGCATATTCATTATGCTGACCTACACGGCTGCAACGTCTTATGTTGCAGATATTTTTCTTCGACGAGTAAGAGTACGATTCAGGGTTACGGTCTACGCCCAACTTACCGTTGCTGTTTATTGGGACTCCACTCCCTTGACTGCTTCCGCTGAGATATTTAAGGTATATATCAGTTTTACACTATTTACATGTGACTGCACTTTGATATATACATTGATGTATTGTGTGTGCCAGCATACTGATCCAGGGATGGCACAGATAGACAGAGGCTTGACTCGTTTTTAGTTGGGTCGCTACACTATTTCAAATGTGTGGCCGTCCTTCTCGTCAGGTGGTCCGTCTGACTAGGTGCATTGATGTGCCGGGTCACACGGTCATGCTGGTCAGGATGATGTCAGTAGTCGGTTACCGCTGGTACCCAGAGTATACAGTGGAGGAGCCGTACAGGGATTTCAACCAGAGTCAGTACCTATGCACTATTAGGGTATTCCCAGATTACCCTGGAGCCGAGGAGCCAAGCCATTGGTCTTATGTATTGGGGGTTACTGTTGACATGGTGGTACAAGATGCCGCATATTCAATGTTGACTATCATGAGAGCCAGACATGCAGTGTTGCAGAATTCAGAGTTCTGTTATGTTCCCGCTTCTCAGCCAGGAGAAGAAGGATATCTTAGTGGGGTCTACTTTGATTCCTCTTTGGAGGATCCGCTCCTGCAGTCTACCACTGAGATGTTAGGGAATAGATACAGAGATGCTCGTGCCCTTCGTATGGAGCTCTATGCTACTCATGCCCGTTTGTGGACAGCTTTGACACAGCTGGCACCTGTAGTTCAGACAGGGTATGGAGATATGGAGATGTTGAACCCCGTTAGAACTCATCTTCCAGCTCATGTTGACTGGCCCGCTATCGGAGGTCTCATCCCTCTTCGGGGACCTCTACTGCCACCAGTCAGGGGACCAAGGCCACACCCGTGTCCTTACGGTTCCCAGGGGTCTCAGGCTCAAGTATTTCCTGATCCGCAGGTTCAGCTCCCAGGCCATGAAGGCAACCTTTATGAGCTGTTTTATGCGGATGCTTGAACCCGTGAGTGGAAGAGTAGTATGGTAGTAGTTGTACTTCCACAGTCCAGTGTGTCTTGTGGAGTATGACTATGTCGTGAGATGAGTTCCGGAGGCATAGATAAATAATGTATAGGAAGCTTGGAAAGCCTCTGATGAGTAGTATCATCTTTTCAGTAGTTTGCCCTTCAGTTTGAGGTTGTACTAAACTATGTAATGGTGTGTATGAGCCATGTTGTATATATAGGAGTTTGCTTGTTACCATGTTGTTCGGATGTTCATTTCCACATTCCATGTGTTCAGTGCATTCTTAATCCATAGTTAGTATTGATGTTGATCTAGTCTAAGCTGTGAATTTGTTTGCCAGGATGGTGTTTACCAGGCAGAACCGTGCACCTAGCCATGAGCAGGGAGAAGGTAGTCAGGCAGCACAGGAGGAACTGCCCCACCCGCCTTCTTTGGCGGAGGTTATGCTCAAGGCAGAAAGAAACAAGTGAAAGACCAACCGTCTGCTAGAATGTATTGAGCAAAATACGGCTCGCGAGCCACGAAATGACGAAGTGTCCCTCAATGACTTTGTGAAGCTGAATCCCCCGAAGTTCCATCACTCCATTGATCCTCTCGACGCTGATGACTGGTTGTGCAGTATATCGCACAAGATATGCTCTGCCAATGTTTCTAAGGCTGACAAGGTGACCTTCGCTGCATACTTTCTGGAAGGCCCCGCCAATCTGTGGTGGGAGAATTTTGAAGCTATGCGTCCTGCCGGACCAGCAGCCACATGGGCAGATTTTAGTGCAGCCTTTCGTCTGCACCACATTCCAGAGGGTCTGATGGACCGTAAGAGAGAGCAAATTTTGTGCCTTCACCCAGGTAATATTGACCGTGGATACTTATAGCTGCGAGTTCGGTAATCCCGCTCGCTACACAACTGAAGAGGTGTCAACTGATGCTACGAAGCAAGCAAGATTCCGCAAGGGTCTGAGTCCCGAACTTCGTCGTGACCTGTGCCTTCATGAATGTACAAGTTTCCAAGCTCTTGTGAGCAAGGCGATCAGTGCCGAGACTGGTCATACCGACTATGAAGCCACGAAGAAGCACTCTCGCGACTTTGGCTCCTCATCCGGCTCGGCGTTTCCAAAGCGCCGGTTGTGGGTCCCGAATAGCTTCATGCCACCGAGATATACCCCGAGGCCATCCTATGTGGCGCTTCAGGCAAACCAGACCAACTCCCTAGCAAAGACCTATGGTGGTCCGGCTAGCAATGCTGCACCACGTGCCAATTAGGTGACATGTTACAAGTGTGGAGGACCAGGACACTATTCATGAGAGTGTCCTCATAATATAGCTGCCAAGCAACCTAGGAAGTCTGTTGGGCAAGGCAAGTCGGGCAAAGCATATTATGTGAAGCCAACTCCTGCGCGTGGCCGCGTGAATTATGTTTCAGCAGAAGAAGATGCAGAGGATCCTCACATCATTTTGCGTACGCTCCTCGTCAATCATCACCCAGCGTCTATTTTTTTACACTGGGTCATCTCATTCCTTCATTTCCGAAAGTTATGCACAGTTGCATAACATCTCCTTTTGTGATATGTCAATCCCATTAGTTGTCCAAACCCCTGGTAGTAAATGGCAAACTTCTAGGATAAGTTATGAAAATGAAATCCTAGTAGACAGGCTAGTTTTCCTAGCGTCATTAATAGCTCTTAAATGCTCAGATATCAATATCATCTTGGGTATGGACTGGATGTCAGCTCATTATGCCAAGATTGATACCCACACTAGGAATGTTCAGCTTACCCATCCCTCGGGTGAGATAGTTAATGTCTCTACTCGAGTGGCTAAATGCCAACTCTATTCCCTCAATGCTAGTCCTCTTCTATAATTTGAAGACATTCCAGTAGTCCGTGACTTCCCGGATGTTTTTCCAGAAGAACTACCAGGAATTCGACCTGACAGGGATGTAGAGTTTGTGATAGATCTTGTTCCAAGAACTGACCCAATAGCTAGAAGACCCTATAAGATGGCACCCTTAGATCTAGTCGAACTTAATAAACAACTAGATGAGGCCTTGAATAAAGGTTTCATTCGACCTAGCTCTTCTCCTTGGGCTTGTCCCGTCCTCTTCGTGAAGAAGAAGGATGGAACGGATCGGATGGTTGTAGATTATCGACGAGTTAAGCTGGTCACCATTAAGAACAAGTATCCGCTCCCCGGGATCAATGATCTGTATGATCAGCTCGCTGGATCCTCAGTCTTCTCCAAAATGTATTTGAGGTTGGGTTACCATCAAATCAAGATCAAGAATGGGGACATTCCATATACGGCCTTTGTCACTCGTTATAGCCAATACGAGTACACCGTCATGTCCTTCGGTTTAACCAATGCCCCAGCCACTTTCTCTCGCTTGATGAATTCAATCTTCATGGAGTATTAGGATAAATTCGTCGTGGTATACCTCGATGATATTCTCATATACTCGATGAACAAACAAGAACATGCCGAGCATCTAAGGCTCGTATTAATGAAACTTCGAGAGCATCGCCTTTATGCCAAGTTTTCAAAATGTGAATTTTGGTTACCAGAAGTGACCTATCTAGGCCACGTAATCTCTGGTAAGGGTATTGCTTTCAATCCCAAGAGAGTTCAAGCCGTCCCTGATTGGACTCAACCTGAATCAGTTAAGCAAGTTAGGAGTTTTATTGGTCTAGCGAGCTATTGTCGCTGCTTTGTCGAGAACTTCTCCAAGGTTGCGAAGCCTCTAACTGAACTCCTCAAGAAAGATACCACAGTGTGAGCATAGTTTTCAAGAACTGAAAAGACGCCTGACTTCCGCACCTGTGTTGCTACCACCAGATTTCTCTAAGGACTTTGTTATCTATTGCGAAGCCTCGCGACAAGGATTAGGTTGCATTCTCATGCAGGATCGCCATGTGATTGCATACGCATCTCGAGAGTTGCGCCCACATGAGGATAATTATCCCACACATGATCTTGAGCTTGCAGCTGTAGTCCATGCACTAAAAACCTGGAGACATTACCTTCTTGGTAATCGTTGCGAAATTTTCACTAATCACCGAAGTCTGAAATAATCTTCACCCAGCCGGATTTGAATCTCAGGCAAAGACGATGGGTTGAGTTGATCACAGATTACGACTTAGGGATAACTTACACCCCGGGGAAGGCCAATGTCATGGCTGATGCACTAAGTCGTCAGTCTTATTGTAACAATCTGATGCTACAATGAGGTCAACCATGTCTCTATGAGGAATTTAAGAAGTTAAACCTTCACATTGTTCCTCAAGGATTCCTTTCTAACCTTGTGGCGAAACCTACTCGTAGGGATCAAATCATAGCTGGCCAAAAGCGTGATAAGGGTATATCACGGCTCAAGGAAAATATTATTAGCGGAAACGCAAAGGAATTCTCCTAAATGATGAAGATGTTGTGTTTTTCTAGAACTGTCTAGTGGTTCCTAAGAATCCACATCTGAGGCAGTTGATCCTTAAGGAGGCTCATGATTCTCGTCTCACGATTCATCCTGGTAGTACTAAGATGTATCAGGACCTACGCCAGAGGTTCTGGTGGACTAGGATGAAGAGAGAAATTGTTGAGTTCGTTGCTAACTGCGACATTTGTCGTCGAGTTAAGGTAGAACATCAAAGATCTGCTGGCACCATTCAATCTTTAGCTATTCCTGAATGGAAATGGGATAAAGTTAGTATGGATTTCATCACTGGATTTCCCATGACCAAGAAAGGAAATAATGATATCTTTGCGGTCATTGACCGTCTTTCCAAAGTAGCTCATTTTCTTCCAGTTCGTGGGAGTATAACAGCTAGCCAGCTAGAAGAGTTATATATCTCTTGAATAGTGTCTCTTCGTGGGAGATTAACTCAAACCGTGGAAGTATTTTACTTCTCATTTCTCGGAAAGTTTTCAGAATGCCATGGGGACTCACCTATCTTTTAGCACTGCTTTCCATCCTCAATCAAGTGGTCAAGTAGAAAGAGTCAATCAAATCCTAGAGGATTTGCTTCGAGCTTGTGTTATATCGTTCGGTATGAATTGGGAGAAGTGCCTTCCATTCGCCGAATTTGCTTATAACAATAGTTATCAATCAAGCTTGGGCAAAGCCCCTTTTGAAGTTCTCTATGGACGAAAATGTCGAACACCTCTTAATTGGTCAGAAACCGGATAGAGGCAACTCTTTGCTCCGGATATGATCCAGGAAGCAGAAGAGCAAGTTCACATTATTCATGAAAAGTTGAAAACAGCCAAGTCTCGTCAAAAGAGCCAATATGATCACCATCATGAGGCTGTGACCCTTGAAGTTAACGAGAAGGCTTACCTTCGGTTTACACCTTTGAAGGGTACCCATCGCTTCGGTATCAAAGGCAAATTGGCTCCTCATTACATTGGTCCTTTTCGCATTCTTGCCAAACGAGGAGAAGTTGCCTACCAGTTCGAACTTCCTCCGCATATTTCCAAGGTTCATGATGTTTTCCACGTCTCACAACTCAAGCGTTGCTTCTCGGATCCTATCCGTGGAGTGGACAAATGTAACATGAATGGATGAATGTGTTCAAGCGACCAAGAATAATTGTGGAACCTGATTTGGTAAAGGTACCGATGAAAGGCTATCTAGGAGTACATGGCGGGTTGTTTCATTGGAACCGTCCTTAGGAACTGAGTTCCGTGTATGTAATCCAAGACTAGTTACTACCACATGCTGGGCCCTGAAATATGACCCCGCTCGACTTATTGATCGCCTAGTACTCGGTCCACGAGTTGCAAGTAGTTTCTGGTGTTTATAGTCATGCTCGAGGTCGTGCATAGTGCTGACTTTAGAGGTGGGCTATGATGCGGTAGGCAGTGGCACGGTGTACCAAGTGGCACCCGGATGGTGGGCTTGGGAACCCTGCACACATCGTTTGGGGCCGTGGAGGAAACCTCTGACGGAATTCCGTGCGGGTTCACTCTCAAATAGGCAATAAACCTGGACTAGGTGTTAGCGTGGTTAACGGTCGTGGCCGACTCCCTCGCTGGGCTTCCGCTTGAAGGTTGCCGAGGTGCATGACGTGCACATGGAGATAAGTGGTGAGAGCGTCTGTGAAGAAGTACACCCCTACAGGGTTATGATCTATTCAAATAGTCGCGTCCGCGGATATGGACTACTTGGAAACATATGTTGTTCATAGATAACTTTAATGGCTACTCATAAAAGTATCAAGATAAGTGTGAGTATCGTGTATGGCATTTCCGTAGGGAGACGGAAAGGAATCCATGATAGTGTATTGTTGTGGTGGTAGTGGACTCATGTATGACTTATCAAAGTTGTTTAAAACTATTTAAAATTGTAGTTTAGTCTAGCGAAGAGTTAAAGCTGGCTTGCTGCATGTAACCCCACAACCCCCTTATTGATACATGTGCATGAGTAGATAGATCTGTTCTGATGTCTTGCTGAGTACTTTTGTACTCATGTTTGCTTAATAAATGTTGCAGAGGATACCCACGAGCCAACAGGTGGGTTCTATCTAGACCTCGATGATGACGAGTAGCTGGTGTCCCAGCTACGACCTGGCCCTTTCAGAAGGGATCTGTAGATAGTCAGGCTTTATGCCTTTTCCTTTCAACTGTCTGTACTCAGACACCTTTAATGCTTCCGCTTAGTTTGTATGACTCTGTTTGTATGACTTGAGTGTCGGGTCATGTGACCCCTACCTGTATGAACATATTATGCAAGACTTGTCCGAGTCTTCTAAATAAATGTTGTGATGGTGTTGGGTTATGTTGTGATGCCATTGTTGTATCTATGCATATCGAGTATGTAATGCGTACGTGTGATGCACTGTGATATGTATGGGATTCGACACCTAACCGTATGCCCTTAGTAGCTCTCTATACATAGAAATTCCCCTTCGTGTTTCCACCGAGCCTTGGTAGTTCGCTACTGCTCTAGACACATTGGTTGACCGACATGTATCCTTCTTAGTTGTTGTGTCTATCCCTATGGGGAAATGGCACACGGTGTAATGGAGTCCTTGTAGCTTGCTACGACTCGTCTACACTCGCTGATTACCGACACCTGCTTTGCTGGGTTGTGTATGCCTGTCTATGTACAGTTGAGACACTTGATTTTATGACTAGTCATGTCGACCCGGGTTCTTTGACACTGGAATGCTAGAGAGACAATTGCATACGTGGGTCAAAAGGCGCAAATGGTCCCGGCTGTGGTAAGGTGGTAGCCATGTGGTTAACCGTGCATGAGACCGCAAAGGGATGCGATGGGTTATAGGCTGGATTCCTATGGCTTAGGATCGAGGTCCCGACACGAGGTCCCGGAGTCCTTCGTGGGGGAGACGACCCGCCGCCGCTCCGGCGTGGTCTGTCGTGTGCGCCCTGGGAAGGCTGTGGCGGGTCTATCTGCGTCATTGTCCTCGAGGATGTCTTCACATCCTTTGGGGTAGCGGCGCCACCCGTGGGTTGCGCAGCTGCATCATTCGACGTCCCGGCATGTAGATGGTCGCCGTGGTCGCGGACGATACCACTCGCCCGATTCTGCTCTCCAGAATGTTGCGGAGGTTCGGGACCTGCATCTCCTTGTCCTGCGCCCGCACCCTCGCATGTCCGCGCTGGGGCAGGAGCGTTGGGCGCGGGTGTGTTTGTCACCAGAGCACCCCTCCTTTTGGGGGCCATAGCGGTGAAGAGGAACTAGTGTGCTGACGGCTAGGTCGGATCAACGCAACCTTCTCCCCCTACCTGGTACGCCAAAGATGTCGGGGAAACCGACACCTATCGGAAACTCGAGGAGTCCCTTGATCGTTCAGCGGGGAAATAGAAGTACAGCGTTGAGAGAGGAGCTAGCAATCAACACCGGCAAGGACTTTTACCCAGGTTTGGGCCGCTTGGCACGTAAAACCCTACTCCTGCTTAGTTTGTATTTTGTGCTTACTTTAGGGTGATTTTCTATAGTAACTTAGTAGGTGATTAGGGAGTCTCCGATCCAAAAAATTCCAACCCTTAAGAATGAGCCTTGGGCCTCCTTTTATAGGCAAAGGGGTCACCAATAGTGTGCTCACGTGGTAAATATTGAACAATATTCACCTCTCTACTTCTTCGGTGGTGTCAGGGGCACTAAATGCCTTGTCTGGCTCCTGATATGCCGCAAGGTGGTCGCGACACAAACCCAGGTGAATCCACACCTGGGTCTTGTGCTGGCACAAGCGGGATGTGCTGGAGCGGTCGGATTGTGGTAGAAACGGGGGGAGGACACTTGGCGAGCGAAAGGGGCTTGCTGGCCCGGAGCCTCTATCAGACGACTTGGTCACCTTCCCGGCAAGGAGGGCTTGCCGGGGGGGCTTGAACATTTTCCCGGCAATAAGGGCTTGCCGGGGGCCTCGCTAGTCTGTGCGAGCCTTCCCGACAAGGGAGGCTTGCCGTGGTCTTGCTAATATTAAGGAGTCTTCCCGGCAAAGTGGGCTTGTCGGGGCCTTGGGAATCTTCCCGACAAGGAGGGCTTGCCGGGGCTTTCCATCTGGAGCCATTGTACTCCATGCCCCACAAAGAGAGGGAAGGGCGTGGCCTTGGTGGGTCTTGGATTAACTTTCTACTGTTCTTCCATGTGCACTGCCGTCAAGGGCGTCGCTGATGCCCGCGCACAAGTCTGGGGCACAAGGGACCCCAGCCTCTAGTGCACCGACAGAAAGCGATACCCGTTGATGTTGTATTTCTCAAATGAATGAACCTATAGTCAAAACCTTTAGCGGCTTGTCTCAATTTGGCGTCTATAGACTCTGAATTAGCCTACACAAATTTAATACGAAATGATTGTTCCATTAGCCGCAAATTAGACCAAGAAATGAAATGGTCCAATATTGATAATTACCGTTTGTTTGAACCAAGAGATGAAACCGGGGTAGCCGCCTCCATGCTTTGCCAGAAGTCATACTCTTCGACGGAATCAATTTGGATGACCTCTCCATCCGAGAATTTGGTGACGTGTCAACTGCATCAAATATCCGGGAATAAGAGCAGTTCAAAGGAATTAGAAGTTAGGGAAAAATGTACCAAGAACTTACTCGATGTACGGCCGCACCTCTGTTAGGTTGTTGAAGATATACAACGAAATGGTCTGCCATTCTTTGGCATCCAACATTATTGGTCTCGAAGCACCGGCTGGTGCGAGCTTCCCTTTCAATAGGCTCACGTTGGATCCACCTTTTTTAGGGTCACCATCATTGTACCAAGGCTTCGGATTATGCAAATGATGATTTTTGGCTTCGTAGCGTGCTGTCACGAAGTTCGCCACCTCCCAGTAATGAATGTCTCAGCCATCGATGCTTCAATTCTATGTTTATTTTTACATTTAGCTCGAAGCGTCTTCTGCATCTTCTCAGTTGCAAAGCACCAACGATTTTGCATGGGCCCACCCAATCTTGCCTCGGTCGGGAGATGTAAAATCAAATGTTGCATTGGATTAAAGAAGCCCGATGGAAAGATCTTCTCTAACTTGCACAGCAACTCCGGCGCCAACTCCTCCTTGTCATCTACCACGCGAGGCGGTAGTTCTTTCGCACAAAGAACACTGAAGAAATAGCTCAATTATGCCAGTACTAGCCATTCATCCTCAGGAATAAAGCCACGTAACATCACTAACATTACCTGCTCAAGCCATCTGTGCCAATCATGACTCTTGAGACCAAATATTTTCAATTTTTCAAGACTCGCACTCCTCTTTAGATTCGCGGCATACCCATCAGGGAACATCGAGTGCATTTTGACCCACAACATAATTTCCCGCATAGCTGGTCTTCCACGATTGAACCAGGCCTTTGGCTTCCACCAGTTCTGCTTTCCTTTCAATTGTCGCATGTTTTTTAATGGTCTATGACATAGTGCCGATCGATTCTAGCGTTAGTATTATCCTTTGACTTCCTCTCTTTGTCGAACAATGTACCAGAAATAGCTTCTCTGATATTCTTTTCAATGCGCATCATGTCAATGTTGTGTGGAAGAAGGAGGTCTTTGAAGTAAGGCAGATCCCACAAGCATGGCTTGTGAGTCCACGCGTGTTCTAAATTATACCCTTTAAATACCCTGGACGCTCTGGATCAGGCTCGAGGGCGTTTAACTGATCCAAGATCTTTTGGCCTGTCAACACAGGCGGTGCCGAGTTTTTGACAACTTTACCTTTGGTAAAGTTCTTCTTGTCTTTTCTGAGCGGATGTTGAGGATCCAGGAACTATCTATGCAAGTCAAAGCAAGAATACTTCCCACCCACCTGCAACCAATGAAACTGAAGAGCTGCCTTAGACGTGGGGCATGGGAACCTTCCATGCACACACCATCCAGAGAATAGCGCATACGCCGGCAAGTCATATATCGAGTACATGTACCAGACATGCATTTTGAAGTTTTCTTTTCTAGCAGCATCGTATGTTTTGACCCCATTATCCCAAGCTTCTTGCAATTCATCCTTAAGCGGATGCATGTACACATTCATATTCTTCCCCGGATAGTTTGGCCCTGGAATTATCAACGTCAAGAATATGTTCTTTCTTTGCATAATCTGTTCGGGGGGAGATTGAGTGGAATGAAAAATATAGGCCAACAACTGTATTGGGTTGCTGTCATACCAAAGGGATTGAACCCATATGTGTCGACGCAGACTCGAGGATGCCTTAGATCTGCCGCTTTATCCGGCTGTAATGCATCAAAATCCTTTCATGCTTCCCCATCCGTTATATGTACCTCCATCTTATTCCCATCCGCATCTAGTTCGATTCTTTTGCCTAATTTTTGCCATGTCATCTGTGTGGCCATCTCTTCAACCATGAAAAGATGTTGAAGCCTTGGTATGATTGGCATATACCGATGAACATTAACTGGCATTTCGGTCTGGCCCTTCTCACCCATACCGTTGTCTACCACAACATACTTGGAAGACTTGCAAATGGGACAATAGTCCAATTCCGCATACTCCTTCCTAAATAAGGCACATCCTTCTCACAGGAATGTATCTTCTCATAGGGCATCTTAACTACAGAAAGTATTTTGTCCGACTGGTACACGCTTGTAGGCATGACATGGCCTTTTGTGTACAAAGCGTCCAAATAGTGTCATCACTGCGTCGTAGCATTCCCTTCCCAAGTTGAACTGAGCCTTCAGATCTAGTACTTGTGCAATGGCATCTAGCTGACAAAGCTTAGTCTTCTCGTGGAGAGGACGTCTTGAAGACTCCAACATTTCATAGAAGGCCTTTGCAGATTCCTCCATCTCATCGTCCGAATCCCGAGCATCATTGATAATCTCCAAGTGCAAGGAATCCTCGTAGCATTTTCCATAGGTGGAAGTGATAAGTATGGAGTGTCGAACCAACAAGGAGCTAAAGGTGAGAGAAATATTCTCTCAAGTCATATCTGCCACTGATACAACTCTACGTACGCCGAATGTTTGCTTCCAACTAGGAACGAGAAATATGTTGTGGGTATGAAGAGAATAGATTTGCATGACATCGAAGAACTAAAATATAAAAAACAGATTATGTTATCATAAAGTAAGGATATACTACAATATATTACAAATAGCGAGTGTGGAATAATGATGGGTCGGTGTGCGGAATTTTCCTAGGCAATTATTAACAAGATCTGTAATCATTATTGCAATTTTATATGAGGGAGAGGCATAAGCTAACATGCTTTCTCTACTTGGATCATATGCACTTATGATTGGAACACTAGCAAGCATCCTCAACTACTAAAGATCATTAAGGTAAAACCAAACTATAGCATTAAAGCATCAAGTCCCCTTTATCCCATACCCAACAACCCACCTACTCGGGTTTATGCTTCTGCCACTCAAGCAACCCACTATAAGTGAAACATGGACGTATTGCAACACCCTACAACGGGAATCCCTCACACTTGCGCGACACGGAGAGCACCATAGGACAACACAAATAATAAAGCATGCAACTCAAACCAATCTAGATCATCAATCAACCCATAAGACAAAGGGAATCTACTCAAAACATCATAGGATGGCAACACATCATTGGATCATAATATGTGGCATAAAGCACCATGTTCAAGTAGGGGATTACAGCGGGGTGCGAGAGTGTGCACCGCTAAAAGAAGATGAGGATGGTGATGAAGAATGTGATGTTAATGAAGACGATCACCGCGGCGATGGTTCCCCAGTGGCACTCCGGCACCACCTGGAGAGAGGGGGAGAGGGTCTCCCCCTTGTGCCTCCTCCTCCATGGCCTCCCCCCAAGGTGGGGAGAGATTCTCCCTCTGGTCCTTGGCCTCCATGGTGATGATGGCCCCTCCGTCTTCCTCCTCCATGGTCTCCGGTGATGGTTGATACGTCTCCATCGTATCTACTTTTCCAAACTCTTTTGCCCTTGTTTTGGACTCTAATTTGCATGATTTGAATGGAACTAACCCGGACTAACACTGTTTTTAGCACAATTGCCATGGTGTTGTTTTTGCACAGAAATAAAAGTTCTTGGAATGACCTGGAAATTTTTGGAGAATTTTTGTGGAATATATAAAAAATACTGCCACAAGAATTAACGGAGCAAGTGGAGCGTGGAGCCCACAAGCCCATCAGGCGCGGGCCCCCCTGGCCGCGCCTGGCAGGCTTGTGGGGGGCCACGTTGCTCCACCGCCTCCAATCTCAGGTCTATTTAGCCTCTTTCGTCCGGAAAAAAAATCAAGGAGAAGAGTTCATCGTGTTTTATGATACGGAAGCACCGCCACCTCCTGTTCTTCCTCTCGAGGGCACATCTGGAGTCCGTTTTGGGCTCTGGAGAGGGGAAATCATCGTCATCGTCATCATCAACCTTCCTTCATCGCCAATTCTATGATGCTCTTCACCGTTCGTCAGTAATCTCATCGTAGGCTTGCTGGACGGTGATGGGTTCGATGAGATCTATCATGTAATCGAGTTAGTTTTGATGGGGATTGATCCCTAATATCCACTATGTTCTGAGATTGATGTTGCTACTACTTTGCCATGCTTAATACTTGTCACTAGGGCCCGAGTGCCATGATTTCAGATCTGAACCTATTATGTTCTCGCCAATATATGTGTGTTCTTGATCCTATCTTGCAAATTGTAGTTACCTACTATGTGTTATGACCCGGCAACCCCGGAGTGACAATAGCCGGAACCACTCCCGGAGATGACCATAGTATGAGGAGTTCATGTATTCACCAAGTGTTAATGCGTTGGTCCGGTTCTTTATTAAAAGGAGAACCTTAATATCCCGTAGTTTCCATTAGGACCCCGCTGCCACGGGAGGGATGGACAATAGATGTCATGCAAGTTCTTTTCCCTAAGCACGTATGACTACATACGGAATACATGCCTACATTACATTGACAAACTGGAGCTAGTTACATATCCCTCCGTGTTATAACTGTTACATGATGAATAGCATCCGGCGTAATCATCCATCACCGATCCAATGCCTATGAGTTTTTCCTACTGGTTCTTGCTAGGTTACTTTGCTGCTACTGTGTTACTTTGCTGCTACTGTTGTCACTATTTCTATTGGTTACCATTGCTACTGTTGCTATCACACTACTTTGCTACTGATACTTTGCTGCAGATACTAAATCTTTCAGGTGTGGTTGAATTGACAACTCAACTGCTAATACTTGAGAATATTCTTTGGCTTCCCCTTGTGTCGAACCAATAAAATTGGGTTGAATACTCTACCCTCGAAAACTGTTGCGATCCTTTATAATTGTGGGTTATCAATGGTGACCCCCTCCGACAGGTTGCCGGAGAGGGCGAAGATTGGTTTTTCGTGGCTCTGGAGGCTTGCAGCAGCGGAATTCCCGATCTAGGTTTCTTTTCGGGGGTTTCTGTATTTATAAGAATATTTGGTGTAGGAATCACGTCACGGGAGTGCTTGAGGGGTCCACAAGCCAGGGGCGCGCCCTGGTGTCTTGTGGCTGCCTCGGGACTCCTCTCCGGTATCTTTTCGCTCCATTATTTTTCTTATTTTCCAAAAAATATTCTCCATAAATTTTCAGCCCGTTCCGAGAACTTTTATTTGTGCACGAAAACAACACCACGGTAGCTTTGCTGAAAACAACGTGAGTCCGGGTTAGTTAGAATAAAATCATATAAAAAATCATATAGAATTATTGTAAACATTGCATGAATACTTCATAAATTATAGATACGTTGGAGACGTATCAGCATCCCCAATCTTAATTCATGCTCGTCCTTGAGTAGGTAATTGATAAAAGAAATAATTTATGAAGTGTGCATAAATTTGATCAATGATAGTTCCAAACACTTTTTCTAGCATCATTTATATCATAAACAGTAGCTCATCTCATAAAACTTCTCATGATGAAGTAACAAGCTATTCACGTGTTAAAGTGTAGACCATAAAGTTTCTTGAAAACTAACAAACTATGCTTTCAGTCCAAAAAATTGCAATTCACCTTATTTTCAGGAAGGGTCTATGTAAGATCTTTTATTTAGAAAATTCCACATACTCAACTATTATATGGTCTTCCATGATTATTGACACTCAAAGCATATTTTTAGAACAAATAGCATCCATCAAACATAGAGAAAGATAGGGGCTTAAAGTTTCGCCTCCCAACTTATTTATCATATAGATAATTGTCAACAATAATAATTCATGATCAAATATATTTGTATGGATATATATGTTTGGATCTTTCCCCACCACATGATGCTTGCCAACTAATACTTTGAGGTTGGAATAAGAATTTAACTCAACAAGAATAGCAAATAACATGAAAGTAAATTGATTGGCCCTTCGTAGAGAGAAGTAGTGATTTGCATATGTCCCAGAGCTCGAGCTTTTAAAACAGAGATGAACAATAATTTTGAATGGTATGCTTTCATTGTCAACATAACAACCGAAAGATCTCGGTATCTTCGGTGATAGATATATTATAGGAGGTTCCCACACAGAATGGTACTGTTTTTACTCCCCCTCCACCAATGAATCACACTCCACGGCGAGCCGTATCCACGGGTACCGTCCATACAAACAACAAACTTGGGGGAGTTTTGTTTCATTATATTTTGATTTTATTTTTGAGCGTGGAACTGGGCATCCCGAATACCAGCCACTTTCTCATGAATGATAGTGAATCAACACATATCATGAGAATAACCCACCTAGCATGGAATATACTGACAGCCCCTAGTCACTACATCAGCGATTCAGGCATACAAAACATAATATTATTTGAAGGTTTAGAGTTTGGCACATGCAAATTTGCTTGGAACGGCAGGTAAATACCGCATATAGGTAGATATAGTGGACTCTCATGGCAAGAAACCAGGTTTAAGGGTTTTTGGATGCATAAGTAGTATCTTTACTTAGTACGAAGTATTGGTTAGCAATAGGTTCTAAACAAGCACCACATGTTAGAGGATCCATAACAATATAACTTCTATGCAAATATACCCAAACATAACTCATTAAGTTGTCTTCCTTGTCCAACTTCAACTAATTTTATCAAGTTTGAAAATAACTAATGGGGCTCACAATCATAGAAGTTGTCCAAGATAGTATATTTATATGTGGAATCTCTCTTCCTTCAATATTCTTTCATGAATTGTTCAAGTGACATATGCGGTGTTTGCTAACTTTCAATAATTTTTACCACCTATTATTCTTATATGTGAAGTCATTACTCCCCATGGGATAAGAAATTAAAACATATATAATTTCAGATTTATGATATTCAATTCATTCAACTATTTACTCAAAGGATATAAGTGAAGCACGAGAGTAAATGACAAAACTACTCCAAAACATATAAGTGAAGATCAATGAGTAGTCAAACAATTAAGTAGCTAAGTGAGGACTTTATCCCTCTCTCTCAATAAATATTTTCATATATGAGTATTTTATTTAAACATCAAGCGAAAGAAAGATAGCACTCCAAGAATAGGACGCGTCATGCGACCGAATAAAAAGTTAGGCTCAACATAGGCTAACCGATAGTTGACGAAGAGAGGTGGGATGAGTAGCATCCCCAAGCTTAGATGCTTGAGAGTTCTTGAAATATTTACTTGGGGTTCCTTGGGAATCCCCAAGCTTGAGCTTTCGTATATCGTTTAATCCTCTCATTTCATGGTTTCACCTATTCTCAAAAACTTCATCCACACGAAACTCGAAAAGAACTCGTGAGATAGGTTAGTACACACAATAATAAATCAACTCTTCATGTACTGCTAAGACAAGTTGTATAATAATTTTCGAACATCATCTACTGTTTACTATTGTTTCCACAATTTATATCTACCAATATAGGCGGTGGAAACTATAGGATAAGTAGATAACAAAACTATGACAGCAATCTGTCCAAACAGAACAGTCTATAGCAATTTATGAAAACAGTGTACTTCTATAAATCAAAAAATTATTAAAGTTTAGGACATGCTATAAAATTTATATGACAACACTGTGTAAAAAATTTAGAAACTTCCACGTTCCAGTAAAATACAAAAATTCAAACACTACATCAAGAGTTTCTGTTTTTACACAGCACACATCAAACCATGCAATGCAAGCATCCTAATGCAGTTCTTGGAACTTTTTTATTGAAAACAAAATTATAAATAACACCTAACATAAATCAACAAAATAAAATGATGCTCCAAGCAAAACTCATATTATGTGACGAATAAAAATATAGCTCTAAGTAAGATTACCGATAGCATTGGAGACGAAACAGGGGATGCTTCCGGCACATCCTCGAGCTTAGGTACTTGTGTCTTCCACGGATATTACCTTGGGGGTTACTTGGGCATCCCCAAGCTTAGGTTCTTGTCTCTCCTTGTTCTTCTCATATCGGTATCTCACCCAAAATTTGAAAACTTTAATCACACAAGACTTAACGGAACTTCGTGAGAAGGGTTAGTGTAATAAAGATAGATCATTCACTTAGGTACTGTCAAGACAAGATTTATAATTGTTCCCACATGATACCTACTTTATTCTATCATTACCATTATAAGCAAACTATGCATGCAAAACAGAATCTGTCAAAAACAGAACAGTCTATGAAGATCTGTAGTATAGTTATACTTCCCTGTCTCTAAAAATTCTGAAAAATTCATAAACCACAAGAATTTGCATATAAAGGTTGTGTAAAAATTTTAGATCATTATCACTCTTGAGTAAAAAATTAAATTCTTGTACTGGAGTCAAAAGTTTATGTTTTGGTTCAGCATCAATTCTACTCATCTTGTGAGTCATCCCAAAAGCTTTACTTGGCACTTTATTGAAATAAAGGACACAAAACATGATTACTACAATAGCTTAATCATGTGAACTCATAAAAACGGAAGGTAAAAGTGTTGGGTTGTCTCCCAACAATCGATTTTCTGTAATGCCTTTTAGCTAGGCATGGTTATTTCAATGGTGCTCTTCCAAGCCTAATTCCAATGATGATTTTTATTCATATTCTAAAAGATATAAGTGAAGTTCATAGAGAATTCTACAATTAACATAGATAAACCAATATCCAAGCTCAAAATATATAAGTGAAGCACACGAAGCTTCTTTAAGGCCATACTCAAAAGATTTAAGTCAATCACGAAGAACATTCTATAGAGCCATAATCAAAAGATTTAAGTGAAGCACAAAGAGAATTCTACAAAGCCATACTCAAAAGATTTAAGTGAAGCACATGAAGCATTCCATAAATCAATGAAGGACTATCTCATACTAGAAGGGTGCATAAAAGGAGAAGAAAAACACTAAAGATGCATATCATGTGAACAAAACAAAAACCAAGGTATACCGATAATTGGTGAAGAATAAAGATGGGATGCCTTCCGGGGCATCCCCAAGCTTAGATGCTTGATCCTCCTTGAAGTATTTACTTGGGGTGACTTGTAAATCCCCAAGCTTGAACTCTTGTCTATGTGTATTCTTCTTTTATCGATACCTCCTCGATCTTCGAACACTTCATTCACACAAAACTTAACAAAACCCTCGTGAGATCCGTTAGTATAATAAAGCAAAATAATACTATAAATACTGTTGTGAAATCATTCCAAATTAATATTAGCATTATATCTACTATAGTCCAACTTCACCATGGTTCATACCCCCCGGTACAACCCATAGATTCATCAAAATAAGAGAACAATGCATAGAAAACAGAATCTGTCAAAAACAAGACAATGTGTAGGAATCTGGAAACTTCGTATACTTTTGTAACTCCAAAAGTTCTCAAACATTAGAAAGAAATAAAAAAATTCTATATCAGTACCGTGTCAAAATTTCAGAAACTTTTGACATTCCAGTAAAAAACGTAAATTCAGGTACTACAGCCAAAGTTTTGTTTTTGCACTACACACACCAAACAAGCAATCTAGTCATCCTAAAGACAAATATTGGCACATTATTTTTATAATACAATGGATATATACAAGGGGATAATTATTTTTGAGGAACTTCCATGAGAAATTCTACATTGCTTCCATGAGCATGAACACAAGTGTTCAAGGTCGACCCTCACTTCTCCAATGCACAACCTTCCAATCACTTCTCTTTCTAAAAACTTCTTAGGCATAGGAGACAAGTAATTATATTCGTATTTTTCATTATTTAGTTTTTTTTCACTCACAACTAAATAAAGCAAAAATTTAAAACAAAATATACTTAGTGAAGAAAGCAAACAAGCACACACGAGGATATTATTCCCATGCTATTGCTCCCCGGCAACAGCGCCAAAAAAGAGCTTGATAATCCCCAAGTGCAAGGAATCATCGTAGCAATTTTCAAAGTTAGAAGTGATAAGCATGGAGTGTCGAACCCACAAGGAGCTAAAGGTAAGAGCAATATTCTCTCAAGTACTATTTGCCACTAATACAACTCTACGCACGCCGAACGTTTGCTTCCATCTAGGAACGAGAAATAAAACTACATTGTGGGTATGAAGAGAATAGCTTTGCATGACATCGGAGAACTAACATATAAAAATAGGTGCTCTTACCATAAAGTTAGAATATATTTCAATATATAACAAATAGCGAGTGTGGAATAGTGATAGGTCGGTGTGCGGAATTGTCCTAGGCAATTGTTAACAAGATCGGTAACCATTATTGCAATTTTATATGAGGGAGAGGCATAAGCTAACATACTTTCTCTACTTGGATGATATGCACTTATGACTCGAACTCTCGCAAGCATCTGCAACTACTAAAGATCATTAAGGTAAAACCCAACCATAGCATTAAAGCATCAAGTCCCCTTTATCCCATATGCAGCAACCCACCTACTCGGGTTTATGCTTCTGTCACTCAAGCAACCCACTATAAGCGAATCATGAACGTATTGCAACACCCTACAAAGGGAATCCCTCATGCTTACGTGACACGGAGAGCACCATAGGACATCACCAATAATAAAGCATGCAGCTCAAACCAATCTAGATCATCAATCAACACATAAGACAAAGGTAATCTACTTAAAACATCATAGGATGGCAACACATCATTGGATCGTCATATGTGGCATAAAGCACCATGTTCAAGTAGGGGATTTCAGTGGGGTGTTGGAGAGTGGACCGCTAAAAGAAGATGAGGATGGTGATGAAGAAGGTGATGTTGATGAAGACGATCAATGCGGAGATGGTTCCCCCGGTGGCACTCCGGCACCACCGGGCGAGAGGAGTAGAGGGTCTCTGATGACCCACAAGTGTAGGGGATATATCGTAGTCCTTTCAATAAGTAAGAGTGTTGAACCCAACAAGGAGCAAAACGAACTCACAAGTGGTTTCCAGCAGGGTGTTCTCTGCAGGAACTGAAATTATCGGTAACATATAGTTGTGTGATAAGATACTTCATAGCAAGTAATAAGTACCAATAGTAACAAAGGTGCAACAAAGTGGGCCAATCCCTTTTGTAGCAAGGGACAAGCTTGGACAAACTCTTATAGGAGGTAAAGTGCTCCCGAGGACACATAGGAATTCTATCAAGCTAGTTTTCATCATGTTCATATGATTCGCGTTCGCTACTTCGATAGGTTGATATGTGGGTGGACCGGAGCTTGGGTGCTGCCCTTACTTGGACAAACATCCCACTTATGATTAACCCCTATCGCAAGCATCCGCAACTACGAAAAAAGAATTAAGACAGAGTCTAACCATAGCATTAAACTAGTGGATCCAAATCAGCCCTTACGAAGCAACACATAAACTAGGGTTTAAGCTTTTGTCACTCTAGCGACCCACCATCTTCTCATTACTTCCCAATGCCTTCCTCTAGGCCCAAATAACGGTGAAGTGTTATGTAGTCGACGTTCACATAACACCACTAGAGGAAAAACAACATACAACGCATCAAAATATCGAACGAATACCAAATTCACATGACTACTTATAGCAAGACTTATCCCATGTCCTTAGGAACAAAAGTGACTACTCACAAAGCATAATTATGTTCATGACCAGAGATGTATTGAATAGCATCAAGGATCTGAACATATAATCTTCCACCGAGTAATCCAACTAGAATCAACTACAAAGAGTAATTAACACTACTAGCAACCTTACAAGTACCAATCGGAGTCGCGAGACGGAGATTGGTTACAAGAGATGAACTAGGGTTTGGAGATGAGATGGTGCTGATGAAGATGTTGATGGTGATGAGTCCCCTCCGATGAGAGGAGTGTTGGTGATGACGATGGTGATGATTTCCCCCTCCGGGAGGGAAGTTTCCCCGGCAGGACGGCCCTGCCGGAGCTCTAGATTAGTTCTGCTCAAGTTCCGCCTCGTGGCGGCGGCGATTCCTCCCGAAAGCCTCCTCCTAATTTTTTCTGGAACGGAACCCTCCTTATAGCAAAAGATGGGAGCCAGAGGGGCAACAGGGGGCCCACAAGCCACCTAGGCACGGCCAGGGGGGTAGGCCGCGCCTGGCAGGCTTGCGGCCTCCTGGTGGCTCCCCTTTGGTACTTCTTCCGCCCAGTATTTTTTATAAAATCCAAAATAATTCCTCGTTGATATTTACAACTTTTGGAGTTGCGCAGAATAGGTATCTCAAACTTTCTCCTTTTTCAGAGCATAATTCCAACTGTCGGCATTCTCCCTCTTCATGTAAACCTTATAAAATAAGAGAGAAAAGACATAAGTATTGTACCGTGAAGTGTAATAACAGCCCATAAAGCGATAAATATCAACATAAAAGCATGATGAAAAATGGATGTATCAACTCCCCCAAGTTTAGACCTCGCTTGTCCTCAAGCGGAAGCCGAGATTAATAAATATGCCCACATGTTTAGAGATAGAGGTGTCGGTAAAACAAAATACGGACATGCAAGCATTGATACGTCTCCAACGTATCTATAATTTTTGATGGTTTGATGATATTATCTTGTCAAACTTTGGATGTTTTGTATGTCTTTTATATATTTTTTGGGACTAACTTATTAACTTTGTGCCAAGTACATATTGATTACTAATAAAAACTTTCACAACAAGTATGTAAGTTCTTCATTACTAATGTGAGTCCATGGTATAGATGCACTTTCACCTTCCACCTTTGCTAGCCTCTCTAGTGCTGCGCAACTTTCGTCGGTACACAAACCCACCATATGCCTTCCTCAAAACAGCCACCATACCTACCTACTATGGCATTTTCATAGCCATTCCGAGCTATATTGCCATGCAACTCCCACCGTTCCGTCTCATGACTTGTGCCGTCACTCTCATATATATTCCATTGCATGATCGTAAGATAGCTAGCGAGATGTTTCAACGTCATACGCCAAGCTAGATCGTTGCACAACCCGGTACACTACCAGAGGCATTTCCTATAGAGTCATTTCTAAGCTTTGAGTTGTGAGTAAATAAAAGTGTGATGATCATCATTATTAGAGCATTGTCCCATGTGAGGAATAAAAAAAGAGGCCAAAGTCCCCAACAAAAAAAAGAGGAGAAAAGAGAAAAAAGAGGCCCAAGAGCCCAAATAAAAAAATAAAAAAGAGAAGAGAGAAAAAGAGAGAAGGGACAATGCTACTATCTTTTTCCACACTTGTGCTTCGTAATAGCACCATGTTCTTCATGATTGAGAGCCTCTCGTTTCGTCACCACCATATGCTAGTGGGAATCTTCATTATATAACTTGGCTTGTATATTCCAATGATGGACTTCCTCAAAATTGCCGTAGGTCTTCATGAGCAAGCAAGTTGGATGCACACCCACTAGTTCTACTTTTGAGCTTTCACATACTTATAGCTCTAGTGCATCCTTTGTATGGCAATCCCTACTCATTCACATTGATATCTGTTAGTGGGCATCTCCATAGCCTTTTGATACGCCGATTCAATGTGACCATCTCCTCCTTTTTGTCTCACAACCACCACCACACTCTATTCCACCTATAGTGCTATATCCATGGCTCACGCTCATGTATTGCGTGATAGTTATAAAAAGTTTGAGAAAGTAAGAGTGCGAAAACAATTACTTGGACAATACCGGGGTTGTGCATGATTTAAATTAGTTGTGTGAAGATGATGGAGCATAGCTAGACTATATGATTTTGTAGGGATGACTTTCCTTGGCCTTGTTATTTTGAAAGTTCATGATTACCTTGCTAGTTTGCTTGAAGTACTATTGTTTTCATGTCCATAGCAAACTGTTGTTTTGAGTCTTACGGATCTGAACATTCATGTCACATGAAATAAGTTGCAAAGGACAACTATGCTAGTTAGCATTCCACATCAAAAATTCATTCTTTATCACTTCCCTACTCGAGGACGAGTAGGAGTTAAGCTTGGGGATGCTTGATACGTCTCCAACGTATCTATAATTTTTGATGGTTTCATGCTATTATCTTGTCACACTTTGGATGTTTTGTATGCCTTTTATATATTTTTTGGGACTAACTTATTAACTCAGTGCCAAGTGCCAGTTCCTGTTTTTTCCATGTTTTTGACCCCTTTCAGAGGAGGATTTTGAACGGATTCCAAACGGAATGAAACTACCAAAAAGATTTTTTCTGAAACAAAAAAAGATTGGGAAGCCGGAGAATCTGGGCAGGGGGCCTGCAGGGACCCCACAAGCCCTCATGGTGCAGCCAGGGGGGCCACGCCACCCTAGCTTGTGGGCTCCCTGGGCCACCTCTGCCCTAGGTTTTGCACCTATATATTCCCTAAAATCCCAGAAAAAATCAGGAGATCATCGAAAGTACTTTTCCGCCGCCGCAAGCTTATGTCTCCGCAAGATCCCATCTGGGGCACGCTCCGGTGCCCTGTCGGAGGGGGGATTCGGATACGGAGGGCTTCTTCATCAACACCATGACCTCTCCGATGATGCGTGAGTAGTTCACCATAGACCTACGGGTCCATAGCTAGTAGCTAGATGGCTTCTTCTCTCTCTTGGATCTTCAATACAAAGTTCTCCATGCTCTTCATGGAGATCTATCCGATGTAATCTTGTTTTGCGGTGTGTTTGTCGAGATCCGATGAATTGTGGATTTATGATCAGATTATCTATGAATCTTATTTGAGTTTCTTCTGATCTCTCTTATGCATGATTTCATATCCTTGTAATTCTCTTCGAGTTGTGGGTTTTGTTTGGCCAACTAGATCTATGATTCTTGCAATGGGAAAAGTTCTTGGTTTTGGGTTCATACCGTGCGATGACCTCACCCAGTGACAGAAGGGGTAGCGAGGCACGCGTCGTGTTGTTGCCATCAAGGGTAAAAAGATGGGCTTTTCACCATTGGTTGAGATTATGGCTCTACATCATGTCATCTTGCATAAAGTGTTACTCTGTTGGTCATGAACTCAATACACTAGATGCATGCTGGATAGCGGTTGATGTGTGGAGTAATAGTAGTAGATGCAGAAAGTATCGGTCTACTTGTCTCGGACGTGATGCCTATATGTATGATCATTGCCTTAGATATCGTCATGACTTTGCGCAGTTCTATCAATTGCTCGACAGTAATTTGTTCACCCACCGTACTACTTGCTATTTTGAGAGAAGCCTCTAGTGAACATTACGGCCCCGGGTCTACTCCACACCATATTTTCAGCCTAACACTTTTTACTTTGTTGCACTTTCCGCCTTCGGATCTCACTTTGCAATCAATCTTGAAGGGATTGATAACCCCTTTAAAGCGTTGGGTGCAAGCTCTTTTGTGTCTGCGCAGGTACTCTGGACTTGACAAGATTCTCCTACTGGATTGATACCTTGGTTCTCAAACTGAGGGAAATACTTACTACTCATGTGTTGCATCACCCTTTCCTCTTCAAGGGAAAAACCAACACAAGCCCAGACTCCGTCAACGTGTCAATTTCTGGCGTTGTTGTCTGTTGCCGTAGCAGGCATCATGATCATAATTAGAACAGCAATAGCGTCATATAAACTCTTATGCTAAAGTGACAATTCCTTGACAAGGTAAAGTATGGGTCAAGAACCTTATTGAGAATTAGCAACCAATAGCCTTTAGTCATTGAAGCAATTGCAATTTATCATAACATCGGAAAGAGTCAAGTAAGAGCTTGCAAAGCAAATCCACATACTCAATCATCCTTTCGTCTTCTACAATTGCTACAACTCACGTGGTACTCATGAGATCAAAGTTTCAGTCGGACAGACAAAGATAGGGGCTTATAGTTTCGCCTCCCAACTATTTACCTCAAGGGTAATGTCAACAATAATAATTCATGAATACTTACTTCCAAGTTGACATATGAATATAGATCTTTCCCTAGCACATGACGTTAGCCAAGACAAAGGCGTAATGAGGAATTGGTGTCGATCACCATGACTCTTTTAAGGACAAAAAGTAAAGGTACAAGATAGGCCCTTTGCAGAGGGAAGCAGAGGTTGTCATGCGCTTTTGAGGCTTGGATGTGTGACCTCTTAGTGTGAAGCAACGTCACTTTATATTGCCTCGTGTCATAAAGAACATTATTACGCAGTCTGTCACTTTTATGTCTTCCTCGTCACAGGTTTGTACAAAGCTTATTTTCCACACACTAATAGATCATACATATTTAGGGAGCAATTTTTATTGCTTGCACCGATGACAACTTACTTGAAGGATCTTCTTCAATCCACAGGTAGGTATGGTGGACTCTCATGGCAAAACTGGGTTGAAGGTTCATGGATGCACAAGTAGTATCTCTACTTAGTGCGGAAGTTTTGGCTGAGATGAGGTGGGAGCAAGCGTCACATGCTAAGGGATCTCTAGCCATATAACATTGTTCGGAACCAAGCAAACATAATTTATTATGTTGTCTTCCTTGTCCAACATCTACTTCTAAGCATGTAATAGTTTAATGAGTGTTCACAATCATAGACGGTGTCAAAGATGATATATTATATGTGAAGCCATCACTTCCCATAAGATCATTACATGATCTTCCATGCTTTGGTTCTTTTATTATTCTTTTCTTTTAGATCATGCCATTAAGCAAGCCCCTTAACTAAAACACTCTTTATTATATGACTCACGAGCACGATTACATTGGGGGAGACACAAAGAAAAACTCAAGCCTAGATCACTAAGAACTTTATTCTACTAGAGAAACATAAAACCAAAAAGGATGGAACTAAGAAAAAGGTAAAGGCAAAAGATGTGATGGTGATACGATACCGGGGCAACTCCCCCAAGCTTGGCACAAGCCAAGAGGACTGCCCATACCCGTGCTTAATTGTCTTCCATCGAAGGTGATGGTGGTGGAGTTGTTGCAACCTAGGTTTGATCCTCCGTCTTCCAAGGCATAGGTCCTCCATCATGAAAAGATGATCGAGTCTCCGAAATCCTCAAATCTGCAGCCAACCATATTGTTTTAAACATGTACTCATACTCACAGTTTTGGTTCTGCGGGTCATAGATCTGGGCTTGGAGGTGATCAATTCTATCATAGAGCCTGGAGAGGTGCTTCCAAATTTCATTGGCATCGATCTTGTGCTTGTTGGTGAACTCCGTGATCATCATGTGGTTGGCGTTGAGTCCGTGTTCCACCATTCCTAGGCACTTGAAGACTTGCTGCTCCATTGCTTCGAGTCTCGCCTCCACGCTTTCGGTCTTCTTGGGTCCCTCAACATCACAGATGTGGAGCACCCCCTCACGCATCTCGATAGATTGAGGGTCTTGCAGCACTCCCGCGAGGTAGGTGATACGTCTCAAACATATCTTTAATTTTTGATGGTTTCACGCTGTTATCTTGTCAACTTTGGATGTTTTGTTTACCTTTTATATCTTTTTTGGGACTAACTTATTAACTCAGTGCCAAGTGCCAGTTCTTGTTTTTTCTGTGTTTTTGACTCTTTTCAGATCTGATTTTGGAACGGAGTCCAAACGGAATAAAATCCCCGAAATGAATTTTTCCAGAACGGAAGAAGATCGGGAGGCTTGAGGGCCAAGCAAGTGGGCCCACAGGGGGGCCACAAGCCCTGTTGCCGCGGCCAGGGGGGAGGCCGCGGAAACGAAGCTTGTGGCCCCCCTGGTGCTCCCCTGCCCTAGGTCTTTGGCCTATAAATTCCATAAAAATCAAGAAAAATCAGGGCGTCCACTGAAACACTTTTTTGCCGCCGCAAGCTTCCGTTTCCGCGAGATCTCATCTGGAGACCCTTCCCGGTGCCCTGTCGGAGGGGACTTTGGAGTTGGAGGGCTTCTTCATCAACATCATCACCCCTCCAATGACTCGTGAGTACTTCGCTTCAGACCTACGGGTCCGTAGTTAGTAGCTAGATGGCTTCTTCTCTCTCTTGGATCTTCAATACAAAGTTCTCCATGATCTTCATGGAGATCTATCCGATGTAATCCTCTTTGGCGTTGTGTTTGTCGAGATCCGATGAATTGTGGATTTGTGATCAGATTATCTATGATATATACTTGAGTCTTTGTTGATTTCTTATATGCATGATTTGATATCCTTGTAAGTCTCTCCGAGTCTTGGGTTTTGTTTGGCCAACTAGATCTATGATTCTTTCAATCGGAGAAGTGCTTGGTTTTGGGTTCATACCGTGTGGTGACCTTTCCCAGTGATAGAAGGGGCAGCAAGGCACGCATCGTGTTGTTGCCATCAAGGGTAACAAGATGGGCTTTTATCGTAGATATGAGATTGTCCATCTACATCATGTCATCTTGCTTAAGGCGTTACTCTGTTCTCATGAACTTAATACACTAGATGCATGTTGGATAGCGGTCGACGTGTGGAGTAATAGTAGTAGATGCAGAAAGTATCGGTCTACTTGTTTTGGACGTGATGCCTATAGATATAATCATTGCCATAGATAACATCACGACTTTGCGCGGTTCTATCAATTGCTCGACAGTAATTCGTTCACCCACCGTCTACTTGCTTTCATGAGAGAATCCACTAGTGAACACTACGGCCCCGGGGTCTATTCACACCTATCGTTTCCACTTTTGCTTTTACCTTGCTTTGTTTCTTTGTTGCTTTTAGTTCTCACTTGGAAAACAATCTATAAGGGATTGACAACCCCTTCATAGCGTTGGGTGCAAGCTCTTTGTGTTTGTGCAGGTACTTGTGATATTCCTTCACTGGATCGATACCTTGGTTCTCAAAACTGAGGGAAATACTTCCCGCCGATGTGCTACATCACCCTTTCCGCTTCGAGGGAACACCAACGCAAGGATCCAAGGCCACGGGGGAATCCTTTGCATATTTGCCAAGGAAGTCCCTAAAGGCGTAGCCGTAGCAGAAGGATTCCTGGTGCCGTTGCTGAGGAGTATCAAGACAAGTATAGTCTCCGGTCAGCACGCTTGTTTTTGGCGCCGTTAGAAGGTCTTTTGTTGCAGTAGAAGTAGGGATTGATGACCTTCTCGAAGAACTTGTCCTTCGGAACTTTTGGGGACGCCATAGAGATCTAGATCTGTCTGCACAGGAGCTCGAAACGAAAACAAAGGATAATTGCGTGATACGAGGGTTAGACCTTTCGGGAGAATATATAATGAATTTTTCCCGACCAGAAGGAGTACTACGCAAGAAAACGGAGTCCGGGAGGCACACGAGGTGCTCACAAGCCCCCCCGGCGTGGCGAGGGCGGTAGGCCGCGCCTGGCAGGCTTGTCGCCTCCTCGTGCGCTTTCGGGACTACTTTAAATTTTTTCTATTTTTCTAAAAAATCCAAAACGGAGAAAAAATCCTACTGGAAAAGTTTTGGAGTCGGTTTACTTACCGAATCACATACCTCTTCGTTTTTGGAGTCTGAAACAGGCTGATAAATATCCCTTATGTACACCTCCAGAGTTATAGTATTAATAATATTGCTTTCAACATTTATGGGAGTACCTGAGATATAATGCTTGACTATTTGCCCATTTACCACTCTCGGAAAATTACCTTCCATGTTGTTGATCTTGATGGCACCGGAACGGTATACTTCCTCAACAATGTAAGGACCTTCCCATTTAGGGAGAAGCTTGCCTGCAAAAAATCTTAAACGAGAATTGTATAGCAAGACATAATCATCTACATTGAACTCACGTTTTTGTATCCTTTTATCATGCCACCTCTTAACTTTTTCGTTGAACAACTTGGCATTTTCATATGCCTGAGTTTTCCATTCATCAAGTGAGCTAATATCAAATAACCTCTTCTCACCAGCAAGTTTGAAATCAAAGTTGAGCTCTTTGATTGCCCAATAAGCCTTATGCTCTAGCTCAAGAGGTAAATGAAATGCTTTACGTAAACCATTTTGTACGGAGACATGCCCATGAGATTCTTATAGGCAGTTCTATAAGCCCACAGTGCATCATCAAGCTTCTTAGACCAATTCTTTCTAGACCTATTAACAGTCTTTTGCAGAATTAGTTTAATTTCTCTATTACTGAGCTCTACTTGACCACTCGACTGAGGATGATAGGGAGATGCAATTCTATGGTTGACATCATACCTAGCAAGCGTTTTACGGAAAGCACCATGAATAAAATGTGAACCACTATCAGTCGTTAAATATCTAGGGACTCCAAATCTAGGGAAAATAACTTCTTTGAGCATCCTAATAGAGGTGTTATGATCAGCACTACTAGTTGGAATAGCTTCTACCCACTTAGTAACGTAATCAACAACAACTAGAATATGAGTATACCCGTTGGACTTTGGAAAAGGCCCCATATAATCAAAACCCCAAACATCAAATGGTTCAATGACAAGTGAATAATTCATAGAAATTTCCTAACGTTTACTGATATTACCTATTCTTTGGCATTGATCACAAGACAACACAAACTTACGGGCATCCTTGAAGAGAGTAGGCCAATAGAAACCTGATTGCAATACCTTGTGTGCAGTTCTATCTCCCGCATGGTGTCCTCCGTAAGCCTCGGAGTGACACTTCTGTAGGATCTGTCCCTGTTCATGCTCAGGTACACAACATCCAATAACACCATCTACTCCTTCCTTATAAAGGTGACGATCATCCCAAAAGTAATGTCTCAAATCAAAGAAGAATGTCTTCTTTTGTTGGTATGTGAAACTAGGTGGTATATATTTGGAAACAATATAATTTGCATAATTAGCATACCACAGTGTACTACGTGAAGCATTGATGACATTCAACTGCTCATCAGGAAAGCTATCATCAATAGGTTGTGGGTCATCAAGAACATTCTCCAACCTAGACAAGTTATCTGCTACGGGGTTCTTAGCACCCTTCCTATCAACAATATGCAAATCAAACTCTTGTAGCATGAGAACCCATCTGATATCTCTTGGTTTAGCATCTTTCTTTTCCATGAGATACTTAATAGCAGCATGATCAGTGTGAATAGTAACCTTGGAATAAACAATATAAGATCTGAACTTTTCACATGCAAACATGACTGCTAAAAATTCCTTTTCAGTAGTAGCATAGTTTCTTTGGGCACTGCTAGTGCAACAAAAGACCTTTCAATGGCGCCAGAAACAAGTGTGCTGGCGGGAGACTATTCTTGTCTTTATACTCCTCAACAACGGCACCATGAATCCTTCTCCTACGGCTACGCCTTTAGGGACTTCCTTGGCAAATATGCAAAGGATTCCCCCGTGGCCTTGGAGCCTTGCGTTGGTGTTCCCTCGAAGCGGAAAGGGTGATGTAGCACAGCGATGGTAAGTATTTCCCTCAGTTTTGAGAACCAAGGTATCGATCCAGTGAAGGAATATCACAAGTACCTACACAAACACAAAGAGCTTCCTCCCAATGCTATGAAGGGGTTGTTAATCCCTTATAGATTGTTTGCCAAGTGAGAACTGAAAGCAACAAAGAAACAAAGTAAAGTAAAAGCAAAAGTGGAAACGATAGTTGTGAATAGACCCGGGGGCCGTAGTGTTCACTAGTGGCTTCTCTCATGAAAGCAAGTAGACGGTGGGTGAACAAATTACTGTCGAGCAATTGATAGAACCGCGCAAAGTCGTCACGTTATCTATGGCAATGATTATATCTATAGGTATCACGTCCAAAACAAGTAGACCGATAATTTCTGCATCTACTACTATTACTCCACACGTCGACCGCTATCCAGCATGCGTCTAGTGTATTAAGTTCATGCGAACAAAGTAACGCCTTAAGCAAGATGACATGATGTAGATGGACAATCTCATATCTACGATAAAAGCCCATCTTGTTACCCTTGATGGCAACAACACGATGCGTGCCTTGCTGCCCCTTGTGTCACTGGGAAAGGTCACCACACGGTACGAACCCAAAACCAAGCACTTCTCCCATTGCAAGAATCATAGATCTAGTTGGCCAAACAAAACCCAAGACTCGGGGAGACTTACAAGGATATCAAATCATGCATAAAAGAAATCAGCAAAGACTCAAATATATATCATAGATAATCTGATCACAAATCCACAATTCATCGGATCTCCACAAACACACCGCCAAAGAGGATTACATCGGATAGATCTCCATGAAGATCATGGAGAACTTTGTATTGAAGATCCAAGAGAGAGCAGAAGCCATCTAGCTACTAACTACGGACCCGTAGGTCTGAAGTGAACTACTCACGAGTCATTGGAGGGGCGATGATGTTGATGAAGAAGCCCTCTAACTCCAAAGTCCCCTCCGCAGGGCACCGGGAAGGGTCTCCAGATGAGATCTCGCGGAAACGGAAGCTTGCGGCGGAGGAAAAGTGTTTTCATGGACGCCCTGATTTTTCCTGGATTTTTAGGGAGTTTATAGGCCAAAGACCAAGGGCAGGGAGCGTGACGGGGGCCACAAGCTTAACTGCCGTGGCCTCTCCCCTGGTCGCGGCAACAGGGCTTGTGGGCCCCCTGTGGGCCCACTTGCTTGGCCCTCAAGCCTCCCGATCTTCTTCCGTTCTGGAAAATTTCATTTCGGGGATTTTATTCCGTTTGGACTCCGTTCCAAAATCAGATCTGAAAAGAGTCAAAAACACAGAAAAAACAGGAACTGGCACTTGGCACTGAGTTAATAAGTTAGTCCCAAAAAATATATAAATGGTAAACAAAACATCCAAAGTTGACAAGATAACAGCGTGAAACCATCAAAAATTATAGATACGTTTGAGACGTATCAAGCATCCCCAAGCTTAACTCCTGCTCGTCCTCGAGTAGGGAAGTGATAAAGAATGAATTTTTGATGCTTTCATGATGTCTAACATAGATGTCCTTTGTAACTCCTCTGATGTGACATGAATGTTCAGATCCATTAGATTCAAAACAATAGTTTGCTATTGACGTGGAAACAATAATAATTCAAGCAAACTAGCAAAGTAATCATGAACTTTCAAACTAACAAGGCCAAAAGAAAGTTATCCCTACAAAATCATATAGTCTGGCTATGCTCTATCATCATTGCACAACGAATTTAAATCATGCACAACCCCGGTATTGGCCAATTAATTGTTTTCACACCTTTACTTTCTCAAACTTTTTCAACTCTCACGCAATACATGAGCGTGAGCCATGGTTTTAGAACTATAAGTGGTGTGGAGTGTCGTGGAGGTTGCAAGACAAACAAGGAGAAGATGGTCACATTAACTAGGCATATCAATGAGCTGTGGAGATGCTCATCAATAGATATCAATGTGAATGAGTAGGGATTTCCATACAAATGATGCACTAGAGCTAAGAGTATGTGAAAGCTCTTAAAGAAAACTAGTGGGTGTGCATCCAACTTGCTTGCTCACGAAGACCTAAGGCAATTTTGAGGAAGCCTATCATTGGAATATACAAGCCAAGTTATATAATGAGAATTTCCCACTAGCTATATGGTGGTGACAAAACAAGAGACTCTCAATCATGAAGATCATGGTGCTTAATATGCACAAGTGTGGAAAGGTGGTAGCATTGTCCCTTCTCTCTTTTTCTCTCTCTTTTTTGAATGGGCTCTTTGGCCTCTGTTTTTATTTTTATTTTTTTATTTTGGTGGGCATCTTTGGCCTCTTTTATTTCCTCACATGGGACAATGCTCCATCAATGATGAGCATCACACTCACAACTCAAAACTTAGAGCAACGATGACTCTATATAGAATGCCTTCGACAGTGTACCGTGACAATGATCTAGCATGGCATGGACATTAATGGAAACATCATGCTAGCTATCTTACGATCATGCAATGGCAATGTAGACGTCGTGGCACATGTCATGGTGGTAGTTGCATGGAAATATATCTTGGAATGACTTTGAAAAATCCATAGTAGGTAGGTATGGTGGCTATTTTGAGGGATGCTAATGGTGGGTTCTGTGCACCGGCGAAAGTTGCAAGGCACTAAAGAAGATAGTGATGGTGGAAGGTGAAAGTGCATCTAAACCATGGACTCATCATTAGTCATGAAGAACTCATATACTTGTTGCAAAAGTTTTATTAGTAATCGAAACAAAGCATTCAACGCATACTCCTAGGGGAAGGGTTGGTAGGTATAAACCATCGCGCGATCCCGACCGCCACACAAAGGATGACAATCAATAGACTAATCATGCTCAGACTTCATCACATAGCGGTTCACCATACGTGCATGCTACGGGAATTACTAACTTCAACACAAGTATTTCTAGATGCACAACACCTTACTAATATAACTTCAATATTACCATAACCACAACTCAAAACTAGTTGAGATGAATCAAACTTCTCTAACTATTCAATGCATATGAAGGTGGAAGTTTTCGTATCCCTTTGGATAACTACCCCTTTTGAGACTACTTTCATAGCATAGATCAACTACCAAGCCACACACCGCCGTGCTCTAAAAGATATAAGTGAAGCACACAGAGCAAAAGCAACTAGCTCAAAAGATATAAGTGAAGCACATGTGAGCTGAATTGTCTACCAAAGGATATAAGTGAAGCTCGACAAAATCACGGTGAGTGCAAGTCTCTCTCTCTAGGTGTGCAGAAAGGATGATTGTGACACAACAAAAATAAAAGACTCCTACGATACAAGACGCTCCAAGCAAAACACATAACATGTGGTGAATAAAAATATAGCCCCAAGTAACGTTACCGATGGATTGAAGACGAAAGAGGGGATGCCTTCCCGGGGCATCCCCAAGCTTAGGCTTTTACGGCATCCTTGAATCATCTTGGGGTGCCTTGGGCATCACCAAGCTTGAGCTCTTGACACTCTTTATCTTTTAGTCCATAAGAACTTCACCCAAAACTTGAAAACTTCACAACACGAAACTAAAACAGAAACTCGTGATAACATTAGTATAAGAAAGCAAACCACCACTTCCTTAGGTACTGTAGCAAACGTAAATTCTACTTATGTTGATGTTGGGTTACTGTATTTTCAATCTTCCATGCCTAATACCCCCCCCCCCCGATACTATCAATAGTTTCATCAAAATAAGCAACCAACACAACAAAAACAGAATCTGTTAACAGCAGACCAGTCTGTAGCAATCTGTATACTTCGTATACTTCTAGTACTTCACAAATTCTGAAAACTTACGGCAGTCTGAAGCATTTGCGTAGCAATCCGCAGTAAAAAGAATCAACTCAAAAGCTCTTACAGAAAAAAAAATGAAAATTCTGTCTTTTCCAGCATGACCAAACGATCATCCCCAAGACTAATCATAACGGTTTTGCTTGGCACAAACGCAAAAAGAAACACAAAAAACACAATCATAACAGAATTATGAAAGTGTGGAAAACACAAAACAGAAAGAAAAAGGATAGATTCGTTGGGTTACCTCCCAACAAGCGCTATTGTTTAACGCCCTTAGCTAGGCATAAGGTGATGGAATCACGTATAGTCATCCTTGGTGCTCAAACCATGAGTAGCCCTCATCATAGATTCATAAGGCAATCTTATTTTCTTTCTAAGAAAATGCTCCATGCCCTTCTTTAGGGGAAATTGAAATCAAATATTCCCTCCCTTCATATTGATGATAGCACCAATAGTCCTTAGGAAAGGTCTACCAAGAATAATGGGACATGAAGGATTGCAATCTATGTCAAGTACAATGAAATCCATGGGTACATAGTTCTTATTTGCAACAATAAGAACATCATCGATCCTTCCCATGGGTTTCTTGACAGTAGAATCCGCAAGATGCAAATTAAGAGAACACTCTTCAATCTCATGAAAACCAAGAATATCACATAAAGACTTTGGAATCGCGGAAACACTAGCACCCAAATCACACAAAGCAATGCACTCATAGTTTTTTATCATGATTTTGATAGTAGGTTCCCACTCATCATGAAGTTTTCTAGGTATAGGGACTTCTAGTTCGAGCTTCTCTTCAAGAGATTTCATCATAGCATCTACGATATGTGCGGTAAAGGCTTTGCTTTGGCTATAAGCATGTGGAGAGTTTGCAATGGATTGCATCAAAGAAATGCATTCAAACAAGGAGCAACTATCATAATTTAATTCCTTGAAATCCAAACTGGAAGTTTCATTACTACCCAAAATTTTGATTTCTTCTACTCCACTCTCCACACCTTTATTATCAAGATAGGTGGACTCCGAATCATTGGGGCGTTTTTCAACCAAAGTGGATCCATATTCAGCCCCTTCATCAATAGGTTTGACACACAACAACAAAGATTCAAGAGGAGTCACACCAAGCACTTTAAGATCTTCGTGATTTGCATCACAAATTTCAGGTTTAGCTGCCATCTTATTGACTATGGTAGCCTGCTTGTCAGAAATTTTGCCCACCAATTTTTCCAGGTGAGCAAGCTGAGAATTTAGTGCAAGGAAATGTTTGGCCATATCATCAACTTCTTTATTCAAACAGACAAAAAAGGAATTTCTCTCTTTTAATTCCCTACGGAAGTAACTATTTTGGTCAAACTGAGAAGACATGAAACCTTTGACATTAGTTTCAATCTCCTCCAATTTTCTGAAATAGTTTGGTTTGGCCATGAGGAAAGGTCTCTCACGAACAAGCCTAAGAGCAGGCGAGGAAAACTGGCGAAAGGGAATGGCAAAAAGGCAAAATAAAAAGGCAAAGGAGAGGAAAGCGAGAGGCAACTGGCAAAAAAAAGTAAATGCAAAAGATGAGTTTGTGAGACCTACTTGGATAGATCTCTCGTTCCCCGGCAACGGCGCCAGAAATACTTCTGCTACTGCAACAAAATACCTTCCAACGGTGCCAGAAACAAGCGTGCTGACGGGAGACTATTCTTGTCTTGATACTCCTCAGCAACGGCACCAGGAATCCTTCTGCTACGGCTACGCCTTTAGGTACTTCCTTGGAAAATATGCAAAGGATTCCCCTGTGGCCTTGGAGCCTTGCGTTGGTATTCCCTCGAAGCGGAAAGGGTGATGTAGCACAACGGTGGTAAGTATTTCCCTCAGTTTTGAGAACCAAGGTATCGATCCAGTGAAGGAATATCACAAGTACCTACACAAACACAAAGAGCTTGCTCCCAACGCTATGAAGGGGTTGTCAATTCCTTATAGATTGTTTGCCAAGTGAGAACTGAAACCAACAAAGAAACAAAGTAAAGTAAAAGCAAAAGTGGAAACGATAGGTGTGAGTAGACCCGGGGGCCGTAGTGTTCACTAGTGGCTTCTCTCATGAAAGCAAGTAGACGGTGGGTGAACGAATTACTGTCGAGCAATTGATAGAACCGCGGAAAGTCGTGACATTATCTATGTCAATGATTATATCTATAGGCATCACATCCAAAACAAGTAGACCGATACTTTCTGCATCTACTACTATTACTCCACACGTCAACCGCTATCCAGCATGCATCTAGTGTATTAAGTTCATGCGAACAGAGTAACGCCTTAAGCAAGATGACATGATGTAGATGGACAATCTCATATCTACGATAAAAGCCCATCTTGTTACCCTTGATGGCAACAACACGATGCGTGCCTTGCTGCCCCTTCTGTCACTGGGAAAGGTCACCACACGGTATGAACCCAAAACCAAGCACTTCTCCCATCGCAAGAATCATAGATCTAGTTGGCCAAACAAAACCCAAGACTCGGAGAGACTTACAAGGATATCAAGTCATGCATAAAAGAAATCAGCAAAGACTCAAATATATATCATAGATAATCTGATCACAAATCCACAATTCATAGGATCTCTACAAACACGCCGCCAAACAGGATTACATCGGATAATTCTCCATGAAGATCATGGAGAACTTTGTATTGAAGATCCAAGAGAGAGAAGAAGCCATCTAGCTACTAACTACGGACCCGTAGGTCTGAAGTGAACTACTCACGAGTCATTGGAGGGGCGATGATGTTGATGAAGAAGCCCTCTAACTCCAAAATCCCCTCCGGCAGGGCACCGAGAATGGTCTCCAGATGAGATCTCGCGGAAACGGAAGCTTGCGGTGGCGGAAAAGTGTTTTCGTGGATGCCCTGATTTTTTCTGGATTTTTAGGGAATTTATAGGCCAAAGACCTAGGGCAGGGGAGCGCCAGGGGGGCACAAGCTTGGTTGCCGCGGCCTCCCCCCTGGTCGCGCCAACAGGGCTTGTGGGCCCCCTGTGGGCCCACTTGCTTGGCCCTCAAGCCTCCCTATCTTCTTTTGTTCTGGAAAAATTCATTTCGGGGATTTTATTCCGTTTGGACTCTGTTCCAAAATCAGATCTGAAAAGAGTCAAAAACACAGAAAAAACAGGAACTGGCACTTGGCACTGAGTTAATAAGTTAGTCCCAAAAAATATATAAAAGGTAAACAAAACATCCAAAGTTGACAAGATAACAGCGTGAAACCATCAAAAATTATAGATACGTTTGAGACGTATCAGGCACTGTATAGAGTTTTACTAGCATAATGTATAACATTCAATTTCTTATCAACTCTTTGTCCTACAACAGCACCAACAGCATAATCACTAGCATCACACATAATTTCAAAAGGTAGGTTCCAATCAGGTGGTTGAATAATAGGTGCAGTTATCAAGGCCTTCTTAAGTATTTCAAATACTTCCTCACAATCATCATCATAAACAAAAGGAACATCCTTTTGCAAGAGATTGGTAAGAGGCCTAGAAATCTTAGAGAAGTCTTTAATGAACTTTCTATAGAAACCAGCATGGCCAAGGGAACTTCTTATACCTTTGATATCTGTAAGGCATGGCATTTTCTCGAACGCATCAACTTTAGCCTTATCGACTTCAATACCTCTTTCAGAAATTTTATGTCCTAAGACGATGCCTTCATTAACCATAAAGTGGCACTTCTCCCAATTCAAGACAAGGTTGGTATCTTTACATCTCTACAAAACTTGATCAAGGTTACTGAGGCAATCATCAAAAGAAGACCCGTAAACGGAGAAGTCATCCATGAAAACCTCAACAATCTTTTCACAAAAGTCAGAGAATATAGCCATCATATATCTTTGAAAGGTAGCAGGTGCATTACATAAGCCAAAAGGCATACGTCTGTAAGCAAAGGTACCGAAAGGGCAGGTGAAAGTGGTTTTCTCCTAATCATATTGTGCAACAGGTATTTGGGAGAAACCAGAATAACCATCTAGAAAGCAGAAGTGTGTGTGTTTAGACAATCTTTCTAGCATTTGGTCGATAAAAGGCAAAGGGTAATGATCTTTCCTAGTGGCTTTATTCAATTTCCTAAAATCAATCACCATCCTATAGCCAGTAATAATCCTCTGTGGGATCAATTCATCTTTATCATAAGGGACAACGGTAATACCTCCCTTCTTAGGGACGCAATGCACCAGACTTACCCAATCACTATGACCAACAGGATAGATAATACCTGCTTCCAGGAGCTTCGGTATTTCTTTTCTTACTACCTCTTTCATCTTAGGATTTAATCTCCGTTGATGATCGGCAACTGGTTTGGAATCAGGATCGGTTTTAATCTTGTGCTGGGATAGAGTGGGACTAATGCCCTTAAGATCATTAAGAGTATATCCAATGGCAGCACGGTGCTTCCTCATAGTTTTCAATAATTTCTTTTCTTCATACTCTAAAAGGCTAGCACTAATAATAACAGGATATATCTCTTTTTCATCAAGATAAGCATATTTAAGAGTATCAGGTAACTGTTTAAGCTCGAACACAGGATCACCCTTTGGTGGGGGTGGATCTCCAAGTAGCTCAATAGGAAAATTATTCTTAAGGATAGGATGTTGTTCAAATATAACTCTATCTATCTCATTCCTTCCATCCATATGCATATCATTTTCATGCTCAAGCAAGTATTACTCTAAAGGATCAGTAGGAGGCACAACAATAGAAGCTAGAGCAATACTTTCATCCTTACTAGACAACTCCTTTTCATGAGGTTGTCTACCAAACTTGGAGAAATTGAACTCATGTGACACACCTTCAAAGCCAACAGTAACAGTTTTCTTCTCACAGTCAATATGAGCATTGACAGTATTGAGGAAAGGTCTGCCAAATATGATGGGACAAAAGCTATCTTGTGTGGTAGAAAGAACGAGAAAATCAGCAAGATACTTAGTTTTACCACACAAGACTTCAACATCTCTAACAATTCCCAAAGGGCAGATAGTATCTCCATTGGCAAGCTGAATAGTGACATCAATAGGTTCCACCTCGACAGGTGCAATCTCGTCTTTAATTTCATCATATAAAGATTGAGGTATTGCACTAACACTAGCACCCACGTCACATTAACCATGATAACAATGATCTCCTATCTTAACAGAAACAACAGGCGTGCCAACAACAGGCCTATGTTTGTCTCTAGCATGAGGTTTAGCAATTCTAGTAGCATCTTCACCGAAGTGGATATCATGGCCATCAACATTGTCGGACAGGAAATCTTTGATAATAGCAATGCTAGGTTGAACTCTAATTTGCTCAGGGGGTGTAGGTGTTCTAATGTAGCCCCTATGTATCACAGTTGAAGCTTCAGAATGATCCTTTATTCTAATTGGGAACGTTGGTTTCTCAATGTAAGCACTAGGAACAATAGGATCATTATAAGCAATGACTTTCTCCTCAACTGGATTGGGTTTAACTACATTGACTTCTATGGGAGGATGATATTTAAACCACTTCTCTTTAGGGAGATTAACATGAGCATCAAATGATTCACATAATGAAGCTACTATCTCAGAGTCAAGTCCATGTTTAGCGCTAAAATCACAAAAAGTATTTGTTTCAACGAAGGATTTAATGCAATCGAACTTGAGATTCATACCTGACTCCTTACCTTCATCAAACTCCCAATCTTCAGAGATGTGTTTAATTCTTTCCAATAAATTCCATTTAAAGTCAATATCTCTCTTCATAAAAGAACCGGTACAAGAAGTGTCAAGCACGGTGCGATTATCATGAGAAAGCCGAGCATAGAAGTTCTAGATAATAATTTCTCTCGAGAGCTCATGGTTGGGGCATGAATATAACATTGACTTAAGCCTCCCCCAAGCTTGAGAGATACTTTCTCTATCACGAGGCCAAAAATTATAGATATAATTCCGATCATGATGTACCAAATGCATAGGATAAAACTTTTGATGAAATTCCAATTTCAATCGATTGTAGTTCCATGATCCAGTATCATCACATAGCCTATACCATGTCAACGCTTTATCCCTCAAAGACAATGGAAAGACCTTCTTCTTGACCTCATCCTCGGGAAAACCTGCAAGCTTAAATAAACCACAAACTTCATCTACATAGATTAGATGCAAGTCGGGATGTGATGTTCCATCTCGTGTAAAAGGATTAGCCGACAATTTCTCTAGCATACCCGAAGGAATTTCAAAACAAATATTTTCAGTAGGTGCAGCAGGTTGAGGAGCAACTCCTTGTGCTTCCGCTCGAGGTGAAGATGCCCCGAACAAGCTCCTCAAAGGATTAGTTTCCATAGTGACAAGTGACAAGAAATTTCAGCACACTATATAAAGGTTTCCTTACCAAATTCCACTTACCAAAGGCGCTTCACTCCCCGGCAACGGCGCCAGAAAAGAGTCTTGATGACCCACAAGTGTAGGGGATCTATCGTAGTCCGTTAGATAAGTAAGAGTGTCGAACCCAACGAGGAGCAGAAGGAACTTACAAGTGGTTTCCAGCAAGGTGTTCTGTGCAGGCACTGAAATTATCGGTAACAGATAGTTGTGTGATAAGATACTTCGTAGCAAGTAACAAGTAAAAATAGTAACAAAGGTGCAGCAAAGTGGCCCAATCCCTTTTGTAGCAAGGGACAAGCCTGTACAAACTCTTATAGGAGGTAAAGCGCTCCCGAGGACACATAGGAATTTCTGTCAAGCTAGTTTTCATCATGTTCATATGATTCGCGTTCGCTACTTCGATAGTTTGATATGTGGGTGGACCGGTGCTTGGGTGCTTCCCTTACTTGGAAAAACATCCCACTTATGATTAACCCCTCTCACAAGCATCTGCAACTACGAAAAAAGAATTAAAATGAAGTCTAACCATAGCATTAAACTAGTGGATCCAAATCAGCCCCTTACGAAGCAACGCATAAACTAGGGTTTAAACTTCTGTCACTCTAGCAACCCACCATCTACTTATTACTTCCCAATGCCTTCCTCTAGGCCCAAATAATGGTGAAGTGTTATGTAGTCGACGCTCACATAACACCACTAGAGGAAAAACAACATACAACGCATCAAAATATCAAACAAATACCAAATTCACATGACTACTTATAGCAAAACTTATCCCATGTCCTCAGGAACAAAAGTGACTACTCACAAAGCATAATTATGTTCATGACCAGAGAGGTATTGAATAGCATCAAGGATCTGAACATATAATCTTCCACCGAGTAATCCAACTAGCATCAACTACAAAGAGTAATTAACACTACTAGCAACATTACAAGTACCAATCGGAGTCGCGAGACGGAGATTGCTTACAAGAGATGAACTAGGGTTTGGAGTTGAGATGGTGCTGATGAATATTTTGATGGTGATGAGTCCCCTCCGATGAGAGGAGTGTTGGTGATGATGATGGCAACGATTTCCCCCTCCGGGGGGAAGTTTCCCCGGCAGGACGGCCCTGCCGGACCTCTAGATTGGTTCTGCTCAAGTTCCGCCTCGTGGCGGCGGCGATTCCTCCCGAAAGCCTCCTCCTGATTTTTTCTGGAACGATACCCTCCTTATAGCAAAAGATGGGAGCCAGAGGGGCAAAAGCGGGCCCACAAGCCACCTAGGCGCGGCCAGGGGGGTAGGTCGCGCCTAGCAGGCTTGTGGCCTCCCGGTGGCTCCCCTCTGGTAGTTCTTCCGCCTAGTATTTTTATAATATCCAAAATAATTTCTCGTTGATTTTCACAGCTTTTGGAGTTGCACAGAATAGGTATCTCAAACTTGCTCCTTTTTCAGACCAGAATTCCAGCTGCCGGCATTCTCCCTCTTCATGTAAACCTTATAAAATAAGAGAGAAAAGACACAAGTATTGTACCGTGAAGTGTAATAACAGCCCATAAAGCGATAAATATCAACATAAAAGCATGATGCAAAATGGACGTATCAGTCTCCCCTTGTGCCTCCTCCTCCATGGCCTCCCTCCAAGGTGGGGAGAGGTTCTTCCTGTGGTCCTTGGAATCCATGGTGATGATGGCCCCTCCGTCTTCTTCCTTCATGGTCTCCGATGATGGTGACCCCCTCCGGCAGGGTGCCGGAGAGGCCCAAGATTGGTTTTTCGTGGTTCTCGAGACTTGCAGCGGCGGAACTCCCGATCTAGGTTTCTTTTGGGGGGTTTCTGTATTTATAAGAATATTTGGTGTTGGACGTCACGGGAGTGCTCTAGGGGCCCATAAGCCAGGGGGCGTGCCCTATGGGGGGCTTCCTGGTGGCTTGTGGCTGCCCCGGGACTCCTCTTCGGTATCTTTTTGCTCCATTATTTTTCATAGTTTCCACAAATATTCTCCGTAAATTTTCAGCCCATTCCGAGAACTTTCATTTCTGCACAAAAACAACTCTAGGGTAGCTCTTGTGGAAACAGCGTCGGTCCGGGTTAGGTCTAATAAAATCATACCAAAATCATATAGAATTATTGTAAACATGGCATGAATACTTCGTAAATTATAGATACGTTGGAGACGTATCAATCATCAAAGTCTTGCACCATGCTATCGATCCCAGTACCATGCTCGTCGATGCGACGACGAACCACCTCAGCTCTGGTGCATTGTCTAGACTCACCATGAAATATCCATGACGTATAATTAGGCTTAAAACCCCTATTGTGCAGGTGTTTAATCATTTTGGCCCGTGGCCTCTTTTTATAGTTGTCGCACCCAGGACAGGGGCACAAGTTTATTCCTGGCCATTTGCAAATGCGGTTTTCACAAACTCCCTTGTTTTTATAAAACATTCTTTGGCCTTCTCTTTATGACTAGTGTGACCGGTGTACATCCATGCATGATCATTCATCTTTCTTAGCTGCTAAAGACACCGGATATATACATATATATAGATAACTTAGCATGTATATTCATGAGTTAATCTAGTTTGTCAATTTTATTATGTCCATGCAACCTACACACTAATAGGTAAAGATAGGTCGTAATCCCACCCGAGTATATGTAGAGTGAGTACGTTATCCCTGCTCTACCCCATTTCGAGACAAAATTTCGGCAGCACCTTCCCACTGTTCTCCAAATACACGTCTCGGCAAAAAGTCGAGAGAATATGCAATCGAAGAACAACGGGGAGGTGCTGCCGATATTTTGTCTTGGAATGGGGTAGAGCATGGAGAACATACTCACTCTACACATACTTGGGCTGTTCGTAGAAATCACTGGACAATTCGAATGAGTTACGGTGATAAAATGCAACTGAATGCTTATTTATCGACACAACCCTTTCGGACAGGAGACGCCTAGGTTAGGCGACTTATCATGAAAATGAAAACTACTGACATGATTAAAAGAGCGTAGGAGGTGAAGGTGGATCCGTAGCTCACCCTCGGCTCTAGAGGAAGTAGTCGACCAACGGCGGGGTCACGGAAAAAAATCTTCGACGACGATGACTCCAAGGAGATGAAATAGCACAAAGCCTATAATTTTACCGAGTGAAAAAAATTTAGGACATCACATAAAGCATTGACAGTTAAAACTATGAAAAAATAATATTACTAATCACATCACATCACATAAAGCATTGTCAGTTCCGCTTCTTCTTCTTCTTCTTTCCTTATCCCCTTCTTCTTGTTCTCCCCTTCTTCTACTTCTTCTTCTTCTTCTTCTTTCCTTCTTCTCTTATTCTTCTCTTCTTCTTCTTCTTCTTATTCCTTCTTTTCCTTTTTCCTCTTCTTTCTTCTCCTCTTCTCCTCGTCTTCTTCTTGTCCTCCTCCTCCTCCTCTTCTGCTTCTTCTTCTTCCTTCTTCTACTTATTCTTATTTTCTTCATCATCATTTTTCTACTTCTTTTAATTATGTCTAAACATATATAGCACTAAACTAAAACCTATCACTAAACTAAAACCTATCACTAACATAGCACTAAACTAAACCTATCACTAATCTAACATAGCACTAAACTAAACTAACATAGCATTAAACAGCAAAAAAAGGGAACAAAAAACTTCACCTTGGTGCGGTCGGCGCCGGAGGCAATGTGCGGAGGCCGAGGCAGTGGGGAGCTGGGCCGACAGGGGCGTCGGGCAGGGCAGGGGCAAGCAGGGGTGGCTGACGCAGGGAGTGTTGGCCAACACATGAGCGGGGAGGAGCAGGGGTTGCTGGCGCGGGGCCGGCGCAGGGAGAGCTGCGGGGAGGAGCATGGGTGGTCGGCGCAGGGAGTGGTGGCCGTCACGGGGCCGGCACAGGGAGAGGGTGGGGTGAGGGGTGGCCGACGAGGGGATCTCCGGTGGTGGGGTGGGTGGCTGTTGGGGGCTAGGGATGAGGGCGAGGGAGAGATAAAGATAGAAAGAGCGTGGGTTGGGTGTCCAAGCCGGCCATGATGGGTAGAGAGGCTAATGCCCTAACGGGCGTTAGCGTGGTCGCCCCTTTGCCTTCTACGGCGGACGACAAAAAGGGGGGTGTTGGCAGGGGTGGCGTCGGCCGTTAGGCCATGGCCTTTGTCGTCTGCCTGCCCCTTCTTTGTCGTGTGCTAGCGGACGGCCAAGTGGGTGAGTGGGGTCTTCAACCTTTGTCGTCTAGCTTGCCCTTCTTTGCCATCTGCTCATAGACGGCAAAGCTTTCGTTGATGGCAAAAAGGCCCTTTGCCATCAGCCATATCGTTGTCATCTGTTTTTTGGAAGCGGACGGCAAAGAGGATCTTTGCCATCAGCCAACAGACGGCAAAGAACTCGCTGATGGCAAATTCTCTGATTCCAGTAGTGTCACCCCCTCTAGGCGACATCCACGTCCTTTCAACAATTGCAGCACCAAGAAGATGGTGGATAGGATCGATGGCCAAGATGAAAAGCAGAGGGGACAATGATCACCCTTCCCGAGGCCTCATTGGTGTTGAGTCGGAGCACCATGTGTTCCATTAAGAAGACAGGAGAATGAGTGTAACGCCCCGGACACGCCCGCCGGTGGTCGTTACTCTTGGCGGGATCTAGACCGGCCCCACATATAAATACTAGTCTTTTCTGCGCACTTTGTCCTCACTCGTGCGCACCTGGGATCAACTTCCGGGTTGGTCACCCATCCTAGAACTACTCCAAGCCGAGCACGCTTAACCTGGGAGTTTTGTTCAAATGAGCTCCAGGAAAAGAAGGAATTCCTTGATATGAGTAGTCTATCATCCCTAATAAGCCAGGCTATCACAATGAGGCCGATGATAGCAACAAGGAAATCCAGTCCCTCCACCTGACACTAAAGCCCATCCATTGCATCAGTTCAAGCAAATTGCTGAGGAGATGGAGCCGAATGCCTTAACAAAATCAAGCTTAAAGAGAATAGTTGGCTTCCTTTGTTGATGCAACACATTCACACACCCTTGCACATATAGGAAGCTTTCATGGATGCATTTCCCCCATTGAAAGGTAGTCTGGGCCAGAGAGATCACATCTTAGATTGCCCTGGCTAGTCTTGTTGATAGAACTTCTGAAATTAGCTTTGTCAGGGAGTGGATCAGATTGATTGGCGTGTAATGATTCATTTCAGTGGCACCATCTTTTTTGGCAGGAGAGCCATGAGGGCCCCATTGATCTTTGAGAAATTATGCCCCACAAGCAGATGGAATTTGTTAAATGCGAGCAACACATCATCTTTGATTATGTTCTAGCACACTTTGAAGAACTTGCGAGTGAACCCGTTTGTTCCCGGTGCTTTCTCAGCGGGGGAAGCGGTGACAACCTTCCAAATATCAGCTTCAGTGAACGGGGCTTCAAGACCCTGCATGTTGATCATCGGAAGCTAGAGCTCATCCCAATTTATCGTGCATTGCCTATGTTGTTTGTGCCCCATCAAGTTGACAGACTGTCATGGACTACGGTTTCCTTCCAAGTGTGCTCTGTGATATCGCTTGTGCTCACCTTCAATGCATGGATGAAGTTTTTTCTCCTCCAAGAACAGATCCTTGCATGATTCTTTTTCTATGTTCGCATCCCCTACTTTGAGCCAACTTATCCTGGAGGCTTGTCACTTTCTTTTTCTCTCGATTGCTGCTAGACCAACTACCTTCAGATCGAATTGCTTTCAAGGCCACAGATCCTCTGCGGTTAGCTGTCTTGACTCCCGGACAACGTCCACCTTGAGAATCACCTCGTTGGCGTTGTGGAACTACATCTTCGCCCCACCAAGGAGGGTTTTACTCAAAATCTTTAGGTCTGCAACCACACTTTGTATTTCCCTATTGAGCCCCACGAAGGGGCAAGAGTGTTGAACTGGTCTCTCCCAGACGTACTGCACCATTTCATAGAAGTGAGCAAACTGAGGCTAGAAATTTTCAAATCTGAATCTTGCCTATTTGAAAGGGGCATCCATGTTGGGCAACACCAGTGGGCACTAACCAGAGGAAGAGGTGGATGCCGCTGCGAGCATGTAACCCGAATACAATGATTCCGAAGCATTGTTGCAGAAGAACCCGTCGATGTTGCATAGTGTCGGATCCTCTATCTTGTTTTTCTAGGTAAATCTCCTAGTTTTGCACATAATTTCACAGAGTCTCACAGAGTCGACTGACTTTCTAAAGCCTCCCATCATCTGTATGTTCATGTTGTTGTTTCTTTTGTCTCGCACTTTGTAGATCATATTAAAGTCACCATTTAGTAACCAGGGCTCGTTGCTAGGTGGGGTGATAGTGGCTAGTTCAGCCAAGAACTTTTGCTTCTAAGCATTGTCGGATGGGTCGTAGAGAGTGCTCATCCAAAAGCACTGGGAGCTGCTGACTATATCTTCCTTCACAGTGATGGAGAAGGTGCCTAAGTGATGAGAAGCTATGTTGATTAGGTTCTTATCACAGAATATTGTTGCAACACCTCTAGATCCTATCACCTGGAGGAATACGCAGCCCTGCCGGGGGACCAACCTATATCCATTGCAATTTCCCTCGCCCAAGTTGGAATTTTCGTTTCTTAGATAATCTCCAATAGATAATGTATATTTTGGTGCTCCAAACCGGTGATGTGAAATTTGGAGCACCAAAAAGTGCTTTTTACATCTCCAAAAAATGCTCAACTCCAACAGATGGTCCAAAACGGAGATGTATAAAAGAGCAACTCCAATAGATGGTCCAAAATGAAGATGTAAAATTCTGAAAACGAACAACTACTACTTCTTCTCAACATAGTTCAAACATCAAATTCAACATAGTTTCATACACAAATTCAACTACTACTTATTATTCGGACTACTAGATGAAACTACTCCTCATCGTCGGAGCCACGGAACTGCTCCAAGAACTCATCCTTGTCCGGGTCTTCGCACCCCTCGTCCTCCTCGTGGGAGTCACCCCAGTCCTTATCCAATGACTCGATAGGGATCACAGTCAAGGGGCCGGCCTCGTGCTCCTTGTTCACCCTCTTCTTTTTCACCTTGATGTCGCACTTCCGGTAATGCTCCAGCTCGCCATCGCCGCCTCGTCACTGTCACCGGGAGTGACGACAACAGCCGGTCTCATCTTCTCCTTCTTCGCCGGAATCTCCTCCATCCAGATGCCCTGCGACACGAGCCACTTCGCCACCGGACGGTTCTCGAACTCCGAGAAGTTGAGGTCCTTCTTCGGTCGTCCGGCATGCCACACCGCCACATCATAGGCACGCGCGGCCTCATCAACGGTGGGATACGTGTCGAGCCACGAATGCCGCACATTGTCGGAGAACTCCACTCCAAACTTCCCGGAGGGCTTCGCCTACATGCCGAAGAAACCTGACTTACCCTTCGGCGTCTTCTTGGGCACCATCAGGGATCGAGCGGCGGCCGAGCAGGAAGCGAGTCGGGCGGTGGCCGAGCGGGGAGGGGGCGGTTGTGTGTGGGGCGGGGCGGAGTCAGACGGAGCGGGGCAGCAGCGTGCGGTGCGAGCGAGGGCGGGCAGCAGCGTGCAGTGCAAGCAGGGGCTGGTGGAGGCCAGAGCGGAGGCGGAGGCGGGCGGAGAGGAGGAGAACAGGTACGGGGCGGAGTAGAGGCGGCCAGAGCGGAGGCGGACGTGGCTGGGGCGGCGCGGTGCAGCGACGACCCGATCCGCCCGTACGATGGAGGTGGCGTCTTAGGCGAGGGGCTAGATCCACGGCGGGGCAGCGTCGGAGAGCTGCGGCGGGGTGCCGGCCAAGCGGGGAGCTGCGACGGGGCGGCGGCGGGCAGGATGGAGAAGGGGGAGGAAATGAAGAGCGGTTGGGTTTTGTCGCGCGGCCGCTGTTTTACAGCTCCTGCCTTCGAAGATGTAAATTTGCACCGCGAGGTGTTGAATTTTACATCTCGTGGAGGCGGAGATGTATTTTTTCATATAGATCATCTGTTGAAGAGTTGTTTTTTCCCTGAGAAGATTCAAAAGTTGGTTTTTTATATGGACCGTCTATTGGAGATGCTCTTACATGTTGAAGATAGCTATCCTATGTGCGAGAACCACCTCACTGATCGTCGAGAGCTTGGTCGGGGAGTTAAACCCCCAACGTTCCACGACAAGAATTTTACATTCGAATCATTCATGGGGACACATTTAATTTCTCCGTGGGCTACACATACTACTGAAGAAACACGAGTAAACCTTACACCCAACCATGGGGCAGCGACGGGCACCAATTGACCCCAACACACGTCGTCGTCTAGCTACCATCAATACTAATTGAGGACCACACATAAACAAAGTTCCTAACTTTAACTGGTTGAAGACCAGTCGCCGACAAATACTAATTGGCCTAACACACATTACTACTCACCATCATCTGCATCCATGCAATGCATGAGGAGGGGGGCAGCGGCTCCATGAAGCGCTTCCGTAGCTTGGCCGCGGCAACAATAGGCATCTTGTTGTTTGTACTGAGCTCACCCAGCTCCTGGACCAGTTGCAAAGCCGCATGCTGCTTCACCACAACAGAGGAGGCAGCCGCTTCTTGTTGAATGCTCCATCTTAAGGCTGGTCGTAATGGAAGTATCATAAGTTGTATCATGCATACAAACTAGGCATATTTAATGAGGTAGAATAGAATTAAATAAATAAAGAGAGGACTGAGTATCATATGATGATACCATATCATATATATATTGTGCTCATATGTGTCATGCATGACAATAAATAAATTGTTCTATGATACTAGCATATGATACTATGTTTACGGATGTAGTGTCATATGCATGATACTAATATATGATACTCCCCATTACAACCAGCCTAATGGGGTCAAGCTCACCCTTGTCTTAGGTAGTGCAGAGCACCTTTTCCGTGGCGGGGGGCGCTGACGATGGGGAGCGGCAACGTTGTAAAGAGCGACGAGGCAGTGCTACACTGCTACCATCCTACAACCACTTGTGATCAGACTGTAGACCTGCTGCGTAACTGCACTGACGTGGAAGCCGACTATTGCAGGGGGTGGTGACATAATGCACGACAGAGTCGATGGAGCGTCGTGGTTCGCAATGCAGGGTAGGATATCATCGTCATTGAGCCTGTCGGTGTTCATCGCCTTCTTGCTGCCCTTGGACCGTGGTAGCGACCGACCTCCATCCTCGAAAGTGAGCGGCGTCTCTAGGCCCTCTAGCATGGCGCGCTCGATCTCGAGCTGCATGGATCCGTGCGCGGTGGTGGCGGCAGCTCCCGCCCGCCTTAGAAGGTGAAGAATGTTAAACATAAGATAGAGTAGAGTCCTAGAGATTTTCTCTCTCTGTTGTATTATGTTAGCATCTCTCTCTCGATCCCCTTTATCTTCTTGTACCGAACGTATCCTAGCGATCGTCCCGGACTTGTACGCCATGGCAGGCTGTTCGCCCCCCATTTATAAAAGCCCACGGCCACCTATAGGTGGAGATACGCTTCCTCATATGGTATTAGAGCCTCTTTCTCCTAGAACATACATAGATCACATCTAGTTTCAATGTCGAACCCATCTACCCTCTCCACTGATACCCTGGGTACGCTCACCACCCAACCTACATCATCTTCCACCTCCGCCCCATCCACCAGCACCACTCATGTCATCACCCTCGGTCCTCCTCTCTAAGAGAAGCTTACCAGGAACAATTTTCTCCCGTGGAAAGACATCGGGATGCCTCAAATCAAAGGCGCATAGATGCAACACTATCTCGAGCCGACGAGCCCTGTTTCGTCGGCCACCTTCACCGTCACCACTGACAGCAAGGAGGAGAAGTTCGTCAACATGGCGCGCACCCTTTGGTATGCTCAACATCATCAACTCCAAGGATACTTGATGGGATATCTTTCCCGTGAGATCCTTGCCCAAGTCGTCACGCTTCAGACGCCAGCCGAGGTGTGGGTATCGATCCATGCCACGTTCACGGCGCAGACGCATGCTTACTCTGTCAATACCAGGATTGAGCTCCACACCCTCCAGAAGGGAAACTCCAGCATGGCAGACTATCTCACCAAGCAAAAGTCGCTCACCGATGAGATCGCATGTGCAGCTCCTTCTCTTTCTACTTTAGAAATCACCTCCCACATCCTTGCGGGACTCGACCTCGACTACAACCCGGTCATCACCGCCCTCGCCTCTCCAGTGGAACCTATCACGGTGCCTAAGTTGTACAACCAAATCCTCTCCTTCGATGCCTGCATCAACCTCCTTCACGGTCTCCACACTCGCCAATCCTCTGTCAACGCGATCTCTCGCACGCGCGGATGCGATGGTCGTGGGCGCGGTCAGCAGGGGCGCGGTCGCGGCCACGTCAACCCCGGGAGCGAGCGTAGCACCGATGGCAACCAAAAGACCCATTATGGTAGTGGTAGCGGTGGCTACAACCATACGCAACCTTCCTCCTCCAGCACGCGGCCTCACTGCTAGTTGTGCAAGAAATCGGGCTATGAAGTGTTCTAGTGCTGGCATCGATATGATGAGAGCTACATCCCTGACGCACGTCATGTCGCCGTCGTTGTCCGGGATCAAGGAGGGGATGACGGTGCCGTCTGGTATGCTGACTCCGGAGCCACGGACCACGTCACCAGCGATCTTGAAAAGCTAGCTTTTCAGAAAAAAAAAATACCTTGGCGGTGATCAGGTCCACACTGCAAGCGGTGGAGGTATGCAAATCCATCACATTGGTTAGTCTTTGATTAATTCCCCTACTTGCATAAGTGATCTTCTCTCAAAAGATGTCCTACATGTCCCATAAGCCGATAAAAATCTTGACTCTATGTCTCGTCTTACCAATTATAATGATGTTTTCTTTGAAACTCATCCAAAATATATTTTTATTAAGGATCGAGCAACAAGGGAACTCCTCTACCATGGTAGATGCATTTGAGGCCTCTACCCCATCACATCCGGAGCTCTTAGTCATCGTCGTCGTCAAGTCCACTCCGTTTTCAAGCCCTCCTTGGCAAGATGGCATCAAAGATTAGGACGTCCATCATCGATCATAGTTAAGCAAGTAGTGAATAAAGGCAATCTATTATTGTCCCATAGTCAACATGAAGAGTCTGTTTGTGATGCTTGTCAATGTGCCAAGAGTCATCAACTCCCTTATCCTAAGTCTACTAGTTTGTCTCAAGCTCCTTTAGAACTTATTTTCAATGATGTATGGGGTCATGCAAGAGATTCTTTTGGAAGAAAGAAATATTATGTCAGTTTCATGATGATTAGAGTAAATTCACTTGTATCTACTTGCTCAAGTTTAAATCTGAAGTCTGTTCAGTTTTTCAAGAATTCCAGAAACTTGTTGAGAGACACTTTGAGAGGAAAATTCTCACGGTCCAAAGTGACTAGGGAGGGAGTGTGAGAAACTCAACTCCTTTTTTCTGAGACATAGGCATAGAGCATCATGCCTCCTGTCCACACGCTCACCAACAAAATTATTTTGGTGAAAGAAAGCATCGTCACATTGTCAAAGTTGGTCTCTCCTTACTTGCTCATGCTTCCATGCCATTGAAATATTGGGATGACGCGTTCATTGTTGCCACCTATATCATTAATCGCTTGCCTAGTAGAGTCATTGGCAATACTACTCCTCTAGAAAAAATGTTTCATCAAAAACATGATTATAACTCTCACAAAATTTAACCTCTCCACCGGTACAACTAGATGCAGCCTTCCTCCTCTAGCAGGCGGCCTCGGTGCCAGTTGTGCAAGAAATCAGGCCATGAAGTGTTCGAGTGCTAGCATCGATATGATGAGAGCTACATTCCCGGTGCACGTCATGCTGTCGCCGTTGTCAGGGAGCAAGGAGGGGACGACGACACCGTCTGGTATGCTGAGGAAGGCTGCATCTAGTTGCAAACGTGCCCTTCTCTTAAAATATGTCCTACATGTCCCACAAGCCGATAAAAATCTTGCCTCTATGTCTCGTCTTACCAATGATAATAATGTTTTCCTTGAAACTCATCCAATTTTTTATTAAGGATCGAGAAATTAGGGAACTCATCTACCATGGTAGATGCATTGGAGGCCTCTACCCCATCACATCCGGAGCTCTTAGTCGTCATCATCATCAAGTCCACTCCATTGTCAAGCCCTCCTTTGCAAGATTGCATCAAATATTAGGACATTCATCATCGATCATAGTTAAGCAAGTAGTGAATAAAGGCAATCTGTTATTTTCCCATAGTCAACATGAAGAGTCTGTTTGTGATGCTTGTCAATGTGCCAAGAGTCATCAACTCCCTTATCCTAAGTCTACAAGTGTGTCTCAAGCTCCTTTAGAACTTATTTTCATTGATGTATGGGATCATGCAAGAGATTTTTCTGGAAGAAAGAAATATTATGTCAGTTTTATCATTGAATACAATAAATTCACTTGGATCTACTTGCTCTGGTTTAAATTTGAAGTATATTCTATTTTTCAAGAATTCCAGAAACTTGTCGAAAGACACTTCGATATGAAAATTCTCACGTCCAAAGTGACTGGGGAGGGGAGCATGAGAAACTCACCTCCTTTTTCCGAGACATATGCATAGAACATCATGTCTCCTATCCACACGCTCACCAACAAAATTGTTCTGCTGAAAGAAAGCTTCGTCACATTGCCGAAGTTGGTCTCTACTTACTTGCTCATGCTTCCATGCCATTGAAATATTGGGATAATGCATTCATTGCTGCCACCTATCTCATTAATCACTTGCCTCGTAGAGTCATTGGCAATACTACTCCTCTAGAAAAATTGTTTCATCAAAAACCTGATTATAACTCTCTCAAAATCTTGGGGTGCGCATGCTATCCAAACTTTCGACCCTATAATCGCCACAAACTTGAGTTTCGTTCTACTCAATGTGTCTTTATTGGTTATAGCGATCTTCACAAAGGTTACAAATGTCTTAAAGTTGCAACCGGACATATCTACATGTCACGTGATGTTGTTTTGATGAAACTATTTTTCCCTTTGCCAAGCTTCATCCCAATGTCAGCTCCTTTCTTCGTGCTGAAATAGCCCTCCTTTCATAGTATATGTCCACTTCCAATCATGGGGGTGAATTACTAGAAATTGATCATGTTACCAATTTGCAGCAATAAGAAAATTTGCATCCTATTGTTCCTGCTGAATTTTGAGCATAAACGGGCCATCATTTGATGTGTGAAGATGAAGCCACAAGAGACACCACGCGATCCTAAATGGATTCGACAGCTGCTCCCAAAGCACCTCGCAGCACGGTATTCGAGTCTGCTCCTTGTACGGGTCCTGTTGATGATTCCCTGCAATGTGTTCACACGCGAGGGGTGCCCGAGAGTGCTACGCGGTGGGGTGACAGCGAAGGTGCGCTCCTGAGGCCGCTCCTTCCCTTGGATCGGGCATTGTCAGCTGGAGGTCATCCACGCGCGCTCTCGAGGTAGCTCATTCCCTTGGATCGAGCGTCGTCGGCTGGAGGTGATACAGGATCCTCTCTGGACGAAGTCTAAGAAGGCTCCTCTACACCAGAAATTGTTGCAGCACTGCTGACTGCACCAGCAGTTCCTTCTCATATCACATTGTCAAAAATCAGGGTTTCCAAACCAAAAGTTTACACTGATGGTACAATCAGGTATGATATGATCAAACGTGCATTTCTTACCGGTACTGGTGAACCCATTAATCTGAGTGATGCCCTTGTTCATGTGGAGAGGAAACGGGCAATGGATGATGAATACCATGCCCTCATAAAAAATAAAACTTGACATGACGTACCACCGAGAAAGGGTAAAAATGTGATTGACTGTAAATGGATTTTTAAGATCAACAGAAAATTTGATGGCAGTATAGACACATACAAAGCTAGATTAGTTGCAAAAGGGTTTAAACAAAGATTTGGCATTGCTTATGAGGATACATTTAGCCATGTCATAAAATTAACTACTATCAGACTTGTGTTTGCAATTGTTGTTTCAACAGGATGGAGTCTTCGTCAGCTAGATGTTCAGAACACGTATTTTCATGGTGTTCAGGAGGAATAAGTCTTCATGCCACAACCACCGAGATATGGGAGTACAAGCACACCAAGTTATGTCTGTAAGTTAGATAAAGCTTTATATGGTTTGAAACAGGCACCAAGAGCATGGTACTCAAGATTGAGCACAAAGTTGCAGCAACTTGGGTTCATACCATCCAAGGAAGATATCTCTTTGTTCATCTTCCATAAAGGGAATATCACTATGTTCATGCTAGTATATGTTGATGATATAATTATTGCCAGTTCCAGTTCAGATGCTACTACCTGCTTGCTTGCAGATTTGAAGTTAGAATTTGCTCTAAAGGATTTAGGAGATCTCCACTACTTCCTTTGCATTGAAGTCAAGCAGGTAACTAATGGTATACTTCTTACTCAAGAAAAATATACCACTGATATACTCAAAAGAGTGGGTTTGGAACAGTGCAAACCTGTGAGTACCCCCCCCCCTCAGCCTCAGAGAAACTTACTATTGACAGTGGAGAAACTCTTGGTCCTGATGATGCAACAAACTATAGAAGTGTTGTAGGTGCTTTGTAATACTTGACCCTTACTCGTCCTGACATTTCCTATTATGTGAATAAAGTATGTCAATTCTTGCATGCACCCAGTACAACTCAGTGGACTGGCATCAAAAGAATATTAAGGTATTTAAATTTTACAGAAGGACTTGGAGTACAGATTCTCAAGTCTCCTTCCATGCTTGTTACTTGATATTCTGATGCAGAGTTGACAGGTTGTGCTAATGATAGAAGTTCCACAAGTGGTTTTGCTGTGTTTATGGGGACAAATCTTGTGTCATGGAGTGCGGGAAAATAGTCTATGGTCTCAAGGTCCCGTACCGAGGCTGAGTATAAGGCTCTAGCAAATGCTACAGCTGAAATAATGTGGATCCAAACTCTGCTTTATGAACTTGGGGGTAAGGCTCCACGAGCCGCAAGACTCTGGTGTGATAATGTTGGTGCAACCTACCTCTCAGCTAATCTTGTTTTCCATGCATGGACTAAACATATTGAGGTTGAATTCCATTTTGTCAGAGAAAGAGTAGCACAGAAGTTGCTTGATATACAGTTTGTTCTAACAGGAGAACAGCTACCATTGGATTCACTAAACCGCTCACTACAAGGAGATAAATTGACTTCAAATACAATCTTAATCTTGGTAGAGTACCATAGAGTTTAGATTGAGGTGGAATGTTAAACATAAGATAGAGTAGATAGAGTACAGTCCTAGAGATTTTCTCTCTCTGTTGTATTCTGTTAGCATCTCTCTCTCTAGATCCCCTCGATCTCCTTGTACCAAACGTATCCCAGCGATCGATCCCAACTTGTATGCCATGGCAGGCTGTTCGCCCCCCATCTATAAAATCCTGCGGCCACCTACAGGTGGAGATACGCTTAGTCATAATGAACTCAGCAACAGGGTCGTGGTCGGGAAGTGGGGTTACCGTAGGCTGGGCGTGCTATTGGAGGAGCGACATCGTGGGTGTGGCATGCAGGGTAGAAATGCCAAGTATCACCCCCCCTCCTAAAGCGACCATGGTTGTGACCATCATGTGCGGGGTGTGGAGAAGAGTGACTCCGTTGGAGTGGCCCCGCTTAGATGACGCCCATCGCCTTTCCCCTAGTGTGCCACCCCGAGCCCATGAGGGTGTATTTTCATGAACTCCTAGAGCCGCCCTAGTCTTTGTCGTGGTGGTCGCGACGTGCCTTGCCGACGGTGAAACTGCCACACCCAGAGGACGTGACCCAAGATGAGGCGCGGCGCCCCCAGCTTGCCCGTCTTCGATGCTGCCCACCCAGACGTCTGGCTCGATACATCGATGCAGGCGACCATGGTCGTTGTGTGAGGAGGGGATGTCATTTTGCCCTGAATGCGAGGAGAGTGGCAATAGGGGAGTCCAATCCTTCACCCTATTGACATGGATTAGCAACTCATAGCGGTGCACCCTTGGCGGTGGCGGGACATGTCGGTCAGGCGGGGAGAAGCTGGGGATCTCATCGACGCGCCTGACACCGCTTGAATCGGGATGTGGGCAGCGTCCCACACCCATAGCCAACATGCAAACATCTTGGTGTGCCTCCTCTCCAAGGTGTGGTTGTACAGATGGTGGATCTTGCGAAACTAGCCAAGAGCCTCCTCCACGCCCTCTAGTGACCAGAATTGCATCTGAAGGTTCTCGACCATGACTCAAATATGTTGTGTGTACTTCAGGATAGCCGCATGGTCATCCTCGTGCCTAGCACGAATGAAGAACCTGGCACCGTCCACCTTAAGGATGTCGCACTAAAAACGTTATTGTGGTTCATCGATGATGACCCACAAGTATAGGGGATCAATCATAGTCCTATCGATAACTAAGAGTGTCGGAGCGGAAGAAAATGACAAACGGTTTTCAGCAAGGTATTCTCTGCAAGTGATGTAGATAGTTTTGTAGCAAGATAATTCATCACAAGTAACAGGTGGCAATAGTAGCAAAGGTGCGGCAAGATAGCCCAATCCTTTTATAGAAAAGGACAGGCTGAAATGTACTCTTATATTAAGGAAGCGCTCCCGTGGACACATGAGAATTTCTGTCTAGTCATGTTCATCATGTTGAGTTGATTCACGTTCGCTACTTTGATAATTTGATATGTGGATGGAATGGTGCTAAGGTGTTGTTCTTACTTGAACTAACATCCTAATTATGATTACCCCCTCCCACAAGCATCCCCAACTACGAAAGAAGAACTAAGATAAATGTAACCATAACATGAAACATGTGAATCCAAATCAGCTCCTTATAAAGCAATGCATAAACTGTGGTTTAAGCTTCTGCACTCTAGCAACCCGTCATCTACTTATTACTCCAAAATGACTTCCCTTAGGCCCATAGCATGGTGAAGTGTCATGTACTTGACGTTCACATGACACCACTAAAGGAAGTAACAACATACATATCGTCAAAATATCGAACGGATACTAACTTCACAAGATTACTTATAACAAGACTCCTCCCATATCCTCGAAAACAATAGTAATTACTCACACTTCATCAACATGTTCAAGATAGGAGGTGTAATAATAATAATTAAGGATATGAACATAATATCTTCCACCAAGTAATCCAACAAGCATCAACTACAAGATGTAATCAACATAAATAGTAACACATAGGTACCAATGTGAGGTTTTGAGACAAAGATTGAATGCAAGATATGAACTAAGATTGGATATGAGATGGTGTTGGTGAAGATATTGACGAAGATTGGTCCTCCCACAAAGGAGGTAGCATTGGTCATGATGATGGCTTCGATCTCCCCTCTTGGAGAGGAATTCCCCGAGCACAATCTCACTGTCGGAGGGCAAAAGGGTCTATGTCTAGGTTTCCACCTCGATACAATGGCGCTTCATCCCAAAAGATTTCTTATGATTTTTCTAGGATAAAACACACCATATAGGAGAAGAGAGAGGTCGGGAGACCTGCAGGGGCCCCACAATCCGTCAAGGCGTGGCCAAGGGGGGATGTTGGCTTATGGCCAGCAGCTGGCCCCCCTTTGGTATATTTTTTGGCCCATAAACTCTTAAATATTCCATAAAAAATCTTTGCGAAGTTTCAGGTCATTTGGAGTCTGGTGATTTTTCTGGCCTTTTCTTGGTTTTTGGGTCGAGAATTCCAGTTTTCAGATATTTCCCGCTCCGTGATGTACCTTGCATATTCAGTGAGAAACAGCATAAGAATCGTATGATAATGGGGAATAATGGACAAGAATAATATGAATATCAATAAGAAATCATGATGCAAAATGGATGTATCATCCGATAGGTCGAAGTGGACCACAAATGCCTCTAGGTCATGAGAGGTGACACAGAACTGGTGGGGCCGGGTGCTGAGCTGCACCTTGATTGCCCTCCCCACTGCCATGGTATTGGTGGTGTGGACCCAGTTCATGGCAGGGAGGGTGATTGTGTGCTACTGCGGGATGTGTACCTCATGCTCCAGCGCCCGGGAGGTGACGGATAACCCACAAGTGTAGGGGATTGCAACAGTTTTCACGGGTAGTATTACACCCCAATTTATTGACTCGGCGGAAGGGGAGCCAAATAATATTTATTGGTCTTAGCAGTTGAGTTGTCAATTCAACCACACCTGGGATATCTCTCGATAGAAAAAGTTTTAGTAGCACAACAAAGTAGTAATGGTAAGAATACAGTAACAACATCAGTTTTGTAGCGATGTAACAGTAGCAACAACAATAGTAACTTAGCAAGGATCAATGTATGGAAATCCTAGGAATTTTTATCGGTCATGGATAAGTATATTGGATAACATTCATCATGTAAGAGTTACATACTAGAGTGATATAGAACTAGCTCCAATTCATCAATGTAATGTAGGCATGTATTCCATATATAGTCATACATGCTTATATTATGAACTTGCATGACATTTTTTTCCTACCCTCCCATGGTAGCGGGGTCCATAAGGAAACTAACGGATATTAAGGCCTCCTTTTAAAACAGAACTGGAACAATGCAATAACACATAGTGAATACATTAACTCCTCAAACTACGATAATCGCCGGAAAGAATCCCAAGTATTGTCACCTTGGGTATGCACATTATGACATGTTATAGGTGCATACAACTTGCAAGATAGGATCCAAAAAACTCTCATATTCATGGAAACATAAAATGTTCAGATCTGAAATCACGACACTCGGGCCCTAGTGACAACCATTAAGCATAGCAAAGTCGGAGCAACATCAACCTCAGAACATAGTGGACACTAGGGATGAAGCCCTATCGAAATAACTTGATTACATGATAAATCTCATCCAATCCCATCACCATCCACCAAGCCTACAAAAGAATTACTCACTCCTGGTGATGAGCATCATGATGGTGCTGATGGAGAAGGGTTGGTGATGACGAAGACGAAGAACCCCCCCCCCCTCTCCGGAGCCCCAAACGGACTTCAAATCAGCCCTTCCGAAGAAGAATAAGAGGTGGTGGCGACTTACAAAAATAAGAATTTATAGGACTGGAATTAGGGTCGGCGAAGACATGAGGTGACCCCAAGTCATCAGGGCGTTCCCTGTTGCCTTAGCAACAGAACCAGGATGGCGCTCCATGGAAGGCGAGGGAGTGTCCGGGGGCAAGGGAGTGTCCGGGGGCAAGGGCGGGGCGGGGGCATGGGGAAGCATAGACGGAAGCTCTACTCCGTACCGGCCCAAGACGATCCCTAACGTTCCCTCCTGGACCACCACTTATTGGGTTCTGCGGGCACTCCTGGACAAAGTGCCCTCGCTGCTCAGAGATGACGCACCATAGGGGTTGTTGCAATATTTCTAGCGGTGGAGTTTGCTGAGGCACCGAAAACACTTACCAACAGACTGCCTTAAGAAGGCCTCGCGACCGGTTGTTGGGGCAGCTCCATAATGTTGGTCTGAGCGGTGATGCTACAAGCACCATGCAGAGGCCGCCAGATTAGAGGACACATCCCAATTCTTACAAGAAGTGACTTCCATCCATCCCTCGCCATCGCACGAAGGGGAAGGTTTGACCACGGGAGGAGGGGGCAACCACAATGGATTTTACGCGCTCGTTCCTGAAATGGGATGAAACGTCTCGATTCGTCGGGCCTAGGGCCGGCGCTGCACTGTATGGCTCGTCCCGCAACAGGATTCGTGGCGTCGATCTGACCCGGCCGTAATTGAGGCAAGGGTCGCCGATGCGACTAGGGACATCGCATAACCATGAGGCAGACCGCAGGGTAGGGTGATGCTCCTAGCCAGGGAGGCCTGGTGGGATTTCGGGAAGGTTTGGCCGGCCATAATGGCTGAACTATGGCCGCCACGGCCGGAGTGGCCAGAGGTGCAGGGGCATCGGGGAGTACTAGAGAAAGCCTTTGCACCTTTTGTACTCTAGGCTACGTACGTATATGGCCGTTGCTACTGATGTACGTAGTTTAGTCTCTTACCTGTTTGTGACTAATTGTAAGGTTGTTGTACTCAAATTTTGGGACATTTGGTCTTTTCCTTCTTCTTCTATATAATTCACATGCAAGCCTTTCGTATAGTTCAAAAAAAAGTTCAAGATTTTGTTGTTACATGAGATACACATGTAACCACAGGATCACTAGATCATATTGTATCTTATCCAAGATAACTACCTGACTACCAACATAAGTCAGTCTATATAAAGGGCAGAATACTCTCGTCAAATGAAATAAATATCTATCACCCTAGTGAAATGTTGAAGTAGAACGGCTGGGTTGGGGGTGATACTTGCGATCTGCATTGTGTTTTTCCTGGAAGAGGAGGGGATGATGCAACACAATATAAATAAGTATTTTCCTCAGTGAGAACCAAGGTTATCGAACCAATAGGAGGATCAAACAACTTCCCATCTTCAGCGCCTACAAGCAAAAGAACACATACTTGCAACCAACGCGAGCAAGAGGACTATCAATACCCCTGAACCCCTTACTTGCAAGAAAATGATGAGTTGTGTAGATGATAGTTATATAAAGATAAAGTGGAAAATGAATGAAAAGTTAATAATGGAAGCAAGGAAATAGTAGCATTTGTAAATATATATATATATATATATATATATATATATATATATATATATATATATATATATATATATGCGAATAGACCCGGGGGCCATAGTGATCGCTAGAGGCTTCTCTCTTGTAGAAAGCATACAGTGGGTAAACAAACTACTGTTGGTCAATTGATAGGAAAGCGCATAGTAATGCAATATTTATTCACAACAATGATCATGTGTATATAGGCATCACGTTCATAAACAAGTAGACCAACTCCTACCTGCATCTACTACTATTACTCCATCCATCAACCGCTATCCAGCATGCATCTAGAGTATTAAGTAAAATGGAGTAATGCTTGGAGAACAACAACATGATGTAGTCAAAGGAAATCATATTAATATATCACTACTAGGGAAAATCTTACAGACAGGACCTCAGTAGTAGCGCTGGAAAACAAAAAATGTTGCTGCTAATTAGCAGTAGCGCTTCTCCTGCTAAGCGCTACTACTAACACCTTAGCAGTAGTGCCGGTTATATATCCAGCGCTACTGTTAAAGGTGTCCCAACGAGGTGCCCAGACGGTAGCGTTAGTAGCAGCGTGCACTTGTGTAACGCGCTACTGATAAGTTGAATAGCAGTAGCGCTTTCCTTAAACAAGCGATGCCGATACAACATATCTTATCCACTTATCTTCCTACTCCCCTCTCCACTCCAATTCACTCTCCCCCGTCTGTGCACCTTGCCCGCCGTCCGTTGCCGCCACCCTTCGTCCGCCGTCGTCGCCACCGTTCCTGTCGCCTGTCGTCCGCCACCGCCGCCGTTCCCATCGCCCGCCGCCCCCCGCCGCCGCTCCTGGTTCTCCTCCTCCCTCCTCCCTCCTCCTCCTCTCTCCTCCCTCCTCCCGTTTGAGTTCATCAATGTTCTTGTATTTGTGAAATCAGTATATGAACTTAATCCTCTTATATATGCTAGGTATATGAACTTAATCCTATTAGATACGCTAGGTATATGAACTTAATCCTAGGTATATGAACTTAATCCTATTAGATATGCTAGGTATATGAAGTTAATCCTAGTAGTTAAGGTTTTTCCTAGTAATTAGGGTTAGGCTCTAAAGATGATATATTTTATATGAGGTGGAACTTAATCCTATTAGATATGCTATTGATATGAACTTGTAGCATATAAATATACAACAATTTATTTTTGATAATTATACTGAAAAATTAGAAGGAAAGGAAAATCACTAAGAATATAGTAGCGTCAGTATAAGTATAATGTAGTTTTTTTAGTGGGAAAATCACTAATTTCTTCGTTTATTTCCTTGTGCTACATTATATTTCAATATAAGTATAATGTAGTTTTTTACTGATTTTAGTAAGTGTTTATTAGAAATAGCTTATTCAGTAAGTGTTTAATAGAAATAGTTTAATCGGTGAGGGAGTGTCCACCATATATGAGAGAAGAAAAATGCCGACTATTGTCATGGGGGTTGCTTCTCCTTCTCCTTGTGCTAGATATTTGTTATGAACTAGGGGAAGTAGGAGTAGCGACCATCATCGACGGTCGAAAAATCGGTGAGGGAGTGTCCACCATATATGAGAGAAGAAGAATGCCGACTGTTATCGTGGGGGTCGCTTCTCCTCCTTCTCCTTGTTGCTAGATATTTGTTATGCACTAGGGGAAGTAGGAGTAGCGACCATCATCCATGGTCAAAAAATTGGTGAGGGAGTGTCCACCATACATGAGAGAAGAGTGTCCATCATATGTCGTTTATTTAAGTTCCTCAACCATATTTATTAAGTAAATTATGGCATTTATTTAAAAATATTTGACAACTAATTTCTTATTGTTTAATTTCTATTTATGTCATTCTCCTAGGGTTAGCGCCGCCGCCTCCGGCCACCTCCGACCCTGCCCCCGCATGGTACTACCATGCTCTCGCTCCCCTCTAGTCCATACTACCTCAAACGTGCAAACATGCACAATCAGATGTGGTTAATTTGTCATATGATGTTGTCATGAGCGTTGATCCCCTGAACATGAGCTAATTAGTTTTTGTCATATGAACTTGGTTAATTTGTCATATGATGTTTCCATGTTCTCTTGAGATAGCCTATGTAATATTTCATTAATTTGTCATATGATGTTGCCATGTAATATTTGGTTCAGACATTAAACATGAGCTAAAATTTTCTCAAAGGAATTTGTCTCGACGTCGACGATGCCCATCCCGCATCCTCGACGTCGACTCGGTGGCGGCCACCTGCTTGATAGGCGCCAGCATGTGCGGGGCTCGGCTCCGTCGGGCTGGCACTGGGAGGTGCTACCTTCCGGGGGGCACACCTTGGTGCGGAATCCAGGTCTCATCATTGACCCGGAGCTTCTTTGTTGGCAGTCGCGTGGGCCATTATTGATGACGAGGGATCCGGCCCCCAAGGAGGTGGTACATCGTCGTATCAAGGAGGAGGACAAGCATGTCTATCGCTACATGGCTGCATTGGATGCCAGGTTCTCCAATACCTGGCAGGTTCTCTAGGGACATCACCCAAGCTATGATCCGGTGATGGTTCCTTATCTTTGGGTTGCCACCACTTGCACCGTGAGGCATCAACTGGATTATTATTAGTGATATGAGTATGAGTTATATGAGTATGAGTTATATGAGTATGAGTTATATGAATATGAGCTATATGAGTATGAGTTATATGAGTATGAGTTATATGAATTGGAGTTATATGAGTATGAGCTATATGAGTATGAGTTATATGAATGTGAGTTATATGAGTTGTTAAATGAATATGAGTTATATGAGTTGTTAAATGAGTATGAGTTATATGAGTTGAGTATCAGTTATATGTGTTATATGAATATGAGTTGTTATGTGAATATTCTGAATACTGCTAATATTGTTGATGATGATGCATTCTGATAGTGAACGTTAGCAGTAGCGCTGGAAAATATTAGCAGTAGCGCTGCACTAAACTTACGAGTAGCGTTGCCTGTATCGGTGCTACTAGTAGTTTTTAGCTGTAGCGCGATAACAGTAGCGCTTGGACCAGCACTAGTGCTACTCATATATCCAGCGCTACTAATAGGGTTTTCCCTAGTAGTGTATATCAACCCATCGCTTTATCCTTAGTGGAAGGAATACAAATATGTATCATGTCCCCTACTTTGTCACTAGGATATAGAGCACCACAAGATTGAACAAACTACAACACACCTCTCTCACTAAAGATAAACCAACCTACTTCGCCAAACTAAACCAATAAACCGGGGGGGACTACGAAACTATAGTGATCATGAAAATAAGAATCAAATAATAATTGAGAGAAGACTCAAATCTTTTTCATGAATAATCTGAGCATAAACCCACAATTCATCGGATCCCAAAAAATGCATCGCACAAAGTGATTACTGATACGTCTCCATCGTATCTACTTTTCCGAACTCTGTTGCCCTTGTTTTGGACTCTAATTTGCATGATTTGAATGGAAATAACTCGGACTAACGTTGTTTTCAGCAGAATTGCCATGGTGTTGTTTTTGTGCACAAATAAAACTTGTCGGAATGACCTGAAAATTTACGGAGAATTTTTTTAGAATTAATGAAAAATACCTGCGCAAAGATCCATCGGAGGGGGTGAGCCAATGGACCACAAGCCCAGGCGGCGCGGCCACCCCCCTGGCCGCGCCATGAGGGCTTGTGGGGCCCACGAGGCTTCACCGCCTCCAAACTCAGCTCTATATATTCCGTTGCGCCTGGAAAAAAATCAGGGAGAAGGATTCATCGCGTTTTACGATACGGAGGCGCCGCCACCTCCTGTTCTTCATCTCGAGGGTAGATCTCGAGTCCGTTCTAGGCTCCGGAGAGGGGAAATCATCGCCATCGTCGTCATCAACCTTCCTCCATCGCCAATTCCATGATGCTCTTCATCGTTCATGAGTAATCTCATCGTAGGCTTGCTGGACGGTGATGAGTTGGATGAGATCTATCATGTAATCGAGTTAGTTTTGACGGGGATTGATCCCTAGTATCCACTATGTTCTGAGATTGATGTTGCTACTACTTTGCCATGCTTAATTCTTGTCAATAGGGCCCGAGTGCCATGATTTCAGATCTAAACCTATTATGTTGTCGCCAATACATGGGTGTTTTAGATCCTATCTTGCAAGTTGTAGTCACCTACTATGTGTTATGACCTGGCAACCCTGGAGTGATAATAGCCGGAACCACTCCCGGAGATGACCATAGTATGAGGAGTTCATGTATTCACCAAGTGTTAATGCGTTGGTCCGGTTCTTTATTAAAAGGAGAACCTTAATATCCCGTAGTTTCCATTAGGACCCCGCTGCCACGAGAGGGATGGACAATAGATGTCATGCAAGTTCTTTTCCCTAAGCACGTATGACTACATACGGAATACATGCCTACATTAGATTGACGAACGGGAGCTAGTCACTTATCTCTCCGTGTTATAGTTGTTACATGATGAATCACATCCGGCATAATCATTCATCACCGATCCAATGCCTACGAGTCTTTTACTACGTGTCCTTGCTATGTTACTTTGCCGCTAGTGTTGTTACTTGCTACTGCTGTCACTACTGCTGTTACTTGCTACTGTTGTCACTACTGTTGTTCCTTGCTACTACTATCACTACTGTTGTTACCTATTGCAACTTTTCTGGCGCCATTGATACAAGTTAGGAATAGTCTGCCGTCAATAGACCTTTTTCTGGCACCGTTGCTATCATACCACTTTGCTACTGATACTTTGCTTGCAGATACTAATCTTTCAGGTGTGGTTGAATTGACAACTCAGCTGCTAATACTTGAGAATATTCTTTCGCTTCCCCTTGAGTTGAATCAATAAATTTGGGTTGAATACTCTACCCTCGAAAACTGTTGTGATCCCCTACACTTGTGGGTTATCAAGACTATTTTCTGGCGCCGTTGCCGGGGAAGCACAGCTATATTCTCTGAGTCACTTGGGATTGACGTCTGCTGGTCACTATGAGGAATCCGATAGATCCAAGAACTAAAGTTTTGCCCTCAACTACGAGGATAGGTAAGGATCTGCCATCTAGCTCTGCACTTGATTCACCTTCAGTTATGAGTAAGTTTGCGACATCACCTCCTGCTAGAAATCTTGATATGTCGCATGTTCTTGATGATGCTACTTCTGCTACCCATGATGCTTATGATGATGCTATGCTTGATACTATGCCTGATGATGCTATGCTTGATACTATGCCTGATGATGCTATGCTTGATACTATGCCTGATGATGCTTTGCTTGATACTATGCCTGATGATGATATGCTTGATAATCCTTTGCCACTAGGTGCATTCCTTGATGCACAAATTGCTAGAGTTGTTGCCAGATGTGATCATACTTCTGAAACTGCTGATGCCATTGAAGTAGAACCTGCTATTTTGCATGCTAGAACTAGCTCTCCTGATATGCCTGAATTGCCTGTTATGCCTGAGCGTTATGTTATGGAGGGAGAGATAGCTGAGGACTTCCGTGCATGTAAGGATAGCTATGATGTTGAGGAATTACTGCGCAAGTGGAAAGAAAAATCTCTGCACGCTAGGATGAAATACGACCCGAAGTTTGCTACTTCGCCTATCTTTGTGACCGATAAGGATTATGAATTCTCTGTCGACCCTGAGTTAATCACTCTAGTCGAATCTGATCCTTTTCACGATTATGAGTCTGAACGGTTGTAGCCCATCTTACCAAACTGCACGATATAGCCACCCTATTCACTAGTGAGGAAAAGATCCGCCACTACTATATCCTCAAGTTGTTTCCTTCCTCGCTAAAGGATGATGCTAAGACCTGGTTCACTTCTCTTGCTCCTGGTTGTGTGTGTAGCCCCCAGGATATGGTCTACTACTTCTATGAAAAATATTTCCCTGCCCATAAGAAGCAAGCTGCCTTGCAGGAAATATACAACTTTGCTCAAGCTGAAGAAGAGAGTCTCGCACAAGCTTGGGGGAGGCTCAACCAGCTACTAAATGCTTTGCCTGATCACCCTCTTGAGAAGAATGAAATACTTGATATCTTCTATAATGGACTTACCGATGCTTCCAAAGACCACCTAGATAGTTGTGTCGGTTGTGTTTTTAGGGAACGAACTATAGAACAAGCTGAGATCCTACTGGATAACATCTTGTGCACTAGTCCTGAACCACCTCCTAAGCCAACTCCAAAGAAAAAAGAGGTATTCTATTCCTCAGTCCCGATGATATGCAAGAAGCTAAGAAATCTATACGAGAGAAAGGCATTAAATCTTAAGATGTCAAAAATCTACCACCTATCGAAGAGATCCATGGTCTTGATAACCCGATACAGGTAGTAGAAGTAAACTCTCTGTGTAGGTTTGATGAGAATGATATTCCTTTTGATAAACCTGCTAGCCTATGCCTGGATGAATTTGATAACTTTGTTGCCAAACAACAGAGTTTCAATGATTATGTTAGCAGACAATTGGAACAGAATGCTCGTATGCTTAGTCATTTAAGTGCTTGTGTGGACAGAAATGTCAGTGATCTTAAACTTCTGAGTAAACATGCCTCTATGGTTACTACTCACGTAGAACAAGTACTTAAAGCTCAAAATGACTTGCTCAATGAGTTGAATGACAATTCTGTCAGAGTCGTCACTAGAGGCGGTAGAATGACCCAGGAACCATTGTATCTTGAGGGTCATCCGATGAGAATTGAACAAGATTCTCAAGGAGTTAGCACTGATGCACATAGTCATCCTAGAAAGAAGAAGAAAGATGATAGGAACCTGCACGCTAGCAACCCTGTTGCTGCTACACCTAAGAGTCCAAACGATGTCTCTGTCTGTGATGCTGAAACACAATCTCGTGATGAACATGAACCTAATGATAATATCAATAGTGATGTTCATGATGATGCTCAACCTAGCAATGAAAAGGATGTGGAGATTGAACCTGATCTTGATAACCCACAGCCTAAGAATAGAAGATACGATAAGAATGACTTTGCTGCTAGGAAGCATGGTAAAGAAAGGGAACCATGGGTTCAGAAACCCATGCCCTTTCCTCCCAAATCATCCAAGAAAAAGGATGATGAGGATTTTGAGCGATTCGTTGAAATGATCAGACATGTCTTTCTGCAAATGCGTTTGACAGATATGCTCAAAATGTCTCCGTATGCTAAGTACATGAAAGATATTGTGACTAATAAGAGGAGGATACCTGAGGTTGAGATTTACACCATGCTCGCTAATTATACCTTCAAGGGTGCAACTCCTAAGAAACTAGGTGATCCTGGTGTGCCCACTATACCTTGCTGCATTAAAGGCAACTACGTTAGAACTGCTTTATGCGACCTTGGAGTCAGTGTTAGTGTTATGCCTCTCTCTCTCTTTATCGTAGACTTGAACTGGATAAGTTGACACCCACTGAAATCTCTCTGCAAATTTCCGACAAATCAACTGCTTTCCCTATCGGCGTTTGCGTGGATGTGCCTGTTGTGGTTGCCAACGTCACTATCTTAATAGACTTTGTTATCTTGGGTATTCCCGAGAACGATGCCATGGCTGTCATCCTCGGAAGACCCTTTTTAAACACTGTAGGGGCTGTTATAGATTGCAACAAAGGCAATTTCACTTTCCATGTCAACGGTAATGAGCATACGGTGCACTTTCCGAAGAAACAATATCGAGTACATTACATCAATGTTATCGAAAAGACTTCATCGATTCTTATTGGGAGCTTTGAATGCCCTATTCCTCGTGTCAAGATGAAGTATGATTTGCTTGTTGGGGAAATACACATCCCCATTGAGGTAACCTAGTGACTATTCGAAAATTCTACGTCTTCTTTTGCGATTCGAAAAGGTTTTGTCGAGGAGACTTGATCAACCTCATTAACGGATTTCTTTCGATGACCATGAGACGGATGAATCGAGGAGTCACAAACCTCTGTTCCAAGCTTTCACCTTCGGTTGCTTAGAAGAAAGATGATAGATTTAGTTTAGTTTTCCCTGTTTTCTGTTTTAGCGTCCGGTAGAAAAGTACCCCAAAAATAAAAGTTCTTCGAATGTCCTGAAAATCAATTATGATTTTTTCTGGATTTTTTGAAAAATACTGAGACGAAGAGCTTGTCTGGGGGCTGCACTAGTGGGCCACAAGCCGAGGGGGCGCGGGCACCCCCTGGCCGCGCCACCCAGGCTTGTGGGGCCCATAGGCACCCCCTCCACTCTCTCTTGCTCTCATCTGGTTCTCCTACCTCCAGAAAAAATCGTTTCGCAGCTCAAACCCGTGTTCTTGCTCCTCTTGCTGGGATTTTCGATCTCTTTGCTCAAAGCACCATTCTCCGAACTGTTTTGGGGAAATTACTCCTTGGTAAGTGACTCCTTCATTGGTCCAATTAGTTTTTGCTCTAGTGCCTTATACTCCGCGTATTTTTGTTGCCTTAGTGACCATGTTCTTGAGCTTTGCATGCTAATTTTAGCTGGTCCCAAGTAGTTTTTATGCATAATATGGCCTTTAGGCACTGGTGGGATTAGTTGCTACGAGTATTGTTGAGCCTTGTTCACTTTTCCTTAGAGTCACTAAAAATTTCAGAAATTTTTAGAGATAGAAAAGGGAAAAGATGAGGAGGTTCTTAAGAGGCTCGTCAAGCCCTGACCCCAAGGATGAGGGGAGTGAGAAGAAGCCCAAGTATCCGGTCCCTCGAGTCGCAGAAGTTCGAGCATGCGAGTGGCCAAGCGATGTGTTCTTATGCACCGCCAGAATTTATGAGGACTTTTATCACTCGGTGGAGAACGCATGCCTTACCGCCTTCATTGAAGATAAGTGTCTGCAATACCTCCTCCTCACTAATATATTTGTACAAAGCTTTAACTTCTATCCGAGGAAGAATCCTCCTATACTTGAGTTCAATCTTTATGATATCACCCAACGCATGCCACTTCAGGATTTTTGCAATGTTTGAAAACTGCCTTTTGTTGGGGATATTCATGAACCTCGTCCAAGGGACTTGGAAGCTTTCATCGGTACAATTGTTGTAGGAGAGGAGAGAGGAGTGTCTTGTGCTAGAGCTGCTAGCATTCATTTTCCTGTGCTTCGGTACTTCTCATTATTTGTGGGGAAATGTTTGATTGGCCGCGGGGAAAGCTGGGTCACTTAGTTCCCCAGATCTTGCGGTCTTGCGCGAAGCCCTTTATAACGATAAAACTTATAGCTTGGGCGCTATAGTAGCTCAACGGTTGAACCTGAACCATTCTAAAGGTGTTGTCTATGGAGGTATCTATGCTACCCATCCTGCTAGACACTTTGAGATACATATTAGACTGGACGAGGAAGAATAGATTCTTCTTCCCAAGAGATATCTAGATTGCGATAGCATGGTTCGCCATGACTTTCTGGATAGAGATATAAATAGAAGGATGACTTATAATCTGGTATTTAGTCAGGGTACTCGTGAGACTATTACTTTGCTTGCTCCTTCTTTGTAAAATCTTCATGTAGGCAGGTACATTATTATGCCCTCGGACATCTACGCATATTGGGGCTTGGCCCAACCACAGGTGCCCGTGCCCGAGCCACCAGTCAAGTACCAGACGCCAGTTTATCAGTGGGAGGCAGAGGAGCTCACACAGCAGTGGCATCCTCAGTCCACTCCGGAGTACCCCGGAGCTGGTTATTTCCCTCCTTGGGAGTAGACCAACTTAGACCAAAAGCCTAAGCTTGGGGGAGTACGTGTTTCTCACCAACTCTACATTATTGCTTATGCTTTCACTTTGTTCGTCGGTGTTCACACTTTGCCACTGTATCATCCATGCTAGTTTATCTTCTTTTTCTCGTTTTCTTTTTGTGTGTCTGTCTAGTTTGAGAAAACCAAAAAGATTGTCTTTTCTTCTTTTGCTTGTTGGGAGCTTTCCCGTGTAGATAGTTTTCTTTTTCTTTGGGTCAAGGTAGAAGATAATGGTTACAATGTTTAGTGGCTCTCGCATGCATACCTATTTAGCTATCAAGAGCCATATTACTTTGTCTTCTCCTTTATATTTGCCTGCATATTTCATCTTTAGTCCAATGCACGAGCACACTTATTATTGTTCACATCATTCGGTCGTGCAAGTGAAAGGCAATAATGACGATATATGATGAAGTGACTGAGCCTGGAAAAGCTGGTATGAACTCGATCTATTTTGTTTTTGTAAATATAACTAGCTCATCATGCCTGATTCAGCTTTGTTGTAAGAGAAACATGTTTACAATGACAACTTAGAGATCATAGTTGCTTATGCCATGCTTACTCAGCTAGGATCTTATAATGGTGTGTATTGGTTGCCCACATGAATGTTGAGATGACTATGATGTAGTATGATAGGATGGTATCCTCCTTTGAATTTTTCAAGTGGCTTGACTTGGCACATGTTCACGCATGTAGTTGAAACAAAATCAACATAGCCTCTATGATATTCATGTTCATGGTGATTTGTGTCCTACTCATGCTTGCACTCAATGTTAGTTAATCTCAATGCATTTTGATGACTGTTGTCGCTCTCTAGTTGGTCGCTCCCCGGTCTTTTGCTAGCCTTCACTTGTACTAAGCGGGAATACTGCTTGTGCATCCACTCCCAAAAACCCAAAGTTGTTACATATGAGTCCACCATAGCTACCTATGTGCGGTATCTACCTGCCGTTCCAAGTAAGTTTGCATGTGCCACTCTCTAAACCTTCAAGAAATAATCTGTTTTGCGTGCCCGAACCGCTCATGTGGTGACAGGGGGCTATTAGTATCTTCCATGCTAGGCGTGTTATCCTCGATATGCGTTTATTCACTATCATTCACGAGAAAGGGGCCGGTAATTGGAATTCCCAGTTCCATGCTCAAATCGAAAAGATAATTGTAAACAAAACTCCCCCACGATTGATGTTGGTATGGACAATACCCGAGGATTCGGCTAGCCGTGGAGTGTGATTGATTGGTGGTGGGGGAGTCAAAACTTTACTTTTCTGTTTGGGAACCGCCTATAGCATGTGTAGCGTGGAAGATGTTGAGAACTCTTAGTCATTGCATTGACAATGAAAGCATGCCACCCAAAATTATTATCTCTGTTTTCAAAGCTTCAGCTCTGGCACCTCTGCAAATCAATGCTTCCCTCTGCGAAGGGCCTGTCTATTTATGTTCCTGTTGAGTCATCCCCCTCTTATAAAAGCACCAATTAGAGAGCACCTCTGTCATTTTTATGCTTTTCTTTTAACTGTGTTGAGTATGACTATGAGTGGATCTTCTTTGCCATGAATTACAATGTTTAGTCAGCCCTTGGTCTTTGAAGGTGCTCTGCATTTATGTTTTGCGATCTCAGAAAGAGCTAGCGAGATACCATCTGTTCGTACTGCTTCATGTTGTTTTGATTGAAGTGTTGACATTTGAGGCATATTATTATTTGCTCGCTAGCTGATTATGCCATTGATATGAGTTACCGTGAGACCTAGATGTCATTTGCTTATGTGGTTTGCTTGTGATCTTGCTGAAATTCTGGTTATGAGTTAGACATAGTTGCAACAACAAGATCAAACAGAGTTCGTCAAAGTTTTTCTTTTGTCTCTTTCAGTTTGTCAACTGAATTGCTTGAGGACAAGCAAGGCTTTAAGCTTGGGGGAGTTGATACGTCTCCGTCGTATCTGCTTTTCCGAACTATTTTGCCCTTGTTTTGGACTCTAATTTGCATGATTTGAATGGAACTAACCCGGACTAACACTGTTTTCAGCAGAATTGCCATGGTGTTGTTTTTGTGCAGAAATAAAAGTTCTCGGAATGACCTGGAAATTTACGGAGAATTTTTCTCGAATTAATGAAAAATACCTGCGCAAAGATCCACCGGAGGGGGTGAGCAAGTGGGCCACAAGCCCAGGCGGCGCGGCCACCCCCCCTGGCCGCGCCATGAGGGCTTGTGGGGCCCACGAGGCTCCACCGCCTCCAAACTCAGCTCTATATATTCCGTTTCACCCGGAAAAAAATCAGGGAGAAGGATTCATCGAGTCTTACGATACGGAGGTGCTGCCACCTCCTTTTCTTCATCTGGAGGGCAGATCTGGAGTCCGTTCTGGCCTCCGAAGAGGGGAAACCATCTCCATCGTCATCATCAACCTTCCTCCGTCGCTAATTCCATGATGCTCTTCATCATTCGTGAGTAATCTCATCGTAGGCTTGTTGGATGGTGATGAGTTGGATGAGATCTATCATGTAATCGAGTTAGTTTTGACGGGGATTGATCCCTAGTATCCACTATGTTCTGAGATTGATGTTGCTACTACTTTGCCATTCTTAATGCTTGTCACTAGGGCCCGAGTGCCATGATTTCAGATCTGAACATATTATGTTGTCGCCAATATATGTGTGTTTTAGATCCTATATTGCAAGTTGTAGTCACCTACTATGTGTTATGACCCGGCAACCCCAGAGTGACAATAGCCGGAACCACTCCCGGAGATGACCATAGTATGAGGAGTTCATGTATTCACCAAGTGTTAATGCGTTGGTCCGGTTCTTTATTAAAAGGAGAACCTTAATATCCCGTAGTTTCCATTAGGACCCCGCTGCCACGGGAGGGATGGACAATAGATGTCATGCAAGTTCTTTTCCCTAAGCACGTATGACTACATACGGAATACATGCCTACATTAGATTGACGAACGGGAGCTAGTCACTTATCTCTCCGTGTTATAGCTGTTACATGATGAATCATATCCGGCATAATCATCCATCACCGATCCAATGCCTACGAGTCTTTTACTACTGGTCCTTGCTACGTTACTTTGCCACTACTGATGTTACTTGGTACTGCTGTCACTATTGCTGTTACTTGCTACTGCTGTCACTACTGATGTTCCTTGCTACTGCTGTCACTACTGCTGTTACTTTGTTGTTACCTGTTGCAAGACTTTTCTGGCGCCATGGATACAACAAGTTAGGAATAGTCTGCCGTCAACAGACCTTTTTCTGGCACCGTTGCTATCATACCACTTTGCTACTGATACTTTGCTTGCAGATACTAATCTTTCACGTGTGGTTGAATTGACAACTCAGCTGCTAATACTGGAGAATATTCTTTCGCTTCCCCTTGAGTCGAATCAATAAATTTGTGTTGAATACTCTACCCTCGAAAACTATTGCGATCCCCTACACTTGTGGGTTATCAATTACATAAATATATTATCGCGAAGATGAGATGAAATATTATTGAAGAACAGACAGAGAGAGAGAGGGAGAGGGAGAGCCATCTATGTGCTAGCTATGGACATGTAGGTTTGTAGTGAACTACTCATACATCACCATGGGAGAAGCAAGGATGATGTAGCGGCCCTTCGTGATCGCCCCCCCCCCCCCCTCTGATAGGGCAAAAAAACAGGGCTCCATATGGGCACATGATGGAGCAGAAGCTTGTAGTGGCGGATAAGTGTTCCGGGAGCTCTCGTAGGGTTTTTGGAATATATGAGAATTTATAGGCCAGACTACGAAGTCAGGAGAGCCGCGGGGGGGCACAAGCTAACATGGAGTGACTACCCCCCCCCCTGTGCGCGCCATGTTGGCTTGTGGGGCCCCTGTGCGGCCTTCGGTCTTCTCATGAAGCTTCCAGGTCTTCTTTTGGTACAGGAAAAATCATCAAAAAGTTTCGTTGCATTTGGACTCCGTTTGGTACTTTAAACCTGGAAAGCCAAAAACATGCAGAAAACAACAACTCACATCAACAAAGTTGCTCTTTTGAGTTGAGTCTTGGATAAGTTTCATTTATGTTGGTCTAGTGACAGGGCGCTCTTGAAGCTTTAGCCTTCCTCTACTGTAGACCTCGCTTCTTTTCATTAATGACATCTGATTCGATCTCGAGTTCTCCTTACTGGGGATGCCTTCTCTTACAACGCTTATTGCCCCCAGCTACCTCGGCTCATCATATTCCCGTTACGGACTGGTCGTACCACAAATAGTATCTCCTTCCCCCCCCCCCCCCGCCCACCATGTTATTTCAATAGGCCAGGGCTGGCCCTGGCATTTTGAGGGCCCTAGTGCGATCGGGTATAATGGGCCCGATGACTAATATAGGATGAAAAGAAGTATTCACAAGCCTAATAGAGTATATACTATAAAAATCACTATAAAAGTACAAACATCGGAAAATGGATTATTGTTTGCAAATAAGATACTAATACATAATAAATATGTAATTATACGACATGGGCTTCAACAAACCGTAGAAGTCATTAATCATGCAATATTTTATAAGAAATGAGAGAAAACACCTGAATTTTGAAGTCCTGACTCCTCAACTCAACTTTGGGATAAATTTTGAGATCTTCACTCCTCAACTCAACTTTGGGATAAATTTTGAAGTCCTCACTCCTCAACTCAACTTTGGGATAAATTAGAGGTACAACATATTTAGAGTCCTATTCAACATTGTTATGGCACAAGTGTGGAAAAAGAGGTAGTAGCATTGTCCCTTTTATCTTTTCTGTCATTTATTTTCTTTTCATTTCTTTTTCTCTTTTTCTCTTTTTCCTTTTTATTTTAAATTTTGAATTCTTCTATTTTTCGTCTGTAGTCTCACCCTGACTTGTGATGGAATCATTGTCTCCATCATCCTTTCCTCACTGAAACATTGCCCTAATAATGAATATCATCACACTTCTATTTATTTACCACTCGATATGAAAAACTACTAACAATATAACTCTATATGAATGCCTATGGCAGCGTACCAGGATGTGCAATGATCTAGCGTAACATGTATGACAATGATGAACGATGGATTTGCCACAAATACTATGCAAGTACATGATCATGCAAAGCAATATGACGATGAGTGTACTAGTCATATAGTGAGACGATGGAAGTTGCATGGCAATATATCTCATAATGGCTATGGAAATGCCTTGATAGGTAGGTATGGTGGCTGTTTTTAGGAAGATATAAGGTTGCTTATGTGCAACAGAGTGTCATGTCGCAGGATTTGGATGCACCTATGAAGTTCGCACCGATCCTCGATGTGAGAATGGGCAATGCACGATACTGAAGAGGCTAGCAAATATGAGGTGGTGAGAGTGCTTACATACATGGATTCACATTAGTCATAAAGAACTCATATACTTATTGCAAGATTTTATTAGATCTCTTGAAGGAAAATAGTACTCGCAGGCCCCTAGGGAGGATATTGGGATGAGTTAACCATCATGCGCCCCCGACCTAATCAGCACAATATTTCAACGAGGAATAAGAATTCACACGCATCATCACCATGCCATGACAAATATTTAGATGGACAGCAAATTAATATCCTTTAACTATCGATATTTTTACTAACCAACAACCATGCACTCACACCCTTTCATATTACCACATCAATATCATTAACCCACAATTTCTCTTTTATGTGCTACATATGGTTTTGATTATGAACTCCTTAAATACCTATTATGTTTGTACTTGTATTAAAAATCCATGCAAATTACCATCACTATTTATTAACTCTCAAACAAATTTAAGTGAATAAGGAGAGTGCAATTATTTCTGTAAAATCTATACGCAATCGTGCTCTAAAAGATATAAGTGAAGTACTAGAGCAACTACTTAACTCAAAACATATAAGTGAAGCAAAAAAAGTATTCAAACGAATCATGGTGAACATGTGTCTATCTCAAGTGGGTGTGTACAGAAAACAGAGATCGTGGAAAACTAAAACTGAAGCAAACTATAATACATGACGCTCCAAGCAAAACTCATATCATGCAATGAATAAAATATAGCTCCAAGTTACATACCGATGGATTGAGACGAAAACTAGGGATGCCCAGGATTGAAGCTCGAGTCTTCCTAGAATTTGACTTGACATGCCTTGGGCATCCCTAAGCTTAGGCTCTTGTTTCTCATATCCCTTCATCCATCGTGATAACACCCAAAACTTGAGCACACAAAACTCTACAGAAACCTTCGTGAGATCCATTAGTAGGGTAGGTGAACCATAAATATTAGGTACTATTATAAATTGATTCATATTTTATTATTGCATAAAGTACTATATTCTAACTTCGCCATGACTTATACCTCCCGATATAATCCATAGGATCATCAATATAAACAAACTATGCAAGAAAAAATAGAATCTGTCTAAAACAGAATAGTCTTTAGTCATCAGCAAATACACCCTACTTCTGTAACTCCATAAATTCTTAAAAAATAGTAAGACATGAGTAACTCATACAAAAATACTGCATAAAAAATTTAGATCAAAAAGGCATTCCAGTAAAACTAGAGAAATTAAAGATTGGATGCAAAAGTTTGTGTTTTTGCACCGTACGTATCAATTCTACTTATCATTCAAATCATTCCAAAGACTTTACTTGGCACAAACACTAATTTAAACATAAAGACATAATCATTATAGTATTAGTAATCATGTTATCTCACACAAACAGAAATTAGAACAAGGAAAAAATAAGATAACTATTGGGTTGCCTCCCAACCAGCGATATTGTTTTACAGCCTTGGCCAAGCATAATGCATTTGATCAAGTGTTGGACCCTTTCATGTCCTTTAGCACTAGCTCTTCCAAAATAGCACTTAACAAATCACCTTTTTCAAATCTAGTTGGTGAGTCCAAAGGTTCAAAGAGATTTTTAATATTTTTGATATCATTACTAGCATCATCATGATCATAGAGGTCATCATATAAGACATGAATTTCATCATTAATAGGTTCCTGGATAGCATCATCGTGCCAATCCTTACCAAAACAATCATTAATCCCCTTAGGAATCCATTCAAATTTGTCACAAGTTTTAAGGAATAGTGCTTGCATTAATTCTTCGGGAGGGACCTTCCTCCACATGTTCTCACTAAACCCTTGATAGTCGTTAGAATCCAACTTACGCATAGCATCTCTATTATGAAGGATCACCTCTATGGGAGGATGTTCACATTTTATTCCATAGAATGCAAAAATATCTCTAGATTGCCGCCCTATATAATAAACTTCATGCATAACGATATTAATAGAATTTTTCTTAATCTCGGGATTGTGTATGCTAGGGAGTCCCAAAAATATCTTTTGAAGCATAGGATTAAGATGCACAATCTTCCTTTATATCTTTAATAAAAGCATGGAAATAGCATCCACATAGCAATTTGTTTCATAAAGTATGGATCCTTTAATATGAGGACAAGCTACCGAGTACTCAAGAATTTATTGAATAACAGGTTTTCCAATGATGTTCCCGCTACCCACATGATAGATTTTGGATTTTAAAAGCGTGTGAGTATTACTATTAGGAACTTGACTTTTAGGAGGATCATGAGTCGAATCAATATTTTTTGTCTTTCCTCATCTGAGTCACTAGCACTATCTTCACTAGCTATTTCAATAATGACTTTCTCAAATTCATACATGATAGCAACTTCAAGAAAATAACTAGCAATCGAAACAACTAAACTAGCAAAGGTAAATATTTTTGTATTCTTGATTTTTATATGAAGCAAAATATAACAGAAAATAAAAAGTAGAACAAGTGAATCATAATTTGTGATAAGGTACTTGATAGTAAGTTGATGATACTCCCCGGCAACGGTGCCAGAAATCCTTCCTCATACTTGTGATTTGTGTTTGGTTTTCCCCCGAAGAGGAGGGGATGATGAAACATAGTATAGATAAGTATTCCTCTGAGTGAGAACAAAGATTATCAAACAAATAGGAGTATCACACAACTTCCCATCTTCAGCGCTTACACATAAAAGAGCACACACTTGCATCCAACACGGGCAAAAGGGTTGTCAATCCCCTTAAACTCGTTACTTGCAAGCAAATGAGTAGTGTAGATTATAGTTGGATAAAGATAAAGTGGAAATAAATAAAAATTAAATAATGGAAGCAAGAAAGTAGTAGCGTTTGTAAATATATATTTGAATAGATCAGAGGGCCATAGTGTTCGCTAGAGAGTTCTCTCTTGTAGAAAGCATACAATGGGTAAATAAATTATTGTTGGATAATTAATAGAGAAATCGCATATTATGCAATATTTATGCACAAAAATAATCATGTGTATATAGGCATTACGTCCATAAACAAGTATACCGACTCCTGCGTGCATCTACTATTATTATTCCACCCATCGACTGCTATCCAGCATGCATCTAGAGTACTAAGTAAAACAGAGTAATATTTGGAGAACAATAACATGATGTAGACAAAGAAAATCCAATTAATATGAATCAAACCCATAGTTTTATCGTTAGTGGAAGCAGTACAAATACATGTCTTGTCCCCTATTTTGTCACTAGGGTATAGAGCATCGCAAGACTGAACCCACTACAACAGACATCCCTCACGGAAGATATACCAATCTACTCGGCTAAGCTAAACCGACATATCTGAGAGAATTAAGAAGCTAGAATGGTCATGCATATAAGAATGAAATAATATTTCAGAGAAGACTCAAATCCTTTTCATGAATAATCTAAACATAAACCCACAATTCATCGGATCCCAACAAATGCACCACACAAAGTGATTACATAAGATAGATCATCGCGAAGAAGCGATGATCATGGCAACGAAGAATATAGGGAGAGAAAGCCATCTAGGTACTAGATATAAACCTATATGTCTGTGCTGAACTACTAACACATCACCAAGGGAGCAGCAAGGATGATGTAGAGGGCCTCCATGATCGATCCCCCCTTCGGCAGGGCACCGAAACACGGCTCCAGATGGGCAGACGTTGGAAAAGAAGCTTGCGGCGGCAGAAAAAGTGTTTAGGGAGCTCCCCTAGGGTTTTTGGAATATATGAGAATTTATAGGGCAGAGTATGACGTCAGGAGAGCTGGGAGGGGGCATAAGCTAAGAGGGCGCGACCACCCCCATGGGCGTGCATGTTGGCTTGTGGGTCCCATGTGCGGCCTCCGATCTTCTCCTGAAGTTTCCAAGTCTTCTTTTGGTCCAGAAAAAATCATCAAAAAGTTTCGTGGTATTTGGACTCCGTTTGGTACTGTAAACCTGAAAAGCCAAAAACATGCAGAAAACTGCAACTGGCACTTGGCACTGGGTCGATAGGTTAGTGCTCAAAAATAATATGAATCAACAAATAAATGCCCAAAAAGTTTCCTAGAATGATAATATTATAGCATGGAACAATAGAAAATTGTAGGTATGCTGGAAATGTATCAGGGACAAAGGGGCGACGAGCCAGCTGACAGCGGCGACTGTGGCAGCGACGAGCCCGTGTTGGCGTGGGTTTAACCCTAAGATCAGCAGGGTCTGCCTCGTGGCCTCGCAAAAGAGCTGGCTGGTGTTCACGGTGTCGACCTCCTGCTTTGCGGTGGCAGCGAGGGTGGCCGTGGTCGTGGCATAGATCCTGGTTTCATATGTCGTCGGAGGCACTTCCTCCTCGATGACTCGATGTCGTCGTCGGCTCCTTCTTCTTCCTGGGTTTCGTCGGTGCTTTGCGGGTGGCGCCGCCGCGGGGCTCGCCTCTGCCTCCTTTGGTAGCGACGGGGTCGATGATGATAAGGGGGGCGAGGACGGCAGCGGCGGCGAGGGCCGGTGCATTGTCGTTCATGTCGCACGCGAGTTGCAAGAATTTTTTGGGGTGGGTGAAGGAAAATGGTGGTGTTGTGTCATCAATTGACGGGCCAGGGGAGGAAAAGAGCGGGTGTCACGTAATTCCGTCATTTGTCCACGCCAATGCAAATTCGGTCCAAATTTAAGTCAGGAATGGATCAAGAATGAACAAAAAACGGACGTCTGTTTGTTTAGGTCGTCGCGTTGGGTCGAGTTTTGTATCCACGGTGAATCAAACAGACATGCGCAAATGAAATGGGTCGGTCGGTTGGAGTTGTTCTTACCATTCCTGACTGGCATGTTTGTGCGTCCATGCACCTTCTCACTTTCTTTGTTTTTATTTACTAGGTAAACTTACATGTGTATTGCTACGGTCCCAAATAATTTTGAACAATAGTAGATAAAAAGTAAACCGGTGAGCCTGTCAGGATAAAACTTTTTTAAACCCATGCACTCTACTTCCTCCGTTCATAAATATAAGTTTTTTTACATATTCCATTACGGACTATATACGAATGTATATGGACATATTTTAGAATGTATGTTCGCTTATTTTGCTCTGTATGTAATTTGTAGTACAATCTTTACAAAGATCTATATTTAGAAACAGAGGAAATAATTGATTCATGCATGATCTCCTAGTCTCAGAACCCATGTGAGCCGCTACAAATCAAACGTGTCCAACAAATAACCTAAACTTACTACAATAATATAGAAATAATTTAAGACGGATCATGCATGGTACTTTAGTTATGGAATTTTTTTTTGAGAGGAATATTGCCGCTTTATTTAGTCTAGGAAACTCGGAATTTCACCCGAGATAATAGAAAGAACAAAATCCGGAAAACCCCCAACCAAACTTTACAAAGTTTATCTCCTACCCCGACCTTAGCTAGCTTATCAGCGGCGCAATTCGCCAAACGACGAACCCATGAAATCTTAGCATCATCAAACACACCCATAGATGTTTTAACCTCCTGGATCCACGGTCCCAACGCAGAAAGATTTTTGGTCGGATTGTTCAACATCTCCACCACCTCCTTCGCATCCAGCTCGATATGCACTCTGGTAGCATTGATCTCCGTGGCGACTTGGAGAGCCCTCTTGCATGCAAGAATCTCAGCCAAAATCGGGTCGGTGATGGAGGGGAAGTGATGGCAGCTAGCCGCCAGGAACGCCCCGTTGTGATCACGAAGCACTGCACCACCCCCACATCCTCCCTCTCCCCGCCTGGGCACCGCACCATCGGAGTTCACCTTAACCCAGCCTTCATCTGGTGGCTTCCATTTCTCTGGTAGTTTTCCTTCGGTTCCGGCGGCAACTTTCCATGGACCTCGTGCCATTCCTCCATATGTAGAGCTACACTGGCCATGATTTCATGTGGAGGAGCAATCTGCTTCCCCTCCCTAGTGTCATTCCGTGCTAACCAGAGGCCATATGCGGCTTGCACCACCGTCTCTGTGTCCGCCGCTGACGCACCTGCAAACCACTCCAGCAGCCAGCGAGCAAGGGCACTCTGGGAGCACAACGAACTCCGTGGGATCGCCACCGAAACCCCCTTCTCCGAGTGCATCAACTGCTAGAAGCGCACCGAATGTGGACAAGCCCAAAACCTGTGCAGAATAGTCTCTTCTCGTCCACAGACCGTGCAGAACACCCCAGGCTTAATGCGCCGCCGGTGGAGCTCATACCCGACTGCCAATCCATTCGTAATAAGCCGCCACATGTGTATCTTGGCTTTCGCAGGGGCGAATGTATCCTACAAAGCCAAAAACCCTTTGTGCTTGTGAACCGAGGTGGAGGACTCCGGCTGTCCGGTCCTCGACCTCCATCTAGAGTGGTTCAAATGATAAGCTGATTTGACAGAAAAACATCCGTTTTTAGTATAGTTCCATGCTAGATAATCCTCCTCTCCAGGGCCGCCAACTGCTATCTGTTTGATGTGTGCCACATCATATGGCGAGAACATGGCATCCACCAATTGGGCATTCCACGAGCGCCCGTCCTGGTTCAACAAATCAGCAACCATTGTCACATTAGGGATGAAGATCTGTCCTAGGGGCTTCATGCTGCCACTCCTTGGGATCCAGTTATCATGATGGATACTGACATTCGTTCCGCTCCCTATGCGCCAAATCAACCCTTCTCTAAGCAAATCACGGCCATACAATATACTACGGAAAGTATAGGCGGCATTAGACGGGCATGTCGCTGACAAGATAGAGTGGTCCTTGAAATAACGTGCCTTGAGCACCTTTGCACATAGGGAGTCCGGTTCTTGCACTAGCCTCCAAGCTTGTTTAGCAAGCAACGCTTGGTTGAACATATCCGGCTCCCTAAACCCTAGCTCACCGTCTCTCTTTGCCATACACATCTTCTTCCAAGCTACCCAATGCACCTTTTTCTTACCAGTCGCTTGACCCCACCAGAATTATGAGGAAATTGAAGTCAGATTCCGGCACATTTTCTTTGTGAGTTGAAAACAGCTCATGGTAAACGTCGGTACAGATTGAAGTCCCGATTTGATCAGCACTTCCCTAGCAGCCTTGGAGAGACCAATACCCTTCCATCCTCCTACTTTAGCCTTTGAGCTCTCCGTTACGTACTTGAAAGATCCCTCTTTGGATCTGCCTACCAGTGTGGGCAGCCCGAGATACTTTTCACTCAGCGCCTCAGATCGAACACCAAGTGCCAGCTTGAGCTCCTCCTTCACAACATCCGAACACCCTTTTCCCAAAAAAGATGAAGGATTTCTGTAAGTTAACCCGCTGTCCAGATGCATCCTCATAGGTATTTAAGATTCCTTTTAGAGCAACCATATTGTCACTAGATCCCTCCAGAAACACAATACTATCGTCTGCAAACAGGAGGTGTGTGACATGAGGGCCAGAAACACCAAACTGCACTCCTTTTATAGCTAAATCTGCTTGTGCCTTCTCCAAAAGAGCAGAGAAACCTTCCACACAAAATAAGAACAGGTAGGGAGACAAAGGATCCCCCTGCCTTAGTCCTCTCGAAGGGGAGAAGGCCCTAGAGCAGGCACCATTAAGCTTGACAGTAAATCGTGCAGTAGTAACACACCTCATGATCATTGAGATCCATTGATGATCAAAACCAAGTTTCTCTAGCATCTGTTGCAGGAATACCCACTCCACTCTGTCGTAGGCCTTCATCATGTCTAGCTTCACGGCACACAAAGGCTTCTTCCTCTTCCTAGTGCGAATGGCATGGACACACTCATATGCGGTGAACACATTATCAGTAATGAGGCGCCCCGAAACAAAGGCACTCTGCTCTTCAAAGATGATGATAGGAAGAAAACCCTTGAGTCTATTAGCTACTACTTTCGTAGCAATCGTATACAACACATTGCATAAGCTAATCGGTCGAAATTGAGACAGTAACTCCGGTGAGTTTGTCTTCGGGATCATCACAATGATAGTGTCATTGAAGGACACAGGCATAGGTGCGCCTCCTAAGAACTCGCGAACCGCACGACACACATCGGCCCCCACCTGCGCCCAGTGGCGCTGATAGAATAACGCCGGTAGCCCATCAGGGCCGGACGCCTTCGTCGGACCCATCTGGAATAAAGCCGTCTGAATCTCATCGTCTGTGATAGGTGCAATGAGGCCCGCGTTCATATCCGGAGAGACCATGGGCCCTATATGCTGAATGAGTAGGTTAGCTCCTGTAGACCCATCCGAAGTGAATAAAGTCTCATAAAATGTCGCAGCCATCTCCCGCATCTGGTCATCCGCAGTGCACATCGATCCATCCTCTCGTCACAGACGCCGGATGGTATTTTTCCTTTTCCTATGCGAAGCACGGTTCTGGAAATATCGCGTATTTTGATCCCCAACCTTTTTATGGAATTGATACGTAAGCTAAGTAAATTACGTGATGCATGAAATTAATGCAAAAGATAAGTTAATTAAGGTGGAATTGATGCGGTGGTGCAAAAGATAGGTTAATTAATACGATCGTGGGACGTATACGTGAAGGTACGGCCAAATATGGTGTGATGAAAGAAATGTTGGACGAAACAAATTGGTGGAGGGATGCGGTGGGAGGGGAAACCACTTGATGAAGAGTTTTACCTGGCAGGAAAAGGAACATCACGCATGTTTTAAGTAGTAGAGATTTACTCGAATGTTCAATTTTGAACCTGTACTCATTTGCACCCGATGAACAATAAAAATCCTGTAAAAAATCCAAAAAATTATGTGCAAGAAGCTTGAGTGTGTCACACGTGGAAAATGTCGTGGGTAAATGAGATTTGAGAAGCTCGTGGCAGAAAGACAAAATGAGCTCCAAGCAATGCATATTTTCAAACTTTCTCACAAGTGTAAATTTTGTTTTTGCTGAGAGCTATCTAAGGTCCAAACACCACCAAATTTGGCACATGCATCAGGCATTAGAGCATCTTGCATGTCTAAAATTTTAGAATTTTTCCTATTTTTTATTTTACTGTTCATCGATGGGAGCATCTACAATATAAAGTTTTTTTGCGAGGGTTCTACAATATAAAGTTAACCAAGTTAATGGACAACAATATAAAAATTTACAATAACAAATATATGATGTGAAAATAAATTGAACAATGAACCCAATAGGAGTATATAGATGTTAATATATTTTTTTATGAACTTTGATCAAATTTTACAAAGTTTGACTTAAGACACTTGAGTAAATAAAAATGGAGGAAGTACATACTCATATGTTGTGATGCATGGTCACGCATCCCTATTTAATAAATAAATAAATTAAGGACTATGTCCCATGGAACTTATTTTGCATAAGTCTACTTTCTAGATTGTTTTGAATTAGTACCCAATAGTCCGGATATTGCTTTTGGAGGCCGAGCTCGCTGGAGCCTTTTAAATTTGAAACTCAAATTTCATGAAAATTCATATTTTTACATTTTAAAAAATTCTGAAAAAAAATACAGGGATAAGTGAAGGTGTAACACACATGTGTGTAAATTTTCAGAAAAAAAATACATTGAAATGAGGGCTGTGCAAAAAAGACAAATCCGAGGCTTTTTTACACATGACACTATTCATCATTTCATGTCATGAATTTGTCTTTTTTGTGTAGATCGTATTTTAAGGTATTTCATCCTAAATTTTTGCACACATACGCATAACATCCTTCTTTACTTCCATATTTTTTTCAGATTTTTTTAAAACCAAAAAGTTTGAATTTTGAATTATACAAAAATTTCGGCCTCCATGAAGGCCGAGCTCCAAACGTCGGCTCTCCCAATAGTCGTCCTTCTTCCTTCGACTTTCTTTCTTTTCGAACTGTCTCTTCTCCATTGCTCGCCTCCGGGTTTCACTACCTTTCTGACCGTGACGACACACTTCACTGCTACTCGCCATGCCGTCTCTGTCTCCAAAGTGGGTGTTGTCTAATCCAAATAGGAACCAATACTAAAAGGTCCCCTACCCGCACGAGTCAAAAATTGGACTTCGCCTCCACTAGTTGTGTCGTCACCGGCTCCAGCTCGTTCAGGCTCACCCTAGCATGCCCATGCCTCACTGTCACTCATCACGGCGGCCCCATGCCTCACTCGTTCCGCCTCGCCTCCCTTTTTCTCCCATGAAATTGATTTACCCTAATTACAAATTCAGGCCACTTACATATAACCGGTCACTATTGTGAATAAATTATTATTGTCTAGGTCGACCAAGAAGTTGTTCAAGTGTACATGCCGGTACCTAGGGTTGCACAAACTATCATGGTAGCTTTGGATGTAGAAACGTGCACCCGGGCTCTAAAAATGAAGTTTGTGTACAGTGTTGAAAAAAAATCCTTGAATAAAGAACGAAAGATTGATGTTTTTAACTTAGAAGTAAGGGCAATGCTCTCCGTCGGCCCGCCCGCCGAAATTTTCGACCGGCCGCATGATCCACCAACCCCGCGCGTCCGTACCGTTGGATCTTCATGCAACATTTTTCCTCCGATGCAGCATTTTGACGCGATGCAGCAATTTTTTCAACGTTGCAACAAAAAACAAAATTTATAGCAAAAAAAAAATATCTACGTGATCGTAGCAAAAAAACAAAGCTGATGGTGCGTGATAGCAAAAGTCAAACGCCGGTTGTAACAATTACCTACGTGGACGTATATGCAACTTTTTTAGTGAATGGTTGCAGCAAAAGTGATGTCGGTTGTAGCAAAAGTAAAAAACATCGATTGTAACGAAAAATCCGACGAATTGGAGTTGCAACCAAACGTCTATGCAGCTTTTTTTACTGAATAAATATAGAAAAAAAACGTTTGCAGCAAATATGACGCTGGTTGCAACAAATTTACACGAGAAAAAAAACTACATGAAAAATGTTTGTATAAAAAAACACAGTTGCAGCAAATTTGACATAAAAATGTTGCAAGCATTTGACAGCGAGGCGCGCGGCCCGCGCGCGACCGGCCGAACGATTCGGCCGGCGCGCCGGGTGGAAGCGTTTATCTAAAAGTAAAGATTGTCGGCCAATTTAAGAATTCAAACGAGAGCAAAAAGGCTATAAGAGATGTTCTAATTATGGAGAAAGAGCACTGGTGCATATGCTCACTAACTGTGAATGCACTTCATGGAATTAATAATAAATAAACACTTAATTAAAACTTTAAGATTTATATATCTCCGTGCATACAGTGGATAACCAACATAGGAATACTTGGTCATAACTCAAATGATGTACAACGCTTGGTTATAACTTGACATAGATGTTCACTCGAGATCAATAAGCATATTACTAGTACATCAGAGGGGTGCATTCTCATGTAATGATACTATGATATTAAAATATAGTAAAACAGTGCGACTTATGAACATCGGCTCTGCGGTGCGGCCATGGAAGAGTCCATTATCGAAGGTGCAATTGCCGGCGCTTACTCTAGCAGACTTCCTCTACACATGGAAGAAGGTACCGATCCGACGAAAAAATAACCGACCAGCGGCGCCGTCGCGGCGGCCGCCGGCAGCTCCGACCGATCGGGATCCAGGGATCCGTGAGGTAGGGGAGGCTCGTTTGAACGCTCTGTTGGGTCGTGATGAGTCGGTTTCTAGCGTTGGGCCCGTCACAACTGGGTATATGGCCCAGCTGTGCACGAACGTGAGCCCGAACGCACGCTCTAAGGTGTCGTGTGATCGTCAGAGTCTGGCGGTAACAAAAAAAGAAATGATCGCTATCGATAACAAAGCTTCGATCACTAGGGCTGGAGGCGGCTTGCGATCGAATTCTGGCTTCCCTTCGCCATCAGGGAGAGCGCGACGCGTTCCGGTGCTGCAGTCTATGTCGTCGGCGCCTTCTCCGTCCTTGTCGGTGATGGCTGCGCAGGGATCGGGGCAGACTCCTCCTGCTGCCGTGGCGGCCAAGCCGACCCATGCCGCAGCGACGGGCAAGCCAATGCCTCTTGCCGTGATGCGCAAGCCAGCGGTGTCGCGTCTCATGGTGATGGAGGGAACCATACTGCTACACAACGAACCGGAGATGTTGGTCGTGGTGCTGCTGCTGGTGGTGCACGCGAGGGACAGGGACGCGGCGGAGCCTATGTTGGGAGGGGCGGATCAGGGGCCCGTGGTGGTGGTGGATATCACAGATTCAGGCACTATGGAAATCAGTGGAACGACAACGCCGGAGGATGGGGCGGCGGTCGTGGTTAGTGGAACGCTGGAGGGGGTCCAGGGGGAGGTAACCAGTGGCACCGGTCCTTCCAACCCCCGAAAGGCAACTTTGTGGAAGGAGCCAGGGGTACAAACTATCGGCCGCACGGGGCGGAGGAGGGCGTACTTTTGGTCGGAATAAATCTTTTCCGAAGTGGAAAGAAGTAACAACGACGTCAAGTGAGGTGGCTCCGGTTAGCACTGCCGGTTCTACTTTGCGTGATGAGGCCGTCGCACCCAAGCTGACGGCTGAGGATAGAGACACGGCGCGGGCCAATAAGGCGGCTCGTAAGAAAGAAAAGTTGTCGTGCTATATATGTGGGGTTCCTGGTCACTTTGTCATGGACTACACCACGGAGTTATGTGATATTTGTCAGAAACCAGGACACGGCGAGTCTGCTTGTCCACTTCTTCTTGCTACCAAACCAGTGATCAACATATATGTTATCTGCCACAATAGACTCGTGTTTTTTGAGACAACATGATCTACATCAGTTCTAGTACCTCCATGTCTTGAGAGCTCAAGAACGGGATTGGTAAAAGTCACTAATGGTACGTTGACAGCTGAGCAAGTTTCTCAGCAGCTGAAGAGACTTGTGTCTGAGATATACCAATGGGAACCAGTTAGAGTGGATGACCATATTTATAAAGTGGAGTTCCCTAGAAGAGAGGATCTCCAACGTTTGTTGACATTCGGGGTAAGCAAAGTGAGCGGAAGCAAATGCTTGCTAGAGTTTGAGGAATATAAAAAACTAGAACCATAGGGTACACGGTTAGAGAAGGTGTGGATCAGATTTTCACGCATCCCAGAGGTTCTGCTCAACGACTTTCTTATTGTCTGGAGCATTGGCTCACTTGTTGGTAAGACAGAGAAAGTATACATGCCCTTCACGCGCAAACGGGGGATCGCCAGATTGCTTGTGACGGTGTGCATTACGATCTCGATGTGGAGGTAGAGGAGACACAACCACAATCGCATGATGGGGATGCTCACATGGCTCATGGAGATGATCGTGATGGGGATCACGGAGACATGAATCAAGATAAGCACTCTGAGAAGACTAAGGAGGATAGAAATCCTTCATCATCTATAGCGACTGATAAACCACTTAATGACGGGGCTGCACCTACGACCGCTCCTATGAACACCCCCGGTTCGGCTCTTTTGAGGTGATACCTACACCGAGTCGTTTAGGGGGGTTCAGGGCGTGCATGACAATAGTTCCGAGCAAACTGTCGGTGTGGACGCGACGGTTCATGTGGACCAGCTAGACGGTGAGGAGGACACCAGAGTGGGTCTACAGTTAACACCGGCTAGCACTGGAGCTTTGGAGGAGCCGATGGGCAGCAGCCAGGCATGCTTGCAGCAGCGTGACGTACAGGAGATCCGACAGCTGGGTCATCTCTTGACACCGGTCAGCATTGGTAGCAGCGCTATTGGTGACATCGGGCAGGAGGCCCGTGCTTACCCGACCTACACTACTTCTGATTTCTGCCAGTTCACAGAGGCACAACCGTTGCAGACTCAGGATACTCCGGTTCACGTTCGTTCTCTAGTCCAAGCTAATGTGACTCTGGGGACTAAGCCAGGTGGTCGCATTCCTACAGTGATATCTACAGACGAGGTGATCTCTTTTGGGGGATACCTGATCCTACATCCACTGATCGACGCCTCAGTCACCGCATCCAGGAGCAGCCTCACGCGCATGATATGATGATAGGGCATGCTATGAGGGCCACAAAGCTTCAAGACGTCGAGTCTAATGCACGTATGTCAGTTGATACTACTGCTTCTATTCTTAATTTCTCGGATGTAGAGATCATTCATAATGCTAGCGACATAGGTATTTCTATGGGTTCATCTGGCAAACAAGTAGCAAAATCAATTAATGATATTTTAGACTTACAAGCAGATAGATGTTGGAAATATGCCCTAGAGGCAATAATAAAATGGTTATTATCATATTTCCTTGTTCATGATAATCGTCTATCGTTCATGCTATAATTGTATTAACAGGAAACACTAATACATGTGTGAATGAATAGATCACAATGTGTCCCTAGCAAGCCTCTAGTTAGCTAGCTCGTTAGTCAATAGATGATCATGGTTTCCTGATCATGGACATTGGATGTCATTGATAACGGGATCACATCATTGGGAGAATGATGTGGTGGACAAGACCCAATCCTAAGCCTAGCACTAGATCGTATTGTTCGTATGCTAATGCTTTCTAATGTCAAGTATCTTTTCCTTCGACCGTGAGATCGTGCAACTCCCGGATACCGTAGGAGTGCTTTGGGTGTATCAAACGTCACAACGTAACTGTGTGACTATAAAGGTGCACTGCGGGTACCTCCGAAAGTGTCTGTTGGGTTGGCACGAATCGAGATCGGGATTTGTCACTCCGTGTGACGGAGAGGTATCTCTGGGCCCACTTGGTAGAACATCATCATGAGCTCAATGTGACTAAGGAGTTAGTCACACGATGACGTGCTACGGAACGAGTAAAGAGACTTACCGGTAACGAGATTGAACAAGGTATAGGTATACCGACGATCGAATCTCGGGCAAGTTCTATACCGACAGACAAAGGGAATCGTATACGGGATTGATTGAATCCTTGACATCGTGGTTCATCCGATGAGATCATCGTGGAGCTAGTGGGAGCCACCATGGGTATCCAGACCCCGCTGATGGTTATTGGCTAGAGAGGTGTCTCGGTCATGTCTGCCTGTCTCCCGAACCCGTAGGGTCTACACACTTAAGGTTCGATGACGCTAGGGTTATAGGGAATTGTTATACGAGATTACCGAAAGTTGTTCGGAGTCCCGGATGAGATCCAGGACGTCACGAGGAGCTCCGGAATGGTCCGGAGGTAAAGATTGATATATAGGACGGATGGTTTCGGAGACCGGAAGTGTTTCGGGCATCACCGGTAACGTACCGGGACCACCGGAGGTGGTCCCGGAGGACCACCGAAGGGGTGCTGCGACCCCAAGAGGTAAGATGGGCTAAGTGGGGGTGTGAACCAGCCCCTAGTTGGGCTGGTATGCCTCCCCACTCACCCCATGGCGCAGGGGAAAGGAAAAGAGGGGGGGAACCCTAACTCAGGTGGGCCTTAGGCCCACCAGAGGGGTGCGCCACCCCCTCCTCCCCATCTGGCCGCCACAAACCCCATCTGGGAGGGCTGCCGCACCCCCTAGGGTGGGAACCCTAGGGGTGGCACCCCCTCTCCCCTTCCCCTATATATAGTGGGCACTTTTGGCCTTTGGAGGACACAGTTTTCCCTCTCCCTCGGCGCAGCCCTGCACTTCTTCCTCCTCCTCTCTGCCGGCGCTTGGCGAAGCCCTGCCGGGAGACCTCGTCTCTCCACCAACACCACGCCGTCGTGTTGCTGGTCTTCTTCCCCAACCTCTCCCTCCTCCTTGCTGGATCAAGGTACGGGAGACGTCACCGGGCTGCACGTGTGTTGAACGCGGAGGTGCCGTTGTTCGGCACTAGATCGGAATCGCTGCGAGTACGACTCCATCAACCGCGTTCTAGCAACGCTTCCGCTTAGCGATCTTCAAAGGTACGAAGATGCTCTTACCCCTCTCTCGTTGCTGGTCTCTCCATAGGAAGATCTGATCATGCGTAGGAAAATTTTGAATTTATGCTACGTTACCCAACAGTGGCATCCGAGCCAGGTTTTCTATGCGTAGATTCTATGCACGAGTAGAACACAAAAGTTGTGGGCGATGGTTTGTCAATTTGCTTGCCGTTACTAGTCTTATTCTTTTCCGGCGGTATTGTGGGATGAAGCGGCCCGGACCGACCTTACACGTACGCTTACGTGAGACTGGTTCCACCGACAAACATGCACATCGTGCATAAAGGTGGCTAGCGGGTGTCTGTCTCTCCTACTCTAGTCGGATTGGATTTGATGAAAAGGGTCCTTATGAAGGGTAAATAGCTTTGGCATATCATTGTTGTGGCTGTCACGTAGGTAAGAAGGCGTTCTTGCTAGAAACCCAAATCAGCCACGTAAAACTTGCAACAACAATTAGAGGACGTCTAACTTGTTTTTGCAGGGTTTGACATGTGATGTGATATGGCCAAAGTTGTGATGTTGCATGTATGATGTATGAGATGATCATGTTATTGTAATAGGTTTCACGACTTGCATGTCGATGAGTATGACAACCGGCAGGAGCCATAGGAGTTGTCTTAATTTATTGTATGAGATGCAACGCCATGTGCTTGCTATTTTACTTCATTGCTAACGGTTAGCCATAGTAGTAGTGATAGTAGTAGTTGGCGTGACGACTTCACGGAGACACGATGATGGAGATCATGGTGTCACGCCGGTGACGATGATGATCATGCGATGCCTGAAGATGGAGATCGAATGAGCAAAGATGATAATGGCCATATCATGTCACTATATGATTGCATTGTGATGTTTATCATGCTTTACATCTTATTGCTTAGAACGACGGTAGCATAATAAGATGATCCCTCTTAAAATTTCGAGAACGTATTCCCCTAAGTGTGCACCGTTGCGAAGGTTCGTTGTCTCGAAGCACCACGTGATGATCGGGTGTGATAGATTCTAACGTTCGCATACAACGGGTGTAAGCCAGATTTACACACGCGAAACACTTAGGTTGACTCGACGAGCTTAGCATGTACAGACATGACCTCGAATACAAGAGACCGAAAGGTCGAACATGAGTCGTATGGTTGAATACGATCAGCATGAAGTTGCTCACCATGGTGACTAGTCCGTCTCACGTGATGATCGGACATGGGTTAGTCAACATGGATCATGTATCACTTAGATGACTAGAGGGATGTCGATTTAAGTGGGAGTTCATACTTAATTTGATTAAATGAACTTAATTGTCATGAACTTAGTCTAAAAGTTGTCTTTATAAATATTGTAGATGTCCAACGTCAACCTCAACTTCAACGCATTCCTAGAGAAAAACAAGCTGAAAGATGATGGTAGCAACTATGCGGACTGGGTTCGCAACCTGAAGCTCATCCTTGAAGCAGCTAAAAAGGCTTATGTCCTTAATGCGCCGCTAGGTGACCCTCCCGCTCCCGCAGCAGCCCAGGACGTTCTAAACGTCTGGCAAGCGCGGAGTGATGACTACTCTCTGGTCAGGTGTGGCATGTTATACAGTTTAGAAACGGGGCTCCAAAGACGTTTTGAGCAACACGGGGCATATGAGATGTTCCAAGAGCTGAAGCTAGTTTTTCAAGCTCATGCCCGTGTCGAGAGATATGAAGTCTCCGACAAATTCTTCAGCTGTAAGATGGAGGAGAACAGTTCAGTCAGTGAGCACATACTCAAAATGTCTGGGTTACACGGTCGTCTGACTTCACTCGGAGTCGAACTTCCGGATGATGCTATCATTGACAGAATCCTCCAGTCTCTCCCACCAAGCTACAAAGGCTTTGTGCTTAACTACAACATGCAAGGGATGGAGAAAACCATTCCCGAGTTGTACTCGATGCTCAAGTCTGCAGAAGTAGAAATCAAGAAGGAGCATCAAGTGTTGATGGTCAACAAGACCACTAGTTTCAAGAAAGGCAGGGGTAAGAAGAACTTCAAGAAAGACGGCAAAGCTGTTGCCGCGCCCGGTAAACCAGATGCCGGGAAGAAGAAAAAGAACGGACCCAAGCCTGAGACTGAGTGCTTCTACTGCAAGGGAAAAGGTCACTGGAAGCGGAACTGCCCCAAATACTTAGCGGACAAGAAGGCCGGCAACGTTAAAGGTATATATGATATACATGTTATTGATGTGTACCTTACCAGCGCTCGTAGTAGCTCCTGGGTATTTGATACCGGTGCTGTTGCTCACATTTGCAACTCAAAGCAGGAACTGCGGAATAAGCGGAGACTGGCCAAGGACGAGGTGACGATGCGCGTCGGGAATGGTTCAAAGGTCGATGTGATCGCCGTCGGCACGCTACCTCTACATCTACCGTCGGGATTAGTTTTAAACCTTAATAATTGTTATTTAGTACCAGCTTTAAGCATGAACATTGTATCAGGGTCTTGCTTAATGCGAGACGGCTACTCATTTAAGTCAGAGAATAATGGTTGTTCTATTTATATGAGTGATATGTTTTATGGTCATGCTCCGCTGGTGAATGGTTTATTCTTGATGAATCTCGATCGTGATGTTACACATATTCATAGTGTGAGTACCAAAAGATGCAAAGTTGATAATGATAGTCCCACATACTTGTGGCACTGCCGCCTTGGTCATATCGGCGTTAAGCGCATGAAGAAGCTCCATACTGATGGACTGCTAGAGTCTCTTGACTTTGAGTCATTTGACACATGCGAACCGTGCCTCATGGGCAAGATGACTAAGACTCCATTCTCAGGAATAATGGAGAGAGCCACCGACTTATTGGAAATAATACATACTGATGTGTGTGGTCCAATGAACGTTGAAGCTCGCGGTGGTTATCGTTATGTTCTCACTCTCACCGATGATTTGAGTAGGTATGGGTATATCTACTTGATGAAGCACAAATCTGAGACGTTTGAAAAGTTCAAGGAATTTCAGAGTGAGGTTGAGAATCAACGTGACAGAAAGATTAAATGTCTACGATCTGATCGTGGAGGAGAATATTTGAGTCACGAGTTTGGCACACACCTAAGGAAGTGTGGAATCGTTTCACAACTGACGCCGCCTGGCACACCGCAGCGCAACGGAGTGTCTGAACGTCGTAATCGCACTTTATTAGATATGGTACGATCTATGATGTCTCTCACCGACTTACCATTATCATTTTGGGGTTACGCATTAGAAACTGCAGCATTCACTTTAAATAGGGCACCGTCTAAATCCGTTGAGACGACACCGTATGAACTGTGGTTTGGCAAGAAACCTAAGTTGTCGTTCTTAAAGTTTGGGGCTGCGATGCTTATGTGAAGAAACTTCAACCAGAAAAGCTCGAACCCAAAGCGAAGAAATGCGTATTCATAGGATACCCTAAGGAAACTATTGGGTATACCTTCTATCTTAGATCCGAAGGCAAAACCTTTGTTGCCAAGAACGGATCCTTTCTAGAGAAAGAGTTTCTCTCGAAAGAAGTAAGTGGGAGGAAGGTAGAACTTGATGAGGTAATTACACCACCTCTCGAACAGGAAAGTAGCGCAGCGCAAGAAGTTGTTCCTGTGGTGCCTACACCGACTGAAGAGGAAGTTAATGATGATGATCATGAAGCTTCGGATCAAGTTACTACTGAACCGCGAAGGTCCACAAGGGTACGCTCCGCACCAGAATGGTACGGCAACCCTGTGATGGAAATCATGTTGTTAGACAACGGTGAACCTTCGAACTATGAAGAAGCAATGGCGGGCCCGGATTCCAACAAATGGCTTGAGGCCATGAAATCCGAGATAGGATCCATGTATGAGAACAAAGTATGGACTTTGGTGGACTTGCCCGATGAACGGCGAGCCATAGAAAATAAATGGATCTTCAAGAAGAAGACTGATGCAAACGGTAATGTAACCGTTTACAAAGCTCGACTTGTCGCAAAGGGTTTTCGACAAATTCAAGGAGTTGACTACGAAGAGACTTTCTCTCCCGTAGCAAAGCTGAAATCAGTCCGAATCATGTTAGCAATTGCCGCCTTTTATGATTATGAAATTTGGCAAATGGACGTCAAAACAGTGTTCCTTAACGGGAATCTTAAGGAAGAGTTGTATATGATGCAACCAGAAGGTTTTGTCGATCCTAAAGGTGCTAACAAAGTATGCAAGCTCCAACGCTCCATCTATGGGCTGGTGCAAGCATCTCGGAGTTGGAACATTCGCTTTAATGAGGTGATTAAGGCGTTTGGGTTCATACAGGTTTACGGAGAAGCCTGTCTGTACAAGAAAGTGAGTGGGAGCTCTTTAGCTTTCCTCGTACTATATGTGGATGACATATTATTGATGGGGAATGATATAGAGATGTTGGAGAGCATAAAGGCCTATTTGAACAAGAGTTTTTCAATGAAGGACCTTGGAGAAGCTGCATACATATTAGGCATCAAGATCTATAGAGATAGATCGAGACGCCTCATAGGTCTTTCGCAAAGTACATACCTTGACAAGATATTGAAGAAGTTCAATATGGAAAACTCAAAGAAAGGGTTCTTGCCAGTTTTGCAAGGTATGAGATTGAGTAAGACTCAGTCGTCGACCACGACAGCAGATAGAGAGAAGATGAGTTTTGTCCCCTACGCTTCAGCCGTGGGCTCTCTAATGTATGCCATGCTGTGTACCAGACCTGATATAAACCTTGCGATAAGCTTGGTAGGGAGGTACCAAAGTAATCCCGGTGCGGACCACTGGACAGCGGTCAAGAATATCCTTAAGTACCTGAAAAGGACTAAGGAAATGTTTCTCGTTTATGGAGGTGACGAAGAGCTCGTCGTAAAGGGTTACGTCGACGCTAGCTTCGACACAGATCCGGATGACTCTAAGTCACAAACCGGATACGTATATGTGTTGAATGGTGGGGCAGTGAGCTGGTGCAGCAGCAAGCAAGAAGTCGTGGCAGCATCTACATGTGAAGCGGAGTACATAGCTGCTTCAGAAGCGGCTCATGAAGGAATTTGGATGAAGGAGCTCATCACCGACCTTGGAGTGGTTCCAAGCGCGTCGGGTCCTATGACACTCTTCTGTGATAACACTGGAGCCATTGCCATAGCCAAGGAGCCCAGGTTTCACCGGAAGACGAAGCACATCAAGCGCCGCTACAACTCCATCCAGGACCATGTCCAAACTGGAGTGATAGATATTTGTAAAGTACACACGGATCTGAATATTGCAGACCCGTTGACTAAACCTCTTCCACGAGCAAAACATGATCAGCACCATAATGCTATGGGTGTTCGATACATCACAATGTAACTAGATTATTGACTCTAGTGCAAGTGGGAGACTGTTGGAAATATGCCCTAGAGGCAATAATAAAATGGTTATTATCATATTTCCTTGTTCATGATAATCGTCTATCGTTCATGCTATAATTGTATTAACAGGAAACACTAATACATGTGTGAATGAATAGATCACAATGTGTCCCTAGCAAGCCTCTAGTTAGCTAGCTCGTTAGTCAATAGATGATCATGGTTTCCTGATCATGGACATTGGATGTCATTGATAACGGGATCACATCATTGGGAGAATGATGTGGTGGACAAGACCCAATCCTAAGCCTAGCACTAGATCGTATTGTTCGTATGCTAATGCTTTTCTAATGTCAAGTATCTTTTCCTTCGACCGTGAGATCGTGCAACTCCCGGATACCGTAGGAGTGCTTTGGGTGTATCAAACGTCACAACGTAACTGGGTGACTATAAAGGTGCACTGCGGGTACCTCCAAAAGTGTCTGTTGGGTTGGCACGAATCGAGATCGGGATTTGTCACTCCGTGTGACGGAGAGGTATCTCTGGGCCCACTCGGTAGAACATCATCATGAGCTCAATGTGACTAAGGAGTTAGTCACACGATGACGTGCTACGGAACGAGTAAAGAGACTTACCGGTAACGAGATTGAACAAGGTATAGGTATACCGACGATCGAATCTCGGGCAAGTTCTATACCGACAGACAAAGGGAATCGTATACGGGATTGATTGAATCCTTGACATCGTGGTTCATCCGATGAGATCATCGTGGAGCTAGTGGGAGCCACCATGGGTATCCAGACCCCGCTGATGGTTATTGGCCAGAGAGGTGTCTCGGTCATGTCTGCCTGTCTCCCGAACCCGTAGGGTCTACACACTTAAGGTTCGATGACGCTAGGGTTATAGGGAATTGTTATACGAGATTACCGAAAGTTGTTCGGAGTCCCGGATGAGATCCAGGACGTCACGAGAAGCTCCGGAATGGTCCGGAGGTAAAGATTGATATATAGGACGGATGGTTTCGGAGACCGGAAGTGTTTCGGGCATCACCGGTAACGTACCGGGACCACCGGGACCACCTCCCGGAGGACCACCGAAGGGGGGCTGCGACCCCAAGAGGTAGGATGGGCTAAGTGGGGGTGTGAACCAGCCCCTAGTTGGGCTGGTATGCCTCCCCACTCAGCCCATGGCGCAGGGGAAAGGAAAAGAGGGGGGGAACCCTAACTCAGGTGGGCCTTAGGCCCACCAGAGGGGTGCGCCACCCCCTCCTCCCCATCTGGCCGCCACAAACCCCATCTGGGAGGGCTGCCGCACCCCCTAGGGTGGGAACCCTAGGGGTGGCACCCCCTCTCCCCTTCCCCTATATATAGTGGGCACTTTTGGCCTTTGGAGGACACAGTTTTCCCTCTCCCTCGGCGCAGCCCTGCACTTCTTCCTCCTCCTCTCTGCCGGCGCTTGGCGAAGCCCTGCCGGGAGACCCCGTCTCTCCACCAACACCACACCGTCATGTTGCTGGTCTTCTTCCCCAACCTCTCCCTCCTCCTTGCTGGATCAAGGTACGGGAGACGTCACCGGGCTGCACGTGTGTTGAACGCGGAGGTGCCGTTGTTCGGCACTAGATCGGAATCGCTGCGAGTACGACTCCATCAACCGCGTTCTAGCAACGCTTCCGCTTAGCGATCTTCAAAGGTACGAAGATGCTCTTACCCCTCTCTCGTTGCTGGTCTCTCCATAGGAAGATCTGATCATGCGTAGGAAAATTTTGAATTTATGCTACGTTACCCAACAATAGAGTCATAGAGTTTATTCAAAACCTAGCAGCAGTGAAACCAATGAATGAATCAGATATTAATGATTTAGGAGGCACTGAATTACAAAATCTATGTGAGAATTTATTGCACTTAGAGGGGGTGAGGAGGATGTAGATGACATGGGATCGGAGGGGTATATGGCCTCTACGATTAATGGTTGTCATACACATGTAATTAATGCACGGAGTAAAACAGAAATAATTCAGGATAAACCAAAGAGGCCTTGGAAAAGGAAGGTTTACCCTGAATCAGCGGTTAGGAGAAGTGCGAGAGTGAAACAAAAGAAAAAATTCCATGATGAAATATGAAAGGAATCTTTTGGAATAGCAGAGGTCTAGCAGACTTGGCTAAAAGAAGGTTTCTACGAGAGGCATCATTAGAATATAAGCTTGACTTTATGGCATTACAAGAAACGGGAAGAGATAATTTCACACCGCAATTCCTAAACACTCTATCAGGTGGAGTGGATTTTGATTGGCACTCCTTACCACCAAGGGGTAGATCTGGAGGGATCTTACTTGGGGTTAAGTGCGAAACTTTAGACGTGATGAGTGTGGTTTATGGCGATTTTTTGGTCAAATTTCGAATGAGGTCGAAAATTGATGGTTTCAGATGGGCTCGGGTGGTCGTATATGGGGCGGCACAACCGGAGCTCAAATCTGATTTTCTCGTCGATCTAGTAAGAATCGGTGGAGATGAGACGCTGCCAATTATGGTGGGGAGAGATTTTAATACTATCAGAAGGCAAGATGAAAAAAATAATGATAACTTTGATGCACGGTGGTCACTTATGTTCAACATGGTTATTGAGAATCTCGATTTGAGGTAGATTGATCTCAGTGGTAGACAATTCACATGGGCGAACTCATTACCGGTACCAACATATGAGAAGTTGGACCGGGTACTGACCACTGTCGAGCGGGAGCAGAAGTACCCGCTGGTTTCGGTACGGGCTTTACAAGGATCAATATCTCATCACACACATCTCATAGTTGACTCAGGGGATGCAAACTATGTGGGAAATAGAAGTTTCTTCTCTTTTGAGCTATGTTGGTTTGAAAGAGAAGGATTCATGGATCTCATAGCTAACGAATGGGCTATGGATTTGGGTGGATCTATGAATATAGATAGATGGCAAAACAAAATCCGAAACTTGCGCCAGTTCTTGAGAGGGTGGGCGAAAAATCATAGCGGCATATATGAAAAGGAAAAAAGATAGACTCATTCATTTGATTGATCAATTAGATGTGAAAGATGAGTCTGCCCAGCTCAATCAGACTGATAGAAATACCAAGATTGATGTTGAGAAGAACTTGCAAACATTACTGAGAGAGGAGGAGATGAAATGGGCAATCCGAGCTAAGGTGACAAAGGTGGTTTATGGAGACGATAACACAATTCTTTCACATGATTGCAAATGGCAAACATAGAAAGAAAAAATAACCCATCTTGAGCAAGATGAAGGAACAATAGTAGGTCATGAGAATTTAAAACTATATATATCTGAATATTACAAGAAATTATTTGGTGCACTAGAGGAGACTTGGGTTTCCTTGGATGAAAGTACAACTCATGATATAGGTCAACTCAATTCAGATGAGAATGAGGTACTATCAGCACCATTTACCGAGAAGGAGGTGTACGATTCAATAGCACAAATGAAACAAAATAAGGCTCCGGGGCCCGATGGGTTTCCGGCGGAATTTTATAAAAAATGTTGGCATATCATTAAAGGGGATTTGATGCCTATGTTTCAAGATCTATTTAATAGCCAGTTATAGTTATTCCACCTTAACTTTGGAACAATTACGTTGTTGCCAAAGAAGGCGGAGGTTGTACGCATCGAGCAGTTCAGATCGATATGTTTGCTCAATGTCAGCTTCAAACTTTTTACAAAGGTTGGCACGAATAGGTTAACGAAGATATCTCATTCAGTGGTACAACCAACAGAGACGACATTTATGCCTGGGAGACACATCTTAGAGAGGGTTGTTGTCCTCCATGAAACGTTGCACGAAATTCATACAAAGAAACTAGATGGGGTTATCTTTAAGGTGGATTTTGAGAAAGCTTATGATAAAGTCAAATGGCCATTTCTTCAACAGGCATTACGTATGAAAGGATTCAACGAAAGATGGAGAGATCAGGTGGATGCTTTCATACAGAAAGGCAGTGTGGGGGTTAAAGTCAATGATGACATTGGCCACTTTTTCCAAACACACAAGGGATTGAGACAAGGTGATTCCATGTCCCTAGTGTTGTTCAACATTGTAGCAGACATGTTGACAATACTAATTTCTCGGGCCAAAGGAAAAGGCCAAGTGGGAGGCCTTATTCCACACCTGGTAGAGGGGTGAGTATCTATACTGCAATATGAGGATGATACGATAATTTTTATGGAACACGATATGGCTAAAGCGAGAAATATGAAATTACTTTTATGCTTATTTGAACAACTTTCGGGGCTGAAAATTAATTTCAACAAAAGTGAGCTTTTCTGCTTTGGGAAGGCAAAAAAAAGGGGAGCGAAATGCGTACAGACAGCTATTTGGATGTGAAATGGGATCACTACCGTTAAGTTATCTAGGGATTCCTATTCATCAGAGAAGACTGACGAATAAGGAATGGAAATGTATTGAAGATAGATTTGAGAAAAAACTAAGTTGCTGGAAGGGCAAGCTTGTGTCATATGGAGGGAGGCTAGTACTAATTAACTCTGTGTTAACAAGCCTGCCCATGTTCCTATTGTCTTTCTTTGAAGTACCAGTAGGGGTATGAAAAAGACTAGACTTTTACAGATCCCGTTTCTTCTGGCAAAGTGATGAGGCTAAGAAGAAATATAGGTTGACACGTTGGGATATTATATGTAGACCTAAAGATCAGGGGGGTTTGGGCATTGAAAATTTGGAAGTAAAGAATAGATGCCTACTATCCAAATGGCTTTACAGGTTATCCACGTAGACCGACGGGATGTGGATTCAAATATTAAGGAATAAATACCTACATTCTAAGACTTTGGCACAGGGGAGTTCTAGAGCAACCGACTCACCGCTCTGGAAAGGGTTAATGAAGATAAAGGTGACTTTTTTGAGCGGGTCAAATTTATGGTTGGTGATGGGGCCTCAACAAGGTTTTGGGAGGATACTTGGCTTAGGGACACTCCTTTAGCACTTCAATATCCTATGCTTTATAATATTGTACAACGTAAAGAGGACTATGTGTCCATGGTATTACAATCGGTCCCTCTCAATATGCACTTCAGGCGAGCTTTAGTGGGAGCACGCTGGACTGCATTGTTACATTTGGTCAGAAGACTTATGCAGCTATAATTATCTGATCAGACAGATAGTGTTCGGTGGACTTTAGCTATGAATGGGGTATTCTCAGTAAAGTCCATGTACACAGATTTGATAAACACTATACCACTGCCTAGGTCAATACATATTTGGAATATAAAAGTGCCTCTAAGTATAAAAATCTTTATGTGGTTTATACACAAAGGGGTGGTATTAACCAAAGATAACTTGATAAAACGCAGGTGGGGAGGAAGACCTAACTGTTGTTATTGTCATCAGAATGAAACAATAAGACATCTATTTCTAGACTGCATCCTTGCAAAACTACTACGGCGTACTATTCATATAGCTTTTAATGTTACCCCACCCACATGCAATACCTTGCTATTTACAACATGGCTCAACGGAGTAGATGTTAAAATATCAAAACTTATCAGAATTGGGGTTTGTGCTTTATTTTGGGCTATATGGAATACCAGGAATGATATGATTTTTAGTGGCAAGAACTTTAATAAATTTTTGCAGGTTATCTTCAGAGCAACATCTTGGATCTGTACGTGGTCATTACTCAGCCATGTGGACTCCACGGAGCTTGTGGTTATTGGATGCAACCGATGGGAGATGGTCGCACTGGTTATCTTCAGCCGGTTTGGATGACGTGCTAATAATAGACTAGGTGTATAGGCATCGGAGTCTGCTTTTAGCTACGCCGAATATGGTAGTTATCTTGTCATTTTATCTTTTTTTGCTTTTGAGCTTCAGAGACTTGTGGATTTAAGACTATGTTTTGAAACTATTTTAATAAAGATGGTTGCATGCATCGATTGATGCACAGGCCGGGGGCTAAGTTCCTCCTTTTCCAAAAAAAGAGCGACTTATGAACCCTTTTAGCGTTTTTATCTTCTCCTTCACCTCATATCAAAGAAAATAATCTTTATCTGCCAGCTAGCAGCTAAAATGCGCGTGTGCTGATCGGGCCTACATATCTGGTAGCTTCTCCATGAATTAATTCCAGGGAGCTATCTCATTTCAGCATCATGTAACGAGTCAGTATCATAAGATGCATTTGTCGTAGTTCAGTATTACTTTAGAGCCTAATCGTTGCAAAAAGATCTAACAGTCGTATAACTGTGTATTGACGTTGTATCTGACCATTGGGACCCGTGTGTCAGGGCTGACGTGGCATGTTATTTTGCAAAAAGGACCCTTACCTCTCCCGACGTCTCGATGCGCTCCCGCTTCTTGCCCTTAGTCGGCCCCGTCGTGTGCCACCTGGAGACCAACGTCACCGAGGTTGCCTGCTCCAACGCCGGCGCCGAGCTCATCGTCGCTGACGCTGCAGGGGTCCCCCTTGCCTCCGTCGACTTTGCGCCCTTTGACGGCTCGCTCGGGATGATCCAGATCCCGTTTGATGCGGGGCTCGCTTTGTCGGCTTGCTATAGGTGGTCCGATTCGCGTGAGGGGGGTACTCATTGGCCGTCGGCACCAACCACCTCCTCGCCAACACGGGGAACTCTCCCGCGGACCACTGCTCGACTGGTCGTCCCTGCATGTACCGCGGTTGCCGCCGTAGTTCAGCTCGTTGTTGGATGCCTAGTTCGCGAGATTCACGCTAGAGACCATGACCAACCCCCTCCTAGTCGCGGCTTTAGAGCGGCGCGTGTGCTAGCAGTCCCCGACAACGACACTAGAAGAATGTTGTTCACGTGTTCCTGACTTGATGCCTTCGCGACAACAGAGCCAGAACTGCTCCCAGTTGCTCAACAATTAGCAATTGTCTTGCAATGGCCCACTAGCGCGTGGGTTCGCGGCAGTTTTCGAGGGTAGAGTATTCAACCCAAATTTGTTGGTTCGCCAGACGGGAAGTCGAAGGATACTCTCAAGTATTAGCAGCTGAATGTGTCGGATTCAACCGCACGTGAAAGATTAGTATCTCCAAGCAAAGTATCAGTAGCAAAGTAGTATGATAGCAACGGTGCCACAAACGATCTGTTGACGGCAGACTATTCCTAACGATTGTATCAATGGCGCCAGAAGTTGCCCGTGGACGGGAAATATTCTTTCCCGTCAACGTCGTGCGAAAAAGTATTATAGCAGGTAGCAGCTATGTAATGAGTAACAACGGTGGCAAGGAACAGCAGTAGTGACAGCAGTAGCAAGTAGCAACAGTAGTGAGTAACAGCAGCAGCAAGTAACAGTAGCAGCAACAGTAGTAACAGCAGCAGAGCAAAGCAAGTAACAGCAGCAGTGGGACAAACTCATAAGCAATGGGTCGGTGATTCGTTTGGATGACATTCATCATGCAACAGTTATAACACGGAGAGATATGTGGCTAGCTCCCGTTCGTCAATGTGATGTAGGCATGCATTCCGTGTGTAGTCATACGTGCTTAGGGAAAAGAACTTGCATGACATCTATTGTCCATCCCTCCCGGGGCAGCGGGGTCCAAGAGGATACTACGGGATATTAAGGTTCTCCTTTTAATAAAGAACCGGAACAACGCATTAGCACTTGGTGAACACTTGAACTCCTCAAACTATGGTCATCACCGAGAGTGGTTCCGGTTATTGTCACTCCGGGGTTGTCGGGTCATAACACATAGTAGCTAACTACAACTTGCATGATCGGATCTAAAACACACATATATTGGTGACAACATAATAATTTCATATCTGAAATCATGGCACTTGGGCCCTAGTGACAAGCATTAAGCATGGCAAAGTAGTAGCAACATCAATCTCAGAACATAGTGGATACTAGGGATCAATCCCCGTCAAAACTAACTCGATTACATGATAGATCTCATCCTACTCATCACCGCCCAGCGAGCCTACGAATAGATTACTCACGAACGATGAAGAGCTTCATGGAATTGGAGAGGGAAGAAGGTTGATGATGACGATGGCGACGATTTCCCCTCTCCAGAGCCCGAAACGGACTCCAGATCTGCCCTCGAGATGAAGAACGGGATGTGGCGGCGCCTCCGTATCGCAAACACGATCAAATATTCTCTCTTGATTTTTTTTCTGGACGAAAGTGAATTTATAGAGCTGGAGTTGGGGGCGGCAAACCCACGTGGGCCCCACAAGCTTGGTTGCCGCGGCCAGGGGGGCGCGACAACAGGGCTTGTGGCCCACTCGCCCATCCCCTCCAGTGGATCTTTGCGCAGGTATTTTTCATATTTTTCAGAAATATTCTCCGTAAATTTTCAGGACGTTCCGAGAACTTTCATTTCTGCACAGAAACAACACCATGGCAATTCTGTTGAAAACAGCGTTAGTCCGGGTTAGTTCCATTCAAATCATGCAAATTAGAGTCCAAAACAAGGTCAGAAGAGTTTGGAAAAGTAGATACATGGAGACGTATCAACTCCCCCAAGCTTAAAACCTTGCTTGTCCTCAAGCAACTCAGTTGACAAACTAAAAGAGAAAGAAAAACTTTGACAAACTCTGTTTGATCTTGTTGTTGCAACTATGTCTAACTCGTAACCAGAATTTTAGCAAGATCACAAGTTAACCACATAAGCAAGTGACACAAAGGTCTCACGGTAAACTAATATCAATGGCATAATCAGCTAGCGAGCAAATAATGATGAGTTTCAGATACCAACAATTCAATCAAAATAGGCATGAAGCAATATGAATAGGTGGTATCTCGCTAGCTCTTTCTGAGACTGCAAACCATAAATGCAGAGCACTTCCAAAGATCAAGGGCTGACTAAACATTGTAATTGATAGCAACGAAGATCCAGTCATAGTCATACTCAATATCAATCAAAAGAAAAGCATAAAAATGACAGAGGAGCTCTCTAATTGGTGCTTATATAGGAGGAGGATGACTCAACAGGAAAATAAATAGACAGGCCCTTCGCAGAGGGAAGCATTGATTTGCAGAGGTGCCAGAGCTCAAGCTTTGAAAACAGAGATAATAATTTTGGGTGGCATGCTTTCATTGTCAACGCAATGACCAAGAGTTCTCAATATCTTCCACGCTACTCATGCTATAGGCGGTTCCCAAACAGAAAAGTAAAGTTTAAACTCCCCCACCACCAATCAATCACACTCCACGGCTAGCCGAATCCTCGGGTACCGTCCATACTAACATCAATCCGGGGGGACTCTTGTTTTACAGTTATGTTTTCGATTTAAGCATGGAATTGGGCATTCCAATTACTGGCCCCTTTCTCGTGAATGACAGTGAATAAACACATGTCGAGGATAACACGCCTAACATGGAAGATAACAATAGCCCCCTGTCACCACATGAGCGGTTCGGGCATGCAAAACAGATTATTTCTTGAAGGTTTAGAGAATGGCACATGCAAATTTACTTGGAACGGCAGATAAATACCGCAAATGGGTAGGTATGGTGGACTCTCATGGAAAAAATTTGGGTTTATGGAAGTGGATGCACAAGTAGTATTCTGCTTAGTACAAGTGAAGGCTAGCAAAAGACTGGGAAGCGACCAACTAGAGAGCGACAACAGTCATCAAGATGCAATGAGTTTGACTAACATGGAGTGCAAGCATGAACAGGATATAAATCACCATGAACACGAACATCATAGAGGCTATGTTGATTTTGTTTCAACTACATGCATGAACATGCGCCAAGTCAAGCCACTTGAATCATTCAAAGGAGAATACCATCCTATCATACTACATCATAGTCATCTCAAAATCTATGTTGGCATTCAAGACAAACCATTATAAGCTCCTAGCTAAATAAGCATGGCATCAGAAACTATGATCTCTAAGTTGTCATTGCAAACATGGTTCTCTCACAACAAAGCTGAATCTGGGACGACAAGCTAGTCATATTTACAAAAACAAAATAGATAGAGTTCATACCAGCTTTTCCAGTCTCAGTCACTTCACCATATATCATCATTATTTCCTTTCACTTGCATGATCGAACGATGTGAACAGTAATAAGAGTGCTCGTGCATTGGACTAAGCTGAATCTGCAGGCAAACACAAAGGAGAAGACAAAGTAATATGGCTCTTTGTAAGCTAAACAGGTATGCATGCGAGAGCCACTAAACATTGTAACCAATATCTTCTACCTTGTCCCAAAGAAAAAGAAAACTATTTACACGGGAAAGCTCCCAACAAGCAAAAAGAAGAAAGGAAAATCTTTTTGGGTTTTCTCAAAAGGACACAAAACAAGAAAACAAGAAAACGAAAATAAACTAGAATGGATAATACAGTGGCAAAGTGTGGACACCGACAAACAAAGTGAAAGCATAAGCATGAATGTAAGGTCGGTGAGAACACGTACTCCCCCAAGCTTGGGCTTTTGGCCTAGCTTGGACTACTCCCAAGGCGGGAAATAACCAGCTCCGGGATACTCCGGAGAGGACTGTAGATGCCACTGTTGTGTGAGCTCCTCTGGCTCCCACTGATAAACTGGCGTCTGGCACTCGACTGGCGGCTCGGGCACGGGCACCTGTGGTTGGGCTAAGCCCCAATATGCGTAGATGTCCGAGGGCATAATAGTGTACCTACCTGCATGAAGATCAAACAAAGAAGGAGCAGGCAAAGTAATAATCTCTCGAGTACCCTGACTAAATACCAGGTTATAAATCATCCGTCTACTAGCATCTCTATCCAGAAAATCATGGCGAACCATGCTGTCATAATCCAGATATTTCTCAGGAAGAAACATCTCTTCTTCCTCGCGAAGTCTAATAGGTATCTCAAAGTGTCTAGCAAGACGAGTAGCATAGATACCTCCATAGACGACACCTTTGGAACGGTTTGTGTTCAACCGCTGAGCTACTATAGCACCTAGGCTATAATTCATAGTGCTATAAAGGCCTTCGCGCAAAACCGCAAGGTCTGGAGAGCTAAGTGATCCAGCCTCCCCACGGCCAATCAAACATTTTCCCACAAATAATGAAAAGTACCGAAGCACAGGAAAATGTATGCTAGCAATTCTAGCGCGAGACACTCCTCTCTCCTCTCCAACAGCAATAGTACCTATGAAATCCTCCAAGTCCCGTGGACGAGGATCATGAATATCCCCAACATAAGGTAATTTGCATGCATTGCAAAAATCCTGTAGCGTCATGCACTGGGGGATATTGTACAACATGAACTCAACCATGGGAGGATTCTTCCTCGGATAAAAGTTGAAGCTTTGAACGAAAATATTGGTGAGGAGGAGGTATTGTGAGCACTTATCTTCAATGAACGCGGTAAGACCTGCGTTCTCCACCAAATAATAAAAGTCTTCATAAAGCCCGGCGACGCGCAAAAAATCATCACTTGGCCACTCGCACGCTCGAACTTCTGTGACTCGAGGAACCACGTACTTGGGGTGGTTCTTCTCATCCTCCTTGGGGTTACGGCTTGAAGAGCCTCTCAAGAACCTCCTCATCTTTTCCTTTTTCTAGCTCTAAATAATTCTGAAATTTTAGAGACTTCGAAAGAAAAGTGAGTAAGGATTAACCCAACTCGTAGCAACTACTCCTACTAGGGCCTAGAGACCGTATCACGCGCTAAAACTACTTGGGACCAGCTAAAATCAACATTTCAAGCTCAAGAACAGGGTCACCAAGGTAGTAAGAATACGCGAAGGATAAAGCACTAGAGCAAAAACTAATTGGACCAATGGAGGAGTCACTTACCAAGGAGTAATTTCCCCAAAACGGGTCGAAGAATGATGCTTTGAGCAAAGAGATCGGAAATCACAGCCAAATGAGCAAGAACACGGGTTTGAGCTGCGAAACGATTTTTTCTGGAGGTAGAGGAAGAGGATGGGAGCTGGAATGAGTGGAGGGGGGCCCTGTGGGCCCCACAAGCTTGCTTGCCGCAGCCAGGGGGTGGCCGCGGTGACAGGGCTTGTGGCCCACTGGTGTGGCCCCTAGGCCAGCTCTCAGTCCCGGTATTTTTCAAATATTCCAGAAAAAATCATACTAGATTTTCAGGACCATCGGAGAACTTTTATTTTCGGGGTAATTTTCTCCGGGACGCTAAAACAGAAAACAGGAAAAACTAAACTAAACCTATCATTTTTCTTCTAAGCAAAAGAAAGTGAAAGCTTAAAATAGAGGTATGTGACTCTTTGATTCATCCATTTCATGGTCATCGAAAGAAATCCGTCAATGGGGTTGATCAAATCCTCATGATAAAACTTTCTCGAACCGCAAAAGAGAACAGAGAATATTCGAATAGCCACTAAGTTACCTCAATGGGGATGTGAATCTCCCCAACAAGCAAATCATACTTCATCTTGACACGAGGAATAGGGCATTCAAAGCTCCCAAAAAGAATCGATGAAGTTTTTTCGATAGCATTGATGCAATGTACTTGATATCATTTCTTTGGAAAGTGCACGGTATGCTCATTACCGTTGACATGGAAAGTGACATTGCCTTTGTTGCAATCAATAACAACCCCTGCAGTGTTTAAAAAGGGTCTTCCGAGGATGACAGCCATGGCATCGTCCTCAGGAATATCCAAGATAACAAAGTCTGTTAAGATAGTGGTATTAGCAACCACAACAGGAACATCCTCGCAAATGTCGACAGGGAAAGCAGTTGATTTGTCGACCATTTGCAGAGAAATTTCAGTGGGTGTCAACTTATCCAGCTCAAGTCTACGATAAAGAGAGAGCGGCATAACACTAACACCGGCTCCAAGGTCACATAAGGCAGTTCTTACGTAGTTTCCTTTAATGGAGCAAGGTATAGTGGGCACTCTGGGATCACCAAGTTTCTTAGGAGTTCCACCTTTGAAAGTGTAATTGGCAAGCATGGTGGAGATCTCAAGATCTGGTATCTTTCGTTTATTGGTCACGATATCTTTCATGTACTTGGCATATGGAGACATTTTGAGCATATCAACTAACCGCAACTGCAGAAAGATGGGTCTTATTATTTCAATAAAGCGCTCAAAATCCTCATCATCCTTTTTCTTGGATGGCTTAGGAGGAAAGGGCATAGGTCTCTGAACCCATGGCTCCCTTTCTTTGCCATGCTTCCTAGCAGTGAAGTCATTCTTATCGTATCTCTTAGGTTGTGGGTTATCAGGATTAACCGTAGGTTCAATCTCCACATCCTTATCATTGCTAGGTTGAGCATCATTATGAACATCGCTCTCCATATTGTCACCAGGATCATGTTCATCACCAGATTGTGTTTATGCATCAGACACAGAAATATCATTTGATTCTTCAGGTGTGACAGTATTTGGTGGGCTAACATGCAGGTTTCTATCATCCTTCTTCTTCTCTTTAGGATGAGTGGGTGTATCAGCATTAATTCCTTGAGAATCTTGATCAATCCTCTTAGGATGACCCTCAGGATACAAAGGTTCCTGAGTCATTTTGCCTCCTCTAGTAATGACTCTGACAGAGTTGTCATTTAATTCATTGAGCAGGTCATTCTGAGCTTTAAGTACTTGTTCTACCTGAGTAGTAATCATAGAGGCATGTTTACTCAGAAGCTTCAGATCATTGACATTTCTGTCTACACAAGCACTTAAATGACTAAGCATACGAGTACTTTGTTCCAAATGTCTGCTAACATAATCATTGAAACTCTGTTGTTTGGCAACAAAGTTGTCAAATTCATCAAAGCATAGGCTAGCAGGTTTATCAAAAATAATATCACTCTCATCAAACCTATGCAGAGAATTTACTTCCACTACCTGTATCGAGTTATCGAGACCATGGATCTCTTTGATAGGTGGTAGATTTTTGACATCTTCGGATCTAATGCCTTTCTCTTGCATAGATTTCTTGGCTTCTTGCATATCTTCGGGACTGAGGAATAGAATACCTCTTTTCTTAGGAGTTGGCTTAGGAGGTGGTTCGGGAATAGTCCAAGCATTATCGTTGGTGAAGATGTTATTCAATAGAGTCTCAGCTTGTTCTACAGTTCGTTCCCTAAAAACACAACCGGCACAACTATCTAGGTGGTCTCTAGAAGCATCGGTAAGTCCGTTATAGAAGATATCAAGTATCTCATTCTTCTTAAGAGGGTGATCAGGCAAAGCATTCTGTAGCTGGATGAGCCTCCCCCAAGCTTGTGGGAGACTCTCTTCCTTGAGTTGAGCAAAGTTATATATTTCCTGCAAGCCAGCTTGCTTCTTATGGGCAGGGAAATATTTCTCACAGAAGTAATAGACCATATCCTGGGGACTACTCACACATCCAGGAGCAAGAGAAGTGAACCAGGCTTTAGCGTCATCCTTTAGAGAGAAAGGAAACATCTTAAGGATATAGTAGTAGCGGATTTTCTCCTCACTAGTGAAAAGGGTGGCTATATCGTGTAGTTTGGTAAGATGGGCTACGACCGTCTCAGACTCATAACCGTGGAAAGGATCAGATTCGACTAGAGAGATTATCTCAGGATCGACAAAGAATTCATAATCCTTATCGGTGATAAAGATAGGTGAAGTGGCAAACTTTGGGTCGTATTTCATCCTAGCTTTCAGAGATTTTTCCTTCCACTTGAGAAGTAATTTCTCAGCGTCATAGGCATCTTTACACGCAAGAAAATCCTCAGCTATCTCTGCCTCCATAACGTAACCCTCAGGTATATCAGGCAATTCATATCTAGGAGAGCTAGATCTAGCAGGAGCAAAAGCAGGTTCTATCTCAATAGTATCGGCAGTTTTAGAAGCATCACGAGCATTGGCAGTAACTCTAGCAATATGAGCATCAAGGAATACCCCTAGTGGCGCATCAGGCAAAGTAGTATCTCTAGCAGTATCAAGCATAGCATCATCACGCAAAATAGCATCTCTAGCATCATCAGGCAAAGCAGTATCAGGCATAGTAGCATCATAATCATCATCAAGCACAGGCGACATATTAAGATTTCTAGAAGGAGGTGATGTCGCAAACTTACTCATAACTGAAGGTGAATCAAGTGCAGAGCTAGATGGCAGTTCCTTACCTCCCCTCGTAGTTGAGGGCAAGACTTCGGTTTTTGGATCTTTCAAATTCTTCATAGTGATCAGCAGATATAAATCCCTAGTTACTCAGAGAATATAGCTATCCTTCCCCGGCAACGGCGCCAGAAAAAGCTGCTGCTAGCAGTCCCCGGCAACAACACTAGAAGAATGTTGTTGACGTGTTCCTGACTTGATGCCTTCGTGACAAAAGAGCCAAAACTGCTCCCGGTTGCTCAACAATTAGCAATTGTCTTGCAATGGCCCACCAGCGCGTGGGTTTGCGGCAGTTTTCGAGGGTAGAGTATTCAACCCAAATTTGTTGGTTCGCCAGGCGGGAAGTGAAAGGATACTCTCAAGTATTAGCAGCTGAATGTGTCGGATTCAACCGCACCATAAAGATTAGTATCTACAAGCAAAGTATCAGTAGCAAACTAGTATGATAGCAACGGTGCCAGAAACGATCTGTTGACGGCAGACTATTCCTAACGGTTGTATCAATGGCGCTAGAAGTTGCCCGTGGACGGGTAATATTCTTTCCCATCAACGTCGTGCGAAAAAGTATTGTAGCAGGTAGCAGCAGTCTAACGAGTAACAGCACTGGCAAGGAACAGCAGTAGTGACAGCAGTAGCAAGTAGCAACAGTAGCAAGTAACAGCAGCAGCAAGTAACAGTAGCAGCAACAGTAGTAACATCAGCAGAGCAAAGCAAGTAACAGCACCAGTGGGACAAACTCGTAGGCAATGGGTCGGTGATTCATTTGGATGACATTCATCATGCAACAGTATTAGCACTTGTGTGTTCTCCTTTTAATAAAGAACCGGAACAACGCATTAGCACTTGGTGAACACATGGAACTCCTCAAACTATGGCCATCACCGGGAGTGGTTCCGGTTATTGTCACTCCGGGGTTGCCGGGTCATAACACATAGTAGGTAACTACAACTTGCAAGATCGGATCTAAAACACACATATATTGCTGACAACATAATAATTTCAGATGTGAAATCATGGCACTCGGGCCCTAGTGACAAGCATTAAGCATGGCAAAGTAGTAGCAACATCAAGCTCAAACCATAGTGGATACGAAGGATCAATCCCCGTCAAAACTAACTCGATTACATGATAGATCTCATCCTACTCATCACCGCCCAACGAGCCTACGAATAGATTACTCACGAACGATGAAGAGCTTCATGGAATTGGAGAGGGAAGAAGGATGATGATGATGATGGCGACGATTTCCTCTCTCCGGAGCCCAAAACGGACTCCAGATCTGCCCTCCAGATGAAGAAGAGGATGTGGTGGCGCCTCCGTATCGCAAACGCGATGAAATCTTCTCTCTTGATTTTTTTTTCTGGACGAAGGTGAATTTATAGAGCTAGAGTTGGGGGCGGCAGACCCACGTGGGCCCCACAAGCTTGGTTGTCGTGACTAGGGGGCGGGAACAGGGCTTGTGGCCCACTGGCCCATCCCCTCGAGTGGACCTTTGCGTAGGTATTTTTCATATTTTCCAAAAATATTCTCCGTAAATTTTCAGGACGTTCCGAGAACTTTCAATTCTACACAAAAACAACACCATGGCAATTCTGCTGAAAACAGCGTTAGTCCAGGTTAGTTCCATTCAAATCATGCAAATTAGAGTCCAAAACAAGGGCAAAAGAGTTTGGAAAAGTAGATACGATGGAGACGTATCAGCGTGTACCGCATCGACGCGGCCAACCTCGTCGGGCTCCAGAAGGCAGCGTACCCAGGCGGAGGTCACCGCACCTCACGCTTTGTAGTGTTGTGTGCGCACGTGGGGAAGGTCCTGGCGCGGGTCGTCGGCGACTCCGACCTCAACCATCGCATGGCGTGGATCCTCGAAGGTAGAAGTGCATCGAACTGTCGGAGGGCGCGCTGGACCTGTACATATTGTGAATGTGGTCACCTACACGTCCCGGAAAGATCCCGTGGCTGAGTTGCTATGTGCGCCACTCCACGAGATGGTGGCCGCCGCGGGCGCGGCCATGGTATCGGTGATGACCAGGGGAAGGTTCCAGGAGATGATGGACTGGTTGGAGGTGAACAAAACGGGTGAAAGGATGTCGATGTCGCCTACAGGGGGTGAATATGCTCTTTAAAACAATTACGGTTTAGGCTTGAACAAATGCGGAATAAAACTAATGTTTAATTTGTCAAGCACACAACCTAAAACAACTATGCTCACCTATGTGCACCAACAACTTATGCTAAGAAAAATAAACAACTAAGTGATAGCAAGATATATAACAAGAAGCAATATGGCTATCACAAAGTAGAGTGCATAAGTAAAGGGCTCGGGTAAGAGATAACCGAGGCACGCGGAGACAACGATGTATCCCGAAGTTCAAACCCTTGTGAATGCTAATCTCCGTTTGGAGCGGTGTGAAGGCACAATACTTCCGAAGATGCCACTAAGGCCACCGTAATCTCCTCATGCCCTCGCACAGCGCAAGATGATGTGATTCCACTAAGGGACCCTTGAGGGCGGTCACCGAACCCATACAAATAAGGTTGGGGAAAACTCCACGTCTTAATTGGAGGCTCCCAACAACACCACGAAGCTTCACCACAATGGAATATGGCTTCGAGTTAACCTAAAATGCTCGGGGCAATCTCCACAACCTAATTGGAGACCCCCGACGCTTGCTAGAGCTTTACACCACAATGATTGAGCTCCGAGGCACCACCAAGCTTCTAGGACGTCAAAGCATCCACGAAGAACAATCTCTAGGGTAATAAACTTCTGAAACTTCACTTCCACGTATCACCGTGGAGAACCCAAACCGATGCAACTAATGCAATGGCAAGAACACACGAAGTGGTCAAGTACCTCACACTCAAAATCCCTCCACAACAACAAAAACTATAGAGGAATATGAGAGGAAGGACAAGGAGCTCACAAAGAACTCCAAGATCACTCACATAGAGGAGAAAGTGATTGGTGCAAATGTGGATCTAGATCTCCTCTCTCTTTTTCCTCAAGAACTAGCAAGAATGATTGGAGGGATTAAGAGTTAGCAAGCTCTAATAAGGTCAACAATGGGGGGCAAAAACGAGCTCAAGAGTTGGGGAACCATTGGGGAAGAAGACCCCCTTAAATAGGTCCCCACAAATCTACCCATTATGTGCAGAATTACATAGGAGTGGTACATCCGGTGATGCGGGCGGTACAACCGGCATGACCGGTACAACCGCCGAACCGCCACCCAACCATCGGACCACAACAGAAACGTGGCTGGTGGTTCCACCCCGGTGCAACCACTCAACTCGAGCGCTGGACGTGGCAAAGTCCCAAGCGGTATAACCGCCTGGAACACCGGTAGTAACGAGCTATATAAAATAGTGGTAAAACTGGTCCATGTTCGCCCAACAACTAGAGCTCAACAGAACTATGTCCGGTTGAAGCCCGGTGTTGGGCCGGTTCAACCGCCAAGGGCTGCTACCCTGGGTCACCCAGCTGTGGGCGGTACAACTACCCGGGGGCATCAGTATAACCGCTGGGGACCACTCAGTGGCAGCACCCCCAGGGTATCACCCCTGGAGTGGTGGGTAGACCGGATGACACAAGCAAACGGTACAACCACTAGGGACAACAATACTACCTATCAAAAACATAGGCAAGACCAGAACTTCTGCAAATGAGCTCTGCAAATGAGCTCTGAATTGAGCAAACTCAACCTTGTTGGATTCAGGACGACAAGAGATGTGAAACCTCTATGGATGAAGAACCGGCAAAAACTCCAACATCGAAAACATCATCGAAGATGCATATGGGCTCCATTTTCGATGAACTCGAGCTTGTCATGAAGATGACCATAAGATCTACATCTCACAAAGAGAGCCTCCAAACAAGAACCAAGAAAGATGATGCAAGGATGCAAATGGTTTGAGCTCTCAACGAATGCTACGATCAAGCTACTCACTCGAGAGCCCCCCTTGACAGTACAACAATCTATCCTAAAATAGATTTAACCTATCAAGGGAAAACATATACCTTGCACATAGTCCACTTGAGCTAGATGATGACGATCTTGACTTCCTCAAGATGGACCACCTTTCTTGATTGTCTTGGCTCGATGAGGACTAGATGATTGCTCCCTCATACTCTACTATGGGTGAGCCACTCTTTAGCACATCTTCACAAGTCCATTGCCACCACAATGAATGGCAAGCTTCAAGCATGATATCTTCACGGTGCTCCATTTGAACTTTCACACCGCAATATTGATGACTATCACCACTTGATTTCATCCTTCATGGATTGTATGAGATCGGTTGGGGAACGTAGTAATTTCAAAAAAAATCCTACATCATGCAAGGATCTATCTATGGAGAAACCAGCAACGAGCAAAGGGGTAGAGCATCTTCATACCTTTGAAGATCACTAAGCGGAAGCATTGCTAGAACGCGGTTGATGGAGTCATACTCATAGCAATTCAGATCGAGGTGGATTCCGATCTAAGCACCGAACAACGGTGCCTCCGCATTCAACACACGTGCAGCCCGATGACGTCTCCAATGCCTTGAACCAGCAAGGAAGGAGGAGAGGTTGAGGGAGAGCTCCGGCAGCACGACGGCGTGGTGACGGCGGAGCTGGGTGGTACTCCCGGAGGGCTTCGCCAAGCACTGCGGAGGACGAGGAGGAGGAGGAGTAGGGCTGCGCCGAGAGAGAGAGAAAAGTTCTCTAAACAGCCCCAAACCCTCCACTATATATAGGAGGAGTGGGAGGAGGGTGCCTACCCTTAGGGTTTCCCATCTACGTATCCCAAAGGTGCCCCTCCACGCCTAGGGTTTGCCCCTCTCCACCCCTTGTGCGCCTTGGGCCCATAGTGGTGGCGCACCAGCCCACCTAGGGGCTGGTTCCCATCCACTTTTGGCCCATGTAGCACTTTCGAGCTGGTAGCCCTTCCTGGTGGACCCCCGGAACCCTTCCGGTGGTCCTGGTACATTACCGATGACGCCCGAAACACTTCTGGCGATCAAATCCTCACTTTCTATATATGAATCTTTACCTCTGGACCATTCCGGAACTCCTCTGACGTCCAGGATCTCATCCAGGACTCCGAACCTTCGGTACCCACGTACACTATTCCCATATAACCCTACCTTCATCGAACCTTAAGTGTGTAGACCCTACGGGTTCGGGAAGCATGCACACATGACCCAGACACTTCTCCGGTCAATAACCAACAACGGGGTATGGATATCCATGTTGGTTCCCACATGTTCCACGATGATCTCATCGGATGAACCACGATGTCAAGGATTCAAACAATCTCGTATACTATTCCCTTGTCTACCAGTATATTACTTGCTCGAGATTTGATCGTCGGTATCCCCATACCTTGTTCAATCTCGTTACCGGCAAGTCTCTTTACTCGTTCCATAACACATCATCCCGTGGCTAACTCCTTAGTCGCATTGAGCTCAGTGTGAGGATGTATTACCGAGTGGGCCCAGAGATACCTCTCCGTCACGCGGAGTGACAAATCCCAGTCTCGATTCGTACCAACCCAACAGACACTTTCGGAGATACCTGTAGTGCACCATTATAATCACCCAGTTACATTGTGACGTTGTATCTGGGAGTTGCACAATCTCATGGTCTAAGGAAATGATACTTGACATTAGAAAAGCTTTAGCAGACGAACAACACGATCTAGTGCTATGCTTAGGATTGGGTCTTGTCCATCACATCATTCCCCTAATGATGTGATCTTGTTATCAATGACATCCAATGTCCATGATCAGGAAACCATGATCATCTATTGATCAACGAGCTAGCGAACTAGAGGCTCACTAGGGACACATTGTGATCTATATATTCACACATGTATTACTGTTTTCGGTTAATACAATTATAGCATGAATAATAGACAATTATCATGAACAAGGAAATATAATAATAACCACTTTATTATTGCCTCTAGGGCATATTTCCAACTTGACGCACGCCCATGGAAACACACCTAACCCCACATAGAACTCTCACGAAGACCATGGGTTAGTACACAAAGCGTAATGAACAATGCTTATCATACCATGGGATCACTTGATCCCTCTCGATACATCTTGTACGCTTTGTGTGTTGATCAACTTGATGTACTCTTTGTCTTAGTCTTGACCGACCTTGTGTCTTTATGACCATTCTTTGGATAATACTTTGAATACCACCTTGGTCATCATATAAACTCCTTAAAACCAACAAATGGACTTCAAGAAGTGCCTACGAACAAATCCTTCGGATATAACTTAAGGCAACCATTAGTCCATAGGGATTGTCATCAATTACCAAAACCACATATGGAGAAACATGCTCTAACAACGGGAACCTGGTCTTTTTTGCAAAATAACATGCCACGTCAGCCCTAACATACGGGTCCCAACAGTAAGATACAACGTGAATACACACTTATACGGTTTGTGAGTCCTTTTTACAACAATTAGGCCCTAAAGTGGTACTGAACTTCGACAAATGCGTCTTGTGATACTGACTCGTTACATGGTATCAAAGTGTGGTAGCTCCTTGCAATTAACTCCTCCCTTAATTACATAGCAGATCCATGGTCCACTGAACATTTCTATTTGTTAGATCACAGGTAGGACGGCCTATTTTGACGTTTGATAGGTGTGTTGGGTAACTTAGAACATCTATAGCCGGATCCCCGATACGTCCAAAAAGTCTGTCCGATCAGTGTCCGATTAAAAAAATAACAAAACCCGGACTGACCGACACCCTCGAGCTCGTCTCAAATATGGGGATTATTGGAGGGGTCGCAGGCGTGCCCATGCATGGCTCTACGTCAGACCGAGGTGACAAACAACCCCACCTACAACGACTCAGAGCTAGCTATCGCATCCGTGGGCATGCGTGCTCGCTGCCGCCGCCGCGAGCGCGAGAGCTGGCTACCGCCCTACAGGCGTGCATGCCCGAGCTGGCCGCCGCCGCCGCGGGCACGCATGCGCGAGCTGGCTGTGCGGGCTGGCTGCCGCCGTGACGAACATGCATGCTGGCTGACCGGCGAGCTGGCTGGTGCCACGTACGCGCTTGTCGGTTGCCGCCATAGCGGGCATGCGAGTTGACTGCCGCCCCGCGGCGCGCGAACAGGACGCGTGGGCGCGAGCTTGCTAGCCGAGCGGTTGCGCGAGCTGGCTGCCGAGCGGGCGCGCGGGGGCGAGCATAGGCAGGGGAGCGCGGGGGCGGGGCGGAGCGGGCGGGTTGTGCGTGACGCGGTTGGCGGGGGCGCGTCTGCGGTAGCCGAGCGTGGGCGCGGGCGTAGGGCGGGGCAGGGGCGCAGCAGGCGGGCGCAAGCGCAGGGCGGCTGGCAGGGGCAGCGCCTGGCCGCGGCCACGGCGACCGAGCGCGGGCGCGAGGTGCTGGCGGGGGTGGGGCGGCGTGGCACAGGTAGGGCGTGGGCGCGGGCATGTGAGGGCACGGTGCGGCTGGAGGGGACGCGGGCGCGTCCGCAACGCGAGGCGGAGCGCGCAGCCATGGTCACTGCTGAAGCTGATGTGCTACCATTGTTGCTCTACGTGCTCGCATAGAAGGTGTTTGTTGAAATGACTTAAAAATGAGGGGTCAAATTTGAGATACGTAGATGTATGAAAGCAAATATGAGGAATTAAAACTGACACGTCGGGTCAATAACCACGCGTGTCTACGAACGTTTGAGGGGCCATATTAGCCGTATGTGGGTGTAGATGCTTTTGGGGAAACATTGGTGGTTTAGTGACAGGAGTGATGAGGTGCTTCGACTACTACAATAGTTTCAATTTATGGCTTTCTGCTAGTGGGCATCTATTTTTTGTAAATCTTTTGTAGCATGTGTACCTATTAGATATTTGCCCATACTTATGATTTTTGTCAATTTGAAAAAATGTTCTCAAAGTTAGTATTGGTGACTTTTAAAAAATATTGATGAATTACAAAAATGTCCATGATTTTTAAGCAATATTTGTGAATTTGGCAAGAAGAAAAGGAGAAACCTAAAAAAGAAAATAAAATCCCCAAAAAACTAAAACCCTGCATAAATTAGATAGTAAAAAGAAAAGAAAAAATATGTGGTACCTGCCCAAAGCCGTGTGGGAAATTTATGAACCAACAAACAGTGTGTCTAGTGGACCGTCCAATTTAACTAAAAACAAAGAGGGAGGGTACACGTTTGGAAAGAAAATGCCTGTATTTTACGCAATGAATGTAAAATAGTACTTCATTGCGGTTTACAAGACACCCTTTATATTTCATGTATTTTTTGAATTGAGAAGGATTAAGACGCATTTTATTCACTCCCTAATAATACATCACGCATTAATAATTAAGAGTAGTACTAGTAGTAGCTTCATGCATGGTATAAACGCGGAGTGAAATTGGTCTCCACCAATGCATGCAACAAGGATGGTTTGCTTACATGAGGAAGAATTAGTTGCTCATTAACTTCCCAGCTAATTAGGCATCATGGATTAACTTCATTGGTTTCTTTAGTCGAGCGCCTGAAGAAAATAGAGCCAAACACTCATACCATGATCAAAGCGATCTGGGTTACACGCCAGATAAACTGTGACAAAGGGAGTTTATTCCAAGGTGGTGGTCACTTGTTTTGGATGAATCCTATTTGGTGCTTATAGTGCCGAATATAGTGCATTTTCCTTTCTCGAGCACCCCCCCCCCCCCACACACACAGATTGCTTAGTTTGTTAACGGGCCAAGCGACCAACTCATCTACTACAGCTTACTGTGCACGTCATACTTGCTTTGTTTCAAAATAAATGTTTTAAGCTTAATATAATTTTATATTAGAGTTAGTATAAAGTTGAGATAGTTATTTTGGGGCTGAGTGAGTATGGCCCTGTTTGAAACCACTCGATTATGATAATTCGGTTTTTATAATCTATATTGTCTCAAAACAGGAAAAATTATGTTGTAGATTATAAAAACTAGGTTGATAGGTTATTAGAAACACATAATCTACTCTACCCGAGATAAAACCAGATTATGGATTATTAATTTCTGCTACCGCCACCCTCCTTTTTTTCTCCTCAGCGCGCGGAGAGGACAAACAGATCATTATGCAATGTAAAAATCTGAATTACAGTTTATATAATCTGGTATCCAAATATGCCCATCTAGATATTATTTTTATAAAACTGATTCTATAATCTATCTTCATAACCCAAATTATTATAATCTACTGTGGTTCCAAACATGGTCTATGTCTTAGCGTGAAATTTACGTTCATTGCGACTTCATATGTCTCTAAGCTTCCAACTTGTTTTCTTTCCTTTTTCTCCTGTTTTTCATGGTTTTTTATGTTTCCATTTTCCTATTTATTTTTATTTTTTTTGAAAATTATATGAACTTATACTTTTCGAATTCAAAAAATATTTTTATATTTTTGTTAAACTTTTTTCAAGCCCATAAACATTTTCTATATCCACAAATATTTTTTAAAACCACACAAACTGCCGAGATATCAGTTTCGAAGTAACCGAGTGAGCAGAGCTCCTCCCAGGGACACACCAGTTTTTCCGGCTCACCAGTCGTGTTGACCAGCCCATCGTTGATTTTTTAATAAAAACAGAATTTTTTAGAAAAGTTCACAACTTAGAGAAAAATTATTAATATAAAAAAGTTAAAAGTTTCAGAAAAATAGAAAGTTCGGAAAATAAAAAAAGTATGTGGTTTAAAAAAATATTTACTAATTTGCAGATTCCCAAAAATGATCATGGCTTTAAAAAAGTTTATCGGTTTTGTAAAAACGGTTGACCAATTTAAATAAATTGTGGAATGTCAGAAAAAATTTGCGTACTGAAGAAAAATCACCGATTATGAAAAAAAGATCACGGATTGGAAAAAAATTCATCAGTTTTGCGAAATCACTTTCAGGTAATCATTTTTTTTTACAGATTTGGGGAATTTTATATGTTTTCACACAATTTTAAAGTTCAAAATATTGACACATTTACAAATAAGAAAGGAAAAGTAAAATAAAATGAGAAAAGGAAACGGAACAAGTCAAACATAAAATGATAAATCAAAACAAAAGAAAAACTGTTTATAACCACCTAGAAAACCAGAAAACAGAAATAAGAAATAAAAATGCTAGGGAAGCTTTCTAGAACTTGCACGCTTGTTGCAATTGGTTCACTGACCCATTAGAATTTACGAAAAGTAGCAAAACTAATAATTGATGAGTAGTTTATTCAGATATCACTCCCACCACTCTAGGTTCAACAAGTGACACACTGCATCTGTGTCATTTGTCGTAACCTGAGAGTTTTTCATTTTTCGTAGATTCATAGTTTTTCAAACGTTTTATCTCGTAAACCATGCACTCAAGTCTTGAACCGTAATCATTATTGGATTTCTCGCGTCAAGATCTTTAAAATCAGATCCCGTGTCCATATGTTTTGACGAAAAATAAGTTCATGAAAAAACAGAAGAAAAAAACAAAACGAAAAAACCGTGCCTCTCGCAGGAAAAAAATATCTTTTCTTTTCCGAGAGGCATGGTCCTGGCTCTCACGAAAGTAAAACCGTGTCTCCCATGAAACAAAAAACCAGAAAACACGTTTTTCATTTTCGAGAGGCACGGTCATGCCTCCTGCGAAATCAAATTCATGTCTCTCGCAGAAGCAAAACCGTGCCTATCACGAAAAAAACAAAAACACATGTTTTTTCCCTTTTCGAGGGGCACGACCTTGCCACTCGCGAAAGCAAATCCACGTCTTTCGCAGAAACAAAAACATGCCTCACGCGAAAGTAAAGATGTATCTTTCGCGGAAGCAAAACCATGCACCTAGCGAAACAAAAAACAAAAAACGCGTTTTTGTTTTGTTTTCAAGAGGCACTATAATGCCTCTCGTGAAAGCAAATCCGTGGCTCTTGCCGAAGCAAAACCCTGCCTCTCGAGGAAGGAAAACAATATTTTTTTTCCATTTTCTAGAGGCATGGTCGTGCATCTCGGGGAAGCAAATACATGCCTCTCGTGCAAGAAAAAACGTGTTTTTGAAAAAACATGTTTTTTGGGCAAAAAAAGTTTCGTCCAAAAATAAGAAAGACAGTGGAAACCAAAACATTGAAAAACCCGGACAAAAACCCATCCAAAACACCCAAAACGTTGCGGAAAACTGAAAGAACAAAATTCAAAGGAAAAGCTCAGAGGATGACATATGGTGGCGGCTAAAATGTGCCAAATGACGGTGCGTGGGAGTGATCGCTGAGAGCCTTTCAAAGAAGAACTCGCTAACTAATTCCTCTCGAAAAGTAAGGGATCGGTGCCCGCGAGGTCTATATTTCGCTTCACGCGAGATGGAAGCAGCTGTCACGCGAAAGGGTACCCTCTTTCCGTTGTCTTTGGGCTGGCCCATTTTCATTTCTTTGTTGTGGTCGCTTGCTTCCCGTCACGCAGGAACATGTTTGTTCCTTGGTTCTGCTTCGGTTCCCTCTGTTTTTTCCCTTTTTCTGCTTTTAGGTTTCATTGTTTCTTCATAGTTTTTTTCTTTCTCTGTTCCTCAAAGTTTTCTCCGCTAAATTACGGTATTTACTAGCTTTTGTATTTTTTATTTTCTTCAATTTCATTTGTTTTTTCAATTATCCATTTTCATTGATTTTTTCTATCATTTCCTAGTTTGTTTCATTTCGTCATTTTTGCTCCTTTCTTATTTTGCATCAGCTTTCTTTCTTTTTTCTAGAATTTCGTTTTCTCTATGATTTTGGGGCGTTTCTTTTTTCCAGCTCTTCGGTATTCACCCCTTTCTTCATTTTGTTTTCTTCAAAATATTTCTACAGTTTTCAGAAACATTTGTGTAGATCATGTATACTAGGTTTTTTTCCATTAAACTAACAATTTTTAAATGCATGATTACCATTTGTAAAAAAACATAGCTGTTGAGTGTTTTTTCATATAAATTATAGATTTTTAGATTTAGAATAAATATTTTAATCTAAAAACGTTAATGATAAACCTTTTTTATATATGATATTAATTTAATTTATTTAAAATATCTTTTTATTCGATTTTAACCCAAATTATATCTTTTTTATACATCAGTAATAACTTTTTATATATTTGACATTTCATAAATATATTATTAATATTTATTCAAGTATCTTGTACTTCCTCTGTTTCTAAATATTTGTTGTTGGGGAGAACTAGGCTAGTTCTCTCCAACAACAAATATTGTGGTACTGAGGAAGTACGTGTTTAACACTTATAGATACATGATTTACATTTGTTCTTACATGATCAAGAATTTGAAAAAATATATAGTTTTATGTATTACTTACTCTGTACATAAATACTTGTACTTGAGGAGAACTAGTCTAGTTCTTTCCAACTACAAATATTTAGGAACAGAGGGAGTAGTTTTTAATGCATGGTCGACATTTTTGTTCTACATTAAGTATGTTTTATTACAAGTTTAAAATTTGGATATCTACTTTTTCCATTCACAATATACAAATTTTTTATACACATCAGAAATAAAATTATATACATGTGTAGCGTTTCGGAAATGATTAAGATTTTCAAAAATATAATATTTATGTCTACTTTTTCCATAACTATTGTATATTTTATGTACACATTTTCATGTATATCGGAAACATTTTCTCTATACATATTAAATATTTTCGAAATGCATGATTAACATTTCTAAAAATTGTGGGTAAAGTATACTTTTGTAATATATATGCTTCAAATATTTGGAAGTATACAAGAAATAAAAAAGAAAAGAAAAACACATATGATAAAAAGAAAAAAAAAGCCAGTGGCCACCTACGTGCCTTGGTTGGCCCAGTATGGCGCTCGTTTCACGCGAGGCTAGCATCGAACTCGCGTCGAGGGAGGTATAGACGCACATGTCCACACATTTTACCAATTTCACTGTAACTCATGAAACATGCGCAAATAGGAGTTGGGCAAAGGAAGCGTCCAGCAGGCAAATGAACCAGCTAACTGGGTCGCCGCAAAATAATGTTAGCCATGAGCTGGCCGCATAGGGTGCAGTACCATTCAAACTACAGTTTGGTTAAATGTTGGGATAGACTTTGTTGTAAATTTGGTTATGGCAGAAAAGTCTTCTTGAATAATGAGAATCTCCTTTTCCCCGTCAAAAGACAAACAATCTAGGTCGCCGTACACATAAGCTCCCCACTAGCGCTGAGCTCTCCTTCTTTTGCGGCGACTATATCTCACTTCACGCGAACAAAAGGATACCTCGTGTGAAGCATCTGCAATAATGGGCTGGCCCATTAGCACATACTAAAACAAGAAAGTAGGTAGAAAAACTGGTGAGCTCCTACCTGCCGCTTGTTGCGGTAGGGACAAGCCGCAAAGAACAGGAGCTCACTCCAACTGGACCGGCCCCGAATTGTTTTCCTAAAATCCAATAAATGTTTTTCTATTTTTTTTTCTTTTTTTCTTTTTTTCTTTTTTGCTTATTTGCTTACTTTTTTTTGTTTTTTTTGTTTTTATTTCTTTTTTTCCTTTCCTTTTTGTATTTGAATCACAAACATTTGTCGAATTTGAAAAACAATTTTGAAAATCATGAACAAATTTGGAGACGCGAACAATTTTCTAATGTACGAACATTTTTTGAATCTTTAGAACAACAGTTTGAAAAGGAGAACTATTTTGAAAAACCCAGAACAAATTTTAAAGTGCGAACAAATTTTTAAACACGAACAGTTTTTCAATTTGAGAACAAAATTTTGAAACAGAGAACAATTTTGAAAAATCGTGAACAAATTTGGAAGCGTGATTTTTTTTTAAACACGAACATTTTTCGTATCTTGAGAACAAAAGTTTGAAAAGAAAAACAATTTCGAAAAACCTAAAACAAACATGAAAGCATGAATAAATATTAAAAGCACGAACATTTTTTGAATTTTGATTTTTTTCTGAAACCGAGGACAACTTTTAAAAATCGTGATCCAATTTGGAAGCGCAAACAATTCTTTAAAGCACAAACATTTTTTCAATATTGAGAACAAAATTTTATAACGGAGAAATATTTTGAAAAACCACGCACAAATTGGGAAGATCCAATAACAATTTGAAAAGCAAGGACATTTTCTAAATTTTGAGAACAAATTTTAAAACCGAGTTTTTTTTTCAAAAATCCTAAACAAGTTTGGAAGCACGAACAATTTTTTAAAGCACACACATTTTTTGAATCTTCAGAATTGTTTTTGAAACGTAGAACTATTTAAAAAACACTGAATTTTTTTGGAAGGAAGAACAATTTTTTTAAACACAAACATGTTTTAAAACATGAATATTGAGAACAAAATTTGAAACGGATAACAATTTTGAAAATTCCTGAGCAAATTTGAAGCGCAAACAATAATTTAGAGCATGAACATTTTTTTAGTCTCGAGAAATTTTTTTTACAAAATAACCTAGCAAATTTGAAATAATTATTAAAGCACGAATATTTTTTGAATCTTGAGAACTAATTTTGAAACCGAGAACTAATTTGAATCTTAAGAATAAATTGGAAAACCGAGAACAATTTTTTTTAAAATTGAGAATGTTTTTTGAAAATACAAAACCATTTTTTAAAAATCGAGAACATTTTTTATACAGAAAAAGAAAATAAAAAACAGAAAAGAAAAAAAATCGGATCAGGGAATCTTCTAGAAGTTTCCAAAAACTAAAAAAAAAAACTGCTTGATCCAGTAGAACGTTCCCAAAACCGGAGTGCTGCAGCCAGGCAGCCCTCTCCCGCTCCGTTCCGTGTGAAGCCCCGACATAATTTCCCACAGAGCCGCGAATAAGGTTTTCCGCTCCTACCCGCCGCTCGTAGCGGCAGGGACGAGCTGCATCGCACAAGGGCTTGCCCGACTGGCCGGCCCAGCTTATTGTTTTTCCTTAAAATATTTGTAATTAACTTTTTATTTATATTTTCCTTTTCTGCTTATTTCCTTTATTTTTTACTTTTTTGCTTACTTTTTGTTTATTTTTCATTTTATTTTCGTATTTGAAACATTTTGTTTTTTCTAATTTGAAGAACAATGTTTAAAAATCGTGAACAAATTTAGAAGCGCGAATGATTATTTTATAGCACAAACTTTTTTTAAATATTGAGAACAAAATTTTAAAAAGAGAACAACTTCGAAAAACTCCGAACAAATTTGAAAGCGTGAACAAATTTTTAAAGCATAGACATTTTTTGAATTTTGAGAACAAATTTTGAAACCGAGAACAATTTTGAAAAATCATGAACAAATTTGGAACCACAAATATTTCTTTAAAGTTTGACATTTTTTGAATCTTGAGAACATAATTTTAAAAAGGAGAACAATTTTGACAAACCCCGAATCAATTTGAAAGCACAAACAAATTTTTAAAGCACGAATATTTTTTAAATTTTGCGAACAAATTTTGAAACAGTGAACAATTTTAAAGTTTCTTTGTTTTTCTTTGTTTCTTTATTAGTTTTCACGTTTTTTCATTCCTTTAGCATTTGCTTCTTCAATTTATTTTTTAATTTTTTGGGGATTTATATTGTTTTTATTTCTATTGGTTTTATTATTCATTTCTATTATATGTGCAATACATGTTTAACATTGTTAAAATACGAGTTTAAGATTTCTTGAATACATAGTCAGTATTTACTATATTCATTTTCAACAGTTTTTAAATACTTGACTAACATTTTTCAAATATAATATTAACATTTAGGAATACACGGTCAAAAACATTTTTGTACACTCTTTAAAAAAAATTCCATGTATAAGATTGACATTTTTTAACTCATGCTTACATTCTACATGTGCAATACATGTTTAACATTTTTCAAATACGAATTTTAAGATTTCTTGAATACATGGTCAATGTTTACTATACTCATTTTCAACAGTTTTTAAATACCTGATTAACATTTTTCAGATATAACATTAGTATTTTTAGAATACATGGTCAAAAACATTTATGTACACTCTTTTAAACATTTTCCAAGTTTAAGATTAGCATTTTTTAACTTATGCTTACATTCTTTTCTATACGCCTTTAACATTTTTTAAACGCTTGATTAACATTTTTACAAATGCAATATTAACATTTATGGATACATGGTCAACATTTTTTCTATGTACATTTAACATTTTCAAATGCTTGATCAATATTTTACAAAGACAAGTATAACATTTCTTGAACATGATATAATTTTTTTTGTTGAATACTTGTAACACCTCAAAATTTTTACCATATTTTAATTAATAAACTTATTTTGGTCGGGGATATTAATTTTTATTTTTTGGATTTTCTATTGTTTTCTGAACCATTCTTCCTTTGCATCTTATTTCTTTTCCTCCAACAGAAGTTTCGGAAAAGTATGGGTTGACTTGGACGTTTGACTTAAAAACTTCCTTTTTTATTTTTAGTATTTGAGTGAGAAATATTTTCATAATTAAAATTACCTCACTTAATTGTTTTAAATGGATTTTTTATTCTAAATACCTCTATTGCACTACAACCCTTTTAAATATCCCTCTGAAAATTCTGCAAAAAATTGGAGATGTCCTGTAATGCATAGGGATCACTTTTATGCAAAAATCCATATTGGTCTTTTGAAAATTTTGAGCACACCATCCTATTTTCTCTTCTGGCCCAGTTTAGGAGTTTGAACCGCAACCCTATTTTTTTGCCCCAAAGCCCATGAGATTTTTACTGCTTGTAGTAGACACCTATCAAACCCTTAAGTCCAAAAGATTAGAGCCATTGGGATATTTTCCATGCATTAATGCCCCATAGTTTTTGGGCAGAAATGTTTTTCTTCAAAACTTGTACTAACAACTTTCTCGTTTTCTCAAACTAACCTTGCCACCATGACCAGGTCCTAAAGAGACCCCGATCTAGAGATTTTGGCGACCATCAAAATCCATTTGATGGCTTTAACATTCTGTCGAGCACCTCGTGTGCATGGACAGAATTGGCATACTTATGACTTTGTATTGTGGACTTGCCATTCTTGCCAAACCAACATGTCCCCTACACCTCTCCCAACCAACTTAAATATTCGTCGTTACTAATGAATAAAAAAGAATAAGTTCAAATTAAAATAAAGGGGTGGTTCAATTTAAACGAAAAACTCAAATTATTTCCGTTTCTAGGAAAAATAAAACTAAAAAGATCAATTTAAAAAAAAATGTTTGATGCTTATTTAAAAACATATTTCCTTCTTAAGAATAAGACTAAGATGTTCAAATTAAAATAATAAAGAAGTTTGAAGTATGTAAAAAACTCATATTTTTTCTCGTTAGTAAATCATAAATTGAAAACGTTGAAAAAAGGCTGAGAAGTTCAAATTAAAATAGCACATAAGTTCAAAGTTTATGAAAAACCAGCCTTTTCTCGTTATTAAATATTAAAATGTAAAAGTTAGAATAAAAAAGTTGAGAAGTTCAAATTAAACTCGTGAAATTGCTCATAAGGAAAACACACCAGTTTTATTTCCCCTGTTTATAAAGTAAATACATAGAAGTTCAATATAAAAAAGATGAGAAGGTTAAAATATAATAATGGAATAGTTAGTCGTGTAAAGAAACCCCAAAATAAAACATATTAAAGTTTAAGTGGACATGGTGAGAAGTTCAAGTTCTTGTGGCGGTGCATTTTCGAAGAATCTGTTTCACGATAAAAGCAGAACGTATGATCTTGCTATTTTTGAGATTGCTTGCAAGCTGGGAATCAGAGAAAACCATCTACATGAAAATATTTCGCATTTTTCGTCACTTTTGAACGGTATATTATTTTCCCCATTCGAACAAAGTTTGTAAAAACTACAGCTAGAAAACGTTTTTAGTCATTTTTAAAACTGACTTAAAACTATAAAGAATTGGAAAAACAATGTACATATAAAAGTTTCCAATTTTCTCAAGATTTCCAATGCCATATCATTTGCTCCATTCCGAGAAACCATTGAGAAATGAACACGAAAATACGAACTCGTTAAAACTTGTGTCGTTTTCTAAGTTACTTTTAAAACGTTCATAGTTGGAAGAAATTTTTTATATGAAAAACTGCGCATTTTCATAATTTTTCTAACGCCATATCATTTGCGTGGATCCGACTAGCCATTTTCAAATTAACTCCGAAATACGAACCCGGTTGTTCGTTTTCAGAAATTCTGCCATTTTTGACTTTCCTCTTTATCCGTAGGGAATTTGGAAAAACTTTCAACATATGAAATGAGGGGATTTGTGTTGACACCCGAACACGTCACGTGTACCCTTGATGCCGGGGGTGATGCACTGCAGCTCACGTCGAAGGAGATCCGACCGACAACGCGATACGCAAGACAATCGACGGATGCTTTTGAAGACCCGAAACCCCACACTCCCGGGAGGGACCCCATCAGGGAGTGCGGCGACTATGGGCTGCCCTAGGTCGATTCGCTCGCCCCTAGAGCCTCGAGATTCGGAGCTCTCGAACTTGAGGAACAATGAAGAACGAGAGATAAAATACGATGGAGAGATAAATCATAGATGAAAAAGTAGTATATTGATTTTTTGATTGTGTGTTGTTTTAATCGGCCATCACCTCCAATATACATAAGAGGCGGTTGGACTTCCCGTACAAGCAAGGGATTCACCTAGGCATTCCTTACAAGAAAATTACACCAAATCACGTCCTAGAGTCCTAATTCTAATCTAACTCGGATTCGACCCGAATCTGGCCAAAACTCCTCTTTTGCTCCTTGCGCGGGTCACACAATCTACATGCGATCTCCGGTTAAGACAATATTTATACCAAAATTGGCCGGCTTGATGATACAAACAATTCCTCTATCGATAACTTTCCCAAACAAGGTCATCTTGAATATTCCATGAGGTCATCTTTAACTCTCAATCGGATCTGGCCACTCGGCTCACTGTATCGTCCGAATCTTGTATTGTTTCTGCAGGCTGTATATCATCTGAGGTAATGTTGACTCCAAAAGAAAAGTTGTCCACCTTGACGATACACACAACTTTCACGTTAAACACTTTTCCATATAAAGACATCTAGACAACTTTTTGGGCTCATCTTTCATCTTCCGATTGGATATCGACCAACGTCATTCGGCTTCAAACCTTTTCAATCGGATGTTTTTAGGATTCTTCACTCGAATGGCAAATTTTCCAATCGGCCGGCAACTTTCCATTCGGATAGCAAACTTTCCATTCAGATGGCAACTTTTCCACTCGGATGGCAAACTCTCCACTCGGATGGCAAACTTTCCACTCGGTTGGTAAACTTTTCAATCGGTTCGCAAACTTACCACTCATCCGAGGTCATCTTGGAAGTGAAATTGGCCGAACATCACTTAGGAAGTTAAATCCTGGTATTTTGAATATATTTTCGGCCTTTTAAGTAAACTTTGGACAATGATGGTCAATACATCAAAATTGTTCCATTCAGCGCTATGAAACCTTTTCATTCTGAATATCTTTTCGTCGAGGCTATCTTAATGGTATTTTGCACCATTGCAAAATCAGGTGTCAACACACGCCCCTCTGTTTTTCAGCAAAATTCATATGCCAAAAAATAATCCGCAGCGTATTTGTTCTAAGGGCGATGTCAACACTCCGTCGACCACTTATTCTTCTCAAGGCAACAATCATATACCAGCCATGTTTACTTAAGCTTCTTGCCACACACTCGCGTGGTATTTCTTCAAATACTTTCCATTGAGAGCTCGAGGTAGCATTGTCCCTTGCATTGATTCAGCCATATATGAATTCCCAGGAACTACTCTTGCAATCTTAAAAGTACCTTCCCAGTTTGGAGACCATTTCCTGAATTTTCTATCTCTTGAACCAATCGGCAAGATCACTTTCCACACGAGATCGCCAACTTGTAAATTCCTCAATTTGACCTTTTTATTATAAGCTCTGGCCACTCTTAACTTGTTTCTTTCTATAGCATCTGAAGCAGCCAAACATCTATCGGCAACCTCAACAACATTGTCCATCATTAAGTTATAAAAGTTGATGGTCGATAAATTATTTTGTTTGGCTACTCACAAAGCATTCAAATTTACCTCTACTGGCAAAACAACTCCTTGGCCATATACCAGCTCCTAAGGGGTTACTTTTGTAGCTCCGTGCTTTGAGATTCTATGTGCCCACAACGCCTCAGACAGCAGCTCATGCCATCTCCTTGGATTATCCTCAATCTTCTTTTTGATGAGGTTGATTAATATTTTATTGCTAAACTCAGCTTGTCCCAAAGTGCGTTAAGTCGACTAGAGGAGGGGTGAATAGGCGATTTTAGAAATTCATCACTGATGGAATTCCTAGTGAGTAAAGTCCTCAGTCATGAAGCACGTGCAGCGGAAATAGTACAAAAACAAAGAAGTAAAACAAGCTATTGCAATGCACTTAGCATGGATAATTTAGTTCGGTTCACACAGGACACAAGTACATGATAAGCAAGTGATGAATAACTAGAGTGAAGAACTTGAGGTGATGAAATTGGTGAAAGTCTTCAATCAAATAATTTATGGAATGAAGGAGGTTATGGAGATAGAATCAGTAGCTCGATGAAGACAACAGTTGATGACCCAGTTCCAACTGCTGTGACCAGTGGCGGAATCAGGCCTGGGGCAGTTGGGGCTATAGCCCCAGGCCTAGTAACAAGTTTCTTTGTAATTTCTACGCATACGAAATATAGAAATCATAGAATTTTATTAATCAACATAGCACAGCCCCAGGCGTAACCTGCTTCTAACTTCGCCACTAGCTGTTACATTTGTACGTCTCGTTTGGAGCAGCTAGGTATTGAAACCTAAGGACACACAGTCCCGAGACGCACAACCCCCACCGTATTCTCCTTGAACTAAGGACACACAGTCCTCGCCCAACACTCGTGGTAAGTCTTCAGGGCAGACTTCCAAACCCTCACAAACTTGGTCACCAGGCGATCCACAATTGACTGCTGGATGCTCTAGACCATGACGCCTAACCATGTGGAGGATGCACAGTCCTTAAAGGTAATAGGCCTTGGCTTCACACAGGAACAAATTCTTCAGTGATGCTCAATCACTTGGGTTTTGAGTTTGGTTTGGATGTTTTGGGGGTATTTCCTCACATGATGATTTTTACTCAAAGTCCTCGAGGAATTGGGTTACTCTAAATGACAGGTGTCAGTTTCTCTCGGAGCAGCCAACCAGCTAGTGATTATGGGGGGTGGTTATTTATAGCCTGGGAGCATCCCGACATGATATGACATAAATGCCCATAATAATATGACCGTTGGGTTGATAAGGTTTTAGGACAAGTGGCGCGCGGCGCAGCAACGGTCGGAACTTTCAACTATGAAAGTTCTCATGTCTCTCAAATTCCTCACTAGAGGATCTGGTAGGTGTTGGTTTGAGTTTAGCATCATGAGGAAATTCATTCCGTAGTATTACCTTGCCCCCCTTTAACAGCACGGTGTTCCTATGACTCAAGAAAGAAGAAAATGAAACAGAAAGAGTAAATCCTCAAGCTTCAAAGTCTTTAGAGCATTTTCTTCAAGGTACACCGAATCCCTCATCTTCAATAACTTCATGAAGAATATCAATTTCTTCGCAATTTCTTCGTGATCAAAGTCTTCAAGGAATGGCCAAAGTCTTCACCTAAAGACATTCATTTTTAGGGGTCGATATTCATCGAATAACTCAAACTCCCCAACGACTTATAGAGCCTGTATACACTCACAAACATATTATTCTCTTAACATATAATTGTTCAATCCACCAAAATCACTAAGGGGAACTAGATGCACTTACAATCTCCCCATTTTTGGTGGCTGATGACAAACAGGTTAAGATTTCAACGGGGATAAAAATATGAAGTGTAAGAACAGAGTTTGAGGAATTTGATTACAATATATAGAGAAACTACCCCTAAAGATGTGCATACTTTGATGAATTTGCATTGGACTGCAAATGCACTTTGATGATTTATATCATGGAGATCCCCCGTGTATCTTGTAATTCATGCATGCATTTGATATATATCATGAAGAATTTGAAATGCATGATGAAAGATGGTGTCTGACGAATTGCAGCATGCATGCATTTAATTAACTTTAGGAATAAGCATGCAAGGAATAATGTTCAAAAGTATCAGACCACCATCGGGCTTAAGTTACAACTCATTACATCAAAAACTTCAAAAGAATGAGAGTTTGTAACTTAATAAACTTTATAGTAACCCATAAGTTGACCCGCTTGAAGACTAACTCAGATTTCTCCTCCTTTGTCATCAAGTGACGAAAAGGGACAGAGACTGAGGACTAATGTCCTTGAAGAATTTCACTTTAAAGATTGAGCGCCAGCGTTCTTCGGGTTTGTTGCTGGAGTTTGACCGGAAGCAGTGCCACCCTATTCTTCATCATCATCGGCGTTGCAGTATGAAGAAAATGAGTTGTCCTCCAAATCAGGGACTGGGATCTTCCTCAATTTCTTCTTGGGTGGCCAGGACCAGTCAAAGTTCTGGATGAACTTCATTTCCTCAAGTTCCTTTGGAGTCTTGGGATGGGACAGTGTGGCCCATGTGCGGTCAAATACCTCATGAACATAGTAGTGGTTTCTCTTCAAGGCATTCCGAGTTGCAGTGCGGGTTTTGACAATGGAGCCGAACTGGCACTTGACCCATTTGTGGTTCCGATCCACTTTCTGATGCAAACTGATGAGAAGCTCACGGTCATTCATCACACGAGGATTTGTAGGGCTTGATGGTTTTGCTCTACCATCCGATTCTTGAGGAGCAGTGTCATCAAGTGATGAATATGAGGCAGGCTTGCGGAATTGGCCATCTAGTGGGTGATTTCCTTCATCAATCACACATTTTATTCCTTCAATTTCATGAAAAGTCGTCTTGATGACTTTGAGAGGAGGCAGATAGCTCACATGATTCTGATAATGAGCGAGGTAATTGATACCTAATCTGTTTCTGATGAATCTCATAAGCGAGGGCGCATATATCTTCAGCTCATGTGGTGACATTGCATTGTTGCCCAATGTCCTTAGGAAGAAATCATGAAGATTTATGGGATTACCAAGTATGATGTAAAATAGCATATTCTTCATAATCCCCATAACATCTTCTTCAAAATCATGTCCTTTGATAGGAGCAATGGTATAGACAGGATTCTGTAAAGTGTTCATGGCACGTACCTCAACTCTTTGACAAGGAATTGAGTCCTTGGAGGTTGGCCAGGTGCTAGGGGCTTCATGATGACTTCCATTAGATGATTTCGTAGATCCTTTTCATCATACAAACATCTTGCTTCATTTGAAGGAATTGGAAGCAGGGTAGAGCGAACAATGCAGTGGCTGGTGCTTTGAGGTAAGTTACTTCAGTCATCGAGTCAAAGATCCATGAATTGACATCATTTGGTTCACCAGAGATATGCAGAGTTGCATAGAACTAAAAGATGAGCTATGTGTTCTAGTCATTGATGCGTGTGCAGAGTTGAAGCAAACCAGCATCTTGAAGAACATTCAGTACTGGAATGAAGCATTCGATTTCTTCCATGTGTGGATGAGGAATGTGAGTGTGGTGGAAGATTTTCCTCTTGTCAACTAGTACTGCAGCATAGAAATTGAGTTGAGCTCCAGAACTTCTTATGCCTGTTGTGAAGCTTGTCATAGGAGTTTGCACCAGTGAAGAAGTGATGTTCATCATAAAACTGGTCCTTCTCAAACTTAGGCCTCATGGAGTAGGGCTAACGTTGTTGTGATTGAAGAATTCACAGAAGGTGTTCATCACTCTGAAGAGGTTGTGCCACCACAATAGCAGTCTCAGGGTTTTCGACATGTGGTTCCTCAGCAGTTTCTTCATCCTGTGCAGTAGCAGATTCAACACGCACATTCTCTTCAGCAGTGGTCTTGACATCAGCTGATGCAGCTAATTCAGTTGCGGGTTCAGACTTGGCTGGAGTGCTCTTCTCCTCTGATCCGGTTATCACTTCAGTTGCTACTGGTGATTCTAGGTTTTGATGAATTGGGGGCACCATTGGTGAGTTGGGATGAGCCTGTTCCCAAAATTCATCATGGATCACTGCCGTGCTGTTGCCAATGTCCACATCCTCCTCCTTTTCTTCAGCATTGGCCTCAGAATTCTGAGGAGGAGGAGTTGCTGGTTGAGGAATGTCATCAACTTGAATTTCCTAATCTATAGGAGTAGATGCATCAGACTTGTTCTCATCCATTTCTTCATCATCGTCTTGGATGACATGTTCTACACCAAATGGAACAATCATATAAGCTGATGTCATACTGATAGGTGATACGTCCATTGGTGCTGATGAGGAGGGCAAAGTCTTCAGGCGTATTGTCTTTGATGACCTTCAAGCAGATGATGCTTTTCGCTTTTTAGCTTCTTTCGCAGCAGCTTTCGTTTTCTTCACCTCTGATGCATAAGGAAGTGTGTATTTCTTTACTTTTGAAGATTTTGGTGAAGCAACAATTTCAGGCATGGCATGCGAGGTTGCTGGCCTTGCAGAGTCATCAGCTGAAGCGTCAGCTGGAGTTGCAGCGGCAGTTTCATGAGCAGTACTTGAAGCAGCTGCAATTTCATCAGCAACTCTTGAGTTAGCTACAGTTTCAACGGCACTAGGTTCATCATCTGCGGGTTCATCAACTTCATCAGTCAATTCAATAGTGTAGTGAGCCTGAGGAGTTGGAGGAGGCGTTGTGACTGCAACCCTTTGGTTGGGTTCATCAATTGCGGTAGAAGTAGCTTTGATGAATCTCACTTTCATGCCTTTGCTTTCAGCTTGAAGACTTGTATGCTTGTCTGTGAGGATTTTTAACTCAGCTTGTGTAGAGACAAGTTGTTCTGGTGTCAAATTCAGAAGATTTTGGCGCATATACTTCTCCTTCTTAGCCTTTGCTTTCTTGGCTTGCTCAGCTTGCTGAGCCTTCCACTTTTCCTCATTGATGAATGAGGTGACCATATGACTCAGACCAGGTGGAAGATGTAAGTCATCAACATGTGTGTTGGGATCAACGTACCATTGGTCGATGAAATTCAGCATAACCTTTGGGTCCACAGCAAGACGAGTTGTGGAGCCCTTTGCTTTCGCCACTCTTTCTTGTTTGTTTCTGATGATTGCTTGAAGAGTTTTTTCATCATAGTCATCACTTCCCTTTGATGCAGAGGGTACATTGAGGATGACTTTCTTGGGGCTAGGCTTTGTTCCTCTTCCAGCAGTGGATTTTGTCTTCAAAATGCCACTTGAGGGTTTTTGAGCAGAGCTTGAGGCAGAAGGTTTTGAGGGAATTGATGTCCCCGTTGCTTGTCTGCTTGACTCTGGCTCCAGGGGAGGTGATGACTTAGCTGCAGTTGAGGACTTTGCAGCCTGATTTACCTTAGTCTGAGGAATTTGATGTTTAGAAAGTGATGTTGAGGACTTGGGCTTGGAACTGGATTTCTTCATCAGTGCCTTCTTGGGTGGTACTTCAGTTGCAGAAGCCTCAGCACCAGAGGAGGAGGCAGTAGCAGCTATTGAAGCAGCGTCAGTATCTTTGGCATGTTTCTTCAGTTTGGCCAAATACTTGGCCTTTTCATCAGGGTAGTCATCAATATTGACTTAGCTTGAGGGATGTGATGCTTGTTGTTGCTCCATAGGTGGTCTGGTGTAATAAGGTTTAACAACAAATTCTTGGCATACTTAGGAGTGACGAATCTGTAGTTCTTCACTCCTGGATCCATCGCCTCTCAATCTTTTGAAGCCTTATCTTGAACTTCACAACTGGTTCTTTTCCATATATTTCTTCATCTGGAGTACAGTAATCAGCGTATATTTCCTCAGGTATGTCCATTGTAGTGTTATGTTCCAACTTCTTGCCACCTTTGTGTTGCCTGTGTTCTTACATTTTCTTTAGCTGAGGTTTTTGCTGAGGAATTTTAACTCTTGAGGAATCTAAGGACAAAGGAAGATTTTCTTCAAGGAATGCTGCAAATGAGTTAAGTTGATAAGAACCTAGAGATTCATGAGCTCACATTTTGTACATGTGAACAGAGTATAGGTGCGAAGAATTTGGAGAGGTCATATGCGTTCTCAGATTTGAGGAATTTGAAAAATGACTTACGTTGAGGAATTTGACCAATTATAGTGGTGAGGAATTTGACTAAGCATTCTGATCTTGGGTTCCAGAGTTGCGCAGATTCGGAAATTTGCATAATTGAGGAATATCGTGAAGAATTAAGTGGCTTAGAGAAATTCATCAAGTGTACTGAGGAAGAACAGATTTCAAAGATTGTCTGGAAATAAACATATCTACAAGGGCAGTAAAATTAGATTTTAATTACCCCGTGTGAAGAACACGACGAACTAAGGAAGAAAGAGTGGAAGCTCGTTAGTTCAAATCCTCAGCACTCTAACTCGACGACTGAAATCAGCTACCGCGACGACGACAGAAGAAGTTCCGCGGTCGGCGTGAGTCCGGCGATGGCGAAGTTGAGGCAGTGAAGCACTTCTTCTCTGACGACGAGGAGATTGAGCGGCGGCGCTAGGATTGAGTGTGAGAGGAGGAAGTGAGAGCGAAAGGATGAGTTTCACTGAAGGAGGGGTAAGAGAGCTATTTATAGCTCAGGTGAAAATGGTCGGAAGCAAGTTTTTCGGACCGAACTGCCCCTACCCATTGCGCTCCGCGTGACATGTGTCACCCACGTACGAAGTGGTGGAGGTAGTTGAGGTCGTGCTTATCCTCTCGTGAGTAGTGGGTGCTTCTACTATGGTGAGGTAAAAAATGAAGTTTGAATTTTTTTTGAGGACTTTGTTGCAAAGTGATCAGCTGATGAGGACTCGACAATGACTTTGAACAGGTTTCAATGAGAACACATATGAAGAATTGGGAATAGATTGGATTGAGTTTAGCATAGAGGGGATTCGGGTCCGATCACATTCACTTAGATGAAAATCCAACTTGAAAACAAAGCTATAAGTGAATGTTGTTGAGGACTTTGAAAGCTTATATATTTATCTATCTATCTATCCATCCATCCATATATATATATATATGTATATATATATAGTAAGTGAAGACAATCAGAAAATTTTGATGACTTTGAAAATTTTAAAAAAAATTGATGACTTTGAAAAATTGGAGGACTTTGCTAAAAGCCTCAGTTTTGAATTTCATCTTTTGAGGAATTTCAAAGTTTGGTGATGGTGCTACCCACCATATAAGAACGATGATTTCAGGCACCGCGTACAATTGTCGTAGGGCCCTGAGAATCAGATTCTTCATTAATTTCTTCACACTTAGAGTGTTATTCTTCATTGTTTGAAAAAAACGTTACTTTGTGTGTTGCACATCTAAGTCATCAGTTTTGCATCAGTGTTAGGATGTGTGCAATTTTACAAGACATTCAAAGATTCCAGGATATTTAGTTCACACCACAACTTGCAAAATCTTTTCTCGTCCAAGGGCTTAGTGAAGATATTTTCTAGCTGGCCATCAGTCTTCACGTGGTCGATGATGATATTTCCCTTGAGTACATGGTCACGAAGAAAACAATGACCAATATGGATGTCCTTGGTCTTCGAGTGTTGTACTGGTGTTAGGCGATCTTGATGGCACTCTCATTGTCACAGTAGAGGGGCACATTCTTCAAGTTGATGACGTAGTCTTTGAGGGTTTGCTTCATCCAAAGCAGTTGTGCACAATAAGATCCAGCAGCAATGTATTCAGCTTCAGAAGTGGAGAGTGATTCGCAGTTTTGCTTCTTTGAGGACCAACAGACTAAGGAGCGTCCGAGGAAATGACATGTTCCTGACGTTGACTTGCGATCCACACGGTCACCAGCATAATCAGAATCAGAAAATCCAATGAGGTGAAGATTTGAGCCCTTGGGGTGCCATAATCCAAGCGTTAGTGTGTGAGTTAGATATCAAAGAATACGTTTCACAGCCTTATGGTGTGATTCCTTCGGTTTTGCTTGGAAACGTGCACACATGCAAACACTAAGCATAATGTCTGGCCTAGATGCACATAGGTACAATAAAGAGCCAATCATGGAGCGATATACCCGCTAATCGAAATCAATACCATTTTCGTCAGTGGAGAGGTGACCATTGGTAGGCATAGGAATCTTGACGCCTCTGCATTCAGTCATGCCGAATTTCTTCAGGACATCCTTGAGGTATTTCTCGTGAGAGATGAAGATGCCATTGCGTTGTTGACAAATTTGAAGACCTAGGAAGAAATTTAGCTCCCCCATTATAGGCATTTGATATTCTTCACTCATCATGTAGGCAAATTCATCACTGTAACGTTTGTCAGTACAATCAAAGATAATATCGTCCACATATATTTGGCACACAAATAGTTCATTATCATAGGACTTTGTGAAAAGATTAGGATCAAGTGAACCGGGTTTGAAGCCTTTCTTCATGAGGATTTCCTTCAATGTATCATACCACGCCCGAGGGGCTTGCTTGAGGCCATAGAGTGCCTTCTTGAGTCTGAAGACTGTCAGGATGTTTTGGGTCTTCAAAACTTTGGGTCTGAGCAACATATACTTCTTCCTCAAGCTTACCATTGAGGAATGCACTTTTCACATCCATTTGATAGAGAGTCATGTTATGATGATTAGCATAAGCAAGCAGTATGTGAATAGTTTCAAGTCTAGCAACAGGTGCAAAAGTTTCATCAAAGTAAATTCCTTCAACCTGTGTGTAGCCTTGGGCTACAAGTCGTGCCTTGTTCCTCACTACCTGACCATCCTCATCTTGCTTGTTTCGGAAGATCCATTTTGTGCCGATGATATTTTTCTTTTGAGGATCAAGTCGCTTGACGAGTTCCCATACATCATTTAGCTTGAACTGAAGAAGTTCATCTTGCATGGCATGAATCCACTCAGGTTCCAAGAAGGCTTCAACAACTTTTGAGGGTTCTGTCATAGACACAAAGGAGAAATGCCCACAAAAGTTAGCTAAATGTGAAGCTTTTGAGCGAGTGAGGGGACATGGCGCATCGATGTCATCGATGATTTAGTCAATTTCCACTTCATTAGAAATCCTAGGATGCGTAGGTTGATGACTTTGTATAGGCTGAGGAATTTGATCTGGAGCATTTTCCTCAGGTGCATCCGCTTGTATTTCATCATTGTTGGGGACAATTTCTTCAGCAAGAGGTGGTTCTTCAACAGGGATGATATCTTCAGTGGCCTTGTGCTTGATGGCTTCCTCAGGGGTCTGTTTATCTGGCACGGGAGGTAATTTCTCTCTTTTTGTTGAAGACTCTGTAGGTGTGCGAGTCTTTTCCATAACGAAGCATGAAACCTTCATGTGCCTTAGGTGCAAACTTTGAGCTGTGGTGAGGATCTCTAATCCAACATTTTGCACCGAAAACTTTGAAATAACTTACATTGGGTTTCTTGTCAGTGCGGAGTTCGTATGAAGTTTTCTTGAGGAATTTGTGAAGATATACCCTGTTGATGATGTCGCAGGCAGTGCTGATTGCTTTAGGCCAGAAGCGTCGAGGAGTCTGATATTCTTCAAGCATAGTTCATGCCATTTCAACCAGAGTCCTGTTCTTGCGCTCAACGACGCCATTTTGTTGAGGAGTATAAGGAGCAGACAATTCATGAGTAATACCAAGTTCATCAAGATAGTCATCAAGGCCAGTATTCTTGAATTCCGTCCCATTGTCACTCCTGATGTGTTTGATCTTGACGTCGAAGTTTGTTGAGGCCGTTGAGGAAAATCGTTTGAAGACTTCCTGCACTTCAATTTTATACAGAATAATATGCACCCAAGTATATCTAGAATAATCATCAACGAAGACAAATCCATATAGAGATGATGCATTGGTTAGAGTAGCATAATGAGTAGGTCAAAATAGATCCATGTGAAGCAATTCAAACGGACGAGTAGTAGTCATGATGGTCTTTGATGGGTGTTTGGATTTGGTCATCTGTCAAGACTCACAAGCACTGCAGAGATGGTCCTTGAGGAATTTGACAGTTTCGATGCCAATGACATGCTTCTTCTTCGCAAGTGTATGCAGATTCCTCATGCCTGCGTGACAAAGTCTTCGATGCCATAGCCAGCCTTTTGAGGTTTTTGCTAGTAGACACTTGGCCGATTGAGGACCTATAGAGAAATCAACAATATACAAGTCTCCTCTCCTAAAGCCTTTGAAGTCTTTGGATCTGTCAGATTCCATGATGACTACACATCTATATTTTCCAAAGATCACAATCATATCAAGATCACAAAGCATTGAGACTGACATGAGGTTGAACTCAAGGGATTCGACAAGCATGACTTTGTCCATGTGCCGATCCTTAGACATGTCTACTTTACCAAGTCCCAATACCTTGCTTTTACCTTTGTCAGCATAGGTGATATGCTTCAATGGTGATGGAGTGAGTGGGATATTCATCAATAAGCTTTTATCACTAGTGATGTGATTTGTACACCCACTTTCAAGAACCCACTCAGTGTTCTTGGGTTGATCATCCTGCACACGCATTAGTACTGCTTACCATCTCATATGCTTCAGATTGAAGGATATGATATCAATTTCATCACATTTGATTTTCATCATAGAAAAATAAATTTAAGGATATAATGAGGACGAGTGAAATGATAATTCATTTCATCAAGATTTAGCTTGCGTCCTATCAAGCAATTTCCTCAGGTCTCCAGCAAATTCTTTAGATGATGATTTTCATGTGGAGACCTGACCTGTAGAAGTGATTAATTTGATTTCTTCACCACCCACATCTGAAGGGGTGGTAAAGAGTTCATCATCCTACGAGCACCATATGGGAATGGAGGCAATGAGGCTAATGCACTTCTTTTCACAGTAGGGGGATTAGCGTACTCATATGAATAGGCAGAGAAATTCTTTGAGGACTTGTGAACATAGTGATTTGAGGAATAGTGCACATATTCAGGTCCCTTGTAGTTTCCTTGCATATCAGAAGCATTAATGCGAGTACGATCATAGTGTTGACCATCTGAGGAATTTATTCCTCGTGATGACTTTGGTCCTCCCGAGGAATTTAATCTGAGGTTCCTGTTCTTCACAGGTGACGTCATGATGACATTCACTTGAAGACTTTCCAAGAAACTTTTGGGAACCCAGATTTTCCTCACGGGTGGTCCATTCCTGCAGTTAGTTCCAACATATTGAGAAAATACTTTACCCGCTTGATTTTTGAATAGTTTATAATTAGAGTCAAATGACTCATCGGAGGAATAAGATGTTTCACACGCAAAGCCAGTTAGAGTGGACCGATCAACAGGAGGTCCCTTTGCAGTAATCCATGAGGTTTTGGGGTACTGCTTAGGTTTCCAGTATGATCCATCAGCGTTCGTTTTTCTCTGGAAGGCGATGCCCTCTTTCCTCGGATTCCTATTCAGAATCTGCTTTTTCAAAACATTACACAGGGTTGATGCCCTTTGACACTTTTGTATATGCCTGTCACATACAATTCCTTCAAACCTGCATTTTCATTAGTAGCATTTGTGGTTTCTTCAAGTGAAGAATTTGATACCACAGGAGTAGTTGAAGAATTTGTAGTGATAAAAGCATTTGATGATTCAGGTGAAGAATTAGCGGTTTCATGTTCGATGCATTTCAGGCATGGTGGAATGAATTCTTCCTGAGCGGAACTGATCTGTTGAGCAAGTAATGAATCATTTTCCATTCCAAGATCATCATAGGACATCCTCAACTTCTCAAGATCAATCTTCCTTTGAATAAATTCATAGCAAAGCTTCTCATGATCAGCCAAGACTGTAATATGACGATCTTGAAGACTATCCAACCTAGGCTGAAGACTTTGAGCATCTTCACTGAGGGTTTGAGTCCGATTCATTTCATCATTCAACAGGGCATCGCTTTTGTCTAACAATTTCTGAGGTTTTTCAATAGCACTTTGTTGCTTAGTGGCAATGTTGGCAAGTTTATAGTAACTGGGTTACCTTGCACTTCGGCGACAAAGAATATAGTATTCAAAGTTTTTCTTCCGACTATAATTTCCACGTACATCACACCTTTGGCTTCAGTTTTCTCTTTGCCTTCAAATCCATTAAGTACCATATTGGTCTTTATCAATTCTTCATCATGAAGCCCAATTTCTTGAAGACCGAATAGGGCATAAGATTCACCAGAATGCCACCGTCAACAAGCATCCGAGTGAGTGGTCATCCATTAATGTGACCTCTTAGATACAATGGTTTCAAGTGTGTCACTAGTTCTTTTGGCTTCTCAAATATTGCATTTTAGGACCAAAATCCAATTGAACCACCTCCCCTACTTCATCCACAACACGAAATTTAGCAGGCAAACAATACACCATATTGATATTCGTACCTTCATGAACTGGTGTAGGCTCATAGTCCAACATATCATCTCCATCCTCAAGCATGTCCACCGACTCCGAAATATCTCCAATGGAAGAAGTAGTAAAAGGTGAAGTGGACGATGTAATAGCGCCCGCATCGTCCCCTGTTGGTGGCATAGGTGTTGCTGTGATAGGTGTAGAAGCCACTGCATCTTTTATTTGTTTAGGCTTCCATACTTGTTTTGTAGGCACCATGAGCCGAGTGCCATTGAACAATTTCTCTATTTGTTTCTCGGCCTCTCGTCCTGCCATCTCTTGATTCCTTAAACTCTGTAATTTCCTCTTTTGTGTTTTCGTTAGCCCTGGAGGACACCACTTCGGTTGAGTATATTTAGGATCTCGTGGCTTAGCTTGGCTAGTGCTTGCCTCATGATCATTAGCCGAGTGCTTTGGTGCGATAGCGAGTATCAGCTCAGTCGGATTGCTATGCACAGTCAGCTGTTGTATGGTGAATTTTTTGCCTCCCAAGATGAGTGAGTCGGCATTGACTTTTTCCTTGCCTTTTCCTAACTCAGCTGTTGTAGCACTTGGCGACTTAACACGCCACGCTTTTTTAGTTCCCTCATGTATGAAATTTTCACTCGGGCATACCTTTTTGCTCGGATAGAATCCACTCGGCCACATTCTCTCATTCAGATAGTCTGTACCCAAGCACAATCTTTCACTCGAATATTCTCCATTCGGTCCCATGTTCTGGCTAGCCGACTGATGAGCACCAATGTTCAGTCGGCCTTTATATGAGTAGCCAAGTCGATTCCAAATAGATTGCCGCTACCTATCTGGAAGCGGTGCCATTCGTCCAGTCGGCTCTCTATACCGATTGAACATATCAGTTGATGGTGACCATGGTCACTTCAAGTTTGTTGACCGGTTAGAGCTTGAACCGGCCGACTCCTTGGCATACTTGGACAACAACATGTCAAAAGTTGGCTTGGTCCGCTTACGATGTACCTTGCCTTCATTCATCTTCCACTTCCCAACTTCTGGACTCTTGGGCTTAACAAACTTGACATGAGTGTTCTCTTGTACTTGTGGTTGCCCCCCGAGTGTAGGATTACTGATGGTGATCTTAATTATCTCCTTGCCACCGAGTTGTTTGTCAAGCATAACTTGTCTCCCCAAGACCTTGTTTTTCCTGGGCTCACCTATGACAACATTGGATTTATTAGCAGATTCGGCTACCTCCGGCCGAATGAGCAGTTTCTTTCCCTCCAAGTCTATGGTGTTAATAGGAAAAGGCTTTTTATCAACTTGCATCTCAGAAAAGTTCAATCATCCGTCATTAATGGCCGATTGTATCTATCATAAAAAAACATTGCAATCGTTAGTAGCATGAGAAAAAGAGTTATGATACTTGCAATAAGCACACCGTTTCAGCTCTTCAAACATTGGTAAAGTATGAGATATTCTGATGATCTTAGCTTGCAGCAAGGCATCAAATATTTTGTCACACATAGCAATGTTAAAGGTGAACTTCATCTCTTCATCACGATTCTTATGAATCGGTTTCCGATCATTGCAAGTAAATGGTTTGGCTTTCGATGGCCAAACAAATTCAGTAGCATAGATGTCGCCCTCATTGTCCGAGTGATCACTATCATATTCAACCATATTCATCTTTGGACGATCACTTTTACATCTATGCACTTCTTTAATATCTTTACTTCGGCTTTCCCGAGCCAAGGTTTTTGCAAAACTTGGTTGATATTTAAAAATTCATAGCCTTCTAGCTTTTCTCTTATGTGAGTTCTCAAACCATTAAGCACAAGATCTGCCAAGTCTCTTTCGGTTATTTCCAAACTATAACACCATTTTTTTGTATCTCTAAATCTCTTGACGTAATCGGAGACCGATTCATCATGCTTCTGCTTAACCAATGTAAGATGTGATAACTTAAGTTCATTGTCGCCGCTATAAAAATGATCATGAAACTTTTGTTCTAGGTGCGACCACACACGGATAGAACCATGTGGTAAAGAACAAAACCATGAAAATGCGGTACCAGTTAAGGACAAAGGAAACAAACGCACTTTCAATTCATTCAGCAAACCTGCTTCACCTAACTGTGCTAAGTATTGGCTAACATGCTCCCATGTGGTTGTCGTGCCTTCTCCATTAAACTTAACAAAATTTGGAATTTTATATCCTGGAGGGCACTGTATTGCATCAAAGTACTTGGGATACAGATTTTGATAAATCCGATTCCTAAGTAATTCAACACCAAAGTTTTCCCGAAGCATCTTAGCCATCTCTTCTCTGAAATTAGCTAGAGCATCGTCCGTACTGGATGATGAAGTTTGCTACAGTGGCACAAGGGTAGTAGGTTTACTAGCGGCAGGCAGGAATTGTGGTATATATCCCAAACAATAATTCGGCAATGGTCTAGCAACGTTTGCACCTATAGGTAATGCTTGGTTCGGTGTTGCCATCGAACTTTCTATGCTCATGATAGGACTAATGGGTGCATCTATAATGTGCTTTGTTTGAGCAGGATAATAATTCATCGGCATCATAGGTGCCGATGCAATAGGTAAAGAAAGATTTGGGTTTTCTGCACCACTCGGCATACCAACATTATGAGCAGATGATTGAGGCATATTTTCTGAGCATTAGTATTTTCCAATAAAGATTGATAGACCAGATTGTTACCATCGGCAATACGACTCTCAATCTCAACCCATTGCTTAGGGAAAAAGGTAGTACTCATAGGGGGTTTAACCTACTCGGCTTGAAGATGAGGGAACTTGATTTCTCCAATCGGAGTGATATTATCTTGGCGATCCTTCTTGAAGTTTGCAAGGAACTCCTGCATCTCCTTCTCTTTGCGCGCCTTCTTGTACTCCTCATAAGCTTGACGATGATTGACCAATATTTCATCAAGCTTGGGCTTAATAATGTTATCAGCGTTTACCTCAGATGGGTTAGGAAGATCAGACATGATGGTTGATGACGATGGTTGATCTTTAGTCCCCAGCAGAGTCGCCAAAAAGTGTGTTGACACACGAACATGACACGTGTATCCTCAACGCCGGGGGTGATGCACCACATCTCACGTCGAAGGAGATCCGACCGACAACGCGATATGCAAGACAGTCAGCGGATGCTTTTGAAGACCCGAAACCCCATACTCCCGGGAGGGATCCCGTCAGGGAGTGCGCCGGCTATGGGCTGCCTGATACGTCTCCAACGTATCTATAATTTTTGATGGTTCCATGCTATTATCTTGTCAAACTTTGGATGTTTTGTATGCCTTTTATATCTTTTTTGGGACTAACTTATTAACTCAGTGCCAAGTGCCAGTTCCTGTTTTTTCCGTGTTTTTGACCCTTTTCAGAGGAGAATATTAAACGGAGTCCAAACGAAATAAAACCTCTGAAAAGATTTTTTTTCCGGAACAGAAGATACGCAGGGAGCTTGACAACCAAGGCAGAGGCCACCAGGGGAGGCCACAAGCCCCCTAGGCGCGGCCAGGGGGGCCGCGCCTAGCAGGCTTGTGGCCCCCCGTGTGGCTTGTCTGCCCTACTTCTTTCGCCTATAAATCCCCGAAAAATTCAAAACCACGGGAGAGATCCACGAAAATACTTTTTCGCCGCCGCAAGCTTCTGTCTCCGCAAGATCCCATCTCGGGCACGTTCTGGTGCCCTGCCGGAGGGGGGATTCGGATACGGAGGGCTTCTTTATCAACACCATTGCCTCTCCGATGATGCGTGAGTAGTTCACCATAGACCTTCGTGTCCGTAGCTAGTAGCTAGATGGCTTCTTCTCTCTCTTGGATCTTCAATACAAAGTTCTCCATTATCTTCATGGAGATCTATCCGATGTAATCTTATTTTGCGGTGTGTTTGTTGAGATCCGATGAATTGTGGATTTATGATCAGATTATCTATGAATCTTATTTCAGTTTCTTCTGATCTCTTATATGCATGATTTCATATCCTTGTAATTCTCTTCGAGTTGTGGGTTTTGTTTGGCCAACTTGATCTATGATTCTTGCAATGGGAGAAGTGCTAGGTTTTGGGTTCATACCATGCGGTGACCTCACCCAGTGATAGAAGGGGTAGCGAGGCACACATCGTGTTGTTGCCATCAATTGCCCAAACTGTCGTAATTTTTCAGAATTTTTGAGACACCATAAGTATACGAAGTATACAGATTGCTACAAACTGGTCTGTTTTTGACAGATTCTGTTTTTGTTGTGTTGATTGTTATTTTGATGAAACTATGGATAGTATCGGGGGTATTAGCCATGGAAAAGTGAGAATACAGTAATCTAACAGCAATATAAATAGAAATCAAGTTTTCTACAGTACCTCAAGAGGTGGTAATTTGTTTTCTTGTGCTAATGATATCACGAGTTTTTGTTTAAGTTTTGTGTTGTGAAGTTTTCAAGTTTTGGGTGATGTTCTCATGGACAAAAGGATAAAGCATGGACAGAGCTCAAGCTTGAGGATGCCCAAGGCATCCCAAGCCAAATTCAAGGACACCAAAAAGCCTAAGCTTGGGGATGCCTCGGGAAGGCATCCCCTCTTTCGTCTTCAATCCATCGGTAACATTACTCGGAGATATATTTTTATTCACCACATGATATGTGTTTTTCTTGGAGCGTCGTGTATTATAGGAGTCTTTTCTTTTTGTTGTGTCACAATCATACTTCCTGCACACCTTTTGAGAGATACATGCACTCATCGTGAATTTGCTAGAATACTCATTGAGCTTCGCTTATATCTTTTGAGTTAGGCAATTTAGCTCACATGTGCTTCACTTATATCTTTTGAGCTAGACAACTTTGCTCTAAGTGCTTCACTTAGATCTTTTAGAGCACGGCGGTGTCATATTTTGGAGAAATAAGAACTCTCGATCTTCACTTATATATTTTTGAGAGTGCTCTCTCTGAGTAACTTGGTAGTTGGCTTGTGCTATGAAAGTAGTTCCAAAGATGATAGGCGTCCAAAGAGGATACAATAAAACTTCCATCTTCATGTGCATTGATTAGAAAGAGAAGTTTGATTCCTCTCAAATAGTTTTGAGACATGGATTTGGTAATATTGAGAGATATGTTAGTAGGGTGTTGTGAATCTAGAAATACTTGTGTTGAAGTTAGTGATTCCCGTAACATGCACGTATGGTGAACCGCTATGTTAGTAAGTCGGAGCATAATTGATCTATTGATTGTCATCCTCTGTGTTGCGGTCGGGATCGCGCAATGGTTAACACCTACCAACCCTTCCCTTAGGAGTATGCGTTTAGCACTTTGTTTCGATTACTAATAAAAACTTTCGCAATAAGTATGTGAGTTCTTCATGACTAATGTGAGTCCATGGTATATATGCACTTTCACCTTCCACCATTGCTAGCCTCTCTAGTGCCGTGCAACTTTCGCCGGTACACAAAACCACCATATACCTTCCTCAAAACAGCCACCATACCTACCTATTATGACATTTTCATAGCCATTCCGAGATATATGGCCATGCAACTCCCACCGTTCCATCTCATGACCTGTGCCGTCACTTTCATATTGCCTTTGCATGATCGTAAGATAGCTAGCGAGATGTTTCAACGTCATACGCCAAGCTAGATGTTGCACATCCTGGTACACTGCCGAAGGCATTTCCTATAGAGTCCTCATCATTCTAAGCTTTGAGTTGTGAGTAAATGAAAGTGTGATGATCATCATTATTATAGCATTGTCCCATGTGAGGGAAAAAAAGAGAGGCCAAAGTTTCCCACACAAAAAAAAGATATGGAAAGAGGCCAAAGTGCCCAAACAAAAAAAGAGAAAAAGAGAGAAGGGAAAATGCTACTATCTTTTTCCACACTTGTGCTTCATAATAGCACCATGTTCTTCATGATTGAGAGTCTATTGTTTTGTCACCACCATATGCTAGTGGGAATATTCATTATATAACTTGGCTTGTATATTCCAATGATGGGCTTCCTCAAAATTTCCCTAGGTCTTCATGAGCAAGCAAGTTGGATGGACACCCACTAGTTCCCGTTTTGAGCTTTCACATACTTATAGCTCTAAGTGCATCCATTGCATGGTAATCTCTACTCTTTCACATTGATATCTATTGATGGGCATATCCATAGCCCTTTAATACGCTGAGTCGATGTGACCATCTCCTCCTTTTTGTCTCATAACCTCCACACACTCTATTTCACATGTATTGCGTGAGAGTTCAAAAAGGTTTGAGAAAGTAAGAGTGCGAAAACAATTACTTGGACAATACCGGGGTTGTGCATGATTTAAATTAGTTGTGTGGGGATGATGGAGCATAGCGAGACTATATGATTTTGTAGGGATAATTTTCTTTGGCCTTGTTATTTCGAAAGTTCATGATTACCTTGCTAGTTTGCTTGAAGTATTATTGTTTTCATGTCAATAGCAAACTATTGTTTTGAATCTTATGGATCCGAACATTCATGTCACATGAAAGAAGTTACAAAGGACAAATATGCTAGGTAGCATTCCACATCAAAAATTCAGTCTTTATCACTCCCCTACTCGGGGGCGAGCAGGAGTTAAGCTTGGGGATGCTTGATACGTTTCCAACGTATCTATAATTTTTGATGGTTCCATGCTATTATCTTGTAAAACTTTGGATGTTTTGTATGCCTCTTATATCTTTTTTGGGACTAACTTATTAACTCAGTGCCAAGGGCCAGTTCCTGTTTTTTTCGTGTTTTTGACCCTTTTCAGAGGAGAATATTAAACGGAGTCCAAACGGAATAAAACCTCCGAAAAGATTTTTTTCCGGAACAGAAGATACGCACGGAGCTTGAGAACCAAGGCAGAGGCCACCAAGGGAGGCCACAAGCCCCCTAGGCGCGGCCGGGGGGGGGGGGGCGCCTAGCAGGCTTGTGGGCCCCCTGTGGCTTGTCTGCCCTACTTCTTCCGCCTATAAATCCCCAAAAAATCCAAAACCACGGTAGAGATCCACGAAAATACTTTTCCGCCGCCGCAAGCTTCTGTCTCCGCAAGATCCCATATGGGGCACATTCTGGTGCCCTTCCGGAGGGGGGATTCGGATACGGAGGGCTTCTTCATCAACACCATTGCCTCTCCGATGATGCGTGAGTAGTTCACCATAGACCTTCGGGTCCGTAGCTAGTAGCTAGATGGCTTCTTCTCTCTCTTGGATCTTCAATACAGAGTTCTCCATGATCTTCATGGAGATCTATCCGATGTAATATTCTTTTGTGGTGTGTTTGTCGAGATCCGATGAATTGTGGATTTATGATCAGATTATCTATGAATCTTATTTCAGTTTCTTCTGATCTCTTATATGCATGATTTCATATCCTTGTAATTCTCTTGGAGTTGTGGGTTTTGTTTGGCCAACTTGATCTATGATTCTTGCAATGGGAGAAGTGCTTGGTTTTGGGTTCATACCGTGCGGTGAGCTCACCCAGTGACAGAAGGGATAGCGAGGCACGCATCGTGTTGTTGCCATCAAGGGTAAAAAGATGGGGTTTATATCCATTGCATGAATTTATCCCTCTACATCATTTCATCTTGCTTAAGGCGTTACTCTATTTGTCATGAACTCAATACACTAAATACATGCTCGATAGCGGTCGATGTGTGGAGTAATAGTAGTAGATGCAGAAAGTATCCGTCTACTTGTCTCAGACGTGATGCCTATATGTATGATCATTGCCTTAGATATCATCATGACTTTGCACGGTTCTATCAATTTCTTGACAGTAATTCTTTCACCCACCGTAATATTTTCTATCTTGAGAGAAGCCTCTAGTGAACACTATGGCCCCCGGGTCTACTCCACATCATATTTTCAGCCTTACACTTTTACTTTGTTGCACTTTCCGCCTTCAGATCTGACCTTGCAATCAATCGTGAAGGGATTGACAACCCCTTTGTAGCGTTGGGTGCAAGTTTGCTATTTTTGCGCACGTACATTGGTGCTTCATCTTGATACTCCTACTGGATTGATACCTTGGTTCTCAAAATGAGGGAAATACTTAGTGCTACTGTGCTGCATCACCCTTTCCTCTTCAAGGGAAAAAACCAACTCAAGCTCAAGAGGTAGCATTGCCCTAGGTCGATTCGCTCACCCCTAGAGCCTCGAGATTCACAGCTCTCGAACTTGAGTAACAACGAAGAACGAGAGATAAAATACGTTGGAGAGACAAAACGTAGATGAAAAAGTAGTATATTGATTTTTCGATTGTGTGTTGTTTCAATCGGCCATCACCTCCAATATATATAAGAGGCGACTGGACTTCCCGTACAAGCAAAGGATTCATCTAGGATTTCATTACAAGAAAATTACACCAAATCACGTCCTAGAGTCCTAATTCTAGTCTAACTTGGATTCGACCCGAATCTGGCCCAAACTCCTCTCTTGCTCCTTGCGTGGGTCACATAATCGGCATACGATTTCCGATTAAGACAATTTTTATACCAAAATTGGTCGGCTTCATGATACGAACAATTCCTCTATTGATAACTTTCCCAAACAAGGTCATCATGAATATTCCACGAGGTCATCTTTAAATCTCAGTCGGATTTGGCCACTCGGCTGACTATACCGTCCGAATCTTGTATTGTTTCTGCAGGTTGTATATCATCTCAGATAATGATGGCTCGAAAAGCAAAGTTAACCGCCTTGATGATACGCACAACTTTCAAGTTAAACACTTTTCCATATAAAGAGATCTAGACAACTCTTTGCACTCATCTTTCATCTTCCAATTGGATATTGGCCAACGTCACTCGGCTTGAAACCTTTTCAATCGGATGTTTTTAGGATTCTTCACTCGAATGGAAAATTTTCCACTCGGCTGGCAAATTTCCATTCGGATAGAAAACTTTCCATTCAAATGGCAACTTTTCCACTTGGATGGCAAACTCTCTGCTCGAAATATGCCCTAGACGCAATAATAAAATGGTTATATTTCCTTGTTCATGATAATTGTCTATTATTCATGCTATAGTTGTATTAACCGGAAACAGTAATACATGTGTGAATATATATATCATAATGTGTCCCTAGTGAGCCTCTAGTTGTCTAGCTCGTTGATCAATAGATGATCATGTTTTCCTGATCATGGACATTGGATGTCATTGATAACGGGATCACATCATTAGGAGATTGACAAGACCCAATCCTAAGCATAGCACTAGATCGTGTTGTTCGTCTGCTAAAGCTTTTCTAATGTCAAGTATCATTTCCTTATACTATGAGATTGTGAAACTCCGAGATACCGTAGGAGTGCTTTGGGTGTATCAAACGTCACAACATAACTGGGTGGCTATAAAGGTGTACTACAGGAATCTCCGAAAGTGTTTGTTCGGTTGGCACGAATCGAGACTGGGATTTGTCATTCCGTGTGACGGAGAGGTATCTCTGGGCCCACTCGATAATACATCATCCTATTGAGATCAATGTGACTAAGGAGTTAGTCACATGATCATGTGTTACAGAACGAGTAAAGAGACTTGCCGGTAACGAGATTGAACAAGGTATGGGGATACATACGATCGAATTTTGGGCAACTTATGTACCGGTAGACAAAGGGAATTGCATACACGATTAAGTGAATCCTTGACATCATGGTTCATCCGATGAGATCCTCGTGGAACATGTGGGAACCAACATGGATATCCAGACCCCGCTGTTGGTTATTGACTGGAGAGGTGTCTCGGTCATGTCTGCATGCCTCCTGAACACGTAGGGTCTACACACTTAAGGTTCGATGCCGTTGAGGGTTATAGGGAAATAGTGTACATGGTTACCGAAGGTAGTTCGGAGTCCCGAATGAGATCCCGGACGTCACGAGGAGCTCCAGAATGGTCCGGAGGTAAATATTCATATATAGGAAGTGAAGATTTGGATTCTGGAAGTTTTTTGGGCATCACTGGTAATGTACCGGGACCACCGGAAAGGTTCTTGGGGTCCACCGGGAGGGGCCACCAGCCCCAAAGGGATATATGGGCCGAAAGGTGGAAGGAAGACAACCCAGAGTGGGCTGTTGCGCCTCCCTCTCTCAGCCTAATGCGCAAGGGGCCAAGGTGAGCCAAAAACCCCTAGGGCGTGGGGGCTTGCCTTGGGTGGAAAGCCAACCCTAGGGCTGGCGCACCCTTGCCCTGGCCGCCGCCCCTTGCCTCCCATCTAAAGGGTCCGCCGCACCACCTAGGGGAAACCCTAGGGTGGCTGACCCCTCTCCCTCCCTCCTATATATATTGGAGGCTTTGGGAGGGCTGCAACACAACATCTCTCTCTCTCTCTCTCTCTCTCTCTCTCTTGGCGCAGCCCTACCTCTCCTCCTCCTCGTCCTCCATAGCTTCTGGCGAAGCCCTACCGGAGTACCACGCATCTCCACCGTCACCATGCCATCGTGCTTCCGGAGCTCTCCCTCAACCTCTCCTCCTTCCTTTCTGGTTCAAGGCGTTGGAGACGTCACCGGGCTGCACGTGTGTTGAACACGGAGGTGCCGTTGTTTGGCACTTAGATCGGAATCCACCGTGATCTGAATCGCTGCGAGTAGGACTCCGTCAACAGCGCTCATAGCAACGCTTCCACTTAGCGATCTTCAAAGGTACGAAGATGCTCTACCGCATCACTCGTTGCTGGTTTCTCCACAGATAGATCCTTGCATGACGTCGGAATATTTTTGAAATTACTACGTTCCCACACAGTAGTATCCAAGCCAAGGTTCTATGCGTAGATTCAATGCACGAGTAGAACACAAAAGTTGTGGGCGATGATTTTTTCAATTGCTTGTCGTTACTAGTCTTATCTTTTTTCGGCGGTATTATGGGATGAAGCAGCCCGGACCGACTTTACACGTACGCTTACATGAGAGTGGTTCCACTGCCTGACATGCACTTGGTGCATAAGGTGGCTAGCGGGTGTCTGTCTCTCCCACTTTAATCGAATTGGATTCGATGAAAAGGGTCCTTATGAAGGGTAAATAGCATTCACATATCAACGTTGTGGCTGTCACGTAGGTAAGAAGCGTTCTTGCTAGAAACCCAAATCAGACATGTAAAACTTGCAACTACAATTAGAGGACGCCTAACTCGTTTTTGCAGGGAATGCTATATGATGTGATATGGCCAAAAGGATGTGATGTTACATATGTGATGTATGATATTGATCATGTTCTTGTAATAGGATTCACGACTTGCATGTCAATGAGTATGACAACTTGCAGGAGCCATAGGAGTTATCCTAATTTATTGTATGAGATGCAACGCAATGTGGTCATTACTTTACTTTATTGCTAATGGTTAGCTATAGTAGTAGAAGTAATAGTTGGCGAGACGACTTCACAGAGACACAATGATGGAGATCATGATGATGGAGATCATGGTGTCGTGCCGGTGACGATGATGATCATGCGATGCCCCGAAGATGGAGATCGAAGGAGCAAATATGATAATGGCCATATCATGTCACTATATGATTGCATGTGATGTTTTTCATCTTATTTCTTAGAATGACAGTAGCAAATATAAGATGATCCCTTAAAAAATTTCGAGATAAGTATTCCCCTAAGTGTGCATCATTGCGAAGGATCGTTGTCTCGAAGCACCACGTGATGATCGGGTGTGATAGATTCTAACATTCGCATACAACAGGTGTAAGCCACATTTACACACGCAAAACACTTAGGTTGACTCGACGAGCCTAGCATGTACAGACATGGCCTCTAATACGGGAGATCGAAAGGTCGAACATGCGTCATATGGTTGATACAATCAGCATGGAGATGCTCACCATCGATGACTAGTATGTCTCACGTGATGATCAGACACGGGCTAGTCGACGTGGATCATGTTACACTTGGATGGCTGGAGGGATGTCGATCTAAGTGGGAGTTCATATATAATTTTATTAGATGAACTTAATTATCATGAACTTAGTCTAAAATTGTCTTTAGAAATATTGTAGTTCCGATGGCCAACGCACCTGTCAACCTCAATTTCAACGTGTTCCTAGAGAAAACAATGCTGAAAGACGATGGCAACAACTATGCAGACTGGGTCCGTAACTTAAAGCTCATCCTCATTGCATCCAAGAAGGCTTATGTCTTTCATGCGCCACTAGGCGACCCTCCCGTTCTCGCGGCAGCCCAGGACGTACAGAACGCCTGGCAGTCACGGAGTGATGACTACTCTCTGGTTCAGTGTGACATGTTATACAGTTTGGAACTCGGGCTCCAAAGGTGTTTTGAGCAACATGGAGCATATGAGATGTTCCAGGAGCTGAAACTAGTTTTTCAAGCTCATGCCCGGGTCGAGAGATATGAGGTCTGTGACAAGTTCTTTAGCTGTAAAATGGAGGAGAATAGTTGTGTTAGTGAGCACATACTCAGAATGTCTGGGTTGCACGGCCGTCTGACTCAGCTGGGAGTTCAACTTACGGATGATGCGACCATTGACAAAATCCTCCAGTCGCTTCCACCTAGCTACAAGAGCTTTTTGATTAACTACAACATGCAAGGGATGTAGAAGACCATTCCCGACTTGTACTCGATGCTGAAATCTGTAGAGGTAAAAATCAAGAAAGAGCATGAAGTGTTGATGGTCAATAAGACCACTAGTTTCAAGAAAGGCAAGGGCAAGAAGAACTTCAAGAAAGACGGCAAAGCAGTTGCCCCGCCTGGTAAACCAGTTGCGGGAAGAAGAAAAAGAATGGACCAAGCCTGAGACTGAGTGCTATTATTTGCAAGGGACCAGTCACTCGAAGTGGAGCTGCCCCAAGTACTTAGCGGATAAGAAGGCTGGCAACGTCAAAGGTATATATGATATACATGTTATTGATGTGTACCTTACTAGCGCTCATAGTAGCTCCTGGGTATTTGATACCGGTGTTGTTGCTCACATTTGCAACTCAAAGCAAGAACAACGGAATAAGCGAAGGCTCGCTAAGGACGAGGTGACGATGCGCGTCGGGAAAGGTTCCAAGGTCAATGTGATCGCCGTCGGCATGCTACCTCTACATCTACCTTCGGGATTAGTTTCAAACCTTAATAATTGTTATTTAGTACCAACTTTAAGCATGAACATTGTATCGGGATCTTGCTTGATGCGAGATGGCTACTTGATACGTTTCAAATGTATCTATAATTTTTGATGGTTTCCTATTGTTATCTTGTCAACTTTGGATGTTTTATATACCTTTTATATCTTTTTTGGGACTAACTTATTAATTCAGTGTCAAGTGCCAGTTCCTATTTTTTCTGTGTTTTTGACTCTTTTCAGATCTGATTTTGGAATGGAGTCCAAACGGAATAAAATCCCCGAAATGAATTTTTCCAAAACAGAAGAAGATCAGGGGACTTGAGGGCCAAGGCAGGAGGCCCACAGGGGGCCCACAAGCCCTGTAGCCGCGGCCAGGGGGGCCCGTGGCTACCAGGCTTGTGCCCCCCCGGAGCTCCCCTGCCCTAGCTCTTTGGCCTATATATTCCCTAAAATCCCAGAAAAAATCAGGGCATCCACGAAACCACTTTTCCGCCGCTGCAAGCTTACGTTTCCGCGAGATCTCATCTGGAGACCCTTCCCGGTGCCCTGTCGGAGGGGACTTTGGAGTTGGAGGGCTTCTACATCAACATCATTGCCTCTCCTATGACTCGTGAGTAGTCTACTTCAGGCCTACGGGTCTGTATTTAGTAGCTAGATGGCTTCTTCTCTCTCCTGGATCTTCAATACAAAGTTCGCCATGATCTTCATGGAGATCTATCCGATGTAATCCTCTTTGGCGGTGTGTCTGTCGAGATCCGATGAATTGTTGATTTGTGATCAGATTATCTATGAATTGTATTTGAGTCTTTGCTGATTTCTTATATGCATGATTTGATATCCTTGTAAGTCTCTCCGAGTCTTGGGTTTTGTTTGGCCAACTAGATCTACGATTCTTGCAATGGGAGAAGTGCTTGGTTTTGGGTTCATACCGTGTGGTGACCTTTCCCAGTGACAGAAGGGGCAGCAAGGCACGCATCATGTTGTTGCCATCAAGGGTAACAAGATGGGCTTTCATCATAGATTTGAGATTGTCCATCTACATCATGTCATCTTGCTTAAGGCGTTACTCTGTTCTTATGAACTCAATACACTAGATGCATGCTGGATAGCGGTCGACGTGTGGAGTAATAGTAGTAGATGCAGAAAGTATCAGTCTACTTGTTTTATACGTGATGCCTATATGTATGATCATTGCCATAGATAACGTCATGACTTTGCACGGTTCTATCAATTGCTCGACAATAAGTCGTCCACCCACCGTCTACTTGCTTTCATGAGAGAAGCCACTAGAGAACACTACGGCCCCCGGGTCTACTCACAATTATCATCTCCGCTTTCACTTTTACTTTGCTTTGTTTACTTTTTTGCTTTCAGTTCTCACTTTGCAAACAATCTATAAGGGATTGACAACCCCTTCATAGCGTTGGGTGCAAGCTCTTTGTGATTGTGCAGGTACTTGTGACTTGACGCGATCCTCCTACTGGATTGATACCTTGGTTCTCAAACTGAGGGAAATACTTACCGCCGCTGTGCTACATCACCCTTTCCTCTTCAAGGGAACACCAACACAAGGATCCAAGGCCGCGGGGGAATCCTTTGCATACTTGCCAAGGAAATCCCTATAGGCGTAGCCAGCAGCAGAAGAATTTCTGGCGCCGTTGCCGGGGAGAGATCAAGTCAAGATCTATCCAAGTAAGTGTCACAAACTCATCTCTTGCATTTACCTTTTTTGCCAGTTGCCTCTCATTTTCCTCTCCCCCACTTCACATTTTCCTTTTTTCGTTTGCCTTTTTCGTTCGCCCTTTTTCTCGCTTGCTTTCTGTTCGCTTGTGTGCTATGTGCCTTCAATATGCTTGCATCTTCGCTTGCTGAAAATCTAGTGATATGGATCCTCATCCACTTGCTAATCTCTTTAATAGATCCAATTATGTTGATCCAATTGCTAGTGAGTTGAGTGCACTTGACTATCTTTATGGAGTTTTCCTTGAGATGCGTGAATCTGAAAATTGTGAGGAAGAAATTTATGAAGTGATTCACGAGGGATCCTTGGATGAAAAGCATGATTGCAATGGTTTCACTATAAATTCTATTAGTGACAATCATGATAAAAATATGCAAAACCCTAAGCTTGGGGATGCTAGTTTTGCTATGTCCACTACTTGTTGCAATGATCATGAGTGGGGCGATTATTTTTCTTATGATCTTGAAAAATTGTTTAAGCCTCATGATGATTATGATATTTGCAATATTATTGAAAGTGGGTTTGGAGAAGTCATGGCTTTAGTTGATGATAATCCCACTATTTTTGAAGAGCGTCAACTTTGCATGCATGTGGATCATGAAAAGAATATCCTATGTGATAGTTACATTGTTGAATTCGAATATGATCCCACATGTAATTACTATGAGAGAGGAAAATATTGTGGTAGAAACTTTCATGTTACCAAATTACCTCTCGTTATGTTGAGATTGCTATTGTCTCTTTCTTCTTCCTTGCATTTGGTAACTATTGGTTGTCTTGACAATCTGTTTTCCTATAAAATGTCTATGCATAGGAAGTATGTTAGACTTAGATGTGATTTTCACATGCTTTATGATGCTCTCGTTGTGCTTCAATTCTTATCTTTTATGTGAGCATCATTGAATTATCAATGCCTAGCTAAGGGCGTTAAACAATAGCGCTTGTTGGGAGGCAACCCAACGAATCTATCCTTTTTATTTCTGTTTTGTGTTTCCCACACTTTCATAATTCTGTTATGATTGTGTTTTTTGTGTTTCTTTTGCGTTTGTGCCAAGTGAAACCGTTATGATTAGTCTTGGGGATGATCGTTTGATCATGCTGGAAAAAGACAGAAACTTTCTGCTCACGAAAAGAATTTTTTTTTCTGTGAGAGCTTTTGAGTTGATTCTTTTCGCTCCTGATTGCTACGCAAATTCTTCACACTGTCGTAATTTTTCAGTATTTTTGAAGTACCAGAAGTATACGAAGTATACAGATTGCTACAGACTGGTCTGCTGTTAACATATTCTATTTTTGTTGAGTTGGTTGCTTATTTTGATGAAACTATGGATAGTATCGGTTGGTATTAGCCATGGAAGATTGAAAATAAAGTAACCCAACATCAACATAAGTAGAATTTAAGTTTGCTATAGTACCTAAGGAAGTGGTGATTTGCTTTCTAATACTAATGATATCACGAGTTTGTGTTTAAGTTTCGTGTTGTGAAGTTTTCAAGTTTTGGGTGAAGTTCTTATGGCCAAAGAGATAAAGAGTGGCAAGAGCTCAAGCTTGGGGATGCCCAAGGCACCCCAAGTTGATTCAAGGATGCGGAAAAAGCCTAAGCTTGGGGATGCCCCGGGAAGGCATCCCCTCTTTCGTCTTCAATCCATCGGTAACGTTACTTGGGGTTATATTTTTATTCACCACATGTTATGTGTTTTGCTTGGAGCGTCTTGTATCGTAGGAGTCTTTTATTTTTGTTGTGTCACAATCTTCCTTGCTGCACACCTAGAGAGAGAGAGACATGCACTCACCGTGATTTTGTCGAGCTTCACTTATATCCTTTGGTTAGGCAATTCAGCTCACATGTGTTTCACTTATATCTTTTGAGCTAGTTAATTTTGCTCTTTGTGCTTCAGTTCTATCTTTTAGAGCGCGGAAGTGCGTGGCGTGGTAGTTGATCTGTGCTATGAAAGTAGTCTCAAAAGGGGTAGTTATCCAAAGGGATATGAAAACTTCCACCTTCATGTGCATTGAGTAGTTAGAGAAGTTTGATTCATCTCAATTAGTTTTGAGTTGTGGTTGTGGTAATATTGAAGTTATACTAGTAAGGTGTTGTGGATCTAGAAATACTTGTGTTGAAGTTAGTGATTCCCGTAGCATGCACGTATGGTGAACCGCTATGTGATGAAGTATGAGCATGATTAGTTTATTGATTGTCATACTTTGTGTAGCGGTCGGGATCGCGCGATGATTTATACCTACCAACCCTTCCCCTAGGAGTATGCGTTGAATGCTTTGTTTCGATTACTACTAAAACTTTTGCAACAAGTATATGAGTTCTTCATGACTAATGTTGAGTCCATGGTTTAGATGCACTTTCACCTTCCACCATCACTATCTTCTTTAGTGCCGTGCAACTTTCGCCGGTGCATAAAACCACCATTAGCCTCCCTCAAAACAGCCACCATACCTACATACTATGGCATTTTCAAAGCCATTCCGAGATATATTGCCATGCAACTACCACCATATAATGTGCCACAACTTCTACATTGCCATTGCATGATCATAAGATAGCTAGCATGATGTTTGCATTGATGTCTATGCCATGCTAGATTATTGTCACGGTACACTACCAAAGGCATTTCATATAGAGTCATCATTGCTCTAAGTTTTGAGTTGTAAGTGTGATGATCATCATTGATGGAGCATTGTCCCATGTGAGGAAATAAAAGAGGCCAGCCAAGCCCATTTACAAAAAAGAGGCCAAAGATGCCCACAAAAGAATATAAAAAAAAGAGGCCAAAGAGCCCACCAAAAAATGAGAGAAAAAGAGAGAAGGGACAATGCTACTATATTTCCACACTTGTGCTTATTAAGCACCATGATCTTCATGATCGAGAGTCTCTCGTTTTGTCACCACCATATAGCTAGTGGGAAATTTTCATTATATAACTTGGCTTGTATATTCCAATGATGGGCTTCCTCAAGATTGCCTTAGGTCTTCGTGAGCAAGCAAGTTGAATGCACACCCACTAGTTTTCTTTAAGAGCTTTCACATACTCTTAGCTCTAGTGCATCATTTGTATGGCAATCCCTACTCATTCACATTGATATCTATTGATGAGCATATCCGTAGCTCATTGATATGCCTAGTCAATGTGACCATCGTCTCCTTGTTTGCCTTGCAACCTCCACCACACTCCATTCCACATATAGTGCTAAAACCATGGCTCACGCTCATGTATTGCGTGAGAGTTGAAATTTTTTGAGAAAGTAAAGGTGTGAAAACAATTACTTGGCCAATACCGAGGTTGTGCAAGGATGATAGAGCATAGCCAGACTATATGATTTTGTAGGGATAACTTTCTTTTGGCCTTGTTATTTTGAAAGTTCATGATTACCTTGCTAGTTTGCTTGAAGTATTATTGTCTCCACGTTAATAGCAAACTATTGTTTTGAATCTAACGGATCTGAACATTCACGTCACATAAGAGGAGTTACAAAGGACATCTATGCTAGGTAGCATGAAAGCATCAAAAATTCATTCTTTATCACTTCCCTACTCGAGGACGAGCAGGAGTTAAGCTTGGGGATGCTTGATACGTCTCAAACGTATCTATAATTTTTTATGGTTTCATGTTGTTATCTTGTCAACTTTGGATGTTTTGTATACCTTTTATATCTTTTTTGGGACTAACTTATTAATTCAGTGCCAAGTGCCAGTTCCTGTTTTTCTGTGTTTTTGACTCTTTTCAGATCTGATTTTGGAACAGAGTCCAAACGGAATAAAATCCCCGAAATGAATTTTTCCAGAAGAGAAGAAGATCGGGGGACTTGAGGGCCAAGGAAGGAGGCCCACATGGGGGCCACAAGCCCTGTAGCCGCGGCCAGGGGGCCCCGCGGCTACCAGGCTTGTGCCCCCCTTGAGCTCCCCTGCCCTAGCTCTTTGGCCTATATATTCCCTAAAATCCCAGAAAAAATCAGGGCATCCATGAAACCACTTTTCCGCCGCCGCAAGCTTCCGTTTCCGCGAGATCTCATCTGGAGACCCTTCCTGGTGCCCTGCCGGAGGGGACTTTGGAGCTAGAGGGCTTCTACATCAACATCATTGCCTCTCCTATGACTAGTGAGTAGTCTACTTCAGACCTACGGGTCCGTAGTTCGTAGCTAGATGGCTTATTCTCTCTCTTGGATCTTCAATACAAAGTTCTCCATGATCTTCATGGAGATCTATCCGATGTAATCCTCTTTGGCGGTGTGTTTGTCGAGATCCGATGAATTGTGGAATTGTGATCAGATTATCTATGAATTATATTTGAGTCTTTGCTGATTTCTTATATGCATGATTTGATATCCTTGTAAGTCTCTCCGAGTCTTGGGTTTTGTTTGGCCAACTAGATCTATGATTCTTGCAATGGGAGAAGTGCTTGGTTTTGGGTTCATACCGTGCGGTGACCTTTCCCAGTAACAGAAGGGGCAGCAAGGCACGCATCGTGTTGTTGCCATCAAGGGTAACAAGATGGGCTTTCATCATAGATTTGAGATTGTCCATCTACATCATGTCATCTTGCTTAAGGCGTTACTATGTTCTTATGAACTCAATACACTAGATGCATGCTGGATAGCGGTCGACGTGTGGAGTAATAGTAGTAGATGCAGAAAGTATCAGTCTACTTGTTTTATACGTGATGCCTATATGTATGATCATTGCCATAGATAACGTCATGACTTTGCACGGTTCTATCAATTGCTCGACAATAAGTCGTCCACCCACCGTCTACTTGCTTTCATGAGAGAAGCCACTAGTGAACACTACGGCCCCCGGGTCTACTCACAATTATCATCTCCGCTTTCACTTTTACTTTGCTTTGTTTACTTTTTTGCTTTCAGTTCTCACTTTGCAAACAATCTATAAGGGATTGACAACCCCTTCATAGCGTTGGGTGCAAGCTCTTTGTGATTGTGCAGGTACTTGTGACTTGACGCGATCCTCCTACTGGATTGATACCTTGGTTCTCAAACTGAGGGAAATACTTACCGCCGCTGTGCTACATCACCCTTTCCTCTTCAAGGGAACACCAACGCAAGGCTCCAAGGCCGCGGGGGAATCCTTTGCATACTTGCCAAGGAAATCCCTATAGGCGTAGCGAGCATCACTACTCATTTAAATCTGAGAATAATGGTTGTTCTATTTATATGAGTGATATGTTCTATGGTCATTCCCTGCTGGTTAATGGTTTATTCTTGATGAATCTCGATCGTGATGTTACACATATTCATAGTGTGAGTACCAAAAGATGTAAAGTTGATAATGATAGTCCCACATACTTGTGGCACTACCGCCTTGGTCATATCGGTGTCCAGCGCATGAAGAAACTCCATGCTGATGGACTTTTGGAGTCTCTTGATTTTGAGTCATTTGACACATGCGAACTGTGCCTCATGGGCAAGATGACCAATACTCCGTTCTCTGGAACAATGGAGCAAGCAACCAAATTATTGGAAATAATACTGTCGTGGTAACGATTCCGACAATAGAAAGGGGTTAGGATAACGGAGCATGATCTATCAAGATGCACATGGGTGACACGGTGGTTTTAGCGAGTTCGGGCCTCTCACAGTGGAGATAACAACCCTACGTCTCGTGCTCCGGAGAGGCTTTGTTTTATCTGTCATGGAGATGAGCTACATGGTATAGAGAGAGACAGAGCTCCCAGGAAGGAATGAGCCCGTTGGGGGAGAAGAAGAAGATGTCTAGCTATGTGGAGGGGGGTGGCTTATATAGAGTGCGCCACCCCCTCACCTCTTATGTTACAAGATGAGGCATTGATGCCATAATGTCAGCCTACTACAGATGTCTTGCCGACTATTGGTATTCGCATGACCGAGTGAGTCATACGGCCGAGTGGTTGACTGTCATCCGAGTGGATGAAATGTACTTGTCTGAGTGGATCCGTACCAAGTGGATTAGATGTTGTCACGATCCAGTAGGAATTTCCCTTGTAGTCCTTAAACTAATAATGAGGTGCCCTTGGGTAGGACGTATTGGTCATACCTATGACCCTACCCTAGGGCTATATCCCCGTCATTAGCCCCCGAATGGATCAGGGTCCGAGTGGTGAAGGTGTCGATGTAAATCTTGTAGCAGCAGACCGAACTTGAACGTGCTTCAGGGCCTTGTAAAATTATGCGTTGATTGAAGTCTTCATCATTCGCCCTGATCGATTCCGCTGAGTAATACGTCCGAGTGAACTTAAGAATTGAAGTAGATCCGAGTGACCAACAGAATCTTGAGAGTCTGACTGACTGCTGGTAGTCGGTTGGAATCTGTTGAATCTGTTGAACTTGGATGTTGTTGGTGGACCTGACCAAGCAGAATGTTTCTTTTTTGTATTTCTCTTCCTGTGGGGGCACGCTCAGTGCACCCACTGGGTGTAGTCCCTGAGCCTCTGTCGGAGTAGATGAGTCTGGCAGAGGGTTTAAGACTTCCAGTGCTTGTCATGTTGAATGTTTGTTGAATCTACATAAATGATTTCTGGATCAAAGTCAAGTCTCCGAGTGTATTTTTTAACTTAGGCGATACGGGGTCGCAGCTAAGTTCCCAAGTGTGGAGCGTGTCTGTACTCGGAGTAGTTTTAACTTAGGCGATACAGAGTCGCAGCTAAGCCTCCGCGTGTGGAGCATGTCCGCACTCGGAGTTGTTTTTAACTTAGGCGATACGGAGTCGTAGCTAAGCCCCCGAGTGTGGAGCATGTCCGCACTCGGAGTTGTTTTTTAACTTAGGCGATACGGAGTCGCAGCTAAGTCCCCGAGTGTGGAGAATGTCCGCACTCGGAGTTGTTTTTAACTTAGGCGATGCGGAGTCGCAGCTAAGCCCCCGAGTGTGGAGCATGTCCGCACTCGGAGTTGTTTTTAACTTAGGCGATACGGAGTCGCAGCTAAGTCCTCGAGTGTGGAGCATGTCTTCACTCGGAGTTGTTTTTAACTTAGGCGATGTGGAGTCGCAGCTAAGCCCCCGAGTGTGGAGCATGTCCGCACTCGGAGTTGTTTTTAACTTAGGCGATACGGAGTCGCAGCTAAGTCCCCGAGTGTGGAGCATGTCCGCACTCGGAGTTGCTTTTTAACTTAGGCAATACGGAGTCACAGGTAAGCCCCCGAGTGTGGAGCATGTCCGCACTCGGAGTTGTTTTTAACTTAGGCGATACGGAGTCGCAGCTAAGTCCCCGAGTGTGGAGCATGTCCGCAATCGGAGTTGTTTTTAACTTAGGCGATACGGAGTCGCAGCTAAGTCCCCGAGTGTGGAGCATGTCCGCACTCGGAGTATTTTTTAACTTAGGCGATACAGAGTCGCAGCTAAGTCCCCGAGTGTGGAGCATGCTCGCACTCGGAGTTGTTTTTAACTTAGGCGATACGGAGTCGCAGCTAAGTCCCCGAGTGTGGAGCGTGTCCGCACTCGGAGTATTTTTTTACTTAGGCGATACGGAGTCGCAGCTAAGTCCCCGAGTGTGGAGCGTGTCCGCACTCGGAGTTTTTTTTACTTAGGCGATACGGAGTCGCAGCTAAGTCCCCGAGTGTGGAGCGTGTCCGCACTCGGAGTATTTTTTAACTTAGGCGATACGGAGTCGCAGCTAAGTCCTCGAGTGTGGAGGATGTCCGCACTCGGAGTTTTTTTTACTTAGGCGATACGGAGTCGCAGCTAAGTCCCCGAGTGTGGAGCGTGTCCGTACTCGAAGTATTTTTAACTTCGGCGACACGGAGTCGCAACTAAGCTGAGTGGTGACGCGCGGGATAGCCGAATGATGAAGACATGCCACACGGAGTGGCGATGCGCATGGCATCCGAGTGAGGTAGATGAGTCCGACTAAGTGGCAACGCGCGGAGCGTCCAAGTGATGTATGTCGAGGAGGCGTCCGACCCACTGACGGCACGTGGGGCGGCCGTGTCCACTACGTCATCGGAGGAGCTTCCGTACACGTGAAAACGTATGAATGATCGTTGCGGCGACTGAGCCTGGGCAACGACGAGGATGGCGCACGGATGCGTCGAGTAACCTATGTATGAAAAATAGCACAAGCCAGCATAAAAAATTATCAAAGTAATATGATCTTTTCTGAAATAGTTTGTGTAAATAACACCCATAGACACCCATTGGGTGTGCCAGGTGGTTGTACTTGTGCAGGATCCGACTGTACTTATGCAAGTGAAGGATTCGACTGAACTCGTTTGAGTACTCGACCCAAACGAAGCGGAAGTGAAGTGTTCCCACATAAAAATAAACAACCGAGTGCTGAGGTACACTCAGTGGCGTGGCCTCCGAGTGAACGTCATGTGGGACTTCCTCGATACTCGGTAATGTAGAAACAATTATTTAATAGAATGCAGTCTGTGAAAAAATGACTTAGCTGCCTGACGACGCGCGGGGCAGTCGAGCGAAGTAGACACGTCCGGCTGAGTGGCGACGTGTTGGGCGGTCAAGCGATGAAGGCGCGTCTAGTTGAGTGGCGACACGCGGGGCGGCCGAGTGACGACGCGCAGAGCAACCAGGTGACGAAGGAGCCTCCAGCCGAGTGACGATACGCGAAGCTGCCGAGTGACGAAGGACTCTCCAGCCGAGTGAGGATGGCTTGTCTTGCTGACTGGCGATGCGCGAAGCTAACGAGTGATGACGACGCGTCCAGTAGAGTGATGGTGCTTGGGGAGGCCGAGTGTCAATGGAGCGTTCAGCAGAGTGGCGATGCGTGGAGCTGCCGAGTGATGATGATGCGTCCAGTAAAGTGACAACGCGCGGGGCGGTCGAGTGACAAAGGCGCATCTCGCCGAGTGGCGGCGCGCTGGGCGGCCGACTGATGAAGGCACCTACAACCGAGTGACGAAGATGTGTCTCGCCGAGTGGCGGCACACGGGAGGACCGACTGATTATGATGCGTCCGACTGAGCGACGACACGCAGGGCGGCCGAGTCACTGCATGTTGGTCATCTGTATGCAAAATTCATCTGAAATAATTTCTGTGTGTCATCGTGTTAGTAGCTCGAATGAACAGTCCGTTCGTATAAACTGTTGTTCGGAGACGATGACGGACGAGTGACCCTGCAAGTTAGTAGCAAGCGTAGCTACAAATATTTTTGGGTGAACTAAAACGTCCTGTACTAATGCTAGGATAGTTATACATGCATGCATGAAAAATTAAGGGGTGGATGAAATATTCACTTCATGAGGCGCTTAACTAGGCAATTACCTCAGCGAGCAATTACCTCAGCGAAACGGCTAGCTAGCCCCACTTTGGTGCATGCAGTTGATCCTCCAGCTAATTAACTTAGCACTGAAGGCCACCACGCCCTTCCATTTTATGTGCTTGAATGCATATATGTGCATGCACTTAAATTAGGAGGAGGTGGCCCACCACACCATCTGTCGTGAGAGGAGATTGTTTCGGTGGTTACCGAGCCGGACAGCCGGCGTCGATGGATGGAGCCCCTGTGCATCGCCGGCCTCTGCAACGCGCCAGGTCTGCACCAACACAGCAGACGCCGGCGCCGAACTAAGGCAGTGAGGCATGGCCTCCGCAGTGGCACCGGTGCCGCCAGCCTCTGTTGGTGTCGTCGTCGAGCTACTGGCGTACTGAGCTGAGGAGCCGATAGCGGATGGCGCCGCCACTGCCTGTACAGTGTCAAGCAGTCGACGGGGAAGTAGAGACTGCCGCGCGTCCGTGCTGGCTCGCGTCCGTGTCAGTGCGCCGCCACTACCTGCACAGCATCGAACAGTCGACGGGGAAGTAGAGACTGCCGCGCGTCTGCCCTGGCTCGCGTCCGTGTCGATGCGCCACACTGAGAAATCGATGGTGGAAGGAGATATCAGAAGGCGGAGCCGCCGTGTGTTCGCGCTCCCGCCGTGCAGCTGAGGCCTCACCGCTCTGGAGACCGATCCGTTTCGCATGATGCTGTTACAGCAGGCCGCGATGAGATGCCGTGGAGTCATCGTCTGCGTGAGGCGACTAGCTACATGAACCGGTGTCTGTAGCTTTTTAGATTCTTGTACACAATTGCACCAATCAGCATGGATGCATGAATGGGTGGACATGCAAAAGAGACAAAAACAAATTAGGAGATCAATGATTGATCGTTAGATCAGAAACGGATAGTATTCACAAGAGAGAAAACTCCTGATCCTTCTGTTTGTGTCTCGTCTGGTGAAGATCTATATTTTCCCTTCTTTTGCTGATGATTCAGCTACATGAACGTGGAGACAAACAATATGAACTATATGAATAGGAAATTGAACATAGATGAATGAAAAAAACATCTGCATCATGGTTCGATAGACGCCATGCCCCAAGGTGGGCGCCAACTGTCGTGGTAACGATTCCGACAATAGAAAGGGGTTAGGATAACGGAGCATGATCTATCAATATGCACATGGGTGACACGGTGGTTTTAGCGAGTTCGGGCCTCTCACAGTGGAGATGACAACCCTACGTCTCGTGCTCCGGAGAGGCTTTGTTTTATCTGTCATGGACATGAGCTACATGGTATAGAGAGAGACAGAGCTCCCAGGAAGGAATGAGCCCGCTGGGGGAGAAGAAGAAGATGTCTAGCTATGTGGAGGGGGGTGGCTTATATAGAGTGCGCCACCCCCTCACCTCTTATGTTACAAGATGAGGCATTGATGCCATAATGTCAGCCTACTACAGATGTCTTGCCGACTATTGGTATTCGCATGACCGAGTGAGTCATACGGCCGAGTGGTTGACTGTCATCCGAGTGGATGAAATGTACTTGTCTGAGTGGATCCGTACCGAGTGGATTAGATGTTGTCACGATCCAGTAGGAATTTCCCTTGTAGTCCTTAAACTAATAATGAGGTGCCCTTGGGTAGGACGTATTGGTCAGACCTATGACCCTACCCTAGGGCTATATCCCCGTCAAATACATACCGATGTATGCGGTCCAATGAACGTTGAGGCTCACGGTGGCTAGCATTATGTTCTCACCCTCACCGATGACTTAAGCAGATATGGGTATGTCTACTTAATGAAACACAAGTCTGAAACATTTGAAAAGTTCAAAGAATTTTAGAGTGAGGTTGAAAATCAACGTGACAAGAAAATAAAGTGCCTACGATCTGATCGTGGAGGTGAATATTTGAGTCACGAGTTTGACACACACCTAAGTAAATGTGGAATTGTTTCACAACTCATGCCTCCTGGCACACTGCAGCGTAATGGTGTGTCTGAACATCTTAATCTCACTTTATTAGATATGGTGGAATCTATGATGTCTATTACCGATTTACCGCTATCATTTTAGGGATATGCATTGGAAACCGCAACATTCAATTTAAACAGGGCACCGTCTAAATCCGTTGAGATGACATCGTATGAATTATGGTTTGGGAAGAAACCTAAGCTGTCGTTTCTGAAAGTTTGGGGCTGCGACACTTATGTGAAGAAACTTCAACCAGAGAAGCTCGAACCCAAAGCGGAGAAATGTGTCTTCATAGGATACCCTAAAGAAACTATTGGGTATACCTTCTATCTTAGATCCGAAGGCAAAGTCTTTGTCGCCAAGAACGGGTCCTTTGTAGAGAAAGAGTTTCTCTCAAAAGAAGTAAGTGGGAGTAAAGTAGAACTTGATGAGGTAATTGTACCTCTGCTCGAACCGGAAAGTAGCGCAACGCAAGAAAATGTTTCTGTGGTGCTTGCACCGACTAGAGAGGAAGTTAATGATGATGATCATGAACTTCGGATCAAGTTGCTACTGAACCTCGAAGGTCCACAAGGGTACGTTCCACACTAGAGTGGTACGGCAACCCTGTCATGTAAATCACGTTGTTAGACAATGGTGAACCTTCAAACTATGAAGAAGCGATGGCGGGCCCGGATTCCAACAAATGGCTTGAAGCCATGAAATCTGAGATAGGATCCATGTATGTGAACAAAGTATGGACTTTGGTGGACTTGCCCGATGATCGACAAGACATAGAGAATAAATGGATCTTTAAGAAAAAGACTGACGCGGACGGTAATGTGACCGTCTATAAGGCTCGACTTGTCGTAAAGGGTTTTCGACAAGTTCAAGGAGTACACTACGATGAGACTTTCTCACCCGTAGCGATGCTAAAGTCCGGCCGAGTCATATTAGCAATTGCCGCATTTTATGATTATGAAATTTGGTAAATGGACGTCAAAATGACATTCTTAATGGTTTCCTTAAGGAAGAATTGTATATGATGTAGCCGGAATGTTTTGTCGATCCTAATAGTGTTGACAAGGTATGCAAGCTCCAGCACTCCATCTATGGGCTGGTGCAAGCATCTCGGAGTTGGAACATTTTCTTTAATGAGGTGTTTAAAGCGTTTGGGTTTATACAGACTTATGGAGAAGCCTGTATTTACAAGAAAGTGAGTGGGAGCTCTGTGGCATTTCTCATATTATATGTGGATGACATATTGATGATGGGAAATGATATAGAATTATTGGAGAGCGTGAAGGCCTACTTGAATAAGTGTTTTTCAATGAAGGACCTTGGAGAAGTTGCTTACATATTAGTCATCAAGATCTATAGAGATAGATCGAGACGCCTCATAGGTCTTTCATAAAGTACATACCTTGACAAGATATTGAAGAAGTTCAATATGGATATGTCAAAGAAGGGGTTCTTGCGTGTATTGCAAGGTATGAGATTGAGTAAGACTCAATACCCGACCACGGCAGAAGATAGAGAAAAGATGAGTACCATCCCCTACGCTTCAGCCGTAGGCTCTATTATGTATGCCATGCTGTGTACCAGACCTGATGTGAACCTTTCCATAAGTTTGGTAGGGACATACCAAAGTGATCCCGGTATGGAACACTAGACAGTGGTCAAGAATATCCTTAAGTACCTGAAAAGGACTAAGGACATGTTTCTCGTTTATGGAGGTGACGAAGATCTCGTCGTAAAGGGCTACGCCGATGCTAGGTTCGACACAAATCTGGATGACTCCAAGTAACAAACCAGATACGTGTATATTTTGAATGGTGGGGCAGTCAGCTGGTGTAGCTGCAAGCAAGGCATCGTGGCGGCATCTACATGTGACGGAGAGTACATAGCTGCTTCGAAAGAACTCGTAGGGTCTACACACTTCAGGTTCGATGACGCTAGGGTAATAGGGAAATAGTTGATGACCCAGAAGTATAGGGGATCAATCGTAGTCCTTTCGATAAGTAAGAGTGTCGAACCCAACAAGGAGCAGAAGGATCTGACAAGTGGTTTTCAGCAAGGAAATATCTGCAAGCACTCAAATTATCGGTAACAAGTGATTGTGTGGTGAGATGATTCGTAGCAAGCAACAAGTAACAAAAGTAGCAACGGTGTAGCAAAGTGGCCCAATCCCTTTTGTAGCAAGGGACAAGACTGGACAAAGTCTTATAGGAGGAAAAATGCTCCCGAGGACACACGGGAATTTCTGTCATGCTAGTTTCATCATGTTCATATGATTCACGTTCGTTACTTTGATAGTTTGATATGTGGGTGGACCGGCGCTTGGGTACTGCCCTTACTTGGACAAGCATCCCACTTATGATTAACCCCTCTTGCGAGCATCCGCAACTATGAAAGAAGAATTAAGACAAAGTCTAACCATAACATTAAACTAGTGGATCCAAATCAGCCCCTTATGAAGCAACACATAAAATAGAGTTTAAGCTTCTATCACTCTAGCAACCCATCATCTACTTAGTACTTCCCAATGCCTTCCTCTAGGCCCGAATAATGGTGAAGTGTTATGTAGTCGACGTTCACATAACACCACTAGAGGAAACAACATACAATACATCAAAATATTGAACGAATACCAAACTCACATGACTACTATTAGCATGCCTAATCCCATGTCCTCAGGAACAAAAGTAACTACTCACAAAGCATAATCATATTCATGACCAGAGAGGTAATGAGTAGCATCAAGGATCTGAACATAAACTCTTCCACCAAATAATCCAACTAGCATCAACTACAAAGAGTAATTAACACTACTAGCAACCTTACAAGTACCAATCGGAGTCGCGAGACGGAGATTGGTTACAAGTGATGAACTAGGGTTTGGAGATGAGATGGTGCTGATGAAGATGTTGATGGTGACGAGTCTCCTACGACTAGAGGAGTGTTGGTGATGATGATGGCAACGATTTCCCCCTCTGGGAGGGAAGTTTCCATGGCAGGATCGTCCTGCCGGAGCTCTAGATTGGTTCTGCTCAAGTTCCGCCTTGTGGCGGCGGCGAATCCACGAAAAAGCTCCTCCGTGATTTTTTTCTGGACGAAACCTTTCACATAGCAGAAGAGGGGGGCCAGTGGGCCAGCAGGCTGCCCACAAGCCCCCTTGGCGCGGCCAGGGGGTGGCCGCGCCAAGCAGGCTTGTGGCCACCTGCTCGCGCCCCTCTGGCGCTTCTTCGGCCCAGTATTTTTTATAAATCCGGGAAAAAATCCTCGTTGATTTTTACGACGTTTGGAGTTGCGCAGAATATGTATCTCAACTTTGCTCCTCTTTCAGGCCAGAATTCCAGGTGCCGGCATTCTCCCTCTTCATGTAAACCTTGCAAAATAAGAGAGAAAAGGCATAAGTATTGTACCATGAAGTGAAATAACAGCCCAAGAAGCGATAAATATCAACATGTAAACATGATGCAAAATGGACGTATCAACTCCCCCAAGCTTAGACCTCGCTTGTCCTCAAGGGAAAGCCTAGCTCAATAAATATGTCCACATGTTTAGGGAGAGAGGTGTCGACAAAACAAGATACGAACATGCATGCATCATGATCATGACCAGAACAGCCATACCAACATATAATATCTCATGCTAAAGTGATAATTCCTTCACAAAGTAAAGCATGGATCAAGAACCTTACCGAGAAGTAACAACCGTTAGCCTTTAGTCATTGAAGCAATTGCAATTTATCACAATGTTAGAAAGAGTCAAATAAGAGCTTGTAAAGCAAATCCACATACTCAATCATTCTTTCGTTCTCTACAATTGCTACAACTCACGTGGTACTCATGAGATCAAAGTTTCAGCTGGACACAAAGAAAGATAGGGGCTGACGGTTTTGCCTCCCAACTGCTTACCTCAAGGGTAATGTCAACCATAATAATTCATGAATACTTACTTCCAAGATGACATATGAATATAGATCTTTCCCAAGCATATGACGTTAGCCAAGATAAAGGAGAAATAAGGAATTGGTGAAGATCACCATGACTCTTTCGAGGGAAAAAAGTAAAGGTACAAGATAGGCCCTTCGTAGAGGGAAGAAGAGGTTGTCATGCGCTTTTGAGGTTTGGATGCGTGTCCTCTTAGTGCGGAGAAACGTCACTTTATATTGCCTCCTGTGATAAAGAACTTTATTATGAAGTCTCTTGCTTTTATGTCTTACTCATCACAGGTTCGTATAAAGCTTATTTTCCACACACTAATAGATCATACATACTAGAGAGCAATTTTTATTGCTTGCACCGATGACAACTTACTTGAGGGATCTTATTCAATCCATAGGTAGGTATGGTGGACTCACATGGCAAAACTGGGTTGATGGTTTATGGATGCACAAGTAGTAACTCTACTTAGTGCGGGAGGTTTGGCTAATGTGAGGTGGAAGCAATCGTCACATGCTAAGGGATCTCTAATCATATAACATTGTTCGGAGCCAAGCAAACACAATTCATTATGTTGTCTTCCTTGTCCAACATATACTTCTAGGCATGCAATCGTTTAGTGAGTGTTCACAATCATAGATGGTGTCAGAGATGATATATTTATATGTGAACCTCTCCTTCTTTATCACTTCCTATTAATTGCAACAATGACCAAGGTCTACGTTTTTCTACCCTCAACAAGTTTCAATCATCATCCTTTTTATATGTGAAGCCATCACTTCCCATAAGATCATTACATGATCTTTCATGCTTTTGTTCTTTTCTCAATCTATTGATCATGGCAAGAGGCAAAGCCCTTCAACTAAGACACTCTTTATTATATGGCTCACGAGCTCGAATACATCGGGGGTGACACAAAGCAAAACTCAAGACTAAAACACTAAGACTTTTAAACTACTAGAGAAAAAGAAAAGTGAAAAGGAACAAACTAAAACAAAGGTAAAGGCAAAAGATGTGATGGTGAAACGATACCGGGGCAACTCCCCCAAGCTTGGCAAAAGCCAAGGGGATTGCCCATACCCATGCTCAGTTGTCTTCCTTTGGAGGTGATGGTGGTGGAGTTGTTGCAACATGGGCTTGATCCTTCGTCTTCCAAGGCATAGGTGCTCCATGGAAATATGATCGAGTCTCTGGAATCCTCAAATCTACAGCCAACCGTATTGATTTAAATCTATACTCATACTCACAGTTTTGGTTCTGCAGGTCATAGATGTGGGCCTGGAGTTGATCAATCCTGTCATGGAGCCTGGAGAGGTGCTTCCCAATGTCATTGGCATCAATCCTGTGCTTGTTGGTGAACTCCGTGATCATCATGTGGTTGGCGTTGAGTCCACGCTCCACCATCCCCTGGCACTTGAAGACTTGTTGATCCATTGCTTCGAGCCTCGTCTCCACGCTTCCGGTCTTCTTGGTCCCCTCAACATCACGGATGTGCAACATCCCCTCACGCATCTCGATAGATTGAGAGTGTTGCAGCACTCCCGTGAGGTAGGGATTGATGACCTTCTCGAAGATCTTGTCCTTCAGAGCTTTTGTGGAAGTCATAGCAATCTAGATCTGCAACAAAAACAGGCTCGAAACGAAAAACAGAGGAAATCTGCGTGATACAGGGGTCAGACGAAACGAGAGAGTATATATTGATTTTTTCCTAACCAGAAGGAGTACTCCGCATGAAAACGGAGTCCGGGAGGCGCACGAGGTGGCCACAAGCCCTCCCGGCGCGGCCAGGGGGTGGGCCCGCGCCGGGCAGGCTTGTCGCCTCCTCGCGCACTTTCCGGACTACTTCCAATTTTTCTATTTTTTCAAATATTCCAAAACGGAGAAAATTTCCTACTGGAAAAGTTTTGGACTCTGTTTTCTTACCGAATCACATACCTCTTCGTTTTCGGAGTCTGAAACAGGCTGATAAATGTCCCTTAGGTATTCTTCCGGAGTTATGGTATTGATGATGTTGCTTTCAACATTTATGGGAGTACCTGAGATATAATGCTTGATTCTCTGCCCATTTACAACTCTGGGACAATTACCTTCCGGGTTGTTGATCTTAATAGCACCGGAACGATATACTTCCTCAACAACATAGGGACCTTCCCATTTAGAGAGAAGCTTGCCTGCAAAGAATCTTAAACGAAAGTTATAAAGGAGGACAAAATCACCTACATTGAACTCACGCTTTTGTATCCTCTTGTCATGCCACCTCTTAACCTTCTCTTTGAACAACTTGGCATTCTCATATGCCTGAGTTCTCCATTCATCCAGCAAGCTAATGTCAAATAACCTCTTCTCACCGGCAAGTTTGAAATCAAAGTTGATCTCTTTGATTGCCCAATAAGCTTTATGCTCTAGCTCAAGAGGTAAATGACATGCTTTACCGTACACCATTTTGTACGGAGACATTCCCATGGGATTCTTATAGGCAGTCCTATAAGCCCACAGTGCATCATCGAGCTTCTTAGACCAATTCTTTCTAGACCTGTTGACAATCTTTTGCAGAATCAATTTAATCTCTCTATTACTTAGCTCTACTTGACCACTTGACTGAGGGTGACAGGGAGACGCAATTCTATGGTTGACATCGTACTTAGCAAGCGTTTTATGGAAAGCACCATGAATGAAATGTGAACCACCGTCGGTCATTAGATATCTAGGGACTCCAAATCTAGGGAAGATAACTTCTTTAAGCATCCTGATAGAAGTGTTGTGATCAGCACTACTAGTGGGGATAGCTTCTACCCACTTAGTGACATAATCAACAACAACTAAGATGTGAGTATACCCATTAGATTTTGGAAAAGGTCCCATATAATCAAAGCCCCAAACATCAAATGGTTCAATGACAAGTGAATAGTTCATAGGCATTTCCTGACGTTTACCGATATTGCCTACTCTTTGACATTTGTCACAAGGCAAGACAAACTTACGGGCATCCTTGAAGAGAGTGGGACAATAGAAACCTGATTGGAATACCTTGTGTGCAGTTCTATATCCCGCATGGTGTCCTCCGTAGGCCTCGGAGTGACACTTCTGTAGGATCTGTCCCTGTTCATGTTCAGGTACACAACGTCTAATAACACCATCTACTCCTTCCTTATAAAGGTGAGGATCATCCCAGAAGTAATGTCTCAAGTCAAAGAAGAATTTCTTCTTTTGCTGGTATGTGAAACTAGGTGGTATATATTTGGCAACGATATAGTTTGCATAATCAGCATACCACGGTGCACTACGTGAAGCATTGATGACATTCAGTTGCTCACCGGGAAAGCTTTCATCAATAGGTTGTGGGTCATCAAGAACGTTCTCCAACCTAGACAAGTTATCTGCTACGGGGTTATCAGCACCCTTTCTGTCGACAACGTGCAAATCAAATTCTTGTAGCAAGAGAACCCATCTGATAAGTCTAGGTTTAGCGTCCTTCTTCCCCACAAGGCACTTAATAGCAGCGTGATCAGTGTGAATAGTGACTTTGGAATCAACTATGTAAGACCTGAGCTTTTCTCATACAAACACGACTGCTAAAAACTCCTTTTCTGTAGTAGCATAGTTTCTTTGGGCATTGTCTAGAGTTTTACTAGCATAGTGAATAATATTCAACTTCTTATCAACTCTTTGCCCTAGGACAACACCAACAACATAATCACTAGCATCACACATGATTTCAAAAGGTAAGTTCCAATCAGGTGGTTGAACAATAGGTGCAGTTATCAAAGCCCTCTTAAGTATTTCGAAGGCTTCCTCACAATCATCATCAAAGACAAAAGGAATATCCTTTTGCAAGAGATTGGTAAGAGGCCTAGAAATCTTAGAGAAGTCTTTAATGAACCTTCTATAGAAACCAGCATGACCAAGGAAACTTCTTATACCTTTGATATCTGTGGGGTATGGCATTTTCTCGATCGCGTCAACCTTAGGCTTATCGACTTCAATACCTCTTTCAGAAATTTTATGTCCTAAGACGATGCCTTCATTGCTAAATATTTTTAAATATTGCATTTTTTTATTTTTTTCGAAAAATATTGCACAAAATTCAGAATATTCAAAAATAATACGGCCTCGGCTTAGGCGTGGCCGATTGAAACCTATCGGCCTAGCCAAGACCAATAAGTCCCAATCGGCCTTGGTTAGGCCGATAGGCCTGTCAGCCTGGCTTCCGGGAGCTTATCGGCCTTGGCGAAGCCAATAAGCTCCTGTCGGCCTTCGCTAGGCCAATAAGTCCCTATCAGCCTTGGCTTAGGCCAATAAGGACTAATTGGTGTTGGCTAGGCCAATAGGTGCATGGGATTTTTTTTGCATGTTAGCTATTTTCCAGGCTCCATTTCCCGCCCGTTTTCCGCCAATTTACCCCCCCCATACTTTCCCGCCAATTTATCCCCCCCCATACTTTTCCGTCAAAATTGGCGGGAAATGGCGACGAAAAAAGAAGAAGATTCGAAGCAATCCGATGAATCGGCTATGGAGACGACGTTTCACCTTGTTTCTAACGACGACGACGGGGGGCGAACAGGCTCGGCGTCGGGCAGAAGGGCGGCGATGACCAAGGAAGGCAATGAGGTAGCGGTGATGCCGAAGGGCGGTACGGTCACCAGGAGGTGCATCGACGGAGAGGCAGTGTCAGTGGGAGAGGCAGTCGGAGTGTAGTTATGTTGAATCAGTGTGTCTTGTTTAGGTAGCAAAAGTAGTTAGACGTGCATGATCATGATCGTGGCAGCGTCGCACTATCAGACGAAACTTGCTCTTGCCATGCCTTCTCTTTCCCTTTCTTCATTTGGTTGGTGCCACAAGCCAAGGCACCAATACAAGTCTATGGTTAATAAACTTGGCCAATTTGAAAAAAACGAAGAATAGATCGCTACCCCTCTACTACGGCAACTTTCTCTAGTCCTCTCTCTCTCCCTCTCTCTCTATCTTCTCTCTTGTCTCTCTCCCTCTCTCTCTCTCTCTCTCTTCTTGCAAATTCCATGCTTTATCTACTCTAGCTCTCCAGCTACCTTACAAAATCAGTGATGTGTTCGTACAATATAACGTGTCTTGTTGTGTTTGTGGTTTTCGTTAAAGAAGACGATGTCGTCTTGTTGAGATCTACCCCCCTAGGCAGGTCTATGGATCGGAAATAGAGAAAAGACTCGGGTCAGGTGCCACCAGCCCACGAGTATGTATCACCAAGCAACAGCTAGCCCGAGCTCCATGTTTGTGGTAGCCATCAAAGGAGGTTGACGCGCATGCATGCAGCCTGCGGCATCTTGTCGTTTGTCTCTCGTGTTTCCAGCGTTTGATTTGTAGTTTCCACACAGCTGGCATGTAGTCCGCAGCAGCTATCCATGCAGCCTTGTTGCAACATCTCGACAGGCCAGCGTTGCATATTTGTCTTTCTCTTGCAGTTTCCACGACGGCCTTTCTTGTAAGAGCATGCAAGGCGCACTGGGGTTGGATCCTATCAATTTCTAACCCAATTTATAATGGTGTAGCTCAAGGTTACAAAGTTAAAAAAACTAGTGTTGGTGCTAAGACGGCTGTACAAACGTAAGTATAAAAGTAAAAGTTGCTGGAAATTTCGTGTCCTAGCTTGTACTGTGTACTATTCTCTTTGTTGCTAAGTATAAGTCTTTTAAAAGTTCTTAATAAAAATTGGCGGGAAATGGGGCGGGAAATGAAGCCTCGAAAATAGCTAACATGCAAAAAAAATCTCATGCACCTATTGGCCTAGCCAACACCAATTAGTCCTTATTGGCCTAAGCCAAGGTTGATAGGGACTTATTGGCCTAGCCAAAGACGATAGGAGCTTATTGGCTTCGCCAAGGCCGATAAGCTCCCGGAAGCCAGGCTGACAGGCCTATCGGCCTAACCAAGGCCGATTAGGACTTATTGGTCTTGGCTAGGCCGATAGGTTCCAATCGGCCACGCCTAAGCCGAGGCCGTATTATTTTTGAAAATTTTGAATTTTGTGCAATATTTTTCAAAAAGAATAGATAAAATGCAATATTTAAAAAAATAGCGCCTTCATTAACCATAAAGTGGCACTTCTCCCAATTCAAGACAAGATTGGTGTCTTTACATCTCTGCAAGACTCGATCAAGGTTGGTGAGGCAATCATCAAAGGAAGACCCGTAAATGGAGAAGTCATCCATGAAAACCTCAACAATCTTTTCAGAAAAGTCAGAGAATATAGCCATCATACATCTTTGAAAGGTGGCAGGTGCATTACATAAGCCAAAAGGCATACATCTATAAGCAAAGGTATCGAAAGGGCAGGTGAAAGTGGTTTTTTCCTGATCAGATTGTGCAACTGGTATTTGGGAGAAACCAGAATAACCATCTAGAAAACAGAAGTGTGTGTGTTTAGACAGTCTTTCTAGCATTTGGTTGATAAAAGGCAAATGGTAATGATCTTTCCTAGTGGCTTTATTCAATTTCCTAAAATCGATCACCATCCTATAGCCAGTAATAATCCTCTGAGGGATCAATTCATCCTTATCATTAGGGACAACGGTAATGCCTCCCTTCTTAGGGACGCAATGCACCGGACTCACCCAATCGCTATGAGCAACATGATAGATAATACCTTCTTCCAGGAGCTGTAGTATTTATTTTCTTACTACCTCTTTCATCTTAGGATTCAATCTCCTTTGATGATGAGCAACTGGTTTGAAGTCAGGATCAGTTTTAATCTTGTGCTAGCATGGAGTGGGACTAATACCCTTAAGATCATCAAGAGTATATCCAATAGCAGCACGATGTTTCCTCAGAGTTTTTAGTAACTTCTTTTCTTCATGCTCTGAGAGGCTAGCACTAATAATAACAGGATATATCTCCTTTCCATCAAGATAAGCATACTTAAGAGTATCAGGCAACTGTTTAAGTTCAAACACAGGATCACGCTTTGGTGGGGGTGGATCCCCAAGCAGTTCAACAGGCAAGTTATTCTTAAGGATAGGATATTGTTCTAAGACAACTCTATCTATCTCATCCCTTTCATCCATATGCATATCATTTTCATGCTCAAGCAAGTATTGCTCTAAGGGATCAGTAGGAGGCACGACAATAGAGGCTAAGGAAATAGTTTCATCCTTACTAGGCAACTCCTTTTCATGAGTTTGTCTACCAAACTTGGAGAAATTGAACTCATGTGACACACCTTCAAAGCCAACAGTAACAGTTTGCTTCTCACAATCAATATGAGCATTGACGGTATTGAGAAAAGGTCTGCCAAATATGATGGGACGAAAGCTATCTTGTGCGGTAGCAAGAACGAGGAAATCAGGAGGATACTTCGTTTACCACACAAGACCTTGATACGTCCATTTTGCATCATGCTTTCATGTTGATATTTATTGCTTTTTGGGCTGTTATATTACTTGTGGTACCATATTTATGCCTTTTCTCTCTTATTTTGCAAGGTTTATTTGAAGAGGGAGAATTCAGGCAGCTGGAATTCTGGACTGGAAAAGGAGCAAATCTTAGTCCACTATTCTGCACATCTCCAAATGCCCTGAAAAGTCACGTTGATTTTTTTGGGATTATATAAAAATACTGGGCGAAAGAATTACCAGAGGGGGCTGCTAGGGCGCCACAAGCCCTGCCACCGCCACCACCCCCCTGGTGGCGGAGTGGGGGCTTGTGGGCTCCCTGACGGCCACTAGCCCCCCTATTTTGCTATATGAAGGGTCATGGTCCAGAAAAAATCATACGGGAGCTTTTTCGTGGTTTCACCGCCGCCACATGGCGGAACTTGAGCAGATCCAATCCAGAGCTCCGGCAGGACGATCCTGTCGGGGAAACTTCCCTCCCGGAGGGGGAAATCGTCACCATCGTCATCACGAACACTCCTCTCGTCGGAGGGGAAGCATCTTCATCAACATCTTCATCAGCAGCATCTCCTCTCCAATCCCTAGTTCATCTCTTGTAACCAATCTTCATCTCACGACTCTGATTGGTACTTGTAAGGTTACTAGTAGTGTTGATTACTCTTTGTAGTTGATGCTAGTTGGGTTACTTGGTGGAAGAGTTTATGTTCAGATCCTTGATGCTATTCATTACACCTCTGATCATGATTATGATTATGCTTTGTGAGTAGTTACTTTTGTTCCTGAGGACATGGGATAAGTCATGTTAATAATAGTCATGTGAATTTGATATTCGTTCGGTATTTTGATATGCTGTATGTTGTCTTTTCCTCTAGTGGTGTTATGTGAACGTCGACTACATAACACTTCACCATACTTGGGCCTAGAGGAAGGCATTGGGAAGTAGTAAGTAGATGATGGGTTGCTGGAGTGACAAAAGCTTAAACCCCAGTCTATGCGTTGCTTCGTGAGGGGATGATTTGGATCCACTAGTTTAATGCTATGGTTAGACTTTTTCTTAATTCTTCTTTTGAAGTTGCGTATGCTTGCGAGAGAGGTTAATCATAAGTGGGATGCTTGTCCAAGTAAGGGCAGTACCCAAGCGCCGGTCCACCCACATATCAAACTATCAAAGTAACGAACGCGAATCATATGAACATGATGAAACTAGCATGACAGAAATTCCCGTGTGTCCTCGGGAGCGTTTTTCCTCCTATAATACTTTGTTCAGGCTTGTCCCTTTCTACAAAAGGGATTGGGCCACTTGCTACACCGTTGCTACTACTTGTTACTTGTTACTTTTTGCTTGCTACGTTTCACCTCGCTACACAATCACTTGTTACCGCTACTTTCAGTGCTTGCAGTTATTACCTTGCTGAAATCCGTTTATCAGAGCCTTCTGCTCCTCGTTGGGTTCGACACTCTTACTTATCGAAAGGACTACGATTGATCCCCTATACTTGTGGGTCAGCAGACCTCAATATCCCTAACAATTCCCACAGGGCAGATAGTATCTCTATTGGCAAGCTGAATAGTGACATCAATAGGCTCTATCTCAACAGGTGCAATCTCGTCATTGATTTCATCATATAAGGATTGAGGTATTGCACTAACACTAGCACCCACGTCATATAAGCCATGATAACAATGATCTCCTATCTTAACAGATACAACAGGCATGCCAACAACAGGCCTATGTTTGTCTCTAGAGTGAGGTTTAGCAATTCTAGCAGCATCTTCACAGAAGTGAATATTATGTCCCTCAACATCGTCGGACAGAATATCTTTGATAATAGTGATGCTAGGTTCAACTCTAATTTGCTCAGGGGTTGTAGGTGTTCTAATGTAGCCTCTACGTATCACAGTTGAAGCTTTAGAATGATACTTTATCCTAACAGGGAAAGGTGGTTTCTCAATGTAAGCACTGGGAACAATAGGATCATTATAGGCAATGACTTTCTCTTCAACTGGAATGGGTTTAACTACATTGACTTATAAAGGATGATGATATTTAAACCACTTCTCTTTGGGGAGATCAATATGAGCAGCAAAAGATTCACACAATGAAGCTACTATCTCAGAGTCAAGTCCATACTTAGCGCTAAAGTCACAAAAAGTATTTGTCTCAACAAAGGATTTAACGCAATCAAACGTGAAATTCATACCTGACGCCTTATCTTCTTCAAGCTCCCAATCTTCAGAGTTGCGTTTAATTCTCTCCAATAAATTCCATTTGAAGTCAATATCTCTCTTCATAAAAGACCCGGTACAAGAAGTGTCAAGCATGGTGCGATCATCATGAGAACGCCGAGCATAGAAGTTCTGAATGATAATTTCTCTCGAGAGCTCATGATTGGGGCATGAATATAGCATTGATTTAAGCCTCCTCCAAGCTTGAGTGATGCTTTCTCTGTCACGAGGCCAAAAATTATAAATATAATTCCGATCACGATGTACTAAATGCATAGGATAAAACTTTTGATGAAATTCCAATTTCAACCGATTGTAGTCCCATGACCGAGTATCATCACATAGCCTATACCATGTCAACGCCTTATCCTTCAAAGATAAAGGAAAGAGATTCTTCTTGACCTCATCCTCGGGCAAACTTGCAAGCTTAAATAAACCACAAACTTCATCTACATAGATTAGATGCAAGTCTGGATGTGATGTTCCATCTCCTGTAAAAGGATTAGCCAGCAGTTTCTCAAGCATACCCGAAGGAAATTCAAAGAAAATATTTTCAGTAGGTGCAGCAGGTTGAGGAGCAACTATTTGGGCTTCCGTTCGAGGTGAAGATACCCCGAACAAGCCCCTCAAAGGATTAGTATCCATAGTGACAAGTGACAATAAATTTCAGCACACTATATGAATGTTTCCTTACCAAGTTCCACTTACCAAAGGCGCTTCACTCCCCGGCAACGGCGCCAGAAAAGAGTCTTGATGACCCACATGTATAGGGGATCAATCGTAGTCCTTTCGATAAGTAAGAGTGTCGAACCCAACGAGGAGCAGAAGTATCTGACAAGTGGTTTTCAGCAAGGAAATATCTGCAAGCACTGAAATTATCGGTAACAAGTGATTGTGTGGTGAGATGATTCGTAGCAAGCAACAAGTAACAAAAGTAGCAACGGTGCAGCAAAGTCGCCCAATCCCTTTTGTAGCAAGGGACAATCCTGGACAAAGTCTTATAGGAGGAAAAACGCTCCCGAGGACACACGGGAATTTCTGTCATGCTAGATGATTCGCGTTCGTTACTTTGATAGTTTGATATGTGGGTGGACCGGCGCTTGGGTACTGCCCTTACTTGGACAAGCATCCCACTTATGATTAACCCCTCTCGCAAGCATCCGCAACTACGAAAGAAGAATTAAGACAAATGCTAACCATAGCATTAAACTAGTGGATCCAAATCAGCCCCTTACGAAGCAACGCATAAACTAGGGTTTAAGCTTCTGTCACTCTAGCAACCCATCATCTACTTACTACTTCCCAATGCCTTCCTCTAGGCCCAAATAATGGTGAAGTGTTATGTAGTCGACGTTCACATAACAACACTAGAGGAAAAACAACATACAACACATCACAATATCGAACGAATACCATACTCACATGACTACTATTAGCATGACTTATCCCATGTCCTTAGGAACAAAAGTAACTACTCACAAAGCATAATCATATTCATGACCAGAGAGGTAATGAGTAGCATCAAGGATCTGAACATAAACTCTTCCACCAAATAATCCAACTAGCACCAACTACAAAGAGTAATTAACACTACTAGCAACCTTACAAGTACCAATCGGAGTCGCGAGACGGAGATTGGTTACAAGTGATGAACTAGGGTTTGGAGATAAGATGGTGCTGATGAAGATGTTGATGGTGACGAGTCCCCTCCGACGAGAGGAGTGTTGGTGACGACGATGGCGACGATTTCCCCCTACAGGAGGGAAGTTTCCCTGGCAGGATCGTCCTGCCGGAGCTCTAGATTGGTTCTACTCAAGTTCCGCCTCGTGGCGGCGGAAAATCCATGAAAAAGCTCCTCCCTGATTTTTTTCTGGACGAAACCCTTCATATAGCAGAAGAGGGGGGCAGTGGGCCAGCAGGCTGCCCACAAGCCCCCTTGGCGCGACCATGGGGGTGGCCGCGCCAAGAAGGCTTGTGGCCACCTGCTGGCGCCCCTCTAGCGCTTCTTCGGCCCAGTATTTTTTATAGATCCGGAAAAAAAATCCTCGTTGATTTTTACGACGTTTGGAGTTGCGCAGAATAGGTATCTCAACTTTGCTCCTCTTTCAGGCCAGAATTCCAGCTGCCGGCATTCTCCCTCTTCATGTAAACCTTGCAAAATAAGAGAGAAAAGGCATAAGTATTGTACCGTGAAGTGAAATAACAACCCAAGAAGCGATAAATATCAACATGAAAACATGATGCAAAATGGACGTATCATTAATGTACGTGGTTACCGAAGGTTGTTCGGAGTCCTGGATGAGATCCCAGACGTCACGAGGAGCTCCGGAATGGTCCATAGGTAAAAATTCATATAAAGGAAGTGAAGATTTGGATGCCGGAAGTGTTTCGGGCGTCACCGGTAATGTACCGGGACCACCGGAAGGGTTCCGATGGTCCACCGGGAGGGGCCACCAGCCCCAAAGGGATACGTGGGCCAAAAGGTGGAAGGGAGCCAACCCAGAGTAGGCTGGTGCGCCTCCCTCTCTCAGACCAAGGCGCAAGGGGGCAAGGTGGGCCAAAACCCTAGGGCATGGGGGCTTGCCTTGGGTGGCAAACCACCCCTAGGGCTGCCGCACCCTTGCCCTGGCCAATGCCCCTTGCCTCCCATCTAAGGGGGCCGCCGCACCACCTAGGGGAAACCCTAGGGTGGCCGACCCCTCTCCCTCCCTTCTATATATATTGGAGGCTTTGGGAGGGCTGCAACACAACATCTGTCTCTCTCTCTCGGCGTAGCCCTACCTCCCCTCCTCCTCGTCCTCCGTAGCGCTTGGCGAAGCCTTGTCGGAGTACCACGCAGCTCCACTGTCACCATGCCGTCGTGCTGCCGGAGCTCTCCCTCAACCTCTCCTCTCTCCTTGCTGGTTCAAGGCGTTGGAGACGTCACCGGGCTACACTTGTGTTGAAGACAGAGGTGCCGTTGTTCAGCACTTAGATCAGAATCCACCGCGATCTGAATAACTGCGAGTACGACTCCATCATCTTTTCTCTCGCTTGCTTTTTGTTCGCTTGTGTGCCATGTGCCTTCAATATGCTTGCATCTTCGCTTGCTGAAAATCTATTGATATGGATCCTCATCCACTTGCTAATCTCTTTAAGAGATCCAATTATGTTGAACCAATTGCTAGTGAGTTGAGTGCACTTGACTATCTTTATGAAGTTTTGCTTGAGATGCGTGAATCTGAAAATCGCGATGAAGAAATTTATGAAGTGATTCACGAGGCCTCCTTGAATGAAAAGCATGATTGCAATGGTTTCACTATAAATTCTATTAGTGACAATCATGCTAAAAATATGCAAAACCCTAAGCTTGGGGATGCTAGTTTTGCTATGTCCACAACTTGTTGCAATGATCGTGATTGGGGTGATAATTTTTCATATGATCATGAAAATTTGTTTAAGCCTCATGATGAATATGATATTTGCAATAAGATTGAAAGTGGGATTGGAGAAGTCATGACTTTAGTTGATGATAATCCCACTATTTTTTAAGAGCGTCAACTTTGCATGCATGTGGATCATGAAAATAATATCCTATGTGATAGCTATATTGTTGAATTTGAATATGATCCCACATGTGATTATTATGAGAGAGGAAAATATTGTGGCAGAAACTTTCATGTTACTATTTTACCTCTCGTTTTGTTGAGATTGATATTGTCTCTTTCTTCTTCCTTGCATATGGTAACTATTGGTTGTCTTGACAATCCGTTTTCCTATAAAATGCCTATGCATAGGAAGTATGTTAGACTTAGATGTGATTTCCACATGCTTTATGATGCTCTCGTTGTGCTTCAATTCTTGTCTTTTGTGTGAGCATCATTGAATTATCAATGCCTAGCTAAGGGCCTTAAACAATAGTGCTTGTTGGGAGGCACCCCAATGAATTTATCTTTGCTTTTTTGCTTTATGTTTTGTTGCGTCCACACCATCATAATTCTGTTATGATTGTGTTTTTTGTGTTTATTTTTGTCTTTGTGCCAAGTAAAACATTTATGGCTAGTTTTGGTGATGGTTGTTTGATCTTGCTGAAAAAGACAGAAACTTTTCACTCACGAAATTATCTTTCATTTTTATCCAGAAAGAGATTTTGAGTTTATTCTTTTTGCTGCTGGTTGATATGCCAATTGCCCAAGTTGTCGTAATTATTCATAATTTTTGAGATAACAGAAGTATATGAAGTATACAGATTGCTACAGACTGGTCTATTTTTGACAGATTCTGTTTTTGTTGTGTTGATTGCTTATTTTGATTAAACTATGGATAGTATCGGGGGGTACTAGCCATAGAAAAGTGAGAATACAGTAATCTAACACCAATATAAATAGAAATCAAGTTTGCTACAGTACCTAAAGAGTTGGTAGTTTGTTTTCTTGTACTAATGATATCACGAGTTTCTGTTTAAGTTTTGTGTTGTGAAGTTTTCAAGTTTTGGGTGATGTTCTCATGGACAATGGGATAAAGAGTGGAAAGAGCTAAAGCTTGGGAATCCCAAGGCATACCAAACCAAATTCAAGGACACAAAAAATCCTAAGCTTGGGATGCCCCGGGAAGGCATCCCCTCTTTCGTCTTCAATCCATCGGTAACGTTACTTGGAGCTATATTTTTATTCACCACATGATATGTGTTTTGCTTGGAGCATCGTGTATTATAGGAGTCTTTTCTTTTTGTTGTGTCACAATCATCCTGGCTGCACACCTTATTGAGAGAGAGACATGCACTCATGATGATTTTGCTAGAATACTCATTGAGCTCCGCTTATATATTTTGAGTTAGGCAATTTAGCTCGCATGTGCTTCACTTATATCTTTTTGAGCTAGATAACTTTGCTCTAGTGCTTCACTTAAATCTTTGTAGAGCACGGCGGTGTCATATTTTGGAGAAATAAGAACTCTCGATCTTCACTTATATCTTTTTGAGAGTGCTCTCTTTGAGTAGCTTGGTAATTGGCTTGTTCTATGATAGTAGTCCTAAAGATGATAGGCATCCAGAGAGGATGTAATAAAAACTTCCATATTCTTGTGCATTGATTATAAAGAGAAGTTTGATTCCTCTCAATTAGTTTAGAGACATGGATTTGGTAATATTAGAGTCATGTTAGTAGGGTTTTGTGAATCTAAAAATACTTGTGTTGAAGTTAGTGATTCCCAAAGCATGCACGTATGGTGAACCGCTATCTTAGGAAGTCGGAGCATAATTGATTTATTGATTGTCATCCTTTGTGTTGCGGTCGGGATCGCACGATGGTTAACACCTACGAACCCTTCCTCTAGGAGTATGCGTTTAGCACTTTGTTTTGATTACTAATAAAAACTTTTACAATAAGTATATGAGTTCTACATGACTAATGTGAGTCCATGGTATAGATGCACTTTCACCTTCCACCATTGCTAGCCTCTCTAGTGATGTGCAACTTTTGCCGGTGCACAAACCCACCATATACCTTCCTCAAAACAGCCACCATACCTACCTAATATGGCATTTTCATAGCCATTCCGAGATATATTGCCATGCATCTCCCACCGTTCCATCTCATGACATGTGTCATCACTTTCATATTGCCATTGCATGATCGTAAGATAGATAGCGAGATGTTTCAACGTGATAAGCTAAGCTAGATCGTTGCACATCCCGGTACACTACCGGAGGCATTTCCTATAGAGTCATCATCGTTCTAAGTATTGAGCTGTGAGTAAATAAAAGTGTGATGATCATCATTATTAGAGCATTGTCCCCTCTGAGGAAATAAAAAAAATAGAGGCCAAAGTTTCCCACAAAAAAAATATGGAAAGAGGCAAAAGTTCCCAACCAAAAAAAAGAAAAAAATGAGAGAAAAAGAGAGAAGGGACAATGCTACTATCTTTTTCCACACTTGAGCTTCGAAATAGCACCATGTTCTTCATGATAGAAAGTCTCTTGTTTTTACACTTCCATATACTTATATAACTTGGCTTGTATATTCCAATGATGGGCTTCCGCAAAATTGCCCTAGGTCTTCGTGAGCAAGCAAGTTGGATGCACACCCACTAGTTCTTCTTTTGAGCTTTCACATACTTGTAGCTCTCGTGCATCCGTTGCATGGTAATCCCTACTCATTTACATTGATATCTATTGATGGGCATCTCCATAGCCCTTTGATACACCGAGTCGATGTGACCATCTCCTCCTTTTTGCCTCACAACCTCCACCACACTCTATTCCACCTATAGTGCTATATCCACGGCTCACACTCATGTATTGCGTGAGAGTTGAAAAGTTTGAGGAAGTAGGAGTGTGAAAACAATTACTTGGCCAATACCGTGGTTGTGCATGATTTAAATTCATTGTGTGGGGATGATGGAGCATAGCCAGACTATATGATTTTGTAGGGATAACTTTATTTGGCCTTCTTATTTGGAAAGTTCGTGATTACCTTGCTAGTTTGCTTGAAGTATTATTGTTTTCATGTCAATGGCAAACTATTGTTTTGAACCTCATGGATCTGAACATTCATGCCACAAGAAATAAGTTACAAAGGACAAATAAGTTAGGTAGCATTCCACATCAAAAAATCAGTCTTTATCACTTCCCTACTCGAGGACGAGCAGGAGTTAAGCTTGGGGATGCTTGATACGTCTCCAATGTATCTATAATATTTTATCGTTCCATGCTATTATCTTGTCATCTTTGGATGTTTTGTATGCATGAATATGCTATTTTATATCTTTTTTGGGACTAACCTATTAACTGAGTGCCCAGTGCTAGTTCCTGTTTTTCCGTGTTTTTGACCTTTTTCAGAGGAGAATATCAAACGGAGTCCAAACGGAATAATACCCCCGAAAAGATTTTTTCTAGAACAGAAGACACGCGGGAGACTTGAGAACCAAGGCAGGGGACCTCTGAGGAGGTCACAAGCCACTCAGGCCCGGCCTAGGGGGTCGGGCCTAGCACGCTTGTGGGCCACGTGTGGCTCCCTTACCCTAGTTCTTTCGCCTATAAATCCCCAAAAAATGTGAAACCGCGGAAAGGAGCCACGAAAATACTTTTCCGCCGCCGCAAGCTTCTGTCTCCGCAAGATCCCATCCGGGGCACGTTTTGGTGCCCTGTCGGAGGGGGGATTCGGACATGGAGGGCTTCTTCATCAACACCATTGCCTCTCCGATGATGCGTGAGTAGTTCACCATAGACCTTCGGGTCTATAGCTAGTAGCTAGATGGCTTCTTCTCTCTCTTGGATCTTCAATACAAAGTTCTCCATGATCTTCATGGAGATCTATCCATGTAATCTTCTTTTGCGGTGTGTTTGTCGAGATCCGATGAATTGTGGATTTATGATGATATCATCTAGGAATGTTATTTGAGTCTCCTCTGATCTCTTATATGCATGATTTCGTATCCTTGTAATTCTCTTCGAGTTGTGGGTTTCGTTTGGCCAACTTGATCTATAATTCTTGCAATAGGAGAAGTACTTGGTTTTGGGTACATACCGTGTGGTGACCTCACCCAGTGACAGAAGGGGTAGAGAGGCACGTATCGTGTTGTTGCCATCAAGGGTAAAAAGATGGGGTTTATATCTATTGCATGAATTTATCCGTGTACATCATGTCATCTTTCTTAAGGCGTTACTCCGTTTGTCATGAACTTAATACACTAGATGCATGCCGGATAGCAGACGATGTGTGGAGTAATAGTAGTAGATGCAGAAAGTATCGGTCTACTTTTCTCGGACGTGATGCCTATATGTATGATCATTGCCTTAGATATCGTCATGACTTTGCAGGGTTCTATCAATTGCTCGACAGTAATTCGTTCACCCACCGTAATACTTGCTATCATGAGAGAAGCCTCTAGTGAACACTATGGCCCCCGGGTCTACTTCACATCATATTTTCAGCCTTACACTTTTACTTTGTTGCTCTTTCCGCCTTCAGATCTCACCTTGCAGTTAACCGTGAAGGGATTGACAACCCCTTTGTAGCGTTGTGGGTCATCAAGAACATTCTCCAACCTAGACAAGTTATCTCCTACGGGGTTCTCAGCACCTTCCTATCGACATCATGCAAATCAAATTCTTGTAGCAAGAGAACCCATCTGATAAGTCTAGGTTTAGCGTCTTTCTTCTCCATGAGGTACTTAATAGCTGTGTGATCAATGTGAATAGTGACTTTGGAATCAACTATGTAAGACCTGAACTTTTCACATGCAAACACGACTGCTAAAAATTCCTTTTCCGTAGTGGCATAGTTTTTTTGGGCACTGTCTAGAGTTTTAGTAGCATAGTGAATAACACTCAACTTCTTGTCAACTCTTTGTCCTAGAACAACACCAACAGCATAATCAGTGGCATCACACATGATTTCAAAAGGTAAGTTCCAATCAGGTGGTTGAACAATAGGTGCAGTTATCAAGGCCTTCTTAAGTATTTCGTAGGCTTCCTCACAATCATCGTCAAAAACAAAAGGAATATCCTTTTGCAAGAGATTGCTAAGAGGCCTAGAAATCTTAGAGAAGTCTTTAATGAACCTTCTATAGAAACCAGCATGACCAAGGAAACTTCTTATACCTTTGATATCTGTGGGGCATGGCATTTTATCGATCGCATCAACCTTATCCTTATCGACTTCAATACCTCTTTCAGAAATTTTATGTCCTAAGACGATGCCTTCATTAACCATAAAGTGGCACTTCTCCCAATTCAAGACAAGACTGGTGTCTTTAAATCTCTACAAGACTCGATCAAGGTTGCTGAGGCAATCATCAAAAGAAGACCCGTAAACGGAGAAATCATCTATGAAAACCTCAACAATCTTTTCACAAAAGTCAGAGAATATAGCCACCATACATCTTTGAAAGGTGGCAGGTGCATTACATAAGCCAAAAGGCATACGTCTGTAAGCAAAGGTACCGAAAGGGCAGGTGAAAGTGGTTTTCTCCTGATTAGATTATGCAACAGGTACTTGTGAGAAACCAGAATAACCATCTAGAAAGCAGAAGTGTGTGTGTTTAGACAGTCTTTCTAGCATTTGGTCGATAAAAGGCAAAGGGTAATGATCTTTCCTAGTGGATTTATTCAATTTCCTAAAATCGATCACCATCCTATAGCCAGTAATAATCCTCTGTGGGATCAATTCATCCTTATCATTAGGGACAATGGTAATACCTCCCTTCTTAGGGACGCAATGCACCGAACTCACCCAATCACTATGAGCAACAGGATAGATAATACCTGCTTCCAGGAGCTCTAGTATTTCTTTTCTTAGTACCTCTTTCATCCTAGGATTTAATCTCCTTTGATGATTGCTAATTCTCAAACAACAGTGCCAGAAATTGACACGTTGACGGAGACTTGCTTGCATTGGTTTTTCCCTTGATGAGGAAAGGGTGATGCAGCACATGAGCAGTAAGTATTTCCCTCAGTTAGAGAACCAAGGTATCGATCTAGTAGGAGAATCTCGTCAAGTCTAGAGTACCTGCGCAAACACAAACGAGCTTGCACCCAATGCTATAAAGGGGTTGTCAATCCCTTCAAGATTGTTTGCAAAGTGAGATCTGAAGGCGGAAAGTGCAACAAAGTAAAAAGTGTAAGGCTGAAAATATGGTGTGGAGTAGACCCTGGGGCCATAGTTTTCACTAGAGGCTGTTGGAATTATGCCCTAGAGGCAATAATAAATATAGTTATTATTATAATTCCTATATCAAGATAATCGTTTATTATCCATGCTATAATTGTATTGAATGAAGACTCATTTACATGTGTGGATACATAGACAAAACACCGTCCCTAGCAAGCCTCTAGTTGGCTAGCCAGTTGATCAAAGATAGTCCGTGTCTTCTGATTATGAACAAGGTGTTGTTGCTTGATAACTGGATCACGTCATTAGGAGAATCACGTGATGGACTAGACCCAAACTAATAGACGTAGCATGTTGATCGTGTCATTTTGTTGCTACTGTTTTCTGCGTGTCAAGTATTTATTCCTATGACCATGAGATCATATAACTCACTGACACCGGAGGAGTGCTTTGTGTGTATCAAACGTCGCAACGTAACTGGGTGACTATAAAGATGCTCTACAGGTATCTCCGAAGGTGTTAGTTGAGTTAGTATGGATCAAGACTGGGATTTGTCACTCCGTGTAACAGAGAGGTATCTCAGGGCCCACTCGGTAGTACAACATCACACACAAGCCTTGCAAGCAATGTAACTTAGTGTAAGTTGCGCGATCTTGTATTACAGAACGAGTAAAGAGACTTGCCGGTAAACGAGATTGAAATAGGTATGCGGATACTGACCATCGAATCTCGGGCAAGTAACATACCGAAGGACAAAGGGAATGACATACGGATTATATGAATCCTTGGCACTGAGGTTCAAACGATAAGATCTTCGTTGAATATGTAGGATCCAATATGGGCATCCAGGTCCCGCTATTGGATATTGACCGAGGAGTCTCTCGGGTCATGTCTGCATAGTTCTCGAACCCGCACGGTCTGCACACTTAAGGTTCGACGTTGTTTTATGCGTATTAGAGTTATATGGTTGGTTACCGTATGTTGTTCACAGTCCCGGATGAGATCACGAACGTCACGAGGGTTTCCGGAATGGTCCAGAAACGAAGATTCATATATAGGATGACCTCATTTGATTACCGGAAGGTTTTCGGAGTTACCGGGAATGTACCGGGAATGACGAATGGGTTCCGGGAGTTCACCGGGGGGGCAACCCACCCCGGGGAAGCCCATAGGCCTTGAGGGTGGCACACCAGCCCTTAGTGGGCTGGTGGGACAGCCCAAAAGGGCCCTATGCGCCAAGAAGAGAAAATCAAGAGAAAAAAAAAGAGGAGGTGGGAAGGAAGGGAAGGACTCCCTCCCACCAAACCAAGTCCAACTCGGTTTGGGGGGGGGAGTCTTCCCCCCTTGGCTCGGCCGACCCCCTTGGGGATCCTTGAGCCCCAAGGCAAAGTCCCCTCCCTCCCACCTATATATACGGAGGTTTTAGGGCTGATTTGAGACGACTTTTCCACGGCAGCCCGACCACATACCTCCACGGTTTTTCCTCTAGATCGTGGGACAAGGTCATCACCAACCTCCGGAGCGCCGTCACGCTGCCGGAGAACTCTTCTACCTCTCTGTCTCTCTTGCTGGATCAAGAAGGCCGATATCATCGTCGAGCTGTACGTGTGCTGAACGCGGAGGTGCCGTCCGTTCGGTACTAGATCGTGGGACTGATCGCGGGATTGTTCGCGGGGCGGATCGAGGGACGTGAGGACGTTCCACTACATCAACCGCGTTCACTAACGCTTCTGCTGTACGATCTACAAGGGTACGTAGATCACTCATCCCCTCTCGTAGATGGACATCACCATGATAGGTCTTCGTGCGCGTAGGAAATTTTTTGTTTCCCATGCGACGTTCCCCAACAGAGGCTTCTCTCAAAATAGCAAATATCACGGTGGGTGAACAAATTACTGTCGAGCAATTGATAGAACCGCGCAAAGTCATCACGATATCTAAGGCAATTAATGATCATACATATAGGCATCATGTCCGAGACAAGTAGACCGATACTTTTTGCATCTACTACTATTACTCCACACATCGACCACTATCCAGCATGCATCTAGTGTATTGAGTTCATGACGAACAGAGTAACGCCTTAAGCAAGATGACATGATGTAGAGGGATAATCTCAAACCAATGATGAAAACCCCATCTTTTTACCCTTGATGGCAACAACATGATGCGTGCCTCGCTACCCCTTCTGTCACTGGGTGAGGTCACCGCACGGTATGAATCCAAAACCAAGCACTTCTACCATTGCAAGAATCATAGATCTAGTTGGCCAAACAAAACCCACAACTCGAAGAGAATTACAAGGATATGAAATCATGCATAAGAGAGATCAGAAGAAACTCAAATAAGATTCATAGATAATCTGATCATAAATCCACAATTCATCGGATCTCGACAAACACACCGCAAAAGAAGATTACATCGGATAGATCTCCATGAAGATCATGGAGAACTTTGTATTGAAGATCCAAGAGAGAGAAGAAGCCATCTAGTTACTAGCTATGGACCCGTAGGTCTATGGTGAACTACTCACGCATCATCGGAGAGGTCATGGTGTTGATGAAGAAGCCCTCCGTATCTGAATCCCCCCTCCGGCAGGGCACCGGAACGTGCCCCAGATGGGATCTTGCGGAGACAGAAGCTTGCGGCGGCGGAAAAGTACTTTCGATGATCTCCTGATTTTTTATGGATTTTTAGGGAATATATAGGCGCAAAACCTAGGGCAATGCAGCCTCAGGGATCCCACAAGCCAGGGGGTCGCGGGCCTCCCTGGCCGCGCCATGAGGGCTCGTGGGATCCCTGGTGGCCCCCTGCCCTGATTCTCTCGCTCTCCGATCTTTTTCTGTTCCAGAAAAAATGTTTTTGGCAGTTTCATTCCGTTTGGACTCCGTTCAAAATCCTCCTCTGAAAGGGGTCGAAAACATGGAAAAAACAGGAACTGGCACTTGGCACTGAGTTAATAAGTTACTCCCAAAAAATATATAAAAGGCATGCAAAACATCCAAAATTTGGGAAGAAAATAGCATGAAACCATCAAAAAATATAGATACGTATCAAGCATCCCCAAGCTTAACTCCTGCTCGTCCTTGAGTAGGGAAGTGATAAAGACTGAATTTTTGATGTGGAATGCTACCTAGCATAGTTGTCCTTTGCAACTTCTTTCACGTGACATGAATTTTCAGATCCGTAAGATTCGAAACAATACTTTGCTATTGACATGAAAACAATAATACTTCAAGCAAACTAGCAAGGTAATGATGAACTTTCAAAATAACAAGGCCAAGGAAAGTTATCCCTACAAAATCATATTGTTTGGCTATGCTCGATCATCCTCACACAACTAATGTAAATCATGCACAACCCCAGTATTGGCCAAGTAATAGTTTTCGCACTCTTACTTTCTCAAACTTTTTATAACCATCACGCAATACATGAGCGTGAGCCATGGATATAGCACTATCGGTGGAATAGAGTGTGGTGGTGGTTGTGAGACAAAAAAGGAGGAGATGGACACATTGACTCGGCGTATCAAAGGGCTATGGAGATGCCCATCAATAGATATCAATGTGAATGAGTAGGGATTGCCATACAAGAGATGCACTAGAGCTATAAGTATGTGAAAGCTCAAAAGGAAAACTAGTGGGTGTGCATCCAACTTGCTTGCTCACGAAGACCTAGAGCAATTTTGAGGAAGCCCATCATTGGAATATACAAGCCAAGTTATATAATGAAGATTCCCACTAGCATATGGTAGTGACAAAGCAAGAAGCTCTCAATCATGAAGAACATGGTGCTATTATGAAGCACAAGTGTGGAAAAAGATAGTAGCATTGTCCCTTCTCTCTTTTTCTCTTTTTTTTATTTGGGCACTTGGGCCTCTTTTTTTCTCTTTTCTCTTTTTTTTATTTGGGCTCTTTGGCCTCTTTTTTCCTCAAATGGGACAACGCTCTAATAATGATGATCATCACACTTTTATTTACTCACAGCTGAAAGCTCAAAACGATGATGACTCTATAGGAAATGCCTCCGACAGTGTACCGAGATGTGCAACGATCTAGCATGGCGTATGACGTTGATACATCTCGCTAGGTATCTTACGATCATGCAATGGTAATATGAGAGTGAAGGCACAAGTCATGAGACGGAACGGTGGGAGTTGCATGGCAATATATCTCGGAATGGTTATGAAAATGCCATAGTAGGTAGGTATGGTGGCTGTTTTGAAGAAGGCATATGGTGGGTTTGTGTACCGGCGAGAATTGTGCGGCACTAGAGAGGCTAGCAAAGGTGGAAGGTGAAAAGTGCATCTGTACCATGGACTCACATTAGTCATGAAGAACTTACATACTTGTTGCGGAAGTTTTTATTAGTAATCGAAACAAAGTGCTAAATGCATACTCCTAGGGGAAGGGTTGGTAGGTGTTAACCATCGCACGATCCCGACCTCAACACAAAGGATGACAATCAATAGATCAATTATGCTCAGACTTCTTAACACAGCAGTTCACCATACGTGCATGCTACGGGAATCACTAACTTCAACACAAGTATCTCTAGATTCACAACACCCTACTAACATAGCTCTTAATATTACCAAATCCACGTCTCAAAACTAATTGAGAGGAATCAAAACTTCTCTTTCTACTCAATGCACATGAATATGGAGGTTTTTGCATCCTCTTTGGGTACCTATCAAATTTTGAACTACTTTCATAGCATAAGCCAACTACCAAGTCACGCACCGCCGTGCTCTAAAATATATAAGTGAAGCGCATAGAGCAAAAGTATCTAGCTCAAAAGATATAAGTGAAGCACTATGAGCATTCTAGCAAAATCACGATGAGTGCATGTCTCTCTCTCTCAAAAAGGTGTGCAGCAAGGATAACTGTGACACAACAAAAAGAAAAGACTCCTACGATACAAGATGCTCCCAGCAAAACACATATCATGTGGTGAATAAAAATATAGCTCCAAGTAATGTTACCGATGGATTGAAGACGAAAGAGGGGATGCCTTCCCGGGGCATCCCCAAGCTTAGGCTTTTTGGTGTCCTTGAATTTGGCTTGGGATGCCTTGGGCATCCCCAAGCTTGATCTCTTTCCACTCCTTGTCTCTTTGTCCATGAGAACATCACCCAAAACTTGAAAACTTCACAACACAAAACTTAAACAGAAATCGTGATAACATTAGCACAAGAAAACAAACTACCACCTCTTTAGGTACTGTAGCAATCTTGATTTCTATTTATATTGGTGTTGGGCTACTGTATTCTCACTTTTCCATGGCTAGTACCCCCGATACTATCCATAGTTTCATCACAACAAGCAACCAACTCAACAAAAACATAATCTGTCAAAAAGAGACCAATCTGTAGAAATACGTATACTTCGTATACTTATGGTACCTCAAAAATTCTGAAACATTACGACTGCCTGGGCAAAAGGCATATCAACCAGCAGCAAAAAGAATCAACTCAAAAGATCTTTTTAATAAAAATGAAAAATAATCTCGTGAGCGAAAAGTTTCTGTCTTTTTCCAGCAGGATCAAACAACCATCACCAAGACTAGTCATAAAGGTTTTGCTTGGCTCAAACACAAAAAGAAACACGAAAGACACTATAATAACAGAATTATGATAGTGTGGACGCAACAAAACAGAAAGAAAAAGATAAATTCATTGGGTTGCCTCCCAACAAGCGCTATTGTTTAACGCCCTTAGCTAGGCATTGATAATTCAATGATGCTCACACAAAAGACAAGAATTGAAGCACAACGAGAGCATCATAGAGCATGTGAAAATCACATCTAAGTCTAACATACTTCCTATGCATAGGCATTTTATAGGAAAACAGATTGTCAAGACAACCAATAGTTACCATATGCAAGGAAGAAGAAAGAGACAATAGCAATCTCAACATAATGAGAGGTGATTTAGTGATATGAAAGTTTCTACCACCATATTTTCCTCTCTCATAATAATTACTTGTGGGATCATATTAGAATTCAACAATGTAACTATCACATAGGATATTCTTTTCATGATCCACATGCATGCAAAGTTGACGCTCTTAAAAAATAGTGGGATTAGCATCAACTAAAGTCATGGCTTCTCCAAACCCACTTTCAATAATATGCAAATATCATATTCATCATGAGGCTGAAACAAATTTTCAAGATCATAAGAAAAATCATCACCCCACTCATGATCATTGCAATAAGTAGTGCACATAGCAAAACTAGCATCCCCAAACTTAGGGTTTTGCATATTTTTAGCATGATTGTCACTAATAGAATTTATAGTGAAACCATTGCAATCATGCTTTTCATCCAAGGAGCCCTCGTGAATCACTTCATAAATGTCTTCCTCACAATTTTCAGATTCACACATCTCAAGAAAACTCCATAAAGATAGTCAAGTGCACTCAACTCACTAGCAATTGGATCAACATAATTGGATCTCTTAAAGAGATTAGCAAGTGGATGAGGATCCATATCACGAGATTTTCAGCAAGCGAAGATTCAAGCATATTGAAGGCACATGGCACACAAGCGAACAAAAAGCAAGCGAGAGAAAAGAGCGAACGAAAAAGGCAAACGAAAAAGGCAAATTGGTGAAGTGGGGGAGAGAAAAACGAGAGGCAAGTGGCAAACAAAGTAAATGCAAGAGATGAGTTTGCGACACCTACTTGGATGAGTTCTTGACTTGATCCTCCCCGACAACGACGCCAGAAATTCTTCTTGCTACTTCTCAAACAACAGTGCTAGAAATTGACACGTAATTGGTGAAGTAAAAAGTGTAAGGTTGAAAATATGGTGTGGAGTAGACCCGGGGGCCATAGTGTTCACTAGAGGCTTCACTCAAAATAGCAAATATCATGGTGGGTGAACAAATTATTGTCGAGCAATTGATAGAACCGCGCAAAGTCATGACGATATCTAAGGCAATGATCATACATATAGGCATCACGTCCGAGACTAGGAGACCGATACTTTCTTTATCTACTACTATTACTCCACACATCGACCGCTATCCAGCATGCATGTAGTGTATTGAGTTCATGACGAATAGAGTAACGCCTTAAGCAAGATGACATGATGTAGAGGGATAATCTCAAACCAATGATGAAACCCCCATCTTTTTACTCTTGATGGCAACAACACAATGCGTGCATTGCTACCCCTTCTGTCACTGGGTGAGGTCACCGCACGATATGAACCCAAAACCAAGCACTTCTCCCATTGCAAGAATCATAGGTCTAGTTGGCCAAACAAAGCCCACAACTCGAAGAGATATACAAGGATATGAAATCATACATAAGAGAGATCATAAGAAACTCAAATAAGATTCATAGATAGTCTGATCATAAATACACAATTCATCGGATCTCGACAAACACACCGCAAAAGAAGAATACATCGGATAGATCTCCATGAAGATCATGGACAACTTTGTATTGAAGATCCAAGATTGAGAAGAAGCCATCTAGTTACTAGCTATGGACCCGTAGGTCTATGGTGAACTACTCACGCGTCATCGGAGTGGTCATGGTGTTGTTGAAGAAGCCCTCTGTATACGCATCCCCCCTCCGGCAGGGCACCAGAACGTGCCCCAGATGGGATCTTGCGGAGACAGAAGCTTGCGGCAGCGGAAAGGTACTTTCGATGATCTCCTGATTTTTTATGGATTTTTAGGGAATATATAGGCGCAAAACCTAGGGCAATGGAGCCTCAGGGATCCCACAATCCAGGGGCCGTGAGCCCCCTTGGCCGCGCCATGAGGGCTTGTGGGGTCCCTGGTGGCCCCCTGCCCTGATTCTCCGGCTCTCCAATCTTTTTCTGTTTCGGAAAAAATCTTTTTGGCAATTTCATTCCGTTTGGATTCCGTTCAAAATCCTCCTCTTAAAGGGGTCACTACTGAAATTCATAAATTTGCCGTCTACCAAAGCGGACGGCAAAGGGTGCAACCACGGACGGCAAAGGCTTTGCCATCGGTCAGCAGACGGCAAAGTAGACGGTAAAAAAAATCCGGTGAAGAGGTTCTTTGCCGTGAGCTTTCCCAAAGCAGACGGCAAAGAATCTTTGCCATGAGTGGGCTGACGGCAAATTAGCTGGGACGGCAAAGGGTGCAACGTCCCCGTTAAGTGTTAACGGCAGGTCGTCTGCCTTTGCCGTCTGCCTCCCCCCTTTGCCGTCTGCCTTTGTGCGTGGGCAGACGGCAAAGAGGGGAGAGAGAGGGGGCAGATTCCCCCCTTTGCCGTCTGCCTCCCCCATTTGCCATGTGGGGGCAGACGACAAAGAGGGGAGAGAGAGGGGGTAGATTCCCCCCTTTGCCGTCTGCCTCCCCCCTTTGCCATGTGGGGGCAGACGGCAAAGAGGGGAGAGAGAGGGGGCAGATTCTCCCCTTTGCCGTCTGCCTCCCCCCCTTTGCCATGTGGGGGCAGACGGCAAAGAGGGGAACCAACCCCTTTTTTATTTATTTTTTGTTATATCCAGCATTTTTAACAATAATCAGGATATATATATATATATATATATATTTGACATAAATAAATTTCTTTCCGTACTCATAACCATATTAAAATAACCTCTTATATCCAGCTATCAAGTTGCATCCACGTGCATACAAAGTTTCATATATTACACTAGTTGCATCCACGTGCATACAAAGTTTCATATATTCATATACTACAATAGTTTCAATACAACCCATGTTACAAGAAATCATCTTCAAGCATTCCATCAACATTTGCCAAGCTTCCCGTGAAGTGAAGGTAATCTGCAAAATGACAAATAAGAAAGTTAGAAGAATAATAGTAGATGAAGTAGTGTATATATAGGTTATTTCGGAGAGAAATTAGCTAAGTATAGACCATTTAGGAGCTAACTAAGCTAATTATGTCATTTAGGTGGAACCCTAGCTAACTATAGGTCGTTTCAGAGCAAACTTGGGTAAAATAGGTCATTCCGGAGCAAACTATGCTTATTAAGCCATTTTTGATCTAGCTAGGCTAATTATAGGCCATTTAATACCTAAGTTAGGGGGAATAGGTCATGTTGCAGCTACGTAAGCCTTATTATGTCATTTCGAGGACAATTAGCTAAGTATAGGTCATTTTTTATTAAATAGACCATTTAGGAGCTAACTAAGCTAATTATGTCATTTAGATGGATAATTAGCCAATTTAGGCTTTGTTGGATGAGTCTAATTAAGCTACGTAGAATAGGAGAAAGAGAAGAAGAAGTAAAAGGAGGAGGAGGAGGAGGAGGAGGAGGAGAAGGAGACGGAAGATGAGAAGAAGAAGAAAAGAAGAAGGAGAAGGAGGAAGAAGGAGAAGGAGGAGCTCCTTCTCCTTCTTCTCCTCCTTCTGCTTATCCTCCTCCCTCTCCTTCTCCTTCTTCTCCTCTTCTTCTTCTTCCTTCCTTTCATTTTTCCTCTTTCTTCTCCTCTCGTCTCCTTCTTCGGGCTAAATTGGCTAAGAATGCCTTTTTGGAGCTAATTATGTCATTTCGAGGATAATTAGCTAAGTATAGGTCATTTTTTATTAAATAGACCATTTAGGAGCTAACTAAGCTAATTATGTCATTTAGATGGATAATTAGCCAATTTAGGCTTTGTTGGATGAGTCTAATATAGCTACGTAGAATAAGAGAAAGAGAAGAAGAAGTAAAAGGAGGAGGAGGAGGAGGAGCAGAAGGAGACGGAAGAGGAGAAGAAGAAGAAAAGAAGAAGGAGAAGGAGAAGGAGGAAGAAGGAGGAAGAACGAGAAGGAGGAGCTCCTTCTCCTTCTTCTCCTCCTTCTGCTTATCCTCCTCCCTCTCCTTCTCCTTCTTCTCCTCTTCTTCTTCTTCCTTCCTTTCATTTTTCCTCTTTCTTCTCCTCTCGTCTCCTTCTTCGGGCTAAATTGGCTAAGAATGCCTTTTTGGAGCTAATTATGTCATTTCGACGATAATTAGATAAGTATAGGTCATTTTTTATTAAATAGACCATTTAGGAGCTAACTAAGCTAATTATGTCATTTAGATGGATAATTAGACAATTTAGGCTTTGTTGGATGAGTCTAATTAAGCTACGTAGAATAGGAGAAAGAGAAGAAGAAGTAAAAGGAGGAGGAGGAGGAGGAGGAGGAGGAGAAGGAGACGGAAGATGAGAAGAAGAAGAAAAGAAGAAGGAGAAGGAGGAAGAAGGAGAAGGAGGAGCTCCTTCTCCTTCTTCTCCTCCTTCTGCTTATCCTCCTCCCTCTCCTTCTCCTTCTTCTCCTCTTCTTCTTCTTCCTTCCTTACATTTTTCCTCTTTCTTCTCCTCTCGTCTCCTTCTTCGGGCTAAATTGGCTAAGAATGCCTTTTTGGAGCTAATTATGTCATTTCGAGGATAATTAGTGAAGTATAGGTCATTTTTTATTAAATAGACCATTCAGGAGCTAACTAAGCTAATTATGTCATTTAGATGGATAATTAGCCAATTTAGGCATTGTTGGATGAGTCTAATATATCTACGTAGAATAAGAGAAAGAGAAGAAGAAATAAAAGGAGGAGGAGGAGGAGGAGGAGGAGGAGAAGGAGACGGAAGAGGAGAAGAAGAAGAAAAGAAGAACGAGGAGGAGAAGGAGGAGAAGGAGACGGAAGAGGAGAAGAAGAAGGAAAGAAGAAGGAGAAGGAGAAGGAGGAAGAAGGAGGAAGAAGGAGAAGGAGGAGCTCCTTCTCCTTCTTCTCCTCCTTCTGCTTATCCTCCTCCCTCTCCTTCTCCTTCTTCTCCTCTTCTTCTTATTCCTTCCTTTCATTTTTCCTCTTTCTTCTCCTCTCGTCTCCTTCTTCGGGCTAAATTGGCTAAGAATGCCTTTTTGGAGCTAATTATGTCATTTCGAGGATAATTAGCTAAGTATAGATCATTTTTATTAAATAGACCATTTAGGAGCTAACTAAACTAATTATGTCATTTAGATGGATAATTAGCCAATTTAGGCTTTGTTGGATGAGTCTAATTAAGCTACGTAGAATAGGAGAAAGAGAAGAAGAAGTAAAAGGAGGAGGAGGAGGAGGAGGAGAAGGAGACGGAAGAGGAGAAGAAGAAGGAAAGAAGAATGAGAAGGAGAAGGAGGAAGAAGGAGGAAGAAGGAGAAGGAGGAGCTCCTTCTCCTTCTTCTCCTCCTTCTGCTTATCCTCCTCCCTCTCCTTCTCCTTCTTCTCCTCTTCTTCTTCTTCCTTCCTTCCATTTTTCCTCTTTCTTCTCCTCTCGTCTCCTTCTTCGGGCTAAATTGGCTAAGAATGCCTTTTTGGAGCTAATTATGTCATTTCGAGGATAATTAGCTAAGTATAGGTCATTTTTTATTAAATAGACCATTTAGGAGCTAACTAAGCTAATTATGTCATTTAGATGGATAATTAGCCAATTTAGGCTTTGTTGGGTGAGCCTAATTAAGCTACGTAGAATAGGAGAAAGAGAAGAAGAAGTAAAAGGAGGAGGAGGAGGAGGAGGAGGAGGAGAAGGAGACGGAAGAGGAGAAGAAGAAGCAAAGATGAAGGAGAAGGAGAAGGAGGAAGAAGGAGGAAGAAGGAGAAGGAGGAGCTCCTTCTCCTTCTTCTCCTCCTTCTGCTTATCCTCCTCCCACTCCTTCTCCTTCTTCTCCTCTTCTTCTTCTTCCTTCCTTTCATTTTTCCTCTTTCTTCTCCTCTCGTCTCCTTCTTCGGGCTAAATTGGCTAAGAATGCCTTTTTGGAGCTAATTATGTTATTTCGAGGATAATTAGCTAAGTATAGGTCATTTTTTATTAAATAGACCATGTAGGAGCTAACTAAGCTAATTATGTCATTTAGATGGATAATTAGCCAATTTAGGCTTTGTTGGATGAGTCTAATTAAGCTACGTAGAATAGGAGAAAGAGAAGAAGAAGTAAAAGGAGGAGGAGGAGGAGGAGGAGGAGATGGAGACAGAAGAGGAGAAGAAGAAGAAAAGAAGAAGGAGAAGGAGAAGGAGGAAGAAGGAGGAAGAAGTAGGAGGAGGAGCTCCTTCTCCTTCTTCTCCTCCTTCAGCTTATCCTCCTCCCTCTCCTTCTCCTTCTTCTCCTCTTCTTCTTCTTCCTTCCTTTCATTTTTCCTCTTTCTTCTCCTCTCGTCTCCTTCTTCGGGCTAAATTGGCCAAGAATGCATTTTTGGAGCTAATTATGTCATTTCGAGGATAATTAGCTAAGTATAGGTCATTTTTTATTAAATAGACCATTTAGGAGCTAACTAAGCTAATTATGTCATTTAGATGGATAATTAGCCAATTTAGGCTTTGTTGGATGAGTCTAATTAAGCTACATAGAATAGGAGAAAGAGAAGAAGAAGTAAAAGGAGGAGGAGGAGGAGGAGAAGGAGACGGAAGAGGAGAAGAAGAAGAAAAGATGAAGGAGAAGGAGAAGGAGGAAGAAGGAGGAAGAAGGAAAAGGAGGAGCTCCTTCTCCTTCTTCTCCTCCTTCTGCTTATCCTCCTCCCTCTCCTTCTCCTTCTTCTCCTCTTCTTCTTCTTCCTTCCTTTCATTTTCCCTCTTTCTTCTCCTCTTGTCCTCTTCTTCGGGCTAAATTGGCTAAGAATGCCTTTTCGGAGCTAATTATGTCATTTCGAGGATAATTAGCTAAGTATAGGTCATTTTTTATTAAATAGACCATTTAGGAGCTAACTAAGCTAATTATGTCATTTAGATGGATAATTAGCCAATTTAGGCTTTGTTGGATGAGTCTAATTAAGCTACGTAGAATAGGAGAAAGAGAAGAAGAAGTAAAAGGAGGAGGAGGAGGAGGAGGAGAACGAGACGGAAGAGGAGAAGAAGAAGGAAAGAAGAAGGAGAAGGAGAAGGAGGAAGAAGGAGGAAGAAGGAGAAGGAGGAGTTCCTTCTCCTTCTTCTCCTCCTTCTTCTTATCCTCCTCCCTCTCCTTCTCCTTCTTCTCCTCTTCTTCTTCTTCCTTCCTTTCATTTTTCCTCTTTCTTCTCCTCTTGTCTCCTTCTTCGGGCTAAATTGGCTAAGAATGCCTTTTTGGAGCTAATTACGTCATTTCGAGGATAATTAGCTAAGTATAGGTCATTTTTTATTAAATAGACCATTTAGGAGCTAACTAAGCTAATTATGTCATTTAGATGGATAATTAGCCAATTTAGGCTTTGTTGGATGAGTCTAATTAAGCTACGTAGAATAGGAGAAAGAGAAGAAGAAGTAAAAGGAGGAGGAGGAGGAGGAGAAGGAGACGGAAGAGGAGAAGAAGAAGAAAAGAAGAAGGAGAAGGAGAAGGAGGAAGAAGGAGGAAGAAGGAGAAGGAGGAGCTCCTTCTCCTTCTTCTCCTCCTTCTGCTTATCCTCCTCCCTCTCCTTCTCCTTCTTCTCCTCTTCTTCTTCTTCCTTCCTTTCATTTTTCCTCTTTCTTCTCCTCTCGTCTCCTTCTTCGGGCTAAATTGGCTAAGAATGCCTTTTTGGAGCTAATTATGTCATTTCAAGGATAATTAGCTAAGTATAGGTCATTTTTTATTAAATAGACCATTTAGGAGCTAACTAAGCTAATTATGTCATTTAGATTGATAATTAGCCAATTTAGGCTTTGTTGGATGAGTCTAATATAGCTACGTAGAATAAGAGAAAGAGAAGAAGAAGTAAAAGGAGGGGGAGGAGGAGGAGACGGAAGAGGAGAAGAAGAAGAAAAGAAGAAGGAGAAGGAGAAGGAGGAAGAAGGAGGATAAGCAGAAGGAGGAGAAGAAGGATAAGAGAAAGAGAAGAAGAAGTAAAAGGAGGAGGAGGAGGAGGAGAAGGAGACGGAAGAGGAGAAGAAGAAGAAAAGAAGAAGGAGAAGGAGAAGGAGGAAGAAGGAGGAAGAAGGAGAAGGAGGAGCTCCTTCTCCTTCTTCTCCTCCTTCTTCTTATCCTCCTCCCTCTCCTCCTTCTTCTCCTCTTCTTCTTCTTCCTTCCTTTCATTTTTCCTCTTTCTTCTCCTCTCGTCTCCTTCTCCGGGCTAAATTGGCTAAGAATGCCTTTTTGGAGCTAATTATGTCATTTCGAGGATAATTAGCTAAGTATAGGTCATTTTTTATTAAATAGACCATTTAGGAGCTAACTAAGCTAATTATGTCATTTAGATGGATAATTAGCCAATTTAGGCTATGTTGGATGAGTGTAATTAAGCTACGTAGAATAGGAGAAAGAGAAGAAGAAGTAAAAGGAGAAGGAGGAGGAGGAGGAGAACGAGACGGAAGAGGAGAAGAAGAAGAAAAGAAGAAGGAGAAGGAGAAGGAGGAAGAAGGAGGAAGAAGGAGAAGGAGGAGCTCCTTCTCCTTCTTCTCCTCCTTCTGCTTATCCTCCTCCCTCTCCTTCTCCTTCTTCTCCTCTTCTTCTTCTTCCTTCCTTTCATTTTTCCTCTTTCTTCTCCTCTTGTCTCCTTCTTCGGGCTAAATTGGCTAAGAATGCCTTTTTGGAGCTAATTACGTCATTTCGAGGATAATTAGCTAAGTATAGGTCATTTTTTATTAAATAGACCATTTAGGAGCTAACTAAGCTAATTATGTCATTTAGATGGATAATTAGCCAATTTAGGCTTTGTTGGATGAGTCTAATTAAGCTACGTAGAATAGGAGAAAGAGAAGAAGAAGTAAAAGGAGGAGGAGGAGGAGGAGAAGGAGACGGAAGAGGAGAAGAAGAAGAAAAGAAGAAGGAGAAGGAGAAGGAGGAAGAAGGAGGAAGAAGGAGAAGGAGGAGCTCCTTCTCCTTCTTCTCCTCCTTCTGCTTATCCTCCTCCCTCTCCTTCTCCTTCTTCTCCTCTTCTTCTTCTTCCTTCCTTTCATTTTTCTTCTTTCTTCTCCTCTCGTCTCCTTCTTCGGGCTAAATTGGCTAAGAATGCCTTTTTGGAGCTAATTATGTCATTTCAAGGATAATTAGCTAAGTATAGGTCATTTTTTATTAAATAGACCATTTAGGAGCTAACTAAGCTAATTATGTCATTTAGATTGATAATTAGCCAATTTAGGCTTTGTTGGATGAGTCTAATATAGCTACGTAGAATAAGAGAAAGAGAAGAAGAAGTAAAAGGAGGGGGAGGAGGAGAAGGAGGAAGAAGGAGGATAAGCAGAAGGAGGAGAAGAAGGATAAGAGAAAGAGAAGAAGAAGTAAAAGCAGGAGGAGGAGGAGGAGAAGGAGACGGAAGAGGAGAAGAAGAAGAAAAGAAGAAGGAGAAGGAGAAGGAGGAAGAAGGAGGAAGAATGAGAAGGAGGAGCTCCTTCTCCTTCTTCTCCTCCTTCTTCTTATCCTCCTCCCTCTCCTCCTTCTTCTCCTCTTCTTCTTCTTCCTTCCTTTCATTTTTCCTCTTTCTTCTCCTCTCGTCTCCTTCTCCGGGCTAAATTGGCTAAGAATGCCTTTTTGGAGCTAATTATGTCATTTCGAGGATAATTAGCTAAGTATAGGTCATTTTTTATTAAATAGACCATTTAGGAGCTAACTAAGCTAATTATGTCATTTAGATGGATAATTAGCCAATTTAGGCTTTGTTGGATGAGTCTAATTAAGCTACGTAGAATAGGAGAAAGAGAAGAAGAAGTAAAAGGAGAAGGAGGAGGAGGAGGAGAACGAGACGGAAGAGGAGAAGAAGAAGAAAAGAAGAAGGAGAAGGAGAAGGAGGAAGAAGGAGGAAGAAGGAGAAGGAGGAGCTCCTTCTCCTTCTTCTCCTCCTTCTGCTTATCCTCCTCCCTCTCCTTCTCCTTCTTCTCCTCTTCTTCTTCTTCCTTCCTTTCATTTTTCCTCTTTCTTCTCCTCTTGTCTCCTTCTTCGGGCTAAATTGGCTAAGAATGCCTTTTTGGAGCTAATTATGTCATTTCGAGGATAATTAGCTAAGTTTAGGTCATTTTTTATTAAATAGACCATTTAGGAGCTAACTAAGCTAATTATGTCATTTAGATGGATAATTAGCCAATTTAGGCTTTGTTGGATGAGTCTAATTAAGCTACGTAGAGTAGGAGAAGGAGAAGAAGAAGTAAAAGGAGGAGGAGGAGGAGGAGAAGGAGACGGAAGAGGAGAAGAAGAAGAAAAGAAGAAGGAGAAGGAGAAGGAGGAAGAAGGAGGAAGAAGGAGAAGGAGGAGCTCCTTCTCCTTCTTCTCCTCCTTCTGCTTATCCTCCTCCCTCTCCTTCTCCTTCTTCTCCTCTTCTTCTTCCTTCCTTTCATTTTTCCTCTTTCTTCTCCTGTCGTCTCCTTCTTCGGGCTAAATTGGCTAAGAATGCCTTTTTGGAGCTAATTATGTCATTTCGAGGATAATTAGCTAAGTATAGGTCATTTTTTATTAAATAGACCATTTAGGAGCTAACTAAGCTAATTATGTCATTTAGATGGATAATTAGCCAATTTAGGCTTTGTTGGATGAGTCTAATATAGCTACGTAGAATAAGAGAAAGAGAAGAAGAAGTAACAGGAGGAGGAGGAAGAGGAGGAGGAGGAGAAGGAGATGGAAGAGGAGAAGAAGAAGAAAAGAAGAAGGAGAAGGAGAAGGAGGAAGAAGGAGAAGGAGGAGCTCCTTCTCCTTCTTCTCCTCCTTCTGCTTATCCTCCTCCCTCTCCTTCTCCTTCTTCTACTCTTCTTCTTCCTTCCTTCCTTTCATTTTTCCTCTTTCTTCTGCTCTCGTCCCCTTCTTCGGGCTAAATTGGCTAAGAATGCCTTTTTGGAGCTAATTATGTCATTTCGAGGATAATTAGCTAAGTATAGGTCATTTTTTATTAAATAGACCAAGAGCTAACTAAGCTAATTATGTCATTTAGATGGATAATTAGCCAATTTAGGCTTTGTTGGATGAGTCTAATATAGCTATGTAGAATAAGAGAACGAGAAGAAGAAGTAAAAGGAGGAGGAGGAGGAGGAGAAGGACACGAAAGAGGAGAAGAAGAAGAAAAGAAGAAGGAGAAGCAGAAGGAGGAAGAAGGAGGAAGAAGGAGAAGGAGGAGCTCCTTCTCCTTCTTCTCCTCCTTCTGCTTATCCTCCTCCCTCTCCTCCTTCTTCTCCTCTTCTTCTTCCTTCCTTTCATTTTTCCTCTTTCTTCTCGTCTCGTCTCCTTCTTCGGGCTAAATTGGCCAAGAATGCCTTTTTGGAGCTAATTATGTCATTTCGAGGATAATTAGCTAAGTATAGGTCATTTTTTATTAAATAGACCATTTAGGAGCTAACTAAGCTAATTATGTCATTTAGATGGATAATTAGCCAATTTAGGCTTTGTTGGATGAGTCTAATTAAGCTACGTAGAATAGGAGAAAGAGAAGAAGTAAAAGGAGGAGGAGGAGGAGGAGGAGGAGGAGGAGGAGAAGGAGACGGAAGAGGAGAAGAAGAAGAAAAGAAGAAGGAGAAGGAGAAGGAGGAAGAAGGAGGAAGAAGGAGAAGGAGGAGCTCCTTCTCCTTCTTCTCCTGCTTCTGCTTATCCTCCTCCCTCTCCTTCTCCTTCTTCTCCTCTTCTTCTTCTTCCTTCCTTTCATTTTTCCTCTTTCTTCTCCTCTCGTCTCCTTCTCCGGGCTAAATTGGCTAAGAATGCCTTTTTGGAGCTAATTATGTCATTTCGAGGATAATTAGCTAAGTATAGGTCATTTTTTATTAAATAGACCATTTAGGAGCTAACTAAGCTAATTATGTCATTTAGATGGATAATTAGCCAATTTAGGCTTTGTTGGATGAGTCTAATTAAGCTACGTAGAATAAGAGAAAGAGAAGAATAAGTAAAAAGGAGGAGGAGGAGGAGAAGGAGACGGAAGAGGAGAAGAAGAAGAAAAGAAGAAGGAGAAGGAGAAGGAGGAAGAAGGAGGAAGAAGGAGAAGGAGGAGCTCCTTCTCCTTCTTCTCCTCCTTCTGCTTATCCTCCTCCCTCTCCTTCTCCTTCTTCTCCTCTTCTTCTTCTTCCTTCCTTTCATTTTTCCTCTTTCTTCTCCTCTTGTCTCCTTCTTCGGGCTAAATTGGCTAAGAATGCCTTTTTGGAGCTAATTATGTCATTTCGAGGATAATTAGCTAAGTATAGGTCATTTTTTACTAAATAGACCATTTAGGAGCTAACTAAGCTAATTATGTCATTTAGATGGATAATTAGCCAATTTAGGCTTTGTTGGATGAGTCTAATTAAGCTACGTAGAATAGGAGAAAGAGAAGAAGAAGTAAAAGGAGGAGGAGGAGGAGGAGGAGAAGGAGACGGAAGAGGAGAAGAAGAAGAAAAGATGAAGGAGAAGGAGAAGGAGGAAGAAGGAGGAAGAAGGAGAAGGAGGAGCTCCTTCTCCTTCTTCTCCTCCTTCTGCTTATCCTCCTCCCTCTCCTTCTCCTTCTTCTCCTCTTCTTCTTCCTTCCTTTCATTTTTCCTCTTTCTTCTCCTCTCGTCTCCTTCTTCGGGCTAAATTGGCTAAGAATGCCTTTTTGAAGCTAATTATGTCATTTCGAGGATAATTAGCTAAGTATAGGTCATTTTTTATTAAATAGACCATTTAGGAGCTAACTAAGCTAATTATGTCATTTAGATGGATAATTAGCCAATTTAGGCTTTGTTGGATGAGTCTAATATAGCTACGTAGAATAAGAGAAAGAGAAGAAGAAGTAACAGGAGGAGGAGGAAGAGGAGGAGGAGGAGAAGGAGACGGAAGAGGAGAAGAAGAAGAAAAGAAGAAGGAGAAGGAGAAGGAGGAAGAAGGAGGAAGAAGGAGAAGGAGGAGCTCCTTCTCCTTCTTCTCCTCCTTCTGCTTATCCTCCTCCCTCTCCTTCTCCTTCTTCTACTCTTCTTCTTCCTTCCTTCCTTTCATTTTTCCTCTTTCTTCTGCTCTCGTCTCCTTCTTCGGGTTAAATTGGCTAAGAATGCCTTTTTGGAGCTAATTATGTCATTTCGAGGATAATTAGCTAAGTATAGGTCATTTTTTATTAAATAGACCATTTAGGAGCTAACTAAGCTACTTATGTCATTTAGATGGATAATTAGTCAATTTAGGCTTTGTTGGATGAGTCTAATATAGCTATGTAGAATAAGAGAACGAGAAGAAGATGTAAAAGGAGGAGGAGGAGGAGGAGAAGGACACGGAAGAGGAGAAGAAGAAGAAAAGAAGAAGGAGAAGGAGAAGGAGGAAGAAGGAGGAAGAAGGAGAAGGAGGAGCTCCTTCTCCTTCTTCTCCTCCTTCTGCTTATCCTCCTCCCTCTCCTCCTTCTTCTCCTCTTCTTCTTCCTTCCTTTCATTTTTCCTCTTTCTTCTCGTCTCGTCTCCTTCTTCGGGCTAAATTGGCCAAGAATGCCTTTTTGGAGCTAATTATGTCATTTCGAGGATAATTAGCTAAGTATAGGTCATTTTTTATTAAATAGACCATTTAGGAGCTAACTAAGCTAATTATGTCATTTAGATGGATAATTAGCCAATTTAGGCTTTGTTGGATGAGTCTAATTAAGCTACGTAGAATAGGAGAAAGAGAAGAAGAAGTAAAAGGAGGAGGAGGAGGAGGAGGAGAAGGAGATGGAAGAGGAGAAGAAGAAGAAAAGAAGAAGGAGAAGGAGAAGGAGGAAGAAGGAGGAAGAAGGAGAAGGAGGAGCTCCTTCTCCTTCTTCTCCTCCTTCTGCTTATCCTCCTCCCTCTCCTTCTCCTTCTTCTCCTCTTCTTCTTCTTCCTTCCTTTCATTTTTCCTCTTTCTTCTCCTCTCGTCTCCTTCTTCGGGCTAAATTGGCTAAGAATGCCTTTTTGGAGCTAATTATGTCATTTCGAGGATAATTAGCTAAGTATAGGTCATTTTTTATTAAATAGACCATTTAGGAGCTAACTAAGCTAATTATGTCATTTAGATGGATAATTAGCCAATTTAGGCTTTGTTGGATGAGTCCAATATAGCTACGTAGAATAAGAGAAAGAGAAGAAGAAGTAAAAGGAGGAGGAGGAGGAGGAGCAGAAGGAGACGGAAGAGGAGAAGAAGAAGAAAAGAAGAAGGAGAAGGAGAAGGAGGAAGAAGGAGGAAGAACGAGAAGGAGGAGCTCCTTCTCCTTCTTCTCCTCCTTCTGCTTATCCTCCTCCCTCTCCTTCTCCTTCTTCTCCTCTTCTTCTTCTTCCTTCCTTTCATTTTTCCTCTTTCTTCTCCTCTCGTCTCCTTCTTCGGGCTAAATTGGCTAAGAATGCCTTTTTGGAGCTAATTATGTCATTTCGAGGATAATTAGCTAAGTATAGGTCATTTTTTATTAAATAGACCATTTAGGAGCTAACTAAGCTAATTACGTCATTTAGATGGATAATTAGCCAATTTAGGCTTTGTTGGATGAGTCTAATTAAGCTACGTAGAATAGGAGAAAGAGAAGAAGAAGTAAAAGCAGGAGAAGGAGGAGGAGGAGAAGGAGACGGAAGAGGAGAAGAAGAAGAAAAGAAGAAGGAGAAGGAGAAGGAGGAAGAAGGAGGAAGAAGGAGAAGGAGGAGCTCCTTCTCCTTCTTCTCCTCCTTCTGCTTATCCTCCTCCCTCTCCTTCTCCTTCTTCTCCTCTTCTTCTTCTTCCTTCCTTTCATTTTTCCTCTTTCTTCTCCTCTCGTCTCCTTCTTCGGGCTAAATTGGATAAGAATGCCTTTTTGGAGCTAATTATGTCATTTCGAGGATAATTAGCTAAGTATAGGTCATTTTTTATTAAATAGAACATTTAGGAGCTAACTAAGCTAATTATGTCATTTAGATGGATAATTAGCCAATTTAGGCTTTGTTGGATGAGTCTAATTAAGCTACGTAGAATAGGAGAAAGAGAAGAAGAAGTAAAAGGAGGAGGAGGAGGAGGAGGAGGAGGAGAAGGAGACGGAAGAGGAGAAGAAGAAGAAAATAAGAAGGAGAAGGAGAAGGAGGAAGAAGGAGGAAGAAGGAGAAGGAGGAGCTCCTTCTCCTTCTTCTCCTCCTTCTGCTTATCCTCCTCCCACTCCTTCTCCTTCTTCTCCTCTTCTTCTTCTTCCTTCCTTTCATTTTTCCTATTTCTTCTCCTCTCGTCTCCTTCTTCGGGCTAAATTGGCTAAGAATGCCTTTTTAGAACTAATTATCTCATTTTGAGGATAATTAGCTAAGTATATGTCATTTTTTATTAAATAGACCATTTAGGAGCTAACCAAGCTAATTATGTCATTTAGATGGAGAATTAGCCAATTTAGGCTTTGTTGGATGAGTCTAATATAGCTACGTAGAATAAGAGAAAGAGAAGAAGAAGTAAAAGGAGGAGGAGGAGGAGAAGGAGACGGAAGAGGAGAAGAAGAAGAAAAGAAGAAGGAGAAGGAGAAGGAGGAATAAGGAGAAGGAGGAGCTTCTTCTCCTCCTTCTTCTTATCCTTCTCCCTCTCCTTCTTCTTCTTCTTCTCCTCTTCTTCTTCCTTCCTTTCATTTTTCCTCTTTCTTCTCCTCTCGTCTCCTTCTTCGGGCTAAATTGGCTAAGAATGCCTTTTTGGAACTAATTATGTCATTTCGAGGATAATTAGCTAAGTATAGGTCATTTTTTATTAAATAGACCATTTAGGAGCTAACTAAGCTAATTATGTCATTTAGATGGATAATTAGCCAATTTAGGCTTTGTTGGATGAGTCTAATTAAGCTACGTAGAATAAGAGAAAGAGAAGAATAAGTAAAAAGGAGGAGGAGGAGGAGAAGGAGACGGAAGAGGAGAAGAACAAGAAAAGAAGAAGGAGAAGGAGAAGGAGGAAGAAGGAGGAAGAAGGAGAAGGAGGAGCTCCTTCTCCTTCTTCTCCTCCTTCTCCTCCTTCTTCTTATCCTCCTCCCTCTCCTTCTCCTTCTTCTTCTCTTCTTTTTCTTCCTTCCTTTCATTTTTCCTCTTTCTTCTCCTCTCGTCTACTTCTTCGGCTAAATTGGCTAAGAATGCCTTTTTGGAGCTAATTATGTCATTTCGAGGATAATTAGCTAAGTATAGGTCATTTTTTATTAAATAGACCATTTAGGAGCTAACTAAGCTAATTATGTCATTTAGATGGATAATTAGCCAATTTAGGCTTTGTTGGATGAGTCTAATTAAGAAGAAAAGAAGAAGGAGAAGGAGAAGGAGGAAGAAGGATAATTAAGCTAATTAAGATGGATAATTAGCCAATTTAGGCTTTGTTGGAAGAAGAAGGAGAAGGAGGAGCTAACTAAGCTAACTAAGCTAATTAAGCTAACTAAGCTAACTAAACTAACTAAGCTAATTAAGCTAACTAAACTAACTAAGCTAACTATGTCATCTAGCTATATTTTATTAAATAGGTCTTTTTGGAGCTAACTAAGCTAATTATGTCATCTAGCTATCTTTTATTAAAACACTAGAAATAACATACCTAAGTTAGGGTCAAGCACGGTGGCTGTGGCTTGTTTCACCTGGAGAAGGCTCGATTGTAGAAGGGTCGTGCGATGCGTTTCGGGACATATTCTGCACCAAACATCATTTGCAATGTGTAGTTAGCATGAGGACACTCTTAAGATCACTCCACTGAAATGAAACTCACCGTCCCCGCCACGTTAACGACTGGCATCGGCGGAGGGACTTGGCCGTTCTTGTCGCACATAGACTGAACATTTGGTTTCGACAAGTCAAACTTTTTATTTATTAATGAAACGGACATTCAAATGCAAGATTTGAAATAACATGAAGAAGAAACTTACCACGAAGAGCTCGAATATGGCCCTGGTAGACGCATCATTCCGTGCCCTCTCCGCCTCCACGAATGCAGTCGTCCTCTCCTCCAGCCCCCTAATTTCCTTATCCTTCTCCGCCATAGCCGCCTGCATTGCCTCTCTCTCTTTTTCTGAATAGCAGCCTACAACACAACTCATTGTTAGCATATTGGTTCCAACGCACAACATAATGCGGAAAGATATTTGAGTCCATTAAACTAACCTCGATGGCGAGCTCGACTGGCCGTGCACGACGTGTTATCTCCGGACAAGAGCTCGTTTGGCGTGCCTTTATCTGCCGGAGAGAGCTAGGACAACGTATAAGCCCGTCTCCAATGGCGATCGAGCCATGGGGCCTCCTGTTGCCAGCTATCATCACCAGCTCTGGATCAATAGGCCCCTCGCTCGGGTTAAAGTCCTCCCCTTTCCTCGCCTTCTCGTGATCTCTGTACTTCACGAGCTTGTCGTGGGAGGAGATGTTGGTGAAGTTTTCTGGATGCTCGAGGACAGACTCAGAGAATGCCTTGACCTTCTTGTACGAGGCAGTATGGGCCATCGCATACAGGTCGTACATCTGTGGCGCCTCCGTCTTATTGTGACGCGCCTAAAAGAGAGAGAGAGGGAAATTGTATTGGTAAAGGAGAAGGAAAATTGAATTGCATTAGGCATGAACCAAACCACATACCCAGTTCCTGCCAAATTGGATTAAGTTGACGCTCCCTTGATGGTGTGGCACGCCAACCATTTTGCCACGCCTCTCCTTGGCGTTGTTGTGGCTGGCCTCCCACGTTTCGGAGCACCACTGATCCACCAAGGCCTCCCAACAATCCATCTTATCCACACACCATCTCGGTGGCACCTAAGTTAATAAAGAGAAATTTGAGCGCGTAAGAACCAAATCAAGGAAACTAACTACAAAGCCTTAATAATATGTAATTACCTTCATGTAATGCTCCTTCTCCATCGTAGCATCACGACACTTCGCCTTGTCAAGCCTAATACGCCGCGTGGCATAGTAGTCTCGAACAGCCTGCACCCGAGCCTCGTGCCAAAAGTTTTGAAGTAGGCGGCGACATTCGGTTTCGATAACCTTTGTCGCGTCCTCCTCGTATCCCTCCTCACACCTATAGTAGGTCTGCAAACGAGACAACACCGATTAGTACAATAAATAGCTATGGTTGATTTATAATTGTGTGAAAGAGAAATTACCCAGAACTTTCGGATCACCATGTCCGCCCTCGTGTCACACAAAACACCGTCGATCTCCACCTCCGGCGGGGCCGGGGCACCCAAGTAGTGCTCCCAGGTCATTCCTACCTCTCGCTCCTGACCGGGCAACGTAACAAACCCTGGGAAGTTTTGACGGCAAAGAACACCAAGGACGATGTTGGGCTTCCGGACACCCTTGGCAACAATCCAACCCCTACAGTATGACAAATTAAAGCCAAAACATTAGATATTTGAGAAAACCCGAAGGCAAAAGGTTAAATAAGAGTAAATTAACTTACTTCTCCCCATTTGGCCTAATCGACCACCTCTGCTCGGGGGTCGCTGGCACGAGCGGGAGCCCCGAACTACCACGCTGGTACACGGTAGGCCCCTCACCTAGCTCCTCATCGCTACCAGCATGGCCACTTTCCTCAGGCCAGGTATCCCACTGGATCTCTTGGGACGTACCCTCATCCCTGCCTTGCTCCGAAGTCGCCTGTAAGGAAGCCTCTGGGACAGGAGTCTCGTGGGTCGAAGGCTCGTCGACCTGAGGCTCGTCGACCCGAGGCTCGTGAACCGCAGACCGTGTAGCCTCCACCTCAGAAGAATCCACCCTAGAAGTCCTGTGCTCAGGTGAATCAGCTTGGGGTGGTGGCGGAGACCGTGTAGCCCTACCTCTCCCGCGGCCACGTGTACCTTTAGTACAACATAAATACCAACATGAGTAATAAAATGTATATAAATACCAATATGCATACAACATGAGTACAACATAAATACCAACATGAATACAACGTGTACCTTTAGTGCCTCTGGGCTTCGCGGGGGGTCGACTTCCTCTCACGGGGGCCGCTCCTTGCAAAGTAGAGAGCAACACTCTCCGAAGAGGCGAGGCAGGAATGGAAGTACCCATCCCATCACCCGCCGACGAAGAAGCAGCCGCGGAGTGCTTTCGACCCTTTCCCACCATCTTTCAACACCTGTCATGACAAAGAGTAAATGAAATTAGTACAACATAAATACAAACATGAGTAATAAAATGTATCTAATTTAAGTGTATCATCGTCATAAATACCAACATGACTAATAAAAATTGAATACCTAACATGAACTCAACATTTATATATAGTATAATAGTTGAATACCAGTGTACATCCAAGCACGATCACTCATGTTGCCTAGCTACCTGTGGGGGCACAAAAATTAATATATAATTCATCATCTATATTCATACGCTAATCAAGTTTGTCAGTTTTATTACGTCCATGCAACCTACGCGCTAATAGGTAAAGATAGGTCCTAATCCCACCCGAATATGTGTAGACTGGGTTCGTTTTCCCATGCTCTGCTCCAGATGCGACGCAGAATTTTGGCAGCACCTCCCCGCTGTTCTCCTGATACACGTCTCGGCAATAAGCAGAGAGGATGTGTACCCGGAGAACAACAGGGGAGGCACTGACGAAATTCCGCATCGGATCCGGAGCACAGCATACGGGAAAACAAACCCAATCTACACATACTCGGGCTGTCCATGGATAATGTTGGACAATTCGAAAGGATGGCGGTTATAAATATGCAAAGAAATGCATATTTATAGATGTCACCCTTTCGAACGGGAGACGCATACTGGTCACGCATACTCATGATTGAAGAAACCTATAACTAGCAAGTTTCATCGGCACGAAGACCGGGACAGAGCAAATTAAGGGGTAGGAGGAGAAGTCATTTGTGCTCACCAACAAACGCAAGGGCGGAGCTCGTCCAACGCACGTGGAGGTCGTCGAACAACTGCACATTGAAATTCACACGATCAACACAAATACGATGTTTTTATAATTAACATAATCGGAAAATATGTGACCTAACTCATAATTTACAAAACTATGACCTCGTGGGCCTCTGGAAGGCCGAAAAGCACCTTCTCGTTCAAAAGAAGGCAGAAGAGGTGTCGGGGGTCGGGGCTTAGTGGCCTCGGGAGTCAGTGCAGTTGAGGGTCGGTGGTGTCGGGTGTCGGTGGCATCGGGGTCGGGGGGTTATTGGCGTCGGTTGTGGGGGGTCAGTGGCGTCGGGGGTCCAGGGTCAGTGACGTCGGATGTCAGTGGCGTCGGGGGTCGGGGGTTGGTGGCATCGAGCGTCGGGGATCGGGGGTCGTGGGCCGAGGGTCTGGGTCGGGGGTCGAGGGTTAGTGGCGTCGGGGGTCAGTGGCGTCGGGGTCGGGGGTCGGGGGTCAGTGGCGTCGCGGGTCGATGGTCGGGGGTCAGTGGCGTCGGGCGTCACGGGTCGGACTAAAGTAATTAACTTTTTTAAAAAGAAAAATAGGAAGAACTCAACTCACCGTGGTGGACGACGGCAGGGGGCGGCGGCGGCGGTGGACGATGGCAGGGGGGAAGGGGGCGCGCGGCAGGCGGTCGGCGGGCGGGGAGGAGGGGTGCCGCGGGCGGGAGGGCAGGCGGCCGGCGGCCGAGGAGGAGGGGTGCCGCGGGCGGGAGGGCAGGCGGCCAGCGGGCGGGGAGGAGGGGTGCCGCGGGCGGGAGGGCAGGCGGCCGGCGGGTGGGGAGGAGGGGTGCCGCGGGCGGGAGGGGAGGTGGCCGGTGGGCGGGGAGGACGGGTGCCGCTGGCGGGCACGGGGAGGAGGGCGCGGGGAGGAGGTCGCGGGGAGGAGGCGCCGGGAGGGGAGGTGATCGGCGGGCGGGGAGGAGGGGTGCCGCGGGTGGGGAGGAGGGGGCGGGGGAGGAGCGGGCCGACGGGAGGGGAGGCGGCCGGCGGGCGGGGGTCGAGCGGCTCAGAGTAAGGAGGAGACGGATGAGAGGGAGAGGGAGAGGGAGACGGCCGGTGAGTTTTTCTTCTTCTTCTTCTTCTTCTTCTTCTTCTTCTTTCTCCTCCTCCTCCTCCTATTCCTCTTCTTCTTCTTCTTCTTCTTCTTCTTTTTTTCTCCTCCTCCTCGTCCTCTTCTTCTTCTTCTTCTTCTTCTTCTTCTTCTCCTTCCTCTTTTCGTTCTTCTTCTGATTATTTTCTTCTTTTCCTTTTTTCTTTTTCATTTTTTTCCTTCTACTTTTCCTCTTTTTTCTTCTAACCTAACTAACTAACCTAATTATAGCCCAATAATCTAACCAAATAAACTAACTAAATTACCATATATATAATAAAAAACTAACCTAATAAACTAACTAAAGTAATTAACTTATGAAAAAAGAAAAAGAAGAAGAACTCACCGGCGGGGTGGTGTGGGCGGCGGTGGACGACGGCACGGGGTAGCGGCGGCGACGGTGGACGACGGCAGGGGCGGCAACGGCGGCGGTGGACGACGGCACGGGGGCAGGGGCGCGCGGCACGGGGCGCGCGACAGGCGGCGCGCGGCAGGGGGCGCGCGGCAGGGGGTAGGGGCGTGCGCCGGGGGGCGGCAGGGGCGGGATGGCTCCGACAGCGGCGGCGGGAGGTGGGAACGCGAGAGAGAGAAGGTGGGGGGCAGTGGGCACGAGAGCCATTAGGGGAGGGGTGGGGGGCTACGCGTCGTTACAGAGGGAGCCCCCTTTGCCGTCTGCAAAGGCTGGGTGGCAGACGGCAAAGGGGTGGGTGGGGTGGGGAGGCCTCCGGCCGCTAGGGTGGCGCCCCCTTTGCCGTCCGCTGGCCGACGGCAAAGGGAAGGCCGACGGGAAAGAAAACTTTTGCCTTAGGTGTTGTCTTTGTCGTCTGCTTTGTGCCAGCTGACGGCAAAGAAGCTCTTTGCCATGTGTCAGCAGACGGCAAAGGAAAGCCAGACGGCAAATTTCTGAATTCCAGTAGTGGGTCAAAAACATGGAAAAACATGAACTAGCACTTGGCACTGAGTTAATAAGTTAGTCCCAAAAAATATATAAAAGGCATGCAAAACATCCAAAGTTTGACCAGATAATTGCATGAAACCATCAAAAATTATAGATACGTTGGAGACGTATCAATGATCAGCAACTGGTTTGGAATCAGGATTGGTTTTAATCTTGTGCTGGCATAGAGTGGGACTAATGCCCTTGAGATCATCAACAGTATATCCAATAGCAGCATGATGCCTCCTCAGAGTTTTTAGTTACTTCTTTTCTTCATGCTCTGAGAGGCTAGCACTAATTATAATAGGATATATCTCTTTTTCATCAAGATAAGCATACTTAAGAGTATCACGCAATTGTTTAAGCTCGAACACAGGATCACCCTTTGGTGGGGGTGGATCCCCAAGCAGTTCAATAGGCAAATTATTCTTAAGGATAGGGTATTGTTCTAAGACAACTCTATCTATCTCATCCCTTTCATCCATATGCATATCATTTTCATGCTCGAGCAAGTATTTCTCTAAAGGATCAGTAGGAGGCACAGAAATATAATCTAGGGCAATAGTTTCATCCTTACAAGGCAACTCTTTTTCATGAGGTTGTCTACCAAACTTGGAGAAATTGAACTCATGTGACACACCTTCAAAGCCAACAGTGACAGTTTGCCTCTCACAGTCAATATGAGCATTGACAGTATTGAGAAAAGGTCTGCCAAATATGATGGGACAAAAGCTATCTTGTGTGGTAGCAAGAACGAGGAAATCAGCAGGATACTTTGTTTTACCACACAAGACTTCAACATCCCTAACAATTACCACAGGGCAGATAGTATCTCAATTGGCAAGCTGAATAGTGACATCAATAGGTTCCATCTCAACAGGTGCAATCTCGTCTTTAATTTCATCATATAAGGATTGAGGTATTGCACTAACACTCGCACCCACGTCACATAAACCATGATAACAATGATCTCCTATCTTAACACAAACAACAGGCGTGCCAACAACAGGCACATGTTTGTCTCTAGCATGTGGTTTAGCAATTCTAGCGGCATCTTCACAGAAGTGAATATCATGGCCATCAACATTGTCGGACAGAAGATCTTTGATAATAGCAATGCTAGGTTCAACTCTAATTTTCTCAGGGGGTGTAGGTGTTCTAATGTAGCCCCTATGTATCACAGTTGAAGCTTTAGAATGATCATTTATCCTAACAGGGAAAGGTGGTTTCTCAATGTAAGCACTCGGAACAATAGGATCATTATAGGCAATGACTCTCTCTTCAACTGGATTGGGTTTAACTACATTAACTTCTAAGGGAGGATGATATTTAAACCACTTCTCTTTGGAGAGATCGATATGAGCAGCAAATGATTCACACAATGAGGCTACTATCTCAGAGTCAAGTCCATACTTAGCGCTAAAATCACAAAAAGTATTTGTTTCAACAAAGGATATAACGCAATCAAACTTGAAATTCATACCTGAATCCTTACCTTCATCAAGCTCCCAATCTTCAGAGTTGCGTTTAATTCTTTCCAATAAATTCCATCTGAAGTCAATATCTCTCTTCATAAAAGAACCGGTACAAGAAGTGTCAAGCATGGTGCGATCATCATGAGAAAGCCGAGCATAGAAGTTCTGAATGATGATTTTTCTCGAGAGCTCATGGTTGGGGCATGAATATAACATTGATTTAAGCCTCCCCCAAGCTTGAGCTATGCTTTCTCTGTCACGAGGCCAAAAATTATAAATATAATTCCGATCATGATGTACTAGATGCATAGGATAAAACTTTTGATGAAATTCCAATTTCAACCGATTGTAGTTCCATGATCCAGTATCATCACATAGCCTATACCATGTCAATGCTATATCCCTCAAAGATAAGGGAAAGACCTTCTTCTTGACCTCATCCTCGGGCAAACCTGCAAGCTTAAATAAACCACAAACTTCATCTACATATATTAGATGCAAGTTGGGATGTGATGTTCCATCTCCTGTAAAAGGATTAGCCGGCAGTTTCTAAAGCATACCCGAAGGAAATTCATAGCAAATATTTTTAGTCGGTGCAGCAAGTTGAGGAGCAACTCTTTGTGCTTCCGTTCGAGGTGAAGATACCCCGAACAAGCCCCTCGAAGGATTAGTTTCCATAGTGACAAGTGATAATAAATTTCAGAACACTATATAAATGTTTCCTTACCAAATTCCACTTACCAAAGGCGCTTCACTCCCCGGCAACGACGCCAAAAAAGAGTCTTGATGACCCACAAGTATAGGGGATCTATCATAGTCCTTTAGATAAGTAAGAGTGTCGAACCCAACGAGGAGCAGAAGGATCTGACAAGTGGTTTTCAGCAAGGTAATCTCTGCAAGCACTGAAATTATCGGTAACAAGTAGTTGTGTGATAAGATGATTCGTAACAAGTAACAAAAGTAACAACGGTGCTGCAAAGTGGCCCAATCCCTTTTGTAGCAAGGGACAAGCCTGGACAAAGTCTTATAGGAGGTAAAGCGCTCCCGAGGACACATGGGAATTTCTGTCAAGCTAGTTTTCATCATGTTCATATGATTCGCGTTCGCTACTTTGATAGTTTGATATGTGAGTGGACCGGCGCTTGGGTACTGCCCATATTTGGACAAGCATCCCACTTATGATTAACCCCTCTCGCAAGTATCTGCAACTACGAAATAAGAATTAAGACAAAGTCTAACCATAGCATTAAACTAGTGGATCCAAATCAGCCCCTCACGAAGCAATGCATGAACTAGGGTTTAAGCTTCTGTCACTCTAGCAACCCATCGTCTACTTACTACCTCCCAATGCCTTCCTCTAGGCCCAAATAATGGTGAAGTGTTATGTAGTCGACGTTCACATAACACCATTAGAGGAAAAACAACATACAACACATGAAAATATCGAACGAATACCAAATTCACATGACTACTTATAGCATGACTTATCCCATGTCCTCAGGAACAAAAGTAAATACTCACAAAGCATAATCATATTCATGACCAGAGAGGTAATGAATAGCATCAAGGATCTGAACATATAATCTTCCACCAAGTAATCCAACTAGCATCAACTACAAAGAGTAATTAACACTACTAGCAACCTTACAAGTACCAATCGGAGTCGCGAGACGGAGATTGGTTACAAGAGATGAACTAGGGTTTGGAGAAGAGATGGTGCTGATGAAGATGTTGATGGTGATGAGTCCCCTCCGATGAGAGGAGTCTTGGTGATGACGATGGCGATGATTTCCCCCTCCGGGAGGGAAGTTTCCCCGACAGGGTCGTCCTGTCGGAGCTCTAGATTGGTTCTGCTCAAGTTCCAACTCGTGGCGGCGGCGATTCCTCCTGAAAGCCTCCCCTTGATTTTTTTCTGGAATGAAAACCTTCTTGTAGCAAAAGAGGGGGCCAGAGGGACAGTTGGGAGCCCACAAGCCCCCTAGGCGCGGCTAGGGGGGAGGTCGCGCCTAGCAGGCTTGTGGCTTCCTGCTCGCGCCCCTGTGGCACTTCTTCGGCCCAGTATTTTTTACAAATTCCAAAATAAATCCTCGTTGATTTTCACGGCTTTTGGAGTTGCGCAGAATAGGTATCTCAAACTTACTCCTTTTGTATGCGAGAATTCGAGCTGCCGGCATTCTCCCTCTTCAAGTAAACCTTGCAAAATAAGAGAGAAAAGGCATAAGTATTGTACCGTGAAGTGCAATAACAGCCCATAAAGCGATAAATATCAACATGAAAGCATGATGCAAAATGGACGTATCAATTGTGAGGAAGCCTTCGAAATACTTAAGAAGGCTTTGATAATTGCGCCTATTGTTCAACCACCTCATTGGAACTTACCTTTTGCAATCATGTGTGATGCCAGTGATTATGTTGTTGGTGCTGTTCTAGGACAAAGAGTTGACAAGAAGTTGAATGTTATTCACTATGCTAGTAAAACTGTAGACAGTGCCCAAAGAAACTATGCCACTACGGAAACGGAATTTTTAACAGTCGTGTTTGCATGTGAAAAGTTCACATCTTACATAGTTGAATCCAAAGTCACTATTCACACTGATCGCGCTGCTATTAAGTACCTCATGGAAAAGAAAGACACTAAACCTAGACTTATTAGATGGGTTCTCTTGCTACAAGAATTTGATTTGCATGTTATCGATAGGAAGGGTGCTGAGAACCCCGTAGCAGATAACTTGTATAGGTTGGAAAATGTTCTTGATGACCCACAACCAATTGATGATAGCTTCCCTGATGAGCAACTGAATGTCATCAATACTTCACGTAGTGCACCGTTGTATGCTGATTATGCAAATTATATCGTTGCCAAATATATACCACCTAGTTTCACATACTAGCAAAAGAAGAAATTCTTCTTTGATTTGAGACATTACTTTTGGGATGACCCTCACCTTTATCAGGAAGGAGTAGATGGTGTTATTAGATGTTGTGTACCTGAATATGAACAGGGACAGATCCTACAGAAGTGTCACTCTGAGGCCTATGGAGGACACCATGCGGGAGATAGAACTGCACACAAGGTATTGAAATCTGGTTTCTATTGGCCCACTCTCTTCAAGGATGCCCGTAAGTTTGTCTTGTCTTGTGACGAATGTCAAAGAATAGGTAATATCAATAAACGTCAGGAAATGCCTATGAATTATTCACTTGTCATTGAACCATTTGATGTTTGGGGCTTTGATTATATGGGACCTTTTCCAAAATCCAACGTGTACACTCATATCCTAGTTGTTGTTGATTACGTTACTAAGTGGGTAGAAGCTATCCCAACTAGTTGTGCTGATCACAACACCTCTATCAGGATGCTTAAAGAAGTTATTTTCCCTAGATTTGGAGTCCCTAGATATCTAATGACCGACGGTGGTTCACATTTCATTCATGGTGCTTTCCGTAAAACGCTTGCTAAGTACGATGTCAATCATAGAATTGCATTTCCCTTTCACCCTCAATCCAGTGGTCAAGTAGAGCTAAGCAATAGAGAGATCAAATTAATTCTGCAAAAGAGTGTCAATAGGTCTAGAAAGAATTGGTCTAAGAAGCTTGATGATGCACTGTGGGCTTATAGAACAGCCTATAAGAATCCCATGGGCATGTCTCCGTACAAAATGGTTTACGACAAAGCATGTCATTTACCTCTTGAGCTAGAGCACAAGGCTTATTTGGCAATCAAAGAGTTCAACTTTGATTTCAAACTTGCTGGTGAGAAGAGGTTATTTGATATTAGCTCGCTTGATGAATGGAGAGCCCAGGCATATGAAAATGCCAAGTTGTTCAAAGAAAAGGTTAAGAGGTGGCACGATAAAAGGATACAGAAACGTGAGTTCAATGTAGGTGATTATGTCTTGCTATATAATTCTCGCTTAAGATTTTTTGCAGGCAAGCTTCTCTCTAAATGGGAAGGTCCTTACATTGTTGAGGAAGTATATCCTTCTGGTCTCATCAAGATCAACAACACGGAAGGTAATTTTCCGAGAGTGGTAAATGGGCAGAGAATCAAGCATTATATCTCAGGTACTCCCATAAATGTTGAAAGCAATATTATCAATACCATAACTCCGGAGGAGTACATAAGGGATATTTATCAGCCTATTTCAGACTCCGAAAACGAAGAGGTATGTGATTCGGTAAGTAAACAGACTCCAAAACTTTTACAGTAGGAATTTTTCTCCGTTTTGGAATTTTTGAAAAAATAGAAATATTTAAAGCAGTCCGAAAAGCGCACGAGGAGGCGACAAGCCTGCCAGGCGCGGGCCACCCCCCTGGCCGCGCCTGGGGGGCTTGTGGCCACCTTGTGTGCCTCCCGGACTCTGTTTTCTTGCGGAGTACTCCTTCTGGTCGGAAAAAAATCATTATATATTCTCCCGAAAGGTCTGACCCTCGTATCACGCAAATTTCCTCTGTTTTCGTTTCGAGCCTGTTTCTACTGCAGATCTAGATCGCTATGACATCCCCAAAAGCGCTGAAGGAAAAGATATTCGAGAAGGTCATCAATCCCTACCTCGCGGGAGTGCTGCAATACCCTCAATCTATCGAGATGCGTGAGGTGATGTTGCACATCCATGATGTTGAGGGGCCCAAGAAGACCGGAAGCATGGAGGTGAGGCTCGAAGCAATGGAACAACAAGTCTTCAAGTGCCAAGGGATGGTGGAGCGTGGACTCAACGCCAACCACATGATGTTCACGGAGTTCACCAACAAGCACAAGATCGATGCCAATGACATCAGGAAGCACCTCTCCAGGCTCTATGACAGAATTGATCACCTCCAAGCCCAGATCTATGACCTGCAGAACCAAAAATGTGAGTATGAGTAGAGATTTAAATCAATACGGTTGGCTGCAGATTTGAGGATTCCGGAGACTCGTTCATCTTTCCATGATGGAGCACCTATGCCTTGGAAGATGGAGGATCAAACCCATGTTTCAACAACTCCACCACCATCACCTCCAAGGGAAGACAACTAAGCACGGGTATGGGCAATCCCCTTGGCTTGCGCCAAGCTTGGGGAGTTGCCCCGGTATCGTATCACCATCACATCTTTTGCCTTTACCTTTTCTTAGTTTGATCCTTTTTGGTTTTATCTTTCTCTAGTAGAATAAAGTCCTTAGTGTTTTACGCTTGGGTTTTGCTTTGTGTCACCCCTGATGTATTCGAGCTCGTGAGCCTTATAACAAAGAGTGTCTTAGTTAAGGGCCTTGCCGCATGCCATGATCAAAAGGATGAGAAAAGAACAAAATCATGAAAGATCATGTAATGATCTTATGGGAAGTGATGGCTTCACATATAAAAAGAATGTTGATTGAAACTTGTTGAGGGTAGACAAACGTAGACCTTGGTCATTGTTGCAATTAATAGGAAGTGATAAAGAAGGAGAGGTTTACATATAAATATATCATCTTTGACACCATCTATGATTGTGAACACTCACCAAACTATTACATGCCTAGAAGTAGATGTTGGACAAGGAAGACAACATAATGAATTATGTTTGCTTTGTTCCGAACAATGATTGTATGACTAGAGATCCCTTAGCATGTGACGATTGCTTCCACCCCATATCAGCCAAAACTTTCGCACTAAGTAGAGATACTACTTGTGCATCCATAAACCTTCAACCCAGTTTTGCCACGAGAGTCCACCATACCTTCCTATGGATTGAATAAGATCCCTCAAGTAAGTTGTCATCGGTGCAAGCAATAAAAATTGCTCCCTAAATATGTATGATCTATTAGTGTGTGGAAAATAAGCTTTGTACGAACCTGTGATGAAGAAGACATAAAAGCGACAGACTTCATAATAAAGTTTTTTATCGCAGGAGGCAATTGCTATCCCACATACAACATCGCTAGAAATTGACACGTTGACAGAGGCTGGGCTTGCGTTGATTTTTCCCTTGAAGAGAAAAGGGTGATGCAGCACAGGAGCAGTAAGCATTTCCCTCAGTTTGAGAACCAAGGTATCGATCCAGAAGGAGGGTCTCCTCAAGTCCAGAGTAACTACGCAAACACAAACAAGCTTGCACCCAACGCTTCAAAGGGGTTGTCAATCCCTTCAAGATTGTTTGCAAAGTGAGATCTGAAGGTGGAAAGTGCAACGAAGTAAAAAGTGTAAGGCTGAAAATATGGTGTGGAGTAGACCCTGGGGGCCATAGTGTTCACTAGAGGTTTCTCTCGTAATAGCAAATATCACGGTGGGTGAACAAATTACTGTCGAGCAATTGATAGAACCGCGCAAAGTCATGACGATATCTAAGGCAATGATCATACATATAGGCATCACGTCTGAGACAAGTAGATCGATACTTTCTTCATCTACTACTATTACTCCACACATCGACCGCTATCCAACATGCATCTAGTGTATTGAGTTCATGAAGAACAGAGTAACGCTTTAAGCAACATGACATGATGTAGAGGGATAATCTCAAACCAATGATGAAAACCCCTTATGTCACTGGGTGAGGTCACCGCACGGTATGAACCCAAAACCAAGAAATTCTCCCATTGCAAGAATCATAGATCTAGTTGGCCAAACAAAACCCACAACTCGAACAGAATTACAAGGATATGAAATCATGCATAAGAGAGATTAGAAGAAACTCAAATAAGATTCATAGATAATCTGATCATAAATCCACAATTTATCGGATCTCGACAAACACACCGCAAAAGAAGATTACATCGGATAGATCTCCATGAAGATCATGGAGAACTTTGTATTGAAGATCCAAGAGAGAGAAGAAGCCATATAGTTACTAGCTATGGACCCGTAGGTCTATGGTGAACTACTCATGGATCATCGGAGAGGTCATGGTGTTGATGAAGAAGCCCTCCTTGTCCGAATCCCCCCTCCGGCAGGGCACCAGAACGTGCCCCAGATGGGATCTTGCGGAGAGAGAAGCTTGCGGCGGCGGAAAAGTACTTTCGATGATCTCCTGATTTTTTTCTGGAATTTATGGGAATATATAGGCGAAAGACCTAGGGCAAAGGGTGTCCAGGGGGCCCACAAGCCTGGATGGCGCGGCCTCCCCCTGGCCGCGGGGTGGGGGCTTGTGGGGACCCTGAGGCTCCCCTGCCTTGGTCCCAAGCTACCTGATCTTCTTCCGTTCCAGAGAAAATCTTTTTGGGGATTTTCTTCCGTTTGGACTCCGTTTCAAAATCTCCTCTGAAAGGGGTCAAAAACATGGAGAAAACAGGAACTGGCATTGGCACTAAGATAATAAGTTAGTCCCAAAAAATATATAAAAGGCATGCAAAACATCCAAAGTTTGACAAGATAATAGCATTAAACCATCAAAAATTATAGATACGTTGGAGACGTATCAGCAATATAAAGTGACGTTCCTCCACACTAAGAGGACGCACATCCAAACCTCAAAAGCGCATGACAACCTCTACTTCCCTCTGCGAAGGGCCTATCTCGTACCTTTACTTTTTGCCCTCGAAAGAGTCATGGTGATCTACACCAATTCCTTATTTCGCCTTTATCTTGGCTAACGTCATATGCTAGGGAAAGATCTATATTCATATGTCAACTTGGAAGTAAGTATTCATGAACTATTATTGTTGACATTACCATTGAGGTAAGTGGTTGGGAGGCGAAACTATAAGCCCCTATCTTTCTCTGTGTCCGACTGAAACTTTGATCTCATGAGTACCACGTGAGTTGTAGCAATTGTAGAAGACAAAAGGATGATTGAGTATGTGGATTTGCTTTACAAGCTCTTATTTGACTCTTTCTAATGTTATGATAAATTGCAATTGCTTCAATGAGTAAAGGCTATCGATTGTTAATTCTCGGTAAGGCTCTTGATCCATACTTTACTTTGTGAAGGAACTATCACTTTAGCATAAGAGTTGATATGATAATATTGTTGTTCTGATTATGATCATGATGCATGCATGTCCGTATCTTGTTTTGTCGACACCTCTTCTCTAAACATGTGGGCATGTTTATTGATCTCGGCTTCCGCTTGAGGACAAGCGAGGTCTAAGCTTGGGGGAGTTGATACGTCCATTTTGCATCATGCTTTCATGTTGATATTTATCGCTTTATGGGCTGTTATTACACTTCACGGTACAATACTTATGCCTTTTCTCTCTTATTTTGCAAGGTTTACATGAAGAGGGAGAATGTCGGCAGCTGGAATTCTCGCCTGAAAAAGGAGCAAGTTTGAGATACATATTTTGTGCAACTCCAAAAGCCGTGAAAATCAACGAGGATTTATTTTCGAATTTATCAAAAAAATCTGGGCCGAAGAAGTGCTTGTGACACCCTCGATTTAATCGTACGCTAATCATACACGCAAATGCGTACGATCAAACCCAAGGACTCACGGGGAGATATCACAACACAACTCTAGACACAAATAAAATAACATCAGTTTCATATTACAAGCCAGGGGCCTCGAGGGCTAGAATACGAAAGCTCGATAAACACACGAGTCAGCGGAAGCAACAAATATCTGAGTACAGACATAAAACATGGGGTGCCTTAGAGAAGGCTAGCACAAAAGATACAACGATTGAACGAGGCGAGGCCTCCTGCCTGGGAACCTCCTAACTACTCCTGATCATCAGCGGCCTCCACGTAGTAGTAGGCACCGTCGGGGTAGCAGTCGTCAACGGCGGGGACCTCCATCTCCTGGGCTCCATCATCTGGTCGCAGCAAACGGATCAAGGGGACAAGGGGGGAGCAAAGCAGCGGTGAGTACTCATCCAAAGTACTCGCAAGTCTTACATCAGAACTATTCTAATTATGCATCAGTATCAAAGAAGGGGGTTTATATGTGGACTGACTACAGCAATGCGAGAATAGAGAGAGAAGGCCTAGTCCTATCGAAGACTAGCATCCTCAGGGTCTTGCAGCAATAGACGAGAGTAGAACAGGGGTAAAACATAAATAGTCATATTGTTGCAGCAATATTAAAGTGAGGTCACGCCTAAAGATCCTCCCTCGACTCCGTGCGAGGATGCAATCCCGAGGCAAACTAATTCCAGTTAAGTAACAATTGTAGTTGTAAAAGATCGGGGCACAACTCCAAGTCGTCCTGTAACCGTGGACACGGCTATCCGAATAGTTAATTTTCATCCCTGCAGGGGTGCACCACATGTCCCGTCACGCTCGATAAGAAGTGCATCCAGTTTTTGTCGTAACCCTCTCAACTTTCTCGCACATGCTATGTCGGTGAAATGATGATACCATGCCAACTTGGAACCTTTTCAGAGTTCATTTCTAATGCTTTTCAATTTCATGTTCTTATAGCTCGAAATAATCAGTAAATGCATGAAAAATAACAAATGAATCAGAAAGGGTTGTAAATTGATGATGTGGCTTTGAATGGTGCATTTTGAACACAGAAAAACTATGGAGTTCAAATAAGTTCAAAAAAAATGAAATCCCTTTGTAACAGACGAGTTTCCGTATTAAACCCTGATACTTCGAAAGAGATTGTCCGTTTTGTACACGAAGTGCATCCAGTTTTTGCCGTAACCCTCTCAACTTTCTCACACATGCTATGTGGGTGAAATGATGATACCATGCCAACTTGAAACCTTTTCACAGTTCATTTCAAATGCTTTAATTTCATGGTCTTATAGCTCAAAATAATCAGTAAATGCATGAAAAATAACAAATGAAGTCAGAAAGGGTTGTAAATTGATGATGTGGCTTTGAATGGTGCATTTTGAACACAGAAAAACTATGGAGTTCAAATACGTTCAAAAAAATGAAATCCCTTTGTAACGGACGAGTTTTCGTATGAAACCCTGATACTTCAAAAGAGATTGTCCGTTTTGTACACGAAGTGCATCCAGTTTTTGCCGTAACCCTCTCAACTTTCTCGCACATGCTATGTGGGTGTAATGATGATACAATGCCAACTTGGAACCTTTTCAGAGTTCATTTCAAATGATTTTCAATTTCCTGGTCTTATAGCTCATAATAATCAGTAAATGCATGAAAAATAACAAATGAAGTCAGAAAGGGTTGTAAATTGATGATGTGGCTTTGAATGGTGCATTTTGAACACAGAAAAACTATGGAGTTCAAATAAGTTAAAAAAATGAGATCCCTTTGTAACAGACGAGTTTCCGTATGAAACCGTGATACTTCAAAAAAGATTGTCCGTTTTATACACGAAGTGCATCCAGTTTTTGCCGTAACCCTCTCAACTTTCTCGCACATGCTATGTGGGTGAAATGATGATACCATGCCAACTTGGAACCTTTTCAGAGTTCATTTCAAATGCTTTTCAATTTCATGGTCTTATAGCTCAAAATAATCAGTAAATGCATGAAAAATAACAATAAAGTCAGAAAGGGTTGCAAATTGATGATGTGGCTTTGAATGGTGCATTTTGAACACAGAAAAACTATGGAGTTCAAATAAGTTCAAAAAAATGAAATCTCTTTGTAATAGACGAGTTTCCGTATGAAACCCTCATACTACGAAAGAGATTGTCCGTTTTGTACACGAAGTGCATCGAGTTTTTGCCGTAACCCTCTCAACTTTCTCGCACATGCTATGTGGGTGAAATGATGATACCATGCCAACTTGGAACCTTTTCAGAGTTCATTTCAAATGCTTTTCAATTTCATGGTCTTACTGGCAAAAAGAATTATCATAAAATAAAATAAATAAGTAATTAGAAACAAAAAAAATAAAATAAATAAGTATTTCGATGTAAGGAGAAACAAAACAAAATAAGCTAACTAAAAAAATAAACAAAACAAAAATAAAGCAAAAAAACAAAAATAATGGAGAAAAATTAAAAAATAGATGTTCCTCTCCACGTTGCAGCCATGGCGGAGCTTATATACAGGCTCGGAAGCCCTTTGCTTGCGAGGTGGGACTAAACATTCTACCGCACCACGGCTGTGGCAGGCAACCGGTACCAATGCAAAAAAGAAATAAAATAAATAAAGCAAAAAAGAAAACAAAAAAAACTGGGAAAAAATAAAAAAATTGCCACAAACTGGGCCACCACGGCCTGAATACGACTAGAAACCCATCCATGGGCCAGGATTCAGGCTCGCATTAGGCCCAGAAGGCCCATCAGGCAAAGCATTAGCAAGTAGGCCCGTAAGCCTGCAGTGGAGAGGAGCTCGAGAGAGTGCGGGGGGCTTATAAACCACTTCGCGCCCCTCTCAACTAGCGAGGTGGGACTAAACTTTGGCCGTGACACGGGAAGCACAGGGGCCTTTGGTACCGGTTCGTGGCGCCAACCGGTACCAATGCCCACCTTTTAGTCCCGGTTGGTGCCACCAACCGGGACCAAAGGCTGTCGCGCTTCCCGCCCTTTGGGCTGCTGAAAAGTGACCTTTGGTCCCGGTTGGTGCACCAACCGAGACCAAAGGGGGCATTGGTACCGGTTGGTGCCACGAACCGGTACCAATGGCTTTGCTATATAAGCCAGCAGTTGTGAAAATTTCGTCAGTTTCTTCGATTCCTCCGACGACGCCGCCAGGCTACCCGAGCTCGCCGTCGTCGCCCCTGCCCCCGACCACGTCGTCGTTGCCCGGCCCGACCACGCCGTCGTCGCCCCTGCCCCCCGACCACGCCGCGCACCCTCCTTGTGCCTCTACCGCGCCCTTACCTGCCCCGTCGACGCCGTCGCCGCCCTTTGCCCCGTCGATCGCCGTCGCCCCTGCCCTGACCACACCGTCGTCGCCCGTGCCCCGACCACGCCGCCGTCGCTGCCCTCTACACCGACGTCGGTGCCGTGCCTCTCCTTGGTCAGGCCGGCGCCGCCCACCCTGTCCTCTTCTTTGTTCATATAAATAATGATTTGTTTTTTGCATTTTTACAAAAATGTATATATGTATGTTCTCTGTGCATATAAAAGTTAGATTTTTAGTACATTTGGGTACATTTTAGGTTAGTTTTATCTATATATGTTCTCTGATTTAGTACATTTTTGGTTAGTTTCATTTTTAGAAAAGTTTTATATATTTAGGAAAAGAAAGGAAGAGATGGAAGAAGGAAGAAGAAGAAAAAGTTTTATATATGCAAAAGTTACATTTTCGAAAAGTATTATATATAGCTAGGAAGATAACGAAGAAGAAGAAAAGGAATGAGAGGAGAAAAAGGAAAATAAGAAGAGGAAGAAAGGAGAAGAAGAGGAGAGGAAGAAGAGGAGAAATAAATAAGAAGAGGAAAAAATAAGAAAAAGAAGAGGAGAAGAAGAAAGGAATAGTTTTTTTTCTTCTTTCTCCTCTATTCCTTTCTTCTTCTCCTTTTTTTCTTCTTTTTTTTTCTTCGATTGCTTCTCTTCTATTCCTTTCTTCTTCTCCTCTTTTTATTTCTTCTTTTGTCTTCTTATTTTTTATCGGGTATGTCGTTGTCGATATACCCCCTCCCGATCGAACTTCAACACGAGGGGGGGTACCGATATACCCCCTCCCCGATAACATTATTTTCCCATGTATATGTATGTCGCGTCGTTGTCGATATAACCCCCTCCCGGATAACTTCGACATGAGGGACGGTCGATATATATACCCACTCTCGACCGTGATAACTTATACCACGGGAGCACTCCCCTCGGCCCTCTCGCTCTACCAAAACTCTCGAGGACACCCAAACCCTAGAGAAAAAACGATGTTGGTCTCCTACCCCCTCCCGCCGCGCCCCTACCCGACAAACTCTCTCGAGGCCACCCAAATTTACCAAGTTAAAATAGCATTGTCATCGAGGCCACCCCAAACCCTTGAAGCGTTGTGTCGAGGACACCCCAAACCCTTGAAGGGTTGTCTAGGCCACCCCAAACCCTAGAGAAGCAGTGTTTGAATAATAATTGACATGTTGTAAATATTTGCAGACACTATGGATCACTCCCGAGACGAAGCAACAGAAGCGATGTTGGGGGAGATAATCGCACAAGGAAGTGATGTCGTTGAAAAAAAACATCCACCTCCGGAGGAGAAGATAGATACGACAAAAGCAAAGCGTACTCTGGCTGCCCTGAAGAAACCACCAAAGTCTCCGACGAAAGGCAACTATGAGCGCATTATTACAAAGTCATTTATCGAAGCGCAGCGGTCGGGAAGTACTGTCAGTCTGTCAGTAATCAAAGGTTAGCAGAACGACGAGCTGGGAAAAAAGTTGCCCAGCTCGGCGAACAGGCGAACCAATCGTTCCCCCCGCTCAAGGTGTCTAGCGATATCGTCGCTAATCATCCGAGGATCTTGTTGCCCGATACCAATCCTGCAGATTACCTGCCCGGTGATGCACATTTTGAATTATTGGAGATGGACGAACACAAATACGTGTATGGGAAGCCTCTCATCAAAGATGAAAGATCTCTAACAACGATGATGCGAAGATTCCATGATTGGTACATGAAAACTTGCAAAGAGTCTAGGGGGAGTAATATTTTGGCGTTGGGAGTTAGAAAGGAGCATGACCTCGTTGGACTTGAACTGTTCATGGTTCCATTTGAGGAGTTCTTCCCGTTTTTCAATCTAAAGGCCCTCGATAAATTAATGATCACTTGCTACTGCCTGTAAGTAGTACTACTTCTGTCATTAAGTCTCTATATATAGGTCAGCTCTTTCATTGCATGTATTTTTAATTATCCTCACTATATTATATGCATTGAAGATCGTCGAATTGAAGAAAAGACAAATCGGTGATATTGGGTTCATTAACACAAATCTCGTAGATGCATTTATGATTAAATCTCAGGCCAAAGATACCGAGGCCAACCTGCTACAATCGTTTGTATTGAATCAAAACAAAGCTATAATACTCTTCCCTTACGAATTCCAGAGAGTGTTACTGTCTTGTGCATATCCGGTTTCCCTTATTAGTCAAGGTTATAGTAATGTAATTGATGAGTTATGCATGCATGCGCAGCTTCCACTATATTCTCCTAGAGATTAAGCTTGAGCAGGGACTAGTAACCGTCTTAGACTCGAGACGAAAAGATCCCAACGAGTATGCGGACATGACTGAAATTCTAGAGAAGTTAAATCGATCATTATCGCACCATATCGGCAACTTTGTTCATTTCCTGATATCAAGTAATTGTTTTCTTTGTCTGACAGGGTTTGGAAAAAATTCACCGCAAAAACTCCGGGACTGCCGAAGAAGTTGCAATTTAGACACCCGAAAGTAAGTACTATAGTAGCATGTTCCACGCATCTCCTAGTGATTCAAGCGCTAGTTTCATCAATACCATTTGGCATGCTTGCTAACTATCAGTTTGATTGACCTCTATTTCTTGTAAAGTGGTTGTCGCAGGAACCAGGAATGATTACTGTGGATACTACATTTGCGAGTCCATCCGCCACGTGACCTGTGAGCGGGGCTACTCTGACAAACAATATGACGTGCGTAAATAATAATATTCACAATTTTATTTTATTACCGTCATTTGTGTTCAGTTTCTTTTATTCATATATATGTATTGACCCCCTTCTTCAAATTAGATATATCGGATGCGGAATGAACTCCTACCAGCAGATCGTATGCGAGGAATTCAAGAGGAATTGGCGGCATTCTTTCTTGACCACGTGATCCCTCAAGACGGAGAATACCATGTGAACCGTAATCAGTTGAATTTTAATTAGGAGATTATATTGTAAGAGATAATTATATTGTATATATGTAGCCAGTAGCGTTGGATAGATATATGAGAACTTGTTGTTCGACCAATCTCTCAGAGAAGCAGAGGTGGTCGATATCACTTCTCTTTGTATGCATATGTTCATGACGATCTTCTGTTTCCTTCATTTGCTTACTAGCTAGCGTGTCTAGTCCTCTCTATATGTATAGTATGTAGCATCGACCAAGCACGGAGATAAGAGAGCACACTTCTCTCTATTCATTAGCTAGCTAACACAATATATGAAACACCAAAATTAACCCCCCAAAACCCCCTAAACCCCCTCCCCCCTTTCAAAAAAAGACCCAGCACATGAAAAGCTGACGCGTGGATGCCTTTTGTTCCCGGTTGGTGTCACCAACCGGGACTAAAGGCCCCCTGCCCGGGCTCGCCGCACCGGCCACGTGGAGGCCCATCTGTCCCGGTTCGTGTAAGAACCGGGACTAAAGGCCAAGGGCATTAGTAACGACCTTTTAGTCCCGGTTCCGAAACCGGGACAGAAGGCCCTTACGAACCGAGACAAAAGGCCCTTTTTCTACTAGTGCGTCGGGATTAGTTTCAAACCTTAATAATTGTTATTTAGTACGAGCTTTGAGCATGAATATTGTATCAGGTTCTTGCTTAATGCGAGACAGCTACTCATTTAAGTCAGAGAATAATGGTTGTTCTATTTATATGAGTGATATGTTTTATGGTCATGCTCCGCTGGTGAATGGTTTATTCTTGATGAATTTCGATCATGATGTTACACATATTCATAGTGTGAGTACCAAAAGATGTAAAGTTGATAATGATAGTCCCACATACTTGTGGCACTGCCGCCTTGGTCATATCGGCGTTAAGCGCATGAAGAAGATCCATACTGATGGACTATTAGAGTCTCTTGACTTTGAATCATTTAACACATGCGAACCGTGCCTCATGGGCAAGATGACTAAGACTCTATTCTCAGGAATAATGGAGAGAGCAACCGACTTATTGGAAATAATACATACTGATGTGTGTGGTCCAATGAACGTTGAAGCTCGCGGTGGCTATCGTTATGTTCTCACTTTCACCGATGATTTGCGTAGGTATGGGTATATCTACTTGATGAAGCACAAATCTGAGCCATTTGAAAAGTTCAAGGAATTTCAGAGTGAGGTCGAGAATCAACGTGACAGAAAAATTAAGTGTCTACGATCTGATCGTGGAGGAGAATATTTGAGTCACCAGTTTGGCACACACCTAAGGAAGTGTGGAACCGTTTCACAACTAACGCCGCCTGGCACACCGCAATGCAACGGAGTGTCTGAACGTCGTAATAGCACTTTATTAGATATGGTACGATCTATGATGTCTCTTACCGACACACCGCTATCATTTTGGGGACACGCATTAGAAACTGCAGCATTCACTTTAAATAGGGCACCGTCTAAATCCGTTGAGACGACACCGTATGAACCGTGGTTTGGCAATAAACCTAAGTTGTCGTTTCTTAAAGTTTGGGGCTGCGATGCTTATGTGAAGAAACTTCAACCAGAAAAGCTCGAACCCAAAGCGGAGAAATGTGTATTCATAGGATACCCTAAGGAAACTATTGGGTATACCTTCTATCTTAGAGAAAGAGTTTCTAGAGAAAGAGTTTCTCTCGAAAGAAGGTAAAACATTTGTTGCCAAGAACGGATCCTTTCTAGAGAAAGAGTTTCTCTCGAAAGAAGTAAGTGGGAGGAAGGTAGAACTTGATGAGGTAATTACACCCCCTCTCGAACAGGATAGTAGCGCAGTGCGGGAAGTTGTTCCTGTGGCGCCTACACCAACTGAAGAGGAAGTTAATGATAATGATCATGAAGCTTCGGATCAAGTTACTACTGAGCCGCGAAGGTCCACAAGGGTACGCTCCGCACCAGAGTGGTACGACAACCCTGTAATGGAAATCATGTTGTTAGACAACGGTGAACCTTTGAACTATGAAGAAGCGATGGCGGGCCCAGATTCCAACAAATGGCTTGAAGCTATGAACTCCGAGATAGGATCCATGTATGAGAACAAAGTATGGACTTTGGTGGAATTGCCCGATGACCGGCGATCCATAGAAAATAAATGGATCTTCAAGAAGAAGACTGATGCAAACGGTAATGTAACCGTTTATAAAGCTCGACTTGTTGCAAAGGGTTTTCGACAACTTCAAGGAATTGACTACGAAGAGACTTTCTCTCCCGTAGCGAAGCTGAAATCAGTCTGAATCATGTTAGCAACTGCCGCCTTTTATGATTATGAAATTTGGCAAATGGATGTCAAAACAGCGTTCCTTAACGGGAACCTTAAGGAAGAGTTGTATATGATGCAACCAGAAGGTTTTGTCGACCCTAAGGGCGCTAACAAAGTGTGCAAGCTCCAGCGCTCCATCTATGGGCTGGTGCAAGCATCTCAGAGTTGGAACATTCGCTTTAATGAGGTGATTAAAGCGTTTGGGTTCATACAGGTTTACGGAGAAGCCTGTCTGTACAAGAAAGTGAGTGGGAGCTCTGTAGCTTTCCTCATACTGTATGTGGATGACATATTATTGATGGGGAATAATATACAGATGTTGGAGAGCATAAAGGCCTACTTGAACAAGAGTTTTTCAATGAAGGACCTTGGAGAAGCTGCATACATATTAGGCATCAAGATCTATAGAGATAGATCGAGACGCCTCATAGGTCTTTCGCAAAGTACATACCTTGACAAGATATTGAAGAAGTTCAATACGGAAAACTCAAAGAAAGGGTTGTTGCCAGTTTTGCAAGGTATGAGATTGAGTAAGACTCAGTCGCCGACCACGGCAGCAGATAGAGAGAAGATGAGTTATGTCCCCTACGCTTCAGCCGTAGGCTCTCTTATGTATGTCATGTTGTGTACCAAACCTCATATAAACCTTGCCATAAGTTTGGTAGGGAGGTACCAAAGTGATCCCGGTATGGAACACTGGACAGCGGTCAAAAATATCCTTAAGTACCTGAAAAAGGACTAAGGAAATGTTTCTCGTTTATGAAGGTGATGAAGAGCTCGTTGTAAAGCGACGCTAGCTTCGACACAGATCCGAATGACTCTAAGTCACAGACCGGATACGTATATGTTTTGAATGGTGGGGCAGTGAGCTGGTGCAGCAGCAAGCAAGAAGTCGTGGCAGCATCTACATGTGAACTGGAGTACATAGCTGCTTCAGAAGTGGCTCATGAAGGAATTTGGATGAAGGAGCTCATCACCGACCTGGGAGTGGTTCCAAGCGCGTCGGGTCCAATGACAATCTTATGTGATTGATGGGGTTATAGTCCTAGGGTACGGTCGTAGGCCTGCCCTATGGGTCCTACCCAAGGACTACCCTTCATAAAGGATAAGGCCCTTAGTCAGTTCCGACTGAATTAAGGACTTCCCATCATTCAGTCGGTCACGATTCCTCCATCATCCAGTCGGAGATGAGCATTCGGAGCGTATCAAACTTACCGACTGGATTCCACTCTGTACATCGTAACCCCCCTGGAGGGCAACGGTCATATGTTTCCATGTACCTTTATTAGCATTTAAGACATACGTTACCTACAACGTAGGCATTTATTTGCCACTACTCCACCCCTATGCACCGAACCGTTGTGAAGGGCAACGCACTCTATATAAGCCGCCCTTCCCCACTGGTGCAGGGGTTAGTAATTCACTGTAATCCATATTCCACTCGACAACAAGCTCCCAAGAGCACTGAGACGTAGGGATTTTACCTCCACCGTAGAGGGGCCTGAACTCATACAACCTCGCCGTAGCTAAGGCTCTGCCCATCCTTTCGTACCCTACAAATCTACTGTCAGACTTATACCCACGACAGTTGGCGCCCACCGTTGGGAAGGCGTCTAAGCGACTTCCGGCGAGTTTGCGACTACATCTTTTCATCATGTCATCCGGTGGAGATTTGAGCATGGGTCACGAGATCCTCTTCGGCGCTCTCTCCTTCATCGTCGACGATTCAGCATGGCTTCGGGACGCCCCTCTCGACGTCGAGGCGCTCCCGAGTCGCGGGGCTACGCACTTCCGTGCCGGCGCCCGCGGTATCCTTCTTCTCCAGAAGTCGGCTCCGGTGTCGACCTACGCCGTCGTCGCACGCCGCAATAAGCGGTCCCGCCGTCCGCGGCTCCAGCGTTGGGTGCAACACGCCCAGGCGCGCTAGCACGCGTCCTCACAAGTGGCTGTCCTAGAGTCGGTTGTAGTGGCACCGCCGTCCCAGCGCTCGGACTCAGTTCCGACTGAGTTTCCTTCCGAGTACTTGGGTCACGGGCCTGCAGCCGAAGTGCACATGGCCAACTCCCATGAAAGTCCCCGCCAGACCGGCCGGAACGAGCACGAGGTCGGTGAAACATCCGGCGCTCGCCGTCAGCCCCGCCGTTCTGCCAGTCAACGCAGAGGGATCGAGCAAATCCGTGCCCTGCTGCACACGGCGCAGCAGCAAAATTTGGCGGTCTCCCGGTCGCACAACAGGATCCACAATAGTTATGTTCACGCTAACACGCATCGGTCAGTTCACAGCCCCGGTTCTCATCAGCGACACAGGGGAGGCAGCCGTTCCATGAATCCCGAAGATCGTCGCCGTTCACGCACCCCTCCGCGGGGTGGGCCCTACGGGCCCCGGCATCATGATGATCGGCGTTCAGTTGGTGACACTTATGATCCAAGGCCCGACGCGAAGGGGCATATCGCCCAGAGGAGGGTCAACAGGGGTCGGGCCCATCGCGATGGCCACGATATGGACCGTCCGAGTGGAAGCAGGACCATCGTCTCTGGTCCCGAGTGTTTCAGTCGAGCCATCCGTTCGGCTGACATCCCTTCCAACTTCCGATTGGCGACGGGGATCAGCAAGTTTACAGGAGAATCCAAGCCAGAAACATGGATGGACGACTACCGAGTGGCAGTCCAGATCGGAGGAGGGGACGACCACGTCGCCATGAAACACCTCCCTCTGATGCTCTACGGCTCGACACGAGCGTGGCTGAACCAGTTGGCTCCCTCAAGCATCTACAACTGGGCAGATCTGGCCCGAGTCTTCATCTGGACCTTCGAAGGGACGTGCAAACGCCCTGCTGGTCTCGTGGAGCTCCAGCACTGTGTCCAGAAGCAGAATGAGCCCCTGTGCAATTTCATTTAGCGTTGGACGACCCTCTACCACACGGTGAAGAACGTCACAGAGCATCAAGCAGTCTGCGCCTTCAAGGCAGGCGTGCGGTACAAAGATCTGTACCTGAAGTTCGGTCGAACAGGCGACATCTCCATGAGTAAGATGATGGAGATAGCGGCACGCTATGCAAATGGCGAAGAAGAGGACCACATTCGTAGTGGCAAGCACAAAGCAGTCGCCGATGGAGATGGGAACAGCACTCGGAAGGAGAAGCAGAAAACTCCGTCCACTCCGCGGGCAGAGGCCGCAGTCGTTACCAATGCCAAGTTCAAGGGAAAGGGGAAGGCTCAGTTCACCCCCAAGAAGAAACAGTTCGGAAACCACATCCTGGACCAGACATGTCCAATTCACACGAAGATGGATGAAGAGGGCAACGCCATATTTCCGAAGCATACCACTCGGCAATGTCGCCTCCTGATCCAGGGGTTCGGCGAGGGGCAGCCGAGCGAAAAGGACAATGAACGGGATGAGGAGGACAAGGAGGATCCGTTCCCCCAAGTCCATGCAACACTAATGATTTTTGCTGACGTTGAGAGCAAGAGTCGACTGAAGCTCGTGAACAAGGAGGCGAACATGGCCACGCCGACCAACCCCACGTTCCTCAAATTGTCTCAGACTGCGATCACCTTTGACCAGTCGGATCATCCAGCACACGTACCCACCCCAGGGAGGCAGGCTCTGGTCGTCGACCCGGTGGTGGAAGGAGTCCGACTGCGCAAAGTCCTCATGGACGGCGGCAGTGGCTTGAACATCATGTACGCTGACACTCTCAAGGGATGGGCATTTCGATGTCCAAACTTAGCGAGAGCAGCATGCAGTTCCATGGAGTCGTCCCTGGACGAAAGGCCAAGTCACTCGGCCAAATCGCGTTGGACGTCGTCTTCGGCTCCGACAAGAACTTCCACAAGGAAAAGCTGACGTTCGAGGTGGTGGACTTCCACAGTGCGTACCACGCAATTCTGGGCCACCCGGCGTATGCGCGTTTCATGGCCCGTCCATGTTACGTGTACCTGAAGCTGAAGATGCCAGGCCCAAAAGGTGTGATCACTATCACCGGCAATCGGCAGCGAGCCGAGGAGTGTCTCCAGCAGGGATCGAGGATCGCCGATCAGCAGATGGTTGTCCTCGAGCTTGACGAGTACAAGAAAACAGTCGACCCTGCTGACTTGATGCGTTCGAAGAAGCCAGCTTCGGAGTCCGCATTCCAGTCGGCGGGAGAGACGAAGAAGGTCAGCATCCACCCGACGGACGACACCCCTGCCCCGACAAACATCTCCACCACCCTCGATCATAAATAGGAAGCCGAGCTCATCCAATTCCTCCGTGAGAACTGGGACATCTTCGCATGGAAGCCCGCTGACATGCCAGGTGTACCCAGGGAGTTGGCTGAGCACCGACTGCATGTGGATCCCGCCGCTCGGCCTGTCCGAGAACGCCTGCGTCGGTCCGCCGCGCACAAGAGGAAGGCAATCGGAGAAGAGGTGGCTAAGCTTTTGGCAGCCAACTTCATTCGCGGGGTACACCACTCCGAGTGGCTCGCCAATGTTGTCATGGTGCCCAAGAAAGACAAGTCGCTCCGAATGTGCATCGACTTCAAGCATCTCAATAAGGTCTGCCCGAAGGACCATTTTCCGCTCCCCCGCATCAATCAAATTGTCGATTCGACTGCGGGTTACGAGCGTTTGTCATTCCTTGATGCCTACTCGGGCTATCATCAGATCCGTCTGTATGGCCCCGATGAATTAAAAACAGCCTTCATCACCCCATTCGGGTGCTTCTGCTACATCACTATGCCATTTGGTTTGAAGAATGCAGGAGCAACCTTTATGCGCATGATCCAAAAATGCCTCCTCGACCAGATCGGTCGGAATGTGGAGGTGTATATGGATGATATCGTAGTCAAGTCACACAAAGGTTCCGACCTGCTGACTGACTTGGCAGAAACATTCGCCAACCTTCGTAGGTACGATATCAAGCTCAACCCAGCCAAGTGTTCATTGGGCGTTCCCAGCGGAAAGTTACTCGGTTTCTTCGTTTCCGAACGAGGGATCGATGTCAACCCCAAAAAGATCGGGACCATCGTCCGAATGGAGCGGCCGGTCAGAATACACGATGTTCAAAGACTCACAGGTTGCCTGGCGGCTTTGAGCAGGTTTATCAGTCGACTCGGCGAGAAGGCACTTCCTCTGTACCGACTCATGAAGAAATCAGATACTTTCGAGTGGACAGACGAAGCCCAAATCGCATTCGACGACCTCAAAGTCCTACTTTCCACCCGGCCGTTTCTTACTGCTCCGCTCAGTAAAGAACCCCTTCTTCTGTACATCGCGGCTACAAATCAAGTCGTCAGCACTGTTCTGACAGTCGAACGGGAAGAAGAAGGCAAAGCATACAAGGTTCAGCGGCCAGTGTATTATGTCTCCGAAGTCCTGACTCCTTCCAAGCAGAGGTATCCCCATTATCAAAAACTTATCTACGGGATTTACATGACTGCGAAGAAGGTGGCTCATTATTTTCAAGACCACTCGGTGTCAGTCGTTTCTGATGCTCCGTTGTCGGTAATCCTACACAATCGGGACGCATCGGGCCGAGTGGCGAAGTGGGCAATGGAGATGTTATACTGCGACATCAAGTTCGAGGCCAAGAAAGCTATAAAGTCTCAAGCTCTGGCTGACTTCATAGCAGAATGGGTAGAACAACAGCAACCGACCCACATCTACTCGGCTCATTGGACAATGTTCTTCGATGGGTCCAAGATGTTGAATGGCTCCGGCGCTGGCGTTGTGATCATATCGCCAAAGGGTGACAAACTCAAGTATGTGCTGCAGATACACTTTGATTCCTCCAACAACGAGGCAGAGTATGAAGCTCTTCTTTATGGACTGCGCATGGCCATCGCACTCGGCGTCCGTCGCCTGATGGTCTATGGCGATTCGGATTTGGTGGTTAATCAAGTGATGAAGGAGTGGGACGTCAGGAACCCCACCATGACCACATACTGCAATGCAGTGAGGAAGCTCGAGAAAAAGTTTAAAGGTGTGGAACTCCACCATGTTCCGCGACTGAAAAACCAAGCAGCTGATGAGTTGGCAAAACTCGGATCCACTCGGAGACCAGTCCCGAGTGACGTCTGCCTCGAGCACCTCCACCTTCCCTTAGTTAAAGACGATCCTTTCACAGAGGAACCAGTACAACCAAAGAGCTCGACAGATCCGACTGAAGTCGAAGTCCCTGCTGTGCTTGATTTGATCATGGAGATTCTTGCTATCATCCCCGATTGGACTGTGCCGTTTATTGCATACATCCTGAGGCAAGAATTACCAGAAGACGAAGTCCAAGCCAGACAGATCGTCCGCAGGTCAAAGTCGTTCACTGTCATTGATGGCCAATTGTACAAAGAAAGCGTTTGAGGCGTCCTTCAACGATGCATCTCCCCTGAGGAGGGACAGTTAATCCTGGAAGAAATTCACTCGGGAACCTGCGGTCATCACGCCTCCTCAAGGGCAATCGTCGCCAAAGCATTCAGAGCTCGCTTCTTCTGGCTGCAGGTGAATGAAATGGCGAACGATATGGTCGACCGATGTGAAGACTGTCAGTTCTACTCTAACAAGTCCCACAAACCAACATCTGCGTTGAGGACAATCCCTCTTGTTTGGCCGTTTGCAGTATGGGGATTAGATACAGTCGGTCCATTCAGGACAGGCCAAGGGGGATTCACACATCTGTTGGTGGCAGTCGACAAGTTCACAAAGTGGATTGAAGCCAAGCCCATCAAGAAGCTCGACGCCCTTACGGCCATCAAGTTTGTCAGGGACATCATCTCCAGATTTGGGGTACCTCACAGCATAATCACTGACAATGGAACAAACTTTGACTCAGACAGATTCAAAGGTTTCTGTACAGGCCAAGGTATCCGAGTGGATTTTGCATCTGTGGCGCATCCCCAAACAAACGGGCAAGCACAGCGAGCAAATGGACTTATTCTGCAAGGTTTGAAGCCTCGACTCCTGCGAGAAGTGGGACATGCCGCCGGCGCATGGGTCATCGAGTTGCCTTCGGTGCTTTGGGGTCTCCGCACAACCCCAAATAGATCTACACGGCGATCCCCGTTCTTCCTCGTCTACGGAGCAGAGGCAGTCCTTCCGAGTGACTTGCTTCACAACGCTCCACGAGTTGAACTCTTCTCCGAAGCTGAAGCAGAGCAAGCAAGGCAAGACGGAGTGGATCTTCTAGAGGAGGAGCGCGAGATGGCACTGACTCGCTCAGCCATTTATCAACAAGACCTGCGGCGCTTTCACGCGCGACACGTCAGGAGTCGTACATTCCAAGTAGGAGATTTTGTTCTCTCCCTATCCGTTGACAGGGTAGAGGCTCTCTTATCCAATTATTATCCTAAATAGGTTTGGTTTTTTTTACTAGTCTGCTCACGACCTGGTGCTCCGAGTGGATCAGCAGAGACCTCACAAGTTGGCTCCCTCCTGGGACGGACCCTTCATCATCTCCAAGGTGCTGAACAACGGAGCACATCGACTCTACAACCTCGACAGGGAAACGGACGAGCCGCGAGCATGGAACGGAGATCTCCTGAAGCGCTTCTACACGTGACCGTCGACTGAAGCAATGTAAAGAACAAGTATCGTTGAAGTAATACAAAGCAGATTGAGTTTTTGCAGATTCAAAATTCTTCCTCTTTCGCAGACTCCGGTCTCAAAAAAAAAACTTAGCTGCAGACCAGAATCGCCTAAGTATAAACTTTCTCTAAGTGTGCACTAAACATCGCACTCGAGGACTTAGCTGCGATCCAGAATCGCCTAAGTACTTTCTCCGAGTGTGCACTAAACGTCGCACTTGGGGACTTAGCTGCGATCCATAATCGCCTAAGTAATAACTTTCTCCGAGTGTGCACTAAACGTCGCACTCGGAGACTTAGCTACGATCCAGAATCGCCTAAGTACTAACTTTCTCCGAGTGTGCACTAAACATCGCACTCGGGGACTTAGCTGCGATCCAGAATCGCCTAAGTACTAACTTTCTCCGAGTGTGCACTAAACGTCGCACTCGGGGACTTAGCTGCGATCCAGAATCGCCTAAGTAATAACTTTCTCCGAGTGTGCACTAAACGTCGCACTTGAGGAATTAGCTGCGATCTAGAATCGCCTAAGTACTAACTTTCTCCGAGTGTGCACTAAACGTCGCACTCGGGGACTTAGCTGCGATCAAGAATCGCCTAATTACAAACTTTCTCCGAGTGTGCGCTAAACGTCGCACTCGGGGACTTAGATGCGATCAAGAATCGCCTAAGTATTAACTTTCTCCGAGTGTGCACTAAACGTCGCACTCGTAGACTTAGCTGCGATCAAGAATCGCCTAAGTACAAACTTTCTCCGAGTGTGCGCTAAACGTCACACTCGGGGACTTAGATGCGATCAAGAATCGCCTAAGTATTAACTTTCTCCGAGTGTGCACTAAACGTCACACTCGAGGACTTAGCCGCGATCCAGAATCACCTAAGTATTAACTTTCTCCGAGTGTGCACTAGACGTCGCACTCGGGGACTTGTCTGCGATCAAGAATCACCTAAGTAGAAAGCTTTCTTCGAGTGTATCTTACAGATCCACTCGGAGGCTTAGCAGACCCTCATTGAGGCTCATGTAGATGTCAACACAACTGACAATTACATGAGTAGCATGAACCTCATTGAGACTCATGTAGATGTCAAGACAACTGACAATTACATGAGTAGCACGAACCTCATTGAGGCTCATGTAGATGTCAGGACAACTGACAATTACATGAGTACCAGAACCTCATTGAGGCTCATGTAGATGTCAATACAACTGACAATTACATGAGTAACAACTCGCCCCGAGTACGACCTTACAGTCGCACTCGAAGACTTAGCCGCGATCACGAATCGCCTAAGTACACAATTGCCTTCGAGTGTATCCTACAGATCCACTCGGTGACTCAGTAGACCCTCAGTGAGGCTCATGCAGATGTCAAGACAACTGACAATTACATGCTCCGCATGTTTGCCATTGGCTTCACCAAGAAACACCAAACAAAAACCACGAGCCAAAATCGTGTCAACAACTCTTTGGCAAAGGAAGAGCAAAAGATTCGATTCAAATTCAAAGTTCGTCTAAAGATAGTTGGTTCGGTGTAGATCAAGCTTATCCACACCGAACCACGAATGTGACGGCCAACAGCAGTGGCCAAAGTTTCATACAACTAACACTCGGCATATCGAGGTAAAAGTTTTCTCAAGCGTCGTCAGGACTGGCACTGGGACTGGCAGGCTCCACGAAAGTGTCGAGGTCGATCCCGTCTGCGATGCGAGTGGCGCTCTCAAAGAAGGTCTCCATGAAATCTTCGAATCGAAGCTTCTTGGTGTTTGCGACTTGCAGCGCCTTCAGCTTCTCTTCGCGAGCCTCCTTGCAGTGCACTCGGACCAGCGACAGCGCCACGTCCGCACCACAGCGAGCAGCAGACTTCTTCCACGCCTCCACTCGGTTCGGGACGTCCTCCAGCCGAGTCATCAACCCTTCCATCTATTGCCGGGACTCGTCTTCGGGCCACAGCTCCTTGTCGATTCGGCCGACGACCTCTCTCAGTCGACCGATGAAAGGTCCCACTTACCCAGGCGAATGTGCGCTCGGAGCATGTCTCGATTGGCGTCGTCGCCGAGTGGAACGTTCGGAATAACCGACCGCTCAACGTCAGCTGCTTCAGCCTCAGCGTCCATACAAAAATCTGCAAAGACAAGACGAGCAACAAGTAAGCGCAGAATGAACTACACAGTCAACAAGCACTCGGAAAAACAAAACTTACCACCGAGAAGCGCAATCATCTGCCTTGCCCAGTCAGTGACGTACTTCTCCTGTGATATGCACCGCCTGTTCATCACCTTCATCTGCCCCATCAGCTCGGTTCTTTGTTTCCCCATTTTCTCCATTTCGGCCACCAATGCCTTGTTTGCCTCACGGGACTCCTCCAAGGACTTCTCTCGTTCAGCCAGAGCACCCTTTAGACCAGCCAAGGCAAGCATTGCTGCCTCCAGTTCCGCAGCAAGCTGAATCTTTTCAGCCTTCACAGTGTTGTACGCCGATCCCATCTCGCAAGTCTTCTGCAAGTCAGCGCGAAGAGACGATCAGACAAATTCAACAAGGAAAACAATAAAAACTCGAAGTTCTTCAGACCCCTGCCGACGCAAGCAGTAAACAGCGGTCTCGAGGACTACACCCAGTGGGTTCACTAAGAGTGACCCCACTGGCATGAAGCTCAAACAGGTCCGCCCTATTGAGATACATAACAAAAACAAGCCTATGAGGCTACTAATACCCGACCTGAGTAAAATTACTCTCGGGACTAATCCAGTAGGTGCACTCGGAGTGCCCCCACCGGTAATATTCGAACAGATTAGTTTTGATCTGATCAACTTAAAGAAAATGTATATAAAGACAACTGCCGATGCAAGCACTCAACAGAAGTCTCGGGGACTACACCCACTGGGTTCACTAAGAGTGAACCGACTGCAAAATAATCATCCTGCATCCGAGTATATTGCTTAAACACCCACTCGGTTACAAGGGGAAAGCAAATACTTACTAGCCCACTTACTCGGATATTGTCCCGGAGTTCCAAGCTTCGCTTGTACACAAACGCGATGGAGTCGTACGCTCTCTTGGCATCACCCGCCATCAACTCCGCCTGCACCATGCCCCCTTGGCAGCTCCCACCTGATCTTCCGGAAGGCGCTGGGCGTCGAACTGGACGGTCGACGGACCTGGCACCACAAGAGACTCCTTGGGCATCCCAAGTCCTGCTCCAGTCGGTTCAGCAACGATGAGCGTCGTGTCAGTCGACGGCATCGTCTCGGTTGGCGGCGCGTCCATGGCGGGAGTAGTAATAGAAGGAACAGCCTCAAGGACAGGCGCCGCAGCTTGCTCGAACCTCTTCTGATCGTCCTCCACATGGATCACCTCTGAAGGAAGCCCGACCAAACGACGTGAGACCACAGGAAAAAGGACAAGACCAAAGACAGAATTCGTGAAACAATAATGTAAGCTCTCGGAGTCGCCACGACATACCTTGCTGGGATGTGACAACGTTGTCTGTATCCATGGGATCGTCCCCCTGGTGTGGCAGAGAAGTGGCGGAGGTGGCAGCTCTGTCGAGTAAAATTCACTCGACCAATAAGCATGAGTTCAATCAAATACTGGAAGAAGATAGAAGAACAATACACTTACGCTGAGGCGACGGGAACGGCGATCCTCATCCGCGGCAAAGCCTTCCGAGGCTTGGATCCACTCGGTTTGGCCACCTTAGAGGGCTGGCCCGCGGGCTCAGCAGCAGAGTCCCTGGTCCTCTTTGTGCTCCGAGCACTCAGAACCACAGGAGAAGCTGGCAAGGCACTCGGAACCACATGAGGAGCTAGCGGGGCACTCGAAGCCGCTGGAGGAGCCGACGGAGCCACGGGTTCGTGGCGGCGTTTAGTTCGAGGCTCTGGTGGTGGGGGTGGCGAGTTTTGTTCCTCATCTTCCCCCTCTTCTTCTTCGGACTCCTCCTCCGTCTCCCCACTGTCGGAGATGTACTCGACGCTCTCCACGCTGCCCTCCTGGCTGCCTTCCTCTTCCTCAGCCGGATTCCCGTTCGAGACAGGAGAAAACCAGTTGGTCCACGCCTGCACGAGATACAGTCGACAACATCAGACGTGAGACATTGATACAAGAAAAAGCGATAAATCTAAGACAATTGTGTGCACTCGACAAGTTATACTCACCTCATTCGGAGGAGGGTTGTCCGCGCGGAAGGGCTTCACTCGTCGGGCTCCTCTGGGGTTGTCGCAGGCGTCTGTGATGTTGCGGACCCACGACGTCACAAGCTCCCCGGTCACGCACTCGGGGTTAGTCCGAGTGGAGTACTCAGGCCCCGCGTAGTGCCACATGGCGTGGTGTCGAGCTTGCAAAGGCTGGATACGCCGACCCAGAAAAATCTCAAGCAAGTCTATGCCAGTGACTCCCTTTCGGACGACCTCTACCAGCGCATCGACCAGAGGCTGGATCTAGATCTTCTCCATCTTCGTGAGCGCAAGCTGCCTAGGCGGAGCCGGTCGGTCTAGGCTAAAAGGTGGCAGTCCAGTTGCGGCATTCGGACACGCGACGTCCTGGCAGTAGAACCAAGTCGACTGCCAGTTCCTAACGGATTCAGACAACTGAAGAGCGGGATAGCTACTTTTACTTTTCTTTTGGAAGCCTAAGCCTCCGCAGAGCTGGAGGAGGTGAGTTTTGTCGTCCGACTGGCTAAGTCTTTTGATGGTTTGAGATCTAGCAGAGAATATGTGCTTGAAGAGCCCCCAATGGGTAGGACAGCCGATAAAACACTTGCACAGCACGACGAAGGTAGAGAGATGAGTTATTGCGTTGGGAGGAAAATGGTGGAGCTGCGCCCCGAAGTGGTTCATTCTACCTCTGAAGAAGGGATGAGGAGGCAGAGAGAAGCCTCGGTACACGTGACTGAGCAGCAGGACGCGCTCCCCCTCCTGGGGCGCCGGCTCCGTCTCGCCCTCCGCCGGCAGCCTCCACGTCTTGTGCTCGATCATGCCTTGCTCCACCAGCTCCAGCATGTCCTCCTTCGTCATCGTGGAGGGGAGGAAATCCCCCTGGATCCAACCCGCCGGCAGTGCTCGCTGCCGCCGCTGAGCAGGAGCCGCCGCCTTCTTCTTCTTCCGCGCATCGAGCTTGCTCGTCTGCCCCTTCGTCATGGTGGAGGCTGTAGATCCGCGGGGGGGGGGGGGGGGGGAAGGAGCTTGGGATGCGCAGGAGGTCGCGAGAGAAGCGAGGCAAGTGCGAGCTATCAGGCGAGTGCAACGAAAAACCCTCGCTGTAGAGGTTTAAATAAGGTTCCGACTGGGTCACTAGCAGGTGGCCCCGAAATCTTATCCCCCGCCCGGTTGCTGCGATATTAGTGGAGGAGATGAAGGCGCGGAAATCGAGGCGGCAGATACTACTCGATTGCGATGTCGTCATCCCCGCTGAGCGCGCGGCAACCGAAATTTGAGGATCCCAGAAAATCCGCCGCTGTCAGTTGACTGGTCACGTCAAAAGATTCCACGGAAGCACTCAGTCCCTGACGGTTCGTTTCACAGATACATCCACTCGGATCACTGGTCAAGAGGATAAAATGGATCGAGGCAAACAACGCCAAAGTCGCATCCATACCAGTCGGATCCGTACTCCAAGCATCGCTTCGTCGTTCCAACCCCAATCCATTCAGGGACTAATGATGGGGTTATAGTCCTAGGATAGGGTCATAGGCCTGCCCTATGGGTCCTACCCAAGGACTACCCTTCATAAAGGATAAGGCCCTTAGTCAGTTCCGACTGAATTAAGGACTTCCCATCATCCAGTCGGTGACGATTCCTCCATCATCCAGTCGGAGATGAGCATTCGGAGCATATCAAACTTACCGACTGGATTCCACTCTGTACATCGTAACCCCCCTGGAGGGCAACGGTCATACGTTTCCATGTACCTTTATTAGCATTTAAGACATACGTTACCTGTAACGTAGGCATTTATTCGCCACTACTCCACCCCTGTGCACCGAACCGTTGTGAAGGGCAGTGCACTCTATATAAGCCGCCCTTCCCCACTGGTGCAGGGATTAGCAATTCACTGTAATCCATATTCCACTCGACAACAAGCTACCAAGAGCACTGAGACGTAGGGCTTTTACCTCCACCGTAGAGGGGCCTGAACTCATACAACCTCGCCGTAGCTAAGGCTCTGCCCATCCTTTCGTACCCTACACATCTACTGTCAGACTTATACCCACGACAGTGATAACACTCGGGCCGTTAACATAGCCAAGGAGCCCAGGTTTCACCGGAAAACGAAGCACATCAAACGCCGCTACAACTCCATCCAGGACCATGTCCACAGTGGAGTAATAGAGATTTGTAAAGTACACACGGATCTGAATGTTGCAGACCCGTTGACTAAACCTCTTCCACGAGCAAAACATGATCAACACCATAATGCTATGGGTGTTCGATACATCACAATGTAACTAGAATATTGACTCTAGTGCAAGTGGGAGACTGTTGGAAATATGCCCTAAAGGCAATAATAAAATGGTTATTATCATATTTCCTTGTTCATGATAATCGTCTAATGTTCATGCTATAATTGTATTAACAGGAAACAGTAATACATGTCTGAATGAATAGATCACAATGTGTCCCTAGCAAGCCTCTAGTTGGCTAGCTCGTTAGTCAATAGATGATCATGGTTTCCTGATCATGGGCATTAGATGTCATTGATAACGGGATCACATCATTGGGAGAATGATGTGATGGACAAGACCCAATCCTAAGGGTAGCACTAGATCGTATTGTTCGTATGCTAAAGCTTTTCTAATGTCAAGTGTTTTTTCCTTCGACCGTGAGATTGTGCAACTCCCGGATACCGTAGGAGTGCTTTGAGTGTATCAAAGGTCACAACGTAACTGGGTGACTTTAAAGGTGCACTACGGGTACCTCTGAAAGTGTCTGTTGGGTTGGTACGAATCGAGATCGGGATTTGTCACTCCCTGTGACGGAGAGGTATCTCTGGGCCCACTCGGTAGAACATCATCATCAGCTCAATGTGACTAAAGGAGTTGGTCACACGATGACGTGCTACGGAACGAGTAAAGAGACTTACCGGTAACGAGATTGAACAAGGTATAGATATACCGACGATCGAATCTCGGGCAAGTTCTATATCGACAGACAAAGGGAATTGTATACGGGATTGATTGAATCCTTGACATCGTGGTTCATCCGATGAGATCATCGTGGAGCAAGTGGGAGCCACCATGGGTATCCAGACCCCGCTGATGGTTATTAGCCGGAGAGGTGTCTCTGTCATGTCTGCCTGTCTCCCGAACCCGTAGGGTCTACACACTTAAAGTTCGATGACGCTAGGGTTATAGGAAATTGTTATACGAGGTTATCGAAAGTTGTTCGGAGTCCCGGATGAGATCCCGGACGTCACGAGGAGCTCCGGAATGGTCCGGAGGTAAAGATTGATATATAGGACGGATGGTTTCAGACACCGGAAGTGTTTCGGGCGTCACCGGTAACGTATCGGGACCCACGGGACCACCGAAGGTGGCCCCAGGGGTCCACCGGAAGGGGGCAACGACCCCGGGAGGCTAGATGGGCCAAGTGCGGGAGGGATCCAGCCCCTAGGTGGGCTGGTGCACGCCCCACACTCAGCCCAAGGCGTAGGAGGTGGAGAGGGGGAACCCTAGGCGCTGGTGGGCCTAAGACCCACCTAGGGGAGCGCCACCCATCCCCCTTGCCCTGGCCGCCGCACCTCCCATCTGGGGGGGTTGCCGCACCACCTAGGGTGGGAACCCTAGGGGTGGCACCCCCGTCCCCTCCTCCTATATATAGTGGGCACTTTTGGGCTTTTGGAGATACAGTTTTCCCTCTCCATCGGCGCAGCCCTGCTCTTCTTTCTCCTCCTCTCTGCCGGTGCTTGGCGAAGCCCTGCCGGCAGACCTCGTCTCTCCATCGACACCACGTCGTCGTGCTGCCGGAGATCTTCCCCAACCTCTCCCTCCTCCTTGCTAGATCAAGGTGCGGGAGACGTCACCGGGCTGCACGTGTGTTGAACGCGGAGGTGTCGTGGTTCGGCACTAGATCGGAATCACACCGCGATCTGAATCGCCGCGAGTACGACTCCATCAACCGCATTCTAGCAACACTTTCGTTTAGTGATCTTCAAAGGTATGAAGATGCACTCACCCCTCTCTCGTTGCTGGTCTCTCCATAGGAAGATCTGAATATGCGTAGGAAATTTTTTGAATTTATGCTACGTTACCCAACAGGCTTTCCTATGGACTCAAACGTGTTTTCTCACAAATATAAAATGTAGAGTCCTTTTGCTTGAAGCTTGGCCAATCTTATTCCTTTCCTTGCATCAAGGGGTTTCTCCTCACAAATCTTTAGCCAATGAATCTTTGAACTTTTGTGAAATATACTTGGCTAGAATCATTAGTTCAATGATACATATGTTGTTACTAATTACAAAAACCACCTTAGGGAGCAATTATGCTTTCAATCTCCCCCTTTTGGTAATTGATGACAACATATAGATCAAAGTTTTGACAAAAGATATAATCAATGATTAACATCATCGCTCTGAGAAGTATATGAAAAGCAAGAGCGCCCCCTAAGTTTGTGCATTATTTCAAATTTGCATTTGAATGCAAATCCACAATTGATTAGGATCACGAGTCACTCTTCCATGTCACATACATCTTGGTGGTGCATAAATGATATGAATTAATATTAATGCACATAACACCAAACAAATGAGTGAATGATCATCATGTAGATAGCGCAAAGGTATAACATAGTAGCATCAACAGTCAAAGCGTATGATCAAACGCAGAAGTTTAAGTCATCCAAAAGACCAAATGTTTTGTAAACCCAAACGAGAGAAAAAATAAAAAGCAAATCTCTCTCTCGAAGCACTAATTGTTCTATACACTTCTCCCCCTTTGGCAACAAGTTACCAAAAAGTTTAAAGGTCTAGAACCTAGCGCCGCTCTGGGTTCGATCTCCACCGGTAACAGTCGATGGACTAGTCAGGAGAGCGTCAGCGAAGGCTTCTGCGAATGTCCCTGGAGGTGTAGCCGTAGACACTGGAGGTGCAGGAGTTGGAGCTCGAGCTCGATCTGAAGGCGCTGATGCTTGAGCTGATGAAGTTGGTCTTGCTTCTATCACTCGTACAACTGCAGACCTAGACTGGGTACTGAACTGAGTAGTTGTTGGAAGAGGTGAATCTTCATCATCACTCCTAGAGCGAGGAATATGCACTGCATCAACCTCATGCTAGAGCTTCTCAATAGTTGTAGCCAACTCTGTCACTTTGACATCCAGGTCATGGAATTTAGTCTCCATGATCCTCTGAAGACTCTTTAGGTTCAGCAAGATCTCTTAAATACTCTTCTCCATCCCTTGGATGCTGCTGACAAGAAACAACATATGTTCCTCTCTACATCTAAGATGTGGAGCTGGAGCATCGTTGGCTACCTCCGCCTCTGCTGCCTATGCCTACTGATGCACTGTAACTGAGCTGGGATAGCTGGGGTCCAGCACAACTTCATTGTCCTTGAACTCTGGTTGTAGTGGAAGATGTGGATGATCAAGTTGATATGCATGCTTGCCAATCTTGGAATTGATGAGCATCTGAATATATGGTGCATACCCACAAGATCTCTCCTGATGTGTAGCAGTCCTCGTGACAGTCTCAACTATGAGATCCATCACTCTGATTCTGGTGTGGTTTTCTAAATGGTGTAGCATGTTGATGGAATACTCTCTAAAGATCTTATCATATCCTGATTTAGGCATCAGGGTGTATCTCACAATGGTGTTTGTTGTTGGTATCCCTTCTTGCAGAAAATAGACAGAGTCAAACTTATGTGTCTTTCGATACTGATGGGGAATTGGATCGTACATGTTTGCCATAGTGTTATGATTCATCTTGCACTCTGAGTACACATCCAAATCTTCCTCCTGGGTCTTAGGGGCACCAATGATAGTGGCACACTCATCTATGGTAGAATCACTACTAGGGAAATGCTTATAGGTAGAACATCAGTAGTAGAGTTGGAAAATATGCAGTGCTGCTGCTAATTAGCACTAGAGATATATTTGGACAGCGCTACAAGTGATGTCGTAGCAGTAGCGGTGTAAATATAAGCAGCACTACTACTAAGTGGGACCCGACGAGCCCATCGACGTCAGCTCTAGTAGTAGCGCTACCCAAAATACCTCGCCACTACTAAGCATGTTAGAAGTAGCGCTCGCTGGCATAAGGCGCTGCTGCTGAGTGGGACCCAAAACGAGTCCACCAACGCTAGCTGTAGTAGTAGCACTGCCCATAATAAAGCGTTGTTGCTAAGCACCGTTGCAGTACCGCCCTCCTCGGCCCCGCGCTACTACTAGTTAGCGCCCTCGCGGACTTATCATCTTCCTCACGGACGCCCCTCACTGTCTCCCTCAATCCCTCCTCACTCCCTCCCTTGCGCCACCGCCGGTCCTCCCAACGCGACCCCACCGCACGACTCTCTGCTACCCCTAGCGACTCTCTGCTGCCCGACGACCCCGAGCCATGGTGGTGCCCGGGTGACCTCGACCCCAGCCCCGACCCGACCCCACCCCGACCCCTAGCCCGACCCCATCTTCTGCTTCTCCTTCGGCCATCTCCTTCCCGTAGCGGTTGTCCCCTTCTCTCGTGAGACAACCCAAAACCACCTCCGCCCGTTTGCTTGCTAGGGTTTCGATGGATTGCTAGGGTTCTTGCTAGGACATTGCTAGGGCTGCTTGCTACGGTTATTGCTAGGACATTATTTCTTAAATTGTTTGTGAAATTAGATAGTTAATAAATAACCGAGTTAAGAATGAGTCAAAATGAGTTTAAAATGAGTTTAAGAAATTAAGCATTTCGGAAATAGCCAAACTTTGTCAAAAATGAGTCAGAAAAATGGTTTTGATGCCCAAATTCAAATGAGATGCTTGTTGTCCAAATGAAAATTAGTATTAATTTGGCATGCCGTACTAATTTGGATATGTTTATTATAATGTTTTTATGAGAAAAAGAAATCGTTCGCGTCTTTCTAACAAGATAACAGAAAGTAAAACATTAAACGATCATAAAATGTTCTCATAGGAATTTGTTCTCGACGTTGTTGACGTCCGACCAACATCCTCGTCAACGACATCCTTGAGAGAAGACATGTCCGGGACTAGGCTCCACCGAGCTGGCAGTGGGAGGTGATACCTTCTAGGACGCGCAGGTTGGTGAGGAATCAAGGTATCATCGTCGACCCGGAGCTTCTTTGGTGGCGATCGCGTGGGACACTATCGGTGTGGAGGGAGCTGGCACCCGCGGAGGTTGTACGTTGTCGTGTCACGGAGGAGGACGACCACGTCCGTCGCTACATGGCTGCATTGGATGCTAGGTTCTCCAATACCTGTCAGGTTCTTCACGGATCTCACCCGACTTATGATCCTATCATGGTCCCTTCACTTTGGTTGTCCATCACCCGCGGCTTAGGAACCGCGAGTCAACTAGAGTATTCGGTAGTATTCGATTCGCATTAGTGATATTATATGATAATGTTCGAGATGTATTAGTGTAATGTTCGATGATGCATTAATTGGATTATTTGAGATGATGTATTAGAGATATTATATTCGAGTTCATTATAAATTGATTAGCAATTGCATAAAAATAGGTCTAGAAATTTTTAGTAAAAAATCAGTTACTTTCGGTCTATTGTTGCTCCTTGTGTGACTTTCATGTGTTTTCTTGATGGAGGAATCCATATTGTTATCGTGGGGGCGCTTTATCCTCTTCTCTTCTTGCGATATATACCTCGGTATAATGCACAAGGAGAGGAGAGTAGATGTGTCCATCATCAACGGTCCAACTATTAGTGTGATAGAGTGTCCACCAACATATGTACACCACCATATCAGTGTAGAGTGTGCGCACCAACACACCATGAGATATGAGAGTTATTTAAGGAAAGTCTCGACACATCTAAAGTCAACCGATATTTATTTAGGTCTATTTGGACATGTGTGTACGTATGTTATGACAGGGAACACCTCCCAGTGCCTATGTTTTGCCCGAATGTAGATTCATTTCCGTTCCGGTAATTTTCAGGAGCTTAATATGTCTTATTTTAATAATGGTCATGCCAAATTTTTGAATCATGAACGCAGGAAACGTTTGACGACGATTGGGAGTGTGAACTCTGCAGCGACGATCGAGGTTTGTGCTACACGCATCATCTACGAGACGGCAGGTTCTTTACCATCAAGCTTGATGAGACCTTTGTTGTTTGTACCGTACGCAATGATGACAAGTGTTTTTTCGTAATTAACCATGACTTCTGTTTCTTTGCTTCAACATGTAATTTCTATTTTATACAATTCAACTAGTTCATCCCCTGCCATGGAAGAACGTATGTCTAGGAGAGGCTCGGTTTAGAAGACCGCGAGAGTATGGAGACAAGGAGAGCTAATCTGAGGACTAAACATGGTCACCTATTTCTGGTCAAAGTAATGAATGCAGTTAATAACACAGAATTATCATACTCAAATTGGCAAGCTCTAGCCAAGGCATAAGGATTTCAGGAGGATTTGAAAATAACCTTCAATTTTCATCCTGAAGATCATATTGAAGGTAATATTGGCATTTGGGTGGATGTCGATATGCTTCCAGTTTTACCTTCATGTGAGTTTGTCAACCATATTTTTCAAGTAATTTGCATTCTATATTTAAAAATAGTTGGTGTTCATCCATACTAAATTTGTTAATTTATAATTTACAACTTATTTTCTTTCTTCGAGTGAAACATGGAACATAGTTGCCACGACACACTACACTTATGGATCACATATAACTTGGGAGGAGAAGTATGTTCTTCTCACCTTTGTTATAGGTGTCCTGTTTGGTAGGGACTTCTCATACAATATGGGACCTGTCATAAATTATAGTTCATACATGGCACTAGTGCATAGGTTGAGGTCTGATGACATTCGTGCAAATATCTTGGTAAGAGTTGTTAATTAAGTACACTACTATTCTGTAAATGGTGTTGATTACATTGGTAACTAGGCTACTATTATATTCTTCAACATAAACTACCAAATGATGTTGTGCCTCCGTTGATGCATGGCAAATGTCATATGACAATTAAAATCCCTACGAGGGTTCAGTTGGCTTTTCCATACTCGGTTGAGTGCAAATCAAAAGGACGACTCCAAATTGCAGCATGGGAAGAATATAAAGAAGGATTGCAAGCCACAAGTTGAAGACCGTTGGATCTCTCTGCTTCATCATGGAGACATAGGTGTTATTCTGTTTTATGACATTTTACCTAGGAGAGAGGACTATGTCGTATGAGAGAGAAGTTTTTCCAGTTTATATTAACTTGGCATGATCGACTAGGATGATGATTATTATGATGTTTTTCTGTTTTATGAGATTTTAACTTGGTATGATTAAGATGATGATAAGTTGTTAGATGAGTAAGATGATGATGAGTTATATGACATAATATGTATAACCGTGTGCAAATGTTGTTGCTGGCACAACAATTATTGATGTTGTATATTAATATGTACAACTGTGTGTAAATACAACATAAATATAAAAACTAAATATGTGCGTTTAATAGTGTCGCGGGTTAGAAAAGCACGCTACTGCTAATTAAGTTAGCAGTAGCGCTAGTTAGAAAAGCTCGCTAGTGCTAACTCAGTTTGCTATAGCGATAGGCCAACATTGCTACTGCTAAAAGTTAGTTGTAGCGCCTTAGTAGTAGCGTGGGCACCCGTGCTGCTGATAGTCCAAAAACCGGCACTATTGCTAGGGTTTTTGAAAGCACAATTGCTCCCTAAGGTGTTTTTGGTAACTAATCACAACATATGCATCATTGGACTAATGAGTTTATTCAAGTATATTTCAGAAAAGTTCAAAGATGTTTTGGCTATAGGATTGTGCGGAGATGCCCCTTGATGGAAGGAAGGAATAGGATTGGCTCAAGCTTCATGCAAGAAGACTCTTCATTTTATACTTTGTGAGAAATCACTTTGACTCCATAGGAAAGCCAATACTATTAAAAGGGGATGAGATATTATGATGAATTCGTTGCTCAAGTGATTAGAGGTAGCCACCAAAAATACTCAGCTATTCTTCCACAAAATATCTTTGCCCAAACCCATACCAGCAAAATTGGTGCCACCAACAACTTCCATTCGGCCCTACCGATTTTACACTTGACAAATCCTATGCCAAACCCTACCATCTTGGTACCACCAACATTCCTATCGATGCCACCAAAATTCAGTGACCAACATTCTATTGAGAAGATTTAAAGAATCAGAATTTTCGAGTTTGAAATCGATCTCACCGAGATTTGGAAACTGGTCTAGGTCATCGTATCGGTACCACTGAGATTCTTATATTGGTCTCACCGAGAAATCAAAAGTTTCCACATTTGGTGCAACTCGGTACCACCGAGATTCATTTCGGTGTCACCAAGTTGGGAAATAATGTCGTAACAGTTGGATTTTTGGGGATGCCTATATATACCCCTCCACCTACATCTCATTCATAGAGGAAGCACTCAGAACACACTTACACTTGCCAGATTCATTTTTCTTAGAGAGAGCCACCTACTCATGTGTTGAGATCAAGAGATTCCATTCCAACCATTTGAACCTTGATTTCTAGCCTCCCCAAGTTGCTTTCCACAAGATCAATCTCTCCCACCCCTGCCAAATCTTAGAGAGTGATTGAGTGTTGAGGAGACTATCTTTAGAAGTATAAGAGCAAGGAGTTCATCGTTCTACCACATCTCTTCCCTTTTGGAGGGTGGTGCCTCCTAGATTGCTTAGGTGTCCCTTGGGAGCCTTCTACTTCGTGTTGTGGAGTTGAACTAAGATGTTTGTAAGGGCAAGGAGATCTCCTACTTCGTGAAGATCTACCGTGAGTGAGGCTAGTCCTGTGTGGACAGAAGCCGTGGTGGAATAAACAAGGCCGCTTCTTCGTGGACCCCTTGTGGGTGGATCCCTCCGTGGACTCTCACAGCCATTACCCTTTGTGGGTTGAAGTCTCCAATAACATGGACGTACGATAGCGCCACCTATCGGAACCATGCCAAAAATCGCCGTGTCAACCTTTTGATTTTCCCTACCTTACCCTCTACTTTACACTTGCATGTTTTACTTTCCGCTGCTATACTCTTAGATCTGCATGTGTAGGGTGCACTTGACTAGTCATAATTTCTAAAACTGGCCCATGCTTTTAATTGCACTACTGGAATCAGGGAATTTGCCATAAGCCTGATCTTTGTCGTCTGATGGCTTATGGAAAAGAGACTGTTTGTCGTCACCTACCAACAAACAAGCGACAAAGAAATGGCTGATGGCAAAGACTCCTTTTGCCATCAGTGCTTTCTTTGTCATCCGCGAGCAGACGACAAAGATGATGCACGCAGACGTCAAAGAAATGGCTAATGTCAAAGATGCACGAGGCACACGGCAAAGAGACCAGGCGTGCCCCCACTGCACCGTGGATGACATGGTTGCCGTCAGCTCCCTCTTTGCCATATGCCGCAACTTCATTGCCATCTGCCTCCCCCTCTTTGTCATCAGCTAGCACATGGCAAAGGGGATGGGCACATAAGGGAGCTCCCCACCTGCCGGTACCTCTTTCTCCCACTCCTCACGTGTCTCCCCTACTCCCCATGTAACAACCCGAGACTGACAATGCAGAAGATTCCCCTTCTATTCCGTTGCCACCATGCGATTAGATTTTCTGTCGCATTCATCATCGCATCATGCACATCATCTGCATTGCATCGGCACTCTGTTGCCGCCAGTTTTCAAAACTGCGTCCGCGGCACCGTTAAAAACATTGTTTTAAAAGTGTGTATAAAATATACTCGGATTGAGTTGAAACTTGACATGCGGTCTTAATATAGTGTAGGTAGGTTGTGTGTCAAATTTCATCACAATCGGAGTTCGTTTGATACCCCAACCGTTAAACCTACAGCAGCACTATAGCCGGTCATTTCGTGAGACATTTTCGGTTTATAAAACTCTGTGCCAGGTCGCAAACTTCCCTCTCTTCTCGCAGCCCCGACACTCTACACAACCCAACACCACCGACGTAACCCCCTCGGCTGTCAAACCGTCTGATCGAAATCGGACATCCGAAACGGGTGAAACTAGCTAACCCTAGGCCTACCTGCTATCAATAGCAGCCTACCCTCCTTAAGCTAAAAACCTAGATGCCCACCTCATTTCGATGCCCCACCAGCCCCAACCGCAACCTACCCGTCCGTGTCTCCCACCTTCAGTCGCCAATCCCACGTGGACCCAGATCGGGCCCTGCAAAGCCCATCTGGGCCCGAACCGCCGCCACCCGCCCATGATCCTGCAGCCGCATCGTCCCTAGCTCCGCCCTAGAAGACTCTGCACTAGCCTCCCCATCGCGCCGCCTACTGCGCCGCAGCTCCCCGCCGACCCTCGCCTCAAACCGACCACACGCGGTACCTTGCAGTCGCCGCCGGCCTGCACCTTGCCGCAGCTCCTCCAGCTCGAGCCGCCGGAGAACCACGCCCCCGCGCCCGCACCACCATGGGAGCTGCCCCGAGCTCGCCTCCTGTGGAGCTGTCGTTGGCCCCGTCATCAACCGGATCTGGCCGGATCCGGGTCGGAGGACCCCGTCCCTGGCCTCCCCATGCCACCAAGCCAGGCCCCGCCTCGTTCCCGCCGGCGTCGGGGCCTCTGTAACAACCCAGATGTATTCCTTTCCATATTTGGATCCTTTCCTATTTTGTGGAACCATGCTTTGGATGTTATATAAAGTTATCATTTCATGTCATAATCTTGCATCATGGCATCCTTTTCAATTGCATTGTGTTCCTTCTTGTGTTGCTAGGAGTTGATCCATCATGGTAGTGATAGCTTGCTTTGGGTGGTGTGATGTTGTGGTGTTTCCAAACAATGTTTCCAAACATGCTTTCTAACTACAATGCTTTCAAACAATGCAAGCCCTTCCCCTTTTGTTATTTTTAACTTGTGTGTTAAACCTTGTTGGATCCTGTTTTAAAAATGTTAGACATTCAGAGAATTCACTTGTGGGTGAGGGGGTAGTTGTCTTGTTGTTTTAAGCTTTAATTCATTTGGGGTTGTTAATAAAACAACATTATAAATTCCTGTTTTAGGTATAATTTATTTGTTCTGAAAATCCGGTTTGTATTTTAGTTAAATAGGGCATAAATCCCTCAGTCCCTAGCTATTTTTATTTTTCTAAATAAACCCCTCTACTTGTGCGTGTGAGTTTTTGTTTGTGGCTTTTATTTTTAAAAGAAAACCCCTTTTATTTTTCGCCCAGGTGCCAGAGAAGCCCACATGGGCCGGCTTACTCCTTCTCCACCTGGGCCTCGCCTCCTCTCATCGCTCACGCGGACTTCTCCCCGTCCCTCTTCTTCCTTCTCTGACGTCGTTCGCCTCTGTCTGCTTTCCGTCAGAGTTGTGAGAGAGAGAGAGCTCGCCACCGTGGCATCACGGACGTCGAGGCCGTCAGCCCGTCGCCTACTTAACCCCCCTCGACGTGCGTGTCCCCCTAGGGTTCCCTCTCCCCGCCGCCACCTCCTTCTCCCTCCTTCTTCCCCCTCTGCAGGTAAGATTCGGAGAGATGAGAGAGAGGATTTCAGAGAGAGTGTCGCCGCCTCGCCGTCTTTCCTCCCCTCGTCGTCGGTGCGTCCCCGTCAAATCCAAGCGCGCAGGGAGGATGTTGGATCCTCCCTCGATCCATTCCCAGCGCTAGGAGGGTGGATCCCCTCCTCTGTCGGCCCCTCCTCTCCGTCACGTCGCCTCTTCTTCCTCTTCGTCGGTCGATCCTCCTCCGCGTCGCGTTAGGGTGAGCGCCAGCACCTCCTCCTTCTTCTTCCCATCGCCGTAGAGCCTCTTGTCACGCGTAGCCTCGCCGTAGGCCTCTGTCATCGCCACCGTCGCAGTAGGATAGCGCGCCGTCGAGCCATCGCAGTGGGGCTCCTCCCAGGGAGCTAGCCCCGGGAATGCAACCCCTGGGGTTCCCTCTTCCCCCGTGTGGTAGCCGCCGTAGGAATTAGTCGCCGGAGAGCCGCCGAACTGCCTCCCCTGTTTCGGTCGCCGAAACAGCAGGCAGCACAGAGGGGCTGCTCAAAAGAGCACACCCCCCTCTCTGTTAATTTCAGTGAGCGTAGCGCAGTGGCAACAGAGCCGGGCGCCTGCGCGTGCGTCGCGGGTTCGATCCCCCCGGGCGCCCTTTTGCTTTTATTTTTCCTATTTCCCTGCGCAGCGCCAGAGAGGGCTAACCTTGCTTATGGCCCCCTCTCTGGTAAGCGCCGATGCATAGCCCAGTGGTACGGGGGTGTTGTTGCACTAGGAAGGTTGTGGGTTCGATCCCACTTCCTTCCCCCTTTTGCATTTTGTTTTTATTTTTTTCCTTTTGCTGTCATTTTTCTTTGTGTTGTTCTTTTTACTACTAGGGGCTTGAGTTGATGTTTTCTTTTATTTTTCCATGTTGCCCTAGAGTGTAGTGCTTGTGGGCGTGTAGTTAGTGTGTAGGTAGAGAGGTGTGTGTATGTGTGTAGGTGTTTGCACACACACACTTGTGCTAGTGTGCACAATATAAGCATGTGAGCATCTCCACATATATGTGTTGGGTGACTCTTCTATGTGTGCATGTAGGTGAGTAATCCCTTGTATGTGAGTAGGTGTAGGTGTGTGGTGTGAACCCACTTCCTTCCCCCTTTTGCATTTTGTTTTTATTTTTTCCTTTTGCTGTCATTTTTCTTTGTGTTGTTCTTTTTACTACGAGGGGCTTGAGTTGATGTTTTCTTTTATTTTTCCATGTTGCCCTAGAGTGTAGTGCTTGTGGGTGTGTAGTTAGTGTGTAGGTAGAGAGGTGTGTGTATGTGTGTAGGTGTTTGCACACACACACACTTGTGCTAGTGTGCACAACATAAGCATGTGAGCATCTCCACATATATGTGTTGGGTGACTTCTATTTTTGCATGTAGGTGAGTAATCCCTTGTATGTGAGTAGGTGTAGGTGTGTGGTGTGAGTCCATATATACATGTGCATGTGTATGTGTGTGCACATGTGTGTGTATGTGGATGACCACATTTCTCTATGCTAGTGTGACCATGTTATTGAGTCCATGCTATGCCTAGATAGGTGTTCTTGTCCTAGTGTATGTGCATGTGTAGATGATGCCATTGTGATAGATTCCATATGTGATGATAGTCATTTGTAGCTTATAGGATTCTATGTGACATTTTCGAGCTAGCTTTGTGCATTGTTGTTACATGCAAGTACCCATGTATGATATATGATTTTGGGGTAGAATCATCCCAGGAATCCATTAGTGCAGTTAGATTTCACTTTAGAGCAACTTCATAAAACTGTTATTTTCTGATATGATGCCATGTTTAGAGCTTTACATTAGGTGGTGCTTTGGCCCTTTGTGGATGATTCCTTGATGGAATGGTAGTGGGTGAACCCCTCTACAGCATGGGGCTTTGTTTTCTTCTTAGAGATTTGCATGCACCTATTATGCCCTGTCAAAGTGGACACTTGGCTGAATCTGGCAGACTTGTGAAAACCTGTGAATTTCACTAAGTCTGGGAATCTAATGTTATTTTCTTCCCCTGTTGTCTTGTGTGAATTAGCTCCTGTGTTGGGAATTAGCCCATGCAACAAACTAATGTTTGTGAGATTTTATATTTGTTTAGCTCCCTGTTAAATGTCATGCTTATACACCTTCTGTAGATATCATTTTGGAGGCTGCCAAAATGCTTCAGAGCATAAGCAGCTGGTGAAAATCTGTGATTTTCACTAAGTCCCAAAACCTGTGATATTTTGTCCAAGTTAGTGCCTATAGATCTGCTCATGGGTGGTTCCTTTGCATTAGCTTCTTGTACAGGTTTGTAGAGCTTTCAGATGGCTTCTGTCTCATGCCTTGTTTGATTCATATAGAAGGTTGTAGCTACTTTAACTCTTGTAGACAAACTGCTATGTTGCTATTGAAGACAGATTGTATGTTTGTATTGTTTTGAAGCTTGTATGGGCATTGTTGATGGTGTGGTGTGTTACCATGCACCACCCCACTTATAATTTGTTGCTTGATCATGTGGCAACCTGGTTACACCAGGGAGTGCCCATTAGAGTGTGTTTGTGGTTGTTTTGACCCGTAGGCCTTTGAAACTTGTTTTGTAGTTTCCGGTTGATCCGTGACTCCATTCTCTACGTTCTTTATATGTTTTTGCATCGTTTTCTCGTGATGCACATGCTCATGCCATATTCATGCATGTCAATATAACTGAATATGAAGTTCTGTCCAAAATTCAATTAACTCAACTAATGCATATGAAAGTGACTAGAATAGTGATGCATGCTTCCTTCTTCTCACATGCATCATATTGGTTGTTGCACTATGTCTTGTCGGTGTTCATTGGCTGTTATCTTATCTTGGGTAGCATCAGGAACGGAGAGCGAGTACGTGGATCCTGGAGAGTACGTGCAGGAAGATCAAGAGCAGTTCCAAGCTGAAGACATCACAGGCAAGATGACCGTGACCCTGACACCGTATCTAGCTTTGTTATGCTTAGGATCACGTTTCCTTCGTTACATGCTCGTTGTCTATCACTTGATATAACTGCCACCTGTCTTTGTCATGAATCTCAAACACCTCCCGTTCTAGCAAATGTTGTTTGTCTAAGTAGGCTTGCTCAACCTCAAATGAGTAGCTTTGCTAGTTGCAGGTGCCAACTGTCTCATGTGCTAACATCGGTATTTTGATATCATTATGATTAAACTGCTATTTAATTAACACACCTATATACTTGGTAAATAATGAAAGGCCTAGCCTTTTGCCGGGTGATTGGTTTCGTTGTTGCCGCCTTAGTTTCGGTTACCGGTGTTTGATTCAATAACCGATCGCTCCTAACACGTTCGGGATTGTTATGGGGACCCCCTTGATAAATCGTGTAGTGTTAAGGCTTGTCCGGCAGGACCCAACATTGGTTTTAATCTGCTAATCACCTAATAATAATTTGCATTGGGAATAGCTACCCGAGGAATTAATCAACAACCCGGGCCAGTGCTCCTCATGAGTGTTGGTCCAAACTAGAGCACCGTGCGGGGCCAATCCGGGGCAACTCGGGTGATCTCTATCATGCCACCGTACGCTTCGCTTATCCGGCGTGTCCTGAGACTGAGATACGCGGCTCTTATCGAAGTCGTCGACACGTCGAGAGGTCCTGCTAGATTTGTCTTGCCTTAGCGATATATCTTGCGTATAGGGGTTTCGGTGAAACTTTGGGTTTCCTCAAAGTTGAGATTTTCCTTTAAGGAATCCGACGAGATTACGAGTTTCATGATAGAGGATTACTTTGCGGTCCGTGGCAGTTTGTGATGGACTAGTTGGACCACCCCTGCATGGTTTAATCTTTTGGAAAGCCGTGCCCGCGGTTATGTGGCAAATGTGGATATTTTGTTAACATCCGGTTCTAGACAACTTAAAGTAACTCTAATAAAACTGTCAATTGTGTGCGTAACCATGATTGTCTCCTTCGGAGATCGCTCTCCGATCGAGAACACGGTGGGGTCATGTCTGACGTAAGTAGGTGTTCAGGATCACTTAGTGGTCAATCTAGTCTTTGATCGCTCGCGTAGACCGCCATATGATTACTCTGATCAACGTAAGGTAGCCACCATATATGCTTAGGTTGCTGCAAACCCATACACTTAACCGTCCTCACCTAATAACTTGGCTAGATTCGATACCAAGGTCATTCGATTGCTGAGTCCCCGTGGCTCACAGATTACTACAAACACCAACAGGTATAGGTACGCCCGACGCAGGAGATCCTAATGACAACCAGCTGAAGTGGGAGTTTGATGAGGACTCTGGCCGTCTGTACGTGAACTATCCAGAGGACTGAGGCCGTGGTCGTGATCGTGGGGCCAGCATGCGGGATGTCATAGTTTTACTCATTTCATGTTGTCCGTAGCGGGACTAAACTATGTTCTGAATAAGTGTGTGTGTAAGCTTAATGCTATACTCTTATTAGATGGCAAGTGTATGCCCTACTTGTCACTCTTTCAATTATGTAATGTTATGATTATCTCGCTTGCGAAACGTTTAGATGCGCCCCTTCCCTTTTGAGGCCTCGCCCCCAAAATAGGAAAGGGTCGCATCTTAGTCGTTACAGCCTCCCTGCATCCCACTCGCCAAGGGTCGCCAGATCGAGCGGTGCCCGCTCCTCCTGCTCGGCAACCCGCATGGGCCGGCCCGACCCCAGGCCACGTGGCCAAGCGCACTGCCAGGCCGTGCCTCCTCTCCTGCCTCGCGAGCCGGCCAGTTCACCCCTTCGCAAATGGCCTCAGGCCCATGGTGACCACTCGGTAGCCTCTAACTCTCGCCCTGTGCATGCTTTAGTTATGCAGCGCCCGTGCACTATTAGGCCTATTAGGACAATTTGGCCCGTTTAGTTTTTTTAGGTTTTGCGAATTTAGTATTTTTAGAAAAATGCATATTTTAAAACATCCGTAATTTTTAAAGCGTGTGTCGGATCGCGACAAGTTATATATGGAAAACGTGTAGAATTTCGCGTAGATTAATATTTTCCAACTCCCATGCAAATTTAAGACAGTTAGTTGTGATGTTTGCATTGGTTTGCATGCCGACGTGTTAGAAATGTTTTAGTTCGTAGTTATTTAACCGTAGCTCCGTTGGAGATGAGCCATATATGTAAATGGACTAGAATGACGAGTACAATCACGTGAACCACTTTTTTTTGCCATTTAACAAATGCAAATTGTGGTTTGGAAAAATCTGGACAGAGTTCAAAGTTAGCATGTGGGGTCATTTCGGAGATGCTATAAGTCGTTTCCGGACTCGTTTAAAATGCTTAGACAGGTAGTTTCTTTGTGCTTCATCCCTTGCCATGTTTACCACATTTAATATTACCGTGTACCTAAACGAGAGTGAACTAAATAATTAAATATGGAGTTTCGTCAATATGCAACTCGTTGCATATTGAGCTTCACTTAATGTGTAGTGTTTGATTGTTGTGAATTGACATGCCATGCCTTGCATAATTGAACTAGACATACATCATTTTAGGGTGTGCATCATGTTGTGCATGTGCCGTGGTGAATATCGTGTGTTGATTCTTCTTTCTGGTTTGCGTCGTCTCGATAGAGTTCCGCAAGCGTGTCGGAATGCGAGGACCCGTTCGACATGTCGATTCGTGTGCTTCACGAAGTCGTTTTTCTTCCAAGCGGGATCTCAGGCAAGATGACCATTTCCCTAGATACCATTACTATCAATGCAATGCTAGTTGTCTCATTTCTTTCGTTATGCCTCGCTGCCTACCAGCTGTTAAATGTCAGCCTCTCAACATTGCCATGAAAACCTTCACCTCAATACAACCTAGCAACCCACTTATTTGCTATGTTACCGCTTTCTTAACCATTTGTTAGCGTTGCTAGTTGCATGTGCAGTTGCTTCCATGTGAGAAGTGTTTCCGTAATTCTTGGTGGTGATTCCGTCCATCATTCTCGGCTTGGAAAGTGTTTCTCCCAAATCTTGGCCATTCTTTTGAAGATTGGCATCTCATCTCGTGATATCTTCTCAATTGTTGTCAATCATGAGAAATTCTCCATATCTATCTTGTGCATATCAGATGTGTTTTCATTCTCGATCCCCCGGAGGCCATCATTTCAGAAGATTTCTTTGTTCTCAGCTTTCAGCTTTCAATCTCAAATTCTTCTCAATTGTTGTCGGTTCGTTCATCTCTCAATTATTCTGGTGCCTTGTTCAAGTTTTCTTCTAGGTGGATCATGATCTCTTCATTCTCACGTGTCTCCATGCATTCTTGGTATCCCTTTCGTTTGAAATTCTTACCGGTGGTGCGTTCAAAAATTCTTCAAGTTTGTGCTCTTTCTCTCTATCTCCAATTTTTCAAGAAGAATAAGTGGTATGCTAAATCCGTTTCTTGTCATCAATTTAACTTGATGAAGGATAAGCATAACATAATTCTTATTCTTGTTCATTAAGGTGATTTCAATTCTTCTTCCGGAGTGGCTCATGATATCATTTTTATATTGTATGTTATTCATCTTCTTTTTCCGACCCTAAACCACGAGCAGAATCTAAGGGCGCACCAACTGCCGGGACAAGCCACTATAAACAACAATTGGACTGCCGGCAGGCCGGCCTGTCCGGAATACACCTGTTGGGAACAGTCTTTCCCGGCAGGCAAATATTCCCCGACGGTTCAATTGCCCTCTTTTCTATCATTCCCGGCAGGCCACCGGCCTGCCTGGATAACACATGCCGACAGTTTCTCTACCGCGTGTCGTGGAGACAATCAACATCACCTTCCTTGCCGGGATGAATTTTGCGGCAGTTTAGCTGCCCTGGCACTTTTTGAAGCTTCCTTCTTGTAGTTACACAATAGGTTTTGTCCATTTCAAAATTGAAAATTCAATCAAGGCATTTTGATAGCCAATTGAGAGTAAATACTATTTATGCTTGCTGCGGGAAGTCAATACATATGTAAGCTAAGAAAATCATTCAGCAATGCAAACACATACTCTAGTAACAAAAAAGTTTAATATACCTCAAGTATGGAATTATGTTGTCATAATTGAACAATACATATCTATGTGCTTGAAGCCATGTCTTTTGATCTAAGGTAATAGTACATTGTGAAGCCACACAATGTCCATTGCTCTTAAAGAAAGGCATACTACTAGACTCTGGCTCAGGAGCATCATTCATTCCATTTCTACTAAATCTGGTTTCAACTCCTTCTAAATAGCAAGAGCAAAAATTAAGACACTCATCAAAAATGTAACCCTCTGCAATTGACCCTTCAGGATGGCTTTTGCTACGAACATGCCCCTTCAAGGTGCACAAAAACCTATTCAAAATATACTAAACATATATTAGTTCTTTTTGTTACATATAAATGTCTTATGTACACAAACATGTTTAGAAAATGACCTTTCTGTAGGGAACATGCTGCTGTACTTCACTGGGCCCCCTAGCCTCACTTGGAGTGGAAGATGAACCATAAGGTGGACCATCATATCAAAGAAACTTGGTAGAAATGTGGTCTCAAGAATGCACTGTGTCTCTGTTATTTCTTCCTCTAGCTTCTCCATATCACTTATACAAATGACCGTGGAATATATTTTCTTGAAAAAATTACTAACACGGATCAATGCAGCACTAACTCCCTCCGGCAATGTTTTCCTAACTGCTAGTGGAAACAATTGATGCGACAGAATATGGCAGTCATGGTTCTTCAGCCCAATAATCTTCTTCTTCTTAACATCGATATTCCTTCGTATGTCGGACACATAACCATATGGGAACCTGGCTCCTTTCAGAACTCGACAAAATAGCTTCCTCACCTTAGGGTTCATTGAGTATCGGGCAGGAAGCAAATCAAATGTATCCTTGCCAACTGGAACGGGATGAAGATCCTTCCTTATTCCAAGCAACTTAAGGTCTTGACAAGAGTTAATACTATATTTTGTTTTCCCGTCGATGCCCAGTAGTGTGTTCATTATGTTATCACACACATTCTTTTCAATGTGCATGGCATCAATATTATGAGGCTGCAACAAGTCTTTCCAATAGCGCAACTCAAACCAAATGGATCTCCTTTTGAAATTTTGTGGTGGATCGCCACACTTACGTTTTCTTATGGTTTGTTTTCCTTTAGGGTCTTTTCCAAATACAGTGTGAATGTTCTCTGTAAGGGAATTCACTACATCTCCGGTAAGTGGATCAGGCGCTGTCCTAGATTCCACCTTGCCATTAAAAAATGCCTTATCCGTTGTTCTATATCTGTGGTTTGGACCTAAGAACCTACGATGATCCATATAGCAGGTTTTCTTGCCTTTGGTCATCCAGAATGAGCAAGTAAGTGGCACTTGGGACAACCATACTCACCAGAGGTGGCAATTCCGGCTAGAGTGGCTAAACCTGGGAGGTCACTACTAGTTGAGTGAACGGCAGCATGCAACTGAAAGTGCTCTTTCTTGAAGGCATCATATGTTCGGACTCCCTTCTCAAAAAAAGAATCTAGCTCATCAACAAGTGGCTCCAAATAAACATTTATATCTTTCCCAGGTGACTTTGGGCCAGGAATCAACAATGATAGGATGAAGTTTGGTTGCTTCATGCACAACCAAGGAGGAAGATTTATTGGAATTGCAATAACTGGCCATATAATATAGGTAGAATTCATCATCCTAAAAGGATTAAAGCCATCAGATGTGATAATCAACTTCAGGTTGCGACTATCTTTGGAAAAGTCAGTGTGTATGGCATAAAAATGCTTCCAAGCAGGAGAATCTGCTGGATGTCTTAGAAGCCCATCTTTTATATGATCATCGGCGTGCCACCTGCAGTCTTTTGCACTCTTTTCCGTAATGAACAGTCTCTGCAGCCTCTTTGTTATTGGGAAATAGCGTAGAACCTTCATCGGGGTTTTGTGTCCTTGTCTCCCATCAGGTCTCTTCTTTTCAGTTTTCCAGCGAGAGGCTTTGTAGGTAGGGCAAGAATCAACATTTGCATGCTCCTTCCAAAACAAGATGCAATCATTATCACATGCATGGATGCTAACATAATCAAGCCTAAGGCATCTTATCATCTTTTTAGCTTCGTAAAAGTTTTTAGGTAACTTTGACCCTTCAGGAAAGGCTTCTGTCAGCAACTCTAAGAGCATATTAAAACTCTTATCCCTCCACCCTCCAAGAGATTTGATGTGGAGTAATCTCACAACAAAACGAAGCTTTGAGAAACAGGTGCAACCTGGATATAGTTCTTCTGCTGCATCACCTGCTAACTACTGAAAAGGGTCATTTTCATCGGCATGATGACCCCCATCATCTTCATTATCACTCAAAGCACCAAAATCATGTCTCTTGTCTCTAATCATTCCAGCTAATTCATCACAATCTTCTTCTAAATCATCCCCTCCTCTACTTCTTCATCACATAGCTCTATATCAACATCCCTAACAAGTGAAAGAGGTGATGATGCCTCCCCATGATATACCCATGTTCTATACCCACTAACAAACCCTTCACATATCAAATGCTCGTGCAAAATACTAGCTTCAAGCCAATAGATATTTAAGCAGTTCTTGCAAGGACATAATATTGAGTTCCCTTTTGTTGAGGCATGGGTAAAAGCAAATTGTATAAATCCTTTTACACCATCAATGTATTTTTGGCTGGGTCTGTCCTCCTCCATCCAACTCTTATCCATTTTCAACAAGTGTTATTTAAATGCCCCTAAGACATAGCAGAAAGATTCATTAATTAACAAGAATCTAACAACCTAACTCAACCTAACAGGAACCAAGCTAACTGAACCTAACTACAACCTAGCTAGCTAAGTGAACCTGACAAAAACCAAACAAAAACATAACTGAACCTATATCAAGCATGAATCTAATAGGAACCTAACATGAACCTCACAAAACCTATCAGGAACCTCATCAAGCATTTTTCAGGGAACACAACAGTAATTTTTCAGAGAACAGAAGAGTATTTTTCAGAGAGGAGAAGTGGCAAAAAATTCAGAGAAGAAACATACCTTCTTGTTGTGGTGGTCGCTGCAGCTTTCTCAGGCTCGGATGGAGTAGGTCAAGGATGAGGCGAGGAGGTCGGGGAGGTGGCGAGTTGAACTCCTTTCCGGCGGCAGCGGGGGTTCTCCGGCTTCAGGGAGGAGGCAATGTTGGGTACAGTGGCTTCCTGTCCTAACGAGGCTGCTTTGCGCTATAGCAAACCACACACAAGTACACAAATAAATAATTGGATCGGTTCACAGCCAATAATTGTACAGCGTAGGCCTCCAGAAATAATTGGATCAGTTCACAGCCAATAATTGTACACAGTAAATGACAGAGAAGCACACGTGAGAGATGCAACAACAATTCAAGTTCCAGTTTGATTCAACTAGAAAGATAATTGTACAGAGTAAATGACAGCAAAGGCACACATATGGATGCAGTAACAATTCAAGTTCCAGTTCAATCGATTCTAATAGAAAGATACACTTAATACAGGTTGTAAGAGCTATCACATCAAATAAACACTGTTGTCTTCCCTGTTTATTTGATCAAGCCAAGATGACAAATAGAAGATGAAACTTTATAAAGAAAATACTACAAACTGAATGCACCAATTTAGTTTATGAGTCTGGAATAAAATCTGTTACATTCCAAGGAGTGACATAGAAGCTGCTACAAACCAAGAAGGGTGATGAAGGATGCAGGGGAGCAGGCAAACCAGACATAAGTACGTAAATAACTAATGGTTCATCATGGGCGAAATGCAGGGGGCGGCCTACGAACAAGACTTTTAATGATGAATTCAGGCTCTCATGCTCTCATGTCTGAATTCGTCCGGAATTTCGCCCTGATTAATGATGCAATAATCAGGTTGGTCTGTCCGGAATACCCTGGAATTAGTCTGACATACATAGAAGTGCATATCAATTTTCAATCTGAAAAGGAGCAATAATTGGCATATCATATCATGAACAGGAATAAAAAAATCACAAATCCATGACACCCACACCAGCAAGCATATGCATGCAACAAAGCTAAAGCATTGGACTTTCTACTAAAGTTTCCCATGTATCTATATCTTCGGTTCAAACCAAAATTTTAAAGAAGCATATCATATCATTGTTCATATTTTCAGAAAAACTAATATGTTAAGAGCGCATGCTCAGTTATGGAGTGTTTCTCCTCAATTATGACAGATTCTAACTGCATTTTGCAGGACTACACAAAATAGAACTAGAAACTAAATTCTCACAAGATGTAAGTATATTTATTGTATATGAACACAAATGGGGTTACATGAGCAGTACTGAGATGCAATTTTAACTCAAACTAATTTAAGTTAGTACATCTTAGTCATTAGCAAATAAAACAGAAATACATGAGCACTGTTTAACTGAATTTGATTAAATTTGCGTGAAACACAACACATATTAACTGAAAATACATGAAACAGATCAATGTTTAACTGAATATAACAGAGAGAGAGGCAGAGGGGGGGAACTGAATATACAAAGACGACGGCGACCGTGGTGGTTGGGTGTGCCCGTCCAGCTTCTCCTCCTCCTTCCCTCCTCGAACTCGCGCAGTGGTTGTGGGGAGGGGAGCGGTGGCTGTGGGGAGGGGAGCGGTGGCTATGTGGAGGGGGCGGCGATGGAGGGCAGGAGGTGGGGAGAGGGGACGCAGCGGCGGACCGGTGGGGAGGGGGGCCGAGGCGGAGGGGTGGCCGTGGGGATGGTGGCAGCGGCGGATGGCACGAGGTGGGGAGAGGGAACGTGGTGGCGGAGCGGTGGGGAGGGGTGGTCGTGGAGAGTGGGTCAGCGGCGGAGGGCACAAGGGGGGGAGAGGGGATGCAGCGGCGGAGCGATGGTGTCAAGCCTGAAGATGCAGTGCAGGCAGAGAACTCCTTCAGTTATCGGACGGCTCGCGTAGCTCGCATCGGACGGCTCGCGCGGCTCGTCGTTACTATGCCATTTCCGTTGTCGTCACTGTAGCATTTCCAGTACTGTTTTCGTTGCCGGCATGTGGCCGTTTCCTTTCCGTTAGCACTGGCTTTAAAGCCACGACCACCTGGTCTGTAAGGGGTATCGATGATTCATTATGCTTTAAGCATCTTATACCAAATACTCTACAGTAATACAACCCTAGTCGGGGCTACTTTCCCCTCCTTTTCCCCGATCTGAGATCGTGTTCATGGTTGTTCTTGGTTGTTCCTGCTGATTTCCTTAGCTAGGGTGTGACAATTGGTATCATGAGCTCAGTCTTTCCTTGGAGAAGAGATAGATCGGAGCTGATGCAGTAGTTCCCACCCTCCCTCCCTTTTCTCTGATGGCGAGGTGGCGGGGTAGTGGCGCGGCGGCGGTAGAAAATTCGACGGCAGCTCGTTGTGCGCAACTGGTTGGGGGAGCACCTCGCTCTTCCAGTAAAATCCCAGGTCAAGCGGCGGGTGGTGCTGTATCGGCGGCGATCTCGCAGGCGGCGGTGATAGTTCGGGCCAGATCGGGTTACCGGTACAGCCGGCAGTAAAATTCCCCTCTGCAAATCCCGACACCACGATGGGGCGCTCCAAGTCCACCCTGGAGGAGTCTGACGCCGCGGATCTGCTTGCGATGAAGGGCGATTTCTTACTGCATCGTGAGGAGACAGAAGATTTACGTGGCGAAGTGGATGATCTGCGCAAGGATGTCCATAGTATCAACCTGAAGCAAGACACCATGGTTACGGTCCTCGATGGAGTTCAGAAGGCGGTGTCGACCCTCAGCTCACAACTGTCGACCATGGCAGATGTGCTTAAATCTCTCCGATCCACAGAAGCATCAGGATCAATGCAACAGGGGAAGTCTTCACCTGATCAACCACAGCATGCAGTTGTCACTGGCGAGATCGCCATGTCTGACGAAACTCGCAGACGCCTTGTGAGTGAACAGGAAAAAACTAAGATCGCTGCAGCTCAAATTTCAAATCACCTAGCTCCCATCCAGGTCCCTAGACCTACCATCCCACCAGGATATGGAGCCAACCAAACAGCAGAACCTCACTCGGGCAATGTGACTCCTATGGAAGCCTATAAAACTGCCCGTACTCCAGGATTTTATGGTTTTCAACCACCAGCACTACGTCAGGGTTGGGATGATTTTCAGAGGCAGTATGATCAGGAAATGCGTACCCAGTTTTTGAAGAGCATCACAAAAGGGCCACGCATTGATTTCCCTCGTTTTGATGGTGACAACCCTGCTGGATGGATCCGACAGTGTGAGAAATATTTCCAAATGGTTGGAGCTCCTGCTGAATTCAAAGTTAATTTGGCCCAATTATATGTAACAGGAAGAGCTGATGTGTGACTGAGACGCTCTGGCATTCTAAAGAACAATTAACATGGGCACAGTTCTGTGATGAAATCTTGCGTAGATTCTCTTCAGCTAGTTCCTATGAGCTCACTGACAAATTTAACACCCTAAAACAGGGTACCCTCTCTGTGTCAGAATACACTGATCAGTTTGAAGAGCTAATGGCTGAGGTGCAAATAGATAATCCTATAATGGATGAAAGCTGGTTTGTAAGGTGCTATGTGAATGGCTTACGTTCTCAGATCAAATTTCAGGTGAGAGCCCTTAGACCCTCTGGTTTGACAGAAGCATATTGGCTGGCAGTGGACTTGGAAAAGGGAGCAGCTGAGAAAAAAGCTTCCACTAGCTACTCTAGCAATGCTAAATTTACTTCAGGATACCAAAAATCCACTACTACTGCTTATGAGAAACCAACTGATTACAAACCTGCCCCAGTAAACCAAAGAGCTAGAGAACCTGGTAAATGTTGGAGGTGTGGTGATGCATGGTTTCATGGTCACAAATGTAAGCTGGCTCCTGTTCTGAATGTCCTCACTGGGGAAGACCCCAATGAACAAGGAAAAGAATAGGAGGAAATGGAAGAACAAGAGGAGGCAGAACAACCACCTCAAGAGGAACTGTGTATGCCACTTTCTTCCCAAGCCATGAAATCTAATAATGCTAATACCATTTCCATTCTAGTTCAGATTGGGGGAAAACAAGGCATTGCCTTAGTTGACTCTGGAAGTAACTCTACTTTCATCAGCCTCGAATTTGCTCTGTCTACCAACTGCACCATATTAAAAGACAATTCAAGAGCAGTCACTGTTGTAGGAGGAGGCACACTTTGGTCAGGTTCTTATGTCCCACCCACCACTTTTACTGTAGGCAACACCAAGTTCACACACCAGTTCAGAGTTCTAGACCTACCTGGACATGATATAGTACTTGGTAGTGATTGGATGGAGCAACATAGTCCTGTGGCCTTTCACTACAACCCAAGACAGATATCAGTTATGATAGATCAACAGATCCCAGTGACAATTCAAGCATGTAATACTCTAGCTGATGCCACTCACATAGAAGCACCTGAAGTGGACAAACTGCTAGCTATGGGGGCACCTGGGTATGTCTTGCATCTTATTAGAGATGCTGCAGTAAAACTACCAACTCCACAGGAAGTTCCACCAGATGTTCAAGAGGTTCTCCAACAATTTCCTACAGTCTTCCAAGAACCAAAAGGGCTACCTCCAAAAAGAGCACATGACCATAAGATTCCTCTCAAAGAACAAGCAACACCCCCAACTCCAGGCCCTACCGAGTACCACATATGCAAAGAAATGAACTGGAAAGGCAAATTGATGCTATGCTCAGGGATAAGATCATTAGAGCTAGTGAAAGTCCATATTCTTCCCCTGCTATTTTGGTAATGAAGAAGGATGGTACTTGGAGAATGTGCGTTGACTACAGAAAACTAAATGCTGCAACTATCAAGAATAAATTTCCAATACCTGTGATTGAGGATTTGCTGGATGAACTACAGGGAGCTACCTTTTTCACTAAGCTGGACCTGAGGTCTGGTTACCATCAAGTGAGGATGGATGAACAAGACATTCCTAAAACTGCATTCAGAACATATTTTGGGCACTATGAATTCCTGGTGATGCCTTTTGGGCTAGCTAATGCACCTGGGACTTTCCAAGCTCTCATGAACAGCATCTTTGGCCCTTACCTGAGGAAGTTTGTGTTGGTCTTCTTTGATGATATTCTCATTTTCAGCAAAAATCTCTCTGAGCATTTGGAACACTTACAAATTGCTCTTCATCTTTTAAAAGAGCACCAACTCTTTTTCAAGCTATCCAAGTGTGTGTTTGCTTCAACACAGGTGGAGTACCTGGGTCACATCATCACTGGGGAGGGAGTTTCCACTGATCCTGCAAAAATTACTGCTGTTACTGACTGGCCTATACCTACCACCATCAAACAACTTAGGGGTTTCTTGGGCCTTTGTGGTTACTACAGGAGGTTCATCCAGCACTTTGGCTCTATTGCTAGACCATTACATGACATCCTAAAGAAAGACAGTTTCTGTTGGACTGACCTTCAAACCACTGCTTTCAACACTCTGAAGCAAGCTATGGTTAATGCACCAGTGCTAGCATTACCAGATTTTTCTGAACCCTTTACCTTGGAAACAGATGCTTCTGGTGTGGGACTAGGAGCAGTTATGATGCAGAAAGGTAGGCCTCTAGCTTACTACAGCTCCACCCTATGTCCAAAAAATGCTGCACTTTCAACTTATGAAAAAGAAGCTCTGGCTATCATTGCTGCTTTCAAGAGATGGAGACACTACTTTCTGGGGAATGATCTCATTATTAAGACTGGTCACCAAAGCTTGCAGTTCATGACTGACCAAAAAATCACAACCAGCATCCAGCATAAACTCATGCTCAAACTGCTTGAGTTCAACTTCGCATTGCAATACAAGAAAGGCAAGGAAAATATTGTTGTTGATGCCCTTTCTAGGAGGAATTCTCTTATGGCCATGTCTGTAGTAACACCACAATGGATATCTGCAGTGGAGCATTCTTATGCTCAAGACAAGACTTGCCAATCCTTGATAGAAAGACTCTTGCTATCTCCCACACATTCTGAGAACCAAAACACTTTACATTCTGGAATTATCAGGCACAAAGGAAAAATTTATGTGGGAAAAGACATGGAGTTAAGAACAAGATTATTAACAGCTCTTCACTCCTCTGCTACAGGGGGCATTCAGGAAGGAAAGCAACTTACCATAGAATCAAGCAAATATTCTACTGGCCAGGGCTCAAACAAGGAGTGGACAATTTTGTAGCTACTTGCCCAGTCTGTCAGAAAAATAAAGGTGAGAACTGCTCATATCCAGGATACTTAGATCCCCTGCAACTTCCAGATATGGTGTGGACACACTTGAGCATGGATTTCATTGAGGGACTACCAAAGTCAAATGGATATGATGTGATCTTTGTGGTAGTGGATAGACTCTCAAAATTTGCACATTTTATCCCAATGTCCCATCCTTACACTGTACAGACTGTAGCACAGGCCTTCATTGATAATGTCATCAAACTCCATGGCCCTCCCCTAGCCATTGTTTCTGACAGAGATCGTATCTTCACGAGTTAGCTCTGGCAGGACATTTTCAAAGGCATGGGAATACAGTTGCGCTACAGTTCTGCTTATCACCCTGAATCAGATGGTCAAACAGAACGAGTCAACCAATGCTTGGAGAATTACCTTCGATGTCTCAGCTCCATGCAACCCAAACGCTTGGCTAAACATTTGGCTATGGCACAGTACTGGTACAACACAGCATACCACAGCTCCCTCCAGAAGACACCATTTGAAGCAGCTTATGGATATCCACCCCCCAACATTTGTGAGAATATCCTGCCAGATAACATGACTGAAGAAGCCCACATTTTTTTCACTGATCGAGAAGCACTCCTCCAGCATCTGAAGGAAAACCTTACTGCTGCCCAAGCTCGTATGAAGAAGTACACGGACAGAAAGCGTATAGAGAGAATCTTGGAAGTTGGAGATATGGTGTACCTCAAGATGCAGCCGTATCGTCTGAATGCCTTTGGTTTGCGCACCCACATCAAGCTCCAAAGAAAATTCTATGGGCCCTTTCGCATCATTGCCAAGGTAGGGCAAGTGGCGTACAAACTCCTTCTACCTGATAGCACCAACATTCACCCTGTCTTCCATGTGAGTCAATTGAAGAAGCACGTGGGTCCTAAAGCTATACCCTGTTCGGATCTTCCTTTGGTGCGGCCAGACGGGATGATCCTTACTGAGCCAGTCCTGGTGTTGGAGACACGACAGATTCCTCGCAACAACTTGCCGGTTGTCCAATGGCTTGTGCAATGGGCTAATCTTCCTCCTGATGAAGCTTCCTGGGAAGACGCCGCGTTCATGAAGAAGGCGTTCCCTGCTTTCTTTACGGCAACCATCGATCGGTGGTTCGGTCGTTGATCTCCTTGAGGACAAGTTCGATTTCTCCAGGGGGCATTGTCAAGCCTGAAGATGCAGTGCAGGCAGAGAACTCCTTCAGTTGTCGGACGGCTCGCGTAGCTCGCATCGGACAGCTCGCGCGGCTCGCCGTTACTATGCCGTTTCCGTTGTCGTCACTGTAGCATTTCCAGTACTGTTTGCATTGCCGGCATGTGGCCGTTTCCTTTCCGTTAGCACTGGCTTTAAAGCCACGACCACCTGGTCTATAAGGGATATCGATGATTCATTATGCTTTAAGCATCTTATACCAAATACTCTACAGTAATACACCCCTAGCCTGGGCTACTTTCCCCTCGTTTTCCTTGATCTGAGATCGTGTTCATGGTTGTTCTTGGTTGTTCCTGCTGATTTCCTTAGCTAGGGTGTGACAGATGGGAAGGGGTAGCCGTGGGGAGTGGCCGGTTGGCGGCAGAGGGCACGAGGTGGAGGGGAGCGGCAAGAGACTTAGGCCTCGTTTGGTTAAGAGGGATTGGGGAGGTTTTGAGAAGGAGAGATTTTAAGGGATTGGGTGATCCCTTTGTTCCACCCAATCCTCTCAAATCCCCGGAGTTTTGCTTTCACTAGTCCCCCGATGAGGGTTTTGAAACACATGGATAGAAAGGGATTGAAGGGGAACGGAGGGGATTGGGCTAAGCAAACCCCTCCTACCAAATGGACGCCCGAGGATCTGTGGGGTTTCTGGACCCCCCGAGGATTTTCCTCTCAAAACCTCCCCAATCCCCCTTAACCAAACGAGGCCTTAGTGATTTGGAGAGACGAATGGGGAAGCGGCAGGAGACATGGATATTCCCTCCCCCAGCGCCTATTTCCCTCTCTTTTTTCATCTGCGCGCGCTTTTTTTTGGGTTCCAGCGCCAAATATTTTTACTAGCAGTCGACTGCCGGTATGACCGAATCTATGTCGGCAATTAGATTGCCACCACCATCTCATAACAACCAGCGGTACACATCTGCCAACAGGTAACATTTAGCGACACATTAGCTGTCGGTATAGGTCCACCTTTTCCGGCAGTCCACTACCGTTAGATCCTGCTCGTGGTGTAGTGCGAAGTTCCAAGTTTTCTCAAGAATCACTTCTAAAGCTTCATCTAAATCTTTGCAAGGCCTCAATCTTATTCTGTTTCAAGATTCAATTCTTTTCTATCATCCTTCTACTCTAGAGATCCTTCATGGTGGTTGTTCATCGGTTTCAATTCTTTCTCGAAGTGTTCTTCAACATTCTTGTTGGAGAGGCTCAAACATCCTGTGTTTTGCATTCCAAGTGCAATCCTCGCTCCTTGTCCTTTGAGGTGGTGTTGTAGCATTATTGTTGGTGGAGGAGTCTTGAAGAGAGTTTGTTTCAAGAATGAGATATTTAAATCCACCAATTCTTTGATCATGACATATTTTTTCTAAACCCATCTTTTCTTCCATTGAGCTCTCTTGGTTTGGATTTCACCTAAAGCTTTGTCTAAGGATTGTTGCTATTATAGTGTTGCCATCAAACCAAGTTTTGAATATATCCTCTTGGTGAAAGAATGTGTGCATATCTTGTTGCTCCCAATCAATCCTTGTTTCCGTTAGTGGTTGGTTGTCACCTCATTATTTTTTCTTTTCGTTGTTGGTTTTCGAACAACTCTGCTCAATCCTTCTTGCAAGGCTGCTTGTCAAATTAAATTGTGATAGTAGTTATCATTCTCTTCTTCATTCTTTATTCCCAATGACCTAGTTTCTATACTCTTGTTCCGGAGTTGTTTTGATGTTGCTCTCTTCAATCTATCATCTTGTTCTTTCAAGTTCATGTTCTTCCCTTGTTTATCAATTTAGTTGGTTGTTGTGAATCTTGTCAAGATCTTTCCATTTTATCGAATTTTTGTCCTCAATTTCCTACCGAAGTGCTGCCAAAATTTTGTGTGAATTCTTGCTTGTTTCTCATATCATTCTTCACCTCCTTGCAACATTCAAGGATCTTGGTTTCACTCGTTTGTCAAGAAGCAACTAAGCCTTACCGTTCTCTCTTTCTCTTCCTCTTCCCCTTCCATTCTTAGATCTCGGGGCGAGACCTCTTGTTAGTGTAGGAGAGTTATAACAGCCCGAGACCGACACTGCACAAGATTCTCCTTTTATTTCGTTGCCACCGTGCGATTAGATTGTCTGTCGCATTCATCATCGCATCATGCGCATCATCTGCATCGCGTCGGCACTCCGGTGCCGCCAGCTTTCAAAACTGCATTCGTTATTAGTTGCCGGTTCTCTCCGTTTTTGTCGTTGACCGTTTTGGGACCATCCACACACGCACGCGTCTGCGGCACCGTTAAAAATATTGTTTTTAAAAGTGTGTATAACATATATTCGGACTGGGTTGAAACTTGACATGCGGTCTTAATATAGTGTAGGTAGGCCGCTTGTCAAATTTCATCACAAGCAGAGTTCGTTTGATACCCCAACCGTTAAACCTATAGCGACACTAGAGCCGGTCATTTCGTCGGATGTTTCCGGTTTATAAAACTATGTGCCGGGTTGCAAACTTCCCTCTCTTCTGGCAGCCCGGACACTCTACACAATCCAACACCACCCACCTAACCCTAACCCCCTCGGCTTTTGAACCGTCTGATCGAAATCCGACGATCTGAAATGGGTGAAACTACCTAAACCTAGGCCTACCTGCTATAAATAGCAGCCCACACCTGCCTAAGCTAAAAACTTAGATGCCTACCTCAATTTTCGTGACCCACCAGCCCTAACCGCCACCTAGCCGCCCTGTCTCTCCCTCCAGCCGCCAAGCCGACTCGACCCAGATCGGGCCTTGGGAACCCATCTCGGCCTGAACCACCGCAGCCCGCCCGCAAGCCAGCAGTCGCGCCATCCCTAGCTCCGCCCATAGAAGCCTCCGTGCTAGCATCCCCATCGCGCCGCCTGCCGCGCCGCAGCCCCCTGTTGACCCTCGCCTCAGCCGACCATGCGCCGCACCTTGCGATCGCCGCCGGCCTGCACCTCGCCGCAGCTCCTCCAGCCCAAGCCGCCGGAGAGCCACGCCCCCGCACCCGCACTGCCATGGCAGATGCCCCGCGCTCGCCTCCCGTGGAGCTGCCGCCAGCCCCGTTGCCGGCCGGATCTGACCGGATCATGGTCGGAGGACCCCGTCCCTGGCCTCCCCATGTCGCCAAGCCAGGGCCCGCCTCGTTCCCGTCGGCGCCGGCGCCTCCCTGCATCTCGCCTCGCCTCGGGTCGCCAGATCGAGCGGCGCCCTCTCCTTCTGCTATGCAGCACGCGTGGACCGGGCTGCCCCCAGGCCCCGTGGCCTAGCGCAGTGCCAGGCCGTGCCTCCTCTCGTGCCTCGCAAGCCAGCCCAGTTCGCCCCTTCGCAAATGGCCTGAAGCCCATGGTGAGCACCCGGTAGCCTCTAACTCTCGCCATGTGCACGCTTTAGTTACTCAACGCCCGTGCACTGTTAGGCCTATTAGGACAATTCATCCCATTTAGTTTTTTAGGTCTTGCGAATTTAGTGTTTTCAGAAAAATGCATATTTTTAAAACGTCCGTAATTTTTAAACCGTGCGTCGGATCACGAAAAGTTATTTATGTAAAACGTGTAAAATTTCCCATAGATTAATATTTTCCAACTCCCATGCAAATTTAAGACTATTATGTGTGTTGTTTGTGTTGATTTGCGTGTTGACGTGTTAGAAATGGCTTAGTTCGCAGTTTTTTAACCATAGCTCCGTTGGAGATGAGCCATATATGTAAATGGACTAGAACGACGAGTACAATCAAGTGAACCATTTTATTTTTGCCGTTTAACAAACATAAAATGTGGTTAGGACAAATCTGGACAGATTTTAAAGTTAGCGTGTGGGGTCATTTCAGAGATGCTATAAGTCATTTCCAGCCTCATTTAAAATGCTTAGATAGGTATTTTATTTGTGCTTCACCCCTTTCCATGTTTAACAACATTTAATATTTCCATGTACTCAAACGAGAGTGAACTAAATAATTAAATGTGGAGTTTCGCCAATATGCAATTCGTTGCATATTGAGCTTCACATAATGTGTAGTGTTTGATTGTTGTGAATTGACATGTCATGCCTTGCATAATTGAACTGGACATACATAATATTAGGGTGTGCATCATGTTGTGCATGTGCCGTGGTGAATATCGTGTGTTGATTCTTGTTTCCAGTTTGCTTCGTCTCGATAGAGTTCCGCAAGCATGTCAAAATGTGAGGACTCGTTCGACGCGTCAGTTCGTGTGCTTCACAAGTCGTTCTTCTTCCAAGCAGGATCTCAGGCAAGATGACCTTTCCCTAGATACCATTACTAGCAATGCCATGCTATTTGTCTTGTTTCTTTTGTTATGTCTCGCTGCCTACCACCTGTTAAATGTCAGCCTCTCAACATTGCCATGAAAACCTTCACCTCAATACAACCTAGTAAACCCCTGATTGGCTATGTTACCGCTTGCTTAACCATTTGTTTGCGTTGCTAGTTCCAGGTGCAGTTGCTTCCATGTCAGAACATGGCTTCCTTGTTATATCACCCTAGTATTGCTAATTAACTTAATGGGCCTATATACTTGGTAAAAGGTGGAAGTCTCGACTTCCTAGCCTAGTATTTTGTTCCATCTTTGCCGCCTTACTTTCGGCTACTCGTGTTATGTTCCATAAATGAGCGCTCCTAACATTTTTGGGGTTGTTATGTGGACCCCCTTGACTTTAGTTTTGGGATAAAGCTCGTATGGAAAGGCCCAACATTGGTACTATTTGCTTAATAACAAACTAAAATATGCATAGGGTTTGACCACCCGTGGATAATTAACCAATCCCACGGGCCAGTGCTCCGCATGAGTTTGGACAATCCGTCGTGTCCTGAGTTTGGACAATCCGTCATGTCCTGAGTTTGGATAATTAACCAACCAGCAACTCCGTGATTGGCCTACCGTAAGTTTGGATAATCCGTCGTGTCCTGGGAACGATATACGTGGCTCCTATCGGGATCGTCAACACGTCGGGCGGACTTGTTGGACTTGTTTTTCTTTTCTTGAGAATCTCGTGCGTGGGATACCAAGGATACTTTGGGCTATCTTGAGGTTTAGGTTTTTCCAATAGGGACCCGAGGAGATCACGAGTTTTCCCTGATCGATGTCATTCCGGTGCAACTTGTGGTAGTTTATGATGGACTAGTTAGAGCACCCCAGCAGGGTTAAATCTTTTGGAAAGGCATGCCCGTGGTTATGTGGCAAACTTGGAAACTTTGTTTAACATCCGGTTCCAGATAACTCAAAGTAAACTTAATTAAAAATATGCCAACTGTGTGTAACTATGACTATCTCTTCTCCTGAGTTCTGTATCCGGAAGAAGACACGATGGGGTTATGTTTGACGTAAGTAGGTGTTCAGGATCATTCATTTAATCATTATTAGTACCTGCCCGATTATGCGTAGATCACTCCCCCTCTTTATTCTTGTACTCGTAAGTTACCACCTCAAATAAATGCTTAGTCGCTTGCTACAGCCTCACCACTTAACCATGCCTCGCCCATTAAGCTTTGCTAGTTTTGTTACCTTTGGAAATGAGATTGTTGAGTCCCCTGTGTCTCACAGATTACTAGAACACTAGTTGCAGGTACATGTAAAGTGATTTTAAGACGTGAGCACGATGATTTTGCTATTTGGAGTTTCTTCTTCTTATTCATCATCGATCTAGGATGGGTTCCACGCCGACAGCCTGGGAAAGCAATTATGGACGTCGTTCTTTTATCGTTTGGTTTCGTCCGTACTCGGACCCTCCTCTTCTTCCTGATGACTGTATATTGTTGTATTGATGAGATCTTTATGTAGCTTGTGGCGAGTGTAAGTCAACTCCTTATACTTATTTTTTCAGTACATGTACTTGTAACGATATCCATTCTTGCAAAACAACAAGTTGCATTTCTATCGTTGTCGAGGCCCTCATGCCAAAATAAGGATAAAAACGCACCTTGGCGTTGCACCCCACCTCTCTCTCTCCCCCCACTCCCCATTTCTCTCTCCCCCACTCCCCATCTCTCTCTCTCCCATATCCCCACCCCGCATCGCCCGCACCACCACCCCGTGCCGCCCTCTTCCGGCTTGCAGCTCCCCCTCACTACACCCCCACCACCACGGCCTCCCTCCCGCAACCTTGCCTCACCACCCGTATTCAACCGTCGGCCTCCTCGCCGCCACACCACCACCAGCCCCCTCGCCTCCCCGACCCCCGCACCCCACGACCGCCCCGGCCCCCTCGCTGCGCCGCCGCCATTCCCCAGTGCCACCTCCGAGTCTCTTGTGCCGGTAACAAGGTCGTCTCCTAACTCCTCCCTCCGGCACCGACGAACCTGCTGCTTCCGCCGCCGAGAGGAGCTCCGAGGTCGTCACTGATCTCGCGTCCCCGCCTGTGTGGTGTCGCTGCCGTCCTCTGCATCCTCCCTTGTAGGTAAAATGCAACATACTGTATTATTTGTTGAACCCTTAGCATTCTAGAAAAATAAAATGAGAAAGCAAGTTAGGTGGTCCGTGAAAGTGGATACATGAATGGTACTAACATAAATATATTTTTCTGCCGCGAGAAAATTATCAAGTAAGATCATCAAATATTTCTTCATAAAACACATGTTAGTGTTGCGAGCGTTTTCACAAGAGTTTTTTCAAAGCTGCAATCTGAGGATTGATTGAGAGATACATCAGTCAAAATAAGAATCCTGGGGGCTTAATTTGAGATTTCCATAATTACTTCAATGTAACAACGGACCAATACTCTCTGAAAAAGATGTGAAATATATGTCAGCATAAACAAAAAATCCATGAGGACTAGTTTTGAAGGTTAAGGGAAAACGTAACGGCCATATGAAATACAAGATGTGAGTAGTTTTATTCATTCAGATTGTTTCACGTAACAAAAATGGACAAAAAGGCTCAGAGTAGCATGCTGATGTGACATGGAATCTATCCATGTAGGATCAATTTACTCCCTCCGTTTCTAAATATAAGTCTTTTAAGCGATTTCACTAAGGGACTACATACAAAACAAAATGAATGAATCTATCCTCTAAAGTATGTCTATATACATCCATATGTAGTCCTCTAGTGGAATATCTAAAAAGACTTATATTATGGAACGGATGGAGTATTATCTAGTAGCTTGACTTACTACTCATACTATGGTAGGACAGAGTGAATACTTGGAACTGACTTAAACTTATTTTAGACAACTCTTACTGTTGAGATGGGAATAACAATACATGTATTAGTGACTCCCGAGCATTCATTTAACTCTCTCTTTTGTTATATACTTGTAGACAATTGTTTGATTCGTAACTTGCGTGCAGCCATTAGCGGTCTATCCCACGGGCATGGTGGCACTAATAACCCTCCAATAGTTTAATTTTACAATGACAAACAAAGTAAAATTATCACAAGTGTTATAACTCAAGCGTACAAAGATCTAAGAACCCTTAACTTTGTACTAAAGTGAGTATAGCCAGTAAACCCTGACTAACAACAAACACTTAACTGGTTGATCAAAGGGAATGGGCATAAACCCTAGGAATGAGCATTTCATAATCAACCCCACCTGGTGCATCAATTAGATCAGCCCATTGACATATAATCACTCAAAATAATTGGAAAAGTCCCCCTATGTACATACTAAAAATGACATGCTGAGAATTAGATGATGACTTTGGTTAATGGTTTAGAATATATTAAGAAATGGAGCTGCAGTACATATTTTTATAACGATATTTAAATTTTACCTAGCATCGATACCTCGTGGTGCTTCTGTCGGAAATAATGATAGTTGAAATACAATATTAGAGCAAACTGATCATCGGGATGGAACCAAAAAAGATACAAAAATCGTTATTAATAAACCTCCAATGGTATAACACTAAAAGTGTTGAAGAATATATATAAGTCTAGCAAAATAAATTGTCAGGAGATAAACATAAGCAACGGGACAAAAAATGATGAATGAAGCAGTGCTTAGAATTAAAAAATAGATAGAAAATAAGAAGGCATATGCACAACCCAAATTCAGGGCACCTCTACTTATCTGAAATGGTACTGAGGAAAAACTCCATTTTATATAAACTCGTCATTCCACTGTAACTAAATACAAACTTATGTCTTTGAATCAAACAGTTACAAACGGATCCACACTATAGCTGGAGTTCACTCAACAAAAACACAAGATTGACTGTATAAATGGAAAAAAAATGAGTACTCGTGCTGAGGTTTGAAGGGGTTCGCAATATAATATTTCATTTAAATATAACTTCTTGACAGGTTAAACGATAACCTTAGAGATGATCAAATATCACTAGTTTTGTTAGTAGTTTACATTACTAGTATAGAATACTTGTTAGAAGTTTAGATTACTGTTAGTTTTGTAAATTATGAGTTAGGTCGTAATTTTCTGATTTTGTTATAAAAACAAAATATTTGTGTTAATCGGGTGGATTTACATGTGTAGTTGTTTCATCGCTGCAAGGGTCTAGTGTTCGATGATCTCCCCATGCGTTTGATGAGCTCCGCCCCTGCGTTCGTGGGTGAGCACAAATGACATACCCTCCTCCCCCCTTCATTTGTTATGTTCCGATCTTCGTGCTGATGAAACATGCTAGCTATAGGTAGACTAAATCATTAGTATGCGTGGCCAGTATGTGTCTCCCATTCGAAAGGGTTACAGCTATAAATATGCATGCATTTCCATTTTTATAACCGTGATTCTTTCGAATTGTCCAACGTAGTCCATGGATAGTCCAAGTTTGTGTATATTGGGTTCGTTTCCTCATATGGTCTGCTTCGGATCCGATGCATAGTTTCGTCAGTGCCTCCCTATTATTCTCCGAGTACACACCCTCTGTGTTTATTGCCAAGAAGTGTATCGCAAGAATAGTTGGGAGGTGCTGCCGAAATTTTGCATCGGATCCGGAGCAGAGCATGGAAAAAACGAACTCAATCTACACATACTCGGGTGGGATTAGGACCTGTCTTTACCTATTAGCATCCATGTTGCATGGACGTAATAAAACTGACAAACTTGATTAACTGATGAATATATATGTTTAATTATATATATATATATATATATATATTTATTTATTTATTTAGTAGCTAGGAAATATTAGTGATCGTGTGTGGATGTACCCCGATCACACTAGTTGGAAAGAGATGGACAAAGAATGGTTTACAAAAACAAAGGAGTTTGTGAAAGCCATATTTGCAAATGGTCAGACAACAAACTGGTGCTCTTGTCATGGGTGCGAAAACTTTAAAAAGAGGACAGAGCCTGAAATGGGTAAACACCTGGAGAGGAGGGGTTTTATGTCTGATTATATGGTGTGGATATTTCATGGTGAGTGTGGCCAACGCACTAGATCTGAGGTGGTTCGTCGTCGCACCGACGAGCATGATATAGGGATCGAAGTGCAAGACTATGATGATGCTCGGGATTCGGACAATGAGATGGAGGAATCTCCAAAGGCCTTCTATGAAACGTTGGAGCCTTCAAAATGTCCTCTCCATGAGCACACTGAGCTTTGTCAGTTGGATGCAATTGCACAAGTAATGGCCCTGAAGTCTCAATTCAACTTGGGAAAATAATGCTATGACGCGATGATGACACTATTTGGACGCTTTCTACCGAAAGGCCATGTCATGCGTGCAAACCTGTACCAGTCGGAAAAAATACTCTGTGTACTTAAGATGCCCTATGAGAAGATGCATGCATGTGAGAAAGGATGTGCCTTATTTAAGCTTGAGTATGCGAACTTGAACTATTGTCCCATTTGCAAGTCTTCGAGGTATGTTGTGGTAAAAAATGTATGGGTGAGAAGAGCCAGACCAAAATCTTAGTTGATGTTCTTCGGTATATTCCAATCATACCAAGTCTTCAATGTCTTTTCATGGTCGAAGAGACGGTCAGATAGATGACATGGCATAAATTGGGCAGAAGAACCGAACTAGATGCACATGGGAATAGGATGTCGATACACACATCGGATGCAGAACCGTGGAAGCACTTCGACGCATTACATCCGGATAAAGCGGCAGATCAAAGGCATCCTCGAGTCTGCATCGCCACGTATGGGTTCAATCCCTTTGGTATGATGGCAACCCAATACAGTAGTTGGCCTGTATTTGTCATTCCACTCAATCTCCCCCCGGACAGATTACGCAAAGAAAGAACATATTCCCGACATTGATAATTCCAGGGCCCAACTATTCGGGGAAGAATATGACTGTGTGCGTCCAGCCGCTTAAGGATGAATTACAAGAAGCTTGGTATATCGGGTTCAAGATATACGACGCCGCTAGAAAAGAAAACTTCAAAATGCATGTCTCGTACATGTAGTCGATGCATGACTTGCCGGCGTATGCGCTATTCGCTGGCTTGTGTGTGCATGGAAGGTTCCCGTGACCCACATGCAAGGCAGCTCTTCAGTTTCATTGGTTGTAGGCGGGTTGGAAGTATTCTTTCTTTGACTTGCATAGAAATTTCCTGGATCCTCGCCATAAGTTCACAAAAGACAAGAAGAACTTTATCAAAGGTAACATTGTCAAACACTTGGCACCACCTGTGTTGGTAGGCCAACAGATCCTGGATCAGTTAAACACTCTCGAGCCTGATCCAGAGCATCCAGGGTATTTCTAGGTGTATAATTCAAAACACGCCTGGACTCACAAGATATGCTTGTGGGATCAACATTAGTTCAAATACCTCCTTCTTCAACACAACATCGACATGATGCACACTGAAAAGAATGTCGAGGAGGCCATTTTTGGTACATTGTTCGGCGTAGAGGGTAAGTTAAAGGATAATACTAAAGCTAGAGTCGATCAAGAGACTCTATGTCATCGACCGTTACAAAACATGCGACAATCGAAAGGAAAGTAGAATTGGTCGAAGCCAAAGGCCTGGTTCAATCTTGGAAGGCCGGCTATAGGGGAAATTATCTTGTGGGCCAAAATGCACTTGATGTTCCCCGATGGATATGCAATGAATCCAAAGAGGGGAGCGAGTCTTGAAAAAATTAAAATATTTGGTCTCAAGAGTCATGTTTGGCACATATGGCTTGAGTGGGTAATGTCGGTTATGTTACGTGGCATTATTCTTGAGGATGAATGGCTAGTACTGGCAGAGCTGAGCTATTTCTTCTGTGTTCTTTGTGCAAAAATCTATCGCCTGGTGTGGTAGATTACATGGAGGAGTTGGCGCCGAAGTTGCTCTGCAAGTTAGAGAGGATCTTTCCACCGGGCTTCTTTAATCCAATCCAACATTTGATTTTACATCTCCCGACCGAGGCAAGATTGGGTGGGCCCATGCAAAATTGTTGGTGCTTTGCAACTGAGAGGATGCAAGAGACGCTTCAGGCAAAATGTCAAAATAAACGTTGAATTAAAGCATCGATGGCCAAGGCATTCATCACTGAGGAGGTGGAAAACTTCATGACAACATAGTACGAAGCCAGAAATTATCATTTGCATAATCCAAAGCCTCGGTACAATGATGGAGACCCAAAAAAGGTGGATCCAACCTCAACCAATTGAAAGGGAAGCTCGCACCAGCCGGTGCTTCGAAACCAATATTATTGGATGTCAAAGAATGGCAGACCATTTTGTTGTATATCTTCAACAACCTAACAGAAGTGCGGCTGTACATCGAGTAAGTTCTCGATACATTGTTCCACAACTTCTAATTCCTTTGAACTGATCTTATTCCTGAATATTTGATACAGTCGATACATCACCAAATTCTCGGATGGAGTGGTGATCCAAAATGATTCCATCGAAGAGTATGACCTTCTGGCAAAGCATGGAGGCAGATATCCCGGCTTCATCTCTTGGTTCAGATAAATGGTAATTATCAATAATGGACCATTTCATTTCTTGATCTAATTTGCCGCTAATGCAACAATCATTTTGTATTATACTTGTCGGCTAATTCAGAGTCTATGGACGCGAATTGAGACAAGCCGCTAATGGTTTTGAAAATAAGGTCCGTTCATTTGAGAAATAAAACATCAACGGGTATGGTTTTCGCACCTTTGGCAAAGAGCTATCTATGCCCGACGGGAAATGTACAAATTGTGGTGTCTCTGCTATCGGCGAAGGAGTTACCGAGCATTATGGAAGAGTTGAAGCAATTTATGAACTTCAATTCTTTGGTGAAAACCCACGGAACGTCGTAGTCTTCGAATGTTCTTGGTTCCAGCCGAAGGGGACTGGAAGGACACGTGCACATATAGGGCTAGTCGAAATCAATTAAAGCACCCATTTAGATGTTCCCGATGCCTATATTACGGCTCAAGAGGCGACCCAAGTTTTCTATCTACCGTGGGCCTGTCAAACTAATAAGAATCTGGATGGTCGGGATGTTGTTTATGAAGCGTCGCCACATGCTAGACCACCTCCCACAAATGATGAGGATTATGAACCTCACATTAACCCAGGCACATATGACCGTGAATTCTTCCAATAACCACGTCTTTTGAAGATACATTTCAAGAACCGCTCTACTTCACCCCAGAACATGGAAGTAGACATCGACAGTCCCCTGAGTCGGAACTAGCAGAGCCAGAACTAGAAGAGGTTACTGTTGCAGATGACATGTCAATGCTTGACCGATTATAGAAAGGCCTTCCATATGTTGATGTCGTTGAACCCGATGAGCACGTCATTCATGACACACGCGTGATAGTGAAGATGATGATGCATTTATTGATCCCCGAGCATATATAGACGATCCAGACTATTATTAGGTTGTATGCATCCCAACTTAAATTATATATGTACATATTATTATTCATGTCAGGTATTCATTTTCTTTTATGTTGTACTAATTTCTTTTTTTCTTTGTCGTGGCAGGTATTGAAAGATGGTGGGCACGGGTCCAGATCGCTTGGTGGGTACTTCTTCATCTGTGACCCGCGGGAGGGGTCCTTCCATTCCACCCCTATCTCTTTTTAGAGTGTTGGCAGACATTATCGGGACACCCGGTGTGCTTCTTCGTCGGCGTCTTTGCCCACCAGGAGAGGAGGTCAGGTAGGGAAGAACGCGAAGGGTACAGGACATGGTCGCAGGAGAGTTAGGCGGACTACTACGTCGTCCTTTCCGCCACCCCCAGCTCATTCACCTAAGCACATGACTACTAGGGTGGACCCGTTTGAGGTGGAGGCTACAGGGACTCCGGACCATGGGCCTTAGGTCGACAGGCCTTCGACCCATGAGACTCCGGTTCTAGAGTCTTCGGCCCACGAGACTCCAGTGCCAGGGGCTACGTCCTAGAAGACTCTCGCCCCAAAGGCTTTGGCCAACGAGGAGACATCCGGATGGGGTACTTTGCCAAGTCGGGCCAAGGGGCCGGGTGGCCATGCTGGATGTGGTGGGGATGAGTGTACTTATAGTGAGGGCAAGGTGGTTGAGGGGATCACCATGTACCAGGGTGGTAGTACACGTCTCCCGGCCGTGCTGTCGACCCGCGAGCAGAGGTCGGTGATTAGGCCTTAAGGGGAGAAGTAAGTGCATTTACTCCTTTTGTGCCTTTTTCCTTCAAGTTTCTTCAAATATCTAATGTGTTGACCTTGTCATACTGCAGGGGTTGGCATCACCCCCTTCGAGTTCGTAAACTGAACACTATCCTTAGTGTGCTTTGCAGGAAAAATTTCCCGGGGTTTGTCACGTTGCCCGGTGAGGGTGAGGTTTCTACACGAGGATTTAGCTTGGAGCACTACAAGGCTGCCCAGGCCCCGCGAGAGGAGATGATCGATGGTGTCTTGTGCCACACTAGGGACGAGATGGTGATCAACAGCTTTTGGGTAATTACTCCTTTTACACAATCTAAAATTAACAATATAGCTATCTATTGTACTAATTAGTGTTGTCTCATTTGATTGTAGACCTTCTACATGTGTGAGGAGGGATATGATGAGGCGGCGGCCAAGGTTATCGAGGCCGAGTACAAGCAGCTTTTACAAAACTTATGCCACAAGGCTCGGCTGCACGTTGTTCGAGACTACTACGCATCGCATAGTATTAAGAAGGACAAGTCGGAGTGCCGTGGAAAGTTTTTGAAGAAGGAGCAGTACATGAAGGTAATTACCTATTCTTATGGCCTTGTACTTGGTTTTCTTGATTTGATTTGTAGGTGTATCGCTCAAATTTCTCGTTACTAACTTATAGGTGCCCTTGAGATGGTGTGCGGATAAGATGGATTGTTGGGAGGCGTTGGTGTCTCAGTGGTGCACATGCCCATGGCGAGCCATCCACGACAACGCGAAGGACTGGCATGCCCAACTGGTTTGTGTGCCACACCATCAAGGCAGGGCTAACTTATTTCAGTTTGAATGGAACTGGGTGTGTGGTTTGTTTCATGATTCATGCAATTCATTCTTCATGCTAGCTTGAGCCCTTTACTAATACTTTGTTCTCTATTTTAGGCGCATCACAATAACACGGAGGAGGCAGGGGTGTTCGACCTCTATAGCATGGCCTATACTGCCTCCTATAGGAAGGTCAAGGCATTCTCTGAGTCTGACCTCGATCATCCATAGAAGTTCACCAACATCTCCTCTCACAACAAGCTTGTGAGATACAAGGAGGAGGGGAAGGCGGGGAAAGGGGAGGACTTTAACCCGAGCCAGGAACCTTTGGATCCAGAGCTGGTGATGATATCTGGTGGCGGGAGGCCCCATGGCTCGGTAGCCATTAGAGATGGGCTGATACGTTGTCCTCTCACTCTCCCAGAGATCAAGGCTCGCCAGAGGAGCTCCTGTCCTGAGATAAGGCCTCGTCCACGGCCAGTCAATCTCGCCATCGAAGTTAGTTATACGGACTCAGAAAACTTTCGTCCATTACATTATGTGTCTGGTCATCGAGGATTACAATGCTAATGAGGAGTGGTCTTGCATGATGCTCTTCAGATAGAGAGAGCGACAACCCATGTTACTATTCAGGAGCTTCTGTAGGAGACGGGATGGGTGGTGGCAGAGAGGGACCAGGTGGCAGAGGAGACAACTTGGGCCGTGGAGGAGAAGACGGCTCAGTTGTTGGAGGAGGAGAGGGCACGGAATGAGGCGGCTCATCGGGCCATGTATGAGATCCTTCTGGTAAGTTTCTTTTTCACATTAGCCAAATCATACATGTAATGCCTATTTCATTACTAACTAATATGACTGATTCTTCAAAACCAAATATGTAGTCTATGTGCGAGAAGACTGGTCATACCCCTCCTCCGATGCCAGACATTTCTGTGATTGGAACGGTGAGTTTCATTTGAATGGTCATTAGTTAGTAGTATTAACATTTGAGTGTCATCATGATAACAAGACATTGCAAAATATCTTCGGTGCAAAATTACTCCCGAGCCGCATCGCACAACCCTTCTCGAGGGAACCTTCTCCAGGTGAACCAGCCCCGAGCAACTCTGGTGATTCACATCCTTGATGACGACGACGGTAAGTTCAGCTTCATAAATGCATAATTAGCTTCTTACATGCTAGCTAGCCCAATTATGCCACATACTTATCTTATTTCCCCAAGAAAGACATACTTAGCTAATTATCATCCAAAATGACATAATTAGCTTATTTAGTTCAATTATGGCATAATTAGCTTAGATAGGTCAAAAATAGCATAAGAACCTTGGTTAGCTCATGAATGTCATATACTTAGCTTATCTTTCTCCAAAATGACATAATAAGCTCAAAATAAGATAATTATTGTAATCACCTTCGCCTTCTCCTTCTTATTATCCTTCTTCTTATCCTTCTTCTTCTTGTTCTCCTCCTCCTTCTGCTCCTTCTACTCCTTCTTCTTCTGCTTCTCCTTCTTCTCCTTCTCCTTCTTCACCTTCTTCTTCTTCTCCTTCTTCTCCTTCTTATTCTTCTTCTTCACCTTCACCTTCTTCTTCTTCTTCTTCTTCTTCTTCTTCTTCTTCTTCTTCTTCTTCTTCTTCTTCTTCTTCTTCTTTATCTTCTTCTTCTTCTTCTTCTTCTTCTTCTTCTTCTTCTTCTTCTTCTTCTTCTTCTTCTTCTTCTTCTTCTTCTTCTTCTTCTTCTTCTTCTCTGTTGTCTTCTCCTCCTCCTTCTTCTCCATATCATTCTTCTTCTTCTCCTCCTCCTTCTTCTTCTCCTTATCATTCTTCTTATCTTTCTTCTTCTTCTTCTCCTTCCTCTTCTTCTCCTTCTTCTCTTGCTGCTTCTCCTTCTTCTTCTACTACTACTACTTCTTCTTCTCCTTGTTGTTGTTCTTCTCCTCCTCCTTCTTCTTCTTCCTCTTCTACTTCTTCTTCTTCTTCTTATTATTATTAGCTAGTTATCCTCCAAAATGACATAATTAGCTTATTTAGTTCATTTATTACATAATTAGCTTAGTCAGGTCAAAAATAGCATAAGAACATTGGTTACCTCATAAATGGCATATACTTAGCTTATGTTCCTCCAAAATGAGATAATAAGCTCAAAATATGATAAGTATTCTAATCATCTTCTCCTCCTTCTTATCCTTCGTATCCTTCTTCTTCTCCTCCTTCTCCCTCTCCTTCTTCTCCTTTTCCTTCTCCTTCTTCTTCTTCTTCCTCTTCTTCTCCTTCTTCTTATCCTTCTCCTCCTTCCTCTTCTTCTTCTTCTCCTCCTCCTCCTTCTTATTCTTCTCCTTCTCCTTCTTCTTCTCCTTCTTCTTCTTCTTCTTCTCCTTCTTCCCCTTCTTCTTCTCCTCCTTCTCCTTCTTCTTCTCCTCCTCCTCCTCCTTCTTCTCCTTCTTCTTCTTGTTCTTCCTCTTCTCCTTCTTCTTCTTCTTAGCTAATTATCCTCCAGAATGACATAATTAGCTTAGTTAGGTAAAAATAGCATAAGAACCTTGGTGCCTCATAAATGTCATATAATTAGCATATGTTCCTCCAAAATGACATAATAAGCTCAAAATGGCATAAATATAAAAATAAATAATAGAAGAGGACGGAGGAGAAAAATAAAGAATATAAGAAGAATGAGCTTCTTCTTTCTTTCTTCTTATTATTTTCCTTCTCTTTATTCTTCTTCTTCTTCTGGTTGTTCTTCTTCTAGTTTTCTTCTTATTCTTGTCCTTCTAACTTTCTTATTCTCATTTTGCAGATCTGGTTCACTTCACGAAAGGTGGCATAGATGGGCTGCTATTGTTTTGATTTGTATGGATGAACAGTGTGATGTTTCAAACTATGTGTATATATGGATGAACTATGTGATATTATTTGTTATCTTGCTCAATATCTTCACGATTATGTTGGATACATGGCCTATGCTTCTTCTATGATGTATAAATTTACATATGATGTTCGAAATTATATATATCGTAGAAGTATCCCGAAAATGCAGGGAAATGATTGAAAAAAGTGACAATACACGCAATTTGTCATCTGCGAGCTGACGACAAAGGCCTTTGTTGTCTGTGAGCTGATGGCAAAGGTGCCATGTGGCACACACCAGTGCAACCTAGGAGCAGCATGACTGACCTATATGGTCACTTTGCCATCAGTTGGTGACCCTGGCAAACGACAAAGGCCCCCCATCGGCACATGACAAAGCCCCCCCCCCCCCGTGGCACATGACAAAAGCCCCCATAAGAGGATAGCAAAGCCCCCCCCCCCCACGGGCAGACGAAAAATGCTCCCCCAAGGCTGACGGCAAAGGCCCCCCCATCAGCAGAGGGCAAAGCCTCCCCAAGGCAGATAGCAAAGGCCCCCCATGGGGAGATGACAAAGGTGTCCCCATGGCAGACGGCAAAGGCTCCGTTAGCCACCTAATGGAGCTCATTCCTGTCGGCTGCCTTCTAACTCCTTTACTATCTGCTGGCCATGGTATACCGACGACAAATATCTTTGCCGTGAGATGCAAGCCGATAGGCGTCAAGGCATGTCTTTATAGAGCCTAGCTATGGCGAAAATTTTGCCGTCCGCCGGCAAATGGCAAAGGTCTTTGCCGTCTGTGGAATAGTCCTTTGCTGTCCAATATGGCAGATGGCAAAGAAGCTGATTCCTGTAGTGTTGGGAAAATGCTAAGTTTTTATCTTATCAAGTAGTCTAGTCAGCACCCCCCCTCTAGACATACTTTCGATCCTACAAGTGGTATCAAAGCTTTGGTCTCCATTGCGTTAGTTTCACAACCTAGGAGAGTATGGCGTCTAGTGAGGGAAATTATCACCGTAGAGGTCCATATTTCGTTGGCACTAATTTCGCTAGTTGGAAGCATAAGATGAAAATGCACATTCTTGGTCATAATCCTGCCATTTGGGTTCTTGTTCGTGTTGGTGTGCAAGGTGATTTATTCGGAGCACGAAAAGAACCGGATCGTGATGCGACAGCGGAAGAACTGAAGATGCTGCAATTCAATGCTTAAGATTGTGATATCGTGTTCAACTGCTTGTGTCTCGAAGAATTCAACAAAATTAGTCGCCTTGAGAATGCAAAGGAAATTTGGGATACTTTGATTGATATGCACTAAGGTACTGATTCTGTCAGGCAATCTAAGCTGGATGTGCTTCAAAGTCATCTTGACAAGTTCAAGATGAAGGATGGTAAAGGAGTCGCTCAGTTGTATTCTAGGCTAGCTCTCATCACAAATGAGATTGTCGGTTTAGAAAGTGAAGAGATGACCGACAAGTTCATCATCAAGAAGCTACTTAGAGCCTTGGATGGAAGATATGACACCGTGTGCACATTAGTCCAAATGATGCCAAACTACAAGGATCTCAAGCCAATTGAAGACATTGGGAGGATTGTTGGTCATGAAATGTCTCCCAAGGACAAAGATGAGTCGCACAACAAATCAAGCGGTGCTTACAAAGCTTCAAGCGATGCCCTCGTTACTTCAGGTGACAACCTTGTTACCAATGAAGAGATAAGAATCATGGTCAGAAAATTCAACAAGTTCTACAAGCGTAGAGGCAAAAAAAGAATCTCAAGCTCAAGATATGATGAGAAGCGTCGTAGTCGTGACCGAAAATGGTACAACTCCAGAAAGAGCACATTATTCTAATGAGTTCTTGGCTCCCCACAAATGAAGAGAAGATTCACCTTGAAGAAGAAGCTCAAGAGATGAGTCACCTTGCAAAAGAGAGAAGGAGTAGAGAACATCATTATGAATGAAGACACTCCCGGAGAGGCAAAGAATCGAAGAAGAAGGACAAGTACACCAAGAGAAGTTCAAGAAAAAGACATCAAGATCATGTTGGTGAATGTGTTTCCGGCTTCGAGTCTGACAACCAATACGAGATATCCTTGCATTTATTCCTTTTGCTTTGGGACTAACCCATGTAGGTGAGAATTGTAAGAAACGACATGGATCGGCCCCAACTCAATATGATCTTCATCAACAATGAGAATCCACCACTACTACACCTACTTCAAGCCTTCCATGACAAAATCCAAGGTTAGTTTATCCCTCTTAGGGGGGATGTCACATCTAGGGGGAGCTTTACTCTAAGACCTGAGTATAAGGGTCTCCTAAATGATGTGAACACATTAATGCATTATGTAAAAGTTGTAAACCACTTGTGCTTAATTGATGAGTATGACCTATGATCAAGTATTCATACTTGACTCCTAAGTCAATATACTCATATATAAATGACTTCGTCATTGCCAAAGTGCTTGATAGATGCTAGAATGTTTGTGCATGTTCACCATGTTTTATTTCACATAGTATTGTGTGAGCATGTTGGTATGCATATTTTGTTCACTCGAGGATATCCAATTGTTGTTATTTGGATTTATTTTTCTTTTGGTTGATTGGATATACAAGAATGCCTAAGTACCCTTCTCTAGGTATCTATGATTTCTCGTCTCAAATCATATCCATGCTACATCAAAAACTTTGAACAAGCACTTTAGGGTCACTCTGTGTGCGGAGCACTCAAAGATCCGTCTCGACAAGGGCTGAATTCAAAAACCTCCCAAAGTGCATCTCGGTGTGACAAACCTCTAAATCTCGGTCCCATCAAAGCTTACAGTTGATCAGGTTTTATCATCTCGGTGCAACCGAGTTTTGCTTTTGGGCCTCACCGAGTTTCATTGTGAGCTGACAATTCTGGAACTCGGCGGCACCAAAAATCTTATCTCGGTTTCACCAACAATGAACGGATATATCTACCAGCTAATCCCGACGGTTGAATTTTTTTGTTCAAACATCAAATAGCCGCACCCATTTACTGTCGCACCCTAGTCTCGACACGTCTACTTGATTCTCCCACGCGCCTTCGCCAGGAGTCCTCGCTGCTGACGGATTCTTCACCGTCGTCACTGCCATAGCTGATCCATGCCAAGTTAGGGTACAAATTCGATTTCCTTTCAGGCTCCAGTCTGATTCTTTGCGGAATTAGGCACTTCCATTATCTTTCCACGATTGCTACAAGTTCTACCGAGTAGAGAGCGCCATTAGTCTATCGAACAAAGAAAATTTTAGGGTTAGTAGTCCGCAAGATTGAATCTCGGTGTCAGCAAGTTGCAAAATTGGTATTGCCGATTTTGGTTTTAGGGTTACTGAGAATGTTCTTGGTGGAAACGAGTTCTCCTTTTTGGTGAAACAGAAAAGGGTGCCAAGTTTCTGTTAAAAAGAACATGTGTCTCGGTGACTCCAAAATTTCTAACTTAGTGGAACCGAAATCCTATTTTGGTGCAAGTTAAAATTAATTTTTTAGGAGTTCAAATTTGACAAAACTTCTGCAATTGTATGATGCTTATCCTTTCCAGCTCTTCAATGTCTTTTCACAGGGTGAGCTTGTCTGTCAGTCTACTTGTATGCTTGGTCTTGCAAGATGTCAGGTTCACAGGATAGTCACAACAAGTTCAGTGAGCCCCATGCTGAAAACTGACTCAGGCACTAGTCGTGAGAGAACCCCTTGTGACCTAGGTACTCCCATGGCATGCCCAAGGCAGCTACCAGGTCCAGAAGGAAGCTCAATTCCAATGAAGAAGATGTTGACTTCATCCCTAAAGAATGTGCTCCCCAAAAGTAGAAGGAGAAGACCACAATCAGGAAGACTATGAGGAAGGAGTATGCTAAACCTTTTGAAGCTAGGCTTGCCAAGAAGCCAGTTGTGAAGAGAGCCCGAAAGAGAACTATTCATGTCATTGGTAGGCAAACCTCAATGTATGAAGATCTCGGAGAAACTGCTGAAGCTGATGATGAGCAAGAAATTCCAGCGGAGGTCCCTCCTCCAAAGAAGTCAAAGTTGATGGTTGATGCTATGACAAAGAAGCCTTCTGCTTCCAAGAAGTCTTCAGCTCCTAAGAATCATGTAGCTCCCAAGAGGACTACAAAGGATATTCCTGCAGCTGATACGTCTCGAACGCATCTATAATTTCTGATTGTTCCATGCTCTTTTGGGTGACATTGTTATATGTTTTTCTACACTTTCATACCTTTTACACATATTTGGACTAACCTACTTACTCAGTGCACCCAATGCTAGTTTCTTTCTGTTGATGTATTTTTTGCAGTGACTTTTACCCCAATTTACAAAGCCCCAAAAATTCGGAGAAAAATATATAAAAATCAGCATGACGGAAGTTTCACGAGCACCAAAGGTGGACCAGAGGGGAGCCAGCACTCGCCGAGGCGGCCACCCTGCGCGGCCTCCCTCCTGGCCGCGCCACCAGGCCGCCTGGGTGGGCCCCACCCCCTTTGGTGCCCTCCTTCGTCCTATATTTACCTCTCCAACCGAAAACCCTATGAGAAGATCCAAAATCGTGAATTTCTCCATCATTCCGCCGCCGCAGCGCTTCCGAGATCGGGAGCGTCAGAAGACCTCTTCCCGGCACCCTGCCGGAGGGAGGATTGACCTCCGGTAGCTTCTCGACCACCATGACGCTTCCCGGACGTGTCGTGAGTAGTCCTCCTTGGACCATGAGTCCATGACCAGTAGCTATGTGATGTCTTCTCTCCAATCTTGTGCTTCAATGCTTAGCCCTTGTGAGTTGCCCTACATGATCAAGGCATTTATGTAATTTACCTGCTGTTGCTATGCTTGGTTTGCTGGGATCCGATGGATTATGAGATTATGTTCATATTGTGATGACTTATATATTTGGTTCTCCTTTTATATTATGTTCTTGAGCAATTCATGCATGTTCTCCGTTGTTTTTTATTGCTTTGGCCTAGTAGTAGATTGTAACTCCAAGAGGGAGCGTTATGCAAGATTGTGGGTTTATGCCCCCTGATGTCTAGCTTGAGTGACAGAAACATGAGACTAGGGGATGTGTTGTTGCCACCAGGGAGAAAACAACGATGCTTGTGACCACGGTTGCAAGGATTGTTTACCTTACGCAACGTTCGTTAATGCAGTTGTCCGTTGCTTTGAGTTTACACTTGGGGTGGGGCTCCCAACTTAATACCAACGAGATGTTCTGGATAGATATCTCAAGGTGGTTGATTAGAGAGTAGATGCGGATGGATAAACGATCTACCTGTCTTGGCGTACTGCCCATTAATTTTGAGCCTCTAACTTTCTAGTAGCATGATTAGCATTGTAGTGCGTTTATAATTCTGTCGATTGCCCAACTGTAATTTGTTTACCCATCATAGTTGTTTATCTTCTTTTGGGAGAGAGACATCACTAGTGAACATCATGTGACTCTAGTCCATATTACCACCATTGTTTACACCTCCATCATTTACTGCTTTTATTTACTTTTTCATTGCAATCACTATCACTATTCCCGCTTGTGTTTTGATCCTTTGCAAACTACAAGGTCGGAGAGATTGACAACCTCTCTGAACTCGTTGGGAGCAAAGTTATTTGTTGTGTGTGCAGGTCCACGTCTTCTGCTAGCGCCAGAGCAGCGGACACCTACTTGTTGTTCCTCGGAGTCCTCCTGGTTCGATAAACCTTACAGTCCCCATGTAAGGGATATCTGCTGCTGACTACATCTCGACCTTCCACTTGGGGTAATCAACGAGGGGCGAGAAGTATATCCATCAACTCGTCATCAAGAAAATTTCTGGCGCCGTTGTCGGGGACTCCACTCTTCAAGATAGGGGAGTTGCACACTATCTTTTACCTTTGCTTTTTAGTCTTGTTAGTTTGCTTTCTACTTTTATATTTAGAGTCTTATACCAAAAAGTACAAAAAAAAGACTAGTTACTTTGCTTTGTTTAGTCAGTATGTATAAGTCATTTGCCTTTGGTGTTGCACCCGAAGGAGAGATTCTCACCTTCAAACAAAGGGGTTGGAGAAAGTTTGAAAGATGCTTGGTATAGAACTAAAGATTCTCAAGATAGAGCCACCAAGAAGCAATCCACCACTATTTTTCTTAGAAATGGTTATGTTGGTATTACTTCTTGGAACAGTTTTGTTCTAGACACAACAATAGGTGGGAATTTCTTGGAAGCTCCCGTTTGGGAGGCTCTTAACATTATGGAACATCTTGTCGGAATCCCACCTATTGTTGACATAAAGGATGATATCACTTTAGCTCACATTATGAATAAACTTGAGGATATAGAGCTATAAATGCCAAGCATGGGTAAAATAAATGAAGTAGACCGTAGGATTCAAGGGAACTTAAATAGACTTGATAGCTCCATGCACAAAATTTACAAAACTTTGGAGACCCTTAAATCCCATGATATGGATCCTTCTAGGATTGATAAGATCGAGGATATTTTTGAAACTTTAGGAACTACTCTATCCTCCATCATGACTAAAAAGGTAGAAACCCCCGCAAGGAAGGGACCTATGTTCATTTACGTACCCAAGGTTCCTCAACCCAAAACGAGTATACCTATTGCTAAGGGTGTTTAATCTGTGAAGACCTTGGAAGAGATACCTCTCTTAAATAGAATTAGAAATGAAATTCCAATTGGTCTTACTACCTTTGCCTTTGTTCCTAGAAGTGTTGCCACTAGGCCTCTCTTTGAGAGTCCTCTTAAGATGAGTTGTACTATTGAAGAGCCTTTTGATGATCTTTGTGATGGTTCAATTGATACAACTTGATCTTTTTGCATCATGCCTATCTCAAAGGCATAAAAGAAAGCGCTTGTTGGGAGGCAACCCAATTTGTTTTTTACTTTCATTTTAGTGGTCTTGATGCTTGTTACTACTCTAGCAACATCATTCTATCTTTATTTTCAAGCTTTGTGCCAAGTTTTAGCCTCTGATTGCAAGAAAGTTCAAAAGTTGAGACATGCTTTCCAGAAACAGATTATGTCTGCTTGCCGGAACAATTCGGCAAAAATCACGAGATCAACTTTTTGATTTGAATTTTTTTGACCGTATGTTCTATAAATTTTATTTCTGGCATATGTTCTGAGTTTTTTTATTTGAGTTGCACAAGTGCCCCCCAAAAAAAGTATTTACTACCTGCTGCTCTGTTTTTCCCAGATTCTGCCCTGTTTTGCGTTTGCATTGTTTTGCAAATCATAAGCTTGCTTTTCCTTTGCAAAAACATTTTGGCAATCTTGAGAAACAGTAGCTCTTCATGAAAATATTTATTTCCAGAAGAGAATAAATTATTTCATTATGGGCACTAACCACTCTAATCAACTTATGATGAGTTTCGTACAAAGGAAGTTTTCAAGTATGTGATGGAAGATGATGAAAGAAGATTCAGGAGTGTCAAGCACTCAAGCTTGGTGATACCCCCATGCACCCCCAAGAAATATTCAAGGAGACTCAAGCGTCTAAGCTTGGGGATGCCCCCGTGCACCCCCTTCTCCATCAACAATCATCAGTTTGTCCTTCTCCATGCTATATTTTTATCACTTCATATGCTATGTGTCATGCTTGGAGCGTCCTGCTCTTTACTTTTTAGTTTTTTTAGTTTTGCTTGCTGTTTATAACAAGCTGGAACCTAGGCTTCTTTGTTTGGGAGAGAAACACGCTCCACTCCACCCTAGAACACAACATAGGTTTTCATGCTTATCTTTTTGTGTGTTCTTTATCTTTTCATAGTTGTTGTCATGCTTAGCTCTTAGTTTTCATGCTTTATCTTTTTAAGAGATTTTATTTAGGTTGCTTTTGGAACTCTCTTGAGTTATCATGCTTATCTTGTTTAGAGAGTTGGCTTGTTGCACTGAGTTGTGTGTCTTGCATGAGTAGGTAACTCAGGTTGCTATTTAAGTATAGTAGTAACTTGCAATAGTTTTGAGGTATTGATTTGAGTAATGTTTGGACTACTGGTGTCAAGGGCTTGAGCCTATTAGTGATAGGTGTCGTATTTCAGGAAATTCGTGTGTATTTTCAAAAACTAAAAAAATTAGTTGAGAACTCTAGCTACTAGATGGATCGCTAACCTCTGGAGGGGTTGGAATATATAGAGTACCCTCATGTTATCATGGGTCGAGGATGCGCAAGGATAACCAAACCCCCAAACACTCCTCCTCAGGGTACTTGTCTCTTTGTGAATCTCCTGACTAGATAGAGAGTTACCGATAATAAGTGCATGAGTTCTTCGGACTAATACGAGTATTTGATTGTTGGCACTTCCACCGTCCATATTTTGCTAGTCTCTTCGGTGTCGTGCATTGCCCTTTCTCATCTTGAGAGTTGGTGCAAACTTCATCGGTGCATCCAAACCCTTGGCATGATACGCTCTGTCATCATAAGCCTCATTATATCCTTCCTCAAAACATCTATCATACCTACGTATTAAGGCATTTCCATAGCCTTTCCGAGATACATTGCCATGCAACATCCACCATATCATGACTTGATCTTCATGTAATACATGCTTTTGCTTGATCGAGGAGCCGCATGCTAGTTGGGCCTTGCCCTTATTAATGCTACATGACGCGATAGTTTCATTGAATATCCTGCTACACTAGCATAGGCATACATTTGCATACATCATGATAGTTTTCATTTATCTTTATGTTGAGTACTTCTTATAAAGTGTGAAGATCTTCTTTTTATTCTTGTAAAATATAGAGTGTTTCCCTTAAGTGAGGAAAAGATCCCAAATAGGACAAATTAGAAGATCCCAACGAGGATCCCAAAGAGGACAAACGAGAGATAAATAGAAAGAGCTAAAGAGGCCACAAAAAATAAAAAGAAATAAAAAGAGAGAAGGGGGCAACACTACTATTCCTTTTGAAGGATCCACACTCGTACTCCATTGTTATATTTGTACTCCATAGAGATTATCATTCATGCATAACTATGTGGGGACCCTTACATTATAGAACTTGGCTTGTATATTCCAATGATGAGCCTCCTCAAATGAGCTCTAGGTCTTCATAAGCAAGCAAGTTTGATGCACCCCCACTAGCTCCATTGGAGAGCTTACCTTAGCTCATATGTGCATCTATTGCATGGCAATCCCTACTCCTCACATCATATCTATCATTTGGGTTTCTCTCGCTTATGGTTGTCCTCATTGATGTGAGCCTTTCACATTTTTTGTCTTCCTTCCTTATCATTATTCTCTTTGCCATCCTAAGTGCCAACATATCTTGCTTGCGCTCATCCATTGCATGAGTGCTCAAGTCGAAAGGGAGAGGATCATTTTGACTTGTGCCTGACTAGTGGTCTGAGGATGAGGCAAAATAAGATTCCGAAGGAGACCAAGTGTGAAGTTTTAGTAGATTGAGTTCTCAATTGAAATATAATATTTTTTATGCTCTAAACCCATCTCCCACTTCTTGCACGCAAACACCATTTGGAGACATTCGAGTCACGGACAGCGAGAGCTCTTGCACCGTTATGTTCTTACTTTACTCTTTCCAAAACTAAATATAGACTCTGGCTTGTTATTGTCTTGACTTGAATTCCATATCTTACTTGCTTTACTTTGAAGTTATTATATGTGTGTTAGCATGTCACCATAGAAATTATTTGAGTTATCATTTACCTACTCGAGCACAAGCAGAAATTAAGCTTGGGGATGTTGATACGTCCCAAACGAATCTATAATTTATGTTTGTTCCATGCTCTCTTGGGTGACACCGTTCTGTGTTTTGCTACACTTTCATACCTTTTTACATATATTTGGACTAACCTACTAACTCAGTGCACCAATGCCAGTTTCTGACTGCTGATGTCTTTTTTGGAGGGACTTTTACCCCAATTTACAGAGCCCCAAAAATTCTATAAAAAATATATAAAAATCAGCGTGACGGAAGCTTCACGAGCACCAAAGGTGGGCAAGAGGGGAGCCAGGGCTCGCCTAGGCAGCCACCCTGCGCGGCCTCCCTCCTGGCCATGCCACATGGCCGCCTGGATGGGCCCCACCCCTCTGGTGCCCTCCTTCGGCCTATACTTACCTCTCCGATCGAAAACCCATGAGAAGATCCAGAATCGCGAATTTCTCCATCGTTCCGCCGCCACAACGCTTCCGAGATCAGGAGCGTCACAAGACCTCTTCTCGGCACCCTGCCGGAGGGAGAATTGACCTTCTGGAGCTTCTCCACCACCATGGACACTTCCCGGACGTGTTGTGAGTAGTCCTCCTTGGACCATGAGTCCATGACCAGTAGCTATGTGATGTCTTCTCTCCAATGTTGTGCTTCAGTTCTTAGCCCTTGTGAGCTGCCCTACATGATCAAGGCATCTATGTAATTTACCTGCTGTTGCTATGCTTGGTTTGCTGGGATCCGATGGATTATGAGATTATGTTCATATTGTGATGAGTTATATATTTGGTTCTCCTTTTATATTATGTTCTTGAGTAATTCATGCATGTTCTCTGTTGTTTCTTATTGCTTTGGTTGAGTAGTAGATTGTAACTCCAAGAGGGAGTGTTATGCATGATTGTGGGTTCATGCCCCTCATCTCTAGCTTGAGTGACAGAAATATGAGACTAGGGGATGTGTTGTTGCCACCAGGGAGAAAACAACGGTGCTTGTGACCACGGTTGCAAGGATTGTTTACCTTACGCAAAGTTCGTTAATGCAGTTGTCTGTTGCTTTGAGTTTATACTTTGGGTGGGGCTCGCAACTTAATACCAGCAAGATGTTCTTGATAGATACCTCAAGGTGGATGATTAGATAGTAGATGCTGATGGATAAACGGTCTATTTGTCTTGGCGTACTGACCATTACTTTTTAGCCTCTAACTTTCTAGTAGCACAGTGCGTTTATAATTATGTGAATTGCCCAGCTGTAATTTGTTTACCTAGCATAGTTGTTTATCGTCTTCTGGGAGAGAGACATCACTAGTGAACATCATGAGACTCTGGTCCATATTACCACCATTGTTTACACCTCCATCATTTACTGCTTTTATTTAGTTTTCTGTTGCAATCACTATCACTATTCCCGCTTGTGTTTTGATCCTTTGCAAACTACAAGGCCGGAGAGATTGACAACCTCTCTGAACTCGTTGGGAGCAAGGTTATTTGTTGTGTGTGCAGGTCCACGTATTTTGCTAGCGCCAAAGCAGCGGACACCTACTTGTTGATCCTCGGAGTCCTCCTGGTTCGATAAACCTTACAGTCCCCGTGTAAGGGAAATCTTCTATTGTCTACATCTCCACATTCCACTTGGGGTAAGCAACGAGGGGCGAGAAGTATATCCATCAACTCGTGATGATCAGCTGAGAAAAACAAACGATGTGTATCGAGAGATTTTACTGCAAAGGAAGATGAGGATGCCCCTGTGCTTATGAATCTGAGATGTCATCTGCCAACCCATGATGCCTCTCACCCAACTGCTGTGGACATGAAGAAGAGGAAAGATGCAGGTGTGAGGAAGTGGAGATCTGTTGGTCCATATGCTATGACAAGGAGAACTGTTGTTGATCCCCTCTTTCACACTAGGGAACAACAAGACTTCTATGAGACCATTTTTCTTGACAATGGTCCTGCAGTTAGCGACATGAGATATGTCGATTGGGAATACAAAAGGCCAATGAACACTATTTTCCTCATGTGATAGAAAATTTCAGGATGGTTGATATTGAAGATTTTGTTGGCAAAGACATGACTGCTTGGAATGATGAGATGATCATGCAATTCTATTCCATCGCTCATATCTATTCCGATGGAAGAATTGTTTGGATGACTGATGGTCACCGACATGAATCCACTATTGACGAATGGGCCACTATCATTGGTGCTCCTAAAGCACGTGAAGAAGACTTTGATGTGTATTCATAGCTCAAGATGAATCACAACTCCATGGCTAACATGTACAAGGTTGTGCCCAATGAGTTCATGTTGTCTCACAAATTTGGCTCTGTCTAATTTTTGCAAGCAGGAATACCCACTATAAACACTATCACGAGACACAGCCTAATGCCCAAATCAGGTGATGACAAGATGATTAGAGGATATTCCATCAGCATGCTGCATCACCTAGACACCCACACCCGGTTCTGAGTGATGGACTTGATAGTTGAGACTGTCAGGAGGACTGCTGCAGATCAGAAGAGATCTTATGGATATGCTCCATACATCAGATTCCCATCAATACCAAGATTGTCAAGAATGCATATCTACTTGATCGTCCCCACTTACCACTTCAGCCTGATTTTGAGGATTATCTCTTGTTGAATTTCCTGCCACTTACCAATGAGATTCTCTTGTAGAAATTGTTGACTTTCCTCATCATGAGGCTTATCTCTTCAATGGTAACAAGGTTGTCATTTGAGGTAGCAGGAGTATCACTTCAAGCTTTGTAAGCACCGCTTGACTTGATGTGCGGCTCATCTTTGTCCATGAGTGACATTTCATGAGCGACAATCCTTCCAATGACTTCTGTTGGCTTGAGATCCTTGTAGTTTGGCATCATTTGGATCAATGTGCACACGGTGTCGTATCTTCCATCCAAGGCCCTAAGTATTTTCTTGATGATGAATTTGTTAGTCGTCTCTTCACTTCCTAAGCCGACAATCTCATTTGTGATGAGATCTAGCCTAGAGTAAATGGCAGCGACTCCTTCACCACCCTCCATCTTGAACTTGTCAAGTTGACTTTGTAGCACATCCAACTTAGATTCCCTGACATATTTTGTACGTTCGTGCATAACAACCAATGTATCCCAAATTTCCTATGCATTCTCAAGGCGGCTGATTTTGTTGAATTCTTTGGGTCACATGCATTTAAATAGAATGTCGTAGGTTTGAGCATTGTATTGCAACATCTTCAATTCTTCCTGGTTCCCTTCCATTACCGAAGAAATCACCTTGCACACCAACAAGAACAACAACCCAAACGATAGGGTTATGACCAAGAGTATGCATTTTCCTCTTATGCTTCCAACTAGCAAAGTTTGTACCATCAAAATATGGACCTCTACGGTGGTAATTTTCCTCGTTAGACGCCATACTCTCTTAGGTTGTGAAACCAATGTAATGGAGACCAAAGCTCTGATACCACTTGTAGGATACGGAGTATGTCTAGAGGGGGTGATTAGACTACTTGACCAGATAGAAACTTAGCCTTTTTTCGATTTCAGTTGTTGGCCAGTTTTAGCAATTATGACTAGTCAAATTCACCCTACAGATGCATATCTAAGAGTATAGCAGCGGAAAGTAAAGACATGCAAATGTAAATAGAGGGTAGGGAAGTAAGATCAAACACAAAGGTTGGCACGACATTTTTGGCGTGGTTACGATAGGTGGTGTTATTGTATGTCCACGTTAGTGGAGACTTCAACCCATGGAGGGTAACAACTGCGAGATTCCACAGAGGGCTCCACCCACAAGGAGTCCACGAAGAAGGAGCCTTGTCTATTCCACCATGGCTTACGTCCACACAGGACTAGCCTCACTTGGAGTAGATCTTCACGAAGTAGGCGATCTCGTTGCCGTTACAAACTTCGTGTTTCAACTCCACAACACAAAGTAGGAGAGTCCCAAGCGACACCTAACCAATCTAGGAGGCACCATGCTCCAAAAGGTAATAGGTGCAGTAGAACGATGAACTCCTTGCTCTTGTGCTTCAAAAGATAGTCCCCTCAACACTCAATCACTCTCTCACATATTTGGCATGGGTTGGAGAGATTGATTTGGTGGAAAGCAACTTGGGGAAGCTAGAGATAAAGTTTTTGATGGATGGATTGGAATCTCTTGATCTCAACACACGAGTAGGTGGATCCCTCTCTCAGGAAAATGGATATGGCAAGTGTGTGTGTGTGTGTGTGTGTGTGTTCGGAGTGCTTCCTCTGCGAATGAGAGGTGGTGGAGGGGTATATATAGGCATCTCCCAAAATCCAACCGGTATAACATTATTGCCCAACTCGGTGAAACCAAAACGAATCTCGGTGGTACCGAGTTGCACTAAATGTGGCAACTTTTGAATTCTCGGTGAGACCTATATATGAATCTAGGTGGTACCAATTCGATGACCTAGGGCAGTTTCCAAATATCAGTGGTACCAATTTCAAACTCGGAAATTCCGATTCTTGAAGTAGACATACCAGAGAGTTGGATACTAATTTTTGGTGGCACCAATATGAAAGTTGGTGGCACCGAGAGATTAGGGTTTTTAAAGGTTCTCCCACTGGGAAAAATTGGTAGGGCCGAAAGAGAATTCTTGGTAGCACCGATTTTAACGTGTAGGCTTTGGACACATATTTTTTGAGAGAAATGCTGAGTATTTTTGGTGGCTATCCCTAAGCACTTGAGCAACCAATTCATCATAAACACCTCACCCCCTTTTAATAGTATTGGCTTTCCTATGGACTCAAAAGTGATCTCTCACAAATATAAAATGTGGAGTCCTTTTGCTTGAAGTTTCACCAATTCTATTCATTTCCTTGCATCAAGGGGTTTCTCTTCACGATCCTTTAGCCAATGCATCTTTGAACTTTTCTGAAATATACTTGGATGGAATCAATAGTTCAATGATACATATGTTGTTATTAATTATCAAAACCACCTTAGGGAGAAATTGTGCTTTCAGTGAAGGTTAGGCCAACAGGCACAACCAAAAACACAAAGTGAAGGATAGTCTGGTCTAGTATGAAGAAGTCATTTCATGGGGGTTTCATTGTTGATGACACGACTAGGCAACATGTTAATGATATGAACGGCAGTGAGAAAATACCCATCCCAAAATTTGAGAGGCATGGAGGCACCCGCAAGAAGGGCTAGACCCACTTCAACAATATGTCGATGCTTGCCTTCAGCTGAAATATTTTGTTGGTGTGCTTGGGGACAAGACACATGATGGGAAATGCCTAGTGTTTGAAAAAATGAGTCTAATTTTTCCTATTCGCCACCCCAATCAGATTGGACGGCAAGAATTTGAGTGTCAAATTGTCGTTCAACAAGTGCTTGCCAGTTTTGGAAAACTTGGAAAATCGGATCGCTTCTTAAGAAGATAGGTCCATGTAAATTTGTTGAAATCATCAATGAAACTAACATAATAAGCATGTCTACCAACAGAGATAGGGGTTGAACCCCACGCATCAGAAAACACAAGTTGTAGAGGTTTGGTATAAATACTAGGTGATACAGGATAGGGAAATTATTGAGCTTTTGCCTTTTGACATGAATCACACATAGTTTCAAGACTACGCTCACCAACACAAGGGAGCTGATTATTCCTAAGCACATGCTAACAATAACAAAAGATGGATGGCCTAATCATGCATACCACCGTTCCAAAGAGAGTGTGATGACACCACACACTTGTTTACTGAATCTTCTAAATTGGCAAATCAACGGATATAACCCATGCATGCATCTACATCGATAAAGAACTTTCCTTGTAGCCTGGTCCTTGATCAAAAAGAAATAGGGGTGAAACTCTAGAAAAACTTTGTTGTCAATAGCAATACGATGAACGGAGAGAAGAGTTTCTGATGTGTCAGGACACTGTAAAATATTTCTGAGATGAATATTGCGATGTGGGGTTTTTACAATAGAATAACCAACATGACAAATTTCCATACCTTCACCATTTGCGTTGTGGACTTGATCTTGGCCTTGATACTTCTCAGCCATGGTGACCTTCTCGATCTCATTGGTGACGTGATTCGTCGCAGCGGGGTCAACATACCAACTGGTATCTACTCCATATGAGGGGTCCATAGCAGCTGCAACTTTATTTCTTGAAGCATTGTTCTCAATGTAACGCCAATCACAATTTTTAGCAACATGGTTAGTTTTTTTTACAGATTTGGCACTTGTTTTCGTACTCTTCATACCCTTGAAAAACACCATCGATGCGCCCCTGATTGTTGTTGAAGTAAGGGCGCCTCCGATTATATTTGTTGCCTCCACCATTGTGTTGCTGATGGCCGTTGTTGCCACCATAGTGGCCATCGCCGCCGCCACAAGTGAGGCCATAGTGGGTGTTGCCACTGCCATGGTCGTGGTTGCTGTTGTAGTATCCGCCGCTGCTGCCACCTCCATGTTGTTCTCCTCCTCTTGGAGTGCCACGGGAGGATGATCTCAAGTTGCCACGACGATCCCCGTGAGGCAGTCATGGAGGTTGACTTGAAGGAGTCGGCGTAGGATCCATAGAACATCTCCATGTGTTGAACGAAGTTGGAGACCATGCTGAAGAGATTGTTGGTGGTGAGGAGCTCGGTGTGGACGTCCAAGGCTGAGACAATGGGTTGATACACCATGCCCAGCCCTCCAATGATGAAGGAGATGAGTTCCACTTCATTGATTGGTTTTCCTGCTCCTCCTAGCTTATGGGCTAAATATCGCATATAAGCAAAGTATGCGCCGGGTGTTTGGGAACCCTTCGGGGCGTTGGTGAGGCTAGTGTGGATGTTGTTGACTCGCGATATCGATTGTGATGAGAACATGCTAACTACGGCCTTCCACATCCCATAAGGTTGATCATGAGAAGCAACCGGGATGAGTACCTCATGATATAGGTTGTTGAGAAGAAAGGCCACAACTTTCGGATCCTCTCGGTGCCAGATCATATAGGCTGGGTTTGAGATGGTTCGATCCTTGCCCTCTGAATTTTTGGTGGTGCCGGTCAATTTTTTTTGGTGGTGATGGTTTTTTGTGTTTCAGGAACGGATCCATCGAGGTATCCCTAGATGCCCGCAGTTCTCATATGCGATAGCACCTGAGCTCTCCATAACACGAAGTTCGTGGGGGTGAGCTTTTCAGAAACTTGGAAGGTGAGGGAAGATGAGGAAGACAAGGAGGACGCCATGGCAGAAGGGTTGAAGATTTGCTAGATTATATTAAGAGGAAGGGCTCTGTATACAATATGAAATATTTGTAAGTGTCTCAAGTCCCAATATGGGAGCCCGCATCCATATATATTGATATGTAGTGAGGGTTCACGTGAGTTACAAGTCATGGTGGTTAAACCAACCGAGAGATATGCGTGAGAGATACAAGGGATACAAAGAAAAAGAGATAAAGTTTAACCAACCTTCTAACTAACCCCTCGACAGATATATCACGTTTAACAAGTTTTAGTCACAACTCGATTCCTTTTCTTTTGCGATGGCACAACTCGATTCCTTTAAGTAGTTGAAATGGTAAAGAGGCGAAATAAATTGTTAGAACTAGAAGGTTTGGACCCAAAATAATACTAGAGCCTTTTTTAGCATCTGTGTTTGATGAAACTAATCAACAACATAATGATACAAACTTGCTTGGAACCGGGGGGAAATTGTGGACAAATTGAAGGGTTCTCCTCTTGCAGCAAAAACCGTTGGTAACTTGCTGGGAAAAAACACATTTGTAGATCATGGGATAAGAGTTCTTGAAAGCAAAGAATGGGATTCACGGACCAGTGATCATGATGTTATGCATGCATTGAAGCTTAGCTATGATTACTACCTCCCTTTTCACCTGCAACAATGTTTTTCCTCTTGTGCATTATTACCACAAGATTACAAGTTTGACACTCACGAGTTAATTCACTTCTGGATAGGACTTGACATTCTACTCGCGGATCAAAAAATGAAAAGAATTGAAATCTAGGGCGTACAACTTGAATGACTTAGTTATTTATGGGTTTTTTAAAAAGAAATAGGTGATTCAGAAAAACAATATGTTATGCATTGGCCTACTACATGATTTAGTGTTGAAGGTTTCCTCACAAGAATGTCTACATATAGCTTCGTCGAATTCATACATTAGAAATCCCACCGTATGTTTACCACTTGTCCATTAGTACGAGTGATCTAGCCAATAGTGAGGATGGAGTTGTTGAAGAAATTTTTATGAAAGAATTGAATAAAATAAGGAACATGCTAAAAACCGAGAACCTGCGCACTTTGATGTTATTTGGAGATTACAATGCAAGCTTTGTTGGCATATTTATTGATTTATTCAAAGATGCAAAGTCTTTACGTGTTGTCCATTTGTCAACCATGTTCTGCCGTGTGGAGTTTCTATTGCACAACTTCTCTTAACTTGTCCATCTTCGCTACCTACGGCTTGTGTCAGAGTACGGTAGTAAAGAACATGTACCAAAGTGTATACCAAGATTTTATCAGTTAAGGGTGTTAGAAAAAAGTGACTAGAAGGGTGCTCATAGTTCACTCAGAGATACTACTAACCTTGTAAAATTGTTCCATTTCCTTGCCCCTTCTTATAAATTCCATTTGAATATTAGTAATGTGGGAAAACTACATAACTTGCAAGAGCTACAGATATTTGAGGTTATAAAAGAAAGTAATGGGTTTGAATTAATGGAGGTGGGGAAACTAGAAGAGATAGGAGGATCACTCAAAATTTGAAATCTTGAAAATGCACTAGTAAACGAAGCACATGAGGCAAAACTATTATGCAAAAACTGCTTGCAAAAATTAACACTAAGTTGGAACAAAGGCCGATCAAAAAATGAGTCCTCACGCAGAAGATCGGTTACTTGAAATCCTACGTCCACATAGAAATCTTCATGAGCTATACATTCATGGTCATGGAGGCTCTACTTTCCTTACATGGCTATGTAAAAATCTATTGATCAAAGGTGTGGAGGCTCTCTTCCTAGATAGTGTAGCTTGGAAACTCCTTCCACCCCTTGGAGAGTTGTACCAATCTATAGTAGAGCATGAGTCTGGAGAAGAGTATTTTGGTTGCATCACAAGCCCATGCTTTCATAACATGAAAAGGCTAGAACTCATTTGGTTGCCAAAATATAGAGGATGGGTAGCAACTGAAGTTTGCCCTTGGTACTTCTCACGTATAGAGGTACTCATTGTGGAGTATTGCCCTGAACTAATTGAGTTTTAATTTTCGTTTTATACTAGTTGTGGCCCCTCGGAAACTGATTCGAGTGTAACTTGGTTTCCTAGACTAAATGAGCTTCAAATCAAGAATTTCCAAAAATGTTGTCACTGTCTCCTATTCCGTATAGTCAAGCTTTGTGCTCTGTTGTATTGAGGTGTGCAGGAAGAGGTCTGAAGGAGTTACTTTATTCAATACAATCACCTTTAACAATGCAAGGAGTGATGATCCACATATATAGCCTGGATGAGAGTGTCTTAGCATTCCATAATTTAAGCCACCTACAAGGATTGATTATAAAAAATTGCCCACTTCTGGCTGAAAACACCTTCAAATTCTAACCTCGTTGAAGACCCTCAAAATAGATGGTTTAAGCAATATGCTCCAGTTACACAAACGTGACGCCATATGGCACCTTCCAGGTACCAAGTTAGTATTATCAAGACGTCGAGGAGAATGCGGCCCTTACGACCCCATTCTCAGAGGAAGAAGTGTGGACTACTATCAAGGAAATAAATCCTTCCTCTGCACCGGGTCCGGATGGGCCGCCGTCAAGTTCTTCCAATCCTTCTAGAGCTCCGTTAGACATGAGTTGATGGCCCTCTTTGAGGAGTTCTATGTTGGTTCTATCGACCTCCACCGCCTTAACTATGGGATCATCATGTTGATTCCCAAGGTGACCCGCGGTTTGGACACTCGTCAGTTCCGGCCTATCACGGTGATCAATGTGATCTTCTGCATCCCCGCAAAGGGTTGCGCCAATAGGGGACCCCACCGGCCGACCACATTATCCATCCCGATCAGTCGACCTTCATCAGAGGCTGCTACACACTAGTAGAAAAGAGGGCTTTGGTCCAGGTCCTGAAATCCTATTAGTCCCGGTTCACATACGAACCGAGACCTATGGTGACATTGATCCCGGTTCATGAGGCCAGGGCGCCGACCGGGCATCGTGGGACATCGGTCCCGGTTCGTCCCACCCCTTTTGTCTCAGTTCCACTCAAGAACCAGGACTAATAGGCCGGCAACCGTTCATATCCCCTTTAGTCCTGGTTGGTGGATCAAACCGGGAATAAGGTGTGGTGGCGGGCGTTGGTACAACCGTTCGTATCCTCCTTGGGTCCCGGTTGGTGGATCAAACTGGGGTGGCGGCCCTTCGAATCACCCCTTTAGTGCCGGTTTGTCGTCCAACTCGGGACTAAAGGTCCAAACGGTTCACCCTTCCCCTTCGTTTCCAGCGATGAAAACTGCAACCGAAATAGAGTCTCTCGCCATTCTCTGTTCCTCTCCTCTCCTATGTTCTTCTTCTTCCTCTCTTCTTCCCCTCTCTTCTTCCATTCTTGTTCCACCATGACATATCTAGTCGGAGAGGTGCATGCACATGGCACGACCTGGCTCACGGTCGGGTACACGAACGAGAGCAGGGTGGTGCCAATTTTTTTGTCATGGTTCCGGGAGTGGGTTGACGCCGCGCCGGAGCATGAGGCGTTCTTGGGGCTTGATCTGGAGTTCACGGCCAACCATCAAGGTGTTGCCGTCATCCAGTTGTGTTTCAAAAAACATGTCTTGATCTTCCAATGGGCGAGGTAAGTTTTGTGTCTTTCTTTGATCCAAGGTTATGAAAGTTGCATGTATTGATCTTCTCTAGGTTCCATTTGATAGCAATATGGAGTTTCTTTATATGTTCCATTTGATAGCAATATGAAAATTGCATAGGATAGCAATATTGTTGGAATTATGCCCTAGAGGCAATGATAAATGTAATTATTATTATAATTCCTGTATCAAGATAATCGTTTATTATCCATGCTATAATTGTATTGAATGAAGACTCATTTACATGTGTGGATACATAGACAAAACACCGTCCCTAGTATGCCTCTAGTTGGCTAGCCAGTTGATCAATGATATTCAGTGTCTTCTGATTATGAACAAGGTGTTGTTGCTTGATAACTGGATCACGTCATTGGGAGAATCAAGTGATGGACTAGACCCAAACTAATAGACGTAGCATGTTGATCGTGTCATTTTGTTGCTACTATTTTCTGCGTGTCAAGTATTTATTCCTATGACCATGAGATCATATGACTCACTGACACCGGAGGAATGCTTTGTGTGTATCAAACGTCGCAACGTAACTGGGTGACTATAAAGATGCTCTACAGGTATCTCCGAAGGTGTTAGTTGAGTTAGTATGGATCAAGACTGGGATTTGTCACTCCGTGTGACGGAGAGGTATCTCGGGGCCCACTCGGTAATATAACATCACACACAAGCCTTGGAAGCAATGTAACTTAGTGTAAGTTGCGGGATCTTGTATTACGGAACGAGTAAAGAGACTTGCCGGTAAACGAGATTGAAATAGGTATGAGGATACTGACGATCGAATCTCGGGCAAGTAACATACCGAAGGACAAAGGGAATGACATACGGGATTATACGAATCCTTGGCACTGAGGTTCAAACGATAAGATCTTCGTAGAATATGTAGGATCCAATATGGGCATCCAGGTCCCGCTATTGGATATTGACTGAGGAGTCTCTCGGATCATGTCTACATAGTTCTCGAACCCGCAGGGTCTGCACACTTAAGGTTCGACGTTGTTTTATGCGTATTTGAGTTATATGGTTGGTTACCGAATGTTGTTCGGAGTCCCGGATGAGATCACGGACGTCACGAGGGTTTCCGGAATGGTCCGGAAACAAAGATTGATATATAGGATGACCTCATTTGATTACCGGAAGGTTTTCGGAGTTATCGGGAATGTACCGGGAATGACGAATGGGTTCCGGGAGTTCACCGGGGGGGGGGGGGGGGGGCAACCCACCCCGGGGAAGCCCATAGGCCTTGAGGGTGGCACACCAGCCCTTAGTGGGCTGATGGGACAGCCCAAAAGGCTCTATGCGCCAAGGAGAAGAAAATCAAGAGAGAAAGAAAAAAAAGGAGGAGGTGGGAAGGAAGGGGGACTCCCTCCCACCAAACCAAGTCCAACTCGGTTTGGGGGGGGAGAGTCCTCCCCCTTGGACTCGGCCGACCCCCTTGGGGCTCCTTGAGCCCCAAGGAAAGGTCCCCTCCCTCCCACCTATATATACGGAGGTTTTAGGGCTGATTTGAGACGACTTTTCCACGGCAGCCCGACCACATACCTCCATGGTTTTTCCTCTAGATCGCGTTTCCGCGGAGCTTGGGCGGAGCCCTGCTGAGACAAGGTCATCACCAACCTCCGGAGCGCCGTCACGCTACCGGAGAACTCTTCTACCTCTCCGTCTCTCTTGCTGGATCAAGAAGGCCGAGATCATCGTCAAGCTGTACGTGTGCTGAACGCGGAGGTGCCGTCCGTTCGGTACTAGATCGTGGGACTGATCGCGGGATTGTTCGCGGGGCGGATCGAGGGACGTGAGGACGTTCCACTACATCAACCGCGTTCTCTAAACGCTTCTGTTGTACGATCTACAAGGGTACGTGGATCACTCATCCCCTCTCGTAGATGGACATCACCATGATAGGTCATCGTGCGCGTAGGAAAATTTTTGTTTCCCATGCGACGTTCCCCAACAGTGGCATCATGAGCTAGGTTCATGCGTAGATGTCTTCTCGAGTAGAACACAAAAGTTTTTGTGGGCGGTGATGTGCGTTTTGCTGCCCTCCTTAGTCTTTTCTTGATTCCGCGGTATTGTTGGATTGAAGCGGCTTGGACCGACATTACTCGTACGCTTACGAGAGACTGGTTTCATCGTTACGAGTAACCCCCTTTGCTCAAAGATGACTGGCAAGTGACGGTTTCTTCAACTTTAGTTGAATCGGATTTGACCGAGGAGGTCCTTGGATGAGGTTAAATAGCAACTCATATATCTCCGTTGTGGTGTTTGCGTAAGTAAGATGCGATCCTACTAGATACCCTTGGTCACCATGTAAAACATGCAACAACAAAATTAGAGGACGTCTAACTTGTTTTTGCAGGGTATGCTTGTGATGTGATATGGCCAACGATGTGATGTGATATATTGGATGTATGAGATGATCATGTTGTAATAGAAATATCGACTTGCACGTAGATGGTACGGCAACCGGCAGGAGCCATAGGGTTGTCTTTATACTAACGTTTGTGCTTGCAGATGCGTTTACTATTTTGCTAGGATGTAGCTTTAGTAGTAATAGCATGAGTAGCACGACAACCCCGATGGCAACACGTTGATGGATGATCATGGTGTGGCGCCGGTGACAAGAAGATCGTGCCGGTGCTTTGGTGATGGAGATCAAGAAGCACGTGATGATGGCCATATCATGTCACTTATGAATTGCATGTGATGTTAATCCTTTTATGCACCTTATTTTGCTTAGAACGACGGTAGCATTATGAGGTGATCTCTCACTAAAATTTCAAGACGAAATTGTGTTCTCCCCGACTGTGCACCGTTGCTACAGTTCGTCGTTTCGAGACACCACGTGATGATCGGGTGTGATAGACTCAACGTTCACATACAACGGGTGCAAAACAGTTGCGCACGCGGAACACTCGGGTTAAGCTTGACGAGCCTAGCATGTGCAGACATGGCCTCGGAACACATGAGACCGAAAGGTCGATCATGAATCATATAGTTGATATGATTAGCATAGGGATGCTTACCACTGAAACTATACTCAACTCACGTGATGATCGGACTTGGGATAGTGTAAGTGGATCATGAACCACTCAAATGACTAGAGAGATGTACTTTTTGAGTGGGAGTTTAGCATATAATTTGATTAAGTTGAACTCTAATTATCTTGAACATAGTCTAAGTCCACTTTGAATATATTTGTGTTGTAGATCATGGCTCACGCGACAGTCATCCTGAATTTTAATACGTTCCTAGAGAAAGCTAAGTTGAAAGATGATGAAAGCAACTTTGTAGACTGGGCTCGTAATCTTAAGCTAATATTACAAGATGGGAAGAAGGATTATGTCCTTAATGCTGCGCTAGGAGATGAACCACCCGCTACGGCTGATCAGGATGTTAAGAACGCTTGGTTAGCACGTAAGGAGGACTACTCAATAGTTCAATGTGCAGTCTTGTATGGCTTAGAACCGGGACTCCAACGTCGCTTTGAGCGTCATGGAGCATTTGAGATGTTCCAGGAGTTGGAGTTTATCTTTCAGAAGAACGCTCGGATCGAGAGGTATGAGACCTCCGATAAATTCTATGCTTGCAAGATGGAGGAAAACTCGTCAGTGAACATGTGCTCAAAATGTCTGGGTACTCAAACCGTCTAGCTGAGCTGGGGATTGAACTCCCGCAAGAAGCTATCACTGAGAGAATCCTTCAATCACTGCCGCCAAGCTATAAAGGCTTTGTGTTGAACTACAACATGCAAGGGATGAACAAGTCTCCCGGCGAGTTGTTTGCGATGCTGAAAGTCGCAGAGTCTGAACTCCGTAAAGAGCATCAAGTGTTGATGGTGAATAAGACCACTAGTTTCAAGAGAAACGGCAAAGGCAAGAAGGGCAATTCGAAGAAGAGCGGCAAGCCTGTTGCCAATCCGCCGAAGAAACCCAAAACTGGACCTAAGCCTGAAACGGAGTGCTACTATTGCAAGGGTATGGGTCACTGGAAGCGCAATTGCCCCAAGTATCTGGCAGATAAGAAGGCGGGCAAAGAAAAATCAGGTATATTTGATATACATGTTATTGATGTGTACTTAACCAGCTCTCGTAGTAGTGCCTGGGTATTCGATACCGGTTCTGTTGCTCATATTTGCAACTCGAAACAGGAACTGCGGAATAGACGAAGGCTGGCGAAAGATGAAGTGACGATGCGCGTAGGAATTGGTTCCAAGGTTGATGCAATCGCCGTTGGCACAGTGTCACTTCAACTACCATCAGGATTAGTGATGAACTTAAATCATTGTTATTTAGTGCCTGCGTTGAGCATGAACATTATATCTGGATCTTGTTTATTGCGAGACGGTTACTCTTTTAAGTCAGAGAATAATGGTTGTTCTATTTCTATGAGTAACATCTTTTATGGTCATGCACCGAATATGAGAGGATTGTTCATATTGAATCTTGATAGCGATACGCATATACATAACATTGAGACCAAAAGAGTTAGAGTTAACAATGATAGCGCCATATTTTTGTGGCACTGCCGCTTAGGTCATATTGGTGTAAAACGCATGAAGAAACTCCATGCTGATGGACTTTTGGAGTCACTTGACTTTGATTCACTTGACACGTGCGAACCATGCCTCATGGGCAAGATGACTAAGACTCCGTTCTCCGGAACAATGGAGCGTGCAAGTGACTTGTTGGAAATCATACATACGGATGTGTGTGGTCCGATGAGCGTGGAGGCACGCGGCGGATATCGTCATTTTCTCACCTTCACTGACGATTTAAGTAGATATGGTTATGTCTACTTGATGAAGCACAAGTCTGAAACATTTGAAAATTTCAAGCAATTTCAGAGTGAAGTGGAAAATCATCGTAACAAGAAGATCAAGTTCCTACGGTCTGATCGTGGGGGTGAATATCTGAGTTTCAAGTTTGGTGCTCACTTAAGACAATGTGGAATTGTTTCACAGTTAACACCGCTTGGAACACCACAGCGTAATGGTGTGTCCGAACGTCGTAATCGTACTCAATTAGAGATGGTGCGGTCTATGATGTCTCTTACTGATTTGCCGTTATCATTTTGGGGCTATGCATTAGAAACAGCTGCATTCACTTTAAATAGGGCACCATCAAAATCCGTTGAGATGACACAAAACGAACTGTGGTATGGCAAGAGGCCAAAGTTGTCGTTTCTTAAAGTTTGGGGATGTGATGCTTATGTCAAAAAGCTTCAGCCTGAAAAGCTGGAACCCAAAGCGGAAAAGTGCGTCTTCATAGGTTACCCAAAAGAGACAGTTGGGTACGCCTTCTATCTCAAATCCGAGGGCAAAGTGTTTGTTGCTAAAAACGGAGCTTTTCTCGAGAAGGAGTTTCTCTCGAGAGAATTGAGTGGGAGGAAGATAGAACTTGACGAGGTTGTCGAACCTCTCATCCCTCTGGATGGTGGCGCAGGGCAAGGGGAAACCTCTGTCGTTGCGACGCCGGTTGAGGAGGAAGTTAATGATGATGATCATGAAACTCCAGTTCAAGTTTCTGTTGAACCACGCAGGTCAACGAGATCACGTGCTGCTCTAGAGTGGTACGGTAATCCCGTCTTTTCAATCATGTTGTTAGACAACGATGAACCTGCAAATTATGGAGAAGCAATGGTGGGCCCAGATTCCAACAAATGGATAGAAGCCATGAAATCCGAGATAGGATCCATGTATGAGAACAAAGTGTGGACTTTGGAGATGCTACCTGAGGGCCGCAAGGCTATTCAAGAACAAATGGATCTTTAAGAAGAAGACGGACACTGACGGTAATGTGACCGTTTATAAAGCTCGGCTTGTGGCAAAGGGTTTTTCACAAGTTCCAGGAGTTGACTACGATGAGACTTTCTCACCCATAGCGATGCTTAAGTCCGCCAGAATCATGTTAGCAATAGCTGCATTTTTCGATTATGAAATCTGGCAGATGGATGTCAAAACGGCGTTCCTTAACGGTTTCCTTAAGGAAGAGTTGTATATGATACAACCCGAAGGTTTTATCGATCCTAAGAATGCTAACAAGGTGTGCAAGCTCCAGCGATCCATCTATGGACTGGTGCAAGCATCTCGGAGTTGGAACAAACGTTTTGATGAGGTGATCAAAGCATTTGGGTTTATACAAGTGGTTGGAGAATCTTGTATTTACAAGAAAGTGAGTGGGAGCTCTGTGGCGTTTCTAATATTATATGTGGATGACATATTGCTGATTGGAAACAACGTGGAGTTCTTAGAGAGCATAAAAGGTTACTTGAATAAAAGTTTCTCTATGAAGGACCTAGGAGAAGCTGCTTACATTCTAGGCATTAAGATCTATAGGGATAGATCAAAACGCCTGATAGGACTTTCACAAAGCACATACCTTGATAAAGTTTTGAAGAGGTTCAAAATGGAACAGTCCAAGAAAGGGTTCTTGCCAGTTTTACAAGGTACGAAATTGAGTAAGACTCAGTGCCCAGCAACTGATGAAGATAGAGAGCATATGCACTCCGTCCCATATGCTTCAGCCATAGGTTCTATCATGTATGCGATGCTGTGCACTAGACCGGATGTTAGCCTGGCCATAAGTATGGCAGGTAGATTCCAGAGTAATCCAAGAGTGGATCACTGGATAGCGGTCAAGAATATCCTGAAGTACCTGAAAAGGACTAAGGAGATGTTTCTCGTGTATGGAGGTGACGAAGAGCTCGCCGTAAAAGGTTACGTCGATGCAAGCTTTGACACAGGTCCGGACGACTCTAAGTCGCAAACCGGATACGTATTTATTCTTAATAGGGGTGCAGTAAGCTGGTGCAGTTCCAAGCAAAGCGTCGTAGCAGATTCTACATGTGAAGCGGAGTACATGGCTGCCTCGGAGGCAGCTGAGGAGGGTGTCTGGATGAAGCAGTTCATGACGGATCTTGGAGTGGTGCCAAGCGCACTGAATCCAATAACCTTGTTCTGTGACAACACGGGTGCCATTGCCTTAGCAAAGGAACCACGGTTTCACAAGAAGACCAGACACATCAAACGATGCTTCAACCTCATCAGCGACTATGTCGAGGAAGAGGACATAAATATATGCAAAGTGCAAATGGATCTGAATGTAGCAGACCCGCTGACTAAACCTCTTCCACGGACAAAACATGATCAACACCAGAACTGTATGGGTGTTAGATTTATTACAATGTAATTCACATGGTGATGTGAGGGCTAGATTATTGACTCTAGTGCAAGTGGGAGACTGTTGGAATTATGCCCTAGAGGCAATGATAAATGTAATTATTATTATAATTCCTGTATCAAGATAATCGTTTATTATCCATGCTATAATTGTATTGAATGAAGACTCATTTACATTTGTGGATACATAGACAAAACACCGTCCCTAGTATGCCTCTAGTTGGCTAGCCAGTTGATCAATGATATTCAGTGTCTTCTGATTATGAACAAGGTGTTGTTGCTTGATAACTGGATCACGTCATTGGGAGAATCACGTGATGGACTAGACCCAAACTAATAGACGTAGCATGTTGATCGTGTCATTTTGTTGCTACTGTTTTCTGCGTGTCAAGTATTTATTCCTATGACCATGAGATCATATGACTCACTGACACCGGAGGAATGCTTTCTGTGTATCAAACATCGCAACGTAACTGGGTGACTATAAAGATGCTCTACAGGTATCTCTGAAGGTGTTAGTTGAGTTAGTATGGATCAAGACTGGGATTTGTCACTCCGTGTGACGGAGAGGTATCTCGGGGCCCACTCGGTAATACAACATCACACACAAGCCTTGCAAGCAATGTAACTTAGTGTAAGTTGTGGGATCTTGTATTACGGAACGAGTAAAGAGACTTGCCGGTAAACGAGATTGAAATAGGTATGCGAATACTGACGATCGAATCTCGGGCAAGTAACATACCGAAGGACAAAGGGAATGACATACGGGATTATACGAATCCTTGGCACTGAGGTTCAAACGATAAGATCTTCGTAGAATATGTAGGATCCAATATGGGCATCTAGGTCCCGCTATTGGATATTGACCGAGGAGTCTCTCGGGTCATGTCTACATAGTTCTCGAACCCGCAGGGTCTGCACACTTAAGGTTCGACGTTGTTTTATGCGTATTTGAGTTATATGGTTGGTTACCGAATGTTGTTCGGAGTCCCGGATGAGATCACGGACGTCACGAGGGTTTCCGGAATGGTCCGGAAACAAAGATTGATATATAGGATGACCTCATTTGATTACCGGAAGGTTTTCGGAGTTACCGGGAATGTACCGGGAATGACGAATGGGTTCCGGGAGTTCATCGGGGGGGGGGGGGGGCAACCCACCCCGGGGAAGCCCATAGGCCTTGAGGGTGGCACACCAGCCCTTAGTGGGCTGGTGGGACAGCCCAAAAGGCTCTATGCGCCAAGGAGAAGAAAATCAAGAGAGAAAGAAAAAAAAGGAGGAGGTGGGAAGGAAGGGGGACTCCCTCCCACCAAACCAAGTCCAACTCGGTTTGGGGGGGGGGAGAGTCCTCCCCCTTGGACTCGGCCGACCCCCTTGGGGCTCCTTGAGCCCCAAGGCAAGGTCCCCTCCCTCCCACCTATATATACGGAGGTTTTAGGGCTGATTTGAGACGACTTTTCCACGGCAGCCCGACCACATACCTCCACGGTTTTTCCTCTAGATCGCGTTTCCGCGGAGCTCGGGAGGAGCCCTGCTGAGACAAGGTCATCACCAACCTCCGGAGTGCCGTCACGCTGCCGGAGAACTCTTCTACCTCTCCGTCTCTCTTTCTGGATCAAGAAGGCCGAGATCATCGTCGAGCTGTACGTGTGCTGAACGCGGAGGTGCCGTCCGTTCGGTACTAGATCGTGGGACTGATCGCGGGATTGTTCGCGGGGCGGATCGAGGGACGTAAGGACGTTCCACTACATCATCTGCATTCTCTAAACGCTTCTGCTGTACGATCTACAAGGGTACGTAGATCACTCATCCCCTCTCGTAGATGGACATCACCATGATAGGTCTTCGTGCGCGTAGGAATTTTTTTCGTTTCCCATGCGACGTTCCCCAACAAATATGTGTTACAACATTGGATATATTGATCTCCCTAGGTTCCATTGGATAGCATATATTGATCTCCCTAGGTTCCATTGGATATATTACAACATAGGCTTTCCTTGATCCAAGGTTATGAAAATTCATATGTTGATCTCCCGAGGTTCCATTGGATAGCAATATGCAGTTTCTATATATGTTCCATTGGATATATAGTTAATTGAGGGTTTCTTGATCAATTCATAGGATATAAAAATGCATAGGATAGCAATATGTTACAACATTGGAATCCTATAAAGATTAATTTCTCTTTAGTTGTAGTGAAACAATTTTTCATTGGTAAGTTTTGAGGCTTTCTTTGATCCAAAGGTTATGAAAATTGAATATACTAATCTCTCTAGGTTCCATTGGATAGCAATATGCAGTTTCTTTATACGTTCCATTGGATAGTTAATTGAGGGTTTCTTGATCAATTCATAGGATGTGAAAATTGCATCGTATAGCAATGTGTTACAATTTTGGAATCCTATAAAGATCAATTCATAGGATATGAAAATTGCATAGAATAGCAATATGTTCCATTTGATTCGTTATGATAAATTTCTCTTTAGTTGTATTGAAACATTTTTCCTTGTTGCAGCAGTATGTAACATTTGTTTCATTTTAATTTGTTGATGTTGCAGTAGTGATAAGCTATGTCCAGAACTCATGGACTTCCTTCGCAGCGGCATACGTTTCACTAGCATTGACAAAACAAACGACGGGACGAATATGAGGCACAGCTTTTGTATTGAGATACCAGCTGCATTCCACATTAATCTCCAAGGCCTATTCCATCTTGATTATCCGAAGACATCGATGGCTGACATGGCAGTCTCCTTGATCGACGAGGAGTACCATGATGTGAAGAAGGCTTTCCAGAAGGCTCAGCACAAGAAGTGGGGGAAGACCCCACTTGACCCTATCAACCTTGAGTATGCAGCAAAAGATGCATACGTTCCATACGAGTTGTACCGCAAGATTAGTACCGTGAGATATGGCCAGCGTCACCTCGAAGAACCAGCTTTGGGACAGTCTGATTCAGATTCAGATTCAGACGAGTAGTGTTCAGAACGGCGAACACTTGTATATATATATGTATGCTAGCTATTATTATGTACTGCTTGCATGTTTTATTATGTACTGCTTGGACCAATTTATATATATCTAATTTCCGTTTGTGCCATTATATAGAGTTTCCAAATTTGAATGGTTATTTAGCCCTTTCTTTATTCATCACCACTTTAGGTATTGTTGTGAACTAATTCTTTATTCATATTGGTGTAATATTTACTGTATTCAATATTTTCCATGGTTCATACCCCCCGATACAACCCATAGATACATCGATATAAGCAGAATAGTATATGAATCTTATGTAAAAAATTGAGATCAAAAGCACAAATTATGTCAAAGACAGAATACAACACAAAGAAAACAGAATATGTCAAAAACAGAATAGTCGAAAGTAATCTATATAATTCGAATACTTATTTAACTCCAAAAGTTATGAAAAATTAGCACAATCTGGGTAAATTGTATATGAATCTTGTGTAAAAAATTGAGATCAAAAGCACGTCCAGTGAATTTAAAAAAATCCTGGGCTGAGGTCGAAAGTTTTTATTTTTTTCAGCAAAATTAAATTACAAACACCGTTGAGTCAGAAATAGTTGAAAATTGATGATGTGGCCTTGAATGGTGCATTTTGAACACACAAAAGGTCAGGAGTTCAAATAATACCAAAAAATGAAATCCCTTTTGTAACAGATGAGTTTTTGTATGAAACCCTGATACTTCGAAAGAGATTGTTCGATTTGTACATGAAGTGTGTCCAATTTTTTCCGCAACCCTCCCAACTTTTTAGCACTTGCTATGTGGGTCAAATGATGATACCATTCCAACTTTCAACCTATTCAGAGTTCATTTGTAGTCCTTTTCAATTTCTGGGTCATTTAGCTCATAAAAAAATCAACAAATGCATGAAAAATACCAAATGAAGTGAGAAATAGTTGAAAATTGATGATGTGGCTTTGAATGGTGCATTTTGAACACACAAAAGGTCTAGAGTTCAAATAATTACATAAAATGAAATCCCTTTTGCAACGGATGAGTTTTCGTATGAAACTGTGATACTTCGAAAGAGATTGTCTGATTTGTACACGAAGTGCGTCCAGTTTTTGCCGCAACCCTATCAACTTTTTAGCACATGCTATGTGGGTGAAATGATAATACAATGCCAACTTTCAACATTTTTAGAGTTCATTTGTAGTGCTTTTCAATTTCTGGGTCATTTACCTAAAAAATCAATAAATGCATGCACTACAAGAAATATGTCAACTAACGACCTTTTGTTAGTGACGCTGGAAGGAATGGTCATAAATCTATGACCATTTGACATCATTTGGTCGTAAGCTATCTAGAGGGGTCCTAGCCCCAAAACCAACAACCATTTTCATCAGAAAGGTCATCACTTGCTTACTAGAAAAGGTCATAAAGCGGACAGCACCTGGCACTGCCTTATTTCTAGGTGATAATGACTAATATGAATGGTCGTTACTAAATAGTTAGAATGCACTAGGCTGGTTACGCAGCCACCTCAGCTGCCTCGCTTACTTGTCACTGAGGTATGACCCATTTGACAAGCAGGTGAGGGTCCGACGACCGAGCGGGGACATGCGCGAGCCTCGCTTAATTCCCGTGGGACTCGAACCCACGACCGAGCGCTTCCGCTAAGTGTTTGCTACCGCTGGGCTAGAGAGGGATAGTTGCTCAGGTACCGGTTTTTGGGGGTATATTATATTAAATCGCGGGTCTCTCGTATCATTGACAAGTGGGACCGACGGGGACGACCAACACTTGGCCAATTTCCGACAGGGGCAAACACTTAGCCAATTTCCGATGAGCAAATCTAGATCTCGGGGGCGGCGGCGATCGACGGGGGCGGTAACCAGCGGTGGTGGTGCTGACGCCATGGCCACCTCACCCATCGACAGTGGTGGTGGTCCCGACACCACGGACACCTCGGCCACGACAACCTCGCCCGGCCAGTGGTGGTGCCGCTCGCCTCAGCCACCTCGCCCACTAGTAGTGGTGGTGGTGCTGCTCGCCTAAGACAGCGACCTCGCCCACACATGGGGGACTCGCCGCCGCCGAGCATGAGGGACTCACCGCCGAGCATGGGGGACTCGCTGCTGCCGCCAGACAGAAGCTGGATTAGAAAAGGAGTTAGAAGGTTTTCGAAAGAACATATGAAAGGAGTTGATGAATTCATGGAATTTGTTCGTGCAAATTTTTCCAAGGATGATGTCATTGTTTGCCCATGTTTTAATTGCCTCAACCGTTCGAGAAAAGCTCAAGGAGTAGTGGAAGATCATCTTCTTCTTAATGGGATGGCCAGCACATATGATAGATGGATATATCATGGAGAACCTTTAGCCGGACAACCTAAACATATTGAAGCTGATACACAGGCCCCTCATATGATGGGTGGTGGTGATGCTGGCATTAATTTTATGGAAAATATTTTGCGAGAGAATGCTGGTTTGGATGAAGAGGATGGGCATGAAGATGATAGGATTCCTGACCTATTGAAGGATATGTACGATGCTGAAGATCGTACTGATGGGAGAAGTCGATGTTTGTTGAGGTGTTAGAGGAGGCTAAGCGTGCATCTCATGAAGGGGGTAAATTTTCAAGATTTACCTTCACCGTGAAGTTACTCCACATCAAGTCTTTCTACCAGATTAGCAATGCTGCATGCAACGCAATACTCCGCCTTTTGACCTTCAATTCCCTGATAGCTGTGTTCCCAGGTCTTATGATGAAACATTGAGCATAATCCGCAGGCTAGGGCTAGGTTATGTTTCAATACATGTGTGCCCAAATAACTGTGTCTTGTTTCGGAAGGATTTTGTGAAGCATGATAACTGTCCAAAATGCAATGCCTCAAGGTGGAAAGATGCTGATGGGAAGAAGTCAATACCAAAGAAGGTACCGAGGCACTTTCCGTTGATACCAAGGCTGCAGTGGATGTTTATCTCGAAGAAATCATCATTGGAGGTACAATGGCACAAGCTTCAGTGGCAACCTGTGGACAATGAGCTGAGCCATCCAGCGGACGGAGAGGCATGGAAATAATTTGACAGTGAACATGGAGATTTTTCTGCAGATCCAAGGAATATAAAACTCGGCATTGCCATAGATGGCTTTAATCCGTTTGGGAACATGAACACGTGTTATAGCATGTGGCCCATTTTTGTGGTGACGTACAACCTGCCACCATGGGCATGCATGGATCAATCCAACTTCATGATGTCACTGCTTATCCCGGGTCCAGAGTCTCCAGGAAAGGATTTTGATGTCTTTATGGAGCCCCTCGTAGAAGAACTGCTCCAGCTCTGGACTGGTGTACGTACATACGATGCCTCTAGTCTGGAAGAAAAGTTCAATCTACGTGCTGCAGTCATATGGCCCATCCATGATTTCCCGGCACTGCACACTCTGTCTGGGAGGATCACAGCGGGTTATCAGGCATGCGTCCATTATGACAAAGACCCTTGCTCAAAGAGAATAAGGAGCAAGATCTGCTATATTGGGCTCCGCCGCATTCTTCCCCAAAACCATCGCTGGAGAAGAAGCAAAGATTTTAAAGGTGAGAATGAAACCCGTGAGAAGCCAGCTAAATTCACTAAGGAAGAGATGGAGCAGCAACTTCAGAAGGTGAAGGATGTGAGTCCAGGAAAGCTTGCAAAGAAAAGAAAGCGCGCGGAAGGTCAATGTTGGGACCGGATGTCTTGTTTGTGGGACCTGCCATACTGGGCTTGTCTGAAATTAAGGCATAATCTCGATGTAATGCACACTGAGAAAAACATATGTGAGAATCTGCTAGGGACGTTTCTGAACATTGAAGGAAAGACAAAGGACACGGTTAGTTCTAGGCTTGATTTGGAGGACATGGGCATAAGAGAAGATTTGCATCTACAACATGATGAAGGTGAAGATACATTTGAAATGCCATGAGCATGGTATACAATGAGTAAAGAACAAAAGCTAGCATTCTGTGAATTCATAAGAGCGGTGAGATTTCCAGATGGTTATGCTTCTAACCTAGAAAAGTGTGTTACTTCTGATGGATTCAAGCTTTCAGTATTGAAAACCCATGATTGTCACATCCTCCTCCAAAGGATTTTACCGGTTGGCCTCCGTGGAATCATGGACAATGATATATATGAAGCGGTTGTTGAGCTGGGAAATTTCTTTAGAGAACTGTGCTGCAAAACACTCAAGTTAACTGTTCTGGAAAGACTTGAAAAAGAAATCCCAATTATTCTTTGCAAGCTTGAGAAGATTTTCCCTCCAGCTTTCTTCACCGTGATGGTCCATTGGGTGGTGCACTTACCAAAAGAGGCAATGCTTAGAGGCCCTGTGCAATTCGGTTGGATGTACCCAATCGAAAGAAGGCTGCTTGTAAGCGTTATGTGCGAAACACGGCAAGACCTGAAGGTTCGATTGCTGAAGCATATGTCGTTGACGAGTTCTTGACTTTTTGCTCTAGATACTTTGGCGATGTGGAAACAAGATGGAACCGGCCGGGCAGAAATAGAGAGCGGTCTGATTCGCATATTGGTGATGTCTCAGTTTTCAACCATGGTGTGAACTTTCTTGGAGCCTCGCGATACTTGGAGGCTGGTGATGAGTATGACAAGATGGTTTGGTACGTGCTCATCAATTGCGCCGAGGTTATACGATATATCGAGTATGTTATATCTTGTGCACTCGTTATTTATTTACTTTTGCTTGGGTTGTTGGCACCAGCCTAATATTTTAATTCACATGTTTTGTTGGCATTGCAGGAAATGCAAGGAAGAGTTAAATCAGGAAGAAAGGCGGATCAATGTTGATACAAGGGTTGCCAAGGGATTTGCTAAATGGTTTAAGAATCATGTTGGAAAGTTGCATAAGGAGAAGAAAGTCAGTGATGATCTATTTGCTTTGGCATGCTTACCGGATAAGCGAGTGCGAGTGTATTCATCATGCATTGCTGATGGTGTACGGTACCACACCGTTGATCGCGAGGAAAAAAGGAAGACACAGAATAGTGGAATCGTCACTCAGGGGTCACATGATCGTGAGAACATTGACTTCTATGGTCAGCACAGAAGCATCATAGAGTTGTAGTACAACTCTAGTGGAGGCATCCATCGCTTGGTTGTCTTATTTTGCTGTGACTGGTTTGATCTTGGTAACAAGAAGAAGAGACGCTCTTGTGTCAAGTATGATGGCCACTTCAAAAGCATCAACACTTCAAGGTGCTGGTATAAGAGTGATCCCTTTATTCTAATAGCACAAGCAACAATGGTGTTTTACCTGCGAGACACTCTTTTGCACGGAAAATGGCGAGTTGTGCAAAACTTTGAGCACAGACACTTGTGGACTGTGACTGAAACTGAAACTGAAGTGGAAAAGGGCCCCGGTGGTAGTGGCCTAACATATCAGGATGATGACTATACGGAAGTTCCGGTGCAAGTTGGTGATGACTCTATGGAAGTTCCGGTGCAAAGCAGAGTGCGTAGGGACCGGGAACATGTGCTCATTGATGTTGCAACAGTTGAAGGCATCAAGAAAAGAAGAAAGGTGGTAGCGGATGGACATGAGAGCGAGGATGAGGAAAACAGGACTGATCATACTATGCTGCAATATTGTAGTGACGATGAGGAAAACAAAAGTGGGCATAGAGTTCCTGGTTTTGGTATCGACGATGATGAGTAGCGAATAGACATGAAGGTAAATATTATGTCCTTCGTGATCTAAAACTATTACTGCATGTTCTTTGTTTTGATTGGTGATCAACCTTCTCTATAGTTTTTGCTGTTGTGATCCTGATGTAGTTTTTGTACTACAATTCTCTCCAGGTAGCAAAATGCATGAGACTGATGGTTGTAGTGATGGAGAGGCAGGTGGTGAAGATCATGATGGCTGGAGAGGCAAAATGATGTAGTTTTGGTGATCATGATGGTTGGAGAGGCAAAATGTTGTATACAGAAATGGCCGGAGAGGCAAAATGATGTAGTTTTGGTTCCATTTTCTTAGTTTTGGTGAGAACTGTTGGTTGTGATGTGATCCTGATTCAAACTGTTGTGTTGTAATGCAAAATATTGCAAACTGTTGGTTGTGATGTTCCTGAAGTTTTTTTGAACTGAATTGAGATGTTGTTTTCAGAGCTATTTTGAGAACTACATCAGAGAGTTGTTGCTATCTACATCAGAGAACTGAATTGAGATGTTGCATGTTGCTGTTGTTTTCAGAACTGTTGTTGTTCCTGAAGTTTTCAGAACTGAATTGAGATGTTGTTTTCAGAGCTATTTTCAGAACTACATCACAGAGTTGTTGCTATCTACATCAGAGAAATGAATTGAGATGTTGCATGTTGCTGTTGTTTTCAGAACTGGGAAACCTTTGCATTATGTCATCATATGTGATAAAGTTACCATGTAAAATAATAAACTTGTAATACGACAATTATTTTTAAAAAGTGTTCACACAAATGAGCTATCATGTGTGAAGATTCATGGCCTTCAAGCCACATGATCAATCTCATGGCCATATTCATGGCATAGTTTGTTGAAATGATCTCATATTTTGCATAATGGTGCATGTTGGAATTACAAACAATGTTGATTAAGGAAGTTTTCATCTTCCTTGTATGAAAAATTCATTTTTCATTTTTCAAGTGCCCGAAATGAGTTTTTTTGTGAAGGACCTACCATATATTTGTTTCAAAATGGGTCCAAATCATTTTTCTAACATACTAGGCCATATTTAATGTACAATTGACAAAATGGTTGAGTGTCAAAAGCTTTTATCCATCTCTCGTGAAAAAAGACAAATCTATGTCGAATCAGCTCGAAGCGGGTCAAATTTGAACTGCGGCTGCCTTATAGTTTGCTCTTTATTTTTTTTCCAAAAATCATTTCTAGGTACACAAGTATCTATTTAATCATAGGAACACCAAAGGTTTCCAAGATTCAACCACTAGGTAGGAACGGTCATGCCCGTCATTTCGACCACATTTTGAAACGGCCATGAAAAATTCAAAAAATTAAAAAAATGGGAAACCTTTGCATTATGTGCATCATATGTGATAAAGTTACCATGTAAAATAATAAACTAGTAATACGACAATTATTTTTAAAAAGTGTTCACACAAATGAGCTATCATGTGTGAAGATTCATGGCTTTCAAGCCACATGACCAATCTCATGGCCATGTTCATGGCATAGTTTGTTGAAATGGTCACATATTTTGCATAATGGTGCATGTTGGAATGACAAACAATGTTGATTAAGAAAGTTTTCATCTTCCTTGTATGAAAAATTCATTTTTCATTTTTCAAGTGCCCGAAATGAGTTTTTTTGTGAAGGACTTACCATATATTTGTTTCAAAATTGGTCCAAATCATTTTTCTAACATACTAGGTCATATTTAATGTACAATTGACAAAATGGTTGGGTGTCAAAAGCTTTTATCCATCTCTCATGAAAAAGACAAAACTATGTCGAATCAGCTAGAAGCGGGTCAAATTTGAACTGCACCTGCCTTATAGTTTTTCTTTATTTTTTCCAAAAATCATTTCTAGGTACACAAGTATCTACTTAATCATAGAAAAACCAAAAGGTTTCCAAGATTCTACCACTAGGTAGGAACGGTCATGCCCGCCGTTTCGACCGCATTTTGAAACGGCCATGAAAAATTCAAAACAAAAATCAAAAAATGGGAAACCTTTGCATTATGTCATCATATGTGATAAAGTTACCATGTAAAATAATAAACTTGTAATACGACAATTATTTTTAAAAAGTGTTCACACAAATGAGCTATCATGTGTGAAGATTCATGGCCTTCAAGCCACATGATCAATCTCATGGCCATATTCATGGCATAATTTGTTGAAATGATCTCATATTTTGCATAATGGTGCATGTTGGAATGACAAACAATGTTGATTAAGGAAGTTTTCATCTTCCTTGTATGAAAAATTCATTTTTCATTTTTCAAGTGTCCGAAATGAGTTTTTTTGTGAAGGACCTACCATATATTTGTTTCAAAATGGGTCCAAATCATTTTTCTAACATACTAGGCCATATTTAATGTACAATTGACAAAATGGTTGAGTGTCAAAAGCTTTTATCCATCTCTCGTGAAAAAAGACAAATCTATGTCGAATCAGCTCGAAGCGGGTCAAATTTGAACTGCGGCTGCCTTATAGTTTGCTCTTTATTTTTTTTCCAAAAATCATTTCTAGGTACACAAGTATCTATTTAATCATAGGAACACCAAAGGTTTCCAAGATTCAACCACTAGGTAGGAACGGTCATGCCCGTCATTTCGACCACATTTTGAAACGGCCATGAAAAATTAAAAAAAATTAAAAAAATGGGAAACCTTTGCATTATGTGCATCATATGTGATAAAGTTACCATGTAAAATAATAAACTAGTAATACGACAATTATTTTTAAAAAGTGTTCACACAAATGAGCTATCATGTGTGAAGATTCATGGCTTTCAAGCCACATGACCAATCTCATGGCCATGTTCATGGCATAGTTTGTTGAAATGATCTCATATTTTGCATAATGGTGCATGTTGGAATGACAAACAATGTTGATTAAGGAAGTTTTCATCTTCCTTGTATGAAAAATTCATTTTTCATTTTTCAAGTGCCCGAAATGAGTTTTTTTGTGAAGGACCTACCATATATTTGTTTCAAAATGGGTCCAAATCATTTTTCTAACATACTAGGCCATATTTAATGTACAATTGACAAAATGGTTGAGTGTCAAAAGCTTTTATCCATCTCTCGTGAAAAAAGACAAATCTATGTCGAATCAGCTCGAAGCGGGTCAAATTTGAACTGCGGCTGCCTTATAGTTTGCTCTTTATTTTTTTTCCAAAAATCATTTCTAGGTACACAAGTATCTATTTAATCATAGGAACACCAAAGGTTTCCAAGATTCAACCACTAGGTAGGAACGGTCATGCCCGTCATTTCGACCACATTTTGAAACGGCCATGAAAAATTAAAAAAAATTAAAAAAATGGGAAACCTTTGCATTATGTGCATCATATGTGATAAAGTTACCATGTAAAATAATAAACTAGTAATACGACAATTATTTTTAAAAAGTGTTCACACAAATGAGCTATCATGTGTGAAGATTCATGGCTTTCAAGCCACATGACCAATCTCATGGCCATGTTCATGGCATAGTTTGTTGAAATGGTCACATATTTTGCATAATGGTGCATGTTGGAATGACAAACAATGTTGATTAAGAAAGTTTTCATCTTCCTTGTATGAAAAATTCATTTTTCATTTTTCAAGTGCCCGAAATGAGTTTTTTTGTGAAGGACTTACCATATATTTGTTTCAAAATTGGTCCAAATCATTTTTCTAACATACTAGGTCATATTTAATGTACAATTGACAAAATGGTTGGGTGTCAAAAGCTTTTATCCATCTCTCATGAAAAAGACAAAACTATGTCGAATCAGCTAGAAGCGGGTCAAATTTGAACTGCACCTGCCTTATAGTTTTTCTTTATTTTTTCCAAAAATCATTTCTAGGTACACAAGTATCTACTTAATCATAGAAAAACCAAAAGGTTTCCAAGATTCTACCACTAGGTAGGAACGGTCATGCCCGCCGTTTCGACCGCATTTTGAAACGGCCATGAAAAATTCAAAACAAAAATCAAAAAATGGGAAACCTTTGCATTATGTCATCATATGTGATAAAGTTACCATGTAAAATAATAAACTTGTAATACGACAATTATTTTTAAAAAGTGTTCACACAAATGAGCTATCATGTGTGAAGATTCATGGCCTTCAAGCCACATGATCAATCTCATGGCCATATTCATGGCATAGTTTGTTGAACTGGTCTCATATTTTGCATAATGGTGCATGTTGGAATGACAAACAATGTTGATTAAGGAAGTTTTCATCTTCCTTGTATGAAAAATTCATTTTTCATTTTTCAAGTGTCTGTAATGAGTTTTTTTGTGAAGGACCTATCATATATTTGTTTCAAAATTGGTCCAAATCATTTTTCTAACATACTAGGCCATATTTAATGTACAATTGACAAAATGGTTGGGTGTCAAAAGCTTTTATCCATCTCTCGTGAAAAATACAAATATATGTCGAATTAGCTGGAAGCGGGTCAAATTTGAACTGCGGCTGCCTTATAGTTTGCTCTTTATTTTTTCCAAAAATCATTTCTAGGTACACAAGTATCTATTTAATCATAGAAACACCAAAAGGTTTCCAAGATTCAACCACTAGGTAGGAACAGTCATGCCCGCCGTTTCGACCACATTTTGAAATGCCCATGAAAAATTCAAAAAAAATCAAAAAAATGGGAAACCTTCGTGTCGCATCGTCACATGTGATTTGCCAACTAGAGAAGATATATAAATTTGAGTACCGATGTCTTCTTGAACTATTCGGTATGATTTTAACCATTATTTCTATAATGTTTATAAAAAAGAAAAAGGAAAAGTCTGCCTCCAAACCGCAAAAAACTAGTCAAAATTTTCCCTCCCACCCCACCAAATTTTCCCTCTCACCCCACCAAAATTTCCCTCCACTCCCTCTCCCACTACCACGCGGGACCCACAACTCCCTCTCCCACTCCCGTCTCCATTCCACTCCCCACTACCCACGCGGGATCCATTCCACTCCCCACTCCATCGCCCCTCCCCTGCTCCGCGCCGCCCTGCCGGCCCTCCCGTGCTCCGCGCCGCCCCTCCGCCCCTCTCCCCTCTCCCCGACGACGACTACATCGACGATGTCGACGGCTACATCTACATTGACGACGACTACATCGACGATGTCGACGGCTACATCTACATCGACGATGACGGCTACATCTACATCGACGTCGATGGCTACGACTACATCGACGACGAGAGTACCTCTCCCCTCGACCCATCTCCCGTTGATAGATCCCCTCATGTGTTCTTCTAGTAGATCTTGTAGGGTTTGATAGATCCCCCTCATGTGTTCTTCTAGGGTTCATGGGGCTGGATCAATGGGGATGGTTCGGTACATTCATGGGGTTAGGGTTAGGGTTCATGGGGTAAATATGTCCGCTAACGTGGTTCATAGGGTTAGGTTCATGTTGCTTGACTACTATGGCTTGCTTGCTTGCTAGCATACATGGTTAATTAGAGTTTCCATGCATTGCTACACTTGTATGTGCATTCTAGTCCAAGTGCTTAAATTTAGTTGCTTGCTTCAACTGTCAGTTTAGTATTGATGCATTAACTGTATGTGCATTGCTACACGTGTATGTGCATGCTGGTCCAAGTGTTTTACATGTATTAGTACTGATGCATTAACTACATCACTATATTGTTGATCCAACAAGTTTGCTTCACATGTATTACATGTATGTGCATGCTCGTCCAAATGCTTTCCTTTATTGATATAAGTGCATCATTATACTTTATCCCTTTTGTATCTGATTGTTGTTTATTCTATTTTGCAAGCACCACCTCAAGATCATCCATGTCAAGGATGACAAGGTCAAACCCGAGGCCAACCAGTGGTATGCAAGTTGCTCCTTGTGGTTATACTGTCAGATTTATAAAATGTGTCTTAATATGCTAAGTGAAATGTAATATGCTAAGTAAAATATCTTGGAGGCTGGTGATGTAAAATACTGTCAGATTTTATTATGCAAATGTATTGCTGTAATCTGAATTAGTTGTCTTAGTTGTGCATGTGTGCTGTTACTCTTCCTTAGCTGAATAAGTAGGATTAAGTTATAATAAAAATATCATAAGATATGTTTGGCTGTCTGTCCATGCATTCCAACAATTAACCTAATAATTATGTTTCCTTTGCCTTGCAAAGATGAGCCTCCTCTCACCGAGTACGAGAAGGTTAGGACTAGAAATATGATGAGGAACAATCGGATATTCCAGTCCCTTGGCATTGATGCAATAATGTCAATGATTAGGAAAACAAATGATGTACAACAAGGTACAACTAATGGGGTTCAAGAAGGTAGTGGAGTTATCAGTGATGACCGAGAGTACAATCCTAAGGAGGATGAAGTTGTAGTGCACAAGACTCTTAAGGTGCAAACTCTGTCTTTCTTTGGAGGGTTCGGGTTCTTGTATGCTCTGTGTTTCCTTGTGCTCACATATTTATCTTGTGATCTAATTTTTTTCTGTGCTATTTATACAAGGCACTGAAGGAATCTAGAACGAAGAGGACTGGTGTTAAGAAGACAACCAGCAAGAATAGGAAGAGCTCAGAAGCATCTGCTGCAATGCCTCCAGGAAGGGTGATGGCCCCACCTACAGGACAAACAAAGAGGATCCTGGAACCTGATGAACCTGATAGAGTCACAAGGCAAAAACCAACTATGGCGGCTGCGACGGAGCATCAGGAAAGTCCACTGGGCATGGACTTTGAGAGCTCGATGGAAATGCGTGATGAGTTTTCGCCGATGGACGAAGAAACCACTCTCTGCATGGATGAAAGCAGCACTATCTGCGTATGCCTCAGGCGTGGTGCACCTTCTATTGACGGGAATGATGTCGTGAGTGAAGAAGAACAACAACTTGTGCTTCAACCAGGCAAGTTCACCTTCTCTTTTACTAGTGCATTTTGCAAATGGAAGTGATCATGTATGCTTACCTGTTTAGCAGAACCATTCTTGCATTTGTCGATTTCTCTTCTAATTTACGAGTTCAATTTCATTTTCAGATGCAATGACTAACAAGAATAGACTTAGAAAGGGCCAAGGGATAGAGAGAATCACCAAGGCGCTTGGCACAAAGGTGCCTATGCAAATTGCCCAAGGGATGAAGCGTCCAGAGAAGCCTCTACAGGAAACAAAGTTTGCTTCTGAGTGTGGACTCGTTGCAAGAAGCCACCTGCCAGTTCTTCCTCACTTCAAGGAATACAAAAATAATGCTACTCTAGTGGAGGACTACATTGGGAAAGTTGTTGTAAGCTACTTGTTTTATAGTTAATGTGCTACTCTATTTTCTGTTATGTAGTTAATGATCACTAATGTTGTTCCTTCCTTGTTTGCTGTCTTGGTAGGCAAATTTTGAGATAAACACAGACTCGGAGACCATCAAGTACGCGTGCAAAGATGTTCTGCAGAAAAGTTCAAAGAATCGACGCCATAATATCAAGAAGAAGTATTTTCATACCGTAGCAGCAAACAAAGTGAGCACCAAGTCTCCGGTGCCAGATATGACAGATGGTGAATGGCAAGCTCTGGTGCAGATGTGGTCTACCCCAAGACACAAGGTATGTATATGCTTTGTTTACTGATTTATGTTCTGCACATTAGGATGGGAATGGGCCATGGCCCCTTCTTCCTGTTCCATGTTTCTGATCAGAGTAGGAACAATAGAGAGCATCAACTTTCAAAATCAACACCATATGTAATACACTGACTCTTATATAGTACTAGTTGTTCATGTACTTGTGCTAGTGCAGGATAACTGAAATATTTCCAAATCAAATATGCTCAGACTCGTATTGTCGTACTATACTACTGCCTATTCCACTTTCTTTCAACTTGGAAAATAACATTATGCGTTTTTGTAGGAAACCTGTGCGTCGAACAAGATTAATCAAGAAAAGGTCGTGTACCAACAGAGAACTGGTTCCAGGAACTACACCGCACACATTTTTGCCACTGTGAGTACCTTTTTCTAAAGACCTTACCGTTTGATCCTCGTTGAATATCATTTCTTATTCTTGCTGAATAACATTCCGATTTTTGTTGAAAAACATTTCACAAAGAAGAGCGTAAGGGTGAGGAGCTCTCTGCGATTGACTTGTTCAAGGCCACCCAGAACAGCAAGAAGCACGGGTTTTCGGAGCCAGTCAAGATTGCTATAGTAAGTCACTCCATGCAATTGTCCAGCTAGTTCAAACTTTTGTCTATAGACCTCAGCCCTGTTTGATTCACAGCCAGCAAGAACACACACTATGTTCCATGATTTGATGCTGTTTGCTAGCGCCTAAGATAGGTTTGGTATCTCAACAAAGATATCGAAATTTGTTGTACAGTTCTCAACAAAGATATCAGAATTTGCTGTAGCTATTTGTTGCATTTTTATGAAATGATGAAAATTGATCTGAATGTTAGTTCTCAACATAGAAGCCATATTATATAGAACCACCATATTGTTCTGATTGCATGTCTCTAGATCACATAAGTGTGTACACTTGCTGTAGCAAGATTCAAATAATGCTTTAAGTTTAGTAGTTATCATCTACTTCTATTTGAGTTTGAGTAAAATATCTACATATAGATTTTGTGTGCTGGTTTGATTACTTCAAATAATCCATTTCTTGGTCTGGTTTGGTGGCATTCTTGTTTGGTTTCTCTTGCAGAATGTGAAATAGATCTACCACTAATGTCTATCATTTTCCTCCATATGCTAGCTTGAGATGGAAAAAATGAAGGACGCGCCGATACCAGAAGGTGAAGAACCAAAGTCTGATGCTGAGATTGTTGAAGAAGTGCTCAAGATCGAAGTCAACCAAAGCACATTCCTCAGGAATGTTGGGCTCAAGTCATCTAGTAACAATTCTGGCAAAGGAGCTGCTGTTGTGGCTACTCATGTTCGTGATCTTCAACAGAAGCTGGAGAGGTCGGAGCTTTAAGCTGGAGTGATGCAAGAAGAAATGGCAGCAATCAAGCTAAAGGCGGAAGAATATGAAGCTGCACGCGACAAGGAACTTGAGCTGCTGCGCAAGAAGTCTCAGGAACAGGAAGAGAAGTTAGCCCACTTGATGGCTCTCTTCGGTGCTAAAGCATTGTAGAAGTTGAACCTGTCGTAGAACCTGTCCTAGAAACAGTGAAGTGGGCTAACTTCTCAAGAACCTGATGAATTTAGCCCACTTGATTGGTCATTCTGGTGATGAAACAATGTCTTGCTCTATTTTGTGAAGTTGTGCATGTGTGAAGTTGTCAATTATTTAAGTTTTGTTTGGACCATTTTGTTTGGGCAGTAAAGTTAGTTTGGATAGCAAAAAGGCCGAGGCCCAAACAAGAAATAGACTAAGAAGTCTTGGGCCTAAAAAAAGAGTAGGCCAAGGCCCAAAAGAAAAGTGGACTAATAAAAAACCTGCTTAGTAAAAGATTCTATCCCAGAAAATAAAAGGCCAAATTATTGGGCCCGACCCATGTAGACGACCGAAATGGACCGGGCTGAATCTTATTTACGACCTTTTCATTTAGTCATAATTCTGCCACGTCAGGCTGCCACGGTGGATCTGACTTGGTGTGGGCAGATTGCTAGTGACCAAATCATTTAGTCATTAAACCTACGACCTTCTGTTTGGTCATAAAAGCCTACGACCAATCCAGAAAAAAGGTCGTTATAGTTCACTAAAGACCCCCCAACTTTAGACATTCTGTTTTTGGTCATAAAAAGGTCACAAATGGAATCAATGACCATTCAGTGACCAATATTGAAGGTCGTTAGTTGACATATTTCTCGTAGTGCATGAAAAATACCAAATGAAGTCAGAAATAGTTGAAAATTGATGATGTGGCTTTGAATGGTGCATTTTTAACACACAAAAGGTCTATAGTTCAAATAAAAATGTCTTTTGTAATAGATGACTTTTCGTATGAAACCCTCATACTTCGAAAGAGATTGTCCGATTTGTACACGAAGTGTGTCATTTTTTGCCACAACCCTCTCAACTTTTTAGCACATGCTATGTGGGTGAAATGATGATACCATGCCAACTTTCAACATTTTCAGAGTTCATTTGTAGTGCTTTTCAATTTCTGGGTCATTTAGCTCAAAAAATCATTAAATGCATGAAAAATACCAAATGAAATCAGAAATAGTTGAAAATTAATGATGTGGCTTTGAATGGTGCATTTTGAACACACAAAAGGTTTGGAGTTCAAATAATTCCATAAGATGATATCCCTTTTGTAACAGATGAGTTTTCGTACGAAACCCTGATACTGCGAAAGAGATTGTCCGATTTGTACACGAAGTGCGTCCAGTTTTTGCAGCAACCCTCTCAACTTTTAGCACATGCTATGTGGGTGAAATGATGATACCATGCCAACTTTCAACATTTTCAGAATTCATTTTTAGTGCTTTTCAATTTCTGGGTCATTTAGCTCAAAAAAAATCAATAAATACATGAAAATTACCAAATGAAGTTAGAAATAGTTGAAAAATGATGATGTGGCTTTGAATGGTGCATTTTGAACACACAAAAGGTTTGGAGTTCAAATAGTTCCGAAAAATGAAATCCCTTTTGTAACCGATGAGTTTTCGTATGAAACCCTCATACTTCGAAAGAGATTGTCCGATTTGTACACGAAGTGCGTCCAGTTTTGCCGCAACCCTCTCAACCTTTTAGCACATGCTATGTGGGTGAAATGATGATACCATGCCAACTTTCAACATTTTCAGAGTTCATTTGTAGTGCTTTTCAATTTATGGGTCATTTAGCTCAAAAAAATCAATGACTGCATGAAAAATACCAAATGAAGTCAGAAATAGTTGAAAATTGATGATGTGGCTTTGAATGGTGCATTTTGTGTTGGGGAACGTCGCATGGGAAACAAAAATTTTCCTACGCGCACGAAGGCCTATCATGGTGATGTCCATCTACGAGAGGGGATGAGTGATCTACGTACCCTTGTAGACCGTACAGCAGAAGCGTTAGAGAACGCGGTTGATGTAGTGGAACGTCCTCACGTCCCTCGATCCGCCCCGCGAACAATCCCGCGATCAGTCCCACGATCTAGTACCGAACGGACGGCACCTCCGCGTTCAGCACACGTACAACTCGAGGATGATCTCGGCCTTCTTGATCCAGCAAGAGAGACGGAGAGGTAGAAGAGTTCTCCGGCAGCGTGACGGTGCTCCGGAGGTTGGTGATGACCTTGTCTCAGCAGGGCTCCGCCCGAGCTCCGCAGAAACGCGATCTAGAGGAAAAACCATGGAGGTATGTGGTCGGGCTGCCGTGGAAAAGTCGTCTCAAATCAGCCCTAAAACCTCCGTATATATAGGTGGGAGGGAGGGGGCCTTTCCTTGGGGCTCAAGGAGCCCCAAGGGGGTCGGCCGAGTCCAAGGGGGAGGACTCTCCCCCCCAAACCGAGTTGGACTAGGTTTGGTGGGAGGGAGTCCCCCTTCCTTCCCACCTCCTCCTTTTTTTTCTTTCTCTCTTGATTTTCTTCTCCTTGGCGCATAAGGCACTTGTGGGCTGTCCCACCAGCCCACTAAGGGCTGGTGTGTCTCCCCAAAGGCCTATGGGCTTCCCCGGGGTGGGTTGCCCCCCCGGTGAACTCCCGGAACCCATTCGTCATTCCCGGTACATTCCCGGTAACTCCGAAAACCTTCCGGTAATCAAATGAGGTCATCCTATATATCAATCATCAAAGCGTTTGTTCCAACTCCGAGATGCTTGCACCAGTACATAAATGGATCGTTGGAGCTTGCACACCTTGTTAGCATTCTTAGGATCGACAAAACCTTCGGGTTGCATCATATACAACTCTTCCTTAAGGAAACCGTTAAGGAACGTCGTTTTGACATCCATCTGCCAGATTTCATAATCGAAAAATGCAGCTATTGCTAACATGATTCTAACGGACTTAAGCATCGCTACGGGTGAGAAAGTCTCATCGTAGTCAACTCCTGGAACTTGTGAAAAACCCTTTGCCACAAGTCGAGCTTTATAAATGGTCACATTACCGTCAGCGTCCGTCTTCTTCTTAAAGATCCATTTGTTCTAAATAGCCTTGCGGCCCTCAGGTAGTATCTCCAAAGTCCACACTTTGTTCTCACACATGGATCCTATCTCGGACTTCATGGCTTCTAGCCATTTGTTGGAATCTGGGCCCACCATTGCTTCTTCATAATTTGCAGGTTCATTGTTGTCTAACAACATGATTGATAAGACGGGATTACCGTACCACTCTGGAGCAGCGCGTGATCTCGTCGACCTGCGTGGTTCAACAGAAACTTGAACTGGAGTTTCATGATCATCATCATTAACTTCCTCCTCAACCGGCGTCGCAACGACAGAGATTTCCCCTTGCCCTGCGCCACCATCCAGAGGGATGAGAGGTTCGACAACCTCGTCAAGTTCTATCTTCCTCCCACTCAATTCTCTCGAGAGAAACTCCTTCTCGAGAAAAGCTCCATTCTTAGCAAGAAACACTTTGCCCTCGGATTTGAGATAGAAGGTGTACCCAACTTTCTCTTTTGGGTAACCTATGAAGACGCACTTTTCCGCTTTGGGTTCCAGCTTTTCAGGATGAAGCTTTTTGACATAAGCATCACATCCCCAAACTTTAAGAAACGACAACTTTGGCCTTTTGCCATACCACAGTTCGTATGGTGTCGTCTCAACGGATTTTGATGGTGCCCTATTTAAAGTGAATGCAGCTGTTTCTAATGCATAACCCCAAAATGATAACGGCAAATCAGTAAGAGACATCATAGATCGCACCATCTCTAACAAAGTACGATTACGACGTTCGGACACACCATTACGCTGTGGTGTTCCAGGCGGTGTCAACTATGAAACAATTCCACATTTTCTTAAGTGATCACCAAACTCGAAACTCAGATATTCACCCCCACGATCAGACCGTAGGAACTTGATCTTCTTGTTACGATGATTTTCCACTTCACTCTGAAATTGCTTGAACTTTTCAAATGTTTCAGACTTGTGCTTCATCAAGTAGACATAACCATACCTACTCAAATCGTCAGTGAAGGTGAGAAAATAACGATATCCGCCGCGTGCCTCCACGCTCATTGGACCACACACATCGGTATGTATGATTTCCAATAAGTCACTTGCACGCACCATTGTTCCAGAGAACGGAGTCTTAGTCATCTTGCCCATGAGGCATGGTTCGCACGTGTCAAGTGAATCAAAGTCAAGTGACTCCAAAAGTCCATCAGCATGGAGTTTCTTCATGCGCTTTACACCAATAGGACCCAAGCGGCAGTGCCACAAAAATATGGCGCTATCATTGTTTACTCTAACTCTTTTGGTCTCAATGTTATGTATATGCGTATCGCTATCAAGATTCAATATGAACAATCCTCTCACATTCGGTGCATGACCATAAAAGATGTTACTCATAGAAATAGAACAACCATTATTCTCTGACTTAAAAGAGTAACCATCTCGCAATAAACAAGATCCAGATATAATGTTCATGCTCAACGCAGGCACTAAATAACAATGATTTAAGTTCATCACTAATCCCGACGGTAGCTGAAGTGACACTGTGCCGACGGCGATTGCATCAACCTTGGAACCATTTCCTACGCGCATCGTCACTTCATCTTTCGCCAGCCTTCGTCTATTCCGCAGTTCCTGTTTCGAGTTGTAAATATGAGCAACAGAACCGGTATCGAATATCCAGGCACTACTACGAGAGCCGGTTAAGTACACATCAATAACATGTATATCAAATATACCTGATTTTTCTTTGCCCGCCTTCTTATCTGCGAGATACTTGGGGCAATTGCACTTCCAGTGACCCATACCCTTGCAATAGTAGCACTCCGTTTCAGGCTTAGGTCCAGCCTTGGGTTTCTTCGGTGGATTGGCAACAGGCTTGCCGCTCTTCTTCGAATTGCCCTTCTTGCCTTTGCCGTTTCTCTTGAAACTTATTCACCATCAACACTTGATGCTCTTTACGGAGTTCAGACTCTGCGACTTTCAACATCGCAAACAACTCGCCGGGAGACTTGTTCATCCCTTGCATGTTGTAGTTCAACACAAAGCCTTTATAGCTTGGCGGTAGTGATTGAAGGATTTTGTCAGTGATAGCTTCTTGCGGGAGTTCAATCCCCAGCTCAGCTAGACGGTTTGAGTACCCAAACATTTTGAGCACATGTTCACTGACAGATGAGTTTTCCTCCATCTTGCAAGCATAGAATTTATCGGAGGTCTCATACCTCTCGATCCGGGCATTCTTCAGAAAGATAAACTCCAACTCCTGGAACATCTCAAATGCTCCATGACGCTCAAAGCGACGTTGAAGTCCCGGTTCTAAGCCATACAAGACTGCACATTGAACTATTGAGTAGTCCTCCTTACGTGCTAACCAAGCGTTCTTAACATCCTGATTAGCCGTAGCGGGTGGTTCATCTCCTAGCGCGGCATTAAGGACATAATCCTTCTTCCCAACTTGTAAGATTAGCTTAAGATTACGAGCCCAGTCTACAAAGTTGCTTCCATCATCTTTCAACTTAGCTTTCTCTAGGAACGTATTAAAATTCAGGATGACTGTCGCGTGAGCCAGGATCTACAACACAAATATATTCAAAGTGGACTTAGACTATGTTCAAGATAATTAGAGTTCAACTTAATCAAATTATATGCTAAACTCCCACTCAAAAAGTACATCTCTCTAGTCATTTGAGTGGTTCATGATCCACTTACACTATCCCAAGTCCGATCATCACATGAGTTGAGTATAGTTTCAGTGGTAAGCATCCCTATGCTAATCATATCAACTATATGATTCATGATCGACCTTTCGGTCTCATGTGTTCCGAGGCCATGACTGCACATGCTAGGCTTGTCAAGCTTAACCCGAGTGTTCCGCGTGCGCAACTGTTTTGCACCCGTTGTATGTGAACGTTGAGTCTATCACACCCGATCATCACGTGGTGTCTCGAAACGACGAATTGTAGCAACGGTGCACAGTCGGGGAGAACACAATTTCGTCTTGAAATTTTAGTGAGAGATCACCTCATAATGCTACCGTCGTTCTAAGCAAAAAAAGGTGCATAAAAGGATTAACATCACATGCAATTCATAAGTGACATGATATGGCCATCATCACGTGCTTCTTGATCTCCATCACCAAAGCACCGACACGATCTTCTTGTCACCGCCGCCACACCATGATCATCCATCAACGTGTTGCCATCGGGGTTGTCGTGCTACTCATGCTATTACTACCAAAGCTACATCCTAGCAAAATAGTAAACGCATCTGCAAGACAAACGTTAGTATAAAGACAACCCTATGGCTCCTGCCGGTTGCCGTACCATCGACGTGCAAGTCGATATTTCTATTACAACATGATCATCTCATACATCCAATATATCACATCACATCGTTGGCCATATCACATCACAAGCATACTCTGCAAAAACAAGTTAGACGTCCTCTAATTTTGTTGTTGCATGTTTTACGTGGTGACCAAGGGCATCTAGTAGGATCGCATCTTACTTACGCAAACACCACAACGGAGATATATGAGTTGCTATTTAACCTCATGCAAGGACCTCCTCGGTCAAATCCGATTCAACTAAAGTTGGAGAAACCGTCACTTGCCAGTCATCTTTGAGCAAAGGGGGTTACTCGTAACGATGAAACCAGTCTCTCGTAAGCGTACGAGTAATGTCGGTCCAAGCCGCTTCAATCCAACAATACCGCAGAATCAAGAAAAAACTAAGGAGGGCAGCAAAACGCACATCACCGCCCACAAAAACTTTTGTGTTCTACTCGAGAAGACATCTACGCATGAGCCTAGCTCATGATGCCACTGTTGGGGAACGTCGCATGGGAAACAAAAAATTTCCTACGCGCACGAAGACCTATCATGGTGATGTCCATCTACGAGAGGGGATGAGTGATCTACGTACCCTTGTAGATCGTACAGCAGAAGCGTTAGAGAACGCGGTTGATGTAGTGGAACGTCCTCACGTCCCTCGATCCGCCCCGCGAACAATCCCGCGATCAGTCCCACGATCTAGTACCGAACGGACGGCACCTCCGCGTTCAGCACACATACAGCTCGACGATGATCTCGGCCTTCTTGATCCAGCAAGAGAGACGAAGAGGTAGAAGAGTTCTCCGGCAGCGTGACGGCGCTCCGGAGGTTGGTGATGACCTTGTCTCAGCAGGGCTCCGCCCGAGCTCCGCAGAAACGCGATCTAGAGGAAAAACCGTGGAGGTATGTGGTCGGGCTGCCGTGGAAAAGTCGTCTCAAATCAGCCCTAAAACCTCCGTATATATAGGTGGGAGGGAGGGGGCCTTGCCTTGGGGCTCAAGGAGCCCCAAGGGGGTCGGCCGAGTCCAAGGGGGAGTACTCTCCCCCCCAAACCGAGTTGGACTAGGTTTGGTGGGAGGGAGTCCCCCTTCCTTCCCACCTCTTCCTTTTTTTTTCTTTCTCTCTTGATTTTCTTCTCCTTGGCGCATAGGGCACTTGTGGGCTGTCCCACCAGCCCACTAAGGGCTGGTGTGTCTCCCCAAAGGCCTATGGGCTTCCCCGGGGTGGGTTGCCCCCCCGGTGAACTCCCGGAACCCATTCGTCATTCCCGGTACATTCCCGGTAACTCCGAAAACCTTCCGGTAATCAAATGAGGTCATCCTATATATCAATCTTCGTTTCCGGACCATTCTGGAAACCCTCGTGACGTCCGTGATCTCATCCGGGACTCCGAACAACATTCGGTAACCAACCATATAACTCAAATACGCATAAAACAACGTCGAACCGTAAGTGTGCAGACCCTGCGGGTTCGAGAACTATGTAGACATGACCCGAGAGACTCCTCGGTCAATATCCAATAGCGGGACCTGGATGCCCATATTGGATCCTACATATTCTACGAAGATCTTATCGTTTGAACCTCAGTGCCAAGGATTCGTATAATCCCGTATGTCATTCCCTTTGTCCTTCGGTATGTTACTTGCCCGAGATTCGATCGTCAGTATCCGCATACCTATTTCAATCTCGTTTACCGGCAAGTCTCTTTACTCGTTCCGTAATACAAGATCCCGCAACTTACACTAAGTTACATTGCTTGCAAGGCTTGTGTGTGATGTTGTATTACCGAGTGGGCCCCGAGATACCTCTCCGTCACACGGAGTGACAAATCCCAGTCTTGATCCATACTAACTCAACTAACACCTTCGGAGATACCTGTAGAGCATCTTTATAGTCACCCAGTTACGTTGCGACGTTTGATACACACAAAGCATTCCTCCGGTGTTAGTGAGTTATATGATCTCATGGTCATAGGAATAAATACTTGACACGCAGAAAACAGTAGCAACAAAATGACACGATCAACATGCTACGTCTATTAGTTTGGGTCTAGTCCATCACGTGATTCTCCCAATGACGTGATCCAGTTATCAAGCAACAACACCTTGTTCATAATCAGAAGACACTGACTATCATCGATCAACTGGCTAGCCAACTAGAGGCATGCTAGGGACGGTGTTTTGTCTATGTATCCACACATGTAAATGAGTCTTCATTCAATACAATTATAGCATAGATAATAAACTATTATCTTGATATAGGAATTATAATAATAACTATATTTATTATTGCCTCTAGGGCATAATTCCAACATTTTGAACACACAAAAGGTCTGGAGTTCAAATAATTCCAAAAAATGAAATCCCTTTTGTAACAGATGAGTTTTCGTATGAAACCCTCATACTTCGAAAGAGATTGTCCGATTTGTACACGAAGTGTGTCCATTTTTTGCCGCAACCCTCTCAACTTTTTAGCACATGCTATGTGGGTGAAATGGTGATACCATGCCAACTTTCAACATTTTCAGAGTTCATTTGTAGTGCTTTTCAATTTCCTGGTCATTTAGCTCAAAAAATCAATAAATGCATGAAAAATACCAAATGAAATCAGAAATAGTTGAAAATTAATGATGTGGCTTTGAATGGTGCATTTTGAACACACAAAAGGTCTGGAGTTCAAATAATTCCAAAAAATGAAATCCCTTTTGTAAGAGATGAGTTTTCGTGTGAAACCTTGATACTTCGGAAGAGATTGTCTGATTTGTACACGAAGTGCGTCCAGTTTTGGCCGCAACACTCTCAACTTTTTAGCACATGCTATGTGGGTGAAATGATGATACCATGCCAACTTTCAACATTTCCAGAGTTCATTTGTAGTGCTTTTCAATTTCTGGGTCATTTAGCTCAAACAAATCAATAAATGCATGAAAAATACCAAACGAAGTCAGAAATAGTTAAAAATTGATGATGTGGCTTTGAATGGTGCATTTTGAACACACAAAAGGTTTGGAGTTCAAATAATTCCAAAAAATGAAAGAATCACTTAAAAACAGTAAGTAGGAACAAAACTATATTCTTTAAAGAAATGTCAATTAATGGGCCACGACGGCCTAAATACGACTAGAAACCCAACTAGATAGTTGGGCCAGGATTCAGGCCCGCAGAAAGCCCAACAGCTAGTGACAGTTAAGGCCTGAAAGCCTGCATATGAGAGGATCTCGAGACAGTATGTGCACAAGCGCTTATAGACCACCAAACTTCTCGCTCGGCTAGCGAGGTGGGACTAAACATCTAACCGCACCGCGGCTGTGCCAGGCACAGGCCTTTCGTGTCGGTTTGTGGCACAAACCGGGACCAGAAAAGGACTTTAGTGTCGGTTGGTGGAACAAACCGGGACAAATGGCACCCTTTCGTCCCGGTTGGTTCCGCAAACCGGGAGTAAAGGTATCTTCTTCCCCGCCATTTGGCAACTGAAAAATGACCTTTAGTCCCGGTTTGCTGAGTCAACCGGTATGAAAGGGTGGTATTGGTGCCGGTTCGGGCCACCAACCGGGACAAAAGGTTTTCACATATAGGCGGGAGTTGTCGAAATTTCCCCCAAAATTCTCCCATTGCTCGTCGTCGGCCCCCAAGCCAGTCCTCGTCGTCCCCGCCCCCGATCCAGTCCTCCTCATCGTCGCCGCCATCCCCGAGCCCGTCGTTGTCGCCCCGAACACGTCGTCGTTGTCGCCGCCCCGATCCATTCCTCCTCGCCGCCGTCGCCGCCCCCGAGCCCGTCATCATCGCTGCCCCGAGCCCGTCGACGTCGCCGCCTGAGCCCGTCGGCCCCGGTGAGCTCCTCCTCTGCGCGTGCTCTGCTTGTCGCCGCCGCCGCCCATGCACATTGATGTTAATACAAATTTTGTTCATATATAGATTATACTAGAGATGTATTCGAGATGTATTAAGTTGATCATTGGTTCTAACTGAAAGAAAAACTTTTTGCCTCTTGATATCTATTGCATTATATATCACTAGTAAGCATGCCCATGCGTTGCAACGGGAGAGGGGAACAATAATAATATCTTGTAACGTGCAACTGTAGCAAAGTATAAAGCAGGATTCGTCGGTTCGACAAAAGTTTCCAATGGTGCAGCATCCAGACAGTGTCATCCGGCGCCAGGGAGGCACATGCCAAATTCTAGAAAAAATACATATCAAACGGCATTTTTGTAGGTGAAAGAGAAAAAGTTATCTATTCTAGTGATGTAGCACTAAACGGATAATATAAGAAAGATACAAATTATCTATTTTAATGTAGCTCGCCAGATCGACCGATGTTGTTTTATATCTGTATGTTGCTAGCTTTAAAATATTTGAGGTACCTTAGATTTAACAAAATCTTAATATATAATATTTCATTATACTGATAAAAAGTTGTTGGGGGAGATAATGCTCAGTGATTATTTGCAGAAACTATATGGATCAAAGAGAACAGTTGTTGGGGGAGATAATGGTCAGTGATTATTTGTCGTATCTCAACGACACCGATGATCTGGAAGGAGAGGATGACGGCTCGGATGATCGAACAATGGAGGAGGAAGGACATGATCATGATGGCTCCGGTGACCGAAGGTCGGAGGAAGAAGGAGACCATGATGACGGCTCCGGTGACCGAACGGAGGAGGGAGGTGTTGCAAAGTCCGGTGAGGTATATATATTAATAAAGCCCGAAGGATGTACATATATTAACACTTCATTCTTTATTCTTTTATAGCCCTCCGGATCGAGCCAAACTTCGGTAAAGAGACGAGGCCCGAAGAGAAGATTGCGCATGGATGAAAAGTTCACAATCACAGCAATCGCGGCCGATGGCCTACCGATTGAACCCAAGCTGACCAAGGACACATTTTCTGCTCAGTGGGGAGCTATTGTTAGGGACAACATCCTGATCAGCGTCAAGCAATGGAAAAATCCTAAGGGCGACGACGTCCCTGAAGGTGATTATGTCATCGATAGGCAGAAAGATGATCTTTGGACCGCGCTAAAGGCAAATTTCACCCTACCGCCAGAGGAAGATCCGAATAAGCATGTTATAGAGCCACTTGTCAAGGCGTGTGCTCTTAAGAAGATGGCACATCTATTCGGGAAGTGGAAGAAAGATTTGAAATCAATGTTTGTCGACAAAGGGAAGACTCCAGAATTCGTAAGCCGATTTGAGAAGATAAGAGATCATTGGCCCGCATTTGTGGCCTACAAGTCATCGGAAAAGAGTAAGAAAATGCCAGAGAAAAACAAGAACAATGCCGCAAAGAAGCAGTATCACCATCACATGGGGTCAGGTGGCTACCTCAAAGTCCGGTCGTTCTGGGACAAAGCTGAGAATGACCTGATTGCTAAAGGGGTCCAACCACAGACGTTGAACTGGCCAGAGCGTTCAAGGACTTGGTTCTTCGGGGTTGGGGGAACTTTGGATTCTGAAACAGTGAAGTGTCGTTGAACGGACGAGCAACTTGCAATACCCATGATCAAGCTTCAGAAGTGTATCGCCGCAGCGCAGGAAGGGACGTTCATTCCAGACAGAGAGAATGACGAGCTGACTGAGGCCCTAGGGAATGTTGAGCATCCTGGACGAACACGAGGCACACCAGACTCCATTTCATGGAAGTTTGGGTTTCCTAACGCAAGCAGTTACAGAAGACGGGACAGAAAGAAGAAAGCGGAGCTGAGCGACATGCAGCATATCAAGCGAAGACTACAAAAGCTAGAGGAACTTGAGAGCCAGCGAGCTGCCGGCCAACCATCTCAGCGGCACGAAGCTATCCTAGAAGGTATCCCACCATCTCAGCGGAGAAGCAGCGTGGCTTCCACGGAGCCCGTTCAACATGACTTCACGGCTCCTAGCTACCCCGTGGATACTATCATGGAGGCTCAACGTTCCGAGCTTATGATGAAATGTCGGAACCTCACTTTCATGGCGGTTGTCGGCTTTGTTGAACCTCCTCAACCCAACGGAACTTTTCACTGCCTTCCGATTCCACATGGCTATGTTGTTGTGATGGTGGATCAAGTAATGGAGAATTTTGAGTAGCTCGAGCATGACCACCCTTGAGGTGAAGGGGAGATTCAGCTCGTTCGTGTTGTGGAGAGTACATGTCTATGGCAGAAGGAGTTCATCAAGCTTCCAAACTGGACGCCTCCGCCTCCTCCTCTGACTAGTCAGGGCACTCTGCCTCCTCCCCCTCCTCCTCCTCCGGTGAGTGATCAGGGCACTCCGCCTCCTTCTCCAGCTCCTCCGACGTGTGAGGTCACTTCGCCTACTCCCGCGCGTCAGACCAGTCCGCCTATTCCTTTGCCTTGTCGGCAACATCGGAAAACAAACGCCGCCGCTCCGGCTCGTCCAACGCGTCAGAGCAGTCCGTCTCCTTCTCTCAAGTGGAAGAGATACGCCTCCTTCTCTCCGACGGCTAGCAGTACAAGCAGAGGCGGGAAATTTGGTCCATCTCTCAAGCCTCTGGAAAAGTTACCATATGGGAGGACCAAGGAGAAAAACGAGGAGATATGTCGTGCCAAATTGAGGGCCCGTTTTGCAAAGAAAACTCCACCTCCGAAGGAGAAGTTAGATCCGGTGAGAGTGGAGCGCACTATCAATCAACTACAGCGTCCACCATCACCTCCGCCGGACTCCAACTATGACCGCATTCTTAAAAAGACATATGCACAAGCGGTGCGGTCGGGAACTACTTCTAGTGATGGAAAGTTAGTAGAACGAAGAAGTGGGAAAACAATTCCTGAGCTCGATATCGTCGTCGCTAATCATTCGGAGATGGTGCCCCATACAAATCTTGATGATTACTTGGGGGATGATGTAACAAAAGAACAATATAAATACGTGCACGGGAAGCCTCTCGTCAAACCTGGTCATCCTGCTCTAACAACAATGATGCACATATTGCATGAGTGGTACATGAAAACCTGCAGGGAGTCTGGGAAAAAACTATGTATGTGGCAGTGAAACCAGAGCACGAATTCATTGGACTTCCCATGATTACTATTCAATTTGAGGAGTTATTTCAGTTGTACAATCAACTGGCCCTCGACAAACAACTCATGGCTTCCTACTGTCTATAAGTATTACTTCTATAGTTAAGTCTCTAGCTCAGCTCGTTCATTGCATGTATATATAATTATCCTCACTATATATATTATGCAGATTAAAGATCGTCGGATTAAAAAAAGAAGGAATTGTCGACATTAGGTTCATTAGCCCAGATGCCGTAAATGAATTGACGGTACAAAACTCAATCAAAGAGACCGAGGAGAACTTCCTAAACTCGTTCCTTATACATAAAAAAAGTGGAAATAATCTTTCCTTACAACTTCAAGTGAGTGTTGCTGTCTTCTCTCTAAACTTGGTTTCCCTTACTCGAGGTTAATTAAGTAATATAATTGATGAGTTATATCTGCGTGTGCAGAGACCACTTTATTCTGCTATCCATTGACGTTGGCAGGGCAATAGTAAATGTCTTAGACTCGAGACATAAAGCCGAAGAGGATTATGAGGACATTACTGTTGGGAAACGATGCATGGGAAACAAAAAATTTCCTACGCACATGAAGACCTATCATGGTGATGGCCATCTACGAGTGGAGATTAGATCTACATACCCTTGTAGATCGCACAACGGGAAGCGTTAAGAAACGCGGTTGATGTAGTGGAACGTCTTCACGTCCCTCGAACCGTCCCACAAACCGTCCCGCGATCTGTCCCACGATTCGTTCCGATCTAGCGCCGAACGGATGGCACGTCCACGTTCAGCACACGTATAGTTCGATGATGATCTCAGCCTTCTTGATCTAGCAAGCAAGACAGAGAAGTAGATGAGTTCTCCGGCAGCGCGACGACGCTCCGGTGGTGGTGATGATCTACTCCTGCAGGGCTCCGCCCGAGCTCCGCACAAATCCGATCTAGAGGTAAAACTATGTGGAATAGGCTAGAGTTGCACGTGGCAAAGTTGTGTCTCAAAAAGCCCTAAACCACCACTATATATAGGAGGAGGGGAGGGGCTTTGCCTTGAGGCACAAGGGCCTCAAGGTGCGCCGGCCGCCAGGAGGAGGAGGACTCCTCCTCCAATTCGGTTTAGGAAGGAGGAGTCCTCCTCTTCCTTCCCATCTCCCTCTTTCCTTTTTTATTTTTCTTTTCTTTTGGTATTTTCTTATGTGGCGCCATAGCCCTCTTGGGCTGACTCCACCAGCCCAATAAGGACTTGTGGCGCCACCCTAGGGCCTTGGGCTCACTCCCGGTACACTGTCGGAATTGCCAGAAACTTTCTGGTGACCAAATGAAACTACCGTATATATCGATCTTCGTTTCTGGACCATTCCGGAAACCCTCGTGACATTCGTGATCTCATCCGGGACTCCGAACAACATTCGGTACCCACACATATAACTCAACTATACTAAAACATCATCGAACCTTAAGTGTGCAGACCCTGCGGGTTGGAGAACTATGTAGACATGACCCGAGACACTCCTCGGTCAATATCCAATGGCGGGACCTGGATGCCCATATTGGATCCTACATATTCTCTGAAGATCTTATCGGTTGAACCTCAGTGCCAAGGATTCATATAATTCCGTATGTTATTCCCTTTGTCCTTCGGTATGTTACTTGCCCGAGATTCAATCGTCGGTATCCGCATACCTATTTCAATCTCGTTACCGGCAAGTCTCTTTACTCGTTCCGTAATACAAGATCCTGTGACTTACACTTAGTCACATTGTTTACAAGGCTTGTGTGTGATGTTGTATTACTGAGTGGGCCCCGAGATACCTCTCCGTCACACGGAGTGACAAATCCCAGTCTTGATCCATGCTAACTCAACGGACACCTTTGGAGATACTTGTAGAGCACCTTTATAGTCAACCAGTTACGTTGTGAAGTTTGATGCACACAAGGTATTCCTCCGGTGCCAGTGAGTTATATGATCTCATGGTCATAGGAATAAATACTTGACACGCAGAAAACAATAGCAATAAAACGACACGATCAATATGATACGTTCATAGTTTGGGTCTAGTCCATCACATGATTCTCCTAATGATGTGATCCAGTTATCAAGCGACAACACTTGCACATAGTCAGAAAACCTTGAATATCCTTGATCAACTGGCTAGCCAACTAGAGGCTTGCAAGGGACATTGTTTTGTATATGTATCCACACGTGTATCTATGTTTTCATTCAATACAATTATAGCATGGATAATAAACGATTATCTTGTAACAGGAAATAAAATAATAACTATTTATCATTGCCTCTAGGGCATATTTCCAACAATTACTGCAATGCTCAAGAAGTAAGTTCAGTCAATATACCGAGACCATATCGGCATGCAACTTTCGTTAATTTCCTGATATCAAGTAATCATTTTCTTTGCCTGGCAGGGTTTGGACGAATTTCGCCAATATGGTTCCCGGTCTAAACAAAAAGTTGCGATTTACGCACCCCAAAGTAAGTAGTACTAGGTAGTTCCACGCATCTCTAATTGATTCAAATTTTCATCAATATATCATTACCATGCTTGCTTATCAGTATGATTGAACTCTATTCTCGTAAAGTGTATGTACCAGAAAGAAGGCATTGTTTTGTGTGCATACTACGTATGCGAGTTCATTCGCCACTCGACCTCTGAGCGGGTCTTCTGTGAGAAACAATTTCAAGTACGTAAATAATATTCACAATTGTGTTGAGTTTTATTCATATATATGCATGTATTGACCCCCTTCTTTAAATTAGATCTACGAGATGCGGGATCAACTCCTACCATATGATCTCATACGAGCAATTCAAGAGGAATTGGCGGGATTCTTTGTTGACCACGTCATACCTAAAGACGGAGAATGCCATGTGGATTTGTCATTGGATCTTAATTAGATGATGTTTTGGATTAACTGTAAAAGATGTTATACTGTATATATGTAATAGCGTCGAGTAGATATACAAAAACTTGTTGTTCGACCAAGCATGGAGAAACAGAGGACACTTCTCTATATTAGCTAGCTAACACAATATGAAACCATTAAATTAATGCTCCAACCCCCCCCCCCCCAAACCCCCCCCCTCCCCCATTCAAAAAAACAAAAAACCCCAACGCCGGCCAGATGCTGACGCGTGGATGCCATGTTGTCCCGGTTGGTGTGACCAACCAGGACTATAGGCCCTCCTGCCTGGGCTCCCCGTAGAGGCCACGTGGAGGCCCTTCTTTCCCGGGTGGTAAAGGAACCGTGACTAAAGTTTTTGGGCTTTAGTCCAGACCATTTAATCCCGCTTCAAGAACCGGGGCTACTGGGCCTCTGGAACCGGGACAAATGGGCCATTTTCTACTAGTGACATCCTAGATGGGGTTTTGGTATTCCATGAGGTCCTCCATGAAGTCCGCACCAAACACCTAAAAGTTGTCCTCCTGAAGATTGACTTTCACAAAGCATATGACACAGTCAGTTGGCCCTTCCTTTGGGAAGTGTTGCGGCGGAAAGGTTTCGACGACCGCTGGATCTCCCGGATCATGCAACTGGTCTCGTTCGGACAAACCGCGGTTAATATCAATGGGGAGATCAACCCCTACTTCCCTACCCTGTGCGGGGTTAGGCAGGGAGGCCATTCTCCCCATTTTTGTTTAACATGGTTGCGGACGCTTTGCCAATATCCTGGATAAGGCCAAATCCGCGGGACATACCCACGGTGTCGTTCCTCATCTAGTGGAGGGCAATGGTGTGTCCCTCTTGCAATATGCCGACGACACCATCATCATGGTCGAAGGCTCACCCACTTATATATCGAACCTGATGTTCCTCCACCTCTGCTTTCAGCACATGTCGGGCCTGAATATTAACTTCGACAAGAGCAAAGTGATGGTGATGGGTTATTCTACATGTGAGAGTGAGCGCACCGTGGACCGACTGAACTGTCAGCTGGGTACCTTCACCACCTCTTACCTGGGGATCCCCATTAGTCCCTTGCGTCTCTCGGTGGCTGACCTACGACCTGTGGTGCTCAAGCTCCAGCATCGTATCAAACCTTGGCAGGGCCGGTGGCTGTCGAAAGAGGGTCATACGATCCTCATAAATGCTTTCGTGTCCAACCAACTCATGTTCATTATACTTCTATAGCCTGCACGAAACGCTACACTAAGAGATTGGTTCCATTCAGGCTCGATTCTTCTCCGCCAGTGATGGCGATAGACAGAAGTATCATATGGTCCGCTTGCTCGAGATCTGCCAACCACGTGACCAGGGCGATCTCGGGATCATGTCCTCCAAACGCATGAACATAGCCATCTTGTCCAGTTGGCTATGGAGGATCACTAATGGGGAAGGTGGCTGATACGTCCCAAACGTATCTATAATTTTTGATGGTTTCACGCTGTTATCTTGTCTTCTCTGGTTGTTTTATGTACCTTTTATATCTTTTTTGGGACTAACTTATTGATTCAGTGCCAAGTGCGAGTTCCTGTTTTTTCGTGTTTTTGACTCTTTTCAGATTGATTTTGGAATGGAGTCCAAACGGAATAAAAACCCTGAAATGATTTTTTTCCCGAACGGAAGAAGACTAGGGGGCTTTTGGGCCAAGCCAGGTGGGCTCCAGGGAGCCCAAAAGCCCCCACTCTGCCACCAGGGGGGAGGCGGCGGTGGGCAGGCTTGTGGCCTCCCTAGTTGCCCCCTGATCTAGGTTTTTGGCCTATAAATTCCCAAATATTCCGCAAAAAATCGGGGGAGCCTCGAAAATACTTTTCCGCCGCTGCAAGCTTCCGTTTCCGCGAGATATCATCTGGAGACCCTTCCCGGCACCCTGCCGGAGGGGACTTTGGAGTTGGAGGGCTGCTTCATCATCATCATCGCCCCTCCAATGACTCGTGAGTAGTTCACTTCAGACCTACGGGTCCGTAGTTAGTAGCTAGATGGCTTCTTCTCTCTCTTGGATCTTCAATACAAAGTTCTCCATGATCTTCATGGAGATCTATCCGATGTAATCTTCTTTGGCGGTGTGTTTGTCGAGATCCGATGAATTGTGGATTTGTGATCAGATTATCTATGATATATATTTGAGTCTTTGTTGATTTCTTATATGCATGATTTGATATCCTTGTAAGTCTCTCCGAGTCTTGGGTTTTGTTTGGCCAACTAGATCTATGATTCTTGCAATGGGAGAAGTGCTTGGTTTTGGGTTCTACCATGTGGTGACCTTTCCCAGTGACAGTAGGGGCAGCAAGGCACACATCAAGTAGTTGCCATCAAGGGTAAAAAGATGGGGTTTTTATCATTGGTTTGAGATTATCCGTCTACATCATGTCATCTTGCTTAAGGCGTTACTCTGTTCTTATGGACTTAATACACTAGATGCATGATGGATAGCGGTCGACATGTGGAGTAATAGTAGTAGATGCAGAAAGTATCGGCCTACTTGTTTCGGACGTGATGCCTATAGAAACAATCATTGCATAGATATCGTCACGACTTTGCGCGGTTCTATCAATTGCTCGACAGTAATTTGTTCACCCACCATCTACTTGCTTTCATGAGAGAAGCCACTAGTAAGCACTACGACCCCCGGGTCTATTCACATCCATCATTTACACCTTCGCTTTTACTTTGCTTTGTTACTTTGTTGCTTTCAGTTCTCACTTGGCAAACAATCTATAAGGGATTGACAACCCCTTCATAGCGTTGGGAGCAAGTTTTTGCGTTTGTGCAGGATCTTGAGATACTCCTCCACTGGATTGATACCTTGGTTCTCAAACTAAGGGAAGTGTTGGAAATATGCCCTAGAGTCAACAATAAAATGGTTATTATCATATTTCCTTGTTCATGATAATCGTCTATTGTTCATGCTATAATTGTATTAACACGAAACAGTAATACATGTGTGAATAAATAGATCACAATGTGTCCCTAGCAAGCCTCTAGTTGGCTAGCTCGTTAGTCAATAGATGATCATGGTTTCCTGATCATGGGCATTAGATGTCATTGATAACGGGATCACATCATTGGGAGAATGATGTGATAGACAAGACCCAATCCTAAGCATGGTTTTCCAATGTCAAGTATCTTTTCCTTCGACCGTGAGATTGTGCAACTCCAGGATACCATAGGCGTGCTTTGGGTGTATCAAACGTCACAACGTAACTGGGTGACTATAAAGGTGCACTACGGGTACCTCCGAAAGTGTCTGTAGGGTTGGTACGAATCGAGATCGGGATTTGTCACTCCGTGTGACGGAGAGGTATCTCTGGGCCCACTCGGTAGAACATCATCATGAGCTCAATGTGACTAAGGAGTTAGTCACATGATGGCATGCTACGGAACGAGTAAAGAGACTTACCTGTAACGAGATTGAACAAGGTATAGGTATACCGACGATCGAATCTCGGGCAAGTTCTATACCGACAGACAAAGGGAAACGTATACGGGATTGATTGAATCCTTGACATCGTGGTTCATCCGATGAGATCATCGTGGAGCAAGTGGGAGCCACCATGGGTATCCAGACCCCGCTGATGGTTATTGGCTAGAGAGGTGTCTCGGTCATGTCTGCCTGTCTCCCGAACCCGTAGGATCTACACACTTAAGGTTCGGTGACGCTAGGGTTATAGGGAATTGTTATACGAGGTTACCAAAAGTTGTTTGGAGTCCTGGATGATATCCCGAACGTCACGAGGAGCTCCAGAATGGTCCGGAGGTAAAGATTGATATATAGGACGGATGGTTTCGAATACCGGAAGTGTTTCGGGCATCACCAGTAACGTACCGGGACCACCGGGACCACCGGAGGTGGCCCCGGGGGACCACCGAAGCGGGGCAACGACCCCGGGAGGTAAGGTGGGCCAAGTGGGGGTGGGAACCAGCCCCTAGGTGGGCTGGTGCGCCTCCCCACTCAGCCCAATGCGCAGGGGAGAGAAAAAGGGGGGCAAACCCTAAGCCAGGTGGGCCTAAGGCCCACCAGGTGGTGTGCCACCTTCTCCTCCCCCCTCTGGCCGCCGCACCTCCCATCTGGGGGGGGGGGCTGCCGCACCCCCTAGGGTGGGAACCCTAGGGGTGGCACCCCCTCTCCCCTCCCCCTATATATAGTGGGCACTTTTGGCCATTGGGACTCAGACTTTTGCCTCTCCCTCGGCGCAGCCCTGCCCTTCTTCCTCCTCCTCTCTGCCGGTGCTTGGCGAAGCCCTGCCGGGAGACCTCGTCTCTCCATCGACACCACACCGTCATGCTGTTGGAGTTCTTCCCCAACCTCTCCCTCCTCCTTGCTGGATCAAGGTGCGGGAGACGTCACCGGGCTGCACGTGTGTTGAACGCGGAGGTGCCGTAGTTCGGCACTAGATCGGAAGCGCTGCGAGTACGACTCCATCAACCGCGTTCTAGCAAAGCTTCCGCTTAGCGATCTTCAAAGGTATGAAGATGCTCTTACCCCTCTCTCATTGCTGGTCTCTCCATAGGAAGATCTGAATATGCGTAGGAAAATTTTGAATTTATGCTACGTTACCCATCAGTGGCATCCGAGCCAGGTTTTCTATGCGTAGATTCTATGCACGAGTAGAACACAAATGTTGTGGGAGATGATTTCTCAATTTGCTTGCCGCTACTAGTCTTATTCTTTTCCGGCGGTATTGTGGAATGAAGCGGCCCGGACCGACTTTACACGTACGCTTACGTGAGACTGGTTCCACTGACAGACATGCACACCGTGCATAAAGGTGGCTAGCGGGTGTCTGTCTCTCCTACTCTAGTCGGATTGGATTTGCTGAAAAGGGTCCTTATGAAGGGTAAATAGCTTTGGCATATCATCGTTGTGGCTGTCACGTAGGTAAGAAGGCGTTCTTGCTAGAAACCCAAATCAGCCACGTAAAACTTGCAACAACAATTAGAGGACGTCTAACTTGTTTTTGCAGGGTTTGACATGTGATGTGATATGGCCAAAGTTGTGATGTTGCATGTATGATGTATGAGATGATCATGTTATTGTAATAGGTTTCACGACTTGCATGTCGATGAGTATGACAACCGGCAGGAGCCATAGGAGTTGTCTTAATTTATTGTATGAGATGCAACGCCATGTGCTTACTACTTTTACTTCATTGCTAACGGTTAGCTATAGTAGTAGTGGTAGTAGTAGTTGGCGTGACGACTTCACGGAGACACGATGATGGAGATCATGGTGTCACGCCGGTGACGATGATGATCATGCGATGCCTGAAGATGGAGATCGAAAGAGCAAAGATGATAATGGTCATATCATGTCACTATATGATTGCATTGTGATGTTTATCATGTTTTACATCTTATTGCTTAGAACAACGGTAGCATAATAAGATGATCCCTCTTAAAATTTCGAGAACGTATTCCCCTAAGTGTGCACCGTTGCGAAGGTTCATTGTCTCGAAGCACCACGTGATGATCGGGTGTGATAGATTCTAACGTTCGCATACAACGGGTGTAAGCCAGATTTACACACGCGAAACACCTAGGTTGACTCGACGAGCTTAGCATGTACAGACATGACCTCGAATACAAGAGACCGAAAGGTCGAACATGAGTCGTATGGTTGAATATGATCAGCATGGAGTTGCTTACCATGGTGACTAGTCCGTCTCACGTGATGATCGGACACGGGTTAGTCAACATGGATCATGTATCACTTAGATGACTAGAGGGATGTCGATTTAAGTGGGAGTTCATACTTAATTTGATTAAATGAACTTAATTGTCATGAACTTAGTCTAAAAGTTGTCTTTATAAATATTGTAGATGGCTAACGTCAACCTCAATTTCAACGCATTCCTAGAGAAAAACAAGCTGAAAGATGATGGTAGCAACTATGCGGACTGGGTTCGCAACTTGAAGCTCATCCTTGAAGCAGCTAAAAAGGCTTATGTCCTTGATGCGCCGCTAGGTGACCCTCCCGCTCCCGCAGCAGCCCAGGACATTCTGAACGTCTGGCAAACGCGGAGTGATGACTACTCTCTGGTTAGGTGTGGCATGTTATACAGTTTAGAAACGGGGCTCCAAAGGCGTTTTGAGCAACACGGGGCATATGAGATGTTCCAGGAGGTAAAGCTAGTTTTTCAAGCTCATGCCCGTGTCGAGAGATATGAAGTCTCCGACAAGTTCTTTAGCTGTAAGATGGAGGAGAACAGTTCTGTCAGTGATCACATACTCAAAATGTCTGGGTTACACGGTCGTCTGGCTTCACTTGGAGTCGAACTTCCGGATGATGCTATAATTGACAGAATCCTCCAATCTCTCAAGAAGGCAAGGGTAAGAAGAACTTCAAGAAAGACGGCAAAGTTGTTGCCTCGCCCGGTAAGCCAGATGCTGGGAAGAAGAAAAATAACAGACCCAAGCCTGAGACTGAGTGCCTCTATTGCAAGGGAAAGGGTCACTGGAAGCGGAACTGCCCCAAATACTTAGCGGACAAGAAGGCCGGCAACGTTAAAGGTATATGTGATATACAAGTTATTGATGTGTACCTTACCAGTGCTCTTAGTAGCTCCTGGGTATTTGATACCGGTGCTGTTGCTCACATTTGCAACTCAAAGCATGAACTGCGGAATAAGCGGAGACTGGCCAAGGACGAGGTGACGATGCGCGTCGGGAATGGTTCAAAGGTCGATGTGATCGCCGTCGGCACGCTACCTGTACGTCTACCATCGGGATTAGTTTTAAACCTTAATAATTGTTATTCAGTACCAGCTTTAAGCATGAACATTGTATGAGGGTCTTGCTTAATGCGAGCCGACTACTCATTTAAGTGAGAGAATAATGGTTGTTCTATTTATATGAGTGATATGTTTTATGGTCATGCTCCGCTGGTGAATGGTTTATTCTTGATGAATCTCGATCGTGATGTTACACATATTCATAGTGTGAGTACCAAAATATGTAAAGTTGATAATGATAGTCCCACATACTTGTGGCACTGCCACCTTGGTCATATCGGCGTTAAGCGCATGAAGAAGCTCCATACTGATGGACTATTAGAGTCTCTTGACTTTGAATCATTTGACACATGCAAACCGTGCCTCATGGGCAAGATGACTAAGACTCCATTATCAGGAATAATGGAGAGAGCAACCGACTTATTGGAAATAATACATACTGATGTGTGTGGTCCAATGAACGTTGAAGCTCGCGGTGGTTATCGTTATGTTCTCACTCTCACCGATGATTTGAGTAGGTATGGGTATGTATACTTGATGAAGCACAAATCTGAGACGTTTGAAAAGTTCAAGGAATTTCAGAGTGAGGTTGAGAATCAACGTGACAGAAAAATTAAATGTCCACGATCTGATCGTGGAGGAGAATATTTGAGTCACGAGTTTGGCACACACCTAAGGAAGTGTGGAATCGTTTCACAACTGACGCCGCCTGGCACACCGCAACGCAACGGAGTGTCTGAACGTCGTAATCGCACTTTATTAGATATGTACGATCTATGATGTCTCTTACCGACTTACCGCTATCATTTTGGGATACGCATTAGAAACTGCAGCATTCACTTTAAATAGGGCACCGTCTAAATCCGTTGAGACGACACCCTATGAACTATGGTTTGGCAAGAAACCTAAGTTGTCGTTTCTTAAAGTTTGGGGCTGCGATGCTTATGTGAAGAAACTTCAACCAGAAAAGCTCGAACCCAAAGCGGAGAAATGCGTATTCATAGGATACCCTAAGGAAACTATTGGGTATACCTTCTATCTTAGATCCGAAGGTAAAACCTTTGTTGCCAAGAACGGATCCTTTCTAGAGAAAGAGTTTCTCTCGAAAGAAGTAAGTGGGAGGAAGGTAGAACTTGAGGAGGTAATTACACCCCCTCTCGAACAGGATAGTAGCGCAGCGCGGGAAGTTGTTCCTGTGGCGCCTACACCGACTGAAGAGGAAGTTAATGATGATGATCATGAAGCTTCGGATCAAGTTACTACTGAACCGCGAAGGTCCACAAGGGCACGCTCCGCACCAGAGTGGTACGGCAACCCTGTGATGGAAATCATGTTGTTAGACAATGGTGAACCTTCGAACTATGAAGAAGCGATGGCGGGCCCGGATTCCAACAAATGGCTTGAGGCTATGAAATCCGAGATAGGATCCATGTATGAGAACAAAGTATGGACTTTGGTGGACTTGCCCGATTGAAAGGATCGATATGGTTGACTAGAGGGGGGGGTGAATAGACAACGACCACTTTTTAAATAATCTTAGCAAGTTAAGGTAAACAATATATGGGTTCACAAATAATACGACAATGAGGTGAACCCTAATGAAGCTAACAACGAGTGCTATTAAGACAAGTAAGATATAGTCACAAACATAAGCATACACAAAGTAAAGGATAGAGATAACCACAAGTGGAACCGATGGAGACGAAGATGTGTTACCGAAGTTCCTTCCCTTTGACAGGAAGTACGTCTCCGTTGGAGCGGTGTGGAGGCACAATGCTCCCCAATAAGCCACTAAGGCCACCATATTCTCCTCACGCCCTCGCACGATGCAAGGCACTGTGATTCCACTATAGGTGCCCTTGAAGGCGGCGACCGAACCTTTACAAACAAGGTTGGGGCAACTCCACACAAAGCTTGGAGGCTCCCAACTAGACCACAAAGCTTCACCACAATGGAATATGGCTTCGAGGTGACCTCAACCGTCTAGGATGCTCAAACACCCAAGAGTAACAAGATCCACAAGGGATTGGTGGGGGAATCAACTTTTCTCTTGGTGGAAGTGTGGATCTAGGCCTTCGCAACCAATCCCTAAAGAATCAACAAGTTTGATTGGCTAGGGAGAGAGATCGGGCACTTTTGAGCTTAGGGAGCAACAATGGAGCTTGAGAGGGTAAGAGATGAGGTTCCACAGCTAGAAGAACCCTTTATATAGTGGGGGAAAAAATCCAACCGTTTTCCCACTCTCTGCCCGAGCTCCAGCGGTACTACCGCTGGCACTCCAGCAGTACTACCGCTGACCAGGGGGCGGTACTACCGTCGACTAGAGGTACTACCGCTGGCCCCAACGGTACTACCGCTGGGCCCCTGGTAGTGCAAAGGCACTACCACCGCCAAGAAAGTCTTCGCAAAAAGGTCCGTACATGAACAACCGCTAGGCACGCGGTACTAAGCTCCTAGAGCGGTACTACCGCTGACCAGGGGCGGTACTACCGCCAGCCAGCGGTACTACCGTTGGCTGCAGCGGTACTACCGCTAGCATTCCAGCGGTACTACCGCTGGGAACCATTTTGCAAGGAGGAAAGAAACACAGTGGCGGGGGCCGCTCCAATGATGAAGGTAAGGGAAAATATGTGAAGTGTGCGCGTGCAAAGATTGATTCCACCCAAACCTTTCCACTACGGTTCCCCTCTTAATAGTACGGCTTTCCTATGACTCAAGTAAAGAGAATCATAGAGAGCGCCGTGCTTCTGTTCCATGAATGAGGAGGCGAGTCGTCTTGTGTCGTTGACGTGTGTTATCTGAAACCTTAACACACACGGTTAGTCCTTTACGGTACTGTCATCAATCACCAAAATTACTTAGGCATAAACTATGCCCCAACGATCTCCCCCTTTTTGGTGGATTGGTGACAATACCGGATTTGCACAGTAAGAAATATGAGAACAAAAAGGATAGAGATATATGACAGTGCGGGGCTTATGACTCACAACATATGATGGAAATAAATCTCGCATAAGTTCATGTCTCACAAACAATAGCAAACTAGAAGCAAACCAAGTTCGAAGCAAACCATGAAAGAAAGCAAAGCAAAGCAAAGTTCGACTCGACTCTGAAAGCAAATCTAGCTCCTAGACTCTCTCCCCCTTTGGCACAAGACACCAAAAAGGGGCACACCTAACGCCACAGGTGGTTACTCCTCATCCTCAGCATCGCCTGACTCGTCGGTACCCTCCGGATCGTCCTGCTCCTCCTCTTCCTCCTCATCGCCAGACCACTGGTAACCTTGAGCCTGCATCCAAGTAGCCTATGGAGTGATGTCGTCCTCTGATCCGCTGGAGATGTCAACATCAAGAGTCCTTAGTGTTGGGGAACGTCGCATGGGAAACAAAATTTTCCTACGCGCACGAAGACCTATCATGGTGATGTCCATCTACGAGAGGGGATGAGTGATCTACGTACCCTTGTAGATCGTACAGCAGAAGCGTTAGAGAACGCGGTTGATGTAGTGGAACGTCCTCACGTCCCTCGATCCGCCCCGCGAACAATCCCGCGATCAGTCCCACGATCTAGTACCGAACGGACGGCACCTCCGCGTTCAGCACACGTACAGCTCGACGATGATCTCGGCCTTCTTGATCCAGCAAGAGAGACGGAGAGGTAGAAGATTTCTCCGGCAGCGTGACGGCGCTCCGGAGGTTGGTGATGATCTTGTCTCAGCAGGGCTCCGCCCGAGCTCCGTAGAAACACGATCTAGAGGAAAAACTATGGAGGTATGTGGTCGGGCAGCCGTGAGAAAGTCGTCTCAAATCTGCCCTAAAAGCCCCATATATATAGGTGGAGGAAGGGGGACCTTGCCTTGGGGTCCAAGGGATCCCCAAGGGGTCGGCCGAGCCAGGGGGGAGGACTCTCCCCCCCCAAACCGAGTCCTACTTGGTTTGGTGGGAGGGAGTCCTTCCCCCTTCCCACTTCTTCCTTTTTTTCTTCTTTCCTTTGATTTTTTCTCTCTTGGCGCATAGGGGATTGGTGGGCTGTCCCACCAGCCCACTAAGGGCTGGTGTGACCCCCCAAATGCCTATGGGATTCCCCGGAGTGGGTTGCCCCCCTCCGGTGAACTCCCGGAACCCATTCGTCATTCCCGGTACATTCCCGGTAACTCCGAAAACCTTCCGGTAATCAAATGAGGTCATCCTATATATCAATCTTCGTTTCCGGACTATTCCGGAAACCCTCGTGACGTCCGTGATCTCATCCGGGACTCCGAACAACATTCGGTAACCAACCATATAACTCAAATACGCATAAAACAACGTCGAACCTTAAGTGTGCAGACCCTGCGGGTTCGAGAACTATGTAGACATGACCCGAGAGACTCCTCGGTCAATATCCAACAGCGGGACCTGGATGCCCATATTGGATCCTACATATTCTACGAAGATCTTATCGTTTGAACCTCAGTGCCAAGGATTCGTATAATCCCGTATGTCATTCCCTTTGTCCTTCGGTATGTTACTTGCCCGAGATTCGATCGCCAGTATCCGTATACCTATTTCCACCTCGTTTACCGGCAAGTCTCTTTACTCGTTCCGTAATACAAGATCCCGCAACTTACACTAAGTTACATTGCTTGCAAGGCTTGTGTGTGATGTTGTATTCCCGAGTGGGCCCCGAGATACCTCTCCGTCACACAGAGTGACAAATCCCAGTCTTGATCCATACTAACTCAACTAACACCTTCGGAGATACCTGTAGAGCATCTTTATAGTCACCCAGTTACGTTGCGACGTTTGATACACACAAAGCATTCCTCCGGTGTCAGTGAGTTATATGATCTCATGGTCATAGGAATAAATACTTGACACGCAGAAAACAGTAGCAACAAAATGACACGATCAACATGCTACGTCTATTAGTTTGGGTCTAGTCCATCACGTGATTCTCCCAATGACGTGATCCAGTTATCAAGCAACAACACCTTGTTCATAATCAGAAGACACTGACTATCGTCGATCAACTGGCCAGCCAACTAGAGGCATGCTAGGGACGGTGTTTTGTCTATGTATCCACACATGTAAATGAGTCTTCATTCAATACAATTATAGCATGGATAATAAACTATTATCTTGATACAGGAATTATAATAATAACTATACATTTATTATTGCCTCTAGGGCATAATTCCAACAGTCTCCCACTTGCACTAGAGTCAATAATCTAGCCCTCACATCACCATGTGAATTACATTGTAATAAATCTAACACCCATACAGTTCTGGTGTCGATCATGTTTTGGCCGTGGAAGAGGCTTAGTCAGCGGGTCTGCTACATTCAGATCCGTGTGCACTTTGCATATATTTACGTCCTCCTCCTCGACGTAGTCGCGGATGAGGTTGAAGCGTCGTTTGATGTGTCTGGTCTTCTTGTGAAACCTTGGTTCCTTTGCTAAGGCAATGGCACCAGTGTTGTCACAGAACAAGGTTATTGGATCCAGTGCACTTGGCACCACTCCAAGATCCGTCATGAACTGCTTCATCCAGACACCCTCCTTAGCCGCCTCCGAGGCAGCCATGTACTCCGCTTCACATGTAGAATCTGCTACGACGCTTTGCTTGGAACTGCACCAGCTTACTGCACCCCCATTAAGAATAAATACGTATCCGGTTTGCGACTTAGAGTCGTCCGGATCTGTGTCAAAGCTTGCATCAACGTAACCTTTTACGGCGAGCTCTTCGTCACCTCCATACACGAGAAACATCTCCTTAGTCCTTTTCAGGTACTTTAGGATATTCTTGACCGCTGTCCAGTGATCCACTCCTGGATTACTCTGAAACCTGCCTGCCATACTTATGGCCAGGCTAACATCCGGTCTAGTGCACAGCATCGCATACATGATAGAACCTATGGCTGAAGCATAGGGGATGGAGCGCATATGCTCTCTATCTTCATCAGTTGCTGGGCACTGAGTCTTACTCAATCTCGTACCTTGTAACACTGGCAAGAACCCTTTCTTGGACTGTTCCATTTTGAACCTCTTCAAAACTTTATCAAGGTATGTGCTTTGTGAAAGTCCTATCAGGCGTTTTGATCTATCCCTATAGATCTTAATGCCTAGAATGTAAGAAGCTTCTCCTAGGTCCTTCATAGAGAAATTTTATTCAAGTAACCTTTTATGCTCTCCAAAAGCTCTACGTTGTTTCCAATTAGTAATATGTCATCCACATATAATATTAGAAACGCCACAGAGCTCCCACTCACTTTCTTGTAAATACAAGATTCTCCAACCACTTGTATAAACCCAAATGCTTTGATCACCTCATCAAAGCGTTTGTTCCAACTCCGAGATGCTTGCACCAGTCCATAAATGGATCGCTGGAGCTTGCACACCTTGTCAGCATTTTTAGGATCGACAAAACCTTCGGGTTGCATCATATACAACTCTTCCTTAAGGAAACCGTTAAGGAACGCCGTTTTGACATCCATCTGCCAGATTTCATAATCGAAAAATGCAGCTATCGCTAACATGATTCTGACGGACTTAAGCATCGCTACGGGAGAGAAAGTCTCATCGTAGTCAATTCCTGGAACTTGTGAAAAACCCTTTGCCACAAGTCGAGCTTTATAAACGGTCACATTACCGTCAGCGTCCGTCTTCTTCTTAAAGATCCATTTGTTCTGAATAGCCTTGTGGCCCTCAGGCAGTATCTCCAAAGTCCACACTTTGTTCTCATACATGGATCCTATCTCGGATTTCATGGCTTCTAGCCATTTGTTGGAATCTGGGCCCACCATTGCTTCTTCATAATTTGCAGGTTCATTGTTGTCTAACAACATGATTGATAAGACGGGATTACCGTACCACTCTGGAGCAGCGCGTGATCTCGTCGACCTGCGTGGTTCAATAGAAACTTGAACTGGAGTTTCATGATCATCATCATCAACTTCCTCCTCAACCGGCGTCGCAATGACAGAGGTTTCCCCTTGCCCTGCGCCACCATCCAGAGGGATGAGAGGTTCGACAACCTCGTCAAGTTCTATCTTCCTCCCACTCAATTCTCTCGAGAGAAACTCCTTCTCGAGAAAAGTTCCGTTCTTAGCAACAAACACTTTGCCCTCAGATTTGAGATAGAAGGTGTACCCAACTGTCTCTTTTGGGTAACCTATGAAGAGGCACTTTTCCGCTTTGGGTTCCAGCTTTTCAGGCTGAAGCTTTTTGACATAAGCATCACATCCCCAAACTTTAAGAAACGACAACTTTGGCCTTTTGCCATACCACAGTTCGTATGGTGTCGTCTCAACGGATTTCGATGGTGCCCTATTTAAAGTGAATGCAGCTGTTTCTAATGCATAACCCCAAAACGATAACGGCAAATCAGTAAGAGACATCATAGATCGCACCATTTCTAACAAAGTACGATTACGACGTTCGGACACACCATTACGCTGTGGTGTTCCAGGCGGTGTTAAGTGCGAAACAATTCCACATTGTCTTAAGTGAGTACCAAACTCGAAACTCAGATATTCACCCCCACGATCAGACCGTAGGAACTTGATCTTCTTGTTACGATGATTTTCCACTTCACTCTGAAATTGCTTGAACTTTTCAAATGTTTCAGACTTGTGCTTCATCAAGTAGACATAACCATATCTACTTAAATCGTCAGTGAAGGTGAGAAAATAACGATATCCGCCGCGTGCCTCCACGCTCATTGGACCACACACATCGGTATGTATGATTTCCAACAAGTCACTTGCACGCTCCATTGTTCCGGAGAACGGAGTCTTAGTCATCTTGCCCATGAGGCATGGTTCGCACGTGTCAAGTGAATCAAAGTCAAGTGACTCCAAAAGTCCATCAGCATGGAGTTTCTTCATGCGCTTTACACCAATATGACTCAAGCGGCAGTGCCACAAAAATATGGCGCTATCATTGTTTACTCTAACTCTTTTGGTCTCAATGTTATGTATATGCGTATCTCTATCAAGATTCAATATGAACAATCCTCTCACATTCGGTGCATGACCATAAAAGATGTTACTCATAGAAATAGAACAACCATTATTCTCAGACTTAAAAGAGTAACCGTCTCGCAATAAACAAGATCCAGATATAATGTTCATGCTCAACGCAGGCACTAAATAACAATGATTTAAGTTCATCACTAATCCCGATGGTAGTTGAAGGGACACTGTGCCGACGGCGATTGCATCAACCTTGGAACCGTTTCCTACGCGCATCGTCACTTCGTCTTTCGCCAGCCTTCGTCTATTCCGCAGTTCCTGCTTCGAGTTGCAAATGTGAGAAACAGAACCGGTATCGAATACCCAGGCACTACTATGAGAGCCGATTAAGTACACATCAATAACATGTATATCAAATATACCTGATTTTTCTTTGCCCGCCTTCTTATCTGCCAGATACTTGGGGCAATTGCGCTTCCAGTGACCCATACCCTTGCAATAGAAGCACTCTGTTTCAGGCTTAGGTCCAGCCTTGGGTTTCTTCGGTGGATTGGCAACAGGCTTGCCGCTCTTCTTCGAATTGCCCTTCTTGCCTTTGCCGTTTCTCTTGAAACTAGTGGTCTTGCTCACCATCAACACTTGATGCTCTTTACGGAGTTCAGACTCTGCGACTTTCAGCATCGCAAACAACTCGCCGGGAGACTTGTTCATCCCTTGCATGTTGTAGTTCAACACAAAGCCTTTATAGCTTGGCGGCAGTGATTGAAGGATTCTGTCAGTGATAGCTTCTTGCGGGAGTTCAATCCCCAGTTCAACTAGACGGTTTGAGTACCCAGACATTTTGAGCACATGTTCACTGACAGACGAGTTTTCCTCCATCTTGCAAGCATAGAATTTATCGGAGGTCTCATACCTCTTGATCCGGGCGTTCTTCTGAAAGATAAACTTCAACTCCTGGAACATCTCAAATGCTCCATGACGCTCAAAGCGACGTTGAAGTCCCCGTTCTAAGCCATACAAGACTGCACATTGAACTATTGAGTAGTCCTCCTTACGTGCTAACCAAGCGTTCTTAACATCCTGATCAGCCGTAGCGGGTGGTTCATCTCCTAGCGCAGCATTAAGGACATAATCCTTCTTTCCAGCTTGTAAGATTAGCTTAAGATTATGAGCCCAGTCTACAAAGTTGCTTCCATCATCTTTCAACTTAGCTTTCTCTAGGAACGTATTAAAATTCAGGATGACACTTGCGTGAGCCATGATCTACAACACAAATATATTCAAAGTGGACTTAGACTATCTTCAAGATAATTAGAGTTCAACTTAATCAAATTATATGCTAAACTCCCACTCAAAAAGTACATCTCTCTAGTCATTTGAGTGGTTCATGATCCACTTACACTATCCCAAGTCCGATCATCACGTGAGTTGAGTATAGTTTCAGTGGTAAGCATCCCTATGCTAATCATATCAACTATATGATTCATGATCGACCTTTCGTCTTGATATTTTAGTGAGAGATCACCTCATAATGCTAATGTCGTTCTAAGCAAAATAAGGTGCAAAAAGGATTAACATCACATGCAATTCATAAGTGACATGATATGGCCATCATCACGTGCTTCTTGATCTCCATCACCAAAGCACCGGCACGATCTTCTTGTCACCGGCGCCACACCATGATCATCCATCAACGTGTTGCCATCGGGGTTGTCGTGCTACTTATGCTATTACTACTGAAGCTACATCCTAGCAAAACAGTAAACGCATCTGCAAGCACAAACGTTAGTATAAAGACAACCCTATGGCTCCTGCCGGTTGTCGTACCATCGACATGCAAGTCGATATTTCTATTACAACATGATCATCTCATACATCCAATATATCACATCACATCGTTGGCCATATCACATCACAATCATACCCTGCAAAAACAAGTTAGACGTCCTCTAATTTTGTTGTTGCATGTTTTACGTGGTGACCAAGGGTATCTAGTAGGATCGCATCTTACTTACGCAAACACCACAACGAAGATATATGAGTTTCTATTTAACCTCATCCAAGGACCTCCTCGGTCAAATCCGATTCAACTAAAGTTGGAGAAACCGTCACTTGCCAGTCATCTTTGAGCAAAGGGGGTTACTCGTAACGATGAAACCAGTCTCTCGTAAGCGTACGAGTAATGTCGGTCCAAGCCGCTTCAATCCAACAATACCGCGGAATCAAGAAAAGACTAAGGAGGGCAGCAAAATGCACATCACCGCCCACAAAACCTTTTGTGTTCTACTCGAGAAGACATCTACGCATGAACCTAGCTCATGATGCCACTGTTGGGGAACGTCGCATGGGAAACAAAATTTTCCTACGCGCACGAAGACCTATCATGGTGATGTCCATCTACGAGAGGGGATGAGTGATATACGTACCCTTCTAGATCGTACAGCAGAAGCGTTAGAGAACGCGGTTGATGTAGTGGAACATCCTCACGTCCCTCGATCCGCCCCGCGAACAATCCCGCGATCAGTCCCACGATCTAGTACCGAACGGACGGCACCTCCGCGTTCAGCACACGTACAGCTCGACGATGATCTCGGCCTTCTTGATCCAGCAAGAGAGACGGAGAGGTAGAAGATTTCTCCGGCAGCGTGACGGCGCTCCGGAGGTTGGTGATGATCTTGTCTCAGCAGGGCTCCGCCCGAGCTCCGTAGAAACACGATCTAGAGGAAAAACTATGGAGGTATGTGGTCGGGCAGCCGTGAGAAAGTCGTCTCAAATCTGCCCTAAAAGCCCCATATATATAGGTGGAGGAAGGGGGACCTTGCCTTGGGGTCCAAGGGATCCCCAAGGGGTCGGCCGAGCCAGGGGGGAGGACTCTCCCCCCCCAAACCGAGTCCTACTTGGTTTGGTGGGAGGGAGTCCTTCCCCCTTCCCACTTCTTCCTTTTTTTTTCTTTCCTTTGATTTTTTCTCTCTTGGCGCATAGAGGATTGGTGGGCTGTCCCACCAGCCCACTAAGGGCTGGTGTGACCCCCCAAATGCCTATGGGCTTCCCCGGAGTGGGTTGCCCCCCTCCGGTGAACTCCCGGAACCCATTCGTCATTCCCGGTACATTCCCGGTAACTCCGAAAACCTTCCGGTAATCAAATGAGGTCATCCTATATATCAATCTTCGTTTCCGGACTATTCTGGAAACCCTCGTGACGTCCGTGATCTCATCCGGGACTCCGAACAACATTCGGTAACCAACCATATAACTCAAATACGCATAAAACAACGTCGAACCTTAAGTGTGCAGACCCTGCGGGTTCGAGAACTATGTAGACATGACCCGGGAGACTCCTCGGTCAATATCCAACAGCGGGACCTGGATGCCCATATTGGATCCTACATATTCTACGAAGATCTTATCGTTTGAACCTCAGTGCCAAGGATTCGTATAATCCCGTATGTCATTCCCTTTGTCCTTCGGTATGTTACTTGCCCGAGATTCGATCGTCAGTATCCGTATACCTATTTCAACCTCGTTTACCGGCAAGTCTCTTTACTCGTTCCATAATACAAGATCCCGCAAATTACACTAAGTTACATTGCTTGCAAGGCTTGTGTGTGATGTTGTATTACCGAGTGGGCCCCGAGATACCTCTCCGTCACACGGAGTGACAAATCCCAGTCTTGATCCATACTAACTCAACTAACACCTTCGGAGATACCTGTAGAGCATCTTTATAGTCACCGAGTTACGTTGCAACGTTTGATACACACAAAGCATTCCTCCGGTGTCAGTGAGTTATATGATCTCATGGTCATAGGAATAAATACTTGACACGCAGAAAACAGTAGCAACAAAATGACACGATCAACATGCTACGTCTATTAGTTTGGGTCTAGTCCATCACGTGATTCTCCCAATGACGTGATCCAGTTATCAAGCAACAACACCTTGTTCATAATCAGAAGACACTGACTATCATCGATCAACTGGCCAGCCAACTAGAGGCATGCTAGGGACGGTGTTTTGTCTATGTATCCACACATGTAAATGAGTCTTCATTCAATACAATTATAGCATGGATAATAAACTATTATCTTGATACAGGAATTATAATAATAACTATACATTTATTATTGCCTCTAGGGCATAATTCCAACACTTAGAACACGCTTGTGCCTCTGGCGGCTCTCCTTCTGAGCCACGTGCGTCTGGTACTGACCCTTAGCCTGCATACAGAATAGAGTCTTCATCTTATCCTGCAGTTTGATGGCCCAATATGGCATGGCAGAAGAGCGGGACTGAGAGGCGGTTCCTCTGTCAGCAACAGTCTCTGTGTTAGTATCCATGTGCTGAGAGGAAGTTGATGGGTTGGCCCATTTATCCTTGACGCGAAGCTTGACAGGGTCATGCACAATATAGTCAGACTGAACGTAGAGCTCCTCCTGCGGATAAGTATCTTGCCATTTCTGACGAATATAAGCGAACAGATAGGGCCCGTAGATGGGAACCTTATCATGATGCAGTTCCAGAGCTCCGTGAACATCACATCAGAAATATCAAGAGGGGCAGACTCCTTAGTCATAGCCTCCTCACAAAGCAGCAGCATCTCAGCCAAAGAGCCATGAACCTCGTCGAAGTTACCAATGCGAGGGAAGAGGGTGTTGCGGAAGATCCGATGCATGATGTCCAGATGCTTGGGGAGCACACCCTTCCTCACATAGAGTTGCTGCAATCTGTCCTTTGCGGGGGGCCTATCAGTGGGAGCTGCAGCATAAGGACGCGACCCAAGTGGAGTGTCCGCTCCCTGGAACTCAACCTTGAGGAATGCCATGAATTCACGCCAGGTACCGGTCATCTTCTGAGTCCCAGTCATCCACACCATAGAGCGCTCTTCATCAGGAGAGAAGTGGACCGTGACATAGAACTGGGCAACAACAGTGGGGTCAAAATCTGTCTTGAAAGTGATGATGTCCTTGATGCCCAGTTTGTCAATCAGAGAGAGGGCATCACCAAAATAGTCCAGGTTCCGCTGAACATGAGCTAGGTCAATCCACTAAACGGGGACAAAGTTCTTCTTGAAATGCATGACAATATCACGGTAGATCCTGCAGTGATCCTTTGCCCAAACATCGTCAACATTCTTGATCACACCCTTCTCTTGGAGATAATGGTTCTGAGTGCGAAACCACAGAAATTCCTTGGGGGGCATTGTGCGGACATTGATCCCCTTGTCGTTTTGCACGGTCTTCTTGAAGGACTGCTTTTTGGGTTGCAGACCTGAAGTGGCGGAACCCTCTAGAGCCTCTGGGTTGCGATAATGCTTTGACTGCGTGTCCCGTGATGGGTTCGAACGGCTAGGACCACCTGTGACACAAAACACACAGCAAAAAGAAGCGACAAAAAGAGTCAAGGCAATGAACGAGAAAAGGCAGAAAACTAAACACTCATTGCCAAGCACATGAAAAGAATGCACAGTGAATCCTCCTGGCGGTAGTACCGCTACCCCTGGCGGTAGTACCGCTGGGGTCCTAGTGGTAGTACCGCTACCCTGGCGTTAGTACCGCTGGGGGTCCTAGCGGTAGTACCGCTACCCTGGCGTTAGTACCGCTGGGGTGTGATTTTCAGATCTGACAGATAAAAAGACCCCATGGATATGACTACACGATTTTTACGAGGGGCATGGTCTATATATGAACACTAAGAACTCCACCACAGCCCTACACACATGAGGATCACAGGTATCACCGAAATAAGTACATGCCTAGGCAAGAGAGAGCAAGTTTTAGATCTAATCCAAACATAGTTCAAGTGCTAGATCTAAAACAAGTAAGTCCTAGGGCATGGCAAAATAATCAGGAACGATTCATAGGACCTACACTCCCCTCAAATATCTCCTTCATCCCATCCAAGAACAAGACACAAGATCAAAAACATGGAACCAAACCCCCAATGCTCCTAACCCTAGAACAAGAACATCAACCAAGAGAAGAAGGGGAGGAGCTTTACCGGGATTCATGGCCCTTGGAGGAGGAAGGAGAAGTGGAGCAAACCCTCCAATCCAACGGAGAGAAGGAGCTCCACGAAAAGAGATCAAAACAGTGGGATTTCGGGGTTGGGGAGGGAGGAGCCGCGAGGAAGAAGAAAAAAACCAGAGAAACACGGGCTCCCCCTCCTTTATATAGCCCAAGGGGTACAGGCTAGTGGTAGTACCGCTGTGGACCTGGCGGTAGTACCACTGTGGACCTGGCGGTAGTACCGCTGGATGCAGCGGTAGTACCGCTGGGGTCCTGGCGGTAGTACCGCTCCCCCTGGCGGTAGTACCGCTCCCCCTTGAGTCAGCCCTAAAAATTTCCTAGCAGGTCGTGTTAGATGGGGATCCTGGCGGTAGTACCGCTACCCCTGGCGGTAGTACCGCTGGGGTCCTGGCGGTAGTACCGCTACCCCTGGCGGTAGTACCGCTGGGGTCCTGGCGGTAGTACCGCTACCCCTGGCGGTAGTACCGCTGGGGTCCTGGCGGTAGTACCGCTACCCCTGGCGGTAGTACCGCTGGGGTCCTGGCGGTAGTACCGCTACCCCTGGCGGTAGTACCGCTACCCCTGGCGGTAGTACCGCTGGGGTCCTGGCGGTAGTACCGCTCCCCCTGGCGGCAGTATCGCTGCAGATGACACAATGCGACCTAGGATAAGAGAAGAACGTGGGCAAATGACAAGTAAGTGAAAAAAGAAGATAACACCAGAAATACATACTGACTTGTCATTTTATATCCTTTCTCCGATATGGGAGAAAGGTGAAGGGGGGGCGGTGGCCGAGGCCACCTATGTTTGAGACAATGGTATGACACCGCGAAGAATTATCCTTGGGTTCATGACCAATGCTCGTCTTTGAAGCACAAGTGCCATTTGACAATGGCTAAAGTGAAAGACTAGATTGATTTATGCATAATGGGGGGAGGGAAAGTTCATTGAGAGAACAACACTCCCCCTATGTCCATGCCTACATCTGGACCAAGATGGAATGCAAAGTGAGGTGCAACATGCCTAGTTTCAATCCACATTACTTGAATCAATGATATTTAGCTCATGCCTTAACTCCCGGAACCTTGCTTCATCTAGAGGCTTAGTGAAAATATCTGCAAGTTGCTCTTCAGTGTGGATGAAGTGAACCTCAATATCACCTAGCTTGATATGTTCACGAATGAAGTGATGGCGCATATCAATATGTTTGGTTTTGCTATGTTGCACTGGGTTGAGGGAAATCTTGATAGCACTTTGATTGTCACATAGAAGAGGCACTTTGTCACAAGTGACACCATAATCCTTTAAAGTTTGCCTCATCCATAGCAATTGTGCACAACAACTTGCAACTGCCACATACTCAGCTTCGGTGGATGATAAGGAGACACAATTCTGCTTCTTTGACGACCAACTTACCAATGAGCGACCAAGGAATTGGCATCTTCGAGACGTTGACTTCCTCTCCACACAATCTCCTGCCCAATCTGAGTCAGAATAGCCAACTAGATTGAAGTTTGCTCCTTTGGGATACCAGAGGCCAAAGTTTGGGGTATGAGCCAAATATTGAAAGATTCGCTTAACAGCCATGTAATGACTTTCTTTTGGTGCGGATTGAAACCGTGCACATATCCCTACACTCAACATAATATCCGGTCTAGATGCACAAAGGTAAAGGAGGGATCCAATCATGGAGCGATATACCTTTTGATCCACTGCTTTACCATTGGGATCACTGTCAAGCTTGCATCTTGTTGGCATGGGGAACTTGACCGGTTTGACATCTTCGAGCTCGAACCGTTTGAGCATGTCTTGAGTGTACTTGGCTTGCTTGATGAATGTCCCTTCTAGACCTTGTTTAATCTCGAACCCGAGGAAGAACTTCAACTCTCCCATCATGGACATCTCGAACTTCTCAGTCATTAGTGCAGCAAATTCTTCATTGAAGGAAATGTTAGGAGAGCCAAAGATAATATCATCAACATCTAGTTGGCATATGAACAAATCCCCTTTAACCCTCTTAGTAAAAAGAGTGGGATCTATCTTCCCAATTTCAAACCCACGATCTTGTAATAACTCAGTAAGATACTCATACCACCCGCGTGGGGCTTGTTTAAGGCCATAGAGTGCCTTATTAAGTTTGTGCACATGATTGGGGAGCTTGGGATGTTCGAATCCCGGGGGTTGTTTGACATAGACCAACTCATTCAAAGGACCATTAAGAAAGGCACTTTTCACATCCATTTGTTGTAATTTGAAGTTATGATGAGAAGCAAATGCAAGCAACATGTGAATAGATTCTAGACGAGCAACAGGTGCAAAGGTTTCACCATAGTCGATACCCTCGACTTGGGAGTAGCCTTGAGCTACCAATCTGGCCTTGTTTCAAATCACAATCCCATTGGCATCTTGCTTGTTCTTGAATATCCATTTGGTCCCGATGACATTATGTTCCTCCGTTGGCCTAGGCACTAAGTCCCAGACTTGGTTGCGCTCGAAGTTGTTAACTTCTTCGTGCATGGCCATAAGCCAATCCTCATCATCGAGCGCTTCCTGTACCTGTTGAGGTTCACAATACGAAACAAACGCGTGATGCTCACAATAATTCCAAATCTGTTGACGGGTGGATACTCCCCTTTTTAAACTGCCAAGTACATTCTTCATAAGATGTGACTTGACTCTCAGCTTGTTCGCAATCTTGGCTGCTCGACGCTCCAAGATTTCTTCATTAGATAACGGGGGAGCATCGACTTGTTTACTTTGCTTGCCCTTGCGTCTTGAGCCGGCTGTTGGTGCTCCAGAAGGGAATTGTGAGACCGTCTCCTGATCATCTTGTCCTTCGACTTGAGCAGGTTCACTAGTTTGTTCTTGTATTTGTGGTTGCTCTTGATCTTGATCTTGTGCTTCTACTTGGTCTGGATCTCGGGGTTGCACTTGATCTTGATCATGAGCAGGTTCGGAGTCTTGGGGTAGTGCTTGAATATCCTGAGACACATCATCATTGTTGGGCAATTTATTTTGACCTTGAGCTTGTTTACTTTGTTGAGAGTCTTCTCTTTGTTCATCGGAAGCGTGTGGGGCTTGTGGAGGTGATGCCTCCACTTGAGTAGAGCATTGTCCTTCTCCTTCGGCCACAAGGGGTTCCTCAATGGGGAGTATTTGACCAATCCCCATTCTTCTTATGGCTTGGGGAGGAATTTCATCACCTACATCACAAAGACCACTTTGCTCCACCTGGGAGCCATTATTTTCATCAAACTCTACGTTACACGTCTCCTCAATTAGTCCGGTGGACTTGTTGAGGACACGGTAAGCATGAGAGTTCGTAGCATAACCAACAAAGATACCCTCATGTGCTCTAGAATCAAATTTAGCTAACCGTGCACCTTTCTCGAGAATGAAACACTTACAACCGAATACCCGGAAGTACTTGAGATTGGGTTTGTTTCCAGTTAGGATCTCATACGGAGTCTTGTTCAAGCCTTTGCGGATATAGAGACGATTGGATGCATCACATGCTATGTTGATGGCCTCTGCCCAGAAGTTATATGGAGATTTGAATTCTGCCATCATTGTCCTCGCAGCATCTATCAAGGTCCGGTTCTTCCTTTCTGCCACGCCGTTTTGTTGAGGGTATATGGTGCAGAATATTGGTGTTTTATTCCCTCATCACCTAGGAACTCATCTAAGGTGTAGTTCTTGAACTCGGTGCCGTTGTCACTTCTAATCATCATGATCTTTGCTTCATGTTGACGTTGTGCTTCATTAGCAAAGTTGATGACCGTTTGTTGAGTTTCACTCTTCTTTTTAAAGAAGAATACCCAGGTATATCTTGAGTAGTCGTCAACAATCACTAAGCAATACTTTCTTCCTCCAAGACTATCAAATGATGGAGGACCAAATAGATCCATATGGAGAAGTTCCAATGGCCTCTTAGTGTAGATAAGAGTCGTTGGACGATGAGCAGTTTCATCAATCTTTCCTTCAATGCAGGCACTGCAAACTCAATCTTTAGCAAAACTCACATTTGTTAGTCCACCTATATGGTCCCCTGTCATAAGGCTTTGCAAAGATCTCATATTGACATGAGCTAAGCGGCGATGCCAAAGCCAGCCCACATCAACTTTATCCATTAAACATGTCGCAGTCTTAGTGGGTCGCTTTGAGAAGTTCACCACATAAAGACCATTTTCGACATATCCAACATAGGCTACTTTAAGAGTCTTGCTCATCAGGAGGACCATAGTATCAAGATTAAAGAATGTGGAAAAACCCATAATTGCGAGTTGACGAACCGAAAGTAAATTGTAGGCAAGTGACTCAACAAGCATGACCTTCTCAATAGATAAATCTTGAGAGACGACCACCTTACCAAATCCCAATACCTTTGAAGAGGATGCATCGGCGAATTGGACATGGGTGGGCATAGATGGAGAAGGATGCACATCCACCACTAAGTACTTGCTTCCGGTCATATGATTTGTTGCTCCACTATCGAGCAACCATGACACCCCACCGGAAGCAAACTCCTGCAAAAGATCAAGGCTTGGTTTTAGGTACCCATTTTTTAATGGGTCCTTTCATGTTAGAGACAAGGGTCTTAGGAACCCAGATAGCCCATTCAATATCCTCATCGTAGGAATCAACAAATCTGGCATAAACATGCCCATCACTAGCACAACATAATACATAAGAAGAATTGAGTTTGCCGGCTGTGTTAGTAGGAATGATTTTGCCATTCTTGAGGTTTCCATAGTCCACCTTGTTCCTGTTCACCTTCTGAGTCCCCTCACCCTCTTTGACAAAGATGTCCATGAGGGTGGGAGATCGTTTGTTCCTGTTCCTCCTTTTACCTTTTGACTTGGAGGTAAGTCCAAGTCCCTCCTTTCCTACAACACCCTTTTGAGTGCTCAAGAGGTCGTTCAGACTCTTCTCACCTTGTATGCATGACACAAGGCCCTTCTCAAGTTTCTCCTTTAACTTGGCATTTTCCTCCACAAGATGTACATGCTCACAACAGGGGTTAGTTGCACAAGCATTATCAATTAACACAAAGGGAGGGCAAGTAGAGATCTCCTTGGTAAGCTTCGCTTGGAGTTGATCATGAGACTCCTTCAGAGAGAAATGAGCACCTTTCAAGACCTTGTGGGCCTTGTCAAGTGTGTCAAACTCCTCTTTGAGTCTGTCATGGCCAACCCCAAGAGCATACTTTTCAGACTTAAGCATACGAGTGAGAACAATATCATGATCTAGTTTCTTTTGCATTTTAGCGCAGTCATTGTTATATGACTCCTCAAGAGCCAAACGAAGAGTGCGCTCCTTTTCTAGAGCATTAGATAATTCGGCAATTTCATCGGCATAGTCACGACTGTGTCCCTGAAGCTCGGAGATGGTCTCCTCATGAGACTCAATGAGGTCAGTGGCCTCACCCAGTTGTTCCAAGAGAGCAACAAAGTGCTTCTTGGGTTCTCCCTTAATAGTGCATAGAAACTTGTCAAGATCATGCCCATTAAGTTCCCCAACATCACTATCTTCAACACGATTTAACAATGAAGGAGCGGAAGCAATGTTGGTCTTAATGATGGGAGTTACCTGATTGATACCTTTTGCCATGAGGCACTTGGTGATGTGGTTCTCGTTGGGGGCGTTGAAGAGAGACACCTTCTGGGGAGAGGTAGTGGCAATAGCAACAGTTGCCGTTGCCACTGTATCATCATCATCATCATCATCATCAGAAGGATACTCTTCAAGGGCCACCATCCCTTTTGGGTGAGGTTTCTTCACAAAGTTGTTCTTGATTGGAAATGATTTGGTTTTGTCTTTGCGAATGAGCTTGCCTCCGTTGTCTTCCCTTTTCTCATAGGGACATTCGTCCACGAAGTGACTCACGTTACCACAGTTATAACATGTCCTTACTCGTTGCTTGGGTTTGAATCCACTCGAGTTGTTCTTGGTGAAGGTGGGTCTTGAGTTCCTCTTGTTGCCCCAGAATTGCCTTGATGCAAGAGCCATGTGCTCATGATAGGCATACTTTGTGTCTTCAGGGCAGCCCTCCTCTTCCTCATCTTCTTCTTCTTCTTCTTCAAGCATTGCTTTTGCTTTCAACGCAAGGTTGGGTGAAGTTGTCTTTGATCGAACACGAGCAAGTGCATTGTCGGCTGTTTCGTTCATGATTGACATTGCAATGAATTCATCCAACACCTCACTGGAAGACAAGGAGTGGAAGTCTGGCCGCTGACGAATGACAGATGACATGTCTTTGTTGAAAGGCATGATGGCTTTAAGGAACTTGCGCTTGACCCATGTATCATCCACATCCTTGCTCCCATGATCCTTGAGTGCCACAGCAATAGCAGTCACGCTCCGATAGAGATCACGAGGGTCCTCGTCTTCCTTCATCACGAACTCATCGGCCTTATCAAGTATCACTTCATAGTTGGATCGTTGAATGCTTGAGCTTCCCTTGTACAACACCATAATATGCTCCCAACAATCCTTGGCCAAAGTGAAGGGACGCAAGTGAGGAAGATCTTCAGGTGGCACTGCAGACTGGAGAATAAACAAAGCAGAGTGATTGTATTGATTGTCTGCAACTTCTCTTGGAGTGAGGTTGCTTGGATCATGGGGATAATATCCTTGCTCGATGATTCTCCACAAGTTTGTTGAGCTGTGATTCAAATGAGACTTAATAGAAAATACCCAGTTAGCAAAGTCACCTTTCACAAGCTTAGGAGGAGGACCAACATGATTAAGACATGGTGCGGAAACGGATCCTCCATAGACCATGGGGGGTGGAACCGAGGCATATGTTCCAGTCCCATCCTTTTCGTGAGATGAGGCAGGTCGCATACCTTTAGCCGCTTCCTTAGAGGAGTTGGCCTCCGAATCGGTGACGGTGGGTTTAACCACTATAGCCGGTTCGGGTGAACTTTTAAATCCCTCAATTAACTCTTTAAGCATGGTCTTGACTTCATTCGTTAAGGACGTCTTGAGGGCGGCCATAGCCGTATTCAAGTCGTCCCTTGTGACTGAAGTCAAGTCCATGGCCTCGGGTTGCCCATGGTTAATTCCCTCTTCGCCTTCCATACTCTTCGGGTGGTTAAACCCTTAATAAAGAGACGTGGCTCTGATACCAATTGAAAGGATCGATATGGTTGACTAGAGGGGGGTGAATAGACAACGACCACTTTTTAAATAATCTTAGCAAGTTAAGATAAACAACATATGGGTTCACAAATAATACGACAATGAGGTGAACCCTAATGAAGCTAACAACGATTGCTATTAAGACAAGTAAGATATAGTCACAAACATAAGCATACACAAAGTAAAGGATAGATATAACCACAAGTAGAACCGATGGATACAAGGATGTGTTACCGAAGTTCCTTCCCTTTGACAGGAAGTACGTCTCCGTTGGAGCGGTGTGGAGGCACAATGCTCCCCAATAAGCCACTAAAGCCACCGTATTCTCCTCACGCCCTCGCACGATGCAAGGTACCGTGATTCCACTATAGGTGCCCTTGAAGGTGGCGACCGAACCTTTACAAACAAGGTTGGGGCAACTCCACACAAAGCTTGGAGGCTCCCAACTAGACCACGAAGCTTCACCACAATGGAATATGGCTTCGAGGTGACCTCAACCGTCTAGGATGCTCAAATACCCAAGAGTAACAAGATCCGCAAGGTATTGGTGGGGGAATCAACTTTTCTCTTGGTGGAAGTGTGGATCTAGGCCTTCTCAACCAATCCCTAAAGAATCAACAAGTTTGATTGGCTAGGGAGAGAGATTGGGCACTTTTGAGCTTAGGGAGCAACAATGGAGGTTGAGAGGGTAAGAGATGAGGTTCCACAGCTAGAAGAACCCTTTATATAGTGGGGGGGGGGGAATCCAACCGTTTTCCCACTCTCTGCCCGAGCTCCAGCGGTACTACCGCTGGCTGCAGCGGTACTACCGCTGGCACTCCAGCGGTACTACCGCTGACCAGGGGGCGGTACTATCGCCGACTAGCGGTACTACCGCTGGTTGCAGCGGTACTACCGCTGGGACTCCAGCGGTACTACCGCTGGGCATCTGGTAGTGCAAAGGCACTACCACCGCCAAGAAAGTCTTCGCAAAAAGGTCTGTCCACGAACAACCGCTAGGCAGGCGGTACTAAGCTCCTGGAGCGGTACTACCGCTGACCAGGGGCGGTACTACCGCCAGCCAACGGTACTACCGCTGGCTGCAGCGGTACTACCGCTAGCATTCCAGCGGTACTACCGCTGGGGACCATTTTGCAAGGAGGAAAGAAACACAGTGGCGGGGGCCGCTCCAATGATGAAGGTAAGGGAAAATATGTGAAGTGTGCGCGTGCAAAGATTGATTCCACCCAAACCTTTCCACTACGGTTCCCCTCTTAATAGTACGGCTTTCCTATGACTCAAGTAAAGAGAATCGTAGAGAGCGTCGTGCTTCTGTTCCATGAATGAGGAGGCGAGTCGTCTTGTGCCGTTGACGTGTGTTATCTGAAACCTTAACACACACGGTTAGTCCTTTACGGTACTGTCATCAATCACCACAATTACTTAGGCATAAACTATGCCCCAACACCGATGACCGGCGAGCCATAGAAAATAAATGGATCTTCAAGAAGAAGACTGATGCAAACGGTAATGTAACCGTTTACAAAGCTCGACTTGTCACAAAGGGTTTTCGACAAATTCAAGGAGTTGACTACGAAGAGACTTTCTCTCCCGTAGCGAAGCTGAAATCAGTCTGAATCATGTTAGCAATTGCCGCCTTTTATGATTATGAAATTTGGCAAATGGACGTCAAAACAGCGTTCCTTAACGGGAACCTTAAGGAAGAGTTGTATATGATGCAACAAGAAGGTTTTGTCGACCCTAAGGGTGCTAACAAAGTGTTCAAGCTCCAGCGCTCCATCTATGGGCTGGTGCAAGCATCTCGGAGTTGGAACATTCGCTTTAATGAGGTGATTAAAGCGTTTGGGGTTCATACAGGTTTACGGAGAAGCCTGTCTGTACAAGAAAGTGAGTGGGAGCTCTGTAGCTTTCCTCATACTGTATGTGGATGACATATTATTGATGGGGAATAATATAGAGATGTTGGAGAGCATAAAGGCCTATTTGAACAAGAGTTTTTCAATGAAGGAACTTGGAGAAGCTGCATACATATTAGGCATCAAGATCTATAGAGATAGATCGAGACGCCTCATAGGTCTTTCGCAAAGTACATACCTTGACAAGATATTGAAGAAGTTCAATATGGAAAACTCAAAGAAAGGGTTCTTCCCAGTTTTGCAAGGTATGAGATTGAGTAAGACTCGGTCGCCGACCACGGTAGCAGATAGAGAGAAGATGAGTTTTGTCCCCTACGCTTCAGCCGTGGGCTCTCTAATGTATGCCATGCTGTGTACCAGACCTGATATAAACCTTGACATAAGTTTGGTAGGGAGGTACCAGAGTGATCCCGGTATGGAACACTGGACAGCGGTCAAGAATATCCTTAAGTACCTCAAAAGGACTAAGGAAATGTTTCTCGTTTATGGAGGTGACGAAGAGCTCGTCGTAAAGGGTTACGTCGACGCTAGCTTCGACACAGATCCGGATGACTCTAAGTCACAGACCGGATACGTATATGTCTTGAATGGTGGGGCAGTGAGCTGGTGCAGCAGCAAGCAAGAAGTCATGGCAGCATCTACATGTGAAGCGGAGTACATAGCTGCTTCAGAAGCGGCTCATGAAGGAATTTGGATGAAGGAGCTCATCACCGACCTTGGAGTGGTTCCAAGTGCGCCGGGTCCAATGACACTCTTCTGTGATAACACTGGAGCCATTGCCATAGCCAAGGAGCCTAGGTTTCACCGAAAGACGAAGCACATCAAACGCCGCTACAACTCCATACAGGACCATGTCCAGAGTGGAGTGATAGATATATGTAAAGTACACACGGATCTGAATATTGCAGACCCGTTGACTAAACCTCTTCCACGAGCAAAACATGATCAACACCATAATGCTATGGGTGTTCGATACATCACAATGTAACTAGATTATTGACTCTAGTGCAAGTGGGAGACTGTTGGAAATATGCCCTAGAGGCAATAATAAAATGGTTATTATCATATCTCCTTGTTCATGATAATCGTCTATTGTTCATGCTATAATTGTATTAACAGGAAATAGTAATACATGTGTGAATAAACAGATCACAATGTGTCCCTAGCAAGCCTCTAGTTGGCTAGCTCGTTAGTCAATAGATGATCATGGTTTCCTGATCATGGGCATTTGATGTCATTGATAACGGGATCACATCATTGGGAGAATGATGTGATGGACAAGACCCAATCCTAAGCATAGCACTAGATCGTATTGTTCGTATGCTAAAGCTTTTCTAATGTCAAGTATCTTTTCCTTCGACCGTGAGATTGTGCAACTCCCGGATACCGTAGGAGTGCTTTGGGTGTATCAAACGTCACAACGTAACTGGGTGACTATAAAGGTGCACTACGGGTACCTCCGAAAGTGTCTGTTGGGTTGGTACGAATTGAGATCGGGATATGTCACTCCGTGTGACGGAGAGGTATCTCTGGGCCCACTCGGTAGAACATCATCATGAGCTCAATGTGACTAAGGAGTTAGTCACACGATGACGTCTACGGAACGAGTAAAGAGACTTATCGGTAACGAGATTGAACAAGGTATAGGTATACCGACGATCGAATCTCGGGCAAGTTCTATACCGACAGACAAAGGGAATCGTATACGGGATTGATTGAATCCTTGACATCGTGGTTCATCCGATGAGATCATCGTGGAGCAAGTGGGAGCCACCATGGGTATCCAGACCCCGCTGATGGTTATTGGCCAGAGAGGTGTCTCGGTCATGTCTGCCTGTCTCCCGAACCCGTAGGGTCTACACACTTAAGGTTCGGTGACGCTAGGGTTATAGGGAATTGTTATACGAGGTTACGAAAGTTTTTCGGAGTCCTGGATGAGATCTCGGACGTCACGAGGAGCTCCGGAATGGTCCGGAGGTAAAGATTGATATATAGGACGGATGGTTTGGGATACCGGAAGTGTTTCGGGCATCACCGGTAACGTACCGGGACCACCGGAGGTGGCCCCGGGGGACCACCGAAGGGGGGCAACGACCCCGGGAGGTAAGGTGGGCCAAGTGGGGGTGGGAACCATCCCCTAGGTGGGCTGGTGCGCCTCCCCACTCAGCCCAATGCGCAGGGGAGAGAAAAAGGGGGGGGCAAACCCTAAGCCAGGTGGGCCTAAGGCCCACCAGGTGGCGCGCCACCCCCTCCTCCCCCCTCTGGCCGCCGCACCTCCCATCTGGGGGGGCTGCCGCACCCCCTAGGGTGGGAACCCTAGGGGTGGCAACCCCTCTCCCCTCCCCCTATATATAGTGGGCACTTTTGGCCATTGGTAATCAGACTTTTGCCTCTCCCTCGGCGCAGCACTGCCCTTCTTCCTCCTCCTCTCTGCCGGTGCTTGGCGAAGCCCTGCCGGGAGACCTCGTCTCTCCATTGTGCTGCTGGAGTTCTTCCCCAACCTCTCCCTCCTACTTTCTGGATCAAGGTGCGGGAGACGTCACCGGGCTGCACGTGTGTTGAACGCGGAGGTGCCGTAGTTCGGCACTAGACCGGAATCGTTGCGAGTACGACTCCATCAACCGCGTTCTAACAACGCTTCTGTCACATCCCTGACACATTAAGCAAGTTAGCTTGTGCTCATGTTTTCTTTGCATTGCATCTAGGAATTTCTCAACAAGAACAAAGCAAATGATGAAGGAAAATTCTAAAACCTAGCCACTTCTCAAAATGAGGGAAAATTCAAACTAGTTAAAATCAATCAACCCAAAATGGCCTCAAGAAAAGTTCAATCTTTCTGATAAATCATGAAAGTAAATGAGCAATAAATAAAACCATTTTCTTGACACTTTAAGGATTTTAAATAAATGCAAAAAGCTACTGGTTTCAAGTTTTAAATTTGAAATCAGAAACTTTAAACTTTCAAAAATATTGAAAACTTTGGGAATGGTTGGAAATATTCCAACAAATATTCTGGTATGTTAAAATAGTTTTTACAAACTATTTGGGAGCTGAAATAAATAGCAAGTTAATGAACTAGCCCAGCCCAGCTCCCCCTGTCGTCTTCCTCCTCGCCAGTAGGAGCAGGAGGTGGCCGCCGCGTCGCCGCGCGCCTCCACGCAGCTCCCTGGCTGCTTGGCCGCCGCCTCGCGCTGGCAAGCACGGGGATAACCTCCCCGAGGCCGACCCTATCCATTCCCCAGCGCCAGTTCCCCCCTCCTCTCGGATCTCTACTCCCTTCTTCTGCCGCCATTGCCACGAGCTCGAGCTCGAGCCGCCGCGCCTCTAGCCACAGGAACCTCCCTCCGAGTAGTCCAGCAGCTTCGCCTCGTCGAGCTGGTTCTCTCTGCAACGGCCGAAGTCTCCCCGAGCTCTGCAATGCCCCCAACGCCATCGTCTTCAACCTTAGGTCGCCGGCAAATCGACGGTGGAACGCCGGCAACATCCCTTCCCCGAGCCGTCTAAGCCCTGCTCTGCACTCCCCGTGAGCATGCGGTCATTTCCCCTCTCTTTCCCCTCGGATCCGAGCCCCCTAGCCACTGGACCATCGAACCCGTACTCCGGCCGCTGCCCCGGCTCGTCGCTGGCTTACTCCGGCCACCTATAGCTCTCCCTGAGGCCAGCAGTGGATGTGGTCGAGCTTGGAGATCACTCCAGTGCTCTCAGCATCTTGATCCGAGCACCACAGCACGTTCTAGCATGTATCCGGCGAGGTTCTGCCGCGGATTTGGTCGCCGCCGGCCAGGCTCCGGCGAGGGCCGACGTGGCCAAGCTAATCCAGCAGTTTAAATGCTTAATCTCTCGCTGACAGTGGGCCCAAGGCCAAGTCAAACTCAGTTAGGGGCTGGTCAGCGCGGGATTAACCCCTCAGAGGCTGACAAGTGGGTCCCCCCTGTCAGGTTTGACCTGAACAGGTCGGCTGACCTGCTGATGTTAGGCTGACGCAATAAAGAGATTTTCGAGTATAGAAATAATTCTAGAAATGTGTAAAACTTCAAAAATTCATAGAAATTAATCTGTAACTCCAATGAAAATAATTTATATATGAAAAAGTATCAGAAAAATTCAAGGAATCTGAATATGCTATTTTCAGTCATGTTTGAAAATGTTACAGAACCCAAACATGTAGATTAATGAATAAGTCAATTCTTATAAATATTTTATAAATGGAATATGGAAAATATTTAAATTTCTTTATGAATGACATGATCACACACTATTCTAATTACAAACCAGCAACTTAATATGTCATCCCATGCATGTTAACATCAAGTTAATCTGAGCATCAGGTCGAATCAATTAAAATGGTATCCGAGAATACCTCGTTTGAAGTGATATTTGAATTTGATTCAAATCAACTTCAAACCTAATATATGCTATCTATATTAGTTTATCACCTTGCATCCTCATGCCATGCTCATGCATCGTCTTGATTGCATATGCTTGATATTGATTGTTGTCATTCCTTCCGGTAGGCTCCGCTCCCCCGGATTCCACCGAATATCCATCTGACGGATATTGTCACTCCTCTGAGCAACAAGGCAAGCAACCATTTTGATCATCCCGATAAACCCCATGTTCTTGCTCCTGCACTTACTTATTGCATTAGGATCAAATGCTTCAACTGCTTTTGCCACGTTAGTTGAACCCACTTCCTTTGCATGACCTATCCTTGTCACAGTAAATAGCCGAACCTTGCAACCTAGCATACCTGGTAGTTGCTTGAGCCATGATGTGCCTTATCCTGCTATGCATGCTATGCTTAGAGTTGCGTATGGTCTGTCATCTGGGAGATGAACAGAATTGTGAGAATGTGTTCGGTAGGCAAAGGTTGTGTGTTGAACCTGATTTGGTAAAGGTACCGGTGAAAGGCTGTGTAGGAGTACATGGCGGGTTGTTTCATTGGAACCGTCCTTAGGAACTGAGTTCCGTGTATGTAATCCAAGACTAGATACTACCACACGTTGGGATACTTAATTGACCCTCTCGACTTATTAATCGCTTAGTACTCGGTCCAGGAGTTGCAACTAGTTTCTGGTGTTTATAGTCATGCTGGAGGCCGTGCATGGTGCTGACCTGAGAGGTGGGTTGTGATGCGGTAGGCAGTGGCACGGTGTACCAAGTGGCACCCGGATGGTGGGCTTGGGAACCCTGCGCACATCGTTTGAGGCCGTGGCGGAAACCCCGGCCGGACTTCCGTACGGGTTACTCTCAGATAGGCAATAAACCTGGACTAGGTTCTAGTGTGGTTAACGGTCCTGGCCGACTCCCTCGCTAGGCTTCCGCTTGAAGGTTGCCGAGGTGCATGACGTGCACATGGCGATAAGTGGAGAGAGCGTGTGTGACGAAGTACACCCCTGCAGGGTTATGATCTATTCGAATAGCCGCGTCCGCGGATATGGACTACTTGGAGAGATATGTTGTTCATAGATAACTTCAATGGCTACTCATAAAATTTTCAAGATAAGCGTGAGTGTCGTGGACGGCATTCCCGTATGGAGACGGAATGATTCCACGATGGTGTATTGTTGTGGTGTTAGTGGACTCGTGTGTGAGAAATCAAGTTGTCAAAATAATTTCAAAATGCAAGTTGTCTAGCCACGAGTCAAATGCTGGCTTTCCGCATGAAACCCCACAATACCTTATTGATACATTGCATGAGTAGATAGTTATCCTAAAGTCTTGCTGAGTACCTTCGTACTCATGTTTGCTTAATAAATGTTGCAGAGGTTGCTAATGACCCTAATGGAGGGTTCTTCGTAGACATCGACGACGACGAGTAGCTGGTGTCCCAGCTACGGTCTGGCCCTACGTTGGGTCTTTAGTATAGTCAGGCCATGTGCCTTCTAGTTGCACCTGTCTGTACTCAGACAGTTTTAACTCTTCCGCTGGCTTGTAACTGAATGACTGCTATTATGGGTCGTGAGACCCTTAATGTGTAATATTATGTGTGTGGCTCTTCCGAGCCTCTTAAATAAAGCTTGTATGTTTATGGTTATGTTGTGATGCCATCGATGTATCTATACATATCGGTATGCCATGCGTACGTGTGTCGTACTTGATATGTATGGGGTTCGATCACCTAGTCATGAACTTTAGTAGCACTCCTTACAAGGAAATGCCCCTTTGTGATCCAACGAGCCTTGGTAGTTCGCTACTGCTCCGGACACGTTGGTTGACCGGCATGTGTCCTTCTTAGCTGCTGTGTCTGTCCCCTTTGGGGAAATGGCACGCGATGTAATGGAGTCCTTGTAGCTTGCTACGACTCGTCTACACTCGCTGGTGACCGACACCTGCTTTGTTTGGTCATGTATGCCTGTCCTTGTGCGGTACTGCCACTTTGGATTGTGACTAAACTTGTCGATCCGGGTTCTTTGACATTGGGATGCTAGCGACACTATTGCATACGTGAGTCAAAAGACGTAAACGGTCCCGGCTAAGGTAAGGCTGCAGCCGTGGAGTTAACCGTGCGTGAGACCGCAAAGAGATGCGATGTGTTACAGGCTGGATTCCTATGACTTAGGATCGGGGTCCCGACAGCGTTGGTATCAGAGCCTGACTGACTGTAGGATTACTAAGCCAAACTGGTCGAAGTTGAGTCTAGAATTGCTTTAGTTATATATAAGGGAATCGTTTGTGGAAGGGAACGTAAGACTCTTGTTCTCTTCTCAAGTTATTCTATTCTGGTCATCCTCGTCTTTTCTGCGGAATTAAGGACTAGGTTACTCATCTTCTTCTAGGCTCGTGTTTCTGATCGGTAGATTATAGGACTACGGGTCAAGAGATATTGGGTTTCTTTCATTCCTAGGAAAAAGGAAGTAAGTTTGATGATCAGAGAGTTGAAGTTGATAGTTGAGTGGTTACGCTATTCCATTTTGGGTTGTCTCAAAACTTGTTTTTGAGCATTTACAGCCGTTATGCTGCCCAATTTTGCATTCAGAGCTCTAATGCTTTTGCATTACTCTCTATTTACAGATGCCTGGCCGTCCTTCTCGTCAGGTGGTACGTCTGACCAGGTGCATTGATGTACCGGGTCATACGGCCATGCTGGTCAGGGTGATGTCGGTGTGCGGTTACCGCTGGTACCCCGAGTACACAGTGGAGGAACAGTACCGAGACTTCAACCAGAGCCAGTACATCTGCACTGTTAGGGTATTTCTAGACTACCCTGGAGCTGAGGAGCCAATCCATTGGTCCTATGGGTTGGGAGTCACTGTTGACATGGCAGGACAAGATGCTGCCTACTCAATGCTGACCATTATGAGAGCGAGACATGCACTGCTGCAGAATTCAGAGTTCTGCTATGTTCCGGCCTCTCAGCCTGGTGAAGAGGGATACCTCAGTGGAGTCTATTTTGATTCTTCTATGGAGGATCCACTACTGCAGTCCACTATTGAGATGCTAGAGAACAGAGACAGGGATGCTCGTGCTCTCCGCATGGAGCTTTATGCTACCCGTGCCCGTCTGTGGACGGCTTTGACGCAGCTGGCACCGGTAGTCCAGACAGGGTATGGAGATATGGATATGCTGAACCCTGTTAGGACCCATCTTCCGGCCCATGTTGACTGGCCAGCTATAGGAGGAGTCACCCCTCTTCGGGGACCCCTCTTACCACCACTCAGGGGACCAAGGACACATCCGTGTCCTTATGGATCCCAGGGATCTCAGGCTAGAGTGTTTCCTGATCCGCAGGTTGAGCTTCCAGGTCATGGAGGTAATCTCTATGAGATGTTCTATGTGGATGCCTGAGCTGTGAGCGGAAGGATAGTATGGTAGTAGCCGTACGTTCACAGTCCTGCGTGACTTGTGAAGTATGCCTGTAATATGAAATGAATTCCGGAGGCCTAGATAAATAATGTATAGGAAGCTTGTAAGCCTCTGATAAGTAGTTTCATAATTTCAGTAGTTTGCTTTTCGGTTAAGGTTGTACTGAACTATGTAAGGGTGTGTATGAACCATGGTGTATATATAGCAGTTGCTTATTACCATGTTGTTCGGATATTCATTTCCGCATTCCGTGTGTTCAGTACATTCTTAATCCATAGCTAGTATTGATATGATATTGGTCTAAGCTGTGAGTTTGTTTGTCAGGATGGTGTTCACCAGGTTGAACCGTGCCCCTGGTCATGAGCAAGGCGAGGGTAGTCAAGCGTCGCAGGAAGACCTGCCTCACCCGCCCTCTCTGGTGGAAGTGATGCTTGAGGCAAAGAGAAACAAAAGGGAGACCAACCGACTGTTAGAGCGTATTGAGCAGAATACGGCTCGTCAGCCTAGGAATGCTGCAGTGTCCCTCAACGACTTTGTGAAGCTGAATCCTCCAAAGTTTCATCATTCCATCGATCCCCTCGACGCTGATGATTGGCTGTGCAGCATCTCACGCAAGATTCGCTCTGTGAATGTGTCTGAGGCCGACAAGGTGACCTTTGCGGAGTATTTTCTGGAAGGACCCGCCAATCTGTGGTGGGAGAACTTTTAAGCCATGCGTCCCGCTGAACCAGCAGCCACATGGGAAGACTTTAGTGCAGCCTTTCGTCTGCACCATATTCCAGATGGCCTGATGGACAAAAAGAGAGAGGAGTTCTGTGCCTTCTCTCAAGGCAAGTTGACCGTGGATGCCTATAGCCGCGAGTTCGGTAATCTCGCCCGCTATGCAACAGAGGAGGTGTCTACCGACGCCAAGAAGCAAGCAAGATTCCGTAAGGGTCTGAGTCCTGAGCTTCATCGTGATCTGCGCCTCCACGAGTGTGCAAGCTTTCAAGCCTGGTCAACAAGGCGATCAGTGCCGAGACTGGTCATACTGACTTTGAAGCCACAAGGAAGCACTCCCGTGACTTTGGCTCGTCTTATGGTTCCGCGTTCCCAAAACGGAGGTTGTGGGTTCCAAACAGTTCTCTGCCGCCAAGATACACTCCGAGGCCATCCCACGTGGCGCCTCAGACGAATCAGGCCAACCCTCCAGCAAAAACCTTTGGTGGTCCAGCTAGCAATGCTGCACCACGTGCCAACCAAGTGATATGCTACAAGTATGGAGAACCAGGGCACTATTCCCGTGAGTGTCCTCAAAATGTGGGTGCCAAGCAACCCGGAAAGTCTGTCGGGCAAGCCAAGTCGGGCAAAGCTTACTATGTGAAGCCAACTCCTGCACGTGGCCGTGTGAACTATGTGTCTGCAGAAGAAGCTGCAGAGGATCCCGACGTCATGCTGGGTACGCTTCTCGTTAATCATCACCCAGCGTCTGTTCTTTTTGACACTGGGTCTTCTCATTCCTTCATTTCAGAAAGTTATGCACAGTTGCATGACATGTCTTTTTGTGATATGCCAATTCCATTGGTTGTCCAAACTCCTGGTAGTAAATGGCAAACCTCTAGGATAACCTATGACAATGAAATTCTAGTAGACAGGCTAGTTTTTCTAGCCTCATTGATAGCATTGAAATCTTGGGATATTAATATCATCTTGGGTTTGGACTGGATGTCAGCTCACTATGCCAAGATTGATACTCATTCTAGAAATGTCCAGCTTACCCATCCCTCGTGTGAGATAGTAAATGTCTCTACTCGAGTTGCCAAATGCCAACTCTATTCCCTAAATGCCAACCCTCTTCCGGAACTTGAAGACATTCCGGTAGTCCGTGACTTCCCGGATGTTTTTCCAGAGGAACTGCCAGGGATTCCACCTGACAGAGATGTAGAGTTTGTGATAGATCTTGTTCCGGGAACTGTCCCAATAGCCAGAAGACCATATAAGATGGCACCCCTGGAGCTAGCCGAACTTAAGAAGCAACTAGATGAGGCCTTGAATAAAGGTTTCATTCATCCTAGCTCTTCCCCTTGGGCTTGCCCCGTCCTCTTCGTCAAGAAGAAAGACGGAACGGATCGGATGGTTGTAGATTACCGACCAGTTAATCTGGTCACCATAAAGAACAAGTATCCGCTTCCCAGGATCAACGACCTGTACGATCAGCTCGCTGGATCCTCAGTCTTCTCCAAAATGGATTTGAGGTTGTGATACCATCAAATCAAGATCAAGAACGGGGACATTCCAAAAATGGCTTTTGTTACTTGTTATGGCCAATACGAGTACACCGTCATGTCCTTCGGTTTAACCAATGCCCCAGCCACCTTCTCTCGTCTGATGAATTCAATCTTCATGGAGTATTTGGACAAATTCGTCGTGGTATACCTCGATGATATTCTCATCTACTCGAAGAACGAACAAGAACATGCCGAGCATCTAAGGCTGGTATTGATGAAACTTCGAGAGCATCGCCTTTATGCCAAGTTTTCAAAATGTGAATTTTGGTTACCAGAAGTGACCTATCTAGGTCACGTAATCTCTGGTAAGGGTATTGCTGTCAATCCCGAGAGAGTTCAAGCTGTCCTTGATTGGACTCAACCTGAATCGGTTAAGCAAGTTAGGAGATTTCTTGGTCTAGCGAGCTATTGTCGCCGCTTTGTCGAGAATTTCTCCAAGGTTGCAAAGCCTCTAACTGAACTCCTCAAGAAGGATAAAAAGTTCGAGTGGACACCACAGTGTGAGCATAGTTTTCAGGAACTGAAAAGACGCCTGACTTTCGCACCTGTGTTGCTACCACCAGATTTTTCTAAGGACTTTGTTATCTATTGCGACGCCTCGCGACAAGGATTAGGTTGCATTCTCATGCAAGATCGTCATGTGATCGCATACGCATCTCAACAGTTGCGTCCACATGAGGATAATTATCCCACACATGACCTTGAGCTTGCAGCTGTGGTCCATGCACTAAAAACCTGGCGACGTTACCTTCTGGGTAATCGTTGCGAAATATTCACAGATCACCAAAGTCTGAAATATATCTTCACCCAGCCGGATTTGAATCTCAGGCAAAGACGGTGGGTTGAGTTGATCTCGGATTATGACTTAGGAATAACTTACACCCCGGGGAAGGCCAATGTTATGGCCGATGCACTAAGTCGTAAATCTTATTGTAACAATTTGATGCTACAACAAGGTCAACCACATCTCTATGAGGACTTTCGGAAGTTGAATCTTCATATTGTTCCTTAAGGATTCCTTTCTACCCTGGTGGCGAAGCCTACTCTTAGGGATCAAATCATAGCCGTGCATGCCTATGATAAGGGTATATCCCGGATCAAGGAGAATATCGCTAGCGGCAACGCTAGGGATTTCTCCATCAATGAGAAAGGTGTTGTGTTATTTCAGAACCGTTTAGTGGTTCCCAAGAGCAAATGTCTACAGCAATTAATCCTTAAGGAGGCTCATGATTCTCCTCTCACCATTCATCCCGGTAGTACTAAGATGTATTAGGACCTACGCCAGAGGTTCTGGTGGACTAGGATGAAGAGAGAAATTGTTGAGTTCGTTGCTAACTGCGACGTTTGTCGTCGAGTTAAGGCAGAACATCAAAGGCCTGCTGGCACCCTTCAACCTCTAGCTATTCCTGAATGGAAGTGGGATAAAGTTAGTATGGATTTCACTACCGGATTTCCCAAGACCAAGAAAGGAAATAATGCTATCTTTGTGGTCATTGACTGTCTTTCCAAAGTGGCTCATTTTCTTCCCGTTCGTGAGAGTATAACAGCTAGCCAGCTAGCAGAGTTATATATCTCCTGAATAGTGTCTCTTCATGGTGTTCCCCTAGAGATTAACTCGGACCGTGGGAGTATCTTTACTTCTCGCTTCTAGGAAAGTTTTCAGAATGCCATGGGGACTCACTTATCTTTTAGCACTGATTTCCATCCCCAATCAAGTGGTCAAGTAGAAAGAGTGAATCAAATCCTAGAAGATATGCTCCGAGCTTGTGTTATATCGTTCGGTATGAATTGGGAGAAGTGCCTTCCATTCGCCGAATTTGCTTATAACAATAGTTATCAATCAAGCTTGGGCAAAGCTCCTTTTAAACTTCTCTATGGACGAAGATGTTGAACACCTCTTAATTGGTCAGAAACCGGGGAGAGGCAACTCTTTGGCCCGAACATGATCCAGGATGCAGAAGAGCAGGTTCGCATTATTCGTGAAAAGTTGAAAACAGCCCAGTCTCGTCAAAAGAGCCAATATGATCGTCATCATAAGGCTGTGACCTTTGAAGTTGACGAGAAGGCTTACCTTCGGGTTACACCTTTGAAGGGTACCCATCGATTCGGTATCAAGGGCAAGTTGTCTCCTCGTTACATTGGTCCTTTTCGCATTCTTGCCAAACGAGGAGAAGTTGCCTACCAGTTGGAACTTCCTCCGCATCTTTCCAAGGTTCATGATGTTTTCCACGTCTCGCAACTCAGGCGTTGCTTTTCGGATCCTATCCGTGAAGTGGACCACGAAACGCTTGATCTCCAAGATAACCTTTCATACCGAGAATACCCCGTGTGTATTCTTGATCAAGCTGAGTGTACCACTCGACGTCGAAACCTCAAGTTTCTTAAAGTTCAATGGCCAAATCATTCTGAAAAGGAGGCAACTTGGGAAAGAGAGGATCGTCTCCGACTTGAGTATCCTGCGTTATTCCCGACGACTTCTAAATCTCGGGACGAGATTCTTTTGACTGGGGGTGAGTTGTCACATCCCTGACACCTTAAGCAAGTTAGCTTGTGCTCATGTTTTCTTTGCATTGCATCTAGGAATTTCTCAACAAGAACAAAGCAAATGATGAAGGAAAATGCTAAAACCCTAGCCACTTCTCAAAATGAGGGAAAAATTCAAACTAGTTAAAATCAATGAACCCAAAATGGCCTCAAGAAAAGTTCAATCTTTCTGATAAATCATGAAAGTAAATGAGCAATGAAGAAAACCATTTTCTTGACACTTTAAGCATTTTAAATAAATGCATAATGCTACTGGTTTCAAGTTTTAAATTTGAAATCAGAAACTTTAAACTTTCAAAAATATTGAAAACTTTGGGAATGGTTGGAAATATTCCAACAAATATTCTGGTATGTTAAAATAGTTTTTACAAACTATTTGGGAGCTGAAATAAATAGCAAGTTAATGAACTAGCCAAAACAGAAACAAATCAGAAGAAAAAAAAGGGAAAAACCTTACCTGTCGCGTAACCGGCCCAGCCCAGCTCCTCCTGTCGTCTTCCTCCTCGCCAGTAGGAGCAGGAGGTGGCCGCCGCGTCGCCGCGCGCCTCCACGCAGCTCCCTGGCTGCTTGGTCGCCGCCTCGCGCTGGCAAGCACGGGGATAACCTCCCCGAGGCCGACCCTATCCATTCCCAGCGCCAGTTCCCCCCTCCTCTCGGATCTCAACTCCCTCCTTCTGCCGCCATTGCCACGAGCTCGAGCTCGAGCCGCCGCGCCTCTAGCCATAGGAACCTCCCTCCGAGTAGTCCAGCAGCTTCGCCTCGTTGAGCTGGTTCTCTCTGCAACGGTCGAAGTCTCCCCGAGCTCTGCAACGCCCCCAACACCATCGTCTTCAACCTTCGGTCGCCAGCAAAGCGACGGTGGAACGCCGGCAACAGCCTTTCCCCAGGCCGTCTAAGCCCTGCTCTGCACTCCCCGTGAGCATGCGGTCATTTCCCCTCTCTTTCCCCTCGGATCCGAGCCCCCTAGCCACTGGACCATCGAACCCGTACTCCGGCCTCCGCCCCGGCTCGTCGCCGGCTTACTCCGGCCACCTATAGCTCTCCCTGAGGCCAGCAGTGGATGTGGTCGAGCCTGGAGATCACTCCAGTGCTCTCAGCATCTTGATCCGAGCACCACAGCACGTTCTAGCATGTCTTCGGCGAGGTTCTGCCGCGGATTTGGTCGCTGCCGGCCAGGCTCCGGCGAGGGCCGACGTGGCCAAGCTAATCCAGCAGTTTAAATGCTTAATCTCTCGCTGACAGTGGGCCCAAGGCCAAGTCAAACTCAGTTAGGGGCTGGTCAGCGGGATTAACCCCTGAGAGGCTGACCAGTGGGTCCCCCCTGTCAGGTTTGACCTGAACAGGTCGGCTGACCTGCTGATGTCAGGCTGATGCAATAAAGAGATTTTCCAGTATAGAAATAATTCCAGAAATGTTTAAAACTTCAAAAATTCATAGAAATTATTCTGTAACTCCAATGAAAATAATTTATATATGAAAAAGTATCAAAAAAATTCAAGGAATCTGAATATGCTATTTTCAGTCATGTTTGAAAATGTTAAGAACCCAAACATGTAGATTAATGAATAAGTCAATTCTTATAAATATTTTATAAATGGAATATGGAAAATATTTAAATTTCTTTATGAATGACATGATCACACACTATTCTAATTACAAACCAGCAACTTAACATGTCATCCCATGCATGTTAACATCAAGTTAATCTGAGCATCAGGTCGAATCAATTAAAATGATATCCGAGAATACCTCGTTTGAAGTGATATTTGAATTTGATTCAAATCAACTTCAAACCTAATATATGCTATCTATATTAGTTTATAACCTTCCATCCTCATGCCATGCTCATGCATCATCTTGATTGCATATGCTTGATATTGATTGTTGTCATTCCTTCCGGTAGGCTCCGCTCCCCCGGATTCCACCGAATATCTGTCTGACGGATATTGTCACTCCTCTGAGCAACAAGGCAAGCAACCATTTTGATCATCCCGATAAATCCCATGTTCTTGCTCCTGCACTTACTTATTGCATTAGGATCAAATGCTTCAACTGCTTTTGCCACGTTAGTTGACCCCACTTCCTTTGCATGACCTATCCTTGTGACAGTAAATAGCCGAACCTTGCAACCTAGCATACCTGGTAGTTGCTTGAGCCATGATGTGCCTTATCCTGCTATGCATGCTATGCTTAGAGTTGCGTATGGTCTGTTATCTGGGAGATGAACAGAATTGTGAGAATGTGTTCGGTAGGCAAAGGTTGTGTGTTGAACCTGATTTGGTAAAGGTACCGGTGAAAGGCTGTGTAGGAGTACATGGCGGGTTGTTTCATTGGAATCGTCCTTAGGAACTGAGTTCCGTGTATGTAATCCAAGACTAGATACTACCACACGTTGGGATACTTAATTGACCCTCTCGACTTATTAATCGCTTAGTACTCGGTCCAGGAGTTGCAAGTAGTTTCTGGTGTTTATAGTCATGCTGGAGGTCGTGCATGGTGCTGACCTGAGAGGTGGGCTGTGATGCGTTAGGCAGTGGCACGGTGTACCAAGTGGCACACGGATGGTGGGCTTGGGAACCCTGCGCACATCGTTTGAGGCCGTGGCGGAAACCCCGGCCGGACTTCCGTACGGGTTACTCTCAGATAGGCGATAAACCTGGACTAGGTACTAGTGTGGTTAACGGTCGTGGTCGACTCCCTCGCTAGGCTTCCGCTTGAAGGTTGCTGAGGTGCATGACGTGCACATGGCGATAAGTGGCGATAAGTACACCCATGCAGGGTTATGATCTATTCGAATAGCCGCGTCCGCGGATATGGACTACTTGGAGACATATGTTGTTCATAGATAACTTCAATGGCTACTCATAAAATTGTCAAGATAAGCGTGAGTGTCGTGGACGGCATTCCCGTATGGAGACGGAAAGATTCCACGATGGTGTATTGTTGTGGTGTTAGTGGACCCATGTGCGAGAAATCAAGTTGTCAAAATAATTTCAAAATGGAAGTTGTCTAGCCACGAGTCAAATGCTGGCTTTCCGCATGAAACCCCACAATACCTTATTGATACATTGCATGAGTAGATAGTTATCCTAAAGTCTTGTTGAGTACCTTCGTACTCATGTTTGCTTAATAAATGTTGCAGACGTTGCTAATGACCCTAATGGAGGGTTCTTCGTAGACATCAACGACGACGAGTAGCTGGTGTCCCAGCTACGATCTGGCCCTACGTTGGGTCTGTAGTATAGTCAGGCCATGTGCCTTCTACTTGCACCTGTCTGTACTCAGACAGTTATAGCTCTTCCGCTGGCTTGTAACTTAATGACTGCTATTATGGGTCGTGAGACCCTTAATGTGTAATATTATGTGTGTGGCTCTTCCGAGCCTCTTAAATAAAGCTTGTATGTTTATGGTTATGTTGTGATGCCATCGATGTATCTATACATATCGGTATGCCATGCGTACGTGTGTCATACTTGATATGTATGGGGTTCGATCACCTAGTCATGAACTTTAGTAGCACTCCTTACAAGGAAATGCCCCTTTGTGATCCAACAAGCCTTGGTAGTTCGCTACTGCTCCGGACACATTGGTTGACCGGCATGTGTCCTTCGTAGCTGCTGTGTCTGTCCCCTTTGGGGAAATGTCACGCGATGTAATGGAGTCCTTGTAGCTTGCTACGACTCGGTTACACTCGCTGGTGACCGACACCTGCTTTGTTTGGTCATGTATGCCTGTCCTTGTGCGGTACTGCCACTTTGGATTGTGACTAAACTTGTCGATCCGGGTTCTTTGACATTGGGATGCTAGCGACACTATTGCATACGTGAGTCAAAAGAGGCAAATGGTCCCGGCTAAGGTAAGGCTGCAGCCGTGGAGTTAACCGTGCGTGAGACCGCAAAGAGATGCGATGTGTTACAGGCTGGATTCCTATGACTTAGGATCGGGGTCCCGACAGCTTCCGCTTAGCGATCTTCAAAGGTATGAAGATGCTCTTACCCCTCTATCGTTGCTGGTCTCTCCATAGGAAGATCTGAATATGCGTAGGAAAATTTTGAATTTATGCTACGTTACCCATCAGTGGCATCCGAGCCAGGTTTTCTATGCGTAGATTCTATGCACGAGTAGAACACAAAAGTTGTGGGCGATGATTTGTCAATTTTCTTGCTGCTGCTAGTCTTATTTTTTTCCGGCGGTATTGTGGGATGAAGCGGCCCGGACCGACTTTACACGTACGCTTACGTGAGACTGGTTCCACTGACAGACATGCACACCGTGCATAAAGGTGGCTAGCGGGTGTCTGTCTCTCCTACTCTAGTCAGATTGGATTTGATGAAAAGGGTCCTTATGAAGGGTAAATAGCTTTGGCATATCATCGTTGTGGCTGTCACGTAGGTAAGAAGGCGTTCTTGCTAGAAACCCAAATCAGCCACGTAAAACTTGCAACAACAATTAGAGGACGACTAACTTGTTTTTGCAGGGTTTAACTTGTGATGTGATATGGCCAAAGTTGTGATGTTGCATGTATGATGTATGAGATGATCATGTTATTGTAATAGGTTTCACGACTTGCATGTCGATGAGTATGACAACCGGCAGGAGCCATAGGAGTTGTCTTAATTTATTGTATGAGATGCAACGCCATGTGCTTACTACTTTTACTTCATTGCTAACGGTTAGCTATAGTAGTAGTGGTAGTAGTAGTTGGCGTGACGACTTCACGGAGACACGATGATGGAGATCATGGTGTCACGCCGGTGACGATGATGATCATGCGATGCCTGAAGATGGAGATCGAAAGAGCAAAGATGATAATGGCCATATCATGTCACTATATGATTGCATTGTGATGTTTATCATGTTTTACATCTTATTGCTTAGAACGACGGTAGCATAATAAGATGATCCCTCTTAAAATTTCGAGAACGTATTCCCCTAAGTGTGCACCGTTGCGAAGGTTCGTTGTCTAGAAGCACCACGTGATGATCGGGTGTGATAGATTCTAACGTTCGCATACAACGGGTGTAAGCCAGATTTACACACGCGAAACACCTAGGTTGACTCGACGAGCTTAGCATGTACAGACATGACCTGATTGCTCCCGCCACTAGTGCGGAATCGTATGAAATCAACGCAGCTTTGTTGTATCTTGTTATGAAAGAGCAATGCTCTTGCCTTCCTAGTGAAGATGCCGCATCCCATCTCAATACCTTCATTGAGCTTTGCGATATGCAAAAGAAAAGAGATGTGGATAATGACGTGATTAAGTTGAAACTTTTCCTTTCTCGTTGCGAGATCGCGCAAAAACTTGGTTTTCTTCTTTGCCTAAAAATAGTATCGATTCTTGGGATAGATGCAAAGATGCTTACATATCCAAGTATTTTTCCGCCGGCTAAGATCATCTCCTTACGTAACGATATCATGAATTTCAAGCAACTTGATCATGAACACGTTGCACAATCTTGGGAGAGGATGAAGCTTATGATTAGAAATTGTCTCGCTCATGGCTTGAGTTTGTGGATGATTATACAAATCTTTTACGCTAGTTTGAATTTCTCTTCTCGCAATATCTTGGACTCCGCCTGAGGTGGAATGTTCATGGAAATCACGTTAGGAGACGCTACAAAACTCCTAGACAATATCATGACCAACTACTCTCAGTGGCACACTGAAAGGTCGCCTGCTAGCAAAAAGGTGCACGCTATAGAAGAGATTAACTCGCTTAGTGCTAAGATGGACGAGTTGATGAATTTGGTTGCTAGTAGAAACGCTACCGTAGATCCTAATGACATGCCACTATCTTCTTTGATTGAGAGTAGCAACGCTAGTTTGGACGTGAATTTTTTTGGTAGGAACAATTTTGGCAACAACAATGCTTTTAGAGGAAACTATGTTCCTAGGCCTTTTCCTAGTAACTTCTCTAATAATTATGGCAATTCCTACGACAACACTTATGGAAATCACAACAAATTACCCTATGATCTAGAGAGTAATATCAAAGAGTTCATCAACTCTCAAAAGATTTTCAATGCGTCCATAGAGGAAAAACTACTCAAAATAGACGATTTGGCTAAGAGCGTTGATAGGATGTCTTGTGATATTGATGCTTTGAAAGTTAGATGCGCTCCTCCCAAGATCAACTTGGATGAAACTTTGAAAGCTATGCATATCTCCATGAATGAGAGCAAAGAAAGAACCGCCCAAATTCGCGCTAGACATGAATGGTTTAAAAGGGTGCGTTCTAGTGATGCAAATCACGAAGATCTTAAAGTGCTTGGTGTGTCTCCGCTTGAATCTTTGTTTTTGCGTGTCAAACCTACTTATGGAGGGGCTGGATATGAATCACTTTGGTTGAAAAACGCCCCAATGATTCGGAGTCCACCTATCTTGATGATAAAGGTGTGGAGAGTGGAGTAGAAGAAGTCAAAATTTTGGGTAGTAATGAAACTCCCACTTTGGATTTCAAGGAATTCAATTATGATAATTGCTCCTTGTTTGAATGCATTTCTTTGATGCAATCCATTGCAAACTCTCCACATGCTTATAGCCAAAGCAAAGCCTTTACCGCACATATCTTAGATGCTATGATGAAATATCTTGAAGAGAAGCTTGAACTAGAAGTCTCTATACCTAGAAAACTTCATTATGAGTGGGAACCTACTATCAAAATCAAGATCAAAAACTATGAGTGCAATGCTTTGTGTGATTTGGGTGCTAGTGTTTCCGTGATTCCAAAGTCTTTATGTGATATTCTTGGTTTTCATGAGATTGAAGAGTGTTCTCTTAATTTTCATCTTGCGGATTCTACTGTCAAGAAACCCATGGGGAGGATCAATGATGTTCTTATTGTTGCAAATAAGAACTATGTACCCATTGATTTCATTGTACTTGACATAGATTGCAATCCTTCATGTCCCATTATTCTTGGTAGACCTTTCCTAAGGACTATTGGTGCTATCATCGATATGAAGGAAGGGAATATTAGATTTCAATTTCCTTTAAAGAAGGGCATGGAGCACTTTCCTAGAAAGAAAATAAGATTGCCTTATGAATCTATGATGAGGGCTACTTATGGTTTGAGCACCAAAGATGACTATACGTGATTCCATCACTTTTGCCTAGCTAAGGGCGTTAAACAAAAGCGCTTGTTGGGAGGCAACCCAACGAATCTATCCTTTTTATTTCTGTTTTGTGTTTTCCACACTTTCATAATTCTGTTATGATTGTGTTTTTTGTGTGTTTCTTTTTGCGTTTGTGCCAAGTAAAACCGTTATGATTAGTCTTGGGGATGATCGTTTGGTCATGCTGGTAAAGAAAGAAACTTTCTGCTCACCAAAAGAATTTTCATTTTCTCTTCTGTAAGAGCTTTTGAGTTGATTCTTTTTGCTGCTGATTTCTACGCAAATTCTTCAGACTGTCGTAATGTTTCAGAATTTTTGAAGTACCAGAGGTATACGAAACATACAGATTGCTACAGACTAGTCTGCTGTTAACAGATTCGGTTTTTATTTGTGTTGGTTGCTTATTTTGATGAAACTATGGATAGTATCGGGGGGTATTAGCCATGGAAGATTGAAAGTACAGTAACCCAACATCAGGACAAGTATAATTTAAGTTCGCTACAGTACCTAAGGAAGTGGTGGTTTGCTTTCTTGTACTAATGTTATCACGAGTTTCTGTTTAAGTTTCGTGTTGTGAAGTTTTCAAATTTTGGGTGGAGTTCTTCTGGACAAAGTGATAAAGAGTGGCAAGAGCTCAAGCTTGGGGATGCCCAAGGCACCCCAAGAGATTCAAGGATGCCGTAAAAGCCTAAGCTTGGGGATGCCCCGGGAAGGCATCCCCTCTCTCGTCTTCAATCCATTGGTAACGTTACTTGGGGCTATATTTTTATTCACCACATGTTATGTGTTTTTCCTTGGAGCGTCTTGTATCGTAGGAGTCTTTTATTTTTGTTGTGTCACAATCATACTTGTTGCACACCTAGAGAGAGAGACATGCACACACCGTGATTTTGTCGAGTTTCACTTATAACTTTTGGTAGACAATTCAGCTCACATGTGCTTCACTTATATCTTTTGAGCTAGATACTTTTGCTCTATGTGCTTCACTTATATCTTTTAGAGCGCAGCGGTGCATGGCTTGGCAGTTGATCTATGGTTTTAAAGTAGTCTCAAAAGGGGTAGTTATCCAAAGGGATACGAAAACTTCCACCTTCATGTGCATTGAATAGTTAGAGAAGTTTGATTCATCTCAATTAGTTCTGAGTTGTGGTTATCGTAATATTGAAGTCATGCTAGTAAGGTGTTGTGAATCTAGAAATACTTGTGTTGAAGTTAATGATTCCCGTAGCATGCACGTATGGAGAACCGCTATGTGATGAAATCTGAGCATGATTAGTATATTGATTGTCATCCTTTGCGTGGCTGTCGGGATTGCGCGATGGTTTATACCTACCAACCCTTCCCCTAGGAGTACGCGTTGAATGCTTTGTTTCGATTACTAATAAAACTTTTGCAACAAGTATATGAGTTCTTCATGACTAATGTTGAGTCCATGGTTTAGATGCACTTTCACCTTCCACCATCACTATCTTCTTAGTGCCGTGCAACTTTCGTCGGTGCACAAAACCCACCATTAGCCTCCCTCAAAACAACCACCATACCTACCTACTATGGCTTTTTCAAAGTCATTCCGAGATATATTGCCATGCAACTACCACCATCACATGTGCCACCACGTCTACTTTTCCTTTGCATGATCGTAAGATAGCTAGCATGATGTTTCCATTGATGTCTATGCGATGCTAGATTATTGCCGCGGTACACTACCAAAGGCATTCCATATAGAGTCATCGTTACTCTAAGTTTTGAGTTGAAAGTGTGATGATCATCATTAATGGAGAATTGTCCCATGTGAGGAAATAAAAGAGGCCAAAGAAGCCCACCAAAATAAAATAAAAAAAGAGTCCAAAGAGCCCACCAAAATAAAAAAAATGAGAGAAAAAGAGAGAAGGGACAATGCTACCACTTTTTCCACACTTGTGCATATTAAGCACCATGATCTTCATGATTGAGAGTCTTTCGTTTTGTCACCACCATATAGCTAGTGGGAAATTTTCATTATATAACTTGGCTTGTATATTCCAATGATAGGCTTCTTCAAAATTGCCTTAGGTCTTCGTGAGCAAGAAAGTTGGATGCACATCCACTAGTTTTCTTTAAGAGCTTTCACATACTCATTTGTATGGCAATCCCTACTCATTCACATTGATATCTATTGATGGGCATCTCCACAGCTCATTGATATGCCTAATTAATGTGACTATCTTCTCCTTTTGGTCTTGCAACCTCCACTACATTCCACACCATCTATAGTGCTATAACCATGGCTCACGCTCATGTATTGCGTGAGAGTTTAAAAGGTTTGAGAAAGTAAAGGTGTGAAACAATTACTTGGACAATACCGGGGTTGTGCATGATAAATTCGTTGTGCAATGATGATAGAGCATAGCCAAACTATATGCTTTGTAGGGATAACTTTCTTTTGGCCTTGTTATTTTGAAAGTTTATGATTACTTTGCTAGTTTGCTTGAATTATTATTGTTTCCACGTCAATAGCAAACTATTGTTTTTAATCTAATGGATCTGAACATTCACGTCACATAAGAGGAATTACAAAGGACACCTATGCTAGGTAGCATGAAAGCATCAAAAATTCATTCTTATCACTTCCCTACCCGAGGACGAGCATGAGTTAAGCTTGGGGATGCTTGATACGTCTCAAACGTATCTATATTTTTTGATGGTTTCACGCTGCTATCTTGTCTTCTTTGGTTGTTTTATGTACCTTTTATATCTTTTTTGGGACTAACTTATTGATTCAGTGCCAAGTGCCAGTTCCTGTTTTTTCCGTGTTTTTGACTCTTTTCAGATCTGATTTTGGAACGGAGTCCAAACTGAATAAAAACCCCGAAATGATTTTTTCCCGAACGGAAGAAGACCAGGGGGCTTTTGGGCCAAGCCAGGTGGGCTCCAGGGAGCCCACAAGCCCCACTCCGCCACCAGGGGAGGCGGCGGTGGGCAGGCTTGTGGCCTCCCTGGACGCTCCCTGACCTAGGTTTTTGGCCTAAAAATTCCCAAATATTCCGCAAAAAATCGGGGGAGCCTCGAAAATACTTTCCCGCTGCTGCAAGCTTCCGTTTCCGTGAGATCTCATCTGGAGCCCCTTCCCGACACCCTGCCGGAGGGGACTTTGGAGTTGGAGGGCTTCTTCATCATCATCATCGCCCCTCCAATGACTTGTGAGTAGTTCACTTCAGACCTACGGGTCCGTAGTTAGTAGCTAGATGGCTTCTTCTCTCTCTTGGATCTTCAATACAAAGTTCTCCATGATCTTCATGGAGATCTATCCGATGTAATCTTCTTTGGCGGTGTGTTTGTCGAGATCCGATGAATTGTGGATTTGTGATCAGATTATCTATGATATATATTTGAGTCTTTGTTGATTTCTTGTATGCATGATTTGATATCCTTGTAAGTCTCTCTGAGTCTTGGGTTTTGTTTGGCGAACTAGATGTATGATTCTTGCAATGGGAGAAGTGCTTGGTGTCGTGGGTATAAGTCTGACAGTAGATGTATGGGGTACGAAAGGATGGGCAGAGCCTTAGCTACGGAGAGGATGTATGAGTTCAGGCCCCTCTACGGTGGAGGTAAAACCCCTACGTCTCAGTGCTCTTGGGAGCTTTGTGTCGAGTGTATTATAGGATTACAGCAAATGCCAACCCTTGCACCGGTAGGGAAGGGCGGCTTATATAGAGTGCGCTGCCCTTCATAATGGCCTGGTGAACAGGGGTGGAATAGTGGCGAGTAAATGCTTACGCTACAGGTAACGTAAGCTTTAAATGGTAATAATGGTGAATGAAAATGTATGACCGTTGCCCTCCTGGGAGGTTACGATGTAGAGAGTGGATTCCAGTCGGTACGTTAGATACGCTCCGAGTGGATCGTCGCCGACTGGATGATGGGGGCGTCCTTAGTTCAGTCGGAACTGTCTAAGGGCCTTGTCTTCTATGAAGGGTAGTCCTTGGGTACGACCTATGACCCTACCCTGGGACTATAACCCCATCATTAGTCCCCGAATGGATCGGGGTTGGAACGATGAAGTGATGTCTGGAGTATGGAACTGACTGGTATTGAGGTGACTTTAGCGTTGTTTGCCTCGATCCATTTTATCCTTTCAACCAGTGATCCGAGTGAATATACCAGTGAGACGAACCGTCAGGGACTGAGTGCTTCCGCGGAATCTTTCGACGTGACTGGTCAAACTGACAGCGCAGGATTTTCCGGGATCCTCAAATTTCGGTTACCACGCGCTCAGCGGGGATGACGACATCGCTATCGAGTAGGCTTTGCCTCCTCGATTACCGCGCCATTATCTTGTCCACTAATCTTGCAGCGGCCGGTTGGCGGGATAAGATCCTGGGTTCACCTGTAAGTGACCCAGTCGAAAGCCTATTTAAGCCTCCCCGGCGGGATTTCCTGTTGCGCTGCTCATTCTCCTCCCATTAATCTCGCTCCTCCCGCAGCTCTGTGCACACCTCAAACCACCTCCTTCCCCTCCTCCTCTGCGGATCCGTCGCCCTCGCCATGACGAAGGGGCAGACTAGCAAGCTCGAGGCGCGGAAGAAGAAGAAGAAGGGGGGAGCCTCCACTCAGCGGCGGCAGCGGGCGCTGCCGGCGGGCTGGATCCAGGTGGACTTCCTCCCCTCCTCGGTAACGGAGAATGACGTCCTGGAGCTGGTGGAGCACGGCATGGTCGCCAACAAGTCCTGGAGGCTGCCGGAAGGCGAGGCGGAGCCGGCGTCGAAGGAGGGGCGCTGGCACCCACCGTGGGGCAGGCGTCTAAGCGACTTCCGGCGAGTTTGCGATTTCATCTTTTCATCATGTCGTCCGGCGGAGATTTGTGCATGGGTCATGATATCCTCTTCGGCGCACTCTCCTTCAACGTCGACGATTCGGCATGGCTTTGGGATGCGCCCCTCGACGTCAAGGCGCTCCCCAGTCGCGGGGCTACGCACTTCCGTGCCGGTTCCCGCGGCGTCCTTCTTCTCCAACCATCGGCCCCGGTGTCGATCTTCGCCCCCGTCACGCGCCACAACAAGCGATCCCGTCGTCCGCGGCTCCAGCTTTGGGTGCGACACACCCAGGCGCGGCAGAACGCGTCCTCTCAAGTGGCGGTCCTTGAATCGGTTGTGGTCGCGCCGCCATCCCAGTGCTTGGACTCAGTTCCGACTGAGCTACCTTCCGAGTACCTGGGTCGCGGGCCTGCAGCCGAAGTTCTCATGGCCGATTCCCATGAAAGTCCCCTCCGGACTGGTCGGAACGAGCATGAGGTCGGAGAATCATCCGGCGCTCGTCGTCAACACCATCGTTCTGCCAGTCGACGCACTCGCCAGAGCAATGTCGAGGTGTTCCACACACCCATCCTCAACCTGGCTGTGGCTGCCAGGATAGCCGATTCTCTCCAGCCGACTGATTCAAAGGCTGGTAGAGGGATCGAGCAGATCCGTGCCCTGTTTCATACGGCGCAGCAGCAAAATTTGGCGGTCTCCCAGTCGCACAACAGGATCCACAACAGTTCTGTTCACGCAAACAGCCGTTCCAGGAATCCCGAAGATCGTCGCCGTTCACGCACTCCTCCGCGGGGTGGGCCTTAAGGGCCCCGGCATCACGATGATCGTCGTTCAGTCGGTGACGCGCATGATCCAAGGCCCGATGCAAGAGGGTACATCGCCCAGAAGAAGATCGACAGAAGTCGAGCCCACCGTGATGGTCACGATAGAGACCGTCCGAGTGGAGGCAGGACCGTCGTTTCTGGTCCCGAGTGCTTCAGTCGGGCCATCCGCTCAGCTGACATCCCTCCCAACTTCCGATTGGCGACAGGAATCAGCAAGTTCACAGGAGAGTCCAAGCCAGAAACTTGGTTGGACGACTACAGAGTGGCAGTCCAGATCGGTGGCGGAGATGATCAGGTCGCCAAGAAACATCTCCCCCTGATGCTCGACGGCTCGGCGCGAGCTTGGCTGAACCAGTTAGCTCCGTCAAGCATCTACAGCTGGGCAGATATGTCCCGAGTCTTCATCAAGACCTTCGAGGGTACATGCAAGCGCCCTGCTGGTCTCGTGGAGCTCCAACACTGTGTCCAGAAGCAGAACGAGCCCCTGCGTGATTTCATCCAGCGCTGGACGACCCTCTACCACACGGTGGAGAACGTCACAGAGCACCAAGTAGTCTGCGCCTTCAAGGCAGGCGTGTGGTACAGAGATCTATACCTGAAGTTTGCTCGGACTGGCGACATCTCCATGAGCAAGATGATGGAGATAGCCGCACGCAATGCAAATGGCGAAGAGGAGGACCACATACGTAGCGGCAAGCATAAGGCAGTCGCCGATGGAGATGGGAACAACAATCGGAAGCAGAAGCAGAAAGCTCCATCCACTCCGCAGGCAGAGGCGGCAGCTGTTACAAATGCCAAGTTCAAGGGCAAGGGGAAAGCTCAGTACACCCCAAGAAGAAACAGTTCGGAAACTCCGTCCTGGATCAGCCGTGTCCAATCCACACGAAGATGGACGAAGAAGACAATCCCATATTCCCGAAGCATACCACTCGGCAGTGTCGCCTCCTGATCCAAGGATTCGGTGAAGGGCAGCCGAGTGAAAAGGACAACGAGCAGGATGATTAGAACAAGGAGGATTTGTTCCCCCAAGTCCATGCAACGTTGATGATTTTTGCTGATGTGGAAAGCAAAAGTCGACTCAAGCTGGTGAACAGGGAGGTGAACATGGCAACCCCATCCACTCCCACGTTCCTCAAGTGGTCACAGACTGCGATCACCTTTGATCAGTCAGACCACCCAGCACATGTACCCACCCCAGGGAGGCAAGCTCTGGTCGTCGACCCGGTGGTGGAAGGAGTCCGACTGCGCAAAGTCCTCATGGACGGCGGCAGCGGCTTGAACATCATATACGCCGACACTCTCAAGGGGATGGGCATTCCGACGTCCAAACTTAGTGAGAGCAGTATGCAGTTCCACGGAGTCGTCCCAGGACGAAAGGCCAAGTCACTCGGCCAGATCACGTTGGATGTCGTCTTCGGCTCTGACAAGAACTTCCACAAGGAGAAGCTGACATTCAAGGTGGTGGACTTCCAGAGTGCATACCATGCGCTTCTGGGCCGTCCGGCGTATGCGCGTTTCATGGCCCGTCCATGTTACGTGTATTTGAAGCTAAAGATACCAGGTCCCAAAGGTGTGATCATGGTCACAGGCAATCGGCAGCGGGCCGAGGAGTGTCTGCAGCAGGCGTCGGGGATTGCCGATCAGCAGATGGCTATTCTCGAGCTGGATGAGTACAAGAAGACCGCCGACCCCGCTGACCATATGCGCTCAAAGAAGCCAGCTTCTGAGTCCGCATTCCAGTCGGCGGGAGACACGAAGAAAGTCAGCATCCACCCGACAGACGATGCCGCTGCCCTGACAAACATCTCCACCACCCTTAATCCAAAATAGGAAGCCGAGCTCAAACAATTCCTCCGTGAGAACTGGGATATTTTTGCATGGAAGCCCGCTGACATGCCAGGTGTACCCAGGGAGTTGGCTGAGCACCGACTGCATGTGGATCCTGCTGCTCGGCCCGTCCGAGAACGCCTACGTCGGTCCGCCGCGCACAAGAGGAAGGCAATCGGAGAGGAGGTGGCTAAGCTTTTGGCAGCCAACTTCATTCGCGAGGTACACCACTCCGAGTGGCTCGCTAATGTTGTCATGGTGCCCAAGAAGGACAAGTCTCTCCATATGTGCATCGATTTCAAGCATCTCAATAAGGTCTGTCCGAAAGATCACTTCCCGCTCCCCCGCATTGATCAAATTGTTGATTCGACTGCGAGTTGCGAGCGTTTATCCTTCCTTGACGCCTATTCGGGCTATCATCAGATCCGTCTGTATGGTCCGGATGAATTACAAACAGCCTTCATCACCCCATTCGGGTGTTTCTGCTACATCACTATGCCATTCGGTTTGAAGAATGTAGGAGCAACTTTTATGCGCATGATCCAAAAATGCCTCCTAGACCAGATCGGTCGAAATGTGGAGGCATATATGGACGATATCGCAGTCAAGTCACGCAAAGGTTCCGACCTGCTGACTGACTTGGCAGAAACATTCGCCAACCTACGTAGGTACGATATCAAGCTCAACCCAGCCAAATGTTCATTCGGCGTTCCCAGCGGGAAGTTACTCGGTTTCTTCGTTTCCGAACGAGGGATCGATGTCAACCCCGAAAAGATCGGGACCATCATCCGAATGGAGCGGCCGGTAAGAATACATGATGTTCAAAGGCTCACAGGTTGCCTAGCGGCTTTGAGCAAGTTTATCGCTCGACTCGGCGAGAAGGCCTTACCTCTGTACCGACTCATGAAGAAATCAGATACCTTCGAGTGGACAGACGAAGCCCAAATGGCATTCGACGACCTCAAAGCCCTGCTTTCCACCCAGCCGGTTCTTACTGCCCCGCTCAGTAAAGAACCCCTTCTTCTGTACATCGCGGCTACAAATCAAGTCGTCAGCACCATTCTGACAGTCGAACGCGAAGAAGAAGGCAAAGCGTACAAGGTTCAGCGGCCAGTATATTATGTCTCCGAAGTCCTGACTCCTTCCAAGCAGAGGTATCCCCATTATCAGAAGCTTATTTATGGGATCTACATGACTGCAAAGAAGGTGGCTCATTATTTCCAAGACCACTCGATGTCTGTCATATCTGATGCTCCGTTGTCAGAAATTCTCCACAATCGGGACGCATCAGGCCGAGTGGCAAAGTGGGCAATGGAGATGCTATACTGCGACATCAAGTTTGAAGCCAAGAAAGCTATAAAGTCTCAAGCTCTGGCTGACTTCATAGCAGAATAGGTAGAACAACAGCAACCGACTCACATCTACTCGGCCCATTGGACCATGTTCTTCGATGAGTCCAAGATGTTGAATGGCTCCGGCGCCGGCGTAGTGATCATATCCCCAAAAGGTGATAAACTCAAGTATGTGTTGCAGATACATTTTGATTCTTCCAACAACGAGGCGGAGTACGAAGCTCTCCTTTACGGGTTGCGCATGGCCATCACACTCGGCGTCCGTCGCCTGATGGTCTATGGCGACTCAGATCTGGTGGTTAATCAAGTAATGAAGTAGTGGGATGTAAGGAACCCCACCATGACTGCATACTGCAACGTAGTAAGGAAGCTCGATAAGAAGTTTGAAGGTCTGGAACTTCACCATGTTCCCCGACTGAAAAACCAAGCGGCAGATGAATTGGCAAAACTTGGATCCACTCGGAGACCAGTCTCGAGTGATGTCTGCCTCGAGCACCTACACCTCCCCTCGGTGAAGGAAGATCCTTTTATAGAGGAGCCAGTACAACCAAAGAGCTCAACAGATCCGACTGAAGTCGAGTTCCCCGCTGTGGTTGATTTGATCATGGAGATTCTTGTTGTCATCCCCGAGTGGACTATGCCGTTCATTGCGTACATCATGAGGCAAGAGTTACCAGAAGACGAAGTCCAAGCTAGGCAGATCGTCCGCAAGTCGAAGTCCTTCACCGTTATTGATGGCCAGTTGTACAGGGAAAGTATTTCAGGCGTCCTTCAGCGGTGTATCTCCCCTGAGGAGGGACAGTTAATCTTGGAAGAAATTCATTCGGGAACCTGCGGTCATCATGCCTCCTCAAGAGCAATCGTCGCCAAAGCATTCAGAGCTGGTTTCTTCTGGTTGCAGGCGAATGAAATGGCAAAAGATATGGTCGACCATTGTGAAGGCTGTCAGTTCTATTCGAACAAGTCCCACAAGCCAACATCTGCACTGAAGACAATTCCTCTTGTTTGGTCGTTCGCCGTGTGGGGATTAGATACAGTCGGACCGTTCAGAACAGGCCAAGGAGGATTCACTCATCTGCTGGTAGCAGTCGACAAGTTTACCAAGTGGATTGAAGCCAAGCCCATCAAGAAGCTCGACGCCCTTACGGCCATCAAATTTATCAGAGACATCATCGCCAGATTCGGGGTTCCGCACAGCATAATCATCGAAAATGGCACGAACTTTGACTCAGACACATTCAAAGGTTTTTGCACAGGCCAAGGTATCCGAGTAGATTTTGCATCCTTGGCGCACCCCCAAACAAACGGGCAAGCAGAGAGAGCGAATGGACTTATTCTTCAAGGGTTGAAGCCTCGACTCCTGCGAGAAGTTGGACATGCCGCCGGCGCATGGGTCACCGAGCTGCCTTCGGTGCTGTGGGGCCTCCGCACAACTCCGAATAGATCTACACGGCGATCCCCGTTCTTCCTCGTTTATGGAGCAGAGGTAGTCCTTCCGAGTGACTTGCTACACAACTCCCCACGAGTCGAACTCTTCTCCGAAGCCGAAGCAGAGCAAGCCAGGCAAGACGGAGTCGATCTTCTAGAAGAAGACCGCGAGATGGCACTGACCCGCTCAACAATTTATCAACAAGATCTGCGGCGATTTCACGCGCGACACGTCAGGAGTCGCACATTCCAAGCAGGCGACCTGGTGCTCCGAGTGGATCAGCAGAGAACACACAAGTTGGATCCCGCCTGGGAAGGACCCTTCATCATCTCTAAGGTGCTGAACAATGGAGCATATCGACTCTACAACCTCGACAGGGAAACGGACGAGCCGCGAGCATGGAATGGAGATCTCCTAAAGCGCTTCTACACATAACCGTCGATGGAGACAATGTAAAGAACAAGTACCATTGAAGTAATATAAAGCAGATTGATTTCTTGCCGATTCAAAATTCTTCCCCGTTTGCAGACTCCGGTCTAAAAAACTAACTCCGAGTGTGCACTAAAAGTCGCACTCGGGAACTTAGCTGCGACCCAGAATCGCCTAAGTACAAACTCGCTCCGAGTGCGCACTAAAAGTCGCACTCGGGGACTTAGCCGCGACCCAGAGTCGCCTAAGTACAAACTCGCTCCGAGTGTGCTCTAAAAGTCGCACTCAGAGACTTAGCTGCAACCCAGAGTCGCCTAAGTACAAACTCGCTCCGAGTGTGCTCTAAAAGTCGCACTCGGAGACTTAGCTACGACCCAGAGTTGCCTAAGTACAAACTCGCTCCGAGTGCGCTCTAAAAGTCACACTCGGGGACTTAGCTGCGACCCAGAATCGCCTAGGTACAAACACGCTCCGAGTGCGCACTAAAAGTCGCACTCGGGGACTTAGCCGCGACCCAGAGTCGCCTAAGTAAGAAACTAACTCCGAGTGCGCACTAAAAGTCGCACTCGGAGACTTAGCCGCGACCCAGAGTCGCCTAAGTATAAACTCGCTCCGAGTGCGCACTAAAATTCGCACTCGAGGACTTAGTTGCGACTCAGAGTTGCCTAAGTAAAAAAGCTTCCTCCTAGTGTATACTTGAGATACACTCGGAGGCTTAGCAGACCCTCATTGAGGCTCATGTGGATGTGAAGACAACTAACAACTACATGAGTAACAACTCACTCCGAGTGTGCACGAAAAGTCGCACTCGGGGACTTAGCCGCGACCCAGAGTCTCCTAAGTAACAACTCGCTCCGAGTGCGCACTGACAGTCACACTCGGGGACTTAGCCGCGACCCAGAGTTGCCTAAGTAAAAACTCGCTCCGAGTGCGCACTCGGAGGCTTAGCAGACCCTCATTGAGGCTCATGTGGATGTGAAGACAACTAACAACTACATGCTCCGCATGTTTGCCATAGACTTCACCAAGAAATGCCAAGCAAAAATCACGAGTCAAAATCGTGTCAAAAAAAACTCAGCAAAAGAAGAGTAAAAGATCCGATTCGAATTCAAAGTTGGATCTACAATCAGTCGGCTCGGTGTGAATCAAGCTTATCCACACCAAACCACGAATGTGACGGCCAACAGCAGTTGCCAAAGTTTAATACAGATACCACTCGGCATACCGAGGTAAATGTGCGTTCACCATAAAGTTTTTTCAAGAGTCACCGGGACTGGCAGGCTCCACAAAGGTGTCAAGGTCGATTCCGTCTGCAATGCGAGTGGCTGTGTCGAGGAAGGTCTCCATGAAATCTTCGAATCGAAGCTTCTTGGTGTTGGCGTCCTGCAACGTCTTCAACTTTTCTTCGCGAGCTTCCTTGCAGTGCACTCGGACCAGAGATAGCGCCACGTCCGCACCACAACGAGCGGCAGACTTCTTCCATGCCTGCACTCTGCTTGGGACGTCCTCCAGCCGAGTCATCAGCCCATCTATTTCACTCCGGGAGTCGTCTTCTGGCCACAGCTCCTTGTCGATTCGGCCAACAACTTTTCTCAGGCGGCCAATGAAAGGTCCCACCCTGCTAAGGCGAATATGTGCTCGGAGCATGTCCTGGTTAGCTTCGTTGCCGATTGGAACATTCGGAACAAGCGACCGCTCAATTTCGGCAGCTTCAGCCTCAACGTCGCGACAGAAGACTGCAAAGAAAAGACAAGCAGAAAGTAAGCACGACAGCGCGAACTCCAAGGTCAAGAAGCACTCGGCAGTAACTTACCACCAAGCAACGCGACCATCTTCCTTGCCCAGTCGGTGGCGTAGTTCTCCTGCGCCATGCACCGAGTGTTCATCACCTTTAGCTGGCCCATCCATTCGGATCTCTGACTCTTCAATTTTTCTACTTCGGCTAGCAATGCCTTGTTGGTTTCCCGAGACTCCTCCAAAGACTTCTCTCGGTCAGTAAGAGCCTCCTTCACACCAGCCAGGTCATTCACAGCTGCCTCCAAGTCCGCAGCAAGCTGAATCTTCTCAGCCTTCAGAGTATTGTACACAGATCCCATTTCGCAAGTCTTCTCCCAAATAGACACAAAGGGAGGATCAGACACATTCAACAAGGAAAAGTATTGACACATATGACAAAACAATCAAAGTCCAAAATTCTTCAGACCCCTGCCGATGCAAGCAATCGACAGCGGGGACTACACCCAGTGGGTGCACTCGGAGTGCCCCCACTCGTACCATTCGGGCAGATCAGCTCTGATCTGTTCAGATTACGGAAAATACATATAAAGACAACTGCCGGTGCAAGCACTCGGCAGAAGTCTCGGGGACTACACCCACTGGGTTCACTCGGAGTGAACCCACTGCAAAATCATCCTACTGTATCCGAGTATATCGCTGAAACCCCCAGTGGGCAACAAGAGGAAAGTAAACACTTACTAGCGCACTTACTCGGATATCGTCCCGGAGCTCCAAGCTTTTCTTGTACAAAGACGCCATGGAGTCATACGCTCCCTTGGTGTCACCCACCATCAGCTCCACCTGCACCATGGCGTCCTTGGCGGCCCCCACCTGGTCTTCCGGGAGATGTCGGGCGTCGTATTGAATGGTTGATGGACCCGGCGCGACAGAAGACTCCCTGGGCATCCCGAGCTCCGCTCCAGTCGGTTCCGCCGTGAGGGGCACCGTCTCAGTCGGCGGCACCATCTCAGTTGGCGGTACGTTCATGGTGGGAGCAGCAGTAGATGGGACAACCTCAAGGACAGGCACCAAAGCTGGCTCCGACCCCCTTTGGTCGTTGTCCTCCAGATGCATAACCTCCGAAGGAAGCCCGACTGAACAAAATGAAATTACAGAAAAAGGTCAAGATCAAGGACAGCTCTCGCGAAACAGTAAGGCAGCTCTCAGAGTCGTGGCAAGGTACCTTGCTGCGACGTGGCGGCATTATCCGTGTCCATGGGATCATCGTCCTCGCGCGGTAGAGAGGTGGCGGAGGTAGCAGCTCTGTTGAGTGAAATCCACTCGAGGGATAAGCATGAGTTCAATCGGATACTGAAGGAAGATGGAAGAACAAGACACTTACGCTGACGCGACTGGAACATCGATCCTCATCCGAGGCAAAGCTTTCCGAGGCTTAGGCCCACTATGTTTGGCCACCTTGGATGGCTAGTTCGCGGGCTCGCCAGCAGCGTCCCTTGTCCTCTTCACACTCCGAGCACTCGGAGCCACGGGAGGAGCTGGCGGAGCACTCGGTGCCGCCGGAGGAGCCGGCGGAGCAGCAGGATCGTGACGGCGCTTAGTTCGGTGCTCTGGTGGTGAAGGTGGCGAGCTCTGCTCCCCATCCTCCTCCTCCTCCTCTTCTGTCTCCTCCTCCGTCTCCCCACTGTCGGAGACATACTCGGCGATATCCACGCTACCCTCCTGGCTGCCCTCCTCTTCCTCGGCCGAATTCCCGTTCGAGACGGCAGAATGCCAGTTGGTCCACTCCTGCACAAAACACAGTCGGCAACGTCAGTCGGCGGGACAAGAAAAGCAATAAGTCTAAGAAGATTAAAAGCACTCAACAAGATGTGCTCACCTCATTCGGGGGAGGATTGTCGGCGCGGAAGGGCTTCACCCGTCGGGCTCCTTCGGGGTTGTCACATGCGCCTGTGATGCCGCGGACCAACGCTCTCACAGTCTCCCCGGTCACGCACTCTGGATGAGAGCGAGTGGAATCCGAAGGCCCCGCGTAGTGCCACATGGCGTGGTGTCGGGCCTGCAGCGGCTGGATGCGCCGACCCAGAAAAGTCTCTAGCAGGTCCGTGGCGGTGACTCCCTTGCGGACGACGGCTATCAACGCGTCGACCAAAGGCTGGATCTGGATCCTTTCCCCCTTAGAGAGCGCAAGCTTCCTCGGAAGGCCCGGACGGTCTAGGCTAAAAGGTGGCAACCCGCTCGAAGCATTCGGACAAGCAATGTCCTGGCAATAGAACCAGGTCGATTGCCAGTTCCTAACTGACTCGGAGAACTGGAGGGGGGGTAGCTACTCTTTGTTTTCTTTTGGAAGCCTAAACCCCCGCAGAGCTGGAGGAGATGGGTCTTATCGTCCGACTGGCTAAGCTTTTTGACGGTTTGGGATCTAGCGGAGAAGACGTACTTAAAGAGCCCCTAGTGGGGGGACATCCAATAAAGCACTCGCAAAGGGTGACGAATGCAGCAAGGTGGGCTATTGCGTTCGGAGGAAAATGATGGAGCTGCGCCCCGAAGTAAGTCATGATACCTCGGAAGAAGGGGTGGGGAGGCAAGGAGAAGCCCCTGAACACATGGCTGAGCAGCAAAACGAGCTCCCCCTCCTTCGGCGCCGGCTCCGTCTCGCCTTCCAGCAGCCTCCAGGACTTGTTCACGATCATGCCATGCTCCACCAGCTCCAGCAAGTCGTCCTCCGTAACCGAGGAGGGGAGGAAATCCCCCTGGATCCAACCCGCCGGCAGCGCCCGCTGCCGCCGTTGAGTAGGGGCCGCCCCCTTCTTCTTCTTCTTCTGCGACTCGAGTTTGCTAGTATGTCCCTTCGTCATGGCGAAGGCGACGGATCCGCAGAGGAGGAGGGGAAGGAGGAGGCTTGAGGCGTGCAGAGAGCTGCGGGAGGAGCGGGATTAATGCGAGGAAGATGAGCAGTGCAATAGGAAATCCCGCCGGAGAGGCTTAAATAAGCTTCCGACTGGGTCACTAACAGGTGGACCCGAAATCTTATCTCCCCAACCGCCCGCTGCGATGTTAGTGGAGAAGATAAAGGCACGGTAATAGAGGAGGCAAAACCTACTCGATGGCGATGTCGTCATCCCCGCTGAGCGTGCGGAAACCGCTGAGTGTCATTCACACCTACCTCCGCCACCTCTCTGCCGCGCCAGGACGATGATCCCATGGACATGGATAACGCCGCCACGTCCCAGCAAGTACGTTGTCAACAGAGCTGAAGAATTTTGAGCTTTGATTGTTTTGCCATATCTGTGAAGACTTTTTCCTTGTTGAATGTGGCTGATCCTCCCTTTGTGTCTCTTTGACAGAAGACGTGTGAAATGGGATCGGCTTATAATGCTCCGAAGGCTGAGAAGACCCAACTTGCTGCGGACTTGGAGGTAGGTGTGAATGACTTGGCTGGCATGCAGAAGGCTCTCGCTGAACGAGAGAAATCTTTGGAGGAGTCTCGGGAGACCAACAAGGCATTGCTAGCCGAAGTAGAAAAAATGAAGAGGGGGAGATCCGAATAGATGGGCCAGCTTAAGGTAATGAACACTCGGTGCATAGCACAGGAGAACTACGTCGGCGACTGGGCGAGGAAGATGGTCGCACTGCTTGGCGGTAAGTTGTTGCCGAGTGCTTCTTGACTTTGGAGTTCACTCCGCGCTTATTTTATGCTTGTCTTTTCTTTGCAGACTTCTGTCGGGACGTTGAGGCTGAAACAGCCGAAGTTGAACGGTCGCTTGTTCCGAATGTTCCACTCGGAGATGAAGCTAACCGGGACATGTTCCGAGTGCATTCTCGCCTTAACAGGGTGGGCCCTTTCATTGGTCGCCTGAGAAGAGTTGTCGGCCGAATCGACAAGGAGCTGTGGCCTGAAGATGACTCCCGGAATGAGATAGAGGGGCTAATGACTCGACTGGAGGACGTCCCAAGCAGAGTGCAGGCATGGAAGAAGTCTGCCACTTGGTGTGGTGCGGACGTGGCGCTGTCTCTGGTCCGAGTGCACTGCAAGGAAGCCCGCGAAGACAAGCTGAAGACGTTGCAGGTCGCCAACACCAAGAAGCTTCGATTCGAAGATTTCATGGAGACCTTCCTCGACACAGCCACTCGGATTGCAGACGGAATCGACCTCGACACCTTTGTGGAGCCTGCCAGTCCCGACGACGCTTGAAAAAACTTTATGGTGAACGCACATTTACCTCGGTATGCCGAGTGGAATCTATATTAAACTTTGGCCACTTCTATTGGCCATTACATTCGTGGTTCGGTGTGGATAAACTTGATTCACACCGAGCCGACTTATCGTAGATCCAACTTGAATTCGAATCGGATCTTTTGCTCTTCTTTTGCTGAGTTTTTTTTGACACGATTTCGGCTCGTGGTTTTTGTTTGGCGCCTCTTGGTGAAGCCAATGGCAAACATGCGGAGCATGTAGTTGTCAGTTGTCTTCACATCCACATGAGCCTCAATGAGGGTCTGCTAAGCCTCCGAGTGAATCTCGAGTGCCCACTCGGAGGAAGCTTTTTACTTAGGCGACTCTGGTTCGCAGCTAAGTCTCCGAGTGTGACTTTTGGTGCACACTCGGAGCGAGTTTTTACTTAGGCGACTCTGGTTCGCAGCTAAGTCCCCGAGTGTGACTGTTAGTGCGCACTTGGAGCGAGTTGTTACTCATGTAGTTGTCAGTTGTCTTCACATCCACATGAGCCTCAATGAGGATCTGCTAAGCCTCCGAGTGTATCTCGAGTATACACTCAGAGGAAGCTTTTTACTTAGGCGACTCTGAGTCGCAGCTAAGTCCCCGAGTGTGAGTTTTCGTGCACATTCGAAGTGAGTTTGTACTTAGGCGACTCTGGGTCGCAGCTAAGTCTCCGAGTGTGACTTTTAGTGCACACTCGGAGCGAGTTGTTACTCATGTAGTTGTCAGTTGTCTTCACATCCACATGAGCCTCAATGAGGGTTTGCTAAGCCTCCGAGTGTATCTCGAGTATACACTCGGAGGAAGCTTTTTACTTAGGCGACTCTGAGTCGCAGCTAAGTCCCCGAGTGTGACTTTTCGTGCACACTCGGAGTGAGTTTGTACTTAGGCGACTCTGGGTCGCAGCTAAGCCTCCGAGTGTGACTTTTAGTGCACACTCGGAGCGAGTTCGTACTTAGGCGACTCTGGGTCGCAACTAAGTCTCCGAGTGTGACTTTTAGTGCACACTCGGAGCGAGTTTTTACTTAGGCGACTCTGGGTCGCAGCTAAGTCCCCGAGTGTGACTTTTAGTGTACACTCGGAGCGAGTTTGTACTTAGGCGACTCTGGGTCGCAGCTAAGTCTCCGAGTGTGACTTTTCGTGCACACTCGAAGCGAGTTGTTACTTAGGCGACTCTGGGTCGCAGCTAAGTCTCCAAGTGTGACTTTTCGTGCACACTCGGAGCGAGTTGTTACTTAGGCGACTCTGGGTCGCAGCTAAGTCTCTGAGTGTGACTCTTAGTGCACACTCGGAGCGAGTTGTTACTTAGGCGACTCTGGGTCGCAGCTAAGTTTCCGAGTGTGACTCTTAGTGCACACTCGGAGCAAGTTTGTACTTAGGCGACTCTGGGTCGCAGCTAAGTCTCCGAGTGTGACTTCTAGTGCACACTCGGAGCGAGTTTGTACTTAGGCGACTCTGGGTCGCAGCTAAATCCCCGAGTGTGACTTTTAGTGCACACTCGGAGTTAGTTTTTTTTAGACTGGAGTCTGCAAACGCGGAAGAATTTTGAATCGGCAAGAAATCAATCTGCTTTGTATTACTTCAATGATACTTGTTCTTTACATTGTCTCCGTCGGCGGTTATGTGTAGAAGCGCTTCAGTAGACCTTCATTCCATGCTTGCGGCTCGTCCTTTCCCTGTCGAGGTTATAGAGTCGATATGCTCCGTTGTTCAGCACCTTAGAGATGATGAACGGTCCTTCCCGAGAGGGAGCCAACTTGTGTGGTCTCTGCTGATCCACTCAGAGCACCAGGTCGCCTGCTTGGAATGTGCGGCTCCTGACGTGCCGCGCGTGAAATCGTCGCAGATCTTGTTGATAAATTGTTGAACGGATCAGTGCCATCTCGCGCTCTTCTTCTAGAAGATCCACTCCGTCTTGCCTGGCTTGCTCTGCTTCGGCTTCGGAGAAGAGTTCGACTCGTGGAGAGTTGTGAAGCAAGTCACTCGGAAGGACTGCCTCTGCTCCATAAACGAGGAAAAACGGGGATCGCCCTGTCCATCTATTCGGAGTTGTGCGGAGGCCCCAAAGCACCGAAGGCAGCTAGGTGACCCACACGCCGGCGACATGTCCAACTTCTCGCAGGAGTCGAGGCTTCAACCCTTGAAGAATAAGTCCATTTGCCCGCTCTGCTTGCCCGTTTGTTTGGGGGTGCGCCACGGATGCAAAATCCACTCGGATACCTTGGCCTGTGCAAAAACCTTTGAACCTGTCCGAGTCAAAGTTTGTGCCATTGTCGGTGATTATGTTGTGCGGAACCCCGTATCCGGCGATGATGTCTCTGATAAATTTGATGGTCGTAAGGGCGTCAAGCTTCTTGATAGGCTTGGCTTCAATCCACTTGGTAAACTTGTCGACTGCTACCAGTAGATGAGTGAATCCTCCTTGGCCTTTTCTGAATGGTTCGACTGTATCCAATCCCCACACGGCGAATGGCCAAGCAAGAGGAATTGTCTTCAGCGCGGACGTTGGTTTGTGGGACTTGTTTGAGTAGAACTGACAACCTTCGCAACGGTCGACCATATCTTTTGCCATTTCATTCGCCTACCACCAGAAGAAACCAGCTCTGAATGCTTTGGCGACGATTGCTCTTGAGGAGGCATGATGGCCGCAGGTTCCCGAATGAATTTCTTCCAAGATTAACTGCCCCTCCTCAGGAGAGATACACCATTGAAGGACGCCTGAAACACTTTCCCTGTATAACTGGTCATCAATGACGGTGAAGGACTTCGACCTGCGAACGATCTGCCTAGCTTGGACTTCATCATCTGGTAACTCTTGCCTCATGATGTACACGATGAACGGCACAGTCCATTCGGGAATGACAGCTAGAATCTCCATGATCAAATCAACCACATCGGGGACCTCGACTTCAGTCTGATCTGTTGAGACTTCGGTTGTACTGGTTCCTCTATAAAAGGATCTTCTTTTACCGAGGGGAGGTGTAGGTGCTCGAGGTAGACATCACTCGGTACCGGTCTCCGAGTGGATCCAAATTTTGCCAATTCATCTGCTGCTTGGTTTTTCAGTCGGGGAACATGGTGAAGTTCCAGACCTTCGAACTTCTTCTCGAGCTTCCTTATTGCGTTGCAGTATGCAGTCATGGTGGGGTTCCTTACATCCCATTCCTCATTACTTGATTAACCACTAGATCTAAGTCGCCATAGACCATCAGGCGACGGACGCCGAGTGTGATGGCCATGCGCAACCCGTAAAGGAGAACTTCGTACTCTGCTTCGTTGTTGGAAGAATCAAAATGGATCTGCAACACATACTTGAGTTTATCACCTTTTGGGGATATGAGCACTACGCCAGCGCCGGAGCCATTCAACATCTTGGACCCATCGAAGAACATGGTCCAATGAGCCGAGTAGATGTGAGTCGGTTGCTGTTGTTCTACCCATTCTGCTATGAAGTCAGCAAGAGCTTGAGACTTTATAGCTTTCTTGGCTTCGAACTTGATGTCGCGGTATAGCATCTCCATTGCCCACTTTGCCACTCGGCCTGATGCGTCCCGATTGTGGAGAATTTCCGACAATGGAGCATCAGATATGACAGATACCGAGTGGTCTTGGAAATAATGAGCCACCTTCTTTGCAGTCATGTAGATCCCATAAATAAGCTTCTGATAATGGGGATACCTCTGCTTGGAAGGAGTCAGGACTTTGGAAACATAATATACTGGCCGCTGAACCTTGTACGCTTTGCCTTCTTCTTCGCGTTCGACTGTCAGAACGGTGCTGACGACTTGATTTGTAGCCGCGATGTACAGAAGAAGGGGTTCTTTACTGAGCGGGGAAATAAGAACCGGCTGGGTGGAAAGCAGGGCTTTGAGGTCGTCGAATGCGATTTGGGCTTCGTCTGTCCACTCGAAGGTATAGGACTTCTTCATGAGTCGGTACAGAGGTAACGCCTTCTCGCCGAGTCGAGCGATAAACCTGCTCAAAGCCGCTAGGCAACCTGTGAGCTTTTGAACATCATGTACTCTTACCGGCCGCTCCATTCGAACAATGGTCCCGATCTTTTCGGGGTTGACATCGATCCCTCGTTCGGAAACGAAGAAACCAAGTAACTTCCCGCTGGGAACGCTGAATGAACACTTGGCTGGGTTGAGCCTGATATCGTACCTACGTAGGTTGGCGAATGTTTCTGCCAAGTCAGTCAGCAGGTCGGAACCTTTGCGTGACTTGACTACGATATCGTCCATATATGCCTCCACATTTCGACCGATCTGGTCAAGGAGGCATTTTTGGATCATGCGCATAAAAGTTGCTCCTGCATTCTTCAAACCGAATGGCATAGTGAAGTAACAGAAACACCCGAATGGGGTGATGAAGGCTGTTTTTAATTCATCTGGACCATACAGACGGATATGATGATAGCCCGAATAGGCATCAAGGAAGGATAAACGCTCGCAACCCGCAGTCGAATCAACAATTTGATCAATGCGGGGGAGCGGGAAGTGATCTTTCGGACAGACCTTATTGAGATGCTTGAAATCGATGCACATATGGAGAGACTTGTCCTTCTTGGGCACCATGACAACATTAGCGAGCCACTCGGAGTGGTGTACCTCGCGAATGAAGTTGGCTGCCAAAAGTTTAGCCACCTCCTCTTCGATTGCTTTCCTCTTGTGCGCGGCAGACCGACGCAGGCGTTCTCGGACAGGCCGAGCAGCAGGATCCACATGCAGTCGGTGCTCAGCCAACTCCCTGGGTACACCTGGCCTGTCAGCAGGCTTCCATGCAAAAATGTCCCAGTTCTCACGGAGGAATTGGATGAGCTCGGCTTCCTATTTTGGATCAAGGGTGGTGGAGATGTTTGTCGGGGCGGCGGTGTCGTCCGTCGGATGGATGCTGACTTTCTTCGTGTCTCCCGCCGACTGGAATGCGGACTCGGAAGCTAGCTTCTTTGAATGCATCAGGTCAGCGGGGTCGGCGGTCTTCTTGTACAAACCAGATCGAGTATAGCCATCTGCTAATCAGCAATCCTCGACCCCTGCTGCAGACACTCCTCGACCCGCTGCCGATTGCCTGTGACAGTAATCACACCTTTGGGACCGGGCATCTTCAGCTTCAAATACACGTAACATGGACGGGCCATGAAACGCGCATATGCCGGACGGCCCAGAATCGCATGGTATGCACTCTGGAAGTCTACCACCTCGAATGTCAGCTTCTCCTTGCGGAAGTTCTTGTCAGAGCCGAAGACGACATCCAACGCAATCTGGCCGAGTGATTTGGCCTTTCTTCCTGGGACGACTCCGTGGAACTGCATGCTGCTCTCGCTAAGTTTGGACATTGGAATGCCCATTCCCTTGAGAGTGTCGGCGTACATGGTATTCAAGCCGCTGCCGCCGTCCATGAGGACTTTGCGCAGCCTAACTCCTTCCACCATCGGGTCGACGACCAAAGCCTGCCTCCCTGGGGTGGGTACGTGTGCTGGATGGTCCGACTGGTCAAAGATGATCGCAGTCTGTGACCACTTGAGGAACGTGGGAGTGGATGGGGTTGCCATGTTTACCTCCCTGTTGACCAGCTTCAGTCGAATTTTGCTTTCCACATCAGCAAAAATCATCAACGTTGCATGGACTTGCGGGAACGGATCCTCCTTGTCCTCATCATCCTGCTCGGTGTCCTTCTCACTCGGCTGTCCTTCACCGAATCCTTGGATCGGGAGGCGACACTGCCGAGTGGTATGCTTCGGCAATATGGCATTGCCTTCTTCATCCATCTTCATGTGGATTGGACACGGTTGATCCAGGATGGAATTTCCTATCTGCCTCTTCTTGGGGGTGTACTGAGCTTTCCCCTTGCCTTTGAACTTGGCATTTGTAACGGCTGCTGCCTCTGCCTGCGGAGTGGATTGAGCTTTCTGCTTCTGCTTCCGATTGTTGTTCCCATCTCCATCGGCGACCGACTTATGCTTGCCGCTACGTATGGGGTCCTCCTCTTCGCCATTTGCATAGCGCACGGCTATCTCCATCATCTTGCTCATGGAGATGTCGCCTGTCCGACCGAACTTCAGGTACAGATCTCTGTACCGCACGCCTGCCTTGAAGGCGCAGACTGCTTGGTGCTCTGTGACGTTCTCCACTCTGTGGTAGAGGGTCGTCCAGCGCTGGATGAAATCGCGCAAGGGCTCGTTCTGCCTCTGGACACAGTGTTGGAGCTCTACGAGACCAGCAGGGCGTTTGCACGTACCCTCGAAGGTCCTGATGAAGACTCGGGCCAAATCTGCCCAACTGTAGATGCTTGACGGAGCTAACTGGTTCAGCCAGGCTCGCGCTGAACCGTCGAGCATCAGTGGGAGATGTTTCATGGCGACATGGTCATCTCCGCCACCGATCTGGACCGCCACTCTGTAGTCGTCCAACCAAGTTTCTGGTTTGGACTCTCCTGTGAACTTGCTGATTCCCGTCGCCAATCGGAAGTTGGGAGGGATGTCAGCTGAGCGGATGGCCCGACTGAAGCACTCGGGGCCAGAGACAACGGTCCTGCTTCCACTCGGACGGTCTCTATCGTGACCATCACGGTGGGCTCGACTTCTGTCGACCTTCTTCTGGGCGATGTACCCTCTTGCATCAGGCCTTGGATCATGCGCGTCACCGCCCGAACGACGATCATCGTGATGTCGAGGCCCGTAAGGCCCACCCCACGGAGGAGTACGCGAACGGCGACGATCTTCTGGATGAGACCGAATGGGAAGCGGATTCCGACTCGGGTCCCTGGAACGCCTGCCCCCTCTGCGCCGCTGATGAGAGTCGGGACTGAAAACCGACCGATGCGTGTTCGTTTGAACAGAACTGTTGTGGATCGTGTTGTGTGACTCAGAGACCGCCGAATTTTGCTGCTGCGCCGTATGCAACAGGGCACGGATCTGCTTGATTCCTCTACCAGCCTCTGAATCAGTCGGCTGGAGAGAATCGGCTATCCTGGCGGCTGCAGCCAAGTTGAGGATGGGTGTGCGGGACACCTCGACGTTGCTCTGGCCAGTGCGTCGACTGGAAGAACGATGGTGTTAACGACGAGCGCCGGATGATTCTCCGAACTCATGCTCGTTCCGACCAGTCTCGAGGGGACTCTCGTGGGAATCGGACATGAGCATTTCGGTTGCAGGCCCGTGACCCGGGTACTCGGAAGGAAGTTCAGTCGGAACTGACTCCAAGTACTGGGATGACGGCGGGACCACAACCGATTCGAGCACCACCACTTGTGAGGACGCGCTTTGTCGCGCCTGGGCGTGTCGCACCCAACGCTGGAGCCGCGGACGACGGGATCGCTTGTTGCGGCGCGTGACGGGGGCGAAGATCGACACCGGGGTCGATGGCTGGAGAAGAAGAATACCGCGGGAACTGGAACGGAAGTGCGTAGCCCCACGACTAGGAAGCGCCTCGAAATCGAGGGGCGCATCCCGAAGCCATGCCGAATTGTCGGCGATGAAGGAGAGGGCACCGAAGAGGATCTCATGACCCATGCACAGATCTCCGCCGGACGACATGACGAAAAGATGAAATAGCAAACTTGCCGGAAGTCGCTTAGACGCCAGCCCCACGGTGGGCGCCAACTGTCGTGGGTATAAGTCTGACAGTAGATGTATGGGGTACGAAAGGATGGGCAGAGCCTTAGCTACGGCGAGTATGTATGAGTTCAGGCCCCTCTACGGTGGAGGTAAAATCCCTACGTCTCAGTGGTCTTGGGAGCTTTGTGTCGAGTGGATTATAGGATTACACCAAGTGCCAACCCTTGCACCGGTGGGGAAGGGCGGCTTATATAGAGTGCGCTGCCCTTCATAATGGCCCGATGAACAGGGGTGGAATAGTGGCGAGTAAATGCTTGCGTTACAGGTAACGTAAGCTTTAAATGCTAATAATGGTGAATGAAAACGTATGACCGTTGCCCTCTTGGGAGGTTACGATGTACAGAGTGGATTCCAGTCGGTACGTTAGATACGCTCCGAGTGGATCGTCGCCGACTGGATGATGAGGGCGTCCTTAGTTCAGTCGGAACTGTCTAAGGGCCTTATCTTCTATGAAGGGTAGTCCTTGGGTACGACCTATAGGGCAGACCTATGACCCTACCCTGGGACTATAACCCCATCACTTGGTTTTGGGTTCTACCATGTGGTGACCTTTCCCAGTGACAGTAGGGGCAGCAAGGCACGCATCAAGTAGTTGCCATCAAGGGTAAAAAGATGGGGTTTTTATCATTGGTTTGAGATTATCCCTCTACATCATGTCATCTTACTTAAGGCGTTACTCTGTTCTTATGGACTTAATACACTAGATGCATGCTGGATAGCGGTCAACGTGTGGAGTAATAGTAGTAGATGCAGAAAGTATTGGTCTACTTGTTTCGGACTTATGCCTATAGAAACAATCATTGCATAGATATCGTCACGACTTTGCGCGATTCTATCAATTGCTCGACAGTAATTTGTTCACCCACCATCTACTTGCTTTCATGAGAGAAGCCACTAGTAAACACTACGGCCCCCCGAGTCTATTCACATCCATCGTTTACACCTCCGCTTTTACTTTGCTTTGTTACTTTGTTGCTTTCAGTTCTCACTTGGCAAACAATCTATAAGGGATTGACAACCCCTTCATAGCGTTGGGAGCAAGTTTTTGTGTTTGTGCAGGATCTTGAGATACTCCTCCACTGGATTGATACCTTGGTTCTCAAACTGGGGGAAGTACTTACCACCGCTACGCTACATCACCCTTTCCGCTTCGAGGGAACACCAACGCAAGGCTCCAAGGCCACGGGGGAAATCATTTGCATACTTGCCTAGGAAGTCCCTTAAGGCGTAGCCGCAGCTGAAGGATTCCTGGTGCCGTTGCTGAGGAGTATCAAGCAACACTCCTATTTCTGGCGCCGTTGGAAGGTCTTTTGTTGCAGTAGCAGAAGTATTTCTGGCGCCGTTGCCGGGGATACACAGCAAACATCAGAAGTATTTCTGGCGCCGTTGCCGGGGATACACAGCAAACATCAGTGGCCTCTAGCTCCATCTCATCTGAAATAAATACCTGCATGGGCAGCCAATGGCATTCTGTCACAGATCGGACGGCTCACACTTTTGGCAGTCAGTCATCCACCTGCTCCCGGTTCACCGCATCGGGACCTCCATTGAGGTGGGCTCCAGGACCTCAATTGAGGCGGGCTCCGAGACCTTCACCCTGTTCTGGTTCGACCCGTAGTTGGGCGAGACCCCCCTTTGTTGCCTGCTTCCTCGACCTGCTTGCTATCGCGGTAGACCCGCAGATATCCGTCAAGGTGGCCCTTATTGACTTAGGGCGCCTCGCTTTCCTTATGCCATTTGGGCCCCCAGACACCGTCGCATGGCACGAGCTCCTTGCGACCGTCGCTCTACACGAACCAGACATAGACCAGTTTGCTTATCGCACTTTCTGGCATTTAGAGCCTTCGCGACAGTTCTCCATGAAGTCTCTGTACAGGGCCATCGCTGCCAATCCCGCCCCGGAGCCCTTTGAGCTGATTTAGAAGATCAGGCTCCCCGTGAAGATTAGAATCTTCATGTGGCAGTGGATCCGCGTCCAGGTCACATACGGAGTGGAGGCGCTCAAGCGAAATGGCAACGGTGCCCCTTCATGGGACTGCGGAAGAATCCAACCACATCTTCTTCTTGTGTGTTTCCACCCAGTTCCTCTGGTCTTGCATCCGCGAGACCATTGGGGGTCTTTGGTATAACACCAACTTCCCCAACATATACACCGAGATCGAGGCATCACCTTCTTCGGGGCGGCACATTAGATGGTTGGTTATTGGTGTCTTCGCGTGGACGCTATGGACGGTCCGAAATAAGCTTGTTATTCAACGTGTGCCTCTTTGATGGGCAATTGACGCGGTGTTTAAAATGTGTGGCTTTATGCAGCTCTGGCGGCCGCTTAGCCGCCAACAGGACCAGGACGCTATCAACTCCATCATCGTAGATCTCTGGACGATGGCCAGCCGCTTCGCGCCACCGCTACCTCCGCCACCTCCCGAGTCGGATTAGCTTCCTCTTTCGCAGCCTTTTTCGCTTGTGTGTTATTGTGTTTATTTTAGGGTTTGTAGAGTTGTGCCCTCAGCAGAATCCCCTGTAACTGGTGTCGTGATATCCTGGTGTGTGTGTTTTTCTTGGATTTGAACCTATGCATGTACTCGTGGTTTAATGGTTTACTTTATATATAAAGTGGGACGAAATTCTTTTTCGATAACCATAATGTGTTGCTAGTCTGCATAGATGATTGAGTGTTATTTCCCCCCCTTGTGATGAGACAAAAATCTGCCCAAGCATCACCAACTGTGACAGAGAGGGGGAATATCAACTCTCATCAATAGTTTCGTTTTTAAGCATAGAAGATTTCACTTAGTGGTGGACCCGCATCACCAACTGCATAGAAGATTTCACTTAGTGGCGGCACATTAGATGGTTGGGGCTTAAGTAGGGATGTAAATGGCAAATAAATGGCAGCCACAAGTCCCATTTATTTAGCTTTTTCTAGCTTCATAGTTTATTTTCCTCGGAAAAAAAATAAATTTTTAAACTATTAGATAATAAATAAATGGATTTAAATGGGATTAAATGGGACCCAGTTTCCATCCCTAGGCTTCACGAAGTGTGACACTCGAAAGATCATAGAGACCTTATGTGCACCTGCATGTGATGACCTTGTAGGCTTGTAGCCTTATACACCTTACAGTTTGACATCTTATGAAAGGGAAGGAATGTGATATTAGAGATTGGCTGTTGGCAAAAGTCCCCGTGAAAAAAAGGCTGTGAGCAAAAGCTTTTCTCCCAAATGTATGAATTTCTCCAGAAACCATTAAATACCAGTGAGCATAGAGAAATATATAACAGATGTACATTTTACTTCCACAAGTGAGGTATAAAAAAGAAGACAAATGCGTATTTTCAAATTGGACACTTTTGTTTGTTTTTGGGACCGAATTTGTTATTTTTGTACAGCTTAAAAAATAGTATTTTCAAAGTAGATACAACTTTCCACAGAATTCCCCCCTTTTTTTTAACATGTAAATGTGGGGTTTTATTAATTTTTTGAAAGAAAAACAATCACCATAAGCTCGCTATCCTCCATTCCTGTGAAAATGTTAGACCTATTAAAGCCTACATAAGTTTACTAAACCTTCCAACTAATCTAAACATACCCCCTAATTTTCGAGGGTGGATGGGCTTCATCCTCCTCTTAATCCAATCAGTTATTATCAAATCAGACTATCACGTAAATGTACATAAACATTTACGTAATGTAGCATTGCTCTGGCCTATATATTCCCCACCTCCTAAATATCACTGGTACACACAGCTCCTTCAATCATCTGCTCTCGTCTCGTCTCGTCTCGTCTCCGCCGCTCGTTCACTCAGCATCCACAGCTTCTACTAGTCTTCTAGTGCAATCATCTGCTCTCGTCTCGTCTCACACCGACCCTCTTCCAAGTTCCAACGTCGTTCCTTTGCCTGGAGGTTGAAGGACTCGGGGAGGGCTGTCAGTCTTGCCTCCGGTACATGTTTCCGCATTGACGATTGATCGGAGGATGAGGGGTTGTTGTATGCCGAATCTCCTTGCAGCCACCGGAAAAGCTAAAGAGAAAATTGTAAACGAATCATAGACTGACTTCCTTTTGCCTTCTCGATTTTAATCCGTTAGACCCGCTCGTCAGTTATGCCGTCGAGAAAGGGCTCATGGAGTCCCCTTCGCCGCCGGCCGTAACAAGGCATGTATTGAACGCAGGCACCGGACTAAATCCACACTCGTTGTTCCTTTATTTGTTTTGCAGGGCTCATGGAGTCCGCCGCCATCCGCGGGGCCCTATTTGTGTTGGTCAAAGCGCTGAGCCCGCTGTCCGGCGGCCTGGTCGAGGCGTGGGCGGCCACCTCGGGGCTCGGCCCCAACGTCGAGGCGCTCAAGACGGAGCTCCTCTACGCGCAGGCCATGCTCGACAACGCCCGCGGCAGGGAGATCCGTAGCCACGCGTTGGCCGAGCTGCTGCAGAAACTGCGGGCCCTGGCGTACGGCGCCGACGACGTCCTCGACGAGCTCGACTACTTCCGCATCCAGGACGAGCTCGACGGCACCTTCGAGGCCGTCGACCATGACGACCGCGGGTGCGTCCATAACCTTGTCCGCGATGTTTGCCACACGGCCAAAGCTGCCACCAAGCTGCTTGGGTGTGGCTCCTGCTACTCTGCTGCAGGTGACACTTACAAACCTGAAGAGTCTTGCATGTGCGTGCGCCGGCTCGCTTCCCATACACGTACCACCGTCCACGACTTCGGTAAACGACTCCTCTGCTCTTCCCATTTATCTGTTCGTGATGATAGTAAGCATGCCCCCAGAGTACCAAAGTTGAAATTTGATAGGGTGGACGTCTCTACCAGAATGAAATGCATCACAGACGAACTAAAGCCCTTGTGCGCTAAGGTCTCCACCATTCTTGGCCTAGAGCTGTCCGGCTCTGTCATTACAGAGCTGCGGTTACTGGGTTCTAGTGGTATTGGTAATGTTGCCTCTAAAAGTAGACCTATAACCACCTCACAAGCTTTAGAGCATACATTGTATGGGAGGGAACCCCAGAAGAACACCATTATTGAGCATATTATAAACGATGAATATATTCATGAAAAACTCACGGTCATTCCTATAGTGGGTCCTGGAGGCATAGGGAAGACAACTCTAACTCAGTACATATACAACAACAAAGAAGTGCAAGACCATTTCAAAGTTCGAGTTTGGATATGTGTATCTCTTGACTTTAGTGTGCATAAGTTGACACAAGAGATTGTGAGCTCCATCCCTAAAGCCGAAGACGAAAAAGAGAAAGCAGATAGTGAGGTACATAACTTAGACCAACTTCAGAAATTAATTGAAAAAAGACTGAAAAATAAAAGATTTTTATTTGTTTTGGATGATATATGGAAATATGGTAATGAAGACGAGTGGAAACGATTTCTAATTCCCTTTCATAAAGAGCAAGGAAATGGTGACACAATTCTAGTCACAACTAGATTCCTTGAGGTAGCTGAAATGGTAAAGCAAAGAGATAAACCAGTACATCTAGAAGGTTTGGAGCCGAAAGAATATTGGACCCTTTTTCTAGCATGTGTTTTTGGTGAAACTAATCAACGAAATAATGATGACGACTTAATTGAAATCGGGAAAAAAATAGTGGAAAAATTGAAGGGTTCTCCTCTTGCAGCAAAAACCGTGGGTAGATTGCTGAGAAATAACATATCTGTAGATCACTGGACAAGAGTTCTTGAAAGCAAAGAATGGGAATCACAAACCAGTGATCACGATATTATGCCAGCATTGAAGGTTAGCTATGACTACCTACCTTTTCACCTGCAACAATGCTTCTCCCCATGTGCATTATTCCCAGAAGATTACAAGTTTGACTGTGAGGAGCTAATTCACTTTTGGATAGGACTTGACATTATACACCCAGATAATAGAATCAAAAGAATTGAAGATATAGGGCGGAACAACTTGAATGACTTAGTTAATTATGGATTTTTCAAAATAGAAACAGGCGATTCAGGTAAACACTATGTTATTCATGACCTGCTACATGATTTGGCATTGCAGGTTTCCTCACAAGAGAGTCTACATATGTCTTCCTCTAGTACAAGAGCTCTAGAAATTACACCATCTGTTCATCATTTGTCCATTAGTATGAGTGATCCGGCCAATAGTGCTGATGGAGTTGTCAAACAAAAATTTATGAAAGAACTCAATAAAATAAGAAACGTACTGAAAACTGAAAACTTGCGCACCTTGATGCTATTTGGAGATTATAATGCAAGCTTTATTCCCATATTCAGCGATCTATTCAAAGATGCAAAATGTTTGCGTGTTGTCTATTTGTCAACAATGTTCTTCCCTGTGGAGTTTCTATTGCACAACTTCTCGAAACTTGTCCATCTTCGCTACCTACGGCTTGTGTCACATTATGATAGTACAGAACATGTACCAAAGAGTATACCTAGATTTTATCAGTTAAGGGTGGTAGACATAAGTGACTGGTGGGGTGGTAAGAGTTCGGTCGAAGATATTGCTAACCTTGTAAAATTGCGCCATTTCTTTGTCCGAAATTATAAACAGTTCCATTCAAATATCAGTAATGTGGGAAAACTACATAACTTACAAGAGCTACAAAGATTTGAAGTTAGAAAAGAAACTAACGGGTTTGAATTAATGGAGCTCGGGAAACTAGAAGAGATAGGAGGATCACTTGACATTTGTAATCTTGAAAATGCACTAGTAAACGAAGCACCTGAGGCAAATCTCTTATGCAAAAACCGCTTGCAAAAATTAACACTAAGTTGGAACATGGGCCAATCAAAAATGAGTCCTGACGCAGAAGATCAGTTACTTGAGAGCCTACGGCCACATAGCAATCTTCATGAGCTATGCATTCGTGGGCATGGAGGCTCTACTTGCCCTACATGGCTAGGTAAAAATCTATCGATCAAAGGTCTGGAGGCTCTCCGCCTAGACAATGTAGCTTGGAAACTCCTTCCACCCCTTGGAGAGTTGTACCAATCTATAGTAGAGCATGAGTCTGGAGAAGAGTATTTCGGTTGCATCACAAGCCCATGCTTTCGTAACATGAAAAGGCTAGAACTCATTGGGTTGCCAAAATTTAGAAGATGGGTAGCAACTGAAGTTTGCCCTTGGTACTTCTCACATATAGAGGTACTCATTGTGGAGGATTGCTCTGAACTAACTGAGTTACCGTTTTCATCCTATACTAGTTGTGGCCCCTCGGAAACAGATTCGAGTGTAACTTGGTTTCCTAGGCTAAATGAGCTTCAAATCAAGAATTGCCCAAAACTATTGTCACTGCCTCCTATTCCCTATAGCCACGCTTTGTGCTCTGTTGCACTGACGTGTGCAGGAAGAGGTCGGAAGGAGTTACTTTATTCAAGCAAATCATACTCTTTAAAAATAGAAGGAAGTGACGATCTACATAGCCTAGATGAAACTGTCTTAGCATTCCATAATTTAAGCCAGCTACAAAAATTGATTGTAATAAAGTGCCCACCTCTGACTGAGAAACACCTTCAAATGCTAACCTCGTTGAAGACCCTCCGCATAGGTGGTTCAAACAGTATGCTCCAGTTACCAAGACGTGACGCCATATGGCAGCTTCCAGTTACCAGTTTAACATTATGGAGCAGAAATTTTAGTGGGAAGGAAGTGACACGTCTACTCACTCATCTCCCTGAGCTCTCTAACTTGCGGATATACGAAAGTGAGAAGATAACACGGTTGGGCGTGGAGGCCGAGCAGCAACAAACGGCAGCAGCGCTATCACTGTCAGCTTCTCCAGCTTCTATTGAATTGCAGGATACACATGGAGAAGATGAGCATCAAGAAAGAATGTGGGGGGTCGAGGAAGAGGGAGTAGCAGAGGAGGTTGTTCTCGAACCAGAAGAAGACGATGATGGGCTGCTGCTCTTACCGGCCTCTCTCCAGGAGTTGTTCTTGGACAACTGTCCAGAGCTTATCCTGACTGCCAAGAACGATGAGACAGGAGGGGGAGGAGGTCTGCAAGCCATGCGCTCCCTCAAGAATATAGAAATAGCAAATTGCCCCAAGTTCCTATCCGCGTACATGGCCTCGGATCTCTCTTCCTGTTGCCCTTTCCCATCCTCCCTGCAACACCTCTTACTTAGTGATCGTATGGAAGGCATGGACACGCTAGTGCTCCTCTCCAACCTCACCTCTCTGGAGAACTTAAGCATCAATCATTTGGGTGAGGATTTTAGATGTGAGGGGCTGTTGCATCTCCTTACCCAGGGCCAGCTCACCGCGTTACAAGTCTGGAATACCCCCGAATTGTTTGCTGATTGGGATCCCGCAGGGGAGCTGCAGGGAGAGCAGCTGCTTCCTTTCCCAAAACTGCAGCAACTCGAGACGGATGAAGTGGCAGGAGTCCTTACCGCGCCCATCTGCCGCCTCCTCTCTTCCTCCCTCACCAAATTATCTTTTCAATCCAACGAAGACGAGTGCTTCACCAAGGAGCAAGAGGAGGCTCTTTTCCTCCTCACGTCCCTCCAGGACCTCGAATTCATGTGGTGCAGCAAGCTGCGGTGCCTCCCGGCAGGGCTAAACAAGCTCCCCAACCTCAAGAGATTAGAGATCTATGATTGGCCAGCCATCCGGTCGCTGCCCAAGAATGGCCTCCCGAGCTCGCTGCAAGAGTTAGTTGTTGGCCAATGCATCAAACTGTGGTGTCTCCCAGCAGGGCTGCACAGGCTCACCAACCTCAAGACACTAAGGATCGCATATTGTCCAGCAATGCGGTCGCTGCCCAAGAATGGCCTCCCGAATTCGTTGCAAGAGTTAGACGTCAGTCGTTGCAAAAACAAGGAGCTAATACAACGATGCAGACGGTTAATGGGAACCATCTCAGTAATCAGACTATAGACTACTCTAAGGTAACAACTAACAAGCACTTTCTTGCTTTTCCTTGACACAAAACAAACATGTCACTTCCTTTTGTCTAGTTTACCTCGCTACTTTATAATCTGAACAGTTTGTGATTTGATCTACTGTGCAGGGCTTCTTGGGAGTTGTACATTCTTCTAGCCTTGTAGGACTCTCTCCATCCATGCACGTTTTGCACACGACAAGATTTACTGTTTGGTGTCTTTTTCCTGTACATAAATCTGGTAAGTACACCCAAAAGGGAAATAAATGTTCAGGAAACCATGTAATCCCCAGTTAATGGTGTTACATATATAGTTTCTTTGTTATCCTTTTTTGAATATATCTGTGAGGTATTCACCATTTTTTGGCCTTTTTGCAGGTTCGTATGCTTGTTCTTGTAGCCTTCTACATACTTTGTATTTACACTTCCGTCGTGAGTCCTGAAGACTTGGTGCTGTAGCTGTCGGGCTCACATCTCAGTTCCTGCTTAGTAAGTTTCTGAATTAAACATAATTTTCAGAAACTAGGACAATCTATGGTTTTTATGTTTATTATTCATGTATCCTTCCAATCTTACTGAAGAGTTGATTTTCGTTTTTCAGAAAATGCCATGAAGTGCTAGCTATACACTGCATACCAACAGATGTGAATGCTACTTTTGTTACCGACCTTCCACTTAGTAAGTTATACTGAACTTACCAAAACTTCCAATAGTTATACTGAACTTACCAAAACTTCCAATAGTTATACTGAACTTACCAAAACTTCCAATAGTAGTAGTTCACATCACTATTTATAGTAAATTTTGAGCTTTAATTTCCGTTTTTCTTGCTTCTTGCTTCCCATTTTCGTAGCATATCTAGGAATTATCTTTATTTACTTTTGCCTTCCCTTTCGTAGGTCCAGGGAACATATTCAGAAAAAGTGAGTCGTTCCCATTCCAAGGCAGGGTATCTGAAGAATTCGGAAGATCTCCATTATGAACGGCTAAGGTAATTTTACAAATATATTTTCAGTTTTTCTTGTCTTCATACTAGATTTTTTGGTTACTTTTATTTCCTCATTGCTGTCCACAAAAAAATACAACTCTTCTATATCAGCAAGGCTCAATCAGGACTCACTTCTGCGGTTCTGCCTAGTCTTTTATTTAGGTGCTACTCAACTACAAACTTGCCTAACTGCAATGCCTCCTACTCCTAGCAGGATTGCAAAAGCTTGCCAACTTTCAGAGATTAAGGATCATTGGTGTGTGCAGCCCACTGCCCACTGAGACCTCCCCAGTTCACTATAGGCTATCCAAGGTAACAAATGCATCCTTTTTTGTTCACATATCCAATTCCCACCGATACCCTTCCTCTCGAGTTTTCTGATTCTCTCAGTAGTCAGTACACAGTTTAACGAGGCATTTCTCTGTGGTGGATTTAGTTACTCTCCTCCATGTGTCAATCCTAACTTTAACACATCTTCTTCAAGGTTTGAAGCCATCATAGACAGGAATGATGAATGAACGTCAGGAACTTTGAGAAGGTAAATGAACTAGTATAGACTTGGAACCGGCGAATTTCTGCAATAGACTTGTATATATATTAAGATCATTTGCTGCTTTGTTAATTGATCGTATGTCCTAACATAATATATTCTCAGGTTTTGTTTGTGATTATCAAGCACTTCATAATGCAAAGATGCATTATTCCCTTCACACAAAGCAATGCAGATTGTGGACCAATCTGCAGCGGATCTGAAGTTAGTCGCAATCAAGGTGAGATTTCTGCAAAGCACATCTCTCATGATTTATTTTCCAAAATAATAGGGCCCTTTGGCGAGCTATAAATAATTAAATATATTTGCCTCTTTTGCAGACAATGAAGCTGTTGGAATCTGCCATTTATATTGAACCTGAAATTCTCAGAGCTACATTGTAATTGGGTGTGATTTGCAGGCGATGGTCGGAATACAGATGCAACTTTGCTACTTGAAATAAATATCTAAGGCAATAGGCAGATGACTCTCCACACAGCAAGTTGGCTCAAGTAATTGTGGCAACCAATCTTCGTTCTCACTGTCAATCTGCACCAAGGTATTTCACTCTTTCTTATCTTTTTTACTTGAAATCTGAAGACTCTAGGATAGTCTAAATCAAAAAATAAAAATTAATGCTAGTTCTTGGTGTCAGGTATGGGAGTCATGTACAAAATGCAAATTACTAGACCGTCGGAGGCCCATATACTAAAGTGAATTATGTTGTACCGCAGGTTAGGAAATAACTGAAGACAAGAACACGGACATGAAGTTAACGAGAGAATGGTACAAAAAAATCCCGTTTTATTCAAATGCTAGTTTACCTTGGATCGTGCATATAATTTATTTGGTCACATTCTAGCCCTCACAGTTTCACATTGCTATTTTTTTCTATTGTCTGCTAATCAAAACCCAAGAGTTGAGTGTAATAAGTTGGTGTCACTTAGATTGGTTTAGATTATTATTTTGTCCCACCAGAGCCATACATAACAAAAACTGAACCATCATTTGTGCAATCTAAATATTTGGTGAGCTTTGTTAACTCTGTATCCATCTAGTCAGAAGCTCTTGAAAGCCAGTCATTCTCTTTCTTTCCTTTGATTTCTACCCTATTTGACACTTGTCACTTCAATTCATACGCTGCAATCTTCCATACTTCGTTGGTGTATATATTTACCTTGAATAACCAACTTCATCCATTTGTGTATCATCTGACACTTGATTTGCTTCCGCGGTCCTTAGTAAAGAGAGACATCCAATTAGTCGAAAGCTATTGAAAGCCACTCATTTCCTTTTTATCCTTTCATTGCCTCCCTCTTTGAGATTTGGCATTGCAGTTCGTCCACTGCGATCATACATACTCTATCAGTTCATCCGTCCACCTTGTATAAACCACTTCTTCCTGTTGGGTGTCATTGTTAACCAATGATAGATTTCATTTATGGCGCTCAGCATGCATACCACTCCCCACAGTGCTTTGTAAACAGAGCCTCTAGTCGGGAAGTCTTAAGAAAAATACTAATTAAAAAGTGGGAAAAGGAGTGTTGGCAATCTATAGAGCCAAAAGAGAAAAAAGAAAAGGAGAAAAGAGTGAGCTGGCAATCAAGAGAGAAAAAAAGTGCTGGCAATCAAAATTTAAGATGTTCTGATATTTTGATAAGTGGGAGGAGTCAAATAGCGCATACTTTCATATCCTTGTGCAATCATCAGCTGATTCCCACTCTCCATGTGGCATCCATATATTTTCCCTTGTGCATCACTATTTCTAGAGATCACCTTGTGCATCTCAGAGCATCCTCGTCCGTTTGACATATTTTCCCATCGTTCTTCCTGTGACTGGAATGACAAGGCTTCACTGTACTAGTTTCGGATACTTATTTAACATTGCAATAACTGAAATTCAGATTTGCTTACTCCATTTATCCCACCAGACCACACATAAGCCTCCACATATGCATATATAGTTTAGTGGTAGGAAGATCTTGGCCAACGGCCAGTGAAGAGCCATATGCTTGTCACTGAGAGAGATACTTGTCAACGAGAGAGATTCTAGACCATGATGAGTAAGGCCACACTGAAAAGCTCACCTCTTGGGGAAACTTTTAGCACTTGTGCTTATCAAAGGAGATCAAAACCGGACAGCAACCTTAGTTTTCCTAGTTCAGTGCTGAAGTCAAGCAATCTAGTGACTTCTTGTTAAAAAAATAACCTAAATGACGCACGGCTGTGAGGGCATTACGATGCGACCATGTAAATTTGTGCATTATCTGTTGTAAGCTTGCAGGTTTGCAAAGCTCGAGAACAACTAAAGACCCTTCTCCATCGTCTTCTCTGCTTCGTCAAATCAATCACATCTTACATCAGAACAGAGGAAGCAACACAACCAAGTTTCCTGAATCCTGACACAAGAATGATCAAATCATATTGGTGAGGATTCCTCTTCCAACAATAGGTTAAACCCAGGGGGTTGACTTTGTCGGGCTAGTTTGGAGTCAGCTGCAGGCGCCGTAAGTTGTATTTCGTTGATTTGAGTAGTGTAGTCTTTTTCAAGGATAAGTAGTGTAATATTTCATCTTGTGCTGATTGGAGATCCGTAGAACTACTTTGTAATCAAAGAGAGGATTTTACCATATATTCACCCTACGTACAAAGATTGCTATGTGTCATCATCTTTCTACTGGTGGTGCGCGTAGACGGAGAAGATAAATGATCATTAGTGAAAGCTGCTACCACAGTGTTGCTTATTTTTCACCCTTGTGATGAGACAAAATGCAACACAAAGTGCGTCAGACGGAAAACATCGTCTCTTGTCAACAATTTCGTCTCTACATTATCATGATTTCTGACTGCACAAATTATCAGGAAACTACTGATTGCCCTGCTTCATCTGTGTGATGCCCAGTATTTTGTCCAGGTTTTATGATCCTATGAGGGCATCTCAAACACGGATCACCAAGTTTTCACCTCCAGATGTCCGCAGACATCCAGCAGGGCGCCGGCGGCGCCGGCCATCCAGTCATGATCAATAGATGTCCTCCATTTCAATCGATGGAACACAAAATACGTATGAAATTTAGTATGTTATAGCAAACCAATGAAATTTAGTATGTTATAGCAAGCCAATGAAATTTAAAGTGTTCAACATAAATTCAACTTAAACTAAACCAAGCTAGACTAAATGAAACTAGGTCAAGTAGCAGACGGTGGCCTCATAGGCATGGCCTTCGAGGCCATTGGCACCTTTGTCGTCGTCCGTAATGACATCACCGCTGTTGTTCAAGTCGTCATCATCAATGCCCGTAGCGAATGCCCGTCAGGGATCATGGCATCCCTCCCCTGCTGACGTATAAATGTATTGTCTAGTATTTTTCATTAGATCGGTCGTTTGATTGAATTGGCAAGAGCATGTACTTCTACCCATGGTATCGGAACCAAGAGGTCTTGAGTTCAAGACCCGGCTGACGCAATTAAAATGCAATCCACTTTCGGTCCAAATTAGTCTCCCCTCCGTCCGCCACCGCGACATCCGTGTCAAGTTCCCACACCCAACTGCTCCTATTTGATGAAATGGCCAAAAGGTGTTCTCCTTTTTCTTTTTTTCCTTGTCCTTCTCTTTTTTTCTACAATAATGTGAAAATATAGTTGAAATTGATAATTCTTGCAAAAGGGTGTGTGAACTAGGAAAAGAAATTGAGTTAAGTTTAGAGGATCCGCTAGTTCGCAGCATTGTAATATCCAGAATTTTCTTGGGGGCCTCCCAATAAGCTTTTTGGGGGGACAACTATTGGGAATGTGAATATGTGAATATGTGAAGTGGCTTGGTACCTTTTCTGAAATACCAAATTCAAAGGTATGTGATGCCTTATGCAAGATATGAGTTGCAAAAAAATGTTAATATAATGATGGAAATCAAAGGATATGTTCGTTACTTTTAGGCTCACAAGAAACATTACAAGGATGCTACTGATGAATCAGGTAGAAACAATAATACAAGTTGGAACTCCAGTGCTCTCTGAATGTTCTATAACAGCGGGAGACACCATGACAAAACAATATCCTTATTTATTTATGGCACATGTGTAGAACATCAAAGGGTAAATATCGGTGGAAATAGATACATATTTACCACCAATACTGCAGCTGTTAGATGCACGGTCTCACAGAAAAACCCTGTAATTATCCTAGTTCTTTTTTGGGTATTCTCTTGCACCAAATATGGTTGATCCAACCCTGACATTTGTGCTGCCCATTTCAATCTGCATAAACACACTCAAAAAAAGGTACACATCATTAGGCATTATTATTCAGTTTGTATATCTCTGAGTTATCTTCTTGTAACGTGTTCCTTACCGCCTGCTCAAAATCGGCAGACATGCCCATTGACAGCTCGCACTGCTCTTCCGGTATTCCAAGTTCATCACATACCTCCTTCCGGCAACTAGTCAATGCCTAAGCATTCAGCAAGGAGCATAAATTAGCCCTATGAAGCATATCAGTCCAATTAAATTTGTGCTTCAGAATATACCTTGAAATTCTCTGGAGTTGAGGAGTAATCAAGCATTCCAATTGTCATCAAACCAGAAAATACAAGATTTGGGCAGCTCAACTTGACATGTTTTGCTAATCCCACACATCCTGAGGGATCAACTCCAAATTTTGCTGCAAAATAGCAACAGGGTTTGAGGACACATATCTTCAGTCTATCAGTGGTCGGACAGGTATACTACACCATCATCTAGCAAATCATATCACTTATACAAACACTAAGGAGGTGTTTGTTTTGGTCACTGGTAATGTAAACGTAAATGGAAGCTGATTACACAAGGTAACGACACTGGAATGGACAAACACCATTTTGTTTGGTTGTACAATGTAAAGGAAACAGTTACCTTACCAGTGTTTGGTTTGGCACACAGTAACAACACGCATTTTTTCCCTTTTTTTCCACGTACAAAACATAACACAAGCTTTCACACACAATTTGCAAGTGCTTCACCAGCACAATTTCAAATTCATCAAACAAGTAAATAATTTAAACATATTTTTGCATTCATCCAATGCAAAGACATTTTTCAACAAGAATTTGGCTCAACTTTAACGACATTACACATTTTTAGAATGCATATTAGGCCATGGATACAAACCCAAAATTCAACGACACACTTTGAAATAAACTGCATAACTAATCCATAAAATTGTTTTCATAGGATAAATAGAAAGGCCAAGTTCACGATCTTCAAAGCAGCTTTTCCGTCAATCTTCATCTTCTAAGGCACACCACTGAACACATTTTCTAATCAACCTTGCTTATTTTTTTATCTTCCAATAAGCAAGAGTTAAAATGAGAATAAAGAAACACACAAGAGACAACCAGTAAAAAAATTAATAAGAGAAATATACCAGCAATAAGCGGTGCACATAGATAGCTCTGTTATGACCGGTACAACGTACCAACGGAGGAGGCCCAATGGGCAGGGTTAATTACGGGCTTAGCCCAAGTTATCTTACCTATCTTAGAGTCCAAGTTATATTAGAGTCCAAGTTAGAGTCCAAGTTATCTAGGGTTTAGTGGAGGCTGTCCTCCTATATAAACACATGTGCCCCTTCAATATTAAGCAGACAATAAACAGTATATTCTGTTGTCATCTCCCTCAGGAGACGAGAGCCCCAAACCCTAGCCGCCTCTCTCTCTCTCTCTCACGCCGCGACGGCGCCCAACCGCCAGCGCCGGCGTCCCCAACCTCGCAGCCCGCACTTCCACCCCTACAACCTACGTCCGAGACCTGGTAGAACCCTAGCCTCTACCAATTTGGTATCAGGTAGCTTGGGTTCGATGAGTTTGTCGGACCTTCCCACCACCACCGCCGCCGCCGCCACCGCCTTCCCCGCCACCTCACAGCAGCCGCCGCCGCCACACTACTCGCCGCCGCCGGCCACCTCAGGTCCGGCCGCCTCCGGTCCCGCGGCCCTGGCGGCCGAACCCGCCCCCATCCTCTCCCCGGCGAAGATGTCCTCGGCGATCCGCGACCTCAACCTGGCGGTCTCGAACCTCCGGACTTTCCTCCAGGCTCCGTACGCAACCCCGCCACCACCGCCTCCGCCGGCGGCGCCCTTCGCGCCACCGCCCCCGGCGACTATCGTGCCCCAGGGCCTGCCGATCACCCAGGTCCGGTGGCCGTCCCCGCTACCGACGTGGATTGACACGCCGACCTACACGACGGCGCCACTACAGCCGACGGTGTTGCAGCCACCCGCCCCCACCTTCGGGGGGTTCGGCGGGTACACTGATCCGTACGCCGGGAGCTCCGTGGTGCCGCAGCACTCTCCTTCCGCCACGCTGGGTCGTCACGAGGGCACCTACGCGGCCTCGCCACACGTGCAGCAGCCACCCCGCTTCACCAAGCTGGAGTTCGCCACCTACGACGGCACCGTCGACCCCCTGAACTGGCTCAATCAGTGCGACCAGTTTTTCAGGGGGCAGCGGACCATGGCGTCCGACCGCACGTGGATCGCCTCCTACCACCTCCGTGGCGCCGCCCAGACTTGGTACTACGCCCTCGAGCAGGACGAGGGCGGGATGCCTTCGTGGGAGCGCTTTCGCGACCTGTGTCTCCTCCGGTTCGGCCCCCCCATACGTGGGAGCCGCTTGGCCGAGCTCGGTCGCCTTCCCTTCACCACCTCGGTGCAGGACTTCGCCGACCGCTTCCAGACGTTGGCCTGCCATGCGCCTGACGTCACGGCTCGCCAACGCGCCGAGCTCTTCGTCGGCGGCCTTCCCGACCACATCCGCATCGACGTCGAGATGCACAACCCCCAGGACCTGCAGACGGCCATGTATTACGCACGCGCGTACGAGCAGCGCGTCAACGCCCTGCAGCAGGCGTTCCCGGGCCGCGGCACGCATCCCCCGACCCGCCCCGCCCTGCCGGCCGCTACTGCGGCTGCCCCCGCGCCGACACGCACCTTCCGGCGCTTGACGTCGGCCGAGCAGCTCGAGCGGCGCCGCAAGGGCATGTGCTTCAACTGCGACGAGCCGTATGCGCCGGGTCATACGTGCGCCCGCCTGTTCTACTTGGAGACCGTCGATGACGCGGAGGTGGAGGCCCTCACCGCGGAGCTCGACGCCACCACACTCTCCGAGGCCGGCGTCACGACCTACGGGCCGGTCGACGCGACCGCCTTCGTCGTCTCCCTTCATGCCATGGCTGGCATCAAGACGGCAAAGACGATGCTGCTTCCGGTGACGATCAACGGGGAGCGTCTCACCGCGCTCGTGGACACGGGTTCGACGCACAACTTCCTGTCCGGGGACGCCATGCGCCGCCTCGCACTCCAACCGGCGGGCTCGGAGAAGTTCAGCGTCACCGTCGCCAACGGGGACCGCCTTGCTTGCCAGGGGTGGCGCGGCAGGTTCCCGTCCTCATCGGCGACGAGCCGTTCTCCATCGACTGCGTCGGCATCGACCTGGGCTGCTACGACTTCATCCTCGGCATCGACTTCCTGTCCACTCTCGGCCCCATCCTTTGGGACCTAGATGTGTTGTCCCTCATCTTCTGGCGCGAGGGCAGACGTCGCGTTCAGTGGACAGGCATCGGCGGCTCCGGCGCCGTGACTCCACAGCTCCAGTTGATGGCGGCCGCACTGGACGAGGCGCATCCCCTCCTGGCCGACCTCCTGCAGCAACACAGCGACATCTTCGACGAGCCACATGGCCTCCCTCCCGTGCGGCCCTGTGACCACCGCATCCACCTGCTGCCGGACACGGCACCTGTAGCCGTGCGTCCGTACCGGTACCCTCAGCTGCAGAAAGACGAGCTCGAGCGTCAGGTGGCGGTCATGCTCGCGCAGGGCATCATCCGGATTTCGACATCGCCGTTCTCCGCCCCGGTGCTCCTTGTGCGCAAGCCCGACGGCAAATGGCGCTTCTGCATCGACTACCGCGCCCTCAACGCCCTGACGTCCAAGGACAAGTTCCCCATCCCCGTCGTGAATGAGCTCTTGGACGAGCTACACGGAGCGCGCTTCTTCACCAAGCTCGACCTTCGCTCGAGCTACCATCAGGTGCGCATGCACCCTGACGACATCGAGAAGACGGCGTTCCGCACTCACCATGGCCACTTCGAGTTCCTGGTGATGCCGTTCGGCCTCTCCAACGCGCCGGCGACCTTCCAGGCCCTGATGAACAACGTGCTCAGCCCATACTTGCGTCGCTTTGTGCTTGTTTTCTTTGATGACATTCTCATCTATAGTGCATCTTGGGCGGAGCATCTACAACACGTGGCCATCATCTTCAACGAGCTTCGAGCGCATCGTCTTCACCTCAAGCGCTCGAAGTGCTCGTTCGGCACGACCTCCGTCGCGTACCTGGGGCACGTCATCTCGGCGGACGGGGTAGCGATGGATGCGGACAAGGTCGCCGCCGTCGCCGCGTGGCCGATCCCGCGGTCACCGCGGGCGCTCCGCGGCTTCTTGGGCCTCGCCGGCTACTACCGAAAGTACATCCGGGACTTCAGCCTCATCGCCGCGCCACTGATGCGTCTCCTTCGACGCGACGCCTTCTCCTGGGACGAGGAGGCGACTACGGCATTCGAGGCTCTCCAGCGGGCGCTCACGACGGGACCCGTCCTCCAGATGCCGGACTTTGATATGCCGTTCATGGTGGACTGCGACGCCTCTGGCATCGGCTTCGGCGCCGTCCTCCACCAGGGAGAGGGACCGCTCGCCTTCTTCAGCCGCCCCTTCGCCGCTCGCCATCACAAGCTCGCGGCCTACGAGCGCGAGCTTATTAGGCTGGTTCAGGCGGTGCGCCACTGGCGGCCTTATCTTTGGGGCCGGTCATTCCGTGTGCGCACGGACCACTATAGCCTCAAGTTCTTGCTGGACCAGCGCCTCTCCACAGTTCCGCAACACCAGTGGATCAGCAAGCTCTTTGGCTTCGACTTCACCGTTGAGTACCGCCCCGGCCGTCTCAACACGGTCGCCGACGCCTTGTCCCGCCGCGACACTGAGGATGTCGCGGACGACGTCGCCATGGCTGGCACTATCATGTGCATTCGCTCCGGGCCATCTTTCGCCTTCATCGACGACATTCGCCGGGCAACTTCGACAGCCGTGGACGCCCAGGGCCTGCGCCAGCGCCTTGACGCCGGCGAGCTGGACACGCCCTGGCGCTTGGACGAGGGGCTGCTCCTACATGGCCGCCGCATCTTCGTGCCCGACCATGGCGACCTGCGCCACCAGGTCCTGACCTTGGCGCACTCTGCAAGGCACGAGGGCGTGCAGAAGACTCTCCATCGTCTCCGTGCTGATTTTTACATCCCCGGTGATGACGCGATGGTCCGCGACTGGGTGCGATCGTGCGTGACGTGCCAGCGGAACAAGACGGAGACACTACGACCCGCGGGTCTACTGCAGCCGCTGGACGTACCCTCCCAGGTGTGGGCGGATATTTCCATGGACTTCATCGAGGGCCTTCCCAAGGTGGGCGGCAAGTCCGTCATCCTCACGGTGGTTGACCGCTTCTCCAAGTACGCGCACTTCATCGCCCTGGGTCATCCATATACAGCCGCCTCCGTGGCGCGGGCCTTCTTCGACGGCATCGTCCGCCTCCACGGTTTTCCATCGTCCATCGTCAGCGATCGTGATCCCGTGTTCACGGGACATGTCTGGCGGGATCTCTTTCGACTGGCGGGCGTGAAGCTCCGCATGAGCACGGCGTTCCACCCTCAGACAGACGGCCAATCCGAGGTGGTCAACAAGGTGATCGCCATGTACCTGCGCTGTGTTACTGGTGATCGTCCACGAGCTTGGGTGGACTGGTTGGCGTGGGCGGAGTACCGCTACAACACCTCCTATCACTCCGCCCTGCGCACCACGCCTTTCGAGGTGGTCTACGGGCGCCCACCTCCGGCGATGCTCCCTTACGAGCCTGGGACGGCTCGGTCCGAGACGGCGGGCGACTTACTCCGCACCCGCGACGACATTCTGGCTGAGGCACGCCAGCATCTTCTCCAAGCACAGCAGCTGGCTCGGAAGTACTACGATGCTCATCATCGCGAGGCGGAGTTCGCGGTGGGCGATTGGGTGTGGCTGCGCCTCCTCCACAGGACCACGCAGTCTCTGGACCCGCGCTCCAAGCGCAAATTGGGACCTCGCTACGCCGGTCCCTTTCGTGTGCTGGAGCGTGTCGGCACACTCGCATACCGCTTGGAGCTGCCAGCTGGTTCTCGCCTCCACGACATCTTCCATGTCGGCTTACTGAAGGCCTACCGCGGGGACCCTCCTGCAGCGACACCGGCCCTTCCTCCTACTTCGGATGGCCGCCTCCTTCCAGCTTCCGCACAGGTGGCGAAGGTGCTACAGGCGCAGCAGCGTCGCGGCGTCTGGCATGTCTTGGTACAGTGGATCGGCCTGCCAGAGGAGGAAGCGACTTGGGAGAAGCTCGACGATTTCCGCCAGCAGTTTCCAGATGTTTAGCTCGAGGACGAGCTGTTTGAGAAGGCGGGGAGAGATGTTATGACCAGTACAACGTACCAACGGAGGAGGCCCAATGGGCAGGGTTAATTACGGGCTTAGCCCAAGTTATCTTACCTATCTTAGAGTCCAAGTTATATTAGAGTCCAAGTTAGAGTCCAAGTTATCTAGGGTTTAGTGGAGGCTGTCCTCCTATATAAACACATGTACCCCTTCGATATTAAGCAGACAATAAACAGTATATTCTGTTGTCGTCTCCCTCAGGAGACGAGAGCCCCAAACCCTAGCCGCCTCTCTCTCTCACGCCGCGACGGCGCCCAACCGTCGGCGCCGGCGTCCCCAACCTCGCAGCCCGCACTTCCACCCCTACAACCTACGTCCGAGACCTGGTAGAACCCTAGCCTCTACCAAGCTCACATTTCACAATAAAATGAACTAAAAAGAACAAATAAAAATAGAATACGACATATAAGCATAAGGAAAATATACATAATTAAGGTGCAACTAGTCATGCAATGGTGCACTAGTTCCAAATAAACTTGTACATTAGAAGCCTAAATAAGTCATAGATCTGATGGGCAATTGACATACTAACAGGTCAAGCAATGTTCCATGATCCAAACCAGAAATAATAATCCTCTATGCTATGCTATTAAGCTATGATTGAACAAAACTGGCTATACTACACACACCCTATTCTGAAAACAGCTAAACAAAGCACTGCTTTCAGCATCAGCGACCACCACAGCCACGCAGAGAAACGAGCCCGATACGGCGCCCCTAATCTCCGACGAGAAGAAATCCAACAGGAGATAACCGTTGATCAGGATCGGCAACGACGCGACCGTCCAGGTCACAATCTGCACCATCATGCATGCATGCGAAAGCCAGTTCAGAATTCTCTGTGTACCTGATAATGAAAACAGCTAAACAAAACACTAGTAGAACCTACTAGTATTATGGTGCTGCTCGTTGGACACCCTCGTTATTGTGCTGCTCATGCCAGCGGCCAACAGGCCGACCCCCCAAATGGAGAATTTCCCCCTGTTACCGATGTGCAGTATTTTTCTCGGGACCTATAATATGTGCGAGGATGGGGAAGTAATCTCCCCCGAACTTTTCCTTAGCATAGCATAGAGGATTGCTAGAACATGGTGTGACAAATATATGCTACACATCGCCCATCACAAATAACTAATGGATCAAGAACAGATAAAGAACACATATTTTTCTTACTTCCAGATCAAGAACAGGGATCGGTAACCTAACCTCCAGATCCACGGCACGAGGTTGATGGAGGAGGGATAGATCAATTGGAAATCCGGAGACGGGCCTTGGTGCTCCTCGTCGCTAGCTTCAACCGTCCATCTTCATCGGCGGCGCGGCGGCGGCGGCTGGCGTTCCGGCGATGTGATGTCTTCCTTCCAAGCGGCTAGACCAGGAGGAGAGGACCGAGGGGAATCGTCGGCGGCTGGACGGAGATCGAGGGGAGGTGGCAGCGGTGTTGGACTTGAAGGAGATCGAGGGGAGGCGGCGGCGCAGAAGGGGATCGAGGGGAGGCGCGGAGGGAGGAGGAGGGCTCGGGGCAGAAGGGGATCGAGGGGAGGTAACGCGCGTTACCGGTGGGGGGTGAGGGGCAACGAGGGATAATAGCCTGGATCTGATTACGGTGGAACTTAATTACGTTGTGTTATTACCAAACGTGGGTAAAGGTATCTGTTTACAGTGTAAACCGATGCGGGGCAAAAAAACATGAAACAAACACGTTCTAACAGTAGCTAACAATGTATTGCATACCAGTGTTCAAAATTAGAGACTTGGATCAATGTGTTCACAATTGTATTAAAAAGGAGAATTAGGGTACCCACATTCTTCTCCACTTGTGTTGACTTGGACCAAGACCTTAAGAGGTTTTCTCCCCAAATCAGCTACCACCCGATCAAGACGATTTGCAATCTGAAAGAGAACAAATATTACATTCAATCTCACTATAGATGCATGATCAAGAATCTGGTCTTGCAACAAGACAAATGCAATAGAGACACAAGATTTGCATTTCTTCAGAAAAAGAAACAATATAAGAATGCCAATACAATGCAAATTTTATTTCCAAGGTCTATTGGCACAATATTACAAAAAATATGATACAAACACATGTTGATTGAACAATGGAAATAAACAACTTAACAAGTTCTATGAGGCCAGTGATATGCATGAAGCCTGGGAAAGCATACTACAGTGATGTGATCCTTGATGACTAAGTGCCTGATGTAAGTATTTCCTAAAACTAGAAAAAACTGCAGTCGAATAAACCACAAGACAACATAACTGATCATATATACCTTCTCGTCATCTACGCTCTCAACCATGTCAAGATTTGGTACACCAGCTGTAGGTTAAGAGAAGATGAGAAACATTAGCTCAGTAGCAAGCAATAAAGTAGAGAAGATATCAGGTATGAATTTCAGTACAGAGGTGAAGACATATCCTATATACCTAAGAGAGTCATCCCCACTGACTTATTTATCTCAACATGCAAGCATGCCACCTCACCGTACAATTATGAATGGGATAAGACCCACCTCAACATGCAATCATGCATGGGACAAACCCCACCAAACATTCAAACATGCATGGGAAATGTTTTCCATTCAATTATTCTACTAATATTCAATAAATATTAAATAGTTTACAACTGTATATAATCAAATATAATAAGTCATGTGTATTTTAAATTTTGGTTCCATGTTATCAAATCAATTTTTTATTAACAAATTCCTGCAGCAACCTGCTGGGTATCCTCTAGTTAAGTAAAAGAGGAATATCTCTAAAAACAATTAGATGAAAACAGGAGCTCTGTCATTCATTAAAAAAGAAAGTGTTTACAAACAGAGCTTGCACACAGCAATACAAAACCAAACCAGCCAATTATTCCAGAATAAAGTAACTAGCACTTAACCGTATCTTGAGCCAAAACACCAGACTCATTTTATGACAATAAAAACCACACATTTGCCAACACCAAACCACATTGTGTAAATACTCCTAATTTGTTGAATATGTTTGCTATCTAAAAACAAGTGTAGTGTGAGTAATATATAACAATTTATGTAGCGGTAAAATCTAAGCAACTGAAAATCAAAAGTTGAGAAGACTTGTCTCTGCCAGAATAGCAAAACAAAAATGCAGACACTAACCTAAGAGGGCTTTGGCTTTGTTGCTCTGCAGGTTCCCAATGAAGTGCCACTCAATATCCTCCGGAAGCTGGAAAAAGAAGAACACTTGCTAAGACAACTAAATGACTGATAAGAATTAGGTCACTGGGTTGACAGGCTACCAAACATAGTGCTCAAGCCCTGCAACATGCAAGTACATCCATTTAAATTTTTGAAACATTTCAGAAATTATTGAGAGTGGAAAGCTGTTGGGGAAATATGGCCACACATTAGAATGTTGATTGGTTATACGAAAGTAATGTCTGATGACACATATACATCTCCACACAGGATAACTTTGTACCCTCTGGTACGAACCAAGCTTCCTACGAGAGAGGACGGCAAACAAAGCGAACATGAACATTCGGATGGTCCCCGTATTTCTTTCCGGCCTCTTTGAATCACAGGAATTTTGCAGGAGTTCAATTCATATGAAATTTTCCTATAAATGTGGTTGTTTGATTTTTAGGATCATAAACCTTAGAATTTCTCCCACGGATCACGTACTGCTCGATTCCAATAGAATATCCACATTGAGTTTAACCTGTTGGCAGAATTCCTATTGCTCATCAATTCATATATGTTTTCTGGCATGGCATAATTCATCTGTGGTGTACAAGGCGTAAGAATAATGAGCATCTAACACCCCTGCTCAAATGCTAACTGTACATGGGTGATAACTCTGGAATGAGATTACTAAGCGACTTGTTCTCCATTCGCGTTCCAATCAGCAGTTCATTCACGCAGCCAGAAAGGGGGACAAAAATCTCGAGCTAATCCGCTGGGGGTACAACCTGGGGGGCCTTGTCGATGAGCTCCTGGACGTAGTTCTCGCCGAAGCAGCGGTGGCCGGCGTCGTACACGCCGCGGATGACGCCCACGGGCTTCGTCTTGCTCACCGCCACCACGCGCACCGACTCGGGCGACCGCCCCGTCCGCGCCGCCGCCTGCTGCGCGCGCGACAGCACTGACCGGAGCGCTGCGGCCGCGCCCTCCACCGCCGCTACGGACGCCATCGCCGGCGCCGCTGATTCGCCGCCCTCCGCCGTGGCCGCTGCCGCCGTCGCCGTGGTTGGTGGGAGCCGCCTATAGGTGTAATGTGTTACAGTCGTGTGTGGCTCCTCGTGTGGTTAACTTTTTCCCCTGATCTATTTCACAGGAAATGAGCGATTGGTTGTAAAGCAACTTCATCATTTAGCTTTTTTTTTATTTAGTTGAAGTTGAGGGATCTTTTACAACAACAATGTTTGCATTTTTGTTTGTTCTCCGATCCTCTTTTTTTTTGCGGGGGCTCCGATTCAAAACTTTAAACTGTGCTACTACTGAAATTTATCAAAATTTGGTAAATTGGCTGTTTAGCCATATTCTCAAGCATATACTCCCTCCGTTCCTAAATATAAGACCTTTTAGAGATTCCACTATATACTACATACAGATGTATGTAGTCATATTTTAGAATGTAGATTCATTCATTTTACTTTGTATGTAGTCTATAGTCAAAACTCTAAAAGGTCTTATATTTCGAAACGGAGGGAGTATTTTGTAAGTGCTCTAGTACAGGTTTATAACAAAGGAAACTGAACATTTTCATTTCTTTTTCTTTTTGAAATCAATATCTACCAATCTCGCCTAATAATAAAGCGTGGAGCGTTTCTGTCGTCCGTCGCGTCCGTCATGGCATTTTTTGCAGAAAGGCCCCTGAGGTTTCATGTATTCAATCCGCGCTCCAGTTTTAAGTGGCTAAGCACCGAAAACGCTTCGTTCTTCCATATAGACCCTGTAGTATTTGATGTTTAGCTTGTGCTCTTCTTTTCAGTAGCCAACACACACGAACAGGGGATCCATTGATGCGAGCTCTCAACCTCCAAGCCTCCTAGATCTCCAGCCCAAATCCATGGAGTTCACGACCTAGATTTCAAATGGATTCGGCGCCTCAGGAGGATGAACGACACGGCGGCGGATTCATTCGATCGAGTGTGCCATATGTGGCGTTTGTGTTTTGCTTCCGGCGGCCAGTTATACGGAGCTGCTGCTGGTGCGCGGTGAAGCGGGACGTCTGCAGGTCGCTGCTGCTGTACAGCTCGCCCGCCGTAGCCGCCGCCGTCGAGGACACCGACGTGCCCTGTGGCCGCACGTAATACTGGAGCCGGTTGGAGCCCCGGCAACGCCAGAGCCGTTGTAGGTCCCCGAGGAGTTGGGCCCGACGGCGGGCGGTGCGGCATTGGGGTGGAGGTGCGCGGAGGAGGTCGGTGGCATGTAGAAGTAGGGGTTCTAGCCGATGTTGCGCTCCTTCTTGTGCGTGTTCTGGTGGCCGCTGAGCGCCTGCGACTTCAAGAACTTCTTGTTGCGGAAGAGGCAGGGGAAGAGGCGGACATCCTTGCCGTCGATGCACGCGCCGACGCCGCCATCATCGCCCCCTTCTCCATCCTCGGTGACAGACTACACCGCGGGCGCGAGCGTGAGCGAGAGGTCGGTTGGCTTGGACGACGGCGGCATGGGGGCGAGTCCATGTCCATGTGGCGGCGCCAGCACGATGCGATTAAACAACGTCGAGAGGATATGATTATATATCTACAAGAACAGAAAGTGGGTGGTTGCAGGGAGAGCAAGCTCATGTCCGTTAACAGAGGCATATTAAGATTAGTATGGCATTTGGCACCATTACCATGCTTCCCTTGATTTTATCAGAAAAATTTCAGGGTAACAGCCTTCACTACAACATATTCGTCTACGATTTCTCCCCAAATATGAAATTATTTGCCACCTAATTTTTAATCCCCTTGAGAAAACGAGAATATTTATGGACTATGCTTTATGGATGTTGACAAATTTGATTGCAATGCAGGGGTTGGCAAAGTGCAGTGCTCTTTTCTTCCCAAATCTGATATTGTTTACCGCCTAAATTTTAATCCCCTTGAGGAAATGAGAGTATTTATGGACTATGCTCTATAGATGTTGACAAATTTGATTGCAGGGGTTGGCAAAGTAATTGCAGTGCTCACCATTGCATATATATTCAAGGATACACCAAACTTTGGTTAGAAGAACATGATGACGAGGCAGGAAGGTTCATGCAGCATTGGAAGTGAGTAAGTTTGGTGTAGAATTAATGCTGCCATCACTCTGCCCCGTCCCTCTGCATTGTCGCAATACGTTGGTTTGGGAGCATCTCATGTTTCAAAATGGCATCACGAAAACCTGCCCTCAATCGATTCATTGTACACCATGTTGAACAGAGGACGTTAACATATGAAGTACTTGAAATGCTTATCTTTTTTTAAAATGTGCTATCTTTATCTTCCGTTGCAACACACGGGCATTTTTGCTAGTTTAATATATAATAACTCTCTCGAAATTGTCCACCATTGCATGTATTATGTATCACTGGATTGTCCGTTAGAAAATGAAGTTTCTCTAGGTGCTAATCATATGATGGGCTAAGTGTAAAAAGGTTAATTTTGATTAGTTCATTTATACCAATTTGTACTAAGAAGAAATTCCATCAGCTGCTCATGTTTTGACCGGAATATTCATTGCACATTCTATAAAGCAACAAACAGAGTTCCAAAACTCAAAATTATTATTCACCAAAAACTGACTCACAGATTCATGACAAATACTACTAATAGGCATACATCTTTGTTTGAATACTTCGATATTTAACAACCATATTATGGCCTCGTTATTTTCATCTGCAGATTCTGAGAAAGTAGATCATGAATCATGATTAAATGTACAAGGAATCACTTGTGTGCAAAATCCCGGAGAACCTACTGTCCAATTATTTTTGGCTGCTGCAGTGTTAGATTGTTGTATGAGTTGTCTGGCAAAACCCTGTTCTTTTTGGATTGTTATATAACTCCGCAAGCAAAAACCACAATATATTGAAGAACAACTACAATATATGAAAGAACAACCACAATATATCCAACAGACCAAAGGTGTTCATCTACAATAAAATAGTGCTTTAAACTGCAAAACCAAAACAGACCATAACAGTCTGCTAATCTTTCACAAATACACTGAAAATACACCACCATTTGTAACATTTCGTTCTAAGATTCAAAATTAATATGATGCCTCTTAGACAAGATGTCGCGGTCAGAATATACATGGAAATACCGAATACTTGGTTTAGAAGATAAACTGGTAATTTTGCTTGAGATCATGTTACATAATTTTGTCACGATTAACCCTCTTCTCCCTATAGTCCCAGAGAACCACGGTAGAAAGCATCATGTGAGAATTATTGTTGAGCTCTCACTTAGAAGATTGCGAGTCGCCAAAACTAGGTACCCAGCACTCATGATCTTTGGCATATTCTTCAGGAGTTCATGACATTTACGTAACTGCGATAATTTGTACAATCTGAAAACAAATGATCTATGCAATGGTTGTCTGGAGATGTGCTGCTGAAAACTATAACAAATTGCGCACATCTATAAAAAAAGGTGTGAATCAAATGTGCAAAATAAATTGTAATGGTCCATCGAAGTTTGTTTGGGAAATAAACTAAACAAAGAAGGATGGCATAAGATTCTGTGTAAATGCACATATTAGACATCAAATGGATACCTCCAAATAAAATGGAGAAAGGTGAATGAGGCCTACAGGTGGCCCAGGCTGTCATTACATACCACCATTGCAACAAATAATCTGCATGAATCGGTGACTTGTGTGGCGAATAACATTGCATATATAATATTATATATTGACTTTGATCGTACAAGGAAAAGTACAAAACACATAAGTTCTTCCAATCCAATTAAGGAGAAAGTTATGAAGACATGACATATGATGAACATGCACTTCTTTCAAAAAGTGATAAAATATAAATTTTCCGGAAGGGGCAAATTTTATGTTAGAGATACCTTCCATTCCATACAACATGAAGATGCGCACTGATCATGCTTACTTATATACAACATACGAACACGAGATCATGTTAACCCAGGCGAAAGCAAATTAGATATTCCCGCGGTAATCAGGAAAAAAACAAAAACAAGAAACTCACACATCAATTTAGCAGAAGAGAATTAAATATTTATGAATCATGCGAGCCTCAGTCTTATAAAAGGCACTAGAGATAATAATGGACAAATTATGGCGCATAACATACATGACCATATGATTAGATAGATCTATGGTGGCTTTGTTACAGTAACATCAATTTAGCAGAAGAGAATTAAATATTTATGAATCATGCGAGCCTCAGTCTTATAAAAGGCACTAGAGATAATAATGGACAAATTATGGCGCATAACATACATGACCATATGATTAGATAGATCTATGATGGCTTTGTTAAAAGTAATAAAAGATTATCATCTATCATATCAACGAAAGTATTCCCCTTATTCTAAAATATAAGTTTTTTTCAAAGTCAAACTTTTCTATGTTTGACCAAGTTTTTAGAAGAAAAAATTAATATCCCAAATTAGCATTAGATCCATCATGAAATATATCCTCATATTTTATTTATTTGGTATTGTAAATGTTGATATTTTTGTATAAACTTGGTCAGACATAGACATGTTTAACTTCTGAAAAAATTAATACATATTATAGTTTGGAAAGGGGGAGTAATAAAAAATCACAAATACCCTAGAATAAAATCATATCAATAGCATAATTGCAAATCATCACGGTTATTGAGCACACTCAGGCATGCTTGATAGATGACATAAATGGCAGATGGTACACATAGATGGAGATAGTTTATTTTCTTTGGGACTAATAAAGTGGACATACATAAATCTGAATCCCACAGTCAATTTACACTCAGCTGCTTACTTGGGATTAACGTACGACTCAACAGTAAGGACAGTCTGTGCAATGGTGCAAAAAAGCACAATAACACCAGCCAATGCTGCGACCACCAACCATGGATTGCTCAAATGGTTGTGCCTCAGCCAGGCAACCCACCTGTGCAGACGGTTTTGATAATATGCCTCCAGGGCAATACACAGGGGATTGAGGTAATAGTTCCCGTAGAAATCGAAGACAACACCTTTCGTCAGCCTGGTAAAGAGCTGTGATACTTCTTTATCAGTACGCATATGATGGGCGATGACCCCCTTTCGGGCCAGCAGTGCTACATCATCGGGCATGCTCATCAGCTTGGCCATGAAAATAATGTAAGCAGTAACATCATTTCCGACTTGCGGAGATGTTTGCTCCAGTGCTATGAAGTTCCTGAAACGGACTATGGATTCTTCATCCACAAACAGGAATGGAATTTCCAGAACACCGCCCCTGAGCTTGATATCCAGGAGAGAATGAGGATTACGCTCAGATTGTGTTCTTCTACTAAACTCGATCCCAGCTTCATGATACTGTGTTGCTCTCCGCCATCGATTTGGGAAATGGCCATCATGCGACAAACCTAAATGGACATTGCGCGACAAACCTAAATTGCTGAGATAATCCCGTCCCAGCTGAAGGAACTGATGAATGTAGTGTCGCGTTGATAGATCATCATGCTCATCCTGGTTAGAACTGTGTCTGAAGTACATATGGCACAAGTGTAACAAATGATCAAAATCTTTTGGGCGATTGGACTCACGTATTGCTGTTGGATAGAATGATACATACTTTTCCATATATTGAGCAACACTTGATTTACACGTAGTTGTTGGTACCATCTTGTTCGAAGTCAGTACCTCGTATATTCCCTCGACTATGAAAAAGGGAATTTGGTTCTCCAGCAGGAGTAGGTCATGTGTAACAAAGACATCATACCACTGTCCAATCAGCTGAGCATTATCCTGATATAGACATTGTCCTGTCTGATGACCACTAGTTTCTGAGCATAATTCGATCTCAAGCACTAAATTTTCTACCCCAGAATGCTTGGAATTGACAGACTGTTGTTCCACTACAGTGCCCTTCATGGCATTCTGCGTTCTCATGTTCATTTGTTCACCCTCATTTCTCGCCGTTACATTGTGCAGTCCAGAACTCAGATCTTCCTCAAGTATTCTGGTATGTGGTGAACTAGACAAACCACTCTGGTCCCCACTAATAAGCTCATTTAATCCCACTAATGAAACAAGCACAAAACATCCACCGAGCAAGAGAGTCTGCAACAACTTCCTCTTGTTCATTTTGACATCTCCAGAATAGCACATTCTTGCTCGTTTCTCTAGTCCGTTGACAATGGTCAAGTAATCTTTCAGACCCTTCTCACAATTCAACTTAAGTAAGTAGTCCAAGCAGTTCCATTTTTCTCTCTCCATAAAAGAAAGTGCTGGAGATCCATCGTGATAGGGACCAATTGACACTATTATTGGTTCATAAGAATATCTATCAATCACTCGGATGTGCTCATGTATTCTTGGAATCAAACAGAACTCAAATGCGCTGTCATAAACGATATCCAACAATAAATTTTTCGTCAATGCACCTTTCATCGAATTACCTAGTTCCTCTATCTCGATATCTGACATAATGTCTTCAACTTCTGTCATTTCTTATATCTTCCAAATGCTGCTGCATAGTCACGTGCAAAGACAATGAGCATCAGTTATGACCTACGACAATAGGCAGGAACGTAAGAATAAAATGCAGAGATTAGTGCTCGATAATAGGCATAGATTAGCAAAATCAATAGTGCAATCTACCTATGAACACTCTGTTATATGAGAAAAGGTAGTTTTAAGGAAAATATTGCTGTCAAATCCATTAATCTTATCAGATCAGTATGCTGGCAGGAGATACTCCCTCCGTTCCTTTATTAAGGTGTATTTGTTTTTCAAAAGTCAAACAAGTGCAAATTTGACCCTTTTTTAAGAAAAAAATGAATATCCACAAAACTAAATTTATATCACTTGATTCATCATGAAAAGTAGTTTCATATTTTATCTATTGGGCATTGCATATGTTGTTATTTTATTCTATAATCTTGGTCAAACATTCAAATGGTTGACGTGCAGGGAAATCAATACACCTTATATTCTGGAACGGAAGGAGTATTTGTACAAAGATAGCATCGTGTGTAGGCTAGAGAATGAATAAACAATGTAAACAACAGTGTCGAGAGTATATAATCAAGCATATGAAGAACATAAGACTAATCCAAGCTTAGCCTAGTTTTTTGTTGTCACAAACCAGCACGTGAATTGCTCCCAGATTCAAACGGCCTCCACTCTAACAACACATCCTACATTAGTGCAGCAACCCCTAGATAAAGTGATGCATCTTGTGGCACCATGGCAACGTCCCCCTCCCCCCTCCTGTTTGGGAAGCAGTGGCGTAGCTCGACGAAGTTCCTCAAAGTGGCCAGCGTGATACCACCCATGTGGTGACACCACTGATGGTTTTGTACACTGGTACACGGGCTTGAGAATTGGGAAGGCCCTCAATGGTGATCTGCAGCCTGGCGCTAGCCTGTGGACATGGCGACCACAGGAGTGATACAAAAACCAGGGGACGACAGTATCCACATTGCTGCTTTTGTGATCTGCTTTCGCTGCTCATGGTATAACTTTGGGAGGGATTTTTATAGAACGCATTGCATAAATAGCTAAAGAAGTGACTTTGGGACATTTTGTCAAACACATGGCGGCAAGGTATATGTCCGGCGGAGTAGGACATACCTGGGCGACGACCGTACCCGGAGCGGCAAGGACATCCGGAGGGACGGGGGCTGCTGGTGGCGCCACTGCAGGTTGGGGACGACGGTGGAGCTAGGGTGGGGATGACAATGGAGTTAGGCAAGGGGCGACGCAGACGAGGAAAGAAGTGTCAAGAAGAGGGCAGGTCACATGCGAGGGCTGGGACGATTGGAGAGATTTGGGATGGGTCCGGCCTGTTGGATCCAACGTGACAGACGCGGTCGGGCGGACCCAAATCCGCTCCACATATAGGTTAAGTTTGAGGGGTGTCGGACATATGGAGGGGTAAGGGGGTCGGCTGGAAGGTTATTGTTCCATACTTTCTTTGCATATACTCTGCAGACCTTTTGAATTTGTACCCTTTTCTTTTGAACAAGCATCACCAAGGCATAAAGTACACAACGGTGAACAGCAGAACAGCCAAAATGCATCAGATACAAAGCCAAGAACAAAAAGAAGAGGAAGAAGTACTTCTTTATCAATGTCATGATTATGAATTCAGGACTTGTTTTTAGCACCTTTATTGGAGAAAAAAAATGATATGTCCACTTATCCCAAAATCACATGGCCGCGGTTCAGTTGTCGTCGCCGAATTCAGGAGAGCAATTGTTGTGAGATAGCCTGCTTAAATTCTTTAGGCCTTGTACAGTGCCTGGTGCTTAGAAAAGCATGGATAATTAGGCACCCCTGTTGAAAGAAGGCAGATGCTTAATTAGGCACCCCTGTTGCAGAGATAAGCACGGATGCTTAAGAAAAACTTGGTTTATTTTACTAAGCACCTCGCTAAGCATCTTGCATTGTACAAGGCCTTAGGCTTGGCCAATTTTCAACGTTTCGCCTCAGCACATACTGTAATCTACCACAACCATGAAATGTAGTCGCATTGTGCGCTCTTCAAATTCTACAGAGAGAGCCGGATGAACAACTGAATTCCTTTCATCTTGTCCATGTTCTTGCAACAACAGGCAAAATGAATTTTGACACCATGAACAAGAAGACTTCGTTGGCAACGGGCATCACACTAGCAGATGGGAGATGTATTCGTCTTCTTGATTGCAGAGAGGGCAAGCATCAAGATGAGGTACACCTCAGCAACACGCTCAGCAGTTCAACATTTCTTTGCTACAGAAAGTCATGTAAAGATTTTGATACGGTGAGAGCGATGATCAACCTGACCAACAAAGAAAGAACTATACGTGGTCTTGGCAGACTATTCTCTCGACTCAGTCTAACACCGTTGCAAGCTGAGCCAGGATGTTGCTTACCTAAACGGCTAAACCTGATCCAAGACTAGCTCAAATGGAGGATTTCAAAATTTCTTGCACATGTAGTGCATGAGTAATGTCACCAATCTATCCGACTATCTGAATGACCAAAGATGTCGACTAGAGGGATTGAATAGGGTACTATAAATTTCATGGTTTCGGTGATTTTAGGTTAGTGCATAAATATAGGTTCACTAAGATGCAACTAAATGCGTCAACTTATATGGCAAGGTAACTCTAGCACACAAGTATGAGTTAAACACCTTGAACTACACTAAGCACAAATAATGAAAAGGGTACAAATAACCAAAATGGGAGCACAAGAAGATGTGCAAATTTACCCCGAAGTTGGTCTGCAAAGCTCCAACCATGGATGGGAAGAAATTTTGCTCGTGTGGGACGTGTAGTTCTTGCAAAGTCCATCCTCACCGCGGTTGGCATTTTTGACATGTCTATCATTTACCTTCCCAAGTGGGCCCGGAAAATTTTTGACAAAATAAGGCGGGCATTTATTTGGAAAGGTGACGATGGTGAACATGCCTGTGGTGGACACTCCTTAGTAACTGGGACATAGTATGTAGGCCGAAGAAGTTTGGAGGGCTTAGTGTGTTTGATTTGGACAAATTTGGGCGTGTCCTTCGTCTCAGTCGCCCTTGGATCAAAAGGATTGCCCCAAATAGGCGATGGGCAGGGTCTAAGCTACCTTGTAATGAAAAAGATATGGCTCTTTTTAGGGGCGCAACTACCATCACTGTGGGAAATGGATCCAAAGCAAGCTTTTGGTTTGATAGATGGTTGGACGGAAGAGCCCCAAAAGACAATGCGTCGTCAATTTTTCTGCTTGCGAGGTGCAAGCGAGGGTTGGTTATGAACGAAGTTCGGGACAACCGCTGGATCTGATCACTTCAGAATATTTGCACCACTTTACAAATTCAAGAAAATATCACTCTTTGGTCCTTCCTGCAGGACATCCAGCTTGACCCTGTTGTTGATGATACCATTCTGTGGACTGCTTCCTCTTCAGGTTCGTACTGAGCCTCCTCCGCTTACCAGCTCCAATTTGTTGGTGCCACAATCCCTTTCTTGGCTACAAAGGTTTGGGGCACAAAGGTTGAGCCAAAATGCAAGCTCTTTATGTGGCTCCTCCTGCACGGAAGGCCCTTACTGCAGATTGTTTGGCCATTCGAGGTTAGCCTCACGATGAGGTTTCCAAGTTGTGCCTCACTGGATATGAAACAAATGAGCACCTCGCACAGGAGTGCTTTTTCTCCCTTGGGGTCTGGGGCATTGTCACCACTTTGTTATCCATCCCCCATGGAGCGGCACCTATTTTCTCCACCCTCGAGGAGTGGTGGAATGCCAATACACAGGGGTGCGACGTGGCTGCTCACATGGGGTTCAGTCATGCGACTGTTGGAATTATGCCCTAGAGGCAATAATAAATATGGTTATTATTATAATTCTTGTATCAAGATAATAGTTTATTATCCATGCTATAATTGTATTGAATGAAGACTCATTTACATGTGTGGATACATAGACAAAACACCGTCCCTAGCATGCCTCTAGTTGGCTAGCCAGTTGATCAATGATAGTCAGTGTCTTCTGATTATGAACAAGGTGTTGTTGCTTGATAACTGGATCACGTCATTGGGAGAATCACGTGATGGACTAGACCCAAACTAATAGACGTAGCATGTTGATCGTGTCATTTTGTTGCTACTGTTTTCTGCGTGTCAAGTATTTATTCCTATGACCATGAGATCATATAACTCATTGACACCGGAGGAATGCTTTATGTGTATCAAACGTCGCAACGTAACTGGGTGACTATAAAGATGCTCTACAGGTATCTCCGAAGGTGTTAGTTGAGTTAGTATGGATCAAGACTGGGATTTGTCACTCCGTGTGACGGAGAGGTATCTCGGGGCCCACTCGGTAATACAACATCACACACAAGCCTTGCAAGCAATGTAACTTAGTGTAAGTTGCGGGATCTTGTATTACGGAACGAGTAAAGAGACTTGCCGGTAAACGAGATTGAAATAGGTATGCGGATACTGACGATCGAATCTCGGGCAAGTAACATACCGAAGGACAAAGGGAATGACATACGGGATTATACGAATCCTTGGCACTGAGGTTCAAACGATAAGATCTTCGTAGAATATGTAGGATCCAATATGGGCATCCAGGTCCCGCTATTGGATATTGACCGAGGAGTCTCTTGGGTCATGTCTACATAGTTCTCGAACCCGCAGGGTCTGCACACTTAAGGTTCGACGTTGTTTTATGCGTATATGAGTTGTATGGTTGGTTACCGAATGTTGTTCGGAGTCCCGGATGAGATCACGGATGTCACGAGGGTTTCCGGAATGGTCCGGAAACGAAGATTGATATATAGGATGACCTCATTTGATTACCGGAAGGTTTTCGGAGTTCCGGGAATGTACCGGGAATGACGAATGGGTTCCGGGAGTTCACCGGGGGGGGGGGGGGGGGCAACCCACCCCGGGGAAGCCCATAGGCCTTGGGGGAGACACACCAGCCCTTAGTGGGCTGGTGGGACAGCCCAAAAGTGCCCTATGCGCCAAGGAGAAGAAAATCAAGAGAGAAAGAAAAAAAAGGAGGAGGTGGGAAGGAAGGGGGACTCCCTCCCACCAAACCTAGTCCAACTCGGTTTGGGGGGGAGAGTCCTCCCCCTTGGACTCGGCCGACCCCCTTGGGGCTCCTTGAGCCCCAAGGCAAGGCCCCCTCCCTCCCACCTATATATACGGAGGTTTTAGGGCTGATTTGAGACGACTTTTCCACGGCAGCCCGACCACATACCTCCACGGTTTTTCCTCTAGATCGCGTTTCTGCGGAGCTCGGGCGGAGCCCTGCTGAGACAAGGTCATCACCAACCTCCGGAGCGCCGTCACGCTGCCGGAGAACTCTTCTACCTCTCCGTCTCTCTTGCTGGATCAAGAAGGCCGAGATCATCGTCGAGATGTACGTGTGCTGAACGCGGAGGTGCTGTCCGTTCGGTACTAGATCGTGGGACTGATCGCGGGATTGTTCGCGGGGCGGATCGAGGGACATGAGGACGTTCCACTACATCAACCGCGTTCTCTAACGCTTCTGTTGTACGATCTACAAGGGTACGTAGATCATTCATCCCCTCTCGTAGATGGACATCACCATGATAGGTCTTCGTGCCGTAGGAATTTTTTTATTCCCATGCGACGTTCCCCAACAGTGGCATCATGAGCTAGGTTCATGCGTAGATGTCTTCTCGAGTAGAACACAAAAGTTTTTGTGGGCGGTGATGTGCGTTTTGCTTCCCTCCTTAGTCTTTTCTTGATTCCGCGGTATTGTTGGATTGAAGCGGCTTGGACCGACATTACTCGTACGCTTACGAGAGACTGGTTTCATCGTTACGAGTAACCCCCTTTGCTCAAAGATGACTGGCAAGTGACGGTTTCTCCAACTTTAGTTGAATCGGATTTGACCGAGGAGGTCCTTGGATGAGGTTAAATAGCAACTCATATATCTCCGTTGTGGTGTTTGCGTAAGTAAGATGCGATCCTACTAGATGCCCTTGGTCACCACGTAAAACATGCAACAACAAAATTAGAGGACGTCTAACTTGTTTTTGCAGGGTATGCTTGTGATGTGATATGGCCAACGATGTGATGTGATATATTGGATGTATGAGATGATCATGTTGTAATAGAAATATCGACTTGCACGTCGATGGTACGGCAACCGGCAGGAGCCATAGGGTTGTCTTTATACTAACGTTTGTGCTTGCAGATGCGTTTACTATTTTGCTAGGATGTAGCTTTAGTAGTAATAGCATAAGTAGCACGACAACCCCGATGGAAACACGTTGATGGATGATCATGGTGTGGCGCCGGTGACAAGAAGATCGTGCCGTTGCTTTGGTGATGGAGATCAAGAAGCACGTGATGATGGCCATATCATGTCACTTATGAATTGCATGTGATGTTAATCCTTTTATGCACCTTATTTTGCTTAGAACAACGGTAGCATTATGAGGTGATCTCTCACTAAAATTTCAAGACGAAATTGTGTTCTCCCCGACTGTGCACCGTTGCTACAGTTCGTCGTTTCGAGACACCACGTGATGATCGGGTGTGATAGACTCAACGTTCACATACAACGGGTGCAAAACAGTTGCGCACGCGGAACACTCGGGTTAAGCTTGACGAGCCTAGCATGTGCAAACATGGCCTCGGAACACATGAGACCGAAAGGTCGATCGTGAATCATATAGTTGATATGATTAGCATAGGGATGCTTACCACTGAAACTATACCCAACTCACGTGATGATCGGACTTGGGATAGCGTAAGTGGATCATGAACCACTCAAATGACTAGAGAGATGTACTTTTTGAGTGGGAGTTTAGCATATAATTTGATTAAGTTGAACTCTAATTATCTTGAACATAGTCTAAGTCCACTTTGAATATATTTGTGTTGTAGATCATGGCTCACGCGACAGTCATCCTGAATTTTAATACGTTCCTAGAGAAAGCTAAGTTGAAAGATGATGGAAGCAACTTTGTAGACTGGGCTCGTAATCTTAAGCTAATCTTACAAGCTGGGAAGAAGGATTATGTCCTTAATGCTGCGCTAGGAGATGAACCACCCGCTACGGCTGATCAGGATGTTAAGAACGCTTGGTTAGCACGTAAGGAGGACTACTCAATAGTTCAATGTGCAGTCTTGTATGGCTTAGAACTGGGACTTCAACGTCGCTTTGAGCGTCATGGAGCATTTGAGATGTTCCAGGAGTTGGAGTTTATCTTTCAGAAGAACGCCCGGATCGAGAGGTATGAGACCTCCGATAAATTCTATGCTTGCAAGATGGAGGAAAACTCGTCTGTCAGTGAACATGTGCTCAAAATGTCTGGGTACTCAAACCGTCTAGCTGAACTAGGGATTGAACTCCCACAAGAAGCTATCACTGACAGAATCCTTCAATCACTGCCTCCAAGCTACAAAGGCTTTGTGTTGAACTACAACATGCAAGGGATGAACAAGTCTCCCTGCGAGTTGTTTGCGATGTTGAAAGTCGCAGAGTCTGAACTCCGTAAAGAGCATCAAGTGTTGATGGTGAATAAGACCACTAGTTTCAAGAGAAACGACAAAGGCAAGAAGGGCAATTCGAAGAAGAGCGGCAAGCCTGTTGCCAATCCGCCGAAGAAACCCAAAGCTGGACCTAAGCCTGAAACGGAGTGTTTCTATTGCAAGGGTATGGGTCACTGGAAGCGCAATTGCCCCAAGTATCTGGCAGATAAGAAGGCGGGCAAAGAAAAATCAGGTATATTTGATATACATGTTATTGATGTGTACTTAACCGGCTCTCGTAGCAGTGCCTGGGTATTCGATACCGGTTCTGTTGCTCATATTTGCAACTCGAAACAGGAACTGCAGAATAGACGAAGGCTGGCGAAAGACGAAGTGACGATGCGCGTAGGAAATGGTTCCAAGGTTGATGCAATCGCCGTCGGCACAGTGTCACTTCAGCTACCATCGGGATTAGTGATGAACTTAAATCATTGTTATTTAGTGCCTGCGTTGAGCATGAACATTATATCTGGATCTTGTTTATTGCGAGACGGTTACTCTTTTAAGTCTGAGGATAATGGTTGTTCTATTTCTATGAGTAACATCTTTTATGGTCATGCACCGAATGTGAGAGGATTGTTCATATTGAATCTTGATAGCGATACGCATATACATAACATTGAGACCAAAAGAGTTAGAGTAAACAATGATAGCGCCATATTTTTGTGGCACTGCCGCTTGGGTCATATTGGTGTAAAGCGCATGAAGAAACTCCATGCTGATGGACTTTTGGAGTCACTTGACTTTGATTCACTTGACACGTGCGAACCATGCCTCATGGGCAAGATGACTAAGACTCCGTTCTCCGGAACAATGGAGCGTGCAAGTGACTTATTGGAAATCATACATACCGATGTGTGTGGTCCAATGAGCGTGGAGGCACGCGGCGGATATCGTTATTTTCTCACCTTCACTGACGATTTAAGTAGATATGGTTATGTCTACTTGATGAAGCACAAGTCTGAAACATTTGAAAAGTTCAAGCAATTTCAGAGTGAAGTGGAAAATCATCGTAACAAGAAGATCAAGTTCCTACGTTCTGATCGTGGGGGTGAATATCTGAGTTTCGAGTTTGGTGCTCACTTAAGACAATGTGGAATTGTTTCACAGTTAACACCGCCTGGAACACCACAGCGTAATGGTGTGTCCGAACGTCATAATCGTACTTTGTTAGAGATGGTGCGATCTATGATGTCTCTTACTGATTTGTCGTTATCATTTTGGGGTTATGCATTAGAAACAGCTGCATTCACTTTAAATAGGGCACCATCAAAATCCGTTGAGACGACACCATACGAACTGTGGTATGGCAAGAGGCCAAAGTTGTCGTTTCTTAAAGTTTGAGGATGTGATGCTTATGTCAAAAAGCTTCAGCCTGAAAAGCTGGAACCCAAAGCGGAAAAATGCGTCTTCATAGGTTACCCAAAAGAGACAGTTGGGTACACCTTCTATCTCAAATCCGAGGGCAAAGTGTTTGTTGCTAAGAAACGGAGCTTTTCTCGAGAAAGAGTTTCTCTCGAGAGAATTGAGTGGGAGGAAGATAGAACTTGACGAGGTTGTCGAACCTCTCATCCCTCTGGATGGTGGCGCAGGGCAAGGGGAAACCTCTGTCATTGCGACGCCGGTTGAGGAGGAAGTTAATGATGATGATCATGAAACTCCAGTTCAAGTTTCTGTTGAACCACGCAGGTCGACGAGATCACGTGCTGCTCCAGAGTGGTACGGTAATCCCGTCTTATCAATCATGTTGTTAGACAACAATGAACCTGCAAGTTATGAAGAAGCAATGGTGGGCCCAGATTCCAACAAATGGCTAGAAGCCATGAAATCCGAGATAGGATCCATGTATGAGAACAAAGTGTGGACTTTGGAGATACTACCTGAGGGCCGCAAGGCTTTTCAGAATAAATGGATCTTTAAGAAGAAGACAGACGCTGACGGTAATGTGACCGTTTATAAAGCTCGACTTGTGGCAAAGGGTTTTTCACAAGTTCCAGGAGTTGACTACGATGAGATTTCTCACCCGTGGCGATGCTTAAGTCCGTCAGAATCATGTTAGCAATAGCTGCATTTTTCGATTATGAAATCTGGCAGATGGATGTCAAAACGGCGTTCCCTAACGGTTTCCTTAAGGAAGAGTTGTATATGATGCAACCCGAAGGTTTTGTCGATCCTAAGAATGCTAACAAGGTGTGCAAGCTCCAGCGATCCATTTATGGACTGGTGCAAGCATCTCGGAGTTGGAACAAACGCTTTGATGAGGTGATCAAGGCATTTGGGTTTATACAAGTGGTTGGAGAATCTTGTATTTACAAGAAAGTGAGTGGGAGCTCTGTGGCGTTTCTAATATTGTATGTGGATGACATATTACTGATTGGAAACAACGTAGAGCTTTTGGAGAGCATAAAAGGTTACTTGAATAAAAGTTTCTCTATGAAGGACCTAGGAGAAGCTGCTTACATTCTAGGCATTAAGATCTATAGGGATAGATAAAAACGCCTGATAGGACTTTCACAAAGCACATACCTTGATAAAGTTTTGAAGAGGTTCAAAATGGAACAGTCCAAGAAAGGGTTCTTGCCAGTTTTACAAGGTACGAGATTGAGTAAGACTCAGTGCCCAGCAACTGATGAAGATAGAGAGCATATGCGCTCCGTCCCCTATGCTTCAGCCATAGGTTCTATCATGTATGCGATGCTGTGCACTAGACCGGATGTTAGCCTGGCCATAAGTATGGCAGGTAGGTTCCAGAGTAATCCAGGAGTGGATCACTGGACAACGGTCAAGAATATCCTGAAGTACCTGAAAAGGACTAAGGAGATGTTTCTCGTATATGGAGGTGACGAAGAGCTCGCCGTAAAAGGTTACGTCGATGCAAGCTTTGACACAGATCCGGACGACTCTAAGTCGCAAACCGGATACATATTTATTCTTAATGGGGGTGCAGTAAGCTGGTGCAGTTCCAAGCAAAGCGTCGTAGCAGATTCTACATGTGAAGCGGAGTACATGGCTGCCTCGGAGGCGGCTAAGGAGGGTGTCTGGATGAAGCAGTTCATGACGGATCTTGGAGTGGTGCCAAGTGCACTGGATCCAATAACCTTGTTCTGTGACAACACGGGTGCCATTGCCTTAGCAAAGGAACCACGGTTTCACAAGAAGACCAGACACATCAAACGACGCTTCAACCTCATCCGCGACTACGTCGAGGAAGAGGACGTAAATATATGCAAAGTGCACACGGATCTGAATGTAGCAGACCCGCTGACTAAACCTCTTCCACGGCCAAAACATGATCGACACCAGAACTGTATGGGTGTTAGATTTATTACAATGTAATTCACATGGTGATGTGAGGGCTGGATTATTGACTCTAGTGCAAGTGGGAGACTGTTGGAATTATGCCCTAGAGGCAATAATAAATATGGTTATTATTATAATTCCTGTATCAAGATAATAGTTTATTATCCATGCTATAATTGTATTGAATGAAGACTCATTTACATGTGTGGATACATAGACAAAACACCGTCCCTAGCATGCCTCTAGTTGGCTAGCCAGTTGATCAATGATAGTCAGTGTCTTCTGATTATGAACAAGGTGTTGTTGCTTGATAACTGGATCACGTCATTGGGAGAATCACGTGATGGACTAGACCCAAACTAATAGACGTAGCATGTTGATCGTGTCATTTTGTTGCTACTGTTTTCTGCGTGTCAAGTATTTATTCCTATGACCATGAGATCATATAACTCACTGACACCGGAGGAATGCTTTGTGTGTATCAAACGTCGCAACGTAACTGGGTGACTATAAAGATGCTCTACAGGTATCTCCGAAGGTGTTAGTTGAGTTAGTATGGATCAAGACTGGGATTTGTCACTCCGTGTGACGGAGAGGTATCTCGGGGCCCACTCGGTAATACAACATCACACACAAGCCTTGCAAGCAATGTAACTTAGTGTAAGTTGCGGGATCTTGTATTACGGAACGAGTAAAGAGACTTGCCGGTAAACGAGATTGAAATAGGTATGCGGATACTGACGATCGAATCTCGGGCAAGTAACATACCGAAGGACAAAGGGAATGACATACGGGATTATACGAATCCTTGGCACTGAGGTTCAAACGATAAGATCTTCGTAGAATATGTAGGATCCAATATGGGCATCCAGGTCCCGCTATTGGATATTGACCGAGGAGTCTCTCGGGTCATGTCTACATAGTTCTCGAACCCGCACGGTCTGCACACTTAAGGTTCGACGTTGTTTTATGCGTATATGAGTTGTATGGTTGGTTACCGAATGTTGTTCGGAGTCCCGGATGAGATCACGGACGTCACGAGGGTTTCCGGAATGGTCCGGAAACGAAGATTGATATATAGGATGACCTCATTTGATTACCGGAAGGTTTTCGGAGTTACCGGGAATGTACCGGGAATGACGAATGGGTTCTGGGAGTTCACCGGGGGGGGCAACCCACCCCGGGGAAGCCCATAGGCCTTGGGGGAGACACACCAGCCCTTAGTGGGCTGGTGGGACAGCCCACAAGTGCCCTATGCGCCAAGGAGAAGAAAATCAAGAGAGAAAGAAAAAAAAAGGAGGAGGTGGGAAGGAAGCGGGACTCCCTCCCACCAAACCTAGTCCAACTCGGTTTGGGGGGGAGAGTCCTCCCCCTTGGACTCGGCCGACCCCCTTGGGGCTCCTTGAGCCCCAAGGCAAGGCCCCCTCCCTCCCACCTATATATACGGAGGTTTTAGGGCTGATTTGAGACGACTTTTCCACGGCAGCCCGACCACATACCTCCACGGTTTTTCCTCTAGATCGCGTTTCTGCGGAGCTCGGGCGGAGCCCTGCTGAGACAAGGTCATCACCAACCTCCGGAGCACCGTCACGCTGCCGGAGAACTCTTCTACCTCTCCGTCTCTCTTGCTGGATCAAGAAGGCCGAGATCATCGTCGAGCTGTACGTGTGCTGAACGCGGAGGTGTCGTCCCCTCGGTACTAGATCGTGTGACTGATCGCGGGATTGTTCGCGGGGCGGATCGAGGGACGTGAGGACGTTCCACTACATCAACCGCGTTCTCTAACGCTTCTGCTGTACGACCTACAAGGGTACGTAGATCATTCATCCCCTCTCGTAGGTGGACATCACCATGATAGGTCTTCGTGCGCGTAGGAAATTTTTTGTTTCCCATGCGACGTTCCCCAACAGCGACTACCTATGTACTCTGGAATGTTTGGAAGGAGCAGAACATGTGAATCTTTAATGATGTCTCGCGTTCAGTGCTAGATGTTGCCTATCTAGTCATGGAAGACTTGAACCAAGTGCGTTCGCCATTTGTGCTCACTTGGTAGTTGCCTTTTGGGTTTGTACTGTAAATCTTGGGTTAGCTTGTAGCATGTAAGAAACTCTTTTACATTGTCTTTTCCCCCTATTTTTCCTTCTATATGAAATGGGTAGAGCACCTGCCTTTCACGTCAAAAAAAGAGAGGGGGGGGGTCTAATCTTAGCTCGAGAAGTTCACAATGACCAAGCCTTGTTGCCTTGAGCTTTGGCCACAAAGTCTAAGGTCAACCACTATGTGTGGATCTTGAGCGACCTACAAACTTCACAAGCTTTCTCGGGGCCAATCCACAATCTGAAAGCTCCCGAGTGACTCCAACCATCTAAGAGTTCCCATAATTTCAAGAGTAGCAATCTCCACGAATATCTCATGGGGGCGATTCAAGTTTTTCTTGGTGGAATCTTGGATCTAGGTCTCTTCTTTCTTTTCCCTCACTTGGATGGAAGACTAGTACTTCGAGGGAGAAGGAATCAATCTTAGGAAGGTCAACAATGTGGAAAATATCCGAAATCAAGTCCCCCTCAACATGGCGAAGAAGGGTGGTCTTTATATGAGCCCTCCAATTATGTCTATTACATGGCGATTCTAACAAACTTGGAGTATGAGGGTGTCCGGAATTTTGGGCTCCTTTGGGGGAAGTTGTCCAAGACATGTGAGTAGTTTCTTGGCATGCCCATAGTCTCGTGTGGAAGTCTGGAGCCTCCGGAGCACTTTTTCCAGTAATAATGCAGTACTGAGAAGGTTACATTGGGCGATTTCTCTCAAGGTTCTAGGAGTACTTAGGATGCATATCTTCCTCCTTCTTCAAACCCCACTTAATAGTAAGACTTTCCCATGATTCAAAGATAGACACAATTAAATGCAAAATTTAAAGACACCATCTTATTTATTCTTTTTGTATGTGGGGTCCCCATTCCCTTTTTTGGATACTTCCTTGGGGACTAACATACGTTAATACACTTGACTAGAAAATCGTCCCTCAATCATTCGTCAATACCACCGAAACCTACATTATGGACTAAGATGTTTTTAAACTTCCTTGATCGTGTGTCACAGAACAGTGCACTTTCCAGTGGTAGCCAAGATAGTAGGTGCCAATTCAATGATGAACTAGTCATCGATCTAGCGACTTTCCTTGAACTAGGCCTTCTCACCATTGTGTGGCCACACATTCATAAAAACATCGATAAGTGCCTTCACCATGCGGGCACATGTGACCTTGAAAGGACTCCCTGACTTGCTTGGGCATAGCATGTTGAAGTCACGACCAACGAACCCTCAATGTCCACTCCATCTTCCTTGGACCTTTGACACTAAGACCACCTAGTTCGTCTTTCAGGCACACATCTTACCATGCGACTGCACAGTTGCCTTTGTTGGCCTCATGGCAACCCTTCTAGAAAAAAGGTCATGTTGTTTCTTTTCGATTACTTCATGAACAACTTCGACATATCCAACAAGCAAGTGAAGACAAGGATGCCGACAAGATAGACTTGACAACCACCATATTGCCCTCTTTTTTAGCATTACTCCTCCCCGCCCACAAGCTTGTTATAAGTGTTGTCAAAGATCGACTGAAGGTCTGTTTTTCATAGTTTCTAGATTCTAGATGGAAAGAGGGATGACTAGATATGAAATAGAGAATTTTATAACATGGAAGCTCATAAGTTGCTTGGTGATTTTTCCAACTACATCGAATCGGAGTGGCTTCAGTGGTTTGGTGTGCAAACAAGAGACAACACAAAAGAGGTTGCAATTTTAATTTTTATTCATTGCTTTTAGGGAATCCAGAATTTTAAGTTCTCTAGATATTCAACTAAGTGAATCACCCTCTATGACACGGTACGACTACCAAAAGAAATACACAAAGTCAACACGCTAGTAATAACAAGCAGAAAGTAAAGCTCGGGGAAATAACCTCACAGTAAAGCCCTTGGGCGGTGTTAATTTCCATTTGAGTCGTGTGAGTCCAAGAAATCACTCTCGACACAAAATCTCACCTTCTTCTTCTTGAGCCCCGGACAACAAATACATGACCTTAATCACGAAGTGGGAAGCCTTAAGGCAACTTCCAACCTTCACAAACTTCTCGAAGCTCAATCCACATGAGGCAAACACTAAACCATACTAGGGTTCCCCACAAATGTAAGTGTAACAAGTAGCTCAAAGAACTCAAGCAGGATTGAAGATTGGCTTGGCGGAATCACAAATCGTGGGTTCCTCTTTCCTTTCCCCTTAATGAATCAAAGTTTGCTTGCCTGCAGAGGGATGAATGGATGCTCAAAGTAGGTCAACAATGGTGGAACATCAGATTTGGTCGACACACTCACTTTGGGAAGAAATGGGTCTTTAAAATGTCATCTCTTCATCCTTTCCCAAACCCATCCTAGTAGTATTTGCCTATAACTCAAAGATAGAGACAGTTAAATATGAAATTTAAGACGAGATCTTGTTTTATCCTTTTTATATATGGAGTCACAAACCCCTTTTTGCATAATTCCTTGCGGACTAACATACGCTCATACACTTCAATAGCAAGTAGTCCCTCAATCATTCGTCATTACCATCGAAACCAACATTAGAGGCTGAGATGTCTTTCAACTTCCTTGATTGTGTGTCACCAAGCAGTGCGCTTTCCAACAGTAGCCAAAATAGTAGGTGCCAATTCCACGGTGAACTAGTCATCAATCTAGAGATCTGCCTAGAACCAGGCCTTCCCACCATTTCCTGGCTACACATTCATCAAAACATGCATAATTTCCTTTACCATGTGACCATATGTGATCTTAAAAGGAGTCCATGACTTTCTTGGGGTAGCACATTGAAGTCACGACCAATGGACCCTCAGTGACCACTACATCTTCCTTGGACTTTTGACGTCGAAACTACCTCGTTTGTCATGCACGCATCTCACCCTGCCGTTGTGCAGTTACCTTTGTTGGCCTCATGGCAACCCTTCTAGAAAAAATGTGTTGTTTCTTGTCGATTGCTTCACAAACCATTTCGACACATCCACAAAAAGCAAGTGTGGACATGGACAACAGTCAAGACAAACTTGACAACCACCATATTGCTGTCTTTGTTGAGCATTCTTCCTCTCCATCCAACAATCTTGTTATCAATCTTGCCGAGGATCGAGTGAAGGTCTATTTTTTCTAGTTTCCAAATGGAAAGAGGGATGCCCATATATGAAGGGAATTATCTAATAAGGAAGCTCATAAATTTCTCGGTACCCTATTTTCTACCGCTATTGAATTGGAGTGAAAGAACTCTTCAGTAGTTTGGTCTGCAAACAAGAGGAAACACAAAAGAGGTTGCAACTTTACATTTTCTTGGTTGCTTTTAGGGATTACATAATTATAAGTTCTCAAATTTGCAACTAAATGAATCACCCTATATAATAGATATGACTATCACAATAAATACACAAGGTCAACACGCTAGCAGTAACGAGCACAAAGCTCAATGACGAAATAACCTCAAAGTAAAGCTGTTGGGCGGTGTTACTCTCCAATGGAGAGGCGGGAGTTCAATAAAGCACTCGGGGCTACACCCGTCCATATACTCAATAGAGCTATTACCCCCTAGTCATATGCCATTATCACCAAAACTCACATATGAGAACGAAGACGTATCGTGATAGTCTTGTTTCGTTTATGCCAATGAAGGCTTTACATGTCAAAAAAAAATTCTTTTGACAACGAACACATAACCGGGGCAATGTTCCTTAGTAGGAAAGAAGACATAAACGAGACAATTTTTTTTACAATGGTACTCAAGAGAATGAGGATGTACGGAGGCACTATGCTTTTCCCAATGGCATTGATTCATCATTTCTCATGAAAATGTTGGTACTTACTTGCGACTGAGTGATTTTACAATCCATGGCAGTTTGTTTGGTGTTTATTGTACATGTTTATTGTACATGTTTATTGTATCCAATGTAGGTTGCTTCCATTCTTGTAATAATACTTCATTAATCGTGAATCAACAGAAGGTATTTAGGATCTGATTCAAAAAAATTAAAGATACTTTGCTAAAGTGATGTACTACCTGGAAACATTCTTTTTTCTTAATGAGGCAAAATATTTTATCATTTGCATTGATTTGCTATTCTCTAGTTGAAATGACGGTTCAATAACCTCATCAAGTTCCAGCATCATCCCACTCAATTTTTTTTTAAAGAAACTCTTTCTCGAGAAATGACCCGTTCTTAGCAACAAAAACTTTGTCTTCGGATCTGAGATAGAAGGTATACCCAACTATTTCCTTTGGGAATCCCATGAAGACGCATTCATCTGTCTGGGGTTCGATCTTATCAGGCTCAAGCCTTTTGACATAAGCATCACAGCCCCAAATTTTAATAAACAACATCTTAGGTTTCTTGCCAATCCATAGTTTATACGGTGTCATATCAACGGAATTATGTGGTACCCTATTTAAAGTGAATGTGGTTGTCTCTAATACATAACCCCAAAATGATAGAGGCAAATTTGTAAGAGACATCATAGCGCGCATCATATCCAATAGGACACAGCTACAACGTACGGGCATACCATCACATTATGGTGTTTCAGGTGGCATGAGTTATGAAACAATTTCCACGTTTGTCTTAAATGTACATCAAACTCGTAACTCACATATTTACCTTTACAATCATATAGTAGACATTTTGTCTTCTTGTCACGTTGATCTTCAACTTCACTCTAAAACTGCTTGAACTTTTCAACATTTCAAATTTGTGATTTATCAAGTAAATATGTCAGTATCTACTCAAATCACCTGTGAAGTAAGAACATAACGATATCCATTGCATGCTTCCGCACTCGTTGGACTGCATACATCAAAATGTGTTATTTCCAATAAGTCACCTGCCCGTTTCATCTCACTCGAAAATGTGGCCTTCGGTCATCTTGCCCATGTGCCCTGGTTTGCATGTCTCAAGTGATTCAAAATCAAGTGAGTCCAAAAGGTCTATCAGCATGGCGTTTCTTCATGAGTTTACATCAATAGGCATGGTTTGCATATCTCAAGCGATTCAAAATCGAGTGAGTCCAAAGATCCATTAGCATGGAGTTTCTTCATGCATTTTACACCAATAATACCTAAGCGGCTGTGCTACAAGTAAGCGGTACTATCCTTACTAACTTTGCATCTTTTGGCATCAATACTATAAATGTGTGTACCACTACGATCGAGATTCAACAAACCATTCGCATTGGATGCATGGCCATAAAAGATATTATTCATGTAAATAGAATAACCCATTATTCTGTAACTTATGTGAATAATCGTCTCGCAATAAATGAAAACAATATAATTTTCATGCTCAATGCAGACACCAAATTACATTTATTTAGGTTTACCATTAATCCCAAAGGTAGATGGAGCGTGCGATGGTGATCACATCAACCTTGGAAACACTTCCAACACACATCGACGCCTCGCCCTTAGCTAGTCTCCGTTTATTCTGCAACTCTTGTTTCGAGTTACTAATATTAGCAACTGAACCGGTATCAAATACCCAGGAAGACAGACGATGATGGTGAATTTCACCATTTAGAAAGCTCGACTTGTTGCAAAGAAAGTTTCCAACAAGTTCAAGGAGTTGACTATGATGAGACTTTCTCACTCGTAGTGATGCTAAAAGTCTGTTGGAATTATGTTAGCAGTTGATGTATTATTTATGAAATCTTGCAAATAGGATGTCAAAACATTGTTTCCTCGATGGTTTCCTTGCGGAAAGGTTGTATGTGATACAACCAGAAGGTTTTGTCGATACTAAGGATGCTAACAAGTATGCAAGCTCCAGCGATCCTTCTATGGACTGGAGCAAGCATCTCGGAGTTGGAATATACGCTTTGATGAGATTATCAAAGTTTTTGTTTTATACAAAGTTTATGAGAAACTTGTATTTCCAAGGAAGTGAGTGCGGGCACTATAGAATTTCTGATTAGTATATGTGGTTGACATATTGTTGATCGGAAATGATGTAGAATTTCTGGAAAGCATAGGGTTGTTTGAAAAGTGTTTTTCAAAGGAAAACCTAGAATAAGCTACTTGAACATTGAGCGTCAAGATCTATAAAGATAGATCAAAATGCTTGATAAAACTTTCAATAAAATGCATGCCTTGACAAGTTTTTGAAGGAGTTCAAAATAGATCGACAAAGAAGGAGTTCTTAGCTGTGTTGTAAGGTGTGAATTTGAGTAAGACTCAAAGCCCAACCACGATAGAAGAAAGAGAAAGGACGAAGGTCGTCCCCTATGCTTTAGCCGTAGGCTCTATAATATGCTATGTTGTGTACCGCACCTGAGGTGTGTCGTGCCATGAATCTGTCATGGGGTACGAAAGTGATCTAGGAGTGGATTTCTGGACAGTGGTCAAAAGTTATCCTTAGTAACTAGTAGACTAAGTAATTTTTCTCGATTATGGATGTGATAAAAGAGTTCGTCGTAAAGGGTTAAACGATGCAAGCTTTGCACTAATCCGGATGACTTTGCGTAGTAAACCGGATTCATATAGTAGAGCAATCATTTGGAATAGTTCTGAATGGCACATAGTAGCAGCATCTACAGGATGACATAGAGATTTGTAAAGTACATACAGATTTGAAAGGTTCAGACTCGTTGACTAAAAACCTCTCTCACAAGCATGACGTGATCAAAACCCAGAACTGTATGGGTGTTGGATTCGTTAAAATCACATAGTAATGTGAACTAGATTATTGTGTCTAGTGCAAGTGGGAGACTGATGAAAATATGCCCTAGAGGCAATAATAAATTGGTTATTATTATATTTCCTTGTTCATGATAATCATTTATTATCCATGCTATAATTGTATTGATTGGGAACTGAGATACATGTGTGGATACATAGACAACACACTGTCCCTAGTGAGCCTCTAGTCGACTAGCTCGTTGATCAAAGATGGTCAAGGTTTCCTGGCCATAGACAAGTGTTTTCACTTGATAACGGGATCATATCGTTAGGAGAATGATGTGATGGACAAGACCCAAACTATGAACGTAGCATATGATCGTGTCAGTTTATTGCTACTGTTTTCTGCATGTCAATGTGTATTTTCCTATGACCATCCGATCATGCAACTCCCGGACACCGGAGGAATACCTTGTGTGTATCAAATGTCGCAACGTAATTGGGTGACTATAAAGGTGCACTACAGGTATCTCCAAAGGTGTCTGTTGGGTTGGCATGGATCAAGAGTGGGATTTGTCACTCCGTGTGACGGAGAGGTATCTCGGGGCCCACTCGGTAATACAACATCACAATAAACCTTGCAAGCAATGTGACTAAGGAGTTAGCCACGAGATTTTGTGTTGCGGAACGAGTAAAGAGACTTGTCGGTAACGAGATTGAACTAGGTACGGAGATACCGAGGATCGAATCCCGGGCAAGTAACATACCGAAGGACAAAGGGAACACCATACAGGATTAACCGAATCCTTGACATAGAGGTTCAACCGATAAAGATCTTCGTAGAATATGTAGGATCCAATATGGGCATCCAGGTCCTACTATTGGATATTGACTAGAGAGTGTCTCAGGTCATGTCTGCTTAGGTCTCGAACCCGCGGGGTCTGCACACTTAAGGTTCGGTGACGTTTCAGTATAGTTGAGTTATAGGTGCTGGTGACCGAAGGTTGTTCGAAGTCCCGAATGAGATCTTGGACGTCACGAGGAGCTCCGAAATGGTCCGGAGGTATAGATTGATATATAGGAAGTCCTGTTTTGGTCACCGGAAAAGTTTCGGGCTCATCGGTAGTGTACCGGGAGTGCCGGGAGGGTACCGGGGGACCATCGGGAGGGGTGTTGCTACGGCAACAGACAACAGCGCTAGAAATTGACACATTGACGGAGATTGGGCTTGCGTTGGTTTTTCCCTTGAAGAGGAAAGGGTGATGCAGCACAGGAGCAGTAAGTATTTCCCTCAGTTTGAGAACCAAGGTATCAATCCAGTAGGAGAATCTCGTCAAGTCCAGAGTACCTGCGCAAACACAAAAGAGCTTGCACCCAACGCTTTAAAGGGGTTGTCAATCCCTTCAAGATTATTTGCAAAGTGAGATCTGAAGGCGGAAAATGCAACGAAGAAAAAGAGTAAGGCTGAAAATATGGTGTGGAGTAGACCCGGGGGCCATAGTGTTCACTAGAGGCTTCTCTCAAAGTAGCAAGTATCACGGTGGGTGAATAAATTACTGTCGAGCAATTGATAGAACCGCGCAAAGTCATGACGATATCTAAGGCAATGATCATACATATAGACATCACGTCTGAGACAACTAGACCGATACTTTCTGCATCTACTACTAATACTCCACACATCGATCGCTATCCAGCATGCATCTAGTGTATTGATTTCATGACGAACAGAGTAACGCCTTAAGCAAGATGACATGATGTAGAGGGATAAACTCAAACCAATGATGAAAACCCCATATTTTTACCCTTGATGGGAACAACACGATGCGTGCCTCGCTACCCCTTCTGTCACTGGGTGAGGTCACCGCACGGTATGAACCCAAAACCAAGCACTTCTCCCATTGCAAGAATCATAGATCTAGTTGGCCAAACAAAACCCACAACTCGAAGAGAATTACAAGGATATGAAATCATGCATAAGAGAGATCAAAAGAAACTCAAATAAGATTCATAGATAATATGATCATAAATCCACAATTCATCGGATCTCGACAAACACACCACAAAAGAAGATTACATCGGATAGATCTCCATGAAGATCATGGAGAACTTTGTATTGAAGATCCAAGAGAGAGAAGAAGCCATGTAGCTACTAGATATGGACCCGTAGGTCTATGGTGAACTACTCACGCATCATCGGAGAGGCCATGGTGTTGATGAAAAAGCCCTCCGTGTCCGAATCCCCCCTCCGGCAGGGCACCAGAACGTGCCCCAGATGGGATCTTGCGGAGACAGAAGGTTGCGGCGGTGGAAAAGGTACTTTCGATGATCTCCTCATTTTTTATGGATTTTTGGGGAATATATAGGCGCAAAAATTAGGGCAAAGGAGCCTCAGGGAGCCCACAAGCCAGGGGGCCACGGGCCCCCTGGCCGCACCGTGAGGTCTTGTGGGGTCCCTGGTGGCCCCGTGCCCTGATTCTCCGGCTCTCCGATCTTTTTCTGTTCCGGAAAAAATCTTTTTGGCAGTTTCATTCCGTTTGGACTCCATTCAAAATCCTCCTCTGAAAGGGGTCAAAAACATGGAAAAACAGGAACTTGCACTTGGCACTGAGTTAATAAGTTAGTCCTAAAAAAATATAAAAGCATGCAAAACATCCAAAGTTTGACAAGATAATAGCATGAAACCATAAAAAATTATAGATACGTTGGAGACGTATCAAGCATCCCCAAGCTTAACTCATGCTCGTCTTCGAGTAGGGAAGTGATAAAGACTGATTTTTTTATGTGGAATGCTACCTAGCATAGTTGTCCTTTGCAACTTCTTTCACGTGAAATGAATGTTCAGATCCGTAAGATTCAAAACAATAGTTTGCTATTGACATGAAAACAATAATACTTCAAGCAAACTAGCAAGGTAGTCATGAACTTTCAAAATAACAAGGCCAAGGAAAGTTATCCCTACAAAATTATATAGTCTGGCTATGCTCCATCATCCTCACACAACTAATGTAAATCATGCACAACCCCAGTATCGGCCAAGTAATTGCTTTCGCACTCTTACTTTCTCAAACTTTTTATAACTATCACGCAATACGTGAGCGCGGGCCATGGATATGGCACTATAGGTGGAATAGAGTGTGGTGGTGGTTGTGAGACAAAAAGGAGGAGATGGTCACATTGTCTCGGCATATCAAAGGGCTATGGAGATGCCCATTAATAGATATCAATGTGAATGATTATAGATTGCCATACAAGGGATGCACTAGAGCTATAAGTATGTGAAAGCTCAAAAGGAGAACTAGTGGGTGTGCATCCAACTTGCTTGCTCACGAAGACCTAGGGCAATTTTGAGGAAGCCCATCATTGGAATATACAAGCCAAGTTATATAATGAAGATGCACACTAGCATATGGTAGTGACAAAGCAAGAAGCTCTCAATCATGAAGACCATGGTGCTATTATGAAGCACAAGTGTGGAAAAAGATAGTAGCATTGTCCCTTCTCTCTTTTTCTCTCTTTTTTTGGGCACTTGGGCCTCTTTTTTCTGTTTTTTTTATTTGGGCTCCTTGGCCTCTTTTTTTTTATTTCCTCACATGGGACAATGATCTAATAATGATGATCATCACACTTTTATTTACTCATAGCTCAAAACTTAGAATGATGATGACTCTATAGGAAATGCCTCCGGCAGTGTACCGGGATGTGCAACAATCTAGCATGGCGTATGACGTTGAAAACATCTCGCTAGCTATCTTATGATCATGCAATGGCAATATGAGAGTGACGGCACAAGTCATGAGACAGAATGGTGGGAGTTGCATGGCAATATATCTCGGAATGCCTATGAAAATGCCATAGTAGGTAGGTATGGTGGCTGTTTTGAGGAAGGCATATGGTGGGTTTGTGCACCGGCGAGAATTGCGCGGCACTAGAGAGGCTAGCAATGGTGGAAGGTGAAAGTGCATCTATACCATGGACTCACATTAGTCATGAAGAACTCACATACTTGTTGCGAAAGTTTTTATTAGTAATCGAAACAAAGTGCTAAACACATACTCCTAGGGGAAGGGTTGGTAGGTGTTAACCATCGCACGATCCCGACCTCAACATAAAGGATGACAACCAATAGATCAATTATGCTCTGGCTTCCTAACATAGCGGTTCACCATACGTGCATGCTACGGGAATCACTAACTTCAACACAAGTATCTCTAGATTCACAACACCCTACTAACATAGCTCTTAATATTACCAAATCCACGTCTCAAAACTAATTGAGAGGAATCAGAACTTATCTTTCTACTCAATGCACATGAAGATGGAGGTTTTTGCATCCTCTTTGGGTACCTATCACATTTTGGACTACTTTCATAGCATAAGCCAACTACCAAGGCACGCACCGCCGTGCTCTAAAAGATATAAGTGAAGCACATAGAGCAAAAGTATCTAGCTCAAAAGATATAAGTGAAGCACTATGAGCATTCTAGCAAAATCATGATGAGTGCATGTCTCTCTCTCAAAAAGGTGTGCAGCAAGGATGATTGTGACACAACAAAATGAAAAGACTCCTACGATAGAAGACGCTCCAAGCAAAGCACATATCATGTGGTGAATAAAAATATAGCTCCAAGTAATGTTACCGATGGATTGAAGACGAAAGAGGGGATGCCTTCCCGGGGCATCCCCAAGCTTAGGCTTTTTGGTGTCCTTCAATTTGGCTTGGGATGCCTTGGGAATCCCCAAGCTTGAGCTCTTTCCACTCCTTATCTCTTTGTCCATGAGAACATAACCCAAAGATTGAAAACTTCACAACACAAAACTTAAACAGAAACTCGTAATAACATTAGCACAAGAAAACAAACTACCACCTCTTTTTATACTGTAGAAAACTTGAATTCTATCTATATTGGTGTTGGGCTACTGTGTTCTCACTTTTCCATGGCTAGTACCCCCCGATACTAACCACAGTTTCATCAAAACAAGCAACCAACTCAACAAAAACAGAATCTGTCAAAAACAGACCAATCTATAGCAATCTGTATACTTCGTATACTTATGGTACCTCAGAAATTCTGAAAAATTACGACTGCCTGGGAAAAAGGCATGTCAACCAGAAGCAAAAAGAATCAACTCAAAATCTCTTTCTGAATACAAATGAAAAATCATCTCGTGAGTGAAAAGTTTCTGTCTTTTTCCAGCAGGATCAAACAACCATCACCAAGACTAGTCATAAAGGTTTTGCTTGGGTCAAACACGAAAAGAAACACAAAAAAACACAATCACAACAGAATTATGATGGTGTGGACGCAACAAAACAGAAATAAAAATATAAATTCATTGGGTTGCCTCCCAACAAGCACTATTGTTTAACGCCCTTAGCTAGGCATAAAAGCGATAGAATCACGTATCGTCGTCTTTGGTGTTCAAACCATAAGTGGCCCTCATCATGGATTCATAAGGCAATCTTATTTTCTTTCTAGGAAAGTGTTCCATGCGCTTCCTTAAAGGAAATTGAAATCTAATATTCCCTTCCTTCATATCGATGATAGCACCGATAGTCCTTAGGAAAGGTGTACCAAGAATAATAGGGCATGTAGGATTGCAATCAATGTCAAGCACAATGAAATCCACGGGTACATAGTTCCTATTGCAATAATAAGAACATCATTGATCCTTCCCATGGGTTTCTTGACAGTAGAATCAGCAAGATGCAAATTAAGAGAACACTCTTCAATCTCATTAAAACCCAGAACATCACATAAAGACTTTGGAATCGCGGAAACACTAGCACCCAAATCACACAAAGCATTGCATTCATAGTTTTTGATTTTGATTTGGATGGTAGGTTCCCACTCAACATGAAGCTTTCTAGGGATAGAGACTTCCAATTCAAGTTTCTCTTCAAGAGATTATATCATAGCTTCGACGATATGATCGGTAAAGGCCTTGTTTTGGCTATAAGCGTGTGGAGAGTTTAACATGGATTGCATCAAGGAAATGCATTCAATCAATGAGAAACTATCATAATTGAATTCCTTGAAATATATGGTAGTAATTTCATTACTACTCAAAGTTTTAACATCTTCTACTCCACTTTCAATGCTTTTAGCATCAAGATAGATGGACTCCGAATCATTGGGGCACTTTTCAACCAAAGTGGATTCATATCCAGCCCCATCATCATTAGGTTTGACACAAGAAAACAAAGATTCAATGGGAGTCACACCAAGCGCTTTAAGATCTTCGTGATTCTTATCACGAGAACACGCCTTTTTAAGCCATTCATGTCTAGCATGAATTTGGGCGGTTCTTTCTTTGCTCTCAATCATGGAAACACGCATAGATTTCAAAGTTTCATCCATATTGATCTTGGGAGGAGCACATCTAACTTTCAAAGCATCAAAATCACTAGACATTCTATCAACGCTCTTAGCCAAATTGTCAATCTTGAGTAGCTTTTCCTCTATGGACGCATTGAAAATCTTTTGAGATTTGATGAACTCTTTGATATTACTCTCTAGATCAGAGGGTAATCTATTGTAATTTCCATGAGTATTGTTGTAGGAGTTGCCAAAGTTATTAGAGGAGTTACTAGGAAAAGGCCTAGGAACATAGTTTCCTCTAAAAGCATTGTTGTTGCCAAAGTTATTCCTACCAACAAAATTAATGTCCAAGCTAGCGTTGCTACTCTCAATCAAGGAAAAAAGGGCATATCAATAGGATCTAAAGGAGCACTTCTACTAGCAACCAAATTCATTAACTCATCCATCTTAGCACTCAACGAGTTAATTTCTTCTATAGCGTGTACCTTCTTACTAGTGGGTGACCTTTCAGTGTGCCATTGAGAGTAGTTCGCCATGATGTTGTCTAGGAGCTTTGTGGCTTCCCCTAACGTGATTTCCATGAACGTTCCACCTCAGGCGGAGTCCAAGATATTACTAGAAGTGAAATTCAAGCCAGCGTAAAAGATTTGTACAATCATCCAAAGACTCAAGCCATGAGCGGGACAATTTCTAATCATCAATTTCATTCTGTCCCAAGATTGTGCAACATGTTCATGATCAAGTTGCTTGAAATTCATGATATCATTATGGAGAGAGATGATCTTAGCCGGCGGAAAATACTTGGATATATAAGCATCTTTGCACTTATCCCAAGAATCGATACTATTTTTGGGCAAAGAAGAAAACCAAATTTTTGTGCGATCTCGCAACAAGAAAGGAAAAAGCTTCAATTTAATCACATCATTATACACATCTCTCTTCTTTTGCATATCGCAAAGCTCAATGAAGGTATTGAGATGGGATGCGGCATCTTCACTAGGAAGGCCGAAGAATTGCTCTTTCATAACAAGATTCAGCAAAGCGGCAATGATTTCGTATGACTCCGCACTAGTGGCGGGAGCAATCAGAGTACTAATAAAATCATTATTATTAGTATTTGAGAAGTCACAAAATTTGGTGTTTTCATTGATGGTGACTTCAGCAAGCAAGCAAGCACACAAGCGAACAAAGAGCAAGAGAGAAAAAGGGTGAACGAAAAGGCAAACGAAAAAGGCAAATTGTGAAGTGGGAGCAAGGAAAAGGAGAGGCAACTCGCAAACAAAGTAAATGCAAGAGATGAGTTTGCGACACCTACTTGGATGAGTTCTTGACTTGATCCTACCCGGCAACGGCGCCAGAAATTCTTCTGCTATGGCAACAGACAACAGCGCTAGAAATTGACACGTTGATGGAGACTGGGCTTGCGTTGGTTTTTCCCTTGAAGAGGAAAGGGTGATGCAACACAGGAGCAGTAAGTATATTCCTCAGTTTGAGAACCAAGGTATCAATCCAGTAGGAGAATCTCGTCAAGTCCAGAGTACATGCGCAAACACAAAAGAGCTTGCACCCAACGCTTTAAAGGGGTTGTCAATCCCTTCAAGATTATTTGCAAAGTGAGATCTGAAGGCGGAAAATGCAACGAAGAAAAAGAGTAAGGCTGAAAATATGGTGTGGAGTAGACCCGGGGGCCATAGTGTTCACTAGAGGCTTCTCTCAAAGTAGCAAGTATCACGGTGGGTGAATAAATTACTGTCGAGCAATTGATAGAACCGCGCAAAGTCATGACGATATCTAAGGCAATGATCATACATATAGACATCACGTCTGAGACAACTAGACCGATACTTTCTGCATCTACTACTAATACTCCACACATCGATCGCTATCCAGCATGCATCTAGTGTATTGATTTCATGACGAACAGAGTAACGCCTTAAGCAATATGACATGATGTAGAGGGATAAACTCAAACCAATGATGAAAACCCCATATTTTTACCCTTGATGGGAACAACACGATGCGTGCCTCGCTACCCCTTCTGTCACTGGGTGAGGTCACCGCACGGTATGAACCCAAAACCAAGCACTTCTCCCATTGCAAGAATCATAGATCTAGTTGGCCAAACAAAACCCACAACTCGAAGAGAATTACAAGGATATGAAATCATGCATAAGAGAGATCAAAAGAAACTCAAATAAGATTCATAGATAATCTGATCATAAATCCACAATTCATCGGATCTCGACAAACACACCACAAAAGAAGATTACATCGGATAGATCTCCATGAAGATCATGGAGAACTTTGTATTGAAGATCCAAGAGAGAGAAGAAGCCATGTAGCTACTAGATATGGACCCGTAGGTCTATGGTGAACTACTCACGCATCATCGGAGAGGCCATGGTGTTGATGAAAAAGCCCTCCGTGTCCGAATCCCCCCTCCGGCAGGGCACCAGAACGTGCCCCAGATGGGATCTTGCGGAGACAGAAGGTTGCGGCGGTGGAAAAGGTACTTTCGATGATCTCCTCATTTTTTATGGATTTTTGGGGAATATATAGGCGCAAAAATTAGGGCAAAGGAGCCTCAGGGAGCCCACAAGCCAGGGGGCCACGGGCCCCCTGGCCGCACCGTGAGGTCTTGTGGGGTCCCTGGTGGCCCCGTGCCCTGATTCTCCGGCTCTCCGATCTTTTTCTGTTCCGGAAAAAATCTTTTTGGCAGTTTCATTCCGTTTGGACTCCGTTCAAAATCCTCCTCTGAAAGGGGTCAAAAACATGGAAAAAACAGGAACTGGCACTTGGCACTGAGTTAATAAGTTAGTCCAAAAAAAGGCATGCAAAACATCCAAAGTCTGACAAGATAATAGCATGAAACCATAAAAAATTATAGATACGTTAGAGACGTATCAGGTGTGACGACCCAAAAGACCTCATGGGTTGTGGGAGGAGTCAAACCAGCCCAGTGGGCTGGCCAAACCAACCACTAAGGCCCATGCGGCGAGGGGTGGGAAAAACCCAAAGGTGGAAAGGGTTTCCAAAGGGAGAGGGGGAATATTCCAAGTGGGAGGAGTCCTACTTGGAGTAGGATTGGAGTAGGACTCCTTGATACGTCTCAAACATATCTATAATTTTTGATGGTTTCATGCTGTTATCTTGTCATCTTTGGATGTTTTATGAACCTTTTATATCTTTTTTGGGACTAACTTATTAATTCAGTGCCAAGTGCCAGTTCCTGTTTTTTCTGTGTTTTTGGCTCTTTTCAGATCTGATTTTGGTACGGAGTCCAAGCGGAATAAAATCCCCGAAATGATTTTTTCCCGAACGGAAGAAGATCAGGGGGCCTGTAGGCAAGCCAGGAGGGATCCAGGGAGCCCACAAGCCCCCACTCCGCCAGCAGGGGGAGGCGGCGGTGGCAGGGCTTGTGGCCTCCCTGAGTGCCCCCTGACCTAGATCATTGGCCTATATATTCCCTAAAATACAACAAAAAATCAGGAGAGCCTCAAAAATACTTTTCCGCCGCCGCAAGCTTCCGTTTCTGCGAGATCTCATCTAGAGATCCTTCCCGGCGCCGTGCCGGAGGGGACTTCGGATTTGGAGGGCTTCTTCTTCATCATCATCGCCCCTCCAATGACTCGTGAGTAGTTCACTTCAGACCTACGGGTCCGTAGTTAGTAGCTAGATGGCTTCTTCTCTCTCTTGGATCTTCAATACAAAGTTCTATATGATCTTCATGGAGATCTATCCGATGTAATCTTCTTTGGCGGTGTGTTTGTCGAGATCCGATGAATTGTGGATTTGTGATCAGATTATCTATGATATATATTTGAGTCTTTGCTGATTTCTTACATGCATGATTTGATATCCTTGTAAGTCTCTCCGAGTCTTGGGTTTTGTTTGGACAACTAGATCTATGATTCTTACAATGGGAGAAGTGCTTGGTTTTGGGTTCTACCATGTGGTGACCTTTCCCAGTGACAGTAGGGGCAGCAAGGCACACATTAAGTAGTTGCCATCAAGGGTAACAAGGTGGGCTCTGTCGTTGATATGAGATTGTCCATCTACATCATGTCATCTTGCTTAAGGCGTTACTCTGTTCTTTTGGACTTAATACACTAGATGCATGCTGGATAGCGGTCGACGTGTGGAGTAATAGTAGTAGATGCAGATAGTCTCGGTCTACTTGTTTTGGACGTGATGCCTATAGACATAATCATTGCCATAGATGACGTCACGACTTTGCGCGGTTCTATCAATTGCTCGACAGTAATTTGTTCACCCACCGTCTACTTGCTTTCATGAGAGAAGCCACTAGTAAACACTACGGTCCCCGGGTCTATTCACATCTATCGTTTACACTCTCGCTTTTACTTTGCTTTGTTACTTTGTTGCTTTCAGTTCTCACTTGGCAAACAATCTATAAGGGATTGGCAACCCCTTCATAGCGTTGGGAGCAGGTTCTTTGTGTTTGTGCAGGATCTTGTGATACTCCTCCACTGGATCGATACCTTGGTTCTCAAACTGAGGGAAATACTTACCACAGTTGTGCTACATCACCCTTTCCGCTTCGAGGGAACACCAACGCAAGGCTCCAAGGCCACGGGGGAAATCCTTTGCATATTTGCCTAGGAAGTCCCTTAAGGCGTAGCCGCAGCAGAAGGATTCCTGGTGCCGTCGACACGACTATTCCTGGCGCCGTTGCTAGGGAAGCACAACTGACATCACTCCTCCACCTCCAATTTCGGCCAAACCTTGAGGGTTTGAGGCTGCCTCCTCCCCTCCCTCCTTTATATACTAGAGCATTTAGAGGGGATAGTTAACCCTAATTGCCACGTGCTCCCTCTACTTCTCTCTAGATCTGTTTCTCCTCTAGTCTAGTTCGACGGTGCTTAGGTGAAGCCCTCCTGGATTAGTTCACCACCACCACCACCATGCCATCGTACTGGAGAACTCATCTATCTCTCCGCCCCTCTTGCTGGATCGAAAAGGCAGAGATCGTCATCGAGCTATACATGTGCTTAACGCGGAGGTGTCGTCCGTTCGGCACTAGATCGGGATGGATCGTGATGGGATCGCGGGACGGATCGTGATGAGATCGCGGGACAGGCTGTGATTTGGATCGCAAAGATGTTCCACTACATCAACCACGTTATATATGCTTCCGCTTAGCGATCTACAAGGGTATGTAGATTCACTCTCCCCTCTCATAGACGATCATCACCATGCATAGGTATTGCGTGTGCGTAGGATTTTTTTTTCCCATTCTACGTTCCCCAACACTAAACACCCACAGCGCAAGCTATTGATCTACAACATAATTTGCAAAGACATTTTTGACTATGTTCATGATAATGAATTCAATTAATCATATTACTAAAGTACACCCACTCAAATCAACATCCCTCAGGTTGTTCGAGTGTGACATGATCCAAATCCACCAACCCAAGTCCGATCATCACATGAGATGAGGTGGTTTCAATGGTGAACATCTCCATGTTGATCATATCTACTATATGACTCATGTTCGACCTTTCGGTCTCCTATGTTTTGAGGCCATGTATGTACATGCTAGGCTCGTCAAGTTTAACCCAAGTGTTTTGCATGTGCAAAATTGTCTTACACCCGTTGTATGCGAACATAGAGTCTATTGCACCCGGCATGGTGCCTCGAAACGACGAACCTTTGCAATGGTGCACACTTGGGGAGAGCACAATTTTATCTTGCAATTTTAGTGAGTGATTATCTTATAATGCTATAATCGTTCTAAGCAAAATAAGATGCATAAAAGGATTAACATCACATGCAAATCATATAAGTGACATCATATGGCCATCATCATCTTGTGCTTTTGATCTCCATCTCCAAAGCACTGGTATGATCTCCATCATCACCGGCATGATACCATGATCTCCATCAGTTTGTCGCCATTGGGTTGTTGCACCAACTAAGCTTCTACAACTATTGCTAACTCACATCGATAAAGTAAAACAAAAAGGCACAAATTAATTAAAGATAACCCTATGGCTCCTATCAGTTGTCGTACTCATCGACATGCAAGTCGTGATAATCTATACAAACATGATCATCTCATACATCACATATATCTCATCATGTCTTTGGCCGTATCATATCACAACATACCCTCCAAAAACAAGTTAAACGTCCTCTACTTTGTTGTTGCAAGTTTTACGTGGCTCCTACGGGTAACTAGCAAGAACTGTTCTTACCTACGCAAAGCCACAACATTGATATTCAAGTTGCTATTTAACCTTCTACAAGGACCGCCTTTGTCAAATCTGATTCAACTAAAGCTGGAGAGACACACACCCGCCAGCCAGCTTTATGCAACAAGTTGCATGTCAGTCGATGGAACCGATCTCTCGTACGTGGACGAGTAAGGTTGCTCAGGGCCGCTTCATCCCACAATGCCGCAGAATCAAGATAAAACTAAGGAAGTAAGATATCTGAACATCAACACCCACAAACACTTTGTGTTCTACTCGTGCATGTTATCTACGCATAAACCGGGCTCTCATACCACTGTTGAGGAACATCGCATGGGAAACAAAAAATTTCCTACGCTCACCCAGATCTATCTATGGAGCTCAACAGCTACAATAGGGGGAGTGCATATACATACCCTTGTATATCGCTAAGCGGAAGCGTATATAACGCGGTTGATGTATTCATAGTCTTCACGATCCAATCTGATCAAGCGCCAAACGGATGACACCTGCACGTTCAGCACACGTGCGGCTCTATGACGTCTCCTCCTTCTTGATCTAGCAAGAGAGGAAGGAGAAGTAGATGAGATCTCAACCAATACGATGGCGTGGTGGATATGGTGGTGTCGTAGTGCCGGCAAGGCTTCGCCAAGCGCCTCTGAAACGACGTACGAGGAAGAGACGGGAGGAGGGCCGCGGTCGTGGGAGAGTCTGTTGCCCCGTTGCGCCTCCCCACATTTATACGTGGGAGGGGCTGGTGGCTTGCCCTCCAAGTGTTGGGGATCGTAGTAATTTCAAAAAAAATCCTACGCCATACAAGGATCTATCTATGGAGAAACCAGTAATGAGAGAGGTTGTAGAGCATCTTCATACCTTTGAAGATGGCTAAGCGAAAGCGTTACTATGAACGCGGTTGATGGAGTCGGACTCGCAGCGATTCAGATCACGGTGGATTCGATCTATGTGCTGAATTATGGCACCTCCGCGTTCAACACACGTGTAGCCTGGTGACGTCTCCCGCACCTTGATCCAGCAAGGACGAGGGAAAGGTTGAGGGAGAGAGCTCTATGTTGGGGAACGTTGCATGGGAAACAAAAAAATTCCCTACACACACGAAGACCTATCATGGTGATGTCCATCTACGAGAGGAGATTAGATCTACGTACCCTTGTAGATCGCTCAGCGGGAAGCGTTAATAAACACGGTTGATGTAGTGGTACATCTTCACGATCCGTCCCACGAACCGCCTCGCGATCCGTCCCACGATCCGTCCTGATCTAGCGCCGAACGGACGGCACCTCCGCGTTCAGCACACGTACAACTCGATGACGATCTCGGCCTTCTTGATCCAGAAAGAGAGACAGAGAAGTAGATGAGTTCTCCAACAGCGTGACGGCGTGCCAGTGTTGGTGATGATCTATTCCTACAGGGCTCCGCCCGAGCTTCGCAGAAATCTAATCTAGAGGAAGAACTACGAGGTGTAGGTTTGAGTTGCACGTGGAAAAGTTGTGTCTCAAAACAGCCCCAAACCTCTAGTATATATAGGAGGAGCCAAGGGGTGGGGCAAACCCTAGGGCGCCGGCCAAGGAGGCCTCCTTGGGTCGGCCGACTTGGGGAAGGGAGGAGTCCTTCACCAATCCCACTTGGATTAGGACTCCTTCCTTATTTTCCCACCTCTTTTGGAGTTTCCACTTTTTCCTCATGGGCTTTCCTTGGATGACTTTGTTAGCCCATTATACATTATTGTACATACAATAAACCCACGTGGACCCGTTGGGGCATGGTGGGCCCACCTAGTGGGCCCCCGGAACCCATTCGTCACTCCCGGTACACTGCCAGCAATGCCCAAAAACTTTCTGGAATCCAAACACCAACTTCCTATAGATCAATCTTCGTTTCCGGACCATTCCGGAAACCCTCGTGACGTCCATGATCTTATCTGGGACTCCGAACAACCTTCGGTCACCAACACATATAACTCAACTATACTAAAACATCATCGAACCTTAAGTGTGGAGACCCTGCGGGTTCGAGAACTATGTAGACATGACCCGAGACACTTCTTGGTCAATATCCAATAGCGGGACCTGGATGCCCATATTGGATCCTACATATTCTTTGAAAATCTTATCGGTTGAACCTCAGTACCAAGGATTCATATAATCCCATACTCAATCCCGTACTCAGTGCCAAGGATTCATAGAATCCCGTACTCAGTGCCAAGGATTCATATAATCTCGGTTGAACCTCAACTTTGACCGTTGTTTTAGTGATTCAATCTTGGATCACCTTTTGTACCCCTTGACAGACTCATGGCAAGGCACACATGAGGTGTGGTACACAGCTTGGTATACTTTAGAGCCTACGGCTAAGGCATAGGGGACGACCTTCGCCCTTTCTCTTTCTTGTACCGTGGTCGGGCTTTTGAGTCTTACTCAAATTCACACCCTACAACACAGCCAAGAACTCCTTCTTTGCTGATCTATTTTGAACTGTTTCAAAAACTTGTCAAGGCATGCATTTCATTGAAAGTTCTATTACGCATTTTGATCTATCTCTATAGATCTTGATGCTCAATGTTCAAGTAGCTCTATCCAGGTTTTCCTTTGAAAAACTCCTTTCAAACAACCCTTTATGCTTCACAGAAATTCTACATTACTTCCGATCTACAATATGTCAACCACATATACTTATCAGAATTTCTATAGTGCTCCCACTCACTTCTTTGGGAATACAAGTTTCTCATAAACCTTGTACAAACCCAAAAGCTTTGATCATCTCATCAAAGCATATATTCCAACTCCGAGATGGTTGCACCAGTCCATAGAAGGATCGCTGGAGCTTGCATACTTGTTAGCATCCTTAGGATTGACAAAACCTTCTGGTTGTATCACATACAACCTTTCCTCAAGGAAACCGCCGAGGAAACAATGTTTTGACATCCTATGTGCAATATTTCACAAACAATGCAGCAATTGCTAACATAATTCCAACAGATTTTTAGCATCGCTACGAGTGAGAAAGTCTCATCATAGTCAACTCTTTGAACTTGTCGGAAACATCTTTGCGATAAGTCGAGCTTTTCTTAATGGTGACTGTTCACCATCATCGTCTGTCTTCCCTTTAAAGATCCATCTTTACTTAACAGTCCTACGATTATCAAGTAGTTCTTCCAAAGTCTACACTTTGTTTTCATACATGGATCCTCTTTGGGATTTCATGGCCTCCAGCCATTTTTCGGAATCTGGGCCCACCATCGCTTCTCCATAGCTCGTAGGTTCATTGTTGTTCAACAACATGACCTCCAAGACAAGGTTACCGTACCACTCTGTAGTAGTACGCAACCTTGTCAACCTACGAGGTTTGTAGTAACTTGATCCGAAGCTCAATGATCACCATCATCAGTTTCCACTTCAATTGGTGTAGGCGCCACAAGAACAACTGAAGTGACGGTTCACTAACCTCATCAAGTTCCACCACCCTCCCACTCAATTCTTTCGAGAGACCTTTCCTCGAGAAAGGACCCGTTTCTAGAAACAAACACTTCACTTCCGGATCTGAGATAGGAGATGTACCCAACTGTTTTGGATATCCTATGAAGATGCATTTATCTGCTTTGGGTTCGAGCTTATCAGACTGAAACTTATTCACATAAGCATCGCAGCCCCAAACTTTTAAGAAACGATAGCTTAGGTTTCTCCAAACCATAGTCTATACTGTGTCATCTCAACGGAAATACGCGGTGCCCTATTTAGAGTGAATGCAGTTGTCTGTAATGCATAACCCATAAACGATAGTGGTAATTCGATAAGAGACATCATAGTATGCACCATATCAAATAGGGTGCGGCTATGACGTTCGGACACACCATCACACTATGTTGTTCTTAGGTGGCATGAATTGTGAAACAATTTCCACATTGTCTTAACCGTGTACCAAAACTCACAACTCAGATATTCATCTCTATGATCATATCGTAGACAGTTTATCCTCTTGTCACGATGATCTTCACTCTAAAATAGCTTTGAACTTTTCAATATTTCAGACTTGTGACTCATCAAGTAAATACTCCTGTATCTACTCAAATCATAAGTAAAGTAAGAACATAACGATATCCACTACGTGCCTCAGCACTCATTGGACCGCACACATAAAAAATGTATATCATCCAACAAGTTACTTTCTTGTTCCATATGGTATGATTTTGCATGTCTCAAGTGATTCAAAATCAAGGTATGGTTTGCATGTCTCAAACGTTTCAAAAATGAGTGAGTACAAAGATCCATCAGCATGGAGCTTCTTCATGCATTTTACACCAACATGACTCAAGCGACAGTGCCACACAAGTAAGTGGTAGTATCATTATTACTTTGTATCTTTTGGCACCAATATTATGAACATGTGTAACACTACGATCGAGATTCAATAAACCATTGAGGGTAATTATTCAAGCAAATAGAATAATTATTATTCTCTTTAAATGAATAATTGTATTGCAATAAACACGATCTAATCATGTTCATGCTCAAAGCAAACACCAAATAACAATTATTTAGGTTTAACACCAATCCCGATGGTAGAGGGAGCGTGTGATGTTTTGATCACATCAACCTTGGAAATACTTCCAACACGTATCGTCACCTCGCTTTTAGCTAGTCTCCGTTTATTCCGTAGCTTTTATTTCGAGTTACTAATCACTTAGCAATCGAACTGGTATCTAATACCCTCGTACCACTAGGAGTACTAGTAAAGTACACATCAATATCATGTATATCAAATATACTTCTGTTGACTTCGCGAGCCTTCTCATCTACCAAGTATCTAGGGTAGCACCGCCTCAGTGACCGTTCCCCTCATAACAGAAGCACTTAGTCTCGGGTTTGGGTTCAATCTTGGGTTTCTTCATTAGAGCAGCAACTGGTTTGCCGTTTCATGAAGTATCCCTTCTAGCCCTTGCCCTTCTTTGAAACTAGTGGTTTTACTAACCATCAACAGTTGATGCTCCTTCTTGATTTCTACTTTGCAGTGTCAAACATTGCGAATCGCTCAAGGATCATCATATCTATCCTTGATGTGTTATAGTTCATCACGAAGCTCTATCAGCTTAGTGGCAGTGACTTTGGAGAACCATCACTATCTCATGTGGAAGATTAACTCCCACTTGATTCAAACGATTGTTGTGCTCAGACAATCTGAGAACATACTCAACGATTGAAATTTTCTCCTTTACTTTGTACACAAAGAATCTTGTCAGAGGTCTCATAGCTCTCAACAAGGGCACGAGCATGAAATCTCAATTTCATCTCTTAGAACATCTCTTATGTTCCGTGACGTTTCAAAACGTCTTAGGCGCCTTGCTTCTAAGCCATTAAGTATTACGCACTGAACTATCACGTAGTCATCAAAAACGTGTATGCAGATGTTTGCAACATCCACATACGACGCTCGAGGTGCAGCACACCGAGTGGTGCATTAAGGACATAAGCCTTCTGCGCAGCAATGAGGACAATCCTCAGTTTTATGGACTCAGTCCGCAAAGTTGCTACTATCATCTTTCAACTAAAATTTCTCTAGGAACATATAAAAATAGTAGAGCTATAGCGCAAGCTACATCATAATTCGCAAAGACCTTTTGACTATGTTCATGATTATTAGAGTTTAACTATCAAATTACTTAATAAACTCCCACTCAAAAAGTACATCCCTCTAGTCATTTGAGTGGTACATCCAAAACCACTAAGTCAAGTCCGATCATCACGTGAGTTGAGTATAGCTTAAGTGGTAAGCATCTCTATGCCAATCATATCAACTATACGATTCATGCTCGACCTTTCGGTCTCTTGTGTTCCGAGGCCATGTCTGCACATGCTAGGCTCGTCAAGTTTAACCCGAGTGTTCCGCGTGTGCAACTGTTTTGCACCCGTTGTATGTGAACGTCGAGTCTATCACACCCGATCATCACATGGTGTCTCGAAACGACGAACTGTCGCAACGGTGCATAGTCGGGGAGAACACAATTTCATCTTGAAATTTTAGTGAGAGATCACCTTATAATGCTACCGTCGTTCTAAGCAAAATAAGGTGCATAAAAGGATTAACATCACATGTAATTCATAAGTGACATGATATGGCCATCATCTTGTGCTTCTTGATCTCCATCACCAAAGCACCGGCATGGTCTCCTTGTCACCGGCGCCACACCATGATCTCCATCATCGTGCCGCCATGGAGGTTGGCATGCTATCTATGCTATTACTACTAAAGCTACAACCTAGAAATATAGTAAACACATCTGCAAACACAAACGTTAGTTTAAAGACAACCCTATGGCTCCTGCCGGTTGCCGTAGCATCGACGTGCAAGTCGATATTAACTATTACAACATGATCATCTCATACATCCAATATATCACATCACGTCATTGGCCATATCATATCACAAGCATACCCTGCAAAAACAAGTTAGACGTCCTCTAATTTGTTGTTGCATGTTTTACGTGGCTGCTATGGGTATCTAGTATGATTGCATCTTACTTACGCAAAAACCACAACGGAGATGTGCAAATTGCTATTTAACCTCTCTCCAAGGACCGCCTCGGTCAAAACCAATTCAACTAAATTTGAAGAAACAGGCACCCGCGAGTCATCTTTATGCAACGAGTTGCATGTTAGTCGATGAAACCAGTCTCTCGTAAGCGTACGAGTAATGTCGGTCTGGGCCGCTTCAATCCAACAATACAGCTGAATCGAGAAAAGACTAAGGAGGGCAGCAAATCGAACATCTACGCCCACAAAAACCTTTGTGTTCTACTCGCGATAACATCTACGCATGAACCTAGCTCATGATGACACTGTTGGGGAACGTTGCATGCGAAACAAAAAATTTCCTACGCACATGAAGACCTATCATGGTGATGTACATCTATGAGGGGAGATTAGATCTACGTACCCTTGTAGATCGCTCAGCGGGAAGCATTAAGAAACGCGGTTGATGTAGTGGTACGTCTTCACGATCCGTCCCTCGAACCATCCCACGATCCGTCCCACGAACCGTCTCGCGCTCCGTCCCGATCTAGCGCCGAACGGATGGGACCTCCGCGTTCAGCACACGTACAGCTTGATGACGATCTTGGCCTTCTTGGTCCAGCAAGACAGACGGAGAAGTAGATGAGTTCTTCGGCAGTGTGACGGCGCGCCGGTGTTGGTGATGATCTATTCCTTCACGGCTCCACCCGAGCTCCGTAGAAATCTATTCTAGAGGAAGAACTACGAGGTGTAGGTTTGAGTTGCACGTGGCAAAGTTGTGTCTCAAAACAGCCCCAAACCTCTAGTATATATAGGAGGAGCCAAGGGGTGGGGCAAACCCTAGGGCACCGTCCAAGGAAGCCTCCTTGGGTCGGCCGACTTAGGGAAGGGAGGAGTCCTTCTCCAATCCCACTTGGATTAGGACTCCTTCCTTATTTTCCCACCTCTTTTGGATTGTCCACTTTTTCCTCATGGGTTTTCCTTGGATGACTTTGTAAGCCCATTATACCTTATTGTACATCCAATAAACCCACATGGACCCCTTGGGGTGTGGTGGGCCCACCCAATGGGCCCCCGGAACCCATTCGTCACTCCCGATACACTGCCGGCAATGCCCGAAAACTTTCCGGAATCCAAACACCAACTTCATATATATCAATCTTCGTTTCTGGACCATTCCGGAAACCCTCGTGACGTCCTGATCTCATCCGAGACCCCGAAAAACCTTCGGTCACCAACACATATAACTCAACTATACTAAAACATCATCGAACCTTAAGTGTGCAGACCCTGCGGGTTCGAGAACTATGTAGACATGACCCGAGACACTTCTCGGTCAATATCCAATAGCGGGACCTGGATGCCCATATTGGATCCTACACATTCTACGAATATCTTATCGGTTGAACCTCAGTGCCAAGGATTAATATAATCCCGTATGTCATTCCCTTTGTCCTTCGGTATGTTACTTGCCCGAAATTCAATCGTCGGCATCCGCATACCTATTTCAATCTCGTTATCGGCAAGTCTCTTTAATCATTCCGTAATACAAGATCCCGTGACTTACACTTAGTCACATTACTTGCAAGGCTTGTTTGTGATGTTGTATTACCGAGTGGGCCCCGAGATACCTCTCCGTCACACGGAGTGACAAATCCCAGTCTTGATCCATACTAACTCAAAGGACAGCTTCGAAGATACTTGTAGAGCATCTTTATAGTCACCCAATTACATTGCGACATTTGATACACACAAGGTATTCCTCCGGTGTCGGTGAGTTATATGATCTCATGGTCATAGGAATAAATAGTTGACACACAGAAAACAATAGCAATAAAATGACACGATCACATGCTACGTTCATAGTTTGGGTCTTGTCCATCACATGATTCTCCTAATGATGTGATCCCGTTATCAAGTGACAACACTTGTCTATGGTCAGGAAACCTTGACCATCTTTGATCAACGAGCTAGCCAACTAGAGGCTTACTAGGGACAGTGTTTTGTCTATGTATCCACACATGTATTTGTGTTTCCAATCAATACAATTATAGCATGGATAATAAACGATAATCATGAACAAAGAAATATAATAATAACTAATTTATTATTGCCTCTAGGGCATATTTACAACACTCCGGCATCACAATTGCGTGGTGGCGGTGGAGCTACATGGTTCTCCGACACAGCTTCGCTAAGTTGTGCGGAGGACGAGGAGAGAGAGGGGTAGGGCTGTGCCGAGAGAGAGAGAGAGAGTTTTCGTATCTCAAATCAGCCCCAATACCTCGGGTATTTATAGGAGGGAGGTAGATAAGGTGCGCACCCCTAGATGGCCAGGAGGGTGGCGGCCAGGGCAGGGAGAGGAGGGATGGCGCACCCAGATGGGCCTTAGGCCCCTCCCGCGCCTAGGGTTTGCCCCCCTCTACCTCTCCTTGCGCCTTGGGCCTAGGTGGGAGGCGCACAATCCTACTCTAGGATGGTTCCCTTCCACCTTTTGGCCCATGCTGGCCTTTGCGGCTGGTGGCCCCTCCCGGTGGACCCCCAGAACCCTTCCGGTGGTCCCGGTACGTTACCGGTGATGCCCGAAACATTTCCGGTGTCCAAATTCTCACTTCCTATATATAAATCTTTACCTCCGAACCATTCCGGAGCTCCTCGTGACGTACGAGATCTCATCCGGGACTCGGAACAACCTTCGGTAATCACATACACTATTTCCCTATAACCCTGGCGTCATCGAACCTTAAGTACGGGCTCGGGAGACATGTAGACATGACCGAGACATCTCTCCGAACAATAACAAACAACGGGGTCTGGATATCCATGTTGGTTCCCACATGTTCCACGATGATTTCATCGGATGAACCACGATGTCAAGGATTCAATCAATCCCGTATACGATTCCCTTTGTCTAGTGGTATGATACTTGCCTGAGATTCGATCGTTGGTATCTCTATACCTTGTTCAATCTCGTTACCGGTAAGTCTCTTTACTCGTTCCATATACATCATCCCGTGGCTAACCCCTTAGTCACAATGAGCTCAATATGATGATGGATTACCGAGTGGGCCCAAAGATACCTCTCCATCACACTGAGTGACAAATCCCGGTCTCAATTCGTACAACTCAACAGACACTTTCGAAGATACCCGTAGTGCACCTTTATAATCACCCAGTTACGTTGTGACATTTGGTACACCCAAAGCACCCCTACAGTATCCGGGAGTTGCACAATCTCATGGTCCAAGGAAATGATACTTGACATTAGAAAAGCTTTAGCAGACGAACAACACGATCTAGTGCTATGCTTAGGATTGGGTCTTGTGCATCACATCTGTAACAACTAAGATGCAGTCCTTTCTCATTTAGGGAACGAGGCCCCAAAATGGAAAGAAGCGCATCTAAGCGTTTCTCAAGCACGATAACATAGCACATACATAATAATAGATGACAAATAGGGAATCATCTGCCATCTCATAGATAATATCAAAGTTTACATCACACATTTATTCAGACAAGGTAGTTCCACTACGGACTACATAACATGAGAAAAAGGCTATGCTACCCTGCATGCTTGCCTACGATCACGACCACGCCTCGGTCTTCTGGATAGTTCACGTATAGGCGGTCATTCTCCTCATCGTACTGCCACGCCAGCTGCGTGCCATCGGGATCACCTGTGTCGGGCGTTCCTGTACCTGTTGGGGTGTTGAAGTAATCTGTGAGCCACGGGGACTCAGCAATCTATGACCTCGGTGCCAGAACTAGTCAAGTTATTAGGTAGGGAAGGTTCAGTGTTTAGGTTGCAGCATCCTAAGCATTTATGGTGGCTAACTTACGTAGGACAAGTTATTAATGGCGGTCTATACTAACGGGCGAAGACTAGCTGATCTATAAGTGATCCTGAACACCTACCTACGTCAATCATAACCCCACCGTGTTCCCGATCGAAGAGAGGTCTTCGAAGGGGACAGTCACGGTTACAGACACAGTTGGCAATTTTATTAGATTAAGTTCAAGTTATCTATAACCGGATGTTAACAAATATTCCAAGTTGCCACATAACCGCGGCCACGGCTTTCCGAAATATTAAACCCTGCAGGGGTGCTCCAAATAGTCCATCACAAACGGTCACGGGCCGCAAAGTAATCCTCTATCACGAATCTCGTGATCTCGTCGGATTCCTTAGAGGAAAGCCTCAACTCTGGGAGAACCAAAGTTTCACTGGGATTCCTATACGCAAGATATATCACTAAGGTAAGACAAGACTAGCAGGACCTCCCGTCGTGTCGACGACCCCGATAAGAGCCGCGTATCTCAGTCTCAGGACACGACGGATGAGCTAGCCGTCGGGATGGCTAAACCTCTGGGTGACCAGGGGGGCCCCGGACATCGCTGACGTGGGACCAACACTCATGAGGAGAACTAAACCGGGTTGTTGATTAATTCCTCGGGGTAGCTATTCCCTATGCAGATTATTATTAAGTGATTAGCAGATTAAAACCAATGTTGGGTCATACCGGACAAGTCTTAACACTACACGATTTATCAAGGGGGTCCCCATAACAACCCCGAACGTGTTAGGAGCGATCAGTTATGGAATCAAACACCGGTAGCCGGAAACGATGGCAGCAATAACGGAACAAAACACCCGGCAAGAGGCTAGGCCTTCCGTTATTTACCAAGTATATATGTGCATTAATTAAATAGCAGATTTAACATAATGATATCAAACTCATGTTATCATATGAGACAAAAACACCTGCAACTAGCAACGCTAACATTAGAAGCTCAGCAAGCCTACTTAGCCATTCAATATATGCTAGGAGGAGATCGTGTTTGGGTTTCATGGAAATATCAGGAGGCAATTATTTCAGTGTTAGGAAGCGAGCATATGACGAAGGAAACGTGAATCTAAGCATAACAAGTCCAGAGATGGTATCAAGGTCATATCATCTTGCATGTGATGTCTTTAGCTTGGAACTGCTCTTGTTCGTCCTGCACGTACTCTCCCAGATCCACGTACTCGCTCTCCGATCCCGGTGCTACCCAACATAAAAATAGCATCCAATGAACAACAGCATAACAAGATGCAACAATCACATGATGCATGGGATGAAATTGTAGCATGCATCTCTATTCTAGTCACTTGCACATACATGAGAAGAAACTACAACTTCTGAAAAAACTGCACTCTAAGCTATCTTGACATGCATGAGGATGACATGAAAAAATGCATCACGCGAAAACGATGCAAAAACATATAAAGAATGTTACGAACGGAGCTACGGATCAACCGAAAACAAGAAACAAGAAATGGAGTCCTACGGATCAAATCCATCACAACACACTCCAATGGCATACTTCTGGTATTCCCAGGTTGCCAAATCACAAAACAACCAAGTATAGATGGGGTGGTGCAAATAAACTCACCACACCCTCATCTATGCACTCACAAGCATGAAAACATCAAAACTATACATTATGTCCTAAACAACATCATAGCAGTTTGGGAGCTACATGCAAAGCACCTACAGCCACCCAAATGGGCCAAATAGGATATGTGGCAGAATCTATTCAAAAGCTCTACAAGAATGAGCAAAAAGATAATTCAAAGGAGTTTCACACAGAAGGTTCTACATCTGCTAACTTGGACAAAAATATCAGATTTCAGGGACTTAGTGAAATTCTCAGATTCTCACTAGCTGTTTATGATGTGAAGCATTTTGACAGCACCCCAAAAATATCTATAGGAAGCCAAATAGAATGAAAATTGACAGAGAGCTAGACAAACACAAAAGCTACAACTTTCCAGTTGATTGCAGGGGCTGATTCCCAACACATGAACTTTTGCACGCACAAATACAAGGGAAGAAAATATCAGCAGTTTCTCACACTTAGTGAAAATCACAGATTTTCACTAAGCTGAAATTTTCAGCCACATGCCTACTTTGACTAAGCACCACTTGCACATATAAACTCCTAAGCATGAAACAACACCACCATGTTGTAGAGGGGTTCACCCTCTACTGCCACAACAAGGAATCAACCTCTTGGGCTCATCACACCACATGGAACCAAGCTCTAAACATTGAACAAAACAGAAATATGGCATTCCCAGAAATGTTCCAAAGGGAAATCTGATTCCTCCATTGGATTCCTGGGATGATTCTACCCCAAAAACATATATAATACCTAGGTACTTGCATAGAACAAAAGGGTACAAAGCTAAGAAGAAAATATACATGGAATCACAAGAGGTAAATAGTGTTATATCACATGCATCTCACTAGATCATCACCTACACATGCACTTGCACACTAACATCACTCCATTGGTGCACATGAGGGGCAGACCTCATGTTCATGTGCCTTAGCACACCCCACACGCACATACATCAAGCACAACATAAAACAAGCACCTACACATGCTAGTTAAAACACACACACTACTTACACTCACATCATGCTTCCTACACCTACACATACAAGCTTGCCATAAGTGCTTATCAAGGCACATCATGCCTTGGGCATGTGTGTGACACACATACACATGCACACACACAGACCACACCACAAGATCGCCTACAACTTCCACAAAGTATGTGTGTGGGGGGGGGGGGGGGGGGAACACACACACACACACACACACACACACTTGCACACACTAGTGCATGAGCTCAACACCAAGCACATGAATAACACACACACACATGCATCACTCTAGTGCAAAACACATACTTATTAACACTCACACATACATGAGCTAGCTCACACAACACATATGCACTCAAAGTCCTACACATGCATTTCTACACATGCTAGCTAAAATACTAGAGACAACATGTTGGTGTGAGGTAAAATAAATACCACACTAGGTGATCCTAGCAGGCCAGAGCAATTAGCATAGCAAACAAATGCAAAACTGAAAAGGAATGGCAAAAAATAGAAGGGATTGGCATGGGAATCGATCCCAAGACCCCCTAGTCCAACAAACCACCACACACCACTATTCTAAGCCTCTGTGGCTCGACAGAACCAAGGAAGGATGCATGGTAAGCTGTCTACTGAAGTTACTATGCCCGAGAGATAAATAACAAAAAGGGGGGATGCGGGACTCGAACCCACGACCTCCTGAAGCCACAAAACCGCCCTACCACTACTCTGTGTGCTCGGATCTTAACAGAGAAGAGAGGGAAACCCTTCTGAGCAACCCCTCTTGTCCCTCCTCTGCCCGATGGTGGCCGGAATAGGGGAGGCACCACGCCGGCGATACACATCAAATTGAACTGCGGATCATCGATGGAAGGGAGTAGGGACTCCCACGGTTCCATTTCTATACTAATCGCGCCATGAGGTGGCCTATACCTACTGCTCGATGTTGCGTGGCGGCGCCAGCGACAGAGAGGAGAACACGACACGGCTACGGGCTACGGCTCACGATCTGGCGACAGGGAAGAGGGGGGAAGAAGCTAGCTCACCCACTGGACGAGGACGTCGTGCCTGCCGGAGAGGAGGTAGAGGAAGGAGTGGAAGAAGCCATGACGGGGAAGATCGACGGAGAGGAAGCAGCCCAACATCGATGTAGGGGAAGCAGTGCAGATCCACTCCTCCTAGCTGCGGGAACGGGTTCCCTGCAGGTTCCGCGTGCTCGCCAAGGGGTTGGAGAGGACGCAGGGGGCACAACAGCGACGACGAGGACCTCCTCAAGTCACGGCCATGGCGGGGAGCTTGCTTACTTACCTGATGCCGACGAGGGAGAGGGAGGAGGAGATGGGGAAAGAGGTGGCGGCGCTAGGGAGGAACCCTAGGCTCTGCACGGACACCAAGGGTTATTTATGGAGGAGGAGGAGGCGAGGAACGCGTGCCTCGACGTCCGTGAGACGGCATTGCTTGCTGTCTCGGCTCCCTCTGACGAAACTGACGGAAGAGGAGGAGGAAGGAGAACGCCGTCTACACGGAGGGCCACGCTCGAGAGGGAGGTTGGGCCATCCTGGGGAGAAAGCCCACTTGGTGGCACCAGATAAGAAAAAAAGGAAAACCCATTGGGGTTTTCCTATTTAAAACAAGCAGAGACAAAACTAAATGCAGAGGCAATTCTGTTGAGGCTAAAAATAAAAAAATGCCCCTGGTCATAAGGAATTATGACCTATTTAAAAAATGGAAAAGGAATATTTGGAGCAAATAAATATTTACAAAACAGAATTTAATTGATCTGTTTTGTGAATATTTGCACCACTATAACATAGTTTCAAAACAAAAAATACATAGCATCACATCCACCACAAATCATACTGAAGCATGGGCTTTTTTTGAAACAGGGAAGGAGCAAGTGAATCTAGTGCTTAAGATAATAGAGAAGGGAGGATTTTTTGAAACCTAGCATAGTTGCATCCTACTAACTATTGCACCACTCCACACACTTCACTTATCAACACACATCAAACACATCACATACTAACACATATCATCACAACTCATCACCATACCATGGATCCACAAAACAACAACACAACAATGGCATAGAATGAAATGGATGCATGCATGCAAGGGAACATGACAATGTAAGCATCACATGAAATAACACATGGAATATACTCTCATTGCAATGACAAGATGGACCCACATACAGAAATTTCCAAATAAGGCAAGTTACAAACTTGGGGCATTACAAACTCTCCCACACTACAAAAAGGTCTCGCCCCGAGATCTAGGACTGAAAGAACTCTGGGAATTCAGAACGGAGGTGATCCCCGCGTTCCCAAGTGGCCTCTTTATCGGAATGGTGTGACCATTGCACCTTGAGAAATTTGACAGTCTTGTTGCGGGTCTTGCGCTCAGTCGCCTCGAGAACCGCAACTGGATGCTCACGATAGGATAGGTCGGGTTGAAGGTCGATATCTTGAAGATGAACAGTGCACTCGGGAGTCTTGAAGCATCTCCGGAGCTGAGAGACATGGAACACATCATGCACATTTGCAAAGTTTGACGGGAGCTCGAGCTGGTACGCAAGGTCGCCTCTCTTGCCAACAACTCTAAAAGGACCCACGAAACGAGGCGCAAGCTTGCCTTTGATGCCAAAGCACCGTGTACCCTTCATAGGGGAGACCTTGAGATAGACGAAGTCATCGAGCTCATAAGACATGTCACGATGCTTGCTATCATAATAGCTCTTCTGACGGGACTGCGCTGCTCTGAGATTATCCCGAATGACCCAACACATCTCTTCGGCTTCTTCTATCAAGTCATTCCCAAGAATCTGACGCTCGCCGGTCTCAGACCAGTTGAGCGGGGTACGACACTTCCTGCCATAGAGAATTTCAAACGGAGCTTTGCCTGAACTAGCTTGATAACTGTTGTTATACGAGAACTCAGCGAAAGGCAGGCAGTCTTCCCACTTCATGCCAAAAGAGATAACACAGGCTCTCAACATATCCTCAAGAACCTGATTGACTCGCTCCACTTGACCACTAGTCTGAGGATGAAAAGTTGTGCTGAAGCGTATCTTCATGCCCATCGCAGACTGAAAAGAGTCCCAGAACTTGGAAGTGAAGATACTTCCGCGATCCGAAGAAATCATCATAGGCACGCCGTGCAAAGACACTATCCTAGAAGTGTACAGCTCTGCAAGCTGAGCTATGGAGATGGATTCCTTGACTGGAAGAAAATGAGCCACTTTACTCAACTTGTCGATGACGACGAAGATGTCATCGTTACCCTTCTTAGACTTCAGAAACCCGGTGACGAAATCCATCTCAATGTGGTCGAACTTCCACTCAGGAATGGGCAAAGGATGCAAAATACCTGCTGGACGTTGATGCTCTGCTTTCACCCTTCGACATACATCACATTCATTTACGAACTGAGAAATCTCACGCTTCATGCGAGTCCACCAGAAAGTCTGTTTCAAGTCCTGATACATCTTGGAGCTTCCTGGATGTATAGAGAGCAGAGAGTTATGAGCTTCTTCCATGATTACCTTTCTGAGATCACCTTTCGGAATGACAAGACGATCCTCAAAGAACAACGTGTCTCTGGCATCAACACTGAAGCACTTATATTTGGGAAGTCCCTTTGCCAAGCCAGTCTTGACTTTCTTCACCATTGCATCAAGAAGCTATGCTGCTCTGACCTGATCTTCCAAGGTAGGAGAGATCTGAAGATTTGCAAGAAATCCCTGAGGTACTAACTGAAGGTTGAGCTTTCTGAAAGATTCACAAAGGTCAGGCTGGAGAGGCTTTAGAATGAGACTGTTGCAGTAAGCCTTCTTGCTCAAAGCATCCGCCACGACATTAGCTTTGCCTGGCGTGTACTCAACGCTCGGATTAAAATCTTGGAGAATTTCCACCCAGTGAGTTTGACGGAGATTCACGTTAGGCTGGGTGAAGATGTACTTGAGACTCTTGTGATCGGTGAACACTTCAACCTTTCGTTCCAACAAGAGGTGTCTCCAAGTCATGAGAGCATGTACCACTGCTGCCAGCTCAAGATCATGCACATGATAATTCTTTTCAGTTGGCTTCAACTGCCTGGAGGTATAAGCAACCACTTTCTTCTCTTGCATCAGAACTGCACCAAGACCTTAAATAGAGGCGTCGCAGAACACTTGGTAGGGCTTAGAGTCATCAGGAGGAACCAAGACTGGAGTAGAGGTGAGCTTCTCTTTGAGTGTGTCGAAGGCCAACTCACACTTTGGAGACCAAGCATACTTCACACCCTTCTGAAGAAGATTTGAGAGAGGCTTAGCAATCTTGGAGAAGTTCTCAACGAACCTTCTACAATAGCTTGCAAGCCCGAGAAAGCTTCGAAGCTGCTTCACATTCTGCGGAGGCTCCACCTCAACAATGGCCTGCACCTTCGACGGATCAACTTTGATGCCCTCGGCAGAGATGATGTGCCCAAGATAGATGACTTCTTTCAACCAGAACTCACACTTGGAAAACTTGGCATAGAATTTGTGCTCTCTCAGCTTATCAAGCACCAGCCTGAGATGTTCTTCATGTTCTTCCTCAGTTTCCGAAAAGACCATGATATCGTCGAGATACAACAAGACGAACTCATTCTTGAACGGAGAGAACATGTAGTTCATCATTCGACAAAATGTCGGAGGAGCATTTGCCAGACCAAAATACATGACCGTATACTCATACGAGCCAAAACTAGTCCTGAAAGCAGTCTTCGGAATATCCTCTTCACGAATGCGAATTTGATGATAGCCCATTCCGAGATCGAGCTTGGAGAAGATCTTAGCCCCTTTCAACTGTTCGAACAACTCATTTATGTTCGGAAGTGGATACTTGTTCCTGATTGTTTTCTTGTTCAATGGACGGTAATCGACACACAATCGGTCCGTGCCATCCTTCTTCTTGACAAACAGAACTCCACAGCCCCACAGAGACGAGTTCGGTCTGATCAGACCCAAACGCTCCTGCTCGTCGAGTTGCCTCTTAAGTTCCTTCAGCTCTTCTGGACCCAATATGTACGGACGTTTGCACACATGCTCAGTACCTGGTTCAAGCTCAATAACAAATTCAACTTCTCGGTGCGGAGGCATTCCTCGCAGTTCTTCTGGAAACACATCTTCATATTCGCATACCGCTAGGACTTGCGAAATAGGATTAATCTCACCCTCTTCATTCAAAGAGAACAGACGGATTGTGTCATCGCACGCCGCGAATATAATCACGTCCTCCGAAGAATGAGTAAGCTTCACTTCTTTAGCTTCACAATCAAACGATGCCTTGTTCATAGCCAACCAGTCCATACCAAGGATCAAATCAATGTCAGACTTGCCAAGAACAATAGGAGACGCCAGAAAATAATAACTGCCCATCTTGACAGACACATCTGGAGCACGAGTACTAGCATGCATGAACTTGCTTGGAGAAACTACTGACAACGGTCTAGGAAGGTCTTCAACATGAACATTATGCTTGGATGCAAATGGAATGGAGAGGAACAAATGCGAAGCACCAGAATCAAACAAAACCTTAGCAGGGATATCATTAACAAGGAGGTTACCCATAATCACATCTGACAAGTTTTCTGCCTCAGCCGCATTCACCATGTTGACTCGAGCAGACCTGGAGTTGGACTTCACGAGAGCATTGCTTGGAGGCTTCCCTGGAGGAGGAGGCAGAAGACGGAGCTGAGAAGTGCACTTGTTGGCATAGTGACCCTTCTGCCCACACTTGTGACAAGTAACATCTGCTGGCTGACGGTACTGTGTCTGAGGAGGCCCTTGCTTCTGTTGCTGGAATCTCTGATAGAAAGCTGGGTTGGGTGGGTGGGAAGAACCACGGCCACCTGAATGCTTGAACTGCTACATGTGCCGAGGAGGAGGAGACACCCAAAACTTCTGTTGCTTCTGAACCACCTAAGTTGAGGAAGACGAGCTGGAATCTCTGAAGCACTTCTTAGAATTCTCCACCCTGAGCAAAGGTGCATCAGCCCTCAGAGCTAAGTTGTAGAACTTATCGAACTCCTCAGGATCGTAAGCGAGAGCTAACTGCAAATCTTCTTTCAAGCCACCTCTGAACTGATAAATCTTGCTCTTCTGATGAGGGATATCCTGCAAGGCGTATCGGGCTAGCTCGTGGAACTCGACGTTGTACTTGTACACGGAGTTACCACCTTGCTTCAAGCGCCTGAACTTCTCACGCATTTCCTCCACAAAGCTGGACGGAATGTAGTGGGATCTGAAGTCACGGCAGAACTCATCCCAAGTGATCACTCTAGCACCCCTGGAATCCTTCAACTGCTGCCACCAGATAGATGCTTGCCCCTTCAGCTGGAATGTTGCAAACTTGACGAAATCCTCAGGATGAACATTACTGCATTCAAAGTGCTTGTTCATGTCGCGGATCCAATCCTCAGCATCAAACATTTGGTCATAGTAAGTGAAAGTCTTCGACTGATTTGACAGGAACTGACTCAGATTAGCAAACTGATTGCCACCATGATTGAAGTTGCCTTGCTGCTGATTAGTCCTCTCTTGCAACAACTGTATCAGCACCTGAGTGTTTGCATTTGTAGCAGCCATCACCGCTTGCCAAGCCTGTGCAGGAGGAGGCGGCGGCGGAGGAGGATTCTCCGGAGGAGGAGGTGGTGGCGGCACATCCTCACGACCTGGATTCTGACGAGTTGGTGGAGCCATCCTGAAGACGGACAACACATTAGCCCACAGAATAAATTGAAGTTATAGCTGAATCAAAACGGCAGGAATATATGAACAGGAATATTAGCAATTGCACTCGAACAAAATAGTAAGAATGCTTCCTCAAAGTCACTGTCGACAAAATTCTGATTAAGACCACTTGAAAACAAGTATGAGCTAGAACTGCTCGGAACAAACACATGATCGAGATCTCATCTGATATCTTCGTGGATAAGATCGCACGGGCTCGAACTTACAGTAGCCATCCTGTGCAAGGTAGTGCACACAACTTACGAAGTATCCCCGAGTCATAGCAAGCTAGAAGGACTCTTTAAGACACAACGAGAACCACTGTAAGACGACCATGAACAAACATACCCACTGAATGTCGAATCCCAACCTCACATCATGCACCTGTAGGAAGATTGTCCTATAAGTCACTACTTGATATCCCACCTATGAATTCCCAAAATATATGGTCATGGTACATCGAGATCAAGACATCTCAAGAACACGAGAGAGAGAGAGATCAAACACATAGCTACTGGTACATACCCTCAGCCCTGAGGGAGAACTACTCCCTCCTCGTCATGGAGATCGCCGGGATGATGAAGATGGCCACCGGAGATGGATTCCCCCTCTGGTAGGGTGCCAGAACGGGCTCCAGATTGGTTTTTGGTGGCTACAGAGGCTTGCGTGGGCGGAACTCCCGATCTAGGTTTCTTTCTGGGGGTTTCTGAATTTATAGGAATTTATGGCGGTGGAATTGCGTCAGTTGGGCCTACGAGGAGGTCACAAGCCTGCTCACCACCACCGGGGGGGGGGGGGGGGGTGGCGGCGTGAGGGCTTGTGACTCCCTCGTGGCCCATCTGGCCTTCTCCCAAAGCTTCGGGGGTCTCTTTTGGTCCAAAAAAAATCATCGTAAAGTTTCATTCCATTTGGACTCCGTCTGAAAATGGGCCAAAAACACGGAAAAAACAGAAGCTGGCACTTGGCACTGAGTTAATAGGTTAGTCCCAAAAAAGATATAAAATAGCATATTCAAGCATATAAAACATCCAAAGTTGACAAGATAATAGCATGGAACCATAAAAAATTATAGATACGTTGGAGACGTATCACGCCTCTAGTGACGACTCTGATAGAATTGTCATTCAACTCATTAAGCAAGTCATTTTGAGCTTTAAGTACTTGTTCTACGTGAGTAGTAACCATAGAGGCATGTTTTCTCAGAAGCTTAAGATCATTGACATTTCTGTCCACACAAGCACTTAAATGACTAAGCATACGAGCGTTCTTTTCCAATTGTCTGCTAACATAATCATTGAAACTCTGTTGTTTGGCAACAAAGTTATCAAATTCATCCACGCATAGGCTAGCAGGTTTATCAAAAGGAATATCACTCTCATCAAACCTACGCAGAGAATTTACTTCTACTACCTGTATCGGGTTATCAAGACCATGGATCTCTTCAATAGGTGGTAGATTTTTGACATCTTCACATTTAATGCCTTTATCTCGCATAGATTTCTTGGCTTCTTGCATATCTTCAGGACTGAGGAATATAATACCTCTTTTCTTCAGAGTTGGCTTAGGAGGTGGTTCGGGAATAGTCCAAGCATTCTCATTGCACAAGATGTTATTCAGTAGAATCTCAGCTTGTTCTACGGTTCGTTCCCTAAAAACACTACTGGCACAACTATCTAGGTGGTCTTTAGAAGCATCGGTAAGTCCATTATAGAAGATATCAAGTATCTCATTCTTCTCAAGAGGGTGATCAGGGAAAGCATTCAGTAGTTGGATGAGCCTCCCTCAAGCTTGTGGGAGACTCTCTTCTTCAGCTTGGGCAAAGTTGTATATTTCCTGCAAGGCAGCTTGCTTCTTATGGGCAGGGAAATATTTTTCAGAGAAGTAGTAGACCATATCCTGGGGGCTACGCACACAACCAGGAGCAAGAGAAGTGAACCAAGTCTTAGCATCATCCTTTAGCGAGAAAGGAAACAACTTGAGCATATAGTAGTGGAGGATCTTTTCCTCACTAGTGAATAGGGTGGCTATATCGTGCAGTTTGGTAAGATGGGCTACAACCGTTTCAAACTCATAACTGTGAAAAGGATCAGATTCGACCAGAGTGATTAACTCAGGGTCGACAGAGAATTCATAATCCTTATCGGTCACAAAGATAGGCGAAGTAGCAAACTTCAGGTCGTATTTCATCCTAGCGTTCAGAGATTTTTCTTTCCACTTGCGCAGAAGTTTCTCAACATCATAGCTATCCTTACACACAAGAAAGTACTCAGCTATCTCTCCCTCCATAACATAGCGTGTATCAGGCATAACAGGCAATTCAGGCATAGTAGCAGGGTCTACTTCAATAGTATCAGTAGTTTCAGAAGTATCATCACGTCTAGCAGCAGCTCTAGCAATATGTGCATCAAGGAATGCACCAAGTGGCAAAGCAGTATCAGGCATAGCAGGCATAGTATCAAGCATAGCATCATCAGGCATAGTATCAAGCATAGCATCAACAGGCATAGTATCAAGCATGGCATCATCATAAGCATCATGGGCAGCAGAAGTAGCATAACCACGCATAGGCGACATATCAAGATTTCTAGCAGGAGGTGATGTCGCAAACTTACTCAAAACTGAAGGTGAATCAAGTGCAGAGCTAGATGGCAGTTCCTTACCTCTCCTCGTAGTGGAAGGTAGGATTTTAGTTCTTGGATCTTTCGGATTCCTCATAGTTATCAGCAGACGTCAATCCCAAGTGACTTAGAGAATATAGTTGTGCATTCCCCGGCAACGGTGCCAGAAAAAGCCTTGATGTCCCACAAGCATATGGGATCGCAACAGTTTTCGAGGGTAGAGTATTCAACCCAAATTTGTTGGTTCGCACGACGGGAAGCGAAAGAATATTCTCAAGTATTAGCAGCTGAATTCGTCAGATTCAACCACACCTGAAAGATTAGTGTGTGCAAGCAAAGTATGAGTAACAAGGTAGTATGATAGCAACGGTGCCAGAAACGATCTGTTGACGGCAGACTATTCCTAACTGTTGTATCAATGGCGCCAGAACGTTGACGGTGGATTATTCCTGAGAAGAATGCTTCTCCGGCTACGGCTCCAGAAAAGTCTTGCAACAAGTAACAGAGAAGTAGCAAGGAACAGCAGCAGCAGCAGCAAAGTAACAAGTAACAACAGTAGTGACAGCAGCAGCAAAGTGGCCCAATCCCTTTTGTAGCAAGGGACAAGCCTAGACAAAGTAACGTAGCGATGACCAGTAGTAAAAGACTCGTAGGCAGTGGATCGGTGATGGATGAGTATGACGGATGTGATTCATCATGTTGTTGGGGAACGTCGCATGGGAAACAAAAAATTTCCTACGCGCACGAAGACCTATCATGGTGATGTCCATCTACGAGAGGGGATTTCCGATCTATGTACCCTTGTAGATCGCACAGCAGAAGCATTAGTGAACGCGGTTGATGTAGTGGAACGTCCTCATGTCCCTCGATCCGCCCCGCGAACCGTCCCGCGATCCGTCCCACGATCTAGTGCCGAACGGACGGCACCTCCGCGTTCAGCACACGTACAACTCGATGATGATCTCGGCCTTCTTGATCCAGCAAGAGAGACAGAGAGATAGATGAGTTCTCCGGCAGCGTGACGGCGCTCCGGAGGTTGTTGCTGATCTGATCTCGGCAGGGCTCCGCCCGAGCTCCGCAGAAACGCGATCTAGAGGAAAAACCGTGGAGGTATGTGGTCGGGCTGCCGTGGAAAATTCGTCTCAAATCAGCCCTAAAACCTCTGTATATATAGGTGGGAGAGAGGGGGCCTTGCCTTGAGGCTCAAGGATCCCCAAGGGGGTCGGCCGAGCCAAGGGGGGAAGTCCTCCCCTTCCAAACCGAATCCAACTAGGTTTGGAAGGTGGAGTCCTTCTCTCCTTTCCCACCTCCTCCTTTTTTTTCTTTCTCTTTGATTTCTTATCCTTTGGCACATAGGGCCTTCTTGAGCTGTCCCACCAGCCCACTAAGGGCTGGTGCGCCACCCCCAAGGCCTATGGGCTTCCCCGTGGTGGGTTGCCCCCCCCCCCCCCGGTGAACACCCGGAACCCATTCGTCATTCCCGGTAACTCCGAAAACCTTCCGGTAATCAAATGAGGTCATCCTATATATCAATCTTCGTTTCCGGACCATTCTGGAAACCCTCATGACGTTCGTGATCTCATCCAGGACTCCGAACAACATTCGGTAACCAACCATATAACTCAAATACGCATAAAACAACGTCGAACCTTAAGTGTGCAGACCCTGCGGGTTCGAGAACTATGCAGACATGACCCGAGTGACTCCTCGGTCAATATTCAATAGCGGGACCTGGATGCCCATATTGGATCCCACATATTCTACGAAGATCTTATCGTTTGAACCTCGGTGCCAAGGATTCATATAATCCTGTATGTCATTCCCTTCGTCCTTCGGTATGTTACTTGCCCGAGATTCGATCGTCAGTATCCGCATACCTATTTCAATCTCGTTTACCGGCAAGTCTCTTTACTCGTTCCGTAATACAAGATCCCGCAACTTACACTAAGTCACTTTGCTTGCAAGGCTTGTGTGTGATGTTGTATTACCGAGTGGGCCCCGAGATACCTCTCCGTCACACGGAGTGACAAATCCCAGTCTCGATCCATACTAACTCAATGAACACCTTCAGATATACCTGTAGAGCATCTTTATAGTCACCCAGTTACGTTGTGACGTTTGATACACACAAAGCATTCATCCGGTGTCAGTGAGTTATATGATCTCATGGTCATAGGAACAAATACTTGACACGCAGAAAACAGTAGCAACAAAATGACACGATCAACATGCTACGTCTATTAGTTTGGGTCTAGTCCATCACGTGATTCTCTTAATGACGTGATCCAGTTATCAAGCAACAACACCTTGTACATAATCAGAAGACCCTGACTATCTTTGATCAACTGGCTAGCCAACTAGAGGCTTGCTAGGGACAGTGTTTTGTCTATGTATCCACACATGTATATAAGTCTTCATTCAATACAATTATAGCATGGATAATAAACGATTATCTTGATACAGGAATTATAATAATAACTATATTTATTATTGCCTCTAGGGCATAATTCCAACACATGTAACAGCTATAACACGGAGAGATATGTAACTAGCTCCCGTTCGTCAATCTAATGTAGGCATGTATTCCGTATGTAGTCATACGTGCTTAGGGAAAAAAACTTGCATGACATCTATTGTCCATCCCTCCCGTGGCAGCGGGGTCCTAATGGAAACTATGGGATATTAAGGTTCTCCTTTTAATAAAGAACCGGACCAACGCATTAACACTTGGTGAATACATGAACTCCTCATACTATGGTCATCTTCGGGAGTGGTTCCGGCTATTGTCACTCCGGGGCTGCCGGGTCATAACACATAGTAGGTGACTACAACTTGCAAGATAGGATCTAAAACACACATATATTGGCGACAACATAATAGGTTCAGATTTGAAATCATGGCACTAGGGCCCTAGTGAGAAGCATTAAGCATGGCAAAGTAGTAGCAACATCAATCTCAGAACATAGTGGATACTAAGGATCAATCCCCGTCAAAACTAACTCGATTACATGATAGATCTCATCCAACTCATCACCGTCCAGCAAGCCTACGATGAGATTACTCACGAACGATGAAGAGCATCATGGAATTGTCGATGGAGAAAGGTTGACGATGACGGTGGCGACGATTTCCCCTCTCCGGAGCCCCAAACGGACTCCAGATCTGCCCTCCAGATGAAGAACAGGATGTGGCGGCGCCTCCGTATCGTAAAACGCGATGAAACCTTCTCTCTGATTTTTTTTCCGGGCGAGACTGAAGATATAGAGCTGAGTTTGGGGGCGGTGGTGTGACAGCCCGAGACCGATGCCCAGAAGATTCCCCTTTATTTCTGTTTTCGTCATGTGGTTATTTTTGTTTGTTGCATCGTCATGTAGTTTGCATCATCGCATCATGCGCATCATCGGCATTGCATCGGCATCCCGCTGCCGCCAGTTTTCAAACTTGCATCCGTTGTTAGTTGCCGGTTCTCGTCGTTGTCCGTTCTGAGCCCGACCGCACTCGCACGCGCCCGCGGCATCGTCGAGATCTTGTTTTCAAAAGTGTGCATAAAACTTTCTCTGATTGGGTTGAGATTTGACGTGCGGTCATATTTAGATATAGGTAGGCCGCCTGTCAACCTTCGTCGCGATCGGAGTCCGTTTGATACCCGAACGGTCGACCGTAGTGGCACCGTCTCAGGTCTATCGTCGGACGTTTTATCGGTGTTCTAAAATACGTTGCCGGGTGACCATTCTCCCTCTCATCCCCGCCTAGCCCCTCCGCACAATGCACCGACCCTACGCGCAGCCTAGTCGGAAAACCTCCCGAAACCCGAACTGGGTGCTCGTAATCGTTGGGTCCGGATCAACTTTGTTTTACCCTAAACCATCATCGGTTTGTCAATTGAAATCCCTGGCCTAACAATCTCGTCCGTTAAATTTCAATCGAAGGGATGAGATAGACTCATCCTGTCATATCTTGTGTGTATAAATATATGTAGGAACCCTAAAATCGAGGAGGATTGTCGCATCCCTCCCTCGGCCGCCGCCAGGCCCGACCTGCCTCCTCCTTCCTTGGGATCGTTTCAATCCAGATCCACCCGCGTCCTCTCTCTAGCCGGCGCTCGATCCAATTCGGACCGAGGCCACGGCCTCCTTGCACCTGAGTCGTGGTCACAACTGACCAGGAGCCCGAGCTCCTCCTCGTGCTCATGGTATGTACCCCCGAAGCCTTGCGCCGGAACCTCCCCTTGTCCAAGAGCCCAAGCCTTCGAGTCCCTGCTGTCACCTCGACCCCGCGGTCTGTCGCCGGCCGGAACCTCGCCGAAGATCAGTGCCTCGCCTCCTCGTTCCTCTCCTCACCGTGCTCTCTCTCCCTCCTCCTCACCGCATCTTCTTCCTTGTTCTGCAGCAGACCGCCATGGATGGTCGCGCGAAGCTGCAGCGCCAGCAGCAAGCAGACATGCCGGAGCCGCCACTCGCCGGAGCTGTGCCGTTCCTCCCGTCCGGGGCCTCCTCGGCCAGACCCGCGCCCTCGCTAGTCGCCATGGACCTCCCGAGCCGCACACGCTTCCTCTGCGCCAAGGCTGCAGCCACGCCGCCATGCTCGGTGACCTCCAGCTCGAGCTCGACCCCATCTTCGGCCGTCGCTGGCGACCGCAGGTCCCTTCCCTCTCCTTCCTCCCATCGCTCTCTCGTCTCACAACCTCTCTCTCCCCATGACCTCTGGGTTTTTTCCTCTCTTGGAACGAATGCAGGAACGCCATGGCCGCCCTGCATGAACTCTGTTGCTGCTGCCCATCGGATCCATCGGTGCCGCCAAGGCCGGAGCAGCCGTGGTGGGATCCGCCCGGGTCCGTTTCCCCGCCAGCAAGGCGCGCCGCCACACCTGTGCTGCATCCCCAGCCACGGAGACAGAGCAGCAAGTGTCTGTTTCATGTGCAGTTTCGTCAGGTAAGCATCGGGGTATGTTTCATCTGCAGCTAACTCCAGTTTTGTATCACTATCCGCTTGTAGCGCACTGGTCAACGTCTTGTGTTGCAACTCGGGAGACCTGAGATCGAATCACAGCGCGCCCACCATTTTTGTTTCATTTTCTGTTGCATTTTTCTTTCAGTTCAACGCTAGCATATGTTTCATTTGGAGTAACTCCCCACAAGCATCATAAACCATACCGTAGTGGTTAGCGAGGCCAGTATTCACCCAGAGAGGTCCCCGGATCGAATCCCAGGGAAGCCTCCTTTTTTTTGTCACTGGTATTTTTTCCATCTTGGGTTGAATCCTCTAATGGGCACTGCAAGCTATTGCAATTCGGCCCATGTTCATTTTTTTCCCTCCTCGTGCGAATTTGCTAGATTTTCAGAAAATCGCATGTTTTAAAAACGGCTGCAGCTTTTAAACCGTCCGATGGATTGGAGGGAGTTATATATGGTTTTTGACTAGAATTTTGCATAGAGTAATATTTTCCAACTCTCATGTATAATTAGAACTGTTTAGTGTGCTATTTGCATCCGTTTGCGTGTCGACATGTTGAAAACGGCTTAGGTCGTAACTATTTGTCCGTAGCTCCATTGGAGATGTGCCATATATGTAAATGGACCAGAACGACGAGTAGAATCACGTGAACCACTTTGTTTTGCCGTTTAACAAACCTAAAATGTGAATAGGACAAATCTGGACAGATTTAGAATTTAACGCGTGAGGTCATTTCAGAGATGCTATATGTCGTTTCCGGTCTCATTTAAAGTGTCTAGCTAGGTAGAATAATTTTTGCTTCACCCCCTTGCCATGTTAACAACATTTTAAATATTTCCGTGTAAATTAACGGGAGTGAACTAAACAATTAAATGTGGAGTTTCGTCGATATGCAACCCGTTGCATATCGAGCTTCACTTAGTGTGTAGTGTTTGATTGTTGTGTTTGTCATGCCTTGCATTAGACCATTCATGCATCATATGTGTTATGCATCGTGTGGTGAATATCGTGTGTTGATTTGTGTTTCCGGTTTGCTTCGCCTCGCTAGAGTTCCGCAAGCGTGTCGGAAAGTGAGGATCCATTCGACCATGTCGGTTCGTCTACTTCACGGAGTCATTCTTCTTCCAAGCGGGATCTCAGGCAAGATGACCATTTCCCCAGATACCATTACTATCATTGCCATGCTAGTTTTACCGTTTCTACCGTTTACGTCTCGTTACCTACCACTTGTTATACACGAGCCTCTCAACAATGCCATGATAACCTTCAACTGTTCAACCTAGCAAACCACTGATTGGCTATGTTACCGCTTGCTTAACCCTGTGTTAGCGTTGCTAGTTGCAGGTGCAGTTGCTTCCATGTGATTACATGGGTTCCTTGTTATATCATCCTATTAAATGCTATTTAATTTAATGCACCTATATACTTGGTAAAAGGTGGAAGGCTCGGCCTTTCTAGCCTGGTGTTTTGTTCCACCTTTGCCCCCTTAGTTTTCGGCTACCGGTGTTATGTTCCATAAATGAGCGCTCCTAACACGATCGGGGTTGTTATGGGGACCCCCTTGATAATTCGTTTTAGATTAAAGTTGGCCCGGCAAGGGCCAACATTGGTTTTACATTTGCCCAACATAATAATTTTGTGAACACTGAAATGCATAGGGCGTCATGAACCCGAGGAGTAATTTTACATAAACAGGGGGGCAGTGCTGATGGTGTTGGTCCCAAAAGGATAGACTGCATGGCCACCATGGGGCAACTCGAGGTTTGGTACCTGTAGGCTTTTCCATCCGTCGTGTCCTGAGAACGAGATACGCGGCTCCTATCGGGTTCGTCGACACGTCGGGCGGCCTTGCTGCATTAGTTTTACCTTTGACGAGATATCTTGTGCATCGGGATTCCGATGATGCTTTGGGTAATCTCAGAGTTGAGGTTTTCCACTAGGGAATCCGACGAGATCGTGAGCTTCGTGATTGAGGATTTCTATGCGGCTTGTGGTAATTTGTGATGGACTAGTTGGAGCACCCCTGCAGGGTTAAATCTTTTCGAAAAGTCGTGCCCGCGGTTATGTGGCAACGTGGAAGCTTTGTTTAACACTGGTTCTAGATAACTTGAAGTTAACTTAATTAAAATATGCCAACTGTGTGCGTTACCGTGACTGTCTCTTTCGTGAATTCCTTCTCCGATCGAGGACACGGTGGGGTTATGTCTGACGTAGGTAGGTGTTCAAGATCATTCATTTGATCATCAGCGGACACGTCCGTTATGCATAGATCTTCCCCTTCTTATTTCTTGTACTCGTAAGTTAGCCACCATATATATATGCTTAGCCGCTGCTGCAACCTCACCACTTAACCTTACCTCACCCATTAAGCTTTGCTAGTCTTGATACCTTTGGAAATGAGATTGCTGAGTCCCCTGTGGCTCACAGATTACTACAACACCAGTTGCAGGTACAGGTAAAGGATACTTGACGCGAGCGCGTTGATTGTTCATTTGGAGTTGCTTCTTCTTCTTCATCGATCTAGGATGGGTTCCAGGCCGGCGGCCTGGGATAGCAAGAATGGACGTCGTTCTTTTCTTTTCTCGTTTGTTTTCGTCCGTAGTCAGACTCTGCTCTTACTCTTGATGATTATGTAATGTACTGATGTGACTCTGATGTAGCTTGTGGCGAGTGTAAGCCAATTATGTATATATATATATATATCTTCTTTTCAGTACATGTACTTGTAACGATATCCATTCTTGCGACACGACGAGATGCGCTTCTATCCCTGACGAGGCCCCCGTGCCAAGTTGAGGATAGGGTCGCATCTTGGGCATGACAGGTGGTGCCACGTGGGCCCCACAAGCCTGCACGGCACGGCCATTGGGGGTGGCCGCGGCCTGTGGGCTTGTGGCCCACTAGCACGCCCCCTCCGGTGGATCTTTGTGCAGGTATTTTTCTTTTATTCTAGAAAAATCTCCGTAAATTTTCAGGACATTCCCAGAACTTTTATTTCTTCCCAAAAACAACACCATGACAATTCTGCTGAAGACAGCGTCAGTCCGGGTTAGTTCCATTCAAATCATGCAAATTAGAGTCCAAAACAAGGGCAAAAGAGTTTGGAAAAGTAGATACGACGGAGACGTATCAAGCGGCCCGGACAAAGTTTACTCGTACGCTTACGAGAGACCAGTTTCATCGACTGACATGCAAGTTGTTGCATAAAGATGACTGGCGGGTGTCTGTTTCTTCAACTTTAATTGAATCGGATTTGACCGAGGCGGTCCTTGGAGAAGGTTAAATAGAAATTTGCATATCACCGTTCTGGCTTTGTATAAGTAAGATGCTATCATACCAGATATCCATAGCAGCCACGTAAAACATGCAACAACAAATTAGAGGACGTCTAACTTGTTTTTTCAGGGTATGCATGTGATGTGATATGGCCAAAGACATGATATGATATATTGGATGTATGAGATGATCATGTTGTAGTAGTTAAATATCGACTTGCAGGTCGATCCTACGGCAACCGGCAGGAGCCATAGGGTTGTCTTTAATTATTTTGTGCTTGGTGATGCTTTGCTTTATCGCTAGTAGTAGCTTTAGTAGTAACACCATTGTTAGCGCGAAAACTTCGATGCAGCACAATGACGGAGATCATGATGATGGAGATCATGGTGTGGCGCCGGTGATGATGGAGATCATGCCGGTGCTTTGATGATGGAGATCAAGAAGCACAAGTTCATGGCCATATCATGTCACTTATGATTTACATGTGATGTTAATCCTTTTATGAACCTTGTTTTTCTTAGGACGCCGGTAGCATTATAAGGTGATCCCTCACTAGAATTTCAAGATAAAATTGTGTTCTCCCCGACTATGCATCGTTGCGACAGTTCATCGTTTCGAGACACCACGTGATGATCGGGTGTGATAGACTCAATGTTCACATACAACGGGTGCAAAATAGTTGCACACGCGGAACACTCGGATTAAACTTGACGAGCCTAGCATGTACAGACATTGCCTCGGAACACAAGATACCGAAAGGTCGAGCATGAATCATATAGTTGATATGATCAACATGGAGATGTTCACCATTGAAGCTAAACTCAACTCACGTGATGATCGAACTTGAGTTAGTGATTTGGATCATGCGACACTCGAATGACTAGAGGGATGTCAATTTGAGTGGGAGTTCTTAAGTAATATGATTAATTGAACTCATTATCATGAACATAGTCAAAAAGTCTTTGCAAATTATGTTGTAGCTTGCGCTGTAGCTCTACTATTTTTAATATGTTCCTAGAGAAAATTTAGTTGAAAGATGATGGTATCAATTATGCGGATTGGGTCCGTAAACTGAGGATTGTCCTCATTGCTGCACAGAAGGCTTATGTCCTTAATGCACCGCTCGGTGTGCTGAACTCCAAACGTCGTCTGTGGATGTTGCGAACATCTGACATACACATTTTTTATGACTACATGATAGTTCAGTGCGTAATGCTTAACGTCTTAGAATTGAGGCACCGAAGACGTTTTGAACGTCACAGAACATATGAGATGTTCCAAGAGCTAAAATTTGGATTTTAGGCTCCTACCCGTGTTGAGAGGTATGAGACCTCCTACAAGATTCTTTGCTTTAGAAGTAAGGGGAAAAGCTCAATCGTTGAGCTTGTGCTTAGATTGTCTGAGTACTACGATCGCTTGAATCGAGTGGGAGTTGATCTTCCAGATAAGATAGTGATTGACATAGTTCTCCAAAGTCACTGCCACCAAGCTACATAGCTTCGTGATGAACTATAACATATCATGGATAGATATGATGATCCTTGAGCTATTCGCGATGTTTGACACCGTGAAAGTAGAAATCAAGTAGGAGCATCAATTGTTGATGGTTAGTAAAACCACTAGTTTCAAGAAGGGCAAGGGCAAGAAGGGATACCTCATGAAATGGCAAACCAGTTGCTACTCTAGTGAAGAAACCCAAGGTTGAACCCAAACCCGAGACTAAGTGCTTCTGTTATGAGGGGAACGGTCACTGAAGCGGAACTACCCTAGATACTTGGTAGATGAGAAGTCTGGCAAAGTCGACAAAAGTATATTGGATATGCGTGATATTGATGTGTACCTTAATAGTAATCCTAGTAGCACCAGGGTATTAAATACTGGTTTAGTTGCTAAGTTTTAGTAACTTGAAATTATAGCTACGGTTCAAACGGATACTACCAAGGGTGAGGTGACGATGTGTGATCGGAAGTAATTCCAAGGTTGATGTGATCAACATCGCACACTCCCTCTACCATCGGGATTAGTGTTAAACCTAAATAAATGTTATTTGGTGTTTGCGTTGAGCATAACGTGATTAGATCATGTTTATTGCAATATGATTATTCATTTAAAGAGAATAATGGTTATTCTATTTGCTTGAATAAATACCTTCAATGGTTTATAGAATCTCGATCGTAGTGATACACAAGTTCATAATATTGTTGCCAAAAGATGCAAAGTAGTAATGATAGTACCACTTACTTGTGGCACTGCCGCTTGAGTCATATTGGTGTAAAACGCATGAAGAAGCTCCATACTGATGGATCTTTCGACTCACTTGTTCTTTAATTGTTTGAGACAAGCTAACCATGCTTATTGGTGTAAATGAATGAAGAAACTCCATGCAGATGGATTGTTTAGACTCACTTGATTTTGAATCACTTGAGACATACAAATCATGCCACTCGGGCAAGATGACTGAAGACCTCGTTTTCTAGTGAGATGGAACAAGAAAGTAACTTATTGGAAGTAATACATTTAGATGTATGCAGTCTAATGAGTGCTGAGGCACGTGGTGGATATCGTTATGTTCTTACTTCACAGATGATTTGAGTATATACTAGTGTATTTGCTTGATGAAACACACGTCTGGATTATTGAAAGGTTCAAGTAATTTCAGAGTGAAGTTGAAGATCGTCGTGACAAGAGGATAAAATGTCTATGATATGATCATAGAGATGAATATCCGAGTTGCTAGTTTGGTACACAATTAAGACAATGTGAAATTGTTTCACAACTAAAGCCACTTGGAACACCATGGTGTGATGGTGTGTCCGAACGTCCTAGCCGCACCCTATTGGATATGGTGCATACTATGATGTCTCTTATCGAATTACCACTATCGTTTTTGGGTTAGGCATTAGAGACAACCGCATTCACTTTAAATAGGGCACCACATAATTCCGTTGAAATGACACCATATGAACTATGGTTTGGACAAACCTAAGCTGTCATTTCTTAAAAGTTTGGGGTTGTGATGTTTATGTGAAAAAGTTTCAGCGTGATAAGGTCGAACGCAAAGCGGATAAATGCATCTTCATAGGACACCCCAAATAGTTGGGTATACCTCCTATCTCAGATCCGGAATCAAAGTGTTTGTTTCTAGAAACGGGTCCTTTCTCGAGAAAAGGTTTCTCTCGAAAGAATTGAGTGGTAGGATGGTGGAACTTGATGAGGTTATTGAACCGTCACTTCAACCAGTGTGTAGCACGGTGCAGGAAGTTGTTCCTGTGGCGCCTACACCAATTGAAGTGCAAGCTGATGGTAGTGATCATGAAGCTTCGGATCAAGTTACTACAAACCTCGTAGGTCGACAAGGTCGCGTATTGCTCCAGAGTGGTACGGTAACCCTGTCTTGGAGGTCATGTTGTTGGACAACAATGAACCTACGAGCTATGGAGAAGTGATGGTGGGCCTGGATTCTGACGAATGGTTGGACACCATGAAATCCGAGTATGAAAACAAAGTGTAGAATTTGGGAGAACTACTTGATGGTCGTGAGGCTGTTAGGTATAGATGGATCTTTAAAAGGCAGACACACGATGATGGTGAAAAGTCACCATTAAGAAAGCTCGACATTTCACAAAGATGTTTCCAACAAGTTCAAGGAGCTGACTATGATGAGACTTTCTCACTCATAGCGATGCTAAAAGTCTATTGGAATTATATTAGCAGTTGCTGCATTATTTATGAAATCTTGCAGATAGGATGTCAAAACATTGTTTCCTTGAGGAAAGGTTGTATGTGATACAGCTAGAAGGTTTTGTCGATCCTAAGGATGCTAACAGGTATGCAAGCTCCAGCGATCTTTCTATGGACTGGAGCAAGCATCTCGGAGTTGGAATATATGCTTTGATGAGATGATCAAAGTTTTTGGGTTTATTCAAAGTTTATGAGAAACTTGTATTTCCAAAGAAGTGAGTGGGAGCACTATAGAATTTCTGAGGAGTATATGTGGTTGACATATTGTTGATCGGAAATGATGTATAATTTCTGGAAATCATATAGGGTTGTTTGAAAAGTGTTTTTCAAAGGAAAACCTGGATTAAGCTACTTCAAAATTGAGCATCAAGATCTATAGAGATAGATCAAGACGCTTGATAAAACTTTCAATGAAATGCATGCCTTGACAAGTTTTTGAAGGAGTTCAAAATAGATCGGCAAAGAAGGGGTTCTTGGGTGTGTTGTAAGGTGTGAATATTGAGTAAGACTCAAAACTCGACCATGGCAGCAGAAACAGAAAGGACGAAGTGCGTCCCCTATGCCTTAGCCATAGGCTCTATAGTATGCTATGTTGTGTACCGCACCTGACGTGTGTATTGCCATAAATCTGTCAAGGGGTACTAGAGTGATCTAGGAATGGATCAATGGATAGCGGTCAAAGTTATCCTTAGTAACTAGTGGACTAAGGATTTTTTTTTCTCAATTATGGAGGTGATTGAATATTTCGTCGTAAAGGGCTAGGTCGATGCAAGCTTTGACTCTAATCCGGATAACTCTAAGTAGTAAACGGATTCGTATAGTGGAGCAGTCATTTGGAATAGTTCTGAATGGCACGTTGGTAGCAACACCTACATGATGACATAGAGGTTTGTAAAGCATACTCAGATCTGAAAGGTTCAGCCCCGTTGACTAAAACCTCTCTAAAAAGCAAAACATGATCAAACCCCAGAAATGTATGGGTGTTAGATTCATTACAATCACATAGTGATGTGAACTAGATTATTGACTCTAGTGCAAGTGGAAGACTTTTGGAAATATGCCCTAGAGGCAATAAGAAATTGGTTATTATTATATTTCCTTGTTTATGATAATCGTTTATATCCACGCTAGAACTGTATTGATTAGAAACTCAAATACATGTGTGGATACATAGACAACACACTATCCCTAGTGAGCCTCTAGTTGACTATCTCGTTGATCAATGATGGCCAAGGTTTCCTGGCCATAGACAAGTGTTGTCACTTGATAACGGGATCACATCATTAGGAGAATGATGTGATGGACAAGACCCAAAGTATGAACATAGCATATGATCGTGTCAGTTTATTGCTACTATTTTCTGCATGTCAATGTATCTATTCCTATGACCATGAGATCATGCAACTCCTGGACACCGGAGGAATACCCTGTGTGTATCATACGTCGCAACGTAACTGGGTGACTATAAAGGTGCTCTACAGGTATCTCTGAAGGTGTCTGTTGGGTTGGCATGGATCAAGACTGGGATTTGTCACTCCGTGTGATGGAGAGGTATCTCGAGGCCCGCTCGGTAATACAACATCACAATAAGCCTTGCAAGCAGTGTGACTAAAGAGTTAGTCATGGTATCCTGTATTACGGAACGAGTAAAGAGACTTTCCGGTAACGAGATTGAACTAGGTATGGAGATACCGATGATCGAATCTCTGGCAAGTAACATACCGATGGACAAAGGGAACAATATATGAGATTAACTGCGTCCTTCACATAGAGGTTCGACTGATGAAGATATTCATAGAATATGTAGGAACCAATATGGGAATCCAGGTCCCGCTATTGGTTATTGACCCTAGAGGTGTCTCGGTCATGTCTGCATAGTTCTCGAACCCGCAGGGTCTGCACACTTAACGTTCTGTGACGCTAGAGTAGTATTGGGATATGTATGTTGGTAACGAATGTTGTTCGGAGTCCTGGATAAGATCCCGGACATCACGAGGAGCTCCGGAATGGTCTGGAGGTAAAAAATATATATGGAAAGTCCTATTTTGGCTACCGGAAAAGTTTTGGGGTTTTATCGGTATTGTACCGGGAAGGTTCTGGAAGGTTCCAGAGGATTCCGGAGGAGTCTGGAAGGGTCCCTCCTGCCCCTAGGACGTGCATGGGCTGTAAGGGGGTGTCCAAGCCTTGTTGGGCCAGCCCCAAGGGCCCATGCGGTTGGGAGGGAAGAGTCCCTAAAGGGGAAGGCACCTCCTAGGTGCCTTGGGGAGGGAGGAAACCTCCCTAGGCCCACCCCCCCTCCTTGGAGGAGGGGCTAGGTCTGCGACCCAACCCTCCTCCTAGCCTCCTATATATAGTGGGGGAGAGGGCGGGGCTGAACACGTCAATTCCCACGCCCCGGTGGCAGCCCTACCTCTCCCATAACTCCGTTTTCTCCTTAGATCGATTCGGGCAGCGCTTGGCGAAGCCCTCCTGCCACTGTTCCACCATCATCTCCACCATGTTGTCGTGCTGGTTGAGATCCCATCTACTTCTCCTTCCTCTCTTGCTGGATCAATAAGGAGGAGATGTCATCAAGCCGTACGTGTGCTGAACGCGGAGGTGACGTCCGTTCGGTGCTAGATCGGGACAGATCGTGATGAGATTGCGGGAAGGATTGTGATGAGATCGAGGGAAGGGCTGCGATTTGGATCGCGAAGATGTTCCACTACATCAACCACGTTATATACGCTTTCGCTTAGCGATCTACAAGGGTATGTAGATTCACTCTCCCTCTCGTAGATGGTCATCACCATGGATAGGTATTGCGTGTGAGTAGGATTTTTTTGTTTCGCATGCAATGTTCCCCAACATCTATGTGAAAAAATAGAATGAACATTGGCCCCAAAGCATTTTCTGGACTAAACTCTACTTATAATCTAGTTTATGGCCTAAACTACGCAGATTTGACTTCAATGACCATGCGCCCAGATAAAAGAGGAAGAGCAGAGGAGGAGGATGAAGATTGTACCTCCAATGTTTGTAGTTGAGGCCGACCTGTCGCCGGTGATAGTGGAGACAAGAGCTGGCTGAACCTACAGCCGAACTGACAGCCAAATGCTCTGATTAGCTGGACGAACATGCACCTGCTCCATCCAACAAACAAAAATCCCGTCAAGGAAGGGAAGGGGAGGGGAGAAGAGGAAATGGAAGATGGATCTTAGAAAGAGTATCAGAGTTTGAACGGCGCCCCGAATAGTCCATAGCATGGGGAAGGACCGGCGTGCGAGCATCTCCGTCGAGGACATTGACGACGGTGTGGATCCTTGATCTGGCTGCTGCCTAAGGTGAGGAAAGGAGGGTTGGCATGGAGCATGCAGCCCGTCTCCTCCCTCACGCACAACCGCGTCGACGGAGGTAGATCTGGGACTGCTTTCTCGATGTCTCTCCTCTTCTCTTGTGATGAGGGGAGGGGAGGGGGAGGGGCAGGGGGAGGCAGGAGTGGGTTTGGATGACGGTTGTGGGGGAGGCCATGGTCGCTGCGAGGAGACGGGGTGGTGGATCGCGGTGCCTATGAGGGGAATCGGCATCGGCGTGGAAAGGAGGGAGAAGATGCGTGGGAGCCAGAGGGATTAGGTTTTGGAGCGGCGAAGGAAAAGAAAATGAGGGAGGCTTCGCGGGCTGGGGGAAAATGAGCGCCGCTACGAAAATTTCGCACGCGCGCGTCGATCGCAGGTCGGGCCATTTACCTACTGCTGGTCGGTCGGGATTCTTTGCCGACCGACAACTCATTGTTGATAGAAGTATTGCCGACCCACAGTTGGATGGTACATATTCTGGCATTTCCCAGCGACTATGGTCGATGTGCATGAGTTTTCCCGACCAACAATTAGTTAGCAGTTTTCCTAACCAATAATCGGTCGGCAATAGTTATTTTTTCCACAACACACGTCCGTAGGGAATATGGTGTCGTGGTGTAGTGTGTATAAGGAGTTTCTTGCACTTTTATCACATGTATATATACTGGTCTTTGATCCCTGTGAATGTCAGTTCATCATTCTCTAACAGGTGCAACCATGCAGGCTTGGACTGAAAATTGAATCCCGAGAGATGCTTCGATGAGGCCAATTACTTGCCTGCGACCCTCCTACCTTTTGTCAGTGATCTGAATGGTAGCACTTCGGCACCATGGAGAGATGATAAGTTGCAGCAATATTTTCTTTCCTCCGACGCTTAGGCAACAAAGAACATACCCCCTTGTACAACCCTACTAGCAGATTTCTGGGCTTCACAATTTGAAAAGAATGGAGAGTTTTCTCTCAGGTTGGCTTACCGCATGTTAGTCAGCATAAGAAACAACAGGGGGGACTTTGTTAGATTAGAAGGGGGCGCTTCTAATGGTGCGGCAGAGGAAAGGTGTTCGACATCTCTATGGACATCCAAGTTCTCGTAAGATCAGCCCCTGTTTGTTTAAAAAGTCCTAAGACTTTTTTTAGTCTCAGCTAAAAAGTTTTTAGTCCCTATCTGTTTTATTTCAAAGACTGAACATGGACTACAGGTTATTAAATGACATGTTAAAAGATCATATTATCCCTATTAATGGATTATAGGTTATTAAATGACATGATAAAAGTAGGGACACTGTTGAAAAAAGTCCCAAAAATTTTCAAAAAAGACTCTTTTTGGGACTTCTTTCTTTAGTCCCAAATACCCATTTTTAGTCTCAGAAAGTCCCTGTAAACAAACACCCCCTCAAAACCTTTCTTCGAAGGTTTGCAAGACATTCACTCCCATCGTGGATGTGGGTCATCATAGGAAGATGCGTGGCATAATTGTTTGTTTGATGTTTTATACATAAAACGGGGCGATAGCCTGTTTCGAGATGCATGGCATAAATGTTAGCCAAATATGTGGATGTGTTGATTCTTGAAGGCTTTCACTGATTAATTGCACTGCTTCGAGGTGTGTTTGGAATTTAGGCGATGAAGAATTGACTGGTCATACTGTTGAGTCTCACGAACTCAATGGGAAACATTGGCTCTTTAACATGATGGAAGCGTATCCCATTCGGATTTCATGAAGATGGTCGTCACTCTTTGTTGGGCGGTGTGGACCGCACGAAAGAAAGCAATACATGAGGCAATATTCCAAAGGCCGATGTCGGCGCACCTCTTCATTGAAAATTTCATCGCCGAGTTGGATGGCCTGGAAAAGACTACCAGTACTGTCGCACTGAGGAGACACGCACATACGACCACCATGCCAAATACCACTTGGAAGCCTCCTCCGAACGACCACATAAAAATCCATATACATGGCGGGCTGTCTCACGAAGGACGTGTCACTGCAGCTGCAGCAGTATGCAGAGATGAACAAGGTAATTACCTAGGGTTTTCAACAATTTTTTCGTGTCAATAATCCAACATTTCTTGAAGGCATAGCATCCTGCGAGGCATTGGCACTAACTGTAAACCGATTGTGGACGACATAAAAAAAGGGTTAGGTGGCCCTCATACATAGCGTAAGAGGAAGTTTTGTTAGCAGCGATTTTATGTTCGAAGGCCTTCCTTCGAATCAGGAGGCACACGACCTTGTAAAATTTATTGTTGGAAAATTCTATCTAGAAGTGTTGCATTGTGGACATTCGATGCGGCGGCTTGTGTGCTTTCTTGCATGCATGCAGGCCGGGCCCACAGTGGCCGGGCCCATAATAATGCCACATGTGCAGCCCGTACAGGGTCAATGATTTTGAAGGGACCCAATATATATATATATATATATATATATATATATATATATATATATATATATATATATAATCTCTTCCTAATAATAAAGCAAAAACAGTTTCTGGTCGTCCGTCCTGGCAGTTTTGCAAAAACACCTCTCTGTTTTTTCGTAATCAACCCGCGGTCCTTCATTAAGTGAAAAAACGTTTCGTTTAAAAAAAACCTGCATCGGGGCGGGCCAAGGCAGCACGCAGCCACCGACTCCTCCCGAGCCCCTGATGTGCTCACCGCGTCGCCGCCCCGCTCCTCCCGCCGGTCGCCGCCTCGCTCCTCCCGCCGGTCGCCGACCCCGATCCACACCGGATCCTGCCGCCGGCGAGCTGCCGAAGCCGTCGCCCCCAGCCCTGCCTCCTCCGGAGCTCCGCCCAGATCCGGAGCGCAGGCGGAGCATCTGGCGGTGGAGGAGATCCTCACCGACGGGGGTCACCGGCGTCGAGGTGGGTCTCTCCCAGCCATGTCTGCGACCACCCTCTCCTTCACCATCCTGCGACCATGCTCGTGGCTGCCTGAAGTGTCAGCCTTGGCGGCAAGATGGTTGACTTGCTACTGTCTGTCACTGTCAGGCCGTTGATGGAAACGAGCTCTATGCAAGCACCAAGGAGACGGTGAAGAACGCGCTCCCTCTCGCTTTGTCCCTCACATGTCGCCCCTCTCCCTCCCTTCTTCCTATGGCCTCCCATTCCTCTGTATTGTGGTTTTTGTCCCTCTTTCTTTTTGAACCCTAGAACACAAGCAGATCTCAAATCCTAATTGTCTCTATTTTTTATAGGTTAGTTCGGGTTCAGTTTTGCAAATCTGCAGCAATCAAGGCCTAATCCCTTCTGCTATTTTAGGTTGATTGGAGTTCAGTTTTGCAAGTTTGTGGCAGTCAATTAAAAAAAAGGTGACACCAATGCTATGTGATGTGACATTTTGTTTGTTTGTTATGTCTAAATAGAACTGAAATGCTATCATGGGCTCATTTTTTTTAATGTGGAAGTCATACTATATTGTAAAGATAGTATAATACATATTCTAGGTACTAGATGTTATGTTTTGATTCATGGTGTCCATGGATGTTGCAGTCTTGTGTGACATTCTCCACATATGAAAATCTGCAGCAATTTAGTAGAAGCAGTACCCTGAACTGTTTGTAGTTTCAGTTGTTATGTACTCTATCGGACGTGCTTCATCTATAAAAATGGGGCAGTGAGAAACCCCTTTTATTCAAAAAAAAAAAGCAATACCCTGAATCCCATAGTCTGAGGTCTTCCATCATTTTACTATCTCCCTATACCTTTCACAAGTTCTTTTTTTATCACACAAGTCCCTGTTTCTCGGCCATTAAACTTGTACAGCAAATATGCACATGAGTGTTTTAGCCTTAGTAGTTGTCAAGCCTTAGTAGTTGTCAGTATCACCATGCATCAGCTGTCCACATTGTTTCATTCTTTAGTTATAGAAAAAGGGCCCATCGACGGGCACAGGCTACAGCGGCGGAGTATCCTGAGTGGGTCATGGGGTCGGGATATGGATAAGTGGAGAGAACCAAGCCGAGTGAAAGAGAACCGCGGTTTGTTCTCTAGACTAGTAGACGTGTTAAGCTAGCCAGCGTGCATGCATAGTGACTGTGTTTTTTTTTCTATTTTTTGTTATCATTGAACTTATCCTAACGTCAAAAAAGGATTTTCCTCCACTTTATAATGAAGTAATCATCAAACTTATCCTCTATCTATCCAACCTGATTAACAATAATTGACGGTTGCTACAAACAAAGCACGTCATTTTTTGGAGGAATTTTGAATTAAAATGTTGACGAAAACATAAAATGTTTGTGAATTTGAAAAAAGCTCTGGATTTTTTTAAAAAAATTGCATATTCCAAAACAATGTCCGTGATTTAAAAAAATAGATTACTGATTTATAAAAATGCTTGTCTATTCAGAAAATTTTCATGCATTTCAAGAAATGTTCATGAATTTTAAAAAAAAGTCCTCCAACTTTAAAAAATATGTGCGTCTATTCTAGAATTGTTCGCCAATCAAAAGAAAGTACTTAAAACCCATTCGAAATATAAAAAATGTTCATGATTTTTAGTAAATATTTGTAAACTGTAAAAACTGTTCTTGATTTTAAATTTTTTTTCATATTTGTAAAAATGTTCACGAAGGATCAAAGGTATGTAGTTAAACAGTAATGCTTCTAAGTCTTTGTGGCAATATACCCATGTAAATTTTGAAGAATTAACTATCGGGTGGATCGGATTATTATCGTTTGTTTTCTAAAAATAAATCTTGAAATTCAGAATAATTCTTTGAATTACCAAGATTTTTGACAACCATGATATTTTTTTGAAAATGTGAAGATTGCTTCAACTTGTGAATAAATTTAAAAGAAGAAACATTTTCTTGCATTTGTACACAAAATTTCAAAATCAAACGATGATATGTGAACATAATATGACCATCATTATGAAAGATCACAATTTTATTATCCGTTGCAACGCACGGGCCCTTTTACTAGTATAGCATATAGATATAGTTGTATTTTAAAAAAACGACTAGACGTCGTGCGGTTGTGGGCGACTGGGCGTCGTGGCTCGTCTCCGCGCGCCGTGGGCGCCTCGAGCGAGAAAGCCGCCATGGGCGCCTCAAGCCGCTGGCCGCTAGGCGTCTGGGCCAGTGCGCCGTTGCCTGGAGCGACCTGGGCCTGTGGCCTGTATGTCGGGTGCGTACTGCACAGGTCTTCCTCCGTCTACGAAACGTGATGGCCAGGCCTGGTGATCGGCTGATCGCATGATGATCTGATCCCATCGATCTGTACTACATGTCTACATCGATCGGCAAATTCTGTAGACGTCCCCAACTCCCCATCGATCTGTAGACGATACGCGAGAGCAGCTCGTCTCTCTCGTTGACGCCGTGAGTGCACATGTACGAGTAGCGCTTCCATCTATATTTCGGTAAGAATAGAATATCTCGTCGGCTCGTCGCCTCCCTGGTTCGCATCATCACTGATCACTTCATATGTTCATCAGGTCGATCCCGCGATCGATTCAGGCCGCCGCCGAGACTCGTTGTCTCGTCGGATCGATCCCAGTTTATCCGTGCGTGACCCAAAACTAGGTGAGTTGGACAGTTCGTCTAAGTGCCAAACATTGATGCATGATCTTCAATTGATATATGCTACTGTATAACTTCAATTTCATTATATTCATCTTTTTAATCTTGTGTTTTAATAATATAGATTTGACTCATCATGGGGAAACATCAGTCTGGTGCCTATAAGCGCAAGAGAAAAGTGCAAGAACAAAATTTAATTAATAAATCTTATAAAGGCGGCATGGACAAATTTGTTATAAAAGAAGCACCGCAAGTGTCATCCGGTAATCAGTCCGTTGATCCTTCTACCCTTGCAATTGTTCCTTACAATGATACTAGAAATGGCCAGACAGAGATAGATAATATGGAGGTAGAGGAAGATCATATTGATGTTAACTTGAATAATTCACCTCGTGAGGACGTTGATGATTCTTCTAAGCCTGATATATTTGATCCAAGAAACTGGGATTCTCTTGATTCTAAACAGATTGATATCTTAGCACAAAAAGAGTCCAAAAAGAGACAATTCAATTAAGAAAGGTCCTAAAGATAGATATCGTAAAAGGTTTACCGCAGTATTCTATACTAGATTTCTATTAAATGGAGAGTGTTGTGATAGAGACTAGCTTGTCTATTCTAAACAACTTGATAGAGTCTTTTGCTTTGCTTGTAACTTATTTAGAAAAAGTCATCAGAAAGGTCAATTGGCAAATGAGGGCTGTAATGATTGGTCACATATGACCAATAGACTAAAAGACCATGAGACAAGTGGAGATCATGTTTTGAGTATGACTAATTGGTATGAGTTGCGCAGTAGATTGGAAAAACATCAAACTATTGATAAAGCAGCTCAACGACAACTTGAGAAAGAGAAGGACCATTGGAGAAAGGTATTATTCAGAATTGTTTGCATTGTAAAATTTCTTGCCAAGCATAATCTAGCATTCCGTGGTACTAATGGCAAGTTGTATGAAGATAGCAATGGTAATTTCTTGGGTTTGGTAGAGATGTTGGTTGAATTTGACTCCATTATCCAGGAGCATGTTCGTCGTATTACAAATGAAGAAACTCATGCTCATTATCTTGATCTTAAGATTCAGAATGAATTGCTACACTTGCTTGCTTCTTGTATTAGGTCTGAAATTATCAAGAAAATAAAGAGCGCAAAGTATTTATTTGTCATACTTGATTGTACCCCTGATGCAAGTCATCAAGAGCAAATGTCTTTAATTATAAGATATGTGGATTCATCTTCAAGTCAAGTTTGCATAGAAGAGTCCTTTCTAGGATTTCTTGATGTAAATGATACAACTGGCCAAGGACTTTTTGAGGTGCTAAATGATACGTTCATTTTGCATCATGTTTTTATGTTGATATTTATCGCTTTTTGGGCTGTTATTTCACTTCACGGTACAATTCTTATGCATTTTCTCTCTTATTTTGCAAGGTTTACATGAAGAGGGAGAATGTCGGCAACTGGAATTCTGGCCTGAAAGTGGAGCAAAGTTGAAATACCTATTCTGCGCAACTCCAAACGCCGTAAAAATCAACGAGGATTTTTTCCCGATTTATCAAAAATACTGGGCCGAAGAAGTGTCAGAGGGGGCGTGCAGGTGGCCACAAGCCTGCACGCCCCCCCCCTCGCCAGGTCGCGCCATGAGGGCTTGTGAGCAGCCTGCAAGCCCACTTGCCCCCCTCTTTTGCTATATGAAGGGTTTCGTCCAGGAAAAAATCAGGGAGGAGCTTTTTTGTGGATTCGCCGCCGCCACGAGGCAAAACTTGAGCAGAACCAATCTAGAGCTCCGGCAGGACGATCCTGTCGGGGAAACTTCCCTTCCGGAGGGGGAAATCGTCGCCATCATCATCACCAACACTCCTCTCATCGGAGGGGACTCGTCACCATAAACATCTTCATCAACACTATTTCATCTCCAAACCCTAGTTCATCACTTGTAACCAATCTCCGTCTCGCGACTCTGATTGGTACTTGTAAGGTTGCTAGTGGTGTTGATTACTCTTTGTAGTTGATGCTAGCTGGATTATTTGGTGGAAGAGTTTATGTTTAGATCCTTGATGCTACTCATTACCTCTCTGGTCATGAATATGATTATGCTTTGTGAGTAGTTACTTTTGTTCCTGAGGACATGGGATAAGTCATGCTAATAGTAGTCATGTGAATTTGGTATTCGTTCGGTAATTTGATGTGTTGTATGTTGTTTTTCCTCTAGTGGTGTTATGTGAACGTCAACTACATAACACTTCACCATTATTTGGGCCTAGAGGAAGGCATTGGGAAGTAGTAAGTAGATGATGGGTTGCTAGAGTGACAGAAGCTTAAACCCTAGTTTATGTGTTGCTTCGTAAGGGGATGATTTGGATCCACTAGTTTAATTCTATGGTTAGACTTTGTCTTAATTCTTCTTTCGTAGTTGCGGATGCTTGCGAAAGGGGTTAATCATAAGTAGGATGCTTGTCCAAGTAAGGGCAGTACCCAAGCGCTGGTCCACCCACATATCAAACTATCAAAGTAACGAACGCGGATCATATGAACATGATGAAACTAGCATGACAGAAATTCCCGTGTGTCCTCGGGAGCGTTTTTCCTCCTGTAAGACTTTGTCCAGGCTTGTCCCTTGCTACAAAAGGGATTGGGCCACTTTGCTGCACCGTTGCTACTTTTGTTACTTGTTGCTCGCTACGAATCATCTCATCACACAATCACTTGTTACCGACAATTTCAGTGCCTGCAAATTTTACCTTGCTGAAAACCACTTGTCAAATCCTTCTGCTCCTTGTTAGGTTCGACACTCTTACTTATCGAAAGGACTACGATTGATCCCCTATACTTGTGGGTCATCACTACAGAATGAGCTAAAACTTCTTGATCTTGATATAAATGATGTGCGAGGACAAGGTTATGATAATGGATCAAATATGAAAGGAACGCATCAAGGGGTACAAAGAAAACTTTTGGATGTAAATCCTAGAGCTTTTTATTCTGCTTGTGGTTGTCATAGCCTTAATTTAACACTTTATGATATGGCCAAGACTTGTGGTAGAGCAAAAGACTTTTTTGGGATCATCCAATGCATCTATACAATTTTTGCAAATTCTATAATAAATGGCATATTTTGAAAGAACACATATCAGGATTGACTCTCAAGTGTGTGTGAGCTACATGTTGGGAGAGTCGTGTTGAAAGTGTTAAACCAATTAGATTTCAATGTTCAGACATTCGGGAGGCTCTACTTCAGGTAACCAATATGTTCATATTGATAATGATGTAATTCGTTCAGGCTTTGACTAGATCTAGCCATAACATTTATGAACTTTCTTTTAATTTCAGGTATCTGAAACTGATAGTGATCCAAAGGCAAGCATTGACGCTCTAGGTTTGGCAAACAATGAACTTGGAGAGTATGAATTTATTGTGGCAATAGTCATTTGGTATGAGGTATTGTCTGCTATTAATTTAGTAAGCAAGAACTTGCAAACAAAGGATATGCTTATTGATGTTACAATTAAGAAAGTGAAAGGGCTTATTTCTTTCTTTGAGGGGTACAGAGAAACTGGTTTCTTAGAAGCATTGGAGATAGCCAAAGAAATTGCACTTGAGATGAATATTGATGCAACATTTCGTAAAAGAAGAGAAATTAAAAGAAAGACACAGTTTGATGAGAACCCATACGACACAAATATTGCCACATAGTCTGTAGAGGAATCATTTAGAATCAACTATTTCATACGTGTTGTTGGTCAAGCAATCAAGCAATTTCCTCACTCACAAGGAAATTTGAGCAATATGAAGGTTACCAGAAAATATTTGGTTTCTTATTTACCTCTGAAACATTGGTTCATTGGATAAGGATAGTTTGAAATCTTCTTGTGTTAATCTTGAGGCTTCCCTTATGAACGATAAACAATCTGATGTTGATGCCAATGAACTATTTGTAGAATTCAAGTTTATTCAAAATTTCATGCCAAAAGAAAATATCGGACATGTTGAAATTCTAAATTTTTTAAAGCGGCATGATTGTTTTCCCAATGCAAGTATTGCATATAGAGTTCTGTTGACCATTCCTGTGACAGTTGCATCGGCAGAAAGAAGTTTTTCTAAATTGAAACTATTGAAGTCCTATATGGGTGCTTCTATGACACAACAAAGACTCAATGATTTGGCTAGGGATGAAAACAGAGCGAAAACGGACGAAACTGAGTGCTATCACATTGATTTTCATATTGTTTTGCATAAGTGGAAACAAATACAGAAACCCCTAAAATGAATACGAAAACAAATACTATCGAAAACAAACACGGAGCGAATACAAAGCGGATGCAGAAATAGAAGTGGGCGTTGACCAGAACTTTAAAACCCCTTGAATCATAGAGTAATACACACAACAACAAGAATTAATGAATTGCTAACATGTCTACAAAATAATTTGGTTATGTTAGCAACATATCCTTATATTGTATTAGTACATGACAATTGTGTATAGGGTCTAGCTGAGTACATATATGGTAGTATAAGTTGGGCCTTAAATGATCCATTATGCTCATTGTGTCATTGGGTGTTATTTGATGGTTGGGCTACAAAGCAGTCGTAGGCCTATAGTAAAAATGGGAAATTCCATATTCACGGAAACGGAAAGTTCCATTTCCACATATGTTCCACCGGAAAACACTCTTCCATTTTTGTTTTCGTTTTCGCATTAAAAATTCCATTTCCATTTCCGCTTTCATATTTCCTCTTCGTTTTCATTTTCCCTATGGAAAAGTGGAAAGTTTCCACTCCATTTTCATCCCTAGATTTGGCCACAATAGCACTTGAGAGTGAAGTCTTGGAGAAGATTGATTACGAGGATATCATTGAAGATTTTATTTCAAAGAATACTGCAAGAATGAGGATGTTTAAATAAATAGCAATCGGGAGTTGCATAGGTATGACTTTTTTATATGTCCAATTTTTATGTAAGATATTATATTATATATATTATAATTTTTCTGCGAGACATATATGCATTATAATTGCTCGTTAATTCATATTTTTGTGAGATAGGGCCCCATTTTTTCGTTCCGCACAGGGCCCCGTATTTTGCCGGCCCGACCCTGCATGCATGCATGCAATGATGTTATCAGATTCGTTTTAAATGATCAAAATTCAAAAACTTTTATCTCTTAAATCGTTAATCGGATCGATGATCCGTTTTCATCGTTGACTTTGTTTCGATAAAATCTTTAAAGCTCGACCCCATGTCAACATGTTTCGATAACTTTTTCTTGCTCATACTTATCATATTTGTTGCACTTACTTGTCATATTAGTAAAGTACTTGCTTGTCTGATAAAAAATAACTTAATCGCCAATTTTTTCAAAATTGCGCATAAATATGACATCTTGACATAATCAAAATGACAAACACAAACAATTTTGTTAGGCGGTTACACACAAAAATATGACAACTCAACATATTTAAAACCGGTGACCACAAAGAAATCTTTTTTGGTCATCGTTTGTAAATATGACAAGTCGGCATAGTTAAACTAGCATCTTGACAACTAAGTTTTTGTAAAATTGACAACTATGCAATTTCTAGTACTACTAGTAGTACTAGTACTAACCAGATGCTTTTAAAATAGTGAATAAGGTCTGCCAACACATGTTTTGTGTGTGACACTTTTTCTATGGATTTTCTGTGTGACGCTTTGCATGCGATGCATATTTTTGTGATGTCATCTGCATATCCTTCTAGCACACGGTGCTGTGTGCTGCAATATGAATACATGCGGCACATGGTTCACATCAAGAAAAAAATGGCAATTAAGTTAATTTTTTCGGACAAGTAAGTGGTTAATAATACGACAAGTCTAAAAATGTGGCAATTATTGATGGAAAAAAAAGTTCTCGAAACATGTCGACATGAGGTCTAGTTTTGAAGATCTCGTCGCGACAAAGCCAAGGTGAAAACGGATTGTTAATTAAATTAACGGTTTTAGAGATAAAACTTTTTAAATTTTAAGAGAATAGGATAAATTTTGATGACGTCATTGCATGCATGCATGGTAGAAAGATGAAATTAGCGGCCCACATGGGAAGATTCACATACGACGCCCCTGGGTAGTTAAATCGTTTATTGTTTTGCTTCCTCAGGGTCATTACTTGTAGCTCATTTCTCCGCATGAGCCCCTTTGTATCCCTTTGAATATTGCTTAAAATTAATAAAGTTTAGGGTCCCTTAAGAAAACTAATCTATTATTTGCAGTAAAAAGATTGTCGAAAATATCGAGCAAACAACTCATGTCGATTAATTTCTACACATCCCAACTTTATTATTAAAAGTGCTGGAAATAAAATACACATCTGTACAAGTTTGCGTGTGTACGGTTTGGTTTAAATCCTCGTGTTGTCTTTCATATCTTTGCACACCACCAGTTTATTTTCCGAAAAACATGTGTATGGTGCATATGTTGCATCATTTATGTTAGAAATTAATTAGTAGATTAATTCAAGGCATATGTCTAACCCGAATAGTCGTGTCTCCTTTTTGTGTCTACTAGCAAAAAGGTCCGTGCGTTGCAACGGGAGAAAAAATACCACACGCTTTTAATTTTTTAATAATCATTTTGATTTATTAAAATAATAAGCTAACTAACTAACGTAGTCAGTCCTATCTTATTTTGTTGAGAAATCAACCCGTCCATTGTTAATTCCATCATGATGAGAAATTGAGCGGGACAAGCAAAGCAAAACATAGAGGTTACGTGAATTGATCAATGTACTCTTATTTTATTTCACTGATGGGGTAGAGAGTGTGGGATCAGATGACAAACTGAAGGTGGTGTTCCATTCTGTGTCTCTACAACAATACAATCTTACATTCAATACATTCATTCATCAACAAACAAATCCCCACAAAACAAAAAAATTTGCCGATGCTTGGCACACGGTTGGAGGCATGGAGAGGGGATCTCACCAGAAGATGAGTTCCTGCCGGAGGAGGGGATACGATGAGAGGAGCAAGGGTTAGACGCCTCTATCTGGTCATAAGGAGTCGCCGTTGCCGCGCCATATCTCGAAGTTCCCCGTGTGAGCCATGGAGGCCCGCCTCCACCTACAAGTACTTCGCTTCGCCGCGTTGCCGCCGTTCTGCATCGAGCAGACGCATCATCCCAAGTCACTGTAGATGTCGCGTTGATTTGATCCAGAAACTGTGCTCGAGCGCCGAAACGGGGGCAGCAAGCGGGCAGAGGTACGGCCGTGGAGGCGGGTGGGTTGAGATCGACAATAGTGGTTGTTGAGGTCGGCCGTGGCGGCGAGTGATGTGGCAGCGGCCTGGGCACAGGATAGGGTGGACCAGGGTCGACGCGATGCTCTCGAGCGCCGCAACGGGGGAAGTGAGCGGGGAGAGGTACGGCCGCGGAGGCGGGTGGGTTGAGATCGACAGGGGTGGCGGTTGAGGTAGGCTGCGGCGGCGAGTGGTATGGCGGCGGCCTGGGCACAGGCCAGGGTGGCCCAGGGTCGACGGGAGAAGGCAATGCGTACGGATATAATTTTTGAAGGCGAATCATTTTTTCTTTTGCGTTGCAGATAAATGATGGAGCGCAGGTTGAATAACAAAATTTAAGGGGATTTTTTATAAACAATACCGCGGTGGGTTTTCCGACGGAAGCAATAGCCGCTTTATTATTATAGCAAAAGGGCCCATGCGTTGCAACGGGAGAAAGAAATACCACACGACACACGCTCTTAATTTATAAAAAATGTCTATAATTTGAGAATTTATAGTTACGATACAAATAAAGATGGTCTTATCCTACAAAAATGCAGTTCAAAATTTAATACATACAAAGAATCAGTCAAGTGACCTTCAGTTTCATCTCTAATCCTGATTTTATTGACGTGTTCATCCCCAACCCGAATGAGTACCGGTATGAAAGAAAGATGAAACTTATTTATTAAGATTGCACCCTAGATAGTATTTTTATTAAATGTTTAACAGATAAAATAATATCATATTTAAATTCTACATATTTTTGTAATCAAATTCCATGTATAATATGTTAAATTTGGAGTTACGGTTTAAAAGATATGAGTATTTAAAAAAATAGTTAATATATACTACGAGTTTAATGTCATAAACAGTAAGGGTTTTTTTGTAAAATCACCTCTGTGGGTTTTCCAACGGAAGCGATAGCCTCTTTATTATTAGGTAAAGATTCATCCCCAACCTGGATGAGTACCGGTATGAAAGAAAGACGAAACTTATTTATTAAGATTGCACCCTAGATAGTATTTTTATTAGACGTTTAACAGATAAAATAATATCATATTTAAATTCTACATATTTTTCTAATCAAATTCCATGTATAATATGTTAAATTTAGAGTTACGGTTTAAAAGATATGAGTATTTAAAAAAATAGTTAATATATACTACGAGTTTAATGTCATAAACAGTAAGGGCTTTTTTTAAAATCACCTCGGTGAGTTTTCCGACGGAAGCGATAACCTCTTTATTATTAGGTAAAGATTCATCCCCAACCCGGATGAGTACCGGTATGAAAGAAAGACGAAACTTATTTATTAAGATTGAACCCTAGATAGTATTTTTATTAAACGTTTAACAGATAAATAATATCATATTTAAATTCTACATATTTTTCTAATCAAATTCCATGTATAATATGTTAAATTTGGAGTTACGGTTTAAAAGATATGAGTATTTAAAAAAATAGTTAATATATACTACGAGTTTAATGTCATAAACAGTAAGGGTTTTTTTATAAAATCACCTCGGTGGGTTTTCCGACGGAAGCGATAGCCTCTTTATTATTAGGTAAAGATTGCCAACAGACACCTGTTCTGGAGGGATGCCTCCGAACAGTCACCTCTTCCAGATGTATATATACTTGAGAATCAATAAAAAGAGGACTGCTGGTCCATTCACTTCCATTCAATCTTGTTTTACTCTAACACGTTATCAGCACGTAGTCTTTACCGACGAGCAATCCGGCCGACGATGGCGGATACACACAACCACGTCCATGGCTTCTTGCTGTCGATCCATCACAGCTCCGACGTCCATGACGAAGCACCAGAGGGCATCGGCGGAGCAGCTCGTGTCCCTCTCCCTCTCGCTCTCCCTCGGCGCCGTCGCCGACCGCAGCAACAAGAGGACGCGCCACGCAGCCGCCGCAGCCGCCGGTGGGGAGTTCATGTGCAAGACGTGCAACAGGTCTTTCCCGACGTTCCAGACGCTCGGCGGCCACCGCACCAGCCACCTCCGTGGCCGCAACGGGCTCGCGCTCGCGCTCACCGGGACCACGCCGGTGCCAGAGCACAAGAAGGCCACGGACCAAAAGCAGCAGGCGCACCAGTGCCACGTCTGCGGGCAAGGGTTCGAGATGGGGCAGGCGCTCGGGGGCCACATGCGCCGGCACCGCGAGCAGGAGGCCGCCGCCACCGCGGTGGCGCAGGCGCCGCCCGTCCTGCTCGAGCTGTTCGTCTAGGTTCATGATTGGCTAACTTTAGTTATGCTACAGAGTTCGTGATCGACCTGTGTGTAGATTTGTACGTTGCTGCACACAGACACACTCGTAGCTAGCATGCATGAATCTCTTCATCGGATCAGCACACACATGAAAGAAGGATCAACCTCCGGTGCATGAAATGCTGACGCCCCCTGGCAGCGGCGCTCAGCCCAGGACATCGTACCCACCGCGCAGGACATCCAGCCAGTACATGACTCCGTCCCGACAGAACGACTAGGCCATCATCGACATGGCGCTTACGGACGACCATGGCCATGGAGCAACGATAGCCTTCGTTGTACGACAGATCCATCCAACGCTTGTGGGAACGACCGACGCACTGCAACTTCATCAAACAACAGAGGCAGCAATTCGGGCGGTCCCATACCAGTCTCTGGGCTCTGGTGATCTTCATTTTCTGCATACATGCAAATTCCTGGCCTGATGGATCATGGATGGAATCATGAAAGAGAGAAATCGGAGTTAACAAGCAACCGAAGCAAATACCAAAGCCTGGATCTAATTGCTACGTACAAGAATCAAGGTGCTACTTTCCGATTTCAGTTCTATCCAAGCACAAGAACGAAAACGATGAGGAATCTTATTCTTCACAGTTTTGCAGCTAGTCCTCTGACTGCATTCCATTTGTGCATAAGATATTCTCTTTCCCCTCATGTTAGACTTTTATGGCTTTCAAGACTGCATAAAATATAATTATGCATCATTTTACATCTTGTAAAATATCATGTGAAGCCTCATGTCTTCATATATTACATAAATATGTAAATTATTAAGTTTTGCATCTATGTGTATTACCACAGTAATACTAAATGCAAAAGAATGTTTTACGTGCATTTATTCCTTCAGAATTTAAGACAATATATATGTCTTTGCCCTAAACATTTTCTAAGGCATGTGTTTTAGGAGAACAACTATATTTTTGCAATTAATTTTAATTTTTGCAAATCTTATTGTAATTCCAAACAAGGATTACGTAGTCTCATACTTGATATGGCGACATCTAAATTTTTATTTGTGAATTACAAGGTACTGATGACATCTACTGCACAATTCGTAGATTATTCATCACTACTATGAGGTCTACATCTTGTGTTTTACAAGATGATTACCTTCAAAGTGCCCTTCCAAATATTAATATGTGACTACCTCTAGATATCATAAGGTAATATTGGCATCTACTGTAAAAAAAAAAAATTACAGACTATCCACTATTACTGCAAGGTCTACATCATGTCACTTTGACAAATGATTGCCTTCAAAGTGATTTCATACATTTAGCATAACATAAGGTAATAGAATTATAAACATCTACTGACAATAGTCAGACTATGTTTTCTATTACTGCAAGATCTACACCATATTGGTGATTATCTTTAAAGTGTTATCCTATATAAATTGAGGTCTACACATATGGCTATATGGCATCAGCCGTACTAAAATTTGCTCCTCTGAAGCAATTGTTGTTGTTCACTAAAATGATTTACTATCATAGTAAATTCATGCATGATTATTGCATGTTGAATGGTATTATCTACCAATATCAATTATTCAAGCCTCTTTTTTGCTTGAATATGTCATAGGGAACTACATAAATATTTGCATTTACTTGTGATTACCTTCTATTACATTGGTAAAATACATGGCAATGAAGCCTACGACAATATTTCTAATTATAGTGTCGTCCATCCATCATGATGGACCACATAATTTATGACAATGATTAAGTGTCTCAACACTTTCGCAAGGTCGAGAGGACATCGTGGTTATAATTTCATAGTGACTAACCAATGTTAAGCATGCAAATCTATACGTTTTGGCAGTGACTCTAAAGTCACACACTTCCTCAAGAATGAAGTCCAAAACATTAGCAATAATTTAATCACATGTGTTATATTGAAGGATACACCCAGGTTCACCAAGGATCACCTTGACCATGATTGTTCTCAAACAAATCATTTATTTATAGATGCCACTTACTCCTAGAAGTAAATTAAATAAATGCATTAGCATTTTCAAGTAACGCATGGCTCACATTTCCAAATACAGTAAGTACATGTTAGGTGAGATTATTTATTGTAAGATGACTTACGACAGCAGTCATTGTATCCACCCGAGGTATTACTGCTACTATAACCTCACCTTCGGAATATGTGTCATGGCTATTCTCTTAATAGCGAAGTATGATCATATGTATTTTATCTCTCACCAACTTCACTTAGTTCTCAAACTAAGTACATAATGGATGAATATTTATTCACCTTGAATATTTCCCTTAAGAGAAACATGCTGCCCCGAGTACATTTGGAATGATCACCCAATAATTTTTCACGACCTCAAGTCTATTGCAACTTACAATTTTGGTAATTATAAAATCAACTTGAAGTTGAGATCTCATGATCTGACATTTTCATATGCAGATCAGGATGAAAAGCCCTTGATACACTTTACATCTCCTTATGATGGTATTACCATTTTCATGGTAAAGAAACATGTTATTTCTTAAACTCATCATATTCACCCAACGGGTGCTTCAAATATTTGCTAGCATTGAGAATACTATGCATGTCAGTGGTCACAAAATAGAACAATGAGGCATTAAAAGTAAAGTGGAGGATAAAGACAACCAATGACATAATTACCTTTTAATTAGTAATTGATCATTTTAAAAAGATTACAAAGACAACTCTCAAGTTTGTCAAATGTGTGGTTACATGAATATCGTACCTATGATTACCAAACCCTCAAACATATGGTCAAACCACACCATGAGTTTATTAAAGGCAAATAAGTTCATTGTGGTATTTGAAAATTTGCAAACATACGACCAGAAACTATTCTCATAAATGATGTTCTCGAATCTTCATCAGAAGGAGAACCAAAAATATAGTGCAATAAAAGAATGATCAATTCGTTTGTGCCTATGATATGTTTGCATAACTCATTTTTCCGTAATATGGGAGACCTCATGTAATATCCCGATTATTCCCAAAATATTGTTTGCCTATAGTCGTACTACTACATGTAGTATAAATGTCCAATATCCTATTTCTTGGACATTATATTTGATAATTTTTGCATGTATGAATCAATTCATACTCAGTTTTGTTGCGTACACAATAATTTTCTAAATCTTACAAAATATTTGGTTTTAAGCCTTACAATCCAGGTTTGGGGTTGTTTAGAAAATTATTGACAATTCTATTGGTCACAACTTAACAAGTTGCAAAATTTCCCAAATCATCAGATTTTATGTGCACCACATGTGCCATAAGGGAAATTAATTTAAGCAACTCTCACCTTACAATTCTAAATGAGCCAACTCATTCTTCCTTGAACACATTCAGAAGATATGTGCATTCTCAACCATTGTGTGGTATTTGATAGATACTTTATGGTACTCATGGAAACATTTATAAAATGATTTCTAGTGTGTCTCTTGTCACACAAACCATGAATGATATAACTAAATAATTGCTCAAATTCTCAAAGTAAGAGCAAGTTATCCTAAACAAGGGATAAATCTATTCGAATGGACAACTTTGTTGAACTCATTTCACAAGAAATATCTGATTATATATAATACTTTATGTACATACCCAAAATGGTTTAGTTCAATATCTTATCAAAGATAGTGAAATTAATAATATGACCAAACTTATAGAATCATGATTTACTAGCCTCATGCTAGACAAATACGGCATTACACACCGTAAGTATGATATAAATCATACCAACTGTTGGAATTATGCCCTAGAGGCAATAATGAATATAGTTATTATTATAATTCCTGTATCAAGATAATCGTTTATTATCCATGCTATAATTGTATTGAATGAAGACTCATTTACATGTGTGGATACATAGACAAAACACTGTCCCTAGCAAGCCTCTAGTTGGCTAGCCAGTTGATCAAAGATAGTCAGTGTCTTCTGATTATAAACAAGGTGTTGTTGCTTGATGACTGGATCACGTCATTAGGAGAATCACGTGATGGACTAGACCCAAACTAATAGACGTAGCATGTTGATCTTGTCATTTTGTTGCTACTGTTTTCTGCGTGTCAAGTATTTGTTCCTATGACCATGAGATCATATAACTCACTGACACCGGAGGAATACTTTGTGTGTATCAAACGTCGCAACGTAACTAGGTGACTATAAAGATGCTCTACATGTATCTCCGAAGGTGTTAGTTGAGTTAGTATGGATCAAGATTGGGATTTGTCACTCCGTGTGACGGAGAGGTATCTCGGGGCCCACTCGGTAATACAACATCACACACAAGCCTTGCAAGCAATGTGACTTAGTGTAAGTTGCGGGATCTTGTATTACGGAACGAGTAAAGAGACTTGCCGGTAAACTAGATTGAAATAGGTATGCGGATACTGACGATCGAATCTCGGGCAAGTAACATACCGAAGGACAAAGGGAATGACATACGGGATTATATGAATCCTTGGCACTGAGGTTCAAACGATAAGATCTTCGTAGAATATGTAGGATCCAATATGGGCATCCAGGTCCCGCTGTTGGATATTGACCGAGGAGTCTCTCGGGTCATGTCTACATAGTTCTCGAACCCGCAGTGTCTGCACACTTAAGGTTCGACGTTGTTTTATGCGTATTTGAGTTATATGGTTGGTTACCGAATGTTGTTCGGAGTCCCGGATGAGATCACAGACGTCACGAGGGTTTCCGGAATGGTCCGGAAACGAAGATTGATATATAGGATGACCTCATTTGATTACCGGAAGGTTTTCGGAGTTACCGGGATTGTACCGGGAATGACGAATGGGTTCCGGGAGTTCACCGGGGGGGGCAACCCACCCCGGGGAAGCCCATAGGCCTTGAGGGTGGCACACCAGCCCTTAGTGGGCTGGTGGGACAGCCCAAAAGGGCCCTATGCGCCTAGGAAAGAAAATCAAAGAGAATAGAAAAAAAGGAGGTGGGAAGGGAAGGAAGGACTCCCACCCACCAAACCAAGTCCAACTCGGTTTGGGGGGGGAGCCTTCCCCCTTGGACTCGGCCGACCCCCTTGGGCAAGGTCCCCTCCCTCCCACCTATATATACGGAGGTTTTAGGGCTGATTTGAGACGACTTTTCCACGGCAGCCCGACCACATACCTCCACGGTTTTTCCTCTAGATCGCGTTTCTGCGGAGCTCGGGCGGAGCCCTGCTGAGACAAGGTCATCACCAACCTCCGGAGCGCCGTCACGCTGCCGGAGAACTCTTCTACCTCTCCGTCTCTCTTGCTGGATCAAGAAGGCCGAGATCATCGTCGAGCTGTACGTGTGCTGAACGCGGAGGTGCCGTCCATTCGGTACTAGATCGTGGGACTGATCGCGGGATTGTTCGCGGGGCGGATCGAGGGACGTGAGGACGTTCCACTACATCAACCACGTTCACTAATGCTTCTGCTGTACGATCTACAGGGGTTCGTAGATCACTCATCCCCTCTCGTAGATGGACATCACCATGATAGGTCTTCGTGCGCGTAAGAAAATTTTTGTTTCCCTTGCGACGTTCCCCAACAGTGGCATCATGAGCTAGGTTCATGCGTAGATGTCTTCTCGAGTAGAACACAAAAGTTTTTGTGGGCGGTGATGTGCGTTTTGCTGCCCTCCTTAGTCTTTTCTTGATTCCGCGGTATTGTTGGATTGAAGCGGCTTGGACCGAAATTACTCGTACGCTTACGAGAGACTGGTTTCATCGCTACGAGTAACCCCGTTGCTCAAAGATGACTGGCAAGTGTCGGTTTCCCCAACTTTAGTTGAATCGGATTTGACCGAGGAGATCCTTGGATGAGGTTAAATAGCAACTCATATATCTCCGTTGTGGTGTTTGCGTAAGTAAGATGCGATCCTACTAGATACCCATGGTCACCACGTAAAACATGCAACAACAAAATTAGATGACGTCTAACTTGTTTTTGCAGGGTATGCTTGTGATGTGATATGGCCAACGATGTGATGTGGTATATTGGATGTATGAGATGATCATGTTGTAATAGTAAATATCGACTTGCACGGCAACCGGCAGGAGCCATAGGGTTGTATTTATACTAACGTTTGTGCTTGCAGATGCGTTTACTATTTTGCTAGGATGTAGCTTTAGTAGTAATAGCATGAGTAGCACGACAACCCCGATGGCAACACGTTGATGGAGATCATGGTGTGGCGCCGGTGACAAGAAGATCGTGCCGGTGCTTTGGTGATGGACATCAAGAAGCACGTGATGATGGCCATATCATGTCACTTATGAATTGCATGTGATGTTAATCCTTTTATGCACCTTATTTTGCTTAGAACGACGGTAGCATTATGAGGTGATCTCTCACTAAAATTTCAAGACGAAATTGTGTTCTCCCCGACTGTGCACCGTTGCTACAGTTCGTCGTTTCGAGACACCACGTGATGATCGGGTGTGATAGACTCAACGTTCACATACAACGGGTGCAAAACAGTTGCGCACGCGGAACACTCGGGTTAAGCTTGACGAGCCTAGCATGTGCAGACATGGCCTCGGAACAGATGAGACCGAAAGGTCGATCATGAATCATATAGATGATATGATTAGCATAGGGATGCTTACCACTGAAACTATACTCAACTCACGTGATGATCGGACTTGAGCTGTGTAAGTGGATCATGAACCACTCCAATGACTAGAGAGATATACTTTTTGAGTGGGAGTTTAGCGAATGATTTGATTAAGTTAAACTCTAATTATCTTGAACATAGTCTAAGTCCACTTTGAATATATTTGTGTTGTAGATCATGGCTCATGCTACAGTCATCCTGAATTTTAATACGTTCCTAGAGAAAGCTAAGTTGAAAGATGATGGAAGCAACTTTGTAGACTGGGCTCGTAATCTTAAGCTAATCTTACAAGCTAGGAAGAAGGATTACGTCCTTAATGCTGCGCTAGGAGATGAACCACCCGCTACGGCTGATCAGGATGTTAAGAACGCTTGGTTAGCACGTAAGGAGGACTACTCAATAGTTCAATGTGCAGTCTTGTATGGCTTAGAACCGGGACTTCAACGTCGCTTTGAGCGTCATGGAGCATTTGAGACGTTCCAGGAGTTGAAGTTTATCTTTCAGAAGAACGCCTGAATCGAGAGGTATGAGACCTCTGATAAATTCTATGCTTGCAAGATGGAGGAAAACTCGTCTGTCAGTGAACATGTGCTCAAAATGTCTGGGTACTCAAACCGTCTTGCTGAGCTGGGGATTGAACTCCTGCAAGAGGCTATCACTGACAGAATCCTTCAATCACTGCCGCCAAGCTATAAAGGCTTTGTATTGAACTACAACATGCAAGGGATGAACAAGTCTCCCGGCGAGTTGTTTGCGATGCTGAAAGTCGCAGAGTCTGAACTCCGTAAAGAGCATCAAGTGTTGATGGTGAATAAGACCACTAGTTTCAAGAGAAACGGAAAAGGCAAGAAGGGTAATTCGGAGAAGAGCGGCAAGCCTGTTGCCAATCCGACGAAGAAACCCAAAGCTGGACCTAAGCCTGAAACGGAGTGTTACTATTGCAAGGGTATGGGTCACTGGAAGCGCAATTGCCCCAAGTATCTGGCAGATAAGAAGGCGGCCAAAGAAAAATCAGGTATATTTGATATACATGTTATTGATGTGTACTTAACCGGCTCTCGTAGTAGTGCCTGGGTATTCGATACCGGTTCTGTTGCTCATATTTGCAACTCGAAACAGGAACTGCGGAATAGACGAAGGCTGGCGAAAGAGGAAGTGACGATGCGCGTAGGAAATGGTTCCAAGGTTGATGCAATCACCATCGGCACAGTTTCACTTTAGTTACCATCAGGATTAGTGATGAACTTAAATCATTGTCATTTAGTGCTTGCGTTGAGCATGAACATTATATCTGGATCTTGTTTATTGCGAGACGGTTACTCTTTTAAGTCAGAGAATAATGGTTGTTCTATTTCTATGAGTAACATCTTTTATGGTCATGCACCTAATGTGAGAGGATTGTTCATATTGAATCTTGATAGCGACACGCATATACATAACATTAAGACCAAAAGAGTTAGAGTTAACAATGATAGCGCCATATTTTTGTGGCACTGCCGCTTAGGTCATATTGGTGTAAAGCGCATGAAGAAACTCCATGCTGATGGACTTTTGGAGTCACTTGACTTTGATTCACTTGACACGTGCGAACCATGCCTCATGGGCAAGATGACTAATACTCCGTTCTCCGGAACAATGGAGCGTGCAAGTGACTTGTTGGAAATCATACATACCGATGTGTGTGGTCCGATGAGCGTGGAGGCACGCGGCGGATATCGTTATTTTCTCACCTTCACTGACGATTTAAGTAGATATGGTTATGTCTACTTGATGAAGCACAAGTCTGAAACATTTGAAAAGTTCAAGCAATTTCAGAGTGAAGTGGAAAATCATCGTAACAAGAAGATCAAATTCCTATGGTCTGATCGTGGGGGTGAATATATGAGTTTCGAGTTTGGTACTCACTTAAGACAATGTGGAATTGTTTCACAGTTAACACCGCCTGGAACAACATAGCGTAATGGTGTGTCCGAACGTCGTAATCGTACTCTATTAGAAATGGTGCGATCTATGATGTCTCTTACTGATTTGCCGTTATCGTTTTGGGTTATGCATTAGAAACAGCTGCATTCACTTTAAATAGGGCACCATCAAAATCCGTTGAGACGACACCATACGAATTGTGGTATGGCAAAAGGCCAAAGTTGTCATTTCTTAAAGTTTGGGGATGTGATGCTTATGTCAAAAAGCTTCAGCCTGAAAAGCTGGAACCCAAAGCGGAAAAGTGCGTCTTCATAGGTTACCCAAAAGAGACAGTTGGGTACACCTTCTATCTCAAATCCGAGGGCAAAGTGTTTGTTCCTAAAAACGGAGCTTTTCTCGAGAAGGAGTTTCTCTCGAGAGAATTGAGTGGGAGGAAGATAGAACTTGACGAGGTAGTCGAACCTCTCATCCCTATGGATGGTGGCGCAGGGCAAGGGGAAACCTCTGTCGTTGCGACGCCGGTTGAGGAGGAAGTTAATGATGATGATCATGAAACTCCAGTTCAAGTTTCTGTTGAACCACGCAGGTCGACGAGACCACGTGTTGCTCCAGAGTGGTACGGTAATCCCGTCTTATCAATCATGTTGTTAGACAACAATGAACCTGCAAATTATGAAGAAGCAATGGTGGGGCCAGATTCCAACAAATGGCTAGAAGCCATGAAGTCCGAGATAGAATCCATGTATGAGAACAAAGTGTGGACTTTGGAGGTACTACCTGAGGGCCGCAAGGCTATTCAGAACAAATGGATCTTTAAGAGGAAGACGGACGCTGACGGCAATGTGACCGTTTATAAAGCTCGACTTGTGGCAAATGGTTTTTCACAAGTTCAAGGAGTTGACTACGATGAGACTTTCTCACCCGTAGCGATGCTTAAGTCCGTCAGAATCATGTTAGCAATAGCTGCATTTTTCGATTATGAAATCTGGCAGATGGATGTCAAAACGGCGTTCCTTAACGGTTTCCTTAAGGAAGAGTTGTATATAATACAACCCGAGGGTTTTGTCGATCCTAAAAATGCTAACAAGGTGTGCAAGCTCCAGCGATCCATTTATGGACTGGTGCAAGCATCTCGGAGTTGGAACAAACGCTTTGATGAGGTGATCAAGGCATTTGGGTTTATACAAGTGGTTGGAGAATCTTGTATTTACAAGAAAGTGAGTGGGAGCTCTGTGGCGTTTCTAATATTATATGTGGATGACATATTGCTGATTGGAAACAACGTGGAGTTTTTAGAGAGCATAAAGGATTACTTGAATAAGAGTTTCTCTATGAAGGACCTAGGAGAAGCTGCTTACATTCTAGGCATTAAGATTTATAGGGATAGATCAAAACGCCTGATAGGACTTTCACAAAGCACATACCTTGATAAAGTTTTGAAGAGGTTCAAAATGGAACAGTCCAAGAAAGGGTTCTTGCCAGTTTTACAAGGTACGAGATTGAGTAAGACTCAGTGCCCAGCAACTGATGAAGATAGAGAGCATATGCGCTCCGTCCCCTATGCTTCAGCCATAGGTTCTATCATGTATGCAATGTTGTGCACTAGACCGGATGTTAGCCTGGCCATAAGTATGGCAGGTAGGTTCCAGAGTAATCCAGGAGTGGATCACTGGACAGCGGTCAAGAATATCCTAAAGTACCTGAAAAGGACTAAGGAGATGTTTCTCATGTATGGAGGTGACGAAGAGCTCGCCGAAAAGGTTACGTCGATGCAAGATTTGACACAGATCCGGACGACTCTAAGTCGCAAACCGGATACATATTTATTCTTAATGGGGGTGCGGTAAGCTGGTGCAGTTCCAAGCAAAGCGTCGTAGCAGATTCTACATGTGAAGCGGAGTACATGGCTGCGTCGGAGGCGGCTAAGGAGGGTGTCTGGATGAAGCAGTTCATGACGGATCTTGGAGTAGTGCCAAGCGCACTGAATCCAATAACCTTGTTCTCTGACAACACGGGTGCCATTGCCTTAGCAAAGGAACCACGGTTTCACAAGAAGACCAGACACATCAAACGACGCTTCAACCTCATCCGCGACTACGTCGAGGGAGAGGACGTAAATATATGCAAAGTGCACACGGATCTGAATGTAGCAGACCCGCTGACTAAACCTCTTCCACGGCCAAAGCATGATCAACACCAGAACAGTATGGGTGTTAGATTTATTACAATGTAATTCACATCATGATGTGAGGGCTAGATTATTGACACTAGTGCAAGTGGGAGACTGTTGGAATGCCCTAGAGGCAATAATGAATATAGTTATTATTATAATTCCTGTATCAAGATAATCGTTTATTATCCATGCTATAATTGTATTGAATGAAGACTCATTTACATGTGTGGATACATAGACAAAACACTGTCCCTAGCAAGCCTCTAGTTGGCTAGCCAGTTGATCAAAGATAGTCAGTGTCTTCTCATTATAAACAAGGTGTTGTTGCTTGATGACTGGATCACGTCATTAGGAGAATCACGTGATGGACTAGACCCAAACTAATAGACGTAGCATGTTGATCGTGTCATTTTGTTGCTACTGTTTTCTGCGTGTCAAGTATTTGTTCCTATGACCATGAGATCATATAACTCACTGACACCGGAGGAATACTTTGTGTGTATCAAACGTTGCAACGTAACTGGGTGACTATAAAGATGCTCTACAGGTATCTCCGAAGGTGTTAGTTGAGTTAGTATGGATCAAGATTGGGATTTGTCACTCCGTGTGACGGAGAGGTATCTCGGGGCCCACTCGGTAATACAACATCACACACAAGCCTTGCAAGCAATGTGACTTAGTGTAAGTTGCGGGATCTTGTATTACGGAACGAGTAAAGAGACTTGCCGGTAAACGAGATTGAAATAGGTATGCGGATACTGACGATCGAATCTCGGGCAAGTAACATACCGAAGGACAAAGGGAATGACATACGGGATTATATGAATCCTTGGCACTGAGGTTCAAACGATAAGATCTTCGTAGAATATGTAGGATCCAATATGGGCATCCAGGTCCCGCTGTTGGATATTGACCGAGGATTCTCTCGGGTCATGTCTACATAGTTCTCGAACCCGCAGGGTCTGCACACTTAAGGTTCGACGTTGTTTTATGCGTATTTGAGTTATATGGTTGGTTACCGAATGTTGTTCAGAGTCCCGGATGAGATCACGGACGTCACGAGGGTTTCCGGAATGGTCCGGAAACGAAGATTGATATATAGGATGACCTCATTTGATTACCGGAAGGTTTTCGGAGTTACCGGGAATGTACCGGGAATGACGAATGGGTTCCGGGAGTTCACCGGGGGGGGGCAACCCACCCCGGGGAAGCCCATAGGCCTTGAGGGTGGCACACCAGCCCTTAGTGGGCTGGTGGGACAGCCCAAAAGGGCCCTATGCGCCTAGGAAAGAAAATCAAAGAGAAAAGAAAAAAAAAGGAGGTGGGAAGGGAAGGAAGGACTCCCACCCACCAAACCAAGTCCAACTCGGTTTGGGGGGGGGAGCCTTCCCCCTTGGACTCGGCCGACCCCCTTGGGGCTCCTTGAGCCCCAAGGCAAGGTCCCCTCCCTCCCACCTATATATACGAAGGTTTTAGGGCTGATTTGAGACAACTTTTCCACGGCAGCCCGACCACATACCTCCACGGTTTTTCCTCTAGATTGCGTTTCTGCGGAGCTCGGGCGGAGCCCTGCTGAGACAAGGTCATCACCAACCTCCGGAGCGCCGTCACGCTGCCGGAGAACTCTTCTACCTCTCCGTCTCTCTTGCTGGATCAAGAAGGCCGAGATCATCGTCGAGCTGTACGTGTGCTGAACGCGGAGGTGCCGTCCGTTCGGTACTAGATCGTGGGACTGATCGCGGGATTGTTCGCGGGGCGGATCGAGGGACGTGAGGACGTTCCACTACATCAACTGCGTTCACTAACGCTTCTGCTGTACGATTTACAAGTGTACGTAGATCACTCATCCCCTCTCGTAGATGGACATCACCATGATAGGTCTTCGTGCGCGTAATAAATTTTTTGTTTCCCTTGCGACGTTCCCCAACACCAACTGCATAGCATACTACTTTCCCCTTTTAGTAATTACGTGGAAATCAACAAAGTATTTCCTATCTGCGATAATTCGGTTACATACCGATATCACCACTCCAGCATACATCAATGGGCTCTCACAGAAAATTAGGGATCTAAGTGAGGAATGCCAATTTATCCGTCAATCAAAATTATTCATAGCCCGTATGCTGATTGCATCAGCAATAAGGACATTTCTAGCATTAAGGGAGATAAGTACCACAAAGAATGCCAAGAAATAAATTAGGAATGTTATTCACATTCAGTCCTTATATCCACGTACTCAAAGAATCTGAACAAGAAGTTTAGAATCACATATTTGCAACACATTGCAAATCTGTGTGACAGCCCGATGCCGACGTTCCAAAAGATTCCCCTTCTATTCCGTTTTCGTCGTGTGATTTATTTTATTTGCCGCATCATCATCGCATCATGCGCATCATCTGCATTGCATCGGCATCTCGTTGCCGCCAATTTTCAAAACTTGCATCCGTTGTTAGTTGCCGGTTAACGTCGTTGTTCGTTCTGAGTCCGACCACACACGCACGCGCCCGCGGCACCGTCGTAACTCTGTTTTTAAAGCGTGTATAAAACTTTCTCCGATTGAGCTGGAATTTGTCGTGCGGTTTTATTTTAATATAGGTAGGCCGCCTGTCAAGTTTCGTCGCAATCAGAGTCCGTCTCGTACCCGAACGGTCGACCGTAGCGGCACCGTATTCGGCCTATCGTCGGAAGTGTGCCGGTGTTTTAAATCCTGTTGCCGCGCCGCACTATTTCCCTCTCTCCCCTACTTAGCCCGTCTACACAGGTCGGTAGTGCCACCTAGCCACTTCCTTCGTTCGTGGTCCTCCCACCTACCTGCTAGCCCACACCCTTCAAATCCCGCAGCCCAAGCTCCATAGCATTTCTCAGCCTTCGGATCTAAGATATGGGGCTCAGATTCGTCCAAAAATCCCACCTACCGGACAATGTCCACTCTAGTGGACAATGTCCGGGCGACCACAGGGGATTCTCCTTCTCCCCGAGCTCCTCCCGCAGGAGCACGCCCTGCCTGCCCGAGCGTCTCCCACTGGTCGCCGCGCCGCCGCCGGCCGCCTTGGCCGTCGGGGCCCCCTCCTCGTCGCCCCTTCCTGCCCGCGCGCGCCTCCGCTCGCCGCCAAGCCAGATCCGGTCGCCGCCTCGCCCATGCCTCCTCCCGAGCTCCCGCGCGCCCGAGACCATGTGGTGAGCCGCCGGCAGCCGCACCGGCGAGCGTCACCGAAGGACAGGCGCCGCCGCTCACCTGGGTAGCTCCTCGCGCCGGCCTTCTTCCTCCTCTCTCCGTTTTCTCCCCACCTCTCTAAGCTTTCTCTGCGTGCCCTTTTCTTCCCCGCAGGTACACAGCCATGGAGGCCAAGCTCTGCCGGATCGCGTCAGATCTGTCGGGAATGGAGCCACCCCGGCCAGATCCGGCGAGAGCCACCACCACCCGACCCTTCTCTGCCGTTCCCCGTCGGAATCGGCGCCGGAGATCGTTGGCATGGCGCTGGCCTCTTCCCCCATTGTGAGGTGTATTCCCGTAACCGTACCTGGAGCTTTTCTTTCCAAGATTCGTTCTGTCACGTAGGATTATTTAGAGACACATGTAGGTTAGAACACGAGGGGAGTCCCAGCCGAGTTGGCTAGTGCAGTTAGCCTCCACCCAAGAGATCAGGGATCAAATCCCAATCGGTCTATATTTTGGGTTTTGTTTTCTGTTAATTCAGTTTAGTCTATGGCTGTTGCGCGAGCGTGTGTTACATCTTGTGCCATATCCTCCTTGCATCAGCGGCTCATTGCTAGCCCAGCTGGTTAGCCTGTAGGCTTGGAACCGTGGGGGTCTTGGGATCGATCCCAATAAACCCCATTTCTTTTTAGTCGTGCGAATTATTAATTTCAGAAAAAAGCATAATTTTCAAACGCGCCTAACTTTTATACCGTGCGTTGGATTCCGACGAGTTAGATATGTAACTCGACTAGAATTTCACGGAGATTAATATTTTCAAACTCCCATGCATGATTAAAAATGTTAAGTCTGTTGTTTGCATCGTTTCCCGTGTTGTGAACCGAATGCATGTTGTATGAGTTGTATGTATGTTTTGCATCGTATGTATGCCCGTAGCACGTTGTCTTTTTCCGTCGTGCCTCGACACATATGGGAACCCGAGATACGGGATCAACGCATCTTTACTTAACGTTTCCGCACACGCTTCCTAAACGTTGGCACGATATCTCGACGAGTTATCGTGGTAGGAACGTTGTCGTGACATCGTTTCCGTTTGCCGCCATGGTTCCCTCTCGCTCGCCGTGGCAACACCTGCTTCTTTCTCTTCTTGCCGTGATGTTGTAACTTGCATGCATGTCACATTCATGGCATGATATATTTGGTTGCATGCCTCTTATGCCGTAGCTCCGCTCTTTGTTCCGCGAGTTAAACCGACTAGGATGACACGTAGGATCATCGCTTCACCTCTTGCCATGTTTAACCACATTTAATATTGCCGCGTATCTAATCGGGATAGAACTAAATAACTCGTATGTGGAGTTTCGTCAATATGCAACTCCTTGCATATTGAAGTTCACTTAATGTGTAGTGTTTGATTGTGTGATTTGTCATGTCGTGACTTGCGTGTATTCAACTGCTCATGCATCATATGTGTTGTGCATCGTGTGGTGAATTCCGTGTGTTGATTTGTGTTTCCGGTTTGCTTCGTCTCGATAGAGTTCCGCAGCGTGCCGGATTGTGAGGACCCGTTCGACTACGTCGGTTCGTCTGCTTCACGGAGGCATTCTTCTTCCAAGCGGGATCTCAGGTAAGATAATCATTTCCCCAGATACCATTACTATCATTGCCATGCTAGTTTTATCGTTTCTATCGATTATGTCTCGTTGCCTGCCACCTGTTAAATGTCAGCCCCTCAACAATGCCATGTTAACCTTCAACCTGTTCAACCTAGCAAACCACTCATTGGCTATGTTACTGCTTGCTTAATCCTGTGTTAGCGTTGCTAGTTGCAGGTGCATTGCTTCCATGTGAAAACATGGGTTCCTTCTTATATCACCATATTAATGCTACTTAATTTAATGCACCTATATACTTGGTAAAAGGTGGAAGGCTCGGCCTTTCTAGCCTGGTGTTTTGTTCCACCTTTGCCCCCTTAGTTACCGGCCACCGGTGTTATGTTCCATAATCGAGCGCTCCTAACACGATCGGGGTTGTTATGGGGACCCCCTTGATAATTCGTTTTAGATTAAAGCTGGTCTAGCAAGGCCCAACATTGGTACTACATTTGCCTAATCACCTAATAAAATTGCATAGAGACCCACCGGCACCCGCGGACTATTTTAATCAACCCCCGGGCCAGTGCTCCTCATGAGTGTTGGTCCAAAACAGAGCAGCTTATTAACGCTACCCGGGGCAACTCGGCGTTTGGCGTGGTAACCATCGCTCATCCGTCGTGTCCTGAGAACGAGGTACGCGACTCCTATAGGGATCGTCGACACGTCGGGTGGCCTTGCTGGATTAGTTTTACCTTTGACGAGATATCTTGTGCATCGGGATTCCGGTGATGCTTTGGGTAATCTCAGAGTTGAGGTTTTCCACTAGGGAATCCGACGAGATCGCGAGCTTCGCGATTGAGGATTTCTATGCGGCTTGTGGTAATTTGTGATGGACTAGTTGGAGCACCCCTGCAGGGTTAAATCTTTCGGAAAGCCGTGCCCGCGGTTATGTGGCAACGTGGAAGCTTTGTTTAGCACTGGTTCTAGATAACTTGAAGTTAACTTAATTAAAACTTGCCAACTGTGTGCGTAACCGTGACTGTCTCTTTCGTGAGTTCCTTCTCCGATCGAGGACACGGTGGGGTTATGTCTGACGTAGGTAGGTGTTCAGGATCATTCATTTGATCATCAGTAGTCTCGTCCATTATGCGTAGATCTTCCCCCTCTTATTTCTTGTACTCGTAAGATTAGCCACCAAATATGTGCTTAGCCGCTGCTGCAACCTCACCACATAACCATGCCTCACCCATTAAGCTTTGCTAGTCTTGATACCTTTGGAAATGAGATTGCTGAGTCCCCTGTGGCTCACAGATTACTACAACACCAGTTGCAGGTACAGGTAAAGGTTATTTGACGCGAGCGCGTTGATTGTTCATTTGGAGTTGCTTCTTCTTCTTCTTCATCGATCTAGGATGGGTTCCAGGCCGGCAGCCTGGGATAGCAAGGATGGACGTCGTTCTTCTTTTGTCGTTTGTTTTCGTCCGTAGTCGGACCGTGCTCTTATTCTTGATGATTATGTAATGTACTGATGTGACTCTGATGTAGCTTGTGGCGAGTGTAAGCCAACTCTTTATATATCTCTTCTTTTCAGTACATGTACTTGTAACGATATCCATTCTTGCGACACGACGAGATGCGCTTCTATCCCAGACGAGGCCCTCGTGCCAAATTAAGGATAGGGTCGCATCTTGGGCGTGACAAGTTGGTATCAGAGCCATACCGACCTAGGAGCCCCCTTGATTGATCGAACTTGGCCGAGTCGAGTCCAGTGAAAAAACTATTTGAGTCTAGTTATATATCGGGGAGTAGGATTCTTTTTTCTCCTCTTCTATGCTCTGGTGAGGAATCTTGACGTAATAATTTAATTCTACTCCTCTTCTCACTCAAAAGTTTTTAGGACCACGCGGATATTTTTGGAATCTATATGATGCCGATGTGACGGAGTTCTGTCTTGGTGCCTCCTATCTGCTCTAAGTCTCAGGGGAGTTGAGCTCCAGGGGATTCTCGAGCACATCGTTATCATTCAGATTTCTTAGTATCTCAGAACGAAGGATGTTTGTAATTGCTTCAATACTAGTAGTGGCGAGATAACCCCGATGTCCCCAGTACTGGTGCAGATTGTTCGGGAGTACTGCCATACTTTGTATCGTTGTGATCACGAGGGTCTGTTGTAGATGAAGGTCCAAGATTCTGGTTGTGTGTTGACGGATGTGATACAGGTGACGGGTTAGTATAGGAGTTGTGTGATATTACTCCTTGTATCCGTGTACCAGATTGCTTGACCAGATATTTCGGGAATTCATAGGTGGGAATTCAAGTAGTTGCTTATAGGACAATCTTCCAACAAATGCATGATGTTAGGTTGGGGTTCGACATCTAGTGGATTCCTGTCCACGAAAATATCGGACCAAATCTTTCTCATGAGTTTGTTCTGGCTAATTGCAAGCCGCATCCTTGTTTTGTTGGAATATGGTAATTCAAGTTGCTTTGATGTCAAGTGGTGATTTCAGATCTTCTCTAAGTGGTGTTCTCATATGTTTATGAGAGTGCTAATCCTTTTTCTTAATCAATTGTCTTATCATTCTTGTCAACCGGAGTCGTCATGTTAATTCTTTTCAACCGGTGTGTTTCTCTCCAAGTGGATTCAATCCTCTCCAATTTTTGCGAGATCATTCTCTCATTTTATTCCGGAGTTCATCTCATCCGTCCCAAGTCGTCTTTGTTTTTCCCCGCCCTCCCACCCTTTTTCTTCGGTGATTGGATTTCATCCAAGCGCATTCATTTCATTGTCCTTCCGCTATCTCTTCTTCCTTTCGTATCCGGTGATTCATCGTGAAGATTCTGAGGAGCTTCGTGTTCATCTTTATTCAATTTGGTCATCTTTTCTAATGAATTCTATTCAGTTGTCCGTGTTCATTATATCCTATTCGTCCTTGTAATTCTTTCCGATGTTAAATTCTTATGAGCCTATTTTGTTTTTCATTCCTCTCTTTTCATCCGGAGCGTTGAAGATATTTCAGTAGTTTCTCGTTTTCAATTCTTTTGATTATTTCGAGGTGCTAATCTCATCTAGTTCTCTTCATACCGGTGCAATATCTCTCGTTCTAGCAATTGTTTCAACGGTGGTTTCTTTGAGTGGGCCCATAACCCATAGGTTTTTCCCAGGATTTTTCCTGGCTCTTTTAATCTTTCCGGAGATCTTTATTTCCTTTCAACTATGACGTAAGTATGAATTTCATCAGTCATATCCCTTCTCCAAAAATCTATTCGAATTAATTCTCATATTTGGCTCAACCTTGCATTCTTCTTATTCCGGAGTGTCTCATTAATTCTTGGTGGTGTTCTTCTCATCATTCTTTTCTTTCAAGACCGAAGGAGTGTTTCTCTCAATATTGGTCCATCCTCTTGAAGATATCATCTCAGCTTCATGTTATCATCTTGAATTTGTTTTCAATCATGAGTAATCCCTTTCTTGCTATCCGGTGCATTTCTGGGTTGTTTTTTATTTCTCGTTCCTCCGAAGGCCTTCATTTCTGAAGATTCTTCGTTCTCAGCTTTCATCTTTCATCCTCAAATCTTCTCAATTGTTGTCTCTTCGTTCGTCTCTCAATTATTCTGGTGTCTTGTTTAAATTTCTCTCTCGGGTGGATCTTGATCTCTTCATTCTCATGTGTATCCATGCTTTCTTGGTATTCTCATTCAATTGTGAATTCTTACCGGTGCTTCCTTCAATTATGCATCAAGTGGTGCTTATCTCTCTCTCTCTCTCTTCAAGATTCTATCAAGAGGAATAAGCTGTATGCTAAATTCGTTTCTTGTCATCAATTTAACTTGATGAAGGATAAGCATAACATAATTCTTATTCTTGTTCGTAGTAATCTGAATTCTTTTTCCGGAGTGGCTCATGATATCGATTATTTTCTCAGGTGTTTATCTTTCTTTTCCGGAGTTCCAAGTTCTTTTAAGTATCCCTTTGTGAGGCTTCTTCTAAATCTTGGCAAGGTCATAATCTTATTCTTTCTTCCTTCATATCTTTACATCATTCATTTGTATACGGTGGTCCTTCATGGTGGTTCATCAAGATTTCATTCTTTCTTAAGTGGTCCTCAAGATTCTTGTTGGAGAACCTCAAATATCCGTTCTCTTGCATTTTCAAGTGCATTTGTTCTTCCTTTATCCTTTGAGGTGGTATTATAGCCTTCTTGTTAGTGTAGGAGCCTCGAAGAGATTGCCTTTCAAGAATGAGATAATTAAACCCACCACTTCTATGATCATGAGATATTTTTTTCAAACCACGATTTCTTCATTGAGTTATCTTGGTTTGGATTTCACCTAAAGCTTTTCCTAGAGATTGTTGCTATTATGGTGCTTGTCATTAATCCGAGTTCTCAATGTATCCTCTTGGTGTAAGAAGTTTTGATTCTTGTTGCTCCCAATCTATCCTTGTTTCTTTTAGTGGTTGTTTGTCACCTCATATTTGTTGAGTTGATTTTCATAAGCCCAGTACTATCTTGTTCTTTTTTGTTCAACTACTACGTCAATTCTTTGTCCGGAGGCTCTTCAATTCTATTGGAGTTAGTAGTTGTCATTCTCTCTTCATTCTCTTCTTCCGTATAAGCTAGTTCCTATTCTATTGTTTCGGAGGCTTTGTTACGTTGCTCTTTTGGGTCTATTATGTTTTTCTATCAAGATCTTGGTGTTCCCTTGCTCTATTTACTTGTTTGTTGTGAATATTGTCTATTTCTTCCATCTTATCGAATTTTTTGTCTCATTTTCCTACCGAAGTGCTGCTGAAATTTTCCGTGAATTCTTGCCTCTTTCTCATATCATTCCTCATCTCGTTGCAACCTTCAAGGATCCTTGGTTTCACTCATTTGTCAAAGAAGCGACTAAGTTTTTACCTCTTGTTCTTTCTCATCCTCTCCCCCTTTCATTCTTGGATCTCGGGGCGAGATCCTCTTGTAGTGTAGGAGAGTTGTGACAGCCAGATGCCGACGTTCCAAAAGATTTCCCTTCTATTCCGTTTTCGTCGTGTGATTTATTTTATTTGCCGCATCATCATCGCATCATGCGCATCATCTGCATTGCATCGGCATCTCGTTGCCGCCAGTTTTCAAAACTTGCATCCGTTGTTAGTTGCCGGTTAACGTCGTTGTTCGTTCTGAGTCCGACCGCACACGCACGCGCCCGCGGCACCGTCGTAACTCTGTTTTTAAAGCGTGTATAAAATTTCTCCGATTGAGCTGGAATTTGTCGTGCGGTTTTATTTTAATATAGGTAGGCCGCCTGTCAAGTTTCGTCGCAATCAGAGTCCGTCTGGTACCCGAACGGTCGACCGTAGCGGCACCGTATTCGGCCTATCGTCGGAAGTGTGCCGGTGTTTTAAATCCTGTTGCCGCGCCGCACTATTTCCCTCTCTCCCCTACTTAGACCGTCTACACAGGTCGGTAGTGCCACCTAGCCACTTCCTTCGTTCGTGGTCATCGGATCGCGATCGGACGAACCAGGTCCACCCGACCAGAGACCAACCCTATATAAGTATCACCCCCCTAGAGAGACCCTCTCACTTCACTAGGGTTTCCCCTAGCCATTTTTGCAGCCACCCCCCTAAAAAAACCCCACCTGCTAGCCCACACCCTTCAAATCCCGCAGCCCAAGCTCCATAGCATTTCTCAGCCTTCGGATCTAAGATATGGGGCTCAGATTCGTCCAAAAATCACACCTACCGGACAATGTCCAGTCTAGTGGACAATGTCCGGGCGACCACAGGGGATTCTCCTTCTCCCCGAGATCCTCCCGCAGGAGCACGCCCTGCCTGCCCGAGCGTCTCCCACTGGTCGCCGCGCCGCCGCCGACCGCCTTGGCCGTCGGGGCCCCCTCCTCGTCGCCCCTTCCTCCCGCGCGCGCCTCCGCTCGCCGCCAAGCCAGATCCGGTCGCCGCCTCGCCCATGCCTCCTCCCGAGCTCCCGCGCGCCCGAGACCATGTGGTGAGCCGCCGGCAGCCGCACCGGCGAGCGTCACCGAAGGACAGGCGCCGCCGCTCACCTGGGTAGCTCCTCGCGCCGGCCTTCTTCCTCCTCTCTCCGTTTTCTCCCCACCTCTCTAAGCTTTCTCTGCGTGCCCTTTTCTTCCCCGCAGGTACACAACCATGGAGGCCAAGCTCTGCCGGATCGCGTCAGATCTGTCGGGAATGGAGCCACCCCGGCCAGATCCGGCGAGAGCCACCACCACCCGACCCTTCTCTGCCGTTCCCCGTCGGAATCGGCGCCGGAGATCGTTGGCATGGCGCTGGCCTCTTCCCCCATTGTGAGGTGTATTCCCGTAACCGTACCTGGAGCTTTTCTTTCCAAGATTCGTTCTGTCACGTAGGATTATTTAGAGACGCATGTAGGTTAGAACACGAGGGGAGTCCCAGCCGAGTTGGCTAGTGCAGTTAGCCTCCACCCAAGAGATCAGGGATCAAATCCCAATCGGTCTATATTTTGGGTTTTATTTTCTGTTAATTTAGTTTAGTCTATGGCTGTTGCGCGAGCGTGTGTTACATCTTGTGCCATATCCTCCTTGCATCAGCGGCTCATTGCTAGCCCAGCTGGTTAGCCTGTAGGCTTGGAACCGTGGGGGTCTTGGGATCGATCCCAATAAACCCCATTTCTTTTTAGTCGTGCGAATTATTAATTTCAGAAAAAAGCATAATTTTCAAACGCGCCTAACTTTTATTCCGTGCGTTGGATTCCGACGAGTTAGATATGTAACTCGACTAGAATTTCGCGGAGATTAATATTTTCCAACTCCCATGCATGATTAAAAATGTTAAGCTTGTTGTTTGCATCATTTCCCATGTCGTGAACCGAATGCATGTTGTATGAGTTGTATGTATGTTTTGCACCGTATGTATGTCCGTAGCACGTTGTCTTTTTCCGTCGTGCCTCGACACATATGGGAACCCGAGATACGGGATCACCCCATCTTTACTTAACGTTTCCGCACACGCTTCCTAAACGTTGGCACGATATCTCGACGAGTTATCATGGTAGGAACGTTGTCGTGACATCGTTTCCGTTTGCCGCCATGGTTCCCTCTCGCTCGCCGTGGCAACACCTGCTTCTTTCTCTTCTTGCCGTGATGTTGTAACTTGCATGCATGTCACATTCATGACATGATATATTGTGTTGCATGCCTCTTATGCCGTAGCTCCGCTCTTTGTTCCGCGAGTTAAACCGACTAGGATGACACGTAGGATCATCGCTTCACCTCTTGCCATGTTTAACCACATTTAATGTTGCCGTGTATCTAATCGGGATAGAACTAAATAACTCGTATGTGGAGTTTCGTCAATATGCAACTCGTTTCATATTGAACTTCACTTAATGTGTAGTGTTTGATTGTGTGATTTGTCATGTCGTGACTTGCCTGTATTCAACTGCTCATGCATCATATGTGTTGTGCATCGTGTGGTGAATTCCGTGTGTTGATTTGTGTTTCCGGTTTGCTTCGTCTCGATAGAGTTCCGCAGTGTGCCGGATTATGAGGACCCGTTCGACTACGTCGGTTCGTTTGCTTCACGGAGGCATTCTTCTTCCAAGCGGGATCTCAGGCAAGATGATCATTTCCCCAGATACCATTACTATCATTGCCATGCTAGTTTTATCGTTTCTATCGATTATGTCTCGTTGCCTGCCACCTGTTAAATGTCAGCCCCTCAACAATGCCATGTTAACCTTCAACCTGTTCAACCTAGCAAACCACTCATTGGCTATGTTACTGCTTGCTTAATCCTGTGTTAGCGTTGCTAGTTGCAGGTGCATTGCTTCCATGTGAAAACATGGGTTCCTTCTTATATCACCATATTAATGCTACTTAATTTAATGCACCTATATACTTGGTAAAAGGTGGAAGGCTCGGCCTTTCTAGCCTGGTGTTTTGTTCCACCTTTGCCCCCTTAGTTACCGGCCACCGGTGTTATGTTCCATAATCGAGCGCTCCTAACACGATCGGGGTTGTTATGGGGACCCCCTTGATAATTCGTTTTAGATTAAAGCTCGTTTGGCAAGGCCCAACATTGGTAATACATTTGCCTAATCACCTAATAAAATTGCATAGGGACCCACCGGCACCCGCGGACTATTTTAATCAACCCCCGGGCCAGTGCTCCTCATGAGTGTTGGTCCAAAACAGGGCAGCTTATTAACGCTACCCGGGGCAACTCGGCGTTTGGCGTGGTAACCATCGCTCATCCGTCGTGTCCTGAGAACGAGGTACGCGACTCCTATCGGGATCGTCGACACGTCGGGTGGCCTTGCTGGATTAGTTTTACCTTTGACGAGATATCTTGTGCATCGGGATTCCGGTGATGCTTTGGGTAATCTCAGAGTTGAGGTTTTCCACTAGGGAATCCGACGAGATCGCGAGCTTCGCGATTGAGGATTTCTATGCGGCTTGTGGTAATTTGTGATGGACTAGTTGGAGCACTCCTGTAGGGTTAAATCTTTCGGAAAGCCGTGCCCGCAGTTATGTGGCAACGTGGAAGCTTTGTTTAACACTGGTTCTAGATAACTTGAAGTTAACTTAATTAAAACTTGCCAACTGTGTGCGTAACCGTGACTGTCTCTTTCGTGAGTTCCTTCTCCGATCGAGGACACGGTGGGGTTATGTCTGACGTAGGTAGGTGTTCAGGATCATTCATTTGATCATCAGTAGTCTCGTCCATTATGCGTAGATCTTCCCCCTCTTATTTCTTGTACTCGTAAGATTAGCCACCAAATATGTGCTTAGCCGCTGCTGCAACCTCACCACATAACCATGCCTCACCCATTAAGCTTTGCTAGTCTTGATACCTTTGGAAATGAGATTGCTGAGTCCCCTGTGGCTCACAGATTACTACAACACCAGTTGCAGGTACAGGTAAAGGTTATTTGACGCGAGCGCGTTGATTGTTCATTTGGAGTTGCTTCTTCTTCTTCTTCTTCTTCATCGATCTAGGATGGGTTCCAGGCCGGCAGCCTGGGATAGCAAGGATGGACGTTGTTCTTCTTTTGTCGTTTGTTTTCGTCCGTAGTCGGACCCTGCTCTTACTCTTGATGATTATGTAATGTACTGATGTGACTCCGATGTAGCTTGTGGCGAGTGTAAGCCAACTCTTTATATATCTCTTCTTTTCAGTACATGTACTTGTAACGATATCCATTCTTACGACACGACGAGATGCGCTTCTATCCCTGACGAGGCCCTCGTGCCAAATTAAGGATAGGGTCGCATCTTGGGCGTGACAATCTTCCACATACATTAACTGATGACAAAGGTGTCACTCAATTTTATATTCCTGCAGTAAAGTGTCAGAAAGAGTGGAGGTACCTGATAAACCACTCTTCTCCCAAAATGAGAACAAGAGGGGGATAAATCTGACCACACGAGATATAATCTCGCATATGCTTCCGCGGAAATAGAGGAAATCGAATCCTCAACTAGTAAATGTAATTCAACATCGAGTTGAAAGACACCTCACTGGATGCTCATCATCCAAAACCCGACATAAATGTGCACAAATGTTTTGGTGTCGGGACATCGAAACACATTGACTCCATTGTTGTAAGAAATCACAAGGAGTTAAAAGGAATAAATACATTTCCACAAATTTCATTGATTTCTCCAGAATCATATAACATAAGTCTACATTTGTCGACATATATTTCTTCTCCAAATTGCTAAAACCTTTTTGGGCCCTGAACCAAAATCCATGGTAGAGTGCCTCTTGTACTCATATTGGTTTACATAAAAGGAAGCAAGTCATGAAGAATAGCACTCGCTCTACAAACGAATGGTATTTACCACAGCAATATCTACTCCTCATAAGTATCTTCCATATGGAATACTAAAAACTTCTCATTCATAGACAAAGTCAATGAGGTGGTGAAAAAGCGAGGCTTGTAGAAAAAGGGTTCACGCAGAGACCCGACATCGATTACGATGTAACATACCTTCTTGGTATGAGTGGAATTATGTTTCGATAATAAATACCATTGGCAGTACAAATAATATTATCCATGCAGTTAATGAATGTAGTGACTACATACTCATATGGGTCACTTGTTTCAGAATTTTATAACGAAGTCCCTCAAGGGCTTACAATTCCAAATCCAAAATAAATCGCAACATATTTGTGTAAAATTTTAGAAGTCACTCTATGGCTCGAAATAGTCGGAAATCATATGGTACTACCGACTAAGTGATTTTCTTCTTCCGAAGGATTACTCAAAGAATGATGATTGTTTATGTGTTAACAAAGGAATCCCAAATTTGAATTCCTTATATCACCTCAGTGTATATCGATGATTTCATCATCAATGTCTCTACAAGACCTAAACATACACAAAATCATCTCAAGACGGAAAATTTGGATTTAACCAAATTTAGCTTAAGTTTGCAACTTGAGCATTCTATCAAGAACTAGTATCAGTCTACATATATCCAAAACATATACGAGAAGTTTAGTGTGAATATATCATAACAAAAGACATGTATAGTCATACTACCTTTGATAAGGTACAAATCCATTCATACCTAGGGGTGATAATGAAGTGATACTAGGACCTGAAGTTCTATATATCACTAATGTCAAAGCACTCATATACTTGCAAACTACGTCAGGCCTGACACTATATTTGCTATCTTTATTCAGAGTGCAACCCCCAACAAAAGGTATATGGTTGATATAAGTAATATCATCTTATATCTGAAGATTACAGTAAATCTTGGATATTCCCATCGGGAAATAGAAGATATGACCATGATATGATGTAATGATATTGGCTCTTTATTTGATCCCAACGATGCCATATCAATGACTGAATTTGCTGGAATAGCCTTCACATGGAAGTCATATAAATGGATTTTAGTGGTTATTTCCAGTTATCATTCTAACATAATTGCTTTATCTAAAGGCATTGCAAAATATGCATAACTTAGTAGAATGGTTAACCACACTCAAAATCATGTGGTTGAGATTCATCACAATCACATAACTTGATTTATCAAGATACTTCCACTTGTGTTACTCAATACCTATAGGTTATATGAAGAGCAATATCATAAATCACATTGCTCGGAAATTACTTAGCCTCACGGATTATAGAAAAGTGAGGAAATAATTTGCAAACAAACTACTGTTATAATCCAACAGATTATACACAATCTCATGTTCATGTCAATGGAATTGGTATGAGGCATCCTTCATATTTGCAAAGTTCAGGGGGAGTAATCTCCCAAACTATAACCTATTAACAATCATCAGATTGCATATATTGTACTCTTTTTCCCTTGATGACTTTTCCCTATTGGTTTCTCATAAAAGGTTTTTAATGAGACAATATAAACACAAGTGTCTTTATATGCCATATCATTTTCTCCTTGTATTTTTCCCATTGGGTTTTAAAGGAGTTTTCAATGGCATGTACGATTGCACTCTTTTCCCTTATGAGTTTTCTCTCAAAGTTTCTCATAATGGTTTTTAGTGAGGCAATATCTTCTCAAAGATCATATGTCATACTTTCTATTTTCCCTACCAGGGTTTTTAAAGGAAGTATTCAAGACATATTAATTGTTCTCTAAACTTATCAATGAGTTTTCTCCTTCTTCAAAGGTTTTTCTCATATGAGTTATCAAGAGACAATAATCATCATATGTTGCATCATTTTCTCCTTATTTTTCCCCACTGGGTTTAAAGGAGTTTTAGCAACATATCTACTCTATTATCCTCATATTTTTCCCACAAGGTTTTTGGGGGAGACTCTCAAGATTATCTGAAAGATTTCTCAAGATGGAAGATCTATATGCAAGAAGCTTTCAACGATGAAACATTCAAGGAGCGGTGTTGTACAAGGGGGAGTGTTAGAAATTAATTAGTAGATTAATTCAAGGGATATGTCCAACCCGAACAGCCGTGTCTCCTCTTTGTGTCTATTGCCAACAGGCACCTGTTCTGGAGGGATGCCTCCGAACAGTCACCTCTTCTTCGCACCTCTTCCAGATGTATATATACTTGAGAATCAATAGAAAGAGGACTGCTGGTCCATTCACTTCCATTCAATCTTGTTTTACTCTAACAATTTACACATCTCCAGAAATCATCCAGAAAACTAGCCAGCAAATATAGATAAGTTTGTCAATTAACTCTGAAATAATAGCGTGACCTGATCAAACAGGCTGCCTCAATGGAACCACACTATTCACCAACACCAGTCATGCCTACATGTTCCTGGCGCGGCGAAGCGCAAATATCCAGTAGTGCTACGGAAAGAGTCGAAAGATTAAAGAGGCAAACGCTTCTCGTAAAAACCAAGGTATGCATCCCGGCCTCGGATCTTGCGCCGTCATACCGACCGCTGACGGACCCGGAAGATATGCAAATGGAAGATCAGGAGGAGTTGGTTCCAACATCAATATCTTACATCTTCACGGCTCGAAAAAATAAATTCAACATCTTCGGCCGGTGCCAGGGCAGCTCCTTGGCCATGGAGGCTTTCTTGTGTTTCCTCTTCCAGGATGCAATCCTTCTCCGGGGGCATGGCGAAGCGGCAAAGCGGGCATCGTCGGTCTATGCAAAGCCAGTCGAAGATGCAGCGCTGGTGGAAGGAGTGAGTGCACTCCATCGTCCTGATCTTCTTGTAGCAGCCGAGCACGAATTCGTCGAAGCAGATGAGGCAGAGATGGTCTCTCGTCTCGCCCACCTTTGCCAAGGGAAGGTCCAACATGGCCAGCAGCGACGCGGGGTCCCTTCTTTCGTCCTGCTCTCTGTCGAGCCTCTCCTGCTCGTCGAGCCTGGCGTCCAGCGCATCCCACTCGGGCGGGCGCTCGAACTCGTCCCGCCCCCTCCTCCTTCCGCTCCCCCTCGCCGGCGCGTCGCAGCCGTTCTCGACGTGGTCCTCTGCTGCTCGCGCTACTGTCTCCATTGGGCTCCACCGGAGACAGGGATTTCGTCGACACGAGGCTTGCTCTTGATGATTGATTTGGACGGGAGACCCACGTACGTGCTCGAGCAAGTCACCGGCTAAACACACGAATACATTGTTCTAGTAAGCCTGTACGTGTCCTATCATATACGGTGATTGTCTTCCTATACAAACCGGAGATGGACATGAGGACGTCAGTACATCACACATCGTGGTTAACTTTCAACGTAGAGGATGCCAACACGTCGGAACATATATACACGTACAGGGTACAGCCTACCTTGCAAATCCAACTAGCGACTAGTGCTTCCACTCGGACGCTACGACGTTCCCTGGCGTGCTCTCAGAACATGACGCGCTTCAGGTACATTTTTCTGCCTTCTATTGAAATATGACACACGTACATTTTTCTGCCTTCTATTAAAATATATACAGCAACAAGTTACAAGTCTACTCTCCAGTTTATCAAGGGATTCAAAGTGGGATCAGTCCCTTTCATATAGCTATATAATGAAGGCAGATTGATGGTGATAGTGTTCTCCCTGACAGTGCACAACCCTAGATGGGTACCAGGTGAATCAACAACACTATCAGAATAAGAAACTAACTATCATTGGTGCAACAGCATGTCAACAAGGTGACCATCAGCAACACAGTCACTCCAGCATCCGCAGACTTCACCTTCCAACCAGGAGATTGTCTTTGTCCCCATCATTCTGTATTCCGGCCCAAACAGGAAGGGAAGCACACATTTAACAAATTAGATCAACAAGGGCTGATATAACTTATTATTACGAGTTTTCCACAACACCCAGCAAAAGGCTGCAATGCCCACCACATGACAGTTAGGGCCTAGCGGCTAGCAGAATGTTCTTCGCTGCCCACCAGAAGTACTGTGTAAAACAAACACGTCTATAAAAAAAATACCCAGAGCACGGCAAATAATGCTCCACATATAAACAGCAGCAGAACAAGTAAAGATTTAACGATGGATGCCCTTATTTTCATCACAAAATTGACAAGTGCAATCACCAGTCCATTTGCGTTTTCTCATATTATCTTCCGTAGCAATGGCATTGTGCCAGATCAGTCATAACCATACTTTGATCTTATATTAAGAGGAATCCTGGCTATCCACAGATGCTTGAAGGATCTGTCCAGCCCCGGACTCGATAAAGTATTCTGATGATTGTGCCAGATATATTTCAATAAGGCATTACATCGATACATTATGACTAGAATAATTTCACAGGAAGAATAATGAACTTTGTAAACTCAACCAATCAATAACCTCGATTCGTGTATAGGGTGAGGAGCCACCACTGAGATGGTGAGATTTGTTTCAAGGTTCGATACGAAGTGGTAGTTTTGATAAACATTGAGGACAGTAATCTCGAACAAAATTACACCACCTGTGATCGCTAATCAGATATTCAGATGAACATAAACAGGGACGGCAGCAAGCAGAGTGACTCACTCAGTGGATGGGCATTCTCCAGTTCAGTTGCTGCCAACTTGTTCAGATGTCGTAGCGGCGTTCTCAGCCACCGGCTCCGGCTCGTCGGCGGACAGGGGAGGCATCTCGAATCGGCAGACCGGGCAGAACCGGCTACGGAGGAGCAGGTCGAAGATGCATCTCTGGTGGAAGGAGTGGGAGCAGGGCATCATCCTCAGCTTCTTGCCGCCTGTCACGAAACCCTCGAGGCACACCGCGCAGCCCTGCTCCCTCGTCTCGCCCACCTTCGGCGTCTCCATGGCCACCATGGCCTTCATGGAGGCCGGATCGATGACGACATACGAGCCGTCGTCGTCCCACTCCCAGTGGTCCCCGTTTAGGGCGGCCTGGGCCTCCGCGGCTCGCACCCGCGCCTCCTCGTGCCTCAGTATGAAATCCCGGGACAGCCGGTGGCGAATTGCTGTCCACGAGGCTGGGCCGTCGACGTCGCGCCCGTCGGCGACGGAGTGGTGGTGAGTCTCCATTGCCTGGATCTGCCCCTGCTGCTCTGCCCTTGCGAAGCCTGGTTGAGAGACAATCAGCCTTTTGACGAAGACGCGGCCTGAATCTAGCAAGCGCGAACCAACCTACCGATTCCGGCGGTCTGGCTCCGATCAAAAGACGGGCGAGGCAGGGGCGGCGAAGGTCGGAGTCGGTGCCCTCTGCCGCCGTCGGACGAGAGGAGGGGTAGTAATTTTGACAGGGAAGGTGTTTTTTTTTTCTCTCTTGCAGGAAGGGAAAAGGTGTTTTGGGGGGAGCATTTCGCACGGGAGTGATCGACCAAAACCTGGCCAGGGCCCGTGCTAAACGTGTCTGGCATCACACGGTCCATGGCGGCCCGGTCATAAACAGGCCGTGCTGTGATATTAAACTCATGCACATTACATATGCTCCCTTCGTGTTAAAATCATTACTTAAGGAATACACCCCCCAACGATTACGCAGGGTGTTCTTTACGCATGACAAGTGTCGCGTTTTAAACGCGTTGGAAACCTTTCAACAGCGCTCCGCGTGACACTTGTCACGCAGGGAAGAGTCCCGTTATTTTCGGTTTTCGTTTTCTCTTTTGGTTTTCCTTTTAACAATTAAGCCCCTGGATAATTTAGGTTTTCTAGTAATCCTTCAATCTATTTGTTCAGATTTGCTTCATCCCGTCTCGCGGCCGTCATTCGCTGCCACCGTCCGTCCTGCTGTCGTCGTCCTGCCGCCGTCCGTCCCGCTGTGGTCATCCTGTCATCGTGTGGTATTACACGGTCCATGGCGGCCCGGTTATGAATAGGCCGTGTTGTGACCTTAAACCCATGCATATTACATATACTCCCTTCGTACCCCCAAAAACATACTCCATTCATTTTTACATATAAGTTTTTTTAAGTTTCACTTAAAAATTACATACGGATGTATATAGATATATTTTAGAATGAAGATTCATCCATTTCACTTCGTATGTACTTCTTAGTGAAATCTTTAAAAAGACTTATATTTAAAAACAGAGGGAGTATGAAAGAGCTCTAAAGAAATCACATATATGAGATTTGCCCTAAAAACACATATTTGTCTCAAAAATAACTTTAATTATTGGGTATCCTCATGGCAGAAATCGGAGATTATTTTTTGCTCGTCACCTCTTGTTATAGCCCATTCATAATGACCTTCCAGATCGGAGAATCCACAAATTTGCTCGTCACCGAAGCCACATCATCCTTTCTAAAGTACTTAGCTTTAATCACCTCTTGCCATAGCCCATTCTGGGTTTCTAGTTTCCACCACCACTTAGTAAGGAGACTAATGTTTTGTTTGTGAAGATCTTTCACTCCCAAACCCCCTTTTCTCTTAGATCTGCAAATACGCTCCCATTTCACCAAATGATATCTCTTATTCCCCTCATACTATCGCCAGGAGAATTTTTTCCGATGTTTATCGAGTTTATAGATCACCATCTTAGGAAGTAAAAAAACATGGACATATAATACTCCCTCTGTCCTAAAATTCTTGTCTTAGATTTGTCTAGATATGAATGTATCTAGTCACATTTTAGCATTTAAATACATTCATTTGTACACAAACCTAAGACAAGAATTTTGGGACGGATGGAGTAGTATACAATACTAGTAAGGGAAGAATTCATCAAAATCAGCCTACCCCCCCCCCCCCCCCCCCCGAGGATGCAGCATTGCCTATCCATGTCCCACAACATCTTAGGAATTTCTCATCCACAAAGGACCGATCCAGGTTTCTAAGATTGGTATAGCTGACCGGCACCACCAGATATTTCATAGGAAAATGCCCAATCTGGCAGTTAAACAGGTCAGCATCGATTTTCAAGATGTTATCATCACCCCCACACAAAGGATCTCACTTTTACCAAAGTTTATCTTGAGTCCATACATCAGCTCAAACATATAAAGCAGGCGCTTCATTTTAACAGCTGCATCATAGCTTGGAGTACTTATCTGTCAAGGTCTTCAGCTCTGCATGTGTTGACACAAGGTCATCAGGCGTCAGGTTGAGGAGATTCTGCTGGAGGAATTTCTCCTTCTTGAGCTTAGCCACCTTGGCCTGTTTAGCTTGCTGCTCCTTCCACTTGGCCTCGTTGATGAATATAGCCACAATGTGGCTGATGCCAGGGGGAAGTTTCAAATCATCAAGTGGAGTATTGGCGTCCTCATACCAGATATTGATGTAGTCGAGGAGGACTTTTGGGTCCATGGCCAAAGGAATGGAGCTGCCAGAAGCTTGAGCTACCCTCTCTTGCTTGTTTCTGATCATTGCTTGCAGAGTATCATCATCAAATTCATCACTACCCTCTGATGCAGAAGGGACGGTGATGATTTTGCTTGGGTTGGGTCTTGTTCCTCTCCCAGCAGTCACCTTAGTCTTCAGAGGAGTTGGTGAAGACTTTTTCTCCGAGCTTGTTGCAGCTGGGAGTGAGGAGCTGGAGGTAGCTGGCAGTGGCTTCACTACCTGCTTCTTTTCAGGTTTTGAAGCCTGTGGTGGTGCTCAGGGTTTTGGTGCCGAGGGTTTTGGTGCTGATGGTTTTGGAGCTGATGCTGGAGCTGGTTTCTCTTGAGGCTTTGAAGCCTTTGGTTTTGGTGGCACAGACTTTTGTTGAGGAATTGTCGTACCAGAGGTCTCAGCAGCAAAGGAAGTAGCTGCAGTTGATGCAACAGCAGATGATTCGTTGAATTTCCTCAGAGCAGCCTCTGCCTACTTCTTGAGCTTTGCCAAGTGCTTTTCCTTTTCATCAGGATAGTCATCAAGTGTCTTGAGGTTTGAGGGATGTGCTTCTTGATAATACTCAAGTGGAGCCCGTTTGCCAGGAGGCTTCAGAGCGAATTTCTTCGCATATTTGGGAGTGACAAATCTGTACTCCTTCCACTCCTTAGCCCATCGGCGTTCTATCTTCTGAAGCCGAATCTTTCTCTTGGGCATAGTTTCATTTTCATCAGGAGTGCGGTAATCCAGGTATAGATCCTCAGGGATATCTACGGCTGTATTCTACTCAAGTTTCTTGCCTCCCTTTTGCTTCCTGTCATCCTCCATTTTCTTCAGCTAAGGATTTTGCTGATGACATTGAACTCTTGAGGACTCTGATGAGACTTGAAGATTTTCTTCAAGAAACGCTGCAAATGAGTTAATTTGATGAGAACCGAGAGATTCATCAGCTGACATGTGTGTACCTGTGAACAGAATATAGTTGCAAGGAATTTGGAGAGGTCATATGCGTTCTCATATTTGAAGAAATTGAAAAAAATTGACAGTTGAGGAATTTGACCAGTGGTTAAGGAATTTGCCTAAGCATACTGTTCTTGGATTCCAGAGTTGTACATATCCGAAAATTCGCACAACTGAGGAATCTCGTGAAAATCTTGGATGCTTAGTGAAGTTCATCAATAATGTGGTGATAGGCAGTGTTTGAGGAAAAGAAACGGATGGATCCTTGAGGAAAAACAGATTTATCATCATAGAGGTAAAATAGTAGATCAAACTTGCTATAAAAATAGGGTTTTTATATACCCTAGATGGCGCGCACGAAGAACAGAGAAGAGTAGCAGGGAGAAGCTTTTTCGGTGCGGGTCCAATGCGCCCTATCTTGGCAGCAGAGGACGTCTACGGCGGCGGCGGACGAGGATGGTCCGACTCCGGCGTGGTTTAGACGACGGAAAAGTCGAGGCAGTGAAGCTTTTCTTCGCCGGCGTCGAGACTTCCAGCGATGGCGCTAGGGTTTGGAGCTTTGCTGTAGCAGGAGAGCGATGGAGCGAAGAAGTGTTTACCGAGGGGATGGGGACATATTTATAGCCAGGCAGTTACTGTTGGCGCGAGGAAATCGGACCAAATAGCCCCTGCCTCTACGTCTCCGCAAGACACGTGTAGCTCACGAGAGAAGTGGTGGAGATCGTGGACATCGTGGTTATCCGAACGAGGAAAGTGGGGTTGAGTTACTGTTCATTAAAAAAAAGCATTTTTGAAGATTTGAGGATTTTGTTACAAAATCATCAGCTGACAAGGACGCAGTGAGGATTTCGAACAAAGTTTCAAGTAGAACGCATATGAAGAATTGAATAGACTGGATGAGAATAACATAGAGGGAAAGTAGGGTCCGATCGCATTCACTTAGATGAAATATCAACTTGAAGAAATAGCTATAAGTGAATGTTGTTGAGGACTTGAAATCACAGTCTATCTAGGTAAACGAAAGTCATCAAGTGTTTGAAGAAAAACGATTTTGAAGAACAACTAATTTGAAGAAAATCAAATTTTTGAAGAAATGAGACTTTGAAGAAATTCAACTTGAGGAATTTCACGTTGGGAGGTGGCGTGACCCACCATATAAGAATGTTGATTACAGACGCCGCGTACAATTATCGTAGGGCCGTGTGAATCAATTCTTTGTTGATTTCTTCACACTCAGAGTGATATTCTTCATCAGTTGAAGAAAATCGATTCATCATGTGTTGCACATCTAAGTCATCAATTTTGCATAAGTGTTAGGATGTGTGCATGTTTTTACGAAACATTTGAAGATTCTAAGATATTTAGCTCACACCGCAACTTGCAAAACCTTCTCTCATCCAAGGGCTTAGTGAAGATATCTGCCAGTTGATCATCAGTCTTCACATGGTCGATGAGGATATTGCCCTTGAGGACATGGTCCCGAAGAAAATGATGACGAATCTGGATGTGCTTGGTCTTCGAGTGTTGTACTGCGTTGTATGCAATCTTGCTTGCACTCTCATTGTCACAGTAGAGAGGCACATTCTTCATGTTGATGTCGTAGTCCTTGAGGGTTTGCTTCATCCATAGCAATTGAGTACACCATGAGCCAGCAGCAATGTACTCAGCTTCGGCAGTGGAGAGTGATACGCAGTTCTGCTTCTTTGAGGACCAGCAAACTAGCAATCTTCCGAGGAAATGGCAAGTGCCAGAGGTTGACTTGCGATCCACACGGTCACCAGCATAGTCAGAATCAGAATACCCTACCAGATGAAGATTTGAGCCCTTGGGGTACCATAATCCTAGTCTTGGTGTGTGAGCTAAGTATTGAAGAATATGCTTCACAGCCTTATGGTGTGATTCCTTCGGTTTTGCTTGAAAACGTGCACACATGCAAACACTAAGCATTATATCTAGCCTAGATGCACATAAATACAATAAAGAGCCAATCATAGAGAGATATACCTGCTGATCGAATTCTTTACCATTTTCGTCAGTGCAGAGGTGGCCGTTGGTAGGCATTGGAGTCTTGGCACCTTTGCATTCATGCATGTCGAATTTCCTCAGAACATCCTTGAGGTATTTCTCCTGTGATATGAAGATTCCATTGCGTTGTTGACGAATTTGAAGACCTAAGAAGAATTTCAGCTCCCCCATCATAGACATCTGATATTCTTCACTCATCATGTAAGCAAATTCATCACTATATCGTTTGTCAGTACAGCCAAATATAATATCATCGACATATATCTAGCACACAAATAGCTCATTATCATAGGATTTAGTGAAAAGAGTTGGATCGAGTGAACCAGGTTTGAAGCCTTTCTTCATGAGGAATTCCTTCAATGTATCATACCATGCCCGAGGGGCTTGCTTGAGACCATAGAGTGCCTTTTTGAGTCTGAAGACTTTGTCTGGATTCTTTGGATCCTCAAAACCTGGGGGCTGAGCAACATATACTTCTTCCTCAAGCTTACCATTGAGGAATGCACTTTTCACATCCATTTGATATAAGATGATGTTATGATGATTAGCATAAGCAAGTAGTATTCGAATAGCTTCAAGTCTAGCAACAGGTGCAAAAGTTTCATCGAAATCTATTCCTTCAACCTGGGTGTAGCCTTGGGCTACAAGTCGTGCCTTATTCCTCACCACTTGACCATCCTCATCTTGCTTGTTTCGGAAAATCCACTTGGTTCCGATGATATTGTGCTTGTGAGGATCTGGTTGTTTGACGAGCTCCCATACGTCATTCAGCTTGAATTGAAGAAGTTCGTCTTGCATAGCTTGGATCCACTCCGGTTCCAGGAAAGCCTCAGCAACTTTTGAGGGTTCTATGATAGATACAAAGGAGAAATGCCCACAAAAGTTAACTAAGTGTGAAGCTTTTGAGCGAGTGAGAGGACCTGGCGCGTTGATGTCACTGAGGATTTTGTCAAGTTCTACTTCATTTGCAATCCTCGGATGAGCTGGTTGAGGATTTCGTCTGGGCTGAGGAAGTGGTTCTGGAGCAATTTCCTCAAGAGCACCTTCTTGATTTTCATCAGTGATGGGGATGGTTTCTTCATCAATTTTCTCAGTGGGAACAATGTCTTCAGTAGGTTTGAGCTTTATTGCTTCCTCAGGAGACAACTTATCTGGATCAGAAGGCAATTGCTCTCTTTGAGAGCCATTAGTTTCATCGAACCGCACATCTACAGTCTCAACAACTTTGTTGTGATAGTTGTTGAAGACTCTGTAGGTGTGCGAGTCCTTTCCATAACCGAGCATAAAACCCTCATGTGCCTTAGGTGCAAATTTTGACCTATGGTGAGGATCTCTAATCCAACATTTTGCATCGAAGACTTTGAAATAACTTACATTGGGTTTCTTATCAGTGAGGAGTTCATATGAGGTTTTCTTGAGGAATTTGTGAAGATATACCCTGTTGATGATATGGCATGTAGTGTTGATTGCTTCAGGCCAAAAGCGACGAGGAGTCTGATATTCTTCAAGCATGGTTCTTGCCATCTCAACGAGAGTCATGTTCTTCCTTTCAACGACACCATTCTATTGAGGGGTATAAGGAGCAGATAATTCGTGAGTAATACCAAGTTCATCAAGATAATCATCAAGACCAGTGTTTTTGAACTCTGTTCCATTATCACTCCTGATATGTTTGATCTTGATGCCGAAGTTCGTCGAGGCCCTTGAAGAAAATCGTTTGAAGATTTCCTGCACTTCAGTTTTATATAAGATGATATGCACCCATGTATATCTGGAATAATCATCAACTATGAAGAAGCCATATAAAGATGTTGCATTTGTTAGTGTGGCATAGTGAGTAGGTCCAAATAGATCCATACGAAGAAATTCGAAGGGATGAGTAGTGGTCATGATAGTCTTCGAGGGATGCTTGGATCTGGTCATTTTCCCAGATTCACATCCACCGCAGAGATGATCCTTGAGGAATTTGACTGATTCGATGCCGATGACATGCTTCTTCTTCGCGAGCGTGTGCAAATTCCTCATGCCTGCATGACCTAGTCTTCGGTGCCACAGCCATCCTTCTGAGGTTTTTGTTAGTAAGCAAGTGGTTGGTTGAGGACCTGTAGAGAAATCAACAATGTACAAATCCCCTCTTCTTACACCTTCGAAGACTTTGGATTTGTCAGATTCCATGATCACAACACAACTATATCTACCAAAGATAACAATCATATCAAGATCACAAAGCATCGAGACTGACATGAGTTTAAATCCAAGGGATTCAACAAGCATCACTTTGTCCATATGCCTATCCTTGGAAATAGCCACTTTGCCAAGTCCCAATACCTTGCTTTTACCTTTGTCAACATATGTGATTTGCTTCAGAGGTGATGGAATTAGTGGCATATTCATCTGCACGCTTTTATCACCAGTCATGTGATGTGTGCAGCCACTATCAAGAACCCACTCAGTACTCTTGGGTTTGTCATCCTGCAGATGAATTAGTACAGCTTACCATCTGATATGCTTCAAACTTGAAGAATATGATATCAATTTCATCAGATAGGAATTTCATCATAACAAAATTATAAGGACGTGTGAAATATTTCTATTTCATCAATATTAGCTTGCGTCCTATCAAGCATTTCCTCAGGTCTCCAGCAAATTCTTCAGATGATGATTTTCATCTGGAGACTTGTCCTGCAGAAGTGATTAGTTCAATTTCTTCACCACCCACATCTGAAGGGGTGGTAAAGCATTCATCATCTTGCGAGCACCATATGAGAAAGGTGGCATTGAAGCTAATGCACTTCTCTTAGCAGTAGGGGGGTTAAAGTACTCATATGAATATGCAGAGAACTGGTTTGAGGATTTATGAACATAATGATTTGAAGAGTAACGCTCATATTCATATTCCTTGTAGTTTCCCTGCATGTTAGAAGCATTAGCACGGGTACAAGCATAGTTTTGACCAGTTGAGGATTTTGATCCTCTTGAAGACTTTGCTCCTCCTGGGGAATTTGATCTAGGGTTCAGATTCTTCATTGGTGGTGTCATGAGGACATTCACCTGAAGATTTTCAAGAAAACTTTTGGGAACCCAGATTTTCCTTAAAGGAGGACCATTCCTGCAGTTAGTTCCAACATATCGAGCAAACACTTCACCAGATTGAGTTTTGAACAGTTTATGGTTGGAGGATAATTCACATGAAAAACCAGTTAGATTGGATGGATCAAAAGGAGGCCCAGTAGCAGCAACCCATGAGGTTTTGGGATACTGCTCAGGTTTCCAATAGGATCCATCAGCATTCAATTTCATCTCAAAGGCAATTCCTTCTTTCCTCGGGTTCCTGTTCAAGATCTGCTTTTTGAGCACATCACAAAGGGTTTGATGTCCTTTGAGACTTTTGTATATGCCTGTCACATACAATTCCTTCAGCCCTGCATTTTCATCAGTGACATTTGTGTTTTCCTCAAGTGAGGAATTTGACACTACAGGAGCAGTTGAAGAATTTGTAGCAATAGAAGCATTTGATGATTCTGGTGAAGAATTAGCAGTTTCACGTTCAATGCATTTAAGACATGGAGGAATGAATTCAGCTTGAGCAGCGCTAATCTGTTGAGCTAGTAATGAATCATTTTCCATACGAAGATCATCATGAGAAATCCTCAACCTCTCTAGATCAAGCTTCCTTTGAAGAAATTCATAGGAAAGTTTCTCATGATCAGCGACGAGTGTGTCATGACGATCTTGAAGATTATCAAATCTAGACTGAAGACTTTTCACATCTTCAGTGAGGATTTGGGTAAGATTCATTTCATCATTCAACAGGTCATCGCTTCTATCTAACAGTTTTTGAAGCTTTTCCAGGGAAGTTTGTTGTTTAGTGGCAATGGTAGCAAGTTTACTGTAACTGGGTTTTTTATAATCATGAGGTTCACAGTCACTTGAATCAGAGGAGGAAGCATCATTCGGTACCTTTGAACCTTTTGCCATGAAGCAATAGGTTGGAGCGAAGTCATCAGCATAGTCATCAGTGTGGATGGTGTTATCATCTTCTTCGAAGTTGAAGATTGACTTGCTGACGAAAGTGGTTGCAAGTGCAAGACTGGCCTGTCCTGATTCTGAGTCTTCATCAGAACCCTCCTCTTCATCACATTCCTCTGATTCTGCCTCGGAATCCATTTCCTTGCCAATAAGTGCCCGAGCCTTTCTGAAACTAGTCTTCTTGTGCGATGAGGGCTTTGAAGATGAGGATTTTGAAGATTTCTTCTTCTTCTTCGAGTCATCAGAACTGTCATCCTTGTATTTCTTATTCTTTGATTCCTTTCCCCAACGGGGACAATCAGCAATGTAGTGACCTGATTTCTTGCATTTGTGGCAGTGTAAGTGCATCTAGTGCCCCTTAGTGATTTTGGTGGTTTGAAGACTTATAGGTTAAGTATCTAATGTGTTTATAAGTGTACAGAGGATCTATAAGTCATTGAGGAGTTTGAGATATTTGAAGAATATCGACCCCTAAAAATGTATGTCTTCAGTTGAAGAAATTGGTCTGAAGCTGAAGAAATGAATCGCGAAGAAATTGCGATGAAATTGATATTCCTCATGAAGATATTGACATTGAGTAGATCGGTGGTTCCTGAAGAAAATCGTTCTGAAGAAATTGAAGCATGAAGATTTACGTTTTCTGTTTTACTTTCTTCGCAATTAATGAGTAGGAACACCGTACTGTTAAAGGGGGTCAAAGTAACACTATGGAATGGATTTCCTCATGATGCTCAACCCAAGCGAAATCCTACCAAAAGCCTCAAGTGAGGAATGTGAGTGACATGAGGACTCTCACAGTTGAGAGTCCCGACCGTTTCGATAAGCCACGCCAAGTCACTGATCTTATCCACTCCAACGGTCATATTATTTAAGGGCATTAATGTCAAATCATGTCGGGATGCTCCGAGGCTATAAATAGCCGCCCCCACAACCACTAGCTGGTTGGCTGCTCCGTTAGAAACTGACACTTGTCATAAGAGCAACCCAATTCCTCAGAGCTTTCGAGAGTAAATCATCAGTGAGGAAATACACCACCCACCGAAACCACAAACCAAACCTAGTGATTGAGCATCACTGAAGAAGTTGTTCCTGTGTGGGACTGAAGCCTTTTACCTTTGAGGACTGTGCATCCTCCAGACGGTTAGGCGTCATGGTCTAGAGCAATCCAGCAGTCAATTGTGGATCGCCGGGTGACCGAGTTTGTGAGGGTTTGGAAGTCTGCCCTGAAGACTTACCACGAGTGTTGGGCGAGGACTGTGTGTCCTTAGCTCAAGGAGAATACGGTAGGGACTGTGTGTCCCGGGACTGGGTGTCTTTTGGTTTCAATACCAAGCCGCTCCAAACCAGATGTACAACTGTCACAACAGTTGGAACTGGGTCATCAACAACAGTCTTCACCAAGAATCGGGTTCTAATTCCTCAACTCTTTACTTTCTGTGTATTATGTGTTGATGACTTTCACTGTGACTGTTTGAAGAATTTGCTGAAGACTTTCTCTGAATTTCCTCAACCCCAAATTCTTCACTTGAGTTAATCATCATCTGTATTCTGCGTGCCTGCTTACTGTGCAATCTGTTTTCACATTCTTCACTCTGTAATACTGCTATTGTGAAAGGTTGCACGTCTGATCCGTAATCGTTTCCGCTGTAAGTTAGTCATCAGTGAGGAATTTCCTCAGTGATGAAATTCTAAAAATCTCCTATTCACCCCCCCTCTAGTCGATATAACGCACTTTCAGGCAGGTTCTTTTCTTGTAGTCCTCAGATGAAGATTCTGATTTCCTCATATCTCTTCTTGAAGATTTACCGAACTGGCCACGTCGTGTAAACCTCTGGAATTTCCTCACGAGCATTGCAAGCTCCTGTCCAAATTCTTCAGGATCACCAATGCTATCATCCGAGTCTTCTTCTTCAGATGAGGAAATTGCTCTAGCCTTCAGTGCACGTGGTCTAGAATAGCTTGGTCCATATAGATCTTTCTTTTTTTCTTGCTGGAATTCATGAGTATTGAGTCTTTCGAGTATATCAGCTGGATCAAGCATCTTGTAGTCTGGTCTTTCTTGAATCATCAGGACTAAAGTATCAAATGAAGAATCCAAAGATCTTAGCAGTTTCTTCACAACTTCATGATCAGTAATGTCTCGAGCTCCCAGTGCTTGCAGTTCATTTGATATGTTAGTGAGGCGATCAAAGGTATCTTGGCAGCTTTCATTGCAAGCCTCTTGAAGCGATTGAAGAGATTTCGAAGAACATCAACACGAGAATCACGCTGGGTTGATACTCCTTCATTTACTTTGCACAGTCTTTCCCAGGTAAGTGTCGCTGAGCCCAAAGCACTTACTCTTCCAAACTGGTCTGGGCTTAGATGGCCACAGATGATATTCTTTGCTTGAGAGTCAAGTTGCTTGAATTTCTTCACATCAGCAGCAGAGACACTAGCAGAGATGATGGGGACGCCATGTTCCATAATATACCAGAGATCATTGTCAATAGCTTGTAGATGCATTTGCATCTTGGTCTTCCACAAGGGAAAGTTCTTTCCTTCGAAAGTAGGACATGCTGCAGTAACCTTAATCATGCGTGCAGTCGACATAATTAAAACTCCAGGTGGTTAAACCAAAATCACACAGAACAAGGGAGTACCTTGCTCTGATACCAATTGAAAGTGCGTTATATCAACTAGAGGGGGGTGAATAGGAGATTTTTAGAATTTCATCACTGAGGAAATTCCTTTTGAGGAAATTCCTCACTGATGACTAACTTACAGCGGAAACAATAAAGGATCAGGAGTGGAAAGTTTCACTACAACAGTTTTTCAGTATGAGAAATGTGAAAATAGATTGCACAGTAAGCAGGCATGCAGTAAACCGATGAGGATTAACTTGCGTGAAGAATTTGGGGTTGAGGAATTTCAGAGAAAGTCTTCAGCAAATTCTTCAAACAGTGACAATGAAAATCATCAACACATAATATGAGGAATATAAAGAGTTGAGGAATTAGAACCCGTTTCACAGCGAAGACAGTAGTTGATGACCGAGTTCCAACTGCTGTGACAGTTGTACATCTGGTTTGGAGCGGCTTGGTATTGAAACCAAAATACACACAGTCTCAGGACACACAGTCCCTACCGTATTCTCCTTGGGCTAAGAACACACAGTCCTCGCCCAACACTCGTGGTAAGTATTCAGGGCAGACTTCCAAACCCTCACAAACTTGGTCACCCGGCGGTCCACAATTGACTACTGGATTGCTCTAAACCATGACGCCTAACCGTCTGGAGGATGCACAGTCCTCAAAGGTAAAAGGCTTCAGTCCCACACAGGAACAACTTCTTCAGTGATGCTCAATCACTTGGTTCTCGGTTTGTGGTTTGGTGTTTGGGGTATTTCGTCACCGATGAATTACTCTCGAAGACTCTGAGGAATTGGGTTGCTCTTATGACAAGTGTCAGTTTCTAACGGAGCAGCCAACCAACTAATGGTTGTGGGGGCGGCTATTTATAGCGTGGGAGCATCCCGACATGATTTGACACTAATGTCCTTAAATAATATGACCGTTGGTGTGGATAAGACCAATGATGTGGCGTGACTATCGAAATGGTCGGGACCCTCAACTGTGAGAGTCCTCATGTCACTCATATTCCTCACTTGAGGCTTTTGGTAGGATTAGGCTTGGGTTGAGCATCATGAGGAAATTCATTCCAATGTGTTACCTCGACCCCCTTTAACAATACGGTGTTCCTGTTACTCAAGTGTGGAGAAAACAAAACAGAGAGAGTACATCGTCATGCTTCAAAGTCTTCAAAATAATTTTCTTTAGGACACACCGAATTCCTCAATTTCAATATCTTCATGAGGAATATCAATTTCATCGCAAAGTCTCCGCGATTCAAATCTTCAGCTTCAGATCAATTTCTTCAGCCGAAGATATACATTTTTAGGGGTCGATATTCATCGAATAAGTCAAACTCCTCAGCAACTTATAGATCCTGTGTACACTCATGAACACATTAGATACTTAACCTATAAGTCTTCAAACCACCAAAATCACTAAGGGGCACTAGATGCACTTACACGCTCCTTTTGGGCATTTAAGATCATCTTAGAGAGCGTTTCAACCGCAAGATTGAACAGGAACGGAGAGAAAGGGTCTCCCTGGCGTACCCCTTTGTGACTCTGAAAGTAGGAGCCTTTTTCATTAATAAGCTTGATACTCACCGTTCCATTATAAAGAATCTTCTTCACCCAACCACACCACGTATCACCAAACCCTTGGTTTCGGTGACATTCCAAAAGGAAGTCCTAGTTGATTTTATCATAAGCTTTCTCAAAGTACAGCTTTAAGATTATACCAACTTAGTTCCTACGTTGCGCATGGTGTAGAACTTAATGTAAAGTTAGAATGCCATCCATTATGTTCCTATGTTTAATGAATGCATTTTGATGTGTGCTGATCAGGATATCTGAGTAGACAGCGACTCTATCATTCAATACCTTAGTAATAAGCTTATAAGGACACCTCAACAAACATATGGGTCTATATTGTTGGATTTTTTGCTTTTGATATTTCTTTTGTTTTTTGTTTCCTTTTCGGTTTCGATTTCTTTGTTTTTTGTTTTTTTCAGGGTTTTTCTTTTTATGAAAAAATTCTACAAAACTTATTTCCAAAAGTTTTACAAAAGTACTATAAAACTATTTTCAAAGATATCGATGCGGGAAATCCAACGGTCTAACCGATTCGTCATTTGGACGCATGTTTCAAAAAATAGAACTTTTTGAGAAAACGAATCTATGGAAAAAGACAAAACCCTGTGATAATGATAAGTGGCGCACATGTAACGTGCCACTTGTCACCACCACAGAAGGTGAGAGTAACCCCTCCAAAGGGCACCCTCTAACTAGTGATATCAACATATATATTAAAATTGTCGCATGTGACTCGTTTATCCCTAATACTTGAAAAGAACAGAAAAAATTGGAAAATTTACAAAAAAGGCAAATTGTCGTGTGAGAGAACTCTTGAGTTTTATTAGTGGAGTCCTCATTAAACATCTCCTACATGTGAAGGAAAAGGAGTACAAAGCCACTCTCTAGATTACAAAATGATAAAGGAAATTATAGAAGAAGAAAGAAAATTTACAGAGACTACAACTCTTCTTCTTCATCAAAAGATTTTCAAAAGTGGCTTCTAGTCCTTTATTGTCTACAGTGTGTTGGGCTCTTCTTCTAGCTAGTTTCCCATATTTTCATGGCCAAGTTTTTTCATCATATTTGGGGTCCTGGTTCTTCTCTCCTCAAGTATTTTCTAGTTAGGCTGAAAGAATGCTCTCATGACGTCACTGAGACGAGTACTGGTAACACATCCCATGTTGACATGGAAAGCATCGAATATGTAAGTGTGTGGTCATACTGTTGTAGTATGTTCAATGCCTCCTCGACCTCTTTCATTGAAGCTGACTTTATCGATGTTGAACTAGTTCGCTAACTCCTTGCCACCTACAAGCACATGTGTTGTTGCTCTTGCGAAAGAGCTCGAGGAAAATCTGAATCTTAAGAGGGATTTTAGCTCTCCAAATCCATCTATAATCACAGCGTGCAATATTTCTTTCTAGGTATTCATAAACAGGTTTAGTAGAGAAATTCTTCCTACTCCCCAGCGTCCAGGCAATTTGGTCTGGAACATCAGAGGTAGTCCAACCTTCAACAGTATTATTAAGATCCCCCCATTGACTTAAAAGGGAATGGTGCATCTGTCTCCTGAAGAAATCAGCATCCACCCCGGTTTTGAATCTCTCCACTGTTATTTTTTGGTGGTTACAGATATTAAACATCTCAGCATACTTGTCTTTTCAGCGGCAGGTTACTGCGAATGGGATCAAACCAAAGTCTCGCAATGTTGCCAGAGTTTAGTAGAACTTCTCTTTCAGCCATGTAGTAAGGTTTCACCTTCATAATGGCCTTCCAGATCGGAGAATTCACAAATTTGCTCGTCACCGAAGCCACATCATCCTTTCTAAGGTACTTAGCTTTAATCACCTCTTGCCATAGCCCATTCTGGGTTTCTAGTTTCCACCTCCAGTTAGTAAGGAGACTAATGTTTTGTTTGTGAAGATCTTTCACTCCCAAACCCCCTTTTCTCTTAGATCTGCAAATACGCTCCCATTTCACCAAATGATATCTCTTATTCCCCTCATACTCTCGCCAGAAGAATTTTTTCCGATGTTTATCCAGTTTATAGATCACCATCTTAGGAAGTAAAAAACATGGACATATAATACTCCCTCTGTCCCAAAATTCTTGTCTTAGATTTGTCTAGATAAGAATGTATCTAGTCACATTTTAGCATTTAAATACATTCATTTCTACACAAACCTAAGACAAGAATTTTGGGACGGAGGGAGTAGTATATACAATACTAGTAAGGGAAGAATTCATCAAATTCAGCCTACCCCCCGAGGATGCAGCATTGCCTATCCATGTCTCACAACATCTTAGGAATTTATCATCCACAAAGGACCGATCCACGTTTCTAAGATTGGTATAGCTGACCGGCACCACTAGATATTTCATAGGAAAATGCCCAATCTGGCAGTTAAACAGGTCAGCATAGATTTTCAAGATGTTATCATCACCCCCCACACAAAGGATCTCACTTTTATCAAAGTTTATCTTGAGTCCATACATCAGCTCAAACATATAAAGCAGGAGCTTCATTTTAATAGCTGCATCATAGTCATGCTCGAAGCAAATGACGCTATCATCTGCATATTGAAGGATAGCTATACCTCCCTCAATCAGGTCGGGAGCAAGGCCAGTTAGGAGGCTCTCCTTTTGGGCATTTAAGATCATCTTAGAGAGTGTTTCAACCGCAAGATTGAACAGGAACGGAGAAAAAGGGTCTCCCTGGCGTACCCCTTTGTGACTCTGAAAGTAGGAGCCTTTTTCATTATTAAGCTTGATACTCACCGTTCCATTATAAAGAATCTTATTCACCCAACCACACCAAGTATCACCAAACCCTTGGTTTCGGTGACATTCCAAAAGAAGTCCGAGTTGATTTTATCATAAGATTTCTCAAAGTCCAGCTTTAAGACTATACCAACTTTTTTCCTGCGTTGCGCATGGTGTAGAACTTAACGTAAAGTTAGAATGCCATCCATTATGTTCCTATGTTTAATGAATGCATTTTGATGTGTGCTGATGAGGATATCTGAGTAGACAGCGACTCTATCATTCAATACCTTAGTAATAAGCTTATAAGGACACCTCAACAAACATATGGGTCTATATTGTTGGATTTTTCAGCCCCGTTTAACTTTGGGATCAGAGTGATCACCCCATAGTTCAGTCGGGCCACATCCAGAGTGTTATTGTGAAAGGCTTCAAACAAACTCATCAAGCCTTTCTTGACAAAATCCCAGCAATGTTTATAAAACTCCGCTGGTATATTATCGGGGCCAGGTGCTCTATTACTATCCATACAAAACAAGGCTTTGTTCAGTTCTTCCTTAGTGAAGTTACTAGTGAGTAGATTATTATCCTCAACACTAAGCTTTTCCTCCGCAGACCAAGTATCAGATGATAAGTGAAACATGTTCCCCCTAGCTAGGTCGAACAGTTCCTTGTAGTAGTTAGTAGCATGGGCCAGAAGGTTTGGGGTGCCCTCAATCAAAATATCCCTGTTGGTGAAAGAGTGAATAGTATTTTTTTCACTTTCTACCATTAGCAACCCAATGAAAAAAATGCAGTATTCTGGTCTCCTTTTAGCAACCATCGTTCGTTAGAGTGTTGGAGCCAGAATATCTCTTCTTTGGCTAGAATCTCATTGAATTCAGCATACAACAATGTTCTCTTTCATATATCTCAGGGTCTAAAGGGCAAGCTTCTTCCATTCTCTCAATATCCTCTAACTCTTTCTTAATGTTGGCTTTCCTGTTCCTATCATGACCAAAAGCATTAGACCCCCACCCTTTGAAATACTTCTTAATACGCTTCAGCTTGATATTAAGAATATCAATAAGGTCACCCGGCCCAACACGTTGTTGCCAAATACTCTTAGCTTTAGGATAAAATTCATCATTCTTTAACCAAGAAAGCTGAAGCCTAAATTCATGAGTGACAGGAGACCCATGCTTAATAGCATTTGAGGACAATAGGAGAGGATTATGATCAGACACATCTCTAACAAGTTTACATACTGATACCAAATGGTATATGTCCTCCCAATCAAAGCTCACAACCACATTGTCCAACTTCTCCAGAGTAGGATGACTCTGCTTATTAGTCCAACTATACTTACCACCTCCCATGTGAATCTCCCGAAGGCTTAAGGAGTTAATGACCATATTGAACTTGTCCGTGAACTTCGAGTTACCAGGATTCCTATTTTTTCATCCACCCCCAAATGATATTAAAATCACCTCCTGTGATACAAGGGAAATTAAGACTGCTACAGGTACCAAGCATCTCATCCAGGAACTCATCCTTACGATCATCATGAGCTGCTCCATAAACCACTATCAGATCCTACACACATTTCTTCTTAACATCAAACACTGTGGCTTGAACAAGGAAGTTCCCTATCGCCCAGGAGACTATCTCAAGGGTATGTTTTCTAATACCACACAGGATACCACCAGACCTACCCACAGAAGGTAAATGATTCCAAATGAAGTTGTCAAAGGGGTCCACTTTGTTTAAGAACTTAGGAGGAAACTCTTTCTTTTTAGTTACTTGGATACCTATAAAATCAAGGGAATGGTCTTTGATGATATCAGAGAAACATGTAACCATTCCTCTCCTACCCGCTCCCCTGCATGATTTCATATCCTTGTAATTCTCTTCGAGTTGTGGGTTTTGTTTGGCCAACTTGATCTAAGATTCTTGCAATGGGAGAAGTGCTTGGTTTTGGGTTCATACCGTGCGTTGACCTCACCTAGTGAGAGAAGGGGTAGCGAGGCACGCATCATGTTGTTTCCATCAAGGGTAAAAAGATGGGGTTTTCATCATTGGTTTGAGATTATCCCTCTACATCATGTCATCTTGCTTAAGGCGTTACTCTGTTCGCCATGAACTCAATACACTAGATGCATGCTGGATAGCGGTCGATGTGTGGAGTAATAGTAGTAGATGCAGAAAGTATCGGTCTACTTGTCTCGGACGTGATGCCTATATGTATGATCATTGCCTTAGATATCGTCATGACTTTGTGCGGTTCTATCAATTTCTCGACAGTAATTTGTTCACCCACCGTAATATTTGCTATTTTGAGAGAAGCCTCTAGTGAACACTATGGCCCCCGGGTCTACTTCACACCATATTTTCAGCCTTACACTTTTACTTTGTTGCACTTTCCGCCTTCAGATCTCACTTTGCAATCAATCTTTAAGGGATTGACAACCCCCTTTATAGCGTTGGGTGCAAGCTCCTTTGTGTTTGTGCAGGTACTCTGGACTTGACACGGTTCTCCTACTGGATTGATACCTTGGTTCTCAAACTGAGGGGAATACTTACTGCTCCTGTGCTGCATCGCCCTTTTCTCTTCAAGGGAAAAACCAGCGCAAGCTCAAGAGACAACAGAAGATTTCTTTCGCCGTAGCAGAAGGATTTCTGGCGCTGTTGCCGGGGAGGATCAAGTCAAGAACTCATCCAAGTAAGTGTCGCAAACTCATCTCTTGCATTTACTTTTTTGCCTCTCGTTTTACTCCCCCCCCCCACTTCTGAAAAACAAAAATTTACAAAGATATTTGCCCTTTTCTTCGTTTGCCTTTTTCGTTTGCCTTTCCTTTTCTTGTGTGCTATGTGCCTTCAATATGCTTGCAACTTCGGTTGCTAAAAATCTATTGATATGGATCCTCATCCACTTGCTAATCTCTTTAAGAGATCCAATTATGTTGATCCAATTGCTAGTGAGTTGAGTGCACTTGACTTTCTCTATGGAGTTTTGCTTGAGATGCATGAATCTGAAAATCGTGATGAAGAAATTTATGAAGTGATTCACGAGGGCTCCTTGAATGAAAAGCATGATTGCAATGGTTTCATTATAAATTCTATTAATGACAATCATGCTAAAAATATGCAAAACCCTAAGCTTGGGGATGCTAGTTTTGCTATGTCCACTACTTGTTGCAATAATCATGATTGGGGCGATGATTTTTCTTATGATCGTGAAAATTTGTTTAAGCCTCATGATGAATATGATATTTGCAATATTATTGAAAGTGGGTTTGGAGAAGTCATGACTTTAGTTGATTATAATCCCACTATTTTTGGAGAGCGTCAACTTTGCATGCATGTGGATCATGAAAAGAATATCCTATGGGATAGCTATATTGTTGAATTTGAATATGATCCCACATGTAATTTCTATGAGAGAGGAAAATATTATGGCAGAAACTTTCATGTTACCAAATTACCTCTCGTCATGTTGAGATTGATATTGTCTCTTTCTTCTTCCTTGCATATGGTAACTATTGGTTGTCTTGACAATCTATTTTCCTATAAAATGCCTATGCATAGGAAGTATGTTAGACTTAGATGTGATTTTCACATGCTTTATGATGCTCTCGTTGTGCTTCAATTCTTGTCTTTTGTGTGAGCATCATTGATTTATCAATGCCTAGCTAAGGGCGTTAAACAATAGCGCTTGTTGCGAGGCAACCCAATGAATTTATCTTTTCCTTTCTGTTTTGTTGCGTCCACACCATCATAATTTTGTTATGATTGTGTTTTTTGTGTTTCTTTTTGTGTTTAAGCCAAGCAAAACCTTTATGACTAGTCTTGGTGATGGTTGTTTGATCCTGCTGGAAAAAGACAAAAACTTTTCGCTCACGAGATTATTTTTCATTTGTATTCATAAAGATATTTTGAGTTGATTCTTTTTCCCGATGGTTGATATGCCTTTTTCCCACGCAGTCGTAATTTTTCAGAATTTTTGAGGTACCAAAAGTATACGAAGTATACAAATTGCTACAGACTGGTCTGTTTTTGACAGATTCTGTTTTTGTTGAGTTGGTTGCTTGTTTTGATGAAACTATGGATAGTATCGGGGGGTACTAGCCATAGAAAAGTGATAATACAGTAATCTAACACCAATATAAATAGAAATCAAGGTTGCTACAGTACCTAAAGAGGTGGTAGTTTGTTTTCCTGTGCTAATGATATCACGAGTTTCTGTTTAAGTTTTGTGTTGTGAAGTTTTCAAGTTTTGGGTGATGTTCTCATGGACAAAGGGATAAAGAGTGGAAATAGCTCAAGATTGGGGATTCTCAAGGAATCCCAAGCCAAATTCGAGGACACCAAAAAGCCTAAGCTTGGGGATGTCCCGGGAAGGCATCCCCTCTTTCGTCTTCAATCCATCGGTAACATTACTTGGAGCTATATTTTTATTCACCACATGATATGTGTTTTGCTTGGAGCGTCTTGTATCGTAGGAGTCTTTTATTTTTTTTGTGTCACAATCATCCTTGCTGCACCTTTTGATAGAGACACACACTCATCGTGATTTTGCTAGAATGCTCATCATGCTTCACTTATATGTTTTGAGCTAGACCATTTTGCTCTATGTGCTTCACTTAGATCTTTTAGAGCACGGCGGTGCGTGACTTGTTAGTTGGCTTGTGCTATGAAAGTAGTCCCAAAGGAGATAGGTACCCAAAGAGGATACAAAAACCTCTTCATGTGCATTGAGTTGAAAGAGAAGTTTTGATTCCTCTCAATTAGTTTTGAGACGTGGATTTGGTAATATTAAGAGTTATGTTAGTAGGGTGTTGTGAATCTAGAAATACTTGTGTTGAAGTTAGTGATTCCCGTAACATGCACGTATGGTGAACCGCTATGTTAGGAAGTCGGAGCATAATTGATCTATTGATTGTCATCCTTTGTGTTGAGGTCGGGATCCCGCGATGGTTAACACCTACCAACCCTTCCCCTAGGAGTATGCGTTTAGCCCTTTGTTTTGATTACTAATAAAAACTTTCGCAACAAGTATGTGAGTTCTTCATGACTAATGTGAGTCCATGATATAGATGCACTTTAACCTTCCACCATTGCTAGCCTCTCTAGTGCCGCGCAACTTTCGCCGGTGCACAAACCCACCATATGCCTTCCTCAAAACAGCCACCATACCTACCTACTATGGCATTTTCATAGCCATTCCGAGATATATTGCCGTCCAACTCCCACCGTTCCATCGCATGACTTGTGCCGTCACTCTCATATTGCCTTTGCATGATCGTAAGATAGCTAGCGAGATGTTTTCAACGTCATACGCCCAACTAGATCGTTGCACATCCCGGTACACTGCCGGGGGCATTTCATATAGAGTCATCATCATTCTAAGCTTTGAGCTGTGAGTAAATAAAAGTGTGATGATCATCATTATTAGAGCATTGTCCCATGTGAGGAAATAAAAAAAGGCCAAAGATGCCCACCAACAAAAATGAAAAGAGGCCAAAGAGCCCAAACAAAAAAAGAGGGAAAAAGAGAGAAGGCACAATGCTAATATCTTTTTCCACACTTGTGCTTCATAATAGCACCATGTTCTTCATGATTGAGAGCTTCTTGTTTTGTCACCACCTTATGCTAGTGGGAATTTTCATTATATAACTTGGCTTGTATATTCCAATGATGGGCTTCCTCAAATTTCCCTAGGTCTTCGTGAGCAAGCAAGTTGGATGCACACCCACTAGTTCTCCTTTTGAGCTTTCACATACTTATAGCTCTAGTGCATCCTTTGTATGGCAATCCCTACTCATTCACATTGATATCTATTAATGGGCATCTCCATAACTCTTTGATACGCCGAGTCAATGTGACCATCTCCTCCTTTTTTGTCTCACAACCACCACCACACTCTATTCCACCTATAATGCGATATGTTGGGTAACGTAGCATAAATTCAAAAAAATTCCTACGCATATTCAGATCTTCCTATGGAGAGACCAGCAAGGAGAGAGGGGTGAGTGCATCTTCATACCTTTGAAGATCGCTAAGCCGAAGCGTTGCTAGAACGCGGTTGATGGAGTCGTACTCGCGGCGATTCTGATCGCGGTGTGATTCCGATCTAGTGCCGAACCATGGCACCTCCACGTTCAACACACGTGCAACCCGGTGACTGATACGTCTCCGTCGTATCTACTTTTCCGAACTCTTTTGCCCTTGCTTTGGACTATAATTTGCATGATTTGAATGGAACTAACCCGGACTGACGTTGTTTTCAGCAGAATTGCCATGGTGTTGTTTTTGTGCAGAAATAAAAGTTCTTGAAATGTCCTGAAAATTTACGAATATTTTTTCCGGAATAAAATTAAAATACCTGCGCAAAGATCCACCGGAGGAGGTGGACCAGTGGGCCACAAGCCCATAGGCCGCGACCACCCCCTGGCCTCGCCGTGAGGGCTTGTGGGGCCCACGTGGCTCCACCGTCCCCAAACTCAGCTCTATATCTTCCATCTCGCCCGGAAAAAAATTAGAGAGAAGGTTTCATCGCATTTGACGATACGGAGGCGCCGCCACCTCCTGTTCTTCATCTGGAGGGCAGATCTGGAGTCCATTTCGGGCTCCGGAGAGGGGAAATCGTCGCCATCGTCATCGTCAACCTTCCTCCATTGACAATTCCATGATGCTCTTCATCGTTCGTGAGTAATCTCATCCTAGGCTTGCTGGACGGTGATGAGTTGGATGAGATCTATCATGTAATCGAGTTAGTTCTTGACGGGGATTGATCCCAAGTATCCACTATGTTCTAGATTGATGTTGCTACTACTTGGCTATGCTTAATGCTTGTCACTAGGGCCCGAGTGCCATGATTTCAGATCTGAACCTATTATGTTGTCGCCAATATATGTGTGTTTTAGATCCTATCTTGCAAGTTGTAGTCACCTACTATGTGTTATGACCCGGAAACCCCGGAGTGACAATAGCCGGAACCACTCCCGGAGATGACCATAGTATGAGGAGTTCATGTATTCACCGCGTGTTAATGCGTTGGTCCAGTTCTTTATTAAAAGGAGAACCTTAATATCCCGTAGTTTCCATTAGGACCCTGCTGCCACAGGAGGGATGGACAATAGATATCATGCAAGTTCTTTTCCCTAAGCACGTATGACTACATACGGAATACATGCCTACATTAGATTGACAAATGAGAGCTAGTTACTTATATCTCCGTGTTATAGCTGTTACATGATCAATCACATCTGTAATACTCATCCATCACCGATCCACTGCCTACAAGTCTTTTACTACTGATCCTTGCTACGTTACTTTGTCTAGGCTTGTCCCTTGCTACAAAAGGGATTGGGCCACTTTGCTGCTACTGCTGTCACTTTGCTACTACTCTTGCTACTACTGTTACTCTGCTGCTGCTGCTACTGTTGTTCCTTGCTACTTCGCTGTTACTGAAAGTGCATGCTAAGCCCCTAATCGACTTTTGGTGTTAATGACAACACATACATAGGAAACTAATCCTATTTGTTGAGTGTATCTCAGGATGGCAAGTACTTTAGTAGATTGAGAATTATGTGCCAAACATGGTCTGAGAAGATCGGGATTTATGTTTCGAGAAGGCTCGGGATTTAGAAAAGATGATGTAGACTATTCTTTTGAGTTTACTCATATTGAGTATAGGGATCCCGCACTATTAAGAGGGGATCACAGGTTTTGCGATGAACTTGCTCATACCACATCTTCACTGTCATACCCAATACCACATATTCTCCACTCTGTTCCTATCTCAAAACAGGTCTATTGCCTCGGACTTCCGGCTCCCTCCGGACGTCCGAGGGCCGCCCGACCGACAGGCTTCGGGAATCCGGAACCCTCCACCAGAAGAATGTGAGTCATATAACTCGGATTTCCGGCTCCCTCCGGACATCCGAGGGCCGGATGTCCGACCAGCCTCGGAAATCCGGAGCCCTGCACCAGAAGAACATGAGCTCTATAACTCGGATTTCCGGCTCTCTTCGGACGTCCTAGGCTGGAATGTCCGTCCCCCTTCGGAAATCCGGAACCTCCCACCAGAAGAAGTTGAGTCGATTAACTCGGATTTCCGGTCCCCTCCGGACGTCCGGTCGCTGTTCAATTCACATTATTTTCAGTCATATCTATAGGCCTCGGACGACCGACCCCTGTCGGACGTCCGACCTCTCGCGGACGCCCGGACTTCCGGAAACTGTCGGACGTCCGGACCCTGTGTGACTTAAAGTGTCCCCAACGGCTGTTTTTCACTCCCCACTATATATACTCTTCTCCCACCTCGTGAGAGGGTGTTCAACACAGCTAGAATACATCCAAGAACACCTTTCTTCTCACTCACTCTTGTCTACACCAAATCCTAGATCCCAAGAGCATTTGTGAGTCCCTTTGAGTGTTGTTCCAATCAAAAGATAGATCGTCTCCCTCTCCTCCTTCCCACCAAAATGATTTGTGATTTGAGCAAGTTTTGAGCAATCCCCGTGATCTTGTTACTCTTGGAGGTTGGAGACTCCTAGGCGGTAGGAGTCTTCGAAGAGGAATCAAACCATTGTGATTTCCCCCGGAAAGTTTGTGAAGGTTTGGAAGCCACCTCAAGGCTTACCACTAGTGGTTGAGAAACGCCTTCATGGAGTTATCTCAAAGGGAGAATAGGGTGAGCCTTCGTGGCGTTGGTGTGCCTTCGTGGTAACATCCGCCCCTCTAACGGTGACGTAGCTTCCCTCCAAGGAAGTGAACATCGGGATACATCCTTGTCTCTCTTGGAGTTTTGGTTATTCCTAACCCTAACTCTCTACTTGTGTTTATCCTTATTACGTACTTGTATTTGATTATTGTTTACCGCTTGTCTTACTTCACTCTAAATAGCTTACTCCTTGTCATAGCAATTATTAGGCCTACACTCATATTCCGCACTTTTGCCTAAAATTGCTAAGTAATTATTAAAATTTGGAATTGTACCTATTCACCCCCCCTCTAGGTCCATCTCGATGCTTTTCAATTGGTATCAGAGCCTCGTGGTCTATTCTTGTGGCTTAACCGCCCTAGAGCGAGATGGATGAGGTTCCAGCTACGGTAGCTCTAGTGCAGAGGGACGGGACTTCCATGGAAGTCAAGTCTTTCACCTCTGAGAACATGGAACGGGCCCTTGCCAAGCAAAAAATGGAGCATGATGCTTCTCTGGAGGCCATGGTCCAAATGAGACTAGCATCACTAACCACGGGGACAACCACGTCCCCGAGGGCCTCAGGGCCACATGTGCATGGTACTTCATTTGGCCAACAACCTCCGGAAAGGAACCAAACCAGTGTTCCATGGCATTATGCTAGATCTCAAATTGAGAAACCTAAGTAGAATCCTGGAGGAAAACCTCCCTTGCTTCATGACAATTCCGATTTTGCTTTGTGGAGAGTTGGTATGCAGGATCATCTTAGGTACGCCAATGATGAGATGTTGGACATCCTCGAGCATGGGTACAATCCTGCAGATCCAAGGTGCCTCACTCCCAGAGAAACTTATGACAAGCATCTCAATGACACTGCGATCATGTGCATAAGAAAAGGAATGAATGACAAGCAACGGAGACCTTACATTCACATCACAAGTGCCAAGGAACTGTGGGATAGCATTATAAGGACCAAGACCGGTACCTCACTCTTCGGCTTGCTCAATATGAAATTGCCAAGGGGCAATTACAGAATTTCTGTATCGAGAAGGGTGAATCTCCCAAGAAACTACTAGAACGGCTCATGACTCTCGCCGCAGACATTGAGTCATGTGACTGTGACAAGACGCAAGATGGTTTCAATCTGACCAAGAGATTTCTTGTGGACAAGTTACTTCATGCTCTTGCTCTGTATCACCATCAAATGGTATGGGACATGAGGCAGCACCATGGGTTCAAAGAAATGACTCCATATGACATCATATCCACTTTCCAACTATTTGAAGAGTCAAAGGCAAATGCAACAAAGCACCTTGCCATGCATGGCACTTCAACATCAAAGATCAATCTTGCTTTGAAAGACAAGCATGAATGTGACGAAGAAGAAAGTGAAGAAGAAGAAGGTGATGATGACTGCGAAGATGGTGATGATGTTGACTCTGATGAAAGCCCATCTTATGAGGACATTGCTCTCTTTGTAAAGAAGTTCAGTGCAGGAAAGTTCAAGGGAAGATTCCCAAAGAAGAAGGTAAGGAAATGCTATAAATGCGAGGGAACCAACCACTTCTCCAATGACTGTCCTTATGAGAAGAGAGAAGACAAACCAAGGTTTCCAAAGACCTTTGTAAAGAATAAGTTGCCAAACCCTATGAACTCCAAGCTCAAGAGGACAGATGGAAGAGAAATGGTTGCACAAGAAGAATCAGATCCAGAAGATGTTGGTGGAGTTGCTGGAGTAGCTCAGAATACACAAAACACCTTGAGGCTAGTCAACAAAAGTGGTGATGTTGTTCACTACAACTATATGAAGGACTACAAGGGCAACGCTCACAAGTGTTTGATGGCAAAGACTGCCATGGAAGATGAGGAAGACCAAAGCTTCCATGATAAGGTTAAGGTAACTCCATGGTTAACCTCCTTCAGTCTAACTTCTACTCCATCTGATGAGTATCTTGATGCGGAAGATCACTATGAGGAGAACGACTTAGATCATCCCATGTTTGCTAAAATAAACAAATTTATGTGCTCTCTTAAAGGAAATAAGCTCACTATGTTTCGCATAATTTTGGAAATGGTGAGTAAGCACACCAATACCATCAAGGAACTCGAAACCCTCGTCACTGAGGAGAAGGAAAGAAATGAAATCCTTGAGCAGAAAGTCCTGTATGAGGAAGCACAAAATGATGCATTATGCTCAAAAGTAGGTGAAAACCTTGATAAACATGCTAATGATATTGCCTCCTTGAAAAAGGCTGAATCTGTGTGCAAAGAATTACTAAATGATAAAAACCGACTTGTGAACTCTCATGCTTCTCTCTCTAAGGACTGTGAGCGTCTATCCTTGTCTCTCAAAGACAAGGAAGAGAAACTCACTGTTCTTACAAAGAGCTTTGAGGCACTTAAGGTTACTTATCTTGACACTTTAGCTAAGGCCTACTCCTCACCTATCATTAATGTTGATACCTGCGCTACTAACTCTAGTAGTGAACTGACATCTATCCTTGAGGAAAACTGTTCGCTAAAGGCACAGTTAGACACAGGTCTCGTGACATGTGCACAAGGACAAAAGACTCTCAATGAGATCTTAAGTCGACACAATGGAGGCTTCGTCAAGGAAGGGCTTGGGTTCAACCCAAGCACCACCAAGAAAAGTGCATCTCCTCTCAAGTGTACCACTCCGCTTAAAGAAATATTTGTACGAGAGGGACACAAGGAGAAAGGTAAGGTTGTGAGTGGATCGGCCACTAGGAGTTTGCCTACTCATAACAAGACAACCGAATTCATGCCTCCATCCTATGTACAACGCAAATCAAAGAAAGGAGAGGTTTATGCTAAATTTGTTGGTCCCCGTAATGCATTCCGATTCTATGCTATTTGGGTCCCTAAGACTCTTGTAACTAATGTGAAAGGCCCCATGACAAAATGGGTACCTCAAACCAAGTCTTAATTCGTTACAGGATGTTTTCTCCGGAGGAGCCAAATGGGTGATCGACAGTGGATGCACCAATCATATGACCGGAGATAGTAACTTGCTCTATGACTTCATGCAAGCCATCCGACCATACATGAGCATTGTATTTGGTGGAGGGTCGAAAGGGCAAGTAATTGGGTTGGGCAAGGTGGCAATCACTATTGACATGTCTATTGCAAATGTCATGATGTCCAATCTCTTCAATATCATTTACTTTCAGTTGGCCAATTGGCTTCCGTCGGTTATGACACATTATTTGGACTAAAGGATGTGAAAGTCTTTAAGAGAGACACTCTCGAAGTGGCTTTTGTTGGAGAGTTGGATGGCAACCTTTACACGATTGATTTCTCGAAAGAGAGCACCTTCCATACAACTTGTCTAATGGCCAAGGCCGACATGGGATGGCTGTGGCATCACCAGCTCGCCCATGTTGGCATGAAAAATCTTCAAAATCTCTTAAACGGCAATCACATCCTTGGCCTAACAAATGTATCTTTGAAGAAAGATCGTGTGTGCAGTGCATGCATAGCTGGGAAACAACATCAATCAAAACATCCACCCAAGAACATTGTATCCACTTCGAGGCCGTTAGAGCTCCTTCATGTGGATCTGTTTGGGCCTCCTTCATGGGCAAGTCTTGGAGGGAAAAAGTATGGCCTAGTCATTGTTGATGATTACTCAAGATATACATGGGTGTTCTTTCTCAAGTCCAAGGACGAGACGAAGATCACCTTCATTGATTTGGCCAAACAAGCCCAGCGGAAGTTTGACAAGGACATCAAGGCACTAAGAAGTGATAATGGCTTTGAGTTCTAGAACTACACCCTAGAAGAATTTCTTAGTGATGAGGGAATTGAACATCAGTACTCCGCACCTTACACCCCTTAGCAAATTGGTGTGGCAGAGAGGAAGAACCGGACACTTGTGGAAATGGCAAGGTCCATGTTAGACGAATACAAGTCACCACATAGTGTTTGGGTTGTGGCCGTCAACACAGCATGTCATGCATCAAACCGGCTCTTCCTTCGATCAATATTGGAGAAGACTCCATATGAGCTCCTAACTGGGAACAATCCCAATGTTAAGTACTTTCGTGTGTTTGGATGCAAGTGTTTCATCCTCAACAAACGGGAACGGTTAGGAAAATTTCAATCCAAAACAACTGAAGGGATTTTTGTTGGCTATGGGTCAAACTCTCACGCCTACAGAGTCTACAACAAATCCACTAGATGTGTTATAGAAACCTGTGACGTGATGTTTGATGAATTTAACCGCTCCCATGGGGAGCAAGTTGATCTAAATGATGCAGGTGAAGAAGACTCCCCACAAGATATCTTAAACATGGGTGTAGGTGCACTTCTTCCCATGGAACAAAGATCCCATGATGATGATGAAGATGATGAAAGTATTTCTCATCCTCAAGACAGTTCACTGCCCGTACCTCCACAAGATACTAGCACACACATCATGCCAGTTTTTGAGGATCAAGTGGGAGAACATGTCTCTCACCCTGATCACACTCAAGAACAAGTTGATCTTCAAGAGGTAGACCAAAGTATGGGTATGTTTGATGATGAACCTCATAGGTGCAACGCGAAGAGGAATATCTTCCTCCGCACATAAATGATCCATATGTTGAGGACGTTGATGATGGAAACGAAGTCGAACCTCGTGAAACCTTGACCTCCATCATGCCACGTGTGGTCGGTCGTGTTGATATTGATCAAATCCTCACCGGCGTGTCAGAAGGTAGAGTGACTCGTAAACAATTAACAAACTTTTGTGCTCACTTTTCGTTTGTCTCTAGTACTATGCCACACAGGGTTCAGGATGCATTGTGTGACAATGACTGGCTCCTTGCTATGCAAGAGGAGCTAAACAGTTTTACACGCAACGAAGTATGGTCATTGGTAGAACAACCAACTGAGGAAGACAATGTCACTGGAACTAAATGGATTTTCAAGAACAAGGAAGATGAGAATGGGAATGTCCTACGCAACAAGGCAAGGTTAGTAGCACAGGGGTACTCGCAAGTTCAAGGCTTGGACTTTGGTGAAACTTCCGCCCATGTTGCTCGTCTTGAGTCTATTCGCATTTTATTGGCCTATGCTGCTTTCAATGGTTTTACTTTGCATCAAATGGATGTGAAAAGTGCTTTTCTTAACGGTCCTCTACAAGAAGAGGTATATGTATCACAACCACCTGGGTTTGTTGACCCTCACCACAAAGACCATGTATACAAACTTCACAAGGCTCTGTATGGCCTCAAACAAGCACCCCGTGCTTAGTACGATCATCTTAAGAAGTTCCTACTCGATGATGGCTTTGTGGTGGGGGTGATCGATCCCACTCTTTTTACTAAGAGGGAAAATGGTGATTTGATCTTATGCCAAATCTATGTAGATGACATCATTTTTGGTTCTCCTAACATCCATTTATGCAAGAAGTTTGCGGCCTCCATGACCAAGACCTTTGAGATGTCACTCAACACGGACTTGAAGTTCTTTCTTGGGTTTCAAATACAACAATTTCAAGAAGGGATTTTCTTGTCTCAAACTAAGTATCTCAAGGATATTCTTGAAAAATTTGACATGACAAATGCTAAACCTATGAAGACACCCATGGCCACAGACGTAGTTCTAAATGAAGACACCAACGGTATTCCTTTTGACCCATCTACTTACCGCTCCATGATTGGTTCGCTACTTTATCTTTGCGCATCTAGACCGGACATCATGTTAAGTGTAGGCATATGTGCTAGATTTCAAGCTTCCCCTAGGGAAAGCCATCATACAGCGGTTAAGCATATTCTTAGATACCTTGTTCACACCCCCAAAGTTAGGCTTATGGTACCCTAAGGATGCAAAGTTCGATCTTATTGGGTACTCCGATGCGGATTGGGCCGGTGACAAAGTGGGACGGAAATCCACTTCCGGTGCATGTCAGTTTCTTGGACGCTCCTTGGTAAGTTGGTCCTTGAAAAAGCAGAACTGTGTTTCTCTCTCCACGGCCGAGGCCGAATATATTGCAGCCGCAAGCTGTGCAACCCAACTGCTATGGATGAGGCAAACACTAAAGGATTATGGTATCACGTATCGACACGTTCCTCTTATATGTGATAATGGAGGTGCCATAAAGATCTCCGAGAACCCCATTGATCACCCTCGCACTAAACATATTGATATTAGGTATCATTTCTTGAGAGACCATGTGCAAAAGGGTGACATTGATATTACCCATGTGGGTACCGACATGCAGCTAGCCGACATTTTCACCAAGCCACTTAGCATAGCTAGGTTCTGTCAACTTAGGCGTGAACTTGGTATCTTGGAGCTTGACAACATAACTTGAAACCTTGCACACATACACACACTCACACTATGTTTGTGTCTTGATGTGGGCATGCATTTAGGGGGAGTGAGTCTTAATTTTCTATGTTCGTACTTTTTGTGAGAAACCATGAAAAATCATCATCTCATCAGCAAAAATTTCAGAACTAGCCTCTACCTCCTCTCTCTCGGTCGTCCGACGTGTCTCGGACGTCCGACGGCAAATCCGATTCCGGTCATCCGACCAGTGTCGGTCGTCCGATGGCACAATCCCCTCCGGACGTCCGAAGCCTGTCGGACGTCCGACGCTTCGGGGCATATAAATAGCTGGGCGCGGGGCTGGGCTTTGCCCTAGCCCTCACGCGCCCCCTTTTTCCCCTACCGCCGCCGCCGCCAGCTCCTGGAGCACTCGCCAGCGCCGCCCTTCTCGAGATCTGCCTGATCTCCTCCGCAGATCCTTATCTCCTTCCTCTTCTTCCTCCGCGGGATCCGTCTACAGGTATCTCCTCCGTTTCCCCTCGCGTTTGGTTCCCTCTCTCCCAAGTCTCCGTGTTCGTTCCTATGGTTTGACCATGTTCGTTCCTCATTTGGGGTTTCCTTCCGTATAGGTTATTGAGCACCATGCCCAAGACCAAGCATGCCGCACGGAAGAACGTTGCTGGGTTATCCTCTCGCGCCCCTACTAGCACGGGGTCGGACTCCGACGGGCCACGTCGTCCCTTCAAACGGACTGCCCGACGTTCTCCGCCTCCACAGCTCCCCTTGTCGTCTGATGGTGATGACTCCGACTTCGAGGATGAGCTTGCCGCCGAGGACCTTGCTGACCAGCCCGCCTATCGGAGGTCCAAGCCAAAGCCCGGGACTCGCAGGGCGTCCTACATGCCACCACCTCCTCCTGCTCAGCCCGCAGGTGAAGCTCGTCGCATCTCACTAGAACCCCCTGCTACCTTAGGTCGTGCAATCACGAACTTCACCACACTTGCCAAGTCGTCATACCTCACTTTCCGCTGTGACATTGATCAATACGCTGTCGTACGTGACTCTACAGACTCACGTTTCCGCACACACGTCCAGGCGGACATTTTTACTACAGTCATAGTTCCTAAGGGTCTGTCTGTTCATCTTTACATAGATCTTGAGCATATTCGCATGCACCCGGCGAAATACCCAGGTGCCATTGAGCTTATTGAGGCATCGGGGCTTGCCGCCCCGTTTTCTTTTCATCGCGATTTTAATGTTGCAGCCATTCACCAGTTCTATGCCACATGCTACTTTGCTCCAAACCACACTGTCAGCTGGATCACCACTGACGTTCGCTTCACAGCTACTTATGATACATTTGTTGCCGCACTTGGTTTCCCCAACTCCGGCTTCAAAATACATAGGGATGATCCTAACCATGCGCCTAAGTCCATTGAGGCGTGTGGGTATCTTCTCAAACCACTACGTGAGCTTGATGCGGATGACCGCATGAAGGACCTTAACCAGGTATCCATCTGGCGCTCACCTTACTTCATCATTTTTCAGTGTCTCATCCACACCATCTATCCCAAGATGGGTGATAAGGGCTGTTGCAGTGGCTATTGTATTGACATCATGTCTCACTTGCACGAGCACCCCAAGAGCAAAATTAATGTGCCTCATTTTCTATGGCATGAGATTCGACTTGCTAGCTTTCAGTACAAGCGAGCCTTTCCTCATGCCCCCTTCATCCAGGCTCTTATTAACCATGTTGCTCATTTCTCTGTGGCTGTCACTCACACACATCGCAAGTGGGTCATTCCCGCTCACATGGCGGATGACTATGCTCCCAAGAAAGCCCCATCCTCCACATCCACTCGCCGCACTGCTGCCCGGTCAGCCACCCCCTCATCTAGCTCCGCTCCTCTCGGTCGCATTGCCAAATTCCTTGGCAAGGCACATTCTGCTATGATGAGGGCCGTCTCTTTCCAGTGTGGTCAAACCCATGATGTGGTTTCTCGCTTAGTCTCCTCCAAGAATGCCCTCAAGGCTCGTCTGAGAGCCTCGGGCGCTCTTTATGTGAGTGATGATGAGGCCCCTCCTGCTGCTCCTCCTACTGACTTTGGCTTCCCATCTGGTCCTGAGTGGGCTGATTTCCTTGACGAGGCTGGTGGCAGTGGCTTGCCTGATGATGCTGATGAGCTCTGAGCGTGGTTGGTGCTGTTGGTGCCTCCCTTTTTGGTACTTGGTGCCAAAGGGGGAGTAATGTATCGTAGTTTTTAGTCTTTGGAGATTTAATGTAATGGATAAACTCATGTATGGCTACTTATGAATGATTGTGATTGCTATGGATTGCTATGATATCATCATAGACTATTATGTTTTGCTCCACTACTTCTATGATGATCTATTGTCTTTCTATGATGATCTATTATCTTTACATGTTGATCCATTATATGTTCGATAAACACATTAAAGGGGAGCTCCGATACATTATCATGCGTATACTAAGGGGGAGCTCCGTACTAAATATCTCCTAGGCTATAATGTATGTTAAATCTTTTTGAGACCTATGTATATGTTGTCATCAACTACCAAAAAGGGGGAGATTGAAAGTGCATGCTATGCCCCTAATCGACTTTTGGTGTTAATGACAACACATACATAGGAAACTAATCCTATTTGTTGAGTGTATCTCACGATGGCAAGTACTTTAGTAGATTGAGAATTATGTGCCAAAGGTGGTCTGAGAAGATCGGGATTTATGTTTCGAGAAGGCTCGGGATTAAGAAAAGATGATGTAGACTATTCTTTTGAGTTTACTGATATTGAGTATAGGGATCCCGCACTATTAAGAGGGCATCACAGGTTTTGCGATGAACTTGCTCATACCACATCTTCACTGTCATACCCAATACCACATATTCTCCACTCTGTACCTATCTCAAAACAGGTATATTGCCTCGGACTTCCGGCTCCCTCCGAACGTCCGAGGGCCGGACGACCGACAGGCTTCGGAAATCCGGAGCCCTCCACCAGAAGAATGTGAGTCATATAACTCAGATTTCCGGCTCCCTCCGGACATCCGAGGGCCGGACGTCCGACCAGCCTCGGAAATCCGGAGCCCTGCACCAGAAGAACATGAGCTCTATAACTCGGATTTCTGGCTCTCTCCGGACGTCCATCCCCCCTTCGGAAATCCGGAACCTCCCACCAGAAGAAGTTGAGTCGAATAACTCGGATTTCCGGTCCCCTCCGGACGTTTGGTCGCTGTTCAATTCACAGTATTTTCAGTCATATCTACAGGCCTCGGACGACCAACCCCTGTCGGACGTCCGACCTCTCGCGGACGCCCGGACTTCCAGAAACTGTCGGACGTCCGGACCCTGTGTGACTTAAAGTGTCCCCAACGGCTTTTTTTCACTCCCCACTATATATACTCTTCTCCCACCTCGTGAGAGGGTGTTCAACACAGCTAGAATACATCCAAGAACACCTTTCTTCTCATTCACTCTTGTCTACACCAAATCCTAGATCCCAAGAGCATTTGTGAGTCCCTTTGAGTGTTGTTCCAATCAAAAGATAGATCGTCTCCCTCTCCTCCTTCCCACCAAAGTGATTTGTGATTTGAGCAAGTTTTGAGCAATCCTCGTGATCTTGTTACTCTTGGAGGTTGGAGACTCCTAGGCGGTAGGAGTCTTAGGAGAGGAATCAAACCATTGTGATTTCCCCCGGAAAGTTTGTGAAGGTTTGGAAGCAACCTCAAGGCTTACCACTAGTGGTTGAGAAACGCCTTCGTGGAGTTATCTCAAAGGGAGAATAGGGTGAGCCTTCATGGCGTTGGTGTGCCTTCGTGGTAACATCCGCCCCTCTAACGGTGACGTAGCTTCCCTCCAAGGAAGTGAACATCGGGATACATCCTTGTCTCTCTTGGAGTTTTGGTTATTCCTAACCCTAACTCTCTACTTGTGTTAATCCTTATTACGTACTTGTATTTTATTATTGTTTACCGCTTGTCTTAATTTACTCTAAATAGCTTACTCCTTGTCATAGCAATTATTAGGCCTACACTCATATTCCGCACTTTTGCCTAAAATTGCTAAGTAATTATTAAAATTTGGAACTGTACCTATTCACCCCCCCTATAGGTCCATCTCGATCCTTTTCAGTTACTTGTTGCAAGATCTTTTCCGACACTGTTATCGGGGAAGAATAGTTACTTGCCCACGTGCAACACTGGCGCCATTAATACAACAGTTAGGAATAGTTTGCCGTCAACAGATCGTTTTTGGCACAGTTGCTATCATACTACTTTGCTACTGATACTTTGCTTGCACACACTAATCTTTCAGGTGTGGTTGAATCTCACAAACTCAGCTGCTAATACTCGAGAATATTCTTTCGTTTCCCCTTTGGCGAATCAACAAATTTGGGTCGAATACTCTACCCTCGAAAACTGTTGCGATCCCCTACACTTGTGGGTTATCAAGACCTTTTTCTGGCGCCGTTGCCGAGGAAGCACAGCTATATTCTCTGAGTCACTTGGGATTGACGTCTGCTGGTCATTATGAGGAATCCGAGAGATCCAAGAACTGAAATCATGCCCTCCACTACGAGGACAGGTAAGGAACTGCCATCTAGTTCTGCACTTGATTCAGCTTCAGTTTTGAGTAAGTTTGCGACTTCGCCTCCTGCTAGAAATCTTGATATGTCGCCTGTGCTTGATACTATACCTGATGATGCTATGCCTGATACTATGCCTGATGATGCTATGCTTGATACTATGCCTGATGATGCCATGCCTGATACTGCTTTGCCACTAGGTGCATTCCTTGATGCACAACTTGCTAGAGTTGCTGCTAGACATGATGATACTTCTGAAACTGCTGATGCTATTGAAGTAGAACCTGCTACTATGCCTGAATTGCCTGTTATGCCTGCTACACGCTATGTTATGGAGGGAGAGATAGCTGAGGACTTTCTTGCGTGTAAGGATAGCTATGATGTTGAGAAACTTCTGCGCAAGTGGAAAGAAAAATCTCTGAACGCTAGGATGAAATACGACCCGAAGTTTGCTACTTCGCCTATCTTTGTGACCGATAAGGATTATGAATTCTCTGTCGACCCTGAGTTAATCACTCTAGTCGAATATGATCCTTTTCACGGTTATGAGTCTGAAACGGTTGTAGCCCATCTTACCAAACTGCACAATATAGCCACCCTATTCACTACTGAGGAAAAGATTCGCCACTACTACATGCTCAAGCTGTTTCCTTTCTCGCTAAAGGATGATGCTAAGACCTGGTTCACTTCTCTTGCTCCTGGTTGTGTGCGTAGCCCCCAAGATATGGTCTACTACTTCTCTGAAAAATATTTCCCTGCCCATAAGAAGCAAGCTGCCTTGCAGGAAATATACAACTTTGCTCAAGCTGAGGAAGAGAGTCTCCCACAAGCTTGGGGGAGGCTCATCCAGCTACTGAATGCTTTGCCTGATCACCCTCTTGAGAAGAATGAAATACTTGATATCTTCTATAATGGACTTACCGATGCTTCCAAAGACCACCTAGATAGTTGTGCCGGTTGTGTTTTTAGGGAACGAACTGTAGAACAAGCTGAGATCCTATTGAATAACATCTCGTGCAATGAGAATGCTTGGACTATTCCCGAACCACCTCCTAAGCCAACTCTGAAGAAAAGAGGTATTCTATTCCTCAGTCCTGAAGATATGCAAGAAGCCAAGAAATCTATGCGAGAGAAAGGCATTAAATCTGAAGATGTCAAAAATCTACCACCTATCGAAGAGATCCATGGTCTTGATAACCCGATACAGGTAGTAGAAGTAAATTCTCTGCGTAGGTTTGATGAGAGTGATATTCCTTTTGATAAACCTGCTAGCTTATGCATGGATGAATTTGATAACTTTGTTGCCAAACAACAAAGCTTCAATGATTATGTTAGCAGAAAATTGGAACAAAATGCTCGTATGCTTAGTCATTTAAGTGCTTGTGTGGACAGAAATGTCAATGATCTTAAGCTTCTGAGTAAACATGCCTCCATGGTTACTACTCTAGTAGAACAAGTACTTAAAGCTCAGAATGACTTGCTCAATGAGCTGAATGACAATTCTGGCAGAGTCGTTATGAGAGGCGGTAGAATGACCCAGGAACCTCTGTATCATGAGGGTCATCCGAAGAGAATTGAACAAGATTCTCAAGTAGTTAGCACTGATGCACCTAGTCATCCTTGAAAGAATAAGAAAGATGATAGGAACCTGCACGCTAGCAACCCAGATGCTGCTACACCTGAGAGTCCAAACGATGCCTCTGTTTCTGATGCTGAAACACAATCTGGTGATGAACATGAGCCTAATGATAATATCAATAGTGACGTTCATTATGATGCTCAACCTAGCAATGATAAGGATGTGGAGATTGAACATGTTGATCTTGATAACCCACAGCCTAAGAATAAGAGATACGATAAGAATGACTTCGCCGCTAGGAAGCATGGTAAAGAAAAGGAACCATGGGTTCAGAAACCTATGCCCTTTCCTCCCAAACCATCCAAGAAAAAGGATGATGAGGATTTTGAGCGATTCGTTGAGATGATCAGACCTGTCTTTCTGCAAATGCGTTTGACGGATATGCTCAAGATGTCTCCGTATGCTAAGTACATGAAAGATACTGTGACTAATAACAGGAGGATACCTGAGGTTGAGATTTCCACCATGCTCGCTAATTACAATTTCAAGGGTGGAACTCCGAAGAAACTAGGTCCTCCATAAAAAATCGTTTCACAGCTCAAACCTAGTTTCTTCGGAGTTCCACCCTTGAAATTGTAATTAGCGAGCATGGCGGAGATCTCAAGATCAGGTATCCTCCTCTTATTAGTCACAATATCTTTCATGTACTTAGCATACGGAGACATCTTGAGCATATCAGTCAAACGCATCTGCAGAAAGACAGGTCTGATCTTTTCAACGAATCGCTCAAAAGCCTCATCATCCTTTTTATTGGATGGTTTGGGAGGAAAGGGCATAGGTTTCTGAACCCATGACTCCCTTTCTTTACCGTGCTTCCTAGCAGTGAAGTCATTCTTATCGTATCTTCTAGTCTTAGGCAGTGGGTTATCAAGATCAACACTAGGTTCAGTCTCCACATCCTTTTTATTGCTAGGTTGAGCATCTTCATGAACATCACTATTGATATTATCATTAGGCTCATGTTAATCACCATATTGTGTTTCAGCATCAGAGACAGAGGCATCGTTTGGACTCTTAGGTGTAGCACCAACAGGGTTGCTAGCGTGCAGGTTCCTATCATATTTCTTCTTCTTTCTAGGGTGACTAGGTGCATCAGTGCTAACTCCTTGAGAATCTTCTTCAATTCTCTTCGGATGACCCTCAGGATACAGAGGTTCCTGGGTCATTCTACCGCCTCTAGTGACGACTCTGACGGAATTGTCATTCAACTCATTGAGCAAGTCATTTTGACCTTTAAGTACTTGTTCTACCTGAGTAGTAACCATAGAAGCATGTTTACTCAGAAGCTTAAGATCATTGACGTTTCTGTCCACACAAGCACTTAAATTACTACGCATACAAGCATTCTTTTCCAATTGTCTGCTAACATAATCATTGAAACTTTGTTGTTTGGTAACAAAGTTATCAAATTCGTCCATGCATATGCTAGCAGGTTTATCAAAAGGAATATCACTCTCATCAAACCTACGCAGAGAATTTACTTCTACTACCTGTATCGGGTTATCGAGACCATGGATCTCTTTGATAGGTGGTGGTTTTTGACATCTTCAGATTTAATGCCTTCCTCTCGCATAGATTTCTTGACTTCTTGCATATCTTCAGGACTGAGGAATAGAATTCCTCTTTTCTTCGGAATTGGCTTAGGAGGTTGTTCGGGAATAGTCCAAGCATTCTCATTGCACAAGTTGTTATTCAGTAGAATCTCAGCTTGTTCTACGGTTGTTCCCTAAAAACACTACCGGCACAACTATCTAAGTGGTCTTTGGAAGCATCGGTAAGTCCATTATAGAAGATATCAAGTATTTCATTCTTCTCAAGAGGGTGATCAGGCAAAGCATTCAGTAGCTGGATAAGCCTCCCCCAAGCTTGTGGGAGACTCTCTTCTTCAGCTTGAGCAAAGTTGTATATTTCCTGCAAGGCAGCTTGCTTCTTATGGGAAGGGAAATATTTTTCAAAGAAGTAGTAGACCATATCCTGGGGGCAACACACACAACCAGGAGCAAGAGAAGTGAACCAAGTCTTAGCATCATACTTTAGCGAGAAAGGAAACAGCTTGAGCATATAGTAGTGGCGGATCTTTTCCTCACTAGTGAATAGGCTGGCTATATCGTTCAGTTTGGTAAGACGGGCTACAACCATTTCAGACTCGTAACCATGAAAGGGATCAGATTCGACCACAGTGATTAACTCAGGGTCGACAGAGAATTCATAATCCTTATCGGTCACTGCTAACGGCAGTCCCCGCCAAGGACACTAGAAGAATGTTGTTGACGAGTCCCTGGCTTGATGCCTTCACGACAACAGAGCCAGAACTACTCCCAGTTGCTCAACAATTATCAATTGTCTTGCAATGGCCCACCAGCGCGTGGGTTCGCGGCAGTTTTCGAGGGTAGAGTATTCGACCCAAATTTGTTGATTCGCCAGACACAAAGTGAGAGGATACTCTCGAGTATTAGCAGCTGAATGTGTCAGATTCAACCACACCTGAAAGATTAGTATCTGCAATTAAAGTATCAGCAGCAAAGTAGGATGATAACAACGGTGTCAGAAACGATCTGTTGACGGCAGACTATTCCTAACTGTCGTCTCAATGGCGCCAGAAGTTGCCCGTAGACGGAAATAGTCTTTTCCCGTCAACGTCGAGCGAACCAGTATTCTAGCAGGTAGCATCAGTATAATGAGTAACAGCAGTGGCAAGGACAAGCAGTAGTGACAGCAATAGCAAGTAGCAACACTAGCAAGTAGCAACACTAGCAAGTAGCAACACTAGCAAGTAACAGTAGTAGCAAGCGACAGTAGTAACAGCAGTAGCAAGTAGCAACAGTAGTAATAGCAGAAGAGCAAAACAAGTCACAGAAGCAGTGGGACAAACTCGTAGGCAATGGGTCGGTGATTCGTTTGGATGACATTCATCATGCAACAGTTATAATACGGAGAGATATGTGGCTGGCTCCCGTTCGTCAATGTGATGTAGGCATGCATTCCGTGTGTAGTCATACGTGCTTAGGGAAAAGAACTTGCATGACATCTATTGTCCATCCCTCCCGTGGCAGCGGGGTCCAAAAGGATACTACAGGATATTAAGGTTCTCCTTTTAATAAAGAACCGGAACAACGCATTAGCACTTGGTGAACACATGAACTCCTCAAACTATGGTCATCACCGGGAGTGGTTCCGGTTATTTTCACTCCGGGGTTGCCGGGTCATAACACATAGTAGGTAACTAGAACTTGCAAGATCGGATCTAAAACACACATATATTGGTGACAACATAATAATTTAAGATCTGAAATCATGGCACTCGGGCCCTAGTGACAAGCATTAAGCATGGCAAAGTAGTAGCAACATCAATCTCAGAACATAGTGGATACTAGGGATCAATCCCTGTCAAAACTAACTTGATTACATGATAAATCTCATCCTACTCATCACCACCCAGCGAGCCTACGAATAGATTACTCACGAATGATGAAGAGCTTCATGGAATTGGAGAGGGAAGAAGATTGATGATGACGATGACGACGATTTCCCCTCTCTGGAGCCCAAAACGGACTCCAGATCTGTCCTCCAGATGAAGAACAGGATGTGGCGGCGCCTCCGTATCGCAAACGCGACGAAATCTTCTCTTCTGATTTTTTCTGGGCGAAAGTGAATTTATAGAGCTGAGTTTGGGTGCGGCAGAGCCACGTGGGCCCCACTAGCTTGGTTGCCGTGACCAGGGGGTGGCCGCGGCAACAGGGCTTGTGGCCCACTGGCCCATCCCCTCCGGTGGATCTTTGCGCAGGTATTTTTCATATTTTCCAGAAAAATTCTCCGTAAATTTTCAGGACGTTCCGAGAACTTTCATTTCTGCACAAAAACAACACCATGGCAATTCTGCTGAAAACAGCGTCAGTCCGGGTTAGTTCCATGCAAATCATGCAAATTAGAGTCCAAAACAAGGGCAAAAGAGTTTGGAAAAGTAGATACGATGGAGACGTATGAACTCCCCCAAGCTTAAAAACTTGCTTGTCCTCGAGCAATTCAGTTGACAAACTGAAAGAGAAAGAAAAACTTTGACAAACTTTGTTTGATCTTGTTGTTGCAACTATGTCTAACTCGTAACCAGAATTTCAAAAAGATCAAAAGTTAACCACATAAGCAAGTGACACGAAGGTCTCACGGTAAACTAATATCAAGGGCATAATCAGCTACCGAGCAAATAATAATGAGTTTCAGATACCAACAATTCAATCAAAACAAGCATGAAGCAATATGAATAGGTGGTATCTCGCTAGCTCTTTCTGAGACCGCAAAACATAAATGCAGAGCACTTTCAAAGATCAAGGGCTGACTAAACATTGTAATTCATAGCAACGAAGATCCAGTCATAGTCATACTCAATATCAATCAAAAGCAAAGCATAAAAATGACAGACATGCTCTCTAATTGGTGCTTATATAAGAAGAGGATGACTCAACAGGAAAATAAATAGACACGCCCTTCGCAGAGGGAAGCATTGATTTGCAGAGGTGCCAGAGCTCAAGCTTTGAAAACAGAGATAATAATTTTAGGTGGCATGCTTTCATTGTCAATGCAATGACCAAGAGTTCTCAATATCTTCCACGCCACTCATGATATAGGCGGTTCCCAAACAGAAAAGCAAAGTTTTAACTACCCTACCACCAATCAATCACACTCCACGGCTAGCCGAATCCTCGGGTACCGTCCATACTAACATCAATTCGGGGGGAGTCTTGTTTTACAGTTATGTTTTCGATTTAAGCGTGGAACTTGGCATTCCAATTACCGGCCCCTTTCCCGTGAATGACAGTGAATAAACACATGTCGAGGATAACACGCCTAACATGGAAGATACCAATAGCCCCCTGTCACCACATGAGCGGTTCGGGCATGCAAAACAGATTATTTCTTGAAGGTTTTAGAGAATGGCACATGCAAATTTACTTGGAACGGCAGATAAATACCGCACATAGGTAGGTATGGTGGACTCTCATGGAAAAACTTTTGGGTTTATGGAAGTGGATGCACAAGCAGTATTCCGCTTAGTACAAGTGAAGGCTAGCAAAAGACTGGGAAGCGACCAACTAGAGAGCGACAACAGTCATCAAGATGCATTGAGTTTGACTAACATGGAATGCAAGCATGAACAGGATATAAATCACCATGAACACGAACATCATAGAGGCTATGTTGATTTTATTTCAACTACATGCATGAACATGCGTCAAGTCAAGCCACTTGAATCATTCAAAGGAGAATACCATCCTATCATACTACATCATAGTCATCTCAAAATCTACGTTGGCATTCAAGACAAACCATTATAAGCTCCTAGCTAAATAAGCATGGCATCAGAAACTATGATCTCTAAGTTGTCATTGCAAACATGGTTCTCTCACAACAAAGTTGAATCTGGAATGACAAGCTATTCATATTTACAAAAACAAAATAGATAGAGTTCATACCAGCTTTTCCAGTCTCAGTCACTTCATCATATATCATCATTATTGCCTTTCACTTGCACGATCGAACGATGTGAACCATAATAAGCGTGCTCGTGCAGTGGACTAAGCTGAATCTGCAGGCAAACACAAAGGAGAAGACAAAGTAATATGGCTCTTTGAAATCTAAACAGGTATGCATGCAAGAGCCACTAAACATTGTAACCAATATCTTCTACCTTGACCCAAAGAAAAAGAAAAGTATTTACACGGGAAAGCTCCCAACAAGCAAAAAGAAGAAAGGAAAATCTTTTTGGGTTTTCTCAAGAGGACACAAAACAAGAAAACAAAAATAAACTAGCATGGATAATACAGTGGCAAAGTGTGAACACCGACGAACAAAGTGAAAGCATAAGCATGAATGTAAGGTCGGTGAGAACACGTACTCCCCCAAGCTTAGGCTTTTGGCCTAGCTTTGTCTACTCCCAAGGCGGGAAATAACCAGCACCGAGATACTCTGGAGCGGAGTGTGGATGCCACTGCTGTGTCAGCTCCTCTGGCTCCCACTAATAAACTTGCGTCTGGTACTCGACTGGCGGTTCGGGCACGGGTACCTGTGGTTGGGCTAAGCCCCAATATGCGTAGATGTCCGAGGGCATAATAGTGTACATGCCTGCATGAAGATCGAACAAAGAAGGAGCCGGCAAATTAATAGTCTCTCAAGTACCCTCACTAAATACCATGTTATAAATCATCCGTCTACTAGCATCTCTATCGAGAAAATCATGGTGAACCATGTTGTCATAATCCAGATATTTCTCAGGAAGAAGCATCTCTTCTTCCTCGCGAAGTCTAATAGGTATCTCAAAGTGTCTAGCAAGACGAGTAGCATAGATACCTCCATAGATGACAATTTCGGAACGGTTTGTGTTCAACCGCTGAGCTACTATAGCACCTAGGCTATAAGTCTTAGTGCTATAAAGGCCTTCGCGCAAAACCGCAAGGTCTGGAGAGCTAAGTGATCCAGACTCCCCACGGCCAATGAAACATTTTCCCACAAATAGTGAGAAGTACCGAAGCATAGGAAAATGTATGCTAGCAATTCTAGCGCGAGACATTCCTCTCTCCTCTCCAACAGCAATAGTACCTATGAAATCCTCCAAGTCCCGTGGACGAGGATCATGAATATCCCCAACATAAGGTAATTTGCATGCATTGCAAAAATCCTGTAGTGTCATGCACTGGGGGATATCGTACAACATGAACTCAACCATGGGAGGATTCTTCCTCGGATAAAAGTTGAAGCTTTGAACGAAAATATTGGTGAGGAGGAGGTATTGTGAGCACTTATCTTCAACGAACGCGGTAAGACCTGCGTTCTCCACCAAGTAATAATAGTCTTCATAAAGCCCGGTGGCGCGTAAAAATTCATCACTTGGCCACTCGCGCGCTCGAATTTCTGTGACTCGAGGAACCACGTACTTGGGGTGGTTCTTCTCATCTTCCTTGGGGTTACGGCTTGAAGAGCCTCTCAAGAACCTCCTCATCTTTTTCCTTTTCTAGCTCTGAAAATTTCTGAAATTTTTAGAGACTTCGAAAGAAATGTGAATAAAGATTAACCCAACTCGTAGCAACTACTCCTACTAGTGCCTAGAGACCGTATCAGGCGCTAAATCTACTTGGGACCAGCTAAAATCAACATTTCAAGCTCAAGAACAGGGTCACCAAGGTAGCAATAATACGCGAAGGATAAAGCACTAGAGCAAAAACTAATTGGACCAATGGAGGAGTCACTTACCAAGGAGCAATTTCCCCAAAACAGTTCGGAGAATGATGCTTTGAGCAAGGAGATCGAAAATCACAGCCAAATGAGCAAGAACACGGGTTTGAGCTCCGAAACAATTTTTTCTGGAGGTAGAGGAAGAGGATGGGAGCTGGAATGAGTGGAGGGGCCCCTGTGGGCCCCACAAGCTTGCTTTACGCGGCTAGGGGGTGGCCGCGGTGACAGGGCTTGTGGCCCACTGGGGTGGCCCCGAGGCCAGCTCTCAGTCCCAGTATTTTTCAAATATTCCAGAAAAAATCATACTAGATTTTCAGGACCATCGGAGAACTTTTATTTTCGGGGTATTTTTCTCCGGGACGCTAAAACAGAAAACAGGAAAAAAAATTCTTCTAAGTAAAATAAAGTGAAACCTTAAAATAGAGGTATGTGACTCTTTCATTCATCCATTTCATGGTCATCGAAAGAAATCCGTCAATGGGGTTGATCAAATCCTTATGACAAAACTTTCTCGAATCGCAAGAGAGAACGGAGAATTTTCGAATAACCACTAGGTCACCTCAATGGGGATATGAATCTCCCCAACAAGCAAATCATACTTCATCTTGGCACGAGGAATAGGGCATTCAAAGCTCCCAATAAGAATCGATGAAGTTTTTTTGATAGCATTGATGCAATGTACTTGATATCGTTTCTTCGGAAAGTGCACGGTATGCTCATTACCGTTGACATGGAAAGTGACATTGCCTTTGTTGCAATCTATAACAGCCCCTGCAGTGTTCAAAAAGGGTCTTCCGAGGATGACAGCCATGGCATCGTCCTCGGGAATATCCAAGATAACAAAGTCTGTTAAGATAGTGGTATTAGCAACCACAACAGGCACATCCTCGCAAATGCCAACAGGGAAAGCAGTTGATGTGTCGGCCATTTGCAGAGAAATTTTAGTGGGTGTCAACTTATCCAATTCAAGTCTACGATAAAGAGAGAGAGGCATAACACTAACTTCGGCTCCAAGGTCACATAAGGCAGTTCTTACGTAGTTTCCTTCAATGGAGCAAGGTATAGTGGGCACTCCGGGATCACCAAGTTTCTTAGGAGTTCCACCTTTGAAAGTGTAATTGGCAAGCATGGTGGAGATCTCAAGATCCGGTATCTTCCGTTTATTGATCATGATATGTTTCATGTACTTGGCATACAGAGACATTTTGAGCATATCAACTAACCGCATCTGCAAAAAGACAGGTCTTATCATTTCAATAAAGCGCTCAAAATCCTCATCATCCTTTTTCTTGGATGGCTTAGGAGGAAAGGGCATAGGTCTCTGAACCCATGGCTCTCTTTCTTTACCATGCTTCCTAGCAGTGAAGTCATTCTTATCGTATCTCTTAGGTTGTGGGTTATCGGGATTAACTGTAGGTTCAATCTCCACATCCTTATCATTGCTAGGTTGAGCATCATTATGAACATCGTTGTCCACATTGTCACCAGGTTAATGTTCATCACCAGATTGTGTTTCTACATCAGACGCAGAAATATCATTTGGTTCTTCAGGTGTGACAGTATTTGGTGAACTGACATGCAGGTTTCTATCATCCTTCTTCTTCTCCTTAGGATGACTAGGTGTATCAGCATTAATTCCTTGAGAATCTTGATCAATTCTCTTAGGATGACCTTCAGGATACAAAGGTTCCTGAGTCATTTTGCCTCCTCTAGTAATGACTCTGACAGAGTTGTCATTTAATTCATTGAGCAAGACATTTTGAGCTTTAAGTACTTGTTCTACCTGAGTAGTAATCATAGAGGCATGTTTACTCAGAAGCTTCAGATCATTGACATTTTGTCTACACAAGCACTTAAATGACTAAGCATACGAGTACTTTGTTCCAAATGTCTGCTAACATAATCATTGAAACTCTGTTGTTTGGCAACAAAGTTGTCAAATTCATCAAAGCATAGGCTAGCAGGTTCATCAAAAGGAGTATCACTCTCAGCAAACCTACACACAGAATTTACTTCTACTACCTGTATCGGGTTATCGAGACCATGGATCTCTTCGATAGGTGGCAGATTTTTGACATCTTCAGATCTAATGCCTTTCTCTTGCATAGATTTCTTGGCTTCTTGCATATCTTCGGGACTGAGGAATAGAATACCTCTTTTCTTCGGAGTAGGCTTAGGAGGTGGTTCGGGAATAGTCCAAGCATTATCGTTGATCAAGATGTTATTCAGTAGGATCTCAGCTTGTTCTATAGTTTGTTCCCTAAAAACACAACCGGCACAACTATCTAGGTGGTATTTAGAAGCATCGGTAAGTCCGTTATAGAAGATATCAAGTATCTATTTCTTCTTAAGAGGGTGATCAAGCAAAGCATTCTGTAGCTGGAGGAGCCTCCCCCAAGCTTGTGGGGGACTCTCTTCTTTGAGTTGAGCAAAGTTGTATATTTCCTGCAAGGCAGCTTGCTTCTTATGGGCAGGGAAATATTTCTCACAGAATTAATAGACCATATCCTGGGGACTACTCACACATCCAGGAGCAAGAAAAGTGAACCAGGATTTAGCATCATCCTTTAGAGAGAAAGGAAACAGCTTAACGATATAGTAGTGGCGGATCTTCTCCTCACTCGTGAAAAGGGTGGCTATATCGTGTAGTTTGGTAAGATGGGCTACGACCGTCTCAGATTCATAACCGTGGAAAGGATCAGATTTGACTAGAGAGATTATCGCAGGATCGACAGAGAATTCATAATCCTTATCGGTGATAAAGATAGGTGAAGTGGCAAACTTCGGGTCGTATTTCATCCTAGCTTTCAGAGAATTTTCCTTCCACTTGAGAAGTAATTTCTCGGCGTCATAGGCATCCTTACATGCAAGAAAATCCTCAGCTATCTCTCCCTCCATAACGTAACCCTCAGGTATATCAGGCAATTCATATCTAGGAGAGCTAGATCTAGCAGGAGCAAAAGCAGGTTCTATCTCAACAGTATCGGCAGTTTCAAAAGCATCACAAGCATTGGCAGTAACTCTAGCAATATGAGCATCAAGGAATACTCCTAGTGGCACATCAGGAAAAGTAGTATCTCTAGCAGTATCAAGCATAGCGTCATCAGGAAAAATAGCATCTCTAGCATCATCAGGCAAAGCAATATCAGGCATAGCATCTCTAGCAGTATGAGGCATAGCATCTCTAGCAGTATCAAGCATAGTATCTCTAGCAATATCAGGCATAGCATCTCTAGAAGTATCAAGCATAGTATATCTAGCAGTATCAGGCATAGCATCTCTAGCAGTACTAGGCATAGTAGCATCAAACATAGTAGCATCATAAGCATCATCAAGCACACGCGACATATCAAGATTTCTAGCAGGAGGTGATGTCACAAACTTACTCATACCTGAAGGTGAATCAAGTGCAGAGCTAGATGGCAGTTCCTTACCTCCCCTCGTGGTTGAGGGCAAGACTTTAGTTTTTGGATCTTTCAGATTCTTCATAGTGATCAGTAGATATAAATCCCAAGTGACTCAGAGAATATAGCAATACCTCCCCGGCCACGACGCTAGAAAAATGCTGCTAACGGCAGTCCCCGGCAACGACACTAGAAGAATGTTGTTGACGAGTCCCTAGCTTGATGCCTTCACGACAACAGAGCCAGAACTGCTCCCAGTTGCTCAACAATTAGCAGTTGTCTTGCAATGGCCCACCAGCGCGTGGGTTCGCGACAGTTTTCGAGGGTAGAGTATTCGACCCAAATTTGTTGATTCGCCAGACAGGAAGTGAGAGGCTACTCTCGAGTATTAGCAGCTGAATGTGTCAGATTCAACCACACCTAAAAGATTAGTATCTGCAAGCAAAGTATCAGCAGCAAAGTAGGATGATAACAACGGTGTCAGAAACGATCTGTTGACGGCAGACTATTCCTAACTGTCGTATCAATGGCGCCAGAAGTTGCCCGTAGACGGAAATATTCTTTTCCCGTCAACGTCGAGCTAACCAGTATTATAGCAGGTAGCAGCAGTGTAACGAGTAACAGCAGTGGCAAGGAATAGCAGTAGTGACATCAATAGCAAGTAGCAACAGTAGCAAGTAACAGCAGTAGCAAGCGACAGTAGTAACCGTAGTAGCAAGTAGCAACAGTAGTAACAGCAGCAGAGCAAAACAAGTAACAGCAGCAGTGGGACAAACTCGTAGGCAATGGGTCGGTGATTCGTTTGGATGACATTCATTATGCAACAGTTACAATACGGAGAGATATGTGGCTAGCTCCCGTTCGTTAATGTGATGTATGCATGCATTCCGTGTGTAGTCATACGAGCTTAGGGAAAAGAACTTGCATGACATCTATTGTCCATACCTCCCATGGCAGCGGGGTCCAAAAGGATACTACAGGATATTAAGGTTCTCCTTTTAATAAAGAACCGGAACAACACATTAGCACTTGGTGAACACATGAACTCCTCAAACTATGGTCATCGCCGGGAGTGGTTCCGGTTATTGTCACTCCGGGGTTGTCGGGTCAAAACACATAGTAGGTAACTACAACTTGCAAGATCGAATCTAAAACACACATATATTGGTGACAGCATAATAATTTCAGATCTGAAATCATGGTACTCGGGCCCTAGTGACAAGCATTAAGCATGGAAAAGTAGTAGCAACATCAATCTCAGAACATAGTGGATACTAGGGATCAATCCCTGTCAAAACTAACTCGATTACATGATAAATCTCATCCTACTCATCACCGCCCAGTGAGCCTATGAATAGATTACTCATGAACGATGAAGAGCTTCATGGAATTGGAGAGGGAAGAAGGTTGATGATGACGATGGCGACGATTTCCCCTCTCAGGAGCCCAAAACGGACTCCAGATCTGTCCTCTAGATGAAGAACAGGATGTGGCGGCGCCTCCCTATCGCAAACGCGATGAAATCTTCTCTTCTGATTTTTTTCTAGGCGAAAGTGAATTTATAGAGATGAGTTTGGGGCGGTAGAGCCACGTGGGCCCCACAAGTTTGGTTGCCGCGGCCACGGGGGTGGCCGCAGCAATAGGGCTTGTGGCCCACTGGCCCATCCCCTCCGGTGGATCTTTGTGCAGGTATTTTTCATATTTTCCAGAAAAATTCTCCGTAAATTTTCAGGACGTTCCGAGAACTTTCATTTCTGCACAAAAACAACACCATGACAATTCTGCTGAAAACAGCGTCAGTCCGGGTTAGTTCCATTCAAATCATGCAAATTATCGTCGAAAACAAGGGCAAAAGAGTTTGGAAAAGTAGATACGATGGAGACGTATGAGTCACAAGGATAGGTGAAGTGGCAAACTTCGGGTCGTATTTCATCCTAGCGATCAGAGATTTTTCTTTCCACTTGCGCAGAAGTTTCTCAACATCATAGCTATCCTTACATGCAAGAAAATCCTCAGCTATCTCTCCCTCCATAACATAGCGCGTATCAGGCATAACAGGCATAGTAGCAGGTTCTACTTGAATAGTATCAGCAGTTTCAGAAGTATCATCACATCTAGCAGCAATTCTAGCAATATGTGCATCAAGGGCACCAAGTGGCAAAGCAGTATCAGGCATAGCAGGCATAGTATCAAGCATAGCATCATCAGGCATAGTACCTAGCATAGCATCATCATAAGCATCATGGGCAGCAGAAGTAGCATCATCAAGCACATGCGACATATCAAGATTTCTAGCAGGAGGTGAAGTTGCAAACTTACTCAAAACCAAAGGTGAATCAAGTGCAGAGCTAGATGGCAGTTCCTTACCTCTCCTCGTAGTGGAAGGTAGGATTTTAGTTCTTGGATCTTTCGGATTCCTCATAATGATCAGCAGACGTCAATCCCAAGTGACTTAGAGAATATAGTTATGCTTCCCCGGCAACGGTGCCAGAAAAAGCCTTTATGTCCCACAAGCGTATGGGATCGCAGCAGTTTTCGAGGGTAGAGTATTCAACCCAAAATTATTGATTCGCTCACAAGGTGAAGCTAAAGAATATTCTCAAGTATTAGCAGCTGAGTTGTCAATTCAACCACACCTGAAAGATTTAGTGTCTGCAAGCAAAGTATCAGTAGCAAGGTAGTATGATAGCAACGGCACCAGAAAAAGCTTTGACAATCCCCGGCAACGGCGCAAGAAAAAGCCTTGATGTCCCACAAGCGTATGGGATCACAGTAGTAAGTAACAACAGTAGTGACAGTAGCAGCAAGGAACAGTAGTAAAAGACTCGTAGGCAGTGGATCGGTGATGGATGAGTATGCCAGATGTGATTCATCATGTAACATCTATAACACGGAGAGATAAGTAACTAGCTCCCGTTCGTCAATCTAATGTAGGCATGTATTCTATATGTAGTCATGCGTGCTTAGGGAAAAGAACTTGCATGACATCTATTGTCCATCCCTCCCGTGGCAGCGGGGTCCTAATGGAAACTACGGGATATTAAGGTCCTCCTTTTAATAAAGAACCGGGCCAACGCATTAACACGCGATGAATACATGAACTCCTCATACTATGGTCATCTCCGGGAGTGGTTCCGGCTATTGTCACTCCGGGGTTGTCGGGTCATAACACATAGTAGGTGACTACAACTTGCAAGATAGGATCTAAAACACACATATATTGGCGACAACATAATAGGTTCAGATCTGAAATCATGGCACTCGGGCCCTAGTGACAAGCATTAAGCATAGCCAAGTAGTAGCAACATCAATCTAGAACATAGTGGATACTTGGGATCAATCCCCGTCAAGAACTAACTCGATTACATGATAGATCTCATCCAACTCATCACCGTCCAGCAAGCCTACGATGAGATTACTCACGAACGATGAAGAGCATCATGGAATTGTCGATGGGGAAAGGTTGATGATGACGATGGCGATGATTTCCCCTCTCCGGAGCCCGAAACGGACTCCAGATCTGCCCTCCGGATGAAGAACAATATGTGGCGGCACCTCCGTATCGCAAAACACGATGAAACCTTCTCTCTAATTTTTTTTCTAGGCGAAACGGAAGATATAGAGCTGAGATTTGGGGCGGTGGTGCCACGTGCGCCACACAAGCCCGCACGGCACGACCATAGGGGGTGGCCGCGGCATGTGGGCTTGTGGCCCACTGGCACGCTGATACGTCTCAAACGTATCTATAATTTTTGATGGTTTCACGCTGTTATCTTGTCATCTTTGGATGTTTTATGTACCTTTTATATATTTTTTGGGACTAACTTATCAATTCAGTGCCAAGTGCCAGTTCCTGTTTTTTCTGTGTTTTTGGCTCTTTTCAAATCTGACTTTGGGGAGGCGGCGGTGGCAGGGCTTGTGGCCTCCCTAGCCGCCCCCTGACCTAGATCTTTGGCCTATATATTCCCTAAAATACAGCAAAAAATCAGGGGAGCCTCGAAAATACTTTCCCGCCGCCGCAAGCTTCCGTTTCCGCGAGATCTCATCTGGAGACCCTTCCCGGCACCTTGCCGGAGGGCACTTTGGAGTTGGAGGGCTTCTTCATCATCATCATTGCCCCTCCAATGACTCGTGAGTAGTTCACTTCAGACCTACGGGTCCGTAGTTAGTAGCTAGATGACTTCTTCTCTCTCTTGGATCTTCAATACAAAGTTCTCCATGATCTTCATGGAGATCTATCCGATGTAATCTTCTTTGGCGGTGTGTTTGTCGAGATCCGATGAATTGTGGATTTGTGATCAGATTATCTATGATATATATTTGAGTCTTTGCTGATTTCTTATATGCATGATTTGATATCCTTGTAAGTCTCTTCGAGTCTTGGGTTTTGTTTGGCCAACTAGATCTATGATTCTTGCAATGGGAGAAGTGCTTGGTTTTGGGTTCTACCATGTGGTGACCTTTCCCAGTGACAGTAGGGGCAGCAAGGCACACATTAAGTAGTTGCCATCAAGGGTAACAAGATGGGCTCTGTCGTCGATATGAGATTGTCCATCTACATCTTGTCATCTTGCTTAAGGCGTTACTCTGTTCTTTTGGACTTAATACACTAGATGCATGCTAGATAGCGGTCGACGTGTGGAGTAATAGTAGTAGATGCAGAAAGTATCGGTCTACTTGTTTTGGACGTGATGCCTATAGATATAATCATTGCCATAGATATCGTCACGACTTTGCGCGGTTCTATCAATTTCTCGACAGTAATTTGTTCACCCACCGTCTACTTGCTTTCATGAGAGAAGCCACTAGTAAACACTACGGCCCCCGGGTCTATTCACATCCATCGTTTACACCTTCGCTTCTACTTTGCTTTGTTACTTTGTTGCTTTCAGTTCTCACTTGGCGAACAATCTATAAGGGATTGACAACCCCTTCATAGCGTTGGGAGCAAACCTTTTGTGTTTGTGCAGGATCTTGTGATACTCCTCCACTGTATTGATACCTTGGTTCTCAAACTGGGGGAAATACTTACCACCGCTGTGCTACATCACCCTTTCCGCTTCGAGGGAACACCAATGCAAGGCTCCAAGGCCACGGGGGAAATCCTTTGCATATTTGCCTAGGAAGTCCCTTAAGGCGTAGCCGCAGCAGAAGGATTCTTGGTGCCGTCGACAAGACTATTCTTGGCGCCGTTGCCAGGGAAGCACAGCTGACATCACACGCCCCCTCATGTGGATCTTTGCGCAGGTATTTTTCCTTTATTCCAGAAAAAATCTCCGTAAATTTTCAGGACATTCCGAGAACTTTTATTTCTGCACAAAAACAACACCATGGCAATTCTGCTGAAAACAGCATCAGTCTGGTTAGTTCCATTCAAATCATGCAAATTAGAGTCCAAAACAATAGCAAAAGAGTTCGGAAAAGTAGATACGACGGAGACGTATCACTGCTGCTACTGTTGTTCCTTGCTACTTCACTGTTACTTGTTGCAAGATCTTTTCCGACACTGTTGTCGGGGAAGAATAATTACTCGCCCACGTGCAACACTGGCACCATTGATACAACAGTGAGGAATAGTCTGCCGTCAATAGATCGTTTCTGGCACCATTGCTATCATACTACTTTGCTACTGATACTTTGCTTGCAGACACTAGTCTTTCAGGTGTGGTTGAATTTGACAAACTCAGCTGCTAATACTCGAGAATATTCTTTCGTTTCCCCTTTGGCAAATCAACACATTTGGGTCGAATACTCTACCCTCGAAAACTGTTGTGATCCCTACACTTGTGGGTTATCAGTGACGTCTCCCCCACCTTGATCCAGCAAAGAGGAGGGAGAGGTCGGGGAAGCTCTCCAGAAGCAGGATGCTGTGGTGTCGATGGAGAGACGACGTCTCCCGACAGGGCTTCGCCAAGCACCGTGGGAGGAGGAGGAAGGAGGGGAGCAGGGCTGCGCCGAGAGGAGAAGAAACCATGTGCAAAACATCCCCAAACCCCTCTCTATTTATAGGAGCAGGGGAGGGGGTTCCACCCCTAGGGTTTCCCCCCTAGGTGGTGCAGCAGCCCCCCAAATGGGAGGTGTGGCGGCAATGGCACGGGGAGGGGTGGCGCACCCCTTAGGTGGGCCTTAGGCCCACCAGCGCCAGGGTCCCCCCCTTCCCTCCCTCCTGCGCCTTGGGCCTCTTGTGGGAGGCGCACCAGCCCACTTTGGGCTGCTTTCCCTCCCTCTTTTGGCCCATGCTACCTCTTGGGCCTGGTGGCCCCTCCCGGTGGACCCCCCGGGACCATTTCCGGTGGTCCCGGTACGCTACCGGTGATGCCCGAAACATTTCCGGTGTCCAAACCCATCCATCCTATATATCAATCTTTACCTCCGGACCATTCCGGAGCTCCTCGTGACGTCCGGGATCTCATCCGGGACTCTGGACAACTTTCGGTAACCTCATATAACATTTCCCTATAACTCTAGCGTCATCGAACCTTAAGTGTGTAGACCCTACGGGTTCGGGAAGCATGCAGACATGACCGAGACGCTCTCCGGCCAATAACCATCAGCGGGATCTGGATACCCATGGTGGCTCCCACATGTTCCATCATCGGATGAACCACAATGTCAAGGATTCAATCAATCTCGTATAAAATTCCCTTTGTCTGTCGGTATAGAACTTGCCCGAGATTCGATCGTCGGTATACCTATACCTTGTTCAATCTCGTTACTGGTAAGTCTCTTTACTCGTTCATAGCACGTCATCGTGTGGCTAACTCCTTAGTCACATTGAGCTCATGGTGATGTTCTACCGAGTGGGCCCAGAGATATCTCTCCGTCACACGGAGTGACAAATCCCGATCTCGATTCGTACCAACCCAATAGACACTTTCAGAGGTACCCGTAGTGCACCTTTATAGTCACCCAGTTACGTTGTGACATTTGATACACCCAAAGCACTCCTACGATATCCGGGAGTTGCACAATCTCACGGTCGAAGGAAAAGACACTTGACATTAGAAAAGCTTTAGCATACGAACAATACGATCTAGTGCTATGCTTAGGATTGGGTCTTGTCCATCACATCATTCTTCCAATGATGTGATCCCGTTATCAATGACATCTAATGTCCATGATCAGGAAACCATGATCATCTATTGATTAGCGAGCTAGACAACTAGAGGCTTGCTAGGGACACATTGTGATCTATTTATTCACACATGTATTACTGTTTTGTGTTAATACAATTATAGCATGAACAATACACGATTATCATGAACAAGGAAATATGATAATAACCATTTTATTATTGCCTCTAGGGCATATTTCCAACAGCCCCCCACTTGCACTAGAGTCAATAATCTAGTTACATTGTGATGTATCGAGCACCCATAGCATTTTGGTGTTGATCATGTTTTGCTCGAGGAAGAGGTTTAGTCAACGGGTCTGCAACATTCAGATCCGTGTGTACTTTACAAATATCTATTACTCCACTCTGGACATGGTCCTGGATGGAGTTGTAGTGGGGTTTGATGTGCTTGGTCTTTCGGTGAAACCTGGGCTCCTTAGCTATGGCAATGGCCCCGGTATTATCACAGAAGAGTGTCATTGGACCCGACGCGCTTGGAACCACTCCAAGGTCGGTGATGAGCTCCTTCATCCAAATTCCTTCATGAGCCGCTTCTGAAGTAGCTATGTACTCCGCTTCACATGTAGATGCTGCCACGACTTCTTGCTTGCTGCTGCACCAGCTCACTGCCCCACCATTCAAAACATACACGTATCCGGTCTGTGACTTAGAGTCATCCGGACCTGTGTCGAAGCTAGCATCGACATAACCCTTTACGACAAGCTCTTCGTCACCTCCATAAACAAGAAACATCTCCTTAGTCCTCTTCAGGTACTTAAGGATATTCTTGACCGTTGTCGAGTGTTCCATACCGGGATCACTTTGGTACCTCCCTACCAAACTTATGGCAAGGTTTATATCAGTTCTGGTACACAGCATGGCATACATTAGAGAGCCTACGGCTGAAGCGTAGGGGACACTACTCATCTTCTCTCTATCTGCTGTCGTGGTCGGTGACTGAGTCTTACTCAATCTCACACCTTGCAAAACTGGCAAGAACCCCTTCTTTGAGTTTTCCATATTGAACTTCTTCAATATCTTTTCAAGGTATGTACTTTGCGAAAGACCTATGAGGCGTCTCGATCTATCTCTATAGATCTTGATGCCTAAGATGTATGCAGCTTCTCCAAGGTCCTTCATTGAAAAACTCTTGTTCAAATAGGCCTTTATGCTCTCCAACATCTCTATATTATTCCCCATCAATAATATGTCATCCACATACAGTACGAGGAAAGCTGCAGAGCTCCCACTCACTTTCTTGTACAGACAGGCTTCTCCGTGGACCTGTATGTATCCAAACGCTTTAATCACCTCATTGAAGCGAATGTTCCAACTCCGAGATGCTTGCACCAGCCCATAGATGGAGCGCTGGAGCTTGCACACTTTGTTAGCACCCTTAGGGTCGACAAAACCTTCTCGTTGCATCATATACAACTCTTCCTTAAGATTCCCGTTAAGGAACGCTGTTTTGACGTCCATTTGCCAAATTTCATAATCATAAAAGACGGCAATTGCTAACATGATTCGGACTGATTTGAGCTTCTCTACGGGAGAGAAAGTCTCTTCGTAGTCAACTCCTTGAATATGTCGAAAACCCTTTGCGACAAGTCGAGCTTTATAAATGGTCACATTACCGTTTGCATCAGTCTTCTTCTTGAAGATCCACTTATTTTCTATGGCTCGCCGGTCATCGGGCAAGTCCACCAAAGTCCATACTTTGTTCTCATACATGGATCCTATCTCGGATTTCATAGCTTCAAGTCATTTGTTGGAATCCGGGCCTGCCATTGCTTCTTCATAGTTCTAAGGTTCACCGTTGTCTAACAACATGATTTCCATCACAGGTTTGCCGTACCACTCTGGTGCGAAGCGTGCCCTTGTGGACCTTCGCGGTTCAGTAGTAACTTGATCCGAAGCTTCATGATCATTATCATTAACTTCCTCTTCAGTTGGTGTAGGCACCACAGGAACAATTTCCCGCGCTGCGCTACTTTCCTGTTCGAGCGGGGGTGTAATTACCTCATCAAGTTCTACTTTCCTCCCACTTACTTCTTTCAGGAGAAACTCTTTCTCTAGAAAGGATCCGTTCTTGGCAACAGAGGTTTTACCTTCGGATCTAAGATAGAAGGTATACCCAATAGTTTCCTTAGGGTATCCTATGAATACGCATTTCTCCGCTTTGGGTTCAAGCTTCTCTGGTTGAAGTTTCTTCACATAGGCATCGCAACCCCAAACTTTAAGAAACGACAACTTAGGTTTCTTGCCAAACCATAGTTCATACGGTGTCGTCTCAATGGATTTAGACGGTGCCCTATTTAAAGTGAATGCTGCAGTTTCTAATGCGTATCCCCAAAATGATAGCGGCAAGTCGGTAAGAGACATCATAGATCGTACCATATCTAATAAAGTGCGATTACGACGTTCAGACACTCCATTGCGTTGCGGTGTGCCAGGCGGCGTCAGTTGTGAAACTATTCCACACTTCCTTAGGTGTGTGCCAAACTCGTGACTCAAATATTCTCCTCCATGATCAGATCATAAACACTTAATTTTTCTATCACGTTGATTCTCAACCTCACTCTGAAATTCCTTGAACTTTTCAAACGTCTCAGATTTGTGCTCCATCAAGTAGATATACCCATACCTACTCAAATCATCGGTGTGTGTGAGAACATAACGGTAGCCACCGCGAGCTTCAACGTTCATTGGACCACACACATCAGTATGTATTATTTCCAATAAGTCGATCGCTCTCTCCATTATTCCTGAGAATGGAGCCTTAGTCATCTTGCCCATGAGGCATGGTTCGCATGTGTCAAATCATTCAAAGTCAAGAGACTCTAATAGTCCATCGGTATGGAGCTTGTTCATGCGCTTAACACCGATATGACCAAGGCGGCAGTGCCACAAGTATGTGGGACTATCATTATCAACTTTACATCTTTTGGTACTAACACTATGAATATGTGTAACATCACGATCGAGATTCATCAAGAATAAACCATTCACCAGCGGAGCATGACCATAAAACATATCACTCATATAAATAGAACAACCATTATTCTGTGACTTAAATGAGTAGCCGTCTCGCATTAAGCAAGACCCTGATACAATATTCATGCTCAAAGCTGGTACTAAATAACAATTATTAAGGCTTAAAACTAATCCCGACGGTAGATGTAGAGGTAGCGTGCCGACGGCGATCACATCGACCTTGGAGCCATTCCCGACGCGCATCGTCACCTCGTCCTTGGCTAGTCTCCGCTTATTCCGCAGTTCCTGCTTTGAGTTGCAAATGTGAGCAACAGCACCGGTATCAATTACCCACGAGCTACTACGAGCGCTGGTAAGGTACACATCAATAACATGTATATCACATATACCTTTAACGTTCCCGGCCTTCTTGTCCGCTAAGTACTTGGGGCAGTTCCGCTTCCAGTGACCTTTTCCCTTGCAATAGAAGCACTCAGTCTCAGGCTTGGGTCCATTCTTTTTCTTCTTCCTGGTATCTGGCTTACCGGGCGCGGCAACGGCGTTGCCGTCTTTCTTGAAGTTCTTCGTTCTTCTTACCCTTGCCCTTCTCGAAACTGGTGGTCTTGTTGACCATCAACACTTGATGCTCTTTCTTGATTTCTACTTCTGCAGACTTGAGCATCGAGTACAACTCGGGAATGGTCTTATCCATCCCTTGCATGTTGTAGTTTAGCACAAAACCTTTGTAGCTTGGTGGGAGAGACTGGAGGATTCTGTCAATTATAGCATCATCCGGAAGTTCGACTCCAAGTGAAGTCACACGACCGTGTAACCCAGACATTTTGAGTATGTGCTCACTGACAGAACTGTTCTCCACCATCTTACATCTAAAGAACTTGTCGGAGACTTCATATCTCTCGACACGGGCATGAGCTTGAAAAACCAGTTTCAGCTCTTGGAACATCTCATATGCACCGTGTTGCTCAAAACGCCCTTGGAGCCCCGTTTCCAAACTGTATAACATGTCACACCTAACTAGAGAGTAGTCATCACTCCGCGTTTGCCAGACGTTCAGAATGTCCTGGGCTGCTGCGGGAGCGGGAGGGTCACCTAGCGGCACATCAAGGACATAAGCCTTTTTAGCTGCTTCAAGGATGAGCTTCAAGTTGCGAACCCAGTCCGCATAGTTGCTACCATCATCTTTCAGCTTGTTTTTCTCTAGGAATGCGTTGAAATTGAGGTTGATGTTGGCCATCTACAATATTTATAAAGACAACTTTTAGACTAAGTTCATGACAATTAAGTTCATTTAATCAAATTAAGTATGAACTCCCACTTAAATCGACATCCCTCCAGTCATCTAAGTGATACATGATCCATGTTGACTAACCCGTGTCCGATCATCACGTGAGACGGACTAGTCATCATGGTGAGCAACTTCATGCTGATCGTATTCAACCATATGACTCATGTTCGACCTTTCGGTCTCTTGTATTCCAGGTCATGTTTGTACATTCTAAGCTCGTCCAGTCAACCTTGGTGTTTCGCGTGTGTAAATCTGGCTTACACCCGTTGTATGCGAACGTTAGAATCTATCACACCCGATCATCACGTGGTGCTTCGAGACAACGAGCCTTCGCAACGGTGCACACTTAGGGGAATACATTCTCGAAATTTTAAGAGGGATCTTCTTATTATGCTACCGACGTTCTAAGCAATAAGATGAAAAACATGATAAATATCACAATGCAATCATATAGTGACATGATATGGCCATTATCATCTTTGCTCTTTCGATCTTCATCTTCACGCATCGCATGATCATCATTGTCACCGGCGTGACACCATGATCTCCATCATCGTGTCTCCGTGAAGTCATCACGCCAACTACTACTATCACTACTACTATAGCTAACCGTTAGCAATGAAGTAAAAGTAGTAAGCACATGGCGTTGCATCTCATACAATAAATTAAGACAACTCCAATGGTTCCTGCCGGTTGTCATACTCATCGACATGCAAGTCGTGAAACCTATTACACTAACATGATCATCTCATACATCATACATGTAACATCACAACTTTGGCCATATCACATCACATGTCAAACCGTGCAAAAACAAGTTAGACGTCCTCTAATTGTTGTTGCAAGTTTTTACGTGGCTGATTTGGGTTTCTAGCAAGAACACCTTCTTACCTACGTGACAGCCACAACGATCATATGCGAAAGCTATTTACCCTTCATAAGGACCCTTTTCATCGAATCCAATCCGACTAGAGTAGGAGAGACACACACCCGCGAGCCACCTTTATGCACGGTGTGCATGTCTGTCGGTGGAACCAGTCTCACGTAAGCGTACGTGTAAGGTCGGTCCGGGCCGCTTCATCCCACAATACCGCCGGAAAAGAATAAGACTAGTAGCGGCAAGCAATTGACAAATCATCGCCCACAACCTTTTGTGTTCTACTCGTGCATAGAATCTACGCATAGAAAACATGGCTCGGATGCCACTGTTGGGTAACGTAGCATAAATTCAAAAAAAATCCTACGCATATTCAGATCTTCCTATGGAGAGACCAACAACGAGAGAGGGGTGAGTGCATCTTCATAGCTTTGAAGATCGCTAAGCGAAAGCGTTGCTAGAACGCGGTTGATGGTGTCATACTCGCGGCGATTCTGATCGCGGTGTGATTCCGATCTAGTGCCGAACCACGGCACCTCCGCGTTCAACACACGTGCAGCCCGGTGACGTCTCCCGCACCTTGATCCAGCAAAGAGGAGGGAGATGTTGGGGAAGCTCTCCGACAGCACGACGGCATGGGTTCGATGGAGAGATGAGGTCTCCCGGCAGGGCTTCGCCAAGCACCGTGGGAGGAGGAAGGAGGGGAGCAGGGATGCGCAGAGAGGAGAAGAAACCGTGTGCAAAACATCCCCAAACCTCTCTCTATTTATAGGAGGAGGGGAGGGGGTGCCACCCCTAGGGTTTCCCCCCTATGTGGTGCGGCAGCCCCCCAAATGGGAGGTGTGGCGGCTAGGGCAGGGGGAGGGGGTGGCGCACCCCTTAGGTGGGCCTTAGGCCCACCAGCGCCAAGGTCCCCCCCCCCTTCTCTCCCTCCTGCGCCTTGGGCCTCTTGTGGGAGGCGCACTAGCCCACTTTCGGCTGGTTGCCCTCCCTCTTTTGGCCCATGCTACCTCTTGGGCCTGGTGGCCCCTCCCGGTGGACCCCCGGGACCATTTCCGATGGTCCTGGTACGCTACCGGTGATGCCCGAAACATTTCCGGTGTCCAAACCCATCCATCCTATATATCAATCTTTACCTCCGGACCATTCTGGAGCTCCTCGTGACGTCCGGGATCTCATCCGGGACTCTGAACAACTTTCGGTAACCTCATATAACATTTCCCTATAACTCTAGCGTCATCGAACCTTAAGTGTGTAGACCCTACGGGTTCGGGAAGCATGCAGACATGACCGAGACGCTCTCCGGCCAATAACCATCAGCGGGATCTGGATACCCATGGTGGCTCCCACATGTTCCATCATCGGATGAACCACGATGTCAAGGATTCAATCAATCTCGTATACAATTCCCTTTGTCTGTCGGTATAGAACTTGCGCGAGATTCGATCGTCGGTATACCTATACCTTGTTCAATCTCGTTACCGGTAAGTCTCTTTACTCGTTACGTAGCACGTCATCGTGTGTCTAACTCCTTAGTCACATTGAGCTCATGATGATGTTCTACCGAGTGGGCCCAGAGATACATCTCCGTCACACGGAGTGAGAAATCCCGATCTCGATTCGTACCAACCCAATAGACACTTTCAGAGGTACCCGTAGTGCACCTTTATAGTCACCCAGTTACGTTGTGACGTTTGATACACCCAAAGTACTCCTACGATATCCGGGAGTTGCACAATCTCACGGTCGAAGGAAAAGACACTTGACATTAGAAAAGCTTTAGCATACGAACAATACGATCTAGTGCTATGCTTAGGATTGGGTCTTGTCCATCACATCATTCTCCCAATGATGTGATCACGTTATCAATGACATCTAATGTCCATGATCAGGAAACCATGATCATCTATTGATTAGCGAGCTAGCCAACTAGAGGCTTGCTAGGGACACATTGTGATCTATTTATTCACACATGTATTACCGTTTCCTGTTAATACAATTATAGCATGAACAATAGACGATTATCATGAACAAGGAAATATGATAATAACCATTTTATTATTGCCTCTAGGGCATATTTCCAACACTAAATCCATGGCTCACGCTCAAGTATTGCGTGATAGTTGTAAAAGGATTGAGAAAGTAAGAGTGCGAAAACAATTACTTGGCCAATACCGGGGTTGTGCATGATTTACATTAGTTGTGTGAGGATGATGGAGTATAGCCAGACTATATGATTTTGTAGGGATAACTTTCTTTGGCCTTGTTATTTCGAAAGTTCATGATTACCTTGCTAGTTTGCTTGAAGTATTATTGTTTTCATGTCAATAGCAAACTATTGTTTTGAATCTTACGGATCTGAACATTCATGTCACATGAAAGAAGTTACAAAGCACAACTATGCTAGGTAGCATTCCACATCAAAAATTTAGTCTTTATCACTTCCCTACTCGAGGACGAGCAGGAGTTAAGCTTGGGGATGCTTGATACGTCTCCAACGTATCTATAATTTTTGATGGTTTCATGTTATTATCTTGTCAAACTTTGGATGTTTTGTATGCCTTTTATATTTTTTTGGGACTAACTTATTAACTCACTGCCAAGTGCCAGATCCTGACTTTTCCGTGTTTTTGACCCTTTTCAGAGGAGGATTTTAAACGGAGTCCAAACGGAATAAAATTTCCGAAAAGATTTTTTCCGAAATAGAAGACGGTCGGGAGGGTCACCAGGGACCCCACAAGCCCTAATGGCGCGGCCAGGGGGGCCGCGCCTCCCAGGCTTGTGGGCTCCCTGGGCCTCCTCTGCCCTAGGTCTATCGCCTATATATTCCCTAAAATCCCCAAAAAAAATCAAGAGCACCACGAAAATACTTTTCCGCCTCCGCAAGCTTCTGTATCCGCAAGATCCCATCTGGGGCACGTTCTGGTGCCCTGCCGGAGGGGGGATTCGGATACGTAGGGCTTCTTCATCAACACCATGACCTCTCCAATGATGCGTGAGTAGTTCACCATAGACCTACGGGTCCATAGCTAGTAGCTAGATGGCTTCTTCTCTCTCTTGGATCTTCAATACAAAGTTCTCCATGATCTTCATGGAGATCTATCCGATGTAATCTTCTTTTGCGGTGTGTTTGTCGAGATCCGATGAATTGTGGATTTATGATCAGATTATCTATGAATCTTATTTGAGTTTCTTCTGATCTCTCTTATGCATGATTTCATATCCTTGTAATTCTCTTTGAGTTGTGGGTTTTGTTTGGCCAACTTGATCTATGATTCTTGCAATGGGAGAAGTGCTTGATTTGGGTTCATACCGTGCGGTGACCTCACCCAGTGACAGAAGGGGTAGCGAGGCATGCATCGTGTTGTTGCCATCAAGGGTAAAAGAGATGGGATTTTCATCATTGGTTTGAGATTATCCCTCTACATAATGTCATCTTGCTTAAGGCGTTACTCTGTTCGTCATGAACTCAATACACTAGATGCATGCTGGATAGCGGTCGATGTGTGGAGTAATAGTAGTAGATGCAGAAAATATCGGTCTACTTGTCTCGGACGTGATGCCTATATGTATGATCATTGCCTTAGATATCGTCATGACTTTGCGCGGTTCTATCAATTGCTCGACAGTAATTTGTTCACCCACCGTAATATTTGCTATTTTGAGAGAAGCCTCTAGTGAACACTATGGCCCCCGGGTCTACTTCACACCATATTTTCGGCCTTACACTTTTACTGCGTTGCACTTTCCGCCTTCAGATCTCACTTTGCAATCAATCTTGAAGGGATTGACAACCCCTTTATAGCGTTGGGTGCAAGCTCTTTTGTGTTTGTGCAGGTACTCTGGACTTGACGTGATTCTCCTACTGGATTAATATCTTGGTTCTCAAACTGAGGGAAAAACTTACTGCTCCTGCGCTGCATCGCCCTTTCCTCTTCAAGGAAAAAACCAACGCAAGCTCAAGAGACGCCAGAAGATTTCTGTCGCCGTAGCAGGCACCCTCACCTTTTTTCAAGGAAACATCATTTTTGTTTGACTTCGGGTCACCGTTCTAGCGATCACCACCGATTTTTTTTTCTTTGTTCTTCTTTCTAGATTTAACCACCGTGAATTCCTCGTCTTCAAACATATTTTCCTCACTCCAATTCAAATCCAAAGGAGTCGGCTCTCCATTGGCATTTACAAGAACCATGTTACCCACATCCCTCTCATTTTCAACAAATTCAACTTTTTCATCATTAGAGTTATTATTTCTAAATTTCTCTAGCTCCCTAATCACATCAATATTAGCAAAATCAGCATCAGGTATGTGAACCCCCATTTTAACCGCAGCTAATATCATTTCAGGGTTCGATAAAGCATCAAAAGAATTGGGAATGTGGGTAGTACCTTCAATATCTTTCTTTTTTGCAGTAGCTACAGTTTTCTCCTCAATTTTCTCCATCTTGCTATGCGCATTTTGAAGGCTGAATCGCAGATTTTCTTCGGTAGCCAAAAGAGGAGTAGGAATCACCTCGGTGCCAAAAGATGGGTCAGGGGATTCAACTTTGTAAATCGTAGCTCCAGTTTCAGCCTCCCCGAGCAGCGCTAGTACCCCCCCCCCCCCCGAGGAGACTTTCTCACCACATCAGCAAAGGATTTTTTATTACTACCGTGGGATAAACTCTTATCAATCTTATTTTTCAATTTTCTAGACTTACTTGTTTTTCCTGTTCCACATAGTCCAGAGCCATGGAGTCAATCAGCAGGGAAGTATGTAAGGAAACATCTGACTCCATGTTCTCTTGGGATTCCTGCATCTGATCTTGTTTTTCCCCAATCTGAGTGGTAGAAGGAAATTCCCCCCCCCCCAAGCCCACTAGATTATCCATCTAGCTTAGGTTTCTTGCTCATATCATTATCATTATCATCAAGTTTTTTTTTCTTATCCTTGCTCCTTACAGCCTTAGTATTGTTCTCCTCTCTATTAGGATCCCTCACCAGCACCTGATCCACCTCAAAATAGAAGTCATAGAAGTGGCCATCAAAAACCGATTCAGCAACCGAAGGAAAATCATCAATGTTTCTACATCCAATCTTCACCCTAGCAGAGGCTGGGCGATGTAGGGTGGCTGTATCAATTTCCAAAGGAATTCCAACCAAGGAAGCAACATAAGCCAGGTTTATTTCACTTCTTTTGTCAAGGGGGGCATTACTAATTTTCACCCAAGCAACCTCCATAACCCCCTTGGAACCAACACCCGAAGACCACTTAGACACATTAATCACAACCCCACTAGTTTTAAGGATAATTGTTCCCACATAAAAAATATGTGCAACTGCACGAGGATTAGGAAATCTCACCACAAATACCCCAGGACCAATAGCATGTGTCGAGCAACGCTAACCAGTGGCCAGGTAATCATTCAGATCATGTTCCATCTGCCTTGTGGATGTCTCCCCCTCCATAATGGTAACCACAATATTGTTAGATCTTTCTTTCATTTGATTAGCAGTACATGAATCATGGATAAAGTAGAAACCCCGCCCTTCGACTGAGATGCAAACATAGATGCAACACACTCCCACGGAAGGAATACACGGCAAACAGAAGCAAGATGACCAAGTTTACTACACCTTTCACAATATGCTTGCGGGCGACCAAGTTTACTACACCTTTCACAATATGCTTGCGGGCAGCAGGTAGGAGCATGCTCATGAGATTTGCAAATAGGGCACGACTCGAGTTTATTGGTAGGGTTCACCTGACTACTCTGCTTTCCCAAGGTGCGTCGAGGAGGAGGGGAGATCTGTCGTCCGACCCCATCACCAGCAGACTCAAATGAACCCTGCCTTTTTGGAATCCAGACCCCGCCCTCCGCGGTCTGCTTCCCCATCGTAGATCCAAAGGCGACGTTGGACGCGGACGAGTTGTTGCGGTTGTCGTCGTCCCTCTTCCAGGAGAACTTGCTTCGGTCTCCTCCACGGTCGCCGCCTCGCCCTGCATGACGCCAGGACCGCGAGCACCACGGCCTGGATCTTCCCGCCGGTCCCCCCGGAAGCCGCGCCCTCCGTCTCCCAACGAACGACAGCCGCCGCGCCCCGAGATCGGCGGCGAAGGAGACTCGCCATCTCGTGTCGCCTGAGTCGCACGCTGCTCCACTTGATCCAGCCATCCATCCGCCCCAAATCTTTCCGCTGCCTTTCTTTCTGTCTGCTGTTGCCCCTGCTCTCATAATATGACGCGCTTCAGGTACATTTTTCTGCCTTCTATTAAAATATGACACATCATTGGCGTGCTCTCAGGAAAAGAAACGATTCTACATACAGCAGCAAGCTACAAGTGTACTCTCCAGTTTATCAAGGGATTCAAAGTGGGATCAGTCCTTTTCATATAGCTATATAATGAAGGTAGATTGATGGTGATAATGTTCTCCCTGACAGTGGACAACCCTAGATTGGTACCAGGTGAATCAACAACACTATCAGAATAAGAAACTAATTATCATTGGTGCAACAGCATGTCAACAAAGTGACAATCAGCAACACAGTCACTCGGGCATCCGCAGACTTCACCTTCAGCTTCATCGATACTGGACTGGCCATGCAAAGAAGCCGCCTGCACAGCCTCATGAGCTCTCACAGCAATATGTTGCAGGCTCGCCGCACCATCATTCTGTATTCCTGTCCAAACAGGAAGGGAAGCACACATTTAACAAATTAGATCAACAAGGGCTGATATAACTTGTTATTACGAGTTTTCCACAACACCCAGCAAAAGGCTGCAATGCCCACCACATGACGGTTAGGGCCTAGCGGCTAGCAGAATGTTCTTCGCTGCCCACCAGAAGTATTGTGTAAAACAAACACGTCTATAAAAAAAATACCCAGAGCACGGCAAATAATGCTCCACATATAAACAGCAGCAGAACAAGTAAAGATTTAACGATGGATGCCCTTATTTTCATCACAAAATTGACAAGTGCAATCACCAGTCCATTTGCGTTTTCTCATACTATCTTCCGTAGCACTGGCATTGTGCCAGATCAGTATAACCATACTTTGATCTTATATTAAGAGGAATCCTGGCTATCCACAGATGCTTGAAGGATCTGTCCAGCCCCGGACTCGATAAAGTATTCTGATGATTGTTCCAGATATATTTCAATAAGGCATTACATCGATACATTATGACTAGAACAATTTTACCGGAAGAATAATGAACTTTGTAAACTCAACCAATCAATAACCTCGATTCATGTATAGGGTGAGGAGTCACCACTGAGATGGTGAGATTTGTTTCAAGGTTCGATACGAAGTGGTAGTTTTGATAAACATTGAGGACAGTAATCTCGAACAAAATTACACTATCTGTGATCGCTAATCAGATATTCAGATGAACATAAACAGGGACGGCAGCAAGCAGAGTGACTCACTCAGTGGATGGGCATTCTCCAGTTGAGTTGCTGCCAACTTGTTCAGATGTCGTAGCGGCTTTCTCAGCCACCGGCTCCGGCTCGTCAGCGGACAGGGGAGGCATCTCGAAACGGCAGACTGGGCAGAACCGGCTACGGAGGAGCAGGTCGAAGATGCATCTCTGGTGGAAGGAGTGGGAGCAGGGCATCATCCTCAGCTTCTCGCCACCGGACACGAAACCCTCGAGGCACACCGCGCAGCCCTGCTCCCTCGTCTCGCCCACCTTCGGCGTCTCCATGGCCACCATGGCCTTCATGGAGGCCGGATCGATGACGACATACGAGCCGTCGTCGTCCCACTCCCAGTGGTCCCCGTTTAGGGCGGCCTGGGCCTCCGCGGCTCGCACCCGCGCCTCCTCGTGCCTCAGTATGAAATCCCGGGACAGCCGGTGGCGAATTGCTGTCCACGAGGCTGGGCCGTCGACGTCGCGCCCGTCGGCGACGGAGTGGTGGTGAGTCTCCATTGCCTGGATCTGCCCCTGCTGCTCTGCCCTTGCGAAGCCTGGTTGAGAGACAATCAGCCTTTTGACGAAGACGCGGCCTGAATCTAGCAAGCGCGAATCAACCTACCGATTCCGGCGGTCTGGCTCCGATCAAAAGACGGGCGAGGCAGGGGCGGCGAAGGTCGGAGTCGGTGCCCTCTGCCGCCGTCGGACGAGAGGAGGGGTAGTAATTTTGACAGGGAAGGTGTTTTTTTTTCTCTCTTGCAGGAAGGGAAAAGGTGTTTTGGGGGGAGCATTTCGCACGGGAGTGATCGACCAAAACCTGGCCAGGGCCCGTGCTAAACGTGTCTGGCATCACACGGTCCATGGCGGCCCGGTCATAAACAGGCCGTGCTGTGACATTAAACCCATGCACATTATACTAGTTGAATGCTCGTGCGTTGCAACGTGATAAAAATAATAATAACAAAAAAATTACCGTAATGTAAAGATATGTTCCAAATATGATACATGTTTTTTTCATTCTTAGCAACAAATACCAAGTCTCTATCATAGTTCTTTCGTACAGGCATACCACTCTCTTGTTGCAAGAAAATAAAACGGAATTTTCCTTCCTTATCACCGCTTGGGCACCTTTTTAATAAATGTATGAAAACATTCATCATGTATAGTGAGAGATGATGACATATTTCATGTCTAATTTACAAACGAAATAGTTCTCACCTACCACAACAGATAGTGACATATTAAAATTGTATTTGCAAGGTGAATTTTAACATGCTTTCTCTTACCCCCTCTTTGTATATGTGAGGTAATAAGGTAAAGAGCTAATCAAATTACTAATTAATGAAATCGACGGCTATCTTGAAATAAAAAATTGCACGTGATGTCATGTCAATTTGTGTCTTTTTTTTCTGACCGCCATGTAGATAACGTTGTTGTGGCCACGATAAAGCGCAAAAGGAACAAATATGATGTACACCGGAGCAAATCAAACTAACAACACTTTGTGGATGCAAGAAATATACAGAAAAATAAAATACAGTGTGTAGCTAACGATATCAAATAAGCATAAAATGTACAACATCACTTGCACGAATGGCTTCAGTGTATATCTCGATGAAAAGGGGAATAGTACACACTTGCACGAATGGCTTCACTGTATATCTTGGTGAAAAGGGGAATAGTACATACTTGTCCAAGAGTGCATTAAAAAACTTGTTGAAGAGATTCTATAGTTATACTTGCAAGAATAATGGAGAGATCTTTAGCGCACAACATGCATACCAATTAGCTTCTACATCATCATATTTTTCTCCATTTTTTGGGGCAATGTCATACATAGTCAAACAAAGAGAACTATAGCTTGCCCAGCAGCTAACATGTTAACACATTTCGTTGAACAGGAATGCGATAGATTTTTATTTGCACTTATTTATGAGAAATATAAGATGTTCTTATCTTTCTGACTTGAGAATATCAGGCCATGAATATCTTACCTTTATGACTTGAGAATATCTTGCTGTCTCTCATACTTTGTTCATCCTATATGTAGTTATCATTTTTATAGGAGTTATACATATTGAACTCAACACTAATTAAAAAAAAAACAAGAGCACGAGCTAAGGGAGTGACATATCCGAGTATTTAACCAAAAACTATCACAATTCACGCCAACGTGTTCAGGAACTACCACAATACGATTTTGTGCGAGAAACTACCACATTCAGCCTAATCTGTGGCAAAAAACTACCAAAAAATTTAACTACCCGTTTTAGCTGGTTTAACAAATTTCCTGGCAAGCCAGGCCCACATGTCAGGTTGACCGTTAACTTTGACCGTTATTACAGATATGACCCACATGTCAGACCTCTTCTTCCACCTCTCTCCACCCTCATGTGCATTACATCGAACATGTTATGTGTGTCTCGTGACCGGGGTCATGGCGGGGAACGAGGTGACCACCTCCAGATCGAGCCCACGCAGCTCGATCCACCCAAGCCACCGCTCTTCTCGCCGGCAGCACCCACGTCTTCCTCCTCTTCCTCCTCCGACCGGTCGTCCGGATCCAGCAAACCGGTGAAGCCGGCTGCCACGCACGCGATGTCCGCGACGGCGTCCATGGACCTGCTCTAGCCACTTGCCGCGACATGCCACCAGCAGATGGACTGTATGGCGCTGCAAACTAGTTCAGCTCCTCATCGTCGTTGTCCTCCTCGGACCAGGAGCTCATGCGAGCGCTCGAACCTTTTATCAGGAGTGCTTCCTCGCCCACCTTGGCCAGCCGCTGCCACACGCCTGCAAGCTGTTGTTGCGCCTCAGCCTCCGCGCTCCTCTCCGAGCCTCGACTCGTCTCTAACGCCCTCATCGCGCCTCGCACCTAGCGCGCTCGCGCCTCGCACCACCACTCCATCTCGCCCAGGGTGCCACCCTACCACCACCATGGCTCTGCCTCTCCCGCTCGCCGAGCCGCAGTAGGCGTCGAGCCGGCCCGTCGCGGCTGCACCCGCCGCCGCCATGCCTTTGTGTCCGCGCACTTCAAACCCGCCGCGCTAGCATGCGCCTCGCCTTGTGGCCCGTTTCCCGCTGCACCGCGCTAAAGACGCCCGTGCTTGCTCACCGCGTCCAAGCACCTCACCGCACCTCGCTCATCGCGGCCAGCCGCCCGTGCCGCTTCACCGCCTGCTGCGACTCAACCTGCCGCACGCAAGACGCCATGGCTTCGCCTCTGCTACACCGTGCACCAGCGCCACCGCGGCCAGCTGCATGTGCCATTTCACCATCTGGTCAACCTGACATGTGGGCCCGGCTTGCCAGGAAATCTGTTAAAATAGCTAAAATAGACAGTTAAAATTTTTGGTAGGTTTTTGCCACAGATTAGGCTAAATGTGGTAGTTTTCGCACAAAATCGTATTGTGGTAGTTCGTGGACACGTTGGCACGAATTGTGGTAGTTTTTGGTTAAATACTCGACATATCCGATATTTAAATAACTATCAAATATTGCATAAAGTGTTAAGTGGAAAACAAAATACCAAGCACCATAGATAAAATTTCAACTTACAATATTTGGAACTTCTTTGCGCCTCAACACCCATGGCTTTCCTTCAATGGTCATGTCTACTGAATTTTGTTCCACCTGTGTATTTTAAACACAGAGTCACTTATTACAACTTAAAACAACCAAGAGAGGACCCCGAAAGTAATTACCATGACGTAAAATATGTGCCTATTACAAATCTAATTAACTGTACAAAGATACACTAATTAATTATACAAAGATATAGATATATGAGAAACAGAACTCACAAACAATGATCAAGTGAGATGGCTAAGAACAAACTATCTAGAAAAAACATGTGCAACAACCCGAAGAGACTTTTAACCCACTTTCTCACATCAAGTAAATCTACCATTTACAAGTGAAGAAAGACACGAACTGAACCTCATGTCCGCAATGTAGGAACCATTTACAGTACCAAGCTAGTGATGACAAATCTTTTAACCATCTACCACATGCAATAGAAAAGTGAAATATAATTTGCCAGCTTCTTCTTCAAAGAAGAATATCAATCATGTGGTCACCGTTGGTGTATGTCACAACTCTGCTCCTCCTGGCAAATTACATCCAACAAAAGTAAGTAAGTTGGTTGGTAGTGAATAGTACAGATTAAGAGAAATCAACATACAACAAGAAATCTACATTTTGAAGAAATCAATATACAACAAGAATGTCGAGATGGTTCAAGAAATATTTTGATTAATGGATGAACATCGTGTTATATTTGGATAAGCATTAGTGTTCTATTTTGGGAGAGCTAACTTGTTGCATTCCTACAAGGAATTTCTCCTAGAAATTTCAGAAAAATACAATGTTCATCTCTGCTCTCAAGAGAAATGGACTTCTCAATAGTTTCAGAAACATGCAGGAATTATAATTGCTTGTGAATCTCTCCATAGAGGTGGAGATGACATAAGTATTGTGAACTGAAAAACAAGTAAATATTTATAGAGCTAAATGGATAGATAATTATTTGTTGCAGACAAATAAATAACAACATTAAATTGTCGAGAAATATAAATTAGGACTGCGTGCCCAAGCGATGCCTATAAGTACAATTGGTCTGTCACTTTAGAATTCATCCACGAGATTCATACATGTACTGCTAAACTGTAGTAGCATGGAAACTTTTCTAGCTCACTTGTGTGCATTAAAAGAATCTTTATTTTGCCACTATACAAACGTTAGTCTTCAAGTGGAGCACAAAACATAAATAATGTAACAACTATGCATCAAAGAAATCAATTACCATCACTTGTCATTCATAAAAAATATAAATCATCTATTGGGTTAGAGCACCGCATGAACTGAGAAGACGATTAAGCACCAATCTCATTGGTCATTTGCCCGAATTTTCATTCGTCTACAAACAATTACATATGACAAAAAATATTAAACAGGTTACTGAAACTCATTACGCATCTGAAACCATTTAAATTTCAGGAAACAATGTAACAAGTAACATCATACATTGCAATGTGGGCCATGAGATTTCGCCATCATGATTGAACCCTCACATGTTGCTGTCATTGCACACATGAACATGTGTTAGTTATCGTATATTGCAGCCGGCAACAGAGCATGATATTTTAAATAGAGAGCTTCTTACACTGATGTTCCACAGCACGCCACACCAGGAGCAGTAGCTCGGGCATGCCCCGTCGCTGGACCTGTCATACAAAATGTTGCAAACACCGTGGAAGGATTTATTGATCTCTAGCAGCGTTCGTCCTGAAAACTTGCAGAATCATAGTTGATTAGTAGAATGAGCAGGAACAAAAGAATATGGCATCATGATAAATCGAGTTAACCGAGGCACTTTTGTGCCGCTTCATTGGTCATACCCTTCAGGAGCACTTAACCATGTGTTTTGCAAGGCAACTACAGGATCACATGTAGGTGAGCATGAATCCCAAGTTGATTCAGGCAGCCATAGTCGGGGAAGCATGGAACAGTCGGTACGCTTGATGGAGCAGGGGCGTTGACCTGCGGATGAGGCCCCATGATCCACGAGAGTCAAATCCCCTCGTCGTGTCGCTGCCGTCCGTGTCCAGTTCTCCTGAGTCATCACTGCATCTCCATAATATCCATGCCTCCACAGACGGCTTTCCGGCCACAGAGCGCAGGTCACGGTGGACCGGCTCCTCTAACGACCACATGCATGGAATTAAGCGGCCAGGTTGACGACGGCTAGGAGGCAATCCTAGGTGGATGCGCGGCGGAACAGCCTAGTGGGTAGTGAATAGGATTTCTCCGTTGAGGCGGCATCGGAAAGGAGATGCCAAGATTGCAGCTAGGGTGTGGATTTACCGGATCGATTGTTACGTAGCCCGCTGCCCCAGGCCGCCGACGTCGTTGCCGCACTCTCGTGCGAGATCACGCGACTTGGCAGTTCCCGAGCCGCCGACGCATTGTCGCACTCTCCTGCGAGACCACGCGATTAGTGGATCGACTGTTGCACTGCCCGCTGCCCTAGGTCGCCGACACCATTGCCGCACTCTCCTGCGAGACCACGTGACTTGGCAGTTCCTCAGCCGTGACGCCGTTGTCGCACTCTCCTGCGAGACCACGCAATTTGGCAGTTCATGAGCCGTCGACGCCATTGCCGCACTCTCCTGCGAGACCGCACGATTTGGCAGTTCCTAAGGCCCCGCAACCGCGAACTTTCTCGGAAGAGACGGAATCGTGGGCGTGGGATATGTGCGCGTGGGTTTACGGTTGTTTCATTTTTGCTGGGCGTGCCCGTGGGCTAGATTTCTGCGGGGGTCTTCGCTCGTTTCTGCCGATTTGAGGATGGTTGGACCAGGTTTTTTCTGTATTTAATCGTTTGGTTTATGGAGGGATGAAAAAAAATCGGTGGAACTGCTAAAGGTGGAAGTGCTAGCGAGGGGGGATCGAGCCTGGTCGAACCATCACGACGACGGCAGATCCCCCTTTAATAGTAGAGATATGCTCCCTTCGAGTCAAAATCATTAGTTAGGGAGTACACCTCACAACGATTACGCGGGGTGTTCTTTACGCGTGACAAGTGTCGCGTTCTGAGCACGCTGAAGACCTTTCAACAACGCTCCGCGTGACACTTGTCGCGCAGGGAAGAGTCCCGTTATTTTCGGTTTCCGTTTTCTCTTTTCTGGTCTTCCCTTTTAGCAATTAAGCCCCTAAACAATTTAGGCTTTCTAGTAATCCTTCAATCTATTTGTTCAGATTTGCTTCGTTCCATCTCGCGGCCATCGTTCGCTGCCGCCGTCCGTCCCGCTGTGGTCGTCGTGCCACCGTCCGTCCCGCTGTGGTTGTCCTGCCGCCGTTCGTCCCGCTGTGGTTGCCCGCCGTCGTGCGTCCCATTGTGGTCGTCGTGTCGTCGTCCTTCCCGGTGTCGTCGACCTTCCGTCGTGGTCATGTCATCGTCGCGTCGCTATATCTGTCCCTGGGAAATCGTCTTGTTGTTTCCTGTTTTCCTGTTTTCGTTTTGTTTCCCATTATATTTTTGGGAAACTGAGATTTCAGGGAAAATTGCGGGTGGGGTTTCCAACACGATCAAATGTCAACTTTCAACTCTGATGTGGGATCAGTTCTTATTGATCGTCGTTCTTTTGCAGGTAATGGCTTGCCCATTTTGTTGAGCTCCACGTGGCCCTTGTTCTTCCTTTGATTCTTGTGCGGTTGTGTTCACTATGGTGCTGGATCGTAGTTGTTCAAGGCATGTTGTAATAATATATTTCTTGTTTATCTGATTGTGGCATATTGTTGATGTTGTTTTGGTTGGAATGTATTCCAGTGCCTTTATTTATATGATTATGATGTTTGCTTATATTCTTTTTGTAGTATGTTCCATGCAGTGTTATATTACATCTTTCTCGGTACATTGAGGAGTGCAGAGCTTTAGCTATTCGGAGGGGTGACAAAGATATTGATCTTGCTCTTTAGAGCAGTGAGGGTTACTTATATGGTGTTCTATTTACACATGATCATATGATCAGCAAATTCCGTGGTCTTTGCTGGGAGGAACTTGTGAAATACTATGGTCTTCGTCACTGTGACATGATGGATGTTAGGCTAGAGCACTATGGAACTATGATTGGTGTTTCATTGGGATGGTGTTATGTCGTTCCCTTTACCCTGTGTTGGTAAGGTTTGTTTTTTGAGTGGCTTTAAATTTTGTTTCAGCTTGTACGCTTTGGTCTTTTGCTAAACTTGTGAAATTATTTTTTTGAAGTTCTTGAGGATCTGAGTGAATCTGAGAGGGAACTTGTTGACAGTTGTTTTTATAGTCGTGGTGTCAGTCTGAATTATCGGAAAATGTTTTTCATGTCGCGGCAACTCTTTGATGACAACTACATATTATGTTCTCCTTTTGTTCATAGGATTACTTCCATGAATGTCAATGGTCAACATATGGTGAGCTTTGTTTTTGGTTACTGTTTATTTATTTGTTATTTCTGAATGTAGAGCTTTGGAGTTTAGTTTATATAATTTGCAAGTTGAACATCATATAACTTGATGTTTTTTGTTAGGTTATTCCGAGCTTGGTTGTGAGTAGTTTGAAGGATTTTTTGTCAATTCTTAGGACTGGTTCCTTAACTCTTAAAATTGGTTTGGATTCTGAAGATGATGATATGTATATGTGAGCATTCCTTGTTGCTACTTTATTGGCTTGGGTGGTACAATGATGTTCAAGAAGGAAGGTTTCAGTAAGTTTCTTCGGGCATCGTCTATTGAAGTAAACAATTTGGTGCTCATAACCTTCAAAGAGCGTGATCAGGAGCTTGTTGTTATTTTCAACCCTCTGCCGCAATGATCCTACTTATAGAGTGCGAAGTAAAACATTTATTTATGTAGTGTGTATTTGTATGCAGATGTTTTTAATAAAATATATGGTACAAAATATTGTTATTCAGAATTATAGATATCCAGATATGTTGTAAAGATGGATTGTGCTTCTTGTCTCTTAGTGATTTGTGCGCCTCTCACATTGCACATGCCGGTGGCCTTCCTAATATAAAATCGTGCTTTAGTTTTAATCACATACCTTGTTTTCTTGTCTCACTATCAGGCGTGTCTGTGATACATAAATCGGAGTGGATGTTCCTATTATAAACCAGTGCTCTGTCTTACACCCTTGCCCGTAGAGGCTTCAATCCCGTTGCTATGTAGGGGCTGCACACCCGTGCATGTATATGCATCACTCCCTTGCCTGTGGTGTTTTCACTCCCGTGCTTGTAGGGTCTTCAATACAGTGGTTGTGAGGCTTGTGCTTGGCCGCCGTATCTCTAGGGGGCTGCACACCCGTGGTCGGCTTTAATATCGTGGCTATATAGGGGCTGCACACCCGTGCCTGTATACGCATCACACCCGTGCCTGTGGTGGCTTCACTCCTGTGTCTATAGGGGCTTCAATACAGTGGTTGTGAGGCTTGTGCTTCACTGTTGTGTTTCTAGAGGCTTCACTCCCGTGGATATGGTGTCTTTCCCGCCGTAGTCATGCCTGTAAGGGCTTGAATCCCGTGATTATATGGGGCTTCACACCCGTGCCCATAGAGGCTTCAATACCGTGGCTATAGGGGCTGCACACCCGCGCCCGTAGAAGTTTCAATCCCGTGGCTAAAGGGGTTGCACACCCGAGCTCGTAGCAGCTTAAATCCCGTGGTTGTGAGGGCTTGTGCTTCACTACCGTGTCTCTAGAGGTTGCACTCCCGTGGATATGGTGGCTTTCCTCCCGTAGTCGTGCCTGTAGGGGCTTGAATCCCGTTAATATATGGGGTTGCACACTCGTGCCCGTAGAGGCTTCAATACCGTGGTTATACGGAGTGCACACCCCTGCCCGTAGAAGCTTCAATCCCGTGGCTATAGGGGTTGCCCACCCGAGCTCGTAGAAGCTTAAATCCCGTGGTTGTGAGGGCTTGTGCTTCACTGTCGTGTCTCTAGAGGCTTCACTCCCGTGGATATGGTGGCTTTCCTCCCGTAGTCATGCCTATAGGGGCTTGAATCCCGTGATTATATGGGGCTGGACACCAGTGCCCATAGAGACTTCAATACCGTGGCCATAGGGGTTGCACACCCGTGCCCGTAGAAGCTTCAATCCCGTGGCTATAGGGGATGCACACCCGAGCTCGTACAAGCTTAAATCTCGTGGCTGTGAGGTCTTGTGCTTCACTATCGTGTCTCTAGAGGCTGCACTCCCCTGGATATGGTGGCTTTCCTCCCGTCGCCGTGCCTGTAGGGGCTTGAATCCCGTTATTATATGGGGCTGCACACCAGTGCCCGAAGAGGCTTCAATACCGTGGCTATAGGTGCTACACACCCGTGCCCGTAGAAGCTTCAATCCCGTGGCTATAAGGGCTGCACACTCGAGCTCATAGAAGCTTAAATCACGTGGTTGTGAGGGCTTGTGCTTCACTGTCGTGTCTCTAGAGGATTCACTCCCGTGGATATGGTGGCTTTCCTCCCATAGCCGTGGATGTAGGGGCTTGAATCCCGTTATTATATGGGGTTGCACACCCGTGCCCGTAGAGGCTTCAATACCGTGGCTATAGGGGTTAAACACCCGTGCCCGTAGAAGCTTCAATCCCGTGACTATAAGGGCTGCACACCCGAGCTCGTAGAAGCTTAAATCCCGTGGCTATGAGGGCTTGTGCTTCACTTTCGTGTCTCTAGAGGCTGCACTCTCGTGGATATGGTGGTTTTCCTAACGTAGCCGTGCCTGTAGGGGCTTGAATCCCGTTATTATATGGGGATGCACACCCTTGCGTGTAGAGGCTTCAATACCGTGGCTATAGGGGTTGCACACCCGTGCCCGTAGAAGCTTCAATCCCGTGGCTATAGGGGATGCACACCCGAGCTCATAGAAGCTTAAATCCCATGGCTGTGAGGGCTTGTGCTTCACTACCGTGTCTCTAGAGGCTGCACTCCCGTGGCTATGGTTGCTTTCCCCCGTAGCCGTGCCTGTAAGGGCTTCAATTCCGTGATTATAGGGGCTGCACATCCGTACCCGTAGAGTCTTTAATACCGTGGCTACATAGGGGCTGCACACCTGTGCCTGTATACACATCACACCCGTTCCTGTGGTGGCTTCACTCCAGTGTCCGTGTAGGGGCTTCAATACAGTGTGTGTGAGGCTTGTGCTTCATTGCCGTGTCTCTAGAGGCTTCGCTCCTGTGGATATGGTGGCTTTCCTCCCGTAGCCGTGCCTGTAGGGGCTTGAATCCCATGAATATATGGGGCTGCACACCCGTGCCCGTGGGGGTTTGAATCCCGTGGCTATAGGGGTTGCACACCCATGCCCGTAGAAGCTTCAATCCCGTGGCTATAAGGGTTGCACACCCGAGCTCGTAGAAGCTTAAATCCCGTGGTTGTGAGGGCTTGTGCTTCACTTCCGTGTCTCTAGAGGATGTACTCTCGTGGATATGGTGGCTTTCCTCCCGTGATTATAGGGGGCTGCACATCCGTGCCCGTAGAGGGTTTAATACCGTGGCTACATAGGGACTGTACACCCGTGCCTGTATACGCATCACACCTATGCTATATCGGGGCTGCATAGCCGTGCCCGTAGAGGCTTCAATACCGTGGCTATAGGGGTTGTACACCTGAGCTCGTAGAAGCAGAAATCCCGGGCTATAGGGGCAGCACAACCGTGCCTGAAGGGATATTATTTTCTTAGGCATACGTGCATTTTCCTTAGATGAATTAGTGCTTCGTTTTTTGCACCCCGTGCGTTCCTACTTATTACTGTGCTTTGTGTGACCGTGACAGTCGTTCGTCTCTTATATGCACCACTGTGTATGTGTCATGTATACATAGATCTTCCTGATATAAATGTGTGATTTTCATTTTACATGTCGGAAATCGTGTGTACAACTGTTCTTTGTGATTCTGTGTCATATTTATTACGTCCTCCGTGCCTGTCGCTCACGCACCACCCTGACATAGGAGTTCAAGTGTTTTTTTTATCGGACAGGAATTAAAGTGTTCATAATGGCACTTTTGAGAAGCTGATGCAGAAGAAGCATATGTGTACATACACTAGTGGAACTAGAGAAGCACAGTTCTATGTTATGAGGTGTCGTCACGGACCAAACGTTTGTTCTGAGACGTTTCCCCAGAGAAGCACGGTTCTATGTTATGAGGAGTCGTGGACCTAGTATAGGAAATAGTCACGGTCTTGTTTTTCTTTGCGAAAATTTCACGACCTTATTGTAAAAGTTACAGTAGGATAATAAGTACGGCAAACATAGTTTTGACACGACATATGCCTGGTATAGATATAAGTGTATATTGAACCACTGTTCTTGCAAGAGCACCAAGCAAAATAGGTGGATCCTTCTTGTTCTGACATCTAGGTGTTAGAATAGTGGACTTCAAAGGTTCGGCCTTCTGCGTTGTATATTATGTTGTTTGAAGACATTTTGCAGTTGTTCGGATATTTTGCCCTTGTTGGAGCCAGTTGTCATCATTTTGTAAGTTAGTTGTTCTCGCAACTGCTTCACATAGATATGCAAAGCAGAGAAGTAGTTGATTTAAGAAAAAGTATTCTAGGATTCAATTGTACATGTTGCTTGGTTTAACATTATATATTGAAACATCTTGTGATTTGACAGAAATCAAACTTACTTTGTTGATAAGAAAGGATGACCTTGTATTAATGAGTGGCATCAAGTGCATTATGTATATACCACTATCATACCTGTAAAATGAGAGTAATGTACCGGTGATTAGATTATGAATAACACATGTGTATTATGAATTGCAGGATGAGCAACATGTATTGATGTGCAGGTATAGTAATGATAGACTCACAGTCTTTCTGAGTTAGTTATGATTTTCACTTGTTGAACACTGAAATCGTATATTCTGTGAGGGTGAGCATTGTAAGCTGAATGGTATGCTCTCTTGAAGTTTTTAATTACAATGTCTAAATGTTCCTTTATACCGTCGCAATCGATATAAGGACACAGTATTTCGAAACATTTCTTCTCGAAATTAACCACTATCAAATAGATAAAGCGGTGTTGTCTCACAAGAATTAACACCTAAAACACTGAGCAGTAATATTTGTGAGGGGAAATATTGTTAAAAACTGGATAAACAAAGGCCAGCACAGTAAAGCAAAGTTAGCAAGATCAACTCACAAAGTTGCACACGTTTGACATCCTGTATCCAATTGTTGATTCTGCAATGTATTGCTTTAGAAGTTCAATGCTTACATCTTTGACCTGGAATTTGTCCTGTAAAAAGGTAGATGCTTGCTTACTATTATTTGGTACATTTTTTATTAATATTTTTTTTAAAAGGTAGATGAATTAAATTAGAACTTACTGAAGCTTCTATGTACATTATGTGCTTGTGTAAGATGTGTATAACGTGAAATTGTTCTGTCAGCAGCAGCTCTGAGTAAGCATCCATCACATATTCATTCATATAACCGTACACCTTCATCTATAGACCGAAGGTTCGATGGTCAGCCCAGCGTCGATTGACGGCAAATATCCTCTTGCTGCCAAAAAAGGGCCCATTAAATTTTATGAGTTATGTATTTTAACATTTAACTTGATGAGAGGCGACGAGTGTTCAACATGCAAAATGAGAGGCGACGAAAGTATTTTAACAACAGCGTGATCAAACTACAAGGACAGTTACGTTGAAACATGGCGTAACAGAAACATTGTTTTGAAGTATACACATAACGTGAATCTCTTGAATTTCTTAGCTCCAATTTTGCAGTTATAATAATAATAATAATAATAATAATAATAATAATAATAATAATAAAAACAACAACAACATTTCAGTTTAGGAAAACTTTTCTGCACACGGAACAAATATCTCGTTACCTATCATCTCTGCCTATCGTTGGCATGCTTTCCACAACTGTTTCGTAGATGAGTTTTTCTATGAGCGTAGAATCTCTTATATCCAAGAATCTAAAGCAATCATGATGGTTATTTCTTTGATGAGTTAGTTGTTGTTGTTGCTGCAGATGATAGTGAATGTTCTGTGAGTCAAGTGCACTGCAACCGATTTGACCATTATCGGTATGTTGATGGTCATGATAATGGTTTTGGTGATGGCCCTCATTGTAACGGTTGTTTCTCTGGAGCACATGTCCTCCTATTTGTTGATGCTGCATCTGTGTCGTAGACATTGCGACTCCTGGTAAGCTGATTTGGTTAGGAGCAATGTCTGCTGATGTATTCCGTAGATGTAGGCATCAATAGTGCGTATTATTTGTCGTTGAATGTAAGCTGTTGTAGCTTTGCCCATGGTTTTGCTGATGGTTGTAATCATTGGGTTGCTCTGGTGGTTGTGCAAACCACCATTATTTTGGTCAGTTCTGTGATGGGAGGATTGGAAATTATAACCAGAAGGTTGTGTGCACAGAGTATTCGGTCTTGGAGTTTGTGACCAGGCAGTTTGGGTTAAACCCACAGAGTTTGACGTAGGAATGTGAGCTCGTGGCCAAGCAGGTTGTGTTAAACCTACAGAATGTGGCGTAGCAATTGGTTTTGAGAGGTAAGTATCTTGTAACATTCGCTTATGACCTGATGTTGTAGGTATAGTTGACCCTTCAATATAAGTAAGGTTGGATTTTGCTGATGAGCTTGTAGCCCCTTATATGTCCATCGCAGTATTAGGAGGTAGACATTCTTTCAAGCCTACATGATCAGAGTTGGCTGGCCTGTTCTTCGGTTGTGTTGCCTTGTCAATTTCTTCGTATATTTATGGGTCATACCATATGTTGTCATCATCAATGAATGGATCATAATGCAGACCTTTTTTGTTTTCAACAACTTGAAGCTTATTGGGTTCATGTTCGGGTGACTTTCGTGGAGGTTCTGTTATCCCGACTCTTTTCTTCGTTGGTTGTGTGGCCCCGTTTGCTGCATTGGGCATCATGTGTAAGGGTCTTTTGTCTGCTGTCATTTGTTCGTTTGCCTGCGCTACATTCTGGCTCTTGAAGACAATAGCGCTCACACTGTTAGTTGGATTCTCGGTAGTAGGTACCAGTATTTTTTCAGTGACAACGGATGGAGCATCACTGGTGTATGCAAGTGATTTTGGGTCTAGTGACAAATTATATGATTTGGACTCACCAATCTTGTGTCATCAGTCAAATTGCTACTAGCATCAACCTGGGCCTTCATGCTGGGAGAAGAACACTTGTCGGTAACAGTGTCTACCACCTTGGATATAATAGGCTCCTTCGTGGTTGTTGGTAATTTTTCAAATATTGTGTCATCGCCGGTGGAACGTGCAACAATATCTGGCATTTGAATAATCCCAGAATCAGGCTGGTCACCTCCTCCGCCACCCTCACCCCCATCAGTAACTTTCTTTGATTGCGTTGGTTCTGACATTTGAATAATCGGAGATTCAGGCTGCTGAATGGTTTCAGTTGTTAATGGAGCAACTGTTTTTGGTTGTTGGTTCTCATCTGTACAGTCTACGGTATTAGCTTCAGCAGCAGTAACTTTATTTGATTGCATTTGTTATGGCATTACAGGTTCACCTTATGTTGAAGGTGTGGAGTTGTTGGTTGCAGTGAACTCGGATGAATTTTCACGAGTTAGTATCATTCATGCGTTCTCGTCCAATAACTCAGATGTTGGCACAAAATGTTCATGAACAGGTATCCCATCAAGGCAACTATTATAATAGTGTCTCGTTTCTTCCAGATGTTGCCTAGTTTTGGCATTCAAGTCATTTTTGTTGAGGTCTATCTCAGTTATCTCCAATTGCAATTTAAGTTGGGTTGATGTTTGACGTTGTAAGGATAGCTGGGTGGTGAACTATTCCTTATCATACTGGTTTTGGGAAGGTGACACAGGGGTGCCGCAACAACCATTTATATTATCCATCGAGTATGATGAGGCACGTGCAAAATTGCTTGAGTCACTGTTGCATGATCCTTGAGTATTTTCTCTGTGGTGATTAGGAAGTGATGGAAAGTTGAAGGAAGTCATGAAAAGGTTTCTTCTTCGTAGAATTCATCTTCCTTTAAGTTACAGCACAGGCCATGGTCAGATTGTTTGACTTGCTTCATACCAAGTTCCCTGCCAAGAGAAAGAATATTTCCAGTTTCTACTCCATGATGGGTTGAATCACAGAGAACAATTTTGTGTACATCTCGTTAATGATTTTGGCAATATCTTCTTTAGCCTACAAAAGAGACATATAAAAAAAGGCATCTGATATCAATATTATGGTAGTAGAATAATAACATGCAAAAAATATGTATGTAATGCTGCACTGCAGGAAGCATAGTGAGAGTACTACTAACTGAGCCGTTAGGTAACCGAGTTAGTCTATTGTACGAAGCACAACTAATTTAGCGTGCGAGTAAGGGCTATAACCATCATGGAACAAGAAACTATCTACTGTTGGTTCTCAAGCGGCACAACTAACCTACTGCAGGTAGGAGGCACATGTAATATAAACAAAGCCTGAACATGAACCGCTTCGAAGGCTCTAAAGGCTTCGATCTCAATAGGGGTGAGATGCTCATAGTAGGGTTGGAGGTAATCTTCTTCGTCCTCTTCTTTTGGTGGCATGGCATGCCCTTCTTCTCGAGCTTGATCCCCCTTGACTTCCTTGCCCTTGTTATCCTTGGTATCTCCTACTGGTTCATCCTCCTTAAGTTCCATCTTCATCAGCCAATCATCTTCTTCTACGTGGTTGGAGGAGGGAGAAGACATGATGCCCGGCTTGATAGTCGTGACCAAGAAACAACATGAAACAAGAACAAAGGATTTTTGAATGGTACTGGGGTCAAATCATTGGCAGATATATCTAGAGAGAATTTTTATACAAGGAAATATGTGTTCCACAAGAAAACAGAGCCACGAAGGTGCCCAAGGGGCCCACTAGACATCAGGTCACGCCAGGGGGGCCTGGCGTGCCCTGGTTTCTAGTGGACACATGGGTTGCCTTCCCGTGTGTTTCTGAGTTTCCTAATTTTTCTAAAATTCCAAAACTGACGGAAAATATTCTTGTGGATTTTTTTAGTTTGTTTACTTACCATATCACATACCTCTTCCTTTTAAGGATTCTAGAGTGTTCTCGAAGGTCTCCCTAATGTGCTCCTCCGTTGTCATGGTTTGGATAATATTTGTTTCAACATTAATTGATGTAAAGGAAATATAGTGCTTTATTCTTTGTCCATTGACCACCTTCACATTAGTACCTTTGGGATTATTGATCTTAATAGCTCCAGACTGATAAACTTCTTTGATGATATATGGTCTTTCCTATTTGGAGAGAAGTTTTCCTACAAAAAATATAAGACGAGAATTGTACAATAGAACATATTCACCAACTTTGAATTCTCGCTTTTGGATTCTTTTTCCATGCCATATTTTAACTTTTTATTTGAATAACTTGGCATTTTCATAGGCTTGGGTTCTCCGATCATATAATGAGCTAATATCAAATAACCTCTTTTCACGAGCAAGTTTCAAATCATATTTGATTTCTTTAGTTGCCCAATAGGCTTTATGTTTTAACTCAAGAAGTAAATGACATGCTTTCCCATAAACAATTATATAAGGAGTGATGTCTGCTAGAACTACGTCGGTATTTCCCCAAAGAGGAAGGGATGATGCAGTATAGAGATAGTAGGTATTTCCCTCAGTGATGAGACCAAGGTTATCGAACCAGTAGGAGAACCTCCTCACACCACGTAAACATCACCTGCACACAAATAACAAATACTCGCAACCCGACGTGTTAAAGGGGTTGTCAATCCATTTCGGGTACGGTGCCTCAAGATAGGCAAATAACGTGAGGTAAAAGTGGTAGATAGGATAAATAGATCGCAGAACAAATAAATTGCAGCAAGGTATTTTTGTATTTTTGGTTTAATAGATCTGGAAATAAAATCTAAAGAAAATAGATCGCAAAGGAAAATATGATGAATAGAGACCCGGGGGTCGTAGGTTTCACTAGTGGCTTCTCTCGAGAAAAATAGCAAACGGTGGGAAAACAATTATTGTTGGGCAATTGATAGAACTTCAAATAATCATGACGATATCCACGCAATGATCTTTATATAGGCATCACATCCAGGATTAGTAGACTGACTCTTGCCTGCATCTACTACTATTACTCCACACATCGACCGCTATCCAGCATGCATCTAGTGTATTAAGTTCATGGAAAAATGGAGGAATGCAATAAGAATGATGACATGATGTAGACAAGATCTATTTATGTAGAAACAGAGCCCATCTTGTTATCCTTAATAGCAACGATACATACGTGTCGTTTCCCTTTCTGTCACTGGGATCAAGCAACGTAAGATCGAACCCATCAGAAAGCACCTCTTCCCATTGCAAGATAAATAGATCAAGTTGTCCAAACAAAACTCAAATATCGGAGAACAAATACGAGGCTACAATCAATCACGCATATAAGAGATGAAAGAAGACTCAAATAACTTTCATGGATAAAAACACAGATCTGATCATAAACTCAAAGTTCATCGGATCCCAACAAACACACCGCAAAAAGACACATCATATGGATCTCCAAGAGACCATTGTATTGATAATCAAGAGAGAGAGAGAGAGAGGAAGCCATCTAGCTACTTACTACGGACCCGTAGGTCTACAAAGAACTACTCATGCATCATCGGAGAGGCACCAATGGACATGATGAACCCCTCCGTGATGCTGTCTACATTGGATCTGGTATTTCTGGACTCTGCGGCGGCTGGAATTGATTTTTTTCCTCCTTAGGGTTTCTGGAATATTGGGGTATTTATAGATCAAAGAGGCGGTCCATGTGTGCCCTGGTGGGTTGTGCTCCCAGCAGAGCTCCCCTCGGGTGCGTTCCTTGCCCAGTGGATGTCTTCTGGACCAAAAAAACCCACAAATTTTTTTGCTGCGCTTGGACTCTGTTTGGTATTGGTTTCCTGCGATGTAAACAACATGCATAAAACAATAACTGACACTGGGCACTATGTCAATAGGTTAGTACCAAAAAATGATATGAATGACTATAAAATTATTGTAAAACATCCAAGAATGATAATATAACAACATGGAACAATAAAAAATTATAGATACGTTGGAGACGTATCAAGGAGACATACCCATATGATTTTTATAAGCTGTTCTGTAGGCTCACAATGCATCATCTAATTTCTTAGACCAATTCTCTCAGGACCTATTGATAGTCTTCTCCAATATTAATTTTATTTCTCTATTGGTTAATTATACTTTACCACTAGACTGAGGATGATAGGGAGATGCAATTTTATGGTTAACATCATATCTAGCAAGTAACTTACGAAAAGCACCATGAATAAAGTGTGAACCACCATCAGTCATTAAGTATTTAGGGACTCCAAAACGTGGGAATATAACTTCCTTAAGCATTGTAATAGAGGTGTTATGATCAGCACTATTGGTTGGAATAGCTTGTACCCATTTAGTGACATAATCAACAACAACTAAAATATGTGTATACCCATTAGAGGAAGGAAAAGGTCCCATATAATCAAACCCCCAAACATCAAATGGTTCAATGACAAGTGAATAATGCATAGGCATTTCCTGACGTATACTAATGTTACCAATTCTTTCACATTCATCACAAGATACGAAAAACTTACGAGCATCTTTAAAAAGAGTAGGTCAATAAAATCCAGATTGTAATACCTTGTGTGTAGTTATATCTCCTGCATGATGTCCTCCATAAGCCTCAGAGTGACACTTCTGAAGGATTTGTTCATGTTCATGCTCAGGTATACAATGCCTAATAATACCATCTACTCCCTCTTTATAAAGATGTCGGTCATCCCAAAAGTAATGTCTTAAATCATAGAAGATTTTTTCTTTTGTTGATAGGTGAAACTAAGTGGTATGTATTTAGCAACAATGTAATTAGCATAATCATCAAACCATGGTGTATTATGAGAAACATTGACCTCACCTAGTTGTTCATGAGGAAAGCTATCATAAATAGGTAGTGGGTCATCAAGTACATTTTCTAACCTAGACAAGTTATCAGGTACGGGGTTCTCAACTCCTTTCCTATCAATGATATGCAAATAAAATTCTTGTAGAAAGAGAACCCACCTAATAAGTCTAGGCTTAGCATCTTTATTTTCCAAAAGATATTTAATAGCACCATGATCAGTGTGAACAATTACTTTAGAATCAACAATGTAAGATTTGAATTTATCACAAGCAAATACAACTTCTGAGAATTCTTTTTCAGCGGTAGCATAATTCTTCTCAGCACCGTCTAGAGTTTTACTAACATAATGAATAACATTTAATTTCTTATCAACTCTTTGACCTAGAACAACACCAACAGCATAATCACTAGCATCACACATAATTTCAAAAGGCCAGTTCCAATCACGTGGTTGAACAATAGGTGTAGAAGTTAAGGCTTTATTAAGTGTTTCAAAGGCTTCTACACATTCAACATCAAAAATGAAAGGAACATCCTTTTGTAATAAATTAGTAATCAACCTAGAAATTTTATATAAGTCTTTAATAAACCTCCTATAGAAACCAACATGGCCAAGTAAACTACGGATACCATTAATATCCTTAGGACATGTCATCTTCTTAATTGCATCAACTTTAGCCTTATCCACCTCAATACCTTGTTCAGAAATTTTATGACCCAAGACAATACCTTCATTTACCATAAAGTGACACTTCTCCCAATTTAAGACAAGGTTAGTTTGCTCACATCTGTGCAAAACTCGATCATGGTTGCCTACATCAAAAGAAATTCCATAAACGGAAAAATCCTCCATGAAGACCTCAACAATCTTTCCACAATAATCATAGAATATAGCAGCCATACATCTTTGAAAGGTAGCAGGTGTATTGCATAATTCAAAAGGGATACATCTGTAAGCACAGGTTCCAAAAGGACAAGTAAAGGTGGTTTTCTCTTGATCAGGTTGTGACTCGGGTATTTGAGAGAAACCAGAATAACCATCTAGAAAGCAAAAAAGTGTGTGCTTCGATAATCTTTCTAGCATTTGGTCTATGAAAGGTAAAGGATAATGATCTTTTCTAGTAGCTTTATTTAATTTTCTAAAATCAATTTCTATTCTATAGCGAGTCACAATTCATTGTGGAATGGGTTCATTTTTCTCATTACGAACGACACTAATACCTCCTTTCTTAGGAACACAATGAACGGGACTTACCCATATACTATCAGCTATGGGATAAATTATACTTGCTTCGAGAAGCTTTCCTATTTCATTTATTACCACTTCTTTCATTTTGGGATTCAGTCTTCGTTGGTGATCAACAACGGGTTTAGCATATGGTTCCATATTAATCTTGTGCTGACAAAGACTGGGACTAATGCACTTAAGATCATCAAGAGTATATCCAATAGCAGCTCGGTGCGTCCTTAATTTTTTTAACAATATTTCTTCTTCATGCTCTGTAAGGTTAGAAGTGATAATAACACGATATATCTTCTATTCATCAAGATAATCATATTTCAAATTGACAGGAAATTGCTTTAATTCAAACACAGGATCACCCTTGGGTGGATGAGGACCCCCTAGAATTTCAATAGGGAGGTTGTGTTTAAGGATAGGGTTTTGCTCAAAGAACATATTATCTAGTTCATTTCTTTCACGCATATGCATATCATTTTCATGGTCTAGCAAATATTGTTCTTATGGATCCATAGGAGGAATGACAATAGAAGCAGGACCAATTACTTCATATTTACTAGGCAATTCTTTGTCATGGGGTTGCTTACTAGACTTGGAGAAATGAAACTCATGAGACATACCACCAAAGTTGACACTATCAGTTTCCGTTTTGCAATCTATTTGACATTGACAGTGTTCAAGAAGGGTGTACCAAATATTATGGGACAAAAATATCTTGTGGTGGGCCAAGTACTAGAAAATGAGTAGGGTATTTTACTTTCCCACACAAGACGTCAACATATCTAACAATCCCAAGTGGTGTGATGGTATCTCTATTAGCAAGTTTAATAGTAACATATTTGTCTTCTATCTTAGTGAGTGTTATCTCATGCATAATTTTTTTGATACAAGGTAAAAGGGATAGAACTAACAATAGCACCCATATCACATAAACCATGATAGCAATGATCTCCTATTTTGTCTAAAATGACACGCATGCCAACAACAGGTCTATACTTATCTTTAGTATCAGGTTTGGCAATTCTAGAAGCTTCATTACATAAATAAATAACATGCCCAGCAATATTGTATGCCAAGAGCTCTTTAACCATAGAAGTACTAGGTTCTACCTTGATTTGCTCAGAGGGTTTGGTTGTTCTAACATAACTTTTATTAACCACAGTTGAGGCTTTAGCGTGTTCCTTTATCCTAACACGAAAAGGTGGTTTCTCAATACAAGTAGTAGGCACAACTCGGTCAACATTGTAAATGATAGTTTCATCCTCAACTTTAATTGGTTCTTAAATTTTTTAATTAATAGGTGGATGATATTTAAGCCATTTATCTTTAGGGAGATCAGTATGAGCATCAAAGGTTTCACATAATGGGGATACTATGTGAGAGTCAAGTCCATACTTAGTGCTAGAATCATTGAAAGCATCGGTATTCAGAAAAGATTTAACACAACCAAACTTAGGTTTCATACCTGACTCTTTACCTTCCTTGAGTTCCCAATCCTCGGATTTGTGTTTAATTCTTTATAAAATATCCCACCTGAATCCAATAGTCTTCTTCATAAAAGAACCAGAGCAAGAAGTATCGAGCATGGTTTGATCATTACGAGAAAGTCGAGCATAAAAATTCTGAATAATAATTTCACTCAAGAGCTCATGATTGGGGCATGAATATAACATTGACTTCAACATCCCCCAAACTAGAGAGATATTTTCTCCTTCATGAGGCCAAAAATTATAGATAAAATTCCGATCACGACGAACAAGATGCATATGATATTTTTTTTGGTGAAACTCCAATTGCAATCGATTCCACTTCCAAGATCATGTATCATCACATAGCCTATACCATGTCAATGCTCCCCACCAAAGATAAAGGGAAAACCTTCTTATTGACTTCAGCTCCAGATAAACCCGCAAGCTTAAATAATCCAGAAACTTCATCCACATAGATTAGGTGCATAACAGGATGTTTTATTCCATCTCCTACATAAGGATTAGCTAGCAGTTTCTCTATCATACTTGAAAGAATTTCATAATAAACATTTTCAGTAGGTTCAGCAGGTTGAGGGACAACTATTGGTGTTTCTTGTTGAGGTGAAGATACCCCGAACAAACCCCTCAAAGGATTACTTTCCATACTGAAAAGTAACAGTAAATTCCAGCATGTAATGTAAATTTTCCCTTAGCAAATTCCTATTACCAAAGGCGCTTCCTCCCTGTAACGGCGCCAGAAAAGATTCTTGATGACCCACAATTATAGGGGGACAATAGTAGTCCTTTCGATAAGTAAGAGTGTCGAACGCAACGAAGAGTGGAAGGAAATGACAAGCGGTTTTCAACAAGTGGTTTAGGTTTCTGTCACTCTCGCAACCCACCCTCTAATTACTACTCCATGATGCATTCCCTTATACCCAAATATTGTGAAGTGTTATGTAGTCAATGTTCAAATAACACCACTAAGGGAATCACAACATTCATATCATCAAAATATCGAACGGATATCAACTTCAGATGACTAGTTGCAACATGATTTCTCCCGTGGCCTCAAGAACAAAAGTAACTAATCACAAATTATAAACATGTTCATGATGAGAGATGTATTAAATAGCATAAGGATCTGAACATATGATCTTCCACCAAATAAACCATAAAGCATCAACTACAAGATGTAATCAACACTACTAGACACACCCCAGGTACCAATCCGGAGGTTCCGGTACAAGATTGAGTACAAGAGATGAACTAGGGTTTTGAGAGGAGATGGTGTTGATGAAGATTGGCCACCCCAAGATGAAAGGGTTGTTGTTGATGACAATGGCTTCGATTTCCCCCTTCGGGAGGGAAGTTCCTCTAGCGGAATCGCTCCATCGGAGGGCAAAAGTGCTCTTGCCCAGGTTCCACCTCGAGACGGCGACACTTTGTCCTGAAAGTCCTCCTCTTATTTTTTCAGGTTAAAAGAGAATTTATATAAGATGATTGCCAGAGGTGGGCCAGGGGGCACTAGACATCAGACCATGCCACGGGGGCCTGGCTCGCCCTCGTGTCTAGTGGGCGCTTGGTAGCCCCCTCTGGTACTTCTTCGCTCCAATATTTTTTATTTATAATAAAATAGATCTCCGGAAATTTTCAGCCCAATTAGAGATGTGTAGAATAGGTATCTCTAACGTAGCTTTTTCAGGTCCAGAATTCCATCTGCTGGCATTCTCCCACTTAATGTAAACCTTGCATAGTATGAGATAAATGGCATTAGAATTACTCCACCAGGTGGAAAAATGCACAGAAACACTATAAATAACAATAACAAAACATGATGCAAAATGGACGTATGAGCTCTCCATGATCAAGCACCCCTCCACAGGGTGCCAAAACGGAGCTCCATATGGCCTCCCATTGGAACAGAGACTTGCGATGGTGTAAAAAGTGTTTTGGGACTCCCTTTGATGTTTTTTGGGTAGATGAGAATTTATCGGCTAGAGAACAGAGTCGTGAGGGCCACAAGGGAGGCACAATCCATCCAGGAGCCCCCCATGACGCGCCTTGTTTTCTTGTGGGTCCCTCATGGGTCCTCCAACCTTCTTCCGGTGCTCGTTGGTATTCTTTTGGTCCAGAAAAATCACCAAAAAGTTTTAGGGGAATTGGACTTTGTTTAGTATGGAAAACCTGAAAAGTTAAAAACAAGCAGAAAATAACAACTGGCACTGGGCACTACTTCAATAGGTTAGTGCTAAAAATAATAAAAATTGGTAAATAAATACCTAAAAGTATCCTAGAATGATAATTTATCAGCATGGAACAATCAAAAATTATAGATACATTGGAGATGTATCAAGCACCCCAAGCTTAATTCTTACTCGTCCTCGAGTAGGTAAATGATAAAAACAGATTTTTTGATGTGACATGCTATCCATGACATAATATTATGCATGTATACTCATTGAGAAACGATTAATTAACACAGAAATACTTATAGGAATAAGTAGCAAATTATTAATCTTTCAAAGTATACGAGACTTAAAGAATGTTTAACCCCTATCCATCTTTATTATATTAGCAAGGCATGGCTCCATCTTCACCACATTAATACAAATGTCAAGCACCATGATGTCCAATTTAGGAAATTGGATCATACTTCTTCAATATGCATCAACTTTTTATTCTTCACGCAATACATGAGCATGAACCATAGGACATAGCATAAAGGTGGAATAGAAAATGGTGGTAGGTTTCAAAGGGGTAAAAGTGGGGAAGATAGTCTTGCATCAACTAGGCATACCAACGAGCTATGAAGATGCCCATTAATAATTGATTCAAGGAGTAGGGATTTCCATGTAAATGATGCACAAGAGCTATAAGTGTATGAAAGCTCCACTAAAACTAAGTGGGAGTGTGCATCCAACTTGCTTGCTCATGAAGACCTCGTGCATTTGAGGAAGCCCGTTATCGTAATATACAAGCCAAGTTTATGAAAAAGTGATTCCCACTAGCATATGATTGATATAACATGAGAATCTCTGTATGAAGAACAAGGTGCCACTTTGACGCACAAGTGTGGTAAAGGATAGTAGCAAAGTCCCTTCTCTTTTTTTCTCATTCATTTATTATTATTGCTATTATTATTATTATTATTATTATTATTATGGGATCATTTGGCCTCCCCCATTTTTATTTCCTCACCGGGAAAATGCTCTAATAATGATGACCATCACACTTTTATTTACTCACAACTCATTTACAACTCGATATGATGAACTATGAAGCTACATGACTCCGATATGAATGCCTCTGGCAGTGTACCATGATGTGCAATGATCTAGCATGGCATGTATTGAACATATGATGATGGTGGATTTGCCAAAAATGCTATAATGAACGGTGGTTTTTCTAAAAAAAATACTATGGCAGCTCTATATGATCATGCAAAGCAATATGACGATGAACGAACTAGTCACGTGAAGTGACGCTGGCATTTGCATCGCAATATATCTCGAAATGGCTATGGAAATGCCATGATAGGTAGGTATGGTGGATGTTTTGAGGAGGATAAAAAATGTTTATGTGCAACAAAGCGTGTCATGTCACGGAGTTTGGATGCACCGGCGAAAGTTGCACCAATCCTTGAGGTGAGAACGGGCTATGCACGGTACCGAAGAGGCTAGCAAATATGAGGAGGTGAGATTGCGTATGTCCATGGTGTCACGTTAGTCATGAAGAACTCATATACTTATTGCAAAGTTTCATTAGTTTTATCACAAATCAAGGTGCTACTCTCATGCCCTAATGGAGAGGGTTGGTAGGAATTAACCATCACGCGAGTCCGACTCAAAACAACGCTAGGTTTCAATGAGGAACAGAAATGCTCACACATCATCACCATGCCCTTTTGATTTTTTAGAAGGCCCATAAGTTTAACCCCTCTTAATATTTACACCTCACTTAAGTAATAATAATCTACTCACACCTTTTTCATATTACCACATCAATATCATTAATACACAACTTCTCTATATGTGCTACATGATGGTTTTAATTATCACTCATTGAATGCCCATTACTTTTGATCCAGTCTTATGACCCATGAAAATTACCATCACTATTTGTACAGATCTCCAAAAAATATAGTGAAGAATGAGAGCATAATATTTCTATAAAATCTACATGCCACCGTGCTCGAAAAGATATAAGTGAAGTACTAGAGCAACTGCTAAGCTCAAAAATTATAAGTGAAGCACATAGAGTATTCTCACAAATTATGATGATGTGATACCTCCCTCAAATAGGTGTGTCGAGCAAACAATGATTGTGTCAAGCTAAAGGTAAAATAAAATAAAAGCAAATGAAGCTCCAAGCAAAACTCATATCATGTGATGAATAAAAATGTAGCTCCAAGTAACATACTGATAGATTGAGACAAAAAGAGGGGATGCCTTGTGGGGCATCCCCAAGCTTAGACACTTGAGTATTCCTAAAAACATTACCTTGGTGTGCCTTGGGCATTTCCAATCTGAGGGTTTTGCTGCTCCTCAATCCTTTGTCCATCGGGACAATACCCAAAACTTGAATACTTCAATCACGTAAAACTCAACAAAACTTCGTGAGATCCGTTAGTATAAGCAACATATAAAGTAATTTAAAGTATTGTTATAAGTTTATTTTTATTTTACTTTATCATAGTGTATTGTATATTAACTCCTCCATGGCTTATACCCCGTGATACAATCCATAACATCATCAAAACAAGCAAACTATTCATGCAAAAACAGAATTTGACCAAAACACAACAGTCTATAGTAATCTGTAATGAACCTATACTTCTCTAACTAATTTTTTTGAAAAAATAGGAAGACCTAATGAATTTTTATAGCAATACCGTGTAAAAATTAACTTAAAAAGACGTTCTAGTAAAATTAGAGAAATTATGCATTGGACGTCAAAGTTTCTGTTTTTGCACCGTATCAGTTCTACTCATCATGCAAATCATCCCAAAGGCTTTACTAGGCACAAACACTAATCGAAACATAAAAACACAATAATTACAGTAGTAATAATCATGTTATCACAAACTAATAGAAATTATAAAGCAAAAAATTGAAGATAACTATTGGGTTGCCTCCCAACAAGCGTTATTGTTTTACGCCCCTAGCTAGGCATATTTCATAATTTCAAGTGTTGTCATCTTTGACACTCAACCCGTAAGTGGCCCTCATGATTGATTCATATGGTGGACTAATTATCTTTCTAGGGAAGTGTTCCATTCCTTTCTTTAATGGAAATTGGAACCTTATATTTCCCTCTTTTATGTCAATTATTGCACCTATAGTTCGAAGGAAAGGCCTTCCGAGTATAATTGGACAAGTAGGATTGCAATCAATATCAAGAACAATGAAATCGACATGCACATAATTTTTATTATCAATTATAAGCACATCATTTATTCTACCCAAGGGTTTCTTGATGGTAGAATCCGCAAGATGCACGTTTAGGAAACATTCTTCAATATTAGTGAGACCAAGAACATCACATAAAGTTTTAGGTATAGTTGAAACACTAGCACCAAAGTCACACAAGGCATTGAATTAATATTTTTTTATCTTAATTTTGATAGTAGGTTCCCATTCATCATGCAACTTTCTAGGAATATAAACTTCAAGCTCAAGTTTCTGATCATAAGCTTTTACGATAGCTTCCACTATATGTTGAGTAAAAGCTTTGTTTTGTTCATAAGCATTGGGTGAGTTAATAATGGATTGCAGCAAGGAAATTAAGGTCCTTGTAATCCAAGATAGTGGGCACATCACTAGTCAAAGTTTTGACCTCACCAAACCCACCTTTCAGTTTTAGCATTAGAATCATCACCCTCCAAGCAAACAGGACGCTCCTTAACTAAACTTGACTCATCTCCGGTCCCTTTATCATTAATATTAAGATAAGTAAACAAAGATTCAATAGGAGTAGTACCAATCATTTTAAGATCTTGATCATGATTCCGGTAAAAACCGGGTGGAAGAGCTTTTTCTAGGAATTCCTGCCTAGCTTTCAACTTAGCGGTCCTCTCCTTACTTTCATTAATAGAAAATTGAATAGATTTAATAGTATAATTAAAATCATGCTTAGGTGGCAAATACTTTTTAAGATTTTCTACATCAAGAGCAATCATATGCATGTTTTTAGCCAAAGTATCAACAACATGCAATTTTTCTTCTACCATAGTATTGAAAACTTTTTGAGAATTGATGAATTCATTTATTGTGTTATCAATATCAGAGGGTATTCTATTTGAATTTATAGAATGATTTCCATAATAATTACCATAAGAATTGCCATAACCATTAGGATTATTATCGGGATATGGCATAGCATTGAAATTACCCCTATAAGCATTGTTGTTGAAATTATTTCACGAGACAAAGTTCACATAAATAGCATCATTATTTTGTTCAATCAAGGTATACAAAGGCATATCACTAGTATCAACTTGAGTATTTTCATTAGAATACAAACTCATAAGAGCATCCACTTTTTCACTCAAAGTAGCGATTTCCTCAACAAAATTTACCTTCTTACCAGTTGAACATCTTTTGTTATGCCATTGAGAATAGTTGGCCATGATATGTCCAGAAGTTTGGTGGCCTCTCTTAAGGTCACCTCCATGAAGATACCACCCGCGGCAGAATCTAGAATATTTCTAGACACAAAGTTTAGTCCCGCATATAAATTTTGGATAATCGTCCACAAGTTTAAGCCATGCGTTGGACAATTTCTTATCATCAATTTCATCCTCTCCAAGGTCATGCAACATTTTCATGATCTTGTTGTTTAAAATTCATTATTTGATTTCTAAGGGAGATGATTTTAGTAGGAGGAAAATACTTGGCAATAAAAGCATCTTTACACTTATCACATGTTCTAATACTATTACGAGGTAAAGATGAAAACCAAGCTTTAGCTTTTTCTTTTAGTGAAAAAGGAAACAATTTTAATTTAAAAATATCATTATACATGTCCTTTTTATTTTGCACATCACAAAGTTCAACAAAGGTATTAAGATGTGAAGCGGGAACCTCGTTAGGACTTCCCAAAATTGCTCTTTCATGACAAGATTGAGCAATGCATCATTAATATCAAAAGCATCCGCGCTAGTGGCAGGTGGTATAGGAGTAATAATAAAATCATTGTTATTAGTATTTGATAAGTCACACAAATTAGTAGTATCTTGATACATGGTGACCAATCAAGCAAAGTAACAAGAAAGACAAGCAAACTAGAGAGCGAAGATGCAATCTAGTGACTAGCAAAACAAGCAAAGGTAAATATTTTTGTATTTCTATTTTTTACGAGACAAACTAAATATACCAAAAAATATACAAGGATAAAGTGAATGAAAATTTGTGAGGAGTCAATGGGTAGTTTGTGATGATATTCCCCGACAATGGTGCCAAAAATCCTTCCTAATACTTGTGATCAGCATTGAGTTTTCCATGAAGAGGAACGGGTTATTGCAGCTCAACATGGGTAAGTATTTTCCTCAGTTATGAAACCAAGGTTTATCGAACCAATAGGAATATCAACCTCAACTGTCTTCAGCGGCTGCACACAAAAGAACAAACAACTTGCACCCAATGCGGGCAAGAGGGTTGTCAATCCCCTTGGTCTTTGTTATTTGCAAGCAAGTGAGGTGTGTATATAATTGTAAATTGCAAAATAAAAAGAAAACAAATAAATGGCAGCAAGGTATTGAAGGTTTTATCATTTTTTTCTAAATAGACCCTGGCGCCATAGCTTTCCTTAGTGGCATCTCTCATGGAAAATAGTATACTGTGGGTAAACAAATTACTGTTGGGCAACTGATAGAAAAATTAATAGTTAAGCGATTTTCACGGCAATGATCATGTGTATATATGCATCATGTCCATATACAAATAGGCTGACTCTTGCCTGCACCTATTACTATTACTCCACTCATTGATTGCTATCGAGCATGCATCTAGAGTATTAAGTAAAAACATAGTAATGCTTGGAGAAAGATGACATGATGTAGACAAAGTAAACTCAAGAAATATGATTAAACCCCATCATTTTATCCTTAGTAGCAGAAACACAAAGACGCATCTTGTCCCCTGTTGTCGCTGGGATATAGGAATTCGCTAGGTTGAACCTCCTACAACACACCTCTCTCACCGAAGAAATATCAATCTAGTTGGCCAAACCATTTCAATAGATCGGAGAGAATTACGAAGCTATTATAATCAGGCACATAAGAATCATATAAGATTTCAGAGAAGACTCAAATATTTATCATGAATAATATGAACATAAACCCGCAATTCATCGGATCCCAACAAATGCACCACATAAAAGTGAATTAAATAATGTGGATCAAAGCGAAGGTGCAATGATCGTTGTATTGAAGATCAAGAGAGAGAGAGAGAGAGAGATATTCCCATCTAGGTAGTGCCATGGACCTGTAGGTATATGGTGAACTACTCACACAACATCGTGAGGGCAGCAAGGTTGATGTAGAGGACGTCCTTGATCAATCCCCCCTCTGACAGGGTGCCGGAACGGAGCTCCAGATGGTTTCCCGTCGAAACAGAGACTTGCGGCAGCGTAAAAAGTGTTTCGGGACTCCCTCCGATGTTTTATGGTGGATGAGAATTTATAGGCGAGAGAAGGGAGTCGGGAGGGCCACAAGGGAGGCACAAGCCATTAGGGCGCACCCTGCTTATGAGCCCCTCATGGGGCCTCCAGCCTTCTTCCGATGCTCGTTGGTCTTCTTTTGGTCCAGAAAAAATCACCAAAAAGTTTCAGGGCAATTGGACTTCATTTGGTATGGAAAAACTGAAAGTGAAAAAGAAGCACAAAACAACAACTCTCATAGGGCACTGGGTCAATAGGTCAATAGGTTAGTGCTCAAAAATAATATAAATTGGTAAACAAGTACCCAAAAAGTATCCTAGACTGCTAATATATCAGCATGGAACTATCAAAAATTATAGATAGTTCGAGACGTATCACCTCCTACTGCTGCCGCCCGCCCCTGGCCTTGCCTCCGCCTGCCGCTGCTCGCCCGCTGCACACCCAACTGTGTCCCGAGCCATTAATCCACTAACCCAACCCCTAATAACCACTGACAATGGGCATCAGCATTGTAGCGTTTAGATTAGATACTAATTAACCTCCTAACAGCCACCGACACCTGGCCCCACTCACGCTAATTAGCTAGTTAAGTTCATTTTAACCCTATTAACACTCTAGTCAATGACACATGGGTCCCCTTCACTATTCAAGTAGATAAGGCGAGCACACTCAGCTGCTCACTCACCAGCTGGGCCCCATCTGTCAGCCTCACGGAGCACTTTGTTGGGTACACCTCTTTGTACACATAGCAGTTTGTGTATTTAATATTTTTCGAATTAAAATAAATCAAGAAAATTCAAAAATGTTTAAGCCTTTGAAAATTCACATAAATTCAGCTGTAAGTCGGATGAAAATAATTTATATATGAAAGTTGCTGAGAAAAATATAACGAACCCAAATATGCTATGCCAACATGTGTCACATGCCTCTAACATGATGAACATGAAACTTTCCCCTCCGGATCATCTATCCGAATAATACCTGGAGTTGGGAAAATATTACCATATATTTTCCCTCTTCTTTTAAATTTTCTAGAAATGCATTAGAGAATGTCTCCCACACATCTTACTGTGTCATTGAATTTGTGTTGCATTCGATTGCTCCATTATTTATTTGTTTCCCCCTCAGTTACTTCTTTTTCGATAGACCCCGAGATCACTGTTGATTTGGTGATCTACTACTTCACCGTCGAGGATCCGTATATGTTTGCAGATCAACCACGCAAGAAAACCCCATTGATCATTCCTATATTGCCCATTCCTTCTCTCTCATGCTTGCATTAGATTTCACTTCTATTGATAGCTCCTATTCTGATGCATAGCCTGCTTTTGTGACCTGTTGTTGTACCTTACATGTTATCCTATATGCTTAGTGTAGGTTCATTGGTGATCCATCAGTGAACCCTCCCCCCTTGTCCTTGTTTCCCTGCTTTATTACCAGAAGATTTGATACAGATGATCGACGTGCCAAAACTGACACATCACCGCACACCTCCCCTTAGTTGTACGACTCTACAAAACTACTATCGAGTGTCAAGGGTGATACCTCCTACCTCACTCGTGATGATAACTCTGTAGTGAGCTAGTCGGCCGTGGATTACGGAGGGTGATTCCTCCTTCACCACTCCCGATAACGACTATGTAGTGCAATCCCTCAAGTGTGAACCCTCGAGGGTGATTTCTCGAGTTCAACTTGACTGTTACATCGAGCGCGACTCCATCAAAGGTTATTACTCGGATTTCCCCTTTATGACAAGGACGGACTATCACATTTACGTGTTGTCCCCTTTATTGGTATAGTGAGACCTAAGGGACAGGCGGTACCACGCTTGTTGAGGTGGACCCGAGTTCCCGACACTCTATTATGCGTCGGGTTGACCTGGAGGGTACTTGCGAGATAATTGTGCGGCATGGCCAGGCATTCTTTGCCCTTGCCGTAAGCCCGCGAGACGGGGCAACATGATCAACAGGATCATTGATCGTTTCCGCGAGCTCCCAAGACACTAACGGGCTCGGATATTTGATCTAAGCAGGCCTCTAGCCTTTTTCGCACTAACCATCACGCGGGAATAAGTATGGATACTCTTCGTCGTACATTCTCCTGAAAGCTCTTCGGACGTCACAGTGAGTGACATGTGCCTGGGTGGCCCGCGTAAGAACCTGCTTTGGATAATGAGGTAGCTAGGACTGATCTCGACCATCCTCGAACGCGCGAGAGTGAATGAGTGATGCGCCCAAGACACTTGAGCACTTAGGATGTAGACCTACGTGTTGGCCTCTTTGTTAAGCCTAGGTAGGACTATGGCGTGTCGATTAGCCGAGGCCGGTCATGACCTAGTAAAGTGTGTCCAACCAGAGTTATTCGAGTGTGTTGGATAATTTGGTGCACCCCTGCAGGGAAGTATATATATTCGAATAGTCGTGTCGATGTTAACACACGCTTAGAGAGTATTCCAATCTACTACTACTAGAATTGGATACTTATGACACTAAAATGAAAAGATGGCTCTAGGATCGCTTCCTCGTAGGAAGTCGGTGAAGGATCTCTGGGCCTTGATACTACATGCTTGTATATGTATACCAATCCGAACACTTCTAATGTTGCAAGACATTGACTATGTTAGTCTTCGATAGGACTAGGTCTTTCCCCTCCCTTCCCCAATTTCTATAGTTCACTCCAAATAAATAGCCCCATTTTTTTATACTGATGCATACTTAGTATAGATATGATGTAATTCTTGTGTGTACTTTGGATGAGTACTCACCGTTGCTTTGCATCCCTTTTCCTTTCGATACGATTACCGCGATCAGATGACGGATCCCAGGAGTCAGCTGACCACGTTGACAACTACTACTACCCCGATGGATCCTACTACTACGTGGAGGCCGACGACGACCAGGAGTAGATGATGACGAGATGATGTATATACTTCTCGCTCCTCGTTGGTTACCCCCAAGTGGAAGGTTGAGATGTAGTCAGCAGCAAGTTTTCCCTTACTAGCGACTCCATGGCGATCTGGATTTCTAGCCGGCGTGCACCTCTCTTGCTCCGCGCATCATCTCAGGTGCACTCCCATGATCACGTACATGTTTTTCATGGCCTGCATGGGTGGCTCCACGTTGGATCTGGATTTCTCCCCTGGTGCAACTTTTATGGACGAGGTTTTCTATCACTATGGCTTCTATGTGCACTCGATGCATCATCATCGACCTTTCATCATGGTGGTATCTTTTGGTCGTCATGCTTTTCGTCTCACAGAGGATTCAGTGGCTGCGGCGCTGGAGTCTGCCATTGGGGGTTCTCCATTGATCTTATGGTTACTAAGATCGCAAGCTCGGTTTTTTCCTTCATGGTTTCTTGCAAACAAGTTGGTTTTCATATAATGGATCTACGTTCTTACAAATGTTCCAGTTTTAAGTGTTTCTTTCATCTATGGGGTAATGGTGGCCCGAATTGGCATCAGGAATTTTCTCTATGGAAGAAACAATGTGATGCTGAATGGGTATTGGTAAGCCCCTCTAAGCGAAGAGCTGCACTAGGTCTGATGGCAATGCATTCCAGGCCTGAAAAATCATGTTTTAAATCTGGATCATCTACACGCAAGAAGCTTTCTTTTGCAACCCTCCGACAGTACGAGGTTTGCAAAGGTTATCGGTGCCCTGTCACGCAGGATGAACTATTGACGTTACAAATTGTTGGTTATTCCGTTGCACTACAGGAGCGTGTCATTATCAGTGCACCACCGTCGATTGAACTCCGGTGGACGACGACACCGCATATTACTTTCGGCACTGTTTGTCAGCCGATGTCATCTCCCGCGTTTTCCGGCACGGAAACTAATATCACCGCGATTGAAGGGGTTTCTTCCTCTCATTGCGCTGATTCGGTGTCACCCTCCTCTTCGAGCGGGATTTCAAAAACTTTGGATTTGTCGGTGACGGAAGGCTTCGACTAAGGGTCTGCCCCCGTTCAACCTATTGGGCCATTGGTGACCTCTTCTTTGATGGGTCCAGATATTCCTTCCTCGCAAGAAGCCCATCAACAATTTGACGATTTTATCAACGACATGGTTCAGGAGATATTTTCCTGCACGATCTGCTTTGAACGTGGGCATCTAGCTCCCAACTACACGTCGCCGATATGCTCCTCCTGCGGCAGGGTGGGCCATTCCAAATCTAACCGTGCTTCTTTTATGCATGATAATTGTTTTACTTGGAAACGTAAGAGCCCCACCACCTCCCCTGTCACCGATTTTCTCGGGAACCTCTGCTGTTCTTGGGGAAGCCGCACAGCCTGCCAAATAGTTCCTTCCTATCCTATCGCACTCATCGCCTCCTAGGACTCCCTCAGAGCCACCGCCATTAACGCCTCCTCCTCCTGCAACTCTCCCTGACATGGCCAACTTCGAGCTAGACCCCGAGCGGTATGTGCCTCCGGGCCATAACATCATCGGCAGGAGGTTGTTGATCTTCTTCACAACTTGGGCTTTCATGTCTGCTCTACTCAACCTTGGATTGAGGGGGTAGGTTTACTCAAGCTTAGGGATGCTGGTGAAAGCTTTGCTGCCGCTCAGATGGTCCCCTAGGATTTGGGGAACGATACTTTTGTCAGATGCATGCGGCACAATGAGGGAGTAGGTTTTAGAGGTGCTGCTAGTTTCCGCCAGGGTTGTCTGATGTTTTTAGGTGTACCTTTGGATTTTCGCAATACTAATGATCTTCGGGCTGCGGTTAACACCTTTGGTGAATTCCACCATTGGGTCAGTGATGATTCATACCTAGTCCGCTCCATTGTTTTTGCATCTTTCTCTAATGATATTCTGGTTCCCCATAGTGTCACTTTTTCGGAGTATGCTGCTTGGGGTGGAGCGAGGGTTTCTTGGTGTGCACCTATGTTCATCTTGGGTGCACGATTTGCTGAACAGATGCCGAATGATGAGGATCACATGCCCCTCAATGGCAACCCCCATCCGTTGCCAGGACAGTTGGAGCAGGATAATCTGCTCTTTGCTCTTCTGCCATATCCAGCTTTGGTATGGAACATTGTGCCGCCCCACCACCACCTCCAATGCCTGAGCCTCCGGTTCAGCACGATGATGGTGGTTGGGGCTGGCAACCTGAAGCTCCTGCTGATGAACCCGCTGCCCCGGAACAAGACCAGGAGTCCATGGTCATCGATCAGCCAACTTCTTCTGACTCTGTTCAGGAGATTGTGGTGGTTGATCCTCAGTCGGATGATGCTGAAGCTGCTGCAGAGGTTGCTGTTGCAGATGACCAAGATGATGAGGCAGCTGACGATGATGCTGCTGATGCTCCTGTCCCTCCTAATGGGGACAATGCTGTTGGGGAGGAAGCTGCTGATGATGTGGCTCCTGAAATTCTCAATCCCGTGGCGATTGTTCCTTACCAGCAGCCCATGGTACAGCCTGATCAACTAATGAATGGTGTGGTTCGGGTTGCCTATGGACCTCCGCTCCCACCGGTCGTCTCCTGGACACGGTCCTTTGAAGCGCTCATGGGGGTTTACACCTCCAGGGATGTCCCTCGTCACCTTCACATGCATGCGGCCATGCCAATTGTGCTACCCAAGCGCTCCTGGTCATTGGCTCTTGATGGAGCTAGCGCTGAACCTCACATCATCTACCAGGACAACACTCCTGCACGTGTTTCCGAGGTAATTCCTTCATGTGACAGCATCTCTACACCAACAGGGGATTTGTTCTCCTTTGAGACTCCGGCTGCCCCGAAGAGGGGGTCTCGCAAGAAGGCCACACCCATTGTGGACTCCTCGGTACGCCGCTGTACCAGGGGATCGATCAAGAGGGATGGTTTAAAGCTGGTGCTGCAGGAACTCCCGATGCATGTGCCCAAGAAGAGGAAGCCAAGAGCTAAACCCCTGGACGCCCCGAAGGTTCAAGCATCGCCATCTTTGACTCAGGAGGAGTCTGTCCCACCTGCAACTCCAGTGCGAGTGATTCAGGCAGTGGGCCAAAGCCTTGGCATTGCGCCTGAGAAACTGTCAGAGGATCGACTTATGGAAGGTCCTGATGTCTCCAAGCCTTCACCTGCTGATGATTAAACCACTATCTATGTACCTATGTTCTTATTGTTGTTCAGTTTTTTTGCTACTTCTGGCTGTGTGTCACAGCTGTGAGAAATTTGGATGCGTGGGTTATTATGTAACTCCACTTTTACTACTTTACATCCTTGATATGGATAGTCGATCTACGAGGGCGTGTCCTTTGCTGTAATGTGAGTGGTTTAAATTTTGATTCACGGCAAAGAGCGGTTCGAAACAAAATTGATGAAAGCTTGGCTACGGTTGTTTGCCTTCAGGAAACTAAAATGCAACATATTGATTTTCAGACTGTTAGGAGTTTTGCCCCAAAAGATTTGATCAATTTGCTTATATTCCATCGTGTGGCGCCTCTGGTGGATTGATCACTCTATGGAACTCCTCTATTTTAACTGGCACTTTGGTTGAAACACAGACTTTTGGTTTAATTATGTCATTCACCTCCAATCACACCTGTGAGGCTTGGAATCTGGTTAATGTCTATGGCCCTTGTCAGGGAGAGGCTAGAGATCAATTTGTTAGCTGGCTATACCATCTTAATATCCCTGCAAATGATGATTGGATGCTGCTTGGAGATTTCAACTTTATTCGCTCCCCTTCCAAGAGAAATCTCCCTGGTGCTGATGTGAATGACATGTTTATTTTTAATGAGATCATTGGTCACCTGGGTCTTTTGGAATTGCCTCTCAAAGGTAGGTCTTTCACTTGGTCCAGTATGCAAGACTCACCCCTTCTGGAGCAACTGGATTGGTTCTTCACTTCTGCCAATTGGATATCATCTTATCCCCTGACTCAAGTTCTGCCTTTAGCCAAGTCTGCATCTCATCATGTTCCCTGTGTGGTGACACTAAACACCTCCATCCCTAAATGTAACCTTTTTCGGTTTGAAAATTATTGGGTGGAGATGGATGGTTTCCTAGAGTGTGTGCAAAAGTCTTGGAAGACCCCTTCCAAGAAAGGTTACATCTCTGCCATCATCATGGATAAGTTTAAGCATCTAAGACAGGCACTGAGGAGATGGCAGACTAGTCTTTCAAAGCTCAAAACACTCATTTATAAGTGTAATCAATTGGTACTATGTCTGGATGATCTAGAGGAGCTCAGACCCCTTTTCAGACCTGAAGCTAATTTCAGGCTGATTGTCAAACTTCATTTAGATCACCTGTTGCATTTGTAGTTTCTATACTGGAAAAAGAGGGCTACCATCAGATTCATCAAGGTGGGGGAGGAAAATACCAACTTTTTCCATGCCATGGCTACTGAAAGATACAGAAGAAACCCCATCTCATCTCTTAAATTGGCAGATGGATATGTTATCACTGATCATGAGAAAATTCAAGGTTGTTTTTGGTCTTCCTTCAAAAACAGGATGGGTTCCTCTCAGGGAATCAACTTGGCATTTGATCTTCAATCTCTCATTCAAAGAATGGAAGGGCTTGATGTTTTGACACTGCCTTTCAGCAAAGAGGAAATGGATAGGACTATTAAAGAAATGCACATTGGTAAGCTCCTCGTCCAGATGGTTTCAATGGCCTTTTCTTCAAGAAATGCTGGCATATCATTTGTTCTGAATTCTACCAGCTTGCAGCTGACTTTCATGCAGGGGTTGCTTAGTTGGAAAATATGAACTCCTCTTATATCACTTTGGTGCCCAAAAAAGTTCTCCTGAGCAAGTTGGTGATTTCAGACCTATCTCACTTACTGGTATGGCACTTAAATTCCTCTCCAAGATGATTGCCAATAGGCTGCAGTTGCATATCATGAAATGCATTCATAAAAATCAGTATGGCTTCATCAAGTCCAGAACCATACAAGATTGTGTTGGATGGACACCGGAATATTTGCATCAATGTCACCAATCCAAACAACCAATTGTCATCCTCAAGCTTGATTTTGAAAAGGCTTTTGACTCTGTGAACATGAATTCATCTTTCAGATTCTCAAGCACAAAGGTTTCAATGCTAAGTGGATTTTATGGGTGCAACAGTTGCTCAGTTCTGGCTCCTCTTCTGTTCTTCTCAATGGAGTTCCTGGTAAAACAAAATATGTGCAAGAAGGGGGTCAGGCAGGGGGATCCCATGTTCCCTCTCCTTTTTGCCATCGCTGCTGATTTTCTCCAAACCTTGGTAAATCAATTATTGCAGGATGGCCTCATCCAGCTGCCAATACCCTGTCATGACAAAGACTTTCCAATTGTCCAATATGCAAATGACACTCTTATCATTTTGCCTCCTATGGAGTCTCAGCTCTAGAATTCAAAAAGATGCTTATGCTTTTCTCCCAATCCACAGGTCTCCAAGTAAACTATCACAAGTCTGCTCTGTTGCCTATCAACATTAATCAGGGAGAACTTCAGACACTTGCCGCCTCTATTGGTTGTAAGGTTGGATCACTACCTTTCACCTATCTTGGTTTGCCTGTTGGGACAACCAAACCAAGGATTATTGATCTAATGCCCTTGGTAGACAGTACGGAAAGGAGACTTTCTTCTAGCTCCTCCTTCCTGGCACAGGGGGGGCTTGCAATACCTCAATTCTGCCTTGTCCTCTGTTCCCATTTTTTCTCTGCAGTTTGGATATACCACCAGGGATACTTAAACAGTTGGAAAGGATACAAAGACAATGTTTGTGGAGAAAGAATGGACAAGACCATGCCCCTTCCCTTGCAGCCTGGGATTTAGTATGCAGGCCAAAAATGAAGGGGGGCTTGGGCATTATGAATCTGTCTGTTCAGAATGAGACCCTATTGGTTAAACATGTGGATAAGTTCTTAAACAAGGCCGATGTACCCTGGGTGAATTTAATCTCGAACACCTATTACCATACGACAGTTCCTCACGGCACCTCCCTTTGTGGCTCTTTTTGGTGGAAAGATATCTGCAAGAAAATGGACAATTACAGAGTTGTCACATATGTCCAGCCCAACAGGGGAGATACTTTTCTCTTTTGGTTTGATTCCTGGGCAGTAGGAGATTCTACCATGCCTCTAGCTCTTCGTTTCCAAAGATTGTTCTCCTTTGTTATTGACACTTTCTGCACTGTTGAAGAAGTGTTCCAGACTCATTAGACTGACAGTTTGATCAACATGTTTCACGTGCATCTATCTGAGAGGGCCCATCAAGAGTTCGAATCAGTCACCTCCTTGCTTCAGAATCTTGATAATGATCCATCTTGCAATGATATTTGGTTGTGGAGTAGTGATTGTAAAACTTATACTGCTAAGAAATACTACATCCACGTGCATCTACCCATTGTTCCCAACCCATTGCTTGGTTGGATTTGGAAAAGTTGCTGCACCATGAAAATCAAGATGTTTGCTTGGATGCTCATCATGGACAGACTTAATACGCAGGATATGCTAGAAAGAAGTCACTGGAAGGTGTCTGAGTCAAACCTTTGTGTTCTTTGTCATGCTAGGGTCAAAGAGGATAGAGATCATCTCTTTTTTAACTGCCTCTTCAGCAGTAGGGTATGGAACTACCTTCACATCTCCTGGCAGGGTACTTCCACATGGACCACTTCTTTGTGAGCCAAAAAGGATTTTCACCATCCTTTTTTCTGTGAAGTAGTGTTCACTGCCCGCTGGAATATTTGGACAGTTTGAAATGCCAGGATTTTCAACAATGAGCGTCCTAGATTCAGCAAATGGAAGTATGGTTTTACTCATGATATCTCCCTTTTAGCTCACATGATTAAGGCTAGATTTAGGGATGATCTGCTTAAGTGGATCTCTTTTTTACCTCCTTGAGGTTTGTATCTCTTCACCCCACCCCCTTTTGTACATCCTAGCCCTCTCATGTACATATAATATCTTACTGGAATAAAAGAAAAGTTGTGGGGAGTTTCCCTACAGTAGCTTGTCAAAAAAAAGTTTTCCCTTACACGAAGAGTGTAAGGTTTATCGAACCAACAGGACTCCTAGGATCAACAAGTAGGTGTCCGCTGCTCTGGCGCTAGCAGAAGACGTGGACCTGCACACACACAATTAACTTTGCTCCCAACGAGTACAGAGAGGTTGTCAATCTCTCCGACCTTGTAGTTTGCAAAGGATCAAAACACAAGCGGGAATAGTAATAGTGATTGCAACAGAAAAGTAAATGAAAGCAGTAATTGATGGAGGTGTAAGCAATGGTGGTGATATGAACCGGAGTCACATGATGTTCACTAGTTATGTCTCTCTCCCAAAAGACGATAAACAACTATGCTTGGGTAAACAAATTATAGTTGGGCAGTTGACAGAATTATAAACGCACCACAATGCTAATTATGCTACTTGATAGATAGAGGTTCAATAGTAATGGGCACTACGCCAAGACAAGTAGACCATTTATTCATCAGCATCTACTTACTAATCATCCACCTTGAGATATCTATCCAGAACATCTCAATGGTATTAAGTTGCGAGCCCCACCCAAAGTGTAAACTCAAACCAACGGACAACTGCATTAACGAACTATGCGTAAGCTAAACAATCCTTGCAACCATGGTCACAAGCACCGTTGTTTTCTCCCTGGTGGCAACAACACATCCCCTAGTCTCATGTTTCTGTCATTCAAGCTAGACATTAGGGGGCACGAACCCACAATCATGCATCACGCACCCTCTTGGAGTTCCAATCTACTACTCGGCCAAAGCAATAAAGAGCAACACATAACATGCATGAATCACTAAGGAACATAATATAAAAGGATAATCAAATATATAACTCATAACAATCTGAACATAATTTCATAATCCATCGGATCCCAACAAACCGAGCATAGCAATAGCAAGAGAATTACATAGATGCCTTGATCATGTAGGGCATCTCACAAGGACTAATCATGGAAGCACGAGATTGGAGAAAATACATCACATAGCTACTGGTCATGGACTCATGGTCCAAGGAGGACTACTCACGGCAGGTCCGGGAAGCGTCCATGGCGGTGGAGAAGCTCTCGGAGGTCAATCCTCCCTCCAACAGGGTGCTGGGAAGGGGTCTTCTGGTGCTCCCAATCTTGGAAGCGCTGCGGTGGCGGAACGATGGAGAAATTCACGATTCTGGATCCTCTGGAAGGGTTTCCTCTCGGAGGAGTAAATATAGGCCAAAGGAGGGTGTCAGAAGAGGTGGGACCCACCCAGGCGGCCTATGGGCGTGACCAGGGGCCAGGCCGCGCTCGGAGGTCGCCTGGGTAGGCCCTGGCCCCCCTTTGGCTCATCTTCGGTGATCTGGAAGCTTCCAGTATGCTGATTTTTATATATTATTCTCGGGATTTTTGGGCCTTCAGAAAATTGGGTAAAAGCCCGTGCAAAAAAGACATCAGTAGACAGAAATTGGCACTGTGTGCACTGAGTTAGTAGGTTAGTCCAAATATGTGTAAAAATATATAAAAGTGTAGCAGAACATATAACAATGTCACCCAAAAGATCATGGAACAAACAGAAATTATAGATACGTTTGGGACGTATCAACATCCCCAAGCTTAATTCCTGCTCGTCCTCGAGTACGTAAATGATAACACAATAATTTCTGTGGTGACAAGCTAACACACATATAAGAACTTCAAAGTAAAGCAAGTAAGATATGCAATTCAAGTCAAGATAATAACAAGCAGGAGTCTATATCTAGTATTGAGTTTAGCAAAGTAAGAACATAAAGGTGCAAGAGCTCTCGCTGTCCGTGACTCGAATGTCTCCAAATGGTATATGCGTGCAAGAAGTGGGAGATGGGTTGAGATCATAAAATATTTTTCAAATTGAGAACTCAATCTACTAAAATTTCACACTTGGTCTCCTTCGGAATCTTATTTTGACTCATCCCGAGACCACTAGTGAGGCACAAGTCAAAATGATCCTCTCCCTTTCGACTTTGAGCACTAATGCAATGGATGAGTGTAAGCAAGATATGTTGGCACTTAGGATGGCAAATATAATAATGATGGGGAAGGAAAACAAAAAGGTGTGAAAGGCTCACATCAATGAGGACAACCATAGGCGAGAGAAAGCCAAATGATAGATATGATGTGAGTAGTAGGGATTGCCATGTAACAGATGCACATATGAGCTAAAGTAAGCTCTCCAATGGAACTAGTGCAGGTGCATCCAACTTGTTTGCTCATGAAGACCTATAGCTCGTTTGAGGAGGCTCGTCATTGGAATATGCAAACCAAGTTCTATAGTATAAGGGTCCACACATAGTTATGCATGAATGATAATCTCTATGTAGTACAAATATAGCAATCGAGTACGAGTGTGGATCTTTCAAAAGTAATAGTAGTGTTGCCCCCTCCTCTCTTTTTATTTCCTTTTTTTCTCTTTTTAATTCTTTTTTTGTGGCCTCTTTGGCTCTTTCTATTTATCTCTCATTTGTCCTCTTTGGGATCTTTTCATTTGTTCTCTTTGGGATCTTTCCACCACTTAAGGGCAACACTCGATGTTTTACATGAATAAAAAGAAGATCATCACACTTTATAAGAAGTACTCAACATAAAGACAATTGAAAACTATCCCCAAGCTTGAGCGCTTGACACTCTTGTATCTTCTTTCATCATCTCCCATCGCATACTTGAAAACTCCCTTCATACGAAACTCATCATAAGCTGATTAGAGTGGTTAGTACCCATGATAAAATAATTCAATACCTACTGGAAATAATGATTTTCATGAAAAGCTACTGTTTCTCATGAGTGCCAAAAGGTTTTGTCAAAGGAAAAGCAAGCTTAAGATTTGCAAAATGATGAAAATGCAAAACATGGCAGAATCTGTGAAAAACAGAACATCAGGTAGTAAATAGTTTTTTCGGGGTACTTCTGCAACTCAAATCATAAATATCAGAACAGATGCGAGAAAGACAATTATATAGAGCATGCTGTAAAAAATCAGATCAAAAAGATGATATGTTGATTTTTGGCAAATTTTTCCGTCAAGGAGATAGAATCTGTTTCTGGACAGCATGTCACAACTTTTGAACTTTCTTGCAATTGGAGGCTTGGCACAAAGCTTGGAAATAAAGATACAATGATGTTGCTACAGTAGTAACAAGCATCAAGACCACTTAAACTGAAAGTAAAAAAAAATTGGGTTGCCTCCCAACAAGCGCTTTCTTTTATGCCTTTGAGCTAGGCATGATGCAAAAAGATCAAGTTGTATCAATTGAACCATCATCAAGATCATCAAAGAGCTCTTCAATAGTACAACTAGTCTTAAGAGGACTCTCAAAGAGACGCTTAGTGGCAACACTTCTAGGAACAAAAGAAAAGGTAGTAAGACCAATTGTAATTTCATTTCTAATTCTATTTAAGAGAGGTATCTCTTCCAAGGTCTTCACAGTTTCAACACCCCTAGCAATAGGTATATTTGTTTTGGGTTGAGGAACCTTGGGTACGTTAACGAACTTAGGTCCCTTCCTTGTGGGATTTCTACCTTTTTAGTATTGATGGAGGATAGAGTAGTTCCTAAAGTTTCAAAAATATCCTCGATCTTATCAATCCTAGAAGGATCCAAATCATGGGATTTAAGGGTCTCCAAAGTTTTGCAAATTTTGTGCATGGAGCTATCAAGTCTATTTAAGTTCCCTTGAATCCTACAATCTACTTCATTCATTTTACCCATGCTTGGCATCTCTAGCTCTATCTTCTCAAGTTTACTCATAACGTGAGCTAAAGTGATATCATCCTTTATGTCAACAATAGGTGGGATTCTGACAAGATTTTCCATAATGTTAAGAGCCTCCCCAACGGGAGCTTCCAAGAAATTCCCTCCTATTGTTGTGTCTAGAACAAACCTATGCCAAGAAGTAATACCAACATAAAACTTTCTAAGCAAAATAGTGGTGGATTGCTTCTTGGTGGCTCTATCTTGACAATTTTTAATTCTATACCAAGCTGCTTGGTAACGTAGCATAAATTCAAAAAAATCCTACGCATATTCAGATCTTCCTATGGAGAGACCAGCAACGAGAGAGGGGTGAGAGCATCTTCATACCTTTGAAGATCTCTAAGCGGAAGCGTTGCTAGAACGCGGTTGATGGAGTCGTACTCGCGGCGATTCAGATCGCGGTGTGATTCTGATCTAGTGCCGAACCACGGCACCTCAGCGTTCAACACACGTCCAGCCCGGTGACGTCTCCTGCACCTTGATCCAGCAAGGAGGAGGGAGAGGTTGGGGAAGATCTCCGGCAACACGAGGGTGTGGTGTCGATGGAGAGATGAGGTCTCTCGACACGGCTTCGCCAAGCACCGACAGAGAGGAGGAGAAAGAAGAGCAGGGCTACGCCAAGGGAGAGGGAAAAATGTGTGTAAAACAGCCCCGAAACCCCCACTATATATAGGAGGAGGGGAGGGGGGTGCCACCCCTAGGGTTCCCACCCTAGGTGGTGCGGCAGCCCCCCCCCCCTAGATGGGAGGTGCGGCAGCCAGGACAGGGGGAGGGGGTGGCGCACCCCTAGGTGGGCCTTAGGCTCCTAGGGTTTCCCCCCTCTCCACCTCCTGCGCCTTGGGCTGAGTGTGGGAGGCGCACCAGCCCACCTAGGGGCTGGTTCCCTCCCGCACTTGGCCCATCTAGCCTCCCGGGGTCGTGGCCCCCTTCCGGTGGACCCCTGGGGCCACTTCCGGTGGTCCCGGTGGTCCCGATACGTTACCGGTGACGCCCGAAACACTTCCGGTGTCCAAAACCATCCGTCCAATATATCAATCTTTACCTCCGGACCATTCCGGAGCTCCTCGTGACGTCAGGGATCTCATCCGGGACTCCGAACATCCTTTGGTAACCTCGTATAACAATTCCCTATAACCTAGCGTCATCGAACCTTAAGTGTGTAGACCCTACGGGTTCGGGAAGCATGCAGACATGACCGAGACGCCTCTCCGGCCAATAACCATCAGCGGGGTCTGGATACCCATGGTGGCTCCCACTTTCTCCACGATGATCTCATCGGATGAACCACGATGTCATGGATTCAATCAATCCCGTATACAATTCCCTTTGTCTGTCGGTATAGAACTTGCCCGAGATTCAATCGTCGGTATACCTATACCTTATTCAATCTCGTTACCGGTAAGTCTCTTTACTCGTTCCCTGGCACGTCATCGTGTGACTAACTCCTTAGTCACATTGAGCTCATGATGATGTTCTACCGAGTGGGCCCAGAGATACCTCTCCGTCACGCGGAGTGACAAATCCCGATCTCGATTCTTACCAACCCAACAGACACTTTCAGAGGTACCCGTAGTGCATCTTTATAGTCACCCAGTTACGTTGTGACGGTTGATACACCTAAACCACTCCTACGGTATCCGGGATTTTCATGATCTCGCGGTCGAAGGAAAAGATACTTGACATTAGAAAAGCTTTAGCATACGAACAATACGATCTAGTGCTACGCCTAGGATTGGGTCTTGTCCATCACATCATTCTCCCAATGATGTGATCCCGTTATCAATGACATCCAATGCCCATGATCAGGAAACCATGATCATCTATTGATCAACGAGCTAGCCAACTAGAGGCTTGCTATGGACACATTGTGATCTATTTATTCACACATGTATTACCGTTTCCTGTTAATACAATTATAGCATGAACAATAGACGATTATCATGAACAAGGAAATATGATAATAACCATTTTGTTATTGCCTCTAGGGCATATTTCCAACAGTCTCCCACTTGCACTAGAGTCAATAATCTAGTTACATTGTGATGTATCGAACACCCATCGCATTATGGTGTTGATCATGTTTTGCTCGTGGAAGAGGTTTAGTCAACGGGTCCGCAACATTTAGATCCGTGTGTACTTTACAAATCTCTATTACTCCACTCTGGACATGGTCCTAGATGGAGTTGTAGCGGCGTTTGATGTGCTTCGTCTTCTGGTGAAACCTGGGCTCATTGGCTATGGCAATGGCCCCAGTGTTATCACAGAAGAGTGTCATTGGACCCGACGCGCTTGGAACCACTCCAAGGTCGGTGATGAGCTCCTTCATCCAAATTCCTTCATGAGCCGCTTCTGAAGCAGCTATGTACTCCGCTTCACATGTAGATGCTGCCACGACTTCTTGCTTGCTGCTGCACCATCTCACTGCCCCACCATTCAAAACATATACATATCCGGTCTGTGACTTAGAGTCATCCGGATCTATGTCGAAGCTAGCGTCCACGTAACCCTTTACGACGAGCTCTTCGTCACCTCCATAAACGAGAAACATCTCCTTAGTCCTCTTCAGGTACTTAAGGATATTCTTGACCGCTGTCTAGTGTTCCATACCGGGATCACTTTGGTACCTCCCTACCAAACTTATGGCAAGGTTTATATCAGGTCTGGTACACAGAATGGCATACATCAGAGAGCCTACGGCTGAAGTGTAGGGGACAATACTCATCTTCTCTCTATCTACTGCCGTGGTCGGTGACCGAGTCTTACTCAATCCCATACCTTGCAAAACTGGCAAGAACCCTTTCTTTGAGTTTTCCATATTGAACTTCTTCAATATCTTGTCAAGGTATGTACTTTGCGAAAGACCTATGAGGCGTCTCGATCTATCTCTATAGATCTTGATGCCTAATATGTATGCAGCTTCTCCAAGGTCCTTCATTGAAAAACTCTTGTTCAAATAGGCCTTTATGCTCTCCAACATCTCTATATTATTTCCCATCAATAATATGTCATCCACATATAGTATGAGGAAAGCTACAGAGCTCCCACTCAAACGCTTTAATCACCTCATTAAAGCGAATGTTCCAACTCCGAGATGCTTGCACCAGCCCATAGATGGAGCACTGGAGCTTGCACACTTTGTTAGCACCCTTAGGATCGACAAGACCTTCTGGTTGCATCATATACAACTCTTCCGTAAGGTTCCCGTCAAGGAACGCTGTTTTGACATCCATTTGCGAAATTTCATAATCATAAAAGGCGGCAATTGCTAACATGATTCAGACTGATTTCAGCTTCACTATGGGAGAGAAAGTCTCTTCGTAGTCAATTCCTTGAATTTGTCAAAAACCCTTTGTGACAAGTCGAGCTTTATAAATGGTTACATTACCGTTTGCATCAGTCTTCTTCTTGAAGATCCATTTATTTTCTATGGCTCGCCGGTCATCGGGCAAGTCCACCAAAGTCCATACTTTGTTCTCATACATGGATCCTATCTCGGATTTCATAGCTTCAAGCCATTTGTTGGAATCCGGGCCCGCCATCGCTTCTTCATAGTTCGAAGGTTCACCGTTGTCTAACATGATTTCCATTACAGGGTTGCCGTACCACTCTGGTGCGGAGCGTACCCTTGTGGACCTTCGCGGCTCAGTAGTAACTTGATCCGAAGCTTCATGATCATTATCATTAACTTCCTCTTCAGTTGGTGTAGGCGCCACAGGAACAACTTCCCGCGCTGCGCTACTATCCTGTTCGAGAGGGGGTGTAATTACCTCATCAAGTTCTACCTTCCTCCCACTTACTTCTTTCGAGAGAAACTCTTTCTCTAGAAAGGATCCGTTCTTGGCAACAAAGGTTTTACCTACGGATCTAAGATAGAAGGTATACCTAATAGTTTCCTTAGGGTATCCTATGAATACGCATTTCTCCGCTTTGGGTTCGAGCTTTTCAGGTTGAAGTTTCTTCACATAAGCATCACAGCCCCAAACTTTAAGAAATGACAATTTAGGTTTCTTGCAAACCATAGTTCATACGGTGTCGTCTCAACGGATTTAGACGGTGCCCTATTTAAAGTGAATGCTGCAGTTTCTAATGTGTATCCCCAAAATGATAGCGGTAAGTCGGTAAGAGACATCATATATCGTACCATATCTAATAAAGTGCGATTATGACGTTCACACACTCTGTTGCGTTGCGGTGTGCCAGGCGGCGTCAGTTGTGAAACGATTCCACACTTCCTTAGGTGTGTGCCAAATCCGTGACTCAAATATTCTCCTCCACGATCAGATCGTAGACACTTAATTTTTCTGTCACGTTGATTCTCTACCTCACTCTGAAATTCCTTGAACTTTTCAAATGTCTCAGATTTGTGCTTCATCAAGTAGATATACCCATACCTACTCAAATCATCGGTGAGAGTGAGAACATAACGATAGCCACTGCGAGCTTCAACGTTCATTGGACCACACACGTCAGTATGTATTATTTCTAATAAGTCGGATGCTCTCTCCATTATTCCTCAGAATGGAGTCTTAGTCATCTTGCCCATGAGGCACGGTTCGCATGTGTCAAATGATTCAAAGTCAAGAGACTCTAATAGTCCATCGGTATGGAGCTTCTTCATGCGCTTAACACCGATATGACCAAGGCGGCAGTGCCACAAGTATGTGGGACTATCATTGTCAACTTTACATATTTTGGTACTCACACTATGAATATGCGTAACATCATGATCGAGATTCATCAAGAATAAACCATTCACGAGCGGAGCATGACCATAAAACATATCACTCATATAAATAGAACAACCATTATTCTCTGACTTAAATGAGTAGCCATCTCACACTAAGCAAGACCCTGATACAATATTCATGCTCAAAGCTGGTACTAAATAACAATTATTAAGGTTTAAAACTAATCCCGATGGTAGATGTAGAGGTAGCGTGCCGACGGCGATCACATCGACCTTGGAGCCATTCCCGACGCGCATCGTCACCTCATCCTTGGCCAGTCTCCGCTTATTCCGCAGTTCCTGCTTTAAGTTGCAAGTGTGAGCAACAACACCGGTATCAAATACCCAGGAGCTACTACGAGCGCTGGTAAGGTACACATCAAGAACATGTATATCACATATACCTTTAACGTTGCCGGCCTTCTTGTCCGCTAAGTATTTGGGGCAGTTCCGCTTCCAATGACCCTTTCCCTTGCAATAGAAGCACTCAGTCTCAGGCTTGGGTCCATTCTTTTTCTTCTTCCCGACATCTGGCTTACCGGGCGCGGCAACGACTTTGTCGTCTTTCTTGAAGTTCTTCTTACCCTTGCCCTTCTTGAAACTAGTGCTCTTGTTGACCATCAACACTTGATGCTCTTTCTTGATTTCTACTTCTGCAGACTTGAGCATAGAGTACAACTCGGGAATGGTCTTCTCCATCCCTTGCATGTTGTAGTTCAGCACAAAACCTTTGTAGCTTGGTGGGAGAGACTCGAGGATTCTGTCAATTATAGCATCATCCGGAAGTTCGACTCCAAGTGAAGTCAGACGATCGTGTAACCCAGACATTTTGAGTATGTGCTCACTGACAGAACTGTTCTCCTCCATCTTACAGCTAAAGAACTTGTCTGAGACTTCATATCTCTCGACACAGGCATGAGCTTGAAAGACTAGCTTCAGCTCTTGGAACATCTCATATGCACCGTGTTGCTCAAAACGCCTTTGGAGCCCCGTTTCTAAACTGTATAACATGCCACACCTAACCAGAGAGTAGTCATCACTCCGCGTTTGCCAGACATTCAGAATGTCCTGGGCTGCTGCGGGAGCGGGAGGGTCACCTAGCGGCGCATCAAGGACATAAGCCTTTTTAGCTGCTTCAAGGATGAGCTTCAAGTTGCGAACCCAGTCCGCATACTTTGCTACCATCATCTTTCAGCTTGTTTTTTCTCTAGGAATGCGTTGAAATTGAGGTTGACGTTGGCCATCTACAATATTTATAAACACAACTTTTAGACTAAGTTCATGACAATTAAGTTCATTTAATCAAATTAACAATGAACTCCCACTTAAATCGACATCCCTCTAGTCATCTAAGTGATACATGATCCATGTTGACTAACCCGTGTCCGATCATCACGTGAGACAGACTAGTCACCATGGTGAGCAACTTCATGCTGATCGTATTCAACCATACGACTCATGTTCGACCTTTCTGTCTCTTGTATTCGAGGTCATGTCTGTGCATGCTAAGCTCGTTGAGTCAACCTAGGTATTTCACGTGTGTAAATCTGGCTTACACCCGTTGTATTCGAACGTTAGAATCTATCACACCCGATCATCACGTGGTGCTTCGAGACAATGATCCTTCGCAACGGTGCACACTTTGGGAATACGTTCTTGAAATTTTAGGAGGGATCATCTTATTATGCTACCGTCGTTCTAAGCAATAAGATGAAAAACATGATAAACATCACAATGCAATCATATAGTGACATGATATGGCCATTATCATCTTTGCTCTTTCGATCTCCATCTTTAGGCATCGCATGATCATCATTGTCACCGGCGTGACACCATGATCTCCATCATCCTGTCTCCGTGAAGTCGTCACGCCAACTAGTACTATCACTACTACTATAGCTAACCGTTAGCAATGAAGTAAAAGTAGTAAGCACATGGCGTTGCATCTCATACAATAAATTAAGACAACTCCTATGGCTCCTGCCAGTTGTCATACTCATCGACATGCAAGTCATGAAACCTATTACAATAACATGATCATCTCATACATTATACATGCAACATCACAACTTTGGCGATATCACATCACATGTCAAACCCTGTAAAAACAAGTTAGACGTCCTCTAATTGTTGTTGCAAGTTTTACGTGACTGATTTGGGTTTCTAGCAAGAACGCTTTCTTACCTACGTGACAGCCACAACGATGATATACCAAAGCTATTTACCCTTCATAAGGACCCTTCTCATCAAATCCAATCCGGCTAGAGTAGGAGAGACAGACACCCGCTAGCCACCTTTATGCACGGTGTGCATGTCTGTCGTTGGAACCAGCCTGACGTATGCGTACGTGTAATGTCGGTCCGGGCCGCTTCATCCCACAATACCGCTGGAAAAGAATAAGACTAGTAGCGGCAAGCAATTGAAAAATCATCGCCCACAACCTTTTATGTTCTACTCGTGCATAGAATCTACGCATAGAAAACCTAGCTCTGATACCACTACTTGGTAACGTAGCATAAATTCAAAAAATTTCCTACGCATATTCAGATCTTCCTATGGAGAGACCAGCAACGAGAGAGGGGTGAGAGAATCTTCATACCTTTGAAGATCGCTAAGCGCAAGCGTTGCTAGAACGCGGTTGATGGAGTCGTACTCGCGGCGATTCAGATCGCAGTGTGATTCCGATCTAGTGTCGAACCACGACACCTCCGCGTTCAACACACGTGCAACCCGATGACGTCTCCCGCACATTGATCCAGCCAGGAGGAGGGAGAGGTTGGGGAAGATCTTCGGTAGCACGATGGCATGGTGTCGATGGAGAGACGAGGTCTCCCGGCAGGGCTTGGCCAAGCACCGGCAGAGAGGAGGAGAAAGAAGAGCAGGGCTGCGCCAAGGGAGAGGGAAAAATGTGTGTAAAACAGCCCCGAAACCCCCACTATATATAGGAGGAGGGGAGGGGGGTGCCACCCCTAGGGTTCCCATCCTAGGTGGTGCGGAAGCCCCCCCAGATGGGAGGTGCGGCGGCCAGGGCGGGGGGAGGTGGTGGCGCACCCCTAGGTGGGCCTTAGGCCCACCAGACCCTAGGGTTTCCCCCCCTCTCCACCTCCTGCGCCTTGGGCTGAGTGTGGGGGGCGCACCAGTCCACCTAGGGGCTGGTTCCCTCCCGCACTTGGCCCATCTAGCCTCCCGGGGTCGTGGCCCCCTTCCGGTGGACCCCCGGGGCCACTTTCGGTGGTCCCGGTGGTCCCGGTACGTTACCGGTGACGCCCGAAACACTTCCGGTGTCCAAAACCATGTGTCATATATATCAATCTTTACCTCCGGACCATTCTGGAGCTCCTCGTGACGTCCAGGATCTCATTCGGGACTCCGAACATCCTTCGGTAATCTCGTATAACAATTCCCTATAACCCTAGCGTCATCGAACCTTAAGTGTGTAGACCCTACGGGTTCGGGAGACAGGCACACATGACCGAGACACCTCTCCGGCCAATAACCATCAGCGGGGTCTGGATACCCATGGTGGCTCCCACTTGCTCCACGATGATCTCATCGGCTGAACCATGATGTCAAGGATTCAATCAATCCCGTATACAATTCCCTTTGTCTGTCCGAATAGAACTTGGCCGAGATTCGATCGTCGGTATACCTATAACTTGTTCAATCTCGTTACCGATAAGTCTCTTTACTCGTTCCGTAGCACGTCATCGTGTGACTAACTCCTTAGTCACATTGAGCTCATGATGATGTTCTACCGAGTGGGCCCAGAGATACCTCTCCGTCACGCGGAGTGACAAATCCCGATCTCGATTCGTACCAACCCAACAAACACTTTCAGAGGTACCCGTAGTGCACCTTTATAGTCACCCAGTTACGTTGTGACGTTTGATACACCCAAAGCACTCCTACGGTATCCGGGAGTTGCACGGTCTCATGGTCGAAGGAAAAGATACTTGACATTAGAAAAGCTTTAGCATACGAACAATACGACCTAGTGCTACGCCTAGGATTGGGTCTTGTCCATCACATCATTCTCCCAATGATGTGATCTCGTTATCAATGACATCCAATGCCCATGATCAGGAAACCATGATCATCTATTGATCAACGAGCTAGCCAACTAGAGGCTTGCTAGGGACACATTGTGATCTATTTATTCACACATGTATTATTGTTTATTGTTAATACAATTATAGCATGAACAATAGACGATTATCATGAACAAGGAAATATGATAATATCCATTTTATTATTGCCTCTAGGGCATATTTCCAACACAAGAAACTTTCAAACTTGCTCCAACCCTTTGTTTGAAGGTGAGAATCTCTCCTTCGGGTGCAACACAAGAGGCAAAGGATTTAGGCATACTGACTAAACAAAGCAAAGTAACTATTTTTGTGTGGTTTTTTTGGTATAAGACTATAAAGCAAACTAACAAGACTAAAAAGCAAAAGTAAAAGATAGCGTGCAACTCCCCTATCTTGTAGACTGGAGTCCCCGGCGCCAGAAAACTTTGCTTGATGATGAGATGATGTATATACTTCTCGCTCCTCGTTGGTCACCCCAAGTGGAAGGTTGAGATGTAGTTAGTAGCAAGTTTTCCCTTACACGGAGACTGTAAGTTTTATCGAACCAGGAGGACTCCTAGGATCAACAAGTAGGTGTCCGCTGCTCTGGCGCTAGCACAAGACGTGGACCTACACACACAATTAACTTTGCTCCCAACGAGTATAGAGAGGTTGTCAATCTCTTCGGCCTTGTAGTTTACAAAGGATCAAAAACAAGCGGGAATATTAATAGTGATTGCAACAGAAAAGTAAATGAAAGCAGTAATTGATGGAGGTGTAAGCAATGGTGGTGATATGAACCGGAGTCACATGATGTTCTCTAGTGATGTCTATCTCCCAAAAGACGATAAACAACTATGCTTGGGTAAATAAATTACAGTTGGGCACTTGACAGAATTATAAATGCACCGCAATGCTAATTATGCTACTTGATAGTTAGAGGTTCAATAGTAATGGGCAGTACACCAAGACAAGTAGACCGTTTATTCATCAACATCTACTTACTAACCATCCACCTTGAGATATCTATCCAGAACATCTCGTCGGTATTAAGTTGCAAGCCCTACCCAAAGTGTAAACTCAAAGCAACGGACAACTGCATTAACGAACTATGCATAAGGTAAACAATCCTTGCAATCATGGTCACAAGCACCGTTGTTTTCTCCCTAGTGGCAACATCACATCCCCTAGTCTCATGTTTTTGTCACTCAAGCTAGACATCACGGGGCATGAACCCACAATCATGCATAATGCTCCCTCTTGGAGTTACCATCTACTACTCGACCAAAGCAATAAAGAGCAACGGAGAACATGCATGAATCACTAAGGAACATAATATAAAAGGATAATCAAATATATAACTCATAACAATCTGAACATAATCTTATAATCCATCGGATCCCAACAAACCGAGCATAGCAATATCAAGAGAATTACATAGATGCCTTGATCATGTAGGGCAGCTGTAGCGACGTGTTTTTCAGAAAATAATTTCCAGAAAACATGTCTCTGTGTATACCAGCCCCAGGATTGCTGTTAGATGGTAGACACTCACTTGATACAGAATATCCAAGCAAAAAAATACAAAATTTGGGTTACAAGACCATGAAGGTCTACTAGGTTGAAGAAAAGTCTGAGGTTGATGGCGGAAGCGACTCGAGGAATCTCCAGTGCCTATGGGACTCCATTCCCACAGGATCAGCTGAGCTGGATAAATTCCTATCTCACAAGGCTGCTATCCTTGACTCCTAGGTTCCGGGGTTGAGGGCATCGTGCTCCTCTCCAAACGCAATCTGGTCAAGACAATTGCCAGGGACAAGCCAGTGAGTACTTTGAATGTACTCGCAAACATCAAGAAAACAAACACGTTAAGCAAGTGAGATGCATGCAAATTCCACAAACAATAATATCATGCCATCAGAGTTTAATTCATGGATGCATTTATGAAGATGTGCAATGTCCCGCCAATGATTAATAAACAAGCAAGGATGATAATGCTGAACAAGTCATAATATGCGTGCCATAGTCGGGCGTCTGAGCGACACCACATAAAGGGCTTATATGATAAAGTAAACATGCCACAGTCGGGCGTCTGAGCGATACCACATAAAGGGCTTATATGATAAAGTAAACATGCCACGGTCGGGCGTCTGAGCGACGCCACATAAAGGGCTTATAAGAAACAATAAACATGCCACAGTCGGGCGTCTGAGCGACACCACATAAAGGGCTTATAAGAAACAATAATAAATATCGAATATCCAGGAGGTAGAACCGTCCGAGGGATATCCAACAACATAATCATAGGGGTTAGTCCAGAGTATTAATCATAATATGATCGCCCACCACATCATCATATGATTTACCACAACCCTTATTATTATCACCGTTTATACTCCAAAGACCGACTCTAGGACCGACACTTGACTCGTCAAACAACGTCCTTGACCGGGGACACGACAACTCGAATAGTTTTGATTCTGCAGAGGGCGTACTCCTTACCCATAGTCCCTGGTTTTCAATAGTCAATATGACTAATCCCGCGTATGACATTTTAGAAGCGGACACTCAGAATCAGCACACACCCACTTTACCTCCGCGAAGCCCGGATTCACCCGGACTACGCTGCCAAGGTAAAACCATAAGACGGGGAGGCCCCGACCTCGACTAGCATGGGATCAAAAATTTATACCGTGCGCTCAGTGGGAAGGGTCGTTCCCTTCCGGTCCGAGACCGGAAACACCCATGCCCCCTGACCGAATGACTGGATTTATTCCAGGGTCATGGATACCTTCATACTGGCCCCTCTACTTGGTGTGTGACTGATAATAGGTCTACAAGTGATTTTACCGAATCCATTATCAAGGAAACTCTGGTAGCACGTTATAGAAGTATGACACGGACAAGGCTCGATCTAGGTCGATACTAGAGTTAACCAAGGTTTACCGGCATCATCGTGCTCATGTCATGACCAGGCCATAACCTATCATGTTCCACGTGAATAGGTTATTCCACGACCACTCATAACCAGCACATGCCATCACCATATTTCACCATTGTTATAATGTGAGTAGCATGCATGAAGAATGCAAAGTATTATTTCATGTAATGCTAATATTAGCATAACCTCAATCCAAGCAATATAAGTACCACAACATTCATCACACAACTCATGCAAATATGAGTTCAAGATGCTTGCCTTAGGGCTTTGAAGAGGGTGATGGGTACCCCATCATCTTGGAGTAGGTATCCACTCTTCAAATTCCTAGTTTAAAAATATTTGAATCAACAAACATAACCAAAACAACACACAAAAGTCGTATGGTTTTTTTCTAATAAATCCTAAAATAAACTAGATGAAATTCTAAACCAGTAGGAAAAAGAATCAAGTGATTTGGAGTTTCCTATAAAAAGATATAGCCAGTCAAGCCTACTGGTCAAATCTATTTTTTAAAATCAAAACAAAAGAAAACGTTTCGGGTGCATTACGTTTTAGCCAGAGAGAAAGCATGTTTGCCGAAACGGTCATAAGCGAATACGGTTTGCACAAAAGGAAACGCACCAGGGGATGTGCGCCACTCGGGGCTGGGCTCACTCACCGACAGGTGGGGGCCACCTGTTGGGTTCTTCCCTCACCTCCTGCGCACGCGGTGGACAGGGACAGAGCCGCACTCCGGTGACGATTGCCGGCGGCACAGAGCATCTCCCGCCACCCTCCGACTATGCACGTGCTATGGAAGGATCGCCACATCCATTTTTGGAGGTTGGGGGCAGCTGCGGAGCTCGAGGTTGAGCAGCACCTCAACAATGGCGGATGGAGCTTCTGCCTTCCTTCGGCTCTGGTCTCCAGTGGCTCCTGGCTAGGCTCGACAGTGGGAACGGCTTCCTAGGGGTATGGGCAGGCTAGCAGGGTTTCTTGGAGGAGGAGAGGGGCTCGGGACTGCCGGAATTTAGCCGGAGGCCGACGGCGACGCTACTGACAGAGAGGCGCACAGGAGACGGCTCGGGCTAAATTAGGCTGTGGGGAGGGGAGCTACTGGTCTATGGGGGTTGCTGAGGAGCTCGAAGGCTTCGGGGGTCCCTTTTATAGCCGGAGAACGTCGGTTCCGCGGCGGCCTCCGGATTAGATCGACGGCGTCAGAGCTTCAGGCGCACAGGAGCAGCTGCAGGGCGAAGTAGGTGTAGCAGGGCATCAGCAGCAGCAGGGGGAAGCGAGGCAGGGGGGGACCGCGGCTTGCTGGCGCTCGGAGGGAGCTTGGGCGGTGCCATTCTCTGCTGCGGCAGAGAAGAGGCCATGGCCATCATGCTGCCATGCATGGCTCGAGCACAGGGGCGGCGACCAACTGTCGGGTAGGGGTTGACGCGGCTCTGCAGCAGGCCAAAAGGGCGAGTGCACGGGGACGCGGCAGCTCGGACAAGCGCGTGCAAAACGTGCGCTCTGGGTGAACCCAGAGCATACACAACACGTCCTCGACAAAATGACTGGCATGGCTACAGGGCTTAGGAGCTTACCAAAGTCATCATGGTGGTGTTAGAGGGTAAGGCAAGGCTAGTGGACATACTGGTTGGGCCATATCGTCAACTCCATAATGAAGATTCAAAGGCATGCCAAATCTGTTCGTGTTCCAAGGTGCTTGATGAAATGCCAGGGGCTCCAAATGGTCTTTGATGCCCACCAAACTTTCCAGATCAGGGTCTCTCTTAGTGCTAGCCATGGTGGTAGGGTTAGTTTGGCAAAACCCAAATCAAGCTAATGCAAACTATTGCAAAACACAATTCTGGACAGAATCTTGGGGCAATCATCACATGTAACTATTTTCATCCAATTGGGCTCAAATCCTGGAGTCAAGGTTTTGGTAGGGTTGCAAACAAGCATGAAAAATTTCAAAGCAATCAGAGGAAGGAAACATAGGGTTGTAGTGTAAAGCACCAAACTAGGCCAAAACAGAAAAATGGTCGTCCTGCTCAAATTTTACATAGCACAGAGTGGGATTTTTGAATAAAACTGAATCTTATGCTATACTTGACATCCCGAAATTTTTATAGAATTTATGAAAGAACATTTCTAGGGGTTGTAGTACAAACTCAATTCTGGACCACATTAGAAAAGCAGTTATTGTGCTTAAAATATTCAAAATACTTGAGTAGTATTTTGGATAAATGTGACCTAGAAACATCACTTGTCACCTACAAATTTTTATAGAATTTTTAGAAAAAGTTATCACAAGGTTGCAGTGCAAGTCAGCCTTATAAAAAAATGCAAATCTGTTTTGAATAAAAGAATTCTTGGTTAAAATATTAAAATAAAATACCCCAAGAATTTACGAGAAGAAGGAAATGCTTTTATGCAAGTATCAGGTTCCAACATAACTCATCAAAAGCATTCTCCAAGGGAAATTATCTTTATAAAGGAAAAGAAGTGTTTCAAACATTAATTAGAAATCCAGAAATTCAATTACCAAAAGGACATAGTCCCAAATAATATTCCCATCTAATTAAATAAATAATTCTGATAGCCTCAAATAAGGGCTCAAGCATGGAAAAAAATTGAAAGGCCACTTGAAATGAATTTTTTTTGGAAAGAGGCTTTGAAAAGAGCCATGAAGCAATTCATTCCCTCAAAAATTTTATTCTAGGCAAAAAATTATTTCAAAAAAATATTTTCAAAATTTTGGGGTGTGACAGCAGCTCATAAGGACTAATCATGGAAGCACAAGATTGGAGAGAGGACATCACATAGCTACTGGTCATGGACTCATGGTCCAAGGAGGACTACTCACGACAGGTCTAAGAAGCGTCCATGGCAGTGGAGAAGCTCCCGGAGGTCAATCCTCCCTCCGGCAAGGTGCTGGGAAGGGGTCTTCTCGTGCTCCCGATCTCGGAAGCGCTGCCGCAACGGAACAATGGAGAAATTCGCGATTCTGGATCCTCTCAAAGGGTTTCCTCTAGGAGGAGTAAATATAGGCCAAAGGATGGCGTCAGAAGAGGTGGGACCCACCCAGGCGGCGTGTGGGCGCAGCCAGGGGCCACGCCACGCCGGGAGGTCGCCTGGGCAGGCCCTGGCCCCCCTCTCGCTCATCTTCGGTGATCTGGAAGCTTCTCGTACGGTGATTTTTATATATTTTTCTCGGGATTTTTGGGGCTTCAGAAAATTGGGTAAAAGCCCCTGCAAAAATGACATCAACATATAGAAACTAACACTGGGTGCACTGAGTTAGTAGGTTAGTCCAAATATGTGTAAAAAGATATAAAAGTGTAGCAAAACATATAACAATGTCACCCAAAAGATCATGGAACAAGCAGAAATTATAGATACGTTTGGAACGTATCAGTTGATAGGAGGCTGCCAGACAAGAGGCCTGCGCCTTTTTAATCAAGTTGTTTTTGCGTTTGTCAATGTTCTCGGAACGGGGGTATCTAGACTTTGCTGTTTGCATCCCAGGGCTGGCCCACTCCATCGACGAAGCACCAACAGGCTCGACAAGGCCCTCGTGAGGGGCCGGGCCTCACGAGGAAACGACATCAAGACCCGCAGGGGGGCTCGTCGAGACCCCTCCGGAGTGGAGGACATTCCGAGGCAAGGCCCAGCCTCAGGATGTTGGGGAACGTTGCATGGGAAACAAAAAATTTCCTACGCACACGAAGATCTATCATGGTGATGATCATCTACGAGAGGGAGATCAGATCCACATACCCTTGTAGATCGCTAAGAGGAAGCGTTAATAAACGCGGTTGAAGTAGTGGTACGTCTTCACGATCTGTCCCACGAACCGTCCCACGAAATGTCTCACGATCTGTCCCGATCAAGTGCCGAACTGACGGCACCTCCGTGTCTCGCACACGTACAGCTCGATCACGATCTCCGCCTTCTTGATCGAGCAAGAGATACGGAGATGTAGATGAGTTTTCTGGCAGCGCGACGGCGCTCCAGTGGTGGTGATCTATTCGTGCAGGGCTCCACCCGAGCTCCGCACAAAACCGATCTAGAGGAAGAACTACGATCTAGAGGAGAGGGCAGCTGATACGTCTCGAACGTATCTATAATTTTTGTTGGTTTCATGCTGTTATCTTGTCAACTTTGGATGTTTTATGTACCTTTTATATCTTTTTGGGACTAACTTATTAATTCAGTACCAAGTGCCAGTTCCTGTTTTTTCTGTGTTTTTGACTGTTTTCAGATCTGATTTTGGAACGGAGTCCAAACAGAATAAAATCCACGAAATATTTTTTTCCAGAACGGAAGAAGATCAGGGGACTTGAGGGCCAAGGCAGGAGAGCCACATTGGGGCCCACAAGCCCTGTAGCCGCAACCAGGGGGGCCGGCGGCTACGAGGCTTGTGGCCTCCCTGGCGCCCCCCTGACCTAGCTCCTTCGCCTATATATTCCCTAAAATGCAGAAAAAATAGGGGAATCCACAAAAACACTTTTCCGATGCCGCAAGCTTCCGTTTCCGCGAGATCTCATCTCGAGACCCTTCCCGGTGCCCTGCCGGAGGGGACTTTGGAGGTGGAGGGCTTCTACATCAACATCATCGCCCCTCCAATGACTCGTGAGTAGTTCACTTCAGACCTACGGGTCCGTAGTTAGTAGCTAGATGGCTTCTTCTCTCTCTTCGATCTTCAATACAAAGTTCTCCATGATCTTCATGGAGATCTACCCGATGTAATCCTCTGTGGCGGTGTGTTTGTCGAGATCCGATGAATTGGGGATTTGTGATCAGATTATCTATGATATATATTTGAGTCTTTGCTGATTTCTTATATGCATGATTTGATATCCTTGTAAGTCTCTCCGAGTCTTGGGTTTTGTTTGGCCAACTAGATCTATGATTCTTGCAATGGGAGAAGTGCTTGGTTTTGGGTTCTTACCGTGTGGTGACCTTTCTCAGTGACAGAAGGGGCAGCAAGGCACGCATCATGTTGTTGCCATCAAGGGTAACAAGATGGGATTTTATCGTAGATATGAGATTGTCCATCTACATCATGTCATCTTGCTTAAGGCGTTACTCTGTTCTTATGAACTTAATACACTAGATGCATGCTGGATAGCGGTCGACGTGTGGAGTAATAGTAGTAGATGCAAAAAGTATCGGTCTACTTGTTTTGGACGTGATGCCTATAGATATAATCATTGCCATAGATAACGTCACGACTTTGAGCGGTTCTATCAATTGCTCGACAGTAATTCGTTCACCCACCGTCTACTTGCTTTCATGAGAGAAGCCACTAGTGAACACTACGGCCCCCGGGTCTATTCACACCTATCGTTTCCACTTTCACTTTTACTTTGCTTTGTTTCTTTTTTCTTTCAGTTCTCACTTGGCAAACAATCTATAAGGGATTTACAACCCCTTCATAGCGTTGGGTGCAAGCTCTTTGTGTTTGTGCAGGTACTTGTGACAATCCTTCACTGGATCGATACCTTGGTTCTCAAAACTGAGGGAAATACTTACCGCCGCTGTGCTACATCACCCTTTCCGCTTCGAGGGAACACCAACGCAAGGCTCCAAGGCCACGGGGGAATCCTTTGCATATTTGCCAAGGAAGTCCCTAAAGGCGTAGCCGTAGCAGAAGGATTCCTTGTGCCGTTGCTGAGGAGTATCAAGACAAGAATAGTCTCCCGTCGAAACGCTTGTTTCTGGCGCTGTTGGAAGGTCTTTTGTTGCAGTAGCAGAAGTATTGTTGGCACCGTTGCCGGGGAAGGAGAGATCTATCCAAGTAGGTCTCACAAACTAATCTCTTGCATTTACCTTTTTTGCCAGTTGCCTCTCGTTTTCCTCTCCCCCACTTCACATTTGCCGTTTTCATTTGCCTTTCTCCTTTGTCGTTTTCTTTTGCCTTTTTATTTTGCCTTTTTGCCTTTCTCCTTTGCCGTTTTTTTTGCCTTTCTGCCGTTCTCTTTTGCCCGTTTCACTTGCTTACTTCATGCTTGTTTGTGTGTGAGATAGTCCATCAATGGCTAGACCCACCACTCCAAACGATACCCATGAGAACGAAGTTCTCAATTTCAAGCTGATTGAGGAAGAAAGTTTAAAGGACGCTTGGTACCGAATTTGCAATGCTCAAAGTAGATCTACTCGTAAGCAATCCACCCCCGTTCTTCTTCGCAGTTTTTATGTTGGAATCTCTCCTTGGAATAGGCATATTCTTGATACCATCGTAGGTGGAATTTTTTTGGGGAGCCATACTGTTGACTCCTATGGAGCTATCATGAATTTGGTAGGCTCATCCCCTGCTCATGGCTAATGGAACTACCTTGACCTTGGAACACGTGATGCAAAGGCTTGACGCTATTGAAAACAAAATTGCTACAGTTGAACTTATTGAGAGTTTGGATAGAAAGATCCACAATCAAATTACTCAGTATGGATCCAAAGTGGGAATGGTCTTGAAAAATTTAAGGGAGAAGGAACCTATAGTTAATGATTCCTCTAGAATTGGCAAACTAGAAGATGTCATGACCAACTTGGGTTCCGCTTTTGCCGCTGTGCAAAATACTCCAAATTTCACTCTCAAAAAGATCGTCAGGTCTGCTTTTAATCCTAAAACTAGTGGTGAGTCATCCAATAAAGATGAAGATCTTTAGATGATAAATGATCACACTACTTATGGTTTGAGCACCAAAGATGACTATACGTGATTCCATCACCTTTTGCCTAGCTAAGGGCGTTAAACAATAGCGCTTGTTGGGAGGCAACCCAATGAATCTATCCTTTTTATTTCTGTTTTTTGTTTTCCACACTTTTATAATTCTGTTATGATTGTGTTTTGTTTGTTTCTTTTTGCGTTTGTGCCAAGCAAAGCCGTTATGATTAGTCTTGGGGATGATCGTTTGGTCATGCAGGAAAAGACACAAACTTTCTGCTCACGGAAAGAATTTTCATTTTTTCTGTAAGACATTTTGAGTTGATTCTTTTTGCTGCTAATTGATATGCAAATTCTTCAGACTCTCGTAATTTTTCAGAATTTGTGAAGTAACACAAGTATACGAAGTATACATATTGCTACAGACTGGTTTGCTGTTAACAGATTCTTTTTTTGTTGAGTTGGTTGCTTATTTTGATGAAACTATGGATAGTATCGGGGGGTATTGGCCATGGAAGATTGAAAATACAGTAACCCAACATCAACATAAGTAGAATTTAAGTTTTCTACAATACCTAAGGAAGTGGTGGTTTGCTTTCTTATACTAATGTTATCACGAGTTTCTGTTTAAGTTTCGTGTTGTGAAGTTTTCAAGTTTTGGGTGAAGTTCTTATGGACAAAAAGATAAAGAGTGGCAAGAGCTCAAGATTGGTGATGCCCAAGGCACCCCAAGATGATTCAAGGATGCCGTAAAAGCCTAAGCTTGGGGATGCCCCGGGAAGGCATCCCCTCTTTCATCTTCAATCCATCGGTAACGTTACATGGGGCTATATTTTTATTCACCACATGTTATGTGTTTTGCTTGGAGTGTCTTGTATCATAGGAGTCTTTTATTTTTGTTGTGTCACAATCATCCTTGCTTCACTCCTAGAGAGAGAGACATGCACTCACCGTGATTTTGTCGAGCTTCACTTATATCCTTTGGTAGACAATTCACCTCACATGTGCTTCACTTATATCTTTTGAGCTAGTTGATTTTGCTCTATGTGCTTCACTTATATCTTTTAGAGCACGGAAGCGCGTGGCTTGGTAGTTGATATATGCTTTGAAAGTAGTCTCAAAAGGTGTAGTTATCCAAATGGATATGAAAACTTCCACCTTCATTTGCATTGAATAGTTAGAGAAGTTTGATTCATCTCAATCAGTTTTGAGTTGTGGTTGTGGTAATACTGAAGTTATGCTAGTAACGTGTTGTGGATCTAGAAATACTTGTGTTGAAGTTAGTGATTCCCGTAGCATGCACGTATGGTGAACCGCTATGTGATGAAGTCTGAGCATGATTAGTCTATTGATTGTCATCCTTTGTGTGGCGGTCGGGATCGCGCGATGGTTTATACCTACCAACCCTTCCCCTAGGAGTATGCGTTGAATGCTTTGTTTCGATTACTACTAAAACTTTTGCAACAAGTATATGAGTTCTTCATGATTAATGTTGAGTCCATGGTTTAGATGCACTTTCACCTTCCACCATCACTATCTTCTTAGTGCGTGCAACTTACGCCGGAGCACAAAACCCACCATTAGCCTCCCTCAAAACAGACACCATACCTACCTACTATGGCTTTTTCCAAGTCATTCCGAGATATATTGCCATGCAACTACCACCATGACATGTGCCACCTCGTCTACATTGCCATTGCATGGTCGTAAGATAGCTAGCATGATGTTTCCATTAATGTCCATGCCATGCTAGATCATTGTCACGGTACACTACCGAAGGCATTCCATATAGAGTCATCATTGTTCTAAGTTTTGAGTTGAATGTGTGATGATCATAATTGATGGAGCATTGTACCATGTGAGGAAATAAAAGAGGCCAGCGAAGCCCATATACAAAAAGAGGCCAAAGATGCCCACCAAAAAAAAGAGGCCAAAGAGCCCACTAAAAAAGAAAATGAGAGAAAAAGAGAGAAGGGACAATGCTACTATCCTTCCACACTTGTGCTTATTAAGCACCATGATCTTCATGATTGAGAGTCTCTCGTTTTGTCACCACCATATAGCTAGTGGGAAAGTTTCATTATATAACTTGGCTTGCATATTCCAATGATAGGCTTCCTCAAATTTGCCTTAGGTCTTCGTGAGCAAGCAAGTTGGATGCACACCCACTAGTTTTCTTTAAGAGCTTTCACATACCCTTAGATCTAGTGCATCATTTGCATGGCAATCCCTACTCATTCACATTGATATCTATTGATGAGCATCTCCACAGCTCATTGATATGCCTAGTTAATGTGACCATCTTTTCCTTGTTTGTCTTGCAACCTCCACCACACTCCACACCACTTATAGTGCTAAAACCATGGCTCACGCTCATGTATTGCGTGAGAGTTGAAAAGGTTTGAGAAAGAATTACTTGGCCAATACCGGGGTTGTGCATGATTTAAATTCGTTGTGCAATGATGATAGAGCATAGCCAGACTATATGCTTTTGCAGGGATAACTTTCTTTTGGCCTTGTTATTTTGAAAGTTCATGATTACCTTGCTAGTTTTCTTGAAGTATTATTGTTTCCACGTCAATAGCAAACTATTGTTTTGAATCTAATGGATCTGAACATTCACGTCACATAAGAGGAGTTACAAAGGACATCTATGCTAGGTAGCATGAAAGCATCAAAAATTCATTCTTTATCACTTCCCTACTCGAGGACGAGCAGGAGTTAAGCTTGGGGATGCTTGATATGTCTCAAACGTATCTATAATTTTTTATGGTTTCATGTTGTTATCTTGTCAACTTTGGATGTTTTATGTACCTTTTATATCTTTTTTGGGACTAACTTATTAATTCAGTGCCAAATGCCAGTTCCTGTTTTTCTTTATTTTTGACTCTTTTCAGATCTGATTTTGGAATGGAGTCCAAATGGAATAAAATCCCCGAAATAAATTTTTCCAGAACTGAAGAAGATGAGGGGACTTGAGGGCCAAGGCAGGAGAGCCACAAGGGGCCCACAACCCCTGTAGCCCCCACCAGGCGGGCGGCGGCTACCAGGCTTGTGGCCTCCCTGGCGCCCCCCTGACCTAGCTCCTTCGCCTATATATTCCCTACAATACAGAAAAATAGGGGAATCGATGAAAAACAATTTTCCGCCGCCGCAAGCTTCCGTTTCCGCGAGATCTCATCTAGAGACCCTTCCCGGTGCCCTGGCGGAGGGGACTTTGGAGGTGGAGGGTGATACGTCTCCAACGTATCTATAATTTTTGATGGTTCCATGCTATTATCTTGTCAACTTTGGATGTTCTATATGCATGAATATGCTATTTTATATCTTTTTTGGGACTAACCTATTAACTCAATGCCAAGTGCCAGTTTCTTTTTTCCGTGTTTTGGCCCATTTTCACACGGAGTCCAAATGGAATGAAACTTTACGATGATTTTTTTGGACCAAAAGAGACCGCCGAAGCTTTGAAAGAAGGCCAGAAGAGCCACGAGGGAGTCACAAGCCCTGACGCCGCCACCCCCCCCTAGGTGGTGGCGACCAGGCTTGTGACCTCCTCGTGGGCCCAACCGACGTAATTCCACCGCCATAAATTTCGATAAATTCATAAACCCCCAAAAAGAAACCTAGATCGGGAGTTCCGCCACCGCAAGCCTCTGTAGCCACCAAAAACCAATCTGGAGCCCGTTATGGCACCCTACCGGAGGGGGAATCCATCTCCGGTGGCCATCTTCATCATCCCGGCGATCTCCGTGACGAGGAGGGAGTAGTTCTCCCTCGGGGCTGAGGGTATGTACCAGTAGCTATGTGTTTGATCTCTCTCTCTCTCGTGTTCTTGAGATGTCTTCATCTCGATGTACCATGGGCTTTGCTACTATAGTTGGACCTTATGATGTTCTTCCCCCTCTCCTTGTAATGATTTGAGTTTCCCCTTTGGAGTTATCTTATCGGATTGAGTCTTTGAGAACACTTGATGTATGTCTTGCACGTGTCTATCTATTGTGATCAACTTGCGGGTTTGTGAAAATTGGGAACCTATGCATACGGGTTGGCACACGTGGATTCATGTGAGTACTTGATGTATGTTTTGGTGATCAACTTGCGGGTTCGTGACATTGGGAACCTATGCACAGGGGCTGGCACACGTTTTGACTCTCGTAGAAACTTTGGGGCACTCTTTGAAGTTTTATGTGTTGGTTGGATAGATGATTCTAAGATTATGTGATGCATATCGTATAATCATGCCCACGGATACTTGAGGTGACAATGGAGTATCTAGGTGACATTAGGGTCTTGGTTGATATGTACCTTAAGGTGTTATTCTAGTACGAACTCTATGATGGATCGAACGGAAAGAATAGCTTCGTGTTATTTTACTACGGACTCTTGAATAGATCGATCACAAAGAATAACTTTGTGGTGGTTTCGTACCCGACAATAATCTCTTCGTTTGTTCTCCGCTATTAGTGACTTTGGAGTGACTCTTTGTTGCATGTTGAGGGCTAGTTATATGATCCAATTATGTTATCATTGTTGAGAGAACTTCACTAGTGAAAGTATGAACCCTAGGCCTTGTTTCGACGCATTGCAATACCGTTCGTGCTCACTTTTGTTACTAGTTACCTTGCTGTTTTTGTAATTTCAGATTACAAAAACCTATATCTACCATCCATATTGCACTTGTATCACCATCTCTTCGCCGAACTAGTGCACCTATACAACTTACCATTGTATTAGGTGTGTTGGGGACACAAGAGACTCTTTGTTATTTGGTTGTAGGGTTTCTTGAGAGAGACCATCTTCATCCTACGCCTCCCATGGATTGATAAACCTTAGGTCACCCACTTGAGGGAAAATTGCTACTGTCCTACAAACCTGTGCACTTGGAGGCCCAACAACGTCTACAAGGAGAAGGTTGCATAGTAGACATCAAGCTCTTTTCTGGCGCCGTTGCCGGGGAGGTTAGCGCTTGAAGGTATATCTTTAGATCTTGCAATCGAATCTTTTTGTTTCTTGTTCTTTCTCTATAAAACTACAAAAAAATGGAATTGAGGATGCCTCATATGCTCCATCTTTTCAATGTCTTTCGTGAGCATGATGGGAAGGAAAATTGTGCTCAAGTGCTGAAAGAAGAATTACATAGAATGCTTGGCATAGAATATGTGAATGATGAGGATGAGTGCAATGTTGTTAGCATGAGTTCTATGAATACCCATGATGCTAATGATATGCAAAGCCACAAGCTTGGGGATGCTATATTTGATGAAGATGATCTTTTTAGTTCTTCCACTTTGAATGATCAAAATTATTTTGATGAAAGCATGCCCCTTATCTATGATGATTATTTTGAGGATACTTATGCTTTGAAGAAGAGGGATGATAAATATTGTCATACTTTCGAAAACCCCTTTGCTAAACCTTGCTTTTTCATTGTGGACACAATTTGTAGTGCTCAAGTCTTTTACGATACTCCCACTACTATTCTTGAGAATAGATTTCCTTATGTGGAGAGTAGTAAAATTTTTATGCTTGTAGATCATGAAAAGAAAGCTTTAGGTGCTGGTTATATTGTTGAATTCATTGATGATGCTACTGAAAATTACTATGAGAGAGGATCATATGTTTCTACTTATTGAAATAGTATCAAGCTTCCTCTCCATATGTTGAAATTTTTGAAGCTATGCTTTTTTTGCCTTCCTATGCTAGTTGATTCTTGCTCCAATAAATTGTTTGATCACAAAATCCCTATGCATAGAAAGTGGGTTAGACTTAAATGTGTTAGCCATTTGCTCCATGATGCTCTCGTTGTGTTTCAATCCTTACCTTTTATGTGAGCATCATTGAAATCAATGCCTAGCTAAGGGCGTTAAACGATAGCGCTTGTTGGGAGGCAACCCAATGAATACATTTTTATTTGCTTTTTGCTTCCTGTTTTGTTTTATCCACACCATCATAATTCTGTTATGATTGTGTTTCTTTTTGCGTTTGTGCCAAGCAAAACCGTTATGATTAGTCTTGGAGATGATCGTTTGGTCATGCTGGAAAAGACAAAAACTTTTTGCTCACGAAAAGATTTTTTTTTCTGTAAGCGATTTTGAGTTGATTCTTTTTGTTGCTGATTTCTATGCACATGCTTCAGACAGTCATAATTGTTCAAAAAATTTGGAGTAGCAGAGGTATATGAAATATACAGATTGCTACAAACTGGTTTGCTGTTAACAGATTCTATTTTTGTTGTGTTGGTTGCTTATTTTGATGAAACTATGGGTAGTATCGGGTGGTATTAGCCATGGAAGATTGAAAATACAATAACCCAACATCAACATAAGTAGAATTTAAGTTTGCTACAGTACCTAAGGAAGTGGTGGTTTGCTTTCTCATACTAATGTTATCACGAGTTTCTGTTTAAGTTTCGTGTTGTCAAGTTTTCAAGTTTTGGGTGAAGTTCTTATGGACAAAGAGATAAAGAGTGGCAAGAGCTCAAGCTTGGGGATGCCCAAGGCACCCCAAGAGATTCAAGGATGCCGTAAAAGCCTAAGCTTGGGGATGCCCCGGGAAGGCATCCCATCTCTCGTCTTCAATCCATCGATGACGTTACTTGGGGCTATATTTTTATTGACCACATGTTATGTATTTTTGCTTGGAGCGTCTTGTATTGTAGGAGTATTTTATTTTTTTTGTTGTGTCACAATCTTTCTTGCTGCACACCTAGAGAGAGAGAGACATGCACTCACCGTGATTTTGTCGAGCTTCACTTATATCCTTTGGTAGACAATTCAGCTCACATGTGCTTCACTTATATCTTTTGAGCTAGATACTTTTGCTCTATGTGCTTCACTTATATATTTTAGAGCGCAGCGGTGCGTGTCTTGGTAGTTGATCTATGCTTTGAAAGTAGTCTCAAAAGGGGTAGTTATCCAAAGGGATACAAAAACTTCCACCTTCATGTGCATTGAATAGTTAGAGAAGTTTGATTCATCTCAATTAGTTTTGAGTTGTGGTTTTGGTAATATTGAAATCATGCTAGTAAGGTGTTGTGGATCTACAAATACTTGTGTTGAAGTTAGTGATTCCCGTAGCATGCACATATGTTGAGCCGCTATGTGATGAAGTCTGAGCATGATTAGTCTTTTCATTGTCATCCTTTGCGTGGCGGTCGGGATCGTGCGATGGTTTATACCTACCAACCCTTCCCCTAGGAGTATGCGTTGAATGCTTTGTTTTGATTACTAATAAAACTTTTGCAACAAGTATATGAGTTCTTCATGACTAATGTTTAGTCCATGGTTTAGATGCACTTTCACCTTCCACTATCACTATCTTCTTAGTGTCGTGCAACTTTCGCCGGTGCACAAAATCCACCATTAGCCTCCCTCAAAACAGCCACCATACCTACCTATTATGGCTTTTTCAAAGTCATTCCGAGATATGTTGACATGCAACTACCACCATGACATGTGCCACCACATCTACATTGCCATTGCATGAGCGTAAGATAGCTAGCATGATGTTTCCATTAATGTCTATGTCATGCTAGATCATTGTCACGGTACACTACCGAAGGCATTCCATATAGAGTCATCATTGCTCTAAGTTTTGAGTTGTAAGTGTGATGATCATCATTGATGGAGCATTGTCCCATGTGAGGAAATAAAAGAGGCCAGTGAAGCCCATTTACAAAAAGAGGCCAAATATGCCCACCAAAAAAAAGAGGCCAAAGAGCCCACAAAAAATGAGAGAAAAAGAGAGAAGGGACAATGCTACTATCCTTCCACACTTGTGCTTATTAAGCACCATGATCTTCATCATTGAGAGTCTCTCATTTTGTCACCAACATATAGCTAGTGGGAAATTTTCATTGTATAACTTGGCTTGTATATTCCAATGATAGGCTTCCTCAAAATTGCCTTAGGTCTTCATGGGCAAGAAAGTTGGATGCACACCCATTAGTTTTCTTTAAGAGCTTTCACACACTGCTAGCTCTAGTGCATCATTTGTATGGCAATCCCTACTCATTCACATTGATATCTATTGACGAGCATCTCCATAGCTCATTGATATGCGTACTCAATGTGACCATCTTCTCCTTGTTTGTCTTGCAACCTCCACCACACTCCACACCATCTATAGTGCTATAACCATGGCTCACACTCATGTATTGCGTGAGAGTTGAAAAGGTTTGAGAAAGTAAAGGTGTGAAACAATTAATTGGCCAATACCGGGGTTGTGCATGATTTAAATTCGTTGTGCAATGATGATAGAGCATAGCCAGACTATATGCTTTTGTAGGGATAACTTTCTTTTGGCCTTGTTATTTTTAAAGTTCATGATTACCTTGCTAGTTTTCTTGAATTATTATTGTTTCCACGTCAATAGAAAACTATTGTTTTGAATCTAACGGATCTGAACATTCATGTCACGTGAGAGAAGTTACAAAGGACAACTATGCTAGGTAGCATGCAACATCAAAAATTCATTCTTTATCACTTCCCTACTCGAGGACGAGCAGGAGTTAAGCTTGGGGATGCTTGATACGTCTCCAACGTATCTATAATTTTTGATGGTTCCATGTTATTATCTTGTCAACTTTGGATGTTTTATATGCATGAATATGCTATTTTAAATATTTTTGGGGACTAACCTATTAACTCAGTGCCAAGTGCCAGTTTCTGTTTTTTCCGTGTTTTTGGCCCATTTTCAGACGGAGTCCAAATGGAATGAAAATTTACGATGATTTTTTGGACCAAAAGAGACCCCCGAAGCTTTGAAAGAAGGCCAGAAGAGCCACGAGGGAGTCACAAGCCCTGACGCCGCCACCACCACCCTAGGTGGTGGCGACCAGGCTTGTGACCTCCTCGTGGGCCCAACCGACGTAATTCCACCGCCATAAATTCCTATAAATTCATAAACCCCCAAAAAGAAACCTAGATCGGGAGTTCCGCCGCCGCAAGCCTTTGTAGCCACCAAAAACCAATCTGGAGCCCGTTCTGGAACCCTGCCGGAGGGGGAATCCATCTCCGGTGGCCATCTTCATCATCCCGGCGATCTCCATGACGAGGAGGGAGTAGTTCTCCCTCGGGGCTGAGGGTATGTACCAGTAGCTATGTGTTTGATCTCTCTCTCTTGTGTTCTTGAGATGTCTTGATCTCGATGTACCATGGGCTTTGCTACTATAGTTGGACCTTATGATGTTCTTCCCCCTCTCCTTCTTGTAATGAATTGAGTTTCCCCTTTGGAGTTATTTTGTCGGATTGAGTCTTTGAGAACACTTGATGTATGTCTTGCACGTGTCTATCTGCTGTGATCAACTTGCGGGTTTGTGACAATTGGGAACCTATGCATATGGGTTGGCACACGTGGATTCATGTGAGTACTTGATGTATGTTTTGGTGATCAACTTGCGGGTTCGTGACATTGGGAACCTATGCACAGGGGTTGGCACACGTTTTGACTCTCTGGTAGAAACTTTGGGGCACTCTTTGAAGTTCTATGTGTTGGTTGAATAGATGATTCTGAGATTATGTGATGCATATCATATAATCATGCCCACGGATACTTGAGGTGACAATGGAGTATCTAGGTGACATTAGGGTCTTGGTTGATATGTATCTTAAGGTGTTATTCTAGTACGAACTCTATGATGGATCGAACGGAAAGAATAGCTTAGTGTTATTTTACTACGGACTCTTGAATAGATCGATCAGAAAGAATAACTTTGTGGTGGTTTCGTACCCGACAATAATCTCTTCGTTTGTTATCCGCTATTAGTGACTTTGGAGTGACTCTTTGTTGCATGTTGAGGGCTAGTTATATGATCCAATTATGTTATCATTGTTGAGAGAACTTCACTAGTGAAAGTATGAACCCTAGGCCTTGTTTCCACGCATTGCAATACCGTTCGTGCTCACTTTTGTTACTAGTTACCTTGCTGTTTCTGTAATTTCAGATTACAAAAACCTATATCTACCATCCATATTGCACTTGTATCACCATCTCTTCGCCGAACTAGTGCACCTATACAACTTACCATTGTATTAGGTGTGTTGGGGACACAAGAGACTCTTTGTTATTTGGTTGCAGGGTTGCTTGAGAGAGATCATCTTCATCCTACGCCTCCCACGGATTGATAAACCTTAGGTCACCCACTTGAGGGAAAATTGCTACTGTCCTACAAACCTCTGCACTTGGAGGCCCAACAACGTCTACAAGGAGAAGGTTGCATAGTAGACATCAGAGGGCTTCTACATCAACATCATCACCCCTCCAGTGACTCATGAGTAGTTCACTTCAGACCTATGGGTCCGTAGTTAGTAGCTAGATGGCTTCTTCTCTCTCTTGGATCTTCAATACAAAGTACTCCATGATCTTCATGGACATCTATCCGATGTAATCCTCTTTGGCGGTGTGTTTGTCGAGATCCGATGAATTGTGGATTTTTGATGAGATTATCTATGATATATATTTGTGTCTTTGCTGATTTCTTATATGCATGATTTGATATCCTTGTAAGTCTATCTAAGTCTTGGTTTTTGTTTGGCCAACTAGATCTATGATTCTTGCAATGGGAGAAGTGCTTGGTTTTGGGTTCATACCGTGTGGTGACCTTTCCCAGTGATAGAAGGGGCAGCAAGGCACGCATCGTGTTGTTGCCATCAAGGGTAACAAGATGGGCTTTTATGTAGATATGAGATTGTCCATCTACATCATGTCATCTTTCTTAAGGCGTTACTCTGTTCTTATGAACATAATACACTAGATGCATGCTGGATTGCGGTCGACGTGCGGAGTAATAGTAGTAGATGCAGAAAGTATCGGTCTACTTGTTTTGGACGTGATGCCTATAGATATAATCATTGCCATTGATAACGTCACGACTTTGCGCGGTTCTATAAATTGCTTGACAGTAATTCGTTCACCCACCTTCTACTTGCTTTCATGAGAGAAGCCACTAGTGAACACTATGGCCCCGGGGTCTATTCACACCTATCGTTTCCACTTTAGCTTTTACTTTGCTTTGTTTCTTTTTGCTTTCAGTTCTCACTTGGCAAACAATCTATAAGGGATTGACAACCCCTTCATAGCGTTGGGTGCAAGCTATTTGTGTTTGTGCAGGTACTTGTGACAATCCTTCACTGGATCGATACCTTGGTTCTCAAAACTGAGGGAAATACTTACCGGTGATGTGCTACATCACCCTTTCTGCTTCGAGGGAACACCCATGCAAGGCTCCAAGGCCACGCGGGAATCCTTTGCATATTTTCCAAGGAAGTCCCTAAAGCCGTAGCCGTAGCAGAAGGATTCCTGGTGCCGTTGCTGAGGAGTATCAAGACAAGAATAGTCTCCCGTCACCACACTTGTTTCTGGCACCGTTGGAAGGTCTTTTGTTGCAGTAGCAGCAACATGTGGCAACGTTGTATCTGAAAATCCCTAAACCCCTAGTATATATAGGAGGAGGGAGGAGGTAGCCTTGGCGCGCCAAGGGAGTCTCCCTTGGGTCGGCCGAAGTAGAGGAGGGAGGAGTCCTCCTCCAATCCCACTTGGATTAGGACTCCTTCATTATTTTCCCATCTCTTTTGCATTTTTCCACTTTTTCCTCATGGCCTTTCCTTGGATGACTTTGTCAGCCCATTATGACTTATTGCACATCCAATAAACCCACGTGGATGCCTTGGGGCGTGGTGGGCCAACCCAGTGGGCCCCCGGAACCCATTCGTCACTCCGGGCACACTGCTCGTAATGCCCGAAAACCTTCCGGAATCCAAATACCAACTTCCTATATATCAATCTTCGTTTCCGGACCATTCCGGAACTCCTCGTGACGTACGGGATCTCAACCGGGACTCCGAACAAAACTTTGGTCACCAACACATATAACTCAACTATATCGAAATGTCACTGAACCTTAAGTGTGCACACCCTGCGGGTTCGAGAACTATGCAGACATGACCTCAGACACTCTCCAGTCAATAACCAGCAGCGGGACCTGGATGTCCATATTGGCTCCTACATATTTTACGAAGATCTCTATCGGTTGAACCTCTATGTCAAGGATTCATATAATCCCATATACTGTTCCATTTGTTTTTCGGTATGTTACTTGCCCGAGATTCGATCGTCGGTATATCTATACCTAGTTCAATCTCGTTATCGGGAAGTATCTTTACTCGTTCCATAATACAAGATCCCGTAACTAACTCCTTAGTGACATTGCTTGCAAGGCTTGTTGTGATGTTGTATTACCGAGTGGGCCCCGACATACCTCTCCGTCACACGGAGTGACAAATCCCAGTCTTGATCCATGCCAACCCAACAGACACCTTTGGAGATACTTGTAGAGCACCTTTATAGTCACCGAGTTATGTTGCGACGTTTGATAACCCACAAGGTATTCCTCCGATGTCTGGGAGTTGCATGATCTCATGGTCATAGGAATAGATACATTGACATGCAGAAAACAATAACAATAAACTGACACGATCATATGCTACGTCTATAGTTTCGGTCTTGTCCATCACATCATTCTCCTAATGATGTGATCTCATCATCAAGTGACAACAATTTTCTATGGCCAGGAAACCTTGAGCATCTTTGATCAACGAGCTAGTCAACTAGAGGCTCACTAGGGGCAGTGTATTGTCCAAGCATCTAGGGTAGTTCCGCCTCAGTGATCGTTCCCCTCATAACAGAAGCACTTAGTCTCGGGTTTGGGTTCAACTTTGGGCTTCTTCGTTAGAGCAGCAACTGGTTTTCCGTTTCATGAAGTATCCCTTCTAGCCCTTTCCCTTCTTGAAACTAGTGGTTTTACTAACCATCAACAATTGATGCTCCTTCTTGATTTCTACTTTCGCAGTGTCAAACATTGCGAATCGCTCAAGGATCATCATATCTATCCTTGATATGTTATAGTTCATCACGAAGCTCTAGTAGCTTGGTGGCAGTGACTTTGGAGAACCATCACTATCTCAGCTGGAGGATTAACTCCCACTTGATTCAAGCGACTGTTGTACTCAGACAATCTGAGCACATGCTCAACGATTAAGCTTTTCTCCTTTACATTGTAGACAAAGAATCTTGTCGGAGGTCTCATACCTCTCAGCAAGGGCACGAGCATGAAATACCAATTTCATCTCTTAGAACATATCATATGTTCCGTGACGTTCAAACCGTCTTCGGCGCCTTACGTCTAAGCCGTTAAGTATTACGCACTGAACTATCACATAGTCATCAAAACGTGTATGCCAGATGTTCGCAACATCTACAGACGACGCTCAAGGTGTAGCACACCGAGCGGTGCATTAAGGACATAAGCCTTCTGCTCAGCAATGAGGACAATCCTCAGTTTATGGACTCAGTCCGCAAAATTGCTACTATCATCTTTCAACTAAATTTTCTCTAGGAACATATAAAAACACTAGAGCTACAGCGCAAGCTACAACATAATTTGCAAAGACCTTTTAACTATGTTCATGATAATTAGTTCAATTAATCATATTACTTAAGAACTCCCACTCAAATAGATATCCCTCTAGTCATTCGAGTGGCGCATGATTCAAATCCACTAACTCAAGTCCGATCATCACGTGAGTTGAGCATAGTTTCAGTGGTGAACATCTCCATGTTGATCATATCAACTATATGATTCATGCTCGACCTTTCGGTCTCTTGTGTTCCGAGGCCATGTCTGTACATGCTAGGCTCGTCAATTTAACCCGAGTGTTCCGCGTGTGCAACTGTTTTGCACCCGTTGTATGTGAACGTTGAGTCTATCACACCTGATCATCACGTGGTGTCTTGAAACGACGAACTGTCGCAACGGTGCACAGTCGGGGAGAACACAATTTTATCTTGAAATTTTAGTGAGGGATCACCTTATAATGCTACCGTCGTTCTAACCAAGATAAGGTGCATAAAAGGATTAACATCACATGCAATTCATAAGTGACATGATATGGCCATGATCTTGTGCTTCTTGATCTCCATCACCAAAGCACCGGCATTATCTTCATTGTCACCGGCGCCCCACCATGATCTCCATCATCATGCCGCCATCGAGATTGTCATGCTATCTATGCTATTACTACTAAAGCTACAACCTGGCAATATAGTAAACGCATGTGCAAACACAAACGTTAGTTTAAAGTCAACCCTATGGCTTCTGCCGGTTGCCGTAGCATCGACGTGCAAGTCGATATTTAACTATTACAACATGATCATCTCATACATCCAATATATCACATCATGTCTTTGGCCATATCACATCACATGCATACCCTGCAAAAACAAGTTAGACGTCATCTAATTTGTAGTTGCATGTTTTACGTGGCTGGTATGGGTATCTAGAATGATCGCATCTTACTTACGCAAAACCACAACGGTGATGTGAAAATTGCTATTTAACCTCTCTCCAAGGACCGCCTCGGTCAAAACCAATTCAACTAAAGTTCAAGAAACAGACACCCGCCAGTCATCTTTATGCAACAAGTTGCATGTTAGTCGATGAAACCGGTGTCACGTAAGCGTACGAGTAAGGTTGGTCCGGGCCGCTTCAATCCAACAATACCGCCGAATCGAGAAAAGACTAAGGAAGGCAGCAAATCGAACATCAACGCCCGCAAAAACTTTTGTGTTCTACTCGAGATTACATCTATGCATGAACCTAGCTCATGATGCCACTGTTGGGGAATGTTGCATGGGAAACAAAAATGTTCCTACGCACACGAAGACCTATCATGGTGATGATCATCTAAAAGAGGGAGATCGGATCCACATACCCTTGTAGATCGCTAAGCGGAAGCATTAATAAATGCGGTTGATGTAGTGGTACGTATTCACGATCCGTCCCACGACCTATCCCGCAAACCATCTCACGGTCCGTCCCACGATCCGTCCCGATCAAGTGCCGAACTGACGGCACCTCCGCGTCCCGCACACGTACAGCTCAATGACGATCTCCGCCTTCCTGATCCATCAAGAGATACGAAGATGTAGATGAGTTCCACGGCAGCGCGAGGCGCTCCGGTGGTGGTGATCTATTCCTCCAAGGCTCCGCCCGAGCTCCGCAGAAAATCGATCTAGAGGAAGAACTACGATCTAGAGGAGAGGGCAGCACGTGGCAAAGTTGTGTCTCAAAAGCCCTAAAACCCTAGAATATATAGGAGGTGGGAGGAGGCAGCCTTGGCGCGCCAAGGGAGTCTCCCTTGGGTCGGCCGAAGTGGAGGAGGGAGGAGTCCTCCTCCAATCCCACTTGGATTAGGACTCCTTCCTTATTTTCCCACCTCTTTTGGATTTTCCACTTTTTCCTCATGGGCTTTACTTGGATGACTTTCTCAGCCCATTATGCCTTTTTGCACATCCAATAAACCCACGTGGACCCCTTGGGGGCATGGTGGGCCCACCCAGTGGGCCCCCGGAACCCATTCGTCACTCCCGGCAGAGTGCTGGTAATGCTTGAAAATCTTCCGGAATCCAAATACCAACTTCCTATATATCAATCTTCATTTCTGGACCATTTCGGAACTCCTCGTTACATCCGGGATCTCATCCGGGACTCCGAACAAAACTTCGGTCACCAACACATATAACTCAACTATACCGAAACGTCATCGAACCTTAAGTGTGCACACCCTGTGAGTTCAAGAACTATGCAGACATGACCTGAGACACTCTCCGGTCAATAACCAACAGCGGGACTTGGATGTCCATATTGGCCTCCTACATATTCTACGAAGATCTCTATCGGTTGAACCTCTATGTCAAGGATTCATATAATCTCGTACACTATTCCCTTTGTCCTTCGGTATGTTACTTGCCCGAGATTCAATCGTCGATATCTCTATATCAAGTGCAATCTCGTTATCGGCAAGTCTCTTTACTCGTTCCGTAATACAAGATCCCGTAACTAACTCCTTAGTGACATTGCTTGCAAGGCTTGTTGTGATGTTGTATTACCGAGTGTGCCCTGTGATACCTCTCAGTCACACGGAGTGACAAATCCCAATCTTGATCCATGCCAACCCAACAAACACCTTTGGAGATACCTGTAGAACACCTTTATAGTCACCCAGTTACGTTGCGATGTTTGATAACCCACGAGGTATTCCTTCGATGTCTGGGAGTTGCATGATCTCATGGTCATAGGAACATATACATTGACATGCAGAAAACAGTAACAATAAACTGAAACGATCATATGCTACGTTTATAGTTTGGGTCTTGTCCATCACATCATTCTCCTAATGATGTGATCCCATCATCAAGTGACAACACTTGTCTATGTCTAGGAAACCTTACCATCTTTGATTAACGAGCTAGTCAACTAGAGGCTCACTAGGGACAGTGTATTGTCTGTGTATCCACACAATTATTTGAGTTTCCAATCAATACAATTATAGCATGGATAATATACGATTATCATGAACAAAGAAATATAATAATAATTAATTTATTATTGCCTCTAGGGCATATTTCCAACACACGAGTCAAGGGTGATGCAGAAGGAGGACAGGCGAACCACAGATGGCAGAGCAGTGCAGCTCCCCTTTGGTGCAAAGGGGGCCAAGACGTACGCGAGACCCGAAGGCATCTTCCAAAGGTTTCCACTTTGGTGTAAGCAAGCCACCACCGCCTGCCAGCAGGGCGGACGTCACCCCTGCAGCGTGGACAACCACTTTGCAGGTGAAGACCACCTTTGGATAGGGGAGCATGTTCCCCTGTCCCCTTTAAAATTGGTCGTTGTGGGATCCCTACCCGCCGAAACGATAAGGGAAGAGGATCGTGGTCGCCGCTATATATAGAGGATAGGTTGCTTCGTAGGGGGGATCGGGATCCTAGCCATTAACTCGCCTACCACCACACCACTAAGGCCACCTAACCTCAGGAGGCCGAAGAACATTATACGAGTTCATTCACCAACCTCCACGAGAGGCAATCCACCAAAGCAGGAGTAGGGTTTTACGCTTCCCAGCGGCCCAAACCTGGGTAAACTGTCGTGCTCATCGTCTCCCTCACCATCCTGTGGGTCCTTAGCCTTGCTCACCGAGTAACGAGTCTGGTAAATCAAATCTGTTGAGTGGCCTCCACACACGCCCGTGAGTCCGAATCTTGAGGGTTTTGCGGAGCCCGAGATCCGAGATTTAGTGCGCCACGTAGGGGGTGCGTGTCGGAGCTTCCACGCCAACAGCAGGAATCAGATATCAACTCGGCGGCTCCATGGCCTGTGCAACCACTGTCGGCCGCCAGTCCACGGTGGTGGACGACGTCCGAGCAAGCAGGGTCGTCCCTGCGGTCGCTTGTATTCTCGGCGGATCGCAAGCGCCGCCTTCCAGCCGCCACGTCAAGCGTTTCCTGTGGCACGGGGGGGGGGGGGGGAGCTCGCCCAAGGCCCGATCCGCCGGAACGCCATGTGTGGCCAGAGACCAACATCACCTTCGGCTCCGATTATCACCCCAAGGCCATGACGGCTGCCGGGGCACATCCCATGTTGTGCACGCCGACCATATCCGGCGTGGATGTCTCCAAAACCCTCATCGACGGCGACGCGGGCCTCAACGTCATCTCAATGGAGGCCTGACTCTGTAACAACAGACCTTCCCTTGCAACGGCACCAGAAGAATGCAGCTAGCACTCTCCGGCAATTGAAACTAGAAGAATGTTGTTGACGGCCCACCAGTGTGTGGGATCGTAGCAGTTTTCGAGGGTAGAGTATTCTACCCAAATTTGTTGGTACGCCTATAGGAGGTGAGAGGATACTCTCAAGTATTAGTAGCTGAATATGTCAGATACAACCACAACTGAAAGATTAGTATCTACAAGCAAAGTAGTAACAGCAAAGTATCGAGTAACAGCAGTGGCAAGGAACAGCAGTAGTGACAGCAGTAGCAAGTAGCAAGAGTAGCAAGCGACAGTAGTAGCAACAGTAGCAGCAGAGCAAGACAAGTAACAGCAGCAGTAGGACAAACTCGTAGGCAATGGGTCGGTGATTTGTTTGGATGATATTCATCATGCAACAGTTATAACACGGAGAGATATGTGGCTAGCTCCCGTTCGTCAATGTGATGTAGGCATGCATTCCGTGTGTCGTCATACGTGCTTAGGGAAAAGAACTTGCATGACATCTATTGTCCATCCCTCCCGTGGCAGCGGGGTCCAAAAGGAAACTACGGGATATTAAGGTTCTCCTTTTAATAAAGAACCGGACCAACGCATTAGCACTTGGTGAACACATGAACTCCTCAAACTATGGTCATCACCGGGAGTGGTTCCGGTTATTGTCACTCCGGGGTTGCCGGATCATAACACATAGTAGGTAACTACAACTTGCAAGATCAGATCTAAAACACACATATATTGGTGACAACATAATAATTTCAGATCTGAAATCATGGCACTCGGGCCCTAGTGACAAGCATTAAGCATGGCAAATCATGCAAATTAAGTCCAAAACAAGGGCAAAAGAGTCTGGAAAAGTAGATACGATGGAGACATATCAACTCCCCCAAGCTTAAAACCTTGCCTGTCCTCCAGCAACTCAGTTGACAAACTGAGAGAGAAAGAAAAACTTTGACAAACTCTGTTTGATCTTGTTGTTGCAACTATGTCTAACTCATAACCAGAATTTCAGCAAGATCACAAGTTAACCACATAAGCAAGTGACACAAAGGTCTCACGGTAAACTAATATCAATGGCATAATCAGCTAACGAGCAAATAATAGTGAGTTTCAAATACACAACACTTCAATCAAAACAAGCATGAAGCAATATGAATAGGTGGTATCTCGCTAGCTCTTTCTGAGACCGCAAAACATAAATGCAGAGCACTTTCAAAGATCAAGGGCTGACTAAACATTGTAATTCATAGCAACAAAGATCTAGTCATAGTCATACTCAATATCAATCAAAAGCAAAGCATAAAAATGACAGAGGTGCTCTCTAATTGGTGCTTGTGAAAGAAGAGGATGACTCAACAGGAAAATAAATAGACAGACCCTTCGCAGAGGGAAGCATTGATTTGCAGAGGTGCCAGAGCTCAAGCTTTGAAAACAGAGATAATAATTTTGGGTGGCACGCTTTCATTGTCAACGCAATGACCAAGAGTTCTCAATATCTTCCATGCTACTCATGCTATAGGCGGTTCCCAAACAGAAAAGTAAAGTCTTAACTCCCCCACCACCAAGCAATCACACTCCACGGCTAGCCGAATCTTCGGGTACCGTCCATACTAACATCAATCCGGGGGGAGTCTTGTTTTACAGTTATGTTTTTGATTTAAGCGTGGAACTGGTAGTCCAATTACCGGCCCCTTTCTCGTGAATGACAGTGAATAAATACATGTCGAGGATAACACTCCTAGCATGGAAGATACTAATAGCCCCCTGTCACCACATGAGCGGTTCGGGCATGCAAAACAGATTATTTCTTGAAGGTTTAGAGAGTGGCACATGCAAATTTACTTGGAACGGCAGGTAGATACCGCAAATAGGTAGGTATAGTGGACTCTCGTGGAAAAACTTTGGGTTTATGGAAGTGGATGCACAAGCAGTATTCCGCTTAGTACAAGTGAAGGCTAGCAAAAGACTGGGAAGCGACCAACTAGAGAGCGACAACAGTCATCAAGATGCAATGAGTTTGACTAACATTGAATGCAAGCATGAACAAGATATAATTCACCATGAACATGAACATCATAGAGGCTATGTTGATTTTGTTTCAACTACATGCATGAACATGCGCCAAGTCAAGCCACTTGAAACATTCAAAGGAGAATACCATCCTGTCATACTACATCATAGTCATTTCAAAATCTATGTTGGCATTCAAGACAAACCATTATAAACTCTCAGCTAAATAAGCATGGCATCAGAAACTATGATCTCTAAGTTGTCATTGCAAACATTGCTCTCTCACAACAAAGCTGAATCTAGGTCGACAAGCTAGTCATATTTACAAAAACAAAATAGATAGAGTTCATACCATCTTTTCAGTCTGAGTCACTTCATCATATATCATCATTATTGCCTTTCACTTGCATGATCGAACGATGTGAACAATAATAAGAGTGCTCGTGCATTGGACTAAGCTGAATCTACAGGCAAACACAAACGAGAAGACAAAGTAATATGGCTCTTTGAAAGCTAAACAGGTAAGCATGCAAGAACCACTAAACATTCAAACCAATATCTTCTACCTTGACCCAAAGAAAAAGAAAACTATTTACACGGGAAAGCTGCAAAAGAAGAAAGAAAAATCTTTTTGGGTTTTCTCAAAACGACACAAAACAAGAAAACAAGAAAACGAAAATAAACTAGCATGGATAATATAGTGGCAAAGTGTAAACACCGGCTAACAAAGTGAAAGCATAAGCATGAATGTAAAGTCGGTGAGAACACGTACTCCCCCAATCTTAGGATTTTGGCCTAGCTTGGTCTACTCCCATGGTGGGAAATCACCAGCTCCAGGATACTCCGGAGCAGACTGTGGATGCCACTGCTGTGTGAGCTCCTTTGGCTCCCATTGATAAACTGGCGTGTGGTACTCGACTGGCGGCTCGGGCACGGACGCCTGTGTTTGGGCCAAACCCCAATATGCGTAGATGTCCGAGGGCATAATAGTGTACCCGCCTGCATGAACATCAGACAAAGAAGGAGCAGGCAAAGTAATAGTCTCTCGAGTACCCTGACTAAATACCAGGTTATAAATCATTTGTCTACTAGCATCTCTATCCAGAAAATCATGGCGAACCATGTTGTCATAATCCAGATATTTCTCAGTGAGAAGCATCTCTCCTTCCTCTCCCAGTCTAATGGGTATCTCAAAGTGTCTGGCAAGACGGGTAGTATAGATACCTCCATAGACGACACCCTTGGAACGGTTGGTGTTCAACCCCTGGGCTACTATAGCACCTAGGCTATAATTCTTATCGTTATAAAGGCCTGCGCGCAAAACCGCAATGTCTGGAGAACTAAGTGATCCAGCCTCCCCACGGCCAATCAAACATTTTCCCACAAATAGTGAGAAGTACCGAAGCACAGGAAAATGTATGCTAGCAATTCTAGCGTCAGACACTCCTCTCTCCTCTCCAATAGCAATAGTACCAATGAAATACTCCTAGTCCCGTGGACGAGGGTCACAGATATCCCCAACATAAGGTAATTTGCATACATTGCAAAAATCCTCTAGTGCCATGCACTGGGGGATGTTGTATATCATGAACTCAACCATGGGAGGATTCTTCCTCGGATAAATGTTGAAGCTTTGAACGAAAATATTGGTGAGGAGGAGGTATTGTGAGCACTTATCTTCAACGAACGCAGTAAGACCTGCGTTCTCCACCAAGTAATAGAAGTCTTCATAAAATCCGGCGACGCGCAAAAATTCATCACTTGGCCACTTGCATGCTCGACCTTCTGTGACTCGAGGGACTACGTACTTGGGGTGGTTCTTCTCATCCTCCTTGGGGTTACGACTTGAAGAGCCTCTCAAGAACCTTCTCATCATTTCCTTTTTCTAGCTCTGAAAAAATCTGAAATTTTTAGAGAGTTCGAAAGAAAAGTGCCTAGAGACCGTATCACGCGCTAAAACTACTTGGGACCAGCTAAAATCAACTTTTCCAGCTCAAGAACAGGGTCACCAAGGTAGCAAGAATACGTGAAAGATAAAGCACTAGAGCAAAAACTAATTGGACCAATGGAGGAGTCACTTACCAAGGAGTAATTTCCCCAAAACGGTTCGGAGAATGGTGCTTTGAGCAAGGAGATCGAAAATTACAACCAAATGAGCAAGAACACGGGTTTGAGCTGCGAAACAATTTTTTCTCGAGGTGGAAGAAGAGGCTGGGAGCTGGAATGAGTGGAGGGGGTCCCTATGGCCCCCACAAGCTTGCCCTCCGCGACCAGGGGGTGGTGGTGGCAGAGCTTGTGGCCCACTGGTCTGGCCCCCAGGCCAGCTCTCAGGCCCAGTAAATTTCAAAAATTCCAGAAAAAATCATACTAAATTTCCAGGACCATCGAAGAACTTTTATTTTCGAGGTACTTTTCTCCGGGACGCTAAAACAGAAAACAGGAACAACTAAACTAATTCTATCATTTTTCTTCTAAGCAACAGAAAATTAAAGCTAAAAACAGAGGTATGTGACTCTTTGATTCATCCATTTCATGGTCATCGAAAGAAATCCGTTGCTACTTCAACAAAAGACCTTCCAACGGCGCCAGAAATAGGAGTGTTGCTTGATACTCCTCAGCAACGGCACCCGGAATCCTTGTGCTACGACTACGCCTTAAGGGACTTCCTAGGCAAAATGCAAAGGATTTCCCCGTGGCCTTGGAGCCTTGCGTTGGTGTTCCCTCGAAGCGGAAAGGGTGATGTAGCACAACGGTGGTAAGTATTTCCCTCAGTTTGAGAACCAAGGTATCGATCCAGTGAAAGAGTATCACAAGTGCCTGCACAAACACAAAAAGCTTGCTCCCAACGCTATGAAGGGGTTGTCAATCCCTTATAGATTGTTCGCCAAGTGAGAACTGAAAGCAGCAAAGTAACAAAGCAAAGTAAAAGCGAAAGTGGAAACGATAGATGTGAATAGACCCGGGAGCCGTAGTGTTTACTAGTGGCTTCTCTCATGGAAGCAAGTAGACGGTGGGTGAACAAATTACTGTCGAGCAATTGATAGAACCGCGCAAAGTCGTGACGATATCTATGGCAATGATTATGTCTATAGGCATCACGTCCAAAACAAGTAGACCGATACTTTCTGCATCTACTACTATTACTCCACACGTCGACCGCTATCCAGCATGCATCTAGTGTATTAAGTCCAAAAGAACACAGTAACGCCTTAAGCAAGATGACATAGTGTATATGGACAATCTCATATCTACGACAAAGCCCACCTTGTTACCCTTGATGGCAACAACACGATGTGTGCCTTGCTGCCCCTACTGTCACTGGGAAAGGTCACCACACGGCAAGAACCCAAAACCAAGCACTTCTCCCATTGCAAGAATCATAGATCTAGTTGGCCAAACAAAATCCAAGACTCGGAGAGACTTACAAGGATATCAAATCATGCATATAAGAAATTAGCAAAGACTCAAATATATATCATAGATAATCTGATCACAAATCCACAATTCATCGGATCTCGACAAACACACCGCCAAAGAAGATTACATCGGATAGATCTCCATGAAGATCATGGAGAACTTTGTATTGAAGATCCAAGAGAGAGAACAAGCCATCTAGCTACTAACTACACACCCGTAGGTCTGAAGTGAACTACTCACTAGTCATTGGAGGGGCGATGATGATGATGAAGAAGCCCTCCAACCCCAAAGTCCCCTCCGGCAGGGCGCCGGGAAGGGTTTCCAGATGAGATCTTGCGAAAACGGAAGCTTGCGGTGTCAGAAAAGTATTTTCGTGGCTCCCTTGATTTTTGTCTTATTTTTAGGGAATATATAGGCGCAAGATCTAGGTAGGGGGGCAGGGAGGCCACAAGCCTGCCCACCGCCGCCCCCTGGTGGCGGAGTGGGGGCTTGTGGGCTCCCTGTAGCACTCCTGGCTTGGACCACATGCCCCCTGATCTTCCTTCGTTCGGGAAAAAATCATTTCGGGAATTTTATTCCGTTTGGACTCCGTTCCAAAATCAAATATGAAAAGAGCCAAAAACACTGAAAAAACAGGAACTGACACTTGGCACTGAATTAATAAGTTAGTCCCAAAAAAGATATAAAAGGTACATAAAATATCCAAAGATGACAAGATAACAGCGTGAAACCATCAAAAATTATAGATACGTTTGAGACGTATCAAGCATCCCCAAGCTTAACTCCTGCTCGTCCTCGAGTAGGGAAGTGATAAAGAATGATTTTTTGATGCTTTCATGCTACCTAGCATAGATGTCCTTTGTAACTCCACTTATGTGACGTGAATGTTCAGATCCATTAGATTCAAAACAATAGTTTGCTATTGACGTGGAAACTATAATAATTCAAGCAAACTAGCAAGGTAATCATGAACTTTCAAAATAACAAGGCCAAAAGAAAGTTATCCCTACAAAAGCATATAGTCTAGCTATGCTCTATCATCATTGCACAACGAATTTAAATTATGCACAACCCCGGTATTGGCCAAGTAATTGTTTTCACACCTTTACTTTCTCAAACCTTTTCAACTCTCACGCAATAGATGAGCGTGAGCCATGGTTTTAGCACTATAAGTGGTGTGGAGTGTGGTGGAGGTTGCAAGACAAAACAAGGAGAAGATGGTCACATTAACTAGGCATATCAATGAGTTGTGGAGATGCTCATCAATAGATATCAATGTGAATGAGTAGGGACTGCCATACAAATGATGCACTAGAGCTAAGAGTTTGTGAAAGCTCTTAAAGAAAACTAGTGGGTGTGCATCCAACTTGCTTGCTCACGAAGACCTAAGGCAATTTTGAGGAAGCCCATCATTGGAATATACAAGCCAAGTTATATAATGAAAATTTCCCACAAGCTATATGGTGGTGACAAAATGAGAGACTCTCAATCATGAAGATCATGGTGCTTAAAATGCACAAGTGTGTAAAAAGTGGTAGCATTGTCCCTTCTCTCTTTTTCTCTCTTTTTTTTGGTGGGCTCTTTGGCCTCTCTTTTTATTCATTTTATTCCGGTGGGCTTCTTTGGCCTCTTTTATTTCCTCACATGGGACAATGCTCCATCAATGAAGATCATCACACTTTCAACTCAAAACTTAGAGCAACGATGACTCTATATGGAATGCCTTCGGTAGTGTACCGTGACAATGATCTAGCATGGCATAGACATTAATGGAAACATCATGCTAGCTATCTTACGATCGTGCAATGGAAATGTAGACGTGGTGGCACATGTCATGGTGGTAGTTGCATGGCAATATATCTCGGAATGACTTTGAAAAAGCCATAGTAGGTAGGTATGGTGGCTGTTTAGAGGGAGGCTAATGGTGGGTTTTGTGCACCGGCGAAAGTTGCACGGCACTAAGAAGATAGTGATGGTGGAAGGTGAAAGTGCATCTAAACCATGGACTCAACATTAGTCATGAAGAACTCACATACTTGTTGCAAGCAATTTATTAGTAACTGAAACAAAGCATTCAACACATGCTCCTAGGGGAAGGGTTGGTAGGTATAAACCATAGCGTGATCCCGACCGCCATGCAAAGGATGACAATCAATAGACTAATCATGCTCAGATTTCATCACATAGCGGTTCACAATACGTGCATGCTACGGGAATCACTAACTTCAACACAAGTATTTCTAGATCCACAACACCTTACTAGCATAACTTCAATATTACCAAAACCACAACTCAAAACTAATTGAGATGAATCAAACTTCTCTAACTATTCAATGCACATGAAGGTGGAAGTTTTTGTATCCTTTGGATAACTACCCCTTTTGAGACTACTTTCAAACCATATATCAACTACCAAGCCACGCACAGCTGTGCTCTAAAAGATATAAGTGAAGCACATAGAGTAAAAGTATCAAGCTCAAAAGATATAAGTGAAGCACATGTGAGCTGAATTGTCTACCAAAAGATATAAGTGAAGCTCGACAAAATCACGGTGAGTGCATGTCTCTCTCTCTAGGTGTGCAGCAAGGATGATTGTGACACAACAAAAATAAAAGACTCCTACGATACAAGGCGCTCCAAGCAAAAACACATAACATGTGGTGAATAAAAATATAGCCCCAAGTAACGTTACCGATGGATTGAAGACGAGAGAGGGGATGCCTTCCCGGGGCATCCCCAAGCTTAGGCTTTCACGGCATCCTTGAATCTCTTGGGCTGCCTTGGGAATCCCCAAGCTGGAGATCTTGCCACTCTTTATCTCTTTGTCCATAAGAACTTCACCCAAAACTTGAAAACTTCACAACAAGAAACTTAAAACAGAAACTCGTGATAACATTAGTATGAGAAAGCAAACCACCACTTCCTTAGGTACCGTAGCAAACTTAAATTCTACTTGTGCTGATGTTGAGTTACTGTATTTTCAATCTTCCATGGCTAATACCCCCCGATACTATCCATAGTTTCATCAAAATAAGCAACCAACATAACAAAAACAGAATCTGTTAACGGCAGACCAGTCTGTAGCAATCTGTATATTTCGTATACCTCTGGTACTTCAAAAATTCTGAAAAATACTACAGTCTGAATAATTTGCGTAGCAATCAGCAGTGAAAAGAATCAACTCAAAAGCTCTTACAGAAAAACAATGAAAATTCGTTTCATGAGCAGAAAGTTTCTGTCTTTTCCAGCATGACCAAACGATCATCCCCAAGACTAATCATAATGGTTTTGCTTGGCACAAACGCAAAAAGAAACACAAAAACACAATCATAACAGAATTATGAAAGTGTGGAAAACACAAAACAGAAAGAAAAAAGATAGATTCGTTGGGTTGCCTCCCAACAAGCGCTTTTGTTTAACGCCCTTAGCTAGGCGAAAGGTGATGGAATCATGTATAGTCATCTTTGGTGCTCAAACCATAAGTAGCCCTCATTATAGATTCATAAGACTATCTTATTTTCTTTCTAGGACAGTGTTCCATGCCCTTCTTTAAAGGAAATAGAAATCTAATATTCCCTTCCTTCATATCGATGATAGCACCAGTAGTCCTTAGGAAAGGTCTACCAAGAATAATGGGACATGAAGGATTGCAATCTATGTCAAGTACAATGAAAACCACGGGTACATAGTTCTTATTTGCGACAATAAGAACATCATCGATCCTTCCCATGGGTTTATTGACAGTAGAATCCGCAAGATGCAAATTAAGAGAACACTCTTCAATCTCATGAAAACCAAGAATATCACATAAAGACTTTGGAATCGCGGAAACACTAGCACCCAAATCACACAAAGCATTGCACTCATAGTTTTTTATCTTGATTTTGATAGTAGGTTCCCACTCATCATGAAGTTTTCTAGGTATAGAGACATCTGGTTCGAGCTTCTCTTCAAGAGATTTCATCATAGCATCTACGATATGCGCGGTAAAGGCTTTGCTTTGGCTATAAGCATGTGGAGAGTTTGTAATGGATTGCATCAAAGAAATGCATTCAAACAAGGAGCAATTATCATAATTGAATTCCTTGAAATCCAAAGTGGGAGTTTCATTACTACCCAAAATTTTGATTTCTTCTACTCCACTCTCCACACCTTTATCATCAAGATAGGTGGACTCCGAATCATTGGGGCGTTTTTCAACCAAAGTGGATTCATATCCAGCCCCTCCATAAATAGGTTTGACATGCGAAAACAAAAATTCAAGAGGAGACACACCAAGCACTTTAAGATCTTCGTGATTTGCATCACTAGAACGCACCCTTTTAAAACATTCATGCCTAGCGCGAATTTGGGCGGTTCTTTCTTTGCTCTCATTCATGGAGACACGCATATCTTTCAAAGTTTCATCCAAGTTGACCTTGGGAGGAGCGCATCTAACTTTCAAAGCATCAATATCAAGACATCATATCAACGCTTTTAGCCAAATCGTCTATTTTGAGTAGTTTTTCCTCTATGGACGCATTGAAAATCTTTTGAGAGTTGATGAACTCTTTGATATTACTCTCTAAATCAGAGGGTAATTTGTTGTGATTTCCATAAGTGTTGTTGTAGGAATTGCCATAATTGTTAGAGGACTTACTAGGAAAAGGCCTACGAACATAGTTTCCTCTAAAAGCATTGTTGTTGCCAAAAAAATTCCTACCAACAAAATTCACGTCCAAACTAGCGTTCCTACTCTCAATCAAGGAACATAGTGGCATGTCATTAGGATCTACAGTAGCGTTTCTACTAGCAACCAAATTCATCAACTCGTCCAACTTAGCACTAAGCAAGTTAATCTCTTCTATAGCGTGTACCTTTTTGCTAGCAGGTGACCTTTCAGTGTGCCACTGAGAGTAGTTGGTCATGATATTGTCTAGGAGTTTTGTAGCGTCTCCTAACGTGATTTCCATGAACGTTCCACCTGAGGCGGATTCCAAGATATTGCGAGAAGCGAAATTCAAGCCAGCGTAAAAGATTTGTATAATCGTCCACAAACTCAAGCCATGAGCGGGATAATTTCTAATCATAAGCTTCATCCTCTCCCAAGATTGTGCAACGTGTTCATGATCAAGTTGCTTAAATTCATGATATCGTTACATAAGGAGATGATCTTAGCCGGCGGAAAATACTTGGATATGTAAGCATCTTTGCACTTATCCCAAGAATCGATACTATTTTTAGGCAAAGAAGAAAACCAAGTTTTAGCGCGATCTCGCAACGAGAAAGGAAAAAGTTTCAACTTAATCACGTCATTATCCACATCTCTTTTCTTTTGCATATCACAAAGCTCAATGAAGGTATTGAGATGGGATGCGACATCTTCACTAGGAAGGCCAGAGAATTGCTCTTTCATAACAAGATTCAGCAAAACTGCGTTGATTTCATACGATTCCGCACTAGTGGCGGGAGCAATCAGAGTACTAATAAAATCATTATTATTGGTACTCGAGAAGTTGCAAAGTTTGGTGTTTTCAGCCATGATGACTTCAACAAACAAACAAGCACACAAGCAAGCAAGAAAACCAGCAAAGGAACACGGCAAAGGCAAAAGAAAACGGCAAAGGAAAAAAGGCAAATGAAAACGGCAAATGTGAAGTGGGGGAGAGGAAAACGAGAGGCAACTGGCAAAAAAGTAAATGCAAGAGATGAGTTTGTGAGACCTACTTGGATAGATCTCTCCTCCCCGGCAACGGCGCCAGAAATACTTCTGCTACTGCAACAAAACACCTTCCAACGGCGCCAGAAATAGGAGTGTTGCTTGATACTCCGTAGCAACGGCACCAGGAATCCTTCTGCTACAGCTACGCCTTAAGGGAATTCCTAGGAAAATATGCAAAGGATTTCCCCCGTGGCCTTGGAGCCTTGCGTTGGTGTTCCCTCGAAGTAGAAAGGGTGATGTAGCACAGCAGTGGTAAGTATTCCCCTCAGTTTGAGAACCAAGGTATCGATCCAGTGAAGGAGTATCACAAGTGCCTGCACAAACACAGAAAGCTTGCTCCCAACGCTATGAAGGGGTTGTCAATACCTTATAGACTGTTCGCCAAGTGAGAATTGAAAGCAGCAAAGTAACAAAGCAAAGTAAAAGCAAAAGTGGAAACGATAGATGTGAATAGACCCGGGGGCCGTGGTGTTTACTAGTGGCTTCTCTCATGAAAGCAAGTAGACGGTGGGTGAACAAATTACTGTCGAGCAATTGATAGAACCGCGCAAAGTCGTGACGATATATATGGCAATGATTATATCTATAGGCATCACGTCCAAAACAAGTAGACCAATACTTTATGCATCTACTACTATTACTCCACACGTCGACCGCTATCCAGCATGCATCTAGTGTATTAAGTCCAAAAGAACAGAGTAACGTCTTAAGCAAGATGACATGATGTAGTTGGATAATCTCATATCTACGACAGAGCCCACCTTGTTACCCTTGATGGCAACTACACGATGTGTGCCTTGCTGCCCCTACTGTCACTGGGAAAGGTCACCACACGGTAAGAACGCAAAACCAAGCACTTCTCCCATTGCAAGAATCATAGATCTAGTTGGCCCAAAAAAACCAAGACTCGGAGAGACTTACAAGGATATCAACTCATGCATATAAGAAATCAGCACAGACTCAAATATATATCATAGATAATCTGATCACAAATCCACAATTCATCGAATCTCGATAAACACACCGCCAAAGAAGATTACATCGGATAGATCTCCATGAAGATCATGGAGAACTTTTTATTGAAGATCCAAGAGAGAGAAGAAGCCATCTAGCTACTAACTACGGACCCGTAGGTCTGAAGTGAACTACTCACGAGTCATTGGAGGGGCGATGATGATGATGAAGAAGCCCTCCAACCCCAAAGTCCCCTCCGGCAGGGCGCCGGGAAGGGTCTCCAGATGAGATCTCGCGGAAACGGAAGCTTGCGGCGGCGGAAAAGTATTTTCGTGGCTCCCTTGATTTTATTTCTGATTTTTAGGGAATACATAGGCGCAAGATCTAGGTCAGGGGGCGCCAGGGAGGCCACAAGCCTGCCCACCACCGCCCCTGGTGGTGGAGTGGGGGCTTGTGGGCTCCCTGTAGCCCTCCTCGCTTGGCCCATAGGCCCCCTGATCTTCCTTCGTTCGGGAAAAATCATTTCGGGGATTTTATTCCGTTTGGACTCCGTTCCAAAATCAGATGTGAAAAGAGCCAAAAACACAGAAAAAACTGGAACTGGCACTTGGCACTGAATTAATAAGTTAGTCCCAAAAAGATATAAAAGGTACATAAAACATCCAAAGATGACAAGATAACAACGTGAAACCATCAAAAATTATAGATACGTTTGAGACGTATCATCCGTCAATGGGGTTGATCAAGTCCTCATGACAAAACCTTCTCGAATCGCAAGAGAGAACGAAGAATTTTCAAATAGCCACTAAGTCACCTCAATGGGGATATGTATCTCCCCAACAAGCAAATCATACTTCATCTTGACACGAGGAATAGGGCATTCAAAGCTCCCAATAAGAATCAATGAAGTCTTTTGGATAGCATTGATGCAATGTACTTGATATCGTTTCTTCGGAATGTGCATTGTGTGCTCATTACCGTTGACATGGAAAGTGACATTGCCTTTGTTGCAATCTATAACAGCCCCTGGAGTGTTTAAAAAGGGTCTTCCGAGGATGACAGCCATGGCATCGTCCTCGGAAATATCCAAGATAAGAAAGTCTGTTAAGATAGTGGTGTTAAAAACCACAACAGACACATCCTCGCAAATGCCGATAGGGAAAGCAGTTGATTTGTTGGCCATTTGCAGAGAAATTTCAGTGGGTGTCAACTTATCCAATTCAAGTCTATGATAAAGAGAGAGCGACATAACACTAACACCGGCTCCAAGGTCACATAAGGCAGTTCTTACGTAGTTTCCTTTAATGGAGCAAGGTATAGTGGGCACTCCGGGATCACCAAGTTTCTTAGGAGTTCCACCTTTAAAAGTGTAGTTGGCAAGCATGGTGGAGATCTCAAGATCTGGTATCTTTCGTTTATTAGTCACGATATCTTTCATGTACTTGGTATACAGAGACATCTTGAGCATATCAGTTAACCACATCTGCAGAAACATGGGTCTTATCATCTCAACGAAACGCTCAAAACCCTCATCATCCTTTTTCTTGGATGGCTTACGAGGAAAGGGCATAGGTCTCTGAACCCATGGCTCCCTTTCTTTCCCATGCTTCCTAGCAGTAAAGTCATTCTTATCGTATCTCTTAGGTTGTGGGATATCAGGATTAACCGTAGGTTCAATCTCCACATCCTCATCATTGCTAGGTTGAGCATTATTATGAGCATCACTGTTCATATTGTCACCAGGTTCATGTTCATCACCAGATTGTGTTTCTGCATCAGACTCAGAAATATCATTAGGTTCTTCAGGTGTGACAGTATTTGGTGAACTAACATGCAAGTTTCTATCATCCTTCTTCTTCTCCTTAGGATGACTGGGTGTATCAGCATTGATTCCTTGAGAATCTTGATCAATTCTCTTAGGATGACCTTCAGGATACAAAGGTTCCTGAGTCACTTTTCCTCCTCTAGTAATAACTCTGACAGAGTTGTCATTTAATTCATTGAGCAGGTCATTATGAGCTTTAAGTACTTGCTCTACCTGAGTAGTAATCATAGAGGCATGTTTACTCAGAAGCTTCAGATCATTGACATTTCTGTCTACACAAGCACTTAAATGGCTAAGCATACGAGTACTTTGTTACAAATGTCTGCTAACATAATCATTGAAACTCTGTTGTTTGGCAACAAATTTGTCAAATTCATAAAAGCATAGGCTAGCAGGTTTGTCAAAAGGAATATCACTCTCATCAAACCTACGCAGAGAATTCACTTCTACTACCTATATCAGGTTATCGAGACCATGGATCTCTTCGATAGGTGGTAGATTTTTGACATCTTCAGATCTAATGCCTTTCTCTTGCATAGATTTCTTGGCTTCTTGCATATCTTTGGGACTGTGGAACAGAATACCTCTTTTCTTAGGAGTTGGCTTAGGAGGTGGTTCGGGAGTAGTCCAAGCATTATCGTTGATCAAGATGTTATTCAGTAGGGTGTCAGCTTGTTCTACAGTTCGTTCCCTAAAAACACAACCGGCACAACTATCTAGGTGGTCTCTAGAGGCATCGGTAAGTCCGTTATAGAGGATATCAAGTATCTCGTTCTTCTTAAGAGGGTGATCAGGCAAAGCATTTTGTAGCTGGACGAGCCTCCCCCAAGCTTGTGGGAGACTCTCTTCTTGGAGTTGAGCAAAGTTGTATATTTCCTGCAAGGCAGCTTGCTTCTTATGGGCAGGGAAATATTTCTCACAGAAGTAATAGACCATATCCTGGGGACTACTCACACATCCAGGAGCAAGAGAGGTGAACCAGGCTTTAGCGTCATCCTTTAGAGAGAAAGGAAACTGCTTAAGGATATAGTAGTGGCAGATCTTCTCCTCATTAGTGAAAAGGGTGGCTATATCGTGTAGTTTGGCGAGATGGGCTACGACCGTCTCAGACTCATAACCGTGGAAAGGATCAGATTCGACTAGAGAGATTATCTCAGGATCGACAGAGAATTCATAATCCTTATCGGTGATAAAGATAGGTGAAGTGGCAAACTTCGGGTCGTATTTCATCCTAGCTTTCAGAGATTTTTCCTTCCACTTGAGAAGTAATTTCTCAGCGTCATAGGCATCCTTACACGCAAGAAAATCCTCAACTATATCTCCCTCCATAACGTAACCCTCAGGTATATCAGGCAATTCATATCTAGGAGAGCTAGATCTAACAAGAGCAAAAGCAGGTTCTATCTCAATAGTACCAGCAGTTTCAGAAGCATCGCGAGCATTGGCAGTAACTCTAGCAATATGAGCATCAAGGAATACCCCTAGTGGAACATCAGGCAAAGTAGTATCTCTAGCAGTATCAAGCATAGCATCATCAGGCATAACATCTCTAGCAGTATCAGGCAAAGCAGTATCAGGCATAGCATCTCTAGCAGTATAAAGCATAGCATCATCAGGCATGGTATCAAGCATAGCATCTCTAGCAGTAGTATCATAAGCATCATCAAGCACATGCGACATATCAAGATTTCTAGCAGGAGGTGATGTCGCAAACTTACTCATAAGTGAAGGTGAATCAAGTGCAGAGCTAGATGGCAGTTCCTTACCTCCCCTCGTAGTTGAGGGCAAGACTTTGGTTTTTGGATCCTTCAGATTCTTCATAGTGATCAGCAGATATAAATCCCAAGTAACACAGAGAATATAGCAATACCTCCCCGGCAACGGCACCAGAAAAATGCTCACTCAGTAACAGCAGGCCTTCCCTTGCAACGGCACCAGAAGAATGCTGCTAGCACTCTCCGGAATCGAAACTAGAAGAATGTTGTTGACAGCCCACCAACGCGTGGGATCGTAGCAGTTTTCGAGGGTAGAGTATTCAACCCAAATCTGTTGGTACACCTATAGGAGGTGAGAGGATACTCTCAAGTATTAGCAGCTGAATATGTCAGATTCAACCACACCTGAGAGATTAGTATCTGCAAGCAAAGTAGTAACAGCAAAGTAGCGAGTAACGGCAATGGCAAGGAACAGTAGTAGTGACAGCAGTAGCAAGTAGCAACAGTAGCAAGCGACAGTAGTAGCAACAATAGCAGCAGAGCAAGACAAGTAACAACAGCAGTAGGACAAACTCGTAGGCAATGGGTCGGTGATTTGTTTGGATGATATTCATCATGCAACAGTTATAACACGGAGAGATATGTGGCTATCTCCCGTTCGTCAATGTGATGTAGGCATGCATTCCGTGTGTCGTCATACGTGCTTAGGGAAAAGAACTTGCATGACATCTATTGTCCATCCCTCCCATGGCAGCGGGGTCCAAAAGGAAACTACGGGATAGTAAGGTTCTCCTTTTAATAAAGAACCAGACCAACACATTAGCACTTGGTGAACACATGAACTCCTCAAACTATGGTCATCACCGGGAGTGGTTCCGGTTATTGTCACTCCGGGGTTGTCGGATCATAACACATAGTAGGTAACTACAACTTGCAAGATCGGATCTAAAACACACATATATTGGTGACAACATAATAATTTCAGATCTGAAATCATGGTACTCGGGCCCTAGTGACAAGCATTAAGCATGGCAAACTAGTAGCAACATCAACCTCAGAACATAGTGGATACTAGGGATCAATCCCCATCAAAACTAACTCGATTACATGATAGATCTCATCCTACTCATCACCGCCCAGCGAGCCTACGAATAGATTACTCATGAACGACGAAGAGCTTCATGGAATTGGAGAGGGAAGAAGGTTGATGATGACGATGGCGACGATTTCCCCTCTCCGGAGCCCAAAACGGACTCCAGATCTGCCCTCCAGATGAAGAACAGGATGTGGCGGCGCCTCCGTATCGCAAACGCGACGAAATCTTCTCTTTTTTTTCTGGGACAAAAGTGAACTTATAGAGTTGAGATTGGGGGCAACAGAGCCGTGTGGGCCCCACAAGCTTGCCCACCACCACCAGGGGGTGGCGGAGGCAGGGCTTGTGGCCCACTGGCCCACCCCCTCAGGTGGATCTTGGCGCGGGTATTTTTCATATTTTCCAAAAATGTTCCCCGTAAATTTTCAGGAGGTTTGGAGAACTTTGATTTCTGCACAAAACCAACACCAAGGCAATTCTGCTGAAAACAGCGTTAGTCGAGGTTAGTTCCATTCAAATCATGCAAATTAGAGTCCAAAACAAGGGCAAAAGAGTTTGGAAAAGTAGATACGATGGAGACGTATCAAGGCCTTCGACACGCTGCGGTTCCCCGAGAGCAGCTTGCACCCTCGAAGCCCTTCTCTGGGGTAGTGGTGGGATCCTTCGTCCCCGTGGGACGGATCCGTCCCCGTGTCACGTCCGTCACCAGCTCCAGCTTCCGCACCGAGCAGATCGACTTCGACTTTGCTCACATCCACCTTTCGTACAACGCAATACTCGGCTACCCCGCCCCCGCGCAGTTCATGGCGGCGACGCACCCGGGCTACAACGTCGTTAAGATGCCCGGGAGCGGCGGCGTGCTTATCGTCGTGGGGGACATCAAGGACACCTCAAGGGTGCTCATGCTATCCCATAAGGCCGTTGTCGTGGCGCATGCCAGCTCCAGGGGTGAGGCGCGCGCCACGGGGGACCCGGGAGTCGTCCATGACATCGTGCCCGGGAAGAAGAAGCAGTTGTTTTGCTAGGACCGGGCGGAGACGAAGCAAGTGCCGGTGGACGAAGGAAGCTTGGCTCCCACCTTCACCATTGACGCGAACCTCCCCCAAGTCCAAGAGAAGGCATTGGTGGGTTTCCTCAGGGCGAACAAGGACGCGTTCGCCTGGAGCACCTCCGACCTTGTGGGGGTCCGAGGGACGTCATCGAGCACCACCTCATGGTGTGCCCAAACGTGCGTCCGGTGAAGCAGAAGGCAAGGAGGCAAGCCTCGGAGAAGCAGGTGTTCATCGCTCACGAGGTGTGCAAATTGAAGGAAGCATGGGTAATAATGGAGGTGTGCTACCCAGAATGGGTAGCCAACCCGGTGGTTGTCCCAAAGAAGTGTGGGAAGGAGCGCATGTGCGTCGAATTCACGAACCTCAACAAGGCTTGCCCTCAGGACCCGTTCCCGCTGCAATGCATCGACGAGATCGCGGACTCCACCACGGAGTGCGACCTCCTGTGCTTCTTAGATGCATTCTTGGGCTACCACCAGATCAAGATGGCGGTGGATAACGTCGAGAAGACAGCTTTCCTTTCTCCGTGCGGGGTATACTGCTACGAGTGCATACCTTTCAGGCTGCGGAACGCCGGGGCGACCTTCCACGGTTGATGCATATTGCCTTGGGTCCGCAACTTGGGAGGAACGCGAAGGCCTACGTCGACGACGTCGTGGTCAAGTCAAGGCAAGCAAAAACCCTGGTGGAGGACCTGGAGGAGACATTCGCCAGCCTGTGGGAGGTGAACCTGAAGCTCAACCCCGAGAAGTGCGCCTTCGGGGTCCCATCACACAAGCTGCTCGGTTTCGTGGTGCCGCACGAGGGGATCGAGGCAAACCCAATAAAGTTCAATGCCATAAACAAGATGAGCGCGCCCACAACCCTAAAGGAAATGCAGAAGCAGGCGGGGTGTGTCACCTCCCTGGGTCATTTCATCTCCAAGCTTGGCGAGCGGTCCCTGCCCTTCTGCAAGATCATGAAAAGAAAGGGGTCCTTCCAGTGGACCCCGGAGGCCGACGCAGCCCTCGTTGAGATCAAGCGTTACCTCACGAGCCCGCCAGTCATGGTGGCGCCTCGCCCTCGGGAGCCTCTGCTATGGTACCTTGTTGCCACCCCCACTGCGCCAACGCCGCATTGGTGGCAGTAAGGGAAGAGAAACCTGCAAGGGCGCTACTTTGGGAAGCCCAGTGGCCCCCCACCCGCAGCACCTGGGGGCTCGCACGACTCACAAACTCCAACTCCCCTGCAAGCAGAGGGACCTGAGGCCCGGACTGACGGATCGTCTCATGAGGAGCCTTGCCCTCCTAGGGCGCCGGTTCTTCCTTCGGACAACGGAATGCCCCGACCTCCTGAAGCCACCAAGGAGCATGTCGCCTCAGGCGGACACACCCTCATCGAGCACCCAGTGTACTTCGCCAGCACGGTACTATGGGACGCGTGCTCGCGCTACCCCATGCAGCAGAAACTCCTTCTAGTGCTGCTTGTTGCCTCGTGCAAGCTACATCACTACTTCCAAGGACACCCGATCAAGGTCGTCTCCGCTTACCCCTTGGAGAAGATCCTGAACAACCCAAACGCAGCGGGAAGGGTTGCCGAATGGAACATCGAGCTTCAGGCCTTCAACATCGAATTCAGCATGACTAGGTCATCAAGGGGGCGGCCCTAGCCGACTTCATGGCGGAATGGACGGATGCACCGGACCGGGGGCTGGAAGGGAGCCAATCCCTTGCCCCCGGAGTGGAGACACCCGAGTGATGGACAATGCACTTCGACGGAGCCTTCACGCGAAAAGGGGTAGGGGTTGGTGCTACCTCTTGAGCTTGCGTTGGTTTTTCCCTTGAAGAGGAAAGGGTGATGCAGCAAAGTAGCGATAAGTATTTCCCTCAGTTTGAGAACCAAGGTATCAATCCAGTAGGAGTATCAAGATGAGGCACCAATGTACGTGCGCAAAAACAAACAAACTTGCACCCAACGCTATAAAGGGGTTGTCAATCCCTTCACGATTACTTGCAAGGTGAGATCTGAAGGTGAAAAGTGCAACAAAGTATTTTTGGTATTTTTGTAGATCTAAATATAGGATGTGAAGTAGACCCGGGGGCCATAGTGTTCACTAGAGGCTTCTCTCATGATAGCAAGTATTACGGTGGGTGAACGAATTACTGTCGAGCAATTTATAGAATCACGCTAAGTCATGACGATATCTAAGGCAATGATCATACATATAGGCATCACGTCTGAGACAAGTAGACTGATACTTTCTGCATCTACTACTATTACTCCACACATCGACCGCTATCCAGCATGCATCTAGTGTATTGAGTTCATAACAAACAGAGTAACGCCTGAAGCAAGATGAAATGATGTAGAGGGATAAATTCATGCAATATGATATAAACCCCATCTTTTTACCCTTGATGGTAACAACATGATGCGTGCCTCGCTACCCTTTCTGTCACTGGGTGAGGACACCGCACGGTATGAACCCAAAACCAAGCACTTCTCCTATTGCAAGAATTATAGATCAAGTTGGCCAAACGAAACCCATAACTCGAAGAGAATAACAAGGATACGAAATCATGCATATAAGAGATCAGAGGAGACTCAAATAATATTCATAGATAATCTGATCATAAATCCACAATTCATCAGATCTCGACAAACACACCGCAAAAGAAAGTTACATCGGATAGATCTCCATGAAGATCATGGATAACTTTGTATTGAAGATCCAAGAGAGAGAAGAAGCCATCTAGCTACTAGCTATGGACCCGAAGGTCTGTGGTGAACTACTCACGTGTCATCGGAGAGGCAATGGTGTTGATGAAGAAGCCCTCCGTGTCCGAATCCCCTCCGGCAGGGCACCAGAACGGTCCCTAGATGGGATCTTGCGGAGACACAAGCTTGCGGCGGCGGAAAACAATTTTCGTGGCTCTCTTCTTTGGTTTCGGGATTTTAGAGAATTTATAGGCGAAAGAGGTAGGGCAAAGGAGCCACGTGGGGCCCACAAGCCTAACAGGCGCGGCCACCCCCCTAGGCCGCGGCTAGGGGGCTTGTGACCTCCCACAAGGTCTCCTGCCTTGGTTCTCAAGTCCCGTGTGTATCTTATGTTATGGAAAAAATCATCCCACATGTTTTATTCCGTTTGGACCCCGTTTAATATTCTTCTCTGAAAAAGGTCAAAAACACGGAAAAAACAGAAACTGGCACTTGGCACTGAGTTAATAGGTTAGTCCCAAAAATAGCATATTCATGCATATAAAACATCCAAATTTGACATGATAATAGCATGGAACCATCAAAAATTATAGATACGTTGGAGACGTATCAAGCATCCCCAAGCTTAAGTCTTGCTTGTCCTCGAGTAGGGAAGTGATAAAGACCGAATTTTTGATGTGGAATGCTACCTAACATATTTGTTCTTTGTAACTTCTTTCTTGTGGCATGAATGTTCAGATCCGTAAGATTCAAAACAAAAGTTTATTATTGACATGAAAACAATAATACTATAAGCATACTCGCAAGGTAATCGTGAACTTTTGAAATAACAAGGCCAAAGAAAGTTATCCCTACAAAATCATATAGTCTGGCTATGCTCCATCATCCCCACACAACGAATTTAAATCATGCACAACCCCGATATTGGCCAAGTAATTTTTTTCGCACTCTTACTTTCTCAAACCTTTTCAACTCTCACGCAATACATGAGCGTGAGGCATGTATATAGCACTATAGGTGGAATAGAGTGTGGTGGACGTTGTGAGGCAAAAAGGAGAAGATGGTCACATCGACTCGGCGTATCAATGGGCTATGGAGATGCCCATCAATAGATATCAATGTGAATGAGTAGGGATTACCATGCAACGGATGCACTAGAGCTATAAGTGTGTGAAAGCTCAAAAAGAAAACTAGTGGGTGTGCACCCAACTTGCTTGCTCACGAAGACCTAGGGCAATTTTGAGGAAGCCCATCATTGGAATATACAAGCCAAGTTATATAATGAAAATTCCCACTAGTATATGGAAGTGACAAAACAAGAGACCCTCTATCATGAATAACATGGTGCTATTATGAAGCACAAGTGTGGAAAAAGATAGTAGCATTGTCCCTTCTCTCTTTTTCTCTCGTTTTTTTTGTTTGGGCTCTTTGGCCTTTTTTTTCATTTTTTTGGTGGACATCTTTGGCCTTTTTTTCCTCACATGGGACAATGCTCTAATAATGATGATCATCACACTTTTATTTACTTACAACTCAATACTTAGAGCAATGATAACTCTATATGAAATGCCTCCAACAATGTACCGGGATGTGCAACGATCTAGCTTAGCGTATAACGTTGAAACATATCGCTAGCTATCTTACCATCATGCAATGGAAATATGAAAGTGGTCGCACATGTAATGAGACGGAACGATGGAAGTTGCATGGCAATATATCTCGGAATGGCCATGAAAATGCCATAATATGTAGGTATGGTGGTTGTTTTGAGGAAGGTATATGGTCAGTTTGTGCACCGGCGGAAGTTACACGGTACTAGAGAGACTAGCAATCGTGGAAGGGTGAGAATGCGTATAATCCATGGACTCACATTAGTCATGAAGAACTCATATACTTATTGTGAAAGTTTTATTAGTAATCGAAACAAAGTGCTAAACGCATACTCCTATGGGAAGGGTTGGTAGGTGTTAACCATCGCGCGATCCCGAGCGCCACACAAAGGATGAAAATCAATAAATCAATTATGCTCCAACTTCCTAACATAGCGGTTCACCATACGTGCATGCTACGGGAATCACTAACTTCAACACAAGTATTTCTAGATTCACAACACCCTACTAACATAACTCTAATATTACCATATCCATATCTCAAAACTAATTGTGAGGAATCAAAATTGTCTTACTAATCAATGAACAAGAATATGAAAGTTTTTATTATATCCTCTTTGGATGCCTATCATATTTAGGACTAATTTCATAGCACACGTCAATTACCAAGTTACTTAGAGAGATCACTCTCAAAATGGTATAAGTGAAGATCGAGAGTTTTTATTTCTACAAAATATGACACCACCGTGCTCTAAAAAGATTTAAGTGAAGCACTAGAGCAAAGTTATCTATCTCAAAATATATAAGTGAAGCAAATGCGAGCTAAATTGCCTAACTCAAAAGATATAAGTGAAGCTCATTGAGCATTCTAGCAAATTCACGATGAGTGCATGTCCCTCTCAAAAAGGTGTGCAGCAAGGATGATTGTGACAAAACAAAAGGCAAAGACTCCTATAATACATGACGCTCTAAGCAAAACACATATCATGTGGTGAATAAAAATAAAGCTCCAAGTAACGTTACCGATGGATTGAAGACGAAAGAGGGGATGCCTTCCCGGGGCATCCCCAAGCTTAGGATTTTTGGTGTCCTTGAATTTGGCTTGGGATGACTTGGGCATCCCCAAGCTTAAGCTCTTTCCACTCTTTATTCCATTTTCCATGAGGACATCACCCAAAACTTGAAAACTTCACAACACAAAACTTAAACAGAAACTCGTGATATCATTAGCATAAGAAAACAAATCACCAACTCTTTAGGCACTATAGTAAACTTGATTTCCATTTAGATTGATGTTATATTAGTATATTCTCACTTTTCCATGGCTAGTACCCCCCGATACTAACCATAGTTTCATCAAAATAAGCAATCAACACAAGAAAAACAGAATCTGTCAAAAACAGACCAGCCTGTAGCAACCTGTATACTTTGTATACCTCTGGTATCCCAAAAATTCTGAAAACTTATGACAATTAGGGAAATTCGCATATCAACCAACAACAAAAAGAATAAACTCAAAATCTCTTTCTGGATAGGAATTAACAATAATTTCGTGAGCACAAAGTTTCTGTCTTTTTCAGCATGACCAAACAACTATCACCAAAACTAATCATAAAGATTCTACTTGGCACAAACACTAACTAAAACATAAAAAACACAATCATAACAGAATTATGATGGTGTGCACACAACAAAACAGAAAGTAAAAAAGCAAAAATAAATTCATTCATTGGGTTGCCTCCCAACAAGCGCTTTTCTTTAAAGCCTTTTAGCTAGGCATTGATAATTCAATGATGCTCACACAAAAGACAAGAATTGAAGCACAATGAGAGCATCATAAAGCATGTGAAAATCACATCTAAGTCTAACATACTTCCTATGCATAGGAATTTTATAGGAAAACAAATTTCCAAGACAACCAATAGTTACCATATGCAAGGAAGAAGAAAGAGACAATAGCAATCTCAACATAATGAGAGGTGATTTAGTGATATGAAAATTTCTACAACCATATTTTCCTCTCTCATAAGAGTTACATGTGGGATCATATTCAAATTCAACAATATAACTATCACATAGGATATTCTTTTCATGATCCACATCCATGCAAAGTTGACGCTCTTCAAAAATAGTGGGATTATCATCAACTAAAGTCATGACTTCTCAAAACCCACTTTCAATATTATTGCAAATATCATATTCATCATGAGGCTTAAACAAAATTTCAAGATCGTAAGAAAAACATCACCCCAATCATGATCATTGCAACAAGTAGTGGACATAGCAAAACTAGCATCCCCAAACTTAGGGTTTTGCATATTTTTAGCATGATCGTCATTAATAGAATTTATAGTGAAACCATTGCAATCATGCTTTTCATTCAAGGAGCCCTCGTGAATCACTTCATAAATTTCTTCATCACAGTTTTCAGATTCACGCATCTCAAGCAAAACTTCATAAAGATAATCTAGTGCACAAAACTCACTAGCAATTGGTTCAACATAATTGGATCTCTTAAAGAGATTAGCAAGTGGGTGAGGATCCATATCAATAGATACTTAGCAAATAAAGATGCAAGAATATTGAAGGCACATAGCACACAAGCAAATGAAAAGCAAACAAAAAAGGCAAATATTTTTGTAAATTTTGTTTTTCCAGAAGTGGGGGAGAGGAAAACGAGAGGCAAAAGGCAAATAATGTAAATGCAAGAGATGAGATAGTTACTTGGTATGCTTCACTTGAATACTCCCCGGCAACGGCGCCAGAAATCCTTCTTGCTACCTCTTGAGCTTGCATTGGTTTTTCCCTTGAGGAGGAAAGGGTGATGCAGCAAAGTAGCGATAAGTATTTCCCTCAGTTTGGGAACCAAGGTATCAATCCAGTAGGAGTATCAAGATGAGGCACCAATGTACCTGTGCAAAAACAAACAAACTTGCACCCAACGCTATAAAGGGGTTGTCAATCCCTTCATGATTACTTGCAAGGTGAGATCTGAAGGTGAAAAGTGCAACAAAGTATTTTTGTAGATCTGAATATAGGACGTGAAGTAGACGCGGGGTCCATAGTGTTCACTAGAGGCTTCTCTCATGATAGCAAGTATTACGGTGGGTGAACGAATTACTGTCGAGCAACTGATAGAATCGCGCAAAGTCATGACGATATCTAAGGCAATGATCATACATATAGGCATCACGTCTGAGACAAGTAGATCGATACTTTCTGCATCTACTACTATTACTCCAGACATCGACCGCTATCCAGCATGCATCTAGTGTGTTGAGTTCATAACAAAGAGAGTAACACCTTAAGCAAGATGACATGATGTAGAGGGATAAATTCATGCAATATGATATAAACCCCATCTTTTTACCCTTGATTGCAACAACACGATGCGTGCCTCGCTACCCTTTCTGTCACTGGGTGAGGACACCGCACGGTATGAACCCAAAACCAAGCACTTCTCCTATTGCAAGAATTATAGATCAAGTTGGCCAAACGAAACCCATAACTCGAAGAGAATTACAAGGATACGAAATCATGCATATAAGAGATCAGAGGAGACTCAAATAATATTCATAGATAATCTGATCATAAATCCACAATTCATCGGATCTCGACAAACACACCGCAAAAGAAAGTTACATCGGATAGATCTCCATGAAGATCATGGAGAACTTTGTATTGAAGATCCAAGAGAGAGAAGAAGCCATCTAGCTACTAGCTATGGACTCGAAGGTCTGTGGTGAACTACTCACGCATCGTCGGAGAGGCAATGGTGTTGATGAAGAAGCCCTCCGTGTCTAAATCCCCCTCCGGCAGGGCACCAAAAGGGTCCTCAGATGGGATCTTGCGGAGACAGAAGCTTGCGGCGGCGGAAAAGAATTTTCGTGGCTCTCTTCTTTGGTTTCGGGATTTTAGAGAATTTATAGGCGAAAGAGGTAGGGCAAAGGAGCCATGTGGGTCCCACAAGCCTGCCAGGCGCGGCCACCCCCCCTAGGCCGCGGCTAGGGGGCTTGTGACCTCCCACAAGGTCTCCTGCCTTGGTTCTCAAGTCCTGTGCGTATCTTCTGTTATGGAAAAAATCATTCCGCGGGTTTTATTCCGTTTGGACTGTGTTTAATATTCTTCTCTGAAAAAGGTCAAAAACACGGTAAAAACAAAAAGTGGCACTTGGCAATGAGTTAATAGGTTAGTCCCAAAAATAGCATATTCATGCATATAAAACATCCAAAGTTGACATGATGATAGCATGGAACCATAAAAAATTATAGATACATTGGAGACGTATCAGTTGGTGTCCTGCTCACTTCCTCGATGGGAGATAGGCTTCGCTACATCGTGCAGCTCTTCTTCCAACGGGGAGAGAAGGTCGCCAACAACATAGCAGAGTACGAGGGCCTCATCGCCGGCCTCAAGGCAGCGGCGGGCTTGGGGGTCCGGCGCCTCACTGTGATGGGCGACTCTGAGCTCCTCGTCAACTTCTCCAACAAAGAGTACACACCCAAGGACGAACATATGGAGGCATATCTGCAGGAGGTACGTAAGATTGAGAAATGTTTTCAGGGCCTGGAGCTGCAGCATGTCCCACGAGGCGAAAACAAGGAGGCGGACGACATCGCCAAAAGAGCTTTGCATCGCGAGGCTCAATAGCCAGATGTTTTTGAGGAGCGACTCTTCAGGCCTTCCGCAACGCCGTCACCTGAGGACCGGGCACCGCGAGGAGAGGAGCTCCTCCCAGCACCGCCCTCGGGGGCACCGGACTACGGCCAGGCCTCGGGGGCTCGACTACTCCTGGCCCTGGAGGCTCAAGACGACGATTGGATGCATGAACTCGGGGCATATTTGCTTCACGGCACATTGCCAGAGAAGGAAGAGGATGCGGAATGCATGGTACAACAAGCCTCAACGTACTGCGTGCGAGACGACGCCTTGTACCGCAGGCGCCCGAACGATGTCGCTCTGCGGTGCATTTCCAGGGAGCAGGGGCGCGAGCTACTGGCCGACATCCACGGAGGGGACTACGGACATCACTCCTCTTCGTGCATGCTCATAGGTAAGGCGTTCGGGTCAGATTTCTACTAGCCTACATCTTTGGACGACGCCACCGGGCTGGTCAGGTCTTGTGAGGCCTGCCAGTTCCAAGCCAAGCAGATCCACCAGCCTGCGCAGGGCCTCCAGACCATCCCGCTTTCCTGGCCTTTTGCGGTCTGGGGGCTGGACATATTGGGGCCCTTCCCGCGGGCAGCGTGGGGCTTCCGCTACCTCTATGTCGCCATTGACAAATTCACCAAGTGGGCAGAGGTGGAGCCCGTGCGCACCATCCCGACCGAGTCCGCCGTCAAGTTCATCAAGGGCCTCGTGAGCCGCTTTGGCGTCCCCAACCGCATCATCACTGATAACGGTTTGTAGTTCACCAGTCAGCTCTTCAAGATCTATTGTGCTAACCTCGGTACGCAGATATGCTATCCGTGGAGCAATGGCCAGGCGGAGCGCGCCAACGCGGAGGTCTTGCGGGGTCTCAAAGTGAGGAGCTTCAAGAAGAAGCTTGAAGCTTGCGGCCGGGGTTGGGTCGATGAGTTCCCGTTGGTACTGTGGTCCATTCGCACCACTGCGACTGAACCCACCGGCAAAACCCCGTTCTTCCTCGTCTACGGAGCAGAGGCGGTCCATCCCCATGAAATCAAGCACCGGTCCCCGCGGGTCTTGGCATTCGATGAGGAGCGTCAGGAAGCTGCGCGGGGGACAGACCTCGTGCTTGGAGAGGAGGCGCGCCGCCGCGCCTCTCTCCGAGCCGCGAGGTACCAGCAGGCCTTGTGGCGCTACCACTGCCGCAACATCCACTTAAGGACCCTCAAAGTCGGCGATCTCGTCCTAAGGCGCGTCCAATCCAGGGAAGGCTTGCATAAGCTTTTGCCCATGTGGGAGGGTCTGTTGAAGGTCGCCCATGTCTCCAGGCCTGGTTACGTGCGTCTGGAGACTAAAGATGGAGTTCCCATCCAGAATGCTTGGAACATCCAGCACCTCCGCAAGTTCTACCCGTGACGACTCTGCACCGCCCCTGCACTGCCTTTGCACCGCCTCTGCATCGACCCTGCATCGTCCTTCAATTCTTCTGGAACCTACTTTATCCCGTGACACTCTCATGTAATAATGTGCCGAGACTGTATACGCCCAGGGCCCCCCGAGGACGCGGAAGGTGTCCATACCACGCCTAGTGTAGAAGACGGAGGAATCAACACAATCCACCAATGACTTCCGGAATCAGGCGCCTAATGCCTCGGGGGTAGGGACACTCGCGAGGCCAAAGCGTCCTCGTGACCTTCCAGCTACACTCCCACCGTGACACTCTCACGTAATAACGAGCTGAAGTTGTATACGCCCAGGCCCCCCCAAGGATGCGGAAGGGGTCCACCCCACGCCTAGTGGAAGCCCTATGCTCAGCGCTGGGGGTGATGGAGGCGGAGAATAGAGTAGGAGCCGGACGCGGCTTGCATTTGCTTTTTATAGCTTGGATTTGCTGATATTTATGAAACCAAAACTCGGGGCCTTTCCAAATGAAGCTTTTGCGAAAACTTATTTTCCCTACAACTCTTTGTAGCACACTCTTTTCCTTTGAGTCGAGCATCCGCCTGCCCCCACCCGCTCGTACCCCATGAGCGGGGGCTGAGGGGCATGGTGCCGGCACCTCGCCAAGGTCTTGGTGCCCGAACCTACGCGCGGTACTCACTGATGAGTCGGCAGACTCATGCCAACCAATACTCGCTCAAGAGTCCTATTCGCGGCTCGACGCACCATCTTGGAGAGGGAACAACATTTGGTATTTTCTCACAACAGCTGTTTATCTTGGGACAGTTTGAGCGCCTAAGGGGGCTCTTGAGCATAGCGCCTCAGGAGCCTTACCGGTCACAAAGCCACCTGGCACCTCGGTGCCATGGCTTGGCCCCGTGAGGAACCACTTTGGTAATGGGTCGTGCCTCACGATGGCGGGAAAATGTGTGAGACTGGGACCTGCCGACGCAGAGCTTCCTGAATGCAGACTAGGGACCTCCAAGAACAGAACTCGCAAGGGCCTCTTGAACGTCTAAGGGGGCTCCTGAGCATCGCGCCTCAGGAACCTTACCGGTCACAAAGCCACCTGGTACCCGGGTGCCAGGGCCTTGTTCCTCGAGGGGCGACCTTGACAGGTCGTGCCTCACGGCAGGGAAATGTGCAGGACTGGGACCTGTCGACGTAGAGTCGCTTGAATGTCTAAGGGGCCTCCTGAGCATAACGCCTTAGGAGCCTTGCCGGTCACAAAGCCACCTGGCACCCTGGTGTCAAGGCTTTGCCCCATGAGGAACGGCCTTGGTAATAGGTCGCGCCCCACGGTGGCAGGGAGATGTGCGGGACTGGGGCTAGCTGACATAGAGCATCGACCCACTTCACGTGCAGCAACAAAAAAAATCAACCGACCAACAAGCCTCCCCGAGCGCCACAGTCATGCGTCACAACAAAGGAGTTCCCCGCAAGCATACCAAGCTAAGTATCTAAACCAGCAGAGAAGCAACATCACTGACAAAAGGGGTGCGGCCGCCCAAATCCATTACACGCCCGAAGGGCCTATCTCTGTTTCCATGGATGCAGGATCAAAAACAAGGAGGAGACAACTAGCGATGGAGATCCCGGAGGAGGGCTGCCGCCGCCGACGCTCGGCACCCGCACGCCGACACTCGGTCCATGTCCTCCTCCTTCTTCACAGGCGCCGTAGGAGCAGACGGGAGACACATCGCTTGGGGGTCCTCCTCGAGGCTCGGGCACAACGGCGAGGCGGCTCGTCGTAGCTGTTGTCGCTGTTGTCGCTCGGGCTCCTTCCGGAGGGGGTATCGCCGCTTCCGAACGATAGGCGTCCGTCATCGGAGACGGGCTCGCCTACGGGGCTCCCTCGGCCAGCGTCCTCTGGGCAGCAACCCAGGCGATCGCCCTCGACCCCGAAGATCTTGACGAAGAGCATCGCCTCCCTGTCGTACTTGAAGTGGAGGTAGCGCCTCCCCTTCAGGCCTCGGGGCGCGGGTGAAGGTCTGCCACCCGCGGTTCAGATACACGTAATCGTCGGGGGTGACTTCAACTTCCACCCAGGACGCCCCGCCATAGCAGCCGTCAGCCTGCAACCAGAGGCCCCGAGGCCCGCTGGTTGGCAGTGCCTTCGCGAAGAAGTTCGAAATCTGGAGCCAAGCAACTTCCGACCTCTCCACCCACATCATGAACTCCATCGCCGTATCAGGCAAGTGGAGCTGCGGGCGAGGCGGCCGGGTGGCCATCACCGACCTCCAACTCCGGCCGCTACGGGCACCCGCACCAATCAACGTCCCGCCGTTACCACAGATGGAGATCCCTGGGCGGGCAGAACCGCGACCGTCCACTCGAGGCCGCTGCTGGCGCTGCCGCATACTTCCAAGGGTGGCCTCGTCCCCTCTTGGTAGGTGGAGCAGCAATACCTTCGCTAGGGGCCTTCCCCTTATCGGCAGCAAAGAATCTCCTCATCGGCGCCATCTGAGGGAGTGAAAGTCTCAAGGTGGGAGGCGAGGAAGACTGAGGCAACGCAAGCCTTATCACCCTCGTCGGGTTAAATAGGCAGCCGAGAGCAGGCTGGCATCCCTTCGCGTCCCCGGGCCCACACAATTCGTTAGGAGATGCACCCGCGTGGCATGTGTACACGCATCGCCCCCAAGGAGCAATTATGGCTGACACCACATCCAAGCGTCACATCAATCTGACCATGCGTGCCTGCAGGCGCCTCGGGAACTGGAGTGTTGCCACCGGGTTGCGCGGCGTGTGTGAAGCCCGACCCATAGACATCTAGGGCCCACGACGCTTCAGGCTGCCTCCAAGGCTTCGTCGAGAAGACAGCCCGGGTGTGCCTTGGGCCCAGGGGCTACTATCGACGTTCTGGGAACGGGGGTACCCAGACTCGCGTGTCTGCGGCCCAGGACTGGTCCACTCCATCGACCATGCATCAGCAGGCTCTACAAGGCCCTCATGAGGGGCCAGGCCTCACGAGGAGGAACGACATCAAGACCCGCAGGGGGCCTCCACAGGACCCCTCCGGAGCGGCGGACATTCTGAGGCAAGGCCCAGTCTCAGGAGTCAAGGGTGATGCAGAAGGAGGACAGACGAACCATAGATGGCAGAGTGCTACGTAGACAGAAACCTTCTGTCGTCCCTTGAGCTTGCATTGGTTTTCCCTTGAAGAGGAAAGGGTGATGCAGCACAGGAGCAGTAAGTATTTCCCTCAGTTTGAGAACCAAGGTATCAATCCAGTAGGGGAATCTCGTCAAGTCCAGAGTACCTGCACAAACACAAAGAGCTGGCACCCAACGCTATAAAGGGGTTGTCAATCCCTTCAAGATTGATTGCAAACTGAGATCTGAAGGCGGAAAGTGCAACGAAGTAAAAGTGTAAGGCTGAAAATATGGTGTGAAGTAGACCCGGGGGCCATAGTGTTCACTAGAGGCTTCTCTCAAAATAACAAATATTACGGTGGGTGAACAAATTACTGTCGAGCAATTGATAGAACCGCGCAAAGTCATGACGATATCTAAGGCAATGATCATACATATAGGCATCACGTCCGAGACAAGTAGATCGGTACTTTCTGCATCTAGTACTATTACTCCACACATCGACCGCTATCCAGCATGCATCTAGTATCTTGAGTTCATGACGAACAGAGAAACGCCTTAAGCAAGATGACATGATGTAGAGGGATAATCTCAAACCAATGATGAAAACCCCATCTTTTTACCCTTGATGGCAACAACACGATGCGTGCCTCGGTACCCCTTCTGTCACTGGGTGACATCACCGCACGGTATGAACCCAAAACCAAGCACTTCTCCCATTGCAAGAATCATAGATCATGCTGGCCAAACAAAACCCACAACTCGAAGAGAATTACAAGGATATGAATCATGCATATAAGAGATCAGAAGAAACTCAAATAAGATTCATAGATAATCTGATCATAAATCCACAATTCATCGGATCTCGACAAACAAACCGCAAAGAAGTTTACATCGGATAGATCTCCATGAAGATCATGGAGAACTTTGTATTGAAGATCCAAGAGAGAGAAGAAGCCATCTAGCTACTAGCTATGGACCCGTAGGTCTATGGTGAACTACTCACGCATCATGGGAGAGGTCATGGTGTTGATGAAGAAGCCCTCCGTATCCGAATCCCCTCCGACAGGGCACCAGAACGTGCCCCAGGTGGGATCTTAGGAAGACAGAAGCTTGCGGTGGCGGAAAAGTAATTGCGATTGTCTCCTGATTTTTTCTGGAATTTTTGGAAATATATAGGCGAAAGACCTAGGGCAGAGGTGGACCAGGGAGCCAACAAGCCTGGGAGGCGCGGGCTCCCCCCTGGCCGCGGTTAGGGGGCTTGTGGGGTCCCTGGTGACCCCCTGCCTTGGTTCTCAAGTTCCCCGATCTTCTTCTGTTTCGGAAAAAATCTTTTTGGAAGTTTCGTTCCGTTTGGACTCCGTTTAAAATCCTCCTCCGAAAAGGGTCAAAAACACGGAAAAACAGGAACTGGCACTTGGCGCTGAGTTAATAAGTTAGTCCCAAAAAAGATATAAAAGGTGTCGGGGGGATAACCCCGGGGTAGGCTCATCAAGCCTGCTCCTTCATTTCCTACCCAAAGGATATGAACAAATACATTTTCCCAAGTCCCAAGCCTTTTGGCCGGCTAGGCTGTGCCTGCCGGCTGGACGACGAGGCGGCCAACTCTGTGGCCGGCCAGGCAACTCCTGCTGGCTAGGGGCGAGACGGCTATTGATACGTCCATTTTGCATCATGCTTTCATGTTGATATTTATTGATTTTTGGGCTGTTATATTACTTATGGTACCATATTTATGCCTTTTCTATCTTATTTTGCAAGGTTTATCTGAAGAGGGAGAATTCACGCAGCTGGAATTCTGGACACGAAAAGGAGCAAATCCTAGTCCACTATTCTGCACATCTCCAAATGCCCTGAAAATTTACGTGGATTTTTTCTGGAATATATTAAAAATACTGGGCGAAAGAACTACCGGAGTGGGGCCACCAGGGCCCCACAAGCTTGCCCACCGCCACCACCCCCCTGGTGGCGCACGGCAGGCTTGTGGGTAGCCCACTGGCCCACTAGCCCCCCTCTTTTGCTATACGATGCGTCCTGGCCTGGAAAAAATCATACGGGAGATTTTTCGTGGTTTCGCTGCCGCCACGAGACGGAACTTGAGCAGATCCAATCTAGAGCTCCGGCAGGACGATCCTGCCGGGGAAATTTCCCTCCCGGAGGGGGAAATCGTCGCCATCGTCATCGCCAACACTCCTCTTGTCGGAGGGGAGGCATCTTCATCAACATCTTCATCAGCACCATCTCCTCTCCAATCCCTAGTTCATCTCTTGTAATCAATCTTCATGTCGCGACTCCGATTGGTACTTGTAAGGTTGCTAGTAGTGTTGATTACTCTTTGTAGTTGATGCTAGTTGGATTACTTGGTGGAAGAGTTTATGTTCAGATCCTTGATGCTATTCATTACACGTCTGGTCATGATTATGATTATGTCTTGTGAGTAGTTACTTTTGTTCTTGAGGACATGGGATAAGTCATGCTGATAATAGTCATGTGAATTTGATATTCGCTCGGTATTTTGATATGTTGTATGTTGTTTTTCCTCTAGTGGTGTTATGTGAACATCGACTACATAACACTTCACCATATTTGGGCCTAGAGGAAGGCATTGGGAAGTAGTAAGTATATGATGGGTTGCTGGAGTGACAGAAGCTTAAACCCCAGTTTATGCGCTGCTTCGTTGGGGGCTGATTTGGATCCACTAGTTTAATGCTATGGTTAGACTTTGTCTTAATTCTTCTTTTGTAGTTGTGGATGCTTGCGAGAGAGGTTAATCATAAGTGGGATGCTTGTCCAAGTAAGGGTTGTACCCAAGCGCCGGTCCACCCACATATCAAACTATCAAAGTAACGAACGCGAATCATATGAACATGATGAAACTAGCATGACAAAAATTCCCGTGTGTCCTCGGGAGCGTTTTTCCCCCTATAAGACTTTTTTCAGGCTTGTCCCTTGCTACAAAAGGGATTGGGCCACTTGCTGCACTGTTGCTACTACTTGTTACTTGTTACTCTTTGCTTGCTACGTTTCACCTCGCTACACAATCACTTGTTACCGCTACTTTCAGTGCTTGCAGTTATTACCTTGCTGAAATCCGTTTATCAGAGACTTCTGCTCCTCGTTGGGTTCGACACTCTTACTTATCGAAAGGACTACGATCGATCCCCTATACTTGTGGGTCATCAAGACTCTTTTCTGGCGCCGTTGCCGGGGAGTGTAGCGCCTTTGGTAAGTGGAAATTGGTAAGGAAACATTTTTATACTGTGCTGAAATTTATTGTCACTTGTCACTATGGAAACTCTTCCTTTGAGGAGTTTGTTCGGGGTATCTTCACCACGAGCGGAAACACAAGGAGTTGCTCCTCAACCTGAGGTACCTACTGAAAATATCTTTTGTGAAATTCCTTTGGGTATGCTTGAGAAACTGCTGGCTAATCCTTTTAGAGGAGATGGATCTTCACATCCAGACTTTCATCTAATATATGTAGATGAAGTTTGTGGTTTATTTAAGCTTGCAGGTTTGCCTGAGGATGAGGTAAAGAAGAAAGTATTTCCTTTTTCTTTGAAGGATAAGGCGTTGACATGGTATAGGCTATGTGATGATGCTGGATCATGGGGCTACAATCGGTTGAAATTGGAATTTCATGAAAAGTTCTACCCTATGCATTTAGTACATCGTGATCGGAACTTTATTTATAACTTTTGGCCTCGTGACAGGGAAATCATAGCTCAAGCTTGGGGGAGGCTTAAATCAATGCTATATTCATGCCCCAATCATGAGCTCTCGAGAGAAATCATCACTCAAAACTTTTATGCTCGGCTTTCTCATGAAGATCGTACCATGCTTGACACTTCTTGTGCTGGTTCTTTTATGAAGAAGGATATTGATCACAAATGGAATTTATTGGAGAGAATCAAGAGCAACTCCGAAGATTGGGAGCTGGAGGAAAGTAAGGACTCAGGTATGAATTTCAAGTTTGATTGCGTTAAATCTTTTGTTTAGACAAACACTTCTAGATATTTTAGCGCTAAGTATGGACTTGACTCTGAGATAGTAGCTTCTCTATGTGAATCTTTTGCTGCTCATGTTGAACTTCCCAAAGAGAAGTGGTTTAAATATCATCCTCTTGTAGAAAGCAACATAGCCAAAACCAATCTAGTTGAGGAGAAAATCATAGCTTTTAGTAATCCTGTTGTTCCTTGTGCTTACACTGATAAACCACCATACCCTGCTAGAATGAAGGATTATTCTAAATCCCCAACTGTGATACATAGGGGTTACATTAGACCACTTGCACCCCCTGAGGAGATTAGAGTTGAACCTAGTGTTGCCATTATCAAAGATCTCTTAGCCGATGACATAGACGGGCATGTTATTAAATTCTGTGAGGACTCTGCTAGAATTGCTAAACCTCACGCGAAAGACAAGCACGGACCTGTAGTTGGCCTGCCCGTTGTTTCTGTTAAGATAGGAGATCACTGTTACCATGGTTTATGTGATATGGGAGCTAGTGTTAGTGCAATACCCCGTTCTCTCTATGATGAAATCAAAGATGAGATTGCGCCTGCTGAGATAGAACTACCCATAAGGTATTGCAATCAGGTTTCTATTGGCCCACTCTCTTCAAGGATGCCCGTAAGTTTGTCTTGTCTTGCGACGAATGCCAAAGGATAGGGAACATCAGTAAGCGTCAGGAGATGCCTATGAACTATTCACTTGTCATTGAACCATTTGATGTCTGGGGCTTTGATTATATGGGACCCTTCCCGAGTTCCAATGGGTACACTCACATCTTAGTTGTTGTGGATTACGTTACTAAGTGGGTAGAAGCTATCCCCACTAAAAATGTTGATCACCACACCTCTATTAAGATGCTTAAAGAAGTCATATTCCCAAGATTTGGAGTCCCTAGATACTTGATGACTGATGGTGGTTCACACTTCATTCATGGTGTTTTCCGCAAGATGCTAGCTAAGTATGATGTCAACCATAGAGTTGCATCTCCTTATCATCCTCAGTCCAGTGGTCAAGTTGAGTTGAGTAATAGGGAGATCAAGTTGCTCCTACAAAAGACCGTCAATAGATCTCGAAAGAACTGGTCTAGCAAACTTGACGATGCACTATGGGCTTATAGGACTGCTTATAAGAATCCCATGGGCATGTCACCATATAAAATGGTTTACGGTAAGGCCTGTCATTTACCTCTTGAGATGGAACACAAAGCTCATTGGGCAATCAAAGAGCTCAACTTTGATTTCAAACTTGCCGGAGAGAAGCGGTTGTTTGATATCAGCTCGTTAGATGAATGGAGAGCTCAGGCATACGAGAATGCCAAGTTGTTCAAGGAAAAGGTTAAGAGATGGCACGACAAACGAATACAGAAACGAGAGTTCAATGTAGGTGACTATGTCTTGCTATACAATTCTCGTTTGAGATTCTTTGCAGGCAAGCTTCTCTCGATATGGGAAGGTCCCTATGTTGTCGAGGAAGTACATCGTTCCGGTGCCATCAAAATCAATAACACGGAAGGAAATTTTCCTAGAGTGGTAAATGGGCAAAGAATCAAGCATTACATCTCTGGTACTCCCATAAATGTTGAGACCAAGATCATCAATGTCATAACTCCATAGGAGTACATAAGGGATGTTTATCACCCTGTTTCAGACCTTGAAAACGAAGATGTATCTGTTTCGGCAAGAAATTGGACTCCGGTACTTTTCCAATAGGAAATTTCCTCGGTTTTGGAATTTTTGAAAAATTAGAAAAATAAAAGGCAATCCGAAGAGCAAACGAGGAAGCCACAAGGGCCCACTCCGCCACCACCCCCTTGTGGCGGTGGGCAAGCTTGTGGGCACCTCGTGTGCCTCCCGGACTCCGTTTTCTTGCGGAGGACTCCTTCTGACCTAGAAAAAATCAATATATAGTTGCCCGAAGGTTTTGATCTCCGTATCGCACAGTTTTCCTCTGTTTTCGTTTCGAGCTTGTTTCTGCCGCAGATCTAGATCATCATGACTTCCGCAAACGCTCCTAAGGACAAGATCTTCGAGAAGGTCATCAATCCCTACCTCACGGAAGTGCTGAAACACCCTCAATCTATCAAGATGAGCGAGGGGATGTTGCACATCCGTGATGTTGAGGGGCCTAAGAAGACCGGAAGCATGGAGACGAGGCTCGAACAATGGAGCAACAAGTCTTCAAGTGCCAAGGGATGGTAGAGAGTGGACTCAACGCCAACCACACGATGATCACGGAGTTCACTAGAAATCACAAGATGGATGCCATTGATATTGGGAAACACCTCTCCACGCTCTACGATAGGGTCGACCAACTTCAGGGCCAGATCTATGACTTGCAGAATCAAAACTGTGAGTATGAGTACAGATTTAAATCAATAAGGTTGGCTGCAGATTTGAGGATTCCGGTGACTCGTTCATCCTGCCATGATGGACCACCTATGCCTTGGAAGACGGAGGATCAGACTACTCCAACAACACCTTCATCACCACCAAAGGAAGACAACTAAGCATTGGTATGGGCAATCCCCTTGGCTTCTGCCAAGCTTGGGGGAGTTGCCCTGGTATCGTTTCACCTTTATATCTTTTGCTTTTACCTTTGTGTTAGTTCTTTCCTTTTCAGTTTTTATTTCTTCTTTTAGAGGAATAAGTCTTTAGTTTTTAGTTTGAGTCTTTTGCTTTTGTCTCTCCCCCGATGTATTCGAGCTTACGAGCTATATAATAATGAGTGTCTTAGTCAAGGGCTTTGCTTTGTGCCATGATCAAAAGTATGAAAAGAACGATAGCATGAAAGATCATGAGACGATCTTATGGAAAGTGATAACTTCACTTATGACACGTATGATGATTGAAACTTGTTGAGAATAAATTAACATAGACCTCAGTCATTGTTGCAATTAATAAGAAGTAATAAGGAAAGAGAGGTTCACATATAAATATATCATCTTAGACACTTTTTACAATTGTGAGCACTCACCAAACTATTACATGCCTAGGAGTAGATGTTGGACAGGGAAGACAACATAATGAATTGTGTTTGTTTGGTTCCAAACAATGTTATATGATTAGAGATCCCTTAGCATGTGACGATTGCTTCCACCTCATATTAGCCAAAACTCCCGCACCAAGTAGAGATACTACTTGTGCATCCATAAACCTCCAACCAGTTTTGCCATGAGAGTCCACCATACCTACCTATGGATTGAATAAGATCCTTCAAGTAAGTTGTCATCGGTGCAAGCAATAAAAAATTGCTCTCTAATATGTATGATCTATTAGTGTGTGGAAAATAAGCTTTGTACGAACCTGTGATGAGGAAGACATAAAAGCGACATATTGCATAATAAAGTTATTTATCACAGGAGGCAATATAAAGTGACGTTGCTCCGCACTAAGAGGACACGCATCCAAACCTCAAAAGCGCATGACAACCTTTGCTTCCCTCTGCGAAGGGCCTATCTTGTACCTTTACTTTTTACCCTTCTAAGAGTCATGGTGATCATCACCAATTCCCTTTTTGCCTTCGTCTTGGCTACCGTCACATGCTTGGGAAAGATCTATATTCATATATCAACTTGGAGTTGAGTACTCATGCTTTATTATTGTTGACTTTACCCTTGAGGTAAACTGTTGGGAGGCAAAACTATAAGCCCCTATCTTCCTCTGTGTTCAGCTGAAACTTTGACACCATGAGTACCACGTGAGTTATAACAATTGTAGAAAACAAAGAGATGATTGAGTATGTGGGTTTGCCTTGCAAGCTCTTATTTGACTCTATCTGATGTTGTGATAAATTGCAATTGCTTCAATGACTATGGACTATTGTTGGTTACTTCTCGGTAAGGTTTTTGCTTCATGCTTTGCTTTGTGAAGGAATTGTTACTTTCCGATAAGAATCTTTATGATCTATTGTTGTCCTATGTGTGATCATGATGCCCGCATGTCCGTATTATGTTTTATCGACACCTTCGTCCCCAAACATGTGGACATGTTTATGGAACTTGGTTTTCGCTTGAGGACAAGCGAGGTCTAAGCTTGGGGGAGTTGATACGTCCATTTTGCATCATGCTTTAATGTTGACATTTCTTGCTTTTTGGGCTGTTATATTACTTGTGGTACCATATTTATGCCTTTTCTCTCTTATTTTGCAAGGTTTATTTGAAGAGGGAGAATTCACACAGCTGGAATTCTGGACAGGAAAATGAGCAAATCCTAGTCCACTATTCTGCACATCTCCAAATGCCATGAAAATTTACGTGGATTTTTTCTGGAATATATTAAAAATACGGGGCGAAAGAACTACCGGAGGGGGGCCACCAGGGCCCCACAAGCTTGCCCACCGCCACCACCCCCTGGTGGCGCAGGGCAGGCTTGTCGGCAGCCCACTCGCCCACTAGCCCCCCACTTTTGCTATATGATGCGTCCTGACCTGGAAAAAATCATACGGGAGCTTTTTCGTGGTTTCGCCGCCGCCACGAGGCGGAACTTGAGCAGATCCAATCTAGAGCTCCGGCAGGATGATACTGCCGGGGAAATTTCCCTCCCGGAGGGGGAAATCATCGCCATCGTCATCACCAACACTCCTCTCGTCGGAGGGGAGGCATCTTCATCAACATCTTCATCAGCACCATCTCCTGTCCAATCCCTAGTTCATCTCTTGTAATCAATCTTCGTCTCGCGGCCTCGATTGGTACTTGTAAGGTTGCTAGTAGTGTTGATTACTCTTTGTAGTTGATGCTAGTTGGATTACTTGGTGGAAGAGTTTATGTTCAGATCCTTGATGCTATTCATAACACCTCTGGTCATGATTACGATTATGTCTTGTGAGTAGTTACTTTTGTTCCTCGGGACATGGGATAAGTCATGCTGATAATAGTCATGTGAATTTGATATTCGTTCGGTATTTTGATATGTTGTATGTTGTTTTTCCTCTAGTGGTGTTATGTGAACGTCGACTACATAACACTTCACCATATTTGGGCCTAGAGGAAGGCATTGGGAAGTAGTAAGTAGATGATGGGTTGCTGGAGTGACAGGAGCTTAAACCCGAGTTTATGCGCTACTTCGTGAGGGGCTGATTTGGATCCACTAGTTTAATGTTATGGTTAGACTTTGTCTTAATTCTTCTTTTGTAGTTGCGGATGCTTGCGAGAGAGATTAATCATAAGTGGGATGCTTGTCCAAGTAAGGGCAGTACCCAAGCGCAGGTCCACCCACATATCAAACTATCAAAGTAACGAACGCGAATCATATGAACATGATGAAACTAGCATGGCAGGAATTTCCGTGTGTCCTCGGGAGCGTGTTTCCTCCTATAAGACTTTGTTCAGGCTTGTCCCTTACTACAAAAGGGATTGGGCCACTTGCTGCACCGTTGCTACTACTTGTTACTTGTTACTCTTTGCTTGCTACATTTCACCTCGCTACACAATCACTTGTTACCGCTACTTTCAGTGCTTGCAGTTATTACCTTGCTGAAATCCGTTTATCAGAGCCTTCTGCTCCTCGTTGGGTTCGACACTCTTACTTATCGAAAGGACTACGATTAATCCCCTATACTTGTGGGTAATCATCTATCTCTTCCTGACCGTCTTGGCCAAGCCAGCCGGCTAGGAACGAGGCGGCCGTGCCCAAACCGGCTAGCCAAGCAGGCTAGCCGGCCGGGGCTCTCAAGTCACATCAGATCGTAGGTCAGGACGAGAACTTACGATTGAAGGTGGCTACGCGTCAACAAAGGTACTGGATCAGAGTGTCCGGCAGGTACGAGCATCAGCGGCCACACCGCTGACCTACCCCGGCTCTGATCCATCACCTAGCATAGTGTCGGACCGTCACACTCCCACTCCATTACTGCACTCGGCATGGGGAACAGTGGAGGCGGTCGTACTACCTGCCCATACGAATCTCGCTGGACGACGCTCGACGTGCAGCGCGTGCTCGGCGTCAACCTTACGCGAGAGCTTTATTGGCCAGCCGGCGGGTCCCACGGCCAAACGAGACCATGCAGCCGGCGGGCCCCTCAAGAGAGAAGACAAGACCCTCGTGGGCCCCTGGTCAGCCGGCGAGGCTGCCGGCCGGGTCCCGTTCTTGTACCCTTTATCCATATTGTAGGCCGACGGGTTCGTCTGTAAACCCCCCCCCCCCCGGTCACCCTCCATGCAGAGGGTCGATCGAACAACACTTCACATCCACCAACCACATAGAGAGAGGCAGAGACGAGCCGGCTGCTCCCCTCTTCCTCCTCCCAACATAGCTCCATGAGCAACCTTGTAATCTATCCATATACATCAAACACTACGGCAGGACTAGGGGTCTTATCTCTACGGAGAGCCCTGAACCTGGGTACATCGTGCGTTCCATGCTAGTACCAACCTCGTTCCCAGCGCCCTCCTTTGTCCCTTTGGTTCTCACCGACTTTAGCCTACCCATGGCATATGTTGTGAGTATTCACCGACATTTGGCACCCACCATGGGGCCGATCGCGGCATCGGTTGGCTTTACGCGCTGGGCGGGCCCCCGCACCTACACCACCGGATGCATCACGTCCGGATCGGTCGGCATGCCCGTGGAGCCCGCTTTCGACGAAGCAACACCGATAATGATCGACGTCCCAGTCCGCCATGCGAATTCAGATGAAGATACTGATGACGAGGCGCTTTCTAGCGTCGTCGTCGCTGCTATGGAGAACCTCAGTGTTCTCTTTAGCGACTTACGTCTCAACGACGGTCCTCGCTACTTCGGTGAGGACTTCGACGTTGAGGCACTCTGCGCCAGCTTCAGCAGGTTCTCTATCGCTGAGATGCGTGCACATGACGTGTACCCCAGCAACGTACTCGTCTTCGACGGCCCTCCGCCGTCGGTGGGGTTCTTCACCCCATACCATGTCGCCGCCGTCTCCAACATCGTGGAGGTGATGGTTATCAGCACTGGCACCAGCACGGCTCATGGCAAGGCGTCGGCGGACGCTAGTGAGCCTGCTACTGTCACCGTCGATACTCTTCAGGATGCTATCGACGGTCAAAGACACCCATTGCTGCCTCCGCGAACCCTAGCGACGCCCGAGCCTCACTGCAGGAGGCTCGCAAGCATATCTTGGAGGAGGGCATTGCCGTCGCCTCGGCAAAATGTCGGATGGAGGCCACGCAGCGCGAGTATAACTCTGCATACGGCCTCACTCCAATTTCCAAGGCCCCTAGCCAGCTTGGATCGGTCCGCAGCCACGGCCGGTTGATTGCTGAGATCCTAGGCGGCAACCAGCCCACCTACGAGACCCCTGCGGCCAACATGAGGGCGGTGCAAGCGGCCATGGAAGAAATGGCCAGCTTGGAGGGCGAGGAGCGCGCCTTCCAGGAGAAGCGGGTCAAGGATCTCCTTGACGCCTCCAACGAACAGCATACTCGGCTTGACCCCGGTCAGGCCCAGTCAGAGTCTCTGGGACCCAACCCTAGAGCACGCCGCAACCCTAGCGGTCAGCATCACGCGGATGGATCTTCCTCGCACCGCACCTCTGGTCGGAGGGGCGAGGGAGGCCAAGACCGGCGCTCCCAGCGCCAGAGCGAGCACACTTCGAGCAAGCGTCGCGGTGGCGACGAGAGAGATTCGGCGTGTGAGGTTCCTCGCCCGAGCAGGACCCATGTCTCCGGCTCGCGAGGTGCCTCCCCTCTCGCTACTCGGATTGGCGCTCGCATTCCCCAGGATGATCGGGATGCCCGCACGCGTCTCATCACCCTGGCCCAGTCAGCCCTCCTGGAGGAAGACGGTCCCTTCGGTCCGGCCTACTTCGGCCCCCGGATCCGAGGGGAGCCATTCCCTCGAGGCTTCACCTTGCCTCGGGACAGTCCCAAGTACAACGGCACTGCCAAGCGAGAGGGATGGCTGATCGACTACACCACAGCCGTCGGCATCGCCAAGGGCAACAAGCGCGTAGCGGTCCGCTACGTGCCACTCATGTTGGCCGGCTCGGCTCAGACTTGGCTTAAGAGCCTTCCGGCCGACAGTGTCAACTCCTGGGTGGACTTCGAAGACGCATTCGTCCGCAACTTCACTAGCACCTACAAGCGCCCTGGCCGGCCTCGCTAGCTGGCCATGTGCGTCCAGAGACTCGACGAACCCCTTCGCGACTACGTCACCCACTGGACGGAACTCCGCAATTCCTGCGAGGGGTGCATGAGGTACAAGCCATCCAACACTTCATCGACGGTTGCCGAGACGGCACCCTCCTCAAGCACAAGCTTATGTGCTCCGAGCCCACCTCTCTGGCGGTGCTCATGGCCAAGGCGGACAAGTACACCACGGCCAACTCGGCGACGCGTGTCAAGGTGACCGCCTCAGACAAGGTTGTCCCCATGCCGGGTACTCCCAAGCCGGCTGGGGACGGTCGAGGCGGCCAGAACAACAACAAGCGCAAGGCGGATCACATGGATTTGCGCTCCAACAGCAAGTCGGTAGCCAGCGTGGAGGGCGAGACGTCGGCTCCTCAGGCCGGCCCTCAGCGGAAGCGTTCCAATAGGAACAACGCCAACTGGCTGCCCAAGCAGTCCTTTGAGCAACTGCTCGACGCCCCCTGCGAGATACATTCTAGGGTGCAACCGTCTAACCACACCCTTCGACAGTGTAGCTTCGCACGCCGGCTGTCGCAAGGGGATGGCCTGCCGGCTCCCCGAGGTGCGCAGGCGGCGCCTCATGCACCGGCTCCTGGTCCTGCTCCGGCTCCACCACCGCCGCCTCGCAACGACGGCCGCCTCCACGACGACTACCCCCATCAAGATGGACTATTCAACATCTTCACCAGTGAAGGCGACGACAAGCACAGCCTGCGCCAGAGACGGCGCGAGGTGAATGCCACGGTTCCCCCGGTTCCCAAGTACATGCATTGGTCTGACCGGCCAATCACATGGAGCCGGGTGGACAATCCTGCAGTGATGCCCAACCCGGGCTCATACGCGCTCGTCCTCGACCCCACCTTCGCCTCCAAGAGGCTCACCTACCGGTTCTCCCGGGTGCTGGTCAACGGCGGCAGCAGCATCAACATCCTCTACCTCGACACTCTCCTCAAGCTCGGGCTCAAGGAGACGGACGTCCTGCCGACCAGCACTGTCTTCCACGGCATCGTGTCTGGGCAGTCCTGCTCGCCTATCGGCAAAATCCAGCTGGACGTCCTCTTCGGCGACAAGGCTCACTTCCGCCGAGAGTCCATATGGTTCGAGGTAGTGGACCTCAGCAGCCCGTATCACGCGCTGCTGCGTAGATCGGCTCTGGCCAAATTCATGGCTATTCCGCACTACGCCTACCTAAAGATGAAGATGTCGGGTCCAAAGGTCATCATCACTGTTGTTGGCGACTACAAGAAGTCGCTCGAGTGCGCCCAAGATAGCAGCCGCCTCGCCGACGCCCTGGTGATCGCTGAGGAGAAGCGACAGATCGACCGGCTCGTGGCCCAGGCTACTGAGCAGCCGGCGATTCCTTCTCCTCCGTGCCAGTCGGCCTGCGAGGGCTCTTTCAAGCCGGCCAAAGAGACCAAGCAGGTCCCACTCGACCCTGCCAACCCCAACCAATGCGTCACCATCGGGGCTGGCCTCATCCCCAAATAGGAAGGCGAGCTCGTCAACTTCCTCCGTGAGAATTCGGGACATCTTCGCATGGTCTCCCAAAGACATGCCAGGTGTTCCAAGGAAGTACGCCGAGCACAAACTTCACGTGCGACCGGATCTAAAGCCGGTGAAACAACCTTTGTGTCGCTTCGTCGAGGGGAAGCGGCGCACAATCGAAGAAGAGATCACCCGGCTCCTTGCAGTCGGCTTCATCATGGAGGTTTTCCACCCGGACTGGTTAGCTAATCCAGTCCTGGTGCTAAAGAAGAACAACACCTAGCGAATGTGTATCGACTACACTAGCATGAATAAGGCCTGTCCGAAAGACCCTTTCGCGTTGCCTAGGATAGATCAAGTGATCGACTCCATTGCACACTACGAACTGCTGTCGTTTCTGGATGCTTATTCATGCTACCATCAAATCTAGCTCGATCCAACTGATCGATTGAAGACCTCCTTCATCACGCCCTTTGGGGCCTACTGCTACACCACCATGATGTTTGGTATGAAGAACGCTCGTGCAACATTCCAACGCTGCATGTAGCAGTGCCTACTGCCACAGATCAGCAGAAACATCCACGTCTATGTGGATGACATCATCATCAAGACGAAGCAACACTTCAGCCTCCTCGACGACCTGCGGGAGATGTTTGCCAACCTGCGCGAATACAAGATCCGGCTCAACCCGGAGAAGTGCATCTTTGGGGTTCCAGGCGGCAAGCTCTTGGGGTTCTTCGTGTCCGCTCGTGGCATCGAGGCGAACCCCAAGAAGATCGGCACCATCGAGCGGATGGTACGGCTGGCTCGAATCCTAGATGTCCAGAAGTTCGTCGGCTGCTTGGCGTCCCTTAGCCAGTTCGTCACCCCGCTTGGCAAGAAGGCCCTTCCACTCTATTAGCTCATGAAGAAGATGACGAAATTTGAGTGGAACGACCAGGCAGACGAAGCCTTCCGCGACCTCAAGCGGGTCATCTCGAGCCTGCCAATCTTGGCAGTGCCGGCTGAAAGGGAACCCATACTCATATACGTTGTCGCGACCACTCGCGTGGTTAGTGTAGTGTTGGTAGTTCAACGCAAGGAGGAGGGCAAGGTACTGTTAGTGCAGCGCCCTGTCTACTACCTCAGCGAGGTCTTGTCCGCCTCCAAGCAGAACTATCCCCATTACCAAAAAATGTGTTATGGTGTTTACCTTGCTGCAAAGAAGTTGAAGCGATACTTCCAAGAGCATGCCATCACTGTGGTGAGCACTGCTCCACTTTCAGAGATCATGGGCAACTGTGATGCAACGGGCAGGATTGCCAAGTGGTCCATCGCCATGGCGGACCACGATATTCGCTACGAGCCTCGCACCACCATCAAATCTCAGGTGGTGGCCGACTTCTTAGTCGACTGGGCCGAGACCCAGTTCGAGCTGCCACCTCCAGACTCTACGCATTGGCGGATGCACTTCGACGACTCGAAGATGCGGACGGGTCTGGGAGCCGGCATCGTCTTGACGTCTCCGAAAGGAGACCAGCTCAAGTATGCTCTCCAGATCCACTTTGCCGCCTCCAACAACGTCGCCGAGTACGAAGCACTGCCTCACGGCCTCCGACTCGCCAAGGAGATTGGCATCCGGCGGCTCATATGCTTTGGCAACTCATACTTGGTGGTGCAGCAAGTTTCTGGCGAATGGGATGCCAGGGACGCCAACATGGCAAGCTACCGCTTCCTCATCCAGCAGCTCAGCGGTCCCTTCGAGGGTTGCGAGTTCCACCATGTTCCCAGAGCAGACAATGAGGCGGCTAATACTCTGGCCAAAATTGGCTCCATGAGACAGGCTATCCCATCCGGCGTCTCCCTCGAGCAACTCCACAAGCCGTATATCAGGTCGTCTCCTGAGTCGGCATCGATCTTCGTGCCGGCTGATTCTACGGTGCAAGCGTCGTCGGCTCCACCAGCTACGCCGGCTACAGTTCCTGTGTCGGCTGCGCTGGCCATGCCGACTCCAATAGCGGCACCGGCTCAATCTATGGTGCAAGCGTCGTCGGCTCCACCAGCTGTGTCGGCTACGTTGGCCATGCCGACTCCAATAGCGGCACCGACTACAACAACAACTCCGGCTCCACCCTGCCTCAAATCCTGTCGTCTCAACACACAGTGGGTGGACGTCATGGAGGTAGATGGTGAGCCAGTTGCCACAGCAGCACCAGAGACACCTCGTCTCAAGTCCACGACCGCTGCTCCACCAAGCGCAGGGGCTGCAGAAGCCCCTAACAGTCAGGTCGAGGCGGAGCCAGCCCTTGTGTCGGCTCCGTTGGGCTCAGCCTATCCTGGCCTTCCTCCTTCGCGGCGAGCTTCCTCAAGTCGAGGCGGAGGCGAGGCAGATCCAGCGCAGGTCTGCAGCCTACGCCATCATCAATCGCGAGCTGGTACGGCGCAGCGTGACTGGTGTGTTCCAGCACTGCGTCGAATCAGAAAAGGGACAGGAGATCCTCAGAGACATTCACCAGGGGGAGTGCGGGCATCATGCCGCCTCTAGAACCCTAGTGGCCAAGGCGTTCCGCCACGGATTCTACTGGCTCACGACCCACGAGGAGGCCGTGGATCTAGTCGACAAATGCGAAAGCTGCCAGTTCTTCAGTGCAAAGAGCCACATGTCGCCTTCGGCCCTCAAAACCATCCCCTGTCATGGCCGTTCGCCGTCTGGGGACTGGACATGGTAGGGGCCTTCAAGACGGCTCGTGGTGGCATGACCCATCTCTTGGTAGCCGTCGACAAATTCACCAAGTGGATCGAGGCTAGACCTATCAAGAAGCTTGATGGCCCCACGGCTGTCAAGTTCATCACGGACATCTCTGTTCGATATGGCGTCCCCCACAGCATCATCACCGACAATGGCACCAACTTCGCCAAAGGTGCTCTGGTGCTCTACTGCTCCAAAGTAGGCATCTGGCTCGACTTGGCATCAGTGGCACATCCCCAGTCAAATGGCCAAGCGGAGAGTGCCAACGGCCTGATCCTGGCCGGCATCAAGCCAAGACTAGTGGCACCACTTGTCAGGTCGGCCGGCTGCTGGATCGAAGAACTACCAGCTGTACTATGGAGCCTCCGCACCACGCCCAACCGGTCGACCGCCTTCACCCCGTTCTTCCTCGTATACGGGTCCGGGGCTATTATTCCTACGGATATCGAGTTCGACTTCCCTCGGGTCACCCTATACACGGAAACGGAGGCGAAGGAGGCAAGAGAAGATGGTGTGGATCTCCTCGAAGAAGCAAGGGACTTGGCCTTGAGCCGGACGGCCATCTATCAACAAAAGCTGAGATACTACCACAGCAAGAAGATCAAGCCCCTCTCTTTCAGAGAGGGAGACTTGGTCCTCATAAGAATCCAGTGCACTGTCGGCCAACACAAGCTCTCATCCCCATGGGAGGGACCCTTCATCATCATTAGGGCGTTGCACAACAACGCTTACTACTTGATCGATGCCCAAAAGCCAAGGAAGCGCAAGAGGGACGACTCCGGCCAGGAGACGGAACGTCCATGGAACGCGACGTTGCTTCGCCCGTTCTACTGCTAGAAGGCAAGTACCAAAACACGGAAAGAGCATGCACAAATGTATCTTTCTCCCTCTTCAGGGATTCTCAATGACTACAATGAAAAGAGCATGCCTCATGCTTCTTTTAAAAAAATTCATATCTAGAGTGCTCACTCTGTGAAGCCCCTTGCTAGCTCTAAATAAGCTCGGGGGCTCGCTAGCCGCCCGGACGCCTTCCTTATGTTGTAGAAGAACAGATAGTGTAAGCCGGCCGATCCGTGGTCACCTCGTAACAGCTTGCAGACCGACTCCGGCCGTCCGGCTAGTGAGGCGACGCCAGGTAAGGCCGGATGCATGTAAAGTTCGACTACAAAAAGGTTGCCGGCTCGAGTTGGCTTGATCTATCTTACGATCTCATTCAGGTCGGCCTCTGCTGGTTTATGTCTGAATCTTTAAGTCTTGATGGCTTCAAAAAATCTAAGTCTTGTGTTCTAAGGCCAGAAACCTCGACCCAGTCACAAACCGGCTCCCGGCTGTCGGGCTGGCGGGGTGGAAACTTGGGAATACAAGGGTTGGAGAAAAAGAAGTCAACCAGGAATCAAAAGATAAAGATATAAAACAACACGCATGGCAATATGAATATAATGCTGAATATATACATTCAAAATGCATTGGCCCATGGCCGAGGTTCATTACACCCCCCAGTGGGTGGAACTGTTGGACTGACAAGAAAATTGCAGACAATGAAAACAGGACACCGGCTATGGGGTTGCGGCCTCATCAGTCGCCCCGGCTGCTCCTCCTGAAGTGGTGGCTTCACCATCCCCGGCCGCTCCCGAGGCGGTTGCGCCGTCTCCTCCGTGAGGGCTCCCGGCTTCGTCCGCACCGGAGTCAGCGTACGCCGCACCGTTGGAGGCGGCAACATTATCCACGTCATGGTTCGTCTCGTCACAGCTGCCATCGGGGTCATAGGGCTGAAGGCCGTGTAGATCTTCGGGGATCACATCGCCGCCTTCACCACGCTCCAAAACGAGCTCGTCCCAAGCGGCATACTCAGCGATGCCGTTGGCCCTCACGCGCAGCGCCTCCTCCACAGCCTGCAGCTCCGTCTTCGAGCCGTCGCGCTGAGCGACGAGCTTGCCCAAGTCCAGGTTTCGATACCAGGTCTTGGCCAAGCGCAGGGCCATGTAGGCTCCAGCATGCGCGGCCGAGGCACGCCACGTGTCAAGGCGATCCCCGCCAGCTGCAAGCCAGCGGGCGAGCCGGCTCATCGACGCCGGCTCCACGCCATCCAGCCACAGGGCCGCCACCATCGACGAGCCTGTGACCTGGAGCCGAGCCACAGACTCGCTCAGGACGTGTAGGCGGGCCCTGAGGCCCACTCCGATCTCCTCCACGCTCCAGCCGGAGGTAGCATCTACCTCCTGCCCAGCCGCGCGACGCTCCTCATGGCTCACCTCGACGGCCGTGTTGGCTGCGCCCTGGGTCTCAGGGAAGAGGCCTGAGACAGGAAGAGGGGTGCGGAAACGAGTAAGAAGAGGAGACGGCCAAGAAATCTCAAGACAAAACAAAAAAGAAAGACTCACGATGGAAGGCGCCATCGGTCTCATGGGCGCTCTCCAAGACCTCGAGCTCCCGCACCTTGCTTGCTTGAGTAAGGCGAGCAACTTCCTCCTGGAGAGTCGTCGTAGATTCCACGGCCTTGACCAGCTGCGTCTGCTTCTGGACAAGGGCCTCCTCCTTCTCCCTCAAGGCGGCGTCCTTGAGCTTCATCTCCTTGATATGGGCCGACGCGAGGCGTTCCACGCCGGCAGAGTGGGAGGCGTCCTTCTCCTACAGCGTACCGCGCAGCTGCTCCAGCTCGACCCGGCTGGTGAGCTCCTTCTTCTCCGTCTGGAGAAGAGCCAGTTGCTCCTGGAGCCAGTCGCCAACGTCTCGCAGAGCGTCCCGCTCCACGGCGACTTCGCCCAGCCGGGCTTGGAGCCCGGCAACCTGTCCATCGGCTGCCTGGTGGTGAGCTCGCAGCTCGTTGTAAGCCTGCACCTGGGCATCATAAATATCCTACAAAAAGCAAAGAAGCAGGAGTAAGCTTCGGCCTGGTTAAGTCATAACCAACCCGATTCTCGGGGGCTACACCCAGTGGGTGCGCTAGCGGGCCCCCACTAAAGAAGCAAAACAAGAGAAGAGGCTCAAAGAGATTCGGCCCGACCGATGATCGGCCGGCCTGATTCTTGGGGGCTACATCCAGTGGGTGCGCTGTCGCGCCCCCACTCACGCAAGAAGAAGAAGGAGAGAAAAAATTCAAAACCAAGATGAGGCACTTACCCTGGTGCGGGCCTCCAGGCGCTCCAAGTCGCTGGCCACCACTCGGGTCGACTGCTCCACCTTGGACCGGCTGCTGGAAAACAACGACACCAGCTCCGGGACACCGGTGAGCGCAGTACCGGCGGGCAGTCGCGCGCGCGCTAAATTCGCCGCCCGCCACGACTTCATGGGCCGGCTCCTCACCCGGTCACCAGCTCCCGGCGCAGCTGGACCATGGTGGGGGACGAAGATGGCGCCGGCTCCAGGTGCCGACGCGGCGGCCGGCTCTGCCGATGTCCCGGCCGGCGCGGACTCTTCGACGGGAGGTGGATGGGCCGCATCCGGCGCATCCAGGGTCACCCCCGACGCATCTGGGACCGCGTCTGGCGCGTCCAGGATCAGTTCCTGCGCGTCAGGCGCCGCCTCGGCCCTGGGGAAGTGATACGTCCATTTTGCATCATGTTTTCATGTTGATACTTATCGCTTCTTAGGCTGTTATTTCACTTCACGGTACAATTCTTATGCCTTTTCTCTCTTATTTTGCAAGGTTTACATGAAGAGGGAGAATACCGGCAGCTGGAATTCTGGCGTGAAAGTGGAGCAAGTTTGAGATACCTATTCTGCGAAACTCCAAACGCCATAAAAATCAACGAGGATTTTTTTTCCGGATTTATAAAAAATACTGGGCCGAAGAAGCGCCAGAGGGGCGCCAGGGGTTGGCTACAAGCCTGCACGGCGCGGCCACCCCCCAGGCCGCGCCATGAGGGCTTGTGGGCAACCGCGTTGAGAATAAGAGATTGGTAAGAGGCCTAGAAATCTTAGAGAAGTCTTTAATGAACTTTCTATAGAAACCAACATGACCAAGGAAACTTCTTATACCTTTGATATCTGTGGGGTATGGCATTTTCTCGATTGCATCAACCTTAGCCTTATCGACTTCAATACCTCTTTCAGAAATTTTATGTCCTAAGACGATGCCTTCATTAACCATAAAGTGGCACTTCTCCCAATTCAAGACAAGATTGGTGTATTTACATCTCTACAAGACTCGATCAAGGTTGCTGAGGCAATCATCAAAAGAAGACCCGTAAATGGAAAAGTCATCCATGAAAACCTCGACAATATTTTCACAAAAGTCAGAGAATATAGCCATCATACATCTTTGAAAGGTGGCAGGTGCATTACATAAGCCAAAAGGCATACGTCTGTAAGCAAAGGTACCGAAAGGGCAGGTGAAAGTGGTTTTCTCCTGATCAGATTGTGCAACTGATATTTGGGAGAAACCAGAATAACCGTCTAGAAAGCAGAAGTGTGTGTGTTTAGACAGCCTTTCTAGCATTTGGCCGATAAAAGGCAGAGGGTAATGATCTTTCCTAGTGGCTTTATTCAATTTCCTAAAATCGATCACCATCCTATAGCCAGTAATAATCCTCTGTGGGATCAATTCATCCTTACCATTAGGGACAACTGTAATGCCTCCCTTCTTAGGGACGCAACACACCGGACTCACCCAATCGCTATGAGCAACAGGATAGATAATACCCGCTTCCAGGAGCTTTAGTATTTCTTTTCTTACTACTTCTTTCATCTTAGGATTTAATCTCCTTTGATGATCAGCAACTGGTTTGAAGTCAGGATCAGTTTTAATCTTGTGCTGGCATAGACTGGGACTAATGCCCTTAAGATCATCAAGAGTATATCCAATAGCAGCACGGTGCTTCCTCGGAGTTTTTAGTAACTTCTTTTCTTCATGCTCCGAGAGGCTAGCACTAATAATGACAGGATATATCTCTTTTTCATAAAGATAGGCATACTTAAGAGTATCAGACAACTGTTTAAGCTCGAACACAGGATCACCCTTTGGTGGGGGTGGATCCCCAAGCAATTCAACAGGCAGATTACTCTTAAGGATAGGATATTGTTCTAAGACAACTCTATCTATTTCATCCATATGCATATCATTTTCATGCTCAAGCAAGTATTGCTCTAAGGGATCAGTAGGAGGCATGGCAATAGAAGCTAAGGCAATAGTTTCATCCTTACTATGCAACTCCTTTTCATGAGGCTGTCTACCAAACTTGGAGAAATTGAAATCATGTGACACACCTTCAAAGCCAACAGTGACAGTTTGCTTCTCACAGTCAATATGAGCACTTACGGTATTGAGAAAAGGTATGCAAAATATGATGGGACAAAAGCTATCTTGTGCGGTAGAAAGAACGAGGAAATAAACAGGATACTTCGTTTTACCACACAAGACTTCAACATCCCTAACAATTCCCACAGGGCAGATAGTATCTCTATTGGCAAGCTGAATAGTGACATCAATAGGCTCTATCTCAACAGGTGCAATCTCATCTTTGATTTAATCGTATAAGGATTGAGGTATTGCACTAACACTAGCACCCATGTCACATAAACCATGATAACAATGATCTCCTATCTTAACAGAAACCACATGCGTGCCAACAATAGGCCTACGTTTGTCTCTAACGTGAGGTTTAGCAATTCTAGCAGCATCTTCACAGAAGTGAATATTATGTCCCTCAACATCGTCGGATAGAAGATCTTTGATGATAGCAATGCTAGGTTCAACTCTAATTTGCTCAGGGGGTGTAGGTGTTCTAATGTAGCCTCTACGTATCACAGTTGAAGCTTTAGAATGATCCTTTATCCTAACAGGGAAAGGTGGTTTCTCAATGTAAGCACTGGGAACCACATGATCATTATAGGCAATGACTTTCTCTTCAACTTGAGTGGGTTTAACTACATTGACTTCTAAAGGAGGATGATATTTAAACCACTTCTCTTTGGGGAGATCAATATGGGCAGCAAATGATTCACACAATGAAACTACTATCTCAGAGTCAAGTCCATACTTAGCGCTAAAGTCACAAAAAGTATTTGTGTCAACAAAGGATTTAACGCAATCAAACGTGAAATTCATACCTGACTCCTTACCTTCTTCAAGCTCCCAATCTTCAGAGTTGCGTTTAATTCTCTCCAATAAATTCCATTTGAAGTCAATATCTCTCTTCATAAAAGAACCGGTACAAGAAGTGTCAAGCATGGTGTGATCATCATGAGAAAGCCGAGCATAGAAGTTCTGAATGATAATTTCCCTCAAGAGCTCATGGTTGGGGCATGAATATAGCATTGATTTAAGCCTCCCCCAAGCTTGAGTGATGCTTTCTCTGTCACGGGGCCAAAAATTATAAATATAATTCCGATCACGATGTACTAAATGCATAGGATAAAACTTTTGATGAAATTCCAATTTCAACCGATTGTAGTCCCATGATCCAGTATCATCACATAGCCTATACCATGTCAACGCCTTATCCTTCAAAGATAAAGGAAATACCTTCTTCTTGACCTCATCCTCGGGCAAACCTGCAAGCTTAAATAAACCACAAACTTCATCTACATAGATCAGATGCAAGTCTGGATGTGATGTTCCATCTCCTGTAAAAGGATTAGCTAGCAGTTTCTCAAGCATACCCGAAGGAAATTCAAAGCAAATATTTTCAGTAGGTGCAACAGGTTGAGGAGCAACTCTTTGTGCTTCTGTTCGAGGTGAAGATACCCCGAACAAGCCCCTCAAAGGATTAGTATCCATAGTGACAAGTGACAACAAATTTCAGCACACTATATGAATGTTTCCCTTACCAAGTTCCACTTACCAAAGGCGCTTCACTCCCCGGCAACGGCGCCAGAAAAGAGTCTTGATGACCCACAAGTATAGGGTATCAATCATAGTCCTTTCGATAAGTAAGAGTGTCGAACCCAACGAGGAGCAGAAGGATCTGACAAGTGGTTTTCACCAAGGTAAAATCTGCACGCACTGAAATTGTCGGTAACAAGTGATTGTGTGGTGAGATGATTCATAGCAAGCAACAAGTAACAAAAGTAGCAACGGTGCAGCAAAGTGTCCCAATCCCTTTTGTAGCAGGGGACAAGCCTGGACAAAGTCTTATAGGAGGAAAAACGCTCCTGAGGACACACGGGAATTTCTGTCATGTTAGTTTCATCATGTTCATATGATTCGCGTTCGTTACTTTGATAGTTTAATATGTGGGTGGACCGGTGCTTGGGTACTGCCCTTACTTGGAAAAGCATCCCACTTATGATTAACCCCTCTCGCAAGCATCCGCAACTACGAAAGAAGAATTAAGACAAAGTCTAACCATAGCATTAAACTAGTGGATCCAAATCAGTCCCTTACGAAGCAACGCATAAACTAGGGTATAAGCTTCTATCACTCTAGCAACCCATCATCTACTTACTACTTCCCAATGCCTTCCTCTAGGCCCAAATAATGGTGAAGTGTTATGTAGTCGACGTTCACATAACACCACTAGAGGAAAAACAACATACAACATATCAAATTACCGAACGAATACCTAATTCACATGACTACTATTACCATGACTTATCCCTTGTCCTCAGGAACAAAAGTAACTACTCACAAAACATAATCATATTCCTGACCAGAGAGGTAATGAGTAGCATCAAGGATTTGAACATAAACTCTTCCACCAAATAATCCATCTAGCATCAACTACAAAGAGTAATCAACACTACTAGCAACCTTACAAGTACCAATCGGAGTCGCGAGATGGAGATTGGTTACAAGAGATGAACTAGGGTTTGGAGATGAGATGGTGCTGATGAAGATGTTGATGGTGACGAGTCCCCTCCGATGAGAGGAATGTTGGTGATGATGATGGCGACGATTTCCCCCTCTAGGAGGGAAGTTTCCCCGGCAGGATCGTCGTGCCGGAGCTCTAGATTGGTTCTGCTCAAGTTTTGCCTCGTAGCGGCGGCGAATCCACGAAAAAGCTCCTCCCTGATTTTTTTCTGGACGAAACCCTTCATATAGCAAAAGAGGGGGCAAGTGGGCCTGCTGGGTGGCCACAAGCCCTCATGGAGCAGCCTGGGGGTGGTCGCGCCGTGCAGGCTTGTGGCCACTTGCACGCCCCCCTCTGGCACTTCTTCAGCCATGTATTTTTGATAAATTGGGAAAAAAAATCCTTGTTGATTTTTACGGTGTTTGGAGTTGCGCAGAATAGGTATCTCAACTTTGCTCCACTTTCAGGCCAAAATTCCAGTTGCCAGCATTCTCCCTCTTCATGTAAACCTTGCAAAATAAGAGAGAAAAGGCATAAGAATTGTACTGTGAAGTGAAATAACAGCCCAAGAAGCGATAAATATCAACATGAAAACATGATGCAAAATGGACGTATCACGAGCCAGGCTCCCTGCGACGAGGACTTCTGCGACGAGGACTTTTTCAAGGTGGAGCCTGATACGTCTCAAACGTATCTATAATTTTTGATGGTTTCACGCTGTTATCTTGTCTTCTTTGGTTGTTTTATGTACCTTTTATATCTTTTTTGGGACTAACTTATTAATTCAGTGCCAAGTGTCAGTTCCTGTTTTTCGTGTTTTTGACTCTTTTCAGATCTGATTTTGGAACGGAGTCCAAACGGAATAAAAACCCCGAAATGATTTTTTCCCGAACGGAAGAAGACCAGGGGCCTTTGGGCCAAGCCAGGTGGGCTCCAGGGAGCCCACAAGCCCCCACCCTGCCACCAGGGGGAGGCGGCGGTGGGCAGGCTTGTGGCCTCCCTGGCCGCCCCTGACCTAGGTCTTTGGCCTATAAATTCCCAAATATTCCGCAAAAAATCAGGGGAGCCTCGAAAATACTTTTCTGCCGCCGCAAGCTTCCGTTTCCGCGAGATCTCATCTGGAGACCCTTCCCGACGCCCTACCGAAGAGGACTTTGGAGTTGGAGGGCTTCTTCATCATCATCATCGCCCCTCCAATGACTCATGAGTAATTCACTTCAGACCTACGGGTCCGTAGTTAGTAGCTAGATGGCTTCTTCTCTCTCTTGGATCTTCAATACAAAGTTCTCCATGATCTTCATGGAGATCTATCCGATGTAATCTTCTTTGGCGGTGTGTTTGTCGAGATCAGATGAATTGTGGACTTGTGATCAGATTATCTATGATATATATTTGAGTATTTGCTGATTTCTTATATGCATGATTTGATATCCTTGCAAGTCTCTCTGAGTCTTGGGTTTTCTTCGACCAACTAGATCTATGATTCTTGCAATGGGAGAAGTGCTTGGTTTTGGGTTCTGCCATGTGGTGACCTTTCCCAGTGACAGTAGGGGCAGCAAGGCACACATCAAGCAGTTGCCATCAAGGGTAAAAAGATGGGGGTTTTATCATTGGTTTGAGATTATCTCTCCACATCATGTCATCTTGCTTAAGGCGTTACTCTGTTCTTATGGACTTAATACACTAGATGCATGCTGGATAGCGGTCGACGTGTGGAGTAATAGTAGTAGATGCAGAAAGTATCGGTCTACTTGTTTCGGACGTGATGCCTATAGAAATAATCATTGCATAGATATCGTCACGACTGTGCATAGTTCTATCAATTGCTCGACAGTAATTTGTTCACCCACTGTCTACTTTCTTTCATGAGAGAAGCCACTAGTAAACACTACGGCCCCCGGGTCTATTCACATCCATCGTTTACAACTCCGCTTTTACTTTGCTTTGTTACTTTGTTGCTTTCAGTTCTCACTTGGCAAACAATCTATAAGGGATTGACAACCCCTTCATAGCGTTGGGTGCAAGCTTTTGTGTTTGTGCAGGATCTTGAGATACTCCTCCGCTGGATTGATACCTTGGTTCTCAAACTAAGGGAAATACTTACCTCCGCTGTGCTACATCATCCTCTCCGCTTCGAGGAAACACCAACGCAGAAGGATTCCTGGTGTCGTCAAAGTGCCCATTTCTGGCGCCACTGGAAGGTCTTTTGTGCAGCAGCATAACGGACATCAGAAGCATTCCTGCGCCATTGCCGGGGATCCCTTTTGAAACATCAGAAGTATTTCTGGCGCCGTTGCCAGGGAAGAGAAAACAAGATCTATCCAAGTAGGTCTCACAAACTCTTCTCTTGCATTTACTTTTGTTGCGAGTTGCCTCTCGTTTTCCTCTCCCCCACTTCACATTTGCCGTTTTCATTTGCCTTTCTCCTTTGCCGGTTTTCTTGCTCGCTTGTGTGCCATGTGCCCTCAATATGCTTGCATCTTCGCTTGCTGAAAATCTAGTGATATGGATCCTCATCCACTTGCTAGTCTCTTTAAGAGACCCACTCGTGTGGAACAAATTGCTAGTGAGTTGAGGGCAATTGACTATTTCTTTGGAGTTTTGCGTAAGATGCGTGAATCTGAAAATTGTGAGGAAGAAATTCATGAAGTGATTCACGCGGGCTCCTTGGATGAAAAGCATGATTGCAATGGTTTCGCTATAAATTCTATTAGTGACAATCATGTTAAAATTATGCAAAACCCTAAGCTTGGGGATGCTAGTTTTGCTTTGACCACTACTTGTTGTAATAATCATGATTGGGGTGATGATATTTCTGATGATCTTGAAAATTTGTTCAAACCTCATGATGAATATGATATTTGCAACAATACTGAAAGTGGGATTGGAGAAGTCATGACTTTATTTGATGCTAATCCCACTATTTTTTAAGAGCGTCAACTTCGCATGCATGTGGATCATGAAAAGAATATCCTATGGGATAGCTATATTGTTGAATTTTAATATGATCCCACATGTAATTCCTATGAGAGAGGAAAATATTTTGGTAGAAACTTTCATGTTACCAAATCACCTCTCGTGATGTTGAGATTGCTCTTGTCTCTTTCTTCTTCCTTGCATATGGCAGCTATTGGTTGTCTTGACAATTTGTTTTCCTATAAAATGCCTATGCATAGGAAGTATGTTAGACTTAGATGTGATTTTCACATGCTTTGGTATGCTCTCGTTGTGCTTCAATTCTTGTCTTTTGTGAGAGCATCATTCAGTGCCTAGCTAAGGGCGTTAAACAAAAGCGCTTGTTGGGAGGCAATCCAACGAATCTATCTTTTTTCTTTTTGTTTTGTGTTTTCCACACTTTCATAATTCTGTTATGATTGTTTTTTTTGGTGTTTCTTTTTGCGTTTGTGCCAAGCAAAATCGTTATGATTAGTCTTGGGGATGATCGTTTGGTCATGCTGGAAAAGACAGAAACTTTCTGCTCACGAAAGGAATTTTAGTTTTTTTCTGTAAGAGATTTTGAGTTGATTATTTCTTATGCTGATTGCTACGCAAATTATTCAGACTGTCATAAGTTTTCAGAATTTTTGAAGTAACACAGGTATACGAAATATACAGATTGCTACAGACTGGTCTGCTGTTAACAGATTCTGTTTTTGTTGTGTTGGTTGCTTATTTTGATGAAACTATGGATAGTATCGGGGGGTAATAGCCATGGAAGATTGAAAGTACAGTAACCCAACATCAGCACAAGTAGAATTTAAGTTTGCTACAGTACCTAAGGAAGTGGTGGTTTGCTTTCTTGTACTAATGTTATCACGAGTTTCTGTTTAAGTTTCGTGTTGTGAAGTTTTCAAGTTTTGGGTGAAGTTCTTATGGACAAAGAGATAAAGAGTGGCAAGAGCTCAAGCTTGGGGATTCCCAAGTCACCCGAAGAGATTCAAGGATGTTGTAAAAGCCTAAGCTTGGGGATGCCCCGGGAAGGCATCCCCTCTCTCGTCTTCAATCCATCGGTAACGTTACTTGGGGCTATATTTTTATTCACCACATGTTATGTGTTTTTGCTTGGAGCGTCTTGTATCGTAGGAGTATTTTATTTTTGTTGCGTCACAATCATCCTTGCTGCACACCTAGAGAGAGAGACATGCACACGCCGTGATTTTGTTGAGCTTCACTTATATCTTTTGGTAGACAATTCAGCTCACATGTGCTTCACTTATATCTTTTGAGCAAGATACTTTTGCTCTATGTGCTTCACTTATACCTTTTAGAGCGCTGCGGTGCATGGCTTGGTAGTTGATCTATGCTTTGAAAGTATTCTCAAAAGGGGTAGTTATCCGAAGGGATACGAAAACTTCCACCTTCATGTGCATTGAATAGTTATAGAAGTTTGATTCATCTCAATTAGTTTTGAGTTGTGGTTTTGGTAATATTGAAGTCATGCTAGTAAGGTGTTGTGGATCTAGAAATACTTGTGTTGAAGTTAGTGATTCCCGTAGCATGCACGTATGGTGAACCGCTATGTGACGAAGTCTGAGCATGATTAGTCTTTTGATTGTCATCCTTTGCGTGGCGGTCGGGATCGCGCGATGGTTTATACCTACCAACCCTTCCCCTAGGAGTATGCGTTGAATGCTTTGTTTCGATTACTACTAAAACTTTTGCAACAAGTATATGAGTTCTTCATGATTAATGTTGAGTCCATGGTTTAGATGCAATTTCACCTTCCACCATCACTATCTTCTTAGTGCCGTGCAACTTTCGCCGGTGCACAAAACCCACCATTAGCCTCCCTCAAAACAGCCACCATACCTACCTATTATGGCTTTTTCAAAGTCATTCCGAGATATATTGCCATGCAACTACCACCATGACATGTGCCACCACGTCTACATTGCCTTTGCACGATCGTAAGATAGCTAGCATGATGTTTCCATTGATGTCTATGACATGCTAGATCATTGCCACGGTACACTACCGAAGGCATTCCATATAGAGTCATCGTTACTCTAAGTTTTGAGTTGAAAGTGTGATGATCATCATTAATGGAGCATTGTCCCATGTGAGGAAATAAAAGAGGCCAAAGAATCCCACCAAAAAAAAGAGGCCAAAGAGCCCACCAAAAAAATGAGAGAAAAAGAGAGAAGGGACAATGCTACCACTTTTTCCACACTTGTGCATTTTAAGCACCATGATCTTCATGATAGAGAGTCTCTCGTTTTTTCACCACCATATAGCTAGTGGGAAATTTTCATTATATAACTTGGCTTGTATATTCCAATGATAGGCTTCCTCAAAATTGCCTTAGGTCTTCGTGAGCAAGCAAGTTGGACGCACACCCACTAGTTTTCTTTATGAGCTTTCACATACTCTTAGCTCTAGTGCATCATTTGTATGGCAATCCCTACTCATTCACATTGATATCTATTGATGAGCATCTCCACAGCTCATTGATATGCCTAGTTAATGTGACTATCTTCTCCTTTTTGTCTTGCAACCTCCACTACATTCCACACCATCTATAGTGCTATAACCATGGCTCACGCTCATGTATTGCGTGAGAGTTGAAAGGTTTGGGAAAGTAAAGGTGTGAAACAATTACTTGGCCAATACTGGGGTTGTGCATTATTTAAATTCGTTGTGCAATGATGATAGAGCATAGCTAGACTATATGCTTTTGTAGGGATAACTTTCTTTTGGCCTTGTTATTTTGAAAGTTCATGATTACTTTGCAAGTTTGCTTGAATTATTATTGTTTCCACGTCAATAGCAAACTATTGTTTTGAATCTAATGGATCTAAACATTCACGTCACATAAGAGGAATTACAAAGGACACCTATGCTAGGTAGCATGAAAGCATCAAAAAATCATTCTTATCACTTCCCTACTCGAGGACGAGCGGGAGTTAAGCTTGGGGATGCTTGATACGTCTCAAACGTATCTATAATTTTTGATGGTTTCACGTTGTTATCTTGTCTTCTTTGGTTGTTTTATGTACCTTTTATATCTTTTTGGGGACTAACTTATTAATTCAGTGCCAAGTGCGAGTTCTTGTTTTTTCCGTGTTTTTGACTCTTTTCATATCTAATTTTGGAACGGAGTTCAAATGGAATAGAAACCCCGAAATGATTTTTTCCCAAACGGAAGAAGACCAGGGGGTCTTTGGGCCAAGCCAGGTGGGCTCCAGGGAGCCCACAAGCCCCCACTCCGCCACCAGGGAGAGGCGGCGGTGGGCAGGCTTGTGGCCTCCCTGGCCGCCCCCTGACCTAGGTCTTTGGCTTATAAATTCCCAAATATTCCGCAAAAAATCAGGGGAGCCTCGAAAATATTTTTCCGCCGCCGCAAGTTTCCGTTTCCGCGAGATCTCATCTGGAGACCCTTCCCGGCGCCCTGCCGAAGGGGACTTTGGAGTTGGAGGGCTTCTTCATCATCATCATCGCCCCTCCAATGACTCGTGAGTAGTTCACTTCAGACCTATGGGTCCGTAGTTAGTAGCTAGATGGCTTCTTCTCTCTCTTGGATCTTCAATACAAAGTTCTCCATGATCTTCATGGAGATCTATCCGATGTAATCTTCTTTGGCAGTGTGTTTTCGAGATCCGATGAATTGTGGACTTGTGATCACATTATCTATAATATATATTTGAGTCTTTGTTGATTTCTTATATGCATGATTTGATATCCTTGTAAGTCTCTCCGAGTCTTGGGTTTTGTTTGGCCAACTAGATCTATGATTCTTGCAATGGGAGAAGTGCTTAATTTTGAGTTCTGCCATGTGGTGACCTTTCCCAGTGACAGTAGGGGCAGCAAGGCACACATCAAGCAGTTGCCATCAAGGGTAAAAAGATGGGGGGTTTATCATTGGTTTGAGATTATCCCTCTACATCATGTCATCTTGCTTAAGGCGTTACTCTGTTCTTATGGACTTAATACACTAGATGCATGCTAGATAGCGGTCGACGTGTGGAGTAATAGTAGTAGATGCAGAAAGTATCGGTCTACTTGTTTCGGACGTGATGCCTATAGAAATAATCATTGCATAGATATCGTCACAACTCTGCACAGTTCTATCAATTGCTCGACAGTAATTTGTTCACCCACCGTCTACTTTCTTTCATGAGAGAAGCCACTAGTAAACACTACGGCCCCCGGGTCTATTCACATCCATCGTTTACAACTCCACTTTTACTTTGCTTTGTTACTTTGTTGCTTTCAGTTCTCACTTGGCAAACAATCTATAAGGGATTAACAACCCCTTCACAGCGTTGGGTGCAAGCTTTTGTGTTTGTGCAGGATCTTGAGATACTCCTCCGCTAGATTGATACCTTGGTTCTCAAACTGAGGGAAATACTTACCTCCGTTGTGCTACAACATCCTCTCTGCTTCGAGGAAACACCAACGCAGAAGGATTCCTGGTGTCGTCAACGTGCCCATTTCTGGCGCCGCTGGAAGGTATTTTGTGCAGCAGCATAACGGACATCAAAAGCATTCCTGCGCCATTGCCGGGGATCCCTTTTGAAACATCAGAAGTATTTCTGGCGCCGTTGCCGGGGAGGAGAAAACAAGATCTATCCAAGTAGGTCTCACAAACTCTTCTCTTGCATTTACTTTTGTTGCGAGTTGCCTCTCGTTTTCCTCTCCCCCACTTCACATTTGCCGTTTTCATTTGCCTTTCTCCTTTGCCGTTTTCCTTTGCCTTTGCCGTTTTCCTTTGCCGGTTTTCTTGCTCCCTTGTGTGCCATGTGCCCTCAATATGCTTGCATCTTCGCTTGCTGAAAATCTAGTGATATGGATCCTCATCCACTTGCTAGTCTCTTTAAGAGACCCACTCGTGTGGAACAAATTGCTAGTGAGTTGAGGGAAATTGACTATTTCTTTGGATTTTTGCGTAAAATGCGTGAATCTGAAAATTGTGAGGAAGAAATTCATGAAGTGATTCACGAGGGTTCCTTGGATGAAAAGCATGATTGCAATGGTTTCGCTATAAATTCTGTTAGTGACAATCATGCTAAAATTATGCAAAACCCTAAGCTTGGGGTTGCTAGTTTTGCTTTGACCACTACTTGTTGCAATAATCATGATTGGGGTGATGATCTTTGTTATGATCTTGAAAATTTGTTCAAACCTCATGATGAATATGATATTTGCAACAATACTGAAAGTGGGATTGGAGAAGTCATGACTTTATTTGATGATAATCCCACTATTTTTGAAGAGCGTCAACTTTGCATGCATGTGGATCATGAAAAGAATATCCTATGGGATAGATATATTATTGAATTTGAATATGATCCCACATGTAATTGCTATGAGAGAGGAAAATATTTTGGTAGAAACTTTCATGTTACCAAATCACCTCTCGTGATGTTGAGATTGCTCTTATCTCTTTCTTCTTCCTTACATATGGCAGCTATTGGTTGTCTTGACAAGAGTAAATCCGCAGAGGATCTCTCGTGCGGAGGTCGAGGGGGCGTCGTGGCGGGACCCAGGGCCTAGGCCCGGTCCCGTCACTAATAATCACCATCATTACGTCAGGCGGGGCCTGACACGTGGCGCATTTTGAGCGACCTACGACGAAGCCGAGGCGTCGCTTCGAAGCCAGCCGGTTTCGGAGCCGACGTCCCCTGTCGCGGATGGCGGCAGAAATACCAAGACGAAATATCAAGCCGGTGAGGCCGCCCGTTCGCAGACGGTAGGCCTCTCCAGCTTCGGGGACTACTGTCGGGGGGATAACCCCGGGGTAGGCTCATCAAGCCTGCTCCTTCATTTCCTGCCCAAAGGATATGAACAAATACAGTTTCTGAAGGCCCAAGTCTTCTGGCCAGCTAGGCTGCGCCTGCCGGCTGGAGGACGAGGCGGCCAACTCTCTGGCTGGCCAGGCAACTCCTGCTGCCTAGAGGCGAGACAGCTATCTCTTCCTGACCGTCTTGGCCAAGCCAGCCAGCTAGGAACGAGGCGGCCGTGCCCAAACCGACTAGCCAAGCAGGCTAGCCGGCCGGGGCTCTCAAGTCACATCAGATCGTAGGTCAGGACAAGACCTTACGATTAAAGGTGGCTACGCGTCAACAAAGGTACTGGATCGGAGTGTCCGGCAGGTACGAGCGTCGGCGGCCACGCCGCTGACCTACCACGGCTCTGATCCATCACCTAGCATAGTGTCGGACCGTCACACTCCCACTCCATTACTGCACTCGGCGTGGGGAACAATGGAGGCGGTCGTACTACCTGCCCATGACGAATCTCGTTGGATGACGTTCGACGTACAGCGTGTGCTCGGCGTCAACCTTACACGAGAGCTTCATTGGCCAGCCGGCGGGTCCCATGGCCAAACGAGACCATGCAGCCGGCGGGCCCCTCAAGCGACAAGACAAGACCCTCGTGGGCCCCTAGTCAGCCGGCGAGGTTGTCATCCGGGTCCCGCTCTTGTACCCTTTATCCATATTGTAAGCCGGTGGGTTCGTCTATAAAACCCCCTGGTCACCCTCCATGCAGAGGGTCGGTCGAACAACACTTCACATCCACCAACCACATAGAGAGAGGCAGAGGCGAGCTGGCTGCTCCCCTCTCCTCCTCCCAGCACAGCTCCAGGAGTAACCTTGTAATCCATCCATATACATCAAACACTCCGGCAGGACTAGGGGTCTTATCTCTACGGAGAGCCGTGAACCTGGGTACATCGTGCGTTCCATGCTAGTACCAACCTCGTTCCCAGCGCCCTCCTTTGTCCCTTCGGTTCTCACCGACTTTAGCCTACCCATGGCATATGTTGTGAGTATTCTCCGACAAAAGGCATACAAAACATCCAAAGTTTGACAAGATAATAGCATGAAACCATAAAAAATTATAGATATGTTGGAGACGTATCAAGCATCCCTAAGCTTAACTCCTGGTCGTGCTCGAGTAGGGAAGTGATAAAGACTGAATTTTGGATGTGGAATGCTACCTAGAATAGTTGTCCTTTGTAACTTCTTTCATGTGACATGAATGTTCAGATCCGTAAGATTCAAAACAATAGTTTGCTATTGACATGAAAACAATAATACTTCAAGCAATCTAGCAAGGTAATCATGAACTTTTAAAATAACAAGGCCAAGGAAAGTTATCCCTACAAAATCATATAGTCTGACTATGCTCCATCATCCTCACCCAACTAATTTAAATCATGCACAACCCCGGTACTTGCCAAGTAATTGTTTTTGCACTCTTACTTTCTCAAACTTTTTATAACTATCACGCAATAGATGAGCGTGAGCCATGGATATAGCACTGTAGGTGGAATAGAGTGTGGTGGTGGTTATGAGACAAAAAGGAGGAGATGGTCACATTGACTAGGCGTATCAAAGGGCTATGGAGATGCCCATTAATAGATATCAATGTGAATGAGTAGTGATTGCCATACAAAGGATGCACTAGAGCTATAAGTATGTGAAAGCTCAAAAAGGAGAACTAGTGGGTGTGCATCCAACTTGCTTGCTCACAAAGACCTAGGGCAATTTGAGGAAGCCCATCATTGGAATATACAAGCCAAGTTATATAATAAAGATTCCCACTAGTATATGGTGGTGGCAAAACGAGAGGCTCTCAATCATGAAGAACATGGTGCTATTATGAGCACAAGTGTGGAAAAGATAGTAGCATTGTCCCTTCTCTCTTTTTCTCCCCATTTTTTTGGCTCTTGGGACTATTTTTTCTCTTCTTTTTTATTTGGGCTCTTTGGCCTCCTTTTTTTTTATTTCCTCACATGGGACAATGCTCTAATAATGATGATCATCACACTTTTATTTACTCACAGCTCAAAGCTTAGAACGATGATGACTCTATAGGAAATGCCTCCGGCAGTGTACTGGGATGTGCAATGATCTAGCTTGGCGTATGATGTTGAAACAACTCGCTAGCTATCTTACGATCATGCAATGGCAATATGAGAGTGACAACACAAGTCATGAGACGGAACGGTGGGAGTTGCATGGCAATATATCTCGGAATGGCTATGAAAATGCCATAGTAGGTAGGTATGGTGGCTGTTTTGAGGAAGGCATATGGTGGGTTCGTGTACCGGCGAAAGTTGCGCGGCACTAGAGAGGCTAGCAATGGTGGAAGGTGAAAGTGCACATATACCATGGACTCACACTAGTCATGAAGAACTCACATACTTGTTGCGAAAGTTTTTATTAGTAATCGAAACAAAGTGCTAAACGCATACTCCTAGGGGAAGGGTTGGTAGGTGTTAACCATCGCACGATCCCGACCTCAACACAAAGGATGACGATCAATAGATCAATTATGCTCCGACTTCCTAACATAGCGGTTCACCATACGTGCATGCTACGGGAATCACTAACTTAAACACAAGTATTTCTAGATTCACAACACCCTACTAACATAACTCTTAATATTAACAAATCCATGTCTCAAAACTAATTGAGAGGAATCAAGACTTCTCTTTATACTCAATACACATGAAGATGGAGGTTTTTGTATCCTCTTTGGGTACCTATCACCTTTGGGACTACTTTAATAGCATAAGCCAACTACCAAGTCACGCAACGCCGTGGTCTAAAATATCTAAGTGAAGCACATAGAGCAAAATTATCTAGCTCAAAGGATATAAGTGAAGCACGATGAGCATTCTAGCAAATTCACGATGAGTGCATGTCTCTCTCAAAAGGTGTGCAGCAAGGATGATTGTGACACAACAAAAATAAAAGACTCCTACGATACAATACGCACCAAGCAAAACACATATCATGTGGTGAATAAAAATAGAGCTCCAAGTAATGTTACTCATGGATTGAAGACGAAAGAGGGGATGCCTTCCCGGGGCATCCCCAAGCTTAGGCTTTTTGGTGTCCTTGAATTTGGCTTGGTATGCCTTGGGCATCTCCAAGTTTGAGCTCTTTCCACTCCTTATATCTTTGTCCATGAGAACATCACCCAAAACTTGAAAACTTCACAACACAAAACTTAAACAGAAACTCGTGATAACATTAGCACAAGAAAACAAACTACCACCTCTTTAGGTACTGTAGCAATCTTGATTTATATTTATATTGGTGTTATATTACTGTATTCTCACTTTTCCATGGCTAGTACCCCCGATACTATCCATAGTTTCATCAAAACAAGCAACCAACTCAACAAAAACAGAATCTGTCAAAAACAGACTAGTCTGTAGCAATTTGTATACTTGGTATACTTATGCTATCTCAAAAATTCTGAACAATTACGACTGCCTGGGAAAAAGGCATATCAACCAGCAGCAAAAAGAATCAACTCAAAATCTCTTTCTGAATAAAAATGAAAAATAATCTCGTGAGCGAAAAGTTTCTGTCTTTTTCCAGCAGGATCAAACAACCATCACCAAGACTAGTCATAAAGGTTTTTCTTGGCTCAAACACAAAAAGAAACACAAAAGACACTATCATAACAGAATTATGACGGTGTGGACACAACAAAACAGAAAGAAAAAGATAAATTCATTGGGTTGCCTCCCAACAAGCGCTATTGTTTAACGCCCTTAGCTAGGCATAAGGCGATAGAATCACGTATCGTCATCTTTGGTGCTCAAACCATAAGTAGCCCTCATCATCTTAAGGTCTTCATCTTTCTTACTAGATGATTCACCACTATTTCTAGGAACAAAAACAGACTTGGTGACCTTATTGTGGGCAAAATTTGGAGTATTCTGCACAGCGGCAAAAGCGGAACCCAAGTTGGTTATAACATCCTCTAGTTTGCCAATCCTAGCGGAATCATGACCAAGTTTTTCGTTAACTGTGGGTTCCTTCTCCTTTAGATTTTTCAAAACCATTCCCACCTTGGATCCATACTGAGTGATTTGGTTGTGGATCTTTTTATCCAAATTCTCAATAAGTTCGATCGTAGCAACTTTATTTTCAATGGCATCCAGCCTACGCATCACATGTTCTAGAGTTAAGGTAGTTCCATTAACCATGAGTGGGGGTGAGCCTACAAAATTTATTACAGCTCCATAAGAATCAATGGTATGGCTACCCAAGAAATTTCCACCTACGATGGTGTCAAGAATATACCTATTCCAAGGAGAAACACCCACATAAAAACTGCGAAGCAGGACGGTAGTAGATTGCTTATGAGTAGGTCTACTCTGAGCATTGCAAATCCTATACCAAGCGTCCTTTAAGTTTTCTTCCTCAATTTGTTTGAAATTGAGAACTTCGTTCTCGGGAGTATCATTCGAAGTGGTGGATCTAGCCATGAGGACAGGTAGACTATCCCACACAAACGAACAGAAAGCAAGCGAGAGAAAAGGGCGAACGAAAAAGGCAAACAAAAAAGAGGCAAATCATTTTTTGTAAATTTTTGTTTTTCAGAAGTGGGGGAGAGGAAAACGAGAGGCAAAAAAGTAAATGCAAGAGATGAGTTTGCGACACTTACTTGGATGAGTTCTTGACTTGATCCTCCCCGGCAACGGCCCCAGAAATCCTTCTGCTACATCGGCAAAAACCTTATGTCGTCTCTTGAGCTTGCGTTGGTTTTCCCTGGAAGAGGAAAGGGTGATGCAGCACAGGAGCAGTAAGTATTTCCCTCAGTTTGAGAACCAAGGTATCAATCCAGTAGGAGAATCTCGTCAAGTCCAGAGTACCTGCACAAACACAAAGAGCTTGCACCCAACACTATAAAGGGGTTGTTAATCCCTTCAAGATTGATTGCAAAGTGAGATCTGAAGGCGGAAAGTGCAATGAAGTAAAAGTGTAAGGCTGAAAATATGGTGTGAAGTAGACCCGGGGGCCATAGTGTTCACTAGAGGCTTCTCTCAAAATAGCAAATATTACGGTGGGTGAACAAATTACTGTCGAGCAATTGATAGAACCGTGCAAAGTCATGACGATGTCTAAGGCAATGATCATACATATAGGCATCACGTCCGAGACAAGTAGACCGATACTTTCTGCATCTACTACTATTACTCCACACATCGATCGCTATCCAGCATGCATCTAGTGTATTGAATTCATGACAAACAGAGTAACGTCTTAAGTAAGATGACATGATGTAGAGGGATAATCTCAAACCAATGATGAAAACCCGATCTTTTTACCCTTGATGGAAACAACACGATGCGTGCCTCGCTACCCCTTCTGTCACTGGGTGAGGTCACCGCACGGTATGAACCCAAAACCAAGCACTTCTCCCATTGCAAGAGTCATAGATCAAGCTAGCCAAACAAAACCCACAACTCGAAGAGAATTACAAGGATATGAAATCATGCATATAAGAGATCAGAAGAAACTCAAATAAGATTCATAGATAATCTGATCATAAATTCACAATTCATCGGATCTCGACAAACACACCGCAAAGAAGATTACATCGGATAGATCTCCATGAAGATCATGGAGAACTTTGTATTGAAGATCCAAGAGAGAGAAGAAGCCATCTAGCTACTAGCTATGGACCCGTAGGTCTATGGTGAACTACTCACGCATCATCGGAGAGGTCACAGTGTTGATGAAGAAGCCCTCCGTATCCGAATCCCCCCTCCGGCAGGGCACTAGAACGTGCCCCAGATGGGATCTTGCGGAGACAGAAGCTTGCGGCGGCGGAAAAGTACTTTCGATGATCTTCTGATTTTTTCTGGAATTTTTGGGAATATATAGGCGAAAGACATAGGGCAGAGGTGGCCCAGGGAGCCCACAAGCCTGGGAGTGCGCGGGCCCCCCTGGCCGCGGCTAGGGGGCTTGTGGGGTCCCTGGTGACCCCCTGCCTTGGTTCTCAAGTTCCCCGATCTTCTTCTGTTTCGGAACAAATCTTTTTGGAAGTTTCGTTCCGTTTGGACTCCGTTTAAAATCCTCCTCTGAAAAGGGTCAAAAACACGGAAAAAACAGGAACTGACACTTGGCACTGAGTTAATAAGTTAGTCCCAAAAAAGATATAAAAGGCATACAAAACATCCAAAATTTGACAAGATAATAACATGAAACCATCAAAAATTATAGATACGTTGGAGACGTATCACAGAGCAGTACAACCCCCCCTTTGGTGCAAAGGGGGACAATACATACGCAGGACCCGAAGGCATCTTCCAAAGGTTTCCACTTCGGTGTAACCAAGCCACCGCCGCCCGCGAGCAAGGCGGACGTCACCCGTGCAGCGCGGACATCCACTTTGCAGGCGACGACCACCTTTGGACAGGGGAGCACGTTCCCCTGTCCCCCTTTAAAATTGGTCGTTGTGGGATCCCTTCCCGCCGAAACGATAAGGGAAGAGGACCCTGGCCACCGCTATATATAGAGGATAGGTTGCTTTGTAGGGGGGATCGGGACCTTGGCCATTAACTCGCCTACCACCACACCGCTAAGGCCACCTAACCTCAGGAGGCCTAAGAACATTGTACGAGTTCATTCACCAACCTCCACGAGAGGCAATCCACCAAAAAATAGTAGGGTTTTATGCTTCCCAGCAGCCCGTACCTGGGTAAACTGTCGTGTTCCTTGTCTCCCTCACCATCACGTGGGTCCTTAGCCTTCTTCACCAAGTAACGAGTCTGGTAAATCAAATCTGTTGAGTGGCCTCCACGCGCGCCCCTGAGTCCGAATCTTGAGGGTTTTGCGGAGCCTGAAATCCGACAACGTTTGTTAGCCTTTTTAAGGCAGACTTGTTTGTTTATGTCTGTTCTTAGATATTGTTGCTTTCGGTGACTTGTTTGTATTCGAGTTTATGTATTCGAGCCCTCGAGGCCCGTGTGTAATATAAAGCTTGTTTTATTTTATCTGTGTCTACAATTTGTGTTGTGATATCTTTCTATGAGTCTTTGATCTTGATCATACGTATTTGCGTGTATGCTTGGCATATGATCAAGGTGGGGGCGTCACACCACACGTGAGAGGTTTTGAAGTGAGCCCCCTTTGTACCGGTGGTGGAGGAAGTGTAGGCACGAGTGGAATGGGCACCAGATTGTGAATGTCATGTATTGTTTTCAGAATGAGGATCTGTCGGTACCCCGATCCTAAGTCATCCAAATCCAACATGTAACACATCACATCACTTTGCGGCCTCACGCACGGTAAACTCCACGGCTGCCACCTTACCTTGCCGGGACCGTTTGCATCTTTTGGCTCACGTATATGAATGTGTTGCTAGCAATCATATGTTGGAGAACTATTGGAAATATGCCCTAGAGGCAATAATAAAATAGTTATTATTATATTTCCCGTTTCAAGATAATCGTTTATTATCCATGCTATAATTGTATTGAATGAAAGCATAGATACATGTGTGGATAAATAAACAAAACAATGTCCCTAGTAAGCCTCTAGTTGACTAGTCAGTTGATCAAGTTTGGTTAAGGTTTTTTGACCATATGCAAGTGTTGTCACTTGATAACTGGACCACATCATTAGGAGAATCATGTGATGGACTAGACCCAAACTATGAACGTAGCATGTGATCGTGTCATTTTGTTGCTATTGTTTTCTGTGTGTCAAGTATTCATTCCTATGACCATGAGATCATGTAACTCACTGACACAGGAGGAATACCTTGTGTGTATCAAACGTCACAATGTTACTCGGTGACTATAAAGGTGCTCTACAGGTATCTCCAAAGGTGTCCCTTGAGTTAGCATGGATCAAGACTGGGATTTGTCACTCCGTGTGACGGAGAGGTATCTCGGGGCCCACTCAGTAATACAACATCACATACAAGCCTTGCAAGCAATGTGACTCAAGTGTAAGTCAGGGGATCTTGTATTACGAAACGAGTAAAGAGACTTGCCGGTAACGAGATTGAAATATGTATAGGGATACCGACAATCAAATCTCGGGCAAGTAACATATCGAAGGACAAAGGGAATGCTATACGGTATCATATGAATCCTTGGCACAGAGGTTCAACCGATAAGATCTTCGTAGAATATGTAGGACCCAATATGGACATCCAGTTCCCTCTATTGGATATTGACCGAGGAGTGTCTCGGGTCATGTCTGCATAGTTCTCGAACCCACAGGGTCTGCACACTTAAGGTTCGGTGATGTTTTAGTATGGTTGAGTTATATGTGTTGGTGACCTAAGGTTGTTCGGAGTCCCGGATGAGATCACAGACATCACGAGGGTTTCCGGAATGGTCCAGAAACGAAGATTGATATATAGGATGGTTTCATTTGGTCACCGGAAAGATTTCGGGCATTACCGACAGTGTACCGGGAGTGACGAATGGGTTTCGGATATTCACCGGGAGGGGCCCGCCCACCCGAGAGTGTGCCCAGTAGACCTAGGGTAGCGCACCAGCCCTTAGTGGGCTGGTGAGGCCAGCCCAAGTGGGCTATCGCGCCACAAGGAGAAAAAAACCAAAGGAAAGAAAAAAAGGAAAGAGGGAGGTGGGAAGGAAGGAGTGGACTCCTTCCCCCAAACCGAATTGGGGTGGGAGTCCAGCTCCTCCTCGCGGGCGGTGCCCTTGGGGCTCCCTTGAGCCCCAAAGCTAGCCCCTCCCCTCCTCCTATATATATTGGTGGTTTTAGGGCTTTTGAGACACAACTTTGCCACGTGCAACTCAAACCTATACCACGTAGTTCTTCCTCTGGATTAGATTTATGCGGAGCTCGGGCTGAGCCCTGCAGGAATAGATCATCACCAACACCGGCGCGTTGTCACGCTGCTGGAGAACTAATCTACTTCCCCGTCTCTCTTGCTGGATCAAGAAGGCAGAGATCGTCATCGAGCTGTACGTGTGCTGAACGCGGAGGTGCCGTCCGTTCTGTGCTAGATCGGGACGGGTCGTGGGATGGATCGTGGGACGACGATGATTTGAACCACGAAGCTATACCACTACATCAACCGCGTTTCTTAACGTTTCCCGCTTAGCGATCTACAAGGGTATGTGGATCCGATCTCCTCTCGTAGATGAACATCACCATGATAGGTCTTCGTGTGTGTAGGAATTTTTTTGTTTCTCATGCAACGTTCCCCAACAAGAACCTGGGTCGACATGACTAGTTATAACCCAAGTGGCACATCCGTACAAGGAGAGACATACATAACCCAACAAAGCAGGTGTCGGTCAACAACGAGTGTAGATGAGTTGTAGCAAGCTACATGGAATCCATTACACCGCGTGACATTTCTCCGAAGGGACAGACACAACAACAAAGAAGGATACATGCCGGTCAACCAATGTGTCCGGAGTAGTAGCAAGCTACCAAGGCTTAGTGGAAACACAAAGGGCATTTCCTTGTAAAGAGTACTACTAAAGGCACACAACTACGTGTCAAATCCCATACATACCGTTGCACGTCACACGTACGCACGACATGCCCGATATGCATAGATACAACAATGGCATCACAACATAACCATACAACATAACAACATTTATTTAGAAGGCTCCAAAGAGCCAACATGGTATAATGTTACAAGCACGGGGTCACATGACCCAACATTCAGAGCATACAATCAACAAGCGGAAGTTACATGTCTGGGTACAGACATCTACTAAAAAGGGTTGGAAGAGTCTGAAAAGCTACAACGACCCTACCAAAGGAGCCAGACCTCTGTCGGGGATTCCCAAGCTATTCCGGTCAACATCGTACACATCGTGTAGAATCAATAGTGAGACTAATGTCTCCTCTGCAAAACATAAATTAAGCAACAGTGAGTACAAAGGTACTCCGCAAGACTTACATCAGAACTATCTACATATGCATCAATATCAATGAAGGGGTTGTGGAGTTTAATTGCAGCAAGCCAGCTTTCACTCCTGGCTAACCTGTACTACGACTACAAGTATTATCTTTGAGGTGGGATAGCGCACACGAGTCCACAAATTCACCATATCAATACACCACTATGGATCCACTCTCGTCTCCCTACGAGAAGGCCATCCATAGCACTCACACTTATCTTGCGTATTTTAGAGTATCCATTTCAAGTTGTCTATGTACCACATAAGTTTCCAAGTAGTCCATATCCGCGAACGCGGCTATTCGAGTAGATTAATTCACCCTGCAGGGGTATACTTCTTCACACACGCTCTAACCACTTATCACCATATGCACGTCATGCATCTCGACAACCTTCAAGCGGAAGCACTGGCGTGGGCGTCAGCCACGACCTGACTAACCACACATGACTCTAGTCCAGGTTTATCACCTATTTGAGACTGAACCCACAAGTAAGTCTGGCCGAAGTTTCCATTACGGCCCCAAACGATGTGTACAAGGTTCCCAAGCCCACCTCAACGGATGGTTCTACGCTTGGTACACCCGGCCACTGGTGTATCTACCGCGCCATAGCCTACCCCTCCGGTCAGCGCTATGCATCGCCGCCAACACATCCTACAAACACCATAAACTAGTTGCAACTCCTGGACAGAGATCAAGGCGATTAATAAGTCGAGAGAGCCAATTAAGGATCCCAATGTGCGGTAGTATCTTGTATTCGATAACATACACAAAACTCAGTTCTTAAGGACGGTCCCAATGAGACAAACCACCATGTACTCCTACATGGCCTCTCATCACTACCTTTACCAAATCAGATTCACACGCTTAACTCTCACACAGTAGGACATGAACACAACCATTTCAATTCATCACCCAGATGGATCAAACCCGACATGACTCTCAGCATAGCAGGCATAGTAAGCAAGCATGGATGAGTAAGCACAACAAGGCTCAAGCATGTGCTACTCATGCTAAGTGGTTTCAACTATTTATTGTGGCAAAAACATGTCATGCACAGGAATGGGTTTAACTACTGAAACATGTAGCATTTGAATCGTTGTTGTCCTAATGCAATAAAAGAGCAGGAGCGAGAGAGTGGGTTATATTAGTATGCTCAAGGGGGGGGGGGTTGCTTGCGTGACAGTTCTGAAGATAACCATGGGTCTTCATTAGTGTCAATAATCACAACGTCGGAACCATCGTCTATAGAGAGGGAACATCACCGAGAAACAGAAAAAGAACAACATTTACTTCACGTAAATGCAACATTATGATGCATGATCATGACATGGCAATATGATGTTGATTGAGCTAATGGATCTATCAACAAGATTAATGAAGTTGGTTTGAACCAAAGGTTCAAATTCAAACTTCATATATGGTTATTTAAATGTCATTTAGTTGATTTATTCAAAACAGAGGACAAAAGTTGCTCTAACATGCATGAAAATGATACCATCAGTTTCCTTGGATTTTTCTGATATTTTTTCATATATAATTTATTTTCATCTGAGCTATGGTTGAATTTCTATGAATTTTAGAAGTTTTTGGTATTTTCTGAAATTAAATAAAACCATAATTTAGTTATTATGTCACCCCTGCGTCATCACCGCGTCAGTAGGTCAACAGGGCCGGTCCAGGTAAAACCTAACCAGCGGGGCCCATTGGCCAGTGATCCATCTAGTTAACAGGGTTAAAAAACTAATTATGACACTAGTCCTTTATTAGTCAGGGTCGGGCCCACTTGTCATGCACATAGGGATTATTTAACACGTAATTAGCTTTAAGCTAATCGCCCGACTCGCGGGGCCCAATAGTGAGCGGCTCAGACGACGGGGCTCGTCGCCGGCGACCACAAGACACGGCGGTGGCGTCGGACTTGGTCGTCCGATGACCATTCGGACGACCAAGGTCATCTATGTGAAGCTGGTGGTCTCGCGCGTCGAATGGAGCAAGTGGCCTCGTCGGAGACGACTCGAATCGACGATGGTGACGGCGTCCGTGGTGGCCGGAGCTTCGGCATGGAGGGGAGGCTAGCTACGACTCAAAATCATGTGCGAGGTGAGGGGATAGGAAGGGCAGCTCACTGGGAACACGATGAGCGGCTTGGCTTGCTCGGGGAGGCCCTGGCGGTGACGAATCGACGACGTCATCCGGCGGCCGGAGGTGAAGAAGATGGCGGCGATGGCGACGACATAGGGCCTCTGGTCTCGATTCCTTTGATGGGGAGATGGGGGAGCATGACGGAGCTTGGGGACACGACAGGGGAGGCTCGTGAAGCTAGTGGCCGCGGTGGCGAGTGACGACGGCGGTGGCAGCGCTCGGATTGGCATGGAGAAGGGGCTAGAGAGCGAGAAAGAGTCCACGGAGCGATGGGAGAGGAAGAGGAAGTCGTCCTCATCTACTGGGCGAGGAGATCGACTTGGAGACGGCAGTGAGGCAGGCAGACAGGAGGTGGCCGCGCGCGGGCGACACGCCCTCGTGCCCACTCGCACGAGGAAGGAGACGACCCGCGTCGGCTCTGGTGGGCTGGGCCTGCTCCTGTGGTGGGCTCGCTAGAGGTAAGTTTCTCTCTCTCTCTCTCTCTCTTCTTATTGTTATGTTTTTTCTGTTTTGTTTTATTCTGTTTTGTTTTGATTTCAACATCAAATAATTTTGAAAAATTATGAGCATTCATGTGTGTTATATGGATATATCCAGAGCCACACACTAAGTTTCAGAATTGTTGGGTTTATATTTAAATTTTATAATAAATATAAATCCAATTCAAATAGCTATGAATTAATTAAAAGGCGATAAGTTAAATGCTTGTGCTATTCCAAAATATTTGGGGTGGCATTTTTAACTCATGCCAATATTTTATTAGAATAACAGGAACATTTTTTTGGAACAACTTAAATCAATTTTTATCTGGCTTATTTGATAAAATTATTTCTGAGGCTTGATCACTCCTCAATTAAAATTTATTTAATTTAAAATGCATGCATGAATGTTCACTGATGCAAGTAACTACAAACAATTGCAAGTAACTACAAACAATATTCTAGAGCTGTGACAGATATGTGGTGGTATTGCGGGCATTGGGATCGGCATAGCCGAATATTTCAGTATCAAAATCACTTGCTTCAAAGTTAATGAACTGGTTGGGATTATCCATGTTCGAGTGTGGGAAATGAGAGGGATGGGCAATCCTTTCATAGCATTTATTTGTCAATTTTTGGACCAATTTAGCCCTCCAATGGTCAATATTTTTAGGAAAAAAGTTCATCCAAAATTTATTAATATGTGATCTAGTTTTTGAATATCCCGACGCGAGAAATACACGCGAGAAATACAAGGATGTAAATGATTCGTAATGTGAACACACGATTTATACTTTAAAGGATAAAAATAAAAAAAGGATGACAAAAAAAAAACAAAAACCTCCCGTTACAACAAGTGTCGCATAACCAATGCGCAACTTGCCATCACGAGGTGACGAGGAGACTGACATTTTAAAGGGTAGCCTTAACTATGCGAAATCATAGTTAGAGTTTCGGGTAGGGTTTTTACTCACGAGGCTCATGCGGTCATGGGCTTCTTGGGGGCATCGGCCCAACACCCCAAAATGCTAACCTAAAGCCCATTTTAAGCCCCCGAGCCGAGCAAGCACCCCATTAGCAGGAACAATTGCTGGATTCTCCAGGGACCGACTCGCGAAACTCCCATCCAGGCTTCCACTCCCCCCAATTTCTTTCCCCTTCTGTTTCAGACATCCGCCCGCGCATCCACAAAGCGTTCAGCGAGGCAGGCAAACCCCCGCCCCATAAATCCCCTCCCTCCCCAAATTCCAATTCCGCCACCGATCTACCGCCCCCCTCTCGCCCTCCCCATCCCCTCGCCCCCGAGATCTCGCGAAACCCTAGCCCTCCCTCCCACGATGGGGAATCCGGCGGACTACGAGGACGAGGAGGACGAGGAGCTGTCCAGCTCCGGCGACGCGGAGGGCGAGGAGCAGCAGCAGCAGCAGGAGGAGGGATCGGATGAAGGCGAGGAGGAGGAGGATGATGAGGAGGAAGAGCAGGAGCCCGAAGGGGAGCAGGCGGCGGGGGATGGCGGGGAGGAGGAGGAAGAGGTGGACGAGGAGGAGATCGTCGCCGCCACCACCGGCGCCGGCGCCGATGACTACGACGACGACGGGGGAGACGGCGCTGGCGGGGCGGAGGAGGCCGAATCCACCGAGGACGACGCCGCCGCGGAGGAGGGCGGCGAGGAAGATGCCGACGAGGTGCGTGGGGATTCCTCTGGCGTTTTCAGGGTGTTTAGTTGCCTTGAAGTATACCGGCCATGGGTCTGAAACTGGCCATGGGTCCAATGCTCCTATGGGCATTTGAGGGGTGATCTAGGGTTCTAACCCTAGGAATTTAGCAGTCGTCGGTTCATCGGTTAGGTCTCTCTAGGAAAAATGTGCCTCGATTGTTAGATTATTAGGTCGTCCGTACTGCATGTTTTAGTTCATCTTCTGTATATCTATTTTTTCTTGGATCACTACAGTTCAGCAAAATGTTGAAGCATTGCAGTACACGTGTTTGCTAGTGTACAGTCACCAACGGGGCAGTTGATTTCCAGTGTTACTGTTACTCAACACTGAGTTGTTTGTCATCTTCAAATGCAGTCTGAAGACGCCACTGGAAAGACAGAGATTGGCAAGCGGGAACGAGCCAAGCTCAGGGAAATGCAGAAGCTCAAGAAGCAGAAGATACAGGAAATACTGGATAGCCAAAACGCTTCCATCGATGCCGACATGGTATGTTCTCTACCCTTTTCGTCCTACCATTGAGATAAACCTGTCAACATGAATGAATGTCTCATTATACAATTGATTTATGGTTGTCTTGTTTGAGCAGAACAAGAAGGGAAAGGGGCGACTGAAATACCTCTTGCAACAGACTGAAATATTTGCTCATTTTGCCAAAGGAAGCCAATCTGCGGAGAAAAAGAACCGTGGAAAGTAAATATATGTTTCTTTCATCCGATAAACGCATCTATTTTCCTTTAACAGAACTTGATATGTAATCATCTGTTACACTACTAAGAAAAATCTTTTTATTACATGTACTCCCTCCGTACCTAAATATAAGTCTTTTAAGATATTTCACTAGGTGTCTACATACGGAGCAAAATGAGTGAATCTATACTCTAAAGTGTGTCTATATACATCCGTATGTAGTCCATTAGTGAAACCTCTAGAAAGACTTATATTTAGGAACGGAGGGAGTATATAACTAAACCATACTAAGAAAAATCTTTTTATTACATGTATATAACTAAACCATGTTATCCGTTTTTGAGATCTGATAGTGGTGCATGCTTCTTCTCTTCCACATGACCTTGAAGGGCTACACTATCTCATAAGATGCATTCATATAACCATAATTACTCAACAAACTATTTTTTGTTCCAGAGTAGCTGCATATTTGAATTACTTCAAATGAATGGGCTGTTAAAATGAGGCAGGATGTCATATCATAAACTTATTTATTCAATTTTTTTATCATGAACTTATGTAATGTTTATAAATTATTATTGCCTCAATTATCAATTTATAATGCTAAACTTATCTGATTTTTGTCGATTACATATGGCTATTAGCATTTTTTGTGCGCTAAGGCTACCTGACAAAGTCACATGCTGAGCTTTAACTGAGGGGAAACTACCTTGCATGGTATTTGCGACTCGTTTTCCGTAATTTGCATTGTCACTACTAACTACAATATCCAGTTATTTACTTGCTTACTGTACCATGTAGTTTGTTGCCTGGTGTGCTTTCTTTGTTGCTAATGTGGTCAGAACCTATAGGGGTCGTCATGCATCAAAGGTGACAGAGGAGGAGGAAGATGAAGAATACCTCAAGGAGGAAGATGCCCTTGCTGCAGGAGGAACACGCTTGCTTGTACAACCATCATGTGAGCGTTTGCTTGATGATTCTATTGTATCTTTTATTTCACTTGCCCGTTTATATAGTGGTGATGTAAAGATCACTGTTTGTTGCCCGGTGGAAGGTTCAGTCGTTCTAATGCAAAATGCAACAGAATGCTTTTCCTGTTTAATTATTCTCACTGTGCATGCTGAATTAATCAGCATTTGCTTTTACATTCTTACCCAGTTCATTTATCTGTTTGTTTCCATAGAGATCTGGTCCATCTGGATGGTTTGTGGAGTTTTAACCAGTTAGTTTTGGGTTTCATTATATGTTTTTCGTTTTTTCTGAATGTAAGCTATTGCAAGAGAGTACAGTGAGTTATATTCGGGCATCCCATGGTCTTGGTACATTAATGCTTACCACTCCAATTGTCCCAAGCTTCCAACTTCAGATGGTATCCTACTGGCAGGAAATAGATGTAGCATCTACAACCATTATTTTAGTTTTAGCAAATCTTGATGAGAGTATTGAGAAGAGCGAGTGACAAGTATCGAGAAGAGTGAGTGACAATTGATGATGATATGTAGGACATGGCCTGTCATACTAATTTGGATCTTCATGTTGCTGTTTTATTGGACAGGATGCATATGAAGTAGCAGGCCTCTGAATAGTGCTACTTTGAAACCAGTGACCATGTTCTTTTTTCCTGAATCAGTCCAATCAGACCCCTACATCCAAGTCAGGTCCCAACATCTGTTCGGCTAACATTTCCGTGTCCACAGTTTTTTCTTTTGCCAAATCAGATACCTGAATTTGAGTCGGTCTCATGCACCCACGTCTATGCCTGAGTCCTAACAGAAGTAGGATATTCTTGCCCATGTGGTTACTAGGTCCATCCTCATCCAAATATAAAGTTGTTTCAATGCGATGCAACCTCAGACAAAAAACTACCATTAGAACATAGGGATTGTCTTGAGTTGTAACAATTTTCATGTCTCTGATCACTAACAAATAAAACTCATAGCACAAATGAGTATTGTCAAAATCACATCCTTTACTAACAAAGTGGACTTGTTTTCCCCAAACATACTCCCTAGTTGCAATCCTTACTATAAACACGATAAAATGGTTTCCTTGATTCCTCCACTTACACTTGCTTTCGCAAAACATACTTAAGAATTTTGAGATTATGATGGTTAAATGGCATAGTTGGTCCTTTGTAAAAGAGAGCATATTTGGTCCATACATTCAGCGTGGACTCATTTTGGTATTCTCACTACAAAATAACCGCTTTGAAGTACTCCCCCTGTTCCACACTTTAGTCGTATATTTTCTTTCAAAAGCCAAACCTTGTAAGGTTTGACTAAGTTTATAGATAAAATATCAACATCAATAATACCATATGAATATGATATAAAATAAATTTCATGATGTCGATAATACCATATTGTCGATAATACCATATGAATATGATATAAAATAATACCATATGAATATGATATAAAATAAATTTCATGATGTCAATAATACCATATGAATATGATATAAAATAAATTTCATGATGTCAATAATACCATATGAATATGATATAAAATAATACCATAATGGTATTTATTTGGCATTTTAGATGTCGATATTTTTTCCCTATAAACTTGCTGAAACTTTACAAAGGGACAGCACATGTATAACAGGAGCAGAATGACCCTAGTTTCAATCACCGAATCCACTTTGTGTGTTGAACATGAGACTGTAATACCCATATCACTAGAATGTCGAAAGACCTATGTGTGTGAATAATTCTTTTAGAATGTCAGTACTTTTTCTTAGTTCATTTTCATTCTTTTATTAGAAGGGTAGCCTTGGCGCAGCAGCAAAGCTGTTGCCTTGTGACCTGGAAATATTATTTGGACATGGTCACGGGTTCGGTTGTCTGATTCGACAATTTCTTTAAGACAGAAATATTATTTGGACATGGTCACGGGTTCGAGTCCTGGAAATAACCTCTTGCAGAAATGTAGGGAAAGGTTGCGTACTATAGACCCAAAGTGGTCGTACCCTTCCCCGGACCCTGCGCAAGCGGGAGCTATGTGCACGGAGCTGCCCTTTTATTCTCATTCTTTTATTAGTTCTTATTTGGATGCTTACCTTTGTCCAAATATTAGCTCTATTCAATACAATATAATTTGCATGCTCGCTCACGCTGGAGGAGTGTTTGTAGCATACTGAGGTGAGTAAGCAGCAGAGACAATCTTTACTCCATTGAAAATGGACATTGAATGCGGGAAAGATAGAAATCAAGGAGAAAGATATTTTGATGCAGGCCATGATGTCTTTTTCCTGCATGATCCAAAGTTAGGTCACCAGCTGTCAGCTGTGCAGTGTGGTTCTTGGCAGTGTTACTTGGGCACGGACTGGTGTCGTTATCTGACTTGGGTTCGGGTGTCTGATTCGACAATTTCTTTTAGACAGAAATATTATTTGGACGTGGGCATGGGCGGAATTTACTCGGGTTCCAATGCTAGTATTCTTGTTTTGGTATCGTTAGTTTCTTTCTTTCCTATGTAATATGTAAAAAATGTCACAATAAATGTCTGGTGTATGGTATCGTCATAAATGTTCATTATTTATATGTTAAATAGTAAATGCTTGTAATATTCTCATTTCTTCACTTGGCAGGCATAACTGGGAAAATGAGAGATTACCAACTAGCTGGACTTAACTGGCTCATTCGCTTGTATGAAAATGGCATCAATGGAATATTGGCTGATGAAATGGTATGTATTGTGCTCGCCTTGCCCTTTGTACCGAGTCTTCACTATTTTCCGTGCATAAAGCTAATTTGGTTATTATGCTTAATTCACCTTCATGAGCTCATACTTGGCATGCCACACCTTGTCATTTAGGGTCTCGGAAAAACTCTCCAAACTATCTCCCTGCTTGGATATCTGCATGAGTTCAGAGGAATAACAGGTCCTCACATGGTTGTTGCACCAAAGTCTACTCTTGGCAATTGGATGAAGGAAATCCAACGTTTTTGCCCTGTTCTGCGTGCTGTCAAGTTCTTAGGAAACCCAGAAGAAAGGGCAAGTCCCAAACTACCTCGGTTGTCCTTATGAGCCTTTTGTGGAATATTATTAACCTGTCTGTTCTATTTGGCCAGAATCATATACGGGAAAATTTGCTAGCTCCAGGAAAGTTTGATGTCTGTGTTACAAGTTTTGAAATGGCAATAAAAGAAAAGACTGCATTGAGGCGTTTTAGCTGGCGCTATATTATTATTGATGAAGCTCATCGGATAAAAAATGAGAACTCCCTTCTTTCTAAGACAATGAGGCTTTTCAGTACAAATTACCGTCTGCTCATCACAGGCACTCCGCTGCAGGTATATCAACATAAAGCCTTATCCTAATCTTAGTGCTATTTGAATTCTATGCTTCAAATTACGTCAATTTCTTTATTTTACGTGTATTCTGCTTAAAGCAACTTTACTGACGCTGATCTCTTGATTATGCTGTAGAATAATCTTCATGAGCTTTGGTCTCTTCTCAACTTCTTGTTGCCAGAAATATTTAGCTCTGCAGAGACTTTTGATGAATGGTTCCAAATCTCAGGGGAAAATGATCAACATGAGGTTGTTCAGCAGCTTCATAAGGTAACATAGGATGTTTTAGAGATTTGTATCCTCAGTTTTTCCAAGAAATATCAATTAATAGCACATGTTTTTTCCTTTGCATAATTCGTTGACTGTCATTTTTCTAGGTTTTGCGTCCATTTCTCCTAAGGAGGCTTAAATCGGATGTCGAGAAAGGTTTACCTCCAAAGAAGGAGACTATACTTAAAGTTGGAATGTCTGAGATGCAAAAACAGTATTATCGTGCTCTCCTTCAGAAGGATCTGGAGGTTATTAATGCTGGTGGTGAGCGCAAGCGCCTTCTTAACATAGCCATGCAACTACGGAAGTGCTGCAATCATCCATATTTATTCCAAGGTGCTGAGCCTGGCCCACCTTATACAACTGGGGACCATCTAATTGAGAATGCAGGTATTGTTTGTACATTGCAGTATTGGCTATTAATTTCTGTACCTTACTACTGCCATTGCACACATAACCCAACACACTTTGATGCTTTCTACAGGAAAAATGGTTCTGTTAGATAAATTACTTCCCAAGCTAAAGGCCCGTGACTCCAGAGTACTGATATTCTCCCAGGTAATGGCTTTCTTTCTGTTACTCATGCACCTAACTTGGCTGCTTCAGAAAGCATCATGACTGATGAAATATGATATCAACCATGAACTGTGGCATTCTGCTTGTGAGGTGGTTTGGCGTCCATGCTATTCTTCGTAGGGTTTTGTGACATTTATCTTATACCCTATTTCCCTACACATTCCTGCCATTTGAGTATTTGAACACAATTGTATATCCTGCAGATGACCCGTCTTTTGGACATCCTGGAAGATTATCTAATGTACAGAGGGTATCAGTATTGCCGGATTGATGGGAATACTGGTGGTGATGATCGTGATGCTTCCATCGAAGCTTTCAACAAGCCAGGGAGTGAAAAGTTTATCTTCTTACTTTCAACTAGGGCAGGTGGTCTTGGGATCAATCTTGCTACTGCTGACATTGTGGTTCTTTATGATAGTGATTGGTAAAGTCTTCTCAGATAGTATTTTTTTATAGTAACCATGGATTTTGGGGGTTGAATTCTTCTGTTTCTCAGGAACCCTCAAGTGGATTTGCAAGCTCAAGACCGTGCACATAGAATTGGTCAAAAAAAAGAAGTTCAAGTCTTCCGTTTCTGCACCGAGGTTTTTAATTTATATTTAGAAATGGAAGGGTAGCAGTATATGATATTTGTATCTTACGTAGAATATTGCTTGCAGTATACTATTGAGGAAAAAGTAATTGAGAGAGCATATAAGAAGCTTGCCTTGGATGCTTTGGTTATTCAGCAAGGTCGATTGGCAGAACAGAAAGGTTGCTTTTGTTTCTTCTCACTGCTTGTAATGTTAATAATTTTTAATGTCAGAGTGAAACAAGTATTAATATGCTTTTGTTGTTGTGTTCTTTATTAGCTGTCAATAAGGATGAGCTATTGCAAATGGTGAGATTTGGTGCTGAAATGGTATTCAGCTCCAAGGATAGCACAATAACAGATGAAGATATTGACCGCATTATTGCTAGAGGAGAAGAGGCAACAGCACAACTTGATGCAAAAATGAAGAAGTTCACAGAAGATGCTATTAAATTCAAAATGGACGACAGTATGACCCTCCCTCCTCCCCTCCCTGTGTAGTTTCTAGGTTTAGTGTAAACTTGAATGATGTTTCGGTCTTCATTCTGTGAGCAGTGAGATGATTCTCAGCCGGATGAAAATTTTCTAGAAAAATGAAACTCAACTACATGAAATAGTCCATACTTCAGTTTCAGTATATATGAAATCTGACCATGTTGCTGGATGCTAGCTCTTTTTTGGAGTTCTGTAAGGAGTGAGATGATTCTCAGCCGGATGAAAATTTTCTAGAAAAATGAAACTCAACTACTTGCAATAGTCCATACTTCAGTTTCAGTATATGAAATCTGACAATGTTGCTGGTTGTTAGCTCTTTTTCAGAGTTGTATGCACGAATTCTCCCAATTCGTGGCCTACCATAGGATTTGTTATGATACCTGTTAAATTTATGGTTAGATGTGTTTGTACAAAATAATGGTTCTCCAGATAATCATCCACCTAACTTTTGACGTCATATGCATTGTATTGTAACTCAGCTCATACATGTTATGTTTTTATGCAGCTGCTGAACTTTATGATTTTGATGACGACAAGGTAATCAATCAGTTTCTTGTTCATTTTTTACCACATATCTGAGGTTCAGTTCAATTAGTCATCCACTTGATATTATTGAAATATTCAATCATATTTAGCCCAAACTTTCATGACAATTGAACTTCTCTTTTGTGAAGGAGGAAGACAAGCCAGATTTTAAAAAGCTAGTCAGTGATAACTGGATAGAACCTCCTAGACGAGAAAGAAAACGGAAGTATGTTTGATGTCTCTAGTTTACTATTTCTAGGCATTTAAATTTGATGATGCTAAATTTGGTTAATCTGTTTCTGTAGCTACTCTGAATCTGAATATTTTAAGCAAGCACTTCGCCAAGGTGCCCCAGCAAAACCTAGGGAACCGAGAATTCCCCGAATGCCAAACTTGTATGCCTTTTCAGTTGCTCATTTCACTCGATCAAGCCTAAATTTTAGATTCTTGGTCCTGGTGCTTAATGGGGTGTCTCTCTATGTCAGGCATGATTTCCAGTTCTTCAACACACAGAGGCTCAATGAACTGTATGAAAAGGAAGTCAAATACCTCGTGGTAATTTCTCTACTAGAGCTGTATTTTTTGTTTCACCTACACTGGAGTGCTGGCCTAGACTCTCCTGACTTGTCTCATAAGTCATAATTTACTTTTCTTTTATTCCTTTCAATCCATATTAATTATCGCTGCTTCAGTACAATTTGATTATGGTTGAGAAGCAGGACCAATCGACACCACATAACTAATGTGTTATTTTCATTATAGCTTTTCATGCTCATGTAGATCCTGTAGTGTTAAAGAATTTGATTATAGGTATATATTACCTATAAGCCTGATACTCCCTGGGACTGCTGTATGCATATCCAGGATGCCAACACTCGTGATATGTATATCGCAGAGTATCACACCACTTATATTTTAAAGATGAACAAAATAAGTCCCACCTTTGTCTAATGTTTACCTTCAAAACATTTATTCAGCAAACGAATCAGAAAAAGGATACAATTGGTGATGGTGATGGTGAGGACGAAGGTACTACCAAGCCTTACATTTCTACTTGCACCGCAAAAAGTATCTGATTGTGCTGATCAATGCATTTTTTTGCCATTTAGAAGTGGAACCTCTGACCGAGGAGGAGCAAGAAGAGAAGGAGCAGCTACTGGAAGAGGTTTGGATATACTTGTCCTTTAATTTGGACCTGCCCCCCCTCCCTCTTCTTCTAATTTTCTTCCATCCTCTGTGCAATTTTAGGGCTTTTCAACATGGACAAGGAGGGACTTTAACACATTCATTCGAGCTTGTGAGAAATATGGTCGTGAAGACATAAAGAGTATAGCATCTGAAATGGAGGGGAAAACGGAAGAGGAAGTTCAGCGGTATGCTGAAGTTTTCAAGGAAAGATACACAGAATTGAATGGTATGTGCTCAAAAACCCTATCCATTTCCATTTTTCTCTTTCTGCCCTTTCCTCTATTATTTCTACAAATTAGATAAATGCATCCAGTGTTCTAACGGTTTCCTTCATGAGCTCACAATTTATGGCATGTGAGGTCTGTTTTGTCTAATCCACCGAGTATCTTCTTTCCTGCACCAGATTATGACAGAATTATTAAGAACATTGAGAAAGGAGAATCAAAGATCTCTCGAAAGGATGAGATTATGAAAGCCATAGCGAAGAAGATGGACCGCTATAAGAACCCATGGTTGGAGTTGAAAATTCAGTATGGCCAGAACAAGGGGAAGCTGTACAATGAAGAATGTGACCGTTTTCTGGTAATGCCATGCCACAGTTCTTATCGAATAACTGCACTGTTTGGCATGATTAATGAACTGTTCCTTGTGTACAGTTGTGCATGGTGCACAAACTTGGCTATGGAAACTGGGAAGAACTAAAGTCGGCCTTCCGCATGTCTCCCTTGTTCCGTTTTGACTGGTTTGTGAAGTCCAGAACGACACAAGAGCTGGCTAGAAGGTGCGACACTCTCATCCGTCTAGTGGAGAAGGAGAACCAAGAGTGTGATGAGCGAGATAGACAGGCCAGGAAAGATAAGAAGGTTGGTTACTGTTCTCCTACCCACGTCCTGCCCCTTGCTTTGGTGTTGAACATCTCCTTGCTCTGCTTTATCCTTGCTCCCTGCAAAGTATTTTGCAATTTGCCCTAATCATCTACCCTTTTTCTGTGGCTTACAGAACATGACACCAACAAAGCGTCCTTCGTCAAGTAGTCCAGCAATGGACTCTCCTACGCAGACCCCCTCCAAGAGGGGCCGGAGGGACGGCAGTGCAGCCTCGGTGAGTGATTAGATGCTATCTTGCTTTTGTCATGCTGTGGTTGTCTTAGTAAAATCAGGGACTCACTCGGTGTTGGTGTTCCTTCATTTCTTTCAGGGAAAGAGAAGGAGGCGGTGATCTAGTGTTCCCTGAGGAACAAACTCGTTTGGCGGTTGACAACCAAAGGGAAGCCCCGGACGTAGCCTGTTATCTCATCCAGTGTGTTTGCGCCTAGTTATAGTAGCTCAAAACCTATTAGAGGAGGTTAGTCTCAGTCTGGATCAAGTTAAAAGACAGCTCGGAAATCTGAACTCTATGTTAAATAGATTCCAGTGACATGGTGAACTTATGTATCGGGTTAATGTACTGTCCCTGTGTTCACAGATCAATTAGGATGTTATTGAACCGATTAATGATTTTTGGTGTCGAGCATGAGCAAGTTAGATTCCATTGACAGTGTATGCTATTTTCTCGTAGAGCCTTGTGCAGTTGTGTCGCCATCTGCTTTCCATGGTCTGGACACTCGAGGTTGGAGGTTGGACCCTCTGAAGTCGAAACGGCAATTTGTTGTTCAGATAAGAGAAGTTATCAAGGAAGTATGATTGGCTTGGCTACATCCTGGTCACAGTATTTAGACAAGCCAATAAAAGCCACCAGCTATCAATTGGTTGGCTGACGAGTCAGTTTGTCGAGCACGCAGAACTTGGATGATTGGCAGGTTTTGAGTTGCCTTGGATGGTGACCAATACCTACTCTACCGATCATTAGGCAATGACTAAAATCTTGATGTAATATTTTGGCTTTGCCATTGACTATTTGTTTCATTCTAGTCGATCTTGGATTACTCATTGGCAAGCAAAAGCTGAACCAAAATATTGGCTATCAAAATGTTTGGTAGGATTAAATTGGGCTCAAAACAAACATGCCCCGAATGTTCTATGTTACCATTTGAACGATTTTATTTTTGACCAATGGTAGGATTAACTTGAGTTTTCACCCGGAGTTCCGGAGAGCTCTAAACCTGAACGACAGGAGGTATAAGGGGCACCTCGACAACATCTTCAATTCGGGCTCTAAACCTGAACGACAGGAGGTATAAGAGCAAGTACAATAGTATAGCCAGCTGCTGGCTATAAGCCATTGCTATGTCATCTATAGCCTAATCTTATAGCCAACATGTACAATAGTTTATTGTAAATGTGTACTATTTTTTTATATATGGTCCACCTTTCATAGGCCCTGTTTGGATCCATAGACTAGAGTTAGTTTGAGCTAGTTGGGGCTTAAATAGCACTAAAGTATCCAAACATGAGGGTTAGATTGGAGCTAGTTGCATCTAACTCACCCAAAAAACTAGCCCACCCAAGAGGTGTTAATTGGAGCTAGTTTTCATGGGATCCACTAAAAAGTCACTTTTCTCTCTCTATCCACCAGGTAATGACCCACTAAAAAATCACTTTCCTCTCTTCATCAAGCACAACTATTGTCAATCTAACCCTATCATCCAAACATCTCTTTGGCTAGAGTTAGTTTAAGGTTAGTCATGAGCTAGAAACTAACTCTAACCTCTAGCTAAGTTAGAGTATCCAAACAGGACCATACTCACAAAATGCCTAGGAGCACGTGCTAGAGCTGACTTTTAGCGAAGAGCCCGCTTACCTTTTCACTCAACTCTATTGTACTTGCTCTAAGGGACACCTCGACAACACCTCCAATTCGGGCAACGACGTCCTAGGACATCATTGTCGCCGGCATTAACCTAAGTTGGTGCGAGTTTTTCACCTGCAGCTCACCAAACCCCACATCGCTGCGCCATGCCCAGCCAAATAGCCATGCGTTGCCCAGCCAAATAGCCATGCGTCCCCAACAGCTCGGTGCCGCCAGCAACCACCACCATAGCTGCCGAGATGTCAAGCGGAAGAGATGTCAGCAGGATGACAGCAACACCTTCAAAGGAGATCGTAGCATACAGGCTACACAGCTTGCAACCTCAGGCCACAACGAGAAAAGGATTTCTCCCGTCCTACGCCGCATTCCAGCCACCCAGCCTCCCCGGAGCTGGAACAACACACGGATAAGGCCCCGAGCACGCTCCTCATGCGAAGCCACATAAATCTCAACCAACCATGCCTTAAGTGTTTACAGTTTGAACAAAACAAACAGAAGGTCCTTATCTTATCTCAACTCAAACACACACAGAAGCTTCCGTTTTGTACATTATTGTTCGCATTCAATTTTCTTGACAACAACAGCAGTATATATGAACTTCGAACAAGCCTGGTGGTCGCAGGCATGAACCCCCTCCAACTCTTTTGTAAAGTCCATCCTATCTAACTAAATACCAACGTGAAAACAAGGTGACCAAAACTGCTATACTGCCAAGTCCGAGCCCTAACTAAAGCTCGCTATCCTTCTCTCAACTTGCTGTCGGAGCATCGCTCACATATGGAGCTTATTGAGTTCTGAACTCGCTGTTGAAACGTCGCCCGCGTGTCTTGTGTTCCTGTGGGCCTCGGGGTCCTCCCTGGAGAGGATCTGAACTGCAGGTCGCGCTCGCGCTGCTTCTCCAGGGCTAGAGTTCGATGCAGCATTTGGCCTAGCTGAGCACACAGGGATAGAAGTTCGGACTGTAACAGGGGCCGCCAGCCAAGGGGGCCGCTGCTGGTACAACAAACCTGATGAACTCATAGGAGTCGCAGATCCATATCTCGCTGGAGCTTGCATGTCCAAAGACCATAACTCAGGTGATGTTGCCCTGCTGAACGGAAGATTACTTCTGTGGGTAGGCTTGCCGTGCTGAACAGGACTAGGATAACCCTGTCGCTGGACAGGCCTTTGAACAACAGATGATGCAACACGAGACAATGATGGCTTTGGTGTCTGTTCTGCTGGTTTCTTCGACTCTTCATCATCTTGATTTGGTTCCGACTTCTGTGATGGTGGATGTGCTGTGGAGCTTGACAGAGTCTGAGGGGCTTTATTCTCTTCCACGGAGGCAGCACTACTCTCTGTATAGACCTCCTTCCCATTTTCAGGCCATAGTTGGACCTGACTTGGGCCGACATTTTCTGGAGTGCTAGAGGAATCTAGGGCGGTGTATCCGGATAACACTGCGGCATCATGAAGCTCAACTATCTCAGTATACCCTTGCCTTTCCCTGTGCACTGTGTGCACAGTAACTGGCAATGGACTTCTTGGTACATAGGTGGCAGGGTAAGGCGAGAAGTACCGAGGAAGGACAGGAGGAGTTTCAGGAAAACATGGAAGAAGAGCTAAAGCATCTTGGCTGGCTGGCACGGCGAACTGCCTTCTAGGTGGAGGAGGGTACATGGAGAGCATAGTTGGTGGCGGTTGAAACCTTGTGTTGCCCATAGTTTGGACCATCGGAAAAGGGGGCTTCTGCTGTGTTGCTTGCACTTGGTTCCACATATGGTACACTGCTTGCTCTGGTGCAACATTTGGGTACATCTGATTTTGCAAGTGTGAGCCATAAAATGACACATATGGTTTAGGATAAGATCTCTGAGGTTTAGGATAGGATCTCTGAGATTGTGGGCGGTTATTGCTTTGCTGTTTTTCCTTTTGATATGATGTCTTGCCTTCATTTTTCTGATTCAAGTTTTCAAGAGAGCGGGCAACTGTGGCCTGTTCCTTCTCCTCGTCATGATCGGATGGAGAAGATGAAGATGCTGCCTCACCCTCACCTACTAGAGGCACTGTTGGAAAAAATTGAATGGTCAGGAAACAAGCTGAGCAAAACCGACATGATAGTACAACAAAAATAATAAGAGAAAACACTATGGAGTTAATACAACCAGATGCATCAACTAGCAGATATGCTAAAATCATATGGTAAGAAACCGAAGGTGGTAAGAAGGTGAGAAAATACTCACGCTGCTTCAATTCAGACCAGGCCGCCATAGCAGCATTTTTTTGGGCTTGTTTCTTGGTCTTGCCAGGACTGCCAGTGAAGATCCTTCCTGCTAACTCCACTGTACACGTGAATGTTGGTGTATGCCCTGGTCCAGATCTAATAGTAGTGTACATGGGCAGTTTTAAACCAGCCCGATGAGCAGTTTCTTGGAGCAGGTTCTTGTAGATCCCAGTTTCATCCTGTGGAGTGAAACATCATTAGCACCTCAGCTTTGAGGACATTCCTGAGGTTGTGTTGCCAGACATGAGCTCACCACTCACAAAAGTATAAAAAAAGTTCATATAACCTCTAGTCCAAATGCTGAATCTAGATGGCATTAATGAGCATGGACACACAGTAGAGATGTACCACAAGGGTAGAAAACTACTTGGATTTGTTTTTACTGCACCAGCAGGCATGAAAATGGGACAACTGGGCAAGTCAACATCAGATATCATAAAAGAACTGAACCTTCCCAACCAATATATCATAAATAATACTGTTTTCGCTTTGACTTATTGCAGTGGGAATTATCAAGAACAGTGAATATTAAATATACTTTGTCATGTAGGTAGATCCACAGTACAGATGAAATTTATTGTTCTTTGACTGAAAGGTAGGCCGGCTTGCTATACATACCAAGTGAATTTCAAAATGTCCATCGGCAAAATACCTAGAATGGTACTACAGTATTGTTGATGGAAGGGGTAAAAGCTGTGACAGCAAATTAAGCAATTATGATTTATGCAACGAAGGATAAGAATTGCATGGGCATTTTTGCAGAAGATCAAAATGAAGGATAGCGAGTATAAGAGTGTTTCATGCATATTAAGTATTTCAAATGTAGCTACTCCCTCTGTAAACAAGTATAAGAGTGTTTAGATCACTAAAGTAGTGATCCAAATGCTCTTATATTTCTTTACGGAGGGAGTACAATTTTATTTGTCTTTGTTTACATTAAAACAGGCTGCAAATATTTGAGTAATAAACAACTGGTGATTTTCCGTACAGTATTTAACCTTTAAGTGCTGTAAAAAAGGAAAGGAGATTCCAAAGTTAATCTGAGCAGAATAAGCAATATCTAGGGGCATCAACAAAACTGACCAGGACTTTTGCAGCAAGCGATGATGAAGGCCCCCTCTTCGACAACTCATTGAGCGCTACCTCAGCTGCCGCATGCTCTGCCTGCCGCAAGGTGGAATAGAACCCCGGGCTCTCAAACGATTCCCCATTAAAAGTAACCGTGGCTTTAAACCGGGGCGCATGATCTGGCCCCTCGCGGATGCACGCGTAGGACGGCAAGTTGAAGCAGCTCCTCTGCGCAAGCTCCTGGAGCTGGTTTTTAAACATGCCTGCGTCAAGATCAAGAATCAGAGATGCACCCGGTAAACCATATCACCGTTGGAGCGAAGTTCATAAGGGGTGACAAAGATCATCATAGCAACCGCCTACGCAGTATGAACTTATGAAGAAAACATTGAACAACGGCATGAAGAAACGCATACCTCCGATATGGAAGTAACAACCAAGCAGTCTATGAAGCTATGTTTAAAGTCGAGAAGAGCTTCTTCTGTCCACACTCTCTCCTCAGCGTTCTGTAAACGTTGCTTGATACCCTCTTGTTGCAGAAGATAAAAAGAGGTCTGAGATTATTAATAGCCAGTGCTGTACTCCCAGTCCTGCAGAGGAACAAATAAGTCCCGGATCGAATGGAGGCAATAAACCTAATGCTGGCTTTGGCAGCGGCAACCATACGAACAACGAGTAAAACTAGCGGAAGCAATAAACTGCAGTCCTGAGAGGATTCATTGGTACTTTTATGAGGATTCACTGGTACTAGAGCAGGGCAGGGGAGGCAATGAAGCGCGCAAGGACAACGAAAGCAGCTGATTCCCATTAAAAAAAAGACACAAGAGCAGCTTATTCAGCTCGCTGCCTCGTCCAATTAATGCACTGCCGCAGTAAATCTAAGAAAGATATCGCGCCCAATGAGTAAAACAAATCCAGAAACCTCTGATTCACTGACAGATAGGAACGGAAAAGGGAGCGCATGGAATGATATCAACCAAACATTCGGGGTTGACTAACAAGATAATCGCATCCAAATTGGGGAGATGCCGGAGCCAAGAAAGAAACCCCGCCCCGCCGCGCCGGCGAGATCGACCGAACCCCGTCGGCGTGAACCCCGACCCCAGATCGAACCAAACCCAACGAAACCAAGAGAAGAGCAGACCAACCTGCGACGAGAGACCGCCGACTCTCCCTCCACCTCGACCCCCTCTGCACTTCCAACCGCGGCAGGAAGCGAAAGGGAAAAAGGCAGCGTGCGAAGAGACGAATCACCGACAGCCGGGACAAAAATCTCTCCTTTCTGTTAGCCGCTGCTGCCTCCGCGTGGTCGCTTGGTTTGGCCGCGACTGCGAGGGTGGGCTCGGCTACGCCATTAGGCTAGGGCTGGCGGCGGCGCTACAGCAGCGGGCGGCGGCCATCAGCGGCGAGATTGGGAAGGGAGGCGTGTTGCTTTCCGGCGCTTTTCGTCTGCATCCTACTACTCCTTTTCTCGGGTTTCTTTCTTTCTTTCTTTCTTTTTTTTTCCTTGGGAGACGGGAGAAGGAGACTCCTCCGAGTCCGTGTGTCATGTGCACGCAACGGCGATCATTATTGCCGGCCACGAGGAAAACATCGGTTAGCGTCACTTGGTTAAGGCATGGTGGAGTGGCTGATTAAGGCATGTTTGGTTGGCCATTAATTTTGCTCCACTTGGGGTGCTAATTCTCTGGACCCGTCCCTCAAAACTGAACTTAGAGATCCACGTTCGTTAAAATATTTATAAAGAAAATAAATTTTTAAAGGCGTGTTTGGAAACCTTCCACTCCGCTACTCCGCTCCAGGAGCGGGTGGAGCTGCCGTTCAAAACTGTGAAGCTGGCCAATAGGCACTTCTCAGATTCTTGAATTACAGGGAGCCGGTGGATTGCCGAACAGACCCGTACCATTGAGCAACTCCCAAAAAAAACGCAATCGTCATAGAAAAAACTCAAAAAAGCTCAGATTCGATTACATAAGTCGATTTTGAAAGTTTACCTCATCAACACGAACTCTTCTTGAAAAGATAGTGGCCCAGGAATATTCATACGGGCAGAGAACTATGTGGGACTTTTTCTATGCACTATATTTAATAACAATTTTCGTGTCATGAATTTTGGTGTAATGACAAAAGAGACTAGATGACTAACTTTGTTTCGACAACTATGGAGATGAAAATATTTCGTCGGTCACCCCAAGCTAAAAGGACAAAGAAGATGACACATCAAATTTGCGTATTTTTCATTGTACTATTAAGAAGGGATACACCATAGATCAAGTGTGAGAATCACTCAACTTTTATACCCATACACGCTCACATTCATGTGAGGAACAATCTAAAGATGTTCATTTGTTTTGCCCTTGTTTTGACTCTTAGGACCAAGTTGGACTATTCAACATGTCAAATTGTCCGACATGGGTCTGCCCTAGGGTCCGAATTTGTTCACTGCTCTGGATCAAGTCGGTCATTTGCCTAGAATGTCCCATTTAGGTCGGACTACTCGAGTTTTCCATGCATGATGCATATCACCTAGATATTTTCGGATACTACTTAAAGCACCCTTCTTCTCCAAAGGAGGGTAACGACTCCATTCCTCTTTCCTCTATGATTCAAAGCTTCAACCTTCGATTCCTCCCTCTCTAACCTATCAAATCCACTCCATATATATTTATTTAAGAGACAAAGAGGAACACCCGATCTATCGTTTCATTCAAGAAACACTCGAGTTCGTTGATTCCCCATGAGACCCTAGCAAATTTTGCCACTCTTGAGTTTGTGGGGAACCCTAGATGGTTGGCGTTTTCAGGGAACTTTCAAGTCGTGTGGTTGTGCCCCGGACTCGTTTGTGAGGGTTTGGAGCTTGCCTCAAGAGCCACCCTAGTGGAAGGGAACCTAACATTTTGTTGTTTGAGGTTCTCTGAGAAGAAGATGAGACATTCGTTGTCGTGGAAGAATTTGTTGTTCCCTCCTCTCCAACGGAGATTAACACACCCTTAAGTGTGTGAACTTTGAATTACATCATCGTCTCCACCACTTTTGGTTGTCTCTTATCCCTAGCATTAATTGTTGTTATTACTAGATTGTGTGTTGCCTACTGTAGCTTGCTAGCTTGTTGTAACACATCATGTAGGGTTGTATCACCTAGTTACATTTCTAGAGAACTTATATTCCGCATTAGCCTCTAAAAGTATCCAATACAATAGTTTAATTTGGCAGTCTCCTATTCACCTCCCCTTTTGGTCAACATTTACGATATCTCTGATCCTTCAGTTGGTATGAGAGTTAGGCCTCTCCCTCTCTCCCTCCCTCCCTTCCTCCCCCCCTCCCTCCTCCCTCTTCCCCTCTCCATCCCTCCCTCTCTCTCTCTCTCTCTCTCTCTCTCTCTCGGTCAAGTCTCTTTTTCTCTTAGAGTATTTGCTTGGTGAGCTATCTATCTCTGTAACCGAGTGTGAGAGTTATATAATAAAGATTAGTTTGAGTTTTTTTGCATTACCATCATGTATCAATAATAGCGATGAAATAAAACAAATAAAAAGGAACATATGCTAATCCCATGGGGAGTAATGAATTTACATAAAAATAAGTATGATTGATAAATGCTATTGAGAATTGACAAACATAGTATTAGTCACTGATATAATTCATGCAAAAATATGAAAGGGGAGAGGAGATTCACATACAAATATACTATATTGGACATCTTTTATGATTGTGAGCCCCCATCAAATATTTTCTACATGATGGAATAGTTGGTGTTGGACAAGGAAGACAACTTAATGAGTTATGTTTGCTTACATTCACAAAGAAGTTATATTGTCATGGATCCTCTAATATGTGGTGCTTGTTTAGGATCTTTTGCTAGCCCAAAAACTCGTACTAAATAGAGATATTACTTGTGCAGCCATAACCCTTACACCCATTTTCTTGCCATGAGAGTCCACCATACCTGCCTATAGATTTAATAAGATCCTTCAAGTAAGTTGTCATCGGTGCACAAAGCAATAAAAATTGTTCCTAAATATTTACGATCTTTTATTGTAAGGGAACATAAGCTTTGTATGATCCTGTGATGGCAAAGAAATAAAAGCGATAAACTGCATAATAGAGGTTGCTATCATAAGGTGCAATATAACGTGATGTTCATTTACATTAAAAGTTTACACATCCCAAATTAAAATGCGCATGAAACATCTGCTTCCCTCCACGAAGGGCCTATCTTTTACTTTCATGTATTTACTTTTATGCAAGAGTCAATAATGTTTATCCCTATTCTAATCTATTAATTCTTTAGTCGGCAATCATCATGTGTTGGAGAAAGATGCAGACATATATATCTTGTTGGATGTAGGTGATCATGAGTCATTATTGTTGACATTATCCTTGAGCTAAATAAGTTGGACGACAAAGATGTTGGAAATATGCCCTAGAGGCAATAATAAATTTGTTATTATTATATTTATTTATTCATGATAATCTTTATTATTCATGGTATAATTGTATTGATTGGAAACACAAATACATGTGTGGATACATAGACTGAACACTGCCCCTAGTAAGCCTCTAGTTGACTAGCTCGTTGATCAAAGATGGTCAAGATTTCCTGACCATAGACAAGTGTTGTCACTTGATAACGGGATCACATCATTGGAAGAATGATGTGATGGACAAGACCCAAACTATAAACGTAGTATATGATCGTGTCAGTTTATTGCTACTGTTTTCTGCATGTCAATGTATCTGTTCCTATGACCATGAGATCATGCAACTCCCAGACACCGGAGGAATACCTTGTGTGTATCAAACGTCGCAACGTAACTGGGTGACTATAAAGGTGCTCTAGAGGTATCTCCAAAGGTGTCTGTTGGGTTGGCATGGATCAAGACCGGGATTTGTCACTCCGTGTGACGGAGAGGTATCTCGGGGCCCACTCGGTAATACAACATCACAACAAGCCTTGCAAGCAATGTGACTAAGGAGTTAGTTACAGGATATTGTATTACAGAACGAGTAAAGAGACTTGCCGGTAATGAGATTGAACTAGGTATGGTGATACCGACGATCGAATCTCGGGAAAGTAACATACCGAAGGACAAAGGGAATAGTATACGGGATTATATGTATCCTTGACATAGAGGTTCAACCGATAGAGATCTTCGTAGAATATGTAGGAGCCAATATGGACATCTAGGTCCCGCCGTTGGTTATTTACCAGAGAGTGTCTCAGGTCATGTCTGCATAGTTCTCGAACCCGCAGGGTCTGCACACTTAAGGTTCGGTGACGTTTCGATATAGTTGAGTTATATGTGTTGGTGATCGAAGTTTTGTTCGGAGTCACGGATGAGATCCCGGACGTCACTAGGAGTTCCAGAATGGTCCGGAAACGAAGATTGATATATAGGAAGTTGGTATTTGGATTCCGGAAGGTTTTCGGACATTGCCGACAGTGTACCGGGAGTGATGAATGGGTTCCGGGGGCCCACTGGGTGGGCCCACCATGCCCCAAGGGGTCCACATGGGTTTATTGGATATGCAATAAGGCATAATGGGTTGACAAAGTCATCCAAGGAAAGCCCATGAGGAAAAAGTGGAAAATCCAAAAGAGGTGGGAAATTAAGGAAGGAGTCTTAATCCAAGTGGAGTTGGAGGAGGACTCCTCCCTCCTCCACTTCGGCCAACCCAAGGGAGTATCCCTTGTGGCGCCAAGGCTGCCTCCTCCCTCCTCCTATATATACTAGAGGTTTAGGGTTTTTGAGACACAACTTTGCCACGTGTTGCCCTCTCCTCTAGATCATAGTTCTTCCTCTAGATCGGTTTCCTGCGTAGCTCGGGCAGAGCCCTGCAGGAATATATCACCACCACCACCGGAGCACCGTCGCACTGTCGGGGAACTCATCTACATCCCCGTCTCTCTTGCTAGATCAAGAAGGCGGAGATCGTCATCGAGTTGTACGTGTGCGGAACACGGAGGTGCCGTCCGTTCAGCACTTGATCGGGACGGATCACGAGACGGTTCGTGGGACGGATCGTGGGACGGTTCGCGGGACGGATCGTGAATACGTACCACTACATCAACCACGTTTATTAATGCTTCCGCTTAGCAATCTACAAGGGTATGTGGATCCGATCTCCCTCTCGTAGATGATCATCACCATGATAGGTCTTCGTGTGCGTAGGAATTTTTTTTGTTTCCCATGCAACGTTCCCCAACAATGGCATCATGAGCTAGGTTCATGCGTAGATGTAATGTCGAGTGGAACACAAAAGTTTTTGTGGGCGTTGATGTTTGATTTGCTGCCCTCTTTAGTATTTTCTCGATTCGGCGGTATTGTTGGACTGAAGCGGCCCGGACCAACCTTACTCGTACACTTACGAGAGACCGGTTTCATCGACTAACATGCAACTTGTTGCATAAAGATGATTGGCGGGTGTCTGTTTCTTCAACTTTAGTTGAATCGGATTTGACCAAGGCGGTCCTTGGGGAAAGGTTAAATAGCAATTTGCATATCACCGTTGTGGCTTTGCGTAAGTAAGATGCGATCATACTAGATACCCATAGCAGCCACGTAAAACATGCAACAACAAATTAGAGGATGTCTAACTTGTTTTTGCAGGGTATGCATGTGATGTGATATGGCCAAAGACATGATGTGATATATTGGATGTATGAGATGATCATGTTGTAATAGTTAAATATCGACTTGCACGTCGATGCTATGGCAACCGGCAGGGGCCATAGGGTTGTCTTTAAACTAACGTTTGTGCTTGCAAATGCATTTACTATATTGCTAGGTTGTAGCTTTAGTAGTAATAGCATAGATAGCACGATGATAACCCACAAGTATAGGGGATCGCAACAGTTTTCGAGGGTAGAGTATTCAACCCAAATTTGTTGATTCGACACAAGGGCAAGCCAAAGAATATTCTCGAGTATTAGCAGTTGAGTTCTCAATTCAACCACACCTGAAAGAATTATTATCTACAGCAAAGTATCAGTAGCAACGTGATAACAACAGTAGCAACGGTAACAATAGCAGCAGTGAAAACAGTAGCGACAGAGTAACAGTAGCAGCAGTGACAGCAGTAGCAGCAAAGTAACGTAGCAATGACCAGTAGGAAAATACTCGTAGGCATTGGATCGGTGATGGATAATTATGCCGTATGACATTCATCATGCAACAGTTATAACTTGGGGAGATAAGTAACTAGCTCCAGTTCGTCAATGTAATGTAGGCATGTATTCCATATGTAGTCATACGTGCTTAGGGAAAAGAACTTGCATGACATCTATTGTCCATCCCTCCCGTGGAAGTGGGGTCCTAATGGAAACTACGGGATATTAAGGTTCTCCTTTTAATAGAGAACCGGAACAAAGCATTAGCACTTAGTGAATACATAAACTCCTCATACTATGGTCATCTCTGGGAGTGGTTCGGGCTATTGTCACTCCGGGGTTGCCGGGTCATAACACATAGTAGGTGACTACAACTTGCAAGATAGGATCAAGAATACACATATATTGACGAGAACATAATAGGTTCAGATCTGAAATCATGGCACTCGGGCCCTAGTGACAAGCATTAAGCATGGCAAAGTAGTAGCAACATCAATCTCAGAACATAGTGGATACTAGGGATCAATCTCCATCAAAACTAACTCGATTACATGATAGATCTCATCCAACCCATCACCGTCCAGCAAGCCTACGATGAGATTACTCACGAACGGTGAAGAGCATCATGGAATTGGCGATGAAGGAAGGTTGGTGATGACGATGGCGACGATCTCCCCTCTCCGAAGCCCAGAACGGACTCCAGATTTGCCCTTCACAGGAAGAACAGGTGGTGGCGGCGCCTCCGTATCGTAAAACGCGATGAACTCTTCTCCTTGATTTTTTTCGGACGAAAGGCACTAAATAGAGCTGGAGTTGGAGGCGGCGGAGCCCTGAGGGCCCCACAAGCCTGCTAGGCGCGACCAGGGGGGGCGCCTGGTGGGCTTGTGGGCTCCTCGCTCCACTCCCCCGGTTGACTCTTGCACTAGTATTTTTTATATATTCCACAAAAAATCCTCGTAAATTTCCTGGTCATTCCGAGAACTTTTATTTCTATGCAAAAACAACACCATGACAATTCTGCTGAAAACAGCGTTAGTCTGTGTTAGTTCCATTCAAATCATGCAAATTAGAGTCCAAAACAAGGGCAAAAGAGTTTGGAAAAGTAGATACGACGGAGACGTATCAACTCCCCCAAGCTTAAAGCCTTGCTTGTCTTCAAGCAATCCAGTTGACAAACTGAAAGAGACTAAAGAAAAACTTTTACGAACTCTGTTTGATCTTGCTGTTGCAATTATGTCTAACTCATATTCAAATTTTCAGCAAGATCATAAGCTAACCACATAAGCAATGACATTTAGGTCTCATGGCAAACTCATATCAATGGCATAATCAACTAGCGAGCAATAATAATAAGTTTCAAACATCAACACTTCAATCAAAACAATCATGAAGCAATATGAACAAATGGTATCTCGCTAGCTCTTTCTGAGACCGCAAAACATAAATGCAGAGCACCTTCAAAGATCAAGGGCTGACTGAACATTGTAATTCATGGAAAAGAAGATCCAGTCTCAGTCATACTCAATAACAATTGAAAGCAAAGCATAAAAATGACAGAGGTGCTCTCTAATTGGTGCTTTTATAAGAAGAGGATGACTCAACAGAAACATAAATAGATAGGCCCTTCGCAGAGGGAAGCATGGATTTGCAGAGGTGCCAAAGCTCAAGCTTTGAAGACAAAGATAAATAATTTTGGGTGGCATGCTTTCATTGTCAACGCGATGACCAAGAGTTTTCACCATCTTCCATGCTACACATACTATAGGCGGTTCCCAAACAGAAAAGTAAAGTTTTGACTCCCCCACCACCGATCAATCACACTCCATGACTAGCCAAATACTCGGGTGCCGTCCATACCAACAACAATCCAGGGGGAGTTTTGTTTGCAATTATCTTTTCGATTTGAGCATGGAACTGGGCATTCCAATTACCGGGCCCTTTCTCGTGAGTGATAGTGAATAAACACATATAGAGGATAACACGCCTAGCATGGAAGATACTGATCGCCCCTTGTCACCACATGAGCGGTTAGGGCATGCAAAACATATCATTTCTTGAAGGCTTAGAGAGTGGCACATGCAAACTTACTTGGAACGGCAGGTAGATACCGCATACAGGTAGGTATGGTGGACTCATATGGAATAACTTTGGGTTTATGGAAGTGGATGCACAAGCAGTATTCCCGCTTAGTACAAGTGAAGGCTAGCAAAAGACTGGGGAGAGACCAACTAGAGAGCGACAACAGTCATCAAAATGCATCGAGATTAACCAACATTGAGTGCAAGCATGAGTAGGACATAAATCACCATGAACATGAATATCATAGAGGCTATGTTGATTTTGTTTCAACTACATGCGTAAACATGCGCCAAGTCAAGCCAGTTGAATCATTCAAAGGAGGATACCATCCTATCATACTACATCATAATCATCTCAAAATTCATGTTGGCATCCAAGACAAACCATTATAAGCTCCTAGCTAATTAAGCATGGCATCAGAATCTATGATCTCTAAGTTTTCATTGCAAACATGTTTCTCTCACAACCAAGGTGAATTGGGAACGATGAGCTGGTCATATTTACAAAAACAAAATAGATCGAGTTCATACTAGCTTTCCCAGGCTCAGTCACTTCATCAAATATCGTCATTATTGCCTTTCACTTGCACGACCGAACGATGTGAACAATAATAAGAGTGTTCGTGCATTGGACTAAGCTGGAATCTGCAAGCAAACACAAAGGAGAAGACATAGTAATATGGCTCTTTGACAGATAAACAGATATGCATGCGAGAGCCACTAAACATTGTAACCATGGTCTTGTACCTTGACCCAAAGAAAAAGAAAACTATTTACACGGGAAAGCTCCCAACAAGCAAAAGAAGAACGGAAAATCTTTTTGGGTTTTCTCAAACTAGACAAACACACGAGAAGGAAACGAGAAAAAGAAATAAACTAGCATGGATGATAAGTGGCAAGGTGTGAACACCGACTAACAAAGTGAAAGCGTAAGCAAGAATATAAAGTCGGTGAGAAACACGTAATCCCCCAAGCTTAGGCTTTTGGCCTAAGTTGGTCTACTCCCAAGGAGGGAAATAACCGTCTCCGGGGTACTCCGGAGTGAACTGAGGGTGCCACTGCTGTGTGAGCTCCTCTGGCTCCCACTGATAAACCAGCGTCTGGTACTCGACTAGTAGCTCGGGCACGGGTGCCTGTGGTGGTGCTATTCCCCAATATGCGTAGATGTCCGAGGGCATAATAATGTACCTGCCTAGATGAAGATTGAACAAAGAAGGAGCAGGCAAAGTAATAGTCTCACGAGTACCCTGACTAAATACCAGGTTATAAATCATCCTCTTATTTATATCTTTATCAAGAAAGTCATGGCGAACCATGCTATCATAATCTAGATATCTCTCAGGAAGAAGCATCTCTTCTTCCTCGTGTAGTCTAATAGGTATCTCAAAATGTCTAGCAAGACGGGTAGCATAGATACCTCCATAAACAACACCTTTAGAACGGTTCGTGTTCAACCGTTGAGCCACTATAGCGCCCAAGCTATAAGTTTTATCATTATAAAGGGCTTCTCGCAAAACCGCAAGATCTGGGGAGCGAAGGGCCCCAGCTTTCCCACGGCCAATCAAACATTTTCCCACGAATAATGAGAAGTACCGAAGCACGGGAAAATGTATGCTAGCAGCTCTAGCGCAAGACACTCCTCTCTCCTCTCCTACATCAATAGTATCTATGAAAGCCTCCAAGTCCCGTGGACGAGGTTCATGAATATCCCCAACATAAGGTAATTTGCAAACATTGCAAAAATCCTGAAGTGACATGCGCTGGGGGATATCATATAACTTGAACTCAACCATATGAGGACTCTTCCTTGGATAGAAATTAAAGCTTTGCACGAAAATATTAGTGAGGAGGAGGTATTGCGGACACTTATCTTCAACGAAGGCGGTAAGGCCCGTGTTCTCCACCAAGTAGTAAAAGTCCTCATAAAGTCCGGTGGCGCGTAAGAACACATCACTTGGCCACTCGCACGCTCGAACTTCTGCAACTCGGGGGACCGGATACTTGGGTTTCTTCTTCTCATTTTCATCATCCTTGGGGTCACGGCTTGAAGAGCCTCTTAGGAACCTCCTCATCTTTTCCTTTTTCTTTCTTTGAAAATTTCTGAATTTTTTAGTGACTCTAAGGAAAAGTGAACAAGGCCCAACGAAACTCGTACCAACTACTCCGACAAGTGCCTAGAGGCGATATCACGCATCAAAACTACCTGGGACCAGCTAAAATTAGCATGCAAAGCTCAAGAACAGGGTCACCAAGGTAGCAATAATACGCAACAAATAAGGCACTAGAGCAAAAACTAATTAGACCAATGGAGGAGTCACATACCAAGGAATAAATTCCCCAAAATAGTTTGGTGAATGGGGCTTTGCACAAGGAGATCGAAAATCGCAGCAAGAAGAGCAAGAACACGGGTTTGAGCTGTAGAATGATTTTTTCTGGAGGTAGGAGAAGCATATGGGAGCTGGAATAAGTGGAGGGGGGCCACGTGGGCCCCACAAGCCTGGTAGGCGCGGCTAGGGGGTGCCCGCGCCTCCTGGGCTTGTGAGCCACTGGTGCATCCCCCTGACTTGCTCTTGGTCTCAGATTTTTTTAAAAATTCCAGAAAAAATCATACTTGATTTTCAGGGCATTTGAAGAACTTTTATTTTCGGGACACTTTTCTAAGGGACGCAAGAAGTAGAAAACAGGAAAAACTAAAGCTAAATGTATCATTTTCCTTCTAAACAACCGAAAGTAAAGGTTTGGAACAGAGGGTTGTGACTCCTAGATTCATTCATCTCATGGCCATCAAAAGAAATTTGTCAATGAGGTTGATCAAGTCTGCTTGACAAACTTTTTTGAATCACATAAAACTGGAGAATTTTCAAATAGTCACTAGGTTACCTCAATGGGGATGTGCATATCCCCAACAAGCAAATCATACTTCATCTTAATAGTAGGTATAGGGTATTCAAAGCTCCCAATAAGAATCGATGAAGTTTTCTCAATAGCATTGATGCAATGTACTCGATATTGTTTCTTCGGAAAGTGCACCGTATGCTCATTACCATTGACATGGAAAGTGACATTGCCTTTGTTGCAATCAATAACAGCCCCTGCAGTGTTTAAAAAGGGTCTTCCAAGGATGACCGCCATGGCATCATCCTCAGGAATATCTAGAATAATAAAGTCTGTTAAGATAGTAACATTAGCAACCACAACATGCACATCCTCGCAAATGCCGATAGGGAAATCAGTTGATTTGTCGGCCATTTGCAGAGAGATTTTAGTGGGTGTCAACTTATCCAGTTCAAGCCTACGATAAAGAGAGAGAGGCATAACACTAACACCGGCTCCAAGGTCGCATAAAGCAGTTCTAACGTAGTTGCCTTTAATGGAGCAAGGTATAGTGGGCACTCCGGGATCACCTAGTTTCTTAGGAGTTCCACCCTTGAAGGTATAATTAGCGAGCATGGTGGAAATATCAACCTCAGGTATCCTCCTCTTACTAGTCACAATATCCTTCATGTACTTAGCATAGGGAGACATTTTGAGCATATCTGTCAAACGCATTTGCAGAAAGACAAGTCTAATCATTTCAACAAATCGCTCAAAATCCTCATCATCCTTTTTCTTGGATGGTTTGGGAGGAAAGGGCATATGTTTCTGAACCCATGGTTGCCTTTCTTTACCATGCTTCCTAGCAGTGAAGTCGTTCTTACCATATCTCCTATTCTTAGGTTGTGGGTTATCAAGATCAACAGGTTCAATCTCCACATCCTTATCATTGCTAGGTTGAGCATCAACATGAACATCACTATCGATATTGTCACTAGGCTCATGTTCATCACCAGATTGTGTTTCGGCATCAGAAACAGAGACATCGTTTGGATTCTCGGGTGTAACAACAACAGGGTTGCTAGCGTGCAAGTTCCTATTCTTTTTCTTTCTAGGATGACTAGGTGCATCAGCGCTAACTCCTTGAGAATCTTGTTCAATTCTCTTAGGATGGCCCTCAGGATACAAAGGTTCCTGGGTCATTCTACCGCCTCTAGTGACGACTCTAATAGAATTGTCATTCAACTCATTGAGCAAGTCATTTTGAGCCTTAAGTACTTGTTCTACTTGAGTAGTAACCATAGAGGCATGTTTACTCAAAAGCTTAAGATCATTGACATTTGTATCCACACAAGCACTTAAATGACTAAGCATGCGAGCATTCTGTTCCAATTGTCTGCTAACATAATCATTGAAACTTTGTTGTTTGGCAACAAAGTTATCAAATTCATCCAGGCATAAGCTAGCAGGTTTATCAAAAGGAATATCACTCTCATTGAATCTACGAAGAGAATTTACCTCTACTACCTGTATCGGGTTATCAAGACCATGGATCTCTTCGATAGGTGGTAGATTTTTTACATCTTCAGATTTAATGCCTTTCTCTTTCATAGATTTCTTAGCTTCTTGCATATCTTCAGGACTGAGGAATAGGATACCTCTTTTCTTAGGAGTTGGCTTCGAAGGTGGTTCGGGAATAGTCCAAGCATTCTCATTGCACAAGATATTATTCAATAGGATCTCAGCTTGTTCCACAGTTCGTTCCCTAAAAACACAACCAGCACAACTGTTTAGGTGGTCCTTAGAAGCACCGGTTAGTCCATTATAGAAGATATCAAGTATTTCATTCTTCTCAAGAGGGTGATTGGGCAAAGCATTCAGTAGCTAGACGAGCCTCCCCAAAGCTTGTGGGAGACTCTCTTCTTCAACTTGCGCAAAGTTATATATTTCCTGCAAGGCAGCTTGCTTCTTATGGGCAGGAAAATATTTCTCAGAGAAGTAGTAGATCATATCCTGGGGACTACGCACACAACCAGGAGCAAGAGAAGTGAACCAAGTCTTAGCATCATCCTTTAGCGAGAAAGGAAACAGCTTAAGGATATAGTAGTGGCGGATCTTTTCCTCACTCGTGAATAGGGTGGCTATATCGTGCAACTTAGTAAGATGTGCTACAACCGTTTCAGACTCATAACCGTGAAAAGGATCAGATTCGACCAGAGTGATTAACTCAGGGTCGACAGAGAATTCATAATCCTTATCGGTTACAAATATAGGCGAAGTAGCAAACTTCGGGTCGTATTTCATCCTAGCGTTCAAAGATTTTTCTTTCCACTTACACAGTAATTTCTCAAGATCATAGCTATCCTTACAAGCAAGAAAGTCCTCAGCTATCTCTCCCTCCATAACATAACCCTTAGGCATATCACGCAATTCATATCTAGGAGAGCTAGTTCTAACGGGTGAAATAGCAGGTTCTACTTCAATAATCTCAACAGTTTCAGAAGTATCATCACATCTAGCAGCAACTCTAGCAATTTGTGCATCAAGGAATGCACCTAGTGGCAAAGCAGTATCAAGCAAAGCATCATCACAAGCATCATGGATAGCAGAAGTAGCATCATCAAGCATAGGCGACACATCAAAATTTCTAGCAGGAGGTGGTGTCGCAAACTTACTCATAACTGAAGGTGAATCAAGTGCAGAGCTAGATGGCAGTTCCTTACCTGTCCTCGTAGTTGAGGGCAAGACTTTAGTTTTTGGATCTCTCAGATTCCTCATAGTGATCAACAGATGTAAATCCCAAGTGACTCAGAGAATAGAGCTATGCCTCCCCGGCAACGGCGCCAGAAAATAGTCTTGATAACCCACAAGTATAGGGGATCGCAACAGTTTTTGAGGGTACAATATTTAACCCAAATTTGTTGATTCGACACAAGGGGAAGCCAAAGAATATTCTCGAGTATTAGCAGTTGAGTTGTCAATTCAACCACACCTGAAAGACTTATTATCTGCAGCAAAGTATCAGTAGCAAAGTGATAGCAACAGTAGCAACGGTAACAGTAGCAGCAGTGACAGCAGTAGCGACAGAGTAACAATAGTAGCAGTGACAACAGCAGCAACAAAGTAACGTAGCAAGGACCAGTAGGAAAAGACTCGTAGGCATTGGATCGGTGATGGATAATTATGCCTGATGACATTCATCATGCAACAGTTATAACATGGGGAGATAAGTAACTAGCTTCAGTTCGTCAATGTAATGTAGGCATGTATTCCGTATGTAGTCATACGTGCTTAGGGAAAATAACTTGCATGACATGTATTGTCCATCCCTCCCGTGGCAGCGGGGTCCTAATGGAAACTACGGGATATTAAGGTTCTTCTTTTAATAGAGAACCGGAACAAAGCATTAGCACTTAGTGAATACATGAACTCCTCATACTATGGTCATCTCCGGGAGTGGTTCCGGCTATTGTCACTCCGGGGTTGCCGGGTCATAACACATAATAGGTGACTACAACTTGCAAGATAGGATCAAGAACACACATATATTAACGAGAACATAATTGGTTCAGATCTGAAATCATGGCACTCGGGCCCTAGTGACAAGCATTAAGCATGGCAAAGTAGTAGCAACATCAATCTCAGAACATAGTGGATACTAGGGATCAATCCCCATCAAAACTAACTCGATTACATGATAGATCTCATCCAACCCATCACCGTCCAGCAAGCCTACGATGAGATTACTCACGAACGGTGAAGAGCATCATGGAATTGGCGATGAAGGAAGGTTGGTGATGACGATGGCGACGATCTCCCGTCTCCGGAGCCCAGAACGGACTCCAGATCTGACCTCCAGAGAAAGAACAGGTGGTGGCAGCGCCTCCGTATCGTAAAACGCGATGAACTCTTCTCCTTGATGTTTTTATGGACGAAAGGGACTAAATAGAGCTGGAGTTGGAGGCGGCGGAGCCCTGCGGCCCCACAAGCCTGCTAGGGGCGGCCAGGGGGGCGCATGGTGGGCTTGTGGGCTCCTTGCTTCACTCCTCCGGTTGATTCTTGCGCCAGTATTTTTTATATATTCCACAAAAAATCCTCGTAAATTTCCAGGTCATTCTGAGAACTTTTATTTCTCCGCAAAAACAACACCATGGCAATTCTGCTAAAAATAGCGTTAGTCCGGGTTACTTCCATTCAAATCATGCAAATTAGAGTCTAAATCAAGGGCAAAAGAGTTTGGAAAAGTAGATACGACAAAGACGTATCACACGACAACCTCGATGGCGGCACGATGATGGAGATCATGGTGGGGCGTCGGTGACGATGAAGATCATGCCGGTGCTTTGGTGATGGAGATCAAGAAGCACAAGATCTTGGCCATATGATGTCACTTATGAATTGCATGTGATGTTAATCCTTTTACGCACCTTATCTTGCTTAGGATGACGGTAGCATTATAAGGTGATCCCTCACTAAAATTTGAAGATAAAATTATGTTCTCCCTGACTGTGCACTGTTGTGACAGTTTGTCGTTTCGAGACACCACGTGATGATCGGGTGTGATAGACTCAACGTTCACATACAACGGGTGCAAAATAGTTGCACACGCGGAATACTCGGGTTAAACTTGACGAGCCTAGCATGTACAGACATGGCCTCAGAACACAAGAGACTGAAAGGTCGAGCATGAATCATATAGTTGATATGATCAACATGGAGATGTTCACCACTGAAACTATACTCAACTCACGTGATGATCGGACTTGAGTTAGTGGATTTGGATCATGCGCCACTCGAATGACTAGAGGGATGTCTATTTGAGTGGGAGTTCTTAAGTAATATGATTAATTGAACTAATTATCATGAACATAGTAAAAAAAGTCTTTGCAAATTATGTTGCAGCTTGCGCTGTAGCTCTACTGTTTTAGATATGTTCCTAGAGAAAATTTAGTTGAAAGTTGATAGTAGCAATTATGCGGACTCGGTCCGTGAACTGAGGATTGTCGTCATTGCTACACATAAGGCTTATGTCCTTAATGCACCGCTCGGTGTGCTGAACCTCGAGCGTCGTCTGTGGATGTTGCGAACATCTGACATACACGTTCTTTGATGACTACGTGATAGTTCAGTGCATAATGCTTAAACGGCTTAGAATTAAGGCATCGAAGATGTTTTGAACGTCACGGAACATATGAGATGTTCCCAGAGATGAATTGGGATTTCATGCTCGTACCCTTGTTGAGAGGTATGAAACATCCGAAAAGATTCTTTGTCTACAAAGTAAAGGAGAAAAGCTCAATCGTTGAGCATGTGCTCAGATTGTCTGAGTAGAACAGTCGCTTGAATCAAGTGGGAGTTAATCTTCCAGATGAGATAGTGATGATTCTCCAAAGTCACTGCCACCAAGCTACTAGAGCTTCGTGATGAACTATAACATATCAAGGATACATATGATGATCCTTGAGCTATTCGCAATGTTAGACACTGCGAAAGTAGAAATCAAGTAGGAACATCAATTGTTGATGGTTAGTAAAACCACTAGTTTCAAGAAGGGCAAAGGCAAGAAGGGATACTTCGTGAAACGGCAAACTAGTTGCTGCTCTAATGAAGAAACCCAAGGTTGAACCCAAACCGAGACTAAGTGCTTCTGTTATGAGGGAAACGGTCACTGAGGCAGAACTACCCTAGATACTTGGTAGATGAGAAGGCTGGCAAAGTCGACAAAAGTATATTGGATATACTCGATATTGATGTGTACCTTACTAGTATTCCTAGTAGCACCAGAGCATTAGATACCGGTTTAGTTGCTAAGTGTTAGTAACTCGAAGTTATAGCTACGGATTAAAAGGATACTAGCAGGGGTGAGGTGACGATGTGTGGTGGAAGTAATTCTAGGGTTGATGTGATCAAACATCGCACGCTCCCTCTACCATCGGGATTGGTGTTAAACCTAAATAATTGTTATTTGGTGTTTGCGTTGAGCATGAACATGATTGGATCATGTTTATTGCAATACAATTATTCATTTAAAGAAAATAATGGTTATTCTGTTTGCTTGAATAATTACCATCAATGGTTTATTGAATCTCGATCGTAGTGCTACACATGTTCATAATATTGATGCCAAAAGATACAAAGTAGTAATGATAGTACCACTTACTTGTGGTACTGCCACTTGAGTCATGTTGGTATAAAATGCATGAAGAAGCTCCATGCTGATGGATCTTTGTACTCACTCATTTTTGAAACGTTTGAGACATGCAAACCGTACCTATTGGTATAAACGCATGAAGAAAGTCCATGCAAATGGATATTTTGGACTCACTTGATGTTGAATCACTTGAGACATGCAAATCATACCACATGGGCAAGATGACCGAAGGCCTCGTTTTCCAGTGAGATGGAACTAGAAAGTAACTTATTGGAAGTAATACATTTGGATGTATGTAGTCCAATGAGTGCTGAGGCACGCAGTGGATATCGTTATATTCTTACTTCACAAATGATTTGAGTAGATACTAGTGTATTTGCTTGATGAAACACACGTCTGAATTATTGAAAGGTTCAAATAGTTTTAGAGTGAAGTTGAAGATCGTCGTGAGAAGAGGGTAACATGTCTACGATATGATCATAGAGATGAATATTAGAGTTGCGAGTTTGGTACACAATTAAGACAAATGTGAAAATTGTTTCACATCTCATGCCACCTAGAACACCATAGTGTAATGGTGTGTCCGAACGTCATAGCCGCACTCTGTTTGATATGGTGAATATTATGATGTCTCTTATCGAATTACCACTATCATTTATGGGTTATGCATTAGAGACAATCACATTCACTTTAAATAGGGCACCACGTATTTCCGTTGAGATGACGCCATATGAACTATGGTTTGGAGAAACCTAAGCTGTCGTTTCTCAAAAAATTGGGGCTACGATGCTTATGTGGAAATGTTTCAGCATGATAAGCTCGAACCCAAAGCGGATAAATGCATCTTCATAGGACACCCAAAACAGTTGGGTATACCTCCTATCTCAGATTCGGAAGCAAAGTGTTTGTTTCCAGAAACGGTCCTTTCTCAAGGAAAAATTTCTCTCAAAAGAATTGAGTGGGAGGGTGGTGGAACTTGATGAGGTTACTGAACCGTCACTTCAACCCGTGTGTAGCAGGGCGCAAGAAGTTGTTCATGTGGCGCCGATGCCAATTGAAGTGGAAACTGATGATAGTGATCATTAAGCTTCGGATCAAGTTACTACAAACCTCGTAGGTCGACAAGGTCGCGTACTGCTATAGATTGGTATAGTAACCCTGTCTTGGAGGTCATGTTGTTGAACAACAATGAACCTACGAGCTATGGAGAAGTGATGGTGGGCCCAGATTCCGACAAATGGCTGGAGGCCATGAAATCCGAGAGTGGATCCATGTATGAAAACATGGTTTAGACTTTGAAAGAACTACTTGATGGTCGTAAGACTATTAAGTACAGATGGATCTTTAAAAGGAAGACAGACGATGATGGTGAAAAGTCATCATTAAGAAAAGCTCGACTTATCGCAAAGATGTTTCCGACAAGTTCAAAGAGTTGACTATGATGAGACTTTTTCACTCGTAGCGATGCTAAAAGTCTGTTGGAATTATGTTAGCAGTTGCTGCATTATTTATGAAATATTGCACATATGATGTCAAAACATTGTTTCCTCGACGGTTTCCTTGAGGAAAGGTTGTATGTGATACAACCAGAAGGTTTTGTCGATCCTAAGGATGCTAACTAGTATGCAAGCTCCAACGATCCTTATATGGACTAGTGCAAGCATCTCGGAGTTGGAATATACGCTTTGATGAGATGATCAAAGCTTTTGGGTTTATACAAGGTTTGTGAGAAACTTGTATTTCCAAAGAAGTGAGTGGGAGCACTATAGGATTTCTGTTAAGTATATGTGGTTGACATATTGTTGATCGGAAATAATATAGAATTTTTAGAAAACATAAAGGGTTGTTTGAAAGGAGTTTTTCAAAGGAATACCTGGATTAAGCTACTTGAACATTGAGCATCAAGATCTATAAAGATAGATGAAAACGCTTAATAGAACTTTCAATGAAATGCATGCCTTGACAAGTTTTTGAAGGAGTTCAAAATAGATCAGCAAAGAAGGAGTTCTTGGTTGTGTTGTAAGGTGTGAATTTGAGTAAGACTCAAAGCCCGACCACGACAGAAGAAAGAGAAAGGACGAAGGTCCTACCCTATGCCTTAGCTATAGGCTCTAAAGTATGCCATGCTGTGTACCGCACCTGATGTGTGCCTTGCCATGAGTCTGTCAAGGTGTACAAAAGTGATCCATAATGGATTACTGGACAGCGGTCAAAGTTATCTTTAGTAACTAGTGGATTAAGGAAATTTTCTCAATTATGGAGGTGTTTAAAGAGTTCCTCGTAAAGGGTTACATCGATGCAAGCTTTGACAATAATCCGAATAACTATGAGTAGTAAACCGGATTCGTATAATGGAGTAGTAATTTGGAATAGTTCCAAATGGTGCGTGGTAGCAACATCTATAGGATGACATAGATATTTCTAAAGCACACACGGATCTGAAAGGTTCAAACCCATTGACTGAAAACCTCTCTCACAAGCAAGATATGATCAAACCCCGTAATTGTATGGGTGTTAGATTCATTGTAATCACATAGTGATGTGAACTACATTATTGACTCTAGTGCAAGTGGGAGGCTGTTGGAAATATGCCTTAGAGGCAATAATAAATTAGTTTTTATTATATTTCTTTGTTCATGATAATCGTTTATTATCCATGCTATAATTGTATTGATTGGAAACACAAATACATGTGTGGATACATAGACAAAACACTGTCCCTAGTAAGCCTCTAGTTGACTAGCTCATTGATCAAAGATGGTCAAGGTTTCCTGACCATAGACAAGTCTTGTCACTTGATAACGGGATCACATCATTGGGAGAATGATGTGATGGACAAGACCCAAACTATAAACATAGTATATGATCGTGTCAGTTTATTGCTACTGTTTTCTGCATGTCAATGTATCTGTTCCTATGACCATGAGATCATGCAACTCCCGGACACCGTAGGAATACCTTGTGTGAATCAAATGTCGCAACGTAACTGGGTGACTATAAATGTGCTATACAAGTATCTCCAAAGGTGTCTGTTGTGTTGGCATGGATCAAGACTGGGATTTGTCACTCCGTGTGACGGAGAGGTATCTCGGGGCCCACTCCGCAATACAACATGACAACAATCCTTGCAAGCAATGTGACTAAGGAGTTAGTTACTTGATATTGTATTACGGAACAAGTAAAGAGACTTGCCGGTAACGAGATTGAACTAGGTATGGTGATACCGACGATCGAATCTCGGGCAAGTAACATACGGAAGGACAAAGGGAAGAATATACGGGATTATATGAATCCTTGACATAGAGGTTCAACCGATAGAGATCTTCGTAGAATATGTAGGAGCCAATATGGACATCCAGTTCCCCCTGTTGGTTATTGACCAGAGAGTGTCTCAGGTCATGTGTGCATAGTTCTCGAACCCGTAGGGTCTGCACACTTAAGGTTCAGTGACGTTTCGGTATAGTTGAGTTATATGTGTTAGTGACCGAAGTTTTGTTCAGAGTCCTGGATGATATCCCAGACGTCACGAGGAGTTCCGGAATGGTCCGGAAACAAAGATTGATATATAGGAAGTTGGTATTTGGATTCCGGAAGGCTTCCGGGCATTGCTAGCAGTGTACCGGGAGTGACGAATGGGTTCCGGGGGCCCACTGGGTGGGCCCACCACGCCCCAAGGGGTCCACATGGGTTTATTGGATGCGCAATAAGGCATAATGGTCTGATAAAGTCGTCCAAGGAAAGCCCATGAGGAAAAAGTGGAAAATCCAAAAGAGGTGGGAAATTAAGGAAGGAGTCGTAATCCAAGTGAAGTTGGAGGAGGACTCCTCCCTCCTTGACTTCGGCCGACCCAAGGGAGTCTCCCTTGTGGCACCAAGGCTGCCTCCTCCCTCCTCCTATATATACTAGAGGTTTAGGGCTTTTTGAGACACAACTTTGCCATGTGCTGCCCTCTCCTCTAAATCGTAGTTCTTGCTCTAGATCGACTTTCTGCGTAGCTCGGGCGGAGCCCTGCAGGAATAGATCACCACCACCACCGGAGCGCAGTCGCGCTACCGGGGAACTCATCGACATCCCCGTCTCTCTTGCTGGATCACGAAGGCGAAGATCGTCATCGAGCTGTACGTGTGCGGATCGCGGAGGTGCCGTCCGTTCGACACTTGATCGGGACGGATCACGAGACGGTTCGTGGGACGGATCGTGGGACGGTTCGTGGGACGAATCGTGAAGACGTACCACTACATCAACCACGTTTATTAACACTTCCACTTAGTGATCTACAAGGGTATGTGGATCTGATCTCTCTCTCGTAGATGATCATCACCATGAGAGGTCTTCGTGTGCGTAGGAATTTTTTTGTTTCCCATGCAATGTTCCCCAACAAAAGACAATAAAGCCCCTATCTTCCTATGTATCTAACGGAAAAGTTTGCTCTAAAAATATGCATTGAGTGTCAGCAATCATAGAAGACTAAATGATAGTTGAGTATGTGAACTTGCTAAATTAAAAGCTCTTACACAGAATCTTCACTACCGCAGGATGGTCCAAAGACGACACATCAATCAGAGACACTTCAAGAAACTATGTGATCCATCAATCGCAAACAGTATATTTCAAGCACTGTCACCAATGACACGAACTGTGTGCGATGGTTGGCGGATCTATCAAATATGATCCAGAAAAGAGATGTGTGTGCGATACATGGCATATAATTGGTTCTTAGGAACTGCTTGCGATTAGGTGAGATAACACAAATGGTTAAATAAATACATATGTATGCAAAGTACGACATACATTTCACCCGGATAAACCGTTTGTGCCGATCCAACAGAATGTAAATGAGTTAACATAAGAAGGTGTGTTCGATACCCAACAAACAGTTCATTCATTAGAATTGTGTGGGAAGACCAATAATAACCCAAACGATTCATCCTGACAAGTTGTGTGTGTTGTGGGCAAACGATTGCTGCTAAACAATTGTATGATATGTGATTTCCTACGTTGCACAACATCTATATGCTCTATCTATAGAACACCAATATTGTTGCATAAAAAACTTGAACATCCAATTACATAAGTGACTACACAACACATGTACATTCCTTAATAAAAATTTACAAGAAGTAGACGATCACCAAATCATATTGTTCTTGTGATGACAGTTGCCACAACTGTTGTGCTTGTGGCTATTCCTTGTTGTTTGCATGAAGGAGAGACCTCCTCATGTCAACGATCCTCCTGTACATCTCGTAGCTTGTGTACACGTCCTTGGTCGTGTACTTGATGTGTTCTTCATCCACTTCGTTTACCCAGGCCTTGTGCGAGACAAACTTGTCCTTATTGCTCTCAGCCTTAATGTCTCTGTAGTAGGGTCTATGATGGCCGTGACAAGGTCAACCAAGGAGTCCTTATGCTTCTTCTTATCGCTTCCCCAAACCCTGTACTGACCTTGGATATTGACAAGCTTCTCGCAGGACAAGCTTGAAGTCTTGAGCACCTTTAGATTATTGGTGGTGTCAACCGTTGCGAATCTGTAGTCCGGGCTATTGACAAACCTAGCGAAACGTTCGGAAGGCCTAGTGGCCAAGCAGTAGTGGTAGACGATCACGTGATGGAGCACACACAACTTGGCGGTGACAACCTTTTGATCATGCCAGGCACGGCCGCTGGTGTACTCAAGGTCAAAGACGACCACTTTGTACTTGGCATCCTCAGCAAGTAGTTGCTCCAACGTGTTACAGAGTTATCCACCACGACCGGGTCGTTGGTGTACACCACCGAGAGGTCTGTCTTTCTGATGTGGGTGTCCACTTTGACAATAATGGCGAACTGCCGCTCGACGCCGGCAACCTCCATTGGATCCGAGGAAGGTTGAAGCAATGAAGAGATGTGCATACTCTCTTTACTATTTGTCATTGTGGGCATGCTTGTTGTGTTGTGTGGCGCGATAGAAGGTGGAAGAGATGAAGGTAAGTGGTTGCGGGAATAAATGGGTGTGCGCTAAGTGACCTGGAATTTCGGTACGTCCGCATGGCAGTTTTTGCAGTGCTTAACTGCATGGTGGCGCACGTATAACTGCATGGTGGCGCCGGGTGCGGCGCAACCGCATGCATATGGAACCCCGAACGTAGGTGATCGTTCGTGCGTGGAGGGATGCCGACAAAGGGTGCGCACATGGACACGAGCAGAGTGCGCTGCAGCGGCCTCAGCAGTTTCATGCGTACAATAGTTCGCGACGGTGCATACAAAACGACCATTTGCCATGTAATAAAATGCAAACATTTTTATTATTATTAACCGTTTGTGTACTTGTCATTTCTCCCTTCTCCGTCCCGTCTTGTCACCGCGCTGTTGCGTGAGGATTCCAGTGCAAGCTTCGGGTCACGCATGCGTTTCTTTTGGCCTATCCGCTCCCGCGTAACCGTTGAGGTTCCCGCGCAAGCTTCCCACCCGGCTCACCGAAATCCCCCAAATCCCTAATGCTTGGCTGCCTGCTTTGTAAACCCTCACAACCGGAGACTCCACATTGTATTCATCCCCTCCCTGCCTGTAGCTTCTCTTGTTTGCTTCTCCTAATCGCCAATGGCGCCTGTCCGTCGTCGTTGCTCTGCCACTCCGCGTGAGGAAAGTTCCAGCTGAGAGGCGGCACCACATCGACAACGAAGTCCCCAAAAGCGTGTAGCATGCATGTCATCCTTGTTGTGTGTGATCACGCCACCCATCACACGCTCCGACATTTTTGCCCAAAGGCAGCTGCTGTCGGCGGCCGCCGTGGCCGCTACCCCATCATCGGTCGCCGTTGTCGCCACCCCACCAACGGTCACCTTGGCCGCCACCACACCATCGTCAGCCTTGGCACACACCCCATCATTGGCCGTTGGGGCCATCACCCGCTCCTCCACCATGGCGCGAAGGTGGGAGGAGGAGGCCGCCTCCGAAGCCCAGCTGCTCTGCTTTTGGGTCAACGGCCTTGCGCGCTACATCAACTTCCTACATGAGAAGGAGGAGCGTCAGGTCAAGCATGCAAAGAATCTCACTGTTGTCGTGCCTGCAGCGAACGCCGTAGGTGTGGCGCGGAATGAGGAGATCTACGACGATACCTGTCGCTTCGAGGAGGCGCGTCAGGAGCGGCAGAGGGCAGCAGCGGCACCCAACGAATTCGACTCCTCCATCTCGTTAGTAGGCTCCTCCTCCTCTGTCTCTTACAAAACGTGCTCGGCAAAGGAGAGGCTACTTGAAGTAGTACAAAGCCCCTATATAGTAGTATTTAGGAGCTATTTTGTTCAGCTCAGGAACTATAGATATGGTCGAACTGTACCACATGATACGTCCCAAACGTATCTATAATTTCTGCTTGTTCCATGATCTTTTGGGTGACATTGTTATATGTTTTGCTACACTTTTATATCATTTTACACATATTTGAACTAACCTACTAACTCAGAGCACCCAGTTCCAGTTTCTGTGTACAGATGTCTATTTTGCAGGGGCTTTTACCCAATTTTCCGAAGCCTGAAAAATTTCATGGAAAAAATATAAAAATTAGCAAAACAGAAGCTTCCAGATCACCAAAGATGGGCCAGAGGGGGCCAGTGTCACATCCCTGACCCCTTAAGCAAGTTAGTCTTGTGCTCATGTCTTCTTTGCATTGCATCTAAGAATTTGTCAACAAGAACAAGAAAGTGGCAAAGGAAAAACTCAAAACCCTAGCCATTACTTTAAATAAAGGAAATCTCAAACTAGTCAAAATCAATGAATCCAAAATGGCCTCAAGAAACGTTCAAACTTTCTGATAAATCATGAAAGTAAATGAGCAATGAAGAAAACATTTTTCTTGACACTTTAAGCATTTTAAATAAGTGCAAAAAGCTATTGGTTTCAAATTTTAAATTTGAAATCAGAAACTTTAAATTTTCAAATATGTTGAAAACTTTGGAAATAGTTGGAAATATTCCAACTAATATTCTAGGGTGCTTAACATAGTTTTTACATTTTGTTTGGGAACTGAAATAAGTAGCAAATCAATGTCAGAAATTAAAACAAAAGGAAATGTAAAAGAGGTTACCTGTCGCCTATAGCCTGGCCCAGCCCATCTAAGCCCTGTCGTCTTCCTCCCGCCAGTAGGCAGCAGGAGGTGGCCGCCGCGTTCTCCGGCGCGGCCACGCACCTGTGCGCCTGCCTGGTCGCCGCCTCATGCTGGCAAGGCCGGGGATAAGCTCCCCGAGGCCGCCCCTATCCATTCCCAGCGTCAGTTCCTCCCCTCCTCTCGGATCTCTCCTCCCCCTTCTGTCGCCATTGGAGCCGAGCAAAGCTCGAGCTGCCCGTGCCCCTAGCCATAGGATCCTCCTGCTGAGGACGCCGTTAGCTCCGCCTCGTCGGTCTGGTCCTCCCTGCAGAAGCCGAAGCCACCCCGAGCCCTGCAACGCCCATGGCACCGTCGTCTTCAACCTTCGGCCTCCGGTGAGCTCTGCTCGATTCGTCGCCCCCAGGCCTTCCCCGAGCCGTCTAAGCCCTGCTCTGCACTCCCCGTGAGCATGCGGTCATTTCCCCTAAGTTTTCCCCGTCGATCCCCTCCTCTAGCCCTAGTTTCACCGGAGCCCGACGAGGACCGCCGCTGCAGCTCGTCGCCGGTAACCCTCTGGTCAAGTGTTGGTCCGTCTGAGGCTACCAACAGCCTCAGGACGTTGTGTAGATGCGATAGGTGCCCAACCCCGAGCGTTTTGACCCCGTATCCGATGGCTTCAACGATGGCCGAACTTGGTCGCCGCCAAGCTCGTCGCCGGCATTGATTCCGGCCACCCCAGCCCCTCGGGCTTGTCCCATCATGCGCGCCATCGAGTGGCCGTTCCTCCCATGGTCTCAGTCGTGCTTTTGGCCCTCTGTGCGCCATCTCCGAGCCCCCCCGAGGTTCTGGTGCTCGCCGGAGGCTCCCCGCCGGCGAGGACGACCTCGCCGCCGGTGGATCTCAGCTGGCCTGAGCCACTGACTGGTGGGGCCAGCCTCTGGCACGTTTAAAGTTAATAAAAATAAATCAAATAAGTTAACCAGTCACTAACATGTGGGTCCAGTAAGGTTAATCAGTTAATTAAGTTTAAACTTAATCTAAAATTGACCAGAGAGACTGACGAGTGGGTCCCACTGGTCAGGTTTGACTTTCAACGGCCAGATGGACCTGCTGATGTCATGCTGATGCAATAAAAGTATTTTCCAGTATAAAAATAAATCCAGGAAATGTTTAAAACTTCAAAAATTCATAGAAATTAATCTGTAACTCCAATGAAAATAATTTTTATATGAAAAAGTATCAGAAAAATTCAAGGAATCTGAATATGCTATTTTCATTTATGTTTGAAAGAGTTACAGAACCCAAACATGTAGATTAATGAATAAGCCAATTCTTATAAATACTTTATAAAAGAAATTTGGAAAATATTCAAATTTCATCATGAATGTCATGATCACACACTATCCTAACTACAAATCAGTACCCTAACATGACATCTCATGCATGTTAACATCAAGTTGACCTGAGCATCAGATCGAATCAATTAAATCGGTATTCGAGAATACCTCGTTTGAATTGATATTTGAAGGTGATTCAAATCAATTTAAAACCTAACACATGCTGATTATAATAGTTTGTCACCTTGCATTCTCATGCAATGCTCATGCATCATCTTGTTTGCATATGATTGTTATTGATTGTTGCCATTCATTTCGGTAGGCTCCGCACCCTCGGATTCCACCGAATATCCGTCTGACGGATATTGTCCCTCCTCTGAGCAACAAGGCAAGCAACCCTTTTGATCATCCCGATAATTCCCATGTTCCTGCTCCTGCACTTATTTATTGCATTAGGATCAAATGCTTCAACTGCTTTTGCCACGTTAGTTGAACCCACTTCCTTTGCATGACCTAACCTTATCACAGTAAATAGCCGAACCTTGCAACCTAGCATACCTGATAGTTGCTTGAGCTATGTTGTGCCTTATCCTGCTATGCATGCTATGCTTAGAGTTGTGTATGGTCTGTCATCTGGGAGATGAACAGAATTGTGAGAATCTGTTCGGTAAGCAAAGGTTGTGTGTTGAACCTGATTTGGTAAAGGTACCAGTGAAAGGCTGTGTAGGAGTACATGGCGGGTTGTTTCATTGGAACCGTCCATAGGAACTGAGTTCGGTGTATGTAATCCAAGACTAGATACTACCACATGCTGGGCCCTGAAATATGACCCCGCTCGGCATATTAATCGCTTAGTACTCGGTCCAGGAGTTGCAAGTAGTTTCTGGTTTTTATAGTAATGCTGGAGGCCGTGCATGGTGCTGACCTGAGAGGTGGGCCGTGATGCGGTAGGCAGTGGCACGGTGTACCAAGTGGCACCCGGATGGTGGGCTTGGGAACCCTGCGCACATCGTTTGAGGCCGTGGCGGAAACCTCGTCCGGACTTCCGTACGGGTTACTCTCAGATAGGCGGTAAACCTGGACTAGGTACTAGTGTGGTTAACGGTCGTGGCCGACTCCCTCGCTGGGCTTCCGCTTGAAGGTTGCCGAGGTGCATGACGTGCACATGGCGATAAGTGGCGAGAGCCTGTGTGACGAAGTACACCCCTGCAGGGTTATGATCTATTCGAATAGCCGCGTCCGCGGATATGGACTACTTGGAGACATATGTTGTTCATAGATAACTTCAATGGCTACTCATAAAATTGCCAAGATAAGCGTGAGTGTCGTGGACGGCATTTCCGTATGGAGACGGAATGATTCCACGATAGTGTATTGTTGTGGTGTTAGTGGACTCGTGTGCGAGAAATCAAGTTGTCAAAATTATTTAAAAATGCAAGTTGTCTAGCCACGAGTCAAATGCTGGCTTTCCGCATGAAACCCCACAATACCTTTTGATACCTTGCATGAGTAGTTAGTTATCCTAAAGTCTTGCTGAGTACCTTCGTACTCATGTTTGCTTAATAAATGTTGCAGAGGTTGCTAACGACCCTAATGGAGGGTTCTTCGTAGACATCGACGACGACGAGTAGCTGGTGTCCCAGCTACGATCTGGCCCTACGTTGGATCTGTAGTATAGTCAGGCCATGTGCCTTCTAGTTGCCCTGTCTGTACTCACACAGTTTAAACTCTTCCGCTGGCTTGTAATTGAATGACTGCTATTATGGGTCGTGAGACCCTTAATGTGTAATATTGTGTGTGTGGCTCTTCCGAGCCTCTTAAATAAAGCTTGTATGTTTATGGTTATGTTGTGATGCCATCGATGTATCTATACATATCGGTATGCCATGCGTACGTGTGTCGTGCTTGATATGTATGGGGTTCGATTACCTAGTCGTGAACTTTAGTAGCACTCCTTACAAGGAAATGCCCCTTTGTGATCCAACGAGCCTTGGTAGTTCGCTACTGCTCCGGACACATTGGTTGACCGGCATGTGTCCTTCTTAGCTGCTGTGTCTGTCCCCTTGGGGAAATGTCACGCGACGTAATGGAGTCCTGGTAGCTTTCTACGACTCGTCTACGATCGCTGATGACCGACACCTGCTTTGTTGGGTCATGTATGCCTGTCCTCGTGCGGTACTGCCACTTTGGTTTATGACTAGACATGTCGATCCGGGTTCTTTGACATTGGAATGCTAGCAACACTATTGCATACGTGAGTCAAAATACGCAAACGGTCCCGGCTAAGGTGAGGCTGCAGCCGTGGAGTTAACCGTGCGTGAGACCACAAAGGGATGCGATGTGTTACAGGCTGGATTCCTATGGCTTAGGATCGGGGTCCCGACAACGTTGGTATCAGAGCCTGACTGACTGTAGGATTACTAAGCCAAACTGGTCGAAGTTGAGTCTAGAATTGCTTTAGTTATATATAAGAGAATTGTTTGTGGAAGGGAACGTAAGACTCTTGATCTCTTCTCAAGTTATTCTATTCTGGTCATCCTCGTCTTTTCTGCGGGAATTAAGGACTAGGTTACTCATTTTCTCCTAGGCTCGTGTTTCTGATCGGTAGATTATAGAACTACGGGTCGAGAGATATTGGGTTTCTGTCATTCCTAGGAAAAAGGAAGTAAGTTTGATGATCAGAGAGTTGAACTTGACAGTTGAGTGGTTACGCTATTCCATTTTGGGTTGTCTCAAAATTTGTTTTTGAGCATTTACAGCCGTTATGCTGCCCAATTTTGCATTCAGAGCTCTAATGCTTTTGCATTATTCTCTATTTACAAATGCCTGGCCGTCCTTCTCGTCAGGTGGTACGTCTGACCAGATGCATTGATGTACCGGGTCATACGGCCATGCTGGTTAGGGTGATGTCGGTGTGCGGTTACCGCTGGTACCTCGAGTACACAGTGGAGGAACAGTACCGAGACTTCAACCAGAGCCAGTACATCTGCACTGTTAGGGTATTTCCAGACTACCCTGGAGCTGAGAAGCCAATCCATTGGTCCTATGGGTTGGGAGTCACTGTTGACATGGTAGTATAGGATGGTGCCTATTCAATGCTGACCATTATGAGAGCGAGACATGCACTGCTGCAGAATTCAGAGTTCTGCTATGTTCCGGCCTCTCAGCCTGGTGAAGAGGGATACCTCAGTGGAGTCTATTTTGATTCTTCTATGGAGGATCCACTACTGCAGTCCACTGTTGAGATGCTAGAGAACAGAGACAGGGATGCTCGTGCTCTCCGCATCGAGCTTTATGCTACCCGTGCCCGTCTGTGGACGGCTTTGACGCAGCTGGCACCGGTAGTCCAGACAGGGTATGGAGAGATGGAGATGCTGAACCCTGTTAGGACCCATCTTCCGGCTCACGTTGACTGGCCAGCTATAGGAGGAGTCACACCTCTTCGGGGACCCCTCTTACCACCAGCCAGGGGACCAAGGCCACATCCGTGTCCTTATGGATCCCAGGGATCTCAGGCTAGAGTGTTTCCTGATCCGCAGGTTGAGCTTCCAGGTCATGGAGGTAAACTCTATGAGATGTTCTATGCGGATGCCTGAGCTGTGAGCGGAAGGATAGCATGGTAGTAGGCGTACGTTCACAGTCCTGCGTGACTTGTGAAGTATGTATGTAATGTGAAATGAATTCCGGAGGCCTAGATAAATAATGTATAGGCAGCTTGTAAGCCTCTGATGAGTAGTTTTAATTTCAGTAGTTTGCTCTTCGAGTAAGTTTGTACTGAACTATGTAAGGGTGTGTATGAACCATGGTGTATATATAGCAGTTGCTTGTTACCATGCCGTTCGGATATTCATTTCCGCATTCCGTGTGTTCAGTACATTCTTAATCCATAGCTAGTATTGATACAATATTGGTCTAAGCTATGAGTTTGTTTGTCAGGATGGTGTTCACCAGGTTGAACCATGCCCCTGGTCATGAGCAAGGCGAGGGTAGTCAAGCGTCGCAGGAAGACCTGCCTCACCCGCCCTCTTTGGCGGAAGTGATGCTTGAGGCAGAGAGAAACAAAAGGGAGACCAACCGTCTGCTAGAGCGTATTGAGCAGAATACGGCTCGACAGCCTAGGAATGCCGCAGTGTCCCTCAATGACTTTGTGAAGCTGAATCCTCCAAAGTTTCATCATTCCGTCGATCCCCTCGACGCTGATGACTGGCTGTGCAGCATCTCACGCAAGATTCGCTCTGCGAATGTGTCTGAGGCCGACAAGGTGACCTTTGCGTCATATTTCCTGGAGGGACCTGCCAATCTGTGGTGGGAGAACTTTGAAGCTATGCGTCCCGCTGAACCAGTAGCCACATGGGCAGACTTCAGTGCAGCTTTTCGTCTGCACCATATTCCAGAGGGCCTGATGGACAGAAAGAGAGAGGAGTTTTGTGCTTTCACTCAGGGCAAGTTGTCTGTGGATGCCTATAGCCGCGAGTTCGGTAATCTCGCCCGCTATGCAACAGAGGAGGTGTCTACCGACGCCAAGAAGCAAGCAAGATTCCGTAAGGGTCTGAGCCCTGAGCTCCGTCGTGGCCTGCGCCTCCATGAGTGTGCAAGCTTTCAAGCCCTGGTCAACAAGGCGATCAGTGCCGAGACTGGTCATACTGACTTCAAAGCCACAAGGAAGCACTCCCGTGACTTTGGCTCATCTTCTGGTTCCGCTTTTCCAAAACGCAGGCTGTGGGTTCCGAACAGTTCTCTGCCGCCAAGATACACTCCGAGGCCATCCTACGTGGCGCCTCAGACGAATCCGGCCAACCCTCGAGCAAAAGCTTATGGTGGTCCAGCTTGCAATGCTGCACCACGTGCCAACCAAGTGATATGCTACAAGTGTAGAGAACCAGGGCACTATTCCCGTGAGTGTCCTGAGAATGTGGGTGCCAAGCATCCCGGAAGGTCCGTCGGGCAGGCCAAGTCGGGCAAAGCTTACTATGTGAAGCCAACTCCTGCACGTGGCCGTGTGAACTATGTGTCAGCAGAAGAAGCTGCAGAGGATCCCGACGTCATGCTGGGTACGCTTCTTGTTAATCATCACCCAGCGTCCGTTCTCTTTGACACTGGGTCTTCTCATTCCTTCATTTCAGAAAGTTATGCATAGTTGCATAACATGTCTTTTTGTGATATGCCAATCCCATTGGTTGTCCAAACCCCTGGTAGTAAATGGCAAACCTCTAGGATAACCTATGACAATGAAATTCTAGTAGATAGGCTAGTTTTTCTAGCCTCATTGATAGCATTGAAATCTTCGGATATTAATATCATCTTGGGCATGGACTGGATGTCAGCTCACTATGCCAAGATTGATACTCATTCTAGAAATGTCGAGCTTACCCATCCCTCGGGTGAGATAGTAAATGTCTCTACTCGAGTTGCCAAATGCCAACTCTATTCCTTGAATGCTAACCCTCTTCCGGAACTTGAAGACATTCCGGTAGTCCGTGACTTCCCGGATGTTTTTCCACAGGAACTGCCAGGAATTCCACCTGACAGAGCTGTAGAGTTCGTGATAGATCTTGTTCCGGGAACTGTCCCAATAGCCAAAAGACCATATAAGATGGCACCCCTGGAGCTAGCCGAACTTAAGAAGCAACTAGATGAGGCCTTGAACAAAGGTTTCATTTGTCCTAGCTCTTCTCCTTGGGCTTGTCCCGTCCTCTTCGTCAAGAAGAAAGACGGAACGGATCGGATGGTTGTAGATTATCGACCAGATAATCTGGTCACCATAAAGAACAAGTATCCGCTCCCCAGGATCAACGATCTGTATGATCAGCTCGCTGGATCCTCAATCTTCTCCAAAATGGATTTGAGGTTGGGATACCATCAAATCAAGATCAAGAACGGGGACATTCCAAAAACGGCTTTTGTTACTCGTTATGGCCAATACGAGTACACCGTCATGTCCTTCGGTTTAACCAATGCCCCAGCCACCTTCTCTCGACTGATGAACTCAATCTTCATGGAGTATTTGGATAAATTCGTCGTGGTATACCTCGATGATATCCTCATCTACTCGAAGAATGAACAAGAACATGCCGAGCATCTAAGGCTGGTATTGATGAAACTTCGAGAGCATCGCCTTTATGCCAAGTTTTCAAAATGTGAATTCTGGTTACCAGAAGTGACCTATCTAGGACACGTAATCTCTGGTAAGGGTATTGTTGTCAATCCCGAGAGAGTTCAAGCTGTCCTTGATTGGACTCAACCTGAATCGGTTAAGCAAGTTAGGAGTTTTCTTGGTCTAGCGAGCTATTGTCGCCGCTTTGTCGAGAATTTCTCCAAGGTTGCAAAGCCTCTGACTGAACTCCTCAAGAAGGATAAAAAGTTCGAGTGGACACCACAGTGTGAACATAGTTTTCAGGAACTGAAAAGACGCCCGACTTCCGCACCTGTGTTGCTACCACCAGATTTTTCTAAGGACTTTGTTATCTATTGCGACGCCTCGCGACAAGGATTAGGTTGCATTCTCATGCAAGATCGTCATGTGATCGCATACGCATCTCGACAGTTGCGTCCACATGAGGATAATTATCCCACACATGACCTTGAGCTTGCAGCTGTGGTCCATGCACTAAAAACCTGACGACATTACCTTTTGGGTAATCGTTGCGAAATATTCACTGATCACCAAAGTTTGAAATATATCTTCACCCAGCCGAATTTGAATCTCAGGCAAAGACGGTGGGTTGAGTTGATCTCGGATTACGACTTAGGGATAACTTACACCCCGGGGAAGGCCAATGTTATGGCCGATGCACTAAGTCGTAAATCTTATTGTAACAATTTGATGCTACAACAAGGTCAACCACGCCTCCATGAGGACTTTCGGAAGTTGAATCTTCATATTGTTCCTCAAGGATTCCTTTCTACCCTGGTGGCGAAGCCTACTCTTAAGGATCAAATTATAGCTGGCCAAAAGCGTGACAAGGGTATATGATGGACCAAGGAGAATATTTTTAGCGGCAACGCTAAAGAATTTTCCATAAATGATCAAGGTGTTGTGTTCTTCCAGAATCGTCTAGTGGTTCCTAAGAACCCACATCTAAGGCAGTTAATCCTTAAGGAGGCTCATGATTCCCCTCTCACCATTCATCCCGGTAGTACTAAGATGTATCAGGACCTACGCCAGAGGTTCTGGTGGACTAGGATGAAGAGAGAAATTGCTGAGTTCGTTGCTAACTGCGACGTTTGTCGTCGAGTTAAGGCAGAACATCAAAGGCCTGCTGGCACCCTTCAACCTCTAGCTATTCCTGAATGGAAATGGGATAAAGTTAGCATGGATTTTATTACCGGATTTCCCAAGACCAAGAAAGGAAATAATGCTATCTTTGTGGTCATTGACCGTCTTTCCAAAGTGGCTCATTTTCTTCCTGTTCGTGAGTGTATAACAGCTAGCCACCTAGCAGAGTTATATATCTCCCGAATAGTGTCTCTTCATGGTGTTCCCCTGGAGATTAACTCGGACCGTGGGAGTATCTTTACTTCTCGCTTCTGGGAAAGTTTTCAGAATGCCATGGGGACTCACTTATCTTTTAGCACTGCTTTCCATCCCCAATCAAGTGGTCAAGTAGAAAGAGTGAATCAAATCCTAGAAGATATGCTCCGAGCTTGTGTTATTTCGTTCGGTATGAATTGGGAGAAGTGCCTTCCATTTGCCGAATTCGCTTATAACAATAGTTACCAATCAAGCTTGGGCAAAGCCCCTTTTGAAGTTCTCTATGGACGAAGATGTCGAACACCTCTTAATTGGTCAGAAACCGGAGAGAGGCAACTCTTTGGCCCGGATATGATCCAGGATGCAGAAGAGCAGGTTCGCATTATTCGTGAAAAGTTGAAAACAGCCCAGTCTCGTCAAAAGAGCCAATATGATCGTCATCATAAGGCTGTGACCTTTGAAGTTGACGAGAAGGCTTACCTTCGGGTTACACCTTTGAAGGGTACCCATCGATTCGGTATCAAGGGCAAATTGGCTCCTCGTTACATTGGTCCTTTTTGCATTCTTGCCAAATGAGGAGAAGTTGCCTACCAGTTGGAACTTCCTCCGCATCTTTCCAAGGTTCATGATGTTTTCCACGTCTCGCAACTCAGGCGTCGCTTTTCGGATCCTATCCGTGAGGTGGACCACGAAACGCTTGATCTCCAAGATAACCTTTCATACCGAGAATACCCCATGCGTATTCTTGATCGAGCTGAGCGTACCACTCGACGTCGAAACCTCAAGTTTCTTAAAGTTCAATGGTCAAATCATTCTGAAAAGGAGGCAACTTGGGAAAGAGAGGATCGTCTCCGACTTGAATATCCTGCGTTATTCCCGACGACTTCTAAATCTCGGGACGAGATTCTTTTGAGTGGGGGTGAGTTGTCACATCCCTGACCCCTTAAGCAAGTTAGTCGTGTGCTCATGTCTTCTTTGCATTGCATCTAAGAATTTGTCAACAAGAACAAGAAAGTGGCAAAGGAAAAACTCAAAACCCTAGCCATTACTTTAAATAAAGGAAATCTCAAACTAGTCAAAATCAATGAATCCAAAATGGCCTCAAGAAATGTTCAAACTTTCTGATAAATCATGAAAGTAAATAAGCAATGAAGAAAACATTTTTCTTGACACTTTAAGCATTTTAAATAAGTGCAAAAAGCTATTGGTTTCAAATTTTAAATTTGAAATCAGAAACTTTAAATTTTCAAATATGTTGAAAACTTTGGAAATAGTTGTAAATATTCCAACTAATATTCTAGGGTGCTTAACATAGTTTTTACATTTTGTTTGGGAACTGAAATAAGTAGCAAATAAATGTCAGAAATTAAAACAAAAGGAAATGGAAAAGAGGTTACCTGTCGCCTATAGCCTGGCCCAGCCCATCTAAGCCCTGTCGTCTTCCTCCCGCCAGTAGGCAGCAGGAGGTGGCCGCCGCGTTCTCCGGCGCGGCCACGCACCTGTGCGCCTGCCTGGTCGCCGCCTCACGCTGGCAAGGCCGGGGATAAGCTCCCCGAGGCCGCCCCTATCCATTCCCAGCGTCAGTTCCTCCCCTCCTCTCGGATCTCTCCTCCCCCTTCTGTCGCCATTGGAGCCGAGCAAAGCTCGAGCTGCCCGTGCCCCTAGCCATAGGATCCTCCTGCTGAGGACGCTGTAGCTCCGCCTCGTCGGTCTGGTCCTCCCTGCAGAAGCCGAAGCCACCCCGAGCCCTGCAACGCCCACGACACCGTCGTCTTCAACCTTCGGCCGCCGGCGAGCTCTGCTCGATTCGTCGCCCCCAGGCCTTCCCCGAGCCGTCTAAGCCCCGCTCTGCACTCCCCGTGAGCATGCGGTCATTTCCCTAAGTTTTCCCCGTCGATCCCCTCCTCTAGCCCTAGTTTCACCGGAGCCCGACGAGGACCGCCGCTGCAGCTCGTCGCCAGTAACCCTTCGGTGAAGTGTTGGTCCGTCTGAGGCTACCAACAGCCTCAGGACGTTGTGTAGATGCGATAGGTGCCCAACCCCGAGCGTTTTGACCCCGTATCCGATGGCTTCGACGATGGCCGAACTTGGTCGCCGCCAAGCTCGTCGCCGGCGTTGATTCCGGCCACCCCAGCCCCTGGGGCTTGTCCCATCGTGCGTGCCATCGAGTGGCCGTTCCTCCCATGGTCTCAGCCGTGCTTTTGGCCCTCTGTGCGCCATCTCCAAGCCCCCCGAGGTTCTGGTGCTCGCTGGAGGCTCCCCGCCGGCGAGGACGACCTCACCGCCGGTGGATCTCGGCTGGCCTGAGCCACTGACTGGTGGGGCCAGCCTGTGGCACGTTTAAAGTTAATAAAAATAAATCAAATAAGTTAACCAGTCACTAACATGTGGGTCCAGTAAGGTTAATCAGTTAATTAAGTTTAAACTTAATCTAAAATTGACCAGAGAGACTGACGAGTGGGTCCCACTGGTCAGGTTTGACTTTCAACGGCCAGATGGACCTGCTGATGTCATGCTGATGCAATAAAAGTATTTTCCAGTATAAAAATAAATCCAGGAAATGTTTAAAACTTCAAAAATTCATAGAAATTAATCTGTAACTCCAATGAAAATAATTTATATATGAAAAAGTATCAAAAAAATTCAAGGAATCTGAATATGCTACTTTCATTCATGTTTGAAAGAGTTACAGAACCCAAACATGTAGATTAATGAATAAGCCAATTCTTATAAATACTTTATAAAAGGAATTTGGAAAATATTCAAATTTCATCATGAATGTCATGATCACACACTGTCCTAACTACAAATCAGTACCCTAACATGACATCTCATGCATGTTAACATCAAGTTGATCTGAGCATCAGGTCGAATCAATTAAATCGGTATTCGAGAATACCTCGTTTGAATTGATATTTGAAGGTGATTCAAATCAATTGCAAACCTAACACATGCTGATTATAATAGTTTGTCACCTTGCATTCTCATGCCATGCTCATTCATCATCTTGTTTGCATATGATTGTTATTGATTGTTGCCATTCATTTCGGTAGGCTCCGCACCCTCGGATTCCACCGAATATCCATCTGACGGATATTGTCCCTCCTCTGAGCAACAAGGCAAGCAACCCTTTTGATCATCCCGATAATTCCCATGTTCCTGCTCCTGCACTTATTTATTGCATTAGGATCAAATGCTTCAACTGCTTTTGCCACGTTAGTTGAACCCACTTCCTTTGCATGACCTAACCTTATCACAGTAAATAGCCGAACCTTGCAACCTAGCATACCTGATAGTTGCTTGAGCTATGTTGTGCCTTATCCTGCTATGCATGCTATGATTAGAGTTGTGTATGGTCTGTCATCTGGGAGATGAACAGAATTGTGGGAATGTGTTTGGTAAGCAAAGGTTGTGTGTTGAACCTGATTTGGCAAAGGTACCAGTGAAAGGCTGTGTAGGAGTACATGGCGGGTTGTTTCATTGGAACCGTCCATAGGAATTGAGTTCGGTGTATGTAATCCAAGACTAGATACTACCACATGCTGGGCCCTGAAATATGACCCCGCTCGGCCTATTAATCGCTTAGTACTCGGTCCAGGAGTTGCAAGTAGTTTCTGGTGTTTATAGTAATGCTGGAGGCCGTGCATGGTGCTGACCTGAGAGGTGGGCCGTGATGTGGTAGGCAGTGGCACGGTGTACCAAGTGGCACCCGGATGGTGGGCTTGGGAACCCTGTGCACATCGTTTGAGGCCGTGGCGGAAACCTCGACCGGACTTCCGTACGGGTTACTCTCAGATAGGCGGTAAACCTGGACTAGGTACTAGTGTGGTTAACGGTCGTGGCCGACTCCCTCGCTGGGCTTCCGCTTGAAGGTTGCCGAGGTGCATGACGTGCACATGGCGATAAGTGGCGAGAGCGTGCGTGACGAAGTACACCCCTGCAGGGTTATGATCTATTCGAATAGCCGCGCCCGCGGATATGGACTACTTGCAGACATATGTTGTTCATAGATAAGTTCAATGGCTACTCATAAAATTGCCAAGATAAGTGTGAGTGTCGTGGACGGCATTTTCGTATGGAGACGGAATGATTCCACGATAGTGTATTGTTGTGGTGTTAGTGGACTCGTGTGCGAGAAATCAAGTTGTCAAAATTATTTAAAAATGCAAGTTTTCTAGCCACGAGTCAAATGCTGGCTTTCCGCATGAAACCCCACAATACCTTTTGATACCTTGCATGAGTAGTTAGTTATCCTAAAGTCTTGCTGAGTACCTTCGTACTCATGTTTGCTTAATAAATGTTGCAGAGGTTGCTAACGACCCTAATGGAGGGTTCTTCGTAGACATCGACGACGACGAGAGCTGGTGTCCCAGCTACGATCTGGCCCTACGTTGGATCTGTAGTATAGTCAGGCCATGTGCCTTCTAATTGCCCTGTCTGTACTGAGACAGTTTAAACTCTTCCGCTGGCTTGTAATTGAATGACTGCTATTATGGGTCGTGAGACCCTTAATGTGTAATATTGTGTGTGTGGCTCTTCCGAGCCTCTTAAATAAAGCTTGTATGTTTATGGTTATGTTGTGATGCCATCGATGTATATATACATATCGTTATGCCATGCGTACGTGTGTCGTGCTTGATATGTATGGGGTTCGATTACCTAGTCGTGAACTTTAGTAGCACTCCTTACAAGGAAATGCCCCTTTGTGATCCAACGAGCCTTGGTAGTTCGCTACTGCTCTGGACACATTGGTTGACCGGCATGTGTCCTTCTTAGCTGCTGTGTCTGTCCCCTTGGGGAAATGTCACGCGACGTAATGGAGTCCTGGTAGCTTGCTACGACTCGTCTACGATCGCTGATGACCGACACCTGCTTTGTTGGGTCATGTATGCCTGTCCTCGTGCGGTACTGCCACTTTGGTTTATGACTAGACATGTCGATCCGGGTTCTTTGACATTGGAATGCTAGCAACACTATTGAATACGTGAGTGAAAAGACGCAAACGGTCCCGGCTAAGGTGAGGCTGCAGCCGTGGAGTTAACCGTGCATGAGACCGCAAAGGGATGCGATGTGTTACAGGCTGGATTCCTATGGCTTAGGATCGGGGTCCCGACAACGTTGGTATCAGAGCCTGACTGACTGTAGGATTACTAAGCCAAACTGGTCGAAGTTGAGTCTAGAATTGCTTTAGTTATATATAAGAGAATTGTTTGTGGAAGGGAACGTAAGACTCTTGATCTCTTCTCAAGTTATTCTATTCTGGTCATCCTCGTCTTTTTTGCGGGAATTAAGGACTAGGTTACTCATCTTCTCCTAGGCTCGTGTTTCTGATCGGTAGATTATAGAACTACGGGTCGAGAGATATTGGGTTTCTGTCATTCCTAGGAAAAAGGAAGTAAGTTTGATGATCAGAGAGTTGAACTTGACAGTTGAGTGGTTACGCTATTCCATTTTGGGTTGTCTCAAAATTTGTTTTTGAGCATTTACAATCGTTATGCTGCCCAATTTTGCATTCAGAGCTCTAATGCTTTTGCATTATTCTCTATTTACAGATGCCTGGCCGTCCTTCTCGTCAGGTGGTACGTCTGACCAGATGCATTGATGTACCGGGTCATACGGCCATGCTGGTCAGGGTGATGTCGGTGTGCGGTTACTTATGGACCCTGAACTTATCCAGGTTAAAACACAGTTGTGTCATGTGAGAGCCGACATATAGAAAGCGGGAATACTCCATGGGCTATTGAGCTGCCTTCTTTGAAACTTGGTTAAAGCTACCTATTTGCTCCATGCCACTTCGACCTCGTGTACTCTAGGATAAGTCAATCCGAACTTATCCAGGTTAAAACATCGATTGGGTCATGTGAGGGCCAGCTTACAGAAAGTGAGGATAAGCGAGTGGCTATCATGCTAGTTTCATTGAAGTGAGATTTGAGTCTCAAAAATCAATATACACTCCCAAGCTTACAAAGCCGGCTCATAAATATATCTTATCTCATATTTTCATTGCAGGAATCTCATCTTTTTAAAAAGTCATATATTGACCACCAAGCTATTATACTACGTCACAAAGATGATCAATTATTTTCTTGGATTAAATTATTGTCAGGTCATAGACAGACTGCCGGGTTATTATACTATGTCACAAGATGACTACTTATTTTCCCAATTAAGATATTAAGAAGCTTTATGATTTTGGCAGCTTATCCCGTACAAACAAAAGAGGGCGGCTTATGAAACAATCAAGATGCAATGCATATATATATTTATAATATCATCGCAGATTCAAAGTTGAAGTTTTTGTGTGCATGATGGCATGACAGACAGGTCAATTCCATTACCCTATTACAGGCTCATCTCAGGAGCCACAAAAAATATCAAGTTTTTTCCACCTATAGTAATTGAAATTACTCCTCGCCATCGGCTTGAGTAGTTTCTACCTCAGCCTATTTGTCTTGACGTTCTGCGCGAGGATCTACCGCAGCTGGCCCACCCTCATCAATGTGTTTGTCTTTTCCACCCACCCAATTGAGCGCAGAGATTGAATATATGAAGTACCAGTAATAATAACAGATGAGTCAACATCAGTGGTGAAGGTTCGCTTACGACAAGGAGGAATGATCTCAAAAAGCTGGTCCTTTGGGGCACCTATGCATCGATTGTCCATTGAATAAGCAGATTGGTACTTCTTAATATCCCGCTTGTTTTCCAGAAGAGTTGCGAGAGGGCATGTCTATTTCACACAATTGGTGAAATCTTCCTTCATAAACTGAGAGTCGTCCGCGTTCAGTTCTGGAAACCCATTAACTGTCGCTTCAACATCAAATTCTAGAACATAGGCTTTGGCACGAGCAAGCGCCAAGTTTGTTCCCATATGAGCCGCCGATCTCTTATATTCCTCAATTCATTGTGGAACCGTTGACACTTGTTTGAGCATTCCCTTAATATTCAACGAAGGATCCTGCAAATTTTTTGCCACCATAATAGCAGAAAGAGATCGTGTAAAAAGTGTAATATGTAAGTGAAAATGGCCTTCATATTCATCGGCGGCCGAACAAGATTATCATTCTTTAGTCCTATGAAACAAAACCAGCAAGAAACTAAGCCCACAAATTATTTGACAAGGAATGTAAAGGACAAAAATTCACACATCACACCAAAGATTGCAGTAACCATGTCATTGAGTTGCTTTGTCGAAGTCTGCAGCTCCTCCGTGAGAGGTTCAAGCCGTTTTTCCGCATCTTCAGCGCGTTGCAGCAGGGCGGCTTTTTCCTACTCGAAATCAGTTGTGGCTTGCTCAAGAAGATCGTAGGCATGTTTCTGTTGGAAATATGCCCTAGAGGCAATAATAAAGTAGTTATTATTATATTTCCTAGTTCATGATAATTGTCTATTATTCATGCTATAATTGAATTAACCGAAAACCGTAGTACATGTGTGAATATATAGATCACAATGTGTCCCTAGTGAGCCTCTACTTGGCTAGCTCGTTGATCAATAGATGGTCAGGGTTTCCTAATCATGGACATTGGATGTCATTGATAACGGGATCACATCATTGGGGAATGATGTGATGGACAAGACCCAATCCTAAGCATAGCACTAGATCGTGTTGTTCGTCTGCTAAAGCTTTTCTAATGTCAAGTATCATTTTGTTAGACCATGAGATTGTGCAACTCCTAGATACCGTAGGAATGCTTTGGGTGTACCAAATGTCACAACATCTGGGTGATTATAAAGGTCCACCACGGGTATCTCCAAAAGTGTCTGTCTGGTTGCACGAATCGAGACCGGGATTTGTCACTCCGTGTGACGAAGAGGTATCTCTGGGCCCACTCGGTAATTCATCATCATATTGAGCTCAGTGTGACTAAGGAGTTAGCCACGGGATGATGCATTACTGAACGAGTAAAGAGACTTGCCGGTAACGAGATTGAACAAGGTATGGGGATACCGACGACAGAATCTCGGGCAAGTATCATATTTGTAGACAAAGGGAATTGCATACGTGATTGATTGAATCCTTGACATCGTGGTTCATACGATGAGATCATCGTGGAACATGTGGGAACCAACATGGATATCCATATCCCATTGTTGGTTATTGGCCGGAGAGATGTCTCGGTCATGTCTGCATGTCTCCCGAACCCGTAGGGTCTACACACTTAAGGTTCGATGACACTAGAGTTGTAAAGGGAATAGTATGTGGTTACCAAAGGTTGTTTGGAGTCCCGTATGTGATCCCGGACATCACGAGGAGCTCCGGAATGGTCCGTAGGTAATTATTGATATACAGGAAGTCCTGTTTTGGTCACCGAAAAAGTTTCGGGCTCATTGGTAGTGTACCACGAGTGCCAGGAGGGTGCTGGAGGACCCCCCGAGTGGGGTGTGACGACCAAAGGAGTTCATGTGCTACTGGAGGACGTGGACCAACCCTTATTGGGCTGGCCAAGGCCTTCTCTAAAGGCCCATGCGTCTAGGGATAAGGACATAAGGCAAAAGGAGTTTTAAAAGGAAGGGATACACCTCCCTTGTGGGAGGTGGACTCCTCCCTAGCTCGGTCGAACTCCTCCTCCTTGAACGATGTGACACCCTCGGCTTAATCGTACGCTAACCATACACGCAATGCGTACGATCAAACCCAAGGACTCACGGGAAGATATCACAACACAACTCTAGACACAAATAAAATAACATCAGCTTCATATTACAAGCCAGGGGCCTCGAGGGCTAGAATACGAAAGCTCGATAAACACACGAGTCAGCGGAAGCAACAAATATCTGAGTACAGACATAAAATATGGGGTGCCATAGAGAAGGCTAGCACAAAGATACAACGATCGAACGAGGCGAGGCCTCCTGCCTGGGAACCTCCTAACTACTCCTGATCATCAGCGGCCTCCACGTAGTAGTAGGCACCGTCGGGGTAGCAGTCGTCGGCGGCGGGGACCTCCATCTCCTGGGCTCCATCATCTGGTCGCAACAAACGGATCAAGGGGACAAGGGGGGAGCAAAGCAGCGGTGAGTACTCATCCAAAGTACTCGCAAGTCTTACATCAGAACTATTCTAAATATGCATCAGTATCAAAGAAGGGGGTTATATGTGGACTGACTGCAGCAATGCGAGAATAGAGAGAGAAGGCCTAGTCCTATCGAAGACTAGCATCTTCAGGGTCTTGCAGCAATAGACGAGAGTAGAACAGGGGTAAAACATTAATAGTCATATTGTTGCAGCAATATTAAAGTGAGGTCACGCCTAAGGATCCTCCCTCGACTCCCTGCGAGGAAGCAATCCCGAGGCAAACTAATTCCAGTTAAGTAACAATTGTAGTTGTAAAAGATCGGGGCACAACTCCAAGTCGTCCTGTAACCATGGACACGGCTATCCGAATAGTTAATTTTCATCCGTGCAGGGGTGCACCACATGTCCCGTCACGCTCGATAACACTCTGGCCGGACATACTTTTCTGGGTCCTGCCCGGCCTCGGAATATCGACACGTCGCAGCCTCACCTAAGACTAATCAGAGAGGCCAGCCCGCCGGTCTAAATCCTAAGCACAAAGGGTTCGTGGGCCCAGTTCCCCTTCACGCTCCTGCACGTGGCGTGGGCGGCCGACGTCAGTCCTAGCATCCCTTAATCACAAGCGCGATGCATCTCGGGACCACTCGGGCGCGCGCCGCTACATTGCTGGCATCTGAAAAGCTTCGGTTGATACCGCGACGTCGAGTACCCATAATTCTTCCCGCGTAGCCGGTTAGTGCGAAAAGGTCTCCGACCAACCCAGATCAAATACCCAAATCCATTAACATTTTAATTAGGCCAGCAACACAGTCTCACGGGAATCCACCCGTCTTACAACTAATCACCCATGATCCCAGTAACATGGTCGAGTAACTGTGTGGTTGTAACATCAGGGGAATCCGAGGTATCACCCTCGTTGGATTCCGAACGATGTATCCGTCAAGGTGGGCTTAGAGGAATCACCCTTGGGGGTCCCACACTCGCGGGGTGGCACGCGAGAGACGTCATCGGGAATGGTGAAAGAGGAATCACCCTCGATAACCACGACCGACTAGCTATACTACAGAGATATCATCAGGAGTACTTAGTGAGGTGTCACCCTCGGTACCCGATAGTATCTCTGTAGCATCGTACAACAAAGGGGGGTGAATGTGCTGTGTCGGGTTTGGCTCGTCGATCAGAGATCGAGATTTGAAAACAAGCGGGGCAACTGATCTACGGGGTCAGAGGGGATGACTGCTTCACCTATACTAAGCAGGTTAAAGGTACATGACTGAAATTAGCAGTTCATCAAAAATAGGCTATGCATCAGATATAGGAGCTAACTACAACAGTAGCAAAATACTAATGCAAGCAGTAGAAAGAAAGACATAGGCGATATAGGAATGATCAAGGGGAATTTGCTTGCCTTGCTGCTCTGCGGCAAAGGACTGATCGGCAGGGTCGTAGATGTACCCGGCAGCAGCGTCAGTCTCGGGGTCTACCGGTAAGAAGAGGGGGAAGAAACAATAAATAATAGCACCGATGCAACACAAAGCATGACATGGCAAGATGCAGGCTAGACATGAGCTAACGCAGCAACATCCGTCATAGACGGGTCGGAAGAATATCTGACGATATTTTCCGGGTCTCGGGCTACTACCGGTTACACTGGAAACGGAGGAAAAGTTCCAAGTTTGCTATGCTAGGGACGCGTGACAGACGAACGGGCCGTGTATCCGGGTTCGTCTCGTTTTGCTGATCAACTTTCATATTGAAAATATCTCGATCTGACTTACGGATTATTTAATATTAATTTTCAAAGTTTTATTAATTATTTAGGAATTAAAAACAGATTTAAAAGATTTAATAAAATCCCATTATGACATCATCGCGATGTCACGCTGACATCAACATTTGACCGGTCAACTGGCCAGCGGGTCCCGAACGTCATAGGCACAAGTTTTAATATCGATTAAATATTGATTTAACAGTTTAATTTAATGATAGACCCACGTGGCATTCTCTCATTATTCTAATTAATTAATTTAACTAATATATTTATTTATTTATTTGTTTAATAAAAACATTATTTTTAATTTTTATTTTTAATTATCGCGTGGGGCCTCCCTGTCATAGACAGCGGGTGGATTGGCCCCACCGGTAAGTGACCTAAGGCTATTTTCTCATTTTCTTTCCATAGATGTAAACATGCAAATATCGTATTCCTCCAATATCTATATACGCAATACATACATAAATACGGGTATCAAATACATACATACATACATACGGAATACAATATTTGCTTTTATTTTCTTTTCTCTCAAAACTCTCATCTCCCTCTCTCTTAACAAAGAGAGAGACACAGAACTCTCTGTGCTCCAACTCAACATAGAAGAACATAAACTTCAATCCCTCCTACCGGAGTCTACCGTCGACGGATCGGGGTCCCGTTTGCCGGAACGGAACCGGGGCGGTGAGGGGGACGCGACGGTGGGAGGAGCCCGAGGAGGGGCTCACCGACGGTAACGAGACGGCCCGATGAAGCCGGAGTTCGCACGAAGGTGAAGGTGACGACGGTGACGCGGTTCCGGTGAAGACAGGCGTGCCGGCGAGGAGGAGCCGGCCGGAGGTTCGCCGAGAGGGGCCCCGGTGAGGAGGGCCCCCGGGATGGAGCCGCCGACGGGGGCTCCGGCCGGCGCGGGGTCGCGGTGGATCGGAGAAGAACTAGCGGGAGGGGCCCGATGACGGGGCTGCCGCGGTCGGTGAGGATCCCGGCCGATGCGCCGGCGGGGAGGGGCGGCCACCGGAGAGGTGAGGGCCGCCGGAGACGGGCCCCTCGGAGATGGGGAGGTCGGCCGAAGTGGGTTGGCCAGGGAGGGCCGCCGGCGGGGAGTGAGGGGTGGAGAGGAGGGCCGGTGGAGGGGGGCCGTGAGGGGGCTCGCCGGCGGGAGGAGGCCGTGGGGGGGGGGGGGAGGCGCGCCGGCCAGGGAGGGGTGGATCTGAGGGAGAGGGGCGACGGGAGTTACGGGAGGTGGGGTGGGGGCTCTCGTGGGGGACTGGGGAGGGGGAGATGTGTCGGTGGGGGTGGGGGGCGAGAGGTGGGGAGTGGCGGCGCTGGGAAAACGGGGGGGGGGGAGGGAGTAGCGAGGGGGGGGGGGGCGCTGGCGGCGCCCAGGGGGGGCTGACGAGGGAGGGAGGGGTCTCGCGAGGGGGTGGGCTAGGGTTCCCACCGGGACATGGTGGGTGGCCTGGCCGGCTGGGCCACTAGGCCCAGTTGGGCCAGGTGGGGGGGGGTTCGGTTGTTTGCCTCTTTTTTTTTATGATTTGTTTTTCTTTCTTTTACTTTCTCACATTCTATCATTATTATTTTCTTATACATTTATATCTTTCTGTTCTAGCTATATAGGACTTTTAATACAATTAAAAATGTCCCATTCATTTTTATAACATATTAGGGAATTTCAACAACTCTCCCGACATTTTTTTACTTAACATCACGAAACGTTTCTCGTTCGACTTTATTCGTAAATTTCGAACTCGACTGGTTTTTCGACTAACACGAGATCCACGATAGAATTTATGATGACGTGGCTTCACTAGCGTGGGATTACTGTCGCTTGACTACAGGAGTTACTGTAGCATCAATCCGAGGATGTCACAACTCTCCCCCACTAACAAGAATTCTCGTCCCGAGAATTAAGGGGTAGAAGGCAAGAGTTCGGGGTATTCATCACGAAGATGATTCTCGCGTTCCCAAGTGGCTTCATCTTCAGAATGATTTGACCACTGCATCTCAAGGAACTTGGTGACTTTGCGACGAGTCTTACGTTCGGCTTGGTCGAGAATGCGGACTGGATGCTTCTTATAAGAGATGCCTTGTTGCAGCTCAAGCATACCATGATCCACGGCTCGAATAGGATCCTTGAAGCAGCAACGGAGCTGAGAAACATGGAAGACATCGTGAACCTGAAAAAAGGTTCGCCGGCAGTTCCAATTGATAAGCCACTCTCCCACGCCTTTCGAGAACAGTGAAAGGACCAATATAACGAGGATCTAACTTGCCCGTGATTTACAAAACGGTGTGCGCCTCTCATTGGGGTGATACGAAGATGTGATTTCGCCAGGTTGATAGACCATATCCTGAGGATGACGGTCATACTGACTTTTCTGACGAGACTGAGCAGCCTTCAGATTCTCATGAATAATGCGGACTTGATCTTCAACATGTTGGGTAACATCTGGACCATAGAGTGATCGGTACTTTGAACGGTGGCTCGGGAATTTCATACGAAGCCAAGTATAAGGGATACCTTGGAATCAAAGGTGTACAGGAGAGTCAGGTTTCAATCCTGTGGAACTTTGGGTTATGGGTCCACCATGTGGCCCGAGAGTAGGTAGAGGGGTGACATACTATACGGTCTTGGTAACAAGACATGTCAGAGGATAACCTGTCAGTTATGTTGGCAACATCGTCGATACCAAGGGCGGGGAACGAATAGAACCATTTTCCTGCTCGTTGAAACGAGGCGGGCCAATAGGCAAGGTTCTCGTCCACCGGTGGCTACCGGAATGTTATCCATAATAGTAGCAGGGTCTTACCGACAGAGTCGTAAACCAAGAATTTTACCTAAGCAGGGGATTAACACTGCTTAGATAAGTTATGCCACAATAAAAATCAAACAGACCAATGGGAGGGAAAATGTGTTCACACACACACAAGTATTAGAGTATACCATTCCCGAGGAAATCATAGAGTATGGTATACATGATAGGTCATCCAGTACATAACCATCTTGGTAAAGAGACAAGAAGAATCATCATGTTTATCCATACCATGCGGTTTGGATAATTGATCAGGAACAATTTAGCATTGCGCTTCCAATGTTCCTGTTGAAATTTAAATTACCACATCCGTGCTTTGGGGTAGTATCGACATGGTCATCAGATAAAGGTTGGACTTATGGGTATACAAGAGGAAACAGGAGGGACAACTTACAAAGCTAAGTCATACAATTTCCTCATGGTAGAATGGCGAACCTTACATATGGAAGGATTTATAACAATAGGTCCTCCGACCCAGTGTGCCAGACAAGACATCACTGTACCGGTTTTCCTAAAGACCAAAGTTATAATTATTGGGAAATGTTCCAACCATCATATCTGCCAGAGAATTAGATCTGATTGGTGCCGGGACACCTCAGGCCCAAGATACCTGAGAAGAAGGATGAAAACGCAAGATTCTCATGAGGTGTGCTTCACAAGCAATTCTTGAATCAAGAGTTTGATTTAATACATATGAACACAATGTCAAGACATTCGTGCCCACATAGAATTCGTACGTCCAAATGCAACTGGGTTCTCATTTGGACACCATCATAGAGGATAACAAGGCTCCATGTGTAAGTCTGGATTAGCTCTTATGAAAGAACTTCTTTTCCTTGATCAAATTAGTCAGTAGCTTGACGTGCTAAGAGAAATTATATGGAGTGAGGATAGCAAATCTTCAAAACATATAACACTTCGCACATGCGTGAATGATTTGGTATTTCATGAGAGGAAGCGAAACAAAACTTTCCATATTCACGGCGGAAGGAGTGCACGTGAACTTTGGGAAATACACTCCTACTATCCACATATTCTTCATGAGCTAGGCACAAGGATAATGATTTCAAGAGCTTCATCGTGGTACATAGAGAAGTTGAGGGTGTGGCTGATAGGCTCAAGAGCAATCCCTCAAGGTTTCACCAGTGTTGAACTTCCAAAATTTATAATATTAAGGAGATAGCATTTGTCAAATCAAATGGTATAATGTTTTATGCTCGAGGGAACAACAACAATTAAACATTGGTCGAAGGGTGCACTCGGAAATACGGGTTGAGTAGCACAACCAATGCTAAAATGATGAGTCAACACCCAACACACCAAGAAGGAAACAATCAGTTGTTAACCTCAAGGGGATAGGGTTGACAGAAGTAAGGGAATCACACATCAGAGTTCATTTGTCGGTATACCGGTTAGAAACAACACGAGACCAAGAAATGAATGGTGATGGCAAGAAGTATTACTATATCAAGAATTCTTAATACACATGCAATTTTCACGACATTCTTGACATACCAGATAGTAATACTCCAAGGTAGAAGATAACATAAGCTGGACAGTGAGTAACACAAAGGACAACACAAAACATGAACACGTTTGTGTTGGAGGGAAAGCAACACGGGTGTCGATGATAATACAATCATCGAGGGAAAGGGATGGTATTTCTCAACATGCATTCAATTGATACCCTCCAAGAGCTCCGAATGCTGATGGTGATCACGACACATTTGTCGAGAAATTTCATGAAGATGTAATCGTTTAGCGACGACATCAAGCAAGGGAATGATGAAGCAAGAGGTTGTCGGAAACACAGATAAGACTGCTCGCTTAGAATTGAGATTGCCTTTCAAGACAACCAACATGAGGTGGAAAGCCCGATGCAAGCTTAACGCACAGTTGGTATTGTGTTCCAGGGATGAAGGGTATAGATAGCAAGGTCGAGCTACAACATGACGATGATGATGTAGCTTAACAACTTGGAATGACATGATCGAGTACAAACTCGTAAACAAGGAAGATTACTAAAAATTGTTGAATCGTAATGCGTACTCGATTCAGTTATCGATGTACTCACGTGTCCAACAACTCAAACACGAGGCAACTGGAATTAAGAAAGATATCATAGTTGATGAGGAGCTCACAAGAAGTTCCATAGCTCTGCGATATCCTCGAGCTACAAGGAATAATACTCGGAGGTAGATCAACTTTAAGGTTTGGACCGGCGTGTTGATCTGAAGAAGACAAGTACTTTAATACGTCTGAGAATGAAGTCAAGGTAGGAAAACATAGTCGGAACCATGATTGTAAAGGACAAGATCACAGATACCAGATTTAAATTATATAATGAATGATTATTGATACGAGAAGTTTCTACGATAGGATCAACGTTGTCTCCATGGGCATGAACACAGAGTTCAAGGTCGACTCCCACTTCATCAATGCATCACCTGCCATTTATTCCTCGCCTTTGATCAGGTTGTAGCTTTGAAAGAATAACCGGCATAACACCAGAAGAGTAAGACTCGAGAAAACTCTTCGGGTCATATTGATTTAGGAAGGCATAGGTTCAACCCATCGGGGTATCTTAGGAACATATACCATACACTCCAAGAGCAATTAACACATGCTTGAAGGGCATGGCTGACAAATCATATGGTACAACTTATCAAAGGGAGAAGACACAATTTACCAATGGCATCATGTGTCAGGGGAAGCAATCACAAGAATTTTCTAAAGCAAAGGATGTCGTCGGATAATAACTCGGAATGAGTCTGACAATCCACAAATGATCTGATGTGAGTAACGGTACTCAATCAGAGGGATATAGGATGCAATGCATCGTGTTAATAGAACATCTGAAAAATATCGATACTTAATTACCAAAGGAATTATGATTTCCAGGTTGGCGTATCATAATTAGATGCTCCAATCAAATACAAGAGGTTGAATGGACTTAGATGGACAACCCACCAAAAATTGATTTGTCGAGAACCAACTCGGTCTGGAAGGACGTCTGAGCCGGTAGATAATTTATGAGCCACAACAGATGATCGTGTGCATTCACAAAAAGGTAGAATCAATAAAATCACAGGAAAATCACAAAGGATTTTAATGAATGCTGCTAGACATATGGGTTTAACCATAATGCAAGCAGGTGAGAAAAGGTCATGAACATGTGGCTACGGAGGATTTCGGAAGACCGAATAGTAATTCAGAGAGCTATCGGAACCCATGACAACTGATGACGGACAAATCCCCGATAAGGTAATTCATTGCATCTCGTAATAACAAGAACAATTGGAGAAGAAAGTATGAACGACATATGTATGTAGTCATCCATAGTGGTAGTCGGAGGAAAGGAAATCGCAAGAGCGATAGGCACTAGTTCTCGAGATAACATCAGAGAGTAACTTCGGAGTCTTCTGATAGATCAAGCCATCGTCTGAAATACGAGACTCCCTGGGAGGAAATATTTACGCGAACCTAATGTTAGAGTTAGTAAAATCTTTGACCCGAAAGAGAAGAGAAAGTAGAGCCGAGAGTATAGGAAAGGAGTAAAAGATACTAATACCACCCAATTGAGATGTGGGCCCGTAAGCCACAACATCAGTGTTAGTAAAGTTTTTCAAACACTAGACTCAACTTCGGCCAAGGAGTTGGAAAGGGGGCTACCTACAGGCAGTTGGCTCTGACACCAACTTGTGACGCCCTTGGCTTAATCGTACGCTAACCATACACGCAATGCGTACGATCAAACCCAAGGACTCACGGGAAGATATCACAACACAACTCTAGACACAAATAAAATAACATCAGCTTCATATTACAAGCCAGGGGCCTCGAGGGCTAGAATACGAAAGCTCGATAAACACACGAGTCAGCGGAAACAACAAATATCTGAGTACAGACATAAAACATGGGGTGCCTTAGAGAAGGCTAGCACAAAGATACAATGATCGAACGAGGCGAGGCCTCCTGCCTGGGAACCTCCTAACTACTCCTGATCATCAGCGGCCTCCACGTAGTAGTAGGCACCGTCGGGGTAGCAGTCGTCGGCGGCGGGGACCTCCATCTCCTGGGCTCCATCATCTGGTCGCAGCAAACGGATCAAGGGGACAAGGGGGGAGCAAAGCAGCGGTGAGTACTCATCCAAAGTACTCGCAAGTCTTACATCAGAACTATTCTAAATATGCATCAGTATCAAAGAAGGGGGTTATATGTGGACTGACTGCAGCAATGCGAGAATAGAGAGAGAAGGCCTAGTCCTATCGAAGACTAGCATCTTCAGGGTCTTGCAGCAATAGACGAGAGTAGAACAGGGGTAAAACATTAATAGTCATATTGTTGCAGCAATATTAAAGTGAGGTCACGCCTAAGGATCCTCCCTCGACTCCCTGCGAGGAAGCAATCCCGAGGCAAACTAATTCCAGTTAAGTAACAATTGTAGTTGTAAAAGATCGGGGCACAACTCCAAGTCGTCCTGTAACCGTGGACACGGCTATCCGAATAGTTAATTTTCATCCCTGCAGGGGTGCACCACATGTCCCGTCACGCTCGATAACACTCTGGCCGGACATACTTTTCTGGGTCCTGCCCGGCCTCGGAATATCGACACGTCGCAGCCCCACCTAAGACTAATCAGAGAGGCCAGCCCGCCGGTCTAAATCCTAAGCACAAAGGGTTCATGGGCCCAGTTCCCCTTCACGCTCCTGCACGTGGCGTGGGCGGCCGACGTCAGTCCTAGCATCCCTTAATCACAAGCGCGATGCATCTCGGGACCACTCGGGCGCGCGCCGCTACATTGCTGGCATCTGAAAAGCTTCGGCTGATACCGCGACGTCGAGTACCCATAATTCTTCCCGCGTAGCCGGTTAGTGCGAAAAGGTCTCCGACCAACCCAGATCAAATACCCAAATCCATTAACATTTTAATTAGGCCAGCAACACAGTCTCACGGGAATCCACCCGTCTTACAACTAATCCCCATGATCCCAGTAACATGGTCGAGTAACTGTGTGGTTGTAACATCGGGGGAATCCGAGGTATCACCCTCGTTGGATTCCGAACGATGTACCCGTCAAGGTGGGCTTAGAGGAATCACCCTCGGGGGTCCCACACTCGCGGGGTGGCATGACAGACACGTCATCGGGAATGGTGAAAGAGGAATCACCCTCGATAACCACGACCGACTAGCTATACTACAGAGATATCATCAGGAGTACTTAGTGAGGTGTCACCCTCGGTACCCGATAGTATCTCTGTAGCGTCGTACAACAAAGGGGGGTGAATGTGCTGTGTCGGGTCTGGCTCGTCGATCAGAGATCGAGATTTGAAAACAAGCGGGGCAACTGATCTACGAGGTCAGAGGGGATGACTGCTCCACCTATACTAAGCAGGTTAAAGGTACATGACTGAAATTAGCAGTTCATCAAAAATAGGCTATGCATCAGATATAGGAGCTAACTACAACAGTAGCAAAATACTAATGCAAGCAGTAGAAAGAAAGACATAGGCGATATAGGAATGATCAAGGGGAATTTGCTTGCCTTGCTGCTCTGCGGCAAAGGACTGATCGGCAGGGTCGTAGATGTACCCGGCAGCAGCGTCAGTCTCGGGGTCTACCGGTAAGAAGAGGGGGAAGAAACAATAAATAATAGCACCGATGCAACACAAAGCATGACATGGCAAGATGCAGGCTAGACATGAGCTAACGCAGCAACATCCGTCATAGACGGGTCGGAAGAATATCTGACGATATTTTCCGGGTCTCGGGCTACTACCGGTTACACTGGAAACGGAGGAAAAGTTCCAAGTTTGCTATGCTAGGGACGCGTGACAGACGAACGGGCCGTGTATCCGGGTTCGTCTCGTTTTGCTGATCAACTTTCATGTTGAAAATATCTCGATCTGACTTACGGATTATTTAATATTAATTTTCAAAGTTTTATTAATTATTTAGGAATTAAAAACAGATTTAAAAGATTTAATAAAATCCCATTATGACATCATCGTGATGTCAGGCTGACATCAACATTTGACCGGTCAACTGGCCACCGGGTCCCGAACGTCATAGGCACAAGTTTTAATATCGATTAAATATTGATTTAACAGTTTAATTTAATGATGGACCCACGTGGCATTCTCTCATTATTCTAATTAATTAATTTAACTAATATATCTATTTATTTATTTATTTAATAAAAACATTATTTTTAATTTTTATTTTTAATTATCGCGTGGGGCCTCCCTATCATAGACAGCGGGTGCATTGGCCCCACCGGTAAGTGACCTAAGGCTATTTTCTCATTTTCTTTCCATAGATGTAAACATGCAAATATCGTATTCCTCCAATATCTATATACGCAATACATACATAAATACGGGTATCAAATACATACATACATACGGAATACAACATTTGCTTTTATTTTCTTTTCTCTCAAAACTCTCATCTCCCTCTGTGTTAACAGAGAGAGAGAGACAGAGAACTCTCTGTGCTCCAACTCAACATAGAAGAACATAAACTTCAATCCCTCCTACCGGAGTCTACCGTCGACGGATCGGGGTCCCGTTTGCCGGAACGGAACCGGGGCGGTGAGGGGGATGCGACGGTGGGAGGAGCCCGAGGAGGGGCTCACCGACGGTGACGAGACGGCCCGGTGAAGCCGGAGTTCGCACGAAGGTGAAGGTGACGACGGTGACGCGGTTCCGGTGAAGACGGGCGTGCCGGCGAGGAGGAGCCGGCCGGAGGTTCACCGAGAGGGGCCCCGGTGAGGAGGGCCCCCGGGATGGAGCCGCCGACGGGGGCTCCGGCCGGCGCGGGGTCGCGGTGGATTGGAGAAGAACTAGCGGGAGGGGCCCGATGATGGGGCCGCCGCGGTCGGTGAGGATCCCGGCCGATGCGCCGACGGGGAGGGGCGGCCACCGGAGAGGTGAGGGCCGCCGGAGACGGGCCCCTCGGAGATGGGGAGGTCGGCCGAAGTGGGTGGCCAGGGAGGGCCGCCGACGGGGAGTGAGGGGTGGAGAGGAGGGCCGGTGGAGGGGGGCCGTGAGGGGGCTCGCCGGCGGGAGGAGGCCGTGGGGGGGGGAGGCGCGCCGGCCAGGGAGGGGTGGATCTGAGGGAGAGGGGCGACGGGAGTTACGGGAGGTGGGGTGGGGGCTCTCGTGGGGGACTGGGGAGGGGGAGATGTGTCGGTGGGGGTGGGGGGCGAGAGGTGGGGAGTGGCGGCGCTGGGAAAACGGGGGGGGGGGGGAGGGAGTAGCGAGGGGGGGGGGGGGGCACTGGCGGCGCCCAGGGGGGGCTGACGAGGGAGGGAGGGGTCTCGCGAGGGGGTGGGCTAGGGTTCCCAGCGGGACATGGTGGGTGGCTTGGCCGGCTGGGCCACTAGGCCTAGTTGGGCCAGGTGGGGGGGGGGTTCGGTTGTTTGCCTCTTTTTTTATCATTTGTTTTTCTTTCTTTTACTTTCTCACATTCTATCATTATTATTTTCTTATATATTTATATCTTTCTGTTCTAGCTATATAGGACTTTTAATACAATTAAAAATGTCCGATTCGTTTTTATAACATATTAGGGAATTTCAACAACTCTCCCGACATTTTTTTACTTAACATCACGAAATGTTTCTCGTTCGACTTTATTCGTAAATTTCGAACTCGACTGGTTTTTCGACCAACACGAGATCCACGATAGAATTTATGATGACGTGGCTTCACTAGCGTGGGATTACTGTCGCTTGACTACAGGAGTTAGTGTAGCATCAATCCGAGGATGTCACAAACGAGGGGCCAAGGCAGCCCTCCCTCTCCTCCCCCTATATATACTTGAGGTTTTGGGACCTTTGAGACACAATAATTCATCTCTCTCCCACGGGGGAACCCTACCTCTCCCTTTTTCCTCCTCCGCAGCGCTTGGCGAAGCCCTGCCGGAGAACGACATAGCTCCACCGTCACCACGCCGTCGTGCTGCCGGAGCTCTCCCTCAACTTCTCCTCTCTCCTTGCTGGATCAAGAAGGAGGAGATGTCACCGGGCTGTACATGTGTTGAACGCGGAGACACCATCGTTTGGTGCATAGATCAGAATCTACTCCGATCTGAATCGCTGCGAGTACGACTCCATCAACCGCGTTCTAGCAACGCTTCCTCTTAGCGATGTTCAAAGGTATGAAGATGCTCTACTACTTCACTCGTTGCTAGTTTCTCCATAGATAGATCCTTGTATGGCGTAGGATTTCTTTTGAAATTACTACGATCCCCAACTGTGGCATCCGAGCCAAGGTTCTATGCGTAGATTCTATGCACGAGTAGAACACAAAAGTTGTGGGCGCTGATTTGTCAATTTGCTTGCCGTTACTAGTCTTATCTTGATTCGGCGGCATCATGGTATGAAGCGGCCCAGACCGACTTTACACGTACTCTTACGTGAGATTGGTTCCACCGACCGACATGCACTTGTTGCATAAGGTGGATAGCGGGTGTCTGTCTCTCCCACTTTAGTCGGATCGGATTCGACGAAGAGGGTCCTTATGAAGGGTAAATAGCATTGGCATATCAACATTGTGGCTGTCGCATAGGTAAGAAACATTCTTGCTAGAAACCCTAACCAGCCACGTAAAACTTGCAACAACAATTAGAGGATGTCTAACTTGTTTTTGCAGGGTTTGCTATGTGATGTGATATGGCCAAAAGGATGTGATGTAACATATGTGATGTATGAGATTGATCATGTTCTTGTAATAGGATTCACGACTTGCATGTTGATGAGTATGACAACCGACAGGAGCCATAGGAGTTGTCTTAATTTATTGTATGAGATGCAACGCCATGTTGATTACTGTACTTTATCGCTAACGGTTAGCTATAGTAGTAGAAGTAATAGTTGGCGTGACGACTCCATGGAGACACAATGATGGAGATCATGATGATAGAGATCATGGTGTCATGCCGGTGACGCAGATGATCATGGTGCCCCGAAGATGGTTATCAAAGAAGCAAGATGATATTGGCCATATCATGTCAGTATATGATTGCATGTGATGTTTATCATGTTTTACATCTTATTGCTTAGAACGACGGTAGCAAAGATAAGATGATCCCTCATTAAAATTTCGAGATATGTATTCCCCTAAGTGTGCACCATTGCGAAGGTTCATTTTTTCTAAGCACCACGTGTTGATCGGGTGTGATAGATTCTAACGTTCGCATACAACGGGTGTAAGCCAGTTTGCACATGTAGAACACTTAGGTTGACTCGACGAGCCTAGCATGTACATACATGGCCTCGAATACGAGATACCGAAAGGTCAAACATGAGTCGTATGGTTGATACGATCAGCATAGAGATGCTCACCATTGATGACTAGTCCGTCTCACGTGATGATCGGACACGGTCTAGTCGACGTGGATCATGTGTCACTTGGATGACTAGAGGGATGTCGATCTAAGTGGGAGTTCATTAGTAATTTGATTAGATGAACTTAATTATCATGAACTTAGTCTAAAAGTGTCTTTACAAATATTGTAGATCCAATGGCCAACACAAATGTCTCGTTCAACTTCAACGTGTTCCTAGAGAAAACCAAGCTGAAAGACGATGGGAGCAACTATGCGGATTGGGCTCGTAACTTAAAGCTCATCCTCAATGCTGCCAAAAAGGCATATGTCCTTACTGCACCGCTACGTGATCCTCCCGTCCCCGCGATATACCAGGACGTTAGGAATGCCTGACAGTGGTGGAGTGATGACTACTCTCTCGTTCAGTGCGACATGCTTTACAGTTTAGAACCGGGGCTCCGAAGGCGTTTTGAGCAACACAGAGCATATGAGATGTTCGAGGAGCTGAAACTTGTTTTTTGAGCTCATGCCCGGGTCGAGAGATATGAAGTCTGTGACAAGTTCTTTAGCTGTAAGATAGAGGAGAACAGTTATGTCAATGAGCATATACTTAGAATGTGTGGGTTGCACAACCGCTTGACTTAGCTCGGAGTTGAACTTCCGGATGATGCGGTCATTGACAGAATCCTCCAGTCGCTTACACCTAGCTATAAATTCTTTGTGAGGGATGGAAAAGACTATTCCCGAGTTGTATTCAATGCTGAAATCTGCGGAGGTAGAAATCAAGAAAGAGCATCAAGTGTTGGTGGTTAATAAGACCACCAGTTTCAAGAAGGGCAAGGGTAAGAAAATCTTCAAGAAAGATGAAAAAGGAGTTGCCTCACCCGGTAAGCCAGTTGCCGGGAAGAAGCCAAAGAAAGCACCTAAGCGTGAGACTGAGTGCTATTACTGCAAGGGAACCGGTCACTGGAAACGGAATTGCCCCAAGTATTTAGCGGACAAGAAGGCCAACAACGTCAAAGGTATATGTGATATACTTGTTATTGATGTGTACCTTACCAGTGCTCGTAGTAGCTCATGGGTATTTGATACCGGTGTTGTTGCTCACATTTGCAAGTCTAAGCACGAACTGCGGAACAAGCATAGGCTAGCTAAGGACGAGGTGACGATGCGCGTCGGGAATGGTTCCAAGGTCGATGTGATCTCCGTCGGCACGCTATGTCTACATCTAACTTCGGGATTAGTTATAAACCTTATTAATTGTTATTTAATACCAGCTTTAAGCACGACCATTGTATCGAGATCTTGCTTGATGCAAGATGGCTACTCATTTAAATATGTGAATAATGGTTGTTCTATTTATATGAGTGGTATGTTTTATGGTCATGCCTCGCTGGTAAATGGTTTATTCCTGATGAATCTCGATCGTGATGATACACATATTCATAGTGTGATTACCAAAAGATGTAAGGTTGATAATGATAGTGCCACATACTTGTGGCACTGCCGTCTTGGTCATATTGGCATAAAGCGCATGAAGAAACTCGATACTGATGGACTTTTGGAGTCTCTTGATTTTGAATCATTTGACACATGCGAGCCGTGCCTCATGGGCAAGATGACCAAGACACCGTTCTCCGGAATAATGGAGCGAGCAACCAACTTATTGGAAATAATACATACCGATGTATGCGGACCAATGAGCGTTGAAGCTCGCGGAGGCTATCGTTATGTTCTCACCCTCACTAATGATTTGAGTAGATATGGGTATGTCTACTTAATGAAGCACAAGTATGAAACCTTTGAAAAGTTCAAGGAATTTCAGAATGAGGTGGAGTATCAACGTGACAAGAATATAAAGTTTCTATGATCTGATCATGGAGGAGAATATTTGAGTCACGAGTTTGGCACACACCTAAGGAAATGTGGAATTGTTTCACAAGTCATGCTGCCTGGCACACCGCAGCGTAATGGTGTGTCTGAACATCGTAATCGCACTCTATTGGATATGGTACAATCTATGATGTCTCTTACCGATTTACAGCTACCATTTTGGGGCTACGCATTGGAAATTGCCGCATTCACTTTAAATAGGGCACCGTCTAAATCCGTTGAGACGACACCGTATGAATTATGGTTCGGCAAGAAACCTAAGTTGTCGTTTCTGAAAGTTTGGGGCTGCGATGCTTATGGGAAGAAACTTCAACTAGAGAAGCTCGGATCCAAAGCGGAAAAATGCGTCTTCATAGGATACCCTAAGGAAACTATTGGGTATACCTTCTATCTTAGATCGGAAGGCAAGATCTTTGTTGCTAGGAATGGATCCTTTTTAGAGAAAGAGTTTCTCTCAGAAGAAGTAAGTGGGAGGAAAATAGAACTTGATGAGGTAATTGTACCTCCCCTCGAACCAGAGAGTAGCGCAGCGCAAGAAAATGTTTCTGAGGCGTCTGCACCGGCAAGATAAGAAGTTAATGATGATGATCATGACACTTCGGATCAAGTTGCTTTTGAACCTTGAAGGTCGACAAGGGTACGTTCCACACCAGAGTGGTACGACAACCTTGTTATGGAAATCATGTTGTTGGACAACAGTGAACCTTCAAACTAGGCAGAAGCGATGGCGGGCCCGGATTCCAACTAATGGCTTGAGGCCAAGAAATCCGACATAGGATCCATGTATGAGAACAAAGTATGGACTTTGGTGGACTTGCCCGATGATCGGCGAGCCATAGAAAATTAATGGATCTTCAAGAAGAAGACTGACGCTGATGGTAATGTTACTATCTATAAGGCTCGACTTGTCGCTAAGGGTTATCGACAAATTCAAGGGATTGACTACGACGAGACCTTCTCACCCGTAGCGATGCTGAAGTCGGTCCGAATAATGTTAGCAATTGCCGCATTCTATGATTATGAAATCGGGCAAATGGACGTCAAAACAGAATTCTTGAACGACTTTCTTAAAGAAGATATGCATATGATATAGCCGGAAGGTTTTGTCGATCCTAGCAATGCTAACAAGGTATCCAAGCTCCAACTCTCCATCTATGGACTGGGGCAAGCATCTCGGAGTTGGAACATTCGCTTTGATGAGGTGATCAAAGCGTTTTGGTTTGTACAGACTTATGGAGAAGCCTGTATTTACAAGAAAGTGAGTTGGAGCTGTGTAGCATTTCTCATATTATATGTGGATGACATATTGTTGATGGGAAATGATATAGAACTATTGGAAAACATAAAGGCCTATTTAAATAAGAGTTTTTCAATGAAGGACCTTGGAGAAGCTGCTTACATATTAGGCATCAAGATCTATAGAGATAGATCGAGACGCCTCATAGGTCTTTCACAAAGCACATACCTTGACAAGATATTGAAGAAGTTTAATATGGATAAGGATAAGAAGGGGTTCTTGCGTGTATTACAAGGTGTGAGGTTGAGTGCGACTCAACGACCAACCACGACAGAAGATATAGAGAAGATGAGTACCATCCCATATGCTTCAGCCATAGGCTCTATTATGTATGCCATGTTGTGTACCAGACCTAATGTGAACCTTGCCATAAGTTTGATAGGGAGGTACCAGAGTGATCCAGGAGTGGATCACTGGACAACGGTCAAGAATATCCTAAAGTACCTGAAAAGGACTAAAGATATGTTTCTCGTATATGGAGGTGCCGAAGAGCTCGTTGTAAAGGGTTACGTTGATGCTAGCTTCGACACAGATCAGGATGAATCCAAGTCACAAACCGAATACATGTATATTTTGAATAATGGGGCAATTAGCTGGTGCAGCTGCAAGCAAAGCGTCGTGGCGGCATCTACATGTGAAGCGGAGTACATCGCTGCTTCGGAAGCAGCATAGGAAGGAGTCTGGATGAAGGAGTTCATCACCGACCTAGGAGTGATTCCAAGTGCGTCGGGCCGATGACTCTGTTCTATGACAACACTAGAGCAATTGCCATTGCAAAGGAGCCCAGGTTTCACAAGAAGACCAAGCACTTCAAGTGCCGCTTCAACTCCATTCGTGGATACATCCAAGATGGAGATATAGATATTTGTCAAGTACACACGGATCTGAATGTCGTAGACCCATTGACTAAACCTCTTCCACGGGCAAAACATGATCAACACCAGAACCCTATGCGTGTTCAATTCATCACAATGTAACTAGATTATTGACTCTAGTGCAAGTGGGAGACTGTTGGAAATATGCCCTAGAGGCAATAATAAAGTGGTTATTATTATATTTCCTAGTTTATGATAATTGTCTATTATTCATGCTATAATTGTATTAACTGAAAACCATAGTACATGTGTGAATATATAGATCACAATGTGTCCCCAGTGAGCCTCTAGTTGGCTAGCTCGTTGATCAATAGATGGTCATGGTTTCCTGATCCTGGACATTGGATGTCATTGATAACGGGATCACATCATTGGGGAATGATGTGATGGACTAGACCCAATCCTAAGCATAGCACTAGATCATGTTGTTCGTCTGCTAAAGCTTTTCTAATGTCAAGTATCATTTCCTTAGACCATGAGATTGTGCAACTCCCGAATACCGTAGGAGTGCTTTGGGTGTACCAAACGTCACAATGAAACAAGGTGATTATAAAGGTGCACTATGGGTATCTCCGAAAGTGTCTGTTGTGTTGCACGAATCGAGATTCGGATTTGTCACTCCGTGTGACGGAGAGGTATCTCTGGGCCCACTCGGTAATTCATCATCATATTGAGGTCAGTGTGACTAAGGAGTTAGCCACGAGATGACGTGTTATGGCACGAGTAAAGAGACTTGCCGGTAATGAGATTGAACAAGGTATGGGGATACCGACGATCGAATCTCGGGCAAGTATCATACCGGTAGACAAAGGGAATTGCATACATGATTGATTGAATCCTTGACATCATGGTTCATCCGATGAGATCATCGTGGAACATGTGGGAACCAACATGGATATCCAGATCCCGCTGTTGGTTATTGGCCGGAGAGATGTCTCGGTCATGTCTGCATGTGTGCATGTCTCTCAAACCCGTAGGGTCCACACACTTAAGGTTCGATGACGCTAGAGTTGTAAATGGAACATTATGTGGTTACCGAAGGTTGTTCGGAGTCCCAGATGAGATACCGGACGTCACGAGGAGATCTGGAATGGTCCGGATGTAAAGATTGATATATAGGAAGTCCTATTTTGATCACCAGAAAAGTTTTGGGCTCATCGGTAGTGTACCGGGAGTGCCGAGAGGGTGCCGGAGGACTCCCGGGATGGGTGTGACGACCAAAGGAGTTCATGGGCTGCTAGAGGAGGTGGACCAGCCGTTATTGGGCTGGCCAAGGCCTTCCCTAAAGGCCCATGCGGCTAGGGATAAGGAGATAAGGCAAAAGGAGTTTTAAAAGGAAGGGATCCACCTCCCTTGTGGGAGGTGGACTCCTGCCTAGCTCGACCGAACTCCTCCCAAGGCAGCCCTCCCTATCCTCCCCCTATATATACTTGAGGTTTTGGGACTTTTGAGACACAATAATTCATCTCTCTTCCACGTCGCAGCCCTACCTATCTCTTCTTCCTCCTCCGCAGCGCTTGGCGAAGCCCTGCCAGAGAACCACATAGCTCCAACGTCACCACGCCGTCGTGATGCCGGAGCTGTCCCTCAACTTCTCCTGTTTCCTTGCTGGATCAAGAAGGAGGATACTTCACCGTGCTGTATGTGTGTTGAACGCGGAGGCACAACCGTTTGGTGCATAGATCGGAATCTACCGCGATCTGAATCACTGCGAGTATGACTCCATCAACCGCGTTCTAGCAACGCTTCTGCTTAGAGATCTTCAAAGGTATGAGGATGCTCTACTACTTCACTCATTGCTGGTTTCTCCATAGATAGATCCTTGTATGGTGTAGGATTTTTTTGAAATTACTACGATCCCCAACAGTTTCTTCTCAGCTTCAAGCCGGGTCATTTTCTGTTCTACATCAGTCTTTAGCTTTTTCTCATCTACAAGTTTCTTCTGAAGAGTGACTACCATAGACTCATATTTTCCAATGATTCCTCCACAAACATATAAATTATAAGTACAAGTTTTGGGTCCCTTAAATTAAGATGACTCGACGCTTGGGGGTACACGATCCTAAAAAATTGGATCAGATTAACAAAGTCCCATGCAGTTGCAAGCAATCCATATGGCACTTGAGGGCTAATGTCTCATTTGCTTTGCTATAAATAAGAAGACGTAGTTGTTTCAAAAAGAAAAGTCGGCCCTCGTGGGCTACACTTGGTGGTTTTTCATGCAAAGACCCGTTTCTCTCACGAGGATAAGCTGGCCTTTGGGGGCTGAGGTCACAGAAATTTTACACCTCAAGGCATCTAAAAGTATCGGCTCATTATTATCATAGTGACCCGACCCTTGGGGGCTACACCACTCAGATCAAGTTTTCTACAAAGTCCCAAGTAGCTGCAGGAATGCGACCTGGCACTCGGAGGCTATGATATTAATCTGTTTTTAGCATATTATAGTTTCCAAGTTGAAGACCTGGCTATCTCATGGAGATAAGTCGGGCCTTGGGGGCTACGATCAATGGAATTTACATCTTAAATCAAGGAAGTACTGTCTCATTATTTTTGCAGAATGACCCGGTCCTTGGGGGCTATATTTCGGTCATCAAAAATTCGCAAGACCCAGCTCATTACTCATTGTACTAAACGAGCTCTTGGGGGCTACAATAGTATATACGATAAACAAAGGATTAACATTATTTACCTCATATTTGGTCTTCATGGAGTTGACCAATTTTACTTCAAAATCTCGGTTCTCAAACAGTTGGGTCACATACTGCTGATACAACCAATGGAGGTCAAGTTCTTCAAATTCTGGAAGCTCAAGTTTGTATTTTACTTTATCTTCATATGCCGACTCATCCTTGGAAAGAACTTTGTTACAATAGTTGAAGGGCCGGGAGATTGATAAGCCCCACTAGTAAGAATCACTTATGTGTCATCCATGCTGGTTGATGGAGTAATATTATCCATACAAGGTACTGGGCTTGGAGGAGCAACATGGCATGAAGGTTGAAAGGCTGGCTCATTAGGGGCGCCTTGTTTATCACCAGCTGTTCCTGAAAGTGTGTTATATCGACTAGAGGGGGGTGAATAGGAGATTTTTACAATTTCATCACTGAGGAAATTCCTAGTGAGGAAAGTCCTCGGTTCATGAACTGAGTGCAGCGGAAATAGTACTTAGTCAGGAGTGCAAAAACGTCTACATCAAAGTACTCAGCGTGAATTAAGAGAATCGGCTTGCACATGTCACGAATACAGGATAAGCACGTGAATAATAACTCATGTGAAGAATTTGAGGTGAGGAATTCAGAGAAAATCTTTAGTCAAATTCTTCAAACAGTATAGATGAAAGTCTTCAACATGCAATTGAGGAAATAAGAGTGTTGAGGAAATAGAACCAGTAGCTCGATGAAGACATTTGTTGATGACCCTGTTCCAACTCTTGTGATAGTTGTACCTCTGGTTTGGAGCGGCTTGGTATTGAAACCAAAGGACACACAGTCCCGGGACACACAGTCCCTACCGTATTCTCCTTGAGCTAAGGACACACAGTCCTCGCCCAACACTCGTGGTAAGTCTTCAGGGCAGACTTCCAAACCCTCACAAACTTGGTCACCCGACGATCCACAATTGACTGCTGGATGCTCTAGACCATGACGCCTAGCCGTCTGGAGGATGCACAATCCTCAAAGGTAACAACCGTCAGTTCCACACAGGAATAACTTCTTCAGTGATGCTCAATCACTTGGGTTTTGGTTTGGGTGTTTGGGGTATTTCCTCACTTGATGATTTCCGCTCAAAGGCTCTAAGGAATTTGGGTTGCTGTAGATGACTAGTGTCAGTTTCTCTCTGAGCAGCCAACTAACTAGTGGTTGTGTGGGGTGGCTATTTATAGCCTAGGAGCATCCCGACATGATTTGACATAAATGCCCTTAATGATATGACCGTGGGTGGATAAGATATGTGACAAGTGGCCCGTGGTGCGACAATGGTCAGAACTTTCAACTGTGAAAGTCCTCATGTCTCTCATGTTCCTCACTTTGAGGATTTGATAGGTGCAGGTTTGGGTCGAGCATCACGAGGAATTTCTTTCCATAGTTTTACCTCGACCCCTTTAACAATACAGTGTTCCTATGACTATAGTATAAAGAAAAATGAAACAGAAAGAGTAATTCTTCAAGCTTCAAAGTCTTCAGTGTATTTTCTCCGGGACACACCGAATTCCTCATCTTCAATATCTTCATGAGAAATATCAATTTCTTCGCAATTTCTTCGCGATCAAAGTCTTCAAGAAATGACCAAAGTCTTCACCCGAAGGCATACATTTTTAAGGGACGATATTCATCGAATAACTCAAACTCCTCAGCAACTTGTAGAGCCTGTGTACACTTAAAAACATATGAGTCTCTTAACCTATAAGTCTTCAAACCACCAAAATCACTAAGGGGCACTAGATGCACTTACAGTCTCCTTCTTTTTGGTGGTTGATGACAAATAGGTTAAGTTTTCAACGGGGATAATAATATGAAATATAAGAACTAACTTTGAGGAATTTGAAGACAAGATACACAGAAACTCTCCGTGAAGATGTGCATGTTTTGAGGAATTTGCTTTGAACAACAATTGCACATTGATGATTTATATCATGGAGATCCCCCCGTGTATCTTGTAATTCATGCATGAATTTGACATATAGTATGAGGAATTTGGAATGCATGATGAAAAATGGTGTCTGACGAATTTCAGCATTCATGCATTAATTAACTTGAGGAATAAGCATGCGGGGAAAAATGTTCAAAAGTGCCAAAACACCATCGGGCTTAAGTTACAACTCATTACATCAAACACTTCAAAATAACCAAGAGTTTGTAACTTAATAAAGTTTATAATCCCATAAATTTAACCCGCTTGAAGACTAACTCTCAGATTTCTCCCCCTTTGTCATCAAGTGACGAAAAGGGACAAAACTGAGGACTAACGCCCATGAAGAACTTCACCTCTATGTTGGAGGAGTGGCGTGAGCATTCTTCGAGTCAGACTTCCTTATTGGGCCAGTTGCAGTATCTGCAGGTTCTTCATCCGAATCAGCAGTGCGGAAAGAAGAAAATGAGCTGTCCACCAAGTCAGGAATTGGATTATTCTTGAATTTGTTCTTTGGTGGCCATGAGCAATCAAAGTCGCGAGTGAATTCCAATTCTTCAAGTTCCTTAGCAGTCTTCGGGTGGGACAATATGGCCCAAGTGCGATCAAATACCTCATGAAGATAATAGTGATTTTTCTTCATAGCATTTTGCATGCCATTGAGGGTTTTCACAATAGAGAGAAACTGGTGTTTCACCCACTTATGATTGTGATTGACTTTCTGATGAAGACTGAGGATAAGCTTTTTGTTAGTCATCGCCCGTGGGGTAGTTGGACTTGGAGGTCTTGCTCTGCCATTAGATTCTTGTGTGGTAGTGTCATCATATGAGGAGTAGGATGCATCCTTACAAAATTGACTATCCAGTGGCCGATTGCCTTCATCTATCACTAACTTGCCTTTGCCCTCAACTGGTTCAAAATATTTCTTGATGACTTTGAGAGGAGGCAGATAGCCGAGGTGATTCTTATAGTCAGCTTGATAGTTGATGGCGGATCTGTTCCTGATGAATCTCATGATCCAAGGCGCATAAATCTTCAGCTCAAATGGCGACAAGGCATTGTCAGCCAAAATCCTCAAGAAGAAGCCGTGAATGTTCATTTTGATTCCATGAATGACGTTGACCATGATTTTCTTCATGATTCCAACGACATCTTCTTCCTTATCATGCCCTTTGATAGGTGTGATGGAATATGACAATATTATGTAGAAATTTCTGGGCACATACTTCAATTCCTTCACCAGGAATCTAGTCCTTGGAGGTTGACCCAGAGCTAAAGGCTTCATGCGGACCTCCATTAGCTGATTTGGCAACTCTCTTTCATCATATAGGTTAATTGCTTCATCTGAAGGAATAGAGATTGGTAGAACTTGAAGCAATTTTGTGGCTGGAGCTTTGATGTGAGTGTGCCGAGTCATCCAGTATAAGTCCCAAGAGTTGATGTTTTTGGGGTCACCTGAGATATGCAGTGTAGCATAGAACTAAAGAATGATATATGTATTCTAGTCACCGATATCTGTGCAGAATGGCAGTAGCCCTGCTTCGTGTAGAACACTCAGTACTGGGGTGAAGCAAGGAATTTGCTCCATATCACAATGAGGAATGTTCGTGTGATGAAATATCTTCCTCTTCCCACAAAGCACAACAACATAGTAATTAAGTTGAGTTATGGTCCAAAACTTTCTGTGCCTGATACGGAGCTTATCGTAAGGATTTTCTCCAGTGAAGAAATGATGTTCATCATAGAAGTGTGCTTTCAGAAACTCTGGCCTCTTCGAGTAGGGCTGATGAGGCTTTGGTTGAAGATTTCGATGTTGAATTACATCATCTTGAGGATTTTTGGCCACCACAATTGCAGTTTCAGGATTTGCTACCACAATTGCAGTTTCAACAGTTGTATCTTTATCCTGTGCTGAGGCATTTTCATCAGGGGCTTGTTCTTTAGTTTGGGGAATTTGCTGTGCCGAAGGAGCAGATGCAGTTTCTGGTACAACAGTTTCCTTTTCAGTTTCTTCAGTTGATGTAGTTGATTCTTGGTCTGGTGCTGATTTCACACGTGAGCTCTTTTCTTCAGAGCTAGTCGGAATTTCTGTTGCTGAAGGAGTTGTAGTAGTTTGAGGAATTTGTGAAGTCATTGGTGAGTTTGGATGATCTTTTTTCCCAAAACTCATCATGGAAAACAGGTGTGCTACTGCCAATGTCTTCATCAGCCTCCTTTTCTTCAGCAGTCATTTATTGGTTTTGAGGAGGAGGTGTCGAGACTTGAGGAATTTGATCAGCTTGAATTTCCTCATCTATTGGTGTGGATGCAGCAGAGCGATTGTCATCTATTTCCTCATCTTGTTCTGGAATGATGTGCTCTTCATCAAATGGTACAATCATGTATGATGGTGCAACACTGAGGGGAGTTGCATCCACTGGAGCTGATGATGTAGTAGGCAGAGTCTTCACGCGTTTTGCCTCTGAAGACTTTGAAGGAGTTGATGCCTTTATCTTCTTGGCTTTATTGTCAGCAGCTTTTGTTTTCTTCGCGTCTAATGTAGCCGAAAGAGTCACTTTCTTCACCTTTGAAGACATTGGTGAAGGAGCATTTTCATCAGGCCTTGCATGAGTAGTTTTAGGCCTGGTAGATTCTCCAGTAGGAATATTCTGTGTAGTTTCATCAGCACCTGGTTCTTCATCTTCCTCAGAATCAGCCAGTTGTACAGTGTAGCTGGGTTGAGGATTTGTTGGTTGCTTTGGGGCTGCAACCCTGCTGTTGTATTCATCAATTGCTTCAGTTGCGGCCTTGAGAAACCTCACTTTGGCACCCTTTCGGTCTGCATGAAGACTTGTGTATTGGTCAGTGAGGGTTTTTAGCTCTGCCTGAGTAGAAACAAGTTTCTCAGGTGTCATGTTAAGGATGTTTTGCTTCAAGTACTTCTCCTTTTTAACCTTTGCAGACCGAACTTGTTTGGCTGCTGATCCTTCCACTTTACTTCATTGATGAATGAAGTAACCATGTGACTGAGTCCAGGTGGAAGTTTCAAATCATCAATTGGTGTGTTTGGATCCTCATACCAAAGATCGATGAAGTTCAACACTACTTTTGAATCTAGTGTGAGGGGAATGGTGTTACCAGTAGCTTGTGCATCCCTTTCTTGTTTGTTCCTGATAATGGCTTCAAGAGTTTCATCATCATATTCCTCACTTCCTTCTGATGCAGAAGGGATATTAACAACATTCCTTGGGCACGGCCTTGTTCCTCTTCCGGCAATCATGTTTGTCTTCAGTATGCCCGGTGAAGATTTGAGAGCTGATCCTGAGGCAAATGGTACTGAGGAATTTGGATTTCCTGTTTGATGTTGCATGAGCTGTAACTGGAGAGGACGTGAAGATTTTGCTGCAATTGAGGACTTGACACCCGTTGTTGCTTCTTTCTGAGGAATTTTCTCTTTTGATAATGTTGTTGAGGGTTTTGACTTCAGACCTGGTTTCTTCATCATGACCTTCTTCTGAGGTTGTTCCGTAGCAGTAGCCTCAGCAGCAGAGGAGCCGACAGCAGCAACTACAACAACAAAATCCTCATTAAACTTTGTTACAACCACTTTTGCCTTTTTCTGCAGCTTAGACAAATACTTGTCTTTTTCCTCAGGATAGTCTTCAATTGTGACTACACTTGAGGGGTCTGCAATTTGTTGTTCTCCCCGAGGCAATGTTTTGCAAGGAGGTTTGAGGGCAAACTTCTTGGCATATTTTAGAGTGACATACAAGTATTCTTTCCACTCTTTTGCCCATCCGCGTTGAATGTTTTGAAGCCTGATCTTGCGTTTTCAGTGGTCTCTTTCCCGTGAATTTATTCATCCGGCGTGCAGTAATCAACATATATTTCCTGTGGGATTTCAAAAGCAGTGTTCTGCTCTAGCTTCTTTTCACCCTTTAGTTTTCTATCTTCCTCCTTTTCCTTCAGCTGAGGTTTTTGCTCAGGATTTTGTATTCTTGAGGAATCTAAGGACACATGTAATGTTCTTCAAGAAATGCTGCAAGTGAGTTAAGTTGATGAGAACCTAGAGATTCATCATTGACATTTTGTACATGTGAACAGAGTATAGGTGCGAAGAGTTTGGAGACGTCATATGCGTTCTCAGATTTGAGGAAATTTGAAAAATGACTTAAGTTGCGGAATTTGACCAGTGTGTTGAGGAATTTGACTAAGCATTCTCATCTTGTTGGAATTATGCCCTAGAGGCAATAATAAATGTATAGTTATTATTATAATTCCTGTATCAAGATAATAGTTTATTATCCATGCTATAATTGTATTGAATGAAGACTCATTTACATGTGTGGATACATAGACAAAACACCGTCCCTAGCATGCCTCTAGTTGGCTAGCGAGTTGATCGATGATAGTCAGTGTCTTCTGATTATGAACAAGGTGTTGTTGCTTGATAACTGGATCACGTCATTGGGAGAATCACGTGATGGACTAGACCCAAACTAATAGACGTAGCATGTTGATCGTGTCATTTTGTTGCTACTGTTTTCTGCGTGTCAAGTATTTATTCCTATGACCATGAGATCATATATCTCACTGACATCGGAGGAATGCTTTGTGTGTATCAAACGTCGCAACGTAACTGGGTGACTATAAAGATGCTCTACAGGTATCTCCGAAGGTGTTAGTTGAGTTAGTATGGATCAAGACTGGGATTTGTCACTTCGTATGACGGAGAGGTATCTCGGGGCCCACTCGGTAATACAACATCACACACAAGCCTTGCAAGCAATGTGACTTAGTGTAAGTTGCGGGATCTTGTATTACGGAATGAGTAAAGAGACTTGCCGGTAAACGAGATTGAAATAGGTATGCGGATACTGACGATCGAATCTCGGGCAAGTAACATACCGAAGGACAAAGGGAATGACATACGGGATTATACGAATCCTTGACACTGAGGTTCAAACGATAAGATCTTCGTGGAATATGTAGGATTCAATATGGGCATCCAGGTCCCGCTATTGGATATTGACCGAGGAGTCTCTCGGGTCATGTCTACATAGTTCTCGAACCCGCAGGGTCTGCACACTTAAGGTTCGACGTTGTTTTATGCGTATTTGAGTTATATGGTTGGTTACCGAATGTTGTTCGGAGTCCCGGATGAGATCATGGACGTCACGAGGGTTTCCGGAATGGTCCAGAAACGAAGATTGATATATAGGATGACCTCATTTGATTACCGGAAGGTTTTCGGAGTTACCAGGAATGTACCGGGAATGATGAATGGGTTCCGGGAGTTCACCGGGGGGGGGGGGGGGGGGGGAACCCACCCCGGGGAAGCCCATAGGCTTTGGGGAGACACACCAGCCCTTAGTGGGCTGGTGGGACAGCCCCAAGGGGGCCTATGCGCCAAGAATAAAGAATCAAAGGAAAGGAAAAAAAATAGGGAGGAAGTGGGAAGGGAGGGGGACTCCTCCCACCAAACCAAGTCCAACTCGGTTTGGGGGGGGGGGGAGTCCTCCCCCCCTTGGCTCGGCCGACCCCTTGAGGGTCCCTTGGACCCCAAGGCAAGGTCCCCCTTCCTCCTCCTATATATATGGACCAATTAGGGCTGATTTGAGACGACTTTCTCACGGCTGCCCGACCACATACCTCCATAGTTTTTCCTCTAGATCGCGTTTCTGCGGAGCTCGGGCGGAGCCCTGCTGAGACAAGATCACCACCAACCTCCGGAGCGCCGTCACGCTGCCGGGGAACTCTTCTACCTCTCCGTCTCTCTTGCTGGATCAAGAAGGCCGAGATCATCGTCGAGCTGTACGTGTGCTGAACGCGGAGGTGCCGTCCGTTCGGTACTAGATCGTGGGACCGATCGCGGGATTGTTCGCGGGGCGGATCGAGGGACGTGAGGACGTTCCACTACATCAACCGCGTTCTCTAACGCTTCTGCTGTACGATCTACAAGGGTACGTAGATCACTCATCCCCTCTCATAGATGGACATCACCATGATAGGTCTTCGTGCGCGTAGGAAATTTTTTGTTTCCCATGCGACGTTCCCCAACAGTGGCATCATGAGCTAGGTTCATGCGTAGATGTCTTCTCTAGTAGAACACAAAAGTTTTTGTGGGCGGTGATGTGCGTTTTTCTGCCCTCCTTAGTCTTTTCTTGATTCCGCGGTATTGTTGGATTGAAGCGGCTTGGACCGACATTACTCGTACGCTTACGAGAGACTGGTTTCATCGTTACGAGTAACCCCCTTTGCTCAAAGATGACTGGCAAGTGACGGTTTCTCCAACTTTAGTTGAATCGGATTTGACCGAGGAGGTCCTTGGATGAGGTTAAATAGCAACTCATATATCTCCGTTGTGGTGTTTGCGTAAGTAAGATGCGATCCTACTAGATACCCTTGGTCACCACGTAAAACTTGCAACAACAAAATTAGAGGACGTCTAACTTGTTTTTGCAGGGTATGATTGTGATGTGATATGGCCAATGATGTGATGTGATATATTGGATGTATGAGATGATCATGTTGTAATAGAAATATCGACTTGCACGTCGATGGTACGGCAACCGGCAGGAGCCATAGGGTTGTCTTTATACTAACGTTTGTGCTTGCAGATGCGTTTACTATTTTGCTAGGATGTAGCTTTAGTAGTAATAGCATAAGTAGCACGACAACCCCGATGGCAAAACGTTGATGGATGATCATGGTGTGGCGCCGGTGACAAGAAGATCGTGCCGGTGCTTTGGTGATGGAGATCAAGAAGCACGTGATGATGGCCATATCATGTCACTTATGAATTGCATGTGATGTTAATCCTTTTATGCACCTTATTTTGCTTAGAACGACGGTAGCATTATGAGGTGATCTCTCACTAAAATTTCAAGACGAAATTGTGTTCTCCCCGACTGTGCACCGTTGCTACAGTTCGTCGTTTCGAGACACCACGTGATGATCGGGTGTGATAGACTCAACGTTCACATACAACGGGTGCAAAACAGTTGCGCACGCGGAACACTCGGGTTAAGCTTGACGAGCCTAGCATGTGCAGTCATGGCCTCGGAACACATGAGACCGAAAGGTCGATCATGAATCATATAGTTGATATGATTAGCATAGGGATGCTTACCACTGAAACTATACTCAACTCACGTGATGATCGGACTTGGGATAGTGCAAGTGGATCATGAACCACTCAAATGACTAGAGAGATGGACTTTTTGAGTGGGAGTTTAGCATATAATTTGATTAAGTTGAACTCTAATTATCTTGAACATAGTCTAAGTCCACTTTGAATATATTTGTGTTGTAGATCATGGCTCACGCTAGTGTCATCCTGAATTTTAATACGTTCCTAGAGAAAGCTAAGTTGAAAGATGATGGAAGCAACTTTGTAGACTGGGCTCGTAATCTTAAGCTAATCTTACAAGCTGGGAAGAAGGATTATGTCCTTAATGCTGCGCTAGGAGATGAACCACCCGCTACGGCTGATCAGGATGTTAAGAACGCTTGGTTAGCGCGTAAGGAGGACTACTCAATAGTTCAATGTGCAGTCTTGTATGGCTTAGAACCGGGACTTCAACGTCGCTTTGAGCGTCATGGAGCATTTGAGATGTTCCAGGAGTTGAAGTTTATCTTTCAGAAGAACGCCCGGATCGAGAGGTATGAGACCTCCGATAAATTCTATGCTTGCAAGATGGAGGAAAACTCGTCTGTCAGTGAACATGTGCTCAAAATGTATGGGTACTCAAACCGTCTAGCTGAACTGGGGATTGAACTCCCGCAAGAAGCTATCACTGACAAGATCCTTCAATCACTGCCGCCAAGCTATAAAGGCTTTGTGTTGAACTACAACATGCAAGGGATGAACAAGTCTCCCGGAGAGTTGTTTGCGATGCTGAAAGTCGCAGAGTCTGAACTCCGTAAAGAGCATCAAGTGTTGATGGTGAGCAAGACCACTAGTTTCAAGAGAAACGGCAAAGGCAAGACGGGCAATTCGAAGAAGAGCGGCAAGCCTGTTGCCAATCCGCTGAAGAAACCCAAGGCTGGACCTAAGCCTGAAACAGAGTGCTTCTATTGCAAGGGTATGGGTCACTGGAAGCGCAATTGCCCCAAGTATCTGGCAGATAAGAAGGCGGGCAAAGAAAAATCAGGTATATTTGATATACATGTTATTGATGTGTACTTAACTAGCTCTCGTAGTAGTGCCTGGGTATTTGATACCGGTTCTGTTGCTCATATTTGCAACTCGAAACAGGAACTGCGGAATAGGCGAAGGCTGGCGAAAGACGAAGTGACGATGCGCGTAGGAAATGGTTCCAAGGTTGATGCAATCGCCGTCGGCACAGTGTCACTTCAGCTACCATCGGGATTAGTGATGAACTTAAATCATTGTTACTTAGTGCCTGCGTTGAGCATGAACATTATATCTGGATCTTGTTTATTGCGAGACGGTTACTCTTTTAAGTCTGAGAATAATGGTTGTTCTATTTCTATGAGTAACATCTTTTATGGTCATGCACCGAATGTGAGAGGATTGTTCATATTGAATCTTGATAGCGATACGCATATACATAACATTGAGACCAAAAGAGTTAGAGTAAACAATGATAGCGCCATATTTTTGTGGCACTGCCGTTTAGGTCATATTGGTGTAAAGCGCATGAAGAAACTCCATGCTGATGGACTTTTGGAGTCACTTGACTTCGATTCACTTGACACGTGTGAACCATGCCTCATGGGCAAGATGACTAAAACTCCGTTCTCCGGAACAATGGAGCGTGCAAGTGACTTGTTGGAAATCATACATACCGATGTGTGTGGTCCAATGAGCGTGGAGGCACGCGGCGGATATCGTTATTTCCTCACCTTCACTGACGATTTAAGTAGATATGGTTATGTCTACTTGATGAAGCACAAGTCTGAAACATTTGAAAAGTTCAAGCAATTTCAGAGTGAAGTGGAAAATCATCGTAACAAGAAGATCAAGTTCCTACGGTCTGATCGTGGGGGTGAATATCTGAGTTTCGAGTTTGGTGCTCACTTAAGACAATGTGGAATTGTTTCGCAGTTAACACCGCCTGGAACACCATAGCGTAATGGTGTGTCCGAACGTCGTAATCATACTTTGTTAGAGATGGTGCGATCTATGATGTCTCTTACTGATTTGCCGTTATCATTTTGGGGTTATGCATTAGAAACAGCTGCATTCACTTTAAATAGGGCACCATCAAAATCCGTTGAGACGACACCATACGAACTGTGGTATGGCAAAAGGCCAAAGTTGTCGTTTCTTAAAGTTTGGGGATGTGATGCTTATGTCAAAAAGCTTCAGCCTGAAAAGCTGCAACCCAAAGCGGAAAAATGCGTCTTCATAGGTTACCCAAAAGAGACAGTTGGGTACACCTTCTATCTCAAATCCGAGGGCAAAGTGTTTGTTGCTAAGAACGGAACTTTTCTCGAGAAGGAGTTTCTCTCGAGAGAATTGAGTGGGAGGAAGATAGAACTTGACGAGGTTGTCGAACCTCTCATCCCTCTGGATGGTGGCGCAGGGCAAGGGGAAACCTCTGTCATTGCGACGCCGGTTGAGGAGGAAGTTAATGATGATGATCATGAAACTCCAGTTCAAGTTTCTGTAGAACCACGCAGGTCGACGAGATCACGCGCTGCTCCAGAGTGGTACGGTAATCCCGTCTTATCAATCATGTTGTTAGACAACAATGAACCTGCAAATTATGAAGAAGCGATGGTGGGCCCAGATTCCAACAAATGGCTAGAGGCCATGAAATCCGAGATAGGATCCATGTATGAGAACAAAGTGTGGACTTTGGAGATACTACCTGAGGGCCGCAAGGCTATTCAGAACAAATGGATCTTTAAGAAGAAGACGGACGCTGACGGTAATGTGACCGTTTATAAAGCTCGACTTGTGGCAAAGGGTTTTTCACAAGTTCCAGGAATTGACTACGATGAGACTTTCTCTCCCGTAGCAATGCTTAAGTCCGTCAGAATCATGTTAGCGATAGCTGCATTTTTCGATTATGAAATCTGGCAGATGGATGTCAAAACGACGTTCCTTAACGGTTTCCTTAAGGAAGAGTTGTATATGATGCAACCCGAAGGTTTTGTCGATCCTAAAAATGCTCGCAAGGTGTGCAAGCTCCAGCGATCCATTTATGGACTGGTGCAAGCATCTCGGAGTTGGAACAAACGCTTTGATGAGGTGATCAAGTCATTTGGGTTTATGCAAGTGGTTGGAGAATCTTGTATTTACAAGAAAGTGAGTGGGAGCTCTATGGCGTTTCTAATATTATATGTGGATGACATATTACTGATTGGAAACAACGTAGAGCTTTTGGAGAGCATAAAAGGTTACTTGAATAAAAGTTTCTCTATGAAGGACCTAGGAGAAGCTGCTTACATTCTAGGCATTAAGATCTATAGGGATAGATCAAAACGCCTGATAGGACTTTCACAAAGCACATACCTTGATAAAGTTTTGAAGAGGTTCAAAATGGAACAGTCCAAGAAAGGGTTCTTGCCAGTGTCACAAGGTACGAGATTGAGTAAGACTCAGTGCCCAGCAACTGATGAAGATAGAGAGCATATGCGCTCCGTCCCCTATGCTTCAGCCATAGGTTCTATCATGTATGCGATGCTGTGCACTAGACCGGATGTTAGCCTGGCCATAAGTATGGCAGGTAGGTTCCAGAGTAATCCAGGAGTGGATCACTGGACAGCGGTCAAGAATATCCTGAAGTACCAGAAAAGGACTAAGGAGATGTTTCTCGTGTATGGAGGTGACGAAGAGCTCGCCGTAAAAGGTTACGTCGATGCAAGCTTTGACACAGATCCGGACGACTCCAAGTCGCAAACCGGATACGTATTTATTCTTAATGGGGGTGCAGTAAGCTGGTGCAGTTCCAAGCAAAGCGTCGTAGCAGATTCTACATGTGAAGCAGAGTACATGGCTGCCTCGGAGGCGGCTAAGGAGGGTGTCTGGATGAAGCAGTTCATGACGGATCTTGGAGTGGTGCCAAGTGCACTGGATCCAATAACCTTGTTCTGTGACAACACTGGTGCCATTGCCTTAGCAAAGGAACCAAGGTTTCACAAGAAAACCAGACACATCAAACGACGCTTCAACCTCATCCGCGACTACATCGAGGAGGAGGACGTAAATATATGCGAAGTGCACACGGATCTGAATGTAGCAGACCCGCTGACTAAACCTCTTCCACGGCCAAAACATGATCGACACCAGAACTGTATGGGTGTTAGATTTATTACAATGTAATTCACATGGTGATGTGAGGACTAGATTATTGACTCTAGTGCAAGTGGGAGACTGTTGGAATTATGCCCTAGAGGCAATAATAAATGTATAGTTATTATTATAATTCCTGTATCAAGATAATAGTTTATTATCCATGCTATAATTGTATTGAATGAAGACTCATTTACATGTGTGGATACATAGACAAAACACCGTCCCTAGCATGCCTCTAGTTGGCTAGCCAGTTGATCGATGATAGTCAGTGTCTTCTGATTATGAACAAGGTGTTGTTGCTTGATAACTGGATCACGTCATTGGCAGAATCACGTGATGGACTAGACCCAAACTAATAGACGTAGCATGTTGATCGTGTCATTTTGTGGCTACTGTTTTCTGCGTGTCAAGTATTCATTCCTATGACCATGAGATCATATATCTCACTGACACCGGAGGAATGCTTTGTGTGTATCAAACGTCGCAACGTAACTGGGTGACTATAAAGATGCTCTACAGGTATCTCCGAAGGTGTTAGTTGAGTTAGTATGGATCAAGACTGGGATTTGTCACTTCGTATGACGGAGAGGTATCTCGGGGCCCACTCGGTAATACAACATCACACACAAGCCTTGCAAGAAATGTGACTTAGTGTAAGTTGCGGGATCTTGTATTACGGAACGAGTAAAGAGACTTGCCGGTAAACGATATTGAAATAGGTATGCGGATACTGACGATCGAATCTCGGGCAAGTAACATACCGAAGGACAAAGGGAATGACATACGGGATTATACGAATCCTTGACACTGAGGTTCAAACGATAAGATCTTCGTGGAATATGTAGGATTCAATATGGGCATCCATGTCCCGCTATTGGATATTGACCGAGGAGTCTCTCGGGTCATGTCTACATAGTTCTCGAACCCGCAGGGTCTGCACACTTAAGGTTCGACGTTGTTTTATGCGTATTTGAGTTATATGGTTGGTTACCGAATGTTGTTCGGAGTCCCGGATGAGATCATGGATGTCACGAGGGTTTCCGGAATGGTCCGGAAACGAAGATTGATATATAGGATGACCTCATTTGATTACCGGAAGGTTTTCGGAGTTATCGGGAATGTACCGGGAATGACGAATGGGTTTCGGGAGTTCACCGGGGGGGGGGGGGGCAACCCACCCCGGGGAAGCCCATAGGCTTTGGGGAGACACACCAGCCCTTAGTGGGCTGGTGGGACAGCCCCAAGGGGGCCTATGCGCCAAGAATAAAGAATCAAAGGAAAAGAAAAAAAAGAGGGAGGAAGTGGGAAGGGAGGGGGACTCCTCCCACCAAACCAAGTCCAACTCGGTTTGGGGGGGGGGGAGTCCTCCCCCCCTTGGCTCGGCCGACCCCTTGAGGGTCCCTTGGACCCCAAGGCAAGGTCCCCCTCCCTCCTCCTATATATATGGAGCAATTAGGGCTGATTTGAGACGACTTTCTCACGGCTGCCCGACCACATACCTCCATAGTTTTTCCTCTAGATCGCGTTTCTGCGGAGCTCGGGCGGAGCCCTGCTGAGACAAGATCACCACCAACCTCTGGAGCGCCGTCACGCTGCCGGAGAACTCTTCTACCTCTCCGTCTCTCTTGCTGGATCAAGAAGGCCGAGATCATCGTCGAGCTGTACGTGTGCTGAACGCGGAGGTGCCGTCCGTTCGGTACTAGATCGTGGGACTGATCGCGGGATTGTTCGCGGGGCGGATCGAGGGACGTGAGGACGTTCCACTACATCAACCGCGTTCTCTAACGCTTCTGCTGTACGATCTACAAGGGTACGTAGATCACTCATCCCCTCTCGTAGATGGACATCACCATGATAGGTCTTCGTGCGCGTAGGAAATTTTTTGTTTCCCATGCGACGTTCCCCAACACATCTTGGGTTCCAGAGTTGTGCAAATTCAAAAATTTACACAATTGAGGAATCCCGTGAAGTATTTAGGGGCTTAGTGAAATTTATCAAGTGTTCTAGACATGGGTGTGCATAGCTGACATATTTTCTAAGGAAAAAGTGATTTCACGAATCTAAAGAGAATAAATGGATCATCAGGGACAGTAAAATAGGATTTTAATTACCCTGTATGAAGAACATGATGAAATGGGGAAGTAAAAACATAAGTTCTTCGGTTCAGATCTTTAGTGCCCTAACTTGGCGACCGACGACAACTACGGCGGCGACGGAGGAAGATGATTCGCAGTTGGCTTGAGTCCGGCGAAGGCGAGGTCGAGGGAGTGAAGGTGTTCCTCACCGACGACGAGGATGCTAGCGTCGGCGCTAGGTTTTGAGCTCGAGCGGAGAAGACGAGAGGGAGAGAAGAGTTTGGACTGGAGGTGGTAAGGGGCTATTTATAGCTGAGGTGAAAACGGTGTGAAGCGAATTCTTCGGATGAAACTGCCCCTACCCTTTCATCTCCGCATGACATGTGCTACCCACGAACGAAGCGGTGGAGATAGTGGAGATCGTGGTTATCTTATCGTGAGTAGTGGGTGCAGCTAAATTGGTAACGGTATTTTTTTGAATTTTGAGGATTTTGTTGCAAAGTCATCAGGTGACAAGGACTCAGTGAGGACTTTGAACAAGTATCAAATAGAACGCATATGAAGATTTAAGAATAGACTGGGTTTAGCTTAGCATAGAGGGGAAACGCGTTCGATCACATTCACGTAGAAGAAATACCAAATTGAAGACTTAGCAATAAGTGAATGCAGTTGAGGACATTGAAAGCTCATTATAAAATATATAGTCAATGAAGATCATCACAGAAAATTTTGAAGAAATTTCAAAAAGTTTGAAGACTTTGAAAATTTTGAGGAATTTGTGAAAAGTCTCAGATTTGAAGAATTCCCATTTTGAAGAGTTTCAAAGTTTGGTGGTGGTGTGTCCCACCGTATAAGAATGATGAATTGAGGCGCCGTGTACAACTGTCGTAGGGCCTTAAGAACAAAATTCTTCATTATTTTCTCACACTTAGAGTGATATTCTTCATTGATTGAATAAAATCGTTACTTCGTGTGTTGCACATCTAAGTCATCAATTTTGCATAAGTGTTAGGATGTGTGCATGTTTACACAACATTTGAAGATTCTAGGATATTTAGCTCACACCGCAACTTGCATAACCTTCTCTTATCCAAGGGCTTTGTGAATATATCTACTAGCTGGCCATCAATCTTCACATGGTCGATGATGATATTGCCCTTGAGTACATGGTCACGAAGAAAATGATGACGAATCTGGATGTGCTTGGTCTTTGGGTGTTGCATAGGGTTGTAGGCGATCTTGATTGCACTCTCATTGTCGTAGTAGAGAGGCACATTCTTCATGTTGATGCCATAATCTCTGAGGGTTTGCTTCATCCATAGCAGTTGAGAACAGCAATATCCAGCAATAATGTATTCAGCTTTAGAAGTGGAGAGAGATACACCTTTTTGCTTCTTTGAGGACCAGCAGACTAAGGATCGTCTAAGGAAATAACATGTGCGTGACGTTGACTTGCGATCCACATGGTCACCAGCATAATCAGAATCAGAATATCCAACGAGGTGAAGATTTGAGCCCTTGAGGTACCATAATCCTATTGTCAGTGTGTCAGCTAGATATTGAAGAATATGTTTCACAGCCTTATGGTTTGATTCCTTCGGTTTTGCTTGGAAAGGTGCGCACATGCAACCGCTAAGCATAATGTCTGGCCTAGATGCACATAGGTACAATAAAGAGCCAATTATAGAGCAATATACCTGCTGATCGAAATCTATACCATTTTCGTCAGTGCACAGGTGGCCGTTGGTAGGCATAGAAATCTTAACGCCTTTGCATTCATGCATGCCGAATTTCTTCAGGACATCCTTGCGGTATTTCTCTTGAGAGATGAAGATGCCATCGCGTTGTTGACGAATTTGCAGACCTAAGAAGAATTTTAGCTCTCCCATCATGGACATTTGATATTCTTCACCCATCATGTAGGAAAATTCATCACTGTAACGTTTGTCAGTACAACAAAAAATAGTGTCGTTACATATATTTGGCACACGAATAGTTCATTGTCATAGGATTTTGTGAAAATAGAAGGATCAAGTGAATCGGTTTGAATACTTTCTTCATGAGGAATTCCTTCAGTGTATCATACCACGCCCGAGGGGCTTGCTTGAGGCAGTAGAGTGCCTTTTTGAGTCTGAAGACTTTGTCAGGATGCTTCGGGGTTTCAAAACCTGGGGGCTGAGCAACATATACTTCTTCCTCAAGCTTACGACTGAGGAATGCACTTTTCACATCATTTGATAGAGAGTAATATTGTGATGGTTAGCATAAGCAAGCAATATTCGAATAGCTTCAAGTCTAGCAACAGGTGCAAAAGTTTCATCGAAGTCAATTCCTTCAACCTGTGTGTTGCCTTGAGCTACAAGCCGTGCCTTGTTCCTCACAACCTGACCATCCTCATCTTGCTTGTTTCGGTAGATCCACTTGGTGCTGATGATATTGTGTTTGCGAGGATCTGGTCTTTTGACGAGTTCCCATACATCATTTAGCTTGAACTGAAGAAGTTCATCTTGCATGGCTCGAATCCACTCAGGTTCCATGAACGCTTCAATAACTTTTGAGGGTTTTGTGATAGACACAAAATAGGAATGCCCACAAAAGTTAACTAAATGTGAAGCTTTTGATCGAGTGAGAGGACCTGGAGCATTGATGTCATCAATGATTTTGTCAAGTTCCACTTCATTTGCTATCCATGGATGAGCTGGTTGAAGGATTTGGTTGGGCTGAGGAATTTGATGTGTAGCATTTTCCTCAGGTGCACCTTCTTGAATTTCGTGAGTCTTGGGGAAAATTTCTTCAATAAGGGGTTGTTCCTCAGTAGGAATGATATCTTCAGTAGCCTATTGCTTAATAGCTTCCTCAGGAGTCAATTTATCTAGCACATGAGGCAGTTGCTCTCTTTGCGAGCCATTAGTTTCATCGAACCGCACATCTATAGTTTCAACAACCTTGTTGTGATAGGCGTTGAAGACTCTGTAGGTGTGCGAGTCCTTTCCGTAACCAAGCATAAAACCCTCATGCGCTTTAGGTGCAAACTTTGAGCTATGGTGAGGATCTCTAATCCAGCATCTTGCATCGAAGACTTTGAAATAACTTACATTGGGTTTCTTGTGAGTGAGGAGTTCATATGAGGTTTTCTTGAGGAATTTGTGAAGATATACCTTGTTGATGATGTGGCAAGCAGTGTTGATTGCTTCAGGCCAAAAGCAATGATGAGTCTGATATTCTTCAAGCATAGTCCATGCCATTTCAACCAAAGTCCCGTTCTTGCATTAAACGACGCCATTCTATTGAGGAGTATAAGGAGCACACAATTTGTGAGTAATACCAAGTTCATCAACATAATCATCAAGACCAGTATTTTTGAATTCTGTCCCATTATCACTCCTGATGTGTTTGATCTTGACGTCGAAGTTTGTTGAGGCCCTTGAGGAAAATCGTTTGAAGACTTCCCGCACTTCATTTTTGTAAGGAATTGTTGGGACCCCGATCCTAAGTCATAGGAATCCATCCTGTAACACATCGCATCTCTTTGCGGTCTCACGCACGGTTAACCCCACGGCTGCAGCCTTACCTTAGCCGGGACCGTTTGCGCCTTTTGACTCGCGTATGCAATTGTGCCGCTAGCAATCCAATGACAAAGAACCCGGATCAACATGTCTAGTCATAAACAAAAGTGGCAGTTCCGCACAGGGACATGCATACATGACCCAACAAAGCAGGTGTCGGTCACCAGCGAATGTAGACGAGTCGTAGCAAGCTACAAGGACTCCATTACATCACGTGAAATTTCCCCAAAGGGGACAGACACAACAGCTAAGAAGGACACACACCGGTCAACCAATGTGTCCGGAGCAGTAGCGAGCTACAATGGCTCGTTGGATCACAAAGGGGCATTTCCCTGTAAGGAATGCTACTAAGGTCTACGGCTAGGTATTCGAACCCCATACATATCAAGTATGACACACGTACGCATGGCATACCGATATGTATAGATACATCGAAGGCATCACAACATAACCATAAACATACAAGCTTTATTTAAAAGGCTCGGAAGAGCCTCACACATAATATTACACAGTAGGGGTCTCACGACCCATCATAACAGTCATTCAAGTTACAAGCCAGCGGAAGTAGATAAACTGTCTGAGTTTACAGACAGATGAAACTAAAAGGCACATGGCCTGACTATACTATAGACCCACCCTAGGGCCAGATCGTAGCTGGGATACCAGCTACTCGTCGTTGTCGATGTCTAGGAAGAACCCTCCATTAGGGTCATTAACAACCTCTGCAACAAATTGTTAAGCAAACATGAGTACGGAGGTACTCAGCAAGACTTTAGGATAACTATCTACTCATGCAATATATCAATAAGGAATTGTGGGGTTTCATGCAGAAAGCCATCATTTGACTCGTGGCTAGACAACTTGCATTTTTAAATAATTTTGACAACTTGATTTCTCGCACACGAGTCCACTAACACCACAACAATACTCCATCGTGGAATCATTCCGTCTCCATACGGAAATGCCGTCCACGACACTCACGCTTATCTTGACAATTTTATGAGTAGCCATTAAAATTATCTATGAACAGCATATGTCTCCAAGTAGTCCATATCCGCGGACGCGGCTATTCGAATAGATCATAACCCTGCAGGGGTGTACTTCTTCACACACGCTCTCGCCACTTATCGCCATGTGCACGTCATGCACCTCGGCAACCTTCAAGCAGAAGCCCAGCGAGGGAGTCGGCCACGACCGTTAACCACGCTAATACTTAGTCCAGGTCTATCGCCTATCTGAGGGTAACCCGCACGGAAGTCCGGCCGAGGTTTCCGCCACGGCCCCAAACGATGTGCGCAGGGTTCCTAAGCCCACCATCCGGGTGCCACTTGGTACACTGTGCCACTGCCTACCGCATCACAGCCCACCTCTCAGGTCAGCGCTATGCACGACCTCCAACATGACTATAAACACCAGAAACTACTTGCAACTCCTGGACCGAGTACTAAGCGATTAATAAGTCGAGAGGGTCAATTAAGAATCCCAATGTGTGGTAGTATCTAGTCTTGGATTACATACACGGAACTCAGTTCCTAAGGACGGTTCCAATGAAACGACCCGCCATGTACTCCTACATAGCCTTCCACCGGTACCTTGACCAAATCAGGTTCAACACACAACCTTTACTTACTGAACACATTCTCACAATTCTGTTCATCTCCCAGATGACAGACCATACACAACTCTAAGCATAGCATGCATAGCAGGATAGGTCACATCATGGCTCAAGCATCTACCAGGTATGCTAGGTTGCAAGGTTCAGCTATTTACTGTGACAAAGACAGGTCATGCAAAGGAAGTGGGTTCAACTAACGTGGCAAAAGCATTTGAAGCATTTGATCCTAATGCAATAAGTAAGTGGAGGAGCGAGAACATGGGATTTATCAGGATGATCAAAATGGTTGCTTGCCCTGTTGCTCAGAGGAGGGACAATATCCGTCACTCGGATATTCAGTGGAATCCGAAGGAGCGGAGCCTACCGAAAGAAATGACAACAATCAATAACAATCATATGCAACAAAATGATGCATGAGCATGGCATGAAGATGCATGGTGGTATGCTAATGTAGCTAACATTTATTAGGTTTGAAGTTGATTTGAATCAGATTCAAAATCACTTCAAACGAGGTATTCTCGAATACCATTTTAATTGATTCGACCTGATGCTCAAATCAGCTTGTTTTTAACATGCATGGAAATGATATGTTAAGTTGCTGGTTGTGATGGAACAATGTTTGATCATAGTATTTGAAGTGGAATTCAAATGATTTTCAAATTCCATCTCCATAGCATTTATAAAATTTAACTTATTCATCATTCCACATGTTTGGTCCAGTAACATTTTCAAACATGTTTGAAAATGACATATTCAGATTCCTTCGATTTTTCTGATACTTTTTCATATATAAATTATTTTCATTGGAGTTACCGATTAATTTCTATGATTTTTATAAGTTTTGGCATTTTCTGGAATTCTTTTTAAACAGAAAAGCTACTTATTGCGTCAGCATAGCATCAGCAGGTCCAACTGGCCGTTGAAAGTCAAACCTGACCAGTGGGACCCACTGGTCAGTGACTCTGGTCAGTTTTAGATTAGTTTTAAACTTAATTAGTTAATTAACAGCACTGGACCCACCTGTCAGTGACTTATTAGTTTAATTGATTTTATTTTTATTAACCCAAAACATCCAGAGGCTGGCCCCACGCGTCAGTGGCTCAGGCCAGCTGAGATCCACCGGCGGCGAGGTCGTCGTTGACGGCGGTGAGCCTCCGGCGACACCAGAGACGGCGGAGGGCATCGGAAACTCGTCTCCAATGACCAAATGCACGACGGAGACCACAGGGAGATCGGCCACTCGACGGCGCGCACGATGGGGCAAACCCCAGGGGCTGGGGTGGCCGGAATTGACGCCGGCGACGAGCTCGGCGGCGACCAAAGCTCGGCCATCGTCGAGGTCATCGGAAACAGGGTCAAATCGCACGGGGCTGGGCTCCTAAAGCATCTACGCAACGGCCTGACGCTGCTGGTGGCCTCAGATGGACCAACCGTTCACCAGAGAGCTACCGGCGACGAGCTGCAGCGGCGGTCCTCGTCGGGATCCTGTGGAACTATGCCTAGAGGAAGAGATCGACGGGGAAAACTTGGGGCAAAGCTGCGCAAGCTCACGGGGAGTGCAGTGGAGGGCTTAGACGGCTCGGGGAGGCGCTGTGGGCGACGAATCGAATGAAGCTCGCCGGCTGCCGAAGCTTGAAGACGACGGTGCCGTGGGCGTTGCAGGGCTCGGGGAACCTTCGGCTCCTGCAGGGAGGACCAGATCGTCGAGGCGGAGCGAATGGGGGTACTCGGGGGAAAGAACTAGTGGCCAGAGGCACGGGCAGCTCGAGCTCGAGCTCCTGTCAATGGCGGCAGAAGGGGAAGAAGGAACCGAGAGGAGAGGGGGGAATGGTGCACGGGAATGGATAGGCCAGTGCTCGGGGAGGTTATCCCCGTCCGTGCCAGCGCGAAGCGGCGGCCAGGCAGACAGGGAGCTGCGTGGAGGCACCGGGCGTCGCGGCGGCCACCTCCTGCTCCTACTGGCGAGGAGGAAGACGACACAGGGACTCGACCTGGGCCAGGTGAGCGTGAGGTAGTCTTTCTTCATTTCTTTCTTGTTTTGTTTTCTGTTTTACTAACTGTTTTGGTTTGCTATTTATTTCAGCTCCAAAATAGTTCACCAAAATATTTTGAACACACCAAAATATTTGTTGGAATATATCCAACCATTCCTGAAGTTTTCAGCATTTTTGAAAACTTAAAGTTTTTGAATTCAAATTTAAACTTGAATCCAGTAGCTTTTTGCATTACTATAAAATGCCAAATGTGTTATGAAAATAGTTTTCTTCACTGCTTATTTGCTTCCATGATTTATCTGAAAAGTTGAACTTTTCTTGAGGCCATTTTGGGTTCATTGATTTGAACAAGTTTATAATTTCTTTGAATTTGAGAAGTGGCTAGGGTTTTTGAGTTTTGCTTGACCACTTCCTTTGATCTTGTTGAAATTTTCTTGGATGCAATGCAAAGAAGATATGAGCACAATGCTATACTTGATTAGGGTTCCAGGGATGTGACATCAATGATGTGTACCCAAGTATAGTGAGAATAGTCATCAACAATGACAAAGCCATATAGGGATGCTGCATTGGTTAGAGTAGCATAATGAGTAGGTCCAAACAGATCCGTGTGAAGCAATTCAAACGGACGAGTAGTAGTCATGATAGTCTTCGAGGGGTGTTTGGATCTGGTTATTTTTCCAGACTCACAAGCACCGCAGAGATGGTCCTTGAGGTATTTGACGGATTCGATGCCAATGACATGCTTCTTCTTCGCCAGTGTGTGCAAATTTCTCATGCCTTCATGACCAAGTCATCGATGCCATAACCAGCCTTTTGAGGTTTTTGCTAGTAAAAATGTGCCTGGTTGAGGACCTGTAGAAAAGTCAACAATGTACAAGTCTCCTCTCCTAAAGTCTTCGAAGACTTGGGATTTGTCAGATTCCATGATGACTACACATCTATATTTTCCAAAGATGACAGTCATATCAAGATCACAAAGCATTAACACTGATAGGAGGTTAAGCCCAAGGGTTTCGACAAGCATGACTTTGTCCATGTGCCGATCCTTAGAGATAGCCACTTTACCAAGTTCCAATACTTTGCTTTTACCTTTATCAGCGTAAGTAATTTGCTTCAGTGGTGATGGATTCAGTGGTATATTCATCAATAAGATTTTATCACCAGTCATGTGATTTGTACATCCACTGTCAAGAACCCACCCTGTGTTCTTGGTTTTTTCATCCTGCACATGAATTAGTACATCTTACCATCTCACATGCTTCAGATTTGAAGAATATGATATCAATTTCACCAGACTTGAATTTCATCACAAACAGTAAATTTCAGTATGTGTGAAATGTTAGATCATTTCATCATGTTTTAGCTTGCGTCCAATCAAGCAATTTCCTCATGCCTCCAGCAAATTCTTCAGATGATGACTTTCATCTGGAGACCTGACCTGCAGAAGAAATTAGTTCGATTTCTTCACTACCCACATATTAAGGGGTGGCAAAGAGTTCATCATCCTGTGAGCACCATATGAAAATGGAGGGACTGAAGCTAATGCACTTCTTTTCACAGTAGGGGGTTAGAGTACTCAAATGAATAGGTAGAGAAATTCTTTGAGGACTTATGAACATAATGATTTGAGGAATAATGCTCATATTCATGTCCCTTGTAGTCTCCCTGCATATCAGAAGCATTGGTGCGAGTATGAGCATAATTTTGACCATTTGAGGAATTCGATCCTCGTGAAGACTTTGGTCCACCCGAGGAATTTGATCTGGGATTCTGGTTCTTCACTGGTGGTGTCATGAGGACATTCACGTGAAGATTTTCCAAGCAACTTTTGGGGACCCAAATTTTCCTCAGGGGAGGTCCATTCCTGCAGTTAGTTCCAACATATCGAGCAAATACTTCACCATATTGATTTCTGAACAGTTTATAATTGGAGTCAAATGACTCATCAGAGGAATAGGACATTTCACATGCAAAGCCTATTACAGTGGATGGAACAATGGGAGGGCCTTTAGCAGCAACCCATGAGGTTTTGGGGTACTGCTCAGGTTTCCAGTATGATCCATCAACATTCAGTTTCCTCTCGAAGGCAATGCCCTCTTTCCTTGGATTCCTGTTCATAATCTGCTTTTTGAGCACATCGCAAAGGGTTTGATGCCCGTTGAGACTTTTGTATATGCCTGTCACATACAATTCCTTCAATCCTGCATTTTTGTCAGTAGAATTTGTGGTTTACTCAAGTGAAGATTTTGATACCACATGAACAGTGGAAGTATTTGTAGCGATAGAAGCATTTGAGGTTTCAGGTGAAGAATTAGCAGTTTCATGCTCAATGCATTTCACACATGGTGGAATGAATTCTTCCTGAACGGTACTGATCTGTTGAGCAAGCAATGAATCATTTTCCATTCAAAGATCATCATGGGACATTATTAACTTCTCAAGATCAAGCTTCCTTTGAAAAAATTAATAGGAAAGTTTCTCATGATCAGCCAAGAGTGTGCCATAGTGGTCTTGAAGACTATCAAATCTAGACTGAAGACTTTTAACATCTTCAGTGAGGACTTGAGTACGATTCATTTCATCATTCAGTAGATCATCGCTTTTGTCTAGAAGTTTCCGAAGGTTTTCAATAACACTTTGTTGCTTAGTGGCAATGTTGGCAAGTTTATAGTAACTGGTTTTTGATAATCATGAGGTTCACAATCACTAGAATCATTGGAGGAAGTGTGGTTTGGTACCTTTGAACTTTTTGCCATGAAGCAATAGGTGGGAGATAAGTTGTCACCATATTCATTAGTGTTGTTGACGTTGTCATTTTCTTCAAGGTTGAAGATTGACTTGCTGACGAATATGGTAGAAAGTGCAAGACTTGCCACATGAGACTCTAACTCCACTTCAGAACCTTCCTCTTCATCACATTCCCCAGATTCTTCTTCAGAATCCATTTCCTTGCCAATGAGTGCCCGAACCTTTCTAAAACTGGTCTTCTTGTGTGATGAGGACTTTGAAGATGAGGATTTTTAAGATTTCTTCTTTTTCTTCGAGTCATCAAAACTTTCATCCTTGTATTTCTTCTTCCTTGATTCTTTCACCCAACGAGGACAATCAACAATGTAGTGACCAAATTTCTTGCATTTGTGGCAGGTTCTTTTCTTGTAGTCCTTAGATGAAGATTTTTCTGATTTCCTCATATCTTTTCTTGAAGATTTTCTGAACTGGCCATGCTTTGTGAACTTCTGGAATTCCTTCACGAGCATAGAAAGTTCCTGTCCAAGTTCTTCAGGGTCACCAAGAGTGCAATCCGATTCTTCTTCTTCAGATGATGAAACAACCTTAGCCTTGAGCACACGAGGTCTTGAATAGATTGGTCCATACATATCTCTCTTTTATTCTTGTTGAAATTCATGAGTATTGAGTATGTCAAGTATATCAGCATGATCAAGCATCTTATAGTCTCTTCGCTCTTGGATCATCAGAACCAGTGTGTCAAATGATGGATCAAGTGATCGTAGCAGTTTCTTCACAACTTCATGGTCAGTGATGTCTCTGGCTCCCAGAGCTTGCAATTCATTTGATATGTCAGTGAGGCGATCAAATGTGTCTTGCCATCTTTCATTATCAAGCCTCTTGAAACATTTGAAGAGATTGCGAAGAACATCGACACGAGAGTCACTCTGTGTTGAGACTCCCTCATTGACTTTGGACATCCTATCCCAGATAAGCTTAGCAGTGCCCAAAGCACTAACTCTGCCATACCGAGCTTTGCTCAAGTGGCCACATATGATATTCTTCGCTTGCGATTCAAGTTGTTTGAACTTGTTCACATCACTGGCAGAGACAGTAGAAGTGATGGATGGACTGCCATTTTCTACAATATACCACAGATCATTGTCAATTGCTTGAAGATGCATTTGCATCTTGGTCTTCCAGTTGGGGAAGTCCTTTCCTTCAAAGGTAGGACATCTTACAATAAACTTAATCATACCTGCGGTCATCATAACTAAAACTCCAGGCGGTTAAACTGAAATCACATAGAACAAGGAAGTACCTTGCTCTGTTACCAATTGAAAGTGCGTTATATCGACTAGAGGGGGGGGGGTTGAATAGGCGATTTTACAATTTCATCATTGAGGTAATTCCTAGTGAGGAAAGTCCTCAGTCATGAACTGAGTGCAGCAGAAATAGTACTTAGTCAGGAGTGCAAAAACGTCTACAAGAAAGTACTCAACGTGAATTAAGAGAATCAGTTTGCACATGTCACTAGTACAAGATAAGCAGTGAAGAATAAGTCAGGTGAAGAATTTGAGGTGAGGAATTCAGAGAAAATCTTTAGACAAATTCTTCAAACAGTATAGATCAAAGTCTTCAACATACAATTGAGGAAATAAGAGTGTTGAGGAAATAGAACCAGTAGCTCGATGAAGACAGTTGTTGATGACCAAGTTCCAACTGCTAGAACAGTTGTACGTATGGTTTGAGTAGCTTGGTATTGAAACGAAAGGACACATAGTCCCTACCATTTGAGCTAAGGACACACATTCCTCGCCCAATAGTCGTGGTAAGTCTTCAGGGCAGACTTCCAAACCCTCACAAACTCGGTCACCCGGCGATCCACAATTGACTGTTGGATGCTCTAGACCATGACGCCTAGCTGTCTGGAGGATGCATAGTCCTTAATGGTAACAAGCATCGGTTCCACACAGGAATAACTTCTTCAGTGATGCTCAATCACTTGGGTTTTGTTTTGGGTTTGGGTGTTTGGGATATTTCCTCACTTGATGATTTTCGCTCAAAGGCTCTGAGGAATTTGGGTTGCTCTAAATGACTAGTGTCAGTTTCTCTCTGAGCAGCCAACCAGCTAGTGGTTGTGTGGGTGGCTATTTATAGCCTGGAAGCACCCCGACATGATTTGACATAAATGCCCTTAATGAAATGACCGTTGGGTGGATAAGATATGTGATGCGTGGCGCATGGTGCAACAACGGTCGGAACTTTCAACTGTGAAAGTCCTCATGTCTCTCATGTTCCTCACTTTGAGGATTTGATAGGTGTAAGTTTGGGTTGAGCATCATGAAGAAATTATTTCCATAGTTTTACCTCAACCCCCTTTAAAAGTACGGTGTTTCTATGACTCTACTATAAACAAAAATGAAACAGAAAGAGTAATTCTTCAAGCTTCAAAGTTTTTAGAGTATTTTCTTCGGGACACACCGAATTCCTCATTTTCAATATCTTCATGAGGAATATCATTTTCTTCGCAATTTCTACGCGATCAAAGTATTCAAGAAATGACCAAAGTGTTCACCCGAATACATACATTTTTAGGGGTCGATATTCATCGAATAACTCAAACTCCTCAGCGACTTATAGAGCATGTGTACACTTACAAACATATGAGTCTCTTAACCTATAGGTCTTCAAACCACCAAAATCACTAAGGGGCTCTAGATGCACTTATAGTTTCCACGACAGATGGTTCCCCGACAGGAATCATCTCTATTTCGTGAGCCGGCTCAACATTCAAAGACAACTCAACTTGAACAAATGGTTGAGTGTGAGGTGCCGCTTGAACTAAAGATGTATTTTGAATATCATTTTCCCCAGCAGCAGAAGAGGATTCACCCGCCTTTTCCCTAATGAAGTCTTTGGCTCTATAGATAATCAAAATAAATTGATCAAATTAAGGGAACAAGGGGTGACGACAGTCAATAAAAGATGGCTTAAATAAGCTTACCCATGATTGATGGTGAAAGCCGGAAGCTGGGTCGGAGTCGAGTCACCGGATGTGGGAGATGACTCCAGGTGATAAAGTTAGTTAGATGGACTAAGAAGTTGTTTAAAGAGATTGGCTTGAGGGTGAGAAACAGTTGGACTGTGTGGCACCTCATGGTGTTGCTTTCGAGTAGGTGGCTATAAGCCGGCGGACAACTCTCTGGATCAACTTTGGGTTTTGTATTTTTGAACGACATGTTGATCTTGTTTCGAAAGGAAGTTGGGATCTAAGTTAGCAGCTGGATGTGAAAACTTAACCTTTCTGATGGCTCGTCTTGTCTTCTTCACAACATATGTTTCTTAAGAACTGGTGGAGATTGAAATTACCTCGACATCGTCGGCTTGACTAGTCTCGGTGTTATCCTGATAAAAGGATGCATCAACAAGTTCGATAAACAAACAACCAAGAGAATCGAGTTCTACCTTAGATTCCTCTCATGAAGATGACTTCGGAGCCTTTTCTTTCTGGCGGCTTGAAGAAGGAGGAGAAGCATTAGAAACAACTTTCCAGAAATCATAGGCAGCCTGCAGAAATATAAGCCGGGAAATAAGTATGGAGCAACAAATAAATTTTAAAGAAGAAACTAGACAAAGATTGACAAAATACGTACTGGAGGGACTGGATCCTTCAAGCAGAACGGGGCCAACCCAGTTTACTACACTTTTCTTTAGAGTGAGAAATGAATGTCTTTGTCACCTTATTGATGGCTTTGTCAATCAAGTCTCTCTTGCTGAAGCGCTCTGCATCCTTCAAGTCGTCGGTGTAGTTGCACACTAAATTGCCCCTCATACTGATGGGTTGAATCTGCCAGGTAATACAACATCGTATCAGGTCGATCCCAGTAAGGCCATCGGCATTGAGGGCTTTTAACTTTAACATCATAGGGGCTAGCAATTTTCTTTCTTGTTCAGTTTGCCAATGCAGGAATTCAGAGTCAGAGCCAAGCTGTTCCAATCTGTAACCAAACTGTGGGTTCTGATCCATAAGAGTGGTGTTTTTATAGTAGAACCAAGTCTTGTTCCATCCTTTCGGATGACTCACCAATTTGGTTTCACGGAAAGGATTATTCTTCCTCTTTTGTATGGAAACACCACCAAGTTCCACAACAGGGCCATCCTTCATTTCAGTTTGATGATTAAGATAGAAGAATTCTCCAAAAAGAGCCACAAACAACTCAATCTGAAGGTACACGTCGCAGAGTACGTGAAACTGACAAATACTGGTCATTGAGTTGGGACCAATATCTTGAGGCGTGTGGTTAATAAAGTGAAGGAGATCCATGAAGAATTTTGATTCGGGTGGCCGAAATCCCCTCTTCACATGGTCAATAAAACAAATTATCTCCCCTTGCTCGGGTTGTGGGGAGCTTTCCTGGTCAGGCGCTCGCCAACTGATTACATTCTTAGCCGACAAAAGACCTTTCGTAACAAGGTTTTCCAAGGTGACAACAGATTCTTGGGATCTGACCCAACCACAAATTTTGCTGGTCTTGGGAGGCATGGTAATTATGCAAGCACATAACCACAACAAGTAAATAGAGAAAATATGATGAGTCGGGTTTTTAAGCCGGTTTAAGGCAATACAGTGGCCAAGGTTATCCGCAGCTAAAGAAGAGTCGACGTTGAAAGGAAGGATTTGGCGCCTCATATGAGTTTACAGATCATATAGCCAAATAATGGTCCATCTATGTGTAAGCCGACTAAATGTAGCAAAACTAATCATTTCAGCCATATTAACACCGGCTCAAGGGTAGTTCAAAGTTTCTTTCAAGACTTGGTGAAACTTGCAAAGTACCAACCATATTTCCTATCAAAGCTGTTCAACGAGTGGATCTATATGATACATAAATTGGAACAAAAATACTCTTGAAATAGCAAAACTACCAAAACAAAGGCATCTACGGAGAATCAAGATGAATCTGCTATGGATCTACAAATACTACTAGATGATCACGGTGGTGATATCGCACAGAATGCATACATGAAAGGCGATAGATCTACAGACTATAACCTACAACACATATGATGAACTTCTGACGAATGATGAACGACGACGATGACCTAAAGTGGTAATGGGAACCTATAAGGATTCATAGCGGAGGAAGACTATGCATGGTCGCGTTCGGAAGACCTCTATTGTCGACGACGACGAACTCAGGTGGCGGCTGTGGAAGGGCGAAGTTGCATGAGAAAGTGCGGCACCGGAGAAGGTGAGAGAGGTGCCAAAGGCGAGTGGAAGGAGAAGAGGTTAAAACGGAGACTAGCTAGTTTATTTATAATAGGTGGAGACCCGAAGCGGCACAATAAAAAGTGGGGTGGGCGCAGTAATTTGCGGCAAACAAGATGCCTCAATTTTCGTGCATGAGAAGGATTTTGAGACTGTTTGAAAAAGATTCGCCGTGATGACTAGATGGTGTGAGAAACAGATAGTATGGTGAAAGCATAACAATGGTTGATAAAATCACCAAGTCTTGAACAATGCACATAATCTGGCAAAATATTGACCCGGACAAATTTTCCCGTCACAAATAGGAGATTATCAACTCAAAAAGCGACTCAAGGTAATCTTCACCTTTGAGAGGTTCTCATTTTTATTTTCATGATGAAGTTTAACATGGATACATCCAAATTAAACTGGGGGCTAATGTCAGGGATATACACCATAGGTTAACCCACGTGGACTATAACTTGGGCAGGAGGCCCTAGATGCAAAGGCCCAAGGGGCAACTCCCCAGAAAGTCGGCTCAAGGCCCAACACGTGGCAGGCCGGCTCACCAAGGGAAACGTGGAGATTCTCCTCGCCCAAGTTAGTAGGAAGTAGACTAAGATACGGGTTGCAATGTGATCCGATCTCTATTGTAATTTTAGGGTCTCTTTGTGTATATATAAGAGGAGCCCTTGATTTAGAGAGGACAAGTTAGAAAGACTCGAGAGCTAGGTTAGCGATTCCTCACCCTTGTAATCGATTTGATCATCAATAAACACCAAAAGCAAGGCATAGGCTTTTACCTCCATCGGAGGGGCCGAACTTGGGTAAACTCACATCTCTCGATTCCGACCAACGCCATTCAAGTCGCCACCTAGTTGCGATGGCATCGCACCTAAGTCCTTTTAGGAGGACATCTTCCGTGACAAAACCACGACATGTTGTTTTGCACATAAAAGGTGAACGTTCCCTATCGGAACCACATGGCTTCTTGTGAGAATCTTCGGTTTGTAAGAGGTTTGTGCCAAAACTTGTCCCAAATTGGGCAATTTTTTTTACCACAACACACATGAGCCATGACATGGATTTACTCGAATTTGAAAACACAGATTTTCAATGTCTACGGCCAAGCCAAAATACTCAGAGGATTGAAATTAATTTCCATTTCTTGCATGGGACCAAAACATGTATACAATGACACATATATGATTTTTCAACCCATTCACGTGCACTTTAATATGTGGTTAACCGTAGTTCATATTTGAACTATATATGCACATGAAATGTCGAAAAACTCTTTAGATGTTTTAAAAGGCCTATTTAACCCTAAATAATTCCATATTTAAGAGGCACTACTATAGTTGCACTTTCACTGGAGATAAATGTTATTGCAATACCAACACCATCAATTGCCGATGTAGCCTCATTTTTTGTTTCAATACAATATGAAAATCAAGTACATTGCAAACAGTTCATGATCATGAAACATGTGTGTTGTGGTATAAAAATATCTTGAGCCAATTGTCATATATGGCTTACACCAGAAGCTTCATCGTCTATAGTCCACCGCCGGCGGGTCAACCACAATGTCACACTTGCTTCCCAAGATCATTGTACTGTTCAAATGTCACTGGTGAAAGATGGGACGTGGTTCTGCATCGTGAAGGCAACTTCGTGACCCACTCCATCCTCAACAGGGTCGCATCAGCTATGAACACGCTCACAACATCCATGAGCGTGACCACAATCTCCGACAGGGTGGCTGTAGCCGCCCAAAGGGCAACTGCTGTAGCTGAGATGGCGACACCAATATCTGCAAGTGGGATACCAAATGGCGAGAACGACACAACAACTTTCCATTCCTAGGCGGCCGCCGTAGCCCTGATGGCGGCTGCCCACGCCCAGATCGTTTCGGTGACCACACAAATAACAACGGACTTCTTCGACACCGGTCGACAACCTACATTTCAAGAGTTGGCAATCGTCGAGAGCGTTCGGGCAGCCGTCCATTGGTCGGCAGCCTCCTTAGCCGAGATGGAGGTTGTCGAAGCCCGGACCGCGGCCGCCCACTCCTGGCTAGTGGCAACTTTTTCCAAAGAGATGGCAGACACATATTGCGAGATGCTTGTAGAGTATGCTGTGATGGATGCCATGAAGCTCCTTCCCCTGGAGGTCGTTGAGCGCGAGCTGGTCATGGAGGATGCGGCGGAGATGGATGAGCGTCAGGCGGAACATTAGTCTTTGTTTAGAGCGCTGGTCTTTTGTTAGAGTAATTTTTAGGTCAACAAGCTATGTTTAATTGCTCGATTAAGTAAGTGTGGGCTGTGGTGTAAGCTCTTATGTGTAATACCCAAATTAGCAACTGATGTTAAATTATGTGTTGACGTGGATGACCAATGTAACCAGGGAAATTCGGACCAAAATTTGCCGCCATATCCACATTCCTTCTTCCAATTGAAAATGAAATTCAAGTTCATTACACACAATATGTTGGCATGATCCGTGTGCAATGTAGTATCCAATCTTATGTGAGAAGCTTGGAGACAAAAATTGCATGTTCAAGCTCATCAAAAAACGGGGTATAGCACATGCTTCATTTGTGATGTTAAGATATCACAAACTATTCTGAATAATTTGCACGTTGAAGCTCATCACACACAGGGTAAAGTACATGATTTGTTTGTGATGTTTAGGTATCACACACACTTCTAAATAAGGGATTGTGTCTGATGACACTTTTCGCGCTAGTTTTTTGCTGCATAGAACAAAACTTTTGGGCCACCGCGTAAATATCTACCCCCCTCACCCCCCCGATACCAATCATAAGCCACATTTGCCCTTTTTTTCTTGTTCCTTTCCTAGTTCAAATCTTCATTGCTTGCTTGCAGCGCCACCTCCTCACCGGCGACGCTCCTTCGTGCTGCTCGGCCTCATCCATCTAGTGATGTAATTTCAGCTCACTAATACTCCCTCTCTCCCACCCCCTCGTCCATCCCACATGGCCCGACTGCCGGCGTGACACCTTCCACCCAAATCACCACCCTATACTCCAAATAATTGTCGGCGAAACTCATGGGGGCATGCAGTATAGCCAGGATCTCAAGGAGCATTTGGCAGAGGATAAGCACATCACATCTACATGCATGGATGAGGCAGCTATGGCTCTCATGCGTGCCGACCCCCAGATCTTGGAGGAGCACCTCACCATCGACGCCTCATGTTCAGACGCCGCCACGCGGTTGGCTGCTATAAACAATTACTCGTGGTCGTTTCTCAAGGGCATCGCTAGTGCGTTTGACAAAGACTACCATGTGTTTTCTATGCGTGCCCGTGCTTACGTCATCCCAAGAGCTGATAAGTTGGTGTCGGGGTAGGATCAGGCCACTCAATACTATGAGGGGTGCATCCACGGTGTGGAGGCCTCGCCCTCTTCCAATATGAAGGAGTCCATCGTCATCGATATCTCTGACAATGTGGAATATCTTGTTTTTCTTAGCTTTATCACTAAGGACCTATGTTCAGCTAGCTATGCCAGTTAAGCAAGTTTTGTTTACCTGTTGCATGTGCTGCTCGTGCCTTTCATTTAGAAATTCCAATGAAATATCGAATGTAATGCTAATTGCAATCTGACCTTCTAGTATGTTCTATTGTGTAATGCGGTGCTTAGTTGTAATGCCCAAGATGTGGTGCTATCCTTATTTTGGCTTGAGGCCTCGATAGGGATAGAAGCACATCTCATCGCTTTGCAAAAATGGATATTATTACAAGTACATGCAAAGAGGATATGAGTATATGGAATTGGCTTACACTCACCACAACCTTAATCATGATCATCTCAATACAAACATTCATAGAAATCATCATACATACAAGTTGGGTCCAACTACAGATGAAATCAAACGATAAAAGCTACATCCATCCATCCTTTGCTGTCCTGGAACCCATCCTATGACTGAAGAAGAAGAAGAAGAACTCCAAGTCAAACAAGCATCGCTATCACGTCAAATCATCACATTACCTGTATGTGCAACTATTGTTGTAGCAATCTGTGAGCCACAGGGACTCAATAATTTCATTTCTAAGGGTACCAAGACTAGCACAACTTAATAGGTGAGGTACGGTTAAGTGGTGAGGCTGTAGAAAGCACCAAGCATTTGTTTGCGTGGCTAACTTACGAGTAAAAGAATAAGAAGAGTATTCTACACATAAACGTGCGTGAACTATTAATGATCAAGAAGTGATCCCGAACACCTAATTACGAGTCAAACATAACCCCATCGTGTTTCCTTCTTGGTTCAAACCTCACAAGAAGAGACGGTCACGGTTACGCACACAGTTGGTGTATTTAATTGAGTTTACTTCCAGTTTGCTATGACCGAGTGTTAAACAAATTTCCAAGTTGCCACATAACCGTGGGCTCGACTCTAGGAAAGATTTAACCCTGTAGGGGTGCTCCAAGTCATCCATCACAACCTAGCCACAAGTTACGTCGGAAAACCACAACCTCGATATAGTCCAAGGTATCCTCGAAACCCTAGTGCACAAGATGTTCAAGAAGGGTAAAACACATCCAGCAAGAACGCTCGACATGTTGACGAACTAGATAGGAGCCACATATCTCATTCTTAGGATAAGACCGGATGAGCGACACATAAGGTGGCCTGACAGAAATCCCCAGAGTTGCCTCGGGGTAGCCCCGCACAGTGCTCTATTTAGGACCAACACTAGCCTTCCTTGTATTATGTAGATTAAATAAATAGGTAGTGCTAACTCCCTATACATTACTAACGGTGTTCAGTATTATCATGCTGGGAAAATATAGTGACAATGTTGGGCCTTGCCGAAAGAGTTTTATCCCAAAACCAAAATCAAGGGAGTCCCCATAACAACCCCAAGCATGTTAGGAGCTCTCAATATGGAACATAACATTGGTACACAAGTAACTAGGGCGGGAAAGGTGGAACAAAACACCGAGCAAAAGGCCAAGACCTCCACCTTTTACCAAGTATGTATGTGCATTAAATTAAATAGCAATAATATTGTGATATCCCAAATATATCCATGTTATCACATGGAACCATCTGCACGTGCAACTAACAATGTTATAAGACAAGCTGAGCAAGCGGTAACATAGCCAAACAATGGTTTGTTGGGAAGGTGGAGGTTAGAGGCTTATCATGGCATTTTGGGAGGCTTGACAAACAAGTGGTAGGAAGTGAGACATAGCGATAGAGACGAGAAAACTAGCATGGCAATCATATTAGTGGTATTCAGGGAAATGTTCATCTTGCCTGAGATCCCGCTTGGAAGAAGAACAAATCTGTGAAGTAGACGAACGAGCGTAGTCGAACGAATCCTCACCCTCCGAACGCTTACAGAACTCTATCGAGAAGAACCGAATCTGGAAACAAACAAATGAAACAGTAAACACCACAACATATTCATGACATGATGCACAACACATATGATGCATGTCTGGTTTAAATAGGCATGGAACAACACGATGCAACAAGCAAACACTACAAATAAAATGAAGCTCAATATGCAATGATTGCATATTGATGAAACTCCATGATCAATTTATTTAGCTCACACCTGTTTATGTACCCAACAATTTAAATATTGTTAAACATGGAAAGAGGCGAAGCATAAATGATCTACATCATCTAGGTATTTTAAATGAGGTCGGAACAACACATGGCATTTCCGAAATGTCATCATATGGATATTATGAATTTGGTCCTGTTTTGCATAAAACATATTATATATATTAAACAGAAAATAAAGTGCACCATGTGATTCTACACGTCATTCTTGGCAATTTACATATATAGATCATTCAAAACGGAGCTATGGTCTAAAAGATATGACCAGTACAAGATATTATGCCATGAATGCAAAATGCATGCAAACAACAACCACAACATTTTAAAACATGGAAGTAACATGATATTATGAAATTACATGAAATTCTAGGCAACTTTTATATATAAAATGTTCAAAACGGAGCAACGGTTCAACAATCACAACCAACACAACTTCTAGCCATAATCTATCCAAAACAACAACATGGCATTTTGCACACCTCAAAACAACAATATACATGAATCTAAAATGCACAAACAATACAGAGGAAGTATTTGACATGATGCACAATAATTCATCTCACATGAGACAAAAACTTAGAACCATGGATCAATAGGAAATTAGCTCGCAAGATGGCTACTTGAACATAGTTTAAGACTTAGTGAAAATAATCGATTTTAATAGAGCAGTTTTAATATGAAGGCATATTGTCAGCAAGAAAAACATATGCTACATGACATATCTTGGCATGAAAATCTATAACAAGATAGTGGACATTATGCACAACAAATAACTCCACACGAGCATCATCAAAATATGGACAAAAACATGGCTAGCATCAACAAAACATGGCAATCTAAAGAAAACAGATTCTCAGACTTGTTGAAAATAACAGGGTACAAGCGCATCAACTTTTAACAGATTGGCATGTTTGACAACAGAAATATCTCTGATGAAATTCTATATATGGAAAGTAATGACATAACATGATAGACCATAACATGCTTAACAAAACACTCCATGGGGGCAACACCAAAGGGGTTGTAGATCAATGGCAATTTGCATGAAAAACATCAACAAAATATAATAGTTCTAGATTGAATTATTTTAGCATCTGAAAATACTAGAATTGAGTAAGCATGTTCACATGATGAAAACTATAGCTACACATGGATTTCCTGGCATGGCAAACACACTACCATAAAGTAGGCATGACATACTCCATTGGCACACGTTCGAAGGAGACATGGTTTGCTTAATACGAGCTTCACAAAATGGAACTTAATGTTAATAGATTAGCAGTTTTAACACGAATGCCACTTTAGAGCAAGAAACAAACATGCTATAGATGTTTTACATGGCAATGAGAGGCATGGCATCAAAGTAGGAATCACATATAACAAATCCCACGAAGGAATCACATGCATAGGGGCTACGATTAATTAGTTGTGAAATAAATCATTTTAACATGGCATTAATGCAAATATAATCAAACAACAAGTTTAAACATTTTTAACATGTGTGAAAGTTGGATATTATTAATCTACACAAAATTTTCAATATTTTACATGTTTAAATCATTTTAGTCCGATGAACGGTTTATGAGATATTAAATGCTTGAAGTATAGGGGGTTTTATATAAAATAGCAGTTCACTGGATAAATTGAAAAATTCGCAGGACAAAAGAAACAATCACGGCTCATATCTATAACGGGCCCAAATGACAATGTGCGCAACATAGCTAAACACTGCCCTAAGCGTCTTATAGCAGAGAACGGCTGGGCTTCGTGGGGAAGCTCACCTTGTAGGCTTCAACCCATTTCAGCGTAGCAGGGAGGCAGGTTGGACGAGGATGTGGCTAGGCTAGCTTCAGTTGGGCCTTAGTTTGGCAGAGGAGAGGCGAGCTAGGCTGGGCGTGGTGCCCTTGCAGCCCAGCGGGGCGAGCGAGCGGTTCTAGCACTGGGTTTGTCATCCTCGCGTGAGCACGAGGAAATGAAAGAGGAGCAACACGACTTGGACGATAGCGGTGGCTCACGGTAGGATCCGACACGGGGGAAAGGTGAAGTGGACAAGATGGGCATCGGAGACCGTATCCAGTTGGTCGACGTCAGTTCTGTGCAACACAGACGCGGACAGAGTGACGAACTTGAGAGGGGCGGCCATGGAGGTTCCTCGGGATGGTAGAAAAATGAGAGGGAGAGAAATAGATAGGAAGGGGAGGAAGGATCACGACGGAACTCATTTGCTTGCAACCTCTGATGCCGAAGTACGACGAGATCACGCGATATGGGGAAGCGCGGGATCGGGTCCTCCCTCCATCCACATCGGGGCGGCCATGGCCTGCAAGGAGGGAGGTCGAGGTCAGTTAAAGGAACACAGGGGAGGCCGAAGCTAGTGATATGTGTCCAACGTATCTATAATTCTTGATTTCTCCATGTTTTTATATTACCATTCTTGGATGTTTTATGATCATTTTATAGCAACTTTATATCATTTTTTGGGACTAACCTATTGATATGTTGCTGTTTTTGGGACTAAGCCTAGTGCGAGTTGGTATTTTTTGCTGTTTTTTCCTTCGCAAAAAATCACTATCAGATGAAGTCCAAATGTCACGAAACTTTACGTAGATATTTTTGGACCACAACGAAAATTGGGAGCGAAGAAAGAGCACTAGAGGAGGCCCATGCGGCCAACTGGACACGAGGGCGCGCCGAGGGCCCTAGAGCGGCCTGGTGTCTTGTGGGGCCCTCGGGCACCTCCTCCACCACCTGTGAGCTCTATAAATATCCCAATATTCAGAAAACCCTATAGGAGTCAACAAAAGATCATTTCAACCACCGCCAGTTCCAGAAGCCACGAAATCCAATCTAGAGCCCGTTCTAAAGAGGAACACGATCACAGAGGGGTTCATCATCCTCATTGGTGATCCTCCGATGATGCGTGAGTAGTTCATATCAGACCTAAGGGTCCGTAGGAAGTAACTAGGTGGATTTCTCTCTTGTTTTATTTATCAATACAATGGTATCTTGGAGATCCATATGATGTAACTCTTTCTTTTGCGGTGTGTTTGTTGGGATCCAATGAATTATGAGTTTGTGATCAGATCTATGAAAACATATTCATGCTTGATTATTATAGCCTCGTATTTCTTCTCTAGTATTCGGTTTTTCTCTGGCCAACTTGATATTTTATCTTGCAATGGGAGGAGGTGCTTTGTGATTGGTTCAATCTTGCGGTGCTCAATCTCAGTGACAAAAAGAGACATGACACACATGTATCGTTGCTATCAAAGATAAAACGATGGGGTCTATTCCTACATGAATAGATCTTGTCTACATCATGTCATCGTTCTTAAGGCTTTACTCCATTTCTCCATGAACTCAATACTCTAGATGCATGCTAGATAGCGGTCGATGTGTGGAGTAATAGAAGTAGATGCAGGTAGAAGTCGGTCTGCTTGTCTTGGACGTGATGCATATATACATGATCATTGTCTTGAATACCGTCATAATTATTTGCTATTCTATTAATTGCCCAACAGTAATTTGTTTACCCACCATTTGCTATTTTCTGGAGAGAATCCACTAGTGAAACCTACGACCCCCGGGTCTACTTCAGATCATCAATTTGCAATCTCTACTTTGTTATTTGCGTCTCTATTTTTTTGCTCTTTTATTTTCAGATCCATATTATCAAAAAACCCCAAAATACCTTGCTGCATTTTATTTGCTATCACTCTTATTTGCATCTATCAATCTATCCTTAGTTTACCCACGAGGGATTGGCAACCCCTCCAAGCGTTGGGTTGCGAGGATTTGCTATTTGTGTGCACATGCCGCTTACATAGTCTTGTGGATCTTCCTACTGGATTGGTACCTTGGTTACATAACTTAGGGAAATAATTGCCATCACTATGGTACATCACCCTTTAAGTTTGGAGGGACACCAACGCAATCAGCGAGGAGTCAAGATTTCTGGCACCGTTGTGAGGGAAGATCAAGTCAAGATCTTCCAGGTTACTACACACAACTCTCATCTCCTTGCAATTACATTATTTGCCATTTACTCTCATTTTCCTCTCCCCCACTTCCCAATTTTTCCCTTTTACTTGCCTTCCTTTCATTCGCCATCTTCTTGTCGGAGCTCTTGTTTACATGATCATTATGTCTTGCATTACTACTCATCCTTTGTTACTAGATTTTGAAGTCTTGTACTTCAAACAGAAACAAGGAGAAAATTTGAAAGATGCTTGATATAGGTCGATGGATCCTTATCGTGTTTACAATTTAAAAGGAGGTGCACAGATTTTGCTCCGCAATCTTTATATAGGGTAAAACATGCATCACCGAACACTTCTAGATTTTGCCGCTAAAGGAAATTTTGTGGAGATTGATCCTAATGCTACTCATGAAATAGTAGAGGGGATATTGGGGGTTCCTCCACTAAAATGGGATTTACTTTTACACAAGAAGGAGCGCAAATATTAGACAAATTGGGGGATCTACAGAATTTTTTTATGAATTGCAAAAATCTTATGAACTTCTCAAACATATTAGTGGAAACCTCCACCGCATGAATACTTTGATTACCTTTTGTAATGAGCGGTTGGATATTTTGGATCTTAAGATGGTATATTTTCCTAAGAATATTGAAAAACATAAAGAGCCATCTGTGTTTGAGAAAGCTCTTACAAAGATAGCAAAAACTAAAGATGACATCACTTAAAATCTATGCTATATGCCTAGCTAGGGGCGTAAGACGATAGCGCTTGTTGGGAGGCAACCCAATGAATAAAATTTATTTTTCACTTTTGCTTTCTGTTCTTGATTGTTTGCACAATTATGCTACTGTTATAATTGTGTTTTTGTGTTTTATTTAGTGTTCGTGCCAAGTAAAGCCTTTAGGATCATGTTAGGTGTTAGTTTCTTTAATCGTGTTGAAAATCAAAAACGTTTGCATCCTGTAGAAAAATCCTAGAAACCACATAAACCTCTATAGTGTGTGAATTGTTTAGACAAGATTGATCCCTATGTTGTCCTATTTTTTCATAATTTTTGGATTTACAGAAGTATGAGTAAAATTCGAGTCCTTACAAACTGTTTTGTTTTTGACAGATTCCATTTTTTTTGCGTTATGTGCTTGTTTTGATGATTCTATGGTTTGTATCGGGGGGTATAAGCCGTGGTAAAGTTAGAATACAGTAGGTATAAATTAATTTTTTTTGGAATAGGTTTCCAAGAGTACCTAAAGTAAAGTTTGGTTTTCTTATACTAACGGATCTCATGAAAATTTTGTTGTGTTTTGTGTGATTGAAGTTTTCAAGTTTTGAGTGAGATCAGTAAGTGAAAGTGCGTTATATCGACTAGAGGGGAGGTGAATAGGCGAGTTTTAGAATTTCATTGTTGAGGACATTCCTTGTGAGGAAATTCCTCAATGATGAATTACGTGCAGCGGAAAAAGAACAGGATCACAAGTGCAAAGACTACTACAACAGATTGCTTGGTGAAGATTATGAGAATCGGTCTGCACAGTATGCAGGTACAGAATAAGCAGGTGAATATTAACTGGTGTGAAGAATTTGAGGTTGAGCAAAGTCAGTGAAAGTCTTCAGCAGAATCTTTAAACAGTGACAATGAAAGTCTTCAACATACAATATTGTAGTTGAAGAAATAGAACCCGAGTCACGATGAAGAAAGATGTTGATGACCCAGTTCCAACTACTGTGACAGTCGTACGTCTGGTTTGGAGCGGCTTGGTATTGAAACCAAAAGACACACAGTCCTTGGACACACAGTCCCTACCGTATTCTTCTTGAGCTAAGGACACACAGTCCTCGCCCAACACTCGTGGTAAGTCTTTAGGGCAGACTTCCAAACCCTCACAAACTCGGTCACCCGTCGATCCACAATTGACTGCTGGATGCTCTAGACCATGACACCTAACCATCTAGAGGATGCACAGTCCTCAAAGGTAAAAGGCTTCAGTTCCACACATGAACAAATTCTTCAGTGATGCTCAATCACTTGGTTTTTGGTTTGTGGTTTGGTGTTTGGGGTATTTCCTCACTTGATGATTTACTCTCAAAGACTCTGAGGAATTTGGGTTGCTCTAAATGACAAGTGTCCGTTTCTCTCAGAGCAGCCAACCAGCTAGTGGCTCTGGGGGCGACAATTTATAGCCTGGGAGCATCCCGACATGATTTGATATAAATGTCCTTAAATAATGTGACGGTTGGTGTGGATAAGATCAGTGAGGTGGCGCGTGTCGCGGCAACGGTCGGAACTTTCAACTGTGGAAGTCCTCATGTCTCTCATATTCCTCACTCTTAGGCTTTAGTAGGTTTAGGCTTGGGTTGAGCATCATGAGGAAATTCATTCCGTAGTATTACCTCGACCCCCTTTATCAATACGGTGTTCCTATGACTCAAGAGTAAAGAAAATGAAACACAAAGAATAAACCTTCACGCTTCAAAGTCTTCACACATTATTTCTTCAGGAACCACCAAATTCCTCATCATCAATATCTTCATTAGGAATATCAATTTCATCGTAATTTCTTCACGATCAAAGTCTTCAAGGTAAGACCAAAATGTTCAGCCGAAGACATACGTTTTAGGGGTCCATATTCATCGTATAACTCAAACTCCTCAGCGACTTATAGAGCATGTGTACACTTATAAACACATTAGTCACGTAACATATAAGTCTTCAAACCACCAAAATCACTAAGGGCACTAGATGCACTTACACTATGGATGAAGGAATAAGGAGCGATAAAAACCTAAGCTTGGGGATGACCCATGGTACCCCAAGGTAATATCCAAGGGGTAACAAGCAACTAAGTTTGGGGATGCCCCGGAAGGCATCTCCTCTTTCTTCTAACAATCATTGGTAATTTTACTTGTAGCTATATTTTTATTCGTCACATATCATGAGTTTTGCTTGGATTGTCTTGTGTTATTTGTGTCTTTCCTTTCTATGCTGGTTGGTTTGTCAGAATAAACCTTGATGGACGCACCCATTTGAGGGAACCAAATTATGCTATGATTTGTTAGAATCGCTCTTTATGCTTTACTTAAATTTTTTGATCCATGGAATTTCTCAAGTTCTTGAGTTATATCTTTTTGAGCATGCTGGTGCTGTTATTTTGAAGAAATTTTCTCTCATGGTTCACTTAGATTATTTTGAGAGTAGTAGAAATTTTTAAGAAATCCTCTCTTGCATCACTTATATTATTTTGAGAGTTCAAAATTTTAAAGAAACTTGTGCTCTTGTTCTTCATTTATATTTGTTCGAGAGCTTGTTATTTGCAATGGCAGTTTGGTTTAAATGAAATTATACCCAAAGTGATGAATGTCCAGGAAATATACAATAAAAACTTTCATGAAGATCATTGGATGTTAAACTTGATTCTTTGTAATAGTTATGCGATATGAAGATAGTGATATGTGAGTTATGTTGATGAGTAATTATGCTTTAGTAAGAATATTGGAGTTAAAGTTTGTGATTCCCTATGCATGCACATGAAGTCAATAATTATGCTATGAAATTACCTCCTACTTGTGTTGCATTATCCGGTGTTAGTTATGTTTAATGTTCACTTATGATGATTTTCGTTCCTTGGTTGGGCGCTTCTTAATCTATTTGCTAGCCTTCATTCATACTAAGCGGGGCTACTGCTTGTGCATCCAAATCCTAAACCCAAAGTTGTGCCAAATGAGTCCATCATACCTACCTATATGCGGTATTTCAATGCCGTTCCAAGTAAATTTGCAAGTGCCAACTCTAATGTTCAAAATAAATTCTGTTTTGTGTGCCCGTACCCCTCATGAAGCAGCGAGGGGTGGCTAGTATCTTCCATATTAAATAGGTTATTCTCAAGATGAGAGTTTATTCACTTATCATTGCACGAGAGTATGGCGGTAATTGGGATGCCCAGTCCCAAAATGCAAAAAATATATATTATGTTGTCAAATAATAAATTCCTTGGAAAGTGTTGCTATGGACGGTACCCGTGGATGCGACTAGCCGTGGAATGTGAAATAACGGTGGAAAAGGAATAAACTTTATTTTCAGTTTGGGAACCACCAATAATTTGTTTAGCATAGAGGATATTGGAAACACTTAGTCGTTTTCGTTGTCAGGAAAAGCATACCACCCAATAAATATATCGCTAAGTTTTTCACTTTAAGCTCTCGCACCTCTACAAATCCCTACTTCCCTCTATGAAGAGCCTATCTATTTACTTTATGGAATTTTTATTTTTAATATGAGTCACCATCTTCTCTTATAAAGAAGCAACTAAGAAACGACATTATCATACTTGAGCATTGGATGTGTTGCATGAATGGATCAATGATGGAGCATGATGGGCTAGGGATAACGTTCTTTAGCATTGATATTTTGAAAGACTTGGTTACTTGTTTATATGCTTGAGTATTGAAATTTTCATGTCAAACTATATACTATTGCTTTGAATCATCTACAAGTCCATATGTCCATGCTCAAAATAAAAGAGTATGATGAACATGTTAGGCAACATTCCACATAAAAAATTCTATTATTATCATTTACCTACTAGAGGACGAGCATGAATTAAGCTTGGGGATGTTGATACGTCTCCAACGTATCTATATTTTTTGATTGTTCCATCTGTTATATTATCATTCTTGGATATTTTATGATCATTTTATAGCAACTTTATATCATTTTTGGGACTAACCTATTGATATAGTTGTTGGGGAACGTCGCATGGGAAAAAAATTCCTACGCGCACGAAGACCTATCATGGTGATGTCCATCTACGAGAGGGGATTTCCGATCTACATACCCTTGTAGATCGCACAACAGAAGCGTTAGTGAACGCGGTTGATGTAGCGGAACGTCCTCACGTCCCTCGATCCGCCCCGAACCATCACGCGATCCGTCCCACGATCTAGTGCCGAACGGACGACACCTCCGCGTTCAGCACACGTACAGCTCGACGATGATCTCGGCCTTCTTGATCCAGCAAGAGAGACGGACAGGTAGATGAGTTATCCGGCAGCGTGACGGCGCTCCGGAGGTTGGTGGTGGTCTGATCTCGGCAGGGCTCCGCCCGAGCTCCGCAGAAACGCGATCTGGAGGAAAAACCATGGAGGTATGTGGTCGGGCTGCCGTGGCAAAGTTGTTTCAAATCAGCCCTAAAACCTCTGTATATATAGGTGGGAGAGGGGGGGCCTTGCCTTGAGGCTCAAGGAGCCCCAAGGGGGTCGGCCGAGCCAAGGGGGGAAGTCCTCCCCTTCCAAACCGAATCAAACTAGGTTTGGAAGGTGGAGTCCTTCTCTCCTTTCCCACCTCCCCCTTTTTTTCTCTTTGATTTCTTATCCTTTGGTGCATAGGGCCTTCTTGGGCTGTCCCAGCAGCCCACCAAGGGCTGGTGCGCCACCCCCAAGGCCTATGGGCTTCCCCGGGGTGGGTTGCCCCTCCGGTGAACACCCGGAACCCATTCGTCATTCCCGGTACATTCCCGGTAACTCCGAAAACCTTCCAGTAATCAAATGAGGTCATTCTATATATCAATCTTCATTTCCGGACCATTCCGAAAACCCTCGTGATGTCCGTGATCTCATCCGGGACTCTGAACAACATTCGGTAACCAACCATATAACTCAAATACGCATAAAACAACGTCGAACCTTAAGTGTGCACACCCTGCGGGTGCGAGAACTATGCAGACATGACCCGAGTGACTCCTCGGTCAATATCCAATAGCGGGACCTGGATGCCCATATTGGATCCCACATATTCTACGAAGATCTTATCGTTTGAACCTCAATGCCAAGGATTCAGATAATCCCGTATGTCATTCCCTTTGTCCTTCGGTATGTTACTTGCCCGAGATTCGATCGTGAGTATCCGCATACCTATTTCAATCTCGTTTACCGGCAAGTCTCTTTACTCGTTCCGTAATACAAGATCCCGCAACTTACACTAAGTCACTTTGCTTGCAAGGCTTGTGTGTGATGTTGTATTACCGAGTGGGCCCCGAGATACCTCTCTGTCACACGGAGTGACAAATCCCAGTCTCTATCCATACTAACTCAACGAACACCTTCGAATATACCTGTAGAGCATCTTTATAGTCACCCAGTTACGTTGCGACGTTTGATACACACAAAGCATTCCTCCGGTGTCAGTGAGTTATACGATCTCATGGTCATAGGAACAAATACTTGACACGCAGAAAACAGTAGCAACAAAATGACACGATCAACATGCTACGTCTATTAGTTTGGGTCTAGTCCATCACGTGATTCTCCTAATGACGTGATCCAGTTATCAAACAACAACACCTTGTATATAATCAGAATACCCTAACTATCTTTGATCAACTGGCTAGCCAACTAGAGGCTTGCTAGGGACAGTGTTTTGTCTATGTATCCACACATGTATATATAAGTCTTCATTCAATACAATTATAGCATGGATAATAAACAATTATCTTGATACAGGAATTATAATAATAACTATATTTATTATTGCCTCTAGGGCATAATTCCAACAGTCTCCCACTTGTACTAGAGTCAATAATCTAGCCCTCACATCATCATGCGAATTACATTGGAATAAATCTAACACCCATACAGTGTTGGTGTCGATCATGCTTTGCCCGTGGAAGAGGTTTAGTCAGCGGGTCTGCTACATTCAGATCCGTGTGCACTTTGCATATATTTACGTCCTCCCCTTCGACGTAGTCGCGGATGAGGTTGAAGCGTCGCTTGATGTGTCTGGTCTTCTTGTGAAACCGTGGTTCCTTTGCTAAGGCAATGGCACCCGTGTTGTCACAGAACAAGGTTATTGGATTCAGTGCGCTTGGCACCACTCTAAGATCCGTCATGAACTGCGTCATCCAGACACCCTCCTTAGCCGCCTCCGAGGCAGCCATGAACTCCGCTTCACATGTAGAATCTGCTACGACGCTTTGCTTGGAACTGCACCAGCTTACCGCACCCCCATTAAGAATAAATACGTATCCGGTCTGCAAGTTAGAGTCGTCCGGATCTGTGTCAAAGCTTGCATCGACGTAACCCTTTACGGCGAGCTCTTTGTCACCTCCATACACGATAAACATCTCCTTAGTCCTTTTCAGGTACTTCAGGATATTCTTGACCGCCGTCCAGTGATCCACTCCTCGATTACTCTGGAACCTGCCTGCCATACTTATGGCCAGGCTAACGTCCGGTCTAGTGCACAGCATTGCATACATGATAGAACCTATGGCTGAAGCATATGGGACGGTGCTCATATGCTCTCTATCCTTATCAGTTGCTGGGCACTGAGTCTTACTCAATCTCGTACCTTGTAAAACTGGCAATAACCCTTTCTTGGACTGTTCCATTTTGAACCTCTTCAAAACTTTATCAAGGTATGTGCTTTGTGAAAGTCCTATCAGGCGTTTCGATCTATCCCTGTAGATCTTAATGCCTAGAATGTAAGCAGCTTCTCCTAGGTCCTTCATAGAGAAACTTCTATTCAAGTAATCCTTTATGCTCTCCAAAAACTCTACGTTGTTTCCAATCAGCAATATGTCATCCACATATAATATTAGAAACGCCACAGAGCTCCCACTCACTTCCTTGTAAATACAAGATTCTCCAACCACTTGTATAAACCCAAATGCTTTGGTCACCTCATCAAAGTCTTTGTTCCAACTCCGAGATGCTTGCACCAGTCCATAAATGGATCGCTGGAGTTGCACACCTTGTTAGCATTCTTAGGATCGACAAAACCTTCGGGTTGCATCATATACAACTCTTCCTTAAGGAAACCGTTAAGGAACGCCGTTTTGACATCCATCTGCCAGATTTCATAATCGAAAAATGCAGCTATTGCTAACATGATTCTGACGGACTTAAGCATCGCTACGGGTGAGAATGTCTCATCATAGTCAAATCCTTGAACTTGTGAAAAACCCTTTGCCACAAGTCGAGCTTTATAAACGGTCACATTGCCGTCAGCGTCCGTCTTCTTCTTAAAGATCCATTTGTTCTGAATAGTCTTGCGGCCCTCAGGTAGTACTTCCAAAGTCCACACTTTGTTTTCATACATGGATCCTATCTCGAACTTCATGGTCTCCAGCCATTTGTTGGAATCTGGGCCCACCATTGCTTCTTCATAATTTGCAGGTTCATTGTTGTCTAACAACATGATTGACAAAACGGGATTACCGTACCACTCTGGAGCAGCACGTGGTCTCGTCTACCTGCGTGGTTCGACAGGAACTTGAACCGGAGTTTCATGATCATCATCATTAACTTCCTCCTCAACCGGCGTCGTAACGACAGGGGTTTCCCCTTGCCCTGCGCCACCATCTAGAGGGATGAGAGGTTCGACAACCTCATCAAGTTCTATCTTCCTCCCACTCAATTCTCTCGAGAGAAACTCCTTCTCGAGAAAAGCTCCATTTTTAGCAACAAACACTTTGCCCTCGGATTTGAGATAGAAGGTGTACCCAACTGTCTCTTTTGGGTAACCTATGAAGATGCACTTTTCTGCTTTGGGTTCCAGCTTTTCAGGCTGAAGCTTTTTGACATAAGCATCACATCCCCAAACTTTAAGAAACGACAACTTTGGCCTTTTGCCATACCACAGTTCGTATGGTGTCGTCTCAACGGATTTTGATGGTGCCCTATTTAAAGTGAATGCAGCCGTGTCTAATGCATAACCCCAAAACGATAACGGCAAATCGGTAAGAGACATCATAGATCGCACCATCTCTAATAAAGTACGATTACGACGTTCAGACACACCATTACGTTGTGGTGTTCCAGGCGGTGCGAACTGTGGAACAATTCCACATTGTCTTAAGTGAGCACCAAACTCGAAACTCAGATATTCACCACCACGATCAGACCGTAGGAACTTGATCTTCTTGTGACGATGATTTTCAACTTCACTCTAAAATTGCTTGAACTTTTCAAATGTTTCAGAGTTGTGCTTCATTAAGTAGACATAACCATATCTACTCAAATCGTCAGTGAAGGTGAGAAAATAACGATATCCGCCACGTGCCTCTACGCTCATCGGACCGCACACATCGGTATGTATGATTTCCAACAAGTCACTGGCACGCTCCATTGTTCCGGAGAACGGAGTTTTAGTCATCTTGCCCATGAGGCATGGTTCGCACGTGTGAAGTGAATCAAAGTCAAATGACTCCAAAAGTCCATCGGCATGGAGTTTCTTCATGCGCTTTACACCAATATGACCTAAGCGGCAGTGCCACAAAAATATGGCGCTATCATTGTTAACTCTAACTCTTTTGGTCTCAATGTTATGTATATGTGTATCACTATCAAGATTCAATATGAACAATCCTCTCACATTGGGTGCATGACCATAAAATATGTTAATCATAGAAATAGAACAACCATTATTCTCTGACTTAAAAGAGTAACCGTCTCGCAATAAACAAGATCCAGATATAATGTTCATGCTCAACGCAGGCACTAAATAACAATTATTCAAGTTCATAACTAATCCTGATGGTAACTGAAGTGAAACTGTGCCGACGGCGATTGCATCAACCTTGGAACCATTTCCTACGCGCATCGTCACTTCATCTTTCGCCAGCCTTCGCCTATTCCGCAGTTCCTGTTTCGAGTTGCAAATATGAGCAACAGAACCAGTATCGAATACCCAGGCACTACTACGAGAGCCGGTTAAGTACACATCAATAAAATGTATATCAAATATACCTGATTTTTCTTTGGCTGCCTTCTTATCAGCCAGATACTTGGGGCAGTTGCGCTTCCAGTGGCCCATACCCTTGCAATAGTAGCACTCTGTTTTAGGCTTAGGTCCAGCTTTGGGTTTCTTCATCAGATTGGCAACAGGCTTGCCGCTCTTCTTTGAATTACCCTTCTTGCCTTTGCCGTTTCTCTTGAAACTAGTGGTCTTATTCACCATCAACACTTGATGCTCTTTACGGAGTTCAAACTCTGCGACTTTCAGCATCGCAAACAACTCGCCGGGCGACTTGTTCATCCCTTGCATGTTGTAGTTCAACACAAAGCCCTTATAGCTTGGTGGCAGTGATTGAAGGATTATGTGAGTGATAGCCTCTTGCGGGAGTTCAATCCCCAGCTCAGGTAGACGGTTTGAGTACCCAGACATTTTGAGCACATGTTCACTGACAGACGAATTCTCCTCCATCTTGCAAGCATAGAATTTATCGGAGGTCTCATACCTCTCGATCCGGGCGTTCTTCTGAAAGATGAACTTCAACTCCTGGAACATCTCATATGCTCCATGACGCTCAAAGCGACGTTGAAGTCCCGGTTCTAAGCCATACAAGACTGCACATTGAACTACTGAGTAGTCCTCCTTACGTGTTAACCAAGCGTTCTTAACATCCTGGTCAGCCGTAGCGGGTGGTTCATCTCCTAGCGCACCATTAAGGACATAATCCTTCTTCCCAGCTTGTAAGATAAACTTAAGATTACGAGCCCAGTCTACAAAGTAGCTTCCATCATCTTTCAACTTAGCTTTCTCTAGGAACGTATTAAAATTCTGGGTGACTGTCGCGTGAGCCATGATCTACAACACAAATATATTCAAAGTGGACTTAGACTATGTTCAAGATAATTAGAGTTTAACTTAATCAAATTACTTGCTAAACTCCCACTCAAAAGGTACATCTCTCTAGTTATTTGAGTGGTTCATGACCCACTTACACTAGCTCAAGTCCGATCATCACGTGAGTTGAGTATAGTTTCAGTGGTAAGCATCCCTATGCTAATCATATCATCTATATGATTCATGATCGACCTTTCGGTCTCATGTGTTCCGAGGCCATGTCTGCACATGCTAGGCTCGTCAAGATTAACCCGAGTGTTCCGCGTGTGCAACTGTTTTGCACCCGTTGTATGTGAACGTTGAGTCTATCACACCCGATCATCACGTGGTGTCTCGAAACGACGAACTGTAGCAACGGTGCATAGTCGGGGAGAACACAATTTCGTCTTGAAATTTTAGTGAGAGATCACCTCATAATGCTACCGTCGTTCTAAGCAAAATAAGGTGCATAAAAGGATTAACATCACATGCAATTCATAAGTGACATGATATGGTCATCATCACGTGCTCCTTGATCTCCATCACCAAAGCACCGACAGGATCTTCTTGTCACCGGCGCGACACCATGATCTCCATTAACGTGTCGCCATCGGGGTTGTCGTGCTACTCATGCTATTACTACTAAAGCTACATCCTAGCAAAATAGTAAACGCATCTGCAAGCACAAACGTTAGTTTAAAGACAACCCTATGGCTCCTGCCGGTTGCCGTACCATCGACATGCAAGTCGATATTATCTATTACAACATGATCATCTCATACATCCAATATATCACATCACATCGTTGGCCATATCACATCACAAGCATACCCTGCAAAAACAAGTTAGACGTCCTCTAATTTTGTTGTTGCATGTTTTACGTGGTGACCATGGGTATCTAGTAGGATCGCATCTTACTTACGCAAACACCACAATGGAGATATATGAATTGCTATTTAACCTTATACAAGGACCTCCTCGGTCAAATCCGATTCAACTAAAGTTGGAGAAACCGACACTTGCCAATCATCCTTGAGCAACGGGGTTACTCGTAGCGATGAAACCAGTCTCTCGTAAGCGTACGAGTAATGTCGGTCCAAGCCGCTTCAATCCAACAATACCGCGGAATCAAGAAAAGACTAAGGAGGGCAGCAAAACGCACATCACCGCCCATAAAAACTTTTGTGTTCTACTCGAGAAGACATCTACGCATGAACCTAGCTCTGATACCACTGTTAGGGAACGTCGCATGGGAAACAAAAATTTTCCTACGCGCACGAAGACCTATCATGGTGATGTCCATCTACGAGAGGGGATTTTCGATCTACGTACCCTTGTAGATCGCACAGCAGAAGAGTTAGTGAACGCGGTTGATGTAGTGGAACATCCTCACATCCCTCGATCCGCCCCGCGAACCGTCCCGCGATCCGTCCCACGATCTAGTGCCGAACGGACGGCACCTCCGTGTTCAGCACACGTACAGCTCGACAATGATCTCGACCTTCTTGATCCAGCAAGAGATACGGAGAGATAGATGAGTTCTCCGGCAGCGTGATGGCGCTCCGGAGGTTGATGGTGATCTGATCTCGGCAGGGCTCCGTCCGAGCTCCGCAGAAACGCGATCTAGAGGAAAAACCGTGGAGGTATGTGGTCGGGCTGCCGTGGCAAAGTTGTTTCAAATCAGCCCTAAAACCTCTGTATATATAGGTGGGAGAGGGTGGGCCTTGCCTTGAGGCTCAAGGAGCCCCAAGGGGGTCGGCCGAGCCAAGGGGGGAAGTCCTCCCCTTCCAAACCGAATCCAACTAGGTTTGGAAGGTGGAGTCCTTTTCTCCTTTCCCCCTCCCTTTTTTTCTTTCTCTTTGATTTCTTATCCTTTGGCGCATAGGGCCTTCTTGGGCTGTCCCACCAGCCCACCAAGGGCTGGTGCGCCACCCCCAAGGCCTATGGGCTTCCCCGAGGTGGGTTGCCCCCCCCGATGAACACCCGGAACCCATTCGTCATTCCCGCTACATTCCCGGTAACTCCGAAAACCTTCCGGTAATTAAATGAGGTCATCCTATATATCAATCTTAGTTTACGGACCATTCCGTAAACCCTCGTGACGTCCGTGATCTCATCCGGGACTCCGAACAACATTCGGTAACCAACCATATAACTCAAATACGCATAAAACAACGTCGAACCTTAAGTGTGCAGACCCTGCGGGTTTGAGAACTATGCAGACATGACCCGAGTGACTCCTCGGTCAATATCCAATAGCGGGACCTGGATTCCCATATTGGATCCCACATATTCTATGAAGATCTTATCGTTTGAACCTCAGTGCCAAGGATTCATATAATCCCGTATGTCATTCCCTTTGTCCTTCGGTATGTTACTTGCCCGAGATTCGATCGTCAGTATCCGCATACCTATTTCAATCTCGTTTACCGGCAAGTCTCTTTACTCGTTCCGTAATACAAGATCCCGCAACTTACAGTAAGTCACTTTGCTTGCAAGGCTTGTGTGTGATGTTGTATTACCGAGTGGGCCCCGAGATACCTCTCCGTCACACGGAGTGACAAATCCCAGTCTCGATCCATACTAACTCAACGAACACCTTCAGATATACCTGTAGAGCATCTTTATAGTCACCCAGTTACGTTGCGACGTTTGATACACAGAAAGCATTCCTCCGGTGTCAGTGAGTTATATGATGTCATGGTCATAGGAACAAATACTTGACACGCAGAAAACAGTAGCAACAAAATGACACGATCAACATGCTACATCTATTAGTTTGGGTCTAGTCCATCACGTGATTCTCCTAATGACGTGATCCAGTTATCAAACAACAACACCTTGTATATAATCAGAAGACCCTGACTATCTTTGATCAACTGGTGTCGGGACCCCGATCCTAAGCCATAGGAATCCAGCCTGTAACACATCGCATCTCTTTGTGGTCTCACGCACGGTTAACTCCACGGCTGCAGCCTTACCTTAGCCGGGACCGTTTGCGTCTTTTGACTCACGTATGCGATAGGTGTCGCTAGCAATCCAATGTCAAAGAACCCGGATCGACATGTCTAGTCATAAACCAAAGTGGCAGTTCCGCACAAGGACAGGCATACATGACCCAACAAAGCAGGCGTCGGTCATCAGCGAACGTAGACGAGTCGTAGCAAGCTACAAGGACTCCATTACGTCGCGTGACATTTCCCCAAAGAGGACAGACACAGCAGCTAAGAAGGACACATGCCGGTCAACCAATGTGTCCGGAGCAGTAGCGGACTACCAAGGCTTGTTGGATCACAAAGGGGCATTTCCTTGTAAGGAGTGCTACTAAGGTTCACGAATAGGTATTCGAACCCCATACATATCAAGTATGACACACGTACGCATGGCATACCGATATGTATAGATACATCGATGGCATCACAACATAACCATAAACATACAACCTTTATTCGAGAGGCTCGGAAGAGCCACACACATAATATTACACATTAAGGTCTCTCGACCCATAATAGCAGTCATACAAATACAAGCCAGCGGAAGAGTTATAAACTGTCTGGGTACAGACAGTGCAACTAGAAGGCACATGGCCTGACTATACTACAGAGCCGACGTAGGGCCAGATCGTAGCTGGGACACCAGCTACTCGTCGTCGTCGATGTCTACGAAGAACCCTCCATTTGGGTCATCAACCTCTGCAACATTTATTAAGCAAACATGAGTACGAAGGTACTCAACAAGACTTTAGGAGAACTAACTACTCATGCAAGGTATCAAAAGGTATTGTGGGGTTTCATGTGGGAAGCCAGCATTTGACTTGTGGCTAGACAACTTGCACTTTGAAATTAGTTTTGACAACTTGATTTCTCGCACACGAGTCCACTAACACCACAACAATACACTATCGTGGAATCATTCCGTCTCCATATGGAAATGCCGTCCACGACACTCACGCTTATCTTGACAAATTTTATGAGTAGCCATTGAAGTTATCTATGAACAACATATGTCTCCACGTAGTCCATATCCGCGGACGCGGCTATTCGAATAGATCATAACCCTGCAGGGGTGTACTTCATCACACACGCTCTCGCCACTTATCGCCATGTGCACATCATGCACCTCGGCAACCTTCAAGCGGAAGCCCAGCGAGGGAGTCGGCCACGACCGTTAACCACACCAGTACCTAGTCCATGTTTATCGCCTATCTGAGAGTAACCCGTACGGAAGTCCGGCCGAGGTTTCTGCCACGGCCTCAAACGATGTGCGCAGGGTTCCCATGCCCACCATCCGGGTGCCACTTGGTACACCGTGCCACTGCCTACCGCATCACGGTCCACCTCTCAGGTCAGCACCATGCACGGCCTCCAGCATTACTATAAACACCAGAAACTACTTGCAACTCCTGGACCGAGTACTACGCGATTAATAGGCCGAGCGGGGTCATATTTCAGGTCCCAGCATGTGGTAGTATATAGTCTTGGATTACATACACGGAACTCAGTTCCTAAGGACGGTTCCAATGAAACAACCCGCCATGTACTCCTACACAGCCTTTCACCGGTACCTTTACCAAATCAAGTTCAACACACAAGCTTTGCTCACCGAACACATTCCACATTTCTGTTCATCTCCCAGATGACAGACCATACACAACTCTAGCATAGCATGCATAGCAGGATAAGGCACATCATAGCTCAAGCAACTACCAGGTATGCTAGGTTGCAAGGTTTGGCTATTTACTATGACAAGGTTAAGTCATGCAAAGGAAGTGGGTCCAACTATCGTGGCAAAAGCAGTTGAAGCATTTGATCCTAATGCAATAAATAGGTGCAGGAGCAAGAACATGGGATTTATCGGGATGATCAAAAGGGTTGCTAGCTTTGTTGCTCAGAGGAGGAACGATATCCGTCAGACGGATATTCGGTGGAATTCGGGGGTGCGGAGCCTACCGAAATGAATGGCAACATCCAATAACAATCATATGCACTCAAAATGATGCATGAGCATGGCATGAGAATGCAAGGTGATAAGTTATTATTTCCAACATGTAATAGGTTTAGAGTTGATTTGAACCACATTCGGATAGCAATTCAAACGGGGTATTCTCGGATACCGGTTCAATTGATTCGACCTGATGCTCAGATCAACTTGATGTTAACATGCATGAAATGTCATGTTATGGTACTGAGTTGTAATTAGGACAGTGTGTGATTATTGCATATATAATGAAATTTGAATATTTTTGCAAATTCCATTTATAAAGTGATTAAAAGAATTGAATTATTCCTTATTCCACAATTTAGGGTTCTGTAACTTTTTCAAACATGGTTGAAAATAGCATAATTAGAATCCTTAAATTTTTCTGGTACTTTTTCATATATAAATTATTTTCATTGGAGTTACAGATTAATTTCTTTGATTTTTACAAATTTTAGCAATTTCCTGAATTAGTTTTATACTGGAAATTCTATTTATTGCATCAGGCTGACGCCAGCAGGTCAGCCGACCTGTTCAAGTCAAACCTGACAGGGGGGCCCCACTGGTCAGCCTCTCTGGGACTAATCCCGCGATGACCAGCCCTAACTGCGGTTTGACTTGGCCTTGGGCCCACTTGTCAGGGAGTGATTAGGTCACTAATCGGCTGGGTTAGCTTGCCACGTCGACCCCCACCGGCGGCGAGGTCGTCCTCGCCGGCGGGGAGCCTTCGGCGACCACCAGCACGGCGGAGGGGCTCGGAAACGGCGCATAGGGGGCCAAATGCTGCGCGGAGAGCACCAGAGGAACGACACGTCTCCCGCAGCTTCATTTCTGCGCCTAGCCGGGGCTGATCTGGCCGGAGATGACGCCGGCGACGAGCTTGGCGGCGGCCAAGGCTCGGGCGTCATTGGGGTCTTTGAATCAGGGGGATCTTCGCTCGGTTCTTAGCTGCTACGGCTTCTACGCGTCGTCCTAGAGCTGCTGGTGCCCTCGGAAGAACGAGCTGAACATCGGAGGGCTACCGGCGACGAGCGGGAGCGGCGGTCCTCGTCGGGCTCTGGTGAAACTAGAGCTAGAGGAGGGGATCGACGGGGAAAACTTAGGGAAAACGACCGCATGCTCACGGGGAGTGCAGAGCAGAGCTTAGACGGCTCGGGGAAGGCCTGGGGGCGACGAATCGACGGGAGAGGTCCGGCGGCCGGAGGTGGAAGACGACGGCGTTGCCGGCGTTGCAGGGCTCGAGGAAGCTTCGGCTTCTGCAGAGATGACCAGGGCGACGAGGCAGAGCTAATGGCATGCTGTGGGAGGGAAACCTATGGCCAGGGGCACGGGCAGCTCGAGCTCGAGCTCGGCTCTAATGGCGGCAGCAAGGAGGAGGAGGAGATCCGGGAGGAGGAGAACCGAGGCGGGGAATGGATAGGGGAGGCTCTAGGGAGCTTATCCCCATCGTCGCCAGCGCGAGGCAGCGGCCAGGCAGGCACGCAGGTGCGTGGCCGCGCCGGAGGGGGCGGCGGCCACCTCCGGCTACCTACTGGCGCGAGGGAGGGGATGAGCGGGGAGATGGGCCGGGCCAGGCTTAGGCGACAGGTAAGGTTTTCTATTTTTTTTCTGTTTTTGTTTTTCTGTTTTGCTAATTATTGTTTTGCTAATTAATTCAGCTCCAAAACAAAAAGTAAAACTATTTTAGACCTCCTGAAATATTTGTTATAAAATCCCCACTCATTTCCAAGGTTTTCAACATTTTTGGAAAATTATAGTTTCTGATTTCAAATTTTAAATTTGAAACCAGTGGCTTTTGCATTTATTCAAAAAGCTTAAAGTGTCAAGAAAATAGTTTTCTCCAATGCTCATTTACTTTCATGATTTATCAGAAAGTTTGAACATTTCTTGAGGCCATTTTGGGTTCATTGATTTTGAACTAGTTTGAGATTTCCTTTAATTGAAATGGTGGCTAGGGTTTTGAGTTTTTCCTTTGCCACTTTGTTGTTTTTTTTGAAACTTCTTAGATGCAAATGCAAAGAAGACATGAGCACAATGCTATCTTGCTTAAGGGTTAGGGATGTGACAACTGGCTAGCCAACTAGAGGCTTGCTAGGGACAGTGTTTTGTCTATGTATCCACACATGTATATATAAGTCTTCATTCAATACAATTATAGCATGGATAATAAACGATTATCTTGATACATGAATTATAATAATAACTATATTTATTATTGCCTCTAGGGCATAATTCCAACAATAGTGCCTACTTCCATTGTTGTTTTTGCTGTTTTTTCCTTTGCAGAAAATCAATATCACATGAAGTCCAAACGCCATGAAACTTTACACAGATTTTTTTGGACCAGAAGGAAACTTGGGAGCCAAGAAGGAGCACGAGAGGAGGACCAGTAGAAACCAGGGCGCGCCCAGGCCCCCTGCAGTGGCCCAATGTATAGTGGGCCCCTCGGGCGCCTCCTCGAGAGCATGTGAGCTCTATAAATACCCCAATATTTGGAAAGCCCTAGTGCAGTCGACGAAAAATTGTTTTAGCCACCACAAGTTCTAGAAGCCACAAAATCCATTCTAGAGCTCGTTCCGAAGAGGAACACCATCACTGAGGGGGTCATCATCCTCATTCGTGCTTCTCCGATGATGTGTGTGTAGTTCATATCACACCTACGAGTCCGTTGGCAGTAGCTAGATGGCTTTCTCTCTCGATTTGTTTATCAATACAATGGTCACATGGAGATCCATATGATGTAACTCTTTCTTTTGCGGTGTGTTTGTTGGGATCCGATGAATTGTGTGTTTATGATCAGATCTATGAAACCATATTCATGCTTGATAATTATAGCCTCATATTTCTTCTCTGATATTTGGTTTTTTCTGGCCAACTTGATATTTTATCTTGCAATGAGAAGAGGTGCTTTATTGTTGGTTCGATCTTGCGGTGCTCAATCTCAGTGACACAAAGGGACATGACACACATGTATCATTGCTATCAAGGATAAAATGATGGGGTCTATTCCTACATGAATATATCTTGTCTACATCATGTCATTGTTCTTAAGGCATTACTTCGTTTCTCCATGAACTCAATGCACTAGATGCATGCTGGATAGCAATCGATGTATGTAGTAGTAGAAGTAGATGCATGCAGAAGTCAGTCTACTAGTCTTGGACGTGATGCCTATATACATGATCACTGTCTTGAATATCGTCATAATTATTAGCTCTTCTATCAATTGCCCAACAGTAATCTGTCTACCCACCGCTTGCTATTTTCTCGAGAGAAGCTACTACTGAAACCTACGGCCCCCGAGTCTACTTGAAATCATCTAGTTGTAATCTCTACTTTGCTATTCATGTTTCGATTGTATTTATTATGTTATTTTCAGATCTATATTATTGAAAAACCCAAAAATACCTTGTTGTGTTTTATTTGCTATCACTCTTATTTGTATCTATCAATCTATCCTTACTTTACCCACGAGAGATTGACAACCACACCACGCATTGGGTTGCGAGGATTTATTATTTGTGTGTAGGTGCCACTTACATAGTATTGTGGATCTTCCTAGTGGATTGATACCTTGGTTTCTTTAAGTGCATCCAGTGCCCCTTAGTGATTTTGGTGGTTTGAAGGCTTATAGGTTAAGAGACTAATATGTTTGTGAGTGTACATAGTCTCTATAAGTCACTGAGGAGTTTGAGTTATCCGATGAATATGGACCCCTAAAAATGTATGTCTTCGGGTGAAGACTTTGGTCTTTCCTTGAAGACTTTGATCGCAAAGAAATTGCGAAGAAATTGATATTCCTCATGAAGATATTGAAAATGAGGAATTCGGTGTGTCCTGACGAAAACACTCTCAAGACTTTGAAGCGTGAATATTTACAATTTCTGTTTCATTTTCTTTACACATGAGTCATAGGAACACCATACTGTTAAAGGGGGTCGAGGTAAAACTACGGAATGATTTTCCTCATGATGCTGAACCCAAGCCTAAATCTACCAAAGCCTCAAAGTGACGAATATGAGAGACATGATGACTTTCACAGTAGAAATTTCCGACCGTTGTCGCGTGCTATCCCACAGACAACAGCGCCAAAAATTGATAGTTGACACAGGCTGGGCTTGCGTTGGTTTTTCCCTTGAAGAGGAAAGGGTGATGCAGCACAGGAGCAGTAAGTATTTCCCTCAGTTTGAGAACCAAGGTATCGATCCACAAGGAGGGTCTCGTCAAGTCCAGAGTACCTGCGCAAACACAAACAAGCTTGCACCCAACGCTTCAAAGGGGTTGTCAATTCCTTCAAGATTGTTTGCAAAGTAAGATCTAAAGGCGGAAAGTGCAACGAAGTAAAAAGTGTAAAGCTGAAAATATGGTGTGGAGTAGACCCTGGGGGCCATAGTGTTCACTAGAGACTTCTCTCATAATAGCAAGTATCACGGTGGGTGAACAAATTACCGTCGAGCAATTGATAGAACCGCGCAAAGTCATGACGATATCTAAGGCAATGATCATACATATAGGCATCACGTCCGAGACAAGTAGACCGATACTTTCTGCATCTACTACAATTACTCCACACATGGACCACTATCCAGCATGCATCTAGTGTATTGAGTTCATGACGAACAGAGTAACGCTTTAAGCAAGATGACATGATGTAGAGGGATAATCTCAAACCAATGATGAAAACCCCATCTTTTTACCCTTGATGGAAACAACATGATGCGTGCCTCGCTACCCCTTCTGTCACTGGGTGAGGTCACCGCACGGTATGAACCCAAAACCAAACACTTCTCCCATTGCAATAATCATAGATCTAGTTGGCCAAACAAAACCAAAAACTCGAAAAGAATTACAAGGATATGAAATCATGCATAAGAGAGATCAGAAGAAACTCAAATAAGATTCATGGATAATCTGATAATAAATCCACAATTCATCGGATCTCGACAAACACACCGCAAAATAAGATTACATCGGATAGATCTCCATGAAGATCATGGAGAACTTTGTATTGAATATCCAAGAGAGAGAAGAAGCCATCTAGTTACTAGCTATGGACCCGTAGGTCTATGGTGAACTACTAACGCATCATCGGAGAGGTCATGGTGTTGATGAAGAAGCCCTCTGCGTCCGAATCCCCCCCTCCGACAGGGCACGAGGACGTGCCCCAGATGGGATCTTGCGGAGATAGAAGCTTGCGGCGGCGGAAAAGTGATTGCGACGATCTCCTGATTTTTTCTGGAATTTATGGGAATATATAGGCGAAAAACCTAGGGCAAAGGGCGTCGAGGGGGCCCACAAGCCTGGATGGAGCGCCCCCTGGCCGCGGGGTGGAGGCTTGTGGGGCCCTTGGAGCTCCCCTGCCTTGGCTCCCAAGCTCCCCGATCTTCTTTTGTTCCAAAAAAATCTTTTCATGGATTTTCTTCCGTTTGGACTCCGTTTCAAAATATCCTCTGAAAGGGGTTAGAAACATGGAAAAAACAGGAACTGGCACTTGGCACTGAGTTAATAAATTAGTCCCAAAAAATATATAAAAGGCATGCAAAACATCCAAAGTTTGACAAGATAATAGCATGAAACCATCAAAAATTATAGATACGTTGGAGACGTATCAAGCATCCCCAAGCTTAACTCCTGCTCGTCCTCGAGTAGGGAAGTGATAAAGAATGAATTTTTTTATATGGAATGCTACCTAGCATAGTTGCCCTTTGCAACTTCTTTCACGTCACATCAATGTTCAGATCCGTAAGATTCAAAACAATAGTTTGCTATTGACATGAAAACAGTAATACTTCAAGCAAACTAGCAAAGTAATCATGAACTTTCAAAATAACAACGCCAAAGAAAGTTATCCCTACAAAATCATATAGTCTGGCTATGCTCCATCATCCTCAAACAACTAATGTAAATCATGCACAACCCCAGAATTGGCCAAGTAATTGTTTTCACACTCTTACTTTCTCAAACTTTTTATAACTATCACGCAATACATGAGCGCGAGCCATGGATATAGCACTATAGGTGGAATAGAGTGTGGTGGTGGTTGTGAGACAAAAAGGAGGAGATGGTCACACTAACTCGGTGTATCAATAGGCTATGGAGATGCCCATTAATAGATATCAATGTGAATGAGTAGGGATTGCCATACAAGTAATGCACTAGAGCTATAAGTATGTGAAAGCTCAAAAGGAAAACTAGTGGGTGTGCATCCAACTTGCTTGCTCACGAAGACCTAGGGCAATTTTGAGGAAGCCCATCATTGGAATATACAAGCCAAGTTATATAATGAAGATTCCCACTAGCATATGGTAGTGACAAAGAAAGAAGCTCTCAATCATGAAGAACATGGTGCTAACATGAAGCACAAGTGTGGAAAAAGAGAGTAGCATTGTCCCTTCTCTCTTTTTCTCTTTTTTTCATTTGGGCTTTTAGGCCTCTTTTTTTTCTTTTCTTTTCTCCCCCTTTTTTTTGGGCTGTTTGGCCTTTTTTTTAAATTTTCTCACTTGGGACAATGCTCTAATAATGATGATCATCACACTTTTATTTACTCACACCTCAAAGATCACAATGATGATGACTCCATAGGAAATGCCTCCGGCAGTGTACCGGGATGTGCAACGATCTAGCATGGCGTATGACGTTGAAACATCTCGCTAGCTCTCTTACGATCATGCAATGGAAATATGAGAGTGACGGCACAAGTCATGAGACGGAACGGTGGGAGTTGCATAGCAATATATCTCGGAATAGCTATGAAAATGCCATAGTAGGTAGGTATGGTGGCTGTTTTGAGGAAGGAATTTGGTGGGTTTGAATACCGGCGAGAATTCCGCGGCACTAGAGAGGCTAGGAATGGTGGAAGGTGAAAGTGCATCTATACCATGGGCTCACATTAGTCATGAAGAACTCACATACTTATTTGCGAAAGATTTTATTAGTAATCGTAACAAAGTGCTAAATGCATACTCCGAGGGGAAGGGTTGGTAGGTGTAAACCATCGCGCGATCCCAACCTCAACACAAAGGATGGCAATCAATAGATCAATTATGCTCCGACTTCCTAACATAGTGGTTCACCATACGTGCATGCTACGGGAATCACTAACTTCAACACAAGTATTTCTAGATTCACAACACCCTACTAACATAACTCTCAATATTACCGAATCCACGTCTCAAAACTAATTGAGAGGAATCGAAACTTCTCTTTCTACTCAATGCACATGAAGATGGAGGTTTTTGCATCCTCTTTGGGGTCCTAGCACATTTGGGACTACTTTCATAGCATAAGCCAACTACCAAATCCCGCACCGCCGTGCTCTAAAGATATAAGTGAAGCACAAGAGCAAAAGTATCTAACTCAAAAGATATAAGTGAAGCACTATGAGCATTCTAGCAAAATCATGATGAGTGCATGTCTATCTCTCTCAAAAAGGTGTGCAGCAAGGATGATTGTGACACAACAAAAATAAAAGACTCTTAAGATACAAGACGCTCCAAGCAAAACACATATCATGTGGTGAATAAAAATATAGCTCCAAGTAATGCTACCGATGGATTGAAGATGAAAGAGGGGATGCCTTCCTGGGGCATCCCCAAGCTTAGGCTTTTTGGTGTCCGTGAATTTGGCTTGGGATGCCTTGGGCATCCCCAAGCTTGAGCTCTTTCCACTCCTTATCTCTTTGTCCATGAGAACATCACCCAAAACTTGAAAACTTCACAGCACAAAACTTAAACAGAAACTCGTGATAACATTAGTACAAGAAAACAAACTACCACTTCTTTTGGTGATGTAGCAAACTTGAATTACATCTATATTGATGATGGGCTACTATATTCTCACTTTTCCATGGCTAGTACCCCCCGATACTAACCATAGTTTCATCAAAACAAGCAACCAACTCAACAAAAACAGAATGTGTCAAAAACAGACCAGTCTGTAGCAATCTGTATACTTCATATACTTGTGGTACCTCAAAACTTTTGAACAATTACGATAGCCTGGGCAAAAGGCATATCAACCAGCAGAAAAAAGTATCAACTCAAAAGCTCTTTCTGAATAAAAATGAAAAATCATCTCGTGAGCGAAAAATTCCTGTCTTTTTCCAGCAAGATCAAACAACCATCACCAAGACTAGTCATAAAGGTTTTGCTTGGCTCAAACACAAAAAGAAACACAAAAAACACAATCACAACAGAATTATGATGGTGTGGACGCAACAAAACAGAAATAAAACGATAAATTCATTGGTTGCCTCCCAACAAGCTCTATTGTTTAACGCCCTTAGCTAGGCATTGACAATTCAATGATGCTCACACAAAAGACAAGAATTGAAGCACAACGAGAGGATCAACATAATTGGATCTCTTAAAGAGATTAGCAAGTGGATGAGAATCTATATCACTAGATTTTCAGCAAGCGAAGATGCAAGCATATTGAAGGCACATGGCACACAAGCGAACAGAAAGCAAGCGAGAGAAAAGGGCGAATGAAAAAGGCAAACGAAAAAGGCAAACGAAAAAGGAAAATTGGTGAAGTGGGGGAGAGGAAAACGAGAGGCAACTGGCAAACAAAGTAAATGCAAGAGATGAGTTTGCGACACCTACTAGGATGAGTTCTTGACTTGATCCTCCCCGGCAACGGCGCCAGAGATTCTTCTGCTATCCCACAGACAACAACGCCAGAAATTGACAAGTTGACAGAGGCTGGGCTTGCGTTGGTTTTTCCCTTGAAGAAGAAAGGGTCAGGGAGCACAACAGCAGTAAGTATTTCCCTCAGTTTGAGAACCAAGGTATCTATCCAGAAGGAGGGTCTCGTCAAGTCCAGAGTACCTGCGCAAACACAAACAAGCTTGCAACCAACACTTCAAAGGGGTTGTTAATCCCTTCAAGATTGTTTGCAAAGTGAGATCTGAAGGCAGAAAGTGCAACAAAGTAAAAAGTGTAAGGCTGAAAATATGGTGTGGACTAGACACTTGGGGCCATAGTGTTCACTAGAGGCTTCTCTCATAATAGCAAGTATCACGGTGGATGAACAAATTACTGTCGAGCAATTGATAGAACCACGCAAAGTCATGACGATATCTAAGGCAATGATCATACATATAGGCATCACGTCCGAGATAAGTAGACCGATACTTTCTGCATCTACTACTATTACTCCACACATCGACCGCTATCCAGCATGCATCTAGTGTATTGAGTTCATGACGAACAGAATAACGCTTTAAGCAAGATGACATGATGTAGAGGGATAATCTCAAACCAAATATGAAAACCCCATCTTTTTACCATTGATGGCAACAACATGATGCGTGCCTCGCTACCCTTTCTGTCACTGGGTGAGGTCACCGCATGGTATGAACCGAAAACCAAGCACTTCTCCCATTGCAAGAATCATAGATCTATTTGGCCAAACAAAACCAACAACTCGAAGAGAATTACAAGGATATGAAATCATGCATAAGAGAGATCAGAAGAACCTAAATAATATTCATAGATAATCTGATCATAAATCCACAATTCATCGGATCTCGACAAACACACCGCAAAAGAAGATTACATCGGATAGATCTCCATGAAGATCATGGAGAACTTTGTATTGAAGATCCAAGAGAGAGAAGAAGCCATCTAGTTACTAGCTATGGACCCGTAGGTCTATGGTGAACTACTCACGCATCATCGGAGAGGTCATGGTGTTGATGAAGAAGCCCTCCGTGTACAAACCCCCCTCCGGCAGGGCACTAGGACGTTGTTGGAGCATATATTGGAGCATATATCTCCATATGTGGTTTTGGTACTTGATGACAATTCCTATGGACTAATGGTTGCCTTAAGTTACATTTATAGGATTTGTCCATAGGCACTTCTTGAAGTCCATCTGTTGGGTTCAAGGAGTTTATATGATGACCAAGATGGTATTCAAGGTATTATCCAAAGAATGGTCATAGAGACGCATGGTTGATCAAGATCTCAGACAAAGAGTAAATCAAGATGATCAACAAACAAAGCCTACAAGATGTACCAAGAGGGATCAAGTGATCCCATGGTATGGATTTGTCCATAGGCACTTCTTGAAGTCCATCTGTTGGGTTCAAGGAGTTTATATGATGACCAAGATGGTATCCAAGGTATTATCCAAAGAATGGTCATAGAGAGACATGGTTGATCAAGATCTCAGACAAAGAGTAAATCAAGATGATCAACACACAAAGCGTACAAGATGTACCGAGAGGGATCAAGTGATCCCATGGTATGGTAAGCATTGTCCATTACGTGTTTGTGTACTAACCCATGGTCTTCGTGAGAGTTCTATGTGGGGGTTAGGTGTGTTTACATGGGCTTGCGTCAAAAGGAAGATCTCATACAACCCATGGAGTATGACGTCAAGTTGTGATCATCATCAATGGTTGATCAAGATCTCAGACAAAGAGTAAACCAAGATGATCAACACACAAAGCGTACAAGATGTACCGAGAGGGATCAAGTGATCCCATGGTATGGTAAGCATTGTCCATTACGTGTTTGTGTACTAACCCATGGTCTTCGTGAGAGTTCTATGTGGGGGTTAGGTGTGTTTCCATGAGCTTGCGTCAAAGGGAAGATCTCATACAACCCATGGAGTATGACGTCAAGTTGTGATCGTCATCAAGATTGCGACGTGCAAGTTCAAGTGGATCAGCACGAAGATAGCATGCTTGAAGCTTGCCGTCCATTATGGTGGCAATGGACTTGTGAAGATATGCTGAAGAGTGGCTCACCCATAGTGAGTATGGGGGAGCAATCAACTAGTATTCATCAAGCCAACACAATCAAGAAAGGTGGTCCATCTTGAGGAAGCCAAGATCATCATCATCTAGCTCAAGAGGATGGGGTGCAAGGTATAGGTTTGCCCTTGATAGGTTTTCTGGTTAGGATAGATTGTTGTTCTATCAAGGGGGGGGCTCTCAAGTGAGTAGCTTGATCGTATCGTTCGTTGAGAGCTCAAACCATTTGCATCCTTGCATCATACTTCTTGGTTCTTAGTTGGTGTTTCTCTTTGTGAGTTTTAGAGCTTATGGTCATCTTCATGACAAGCTCGAGTTCATCGAAAACAGAGTCCATATGCATCTACTATGATGTTTTCGATGTTGGAGTTTTTGCCGGTTCTTCAGTCATAGAGATCTCACATCTCTATATCTTTGGCATATTCATAACCGCATGGTCCATATCCATCGCTGTTTGGATAGCCCTTGTCGTCCTGAATCCAACAAGCTTGGGTTTGCTCGATTCGGAGCTCGTATGCGAAAGTTATGGCTGTTTCAGTGGCGAGCGGTAGTACCGCTGGACCTAGCGGTAGTACCGCTCGACCTAGCGGTAGTACCGCTAGAGTTGGCGGTAGTACCGCTGGCCCTAGCGGTAGTACCGCTGGCTCGCGGTAGTACCGCCCCTGGTCAGCGGTAGTACCGCTCCAGCTAGCGGTAGTACCGCTAGCTGGCGGTAGTACCGCTGGAGTGACAGCGGTAGTACCGCTGGAGTGCCAGCGGTAGTACCGCTGCAGCCAGCGGTAGTACCACTGGAGCTCGGGCAGAGAGTGGGGGTAACGGTCTGATTCTTCCCCCCCACTATATAAAGGGGGTCTTCTTCCCCCTTGCTTTATTTGATCCGTTGAGCTCTTGTTCTATCTCCATTGTTGACATTCTTAGAGCTTGATTACTCTCTATCCCTCCAATGATTCTTGCTTGTTCTTGAGGGAAAAGAGAGAGGAGATCTAGATCCACATCTCCACCAATCACTTTCTCCTCTATGTGAGGGGAACCCCTTGGATCTTGATCTTGGAGTTCTTTGTGAGCTCCTTGTTCTTCCTCTCATATTTCTCCATAGCTTTTGTTGTTGTGGAGGGATTTGAGTGTGAGGGACTTGACCACTTCGTGTGTTCTTGCCATTGCATTAGTTGCATCGGTTTGAGTTCTCCACGGTGATACGTGGAAGTGAGAAGTTGAGAAGTTTACTACCTTTGGTACTTAGTACCCTTGATATTGTTCTTCGTGGATGCTTTGGCGTCCTAGAAGCTTGGTAGTGTCTCGGAGCTCAATCATTGTGGTGTGAAGCTCCGGGAAGCGTCGGGGTCTCCAATAAGGTTGTGGAGATTGCCCCGAGCAATTTGTACGGGTACCGGTAACCGCCCCCAAAGGTTGCCACGTGTACGGGTTCGGTGACCGCCCCAAGGGTTGCCATTTGTACGGGTTCGGTGACCGCCCCCAAGGGTTGCCATTTGTACGGGTTCGGTGACCGCCCTCAAGGGTCCCTTAGTGGAATCACGGCATCTTGCATTGTGCGAGGGCGTGAGGAGATTACGGTGGCCTTAGTGGCATCTTGGGGAGCATTGTGCCTCCACACCGCTCTAACGGAGATTAGCATCCGCAAGGGTGTGAACTTCGGGATACATCATCGTCTCCCCGTGCCTCGGTTATCTCTTACCCGAACCCTTTACTTATGCACTTTACTTTGTGATAGACATATTGTTTATTGTAATATATCTTGCTATCACTTAGTTGTTTATCTTGCTTAGCATAAGTTGTTGGTGCACATAGGTGAGCCTAGTTGTTTGTAGGTTTTGTGCTTGACATATTAAACGTTAGTTTTATTCCGCATTTGTTCAAGCCTAAACCTTAACTATTTTAAAGCGCCTATTCACCCCCCCTCTAGGCGACATCCACGTCCTTTTCAGACGTGCCCCAGATGGGATCTTGCGGAGACAGAAGCTTGCGGCGGCGAAAAAGTGATTGCGATGATCTCCTGATTTTTTCTAGAATTTATGGGAATATATAGGCGAAATACCTAGGGGAAAGGGCGTCCAGGGGGCCCACAAGCCTGGATGGGGCGCCCCCTGGCCGCGGGGTGGAGGCTTGTGGGGCCCCTGGGGCTCCCCTGCCTTGGCTCCCAAGCTTCCCAATCTTCTTCCGTTCCAAAAATAATCTTTTCGGGGATTTTCTTCCGTTTGGACTCCGTTGGAAAATCTCCTCTGAAAGGGGTCAAAAACATGGAAAAAACAGGAACTAGCACTTGGCACTAAGTTTGTAAGTTAGTCCCAAAAAATATATAAGAGGCATGCAAAACATCCAAAGTTTGACAAGATAATAGCATGAAACCATCAAAAATTATAGATACGTTGGAGACGTATCATCGCGCCACGTGCCACCTCACTGATCTTATCCACCCAACAATCATATTATTAAAGGACATTTATGTTAAATCATGTCGGGTTGCTCCCAGGCTATAAATAGCCGCCACGCACAACCACTAGCTGGTTGGCTGCTCCGAGAGAAACTGACACTTGTCATTTAGAGCAACCCAAATTCCTCAGAGTCTTCAAGAGAAAATCATCATGTGAGGAAATACCCCAAACACCAAACCCAAACCAAAAACCCAAGTGATTCAGCATCACTGAAGAAGTTGTTCCTGTGTGGAACCGACACTTGTTACCTTTGAGGACTGTGTATCCTCCAGACGGTTAGGCATCATCGTCTAGAGCATCCATCGGTCAATTGTGGATCGCCGAGTGACCAAGTTTGTGAGGGTTTGGAAGCCTGCCCTGAAGACTTACCACGAGTGTTGGGCGAGGATAGTGTGTCCTTAGCTCAAGGAGAATACGGTAGGAACTGTGTGTCCCGGGATTGTGTGTCCTTTGGTTTCAATACCAAGCCGCTCCGAACTAGATGTACAACTGTCACATCAGTTGGAACTGGGTCATCAACAAGTGTCTTCATTGATCTACAGGTTCTATTTCTTCAATCTTTCATTTCGTCAATTGTATGTTGAAGACTTTCTCTGAATTTCCTCAACCTCAAATTATTCACTTGAGTTAATCTTCACCTGCTTATTCTGTACTTGGGAACTGTGCAAACCGAATCTCAGAAATCTCATCGAGTACTTTGTTGTAGTCATTGTTGCACACCTGATCCTATAGTATTTCCGCTCCACTCAGCTCATGACTAAGGACTTTCCTCACAAGGAATTTCCCAGTGATGAAATTATAAAAATCTCCTATTGACACCCTCCAGTCGATATAACGCACTTTCAGTATCATAACTGAGGGAAATAGTTGTCGTCGTGGTTTTGTCATGGCAGATGTCCTCGTGAAAGGACTTAGTGGTGAGGCCATTATCCTTATGTGTCGACTCAAAAAGGTTGATCGGGATCGGGAGACGGATTTACCCAGGTTTGGCCCCTCCGATGGAGGTAATAGCCTACATACTGCTTTTGTATCTATATTTATGGAGATCTCGATTGCAAGGATGTGGAATAGCTAACCTAGCTCTTGAGGGTTTCTTTCTCTATCCATTTGGCTCGAGGGCTCCCCTTTATATATAGGTAGAGGCCTCGAGTTTACAATAGAGTCCGGGTCAAATAAAATGCATGTGACCTACTACAACTCTATATTTCATCTTGCTTCCCAAGTTAGGAAGGCTTCGGGCGTCTCCGGCTTCATGGGACATAAGTCGTTGTCTTCTGGTATTGGTCCGCCTGGCGGCTCACTTGGTAAGTCTTGTGGCTCACCCTCCTATCTTCTCTATGGTTTAACCCGGCCCAAGTGGCATGTTATACCACGGGATCATATCCCCAACATTAGGCCCCGGGTTGATTTGAACTTGCTCATGTCAGTCTTCTTTACTTCCACATGGTCACGGATAGCCTAGTTATACTTTGCAACTTTTCCTCGTGTCGTCCGCCTATGACGTCACCCGCTAGAAGTTAATGAGGACGCGATGACATCACGACCGATTTGTGCATGTGTCTTTGCCCCGAAAATCAAGGAGTCATTTTCTTCAAAGTTTTACTATGTCTCCTCTGTTCCCATGCCTAGCAGTTATCACTTCGAGTATTATAAATATGAGTGGAGGGCCCCCTCTTTTCACTTTTACCCTATCTTCTCTTCTTCTTCTTCCTATGACATGAAAACCCGGTTGTGCCATTACTGCTTTTTCATCTACTTGCTTTGACGACCGTCTGAGGGCCGCCACCGTGCTCTATTCCCTTCGATATCTTCCCCAGCTCTTGCGGTGCCTCCTATCATTGGTGAGGTAATATATCTTTATTCCTTCTAAATATCGGCTTGATTTCTTTGAAGTTTATTGAGAAAACCGAGACCTTTCCTATGTTCGTCGCCATTGTCACTTCCTATGTGCTTTTGAACCTCCTTTCATCATAAGAGCGAAACAGTGGAGACCATGGCTTCATATTAATCATAATATGCCCAGATTCTCTTAGGAACTCGTGGCCCAGGCTACCCCCACTTTCACTTTTAGGTTCTAGCAACCGTTCCCTTTTTTGAATCTTTGTAGATCCAAAATTGTGACCAAACCATAGAAAAATTGCTTGTTATGGACTTAGGGAAATCAGAAAACCCTCTATTCGATGTATGGTGCCTCTATCATCGTCGGCTTGTCTATATGACCATAACACGCCATATGTCGATATTGCCAATGTTTGGGTACTACCTTATCTTTAGGGCGTCTCTTCTGCTATAAACTTTTATGCTGTCTTATCCTTGATTATAACATGGGTGTTGTTGCAACTTTCTCACTGGTGTCCAGGAGTGTTATCATGTCAAAAACTTCCATCTGTGATTGTGTGCCTTCACAAGTTTCCAAAGAAGCAATCAAATGGCGGGCTCCTCAAGGAGAGGCAAGCCCAAATCCCAGCAAAGGAGAGGTTGTAGTTTTCATAGACCACCTTTTCACAGGCTTTTCCCCTCCCGGGTCAAAGTTCTTCTTGGATGCGCTCAACTTTGTTCACCTTCACCCGCAAGATTTGGCCCCTAACTCCATATAAAAACTTTGCTAATTTCAAGTCTTATGTGAGGTGTACTTGCAAATGGAACCCACTATTTCACTTTTCTTGGAGTTCTTTTATTTGAATCGTCAAAAGGAGTGCATAGATGGTCCTAGTCAAGAATTGGGTGGTATTTAACTTCAAAGACGCAGAGGTGGTGGCTTCCCTTCTACTGCTCTGCCAAGCCATCCCAAAGGGTGGGCTGAAACTTGGTTTTACTGTTGGAACACCGCCCCGACTAATGAGAACCCCTTGCTGGGTTATAGATCAAATCGCCTACCAACGGAGTTTGAACTTCCTGGCCGATTTTCTCAACAAGAGCGTGACAAATTTGCTTTTGTACTCCCAAAATTGGCTCTGCTCTAGAGTGTCAGGGTTTGACCGGAGTAGACTTGACCTGATGTTGGGTATCTTGGATGATCCTCCCATTGAGCCACAGAAGTGATCTTATGTGCAATTATTCTGGCGATGTGGATGATCCACAAAGATATAGCGCAACGGTTTTGATAGAAGATGACATAGATCAGGTTGTGAATAAGTTGCTAGGGGAAACTCAAGCAATCTCTGATCAAATTGGTTTGAGTCCCTTCAATGCTCTCAACCCGGCTCCTCCAGTGAGAAACTTACCCAAACATCTCTTGATTATCTTTGTAAGCCCTTTACAAAGTTCAAGTATTTTGTCCTTTACTCATATCATCAAACCTTGTAGACATCTTCTTCATTCTGGAAGAGGAAAAGGAAATTCCCGGCTAGCAAGCCTAAATTCGTCCCCACGAATAAAAAGAGCAAGGTGTCTGCCGCTACTTCGTCATTTATGGGCGAGTCTTTATCGGCTGGTGCATCAATGGAGGTAGAATTTGAATTTCTCAGTTGTTTCTTTATTGAACTTGCTAACATTTTTGCCGTTAGGGTGATGCTGCTATGAGTCGGGGCAATGATGCTGAGGTAATTTCTACTTCCTCCGGCTAGGAATCTTTGTCTTCAAGAAAAATAAGGCGAGACACTTGGAAAGTAAGTTTTTCTCACCCAGACGCTTATTTGGATCTTGATTTTATTTTGAAGAAGACCCAACATGCTTCAAGGCGCTAGACTCGGAGTGGATCTAATATTCCTAGAACCAGTTTACCAAGCCAGTCAGTTGTTCAAAATCTTCAAGACGAGGTGCCTCATAGTCCAACTCCATCACATCCATAGGTTGGACTTTATAAACAACCTCTCAAACCCGCTGATTCAAATTACCAGGAATCACCCCCTTCATCTCGCGACTCATCTGCCACGAAGTTGCCACCTTTTGTTATCAACCAGGGGTAAGTTTTTCCTTCTTTTTGTATCATATGTTTGCCTGCTGAGACTCTGAATTTATCCCGCCCTCTTGTATTTGTATGTCTGCTTCCTGTTGAGCTTGCATTGGTTTTTCCCTTGAAGAGGAAAGGGTGATGCAGCACAGGAGCAGTAAGCATTTCCCTCAGTTTGAGAACCAAGGTATCAATCCAGAAGGAGAATCGCGTCAAGTCCAGAGTACCTGCACAAACAAAAGAGCTTGCAACCAATGCTGTAAAGGGGTTGTCAATCCCTTCAAGATTGATTGCAAAGTGAGATTTGAAGGCGGAAAGTGCAACGAAGTAAAAGTGTAATGCTGAAAATATGGTGTGAAGTAGACCCGGGGTCCATTGTGTTCACTAGAGGCTTCTCTCAAAATAGCAAATAATACGGTGGGGGAACAAATTACTGTCGAGCAATTGATAGAACCGCGCAAAGTCATGACGATATCTAAGGCAATGATCATACATATAGGCATCACGTCCGAGACACGTAGACCGATACTTTTTGCATCTACTACTATTACTCCACACGTCGACCGCTATCCAACATGGATCTAGTGTATTGAGTTCATGACGAACAGAGTAACGCCTTAAGCAAGATGACATGATGTAGAGGGATAAACTCAAGCCAATGATGAAAACCCCATCTTTTTATCCTTGATGGAAACAACACGATACGTGGCTCGCTAACCCTTCTGTCACTGGGTGAGGTCACCGCACGTTATGAACCCAAAACCAAGCACTTCTCCCATTGCAAGAATCATATATCAAGTTGGCCAAACGAAACCCACAACTCGAAGAGAATTACAAGGATATGAAATCATGCATATAAGAGATTAGAAGAAACTCAAATAAGATTCATAGATAATCTGATCATAAATCCACAATTCATCAGATCTCGACAAACAGACCGCAAAGAAGATTACATCGGATAGATCTCCATGAAGATCATGGAGAACTTTGTATTGAAGATCCAAGAGAGAGAAGAAGCCATCTAGCTACTAGCTATGGACCCGAAGGTCTATGGTGAACTACTCACGCATCATCAGAGAGGTTACGGTGTTGATGAAGAAGCCCTCCGTATCTGAATCCCCCCTCCAGCAGGGCACCAGAACGTTCCCCAGATGGGATATTGCGGAGACAGAAGCTTGCGGCGGCGGAAAAGTATTTTCGTGGATCTCTTGCGCAGTTTTGGAATTTTTTTTGAATTTATAGGCGGAAGAGGTAGGGCAGACAAGCCACAGGGGCCCCACAAGCCTGCTAGGCGTGGCCCCCCTGGCCGCGCCTAGGGGGCTTGTGGGGTCCCCTGCTGGCCCCTGCCTTGGTTCTCAAGTCTTGTGCGTATCTTCTGTTCCGGAAAAAAATCTTTTCGGAAGTTTTATTCCGTTTGGACACCGTATAAAATCCTCCTCTAAAAAGGGTCAAAAACACGGAAAAAACAGGAACTGGCACTTGGCATTGAGTTAATAAGTTAGTCCCGGAAAAGATATAAAAGGCATACAAAACATCCAAAGTTTGACAAGATAATAGCATGGAACCATCAAAAATTATAGATACATTGGATACGTATCAAGCATCCCCAAGCTTAACTCCTGCTCGTCCTCGAGTAGGGAAGTGATAAAGACTGAATTTTTGATGTGGAATGCTACCTAGCATAGTTGTCCTTTGTAACTTCTTTCACTAGACATGAAATTTCAGATCCGTAAGATTCAAAGCAATAGTTTGCTATTAACATGAAAACAATAATACTTCAAGCAAACTAGCAAGGTAATCATGAACTTTCGAAATAACAAGGCCAAAGAAAGTTATCCTTACAAAATCATATAGTCTGGCTATGCTCCATCATCCTCACACAACTAATTTAAATCATGCACAACCCCGGTATTGGCTAAGTAATTGTTTTTGCACTCTTACTTTCTCAAACCTTTTTCAACTGTCACGCAATACATGAGCGTGAGCCATGGATATAGCACTATAGGTGGAATAGAGTGTGGTGGTGGTTGTGAGACAAAAGGGAGGAGATGGTCACATTGACTCGGCGTATCAAAGGGCTATGGAGATGCCCATTAATAGATATCAATGTGAATGAGTTGGGATTGCCATACAAAGGATGGACTAGAGCTATAAGTATGCGAACGCTCAAAAGGAGAACTAGTGGGTGTGCATCCAACTTGCTTGCTCACGAAGACCTAGGGCAATTTGACGAAGCCCATCATTGGAATATACAAGCAAAGTTATATAGTAAAGATTCCCACTGGTATATGGTAGTGACAAAACGAGAGGCTCTCAATCATGAAGAACATGGTGCTATTATGAAGCACAAGTCTGGAAAAAGATAGTAGCATTGTCCCTTCTCTCTTTTTCTCTCTTTTTTTATTTGGGCTGTTGGGCCTCTTTTTTCTCCTTTTTTATTGTGGGAAACTTTGGCCTCTTTTTTTTTTATTTCCTCACATGGGACAATGCTCTAATAATGATGATCATCACACTTTTATTTACTCACAGCTCAAAGCTCAGAACGATGATGACTCTATAGGAAATGACTCCGGCAGTGTACCGGGATGTGCAACGATCTAGCTTGGCGTATGACGTTGAAACATCTCTCTAGCTATCTTACAATCATGCAGTGGCAATACGAGAGTGACGGCACAAGTCATGAGACGGAATGGTGGGAGTTGCATGGCAATATATCTCAGAATGGCTATGAAAATGCCATAGTAGGTAGGTATGGTGGCTGTTCTCAGGAAGGCATATGGTGAGTTTGTGCACTGGTGAAAATTGCGCGGTACTAGAGAGGCTAGCAATGGTGGAAGGTGAAAGTGCATCTATACCATGGACTCACATTAGTCATGAAGAACTCACATACTTGTTGCGAAAGTTTTTATTAGTAATCGAAACAAAGTGCTAAACGCATACTCCTAGGGGAAGGGTTGGTAGGTGTTAACCATCGCGCGATCCCGACCGCAACACAAAGGATGACAATCAATAGATCAATTATGCTCTGACTTCCTAACATAGCGGTTCACCATACGTGCATGTTACGGGAATCACTAACTTCAACACAAGTATTTCTAGATTCACAACACCCTACTAACATAACTCTTAATATTACCAAATCCACGTCTCAAAACTAATTGAGAGGAATCAAACTTCTCTTTCTACTCAGCGCACATGAAGATGGAAGTTTTTGCATCCTATTTGGGCACCTATCACCTTTGGGACTACTTTCATAGCACAAACCAACTACCAAGTCACGCACCGCCGTGTTCTAAAAGATCTAGGTGAAGCACATAGAGCAAAATTATCTAACTCAAAAGATATTATGAAGCACGATGAGCATTCTAGCAAATTCACGATGAGTGCATGTCTCTCTCAAAAGGTGTGCAGCAAGTATGATTGGGACACAACAAAAGGAAAAGACTCCTACGATACAAGACGCTCCAAGCAAGACACATATCATGTGGTGAATAAAAATATAGCTCCAAGTAATGTTACCGATGGATTGAAGACGAAAGAGGGGATGCCTTCCCGGGGCATCCCCAAGCTTAGGCTTTTTGGTGCCCTTGAATTTGGCTTGGGATGCCTTGGGCATCTCCAAGCTTGAGCTCTTTCCACTCTTTATCCCTTTGTCCATGAGAACATCACCCAAAACATGAAAACTTCACAACACAAAACTTAAACAGAAACTCGTGATATCATTAGCAAAAGAACACAAACTACCACCTCTTTAGGTACTGTAGAAAACTTGATTTCTATTTATATTGGTGTTGGATTACTGTATTTTCAGTTTTCCATGGCTATTACCCCCCGATACTATACATAGTTTCATCAAAACAAGCAACCAACTCAACAAAAACAGAATCTGTCAAAAACAGACCAGTGTGTAGCAATCTGTATACTTCGTATACTTCTGGTACCTCAAAAATTCTGAAAATTACGACTGACTAGGCAAAAGGCATATCAACCAGCAGCACAAAGAATCAACTCAAAAGCTCTTTCTGAATAAAAATGAAAAATAATCTCGGGAGCGAAACGTTTCTGTCTTTTTCCAGCAGGATCAAACAACCATCACCAAGACTAGTCATAAAGGTTTTGCTTGGCTCAAACACAAAAAGAAACACAAAAGACACAATCATAACAGAATTATGATGGTGTGGACGCAACAAAACAGAAAGAAAAAGATAAATTCATTGGGTTGCCTCCCAACAAGCGCTATTGTTTAACGCCCTTAGCTAGGCATAAGGTGATAGAATCACGTATCGTCGTCTTTGGTGCTCAAACCATAATTAGCGTGATCACTCATCATCTTATGGTCTTCATCTTTCTTACTAGATGATTCACCACTATTTTTAGGAACAAAAACAGACTTGGTGGCCTTATTGTGGGCAAAATTTGGAGTATTCTACACAACGGCAAAAGCGGAACCCAAATTGGTTATAACATCCTCTAGTTTGCCAATCCTAGCGGAATCATGACCTAGTTTTTCGTTAACTATGGGTTCCTTCTCCTTCAAATTTTTCAAAACCATTCCCACCTTGGATCCATACTGAGTGATTTGATTGTGGATCTTTTTATCCAAATTCTCAATGAGTTCGATCGTAGCAACTTTATTTTCAATGACGTCCAGCCTACGCATCACATGTTTGAGAGTTAGGGTAGTTCCATTAACCATGAGTGGGGGTGAGCCTACCAAATTTATTACAGCTCCATAAGAATCAATGGTATGGCTACCCAAGAAATTTCCGCCAACGATGGTGTCAAGAATATACCTATTCCAAGGGGAAATACCCACATAAAAATTGCGAAGTAGGACGGTAGTAGATTGCTTACGAGTAGATCTACTCTGAGCATTGCAAATCCTATACCAAGCATCCTTTAAGTTTTCTTCCTCATTTTGTTTGAAATTGACAACATCATTCTCGGGAGTATCGTTCGAAGTGGTGGATCTAGCCATGAGGACAGATAGACTATCCAACACAAGCGAACAGAAAGCAAGCGAGAGAAAAGGGCGAACGAAATAGGCAAACGAAAAAGGCAAATATTTTTGTAAATTTTTGTTTTTCGGAAGTGGGGGAGAGGAAAACGAGAGGCAAAAAAGTAAATGCAAGAGATGAGTTTGCGAAACTTACTTGGATGAGTTCTTGACTTGATCCTCCCTGGCAACGGCGCCAGAAATCCTTCTGCTGCCTCTTGAGCTTGCGTTGGTTTTTCCCTTGAAGAGGAAAGGGTGATGCAGCACAGGGGCAGTAAGTATTTCCCTCAGTTTGAGAATCAAGGTATCAATCCAGTAGTAGAATCGCGTCAAGTCGAGAGTACCTGCGCAAACACAAAAGAGCTTGCACCCAACGCTATAAAGGGGTTGTCAATCCCTTCTAGATTGATTGCAAAGTGAGATGTGAAGGCGGAAAGTGCAACGAAGTAAAAGTGTAATGCTGAAAATATGGTGTTAAGTAGACCCGGGGGCCATAGTGTTCACTAGAGGCTTCTCTCAAAATAGCAAATAATACGGTGGGTGAACAAATTACTGTCGAGCAATTGATAGAACCGCGCAAAGTCATGACGATATCTAAGGCAATGATCATACATATAGGCATCACGTCCGAGACAAGTAGACCGATACTTTCTACATCTACTACTATTACTCCACACATCGACCGCTACCCAGCATGCATCTAGTGTATTGAGTTCATGACGAACAGAGTAACGCCTTAAGCAAGATGACATGATGTAGAGGGATAAACTCAAGCCAATGATGAAAACCCCATCTTTTTACCCTTGATGGCAACAACACGATGCGTGCCTCGCTACCCCTTCTGTCACTGGGTGAGGTCACCGCACGGTTTGAACCCAAAACCAAGAATTTCTCCCATTGCAAGAATCATAGATCATGTTGGCCAAACAAAACCCACAACTCAAAGAGAATTACAAGGATATGAAATCATGCATATAAGAGATCAGAAGAAACTCAAATAAGATTCATAGATAATCTGATCATAAATCCACAATTCATCAGATCTCGACAAACACACCGCAAAGAAGATTACATCGGATAGATCTCCATGAAGATCATGGAGAACTTTGTATTGAAGATCCAAGACAGAGAAGAAGCCATCTAGCTACTAGCTATGGACCCGAAGGTGTATGGTGAACTACTCACGCATCATCGGAGAGGTCGTGGTGTTGATGAATAAGCCCTTCGTATCCGAATCCCCCCTCCGGCAGGGCACCAGAACGTGCCCCGGATGGGATATTGCGGAGAGAGAAGCTTGCGGCGGAGGAAAAGTATTTTCGTGGATCTCTTGCGCAGTTTTGGAATTTTTCTGAATTTATAGGCGGAAGAGGTAGGGCAGACGAGCCACAGGGGGCCCACAAGACTGCTAGGCGCGGGCCCCCTTGCCGCGCCTAGGGGGCTTGTGGGGTCCCCTGCTGGCCCATGCCTTGGTTCTCAAGTCTCGTGCGTATCTTCTGTTCCGGAAAAAAAAATCTTTTCATAAGTTTTATTCCGTTTGGACACTGTTTAAAATCCTTCTCTGAAAAGGGTCAAAAACATGGAAAAACAAGAACTGGCACTTGGCACTGAGTTAATAAGTTAGTCCCAGAAAAGATATAAAAGGCATACAAAACATCCAAAGTTTGACAAGATAATAGCATGGAAAAATCAAAAATTATAGATACGTTGGAGACGTATCAAGGGCTAGGGCCAAGAAGAGGAACCATGGTGGTTCATTTGTTAATCCTGAGGTTCTTGATCCCAAAAATCTAGACATTGCAGCTTCCGAAAACACTGGTCGAGTTGAATATAATCAAGAAATCCAAGTCAATTTAGCTCAGCTTGCAATAGAAACAGTTACTGCTTCGCCCATGGATGTTGAAACTGACCAGACAACTGGTACTGATACGCCCATTACTACTGCTGGGTCAGCGGTACTACCACCAGCTCCAGCGGTACTACCACTAGAGGACATTTTGCAAGAAGAGAAAGACCAGAGAGGGCAAAAGCTCCATAGTTGCAAGGAAAAGGAGATGGAGAAAAAGTGTGTGCGTGCAAGATTGATTCCACCCAAACCTTCCCAATACGGACCCCCTCTTAATAGTACGGCGTTCCTACGACTCAAAACCACCAAAGAGAAACGTAGAAGACACTGTGCTTCTATTCCATGGAGGGTGCCGGATCGTCTTGTGCCTTTGTCATGTATTATCTGATATGCTCAATGCACACGATTAGTCCACTAAGGTACTGTCATCAATCACCAAAATTACTTAGGCATAAATATGCCCTAACAATCTCCCCCTTTTTGGTGGATTGATGACAATACGAGATTTGCACAGTAGAAAGTATGTGAGCATAAAGATAATTTAATAGAGATAAATGAAGAGCATATGACTCACAACATATGACTAAAATAGGCCTCACAATAAAAACAAGTCTCACATCACACCTAGTAAAGACAGCAAACACGATCAAACCAAGTTCAAAACAAACACGATAAAGCAACCAAATCCAACTCCTCGACTAAGAAAATCCAACTCCTAGACTCTCTCCCCCTTTGGCACCAAGACACCAAAAAGGGGCACACCTAAGACACGGGTGGTCACTCCTCATCATTAGACTCATCCGTGGCATCTGGATCCTGTTCGTCCTGCTCCTTCTCAATGTCCTCGTCAGAAACCTCCTCCTCAGCATCAGACCTATTCCACTGGTAACCTTGAGCCCTCAGCCATTCAGTATCTGGAGTGATGTCGTCCTCTGAGCCGCTCGAGATCGCCACATCAAGTGTCCTTAAGACATGCTTGTGCCTCTGACGGTTCTCCTTCTGGGCCACATGAGATTGATACTGTCCCTTGGCCTGCATACAAAAGAGAGTCTTCATCTGATCCTTGAGCTTCACAACCCAAGATGGCATAGCAGAAGAGCAGGTATGCGAAGCAGGTCCTCCTCCAGCAGCAGTCTCTGTGTCAGTCTCCATGGGCTGAGAAGAAGTCGAGGTGTTGGCCCATTTGTCCTTTTGACACAGCTTGATAGGATCATGCACAAAGTAGTCAGATTCAATAGGGAGGGCCTCGTCCGGATAGGTGTCTTTCCACTTCTTCTGAATAAGAGCGAACATGTAAGGCCCGTAGATGGGAAGCTTACAGTTCATGATGCAATTCCGGAGCTCACAGAACATCACATCAGATATGTCGAGAGGCGCGGTGTCCTTTGTCCTTGCCTCCTCACACATCAGAAGCATCTCAGCTAGATAACCATGCACCTTGTCCTTGTTGCCAATAGGAGGGAACAGGGTGTTGCGGAAGATCCGATGCATGACATCTAGATGCGTGGGGAGCACACCCCTTTTTTGTAAAGATGTTGCAGCCTGTCCTTGGGGGTGGAAGTAGACTTAGTTGGAGCATGAGGACGCAGCTCAAGAACAGTCTCTTGCCCCTTGTCTTCGACCTTCAGGAGCTACATGAACTCCACCCAGGTACCAGTCAACTTCCGACCACACGTCATCCAGGTCATGGTGCGCTCGTCATCAGGGTGAAAGTGAACGGTGACATAAAACTGGGCCACAAGATCTGGATCGAAGTCATTTTTGAAGTTGATGACTTCCGTAATGCCAAGCTTCTCAACCAAGGTGAGGGCCTCGCCAAAGTATTCATGATGCCGCTGAAGGTGAGCGAGGTCGATCCACTGCACTGGGACATAGATCTTCTTGAAGGGCACGATGATGTCACGAAAGATCATTGCCTGTTCCCGTGACCAAACATGATCGCAGCCCTTGAGTTGAGCTTTTTCATTAACATAGGGGTCACGGCTACGGAGTGTGAGAAAGTCCTTAGGAGGCATAGTGCGGACGTTGGTCCCTTTGGACTTTGTGGCAACCTTCTTGAATGACTTCTTTGTAGGGTTCAGACTGGAAGTTGTGGAACCTTCTAGAGCATCTGGATTGCGGTACTTCTTTGAGTGAGTGTCACATACAGGATTCGAGCGACGAGAACCACCTGTGACACACAAGACACACACACAAAAAGAGCGACAAAAGGAGTCATGGCAATGTTCAAAAATCATAAGAAGAAACACACATTGCCAAGGGAAATCAAAAATAAAATGCCGAGGGGCGGTAGTACCGCTCGCCCTGGCGGTAGTACCGCTGGGGTCATAGTGGTAGTATTGCGGGGCTAGCGGTAGTACCGCTGCCCCTCAGCGGTAGTACCACCAGGATGGCGGTAGTACCGCTGCCTCCTTAGCGGTAGTACCGCCCGAGTGGAGTGGTAGTACCACTAGGGGTGGACTTTCAGATCTAGTCAGATTTGAAGGAACTAAAAAATACTAGATTCGTTTCAAGAGATCCACGGCTAACAGATAAACTTACACAAGAATCACCATAGTTCTAAAACATGTGGAACTCTAGATCATCTACATGGAGACAAGCCTAGTCAATGGGATCCAAGTTTGTATCAAATCCATGAGATGTATGAAAAGAACTACCAGATCTAAAACATGGAGAACTAGGGCATGTCAACATATTTGCAATGAAGAATATTAGACCTAAAATCTCCTAAGATGTCTCCCCTGTTCCATGCAAAAACTAAGCATAAAGCATATTCATGGATCCAATGCAACAAGCTCCTAATCCTTGAAACAAAAACACCAACCAAGAGAGGAAGGGGAAGAGCTGTACCGGACTCCATGGCACTTGAAGGAGGAAGGGGGAGGGGAGCAAGCCCTCCAACTGGAAAGAGAGGGGAGGCTCCGCGGAAGGAGATCCAAGTAGGGAGATTTCGGGTAGAGGGAGAGAGCACCACGAAGAAGATGAAAAAGGGGCAGGAAAAACGGCCCCATCTCCCTTTATATAGCCCTCAGGTCACGGGTGGAGCAGCAGTACCGCTGGGTCATAGCGGTACTACCGCTCCCTCTGGCGGTAGTACAGCTACAGTCATAGCGGTAGTACCGCCCCCTGGCGGTAGTATCGCTCCCCCTTGAGACAGCCCTAAAAATCCCTAATCAAGCCACGATAGGCTGGGATTCTGGCAGTAGTACCGCTCCCCCTAGCTTTAGTACCGCTGGGGTCCTGGCGGTAGTATCGCTCCCCCTGGTGGTAGTACCACTGGGGTCCTGAAGGTAGTACCGCCCCCCTGGCGGTAGTACCGCTGGGGTACTGACGGTAGTACCGCTCCCCCTGGTGGTAGTACCGCTCCAGAAAAGCACAAAGAGACTTAGGACTTCATGGAAATGATGTGGGCAACGACTAGTCAGTGTAGAGAAAAGGGTAACACCAGCAAGATATACTGACTAGTCATTTTGTATCCTTTCTACAAGAAGAGAGAAAGGTGGGCGGTGGCCGGAGCCACCTATGTTTGAGATAAAGGTATGACACCGCGAAGAATTATCCTTGGGTTCATGACCAACGCTCGTCTTTGAAGCACAAGTGCCATTTAATAATGGCCAAAGTGAAAGACTTGATCGATTTATGCATAATGGGGGGAGAGAAAGTTCATTGAGAGAACAACACTCCCCCTATGTCCATGCCTACACCTAGAACAAGATATAATGCAGAGTGAGGTGCAAAGTGCCTAGTTTCAATCCACATTACTTGAATCAATGATATTTAGTTCATGCCTTAACTCCCGAAACCTTGCTTCATCTAGGGGCTTAGTGAAAATATCTGCAAGTTGCTCTTCAGTGTTGATGAAGTGAACCTCAATATCACCTCGCTTGATATGTTCACGAATGAAGTGATGGAAAATATCAATGTGCTTGGTCTTGCTATGTTGCACCGGATTGAGGGAAATCTTGATAGCACTTTGATTGTCACATAGAAGAGGCACTTTGTCACAAGTGACACCGTAATCCTTTAAAGTTTGCCTCATCCATAGCAACTATGCACAACAACTCGCAGGTGCCACATACTCAGCTTCGGTGGAAGATAGTGAGACACAATTCTGCTTCTTTGAAGACCAACTTACCAGTGAACGACCAAGGAATTGACATCCTCTAGAAGTTAACTTCCTGTCCACACAGTCTTCCGCCCAATCTGAGTCAGAATAGCCCACTAGGTTGAAGTTTGCTCCTTTGGGATACCATAGGCCAAAGTTTGGGGTATGAGCCAAATATCGAAAGATTCGCTTAACAGCCATATAATGGCTTTCTTTTGGTGCACATTGAAACCGTGCACAGATCCCTACACTCAACAGGATATCCGGTCTAGATGCACAAAGGTAAATAAGGGATCCAATCATGGAGCGATATACCTTTTGATCCACTTCTTTACCATTAGGATCACTGTCAAGCTTGCATCTGGTTGGCATGGGAAACTTGACCGGCTTGACATCCTCTAGCTCGAATCTCTTGAGCATGTCTTGAGTGTACTTGTCTTGTTTGATTAAGGTCCCTTCTAAGCCTTGTTTAATCTCGAACCCGAGGAAGAACTTCAACTCACCCATCATTGACATCTCAAATTTCTCGGTCATTAGTGCAGCAAATTCTTCATTGAAAGATTCGTTAGGGGAACCAAAAATGATATCATCAACATATAGTTGGCATATGAACAAATCGCCTTTGACCTTCTTGGTAAAAAGAGTGGGATCTATCTTCCCCATTTCAAATCCATGATCTTGTAACAACTCAGTAAGGTACTCATACCACGCACGTGGGGCTTGTTTAAGGCCATAGAGTGCCTTATTAAGTTTGTACACATGATTGGGGAGCTTGGGATGTTCGAACCCCGGGGGTAGTTTGACATAGACCAACTCATTTAAAGGACCATTAAGAAAAGCACTTTTTACATCCATTTGTTGTAATTTGAAATTATGATGAGAAGCAAATGCAAGCATCATGCAAATAAATTCTAGATGAGCAACAGGGGCAAAGGTTTCACCGTAGTCGATACCCTCGACTTGGGAGTAGCCTTGAGCCACCAATCTTGCCTTGTTTCGAACCACAATCCCATTGACATCTTTCTTGTTTTTGAAGATCCATTTGGTCCCGATGACATTATGTTCCTCCTTTGGTCTTGGCACTAATTTCCAGACTTGATTACGCTCAAAGTTGTTGAGTTCTTCATGCATGGCCATAAGCCAATCCTCATCGTCGAGCGCTTCCTGTACCTGTTGAGGTTCACAATACGAAACAAACGTGTGATGCTCACAATAATTCAAAATTTGTTGACGAGTGGATACTCCCCTTTTTAAACTACCAAGCACGTTCTTCATAAGATGTGACTTGACTCTCAGCTTGTTTGCAATCTTGGCTGCGTGACTCTCCAAGAGTTCTGCATTTGATAACTGGGGAGCATCGACTTGATTACTTTGGTTGGCCTTCCGTTTTGATCCTCCCTTGGCACCAGTATCCCTCTTAGGCGCTGCAGAAGGAAATTGAGAGACAACATCCTGATCAACTTGATTTTTGACTTGAGCAGGCTCACTGGTTTGTTCTTGATCTTGTGGTTGCTCTTGATCTTGATCTTGTGCCTCCATTCGGTCTGGATCTTGTAGTTGCACTTGATCTTGATATTGAGCAGATTCAGAACCTTGTGTAAGCACTTGGACATCATGGGGCACATCACCATCTTTGAGAAATTGATCTTGTCCTTGAACCTGTTCAGCTGGTTGAGGGTTTTCTCTTTGTTCATCGAAAGCGTGTGGGGGTTGGGAGGATGATGGCTCCACTTGAGTAGAGCATTGTCCTTCTCCTTCGGCCACAAGGGGTTCCTCAATGGGGAGTATTTGACCAATCCCCATTCTTCTTATGGCTTAAGGAGGAATTTCATCACCTACATCACAAAGACCACTTTGCGCCACTTGGCAGACATTATTTTCATCAAACTCCACGTTACACGTTTCGTCAATGAGCCCGGTGGACTTGTTGAGGACACGGTAAGCATGAGAGTTTGTAGCATAACCAACAAAGATTCCCTATTGACCTCTAGAATCAAATTTAGCTAAACGTGCACCTTTCTTGAGAATGAAACACTTACACCCGAATACCTGGAAGTACTTGAGATTGGGTTTGTTTTCGGTGAGAATCTCATATGGGGTCTTGTTCAAGCCTTTGCGGATATAGAGCCGATTGGATGCATGACATGATGTGTTGATGGCTTCGGCCCAAAAGTTATACAGAGATTTGAATTCCGCCATCGTTGTTCTTGCCGCGTCCATCAACGTCCGGTTCTTCCTTTCCGCCACGCCATTTTGTTGAGGGGCGTATGGTACTGAATACTGATGTTTGATTCCCTCATCACCTAGAAACTCATCCAAGGTGTAGTTCTTGAACTCGGTGCCGTTGTCACTTCTAATCATCAAAATCTTTGCTTCATGTTGTCGTTGTGCTTCATTAGCAAAGTTGATGAAGGTTTGTTGAGTCTTGATACGTCCATTTTGCATCATGTTTTCATGTTGATATTTATCGTTTCTTGGGCTGTTATTTCACTTCACAGTACAATTCTTATGCCTTTTCTCTCTTATTTTGCAAGGTTTACATGAAGAGGGAGAATGCCGACAACTGGAATTCTGGCCTGAAAGTGGGGCAAAGTTGAGATACCTATTCTACGCAACTCCAAACGCCATAAAAATCGACGAGATTTTTTTTCCGGATTTATAAAAATACTGGGCCGAAGAAGCGCTAGATGGGTGCTAGGGGGTGGCCACAAGCCTGCACGGCGCGGCCACCCCCAGGCCGCGCCATGAGGGCTTGTGGGCACCGTGCTAGCCCGCTTGCCCTCCTCTTTTGCTATATGAAGGGTTTCATCCAGAAAAAAATCAAGGAGGAGCTTTTTCGTGGTTTCCCTGCCGCCACGAGGCGGAACATGAGCAGAACCAATCTAGAGCTCCGACAGGACGATCCTTCTGGGGAAACTTACCTCCTGGAGGGGGAAAACGTCGCCGTCGTCATCACCAACACTCCTCTCATCGGAGGGGACTCGTCACCATCAACATCTTCACCAGCACCATCTCATCTCCAAACCCTAGTTCATCTCTTGTAACTGATACCTCTCCAACGTATCTATAATTTTTGATGGTTTTATGCTATTATCTTGTCAAACATTGGATGTTTTGCATGATTTTTATTTATTTTCTCGGACTAACTTATTAACTCAGTGCCAAGTGCCAGTTCCTGTTTTTTCCATGTTTTTGACTCCTTTCAGAGGAGATTTTGAAATGGAGTCCAAACAGAAGAAAATCCCTGAAAATATTTTTTCTGGAACGGAAGAAGATCGGAGGACTTGGGGGCCAAGCCAGAGGAGCACCAGGGGCCCCACAAGCCCCCACCCCGCGGCCAAGGGGGTCGCGCCGTCCAGGCTTGTGGGCCCCATGGAGGTCCCCTGTCCTAAAACTTGCGCCTATATATTCCCAAATATTCCCAAAAAATCAAGAGACGATCGCAATCACTTTTCTGCCGCCGCAAGCTTGTGTCTCCGCAAGAACCCATCTGGGGCACGTCCTGGTGCCCTGCCGGAGGGGAGATTCCGGACACGGAGGGCTTCTTCATCAACACCATGACCTCTCCAATGATGCGTGAGTAGTTCACCATAGACCTACGGGTCCATAGCTAGTAACTAGATGGCTTCTTCTCTCTCTTGGATCTTCAATACAAAGTTCTCCATGATCTTCGTGGAGATCTATCCGATGTAATCTTCTTTTGCTGTGTGTTTGTCAAGATCCAATGAACTGTGGATTTATGATCAGATTATCTATAAATCTTATTTGAGTTTCTTCCGATCTCTCTTATGCATGATTTCATATCCTTGTAATTCTCTTCGAGCTGTGGGTTTTGTTTGGCCAACTAGATCTATGATTCTTGCAATGGGATAAGTGCTTGGTATTGGGTTCATACCGTGCGGTGACCTCACCCAGTGACAGAAGGGGTAACAAGGAACGTATCGTGTTGTTTCCATCAAGGGTAAAAAGATGGGGTTTTCATCATTGGTTTGAGATTATCCCTCTACATCATGTCATCTTGCTTAAAGCGTTACTCTGTTCGTCATGAACTCAATACACTAGATGCATGCTGGATAGCGGTCGATGTGTGGAGTAATAGTAGTAGATACAAAAAGTATCGGTCTACTTGTCTCGGATGTGATGCCTATATACTAGATCATTGCCTTAGATATCATCATGACTTTGCGCGGTTCTATCAATTGCACGACAGTAATTTGTTCACCCACCGTGATATTTGCTATTTTGAGAGAAGCCTCTAGACCACACCATATTTTCAGCCTTACACTTTTTTTACTTCGTTGCACTTTCCGCCTTCAGATCTCACTTTGCAAACAATCTTGAAGGGATTGACAACCCCTTTGAAGCGTTTGGTACAAGCTTGTTTGTGTTTGCGCAGGTACTCTGGACTTGACGAGACCCTCCTACTAGATCGATACCTTGGTTCTCAAACTGAGGGAAATACTTACTGCTCCTGTGCTGCATCACCCTTTCCTCTTCAAGGGAAAAACCAACGCAAGCCCAATCTCCGTCGACGAGTCAATTCTGGCACTGTTGTTTGAGAAGTAGCAGTAACCAATCTCCGTCTCGCGACTCCGATTGGTACTTGTAAGGTTGCTAGTAGTGTTGATTACTCTTTGTAGTTGATGCTAGTTGGATTACTTGGTGGAAGAGTTTATGTTCAGATCGTTGATGCTACTCATTACCTCTCTGGTCATGAATATGATTATGCATTGTGAGTAGTTACTTTTGTTCCTGAGGACATGGGATATGTCATGCTAATACCAGTCATGTGAATTTGGTATTTGTTCGGTAATTTGATATGTTGTATGTTGTTTTTCCTCTAGTGGTGTTATGTGAATGTCGACTACATAACACTTCACCATTATTTGGGCCTAGAGGAAGGCATTGGGAAGTAGTAAGTAGATGATGGGTTGCTAGAGTGACAGAAGCTTAAACCCTAGTTTATGCGTTGCTTCGTAAGGGGCTGATTTGGATTCACTAGTTTAATGCTATGGTTAGACTTTGTCTTAATTCTTCTTTCGTAGTTGCAGATGCTTGCGAGAGGGGTTAATCATAAGTGGGATGCTTGCCAAAGTAATGGCAGTACCCAAGCGCCGGTCCAACCACATATCAAACTATCAAAGTAACGAACGCGAATCATATGAACATGATGAAAACTAGCATGACAGAAATTCCCGTGTGTCCTCGGGAGCGTTTTTCCTCCTATAAGACTTTGTCCAGGCTTGTACCTTGCTACAAAAAGGATTAGTCCACTTTGCTGCACCGTTGCTAATTTTGTTACTTGTTGCTTGCAACGAATTATCTCACCACACAATCACTTGTTACCGACAATTTCAGTGCCTGCAGATTTTACCTTGCTGAAAACCACTTGTCAGATCCTTTTGCTCCTCGTTGGGTTCGACACTCTTACTTATCGAAAGGACTACGATTGATCCCCTATACATGTGGGTCATCAAGACTCTTTTCTGGCGCCGTTGCTGGGGAGTGAAGCGCCTTTGGTATGTGGAACTTGGTAAGGAAACATTCATATAGTGTGCTGAAATTTGTTGTCACTTGTCACTATGGATACTAATCCTTTGAGGGGCTTGTTCGGGGTATCTTCACCTCGAACGGAAGCACAAAGAGTTGCTCCTCAACCTGCTGCACCTACTGAAAATATTTGCTTTGAATTTCCTTCGGGTATGCTTGAGAAACTGTTGGCTAATCCTTTTACAGGAGATGGAACATCACATCCAGACTTGCATCTGATCTATGTAGATGAAGTTTGTGGTTTATTTAAGCTTGCAGGTGTGCCCGAGGATGAGGTCAAGAAGAAGGTCTTTCCTTTATCTTTGAAGGATAAGGCATTGACATGGTATAGGCTATTTGATGAAACTGGATCATCGGACTACAATCGGTTGAAATTGGAATTTCATCAAAAGTTTTATTCTATGCATTTAGTAGATCGTGATCGGAATTATATTTATAATTTTTGGCCTCGTGACAGAGAAAGCATCGCTCAAGCTTGGGGGAGGATTAAATCAATGTTATATTCATGCCCCAATCATGAGCTCTCAAGAGAAATTATCATTCAGAACTTCTATGCTCGGCTTTCTCATGATGATCGCACCATGCTTGACACTTCTTGTATCGGTTGTTTTATGAAGAGAGATATTGACTTCAAATGGAATTTATTGGAGAGAATTAAACGCAACTCTGAAGATTGGGAGATTGAAGAAGGTAAGGAGTCAGGTATGAATTTCACGTTTGATTGCGTTAAATCCTTTGTTGAGACAAATACTTTTTGTGACTTTAGCGCTAAGTATGGACTTGACTCTGAGATAGTAGCTTCATTGTGTGAATCCTTTGCTGCCCATATTGATCTCCCCAAAGAGAAGTGGTTTAAGTATCATCCTCCTTTAGAAGTCAATGTAGTTAAACCCACTCCAGTTGAAGAGAGAGTCATTGCCTATAATGATCCCGTGGTTCCCTGTGTTTACATTGAGAAACCACCTTTCCCTGTTAGGATAAAGGATCATTCTAAAGCTTCAACTGTGATACGTAGAGGCTATATTAGAACACCTACACCCCCTGAGCAAATTAGAGTTGAACCTAGCATTGCTATTATCAAAGATCTTCTGTCTGAAGAAGTTGAGGGACATAATATTCACTTCTGTGAAGATGCTGCTAGGATTGCTAAACCTCATGCAAGAGACAAACATAGGCCTGTTGTTGGCATGCCTGTGGTTTCTGCTAAGATAGGAGATCATTGTTATCATGGTTTATGTGATGTGGGTGCTAGTGTTAGTGCGATACCTCAATCCTTATATGATGAAATCAAAGATGAGATTGCACCTGTTGAGATAGAGCCTATTGATGTCACTATTCAGCTTGCCAATAGAGATGCTATCTGCCCTGTGGGAATTGTTAGGGATGTTGAAGTCTTGTGTGGTAAAACGAAGTATCCTGCTAATTTCCTTGTTCTTGCTACCGCACAAGATAGCTTTTGTCCCATCATATTTGGCAGACCCTTCCTCAATACCATCAATGCTCATATTGACTGTGAGAAGGAAACTGTCACTGTTGGCTTTGAAGGTGTGTCACATGAGTTCAATTTCTCCAAGTTTGGTAGACAACCTCAGGAAAAAGAGTTGCCCAGTAAGGATGAAACTATTGCCTTAGCTTCTATTGCCGTGCCTCCTGCTGATCCCTTAGAGCAATACTTGCTTGAGCATGAAAATGATATGCATATGGATGAAAGGGATGAGATAGATAGAGTTGTCTTAGAACAATATACTATTCTTAAGAATAACTTGCCTGTTGAACTGCTTGGGGATCCACCCCCATGAAAGGGTGATCCTGTGTTCGAGCTTAACTAGTTGCCTGATACTCTTAAGTATTCCTATCTTGATGAAAAAGAGATATATCCTGTCATTATTAGTGCTAGCCTCTCGGAGCATGAAGAAAAGAAGTTACTAAAAACTCCGAGGAAGCATCGTGCTGCTATTGGATATACTCTTGATGATCTTAAGGGCATTAGTCCCACTCTATGCCAGCACAAGATTAAAACTGATCCTGATTTCAAACCAGTTGCTGATCATCAGAGGAGATTGAATCCTAAGATGAAAGAAGTAGTAAGAAAAGAAATACTAAAGCTCCTGGAAGCGGGTATTATCTATCCTGTTGCTCATAGCGATTGAGTGAGTCCGGTGCACTGCGTCCCTAAGAAGGGAGGCATTACCGTTGTCCCTAATGATAAGGATGAATTGATCCCACACAGGATTATTACTAGCTATAGGATGGTGATCGATTTTAGGAAATTGAATAAAGCCACTAGGAAAGATCATTACCCTTTGCCTTTTATCGACCAAATGCTAGAAAGACTATCTAAACACACACACTTCTGCTTTCTAGACGGTTATTCCGGTTTCTCCCAAATACCAGTTGCACAATCTGATCAGGACAAAACCACTTTCACCTGCCCTTTCGGTACCTTTGCTTACAGACGTATGCCTTTTGGCTTATGTAATGCACCTGCCACCTTTCAAAGAAGTATGATGGCTATATTCTCTAACTTCCGTGAAAAGATTGTCGAGGTTTTCATGGATGACTTTTCCGTTTACGGGTCTTGATGATTGCCTCAGCAACCTGGATCGAGTCTTACAGAGATGTAAAGACACCAATCTTGTCTTGAATTGGGAGAAGTGCCACTTTATGGTTAATGAAGGCATCGTCTTAGGACATAAAATTTCTGAAAGAGGTATTGAAGTCGATAAGGCTAAGGTTGATGCAATCGAGAAAATGCCATACCCCACAGATATCAAAGGTATAAGAAGTTTCCTTGGTCATGCTGGTTTCTATAGAAGGTTCATTAAATACTTCTCTAAGATTTCTAAGCCTCTTACCAATCTCTTGCAAAAGGATATTCCTTTTGTTTTTGATGATGATTGTGAGGAAGCCTTCGGAATACTTAAGAGGGCTTTGATAACTGCACGTATTGTTCAACCACCTGATTGGAACTTGCCTTTTGAGATTATGTGTGACGCTAGTGATTATGCTGTTGGTGCTGTCCTAGGGCAAAGAGCTGATAAGAAGTTGAATGTTATTCACTACGCTAGTAAAACTCTAGATAGTGCTTAGAGAAACTATGCTACTACAGAGAAGGAATTTTTAGCAGTCGTGTTTGCATGTGAAAAGTTCAGGTCTTACATAGTTGATTCCAAAGTCACTATTCACACTGATCATGCTGCTATTAAGTACCTCATGGAGAAGAAGGATGCTAAACCTAGACTTATCAGATGGGTTCTGTTGCTACAAGAATTTTATTTGCACGTTGTTGATAGAAAGCGTGCTGATAACCCCGTAGCAGATAACTTGTCTAGGTTGGCAAACCTCCTTGATGACCCACAACCTATTGATGATAGCTTTCCCGATGAGCAACTGAATGTCATCAATGCTTCACGTAGTGCACCGTGGTACAGTGATTATGCAAACTATATCATTGCCAAATATATACCACGTAGTTTCACGTACCAGCAAAAGAAGAAATTCTTCTTTGACTTTAGACACTGCTTTTGGGATGATCCTGACCTTTATAAGGAAGGAGTAGATGGTGTTGTTAGACGTTGTGTACCTGAACATGAACAGGGACAGATCCTACAGAAGTGTCACTCCGAGGCCTACGGAGGACACCATGCGGGAGCTAGAACTGCGCACAAGGTATTGCAATCAGCTTTCTATTAGCCCATTGTCTTTAAGGATGCCCGTAAGTTTGTCTTGTCTTGTGACGAATGTCAAAGAATAGGTAATATTAGCAAACGTCAGGAAATGCCTATGAACTATTCACTTGTCATTGAACCATTTGATGTTTGGGGTTTTGATTATATGGGACCTTTTCCAAAATCCAGCGGGTATACTCATATCCTAGTTGCTGTTGCTTATGTCACTAAGTGGGTAGAAGCTATCCCCACTAGTAGTGCTGATCACAACACCTCTATTAGGATGCTTAAAGAAGTTATTTTCACTAGATTTGGAGTCCCTAGATATCTAATGACTGACGGCGGTTCACACTTCATTCATGGTGCTTTCCGTAAAACGCTTGCTAAGTACGATGTCAACCATAGAATTGCGTCTCCCTATCACCCTCAGTCCAGTGGTCAAGTAGAGCTAAGCAACAAAGAGATTAAGCTAATTCTACAAAAGACTATCAACAGGTCTAGAAAGAATTGGTCTAAGAAGCTCGATGATGCACTGTGGGCTTATAGAACTGCCTATAAGAATCCCATGGGCATGTCTCCGTACAAAATGGTGTACGGTAAAGCATGTCATTTACCTCTTCAGCTAGAGCATAAAGCTTATTGGGCAATCAAAGAGCTCAACTTTGATTTCAAACTTGCCTGTGAGAAGAGGTTATTTGACATTAGCTCGCTTGATGAGTGGAGAACTCAAGCATATGAGAATGCCAAGTTGTTCAAAGAGAAGGTTAAGAGGTGGCATGATAAGAGGATACAAAAGCGAGAGTTCAATGTAGGTGATTATGTCTTGCTATATAACTCTCGTTTAAGATTCTTTGCAGGCAAGCTTCTCTCTAAATGGGAAGGTCCCTATGTTGTTGAGGAAGTATATCGTTCCGGTGCTATCAAGATCAACAACACGGAAGGTAATTGTCCGAGAGTGGTAAATGGGCAGAGAATCAAGCATTATATCTCAGGTACTCCCATGAATGTTGAAAGCAACATTATCAATTCCATAACTCCGGAAGAATACCTTAGGGAGATTTATCAGCCTGTTTCAGACTCCGAAAACAAAGAGGTATGTGATTCGGTAAGAAAACAGAGTCCAAAACTTTTCCAGTAGGAAATTTTCTCTGTTTTGGAATATTTGATAAAAATACAAAAAATGGAAGTAGTCCGGAAAGTGTGCGAGGAGGCGACAAGCCTGCACGGTGCGGGCCCACCCCCTGGCCGCGCCGTGAGGGCTTGTGGCCACCTCATGCGCCTCCCGGACTCTGTTTTTGTGCAGGGTACTCATTCTGGTCTGAAAAAATCATTATATATACTCCTGTTTGGTCTGACCCCTGCATCACGCAGATTTCTTCTGTTTTTCGTTTCGAGCCTGTTTTCTGCCGCACATCTAGGTCAAGATGTCTTCTCAGGATTCAGAGGGGGAGCTATGTGGCTGATTACCTTGCTATGGGGACTTTGATACTTATGGCTAGACCTCTGATGAGGAAGAAGATTATGATCCCAAGGGGAAGGAACAAACGAGTTGCGATGAAGAGGAGGCTCCTCTACCTCAACCTGGACGCACACATGTGGAGTTCAAGAAGTCGAGCCTCCCTGACTCAAGGAAGAAGCCTAAGACCTTGTTTATCCCTTCTCGTTTCTTGCACGAGAGTAAGCAGGAATTATGTCAAAGGGTGTTGAAGCTTGAAGAGGAAAATGATGATCTGAGGGAGCATAATTTTATGCTCAAATGGAAATTGAACAAGCTCAAGACCTCTTCAACAACTCCACCACCATCACCACCAAAGGAAGACAACTGAGCATTGGTATGGGCAATCCCCTTGGCTTGTGCCAAGCTTGGGGGAGTTGCCCTGGTATCGTATCACCAACACATCTTTTGCCTTTACCTTTTTTTTTGTTTTCCTTTTCACTTTTCTCTTTATCTAGTAGATTAAAAGTCTTAGTGTTTTAGTCTTGAGTATTGCTTTGTGTCACCCCCGATGTATTCGAGCTCGTGAGCCATATAATAAAGAGTGTTTAGTTGAAGGGCTTTGCCTCTTGCCATGATCAAAAGAGTGAGAATAGAACAAAAGCATGAAAGATCATGTAGTGATCTTATATTAAAAGCGAGAGACTGCATAATAATGTTCTTTATCACATGAGGCAATATAAAGTGATGTTCCTCCGCACTAAGAGGACACGCATCCAAACCTCGAAAGCGCATGACAACCTCTGCTTCCCTCTGCGAAGGGCCTATCTTGTACCTTTACTTTTTGCCCTTGAACGAGTCATGGTGATCTTCACCAATTCCTTATCTCTCCTTTATCTTGGCTAACGTCATATGCTTGGGAAAGATCTATATTCATATGTCAACTCGGAGGTAAGTATTCATGAATTATTATTGTTGACATTACCCTTGAGGTAAGCAGTTGGGAGGCAAAACTATAAGCCCCTATATTTCTTTGTGTCCAGCTGAAACTTTGATCTCATGAGTACCACGTGAGTTGTAGTAATTGTAGAGAACGAAAGAATGATTCAGTATGTGGATTTTCTTTACAAACTCTTATTTGACTCTTTCTGATGTTGTGATAAATTGCAATTGCTTCAATGACTAAAGGCTATCGGTTGTTACTTCTCGGTAAGGTTCTTGATCCATGCTTTACTTTGTGAAGGAATTATCACTTTAGCATGATAGATTATATGTTGGTATTGCTGTTCTGATCATGATCATGATGCATGCATGTTCGTATCTTGTTTTGTCGACACCTCTCTCCCTAAACATGTGGACATATTTATTGAGCTAGGCTTTCGCTTGAGGACAAGCGAGGTCTAAGCTTGGGGGAATTCATACGTCCATTTTGCATCATGTTTTCATGTTGATATTTATCACTTCTTGGGCTGTTATTTCACTTCACGGTACAATTCTTATGCCTTTTCTCTCTTATTTTGCAAGGTTTACATGAAGAGGGAGAATGCCGGCAGCTGGAATTCTGGCCTGAAAGTGGAGCAAAGTTGAGATACCTATTCCGCGCAACTCCAAACACCGTAAAAATCAACGAGGATTTTTTTCCGGATTTATAAAAAATACTGGGCCGAAGAAGCGCCAGAGGGGCGCCAGGGGGTGGCCACAAGCCTGCACGGCGCGGCCACCCCCAGGCCGCGCCATGAGGGCTTGTGGGCACCGTGCTAGCCCACTTGCCCTCCTATTTTGGTATATGAAGGGTTTCATCCAGGAAAAAAAATCAAGGAGGAGCTTTTTCGTGGTTTCGCCGCCGCCACGAGGCGGAACATGAGCAGAACCAATCTAGAGCTCCGGCAGGACGATCCTTCTTGGGAAACTTCCCTCCCGGAGGGGGAAATCGTCGCCATCGTCATCACCAACACTCCTCTCATCGGCGGGGACTCGTCACCATCAAAATCTTCACTAGCACCATCTCATCTCCAAACACTAGTTCATCTCTTGTAACCAATCTCCGTCTCGCGACTCCGATTGGTACTTGTAAGGTCGCTAGTTGTGTTGATTACTCTTTGTAGTTGATGCTAGTTGGATTACTTGGTGGAAGAGTTTATGTTCAGATCCTTGATGCTACTCATTACCTCTCTGGTCATGAATATGATTATGCTTTGTGAGTAGTTACTTTTGTTCCTGAGGACATGGGATAAGTCATGCTAATAATAGTCATGTGAATTTGGTATTCGTTCGGTAATTTGATATGTTGTATGTTGTTTTTCCTCTAGTGGTGTTATGTGAACGTCGACTACATAACACTTCACCATTATTTGGGCCTAGAGGAAGGCATTGGGAAATAGTAAGTAGATGATGGGTTGCTAGAGGGACAGAAGCTTAAACCCTAGTTTATGCGTTGCTTCGTAAGGGGCTGATTTGGACCCACTAGTTTAATGCTATGGTTAGACTTTTTCTTAATTCTTCTTTCGTAGTTGCCGATACTTGCGAGAGGGGTTAACCATAAGTGGGATGCTTGTCCAAGTAAGGGCAGTACCCAAGCGCCGGTCCACCCACATATCAAACTATCAAAGTAACAAACGCGAATCATATGAACATGATGAAAACTAGCATGACAGAAATTCCCGTGTGTCCTTGGGAGCGTTTTTCCTTCTATAAGACTTTGTCCAGGCTTGTCCCTTGCTACAAAAGGGATTGGGACATTTCGCTGCACCGTTGCTACTTTTGTTACTTGTTGCTTGCTACGAATCATCTCACCACACAATCAATTGTTACCGACAATTTCAGTGCCTGCAGATTTTACCTTGCTGAAAACCACTTGTCAGATCCTTCTACTCCTCGTTGGGTTCGACACTCTTACTTATCGAAAGGACTACGATTGATCCGCTATACTCGTGGGTCATCAAGTCTCACTCTTCCTCTTGAAGAAATATACCCAGGTGTATCTTGAGTAGTCATCAACAATCTACAAGCAATACTTTCTACCCCAAGACTATCAAATGATGGATGACCGAAGAGATCCATATGAAGGAGCTCCAACGGCCTCTTAGTGTAAATGAGAGTCGTTGGACGATGAGAAGTTTCATGAAGCTTCCCTTCAATGCAGGCACTGCAAGCACGATCTCTGGCAAAACTCACATTTGTTAGTCCACGGACATGGTCCCCTTTGAGGAGACTTTGCAAAGATCTCATATTGACATGAGCTAGTCGGCGATGCCAAAGCCAACCCACATCAACTTTAGCCATTAGACAAGTCGCAGTCTTAGTGGGTCGCTTTGAAAAGTTCACCACATAGAGCCATTTTCGACATATCCAACATAGGCTACTTTAAGAGTCTTGCTCCACAAAAGGACCACGGTATCAAGATTAAAGAATGTGGAAAAGCCCATAATTGCAAGTTGACAAACCGAAAGTAAATTGTAAGCAAGGGACTCAACAAGCATGACCTTCTCAATAGATAACTCTTGAGAGATGACCACCTTACCAAATCCCAATACCTTTGACGTTGATGCATCGGTGAATTGGACATGGGTGGGCATAGATGAGGAAGGATGCACATCCACCACTAAGTCCTTGCTTCTGGTCATATGATTTGTTGCTCCACTATCGAGCAGCCATGACACCCCATCGGAAGCAAACTCTTGCAATAGATCAAGGCTTGGTTTTAGGTACGCATTTTTGAATGGGTCCTTTAATGTTAGAGACAAGGGTCTTAGGAACCCAAATAGCCCATTCAATGGACTCATAGTAAGAACCAACAAATCTGGCATAAACATGCCCATCACCAGCACGACATAAAACATAGGATGGATTGAGTTTGTCGGCTGTGTTGGTAGGAATGGTTTTGCCCTTCTTGATGCTACCATTCTCCACCTTGTTCTTGTTCTCCTTGTGAGTCCCTTCGCCCTCTTTGACAAAGATGTCCATGAGGTTAGGGGATCGTTTTTCCTGTTCTTCCTTTTTCTTTTCGACTTGGATGTAAGTCCAAGTCCCTCCTTTCCTACAACACCCTTTTTATTGCTAAAGAGGTCGTTTAGGTTCTTCTCGCCTTGGATGCATGACACAAGGCCCTTCTCAAGTTGATCCTTCAACTTGGCATTTTCCTCCACAAGATGTATAAGCTCACAACAAGGGTTAGTTGTACAAGCATTATCAATTATAACGAAAGGAGGACAAGTAGAGATCTCCTTGGTAAGCTTTGCTTGGAGTGATCATGAGACTCTTTCAGGGAGAAATGAGCACCTTTCAAGACCTTGTGAGCCTTGTCAAGTGTGTCAAACTCCGCTTTGAGTCTATCATGGCCAACCCCAAGTGTAGCCTTTTCAGACTTAAGCACACGAGTAAGAACAATAGCATGATCTAGTTCCCTTTGCAATTTAGCACAGTCATCATTGTATGACTCCTCAAGAGCCAAACGAAGAGTGCGCTCCTTTTCTAGTGCAATAGATAATTCAGCAATCTCATCAGCATAGTCACGACTATGTCCTTGCAGCTTGGAGATAGTCTCCTCATGAGACTCGATGAGGTGAGTAGCCTCACCCAGTTGTTCCAAAAGAGCAACAAAGTGCTTCTTGGGTTCTCCTTTGATCGTACACAGAAATTTGTCAAGATCATGATCATTAAGTTCCACAACATCACTATCATCAACACAATTCAACAACGAAGGAGAAGTAGTGATGGTGGTCTTAATGTTGGGTGTTACCTGATCGATACCTTTGGCCATGAGGCACTTGGTGATGTGGTTATCGTTGGGGGCGTTGAAGAGAGACATATTGGGAGAAGGGGTGGCAATGGCTACAGTCGTAGTTGCCACCATATCGTCATCGTCATCATCATCGGAGGGGTACTCTTCAAGTGCCACCATACCCTTTGTGTGGGGTTTCTTGACAAAGTTGTTCTTGTTTGGTAATGACTTGGTTTTATCTTTGCGAATGAGCTTGCCCCTGTTGTCTTCCCTCTTCTCATAGGGACATTCTACCACGAAGTGACTCACATTGCCGCAGTTATAGCATGTCCTCGCACACTGCTTGGACTTGAACCCACTTGAGTTATTCTTGGAGAAGTTGGGCCTTGAGTTCCTCTTGTTGCCCCATAATTGCCTTGACACAAGAGCCATGTGCTCGTGATAAGCATACTTAGTGTCTTCAGGGCAGCTCTCCTCTTCCTCATCCTCTTCTTCTTCTTCAGAAGTAGCCTTTTCCTTTAAAGCTAGGTTGGGTGAAGCTGTCTTTGACCGAACACGAGCAAGTGCATTATCAGCGGTCTTGTTCATGATTGACATTGCAATGAATTCATCCAACACCTCACTGGAGGACAAGGAGTGGAAATCTGGTCGTTGGTGAATGACGAATGACATGGCTTTGCTAAATGGCATGATGGCCTTGGGAAACTTGTGCTTGATCCATGTGTCATCCACATCCTTGCTCCCATGATCCTTGAGAACAACAACAATAGCAGTCACCCTTCGATAGAGATCACGTGGGTCCTCATCTTCCTTCATCACAAACTCATCGGCCTCATCAAGCACCACTTCATAGTTGGACCGTTGAATGCTTGAGCTTCCCTTGTACAACACCATAATGTGCTCCCAACAGTCCTTAGCTAGAGTGAAGGGGCGCAAGTGAGGAAGATCTTCAGGAGGCACTGCATACTGGAGAATAAACAATGCGGAGTGATTATATTGATTGTCCGCTTCTTCTCTTGGAGTGAGGTTGCTTGGATCATATGGATAGTAGCCTTGATCAATGATTCTCCATAAATTTGTTGAGTTGTGATTCAAGTGAGACGTAATGGAAAATACCCAGTTAGCAAAATCACCCTTAACAAGCTTAGGAGGAGGACCTACAGGATTAATACACGGAGTAGGAACCAGCCCTACATAGACCATGGGAGGTGGAACTGATGTATAGGTTCCAGTCCCATTAATATTGTGAGGGGAAGAAGGTTGCATACTTTTAGTCGCTTCCTTGGAGGAATTGGCCTCCGAATCCGGGTTGACGGGTTTAGCCACCAATGCCGGTTCGGGAGAACTTTCAATTCCCTCAATTAATTCTTTAAGCATGGTCTTGACTTCGTTCGTCAAGGACGTCCTGAGATTGGCCATAGCTGCATTCAAGGCGTCCCTGGTGATCGAAGTCAAGGCCATGGCCTCGGGTTGCCCATGGGGTCCTCCCTCATCCTCATTCATACTCTTCGGGCGGTGAAACCCTTAATAAAGAGATGTGGCTCTGATACCAATTGAAAGGATCAATATGGTTGACTAAAGGGGGGGGGGTGAATAAGCAACTACCACTTTTTAACTATTATTAACAAGTTAGGGTTAGCAACATAAAGGTTCTCTAAAATGACAACTAGGTGATCAACCTATATGATGCTACCAACTATAATCGCCAAGGCAAGTAAGAAATAGTCTACAACAATAACATACACAATGTAAACATTAGAGATAACCACAAGTGGGACCAATGAAGACGAGGATGTGTTACCAAAGTTCCTTCCCTTTGATAGGAAGTACGTCTTCGTTGGATCGGTGTGGATGCACAATGCTCCCCAATAAGCCACTAGGGCCACCGTATTCTCCTCACGCCCTCACACAATGCAAGGTGCCGTGATTCCACTATGGGTGCTCTTGAAGGCGGCGACCGAACCTTTACAAACAAGGTTGGGGCTAACTCCACACAAAGCTTGGAGGCTCCCAACAAGACCACGAAGCTTCATGACAATGGAATGTGGATCCGAGGTGACCTCAACCGTCTAGGGTGCTCAAACACCCAACAGTAACAAGATCCACAAGGGATTAGTGGGGGGAATCAATTTTCTCTTGCTGGAAGTGTAGATCTTGGCCTTCTCAACCAATCCCTAGGAAATCAACAAGTTTGATTGGCTAGGGAGAGAGATCGAGCACTTATGAGCTTAGGGAGCAACAATGGAGCTTGGGAGGGTCAAAGGTAGGGCTCTTGAGAAAGAAGAACCCTTTATATAGTGAGGGAACGAATCCAACCGTTATCCTCACTCACAGCACGAGCCCAACGATACTACCGCTCGCATCAGCGGTACTACCGCTGACCCTCCAGCGGTACTACCGCTGGGGCCAGAGCGACACTACCGCCGAGCCCATGGTAGCGCAATGATACTACCGGGCCAACCACCACCAAGAAAGTCTTCGCAAAAAGTCCGACGTAGTACAACTGCAAGGATGGTGGTACTAAAGTCCTGGAGCGGTACTACCGCTGACCAGGGGCGGTACTACCGCCGGGCCAGCGGTACTACCGCCAGTCCAACGGTACTACCGCCGGGCCAGCGGTACTACCGCCAGCTCCAGCGGTACTACCGCCAAAGGACATTTTGCAAGAAGAGAAAGACCAGAGAGGGGAAAAAGCTCCATAGTTGCAAGGAAAAGGAGATGGAGAAAAAGTGTGTGCGTGCAAGATTGATTCCACCAAACCTGCCCAATACGGATCCCCTCTTAATAGTACGGTGTTCCTATGACTCAAAACCACCAAAGAGAATCGTAGAAGACATCGTGCTTGTATTCCACGGATGGTGCCGAATCGTCTTGTGCCTTTGTCATGTATTATCTGAAATGCTCAATGCACACGATTAGTCCACTAAGGTACTCTCATCAATCACCAAAATTACTTAGGCATAAATATGCCCTAACAGCTCCCTTCATTGCTTCGCAAGATCACCTCACAGATTTTATAGTGCTCCTGTATCCTCAGTGTTCTTGAATTTGTGAATTATTTTCCTTTTAGAACTACCCATAGATCCATAATTTCTTGCACCTATTGAAAACGTGTTTGCCTTAGATCGAGGAAATTTTCTAAGGGAGATTTAAATTGTAACCCGTCCTTAGGTTGCGGCGAGTCATAATTTCTATTTAGATATCTCCCCCAGCACTTGCTCGCGAGTTAATACTTCTATAAATCCTTACGACCCGCCAATCGCCTTTATGCAGATTTCTGTCCCTGTCTCTTTAGTTTTGCGGCCATGGGAACCATCTCCAAGAGTAATTGGTTGCCATCAGAGATCAGCGACACCATCCTTGAAGATTTTGTAAAGGTGGGAACTCTAGCACCACAGGAAACAATCGGTTGGCGAGCCGCCTTAGGAGAGCGACGCCCGCAACCCGCCAGTGGGGAGCTGGTGGTCTTTACTGATCATATTGAGCGGGCCTTCACACCGCCCGGATCAAAATTCTTCAGAAGCACCCTGTACTTTTTGAACCTCCATCCCCAAGACTTAGGCCCAAACTCCATCACCAACATGTGTCAATTCCAAGTATTCTATGAAGCTTACTTGCAAATAGAGCCTACCGTGCTCCTGGTCAGCAAATTCTTCTACTTGAACCGCCAAACTGAGTTTGTCGACGGCCCCTGCCTAGAACTAGGAGGGGTCAACATTCAGAGGCGGCGAGATTGCGGATTCCCGACAGCTGCTCTTCCCAGTCACCCCAAAGGTTGGGGAAAGACTTGGTTCTATTGCCACGCCACTGCTCCAAGCACTAAGAACCCCTTACTAGGTTTTATGCAGGAATGTCTGCCTATGGATTTTAAGCTGCCCGAGAAGCTAACTGATGAGGAAGAAGCTTCACTTGCCCGTGTCTTTGCAAAGCTTAGGGCCTTGATTGCCAACAGCCTTACCGGCGTCGATTTGATCCACTGCTAGGTGGAGTGGCGGATAATCCCTTTGAGCCGCCGGGGTGGTCTAATGTGTGAATATGATGGCGGCTTAAACCATTCGCAATGCTTCTACAAAATCATGCTTGACGAGGAAGATATTGTCAATATTGTGAAGAAATTGTGTGGCGAACCACTTGAGACTTGCTCCAAGATTGGTTTAAAACCGTTCTGCCTCTCCAACCCGGCTCCACAGGTGAAATAACTCAACTCGTCTGTCTTACTTTTTTATAACTTTGAGCTTGTTTCTAACCTGGGTTCCAATTATGTTAATCAGAAGAACTCGCCTTTCTGAAAACGAAGATCGAAAACCTCCGTCAAGAAGGTGCCGATGAAAACTGCCCCAAAGAAGAAAACCAAGGGCAAAGCCGCCACGGTAGAGTCATCCTTGTGGGCGAGTCTCGGGCCACCGAGGAACACTTAGAGGTAAATGCTTTTGTCCTTCTTATTCTAACACAATCCGTAATCATGCGTTGCCGTTTCCTTTTATAGGCTGATGACATGGAGATCCAAGATGAATACATCGAGGTAATTTCTATTTCTTCCGACTCAAATACTTCTCCTCCCAATCCGGCAAGGCGAGTCTGTAGAAAAGTTCCCTTGTCTCACCCAGATGCTCATCTGGATCCTGATTTCCTTTTGAAGAAGGCGAGTTTTACACCAAAACATCACACTCGAAGCCACTCTGGAGATCTCTTGTCTGGCTTGCCCGAGAAAATGGCCGATCGCAAGCGACAGAGCGAGGTATGTGTTATATTAAATGTCCTTCTTTCCTGTGCGGCCGATTCTCACGACTTACAAAATCTTTTGAATCATATGTCCAACAGGTTTCACCTCCTTCATCTGGCGACTCAGCTGCTTCGAGTCTTCCCCCTTTAATCCGCCTCCAGGGTTAAGTCCACTTGCCAATATGTTCTTTGGACGCCAATCTTTCAATTTTAACATAACTGCTACCCTTATAGGGCTCAAGCCAAAAAGAGGAAAACCACCGAGTCATCATCTAACCCCAAGGTGGCTGAGGAAACAGAAATAAGTGCTTCTATTCCGGATGCTCAGGATTGATCTTCCTGATATTCAAGATGAGCTGTCGAGTCCACAGAAGGAAGCTACTGAGAATCCTAACCCGCCAAGGCCTCAAAAAACGGCTGAAGACATGACTCCTGATCCGGATCAAGTCTTCATTATTGGAACATGCTATTTTGATCCTGCATCCGCAGTGTTGACCAAGCATACTTCCAAGGATACCACGGTGTTGAAGCTTCCCAATATTGAGAAGCTAGGCTTTGATGAATTACATGCTGGCTATCTGAGTCACCTGGCGGCAAGTCAAGACATGGAAAAAAGCCTAGTTAACATGATGAAGAAAAAACATGAGGTAGGGTACCTGTCATTCTCCCTCACACGTACTCCCATTAGCTCTCCAAAAGGCGAGTTATCTTGTAATGATGAGTCAGAGTTTTGTGACAAGCTTTGTAGACAACTTCAACCTGTAGCCCACAAGGGTTGGGTCATCTTCTTGGAGATGAGCCGGGTCTTGAGTGTAAACAACAATAAAACTTCAACCTGTAGCCCCCAAGGGCCATGTCATCTTCTTGTAGATGAGCCGGGTCTTGAGTGTAAACCGCAAGAAAACTTCAACATGTAGCCCCCGAGGGCCGGGTCATCTTCTTGAAGATGAGTCGGGTCATTAGTTTAAACGGGAATAAAGCTTCAACCTGTAGCCTGATACGTCCATTTTGCATCATGTTTTCATGTTGATATTTATCGCTTCTTGGGCTGTTATTTCACTTCATGGTACAATACTTATGCCTTTTCTCTCTTATTTTGCAAGGTTTACATGAAGAGGGAGAATGCCGGCAGCTGGAATTCTTGCCTGAAAAAGGACCAAAGTTGAGATACCTATTCTGCGCAACTCCAAATGCCGTAAAAATCAACGAGGATTTTTTTGGATTTATAAAAAATACTCGACCGACGAAGTGCCAGAGTGGCGCCAGCAGGTGGCCACAAGACTGCTAGGCGCGACCACCCCCTTGGCCACGCCTAGGGGGCTTGTGGGCAGCCGGCTGGCCGACTGCCCCCCCTCTTCTGCTATATGAAGGGTTTCGTCCAGAAAAAAATCAAGGCGGAGCTTTTTCGTGGATTCGCCGCCGCCACGAGGCGGAACTTGAGCAGAACCAATCTAGAGCTCCGGCAGGACGATCCTGTCGGGGAAACTTCCCTCCCGGAGGGGAAATCGTCGCCATCGTCATCACAAACACTCGTCTCATTGGAGGGGACTCGTCACCATCAACATCTTCATCAGCACCATCTCATCTCCAAACCCTAGTTCATCTCTTGTAACCAATCTCCGTCTCGCGACTCCGATTGGTACTTGTAAGGTTGCTAGTAGTGTTGATTACTCTTTGTAGTTGATGCTAGTTGGATTACTTGGTGGAAGAGTTTATGTTCAGATCCTTGATGCTACTCATTACCTCTCTGGTCATGAATATGATTATTCTTTGTGAGTAGTTACTTTGGTTCCTGAGGACATGGGATAAGTCATGCTAATAGTAGTCATGTGAATTTGGTATTCGTTCGATATATTAATGTGTTGTATGTTTTTTTTCCTCGAGTGGTGTTATGTGAACGTCGACTCCATAACACTTCACCATTATTTGGGCCTAGAGGAAGGCATTGGGAAGTAGTAAGTAGATGATGGGTTGCTAGAGTGACAGAAGCTTAAACCCTAGTTTATGTGTTGCTTCGTAAGGGGATGATTTGGATCCACTAGTTTAATGATATGGTTAGACTTTGTCTTAATTCTTCTTTCGTAGTTGCGGATGCTTGCGAGAGGGGTTAATCATAAGTGGGATGCTTGTCCAAGTAAGGGAAGTTCCCAAGCGCCGGTCCACCCACATATCAAACTATCAAAGTAACGAACGCGAATCATATAAACATGATGAAAGTAGCATGACAGAAATTCCCGTGTGTCCTCTGGAGCATTTTTCCTCCTATAAGACTTTGTTCAGGCTTGTCCCTTGCTACAAAAGGGATTGGGCCACTTGCTGCACCATTGCTACTACTTGTTACTTGTTGCTCTTTGCTTGCTTTGTTTCACCTCGCTACACAATCACTTGTTACTGCTACTTTCAGTGCTTGCAGTTATTACCTTGCTGAAATCCACCTATCAGAGCCTTCTACTCCTCGTTGGGTTCGACACTCTAACTTACCGAAAGGACTACGATTGATCCCCTATACTTGTGGGTCATCAAGACTCTTTTCTCGAACCGTTGCTGGGGAGTGAAGCGCCTTGGTAAGTGGAACTTGGTAAGGAAACATTCATACAGTGTGCTGAAATTTATTGTCACTTGTCACTATGGATACTAATACTTTGAGGGGCTTGTTCGAGGTATCTTCACCTCAAACGGACGCACAAAGAGTAGCGCCTCAACCTGCTGCACCTACTGAAAATATTTTCTTTGAATTTCCTTCGGGTATGCTTGAAAAACTGCTGGCTAATCCTTTTACAGGAGATGGAACATCACATCCAGACTTGCATCTAATCTATGTAGATGAAGTTTGTGGTTTATTTAAGCTTGCAGGTTTGCCCGAGGATGAGGTCAAGAAGAAGTTATTTGCTTTTGTTGGGGAACGTCGCATGGGAAACAAAAATTTTCCAACGCGCACGAAGACCTATCATGGTGATGTCCTTCTACGAGAGGGGATTTCCGATCTATGTACCCTTGTAGATCGCATAGCAGAAGCGTTAGTGAACGCAGTTGATGTAGTGGAACGTCCTGACGTCCCTCGATCCACCCCGGGAACCGCCCCACGAACCGTCCCGCGATCCATCCCACGATCCGCACCGATCTAGTGCCGAACGGACGGCACCTCCGCGTTCAACACACGTACAGCTCGACGATGATCTCGGCCTTCTTGATCCAGCAAGAGAGACAGAGAGGTAGATGAGTTCTCCGGCAGCGTGACGGTGCTCCAGAGGTTGGTGGTGACTAATCTCAGTAGGGCTCCGCCCGAGCTTCGCAGAAACGCGATCGAGAGGAAAAACCGTGGAGGTATGTGGTCGGGCTGCCTTGGCAAAAGTTGTCTCAAATCAGCCCTAATACCTTAGTATATATAGGAGGGAGGGGGAGGGAAGAGGCAGCCTCAAACCCTCAAGGTTTGGCCGAAATTGGAGGTGGAGGAGTCCTACTCCAATCCTACTTGGAGTAGGATTCCACCTTCCCACTTGGAAACTCTTTCCACCTTGTGTTTTTTCCTTCTCAAACCTTATGGGCCTTAGTGGGAACTTATTCCAGCCCACTAGGGGCTGGTTTATCTCTTCCCATAGCCCATCAGACCCCTTGGGGCGTGACACCCCTCCCGGCACTCCCGGTACACTACCGATGAGCCCGAAACTTTTCCGGTGACCAAAACAGGACTTCCTATATATCAATCTTTACCTCCGGACCATTCTGGAGCTCCTCGTGACATGCTGGATCTCATCCGGGACTCCGAACAACATTCGGTAACCAACCATATAACTCAAATACGCATAAAACAACGTCGAACCTTAAGTGTGCAAACCCTGCGGGTTCGGGAACTATGTAGACATGACCCGAGTGACTCCTCGGTCAATATCCAATAGAGGGACCTGGATGCCCATATTGGATCCCGCATATTCTACGAAGATCTTATCGTTTGAACCTCAGTGCCAAGGATTCATATAATCCCGTATGTCATTCCCTTTGTCCTTCGGTATGTTACTTGCCCGAGATTCGATCGTCAGTATTCGCATACCTATTTCAATCTCGTTTACCGGCAAGTCTCTTTACTCGTTCCGTAATACAAGATCCCGCAACTTACACTAAGTCACATTGCTTGCAAGGGTTGTGTGTGATGTTGTATTACCGAGTGGGCCTCGAGATACCTCTCCATCACACGGAGTGACAAATCCCAGTCTCGATCCATACTAACTCAACGAACACCTTCGGAGATACCTGTAGAGCATCTTTATACTCACCCAGTTACGTTGCGACGTTTGATACGCACAAAGCATTCCTCCGGTGTCAGTGAGTTATATGATCTCATGGTCATAGGAACAAATACTTGACACATAGAAAACAGTAGCAACAAAATGACACGATCAACAAGCTACGTCTTTTAGTTTGGGTCTAGTCCATCACATGATTCTCCTAATGATGTGATCTCGTTATCAAGTGACAACACTTGCCTATGGTCAGGAAACCTTGACCATCTTTGATCAACGAGCTAGTCAACTAGAGGCTTACTAGGGACAGTGTTTTGTCTATGTATCCACACATGCACTGTGTTTCCAATCAATACAATTATAGCATGGATAATAAACGATTATCATGAACAAAGAAATATAATAATAACTAATTTATTATTGCCTCTAGGGCATATTTCCAACAGTCTCCCACTTGCACTAGAGTCAATAATCTAGTTCACATCACCATGTGATTCCAACGAATCCAACACCCATATAGTTATGGGGTCTGATCACGTCTTGCTCGTGAGAGAGGTTTCAGTCAACGGTTCTGAAACTTTCAGATCCGTGTGTTCTTTACAAATCTTTATGTCATCTTATAGATGCTACTACTATGTGTTATTCGGAAATACTCCAAATATCTATTCTACTATACGAATCGTTTCACTACTCATAGTTATTCGGATTAGTGTCAAAGCTTGCATCGACATAACCTTTTACGACGAACTCTTTAACCACCTCCATAATCGAAAAAAATCCTTAGTCCATCAGTTACTAAGGATAAATTTTGACCGGTGCTAGTGATTCAATCATGGATCACTCTCTGTACCTCTCAATAGACTTTGAGTCAAGGCACACATCAGGTGCGGTACCCAGCATGGCATACTTCAGATTCTACGGCCAAGGCATAGAAGACGACCTTCGTCTATTCTCTTTATTCTGCCGGGGTCGGGTTTTGAGTCTTAGTCAAATTCACACCTTACAACGCAACCAAGAACTCCTTCTTTGCTGATCTATTTTGAACTCCTTAAAAAACTTGTCAAGGCATGCATCCTGTTGAAACTTCCATTAAGCGCTTTCGATCTATCTCCATAGATCTTTGATGCTCAACGTTCAAGTAGCGCAATACAAGTATTCCTTTGAAAAACTCCTTACAAACAACCTTGTATGCTTTACAGAAATTCTACATTACTTCTGATCCACAATATGTCAACCACATATTCTTATCAGAAATTCTATAGTGCTCCCACTCACTTCTTTGGAAATACAAGTTTCTCATAAATCTTGTACAAACCCAAAATCTTTGATCATCTCATCAAAGTGTATATTCCAACTCCGAGATGCTTGCACCAGTCCATTGAAGGATCGCTGGAGCTTGCATACTTGCTAGTATCTTTAGGATCGACAAAACCTCCTGGTTGTATCACATACAATGTTTGCTCAAAGAAACTGTCGAGGAAACAATGTTTTGACATCCTATGTGCAATATTTCATAAATAATGAATCAACTACTAACATAATTCTAACAGACTTTCAACATCGCTACGAGTGAGAAAGTCTCATCATAGTCAACTGTTTGATCTTGTCGGAAACATCTTTGCGACAAGTCGAGCTTTTCTTAATAGTGACTTATCACCATCATCGTCTGTCTTCCTTCTAAAGATCCATATTTACTCAATAGTCCTATGACCATTAAGTAGTTCTTCCAAAGTCCACACTCTGTTTTCATACATGGATCCTCTCTCGGATTTCATGGCCTCCAGCGATTTGTCGGAATCCGGGCCCACCATTGCTTTCTCCATAACTCGTAGGTTCACTGTTTCTCAACAACATGACCTCCAAGACAGGGTTACCGTACCACTCTGCAGTAGTACGTGACCTTGTCAACCTACAAGGTTTGTAGTAACTTGATCCGATGCTCGATGATCACCATTATTAGCTTTCACTTCAATTGGTGTAGGCGCCACAGGAACAACTTCATGCGCCCTGCTACACACTGGTTGAAGTGATGGTTCAATAACCTCATCAAGTTCTACCACCCTCCCACTCAATTCTTTCGAGAGAAACCTTTCCTTGAGAAAGGATCCGTTTCTAGAAACAAATACTTTGCTTTCGGATCTAAGATAGGAGATGTAGCCAACTGTTTTGGATATCCTATGAAGATGCATTTATCCGCGTTGGGTTCGAGCTTATCAGACTGGAACTTTTTCACATAAGTGTCGAAGCCCCAAACTTTCAAGAAACGATAGTTTAGATCTCTCTAAACCTCAGTCTATACTGTGTCATCTCAACAGAAATACGCGGTGCCCTATTTTAAAGTGAATGCGGTTGTCTCTAATGCATAACCCATAAACGATAGTGGTAATTCGATAAGAGACATCATAGCATGCACCATACGAAATAGTGCGTGGCTATGACGTTCAGACACATCATCACACTATGATGTTCCAGGTGGCATGAACTGTGAAACAATTTCCACATTGTCTTAACTGCGTACCAAAACTCGTAACTCAGATATTCATTTCTATGATCATATCATAGACAGTTTATCCTCTTGTTACGACGAACTTCACTCTGAAACAGAATTGAACTTTTCAATATTTCAGACTTGTGATTCATTAAGTAAATACTCTTGTATCTACTCAAATCGTCATTGAAGTAAGAACATAATGATATCCACTGCGTGCCTTAGCACCCATTGGATTGCATACATCAAAATGTATCACTTCCAACAAGTTACTATCTTGTTTATCTCAATGAAAACAAGGCCTTGCTCATGTGGTATGATTTGCATATCACTAGTGATTCAAAATCAAGTGAGTATAAAGATCCATCAGCATGGAGCCTCTTCATGAAATTTATACCAACATGACTCAAGAGGCAGTGCCACAAGTAAGTGGTACTATCATCATTACCTCGTATCTTTTTGGCACCAATATCATGAACATGTGTAACACTACGATCGAGATTCAATAAACCATTGAAGGTGATTATTCAAGCAAATAGAGTAACCATTATTCTCTTTAAATGAATAATCGTATTGCAATAAACACGATCCAATCATGTTCATGCTTAACGCAAGCACCAAATAACAATTATTTAGGTTTAACACCAATCCCGATGGTAGAGGGAGCGTTCGACGTTTGATCATATCAACCTTGGAAACACTTCCAACACGTATCGTCACCTCGCCTTTAGCTAGTCTCCGTTTATGCCGTAGCTTTCATTTCGTGTTACTAATCACTTAGCAACCGAACCGGTATCCAATACCCTCGTGCTACTAGGAGTACTAGTAAAGTACACATCAACATCATGTATATCAAATATACTTCTTTCGACTTTTGCCAGCCTTCTTATCTACCAAGTGTCGAGTTGCTCCGCCTCAGTGACCGTTCCACTCATAACAGAAGCACTTTGTCCCGGGCTTGGGTTTAATCTGGTGTCTCTTCATTAGTGCAGCAACTGCTTTGCCATTTCACGAAGTATCCCTTCTAGCCCTTGCCTTTCTCGAAACTTAGTGGTTTTACTAACCATCAACTATTGATGCTCCTTCTTGATTTCTACTTTCGCAGTGTCAAACATCGCGAATCTCTCAAGGATCATTGTATCTATCCTTGATATGTTATAGTTCATCACGAAGCTCTCACAGCTTGGTGGCAGTGATTTTGGAGAACCATCACTATCTTATCTGGAAGATCAACTCCTACTTGATTCAAGCGATTGTCGTACTCAGATAATCTGAGCACACGCTCAATGATTGAGCTTTTCTCCTTTACTTCGTGGACAAAGAATCTTGTCGGAGGTCTCATACCTCTTAACAAGGGCACAAGCATGAAATCACAATTTCATCTCTTATGAACATCTCTTATGTTCCGCGACGTTTCAAAATGTCTTCGGTGCCTTGCTTCTAAGCCATTAAGTATTTTGTAATGAACTATCGTGTAGTCATCAGAAACGTGTATGTCGGATGTTCACAAAATCTACAGACGACGCTCGAGGTGCAGCACACCGAGTGGTGCATTAAGGACATAAGCCTTCTGCGCAGCAACGAGGACAATCCTCGGTTTCACAGACTCAGTCTGCAAAGTTTGCTACTATCAACTTTCAACTAAATTTTCTCTAGGAACATATAAAAACAGTAGATCTATAGCGCAAGCTACATCGCAATTCGCAAATACCATTAGACTATGTTCATGACAATTAGTTCAATTAATCATATTACTTAAGAACTCCCACTCAAAAAGTACATGTCTCTAGTTATTTGAGTGGTACATGATCCAAATCCACTATCTCAAGTCCGATCATCACGTGAGTCGAGAATAGTTTCAGTGGTAAGCATCTCTATGCTAATCATATCAACTATACAATTCATGCTCGACCTTTCGGTCTCATGTGTTCCGAGGCCATGTATGCACATTCTAGGCTCGTCAAGCTTAACCCGAGTGTTCCGCGTGTGCAACTGTTTTGCACCCGTTGTATGTGAACGTTGAGTCTATCACACCCGATCATCACGTGGTGTCTCGAAACGAAGAACTGTCTCAATGGTGCACAGTCGGGGAGAACACAATTTCGTCTTGAAATTTTAGTGAGAGATCACCTCATAATGCTACTGTCATTCTAAGCAAGATAAGGTGCATAAAGGATTAACATCACATGCAATTCATAAGTGACATGATATGGCCATCATCATGTGCTTCTTGATCTCCATCACCAAAGCACCGACACGATCTTCTTGTCACCGGCGTCACACCATGATCTCCATCATCATGATCTCCATCAACGTGTTGCCATCGGGGTTGTCGTGCTACTCATGCTATTACTACGAAAGCTACGTCCTAGCAATATAGTAAACGCATCTGCAAGCACAAACGTTAGTTTAAAGACAACCCTATGGCTCCTGCCGGTTGCCGTACCATCGACGTTCAAGTCGATATTAACTATTACAACATGATCATATCATGCATCCAATATATCACATCACATCGTTGGCCATATCAGATCACAAGCATACCCTGCAAAAACAAGTTAGACGTCCTCGAATTGTTGTTGCATGTTTCACGTGGTGACCATGGGTATCTAGTAGGATCGCATCTTACTTACGCAAACACGACAACGGAGATATATGAATTGCTATTTAACCTCATCCAAGGACCTCCTCGGTCAATTCTGATTCAACTAAAGTTGGAGAAACCGACACCCGCCAGTCATCTTTGAGCAACGGAGTTACTCGTAGCGATGAAACCAGTCTCTCGTAAGCGTACGAGTAATGTCGGTCCGAGCCGCTTCGATCCAACAATACCGCAGAATCAAGAAAAGACTAAGGAGGGCAGCAAGACGCACATCACCGCCCACAAAAACCTTTGTGTTATACTCAAGATTACATCTCCGCATGAACCTAGCTCATGATGCCTCTGTAGGGGAACGTCGCATGGGAAACAAAAAATTTCCTACGCGCACGAAGACCTATCATGGTGATGTCCTTCTACGAGAGGGGATTCCCGATCTACGTACCCTTGTAGATCGCACAGCAGAAGCGTTATTGAACGCGCTTGATGTAGTGGAACGTCCTGACGTCCCTTGATCTGCCCCGGGAACCGTCCCACGAACCGTCCCGCGATCCGTCCCACGATCCGCTCCGATCTAGTGCCGAACGGACGGCACCTCCGTGTTCAGCACACGTACATCTCGACGATGATCTCGGCCTTCTTGATCCAGCAAGAGAGACAGAGAGGTAGATGAGTTCTCCGGCAGCGTGACGGCGCTCTGGAGGTTGGTGGTGATCTAATCTCAGCAGGGCTTCGCCCGAGCTCCGCAGAAACGCGATCTAGAGGAAAAACCGTGGAGGTATGTGGTCGGGCTGCCGTGGCAAAAGTTGTCTCAACTCAGCCCTAATACCTTAGTATATATAGGAGGGAGGGGGAGGGAAGAGGCAGCCTCAAACCCTCAAGGTTTGGCCGAAATTGGAGGTGGAGGAGTCGTACTCCAATCCTACTTGGAGTAGGATTCCACCTTCCCACTTGGAAACTCTTTCCACCTTGTGTTTTTTCCTTCTCAAACCTTATGGCCTTAGTGGGAACTTATTCCAGCCCACTAGGGGATGGTTTATCTCTTCCCATAGCCCATGAGACCCCTTGGGGCGTGACACCCCTCCCAGCACTCCCGGTACACTACCGATGAGCCCGAAACTTTTCCGGTGACCAAAACAGGACTTCCTATATATCAATATTTACCTCCGGACCATTCCGGAGCTCCTCGTGACATCCTGGATCTCATCCGGGACTCCGAACAACATTCGGTAACCAACCATATAACTCAAATACGCATAAAACAACGTCGAACCTTAAGTGTGCAGACCCTGCGGGTTCGGGAACTATGTAGACATGACCTGAGTGACTCCTCAGTCAATATCCAATAGCGGGACCTGGATGCCCATATTGGATCCCACATATTCTATGAAGATCTTATCGTTTGAACCTCAGTGCCAAGGATTCATATAATCCCGTATGTCATTCCCTTTGTCCTTCGGTATGTTACTTGCCCGAGATTCCATCGTCAGTATTCGCATACCTATTTCAATCTCGTTTACACGCAAGTCTCTTTAATCGTTCCGTAATACAAGATCCCGCAACTTACACTAAGTCACATTGCTTGCAAGGCTTGTGTGTGATGTTGTATTACCGAGTGGGCCCCGAGATACCTCTCCGTCACACGGAGTGACAAATCCCAGTCTCGATCCATACTAACTCAACGAACACCTTCGGAGATACCTGTAGAACATCTCTATAGTCACCCAGTTACGTTGCGACGTTTGATACACATAAAGCATTCCTCCGGTGTTAGTGAGTTATATGATCTCATGGTCATAGGAACAAATACTTGTTACGCAAAAAATAGTAGCAACAAAATGACACGATCAACATGCTACGTCTATTAGTTTGGGTCTAGTCCATCACATGATTCTCCTAATGATGTGATCCCGTTATCAAGTGACAACACTTGCCTATGGTCAGGAAACCTTGACCATCTTTGATCAACGAGCTAGTCAACTAGAGGCTTACTAGGGACAGTGTTTTGTCTATGTATCCACACATGCACTGTGTTTCCAATCAATACAATTATAGCATGGATAATAAACAATTATCATGAACAAAGAAATATAATAATAACTAATTTATTATTGCCTCTAGGGCATATTTCCAACAGCTTTATCTTTGAAGGATAAGGCGTTGACATGGTATAGGCTATGTGATGATACTGGATCATGGGACTATAATCGATTGAAATTGGAATTTCATCAAAAGTTTTATCCTATGCATTTAGTACATCGTGATCGGAATTATATTTACAATTTTTGGCCTCGTGACAGAGAAAGCATCGCTCAAGCTTGGGGGAGGCTTAAATCAATGCTATATTCATGCCCCAATCATGAGCTCTCGAGAAAAATTATCATTCAGAACTTCTATGCTCGGCTTTCTCATGATGATCGCACCATGCTTGACACTTCTTGTACCGGTTCTTTTATGAAGAGAGATATTGACTTCAGATGGAATTTATTGGAGAGAATTAAACGCAACTCTGAAGATTGGGAGCTTGAAGAAGGTAAGGAGTCAGGTATGAATTTCAAGTTTGATTGCGTTAAATCCTTTGTTGAAACAAATACTTTTTGTGACTTTAGCGCAAAGTATGGACTTGACTGTGAGATAGTAGCTTCACTATGTGAATCTTTTGCTGCTCATATTGATCTCCCCAAAGAGAAGTGGTTTAAATATCATCCTCCTTTAGAATTCAATGTAGTTAAACCCAATCCAGTTGAAGAGAAAGTCATTGCCTATAATGATCCTATTGTTCCCAGTGCTTACATTGAGAAACCACCTTTCCCTGTTAGGATAAAGGATCATTATAAAGCTTCAGCTGTGATACGTAGAGGCTACATTAGAACACCTACACCCACTGAGAAAATTAGAGTTGAACCTAGCATTGCTATCATCAAAGATCTTCTGTCAGACGATGTTGAGGGACATAATATTCACTTCTGTGAAGATGCTGCTAGAATTGCTAAACCTCACACTACAGACAAACATAGGCCTGTTGTTCGCACGCCTGTTGTTTCTATTAAGATAGGAGATCATTGTTATCATGGTTTATGTGACGTGGGTGCTAGTGTTAGTGCAATACCTCAATCCTTATATGATGAAATCAAAGACGAGATTGCACCTATTGAGATAGAACCTATATATGTGACTATTCAGCTTGCCAATAAAGATAGTATCTGCCCTGTGGGCATTGTTAGGGATGTTGAAGTCTTGTTTGGTAAAATGAAGTATTCTGCTGATTTCCTCGTTCTTGCTACCGCTCAAGATAGCTTTTGTCCCATCATATTTGGTAGACCCTTCCTCAATATCGTCAATGCTCATATTGACTATGAGAAGCAAATTGTCACTGTTGGCTTTGAAGGTTTGTCAGACAAGTTCAATTTCTCCAAGTTTGGTAGACAACCTCATGAAAAAGAGTTTCCCAGTAAGGATGAAACTATTGCCTTAGCTCCTATTGCCGTGCCTCCTACTGATCCCTTAGAGCAATACTTGCTTGAGCATGAAAATGATATGCATATGGATGAAAGGGATGAGATAGATAGAGTTGTCTTAGAACAATATCCTATTCTTAAGAATAACTTGCCTATTGAACTGCTTGGGGATCCACCCCTACCAAAGGATGATCCCATGTTCGAGCTTAAACAGTTGCATGATACTCTTAAGTATGCTTATCTAGACGAAAAGGAGATATATCCTGTCATTATTAGTGCTAGCCTCTCAGAGCATGAAGAAAAGAAGTTACTAAAAACTCTGAGGAAGCACCATGCTGCTATTGGATATAATCTTGGTGATCTTCAGGGCATTAGTCCCACTCTATGCCAACACAAGATTAAAACTGATCCTGATTTCAAACCAGTTGTTGATCATCAAAGGAGATTAAATCCTAAGATGAAAGAGGTAGTAAGAAAACAAATACTAAAGCTCCTGGAAGCAAGTATTATCTATCCTGTTGCTCATAGCGATTGGGTGAGTCCGGTGCATTGCGTCCCTAAGAAGGGAGGCATTACCGTTGTCCCTAATGATAAGGATGAATTGATCCCACAGAGGATTGTTACTGGCTATAGGATGGTGATCGATTTTAGGAAATTGAATAAAGCCACTAGGAAAGATCATTACCCTTTGCCTTTTATCGACCAAATGCTAGAAATACTATCTAAACACACACACTTCTGCTTTCTAGACGGTTATTCCGGTTTCTCCCAAATACCAGTTGCACAATCTGATCAGGACAAAACCACTTTCACCTGCCCTTTCGGTACCTATGATTATAGACGTATGCCTTTTGGCTTATGTAATGCACCTGCCATCTTTCAAAGATGTATGATGGCCATATTCTCTGACTTTTGTGAAAAGATTGTTGAAGTTTTCGTGGATGACTTCTCCGTCTATGGGTCTTCTTTTGATGATTGCCTCAGCAACCTTGATCGAGTCTTGCAGAGATGTAAAGACGCCAATCTTGTCTTGAATTGGGAGAAGTGCCACTTTATGGTTAATGAAGGCATCGTCTTAGGACATAAAATTTCTGAAAGAGGTATTGAAGTCGATAAGGCTAAGGTTGATGCAATCGAGAAAATGCCATACCCCACAAATATCAAAGGTATAAGAAGTTTCCTTGGTCATGCTGGTTTCTATAGAAGGTTCATTAAAGACTTCTCTAAGATTTATAGGCCTCTTACCAATCTCTTGCAAAAGGATATTCCTTTCGTTTTTGATGATGATTGAGAGGAAGCCTTCGAAATACTTAAGAAGGCTTTGATAACTGCACCTATTGTTCAACCACCTGATTGGAACTTACCTTTTGAAATCATGTGTGATTCTAGTGATTATGCTCTTGGTGCTGTCCTAGGGCAAAGAGTTGATAAGAAGTTGAATGTTATTCACTATGCTAGTAAAACTCTAGACAGTGCCCAAAGAAACTATGCTACTACGGAAAAGGAATTTTTAGCAGTCGTGTTTGCATGTGAAAAGTTCTGGTCTTACATAGTTGATTCCAAAGTCAATATTCACACTGATCATGCTGCTATTAAGTACCTTATGGAGAAGAAAGACGCTAAACCTAGACTTATCAGATGGGTTCTCTTGCTACAAGAGTTTGATTTGCACGTTGTCGACGTAGCAGATAACTTGTCTAGGTTGGAGAACGTTCTTGATGACCCACAACCTATTGATGATACCTTTCCTGATGAGCAACTGAATGTCATCAATGCTTCACGTAGTGCACCATGGTATGCTGATTATGCAAACTATATCGTCGCCAAATATATACCACCTAGTTTCACGTACCAGCAAAAGAAGAAATTCTTCTTTGACTTGAGACATTACTTCTGGGATGATCCTCACCTTTAAAAGGAAGGAGTAGATGGTGTTATTAGACGTTGTGTACCTGAACATGAACAGGAACATATCCTACAAAAGTGTCACTCTGAGGCCTACGGAGGATACCATGCGGGAGATAGAACTGCACACAAGGTATTGCAATCAGCTTTCTATTAGCCCACTGTCTTTAAGGATGCCCGTAAGTTTGTCTTGTCTTGTGACGAATGTCAAAGAATAGGTAATATTAGCAAACGTCAGGAAATGCCTATGAACTATTCACTTGTCATTGAACCATTTGATGTTTGGGGTTTTGATTATATGGGACCTTTTCCAAAATCCAGCGGGTATACTCATATCCTAGTTGCTGTTGCTTATGTCACTAAGTGGGTAGAAGCTATCCCCACTAGTAGTGCTGATCACAACACCTCTATTAGCATGCTTAAAGAAGTTATTTTCACTAGATTTGGAGTCCCTAGATATCTAATGACTGACGGCGGTTCACACTTCATTCATGGTGCTTTCCGTAAAACGCTTGCTAAGTACGATGTCAACCATAGAATTGCGTCTCCCTATCACCCTCAGTCCAGTGGTCAAGTAGAGCTAAGCAACAAAGAGATTAAGCTAATTCTACAAAAGACTATCAACAGGTCTAGAAAGAATTGGTCTAAGAAGCTCGATGATGCACTGTGGGCTTATAGAACTGCCTATAAGAATCCCATGGGCATGTCTCCGTACAAAATGGTGTACGGTAAAGCATGTCATTTACCTCTTCAGCTAGAGCATAAAGCTTACTGGGCAATCAAAGAGCTCAACTTTGATTTCAAACTTGCCTGTGAGAAGAGGTTATTTGACATTAGCTCGCTTGATGAGTGGAGAACTCAAGCATATGAGAATGCCAAGTTGTTCAAAGAGAAGGTTAAGAGGTGGCATGATAAGAGGATACAAAAGCGAGAGTTCAATGTAGGTGATTATGTCTTGCTATATAACTCTCGTTTAAGATTCTTTGCAGGCAAGCTTCTCTCTAAATGGGAAGGTCCCTATGTTGTTGAGGAAGTATATCGTTCCGGTGCTATCAAGATCAACAACACGGAAGGTAATTGTCCGAGAGTGGTAAATGGGCAGAGAATCAAGCATTATATCTCAGGTACTCCCATGAATGTTGAAAGCAACATTATCAATTCCATAACTCCGGAAGAATACCTTAGGGAGATTTATCAGCCTGTTTCAGACTCCGAAAACAAAGAGGTATGTGATTCGGTAAGAAAACAGAGTCCAAAACTTTTCCAGTAGGAAATTTTCTCTGTTTTGGAATATTTGATAAAAATACAAAAAATGGAAGTAGTCCGGAAAGTGGGCGAGGAGGCGACAAGCCTGCACGGTGCGGGCCCACCCCCTGGCCGCGCCGTGAGGGCTTGTGGCCACCTCATGCGCCTCCCGGACTCTGTTTTCGTGTGGAGTACTCCTTCTGGTCTAGAAAAAATCATTATATATTCTCCTGTTTGGTCTGACCCTCGTATCACGTAGATTTCCTCTCTTTTCGTTTCGAGCCTGTTTTCTGTCGCAGATTTAGAGCAAGATGTTGTCTGAGGAATCTGTGGGGGAGAACAATCTCCCTCAAGTTTATGGAGAAGTAAGTGTTGATCTAAAAAGGATGGAGGTCATGGAGGCTAAGGAAAGGCTACCTAAAGAAACCAAGGGCAAAACCAAGGAGAAGAATCAGGCGTGGGACAAAGTGCAATCTGTGCTCAACAGGGAAGAAGTTGAAGAAGTGGATTTCCTCCAACCCTACCTCCACCTACTGTCTCCATCCTTGATTGAACACCCGAGGTTTTGTGAAACAACTCGTGCTCGCAATACTTGTCTCACTCGTGAAGTTATTTTGCTGGAAAAACATATCACCGATCTCCAAGGTATAAATCAAAGATTGATGGCTGATGACCCACAAGTATAGGGGATCAATCGTAGTCCTTTCGATAAGTAAGAGTGTCGAACCCAACGAGGAGCAGAAGGATCTGACAAGTGGTTTTCAGCAAGGTAAAATCTGAAGGCATTGAAATTGTCGGTAACAAGTGATTGTGTGGTGAGATGATTCGTAGCGAGCAACAAGTAACAAAAGTAGCAACGGTGCAACAAAGTGTCCCAATCCCATTTGTAGCAAGGGACAAGCCTGGACAAAGTCTTATAGGAGGAAAAACGCTCCCGAGGACACACGGGAATTTCTGTCATGCTAGTTTCATCATGTTCATATGATTCCTGTTAGTTACTTTGATAGTTTGATATGTGGGTGGACCGGCGCTTGGGTACTGCCCTTACTTGGACAAGCATCCCACTTATGATTAACCCCTCTTGCAAGCATCCGCAACTCCGAAAGAAGAATTAAGACAAAGTCTAACCATAGCATTAAACTAGTGGATCCAAATCAGCCCCTTACGAAGCAATGCATAAACTAGGGTTTAAGCTTCTGTCGCTCTAGAAACCCATCATCTAGTTACTACTTCCCAATGCCTTCCTCTAGGCCCAAATAATGGTGAAGTGTTATGTAGTCGACGTTCACATAACACCACTAGAGGAAAAACAACATACAACATATCAAATTACCGAACGAATACCAAATTCACATGACTACTATTAGCATGACTTATCCCATGTCCTCAAGAACAAAAGTAACTACTCACAATGCATAATCATATTCATGACCCGAGAGGTAATGAGTAGCATCAAGGATCTGAACATAAACTCTTCCACCAAATAATCCAACTAGCATCAACTACAAAGAGTAATCAACACTATTAGCAACCTTACAAGTACCAATGGGAGTCGCGAGACGGAGATTGGTTACAAGTTATTTCTACTGCAACAAAACATCTTCCAACGGTGCCAGAAACAAGCGTGTTGACGGGAGACTATTCTTGTCTTGATACTCCTCGGCAACGGCACCAGGAATCCTTCTGCCACGGCTATGCCTTTAGGGACTTCCTTGGCAAATATGCAAAGGATTCCCCCGTGGCCTTGGAGCCTTGCGTTGGTGTTCCCTCGAAGCGGAAAGGGTGATGTAGCACAATGGCGGTAAATATTTCCCTCAGTTTTGAGAACCAAGGTATCGATCCAGTGAAGGATTGTCACAAGTACCTGCACAAACACAAAGAGCTTGCACCCAACGCTATGAAGGGGTTGTCAATCCCTTATAGATTGTTTGCAAAGTGAGAACTGAAAGCAAAAAGAAACAAAGCAAAGTAAAAGTGAAAGCAGAAACGATAGTTGTGAATAGACCCGGGGGGCGTAGTGTTCACCAGTGGCTTCTCTCATGAAAGCAAGTAGACGGTGGGTGAACGAGTTACTGTCGAGCAATTGATAGAACCGCGCAAAGTCGTGACGTTATCTAAGGCAATGATTATATCTATAGGCATCACGTCCAAAACAAGTAGACTGATACTTTCTGCATCTACTACTATTACTCCACACGTCGACCGCTATCCAGCATGCATCTAGTGTATTAAGTTCATGAGAGCAGAGTAACGCCTTAAGCAAGATGACATGATGTAGATGGACAATCTCATATCTATGATAAAAGCCCATCTTGTTACCCTTTATGGAAACAACACGATGCGTGCCTTGCTGCCCCTTCTGTCACTGGGAAAGGTCACCACATGGTATGAACCCAAAACCAAGCACTTCTCCCATTGCTAGAATCATAGATCTAGTTGGCCAAACAAAATCCAAGACTTGGAGAGACTTACAAGGATATCAAATCATGCATATAAGAAATCAGCAAAGACTCAAATATAATTCATAGGTAATCTGATCACAAATCCACAATTCATCGGATTTCGACAAACACACCGCCAAAGAGGATTACATCGGATAGATCTCCATGAAGATCATGGAGAACTTTGTATTGAAGATCCAAGAGACAGAAGAAGCCATCTAGCTACTAACTACGGACCCATAGGTCTGAAGTGGACTACTCACGAATCATTGGAGAGGCGATGCTGTTGATGTAGAAGCTCTCCAACTCCAAAGTCCCATGCGGCAAGGCACCGGGAAGGGTCTCCAGATGAGATCTCGCGGAAACGGAAGCTTGCGGCGTCGGAAAAGTGTGTTCGTGGATGCCCTTATTTTTTTCTGGATTTTAGGGAATATATAGGCGAAAGAGCTAGGGCAGGGGGGGCTCCAGGGAGGCCACAAGCCTGGTAGCCGCCCCCCTAGTGGCGGCTACAGGGCTTGTGGGCCCCCTGTGGCTCTCCTGCCTTGGCCCTCAAGTCCCCTGATCTTCTTCCGTTCTGGAAAAAATTATTTCGGGGATTTTATTCCGTTTGGACTCCGTTCCAAAAGCAGATCTGAAAAGAGTCAAAAACACAGAAAAAACAGGAACTGGCACTTGGCACTGAATTAATAAGTTAGTCCCAAAAAAGAAATAAAAGGTACATAAAACATCCAAAGTTGATAAGATAACAGCATGAAACCATCAAAAATTATAGATACGTTTGAGACGTATCAAGCATCCCCAAGCTTAACTCCTACTCGTCCTCGAGTAGGGAAGTGATAAAGAATGAATTTTTGATGCTTTCATGTTACCTAGCATAGATGTCCTTTATAACTCCTCTTATGTGACGTGAATGTTCAGATCCATTAGATTCAAAACAATAGTTTGCTATTGATGTGGAGACAATAATATTTCAAGCAAACTAGCAAGGTAATCATGAACTTTCAAAATAACAAGGCCAAAAGAAAGTTATCCCTACAAAATCATATAGTCTCACTATGCTCTATCATCCTTGCACAACGAATTTAAATCATGCACAACCCCGGTATTGGCCAAGTAATTGTTTTCACACCTTTACTTTCTCAGACCTTTTCAACTCTCACGCAATACATGAGCATGAGCCATGGTTTTAGCACTATAAGTGGTGTGGAGTGTGGTGGAGGTTGCAAGACAAACAAGGAGAAGAAGGTCACATTAACTAGGCATATCAATGAGCTATGGAGATGCTCATCAATAGATATCAATGTGAATGAGTAGGGATTGCCATACAAATGATGCACTAGAGCTAAGAGTAAGTGAAAGCTCTTAAAGAAAACTAGTGGGTGTGCATCCAACTTGCTTGCTCACGAAGACCTAAGGCAAATTTGAGGAAGTCTATCATTGGAATATACAAGCCAAGTTATATAATGAAAATTTCCCACTAGTTATATGGTGGTGACAAAACGAGAGACTCTCAATCATGAAGATCATGGTGCTTAATATGCACAAGTGTGGAAAGGTGGTAGCATTGTCCCTTCTGTCTTTTTCTCTTTTTTTTTGGTGGGCTCTTCGGCCTCTTTTTTTATTTTATTTTTTATTTTGGTGGGCATATTTGGCCTCTTTTTGTATATGGGCTTCGCTGGCCTCTTTTATTTCCTCGCATGGGACAATGCTCTATCAATGAAGATCATCACACTTACAACTCAAAACTTAGAGCAATGATGACTATATGGAATGCCTTCGGTAGTGTACCATGACAATGATCTAGCATGACATAGATATCAATGGAAACATCATGCTGGCTATCTTACGATCATGCAATGGCAAGGTAGATGTGGTGGCACATGTCATGGTGGTAGTTGCATGGCAATATATCTCAGAATGACTTTGAAAAAGCCATAGTAGGTAGGTATGGTGGCTGTTTTGAGGGAGGCTAATGGTGGGTTTTGTGCACCGGCGAAAGTTGCACGGAACTAAGAAGATAGGGTGGAAGGTGAAAGTGCATCTAAACCATGGACTCAACATTAGTCATGAAGAACTCATATACTCCTTGCAAAAGTTTTAGTAGTAATCGAAACAAAGCATTCAACGCATACTCCTAGGGGAAGGGTTGGTAGGTATAAACCATCGCGCGATCCCGACCGCCACACAAAGGATGACAATCAATAGACTAATCATGCTCAGACTTCGTCACATAGCGGTTCACCATACGTGCATGCTAAGGGAATCACTAACTTCAACACAAGTATTTCTAGATCCACAAAACCATACTAACATAACTTAAATATTACCGCAACCACAACTCAAAACTAATCGAGATGAATCAAACTTCTCTAACTATTCAATGCACATGGAGATGGAAGTTTTCATATCCCTTTGGATAACTACCCCTATTGAGACTACTTTCATATCATAGATCAACTACCAAGACACGCACTTCCGTGCTCTAAAAGATATTAGTGAAGCACATAGAGCAAAATCAACTAGCTCAAAAGATATAAGTGAAGCACATGTGAGCTGAATTGTCTACCAAAAGATATAAGTGAAGCTCGACAAAATGATGGTGAGTGCATGTCTCTCTATCTAGGTGTGCAGCAAGGATGATTGTGACACAACAAAAATAAAAGACTCCTACGATACAAGATGCTCCAAGCAAAACACATAACATGTGGTGAATAAAAATATAGCCCCAAGTAACGTTACCAATGGATTGAAGACGAAAGAGGTGATGCCTTCCTGGGACATCCCCAAGCTTAGGCTTTTATGGCATCCTTGAATCATCTTGGGGTTCCTTGGGCATCCCCAAGCTTGAGCTCTTGCCACTCTTTATCTTTTTGTCCATAAGAACTTCACCCAAGACTTGAAAACTTCACAACACAAAACTTAAACACAAACTCGTGATAAAATTAGTATAAGAAAGCAAACCACCACTTCCTTAGGTACTGTAGAAAACTTAAATTCTACTTATGTTGATGTTGGGTTACTCTATTTTCAATCTTCCATGGCTAATACCCCCCGATACTATCCATAGTTTCATCAAAATAAGCAACCAACTCAACAAAAACAGAATCTGTTAACAGCAGACCAGTCTGTAGCAATCTGTATACTTCGTATACTTCTGGTACTTCACAAATTCTGAAAAAATACGACAGTCTGAAGCATTTGCGTAGCAATTAGAATAAAAAAGAATCAACTCAAAAGCTCTTACGAAAAAATGAAAAAAAATTCATGGGCAGAAAGTTTCTGTCTTTTCCAGCATGACCAAACGATCATCCCCAAGACTAATCATAACGGTTTTACTTGGCACAAACGCAAAAAGAAACACAAAAAACACAATCATAACAGAATTATGAAAGTGTGGAAAACACAAAACATAAATAAAAAGGATAGATTCGTTGGGTTGCCTCCCAACAAGCGCTATTGTTTAATGCCCTTAGATAGGCAAAAGCTGATGGAATCACGTATAGTCATCTTTTGTGCTCAAACCATAAGTAGCCCTCATCATAGATTCATAAGGCAATCTTATTTTCTTTCTAGGAAAATGCTCCATGCCCTTCTTTAGAGGAAATTGAAATCTAATATTCCCTTCCTTCATATCGATGATAGCACCAATAGTCCTTAGGAAAGGTCCACCAAGAAAGATGGGACATGAAGGATTGCAATCTATGTCAAGTACAATGAAATCCACGGGTACATAGTTCTTATTTGCAACAATAAGAACATCATCGATCCTTCCCATGGGTTTCTTGACAGTAGAATCCACAAGATGCAAATTAAGAGAACACTCTTCAATCTCATGAAAACCAAGAATATCACATAAAGACTTTGGAATCGCGGAAACACTAGCACCCAAATCACACAAAGCATTACACTCATAGTTTTTTATCTTGATTTTGATAGTAGGTTCCCACTCATCATGAAGTTTTCTAGGTATAGAGACTTCTAGTTCGAGCTTCTCTTCAAGAGATTTCATCATAGCATCTACGATATGCGCTGTAAAGGCTTTGCTTTGGCTATAAGCATGTGGAGAGTTTGCAATGGATTGCATCAAAGAAATGCATTCAAACAAGGAGCAACTATCATAATTGAATTCCTTGAAATCCAAAGTGGGAGTTCCATTACTACCCAAAATTTTGATTTCTTCTACTCCACTCTCCACACCTTTATCATCAAGATAGGTGGACTCCGAATCATTGGGGCGTTTTTCAACCAAAGTGGATTCATATCCAGCCCCTTCATCAATACGTTTGACACGCGAAAACAAAGATTCAAGAGGAGTCACACCAAGCACTTTAAGATCTTCCTGATTTACATCACTAGAACGCACCCTTTTAAACCATTCATGCCTAGCGCGAATTTGGGCGGTTCTTTCTTTGCTCTCATTCATGGAGACACGCATAGCTTTTAAAGTTTCATCCAAGTTGACCTTGGGAGGAGCACATCTAACTTTCAAAGCATCAATATCACAAGACATCCTATCAACGCTCTTAGCCAAATCGTCTATTTGAGTAGTTTTGCCTCTATGGACGCATTGAAAATCTTTTGGGAGTTGATGAACTCTTTGATATTACTCTCTAAATCAGAGTGTAATTTGTTGTGATTTTCATAAGTGTTGTTGTAGGAATTGCCATAATTGTCAGAGGAGTTACTAGGAAAAGGCCTAGGAACATAGTTTCCTTTAAAAGCATTGTTGTTGCCAAAATTGTTCCTACCAACAAAATTAACGTCCAAACTAGCGTTGATACTCTCAATCAAGGAAGATAGTGGCATGTCATTAGGATCTAAAGGAGCATTTCTACTAGCAACCAAATTCATCAACTCGTCCATCTTAGCATTAAGCGAGTTAATTTCTTCTATAGCGTGTACCTTTTTGCTAGCAGGTGACCTTCAGTGTGCCACTGAGAGTAGTTCGTCATGATATTGTCTAGGAGTTTTGTAGCATCTCCTAACGTGATTTCCATGAACGTTCCACCTGAGGCGGAGTCCAAGATATTGCGAGAAGCAAAATTCAAGCCATCGTAAAAGATTTGTATAATCATCCACAAACTCAAGCCATGAGCGGGACAATTTCTAATCATTAACTTCATCCTCTCCCAAGATTGTGCAACGTGTTCATGATCAAGTTGCTTGAAATTCATGATATCGTTACGTAGGGAGATAATCTTAGCCGGCGGAAAATACTTGGATATGTAAGCATCTTTGCACTTATCCTAAGAATCGATACTATTTTTAGGCAAAGAAGAAAACCAAGTTTTTGCGCGATCTCGCAACGAGAAAGGAAAAAGGCTTCAACTTAATCATGTCATTATCCACATCTCTTTTCTTTTGCATATCGCAAAGCTCAGTGAAGGTATTGAGATGGGATGCGACATCTTCACTAGGAAGGCCAGAGAATTGCTCTTTCATAACAAGATTCAACAAAGGTGCGTTGATTTCATACGATTCCGCACTAGTGGCAGGAGTAATCGGAGTACTAATAAAATCATTATTATTGGTACTCGAGAAGTCGCAAAGTTTGGTGTTTCAACCCTGATGACTTCAACAAACAAACAAGCACCCAAGAAAGCAAGAAAACCGGCAAAGGAAAACGGCAAAGGCAAAATAAAACGACAAAGGAGAAAGGCAAAAAGAAGAAAGAAGAAAGGCAAATGAAAACGGCAAATGTGAAGTGGGGGAGAGGAAAACGAGAGGCAACTGGCAAAAAGGTAAATGCAAGAGATGAGTTTGTGACACCTACTTGGATAGATCTCTCCTTCCCCGGCAATGGCGCCAGAAATACTTCTGCTACTGCAACAAAGGACCTTCCAACGGCGCCAGAAACAAGCGTGTTGACGGGAGACTATTCTTGTCTTGATACTCCTCAGCAACGGAACCAGGAATCCTTCTGCTACGGCTACGCCTTTAGGGACTTCCTTGGAAAATATGCAAAGGATTCCCCCATGGACTTGGAGCCTTGTGTTGGTGTTCCCTCGAAGCGGAAAGGGTGATGTAGCACAGCGGCGGTAAGTATTTCCCTCAGTTTTGAGAACCAAGGTATCGATCCAGTGAAGGATTGTCACAAGTACCTGCACAAACACAAAGAGTTTGCACCCAACGCTATGAAGGGGTTGTCAATCCCTTATAGATTGTTTGCAAAGTGAGAACTGAAAGCATAAAGAAACAAAGCAAAGTAAAAGTGAAACACGAAACAATAGTTGTGAATAGACACGGGGTCGTAGTGTTCACTACTGGCTTCTCTCATGAAAGCAAGTAGACGGGGGGTGAACGAATTACTGTCGAGCAATTGATAGAACCGCGCAAAGTCGTGACCTTATCTAAGGCAATGATTATATCTATACGCATCACGTCAAAAACCAGTAGACTGATACTTTCTGCATCTACTACTATTACTCCACACGTCGACCGCTATCCAGCATGCATCTAGTGTATTAAGTTCATGAGAACAGAGTAACGCCTTAAGCAAGATGACATGATGTAGATGGACAATCTCATATATATGATAAAATCCCATCTTGTTACCCTTGAGGGAAACAACACGATGCGTGCCTTGCTGCCCCTTCTGTCACTGGGAAAGGTCACCACACGGTATGAACCCAAAACCAAGCACTTCTCCCATTGCAAGAATCATAGATCTAGTTGGCCAAACAAAACCCAAGACTCGGAGAGACTTACAAGGATATCAAATCATGCATATAAGAAATAAGCAAATACTGAAATATAATTCATAGATAATCTGATCACAAATCCACAATTCGTCGGATCTCGACAAACACACCGCCAAAGAGGATTACATCGGATAGATCTCCATGAAGATGATGGAGAACTTTGTATTGAAGATCAAAGAGAGAGAAGAAGCCATCTAGCTACTAACTACGGACCCGTAGGTCTGAACTGGACTACTCACGAATCATTGGAGAGGCGATGATGTTGATGTAGAAGCCCTCCAACTCCAAAGTCCCCTTTGGCAGGGCACCGGGAAGGGTATCCAGATGAGATCTCGCGGAAACGGAAGCTTGCGGCGGCGGAAAAGTGATTTCATGGATGCCCTTATTTTTTTCTGGATTTTAGGGAATATATAGGCGAAAGAGCTAGGGCAGGGGGGCTCCAGGGAGGCCACAAGCCTAGTAGCCGCCCACCTGGTGGCGGCTACATGGCTTGTGGGCCCCCTGTGGCTCTCCTGCCTTGGCCCTCAAGTCCCCTGATCTTCTTCCGTTCTGGAAAAAAAATATTTCGGGGATTTTATTCCGTTTGGACTCCGTTCCAAAATCAGATCTGAAAAGAGTCAAAAACAAAGAAAAAACAGGAAGTGGCACTTGGCACTGATTTAATAAGTTAGTCCCAAAAAAGAAATAAAAGGTACATAAAACATCCAAAGTTGACAAGATAATAACATGAAACCATCAAAAATTATAGATACGTTTGAGACGTATCATTGATGAACTAGGGTTTGGAGATTTGATGGTGCTGATGAAGATGTTGATGGTGACGACTCCCCTCCGATGAGAGGAGTGTTGGTGATGACGATGGCGATGATTTCCCCCTTCGGGACAGAAGTTTCCCCGGCAGGATCGCCCTGCCGGAGCTCTAGATTGGTTATGGTCAAGTTCCGCCTCGTGGCGGCGACGAAACCACGAAAAAGCTCCTCCCTGATTTTTTCCTAGACGAAACCCTCCATATAGCAAAAGAGGGGAGCAAGTGGGCCAGTGGGCTTCCCACAAGCCCTCATGGCGCGGCCTGGGGGGTGGCCGCGCCATGCAGGCTTGTGGGCACGCCCTGGTGCCCCTCTGGCACTTCTTCGGCCCAGTATTTTTGATAAATCGGGGAAAAAATCCTCGTTGATTTTTACGGTGTTTGGAGTTGCGCAGAATAGGTATCTCAACTTTGCTCCACTTTCAGGCCAAAATTCCAGTTTCCAGCATTCTTCCTCTTCATGTAAACCTTGCAAAATAAGAGCGAAAATGCATAAGAACTGTACCGTGAAGTGAAATAACAGCCCAAGAAGCGATAAATATCAACATGAAAACATGATACAAAATGGACGTATCAATGAACCTCTTGGAATCAAAGATTGCAACAACTCCTCCACTATCACCACCAAAGGAAGACAACTAAACATGGGTATGGCCAATCCCCTCGGCTTCTGCCAAGCTTGGGGGAGTTGCCCCGGTATCGTATCACCATCACATCTTTTGCCTTTAACTTTGTTTTAGTTTTCCTTTTTAGTTTTCTTTTTCTCTAGTAGATTAAAGGTCTTAGTATTTTAGTCTTGAGTTTTGCTTTGAGTCACCTCCGATGTATTCGAACTCGTGAGCCATATAATAAAGAGTCTCTTAGTTGAAGGGCTTTGCCTCATGTCATGATCAATAGATTTAGAAAGAACGAAAGCATGAAAGATCATGTAATGATCTTATGGGAAGTGATGGCTTCACATATATAAAGAATGATGATTGAGACTTGTTGAGGGTAGACAAACGTAGACCTTGGTCATTGTTGCAATTAATAGGAAGTGATAAAGAAGGAGGGGTTCACATATAAATATATCATCTCTGACACCATCTATAATTGTGAACACTCACTAAACTATTGCATGCCTAAAAGTAGATGTTGGACAAGGAAGACAACATAATGAATTGTGTTTGCTTGGTTCCGAACAATGTTATATGATTAGAGATCCCTTTAGCATGTGACGATTGCTTACACCTCATATTAGCTAAAACTCCCGCACTAAGTAGAGACGGTACTTGTGCATCCATAAACCTTCAACCCAGTTTTGCCATGAGAGTCCACCATACCTACCTATGGATTGAATTAGATACCTCAAGTAAGTTGTCATCGGTGCAAGCAATAAAAATTGCTCTCTAATATGTATGATCTATTAGTGTGTGGAAAATAAGCTTTGTACGAACCTGTGATGAGCAAGACATAAAAGCGACAGACTGCATAATAAAGTTCTTTATCACAGGAGGCAATATAAAGTGGTGTTCCTTCGCACAAAGAGGACACGCATCCAAACCTCAAAAGCGCACGACAACCTCTGCTTCCCTCTGTGAAGGGCCTATCTTGTACCTTTACCTTTTGCCCCTGAAAGAGTCATGGTGGTCTTCACCAATTTCTTATTTCGCTTTTATCTTGGCTAACGTCATATGCTGGGGAAACATCTATTCATATGTCAACTTAGAAGTAAGTATTCATGAATTATTATTGTTGACATTACCCTTGAGGTAAGCAGTTGGGAGGCAAAACTATAAGCCCCTATCTTTCTCTGTGTCCAACTGAAACTTTGATCTCATGAGTACCAGGTGAGTTGTAGCAATTGTAGAGAATGAAAGAATGATTGAGTATGTGGATTTGCTTTACAAGCTCTTATTTGACTCTTTCTGATGTTGTGATAAATTGCAATTGCTTCAATGACTAAAGGCTATCGGTTGTTACTTCTGGTAAGGTTCTTGATCCATGCTTTACTTTGTGAAGGAATTATCACTTTAGCATGAGAGATTATATGTTGGTATTGTTGTTCTGATCATGATCATGATGCATGCATGTTCGTATCTTGTTTTGTCGACACCTCTGTCCCTAAACATGTGGACATATTTATTGAGCTAGGCTTTCGCTTGAGGACAAGCGAGATCTAAGCTTGGGGGAGTTGATACATCCATTTTGCATCATGTTTTCATGTTGATATTTATCGCTTCTTGGGCTGTTATTTCACTTCACCGTACAATACTTATGCCTTTTCTCTCTTATTTTGCAAGGTTTACATCAAGAGGGAGAATGCCGGCACATGGAATTCTGGCCTGAAAAAGGAGCAAAGTTGAGATACCTATTCTGCGCAACTCCAAACGCCGTAAAAATCAACCAGGATTTTTTTCGGATTTATAAAAAATAATGGGCCGAAGAAGCGCCAGAGGGGCGCGAGCAGATGCCCACAAGCCTGCTAGGCGCGGCCACCCCCTGGCCCCGCCTAGGGGGCTTGTGGGCAGCCTGCTGGCCCACTGGCCCCCCTCTTCTTCTATATGAAGGGTTTCGTCCAGAAAAAATTCAAGGAGGAGCTTTTTCATGGATTCGCCTCCGCCACGAGGCGGAACATGAGTAGAACCAATCTAGAGCTCCGGCAAGACGATCCTGCCAGGGAAACTTCCCTCCCGGAGGTGGAAATCGTCGCCATCGTCATCACCAACACTCCTCTCATCGGAGGGGACTCGTCACCATCAACATCTTCATTAGCACCATCTCATCTCCAAACCCTAGTTCATCTCTTGTAACCAATCTCCATCTCGCGACTCCGATTGGCACTTGTAAGGTTGCTAGTAGTGTTGATTACTCTTTGTAGTTGATGCTAGTTGGATTACTTGGTGGAAGAGTTTATGTTCCGATCCTTGATGTTACTCATTACCTCTCTGGTCATGAATATGATTATGCTTTGTGAGTAGTTACTTTGGTTCCTGAGGACATGGGATAAGTCATGCTAATAGTAGTCATGTGAATTTGGTATTCGTTCGGTATTTTGATGCGTTGTATGTTGTTTTTCCTCTAGTGGTGTTATGTGAACGTTGACTACATAACACTTCACCATTATTTGGGCCTAGAGGAAGGCACTGGGAACTAGTAAGTAGATGATGGGTTGCTAGAGTGACAGAAGCTTAAACCCTAGTTTATGCGTTGCTTCGTAAGGGGCTGATTTGGATCCACTAGTTTAATGCTATGGTTAGACTTTGTCTTAATTCTTCTTTCGTAGTTGCAGATGCTTGCGAGAGGGGTTAATCATAAGTGGGATGCTTGTCCAAGTAAGGGCAGTAGCCAAGCGACGGTCCACCCACATATCAAACTATCAAAGTAACGAAGGCGAATCATCGGAACATGATGAAAACTAGCATGATAGAAATTCCCGTGTGTCCTCGGGAGCTTTTTTCCTCCTATAAGACTTTGTACAGGCTTGTCCCTTGCTACAAAAGGGATTGGGCTACTTTGCTGCACCGTTGCTACTTTTGTTACTTGTTGCCCGCTACGAATCATCTCACCATACAATCACTTGTTACCGACAATTTCAGTGCTTGTAGAATTTACCTTGCTGAAAACCACTTGTCAGATCCTTCTGCTCCTCGTTGGGTTCGACACTCTTACTTATCGAAAGGACTACGATTGATCCCCTATACTTGTGGGTCATCATAGCCCCCAAGGGCTGGGTCATCTTCTTGAAGATGAGTGATACGTCTCAAACGTATCTATAATTTTTGATGGTTTCACGTTGTTATCTTGTCTTCTTTGGATGTTTTATGTACCTTTTATATCTTTTTTGGGACTAACTTATTAATTCAGTGCCAAGTGCCAGTTCCTGTTTTTCCCGTGTTTTTGACTCTTTTCAGATCTGATTTTGGAACGGAGTCCAAACGGAAGAAAAACCTCAAAATGACTTTTTCCCGAACGGAAGAGGATCAGGGGGCCTTTGTGCCAAGCCAGGTGGGCTCCAGGGAGCCCACAAGCCCCCACTCCGCCACCTGGGGGAGGCAGCAGTGGCAGGGATTGTGGCCTCCCTGGCCGCCCCCTAACTTCAGTCCTTGGCCTATATATTCCCAAATATTCAGCAAAAAATCAGGGGAGCCTCGAAAATACTTTTCCGCCGTCGCAAGCTTCCGTTTCCGCGAGATCTCATCTGGAGACCCTTCCCGGAGCCCTGTCGGAGGGGACTTTGGAGTTGGAGGGCTTCTTCATCATCATCATCGCCCCTCCAATGAATCGTGAGTAGTTCACTTCAGACCTACGGGTCTGTAGTTAGTAGCTAGATGGCTTCTTCTCTCTCTTGGATCTTCAATACAAAGTTCTCCATGACCTTCATGGAGATTTATCCGATGTAATCTTCTTTGGTGGTGTGTTTGTCGAGATCAGATGAATTGTGGATTTGTGATCAGATTATCGATGATATATATTTGAGTCTTTGCTGATTTCTTATATGCATGATTTTATATCCTTGTAAGTCTCTCCGAGTCTTGGGTTTTGTTTGGCCAACTAGATCTATGATTCTTGCAATGGGAGAAGTGCTTGCTTTTGGGTTCTACCATGTGGTGACCTTTCCCAGTGACAGTAGAGGCAGCAAGGCACACATCAAGTAGTTGCCATCAAGGGTAAAAAGATGGGGTTTTATCATTGGTTTGAGATTATCCCTCTACATCATGTCATCTTGCTTAAGGCGTTACTCTGTTCTTATGGACTTAATACACTAGATGCATGCTAGATAGCAGTCGACGTGTGGAGTAATAGTAGTAGATGCAGAAAGTATCGGTCTACTTGTTTTGGACGTGATGCCTATAGATATAATCATTGCATAGATATCGTCACGACTTTGCGCGGTTCTATCAATTGCTCGATAGTAATTTGTTCACCCACCGTCTACTTGCTTTTATGAGAGAAGCAACTAGTAAACACTATGGCCCCCGGGTCTATTCACATCCATCGTTTACACCTCCGCTTTTACTTTGCTTTGTTACTTTGTTGCTTTCAGTTCTCACTTGGCAAACAATCTATAAGGGATTGACAACCCCTTCATAGCGTTGGGAGCAAGCTTTTGTGTTTGTGCACGATCTTGTGATACTCCTCCACCGGATTGATACCTTGGTTCTCAAACTAAGGGAAATACTTACCACCGATGTGCTACATCACCCTTTCCGCTTCGAGGAAACACCAACGCAAGGCTCCAAGTCCACGGGGGAAATCCTTTGCATACTTGCCTAGGAAGTCCCTTAAGGCGTAGCCGCAGCTGAAGGATTCCTGGTGCCGTCGACTATTCTTGGCGCCGTTGCAAGGGAAGCACAGCTGACATCAATGAGCCGAGTCTTTAGTTTAAATTGGAAGAAAGCTTCAACCTGTAGCCCCCAAGAGCCGAGTCATCTTATTGAAGATGAGTTGGGTCTTGCATTTAGGTATTACCATGGAAAAATTGAATAATACATTAGCCCCCAAGTGTGAGGGATATAGCTCGCAATCTGTCTCAAACTTGTCATAACCGTTGGGATTTTTGCAGGAATCGCTGATCGAGGCCGACTCAACCGTGTCCGGCTTGAAGCAAAGCTTAGCGGAGCAACAAGATGCCCGAGCTAAGTTTAAAGAAAAGCTCTGCCTTGCATTGGTTGATATTGAGAAAATGAAGGCGGATCACAAAAAGTTTGAAGAAAAAGCCGAGGCTGAGTGAGCCGCCTTGCTAAAAAGGGTCGAACAAGCCGAAGAACAAATGAAGTTCGCCGAGGAGGAACTGACTGGGCTGAAACTTCACATCTCCAAAATGGCTAATGTCATGTTTGGTAAGTATCCGCCGCTATCCTTATTTGTAAAGTCATGTTGTAAAACATATTGGCACTTATCATTGTGTATCCTTGCTGCAGGTCCTCGATTCGCCAATCTCCATGATGATTGTGTATTGAAGCTGAAGGTAATATATACCTCAACAGAGCAACTTTATACTAGCGGCGGGATGACTATTAAGGCCGTTATGGGCGATAAGGAGCCCGTGAAGACAATCAAGTATATGCTGGGGTGCTTGTCCACACTGCCGAAACAGATTGAAGAATTAAAAAGATGAGCTGCCCGAAAAGGAGTACTTACCACCCTGAGCCGATGCTTGGCTTATGCTCTAGAGCTTAAGCTGGAGGAGATAACTGGCGGGTTTCCGGAATATAAAGACGACGGGTTAGAATTTATTGGAGAGGGTTATCATCACTATGTGAAGGAATCTTGCCTAGCGGTGACTCAACTGGCAGCCAGCCTTGACTTAACCAAGCATCAGGCGGCATATGACGAGAACAACAAACGTGTCACTCCTCCCTCTGATGAAATCACAGTTCTGACTCCGCAGCGCTGTAAGCATCATTTTAACTCTGATGTTGTCCCGTCCACCATCTTAGCCGACGAGGCTGAGTTCCATGCCTTAACCAATTGCAATTGGACAATGGGAGACTTACAGATCCAAGACGACGAAAGCTCGACGCAGGCTAACCCGGAGGCGGCTTGAACAAGGTGTTACTTGAAGACTGCCTGCTCCTCCTCCTAGGTCGTCCTATGCTGCACCTCGCGTGCCTCCTCCACTACCTAGAAGCCGAGGCTTCCACGTCCACCGCCTCGAGTTCCTCACTCCCGTCCTGAGGTGGCCGTCCTGGTCACCGTGCTAGAGATTGCAGGAAGAATCCGAACGAGCTGGCACTTCCTTCAACTCGTAGTGGCAACAACGAGAACCACAACAACAATGCGAAGCATGCTTATGTTCGTGGTCAGGCCAACAACATTGATATGGGTCAAACTCAAGACCAGCCTCCTACCGTGATGGGTACACTTCTCGTTAACTCAATACCTGCTTCTATATAGTTTGATACAGGAGCATCGCATTCCTTCATGTCAGAAAATTTTGCATTCATGCGTGGCATTAAGTATGAAGAGATGAACATCCTGATAGTGGTAAAAAAACCCAGCGGGCCAATGTCGACCCTACATGGTCTGCCCCAATGTCCCCATTGAAATTGAAGGATTGGAATTCCTTGTCGCTCCCATGTTATTGAGTTCTTCCAACATTGACCTCATACTGGGAATGGACTGGTTGAAAGCTCATATGGCTTCAATCGTTTGTGCCACCAAAACCTTCCACCTCCTACACCCTTCAAATGAATTAATAAGCTATCATGCTCATCTCATTCGAGATGCTGAGGCACGGCTATATGCCTTGAATGCATTAAATGCGTCGCCTCTTGAAGGGATCGAGAACATTCCAATTGTCCAAGAATTCCAAGATGTCTTTCCAGAAGAACTTATGGGGATTTCCCCTGCTCGAGCTATCGAGTTTGTCATCTACTTGGTACCCGGTACCACTCCTATCGCCAAGCGTCCTTATAAAATACCACCACATGAACTTCTTGAACTTAAGCAAGAAATTGACAATTCGCTTCGCCTCGGTTTCATTCATCCGAGTTCCTCTGCTTGGGGAGCACCTTCTCTCTTTGTGAAGAAGAAGGATGGAACAAATCGTTTGGTTCAAGACTATCGTCCTATCAATCAGGCAACTATTCAAAACAAATATCCTATTCCTCGGATAAATGATCTGTATGATCAACTTGTTGGTTCCTCAGTCTTCTCTAAGCTCGACTTGAGGTTGGGATACCACCAGATCCGTGTTCGCAAAGAGGATATTCCAAAGACCGCCTTTGTTATTTGCTATGGTTCATACGAGTACACTGTCATGTCCTTCGGCTTAACCAATGCCCCAGCAACCTGCCCCCAACTGATCAATTATATATTCATGGACTACCTCGACAAATTCGTCGTGGTATATTTGGATGATATTCTGGTATATTCCAAAAATAAAGAAGAGCATGCCGAACATCTTTGTCTTGTACTGGATAAGCTTCGGGAGCGTAAACTTTATGCGAAGTATTCCAAATGTGAATTCTGGCTGGACAAAGTGACATACATTGGTCATGTGATCTCCAAAGATGGTATTGCGGTCAACCCCGAACGAGTTCAAGCTATTCTTGACTGGACTCCCCCGAAGAATTTCAAGCAAGTTAGAAATTTTCTCGGACTCGCCAGCTATTGGCGTCGATTCATCAAGAACTTCTCCAAGATTGCAAATCCCTTAACCAATCTGCTTCACAAAGGCGTTAAGTTTGAGTGGACTGATAAATGTCGGGAAAGTTTCCACGCACTCAAGAACAATCTGACATCCGCTCTGGTACTTGCTCCTCCGGATACAAAAAGGGATTTCATTATATATTGTGATGCTTCTCTTCAAGGGATAGCTTGTATCCTCATGCAAGATTGCAAAGTGATTGCTTATGCCTCACGTCAGTTGCATGCTCATGAAGAGAACTATCTAGTTCATGATCTCAAACTTGCTGTAGTTGTTCATTCACTAAAAGAGTGGCGACAATACCTTCTCTGTAATCATCGTGAGATCTACATCAATCATAAAAGTCTGAAGTATATGTTCACTCAGCCGGATCTGAATCTACGTCAAAAGAGATGGATGGAGCATATAGCAGATTTTGACTGTGGTATATCGTATACCCCCGGCAAGGCTAACGTAATGGCTGATGCCTTGAGTCGCAAGTCATACTGCAACCACCTCCAGGTTCATAAGGTTCATGACCATCTTCATGAGGAATTTTGTAAGCTGAACCTCCATATTGTTCCTGAGGGTTACCTTGTTCCCCCTCCTGAAGCATTTGCCCCATTGAACCTCCGTGTGGTTAATTGGGGTTCCCTCAGTAACCTGGTTGCTAAACCAGATCTCATGTCCCGCATCAAAAATATGCAACTCTATGACGATGATGTCGACAGGATTAAACACTAGCTGGCAGAAGGTAAACCCTCTTGCTTCACTGTTGGGGATGATGGTCCCTTGGACTTCAGGGTCGCTTATTCGTACAAAAACTAAGAGGAAAAAACCTGAGAATGACAGGAGAGGTGATGAAATAAGCTCATGATACCCCGTTGTCTATACATCCGGGTAGTACCAAGATCTACCAAGACATCCGTCAAAGATTCTGGTGGTCAAATATGAAGAAGTCATTGCACGATATGTTGTAGAGTGTGATATTTGTCGGCGAATCAAAGAAGAACATCAAAAGCCTGATGGAACTCTACAACATATCTCCATTCTTGAATGGAAATGGGACCATATTGAAATGGACGTTGTCACTGCTTTTTCCATATCTCATAAAGGTAATGATGCTATTCTTGTCATCATTGACCGATTGTACAAAGTTGCACATTTTCTCGTTGTCAAAGAAACAATTAATGCTGGCCAACTGGTAGATCTTTATCCGTACAGTATTGTTTCACTTCAAGGTATTCCGTTGGTAATCATCTCGGACCGTGGCAACTTGTTCACTTCAAAATTTTGGGAAAGTTTTCAGAAGGCTACGTGGACTCATCTGTCCTTCAGCACCGCATTTCACCCTCAATGCCAGGGACAAGTTGAACGAGTCAACCAAATTCTCGAGGACATGCCTCGAGCTTGTGTCATTTCTTTCGGTAAGAAATGGGAGGAATCTCTCCCGTATGCCGATTTCTCCTAGAACAATAGCTATCAAGCTAGTCTGAAGATGGCCCCTTCCGAAGTGTTGTATGGACGAAGGTGTCAAACTCCTCTGAATTGGTCAGAAACTGGGAAAAATCACTCTTCAGTCCAAATATTGTCCAACATGCTGAAGATCAAGTTTGCATTATTCATGAGTATCTAAAGCCTGCTCAGTTTCGTCAGAAAAGTCAGTATGATCGTCATCATCAAGATATGGTCTATAAATCTAGTGAAAAGGCTTATCTTCGTGTCACACCAATGAGAGGTGCATACCGTTTTGGGATCAAGGGCAAGTTAGTTCCTCGCTATATTGGTCCTTTCACTGTTCTCGAAAGGCATGGAAAAGTAGCTTATCAATTGGAACTGTCGGCGAACCTTTCTCAGGTTCACGATGTCTTCCATGAGTCCCAGCTCCGTAGTTGCTTCAAAGACCTTGTTCGAGCAGTGGATCATGATATGCTTGACCTGCAACAAGACCTCTCTATAAAGAACATCCGGTTCGTATTCTCGATCAGGCTGAACGTCAGACTCGCCGCAAGGTCCCCAAGTTCCTTAAAGTGTAGTGGTCAAATCATTCCGAAGATGAAGCAACTTGGGAACGCGAGGATCATCTTCGTGATGAATACCCCGAGCTTTTCCCTTCTACCTCTTAATTCTTGAGACGAGAATTCTTGTTAGTAGGGGAGAGTTGTGACATCCCTGGATTTGTGCTATAGTGATCATTGTAATTAAGCTACAGTGATGACCATGATTGTGCCTAATCATTTTGCTAACCAGTGCATGATCAATATGGATCTCATATCTCATTTCAAATTCCACTATTAAATACCCTATGATTTTAATGTGGTAAAATAAATCCTCAAACAGCATATGAAAAATGTTGCACAATTGTTGAAATTCTTAAACAAATATTGTTAAGGAAAACAACATCACCTTGATGTTGGTGTGGGCCCCACCTTTGAAAACAGAGCCAATAGGCAATTTTAAATGCTCATTTGAATTATAAAAAATGCCAACATGCTCAAACAAATTCCAAACTCTTTGTGGCAGTGCCAAATATTACCTTACACTTATTGGGCTAAGTCCCCCAATTTTACAAATGCATCTTGTCACAAGAATAAATAAATAATAGAGAAATAAAAAGAAAAGCAAACAGAAAAATAAAACAAAAGAAAAAGGCCTCTATGGCTGGGACTAAGTGGCCGAGCCGGCCCAGCCCACCTCCCCCGTCGTCTTCTTCCCACTGCTCATGGGAGGAGATGTGGCCATGATCTATGGCCACCAACGGCATCCCCGGTCGCTGTGTCGCTCATCTATCGGCTCCTCCAGCGGGTACAAAGCCCTGCCGCACCCGTGGAACCATAGCCCCTTCATTCACCTCCCTCTTACGTCGCCAGCCCCTCCCAGCTCGGGCCTGCACCGCCTCCGCCATGACCGTCGATTAGCCGCGGCCACCGTGCCTCCCAAGCTCACCTACGGCGTCCATGAGCTTTGCAGCATCGGCCTCCTCCTCCTCGAGCACCAGATCGAGCCACGGGAGCCCAGACGATCTCGCAGCGATCGTCTTCTTCCTCGGATCCCCGCCACTCTTCGGCGATGAACCTGGATACTTCAGGCCTTCCCAGAGCCCACTCGTGCACACCTACATGATCACTGTGATCCTGCGGTCTTCCCCCTCGCTCACTAGCTCGATCCCGCGCTGATACGTCCAAAACGTATCTATATTTTTTTATGATTTCATGCTACTTTTATGCTTTTGATAATTGTTTTTATCTTAAGTTTATGCTTTATTTAGACTAACCTATTAATAGTTGAAAAGGTGCACAATGTTTTTATTTTACACTTTTATGTGTAGGAACTATCAAAAATAGAAGAGGAAACCTTGTTGGAGTCGAATTGGGACTTTCCTGAAATCTGTCTGAAAACTCTTTTTAACGATTGCCATGTGACGGGTCGGAAAGGCCTCAAACGGAAATCTCACATAAGACAAAAATGTGGGTAATTTTATGCTGATAATTCTAGATATAAAATTCGACCCATTTGTAGTCCGGACGCTCCAGGAAAGCCCATTTTACTTGAGGACAAATATCTGATTACGGGATTATGAAAATCGGTAACGTGATTGAGTCCAACTCTTACCATATTTGATGGATTCGGCCAAGACACGACTTTGGGACCTCATTAGGGCTTAGTGGGGTCCCTAGGAAGGTTCTAGAGGTGCCCAAGATCCCTTGGCTCAAAGGGGCATCCATCGGAGGGCCAAGGATGATCGTCCCAGCTCATATAAGGAGAGGAAAACCATGATTTCTGGGCAGCCACCAAAAGCCACGAATTTTTCCTCCCCCAGTGCCTCATATCCATGGGGGAGGGCTCATCTACAGCACCAAGAAGCCATGGAGGAAGGGGGATAAGGGGAGGCGCTCCCACATGATGGTCGGTCGGTGCAGGAGGAGCCCCCCTGCGCCGCCGACGGCCGCCGGCGCCGCCCTGCACCTCACGTGCTGCCCCTTCTCCATCCTCTCCGCCATGATGCCGCCTTCACCAAGACCTCCATCATCATCTCCTCCATAGCTACAGAGATCCACTCTCCCACAAACCTCTGTAATCCCCTATGTAAACATGGTGTTTGATGTTATAAATTATTTGCAAATGATCTATTGCATCTATGTCATGTTTGTGTAGTTCCCTTTTGTCATATGATTGATTGTTGAATCTCCATGGATGATTTGATCTATATATTGAATTTGTAATAGTCCTATGGTGCCCATCATATGTTTATGCGCGCATGGATCACACCATAGGGTTTGTAGTATGTGGAGAAAGCTAGAGGGTGGGCTGCTTGACTGACAGAAACATGAGCCCGAATCTAGTGATCGAAGCATATGGGATAAAGAGGACCTTTTGATCTTAATGCTATGGTTGGGTACTTTTACCTTAATGTATCTTCTAGTATTTACAGATGTTTGCTAGAGTTCCAATCATAAGTACTTAAAATCATTGGATAGTGAGATCTTGTTAGCTTTGTCTCTCCCACATAAAAGAGGAATATCAACCTTGTATTTGACTATTTGATCATGGACAATTCCACCACAATTACCTCCACTTTTCCACACTCATGGTAATGTTAGTTTATGGTTACTTAGTATATTTTATCGCTGAAGCACTAACATTTACTTTCTTGTATTTATTATCTTGCAAAACTTTCTCTCATACCCGTATTGTCACTCTAGTTTTATCTCCTAGATATTGCAAAATGTTTAGTGTGCGTAGAGTTGTGTCAATGGTTGATAGAAATTAAGAGAATATTTATCCCACCTTTAGCTCCTCGTTGGGTTCGACACTCTTACTTATCGAAAAGGCTACACACGATCCCCTATACTTGTGGGATATCAAGACATTTTGTGGCATCGTTGCGGGGGAGCAATAGCGTGGGGTGAATGTTTTTTTGTGCACTTGTTTGCTTTGTCTCTAAATAGTTTTACTTTCAGTTTTAAGTTGTTCTCTATCTTTATATGTATAGGGAATGCGAATTACCAAAAAATATTAGTTGTACTTGTTATCTAAAAACGTTTTCAAAAAGTAAAGTGATTGGAAAGATGAGTGATGGTTAAGTGGGGGTCGATCTTGAACACTTGTGTTCATGCCTATGAAACCAAAACAACTCTTTCCATGAAATATTTTCAATTAAAAACTTGTATATATTGTACATATTCCTGTGTACCATAAAAATAAAATGTATAGATAACTTCTAGTTTGTTTATGATGCAAGTTTGCCACTTTGCTGCCTAGAAACTGATTTCCGTGCTTCACTGTAGAAAATTTTAAAAATCACCAAAACATGATCTTGATCTGAAATTTCTTGAGTGCAGAGTGCTATTTATTATGTTACTTTCATTAGTTTTTATTTTCTGATTTGAGATGCGAATATACGTCTAATAATTTGATATTTACTTACTGTTCTATTTAAACAGATTTCATGTGCTTCACTGTAAAAAATCGTGATAAATCTCAGAATAGTATTTTGATCTGAATTTTTTTGCGTATAAACCTGATATTTTGATCTGTATTTCATTAGTTTTGAGTTTTTTGATTTTGAGCTACCTAACTAGCACGTTCAATGTCATCTTTATAGAGTGTTCAGTTTTGACATATTTCTTAGTTTATTCAATATTGTACTTGGTGTTACTAGTTTCATTAGTTTTTCGACGGACAATGGCAATCATGAACACCTTAGTATATAAAGTGCCTAATGTTGAGTAAATATTATGAAACTTGTCAATGCTTGAACATGAGTGGATTTTATTTAATGAGTACTAACCCTACTAATGAGTTTGTCTAGTTTTATGTGAATGTAGTGTCTAAGATCCAATGGAGATGGTGATACGAGATGAATGAGGAGAGAAAATCTCAATCTTGGGGACTCCCAAGTGCACCTCAATGTAGTATTCAAGAATATTCAATCATGAAAGCTTGGGGATGCCCAAGGCATCCCTCCTTTTTCCATGCCTAGCTAAAAGGCGTAAAAGAAAAGCGCTTGTGGGAGGCAACCCACTTTGTTTTCCTTATGTTTTCATGATGTTTTCTTTCAGTTTCTTTTGTTTTCTTTGAGTCTTGGAAGTTGTTACCTCTTTATTAACCTCTCCTTATCCTTTCTATTTCGTTTTTTGCCAAGTTTTAGCCTCCGATTGCAAGAAAGTTCAAAAGTTGTGACATGCTGTCCAGAAACAGATTATGTGTGTTTGACAGAAAAAATCGCCAAAAATCACCAGTTCATCTTTTTGATCTTAATTGCTTTGACAGTATACTCTATATAATTGACTTTCTGGCATCTGTTCTGAGTTTTTTTGGTTTGAGTTGCAGAAGTGTCTCGAAAAAATTATTTACTACCTGCTGGTCTGTTTTCCCAATTCTGCCCTGTTTTGCGTTTTCATTGTTTTGCAAATCTTAAGCTTGCTTTTTCTTTGAAAAAACCTTTTGGAAATCTTGAGAAGTAGTAGTCTTCCTGAAAATCTTTATTTCCAGTAGAGAATAAATTATTTTATTATGGTCACTAACCACTCTAATCAGCTTATGATGAGTTTTGTATGGAGGGAGTTTTCAAGTATGCGATGGAAAATGATGAAAGAAGATCCAGGAGTGTCAAGCGCTCAAGCTTGGGAATGTCCCATGCACACCCAATAAATATTCAAGGAGACTCAAGCATCTAAGCTTGGGGATGCCCCTATGCATCCACTTCTCCAACAACAATCATCAGTTTGTTCTTCTCCATGTTATATTTTTATCACTTCATCTGTTATGTGCTATGCTTGGAGCATCCCGCTCTTTACTTCTCACTTTGTTTAGTTTTCTTTGATGTAATAAATGGTTGTATCCCAACGTATTAGTTTGGATAGAGACATGCTCCGTTTTAATTGCTTAGAACACTCTAGTTTTCACTCTTATTGTCCTGTGAGTGTTCAGTTTTTGCTAGTACTGTGTTTAGCTCTTGTTTTCCACTCATATTTTGTTTAGAGCTTGTTAGTTTGCTTAAGTTATATATGATTATCTCTCTGGTCTTTAATTAATATTATCTATGAGAGTTGTTTCAAGAAAGTTCATTGGTGTTGGAGAAGAGTAAAATATTTCATGCTTATAGTGGTGCAATAGGAGGCTTGTTTAGACTGTGGCTTAGACTTTAACATGTCATGTTAGATATTATCTTAATTATATGCTTAGTAGTTATTGATGTAGCATGACTTGTCTCAAATATCTGAGAGTGCTTAATGTTCCACTGAAAGAATCATGTGTCATTTTTATCATATCGAAGCATAATATTGTGGTATTCTCCTTTACTACTTCATTTGGGTTGACTTGGCGCATGCTCACACCATGTTATCACTACAAACCAGTAACTTATAGCCTCTATGATCATTTAGTTTTTGACTTGTAATACCATTTATGCTTTGATTAATAATGTTTTTTGTCGCTATGCATGATTATGGCCATTATTGTTCTCCTAATTTGTAGCTCTCAGTCTTTTGCTAGCCTCCACTTCTACTGAGTATGAGCTCTACTCGTGCATCCAACTCCCAAAAACCAAAGTTTGCCAAATGTGTCCACCATACCTACCTACATGTGGTATTTAACCGCCACTCCATGTAAATTTCTCATGTGCTACCTTTAAAAATTTCAAAATTATTCATGTTTTGTGCCTCTATTTTAGCTCATGAGGAAGTAGTAGATAATTCATGATCTTCTCATACTGGACAAGCTTTATCTTGAGTTTGCATGTCTAATCTGTGAACCCCTAATATGAGGAGGGACTAGCATGAGTGCGCCCAGCTCGTAAAAGATAATACCAACAAACAAAACCTCCTTCACGCTTTGTTCATGAGAAATCAGAATAGTGATAAACAAAGGAGGCCAAGGGGTATCTTCCCCACTTTGAGAGCCGTTCCTCAAAACTTGTCCAGCATGAGAAGTATTGGGCTATCTGCTAGCATTCGTTGACGAACTATGCACCTCCCAAAAGCTTGTTTTACAATCTTATTGATTTCAAAAATCTCCAAAAGCTCTAGCACATGAGTAATCCTTGATTCCCTCTGCGAAGGGCCTTTCTTTTACTTTTATGTTGAGTCTTCATATTCTAACTTTAAGCACCAATTAAGAGAGCATAGTTGTCACTCTGAGTATAATGTGCATAGTCTCAAAATTTATTATTGATTCATTCATGATGTGTTATTACTTGCTCTCAAATTATTTGTTTTAGTCATCCACTTGAATTTTGAAGGTGTCCTGGCATTTATGTTTTGCCCCACTCTTAAGGACAAGCGAAATACCACTTTGCTATGTTTTCTTTATGCTCAAAACAAACGTACAAATTTCAAGTGCATTATTATTCATGATCTTCTGTTTGTGTTACCTTTCATGTGGCAACATGGTTGCTACGTTTCATTGTTAAGAATTATATCTATCATGCCTATGTTTAGAGTGCTATGATCTCAGCTTACAGATTCTTTTACAAATATGATGATCCAGATTATGTTGGTAGCATGTCAACTCAAAAAATATTTTGTTTTTATTGTTTCACCTACTTGGGCATGTTGCTACGTCCAAAACGTATTTATATGTTTTTGATAATTTCATGCTACTTTTATGCTTTTGATAATTGTTTTTATATCAAGTTTATGATTTATTTGGACTAAGCTATTAATGGTTGCAAAAGTGCACAATATTCTTGTTTTACACTTTTATGTGTAGGAACTATCAAAAATAGAAGAGGAAACCTTGTTCGAGTCGAATTGGGACTTTCCTGAAATCTGTGTGAAAACTCTTTTTAATGATTGCCACATTACGGGTCGGAGACGGCCTCAAACAAAAATCTCACATAAGACAAAAGTGTGGGTAATTTTATGTTGATAATTATAGATATAAAATTAGGCCCATTTGGTGTACGGACGCTCCAGGAAAGCCCGTTTTAGTGGAGGACAAATATCTCATTACGGGATTACGGGAATCGGTGACGTGATTGAGTCCAACTCTTACCATATTTGACGGATTCGGCCAAGGCACATGTTTGGGACCTCATTAGGGCTGAGAGGGGTCCCTAGGAAGGTTCTAGAGGTGCCCAAGAGCCCTTGGATCAAAGGGGCATCCATCAGAGGGCCAAGAATGGTCGTCCCAACTCATATAAGGAGAGGAAACCCTGATTTCTGGGCAGCCACCAAAAGCAACGAATTTTGCCTCCCCCATGGCTTCATCTCCATCGGGAGAAGCCATGGAGGAAGGGGGCTAAGGGGCGGTGCTCCCCATTATGGCCGGCCGGTGCAGGAGGACCCCCATGCGCCGCCGACGGCCGCCGGCGCCGCCCTGCACCTCACGTGATGTCCCTTCTCCATCCTCTCCGCCATGATGCCGCCTTCACCAACGCCTCCATCATCATCTCCTCCATAGCTATAGCAGTCCACTCTCCCACAAACCTCTATAATCCCCTATGTAAACATGGTGTTTGATGTTATAAATTATTTGCAAATGATCTATTGCATTTATGCCATGTTTGTGTAGTTCCCTTTTGTCATATGATTGATTGTTAAATCTCCATGGATGGTTTGAGCTATATATTGAATTCGTTACAATCCTATGGTGCCCATCATATGTTTATGCACGCATGGATCACATCATATGGTTTGTAGTATGTGGAGAAAGCTAGAGGGTGGGTTGCTTGAGTGACCGAAACATGAGCCCGAATCTAGTGATCAAAGCATATGGGATAAAGAGGACCTTTTGATCTTAATGCTATGGTTAGGTATTTTTACCTTAATGTATGTTCTAGTATTTACGGATGTTTGCTAGAGTTCCAATCATAAGTACTTGCAATCATTGGATAGTGAGAGCTTGTTAGCTTTGTCTCTCCCACATAAAAGAGAATATTAACCTTGTATTTGACTATTTGTTCATGGACACACCACTTTTCCACACTCATGGTACTGTTAGTTTATGGTTACTTAGTATATTTTATCGCGGCAGCACTAACATTTACTTTCTTATATTTATTATCTTGCAAAGCTTTCTCTCATACCTGTATTGTCACTCTAGTTTTATCTCCTAGATATTGCAAAACATTTAGTGTGCGTAGAGTTGTGTCAATGCTTGATAGAACTTAAGAGAATATTTATCCCACCTTTAGTTCCTCGTTAGGTTTGACACTCTTACTTATCGAAAAGGCTACACACGATCCCCTATACTTGTGGGATATCACGCGCTCATAGCATCCCCCCTCTCCGACGTCATGCCCGAACTCGTCGCCGCGGTCGTGCTGGCCCCCGTGACCACGGCTTGCGGAGCTCGTAGCCGGCCACCCCGTCGTGCTCAGCACCTCCTCCCGCACTCAGTGCACACGCCCTCTGCTCCTTCCGCTCCCGCTAGCGCCATCCCCGACGAGCCCGAGCTCCAGCCGCCACCCCCTTCGTCGTCGACGTCATTTCCGACCACCCCAGCTTCCCTCGATGGTCGGGATGGATCGGCGGCGGCACTTGCTTTCGAACTCCACCAGACGCGCTCGAAACGGCCACCTATGGCCAAATTTCGGGCCCCCCGTGCCTCCGTCATGGATTTTGGTCGCTGGAGGCGAGTCGCCGGCCGCCGCTGACCTGGCCCGACTGGGGCCGCCCCCGTGTGTCACTGCCAGTGGGCAAAGGGCCCCAATGGGCAGGGTTAACCCTAGTCATTTGGCTGATTGGGCAGCCCAGTCACTGCCAGGTGGGGCCCCTTCCCGCCAGGCCACTGACATGTGGGCCCTTGACCATTAGCTTTGATTAATCTGCTAAAATAATTAAGTTACTAAAAATTGATTAAGTAAGACACTCACATGTGGGTCCCTCCCCCTAAATTAGCTAATTAAATTAAATTGAAAACCCTTCTTAAATGTGAGCCTATGACACATGGGGCTCACTGGTCAGGTTTGACGAGTGAGCCCCATAGTTGACTACTGACGTCACTGTGACCTCATGCTGACCTCATATTTCCTTTCTGTCGAATTTAGTAATTAAAATAAATTTTAGAAAAAAATTAAACTTGGAAAATTAATATAAAATAAACCGTAAGTCACATAAAAACTATTTATATATGAAAGTTGCTCACAAAAATCCCACGAATCCAATTACTCTATTAGTTCATGTGTCACGCGCCTCTAGCATCGCGAACATGGAAATTTTTGCATGTGTTGCTGTTATTTATTGTTTCTTCCCCCTCTTCTCTCCGGTAGACCCCGAGACTAACGCTACTGCCGGGTACGACTACCCACCTGACGACCAGCCCTTTGCCGCACAGCAAGAAGGAAAGCAACCCCCCCCCCTTGATCATTCCTATATCGCCTATTCTTTCTCCCCCATGCTTGCATTAGAATTTTGCTACTGTTGTAGTTAGCTCATGTATCTGATACATAGCCTGTTTTTGATAAACTACTACTTTGTTCTTGTGCACCTTAATACCGTTTATTATAGGTGGAGCAGTCATCACCTTTGCCCCCTTAGTCCAGTTGCCCTCTCTTTATCGCCAAGTCTCGATCAACTGATCGACGAGCCAAGACCCAACACAGCACTCACACCCCCCTTAGTTGTACGAGGCTACAGAATGGTGACACCTCGGTACGTAATCCGGTGTTAACATTGTAGGGTAGTTAACCGGTGATGGTTCTCGCAGGGTGATTCCTCCTTCACCACCTTCGGTAACGACTTTGTTGTACAACCCCTCAAGTGTGGTCTGCTGAGGGTGATTCCTCCCTAACCACCTTGACGGTTACATCGTTCGGAATCCATAGAGGGTGATACCTCGGATCCCTCTGATGTTATAGCCACACAATTACTTGACCTTGTTAGTGGGATCATTGATGAATGATGTGTTGCGGGAGTTAATTAAAATGCTATGGATTCAGGAATTTGATCTGAGTTGGTCGGGAGAACTTTTAGCACTAACCTTCACGTGGGAGAAGTTATGGGTTCCCGACGTCGTGGTATCAGCCGAAGGTCTTCAGACGTCAGCTATGGAGCGGCGCGCGCCCGAGTGGCCCAGATAAGTATCGTTCTTCTATAAGAGCTGCCAGGACTGACATCGACCGCCCTCGCATCATGCAGGAGCGCAAAGGGTGATGGGCCCATGACCCTTGCATGCTTAGGATTTAGACTAGCGGGCTGGCCTCTCTGGCTTAGGTGGGGTTGTGATGTGTTGATGTTCCGAGGCCGGGCATGACCCAGGAAAGTGTGACCGGCCAGAATTTATAAAACGTGACGGGAAACTTGGTGCAACCATGCAGGGATGAAAATTCACTATTTGGATAGGCGTGTCCACGGTTACAGGACAACTTTGAGTTGTGTCCCGATCTTGTACAACTAGAAATGTTACTTAACTGGAATGTTTGCTCCAGGATTGCTTCCTCGTAGGGAGTCGAGGGAGGATCTCTGTGCGTGACCATAATTTAATACTGCTGCAACAATATGAGTATTAATTGTGTTACTTGCTCTACTCTCGTCTATTGCTGCAAGACCCCTTAAGATGCTAGTCATTGATAGGACTAGTCCCCTCTCTCAATTCTCGCATTGCTGCACTCAGTCCACACATAACCCCCTTCCTTTGATACTCATGCATACTTAGCATAGTTCTTATTTCAGTCTTGCGAGTACTTTGGATGAGTACTCACCATTGCTTTGCTCCCACTTATCCCCTTGATCCGTTGCTGTGACCAGATGATGGAACCGAGGAGATGGTGTATCCTGCCAACGTCGAGTGCTACCCCGATGGTGCCTCCTACTACGTGGAGCCCGCTGACGACCATGAGTAGTTTAGGAGGTTCCCAGGCAGGAAGCCTCGCCTTGTTCGATGGTTGTATCTTTTTTGCTGGCCTTCTCTAAGGCATTGTCATGTTTCATGTGTGTACTCAGATATTTTTTGCTTCTGTTGACTCGTGTGTTTATCGAGCCTCTGTATTCTAGCCCTCGAGGCCCGTGGCTTGTAATATGAAGCTTGTATGTTTTTTATTTGTGTCTAGAGTTGTGTTGTGATATCTTCTCGTGAGTCCTTGAGCTTGGTCGTACGCATTTGCGTGTATGATTAGCTTACAATAAAATCGAGGGCGTCACAGAAATACAGAGACGTGGGGAAGGCTAGGAAAGGGGAGGACATTAACCCGAGCCGGGCACCTTTGGATCGAGAGCTGGTGATGATATCTTGTGGCGGGGGGCCCCATGGCTTGGTAGCCACTAGAGATGGGATAATACGTTGTCCACTCACTCTCCTGGAGATCAAGGCGCGTCGATCGAGCTCCTGTCTTGAGAGAACGCCTCGTCCACGGCGAGTCGAACTCGCCATCAAGGTTAGTTGTACGGACTCAGAAAACTTTCATCCATTTCATTGTGTGTGTGGCCATCGAACATTAGAGTCGTAACGAGGAGTGGTGTTGCAGTCTGCTCTTCACAAAGAGAGAGCGGCAAACCAGGCTGCCCTTGAGAAAGAGAGAGCGGCAAATGAGGCTGCTCTTCACGTGATTCTGGAGGAGAGGGCCCAGACCACGGCTCGGTTGTTGGAGGAGGAGATGGCGTCACCTAGCCATATACGAGCTTTTTGTGGTATGTTTCTTTTCCACATTAGCCAAATCATGCGTGCAATGTTTGTTTCATTACTAACTAATACGACCGACTCTTCAAAACCAAATGTGCAGTCTATGCGCGAGAAGACCGGTCAGACCCCTCCGACGATGTCGGTCTTTTCTGCGATTGGCACGGTGAGTTTCATTTCAATGGTCATTATAAAGTAGCATTAACATTTGAGTGTCATCATGCTAACGAGACACTGCAAAATATCTTTTCTGTAGAATAACTCCCGAGCGGCATCACACGACCCTTCTCCAGGGCAACCGTCTCCAAACGCACCCGCCCAGAGCTACCCTGGTGCTTCTCCTCCTTGATGACCACGACGGTAAGTTTTCTCTAGTTCATTTATGACATAATTAGCTTATTCAGTTCATTTATGACATAATTAGCTAATTTAGTTCATTTATGACATAATTATCTTAGTTAGGTAAAAACATCACAAGAACCTTAGTTAGCTCATAACTTAGCGTATCTTCCTCCTAAATGACATAGTAAGCTCAAAATAAGAAAAGTATTGTAATCATCATGTTCCTCTTCTTCTTCTCCTCCTCCTCCTTCTCCTTCTTCTTCTTCTTCTTCTCCTCTTTCTTCTTCTCCTTAGCTTATTTTCCCCAAGAAAGACATACTTAGCTAATTATCCTCCAAAATGACATAATTAGCTAATTTAGTTCATTTATGACATAATTAGATTACTTAGGAAAAATAATTCACAAGAACCTTGGTTAGCTCATAACTTAGCACATATTCCTCCTAAATCACATAATAAGCTCAAAATAAGAAAAGTATTGTACTCATCCTCTTCCTATTCCTCTCATTCTTCTTCTTCTTCTTCTCCTTCTTCTTCTTCTTCTTCTTATTCTCCTCCTCCTCCTTCTTATTCTTCTCCTCTTTCTTCTTCTCATTATCTTATTTTCCCCAAGAAAGACATAGTTAGGTAAAAAACATCACAAGAACCTTGGTTAGCTCATAACTTAGCGTATCTTCCTCCTAAATGACATAATAAGCTCAAAATAAGAAAAGTATTGTAATCATCCTCTTCCTCTTCCTCTCCTTCTTCTTCTTCTTCTTCTCCCCCTCCTTCTTCTTCTTCTTCTTTTTCTTATTGTACTCCTCCTCCTCCTTCTTCTTCTTCTTCTTCTTCTTCTTCTCCTTCTTCTTCTCCTCTTTCTTCTCCTCTTTCTTCTTCTCCTTACCTTATTTTACCCACGAAATACATAATTAGCTAATTATCCTCCAAAATGATATAATTAGCTAATTTAGTTCATTTATGACATAATGAGCTTAGTTAGGTAAAAAACATCACAAGAGCCTTGGTTAGCTCATAACTTAGCGTATCTTCCTTCTAAATGACATAATAAGCTCAAAATAAGAAAAGTATTGTAATCATCCTATTCATCTTCCTCTTCATCTTTTTCTTCTTCTTCTTCTCCTTCTCCTTCTTCTCCTTCTTCTTCTCCTTCTCCTCCTTTTCCTCCTCCTGCTTCTTCTCCTTCTTCTCCTTCTTCTCCTCCTCCGCCTCCTCCTTCTTCTTCTTCTTCACCTCCTCCTTATCCTCCTTATTCTTCTTCTCCTTCTTCTTCTTCTCCTTATTCTTATTCTTCTTCTTGTCCTCCTCCTTGTTCTCCTCCTCCTCCTCCTCCTTCTTCTTCTTCTTCTTCTTCTTCTTCTCCTTCTTCTTCTTCTTCTTCTCCTTCTTCTTCTTCTCCTCTTTCTTCTCCTTCTTCCAGTCTTCTTCTTCTTGTTCTTCTTAGCTAATTCTCCTCCAAAATGACACAATTAACTTATGTAGTTCATTTATGACATAATTTGCTTAGTTAGGTCAAAAACGGCATAAGAACCTTGGTTAACTCATAAATGTTATATACTTAGCTTGTTTTCCTCTAAGATGACATAATTAGCTTAGTTAGGTCAAAAATGGCATAATAACCTTGGTTACCTCATTAATGTCATATACATAGCTTATTTTCATCCAAAATGACATAATTAGCTTAGTTAGGTCAAAACTGGCATAACAACCTTGGTTAGCTCAAAAAGGTCATATATTTAACTTATTTTCCTCCAAAATGACATAATAAGCTCAAAAATGTCATATATTATTCTTCTTCTTCTAACTTTCTTATTCCCATTTTACACACATGGAAGTTGGCATTTATGGAGTGCTTTAGTTTTTGTTTTTATTTGTGTTGATGAAAAATGTGGAGCTATATGTATGTATATATGGATGAACAGTGTAAAACTTTGTATGTTGGTTCTTTCGATCTACGTGTTGTGATTGATGAATAACTAGCATTAATGAACTTTATATGTATATCAGATATGTGTTGTGAACTATATATATGTGATGTGAACTATATATCATATATGTGTAAAACATTGCAGGGAAATAACACAAAATAAACAAAACAGTGACAATAGGGGCACTTTGCCGTCTGCCAGCTAATGGCAAAGGCCTTTGTCGTCTGCCAACCGACGGCAAAGGTGCCACGTGGCAGCCAGCTCTGCAACCAGTGGCTGACCCATATGGTCACTTTGTCGTCTGTTGCCTCCGCCAACAGACGGCAAAGGGCCAAGGCGGCAGACGGTAAAGAGTTGTCACCTGGCGCCAGCAGGTGGGTGCCCATGTTGACGGCCAGCAGACGGCAAAATCACACAAAAAGTAGACAACAAAGGAGCATCACAAAAGTCAGACAACAAATACTCTGTTAGCCACCTAACGGGGTAGTTGTCTGCCAGCTACCATCTAAAGGGCTTTGTCGTCTCCTTGCCACGGTAGGTTGACGGCAAAGCCCTTTGTCGTCCGCTTTCTACATGCACATGGCAAATAAGGGCCTTTACCGACGAAAGTAGTCGTAGAAGTTTTGCCGACAGGAGGCTGACGGCAAAGGCCTTTGTCGTCCGTGAACTGCCCCTTTGTCGTCCCGCTATGGTAGACGACAAAGAAACTGATTCCTGTAGTGTATGATTGATCCTCTATACTTGTATGTCATCATAACACTTCCGTAGGATCTGTTCATGTTCATGCTCGGGGTACACAACGTCTAATAACACCATCTACTCCTTTATATAGATGTAGGTCATCCCAGAAGTAATGTCTTCAATCAAAGAAGCATTTTTTTTATTTTGTTGGTATGTAAAATTAGGTGGTATATATTTAGCAATAATGTAATTAGCGTAGTCTCCATACCAAGGAGTATTATGGGATCCATTTATAATAGCCAATTCCTCATCGGGAAAACTATCATCAATATGCAGTGGGTCATGAAGAACATTTTCCGTCCTAGACAAATTATCTGCTACATGATTCTGAGCTCCATTTATATCAATAATATGCATGTCAAATTCTTGAAGTAAAATAACCCACCTAATTAGTCTACGTTTAGCATCTTTCTTGCCATAAGGTATTTAATAGCAGCATGATCGGTGTGAATAGTGACTTTAGAATCAACAAGAGAAGGTCTAAACTTATCACATGCAAACATCACTCCTCAAAGTTCTTCTTAGTAGTAACATAATTTCTATGAGCACTGTCTAGAGTTCCACTAGCATAATGAATAACATTCAATTTCCTATCAACTCTTTATCCTAGAACATCGCCAACAACATAATCACTAGCATCATACATAATTTCAAATGGTAAGTTCCAATCACGTGGTTGAACAACACGTGTGTAAATTAAGGATTTCTTAAGTATTTCAAATAATTCTACACAATCATATTCAAAAACAAATGGAACATCTTTTTGAAGAAGATTAGTTAGTGGCATAGTAATCTTTGAGAAATCTTTAACATATCGTCTATATTAACCAGCATGACCAAGAAAACTTCTTACACCCTTAACATCTTTAGGACATGGCATTTTCTCAATTGCATCAACTTTAGCTTCATCTACCTCCATACCTCGTTCGGATTTTTTATGCCCAAGTACTATATGTCCATCACCATAAAGTGGCACTTCTCCCAATTCAAGACCATATTAGTTTCTTCACATCTATACAAAACTCGATCAAGGTTGCTCAAGTAATCATCAAAATAAGTTCCGTAAACAGACAAATCTTTTCACAAAAATCAGAGAATATAGTAGTCACACATCTTTGAAAGGTAGTAGGTGTATTATATAAACCAAAATACATACCTCTATAAGCATAAGGTCCAAAAGGACAAGTAAAAGTAGCTTTCTCTTGATCTTCTTTTGACAAAAATATCTAAGAGAAACTAGAATATCCATCAAGAAAATATAAATGTATATGCTTAGATAATCTTCAAAACGAGTCAAGCCTCTGTGTATCTGTGCCATCCCTGGATCAGTATGCTGGCACACATAGTACATCAATGTATATATCAATGTGCAATCACATGTAAAATAACGTAAAACTGATATATACCTTAAAATCTCAGCGGAAACACTCAAATGGAGTGCAGTCCCAATAAACACCAACGGCAAATTGAGTGCAGACTGTAACCCTGAATCATACTCTTACTCGTCGAAGAAACATATCTGCAACATAAAACGTTGCAGCCGTGTAGGTCAGCATATTGAATATGCCGGCAAGTCACATAAGAGAGGGGTGAAAAGTAATCATCTATACTATATGCATATATGGCAGGTGGGGCTATAAGTGTTTAGCGAAAAGCAAGTTTTCTCCTACAACAAGAGAGGGTTTCTCCTACAACAAGAGAGGGTTAAAAGAAAAATATTACTATATTGTTGGTTGTTAACAAGATGGTTCCGCCAACCAATTCTCGTGCCCAAATTATCAATATTACCCACATCAAATTTATATAATGGTGTTGAGAATTCCTGATAATTTCAGTTCCTTTGGCTCAAGTTGTCCATGATCGTGGACACGGCTAATCAATTAGGTTTGAGTACTCTGCAGAGTTTTGCACACGTTCCCCACAAGATTTAATCGCCTCCGTGTATGTCCTCGCACTTCAGGGTGTTTGAAGACCGGATGATCAAAACACGGTCTTTCAACGGGTCCCTCTGATCCCCTGTCGGTGCCCATCCAATCCTACCGTTCTTCTACATCTGCTAGCACCGCCTGTCCAGAGTCGCCACGTTGTCCAACCAAGCAAGAGCCCATAATGACTTGTGGTTGTGCAGGTAAGCCTTGGGTCTTGAAAATATCCGTCCGTCTCTTTGAGCCTGGGTGAAGCTTTCCGCAAGATGTCATGGCGTTTCCCCATGCATCTCGGGTCATCCACTGGTTTCTCCAGGGAGCCCATCTAAACCGTCCTTCACCCAGAGGTATATTTCGTTCTGAGGTCTTGCAAGTCTTGGAGTTCTTCAGGTCTTGATTATTAAGTTCTCACAACACTCATGGTAAACACTCAACCAAAACCCCGTCTACTAGGAGCATAGCATAATAACGTCCCAACCAAAGTAACAAGGGGGTGGGTGCCTACCACATGATACTACATCAAGATTCCAAAATTTCCAAGTACCTACTTTGCATGCAATTGGGTGAACAAAGTAGAACTATAATGCATATAAAGCATAGGTAATAATATGATCAACGTGACTTTCCTGGTATTACTTGATGAAGATAGTCGCTCTCATAATCCTGATAATTCTACTCGCCACACTCCGGGCAATCTATCGTAAATGAAATAGCATTCAATAAACAATCATGCCAAAAGGAAGAACCAAAAGAACATAAGAACAAAACATGTCTTGGTGCAAAATAACAACATACCAAGATTTAATAAGAAAATATAGGGCCTTATGGTGTTGTAAAAGGAACTGTGAAAGGGGTCAACTCAAAAGAGTCAAAGGATGATCAACTATCGCTATATAAGCTCGACTTGCATACACTATGGGAGATGATCAAAAATATTGGGAGAACAACATGAATGTTGTTTGACAAATAGTATAAGACATTAGAATTTATTTGTAGAAAGAATTTCTTGAAATGCAGCACTACAACACAAGTTATAGCGAATTGAAGTATGAATTGAATTTGCATTCAGAAGGTCAAGAGAAGTTGAACTGAAGTACGATGGTTACGTACAAAAATATATGACATGAGTGTTTAGGGGTAAAAGGAATCAATTGAAAAGGTGGTACGATTTGCAAGATAAGATCAAATGAATATTCGAATACAAATTTGAATCGCTCAAATTTGTAAGGTTCAAAGGTCGAAACTAATGATTTTACTCAATATAGGAGATCAATATGAGCGTGTAGAAAAAAATAATTACTAGATTTGAAATAGCGGATCAAAAGATAGAAATACTTCAATATAACATTGAATCGGCTTAGAACGATGTGAACATTTTTTGGGCACTAATAGATAAATCTGATTTGATCAAAATTATAAGTTGAAAAGTTAAAACTAATGATACAAACAGGAAGATTACTTTGATACGAATCAGACGCAATTGGATTCATGTAAAAATGAGCTACGGATAAAAAGATATGATCAAAAGAAGTTTGAATATCAGTTTGAACAATTATCGAAATTTCAAAATTTCAAAAAAGTTGATACGATAGGTTCACCGGATAGGTGGGATCAAGGCGAAACTCTAGGCGTTGGTTTCATCTAATTCGGATAAACGAGTCAAAAGTTATGACTATTTGAAAAATCAGGGCCAAGCTGTTTTACGGAAGAAAAATGTTGTCTAGAAGAATTCTAGGACTAACGTGTAAATAGGGAGACTAATTGATAAATCTAATTACTCTACCGTATACTAGTGTAGGAATACTAGTCTAGAAATAATAAACTACGGGAGTATAAAAGAAAAAAATACGAAGAGAAATACCTTTAGAATGCAAAGTAAGAATTAATTCCAATATGGAGACGACTTCGAGAAATCCCGCCGAAGAGAAGAGAATATTTTTATTTAAGAAACCTAGTCAAACCAAAAGATTGATTTAACCCGAAATAGATGATTTTTGGATGCTCCTATGAGTCTATATTTATAGGTGGAAAGAAGGTCTAAAGGTCAATAGCTAGGCAATGTGGGACTAAACATATACGTAAAGAGGAGAAAAGGAGGGACCAAATGCCCATGGGCCAAGTAAATTTCGGCCAGCCCACACGCAAGTCCGGCTAGGCCTTTTTTTTATTTCGGATGAACAGTATTTCCTGGTGAAAACTGGATTTTTTTATTTTTGAAAATAAACAGCGAAAACAAATATAAACGAAAATAAGAGAATACTTTATATAGACATATTATATATAAAAAAATTCACAATAAAATTTCCTACAACATGAACATTTTATTTTTCACAAAATAAAAACTTTATAAAAATCCTTTTTTTTAATTCAATAAAATCCAAATTTTGTCTTTAAAATTTTTGGCACTATTTTTCTTCTGACTTTTATTTTTTGGGGGGTGTCATGTTACCTCCTCTCTTTCTTGCTTGGCAAGTATATTGTCAGGAAAAAAATTGTGGTTGAAATCTTGTGCCAAAAATAAAATTCAAATCAAAAACCAAAGGAAAAAATCAAATGCCACATTCATTCAAATTCTTTATAGTTGAAGAAGTCATGTTATCTTGTCTCACTGATTTCAAATGGATGAATTTGAATTCAAAAGGAAAATGGGAAAGTCATTTTATTCCCTCTCATTTAAAAGTTTTAAAAAGTTTTAAATTTCACTCAAGTTTCAATCACTCAAACAAACAAACAATCAATCTAATAATTATATTATCATTATAGCGAGTTACAATTATTTGTAGGATAAGTTATTTTTTATCATTATGAACAAAGGTTATACCTCCTTTCTTAGGAACACAATGAACATGACATACCTACCTACTATCAGCTATGCGATACATTATAGTGCCTCCAGAAACTTTAATTTTTTGTCCTCACCACTTCTTTCATTTTAGGATTCAGACGGCGTTGATGATCAATGACGAGTTCAGCATCCGGTTCCATATTAATCTTGCAGTGACAGAGAGTGGTACTAATGCCCTTAAGATCTTCAAGAGTATATCCAATAGAAGCTTGGTGCTTCTTTAGAGTTTTGAGTAATCTCTTTTATTCATGTTCTGAAAGGTTAGCCCTAATAATAACAGGATATATATTGTTTTCATCAATATAAGCATATTTTAATGTATGATATAATTTCTTTAATCCAAAGATAGGATCACCCTTAGGTGGGGGAGGATCTCCTAGAATGTCAACACGCAAATTGTGTTTATGGCTAGGAGCTTGTATAAACAATATCTCCCCTATTTCATTTATCTCATTCATATGCATATCATTTTCATGGTGATGGGGTCATAGTCCTAGGGTAGGGTCATAGGCCTGCCGTACATGTCCTACCCAAGGACTACCCCACGCAAGGGACAGGACCTTAAGTCTGCCCCGACTGAGTTAAGGTATCCCCGTCATCCAGTCGGTAACAAGCCCTGAATCATCCAGTCGGTAACTAGCATTCGGAGGACACCAGGCTCACCGACTGGATACACTCGGTACGTCATAACCTCTCCGGAGGGAAACTGCCGTACGTTTCCGGGTGCATTTATTAGCATTTAGAGCATACGTTACCTGTAACGTACGCATTCAGTCGCCACTACTGCACCCCTGAGTCGGAACCGTTGTGGAGGGCAGCGCACTCTATATAAGCCGCCCTCCCCCACTGGTAAGGGGGTTAGAAAATCTTTGTACTCCATATCACACTCGGTAACAAGCTCCGAGAGCACTGAGACGTAGGGTTGTTACCTCCACCGTAGAGGGGCCTGAACTCATACAACCTCGCCGTAGCTAGGACTCTGCCCGTCTCATTCGTACCCTACACATCTACTGTCAGGCTTATACCCACGACGGTTGGCGCCCACCATGGGGCAGGCGTCTAAGCGACTTCCGGCGAGTTTGCGACTACTTCCTTTCGTCATGTCGTCTGGTGGAGATTCGAGCATGGGCCACCAGATCCTCTTTGGCGCTCTCTCCTTCGTCGTCGACGATTCGGCGTGGCTTCGGGAGGCACCTCTCGACGTCGAGGCACTTTCCCGTCGCGGGGCCACGCACTTCCGTGCCGGCGCTCGCGGCGTTCTTCTTCTCCAACAAGCGATCTCGTCACGCGCCGCAGCAAGCGATCTCGCAGTCCGCATCTCCAACGTTGGGTGCAGCATGCCCGAGCGCGTCAGTTCGCGTCCTCTCAAGTGGCGGTTCTGGAGTCTGTCGTGGTTGCCCCGCGTTCGCAGTGCTCGGGCTCGGTTCCGACTGAGCTCCCTTCCGAGTACGTGGGCCGCGGGCCTGCAGCAGAAGTTCACATGGCCAACACCCATGAAGATCCTCATCAGGCCGGCCGGAACGAGCGCGAAGTCGGTGAAGCATCCGGTGCACGCCGTCCGCCTCGCCGTTCTGGCAGTCGACACACCCGGCAGAGCAACGTGGAGTTGTTCTGCACACCTCTTCTCAACTTGGCTGCAGCAGCCAAGATCGCCGATTCCCTCCAGCCGACTGATTCAGAGGCAGGAAGGGGAATCGAGCAGATCCGTGCTCTGTTGCACACGGCGCAGTAGCAGAATTCGGCGGTCTCCGAGTCGCACAATCGGATCCACAATAGTTCCGTCCATGCAAACACGCATCGGTCGGTTCACAGCCCCGGCTACTATCAGCACCACAGGGGAGGCACTCGTTCCATGGTCCGTGAAGATCGCCGCCGTTCGCGCACCCCTCCGCGGGGTGGGCCCTATGGGTCCCGACATCATGATGATCGGCGTTCGGTCGACGGCACTTACGACCCGAGACCCGACGCAAGAGGGCGAATCGCCCAGCGAAGAGTCGATAGGGGTCGAGCCCACCGCGATGGCCACGATCTGGATCGTCCGAGTGGCAGCAGGACCATCGTGTCCGGCCCCGAGTGTTTTAGTCGAGCCATCCGCTCGGTTGACATCCCGCCCAACTTCCGATTGGCGGCGGGAATCGGTAAATTTACGGGGGAATCCAAGCCTGAAACATGGCTAGACGACTACCGAGTGGCAGTCCAGATCGGAGGAGGGGACGACCATGTCGCTATGAAGCACCTCCCTCTGATGCTCGACGGCTCGGCGCGAGCTTGGCTGAACCAGTTAGCCCCCTCAAGCATTTTTACAGTTGGGCAGATCTGGCCCGAGTGTTCATCAGGACCTTCGAAGGGACGTGCAAACGCCCTGCAGGCCTTGTGGAGTTTCAGCACTGTGTCCAGAAGCCGAATGAGCCCTTGCGCGACTTCATCCAGCGATGGACAACTCTCTACCACATGGTGGAGAACGTCACCGAGCATCAAGCAGTCTGCGCATTCAAGGCAGGCATACGGTACAGAGAGTTGTACCTAAATTTCGGCCGGACAGGCGACATCTCCATGAGCAAGATGATGGAGATAGCAGTTCGTTATGCAAATGGCGAGGAAGAAGACCGCATCCGGAGCGGCAAACACAAGACAGTCGGCGATGCCGACGGAGGTAACACTCGGAAGCAGAAACAGAAAGTTCCACCCACACCGCAGGCAGAAGCTGCAGCTGTGACCAGTGCCAAGTTCAAGGGCAAAGGGAAAGCGCAGTCTGCTCCCAAGAAGAAGCCGTTCAACAATCCCATCCTGGATCAGCCTTGTCCAATTCACATGAAGATGGACGAAGAAGGCAACCCCATATACGCGAAGCATACCACTCGGAAGTGTCGTCTCCTGATCCAGGGGTTCAGTGAAGGACAACCGAGTGAGAAGAATCTAGAACAAGATGAGGAGGACAAGGAGGATCCGTTCCCCAAGTCCATGCAACCCTCATGATTTTTGCTGACGCCGAAAGCAAGAGCCGACTGAAGCTGGTGAACAGAGAGGTCAACATGGCCGTTCCGACTGCTCCCAAGTTCCTTAAATGGTCTCAGACTGCGATCACCTTTGATCAGTTGGACCATCCAACGCATGTCCCCACTCCAGGAAGGCAGGCTCTGGTCGTCGACCCGGTGGTGGAAGGAGTCCGATTGCGCAAAGTCCTCATGGACGGCGGTAGCGGACTGAACATCATGTACGCCGACACCCTCAAGGGAATGGGCATCCCGATGTCCAGACTCAACGAGAGCAATATGCAGTTCCACGGAGTCGTCCCCGGGCGGAAGGCCAAGTCACTCGGCCAGATCGCGTTGGACGTCACTTTCGGCTCCGACAAAAACTTTCGCAAGGAGAAGCTCACATTCGTGGTGGTGGATTTCCAGAGCGCTTACCATGCAATTCTGGGCCGCCCGGCGTACGTGAGTTTCATGGCACGCCCGTGCTATGTGTACTTTAAGTTGAAGATGCCAGGTCCAAAAGGCGTTATCACCATCACCGGCAACCGTCAGTGAGCCGAGGATTGTCTGCAAGAGGGATCAAGGATCGCCGACCAGCAGATGGATGTACTCGAGCTCGAAGAGTACAAGAAGACAGTCGACCCTGCCGACTTAATGCGCTCAAAGAAGCCAGCTTCTGAGTCCGCGTTCCAGTCGACGGGAGAGACTAAGAAGGCCAGCATCCACCCGACGGACGAGTCTGCCGCCCCGACGAACATCTCCACCACCCTCGATCCTAAATAGGAAGCCGAGCTCACCCAATTCCTCCGTGAGAACTGGGACATCTTCGCATGGAAACCTTCTGACATGCTGGGTGTACCCATGGAGTTGGCTGAGCACCGACTGCATGTGGATCCCGTCGCTCGGCCCGTCCAAGAGCGCCTGCGTCAGTCCGCCGCGCACAAGAGGAAGGCAATCGGAGAAGAGGTGGCCAAGCTGCTGGCTGCCAACTTCATTCGCGAGGTTCACCACTCCGAGTGGCTCCCCAATGTCGTCATGGTGCCCAAGAAGGACAAGTCACTCCGAATGTGCATTGACTTCAAGCACCTCAATAAGGTCTACCCGAAAGACCATTTTCCGCTCCCCCGCATAGATCAAATTGTCGATTCGACTGCGGGATGCGAGCGTTTGTCATTTCTTGATGCCTACTCGGGTTATCATCAGATCCGTCTGTATGGTCCCGATGAGTTGAAAACAGCTTTCATCACCCCGTTTGGGTGCTTCTGCTACATCACTATGCCTTTCGGTCTGAAGAACGCAGGAGCTACCTTTATGCGCATGATCCAAAAATGTCTCCTCGACCAGATCGGTCGCAATGTGGAGGCATACATGGATGATATCGTAGTTAAGTCATGCAAAGGTTCCGACCTGCTGACTGACTTGGCAGAAACATTCGCCAACCTTCGTAGGTACGATATCAAGCTAAATCCAACCAAATGTTCATTCGGTGTTCCCAGCGGAAAGTTACTCGGTTTCTTCGTTTCCGAACGAGGGATCGATGTTAACCCCGAAAAGATCGGGACCATCGTCCGAATGGAGAGGCCGGTCAGAATACACGATGTTCAATAGCTCACAGGTTGCCTAGCGGCTTTGAGCAGGTTCATCAGTCGACTCGGCGAAAAAGCACTTCCTCTGTACCGACTCATGAAGAAGTCAGATACCTTCGAGTCGACAGACGAAGCCCAAGTCGCATTCGACGACCTCAAAGTCCTACTTTCCACCCAGCCGGTTCTTACTGCTCCGCTCAGTAAAGAGCCCCTTCTTCTATATATCGCGGCTACAAATCAAGTCGTTGGTACTGTTCTTACAGTCGGGCGAGAAGAAGAAGGCAAAGCATACAAAGTTCAGCGACCAGTGTACTACGTCTCTGAAGTCCTGACCGCTTCCAAGCAGAGGTATCCCCATTATCAAAAGCTTATCTATGGGATCTATATGACTGCAAAGAAGGTGGCCCATTATTTCCAAGACCACTCGGTATCTGTCGTTTCTGATGCTCCGTTGTCGGAAATTCTCCACAATCGGGACGCATCGGGCCAAGTGGCGAAGTGGGCGATGGAGATGCTGTACTGTGACATCAAGTTCGAGTCCAAGAAAGCTATCAAGTCTCAAGCCCTGGCTGACTTTATAGCAGAATGGGTAGAACAACAGCAACCGACTCACATCTACTCGGCTCATTGGACAATGTTCTTCGATGGGTCTAAGATGTTGAATGGATCCGGCGCTGGTGTTGTGATCATATCGCCAAAGGGTGACAAGCTCAAGTACGTGCTTCAGATACACTTTGATTCCTCTAACAACGAGGCAGAGTGTGAAGCTCTTCTTTACGGATTGCGCATGGCCATCTCACTCGGCGTCCGTCGCCTGATGGTCTACGGCGATTCGGACTTGGTGGTCAACCAAGTGATGAAAGAGTGGGACGTAAGGAACCCCACCATGACAACATACTGCAATGCAGTCAGGAAGCTGGAGAAGAAGTTTGAAGGTCTAGAACTTCATCATGTTCCAAGACTGAAGAACCAAGCAGCTGGCGAGTTAGCGAAACTCGGATCCACTCGGAGACCAGTCCCGAGCGATGTCTGTCTCGAGCACCTCCATCTTCCTTCAGTCAAAGAAGATCCCTTCACGGAAGAACCAATACAACCCAAGAGCGCAACAGATCCGACTGAAGTCGATGTGCCTGCCGTGGTTGATCTGGTCACAGAGATTCTGGTTTTCATTCCCGATTGGGCTGTGCCGATCATGGCATATATCCTGAGACAAGAACTTCCAGAAGATGAAGTCCAAGCCCGGCAAATAGTTCACAGGTCGAAGGCATTCACTGTCATTAACGGTCAATTGTACAAGGAGAGTGTTTCAGGCGTCCTCCAACGTTGCATTTCCCCAGAGGAAGGACAGTTGATCCTAGAGGATATCCACTCGGGAACCTGCGGCCATCACGCTTCTTCGAGAGCAATCGTCGCCAAGGCGTTCAGAGCTGGATTCTTCTGGCTGCAGGCTAACGAGATGGCCAAAGCTATGGTCGACCGATGTGAAGGCTGTCAGTTCTACTCCAACAAGTCCCACAAGCTAACGTCTGCACTAAAGACAATCCCACTTGTGTGGCCATTTGCAGTTTGGGGATTAGACACAGTCGAACCTTTCAAGACAGGCCAAGGAGGCTACACACATCTGTTGGTGGCAGTCGACAAGTTTACAAAATGGATAGAAGCCAAGCCCATCAAGAAACTAGACACCTCCACAGCCGTTAAGTTTGTCAGGGACATCATCTCCAGATTCGGAGTGCCTCACAGCATAATCACGGACAATGGGACAAACTTCGACTCGGACAGATTCAAAGGTTTCTGTGCGAGTCAGGGTATCCGAGTGGATTTTGCTTCCGTAGCACATCCGCAATCCAATGGACAAGCTGAGCGTGCGAACGGACTTATCCTTCAAGGTTTGAAGCCTCGACTCTTGCGAGAGGTAGGACATGATGCTGGTGCATGGGTCACCGAGTTACCTTCAGTGCTTTGGGGCCTCCGCACCACTCCAAACCGATCAACGGGGCGATCGCCGTTCTTCCTCGTCTATGGAGCAGAAGCAGTCCTTCCGAGTGACCTGCTTCATAATGCCCTGCGAGTCGAACTCTTCTCCGAAGCCGAAGCGGAACAAGCAAGGCAAGATGGAGTCGATCTTCTGGAGGAGGAACGCGAGATGGCACTCACTCGTTCAACAATTTACCAACAAGATCTGCGACGCTTTCATGCGCGTCATATCAGGAGCCGCACGTTCCAAGCAGGAGATTTAGTGCTCCGAGTGGATCAACAAAGACCCCACAAGTTGGCTCCGGCCTGGGAGGGGCCTTTCATCGTCTCCAAGGTGCTGAACAACGGAGCATACAGACTATACAACATTCAGAGGGAGACAGACGAGCCGCGTGCATGGAACGGAGATCTCCTCAAGCGTTTTTATACGTGATCGTCGACTGAAGCAGTGTAACAAACAAGTTTTGATGAAATAATATACAGCAGATTCAGTTTTTTGCAGATTCAGAGTTCTTCCGCGGTTGCAGACTATGGTTATACAAAAAAAAACTTAGCTGCGATCCCGAATCGCCTAAGTACTACCTTCCTCCGAGTGTGCACTTCACGTCGCACTCGGGGACTTAGCTGCGATCCTGCATCGCCTAAGTACTAACTTCCTCCGAGTGTGCACTACACATCGCACTCGGAGACTTAGCTGCGATCCTGAATAGCCTAAGTACTAACCTCCTTCGAGTGTGCACTCTACGTCGCACTCGGGGACTTAGCTGTGATCAAGAATCACCTAAGTAATAACTTCCTCCGAGTGTGCACTATACGTCGCACTCGGGGACTTAGCTGTGATCAAGAATCACCTAAGTAATAACTTCCTCCGAGTGTGCACTATACGTCGCACTCGGGGACTTAGTTGTGATCAAGAATCACCTAAGTAATAACTTCCTCCGAGTGTGCACTATACGTCGCACTCGGGGACTTAGCTGCGATCCTGAATCGCCTAAGTCCTAACCTCCTCCGAGTGTGCACTATACGTTACACTCGGGGACTTAGCTGCGATCCTGAATCACCTAAGTAATAACTTCCTCCGAGTATGCACTATACGTCGCACTCGGGGACTTAGCTGCGATCCTGAATCACCTAAGTAATAACTTCCTCCGAGTGTGCACTATACGTCGCACTCGGGGACTTAGCTGCGATCCTTAATCGCCTAAGTACTAACCTCCTCCGAGTGTGCACTATACGTCACACTCGGGGACTTAGCTGCGATCCTGAATTGCCTAAGTACTAACCTCCTTCGAGTATGCACTATACGTCGCACTCGGGGACTTAGCTGCGATCCTGAATTGCCTAAGTACTAACCTCCTTCGAGTATGCACTATACATCGCACTCGGGGACTTAGCTGCGATCCTGAATCACCTAAGTACTAACCTCCTTCGAGTATGCACTATACGTCGCACTCAGGGACTATACGTCGCACTCGGAGACTTAGCTGCGATCCTCAATCGCCTAAGTACTAACTTCCTCCGAGTGTGCACTATACGTCACACTCGGGGACTTAGCTGTGATCATGAATCACCTAAGTAATAACTCATTCGAGTGTGTACTACAAGTCCCACTCGAAGACTTAGATGTGGCCAACAATCACCTAAGTCTTAATCTTCTCCGAGTACGCACTAAGTGTTGCACTCGAAACAGCATTCAAACAAAAGACTAAAGGTTTTCATTCCGATTCCACAAGTTTAGCAACGATAACTGACTCGGTGCAGATCAAGCTTACCCGCACCGATTTAAAAGTACGATAGCCAACAGAAGTGGCCAGAGTATCTTACAGGAAAACACTCGGCATACCGAGGACACAGTTTTATCACGTGTCAGCCTGGCCGGCGCCAGGACTGGAGGGCTCCACAAAAATGTCCAAGTCGATTCCATCAGCGATGCGGGTAGCAGTCTCAAGGAACGTCTCCATGAAGTCTTCGAATCGAAGCTTTTTCGTATTGGCGACCTTCAATGTCTTCATCTTATCTTCCCGCACCTCCTTGCAATGGACTCGGACCAAGGACAGCGCAACGTCAGCGCCGCAACGCGCTGCCGATTTTTTCCAAGATTGCACTGGGCCCGGAATCTCCTCCAGTCGCCCGAACAGAGTCTCCATCTCCTGCCGCGACTCGTCCTCTGGCCAAAGCTCCTGGTCAATGCGGCCGATGAATTCTCTCAGTCGGCTGATGAAAGGACCCACTTTGCCTATGCGAATATGCGCCCGGAGCAGATCCCGGTTGGCGTCCTCGCCGAGTGGCACATTGTCCTTCATGGACCGCTCCACAGCCGCCGCTTCAGCTTCGGCGTCACCGCAAAAGTCTGCACCAAACGAGCAAGCAGACAGTAAAAAACGATTGTTCGTCACACGGTCCAACCACTCGACAAAGCATAAGACTTACGAGCCAGACGAGTCATCATCTGCGCAGCCCAGTCGGTGACATACTTCTCTTGGGCTATGCATCGCTTGTTCAGGATGCCCAGCTGTTTGTGCAGCTCAGTCCTCTGTTTCCCAATCCTCTCCACCTCCGCCGTCAACACCCTGTTTGCCTCCGGCGCCTCCTCCAAGGACTTCTCTCGTACTACCAGTGCACTCTTCATGCCGGCCATGGCGAGCATCGCAGCTTCCAGTTCACCAGCATATTGGTTCCTCTCATCCCTCAGGGCCTCATAGGCCGTTCCCATCTCACAAGTTTTCTGCCACCAACAAACAAAGGGTAATCAGCAAGTTTCTCAATACACAGTATAAGTTCTTCAGACCCCTACCGACGCAAGCAGTGGACAGCGGTCTCGGGGACTACACCTAGTGGGTTCACTAAGAGTGACCCCAGTGGCATGCACCTCAAGCAGGCCCGCCCTATTGAGACGCATGTTTTCACCTACGCCTCAGAGGCCAATACTACTCGACCTGTGCGCAACTTACTCTCGGAGACCCTTACCGCAAGAGCGCCCCGACTGCAATAAGTACTCGCACTCGGAAATCCTGCCTACGGACACAACCAAACAAGACAAAATGTATAAAGACAACTGTCGGTGCAAGCACTCGACAGAAGTCTCGGGGACTACACCCACTGGGTTCACTCGGAGTGAACCCATTGCAAAAACAATACCACCCAGTGGGTTACAGGAGAAAAGCAAATACTTACTAGACTACTTACTCGGATGTCGTCGCGCAGCTCCAAGCTCCGCTGGTATAAGGCCGCAGCGGAGTTGTAAGCCCTCTTGGCTTCTCCAGCCATGAGCTCCGCCTGCACCATGGCCCCCTTGGCCGCTCCCACCTGCTCCTCTGGAAGACGCCGGATGCTGAATTCAACATTCGACGAACCGGGAATCGTGGGAGGTCCCTGGGGCATCCCAAGATCCACCCCAGTTGGTTCCTCCCCCACCGACACCGGTTCAGTCGGTGGAGGCGCTTTGGTTGGCGGAGCGTCGGCGACAAGGGCAGCAGGAGGAGGAGCAGCCTCAGGGACTGGCTCCGGGACAGGCTCCACGGCGGGGTCGGCTCTTCCCTGGTCGTCCCCGTCCAGGTGAATCGCCCCTGACAAGCCGAATGGCACGACGACTCAGAAAAAGAAAGAATGGTGCAGTCTACAGAAACAAAACACCCGACTCCCCTACAACATACCTGGCTGGGACGAGACAACGTTGTCTGTGTCCATGGGGTCGTCCCCTTGGCGGGCCGGAGAAGTTGCAGAAGTGGCGACCCTGTTGAGTGAAGTTCATTCGACTTACAAAACAGGAGTTCACTCGGACAACAGAAAGAGCCGAAAGTTAGATTCACTTACGTGGAGGTGATGGGTATAGCAACCCTCATCCGCGGCAGAGCCTTCCGAGGTTTGGACCCACTCGGCTTGAGCGCCCTGGACGACTGACCTGCGGGCTCAGCGGCTGCGTCCCTGGCCCTCTTGAGGCCTCGGACATTCGGTACCACCGGGGCAGCGGGCGGAGCACTCGACGACGCAGGAGGAGCTGAAGGGACGGCGGGCTCGTGTCGACGCTTACTCCGATGCTCCGGCCGTGGAGGTGGCGAGTCACGCTCTTCGTCCTCTTCCTCTTCATCGCTGTCCTCCTCCTCCGACTCCCCGCTGTCGGAGATGTATTCCGCGCTCTCCACGCTCCCCTCCTGGCTGCCTTCTTCCTCCTCCTCCTCCGGACTCCCGTTCGAGACGGGGGAGAACTAGTTGGTCCACGCCTGCGTGAAGTTCACTCGGAAACGTCAGACATCACACGGAGATGTAAGTAAAAGACTGGAATTGAAACAGTTCAATGCACTCGACTCATGTCACTCACCTGACTCGATGGAGGGTGATCCGCGCTGAAAGGCGTCACTCGGCGAGCTCCTTTGGGGTTCTCACAAGGGCCCATGATTTGGAGCACCCACGAGGTCACCCTCTCCTCGGGTACGCCCACCACGTTGGTCCGAGTGGAATCCTCGGGCCCTGTGTAGTGCCACATAGCGTGATCGCGAGCCTGAAGCGGCTGGATCCGCCGACCCAAGAAGACTTACAGCAGGTCTATGTCGGTGACCCCCTTCCTGACAACATCCACAAGTGCCTCGACCAAAGGCTGGATGTCGTTCTTCTCGGCTTTCGAGAGCGCGAGCTGCTTAGGTGGGGCAGGCCGGTCAAGACTAAACGGAGGCAGCCCAGTCGACGCATTCCGACAAGCTATGTCCTGGCAGTAGAACCACGTCGACTGCCAGTTCCTAACCGACTCGCTCAACTGGAGGGCAGTATAGCTGCTCCGACTCTTCTTGTGAAACCCTAAACCCCCACAGAGCTGGAGGAGATGCGTCTTGTCGTCCGACTGACTAAGCCGTTTGATGGTTTGAGAGCGGGCGTAGAAGATATGTTTGAATAAACCCCAATGGGGGGGCAACCGATAAAACACTCGCACAAAACAATGAAGGCAGAAAGGTGGGCGATGGCATTCGGAGGGAAGTGATGGAGTTGAGCACCAAAGTGGTTCATGATGCCTTTGAAGAAGGGATGCGGGGGCAGAGAAAAACCTCTGTGAACATGGCTGAGGAGAAAGAGGCGCTCCCCCTCCCGTGGCGCTGGCTCGACCTCGTCGTCCGCCGGCAGCCTCCAGGACTTATGCACGAGCATGTCGTGCTCCACCAGCTCCAGCAGGTCCCCCTCCATTACCGTGGAGGGGAGAAAGTCTCCCTGGATCCACCCCGCCGGCAACGGCCGCTACCGCCGCTCAGCAGCCGCCGCCTTGTTCTTCTTCTTCCTCGCCTCCATGTTGCTGGTCTGACCTTTGGTCATGGCGGCGACGGCGAGCTCTCGAGAAGGAGGAGAAGAAAGGAGCGTATGAGTGTAGGAGGTGGCGAGGAAGACGGAGCAGGCGGAGCGAAAGATTCGGCGAGCGTAACCGAATGGTCTCATCGCCCAGAGTTAAATAGAGCACCGACTGGGTCGCTGGCGAGCGGGCCCGAAATCTTATCTGCCCAACCAGCCGCGGCGATATCAGCGGAGGAGTTGAAGGCGCGAGGATCGAGGAGTCAGGCCCTACTTGAGCGCGCTAACGTCGTCCCCGCTGAGCGCGCGGAACCCGAAATTTGAGATCCTGGAAAATCCGCCGCTGTCAGTTGACCGGTCGTGTCAAAAGATGTCGTGGAAGCACTCGGTTCCCGACAGTCTGTTTCGCAAGCACTTCCACTCGGAGCGTTGGTCGAGAGAGATAAAATGGATAGAGACAAGCAACGCCCAAGCCGAACCTAGTTCAGTCGGATCTGAACCTCAAACACCGCTTCTACGTTTCAACCCCAATCCATTCGGGGACTAATGATGGGGTCATAGTCCTAGGGTAGGGTCATAGGCCTGTCGTACATGTCCTACCCAAGGACTACCCCACGCAAGGGACAGGACCTTAAGTCTGCCCCGACTGAGTTAAGGTATCCCCGTCATCCAGTCGGTAACAAGCCCTGAATCATCCAGTCGGTAACTAGCATTCGGAGGACACCAGGCTCACCGACTGGATACACTCGGTACGTCATAACCTCTCCGGAGGGAAACTGCCGTACGTTTCCGGGTGCATTTATTAGCATTTAGAGCATACGTTACCTGTAACGTACGCATTCAGTCGCCACTACTCCACCCCTGAGTCAGAACCGTTGTGGAGGGCAGCGCACTCTATATAAGCCGCCCTCCCCCACTGGTAAGGGGGTTAGAAAATCTTTGTACTCCATATCACACTCGGTAACAAGCTCCGAGAGCACTGAGACGTAGGGTTGTTACCTCCACCGTAGAGGGGCCTGAACTCATACAACCTCGCCGTAGCTAGGACTCTGCCCGTCTCATTCGTACCCTACACATCTACTGTCAGGCTTATACCCACGACACATGGTCTAGCAAGTATTGTTCTCGGGGAACAGTGGGAGGCACAGCAGTAGAAGCAAGACCAATAATTTCATCTTTACTTGATAATTATTTCTCATGTGTTTTTCTACGAAAGATAGAGAAATTAAACTCATGGCATACATCACCAAAACTTAATTTAACCTTTTATTTAACACAATCAATCTCAGCATTATGGTATTGAAGAAAGGCCTACCAAATATAATGGGACAAAAATTATCTTGTAGTGAACTAAGTACTAAGAAATTAGTAGGATATTTGACTTTTCCATACAATACTTCAACATCTCGAACAATCCAAGTGGTGAAATAGTATCTCTTTTTTCAAGTTTAATGTTAACATCAATATCTTCAATCTGAGAAGGTGATATATCATTCGTAATTTCATGCTACAAAGTAAAAGGAATAGCACTCACACAAGCACCCATATCACACAAACCATGATAGCAATGGTCTGCAATTTTAGTAGAAACAACAGGAATGCCAACTACTAGTTTATTTTTATCTAACAAATCATGTTCATTTCTAACACGTTCTGCAATCCTAGCAGCCTCATCATAGAAGTAAATAACGCGCCCATCAATATTATCAACCAAGATATCCTTAACCATAGGAATATTAGCTTCTACATTTATTTGTTCAGAGGGTTTAGGTGTTGTAATAGTACTTTTATTAACCACAATTGTAGTCTTAGGATGTTCCTTAATTCTAACAGGAAAATTTGGTTTTCGAATGTAAGAAGTAGGCACAACCGGATCAACATTATAGATAATTGTTTCATCCTTAACTATGATAGGTTCCTCTAACAATTCTTGAATAGATGGATGAAATTTAAACCACTTCTCCTTAAGGAGATCTACATGAGTAGCAAATGGTTCATAAAAGGAAATTACTATCTCAGAGTCAAGTCCATATTTAGTACCAAACTTATGAAAAGCATCAATTTCCATAAAAGATTTAACACAATCGAACTCAAGCTTTATACCTGACTCTTTACCTTTGTCTAGTTCCCAATATTCAGAGTTGCATTTAATTCCCTCCAGAAGATCCCATTAAAATTTCATAGTTTTCTTCATATAGGAACCGGTAGAAGAAGAATCAAGAATCGATCGATTATCATAAGAAAGTCGAACATAAAAGTTATGTATAATTATTTCTCTTGAGAGATCATGATTTGGGCATGTGTGCATCATAATCTTAAGCCACCCGCAATCTTGAGCGATACTTTATCCTTCACAAGGCCAAAAATTATATATATATTTCCGATCAAGATGAACCAGATGCATAGGATAAAACTTCTCGTGAAATTCTAGCTTCAATTGATTGAGACCCATGTTCCAGCATCATCAAATAGTATGTACCATGTTAATGCCTTTCCCTCCAAACATAAATGGAATACCTTATTATTAAATCCATCTTCACATAAACCAACTAGCTTAAATAATCCACAAATTTCAGATATATATATATATATATATATATATATATATATATATATCAAGTGCAAATCACGATGAATTGTTTCATCTCCTGCATAAGCATTAGCTAGCAGTTTCTCTAACATATCCCAAAGAATGTCATAATAAATGTTTTCAGTAGGTTCAGTAGGTTGAGGAGCGTCCTTTTCCATTTTTGGTTGAGATAAAGATACCCCAAATATGCCCCTCAAAGGATTATCCTCCATAGTAATAAGCAACAGTAAATTTCAGCACATGGTAAAAATGTTTCCTTACCAAATTCCACTTACCAAAGGTACTTCACTCCCCGGCAATGATGCTAGAAAATAATCTTTATGAACCAAAAATGTAGGGGATCAATCGTAGTCCTTTCAATAACTAAGAGTGTCGAACCCGACGAGGAGCAGAAGGAAATGGCAAGCGGTTTCCAACAAGGTATTCTCTCCAAGTGTTGTAAGTAATAGTGATAGATAGTTTTGTAGCAAGATAATTCGTAACAAGTAACTAGTAACAATAGTAGCAAAGGTGCAGCAAGATTGCTACATCCTTTTTATAGCAAAAGTCAAGACGGAAAGTTCTCTTATACAAAAGTAAAATGTTCTCAGGACACATGGGAATTATCGTCTAGTAACATTCATCATGTTTAGTTGATTCACATTCGTTAGTTTGATAATTTGATATGTTGGTGGACAAGCAATCAAATTATGATTACCCCGTCTTGCAAGCATCTGCAACTACGAAAGAAGAATTGAGATAAATCTAACCATAGCATGAAACATGTGGATCCAAATCATTCCCTTATGGAATAACGCATAAACAAGGGTTTAAGCTTCTATCACTCTAGCAACCCATCATCTGCTTATTACTTCACAATGCCTTCCCTTAGGCCAAAATTTGGTGAAGTGTCATGTAGTCTACGTTCACATGACACCACTAAAATAAGCAACAACATATATATCATCAAAATATGGAATGAATACCAGCTTCACATGATTAATTATAACAAGTCTCCCATGTCTTCAAGAACGAACGTAACTACTCACAAAGCATGTTCATGTTCAAGATCAGAGGAGTATTGAATATCATTAAGGATATGAACATATAATATTCCATCAAATAAACCAACTAGTGTCAACTACAAGATGTAATCAACACTACTAGTAACCCATAGGTACCAATCTAAGGTTTTAAGACAAAGATTGGATACAAGAGATGAACTAGGGTTTGATATGAGATGGTGCTGGTGAAGATGTTGATGAAGAATTGTAAGGAGGAAGCGTTGGTCATGACGATGGCTTCGATTTCCGCCTCCCGTAAGGAAATTTATCCCACAGAATCGCTCTGTGAGAGGGAAAAAGTGCTCCTACCAACGTTCCACCTCGAGAAGGTGGCACTTCATCACGAAAGTATTCCTCTGTGTTTTTAGGTCAAAACCATTCATATAGAAGAAGTGTGGCATCGGAGGCCACCTATGGGGCCCACAAGGCTTGAGGGTGTGTGATACGTCCATTTTGCATCATGTTTTCATGTTGATATTTATCGCTTCTTTGGCTGTTATTTCACTTCACGGTACTATTCTTATGCCTTCTCTCTCTTATTTTGCAAGGTTTACATGAAGAGGGAGAATACCGGCAACTGGAATTCTAGCCTAAAAGTGGAGCAAAGTTGAGGTACCTATTCTGCGCAACTCCAAACGCCGTGAAAATCAACGGAGATTTTTTTTCCCAATTTATCAAAAATACTGGGCCAAAGAAGTGCCGGAGGGGCACCAGGGGGTGCCCACAAGATTGCACGGCGTGGCCACCCCCCAGGCCGCGCCATGGGGGCTTATGGGCAGCCCACTGGCCCACTGGCCCCCCTCTTTTGCTATATGGAGGGTTTCGTCCAGGAAAAAATCAGAAGGGAGCTTTTTTGTGGTTTCACCGCCGCCACGAGGCGGAACTTGAGCAGAACCAATCTAGAGCTCCGGCAGGACGATCCTGCCGGGGAAACTTCCCTCCCAGAGGGGGAAATCGTCGCCATCGTCATCACCAACACTCCTCTCATCAGAGGGGAGGCACCTTCATCAACATCTTCATCAGAACCATCTCCTCTCCAATCCCTAGTTCATCTCTTGTAACCAATCTTCGTCTCGCGACTCCGATTGGTACTTGTAAGGTTGCTAGTAGTGTTGATTACTCTTTGTAGTTGATGCTAGTTGGATTACTTGGTGGAAGAGTTTATGTTCAGATGCTTGATGCTACTCATTACACCTCTGATCATGATTATGAGTATGCCTTGTGAGTAGTTACTTTTGTTCCTAAGGACATGGGATAAGTCATGCTAATAAAAGTCATGTGAATTTGGTATTCGTTCGGTACATTGACATGTTGTATGTTGTTTTTCCTCTAGTGGTGTTATGTGAACGTCGACTACATAACACTTCACCATTATTTGGGCCTAGAGGAAGGCATTGGGAAGTAGTAAGTAGATGACGGTTTGCTAGAGCCACATAAGCTTAAACCCTAGTTTATGTGTTGCTTTGTAAGGGGCTAATTTGGATCCACTAGTTTAATGCTATGGTTAGACTTTGTCTTAATTCTTCTTTCGTAGTTGCGGATGCTTGCGAGAGGGGTTAATCATAAGTGGGATGCTTGTCCAAGTAAGGGCAGTACCCAAGCGCCGGTCCACCCACTTATCAAACTATCAAAGTAACAAACGCGAGTCATATGAACATGATGAAACTAGCATGACAGAAATTCCCGTGCGCCCTCGGGAGCGTTTTTCCTCCTATAAGACTTTGTCTAGGCTTGTCCCTTGCTACAAATTGGATTGGGCCACTTCGCTGCACCGTTGCTACTTTTGTTACTTGTTGCTTGCTACGAATCATCTCACCACACAATCACTTGTTACCGACAATTTCAGTGATTGCAGATTTTTCCTTGTTGAAAACCACTTGTCAGATCCTTCTGCTCCTCGTTGGGTTCGACACTCTTACTTATCGAAAGGACTACGATTGATCCCCTATACTTGTGGATCATCAAGACTCTTTTCTGGCGCTGTTGCCGGGGAGTGAAGTGCCTTTGGTAAGTGGAACTTGGTTAGGAAACATTCATATAGTGTGCTGAAATTTCTTGTCACTTGTCACTATGGACACTAATCCTTTGAGGGGATTGTTCGGGGTATCTTCACCTCGAACGGAAGCACAAAGAGTTGCTCCTCAACCTTCTGCACCTACTAAAAATATTTTCTTTGAATTTCCTTCGGGTATGCTTGAGAAACTGCTGGCTAATCCTTTTACAGGAGATGGAACATCCCATCCAGACTAGCATCTAACCTATGTAGATGAGGTTTGTGGTTTATTTAAGCTTGCAGGTGTGCCCGAGGATGAGGTCAAGAAGAAGGTATTTCCTTTATCTTTGAAGTATAAGGCGTTGACATGGTATAGGCTATGTGATGATACTGGATCATGGGACTACAATCGGTTGAAATTGGAATTTCGTCAAAAGTTTTATCATATGCATTTAGTACATCGTGATCTGAATTATATTTATAATTTTTGGCCTCGAGACAGAGAAAGCATCGCTCAAGCTTGGTGAGGCTTAAATCAATGCTATATTCATGCCCCAATCATGAGCTCTCAAGAGAAATTATCATTCAGAACTTCTATGCTCGGCTTTCTCATGATGATCGCACCATGCTTGACACTTCTTGTACCGGTTCTTTTATGAAGAGAGATATTGACTTCAAATGGAATTTATTGGAGAGAATTAAATGCAACTCTGAAGATTGGGAGCTTGAAGAAGGTAAGGAGTCAGGTATGAATTTCACTTTTGATTGCGTTAAATCCTTTGTTGAGACAAATACTTTTTGTGACTTTAGCGCTAAGTATGGACTTGACTCTGAGATAGTAGCTTCATTGTGTGAATATTTTGCTGCTCATATTGATCTCCCCAAAGAGAAGTGGTTTAAATATCATCCTCCTTTAGAAATCAATGTAGTTAAACCCACTCGGGTTGAAGAGAAAGTCATTGCCTATAATGATCCTCTGGTTCCTAGTGCTTACATTGAGAAACCACCTTTCCCTGTTAGGATAAAGGATCATTCTAAAGCTTCAACTGTGATACGTAGAGGCTATATTAGAACACCTACACCCCCTGAGAAAATTAGAGTTGAACCTAGCATTGCTATTATCAAATATCTTCTGTCTGAAGAAGTTGAGGGACATAATATTCACTTTTGTGAAGATGCTGCTAGAATTGCTAAACCTCACGTTAGAGACAAACATAGGCATGTTGTTGGCATGCCTGTGGTTTCTGTTAAGATAGGAGATCATTGTTATCATGGTTTATGTGACTTGGGTGCTAGTGTTAGTGCAATACCTCAATACTTATACGATGAAATCAAAGATGAGATTGCACCTGTTGAGATAGAACCTATAGATGTCACTATTCATCTTGCCAATAGAGATACTATGTGCCCTGTGGGAATTGTTAGGGATGCTGAAGTCTTCTGTGATAAAACGAAGTATCCTTCTGATTTCCTCGTTCTTGCTACCGCACAAGATAGCTTTTGTCCCATCATATTTGGCACACCATTCCTCAATACTGTCAATGCTCATATTGATTGTGAGAAGCAAACTGTCACTGTTGACTTTGAAGGTGTGTCACATGAGTTCATTTTCTCTAAGTTTGGTAGACAACCTCATGAAAAGGAGTTGCCTAGTAGGGATGAAACTATTGCCTTAGCCTCTATTGTCGTGCCCCCTACTGATCCCTTAGAGCAATACTTGCTTTGAGCATGAAACTGATATGCATATGGATGAAAGGGATGAGATAGATAGAGTTGTCTTAGAACAATATCCTATTCTTAAGAATAACTTCCCTGTTGAACTACTTGGGGATCCACCTGCACCAAAGGGTGATCCTGTGTTCGAGCTTAAACAGTTGCCTGATACTCATAAGTATGCCTATCTTGATGAAAAAGAGATATATCCTGTTATAATTAGTGCTAGCCTCTCGGAGCATGAAGAAAAGAAGTTACTAAAAACTTTGAGGAAGCACCGTGCAGCTATAGGATATACTCTTGATGATCTTAAGGGCATTAGTCCCACTCTATGCCAGCACAAGATCAAAACTGATCCTGAATTCAAACCAGTTGATCATCATCAAAGGAGATTGAATCCTAAGATGAAACAAGTAGTGAGAAAAGAAATACTAAAGCTCCTGGAAGCGGGTATTATCTATCCTGTTGCTCACAGCGATTGGGTGAGTCTGGTGCATTGCGTTCCTAAGAAGGGAGGCATTACCGTTGTCCCTAATGATAAGGATGAGTTGATCCCACAGAGGATTATTACTAGCTATAGGATGGTGATTGATTTTAGGAAGTTGAATAAGGCCACTAGGAAAGATCATTACCCTCTGCCTCTTATTGACCAAATGCTAGAAAGGTTGTCTAAACACACACACTTCTGCTTTCTAGACGATTATTCTGGTTTCTCCCAAATACCAGTTGCACAATCTGATCTGGAGAAAACCACTTTCACCTGCCCCTTCGGTACCTTTGCCTATAGACGTACGCCTTTTGGCTTATGTAATGCACCTGCCACCTTTCAAAGATGTATGATGGCTATATTCTCTGACTTTTGTGAAAAGATTGTCGAGGTTTTCATGGATGACTTCTCCGTTTACGGGTCTTCCTTTGATGATTGCCTCAGCAACCTTGATCGAGTCTTGCAGAGATGTAAAGACGCCAATCTTGTCTTGAATTGGGAGAAGTGCCACTTTATGGTTAATGAAGGCATCGTCTTAGGACATAAAATTTCTGAAAGAGGTATTGAAGTCGATAAGGCTAAGGTTGATGCAATTGAGAAAATGCCATACCCCACAGATATCAAAGGTATAAGAAGTTTCCTTGGTGATGCTAGTTTCTATAGAAGGTTCATTAAAGACTTCTCTAAGATTTCTAGGCCTCTTACCAATCTCTTGCAAAAGGATATTCCTTTTGTCTTTGACGATGATTGTGAGGAAGCCTTCGAAATACTCAAGAGGGCTTTGATAACCGCACCTATTGTTCAACCACCTGATTGGAACCTACCCTTTGAAATCATGTGTGACGCTAGTGATTATGCTGTTGGTGTTGTCCTAGGGCAAAGAGTTGATAAGAAGTTGAATATTATTCACTATGCTATTAAACTCTAGACAGTACCAAGATAAACTATGCTACTATGGAGAAGGAATTTTTAGCACTCGTGTTTGCATGTGAAAAGTTTAGGTCTTACATAGTTGATTCCAAAGTCACTTTTCACACTGATCATGCTGCTATTAAGTACCTCATGGAGAAGAAGGATGCTGAACCTAGACTTATTAGGTGGGTTCTCTTGCTACAAGAATTTGATTTGCACGTTGTCGACAGGAAGGGTGTTGATAACCATGTAGCAGATAACTTGTCTAGGTTGGAGAACGTTCTTGATGAATCACAACCTATTGATGATAGCTTTCCCGATGAGCAACTGAATGTCATCAATGCTTCACGTAGTGCATCATGGTATGCTGACTATGCAAACTATATTGTTGCCAAATACATACCACCTAGTTTCACGTACGAGCAAAAGAAGAAGTTCTTCTTTGACTTGAGACACTACTTTTGGGATGATCCTCACCTTTATAAGGAAGGAGTAGATGGCGCTATTAGATGTTGTGTACCTGAATATGAACAGGGACAGATCCTACAAAAGTGTCACTCCGAGGCCTACGGAGTACACCATGTGGGAGATAGAACTGCACACAAGGTATTGCAATCAGGTTTCTATTGGCCCACTCTCTTCAAGGATGCACGTAAGTTTGTCTTGTCTTTTGATGAATGTCAAAGAATAGGTAATATTATCAAACGTCGGGAAATGCCTATGAACTATTCACTTGCCATTGAACCATTTGATATTTGGGGCTTTGATTATATGGAACCTTTTCCAAAATCCAACGGGTATATGCATATCTTAGTTGTTGTTGATTACGTCACTAAGTGGGTAGAAGTTATTCCCACTAGTAGTGTTGATCACAACACTTCTATCAAGATGCTGAAAGAAGTTATCTTCCCTAGATTTGGAATCCCTAGATATCTAATGATCATTGTTGAGGAAATCGTTAACTGGTAACTGCTCGTTTGGCTAGTGAGTAGGGGATTAATGGGCTAATCGGCAAGTTATTCGGCCATTTAATCCATTAATTGGGCGATTTATCAGTTAATCGGCTACTTGGTGTCCCTGAGAGTAGGGATCAATCGACAAGTTAACTCATTAACTCGACAAATTCTTGAACAGAGCTAATGACTGATGGTGGTTCGCACTTCATTCATGGTGCTTTCCGTAAAATGCTTGCTAAGTACGATGTCAACCATAGAATTGTGTCTCCCTATCACCCTCAGTCCAGTGGTCAAGTAGAGCTAAGTAATAGAGAGATTAAACTAATTCTGCAAAAGACTATCAACAGGTCTAGAAAGAATTGGTCTAAGAAGCTCGATGATGCATTGTGGGCTTATAGAACTACCTATAAGAATCCCATGGGCATGTCTCCGTACAAAAGGGTGTATGGGAAAGCATGTCACTTACCTCTTGAGTCAGAGCATAAAGCTTATTGGGCAATCAAAGAGCTCAACTTTGATTTCAAACTTGCCGGTGAGAAGAGGTTATTTGACATTAGCTCGCTTGATGAGTGGAGAACTCAAGCATATGAGAATGCCAAGTTGTTCAAAGAGAATGTTAAGAGGTGGCATGATAAGAGGATACAAAAGCATGAGTTCAATGTAGGTGATTATGTCTTGCTATATAACTCTCGTTTAAGATTCTTTGCAGGCAAGCTTCTCTCTAAACGGGAAGGTCCCTATGTTGTTGAGGAAGTATATCGTTCCGGTGCTATCAAGATCAACAACACGGAAGGTAATTGTCCGAGAGTGGTAAATGGGCAGAGAATCAAGTATTATATCTCACGTACTCCCATAAATGTTGAAAGCAATATCATCAATACCATAACTTCGGAAGAATACCTAAGGGACATTTATCAGCCTGTTTCAGACTCCGAAAACGAAGAGGTATGTGATTCGGTAAGAAAACGGAGTCCAAAACTTTTCCAATAGGAAATTTTCTCCGTTTTGGAATATTTGAAGAAATACAAAAATTGGAAGTAGTCCGGAAAGTGCGCGAGGAGGCGACAAGCCTGCACGGCGCGGTCCCACCCCCTTGTCGCGCCGTGAGGGCTTGTGGCCACCTCGTGCGCCTCCCGGACTCCGTTTTCGTGCAGGGGACTCCTTATGGTCTAGAAAAAATCATTATACATACTTTCGTTTGGTCTGACCCCTGCATCACCTAGATTTCCTCTGTTTTTTGTTTCGAGCCTGTTTCTGTTGCATGTCTAGATCGCCATGACTTCCCCAAAAGCTCCTAAGGACAAGGTCTTCGAGAAGGTCATCAATCCCTACCTCACGGAAGTGCTGCAACACCCTCAATCTATCAAGATGCGTGAGGGGATGTTGCACATCCGTGATCTTGAGGGGCCTAAGAAGACCGGAAGCATGGAGACGAGGCTCGACGCAATGGAGCAACAAGTCGTCAAGTGCCAAGGGATGGTGGAGCGTGCACTCAACGCCAACCACATGATGATCACGGAGTTCAACAACAAGCACAAGATTGATGCCAATGACATTGGGAAGCACCTCTCCAGGCTCTATGACAGGATTGATCAACTCCAGGGCCAGATCTATGACCTGCAGAACCAAAACTGTGAGTATGAGTATAGATTTAAATCAATAAGGTTGGCTGCAGATTTGAGGAATTCGGAAACTCGTTGATCTTTCCATGATGGAGCACCTATGCCTTGGAAGACGGAGGATCAAACCCATGTTGCAACAACTCCACCATCACCACCAAAGGAAGACAACTGAGTATTGGTATGGGCAATCCCCTTGGCTTGTGCCAAGCTTGGGGGAGTTGCCCCGGTATCGTATCACCATCACATCTGCCTTTACCTTTGTTTTAGTTTTCCTTTTCAGTTTTCTCTTTTTCTAGTAGAGTAAAAGTCTTAGTGTTTTAGTCTTGAGTTTTGCCTTGTGTCACCCCCGATGTATTCTTGCTCGTGAGCCATATAATAAAGAGTGTCTTAGTTGAAGGGCAATACAAAGTGACGTTACTCCGCACTAAGAGGACACGCATCCAAACCTCAAAAGCGCATGACAACCTCTGCTTCCCTCTGCGAAGGGCCTATCTTGTACCTTTACTTTTTGCCCTTGAAAGAGTCATGGTGATCTTCACCAATTCCTTATTTCGCCTTTATCTTGGCTACCATCACATGCTTGGGAAAGATCTATATTCATATGTCAACTTGGAGGTGAGCATTCATGAATTATTATTGTTGACATTACCCTTGAGGTAAGCAGTTGGGAGGCAAAACTATAAGCCCCTATCTTTCTCTGTGTCCAGCTGAAACTTTGATCTCATGAGTACCACGTGAGTTGTAGCAATTGTGGAGAACGAAAGAATGATTGAGTATGTGGATCGGCTTTACAAGCTCTTATTTGACTCTTACTGAAGTTGTGATAAATTGCAATTACTTCAATGACTAAAGGCTATCGGTTGTTACTTCTCGGTAATGTTCTTGATCCATGCTTTATTTTGTGAAGGAATTATCACTTTAGCATGAGAGATTATATGTCGGTATTGCTGTTCTGATCATGATCAAGATGCATGCATGTTCGTATCTTGTTTTCTCGACACCTCTCTCCCTAAACATGTGGACATATTTTTTGAGCTCGGCTTTCGCTTGAGGAAAAGCGATGTCTAAGCTTGGGGGAGTTGATACGTCCATTTTGCATCATGTTTTCATGTTGATATTTATCGCTTCTTTGGCTGTTATTTCACTTCACGGTACTATTCTTATGCCTTTTCTCTCTTATGTTGCAATGTTTACATGAAGAGGGAGAATACCGGCAACTGGAATTCTGGCCTGAAAGTGGAGCAAAGTTGAGATACCTATTCTGCGCAACTCCAAATGTCGTGAAAATCAACACAGATTTTTTCCCAATTTATAAAAAATACTGGGCCGAAGAAGTGCCGGAGGGGCACCAGGGGGTGCCCACAAGCCGGCATGGCGCGGCCACCCCCAGGTCGCGCCATGGGGGCTTGTGGGCAGCCCACCGGCCCACTTGCCCCCCTCTTTTGCTATATGGAGGGTTTCGTCTAGGAAAAAATCAGAAGGGAGCTTTTTCGTGGTTTCGCCACCGCCACGAGGCGGAAATTGAGCAGAACCAATCTAGAGCTCCGGCAGGACGATCCTGCCGGGGAAACTTCCCTCCCGGAGGGGGAAATCGTCGCCATCGTCATCACCAACACTCCTCTCATCGGAGGGCACTCGTCACCATAGACATCTTCATTAGCACCATCTCATCTCCAAACCCTAGTTCATCTCTTGTAACCAATCTCCGTCTCGCGACTCCGATTGGTACTTGTAAGGTTGCTAGTAGTGTTGATTACTCCTTGTAGTTGATGCTAGTTGGATTACTTGGTGGAAGAGTTTATGTTCAGATCCTTTATGCTACTCATTACACCTCTGATCATGATTATGATTATGCCTTGTGAGTAGTTACTTTTGTTCCTCAGGACATGGGATAAGTCATGCTAATAATAGTCATGTGAATTTGGTATTCGTTCGGTATTTGATATGTTGTATGTTGTTTTTCCTCTAGTGGTCTTATGTGAACGTCGACAACATAACACTTCACCATTATTTGGGCCTAGAGGAAGGCATTGGGAAGTAGTAAGTAGATGATGGGTTGCTAGAGTGACAGAAGCTTAAACCCTAGTTTATGCGTTGCTTCGTAAGGGGCTGATTTGGATCCACTAGTTTAATGCTATGGTTAGACTTTGTCTTAATTCTTATTTCATAGTTGTGGATGCTTGCGAGAGGGGTTAATCATAAGTGGGATGCTTGTCCAAGTAAGGGCAGTACCCAAGCTCCGGTCCACCCACATATCAAACTATCAAAGTAACAAACGCGAGTCATATGAACATGATGAAACTAGCATGACAGAAATTCCCGTGCGCCCTCGGGAGCGTTTTTCCTCCTATAAGACTTTGTCTAGGCTTGTCCCTTGCTACAAATTGGATTGGGCCACTTCGCTGCACCGTTGCTACTTTTGTTACTTGTTGCTTGCTACGAATCATCTCACCACACAATCACTTGTTACCGACAATTTCAGTGATTGCAGATTTTTCCTTGCTGAAAACCACTTGTGAGATCCTTCCGCTCCTCATTGGGTTCGACACTCTTACTTATCGAAAGGACTACGATTGATCCCCTATACTTGTGGGTCATCAGTGTGCCAGGGCTTAGCCATGCTCTGTTGCCTTGTGGGCAGGTGGTGGTCCCCCTATGGTACTTGGTTTTTCCAATAATTCTTATATATTTAAAAACAATCTCCGTGAAGTTTCAGGTCATTTGGAGTCCAAAAAAATTCCAAATTTTCCATAGTCTTTCAGGTCCAGATTCCAATTGCGGGTGATTTCCCACTTTGTATAAACCTTGTAAAATAATAGAGAAAAGATATAAGGATTGCATTATAAAGTGAAATAATGCTTGAAAACATTATAAATATCAATAGGAAATCATGATGCAAAATGGATGTATCAAGGTCTATGCATGGGGGAGTTGATACGTCCATTTTGCATCATGATTTCCTACTGTTAATTACAATGTTTTTATCATTATGATGCAATGCTTATGTCTTTCATCTCTTAATTTGCAATAATTATCTCAAGAGGGAGATTACCGATAATTGGAATTCTGGACCGGAAAGGTCTACAAAAAATTTGGATATTCTACAGAGCTCCAAATGAACTAAAAATTTAGAGATAAATATTTTGGAATATATCAAAATATTGGCGGAAGAAATATCACGAGGGGACCCACCAAGATTCACAAACTCACGGGAGCGCCCTACTCCCAGGGCGCGCGTGGTGAGCTTGTGGCTCCACTAGCACGCCTCCGGGGCCCATATTCACTTTTTCTCTCAAGCGAAGAGGTTTCGGTGGATACTTCCCTCCAGAAGGGAGGAAATTGGAGCCATCGTCATCACCAACACTACCTCCATCGTGGGAGGACTCATCTCCATCAACATATTCACTAGAACCTTCTCATCTCAAACCCTAGCTCATCTCTTGTATACAATATTTGTCCCTAAACCTCAGATTGGTACATGTGGGTTGCTATTAGTGTTGATTACATCTTGTTGTTGATGCTAGTTGGTTTATTTGGTAGAAGATTATATGTTTAGATCCTTAAGCATATTCAATACCCGTATGATCTTGAACATGAATATGATGTGTGAGTAGTTACTATTGTTCTTGAGGACATGGGACAAGTCATGTAGTAAACTATCATGTGAAGTTGGTATTCGTTCAATATTTTGGTGACGTGTATGTTGTGTTCCCTCTAGTGGTGTCATGCGAGCATCGACGACATGACACTCCACCATACTTGTGCCTAGAGGAAAGCCTTGTGGAATAGGAAGTAGATGATGGGTTGCTAGAGTGACAGAAAACTCAAACCCTAGTTTATGTACTACTTCGTAAGGGGCTGATTTGTGTCCAGATGTTTCATGCTATGGTTAGATTTATCTTAATTCTTCATTCACCGTTACAGATGCTTGTGAAAGGGGTAATCATAAGTGGTTTACTTGTTCAAGTAAGACCAACACCTTACCATCGGTCCACCCACATTACACTTTATCGAAGTAGTTAATGTGAATCAACTCAAACCTGATAGGCATGACTAGACAATATTCACATGTGTCCCCAAGAGTGCTTGCTCACTATAAGAAACACTTTTTGCATGTCGCTAGCCTATTAAAGATTGGGCTATCTTGCTGCACATTGCTACCTTTGTTACTTGTAAGTTTTTACAAATTATCTTGTTGTCAAATTATACTTGTGATTTGCGTTGGGTTTTCCATGAAGAGTGTGGGTAAGTATTACCCTCAGTTATGAAACCAAGGTTTATCGAACCAATAGGAATATCAATCCACAACTGTCTTCGGCGATTGCACACAAAAGAACAAATAGCTTGCACACAACATGGGCAAGAGGGTTGTCAATCCCCTTGGTCTCGTTATTTGCAAACAAATGAGGTGTGTGGATGATTATAAAATGCAAAATAAAATAAAATAAATGGCAGCAAGGTGTTGGAGGTTTTAACAATATGTTGCGAATAGACCCGGGGGCCATAGTTTTCCCTAATGGCGTCTCTCATTAAAATAAGAATACGGTGGGTAACCAAATTACTATTGGGCAATTGATGGAAGAGCGGATAGTTATGCGATTTTCACAGCAATGATCATGTAAATATAGGCATAACGTCCATAAACTAATAGGCCGACTCCCGCCTGCAGCTATTACAATTACTTCACTTAAAGAGCGCTTCTATGCTTGCCTCTCTACATATTAAGCTCATGACAGACGAAGTAATGCTTGGAGTAAGATGACATGATGTAGACAAAGTAAACTCAACCAATATGAATAAACCCGATCGTTTTACCCTTAGTATCAGCAACACAAAGACGAAACTTGTCCTCTTCTATCACTGGGATATAGAAACTCACCAGGTTGAACCTACTGCAACGCACCTCTCTCACCCAGAGAGAATTATGAAGCTATCATAATCATGCACATAAGAGTCATATTATATATCAAAGAAGACTCAAATATTTATCATAAATAATATGAACATAAACCCACAATTCATCGAATCCCAACAAACGCATCATAGAAAAGAGTTACATCATATGGATCAAAGCAAAGATGCGATGATCATTGTATTGAAGGTCAAAGATAGAGATATGAGCCATCTAGGTACTACTATTGAGCCGTAGGTCTATGGTGAACTAATCACACATCATCATGAGGAAAGCAAGGTTGATGAAGAAGCCCTTCGTGATCGATCCCCCTCTGACAGAGTGCCGGAACGGACCTCTAGATGGCCTCCCATCGGAACATAGACTTGCGGCCGCGTAAAAAGTATTTTGGAACCTCCTCTGGAGTTTTTAGGGTAAATGGGAATTTACAATTCAGAGAACTGGGTCAGGAGAGCCATGAGGCGACCACAAGCCGTCAGGCCTCAACCCCCCCAGTCCGTGCCTTGATGGCTTGTCGGGGCCTCTTGTGCCTCCCGGCCTTCTTCCAATGCTCCAAAAAAATTGGTCCACAAAAAATTCACAAAAATATTCAGGTCAATTGGGCTTCTTTTGGTACTCGAACCTGAAAAGTGGAAAAACACGCGGAAAACAACAACTAGCACTAGGCACTGGGTCAATAGCTTTGTGCTCAAAAATAATATAAATTGGTAGATAAGTACCTAAAAAGTGTTCTAAAATGATAACATAATAGCATGGAACAATTGAAAATTATAGACGTTGGAGATGTATCAAGCATCCGCGAGCTTAATTCCTATTCATCCTCGAGTAGGTAAATGATAAAAACAGAATTTTTGATGTGACAAGCTATCCATGATGTATTCTTATGCATGTATGCTCATTGAGAAATGATGAATTAACAATATTAACACAACAATATTTATAAGTATAAGCAGCAAAACAATTAATCTTTCAAAGTGTACAATCCTCAAAGATTGTTTCACCTCTTTCCATCTTTATTATATTAGCAAAGCACGGCTCCATCTTCACCACATAACTACAAATGTCAAGCACCACGGTGCGCAAGTCAGGAAATTGGATCGTAGTTTTCAATATGCTTCAACTTTTTATTCTTCATGCAATACATGAGCGTGAACCATTGGACATAGAATATAAGTGGAATAGAGTAAGGTGGTAGATTTCAAAGGGGTTGAAAGGTGGAGAAGATGGTCTCGTATCAACTAGGCAGACCAACGGGTTATGGAAATACCCATTGATAGATATTGATACAAGGAGTAGGGATTTCCATGCAAATGATGCACTATATCTATAAGTGTATGAAATCTCCACTGAATCTAAGCGGGGTGTGCATCCAACTTGCTTGCTCATGAAGTCCTCCGGTATTTTAGGAAGCCCGTTATTAGAATATACAAGCCAAATTTACAAAATTCCCACTAGTATATGAATGATATAACATGAGACACTCTACATGATGAACATGGTGCCACTTTGAGGCACAAGTGTGGTAAAGGATCATAGCAAAGTCCCTTCTCTCTTTTTATCTCATTCATTTTTTATTATGGTGGGCTCATTTGGCCTCCCCCATCTTTATTTCCTCACTGATACAATGCTCTAATAATGATGATCATCACACTTTTATTTACTTACAACTCATGGATAAATCGATATGATGAATGAAGCAACATAACTCCAATATGAATGCCTCTCGCAGTGTACCAGGATGTGAAATGATCTAGCGTGACATGTATTCAGCATATGAAATATGGTGCCTTTTCCACAAATGCTATTATGTATGGTGGCTTTTCCACAAATACTATGTCAGCTCTATATGATCATGAAAAGCAATATGATGATGAACGAACTAGTCATGTGAAGTGATGATGGAATTTGCATGGCAATACATCTCGGAATGGCTATGGAAATGACGTAGTAGGTAGGTATGGTGGATGTTTTGAGGAGGATATTATAAGGCTTATGTGCAAAAAAGCGTATCATGTCACGGGGTTTGGATGCACAGGCGAAAGTTGCACCAATCCGCGAGGTGAGAATGGGCTATGCACGGTACTAGAGAGGCTAGCAAATATGGGGAGGTGAGATTGTGTATGTCCATGGTGTAACATTAGTCATAAAGAACTCATATACTTATTAAAAAGTTGTATTAATCTTATCACAAATCAAAGTACTACTTGCATGCCCCGAGGGAGAGGGTTGGTAGGAACTAACCATCGCGCGACTCCGACTCGAAACAACACTTGGTTTTCAACGAGGAATAGAAATGCTCACACATCATCACCATGCCCTTTTAATTTTTCAGATGTTCGAGAAGTTTTAACATCTCTTAGTATCAACACTTCTATGAATTACTAATTATGCACTCACACCTTTTCATATCGCCAAATCAATATCATTAACCATTGTTTCTCTATATGTGCTACATGATGGTTTTAATTATTACTTATTGAACACTCATTATTTTTTATCTAGTCTTATGACCCATGAAAATTACCGTAACTATTTACTAACTCTCAAACAAATATAAGTCAAGAACGAGAGTGTACTATTTCTATAAAATCTACACGCCGCCGTGCTCAAAAAGATATAAGTGAAGTGTAGAGCAACTACTAAGCTCAAAAGATATAAGTGAAGCACATAGATATTCTAACAAATCATGATGATGGTGTATCTCTCTCAAATAGGTGTGTCCATCAAACAATGATTGTGGAAAAATGAAAGTAAACGTAAACAAAAGCAAACGATGCTCCAGGAAAAAATCATATCATGTGATGAATGAAAATGCAGCTCCAAGTAACATACCGATGGATTGAGACAAAGGGGAGATGCCTTCCCGGGGCATCCCCAAGCTTAGACGCTTGAGTCTTACTAGAATATTACATTGGCGTGCCTTGGGCATCCCCAAGCTTAGGCTCTTTCCACTTCTCATTCCTTTGTCCATTGATATAATACCAAGAACTTGAAAACTTCAATCACACAAAACTCAACAAAACTTCGTGAGATCGTTAGTATAGGCAACATAATAAACACTTTTACGTAGTGTTATAAATTTATTATTATTTTATTTTAATAGAAGTTACTGTATTCTAACTTATCCATTGCTTATACCCCCCGATATAATCCATAACATAATCAAAACAAGCAAACGATGCATGCAAAAACAAAATCTGTTTAAAACAGAACAGTCGGTAGTAATATATTTAATTTCCATACTTATGTAACACCAAAAATTCTGAAAATTTAGGAAGACCTGGGGAATTTGCAGCAGTTCTGTGTAAAAAGATCAGTTTAAAAATACGTTCTAGTAAAATCAGAGAAATTCTGCACTGGCATCAAAGTTTTTGTTTTTGCACCGTATCAATTCTACTCATCATGCAAATCATCCCAAAGGCTTTACTTGTCACAAACACTAATTAAAACATTAAAACACAATAATTACAACAGAAATAATCATGTTATCACACACTAACATAAAATAAAGTAAAAATTAAGATAATTATTGGGTTTCCTCCTAACAAGCGCAATTGTTTTCCGCCCCTAGCTAGGCATATTGCATAGTTTCAAGTGTTGTCATCCTTGAACGAATGACCCATCGTGCTATAATCATATTCCCTCCTTTCAGAAGCAAGCTTTCTAATAGGTAAGCAAAAAATAATTGAAGGGAATAAATAACACAACATCATGGTCCGAAAGGTCTACTTCGGGAGGAACATGAGGCTCTTCCTTAGGTTTTTCATATGTAATAGTTAGTTCCTCATTGTATAAGTTCCTATGGAGGTATTTCCTTAATTTTAATTGAAGCTCAAAATCTAACCCAAGTTTTGGTATAGCAAATTGATCATTGTGTTCAGAAATCTTATCAACTAAGACATTAAAAGGAAACTTCTTTCTAAGATTCTCATCATAAGCATAGTAGTCCATGGATCTTAGTTTTCTTATTTCTTCCAACTCATAAGGTGTTCCCTTTATGAGTGGGCACTCCCCGTTGACCCTATAATGACAAAATATATCCCTAGTTTCTTCTATGACATTACTAAATTCTTGGCAAAGAAATATAGTAGCTAGACATTTAGTGGAAGCTTCATGGATAATAGAGAATTCTAGGAACAACCATCTTATGAAAGGAGAATGTGCACAAATTGTATTTCCGATTGTACTATAAGTAAAGATATAGCATCTGCATAACTTGTAGTTCTAGCAACATTAGAACCTCCTACCAAACGTAATGATCCCGCACAAGTGAATAAGTCTTGAGTCTCACTCTTTCCAATGATATTACCACTACCTATGTGAAGTTTCTTAGTTTGCATAATAGGTTCTACCTTAGGAGGATCATCATTCACAAGATTATCAAGTTTCTCATTAGCAACTTCATAAAAAATTCTTTTAGCATTCTCATCGCAAGGTGAAGTTGAGAAATCATAGGCTTCCACAGTGAATGAAATTTTGTGTGGAGTTACTTGATAGTTGGTGATGATATTCTCCCGCGACAACGCTAGAAATCCTTCCTAATACTCGTAATCTGTGTTGGGTTTTCCGTGAAGAGGAACGGGTTATCGCAGCACAAAGTGGGTAAGTATTTTCCTCAGTTATGAAACCAAGGTTTATCGAACCAATAGAATATCAATCCACAACCGTCTTCAGCGGCTGCACACAAAAGAACAAACATCTTGGACCCAACGCGGGCAAGAGGGTTGTTAATCCCCTTGGTCTCGTTATTTACGAGCGAATGAGGTGTGTAGATAATAGTAGGTAATTATAAAATGCAAAATAAAATAAAAGTAAATAAATGGTAGCAAGGTGTTGGAGGTTTTAGCAATATGTTGTGAATAGACCCGGGGGCCATAGCTTTCCCTCATGGCATCTCTCATGAAAATAAGCATATGGTTGATAAACAAATTACTGTTGGGCAATTGATAGAAGAGCAGATAGTTATGCGATTTTCACGGCAATGATCATGTAAACAGAGGCATCACCTCCATAAAAAATAGGCCGACTCTTTCCTGCACCTATTACTATTACTTCACTTCAAGAGCTCTTCTATGCTTGCCTCTCTACGTATTAAGTTCATGACAAATAAATTAATGCTTGGAGTCAAATGACATGATGTGGACAAAGTAAACTCAACCAATATGAATAAACTCCATTGATTTACCCTTAGTAGGAGCAACACAAAGATGCAACTTGTCCCCTTCTGTCACTGGGATATAGAAACTCACCAGGTTGAACCTACTACAACACACCTCTCTCACCGAAGAAATATCAATCTAGTTGGCCAAACTATTTAAATAGATCGGAGAGAAGTACGAAACTATCATAATCATGCACATAAGAATCATATTATATATCAGAGGAGACTCAAATATTTATCATGAATAATCTGACCATAAAGCCACAATTCATCAGATCCCAACAAACGCACCATACAAAAGAGTTACATCATATGGATCAAAGCAAAGATGCGATGATCATTGTATTGAAGATCAAAAAGATATGCCATCTAGGTATTTCTATGGACCCGTAGGTCTGTGGTGGACTACTCACACATCATCATGAGGGCAGAAAGGTTGATGAAGAAGCCCTCCTTGAACGATCTCCCTAAAGAACGGGGTCGGGAGAGCCACGAGCCACAAAGTTGATGATGAATGGAGCTCTAGATGGTCAATTCAGCTTCATATGGAGAGTGTCGAGCCCAACGAGGAGTAGAAGGAAATGACAAGTGGTTTTTAGCAAGGTAGTTTCTGCAAGCACTTAAACAAGTGGTAACAGATAGTTTGGTAGCAAGATAATTTGTAGTAAGTAACTAGTGACAAATGTAAATAAAGTGCAGCAAGATAGCCCAATCCTTTTGAGTGCAAAGGATAGGGTTGAACAAGTACTTATAGTGATGCAAACATTCTTGAGGACACACGGGAATTTCTTCTAGTCACTTTCACCATGTTCATTTGATTCGCGTTCGCTACTTTGATGATTTGATATGTGTGTGGATTGGTGCTTGGGTGTTGTTCTTACTTGAACAAGCCTCCCACTTATGATTACCCCCTCTCGCAATCATCCGCAACTACGAACAGAGAATTAAGAAAAAGTCTAACCATAGTAATAAACGTTTGGATCCAAATCAGCCCCTTACGGAATAGCGCATAAACTAGGGGTTTAAGCTTCTGTCACTCTAGCAACCCATCATCTAATTACTATTCCACAATGAGTTCCCTTAGGCCCATGAATGGTGAAGTGTCATGTAGTCGATGTTCACATGACACCACTAAGAGAATCACAACATACATATCATCAGAATATCAAACAAATACCAAATTCACATGATTACTTATGACAAGACTTCTCCCATTTCCTCAAGAATAAAAGTAACTACTCACTCATCATCATGGTGTTCAAGATCAAAGGGTTATTGAATAACATAAGGGATCTGAACATTTAATATCTCAAGAGGCAAACCAACTAGCATCAACTACGACAAGTAATCAACACTACAAGCCAATCAAAGGTACCAATTTCAAGTTCTGACACAAAGATTGAATACAAGAGATGATCAAGGGTTTGAGATGGGATGGTGATGTTGATGGTGATGATGAAGATTGTTCCTCCCGTGATGAGAGGGTTGTTGGTGATGAGGAAGGCTTTGATTTTCCCCTCCCGGAGGGAAGCTTCCCGACGGAATCTGCCCGCCGAAGAGCAAAAGTGCTCCTGCTCTAATTCCGCCTCATGGCGACGGCGCCTCTTCCCGAAAGTATCCTCATAAAAGTTTTAGGTTAAAATGACTTATATACCAGAAGGAGGAGGACAGGCGTGGGACAGGAGCTCCACACAACATCAGGGCGCACCCCGGGGGGCGCGCCCTGGTGCTATGTGGGCACCTGGCTTGCCTCCTCGAGTGGATCTTTGGCCCGGTATTTTTTTTATATTCCAAAATAATTCTCCGTGAAATTTCAGCCCATTTGGAGATGTGCAGAATAGGTATCTGTGATGTAGATTTTTCAGGCCCTGAAATCCAGCTCCCGGTATTCTCTCTCCTTGTGTAAATCTTGCATATTAAGAGAGAAAAGGCATTAGAAATACTCCATGAAGTGTTATATTGATCAAAAACTTTATAAATAGCAGCAATTAAACATGATGCAAAAGCATTAGACCTTGCATATTAAGAGATAAAATGCATTGGAATTACTCCAAAAAGCATTATTATTCAATAAAACAGCATGATGCAAAATGGACGTATCAACTCCCCCAAGCTTAGACCTTGCTTGTCTCAAGCGAAAGCCGAAATCGAAAAACAAGCCCACATGCTTAGAGAGAGAGAGGTGACGATAAAAATAAAATACGGACATGGACGCATTATGAAAAATAACATAATAGCAATAAATATCATCATAGACCTCTCATGAGCAAGTAACAATTCACCACCAATATTGAAGTATTGTCACGCCCAAGATGCGACCCTATCCTCAATTTGGCACGAAGGCCTCGTCAGGGATAGAAGCGCATCTCGTCGTGTCGCAAGAATGGATATCGTTACAAGTACATGTACTGAAAAGAAGAGATATATATATATATAGAATTGGCTTACACTCGCCACAAGCTACATCAGAGTCACATTAGTACATTACATAATCATCAAGGGTAAGAGCAGGGTCCGACTATGGACGAAAACAAACGAGAAAAGAAGAACGACGTCCATCCTTGCTATCCCAGGTTGCCGGCCTGGAACCCATCCTAGATCGATGAAGAAGAAGAAGAAGAAGAAGAAGAAGCAACTCCAAATGAACAATCAACGCGCTCGCATCAAGTAACCTTTACATGTACCTGCAACTCGTGTTGTAGTAATCTGTGAGCCACAAGGGACTCAGCAATCTCATTTCCAAAGGTATCAAGACTAGCAAAGCTTATTAGGTGAGGCATGGTTAAGTGGTGAGGTTGCAGCAGCGACTAAGCATATATGAGGTGGCTAACTTACGAGTACAAGAAATAAGAGGGGGATGATCTACGCATAGCGGACGTGATCTAATAATGATCAAATGAATGATCTTGAACACCTACCTACGTCAGACATAACCCCACCGTGTCCTCGATCGGAGAAGGAACTCACAAAAGAGACCGTCACGGTTACGCACACAGTTGGCATATTTTAATTAAGTTAACTTCAAGTTATCTATAACCAGTGTTAAACAAAGTTTCCATGTTGCCACATAACCGCGGGCACGGCTTTCCGAAAAGATTTAACCCTGGAGGGGTGCTCCAACTAGTCCATCACAAATTACCACAAGCCGCATAGAAATCCTCAATCACGAAGCTCGCGATCTCGTCGGATTCCCTAGTGGAAAACCTCAACTCTGAGATTACCCAAAGCATCACCGGAATCGCGATGCACAAGATATTCCGTCAAAGGTAAAACTAATCCAGCAAGGCCGCCCGATGTGTCGATGATCCCGATAAGAGTCGCGTACCTCGTTCTCAGGACACGACGGATGAGCGATGGCTACCACGCCAAACGCCGAGTTGCCCCGGGTAGCGTTAATAAGCTGCTCTGTTTTGGACCAACACTCATGAGGAGCACTGGCCCGGGGGTTGATTAAATTTCCTCGGGTTAATTACTCCCTATGCAGTTCATTAGTTATTAGGCAAATGTAGTACCAAAGTTGGGCCTTGCCAGACCAGCTTTAATCTAAAACGAATTATCAAGGGGGTCCCCATAACAACCCCGATCGTGTTAGGAGCGCTCGTTTATGGAACATAACACCAGTAGCCGAAAACTAAGGGGGCAAAGGTGGAACAAAACACCAGGCTAGAAAGGTTGAGCCTTCCACCTTTTACCAAGTATATAGGTGCATTAAATTAAATAGCATTTAATATGGTGATATAACAAGGAAGCCATGTTATCACATGGAAGCAACTACACCTGCAACTAGCAACGCTAACAACAGGGTTAAGCAAGCAGTGACATAGCCAATCAGTGGTTTGCTAGGTCGAACAGGTTGAAGGTAATCATGGCATTGTTGAGAGGCTGGTATTTAACATGTGGTAGGCATCGAGACATAAACAATAGAAGCGATAAAACTAGCATGGCAATGATAGTAATGGTATCTGGGGAAATGGTCATCTTGCCTGAGATCCCGCTTGGAAGAAGAATGACTCCGTGAAGTCGGCGAACCAACGTAGTCGAACGGGTCCTCACATTCCGACACGCTTGCAGAACTCTATCGAGACGGAGCAAACCGAAAACAAGCATCAACACATATATTCACCACGGCAAAAGCAAGACATGATGCATAGCCTAATATGATGCATGATCAGTTCATTGATACAAGGGATGGCATGGCAATTCACCTCACGCAAACACTACACATTAAGTGAACCTCGATATGCAACGGGTTGCATATCGACCAAACTCCACGATTAATTATTTAATTCACTCCCGGTTGTTTAACACGCAATATTAAATGTTGTTAACATGGCAAGGGGTGAAGGGTTGATTCTACCTGTCATACTAGTTGGTTAACACGCGAAACATAGAATGGAGCTACGGCATAAGAGGCATGCAACACACGATATATGCCATGAATGCGTCATGCATGCAAGTTACAACAACACGGCAAGAAGGGGAAGAAGCATATGTCGCCACGACGAGCGAGAGGGATCCATGGCGGCAAAACGGAGACGAAGCCACGGCAACGTCCCTATCCCAATAACTCGTCGGGATATCGGTGCCACGATCTGGAAGCGTGTGCGGGAACGCTAAATAATGATGGGGTGATCCCGTTGTTGGGGAACGTCGGATGGGAAACAAAAAAAATTCTACGCGCACGAAGACCTATCATGGTGATGTCCATCTACGAGAGGGGATGTTGGATCTACGTACCTTTGTAGACCACACAGCAGAAGCGTTAGTGAACGCGGTTGATGTAGTGGAACGTCCTCACGTCCCTCGATCCGCCCTACGAATCGTCCCGCGATCAGTCCCACGATCTAGTGCCGAACGGACGGCACCTCCGCGTTCAGCACACGTACAGTTCGATGATGATCTCGGCCTTCTTGATCCAGCAAGAGAGACAGAGAGGTAGAAGAGTTCTCCGGCAGCGTGACGGCGCTCCGCAGGTTGGTGATGATCTTATCTCAGCAGGGCTCCGCCCGAGCTCCGCAGAAACGCGATCTAGAGGTAAAACCGTGGAGATATGTGGTCGGGCTGCCGTGGCAAAATCGTCTCAAATCAGCCCTAAAACCTCCTTATATATAGGGGGAAGAGGGGGAGCCTTGCCTTGGGGTCCAAGGATCCCCAAGGAGTTCGGCCGAGCCAAGGGGGGAAGGTCTCCCCTTCCAAACCGAATCCAACTTGGTTTGGAAGGTGGAGTCCTTCTTCCCTTTCCCACCTCCTCCTTTTTTTCTCTTTGATTTTATTCCTATGGCGCATAGGGCCTTCTTGGGCTGTCCCACCAGCCCACTAAGGGCTGGTGCGCCACCCCCAAGGCCTATGGGCTTCCCCGGGGTGGATTGCCCCCCCCCCCCCCCCCCCCCGGTGAACTCCCGTAACCCATTCGTCATTCCCGGTACATTCCCGGTAACTCCGAAAACCTTCCGGTAATCAAATGAGGTCATCCTATATATCAATCTTCGTTTCCGGACCATTCCGGAAACCCTCGTGACGTCCGTGATCTCATCCGGGACTCCGAACAACATTCGGTAACCAACCATATAACTCAAATACGCATAAAACAACGTCGAACCTTAAGTGTGCAGACCCTGCGGGTTCGAGAACTATGTAGACATGACCCGAGAGACTCCTCGGTCAATATCCAATAGCGGGACCTGGATGCCCATATTGGATCCTACATATTCTACGAAGATCTTATCATTTGAACCTCAGTGCCAAGTATTCATATAATCCCGTATGTCATTCCCTTTGTCCTTCGGTATGTTACTTGCCCGAGATTCGATCGTCAGTATCCGCATACCTATTTCAATCTCGTTTACCGGCAAGTCTCTTTACTCGTTCCGTAATACAAGATCCCGCAACTTACACTAAGTCACATTGCTTGCAAGGCTTGTGTGTGATGTTGTATTACCGAGTGGGCCCCAAGATACCTCTCCGTCACACGGAGTGACAAATCCCAGTCTCGATCCATACTAACTCAACTAACACCTTCGGAGATACCTGTAGAGCATCTTTATAGTCACCCAGTTACGTTGCGACGTTTGATACACACAAAGCATTCCTCCGGTGTCAGTGAGTTATATGATCTCATGGTCATAGGAACAAATACTTGACACGCAGAAAACAGTAGCAACAAAATGACACGATCAACATGCTACGTCTATTAGTTCGGGTCTAGTCCATCACAGGATTCTCCTAATGATGTGATCCCGTTATCAAGTAACAACACTTGCCTATGGCCAGGAAACCTTGGCCATCTTTGATCAACGAGCTAGTCAACTAGAGGCTTACTAGGGACAGTGTTTTGTCTATGTATCCACACAAGTATTGTGTTTCCAATCAATACAATTATAGCATGGATAATAAATAATTATCATGAACAAAGAAATATAATAATAACTAATTTAGTATTGCCTCTAGGGCATATTTCCAACAGTCTCCCACTTGCACTAGAGTCAATAATCTAGTTCACATCACCATGTGATTCCAGCGAATCCAACACCCATATAGTTATGGGGTCTGATCACGTCTTGCTCGTGAGAGAGGTTTTAGTCAACGGTTCTGAAACTATCAGATCCGTGCGTTCTTTACAAATCTTTATGTCATCTTATAGATGTTGCTACTACGTGCTATTCAGAAATACTCCAAATATCTACTCTACTATACGAATCCGTTTCACTACTCATAGTTATTCGGATTAGTGTCAAAGCTTGCATCGACGTAACCCTTTACGACGAACTCTTCAACCACCTCCATAATCGAGAAAATTTCCTTAGTCCATTAGTTACTAAGGATAAATTTTGACCGCTGCTAGTGATTCAATCATGGATCACTTTCTGTACCTCTCAACAGACTTTGAGTCAAGGCACACATCAGGTGCGGTACCCAGCATGGCATACTTTAGAGTCTACGGCTAAGGCATAGAAGACGACCTTCGTCTATTCTCTTTATTCTGCCGTGGTCGAGTTTTGAGTCTTACTCAAATTCACACCCTACAACGCAACCAAGAACTCCTTCTTTGCTAATCTATTTTGAACTCCTTCAAAACTTGTCAAGGCATGCATCTTGTTGAAACTTCCATTAAGCGCTTTCGATCTATCTCCATAGATCTTTGATGCTCAACGTTCAAGTAGCTCAATCCAGGTATTTCTTTGAAAACTCCTTTCAAACAACCTTGTATGCTTTACAGAAATTCTACATTACTTCTGATCCAGAATATGTCAACCACATATACTTATCAGAAATTCTATAGTGCTCCCACTCACTTCTTTGGAAATACAAGTTTCTCACAAACCTTGTACAAACCCAAAATCCTTGATCATCTCATCAAAGTGTATATTCCAACTCCGAGATGCTTGCACCAGTCCATTTAAGGATCGGTGGAGCTTGCATACTTGCTAGTATCTTTAGGATCGACAAAACCTCATGGTTGTATCTCATACAATGTTTGCTCAAGGAAACCGTCGAGGAAACAATGTTTTGACACCCTACATGCAATATTTCATAAATAATGCAGCAACTACTAACATAATTCTAACAGACTTTTAGCATCGCTTACGAGTGAGAAAGTCTCATCATAGTCAACTGTTTGATCTTGTCGGAAACATCTTTGCGACAAGTCGAGCTTTTCTTAATAGTGACTTATCACTATCATCGTCTGTCTTCCTTTTAAAGATCCATCTTTACTCGATAGTCCTATGACCATCAAGTAGTTCTTCCAAAGTCTACACTTTGTTTTCATACATGGATCCTCTCTCGGATTTCATGACCTCCAGCCATTTGTCGGAATCCGTGCCCACCATTGCTTTCTCCATAACTCGTAGGTTCACTGTTGCTCAACAACATGACCTCCAAGACAGGGTTACCGTACCACTCTGCAGTAGTACGCGACCTTGTCAACCTACGAGGCTTGTAGTAACTTGATCCGATGCTCGATGATCACCATCATCAGTTTTCACTTCAATTGGTGTAGGCGCCATAGGAACAACTTCCTGCGCCCTGCTACACACTGGTCGAAGTGATGGTTCAATAACCTCATCAAGTTCTACCACCCTCCCACTCAATTCTTTCGAGAGAAACCTTTCCTCAAGAAAGGATCCGTCTCTAGAAACAAACACTTTGCTTTCGGATCTGAGATAGGAGATGTACCCAACTGTTTTGGATATCCTATGAAGATGCATTTATCCGCTTTGGGTTCAAGCTTATCAGACTGAAACTTTTTCACATAAGTGTCGAAACCCCAAACTTTCAAGAAACGACAGTTTAGATTTCTCTAAACCTCAGTCTATACTGTGTCATCTCAACGGAAATACGTGGTGCCCTATTTAAAGTGAATGCGGTTGTCTCTAATGTTTAACCCATAAACGATAGTGGTAATTCGATAAGAGACATCATAGCATGCACCATACCAAATAGTGTGTGGTTATGACGTTCAGACACATCATCACACTATGATGTTCTAGGTGGCATGAACTGCGAAACAATTTCCACATTGTCTTAACTGCGTACCAAAACTCGTAACTCAGATATTCATTTCTATGATCATATCGTAGACAGTTTATCCTCTTGTTACGACGAGCTTCACTCCAAAACAGAATTGAACTTTTCAATATTTCAGACTTGTGATTCATTAAGCAAATACTCTAGTATCTACTCAAATCGTCATTGAAGTAAGAACATAATGATATCCACTGCGTGTCTCAGCACCCATTGGACTGCATACATCAAAATGTATCACTTCCAACAAGTTACTATCTTATTTCATCTCAATGAAAACAAGGCCTTGCTCATGTGGTATGATTTGCATGTCACTGGTGACTCAAAATCAAGTGAGTATAAAGATCCATCAGCATGGAGCCTCTTCATGCAATTTATACCAACATGACTCAAGCGTCAGTGCCACAAGTAAGTGGTACTATCATCATTACCTCGTATCTTTTGGCACCAATATCATGAACATGTGTAACACTACGATCGAGATTCAATAAACCATTGAAGGTGATTATTCAAGAAAATAGAGTAACCATTATTCTCTTTAAATGAATAATCGTATTGCAATAAACACGATCCAATCATGTTCATGCTTAACGCAAGCACCAAATAACAATTATTTAGGTTTAACACCAATCCCGATGGTAGAGGGAGCGTGCGACGTTTGATCATATCAACCTTGGAAACACTTCCAACACCTATCGTCACCTCGCCTTTAGCTAGTCTCCGTTTATGCCGTAGCTTTCATTTCGTGTTACCAATCACTTAGCAACCGAACCGGTATCCAATACCCTCATGCTACTAGGAGTACTAGTAAAGTACACATCAACATCATGTATATCAAATATACTTCTTTCGACTTTTGCCAGCCTTCTTATCTACCAAGTATCTAGAGTTGCTCCGCCTCAGTGACTGTTCCCCTCATTACAGAAGCACTTAGTTTCGGGTTTGGGTTTAATCTTGGGTCTCTTCAATAGTGCAGCAACTGTTTTGCCGTTTCACGAAGTATCCCTTCTAGCCCTTGCCTTTCTTGAAACTTAGTGGTTTTACAAATCGTCAACTATTGATGCTCCTTCTTGATTTCTACTTTCGCAGTGTCAAACATCGCGAATCGCTCAAGGATCATTGTATCTATCCTTGATATGTCATAGTTCATCACGAAGCTCTCACAGCTTGGTGGCAGTGACTTTGGAGAACCATCACTATCTCATCTGGAAGATTAACTCCCACTTGATTCAAGTGATTGTCGTACTCAGACAATCTGAGCACACGCTCAACGATTGAGCTTTTCTCCTTTACTTTGTGGACAAAGAATCTTGTCAGAGGTCTCGTACCTCTCAACAAGGGCACGAGCATGAAATCACAATTTCATCTCTTTAGAACATCACTTATGTTCCGTGACGTTTCAGAACGTCTTCGGTGCCTTGCTTCTAAGCCATTAAGTATTTTGCATTGAACTATCGTGTAGTCATCAGAAACGTGTATGTCGGATGTTCACAGCATCCACAGACGACGCTCGAGGTGCAGCACACCGAGTGGTGCATTAAGTACATAAGCCTTCTGCACAGCAACGAGGACAATCCTCTTCAAAGTTTGCTACTATCAACTTTCAACTAAATTTTCTCTAGGAACATATAAAAAACAGTAGAGCTATAGTGCAGGCTACATCGTAATTCGCAAATACCATTAGACTATGTTCATGAAAATTAGTTCAATTAATCATATTACTTAAGAACTCCCACTCAAAAAGTACATCTCTCTAGTCATTTGAGTGGTACATGATCCAAATCCACTATCTCAAGTCCGATCATCACGTGAGTTGAGAATAGTTTTAGTGGTAAGCATCTCTATGCTAATCATATCAACTATACGATTCATGCTCGACCTTTCGGTCTCATGTGTTCCGAGGCCATGTCTGCACATGCTAGGCTCGTCATGCTTAACCCGAGTGTTCTGCGTGTGCAACTGTTTTGCACCCGTTGTATGTGAACGTTGAGTCTATCACACCCGATCATCACGTGGTGTCTCGAAACGAAGAACTGTCGCAACGGTGCACAGTCGGGGAGAACACAATTTCGTCTTGAAATTTTAGTGAGAGATCACCTCATAATGCTACCATCGTTCTAAGCAAGATAAGGTGCAAAATGGATTAACATCACATGCAATTCATAAGTGACATGATATGGCCATCATCATGCGCTTCTTGATCTCCATCACCAAAGCACCGGCACGATCTTCTTGTCACCGGCGTCACACCATGATCTCCATCATCATGATCTCCATCAATGTGTCGCCATTGGGGTTGTCGTGCTACTCATGCTATTACTACTAAAGCTACGTCCTAGCAATATAGTAAACGCATCTGCAAGCACAAACGTTAGTTTAAAGACAACCCTATGGCTCCTGTCGGTTGCCGTACCATCGACGTGCAAGTCGATATTAACTATTACAACATGATCATCTCATACATCCAATATATCACATCACATCGTTGGCCATATCGCATCACAAGCATACCCTGCAAAAACTAGTTAGACGTCCTCTAATTTTGTTGTTGCATGTTTTACGTGGTGACCATGGGTATCTAGTAGGATCGCATCTTACTTACGTAAACACCACAACGAAGATATATGAATTGCTATTTAACCTCATCCAAGGACCTCCTCGGTCAATTCCGATTCAACTAAAGTTGGAGAAACTGACACCCGCCAGTCATCTTTGAGCAACCGAGTTACTCGTAGCGATGAAACCAGTCTCTCGTAAGCGTACGAGTAATGTCGGTCCGAGCCGCTTCGATCCAACAATACCGCGGAATCAAGAAAAGACTAAGGAGGGCAGCAAAACGCACATCACAGCCCACAAAAAATTTTTGTTCTACTCGAGAAGACATCTACGCATGAACCTAGCTCATGATGCCACTATTGGGGAACGTCGCACGGGAAACAAAAAAAATTCTACGGGCACGAAGACCTATCATGGTGATGTCCATCTACGAGAGGGGATGTTCGATCTACGTACCCTTGTAGACCGCACAGCAAAAGCGTTAGTGAGTGCGGTTGATGTAGTCGAACGTCCTCACGTCCCTCGATCCGCCCCGCGAACCGTCCCGCGATCAGTCCCACGATCTAGTGCCGAACGGACGGCACCTCCGCGTTCAGCACACGTACAGTTCGACGATGATCTCGGCCTTCTTGATCCAGCAAGAGAGACAGAGAGGTAGAAGAGTTCTCCGGCAGCGTGACGGCGCTCCGCAGGTTGGTGATGATCTTATCTCAGCAAGGCTCCGCCTGAGCTCCGCAGAAACGCGATCTAGAGGTAAAACCGTGGAGATATGTGGTCGGGCTGCCGTGGCAAAATCGTCTCAAATCAGCCCTAAAACCTCCGTATATATAGGGGGAAGAGGGGGAGCCTTGCCTTGGGGTCCAAGGATCCCCAAGGAGTTCGGCCGAGCCAAGGGGGGAGGTCTCCCCTTCCAAACCGAAACCAACTTGGTTTGGAAGGTGGAGTCCTTCTTCCCTTTCCCACCTCCTCCTTTTTATTCTTTTCTCTTTGATTTTCTTCCTATGGTGCATAGGGCCTTCTTGGGCTGTCCCACCAGCCCACTAAGGGCTGGTGCGCCACCCCCAAGGCCTATGGGCTTCCCCGGGGTGGGTAGCCCCCCCCCCCCCCGGTGAACTCCCGGAACCCATTCGTCATTCCCGGTACATTCCCGGTAACTCCAAAAACCTTCCGGTAAACAAATGAGGTCATCCTATATATCAATCTTCATTTCCGGACCATTCCGGAAACCCTCGTGACGTCCGTGATCTCATCCGGGACTCCGAACAACATTCGGTAACCAACCATATAACTCAAATACGCATAAAACAACGTCGAACCTTAAGTGTGCAGACCCTGCGGGTTCGAGAACTATGTAGACATGACCCGAGAGACTCCTCGGTCAATATCCAATAGCGGGACCTGGATGCCCATATTGGATCCTACATATTCTACGAAGATCTTATCGTTTGGACCTCAGTGCCAAGGATTCATATAATCCCGTATGTCATTCCCTTTGTCCTTCGGTATGTTACTTGCCCGAGATTCGATCGTCAGTATCCGCATACCTATTTCAATCTCGTTTACCGGCAAGTCTCTTTACTTGTTCCGTAATACAAGATCCCGCAACTTACACTAAGTCACATTGCTTGCAAGGCTTGTGTGTGATGTTGTATTACCGAGTGGGCCCTGAGATACCTCTCCGTCACACGGAATGACAAATCCCAGTCTCGATCCATACTAACTCAACTAACACCTTCGGAGATACCTGTAGAGCATCTTTATAGTCACCCAGTTACGTTGCGACGTTTGATACACACAAAGCATTCCTCCGGTGTCAGTGAGTTATATGATCTCATGGTCATAGGAACAAATACTTGACACGCAGAAAACAGTAGCAACAAAATGACACGATCAACATGCTACGTCTATTAGTTTGGGTCTAGTCCATCACATGATTCTCCTAATGATGTGATCCCGTTATCAAGTAACAACACTTGCCTATGGCCAGGAAACCTTGGCCATCTTTGATCAACGAGCTAGTCAACTAGAGGCTTACTAGGGACAGTGTTTTGTCTATGTATCCACACAAGTATTGTGTTTCCAATCAATACAATTATAGCATGGATAATAAACGATTATCATGAACAAAGAAATATAATAATAACTAATTTATTATTGCCTCTAGGGCATATTTGCAACACCCGTCTATCGGGTTCCCATGTCTCGAGGCACAACAAAAGAAGTACACGTGCAACGAGCAACATACAGTGCATACATATATTCAACTCATACATCATATGCATACGGTTCTCGGCCACGTCTCATCGGTATACCTTCGACGCGTGCGATTCGAAGCGGTTCAGATCGGTGAAGGAGAACAACGGTCGTCGTGGAAGTCGTGGTACACGGTCTCGTCGACGGTAGTCGTACACGGTTCTTCTCGTCGGCACAGGGCCTTCAGCGTCGGTAGTCGAACACGTTCCAGGGGTCATCGAGGACGTCGTGGTACTCGCCGAATTTGTCGATGACTCACGGCAGGCGGGGATGGTGCACGCGGTGACGACATTCAATACAACAGCACTTAGCGGGCAGTGGCCGACAACAACTACAACAACTAGCTTCGGCCACAACACAGCACGCTACGACAGCAACTAGCGGACCACAGCGACGACGGCATCTAGCAGGCAACAGCTAGCAAAATCTACCTAGCAGCAGCAAAGCATCAGGCAGGCAAGCACAACTAGCATCTACTAACGGCAGCCAACTATAGCAACTAAAAGGCAAGCAAGAACATCTCACCCAACAGCTAGAGCAGCAGCTAATTGCATGCCATCTAACAGCAGCAAGGCAAGTAAGCAGCATCCAGCAAGCTCGGCAAGGCAACTAACAGCACGCACAGCCGCATAGCAGCAACAAGCAAGCTAGCTAGCAGGAGAAAGTCACGGCAAGAGCAACACATGCAGGCAACAGCGAGCTACATACAGGCAAACGCAAGCAAGCGCAGCGGCAGTAACAGCAAACTAGCATCGGCAGGCAAGCATTACGGCAGCAGCAGGACAGCAGCAAAGCAAGAGCTACAGCGGCGCAACCGGCATGGGGAACGGTGCTGCAGGCAAGCACGTCTGGCGCGTGGGACCTTGTGGCCAGCGACGGGCGAGCAACCGGCGCAGGGGGGGCAGCAGGCGACCACGGCGGCGCGGCGAGGCGAGGAACGGCGAGCGGCTGCGCGACCTGGGACGAGGCCGACGGGCGACCTCGGGGCTGCACGCGGGGCCGAGGGGAACCGGGCGGCTGGGGAGCAGGGTGGCTAGGGCGGCTCGGCCATGGCGGCGAGGGAGAAGCGGGAGGGAGATGGGAGGAGGCTGGGAATTGGGACAGAGGGGAGGCGACGGCGCTCGGGGGGAGACGGGAGCTGCGGGCTGGGCTAGGTCACGGTGTAACTGGCTGGGCCTTGGGCCTGGCCGGCAGCTCCTCTCCCATCTGTTTTTTTTAATCCTTTTGAACAGAAAAAATTTCAAACAAAGAAGAGCTTTTAACAAAAATTTAAAAAAATGTTTTGCTCCTTTGAAAATTATACCCCAACTTTTAAAATAGATTGGGCCTTTTTAAAACGAATAAAAAATTAAACCTTTTGAAAAATTAAAAATTAAAACCCTTTACAAAATAATAAAAATCAAACCCCTTTGAAGATTTAAATAAAACCTCTTTTATTTAGAGAATAAAATAAAAGCCTTTAAAAGAGAAAAGAAAATGAGACGGTTTTAAAATAAACAAAAGGAGAAAATAAAGAAAGCCCAAGGGGTTGCCCCCACATTTAATAAAAGGGTTTTTTAAAAGAAGGCGCTCTTTTTTTAAAAGGGTTAAAACGGAAACTTTTACACAACCCCAAAACAAAATCAAAGAGAAGAGAGGAGGGGAGTTCCTATCGCCCTAAGACTCGGAGAGCACTCGAAGCACCATACGCGACAGACGATGCAAGATGCCATGCATGATGCGATGATGCAAACTACATGATGATGCAACAAATAAAACTAATCACATGACGGAAACGGAATAAAGGGGGAATCTTCTGGACCGTCGGTCTCGGCTGTCACAACTCTCCTACACTACAAGAGGATCTCGCCCCGAGATCCAAGAATGAAAGGGGGGAGAGGATGAGAAAGCAAGAGGTAAAAACTAAGTTGCTTCTTTGACAAACGAGTGAAACCAACGATCCTTGAAGGTTGCAACGAGATGAGGAATGATATGAGAAAGAAGCAAGAATTCACGGAAAATTTCGGCAGCACTTCGGTAGGAAAATGGGACAAAAAATTCGATAAGAAGAGAGAATTACACAATATTCACAACAAACAAGTAAATAGAACAAGGGAACACCATGATCTTGATAGAACAACATAATAGACCCAAAAGAACAACATCACAAGGCCTCCGGAACAAGAGAATATGAACTAGCTCAAGCGGAAGAAGAGAATGAAGAAAAAATGACAACTATCAACACAATAGAATTGAAGAGCCTCCGGACAGAGAATAGACGTAGTAGATGGAAAACCAACAACGAAGAACAAGATAGTAGTGGGCTTATGAAAATCATCTCAACATCTATGAGGTGACAACCAACCACTACAAGAACCAAGGATAGATGAAAGCAAAGATATGAAACTTCTTACACCAAGAGGATACATAGAGAACTTGGATTAATGACAAGCACCATGATAGCAACAATCCGTAGGAAACGCTTTAGGTGTAATCCAACCCATATAGCTCAATGAAGAAATCATGGGTTGAAATATTTCATGATCAAAGAATCGGTGGATTTAATTATCTCATTCTTGAAAGGAAATCTCTTCGAGGCTCCTACACTAACAAGAATGCTATAATACCACCTCAAGGATAAAGGAGAACAAACGCACATATAAATGCGAGAGAAATGATACTTGAGGTTCTCCAACAAGAATCTTGAAGAACACATGAGAATGGATTGAAACCTTGATGGACCACCATGACGGACCTCCGTATACAAATGAATGATGCAACGATATAAAGGTAGAAAAGAGTAAGATTATGACCTTGCCAAGATATAGATGAAGCTTCACAAAGAGATACTGATAGACTTTGAACTTCGGAAAAAAAGATAAGCACTTGAGAAAAGAATTGATATCACGAGCCACTCCGAAAGAAGAATAGAAATTGCTATGAACAAGAATAAGAATTACGTTATGCTTATCCTTCATCAAGTTTAATTTATGACAAGCAACGGATTTAGCATATCACTTATTCTACTAGAAATGAATCTTGAAGAGGCAGAGAGATAAGCACCACTTGAGGCATGATTGAAGGACGCACCGGTAAGAATTCACAAATAAATGGGAACACCACGAATTAATGGAGATACAAGAGAATGAAGAGATCATAAGCCACCTGAGAGAAAACTAGAACAAGGCACCGGATAAACGAGAGACGAACGAAGAGACAACAATGGAGAAGAATTGAGGATGAAAGCTGAAAGTTGAGAATGAAGATTCTTCTGAAATGATGGCCTTCGGAGGATCGAGAATGAAAACAATTCAGAAAAGCATCGGATAGCACGAAAGGAACTACTCATGATTGACAAAAAATGAGAGGATACACGAAGCTGAGATGACAGTCTTCACAAGAATGGAACAAGACTGAGAGAAACACTCCTTCGAATTGCAAGCTGAGAATGATGACAAGAAACAACACCAAGAATACTGAGACACTCCGGAATAATGAAGAATGAAAGGTTGAACCAAATAAGAGAATTAATTCAAATAGATCTCGAAGAAGTAAAATGACTGATGGAGATCATCCTTACATCATAATTGAAAATATTAGAGATCTCCGGAGATGATTAAAAGAGCCAGGTAAGATCCTGGGAAAGAACCTGTGGGTTATGGGCCCACTCAAAGAAACCACCGATAGAAAAGATTGCTTAGAAGAGAGATATTGCATCAGTACAAATGAAAACTAGATGAGGTTGAGAACCTCGAAATAATTAAAAGAATTGAAAACACGAAACTCAGAGATATCTTCAACACTCCGGATGAAAAGAGAGGAATGAATATCCAAGATAGGCTGAAAGAATCTCCAACATGAAAAAGAATTACAAGGATAATTAGGATATGATGAACACGGATAGCTGAATTAAATTCACCGGTAAGGATGACAAGAATGAACAAATATGACACGAATCTCCTCAGAATCTTCACAATGAATCACCGGATAGGACACGGAAGAAAAGATAGCGGGAGCAACAATGAAATGAAAACTCTTGGATGAAAATTTAATCATTGAATAAAAAGGGTGGGAGGGCGGGGAAAAACAAAGACAACTTGAGACAGATGAGATAACTCCGGAAAGAATTGAGAGAATGATCTGCAAAATTAGAGAGGATTGAATTCACTGAAGAGAAGCACACCGGTTGAATGGAATTGATACGATGACTCCGGTTGAAAAGGAATTGACATGATAATTCATAGAGCAAAAGAATTAATACTCTCATAAAAATATGAGAACACCTCTTAGAAAAGATCTGAAATCACCACTTGACATCGAAGCAACACGAATTTGTTGGAAGATCGTCCTATAAGTAACTACTTGAATTCCCACCTAAGAAATCCCGAAATATCTGGTCATGCAATCTGGTACACGGATACAAGGAGTAATATCACACAACTCCTATACTAACCCGTCACTTGTATCACATCCGTCAACACACAACCAGAATCTCGGACCTTCATCTACAACAGACCCTCGTGATCACAATGATACAAAGTATGGCAGTACTCCCGAACAATCTGCACCAGTACTTGGGACATCGGGGTTATCTCGCCACTACTAGTATTGAAGCAATTTCGAACATCCTTCGTTCTTAGATACTAAGAAATTTGAATGATAACGATGTGCTCAAGAATCCCCTGGAGCTCAACTCCCCTGAAACTCAAAGCAGATAGGAGGCACCAAGACAGAACTCCGTCACGTCGGCATCATATAGATCCCAAGAATATCCGTGTGATCCTAAAAAAATTGAGTGAGAAGACGAGTAGAATTAAATTATTACATCAAGATTCCTCACCAGACCATAGAAGAGGAGAAAAAAGAATCCTACTCTCCGATATATAACTAGACTCAAAGCAGTTTTTTCACTAGACTCGACTCGGCCAAGTTCGATCAATCAAGGGGGCTCCTAGGTCTGTACTGGTCTGATACCAACTTGTCACGCCCAAGATGCGACCCTATCCTCAATTTGGCACGAAGGCCTCGTTAGGGATAGAAGCGCATCTCGTCGTGTCGCAAGAATGGATATCGTTACAAGTACATGTACTGAAAAGAAGAGATATATATATATAGAATTGGCTTACACTCGCCACAAGCTACATCAGAGTCACAACAGTACATTACATAACCGTCAAGAGTAAGAGCAGGGTCCGACTACGGACGAAAACAAACGAGAAAAGAAGAACGACGTCCATCCTTGCTATCCCAGGCTGCCGGCCTGGAACCCATCCTAAATCGATGAAGAAGAAGAAGAAGAAGAAGCAACTCCACATGAACAATCAACGCGCTCGCGTCAAGTAACCTTTACCTGTACCTGCAACTGGTGTTGTAGTAATCTGTGAGCCACAGGGGACTCAGCAATCTCATTTCCAAAGGTATCAAGACTAGCAAAGCTTATTAGATGAGGCATGATTAAGTGGTGAGGTTGCAGCAGCGACTAAGCATATATGAGGTGGCTAACTTACGAGTACAAGAAATAAGAGGGGGATGATCTAGGCATAGCGGACGTGATCTAATAATGATCAAATGAATGATCCTGAACACCTACCTACGTCAGACATAACCCCACCGTGTCCTCGATCGGAGAAGGAACTCACGAAAGAGACCGTCACGGTTACGCACACAGTTGGCATATTTTAATTAAGTTAACTTCAAGTTATCTATAACCAGTGTTAAACAAAGTTTCCATGTTGCCACATAACCGCGGGCATGGCTTTCCGAAAAGATTTAACCCTGCAGGGGTGCTCCAACTAGTCCATCACAAATTACCACAAGCCGCATAGAAATCCTCAATCACGAAGCTCGCGATCTCGTCGGATTCCCTAGTGGAAAACCTCAACTCTGAGATTACCCAAAGCATCATCGGAATACCGATGCACAAGATATTCCGTCAAAGGTAAAACTAATCCAGCAAGGCCGCCCAACGTGTCGACAATCCCGATAAGAGTCGCGTACCTCGTTCTCAGGACACGACGGATGAGCGATGGTTACCACGCCAAACGCCGAGTTTCCCCGGGTAGCGTTAATAAGCTGCTCTGTTTTGGACGAACACTCATGAGGAGCACTGGCCCGGGGGTTGATTAAATTTCCTCGGGTTAATTACTCCCTATGCAGTTCATTAGTTATTAGGCAAATGTAGTACCAAAGTTGGGCCTTGCCAGACCAGCTTTAATCTAAAACGAATTATCAAGGGGGTCCCCATAACAACCCCGATCGTGTTAGGAGCGCTCATTTATGGAACATAACACCGGTAGCCGAAAACTAAGGGGGCAAAGGTGGAACAAAACACCAGGCTAGAAAGGCTGAGCCTTCCACCTTTTGCCAAGTATATAGGTGCATTAAATTAAATAGCATTTAATATGGTGATATAACAAGGAAGCCATGTTATCACATGGAAGCAACTACACCTGCAACTAGCAACGCTAACAACAGGGTTAAGCAAGCAGTAACATAGCCAATCAGTGGTTTGCTAGGTCGAACAGGTTGAAGGTAATCATGGCATTGTTGAGAGGCTGATCTTTAACATGTGGTAGGCATCGAGACATAAACGATAGAAGCGATAAAACTAGCATGGCAATGATAGTAATGGTATCTGGGGAAATGGTCATCTTGCCTGAGATCCCGCTTGGAAGAAGAATGACTCCGTGAAGTCGGCGAACCAACGTAGTCAAACGGGTCCTCACATTCCGACACGCTTGCGGAACTCTATTGAGACGGAGCAAACAGAAAACAAGCATCAACACAGATATTCACCACGGCAAAAGCAAGACATGATGCATAGCCTAATATGATGCATGATCAGTTCATTGATGCAAGGGATGGCATGGCAATTCACCTCACGGAAACACTACACATTAAGTGAAGCTCGATACGCAACGGGTTGCATATCGACGAAACTCCACGATTAATTATTTAATTCACTCCCGATTGTTTAACACGCAATATTAAATGTTGTTAACATGGAAAGGGGTGAAGCGATGATTCTACCTGTCATACTAGTCGGTTAACATGGGAAACATAGAACGGAGCTACGGCACAAGAGGCATGCAACACACGATATATGCCATGAATGCGTCATGCATGCAAGTTACAACAACACGGCAAGAAGGGGAATATGCATATATCGCCACGGCGAGCGAGAGGGATCCATGGCGGCAAAATGGAGACGAAGCCACGGCAACGTCCCTATACCGATAACTCGTCGGGATATCGGTGCCACGATCTGGAAGCGTGTGCGGGAATGCTAAATAATGATGGGGTGATCCCGTCTATCAGGTTCCCATGTGTCGAGGCACAACAAAATAAGTACACGTGCAATGGGCAACATACAGTGCATATATATATTCAACTCATATATCCTATGCATACGGTTCTCGGCCACGTCTCATCGGTATACCTTCGACGCGTGCGATTCAAAGCGGTTCGGATCGGTGAAGGAGAACAACGGTCGTCGTGGAAGTCGTGGTACATGGTCTCGTTGATGGTAGTCGTACATGGTTCTTCTCGTCGGCACAGGGTCTTCGGCGTCGGTAGTCGAACACGTTCCAGGGGTCGTCGAGGACGTCGTGGTACTCGCCGAATTTGTCGATGACTCACGGCAGGCGGGGATGGTGCACGCGGCAACGACATTCAATACAACAGCACTTAGCGGGCAATGGCCGACAACAACTACAACAACTAGCTTCGGCCACAACACAGCATGCTACGACAGCAACTAGCGGACCACAGCGACGACGGCATCTAGCAGGCAACAGCTAGCAAAATCTACCTAGCAGCAGCAAAGCATCAGGCAGGCAAGCACAATTAGCATCTACTAACGGCATCCAACTATAGCAACTAAAAGGCAAGCAACAACATCTCAGCCAACAGCTAGAGCAGCAGCTAATTGCATGTCATCTAACAGCAGCAAGGCAAGTAAGCAGCATCCAGCAAGCTCGGCAAGGCAACTAACAGCACGCACAGCCGCAGAGCAGCAGGAGCAAGGCACAGCAAGAGCAACACACGCAGGCAACAGCGAGCTACATACAGGCAAACGCAAGCAACCGCAACGGCAGCAACAGCAAACTAGCATCGGCAAGCAAGCATTACGGCAGTAGCAGGACAGCAGCAAAGTGACAACTACAGCGGCGCAACCGGCATCGGGAACGGCGCTGCAGGCGAGCACGTCGGGCGCGTGGGTCCTTGTGGCCGGCGATGGGCGAGCAACCGGCGCAGGGGGGCGCAGCAGGCGACCACGGCGGGGCTTCGCCAGCGGAGGACCTCGGGACAGAGGGGAGGCTGGGATCGGGACAGAGGGGAGGCGACGGCGCTCGGGGGGAGACGGGAGCTGCGGGCTGGGCTAGCTCAGGGTGTAACTTGCTGGGCCTTGGGCCTGGTCGGCAGCTCCTCTCCCATTTGTTTTTTTAATCCTTTTAAACAGAAAAATTTTCAAACAAAGAAGAGCCTATTACAAAAATTAAAAAAAATGTTTTGCTCCTTTGAAAATTATACCCCAACTTTTAAAATAGATTGGGCCTTTTTAAAACGAATAAAAAATAAAACCTTTTGAAAAATTAAAAATTAAAACCCTTTACAAAAGAATAAAAATCAAACCCCTTTGAAGATTTAAATAAAACCTCTTTTATTTAGAGAATAAAATAAAACCTTTAAAAGAGAAAATAAAATGAGACGGTTTTAAAATAAACAAAAGGAGAAAATAAAGAAAGCCCAAGGGGTTGCCCCAGCATTTAATAAAAGGGTTTTTAAAAGAATACGCTCTTTTTTTAAAAGGGTTAAAACGGAAACTTTTACACAACCCCAAAACAAAATCAAAGAGAAGAGAGGAGGGGAGTTCCTATCGCCCTAAGACTCGGAGAGCACTCGAAGCACCACACGCGACAGACGATGCAAGATGCCATGCATGATGCGATGATGCAAACTACATGATGATGCAACAAATAAAACTAATCACACGATGGAAACGGAATAAAGGGGGGAATCTTCTGGAACGTCGGTCTCGCGTGTCACAAGTATGAAGCATAAACTTTCTTGAAAACTAACAAACTATGTTCTCACTCAACAATGCAAATGCAATTCATTGTACTTTCAGGAAGGGTCACATGTAGGAGACTTTTGGCCAATCCACATACTCAACTATCATCTAGTCTTTCATGATTGCTAACAGTCACCCCATATATACGGAGCATCAAGTTTAAGTTGGACACAGAGGAAGATAGGAATCCCAACTTATTCACCTCAAGGGTGATGTCAAGAATAATAATAACTCATGATCACCCACATTCAACTAGATATATGTGCCTAGCTCTTTCCCACCACATGATTCTTGCCAAAGGATAAAATAAAAAGGAATAGAGGTAAAACTTTGACTCTTTGCCTAAAATAAATGATAGGCCCTTCATAGAGGGAAGCAGGGGTTGTCATGCGCTTTTAATTTTGGATGAACTCACTCTTAGTGTAAAGGAACGTCATGTGATATTGCCCCTTATGATAGCAACCTTTATTATGCAGTCTGTCGCTTTTATTCTTTTCCATCACAAGTTCGTACCACGCTTATTTTCCCATACAAAAGACTGTACATATTTAGGAGCAATTTTTGTTGCTTTATTGCATCGATGACAACTTACTTGAAGGATCTTACTCAATCCATAGGTAGGTACGGTGGACTCTTATGGCATATATTTGGTTAAACGGTTTTGGATGCACAAGTAGTATTTCTACTTAGTGCAGAGTTTTTGGCTAGCAAAGGTATTGGGCAAGCACCCCATGTTGGAGGATCCTTGACAATATAACTTCTATGTGAATATGAACAAACATAACTCATTACGTTTTCTTCCTTATCCAACATCAACTGTTTGGCATATAATATTTAATGGGTGCTCTCAATCATAAAAAATGTCCAAGATAGTATATTTGCATGTGAATCTTCTCTTCCTTATTAACTTTTTCATGAATTGCATCATTTACCGATGCTATGTTTGTCAACCTTCAATAAATTTTACCACTTATACTCTTCCTTATGTGATGTCATTTCTCACCATAACATTAGCATATGATCTTTTTATTTTCATTATTTCATTGCTTTTGATTAGAGCACAAGAGTAAAGAAGCAAAACTCAAACTACTCTTTATTATATAACTAACACACGATTACATAGATAGATGGAAACAAACTAGCACTCAAAGATAGATCATACTAAAATTTATTAAACTAGATCACAAAATAACTAAGGATCGAACTAAAATTAGGTAAAGATAATAAGAGTGCTGGTGATACGATACCGAGGCACCTCCCCCAAGCTTGGCACGAGCCAAGGGGAGTGCCCATACTCATATGATCAAGCATCCTTCTTAGGTGATGGTGGTGGTGAAGGATCCTTGAGCTTGTTCAGTATCCTCTTGAGCATAAAATTTTGTTCCCTGAGATCATCAACTTCCTGCTCGAGCTTCAATATCCTTTGGCACAATTCTTGCTTGCTCTCCTGCAGAAAACGAGAAGGGATAAACAAGACCTTCGTTTTTTCCTTGTGTTCGAGAGGCTCGATTTCTTGAACTTCAGATGCATGTCTCCCGGCTGAGGTAGAGGGATCTCTTCTTCATCTGATCTTGCTTCCTCCTCCTTGCCTTCTTGTTCCTCATATGAGAAAAACCCATAGGTATCTAAACCCCCATAGATATTTGGGTTGGCAAGATAATATGAAATATGGCTCTCATCATCGGATTCTTGGGACAACATTTTTTCAGATCTGCCAGAAAACAGCAAGAAACAAGAACAGAAGATATCTCGTGATGCGGTGGTCAAGTCAATACGGGGAGTATATATAGATTTTTTTATCTTGCATAACAAGTAAAACGGGAGGAAAACGGAATTGGGAAGGTGCACCAGGGCCCCACACAGCATCAGGGCGCACCCCAGGGAGGCATGCCCAAGTGGTGTGTGGGCACGTGGTGGACCCTCTCGGGTTCCTTTTATTTTATATTTTTCTAAATATTCCAAAACTGACAGAATATATTTTTGTGGAATTTTCGGAGTCCGTTTACTTACTGTATCACGTACCTATTCCTTTTACAGTATTCTGGAGTGTTCTGGAAGGACTCTTGATATGTTCCTCTAGGGTAATAGTCTCAATAATATTAGTTTCAACATTAATGGGTGTACATGAAATGTAGTGCTTGATCCTTTGTCCATTTACTACCTTCGGGTTAGTACCCGCGGCATTATTGATCTTTATGGCTCCGGAACGATAAACTTCTTCGATAATATATGGTCCTTACCATTTGGAGAGAAGTTTACCTGCAAAGAACCTGAGACGAGAATTATATAATAAAACATATTCACCACTTTGAATTCTCTCTTTTGGATCCTCTAGTCATGCCATCGTTTGACTTTTTCTTTAAACAACTTGGCGTTATCATAGGCATGGGTTCTCCATTCATCAAGTGAGCTAATGTCAAATAACCTCTTTTCACCTGCAAGCTTGAAGTCATAGTTAAGTTCTTTAACAGCCCAAAAAGTTTTATGTTCCAATTCAAGAAGTAAACGACATGATTTTCCATAAACCATTTTATAAGGAGATATATTCATAGGATTCTTATAAGCAGTTCTATAAGACCACAAAGCATCATCTAATTTCTTAGACCAATTCTTTCTAGATCTATTGACAGTCTTTTGCAAAATCAACTTTATCTCCATATTGCTCAATTCAACTTGACCACTAGATTGAGGATGATAGGGAGACGCAATTCTATGATTAACATCATATTTAGCAAGCATCTTACACAAAGCACCATGAATAAAATGTGAACCACCATCAGTCATAATATATCTAGGGGCTCCAAACCTTGGAAATATTACTTCCTTAAGCATTTTAATAGAAGTGTTGTTATCAGCACTGCTAGTGGGGATAGCCTCAACCCACTTAGTGACATAATAAACAGCAACAAGAATATGTGTATACCCATTGGACTTAGGTAAAGGTCCCATATAATCAAAACCCCAAACATCAAATGGTTCAATAACAAGAGAAAAATTCATAGGCATTTCCTCGTGTCTACTGATATTACCAATCCTTTGACACTCATCACAAGATAAGACAAACTTACGAGCGTCCTTTAAAGGAGTAGGCCAATAAAAACCGGATTGCAATACCTTATGTGCGGTTCTATCTCCTACATGGTGTCATCCATAAAATTCAGAGTGACACTTCCAAAGAATTTGTTCTTGTTCATGCTCAGGTACAAAACGTCTAACAATACCACCCACACCTTCTTTGTAAAGATGTGGGTCATCCTGGAAATAGTGTCTCAAATCATAAAACAACCTTTTCTTTTGCAGGTAAGTAAAACTAGGAGGTATAAACTTAGGAACAATATAATTAGCATAGTCTGCATACTAAGGAGTATTATGATAAACATTAATAGCAACTAATTGGTCATCAGGAAAACTATCATTAATAGGTTGTGGGTCATCAAGCACATTTTCCAATCTAGACAAGTTATCAGCGACGGGATTCTCAGCCCCTTTCCTATCAACAATATAAAGGTCAAACTCTTGCAACAAAAGAACCCACCTAATAAGCCTAGGCTTATCATCTTTCTTTTCCATAAGATACTAAATAGAGCATGATGAGTGTGAATAGTAACTTTGGAATCAACAATATAAGATCTAAACTTATTACAAGCAAACACAACTGCTAGAAACTCTTTTTAAGTGCTAGCATAATTCCTTTCGGCAGTGTCCAAAGTCTTACTAGCATAACGAATAACATTCACCTTCTTATCAACTCTCTGTCCTAGAACAGCCCCAACAGCATAATCACTAGCATCACACATAATTTAAAAAGGTAAATCCCAATCACGTGGCTGAATAGTAGGTGTAGAAATTAAAGGTGACTTAAGAGTTTCAAAGTCTTCTACACAATCATCATGAAAAACAAAAGGAACATCTTTTCGCAAAAGATTGGTAAGAGGCTTAGAAATTTTAGAGAAGTCTTTAATAAATCTCCTATAGAAACCAGCATGACCACCTTTGATATCCTTGGGGCATGGCATCTTCTCAATAGCATCCACTTTTGCTTTATCAACCTCAATACCTCTTTCAGAAATTTTACGGACCAAGACAATACCTTCATTAACCATAAAGTGGCACTTCTCCCAATTCAAGACAAGATTTGTTTGTTCACAACTCTGCAAAACTCGGTCAAGGTTGCTTAAGCAATCATCAAAATAAATTCCATATATGGAGAAATCATCCATGAAAACCTCAACAATCTTTTCACAAAAATCAGAGAAGATAGCAGTCATACATCTTTGAAAAGTAGCAGGTGCGTTGCATAAACCAAAAGGCATGTGTCTATAAGAAAAAGTTCCAACACGACAAGTAAAGGTGGTTTTCTCTTGATCAGATTGTGCAACAGGTATTTGAGAAAAACCAGAATAACTATCCAAGAAACAAAAGTGTGTGTGCTTAGTCAACCTTTATAACATTTGATCAATAAAATGTAAACGGTAGTGATCTTTCCTAGTAGCTTTATTCAACTTTCTAAAATCTATCACCATCCTATAACCAGTTACTATCCTCTGAGGTATAAGTTCGTTCTTAGCATTAGGAACAACAGTAATACCACCCTTTTTAGGAACACAATGAACTGGACTCACCCATCTACTATCAGTTATGGGGTAGATAATATGTGCTTCCATAAGCTTTAATATTTTAGTTCTTACCACATCCTTCATCTTCAGATTTAAACGTCGTTGGTGGTCAACAATGGGTTTAGCATGTCGTTCCATATTAATCTTGTGCTAACATTGAGTGGGACTAATGCCATTAAGATCATCAAGATTATATCTGATAGCGGCACGGTGCTTACTTAGAACTTTTAATAATCTCTTTTCCCCGTGCTCTGAAAGGTTAGCACTGATAATAACAGGATATATTTTATTTTCAGCAAGATAAGCATATTTTAGAGTATCGGGCAATTGCTTCAATTCAAACACAATATCACTCTTAGGTGGAGGAGGACCTCCCAAAGTTTCAACAGGAAAATTATGCTTAAGGATAGGTGGCTGCTTAAAGAAAACCTCATATATTTCATTCCTTTCATTCATATGCAAATCATTCTCATGCTCAAGCAAATATTGTTCCAAAGGATCGGTAGGAGGCACAACAATAACAACAAGACTAATAACTTCACCTTTACTAGGAAACTCTATATCATGTGGTTGTCTACGAAACTTAGAGAAATTAAATTCATGAGACACAACACCAAAGTTGACACTAACAATCTCCTTAGCACAATCAATTTGAGCATTAACGGTATTCAAGAAAGGTCTACCAAATATGATTGGACAATATATATCTTGTGGAGAACCAAGAACAAGAAAATCAGTAGGGTATTTGATCTTACCACATAAGACTTCAACATCTCTGACAATACCAAGTGGTGAAATAGTATTTCTGTTGGCAAGCTTAATAGTCACATCAATATCCCCAATCTCAGCACGTGCAATATCATTCATGACTTCTTGATATAAAGTAAAAGGAATAGCACTTATGCTAGCACCCACATTACATAAACCAAGATAGCAATGAGCTCCAATTTTAATAGAAATAACAAGCATGCCAACTACGGGTCTATTTTTATTCTTAAGATCAGGACTAGCAATTCTAGAAGCATTATCACAGAAGGAAATAACATGTTCGTCCAATTCATCAACTAAAAGATCTTTAACTAAAGCACCTAGGTTCAACCTTAATTTTCTTAGAAGGTGTAGGTGTTCTAACATAACTTTTCCTAACTACAGAAGAAACCTTAGAGTGATTTTTAAATCTAACAGGAAAAGGTGGTTTCTCAAAATAAGTAGTAGGAACAACTGGATCAACATTGTAGACAATAGTTTTCTCTTCTTTAATCTCAGGAGGTTTTTCCTTAATTGCTATAGGAGGATAGTATTTAAACCACTTCACCTTAGGAAGATCAACATGAGTAGCAAAAGATTCACAAAAATAGGCTACAATTTCAGAGTCAAGTCCATACTTGGTGCTAAATTTTTGAAAGGCATCTGTTTCCATAAAAGATTTAACACAATTGTTAGAGCATATATCTCCATATGTGGTTTTGGTAATTGATGACAACTCCTATGGACTAATGGTTGCTTTAAGTTATATTTATAGGACTTGTCCATAGGCACTTCTTGAAGTCCATCTGTTGGGTTCAAGGAGTGTGACGCCCTCGGCTTAATCGTACGCTAACCATACACGCAAATGCGTACGATCAAACCCAAGGACTCACGGGAGGATATCACAACACAACTCTAGACACAAATAAAAATAACATCAGCTTCATATTACAATCCAGGGGCCTCGAGGGCTAGAATACGAAAGCTCGATAAACACATGAGTCAGTGGAAGCAACAATATCTGAGTACAGACATAAAACAAAATGGGGTGCCTTAGAGAAGACTGGCACAAAAGATACAACGATCGAACGAGGCGAGGCCTCCTGCCTGGGAACCTCCTAACTACTCCTGATCATCAGCGGCCTCCACGTAGTAGTAGGCAATGTCGGGGTAGCAGTCGTCGGCGGCGGGGACCTCCATCTCCTGGGCTCCATCATCTGGTCGCAGCAACGAATCAAGAGGACAAGGGGGGAGCAAAGCAGCGGTGAGCCTAAGGATCCTCCCTCGACTCCCTGCGAGGAAGCAATCCCGAGGCAAACTAATTCCAGTTAAGTATCGATTGTAGTTGTAAAAGATCGGGGCACAACTCCAAGTCGTCCTGTAACCGTGGACACGGCTATCCGAATAGTTAATTTTCATCCCTGCAGGGGTGCACCACATGTCCCGTCACGCTCGATAACACTCTGGCCGGACATACTTTTCTGGGTCCTGCCCGGCCTCGGAATATCGACACGTCGCAGCCCCACCTAAGACTAATCAGAGAGGCCAGCCCGCCGGTCTAAATCCTAAGCACAAAGGGTTCGTGGGCCCAGTTCCCCTTCACGCTCCTGCACGTGGCGTGGGCGGCCGACGTCAGTCCTAGCATCCCTTAATCACAAGCGCGATGCATCTCGGGACCACTCGGGCGCGCGCCGCTACATTGCTGGCATCTGAAAAGCTTCGGCTGATACCGCGACGCCGAGTACCCATAATTCTTCCCGCGTAGCCGGTTAGTGAGAAAAGGTCTCCGACCAACCCAGATCAAATACCCAAATCCATTAGCATTTTAATTAGGCCAGCAACACAGTCTCACGGGAATCCACCCGTCTTACAACTAATCACCAATGATCCCAGTAACATGGTCGAGTAACTGTGTGGTTGTAACATCGGGGGGGGGGGGGGAATCCGAGGTATCACCCTCGTTGGACTCCGAACGATGTACCCATCAAGGTGGGCTTAGAGGAATCACCCTCGGGGGTCCCACACTTGAGGGTTGCACGACAGGGGCGTCATCGGGAATGGTGAAAGAGGAATCACCCTCGATAACCACGACCGACTAGCTATACTATAGAAATATCATCAGGAGTACTTAGCGAGGTGTCACCCTCGGTACCCGATAGTATCTTTGTAGCATCGTACAACGAAGGGGGGTGTATGTGCTGTGTCGGGTCTGGCTCGTCGGTCAGAGATCGAGACTTGAAAACAAGCGGGGCAACTGAACTACGGGGTCAGAGGGGATGACTGCTCCACCTATACTAAGCAGATTAAAGGTACATGACTGAAAGTAGCAGTTCATCAAAAATAGGCTATGCATCAGATATAGGAGCTAACTACAACAGTAGCAAAATACTAATGCAAGTAGTAGGAAGAAAGACATAGGCGATATAGGAATGATCAGGGGGGGTTTGCTTGCCTTGCTGCTCTGCGGCAAAGGACTGATCGGCAGGGTCGTAGATGTACCCGGCAGCAGCGTCAGTCTCGGGGTCTACCGGTAAGAAGAGGGGGAAGAAACAATAAATAATAGCACCGATGCAACACAAAGCATGACATGGCAAGATGCAGGCTAGACATGAGCTAACGCAGCAACATCCGTCATAGACGGGTCGGAAGAATATCTGACGATATTTTCCGGGTCTCGGGCTACTACCGGTTATACTGGAAACGATGGAAAAGTTCCATGTTTGCTATGCTAGGGACGCGTGACAGACGAACGGGTCGTGTATCCGGGTTCGTCTCGATTTGCTGATCAACTTTCATGTTGAAATTATTTTGATCTGACTTACGGATTATTTTATATTAATTTTTAAAGTTTTATTAATTATTTAGGAATTAAAAACAGATTTAGCTATTTTAATAAAATCCCATTATGACATCATCGCGATGTCATGCTGACATCAACATTTGACTGGTCAACTGACCAGCGGGTCCCGAACGTCATAGGCACAAGTTTTTATTAAGATTAATTATTAATTAATCAGATTAATTTAGTGGGGGGCCCATGTGTCATACTCTAATTACTCTAATTAATTAATTTAACTAATATATCTATTTATTTATTTAATAAAAACATTATTTTTTATTATTTATATTAACTATCGCGTGGGGCCTCCGTGTCATAGACAGCGGGTGCGTTGGCCCCACCGGTAAGTGACCCTAGGCCAAAAACACATTTTTAATCACAAATACATAACCATACAAATGTCGTATTTCTCCACATGCCTATATACGCAAATACATACATAAATACGGGTATCAAATACATACATACATACATACGGAATACAACATTTGTTTTTTTTATTTTCTCTCAAAACTCTCATCTCCCTCTCTCTGTTAACAAATATAACACAGAGGTTCTTTGCTAACTCCACATAGAAGAACCAAATGTTCAATCCTTCCTACCGGAGTCTACCATCGACGGATCGAAGCCTCGTTTGCCGGAACGGAACCGGGACGGCGAGGAGAACGACATGGTGGGAGGAGCCCGAGGAGGGGCTCGCCGACGTTGACGGGAGGGGCCGGTGAAGCCGGAGTTCGCGGGAAGGGGCGAAGGAGACGGCGTGGAGGCGGACGAGGCGGTGACGGTGACGGTGACGGCGCGGTTCCGGTGGTGATGCCGGTGAGGACGGTCGCCGGAGAAGTCGTGCCAGCAAGGTCTTGCCGAGAGGGGCCCCGAAGAGGAGGGCCCCCGGGATGGAGCCGCCGACGGGGAGGGGCTCGGCCGGCGGGGCTCCTGGAGTCGGTCTCCAGGGGGGGTGGTGCCGCGGGGTGAAACAAGGGGCCTCGGCCGGCGGGAGATCTAGGGGCCGTCGGCGGGAGGGACCCGATGGGAGGGGGCTTCTCGGTGAGGAGAGGCAGGGGGGCCGCCGGCGGGAGGGGAGGAGGTGGAGAGGAGGGCCGGCGGGAGAAGGAGGCCGGGGCGGAGGGGAGATGCGAGGGGAGGGGAGAGTCGTGGGGGAGGGAGTCACGGGAGAGAGAGGGAGTTACGGGAGAGAGAGAGGTTCTCTCGTGCGGGGGTGGGGCGACGGTTGGTGGGAGTGGGGGCCGAGAGGGGAAGTGTGGGGGGGGTGGCGGCGCTATGGGGAGGGAGAGGGAGCGAGCCAGGGGGGCTCCCTCGCCAGGGGGCGCTAGGGTTTGAGCGGGAGTGGCCGGCTGGGCCACCTTGGCCCAGTCGGGCCAGGGGGGAGGGTATGATTTCTTTTCTTTTTTTTTAATTTCTTTTCTTTCTTTCATTATTTATTTTACTATTTGATTTTTCTTTTTAAATACTTTCTTTTATTATACTTTCTTTTACAATTTATTATACGTACTTTTAATTATTTCTTTCATATACATATTCTTTTAATTTTTGTAATGAACTTATAAAGTACTTTTATTTTGTTTTCAAATTTTGAATCCGGATAGACTTGAATCCACGCGGGTCTGAGATGGGAATTCTCGGTGATGTGGCATCATTAGCGGGTGATCATTGTAGCTTAATTACAATAATTACTGTAGCAAAAGTCGAGGATGTCACAAATCTCCCCTACTAACAAGAATTCTCGTCCCGAGAATTAAGAGGTAGAGGGAAAGAGCCCGGGGTATTCATCACGAAGATGATCCTCGCGTTCCCAAGTGGCTTCATCTTCAGAGTGATTTGAGAACTGCACCTTAAGGAACTTGGTGACCTTGCGACGAGTCTTACGTTCAGCTTGGTCGAGAATGAGGACCAGATGCTCTTTATAAGAGAGGTCTTGCTGTAGTTCAAGCATATCGTGATCCACTGCTCGAATAGGGTTCTTGAAGCAGCGACGGAGCTGAGAAACATGGAAGACATCGTGAACCTGAGAAAGGTTCGCCGGCAGTTCCAATTGATAAGCCACTCTTCCACGCCTTTCGAGAACAGTGAAAGGACCAATATAACGAGGAGCTAACTTGCCCTTGATTCCGAAACGGTGTGCACCTCTCATTGGTGTGACACGAAGATAAGCCTTTTCGCCAGGTTGATAGACCATATCTTGATGATGACGGTCATACTGACTCTTCTGACGAGACTGAGCAGCCTTCAGATTCTCATGAATAATGCAGACTTGATCTTCGGCATGTTGAATAATATCCGGACCGAAGAGTGATCGTTCCCCAGTTTCTGACCAATTCAGAGGAGTCCGACACCTTCGCCCATACAATACTTCGAAAGGGGCCATCTTCAGACTAGCTTGATAGCTATTGTTGTAAGAGAACTCGGCATACGGGAGAGATTCCTCCCATTTCTTACCGAAAGAAATGACACAAGCTCGAAGCATGTCCTCGAGAATTTGGTTGACTCATTCAACTGGTCCCTGGGATTGAGGATGAAATGCAGTGCTGAAGGACAGATGAGTCCCCATAGCCTTCTGAAAACTTTCCCAGAATTTTGAAGTGAACAAGCTGCCACGGTCCGAACTGATTACCAACGGAATACCGTGAAGTGAAACAACTCTTGACATATAAAGATCTACCAGTTGACTAGCATTAATCGTTTCTTTGACGGCCAGGAAATGTGCAACTTTGGACAGTCGATCAATGACGACAAGAATAGCATCATTACCTTTCTGAGATCTGGGAAAACCAGTGACGAAGTCCATTTCAACGTGGTCCCATTTCCACTCAGGAATAGAGATAGGCTGCAGAGTTCCAGTGGGCTTTTGGTGTTTTGCTTTGATACGCCGGCATATATCGCATTCTGCCACATAGCGTGCAATGTCTTGTTTCATATTGGGCCACGAGAATCTTTTTCGGATGTCTTGGTACATCTTGGTACTACCCGGATGAATAGACAATGGTGTGTCATGAGCTTCTTCCATCACCTTCCCAGTCATCCTGAGATTTTCCTTCTTATTTGGGACGAATAGGCGACCCTTGAAATACAAGGCGCCACCTTCATCAACAGTGAAAAAGGAGGGCTTACCCTTCGCAATATAGCTCTTAATCCTGTCGACATCATCGTCAAAGCCTTGTAGATTCTTTATGGAGCTCACAAGATCTGGTTCAACCACTAGGTTACTGAGGGAACCCTGATTAACAACACGGAGGTTCATCTTTTGACACTCTTCGGGAGGGGGAACAAGGTAACCCTGAGGAACAATGTGGAGGTTCAGCTTACGGAATTCCTCTTGCAGACGATCGTGAACCTGATGAACTTGGAGGTGGTTGCAGTATGACTTGCGACTTAAGGCATCAGCCATTACGTTAGCCTTGCCAGGGGTATATGATATACTACAGTCAAAATCTGCTATACGCTCCATCCATCTTTGTTGACGCAGGTTCAACTCCGGTTGAGTGAACAAGTACTTCAGACTTTGATGGTCGGTGTAGATTTCACAGCGATTACTGACAAGGTATTGTCGTCATTCCTTCAATGCATGAATGACTGCGGCAAGCTCGAGATCATGAACTGGGTAGTTCTCTTCATGAGCACGCAGTTGACGTGAAGCATAAGCGATCACCTTGCGATCCTGCATTAGGACACAACCTATTCCTTGACGAGAAGCATCACAGTATATGACGAAATCCCTTTTCGTATCTGGAGGAGCAAGTACTGGAGCGGACGTCAGTTTGTCCTTGAGCGCCTGGAAACTCTCCTGGCATTTATCAGTCTATTCATACGTAACACCTTTGTGAAGCAGGTTGGTTAAGGGCTTCGCAATCTTGGAGAAGTTCTCGACGAATCGACGGCAATAGCTGGCGAGTCCGAGAAAACTTCTGACTTGCTTGACATTCTTCGGGGGAGTCCAGTCAAGAATAGCTTGAATTCGTTCGGGGTTGACCTCAATACCATCCTTGGAAATCACATGACCAAGGTAAGTCACTTCGTCTAGCCAGAACTCACATTTGGAATACTTCGCATAGAGTTTATGCTCCCGAAGCTTATCCAGTACAAGACGAAGATGCTCAGCATGCTCTTCTTTGTTCTTCGAAAACACCAGAATATCATCCAGATATACCACGACAAATTTGTCAAGGTAGTCCATGAATATATAATTCATCAGTCGAGAGAAGGTTGCCGGTGCATTGGTTAAGCCGAAGGACATGACGGTGTACTCGTATGATCCATATCGAGTAACAAAGGCGGTCTTTGGAATATCCTCCTTGCGAACACGGATCTGGTGGTATCCCAATCTCAAGTCGAGCTTAGAGAATACGATGGAACCAGCAAGTTGATCATACAAATCATTTATCCGAGGGAGAGGATATTTGTTTTGAATAGTGGCCTGGTTGATAGGACGATAGTCTTGGACCAATCGATTTGTCCCATCCTTCTTCTTAACAAAGAGAGAAGGTGCTCCCCAAGCAGAGGAACTCGGACGGATGAAACCCAGACGGAGAGAGTTGTCAATTTCTTGCTTAAGTTCAAGGAGTTCATGTGGTGGCATTTTATAAGGATTCTTGGCAATAGGAGTGGTACCGGGTACCAAGTCAATGAAAAACTCGACAGCTCGAGCAGGGGGAATCCCCGGGAGTTCTTCTGGAAAGACATCTTGAAATTCTCGGACCACTGGTATGTTTTCAATCCCTTCAAGAGGCGACGCATTTAACGCATTCAAAGCATACAGTCGTGCCTCAGCATTACGGACGAGATGCGCATGGTAGCTTATTACTTCATCTGAAGGGTGTAGGAGGTGGACGGTCTTGGTGGCACAAACGATCGATGCCGTATGAGCTTTCAACCAGTCCATCCCCAATATGAGATCAATGTTGGATGACTTTAGTAGGATGGGGTTGGCAAGGAATTCTAATCCTTCAATTTCAACTGGAACATGGGGGCAAACCACAGAGGTTCGGCATTCGCCCCCAGGGGTGTTTACCACTATCGGGATGTTCATCTCTTCGCTCCTAATGTCATGCATGTATGCAAAATTTTCCGACATAAAGGAATACGATGCTCCTATATCAAACAATACAGAAGCAGGTACTGATTAACGAGAAGTGTACCCATCACGGTAGCAGGCTGGTCTTGAGCTTGACCCATATCAATGTTGTTGGCCTGACCACGAACATAAGCAGGCTTAGTGTTGAAGTTGCGGTTCTGGTTGTTGCCACTGCCAGTTGCGGGAAGTGTCAGCTAATTCGGATTCTACCTGCAGTCTCTAGCACGGTGACCTGGACGGCCACACTTGAAGCACAGCCTGTCCTCAGGACGGGAAGGAGGAACTCGAGGTGGTGGAGCTGGAAGCCTCGGCTGCCTAGGTGGTGGAGGAGGCAGGCGAGGTGCAGCATAGGACAGCCTCGGAGTAGGAGCAGGTGCATGGTACATGTTGTTGGGAATCCAGATCTTCCGCTTATGTGCAGATGAGCCCGAAGATGAACCCATGTCACGGTTGCGCTTGCTGCTATCTTTGTATTCCTGCAGACCAGTCTCAACCTGAATAGCCTTGTTCACGAGGGTGGCGAAATCAGCATAGTCCTGAACGAGGAGTGTCAGCTTGATATCAGGGTGGAGGCCTTCACGGAACTTCTCCTGCCTGCGTGCATCAGTCGCAATGTCTTCTTCAGCATAGCGAGATAATTCCAGAAATTCCCGCTGATAAGCATCCACAGTCTTGTTGCCCTGGACCAAGTTGCGGAACTCACGCTTCTTCCGGTCCATGATTCCCTGGGGAATGTATCGAGCACGGAAAGCAGCCTTGAACTCTGACCAAGTGATGATAGTTCCATCGGGCTGAGAGCACCTGTGGCTGTCCCATCATTGAGCAGTGGGACCCTTCAGAAAGTAGGCGGCAAAGTTGACATAGCTCGCCAGGGGCACATTGGCAGACTCCAGCTCATAAGAAATGTCACGGAGCCAGTCATCAGCATCTAGAGGCTGAGTTGAGCTGCGGTAGATCGCAGGGTTGAGACGGCAGAAGTCTTGCAGTGTCACGCCTTGTGGTTGGTTCATGTTCGGCCTTTGGAACTGATCCATGAGCCCTTGCATAAACTGGCGGTTCAGCTCAAACTGTTGGATCATCCCTGCCATATACTCAGGAGGCGGGGGTGGTGCATCGTTGGTAGGGGCACGCGGGCGGCCAGCTGGTCTAACCATCCTGTTAAATATTTAGCAGGGGTAGTTTAGCTTAAAGTAATTGCAAAGGCATCGCACGCATTCATGAAGTAATTAAGCAAAATGAAAGGGAAATGGGATAGATACTCCATAGTAGTTGAGTTTGACATACAGACCCATACATAAGTTCGATTACAGACTAACGATTACAAATTCAAAATTTGGCGATAGCCCGGACGCATTAGACGATACCCTGGACTCACTAGGCGGTGCACAGGCACGCGGTGGAAGAGTACCACAACGAGATGTAGCGATAAGGCTACATCAACGTCGGAGAGGACGATCGAATCCTGGTAGCTGGCGGTGATAGAAGGTAGGGACAGGACCCTATGTCCCGTTGTGACTCTGGTGAGGGTACCGCATCCAGTCGAGCAGTTGAGGTCCAAGTGCAGGGGTTCTACCCCCAACATCAGTCCACTCGAGAGCTGATGGTAGCTCTGTCCTGGTCGGCTCGCGGATGCGCATAGGTGGAACCCTCGGACAGTGTGATGGCTGTAGCTCTGTCAACGCGTCGTAAAGACGAGCGCGCGTAGCATACAGCTCCACAGTCAGAGCTCGGAAAAGCACGATCCATTGCCTCAGTGTACTGCACCAGAACTCGCGCGTCGTAGCGACGCGTCACGTAGGGGGCGCAAACAGCGACGTAGGAATGGTCGTTGCGCTCCCGAACGTCAGAAGCGTAGGCAGTGAGATCAGACCCAGTCTCGTCCCCAGCAGGAGCATGCGGGATGTATCTGAAAGGGCTCTCCTCCAGGTGAGGGTACGCTCCACGGAGACGGGTGATGGCGATGTAGGCCGCATCATGGACGTCCATCTCGACCGACACTCCAATACCACAGAACACGTGGCGCTCGAGGGTCTCGCCGCCCCTGTGGTCGAAGATGCGAACCTCAGCCTGGTACTGGTACTGGTTGTACTCGCGGAAATCCTCGAACACAGTGTACTCGGGGTACCAGCGATATCCCAGCCTGGTCAGGAGATCGACCAAAATGGCCGGGAACCCAGTCGTCTCAATGGCCTATGTCAGGCGCACGTGCTGTCTTGCGGTACGCATCTGAAAATAAGATTGACGGATGTCAATGACAGTGTGTGTAATACATATTCAGGAGAAAAAGAGTAGATAGTCCAGCGCTCCGGATCGATGTGAATCTTTGACCCGAAAGAGAAGAGAAAGTAGAGCCCAGAGTATAGAAAAGGAGTAAAAGATACTAATACCACCCAATTGAGATGTGGGCCCGTAAGCCACAACATCAGTGTTAGTAAAGTTTTTCAAACACTAGACTCAACTTCGGCCAAGGAGTTGGAAAGGGGGCTACCTACAGGCAGTTGGCTCTGATACCAACTTGTGACGCCCTCGGCTTAATCGTACGCTAACCATACACGCAAATGCGTACGATCAAACCCAAGGACTCACGGGAGGATATCACAACACAACTCTAGACACAAATAAAAATAACATCAGCTTCATATTACAATCCAGGGGCCTCGAGGGCTAGAATACGAAAGCTCGATAAACACATGAGTCAGTGGAAGCAACAATATCTGAGTACAGACATAAAACAAAATGGGGTGCCTTAGAGAAGACTGGCACAAAAGATACAACGATCGAACGAGGCGAGGCCTCCTGCCTGGGAACCTCCTAACTACTCCTGATCATCAGCGGCCTCCACGTAGTAGTAGGCAATGTCGGGGTAGCAGTCGGCGGCGGCGGGGACCTCCATCTCCTGGGCTCCATCATCTGGTCGCAGCAACGAATCAAGAGGACAAGGGGGGAGCAAAGCAGCGGTGAGTACTCATCCAAAGTACTCGCAAGTCTTACATCAGAACTATTCTAATTATGCATCAGTATCAAAGAAGGGGGTTATATGTGGACTGACTGCAGCAATGCGAGAATAGAGAGAGAAGGCCTAGCCCTAGCGAAGACTAGCATCTTCAGGGTCTTGCAGCAATAGACGAGAGTAGAACAGGGGTAACACATTAATAGTCATATTGTTGCAGCAATATTAAAGTGAGGTCGCGCCTAAGGATCCTCCCTCGACTCCATGCGAGGAAGCAATCCCGAGGCAAACTAATTCCAGTTAAGTATCGATTGTAGTTGTAAAAGATCGGGGCACAACTCCAAGTCGTCCTGTAACCGTGGACACGGCTATCCGAATACTTAATTTTCATCCCTGCAGGGGTGCACCACATGTCCCGTCACGCTCGATAACACTCTGGCCGGACATACTTGTCTGGGTCCTGCCCGGCCTCGGAATATCGACACGTCGCAGCCCCACCTAAGACTAATCAGAGAGGCCAGCCCGCCGGTCTAAATCCTAAGCACAAAGGGTTCGTGGGCCCAGTTCCCCTTCACGCTCCTGCACGTGGCGTGGGCGGCCGACGTCAGTCCTAGCATCCCTTAATCACAAGCGCGATGCATCTCGGGACCACTCGGGCGCGCGCCGCTACGTTGCTGGCATCTGAAAAGCTTCGGCTGATACCGCGACGCCGAGTACCCATAATTCTTCCCGCGTAGCCGGTTAGTGAGAAAAGGTCTCCGACCAACCCAGATCAAATACCCAAATCCATTAGCATTTTAATTAGGCCAGCAACACAGTCTCACGGGAATCCACCCGTCTTACAACTAATCACCAATGATCCCAGTAACATGGTCGAGTAACTGTGTGGTTGTAACATCGGGGGGGGGGGAATCCGAGGTATCACCCTCGTTGGACTCCGAACGATGTACCCATCAAGGTGGGCTTAGAGGAATCACCCTCGGGGGTCCCACACTTGAGGGTTGCACGACAGGGGCGTCATCGGGAATGGTGAAAGAGGAATCACCCTCGATAACCACGACCGACTAGCTATACTATAGAAATATCATCAGGAGTACTTAGCGAGGTGTCACCCTCGGTACCCGATAGTATCTTTGTAGCATCGTACAACGAAGGGGGGTGTATGTGCTGTGTCGGGTCTGGCTCGTCGGTCAGAGATCGGGACTTGAAAACAAGCGGGGCAACTGAACTACGGGGTCAGAGGGGATGACTGCTCCACCTATACTAAGCAGATTAAAGGTACATGACTGAAAGTAGCAGTTCATCAAAAATAGGCTATGCATCAGATATAGGAGCTAACTACAACAGTAGCAAAATACTAATGCAAGTAGTAGGAAGAAAGACATAGGCGATATAGGAATGATCAGGGGGGGTTTGCTTGCCTTGCTGCTCTGCGGCAAAGGACTGATCGGCAGGGTCGTAGATGTACCCGGCAGCAGCGTCAGTCTCGGGGTCTACCGGTAAGAAGAGGGGGAAGAAACAATAAATAATAGCACCGATGCAACACAAAGCATGACATGGCAAGATGCAGGCTAGACATGAGCTAACGCAGCAACATCCGTCATAGACGGGTCGGAAGAATATCTGACGATATTTTCCGGGTCTCGGGCTACTACCGGTTATACTGGAAACGATGGAAAAGTTCCATGTTTGCTATGCTAGGGACGCGTGACAGACGAACGGGTCGTGTATCCGGGTTCGTCTCGATTTGCTGATCAACTTTCATGTTGAAATTATTTTGATCTGACTTACGGATTATTTTATATTAATTTTTAAAGTTTTATTAATTATTTAGGAATTAAAAACAGATTTAGCTATTTTAATAAAATCCCATTATGACATCATCGCGATGTCATGCTGACATCAACATTTGACTGGTCAACTGACCAGCGGGTCCCGAACGTCATAGGCACAAGTTTTTATTAAGATTAATTATTAATTAATCAGATTAATTTAGTGGGGGGCCCATGTGTCATACTCTAATTACTCTAATTAATTAATTTAACTAATATATCTATTTATTTATTTAATAAAAACATTATTTTTTATTATTTATATTAACTATCGCGTGGGGCCTCCGTGTCATAGACAGCGGGTGCGTTGGCCCCACCGGTAAGTGACCCTAGGCCAAAAACACATTTTTAATCACAAATACATAACCATACAAATGTCGTATTTCTCCACATGCCTATATACGCAAATACATACATAAATACGGGTATCAAATACATACATACATACATACGGAATACAACATTTGTTTTTTTTATTTTCTCTCAAAACTCTCATCTCCCTCTCTCTGTTAACAAATATAACACAGAGGTTCTTTGCTAACTCCACATAGAAGAACCAAATGTTCAATCCTTCCTACCGGAGTCTACCATCGACGGATCGAAGCCTCGTTTGCCGGAACGGAACCGGGACGGCGAGGAGAACGACATGGTGGGAGGAGCCCGAGGAGGGGCTCGCCGACGTTGACGGGAGGGGCCGGTGAAGCCGGAGTTCACGGGAAGGGGCGAAGGAGACGGCGTGGAGGCGGACGAGGCGGTGACGGTGACGGTGACGGCGCGGTTCCGGTGGTGATGCCGGTGAGGACGGTCGCCGGAGAAGTCGTGCCAGCAAGGTCTTGCCGAGAGGGGCCCCGAAGAGGAGGGCCCCCGGGATGGAGCCGCCGACGGGGAGGGGCTCGGCCGGCGGGGCTCCTGGAGTCGGTCTCCAGGGGGGGTGGTGCCGCGGGGTGAAACAAGGGGCCTCGGCCGGCGGGAGATCTGGGGGCCGCCGGCGGGAGGGACCCGACGGGAGGGGGGCTTCTCGGTGAGGAGAGGCAGGGGGGCCGCCGGCGGGAGGGGAGGAGGTGGAGAGGAGGGCCGGCGGGGGAGCTCGCCGACGGGAGAAGGAGGCCGGGGCGGAGGGGAGATGCGAGGGGAGGGGAGAGTCGTGGGGGAGGGAGTCACGGGAGAGAGAGGGAGTTACGGGAGAGAGAGAGGTTCTCTCGTGCGGGGGTGGGGCGACGGTTGGTGGGAGTGGGGGCCGAGAGGGGAAGTGTGGGGGGGTGGCGGCGCTATGGGGAGGGAGAGGGAGCGAGCCAGGGGGGCTCCCTCGCCAGGGGGCGCTAGGGTTTGAGCGGGAGTGGCCGGCTGGGCCACCTTGGCCCAGTCGGGCCAGGGGGGAGGGTATGATTTCTTTTCTTTTTTTTTAATTTCTTTTCTTTCTTTCATTATTTATTTTACTATTTGATTTTTCTTTTTAAATACTTTCTTTTATTATACTTTCTTTTACAATTTATTATACGTACTTTTAATTATTTCTTTCATATACATATTCTTTTAATTTTTGTAATGAACTTATAAAGTACTTTTATTTTGTTTTCAAATTTTGAATCCGGATAGACTTGAATCCACGCGGGTCTGAGATGGGAATTCTCGGTGATGTGGCATCATTAGCGGGTGATCATTGTAGCTTAATTACAATAATTACTGTAGCAAAAGTCGAGGATGTCACAAATCTCCCCTACTAACAAGAATTCTCGTCCCGAGAATTAAGAGGTAGAGGGAAAGAGCCCGGGGTATTCATCACGAAGATGATCCTCGCGTTCCCAAGTGGCTTCATCTTCAGAGTGATTTGAGAACTGCACCTTAAGGAACTTGGTGACCTTGCGACGAGTCTTACGTTCAGCTTGGTCGAGAATGCGGACCGGATGCTCTTTATAAGAGAGGTCTTGTTGTAGTTCAAGCATATCGTGATCCACTGCTCGAATAGGGTTCTTGAAGCAGCGACGGAGCTGAGAAACATGGAAGACATCGTGAACCTGAGAAAGGTTCGCCGGCAGTTCCAATTGATAAGCCACTCTTCCACGCCTTTCGAGAACAGTGAAAGGACCAATATAACGAGGAGCTAACTTGCCCTTGATTCTGAAACGGTGTGCACCTCTCATTGGTGTGACACGAAGATAAGCCTTTTCTCCAGGTTGATAGACCATATCTTGATGATGACGGTCATACTGACTCTTCTGACGAGACTGGGCAGCCTTCAGATTCTCATGAATAATGCAGACTTGATCTTCGGCATGTTGAATAATATCCGGACCGAAGAGTGATCGTTCCCCAGTTTCTGACCAATTCAGAGGAGTCCGACACCTTCGCCCATACAATACTTCGAAAGGGGCCATCTTCAGACTAGCTTGATAGCTATTGTTGTAAGAGAACTCGGCATACGGGAGAGATTCCTCCCATTTCTTACCGAAAGAAATGACACAAGCTCGAAGCATGTCCTCGAGAATTTGGTTGACTCATTCAACTTGTCCCTGGGATTGAGGATGAAATGCAGTGCTGAAGGACAGATGAGTCCCCATAGCCTTCTGAAAACTTTCCCAGAATTTTGAAGTGAACAAGATGCCACGGTCCGAACTGATTACCAACGGAATACCGTGAAGTGAAACAACTCTTGACATATAAAGATCTACCAGTTGACTAGCATTAATCGTTTCTTTGACGGCCAGGAAATGTGCAACTTTGGACAGTCGATCAATGACGACAAGAATAGCATCATTACCTTTCTGAGATCTGGGAAAACCAGTGACGAAGTCCATTTCAACGTGGTCCCATTTCCACTCAGGAATAGAGATAGGCTGCAGAGTTCCAGCGGGCTTTTGGTGTTCTGCTTTGATACGCCGGCATATATCGCATTCTGCCACATAGCGTGCAATGTCTTGTTTCATATTGGGCCACCAGAATCATTGTCGGATGTCTTGGTACATCTTGGTACTACCCGGATGAATAGACAATGGTGTGTCATGAGCTTCTTCCATCACCTTCCCAGTCATCCTGAGATTTTCCTTCTTATTTGGGACGAATAGGCGACCCTTGAAATACAAGGCGCCACCTTCATCAACAGTGAAAAAGGAGGGCTTACCCTTCGCAATATAGCTCTTAATCCTGTCGACATCATCGTCAAAGCCTTGCAGATTCTTTATGGAGCTCACAAGATCTGGTTCAACCACTAGGTTACTGAGGGAACCCTGATTAACAACACGGAGGTTCATCTTTTGACACTCTTCAGGAGGGGGAACAAGGTAACCCTGAGGAACAATGTGGAGGTTCAGCTTACGGAATTCCTCTTGCAGACGATCGTGAACCTGATGAACTTGGAGGTGGTTGAAGTATGACTTGCGACTTAAGGCATCAGCCATTACGTTAGCCTTGCCAGGGGTATATGATATACTACAGTCAAAATCTGCTATACGCTCCATCCATCTTTGTTGACGCAGGTTCAACTCCGGTTGAGTGAACAAGTACTTCAGACTTTGATGGTCCGTGTAGATTTCACAGTGATTACCGACAAGGTATTGTCGCCATTCCTTCAATGCATGAATGACTGCGGCAAGCTCGAGATCATGAACTGGGTAGTTCTCTTCATGAGCACGCAGTTGACGTGAAGCATAAGCGATCACCTTGCGATCCTGCATTAGGACACAACCTATTCCTTGACGAGAAGCATCACAGTATATGACGAAATCCCTTTTCGTATCTGGAGGAGCAAGTACTGGAGCGGACGTCAGTTTGTCCTTGAGCGCCTGGAAACTTTCCTGGCATTTATCAGTCCATTCATACTTAACACCTTTGTGAAGCAGGTTGGTTAAGGGCTTTGCAATCTTGGAGAAGTTCTCGACGAATCGACGGCAATAGCTGGCGAGTCCGAGAAAACTTCTGACTTGCTTGACATTCTTCGGGGGAGTCCAGTCAAGAATAGCTTGAATTCGTTCGGGGTTGACCGCAATACCATCCTTGGAAATCACATGACCAAGGTAAGTCACTTCGTCTAGCCAGAACTCACATTTGGAATACTTCGCATAGAGTTTATGCTCCCGAAGCTTATCCAGTACAAGACGAAGATGCTCAGCATGCTCTTCTTTGTTCTTCGAAAACACCAGAATATCATCCAGATATACCACGACAAATTTGTCAAGGTAGTCCATGAATATATAATTCATCAGTCGAGAGAAGGTTGCCGGTGCATTGGTTAAGCCGAAGGACATGACGGTGTACTCGTATGATCCATATCGAGTAACAAAGGCGGTCTTTGGAATATCCTCCTTGCGAACACGGATCTGGTGGTATCCCAATCTCAAGTCGAGCTTAGAGAATACGGTGGAACCAGCAAGTTGATCATACAAATCATTTATCCGAGGGAGAGGATATTTGTTCTGAATAGTGGCCTGGTTGATAGGACGATAGTCTTGGACCAATCGATTTGTCCCATCCTTCTTCTTAACAAAGAGAGAAGGTGCTCCCCAAGCAGAGGAACTCGGACGGATGAAACCCAGACGGAGCGAGTTGTCAATTTCTTGCTTAAGTTCAAGGAGTTCATGTGGTGGCATTTTATAAGGACGCTTGGCAATAGGAGTGGTACCAGGTACCAAGTCAATGACAAACTCGACAGCTCGAGCAGGGGGAATCCCCGGGAGTTCTTCTGGAAAGACATCTTGAAATTCTCGGACCACTGGTATGTTTTCAATCCCTTCAAGAGGCGACGCATTTAACGCATTCAAAGCATACAGTCGTGCCTCAGCATTACGGACGAGATGCGCATGGTAGCTTATTACTTCATCTGAAGGGTGTAGGAGGTGGACGGTCTTGGTGGCACAAACGATCATCAGTACTCTTTTATGATTCTTGAGTCCTTAGGGATCCCGCACTATTAAGAGGGGATCACAGGTTTTTCGATGAACTTGCTCAAACTACATCATCACTTTCTACTCTGACCACATCTCCACTGATTTGTTGTTATCTGTAAACAGAACCAGTGCCTCGGACATCCGGTTTTCTCCGGACGTTCGAGGGCCGGACGACCGACTACCTCGGAAATCTGGAATCCTATACCAGAGAAATCAGAGCCATTTAACTCGGACTTCCGGCTCCCTCCGGACGTCCGAGGCCCGGATGTCCGGCCAAGTCCCGGAAATCCGGAAGCCTGCACCAGTAGAAGTTGTGTTCTATATCTCGGTAATCCGACTCCCTCCGGACGCCCGAGGGCCGGACGTCCGGCCAGGCTCCGGAAATCCGGAGGTCAACACCAGTAGAATGTGTGCACTATATCTCGGAAATCCGGCTTCCTCCGGATGCCCGACCACCGGATGTCCGACACTCATCGGAAATCCGGAAGCCACCACCAGTAGAACTTGTGCTGTATAACACGGACTTCCGGGCCACTCCGGACGTCCGTATACTAATGAATTCAAATATGTTCAAGCACACCTACTGGCCTAGGACGACCGACCCCTGTCAGACGTCCGGTCGCTGTTTAATTCAAAATAGTTTCAGTCGTATCTACAGGCCCCGGACGACCGACCCCTGTCGGACGTCCGACCCCTCTCGGTCGCCCGGACTTTCGACAACTGTCGGACGTCCGGACCCTGTGTGACTTAAAGTGTCCCCAACGGCTCTTTTTCTCTCCCCACTATAAATACCCCCCTCCCACTTCGTGAGAGGGTTGCCCAACACAGCCTTATCCTCATAAGAACACATTTCCACCTCACACACATTTTCTCACTCCAAATCTTAGATCCCAAGAGCATTTGTGAGCCCCTTTGAGAGTTGTTCCAATCAAAAGATAGATCTTCTCCCTCTCCTTCTCTCAACCCAAGATATTTGTGGTTTGATCAAGTTTTGAGCATTCCCCGTGATCTTGTTACTCTTGGAGGTTGGAGACTCCTAGGCGGTAGGAGTTCTTCGGAGAGGAATCAATTCGTGTGATTTTCCCCGGAAAAGTTTGTGAGGGTTTGGAAGCCACCTCAAAGGCTTACCACTAGTGGTTGAGAAACGCCTTCGTGGTGTTATCTCAAAGGGAGAATAGGGTGAGCCTTCGTGGTGTTGGTGTGCCTTCGTGGTAACATCCACCTCTCTAACGGTGACTAGCTTCCCTCCAAGGAAGTGAGCATCGGGATACATCTTCGTCTCAGTGACCTTGGTTACCCTTAACCCTAACTCCTTACTTGTGGTTTACTTGTGTTACTTGAGCTACATACATTGCATATCGTTTGTGCTCATTATATTGTGTTGGCTATTTCTTGTACAAGATTAATCATTCAAGCATACCCTCTATATCCACACGTACATACTTGCAGCCCTTGATATATCGTGTGATATAGTGTGATCTAGTATCTTGTGTTGTTCACCTACTTGTCGTGTGATATAGCTCAAGTAAGTTTGTGTAACTTACTTGTGCTTGTTAGTAACTGCATTGTGTCCACCTTAGTAGATCGCGTTGTTGATACACGTTGCAGTGCCTAGTGCATTTAGGATTTGTGCTTGACAAATACCCTCTTAGTTTATTTCCGCATCAGGTTCAAGCCAAATCTAAAGAAGTTTTTAAATAGCCTATTCACCCCCCCCCCTCTAGGCGTCATCGAGGTCTTCTCAATTGGTATCAGGGCTAGGTCTCTCTTTAATTAGGTTTCACGACCTAGAGAGTATCGATGTCGACTATTGGATTAGTGCACAATGGCATCTTTGACTTTGATGGCACAAATTATACCCTATGGAGAATTCGTATGCTTCATCACTTTCGGGCCATGGGCCCAAATACTTTATGAATTGTTCTTGTAGGGATTGCCGACAAAAGGGATGATGCATCTTCATCTACTAATGAAATGTATCTTGATTGTGAGGCCTTTCTTGCCATTCATCGAACCATAAGTCCTGAAGTGTTCAAGTCTATCTCGACTTGCAAGTCAGCTCATGAAGTTTGGACTAAACTTGAACATATATATGGTGGGTCCAATCTTGATGAAGACGGTATTATGATGGAGTTGGTGCATGAACTCTTCACTCTTTTCGATCTTAAAGAATCCACCACTACTTCCATATCCGATTGCTTGCACACCTCAGCATCTTCAATCTCACAAGGTAATGACATGGTGAGTGAAGAAATATATGTTGATGAAAATGTCATAGCCTCTATGGACACGAGCATATCTAGCACCACACATAGTGTAAATTATTGTGTTGATAGGTCATGCATTTCACCTAAAGATTCCTTGACAAATGTCTGTGGTGATATGCCTGCTTCCTCGTGTCCTCTTGATCAAAATATCTTGTTTCTCCCTAGTTGCTCTATGACTAATCATTTAGGGGATATCAAGAAATATGAAGTACTTTTGACTAATGAAGAATCTGATTCACCAAAAGAATCATCATCAACTCCTCCAGTTCACATGTGCCTCATGGCAAGAGGTAATAATGAGGTATCATCTTCCCTGTGCAATAACGATGATATTTGCGATGAGGATGATGATGATGAGTTGACTGAAAATATCTATGTGATCAGTAAAATTCTTCATAAAGCTAAAAATAACGCTCTTCAAAGATTCCAAGATGTTCTTGCTTACTTTGAAAATTGTAATGATTCACTTAATCATGAACAAGCTAAAAGTGAACAACTTGAACATGAACTTGAGAAGATTCATCAAGCATGTAGAGACTTAAGATCTTCAAAAGGAGAGACTGAAGTTGCTCATGATAAACTTAAAAAGGATTTTGAGGTCCTTCTCCTTGGATGCAATAATGTCAAGGTAGAGCTCATCAAAACCTCTAAGATCTATGAGGAGCTTCAATCTACTCATGAGAAGTCTCTATTTGCTACTTACTCCTCTCATATTGTTGATGATACTTGTACATCTAACTCTACCTCATTTGAAGTTTCAACATTGAAGGAGAATGTTGAGCTGCAATTATGGGAAGTTGGAAGAAAACCATGTAATGCTCACAAGCTCTCATGCCGATCTTCTAACATCCCATAATGTGCAAAAGTTAGCTTATGAGGCTATCATCACCAAGGTAACATCAAGCGAGCCTCATGTGGACAATGGCACTACTTCTAGTCAAAGTACTATATTTCCATGTACTAGTCCTCGTAATTCGTCTACTCATAATGTTGCTCCCTCGTGTGATGAATTACTTTCCTTGCCTTGTTGCTCTAACATTGAAGCTTACACTTCCTCTAGTACTTGCATTGATACTAACCGTGCAGAGGAAATCAAAGAGCTCAAGGCCCAAGTCACTTCTTTGAAGAAAGACTTGGAACAGTGTCATGAAGGGATGCCCACACTCAACAACGTCCTGTGTGAGCAAACATCTCCGAATGACAAAAATAAGTTCAGAGTAAACTCAAACAAGAACAAGAGGGGCCTAGAACAAGTCAAGAATTCGGCCAAAATCATTTGCTTCAAGTGCAAAGTTAAAGGGCACCATGTTAGATCTTGCCCTCTCAAGACGAAGTCTCAATGTCACAAGCAACAAGGGAAGCGGCCACAAACTCAATCACATATTCAACTACAAGTTGAAGGAAGGCCTCTTCCCAATAAGACCCAAGCCAACACTCCCCAAGGTGAGAAATCAACTGGGAAGAAAACAAAGTGTAGATGTTGCTACTTATGTCATGAGAAGGGTCACGTCGCTTCGTATTGCACGAAAGGTAACTTATCCAACCCAATCACTATTGATGATACATATTCTCTTGGGAAGGATAAGGTTGGCAATGTGTTTGCCAAGTTTGTTGGTACTCAAAATGGTGTCAAGAAAAGAACCATTTGGGTTGCCAAGCCTATTGTGATTAACCTCTTAGGACCCAACGTAGTTGGGGACCAACAAGCTCAAACTTGATCAATAGGTGACCTTGGAGGACATTAGAGACTTGGATACATAATGAAGAATTAAGGGTTCTTCATCATTCATATTATCTCAAGCCAAGTCATTTGGATTATCGAGTTCCTATCTTATATCCAATGTGCCTCCTTACGGTAACTTATACTTAAACTGTTTACATTGTTAGGTGCTTGCCCCTTTGCATGTTGTGGTTTTGTACCTTGCATGCGTTTGTATATGTTGTGCTTCCAAACTTGTTTATCTTGAGTAATCGAGTATGTGTATGTTGTTTTGCACATCATGTACATGTGAGTCCTATATTGAGCCTATTTGCATCTTGTTTGTATTTTTGTTGGCTCTTGTGAGAGATTAATGGATTATCCCATTGTGGGGGGTGATGTGCTTTGCACACCTCACAATCCTATAAATGTGTATACATGGGGAATACCACTTAGTTTTGATGCTTCAAGATTATCTAGTGTCTATGTGGTATGTCTTACTCATGAGAAATTCAAATTCTATATGGTCCATTAAGTATCTCTTGTTGGTTTTAATTTGCCACTTGTTAATGTTATTGGTTTATCACATTATGGGGAAGTAATATGCTATGTGCATATTACAAACCTAGAAAATGTGTACATTTGATGTATTGCCACTTAGCGTTGATATTGTAAACTATCTTGTTCCTAGGTGGCATGCTAGCTCTACAAGTGTCATTTGCTTGCGTTTTATGGGTAAAGATGATCTTGGATATATTTGTGATCTACCAATGAGTATCATTTCAAAAAATACTTCTTGTCCTTGACAATTGGTATTCCCATCATATGATTGGAATTGATAATCATCTTTACATTGGATTTTGTGTTTCGTTTGTCTTTCTTGCCTCTTATGAATCTATTTTTAACATGTCTATTGTGGTTATAGATATAGAGAAAGTGATGATCCCATCGTGTGCGTTTTGTATTCAAATGCAAATTCTATATAATGCACGTCCCTTGGGGGAGCTATCCTATTCCCTTTAAAAACATTCTCTTTATTCACCCATCATAAAATCATTTGATCCCCATCAAGTGTGTGTTGATGGGAGGCAAGTCTTGCTCTTTATGATGCTTTGTGCCATCATGAAACTTTGTAGAGGGCTTTGTTTGTTGGAACCTAGCTCTCTCTTAGAAACTAGATACCTCTGTTTGTTTTCCTTCAAATGGTTTCTTGTTGCCTTCTATTTGACATGTGTCAATGGATATCTCATTCCTTGATGTATCTTTTAATTGATATCTTTCAAGTGATAGTTCTTTTGTTTTAGGATCTTATTGTCACTTGATATCTTGTCTTTTGATGACTTATCAACTTTGTGTTGAGTTGATTCTTGAGAGTCTTGAGCATGCATATCTAGCTACTATATACAACTTCTTTTGCTTGCTTTCATCCTTTGACCCAATATATAAGGGAAACTCCACCCTGTCATAAATTGGCTAAAGTGTGCATGAAATTCAAATTCATATCTATATGCACATATGTGTGTGGAGTTTGTCCTATGTATTTCTGGTTTTCTAACTCTTTGGTCCCAATGAGTTTGGGCACCATTTTGTTTGTTTTGTTGTTCCAGGAACAACTGGAGATGCATTGGATGCTCGGCTCACCTATAAGGAAGATGTTGAGATCATGTGATTATTGGAGCCAAGTTAGGATGATCAAAGAACAACTATCTACTACATCAATCCAATGTTGTCTCGGTAACAAGTATCCACTTCATGCATTCTTTTCTTGCAAAGGACCCAACCTGTCTTTTCTTTTCCAGGTTGCATCATGGCATGAATCTCTTGATTTGTTCTCGTAGTACTTGTTTGCTTTCTCAAAGCATCCGAACGATGATGTCTTACTGCTAGTTGGGATGTCTTTGATGTTCGTATGTTGGAAGTTCATATTATACAATAAGAAAATATTAGGCCATGTTCTATGCTTCCAAGCAAAAGATCTCATTGATATATTTATGACTTCCCCTTTTGGATATCTAGTGTTCTTCCTTCTTGTAACCATTTCGTGTGTACATCCTTCTTTGTGGATATATATATCATCATGATTGTCTTCTACTTAGAATCTTGGTCACATGAGAGAAGTTACATCTCTAATTGATATCCTCTTTTCTTTCACGTCCACCGCTGCATTTTCTTTTTCGGTTTTGGTGGCAACGTGAAAGGATTTGTTTTGAGTGTGTATCTTATTTTCCTACATCTTGGTGCACTCTTTGGCCGTGAAGATTATTTTTCCTCATGCTTGTCTTGATGAGGGTTTTGCCATTTTCAATTAGTATCCCTCCTCTTGACAAGACTCTTACTTCCTATCTTCACAATGGGTTGTCACAAGCGTTGGTTCTTATTTTGTTTATTAGTAAGCTTGTGAACCCATTTTCTAGTATGTGTGTGTGGGAATGATATGTCTTGCACTTTGTATCTCATATTCATCAAGACTATGTTGATGAGCAATGCTCATCCTTATCTTAAGTCTTCTCAAGTGCTTTGCCATGACTCACACACATTACTTTGGTTGAGCTTATTCTTAAGTTGCTTCCTTTACATGTTGCTCAACCATTAGTTTTGTGCAATTGATATGCCTATTGTCTCATCTATCTTCTTGCACTCGTTGTGTGTGTCTATTAATTCTGGGGGAGCAATGATCCTATTTTGTGCACCTGTGTCAAATACAAAAATCTCATATTAGTGCACAAATCATGGGGAGCTTCTCTAGTTTTTTGATAAAGCACTATGTTGCCTCTATCATAATATCTTTTATTCATGTGGTTCGAAGGACCATATGATTGTTTGTTCCATCTGGAATTCTTTGATTGCTTGCCTCCATCTTTGTATGTCTTTGTGGCATACGATCCTTTTATTTGCAATCTTTGGGTCCTCAATATAGTTTGTTTTCCTCCAACTACTTATCATTGTATTTGTGTATTTTTCTGCACTCAATTGCTGAGAAGTACACACTTTTTGGAGGACCACCTACTATTTTGGCTTTCTAAACTTGTCGTCCATTTTGGCAATCGATGCCAATGGGGGAGAAGTTTAGAGAGTTTACTTTGGATATGTTTAGAGGGTTTTGCTTTTATTGCGTAAGCATTTACATCTTGCACACATGTATTATTACCTTGTATGTGTGCGCTTGGTTATGATTATTTCTTTACATAAACTCTCTTGAACTGGTTGTCTTCAATTACCAAAATGGGGGAGATTGTTAGAGCATATATCTCCATATGTGGTTTTGGTAATTGATGACAACTCCTATGGACTAATGGTTTCTTTAATTTATATTTATAGGACTTGTCCATAGGCACTTCTTGAAGTCCATCTGTTGGGTTCAAGGAGTTTATATGTTGACCAAGATGTTATTCAAGTTATTATCCAAAGAATGGTCATAGAAACACTAGGTTGATCAAGATCTCAGACAAAGAGTAAATCAAGATGATCAGCACACAAAGCGTATAAGATGTACCGAGAGGGATCAAGTGATCCCATGGTATGGTAAGCATTGTCCATTACGTGTTTGTGTACTAACCCATGGTCTTTGTGAGACTCCTATGTGGGGGTTAGGTGTGTTTCCATTGGGCTTGCGTCAAAAGCAAGATCTCATACAACCCATGAAGGATGACGTCAAGTGGTGATCGTCATCAAGATTGTGGTGTGCAAGTTCAAGTGGATCAGCACGAATATGTCATTGAAACTATTGTCAATGATCATGTGTTGATAAGGACAATCTCATGTGCTAACAAGGACAAGATCAAGATAAGCATTCCTGAGCACTGCATGCTTGATTCTTGTGGATGTTCACATGGTGGATAGGACAAGATCAAGATAAGCATTCTTGAGCACTACATGCTTGATTCTTGTCGATGTTCACACATGGTGGACAAATGAAGATAAATACATAAGCTAGGCTTTCCGCATTGTGTATGGGAAAGCTACTTGAAGACTTCATCTTGTCTTGCTTTCAACTTGAGCCAAGAAGGAACAACAACATCAAGCTCAGGTGAAAGGGCTAACTCAAAGGTATCAGTTCCTTTGACGTTAGTTGTGCGGAGTGATGATCAGCGAATAAAAGTATACACTCAAGTATGGATCATCAGTACTCTTTTATGATTCTTGAGTCCTTAGGGATCCCGCACTATTAAGAGGGGATCACAGGTTTTGCTACTGGCCTCGGATGACCGACCCCTGTCGGACGTCCGGTCGCTGTTTAATTCAAAATAGTTTCAGTCGTATCTACAGGCCCCGGACGACCGACCCCTGTCGGACGTCCGACCCCTCGCGGTCGCCCGGACTTCCGACAACTGTCGGACGTCCGGACCCTGTGTGACTTAAAGTGTCCCCAACGGCTCTTTTTCTCTCCCCACTATAAATACCCCCCTCCCACTTCGTGAGAGGGTTGCCCAACACAGCCTTATCCTCATAAGAACACATTTCCACCTCACACACATTTGCTCACTCCAAATCTTAGATCCCAAGAGCATTTGTGAGCCCCTTTGAGAGTTGTTCCAATCAAAAGATAGATCTTCTCCCTCTCCTTCTCTCAACCCAAGCTATTTGTGATTTGAGCAAGTTTTGAGCATTCCCTGTGATCTTGTTACTCTTGGAGGTTGGAGACTCCTAGGCGGTAGGAGTTCTTCGGAGAGGAATCAATTCGTGTGATTTCCCCCGGAAAAGTTTGTGAGGGTTTGGAAGCCACCTCAAAGGCTTACCACTAGTGGTTGAGAAACGCCTTCGTGGTGTTATCTCAAAGGGAGAATAGGGTGAGCCTTCGTGGCGTTGTGTGCCTTCGTGGTAACATCCACCTCTCTAACGGTGACTAGCTTCCCTCCAAGGAAGTGAACATCGGGATACATCTTCGTCTCAGTGACCTTGGTTATCCTTAACCCTAACTCCTTACTTGTGGTTTACTTGTGTTACTTGAGCTACATACATTGCATATCATTTGTGCTCATTATATTGTGTTGGTTATTTCTTGTACAAGATTAATCATTCAAGCATACCCTCTATATCCACACGTACATACTTGCAGCCCTTGATATATCGTGTGATATAGTGTGATCTAGTATCTTGTGTTGTTCACCTACTTGTCGTGTGATATAGCTCAAGTAAGTTTGTGTAACTTACTTGTGCTTGTTAGTAACTGCATTGTGTCCATCTTAGTAGATCGTGTTGTTGATACACGTTGCAGTGCCTAGTGCATTTAGGATTTGTGCTTGACAAGTACCCTCTTAGTTTATTTCCGCATCAGGTTCAAGCCAAATCTGAAGAAGTTTTTAAATAGCGTATTCACCCCCCCCCCTCTAGGCGTCATCGAGGTCTTTTCAATAAAACTCAAGATTTATACCTGACTCATTACCTTTGTCGATCTCCCAATCCTCATGGTTGCACTTAATATTTTCAAGAAGATCCCATTTAAATTCAATAGTCTTCTTCATAAAATAACTAGTTGAATAAGAATCAAGCATATTTGATCATTATGAGAAAGTCGAGCATAAAAATTTTGAAGAATTATTTCTCTTGGAGCTCATGAATGGGGCATGTATGAAGCATATAGTTGAGCCTCCCCAAAGATTGAGCGATACTTTCTCCTTCACGAGGCCAGAAGTTATAAATATAATTCCGATCACGATGAACCAAATGCATAGGATAAAATTTCTTGTGGAACTCCAGTTTCAAACGATTCCAATCCCATGTGTCAGTATCATCACATAGCCTATACCATGTCAATGCCTTTCCGTCCAAAGATGAAGGGAACACTTTGTACTTAGCCCTGTCTCCAGATAAACCTGCAAGCTTACACAATCCAAAAATTTCATCCACATAAATTAAGTGCATATCAGGATGTTTAGTTCCATCGCCTGCATAAGGATTAGCTAAAAGTTTCTCAATAAGACCAGCAGGAATTTCATTAGAAATATCTTCAGTAGCTTCAGTAGGTGGTGGAGAGGCAACTCTAGTGGTTTCTTGTCGAGTTGAAGATACCCCGAACAAGCCTCTCAAAAGATTACTTTCCATAGTGACAAGTAGCAATAAATTTAAACATGTAACAAAAATATTTCCTTGCCAATTTCCACTCACCAAAGGCGCTTCAGTCCCCGGAAATAGCGCCAGAAAAGAGTCTTGATGACCCACAAGTACAGGGTATCAATCGTAGTCCTTTCAATAAGTAAGAGTGTCAAACCCAACGAGGAGCAAAAGGAAATGACAAGTGGTTTTCAACAAGGAGCACTAAAACAAGCGGTAACAGATAGTTTGGTAGCAAGATAATTTGTAGCGAGTAACGAGGGACAAATGTAAATAAAGTGCAGCACGATAGCCCAATCCTTTTGAGTGCAAAGGACAGGTCTGAACAAGTACTTATAGTGACGCAAACGTTCTTGACGACACACAGGGATTTCATCTAGTCACTCACCATGTTCATTTGATTCGCGTTCGCTACTCTCATGATTTGGTATCTGGGTCGACCGATGCCTGGGTGCTGTTCTTACTTGAATCAGCCTCCCACTTATGATTACTCCCTCCCGCAACCATCCGCAACTACGAAAAGAGAATTAAGACAAGGCTAACCATAGCAATAAACGTTTGGATCCAAATCAGCCCCTTACGGAATAGCGCATAAACTGGGGTTTAAGATTCTGTCACTCTAGCAACCCATCATCTAATTACTACTCCACAAGGAGTTCCCTTAGGACCATGAATGGTGAAGTGTCATGTAGTCGACATTCAGATGACACCACTAAGAGAATCACAACATACATGTCATCAAAATATCGAACGAATACCAAATTCACATGATTACTTATGACAAGAATTCTCACATGTCCTCAATAACAAAAGTAACTACTCACTCATCATCATGGTGTTCAATATCACACGGGTATTGAGTAACATAAAGGATCTGAACATTTAATATCTCAAGAGGCAAACCAACTAGCATCAACTACGATAAGTAATCAACACTACAAGCCAATCACACGTACCAATCTGAAGTTTTGACACAAGGATTGAATACAAGAGATGAACAAGGGTTTGAGATGAGATGGTGTTGTTGATGGTGATGATGAAGATTGGTCCTCCCATGATGAGAGGGTTGTTGGTGATGATGAAGGCTTCGATTTCCCTCTCCCGGAGGGAATTTTCCCCAGCGGAATCTGCCTGCCGGAGAGCAAAAGTGCTCCTGCTCTAGTCCCGCCTCGTGAAGGCGGCGCCTCGTCCCGAAAGTTTCCTCATAAAAGTTTTAGGGTAAAATGACTTATATGCCAGAAGGAGGAGGCCAGACATGGGCTAGGGGCTCCACACAACATCAGGACGCGCCCCACGGGGGGGCGCCCTCATGTTGTGTGGGCACCTGGCTTGCCTCCTCCAGTGGATCTTTGGCCCAGTATTTTTTTATATATTCCAAAATAATTCTCTGTGAAATTTCATTCCATTTGGAGATGTGCAGAATAGGTATCTCTGTTGTAGCTTTTTCTGGACGTGAAATCCAGCTCCCGGCATTCTCCCTCCTTGTGTAAATCTTGCATATTAAGAGAGAAAAGGCATTAGAAATACTCCATGAAGTGTTATATTGATAAAAAAAACTTTATAAATAGCAGCAATAAAACATGATACTAAACTGACGTATTAGGCAGCATCACAAGGAAGGATAAGGACCTACCATCAGGCACCATCGCCTCCCTTGATCCCACGTGGAAGTGGCAATGAAGGGGTAAGTGGAAGTGTATCCACCCTAAATGTGCTTTCAGTTGAGCAAAATCACATTCAACCACATCAACATGATGGAATATGCCTTCCCTATGCCGAAAAAGTACTTTCAGAAATGCGTTTTCGTTCTCAAACCAACAACAAAACAGTTATATTGCATGCATTCACCCGTTAAGAGCTTAAATGGACAGTTTCGTGACTGTTTTTCTGCTTAACAAATGAACGACCCTATCTTTGCAACCGTAACTCTTATTTAGGTGTTTCCAAAGCCCACATTCTCTTTCTTAAGCTCAGGACAATGGGGAAGTCCCCCACTGACTTTGTATTTATCAAAACTCACGGGTTACAAGTACAATGGAATTGCATTGAGAAAGAAAGGGGAGTTTATTTAGAGAGAAAGGTAAACGAATAGACTCGTGGAGTGGTGGAGCCTAGACTGAAGTGGAAAAATTAAGGATGAAGGGCTCCACTTTGTTCCTTGATTTGTATCTTAGTAAATGAAAATCATGCTTAAACCTCCTCCTCCAAGAATCCACCATGGGCACAATCCCTATGAAATGCTTATTGTTCCTTTCCTTCCACAAGCCCTAGACTGCAATAGTGAGAACCTCCATGAACATGGGTCTGGTCCAGTTTTGCTTCGCCACCATGTAGGAGGTGCACTCTGTTGTCTAGTGGAGGCCACACAATCCCTAACTTCTGCCAGCAAGCAGCACTGAATTGACATCCAAAGAACGGGTGTTCTATTGTTTCTTCACACGGGTGAGGGCACAACAGACACCCATAATTGTTGTTTTGGAGGGTCATCCCTCTCCTTCCAAGAATGTAAGATGTGTTGATTCGATCAGCCAATAGCACACACACGAAGACCTTCCATTTGTTGTTACACATGGATTTTTATATCCAACCAAAGGCATCGTCTACTTGCATCTTGATACGTCTCCAACGTATCTATTAATTTTTTATTGTTCCATGCTATTATATTATCATTATAGGATAATTTTTTAGTATTTATTTACCAATTTATATTATTTTTTAGCACTAACCTATTGACCCAATGCCTAATGTCAGTTCCTGTTTTTCGTGTTTTTTTGTTTTGCAGAAATTCCATACCAAACGGACTCCAAACGCGATAAAAACTTATGGAGATTTTTTTGGAATATATGTGAATTTTGGGAGTCGAAATAAACGTAACACTGTGCCCGAGGGAGGCACAAGCCAACACGACGCGGCCCCCGAGGGGTCACGACCTTATGGCTTGTTCCCACCCCTTAAGTAGGTTGGAGCTCTCCCTCGGCCACAAGAAAGATAATTTGCCAATAAAGATCCCTCAAAATTTCATCCTGATCGGAGTTACAGATCTCCGGATATTCAAGAAACGGTGAAGGGCCAGAAAACAGGTCATGAAAACAGGAGAGAAACAGAGAGAGAGATGCAATCTTGGAGGGGTTGCTGCCCTCCGGGTGCCATGGTCGCCATGGACCAAAGGAGAAACCCTCCTACCACCTAGGGAGGAGGCCAAGGAAGAAGAATAAGGAGGGGATCTCTCTCCCCCTCTCTCCCGGTGGTGTCGGAGTGCCGCTGGGGCAACCATCATGACGATGATCTACACCAACAACTTCGTCACCATCACCACCAACTCTCTCCTCCTCTATGTAGTGGTGTAAAACCTCTCTTCCCCGTTGTAATCTCTACTTGAACATGGTGCTTAATGCTATATATAATTATCCAATGATGTGTGGCTATCCTATGATGTTTGAGTAGGTTTCTTTTGTTCTGTGGGTTAATTGTGATATGGTGTTATTGATATGAGTTGTGTGTTGATATGGTGCTATCCTAAGGTGCCTTCCATGAGGCGCACATGTGAAGGATTAATGTTGGAAGGTTTGCAATATGTTCATGATTCACTTATAGTGGGTGGCTAAAGTGACACAAACTTACACCCGAGTAAGGGAGTTGTGTGCGTATGGGAGTAAACATGACTTGATGTTTAATGCTATGGTTGGGTACCTTAATGATTTCTAGTAGTTGTGGATGCTTGCTAGAGGTCCAATCATAAGTGCATATGATCCAAGTACAGAAAGTGTGTTAGTGTATGCCTCTCCCTCATTGCATATGATAAGTATCTATCATGTTATATTCAATTGCCTATGGACAATCTTTATCTTGCGTTACACAAAAACCTTTCTACTAAACAGTCCCTAATTTTTATTTACTTGCTCTTTATTTTTGCAAAACTATCTATCATGCATGCTAAGTACTTCTAGTTTCCTTCCTGCAAAATAGTTCCATACTTGTACTAGGTAAAGTAAGTCTTAGCATGCGTAGAGTTGTATCAGTGACCGATAGAACTTGAGATAATATCAATTCTACCTTTAGCACCTCATTTGGTTTGACACTCTTACTTACTGAAAAAGGCTACAAACGATCCCCTACACTTGTGGGTTATCACATCTCCCGGAAACAGAATTTATAGTACGCGATCGAGATGAATCTGTCAACCCCCCCCCAAAAAAAACATTGCCATTTGTCAACCATTATGGACGACGTCTGGGTCGCGACAGTGATGTTCTACAAATCCGCTAGCTCGTCACGAGCGTGAACCAAAAGCGGCAATTGAAAATTGGAACCCAACAGAGGGTCTGTCAACAGATCTTGCACAGAAATGTCTTCATCTCTGGCAAATGAGAAAACCCTAGGGTGTGAATCTTGGAGAATTTCTTTTTGCCACAAGTTCTTCCAAAAGAGCACCGAGCAGCCATCCCCAACATGTACCAATATAATGTTGTGGTAGATGTGTGATAGACTCATAACATCATGCCACCATAACGATCCACACGGCTACACAACATGTGGTACTATATTGGTATAGTATGTCGACTAGACAAGCTTCACCCGTGGCACCTCCATTTTGTTAAAGAAGCAAGAGCGCCTGATTTTGGACTCGAAGATCAGTCACTCCCAGCCCCCCCCCCCTTGATTTTGGCATGCATAATAGGCTCTAGTCAGCCATGGAACAGCTCCGTACTTCATCCTGTGTGTTCTTGAACCACAAACAGTGTCTTCTCAGCTTTTCCAGATGTTCCATGATTTTAGGTGGGATTCTACGCATGGCATAGATTGCTAGAGAAGTGTCACTGATTCATCGGGGTGAGTTTGGAACTGTGGTCAAACAGTGAGGCCACAGTGGAGAGGCGTCATTCCATTGAGGCCACCATCGGCATCAATTCCATAGCTGGCGGTCGAGTAGTACCCACTTGGAGTCCAAGGTAAGTGAATGGCATGTGCCCAACCATACAACCAAACAGGGGAGGTGCGTGATACGATCAGACGGGGTGTTGATGGGGATACGTGTGGACTTGTGGAAGTTTATTTGTAGTCCAACTAACATGGCATAGTCCTGCAAAATCCCCTTTGTGTGTTCCTCTTGTGTTGCATCCACTGGCATGACAACAATAGTGTCATCGACATACTGCATGACCGGGTAGTCATTGTCATGCACCAGAATCGAGAGTTGTAATTTGCATCGGGCATACGCATCGTTGATCGCATCTTCAAGAAAGGATATCACCAAAACAAAGATGAGAGGTGACAACGGATCCCCCTGTCAAACGCCGCATTTGCAAGGGAATTGTCTACCTGACGTACCATTAAGTAACACCGAAGATTTCTCAGAAGAGAACATACACTCATTCCAACACAACCATTTATCGTTGAACCTCATGCATCTCATGATCTCCAACATGGGTGTGTGCTGAATCGTATCAATCGCTTTCGCAAAATCTAGTTTGAGCACCAGAATTTTGCGTCCAGACGCGTGCCACTGAAGTATAAACTCAAATGCCCACGCCAAGCAATCTTGGATTGGTCTCCCGTTCAGAAACCAGTATTGGTTATAGTGTATGATTTTCAGAATTAGTCTATGGAGTCGATTGGCCAGGATTTCGGTTATTAACTTGAGGTAGAATTAGTGTGTGGAGTCGACTGGACAGGATTTTAGTTATTAACTTGAGATAGAAATTAAGAAGTGTGATGGGCCTATAGTCATTAGCAGTTTCCGGGGACTGGATTTTGGGGATCAGCGTAATGAAACCTGAGTTTATGCTTTTAATGTCCAAGGATCCCTCATAGAAATCAAAGCACAACTTGTAGAAATCCTCTTTGACTATTGATACGTCCCAAACGTATCTATGATTTCTTCTTGTTGCATGATCTTTTGGGTGACATTGTTATATGTTTTGCTACACTTTTATATCATTTTACACATATTTGGACTAACCTACTAACTCACTGCACCCAGTGCCAGTTTCTGTCTGCTGATGCCTATTTTGCAGGGGCTTTTACCCAATTTTACGAAGCCCGAAAAAATCCAGAAAAAAAATATAAAAAATCAGCAAAATAGAAGCTTCCGGATCACCGAAGGAGGGCCATAGGGGGGCCAAGGGCCTCCCAGGCGGCCTGCTCGCGCGGCCAGGCCCTATGCCGTTCCAGGAGGTCGCCTGGGTGGGTCCCACCTACTCCGGTGCCCTTCTTTGGCCTATATTTAGAGTCCCAAGAGGAAACCCTCGTAGACTTTCTGGAATCACTAATTTCTCCATCGTTCTGCCGCCGCAACGCTTCCGTGATCGGGAGCATTAGGAGACCTCTTCCCGGCACCCTGTCGGAGGGAGGATTGACCTCCGGGAGCTTCTCCACCACCATGGATGCTTCCCGGATGTGTCGTGAGTAGTTCTCCTTGGACCATGAGTCCATGACCAGTATCTATGTGATGTCTTCTCTCCAATCTTGTGCTTCAATGGTTAGTCCTTGTGAGATGCCCTACATGATCAAGGCATCTATGTAATTCTCTTGCTATTGCTATGCTCGGTTTGTTGGGATCCGATGGATTATGAGATTATGTTCAGATTGTTATGAGTTATATATTTGATTATCCTTTTATATTATGTTACTTGGTGCTTCATGCATATTCTCTGATGCTTTTCATTGCTTTGGCCAAGTAGTAAATCGTAACTCCAAGAGGGGGAGTTATGCAAGATTGTGGGTTCAGGCCCCTCGATGTCTAGCTTGAGTGACATAAACATGAGACTAGGGGATGTGCTTGTTTCCACCAGGGAGAAAACAACGGTGCTTGTGACCACGGTTGCAAGGATTGTTTACCTTACGCATTGTTTGTTAATGCAGTTGTCCATTGCTTTGAGTTTACACTTTGGGTGGGGCACGCAACTTAATACCGGAGAGATGTTCTAGATAGATATGTCAAGGTGGATGATTAGTAAGTAGATGCTGATGAATAAACGGTCTACTTGTCTTGGTGTACTGCCCATTACTATTGAACCTCTAACTATCAAGGAGCATAATTAGCATTGCGGTGCGATCATAATTCTGTCAATTGCCCAACTGTGATTTGTTTACCCTAGCATAGTTGTTTATCGTATTTTGGGAGAGACACATCACTAGTGAACATCATGTGACTGCGGTCCATATCACCATCATTTCTTACATCTCCATCATTTACCATTTTATTTACTTTTCCGTTGCAATCACTATTACCTTCCCGCTTGTGTTTTGATCCTTTGCAAACTACAAGGCCGGATAGATTGACAACCTCCCTATACTTGTTGGGAGCAAAGTTATTTGTTGTGTGTGCAGGTCCATGTCTTCTGCTAGTGCCAGGGTGGAAGACACCTACTTGGTTAGCCTAGGAGTCCTCTTGGTTCGATAAACCTTACAGTCTCCGTGTAAGGGAAATTTGCTGCTCACTACATCTCCACCTTCCACTTGTGGTAACCAACGAGGGGTGAGAAGTATATCCATCAACTCTTCATCAACTATATGCCAGCAAGCCTTGAGGAAGCAACCCGTGAATCCATCAGGTCTAGGCGCGCGATCAGCTAGCATCTCTTTGATCACACGATCTATTTCCTCATATAAAAAGGAACAGTTCATTCATTCAGGCCTTACACTCGTTTTATGATACACTCAAGTTCAGGACGATGTCGACGGGTTCGGATCACCCCAACCGATCCTTATACGTTTGGAAGAGGATAGTGCCTTTCCCCACATGATCCTGAACTATGGAGTTGTCAGTCAAAGTGAGCTAATGGAATTACGACGAAATCTTTGTGTCGCATCTTAGTGGGAGAATTTAGTGTCATCATCATCGAACTTGAATTGCCTAATGTCATCTTTTCTTCCAATAGAGTTTCTTGTAATTGAGGAGATTAATGAGGTGTTTTTGGAGGATGAGACGGAAATTTGCTTGTGGGACAGTTAGTACACGCCTCTCTTCAATCCCATCAAGTTCCAAGATTGCTTTATTTGAGTTGTCAATCATATATGATAACCGCGGGATCCCTTTGCTCCACTTCTTCAAAGCATATCTCAGATTATTTAGTTTTTTACACAACAGTGCAATAGAGTTAGGCGCATAATGTCCCTTCTCCCAAGACTGTTGCACCACATCGAAGAATCCCAGGCAGCCAATCGAGTACTCTTCGAAGCGAAAGATTTTAGACTTGGGGATAGATGACTGAATACTGACATAACATGGCACATGATTGATGACCCACAAGTATAGGGGATCAATCGTAGTCCTTTTAATAAGTAAGAGTGTCGAACCCAACGAGGAGCGAAATGATAAGCAGTTTTCAGCAAGGTAGTCTCTACAAGTGCTATAAGTAACAGTAATAGATTGTTTTGTAGCAAGATAATTCGTAACAAGTGACAAGTAGCAATAGTAACAGAGGTGCAGCAAGGTAGCCCAATCCTTTTTATAGCAAAGAACAGGCCTGAAAGTACTCTTATATAAAGCAAGCGCTCCCGTGGACACGTTGGAATTTCTGTCAAGTCATGTTCATCGTATTGAGTTGATTTGGGTTTGCTCCATTGATGATTTGATATGTGGGTGGACCGGTGCTAAGGTGTTGTTCTTACTTGAACTAACATCCTACTTTTGTTTACCCCCTCTCACAAGCATCCGCAACTATGCAATAATAATTAAGATAAATCTAACCATAACATGAAACATGTGGATCCAAATCAGCCCCTTATGAAGCAATGAGTAAACTGGGGTTTAAGCTTCTATCGCTCTCACAACCCATCATATAGTTGTTACTCCACAATAACTTCCCTTAGGTCCATAACATGGTGAAGTGTCATGTAGTCAACGTTCACATCACACCACTAAGAGAAGTAACAACATCCATATCATCGAAATATCAAACAAATACCAACTTTATATGATTACTTATAACAAGACTTATCCCATGTCCTGAGGAACAATAGTTACTACTCACACATCATCAACATGTTCAATATCAAAGGTGTAATAAAAATAATTAAGGATTTGAACATAATATCTTCCATCGAGTAATCCAACAAGCATCAACTACAAGATGTAATCAACACAACTAGTAACCCACAAGTACCAATCTAAGGTTTTGAGACAGAGATTGAATACAAGAGATGAACTAGGGTTGGAGATGAGATGGTGATGGTGAAGATGTTGATGAAGATTGGTCCTCCCACGAAGGAGGAAGCGTTGATGATGATGATGATGATGGCTTCGACTTCCCCCACCTAGAGGGGAGTTTCCCCGACAGAATCTCTCTGTCAGAGAGCAAAAGGGACTCTGCCCAGGATCCCGCCTCGAGAAGGCGATGCTTCGTCCCAAAAGATGACTTATGAATTTTTTTCTAGGATAAACACACCATATAGGAGAATATGGTTGCCAGAGGGCCAGCAGGGGGCACACAAGCCATTGGGGTGTGGCCTTGGGGGGCAACTAGATCGATGTTGGTGATTTTTATTTCTAATTCTCTTTGTAATTCGGTGAGAGAGGTGCGTTGTGGTAGGTTCAACCTGGCAAATTTCTATATCCCAGTGACAGATTACATCATGTCATTGTTCTCCATGCATTACTCTGTTTTACTTAATACTCTAGATGCATGATGGATAGCGGTCGATGAGTGGAGTAACAGTAATAGATGCAGGCAGGAGTCGGCCTATTTGTTTATGTACGTGATGCCTACATACACATGATCATTGCCGTGAATAACGCATAACTATCCGCTTTTCTGTTAATTGCCCAACAGTAATTTGTTTACCCATCGTATGCTATTTTTCATGAGACATGCCCTTAGGGAAAACTGTGGCCATTGGGTCTATTAACAACATATTGATAAAACCTTCAATACCTTGCTGCCATTTACTTATTTTAATTTTATCTTGCTATCTACAATTATCTACACACCTCGCTTGCTTGCAAATAACAAGACAAGAGGATTGACAACCCTCTTGCCCGCGTTGGGTGCAAGTTGTTTGTTCTTTTGTGTGCAACCGCCGAAGACGGTTGTGGTTGATATTCCTATTGGTCCGATAAACCTTGGTTTCATAACTGAGGGAAATACTTACCCACATTGTGATGTGATAACCCGTTCCTCTTCACGGAAAACCCAACGCAGATCGCAAGTATCGGGCACGTGGAGTCGTGGCTGCAGAGTTGAGAGTAATAGTAGGTATTGTCCTTGGCTTGACTTTGGACACTATGGGTGTGATATTCGAAGGTTGCGGAGCCCTGAATCCATCTTATTTGGTGGATCGTCTGTTGCGTATCAACTGAGAGACATCATCCCACATTCTCTATTCACCAAGCCCATTCCGATGATATCATATTCATGATGTTAACACAATCTAAAAATGACCATTTTTTCCCTACCCTATATTCAGCCTTTTTCGACGGAATATTTTTCGATGAATCTTTCCGCAAGATGATCGCACTTAATTCCAATGAACTCTTCAGCCCCCAAGCAAGCCTACCATATGATATATGCCCTAAAGCATTGCTCTGGGTTATTCTTGTGTGTTTAAATTAATGAATGTGCTTGTGCTAGAAATAATTAAAATCCTACTAGTTTGTACTTTTGTTTACATTACTTGTTAATTTTTATCATATTACAGCACCATTGACTTGTTGTGATAAAACATGGAGATAGATTGTTATGTCTCGTCATGCATTATTACTGTTATTACAATGTTAAAGAATATGACTTAATAATGAATACCTCCTATGTCGGCTAGATCGAGTCATAGTGGCACTGAACCGAACTTTCTCATGCAGTCACTTTTTCCTTTGTGGGAAGGCCCTAGCTTGGTCTGTCGATGTGTATTTTATCGGTATCGCCGAATTGGGGAGGTTATGTGTACGTGCTACCCTGGCCCAGTAGGGGGGCAGTGACCTTGCGAGCCCGGTTTGGTTATTGGTCTTGGGTCCCTGTTTGGAACGGCTATTGGGTCCCCGTTTGGGATAGTTTGGCCATGAGGTGGCAAGTTTCACGAGGACACAGGGGCCACCCAGGAGATGACCCAGGGGTATGTCGATGATACGAAAAGGCAACCATGATGTAGAAGGGCTTTGCTGAAGAAACACTAGTCCACTTGTAGGGGAAGTGTACTGAGGTACGGGACGAGGAGCTTCATGGCGTGGGAAAAGTACGCAGCCTCTACAGAGTGTACAGTCTATTCGAATAGTCGTGTCCTTGGTTATGTAAAGTTCGTACTAGGTCACGCTATTTCGTCTATGTCAAGTCTAGAGGAATAAACCAGATAATGTTATTACTAATAATGAATCATAGAAAGGCAAGATTTATTGAACTTGTAGTGTAGGTGCATTGACGTCGGGTGATATCAGGAACATGAGATGTTAGCCATGGATGGCTATGAGATGTTAGCGATGGGATGGCTATGAGATGTTAGCCATTGGATGGCTATCAGATAGATGGTCGCATGACCGAAGGATTTGGATATGATTTGGATTGGATCATGAGAATATTTGGAGTAGGAATTCATTACTTGAGATGCTTTTATCTTTGTCATACTGTATCCTTTAGTAGTTATCTTGCTAGATAACCCTGCTATGGCATGATAATTAATGTGCTAGATAATCATGTCATGCCTTGATAGATAATACGGCTCTAATAGTTGATGCATGCTTGAATGCCATGGATTGCTACGCTTGGTGTAGACGTTATATGGTTTGCTTGTGAGTACCTTCAAAATTACTCAAGGACTTTTTACATGGCCATGTTCACCTAAGGACTCACCTTCCACTAGCGAGGTGTCGCAACGTTTGCGAGATAGAAGAGTAAACCAGTCAGACCACTATGGATTGGAGCCTCTCCAAGTCCGTGTTGTCTTAGATAGTGCTTTTCCGTTGCCCCATCTTTGTAACCATGATGTATTTATTCCATCCATAATGGCTAATAAATATATTTTTATTATAATTGTGTGTGTGTTCATGATACATATTGTAAAGGCACGTGCCAGTGTGATTTCCTGGGCTGACGTGTGCGGCGGCCGTTTAGCTATAATGGTATTCACGCGGGGCGACGCGATGAATGGCTATGAGATAGATTATCATATGACCAAAGGAGTAGGAATTCATTACTTGAGATGCTAGCCATGGGATGGCTATGAGATAGATGGTCGTATGACCGAAGGAGTAGGAGTTCATTACTTGAGATGCTTTTTTTTGGCATATGTATTTCCTTTAGTAGTCATCTTGTTAAATAATCCTTCTATGGCATGATAATTAATACTGTTGGATAATTATGCCATGCCTTGATAGATAATATTGCTCTAATAATTGATGCATGCTTGAATGCCATGGATTGCCATGCTTGGTGTATATGTTGTATGGTTTGATTATGAGTACATTTAAAAGTGCTCAACGGCTTTTTACATGGCCAGGTTCAGCTAAGAATCTGTCTCCCACTAGCGAGATGTCGGAGCATTCGCAAGCTAGAAGAGTAACCCACTCACATCCCTCTAGATTGGAGCCTCTCCAAGTCCATCGTGCCTTAGATAGTGCTTTTCCGCTGCCCCATCTTTGTAATTATGATGTATTTATTCCATTCATAATGAGGAAAAAATATTACAGATGTGTCTGTGTTCATGATACATGTTGTAAAGGCATGCGCTAGTGTGATTTCCTGGGATGGTGTGTGAGGCGACCTTCTCACTACAATGGTATTCAGGTGGAGCGCCACACCTATGCATTCATTAGTTATTAGTGGCAATATCAGAGTGAATATCTCGGTTTAAACAAAGGGTAGAGGAATGTAAAAATATTACTCATCATTGACCCCTCACAGGATGATACACTACTTTATCCTACATCCACAAGTCTCGAGGAGGAATGCAAGCACAAGAGTACACATAATCCATCCGTGAGGAGAGCTTGAAAGCGGAGATAGAAGCGCAAGGCGAAGACAGAACAACTACCACCACAAAGACGAACTGACTGCGACGCCCAAGAGCAAAAAAAACCAAACCAGGCAATACCCCGGTCGTCCGGCTAATTTTCGTCGGACTGTCCGGACGCTAAAGATCGTCATTCACCCAACGCTTGTGCCATCCCGAAGCCAAAAAAGCATCAACTTCGGAACTGTCCGGCCTAACGCCAACCCCAGCGCGCGACCCTATCCTATCCGCCCACGTCCGTTTGGGGCAAAACGGACACGCCAGACGGCCCAGCGCGCGGGCACAAATAGACATTTGTCTGTTTTCTGTCTGCTTTCGACCCATTCCTGACCCAAACTTGGTCCGGTTTTGATGTGAACCGGACAGGGCGCAAACGCCGCGTGGACGGGCGGGATGCGCGCGCCTGTCCTCCCATGGCCCGCCCGTCGGTGGCACAAAGCAGCGTGGCCTTCTCGGCCCCACGCCCCATTCCGTTTTATTTTCCCTCAAAACCCTCCCATGTCCCGCCCGCCACCCTCTCCCGCCATGGACGATCCCTCGCCGAATTTTGGTGACCCGGCCAACGTCCCGACCACCAAGGCAAAGAAGAAGAAGTGATACGTCCATTTTGCATCATGTTTTCATGTTGATATTTATCACTTCTTGGGCTGTTATTTCACTTCACGGTACAATTCTTATGCCCTTTCTCTCTTATTTTGCAAGGTTTACATGAAGAAGGAGAATGTCGGCAGCTGGAATTCTGGACTGAAAGTGGAGCAAAGCTGAGATACCTATTCTGCACACCTCCAAACGCCATAAAAATTAACGAGCATTTTTTTCCGGATTTATAAAAAATACTGGGCCGAAGAAGCACCAGAGGGGTGCCAGCAGGTGGCCACAATCCTGCACGGCGCGGCCACCCCCCCCCCCCCAGGCCGCGCCATGAGGGCTTGTGGGCAGCCTGCTGGCCCACTGGCCCCCTCTTCTGCTATATGAAGGGTTTCATCCAGGAAAAAATTAAGGAGGAGCTTTTTCGTGGTTTTGCCGCCGCCACGAGGCGAAACTTGAGCAGAACCAATCTAGAGCTCCGACAGGACGATTCTGCCGGGGAAACTTCCCTCCCGGAGGGGGAAATCGTCGCCATCGTCATCACCAACACTCCTCTCATCGGAGGGGACTCGTCACCATCAACATCTTCATCAGCACCATCTCATCTCAAAACCCTAGTTCATCACTTGTAACCAATCTTCGTCTCGCGACTCCGATTGGTACTTGTAAGGTTGCTAGTAGTGTTGATTACTCTTTGTAGTTAATGCTAGTTGGATTATTTGGTGGAAGAGTTTATGTTCAGATCCTTGATGCTACTCATTACCTCTCTGGTCATGAATATGATTATGCTTTGTGAGTAGTTACCTTTGTTCCTGAGGACATGGGATAAGTCATGCTAATAGTAGTCATGTGAATTTGGTATTCGTTCGGTAATTTGATATGTTGTATGTTGTTTTTCCTCTAGTGGTGTTATGTGAATGTCGACTACAAAACACTTCACCATTATTTGAGCCTAAAGGAAGGCATTGGGAAGTAGTAAGTAGATGATGGGTTGCTAGAGTGACAGAAGCTTAAACCCTAGTTTATGCGTTGCTTCGTAAGGGGCTGATTTGGATCCACTAGTTTAATGCTATGGTTAGACTTTGTCTTAATTCTTCTTTCGTAGTTGCGGATGCTTGCGAGAGGGGTTAACCATAAGTGGGATGCTTGTCCAAGTAAGGGCAGTACCCAAGCGCTGGTCCACCCACATATCAAACTATCAAAGTAACGAACGCGAATCATATGAGCATGATGAAAACTAGCATGACAGAAATTCCTGTGTGTCCTCGGGAGCGTTTTTCCTCCTATAAGACTTTGTCCAGGCTTGTCCCTTGCTACAAAAGGGATTGGGACACTTTGCTGCACCGTTGCTACTTTTGTTACTTGTTGCTTGCTACGAATCATCTCACCACACAATCACTTGTTACCGACAATTTCAGTGCCTGCAGATTTTATCTTGCTAAAAACCACTTGTCAGATCCTTCTGCTCCTCGTTGGGTTCGACACTCTTACTTATCGAAAGGACTACGATTGATCCCCTATACTTGTGGGTCATCAAGACTCTTTTCTGGCGCCGTTGTCGGGGAGTGAAGCGCCTTTGGTAAGTGGAACTTGTTAAGGAAACATTCATATAGTGTGCTGAAATTTGTTGTCACTTGTCACTATGGATACTAATCCTTTGAGGGGCTTGTTAGGGGTATCTTCACCTCGAACGGAAGCACAAAGAGTTGCTCCTCAACCTGCTGCACCTACTGAAAATATTTTCTTTGAATTTCCTTCGGGTATGCTTGAGAAACTGTTGGCTAATCCTTTTACAGGAGATGGAACATCACATCCAGACTTGCATCTAATCTATGTAGATGAAGTTTGTGGTTTATTTAAGCTTGCAGGTTTGCCCGAGGATGAGGTCAAGACGAAGGTGTTTGCTTTATCTTTGAAGGATAAGGCGTTGACATGGTATAGGCTATGTGATGATACTGGATCATGGGACTACAATCGGTTGAAATTGGAATTTCATCAAAAGTTTTATCCTATGCATTTAGTACATCGTGATCGGAATTATATTTATAATTTTTGGCCTCATGACAGAGAAAGCATCGCTCAAGCTTGGGGGAGGCTTAAATCAATGCTATATTCATGCCCCAATCGTGAGCTCTCGAGAGAAATTATCATTCAGAACTTCTATGCTCGGCTTTCTCATGATGATCGCACCATGCTTGACACTTCTTGTACTGGTTCTTTTATGAAGAGAGATATTGACTTCAAATGGAATTTATTGGAGAGAATTAATCGCAACTCTGAAGATTGGGAGCTTGAAGAAGGTAAGGAGTCAGGTATGAATTTCACGTTTGATTGCGTTAAATCCTTTGTTGAGACAAATACTTTTTGTGACTTTAGCTCTAAGTATGGACTTGACTTTGAGATAGTAGCTTCATTGTGTGAATCCTTTGCTGCCCATATTGATCTCCCCAAAGAGAAGTGGTTTAAATATCATCCTCCTTTAGAAGTCAATGTAGTTAAACCCACTCCAGTTGAAGAGAGAGTCATTGCCTATAATGATCATGTGGTTCCTAGTGCTTACATTGAGAAACCACCTTTCCCTGTTAGGATAAAGGATCATTCTAAAGCTTCAACTGTGATACGTAGAGGCTACATTAGAACACCTACACCCCCTGAGCAAATTAGAGTTAAACCTAGCATTGCTATTATCAAAGATCTTCTGTCCGATGATGTTGAGGGACATGATATTCACTTCTGTGAAGATGCTGCTAGAATTGCTAAACCTCACGTTAGAGACAAACATAGGCCTCTTGTTGGCATGCATGTGGTTTCTGTTAAGATAGGAGATCATTGTTATCATGGTTTATGTGACGTGGGTGCTAGTGTTAGTGCAATACCTCAATCCTTATACGATGAAATCAAAGATGAGATTGCACCTGTTGAGATAGAGCATATTGATGTCACTATTCAACTTGCCAATAGAGATACTATCTGCCCTGTGGGAATCGTTAGGGATGTTGAAGTCTTGTGTGGTAAAACGAAGTATCCTGCTGATTTCCTTGTTCTTGCTACTGCACAAGATAGCTTTTGTCAATACCATCAATGCTCATATTGACTGTGAGAAGCAAACTGACACTAGTGGCTTTGAAGGTGTGTCACATGAGTTCAATTTCTCCAAGTTTGGTAGACAACCTCATGAAAAAGAGTTGCCTAGTAAAAGGAGATATATCCTCTCATTATTAGTGCTAGCCTCTCAGAGCATGAAGAAAAGAAGTTACTAAAAACTATGAGGAAACACCGTGCTGCTATTGGATATACTCTTGATGATCTTAAGGGCATTAGTCCCACTCTATGGCAGCACAAGATCAAAACTGATCCTGATTTCAAACCAGTTGCTGATCATCAAAGGAGATTGAATCCTAAGATGAAAGAAGTAGTAAGAAAAGAAATACTAAAGCTCCTGGAAGCGGGTATTATCTATCTTGTTGCTCATAGCGATTGGGTGAGTCCGGTGCATTGCGTCCCTAAGAAGGGAGGCATTACCGTTGTCCCTAATGATAAGGACGAATTGATCCCGCAGAGGATTATCACTGGCTATAGGATGGTGATCGATTTTAGGAAATTGAATAAGGCCACTAGGAAAGGTCATTACCCTTTGCCTTTTATCAACCAAATGCTAGAAAGGTTGTTTAAACACACACACTTTTGCTTTCTAGACGGTTATTCTGGTTTCTCCCAAATACCAGTTGCACAATCTGATCAGGAGAAAACCACTTTCACCTGCCCTTTCGATACCTTTGCTTATAGACGTATGCATTTTGGCTTATGTAATGCACCTGCCACCTTTCAAAGATGTATGATGGCTATATTCTCTTACTTTTGTGAAAAGATTGTCGAGGTTTTCATGGATGACTTTTCCGTTTACGGGTCTTCTTTTGATGATTTCCTCAGCAACCTTGATCGAGTCCTACAGAGATGTAAAGACACCAATCTTTTCTTGAATTGGGAGAAGTGCCACTTTATGGTTAATGAAGGCATCGTCTTAGGACATAAAATTTCTGAAAGAGGTATTGAAGTCGATAAGGCTAAGGATGATGCAATCGAGAAAATGCCATACCCCACAGATATCAAAGGTATGAGAAGTTTCCTTGGTCATGCTGGTTTCTATAGAAGGTTCATTAAAGACTTCTCTAAGATTTCTAGGCCTCTTACCAATCTCTTGCAAAAGGATATTCCTTTTGTCTTTAACGAAGATTGTGAGGAAGCCTTCGAAATACTTAAGAGGGCTTTGATAACTGCACCTATTGTTCAACCACCTGATTGGAACTTGCCTTTTGAGATCAAGTGTGATGCTAGTGATTATGTTGTTGGTGTTGTTCTAGGGCAAAGAGTTGATAAGAAGTTGAATGTTATTCACTATGCTAGTAAAACTCTAGACAGTGCCCAGAGAAACTATGCTACTACGGAGAAGGAATTTTTAGCAGTCGTGTTTGCATGTGAAAAGTTCACGTCTTACATAGTTGATTCCAAAGTCACTATTCACACTGATCATGCTGCTATCAAGTACCTCATGGAGAAGAAGGACGCTAAACCTAGACTTATTAGATGGGTTCTCTTGCTACAAGAATTTGATTTGCACATTGTCGACAGGAAGGGTGCTGATAACCCAGTAGCAGATAACTTGTCTAGGTTGGAGAACGTTCTTGATGACCCACAACCTTTTAATAATAAAAGCTTTCCTGATGAGCAATTGAATGTCATCAATGCTTCACGTAGTGCACCATGGTATGCTGATTATGCAAACTATATCGTTGCCAAATACATACCACCTAGTTTCACATACCAGCAAAAGAAGAAATTCTTCTTTGACTTGAGACACTACTTTCGGGATGATCCTCACCTTTATAAGGAAGGAGTAGATGGTATTATTAGACGTTGTGTACCTGAACATGAACAGCGACAGATCCTACAGAAGTGTCACTCCAAGGCCTACGGAGGACACCATGCGGGAGATAGAACTGCACACAAGGTATTGCAATCAGGTTTCTATTGGCCCACTCTCTTCAAGGATGCCCTTAAGTTTGTCTTGTCTTGTGACGAATGTCAAAGAATAGGTAATATTAGCAAACTTCAGGAAATGCCTATGAACTATTCACTTGTCATTGAACCATTTGATGTGTGGGGCTTTGATTATATGGGACCTTTTCCAAAATCCAATGGGTATACTCATATCCTAGTCGATGTTGATTACGTCACTAAGTGGGTAGAAGATATCCCCACTAGTAGTGCTGATCACAACACTTCTATCAGGATGCTTAAAGAAGTTATTTTCCCTAGATTTGGAGTCCCTAGATATCTAATGACCGACGGTGGTTCACACTTCATTCATGGTGCTTTCCGTAAAACGCTTGCTAAGTACGATGTCAACCATAGAATTGCGTGTCCCTACCACACTCGGTCCAGTGGTCAAGTAGAGCTAAGCAATAGAGAGATTAAACTAATTCTGCAAAAGACTGTCAACAGGTCTAGAAAGAATTGGTGTAAGAAGCTCGATGATGCACTGTGGGCTTATAGAACTGCCTATAAGAATCCCATGGGCATGTCTCTGTACAAAATGGTGTACGGTAAAGCATGTCATTTACCTCTTGAGCTAGAGCATAAAGCTTATTGGGCAATCAAAGAGCTCAACTTTGATTTCAAACTTGCCGGTGAGAAGAGGTTATTTGACATTAGGTCGCTTGATGAATGGAGAACTCGGGCATATGAGAATGCCAAGTTGTTCAAAGAGAAGGTTAAGAGGTGGCATGATAAGAGGATACAAAAGTGTGAGTTCAATGTAGGTGATTATGTCTTCCTATACAACTCTCGTTTAAGATTCTTTGCAGGCAAGCTTCTCTCTAAATGGGAAGGTCCCTATGTTGTCGAGGAAGTATATCGTTCCGGTGTTATCAAGATCAACAACACGGAAGGTAATTGTCCGAGAGTTGTAAATGGGCAGAGAATCAAGCATTATATCTCAGGTACTCCCATAAATGTTGAGAGCAATATTATCAATACCATAACTCCGTAAGAATACCTAAGGGATATTTATCAGCCTGTTTCAGACTCCGAAAACAAAGAGGTATGTGATTCGGTAAGAAAACAGAGTCCAAAACTTTTCCAGTAGGAAATTTTCTCCATTTTGGAATATTTGAAAAAATACAAAAATTGGAAGTAGTCCGGAAAGTGCGCGAGGAGGTGACAAGCCTGCACGGTGCGGGCCCACCCCCTGGCCGCGCTGTGAGGGCTTGTGGCCACCTCGTGCGCCTCCCGGACTCCATTTTCGTGCAGGGTACTCCTTCTGGTCTGGAAAAATCACTATATATACTCATGTTTGGTCTGACCCCTGCATCACGCAGATTTCTTCTATTTTTCTTTTCGAGCTTGTTTTCTGCCGCAGATCTAGGTCAAGATGTCTTCACAGGATTCAGAGGGGGAGAGTTATGTGGCTCATTACCTTGCTAACCCCAAGGTCTATGGGGACTTTGATCCTTATGGTTGGACCTCTGATGAGGAAGAAGATTATGATCCCAAGGGGAAGGAACAAACGAGTTCCGATGAAGAGGAGGCTCCTCTACCTCAACCTGGACGCACGCATGTGGAGTTCAAGAAGTCGAGCCTCCCTGACTCAAGGAAGAAGCCTAAGACCTTGTTTATCCCTTCTCGTTTCTTGCAGGAGAGTAAGCAGGAATTATGCCAAAGGGTGTTGAAGCTTGAAGAGGAAAATGATGATCTGAGGGAGCAGAATTTCATGCTCAAGTGGAAATTAAACAAGCTCAAGACCGCTTTAACAACTCCTCCACCATCACCACCATAGGAAGACAACTAAACATGGGTATGGGCAATCCTTTGGCTTGTGCCCAGCTTGGGGGAGTTGCCCCGGTACCGTATCACCATCACATCTTTTGCCTTTACCTTTGTTTTAGTTTTTTCCTTTTCAGTTTTCTCTTTTCTCTAGTAGATTAGAAGTCTTAGTGTTTTAGTCTTGAGTTTTGCTTTGTGTCACCCCGATGTATTCGAGCTCATGAGCCATATAAGAAAGAGTGTCTTAGTTGAATGGATTTGCCTCTTGCCATGATCAAAAGAGTGAGAATAGAACAAAAGCATGAAAGATCATGTAATGATCTTATGGGAAGTGATGGCTTCACATATAAAAAGAATGAGGATTGAAACTTGTTGAGGGTAGGCAAACGTAGACCTTGGTCATTGTTGCAATTAATAGGAAGTGATAAAGAAGGAGAGGTTCACATATAAATATATCATCTCTGACACCATCTATGATTGTGAAAACTCACTAAACTATTGCATGCCTAGAAGTAGACGTTGGACAAGGAAGACAACATAATGAATTGATTTTGCTTGGCTCCGAACAATGTTATATGATTAGAGATCCCTTAGCATGTGACGATTGCTTCCACCTCACATTAGCCAAACCTCCCGCACTAAGTAGAGATACTACTTGTGCATCCATAAACCTTCAACCCAGTTTTGCCATGTGAGTCCACCATACCTACCTATGGATTGAATAAGATCCCTCAAGTAAGTTGTCATCGGTGCAAGCAATAAAAATTGCTCTCTAATATGTAGGGGATAGAGGGACTTGAACCCTCACAACTTAAAAAGTCGACGGGTTTTCCTTTTACTAGAAATTTCATTGTTGTTAGTATTGACATGTAGAATGGGACTATCTATTAGTGTGTGGAAAATAAGCTTTGTACGAACCTGTGATGAGGAAGACATAAAAGCGACAGACTGCATAATAAAGTTCTTTATCACAGGAGGCAATATAAAGTGACGTTCCTCCACCCTAAGAGGACACGCATCTAAACCTCAAAAGCGCATGACAACCTCTGCTTCCCTCTGCGAATGGCCTATCTTGTACCTTTACTTTTTGCCCTTGAAAGAGTCATGGTGATCTTCACCAATTCCTTATTTCGCCTTCATCTTGGCTAACGTCACATGCTTGGGAAAGATCTGTATTCATATGTCAACTTGGAGGTAAGTATTCATGAATTATTATTGTTGACATTACCCTTGAGGTAAGCAGTTGGGAGGCACAACTGTAAGCCCCTATCTTTCTTTGTGTCCAGCTGAAACTTTGATCTCATGAGTACCACGTGAGTTGTAGCAATTGTAGAGAACGAAAGAATGATTGAGTATGTGGATTTGCTTTACAAGCTCTTATTTGACTCTTTCTGATGTTGTGATAAATTGCAATTGCTTCAATGACTAATATCGGTTGTTACTTCTCGGTAAGGTTCTTGATCCATGCTTTACTTTGTGAAGGAATTATCACTTTAGCATGAGAGATTATATGTTGGTATTGCTGTTCTGATCATGATCATGATGCATGCATGTTCGTATCTTGTTTTGTCGACACCTCTCTCCCTAAACATGTGGACATATTTATTGAGCTAGGCTTTCGCTTGAGGACAAGCGAGGTCTAAGCTTGGGGGAGTTGATACGTCCATTTTGCATCATGTTTTCATGTTGATATTTATCGCTTCTTGGGTTGTTATTTAACTTCACGGTACAATTCTTATGCCTTTTCTCTCTTATTTTGCAAGGTTTACATGAAGAGGGAGAATGTCGGCAGCTGGAATTCTGGCCTAAAAGTGGAGCAAACTTGAGATACCTATTCTGCGCAACTCCAAACGCCGTAAAAATCAACGAGGATTTTTTTCGGATTTATAAAAAATACTGGGTCGAAGAAACGCCAGAGGGGCGCCAGCAGGTGGCCACAAGCCTGCACGACGCGGCCACCCCCCCCCCCCCAAGCCGCGCCATGAGGGCTTGTGGGTAGCATGCTGGCCCACTGGCCCCCCTCTTCTGCTATATGAAGGGTTTCGTCCAGGAAAAAATCAAGGAGGAGCTTTTTCGTGGTTTCGCCGACGCCACGAGGCGGAACTTGAGCAGAACCAATCTAGACCTCCGGGAGGACGATGCCGGGGAAACTTTCCTCCCGGAGGGGGAAATCGTCGCCATCGTCATGACCAACACTCCTCTCATCGGAGGGGACTCGTCACCATCAACATCTTCATCAGCACCATCTCATCTCCAAACCCTAGTTCATCACTTGTAACCAATCTCCGTCTCGCGACTCCGATTGGTACTTGTAAGGTTGCTAGTAGTGTTGATTACTCTTTGTAGTTAATGCTAGTTGGATTATTTGGTGGAAGAGTTTATGTTCTGATCCTTGATACTACGCATTACCTCTCTGGTCATGAATATGATTATGCTTTGTGAGTAGTTACTTGTGTTCCCGAGGACATGGAATAAGTCATGCTAATAGTAGTCATGTGAATTTGGTATTCGTTCGGTAATTTGATATGTTGCATGTTGTTTTTCCTCTAGTGGTGTTATGTGAACGTCGACTACATAACACTTCACCATTATTTGGGCCTAGAGGAAGGCATTGGGAAGTAGTAAGTAGATGATGGGTTGCTAGAGTGACAGAAGCTTAAACCCTAGTTTATGTGTTGCTTCGTAAGGGGCTGATTTGGATCCACTAGTTTAATGCTATGGTTAGACTTTGTCTTAATTCTTCTTTCGTAGTTGCGGATGCTTGCGAGAGGGGTTAATCATAAGTGGGATGCTTGTCCAAGTAAGGTCAGTACTCCAAGCGCTGGTCCACCCACATATCAAACTATAAAAGTAACGAACGCGGATCATATGAGCATCATGAAAACTAGCATGACAGAAATTCCCGTGTGTCCTCGAGAGCGTTTTTCCTCCTATAAGAATTTGTACAGGCTTGTCCCTTGCGACAAAAGGGATTGGGCCACTTTGCTGCACCGTTGCTACTTTTTTTACTTGTTGCTTGCTACGAATCATCTCACCACACAATCACTTGTTACCGACAATTTCAGTGCCTGCAGATTTTACCTTGTCGAAAACCACTTGTCAGATCCTTTTGCTCCTTGTTGGGTTTGACACTATTACTTATCAAAAGGACTACGATTGATCCCCTATACTTGTGGGTCATCAAGAAGGCGCCCCAGGGTACAAAGAATCTGCGGTCGGAACTCACGCCGGAGGTGATTGCAAAGCTGGACGCAGAATCGACCAAGAGGCAGAACCGGCGGGTGGAGGTGAAGAGGAAGGACGTCGCGGCCGCGTACGCCATCGAGCTCACTATGATGGAGGCCGCGCGGCAGAAGGACGATGCTCAAGAGAAGGAGGACATCGTCAGCAAAGCACACGCCCTCCTCATGATGGGGTTGTGCCGTCCGACGAACTTCACGGATGTGCCCGTCGGGCCGGCGAGCACCGGATCGTCGGTCGTCCGACATCCGCACTGCCCCTCCCTGATGTCGTCGACCACGCCATTGTCGCCTGGTTTCCCTCCGCCATGGTGCCAAGCCCAGACCCGTATGTCGGGATCGCCGGAAGTCAGCGTGATCGTACCGTCCATGCTGCGCTCCTCGTTCGTCATCGACCCCAACGTCACACCGGGGTCCTACACAGGTGGCCGCCCGTCCGTCGAGATGCAAAGGAAGCAAGCATGGTTGCCGTCTACGGCCACCATGCCATCGCCCCGCGTCCTGTTTGGCAAAATGCGAACACCGACGCCAACGGTTGAGGACCCTTTCTATGGACACTTCATGGAGAATGTTATCTTCGAGGGTCGTGGCGAGGCCTCTTGGACGGGTGGGCAGGGCGGGACCTTGGATCCGGGGGAGACCCAGAGTCAAGATGGTCACGGCGAGTACATGGCCGATGAAGACTTTGAGGCCGACCATGGTGACTCGTGGCATGAAGAAGATGACATATATTGCGAAGGTGATGAAGAAGAAGAGGACGGCATCGATATTGCGGGCAAGCCATTGTTCATCGACGAGATCGCCCAAAGAGTGGAAGATCAAATGAGAAAGAAGAGCATTGTACGGGATCATACACACAAGATGAGGACAAGTTGATTTGCGAAAGTTGGAAGGAGATTGGCCAAGATCCTAGAGTCGGTGCGCAACAAAAGGGAATTGTTTTTTGGACAAGAGTTCACAAAACATTCCATGAAAGAAATTTGTTTCCTCCCTACCAATTTACGAGCGATCGTAACATCAACTCGATTCAAAAGAGGTTGTTGTTCATCCAACAAGAATGCAACAAATATTGTGTCGCACTTGAGAGCGTTAAAGCACGTCACGTGAGTGGTCTTGGCATCGGGGACATGGTATGGCCTCTTCTCTTTCCTTTGCTACGGCCGTGCCTCGACCTCCTCTACGATTAATTGTGTTTACATGTCCAATTGGTGTTGATCATGTAGGCATTTCAATCTTTGGAAGCATTCAAGGCCCGCCACAATGACAAGCCATTCACTCTCATGCATTGTTAGCAAATCATCAAAAATTGCCCTAAGTTCAAGAATCAATACCGTGAGCTTCAAAGGAAGAGAGGCAAGAAGGCAGCCGCCTTGGCCGGAGGTGGAGATGGTGAGGCTTTGAAGAGGCCGAGGGGCAAGACCAACTCCAAGGTGGACGACAAGCATGATGCAGCATCGTATGCTTTGTATGAGACTTTGCATGGCATGATGTCTTAAAAGGAAGTGAGGGACAGAAAAAAGCGACAAGGCAAGGAGGAGCAAATGAAGCAATACATGAAGCTGCAAACAAAGAAGCTTGAGATGAAGGAGGCGGCCAAGAAGAGGAAGATCGACATGGAGGAGGCAGCCAGGCAGAGGCAGCTCAACATCGAGGAGGCGACCAGGCAGAGGCAGCTCAACATCGAGGAGGAGGCCAGGCAGAGGTAGCTCGACATCGAGGCCGCCAATGCCGCGGCCAGGCAGAGGCAGCTCGACATTGAGGCCGCCAATGCCGCGCCCAGGTAGAGGCAGCTCGACATCGAGGCAGCCAATGCCGCAACCAAAGCAAAGGAGGTGGCGCTGGCGATCATGAGCGTGGACTTGAGCAAGATGAGCGAGAAGACCAGGAGCTAGTTCGAGGCCCGGCAGAAAGAGATGTTCGACGTCGATGGCCTGAACTAGGGCGTGATCGGCTGTGGTCGTATTTTTTTTGGAGGTTGTCATGGTGAGTCGGCCGCTGGTTGTGTTGCCGGCAAAAAACCTATTCTTTTGGAGGCCGACTGTGTTGTCGGTTGCTGGCTGTGTAGCCGGCGAGGACGTGTAGGTTGGATGTGTTGCCGGCGTGATCTAGGACCGCTTGCATGAACTATGGACCGTGGCTATTTGAATGCTTGTGTTTCAAAATGAGGCGGACATGATGCGGCCAAGGATGCGTTCGCACGTTGGGCGTATGGCCACCGCATCCTAGAAATGGCCCACACACGACCCCAGCCGCCCCAAACGGACAGAATCCGGGCAAAACGGACGTCCGGATGGGGTCGCGCGCAGGAGTTGGCCTAATTTCGTCGGATGGTCCGGCAACATGCGTACGTGCAAGAATCTGACCCACATGCCATGTATACCCTCTCTCTCTCTCTCTTACTCCACTTACCCCTTCATGGATGGACCTATATACATATTGCTTCCCTTGTGATTCATATTATTTTCATTTGTGTTCTTCGTGTTCCTTCGCAATTCCACCTCTGATTCTTGAAGATGGGGTCACTTATATGATTTGGCCTACATCGCTTCCTAAAGTCCGTATGCGAAGATAAATAGGGTAAAAAGGTTGAGCTTAACAACCTAAAAACCAGCTGTAAATGAGCGGCAACCCATCATCTTAAACTTCAATATTAAATTATTGTTTTTCGGCATGTTATTCTTATAAAGATGTCTATTATGCATTTTCACAAACAGAAAAATGAGACTTCTTTCAATTTGTTATATAGAGATTTATTTATTTTTTTAAAAACTGTCTGTTGGTAGTTTGGGCTTCCGCAAAATTCAGTTTTAGCCTCTGTTTGCAACGTCTTTTTTCCTTTAAATACCTTGTAAGAAATACAGACCACCATCCGTCGTATTCGTTTCTGTCTACAAATCACACTTGACCAGTAGGTTACACCCGTAAAAAAAAAATGTATTTGTTTACACCGATTCCAAGCCCGGCGTTACATATCCATGGGTTCGTTAGATAATCCAAACAAGGTTTGAAGATGTTACACCACAAATCGCGCTTGATGAGAACCGGTTCTCGATGATTCCGGTATCCAAACAACCCAGTTAGTGTAGAAGAGAGCTACTCCGTACAAGGATTGGCACATGGTACCCAAGTCTTCACATAAACAACTGAGCTGAAAAATCCAAGTAGTGGTACGCACGCATTGTTACTGATTCCGCACTAAAGATACCTTCCGATTCCTCTGGGCAAGTACTTGACCTTTTGATTGCAGAAATGAATGGAGTTCGGGTTGTATGGCATGGCACAGGTGACAGACAGGTGTTATGGTGTCAGATATCAAGTTCAGTTTAAACCAACTACTGAACTACTAGTGTCAAACAAAAGCTCGCAGCCAGAGACAGATGAAAATGCAATCGTTAATTAATTTAATACTCCTGCTAGGAACTTTAGTTTTGATGCCAACAACCAGTAGGCAACATTCTATTATGTATCAGTATCAGTAAATGTATTTATTGTTCCTTTGATGCTCTCGCTGAAATTGCTGAATTGCAACCAACCTTAACCAACCGTGAAATGCAGATGTTTCTCTTACAAACTAGATGGATGAAATTCCATGTACTATCTGAAGGTGACATAAAATGATCAGCCATCTAATCAACAAGTGGGTCAAACCCAGTTCATTTAGCATCTTTTGATTAGCCAAGCAATCAAAAGTTAAGTCCACTGACATATAGCTCTGTCCAGATTTTGCTACATTCTACTGACAGCCAGCACTCAGATGTTGCAATCAAGGTTCAAATTTATGCTTCCATGCATAACCCATAAACCCAAGGCCAGTCAATTACAGTTTTCATGAACCAAAGACATCACCAGATGACCATAATTATTTAGCATCCAGAAGAACCCATAAACTGAAAGGCAAGGCCAGAAAAGTAGGGTGACAAAAACTCAGCTCAGGTAGAGTTTATCCAGCAGTAGTACAGTACAATACAAGATTAAAATGGTGCCATATCTTTATACATAAAAGAACTAAACACGCTAAAGAAAACAAACCGACGTTTTCTCATGACGCTATCTAGCAGTTTCTGTAATCCACCCAGCCTCCTACAGTTATTAACACCTGAAAAGGCCTCGAGTCTCATCCTACACTTGCCCAGTCGAGATTTTATGACAGCTTTATCCAACCACCAGCCTTTCTACTTGACAGGAAAATTCTATGTTATGCTAGGAAGGTGTTGAAGGTACCAATCCAATCCAGGTTGAAAATGAATACACCGCTGTACCTTTAAACAATCTGGACGTAATCTGGTGTGTCGGACCTTGGACCGGCAATTGTCCGGTACACATACAATGTCTCGACCGGGCTATCATCCGGAAGTGACTCCACAGGGCATGTTCGTCCAGGATCGTTCATTATCTCCACGGTAAGGCGAGGCATCTTCTCTGCAAGCTGTCGGCATGCGCCCAGGGTCAATGAGCACGACGACATCCAAAGGGATCGCATTGTCTCCAGCTTGGCAGCATTTGCCAGCAACGGCTTATTTCCAAATGGGCAGTCCCTTATCTCCAGCTTCTTCAAGCTCTTGCAGCCAGAGAGGATATAATGAAGGCCAAGATCACTGTTCCCAGCAAAGGCGATTGACAGCATCTCTAGACGGTTACCGTTTGCACCGATTGATTTGAACACGAGATCTGTCAGAAGGCCAGACACAGAGAGGCGCCTAAGGCCCTTGCATGATTCCACAATGGCACTGAAGCCAGCATCAAGAGACTGCCGTGTGACGTAATCTGGAGTACGGGGCTCAAGGATGCATAACCGGAAACAAGTGAAGTTGGGTCGATTCTTCGCAATTGTAATGAGGGCCTCATTAGTCATCTGGCCGCAGAAGTAGAGAACTGACTCCAACATGGGGCAACTGGCAGAAACATCAACAAGGCCTCTTTCAGTCAATAAAACTTGCCCGGCACCAAAAGGTTCAGACGGGAAGACCCGCAGCTCTTGCAGTTTACTGCAAGAGCATGCCACGACAGCTAAACCATGGTCGCCAATTAGGTCCATCACCTGAAAAACACAGCTTAAACTTTTCAATGAAGCAAATATTAATGAAGAAAACATGGAAAGAGACATCGGTCATAATTCAGTTTTAAGAACTACACTGTTGTGGGGCAAGTAAATATCTTGTAGTGCTTGGCAAAGAACTGATAAGGGGCAGAAAACCATAGTTGTTTCTGTTCTATGCCAATACGGAGATCCTAGCTTACGTTCAAAGAGAGACATTATCAAGCATTCATGGCAATATTCACATAAGCAACGCGAGTGTATATTTGCAAAATAGCGTGGGCATTCAAGTTGATGTCTACTAAAAGCACAAGTAGCATACCCATAATTGCTGCAGATTCTTGCATCTGCCAATAAATTTTATTAGCTCGGGGCCTCGTACAGTAGCATAACTCAGATTAAGTGATGTGAGGCCTTCACATACACCGTAGAAAGCTGGCAGGTAATCTGGAACAGCATCCCAAGCCCCAGAGAGCCTTCTCAGGCTTTTACAACCTGCAAATACCGCTTCGAGCTTTGCAAAGAGATCTGAATGATACTCAGCAGAGAATTTGCCAGTTCCAAGTTCTACTAGTTGTGGAGCCTTACGAAGAAGGCTAGCAACCTTGTCAAGAGGGATAGCATTGTTGAGCTTCAGAGTCTTGAGGTTGCGACATCTGCTCACTAGCCGCTCAAGTACAGCGAAATTGACCTCCCCTTCTAAGCTTGAAAAGTTCAGAGTTTCCAGACAAGTAAAGGATTCCGGAAAGTAACTGAGCCAATGATTGGAACAATCCTCAATGTAGTTCTCTTGCAGGTCAAGTTCTCTTAAATTTCTGCAGCATGGAGAGCAGAAAGAAATTAGAACTTAAGGATAGGCGATGAACCATATCTGAAAAGAATGATGAAAGCGGAACAAGAGTTGCCCATTAATCCATTACCAACACTCCCATCAATTGAGAAACAAAGTCCATATGAGTATTTGGTGGAAGAATCAAGGCAATTTATGAGAAAATAACAAATAACTGCAGGTACACTTTTTTTTAGGGTTAACTGCAGGTAACCTTGGCTATGGCGTTACAAAGATCATGATAATGAAAATGGATACAGCAAATAAAACATTGTATTGCTTTATTCAGGGTTCAACTAATCTTTGGTCATGTTCTTAATCCAGTTATATCAGTGTTTTGTGTGCTCAGAAAACTTTGAAGCCAACATTTGCAGTAAATTAGTGTTATCTAGTATCTAGAGTCTCATGGAGATTGAGCTGTCTGGAACAAGTTATATGATTTACAAACCGAGGTGCTTCACAGAAACATCAGTGTAAAGCAGCATTAGCAAAAATCAGTCTTCAGCATATAAGGTTTGCTTTGCCTTTGAGGTTACAGCACCTATGTCCACTATTTGAGTGTCCTTTCTCATATTCTCAAGCATACTAGATCAACAGATTTAAGCTGGCCACAGCAGCAGCAAGAAGAGAATTACCGGATAAAGCACAAGCAAACCGATACAGACTGATGGAGCAATAAAAAAGCTAACAATAGAAACAAACTCAAATACTACAGTGCTCACAAAATGCAATCTTACGCAGGACACATCAACTTCAATAACATATAACAGCACACATCTAAAGTCTCCATGATTATCAGGCGGCAGTCCAGGAACTTATTTTAGATGCAAAATAAAGGTAAGTATCAGGTTTTTCCTGGCTGACAAGGACACTTGCTAAGATCTCCATTATTTGCAGCCTCGGGATATGATTAGCATGAGCTAGCTAGACTCTGCCATAAATTGGATCTAGAGCTGGGCCCCTCTCATCAGAGCCAACTACTTCCAAACCACAACATATTATTTTAGGAAAGAACAATAATATGAACTACCCAACTTAGATTCAATTATGTTAATTACAAACCTCATCCAAAACAAGATATTGAAGACTTCGTCAATTGTTGAATTCACACATGCCAAATTATTGAACAAGGAAAGTGCTTCTGACAAACTACATTGCAGTACCATGTCATTTCCTATCCAAATCATACAAACTGTGCACACTCACATCTATGTAGTCAAACTTTTCTTGGACGAAGACATGAGAAAAGCTCAAGGACAACTGAATAGTCGGTCCAAGAATTAACAGAGCACTCACAAGTGAATGTAACGTTTGTTTTTCACATAGAAAAGAATGTATCTGTACTCTCTTTCTCGAGGATAGTTGATAAACAGTACTGATTACAACAATCTACCAAGGTTCAGTCTAATGATTTGTTATGCATCTGCATATATGGCATTGGACTAGAATATAACCAATGCACATTCAGTTACTTCAGACTCTCTTATATGTTTGGGCAGGATAATACAGTATCAAAAACTAATCAAACATTAATACTTTCCTCTCACTCAAAACGATCGAAACAGTACTGGTTGTGCACATTAAGTACTAGTACGTACCAAATCCTTCAAGTTCCTATTTAAAAGGTATATGGATCTTATAAATACATACTTTCTGTCTAAGGGATTCCCGCAAGCTCAACTAATCGGACTACAAAGGAAGGTATCAAAGTTGCTTGTTTCACTAGTCCATTATATGCAGACACTATGAGCACGGGAGCAAATATCACATTCTCCCACTAAAAAAATATGATAGTTATATACAAGAATCTTCCTCCCAAAAAGGGAAAAACCACAGAAATGGGAATCCACGTCTTCGAAGCATGCTAAAGACATGTTTCTTTGGAATCTACAAGCTCAAATCAGGAGGGCAAGTCCACAAACACACGCGAACGTGACTGAAAAATGGAAAGGAGAACAATTCAAGCGAGATCTGGTGCATCAGGCTCATGACGTGGGGAAATGCATCTTTTTAAGTAAAAAAGGCGCATCTGGTTGGTTTTAATTAAACATGAAATAACTCCGTCCTTTTGGCAAAAAGAGAAAAAGGGATGCATCCATCATTGCAACACAAATAGATAGTATATATCGTCTGCCAATCCCACAGATCCGTTCACAAGAGATGATGCTGCCCTGCACACAATGCAATCAAGCATGGGCCAAAGCTTCTGGAGAACAAGGTGAAGGCTAGTTTGCAAATCACAGCTCAAAGCTTTGAAAGGCGTGACCCTCCTTTGACTAGCACAAGAACACACCTCAGCTTATCAGGAGAAAAATTAACAATAGCAGCTCCTTTGAATAGATCGAATCATTTCAGACTTAAACTAGGAATAGATCAAATCTTATCTGAAACTTGCACCTATTTCAAAGAACTATGAAATGAAGCGCGCACACACACACAAAAATCAGTTGTTTAGCTCAAAATCGTTCAACCATTTTGAGGAAAAAACAGAGAAAATGTAATCGTTTTAGCCGAGGCAAGAACTAGTTAGATCAGAAAAAACGAAAGCTCAAATCTGCAAGAGAAGGAAGCAAAGAACCACTAATCTTGACCGCCAGAATCGGCATCTCACCTGCAACCTTCGGTAATGGCGGCGAGCCCTGCGGTGCTGAACCCCTCGCAGGAGACGAGTCGCAGGACCTGGAAGTTCCTGAAGGAGGAGGCGATCATCTCGAGGCACTCGTCGGTGACGACCATGCGCTTGAAGCTGAGCTCCTCGAGCAGCGGCCAGCCTTCGGCGGCGGCGGCGACCCAGGGCGCGGCCTCGGCGCCCCAGGCGGGCGGGACGAGCCCGAAGTCCGCGAAGTGCGGCTTCCCCTTGACCTCGGCGGCGCGGACGGAGGGAAAGCGGTCGACGGCGTCTCGCGGGGCGGCGGCGTAGCAGTTGGCGACGGCGAGGCGGCGCCGGGAGCGGCGCTCGGCCCCGAGCCAGCCCTGGCAGACGGCCGCCGCGGCGCCGCGGTCGGCGGCGGCGGGGAGGAAGGAGAAGGCGTGCTCCAGGACCTCGTCCGGGAGCGAGTGCCACGGGGTCGCGGCGGCGGCGGGGCCGGCGCCGGCGCCGTCGCGCGCGCCGCCGCGGCCCATCGGGGCGGCGCGGGCCGTCGCGGGTGGCCCGGGCTGGGTGGCTACCCGGTGGCCGGGGCGGGCCGGTGGAGCGCGCGGTGAGGCGGCGGCGGCGGCGGCAGGGAGAGCATCTGGAGAGCGGGGGTGGAGAGAGAGAGAGAGGGGCTGCTGCTGGCTCTCTTCTGTGGTCTTCTCTCCTCCTCCCCTCCCCTCACCCCTCTCTCCCTCTCCTTCCCTTTGCTCCTTTTCTATTTCATTTCTGAGAGGAAGAGAGGATTTTTTTTTTTCCCTTTGCGAATGAGACTATGAGAGGGAGAGAAGCGGTGTTGTACTGTCGCTGTCCTTCTGTTTTCTTTCGTGTAGAGAGAGGAGATATCGTTTTTCTCTTTATTTTCTGTAATGATGGGTTCCAAATTTGTTTGTTTATCACTGTTTCAAGATTTATTTGCTTGTTTATCACTGTTTCAAGATTTATTTGCTTGTTTTGAGAGAGAAAATAAGTGTTTTTTTCCCTGGTCTTGTGTCTGTGTGCTGAGGAGCGTGGAGAGGGAATGAACAGTGATGGAACTGATGGTAGGATGGAGGCGCTTGGGTTTTTTTGGGATTTGGGACGTGGACACTGGATGCTGTGCGGAGTGGTTTGCAGCGTGTGCTCCTTTGGAACTACAGTAACAAATTCAAGGCCTCTTTCATTTGCAGAAAATTCAAAACGTAGGAATTGGATTTAGGGCCTCTTTGATTTGCAGGATTCTCAAAACAAAAAAATAGGAAAAATGCAGGAACAAAATGGCATGTTCTATAGTATCCTACAAGATTTGAAACAATGTTTGATAGCACACAAAAAACAAAGAAATTCTAAAAAAGATTTAAGTGGATGGAAATTTTCCTCTAAAATATAATACAAATAGATCATATGGAAAAATTGCTAAGAATGCTAATCCTACGTATCAAACGTCCACCAAAGGAAAAATTCCTAAGGTACAAATCCTTCAAAATTCCTATGTGATTCCTTTGAATCAATGAAGCCCTTAAGTGACACATCCATTTAAATCCTACGAATTAAAATAGATGCTTGATTGATTTCTCAAGAAATGTACTCCCTTTGTCACGTAATATATGACGTTTTTGTAAGCTTGTTAGCTTGCAAAATGTCTTATATTATGGTACGGAGGGAGTAGTACACTTGAGCATAGAAAATATCCTCTAAGATTTAATGTGTGAATCAAATAACCATCGTAGAAAAAAAAACTAAGAATCCTAAGAGCAATTTCAACACGCGACCCAAAAAACCACATATTTTGTCTGTTTTTTTGTCAATTTGGGTCAGTTTGTCCACTTTCTTCCGTTTGGGTCGTGAGTGTGTCCAATGCGTAGACGCATTTTTGCCCTCAGGGTGGGTTTGCGGTCAAATTTTAGCTTTTTGCAACACATAAGTAAATACCTCATAGTTCCACAACCAAGTAAATATCTCATAGTTTACAAGCCAAATAAAATTTAAATTGTTTCTAATATTTTTGAAAGGAAAAATAGTTGATACATCTACTCGCTGCCAACATGAGCCCACATATACTTAACCAAATCATCATGCAGTTGAATGTGAATTTCGCAAACACGCATTTGATGATGAAATTCGATGAATTGTGCAAACGTCGCCGCTCCTTAATGCTCAGTCACAACATTGTCACTTTAAATTCAAACCCTTGGTCGTAGATTTCATCTGGACGCTCACACTCTATGATCATGTTGTGCATGATCATACAAGCAGTTATTACCTTTCATAATTTTTTGGTGCTCCAAGTTCTAGCAAGATACCAAACGATGTCCCATTGAGATTGAAGAACACCAAAAAGCATGCTCCACATCCTTCATAGCATTGTTGTGCTTGGGAAAATCTCTTCCTTTTCTCTCCTACAAAGTTGGAGATTGTCTTCACGAAAGTACTCCATTAAGGATAGATACCATCAGCTAGATGGTATCCTTTGTTGTAGTGGTGGCCTTTGATCTCAATATTGACCTTCGGGCACTTGCCTTTTACAAGACTTGCAAACATCGAAGAGCGTTAAAGCATGTTGATATCACTGTGAGATCCGGACACATTGAATAAAGAGTGTCAAATCCAAAAATCTTGTGAAGCCACGCCTCAAGCATGACAATGCAAGCTTTCGCACGGCCTATATACTGCCCCTGCCAAGCAGAAGGGCGGTTCTTCCACTCCTAGTGTATACAATATATGCTACTAAGCATCCCCGGAAAAGTCCCTACTCACATTGATTGCCAATAATCGGATTGTATCTGCAACAGTTGGCTCACTCAAATACTTCGGGCCAAACACTTCTACCACAACCTTGCAATACTCGTACATGGAATGTGATAGCCTGGCTTATTAGGGATGATAGATTACTCATATCAATAAGGAATTCCTTCTTTTCCGGAAGCCCATTCGAACAGAACTCCCACGTTAAGCGTGCTCGGCTTGGAGTAGTTCTAGGATGTGTGATCGACCCGGAAGTTCATCCCGGGTGCGCATGAGTTAGTACAAAGTACGTAGAAAAGACTAGTATTAATATGTGGGGCCAATCTAGATCCCGCCAGGAGTAAAGACCGCCTGCGGGTGTGTTCGGGGCGTTACAAGTTGGTATCAGAACCGACCCTCGCAGTTACACGGATGTTTGCGAACAGGTGTGCGGTCATGTTGTTCATAACGTTTGTGACATGACACATGTACTGGATGCAGATGGGTGACCGGCCGGGAAGTTGATCCCGGATGCGCATGAGTAAGGACAAAGTGCGTAGAAAAGACTAGTATTGATATGTGGGGCGAGTCTAGATCCCGCGAGGAGTAACGACCGCCGGCGGGTGTGTCCGGAGCGTTACAAGTTGGTATCAGAGCCGACCCTCGCGGTTACATGGATGTTTGCGGACAGGTGTGCGGTCATGTTGTTAATGACGTTTGTGACATGGCACATGTACTGGACTGGATGCAGATGGGCGACCGACCGAGAAGTTGATCCTGGATGCGCATGAGTGAGGACAAAGTGCGTAGAAAAGACTAGTATTGATATGTGGGGCGAGTCTAGATCCCGCGAGGAGTAACGACCGTCGGCGGGTGTGTCCGGGGCGTTACATGGAATCTAGTCACGTGAGCTCGCTCATTCAAACCTACTTATCAATGAGATCATCAGGTACTTCGTATGCAAGCATATGGATAGCTCCAATGCATTCCTGATAAGAGGAGAAGCCAATCTTTTCCATGTCATCCTCTTTGCACTTGAAATAGTTATCACACACCATCACCCCTCTTGGATACGGTTGACTAAACGTCCAGCCATCCAAAGACGACGCCAGAATAGGTGGTGTTTGAAGAGCGGGTTAGGGGACTGAAAGTAGTCCTGCCAGAGTAGGCAACAGTCACTCTCTATGTTGCGATTCAACGCCGGAGTATGGCCTCGGACGACCAAAGCAGCAGCCACAATCTCCTCATCATCGGATGAAGAATCATCTGAATCACAAAATGAAATTACGGAAAAGTACTTGTCGTCGGAGTCCAATGACACCTGGTTGGGAAACTGTTGAACACCTTACGGGCGCGTTTGAAGAAGTCGGACGATGGAGAGCCTCGCGCCTCTCCGAGACCAGGTAGCAGGCCAATCACGCATGGACACAAACGTGGCGGCACCCGACGAGTGAGGTAACCGCGCTTGTGTGCTGCGGTAATGGAGGTAAAGGGATGGTGGCGTCGACGTTGGTGGTGCTGCAACAACGATGAAAATGGTTCACCAAACGTCGAAGAAGGGGCCGTAGGGGGTGACGTGTTGCTGGGGGAGGTATGTGGTTGCGGGAGGCCAACCTGGGCACCGGAACTTGGCGGCAGAGACAACGAGTGGGGCGACGGGGTGTGCTGCTTGTCGATGAGGGGAAGTGAGAATGGCTGATGTGACATCGATTGACGGACGAGGGAAGGACAAGGGTGGGCGTCACGCGCGTGCGATACGTGTCTCCGCCGATGCAAACATGACCCAATTTTGGGTCTGAAATAGGTCGTGCAGACAAAAGGGTGGTGTCGGTCCATTTTGTGTTGGTGGATTGGTGCGTTAGACACGTTTTTGTGTCTATTTTTGATTCAAATGAACACGCGCTGATAGTTGGCGTCGACGCATTGAAGTTGTTCTAAATCTTAAAAATACTACGAATTCCTTTGTCAAAGGAGACCTCAAAAAGGAAGTTTTTCATGTTTTGCAAACATTCCCTTGTACCAACCAAACATGGAGTACCTTTGTAGGAAAACCCATATGGATTTACCATTAATCATAGATAGTACCATTAGATTGCTGGCTAACGGAACTGTTATTACCCAAATTTAGTTACTTTTAGTAGCTAGTATGTTTTATATCTTCTTCTTTCGTAAACCTAAAAATACATATACTCCCTTCTATAGCTGCATCGCGTCGCATCAAATCCTCATCCTTTTGCATGATTGCTGGCTTGTTTGCCCCCATCGTCACTGTTTTGAGATCCAAAAGCTTCCACGTATCATTGCCCGCTCCACCGTCCTCGCTGCTTCTGTCATTATCATCCTTTACAAATAAATCATACATTCCACATAAACCTATCTAGTAGGAGTACACGTCACATACCACAGCATCACACACCGCACGCACCTGACTCTCCGCGCGCAGAGGATCCCTCCCCTGCTCGCCTCGGGCGCGGTCCCCACGCAGAGTGGGCAGTGGAGCCAGCCACCGGCGAGCGGGCATGTGACGGCCGCATGGGCTCACGACTTTTTACTGCCCGCTCACTGACCGGCCCAATCAAGAAGAGTAGAAAAACAGTAAAAATAACTGGCCGCGAAAGATATCACGAGCGAATTTTCACTTTCGCCTTTTTTGACCTGGCTGCCCCCGCCCCCCTATCAAATCCCAATCTCGAGATGTTTATTCTCCTCGGCGGTGGCCGGCCCCCCCTTTTTACTGTTGACGATGAAACTTGGAACCCAATCTCGCTGCAAGCATCTTTTCAACGGTAAAACTAGGAGATGAGATGGGATGAGAGGAGACGAGACGCTTTGTTGGTTAACGAACGTGGGCGAAGGTAGTTGTTGCGTGCTGGAGCCATCATTAGCGGTAAAGTCATCGCCTTAGTTAGAAGTCTTGATTACGACCAGTATCGCTGATAACTCTCTCTTGCAAATAATGCATTCTCCGACCATGACACTGCAACGAACACCCAAAACCAAAAGTAGTAAAATTCCATTCAAATTCATAGACCATCTAACTACAATTACAAACATTAAAACTAGCTGAAGACACGTTGTCATCATTGCCGCTCGGGTGCTGTACTCTACTGTTCCAGCGTACTTGCCATGGTGCATGAGAGATACTGTACTCCATAAAACAAGTTTGATAGTTGATTTTTGCAACGGTCTGTTTAGCAGGGTAAAAACAGGGGGGTCGTATGGATTTGTGCTAATTAGGGAGTACTCAAATTAACTTACGCAATACTACTAGGTTAGGTTTGCCATAGCACGATACTAGGCCCTAACACCTGTCACCCACCGATAAACACGACCGTCCTTATCTCCTACTCCTACTACTACTAGCCCATGACAGCAGTAACATTATTTTACTGCCGTCCCCGCTAACCAAACAAGACTTGTTTACCGGGAAGCGCTTGGGGAGCCGTGAAAAATGCGTACCGCGGCACGCACGCAGCACGCGTCCCCAGCTGCTGTTACGGCTTAATTAAGGGCTTCGAGACGCGTGAGTGATGGAGCATTAAACCCGATCCAAATCAAATCGAATCAAACGCGGACGGGGAGCGAGCTGATTAGCTGATGGGTTAATTAAGGTCTGGTTAGGAGTAGCCGTGTTCCGCTGGTGATTAGCTGTTATTTTGTTTTTTAGGTCGGGTCAGCTTGTACACCGAGCGTGTTGATTTTACTGTTTCTTTTGCTTTTTTTAGATCGTAGAATTGGTATACACGGAGAGGGCGGTCTTGGCTCTCGGCAACATATGCTTTTTAATGAATAGTAAATTTAAAACTACCTCGCAAGAAAAAACAAAAAACAAATACGTTGTAATTGGACTTAGAAAATCTGATTTTTTGTGAATGTTCAACTTAGTATAACGAGAATGCTTGACAGTTTTCATATGAAACAGGATAGCAGTACTTCGTCAGTGTAAAAAACAAAATTAAGTAGGAGTATAACATTTGTAGGTAATATTTTATGTTTGCGTTTTCTTTCGCACAACTCAAAATGCTTAAAGAATTTCACTCAAAAGTAGGTAGCATTTGGGTGTGATAAAGAACATATCTAATTTTTCTTTAGGAAATTGACATTTACAAAAAAATATTTTTGATGGGCAAGAGCATATGCTCCCAAGAGCTTAATTGAATTTCCTGTTAAGTTTAATAATCTAGACTATCACTACCACAAGATTATTAACGTCGCAAATTACATACGACATAGTAGGAATATCTGCATATACACATATGACCCAATGACACGTGTCAAGAGAGAGGTCATAACATATGAGGGCACAAGAAACTCCGCTGCAACAATATGCCCAACCATGATGGTGAAAACAAGATGGTCATCCATTACAGAGGAAGTAGTTGAAATAGGCGGACGGACGTGGATGTAGTTCAACTTGAGCGAGCAATCACGTAAGAGATTCCAAAAAAACCTTCGCACCACAAAACCAATATGTGATTGGATGATTAGGAGAACAGTGGTACCTCCAACTCACCAATAATCAAACCACAAAATTGATATTTTTGTGTCTCATAAGAGATGAAAATATTCCTTGAATGAGATGTGACGTCTGCATAGGCATCGGGACGTGTGTGGTTGTTAAATTGATAACGTGCGTGTATGCATTCGTATGAGTGAGTGTATGCACATGTGTGAGAGTGTGTGTGCATGTGCATGTATTGTGTTTCTTAAAAAAATGACTTGTCATCTCGTGTAGGTTCTGAGAGCGCGTGGTTTCGAAGGCTTGCTCTTGCATGTGGTTGTACATGCATTCGACGTGATGGGGTCACCAGAGAATCAACTCAACACTAGGAATTGTGCTAGAGTGTGTGATGGTGTCTCGAACCAGGGGTCACTCACCACGTCATCTCCCAACCAGGTGGGCTGAGCCGAGGACCCCCCCCCCCCTGCGGTCCACCAAGGGGCCATCTCCATAAGGCCGAGGGCACGTGGAAATAGTGTTTCCGAAGACTTGACACCTACTCCAAGAGTTAGAGGCCGTTTACAATACAATTGCATTATATGCTGGCGACTTATTTGTAACCCTAGACCCTGAGTATCTACATAACCATGGGGTAGGGCTCATAAAAGGGACAGAACAATCTCATGGTAGATCAACCTGTATTTTATACTTCATACAAAATCAATACAAACACAAGCAAGTCGTACGATAATATCTCTTTGAGAGAGCTCGGATCTGGTTAAAACCGCGTATCCATTTTACCGACGCATCTAGAATACTAGCTAGGGACCCCTCTTCCCGAGATTCACCGGGATCGAGACCACCATTGATGTGCCATGTACGTCCCGCTATGTAGTCACCGCATTCGATGGAGATCAAGATTATGCCAGGCCAGACCTTTGTCTTTGACAATGTCATGCCAAATTGAAGCTTTTGTCCCTCTCCATGCTGTTAGATCGAGAGTCTTAGGGCGTATCGCGGACCCTCGGGTGAACCATCCTTCTCGAGCTAGGTGTCAGACGAGACCGAGGAGCAACCACGTGCACCCCTTCTAACATGCATCAATAACAAACTATGGTTGGGACAAGAGTGAGAATCTCTCGTTGGGCCTGACGACACGGCTCGGGGGCCACGCAGTTGACATGGCTCCCCACCAAGACCTCGGACCGATGTCAGATGAAAACATGGGAGAACCACACCTCATACTGATGTCAGATCGGCCCGAAGACGAGCACATCACTGATGCAACGACGTCCTATACAAATGTTTTTACCCACTTTTCGTGACAAAATTTTAAACCGTCGCCTTACGTGTGTGGGCGATAGGGGGGCCATCCCACATGACACACAAAAATGTCGATGATGATGACCGATGAACGCATATGTTTGGCAAAACTAAGCGTATGAGATGTGTGCATCTATCGCAAAGGAGAGTCATCGGTCAACTGACTGAGATATGTAATATTTCCCATATGGCACATCCTTGAAATTCGTTTGGGATCGCATTAGCATCACACGCGCTATTCTGTGGTGCAACGTTTACGATGCATGCTACATCACAAATAGTTCACAATTGTAAATCGTGTACGATAAGGAGAATATCACACACACTTGCCTCACTATTTGCAATTTTGTAGCAAAGTAGATAATTAACTGTCGTACGAGTGTCGGATAAGTTTATGAAACATGTGAAAGTCAATGGGATAACCATTGTGCGCACTATTCTATGTTGCAATGGTTTATGATGCGTACGATATCACAAACAGTTTATCATTTTAAACCTTGGGCGATATAGATAATACCACTAACGTTTAATTCAGTTACACTATTTGCGATATTGTCTCACATCACACATGGAATGAAAACGACAATTGTGTGCATGTTCACACACGTTCTTATGTGTGAAACGTGTGGGATCATGAGGTATATCTCAAACGTTGAGATTTACAAATCGTGTGCGGCTTAATGACCCGCAAAACATATTTTCCCCTAATTTAATAAAAAAAATTAAAATTATGCAAAATTTGAATTTGAAAGTAGGGAATAACTTTTTTTCCATATCCCTCATATACATAGATAGGTTCAACAAGCAATGCATTATTCGATTCACAAGTACACACGTTCAAGAATTATATGAGCAAAACAATTACATTAGCACCAAATAAGAAATGATGAACGATGATTGAATACATGTTTTGAAGACGGTAAAGAAAGAGGTGAAAGATAGTCTCGTTGATGTAAAAGATGAAGTGAAATGTTTGTATTGCGTCCTCCTCCATGTCGAATGCACACTCGACTCTAGTCCAACCCCTTGTGATGGCCTTTACAAGGACTCTTTACAAGGACTTGTAGATAGTCATTGTAGTTTGGTAAAAATACATGTACCTTTGCATGTTCAACAACCATGTAGTTTGAGAGGTGATCTTGAGTAAATTACGTTGGTAACTACTTGAAACGAAAAAAATACAGACATTGTCATCCGACAACTCATTATGGGGATTAAAAAGGGTACACAATTCTTAATTACCATACTACATATCACTGTTGTCTTGGACAAATTGTAAATAAATAGTTTAATTGTCCTATTTTGACCCATTATACTAACAATCTTTACTAGTTACTTCACATGATGCTGGTTCATGAATATCTCATTGCCCCAAACGCAAAAAGGGACGAAACGTGAATATTTATGAGTGACATATGTACCTACAAACAACAAGTAATATTGGAAACTAAACTACAATTGCAAAATGATGTAGTACAATACTCTCTCTGTACCACTATATAAAATTTAATTACATCTAATATACTAGCATACTGGATGCATTAACATCTTATGTTATGGGGCAGAGGGAGTATATGTAAGAGATGGAAAATAAATATAGCCATGGGAACCAAAGACCATTAAAAGTGCTCACTACACGAGGCTTAACAACAACCAAATATAGTCATTCATAACGGTATTGTTGAAATTCCATAGAACATACACTAGTGGAGAAATGACTCACAACTCTTGTTTGTGGCGCGCCATTTTTCACTAACGCGGGCACTAATATTTTCAGATAGTGCTCATGTTGGCTAAATTCAAACGCGGTAGATATTTTCTTAGTGCTTGAGTTGCACATTAGGCCCGACGATGCACATTAGGCCCCATTAGGCCCACCCCATACATTAGGTTTGAGGACTTATAGGTTAAGAGACTAATGTGTTTGTAAGTGTACACATGCTCTATAAGTCGCTGAGGAGTTTGAGTTATACGATGAATATCGACCCCTAAAAATGTATGTCTTTGGGTGCAGATTTTGATCTTACCTTGAAGACTTTGATCACGAAGAAATTGCGATGAAATTGATATTCCTCATGAAGCTATTGAAGATGAGGAATTCGGTGTGTCCTGAAGAAAAACTGTCTGAAGACTTTGAAGCGTGAAGATTTACTCTTTCTGTTTCATTTTCTTTACTCTTCAGTCATAGGAACACCGTAGTGTTAAAGGGGGTCGAAGTAATACTATGGAATGAATTTCCTCATGATGCTCAACCCAATCCTAAACCTTCGAAAGACTCAAAGTGAGGAATATGAGAGACATGAGGACTTTCACAGTTGAAGTTCTCACCGTTGCCGCCACACGCGCCACCTCAGTGATCTTATCCACCCAACGGTCACATTATTTAAGGGTATTTATGTCAAATCATGTTGGGATGCTCTCATGCTATAAATAGCCGCCCCACAACCACTAGCTCGTTGGCTGCTCCGAGAGAAACTGACACGTGTCATTTAGAGCAACCCAAATTCCTCAGAGTCTTCGAGAGAAAAACATCAAGTGAGGAAATACCCCAAAACACCAAACCCCAAACCAAAAACCAAGTGATTGAGCATCATTGAAGAATTTGTTCCTGTGTGGAACTGAAGCCTTTTACCTTTGAGGACCGTGCATCCTCCAGACGGTTAGGCGTCATGGTCTAGAGCATCCAGCAGTCAATTGTGGATCGCGGGGTGACCGAGTTTGTGAGGGTTTGGAAGTCTGCCCTGAAGACTTACCACGAGTGTTGGGCGAGGACTGTGTGTCCTTAGCTCAAGGAGAATAAGGTAGGGACTGTGTGTCCTTTGGTTTCAATACCAAGCCGCTCCAAACCAGACGTACAACTATCACAACAGTTGGAACTGGGTCATCAACAAATGTCTTCATAGTGATACGTGTTCTATTTATTCAACTCTTTCTTTTCCTCAAAATTGTATGTTGAAGACTTTCATGTGTGCTGTTGAAGAATTTGTCTGAAGACTTTCTCTAAATTTCCTCAACCTCAAATTCTTCACTCAAGTTAATCTTCACCTGCGTTGTGTGTACATGCGTAGTGTGCAAACCCAAACCGATTCTCATAATCTTCACCAAGTAATCTCTTGTAGTAGTCTTTGCACTTCTGATCCTGCGCTATTTCCGCTGCACTTAATTCATCATTGAGGAATTTCCTCAGCGATGAAATTCTAAAAATCGCCTATTCACCGCCTCTAGTCGATATAACACACTTTCAATTGGTATCTGAGCAAGGTACTCCCTTGTTCTGTGTGAATTTGGTTTAACCACGTGGAGTTTTAGTTATGTCGACTATAGGTATGATCAAGGTTACTACAGGATGTCCTACCTTCAAAGGAAAGGACTTTCCCTACTGGAAGACCAAGATACACATGCATCTTCAGGCTATTGACAATGATCTTTGGTACATTGTGGAACATGGTATTCCCTCCATCACTGCTACTATCTCTCCTGCTGATGTGAAGAAATTCAAACAACTTGATTCTCAAGCGAAGAATATCATTTATGGCCATTTGAGCAAAGGCCAGTATGGCAGAGTGAGTGCTTTGGGCACAACTAAGCTTATCTAGGATAGGCTGTCCAAAGTCAATGAAGGTATCTCAACTCAGCGTGACTCTCGTGTTGACGTTCTTAGCAATCTCTTCAATCGCTTCAAGAGGCTTGACAATGAAAGTTGCCAAGATACCTTTGATCGCCTCACTGACATCTCAAATGAACTGCAAGCACTCGGAGCTCGAGACATCACTGACTATGAAGTTGTGAAGAAACTGCTAACATCTCTTGATCCATCATTTGATACACTGGTTCTGATGATTCAAGAAAGAGGAGACTATAAGATGCTTGATCCTGTTGATATACTTGAAAGACTCAATACTCATGAATTCCAACAGGAAGAAAAGAGAGATCTGTATGGACCAAGCAACTCAAGACCTCGTGCGCTGAAGGCTAAAGCAATTTCCTCATCTGAAGAAGAAGACTCAGATTGCAGCATTGGTGATCCTGAAGAACTTGGATAGGAGCTTGCAATGCTCATGAGGAAATTCCAGAAGTTTAGAAGGCGTGGCCAGTTTGGTAAATCTTCAATAAGAGATATGAGAAAACCAGAATCTTCATCCGAGGACTACAAGAAAAGAACCTACCACAAATGTAACAAATCTGGACACTACATTGCTGACTGTCCTCGCCGGGTGAAAGAATCAAAGAAGAAGAAATACACGGATGAAAGTTCTGATGACTCGAAGAAAAAGAAGAAATCCTCAAAATCTTCATCCTCAAATTCCTCATCGCACAAGAAGACCAGTTTCAGAAAGGCTCGAGCACTCATTGGCAAGGAAATAGATTCTGAAGAAGAATCTGAGGAATGTGATGAACAAGAAGGATCTGAAGAAGATTCAGAGTCTAGTGTGGCAACTCTTGCACTGGCTACCACATTCGTCAACAAGTCAATATTCAACCTTGAAGAAAATGACAATGCTATCTACACTCATGACTATGCTGATGACTTCGCTCCAACCTATTGCTTCATGGCAAAAGGTTCAAAGGTACCGAATGATACTTACTCTGACTCAAGTGACTGTGAACCTGATGATTATAAAAAACCCAGTTACAGTAAACTTGCCAACATTGCAACTAAACAACAAAGTGCCATTGAAAAGCTTCAAAAACTGCTAGACAGAAGCGACGGTCTGTTGAGTGATGAAATGAATCACACTCAAGTCCTCACTGAAGATGTGAAAAGTCTTCAGTTTAGATTTGATAGTCTTCAAGATCGTCATGGCATACTCTTGGCTCATCATGAGAAACTTTCCTATGAATTTCTTCAAAGGAAACTTGATCTTGAGAAGTTGAAGATGTCTCATGATGATCTTCAAATGGAAAACTATTCATTACTTTCTCAACACATCAGTGCCGCTCAGGTTGAATTTACTCCACCATGTCTCAAATGCATTGAACGTGATACTGTTAATTCTTCACCAGAATCATCAAATGCTTCTATCGCTACAAATTCTTCAACTGCTCCTGTGGTATCAAATTCCTCACTTGAGGAAACCACAAATGCTACACACGAAAATGCAGGGCTGAAGGAATTGTATGTGACATGCATATACAAAAGTCTGAAGGGCATGAAACCCTTTGCGATGTGCTCAAAAAGCAGATCTTGAACAGGAATCCGAGGAAAGAAGGAATTGCCTACGAGAGGAAATTGAATGCTGATGGATCATACTGGAAACCTGAGCAGTATCCCAAAACCTCATGGGTTGCTGCTAAAGGTCCTCTCGTCGATCCATCCTCTCTAACAGGATTTGCATGTGAATTATCCTATTCCTCATATGAGTCATTTGACTCCAAGTACAAACTATTCAAAAATCAATTTGGTGAAGTATTTTCTCGATATGTTGGAACTAACTGCACGAATGGACCACCCCTGAGGAAAATCTGGGTCCCCAAAAGTTGCTTGGAAAATATTCAGGTGAATGTCCTCATGTAACCACCTGCGAAGAACCTGAACCCCGGATCAAATTCCTCAGGTGGACCAAAGTCTTCAAGAGGGTCAAAATCCTCAAATGGTCAACACTATACTCGTACTCGTGCTAATGCTTCTGATATGCAAGGAAATTAATTACAATGGACATGAATATGAGCATTATTCCTCAAATCATTATGTTCGTAAATCCTCAAGGAACTTCTCTACCTATTCATTTGAGTACTCTAATCCCCCTACTGTGAAAATAAGTGCATTAGCTTCAATGCCCCCTTTCTCATACGATGCTCGCAGGATGATGAACTCTTTGCCACCCCTTCAGGTGTGGGTGGTGAAGAAATTGAACTAATCACTTATGCAGGTCAGGTCTCCAGATGAAAATCATCATCTGAAGAATTTGCTGGAGACCTGAGGAAAATGCTTGATTGGACACAAGCTAAAATTGATGAAATGATAAAATTTCACATGTCCTCAAATTTACTGTTTATGATGAAATTCCTATCTGATGAAATTAAAATCATATTCTTCAAGTCTGAAGCATATGAGATGGTAAGCTGTACTAATTCATCTATAGGATGAAAGACTCAAGAATACTGAGTGGGTTCTTGACAGTGGTTGCACAAACCACATGACTGGTGATAAAAGCTTGCTGATGAATATGCCACTGACTCCATCATCGCTGAAGCAAATCACTTATGCTGAGAAAGGTAAAAGCAAGGTATTGGGACTTGGCAAAGTGGCTATTTCCAAGGAGAGGCACATGGACAAAGTCATGCTTGTCGAATCCCTTGGGTTTAACCTTATGTCAATCTCAGTGCTTTGTGATTTTGATATGGTTGTTATCTTTGGAAAATACAGATGTGTAGTCATCATGAAATCTAACAGATCCAAAGTCTTCGAAGGCTTGAGGAGAGGAGATTTGTACATTATTGATTTTTCACAGGTCCTCAACCAGCCACATGCTTACTAGCAAAATCCTCAGAAGGTTGGCTATGGCATCCAAGACTTGGTCATGCAGGCATGAGGAATTTGCACACGCTGGCAAAGAAGAAGCATGTCATAGGCATCGAATCAGTCAAATTCCTCAAGGACCACGTCTGCGGTGCTTGTGAGTGAGGAAAAATGACCAGATCCAAACACCCCTCAAAGACTATCATGACTACTACTCGTCCGTTTGAATTGCTTCACATGGATCTATTTGGACCTACTCATTATGATACTCTAACAAATGCAACATCTTTATATGGTTTGTCATCGTTGATGACTATTCTCGATATACTTGGGTACATATCATTCTGTATAAAAACTGAAGTGTAGGAAGTCTTCAAACAATTTTCCTCAAGGGCCTCGACGAACTTCGGCGTCAAGATCAAACACATCAAAAGTGATAATGGGACAGAATTCAAAAAGACTGGTCTTGATGATTATCTTGATGAACTTGGTATTACTCACGAATTATCTGCTCCCTATACTCCTCAGCAGAATGGCGTCGTCGAACGCAAAAACAGGACTCTGGTTGAAATGGCTCGGACCATGCTTGAACAATATTAGACTCCTCGTTGTTTCTGGCCTGAAGCAATCAACACTTCTTTCCACATCATCAATAGGGTATATCTTCACAAATGTCTCAAGAAAACCTCATATGAACTCCTCATCGACAAGAAACCCAATGTAAGTTATTTCAAAGTCTTCGGTGCAAAATGCTAGATTAGAGATCCTCACCATAGCTCAAAATTTGCACCTAAATCACATGAGGGTTTTATGCTTGGTTATGGAAAAGACTCGCACACCTACAAAGTCTTCAACACCTATCACAACAAGGTTGTTGAAACTGTAGATGTGCGGTTCGATGAAACTAATGGCTCGCAAAGAGAGCAATTGCCTCCTGTGCCAGACAAATTATCTCCTAAGGAAGCTATCAAGTTCAAAGCTACTGAAGACATCGTTCCTACTGAGGAAATTGCTGAAGAAATCATCTCCAACACTGATGAAATTCAAAAAGGTGCACCTGAGGAAATTGCTCCAGATCAAATTCCTCAACCCAGACAAAATCTTCGACCAGCCCATCCAAGAAGTGCAAATGATGTGGAACTTGACAAAATCCCCGATGACATCAATGCGCCAGGTCCTTTCACTCGCTCAAAAGCTTCACATTTAGTTAACTTTTGTGGGCATTCCTCTTTTGTGTCTATCACAGAACCCTCAAAAGTTCCCGAAGCCTTCATGGAACCTGAGTGGATTCAAGCCATGCAAGATGAACTTGACCCGATTCAGTGGCTGATGAAGTTTTGAACCTTTTTTCTAATATTCGTTGAAAATTTGTGTGTTTCTCCTTGAGCCGTACGAGATGAAATTTTCATATACGGCTCTTAGAGGGGGGCTTGGGTTAGTTACCTATCTCAATAAAGTATATGATTGGTTTGAGGAACGTCTTGAGTTTCAGGAAATTGTGGATGATATAACTAGTAAATATGTTCCTCCCCATGTCAACATATTTTATTGTTAAGGGGAATTACACTTACTTGTTTTCTAGTACAAGTCGCTACCGGTTTTGCTATGACTTTTTACTACCAACCAACCGTTACACAAGCTTTTTCCTCGGTTCAATACATAATGACCGAGGCCAACTTTGGTTGGTTAATCCGACCAGTTCATGAACTTCTTCAGTTCAAGCTAAATGACGTGTGGGAACTCGTCAAACGACCAGATCCTCGCAAGCACAATATCATCAGCACTAAGTGGATTTTCCGAAACAAGCAGGATGAGGATGGTCAAGTGGTGAGGAATAAGGCACGACATGTAACCCGAGGCTACACACAACCCCCAGGTTTTGAGGATCCGAAGCATCTAGACAAAGTCTTCAGACTCAAAAAGCCACTCTATGGCCTCAAGCAAGCCCCTCGGGCGTGGTATGATACATTGAATGAATTCCTCATGAAGAAAGGCTTCAAACCTGCTTCACTCGATCCAACTCTTTTCACAAAATCTTATGACAATGAACTATTTGTGTGCCAAACATATGTCGACGACATTATCTTTGGGTGTAATGACAAATGTTACAATGATGAATTTGCTTACATGATGAGTGAAGAGTATCAGATGTCTATGATGGGGGAGCTGAAATTCTTCTTAGGTCTTCAAATTCGTCAACAACGCAATGGCATCTTCATATCACAGGAGAAATACCTCAAGGATGTTCTGAGGAAATTCAACATGCATGAATGCAAAGGCGTCAAGATTCCTATGCCTACCAACGGTCACCTCTGCACTGACGAAAATGGTAAAGATTTCGATCAGCAGGTATATCGCTCGATGATTGGCTCTTTATTGTATCTATGTGCATGTAGGCCAGATATAATGCTTAGTGTTTGCATGTGTGCTCGTTTTGAAGCAAAACCGAAGGAATCACACCATAACATTGTGAAGCATATTCTTCGACACTTAGCTCACACACAAACACTAGGATTATGGTATCCCAAGGGCTCAAATCTTCACCTCGTTGGATATTCTGAATCTGATTATGCTGGTGACCGTGTGGATCGCAAGTCAACATCAGGCACTTGCATTTCCTCGGAAGATCATTAGTCTGCTCGTCCTCAAAGAAGCAGAACTGTGTTTCTCTCTGCACTACCGAAGCTGAGTACATTGCTGCTCGATCCTGTTGTGCTCAACTGCTCTAGATGAAGCAAACCCTCAGAGACTACGACATAAACATGAAGAATGTGCCCCTCTACCGCGACAATGAGAGTGCAATCAAGATCGCCTACAACCCAGTACAACACTCGAATACTAAGCACATCCGGATTCGTCATCATTTTCTTCGGGACCATGTCCTCCAGGGCAATATCATCATCGACCATGTGAAGACTCACGATCAACTAGCAGATATTTTCACTAAGCCTTGGATGAGAGAAGGTTTTGGAAGTTGCGGTGTGAGCTAAATATCCTAGAGTCTTCAAATGTTTTGTGAAAACATGCATACATCCTAATACTAATGCAAAATTGATGACTTAGATGTGCAACTCACGAAGAATCAATTTTCTTCAATCAATGAAGAATATGACTCTTAGTGTGAAGAAATTAATGAAGAATTTGGTTCAGGGCCCTACCACAATTGTACGCGGCGCCTGAAATCATCACTCTTATACGGTGGGTCACGCCACCACCCAACTTTCAAATTCTTCAAGCTGTTTTTCTTCAAAGTTGAGATTCATCAATCTGACACTTTGTCAACAAATCCTTAAATTTTCAAAACCTTCAAAATCTTCAAATTCTTCAAAACATTTGATGATTTTCATTTGAGTATATATATATATATATAGAGAGAGAGAATGAGCTTTCAAAGTCCTGAAAAACATTCACTTATATCTCAGTCTTCAACTTGATATTTCATCTAAGTGAATGTGATCAGACCCGACTCCCCTCTATGCTAAGCTCAACCCAGTCTATTCTCAATTCTTCATATGCGTTCTATTTGACACCTGTTCAAAATCCTCACCGAGTCCTTGTCAGCCGAGGACTTTGCAAAAAAATCCTCAAAATTAAAAAAAAATGTTTTTATAACGTTACACAGTTACTGGACCCACTTCTCACGATTGGATAACCACGAACTCCACCACTTCAGTCGTGGGCATCACGTGTCATGCAGAGATGAAGGGGCAAGGGCAGTTTGGTCCGAAAGTTTTGGCCAAACAGTTTTTCACCTAAGCTATAAATAGGCCCTTACCCCCCTCAGTCAAAACTCTTCATCCTCTCGTCTTCTTTGCTTGATCTCAACCGTAGCGCCACCGCTAGCATCCTCGTCGTCGGTGAGGAAAAGCTTCGCTGCCTCGACCTCGCCATTGCTAGACTCATGCCAGCCGCGGAAAATCGTCTTCCGGCGCCGTCGTAGCTGACTTCAGTTGCTAAGTTAGGACACTGAAGATCTGAACCAAGGAACTTCTCTGTTTTACTGCTCCAGTTCTTCGTGTTCTTCGCACAAGGTAATTAAAATCCTATTTTACTGCCTCTATTGATCTTTTAATTTCCTTTAGACTCGCGAAATATGTTTTTCCTCAAAGAGTCTGTCAGCCATGCTTCCTCAAACACTTGATGAATTTCACTAAGCCACTAAAATTCTTCATGAGATTCCTCAATTGTGTAAATTCTCGAATCTGCACAACTTTGGAACCCAAGATCAGAATGCTTAGTCAAATTCCTCAACTTTTATTTTTTTTTCAATTTCTTCAAATCTGAGAACGCATATGACCTCCCCAAATTCTTCGCACCTATACTCTGTTCACAGGTACAAAAATGTCAGCTGATGAATCTCTAGGTTCTCATCAACTTAACTCATTTGCAGTGTTCCTCGAAGAAACTCTACCTGTGTCTTCAGAGTCATCAAGAGTTAAGATTCCTCAGCAAAAGCATTGGTTGAAGAAAATGGAGGATTATCGAAAGCAAAAAGGAGGAAGGAAGCTTGAATAGAACACAACGTTTGAAATACGTGAGGATATATATGCTGACTATTGTACTCGAGATGAGGAAATTCATGGTAAAGAGACCATGGCTAAGCGCAAGATAAGGCTTGAGAAGATTGAGCGCAGGTGGGCTAAGGAGTGGAAGGAGTACAGATATGTGACTCCAAAATATGCGAAGAAATTCGCCCTCAAGCCACCTTGCAAAAGGCCTCCACAGGGTGATCAACAAGTCGCTCATCCCTCAAGCGTAGAAACTATTGAGGATTACCAAGATGAGAAAGACAAATATTTGTCTAAATTACACAAGAAGGCTGAAGCACCTGTGAAGAAATTCAATGAGGATTCTGCAACTGCTGCACTTCTTCAGCTGCTGAGGCCTCTGCTATAGCAATTCCACCGAAGAAGACTTTGCTGAAGAAACCCAAAGCCTCTGTGCCAAAAGAGCAATTGCGTCAGAAGGCTGCAACGGAAGCAAAATCTTCAACAACACTGCACTCTTCACCCCCACAACAGAAGCAGCTCAGTAAGCTTCAACCTGCACATTCAAGTTCCTCAGTACCATCTGCCACTAGTTGTGCTGCAAAGTCTCCACCCACTCTTTTGAAGACTAAAATGACTGCTGGGAGAGGCATCAGGCCAAGTCCTAGCAAAGTCATCAACGCTCCTTCTGCATCAGAAGGAAGTGTGAAGAATTTGATGAGGAAACACTCCAAGCAATCATCAGAAACAAACAGGAACGTGTTGCAGAAGCCTCCGACAGCTCCATTCCTCTAGCTATGGATTTGAAGGTTTTGCTGGATTTCATCGATCTCTGGTATGAAGATCCTAACACACTAGTTGATGACTTAAAGCTTCCCCCTAGTGTCAGCCATATGGTGGCCACTTTTATCAATGAAGCAAAGTGGAAAGAGCAGCAAGCTAAGCAAGCAAGGGCTGCCAAACTCAAGAAGGAGAAATTCCTCAAGCAGAATCTCCTCAACCTCACGCCTGAAGCACTTGTATCAAGTCAGGCTGAACTTAAAACCTTGACAGACAAGTATACAAGTCTTCACTCTGATTGTCAAGGCGTCAAAGTGAATTTCATCAAGGCTGCAATAACTGTTGTTGATGAATACAGCAAGAGAACAACCCCTCCAAAGCAGCAAACACCACCTCAGTCTAGCTACACTGTTCAACTACATGAGGAAGATGAAATTGATGAACCAGTTGCTGAGGAAATTCCTCAAAATATTCCAGCTGAAGAAACTGCCAGGCCTGACAGTGAACCAGTGCCTGATGAAATTGTTCCTTCACCACAACCCTCAATGGTGAAGAAAGTGACTCCGTCTGGATCAGACGTGAATAAGACCAAAGCGGCTGAGAAAGAAGCCAAAAAGAGAAAAGCTTCAATGGCCTGAGAAACCTTAGAGGCCAAAGCCTAAAGGTTACTCAGTCCCAGTCTTCATCAGCCCCGGTGGATGCTACTCCTCTGAATGTAACACCATCATACATGCTCGTTCCCTTCGGAGTTGACTATGTCATTCCTGAAGAAGATGAAGAAATGGATGATGCTGAAGATGATGAAATAATGGATGAGGAAATACAGATAGATGATATTCCTCAATCCACCACTCCTATAAAGACCACTAAAGAATAAGTGGGTGATGATGACATTGGGTGCAACACATGAGTAATTCATGATGATTTCTGGGAAGAAACTCATCCTCGCTCACCAAAGTCAACTCAAATCCCTCCAACCCCTGCTGCAACTGAGATCCTCACCGGTACTAACGGAAAAAGCATTCGTGCGGAGTCTGCTCAAGAATCAGCCGCATCCGCTAAAGACAAGCAGTGATGAATACTGCAACTGCCTCCTCCAACAAGCAAATTCCTCAAGCCAAGGAAAATCCTCAAACCGAGGAAAATGCTCAAACTGAAGAAAATGCTCCTGCGCCAAACACTGAAACCGTTATTGTTGTGGTAAGCACATAAACAACAATGGTAGTGGCTACTCCTCAAGAACAACAGCACAATCTTCAACCACAGCAAAATCAGCCTTTCTCCAAAAGGCCAAAGTTTCAGAAAGAGGCATTCTATGGAGAATGCATGTACTTCACTGGCGAAAATCCAAATGACAAGCTTCGCATCAGACACAGGAAATTTTGGAGAAGGAATCAAGTTAACTATTATGCTTCTGTGCTCTATGGGAGAAACAAGATATTTTAGCATACCCATATTTCTCACTGTGATATGGAGGAAATACCTTGCTTTGCTCCAGTCCTCAATGTTCTTCACGAAGCTGGATTACTGCCTTTCTATACTGGCATCGGAGATTGGAATACTGACATCATTCTTCAATTGTACACCACACTACACATCTCTGGCGACCCAAAGGATGTCAACACTTGGGGTTTGGATTGGATGACTCAGCACACACACTACAAAGCTCCTGCCACCGAATTGCTTCGAGCTCTTCCAATTTCAATTCCCTCAGAGGATGCAATTATGTTGTATGATGAACGAGAACTGCCCAACAAGCTGATGGAAGTCCTCATGAAGACTTTGGCAAAGGACCAACCCCCAAGGACTCGATTTCTGGTACATGACTTGAAGTATGAACCCAGAACAGTGTACAAAATCCTGTCTTATGCCATTGCTCCTATCAAAGGGCATGATGATGAAGAAGATGTCGTAGGCATCATGAATAATATCATGTTCAATGTCATCCCATGGCATACCTATGAATCTTCATGATTTCTTCTTGAGGACTTTGGCTCACAATGCCATGTCGCCATTTGAATTGAAGATTTATGTGCCTTGGATTATGAGATTCATCGGAAATAGGTCTAGCATCAACTATCAAGATGATTTTCGGAATCACCTCGGATATCTGTCGTAGATCAAAGTTATCAAGAAATCATTTGAACCTATTGAACTTGGAGGACATTTCATTTTCTTCATTTCGCACTGCTGAATCTGATGAAGAACCAGAAGACACTGCGACTAGTCCACGGAAGAAGCCTGTCTCCAAGAATCCTCACGCCTCTACATCAACCAAGAAGTGAATTTCTTCAAAGGGCGTTAGTCCTCAGTTTTGTCCCTTTCGCCACTTGATGACAAAGGGGGTGAAATCTGAGAGTTAGTCTTCAAGCAGGATCTATTTTGGGGCTTATAAACTTTATTAAGTTACAAACTCTCTGTTCTTCTAAAGTGTTTGATGTAATGAGTTGTAACTTAAGCCCGATGGTGCTCTGACTCTTTTGAACGTTTTACTTCACATGCTTATGCCTAAAAATCTATTAATGTAGGCATGCTGAAATTCGTCAGACACCATTTTTCATCATGCATTTTCAATTCCTCGTACTATATGTCAAATACATGCATGATTTACAAGATACATGGGAGATCTGCATGATATAAATCATCAATGTGCATTTGTTGTGCAAAGAAAATTCCTCAAAATATGCACATCTTCACGGGTAGTCTCTCAGTATCTTGATCTAAAATTCCTCAAACTCAGTACTTACATTTCATATTATTATCCCCGTTGAAAACTTAACCTAATTGTCATCAACCACCAAAAAGGGGGAGATTGTAAGTGCATCTAGTGCTCTTAGTGATTTTGGTGGTTTGAAGACTTATAGGTTAAGAGACTAATGTGTTTGTAAGTGTACATAGGCTCTATAAGTCGCTGAGGAGTTTGAGTTATACGATGAATATCGACCCCTAAAAATGTATGTCTTCGGGTGAAGATTTTGATCTTACCTTGAAGATTTTGACCGCGAAGAAATTGCAATGAAATTGATATTCCTCATGAATCTATTGAAGATGAGGAATTCGGTGTGTCCTGAAGAAAAATTGTCTGAAGACTTTGAAGCATGAAGATTTACTCTTTCTATTTCATTTTCTTTACTCTTGAGTCATAGGAACATTGTATTGTTAAAGGGGGTCGAAGTAATACCATGGAATGAATTTCCTCATGATGCTCAACCCAAGCCTACACCTATGAAAGCCTCAAAGTGAGGAATATGAGAGACATGAGGACTTTCATAGTTGAAAGTTCTGACCGTTGCCGCGACACACACCACCTCACTGATCTTGTCCACCCAACGGTCACATTATTTAAGGGCATTTATGTCAAATCATGTCGGGATGCTCCCAGGCTATAAATAGCTGCCCCCACAACCACTAGCTGGTTGGCTGCTTCGAGAAAAACTGACACCTAACATTTAGAGCAACCCAAATTCCTCAGAGTCTTCGAGAGAAAAACATCAAGTGAGGAAATACCCCAAAACACCAAACCCCAAACCAAAAACCAAGTGATTGAGCATCACTCAAGAATTTGGTCCTGTGTGGAACTGAAGCCTTTTACCTTTGAAGACTTTGCATCCTCCAGACGATTAGGCGTCATGGTCTAGAGCATCTAGCACACAATTGTGGATCGCCGGGTGACCGAGTTTGTGAGGGTTTGGAAGTCTGCCGTGAAGACTTACCACGAGTGTTGGGCGAGGATTGTGTGTCCTTAGCTCAAGGAGAATACAGTAGGGACCGTGTGTCCTTTGGTTTCAATACCAAGCCGCTCCAAACCAGACGTACAAATGTCACAGCAGTTGGAACTGGGTCATCAACAATTGTCTTCATCGTGATACGGGTTCTATTTCTTCAACTCTTCCATTTTCTCAAAATTGTATGTTGAAGACTTTCATCTGTGCTGTTTGAAGAATTTGTCTGAAGTTTTTCTCTGAATTTCCTCAACCTAAAATTCTTCACTCAAGTTAATCTTCACCTGCTGTAATACCCCAAAAATCGGGTTATCGATTTTTGTGCTGTTATTCCTTCCTAGATTTTCTCTTCAAAAAATTTTCCTCTGGAATTTGGCAAATGACTAGGTGAATCCAGTCTACCCTCAACCTCTTAGTGCTTTTCCCATGTCCTTGTGCTAGCTTGCCCTTGTTGAGTAAACCCCGAACCTCTTTCAAACCCTAGCTCCGAAATATTGGAACTGGGAATCCTGCCTTTGTGTTTACAAAGGAGCCATCATTTCCCTTGCTCTGTTAATCCTCCAAAAATTTCCAGAGATAATTATTACCTCATAAACCCTAGACGTGCAAAAATATTTCCAAGTCATATGCAATATTTCTTCTCTAGAATTAATTCATGTTTCTGCCTTTCTAAGGAATTAAATCCAAGAAAATACCTATCCATCTCCCAAGTTCATGAAAACTTGTGGAGATATTCTTTGTGATCATATGGAGCTCTCATAAAGTATTGGCCATTACTAAGTGGGGAAAATTGCCTTTTCTTATTTAAAGCCAATATTGCATTTTGGGGCCTTTCCAAAGGAACTACCATTTTGTTATCTAGGAAAAATCCCAAATAATTCGTGGAGCTTCTCATATCCATATATGCATCATTTCCATCAAAATATCAAGTCCCCGAATTCAAAAGTTGCGCACAACATCCCTTTGCAAATTTTGTCCAGATTTCCTGTTTGCAAAGGAAGTGCTTGATTCCTTGATTTCCTTGGGCTGAAATTTTAATGGGTAGTTTATTATGATAAATTATTCTTGTCCACCAAAATTTAGCCCATTCCATCAATACCTCCTTCCTCAGCAAATTATCTAAGTTTCTGTCCAGATTGGAGCATTGTGAAGGAAGTACCATTTATATTTATGCAAACGGTATGAAACTTTTAGGGTGACTCCATATGCCTAAATCATTAGTCTCCTCCAAATTTGGGCCTTCCATATAGCCAATTGACCCCAACATCATCTTCTTCAATTCTCGTCAGATTCCCAAGTTACAAAGGAAGTGCTAGTTAGGCATGCTCATTTGAGCTAAAATTTTGCCAGGATAGTGACCTTAGTGAGTGGTCAACCTCAACCAAGGATCATGCCAAGAGGTGCACTGTGGTGGCCATACCACAACACAAACTCCTTGCTGTTGGATTCTTGTTAAGCAAGGAGAGGTCACACCAGAGCTGTAGAAGGGTGTTTGATGGGTCAGCTCAGCTCAGGGAAGCTTGGAGAACACCTTAGACATGTTTTGGCAGCTTGTGGAGCGTGGCAACACTATGGCCACGCGGTGCCCATGGGCAGAGCGTGCCAAATTGGAGCTCTGTGTCCTGAGGTCGACGGGAGCGCGTCTCCAGCGGGTTCCAGCTTGTCCTCGATTGCTGGCAAGCTCCCCACTGCACTCGCGCACCCTCCAGAGACCTCTCCCCCTCGCCCCTTGCCCGTGGAGGTGTCTGCCAACCGGAATCTCGCCATCGCTCTTGGAGCTTCTCCCAGCGTCGCGAGAGCCCCTCCCCGCAGCTATTTAACGGCATGCCGTGAGCCCCCGAGGACCAGCAAGCCCATCCAGCCCCCTCCCTCGAGCCCCGGGTGCCCCGTCGCTCCCCACGACGGCAATGGCCGCCGCCGACCTCGGGGGGAATCTGGCCGCCAGGGTCCCTTCCCCACCGCCGGGACCTCACCCCTCACTCCCCTAGGTGCCTGTGCACCACCGCCCCCTCCAATTTCGGACCGGAGTCGCCGTTGGTGTCACCCGCGTCGCGCTCCGCCGTTGCTATTTGCCTCGCCGAGCCACTGCGTCCCTGGTCCTCCTCGGCGTCTGTGCCTTTGCACGGTGGAGGCGGCACTCTGCCCCGATCCCGCTGGTGCCTCCCCCTCGGCCCAAGGTGGCCGGAGCCGTCCTCGCGAATCCCAGCGCTAGCGCCCTCCTTTGTACCGCGGGCGAGCAGGAGGTAGAAGAAGGTAGGGGGAGGAGAGAGAGAGATGGGGCAGGGCCCGCGCGTAAGAAAGAGAGAGAGAGAGTGGAAAAGGCGGGCCCCGCCCGTCAGAGAGAGAGAGAGAGAGAGGTCAACCCCCGGGCCCGCGCAGTTTAAGTGGAGACGTACTTTGCCAAAAGGCGCTTTCTAGTTCTGAAAGCGTACTCCGCCGGAATGCGCTTTCCGTTTTAGCTCCAGGGACATGTTTGCAGTAATTCTTTTACACATTGGTCCCTGGTGCTCTAACGAGCATATCTCCGCAACCGTAGCTCCAATTGAGGTAAAACCAGCGCCCACGCTTTCGTCTCGTCGAGCCTGTTTTGATATTACCATTTCCATAATGTGTTTACACAGTAGAAATGACTATTTTGCCATTTCCCTCCGATCGAGCCTTTCGAGAGAGAACCCTTCCGCGAGATGGTCACGCTTCTTTCCAGCGCATTCGTCGACCCCCAGGCAAGCTAACCTCTTATCATGAGCTTCAAACTTGCGTGATGACTTTGCTTGCACCGTGTGTGTTTATCTGTAACACCTGTTAGCCTGCATTTGCATACACTTGTGATGATATCAGTAGTAGCTCCTAGCATTACTTTTTATCTAATGCCCTGTCTTGTTTACATATTACCATGCTAATAACAATATTTATAATAATGTGGACATGTAGTACTAGGGTTTGATCTCATGCCATGATTATCAACACTATTGTTTGCTACACTATTGCTCAACACTTATACTCGTCAAAGTAATGGTACAGTGATGGATGGGTTGAGTGAGTCAACAAATGCAACCAAGTTGGTTGATCTCGAGTCACCTGTCCGGGCTTACCCGTCCAACCACATTTGCCGATATGGGATGGCCTTGACTTGGTCTGATCACGTGCTCTTTCACCGGTACCTCCAAATAGGGAGGGTTATGCCCGCGTGCTACCCTGATCAGGTAGGCGGTGATAACCCTCTGAGCCAGTTGAGTTGTTTGTGCCGGCGTGCCCGTTTTGGACAGTTTCGTTTGGCCACAATGGTGGCAGGTGTCATGAAGACACAGGGACACTCAGGGAAGGACTCCGGGGGAGGATGAATGCCGGTGGTATGATGGGAGAGTCACGGGTGAGACAAGTTTCGTTGGAGCAACACCGGTCCACCCGAATGGGATCACGAGGTCAGTGCTCCATGATGGGGTAAAGTGTGCAACCTCTGCGGAGTGTCAAACCTATTCAAATAGCCGAGTCCACGGTATTGGACAACCCGCCCAGACCTCAGTAGGTGGTCAACCATATCAATGTTAGTAATGATGGTAGAACTCACCCTGCGTGAACATCAGAGGATGTTGGGAACATGATATATTAGCTAAGCGATGGCTATATGATGAGTGATCGAATGACCATGTGATGGGATTTGGATCCGTTCAGATTGGATTATGAGTATATCGAGGGTTGTGGGACAACCCAGAAGAGAGTAAGTTGACATTCGGTAACAGTAAGTAATTTAAGCACTTGTTGTGATCTTTGCCATGCTAGTTAGGTAGGTTACATGCTTGATCCATGTTATGCTATTTTCTTGTTAATTCCATGCCATGCTTAGAATAATTATTATATAGCTTAGGGCTTGCTTTTTTATCTGCTTCTTTGGATGCTATGTATTTGGTTGTTTTGCGAGTACATTCAAAGTACCCACCTGGCCTTGCACGTGGCCAGTTGCAGGAGAAGACTCGTCGTGCTAGATCGTAACCCAACCAGTCCTACGAGTTATGGAGCTCAGACAGGGACGTCGTTGCCGCTGTATCAAGACCTCTGCTGCCATTTAGTTAGCTTTGGAGTTCTGTAATATTGTTGTAAAGAACAGTATTGTAATACTCCATTATATTAATAAAGCCATTTTTCCTGGAATTGCTGTATCATGTCTTTGGCGTGCGTCTTGTCTTATCCTGGGAACGGGCGTGCGTCGGACCTCTATCGGGGTGCCACAAGACTTGGTATTAGAGTCAGGCTGGCTGTAGGTTACCTTAGCACCAAGACCACCATAGGTTCAACCGGTAGCAAGCCCGATAGATTTGACCCATCTCTCGCATCCGACATGGCCACTATTGACCAATAGGTGGCGCAGTCGGAATGGACGTGTCCCTACCCAGTTGTTCGCCGACCCAACCACTCTCGATTGGACCCTGACCCTACCCAGTTGTCGGCCATGCCGGCGTATATTCCACCCGGCACGAAAAGGATCTACGCCATCCCGGTGTTCTCCAGCCCGACTGCCTATTTAAAGCCCTCCCACTTGTGAGCCGCAACTCTCTCCATCCAGTAAGCTAGACCCCTCCAAGAGAACCCCAGGCCAATATCCCCAAACCAGCAACCATGGCCAATTCTTCCAAAACGCCACTTGCCATAGCCGAACCTTGGCCAATGGTTATCCTGGCTTTCCGCCCATCCTTTCGAGTATGCTCACCCGAGCCCTTGGTCGTAGCAAGCCCCAGTGTATTTGGTGTTCCAGTCGGAACCCATTCCCCATGTTTGCCGATTATATGCAAAGGTGCATATCAACCTAGGTCCAGCAGCGGATGGGAAGCCCATGAATTTTTGTGGCAAACACATGCCCACCCGTGTGTTGGCTGTCCAGATAGCTGTTGCGGAAGCCATCACTCGTCTTCGTTTCCAGTTTCCGCAAGTGGCGGAGATGCAGGAGTTTAGCTATTTTCCCTCTGCGGTAGACGCAGGTTGCGATTTCTACGCCACAGTCGAAGACGTAGACCCAGCAATAGCTCGACTGATCCAGTTTGTTGCTGCCCAGGGACTATTTCTCTCCGGCATTCTTAGAGAGTTCAAAGCCGTTGACCATGACACCACACGGGTTGTTACGGAAGCATACCGTGCGGCCCGTCAAGTTGCCCCCCAGTCCACCCATTCCCTGTTGCCAAACCCAGTGCCACCTTCCCAGCTAGTACCGCCCATGCAATCTGTGGACCCATATCAACCTGGGAACATCCACCAAAACTCCGTTCTAGGAGCTATCAGGCAACTTCGTCGTCAGGATGTGTTCCGTCAAGTTCCCCCTGCAGCTCCAACAGTTGAGCCCCAACCCATAGAGGTGCCCGATGATCAAGACAAAAGTTGGCTCAGCCTTCGCCCCCAGGAGAGCCCCAGCAAGAGTAGGCCCATTTGTGGCTTTGATAGTGAGCGAAGCCAGGAGATGCTGCGAGTAGGTGTGTTGCGAAGACTGTTTCTTCGCCCGCGTCTAGGATTAGGATGCTGTAGTTTGGAGTGAGTTGTTGTTAGCCGCCTAGTAGGGTTGCGTGTTGTTGTATTGTTTGCATACCTTGTGCCTGTGTGCTGTTGTAATGTCATGTATGCTTATTTGCCCTGTGTGCTTGGTTCATCCGTCACCCTGTTAAGCACACTTGTTTAACAGAGGTGGCAGTGGATTCTTAACAATATTCTAGTGAGTAGAGCACTTACACCTAATAACAACGGACTCGCCCAGAGTCCCTAATAAAATGCGAGCTAGTATAGATGTATGTATGCCAGGAGTACATACACCCACCAGCATTAAACCACCTTAGTGTAATCTGCTTGATATGATTCTTTCTTCTGCCTGCATTTTGCCACCATGTGCATTCTGCATCTACTTGCATATTAGCGTGAATAGGTTACCTGTGAATCGTGTGAGCAATTTCTGCATACTGGTTGCAATCTTGGAGAAATTCTGAGAAATTTTATTGCAGCATAGACCGTTACAATCCTTCCAGACCAAGAACTAAACCTAGATTTTACCCCCAGTACCCACTCGTTGTGGATGCTGTTCAGCGAGGAGCAACCAGGAGCGCTGTCTCCACACTGGTAGAGCTCTGCTGACTGCACCAAACTGACCCTAGACCCATCAGCGCCTTTGTCACCGTCTTGTGTGATGTTGACAGGTCGCCCCTCGCTGCCACGGCCAACACTTATTCCGCCAGCCTGAGACGGCGTAGTTGACCCCCAGCCATCCCTCTAGCAGCGGCATCGCAACGATCATCAAGGATCATCGCGCACAGTAGCAGCGAGCCGTCGACCATCACCGCTAGTAGACCAGCCAGTAGGATCATGAGCAGCTCCAACCCCACGCCCGCCATTAGTGCGTTGCCTCGCGCTCCTGCAACCGGAAAGAGAAGGAAGAAGTGAGGTAGGATGCGAGGTAGAAGGGAGAGGAAACAACGGTCGTTTTTGTAACCCAGGCCCGGTGTACGGTGAGCGAGGTCCATGAGGCCGCACGCTGCTCGATCACCGACGTCCAGGAGCGAATCCGCGGGCAGTGCCGACCGGCGTTAGCCCACGATGGGAGTGCTCTCTGCGCCGACCTTGTGCACACCGCGCACTACCGTTGTAGGGTGCTTTACGCCCTAGTAGCTATGTGTGCGCAGTGCCTAGCCGCACTCCGGACGGCGCAAGAGCGAGCGAGAGAGAGAGAGACGTTGGCCGGAGAAAGAAGAAGAAGGCTGCAAGTGGGCCGTGGTCCCACTTGCCAGCGAGAGAGGTCACTGTTCATTGTGGTGCCCCAAGCATTTTCGGAAAAAGAAAATTCTGCTTTTTCTAAAATGATAGGGCTACCTAGTGACCCCCACCTGTGGAGTAGATCCCGTGATATTTGTGTCTCGATGTGGGTGTACCAGTTTTGGTACTCTTAACTCGTTTGTTTTCAACCACACAGTTAAGACCAAGCCGAGAGGTTTACATAGGAGGCGTAGTAGTTTTGTTCTAAGCTAAACCTAGGAATCTCGAGGACGAGATTCTTCTAAGGGAGGAAGGTTTGTAACACCCTAAAAATCGGGTTATCGATTTTTGTGCTGTTATTCCTTCCTAGATTTTGTCTCCAAATTTTTTTCCTCTGGAATTTGGCAAATGACCAGGTGAATCCAGTCTACCCTCAACCTCTCAGTGCTTTTCCCATGTCCTTGTGCCAGCTTGCCCTTGTTGAGTAAACCCCGAACCTCTTTCAAACCCTAGCTCCGAAATATTGGAATTGGGAATCCTGCCTCTGTGTTTACATAGGAGCCATCATTTCCCTTGCTCTGTTAATCCTCCAAAAATTTCCAGAGATCATTATTCCCTCATAAACCCTAGATGTGCAAAAATATTTCCAAGTCATATGCAATATTTCTCCTCTAGAATTAATTCCTGTTTCTGCCTTTCTGAGGAATTAAATCCAAGAAAATACCTATCCATCTCCCAAGATCATGAAAACTTGTGGAGATATTCTTTGCGATCATATTGTGCTCTCATAAAATATTGGCCATTACTAAGTGGGGGAAATTGCCGTTTTCCTATTTAAAGCCAATATTGCATTTTGGGGCCTTTCCAAAGGAACTACCATTTTGGTAGCTAGGCAAAATCCCAAATAATTTTAGAGCTTCTCATATCCATATATTCACCGTTTCCATCAAAATATCAAGTCCTCCAATTCAAAAGTTGTGCACAACATCCCTTTGCAAATTTTCTCCAGATTTCGTGTTTGCAAAGGAAGTGCTTGTTTACTTGAGTCCCTTGGGCTGAAATTTTGCAGCGTAGTTTATTATGATAAATTATTCTTGTCCACCAAAATTTAGCCCATTCCATCAATCTCTCCTTCCTCATCAAATTATCTAAGTTTCTGTCCAGATTAGAGCACTGTGAAGGAAGTACCATTTATATTTATGCAAATGGTATGAAACTTTTACAGCGACTCCATATGCCTAAATCATTGGTCTCCTCCAAATTTGAGCCATTTCCATCTAGCCAATTGACCCCAGCATCATCTTCTTCATTTCTGGCAGATTGCCAAGTTACAAAGGAAGTGCTAGTTAGGCATGCTCATTTGAGCTAAAATTTTGCCAGGATAGTGACCTTAGTGAGTGGTCAACCTCAGCCAAGGATCATGCCAAGAGGTGCACTGTGGTGGCCACACCACATCACAAACACCTTGTTGTTGGATTCTTGTTGAGCAAGGAGAGGTCACACCAGAGCTGTAGAAGGGTGTTTGATGGGTCAGCTCAGCTCACGGAAGCTTGGAGAATACCCTAGACATGTTTTGGCAGCTTGTGGAGCGTGTCAACGCCGTGGCCACGTGTTGACCATGGGCAGAGCGTGCCAAATCGGAGCTCTGTACCTTGAGGTTGACGGAAGCGCGTCTCTAGCGGGTTCCAGATTGTCCTCGAGTGCCGGCAATCTCCCCACTGCACTCACGCACCCTCCAAAGACCTCTCCCCCTTGTCCCCTTGATCTTGGAGGTGTCTGCCAACCAGAATCTTGCCATGGCTCTCGGAGCTTCTCCCAGCATCGCGAGAGCCCCTCCCCGCAGCTATTTAAGGGCATGCCCTGAGCCCCCGAGGACCAGCAAGCCCATCCATCCCCCTCCCTCGAGCCCCGGGTGCCCCGTCGCTCCCCACGACGGCAATGGCCACTGCCGGCCTGGGATGGAATCTGGCCGCCAGAGTCCCTTCCCCTCTGCCCTGACCTCACCCATTCCCTCCCCTAGGTGCCTCTGCATCGCCGCCCCTTCAATTTCGGGCCAGAGTCGCCGTGGCTATCACCGGCATCACACTCCGCTGTTGCTCTCTGCCTCACCGAGCCGCCGCGGCCCTGGTCCTCCTTAGCGCCCGTGCTTGTCCAGGATGGAGGCGACGCTGTGCCCCGATCCCGCCTGTGCCTCCCCCTCGGCTCAAGGTGGCTGAAGCCGTCCTCGCGAATCCCAGCGCCGGCGCCCTCCTCTATACCGCGGGCGAGCAGGAGGTAGAAGAAGGTAGGGGGAGGAGAGAGAGAGAGATGGGGGAGGGTGCTACTTCTTAAACAACAGCGCCAGAAATTGACACGTTGACGGAGACTTGCTTGCGTTGGTTTTTCCCTTGAAGAGGAAAGGGTGATGCAACACATGAGCAGTAAGTATTTCCTCAGTTTGAGAACCAAGGTATCAATCGAGTAGGAGAATATCGTCAAGTCCAGAGTACCCCCGCAAACACAAACGAGCTTGCACGCAACGCTATAAAGGTGTTGTCAATCCCTTCAAGATTGATTGAAAAGTGAGATCTGAAGGCGGAAAGTGCAACGAAGTAAAAGAGTAAGGCTGAAAATATGGTGTGAAGTAGACCCGGGGGCCATAGTGTTCGAGGATTCTCCCAAAATAGCAAATATTACGGTGGGTGAACAAATTACCGTCGAGCAATTGATAGAACCGCGCAAAGTCACGACGATATCTAAGGCAATGATCATACATATAGGCATCACGTCCGAGATAAGTAGACCGATACTTTCTGCATCTACTACTATTACTCCACACATCGACCGCTATCCAGCATGCATCTAGTGTATTGAGTTCATGATGAACAGAGTAATGCCTTAAGCAAGATGACATGGTGTAGAGGGATAAACTCAAACCAATGATGAAAACCCCATCTTTTTACCCTTGATGGCAACAACATGATGCGTGCCTCGCTACCCCTTCTGTCACTGGGTGAGGTCGCCGCACGGTATGAACCCAAAACCAAGCACTTCTCCCATTGCAAGAATCATAGATCAAGCTGGCCAAACAAAACCCACAACTCGAAGAGAATTACAAGGATATGAAATCATGCATATAAGAGATCAGAAGAAACTCAAATAAGATTCATAGATAATCTGATCATAAATCCACAATTCATCGGATCTCGACAAACACAACGCAAAAGAAGATTACATCGGATAGATCTCCATGAAGATCATGGAGAACTTTGTATTGAAGATCCAAGAGAGAGAAGAAGCCATCTAGCTACTAGCTATGGACCCGTAGGTCTATGGTGAACTACTCACGCATCATCGGAGAGGTCATGGTGTTGATGAAGAAGCCCTCCGTATCCGAATCCCCCCTCCGGTAGGGCACCAGAACGTGCCCCAGATGGGATCTTGCGGAGACAGAACCTTGCGCCGACGGAAAAGTACTTTCGATGATCTCCTCCGTGGTTTCAGATTTTTAGGGAATTTATAGGCGGAAGAAGTAGGGCAGGGGAGCCACGGGGAGCTCACAAGCCTACGAGGCCCGGCCTCCTAGGCCGGGCCTGGTGGGCTTGTGACCTCCTCCGAGGTCCCGTGCCTTGGTTCTCAAGACTCCTGCGTGTCTTCTGTTATGGAAAAAATCATTCCGCAGGTTTTATTCCGTTTGGACTCCGTTTAAAATCCTCCTTTGAAAGGGTCAAAAACACGGAAAAATAGGAATTGACACTTGGCACTGAGTTAATAAGTTTGTCCCAAAAAAGATATAAAAGGCATACAAAACATCCAAAGTTTGACAAGATAATAGCATGAAAGCATCAAAAATTATAGATACGTTGGAGACATATCAAAGGGCCCGCGCGTAAGAAAGAGAGAGTGGATAAGGCGGGCCCCGCCCGTCACAAAGAGAGAGAGAGAGGTCAACCCCCGGGCCCGCACAGTTTAATTGGAGACGTACTTTGCCAAAAGGCGCTTTCCAGTTCTACAAGCGTACTCTACCGGAATGAGCTTTCCGTTTTAGCTCCAGGGACCTGTTTGCAGTAATTCTTTTTATAGATTGGTCCCTGGTGCTCTAACGAGCGTATCTCCCCAACCGTAGCTCCGATTGAGGTAAAAGAAGTGCCCACGCTTTCGTCTTGTCGAGCCCGTTTCGATAGTACCATTTCCATAATGTGTTTACATAGTAGAAATGACTATTTTGCCCTTGCCCTCTGATCGAGCCTTTTGAGAGAGAACCCTTCCCGCAAACCTTTCCGCGAGATGGTCACGCTTCTTTCCAGCGCATTCGTCAACCCCCAGACAAGCCAACCTCTTATAATGAGCTTCAAACTTGCGTGATGACTTTTCTTGCACCCTGTGTGTTTATCTGTAACACCTGTTAGCCTGCATTTGCATACACTTGTGATGATATCACTAGTAGCTCCTAACATTACTTTTTATATAATGCCCTGTCTTGTTTACATATTACCATGCTAATAACAATATTGATAATAATGTGGACATCTAGTACTAGGGTTTGATCTCATGCCATTATTATCAGCACTATTGTTTGCTACACTATTGCTCACCACTTATACTCGTCAAAGTATTAGTACAGTGATGGATGGGTTGAGTGAGTTAACAAATGCAACCTAGTTGGTTGATCTTGAGTTACCTGTCCGGGCTTACCCATGCAACCACATTTGCCGATATGGGACGACCTTGACTTGGTCTGATCACGTGCTCTTTCACCGGTACCTCCAAATAGGGAGGCTTATGCACGCGTGCTACCCTGATCAGGTAGGCGGTGATAACCCTGTGAGCTAGTTGAGTTGTTTGTGCCGGCGTCCCCATTTGGGACAGTTTAGTTTGGCCACAACGGTGGCAGGTGTCATGAGGACACAGGGCCACACAGGCAAGACTCCGGGGGAGGATGAATGCCAGTGGTATGATGGGAGAGTCACGATCTAGACAAGTTTCGTTGGAGAAACACCAGTCCACCCGAATGGGATCACGAGGTCAGTGCTCCATGATGTGGGTAAAGCGTGCAACCTCTGCAGAGTGTCAAACCCTATTCGAATAGCCGAGTCCACAGTATTGGACAGCCCGCCCAGACCTCAATAGGTGGTCAACCATATCAGTGTTAGTAATGATGGTAGAACTCACTCTGCGTGAACATCAGAGGATGTCGGGAACATGATATGTTAGCCAAGAGATGGCTATGTGATGATTGGTCGAATGACCATGTGATGGGATTTGGATCCGTTCAGATTGAATTATGAGTATATCGAGGGCTGTGGGACAACCCAGAAGAGAGTAAGTTTACATTCGGTAACAGTAAGTAATTTAAGCACTTGTTGTTTTCTTTGCCATGCTAGTTAGGTAGATTGCATGCTTCATCCGTGTTATGCTATTTTCCTGTTAATTCCATGCCATGCTTAGAATAAGTCTTATATAGCTTAGGGATTGCTTTTTTATTTGCTTCTTTGGATGCTATGTATTTGGTTGTCTTGTGAGTACATTCAAAGTACTCACCTGGCCTTGCACGTGGCCAGTTGCAGGAGAAGACTCGTCGTGCTAGATCACAACCCAGCCAATCCTGTGAGTTATGGAGCCCAGCCAGGGACGTCGTTGCCGGTGTATCAAGACCTCTGCTGCCATTTAGTTAGCTTTGGAGTTCTGTAATATTGTTGTAAACAATAGTATTATAATACTCCATTATACTAATAAAGCCATTTTTGCTTGGAATTGTTGTATCATGTCTTTGGCGTGCGTCCGGCCTTATCGTGGGAACGGGCATGCGTCGGCCCTCTATCGTGGTGCCACACCTGCGTTGTGTGTACCTGCATACTATTCTCATAATCTTCACCAAGTAATCTGCTGTAGTAGTCTTTTCACTTCTGATCCCGCGCTATTTCTGCTGCCCTTAATTCATCATTGAGGAATTTCCTCACAAGGAATTTCATCAGCGATGAAATTCTAAAAATCGCCTATTCACGCCCCTCTAGTCGATATAATGCACTGTCAATAGACAACACCGCGTCCACAGTGAGCTCTACTAGACTAGCTCGTTGATCAAAGATGGTTAAGGTTTCCTAACCTTAGACATGATTTGTCATTTGATAACAGGATCACATCATTAGAAGAATGATGTGATGGACATTACCCAACCGTAAGATATCATTTAATTGTGTGATAAAGTTTATTGCTATTGCTTTCTACATGTCAAGTATCTGTTCCTAAGACCATGAGATCATGCAACTCCGTGACACCGTAGGAATGCCTTGTGTGTATCAAACGTCACTTCATAACTGGGTGATCAGAAAGATGCTCTACAGGTATCTTCGAGGGTGTTTGTTGGGTTGGCGTGATCAACACTGGGATTTGTCACTCCGTATGACACATAGGTATCTCTAGGCCCTCTCGGTAATACAACAACACAAGAAGCTTGAAAGCAATGTCACTAAGGATTTAGTCATGGGATCTTGTATTACAGAACAATTAAAGATACTTTCCAGTAACGAGATTGAACTAGGTATGGAGATACCGACGATCGAATCTCGGACAAGTAACATACCACTGGACAAAGGGAACTACATACGGGCTTGACTGAATCCTTGTCATCGCGGGTTCGACCGATAAATAACTTTGTGGAATATGTAGGAAGAATATGGGTATCCAAGTCCCGCTATTGGTTATTGACCGTAGAGGTGTCTCGGTCATGTCTGCATAGTTCTCGAACCCGTAGGGTCCGCACGCTTAACGTTCGATGATGATATAGTACTGTAGAGTTATGTATGATGGTGACCGAATGTTATTCGGAGTCCTGGATGAGATCCCGAACATGAAGAGGAGCTTCGCATGGTCCATAGGTAAATAATGATATATAGGAAGTTCTGTTTTAGTCAACAGAAAGGATTCGAGCATCACCGGTAATGTATCAGAAGTGTCAGAAGGGTTCTGGGGTCCACTGGAAGGGGCCCACTATCCCCGGAAGGGCCGCATGGTCTTATAAGAGTTCACACCAGCCTTGGTGGGCTCGGCGCCCACTCCCCACCTAGGCCCATGCGGCTGGGCTGGTGGAGGGTCAAGCCCCAGGGGTGGTGCCACCCTTGCTTGGGTGGCAATCTACCTCCTAGGCCGTCGCCCCACCACCCTAGGGGGAACCCTAGGCCCCCCCTCCTCCCATCCCCCTATATATATGAGAGGACAGGGAGGGCATCCAACACACCAACCTTTGGCGGTTCCCTCCCTCTCTCTCTAGATTAGTTTTCTCCACCGTCGCGTTTGCGACAGCGCTTGGCGGAGCCCTGCTGAGATCGCACCACCACCACCGTCACCACGCCGCCGTGCTCTCGGAGAACTCATCTACTACTCTATCCTCGCTCGCTAGATCGAGGAGGCAGAGACGTCATCGAGTTGTACATGTGATGATCGTGGAGGTACCGTCCGTTCAGCGCTGGTGAAAGCACAATTGCTCCCTAAGATGGTTTTGGTAATTAATCACAATATATGCATCACTCGACTAATGAGTTCACTCAAGTATATTTCAAAAAAGTTCAAAGATGCTTTGGCTATAGGATTGTGAGGAGATTCCCCTTGATGCAAGGAAGGAATAGGATTGGCTCATGCTTCAAGCAAGAAGACTCTACATTTTATATTTGTGAGAAATCACTTTGAGTCCATAGGAAAGCCAATACTATTAAAAGGGGACTAGGTATTATGATGAATTGGTTGATCAATTTCTTAGAGGTTGCTACCAAAAATACTCAAGCCATTCTCCCACAAAATATCTCTGTCCAAACCCAAACCAGCAAAATTGGGGCCACCAACAATTTCTATTCGGCCCTACCGATTTTACACTTGAAAAAATCTATGCCAAACCCTACCATCTCGGTACCACAACATTTCTATCGTTTCCACCGAGATTGTGTGACCAACTTTCTGTTGAGAAGATCTCAAGTTTTGGAATTTACGAGTTTGAAATCCGTCTCACCGAGATTTGGAAACCAGTCTAGGTCATCGTATCGGTACCACCGAGATTCCTATATCAGTCTCACCGAAAATTGAAAAGCTGCCACATTTAGTGAAACTCGGTACCACTGAGATTCATTTCGGTGTCACCAAGTTGGGCAATAATGTTGTAACGGTTGGATTTTGGTGGATGCCTACATATACCCCCACCTACCTCTCATTCATAGAGGAAGCACTCAGAACACACTTACACTTGCCAGATCCATTTCCTGAGAGAGAGCCACCTACTCATGTGTTGAGATCAAGAGATTCCACTCCAACCATTTGAACCTTGATTTCTAGACTCCCCAAGTTTCTTTCCACAAGATCAATCTCTCCTACCCCCGCAAAATCTGAGATAGAGTGATTGGTTGTTGAGGAGACTATATTTATAATCACAAGAGCAAGGAGTTCATCGTTCTACCACATCGATTACCTTTTGTAGGGTGGTGCCTCCTAGATTGGTTAGGTGTCGCTTGGAAGTTTCCTACTTCATGTTGTGGAGCTGAACCAAGATGCTTGTAAGGGCAAGGAGATCGTCTACTTCGTGAAGATCTACCATGAGTGACGTTAGTCTTGTGTGGACGGAAGCCGTGGTGGAATAGACAAGGCCGCTTCTTTGTGGACCCCTTGTGGGTGGAGCCTTCCATGGACTCTCAGATCCGTTACCCTCCATGGGTTTAAGTCTCCACTAACATGGACGTACAATAGCGCCACCTATCGGAACCATGCAAAAAAAAACGCGATGTCAACATTTGCGTTTGATCTCCCTACCTTACCCTCTACTTTACACTTGCATGTTTTACTTTCCGCGGCTATACTCTTAGATGTGCATGTGTAGGGTGTACTTAACTAGTCATAATTGTTAAAACTGTCCCACACTAAAAATTGGGAAAATACTAAGTTTTTATCTTGTCAAGTAGTCTAATCATCCCCTCTAGACATAATTTTGATCCTACAAGTGGTATTTGGTCTCCATTGCATTGGTTTCACAACCTAGGAGAGTATGGCGTCTAGTGAGGAAAATTATCACCATAGAGGTCCATATTTCAATGGCACTAATTTCGCTAGTTGGAAGCATAAGATGAAAATGCATATTCTTGGTCATAATCCTGTCGTTTGGGATGTTGTTCGTGTTGGTGTGCAAGGTGATTTCTTCGGAGAAGGAAAATAATTGGTTCGTGATACCACAACAGATGAGCTGAAGATGTTGCAATATAATCCTCAAGCATGTGATATCCCATTCAACTACTTATGTCCCAAAGACTTCAACAAAATCAGTCGCCTTGAGAATGCAAAGGAAATTTAGGATACTTTGATTGATATTCATGAAGGAACTGATTCTGTCACGGAATCTAAGTTGGATGTAGTTCAAAGTGAGCTTGACAAGTTCAAGATCAAGGATGGTGAAGGAGTCGCTGAGATGTACTCTAGGCTAGATCTCATCACAAATGATATTCATGGCTTAGGAAGCAAAGAGACGACCGAAAAATTCATCATCAAGAAGATACTTAGAGGCATGGATGGAAGATACGGCACCGTGTGCACATTAATCCAAATGATACCAAATTACAGGATCTCAAGCCAATTGAAGTCATTGGAAGGATTGTTGCGCATGAAATGTCACTCAAGGACAAAGATGAGTTGCACAACAAGTGAGGCGGTGCTTACAAAGCTTCACTTGATGCTCCCGCTACTTCAAGTGAGAACCTTGTTACCAATTAAGAGATCAACCTCATGGTCAGAAAATTCAACAAGTTCTATAAGAGTAGATGCAAGGAGTGATAGCTTAAGCTCAAGATATGACGAGAAGCGTTCATCTAGTCGTGACCAAAACTCCTACAACTGTGGATAGCCCGGACACTTTTCCAATGAGTGCTCGGCTCCCCGCAAACGAAGAGAAGAGTCACCTAGAATACGAAGCTCAAGAGATGAGTCTCCTCGCAGAGAGAGAAGGAGTAGATAAGATCATTATGAACGAGGACACTCTCGGGGAGGCAAAGAATAGGAGAAGAAGGACAAGTACAACAAGAGCAGTTCAAGAAGAAGACATCAAGATCACGTTGTTGAATGGGTTTCTGGCTCCGAGTCTGATAACCAATCCGAGAGAAGCTATCACTCCAACTCTGACTACAGTCAAGATGAAGATGTCGTCGGCATTGCACTTGTTTCCTCCAACTCCTATGACTTATTTGATTCACCAAATGAAGGGATTGGAAAATGCTTCATGGCAAAAGGCCCCAAGGCATCACACCCCGAATACTTTGACTTTGATATTGACGAGGATGACTTGTTAGGAGATGATGACTTGATCTTTGATAGTACTAGTGATAACATTGAAAATGAACTTGAAAACAAATTCATGCTAGTCAAGAGAAATGGAATGATGATGATAAGAAAGAGATCAAACGACTAACTAAAGAATTAAACACTCTTAAGTTAGCTCATGAAACTGCTCTAGAAGATCATAGAGAGCTTGCAAGAACTCATGAGAAGCCACGCTTCGAGAAGCTAAATTTAGAGCAAGAGCATGAGTTTCTAAAAGCAATTGATGATATTCTAAAGAATAGTTATTGCTATCTAGCCAAACAATTTCTCTTGTCTACTTTTGTTGCGCAAGTTAAACCTAAGAACACTAGTAACAAAGGAAAGAAAGTTTCCTCATCTAGTAAGAACAATGCTAAAGCTAGATCAAATGGCGTTGTTGCTAGTAGCTCTCTTGATTCCACTAATGATTCTCTTAGCCAAGTTACACTTGAGAAAGAAAACGGTTTATTGAAAGGGATTATAGAGAGAGGTGTCTTCAAGAGTCTTGCCGGAAGTAAGAAATTCGAGGAAATCATGCGCAAGCAAGGAGGACATCGGAAAAAGCAAGGTGTTGGCTACTTCAACATCTACGGAGATGTTTGGGAAGAAGGTCCGTATCCCATTCCCAAGTTTGTTCCTCAAGAGGAGAAGTATGATCCTACTCCTCCCAAGGGAACAAGCTCTCGATGGCCTTCCACCACAAGACCACAAGGTCAAGGGAAATATTCAAGAGGATATTGACTCATTTGAAGAAGAACCCCAAGCCAAGGTTGAGTGGGTTCCCAAGGACACTTCTAGTACTACCTCATCTAGTTCTACCACAACTCCAAGGATCCTCATCAAGGTGATGTGGGTCCCAAAGAGGAAGAACTAGAAAGTTCTTGAGGGGTGACTCGCCAATGAAATTCAATCTTATTCATTTTTGCAAGAACTATATGCAATCAACTCCAACTATATGCATTAGTTCAAGGAGTCACACATTCCCTCAAAGGTGAGCAAGGGACAAGGTAATTAATGCATGTTTGGATATCACCTCCCATGTATTTCACTCCATGTCCATATATATCTTTGCATATGTTCCTTTTGCTTTGGGACCAACCCATGTAGGTGAGAAGAGTAAGAAACAACAAGGATTTCTCCCAACTCAAGATGATGTTCATCAACAATTAGCATCCACCACTACTTCACCTACTTGAAGTCTTTTACGACAAAACCCAAGGTTAGTTTATCCCTCTTAGGGGGATGTCACATCTAGGGGAGCGTTACTCTAAGACTTGAGTATTAGTGTCTCCTAAACAATGTGAATACATTAGTGCATTATGCAAAATTGGTAACCTACTTGTGCTTAATCACTGGGTATGACCTATGATCAAGTATTCTTACTTGGCTCCTAAGTCAATATACTCATATATAGATGACCACGTCCTCGCCAACGTGCTTGATAGATGCTAGAATGTTTGTGCATGTTCACCATGTTTTATTTGACATCTTATTGTGTGAGCATGTTGGTATGCATGTTTTGCTCATTCAAGGATATCCAATTGTTGTTTTTTGGCTTGCTATTTATTTTGGACAATTGGATATACAAGAATGCCTAAGTACCCTCCTCTAGCTATCTATGCTTTATCATCTCGAATTCTATTCATGCTACATCACAAAATTTGAGCAAGCACTATAGGTACACTCTGTGTCAGGAGCACTTGGAGATCCGCTCGACAAGGGGTGAACTCCAAAACCTCCCGAAATGCATCTCGGTGTGACCAACCCCAAAATCTCGGTCCCACCAAAACCTACGGTTGATCAGTTTTATCATCTCGGTGTAACCGAGTTTGGCTTTTCGGTCTCATCGAGTTTCTCTATCAACTGACATTTGTGAAACTCGATGGCACCGAAAATCTCATCACGGTGTCACTGACAGCGAATGGATATAAATATCTAGCGGAACCCGATGGTTGGGAAGTTCTTCAAACGTCAAATGCCACACCCCTTTGTTGTCGTGCTCTAGTCTCCGGAGATCCAATCGTTTTCTCTCGTGCGCCTTCGCCAGGAGTCCTCGCCATTGCCGGGATCTTCACCACCATCGCCACCGTAGCGGATCCATGCCAAGTTAGGGTATGGATTCAAATTCCCTTTGCGCTCCAGTCTGATTCTTGAGCAAAAGGTTATGCCATTATTTGTCCACAATTGCTACAAGTTCAATCGAGCATAAAAATTCCTTAGATTAGCGAGCAAAGGAGAATTTAGGTTTAAGAGTCCGCCAAATTGAATCTCGGTGTCACCAAGTTGAAAAAGTTGGTAGTATCGATTTTGGTTTTAGGGTTACTGAGAATATTCTCGGTGGAACCGAGTTCTCCATTTCGGTGAAACTGAAATGGGTGCCAAGTTTCTATTAAAGAGAACATGCATCTCGGTGGCTCCGAAATTTCTGAATCTATGGAACCGAAATCCAATTTTGCTGAAAGTTGAAACTAATTTTTTCAGAGTTCAAATTTGAAAAAACTTCTGCAATTTTGTGATGCTTATATTTTCAAACTCTTCTATATCTTTTCATAGGATCTGCTTGTCTGCTTGTATGCTAGTCTGCGAGTCTGCTTGTGTGCTTGGTCTTCCAAAATGTCATGTTCTGATGATAGCCAAAACAACTTCAGTGAGCCCCATGCTAAAACCGATTCATGCACTAGTCGTAAGAGGTCCCCTTCTGACCCAGGTACTCCCACCTCTCGTAGCTTGCCCAAGGCAGTTACCAGGAACGAGAAGGAAGCTAAATTCTAATGAAGAAGATGTTGATTTCATCCATTTGAATCTGCTCCCCATAAGCAGAAGGAGAAGACCACAGTTAGGAAGACCGTGAGGAAGGAGAATGCTAAACCTTCTGACACTACAACTCCAAAGGCTATGCTTGCCAAGAAGCCAGGTGTGAAGAGATCCAGGAAGAGGATTGCCCATGTTGTTGGTAGGCAAACCTCAATGTATGAAGCTCCAGCAGAAACTGCTGAAGCTAGTGATGAGGAGGAAGAAATTCCACATGAAGTCCCTCCTCCCAAGAAGAAAAAGCTTATGGATGATGCCATGCCCAAGAAATCTGCACCAAAGCCTTCATAACCTAAGGCTAAGAAGCCTGTAGCTCCCAAGAGGACTACAAAGGACATACCTACAGCTGACAAAAACAAAGGCTGTGCATCTAGAGATTATCCTGCTGAGGAAGATGAGGATGTCCGTGTGCCTATGAAGCTGAGACCTCGTCTACCAACTCATGAGGCATCTCACCTAGTTGCTGAGGACATGAAGAAGAGGAAATATGCAGGTTTGAGGAAGTGGATATCTGTTGATCCATATGCTGTGAGAAGGAGAACTACTGTTGATCCCTGCTTTCACACCAGGGAACACAAGGTTTCTATGAGACAGTCTTGGTTGACAAGAATCCTACAGTCAGCAACATGAGATATGTTGATTTGGAATACATCAAGGCTAATGAAGACTATCTTCCCCATATGAGAAAAAAATTCAAGAAGGTTAACATTGAAGATTTTGTTGGCAAGGAGATGACTGCATGGAATGGTGAGATGATCATGCAATCGTATTCCACCACTCATTTCTATTCAGATGAAAGAATTGTTTGGATGGCTGAGGATCACTGGTATGAAGCCAGAGTTGATAAATGGGCCACTATCATTAGTGCTCCTAAAGCATGAGAAGAGGACTTGGATGTGTATTCACAGCCTAAAATGAATCACAACTCCATGGCCAACATCTACAAGCCTGTGCCCAATGATTATCTGTCGTCTAACAAGCTTGGCTCTGTCTTCTTTTTGCAAGCAGGAATACCCACTACAAACACTATCATGAGACACACCCTGATGCCCATGTCAGGTGATGACAAGATGATTAGAGGTTATTCCATCAACATGCTGCACCATCTAGACACCCACACTCCGTTCTGAGTGATGGACTTGATAGTTGAGACTGTCAAGAGGACTGCAACTGACCAAAAGAGATCTTGTGGATATGGTCCATACATTCAGATGCTCATCAATGCCAAGATTGGCAAGCATGCATATCAACTTTATTGTCCCCACCTGCCTCTTCAACCTGATTTTGAAGATAATGAAGTTGTGATGGATGATACCCATCCTAGGTCACCTACTACTAGAGAGGCAACAAAGGCAGCAACTGTAGAGGCCGCAAGGAATGCTCCAGCTCAACCCTCACAACTCAAAACACGAGATGAGAAGATGTCCTTGGTCAGCACCATCCAAGGGATGGAGAAGAAAGTTTCTGAGATCTTGCTGAACCAGAAGAGCCCAGAGAGGATCGTGGAGACAAAATTCCATGACGTGGATGTCAAGGTGACGGAGTTGACTACCACTATTGAGCAAGTTCAACATGAAGTTGACTAAGTGAAGATTGCACGCACTAGCAGTGATGATGATGATGATTCGCCCCTTCCTAGTACCACTCAGTTCAGGACCCAGACCAGGTCAGCAGCTATCCTAGTACTGGAAGAAAGATAATCTTCGTCAGCTCAAGCTTCAGCTCCTGCTCCAACACCTCCAGTGTCTACACCTCCAGCTCTAGCGACATCTGTAGAAGCCTTTGTCGATGCTCTCTTGTCCACTCCATCTTCAGCTACCCGAGGAGATCGTGCCCAGAAAGATGCTTAGTTCTAGACCTTTGAAATTTTTGGGAACTTGTTGCCAAAGGGTGATAAGTGTATAGATCAAATAGGGCTTCGAGAGGGAGAGATTTACTTTTTATTTGCTCTTATTTGTTTTTTCAAAATTGATGGTCTTTTGGATGAGTTTATCCGTTTGGAGGTGTGTTTGATCATACACTATGGTTGTTTGATGCTACCATGCTATTAATTTTGAGCTATCTACATGTTGATCATTCATGTCTTGTTTGGTCTTATGTGCATTGCTTTTCATTCATATCATTTATGCGCACCACCAAGTTGTATGTGACATGGAAGAGTAACCCATGATCCTAATCGATTGTGCATTTGCATTCAAAGGCAAATTTAAAATAACGCACAAATTTAGGGGGAGCTCTTGCTTTTTTACATACTTCTCAAAGCGTTTATGCTAATCATTGATTATATCTTTGTTGAAGCTTTGATCTATATGTGTCATCAATTACCAAAAAGGGGGAGATTGAAAGCAGAATTGCTCCCTAAGGTGGTTTTGATAATTAATCACAAGATATGCATCATTGGACTAATAAGGTCACTCAAGTATATTTCAGCAAAGTTCAAAGATGCTTTGGCTATTGGATTGTGAGTAGATGCCCCTTGATGCAAGGAAGGAATAGGATTGTCTCATGCTTCAAGCAAGAAGACTCCACATTTTATATTTGTGAGAAATCACTTTGAGTCCATAGGAAAGCCAATACTATTAAAAAGGGACGAGGTATTATGATGAATTGGTTGCTCAAGTGCTTAGAGGTAGCCACCAAAAATACTCAACCATTCTCCCACGTAGTATCTTTATCCAAACCCAAACCAGCAAAATCGGTGCCACCAACAATTTCCATTCGGCACTACCGATTTTACACTTTACATAACCTATGACAAACCCTACCATCTCGACACCACCAACATTTCTATTGGTGCCATCGATATTATGTGACCAACTTTGTGTTGAGAATATCTCAAGTTTAGGTATTTCCAAGTTTGAAATGGATCCCACCGAGATTTGGAAACCAGTCTAGGTCATCGTATCGGTACCACCGAGATTCCTATATTGGTCTCACGAAGAATTCGAAAGTTGCCGCATTTAGTGCAACTCGGTACCATCGAGATTTATTTTGATGTCACTGAGTTGGGAAATAATGTTGTAATGGTTGGATTTTGGGGGATGCCGATATATACCTCTCTACCTACCTCTCATTCATAGAGGAAGCACTCAGAACACACTTACACTTGCTAGATCCATTTTTTTGAGAGAGCCGCCTACTCATGTGTTGAGATCAAGAGATTCCACTCCAACCATTTGAACCTTGATTTCTAGCCTCCCCAAGTTGCTTTCCACAAGATCAATCTCTCCTACCCTGCCAAATCTGAGAGAGAGTGGTTGAGTGTTGAGGAGACTATCTTTAGAAGCACAAGATCAAGGAGTTCATCATCTTGATTCAACTCCACAACACGAAGTAGGAGCCTCCCAAGAGACACCTAACCAATCTAGATGGCCATATCACATCACTTATATGATTTGCATGTGATGTTTATCGTTTATGCATCTTATTTTGCTTAGAACAATGGTAGCATTATAAGATGATTCCTCACTAACATTTCAAGATAAAATTGTGCTCACCTCAAGTGTGCACCCTTGCGAAAATTCGTCGTTTCAAAGCACCTCGTGATGATCGGGTGTGATAGACTACATTCGCATACAACGGGTGTAAGCTAGTTTTGCACATGCACAACACTTGGGTTAAACTTGACGACCCTAGAACGTACATGCATGGCCTCGGAACACACGAGATCAAAAGGTCGAACATGAGTCATATAGTAGATACGATCAACATGGATATGTTCACCATTGAAACCACCTCAGCTCACGTGATGATCGGACTCAGGTTGGTGGATTTGGATCATGTCACACTTGGACAACCCGAGGGATGTTGATTTGAGTGGGAGTTATTTAGTAATATGATTAATTAAACTCATTATCTTGAACATAATCTAAATATGCCTTTGCAAATTATGTTGTAGATCAATAGCTCGCGCTATAGCTCCCCTTTGTTTTTATACGTTCCTAGGGAAAACTAAGTTGAAAGATGATGGTAGCACTTATGCGGTGTGGGTCCGTGATATTAGGATTGTACTCATTGCTGCACAGAAGGCGTATGTTCTTGATGCACCGCTCGGTGTGCCACCCCCTCAAGCATCGTCTATGGGTGTTGAGAACATCTGACATGCACGTTTTGATGACTACTTGATGTGTCAGTGTGGCATGCTTTGCGGCTTAGAATCGGGGCTCTAAAGACATTTTGAAGGCCATGGAGCATATGAGATGTTCCAAGAGCTGAAATTGGAATTTCAGGCTCGTGCCCGTGTTGAGAGGTATGAGAACTCCAACAAGTTCTTTGTCTGCAAGATGTAGGAGAATAGATCCATTGGTGAGCATGTGCTCAGATAGTCTGGGTGCTACAATCGCTTGAATCAAGTGGGAGTTAATCTTCCAGATAAGATAGTGATTGGCAGAGTTCTCCAAGACACTTACACAAAGCTACTAGAGATTCATGATTAACTATAACATGCCAGGTATGGAGAAGATGCTCCTTGAGCTATTCGTGATGTTACTGCGAAGCTAGAAATTAAGAAGGAGAATCAAGTGTTGATGATTAGTAAAACCACTAGTTTCAAGAAAGGGCAAGAGCAAGAAGGGAAAATTCAAGAATGAAAAGCGAGTTGTCGCTTGTGTGAAAAAATCTAGAGTTGGACCCAAACCCGAGACTAAGTGCTTCTGTTGTAACACGGAACGGTCACTTAGCAGTACTACCCCAGATACTTGGCAGATAATAAGGTTCGCAATGTCAACAAAAGTATATTTGATACACATGTCATTGATGTGTACCTTACTAGTACTCGTAGTATCCCCTAGGTATTTGATACTAGTTCAGTTGCTAATATTAGTAACTCGAAGCAAGAGTTGCGGAATAAACAAAGACTAGCTAAAGGCGAGGTGATGATGTGTGTCGGAAGTGTTTCCAAGGTTGATGTGATCGCCATCGGCACACTCGCTCTACCTTCGAGATTAGTTTTAAACCTAAATAAAAGTTATTTGGTGCATGTGTTGAGAATGACCATTATATTGATCTTATTTAATGTGAAACGATTATTCATTTAAGTTAGATAATAATAGTTATTCTGTTTACATGAATAATATCTTTTATGATCATGTGATACGTCCTAAACGTATCTACAATTTCTGCTTACTCTATGCAAGTTTTGGGTGATATTACTATGTGTTTTGTACACTTTCATACTTTTTTCAACATATTTGGACTAACCTACCAACTCAGTGCACCCAGTGTTGATGAAGATTGCGCTCCCCAAGATGAGAGGGTTGTTGGTGATGATGATGACGATGATTTCCCCTCCGGGAGGGAAGTTCCCCCGACAGAATCGCTCCACCGGAGGGCAAAAGTGCTCCTTCACAAATTCTGCCTTGAGACAGCGACACTTTGCACCGTAAGTCCTCTCCTTAATTATTTTAGGTCAAAACCAACTATACCAGAAGGGGGCACCGGAGGTGGGCTGGGCTGGCCACCAGCCACGTGGGCATGCATGGGGGGCCTGGCTCGCCGTGATGGCTGGTACCACCCAAGTGGCCCCCTCAGGTACCCCTTTGCTCCAGTATTTTTCATATATTTCATAAAAATCCCCGTGAAGTTTCAACTTATTTGGAGTTGTGCAGAATAGGTAACTTGATGTAGCTTTTTCATGTCCAGATTTCCAGCTGCCGGAATCCTCCCCCTTTGTGCAAACCTTGCATATTATGAGAGAAAAGGCATTAGAAATACTACCAAAAGCATTATTATACATAAATTTTTTATAAATAATAGTAGGTAAACAAGATGCAAAATGGACGTATCAACTCCCCCAAGCTTAGACCTCGTTCGTCCTCAAATGAAAAAACAAAATCGAAAAAAATGTCCACATGCTTAGAGAGAGAGAGAGAGAGAGAGAGATGTCAATAAAAACAAAATACGGATATAGAAGCATCATGCATATTATTATAACTGCAACAAACTTATTCATAGTACTTCATAACAGAATATAATCATATGACTTCTCATGAACAAGTAACAATTCATCACAATATCGAAGTAGAAGCATAAACTTTATTGAAAACTAACAGACTATGTTCTCACTCAACTTTGCAACACAATTCATCATGTTTTTCAGGAAGGATCTAATGTCGGAGCCTTTAGGAAAGTCCACATACTCAACCATCATTTAGTATTCTATGATTGCTAACACTCACCGCGTACACATGAGAAAAAGTTTCAACTAGACACAAAGGAAGATAGGGGCTTTAGTTTTTCCTCCCAACGCATTCACCTCATGGGTGATGTCAACAATAATAACTCATGCCCACCTATATTTCACTGGATATATGTGCCTAGATCTTTCTTCACCACATGATGCTTGCCAAAAGATGAAATAAAAAGGAATAAAGAGGAAAATACTTTGACTCTAGCATAAAAGTAAAAGTTAGGCCCTTCGCAGAGGGAAGCATAGGTTGTCATGCACTTATTTGTTTGTATGCTAAATCCTTAGTGCAAAAGAACGTTACTTTATATTGCCCCTTATGATAGAAACTTTTATTATGCAGTCCGCGCTTTTATTACTTTGCCATCACAAGTTCGTACAACACTCCACTTTATCATTAACTAAAAGATCCAACACATTTAGAAGCAATTTTTATTGCCTTGATGACAACTTACTTGAAGGATCTTACTCAGTCCATAGGTAGGTATGGTGGTCTCTTTGGAATAAGATTTGGGGTTATGGGTTTTTGGATGCACAAGTAGTATCTCAACTTAGTGCGGAATTTTTGGCTACAAAATATATTGAGAAAGCACCACATGTTGAAGGATCTATAACAATATAACTTCTATGTGAATATAAGCAAACATAAATCATTACGACATATAATATTTTGATGGGGGCTCACAATCATAAAAGATGTCCAAGATAGTGTATTTGCATGTGAATCTTCTCTTCCCTTATTGACTTTTTCATGAGTTGCAGTACTACCCAATGCTATGTTTGTCAATCTTCAACAAAATTTACCACTTATAATCTTTCTTATGTAATGTCATAACTCAACATAAGATTAGTATATGATCTTATTCCTTTATTTCTTCTCTTTTATTTCTTTTCCTTTAATTTGATTGCAATAGAAAAAGTAAAGAAATTAAACTTGAACTAACTTTATTATATTTCTCACACACGATTACAAATATAGATCACTAAGCAACATACTCGAAAAGAGATGATCAAACTAAAAAAAATATTCATCTAAATCAAAGGAAAACTAAAGATCGAACTAAGGTAGATAAAATGCAAAGATAGTGGTGTGATACGATACCGGGGCAACTCCCCCAAGCTTGGATTTTAGCCAAGGTGAGTGCCCATACCCGATACTCAATCCTCCTTTGTTGGTGAAGATGGTGAGGGAGGTGGTGGTGATGAAGTAGTAGGCTTGTCCTCCAATTTCCACGGAAGTGGCTCACCATCATAAGAGGAAGCAAGGGTCCCGGAGTCCTACAACTAGCAGCCAAACTCATACCTTTGAATCTTGTCTCATATTCAAAGACTTGGTTCTAGAGATCATAAACTTGGCCTTGCAGAAAGTTTATTTGCTCATTGAAGTTGAAGAAGATGTCCTTCATAGATTTGACATCCACCTTGAGATCACGGATGAAATCTGCGATCATGAGGTGATCGGTGTTCAGTCCACGTTCCACCATCCCCTTGCACTTGAAGATCTCTTCCTCCATAGCCTCCAACCTGGCCTCCACGGTTCCTTTTCCCTTGGGTCATTGAACGTCTCGGAGGTGGAGTACCCCCTCATGCATCTCAGTGGATTGACGGTGTTGCATCACCTCCCGAAGATACGGGTTGATGAGCTTGTCGAAGAACTTGTCCAAGGAAGAGCTTGGAGGGGCCATGGTGATCTAGATCTGATAAGAAAAACAACAAGAACGAAGAACATGAGATTTCTCTATGATACGATGGACAATACGATCGGGGAGTATATATAGATTTTTTTATATTGGGAAACAAGCAGAACGAGGAGAAAACGGAGTGAGGGAGGTGTCCGACGTGGGCACCAGCCACCTGCGCGCGCCAGGGGGCCCATGTGCGCCCTGGTGCCATGTGCCCTCCTCGGTTATCTTCCTGGCTATTTCTTATTTTCCTAATTTTCAAATATTCCAAAACGGATAAAAAAATACTTTTACAGATTTTTCGGAGTCTGTTTAATTACCGTATCACGCACCTCCTTATTTTTCACGATTCTGGAGTGTTCCGAAAGGTTTCCCTTATGTGCTCCTGAGGTGTTATGGATTGAATGATATTGCTTTCAACGTTAATGGGCATACCCGAGATATAGTGTTTAATTCTTTTACCATTTACCACCTTCGGGTTGGTACCTTCTGCATTATTTATCTTGATGGCTCTAGAACGATAAACATGTTCGATGACATAAGGTCCTTCCCATTTAGAGAGAAGTTTTCCTGCAAATAATCTCAAATGAGAGTTGTACAAAACAACATATTCTCCGACTTTAAATTATTGATTTTGAATTCTTTTATCGTACCATCTTTTAACTTTTTCTTTAAAGAGTTTGGCATTTTCATAAGCTTGGGTTCTCCATTCATCTAGTGAGCTAATATCAAATAACCTCTTTTCGGCAAGTTTGAAATCATAGTTGAGTTCTTTGATTACCCAAAAGGCTTTGTGTTCTATCTCGAGAGGTAAATGAAAAACTATTCCATATACCATTTTATAGGGAGACATACCCATAGGAAATTTATAAGCTGTTCTATAAGCCCAAAGTGCATCATCTAGTTTCTTAGACCTATTCTTTCGAGACCTATTGAGAACTTTTTGTAATATGAGTTTTATTTCTCTATTGCTAAGTTCAACTTGACCACTAGATTGAGGGTGGTAAGGTGATGCAATTCTATGGTTGACATCATACTTAGAAAGTGTTTTATGGAAAGCACCATGAATAAAGTGTGAACCAACATCACTCATTAGATATCTAGGGACTCCTAACCTAGGGAAAATAGCGTATTTAAGCATTTTAATGGAAGTGTTATGATCAGCACTACTAGTTTTAATAGCTTATATCCAGTTAGTAACATAATGAAGAGCAACCAAAATATGAGTAGACCCATTAGAGGAAGGAAACGAACCCATATAGTCAAAACCAAAAACATCACATGGTTCAATAGCAAGTGAATAATTCATAGGCATTTCTTGACGCTTACCGATATTACGAGTTCTCTGGCATTCATCACAATATAAAACAAACATACATGCATCCTTGAAGAGAGCAGGCCAATAAAAACTAGATTTGAATACCTAATGAGCAATTCTATCTCCCGCATGATTTCCTCCATAAGCTTCAGAGTGACATTTACATAGATTTTGTTCCTGTTCATGCTCAGGTACATAATGTCTAATAATACCATCTACTCCTTCTTTATAAAGATGTGGGTCATCCCAAAAGTAATGTCTTAAATCATAGAATATTTTTTTATTTTGTTGGTATGTGAAACTAGGTGGTATATATTTAACAACAATGAAATTAGCATAGTCAGCATACCAAGGAGTGTTATGAGAGACATTTATTGCAGCTAGTTGTTCATCAGGAAAGCTATCATCAATAGGTAGTGGGTCATCAAGATAATTTTCTAACCTAAACAAGTTATCAGCAACGGGGTTCTCAACTCCCTTCCTATCAGTGATGTGTAAATCAAATTCTTTTAGCAAGAGAACACACCTAATGAGTCTAGGTTTAGCATCTCTCTTTTCCATAAGATATTTTATAGTAGCGTGATCGTATGAATAGTTACTTGAGAATCAACAATATAAAATCTGAATTTATGACAAGCAAACACAACTGCTAAAATTCCTTTTTAGTGGTAGCATAATTTCTTTGGCACTGTATAGAGTTTTACTAGCATAATGGATGACATTTAATTTTAATCAACTCTTTGTCCTAGAACAACACCAACAGCATAGTCACTAGCATCACACATTATTTCAAAAGGCAAGTTCCAATCACGTGGTTGAACAATAGGTGGGGTGGTTAAGGCTTTCTTAAGTGTTTCAAAGGCTTCTACACAATCATCATGAAAAAAATGGAACATCCTTTTGTAAAAGATTTGTAAAGACCCTAGAAATTTTAGAGAAGTCTTTAATGAACCTCTATAGAAACCAGCATGACCAAGGAAACTACGAATACCTTTGATATCTTTAGGACATGGAATTTTCTCAATTGCATCAACTTTAGCTTTATCCACCGCAATGCCTCGTTCAGAAATTTTATGACCCAAGATAATACATTCATTAACCATAAAGTGGCACTTATCCCAATTCAAGACAAGATTAGTTGGCTCACATCTGTGCAAAACTCGATCAAGGTTGCTCAAGCAATCGTCAAAAGAAGTTCCATAAATATAAAAATCATCCATGAAAACCTCAACAATCTTTTCACAAAAATCAGAGAATATAACAGTCATACATCTTAAAAGGTAGCAGGTGCATTACATAAACCAAAAGGCATACATCTATAAGTATAAGTTTCAAAATGACAAGTGAAAGTGGTTTTCTCTTGATCATATTGTGACACACGTATTTGAGAGAAACCAGAATATCCATCTAGGAAGCAAAAATGTGTGTGCTTAGAGAGTCTTTCCAACATTTGATCGATAGAAGGCAAAGGGTAATGATCTTTTCTAGTTGCTTTGTTTGATTTTCTAAAGTCAATTACCATTCTATGTCCACTAACAATTCTTTGTGGATGAGTTCATTCTTATTATTAGGAACAACAGTAATTCCTCCCTTCTTAGGGACACAATGAACGAGACTTACCCATCTACTATCAGCTATGGGATAGATTATACATGCTTCCAGAAGCTTTAACATTTCAGTTCTTACCACTTCTTTCATTTTAGGATTCAATCGGTGTTGGTGATCAACAACGGGTTTAGCATCACGTTCCATATTAATCTTGTGCTGACATAGGGTGGGACTAATGTCCTTAAGGTCATCAAGAGTATATCCAATAGAAGCTCGGGCTTCTTCAGAATTTTAATAATCTTTGTTCTTCATGTTTTGAAAGGTTGGCAATAATAGTAATAGGATATATCTTCTTTTCGTCAAGATAAGAATATTTCATAGTGTCACACAATTGTATCAACTCAAACACATGATCACCTTTAGGTGGAGGAGGACCTCCTAGAGTTTCAATTGGAAAATTGTGTTTAAGCAGAGGTAGTTGTTGAAAGAAGATTTTACCTATTTCATTTCTTTCATGCATATGCATATCATTTTCATGGTCTAGAAAATATTGTTCCAAAGGATCAGTAGGGGGCACGGCAATAGAAGCAAGACCAATTATCTCATACTTATTAGGCAGTTCTTTCTCATTATGTTTTCTTTTAAACTTGGAAAAATTAAAATCATGAGAATCACCATCAAAATTAACACCGACCGTTTGTTTAAGGCAATCTAAAGTAGCGTTAACGGTGTTCAAGAAATGCCTACCAAAGATAATGGGACAAAATTAATCTTGTGGCGAACCAAGAACAAGAAAATGAGTAGGATATTTCCTTTTCCCACACAAGACTTCAACATCTCTAACAATCGCAAGTGGTGTGATGGTATCTCTATTAGCAAGTTTAATAGTAACATCTATATCTTCTATTTCTGCGGGTGATATTTCATCCATAATTTCTTGATATAAGGTAAAGGGAATAGCACTTACTGAAAGTGTGTTATATCGACTAGAGGGGGTGAATAGGCGATTTTTACAATTTCATCACTCAGGAAATTCCTAGTGAGGAAAGTCCTCAGTTATAAACTAAGTGCAGCGGAAATAGAACCAGATGAGGAGCGTAAAAACGTCTACTACAAAGTACTCACCAAGAATTTAGAGATTTCGTTGGCACAGGTCACAAGTATAGGATAACCAGGTGAAGATTAACTTAGGTGAAGAATTTGAGGTTGAGGAAATTCAGAGAAAGTCTTTAGTCAATGTCGTGGTATTTCGGGACACATGCCATAGGGTAGCTTATCTCATGGTTTGGGGCCGATGGGCGCCAGCGGCATCTGGGAACGGGTTTGGGCGCAAGACACATGACTCCGGTGTTACCAGGTCCATGGCCCTCCGATGAGGTAATACCCCTACGTCATGTCTGTTTGACTATATGGGGTCACAGTACAATGGTGCTCCTGGAGATGTATCAGTGTTGTATTTGTGTGTGCTAATGCGAAGGGAACCAGCCCCTCTCTTGAGGGGCTGGGGGAGGCTTTATAGTGCAGCCAGAGGGGTACAGTATTGAGGATAAGATCGCCGATGGGGGCCAGCGGTTTCATCCTCCAGACCTGAAGGAACTTCTTTGCAGCCGGCCGCGCCGCGCAGCCGGTCTCGGACCTTTCCCCGGCCTGGGCGAAGCCTGTCTGCAAGGTAGCCGGCAGGAGCCACAACCGGCCAGGGCATAGCCAGCCCAGACACCTCGGCTTCTGTGTGGGCCCGCCAGGCCATGTGGCGGAAGGAAGTGACGGGCGGCCCGCCACTACTCGCGCGACGGGATAGCTTCCCAGACCCAGCCAGACGTGCCTCGGCCCGCGCGCAGATTTACTGCAGTCGTTTCCGTCCGTTGGGGTCGTGTGCGCGATTAATGCGCGCAGGTCTTGGGGGAGTGGAGGAGATCGTGGCGCAGTCGATCCACTCGCCCCTGGTCTCCCACGGTCTTTAAAAGGGGGCGTGGGGGCGTAGTTGCGACCATTGCTTCGATCGCTCCTCCACTTCCTTCGAGCTCTCCATCTTCCTCCTTGCGCCCGAAGCGCTCCTCCATCTCCGACCTCCCTCCGCACTCTCGCAGCGCTCATCCTCCTCCGCTCCTCAGGCTCGTCGCCGGAGTCATTGGAGATGCCGGACCTGCCCTCCAGCTCGTGGGAGGGGTCAAACATCACCCCGGCCCACATCGACTACCTCCGTCGGACGCGGAGGCTGCCTGTGGCAGACCTGGTCGAGGCTCGCGTGCCAAGAGATGAGATCTCGCCGCAGCCATGCGACGACGAGTGTGTGGTCTTCGGGGCACACTTCCTCGTCGGCTTTGGGCTGCCGGTGAGTGGCTTCTTTCGGCGTTTCATGGCATCCTACGGCCGTCAGATGCATCATCTGGGGGTTAATGCCATCTTGTATATCACCAGCTTCGTCACCCTGTGTGTGGGCTACCTGGGCCTTCGCCCTTTCTCCTCCTTCTTCCGGTATTTCTTCTACTTTCATGCCCAGAAGCACAAGAACAACGGCACGCCGTACTCCAGTGATGGGGTGGTAGTTTACCGACAGCGGGGACCGCCGTTCTCAGGGATCATCTTCAAGGACTCCTGCAAGAAGCGGCAGCGGACGTTCTTCTATGTCTGCAACCTCGACGAGGACCGCGACTGGGTCGGCCTCAAGCCCTTCACCGACCAGCCGGCCAACGAGCCGAACTGGAAGATCGAGCCCGACTTCCCCGAGATGCGGGCAATGGTGAACCGGCTGGAAAACTTCATCACAGCAGCCCTGACGGGCGCAGACGTGATTGGCGCCTTCACCGTGAGCCGGGTGGCGCCTCTGAAGGCGTGGGCGCACCAGATCTGCGACATGGGCGGCCACATGGACTTGTGCCGGCTGACGACGGCGGTGCTGCCGTTGCGCAAGGTGGCCGCATGCATGAACAACATCACCAACTTCCAGCTGGACGAAGACCGCTGGCAGTTTGGCATGGTACCGTACTGCCGCTCCAACCCGGTGCCACAGGTAAGTTTGTTGGCCGCCTGCCACCGTTTTTTCTTTCTGGTATATAATCTCTGACGTGAGGCCGCGTCCGTCCTCAGCTCTTCACCCGGCAAACCACCCCAGACGGCTGATACCTCCAAAAAGTATCTCTAATTTCTGCTTGTTCCATGATCTTTTGGGTGACATTGTTATATGTTTTGGTACACTTTTATATCATTTTACACATATTTGGACTAACCTACTAACTCAGTGCACCCAGTGCTAGTTTCTGTCTGCTAATGTCTATTTTGCAGGGGCTTTTACCCAATTTTCCGAAGCCCGAAAAATCCCAAGAAAAATATATAAAAATCAGCGTAATGGAAGCTTCCAGATCACCGGAGATGGGCCAGAAGGGGGCCAGGGGCCTCCTAGGCGACATGTGGGCGCAGCCAGGCCCTAGGCCGCGCCAAGAGGCCGCTTGGGTGGGTCCCACCTCCTCTGGTGCCCTCCTTTCGCCTATATTTACTCCTTCGAGAGACAACCCTTGGAGAAGATCCAGAATCGTGAATTTCTCCATCGTTCCGCCACCGCAGCGCTTCCGAGATTGGGAGCGTCACGAGACCTCTTCCTGGCACCCTGCCGGAGGGAGGATTGACCTCCGGGAGCTTCCCCACCGCGATGGACGTTCCCCGGACGTGCCGTGAGTAGTCCTCCTTGGACCATGGGTCCATGACCAGTAGCTATGTGATGTCTCCTCTCCAATCTTGTGCTTCCATGATTAGTCCTTGTGAGCCGCCCTACATGATCAAGGCATCTATGTAATTCTGTTGCAATTGCTATGCTCAGTCTGTTGGGATCCAATGGATTATGAGATTATGTTCAGATTGTCATGAGTTATATATTTGATTAGCCTTTTATATTATGTTCCTTAGTGATTCATGCATGTTCTCCATTGCTATTTATTGCTTTGGGCGATTGGTACATTGGAACTCCAAGAGGGAGCGCTATGCATGATTGTGGGTTCATGCCCCTCGATGTCTAGCTTGAGTGACAGAAACATGAGACTAGGGGATGTATTGTTGCCACCATGGAGAAAAGACCACGGTTGCAAGGATTGTTTACCTTACGCATAGTTCGTTAATGCAGTTGTCCTTTGCTTTGAGTTTACACTTTGGGTGGGGCTCGCAACTTAATACCGGCGAGATGTTGTGGATAGATATCTCAAGGTGGATGATTAGTAAGTAGATGTTAATGAATAAATGGTCTACTTGTCTTGGCGTACAGCCCATTACTATTGAGCCTCTAACTTTCAAGTAGCATAATTAGCATTGCGGTGCGTTTATAATTCTGTCAATTGCCCAACTGTAATTTGTTTACCCAAGCATAGTTGTTTATCGTCTTTTGGGAGAGAGACATCACTACTGAACATCTGTGACTCCGATCTATATCACCATCATTGTTTACAACTCCACTGTTTACCGCTTTCTTTTACTTTTCCGTTGCAATCACTATCACTATTCCCGCGTGGGTTTTGATCCTCTGCAAACTACAAGGCCGGAGAGATTGACAACATCTCTGTACTCGTTGGGAGCAAAGTTATTTATTGTGTGTGCAGGTCCACGTCTTCTGCTAGCACCAGGGTGGGAGACACCTACTTGTTGAGCCTAGGAGTCCTCTGCTGCGGCAACAAAAGTCCTTCCCTCGCGCTTAGGAATTCTTCTTGTTACTTCTCTGGTTTGCTCGGTTTTTCCCTTGAAGAGGAATGGGTGATGCAGCACAGGAGCAGTAAGTATTTCCCTCAGTTTGAGAACTAAGGTATCGATCCAGAAGGATGGCCTCGTCAAGTCCAAAGTACCTGCGCAAACACAAACAAGCTTTCACCCAACGCTTCAAAGGGGTTGTCAATCCCTTCAAGATTGTTTGCAAAGTGAGTTCTGAAGGTGGAAAGAGCAACAAAGTAAAAAGTGTAAGGCTGAAAATATGGTGTGGAGTAGACCCTCGGGGCCATAGTGTTCACTAGAGGCTGCTCTCAAAATAGTTGGTGAACAAATTACTGTCGAGAAATTGATAGAACCGCGCAAAGTCATGACGATATCTAAGGCAATGATCATACATATAGGCATCACGTCCGAGACAAGTAGACCGATACTTTCTGCATTTACTACTATTACTCCACACATCGATCACTATCCAGCATGCATCTAGTGTATTGAGTTCATGACGAACAGAGTAACACTTTAAGCAAGATGACATGATGTAGAGGGATAATCTCAAACCAATGATGAAAACCCCATCTTTTTACCCTTGATGGCAACAACATGATGCATGCCTCGCTACCCCTTCTGTCACTGGGTGAGGTCACCGCACGGTATGAACCCAAAACCAAGCACTTCTCCCATTGCAAGAATCATAGATATAGTTGGCCAGACAAAACCCACAACTCGAAGAGAATTACAAGGATATGAAATCATGCATAAGAGAGATCAGAAGAAACTCAAATAAGATTCATAGATAATCTGATAATAAATCGACAATTCATCGGATCTCGACAAACACACCGCAAAAGAAGATTACATCGGATAGATCTCCATGAAGATCATGGAGAACTTTCTATTGAAGATCCAAGAGAGAGAAGAAGCCATCTAGTTACTAGCTATGGACCCCTAGGTCTATGATGAACTACTCACGCATTATCGGAGAGGTCATGGTGTTGATGAAGAAGCCCTCCGTGTCCGAATCCCCCTCCGACAGGGCACCAGAACGTGCCCAGATGGGATCTTGCGGAGACAGAAGCTTGCGGCGGCGAAAAAGTACTTTCGATGATCTCCTGATTTTTTCTGGAATTTATGGGATTATATAGGCGAAAGACCTAGGTCAGGGGACCTCCACGGGGCCCACAAGCCTGGATGGCGCCCCCTGGCCGCGGGGTGGGGCTTGTGGAGCCCCTCGGGCTCCCCTGCGTTGGCTCCCAAGTTCCCCGATCTTCTTCCGTTCCAAAAAAAAATCTTTTCGGGGATTTTCTTCCGTTTGGATTCCGTTCCAAAATTTAATCTGAAAGGGGTAAAAAACATGGAAAAAACAGGAACTGGCACTTGGCACTGAGTTAATAAGTTAGTCCCAAAAAATATATAAAAGGCATGCAAAACATCCAAAGTTTGACAAGATAATAGCATGAAACCATCAAAAATTACGGATACGTTGGAGACGTATCAAGCATCCCCAAGCTTAACTCCTGCTAGTCCTCGAGTAGGGAAGTGATAAAGAATGAATTTTTGATGTGGAATGCTACCTAGCATAGTTGTCCTTTGCAACTTCTTTCACGTGACATGAATGTTCAGATCCGTACGATTCAAAGCAGTAGTTTGCTATTGACATGAAAACAGTAATACTTCAAGCAAACTAGCAAAGTAATTACGAACTTTCAAAATAACAAGGCCAAAGAAAGTTATCCCTACAAAATCATATAGTCTGGCTATGCTCCATCATCCTCACACAACTAATGTAAATCATGCACAACCCTGGAATTGGCCAAGTAATTGTTTTCGCACTCTTACTTTCTCAAACTTTTTGTAACTATCACGCAATACATGAGCGTGAGCCATGGATATAGCACTATAGGTGGAATAAAGTGTGGTGGTGGTTGTGAGACAAACAAGAGGAGGAGATGGTCACACTGACTCGGCGTATCAATAGTCTATGGAGATGCCCATTAATAGATATCAATGTGAATGACTAGGGGTTGCCATACAAGAGATGCACTAGAGCTATAAGTATGTGAAAGCTCAAAAGGAAAACTAGTGGGCGTGCATCCAACTTGCTTGCTCACGAAGACCTAGGGCAATTTAGAGGAAGCCCATCATTGGAATATACAAGCCAAGTTATAAAATGAAGATTCCCACTAGCATATGGTAGTGACAAAGCAAGAAGCTCTCAATCATGAAGAACATGGTGCTAACATGAAGCACAAGTGTGGAAAAACATAGTAGCATTGTCCCTTCTCTCTTTTTCTTTTTTTTCATTTGGGCTCCTAGGCCTCTTTTTTTCTCTTTTTTTGGGGGCTCTTTGGCCTTTTTTTTATTTCCTCACATGGGACAATGCTCTAAAAATGATGATCATAACACTTTTATTTACTCACAGCTCAAAATGGTGATGACTCTATAGGAAATGCCTCCGAGAGTGTACCAGGATGTGCAATGATCTATCATGGCGTATGATGTTGAAACATCTCGCTAGCTATCTTACGATCATGCAATGGCAATATGAGAGTGACGACACAAGTCATAAGACGGAACGGTGGTAGTTGCATGGATATATATCTCGGAATGGCTATGAAAATGCCATAGTAGGTAGATATGGTGGCTGTTTTGAGGAAGGAATTTGGTGGGTTTGTGCACCGGCGAGAATTGCGCGGCACTAGAAAGGCTAGCAATGCTGGAAGGTGAAAGTGCTCTATGCCATGGACTCACATTAGTCATGAAGAACTCACATACTTATTGCGAAAGCTTTTATTAGTAATCGAAACAAAGTGCTAAACGCATACTCCGAGGGGAAGGGTTGGTAGGTGTAAACCATCCCGCGATCCCGACCTCAACACAAAGGATGACAATCAATAGATCAATTATGCTCCGACTTCCTAACATAGCGGTTCACCATACGTGAATGCCACGGGAATCACTAAATCCAACACAAGTATCTCTAGATTCACAACAGCCTACTAACACAACTCTTAATATTACCGAATCCATGTCTCAAAACTAATTGAGAGGAATCGAAACTTCTCTTTCTACTCAATGCACATGAAGATGGAGGTTTTTGCATCCTCTTTGTGTACCTAGCACATTTGGGACTACTTTCATAGCATAAGCCAACTACCAAAGCACGCACCGTCGTGCTCTAAAAATATAAGTGAAGCACAAGATCAAAAGTATCTAGCTCAAAACATATAAGAGCACAAGAGAAAAAGTATCTAGCTCAAAAGATATAAGTGAAGCACTATGAGCATTCTAGCAAGATCACGATGGGTGCATGTATCTCTCTCTCAAAAAGGTGTGCAACAAGGATGATTGTGACACAACAAAAAGAAAAGACTCCTATGATACAAGACGCTCCAAGCAAAACACATATCATGTGGTGAATAAAAATATAGCTCCCAGTAATGTTACCGATGGATTGAAGACGAAAGAGGGGATGCCTTCCCGGGGCATCCCCAAGCTTAGGCTTTTTGGTGTCCTTGAATTTGGCTTGGGATGCCTTGGGCATCCCCAAGCTTGAGCTCTTTCCACTCCTTATCTCTTTGTCCATGAGAACATCACCCAAAACTTGAAAACTTCACAACACAAAACTTAAACAGAAACTCGTGATAACATTAACACAAGAAAACAAACTACCACTTCTTTTGGTACTGTAGCAAACTTGAATTCTATATATATTGATGATGGGCTACTGTATTCTCACTTTTCCATGGCTAGTACCCCCCGGTACTAACCATAGTTTCATTAAAACAAGCAACCAACTCAACAAAAACAGAATCTATCAAAAACAGACCAGTCTGTAGCAATCTGTATACTTCGTGAACTTCTCGTACCTCAAAAAATCTGAACAATTACGAAGGCCTGGGAAAAAAGTATATCAATCAGCAGCAAAAAGAATCAACTCAAAAGATCTTTCTGAATAAAAATGAAAAATCATCTCGTGAGCGAAAATTTTCTGTCTTTTTCCAGCAGGATCAAACAACCATTACGAAGACTAATCATAAAGGCTTTGCTTGGCTCAAACACAAAAAGAAACACAAAAAACACAATCACAACAGAATTATGAAAGTGTGGACGCAACAAAACAGAAAGAAAAAGATAAATTCATTGGGTTGCCTCCCAACAAGCGCTATTGTTTAACGCCCTTAGCTAGGCATAAAAGCGATAGAATCACGTATCATCGTCTTTGGTGCTCAAACCATAAGTGGCCCTCATCATGGATTCATAAGGCAATCTTATTTTCTTTCTAGGAAAGTGTTCCATGCCCTTCCTTAAAGGAAATTGAAATCTAATATTCCCTTCCTTTATATTGATGATAGCACCAATAGTCCTTAGGAAAGGTCTACCAAGAATAATAGGGCATGTAGGATTGCAATCAATGTCAAGCACAATGAAATCCACGGGTACATAGTTCCTATTTGCAATAATAAGAACATCATTGATCCTTCCCATGGGTTTCTTGACAGTAGAATCAGCAAGATGCAAATTAAGAGAACACTCTTCAATCTCATTAAAACCCAGAACATCACATAAAGACTTTGGAATCGCATAAACACTAGGACCCGAATCACACAAAGCATTGCACTCATAGTTTTTGATTTTGATTTTGATGGTAGGTTACCACTCATCATGAAGCTTTCTAGGGATAGAGACTTCCAATTCAAGTTTCTCTTCAAGAGATTTTATCATAGCTTCGACGATATGATCGATAAAGGCTTTGTTTTAGCTATAAGCGTGTGGAGAATTCAACATGGATTGCATCAAAGAAATGCATTCAATCAAGGAACAACTATCTTAATTGAATTCCTTGAAAACCACGGTAGTAGTTTCATTACTACTCAAAGTTATAACGTCTTCTACTCCACTTTTAATGCTTTTAGCATCAAGATAGATGGACTCCGAATCATTGGGGCACTTTTCAACTAAAGTGGATTCATATCCAGACACATAATCATTAGGTTTGACACAAGAAAACAAAGATTCAATGGGAGTCACACCAAGCACTTTAAGATCTTCGTGATTCTCATCACGAGTTTCGGGTTTAGCAGCCATTTTATTGACTAAAGTAGCTTGCTTATCAAAAATCTGGCCTACTAACTTTTCAAGACGAGAAAACTGAGAATTTAGCGCAAGGAATTATTTGGATATATCATCAACTTCTCTACTCATAAAAGCCAGAAAAGAATTTTGCTCTTTCAGCTCTCTACATAAGTAACTATTATATTCAAACTATGTAGACATGAAGCCTTTAACACTAGTTTCAATCTCTTCTAACTTTGCAAAGTGAGCTTCGAAATCCCTTGGTGGGGCCATTCAGGCAAGCAAGAGGCAAGGAGCAAGCGAGAAGAAGGGCGAACGAAAAAGGCAAAATTGGTGAAGTGGGGGAGAGGAAAACGAGAGGCAACTGGAAAACAAAGTTAATGCAAGAGATGAGTTTGCGACACCTACTTGGATGAGTTCTTGACTTGATCTTCCTCCCCGGCAACGACGCCAGAAATTCTTCTGCTGCGGCAACAAAAGTCCTTCCCTCGCGCTTAGGAATTCTTCTTGTTACTTCTCTGGTTTGCGCCGGTTTTTCCCTTGAAGAGGAAAGGGTGATGCAGCACAGGAGCAGTAAGTATTTCCCTCAGTTTGAGAACCAAGGTCTCGATCCAGAAGGAGGGCCTCGCCAAGTCCAAAGTACCTGCGCAATCACAAACAAGCATGCACCCAACGCTTCAAAGGGGTTGTCAGTTCCTTTAAGATTATTTGCAAAGTGAGATGTGAAGGCGGAAAGAGCAACGAAGTAAAAAGTGTAAGGCTGAAAATATGGTGTGGAGTAGAACCTGGGGGCCATAGTGTTCACTAGAGGCTTCTCTCAAAATAGCAAGTATTACGGTGGGTGAACAAAATACTCTCGAGCAATTGATAGAACCGCGCAATGTCACGACGATATCTAAGGCAATGATCATACGTATAGGCATCACATCCGGGACAAGTAGACCGATACTTTCTGCACCTACTACTATTACACCACACATCGACCGCTGTCCAGCATGCATCTAGTGTATTGAGTTCATGACAAACAGAGTAACACTTTAAGCAAGATGACATGATGTAGAGGGATAATCTCAAACCAATGATGAAAACCCCATCTTCTTACCCTTGATGGCAACAACATGATGCGTGCCTCGCTACTCCTTCTGTCACTGGGTGAGGTCATTGCACGGTATGAATCCAAAACCAAGCACTTCTCCCATTGCAAGAATCATAGATCTAGTTGGCCAGACAAAACCCACAACTCGAAGAGAATTACAAGGATATGAAATCATGCATAAGAGAGATCAGAAGAAACTCAAATAAGATTCATAGATAATCTGATCATAAATCCACAATTCATCAGATCTCGACAAACACACCGCAAAAGAAGATTACGACGGATATATCTCCATGAAGATCATGGAGAACTTTGTATTGAAGATCCAAGAGAGAGAAGAAGCCATCTAGTTACTAGCTATGGACCCGTAGGTCTATGGTGAACTACTCACGCATTATTGGAGAGGTCATGGTGTTGATGAAGAAGCCCTCCGTGTCCGAATCCCCCCTCCGATAAGCACCAGAACGTGCCCCAGATGGGATCTTGCGGAGATAGAACCTTGCGGCGGCGGAAAAGTACTTTCGATGATCTCCTGATTTTTTCTGGAATTTATGGGATTATATAGGCGAAAGACCTAGGTGAGGGGACCTCCAGGGGGCCCACAAGCCTGGATGGCGCGCCCCCTGGCCACGGGGTGGGTGCTTGTGGGGGCCCTGGGGCTTCCCTGCCTTGGCTCCCAAGTTCCCCGATCTTCTTCCGTTCCACAAAAGATCTTTTCGGGGATTTTCTTCCGTTTGGACTCCATTTCAAAATCTCCTCTGAAAGGGGTCAAAAACATGGAAAAAACAGGAACTGGCACTTGGCACTGAGTTAATAAGTTAGTCCCAAAAAATATATAAAAGGCATGCAAAACATCCAAAGTTTGACAAGATAATAGCATGAAACCATCAAAAATTATAGATACGTTGGAGACGTATCATCCTCCTGGTTCGATAAACCTTACAGCCTATGTGTGAGCGAAAACTTGCTGCTCACTACATCTCAACCTTCCACTTGGGGTAACCAACGAGGTGCGAGAAGTATATACATCATCTCTTCATCCAGCAAAGTTTTCTGGAGCTGTTGCAGGGGACTCCAGTCTTCAAGATAGGGGATTTGCACGCTATCTTTTACCTTTCTTTTTAGTCTTGTTAGTTTGCTTTTCATGATTAGCATGAGTAGTTAGGCTTATGGAAAACTGCACTCTTAGTTCGCTTCTTGGGAAATGCCGCTTTACCACACCCGTGGTAGAGAAGTCTCCTCCACCTACTGAATGTATCCCATTCAAAATACCACTTGGGATAATTGAAATAATTAGGATTGATTGTTATGCACGAGATGGAACAGCCCATCCTAGTATTCATTTGTTGAAACTTACAAAAATTTGTGAGTTGTTTAAGATTTCAGGTTTGACAAGGGATGGAATTATGAGGAAATTATTTGCCTTCTCACTTAAAGGAAAAGCATCGGAATGTAATAGGCTACTAGATGATTCTCACCTACGGGATTGGGAAGAGAGTCAGTCTCTCTTTTACTGCAAGTTTTATCCTATTCATGAAGTCCATGAGAATAGGAATTATGTTTATAATTTCTATCCTCATGATGGAGAGAGCATAGCTCAAGCTTGGGGGAGACTGAAAACTTTAATGCTAAAATGTCCTAACCATGGGCTCCCCAAAGATTATGCTTATGTGGAGAGTAAGAGTACCTTTTTTGCATGTGGATCATGGTAACAATGCTTTACGTGATACTTATATTGTTTAGTTTATTCATGATCCCACTGAAAATTATTATGAGAAGGGAACATATGCTTATATATATATTTCAATAATACCAATTTCCCTCTCTTTATGTTGAAGGTTTTGAAGCTGCACTTGTTTTGCCTTCCTATGCTTATTGCTTTGTGCTTCAATGAATTATCCTATTGCAATATTCCTATGCATAGGAAGCATGTTAGACTTAAATGTGTTTGGTATTTGCTTCTTGATGCTCTCTTTTGTTCTAAAACCCTTATTCCTACGAGAGCATCATTAAAATCTTAAGCATATCTTTATGGCTATAAAGAAAGAGATCTAGGGAGACAACCCTTGTTATCTTTACTTTGAGTTTTTTACTTCCAGTTTTAGTGGTCTTGTTGCTTGTTACTACTATATCAACATATTGTATCTTTATTTTCAATCTTTGTGCCAAGTTATAGCCTCCGATTGCAAGTAAGTTCAAAAATTGTGATATGCTATCCAGAAACAGATTCTGTCTACGTGACCGAAAATTTTGCCAAAAATCACCAGATCATCTTTTTGATCTGAATTGTTTTGATAGCATGCCCTATATAATTGCATTTCTAGCATCTGTTCTGAGTTTTTTGATTTGAGATGCTGAAGTGCCCCGAATAAATTATTTACTATTTGTTGTTCTGTTTTTCACAGATTCTGCCATGTTTTGCGTTTTCATCATTTTCCAAATCTTAAGCTTGCTTTTCCTTTGCAAATAACTTTTTGCAATCATGATAAATAGTAGCTTTTTATGAAAATCACTATTTCTAGTACGTAATGAATTATTTTATTAAGGGTACTAACCACTCTAATCAACTTATGATGAGTTTCGTATTAAGGGAGTTTTCAAGTATGCGATGGGAGATGATGAAAGAAGATATAGGAGTGTCAAGCGCTCAAGCTTGGGGATGCCCCCATGCACCCCAAGAAAACTTCAAGGAGACTCAAGCGTCTAAGCTTGGGGATGCCCCCGTGCATCCTCTTCTCTATCAACAATCATTAGTTCGTCCATCTCCATGCTATATTTTTTATCACTTCATATGTTATGTGCTATGCTTGGAGCGTCCCGCTCTTTACTTTTTAGTTTGTTTTAGTTTTGCTTGCTTTTCATAACAAGTAGGAACCTAGCCTACCTTTTTTGGGGGAGACACACGCTCCATTCCACTCTAGAACACAACATATGTTTTTATGCTTATCCTTTTTGTGTGTTCTTTATGTTACCATAGCTACTGTCATGCTTAGCTCTTAGTTTTCATGTTATATCTTTTTAAGAGCTATTATTTAGGTTGCTTATGGAACTCTCTGGAGTTATCATGCTTATCTTGTTTATAGAGTTGGCTCGTTGCATTGAGTTGTGTGTCTTGCATGAGTAGGTAATTGAGGTTGCTCTTTAAGTATAGTAGTAACTTGCAATAGTTTTGAGGTATTGATTTGGGTAATGTTTGGACTATTGGTGCCAAGATCTTGAGGCTATTAGTGATAGGTGTTGTATTTTGGGAAATCTGTGTGTTTTTTAAAAACTAAAAAATATTTGAGAACTCTAGCTACTAAATTGATCGCTAACCTCTGGAGGGGTTGCAATATATAGAGTACCCTCACGTTACCGTGAGTCGAGGATGCGCAAGGATAACCAAACTCTCCTCCTCGGGGTACTTGTATGTTTGTGAATTTCCTAACTAGATAGAGAGCTACAGATAATAAGTGTATGGGTTCTTCAAAATAATGTGAGTATTCGATTGTTGGCACTTCCACCATCCATATTTTGCTAGCCTCTTCGGTACCGTGCATTGCCCTTTCTCACATTGAGAGTTGGTGCAAACTTCGCTGGTGCATCCAAACCCATGACATGATACACTCTGTCATACGTAAGCCTCATTATATATTTCCTCAAAACAGCCACCATACCTACCTATTAAGGAATTTCCATAGCCTTTCCGAGATACATTTCCATGCAACACCCACCATCTCATGACTTGATCTTCATGCCATACATGCTTTTGCTTGATCAAGGAGCCGCATGCTAGTCGGGCCTTGCCCTTATTAGTGCTACATGACGCGCTAGTTTCATTGCATATCCTGCTACACTGGCAGAGGCATACATTTGCATACATCGTGATAGTTTTCACTTGTGTTTATGTTGAGTACTTCTTATAAAGTGTGATGATTTTTCTTTTTATTCATGTAAAACATAGAGTGTTGCCCTTAAGTGAGGAAAAGATCCCAAAGAGGACAAAACAAAAGATGACAAATGAGAGACAAATAGAAAGAGCCAAAGAGGCCACAAATTTTTTTAAAAAAGAGAAAAATAAAAAGAAATAAAGTAATAAAAATAGAGAAGGGGGCAACACTACTATTCCTTTTCAAAGATCCACACTCGTACTCCATTGTTATATTTGTACTACATAGAGATTATCATTCGTGCATAACTATGTGGGGACCCTTACACTATAAAACTTGGTTTGCATATTCCAATGATGAGCCTCTTCAAATTAGCTCTAGGTCTTAATGAGCAAACAAGTTGGATGCACCCCCACTAGTTCCATTGGAGAGCTTACCTTAGCTCATATGTGCATATATTACATGGCAATCCCTACTCCTCACATCATATCTATCATTTGGATTTCTCTCGCCTATGGTTGTCCTCATTGATGTGAGCCTTTCACACCTTTTTGTCTTCCTTCCCCATCATTATTCTCTTTGCCATCCTAAGTGCCAGCATATCTTGCTTACACTCATACATTGCATGAGTGCTCAAAGTCGAAAGGGACAGGATCATTTTGACTTGTGCCTGAATAGTGGTCTCGGGATGAGTCAAAATAAGATTCTGAAGGAGACCAAGTGTGAGGTTTAGTAGATTGAGTTCTCAATTAAAATATATATTTTATGATTTCAACCCATCTCCCACTTCTTGCACACAAACACCATTTGGAGACATTCGATTCACGAACAACGAGAGCTCTTGCACCTATATGGTCTTACTTTGCTAATTTCAATACTAGATATAGACTCTTGCTTGTTATTGTCTTGACTTTAATTGCGTATCTTACTTGCTTTACTTTAAAGTTCTTATATGTGTGCTAGCATGTCACCACAGAAATTATTGTGTTATCATTTATCTACTCGAGGACGAGTAGAAATTAAGCTTGGGGATGTTGATATGTCCAAAACGTATCTATAATTTCTTCTTGTTAAATGATCTTTTGGGTGACATTGGTATATGTTTTGCTACACTTTTATATCATTTTACACATATTTGGACTAACCTACTAACTCAGTTCACCTAGTTCTAGTTTCTGTCTGCTGATGTCTATTTTGCAAGGGCTTTTACCTAGTTTTCCGAAGCCCAAAAAATCCCAAGAAAAAATATATAAAAAATCAGCGTAACGGAAGCTTCCAGATCACCGAAGATGGGCCAGAGAGGGGCCAGGGGCCTCCCAGGCGACTTGTGGGTGCGGCCAAGCCCTAGGTCGCGCCAAGAGGCCGCCTGGGTGGGTCCCACCTCCTCTGGTGCCCTCCTTTCACCTATATTTACTCCTCCAAGAGAAAACCCTTCGAGAAGATCCAAAATCGCGAATTTCTCCATCGTTCCGCCGCCGCAGCGCTTCCGAGATCGGGAGCGTCACGAGACCTCTTCCCGGCACCGTGCCGGAGGGAGGATTGACCTCCGGGAGCTTCTCCAACGCCATGGACGCTCCCCGGACGTGACGTGAGTGGTCCTCCTTGGACCATGGGTCAGTAAACAGTAGCTTTGTGATGTCTCCTATCCAATCTTGTGCTTCCATGATTAGTCCTTGTGAGCTGCCCTACAGGATGAAGTCATCTATGTAATTATCTTGCTATTGCTATGCTCGGTTTGTTGGGATCCGATGGATTATGAGATTATGTTCAGATTGTTATGAGTTATATATTTGATTATCCTTTTATATTATGTTCCTTAGTGATTCATGCATATCCTCCCTTGCTATTTATTGCTTTGGCCGAGTAGTACATTGTAACTCCAAGAGGGAGCGTTATGCATGATTGTGGGTTCATGCCCCTCGATGTCTAGCATGAGTGACAGAAACATGAGACTACGGGATGTGTTGTTGCCACCATGGAGAAAAGACCACAGTTGCAAGGATTGTTTACCTTACGCATAGTTCGTTAATGCAGTTGTACTTTGCTTTGAGTTTACACTTTGGGTGGGGCTCGCAACTTAATACCGACGAGATGTTGTGGATAGATATCTCAAGGTGGATGATTGGTAAGTAGATGCTGATGAATCAACGGTCAACTTGTCTTGGCGTACTGCCCATTACTATTGAGCCTCTAACTTTCAAGTGGCATAGTTAGCATTGCGGTGCGTTTATAATTCTGTCAATTGCCCAACTGTAATTTGTTTACCCAAGCATAGTTGTTTATCGTGTTTTGGGAGAGAGACATCACTAGTGAACATCAAGTGAGTCCGGTCCATATCACCATAATTGTTTACACCTCCATCGTTTAACGCTTTCATTTACTTTTCCGTTGCAATCACTATCAATATTCCCGCTTTTGTTTTGATACTTTGCAAACTACAAGGCCGGAGAGATTGACAACCTCTCTGTACTCGTTGGGAGCAAAGTTATTTGTTGTGTGTGCAGGTCCACGTCTTCTGCTAGCACCAGGGTGGGAGACACCTACTTGTTGAGCCTAGGAGTCCTCCTGGTTCGATAAACCTTACAGTCTTTGTGTGAGGGAAAACTTGCTTCTAACTACATCTCAACCTTCCACTTGGGGTAACCAACGAGGTGCGAGAAGTATATACATCATCTCGTCATCAACGGCCCGCGCCCGCAGGTGTTTCGCTCGGACCGCTCGGTGTCCGACTGCGCCGACTATGAGTGGGACAGCGAGGGACATGTCACCCCTGAGAACTCAGAGGTGCCGACGGACACGGGGGGCCATGGAGGCGAGGGCGGCGAGGAGGAGCCGACTAGAGACCCTAAGGATAAGGCGCAGTTGGCCCACCGCGGCCCCGAGGGGCCGAGGGATTCGACGGACGACGATGACGATGATGAACTGGTGGTGCTTGACGAGGCTCCGCCCTCCATGGTGCCCCCAGGGACGGCGCTGAACGAGGGGCGGGAACGCACCAACTGTGAGTCGGCTAACGATCACCCAGCCGACTCATTGCCAGACGGCGGAGGAGCGCCGGCGCGACAAGCGGTCGGCTGGCGGCTCGACCGGCAACCCGGTGGCGAATAAAGCACGGTCATCCATCCTGCAACCAGGTGCCAACCCGCCACCGTGCAGGCGGCTGAAGCGCGGGGCCCGCCAGCTTCCTCTCGCAGATGGGTAAGTACTCCATCGAGGCTCGTGCCTTTGTCTTGTTCTTTCTAGTGGCCTCGTGGCCTTTGAGCTTGTGCCCTTTTCCTTTCTCTCCGCAGAGCTGCCGTTGAGCTTCCTGACGCGGAGGAGTCGGTCCTCGAGGCCGCCACGCGGGTCCCCCTGGCCGCCGAGCACGCGCAGACGGTGCGGCTCGAGCGAGAGCGCCACACGAGGATGGCCACCTCGGGTGGGAGAGCTGGTGCTAGCGGTCCCTTGGGCGAGGCAGTGGAAGACGTCGCGCCATCGGTGCCGCCTACGACCCCTTCGTGGAGGCCCCCTCCCACGCCGGCTAGCGCACACGCCGAGCCGTTCCGCCAGCTGTCGAGCCAGCGTCGACTCCGCCGGCTACCGAGCTGGTCATCATGGAGGCCGCCGCCTTGGCCGCCGACGAGACAGCCCGTGCCATGTCTCACGATGGGCCGCGAGACAGAGCGACCCCTGAAGCACCGGGGAACGGCGATTGAACCATCGTCATGATGGGGACGGCGCACACATCGAGCACGCCGGCTGGCGGTAGCCAGGCGCATTCGGTGTCGACGATGATGGCCGCATGGGAGCGGCTGCTTCGCGCCCCTTCCAAGGCTGGGGCGGGACCTTCAGCACCCGTGCAAGTGGCCACCGCACTCCTTTAGTGCGAGAAGGACGTGGTCAACCTCGCCAAAACCACGACGGCCGGCCTCAAGGCCCTGGACCAAGCGCTCGGGGTAAATTCCTCAGTTTCAATCTTTTTTGTCTGCTGGCTTGTTGGTGGGTGTGCGCGAGCGTACCCAGTAGGTGTAGTCCCCGAGATTCGGGTCGGCTGCGCGGCAGTCGGGCCTAATCTTATTCTCTTCATGTCTTCTTTCAGCTCGAGCGGTCGCGACATGACACCATCTTCTAGGATGCGATCAACGTTGGCCGCTTCGCCAAGGCCAGCTACCGCCAAGCTCGGGAGGAGCTTACGACCCGGACAAACGAGCTGACGGCTGTCAAAGCCGAACTGGAGGCGGCAAAAGGTAGCCTCTCTTACTGTTTGTCGGTGGACGCGAGCGCACCCACTGGATGTAGTCCCCGAGATTTGGGCCGGCTTCGTGGCTTCGTGGTAGCCGGGCCAAATCTTTATTCTTCTTTCCTTTGTAGAGTCTGATGTTCATTTGCTGTCTAGCAGCGGCCGTGTCCGCTGCCAAGCTGGAGTCGCTGCGCAAGTCCCTTGAGGTGGTCCGGGGTAAGCGTGACGAGATCGCTCGTGAGAGCGACCGGCTGGTCCAGTAGCTGGCAACGCAGACGGCGGAGGTGACGCGGCTCAGCGGCTCTCTACAGGCGGCCGAGGCGGAGAAGGCGACGATGCTGCAGGCGGCGACCAAGAGCGACGAGGCGGTCACGACCCTCCGGGATGAGGTGACTCGGCTCGGCGAGCTCAGTTAAGCAACCGACCGGCGGGCGAACAACGCAGTTGGCCTCGTTAAGGGGGTGGACACCATCCTTGGTGGTAAGTATTTTTATTCCTTAGCCGGCTGCAACCTTGCTGGTAAGTCTTACTTCTCTACATGGGGCAGCCCACTTTCCTGAGATGCATACACACGCCGAACGCGAGGTGATGGCCCTCTGCGCGGAGCAGGACCAGGCCGGTGCTGATGTTGGGGAAGGAGCCGACTGGACAACCGCAGAGATGGCGCATGCATGTGACGCTTGGATCGTCCATCTCCGCGCTCTCTGGCGCCGGCTGCTGTCAGCCGGCCAGGCCATCGTTCGGGCCCTTTGGGGTGATCGTGGCGAAGAAGTGCCGGAAGACCGAGTCGCGACGTGGCTAGGGCACACCATCGACCGGTTTGAGGCATGGAGGGCTTCGGCCGCCCGGGCCAGCACCCGGCTCGCCCTGTCCTTCACACTGTCCTGGTATCCTGGCGTCGACGTGGCCAGGTTGGCCACCCTGCGGGCAGCTGCGCAGCCGGATCTAGCGCGGTGCGAAGAGGAGATTGCGTTCTGCGCCCACGAGCTTGCCAGCGACGCCTTGCTGGAGACCTACTTCCCCGAGCTTAATGATGACGGCGTGCCCCTCCCTCAGGACCACTACGGCGTCCCCATCGGCGAGGATGAGGAGGAGGTTGGGTCCAGCTCGGACGAGCCCATCACAATCGATGCCCATGCGTCTACATCCTTCGCTCCGGAGGTGCGGCTACCTGAAGGTGCCGACGTGGAGGCACGGCTGGCTGGCGAGACGGAGGCCCGCCAGGAGGCCCCGCCGGCTCCCGACGCTTAGATGGGCGGGCCACTCGTCCCGGTTGGACCAGGAAGCAGCGGTGCCGTAGCTGGCTTTATTTTACCTACTTTTATCTCTTTTGCACTCTTTGAACTGTTAAGAACAAGTCCACCCACTGAGGGTGTATTGTATTCGTACTGCTGGCCATGAGCCCTTATCTTATTTATTGCATATTTTTAATTTATCTATCTGCCATCTGCCCTTTGGCTCGTCATCGACCCCTGTTTCAATTTATTTTCCTATCCGCCCTGCTCCTTGGCCTTTTTTCCTGTTGACTAGCCAGCTGGCGGACTGGAGCCGAACACAGGAGTGGGCTGCCGGAGGCGGGAGCACTAGTACTTCGAATTTTTCACAAGTTAGATTCCGAGTCCGCATGGGCAACCGGTCGAACGATCCCGCCCTTAGTCAATTTTTCCTATAGACCCCGCCTCCCTTTGCTTGTGCGCATGTCGGCCCGACAACCATGTTGTGGTCTGTAGCCGGCTAGAGTTAGGTCGTCCAGGAGAAGGTGGTATAGTACTTCATTGATGTTGGGGCGGGGGTTGGGTGAGTCGGCAGTCCCTGGGTCGGCTCGGCCGACCCGGGGGCAGCCGGTATGGAAACAAGAATACTCAATGCCTTGCGATAAAACGGCAGTACCCGAGTCCTGCTGTGGGGTGTAGGCTGCTTTATTTATTGAAAGTAATACAGATACATATGTGCATTCTTCAGCTGTAAAATGGACGTAGGAGTTGTGCATTCCATGGCCTCTCCGACTCAGAGCCGGAGGCGTCCTTCTTGTTCTTGCTGGCCTTTCGGGCGTCGACCAGATAGTAAGCGTTGTTGCATAAGGCCTTGCTGATGATGAAGGGGCCCTCCCATGGGGTGGATAGCTTGTGCTTTCCGGCTGTCTGCTGGATCAGCCGGAGCACTAGGTCGCCCTCTCTGAAAGAGAGTGGCTTGACCCACCGGCTGTGGTAGCGGTGCAGGGCCTGCTGGTAAATAGCTGTTCTCGACAACGCCAGCTCGCATGCCTCCTTGAGGAGGTCGACGCCATCTTCCCTTGCCTCCTTGGCGTCTGCCTCACTGTATAGGTGACCCAAGGCAAGTCCAACTCGACGTCGGTAGGGATTATCGCCTCAGCCCCATATACTAAGAAGAATGGTGTATAGCTTGTTGATCGGTTCGGCATTGTGCGCAGACTTCATAGCACAACCAGCAGCTCCTCGATCCAGGCGCCGGCCGAGCACTCGAGTGGCTCAACCAGCTTGGGCTTGAAGCCGGCCAAGATGAGGCTATTTGCCCGCTCCGCGTGGCCATTCGACTGTGGGTGGGCGATGGACGCAAGGTCCAGCCAGATGTCTTGTGTGCTGCAGTAGTGGGCGAGGGCGCCTTTGGCGAAGTTCGTGCTGTGGTCGATGATGATGTTGTTCGGCAGACTGTAGCGGACGGCTATGTCCTTGATGAATGTATCGACAGTCGGGCCATCTAGCTTTTTGATCGGCCTCGCCTCGATCCACTTTGTGAATTTGTCAACGGTCACCAAGAGGTGAGTCATGTCGCCCTTGGCGATTTTGAACGGACCCACCATGTCTAGACCCCAGACGACGAATGGCCATGTGAGGGGGATGGTCTACAGGGCTGCAGCCGACTGGTGGCTATGTGCTTTGAAGCGCTGGCAGCCGCTGCACTTGTCGACCAGCACCTTGGCCTCCTTGAGGGCAGTCGGCCAGTAGAACCCATGGCGGAACACATTGGCCACCGGGGAGCGAGAGGAGGCGTGGTGGCCACACTCGCCCTGATGGATGTCGAGGAGGATCTCGTAGCCCTTTTCTGCCTCGACGCAGCGCTGGAAGACTCCGTACACGCTGCGCTTGATCAGCTCGTTTTTGATGATAGTGTAGGCTCCGGCACGCCTTTGGATTCGTCGGGCTTCAACTTCGTCAATCGGCAGGATTCCGCCCTCGAGGAAGACGAGGATGGGATGTCCCTGCTATCCCACAGACAACAGCGCCAGAAATTGACACGTTGACAGAGGCTGGGCTTGCGTTGGTTTTTCCCTTGAAGAGGAAAGGGTGATGCAGCACAGGAGCAGTAAGTATTTCCCTCAGTTTGAGAACCAAGGTATCGATCCAGAAGGAGGGTCTCGTCAAGTCCAGAGTACCTGCGCAAACACAAATAAGCTTGCATCCAATGCTTCAAAGGGGTTGTCAATCCCTTCAAGATTGTTTGCAAAGTGAGATCCGAAGGCGGAAAGTGCAACAAAGTAAAAAGTGTAAGGCTGAAAATATGGTGTGGAGTAGATCCTGTGGGCCATAGTGTTAACTAGAGGCTTCTCTCAAAATAGCAAGTGTTACAGTGGGTGAACAAATTACTGCCGAGTCCTTGATAGAACCGCGCAAAGTCATGAAAATATCTAAGGCAATGATCATACATATAGGCATCACGTCTGAGACAAGTAGACCGATACTTTCTGCATCTACTACTATTACTCCACACATCAACCGCTATCCAGCATGCGTCTAGTGTATTGAGTTCATGACGAACAGAGTAACGCTTCAAGCAAGATGACATGATGTAGAGGGATAATCTCAAACCAATGATGAAAACTCCATCTTTTTGCCCTTGATGGCAACAACATGATGCGTGCGTCGCTACCCCTTCTGCCACTGGGTGAGGTCACCGCATGGCATGAACCCAAAACCAAGCACTTCTCCCATTGCAAGAATCATAGATCTAGTTGGCTAGACAAAACCCACAACTCGAAGAGAATTACAAGGATATGAAATCATGCATAATAGAGATCAGAAGAAACTCAAAAAAGATTCGTAGATAATCTGATAATAAATCGACAATTCATCGGATCTCGACAAACACACCGCAAAAGAAGATTACATTGGATAGATCTCCATGAAGATCATGGAGAACTTTGTATTGAAGATCCAAGAGAGAGAAGAAGCCATCTAGTTACTAACTATGGACCCGTAGGTCTATGGTGAACTACTCACGCATCATCGGAGAGGTCATGGTGTTGATGGAGAAGCTCTTCGTGTCCGGATCCCCCCTCGGGCAGGGCACCAGAACGTGCCCCAGATGGGATGTTGCGAAGACAGAAGCTTGCGGAGGCGGAAAAGTACTTTCGATGATCTCCTGATTTTTTCTGGAATTTATGGGAATATATTGGCGAAAGACCTAGGGCAAAGGGAGTCCAGGGGGCCCACAAGCCTGGATGGCGCGGCCTCCCCCTGGCCACGGGGTGGGGGCCTGTGGGGCCCCTGAGGCTCCCCTGCCTTGGCTCCCAAGCTTCCCGATCTTCTTCCGTTCAAAAAAAAAATCTTTTCGTGGATTTTCTTCCGTTTGGACACCGTTTCAAAATCTCCTCTGAAAGGGGTCAAAAACATGGAAAAAAGGAACTGGCACTTGGCACTGAGTTAAGAAGTTAGTCCCAAAAAATATAAAAGGCATGCAAAACATCCAAAGTTTGACAAGATAATAGCATGAAACCATAAAAAATTATAGATACGTTGGAGACGTATCAAGCATCCCCAAGCTTAACTCCTGCTCGTCCTCGAGCTGGGAAGTGATAAATAATGAATTTGTGATGTGGAATGCTACCTAGCATAGTTGTCCTTTGCAACTTCTTTCACGTGACATGAATGTTCAGATCCGTAAGATTCAAAACAATAGTTTGCTATTGACATGAAAACAGTAATACTTTAAGCAAACTAGCAAAGTAATCATGAACTTTCAAAATAACAAGGCCAAAGAAAGTTACCCCTACAAAATCATATAGTCTCGCTATGCTCCATTATCCTCACACAACTAATGTAAATGATGCACAACCCCGGAATTGGCCAAGTAATTGTTTTCGCACTCTTACTTCCTCAAACGTTTTATAACTATCACACAATACATGAGCGCGAGCCATGGATATAGCACTATAGGTGGAATAGAGTGTGGTGGTGGTTGTGAGACAAAAAGGAGGAGATCGTCACACTGACTCGGCGTATCAATAGGCTATGGAGATGCCCATTAATAGATATCAATGTGAATGAGTAGGGATTGCCATACAAGTGATGCACAAGAGCTATATGTATGTGAAAGCTCAAAAGGAAAACTAGTGGGTGTGCATGCATCTTTCTTGCTCATGAAGACCTAGGGAAATTTTGAGGAAGCCCATCATTGGAATATACAAGCCAAGTTATAAAATGAAGATTCCCACTAGCATATGGTAGTGACAAAGCAAGAAGCTCTCAATCATGAAGAACATGGTGCTAACATGAAGCACAAGTGTGGAAAAAGATAGTAGCGTTGTCCCTTCTCTCTTTTTCTCTTTTTTTTTTCATTTGGGCTCTTAGGCCTCTTTTTTTATTTGTTTCTTTTTTTTTTGTTTTTGGGCTCTTTGGCCTCTTTTTTTCCTCACATGGGACAATGCTCTAATAATGATGATCATCAAACTTTTATTTACTCACACCTCAAAGATCACAATGATGATGACTCCATAGGAAATGCCTCCGGCAGTGTACCGGGATGTGCAACGATCTAGCATGGCGTATGACGTTGAAACATCTCGCTAGCTATCTTACGATGATGCAACGACAATATGAGATTGACGGCACAAGTCATGAGACGGAACGGTGGGAGTTGCATGGCAATATATCTCGGAATGGCTATCAAAATGCCATAGTAGGTAGATATGGTGGCTGTATTGAGGAAGGAATTTGGTGGGTTTGTGCACCGGCAAGAATTGCACAGCACTAGAGAGGCTAGCAATGGTGGAAGGTGAAAGTGCATCTATACCATGGGCTCACATTAGTCACGAAGAACTCACATACTTATGGCAAAAGTTTTTATTAGTAATCGAAACAAAGTGCTAAACATATAATCCGAGGGGAAGGCTTGGTAGGTGTAAACCATCACGCGATCCCGACCTCAACACAAAGGATGAAAATCAATAGATCAATTATGCTCCGACTTCCTAACATAGCGGTTCACCATACGTGCATGCTACGGGAATCACTAACTCCAACACAAGTATCTCTAGATTCACAATACCCTACTAACATAACTCTCAATATTAACGAATCCACATCTCAAAACTAATTGAGAGGAATCGAAACTTCTCTTTCTACTCAATGCACATGAAAATGGAGGTTTTTTGCATCCTCTTTGGATACCTAGTACAATTGGGACTACTTTCATAGCATAAGCCAACTACCAAATCACACACCGCCGTGCTCTAAGGATATAAGTGAAGCACAAGAGCAAAAGTTTCTAGCTCAAAAGATATAAGTGAAGCATAAGAGCAAAAGTATCTAGCTCAAAAGATATAAGTGAAGCACTATGAGCATTCTAGCAAAAATCACGATGAGTGCATGTCTCTATCTCTCAAAAAGGTGTGCATCAAGGATGATTGTGACCAAACAAAAAGAAAAGACTCCTATGATACAAGACGCTCCAAGCAAAACACATATCAGGTGGCGAATAAAAATATAGCTCCAAGTAATGTTACCGATGGATTGAAGACGAAAGAGGGGATGCCTTCCCGGGGCATCCCCAAGCTTAGGCATTTTGGTGTCCTTGAATTTGGCTTGTGATGCCTTGGGCATCCCCAAGCTTGAGCTCTTTCCACTCCTTATCTCTTTGTCCATGAGAACATCACCCAAAACTTGAGAACTTCACAACACAAAACTTAAACAGAAACTTGTGATAACATAAGTACAAGAAAACAAACTACCACTTCTTTTGGTACTGTAGCAAACTTGAATTCCATCTACATTGATGATGGGGTACTGTATTCTCACTTTTCCATGGCTAGTACCCCCCGATACTAACCATAGTTTCATTAAAACAAGCAACAAACTCAACAAAAACATAATCTGTCAAAAACAGACCAGTCTGTAGCAATCTGTATACTTCGTATACTTCTGGTACCTCAAAAATTCTGAAAAGTTACGACGGCGTGGGAAAAAAGAATATCAGTCAGCATCAGAAAGAATTAACTTAAAATATCTTTCTGAATAAAAATGAAAAATCATCTCGTGAGAGAAAAGTTTCTGTCTTTTTCCAGCACGATCAAACAACCATTACCAAGACTAGTCATAAAGGCTTTGCTTGGCTCAAACACAAAAATAAACACAAAAAACACAATCAAAACAAAATTATGAAAGTGTGGACGCAACAAAACAGAAAGAAAAAGATAAATTCATTGGGTTGCCTCCCAACAAGCGCTATTGTTTAACGCCCTTAGCTAGGCACAGAAGCGATAGAATCACGTATCGTCGTCTTTGGTGCTCAAACCATAAGTGGCCCTCATCATTGATTCATAAGGCAATCTTATTTTATTTCTAGGAAAGTGTTCCGTGCCCTTCCTTAAAGGAAATTGAAATCTAATATTCCCTTCCTTCATATCGATGATAGCACCGATAGTCCTTAGGAAAGGTCTAGCAAGAATAATGGGGCATGTAGGATTGTGATCAATGTCAAGCACAAGAAATCCACGGGTACATAGTTCCTATTTGCAATAATAAGAACATCATTGATCCTTCCCATGGGTTTCTTGACAGTAGAATCAGCAAGATGCAAATTAAAAGAACACCCTTCAATCTCATTAAAACCCAGAACATCACATAAAGACTTTGGAATCGCAGAAACACTAGCACCCAAATCACATAAAGCATTGCACTCATAGTTTTTGATTTTGATTTTGATGGTAGGTTCCCACTCATCATGAAGCTTTCTAGGGATAGAGACTTCCAATTCAAGTTTCTCTTCCAGAGATTTTATCATAGCTTCAACGATATGATCGGTAAAGGCTTTGTTTTGGCTATAAGCGTGTGGAGAGTTCAACATGGATTGCATCTAAGAAATGCATTCAATCAAGGAGCAACTATCATAATTGAATTCCTTGAATTCCACGGTAGTAATTTCATTACTACTCAAAGTTTTAACGTCTTCTACTCCACTTTTAATGCTTTTAGCATCAAGATAGATGGACTCCGAATCATTGGGCACTTCTCAACCAAAGTGGATTCATATCCAGCCTCATAATTATTAGGTTTGACACAAGAAAACAAAGATTCAATGGGAGTCACACCAAGCACTTTAAGATCTTCGTGATTCTCATCACGAGAACACACCTTTTTAAGCCATTCATGTATAGCACGAATCTGGGCGGTTCTTTCTTGGCTCTCAATCATGGAAACACGCATAGCTTTCAAAGTTTGATCCATGTTGATTTTGGGAGGAGCACATCTAACTTTCAAAGCATCAACATCACAAGAAATTCTATCCACGCTCTTAGCCAAATCGTAAATTTTGAGTAGTTTTTCCTCTATGGACGCATTGAAAATCTTTTGAGAGTTGATGAACTCTTTGATATTACTCTCTAGATCAGAGGGTAATCTATTGTAATTTCCATGAGTATTCTTTTAGGAGTTTCCAAAGTTATTAGAGGAGTTACTAGGAAAAGTCCTAGGAACATAGTTTCCTCTAAAGGCATTGTTGTTGCCAAAGTTATTCCTACCAACAAAATTAACGTCCAAGCTAGCGTTGCTACTCTCAATGAAAGAAGACAAAGGCATATCATTAGGATCCAAAGGAGCACTTCTACTAGCAACCAAATTCATTAACTCATCCATCTTAGCACTCAACGAGTCAATTTCTTCTATAACGTGTACCTTCTTACTAGTAGGTGACCTTTCAGTGTGCCATTGAGAGTAGTTTGTCATGATGTTGTCTAAGAGCTTTGTGGCTTCCCCTAACGTGATTTCCATGAACGTTCCACCTGAGTTGGCGTCCAAGATATTTCTAGAAGGGAAATTCAAGCCAGCGTAAAAGATTTGAATAATCATCCAAAGGCTCAAGCCATGAGCGGGACAATTTCTAATCATTAATTTCATCCTCTCCCAAGCTTGTGCAACATGTTCATGATCAAGTTGCTTGAAATTCATGATATCATTACGGAGAGAGATGATCTTAGCCGGTGGAAAATACTTGGATATATAAGCATCTTTGCACTTATCCCAAGAATCGATACTATTTTTGGGCAAAGAAGAAAACCAAGTTTTTTCGCGATCTCTCAACGAGAAAGGAAAAAGCTTCAATTTAATCACGTCATTATCCACATCTTTTTTCTTTTGCATATCACAAAGCTCAATGAAGGTATTGAGATGGGATGCGACATCTTCACTAGGAAGGCCAGAGAATTGCTCTTTCATAACAAGATTCAGCAAAGCGGCATTGATTTCGTATGACTCCGCACTAGTGGCGGGAGCAATCGGAGTACTAATAAAATCATTATTATTATTATTCGCGAAGTCACAAAGTTTGGTGTTTTTGTTCATGGTGACTTCAGCAAGCAAGCAAGCACACAAGCAAACAAAGAGCAGGCGAGAAAAAGGGCGAACGAAAAGGCGAACAAAAAAGGAAAATTGGTGAAGTGGGGGAGAGGAAAACGAGAGGCAACTGGCAAACAAATTCGATGAGTTCTTGACTTGATCTTCCTCCCTGGCAACGACGCCAGAAATTCTTCTACTATCCCACACACAACAGCGCCAGAAATTGACACGTTGACAGAGGCTGGGCTTGTGTTGTTTTTTCCCTTGAAGAGGAAAGGGTGATGCAGCACAGGAGCAGTAAGTATTTCCCTCAGTTTGAGAACCAAGGTATCGATCCAGAAGGAGGGTCTCGTCAAGTCCAGACTACCTGCGCGAACACAACCAAACTTGCACCCAACGCTTCAAAGGGGTTGTCAATCCCTTCAAGATTGTTTGCAAAGTGAGATCTGAAGGCGGAAAGTGCAACAAAGTAAAAAGTGTAAGGCTAAAACTATGGTGTGGAGTAGACCCTGGGGGCCATAGTGTTCACTAGAGGCTTCTCTTAAAATAGCAAGTGTTATGGTGGGTGAACAAATTACTGCCGAGCAATTGATAGAACCGCACAAAGTCATGACGATATCTAAGGCAATGATCATACATATAGGCATCACGTCCAAGACAAGTAGGCCGATACTTTCTGCATCTACTACTATTACTTCAGGGCAGACGTCCAAACCCTCACAAACTCGGTCACCTGGCAATCCACAATTGACTGCTGGATGCTCTAGACCATGACGCCTAACCGTCTGGAGGATACACAGCCCTCAAAGGTAACAAGCATCGGTTCCACACATGAATAACTTCTTGAGTGATGCTCAATCACTTGGGTTTTGGTTTGGGTTTGGGTGTTTGGGGTATTTCCTCACTTGATGATTTTCTCTCGAAGGCTGGGAGGAATTAAGGTTGCTCTAAATGACTAGTGCCAGTTTCTCTCGGAGCAGCCAACAAGCTAGTGGTTGTGGGGCGGCTATTTATAGACTGGGAGCATCTCGACATGATTTGACATAAATGCCCTTGAATCATATGACCGTTGGGTGGATAAGATCCGTGACAGGTGGCGCGTGGCGCGGCAATGGTCGGAACTTTCAACACTGAAAGTCCTCATGTCTCAAACATTCCTCACTCTAAGGCTTTGGTAGATTTAGGTTTGTGTTGAGCATCATGAGGAAATTGTTTCCATAGTTTTACCTCGACCCCTTTAAGAGTACGGTGTTCCAATGACTCAGGTGTAAAGGAAATGAAACAGAAAGAGTAAATCTTCAAGCTTCAAAGTCTTCAGAGTGTTTTCTTTAGGACACACCGAATTCCTCATCTTCAATATCTTCATGAGGAATATCAATTTCTTCACAATTTCTTCGCGATCAAAGTCTTCAAGGAATGACCAAAGTCTTCACCCGAAGACATACATTTTTAGGGGCGATATTCATCGAATAACTCAAACTCCTCAATGACATATAGAGCATGTGTACACTCACAAACATATCAGTCTCTTAACCTATAAGTCTTCAAACCACAAAAATCACTAAGGGGCACTAGATGCACTTACAAGCTCCCCCTTTTTGGTGGTTGATAACAATTAGGTTAAGTTTTCAACGGGGATAATAATATGGAATGTAAGTGTAGGGAAACGTAGCATAAATTCAAAATTTTCCTACGCCATATTCAGATTTTCCTATGGAGACACTGGCAATGAGAGAGGGGAGAGTGCATCTTCATACCTTTGACAATCGTTAAGCAGAAGCGTTGCTAGAACGTGGTTGATGGAGTCGTACTCGTGGCGATTCAGATCGCGGTGTGATTCCGATCTAGTGCCGAACCATGGCACCTCGGCGTTCAACACACGTGCAGCCCGGTGACGTCTCCCGCACCTTGATCCAGCAAGGAGGAGGGAGAGGTTGGGGAAGATCTCCGGCAGCACGACGGCGTGGTGTCGATGGAGAGACGAGGTCTCCCGGCAGGGCTTCGCCAAGCACCATGGGAGAGGAGGAAGAAGAGGGACAGGGCTGCGCCGAGGGAGAGATCAACTTGTCTCCAACAGCCCCAAACCCCTCTCTATTTATAGGAAGAGAGGGGAGGGGTGTGCCACCTCTAGGGCTCCCACCCTAGGGGTGGAGGCAGCCCAGATGGGAGAGGGGGGCGGCGGCCAGGGCAGGAGAGGGGGTGGCGCACCCCCTGGCGGGCCTTAGGCCCACCAGCGCCTAGGGTCCCACCTTTCCTCTCTGGTGCGCCACGTGATGTGTATGGGGGCGCACCAGCCCACCGAGGGGCTGGTTCCCTCCCACACTTGGCCCATATAGCCTTCCGGGGCTTGTGGCCCCTCCCGGTGGGCCTTCGGAACCCTTCCGGTGCTCCCAACACTTTGCCCGTGGTGCCCGAAACATTTCCGGCGTCCAAACCCATCCATCCTATATATCAATCTTTACTTCCAGACCATTCTGGAGCTCCTCGTGATGTCCGGGATCTCATCCGGGACTCCGAACAAACTTCGGTAACCTCTTATAACAATTCCCTATAACCCTAGCGTCATTGACCCTTAAGTGTGTAGACCCTACGGGTTCGGGAGGCATGCAAACATGACCGAGACACTCTTTAGCCAATAACCATCAGCGGGATCTGGATACCCATGGTGGCTCCCACATGTTCCACGATGATCTCATCGGATGAACCACGATGTCAAGGATTCAATCAATCTCGTATACAATTCCCTTTGTCTGTCGGTACAGAACTTGCCCGAGATTCGATCATCGATATACCCATACCTTGTTCAATCTCGTTACCAGCAATTCTCTTTACTCGTTGCGCACATCATCCCGTGACTAACTCCTTAGTCACACTGAGCTCATTATGGTGATGTTCTACCAAGTGGGCCTAGAGATACGTCTCGGTCACACGGAGTGACAAATCCCGATCTCGATTCGTACCAACCCAACAGACACTTTCGGAGGTACCCATGGTGCACCTTTATAATCACCCAGTTACATTGTGACGTTTGATACACCCAAAGCACTCCTACGGTATCCGGGAGTTGCACAATCTCATGGTCGAAGGAAAAGACACTTGACATTAGAAAAGCTTTAGCATATGAACAACATGATCTAGTGCTATGCTTGGGATTGGGTCTTGTCCATCACATCATTCTCCCAATGATGTGATCCCATTATCAATGACATCTAATGTCCATGATCAGGAAACCATGATCATCTATTGATCAATGAGCTAGCTAACTAGAGGCTTGCTAGGGACACATTGTGATCTATTTATTCACACATGTATTACTGTTTCATGTTAATACAATTATAGCATGAACAATAGACGATTATCATGAACAAGGAAATATGATAATAACCATTTTATTATTGCCTCTAGGGCATATTTCCAACAGTAAGTACAAAGTTTGAGGAATTTGAAGTCAAGATACAAAGAAACTCCCCGTGAAGATTTGCATGTTTTGAGGAACTTGTTTTGAATCAGCAGATCCACAGTGATGATTTATATCATGGAGATCTTCCCGTGTATCTTTCAATTTATGCATGCATATTACATATGGTATGAGGAATTTGAAATGCATGATGAAAAATGGTGTCTGACGAATTTGAGCAGGCATGCATTAATTAATTTGAGGAATAAGTATGCGAGGAAAAACGTTCAAAAGTGTCAAAACACCATCGGGCTTAAGTTACAACTCATTACACCAAAAACTTCACAAGAACCAAGAGTTTGTAACTTAATAAAGTTTATAAGCCCATAAATAAAATCCGCTTGAAGACTAACGCTCAGATTTCTCCCCCTTTGTCATCAAGTGACGAAAAGGGACAAAACTAAGGACTAACGCCCGTGAAGAATTTCACTTCTTTGTTGATATAGAGGCGTGAGCATCCTTGGAGTCAGACTTCTTCGTTGGACTAGTTGTAGTATCCTCAGGTTCTTCGTCTGAATCTGCCATGCGGAATGAAGAAAATGAGTTGTCCACCAAGTTAGGAACTGGAATATTCTTGAATTTCTTCTTTGGAGGCCACGACCAGTCAATGTCTTGAGTGAACTCCAGTTCTTCAAGTTCCTTAGGAGTCTTTAGGAGCGACAATATGGCCCAAGTGCGATCAAATACCTCATGAAGATAATAGTGATTCTTCTTCACAGCATTTTGAGTCTCGTTGATGGTTTTCACAATGGAGTCAAACTGGCGTTTTACCCATTTGTGATAGTGATCGACTTTCTGGTGAGGACTGAGGAGAAGCTCTCTATTAGTCATCACCCCTGGGGCAGTTGGGCTTGGAGATTTTGCTCTGCCATCGGATTCTTGAGTGACAGTGTCATCATATGAGAAATAAGAGGCAGCCTTGCGAAATTGACCATCGAGAAGCCGATTTCCTTCATCAATCATAGACTTGCCTTTGCCTTCAACAGGTTCAAAAGTTTGCTTGATGACTTTGAGAGGCGGCAGATAGACGAGGTGATTCTCAAATTCAGCCTGGTAGTTGATCGCAGATCTATTTCTGATGAATCTCATGATCCAAGGTGCATAAACCTTCAGCTCAAATGGTGACAAAGCATTGTCAGCCAAGGTCCTCAAGAAGAAATCGTGAAAGTTCATTTTGATGCCATGAATAACATTGAACGGGATATTCTTCATGAGACCAACGACATCTTCTTCTTTGACATGCCCTTTGATGGGTGCAATGGAATATGACAATATTCTATAAACTGTCGTGGGCACGTACTTCAATTCCTTCACAAGGAATCTTGTCCTTGGAGGTTGATACGTCCATTTTGCATCATGCTTTTATGTTGATATTTATCGCTTTATGGGATGTTATTACACTTTCCGTTACAATACTTATGCCTTTTCTTTCTTATTTTATAAGGTTTACATGAAGAGGGAGAATGCCGACAGCTGGAATTCTGGTCTAAAAAAGGAGCAAGTTTGAGATACCTATTCTGCGCAACTCCAAAAGCCGTGAAAATCAACGAGGAATTATTTTGGCATTTATAAAAAATATTGGGCGGAAGAAGTACCGGAGGGGAGCCACCAGGAGGCCACAAGCCTGCCAGGCACGGCCTACCCCCTTGGCCGCGGCTAGGTGGCTTGTGGGCCCCCTGTTGCCCCTCCGGCTCCCATCTTTTGCTATAAGGAGGGTTTCGTCCCAGAAAAAATCAAGAGGAGGCTTTCGGAAGGAATCTCCACCGCCACGAGGTGGAACTTGAGCAGAACCAATCTAGAGCTCCGGTAGGGCCGTCGTGCCAGGAAATTTCCCTCCCCAAGGGGGAAATCATCGCCATCGTCATCACCAACACTCCTCTCATCGGAGGGGACTCATTGATCGCGCAATATCTGGCGTTAACTAGACGAATGCTTATAACAACAAACCTTCTCCTGCAACGACACTAGAAGAATGCTGATAGCACTCCCCTGCAATGAAACTGGAAGAATGTTGTTGATGGCCCACCAGCGCATGGGTTCGCAGCAGTTTTTGAGGGTAGAGTATTCGACCCAATTTTTTGATAAGCCAGTCTGGAGGTGAGAGTATACTCTCAAGTATTCGCAGCTGAATTTGTCGGATTCAACCACACCTGAAAGATTAGTATCTCCAAGCACAATAGTAACAACAAAGTAATATGCTAACAACGCTGTCAGAAACGATCTGTTGACGGCAAAATATTCCTAATGATTGTATCAATGGCGCCTTCGTTGCCGGGTCGACGGAAGTTGTAATTCCCGTCAACGGTAGGTGAACCAATAGTGTAGCAGGTAGCAGCAGTGTAACGAGCAATAGCAGTGGCAAGGAACAACAGTAGTGACAGCAGTAGCAAGTAGCAACAGTAGCAAGCGACAGTAGTAGCAACAGTAGTAGTAGCAGCAGCAGAGCAAAACAAGTAACAACAGTAGTAACAGTAGTAGCAGCAGCAGAGCAAGACAAGTAACAGCAGTAGCAACAGTAGTAGCAGCAGCAGAGCAAGACAAGTAACAACAGTAGTAGGACAAACTCGTAGGCAATGGGTCGGTGATTTATTTGGATGATATTCATCATGCAACAGCTATACCACGGAGAGATAAGTGGCTAGCTCCCGTTCGTCAATGTGATGTAGGCATGCATTCCGTGTGTCTTCATACGTGCTTAGGGAAAAGAACTTGCATGACATCTATTGTCCATCCCTCCCGTGGCAGCGGGGTCCAAAAGGAAACTACGGGATATTAAGGTTCTCCTTTTAATAAAGAACCGGACCAACGCATTAGCACTTGGTGAACACATGAACTCCTCAAACTATGGTTATCACCGGGAGTGGTTCCAGTTATTGTCACTACGGGGTTGCCGGATCATAACACATAATAGGTAACTACAACTTGCAAGATCGGATCTAAAACACACATATATTGGTGACAACAAAATAATTTCAGATCTGAAATCATGTCACTCGGGCCCTAGTGACAAGCATTAAGCATGGCAAAGTAGTAGCAACATCAAATCTGAGAACATAATGGATACTAGGGATCAATCCCCATCAAAACTAACTCGATTACATGATAGATCTCATCCAACTCATCACCGCCCAGCGAGCCTACGAATAGATTACTCACGAACGACGAAGAGCTTCATGGAATTGGAGAGGGAAGAAGGTTGATGATGAGGATGGCGACGATTTCCCCTCTCCGGAGCCCAAGACGGACTCCAGATCTGCCCTCCAGATGAAGAACAGGTGGTGGCGGCGCCTCCATATCGAAAATGCGACAAAAACTTCTCTTTTTATTTTTCTGAGATGAAAGACAACTTATAGAGATGGAGTTTGGGGCGGCAGGTGCCTGTGGGCCCCACAAGCCTACCCACCACCACCAGGGGGGTGGTGGCGGAGCAGGCGCTTGTGGCCCACTGGCCCACCCCCTGAGGTGGAACTTGGCGCACTTATTTTTGATATTTTTCAAAACTGCTCCCCGTAAATTTTTAGGACGTTTGGAGAACTTTGATTTGTGCACAAAAATAACACCAAGGCAATTCTGCTAAAAACAACGTTAGTCCAGGTTAGTTCCATTCAAATCATGCAAATTAGAGTCCAAAACAAGGGCAAAAGAGTTTGGAAAAGTAGATACGATGGAGACGTATCACTCATCACCATCAACATCTTCATCAACACCATCTCATCTCCAAACCCTAGTTCATCTCTTGTAACCAATCTCAGTCTCGCGACTCCGATTGGTACTTCTAAGGTTGCTAGTAGTGTTAATTACTCTTTGTAGTTGATGCTAGTTGGATTACTCAGTGGAAGATCATACGTTCAGATCCTTTATGCTATTCATTACCTCTCTGGTCATGTACATAACTATGCTTTGTGAGTAGTCACTTTTGTTCCTCAGGACATGGGATAAGTCTTGCTATAAGTAGTCATGTGAATTTGGTATTCGTTTGATATTTTGATGCGATGTATGTTGTCTTTCCTCTAGTGCTATTATGCGAACGTGGACTACATAACACTTCACCATTGTTTGGGCCTAGAGGAAGGCATTGGGAAGTAATAAGTAGATGATGGGTTGCTAGAGTGACAGAAGCTTAAACCCTAGTTTATGCGTTGCTTCGTAAGGGGCTGATTTGGATCCACTAGTTTAATGCTATGGTTAGACTTTATCTTTATTCTTCTTTCGTAGTTGTGGATGCTTGTGAGAGGGGTTAATCATAAGTGGGATGTTTGTCCAAGTAAGGGAAGCACCCAAGCACTGGTCCACCCACATATTAAATTATCAAAGTAGCGAACGCGAATCATATGAACATGATGAAAACTAGCTTGACAGAAATTCCTATGTGTCCTCGGGAGTGCTTCACCTCTTATAAGAGTTCGTCCAGGCTTGTCTCTTGCTACAAAAGGGATTGGGCCATCTTGTTCCACCTTTGTTACTATTGTTACTTGCTACTCGCTATGAATTATCTTATCACACAACTATCTGTTACCGATAATTTCAGCGCCTGCAGAGAATACCTTGCTGGAAACCACTTGTCAGTTCCTTCTGCTCCTCGTTGGGTTCGACACTCTTACTTATCGAAAGGACTACGATAGATCCCCTACACTTGTGGGTCATCAGAGGTTGACCCAGAGCCAATGGTTTCATGAGGGCCTCCATGACGTGATTTGGCAGTTCTCTTTCATCATACAATTTGACTGCATCTTCTGAAGGAATTGGGATTGGAATAGCTTGAAGAAATTCTGTGGATGGAGCTTTGTAGTGAGTGTGATGTGTCATCCAGTCTAGGACCCATGAGTTGACGTCTTTGGGTTCACCAGAGATGTGAACTAGGGCATAGAACTAAAGAATGATGTGAGTATTCCAATCACCAATATATGAGCAGAATGGCAACAACCCTACATTGTGAATAACACTTAGAACTGGGGTGAAGCAACTAATTTCCTCCATGTCACAATGAGGAATATGGGTGTAATGAAATATATGCCTTATCCCACATAGCACATAAGCATAGTAGTTTAGTTGAGTTCTGGTCGAGAACTTTCTTTGCCTGATGCGAAGCCTATCATAAAGATTTCCTCCTATGAAGAAATGATGTTCATCATAGAATGCTTGCTTCTAAAACTTTGGCCTCTTTGAAAATAGCTAATGAGGCAGTGGTTGACTATTATGATGCTGCTCATCTTGAGGAGTTTGGGCCACCACAATTGCAGTTTTGGGATTTATCAGTACAAGTGCACTTTCATCAGCAGCAGTTCTATCCTGAGATGAGGCATTTTCATCTGGAGCTTGTTCTTTAGTTTGAGGATTTTGTTGTGCTGAGTAAGCAGATGCAGTTTCTGGTGCAACAATTACCTTTTCAGTTTCTTCAACTGATGCAGCTGAATCTTGATCTCGTGCTAATTTCACATATGAGCTCTTTTCATCAGAGCCAGTCAGAATTTCAGTGGCCGCATGAGTTTTAGGAATTTGAGCTGTTAATGGCGAGTTTGGGTGAGCCTTTTCCCATAACTCATCATGGCTAATAGGTGTGCTGCTTCGAGTGTCTTCAACAACCTCCTTTTCTTCAGCATTCATTTTTGAGTTTTGAGGAGGAGGTGTTGTGACTTGAGGAATTTGATCTGTTTGAATTTCCGCATCCATTGGCGTGGATGCAGCAGAGCGATTATCATCCATTTCCTCATCCTGTTCTGGAATGATGTACTCATCACCAAATGGAACAATCATATATGATGGTGCTACATTGAGGGGAGTAGCATCCACTGGAGCTGATGATGAGGTAGGTATAGTCTTCAGACGTTTTGCCTCTGAAGACTCTGAAGTAGATGAAGCTTTTCTCTTTTTGGCTTCCTTCTCAGCCGCTTTTGTTTTCTTCACGTCTGATGCAGACGGAGGAGTCACTTTCTTCACCTTTGAAGACTTTAGTGAAGGTGCATTTTCATCAGGCGCTGCTTTATCAGTGTCCGGCCTGGTAGATTCATCGGCAGGAATATGCTAAGAGATTTCATCAGTAGCTTCTTCTTCTTCTACATAGTTGGGCTAAGGATTTTCTGGATGCTTTGGGGCTGCAGTCATGCTATTGTATTCATCAACTGCAGCTATTGCTGCTTTGAAAACTTCACCTTGACACCCTTTTGATCCGCATGAAGACTTGTGTATCGGCCAGTGAGGGTTTTTCAGTTCTGCCTGGGTAGAAACTAGTTTTTCAGGCAACAGGTTTAGGATGTTTTGCTTCAAGAATTTTTCCTTTTTAACCTTCACAATCCTAGTTTTTTTGGCTTGCTGATCCTTCCATTTTTCCTCATTGATGAATGAGGTGATCATGTGACTGGCCCTAGGTGGAAGTTTCAAGTCATCAATTGGTGTGTTTGGATCCTCATACCAGAGGTCGATAAAATTCAGCACAATTTTGGGATCCAGTGCGAGGAGCATGGTGCTCATAGTAGCTTGTGCAACTCTTTCTTCCTTGTTCCTGATGATGGCTTGAAGAGTTTCATCATCATATTCTTCACTTCCTTGTGATGTAGAAGGAATGTTGACAATCTTGCTTGGACTTGGCATGGCGCCTCTACCAGCAGTCATCTTAGTCTTTGACAGACGAGGTGAAGATTTGGAAGCTCCACCTGTGGATGATGGTACAGAAGAATTTGGATTGCCAGATTGATGTTGATTGAGCTGTGACTGTATAGGCAGTGAGGACTTTGGTGCAGTTGAGGACTTGGTAGTTGTTGTTACTACTTTATGAGGAAGTTTCTCTTTTTATACTGTTGATGAGGCCTTTGGCTTGAGACGTGTTTCTTCAACAGAACCTTCTTCTGAGGTTTTTCTTTAGCAGAAGCCTCAGCAGCAGAAGAATTGGCAGCAGTAGCTGCAACAGCAGAATTCTCATTATTCTTTGTGACAACAACTTTAGCCTTTTTCTGCAGCTTAAACAAATACTTGTCTTTTTCATCACGATAATCCTCAATTGTGGATACACTTGAAGGATGTGTTGTTTGTTGATCTCCGTGTGGCAACCTTTTGCAAGGAGGCTTGAGGGCACACTTCTTGTCATATTTTGGAGTGACATATCTCTATTCCTTCCACTCCTTTGCCCATCTGCGTTCAATCTTTTGAAGCCTTATCTTGCGTTTTTCCATAGTTTCTTTTCCATGAATTTCTTCATTTGGTGTGCAGTACTCAGCATATCTCCTCAGGGATCTCAAAAGCAGTGTTTTGTTCCAGCTTCTTGCGACCCTTCTGTTTTTTGTCTTCCTCCATTTTCTTCAGCTGAGGTTTTCCTGAGGAATTTGTATTCCTGATGAATCTGAGGACACGGGTAATGTTTCTTCAAGAAATGCTGCAAATGAGTTAAGTTGATGAGAACCTAGTGATTCATCAGCTGACATTTTGTACCTGTGAACATAGTATAGGTGCGAAGAATTTGGAGAGGTCATATGCGTTCTCATATTTGAGGAAATTGAAAAAAATTCTTAAGTTGAGGAATTTGACTAAGAATTCTGATATTCAGTTCCAGAGTTGTGCAGATTCGAAAATTTACACAATTGAGGAATCTCGTGAAGAATTTAGTGGCTTAGTGAAATTCATCAAGTGTTCTAGATATGGGTGTGCACTGCTGAGAGGTTTTTTGAGAAAAAAAACTGATTTCACAAATCATAAGAGAATAAAGAGATCAACATGGGCAGTAAAATAGGATTTTAATTAGCATGTGCGAAGAACACGATGAAATGAGGAAGTAACACCAGAAGTTCTTCGGTTCAGATCTTCACTGCCCTAACTCGGCGACTGAAGACATCTACGTCGGCAGCAGAGGAAGATGTTCCGCTATCGGCATGAGTCCGGCGACGGCGAGGTCGAGGCAGTGAAGCTTTTCCCCACCGGGGACGAAGATGCTAGGGACGACGCTAGGTGTTGAGCTTGAGCGGAGAAGATGAGAGGGAGAGAATAGTTTTGACTAAGGGAGGTAAGGGGCTATTTATAGCTTAGGTGAAAACGGTCTGAAGCAAAAACTTCAGACGAAACTTCCCTAGCCCTTTCGTCTCCGCATGACACGTGCTACCCACGATCGAAGTGATGGATATCGTTGTTATCCGTTCATGGGTAGTGGGTGTGGTTACTGTGGTAACGTTAAAATATCTTTTTCAATTTTGAGTATTTTGTTTCAAAGTCCTCAGCTGAGAAGGACTCGGTGAGGATTTTGAACAGGTGTCAAATAGAACACATATGAAGAATTAAGAATAGACTCAGTTGAGCTTAGCATCGAAGGGAGACGTGTCCGATCACATTCACTTAGAGGAAATACCAACTTGAAGATTTTAGCAATAAGTGAATGCTGTTGAGGACATTGAAATCTCAATCTATTATATATAGTCAAATGAAGATCATCACACAAAGTTTAGAAGAATTTGAAATTTTTGAAGACTTTGAAAATTTTGAGGGATTTGTGAAAAGGCTCAGATTGAAGAATTTCCAACTTGAAGAATTTCAAAGTTTGGTGGTGGCGTGACCCACCGTATAAGAATGATGATTTCTGCATTAATTTCTTCACACATAGAGTGATATTCTTCATTGATTGTAGAAAATCGTTACTTTGTGTGTTGCACATCTAAGTCATCAATTGTGCATAAGTGTTAGGATGTGTGCATGTCTACAAGACATTTGAAGATTCTAGGATATTTAGCTCACACCACAACTTGCAAAATCTTCTCTCATCCACGAGCTTTGTGAAGATATCAGCTAGTTGGCCATCAGTCTTCACATGGTCGATGATGATATTGCCCTTGAGAACATGATCACGAAAAAAATGATGACGAATTTGGATGTGCTTGGTCTTCGAGTGTTATACTGGGTTCTAGGCGATCTTGATTGCACTCTCATTGTAGCAGTAGAGGGGCACATTCTTCATGTTGATGCCGTAGTCTCTCAGGGTTTGCTTCATCCATAGCAGTTGAGCACAACAACATCCAACAACAATGTATTCAGCTTGAGCAGTGGAGAGTGATCCCCAATTTTGCTTCTTTGAGGACCAACAGACTAAAGATCTTCTGAGGAAATGGCATGTGCCTCATGTTGACTTGCGATCCACACGGTCACCGGCATAAACAGAATCAGAATATCCAACGAGGTGAAGTTTTGAGCCCTTGGGGTACCATAATCCTAGTGTTTGTGTGTGAGCTAGATATCGAAGAATATGTTTCACAGCCTTATATTGTGATTCATTCGGTTTTGCTTGAAAAGTGCACACATGCAAACACTAAGCATAATATCTGTCCTAGATTCACATACGTACAATAAAGAGCCAATCACAGAACGATATACCTGCTAATCAAAATCTATACCATTTTCGTCAATGCAGAGGTGGTCGTTGGTAGGCATAGGAATCTTGACGCCTTTGCATTCATGCATGCCGAATTTCCTCAGAACATCCTTGAGGTATTTATCCTTAGATATGAAGATTGCATTGCATTGTTGACGAATTTGCAGACCTAAGAAGAATTTCAGCTCCCCCATCATGGACATTTGATATTCTTCACCCATCATGTAGGCACATTCATCACTGTAACATTTGTCAGTACAACTAAAAATAATGTCGTCGGCATATATTTGGCACACAGATAGTTCATTATCATAGGATTTTGTGAAAAAAATAGGATCAAGTGAAATGGGTTTGAAGCCTTTCTTCATGGGGAATTCCTTCAATGTATCATACCACGCCCAAAGGGCTTGTTTGAGGCCATAGATTGCCTTTTTGAGTCTGAAGACTTTGTGAGGATGCTTCGGTTCTTCAAAACCTGGGGGCTGAGCAACATATACTTCTTCCTCAAGCTTACCATTGAGAAATGCAATTTTCACATCCATTTGATATAGAGTGATATTGTGATGGTTAGCATAAGCAAGTAATATTCAAATAGCTTCAAGTCTAGCAACATGTGCAAAAGTTTCATCAAAGTCAATTCCTTCAACCTGTTTGTAGCCTTGGGCTACAAGCCATGCCTTATTCGTCACAACCTGACCATCCTCATCTTGCTTGTTTCGATAGATCCACTTGGTGCCGATGATATTGTGCTTGCGAGGATCTAGTCTTTTGACGAGTTCCCACACGTCATTTAGCTTAAACTAAAGAAGTTCATCTTGCATGGCTTGAATCCACTAGGGTTCTGTCGTGGTTTTGTCACGGTAGATGTCCTCGTGAAAGGACTTAGTACTGGAGCCATCGCACCTTGGTGGCGACTCAAAGGGGTTAAGCGGGAGAAACACGGCGATTTACCCAGGTTCGGCCCCTCGTGAGGAGGTAAAGGCCTACGTCCTGCTTTGGTTTGTATTGATGTGGTTTCGATTACAAGGAGGGCGTAACTCGCCGGACCTAGCACTCGATGATTTCTAACCTGCCCTCTCCTCCCGTGAGACTCGCCTTTATATACAGGTCGAACCCCCTAGGGTTTACAAAGGTGCTTTCCTTTCTACAAATTGTGACCCCTGTGGTCTCTAAGTCGCCGTCTTCCAAAGCTTGGAGACCTTCCAGAAATCATTAACCGTCATACGACCTTGATCCGGCCAGGACAAGGCCCAAATAACGGTTTGGATGAATCGCCTGATTGGTAACCCGACCCAACTAGGGCGGGTCATTAACAGGTAATATCCCCAACATTAGGCCCCACATTGACTTGAACCTCTTTTCACGCCAATAGTTCCGCTTAGTTGAAGGCGATTCATTCCTCATTTTTCTTCATACGTCAGAAATTGTAACCCACCATCTGGCACCGAAAACTCTTTAAGTCGCTAAACCAGTTCTTGTTGGCCTCTTCTTATCCCTCGATTTCCGGGAAGACTGACATAACCCCAACGGATCTTAGTGCATCGTTATCCCAAAATCTTCACAACGCATTTATAGCGAATCTTTTTATTCCCCGGCGGTTCCTGCTCGCGGCGCCTCGATTCCAGCGCCCGCCCTGATAAATAGACGGGGGGGGGGGGACAGGACTGACGCTTCCCACCTACCAGTCTTGTCAATCTCCTCCCCATTATCACAGCGAAAAACTCTCATCGTCTCCCGAGGGCTCCGTCGCCGACCGTTCTTTCCGCCTTCGCGTGAGAAGCTTCGGCGCCGCCCATAGGCCTTCGCCGTTGTCAAGCTTCGCACCGCGGCTGATCCGTCCGCCGCCATTGACCACTGCACCGTCGCCGACCATCTCGCCGTTCGCCACAAGCTCCACCACCGTCAAAGATCTCTTTGCTCGACAGGACCTCCGTTCTTCTCCAACGACCTTCGTCGCCGACGACCTTCTCTGACCAAGTGCATCAGGTTAGGCCACCTCCCATTTAAGAATAGATCCAATCCTCGTTTCAAGCTCCAGCGCCGCCATGTTCTTGATGTTCTTCACGAGCATATGTTGCCTGAACTGATTAGCACAAATGCCGACGAGATAACCAAATGCTTCGAATATCTTTATTTATCCGCTCTTACTTGCGAACCTATTATAACGTTTCATCAAGTGAAGGGCGTCACCTCATCCCGGTGATAAATTTGTTGTGCCCAGCCATTTTTCTCATGTTTTTCCATCTATCCAGTAGATCCATAATTTACCTACTGTTTTGCAAAAAGCTGTTTGTAGTCTTTACACTTTGACGTTTTGAACAAACGTCTCCATCATCCTTAGAACGTAGCTCCCGAGAATAACCAGACTTCGTAAGTCGCCATAACAAACCAACTCGGCTCTTGATATGGCGGGTCAAGTTCCCCTCTCCGTCCGCGAACAAATTACTTGGCGCGTTAGATGAACTTATTTCACCCCTTACAATAGATGTTCAAGGCGTATAAATCCATATTTTACTTCTTTGTAGCATGGGCGCCGTTTTCAAAAGTGACTGGCTTCCTACCAAGGTCGATGACACCATACTAGCAGACTATGTGAAAACGGGCAACTTGGACCCTCAGAATGTTATCGGCTGGCGTACCGGGTTCGGAGAAGATCTCCCTAACCCCAAAGAAGGGGAAATAGTCGTTTTTGTTGAACACCTGGAGCGAGGTTTTAAGCCGCCCGGATCGAAGTTTCTTAGAGATGCCATGGCTTTCATGAACGTCCGCCTCCAGGATTTGGGACCCAATTCCATAAGTAACTTATGCCAATTCCAAGTGTTCTGCGAGGCTTATCTGCGGATTGAGCCCTCTGTTCCTTTATTCTGGCACTTTTTCCATCTGAATCGCCAAACGGAATTCCACAACGGCCCCAGCCTGGAACTCGGCGGTGTCAATGTCCAGCGCCGCAGGGATAGCCCATTTCCCTCACTCGCCATGCCCAGCCATCCCAAAGGTTGGGGCGAGTCTTGGTTCTACTGTCAAGAGACTTCTCCTGCAGGCGAAAACAAGCTTCTGGGCTACAGGAAAAATCGCCTTCCAACGAACTTCAAGCTTCCAGACAAGCTTACCGAGGAGGAGAAATCAGAATTCATCCTAGTGCTGTTCGAGTTAAGATCCTTGACAAACAACGACCTTACTGGGGTTGACCTAATCCGCTGCTGGGTCGAATGGCGTATTCTCCCTCTGAGTCGCCGGGACGGTCTGATGTGCGAATTTGATGGCACCCTAGATCATCCTTATCAAGAAGTCACCATTATCAAGAAAAGGACATCGTCACCATTATCAAGAAGTTGACTGGCGAGCTTGCGGGAAAATGCGGCCAAATCGGCCTCAAGCCTTTGTGTAAAATTAACCCGGCGCCTAAGGTGAACAAATCTAACCCGCCTTTGGTCTTTACTTCTTATGCTTCATTTGTATTGTGGTTTTTGTAACATACGCTATTTCAGAAAGGCGATAAGTTTTGGTCCAGGAAGCCCAAAAGGCCAACCATGAAAAATGTTAAGCCGCCTTCAAAGAAAACCAAGGGTAAGGGCAAAGCTGCTACGGCTGAGCCGTCTGAAGTCGATGAATCTCAAGTCGGCGATGCACTTTCGGAGGTAAAAGTTCATCGTCTTTTACTTGCCATTCACTACTGTTAATCTTTGTATTTATATCTCTGTCTCTCTTGAAATAGAATGAAGACAACGAAAGCCAGGAGGACTCTGTTGAGGTAATTTCTGTTTCCTCCGATTCATCTCCTTCTCCACCTAAGCCGGCCAGGCGAGTTTGTGGGAAAGTTCCCTTCTCACACCCAAATGCTTGTTTGGACCCCAATTTCCTACTGAAGAAAGCACATCATACTTCAAATCGAAAGACCCGAAGTCATTCCGGTGATCTGGTGTCCGGCTTACTAGCAACGAACAAAAGGAAACCAAATGAGGTACTTATGAATAACAATTCTTCATGTTTCTTTGGATCACATCTATAACCCGCCTATATCTTTGACGTATAATTCTTGTAGAACTCTCCTCCTACATCTGGCGACTCAGTGATGTCGACACTTCCACCAATGATTCGAGTTCCTGGGTAAGTCTTTTGATAATTTTACTTTGAATTCTGAGGGTAATAGACTTCCAGTTCCTTAATGCGCTTCTCCCTTCTTTTAGGGCACACGCCAAGAAAAGGAAAACCAGCGGATCAACTCCTGTCACAACTTCAGAGCCCATCAAAGAATCAATTCCGACTCAGGACAACCCAGACCAAGGCGAGCGTGAAAATAAAATGGATCTTCCAGACTCGCCCAAGGAAGCAATGGATGCTCCTAAGTCGCCAAGCCCGTTGATGACAACAAAAGACCCGGATGCTGTAGTTATTACTGGTACCGGCTTCTCTAAGCCGTCGGCAACGGTTTTGTCAAGGCATGTGGCATCCTCTTCGCAAGCCATTCCCGAATCTGGACTCTCCAAGACGAAGCTTTCTGAATATGAAAAGCTGGAGTTCAAGGAACTCTGCTCTGGCTTTTCAAGTCGCCTGGAGGCGAGCTACGAGATGGAGAAAAGCCTGATGCGGATGTTAAAAAACAAACATGAGGTAAGTTTTGTTATATTGTATTACTCCCATTAACCCCCAAGGGTCAGGTCATCAGTAAAAAGATGAACCGGGTCTTGATAAAAATTTAGGAAAAACTTTGCGACCAGTAACCCCCAAGGGTCGGGGCATCAGTAAAAAGATGAGCCAGGTCTTGAAAAATTTAGGAAAAACTTTGCGACCAGTAACCCCCAAGGGCCGGGTCATCAGTAAAAAGATGAGCCGGGTCTTGAAAAATTTAGAAAAAACTTTGCGACGAGTAACCCCCAAGGGTCGGGTCATCAGTAAAAAGATGAGCCAGGTCTTGATATCGTATAATTTCATCTGAAAAGAAAAAATTATACATTAGCCCCCAAGTGTCAGGGATATTTGTTTGCAATAGTTCTGAGACTTGCCACTTTTTTGTACTTTCAACAGGAAACTCTTGCTCAGACTGAATTGGTGCTTGGCGATTTAAAGAAGAACTTATCTGGTCAGCAAGATGCCCGAGCTAAGTCGGAGGAGAAATATCAATTGGCCTTGGCTGAGCTGGAAAAACTAAAAGTCGATCTGAAAAGAGCTCAAGCTGACCAAGATGCTGCCATAAAGAGAGCAGAAAAGGCTGAAGCCAGGCTGGCCACTGTGCAACAAGAATTGTCCGGCTTAAAGGGTCATATCTTAAACATGACGCAAGCCGTCTTTGGTAAGCTTACTCAAACTTTTGGTCTTTTCTGCCTCCTTTTTCCTTTTTTAAATAACTCTTATCATAAGTCGCTGATTATCATGACCCCTTACTCAGGTCCAAGAGCCGCCAACCTCCAGGAAGATTGCGTGCTGATGCTGAAGGTGATTTACACGCTGACAGAGCAACTGTACACCGGCAGTGTCTTAACTGTCAAGGCTGTGATGGGCGCCAAAGAGCCTATAACTTCCATAAAGAAAGTGCTTGGCTGCCTATCAACACTTCCTCCTCAGATTGGCGAGCTAACTAGGTCAGCCGCCCGAAGGGGTGTTCTGACTGCCTTGAGTCGCTGCTTGGCGTATGCCCCAGAGATCAACCCGGAAGAGGTAGCGGCAGGCTTCCCTCAACTCAAAGACGACGGGTTAGAATTCGTTTAAGAGGACTATCAACGTGTTATCAAGGATTCCCTACTGGCAGCAACCCAACTCGCAGCAAGTCTTGCTTTATCAAAGTATCAGGCGGCTTATGAGAGCAAAAACAAAAAGGTCAACCCGCCAACCTTTGTGACGACAAGTTTAACTCCTCGGCGACCCAAGAACCCTTTCAACTTGGAAGCTGACTTGGCATCAATCCTGACTGATGAAGATGACTTCGCAGCTCTGGCTAAGTGCAACTGGGTATTGGGCGATTTGCAAATTGAGGTCGGCCAAAGCTCGTAGCAAAGTGATCCTAAGGCGCCAACAAAACAAATCTCATCAATTTGGCCCGAGAGCCATGTAATAGGTCTTTTTCATAATTCGATACTGCTGTGATAATCTTTGAAAGAATCTTTATATCGCCCATCAGGCGATTTGAAATATTTGAGACTTCTTTATGATGCTTAACCCGCCATGGATGAAGTAATTCTGATCATCAACCTGACTTAGGCTTTGAAAACAACATATGTGAAACAAAATAAATGATAACAAATATTTCCCAAAAGGATGAGAAAGAAAGGTAAAAAACCCTTAAGGCTATGCCATGAATAAAAGCAGCTATTTCGTCGGCTCATAAGGTCGCGACAGGATGAGGCGAGTCAGAAAACTCGAGCACACACCCTAAATGATGGTTTCGTCGGCTCATAAGGTCGCGACAGGATGAGGTGAGTCAGAAAGATCGAGCACACACACCCTAAAATGCAGGTTTCGTCGGCCCATAAGGTGGCGACAGGATGAGGCGAGTCAGAAAGCTCGAGCACACACCCTAAAATGCAGGTTTCGTCGGCTCATAAGGTCGCGACAGGATGAGGCGAGTCAGAAAGATCGAGCACACACCCTAAAATGCAGGTTTCGTCGGCTCATAAGGTCGCGACAGGATGAGGCGAGTCAGAAAGATCGAGCACACACCCTAAAATGCAGGTTTCGTCGGCTCATAAGGTCGCGACAGGATGAGGCGAGTCAGAAAGCTCGAGCACACACCCTAAAATGCAGGTTTCGTCGGCTCATAAGGTCGCGACAGGATGAGGCGAGTCAGAAAGCTCGAGCACACACCCTAAAATGCAGGTTTCGTCGGCTCATAAGCTCGTGACAGGATGAGGCGAGTCAGAAAGCTCGAGCACACACCCTAAAATGATGATTCTGTCGGCTCATAAGGTCGCAACAGGATGGCAAAAATTGTTCTTTTAACGAAGAAGCCCCCAAGTCAGGGAGTATACTCAACTTTGTTGCTTTATAATAAAACTGAAAAACTTAAAAAATGTAGAGTTTAAGAGCTCAAGTGTAATAAGGCCGCAGGTGGGCAATATTCCAGGGGCGAATTGACTCAGCCTCCATGGTTGGCCGGTTAGGCCGGAGGTCCACCAAATAATAAGAGCCATTGCAGAGATTTTTACTGACGACGGACGGCCCTTCCCAAGGTGGTGACAACTTATGCATGCCTGCACGATCTTGTATCAACCGAAGAACCAAGTCGCCTTCCTGAAAGGTCCGACTTTTAACCCGGCGGTTGTGATAACGCCGTAGATCCTGTTGATAGATAGCTGACCGAGCCGCAGCCAGGTCACGTGCCTCTTCTAAGGCGTCCAAAGAGTCTTGACGTGCTAACTCATTGTCTTGTTCCACATATGCGGCGACTCTAAGGGAATCATGCCTTATATCAGTAGGAAGAACAACCTCTCCTCCGTAGAGCAGGAAGAAAGGGGTGAAACCCGTGGACCGGTTCGGGGTGGTCCGGATACTCCACAATACTGAAGGCAACTCTTCAACCCAACACCCTGGGGTTTTTTCCAGGGGAACCATGAGTCGGGGCTTAATCCCTCGCAAAACCTCCTAATTCGCCCGTTCTGCCTGCCCGTTAGATTGCGGGTGAGCCACCGCAGAAACATCAAGTCGGATATATTCTCGACGACAAAACTCCTGCATCGCCCCTTGGGACAAGTTAGTACCATTATCAGTAATGATACTATGCGGGTATCCAAACCGGAAAATTAACTTTTTCAAGAATTTGACCGCTGTCTCCGCATCGCAAGCTCCAATAGGTTCTGCCTCAACCCACTTGGTGAACTTATCAACCGCCACCAGCAAATGGGTCTTCTTGTTAGAGGACATTTTAAAGGGCCCGACCCTGTCTAGCCCCCAGATTGCAAAAGGCCAAGTGATGGGGATCATTCTTAATTCTTGAGCCGGCACATGAGTCTGCCGCCCATAATGTTGGGATCCTTCGCACCGACGAACTATATCTTCCGCGTCTGCATGAGCCGTCAGCCAAAAGAAACCATGACGGAAAGCCTTTGATACCAAAGAGCGTGACCCGGCATGATGCCCACAATCTCCGGAATGAATGTCATTTAAGATTATGCATCCTTCTTGGGAGGAAACGCATCGCTGAAAAACTCCAGAGGCGCTCCGCTTATATAACTCGCCATTGATGATGACCATGGATTTGCTGCGTCGAATGATTTGGCGAGCCAGAACTTCGTCTGCTGGCAACTCGCCTCGAGCGAGATAAGCCAGATAAGGAAGAACCCAATCCGGAGTGACATGGAGAGCCGCCACGAGCTCGGACTCAGGATCCGGTATTTCCAATTCCTCCTTTGATGGTAGAATCACGGATGGTTTATATAAGGTATCCAGAAAAACATTAGGAGGGACCGGCTTTCTCTGGGAGCCAAGTCGTGAGAGGGCGTCAGCCGCCTCGTTGAGGCGTTGATCAATATGGTCCACCTGATAATCGTGAAAATGACCCGCCACATCAGACACAGCTCGCCTGTAAGCCGCCATCATGGGGTCCCGAGAATCCAGGTACCTGAAACTTGCTGTGCCACCAAATCAGAGTCGCCAAAGCATCTGACTCGTGTTAGATTCATCTCCTTGGCGAGTCGCAAGCCGTGAAGCAGAGCTTCGTATTCCGCCGCATTGTTAGTGCACGGAAACATGAGTCGGAGAACGTAACAGAACTTATTTCCTTGAGGGGATACCAACACCACACCAGATCCCGAGCCTTCCAGCTGCCTAGACCCATCAAAATAAATAGTCCAGTAGGTGAGATCAGGCCGGTCTTCCGGAGCCTGTAACTCTGTCCAGTCATTGACGAAATCAACTAAGGCCTGGGACTTGATGGCTGTGCGGGGAGTATACTATATGTGATGGGGCCCAAGTTCTATTGCCCACTTGGCGATTCGCCCTGTTGCCTCCCGATTCTGGATGATGTCCCCAAGGGGGGCAGAGCTAACCACTCTGATAGGGTGTTCTTGGAAATAATGCTTAAGTTTTCGACTCGCCATAAACATCTCATATACCAACTTCTGCCAATGTGGGTACCGCTGCTTGGAAAGAGTTAGCACCTCGCTGATAAAATATACCGGGCATTGCACTGGGTATTCCTTCCCTTCCTCCTTTCTCTCAACGACCACTGCCACACTTACTGCTTTGGAATTTGCCGCGATATACAGAAGCATGGGCTCCTTTTCAGTTGGGGCGGCCAGGACCGGCGGGTTAACCAATTGGCGTTTCAGGGCTTCGAGCGCCTCGTCTGCCTTATTTGTCCAAACAAAACGATCGGATGTCCTCAATAACTGATAAAGAGGGATCGCCTTCTCCCCCAGGCGACTCACAAAACGACTTAGGGCCACAATGCGACCCGCCAGTCGTTGAACTTGATTAACGTTCGCCGGATTTCCAAGGGATGTAACCGCTTCGATCTTGTCCGGGTTAGCTTCAATGCCGCGCTCCGATACCAGGAAACCCAGCAATTTCCCTGCAGGCACACCAAAAACACACTTGGTGGGATTAAGCTTCATCTGATATATCCGTAGATTATCGAACGTTTCCTTGAGATCCTCTAGTAGCGTCTCCCCCTGGCGGGTCTTGATCACAATATCGTCGACATAGGCATGGACGTTGCGACCAATTTGGTTACGGAGGCAATTCTGGATGCAGCGTTGATAAGTCGCCCCCGCACTCTTGAGTCCAAAGGGCATGGACACATAACAAAAGGCCCCGAAGGGGGTTATAAAGGCTGTTTTCTCTTGATCCTCCACGGCCATCTTGATTTGATGATATCCTGAATAGGCGTCCAGAAAGCACAATCGTTCGCATCCCGCCACCGACTCAATGATTTGGTCGATGCGGGGAAGAGCGAAGGGATATTTTGGACAAGCTCTGTTGAGGTCTGTGTAGTCAATACACATCCGAAAAGTACCATTCTTCTTGAGTAACAAAACCGGGTTAGCCAGCCATTTGGGGTGGAAAACTTCCACGATGAACCCGGCGGCTAAAAGGCGGGCAACTTCTTCCCCAATCGCCTTGCGTCGCTCCTCGTTAAATCTGCGAAGGTACTGCTAGATGCGTTTGCACTTTGGGTCAACATTAAGATGGTGCTCAGCAAATTCTCTCGGCACACCAGGCATGTCAGAAGGTTTCCTTGCAAAGATGTCCCGATTCTCACGGATGAATTCGATGAGCGCGCTTTCCTATTTGGGGTCCAGACCCGTCCCAATGGTGAACTGCTTGGATGAATCGCCAGGCACGAAATCGATTGTCTTAGTGTCATCCGTTGGTTTGAACTTGAGGGGCGACTCAGAATCTGTAGTCGGTTTGTTCAGGGGTGACATATCCGCCGGGTCAACATTGGCCCTATGGTGTTCGAGCTCTTCCGCAGCACATGCGATTTCCGCATAAGCCGCGTCCCCTTCTTCACATTCCTTTGCAATCCTTCTATCTCCATCAACCGTGATGGGTCCTTTGGGACCAGGCATTTTGAGCTTGAGTTAGACATAGCACGGGCGAGCCATGAAGCGAGCGTAAGCCGGCCGCCCAAACAGCGCATGGTAGGAGCTTTTCAATCTGACCACCTCGAAGATCAGTGACTCCGACCTATAATTCTGCGCAGTTCCAAACGCCACCGTGAGCCTGACTCGGCCGATGGGATAGGCCGACTTGCCTGGGACGATTCCGTGGAAAACCGTAGTTGAAGGCATCAGGTCTTTTTCGAGTAAGTTCATCCTTTGGAAAGTGTCAAAGTATAGGATACTGATGCTGCTGCCACCATCCATTAGCACTTTTGATAGGGTGTAACCCCCAACTTGGGGAGCCACGACCAACGCCAAATCGCCGGGGTTATCAACTCTCGGCGGGTGATCCTCCCTGCTCCACGTTATGGTTTGCTCAGACCAATGGAGGTATCTGGGAAGCGCCGGTTCAGACACACTGTACGCCCGGTGACTCACCTTCTTATCATGCCTGCAAGCATTAGTGGTGAAAACATGATACTGCCCATTACTTAACTGTTTGGGGTTGCTGCGGAAGCCCCCATTATCGTCCTGACCCTGCGGGGCCCCCTGCGGGGGTGGCTGCTGAAAGGCTCCTGGCGGGTTATACCGCCGCTGGTGGTGCACCGGGTATTGGCCGCCGCCTGGCTGTGGGCCTCCCCGAGCCCCCTGTTCGGGAAAACCACCTAAAGGGTTCTGTCTTTGGTTGGGTGCGGCGAATTGCTCCTGGCACTGGTCCGGGTCATCGTTTTGAATCTTCTTGATCGCCTCCGCCCGAAACTCTCGCATCACGAAGCAGTTTTCCCAAGAATGAGTCGCCGGACCGTCTGCCGTGGCGTGGTGCGGGCAAGGACCTTTGAGTAGCTCTTCGTAGTTACGCGGCCTCTTCCCGCTAAACCCCCTGTTTTTCTTCTTGCCGTTGTTGGCGTTGGTATTGGCGACCAAGTCCGAGGGCTCTTCTTGCGGTCTTCGCTTGCCGTTAGTCCCTTGATTGTGGCGGTTACGTCCCTGGAACCGGGTATGATACTTGGATGACTCGCCCTTCTTGTGATAATTGGCCTTGCCATCTTCACCAGGATCTTTGGTGTCATCAGCCTCCGCGTACCTAGTGAGGGTGTCCATCAGTTCTCCCATGTCTTGGACCTTTCATTTGAGTCGCCCCAATTTTTGCACCAAGGGTTCATAATGGCAATTTTGCTCGAGGATCAGCACAGCCTGAGCCGCCATAATACCATCTGACGAATGGATAATTTCTGCGACCCGCCGTGACCAATGGTGAGCCGACTCATCTGGGCGCTGAACACAATGCTGTAGATCGACGATCGTCATCGGGCGTTTGCAAGTTCCTCGGAAGTTTTTGATGAAACGCTCTTTTAACTCGGCCCAAGTCTGGATGGAGTTGGGAGGTAAGTTTTTCAACCAAGTACGTGCTGACCCCTTGAGCATCATTGTGAAGTATCTGGCGCAAACCGCCTCGTTCACATCGAGCATGTCCATGGCGATCTCATAACTCTCGATCCATGATGCCGGCTCAAGGTCCGGGGTGTAATTAGGCACCTGTCTTGGCCCCTTAAAGTCTTTGGGCATCCTTTCGTTACGAAGGGCGAGGGCCAAGCATGGTACTCCTACTCGCCCTCCGCCCCCGAAGAGGGGGGCCGGGGTGTTTTGAACGTTTGGGAGATCCTGGCCCGGCGGGTTCGGTTCAGGCGGATTGTCCTGTGGGACGTGTCGCAGACCGCTGTTTACGGCGGGCTGGTTCTCTGGCCGACTCCTCGTGTAACTTGCTTGGGGGGTGGAGTGCAACCTCTCGAGGCTATGTGAGAACTAGGCGTTTTGAACCACCGCCGTCTTCAACATCTCGATGGCGTTCCTTGCTTCTATCTCGGCAGGGGTGTTGCCGTGAATCGGAAGAGACTCCAGATGGCGAGTTGCGGCAAGCACGTTATCCACCGGGTTGGAAAAGTGGCCTTGAGGCGTCCGGATCGGGGAATGTGATCCTCAACTGGCTGAGCCGACGGGTTAGGCGGGCGGTCCGGTCCTCCCCCCGGGGCAGCTCCCGCCCCAGGGGTTCGTGGAGTGTCGAACAGGCGGATCGGGTTGAGATCATGGGGCAGGCGACCCTGGTGTCTCCGCTGATGGACGGCGTCAGATGCGCGCTGCTGTCTCTCGAGCCGCCAGTTGTCAGTGTTTAAACGCATCCTTTCGGCCGTAATTTGAGCTTACCGAGTCTCGATCCTGGCGGACTCTATCTCGGCATCCCGATGAGCCTTTTCCACCGCCTCTCTGAGTTTCGCCAGTTCCGTGTTTAGCTCCTCCTGGTTTTCTGGTGTGAGGGGAGTCGCCATTAGCCTTGTGATCTCCGCTGCTAAATCCACCAGGACTGCAGCCGGGCTCCTGGACGTCTCGCCGGTTCCATCGCCTCCAGTGGGGTTTTGTGTGGGCTGAGTCGCTCCTGCCATGTAGATGGCGATCTGGCGGCGAGTTCGGTCAAGGACCTCGGGGTCCATGGCCAGCGACAAGCCCCCAAGACAATCCCCATGCAGAGACCGGATTGAATTTGAGTCGCCCATGGATGATTCATCATCAGAGTTGACCGGTGTAGTTTCCTGAGTCGCCGAGCGCTCTGGCTCCTCCGATCCCTGCGTGAACCCCACAAAGACCGGGCGAGTCAGAGTTGGCGTTATTACTGGGCGGACGTACCTGGCCGGCTCGACGATGTCGGTGGAGATGTCTGGCTCAGGCGCGGATGATCCAATCCTGCCGATGAAGATGTTGATCTTGCCAAAGGGGACCCTGTAACCAGATTCAATCGAATCCGCTTTAGGTCCCCATTGCTGGTTGTCGATGTAGGTTATCCCGCGGCAGCTCCGAGTCATGAGCCCCGTCGCGTAACTCCCAAACCCTGGTAGGGTTCCCTTTGAGAACTCAACTCCACCGTGCGTAGGCCCCACGGTGGGCGCCAACTGTCGTGGTTTTGTCACGGCAGATGTCCTCGTGAAAGGACTTAGTACTGGAGCCATCGCACCTTGGTGGCGACTCAAAGGGGTTAAGCGGGAGAAACACGACGATTTTCCCAGGTTCGGCCCCTCGTGAGGAGGTAAAGGCCTACATCCTGCTTTGGTTTGTATTGATGTGGTTTCGATTACAAGGAGGGCATAACTCGCCGGACCTAGCACTCGATGATTTCTAACCTGCCCTCTCCTCCCCTGAGACTAGCCTTTATATACAGGTCAACCCCCCTAGGGTTTACAAAGGTGCTTTCCTTTCTACAAATCGTGACCCGTGTGGTCTCTAAGTCACCGTCTTCCAAAGCTTGGAGACCTTCCAGAAATCATTAACCGTCATACGACCTTGATCCGGCCAGGACAAGGCCCAAATAACGGTTTGGTTGAATCGCCTGATTGGTAACCCGACCCAACTAGGGCGGGTCATTAACAGGTAATATCCCCAACAGGTTCCATGAAGTTCAGCAACTTTTGAGGGTTCTGTGATAGACACGAAAGAGGAATGCCCAAAAAATTTAACTAAATGTGAAGCTTTTGAGCGAGTGAGAGGACCTAGCGCATTGCTGTCATCGAGGATTTTGCCAGGTTCCACTTCATTTGCAATCCTTGGATGAGCTGGTTGAAGACTTGGGTTGGGCTGAGGAATTTGATCTGTACCATTTTCCTCACGTGCACCTGCTTGAATTTCATCTGTGTTGGGAACGACTTCTTCAACAAGGGGTTGTTCCTCAGTAGGAATGATATCTTCAGTAGCCTTGAGCTTGATGGCTTCCTCAGGAGTCGATTTATCTGGCACAGGAGGAAGTTGCTCTCGTTGCGAGCCATTAGTTTCATCGAACCGCACATCTACATTTTCAACAACCTTGTTGTGATAGTTGTTGAAGACTCTATAGGTGTGCGAGTCCTTTCCGTAACCAAGCATAAAACCCTGATGTGCTTTAGGTGCAATTTTTGAGCTATGGTGAGGATCTCTAAACCAGGATCTTGCACTAAAGACTTTGAAATAACTTACATTGGGTTTCTTGTCAGTGAGGAGTTCATATGAGGGTTTCTTGAGGAATTTGTGAAGATATACCATGTTGATGATGTGGCAAGATTGTTGATTGCTTCAGTCCAGAAGCGACGAGGAGTCTCATAATCTTCAAGCATAGTCCGTGCCATTTCAACCAGAGTCATGTTCTTGCGCTCAATGACGCTAGTCTGTTGAGGAGTATAAGGAGCAGACAATTCATGAGTAATAGCAAGTTCATCAGGATAATCATCAAGACCAGTATTTTTGAATGTTATCCCATTATCACTCCTGGTGTGTTTGTTCTTGACGCCGAAGTTCGTCGAGGCCCTTGAGAAAAATCGTTTGAAGACTTCTAGCACTTCGGTTTTATACAGAATCATGTGTACCCAAGTATAGCGAGCATAGTCATCAACAATGACAAAGCCATATAAAGATGTTGCATGAGTAGGTCCAAACAGATCCATGTGAAGCAATTCAAACACACGAGTAGTAGTCATGATAGTCTTTGAGGGGTCTTTGGATCTGGTGATTTTTCCAAACTCACAAGCACCGTAGAGATGGTCCTTGAGGAATTTGATGGATTCAATGCCAATGGCATGCTTCTTCTTCCCAAGTGTGTGCAAATTCCTCATGCCTGCATGACCAAGTCGTCGATGCCATAGCCAGCCTTCTAAGGTTTTTGTAGTAAACATGTGGCTGGTTGACGACCTGCGGAAAAATCAACAATATACAAATCTCCTCTCCTAAATCCTTCGAAGACTTTGGATTTGTCAGATTTCATGATGACTACACATCTATATTTTCCAAAGATGACAATCCTATCAAGATCACAAAGCATTGAGACTCACATGAGGTTAAACCCAAGGGATTCGACAAGCATGACTTTGTCTATGTGTCGGTCCTTGGAGATAGTCACTTTACCAGGTCCCAATACCTTGCTTTTACCTTTATCAGCGTAAGTGATTTGCTTCACTGGTGATGGAGTCAGTGGCATATTCATCAATAAGCTTTTAACACCAGTCATGTGATTTGTGCAACCAGTGTCAAGAACCCACTCTGTATTCTTGAGTTTGTCATCCTACAGATGAATTAGTACAACTTACCATCTCATATGCATCAGACTTGAAGAATATGATATCAATTTCATCAAACAAGAATTTCATCATATTTTGTAAATTTGAGGACGAATGAAATGTTATCATTTCATCATGTTCTAGATTGCGTCCAGTCAAGCTATTTCCTTAGGTCTCCATCAAATTCTTCAGATGATGACATTCATCTGGAGACCTGACATGCATAAGTGATTAGTTTGATTTCTTCACCACCCACATCTGAAGGGGTGGCAAAGAGTTCATCATCCTTCGAGCACCATATGAGAATGGAGGGATTGAAGCTAATGCACTTCTTTTCACAGTAGGGGGTTAGAGTACTCAAATGAATAGGCAGAGAAATTCTTTGAGGACATATGAACATAATGATTTGAAGAATAATGCTCATATTTGTGTTTCTTGCAGTGTCTGTGCATATCAGAAGCATTAGTGCAAGTACAAGCATAATTTTGACCATTTGAGGAATTAGATCCTCGTGTAGACTTCGGTCCACCTAAGGAATTTGATCTGGGGTTCTGGTTTTCACATGTGGTGTCATGAGGACATTCACCTGAAGATTTTCCAAACAACTTTTGGGAACCCAGACTTTCCTCAGGGGGGGTCCATTCCTACAGTTAGTTCCAACATATCGAGCAAATACTTCACCAGGTTGATTTTTGAACAGTTTATAGTTGGAGTCAAATAGGAGTAGGACATTTCACATGCAAAGCCTGTTAGAATGGATGGATAAATGGAAGGGCCTTTAGCAGCAACCCATGAAGTTTTGGGATAGTTCTCAAGTTTCTAATATGATCCATCAGCATTCAATTTCCTCTCGAAGGCAATGCCCTCTTTCCTCGGGTTCTTGTTGAGAATCTGGTTTTTGAGCACATCGCAAAAAGTTTGATGTCCTTTGAGACTTTTGTATATGCCTGTCAGATACAATTCCTTCAACCCTGCATTTTCTTCAATAGCATTTGTGGTTTCTTCAAGTGAAGCATTAGTAGCGATAAAAGCATTTGATGATTCTGGTGAAGAATTAGCAGTTTCACGTTCGATGCATTTCAGACATGGTGGAATGAATTCAACGTGAGTGGTACTGATCTATTGAGAAAGCAATGAATCATTTTCCATTCTAAGATCATCATGAGACATTCTTAACTTCTCAAGATCAAGCTTCCTTTGAAGAAATACATAGGTAAGTTTATCATGATCAGCCAAGAGTGTGCCATAACGATCTTGAAGACTATCAAATATAGATTGAAGACTTTGAATGTCTTCAGTGAGGACATGAGTACGATTCATTTCATCATTCAACAGATTTTCGCTTTTGTCTAATAGTTTTTGAAACTTTTCAATGGAACTTTGTTGCTTAGAGGCAATGTTGGCAAGTTTATAGTAACTGGGTTTTTGATAATCATCAGGTTCACAGTCACTAGAATCAGAAGAGGAAGTATGGTTTGGTACCTTTGAACCTTTTGACATGAAGCAATAGGTTGGAGAGAATTCATCGGCATATTCATCATTGTAGATGGTGTTGTCATTTTCTTCAAGGTTGTAGATTGACTTGCTGACGAATGTGGTAGCCAGTGCAAGACTTGCCACACCAGACTCTGACTCCACTTCAGAACCTTCCTCTTCATCACATTCCTCATATTCTTCTTTAGAATCCATTTCCTTGCCAATGAGTGCACGAGCTTTTCTGAAATCGGTCTTCTTGTGGGATGAGGACTTTGAAGATGAGGATTTTGAAGATTTCTTCTTCTTATTTGAGTCATCAGAACTTTCATCCTTGTATTTCTTCTGCCTTGATTCTTTCACCCAGTGAGGACAATCATCAATGTAGTGACGAGATTTCTTTCATTTGTGGCAGGTTCTTTTCTTGTAGTCCTCAGATGAAGATTCTGATTTCCTCATGTCTTTTCTTGATGATTTTCTGAACTGGCCATGTTTTGTGAACTTCTGGAGTTTCCTCACAAGCATAGCAAGTTCCTGTCCCAGTTCTTCAGGGTCACCAAGTCTGCAATCAGATTCTTCTTCTTCAGATGTGGAAATAGCCTTAGCCTTCAGCGCATGAGGTCTTGAGTAGCTTGGTCCATACAGATCTCTCTTTTCTTCTTGTTGGAATACATGAGTATTGAGTCTCTCAAATATATCAGCATGATTAGGCATCTTATTAACTATTTGTTCCTGAATCATCAGAACCAGTCTGTCAAATAATGGATTAAGAGATCGTAGCAGTTTCTTCACAACTTCATGGTCAGTAGTGTCTGTAGCTCCCAGTGCTTGCAGTTCATTTGAGATGTCAGTGAGGCGATCAAAGGTATCTTGGCAGCTTTCATTGCCAAACCTCTTGAAGAGATTGAAGAGATTTCGAAGAACATAGACATGAGAGTCACGCTGTGTTGAGACTCCCTCATTGACTTTGGACAGCCTATCCCAGATAAGCTTCGTTGTGCTCAAAGCACTAACTCTGTCATACTAACCTTTGCTCTGGTGGCCACAGATGATATTCTTCGCTTGCAAGTCAAGTTGCTTGAACTTATTTACATCAGCGGTAAAGATGGTACTAGTGATGGAGGGAATACCATTTTTCACAATATACGACAGATCATTGTCAATTGCTTGAAGATGCATTTGCATATTGGTCTTCCAGTAGGGGAAGTCCTTTCCTTCGAAGGTAGGACATCTTGCAGTAACCTTGATCATACCTGTTGTCGACATAACTAAAACTCTAGGCGGTTAAACCAAAATCACACAAAACAAGGGAGTACCTTGCGCTAAATCCAATTGAAAGTGCATTATATCGACTAGAGGGGGGTGAATAGGCGATTTTTACAATTTCATCACTGAGTAAATTCCTAGTGAGGAAAGTACTCAGTTATGAACTAAGTGCAGCAGAAATAGAACCAGATCAGGAGCGCAAAAATTCTACTGCAGAGTACTCAGCGATATTTCAGAGATTCGGTTTGCACAGGTCACAAGTATAGGATCAGCAGGTGAAGATTAACTGAGGTGAAGAATCTGAGGTTGATGAAATCCAGAGAAAGTCTTCAGTCAAATTCTTCAAACAGTACAGATGAAAGTCTTCGACATACAATTGAGGAAAAGAGAGAGTTGAAGAAATAGAACCTGTAGCTCGATGAAGCCAGTTGTTGATGACCTAGTTCCAACTGTTGTGACAGTTGTACGTCTCGCTTGGATCGGCTTGGTATTGACACCAAAAGACACACAGGCCCGGGACACACAATCCCTACCGTATTCTCCTTGAGCTAAGGACACACAGTCCTCACCCAACACACATGGTAAGTCTTCAGGGTAGACTTCCAAACCCTCACAAACTCGGTCAGCCAACAATCCACAATTGACTACTGGATGGTCTAGACCAGGACGCCTAACCGTCTCGAGGATACACAGTCCTCAAAGGTAACAAGCGTCGATTCCACACAGGAATAACTTCTTCAGTGATCCTCAATCACCTGGGTTTTGGTTTGGGTTTGGGTGTTTGGGGTATTTCCCCACTTGATAATTTTCTCTCAAAGGCTGTGAGGAATTTGGGTTGCTCTAAATGACTAGTGTCAGTTTCTCTCGGAGCAGCCAACCGGCTAGTGGTTGTGTGTGTGTGTGGGGGGGGCTCTTTATAGCCTGGGAGCATCCCAACATGATTTGACATAAATGCCCGTAAATAATATGACTATTGGGTGGATAAGATCTGTGATAGGTGGCGTGTGGCGCGGCAACGGTCGCTTCATGTCTCTCACATTCCTCACTCTAGGGCTTTGGTAGATTTAGGTTTGGATTGAGCATCATTAGGAAATTGGTTCGATAGTTTTACATCGACCCCCTTTAACAGTACGGTGTTCCTATGACTCAAGTGTAAAGAAAATGAAATAGAAAGAGTAAATCTTCAAGCTTCAAAGTCTTCAGAGTGTTTTCTTCAGGACACAACGAATTCCTCATCTTCAATATCTTCATGAGGAATATCAATTTCTTTGCAATTTCTTTGAGTTCAAAGTCTTCAAGGAACGACAAAATTCTTCACCCGAAGACATACATTTTTCGGGGTTGATATTCATCGAATAACTCAAACTCCTCAGCGACTTATAGAGCCTGTGTACACTCACAAACGTATGAGTCTCTTAACCTATAAGTCTTCAAACCATCAAAATCACTAAGGGGCATTAGATGCACTTACACTTACGCTAGCACCTAGATCACATAAGCCATGGTAACAATTATCTCCTATTTTAACAGAGACAACGGGCATGCCAACAACAGGTCTATGTTTATCTTTATCATCAGGTTTGGCAATTCTAGCAGCTTCACTACAGAAGTAAATAACATGCCCATCAATATTTTATTCCAAGAGATCTTTAACCATAGCAATTTTAGGTTCTACCTTAAGTTTATCATAAGGTTTGGGTGCTTTAATATGACTTTTGCGAACCACAGTTGCAACCTTAGCATGTTCTTTTATCTGAACAGGAAAAGAAAGTTTTTGAATATAAGCGGTAGGCACAACTGGGTCAACATTATAAATGGTAGTTTCTTCCTTGTCTATTATTGGTTTTATTATTTATTCTTTAATAGGGGGTGATATTTAAACCACTTATCCTTAGGGAGATCAACATGAGTAGCAAATGATTCACAGAAAGAAGCTACTGTCTCAGAGTCAAGTCCATATTTAGTGCTAAACTTTTGAAAAGCATTGGTAGTTATAAAAGATTTAACACAATCATACTTAAGCTTAATACTTGACTCTTTACCTTCGTTGAGTTCCCAATCTTTAGAGTTGCATTTAATTCTTTCCAAGATATTCCACCTGAATTCAATAGTCTTCTTCATAAAAGAACGAGAACAGGAAGCGTCAAGCATGGTTTGATCATTACGAGAAAGCCAAGCATAAAAGTTTTGAATAATAATTTCTCTTGAGAGCTCATGATTGGGTCATGAATATATCATTGACTTAAGCCTCCCCCAAGATAGAACGATACTTTCTCCTTCACGAGGCCAAAAACCATATATATAATTCCGATCACGATGAACTAGATGCATAGGATAAAACTTTTGGTGAAATTCCAATTTCAATCGATTCCAGTTCCAAGATCCAATATCATCGCATATCCTATACCATAACAGTACTTATTCCTTCAAAGATAAAGGGAAGACCTTCCTATTAACACAAATTTCATCCACATATATCAAGTGCTTATCACGATGTTCAGTTCCATCTCCTGCATAAGGATTAGCCTGCAGTTGTTCTATCATACCCGAAGGAATTTCATAGCCAATATTTTCAGTAGGTGCAGTAGGTTGAGGGACAATTAATTGTGGTTCGTGTCGAGGAGAAGATACCCTGAACAAAGCCCTCAAAGGATTGTTTTCTATAGTAGCAAGTGACAATTGATTTCAGCACGTAGAAATAAATTTTCCTTACAAGTTTATACTTACCAAGAGCGCTTCACTCCCCGGCTACGGCGCTAGAAAAGAGTACTGATGACCCACAAGTATAGGGGACCAATCGTAGTCCTTTCGATTAGTAAGAGTTTCGAACCCAACGAGGAGCAGAAGGAAATGACAAGTGGTTTTCAGCAAGGTAATTTCTGCAAGCACCAAAATAGTGGTAACAAGTTGTTTGATAGCAAGATAGTTGTAACAAGTAACGAGTAGCAAGAGTAAAAATAAGTGAAGCAAGGTAGCCCAATTCTTTTGTCGCAAAGGACATGCCAAAATGGTTTCTTATAATGAGCAAAGCGTTCTTGAGGGCACACGAGAATTTCATCTAGTCACTTTCACCATGCTACCTTGATTCGTGTTCAATACATTGATAATTTGATATGTGGGTGGACCGGTGCTTAGGTGTTGTTCTTACTTGAACATACCTCCTACTTATGATTAACCCCCTCGTAAGCATCCGCAACTACGAGAAAACTATTAATACATACATCTAACCATAGCATTAAACTTTTGGATCCAAATCATTCCCTTATGAAGTAGCGCATAAACTTGGGTTTAAGATTCTATCACTCTAGCAACCCATCATGTAATAACTACTCGACAATGCATTCCCATAGGCCCAAATATGGTGAAGTTCCATGTAGTAGATGTTAACATGACACCACTAAGGGAATCACAACATACATACCATCAAAATATTGAACACACATCAAGTTCACATGATTACTTGCGATGTTATTTCTCCCGTGGCCTCAAGAACAAAGGTAACTACTCACAAATGATAATCTTGATTAAGATCAGAGGGGTAATAATTGGCATAAAGGATATGAACATTTTGTCTTCCACCAAATAAACCGTATAGTAATCAACTACAAGATGTAATCAATACTACTAGCCCTTCACTAGCAACAATCTTAGGTTCCGGTGCAAAGATTGAACACAAGAGATGAACTAGGGTTTGAGAGGAGATGGTGTTGTCTGAAGATGTTTATGAAGATTGCCCTCCCCAAGATGAGAGGTTGTTGGTGACGATGATGACAATGATTTCCCCCTCCAGGAGGGAAGTTCCCCCGACGAATTCACTCCCTGGGAGGGAAAAAGTGCTCCGGCCAAGGTGTGCCTCGGTACGGCGGCGCTTTATCCCGAATGTCCTCTCCTTAATTATTTTAGGTAAAAATCAACTATATACTAGAAGGGGGCACCGTAGGTGGGCTGGGCTGGCCAGCAATCACCTGGGCGTGCCTGGGGGGCCTTGCACGCCCTAGTGGCTGGTGCCCACCTAGGTGGCCCTCTCAGGTACCCCTTTGCTCCAGTATTTTTCCATATATTCCATAAAAATCCCCGTGAAGTTCCAGCTTATTTGGAGTTGTGCAGAATAGGTAACTTGACGTGGATTTTTCACGTCCAGATTTCTAGCTGTCGGAATCCTCCCGCTTTGTGCAAACCTTGCATATTATGTAAGAAAAGGCATTACAAATACTCCCAAAAGCATTATTAAACATAATTTTTTTTATAAATAACAGTAGGTAAAAATGATGCAAAATGGACGTATCAGCCGATGTGCCCCGGGTCCCGTCGCCCCTGCCAGCCGCAGTCACCAACTGCAGGCCCATCGCCCCCGACGGCTGCTGGCCCCAAATCCATGCCATGTAGGCCCCACCGGTTGGCTGTCAACCCCAGATCCATGCCCCATCGCCCCATTGTGTGTTGGCACCGTGCCCCGTCTCCCCTGCTGGCCACTTCGCCTTCCCTCTGTGCATCTGGTGCCGTTGAGCCCGCCCAGTCCCCCGTGTATTTTCTTGAGCTGCTCGGGAATCCATGATCATGGCACTTGCAATATGTTCATGTGTAATCTATCTATGTTGTGAAATGAAACAATTTTTAATATCTTCGTGTGTAATGTGTTCTTGTGAAATGAAACAGTTTTGTATTATAAAATTCGTTCATGGAGTTTGGAATTACAATTGTTGATGGATGTTGTGGTTTTTGTCGTGGTCCCCTCATTTCTTTTTAATATAAGAATTATTTGCCATGTAGGCCCCACCGGTTGGCTGTCAACCCCAGATCCATGCCCCATCGCCCCGTTGTGTGTTGGCACCGTGCCCCGTCTCCCCTGCTGGCCACTTCGCCTTCCCTCTGTGCATCTGGTGCCGTTGAGCCCGCCCAGTCCCCCGTGTATTTTCTTGAGCTGCTCGGGCATCCATGATCATGGCACTTGCAATATGTTCATGTGTAATCTATCTATGTTGTGAAATGAAACAATTTTTAATATCTTCGTGTGTAATGTGTTCTTGTGAAATGAAACAGTTTTGTATTATAAAATTCGTTCATGGAGTTTGGAATTACAATTGTTGATGGATGTTGTGGTTTTTGTCGTGGTCCCCTCATTTCTTTTTAATATAAGAATTATTTGTCGTGTGTGATACTTGAGGCTAAAGGCAAAGACAGATGTAGGTTGATGGAAGATATGCTTTTCTTTGCTGTCTGGAGTGCATGAGCATGACGGCAAAGACATATATTGGCTGACGGCAAAGTCTTTACCATCTGCATGATGCATAGCTGACGACAAAGAATCTATTTCCCCATTCATAGGATGTCATCATGCTTTGTCGTGTGCTGGTAGACGGCAAATTCTTTGCCGTGTGTATACATGCCTTTGTCGTCTGTTATTGCCTCACGACAAACTTACTGATTCCCGTAGTGAGGGAGCGGAAGTACCGCCTAAGAGGTACTACCGCTTGGAAGGAGAGGTATTACCGCTTGAGGAGTACTACCATTCTCTACTACCTCTTCAAGTAGTACTTTAGCTCGAGAAAAACTGAAACCGCCATGACTTTTGCATATGGACTCCAGAATGAGCAAACCGAAGCTTGTTGGATAGATGACGACAAGTACTATCTATAAATGGAGAATAAATGCCAATAGGATAAGGAAGATGACCTTCCCAAGAATAATTCGGCAAAATATCCAACACCAAAAACACAAACATGAAAGATTCGAAAACCATTTTTCAACAAGCTTGAGCTTATCACGATGAAGACCATAAGCTCCAAAATTCCCAGAGAGGAATACCAAACAAGAACCAAGAAATATGATGCAAGGATGCAAATGGTTTGATATCTCAACGAAAGATACAATCAAGATACTCACTTGAGTGCCCCCTTGATAGTACGATGATAGATCCTATAACCCGGTATCCCAACTACCATGAGAATGGTAAAATGGAAAACATGTCAAGGGTAAACATATACCTTGCATGTAGTCCACTTGAGTTAGACGATGATGATCTTAACTTCCTCAAGATGGACCACCTTTCTTGATTATGCTGGCTCGATGAAGACTAGTTGATTGATCCCGCATACTCCACTATGGGTGAGCCACTCTTTGGCACATCTTCACAAATCCATTGTCACCACACTGGATGGCAAGCTTCAAGCATGAGATCTTCGTGATGCTCCACTTGAACTTGCAGACCACAATCTTGATGACGATCACCACTTGATGTCATCCTCCATGGGTTGTATCAGATCTTCCTCTTGATGCAAGCACATGGAAACATACCTAACCCCACATAGAACTCTCACGTAGACCATTGGTTAGTACACAAAGTGTAATGGACAATGCTTACCATACCATGGGATCACTTCATCCCTATCTTATCTTCTCCCTTCATAAAGATGATGTCTTGAAGGTAAACATGAATGTTCACATAATATTCTTCTTCAAGACATGCTTGCAATAAGCTCTACTCTCACATGACCAATCTTTGGATAAAACCTTGAATAGCACCCTGGTCACCATATAAACTCATTGAAACCAACATTTGGACATCAAGAAGTGCCTATGGAAAAACTCTTTGAATATAACTCAATGAAACCATTAGTCCATAGGGATTTCCATCAATTACCAAAACCACACATGGAGAAATATGTTGCAAGAATAAGGAGCGACAAGAGCCTAAGCTTAGGGATGCCCAAGGCAACCCAAGGTAATATTCTAGGAAGACTCAAGCATCTAAGCTTGGGGATGCCACGAAAGGCATCCCCTCTTTTATCTCAATCCATTGGTATGTCATTTGGTGTGTCGTTTTCTTTTTGTTTTAGTTCCCCACAATCATCATTCTCTGAATACACCCACTTGATATAGACACACGATCACCACGATTAATTAGTATACTCTTTGTGCTTCACTTATACCTTTTGAGCTTAGCAATTGCTCTAGTACTTCACTTATATATTTTAGAGCACGGTGGCATATAGATTTTATAGAAATAATTTCATTCTCATTCTTCACTTATATTTTCGATAGTTAATAATAGTGATGGTAATTGTCATGGGTTATAAGATTAGTTCAAAAACAATAGGTATTCAGTGAGTGCATAATCAAAACCATATGTATCACATAAAAGAGAAATCATGGTTAATGATATTAATGTGGTAATGTGAAAAAGCATGAGTGAATGATCATTGGTTAACATAGGTATCGTGAATTAGAGGTGTTAACTTTGTGTTCATCCAAATATTTTAATGGCATGGTGATGATGTGTGAGCATCCTTATTCCTCGTTGAAATCCTAGTGTTGTTTAACTCGGGGGCGCAGGATGGTTAACTCTTACCAATCTGCTCTGTAGGGGCATGGGAGCAGTGCTTTTCTTCGAGAGAGCTAAAAAATCTTGTAATAAGTATGTTAGTTCTTTATGACTAATGTGAATCCATGGATACACGCACTCTCACCTCCACATATTTGCTAGCCTCTTCTGTACCGTGCATTGCCCATTCTCACCTCGAGGATTGTTGCAACCTTCGCCGGTGGATCCAAACCTTGTGATATGATACGCTCTCTTGCACATAAGCCTTATTATATATTCCTCAAAACAGCCACCACCCTACCTATCATGGCATTTCCATAGCCATTCCGATATATATTACCATGCAACTTCCACTGTCACTTCATATGACTTATACTTCCATTATCATATTGATTTGCACGATCGTATAAGCTGACATAATATTTGTGGAAATCCACCGTGCATCATTTTTATACATGTTACACTTGATCATTGCACATCCTGGTACACTACTAGATGCATTCATATAGTCATATCATCTTATCAGTTTTTCATATCGAGTTGTAAGTAAATAAAAGTGTGATGATCGTCATTATTTAAGGCAGTGTCTTAGTGAGGAAAAGATGAAGGAGACAATTATTTTCCCATAAGTCGGGAAGAGACTCCGGACAAAAAAAGAGAGAAAGAAAAATAAAAAGAGGAAAAAAGAAAAAAGGGGAGAAAAGGAAAAAAGGGAGAAAAAGGAAAAAAATAAATGAGAAAAAAGAGAGAAGGGACACCGCTACTACCTTTTATTCCACACTTGTGCCTCAAAGTGGCACCATGTTCTTCACATAGGGAGTCCATTGTTTTGTCACTTCCATATGCTAGCGGAGATTTTTCATTATAGAACTTGGCTTGTGTATTCCATTGATGGGCTTCCTCAAATGCTCGAGGTCTTCATGAGCAAGCAAGTTAGATGCGCAGCCACCTAGCTTCAGTTGAACTTTCATACGCATATAGGTCTAGTGCATCCGTTGGATGGCAATCCCTACTCCTTGAATTGATATCTATTGATGAGCATCTCCATAGCCCGTTGATACGGCTAGTTGATGCGAGACTTTCCCCTCCACTTTCGCCCCTTTGAAAATTACCACCATATTCTATTCCACCTTTATGTTATACCCATGGTTTATACTCACCTATTGTGCAAGTAATAAAAAGCTCAAACACGTTAAAAAGTGTGATCCAATTACCTAACTTTACACCATGGTGCCTAACATTTGTATCAATATGGTAGGGAGAGGGACATGCTATATCTATATGATAAAATGAATAGGGGATGAACATTCTTTAAGGATCGTATGCTTTGAAACATGATGATTATGTTCCCTATGATTATAAGCATTACTATGTTGATGTTCATTAATTCATCATTTGTCAATGATCAAACCTGCAATATATTACATGTTGGGTAGCACGTCACATCAAAATAATTGTTTTTGTCATCTACCAACTTGAGGACGAGCATGAATTAAGCTTGGGGGTGTTGATACATCTCCAACGTATCTATAATTTTTTATTGTTCCATGCTATTATATTATCATTCTAGGATACTTTTTGGGAGTTTATTTACAAATTAATATTATTTTTGAGAACTAAACTATTAACCTAGTGCGAGTTGTTCTTTTCTGCATCTTTTTTGCCTTTTAGGTTTACACTACCAAATGAAGTTCAATTGCCACAAAACGTTTTTATGATTTATTAGACCAAATGAAGACCCGGAAGCTTCGGGAGCAGGTGAGAGGCCTCATGAGGGAGGCACAAGCCAATGGGGCAGGGCCAGGTGGTAGAGCATACCCTGTTGCCTCGTGCTCCCCTTGGCTACCTCCTGGGATACCTCTTCGTCCTATAAATTCACATATATTCCAAAAAGCCTAGAGAGCTTCCCGAAACACTTTTTCCGTTGCCACAAGTCTGTGTTCCACCGTCTTCGCATTTGGAGCCCTGTTATGGTGCCCTGCCGGAGGGGGGGGGGGTCGATCACGGATGGCCTCTACATCATCCTTGCTTCTAACATGGTGATGTGTGAGTAGTTCACCATGGACCTACAGGTCCATAGTTATTACCTAGATGGCTATCGTTCTCTCTCTCTCTAACTCTTCTATTCAATGATCATCGCATCTTCGCTTTGATCTATCTCATGTAATTCTTTTGTGTGGTGCGTTTTTTGGGATTCATAGAATTGTGGGTTTATGTTCAGATTATTCATGATAAATATTCCAGTCTTCTATGAATTCTAAATATGATTCTTATGTGCATGATCATTATAGATTCGTAACTCTCTTTGACCTATTGATTTGGTTTGGCCAAGTAGATTGATCTTTATTCAGCGAGAGGGGTGCATTGTAGTGGGTTCAGTGTGATGGATTTCTATATCCTGGTGACAGAAAGGGGCAAGATACATCTTTTTATTGTTGCCACTAAGGATAAAACGATGGGTCGGTTCATATTAATTGAATTATCTTTGTCTACATCATGTCAATGTTCTCCAAGAATTACTTTGTTTTACTTAATACTCTAGATGCATGCTGGATAGTGGTCGATGGGTGAAGTAATAGTACTAGGTGCAGGCAGGACTAGGCCTATTTGCTTATTGACGTGATGCCTATATAAACATGATCATTGTCATGAATATCACATAACTATGTGCTTTTCTATCAATTTCCCAATAGTAATTTGTTTATCCACCATGTGCTTGCTTTCATTAGAGATGCCACCCGGGAAAACAATGGCCCCTAGGTGTATTCACTTATAAGTATACAAACACTGCAATAACTCGCTATTCTTATTTACTTTATATTTTATTTTGCAATTTACAATTATCTACTACCAACCAAAATTCTTACAAGCTTGCAAATAACAAGTCCAAGGGGGTTGACAACCCTCTTGCCCGCGTTGAGTGCAAGTGTTTTCTCTTTTATGTGTAGCCGCTGAAGACGGGGGTTGGTTGTTACTCCTGTTGGTTCAATAAACCTTGTTTCTCTACTGAGGGAAATATTCACCTATATTGTGATGCATCATCCGTTCCTCTTCATGGAAAACCCAACGCAAATAACAAGTATCATATCCGCCCAGTCGTGTGATGGTGGTAATTGAGGTCATAGAATATCTCTTGTGATTCACGCCTTGTGTTGGCCAGAAGGATGCGGTTGGTAGTGACCACAAACTCTTCGATGATAGATTTGGAAATGGTGCGGTCCTCCGCTACCACCCCGGGATCCACATAATAGTGGCGATGACACTGGTGTCCTTGAGATGGTTAGTCATTTCCCCTCGATGGTTGACACAGCTGAAATCCATCAAATCCGTGCATAGGGTTCCTCATGGGGTGGAGTGCGCATAGAGGATCAGAATAGGGTACACACGGGATGCGAGTTTCCCCAGGTTCAAGACCGCATGGTGAGGTAATACCCTACATCATGCATGTTGTGTTGCATCAATGTGTGAGTCCAACGAAGAGATTGGCTCTTTTGGGGATCTAATGGATTCTGACTTGGGAGTGTTGGAAAACATAGTAGAGAACAAAAAAATTTCCCTACGATCAACCAGGAACACTATGAAGATGCAATAACAGTTTATATGTCGATCAGTACCGACTCCGAGTTGCATTGGTATAAGATGATACATTGTAGATCATACTTGGAGCCTCTCAACCCATAGATGAACGATCCCATGAACCGCCCATGAACAATCCCTCGAATGTAAGACCAAAAGCACGACCTCTCTACAAGTAGCAAATGTATGGTCTTCACGATCCAGCAGCGCTTCACAGTCCAGAGCTAATCATCGCTAGTGAACTAGAGGGAGGATATTAGAACCACACTGGGATTCTAATTATGAGGATTATAGCATCTAGTTCAATCTCTAATTGATCAAGTAAGATCAACTAGAACTAGAACTAGAGAACTAGAGGAGGCTCCAAAGCTTGTGTGTCCAAAAGGGTTGAATGCTTTAGTATATATAGGTGGAGGGGAAGAGGAGGGGCGCCACAAGGGGAGGGAAAGACCCTTCCCCTTGTCAATCCAAGAGGGTGAGGAATCCCCCTCCAATTCAGGTCCCACTCCCTTCCAAGTGGGATAGGGGTGCCATCTCCACCTCGACCCTTGTGACCCAAGTTGCCTTCCACCTCTTAGCCTTTTAAAGCATGTCGATAATAAAATAGATATAAAGCCTTCTAAATATTATAACAGACTTTTATTATTAATTTAACATCTTCACAAACATTTTCTACCTATATATTATTTACCGCTAATACCCAGTATTACCAAATAGTCTTTGAAATCCAATCGGTGACCCTAGAACGCTTCCGGATCCTCTCTAAACTCTTTCGAATTTTATTAAAACAATTCCACAGACATATTATCATCACTACCATCCTACTAAAACTCAGCAGATCGTGATTACCTTAAACTTGTGACCTTGTAGGTTCAGTAACACATAGACATGCACGAAACCTCTTCGTTCAATGACCGATAGCGAAACCGTGGATGTCCATATTGGTTCATATGAGTACGAGAATTAAATTTGAGAGAACCTTTGGTTAACATGTGATATTAACTTTGCTTCACGATACTTTACAAAACCTGGGATGCTTTGGTATCCTCTTGAGTTAGGCACATGCTCACTATGCCGTTATCCTCGTTACCGATTTTGTTCTTCTTTCTTGTTGATGTCTTCTGGCATCCCTATGGCATAGTAACCTATGTAGGGCCAAACAATGATGGATGTTGTTACACCGAGAAGGCCTGAATAATATTTCTCCATCATCGGAGGAGAGAATTCCACTCTCGAGCTATCTAGTCCGACTGTCAAACTTTCCGATGAACCTGTAAGTTGTCGTCATGATCACCTAGTTACAGATGATGTTTGAGCAAGCCCAAAGCTCACTGTTCGCTAAGAAGTAACTATGATACTCTCATGGTCTAAGGAATATAGAACACATGTTAACACTCCGTGTTATAATAATTGATTTCAGACAATATTATCTCAAAGTATAACAAACAAGTTTGGGTCGATTCAATATGATCATTGTTCTAACTTCATACTCCCAATGTTGTTTTAGTAGTGTCATTACACTTAAGGATATCATAAGATCTGGGAAACATGATCACCAACAACACTTGAGCCAGTCTTATGGGTAAGACTAGGAATATTTGTTTTACTGTTTATCATTCCAAACATGCATATGAGTTTTCCACTGAATCACATATTCCAGAATCACAACAATGATAGCATATAATGTGAACTCTTAATTATGAATACGACCGTATAATGGGATTTCTATTTTCATGCCCCTGGTTCCTTAGTTGTACTTAGTTTTGCCGAACCGCCTTTGTTTTCTTCACTTTTCCTCTTTGCCCTCTACCATAATATCACAGATGCCCAAACTGAGCATTTCCGTTGGGTCAATCCCATTGACCTTGACATGGATGAGTTCATTACGAGTTGTACCATTAAAAATGTTGACATGTCCATCCACAAAAAGTGTTAACATGTCAATGGACCCTTGCTAAAAAGCCACCCCTCTCTCTTACTTACATGCGGGACCTATAGAACAAAGCAAAATATGAAGAAAAAGCTTCCTAGCTCCCTAGCCATGCCGGCAGCCACTGGACATGACCGAGGTCTCTTTATGGCTAGAGTCAGCCAACAAACTCCCCCATCAAGTATGCCCTCCTTGATCTTCTCTCTACCGCCCACGCTCGCACATTCCCTGTCCCTCTCTACTTTGTCTTGCTGGTGGAACCCTAGGTCCACCTTGGCCCCATTCGTGCGCTTGTCTTTGATAACACCAACAAATTGAGAGCACCTTCAGAACGTATCACCATTCTCTTCCATCATCGAGAAGCATGTGTGCTTTGATGCAATGAAACAAACGAATCGACCCCCTTCATCCCCGACTCCGATCGAGGCATTTAAGCTCGGTTTTGTTAGTGTTGTGTTCCCTCCAGCTTCACCGATAGTCTCTGTGTCCTTCGATCAACCTCAACCACAACTCTTTGCATTTCCTCGTGTCTGTTGTTCCTTAGAATGGGATGCGTAGTGTGCCACTCACTGCCACTGCAGAATTTGTCGCTGACTGTGACTTGTGTGAGAAAATGGTTACCAATGCCGCTAGCTTGAAGTTTCACATGAAATAGACCATACTGAAGGCCTACTCCTAAAAGAATTCGAGTTTTTGTGCTTTTATGCTACATTGCATTTATTAAATAAATTTCTGGACAATTACAAAAAGTAATTAAAAATTGAACTACAATTATGTTATAATTTGGTTCAAAAAAGATTATATGCGGTATTCACACAAAAATGTTGAAAGATTCAACCCCTTTCTATGAATAGCGATGTTGATAATGTTGACCCCATATTAAAAAATTAAATAAAATGAAAAATATTCAAAATTATAATCCTATTGCACTGAGTCCTTTTATGTGTACTACTTTCCAGGAAAAATGATAAAATAGGAATATGATTAGAAGTGTTCACAAAATGAACTACTATCTATGAATGTTTAAGGTTTTCAAGCCAAATGACCAAGCTAATGGCTATATCCATGTTACATTTCAATATACGGTGATGATATTTCGCACAAACATGGGCGTGACCATGATAAACAAGATTGCTAAAGGGAGAGGACATTGTTTGTTACAAAAACAAATAAATCATTTTTGAAATGTCAAAAATGTTTTTCTTGTGTGAAGCAAGTACCACAATGATTGAAAATTGAAATTTTACATTTTTCTCATGAAATAGACCACATTGGATGCCTATACCAAAAGATTGGGAATTTTGAGGTTTTTTTGCTATATTTCGTAGATTAAAAGAATTTCTTGACATTTACCGAAAGTAATTCAAAATTGAACTACAAATGTGTTATAGTTTGATTCCAAAAAGTGGAACAAATTATTTTAAGGTACTTAGGTAGGATTATATGTAGTATTCACAAGAAATAAAAAGATTCATCCCCTTGCTATGAAAAACCATGTTGAAAATGTTGACACTCTATTGCAAAAGTGAAGGAAAATGAAAAAATATAAAAAAGTCCTTTGATATGGTGTCCTTTTGTGTGTACTAGTTTCCAGGAAAAATGATAAACTAGGAATGCAATGGTTTTTTAAAATGTGTTCAAAAAATGGACTACCATCTATGAAGGTTTCTAATTTTTATGCCAAATGACCAAATTAATGGCTATATCCATGTTATATTCCAATATAAGTTGACCATATTTTGCACAAACATGGGGCTTACCATAAGAAGCAAGATTGCCAAAGCGACATAACATTTTTTGTTACAAAAAAAATAAATCATTTTGAAATGTCAAAAGTGTTTTTTGTTAAGCAAGTACCAAAATATGACTGAAATTGAACTTTTATGTTTTCTCATGAAATATACAATACTGAAGGCCTACTAACGAAAGATTTTGAAGTTTTGAGCTATATTCCACAAATTAAATGAATTTATTGGTATTTACTAAAAGAAATTCAAAATTGAACTACAAGTGTGTTATAGTTTGGTCCCAAAGAGTGGCAAAAATCATTTTAAGTTAGCCACGTAGGATTATATGCGGTATTCACAAAAAATTTGAAAGACTCATCTCCTTTCTATGAATAATCATGCTCACAATGTTGACCCTATTATGAAAATAGTGATAGAAAATGATTTTTTTTCATAAATTGCAATCCTTTTGCACGGAGTCCTTTTATGTGTACTACTTTGAGGAAAAAATGATAAACTAGGAACACAATGGTTTAGAAAAAGTGTTCACAAAATAGAGAACCATCTATGAAGATTTATGGATTTCAAGCTAAATGACCAAGTTAATGGTTATATCCATGTTATTCTTCCATATAAGGTGATGATATTTGGCACAAACCTAGGGCTTACCATGCCAAACAAGATTGCCAAAGGAAGAAAACATTTTTTTGTCACACATGTAAATAATTCATTTTTATGTCGCAAAAATGGTTTGTTACAAAATAAAACGAAAACAATCAAAAAATGTAATCATTTTGCATAGAATCCTTTGACGTGTACTAATTTCCAGGAAAATGATAAAATAGGAAATATAGTCATGTATAATTTTTAAATTTGGCTATTAAATAGGCCCGCACGAGGCGATTTGGTGTCAGGGCTCAGCTATAGCCACGATGAACAATTTTTTTTAAAAATACTATAAACAATAAAAAATATTATTTTTTTGCAAGGAAGATAATTTGGTGCGTGGGGTGTACTCTAAATTTCACATGATTTGGACATGTGAGTAGCTCTCGGCAAAAAATACAAATTTTGGATCCATGAAAAAGTTTACTATTTATTTATTGTAGTGACCCAATTTGTCTTCTTTCTGAGAGCTACTCGTATGTCCAAATGATCTAAAGTTGGAGTGTGCCTCATGCAACAAATTATCTTACATGCACAAAACATTCAGATTGTTTTGATTTTTTTATTAACATTGAGAATTTTGTGTTCACCGGGTGCACATGAGCTTATTATGAATATTATCAATTTTCTCTTTCTGAATTGGCTCAGAAAGAATATTCATGAAGATATGATGAATTTAGGAACATGAATCCAATCAATTGGATTTGAAATAAAGATTTATGAATTTCGAAAATTTACTAGAAATGTAAAAAGGTATTCGACACTGTTTAGGGTGGCTAAGCAGGCCGACCCAATTACTTAAAACACTCATCGAGCGGCGCTTAAGCACATGCATACACATGCCAGAGTGACTTGGACCAGCTTTGTGTCCACGAGCTATGATGCAACATCGATGATGCACTTTGATGTGGTCCCACTCGTCAATACGTCATTCAAGTAACGGTCAATGGAGTTTGATCAAACGAAATGCTCTATTTTGTCCTTTGCAAGTCTAGGGCCATGGAAGGAGGGGAAACGTGAGGAACGTTAAGGTGGTGGGGAAAAATTTAGTAGTACTGAGGAACAAGGGGCACGAACATAGAAATCCCAAGTATAATAATATAATATTATTTCCTCTAGGGCTTATTTCTAGCACGGAGGCCCCTACCTCCGTTTATATAATTAGACAAGGCATAGGGTTAGATGTGCCCAAGTTCGTTTCCATGGCTTGAAACCGAAGTTGTCTACCAATACATGCCTTGCGTTAATAATGTTATATCCTTTTGGAAGAGGCCCACCATTAGTGGTGAGGGCCCCATATTATGACCGGGCCCCGAGCACATGAGGAGTTGGAGTCTTTTGTCTTCAAAAATGAGAACCTAAACATGCTCCTGTTGTTCGGGCATCTGTTGTAGCGTGTCTTTATGAGTCCAACCTCAGAAATACTCAGGTAAAGGCATGCGACCTCCTCGGCACCCTTAGGGTATTGTTCGATAGGTAACTTGGCTACATTAGGTTTGATGTTGATCCGAATGTGTTGTGTTGGACTGCTTGGCAAGGTCTTGAGGAAGAAGCTGATCTTGCGTCGACTTTCCTTGAATTAGTTGAAGATGACATGATCCATTGGGGGACAGAAGCACCTACGGGACCTTTGGCCCATTTGTGGATCGGCGAGGAGGTTGTATGGTACAAAGAGTAGACTACTAGGCAACATGATGATGAGACTCGGGGATTTTACCTAGGTTTGGGCCACTATGAAGCGTAAAACCCTACTCCTACTTTGCTAGATTCATTGGGGAAGACGAAGTTTGCACGGAGATCTGCCCCGGCAAGGGTTGCCGGGGAGGGCTATGATGTACGTACACTTATACTTGGTTCTAATCCCTGGAGACCTAATCTACCAATTGTCGAATCGCCAAGTGTCTGAATCCTTTGCTAGGTTGCCTTGGGACTCCTTTTGTAGCTCAAGGGGTGTCCACAGTGGCAAACAGTCATGATCAAATAGCTAATACGGCTATCATACCTAACTCTGGCACTTAAGACAAAGCACCATAAATGAGGTCTTAGGTGGCGAGCGGGGGTGCATTCCCGGCAGGCTTCTGCCACCTATGAGCTAGTCGTGGCTTGGGGTCTTGACATGTGTGCGGACGGGTGTCACCATGTCGTAATCTTTCTTCTAGCGTGTTGCCACTTATTCAGCAAGAGACACCTAGCCATCTGGGAGCTCAACACCTCATCGACAGGTGACTCGTGTAGCGATGAGGTGGAGCTGTGGCAGGCTGGCCCGCACTTGCCGGGGAGGTGCCTTTCCGGGTCTTGATGAGGATGCTTGTGCCTTCGTCCCTGGCGGGTGCTGGGGGTTCATGGAATGCCTTGGGTTGTTTGTGTAGGCCTTGCCAGCATCCGGTTTTGGCTCTTCGCTTGGGTTGGTGGTTTCTCTTGAGGGGTTATGCTCTCAACGCCTATGCATAAGTCAGGGGCACTAGGTACTCCATTACTAGTGCACCGACAAGAGCCCCCGGGCTTGGCCCATACGCGCTCGCCTAGTGCTGCTGGGTCACACCCAAAGTTCGTGCACATGCATAAAATTCACAAAGAGGTAACTGTCAACCCACTGTTCCGCACTGTACCACCACTTCAGACCGTTTCCGCCACGCGCGCCGCATGCATTGCGCGAATCCTGCGGCGGGTGCGCGCGGCTTAAAGGCCTGGTCGTGGCAGAAGCTGCAGCTTCATGGATTGGATTTATGGGTCGGTTACCTATTCGCCCGTCATGGCAGGAAAGATCATAGGTGGAGATGGGCAGGGACCCTTGGAGTGTAGGAGAGTGTAACGCCCAAGATACGATCCTATCCTTATTTTGGCGCGAGGGCCTCGACACGGATAGAAGCGCTCCTCGTCATTTTGCAAGAACGGATATCATTACAAGTACATGTACTGAAGATAGGAGTATATGGAATTGGCTTACACTCGCCACAAGCTACATCAGAGTCATGTCAATACAACAGTATAATCAGCCATCATGAAGAAGAACAAGGTCCGGCTACGGACGAAAGCAAATGATAAAAGAGCGATGTCCATCCTTGCTATCATAGGTTGCCGACCTGGAACCCATCCTAGATCGATGAAGAAGAAGAAGAAACTCCAAATGAACAATCAACATGCTCGCGTCAAAGTAGCCATTTACCTGTACCTTCAACTGATGTTGTAGTAATCTGTGAGCCACACAGGACTCAACAATCTCATTTCCAAAGGTATCAAGACTAGCAAAGCTTAATGGGTGAGGTATGGTTAAGTGGTGAGGCTGCAACAAGCGACTAACCATTTATTTGAGGTGGCCAACTTACGAGTACAAGAATAAGAGGGGGGTGATCTACGCATAGCGGACGTGAAATAATGATGATCAAATGAATGATCTTGAACACCTACTTACATCAATCATAACCCAACCGTGTCCTTGATCGGAGCAGGAGCTCACGAAAGATACGGTCACGGTTACGCACTCAGTTGGCAAGTTTTAATTAAGTTTACTTCAAGTTATCTAGAACCGGATGTTGAACAAAGTTTCCAAGTTGCCACATAACCGCGGGCACGACTTTCCAAAAGATTTAACCCTGCAGGGGTGCTCCAACTAGTCCATCACGAACTACCACACGCTGCGATGGAATGACCTCGATCAGGGAAAACCGTGATCTCATCGGGTTCCTATTGGAAAACCTCAACCTCGAGATAGCCCAAAGCATCCTCAGAATCCCTCGCACGAGACACTCGAGAAAGGTAAAACAAGTCCAGCAAGGCCGCCCGACATGTCGACAATCCCGGTAAGAGCCTCGTATCTCGTTCTCGGGACACGACAGATAAGCACAGCGTACGGTGTCCTGATAGAAATCTCTCGAGTTGCCCCGGGTTGGCCTCGCACACGGTTCTAGTTTGGACCAGCACCAACAGCACTGCCCCCCCATGTATTATGTTGAATTACTCCTCGGGTTCATGACGCCCTATGTTTTTAGTATTAACATAATTATTATGTTGGGAAAATATAGTACCAATGTTGGGCCTTGCCAGACGAGCTTTATCCCAAAACGAAAGTCAAGGGGGTCCCCATAACAACCACAAGCATGTTAGGAGCGCTCATTTATGGAACATAACACCGGTAGCCGAAACTAAGGCGACAAAGGTGGAACGAAACACCAGGCTAGAAAGGCCAAGCCTTCCACCTTTTACCAAGTATATAGGTGCATTAAATTGAATAGCTATTTTATGGTGATATAACAAGGAACCCATGTTATCACATCAAAGCAACTGCACCTACAACTAGAAACACTATCAAATGGTTAAGCAAGCGGTAACATAGCCAGACAGTGGTTTGCTAGGTTGTGGAAAGGTTGAAGGTTATCATGATAATGTTGGGAGGATTATTAAACAGGTGGTAGGCAGCGAGACATAACGATAGAAACAAACAACTAGCAAGGCAATGATAGTAATGGTATCTAGCAAAATGATCATCTTGCCTGAGATCCCGCTGGGAAGAAGAACGACTCCATGAAGTAGACGAAACGACGTAGTAGAACGGATCGTCACATTCCGACACGCTTGCGGAACTCTATCGAGACGAAGCAAATCAGAAACAAGAATGAACACATGATATTCACCACGGCACATGCACACTATGATGCACATCCTAATATGATGCATGTGCATTTCAAATATGCAAGGCATCGCACGGCAATTCACAACAATCAAACACTACACATCAAGTGAAGTTCAGTATGCAGCGAGTTGCATACCGATGAAACTCCACATTTAATTATTTAGTTCAATACCGTTTATTTACTCGACAATATTAAATGTTGTTAAACATGGAAAGGGGTGAAGCACAATTAAAATAACTATCAAGGCCTTTTAAATGAGGCCGGAAACGACAAATAACATTTCCGAAATGACCCCACACGTTAACTTTGTAATCTGTCCAGATCTGTCCTAATCACATTTTGTGTTGGTTAAACGGCAAAACAAAGTGGCGCACATGATTCTACGTGTGGTTCTAGTCCATTTACATATGGAACATCTCCAACGGAGCTACGGATCACTAGGTATGAGTTAAACCGTTTCTATCATGTCAACACGCAAACCAATGCAAAGAGCATGCTAAACCGTTTTAAATATGCATGAGAGTTGGAAAATATTTATCTACGCTAAATTCTAGCCAAGTTACATATATAACTTGTCGCAATCCGACCTGCGGATTAAAAGATACATGCATTTGAAAATATACATTTTTCCTGAAAATTAATTAAATCGCAGGACCTAAAAAATTCTAACGGGCCGAAATCTGCTATTGGGCCAAAACAGACGCGCGCGCAAAATACTATTTTGCGCCACGGGCTCTGATAGGGCTGCGGGGTCGGCTCACCTTGGGCCTTCTTGGGTCGGCTCGAAGGAGAGGCGAGGCAGGCCGACTGGCTTGATGCTGGGCAGCTGCGAGGCGATGGCGGGCCGCAGAGCGCTCTTGGGCAGGGGCGCGCTGGGCCATGGCGGCCTAGCTGGGCCACAGGCAGACTCGGGTGTTGGGAATGTGGCGGAATTTATGTCACATGCTGGGCCACGGGTGGATTCGGGACTTGGGTGCTGGTCATATAAAGAAAAGCGCTCCCAAGGACACATGAGAATTTATGTCAAGCTAGTTTTTATCATGCTCATATGATTCGCGTTCGTTACTTTGATAATTTCATATGTGGGTGGACCGGTGCTTGGGTGATGCCCTTACTTGGAAAAACATCCCACTTATGATTAATCTCTCTCGCAAGCATCCGCAATTACGAAAGAAGAATTAAGATAAATCTAACCATAGCATTACACCTATGGATCCAAATCACCCCCTTACGAAGCAACGCATAAACTAGGGTTTAAGCTTCTGTCACTCTAGCAACCCATCATCTACTTATTACTTCCCAATGCCTTCCTCTAGGACCAAATGATGGTGAAGTGTCATGTAGTCGATGTTCACATGGCACCACTAGAGGAGAGACAACATATATCTTATCAAAATATCGAACAGATACCAAATTCACATGATTACTTATAACAAGACGTATCCCATTTCCTCAGAAACAAACGTAACTACTCACAAAGCATATTCATGCTCATAATCAAAGGAGTATTAATAGTCAGTAAGGATCTGAACATCTAATCTTCCACCAAATAAACCAACTAGCATCAACTACAAGGAGTAATCAACACTACTAGCAACCCAGAGGTACCAATCTGAGGTTTTGAGACAAAGATCGGATACAAGAGATGAACTAGGGTCTGGAGAAGAGATGGTGCTGATGAAGATGTTGATGGAGATTAACCCCCTCTCGATGAGAGGATCGTTGGTGATGACGATGGCTTTGATTTCCCCCTCTGGGAGGGAAGTTTCCCCATCGAAATAGCTCCGCCAGAGCTCTAGATTGGTTCTGTGGAAGTTTCGACTCAAGACGGCGGCTCTGCATCCCGAAAGCTCTGGTATGATTTTTTCCACGTCAAAACCCTTCATGTAGCAGAAGATGCGCACCAGAGGCCTACCAGGGGGCCTACAAGCCTGCAGGGCGCGGCTAGGGGGGTAGGCCGCGCCCCTGGCTTGTGACCTCCTGGTGTGTCCCCTCTGGTATTTCTTTCGCCCATTATTTTTTATATATTCCAAAACAATTCTCCGTAACTTTTCAGGACTTTTGGAGCTGTGCAGAATAGGTCTCTCAGATTTGCTCCTTTTCTAGTCTAGAATTCCAGCTGCTGGCATTCTCCCTCTTCATGTAAATCTTGTAAAATAAGAGAGAAAAGACATAAGTATTGTACCATTATGTGCATTAACAGCCCGTAATGCAATAAATATTGATATAAAAGCATGATCCAAAATGGACGTATCACATTGCGATTCGATGGCCCGAGCATCGTCCATGATGGAAGAGAAGTATAGCTCGGGGCGCTTGTGCTCCTTTCCGGTAGGCAGTGGATCTGTAGCCATCTTCAGCGGATTTATCCCCGGCAAGTGCACCATCGTCCGTGCAAAGGCCATCCGAGCCCCCTCTATACATGTTGAGCACTATAGGGCTTCAATCCGAGGTGCGACGTCAATCAACTTTCGCGCCAGGACAAAGTAGTTGTTCAGCAAGGGCTCGGTAGACCACAGCTGAACACACATGTCCTTCATAGCCGGCTCGGTCATCCTATGTAGCTCCAGTAGCTTCCTCAATTGGTAGCTTAGACTCGGGTTAATCCCACGGGTCTCAAACTGAGCCAGAATGGCCGCTGCTCAACATCCCCATCGTGAGCCGCAAAGTACTTGGCTACATCCGCCGCACTCCACGGGAGGTTGGTGAAGGCGCCTGTAGAATGCCATATCCTATAAGAAAGGCAAACCGGTTCCCACCAAAGGCACACCATAGTAAGTATGGCTTACCAATTGCCATAAGCTTGGCCTGGTGCACCTCTTCTTCATAAAACCTTCGCTCCACCTGCTCTGATTAGAGCTCGGCGGATAGCTTGGTCTTCTCGGCCGCTTGATCTTTGGCTTTTCACTCCAAGGCCTCACATTTCGAGATCGCCTCCTTCAGTTCTTGTTGAACCTATGTCACCTTGGCTTCATGTTGCTTGCTGGCGGTCTTTAGGGTATCCAGCTTGGCAGACGCTTGTTCGGCTCCCGCCTTGTGGGAAACGGCCTCTTGTTTGGCCCTATCCACCTAGACCCTGAGCTTTTCAAGCTCTTTGCCTTGAGGTGTTGATCAAAGATAAAATGACAAAGGTCAGACGACAGGTCTAGGACATTCCGACAGATATTACTAAAAGGCAGTACTCTTACACAACTTACCCTGCTTCTCATCAAGCCGACCATTGATGTGGTCAAGCTCTTCATCGGACATTTGCAATTTCCGATTTAGTTCGACTATTTCCAACACATTAGCATTGGCAACCGATGAAGAGGCCTACAAAGTGCACAATCCATCGGCATGGTTTGAGCCTATTGAGCTAACCTTGTTTGACCATGTTTCTTAAAACAAGTATTCTAACCAAAGTCTTCCGGCAATTTTTTGTGCATTCCCTTTTTGAGCCACAGGTTAGCTTTTCAAACTCACCCCTGGATCGGGGGCTGTCATACCAGTAAAAGTATAATTCAAATATATACAACAATATTGGCAAATGAGTGGTTTACCTTCAAGCCCGTCAATAAGCCGCGAAATGCTTCATTCAGTCCGTTGTTAATGGACTGAATGCTCTGCAAAACCACATCCATTAAGGTGTGGTGCTCATCGGCAATGGAGGAGTTGGCTAGGATCTCCTCCAACACTGCTGACCCCTCGACCGTAGCCCGTTCAGGCATGGGTGGCACCAAGGATGTTTGAGGGAACTCGAGCGAATTCCGACCCTCCCTTCCACCTTCTGAAGGGCTGATCTCCCGGGTTGCATCGGCCGGGGAGTTGGCCTCACCCAGAGCCTCCTGGTTCATGGTGACTCGCACATCTTTGGTAGGCGGGACCTCGTGGTCCTCGGTGTCCAAGGTGTTCACCTCAGCCATCACCTCCTCACCCCTCGCATGAGGCACGGCTTGATGGGAAGCCACTTCCATGGCCTCATCACAGGCCTGGGGAAGGGAGGTGTGAGACACGTTCCCGCTGTCCACCAGCTCGGCTGGCACCAAGTCTGCCCCCAAAAACTGATCCGTTGGCAGGTCTCGAATGGGGCTGCGACAAGTAAGACAGATGACCGACTAGTTAAACATAAAACCCGGTGTGAAATTCATTCAATAAAGTCATCAGATTCCATACTTTCGGTTCGGGGGCTTGACCCTCGGGGCTCGACGGGGAACCATCTAGAACTCCCCGACCTCATCGTCGGAGTCTAGACAGTCATCAAGGAGAATAACCTTGCTTTTGCAAGGCCTCTTTGGAGCCCGAGGAGGCAGGGTCTCTTCGGCCACCTCTAGCAGGGCTCTTTTCCTTGATTGGGAGGAGCCCCTCTCCTACCCATCTTCCGTGTCCTCCACCTCTCGGGTAGAGGAAGCTCGTGTTTCCTGTGCTTTGTGTTCGAGGGTCCTCCGAAATGGAGGCCCCCACGAGTCTCCTTCTCTTTTTTCTTTGGCAACGGTGTCGCGTACGACATCGGAACCAACATCGCGGTCAGCAAATCCGATCGAGGCCCTTCGGGTAGAGGGGCTGGTTCGTCGATATTCTCGGCCTTGGCCAGCCATTCCTGTTGGAACAATATGAGGAAAAATAAGGCTTCCATTAAAAGAGAGAAGCCTTGGGCATGTACAGTACTCAGACATACCTCGATTGGGGTGTCTTTTCATCCAAGCCGGTGTCTTCTTCCTCGGCCGCCACTCTTGCTGGGGTTTGAACAATATCCGCCATATATCCTCGTGGGTAGTGCGGATGAATTCTTTTATCACCTAAGGGTTGTTGGCTTGTAGACCCACATCGGGTTGGCCTGCTGCTGGGAGGGTAGGATGTGCTAATGAAGCGCGACCGGGATCATGTTAGTCAGATGGATGTTCGTCACCACCATGTTCTTGAGGCATTTCTGCATCATTTTTACATCTGCAGGCGACTCCCAATTTATGTCTTTTCTGACCCAGGAGGATAGACTCACTTGCGGGCCAGACTTGAACTAGGCGGGTGCTTCCCAGTATGCTTCTCGTGGTTCGATGATGTAGAACCACTCTTTCTACCAGCCCATTATAGTGTCTATCAAGGTGCCCTCCGGCCATACTACTTTGCAAAGCTTTCTTATCACCGCCCCGTCGCAATTGGCATGCTGGCTGCTCACTGATTTCACCTTGACGTTGAATGTCTTGAGCCAGAGCCAGAAATGCGGATGAACCCGCAAGAAAGCTTCGCATACGACGATAAAGGAGGTGATGTGCATGATGGAATTGGGGGAGGTCATGGAAATCTAATCCAGGGTAGAACATGAGGCCCCTAACGAATCGATGGAGCGGAAAGCCAAGGCCCGGAGGAAATGAGGAATGAACACTACCCATTCACCCGGCCTTGGTGTAGGAATCTCCTGGCCTGCCTCCACCGCTCGGTGAGCGATGTTGGGCGAAAGATACACGGAGTGCTTTATCTCTCGGATGCTAGCGTCGGAGATGGTCGACACCTCCCACTTGCCCTGAGATTCGTCCATGGCGCAAGATCGAAGATGGCGATGGGAAAGGAGAACGGAAAGGGGACTGGATCTGAGCACTTGAGCTTGGAAGAGGCCAGAGTGAAGCCGAGGATGCAGGTGGTAAGATTTGTGGATCTTCATTCCTTTTTATAAAGGACCGTAATACCAAGGGTCCCTCTTGTTGCGTCGGTTGCTCCTCCACTCCCTGAAAATAATAGAGTCGTTGCAAGCGTAGGTAAGCCTATGCAGTTATTCATATCCCAGTAAATGTGGAGGCATGATCTCCTCGTTGAGAGAACCTGTCCCTTGAAAAGTGGCCTCGCACCGCAGTTCAAGTCGACCTTTCGTCATAAAAACCTATCAATTGAGGGATTGTTCACATGTGGGATTTTAAAATGCCTTTGCTAAAAAGATACTAGTTTTAAAGACATGCAGGTTATTGGATTAGTCAAATCAGAGTGAGCCGAGCATGAGGGAACTCATCTTGCAAGCCTATTACTATCGATATGAGGGGCAGCCAAAGACTAGACACACCGGCGTTGAAGGCTAGTTTAGGGGCTACTGAGGGAGTCCCGAATTCTGGGGTCCTCGGGCGGCCGGTTAGTCTATGCTGGGCTAGCCCATTGGGACGTACTATTGTAGCTCGAGCCTTATAGAATGTTCCGAAGATTGGCGTGTACTTCAAGCTTAGAAGGACTAGGTCGGCTCACCCACCCTCGATTATGGACGGAAACTTCTAAACCCTAGGGTCCCTGGTGTTTATATAAACCAGAGGCGCCTATCCGTTTAAGGGGGGTTGAATCATCTAGGGTTTAGCATATACGCTCTTGAGGTAGATCTACTCTATAATCATCTTCATCTATACAATCAAGCAGGATGTAGCGTATTACCTCCAGAGGAGGGCCTGAACCTGGGTAAACTGTTGTATCCCCTTCTTCCTACAACCCATCGATCCAAGGTCCATAGTTCGGGACACCCTAGCCGACATATACCGGTTTTGGCACCTATACCTCGAGCATCAGTGTCACCCACCGCGGTTTTTCGAAAAGCCTTCGAAATCATTTCTCTCATGGTCACTATGAATAGACCCATCCCATTATGCATAGCAATTACTAGCATCATAGCTATTTCCCACCCCCGTAGCCTTCATAGGTGGTAGGGTCATGCTCATATGCATGTATCAACAAGGGTTTTCTCGGGGACAACCCACCAAGGTAGTCACCGTCTCATCATGAATCAAATGCAATCAAAAAATAGTGCTACATGTCATGAAAATACAATTGTTTTCTTAGACATGGTCAAAGGGTTGCTTTCCTTGCTCAACAAAGTCTACAGGGTCTTCAAAATCTTCTGGTCCAAGTCCTTCTCAGCAACGCAATCTATCATCGCAATAATAATGGGCAAAAATAAGCACACCACAAAAGAGGAAAAATAATTTGCTCAGAAAAATGTCACCCTATTTTTGTAAAATAGTAGGGTGATTGTTGGCAATGTAAAAATAGCTAGGTTTTATTTTCGAGGTGTAAAAAGTAGTGAAAAGCATTTTCAGACAAGGTTAAAATGCTTAAAACTAGGTTTCAAAATAAAACTGTGCATAAAATTTTCTGTAAAAATTAGACAAGTGATGCTATTAAATACTCCAGATTTTTACAATATTTTTGGTGGAAAAATAATTAGAGTAGGACAATTATTAAATCCTGTTGGATTTTTGGAAACTCACTCATAAAATAAAAAATAAAAAGGCCTCGGAGCAGACCAGGTCAGAACAGTCGCAGCTGAACCGAACCAGGAGAGGATCCGACCCAGAGCAAAACCGTGCACGCGGCAGGTTTGTTTTTAAAACTGCCCACGGGCCCGTCTTGGCAGCGAGAGAGGGGAGGGGGAGGGGATGATAGGTGGGCTCCACCTATGATCCCTAACCTCGGTCTGGGAGGTGGGGGTTCTCACCGCCGGCGATACGGGGCACGGTCGGGGATTCTGAGGGCACCGGCGGGTTCGTGAGGTTGGCGCACGTCTTTGGGTAGCAATGCTGGCCGCTAGAGTTGACCGCAATGACGATGACGTCTAGCCCAAGCGGCATAAGAAGAAGGCAAGGGCGACGAGTTCGATTTTCCTGCAAATTGTCAAATTGACGATGAGGTTAGCCCCGTGGGTCGCGGAGGAACCGAGAGAAGGAAATAGCAGGGAGAAAGGAGCTCTGTACCGGCCGGACGACGGCAGCCTGAGGCAGCGGAGCTCTGGCTCAATCTCGCCACAGAAGCTCGGGAACTTGTGGGGCAACGAGCGGGCGCTTAATTGGGGTGAGGAGGAGGCGATAGGGGAGGAGCAGGAGGCCCGGGGACGCCTTTTGTAGCGGTTGTCGGGCTCACCGTGGGCAAGGAGCATGGCGCTGCTCTAGGGAGAGGCCAGGGGCACATGCGAGAGAAAGGAGGGAGTTAGGGGTGCTCCTGGGGTTAGTCCAGGGCAAGGGGAGAGAAGAGGGGAGCAGGGTGGCCTACGTATGAGGCTTGCGGTTGGCCTAAATGGGTGGCGTCGGGAACGCGTCGGGGAGGCCATTGGAGAGGAAGAGTGGATGGGGCCGATGATACGTCTCCGTCGTATCTATAATTTTTGATTGTTTCATGCCAATATTCTACAACTTTCATATACTTTTGGCAACTTTTTATACTATTTTTGGGACTAACATATTGATCCAGTGCCGAGTGCCAGTTCCTGTTTGTTGCATGTTTTTTGTTTCGTACAATATCCATACCAAATGAAGTCCAAACGTAATAAAAACTTACGGGGATTTTTATTGGAATATTTATGATTTTTGGGAAGAAGAATCAACGCGAGGCGATGCACGGAGTGCCCACAAGCCCTGTCGCCGTGACCAGGGGGTGGGCCTGCGGCAGATAGGCTTGTGGACACTCCTTAAGGCGGTTGGAGCCCTTCTTTTGCCGCAAGAAAGATAATATCTGGAAGAAAATCGTGTTAAAATTTCAGCCTAATCGGAGTTACAGATCTCCGGGAATTTAAGAAACGGTGAAACACATAATCTGGGAGCGCAGAAACAGAAGGACACAGAGAGAGAGAGAGATCCAATCTCGGAGGGGCTCTCTCCCCCTCTCTCCCGGCGGCGCCGGAACGCCGCCCGGGACATCATCGTGTGACGGCGATCTACACCAACACCTCCGTCATCTTCACCAACATCTCCATCATCTTCCCCCATCTATATTCAGCGGTTCACTCTCCCGCAACCCGCTGTACCCTCTACTTGAACATGGTGCTTTATGCTACATATTATTATCCAATGATGTGTTGCTATCCTATGATGTCTGAGTAGATTATCGTTGTCCTATCGGTGATTGATGAATTGCTATGATTGGTTTAATTTGCTTGTGGTTATGTTGTTGTCCTTTGGTGCCCATCATATGATCGCGCGCGTGGATCACACCATAGGGTTAGTTGTATGTTGATAGGACTATGTATTGGCAGGCTAGAGTGACAGAAGCTTCAAAACTAGCATAGAAATTGATTCATATGGGATTTAAGGGGGACCAATATATCTTATTGCTATGGTTGGTTTTTATCTTAATGAACATTAGTAGTTGCGGACGCTTGCTAATAGTTACAATCATAAGTGCATAGAATTCCAAGTAAGGGATGACATGCTAGCAGAGGCCTCTCCCACATGATACTTGCTATCGATCTAGTAACGTAGTCAATTGCTTAGGGACAATTCCGCAACTCCTACCACCACTTTTCCACACTCGTTAGACACTCGTAGTTGTTTCTTTATCTAACCAGCCCCTAGTTTTATTTATGTGTTCTTTACTTTCTTGCAAGCCTAGCCTATCACTCCTACAAAGTACTTCTAGTTTCATACTTTTTCTAGGTAAAGCGAATGTAAAGTGTGCGTAGAGTTGTATCGGTGGTCGATAGAACTTGAGGGAATATTTGTCCTACCTTTAGCTCCTCGTTGGGTTCGACACTCTTACTTATCAAGAACGGCTACAATTGATCCCCTATACTTGTGGGTTATCAGCCGACACAGGAGAGGGTCGCGGATGCCCATGCGCCTTGACTGGCGCGAGGGGGGCTTGAGGTGGTCAACAGTGTCGGGCAGAGGGTAGCTATAGTGCGGCTGGGCATTTTAGCACGCTCCAGAGAATCCAAATTGCATGCCAAGCGCGCCAATGATGACTTTTGCGCATCCAAGCATGTCCAGGAGGTCAAGGGAGAAATAAACAAGTGGGCAGAGGCTTTGGATGCCCTAAAGATTCGACAGATAGAGAGATAGGAGTGGAGAGAGAGGTGAGACCTTGCTGTCCAGGAGGGGATTTGGGGGGTTTGCCCCACCAATAATTTACCTAAGGCCATGGGAAATTTACTGGGGTAAGAATCATCACCAGGAGGATATGTGGTAGAAAAATGAAGTGAAGGATATGAGTAAAGGTGGTGAAAACAACAACTTCACTAAAATACCAGAAGGTGTTTGATGATTGTTTGGGCAAGTTACCTTTACCCTATTGTTGTGAAAGTTAAGAGGATTGCATTGTGGTAAAAATCAGGAGTGTTCACCAAGTTTCAGCTCATTTGAGCAAAGTTGGCAATGCAAGCTTGAAACTACCCAAGAATTGATAGAATCAGATTCCTGATGACTTTGGTGACCAAGACAAGTCCCACAAATGCACAACTTAGTTTAGCATCCTTATTTGGAGCCTAGATCACCTCTGCAAAACTTGAGATCATTTGGATAAACTTGGCAATGTAAAGTTGCACAAGTTTGGTTATGGACACGAAGGGTTTTGGGGTTCTTAGATGAACCAAATCAACTTGGATTGAGATGAAATTTTGGAGGATCACCACATATACCATGGGTGACTTGCTAGGATTTTCCTGGAATTTATAGAGAATAGTTCCTTTGGAAAATATTTCAAAAGCTTGAAATAGGCAGAAAGGGTTTGGAGGGGTTTTGTCCAATATTTTGAACATGACCATGTGTTGAAACTCATATGTATGGAAAATATATGTCCATTGAGTTTCCCTAATTTTTCTCAAATATTTTTAAGGCAAGAAAATAATTTTTCCCTATGAAATACCATTTTTGGCCTCGAGAAAGGGTGTTTAAATAAAATAGGAAAATAACTTTTAAAATGATTATTTTGTGATTTTGGGAAGTCATTTTGATAATATAATCAAAATAAAATATTTGGGGTAAAACATCCTTCATAAATTAGGACTTGCACTGCAAATCCCAATTGAGGGGTTTTGAAACTTCAAAATAAATAAATGCCCTTTTGTTGAAATAACATTTTTATAAAAGTAGTTTCTCGTTCTATACACATGGCATGGTCATTGGGGAAGGGTTTGGGTCAAGGACAGGAAGTTTTTGGAGATAATAATGATTTTGGTGAATTAGAACACAATCAATCACCCAAGCATGTTGAAATCAAAACAACCATCACATGCACTCAAAAAAATTTAATTGGCTCCAAATTTTGCAAAAACATAATGTGTCAAAGTGGTACGAACACAGGGTGTGATACGGAGTTGCATGATCTCATGGTCTTAGAAACATATACTTCACATGCAGAAAACAATAGGAATAAACTTTGTGATACGACCAAATGCTATGCTTATGGTTGGGTCTTGTCCATCACATAATTCTCCTAATGATGTGATTCCGTTAGTAAACCTTAAACCATCTCTAGTGACACGGTGTTATCTATGTATGCACACATGTATTTGAGTTTCCAATCAATATAATTACAACATGGATAATAAACGATTATCATGAACAAGGGAATATGATAATAACCAATTTATTATTGCCTCTAGGCCATATTTCCAACACTAACCCACTTGCAGTAGAGTCAATAATCTAGTTCACAACGCCATGTAATTAACACCCAATGAGTTCTGGGGTTTTATCATGTTTTACTTGTGAGAGAGGTTTTACTCAACGGTTCTGCAACATTCAGATTCGTGTGTACTTTGCGCATATTTGCATACTATATATGCAGCTACCACACTTCACTTGGAGCTATTCCAAATGACGGCTCAACTATACGTATCCGGTTTGCTACTCAGAGTCATCCGGATTGGTGTCAAAATCTTGTATTGATGTAACCCTTTATGACGAACTTTTTATCACCTCCATAATCGAGAAACATTTCCTTAGTCCTCTAGATACTAAGGATAGTTTTGACCACTCTCCAGTGATCCACTTCTCGATCACTCTTGTACCCCTTTTCCAAACTCATGGCAAGCACACATCGGGTGCGGTACATAGCATGGCATAAGTATAGAGCCTATTGTTGAGCCATAAGGGACAACCTTTGTCCTTTATATTTTTCCTATTGTGGTCGAGCTTTAAGTCTTACTCAACTTCACACCTTACAATATAGGCAAGAACTCCTTCAAAATCTTGTCAGGGTATGTACTCACTGAAAGTCTTATCAAGTGTCTTGATCAATCTCTATAGATCTTGATGCCCAGTATTTAAGCATCTTTATCCAGGTCTTCCTTTGAAAAACTCCTTTCAAACAACCCTTTATGCTTTACAGAAATTCTACATCATTTCTGATCAACAATATGTCATCCACATATACTTATTAGAAATTCTATAGTGGTCCCACAGTCCCACTTACTTTCTTAAAAATACAAGTTTTTGCATAAACTTTGTATAAACCCAAAAGCTTTCATCACCTCATCAAAGCGCATATTCCAACTCCGAGATGCTTGCACCAGTCCATAAATGGATTGCTCGAGATCACATTCCTTTTAGCATCCTTAGGATCGACAAAACCTTCTAGTTGTATTACATACAACCTTTCCTTAAGAAAACTGTTAAGGAAACAATGTTTTGACATCCATCTGCCACATTTCATAATCAAAAAATCCAGCAACCGCTAACATAATCCCAATAGAGTTTAGCATCACTACGAGTGAGAAGTCTCATTGTAGTCAACTCCCTGAACTTGTCAGAAACTTCTTTGCGACATGTCGAGCTTCATAAATGCTGACATTAGCAACATCATATCACTTCTTCTTAAATATCCATTTGTTCTGAATAGCCTTACGCCCATGAGGTAATTCCTCCAAAGTCCATACTTTGTTTTCATACATGTATCTTATCTCGTATTTCATGGACTTTAGCCATCTCTTGGAATATGAGCCCACCATTACTTCTCCATAGATCGTAGGCTCACTGTTGCCCAACAACATGACCTTCAAGACAGGATTAGCATACCACTCATGAGCAGTACGTGTCCTTGTCGACCTACGAGATTCAGTAGTGACTTGATCTCAAGCTTCACGATCATCATCATTAGCTTCCTCTTCAATTGGTGTAGGCATCACAGAAACACCTTTATGTGTCATGCTACTCTCTAATTCAAGTGACGGTTTAGTAACCTCATGAAGTTCTACCTTCCTCCCACTCAATGCTTTCGAAAGAAACTCTTTCTCTAGAAAGGATCCATTCTTGAAACAAAGACATTGCCTTCTGATCTGACATATAAGGTATACCCAATTGTTTCCTTAGGGTATCTTAAGAAGATGCACTTCTCCGGTTTGGGTTCGAGCTTATCAGGCCGAAGCCTTTTGACATAAGTGCCGCAGCCCCAAACTTTAAGAAATGACATCTTAGGTTTCTTGCCAAACCATAATTCACACGGTGTCGTCTCAACGGATTTAGAAGGTTCCCTATTTAAAGTGCATGTAGTTGTCTCTAATGCATAGCCCCAAAACATTAGTGGCACGTCGGTAAGAGACATCATAGAATGCACCATATCCAATAGAATACAACTAAGATGTTCGGACACACCATTACACTGAGGTGTTCCACGTGGCGTGAGTTGTGAAACAATTTTCACATTGTCATAAATATATACAAAACTCCTAACTTAGATATTCACTTCAGTTATCATATCATATACATTTTATCTTATTTTTAGAATAATTTTCAACCTCACTCTAAAATTGCTTGAAGTTTTCAAGATTTCAGACTTGGGTTTCATGAAGTAAATATCCCTATATCTACTCAAATCATTTGTGAAGGTAAGATAATACTGATATCCACTGCATGTTTCAACACTCATTGGACTCATACATCAATATGTATTGTTTCCAATAAGTCACTTGCCCGCTCCATCTTACCGGAAAATGGGGTCTTTAGTCATCTTGCCCATGAGGCATGGTTCGCATGTCTCAAGCAATTCATAATCGAGTGAGTCCAAAGATCCATCAACATGGAGTTCCTTCATGCGTTTTACAAGAATAGGACTGATACGTTGATACGTCCCAAACATATCTACAATTTCTGCTTGCTCCATGATCTTTTGAGTGACATTGTTATATGTTTTGCTACACTTTTATATCTTTTTACACATATTTGGACTAACCTACTAACTCATTCCACCCAGTGCCAGTTTCTGTTTGCTCGTGTCTTTTTTGCAGGGGATTTTACCCAATTTTCCAAAGCCCCAAAAATCCCGAGAGAAATATATAATAAACAGCGTAACGGAAGCTTCCAGATCCCCGAAGATGGGCCAGAGGGGAGCCAGGGGTTGCCCAGCCGACCACCCGGCGCGGCCTGGCCCCTTGTCACGCCCACAGGCCACCTGGGTGGGTCTGACTTCTTCTGACGCCCTCCTTTGGCCTATGTTTACTCCTCCGAGAAGAAACCCTTCCATCATATCTAGAATCGTGAATTTCTCCATCATTCCGCTGCTGCAGCGCTTCCAAGATCGGGAGCGCCAGGAGACCTCTTCCCGGCACCCTACTGGAGGGAGCATTAACCTTCGGCAGCTTCTCCACCGCCATGGACGCTTTCCAGACGTGCTGTGAGTAGTCCTCCTTGGACCATGAGTCCATGACCAGTAGCTATGTGATGCCTTCTCACCAATCTTGTGCTTTAATGATTAGCCCTTGTGAGTTGCCCTACATGATCAAGGCACCTATGCAATTTTTATGTTATTGCTATGCTCGGTTTGTTGGGATCCGATGGATTATGAGATTATGTTCAGATTATTATGAGTTATATATTTCATTATCCTTTTATATTATGTTATGTAGTGATTCATGCATGTTCTCCGTTGCTCTTTATTGCTTTGGCCGAGTAGTAGATAGTAACTCCAAGAGGGAGCGTTATGCATGATTGTGGGTTCATGCCCCCTGATGTCTAGCTTGAGTGAGAAAAAGATGAGACTAGGGGATGTGTTGTTGCCACCAGGGAGAAAACAACGGTTCTTGTGACCACGGTTGGAAGGATTATTTACCTTACGCATAGTTCGTTAATGCAGTTGTCCGTTGCTTTGATTTTACACTTTGGGCGGGGCACGCAACTTAATACCAGCGAGATGTTCTGGATAGATATCTGCTATTTCTCAAACAACAGCACCAAAATTTGACACGTTGACGGAGACTTGCTTGCGTTGGTTTTTCCCTTGAAGAGGAAAGGGTGATGCAGCACACGAGAAGTAAGTATTTCCCTCAGTTTGAGAACCAAGGTATAAATCCAATAGGAGAATCTCGTCATGTCCAGAGTACCTGCACAAACACAAAAGAGGTTGCACCCAACGCTATAAAGGGGTTGTCAATCCCTTCAAGATTGATTGCACAGTGAGATCTGAAGGCGGAAAGTGCAATGAAGTAAATGAATAAGGCTGAAAATATGGTGTGGAGTAGACCCGGGGGCCATAGTGTTCACTAGAGGCTTCTCTCAAAATAGCAAATATCACAGTGGGTGAACAAATTACTGTCGAGCAATTGATTGAACCGCCCAAAGTCATGACGATATCTAAGGCAATGATCATACATATAGGCATCACGTCCGAGACAAGTAGACCAATACTTTGTGCATCTACCACTAGTACTTCACACATCGACCGCTATCCAGCATGCATCTAGTGTATTGAGTTCATGACGAACAGAGTAACGCTTTAAGCAAGATGACATGATGTAGAGGGATAATCTCAAACCAATGATGAAAACCCCATCTTTTTACCCTTGATGGCAACAACATGATGTGTGCCTCGCTACCCCTTCTGTCATTGGGTGAGGTCACCGCACGGTTTGAACCCAAAACCAAGCACTTCTCCCATTGCAAGAATCATAGATCTTGTGGTCTAAACAAAACCCACAACTCGAAGAGGATTACAAGGATATGAAATCATGCATAAGAGAGATCAGAAGAAACTCAAATAATATTCATAGATAATCTGATCATAAATCCACAATTCATCGGATCTCGAGAAACACACCGCAATAGAAGATTACATCAGATAGATCTCCATGAAGATCATGGAGAACTTTGTATTGAAGATCCAAGAGAGAGAAGAAGCCATCTAGCTACTAGCTATGGACCCGTAGGTCTATGGTGAACTACTCACGCATCATCAGAGAGGTCATGGTGTTGATGAAGAAGCCCTCCGTATCCGAATCCCCCTCCGGCAGGGCACCAAAACGTGCCCCAGATGGGATCTTGCGGAGACAGAAGCTTGCGGAGGCGCAAAAATACTTTCGATGATCTCCTGATTTTTCTGGGATTTTAGGGAATTTATAGGCGGAAAACCTAGGGCAGAGGAAGCCCAGGGAGCCCACAAGCCTGGGAGGCACGGGCTGATATGTCTCAAACGTATCTATAATTTTTGATGTTTTCACGCTGTTATCTTGCCTTCTTTCTATGTTTTATGTACCTTTTTATATCTTTTTGGGACTAACTTATTAATTCAGTGCCAAGTGCCAGTTCCTGTTTTTTCCGTGTTTTTGACTCTTTTCAGATCTGATTTTGGAACGGAGTCCAAACGGAAGAAAAACCCCGAAATGATTTTTTCCCGAATGGAAGAAGTCCAGGGGACTTTTGGGCCAAGCCAGGTGGGCTCCAGGGAGCCCACAAGCCCCCACTCCGCCACTAGGGGGGAGGCGGCGGCGGGTAGGCTGGTGGCCTCCCTGGCCGCCCCCTGACCTAGGTCTTTGGCCTATAAATTCCCAAATATTCGGCAAAAAATCAGGGGAGCCTCGAAAATACTTTTCCGCCACCGCAAGCTTCCGTTTCCGCGAGATCTCATCTGGAGACCCTTCCCGACGCCCTGCCGGAGGGGACTTTGGAGTTGGAGGGCTTCTTCATCATCATCATCGCCCCTCCAATGACTCGTGAGTAGTTCACTCCAGTCCTACGGGTCCGTAGTTAGTAGCTAGATGGCTTCTTCTCTCTCTTGGATCTTCAATACAAAGTTCTCCATGATCTTCATGGAGATCTATCCGATGTAATCTTCTTTGGCGGTGTGTTTGTCGAGATCCGATGAATTGTGGACTTGTGATCAGATTATCTATGATATATATTTGAGTCTTTGCTGATTTCTTATATGCATGATTTGATATCCTTGTAAGTCTCTCCGAGTCTTGGGTTTTGTTTGGCCAACTAGATCTATGATTCTTGCAATGGGAGAAGTGCTTAGTTTTGGGTTCTGCCATGTGGTGACCTTTCCGAGTGAGAGTAGGGACAGCAAGGCACACATCAAGCAGTTGCCATCAAGGGTAAAAAGATGGGGTTTTTATCATTGGTTTGAGATTATCCCTCTACATCATGTCATCTTGGTTAAGGCGTTACTCTGTTCTTATGGACTTAATACACTAGATGCATGCTGGATAGCGGTCGACGTGTGGAGTAATAGTAGTAGATGCAGAAAGTATCGGTCTACTTGTTTCAGATGTGATGCCTATAGAAATAATCATTGCATAGATATCGTCACGACTCTGCACAGTTCTATCAATTTCTCGACAGTAATTTGTTCACCCACCGTCTACTTGCTTTCATGAGAGAAGCCACTAGTAAACACTACGGCACCCGGGTCTATTCACATCCATCGTTTACATCTCCACTTTTACTTTGCTTTGTTACTTTGTTGCTTTCAGTTCTCACATGGCAAACAATCTATAAGGGATTGACAACCCCTTCATAGCATTGGGTGCAAGCTTTTGTGTTTGTGCAGGATCTTGAGATACTCTTCCGCCGGATTGATACCTTGGTTCTCAAACTGAGGGAAATACTTATCGTCGCTGTGCTACATCACCCTTTCCGCTTCGAGGGACCAGCAACGCAAGGCTCCAAGGCCACGGGGGAAATCCTTTGCATACTTGCCTAGGAAGTCCCTTAAGGCGTAGCCGTAGCTGAAGGATTCCTGGTGCCGTCGACACAACTATTTCTAGCGCCATTGCAAGGGATACACAGCAAACATCACAGCCCTCCCTATCCGTGGCTAGGGGGCTTGTGGGGTCCCTGTTGGCCCCCTGCCCTGATTCTCAGGCTTCTCGATCTTCTTCTGTTTCGGAAAAAATCTTTTTGGCAGTTTCGTTCCGTTTGGACTCCGTTTAAAATCCTCCTCTGAAAGGGGCCAAAAACATGGAAAAAAATAGGAACTGGCACTTGGCACTGAGTTAATAAGTTAGTCCCAAAAAAATATATAAAATGCATACGAAACATCCAAAGTTTGACAAGATAATAGCATAAAACCATCAAAAATTATAGATACGTTGGAGACGTATCAAGCATCCCCAAGCTTAACTCCTTCTCGTCCTCGAGTAGGGAACTGATAAAGAATGAATTTTTGATGTGGAATGCTACCTAGCATAGTTGTCCTTTGCAAATTCTTTCGTGTGACATGAATGTTCAGATCCGTAAGATTCAAAACAATAGTTTGCTATTGTCATGAAAACAATAATACTTCAAGCAAACTAGCAAGGTAATCATGAACTTTCAAAATAACAAGGCCAAAGAAAGTTATCCCTACAAAATCATATGGTCTCGCTATGCTCCATCATCCTCACACAACTAATGTAAATCATGCACAACCCCGGTATTGTCCAAATAATTGTTTTCGCACTCTTACTTTCTCAAACTTTTTATAACTATCACGCAATACATGAGCGTGAGCCATGGATATAGCACTATAGGTGAAATAGAGTGTGGTGGTGGTTGTGAGACAAAAAAGGAGGAGATAGTCACATTGACTCGGCATATCAAAAGGATATGGAGATGCCCATTAATAGATATCAATGTGAATGAGTAGGGATTGCCATACAAAGGATGCACTAGAGCTATAAGTATGTGAAAGCTCAAAAACAGAACTAGTGGGTGTGCATCCAACTTGCTTGCTCACGAAAACCTAGGGCAATTTTGAGGAAGCCCATCATTAGAATATACAAGACAAATTATATAATAAAGATTCCCACTAGCATATGGTTTTGACGAAACGGGAGGCTCTCAATCATGAAGAACATGGTGCTATTATGAAGCACAAGTGTGGAAAAAGATAGTAGCATTTTCCCTTCTCTCTTTTTCTCTATCTTTTTTTGTATTTGGGCTCTTTGGCTTCTTTCTATATCCCCTTTTTTTTGTTTGGGATCTTTGGCCTCTTTTTTTTATTTTCTCACACGGTACAATGCTCTAATAATGATGATCATCACACTTTTATTTACTCACAGCTCAAAGCTTAGAAATGACTCTATAGGAAATGCCTCCGGCAGTGTACCGGGATGTGCAATGATCTAGCTTGGCGTATGACGTTGACACATCTCGCTAGCTATCTTACGATCATGCAATGGCAATATGAGAGTGACGGCACAAGTCATGAGATGGGACGGTGGGAGTTGCATGGCAATATATTTCGGAATGGGTATGAAAATGCCATAGTAGGTAGATATGGTGGCTTTTTTCAGGAAGGCATTTGGTGGGTTTGTGCACCGACGAGAATTGCGCGACACTAGAGAGGCTAGCAATGGTGGAAGGTGAAAGTGCATCTATACCATGGACTCACATTAGTCATGAAGAACCCACATACTTTTTGCGAAAGTTTTTATTAGTAATCGAGACAAAGTGCTAAACGCATACTCCGACGGGAAGGGTTGGTAGGTGTTAACCATCGCGCGATCCCGACCTCAACACAAAGGATGACAATCAATAGATCAATTATGCTCCAACTTCCTAACATAGCGGTTCACGCACGGGAATCACTAACTTCAACACAATTATTTCTAGATTCACAACACCCTACTAACATGACTCTTTAATATTACCAAATCCACGTCTCAAAACTAATTGAGAGGAATCAAAACTTCTCTTTCTACTCAATGCACATGAAGATGGAGGTTTTTGTATCCTCTTTGGTTACCTATCACCTTTGGGACTACTTTCAAATCATAAGACAACTACCAAGCCTCGCACCGTCGTGCTCTAAAAGATCTAAGTGAAGCACATAGAGCAAAATTATCTAGCTCAAAAGATATAAGTGAACCACAATGAGCATTCTAGCAAAATCATGATGGGTGCATGTCTCTCTCTAAAGGTGTGCATCAAGGATGATTGTGACACAACAAAAAGAAAAGACTCCTAAGATACAAGACGCTCCAAGAAAAACACATATCATGTGGTGAATAAAAATATAGCTCCAAGTAATGTTACCGATGGATTGAAGACGAAAGAGGGGATGCCTTCCCGGGGCATCCCCAAGCTTAGGATTTTTGGTGTCCTTGAATTTGGCTTGGGATGCCTTGGGCATCCCCAAGCTTGAGCTCTTTCCACTCCTCATCTCTTTGTTAATGAGAACATCTCCCAAAACTTGAAAACTTCACGACACAAAACTTAAACAGAAACTCCTGATATCATTAGCACAAGAAAACAAACTACCACCTCTTTAGGTACTGTAGCAATCTTGATTTCTATTTATATTGGTGTTGGGCTACTGTATTATCACTTTTCCATGGCTAGTACCCCCCGATACTAACCATAGTTTCATCAAAACAAGCAACCGACTCAACAAAAACAGAATCTGTCAAAAACAGACCAGTCTGTAGCAACCTGTATACTTCGTATACATCTGTTTTTTTTGACCGGCTACTGTCGGGAAAACCCCCCACAGCCATTTTCTGTATCGCAACTATGAAAACTGTATGTACAAGAGAGGTTGTAGAATGTACAGAGGGGGAGGAGCAGAGGGATACAGACCTCAAGGAGGCAAAAAGGAAATCCACTTAAGGATATCATCCCTGAAGCTAGCCTTAATTCTATGAGCTAATAAAGAAATGTCATGAATAAATCCAGCTCTCCATTTCCTGAACTTTGGCTCTTCCTGGTTGAAGACTTTTGCATTTCTGGTGGTCTAGATGTTCCAACAGGCAGTGAAAACAACCTCAACAAAGAATGGATGAGGGAAGTTCTTTCTAGCTGCAGCAGTAGCAGTCCACATAGATGACCCCTGCCAAGTGATCTGTAGGTAGTTCCAAACCCCTGTGCTGAACAGGCATGTGAAGAATAAATGGTCTCTGTCTTCCTTGACTCGGGCATGGCACAACACACAGAGATTAGAATCAGAAACCTTCCAGTGACACCTTTCCAGCATGTCCTGTGTGTTCAGCCTATCCATAATGAGCATCCAGGCAAACATCTTAACTTTCATGGTACAACAGCTTTTCCAGATCCAGTTAAGCAGAGGGTTAGGTACAATACTGCTATGAACATGAGCATAGTAGGCCTTAGGTGTGTAGACCTTAGCATCCTTACGCCGTACCCATCTGTCAAAGGCCTGATGATCAAGGTCCAGGTCCAGAAGTAAAGATTGGACAGCAGTCAGTTCCTGATAAGCTTGAGCAGACAGTGGGAGGTGAAACATAGATAGCAGACGGTCCTCAGAAAAAGCAGCAAAGACTTCTTGAGCTGTGCAGAAAGGGTCAGCCACAAAGGAGAACAATCGTTGGAATCTAGCTGCCAATGACATAGTGGATTTGCCAAGTAACCAGGAATCAGACCAAAACAAGAAGGAATCACCCTTATTAGGCAAAACATAGGTAACAGATCTGAATTGGTCAAGACGTTTGCATATGTCTTTCCACCAAAAGGAGCCACAAAGTGCAGTACCCTGAGGTACAGTGTGATGATAGTAAGTGTTCCAAATCAGATGAACCCAAGGGATATCAGCATGATTAAGGAGTTTATGTTTGAGCAGGAGAGCTTCATTCTGAACGGCTAAATTCACAATCCCTAACACCCCTTTATTTTTAGGCCTGCACACCAGGGGCCAAGCAGCTAGAGAGGGTGCATGATCATTCCCATTTCTTCTCCATAGACATTGCCGTTGAATCCGCTCCAATTGCTTCAGTATACCTGGTGGTAGATCCAGGCTGCATAGGAAGAAAAGGGGAACAACAGACAGTGCTGACTTTACATATTGCAGTCTGCCCCCCTGAGCAAGAAATGAGGAACTAGCACTGAGCCTTCTTTCCATTTTATCCACCACATGCATGAGATCAATGATTCGAGGTTTAGTTGTTCCAACAGGCAGTCCCAGATATGTGAAGGGTAGAGATCCCACTTTACAACCAATGGAGTCTGCCAGGTCCTGCAGATGCTGAGAAGGAGTATTGACAGGTAGGAGTGCAGATTTGTGATAATTCACCTGTAATCCACTGGACTGAGAGAAAAGCAAAAGCATTTTCTTAAGCTGCAACAACTGTGATTTGTCAGCTGGTAGGATGATGAGAGTATCATCAGCATATTGCACTATATGGTAATCTTTATCATGGGTAGGTATAGGCAACTGCATCAGTCCATCCACCAGCAGTTGATTCACCAGAGTTTGTAGAAAGTCAGCAGCAATAGCAAACAACAATGGGGACAAAGGATCTCCCTGTCTGACACCTTTTTTACACATGAACTTCTTACCAGGCACACCATTGATTAGTACTGAATAAGATCCAGAGGCTAGAAGCTGCCTAACCCAAAGGATCCATCGATCATTGAAGCCCTTGGCTTTAAGAATCTGGAAGATGAATTCATGCTCCACAGAATCAAATGCCTTTTCAAAATCCAACTTAAGGATAACTATAGGCTTCTTGGATTGATGACATTGGTGTAGATACTCAAGAGTCCAGCCCACACAATCCTGAATAGTCCTAGATTTGATAAAACCGTACTGCTTCTTGTGAAGACATTTAACAATCTGCAATTGTAGCCGATTGGCAAGCATTTTTGAAAAAATTTAAGACCCATTCCAGTAAGAGATATTGGTCTGTAATCTCCCACATGTTCAGGTGACCTATTTTTGGGAATGAGTGTAATATAGGAAGAATTCATGTTTACCAGCTGGGCATGGCCAGCATGAAATTCAGCAACAAGCTGATAAAACTCAGGGGAGATAATGTGCCAACATTTCTTGAAAAAAAGCCCATTGAAACCATCAGGCCCTGGAGCTTTGTCAGTAGGCATATCATGCACAATTTTATCCATCTGAGACTTGGAAAAAGGTTCTGTGAGAATGTCGAGTCCCTGAACTTCATCCAGTAGGGAGTCTAAGTCAAATGCCATATTAATGCCAAGAGAGGTTCCCATTCGATCTTTGAAAGATGCCCAGAAGCATGCAGCAATTTGATCATGATCAGAGATAATAGACCCATCATTTAACTTGAGAGAGGCAATGGAATTCTTCCTATACCTTTCAGTGGCCATAGCATGAAAGAACTTAGTGTTTTCCTCACCAACTTTAACAAATCGAATAGTGGCCCTCTTCTTCCAGTATAAACACTGAAGGTGTAGCAGATGTTCCAAATGCAATTTGACAAGTTTCCTGAAATTAGCTTCCGGCCTGAATAAGTACCTCAGCTCTTCAAGCTCATCCAAGCATAGCACCACTTGATTGCATCTGGAAATAAGGTGTTTTAACTGAGACAGAGACGTCTGCCATTTCTTCAGAGCCTGCCTAAGATGCTTCATCTTATCCATGATAATAGCAGATATGTGAGTCTTTCGTGAAGGAATGAGCCATGATTGCTGCACACATTCGATGAAGCCCTCCATTTCAACCCAGTAGTTCTCAAAACGAAATAAGTTGCATTTGGGGATGGAGGTGTTAACAGTGACCACACAAGGCACATGATCAGATGCAGTCTTTGCCAGAGGGAGCACTTGGGTGAGAGGATAAGAAGAGATCCAGTTGGTGGATGTAAAGAACCAATCTAGCTGCTCTAGAAGAGGAGTGTCTTGCATATTGGACCAAGTGTAGGATCTGCCTTTGATGGGAAGCTCCAATAATCCCAAATGCCCAATAATTTCATTGAAGATGAACATGTCATTTACATCAGCCCCAGGGAGGTTTCTGTTGTCAGGGGATCTAATGAAATTAAAGTCCCCAAGGAGTAGCCAGTTAGCCCCAGTGGGGATATGAAGATTCTAAAGCCAGCTCACAAAAAGATCACGGGCCTCCCCTTGACATGGTCCGTAGACATTAACCAAAGTCCATGATTCACCTGTGTGATTTGAGGTAAAGCCGGTGATCAAGCCATATGGGGTGCACTGTACTAAGTGACCAGTGAGAATGGAGGAGTTCCAAAGGGTGATGAGCCCTCCTGATGCACCCCTGGAAGGGGAGTAAGCAAATTGATCAAAACGTTTGGGGCAGAAACCTTTAACTGCTCGAAACTCGATAGACTGCATCTTTGTTTCCTGCAAGCAGACCACCGCAGCAAGGCACTCATCGATTTTGTTACGGACTGCCCGTTGTCTATGATCCGAATTGAGGCCACGCACATTCCAGCACAACACACGCCAACTCCTCGTGGAACGACTATCCATTGCAAATTAGAGATATAGAAAAAGCAAGGCTATGTAATAGCCACTGCAACCGAAGTTTCAAGCACCAAATGACAACGGAAGTTCGACAATACATAAAACCAGTACAGTAACAGCTTAACATGGGCGGATTAAACATCAGAAGATGTGGGCGCAGAGTCAGCAGGATCTTCCATAAGTCGATCCACCGTGAGCTTCTCCGGGGCTATACCCAATGACTGCCCTACCTCTTGGAGCACCGGGATAGGAGTGGCCGGAGGTACATCTTCAGACTCCTGTGACGTTGAGGGCATAGGCTTGGCTTTCGGCTTCCTTTTCTTGGGGATGTGTGCAGGTAGCTCTTGCAGAGTTGGCTTGAAGCCGTCGCGCTTGATTGAGCCACGAGTACACCGCCTCACCAAGGAGTCCACCACCGGGGTGGCCTTCTTGCGGGACCCCTTCTTGGATGGAGCAGGAGAGCGGAAGGATAAGTCCTCTGAAGAAGAAGCTGGGCTGATAGGGGTTACCTCCTGTAGTGAGAGAGAGGCAGAAGCAGGGTCCGACAGTGAAGGTCCTGGAGTATCAACATCAAAAGCCACGTCCCAGGATCGCTTGGGGATCAGGATGGGCTCAAGGATTGGCAGCTGGAACTGACGAGGTATATGCATAGCAGCAGCAGGGCCCATCAGATTATCAAAAGTGCGTGCCCAGGACATCACTGGGGGCAAGGGTGGCCCATATAAAACCCTAGACACCCCGACAAGGAGGTTGGACTGATCGGGTGGAGGGGCTTTGTAGAGAACCATCGCCAGAGGGTTTGTATCGTGCACCTCCTCCAGCCTAGGCTCTTCTTCCTCCAGCTCAGCCCCATTGTCCCGACCAGCATCAGGACCAGCAGCACCAGCCTCCGGCACAACAGCATTGTCCGGGGCATCAGCGAGAGCAGCAGCATCAGCATCATCAATAGCAACATTGGCGGCATCAGGAAGATGCACTGGCGGTTCTGGAACGACCGGTTCCTCCGCCCTCTGACCCTGCTATGGATCAAGGTCCACCAATTCGTGCACCGAGTCCGAGGAGGAGGGACTCGGCTGATCAATCACCATTGATTCCTGGTCTTGAACTGGATCAACAGCAGGCGCATCGGCGGGCACAGCCTGTTCCCAACCTCCTCCATCAGCAGGCGGTTGACCCCAGCCTCCTGCCTCAAGATCGACAGGAGGCGGGCCCCAGCCACCGTCTTCAGGATCCGCAGCGGCAGGCCCAGGATCTCCAGGGGCGAGTGTCACCGCATTCCATCCTAGTGCAGGATATGGGGGCAAAGCAAATTGCAGATTGTCATGAACAAGCTGCCCGGGGAGTGGATGAGGGTTGCCATTGAGAGGCATCGGATCCTCATCATTGGGTAGAATTTCTGCAGCCGCCGTACCCAAAATGTACACAGGAGCAGACCAGGACACCTTTGCGCCACCCCAGGCAGAATATTCTGAGAAACTGATACTGCGAGGTACTAGCCGGTCTTCCGGGAAGGCAGCAAAAACAATAGAACGAACCAAATATGGGTCGTCATGGACCCAATGATGAAACTCCCCAAAGGTGTTAACAGCCGCCCTCAGATCTTCGGTGTTGCGGAAATCCAATGGCACCCCCAGAAGCATGAGGCAGCCCTGACGAAAACCCTCTTGGCCGCGGAAGCCGAGACCATGATCATGACGTATGAAGCGCACCACCGAGTTTGCTAGAGGCTGCGGTACCATCTGGACTCTAGCATAACTCTCCGCCGCATCTCAGAGCTCAAACAAACCCACTCCCTCAATCCAGGGCTGAGCAGACCGGACATGGAATCCTTGATGCCGGAGAAGGGCAGCGACTTCTTGTCGTACCTGAATCACCTCGTCAGCAGGCGACGCTGGATTACCTCAAAAATTCTGACAAATTATGACTGTCTGGGAAAAATTCATATCAACCAGCATAAAAAAGAATCAACTCAAAAGCTCTTTCTGAATAAAAGTGAAAAATCATCTGGTGAGAGAAAAGTTTGTGTCTTTTTCCAGCAGGATCAAACAACCATTGCCAAGACTAGTCATAAAGGTTTTGCGTGGCTCAAACACAAAAATAAACAAAAAGACACAATCATAACATAATTATGATAGTGTGGATTCAACATAACAGAAAGAAAAAGAAATAAATTCATTGGGTTGCCTCCCAACAAGCGCTATAGTTTAACGCCCTTAGCTAGGCATAAGGCTATAGAATCACGTATCGTCGTCTTTGGTGCTCAAACCATAAGTGGCCCTCATCATGCATTCATAAGGCAATCTTATTTTCTTTCTAGGAAAGTGCTCCATGCCATTCTTTAAAGGAAATTGAAATCTAATATTCCCTTCCTTCATATCGATGATGGCACCGATAGTCCTTAGGAAAGGTCTACCAAGAATAATAGGGCATGTAGGATTGCAATCAATGTCAAGCACAATGAAATCCACGGGTACATAGTTCCTATTTGCAATAATAAGAACATCATTGATCCTTCCCATGGGTTTCTTGACAGTAGAATCCGCAAGATGCAAATTAAGAGAACACTCTTCAATCTCATTAAAACCCAGAACATCACATAAAGACTTTGGAATCGCGGAAACACTAGCACCCAAATCACACAAAGCATTGGATTCATAGTTTTTTATTTTGATTTTGATAGTAGGTTCCAACTCATCATGAAGCTTTCTAGGAATAGAGACTTCCAATTCAAGTTTCTCTTCAAGAGATTTTATCATAGCTTCGACGATATGATCGGTAAAGGCCTTGTTTTGGCTATAAGCATGCACAGAGTTTAGCATGGATTGCATCAAGGAAATGCATTCAATCAAGGAGCAACTATCATAATTGAATTCCTTGAAATCCAAGGTAGTAACTTCATTACTACTCAAAGTTTTGATATCTTCTACTCCACTTTTAATGCTTTTAGAATCAAGATAGATGGACTCCGAATCATTGGGGCGTTTTTCAACCAAGGTGGATTCATATCCAGCCCCATCATTATTAGGTTTGACACAAGAAAACAAAGATTAAATGGGAGTCACACCAAGCACTTTAAGATCTTCGTGATTCTTATCACGAGAGCACGCCTTTTTAAGCCATTCATGTCTAGCACGAATTTGGGCGGTTCTTTCTTTGCTCTCAATCATGGAAACACGCATAGATTTCAAAGTTTCATCCATATTGATCTTGGGAGGAGCACATCTAACTTTCAAAGCATCAATATCACTAGACATTCTATCAACGCTCTTAGCCAAATCGTCAATTTTGAGTAGTTTTTCCTCTATGGACGCATTGAAAATTTTATGCGAGTTGATAAACTCTTTGATATTACTCTCTAGATCAGAGGGTAACCTATTGTAATTTCCAAGAGTATTGTTGTAGGAGTTGCCAAAGTTATTAGAGGAGTTAATAGGAAAAGGCCTAGGAACATAGTTTCCTCTAAAAGCATTGTTGTTGCCAAAATTATTCCTACCAACAAAATTAACGTCCAAGCTAGCGTTACTACTCTCAATCAAAGAAGACAAGGGCATATCATTAGGATCTAAAGGAGCACTTCTACTAGCAACCAAATTCATTAACTCATCCATCTTAGCACTCAACGAGTTGATTTCTTCTATAGCGTGTACTTTCTTAATAGTAGGTGACCTTTCAGTGTGCCACTGAGAGTAGTTCGTCATGATATTGTCTAGGAGTTTCGTGGCTTCTCCTAACGTGATTTCCATGAACGTTCCACCGGAGGTGGAGTCCAAGATATTTCTAGAAGCGAAATTCAAGCCAGCGGACAAGATTTGTATAATCATCCAAAGACTAAAGCCATGAGCGGGACAATTTCTAATCATCAATTTCATTCTCTCCCAAGATTGTGCAACGTGTTCATGATCAAGTTGCTTAAAATTCATGATATCATTACAGAGAGAGATAATCTTAGCCAGCGGAAAATACTTGGATATATAAGCATATTTGCACTTATCCCAAGAATCGATACTATTTTTGGGCAAAGACGAAAACCAAGTTTTTGCTCGATCTCGCAACGAGAAAGGAAAAAAGTTTCAATTTAATCACATCAATATCCACATCTTTCTTCTTTTGCATATCACAAAGCTCAATGAAGGTATTGAGATGGGATGCGGCATCTTCACTAGGAAGGCCGGAGAATTGCTCTTTCATAACAAGATTCAGCAAAGCGGCATTGATTTCGCATGACTCCGCACTAGTGGCGGGAGCAATCGGAGTACTAATAAAATCATTATTATTAGTATTTGAGAAGTCACAAAGTTTGGTGTTTTCAGTCATGGTGACTTCGGCAAGCAAGCAAGCACACAAGCGAACAAAGAGCAACCGAGAATAAGGTCGAACGAAAAGGCAAACGAAAAACGCAAATTGGTGAAGTGGGGGACAGGAAAACGAGAGGCAACTGGCAAACAAAGTAAATGCAAGAGATGAGTTTGCGACACTTACTTGGATGAGTTCTTGACTTGATCCTCCTCGGCAACAGCGCCAGAAATCCTTCTTGCTACTTCTCAAACAACTGCGCCAAAATTTGACACGTTGACGGTGTAACATCCCAAATTTTGGAATGTTAATATAATTATTATATTGTTTGTTTGTTTGCTTGAGTGATTGAAACTTCAGAGAAATCTGAAACTTTTCAAAAACTTTTGAATGAGAGGGAATAAAATGACATTCCCCATCTCCGATGAATTCAAATTCAATCTTTCAAAAGCAAAGAGAGAAGATGACATGACTTCTTCAACTATAGAGAATTTGAACGAAGTTTGCTTTTGAAGTCCTTTCAAAATTTTGCCCTTGCTTCTATATTTTTCTTCCCCGAGAAAATGCCGGGAAATAATCTCTTGCACGCAAGAGAGAGCGAAGGAAAATGACCCTCTAAAATGTGAGGCATTTTTGAAATATTTTGAGCCAAGAAAGCCAAAGTTTTATCGTGAAAATAATTGCAAAAAGAAAATATAGCATAAGGGATTTTTTCTGAAAAACATTTTTTTTAAAGTTTTTATTTTTGCCTTGGAAAAATGTTAATCGAGTAGAGGATATTTTTCTGATCATTTTGGTATATAATACCCGATATTAATTATTTTATTTGTTTCCATTTATTTCGTTTTAGTTTCTGTTAAAAAAAAGAAAAAAGAAAACGGGAGATATTTTTCTCGGGCCAGATCCCCATCGCTAGGGAACCAGAATCCCTACACCACCGCAGCGCCACCCCATCTTTCCTATTTTTCCCCCTTTTCTTTCCCTTCTTTTTCTTTTTTCTTTCTTTCCTTCCCTCTTCTTCTTCCTTCCTTCTTTCTTTCTCCCGTGACTTTCCTTCCCCAGCGCCACTGCTCCTTCCATGGCGAGCCCCCTGCATCACGGGATCCCTTCCTGATTCCCCCCCTTTCCTCCCGAGATCCCCTCTCTCCCCCTATAGAGCTGAGCCCCCTCCACACCCCGTTTTTCCCCGCCGTCGCCTCCCGTCACCACCCCAACCGCCCCGCCGCTGCCTTGCTGGAGCCGAAGCTCCGAAGCTTCTGCAGCTCGCTGTCGCGCCGCCCTGCGCCACCCACCACCACCAAAGACACCCCTACCCTCTCCGCGTTCTATTCCCCTCCCCAAAACCCAGAGCCCTCCACCCAGCCGCCCCCTGCATCCACCTCGCCAGAACCGAGCTCCCAGGACCTCCCGCGCCCCCTGCTGCTCCTCCCGTCGCCCCCCTGCACCCCTCTCCATCTCCCCCTCGCCTTCCCCAGGAGCCCCCCCTCCTCCACCGACCCCTCCCCACGCCGGAGCCGCCCTCCCCACCTCGCCGGCATAGTCCCCCTCGCCGGAGTGCCTCCTACTCGCCACTGCTCCTCCCTGCCATTGTGCACGAGGTAACTCCCTCTCCTTTCTTTTTTTTCTTTTGTTTAACTTCCTACCGTTAGATCTTTAAGCAACGTGCTAGATTAGATCTAGAATACCCCTTCGGTTCTTTTAAAAGAACCGGCGGTTGTTTTTATTAGTAACTTTAGTCGAAGAGGTTTTAGATAGTTTTCGGCCGTTTGTTAGATACCCTCGCAGCAAACACCCATCAGCCAATCAGAAGCCGCCACGTGGATTCCCTGTTTGTTTTATTTTTCAGTTTTAGTTGAAAAACAAAGACAGTTTCAATTTTCTTTTGAGCATAACTTTTGATCCACAACTCCAATGAGGTTGATTCCTTTTCCAGTAGATCACAATCTTTCTGTAGTTTTTAAAAACATATAATTTGTCTATGTTTGAAATTTTCAAATTTGAATTAGATCAGATTTAGTTTAAACCTTTTTTTGCTTATCCCAGGAGTTTAGGAATAGTTTTTAATTTGATTCTTTTTGCTACTGATCACTAGTGATCTTAGTTATCAGTGGTAAAAATTTCAGAATTATTTAGGTATTTTAGCTGATTGTTTCTTGTGAAACAATTTCTGTTTCACCTCTTTTAGGATTATGCCTATTTTCTTTTCTATAATTGTTTTTAAATTATTTTCTTTTATATTTCAGAAAGATTATGTTTTGTTTCTGTTAGTTAACAGTAGGTTTGCAACAAGTTTGGATTTTTATTTTTATATGTTATCATGAAATCAATTCTAGTTCTCTAATAACTTGCAATTGGTTTCTCCACTGTTTCAAATCCCGTTTGGAAATACTTTCAAATAGTTTTGTGAAAAATACTTTATTTATTCTTAGTTAAATTTATATCTTAGTTCCCTGTTATTTAAGTATTTTATTTTCTGTTAGAAAAACTATTTAGTGTTTGACATAGTAGAAGACTCCCTAGTCTTATTTGAAGTTTCCTTCGGATTCTTATTCACTCTCTCGTTTGTTTTGATTGCTAGAATGATTTCTAGTATGAGTGCTTATGTGAATGATATGTTTGTTATATAGATTTCATCGGAGAGTGACGAGTAGTCTATCAAGTTATTTCTCGAGAAATTCTTCTTCGTCAACATCGCCAGGCAAGTCATTTGATCATGTATCACCTATGTTTTATGCATCGTAGTTCTACCATCCTATGCCCAATTGCATGCTGAGTAGGTACTTGGAAATTTTAGTATAGGTTGTAGTATCATGTGGTAGGCACACAACAACCCCGATACTTGGCCCCGGGACGACAAATTTCATATTGCTATGCTTGAGTAGACGGGATTCTGGTTGAGAGTTTATCACGAGTGATGCGAGAATAATTTAATAACCAAGACCGGTTAAGTCAAGACTTTTCAAGACCTCATGATGCAATGCAACTCTGGGTGAAGGACGGTTGATCGGCTCCCTGGACAAACCAGTGGATGACACGGGATGCTGGAGACGACCATGACATCTTGCGGAAAGCTTCACCCAGGCTCAAAGAGACGGACGGATATTTTCAAGACCCAAGGCTTACCTGCACAGCCACAAGTCATTATGGGATCTGTCTTGGTTGGACAACGCGGCGACTCTGGACAGGCGGTGCTAGCAGATGTAGAAGAACGGTAGGATTGGATGGGCACCGACAGGGATTCAGAGGGACTCGTTGAACGACCATGTTTTGATCATCCGGTCTTCAAACACCCTGAAGTGCGAGGACATACTCGGAGGCGATCAAACCTTGTGGGGAACGTGTGCAAAACTCTGCAGGGTACTCAAACCTAATCGATTAGCCGTGTCCACGGTCATGGACAACTTGAGCCAAAGGAATTGAAGTTGTCTGAAATTCTCAACACAAATAATAATATTGACGTGGGAATTATTGACAACATGGGTACGAGAATTGGTTTCTGGAACTATCTCGTTAACAACCAACAATGTAGTAACATTTTGCTTTTAGCCCTCTCTTGATGTAGGAGAAAACTTGCTTTTCACTAAAAACTTATAGCCCCACCTGCCATATATGCATATAGTATAGATGATATTTTACCCCCTCGCATATGTGACTTGCCGGCATATTCAATATGCTGACCTACACGGCTGCAACGTCTTATGTTGCAGATATTTTTATTCGACGAGTAAGAGTACACTTCAGGGTTACGGTCTACACTCAACTTGCCGTTGGTGTTTATTGGGACTCCACTCCCTTGACTGCTTCCGCTGAGATATTTAAGGTATATATCAGTTTTACGCTATTTACATGTGATTGCACTTTGATATATACATTGATGTACTGTGTGTGCCAGCATACTGATCCAGGGATGGCACAGATACACAGAGGCTTGACTCGTTTTGAGTCGGGTCGCTACAGTAATGGTATCACAGCACATGTTGACTGTAGGACGTGACGCTAGAAATTGGAAATCTCTTAGGAAAGGATCTCTCAAAAAACTTTATTTTCAAGAACACCTTTTACTTCTCATCTCTTCTGACTTCATCAAATCTTCTCCCTCACCTCCAATAGTTAGACAATACCCTTACCCCTTTGACCTCATGAAGAATCAACGGAGTTCTACTTCAAAGTAAAGAGGATTTCATCATGCATTTGAAGAATTGAAGCTGCGCCAATTGAAGACTCTCAAGACCCGAAGAATTCGAAGACCCTGAAGCGTTCGAATGTTTATATGACCATTAGAAGTCCAAACCCCTTTTATATACCCATGTTAGATACGATGATTTGTGAGCCGTCATTGGTGTGTGTTTTTCGACAGCCACAAATAAAACCTATTATCAAAAATATTGTTTGTATTGTGTGTATCTCCCTCTTTCCCTCTCTCTCTTACTCATCTCATCCCAAAAACGTTGGACCCAATAGATGGTGTATGAAGCTGGACTTGTAATCTCTGGACCAATGACCCAGCTGGAAGTTGAAATATGGATTCAGAACATGGAGAACTACTTCGAGAGCAATTTGATTTCCAGGAAGTATTAAGTTGCACACGCTCTTCAGTACTTTACCCAAAGTGCTGCTATCTGGTGGAAAATGCATCATGCCATACAAGGATTTAGTGGAGCAGAAACTTGGGACGAATTCAAGAAGACTCTGTTAAGATCTCGTCTTATCCAAAAGTGATATGATAGCCCGATGAAGAAGCCTTGTGCATGCAAGATTTGTGGAGAAATAGGACACACCCAGGAAGAAAACCAGGATGGATGCCCTCATTGTGAAGAAAATCACCCAGTGGAGGATTGCCCAAGTAGTCAGGTGACTTGTTTCTTGTGTGAAGGAACCACCCACCACCCAGCGGCTGTCACATTTACCCCAAGTATGCTTGAAACCCACAGACCCCGGGACTAACAAGGACCAAGTACTATCTTTTTGGAGAAGGAAACATGGATCAGCAAACGTTTTCTTAGGAGCATACGAAAACCCGAGAGTTGTGAAGATACGATAGATGTTTTGTTGAGCTTGCAGAACCAATGGATTATCCGAACTTCGTTCGTGGACAAGAGATATTCTACAATGCTTGTGAGGATGCCCAAGTGTTAGAATACGAGATTCACTAAGCCTTATACAAGGTAATGATTTCAGTGCGACATGGCTTGGCCACTATGACGACTTACTATTATCATTCTCTTGCTATTCGGAATGGTAAATCTGAGAGACTTATCCATAGTGAAAGACGACATTCTTTGAAGCTTTTGTTTAAGCCTTAGAATGGTATGATGAAAGCCCCATGTACATGGCAATCGTTGTCACGCGTCGGACATTTTACGGTGAGGGTGAAGCCAAGACCCTTCTCTGTGCAGGATAACCACAAATGGTAGACCACCATGAGAATCATAGATAGGATATTTAGAATTGATCGTGAGACTGTCAGTTAAGACGACCCAGTAACGGAAGAAGCTTATATCAACAGAAGAACCCTCGATTTTGATGGAAACGTTATGAATATAACGAAAGAGCTTCATCAGAGGAGTTAGTATGAAGATTGTGAGGAGTCAGATGCCAAAACCCCAGAGGATCGTTAAAACATTTTGAGAGACCTGTATCTCTCATTTTAAGTGTGGTGGCATCCCACCTTGCCGGAGTTTGGATTTGTTAGAAGACCCCCAAACCCTAACCTTTCTTTCTAGCCTCTTCGAATCTCGAGGACGAGATTCATTTTAAGTGTGGTAGGTTTGTAACATCCCAAATTTTGGAATGTTAATATAATTATTATATTGTTTGTTTGTTTGCTTGAGTGATTGAAACTTGAGTGAAATGAGAAACTTTTCAAAAACTTTTGAATGAGAGGGAATAAAATGACATTCCCCATCTCCTATGAATTCAAATTCAATATTTTAAAAGCAAAGAGAGAAGTTGACATGACTTCTTCAACTATAGAGAATTTGAACGGAGTTTGCATTTGAAATCCTTTCAAAATTTTGCCCTTGCTTCTATATTTTTCTTCCCCGAGAAAATGCCGGGAAATAATCTATTGCACGCAAGAGAGAGCGGAGGAAAATGACCCTCCAAAATGTGAGGCATTTTTGAAATATTTTGAGCCAAGAAAGCCAAAGTTTTATCGTGAAAATAATTGCAAAAAGAAAATATAGCATAAGGGATTTTTTCTGAAAAACATTTTTTTAAAGTTTTTATTTTTGCCTTGGAAAAATGTTAATCGAGTAGAGGATATTTTTCTGATCATTTTGGTATATAATACCCTATATTAATTATTTTATTTGTTTCCTTTTATTTCGTTTTAGTTTCTGTTAAAAAAACGGGAGATATTTTTCTCGGGCCACATCCCCATCGCTAGGGAACCAGAATCCCTACACCACCGCAGCGCCACCCCATCTTTCCTATTATTTTTTCCCCTTTTCTTTTCCTTCTTTTTCTTTTTTCTTTCTTTCCTTCCCTCTTCTTCTTCCTTCCTTCTTTCTTTCTCCCATGACTTTCCTTCCCCAGCGCCACTGCTCCTTCCATGGCGAGCCCCCTGCATCACAGGATCCCTTCCCGATCCCCCCCCCCTTTCCTCCCGAGATCCCCTCTCTCCCCCTATATAAGCTGAGCCCCCTCCAAACCCTGTTTTTCCCCGCCGTCGCCTCCCATCACCGCCCCAACCGCCCCGTCGCTGCCTTGCTGGAGCCGAAGCTCTGAAGCTTCTGCAGCTCGCTGTCGCGCCGCCCTGCGCCACCCACCACCACCACAGACACCGCTACCCTCTCCGCGTTCCATTCCCCTCCCCAAAACCCAGAGCCCTCCACCCAACCGCCCCCTGCATCCACCTCGCCAGAGCCGAGCTCCCAGGACCTCCCGCGCCCCCTGCTGCTCCTCCCGTCGCCACCCCTGCACCTCTCTCCATCTCCCCTTCGCCTTCCCCAGGAGCCCCCCCTCCTCCACCGACCCCTCCCCACACCGGAGCCGCCCTCCCACCCTCGTCGGCATAGTCCCCCTTGCCGGAGTGCCTCCTCCTCGCCACTGCTCCTCCCTGCCATTGTGCTCGAGGTAACTCCCTCTCCTTTCTGTTTTTCTTTTGTTTTACTTCCTACCGTTAGATCTTTAAGCAACGTGCTAGATTAGATCTAGAATACCCCTTTGGTTCTTTTAAAAGAACCGGCGGTTGTTTTTATTAGTAACTTTAGTCGAAGAGGTTTTAGATAGTTTTCGGCCGTTTGTTAGATTCCCTCGCAGCAAACACCCATCAGCCAATCAGAAGCCGCCACGTGGATTCCATGTTTGTTTTATTTTTCAGTTTTAGTTGAAAAACACAGACAGTTTCAATTTTCTTTTAATCATAACTTTTGATCCACAACTCCAATTAGGTTGATTCTCTTTCCAGTAGATCACAATTTTTCTGTAGTTTTTAAAAACATATAATTTGTCTATGTTTGAAATTTTCAAATTTGAATTAGATCAGATTTAGTTTAAACCTTGTTTTGCTTATTCCAGGAGTTTTAAAATAGCTTTTAATTTGATTCTTTTTGCTACTGATCACTAGTGATCTTAGTTATCAGTGGTAAAAATTTCAAATTTGCTATTGATGTACTGTGTGTGCCGGCATACTGATCCAGGGATGGCACAGATACACACAGGCTTGACTCGTTTTGAGTCGGGTCGCTACAGACGGAGACTTGCTTGCGTTGGTTTTTCCCTTGAAGAGGAAAGGGTGATGCAGCATAGGAGTAGTAAGTATTTCCCTCAGTTTGAGAACCAAGGTATCAATCTAGTAAGAGAATCTCGTCAAGTCCAGAGTACCTGCACAAACACAAAAGAGCTTGCACCCATCGCTATAAAGGGATTGTCAATCCCTTCAAGATTGATTGCAAAGTGAGATCTGAAGGCGGAAAGTGCAACGAAGTAAAAGAATAAGGCTGAAAATATGGTGTGGATTAGACCCGGGAGCCATAGTGTTCACTAGAGGCTTCTCTCAAAATAGCAAATATCACGGTGGGTGAACAAATTACTGTCGAGCAATTGATAGAACCGCACAAAGTCATGACGATATCTAAGGCAATGATCATACATATAGGCATCACGTCCGAGACAAGTAGACCGATACTTTCTGCATCTACTACTATAACTCCACACATCGACCGCTATCCAGCATGCATCTAGTGTATTGAGTTCATGACGAACAAAGTAACACTTTAAGCAAGATGACATGATGTAGAGGGATAATCTCGAACCAACGATGAAAATCCCATCTTTTTACCCTTGATGGCAACAACATGATGTGTGCCTTGCTTCCCCTTCTGTCACTGGGTGAGGTCACTGCACGGTATGAACCCAAAACCAAGCACTTCTCCCATTGCAAGAATCATAGATCTAGTTGGCCAAACAAAACCCACAACTCGAAGAGAATTACAAGGATATGAAATCATGCATAAGAGAGATCAGAAGAAACTCAAATAAGATTCATAGATAATCTGATCATAAATCCACAATTCATCGGATCTCGACAAACACACCGCAAAAGAAGATTACATCGGATAGATCTCCATGAAGATCGGATAGATCCAAGCCATCTAGCTACTAGCTATGGACCCGTATGGCTATGGTAAACTACTCATGCATCATCAGAGAGGTCATGGTGTTGATGAAGAAGCCCTCCGTATCTGAATCCCCCCTCCGGCAGGGAACCAGAACGTGCCCCAGATGGGATCTTGCGGAGACAGAAGCTTGCCCCAGATGAAGTACTTTTGATGATCTCCTAATTTTTTGGGGGATTTTAGGGAATTTATAGGCGGAAAACCTAGGGCAGAGGAGGCCCAGGGAGCCCACAAGCCTGGGAGGCGCGGGCCCCCTGCCCGCGGCTAGGGGGCTTGTGGGGTCCCTGCTGGCCCCCTGTCCTGATTCTCCGGCTTCCCGATCTTCTTCCGTTTCAGAAAAAAATCTTTTTGGCAGTTTCGTTCCGTATGGACTCCGTTTAAAATCCTCCTCTGAAAGGGGTCAAAAACATGGAAAAAACAGGAACTGGCACTTGGCACTGAGTTAATAAGTTAGTCCCCAAAAAATATATAAAAGGCATACAAAACATCCAAAGTGTGATAGGATAATAGCATGAAACCATCAAAAATTATAGATACGTTGGAGACGTATCAATATCTCAAGGTTGATGATTAGTAAGTAGATGTTGATGAATAAACGGCCAACTTTTCTTGGCGTACTTCCCATTACTATTTAGCCTCTAACTTTCAAGTAGCATAATTAGCATTGAGGTGCATTTATAATTTTGTCAATTGCCCAGCTGGAATTTGTTTACCCAAGCATAGTTGTTTATCGACTTTTGGGAGAGAGACATTACTAGTGAACATCATGTGACTCCGGGCCATATCACCACCATTGCTTACACCTCCATCATTTATTGCTTTCATTTACTTTTTCGTTGCAATCACTATCACTATTCCTGCTTGCATTTTGATCCTTTGCAAACTACAAGGCCGGAGAGATTGACAACCTCTCTATACTTGTTGGGAGCAAAATTATTTGTGTGTGTGCAGGTCCACGTCTTCTGCTAGCGCCCGGGTAGGGGACACCTACTTGTTGATCCTCGGAGTCCTCCTGATTCTATAAACCTTACAGTCTCCGTGTAAGGGAAACTTGTTGCTGACTACATCTACACCTTCCACTTGGGGTAACCAACAAGGGGCGAGAAGTATATTCATCAACTCATCATCAAGCAAGTTTCTGGCACTGTTGACGGGGACTCTAGTCTTCAAGATAGGGGAGTTGCACATTATACTTAATTTTTGCTTTTTAGTCTTGTTAGTTTGCTTTCTAGTTTTTGCCTTAGAGTCGTATACCAAAAACCACAAAATAATAGTTGATTTGCTTTTAATTGTTCTTTCTGCTTAGTCGAGCATGTTAGGGTTTGATGCTTTGAGGGAATCTGAGGCCCTAGATTTCCATCAAAGGAATGTAGAAAATATGAAGGAGGCTTGGTATAGAATTTCTGAAGCACATAAAAGAATTATGCCTTGGATACCTGTTAAAATTATGCTTAGAAATTTTTATCATGGTCTTTTTATTTGGTGTAAGCACACTCTTGATTTACAGATGGAGGAGATTTTTTAGAGTGTGAAGAGGCTAGAGCTCTTGATATTATACATGGTCTATCTAAATACCTTGTTTATGGTCGTGGATATGACACTATTATAGATGGACTTGCTACCATTGAAAGGAAAATAGATGCTCTAGACTTAATAGAAAGAGAGGAACCCATGGTTGATAATAAAAATGTTTTGGAAATAGATGATGACTGGGAGACTTTCGTTAGAATTAGGATCTCTAACCAAGACTTCCTTGCTTATTGTGATATTGGATCCATGGTTTCAACAATGCCAAAAGTTGTTTTATGATTCTTTGAGCTTAAACATGGACAATTTTTATTCCTACCATGAACATGCTAATGGGGATATTTCTGGAATCCAGGGAAAGGTAAAAGATGTCCAGGTTACATTCTTTAAAAGGAATGTAACTATTGATTTCTTCATCATGAAGCCAAACAAAGGAAACATAGTGCTTGGAAGGGACTTCCTCCGAGCCATGAAAGGCTTCATTGATATAGGTAAAGGACACACACACTTACATGGGAAAGCGAAAGGTACGTACCCGTTCCCTTGGAAAAATAAAGATGAACTTGTTGAGGATCCGTTTGAAGGTTTTGATGACACCAATGACTTTGGTGAATTTTGATCCTCCTTTTTTATCATGCCTAGCTCAAAGCCATAAAATAAAGCGCTTGTTGGGAGGCAATTCAGTTTGTTTGTACTTTCACTTTTAGTGGTCTTGATGCTTGTTAGTACTGTAGCAACATCATTGTATCTTTATTTTCAAGCTTTGTGCCAAGTTTTAGCCTCCGATTGCAAAAAAGTTCAAAAGTTATGACATGATGTCGAGAAACGGATTATATCTGCTTGACGGAAAAATTGGCCAAAATACACGAGATCATCTTTTTGATCTGAATTTTTTTGAAAGCCTGCTATATATAGTTGTATTTCTGGCATCTGTTCTGAGTTTTTTGATTTGAGTTGCAGAAGTGCCCCGAAAAAATTATTTACTACATGCTGTTCTGTTTTTCACAGATTCTGCCACATTCTGCATTTTCATCATTTTACAAATCTTAAGCTTGCTTTTACTTTGCAAAAACCTTTTGGCAATCATGAGAAACAGTAGATTTTCATGAAAACCTTTATTTCCAGTAGGTAATGAATTATTTTATCATGGGTACTAACCACTCTAATCAGCTTATGATGAGTTTCGTATGAAGGGAGTTTTCAAGTATGCGATGGAAGATGATAAAAGAAGATCCAGGAATATCGAGCACTCAAGCTTGGGGATGCCCCCATGAACACCCAAGAAATATTCAAGGAGACTCAAGCGTCTAAGCTTGCAGATGTCCCCGTGCATCCCCTTCTCTATCAACAATCATCAGTTCGTCCATCTCCATGCTATATTTTTATCACTTCATATGTTATGTGCAATGCTTGGAGAGTCCTGCTCTTTACTTTTTAGTATCTTTTAATTTTGTTTGCTGTTCTTAATAAGTCGTAACCTAGCCTACCATATTTGGGCGAGAAATACGCTCCATTCCACTCTAGAACACAACATAGGTTTTCATGCTTATCTTTTATGTGTGTTCTTTATCTTTTCATAGCTGATGTCATGCTTAGCTCTTAGTTTTCTTGCTATATCTTTTTAAGAGATTTTATTTAGGTTGATTTTGGAACTCTCTTGAGTTATCATGCTTATCTTGTTTAGAGAGTTGGCTTGTTACACTGAGTTGTGTGTCTTGCATGAGTAGGTAATTGAGGTTGCTATTTAAGTATAGTAGTAACTTGCAATAGTTTTGAGGTATTGATTTGAGTAATGTTTGGACTATTGGTGCCAAGGGATTATGCCTATTAGTGATAGGTGTCGTATTTTGGGAAATCCGTGTGTTTTTCAAAAACTAAAATTTAGTTGAGAACTCTAGCTACTAAATTGATCGCTAACCTCTGGAGGGGTTGGAATATATAGAGTACCCTCACGTTACCATGGGTCGAGGATGCGCAAGGATAAACAAACCCCCAAAGACTCGTCCTCGGGGTACTTATTTCTTTGTGAATTTCATAACTAGATAGAGATTTACCGATAATAAGTGTATGAGTTCTTCTGACTAATGCGAGTATTCGATTGTTTGCACTTCCACCATCCATATTTTGCTAGCCTCTTCGGTACCGTGCATTGCCCTTTCTCATCTTGAGAGTTGGTACAAAATTCGCTGGTGCATCCAAACCCTTGGCATGATACGCGCTATCATCATAAGCCTCATTATATCTTCCCTCAAAGCAGCCACCATACCTACCTATTAAGGCATTTTCATAGCCTTTCCGAGATACATTGCCATGCAACATCCACCATCTCATGACTTGATATTCATGTCATACATGCTTTTGCTTGATCGAGGATCCGCATGCTAGTTGGGCCTTGCCCTTCTTATTGCTACATGACGCGCTAGTATCATTGCATATCCTGCTACACTGGCAGAGGCATACATTTGCATACATCATGATAGTTTTCATTTATCTTTATGTGAGTACTTCTTATAAAGTGTGATGATCTTCTTTCTATTCTTGTAAAACATAGAGTGTTGCCCTTAAGTGAGGAAAAGATCCCAAAGAGGACAAATTAAAAGATCCCAAAGAGGACAAATGAGAGATAAAAGGAAAGAGCCAAAGAGGCCACGAAAAAAGAGAGAAGGGGGCAACACTACTATTCCTTTTGAAAGATCTACACTCGTACTCCATTGCTATATTTGTACTCCATAGAGATTATCATTCATGCATAACTATGTGGGGATCCTTACACTATAGAACTTGGTTTGCATATTCCAATGATGAACCTCCTCAAATGAGCTCTAGGTCTTCATGAGCAAGCAAGTTGGATGCACCCCCACTAGTTCCATTGGAGAGCTTACCTTAGCTCATATGTGCATCCGTTGCATGGAAATCCCTACTCCTCACAACATATCTATCATTTGGCTTTCTCTCGCCTATGGTTGTTCTCATTGATGTGAGCCTTTCCCACCCTTTTTATCTTCCCTCCCCGTCATTATTCTATTTGCCATCCTAACTGCCAACATATCTTGCTTGCTCTCATCCATTGCATGAGTGCTCAAAGTCGAAAGAGAGAGGATCATTTTGACTTGTGCCTGACTAGTGGTTTGGGGATGAGTCAAAACAAGATTCCGAAGGAGGCAACTGTGAGGTTTAGTAGATTGAGAAATCAACTAAAATATTTTATACTCTCAACCCATCTCCCACTTTTTGCACGTAAACACCATTTGGAGACATTCGAGTCACGGACAGCGAGAGCTCTTGCACCTTTATGTTCTTACTTTGTTAAACTCAATACTAAATATACACACTTGCTTGTTATTGTCTTGACTTGAATTGCATATCTTACTTACTTTACTTTGAAGTTCTTATATGTGTGTTAGCATGTCACCACAGAAATTATTTGTGTTATCATTTACCTACTCGAGGATGAGCAGGAATTAAGCTTGGGGTTGTTGATACGTCCCAAACGTATCTATTATTTATGCTTGCTCCATGATCTATTGGGTGTCATTGTTATATGTTTTTCTACACTTTTATATCTTTTTGCACATATTAGGACTCACCTACTAACTCAGTGCACCCAGTGCCAGTTTGTGCCTGCTGGTGTCTTTTTTACAGGGGCTTTTAACCAATTTTACAGAGCCCCAAAAATCCCGAGAAAAATATATAAAAATCAGCGTACCGGAAGCTTCCACATCACCAAAGATGGGCCAGAGGGGAGCCAGGGGCTGCCCAGGCGAACACCCGGCACGGCCTAGCCCCTGGTCGCGCCCACAGGCCGCCTGGGTGGGCCCCACCTCTCCTAACACCGTCCTTTGGCCTATATTTACACCTCCAAGAGGAAACCCTTCCATCATATCTAGACTCGCGAGTTTCTCCATCGTTCCACCGCTGCAACGCTTCCGAGATCGGGAGCGTCAGGAGACCTCTTCCCGACACCCTGCCGGAGGGAGGATTAACCTCCGGGAGCTTCTCCACCGCCATGTATGCTTCCCGGACGTGCCGTGAGTAGTCCTCCTTGGACCATGAGTCCATGACCAGTAGCTATGTGATGTGTTCTCTCCAATCTTGTGCTTCAATGATTAGACCTTGTGAGCTATCCTACATGATCAAGGCACCTATGTAATTTTCATGCTATTGCTATGCTCGGTTTGTTGGGATCCGATGGATTATGAGATTATGTTCAGATTGTTATGAGTTATATATTTTATTATCCTTTTATATTATGTGCTTTAGTGATTCATGCATCTTCTCCGTTGCTCTTTATTGCTTTGGCCGAGTAGTAGATTGTAACTCCAAGAGGGAGCGTTATGCATGATTGTGCGTTCATGCCCCCTGATGTCTAGTTTGAGTGACAGAAACATGAGACTAGGGGATGTGCTATTGCCACCAGGGATAAAACAACGGTGCTTGTGACCACGGTTGCAAGGATTGTTGACCTTACGCATAGTTCGTTAATGTAGTTGTCCATTGCTTTGAGTTTACACTTTGGGTGGGGCTCGCAACTTAATACCAGCGAGATGTTGTGGATAGATATCTCAAGGTCGATGATTAGTAAGTAGATGCTGATGAATAAACGGTCTACTTTTCTTGGCATACTGCCCATTACTATTGAGCCTCTAACTTTCAAGTAGCATAATTAGCATTGAGGTGCATTTATAATTTTGTCAATTGCCCAGCTATAATTTGTTTACCCAAGCATAGTTGTTTATCGACTTTTGGGAGAGAGACATCACTAGTGAACATCATGTGACTCCGGTCCATATCACCACCATTGCTTACACCTCCCTCATTTACTGCTTTCATTTACTTTTCCGTTGCAATCACTATCACTATTCACGCTTGTGTTTTGATCCTTTGCAAACTACAAGGCCGGATAGATTGACAACCTCTCTGTACTCGTTGGGAGCAAAGTTATTTGTGTGTGTGCAGGTCCATGTCTTCTGCTAGCGCCAGGGCAGGGGACACCTACATGTTGATCCTCAGAGTCCTCCTTGTTCGATAAACCTTACAGTCTCCTTGTAAGGGAAACTTGCTGCTGAATACATCTCCACCTTCCACTTGGGGTAACCAACGAGGGGCGAGAAGTATATTCATCAACTCGTCATCATACATCTCCAACGTATCTTTAATTTTTGATTGTTCCATGATATTATATTATCTGTTTTAGATGTTTTATATGCATTTATATGTTGTTTTATATTATTTTGGGACTAACCTATTAATGTAGAGCCTAGTGCCAGTTTCTTTTTTCACGTATTTGAGTATTGCAGATACGGAATATTAAACGGACTCCAAACGGAATAAAATCTCCGGAAAGATTTTTTTTCGACCAGAAGACACGCATCAGACTTGGAGTAGGGGGCGAGGCAACTGTCGGGAGGCCACAAGCGTGCAGGGCGCACCCTCGGGGGTGGCCGCGACCCCTGGCTTGTGGGCCCCCTGCCGGTCTCCTAACCCTATTCTTCGGCCTATAAATTCCCAAATATTCCAGTATCACCAAAAAGACCACGGTTGCAAGGATTGTTTACGTTACGCATAGTTCGTTAATGCAGTTGTCCATTGCTTTGAGCTTACACTTTGGGTGGGGCTCACAACTTAATACCAGCGAGATTTTCTGGATAGATATCTCAAGGTCGATGATTAGTAAGTATATGCTGATGAATAAACGTCTACTTGTCTTGGCGTACTGCCCATTACTATTGAGCATCTAACTTTCAAGTAGCATAATTAGCATTGAGGTGCATTTATAATTTTGTCAATTGCCCAGCTATAATTTGTTTACCCAAGTATAGTTGTTTATCGACTTTTGGGAGAGAGACATCACTAGTGACTCCGGTCCATATCACCACCATTGCTTACACCTCCCTCATTTACTGCTTTCATTTACTTTTCAGTTGCAATCAATATCACTTTTCACGCTTGTGTTTTGATCCTTTGCAAACTACAAGGCCGGATAGATTGACAACCTCTCTGTACTCGTTGGGAGCAAAGTTATTTGTGTGTGTGCAAGTCCATGTCTTCTGCTAGCGCCAGGGCAGGGGACACCTACATGTTGATCCTTAGAGTCCTCCTGGTTCGATAAACCTTATAGTCTCCGTGTAAGGGAAACTTGCTGCTGACTACATCTCCACCTTCCACTTGGGGTAACCAACGAGGGGCGAGAAGTATATTCATCAACTCGTCATCATACATCTCCAACGTATCTTTAATTCTTGATTGTTCCATGCTATTATATTATTTGTTTTGGATGTTTTATATGCATTTATATGTTGTTTTATATTATTTTGGGACTGGCCTATTAATGTTGAGCCTAGTGCCAGTTTCTGTTTTTTTCACGTATTTGAGTATTGGAGATACGGAATATTAAACGGACTCCAAACGGAATAAAATCTCAGAAAATATTTATCTTGGACCAGAAGACACGCAGCAGACTTGGAGTAGGGGGAAAGGCAACTGTCGGGAGGCCACAAGCGTGTAGGGCGCACCCTCGGGGGTGGTCGTGCCCCCTGGCTTGTGGGCCCCCTGCAGGTCTCCTAACCCTATTCTTCGGCCTATAAATTCCCAAATATTCCCGTATCACCAAAAAGAGCCACAAAAATACTTTTACGCCGTTGGGAGCCTCTGTTCCCGAGAGATACAATCTCTGAGCCTTTTCTGCTAATCTGCCGGAGAGGCAATTGATCACGGAGGGCATCTACATCAACTCTATTGCCCCTCCGATGATGTGTGAGTAGTTCATGTCATCTTACTTAATGTGTTACTCTGTTCTTCATGAACTTAATACTCTAGATGCAGGCAGGAGTCGGTCGATGTGTGGAGTAATAGTAGTAGATGCAAAATCGTTTCGGTCTACTTGACACGGGCGTGATGCCTATATGCATAATCATTTCCTTGGATATCTTCATAATTATTTGCTTTTCTATCAATTGCTCGACAGTAATTTGTTCACCTACCGTATTATTTTCCTTTATGGGAGAAGCCTCTAGTGAAACCTATGGCCCACGGGTCTATTTTCCATATTACATTTTCAGATCTATAAAAGAAAAATACCAAAAATATATTCCTACAATTTATTTACTTTTGTCTCCGCAATATTTTATACCTATATCTATCAAAGCTCATCCTTGCAAATAACTCTGAAGGGATTGACAACCCTTTATAGCGTTGGGTGCAAGTGTTTGATTATTTGGGTAGGTACTACTATTGGAGCCTTGCTTGTTCCTCCTACTGGATTGATACCTTGGTAGGGAAATACTTATCTACTTTGCTGCATCACCCTTTCCTCTTCAAGGGAAAACCAACGCAAGCTCAAGTGGTAGCAAGAAGGATTTTTGGCGCCGTTGCCCGGGAAGATACATAGCAAGATCACGCTTACCAAGTACCCATCACAAACTCATCTCTTCCATTTACTTTATTTTCCATTTGCCTCTTGTTTTCCTCTCCCCCGCTTATAAAATGATTTTCAGAAAATACCAAAAAGATTTGCCATTTTATTCGCCTTTCTTTCTTTATCTTTTACTCGTCTCCATGACTAGAATTACCACTTCCCCTCTGTCACCAAATTTTGAAGTTTTATACTTCAAACAAAAACAAGGGGAAAATTTGAAAGATGCCTGGTATAAGCTAATTGAATCCTACAGTATCTCCAACCTAAACGGAGATGCAAAGGTTTTTGTCTGAAATTTTTACATTGGATTGGCTTTACATCATAGAGAACTCTTAGATTTTGCCTCAAAATGGAATTTTATCGAATTAAATACAAACACTGCTTATGAAGTTTTGGAGGGGATTTTGGGAGTTCTTGCACAAAAAAGGGGGTTTAATTTTTCAGAAGAGGGAGTTCAAATTCTTGACAAATTAAGTGACTTAAATAATCACTTAATCGAGCTACAACAATATCATGAACCCCTTAAACATATTAGTGGAAACATCAACCGTTTGAACACTTTGATCACCCTTTGCAATAAGCGTTTGGATATTTTAGACAATAAGGTGGTTTCTTCACCTACAAACCCGGGGAAGAGAAAAGAGCCTCCCGGATTTGAGAAGGCCCTCATGAAAATCGTCAATACCAAAGATGACACTACCTAGATCTATTGCATTATGCCTAGCTAGGGGCGTTAAACAACATCGCTTGTTGGGAGGCAACTGATACGTCTCCGTCATATCTCCTTTTCCGAACTCTTTTGCCCTTATTTTGGACTCTAATTTGGATGATTTGAATGGAACTAACCCGGACTGACGCTGTTTTCAGCAGAATTGCGATGGTGTTGTTTTTGTGCAGAAATAAAAGTTCTCGGAACGTCCTGAAAATTTACGGAGACTTTTTCTGGAATAAAAGAAATATACCTGCGCAAAGATCCATCGGAGGGGGCGTGCTAGTGGGCCACAAGCCCGCAGGCCACGGCCACCCCCCTAGGCCGCGCCGTGCAGGCTTGTGGGGCCCACGTGGCACCACCGCCCCCAAACTCAGCTCTATATCTTCCGTTTCTCCTGGAAAAAATCAAAGAGAAGGTTTCATCGCGTTTTGCGATATGAAGGCGCCGCCACATCCTGTTCTTCATCTGGAGGGCAGATCTGGAGTCTGTTTCGAGCTCCGGAGAGGGGAAATCGTTGCCATCGTCATCATCATCCTTTCTCCATCGACAGTTCCATGATGCTCTTCATCATTCGTGAGTAATCTCATCGTAGGCTTGTTGGACGGTGATGAGTTGGATGAGATCTATCATGTAATCGAGTTAGTTCTTGACGGGGATTGATCCCTAGTATCCACTATGTTCTAGATTGATGTTGGTACTACTTGGCTATGCTTAATGCTTGTCACTAGGGCCCGAGTGCCATGATTTCAGATCTGAACCTATTATGTTGTCGCCAATATATGTGTCTTTTAGATCCTATCTTGCAAGTTGTAGTCACCTACTATGTGTTATGACCCGGCAACCCCGGAGTGACAATAGCCGGAACCACTCCCGGAGATGACCATAGTATGAGGAGTTCATGTATTCACCGCGTGTTAATGCGTTGGTCCGGTTCTTTATTAAAAGGAGAACCTTAATATCACGTAGTTTCCATGAGGACCCCGCTGCCACGGGAGGGATTGACAATAGATGTCAAGAAAGTTCTTTTTCCTAAGCACGTATGACTACATACGGAATACATGCCTACATTAGATTGACGAACGGGAGCTAGTCATATATCTCTCCGTGTTATAGCTCTTACATGATGAACCACATCCGTCATCCTCATCCATCTCCGATCCACTGCCTACGAGTCTTTTACTACTGGTCCTCGGTACGTTACTTTGTCTAGGCTTGTCCCTTGCTACAAAAGCGATTGGGCCACTTTGCTGCTACTGTTGCTACTGTTGTTACTTCGCTGCTGCTGCTACTGCTATTCCTTGCCACTCCACTGCTACTTAGTGCAAGACCTTTTCCGGAGCAGTTGCTGGGGAAGAATAGTCCCCTGTCAACGTGCTTTTTACTAGCGCCATTCATACAACAGTTAGGAATAGTCTCCTGTCAACAGATCCTTTCTGGCACCGTTGTTATCATACTACTTTGCTATTGATACTTTTCTTGCAGGCACTAATTTTTTAGGTGTGGTTGAATCTGACACATTCAGCTGCTAATACTTGAGAATATTCTTTCGCTTCTCCTTGGTGAACCAACAAATTTGGGTTGAATACTCTACCCTCGAAAACTGTTGCGATCCCATACGCTTGTGGATTGTCAAGGATTTTTCTGGCGCCGTTGCCGGGGAGGCACAGCTATATTCTCTGAGTCACTTCGGATAGACGTCTGCTGATCACTATTAGGAATCCGAAAGATCCAGGAACTAAAATCCTGCCTTCCACTACGAGGAGAGGTAAGGAACTGCCATCTAGCTCTACACTTGATTCACCTTCAGTTTTGAGTAAGTTTGCGACATCACCTCCTGCTAGAAATCTTGACATGTCGCCTGTGCTAGATGATGCTACTTCTGTTGTCCATGATGCTTATGATGATGCTATGCTAGATACTATGTCTGATGATGCTATGCTAGATATTATGTCTGATGATGCTATGCTTGATACTATGCCTGATGATGCCATGCTTGATACTATGCCTCCTATGCCTAATACTACTTTGCCACTTGGTGCCCTTGATGCACAACTTGCTAGAATTGCTGCTAGATGTGATGATACTTCTGAAACTACTGATACTATTGAAGTAGAACCTGCTACTATGCCTGAATTGCCTGATATGCCTGATACGCGTTATGTTATGGATGGAGAGATAGGTGAGGATTTTATTACGTGTAAGGATAGCTATGATGTTGAGAAACTTCTGCGCAAGTGGCAAGAAAAATCTCTGAACACTAGAATGAAATACGACCCGAAGTTTGCCACTTCACCTATCTTTGTGACCGATAAGGATTATGAATTCTCTGTCGACCCTGAGTTAATCACTCTAGTCGAATCTGATCCCTTTCACGGTTACGAGTCTGAAACGGTTGTAGCCCATCTTACCAAACTGCATGATATAGCCACCCTATTCACTAGTGAGGAAAAGACCCGCCACTACTATATGCTCAAGCTATTTCCTTTCTCGCTAAAGGATGATGCTAAGACCTGGTTCACTTCTCTTTCTCTTGGTTGTGTGCGTAGCCCCTAGGATATGGTCTACTACTTCTCTGAAAAATATTTCCCTCCCCATAACAAGCAAGCTGCCTTGCAGGAAATATACAACTTTGCTCAAGCTGAAGAAGAGAGTCTCCCACAAGCTTGGGGGAGGCTCATCCAGCTACTGAATGCTTTGCCTGATCACCCTCTTGAGAAGAATGAAATACTTGATATCTTCTATAATGGACTTACCGATGCTTCTAAAGACCACCTAGATAGTTGTGTCGGTAGTGTTTTTAGGGAACGAACCGTAGAACAATCTGAGATTCTGTTGAACAACATCTTATGCAATGAGAATGCTTGGACTATTCCCGAACCACCTCCTAAGCCAACTCCGAAGAAAAGAGGTATTATATTCCTCAGTCCTGAAGATATGCAAGAAGCCAAGAAATCTATGCGAGAGAAAGGCATTAAATCTGAAGATGTCAAAAATCTACCACCTATCGAAGAGATCCATGGTCTCGATAACCCGATACAGTTAGTAGAAGTAAATTCTCTGCGTAGGTTTGGTGAGAGTGATATTCCTTTTGATAAACCTGCTAGCTTATGCATGGATGAATTTGATAACTTCGTTGTCAAACAACAGAGTTTCAATGATCATGTTAGCAGACAATTGGAAAAGAATGCTCGTATGCTTAGTCATTTAAGTGCTTGTGTGGAAAGAAACGTCAATGATCTTAAGGTTCTGAGTAAACATGCCTCTATGGTTACTACTCAAGTAGAACAAGTACTTAAAGCTCAGAATGAATTGCTCAATGAGTTGAATGATAATTTCGTCAGAGTCGTCACTAGATGCGGTAGAATGTCCAAGGAACCTCTGTATCCTGAGGGTCATCCGAAGAGAATTGAACAAGATTCTCAAGGAGTTAGCACTGATGCACCTAGTCATCCTAGAAAGAAGAAGAAAGATGATAGGAACTTGCACGCTAGCAACCTTGTTGCTGCTACACCTGAGAGTCCAAACGATGTCTCTGTCTCTCATGCTGAAACACAATCTGGTGATGAATATGAACCTAATGATAATATCAATAGTGATGTTCATGATGATGCTCAACCTAGCAATGAAAAGGATGTGGAGATTGAACCTGTTGATCTTGATAACCCACATCCTAAGAATAGAAGATACGATAAGAATGACTTTGCTGCTAGGAAGCATGGTAAAGAAAGGGAACCATGGGTTCAGAAACCTATGCCCTTTCCTCCCAAACCATCCAAGAAAAAAGATGATGAGGATTTTGAGCGCTTCGTTGAAATGATCAGACATGTCTTTCTGCAGATGCGTTTGACTGATATGCTCAAGATGTCTCTATATGCTAAGTACATGAAAGATATTGTGACTAATAAGAGGAGGATACCTGAGATTGAGATTTCCACCATGCTCGCCAACTACACTTTCAAGGGTGGAACTCCAAAGAAACTAGGTGATCCTGGTGTGCCCACTATACCTTGCTCCATTAAAGGCAACTATGTTTGAACTGCGTTATGCGACCTTGGAGCCGGTGTTAGTGTTATGCCTCTCTCTCTTTATCGTAGGCTTGAACTAGATAAGTTAACACCCACTAAAATCTCTCTACAAATGGCCGACAAATCAACTGCTTTCCCTATCGGCATTTGCGAGGATGTGCCTGTTGTGGTTGCTAACACCACTATCTTAACAAACTTTGTTATCTTGGATATTCCCGAGGACGATGCCATGGCTGTCATCCTCGGAAGACCCTTTTTAAACACTACAGGGGCTGTTATGGATTGCAACAAAGGCAATGTCACTTTCCATGTCAACGGTAATGAGCATACGGTGCACTTTCCGAAGAAACAATATCGAGTACATTGCATCAATGCTATCGAAAAACTTCATCGATTCTTATTAGGAGCTTTGAATGCCTATTCCTCGTGTCAAGATGAAGTATGATTTACTGGTTGGGGAGATACACATCCCCATTGAGGTGACCTAGTGACTATTCGAAAATTCTCCGTCTTCTTTTGCGATTCGAGAATGTTTTGTCGAGGAGACTTGATCAACCCCATTGACGGATTTCTTTTGATGACCATGAGATGGATGAATCAAGGAGTCACAAACTTCTGTTCCAAGCTTTCACTTTAGGTTGCTTAGAAGAAAAATGATAGGTTTAGTTTAGTTTTCCCTGTTTTCTGATTTTAGCGTCCCGTCGGAAAGTACCCCGAAAATAAAAGTTCTTCGAACGCTGTGAAAATCAAGTATGATTTTTTCTAGATTTTTTGAATAATACTGGGACAAAGAGTCTGTCTGGGGGGGCCACACCAGTGGGCCATAAGCCCTAGGGGCGTGGGCACCCCCCTGGCCATGCCACCCAGGCTTGTGGGGCCCACAGGCACCCCCTCCACTCATTCTTGCTCTCATCTGGTTCTCCTACCTCCAGAAAAAATCGTTTCGCAGCTCAAACCCGTGTTCTTGCTCCTCTTGCTGGGATTTTCGATCTATTGCTCAAATCATGATTCTCCGAACTGTTTTGGGGAACTTACTCCTTGGTAAGTGACTCCTCCATTAGTCCAATTAGTTTTTGCTCTAGTGCCTTATACTCCGCGTATTTTTGCTGCCTTGGTGACCATGTTCTTGAGCTTTGCATGCTGATTCTAGCTGGTCCCAAGTAGTTTTGATGCGTAATATGGTCTCTAGGCACTTGTTGGAGTAGTTGCTACAAGTTTCGTTGAGCCTTATTCACTTTTCCTTAGAATCACTAAAAATTTCAGAAATTTTCAGAGATAGAAAAGGGAAAGATGAGGAGGTTCTTAAGAGGCTCGTCAAGCCATGACCCCAAGGATGATGGGAGTGAAAAGAAGCCCAAGTATTTGGTCCCTCGAGTCGTAGAAGTTCGAGTGTGCGAGTGGCCAAGCGACGTGTTCTTACGCACCGCTGGAATTTATGAAGACTTTTATCACTTGGTGGAGAACGCAGGCCTTTCCGCCTTCGTCAAAGATAAGTGTCCGCAATACCTCCTCCTCACTAATATCTTCGTACAAAGCTTTAACTTCAATCTGAGGAAGAATCCTCCTATGGTTGAGTTCAAACTTTATGATATCCCCCAGCGCATGTCACTCCAGGATTTTTGCAATGTTTGCAAATTACCTTATGTTGGGGATACTCATGAACCTCGTCCATGGGACTTGGAAGCTTTCTTCGGTACTATTGCTGTAGGAGAGGAGAGAGGAGTGTCTTGTGCTAGAGCTGCTAGCATTCATTTTCCCGTGCTTCGGTACTTCTCACTATTTGTGGGAAAATGTTTGATTGGCCGTGGGAAAGCTGGGTCACTTAGTTCTCCAGATCTTGCGGTCTTGCGCGAAGCCCTTTATAACGATAAACTTATAGCTCGGGCGCTATAGTAGCTCAACGGTTGAACCTGAACCGTTCTAATGGTGTTGTCTATGGAGGTATCTATGCTACTCGTCTTGCTAGACACTTTGAGATACCTATTAGACTGGAGGAGGAAGAAGAGATTCTTCTTCCCGAGAGATATCTAGATTACGATAGCATGGTTCGCCATGACTTTCTTGATAGAGATATAAACAGAAGGATGATTTATAACCTGGTATTTACTCAGGGTACTCGTGAGACTATTACTTTTCCTGCTCCTTCTTTGTTCATTCTTCATGCAGGCAGGTACATTATTATGACCTCGGACATCTACGCATATTGGGGCTTGGCCCAACCACAGTAGCCCGTGCCCGAGCCGCCAATCGAGTACCAGACGCCAGTTTATCAGTGGGAGCCAGAGGAGCTCACACAGCAGTGGCATCCTCAGTCCACTCCGGAGTACCCCGGAGCTGGTTATTTCCCTCCTTGGGAGTATACCAACTTAGGCCAAAAGCCTAAGCTTGGGGGAGTACATGTTCTCACCGACTTTACATTCTTGCTTATGCTTTCACTTTGTTAGCCGGTGTTCACACTTTGCCACTGTATCATCCATGCTAGTTTATTTTCTTTTTCTCGTTTTCTTTTCGTGTGTCTATCTAGTTTGAGAAAGACCAAAAAGATTTTATTTTTCTTATTTTGCTTGTTGGGAGCTTTCCCGTGTAGATAGTTTTCTTATTCTTTGGGTCAAGGTAGAAGATATTGGTTACAATGTTTAGTGGCTCTTGCATGCATACCTGTTTAGCTTTCAAAGAGGCATATTACTTTGTCTTCTCCTTTGTGTTTGTGTGCAGATTCTAGCTTTAGTACAATGCACGAGCACTCTTATTATTGTTCACATAGTTCGGTCGTGCAAGTGAAAGGCAATAATGACGATATATGATGAAGTGACTTAGCCTGGAAAAGCTGGTATGAACTCGATCTATTTTGTTTTTGTAAATATGACTAGCTCATCATGCCTGATTCAGCTTTGTTGTGAGAGAAACATGTTTGCAATGACAACTTAGAGATCATAGTTGCTTATGCCATGCTTATTTAACTATAAGCTTATAATGGTTTGTCTTGGTTGCCAACCTGAATGTTGAGATGACTATGATGTAGTATGATAGGATGGTATCCTCCTTTCAATGATTCCAGTGGCTTTACTTGGCGCATGTTTACGCATGTAGTTGAAACAAAATCAACATAGCCTCTATGATGTTCATGTTCATGGTGATTTATGTCCTACTCATGCTTGCACTCAATGTTAGTTACACTCAATGCATTTTGATGACTGTTGTCGCTCTCTAGTTGGTCGCTTCCCCGTCTTTTGCTAGCCTTCACTTGTATAAAGCGGGAATACTGCTTGTGCATCCACCTCCATAAACCCAAAGTTGTGCCATATGAGTCCACCATACCTACCTATGTGCGGTATCTACCTGCCGTTCCAAGTAAATTTGCATGTGCCACTCTCTAAACCTTCAAGAAATAATCTATTTTGCATGCCCGAACCGCTCATGTGGTGACAGGGGGCTATTGGTATCTTCCATGCTAGGTGTGTTATCCTCGATATGTGTTTATTCACTATCATTCACGAGAAAGGGGCCGGTAATTGGAATTACCAGTTCCATGCTCAAATCGAAAAGATAATTGCAAACAAAACTCCCCCAGGATTGATGTTGGTATGGACGGTACCAGAGGATTCGGCTAGCCGTGGAGTGTGATTGATTGGTGGTGGGGGAGTCAAAACTTTACTTTTCTGTTTGGGAACCGCCTATAGCATGTCTAGCGTGGAAGATGTTGAGAACTCCTAGCATTGCGTTGACAATGAAAGCATGCCACCCAAAATTATTATCTCTGTTTTCAAAGGTTGAGCTCTGGCACCTCTGCAAATCAATGCTTCCCTCTGTGAAGGGCCTGTCTATTTATGTTCCTGTTCAGTCATCCTCCTCTTACAAAAGCACCAATTAGAGAGCACCTCTGTCATTTTTATGCTTTGCTTTTAACTGTGTTGAGTATGACTATGACTGGATCTTTATTGCCATGAATTACAATGTTTAGTCAGCCCTTGGTCTTTAAAGGTGCTCTGCATTTATGTTTTGCGGTCTCAGAAAGAGCTAGCGAGATACCATCTATTCGTACTGCTTCATGTTGTTTTGATTGAAGTGTTGACATTTGAGGCTTATTATTATTTTCTCGCTAGTTGATTATGCCATTGATATGACTTTACCGTGAGACCTAGATGTCATTTGCTTATGTGGTTTGCTTGTGATCTTAATGAAACTCCGGATATGAGTTAGATATAGTTGCAACAACAAGATCAAACAAAGTTCGTCAAAGTTTTTCTTTTGTCTCTTTCAGTTTGTCAACTGAATTGCTTGAGGACAAGCAAGGCTTTAAGCTTGGGGGAGTTGATACGTCTCCATCGTATCTACTTTTCCAAACTCTTTTGCCCTTGTTTTGGACTCTAATTTGCATGATTTGAATGGAACTAACCCGGACTGACGTTGTTTTCAGCAGAATTGCCATGTTGTTTTTGTGCAGAAATAAAAGTTCTCGGAACGTCCGGAAAATTTACGGAGATTTGTTCTGGAATAAAATAAAAATACTTGCACAAAGATCCACCTGAGGGGGCGTGCCAGTGGGCCACAAAGCCCATAGGCCGCGGCCACCCCCCTAGGCCGCGTCGTGCAGGCTTGTGGGGCCCACGTGGCACCACCGCCCCCAAACTCAGCTCTATATCTTCCGTTTCGCCTGGAAAAATCAGGGAGAAGGTTTCATCGCGTTTTGCGATATGGAGGCGCCGCCACATCCTCTTCTTCATCTGGAGGGCAGATCTGGAGTCCGTTTCGGGCTCCGGAGAGGCGAAATAGTCGCCATCGTCATCATCAACCTTTCTCCATCGACAATCCCATGATGCTCTTCATCGTTCGTGAGTAATCTCATTGTAGGCTTGCTGGACGGTGATGAGTTGGATGAGATCTATCATGTAATCGAGTTAGTTCTTGACGGGGATTGATCCCTAGTACCCACTATGTTCTAGATTGATGTTGCTACTACTTGGCTATGCTTAATGCTTGTCACTAGGGCCCGAGTGCCATGATTTCAGATCTGAACCTATTATGTTGTCGCCAATATATGTGTCTTTTAGATCCTAGCTTGCAAGTTGTAGTCACCTACTATGTGTTATGACCCGGCAACCCCGGAGTGACAATAGCCGGAACCACTCCCGGAGATGACCATACCATGAGGAGTTCATGTATTCACCGCGTGTTAATGCGTTGGTCCGGTTCTTTATTAAAAGGAGAGCCTTAATATCCCGTAGTTTCCATTAGGACCCCGCTGTCACGGGAGGGATGGACAATAGATGGCATGCAAGTTCTTTTCCCTACGCATGTATGACTACATACGGAATACATGCCTACATTAGATTGACGAACGGGAGCTAGTCATATCTCTCTCCGTGTTATAGCTATTACATGATGAATCACATCCGTCATACTCATCCATCACCAATCCACTGCCTACGAGTCTTTTACTACTGGTCCTCGCTACGTTACTTTGTCTAGGCTTGTCCCTTGCTACAAAAGGGATTGGGCCACTTTGCTGCTACTGTTGTCACTTTGTTGCTGCTGCTACTGCTGTTCCTTGCTACTCCGCTCCTACTTAGTGCAAGACCTTTTCTGGAGCAGTTGCTGGGGAAGAATAGTCCCCCGTCAACGTGCTTTTTACTGGCGCCATTGATACAACAGTTAGGATTAGTCTGCTGTCAACAATCGTTTCTGGCACCATTGTTATCATACTACTTTGCTACCGATACTATGCTTGCAGACACTAATCTTTCAGGTGTGGTTGAATCTGACACATTCAGTTGCTAATACTTGAGAATATTATTTCACTTCTCCTTGGTGAACCAACAAATTTGGGTTGTATACCCTACCCTCGAAAACTGTTGCGATCCCATACGCTTGTGGGTTGTCAGCAACCCAATTTTATTTGTTTTGCTTTTGTTTTTGTTTCTGTTTTTGAGTGTTGCACACATTATTACCTATGTAATAGTAGTGTTTTCTTGTTTTAATTAGTCTTTGAGCCAAGTAAGACCTTTGGGATGGTCTATGGTGTTTGCAAGTTGATTTTGCTGAAAACAAAAACTTTTGCTCTAAGTCCATGAATTTTACAAATTCACTCGAAGGTGCTTTCAATGTGAATTTTTTACACAAGATTTTTTTGCTAATTTCCCAGATTTTCCTAATGTTTCAGAATTTTTGGAGTTATAGAAGTATTCTAAGTAAACATATTACTAAAGATTGTTCTGTTTTTGATAGATTCTGTTTTCTTTGTGTTGCTTGCTTATTTTGATGAATCTATGGGTTGTATCGGGGGGTATGAACCATGGAGAAGTTGTAATACAGTAAATATTACATCAATATAAATAAAGAATGAGTTCAAAACAGTACCTAAAGTGGTGATTTATTTTTCTTATACTAACGGATCTCATGAGTTTTCTGTTGAGTTTTGTGTTGTGAAGTTTTCAAGTTTTGGGTAAAGATTTGATGGACTATGGTATAAGAAGTGGCAAGATCCTAAGCTTGAGGATGCCCAAGGCACCCCAAGTCATATTCTAGGATAGCAAAGAGCCTAAGCTTAGGGATGCCCAAGGCACCCCAAGTCATATTCAAGGATACCAAAGAGCCTAACCTCGGGGATGCCCCGGAAGGCATCCCCTATTTCATCATCAATCCATCGGTAAATTTACTAGAGGCTATATTTTTATTCACCACATGATATATGTTTTGCTTGGAGCGTGTTTTATGATATGAGTCTTTACTTTTTAGTTTGCCATAATCATCTGCACACATCTTTTGAGAGAGAGAGATACACTGAATCGTGAATTTATCAGAATACTCATTATGCTTCACTTATATCTTTTGAGCTAGCCAATGTTGCTCTAGTACTTCACTTATATCTTTTAGAGAACGGCGGTGTTGTGTTTTATAGAAATTATTAAACTCTTATACCTCACTTATATTATTTTGAGAGTTCTTTAAACAGCATGGTAATTTGTTTAGGTTATGAATTTAGTCCTAATATAATAGGCATCAAAGAGGGATATAATAAAAACTTTAATATTAAGTGCATTGAATATGATGGGAAGTTTGATTCTTGCATATAGTTTTGAGATGTGAAGATGGTAATATGAGAGTCATGCTAGTAAGTAATTGTGAATTATAAAAAATACTTGTGTTAAAGCTTGTGATTCCCGTAGCATCCAGGTATGGCGAACAGTTATGTGATGAAGTCGGAGCGTGATTTGTTTGATGATTATCAACCTTTGTGTGGAGGTCGGGATATCGCGATGGTTAACTCCTACCAACCCTTACCCTAGGAGCATGTGTCTAATACTTTGCTTCGATAACTAATAGGCTTTTGCAATAAGTATGTGAGTTCTTTATGACTAATGTTGAGTTCATGGATTATACGCACTCTCACCATTACACTTTTGCTAGCCTCTCTAGTACCACGCAACATTCGCCGGTACATTAAACCCACCTTCCTCAAAACAGCCACCATATATGTTCCTCAAAACAGCCACCATACCTACCTATTATGGCATTTTCATAGCCATTCCGAGATATATTGCCATGGAACACCACCGTCCCATTTTTTATGACACACACCATCACTTCCATATTCCTTATAGAGTCATATTTTGTTCTAGCTATCGAGTTGTAATCTTTGAGTTGTAAGTAAATAAAAGTGCGATGATTTGCATTACTAGAGCTTTGTCTCGTGTGAGAAAATGATGATGGAATCTATGATTCCCTCACAAGTTGGGATGAGTATCCAGACTTTACAAAAATAAAAGAGGCGAGTGAAGCCCATATAAAATAAAAGAGGCCAAAGAAGCCCAAAAAAAGAGAAAAAAGAAGAAGAAGAAATGAGAGAAAGAGAGAAGGGACAATGCTACTATCTTTTTCCACACTTGTGCTTCAAAGTAGCACCATGTTCTTCATAGAGAGTCTCCTATTTTGTCACTTTCATATAACTAGTGGAATTACATCTTTTTCACAACCACTTAGTTTTCTTTTTGAGCTTTCATACACTTATAGCTCTAGTGCATTTGTTGCATGGAAATCCCTACTCACTCACATTAATATCTATTGATGGATATCTCCATAGCCCATTGATATGCCTAGTTGATGTGAGACTATCTTCTCCTATTTCTTTTGTAACCTCCACCACATTCTATTCCACTTATAGCGCTATGTCCATGGCTCACGCTCATGTATTGTGTGAGAGTTGAAAAGGATTGAGAACATAAAAAGTGTAAAACAGTTGCTTGATTTTCATCGGGGTTGTGCATGATTTAGATACTTTGTGTGGTGAAGATGGAGCATAGCCAGACCATATGATTTAGTAGGGATAACTTTCTAATACCATGCTATTTCGAAAGGAAGCAATTACCTTATTAGTATGCTTGAAGTATTATTGTTTTTATGTCAATATAGACTTTTGTTTTGAGTCTTATGGATCTGAATATTCATGTCGCAATAGAGAATATTACATGGATAAACATGTTAGGTAGCATTCCACATCAAAAATTCTGTTTTTATCATTTACCTACTCGACGACGAGCAGGAATTAAGCTTGGGGATGCTTGATACGTCTCCAACGTATCTATAATTTTGAATGTTCCATGCTATTATATTATCTGCCTTGGATGTTTTATATGCATTTATATGTTGTTATATATTATTTTTGGGACTAACCTATTAATCTAGAGCCTAGTGCCAGTTTTAGTTTTTTTCCACGTTTTTTGAGTATTGCAGATAAGGAATGTTAAACGGAGTCGAAACGGAATAAAATCTCCGGAAAGATTTTTCTTGTCCCAGAAGACACGCAGCAGACTTGGAGTAGGGGGCAATGCAACTACCGGGAGGCCACAAGCGTGCAGGGTGCGCCCTGGGGGTTGGTCGCGCCCCCTGGCTTGTGGGCCCCATGCAGGTCTCCTGACCCTATTCTTCGGTTTATAACTTCCCAAATATTCCCGTATCGCCAAAAAGAGCCACGAAAATACTTCTACGCCGTCGAGAGCCTCTATTCCCGAGAGATCCAATCTGGGAATCTTTTCCGGTAATCTGCCGTAGAAGGAATTGATCGTGGAGGGCATCTACATCAACTCCATTGCCCCTCCGATGATGTGTGAGTAGTTCACCATAGGCCTACGGGTCCATAGCTAGTAGCTAGATTGCTTCTTCTCTCTCATTGATCTTCAATACCATGGTCTTCATGATATTCATGGAGATCTATTCGATGTAATACTCTTTTGCTGTGTGTTTGTCGAGATCCGATGAATTTTGAGTTTATGTTCAGATTATCTATGAATATTATTTTTGTCTCTTCTGAATTCTTATATGCATGATTTCATATCTTTGCAAGTCTCTTCGAATTATTGGTTTGGTTTGGACAATTAGATTGGTAATTCTTGCAATGGGAGAAGTTCTTAGTTTTGGGTTCAATCTTGTGGTGTCCTCACCCAGTGACATAGTAGGGGTAGCGAGGCACGTATTGTATTGTTTCCATCAAGGATAAAAAGATGGGGTTTTCATCATATTGCTTGGGATTATCCCTCTACATCATGTCATCTTACTTAATGTGTTACTCTGTTCTTCATGAACTTAATACTCTAGATGCAGGCAGGAGTCGGTTGATGTGTGGAGTAATAGTAGTAGATGAAGAATCGTTTTGGTCTACTTGACACGGACGTGATGCCTATATGCATAATCGTTGACTTGGATATCTTCATAATTATTCGCTTTTCTATCAATGGCTTGACAGTAATTTGTTCAACCACCGTATTATTTTCCTTTATGAATGACGCCTCTAGTGAAACCTATGACCCCCGGGTCTCTTTTCCATATTATATTTTAAGATCTGTATACCAAAAAATACAAAAAATATATTCCTGCAATTTATTTACTTTTGTTTCGCAATATTTTATACCTATGTCTATCAAATCTTATCCTTGCAAATAACTCTGAAGGGATTGACAACCCCTTTATAGCGTTAGGTGCAAGTGTTTCATTATATGTGTAGGTACTACTATTGTAGCCTTGCTTGTTCCTCCTACTAGATTGATACCTTGGTTCTCAACAAACTGAGGGAAATACTTATCTACTTCGATGCATCACCCTTTCCTCTTCAAGGGAAAACCAACGCAAGCTCAAGAGGTAGCAAGAAATCCCAAGCGGCGGTGCCACAAGTAAGTGGTACTATCATTACTAACTTTACATCTTTTGGCATCAATAGTATGAACCTAGGTATCACTATGATCGAGATTCAATAAACCATTCACATTGGCTGCATGATGATGTATACGCATGCTTCTATTCTTGTAGACTATGTTGGGCCTCCAAGTGGATGACCTAAGATTTATCGAACTCAGGGAAGTAGAGGTTGAAGATGGTCTCTCTCAAGCAACCCTGCAATTAAGAAACAAGAAGTCTCTTGTGTCCCCAACACACCTAATACAATGGTAAATTGTATACGTGCACTAGTTCAGCGAAGAGATGGTAAAATATGGGTTATAGGTGTGGCAAAGCAAGGTAAAATAAATCTGTAATAAAAATTATAGCAAGGTAGCAAGTGAGAAAAGTGAGCATAAATGGTGTAACAATGGTGAGAAACAAGGCCTAGGCTTCATACTTTCACTAGTGGCAACTCCCAACAACATTAACATAGTCTAATCACATGATATTTCCACTAAAACATGCAATGGTGACGTACTCGGAGGTCATTCCTTTGTGATCAAGAGAGGACGAGAATTATGTAGGGATACAAAGGCACACCTCAGAGTTCGTAGTTCTCATTTATGAATTTCCAATGTCACCGCGGCCATCCAAAGAGAGTACCACAATCACCACAACGTATATCAAGGATAGTCAAAGACAAGCACCGAGAGACTATCAATCTTCAATCAATTCACAAAAGAGGAAATCACTCATGAAAATATTATTCTAATCCATGTCCAATAGACCGCTGTCACCATGGTCTCGGGGATTATACTAGATAAGATCAAGTGAGTACATCAATCCAATACATAGAAGAAGGGGAAACATCATGGGATCACGCTAGGTTAACATAGCCTATGATCACAATCAAGATCACATCATGGGAGAGAGAATTAACCACATAGCTACAGTAGAAGACCTCAGCCCCGAGGAGGAACTACTCCCTCTTCACGGAGGGAGGAAGCAATGTCGATGGAGATGAATCCGGGGGCACTTCCGCGTCCCGGCAGGGTGCCGGCACAGGAATTCTAGTCCCGTGAAACTTGTTGGCGATAGCGGCGGAGATCGGAATTGCTTCTGGAGAAAAGGGTTCCGGAATCAGGGTTCCTCCACGGGGGTAAAAATAGGAGCGAAGGTAGGGCACCCGAGGGGGTGGGCCCCACCCAAGTGGCCTCCCTGCGCGATCAGGGTGCAGGCCACGCCATCAGGGCGCTTGGGGGCCTGGTGACCCCCTGTGGCCCTCCTTCGGTCGTCTGGAGTCTTCTAGAACGCTGATTTTTTATATATTTTTTTGTGGAATTTTTCGGTCACTAACTATGGGTATTAACCTGCAATTCACACACATCAGCAGACAAAAATTGGCACTCGGTGCACTGAGTTAGTAGGTTAGTCCAAATATGTTGAAAAGGTATGAAAGTATACAACACACATAGCAATATCACCCAAAACTTGCATGGAGTAAGCAGAAATTATAGATACGTTTGGGACATATCAACATCCCCAAGCTTAATTCATGCTCGTCCTCGATTAGGTAAATGATAACAAGCATAATTTTTGTGGTGACATGCTAACAAACATATAAGAACTTCAAAATACGGCAAGTAATATATGCAATTCAAGTCAAGACAATAAAAATCAAGAGTCTATATCTAGTATTGAAACTAGGAAAGGAAGAACATAAAGGTGCAAGAGCTCTCCCTGTCCGTGACTCGAATGTCTCCAAATGATGTTTGCCTGCAAGAAGTGGAAGATGCGTTTAGAGCATAAAAATGCAATTTAGTTTAATTGAGAACTCAATCTACTAAAACTTCACACTTGGTCTCCTTCGGAATCTTATTTTGACTCGTCCCTAGACCACTAGTCAGGCACAAGTCAAACTAATCCTCTCCCTTTCGACTTTGATCACTCATGCAATGGATGAGCGCAAGAAAGATAGTTGGCACTTAGGATGGCAAATAGAAAAATGATGGGAAAGGAAAACAAAAAAAGGTCTGAAAGGATCACATCAATGAGGACAATCATAGGCGAGAGAAAGCCAAATGATAGATATGATGTGAGGAGTACAGATTACCATGCAACGGATGCACATATGAGCTAAGGTAAGCTCTCCAATGGAACTAGTGGGGATGCATCCAACTTGCTTTCTCATGAAGACCTAGAGCTCATTTGAGGAGGCTCATCATTGGAATATACAAACCAAGTTCTATAGTTTAAGGGTCCCCACATAGTTATGCATGAATGATAATCTCTATGGAGTACAAATATGATAATGGAGTAGGAGTGTGGATCTTTCAAAAGAAATAGTAGTGTTGCCCCTTTCTCTTTTTTTTTCTTTTTTCTATTTTTTGTATTTTTGTGGCCTCTTTGGCTCTTTCTATTTATCTCTCATTTGTCCTCTTTGGGATCTTCTAATTTGTCCTCTTTTGGGATCTTTTGTTTTGTCCTCTTTGGGATCTTTTCCTCACTTAAGGGCAACACTCTATATTTTACAAGAATATAGAAGATCTTCACACTTTATAAGAAGTACTCAACATAAAGAAAGATGAAAACTATCATGATGTATACAAATGTATGCCTCTGCCAGTGTAACAGGATATGCAATGGTACTAGCGCATCATGTAGCAATAATAAGGGAAAGCCCAACTAGCATGCGACTCCTCGATCAAGCAAAAGCATGTATGACATGAATATCAAGTCATGAGATGGTGGATGTTGCATGGCAATGTATCTCGGAAAGGCTATGGAAATGCCTTAATAGGTAGGTATGGTGGCTGTTTTGAGGAAGGATATAATGAGGCTTATGGAAATGCCAAGGGTTTGGATGCACCAGCGAAGTATATACCAACTCTCAAGATGAGAAAGGGCAATGCACGGTACCGAAGACGCTAGCAAAATATGGATAGTGGAAGTGCCAACAATCGAATACTCGCATTAGTCCGAAGAACTCATGGACTTATTATTGATAACTCTCTATCTAGTCAAGAGATTCACAAAGAGAGAAGTACCCCAAGGAGGAGTGTTTGGGGGTTTGGTTATCCTTGCGCATCATCGACCCATGATAAAGTGAGGGTACTCTATATATCCAACCCCTCTAGAGGTTAGCGATCCATCTAGTAGCTAGAGTTTTCAACTATGTTTTTAGTTCTGAAAATACACACGGATTTCCCAAAATATGACACCTATCACTAATAGGCTCAAGATCTTGACACCAGAAGTCCAAACGTTACTCAAATCAATACCTCAATACTATTGCAAGTTACCACTATAGTTAAATAGCAACCTCAATTACCTACTCATGCAAGACACACAACTCACTGCAACAAGCCAACTTTCTAAACAAGATAAGCATGATAACTTAAGAGAGTTCCAAAATCAACCTAAATAAAAGCTCTTAAAAAGATAAAGCACGAAAACTAAGAGCTAAGCATGACAGTAGCTTTGAAAAGATAAAGAACACACAAAAAGATAAGCATGAAAACCTATGTTGTGTTCTAGGGTGGAGTGGAGTGTGTTTCTCTCCCAAACAAAGAAGGCTAGGGTCCAACTTGTTATGAACAGCAAGAAAAACTAAAACAAACTAAAAAGAGTAAAGAGCGAGATGCTCCAAGCATAACACATAACATATGAAGTGATAAAAATATAGCATGGAGAAGGACGAACTGATGATTGTTGATGGAGACGGGGATACACGGGGGCATCCCCAAGCTTAGACACTTGAGTATACTTGGATATTTCTTGGGGGTGCATGGGGCATCCCCAAGATTGAGCATTTGACACTCTTAGATCTTCTTTCATCATCTTCCATCGCATACTTGAAAATTCCCTTCATACGAAACTCATCATAAGCTGATTAGAGTGGTTAGTACCCATGATAAAATAATTTTTCTCCACTCGAAATAAAGATTGTCATGAGAGCTACTGTTTCTCAAGATTTCCAAAAAGTTTTTCAAAGAAAAAGCAAGCTTAAGATTTGCAAAACGATGAAAACGCAAAACGTGGCAGAATCTATGAAAAATAGACCAGCAGGTAGTAAATATTTTTTCAGGGCACTTCTGCAACTCAGATCAACAAACTCAGAACATACGCCATAAATTCAATTGTATAGACCATACTGTCAAAAAATTCAGATCAAAAAGATGATCTCGTGATTTTTGGTGAATTTTTCCGTCAAGCAGGCATAATCTGTTTCTGGACAGCATGTCACAACTTTTGAACTTTCTTGCAATCGGAGGCTATAACTTTGCACAAAGCTTAAAAATAAAGATACAATGATGTTTCTACAGTAGTAATACACATCAAGACCACTAAAATCTGAAAGTAAAAATCTCAAAGTAAAGATAACAAGGGTTGTCTCCCTAGAGCTCTTTTTTTATAGCCATAAAGATAGGCTTAAGATTTTAATGATGCTCTCGTAGGAATAAGAGTTGTAGAACAAAAGAGAGCATCAAGAAGCAAATACCAAACACATTTAAGTCTAACATGCTTCCTATGCATAGGAATATTGCAATACAATAATTTATTGAAGCACAAAGCAATAAGCATAGGAAGGCAAAACAGGTGCAGCTTCAAAACCTTTAACATAAAGAGAGGGAACTTGGTATTATTGAAATATCTATAAGCATATGTTCTCTTCTCATAATAATTTTTAGTGGGATCATGAATAAAATCAACAATATAAGTATCACATAAATCATTGTTACCATGATCCACATGCAAAAAGGTACTCGGTCCACCCACATATCAAATTATCAAAGTATGAAACACGAATCAAGGTAGCATGGTGAAAGTGACTAGATGTAATTCCCGTGTGCCCTCAAGAACGATTTTCTCATTATAAGAAACCACTTTGGCATGTACTTTGCCACAAAAGGATTGGGCTACCTTTCTACACTTATTGTTACTCTTGCTACTCGTTACTTGTTACAACTATCTTTCTATCAAACAACTTGTTGCCGCTATTTCAGTGTTTGCAGAAATTACCTTTTTGAAAACCACTTGTCATTTCCTTGAGTTTGACACTCTTACTTATTGAAAGGACTATGATTGATCCCCTATACTTGTGGGTCATAAACGTCTAGCAAGGCACCGGGGCAAAGGGAAGGGGCCGACGGCTGACGGGGACAACGGGGCATGGAGCCGTTGCCGACGGTCGGCGGGGGCGACGTGGCACAAAGCCGGTGCCAATGGCCGGCGGGGGCGACGGGGCATGGGGCCAGGCCCTGCGGCCGGAGGAACGTGACCAGGGCGATGGAGCACGGGGCCAGGGTCGACAGCCGGCAATGGCGACGGGCACGAGGCGCCGAGGACGACGGGCGATGTAGTTGGTGGGCGATGTAGTTGGCGGGCGATGTAGTTGTTCGCGAGGCAGATGGCGGGCGAGGTGGTCGCGGGGCCTGATGCACTCTGGATCAAGGGGGAGAGAGGTACAAGAGAGGGAGAGAATCGGGGTGTGGGGTGAGGTGTGAGGATAAGATAGAGTGGATGTGTGGACTTGATTCTTCCATGTCATCGACCCGTGTGATTGATCCATGGCCTGTGTTTCTTCTTTACCGTGTGCATTTTCCGTCTATGTTATTTTCTGCAAATATTTTTTCCGTCCAGTTTTTTTGCAGACGACAAAGAATATATTGTCGTTAGTTTTTCTTTGTCGTGTGCGAATGATGGCAAACCCTTTCTTTGTTGTGTACCCGATAAAAAGCTGATGGCAAAGACGCCTCTTGAGGGCAAATTAGTTATTTCCCGTAGTGCCTTCTAACGCAACACTTCTGCTTATTTCCAGCTCTATAGATTGCGAGCAGTAGTAGAGCGGTAGTACCTCTCAAGCGGTACTACCTCTATCCCCGAGCGGTACTACCTCTCCCCCCGAGCGGTACTACCTCTCCCCCGAGCAGTACTACCTCTCTAGCAAAACTACCACTTGATTTTTGTGTCTTTGGGATGTTTTGACCGTGCTAAGCGGTAGTACCGCTCCCCCGAGCAGTAGTACTGCTTGAGCATGACTTGTGGGCATAACGGTTGGATTCAAAGGGACCTATTTAAGGGGGCCTTCTTCCCCAATGGCCCCAACACTTGAGCTTGTGTTTTTCCCACATTGTTGAAATTCTTAGATTGCTAACTCTCAATCCCTCCAATGATTCTTGCTAGTTCTTAAGGGAAAAGAGAGAGGAGATATGGTCTAAGTTTCCATCAACCACTTTATCCTCTATTTGGGGGGATCCCTTGGGTATAGTTCTTGGAGTTCTTTGTGAGCTCCTTGTTCTTCCTCTCGTATTCGTCCATAGCTTTTGTTATTGTGGAGGGATTTGAGTGTGAAGGACTTGAGCACTTCTATGTTCTTCCCATTGCATTAGTTGCATTGGTTTGAGTTCTCTACAGTGATACATGGAAGTGAAGTTTGAGAAGCTTATTACTCTTGGGTGCTTGGTACCCTAGAGCTTGTTCATCTTGGGTGCGTTGGTGTCCTAGATGCTTGGTGGTGCCTCAGAGCTCAATCATTGTGGTGTAAAGCTCCGGGAAAGCGTCCGGGTCTCCAATTAGGTTCTGGAGATTGCCCCGAGCAATGTGTATGGGTACGGTCGCCGCCCGCAAGGGTTGTAGAAGTGTACGGGTTCGTTGACCGCCCTTAAGGGTCCCTTAGTGGATTCATGATATATTTCATTGTGCGACTGCATTAGGAGATTACGGTGGCCCTCGTAGCTTCTTGGGAACCATTGTGCATCCAAACCTCTCCAAATGGAGATTTGCATCTGCAAGGGTGTGAACTTCGGGACACATCATCCTCTCCACGTACCTGAGTTATCTCTTACACGATCCCTTTCCTTATGCACCTTAGTTTGTGATAGCCATACTATTTCTTGTTATATATATTGCTATCACTTAGTTGTATATCTTTCTTAGCATTAATTTTTGCTGCACATAGGTGAGGCTAGTTTTTTTAGGTTTTGTGCTTGACTAATTAAACATTAGTTTTATTCTGCATTTTTTCAAGTCTCAACGGTAATTATTTTAAAGCACCTAATCAACATCCCCCCTCTAGGCGAAATCCACATCCTTACAATTGGTATCACATCTAGGTCTCTCCTTATTATGCTTTACTGCTTGGAGAATAAGGATGTCAACTAGGGGTTTACGATTCTCTAACACTCTTAGTTTTGATGGCACATATTTTGATGTTTGGGTAATTCACATTATTCATATCTTTAGGGTCATGGACCCAAATTTAGATTGAATTGTATATGTGGGTTTTTCTCCTCCAAGGGATTCTCAATACGTATCTTTAGACGATGATAAAAACTCTTATCTCAAAGATCAAGCTTGTAACGTGCTTTTCGATGCTTTGAGCAATGTATATCAACTCATGTCGTTCTGGGATGGTCATGTGTTGTGGACAAAGCTTCAAGATAAATATGGTGTCTCCAAAATTTGTAGAGATGATTGTTCTCCCTCCAACTCCGGTCTTTTCGTCTTCTCAACTTTTTCCACTGCACCTACATGTGAATTGACACAAGGTAATGATATGGTGAGTAGTGTTGATCATTGCAATGATGATAGTGAGCATATTGTTGATGATACTTCATCACTATCTTATTGCTATGCTTCTTCTTTGGAATTTAACACTTCGAGCACCCTAAATGTTTCACATGCTTATGTTGCTAGTCCATGCATATCATGTAGGAATTGTTTGACTAAATCTCATGATGATGTGCTTGCTATATCTTGTTGCCTTGATAAAAATGTATCTATTTCCTTGAGTTGTTGTGATAAAAATATAAAGGAAATCCATCACTCCATGGAACAAGATGTGGCCTTAAATGATGCTTCACGGGATCCTACATCATCATCTATTTTGTCTCACTTTTGCCTAATGGATAAGGCCTCAAAGGTATCTCCTACTTTGAATCCCAATATATCTCATGATGATGATGTTGATGATACTGAGGATGAGGATAATGTTGATGACACTGATAATATTACTCCTTAAATATTTAGGGTGAAATGATTTTTAAATCTCTTCATAAGACTAAACTTGCTCGTTGCAAGTTCATGGAAATCATGTCTATTTCCATTGAGGGCAAGAAATATATTGAGGAGTTGGAAGCTCATCTCGAGGAGCATGAGGCCACCATTGAGAAAATGGAAGGTCATGAGCATGATTATGCTAATGAGATTGCGGAGCTATCTTAAGCTATTGAAAATGAACAAACCATGAAGGAATCTCTGAAGGAGACATTTTCTCTTGAATTATCTAGATTAACTGAATCCCATGATAGAGCTCTCGAGGTGACTAATGATTACAGAACAAAAAACTGTAAGCTTGAAGCTGTGCATGCTAAGCTACTTGAGGACTTTGAGCACCTCAAAAATGGCTCAAGTGTCATTAAGAGTTCGCTCATCAAAGTCATAGAGTCTGATGCTCAACTTGAAGCTTCATATGCACAAGAGCTTGCCAAGTTGCCTTCTCCTCGTATTGTTAATGATGATGCTTGTGATACTAACTCTATTTCTTGTGAAGCATCCATATGAAAGGAGAATGTTGAGATAAGGGCTCAACTTGAGTTTCTATCTAGCAGTTATGGGAAATTGGAAGAAAGTCATGTAATGTTCACAAGCTATGATGATTACCTTCTAGTATCCCATAATGTGCTACAAAGAGCTCATGTGGCCAGTACTACGAAGGTAACATCTAGTTAGCCTCAGGTGGACATTAGGACTGCATCTAGTCAAAATGCTTTATTGTCATGTGCTAGTCCTCATAATTCATTTACTAATAGTGTTGCTACATCTTGTGATGAATTACTTTCCTTGCCTTGTTGCTCTAACGGTGAAGCTTATACTTCCTGTCGTAGTTGCGTTGATACTAACCATGTAGAGGAAATCAAAGAGCTCAAGGCCCAAGTCACTTCCTTGAAGAAAGACTTGGAAAAGAGTCATAAAGGGATGTCCACACTCAACAATATCTTGTGTGGAAAAAAATCCCCAAATGACAAAGGTGGACTTGGAGTCAACTCCAATAAGAATAATAAGTCCAAGAGCAACAATAATAAGGGCCAAGAGCAAATCAAGAACTCGGCCAATATTGTTTGCTTCAAGTGCAATATTGAAGGGAACATGTTAAATCTTGACCATTGAAGAAGAAACCTCATAGTGACAAGCAACAAGGGAAGCGACCACAAGTTAAATCTGATGCTCAACCACAAGCTAAAGAAAGGCTACTTCCCAATAAGACTCAAGTTAATGATTCTCATGTTGAGAAAACTAGTGAGAAGAAAGTGAATCATAGACATTGCAACTTATGTCGAGAGAAAGGTCACGTTGCTTCTTCATGCACGAATGATGCCCTATCTAACCCAATTCTAATTTATGATATCAATTCTCTTGGGAAGGATAGGGTTGGCTATGTGTTTGCCAAGTTTGTTGGTACTCAATGTGGTGTCAAGAAAAGTACCATTTGGGTATCCAAGCCTATTGTGACTAACCTCTTAGGACCCAACTAGGTCGGGGACCAACAAGCTCAAATTTGATCAATAAGTGATGTTGGAGGGAATTGGAGACTTGGCTACATCATGAAGAATTAACGGATCTTCATCATTCACATTATCTCAAGCCAATTCATTTGGACTATCGAGTTTCTATCTCATATCCAATGTGCCTCCTTATGGTAACTTGTACTTAAATTGTTTACATTGATAGTTACTTGCCCCTCTGCACGCTGTGGTTTTGTACCTTTCATGTGTTTTTATATGTTGTGCCTGCAACTTACTTATCTTGAGTAATCAAGTATGTGTATGTTCGTTTGCACATCATGTACATGTGAGTCTTTGTGTTCAACCTTTTGGCATCTTGTTTGTATCTTTGTTGGCTCTTTTTAGAGATTAATGGATTATCCTTTTTTGGGGGAGTAATGTGCTTTGCACACCTCATAATCTATCTGTGTAAACATGAGAAATACTACTTAGTATTGATATTACAAGATTACCTAGTCTCTATGTGATATGTCTTGCTCATAGAAGTTCAAATTCTACATGGCCCATTATTTATATCTTGCTGGATTTCATTTGCAACTTGTTAATTATTTTTGGTTATCACATTCTGTGGGAGTAATATTCTATGTTTGTACAAGCCAAGAAAATGTTGTACATTTGATGTATTGCCACTTAGAGTTGATATTATAAATTATCTTGTTCCTAGGTGGCATGTTAGCTCTATAAGTGTCATTTGCTTATGATTTTGGTGTGAAGATGATGTTGGATATATTTGCAAGCTACCAATGGAATTTCTTGCAAATACTTTTTCCTTTGACATTGGTATTCTATTATATGGTAGAAGTGTCTAATCATCTTTACATTGGATTTTGTTTATCTGTTTGACTTCCTTGCCACTTGTGCATCTTTTTGAGCATGTCTAGTGTTTCTATAAATATAGGTAAAGTGATGATCCCATCTTGTGCATTTTGTTATCAAATGCAAATTCTATATAATTCACATCTCTTGGGGGACCTATCCTATTTTATTTATAACACTCTCTTTATGCGTTTATCATAAAATATTTTGATCCCTATTAAGTGTGTGTTGGTACAAGGCCAACCTTTCCTTTTTGGTGCTTTGTGCCATCATGAAAATCTGCCGAGGGTTTAGTTTTTTGGAACCTAGCTCTCTTTTGGGAACTTGATACCTCTTGTTTCTTATCCTTCAATTGTATCTTGTTTCCTTTTATTTGGCATGTGTCAATGGATATTTCGTTCCTTGATGTATCTTTTAATTGGTATCCTTCAAGTGATAATTTTTCGTGAGGTATCTTATCAACTATGTGTTGATTTCATTCTTGAAAGCCTTAAGCATGCATATTTAATATAGGTAATGTATTTGGCATGCTTTTCTTTATTTGAACTAATATATAGGGGAAACTCCACCATGACATAAATAGGCTAAAGTCTGGATGAAATTCAATTTCGTACCTATATGCACATATTTATGTGGAGTTTGTCCTATATATTGTTGTTTCTCTTATACTTTGGTCCCAATGAGTTTGGGTACCATTTTGTTTGTGTTGTCGTTTTAGGAAAAATTGGACATGCATTGGATGCTCGGCTCACTTACAAGGAAGGTGTTGACACCATGTGCTTTTTGGAGCCAGGCTAGGATGATCGATGAACCATTATGTACTACATTAATCCAATGCTATTTGGTAACAAGTATCTACTTAATGCGTACATTTCTAGGATTCAAACTTTTGTAGGTCGCATCATGGCATCAATTTCTCGATTCATTCTTGTGGTACTTGTTTCCTCTCTCAAAGCATACCAACGATGATCTCTTATTGCTAGTTGTGATGTATTTGATGTTCGTCTGCTAGGAGTTCATTTATGAACAACAAGAAAATATTAGGACATGTGTTATGCTTTCAAGCAAAAATCTTATTAGTAAATTTATGACTTCTTTTTGGATACCTTGTTCATTCCTTCTTGTAACTATTTCGTTTGTACATCCTTCTTTATGGATATATATCATCACGATTGTCTTCTACATAGAATCTTATACACAGGAGAGAAGTTACATCTCTAGTTGATATCCTCTTTTCTTTCATGTCCATCATTGCATTCCGTTTTTATTTCCCGGGTGGTTTCATGAAAGGATTTGTCTTGAGTGCAGATCTTATATACTTGCATCTTTATGCACTCATCAGTGGTGAACATTATTATCTTCATGCTTGTCTTGACGAGTGAGGGACTTCGGGATAGGGGTCCTCGGACGGTCGGCCTGTTTATTACATGTCGACCTAATGGGACGCATTATAGAAGATCAGACTGCATGATGACCTCGTGGACAAGGAGGAAAGCTTCTAAGACTGGCGTGTCGTGCAGATTCAGTAGGATAGATCGGCACATCTGTCCCCGGCTAGAGGTCGGTTGTATGTAACCCTAGGAATCCCTGTTGTCTATATAAACCAGAGGATTTCATCCGCATAGGCACGTAGACTCATCTAGGGTTTTAGCTCATACGATCTTCACGTAGATCAACTCTGTAATCCTCATACACATCAATATAATTAAGCAGGATGTAGGGTTTTACCTCCTCAAGAGGGCCCAAACCTGGGTAAATACCATCTCCTTTGCCCCTTGCAACCCATCGATCCAAGGTCCACAGTTCTGGACCCCCTACCCAAGATCTGCCGATTTTGACACCGACATTGGTGCTTTCATTGAGAGTTCCGCTGTAGGATCACCAGAAGTATTGATGGCTTGCTTAATCGTAACCGACCAAATCAACAACGGGGACAACTTTGTCCCCGGGCAGGTTCTCACGTTCGGTAGCTTCATGCAGTGCGTCGACCCGACCCGCCGCCTCGGCGAGATCGGAGGCTTCGTCCCCGATCAGGAGATAAGGTTCGGGAACCTTGAGTTCTCCGCTCACTCCCACTGCGATCTTTTCCCTGCTAAGATCACGATTTCGTCCGATGACCCCCAAAATCCCAAAGCCTTGATTTCGGGTCTCTTGCCCGGCCATGACCTTGGTCCCTTCTTTGTCGGAGAACTGGCTTTGAGCCCGGATCCGACCTCACCACCCGGGCAATAACAAACGGTTATTTCCACACACGCGTCCCTCGCGGAAGCTACGGAGGTCAACTCTAAAAACCATCAAGAGATCGATGTGGACAACCTCTCATTGTAAAATGAGACGCTTGACCAGATCCAATCGCTGAAAATCGCAGAGGGCCTGAACCCGACCCATATTCGGACCGGTCCACATGCAGATTATGAGGTCTTTTATGGCCCACGCACCACCCACTTGGTAGCCACTTTCGAGGACTTAACCGACAGGTTGGATTATGCATCTCACGAGGTTGAAGACATGGATTATGAGGTTGACGACCCGACCCTTGTAAATACCGGGCGGTGGACTACCACCTCCACCTACTAAGTCTACATGGTGGACACACCCAACAACAATGGAAATCATACCCCCACACAAAATGGCGATAACTCCGGGGAGAAGCCATCGAAGCGTCGAAGGCAGCGCAAACAAGCCGAGGCGAACAAGGGAAGGGGGACCATACAGGGCAGCGGGGAGAACACAACTCCACAGGACCCCGGTAACCTCAAATCTCCCGAGGACCCACTAGAGGACCCAAACAAGCCTGAAGGCCAGTTCGATCCAAACGATCCCGACGATTCAGACGATGACAACTACCTCCCTCGCGAGGATGTGGAGGACAGCTTGTAGGCTGAAGACTTCATAGTTCCCCAGGACCCTGAGGTTCAGTAACATTCAGGCAGCAGCTCATAGCCACCACCGCAGCCTCCAGGCGAAAAAACAGCGGCTCCAAGCCGAACAAGATACCATAAACAATATATGGACGAAAGTACTGGCAACCGAAGAAGGATGTGGCACCGAGTGGATGGATTAAAATAAAAGCTACCCACAACGACGCATGCTACCTCAGTTCGATGACGAGGCCCGTGAGCACATGTCCCCCAGGCGCACAAAGTACTATTAATATAACCCCCACCTCAAAGGCGCGACAGAACAACTAGAGAAGGCGAGCATAGATCCGAGCCTCCTCATAGGAAAGGAAAGGAACATGTGCAACCCAGGCGCAACAATGACCTACGCCACGACTTGGACAATAGAATAGGTCGCAACAGATCCATCTATGGATCTAGAAGGTACTCTCCCACTCGATTGGATGAAGACCGACCTCGGTTTACCCACAACAACACAGACAGGGAATCGTATTGGGCACAACCAACAACCGATCTCCGGCACAATATAGCCCAGGTCAGAGCCGCCGTCCACCCAGTGTGGTTTACACATGAGGTCATGCAGCACCAATTCCCGGAAGGGTTTAAACCCGTGAACATAGAACAACACGATGGGACTATGGACCCGCCGTGTGGATAGAAGATTTCCTTCTCCACATCCATATGGCGAGAGGAGATGACCTCCATGCCATTAAGTACCTGCCCCTAAAGCTGAAAGGGCCAGCAGAGCACTGGCTAAACAGCTTACCCGGAAATTTTATCTGAAGTTGGGAAGAGCTTGAAGAAGCCTTCCTCTCTAATTTTCAGGGAAACTACGTCCGACCATCGGACTCCTCCAACCTCAGCAACATCGTCCAAAAAGCAGGTGAATCGGCCAAAGAATTACGGAATAGGTTCCTAACCAAGAAGAACTAGATCGTGGATTGTCCGGATGCCGAGGCAATAGCCTCCTTCAAGGAAAATATCCACGACGAATGGCTGGATCGCGAGCTCGGCCAGGATAAGCCGAGAACAATGTCTGCTCTCACTTCCCTCATGACCCGCTTTTGCGCATGCGAGGACAACTGGCTAGCTCGGCATGGCCACAATATAGAAAACCCCGGTACCTCCAAAGCTTGGGATGGGAACAACAAGCCAAGACGAAACAAGACCAAACGCCGCCACCGTAATGGTGATGCCGATAACACAACCGTAAATGCTATCTTCCGCAACTCTAGACCCGAACAGCAGAAGAAACCCTTCAAAGGGAAAAGGGATGGACCAACTCCATCAGATAAAATTATGAAACGACCTTGCCAGATCCATGGCACCCAATACAAGCCCACCACCCACACCAACGATAACTGTTGGGTGTTTAAACAGGCCGACAAACTAGTATCAGAGGAACAAGGCAAGGGCCCATGTAGCAGGGATGATGAAGAGCCCCACGGTCGAACGCTAGGGGTTAGGAACAGTTCCCCCTAGAGGAGAAAACTGTGAATATGCTATATGTTACTCACATACCAAAGAAGGAGAGGAAGCGGGCTCTTCAGGAGGTATACGCCGTAGAGCCCATAGGCCTGAAGTGCAACCCATGGCCGGCTTGCACAATGACCTTCGACTGTAGGGATCTTCCGACCATTATCCATCATGAAGGGTCGGCCGCCCTTGTCCTAGACCCTATCATATATGGGTACGACCTTCACTAGAGTCCTTATGGATGGAGCAAGTAGCCTTAACCTGATTTACTCAGATACAGTTGAAAAGATGGGCATAGGCCCATCAAGGATCAAACCCAGCAACACTACCTTTAAAGGAGTGATCCCAGGCTTCGAAGCCTGCTGCTCCGGCATGGTAACGTTGGAGGTTGTGTTTGGCTCACCCGACAACTTCCATAGTGAAGACTTAATCTTCGACATCACCCCCTTTTGCAGAGGGTATCACGCGCTACTCGGCCGCATGACATTCGTCCACTTAAATGATGTGCCTCAATTATGGCTACCTAATGCTCAAGATGCCCGAACCCAGGGGAGTTATCAAAGTCAATGGCAACACAGAGTGCTCCCACTAGACCGAGGAGTACACAACAGCCTTAGCAGCTATATGCCAATACGACAACGAAGCATCAGGCTACAAGCTAGCCATCGAGGCACGGTAGGCAGGCAAGCGAGCCCGAGCCCAATCGGATCCCCCGAAGACAGCTCCGGTCAAAGCAAATAGGGACACATTTCGGACGGCATGACCCGACCACCCATAAGGTATATCTCTCGTAGACACAATTTCATTATCAAAATACCACTGATAGCTGTGGGGATCCAGCACCAAGGACCATATGTTTGGATCGACCAAACTATAGCCCAACCGTCTTCCCCGAAAAACAAGATACCGTTAAGGATCTCCTAAGCGCAAGCTCACACATACCATGAAAGCTTCTCAAGACCCCTTATTCAAGGCCCGTCTTCTAACAACAACCATCTTTAAAGGATACCCTCCCTTCAAAGAAGCATAGGAGAAATTGCGCAGCTAGAAGCAGGGCGGACGTCAAGTCACCCATGGAAGGCCATGGAGAAACAATAGTTACCTATAACAATTGCCTTTGCGCCATGAATTATAAAAATTCCTAGAACACATTACTCATATATTGTTTTACAATATCTTTACATATATATGTTTCCTGCTCATTGGCGCCAAACGGTAAATTTGTTCAATAGAATATCAAGTGCGATTGGCTAATAGACTCGCGGCCTGGATGAAAATACCGCCCGAGCACTATCCCGTCACTACCTTTTTTAAGTGTTCGGTTTCTTGGATATTGCTATATACGCATCGGTTTTGAATTATATCTTGGGTCAATAGTTGGGCTGCCCCGCTCATCTGCTTACTGCCTTACGTTCCTCTAGTTCGGCTAAAGGGGTAAAGGGTGAACCACTGCAATTGTATTCCCAGCTGGCCTAGCTAAAAATACCTGAGTGGAGAAAGCCGAAAACTGACTGTCATGATAAGTGAGAACTGGTCTGCAATCCGAGCTTAAGTACTAAAACCGATGGAGTTTTATTTTGTGTTAGACGGACAGGTTTGTACCTTTGGAGACATTGTGGTAACTATTTCAAAATTTGGTTTATCCGACTACCACAAAAAAACTGGGGGCTCATAACGATATAGAGACGCCAAGGCCAAGTGAAAGCACTAAAGACGCATAGTCTAATTGCTTCGTTTCCTTCACACGCTACCGCCTCCGGGCACCGATATATCTGCTAAGGGTCACAGTGCGGATGTTGAAACACCCTTTGTAGTCTCTACATGGGGGCTAAAGCCGACGACTGGAAACTTTCAGATTAAATGGCCGAACAGGAGTCATAAATAATACAAAGTGCATTACACTGGGACAAGATTCCAAATAATAAATTGTTCCAAGGCACATTACAATATCTCTACTCATAAATTACATATTTGGAACATTGGGCTTCTATAGCGCGAGCACCCTCCATGGCAACAGAGAAATAAAGCTTTGGCGCATGTGCTCCTTTCTAGGAGGCGGAGGTGTGGTTGCCATTGTAAGGGGCTTTACCCCATACCAGTGCATCATGGTCCTCGCAAAAGCCATGTGAGCTCCTCTATGCAAGCAGAGCGCTTCAAGACTTTCAGTTGAGGCACGATATCGTACAACTTCCGCCATCCTATGCAACTCCATGAGCTGTTTCACCAGATTGACAAGAAGGGGGTTGGGCTTGGGAGTATGAAACTCCGCCCAGAAAAGCCTCTGCTCGGCGTCCCCATCATGGACTGCATAGTGCTTGTCCATGTCTGCTGCACTCCGTGGGAGGTCCGTAAAGGCACGTGGGGAACGCCATAGCCGTGTAAGAAAGGCAAACCTCTTTCCACCAAAGGCACATTGCACTAAGTATGGCTTACCATCCGCAATCTTCTTGGCTTGGCATACTTCTTCTTCGAAGAATCGCCTCTCTACCCGCTCTGATTGGAGCTCACAGGACAGCTTGGATAGCAAGGCTGCTTGTTCCTTGGATTTCTGTTCCAAGGCCTCACTGTTGGCGCTCGCATCTTGAAGCTCCGCTGGACCTCGGTCACTCTATCCTTGTTCCCTCCACTCTCAACCTTCAGCGAGCTCAGCTCGGCTGCGGTCTGCTCCACCAATATCTTATGAGCGGCGGCCTCCTGCTTGGCCTTCTTCAATTCAGCCTTGAGTTTCTCCAACTCGACGTCCATAGCTGCTGGCTTAATTGAAATCACGATGTCATATACACAAGCCAGACAATACTAAAATACTAAATTACAACAAGGGTCCTAGCAGCATGTATTAAGCTTACCCTGCTTCACGTCGAGCCGACTATTAAGTTAGCTAAGTTCCTCATCACAAACCTGGAGATTCCAATTTAGCTCGACAAGTTCAAGGGTGTTGGTAGCCACAGCTAAGGACGAGGCTTGCAATACAAGATAGGGATTGATGAGCATTCAAGCTAACGGGATTGGGACAGTTGGCCGAAGTACCCCACTGAGTTCGAACTGTTTTTGTTCAATACCATGAGTTCTTTTGAGAAAGGGTTAAGGTTTTTAACTCACCCAGGGCTTGGGGCTATCATATCCATAAGGCATGTAAAAACCTTATAAATAAATCCAACACAAATCGTTTACCTTGAAGCCTTCCAGCAAACCGCTAAAGGCACCCTTCAGTCCGCTACCAATGGACTCGATGCTTTGTAGAATCACACCCATAAGGGTGTGATGTTCGTCGGTGAGGACTAGCCAGATAGAGCGTAATCCATCATTGTTGGATACTCGGTCGTAGCCCGTTCTGCCACAGGCGATGCCGGAGGCAACGATGGAGACGTCGGACTATCGGAGCTTCTCGGAGCTGTCTCCGGAGGAAGCTTGGATGGATCACGACCCTCCTCTCCCCTCGTCGGGGGGGGGGGGATCGACCTCCTTGGTTCCGGTGATCGAGGCATGGACTTCAGCCGGGACCTCTTGCTCTTCGGTGATCGACGTATGAACCTCGGCCATCACCACTTCTTCCCCCGTGTTCGTAGGGGCCTGGTGGGATATCACCTCCGCAGCCTCGTCCGGTGCCTGAGGGAGAGTAGTACGGGACACATTCCCGCTCTCTGCTAGCTCGGCTGATGGCGAACCCCCCTCTGAGATCGGAGCTCTCGGGAGGTCTCGTGCATGGCTGTGTAAGAGAAATGAGCGTGTATGTTTATCAACAAAAGCTTAATATAATTCTGCTAAATATAATTCGGATTCCGTACCATTGGGCCAGGGGCTTGATCCTGAGGGTCCTTCTGGGAACCCTCTCGAAGACCCCGCAGTGCTCATCAGAATCCGGGCTGTCGCCGGGCAAGATGACCTTGCTTCTGCAGGGTCTCTTCGAGGCCTAGGGAGGCAAGCCCTCCTTGGCCTCCTCCGGCGCCACCTTCTTTCTTGTTTGGATGGAATATTTTTCCTCTTCAACCTCCGTGTCCTCTTCATAGTAGATGGATGAAGCATGGGTGTCTCCGGACTTGGTATCCGGAGGACCCCTTGAGCAGAGACACCTCCATGTCTGCCTTTTCTTCTTCTCCTTTTTCTCTAGCGTCGTGTATGGCGCCATCACCGGCATCGCGATCAGCAATGACGACCTGGGGTCCTCATGCAGGGGGGTTAGGCAATTTATTTTCTCATCCTTTTTTGTCCAGCCCTACGGGGGCAGTGGGGGAGAGGATAAGATCTTTGATAAATATTAAAGCTTTAAACAAGGAATAGAAGCTTGGCCATACCTCCAAGGCAGGGTGATCGACATCCACGCCGACGTCTTCCTCCTCGACATGCCATTCCTTTTGAGGGTTGAACAACACCTTCTGAAATTTCTCGTGGGTACTGTGGTAGAAATGGCTCATAGAGCCAGGGTTGCCGAGCTTGTTGGACCACATTGGAGTGTCTCGACACTAGCAAGGAAGGATTCGGCGGCGGAGCATGACCTGAACCACGTCGGTCAGCTCGATATTCGCCTCCACCATCTGCTTGATGCACTTCTGTCGTGCTTTCACATCCGAGGATGATGCCCAGTCAAGGCCTCTTCTGACCCACGAGGTTAGCCTCTTGGGGCATCTAGATCTGAACTCGGTTGGTGCCGGCCAGTTTGCTTCCCGAGGCTCAGTGATGTAAAACCACTCCTTTTTCCACGCCTTGTTGGTGTCGATGAAAGTACCCTCCATCCATTCAACCCGGGGGAGTTTTGTGATCACGACTTTGCCAGAGTCGACATGTTGGCTGCGGATTGACTTCGGCTTGACATTGAAATTCTTGAGTCGTAAGCCGAAGTGCGGATGAACCCGTATGAAGGCCTCACAAAGGGTGATGAATGCAGAGATATGCATGAATGAGTTCGGGGGAAGATCATGAAAATCTAACCCGTAGTAGAACATCAGGCCCCTGACGAAGGGGTGGAGCGGGAAGTCTAGTCCCCGTATGAAGTGGGGTATGAACACCACCTTTTCGCCTAGCCTTCCTGAAAGCACCACCTGGCTTTCCTCCTGTGCACGGTGGGCAATGTTTGGTGAAACATAGTCGGCGTCCTTCAGCTCCCGGATATCCTGGTCGGAGATGCATGATACCTCCCACTTTTCGTGGGAGCCTGAGTTGGCCATGGTCGAGCTTGGGGAAGGGCGGTTGGGAGAGGGTGGAAAGTGAAATGGATATGGGTGTTTGGAGCTTGAAGGAAAGGTGGGTCGAGTATGGAATGTCTGTGGTCGCTTTGAGGATATTTTTCCGTTTTACGGGGGGCCGCAAGGCCAAGTGTTTCCGTTCATTGTGCCGCAAGCCTTGCCACTTTCCAAAACAACCGCAACGGTGAATGTGTGTGGGATTACCCAGACCATTACACATATCCCCTTAAACGAGGGGCATGATCTCCTCGTTAAGACATGCCCGTGAGAAAGCGGGCATGAACCATGAATCGGGTTCTTGTCGTAACTGGCTATCGCGACCTTTCGTGCGAAAGGCTGTCATATGAGGAGCTGTTCACACTCGTGCTTTTAGGCCTCCTGATTAAGCAGTGCCTGTTTTAAAGGCACGACATCACCAAACGACCAAGTCGAAACCAGCCAAACATGAAGGGAACTCGCCTCACAAGACGATTACTTTGGATACAAAGAGCTGGAAAAGACCATATACATCGGCATTGGATGTTAGTTCAGGGGCTACTGAGGGAGTCTAGGATTAAGGGGTCCTCGCACGGTCGGCCCATTTCTTACAGGCCAACCTAATGGGTCGCATTATGGAAGACCGGACTGCGTGACGACCTTGCGGACAAGGACGAAAGCTCCAAAGACTGGCGTGTCGTCCAAGGTGAGTAGGCTAGATCGGTGCATCTGTCCCCTACTGGAGCTCGGTTATATGTAACCCTAGGTATCCCTCGTGTCTATATAAACCACAAGGTTTAACTGCATAGGCATGTCGACTCATCTAGAGTTTTAGCTCATACGATCTCCAGGCAGATCAACTCTGCAATCCTCGTACACCATCAATATAATCAAGCATGACGTAGGGTTTTACCTCCTCAAGAGGGATCGTGCTTGGGTAAATCCCGTATCCTTCGTCCTCTGCAACCCATCGATCCAAGGTCCAGAACTCCATATCCCCTACCCGAGATCTATCGGTTTTGACACCGACAATGAGGATTTTCCATTTCGATTGGTATCCCTCATCTTGGCAAGGCTATTATTTCAAATCTTCACCATATGTTTTCACACCTTTGGTTTGTAATTTGTTTGTTGTAAGCTTGTGAACCCATTTGCTAGTAGTGTGTGTTTGGGGGGATGATATGTCTTGCACTTTGTGTCTCATTTCATCAAGACTATGTTGATGCTTAATGATCATCCTTATATTAGTCTTCTCAAGTGATTTTCCATGACTCACACACATAATTTTGGATGAGCCTACTCTTAGGTTGCCTCTTCTACATGGTGCTCAACCATATGGTTGGTGCAACTGCTATGCTTATTGTCTTATCTACTTTCTTGCACCGGCTATGTGTTTTTATTGATTTTGGGGAGTGATAATCCTATTTTGTGTACTTGTATCCAAATACATAAATTCTTAATAGTGCACAAATCATATTGAGCTTCTCTAGTTTTGATAAAACACTAATTTGCCCATATCATAATATCTTTTATTCATGTGGCTCATAGGAACATGTGATTGATTGTTTCAATTGGTATCTTTTAATTGCTTGCTTCACTCTTTGGTATGTCTCTATGACATATCATTCTTTTTGCAATCTTTGGATCCTCAATATAGTTTGTCTTCTGCTAACTATTTATCATTGGATATGTGTATTTCATTGCACTCACATTTTTACAAATACACACTTTTTGGAGGAACACCTATTATATTGGCTTTCTAAGTTATTCGTCCATTTTGGCAATCGATGTAAATGGTTGAGAAGTTTAGAGTGTTTAGTTTGAATATGTTAAGAGATTTTTGCTTTTGTTGCTTAAGCATTTTCATCTCATAGCCATGCATTATTGATTGGCATGTGTGTGCCTGGTTGTGCTTATTTCCTTATATAAACTCGCTTGAAAGTGATTGTCATCCATTACCAAAATGGGGGACATTGTTATAGCATATTTCTCCATGTGTGGTTTTGGTAATTTATGACAATCCCTATGGACTAATGGTTGCCTTGTGTTATATTGGAAGGATTTCTCCATAGGCACTTCTTTAAGTCCATCCGTTGGTTTCAAGAAGTTTATATGGTGAACATGGTGGTATTCAAGGTTTTATCCAAAGATTGGTCATGTGAGATTTGAGCTTATTGCAAGCATGTCTTGAAGAACAAGATTGGGTGAACATTCATGTTTACCTTTAAGACATCATCTTTATGAAGAGAGAAGATAAGATACAATGTTGATCAAGACTAAGTCAAAGAGTGAATCAAGTTGATCAACACACAAAGCGTACAAGAGTACCGAGAGGGATTAAGTGATCCCATGGTATGGTAAGCATTGTCCATTAAGCTTTCTCTACTAACCCATGGTCTACGTGACAGTTCTATGTGGCGTTAGGTATGTTTCCATGTGCTTGCATCAAGAGGAAGATCTCATACAAACCATGTAGGATGACATCAAGTGTTGATCGTCATCAAGATTGCGGTGTGCAAGTTAAAGTTGAGCATCACGAAGAGATCATGCTTGAAGCTTGCCTTCCATTGTGGTGACAATGGATTTGTGAAGATGTGCTAAAGAGTGGATCACCCATAGTGGAGTATGGGGGAGCAATCTACTAGTCCTCATCGGGCCAACACAATCAAGAAAGGTGGTCCATCTTAAGGAAGTTAAGATCGTAATAATCTAGCTCATGTGGACTATGTGCAACGTATAGGTTTGCCCTTGATAGGTTTTCAATTTTACCGGTCTCGTTGAGGTAGTTGGGAGACTAGGTTATAGGATCGATGGTCATACTATCAAGGGTCTCTGAACTGAGCAGCTTGATTGTATCTTTCGTTAAGACCTCAAACCATTTGCACCCTTGTATTTCTTGGTTCTTGTTTGGTGTTTCTCTCTGAGAGTTTTGGAGCTTATGGTCTTCATCGTGATAAGCTCAAGCTCATCAAAAAACGGTTTTCGTATGTTTCATATTTGTGTTTATGGTGTTGGAGATTTTGTCGGATAATTCTTGGGAAGGTTCTCTTCCTTATCATATTGGCATTTATTCTTCCTTTCTTGATATTACTTGTCGTCATCTATCCAACAAGCTTAAGTTTGCTCATTTTGGACTCCATATGCAAAAGTTATGGCGGTTTCGGTTTTGCTTGGGCTGAAGTACTGCTTTAAGCGGTAGTACCCCTCAAGCGGTAGTACCTCTGCCCCCGAGCGGTAGTACCTCTTAGGTGGTACTTCTGCTTGCTTGTACCGCCACACTTCTGCTTATTTTCAACTCTGTGTGTCGCGAGCGGAAGTACAGCGGCACTACCCCTCCCCCCGAGCGGTAGTACCACTCCCCCGAGTGGTACTACCCTCCCCAAGCGGTACTACCTCTCTAGAAGAACTACCACTCATATTTTTGTATCTCTTTGGGATGTTTTGACCATGCTAAGCGGTAGTACCGCTCCCCTAAGCGGTAGTACTGCTTGAGCACAACTTGTGGGCATAACGGTTGGATTTAGAGGGGCCTATTTAAGGGGGCCTTATTCCCCAATGGTCACAAACACTTGAGCTTGTATTCTTCCCCCATTTTTGACCTTCTCGAGCTCACTAACTTTCAATCACTCCAATGATTCTTGCTAGTTCTTGAGGGGAAAGAGACAGGAGATCCATATCTACGTTTCCCTAAATTACTTTCTCCTCTATGTGGGGGAACCCCTTGGATCTAGCTCTTGGAGTTCTTTGTGAGCTCCATGTTCTTCCTCTCATATTACTCCATAGATTTTGTTGTTGTGGAGGGATTTGAGTGTGAAGTACTTGACCACTTCGTGTGTTCTTGCCATTGCAATGGTTGCATCGATTTGAGTTTTCCACGGAGATACGTGGAAGTGAAGTTTGAGAAGCTTATTACTCTTGGGTTCTTTCTACCCTAGAGCTAGTTCATCTTGGGTTCTTTGGCATCGTACATGCTTGGTGGTGCCTCAGATCTCAATCATTGTGGTCTAAAGCTTCGGGTAAACGTCGGGGTCTCCAATTAGGTTGTGGAGATTGCCCCGAGCAATTTGTACGGGTTCCGGTGACTGATACTTATCCAACGTATTTATAATTTTTTATTGTTCCATGCTCATATATCATTATTCGAGAATAAATTTGGGCTATTTATTTACCAATTCATATTATTTTTGTGCATTAACCTATTAAACCAATGCCCAGTGCGAGTTTTGTTTTCTACGCGTTTTTCACTTTTCAGGTTTTCCTACCAAACGAAGTCCAATTGCCGTGAAACTTTTTGTTGATTTATTAAGGACCTAAAGAACACCGACGAGCATCGGAAGAAGTATGGAGGTCTCACGAGGGGCCCACAAGCCAAAAGGGCATCGCCTAGGGGCGTCCTCATGGCTTGTGCCTCCCTTGAGGCCCTCCCGAGCTCCGTTGTTTGGCTTATAAATTCTCATCTATCCTATAATCACCAGAGGGAGATCCGAAACCATTTTTATGCCTTTGCAAGTCTCTGTTCCATTGGGAGGCCATCTAGAGATACATTTCGGCACCCTGCGAGTGGAGGATCGATCATGGAGGGCCTCGTCATCAACCTTGCTGCCCTCAAATGAAGTTTGAGTAGTTCACCACAGACCTACGGGTCCATAGCCAGTACCTAGATGGCAATCTCTCTCTCTTTGACCTTCAACACAATGATCATCCCATATTAGCTTTGATCCACATGATGTAATTCCTTTTGTGTGGTGCGTTTGTTGGGATTCGATGAATTGTGGGTTTATGTTAAGATTATTCATGATAAATATTTGAGTCTCCACTTTATACTTATAAGATTCTTATGTGCATGATTATGATAGCTTCGTAATTCTCTCCGGTCTATTAAAATAGTTAGGCCAACTATATAGATATTTCTTGTGTGAGAGAGGTGTGTTGTGGTAGGTTCAACCTGGCGAATTTCTACATCCCAGTGATAGAAGGTGGCAAGATGCGTCTTTGTGTTGCTTCTACTAAGGATAAAACAATGGGGTTTGTACATATTGTTTGAGTTTAGTTTGTCTACATTATGTCATTTTTCTCCATGCATTACTCTATTTTATTTAATACTCTAGATGCATGTTGGATAGTGGTCGATGAGTGGAGTAATAGTAATAGGTGCATGGAGGAGTCGGCCTATTCGTTTATGGATGTGATGCCTATATAAACATGATCATTGCCGTGAATATTAGATAACTATCCGTTTTTCTTTCAATTACCCAACGTCAATTTGTTTACCCATCGTATGTTATTCTTCATGAGAGATGCCTTTAGGGAAATCTATGGCCCTCGGGTCTATTCACAAAATATTGATAAAACCTTCATCACCTTTCTGTTATTTACTTGTTTTTAGATTATCTTTCTAGCTACAATAATCTACACACCTCACTTTCTTGCAAATAACAAGACAAGAGAATTGACAACTGTCTTGCCTGCATTGGGTGCAAGTTGTTTCTTCTTTTGTGTGCAGATCCTGAAGATGGTTGTGTATGATATTCCTTTTTGTTCGATAAACCTTGGTTTCATAACTGAGAGAAATACTTTCCAACATTGTGCTACGATAACCCTTTCCTCTTTAGGGAAAACCCAACGCAGATCACAAGTATCAGGAAGTATTTATGGCGCAGTTGCTGGGGAATATTACCACCACCTACCAAGTAACTTCACAAAAAAATTCATTCACTTGTTCCTCTTTATATTTCCTATTATGTTTTTCTTGCTTCAAGAAAATCAAAAATACAAAAATATCTAACTTTGCTTGACACTAGTTTGCATCTTTGCTCTCTATTTTACTTGCCTAGTTATGATACCTTTATCTTGCCACACAAAAACAAAAATTAAAATGCAAAGATTAAGATAAAAGGATCTTCATCCACTATCTAATCTTTCAAAATACATGTTTTTGTTGAAAGTATTGCTAGTGAAAGTGCACTAGATTATCTTTATGAGGTCTTGCTTGAATATCATGAATCCAAAAAATGTGAAATTTATAAAGTGATTCATGATAGTTCCTTGAATGAAAAGCATGATTGCTATATTTTTGAATTTGAATATTATCCTACATGTAATCATTATGAGAGAGGCAAATACGGTTATAGAAATTTTCATCTTACTCACTTACCTCTCTTAATAATCAAATTGTTAATGCTTCATTCTTCCCACTTCCTTATTCTCGACAATTCTTGTCTTGATAAATTGTTCGATTATAAAATGCCTATGAATAGGAAGTATGATATACTTAAATGTGCTTGTCATATGATTTATAATGCTCTGTTTGTGCTTCAATTCTTGTCTTTTACGCGATCATTGAAATTTCAAGCCTATCTTAATGGCTATAAAGAAAGAGCTTGTTGGGAGACAACCCAATAGTTATTATTTATTTCTATTAGTTTGTGATAACATGATTATTGCCTATGTAATGATTATTTTTTCATGTTTTATTTAGTGATCCTTTGGGATGATTTGCATGATGAGTAGAACTGATACAGTGCAAAAACATAAACTTTGACGTCCAGTGCACAACATCTCTGATTTTAGTAGAACGTATTTTTAAGTTGAATGTTTTACACAGTCTTCTATACAAATTCCTCAGGTCATCCTTTTTTCCGAATTTTTGGAGTTACAAAAGTATAGGTTCATTACATATTACCACAAATTATTCTTTTTGAGTCACATTCTGTTTTTTGCATGCGCAGTTTGCTTGTTTTGATAATGCTATGGATTGTATCGAGGGGTATAAACCATGGAGGATTTAAGATACAGTACCCTATGCTGAAATGAAATAAGAATCAACTTGTAACATCACTTGAAAGCATTTGATATGTTGCTTATAATAACGGATCTCACAAAGTTTTGTTGAGTTTTATGTGATTGAAGTTTTCAAGTTTTGGGTATTGTTCGATGGACAAAGGATTGAGGGGCAGAAAAAGCCTAAGATTAGGTATGCCCAAGGTACCCCAAGGTAATTTTCTAGGAACACTCAACATCTAATCTTGGGGATTGATACGTCTCAAACGTATCTATAATTTTTTATGGTTTCATGCTGTTATCTTGTCAACTTTGGATGTTTTATATACCTTTTATATCCTTTTTGGGACTAAATTATTAATTCAGTGCCAAGTGCCAGTTCCTGTTTTTTCTGTGTTTTTGACTCTTTTTAGATCTGATTTTGGAATGGAGTCCAAACGAAATAAAATCCCCGAAATAAACTTTTCTAGAACAGAAGAAGATCGAGGGACTTGAGGGCCAAGGCAGGGGCCCACAAGGAGCCCACAAGCCCTGTTGCCGCGACCAGGGGGGCCCGCGGCAACCAGGCTTGTGGCCTCCCTGGCGCTCCCCTACCCTAGCTCTTTGGCCTATAAATTCCCTAAAATCACAGAAAAAATCAGGGCATCCACGAAAACACTTTTCCGCCGCCGCAAGCTTCCGTTTCCGCGAGATCTCATCTGGAGACCCTTCCCGGTGCCCTGCCGGAGGGGACTTTGGAGTTGGAGGGCTTCTACATCAACATCATCGCCTCTCCAATGACTCGTGAGTAGTCCACTTCAGACCTACGGGTCCGTAGTTAGTAGCTAGATGGCTTCTTCTCTTTCTTGGATCTTCAATACAAAGTTCTCCATGATCTTCATGGAGATCTATCCGATGTAATCCTCTTTGGCGGTGTGTTGGTCGAGATCCGATGAATTGTGGATTTGTGATCAGATTATGTATGAATTATATTTGAGTCTTTTCTGATTTCTTATATGCATGGTTTGATATCCTTGTAAGTCTCTCCGAGTCTTGGGTTTTGTTTGGCCAACTAGATCTATGATTCTTGCAATGGAAGAAGTGCTTGGTTTTGGGTTCATACCGTGCGGTGACCTTTCCCAGTGACAGAAGGGGCAGCAAGGCACGCATCATGTTGTTGCCATCAAGGGTAACAAGATGGGCTTTCATCATAGATTTGAGATTGTCCATCTACATCATGTCATCTTGCTTAAGGCGTTAATCTGTTCTTTTGAACTTAATACACTAGATGCATGCTGGATGGCGGTCGACGTGTGGAGTAATAGTAGTAGATGCAGAAAGTATCGGTCTACTTGTTTTGGACGTGTTGCCTATAGATATAGTCATTTCCATAGATAACATCACAACTTTGCGTGGTTCTATCAATTGCTCGGCAGTAATTCGTTCACCCACTGTCTACTTGCTTTCATGAGAGAAGCCACTAGTGAACACTATGGCCCCCGGGTCTATTCACAACTATCGTCTCCATTTTCACTTTTACTTTGCTTTGTTTAATCTTTGCTTTGAGTTCTCACCTTGCAAACAATCTATAAGGGATTGACAACCCCTTCATAGAGTTGGGTGCAAGCTCTTTGTGTTTGTGGAGGTACTTGTGACTTGATGCGATCCTCCCACTCGATCGATACCTTATTTCTCAAACTGAGGGAAAGACTTACCGCCGCTGTGCTACATCACCCTTTCCTCTTCAAGGGTACACCAACGCAAGGCTCCAAGGCCGCGGGTAAATCCTTTGCGTATTTGCCAAGGAAGTCCCTATAGGTGTAGCCCGTAGCAGAAGGATTCCTAGCGCCGTTGCCAGGGAAGGTTTGTTGACGCAGTAGCAGAAGGATTTCTGGCGCCGTTGCCAGGGAGGAGAGATCAAGTCAAGATCTATCCAAGTAGGTGTAACAAACTCATCTCTTGCATTTACTTTTTTGCCAGTTGCTTCTCGTTTTCCTCTCCCCCACTTCACATTTTCCGTTTTCATTTGCCTTTCTCCCTTGCCGTCTTCATTTTCCCTTTTTGCCTTTCTCCTTTGCCGTTTTCTTTTGCCTTTTGCCATTTTCCTTTGCCAGTTTTCTTGCTAGCTTGTGTTATTGTTGGTTTATTGAAGTCATCATGGCTGAAAACACCAAACTTTGCGACTTCTGGAGTACTAATAATAATGATTTTATCAATACTCCGATTGCTCCCGCCACTAGTGCGGAATCATACGAAATCAACGCTGCCTTGCTGAATCTTGTTATGGAAGAGCAATTTTCTGACCTTCCTAGTGAAGATGCCGCATCCCATCTCAATACCTTCATTGAACTTTGCGATATGCAAAAGAAAAGAGATGTGGATAATGACGTTGTTAAGTTGAAGCTTTTTTCCTTTCTCGTTGCGAGATCGCGCAAAAACTTGATTTTCGTCTTTGCCTAAAAATAGTATCGATTCTTGGGATAAGTGCAAAGATGCTTACATATCCAAGTATTTTCCGCCGTCTAAGATTATCTCTCTACATAAAGATATCATGAATTTCAAGCAACTTGATCATGAACACGTTGCACAATCTTGGGAGAGGATAAAATTAATGATTAGAAATTGTCCCGCTCATGGCTTGAGTTTGTGGATGATTATACAAATCTTTTACGCTGGTTTGAATTTTGCTTCTCGCAATATATTGGACTCCACCTCAGGTGGAAAGTTCATGGAAATCACGTTAGGAGACGCTACAAAACTCCTAGACAATATCATGACCAACTACTCTAAGTGGCACACTGAAAGGTTACCTGCTAGCAAAAAAGGTACACACTATAGAAGAAATTAACTCACTTAGTGCTAAGATGGACGAGTTGATGAATTTGGTTGCTAGTAGGAATGCTCCTTTGGATCCTAATGACATGCCACTATCTTCCTTGATTGAGAGTAGCAACGCTAGTTTGGATGTTAATTTTGTTGGTAGGAACAATTTTGGCAACAACAATGCTTTTAGAGGAAACTATGTTCCTAGGCCTTTTCCTAGCAACTCCTCTAACAATTATGGCAATTCCTACAACAACACTTATGGAAATCACAACAAAGTACCCTATGATTTAGATAGTAATATCAAAGAGTTCATCAACTCTCAAAAGATTTTCAATGCGTCCATAGAGGAAAAACTACTCAAAATAGACGATTTGGGTAAGAGCGTTGATAGGATGTCTTGTGATATTAATGCTTTGCAAGTTAGATGTGCTCCTCCCAAGGTCAACTTGGATGAAACTTTAAAAGCTATGCGTGTCTCCATGAATGAGAGCAAAGAAAGAACCGCCCAAATTCACGCTAGGCATGAATGGTTTAAAAGGGTGCGTTCTAGTGATGCAAATCACGAAGATCTTAAAGTGCTTGGTGTGACTCCTCTTGAATCTTTGTTTTCGTGTGTCAAACCTATTGATGAAGGGGCTGGATATGAATCCACTTTGGTTGAAAAATGCCCCAATGATTCGGAGTCCACCTATCTTGATGATAAAGGTGTGGAGAGTGGAATAGAAGAAATCAAAATATTGCGTAGTAATGAAACTCCCACTTTAGATTTCAGGGAATTCAATTATGAAAATTTCTCCTTGTTTGAATGCATTTCTTTGATGCAATCCATTGCAAACTCTCCACATGCTTATAGCCAAAGCAAAGCCTTTACCGCACATATCGTAGATGCAATGATGAAATCTCTTGAAGAGAAACTCGAATTAGAAGTCTCTATACCTAGAAAACTTCATGATGAGTGGGAACCTACTATCAAAATCAAAATCAAAAACTATGAATGCAATGCTTTGTGTGATTTGGGTGCTAGTGTTTCCGCGATTCCAAAGTCTTATGTGATATTCTTGGTTTTCATGAGATTGAAGAGTGTTCTCTTAATTTGCATCTTGTGGATTCTACTGTCAAGAAACCCATGGGAAGGATCGATGATGTTCTTATTGTTGCAAACAAGACCCGTGGATTTCATTTTACTTGACATAGATTGCAATCCTTCATGTCCCATTATTCTTGGTAGACCTTTCCTAAGGACTATTGGTGCTATCATCGATATGAAGGAAGGTAATATTAGATTTCAATTTCCTCTAAAGAATGGCACGGAGCACTTTCCTAGAAAGAAAATAAGATTGCCTTATGAATCTATGATAAGGGCTACTTATGGTTTGAGCACCAAAGATGACTATACGTGATTCCATCACCTTTTGCCTAGCTAAGGGCGTTAAACAATAGCGCTTGTTGGGAGGCAACCCAACGAATCTATCATTTTTATTTCTGTTTTGTGTTTTCCACACTTTCATAATTCTGTTATGATTGTGTTTTTTGTGTTTCTTTTGCATTTGTGCCAAGTAAAACCGTTATGATTAGTCTTGGGGATGATCGTTTGGTCATGCTGGAAAAGACAGAAACATTCTGTTAACAAAAATAATTTTCGTTGTTTTTCTGTAAGAGCTTTTGATTTGATTCTTTTTGCTGTTGATTGCTACGCAAATTCTTCAGACTGTCGTAATTTTTCAGAATTTTTGACGTACCAGAAGTATACGAAGTATACAGATTTGTAGAGACTGGTGTGCTGTTAACAGATTTTGTTTTTGTTGAGTTGGTTGCTTATTTTGATCAAACTATGGATAGTATCGGGGGGTATTAGCCATGGAAGATTGAAAATACAGTAACCCAACATCAACGTAAGTAGAATTTAAGTTTGCTACAGTACCTAAGGAAGTGGTGGTTTGCTTTCTTATACTAATGTTATCACGAGTTTCTGTTTAAGTTTCGTGTTGTGAAGTTTTCATGTTTTGGGTGAAGTTCTTATGGACAAAAAGATAAAGAGTGGCAAGAGCTCAAGCTTGAGGATTCCCAAGGCACCCCAAGTTGATTCAAGGATGCCGTAAAAGCCTAAGCTTGGGGATGCCCCGGGAAGGCATCCCCTCTTTCGTCTTCAATCCATCGGTAACGTTACTTGGGGCTATATTTTTATTCACCACATGTTATGTGTTTTGCTTGGTGCGTCTTGTATCGTATGAGTCTTTTATTTTTGTTGTGTCACAATCTTCCTTGCTGGACACCTAGAGAGATAGACATGCACTCATCGTGATTTTGTCGAGCTTCACTTATATCTTTTGGTTAGACAATTATGCTCACATGTGCTTCACTTAGATCTTTTGAGCTAGTTGATTTTGCTTTGTGTGCTTCACTTATATCTTTTAGAGCACGGAAGCGCGTGGCTTGGTATTTGATCTATGCTATGATAGTAGTCTCAAAAGGGGTAGTTATCCAAAGGGATATGAAAAGTTCCACCTTCATGTGCATTGAATAGTTAGAGAAGTTTGATTGATCTCAATTAGTTTTGAGTTGTGGTTGTGGTAATATTGAAGTTATATTAGTAAGGTGTTTAGGATCTAGAAATACTTGTGTTGAAGTTAGTGATTCCCGTATCATGCACGTATGGTGAACCGCGATGTGTTGAAGTCTGAGCATGATTAGTATATTGATTGTCATCATTTGTGTGGCGGTCGGGATCGCGCCATGGTTTATACCTACCAACCCTTCCCCAAGGAGTATGCGTTGAATGCTTTGTTTCGATTACTACTAAAACTTTTGCAACAAGTATATGAGTTCTTCATGACTAATGATGAGTCCATGGTTTAGATGCACTTTCACCTTCCACCATCACTATCTTCTTTAGTGTCGTGCAACTTTCGCCGGTGCACAAAACCCACCATTAGCCTCCCTCAAAACAGCCACAATACCTACCTACTATGGATTTTTCAAAGCCATTCTGAGATATATTGCCATGCAACTACCACCATGACATGTGCCACCACATCTACATTTCCATTGCATGATCATAAGATAGCTAGCATGATGTTCCCATTGATGTCTATGCCATGCTAGATCATTGTCACGGTACACTACCGAAGGCATTCCATATAGAGTCATCATTGCTCTAAGTTTTGAGTTGTAAGTGTGATGATCATCATTGATGGAGCATTGTCCCATGTGAGGAAATAAAAGAGGCCAGCGAAGCTCATTTACAAAAAGAGGCCAAAGATGCCCACCAAAAAAATAGGCCAAAGAGCCCACCAAAAAAATGAGAGAAAAAGAGAGAAGGGACAATGCTACTATCTCCTTTCCACACTTGTGCTTCATATTAAGAACCATGATCTTCATGATTGAGAGTCTCTCGTTTTGTCACCACCATATAGCTAGTGGGAAATTTTCATTATATAACTTGGCTTGTATATTCCAATGATAGGCTTCCTCAAATTTGCCTTAGGTCTTCGTGTGCAAGCAAGTTGGATGCACACCCACTAGTTTTCTTTAAGAGATTTCACATACTCATAGCTCTAGTGCATCATTTGTATGGCAATCCCTACTCATTCACGTTGATATCTATTGATGAGCATCTCCATTGTTCATTGATATGCCTAGTCAATGTGACCATCTTCTCCTTGTTTGTCTTGCAACCTCCACCACACTCCACACCACTTATAGTGCTAAAACCATGGCTCACGCTCATGTATTGCGTGAGAGTTGAAAAAGTTTGAGAAAGTAAAGGTGTGAAAACAATTACTTGGCCAATACCGAGGTTGTTCATGATTTAAATTCGTTGTGCAACGATGATAGAGCATAGCCAGACTATATGATTTTGTAGGGATAACTTTCTTTTGGCCTAGTTATTTTGAAAGTTCATGATTACCTTGCTAGTTTGCTTGAAGTATTATTGTCTCCACGTCAATAGCAAACTATTGTTTTGAATCTGATGGATCTGAACATTCATGTCACATAAGAGGAGTTACAAAGGACATCTATGCTAGGTAGCATGAAAGCATTAAAAATTCATTCTTTATCACTTCCCTACTTGAGGACGAGCAGGAGTTAAGCTTGGGGATGCTTGATACGTCTCAAACTTTGGATGGTTTCATGTTGTTATCTTGTCAACTTTGGATGTTTTATATACCTTTTATATCTTTTTTGGGACTAACTTATTAATTCAGTGCCAAGTTCCAGTTCCTGTTTTTTCTTTGTTTTTGACTCTTTTCAGATCTGATTTTGGAACGGAGTCCAAACGGAATAAAATCCCCGAAGTAAATTTTTCCAGAACAGAAGAAGATCGGGAGACTTGAGGGCCAAGGAAGGGGGCCCACAGGGAGCCCACAAGCCCTGTTGCCGCGGCCAGGGGGCCCGCGACAACCAGGCTTGTGGCCTCCGTGGCGCTCCCCTGCCCTAGCTCTTTGGCCTATAAATTCCCTAAAATCGTAGAAAAAATCAGTGCATCCATGAAAATACTTTTCCGCCGCCGCAAGCTTCCGTTTCCGCGAGATCTCATCTGGAGACCCTTCCCGGTGCCCTGCCGGAGGGGACTTTGGAGTTGGACGGCTTCTACAAGAACATCATCGCCTCTCCAATGACTCGTGAGTAGTCCACTTCATACCTACGGGTCCGTAGTTAGTAGCTAGATGGCTTCTTCTCTCTCTTGGATCTTCAATACAAAGTTCTCCATGATCTTCATGGAGATCTATCCGATGTAATCCTCTTTGGCGGTGTGTTTGTCGAGATCCGATGAATTGTGGATTTGTGATCAGATTATCTATGAATTATATTTGAGTCTTTGCTGATTTCTTATATGCATGATTTGATATCCTTGTAAGTCTCTCCGAGTCTTGGGTTTTGTTTGGCCAACTAGATCTATGATTCTTGCAATGGGAGAAGTGCTTGGTCTTGGGTTCATACCGTGCGGTGACCTTTCCCAGTGACAGAAGGGGCAGCAAGGCACGCATCGTGTTGTTGCCATTAAGGGTAACAAGATGGGCTTTCATCATAGATTTGAGATTGTCCATCTACATCATGTCATCTTGCTTAAGGCGTTACTCTATTCTTTTGAACTTAATACACTAGATGCATGCTGGATGGCGGTCGACGTGTGGAGTAATAGTAGTAGATGCACAAAGTATCGGTCTACTTGTTTTGGACGTGATGCCTATAGATATAATCATTGCCATAGATAACGTCACGACTTTGCGCGGTTCTATCAATTGCTCGATAGTAATTCGTTCACCCACTGTCTACTTGCTTTCATGAGAGAAGCCACTAGTGAATACTACGGCCCCGGGTCTATTCACAACTATCGTCTCCACTTTCACTTTTACTTTGCTTTGTTTACTCTTTGCTTTCAGTTCTCACTTTGCAAACAATCTTTGTGTTTGTGCAGGTACTTGTGACTTGACGCGATCCTCCCACTGGATCGATACCTTGGTTGTCAAACTGAGGGAAATACTTACCGCCGCTGTGCTACATCACCCTTTCCTCTTCAAGGGAACACCAACGCAAGGCTCCAAGGCCGTGGGGAAATCCTTTGCATATTTGCCAAGGAAGTCCCTATAGGCGTAGCCCGTAGCAGAAGGATTCCCGGCGCCGTTGCCAGGGAAGGTCTGTAGATGCACTAGCAGGGATGCCCTGGAAGGCATCCCGTCTTTTTGTTTCAATCCATTGGTATGTTACTTAGAGCTGTATTTTTATTCAACACATCATATGAGTTTTGCTTGGAGCATCGTTTGCTTTTGTTTTCTTTTAATTTCAGTTTACGACAATATTTTTTTTATGGACGAACCTATTTGAGAGAGATACCACATCATCACAATTTGATAAAATACTCTATGCGCTTCACTTATATCTTTTGAGCTTAGCACTTGCTCTAGTACTTCACTTATATCTATTTGAGCACGGTGGCGTACATATTTTATAGAAATATTATTCTCTCATTCTTCACTTATATTTCTTTGAGAGTTGAACAAATAGTGACGGTAATTTGCTGGGTCATAAGACTAGATCAAAAATAATGAGTATTTAATGAGTGACAATAAAAACCATCATGTAGCACATATATACAAACTGTGGGTTAATGATATCGATGCGGTGATACGAAAAAGGTGTGAGTGCATTATTATTAATTCATATAGGTGTCGATACTAAGAAATGTTAAACTTCTTGTTCATCTAAAAAATTAAAAAGGCATGGTGATGATGTGTGAGCATTTCTATTCGTCGTTGAAATCCTAGTGTTGTTTTGAGTCAGAGTCGCGTGATGGTTAATTCCTACGAACCATCTCCCTTGGGGAATGTGATTAGTGCTTTGATTTTTGATAAAACTAATACAACTTTGCAATAAGTATATGAGCTCTTCATGACTAATGTGACACCATGGACATCAGCAATCTCACCTTCTCATATTTCCTAGCCTCTTCGGTACGGTGCATAGCCCGTTCTCACCTTGAGGATCGGTGCAACTTTCACACGTGCATCCAAACCCCATGACATGACACTCTATATTGCACATAAAACCTTTTTATATCCTCCTCAAAACAAACACCATACTGTGGGGACTCCAGCTTGTAAATCGTGATCAACGAATGCACGTGTACAATGATCCCAGAGATAAGTGCTCATTGAACACACATAAGCTGAATAAAACGAGACTTATATCCATCCATACCATCTGATACAAATAAGGACCATTAAGGCCAAGTCATTACATAGATAGGGCCTTGAAGGCTGACAGACCAAACACAAACTAACAATGGATAACTTGGTTGAAAGCATGAACCCATGCCATCTTCCTTAACCTACACGCATTCTGACTCGAAAGCGTCCTAGTTCGCATGTTCGTCACCGACGAACTCTTCTCCAAACTCCTGTTCTTCCATGCGTGGCCAATAAAATAACCAGTGCCAAGACAATGAGTACTTTGAATGTACTCACAAGCAACCCATGATATGGAACAAGGCAATAATGAAGTATGACATAACACTAGTATGCTACTTTGCAGAAAGGAGATTTTTCCCTAGTGCAATAACATGGTCGACTTCTTGTACGGAATGCTTCATAAGGTAAACAACAACGAAGTGAGCAGGTTACATATATCAATATCAACTGAGGGATGGACAACCCTTGTCCACCCATCATGCCAAGTCATCTGACTTAGCTCATTAGTCGTACTGCTACCATCCCCCCCACACACTTGGTTTATATGAAAACTCCTGGATGTAGTTTAAGCAACACCACCCAACTATCTTTGACCGTGGACATGGCTATTCGAATAGTTTTACACTCTGCAGAGGTTGCACACTTTACCCACAATATTTCGGAAACTTCCTTGTCAGCACGCGACTCACGGTATACATCATACCCGACGTAAGTACCTGAACATCACCTTTACCATGACGATACTGGCAAAGAGTCCACTTCTTGGTGACAGTCCCTCATGATGTACATCACAGGTATCACCCATGAGGGCACACAATGGTGTGCCAGGTGTTTGTAAAAACAGCCCACGGTCGCCCTTTTTCCAGGAAAGACCCCGTCTCAAGAGTGACCATGTAACTCCCGCCACTAGTAATGCGGGCTCTCTACTAGCACCGACCATAGTAATCGGCAAAGCCCCGTCCCATAAGGGGGTATTATGGTCGTGCATGTAAGGTATGGACAGTCAATAAACCTCAAATCTAATTCGTTTTTTATAAACCACTCACACAACTCGCCTCGGTATATCACTCCCTCACAAAGTGGATACCTAGCCCAACACATCACCCTCGGGCATTAGTGCCACCAGACAGGTTTTTCGTAAAACACTTGAAATCACCTCCTTTTACCATCTTCATGCGTGTACCCAATCCATGCATAGCACTACCAGCACCCTAACCACTTCCCACCCGCACAACCCTCGGGCAAGTATTAACGAGGAGTTTCTGGAAAAACCCACCAGGGTGGTCACCGGTTCAACATGGCTCAATGCATCGAAATGAAGTGCTATTTGACATCCATGAAAGTAGTATCTTAGACATGGTCAAAGGGTTGCTTGCCTTGCTCAAATACGTCTCCACGGTCTTCAAGGTCGTCTGGTACAAGCCTAGCATCAGCAACGCAATCTACCGCCGCAATATAAATGGGCCAAAATAAGCACTCAACCAAAAAGAAGGAACATATTCTACTATTTTTGTAAAATACTAGGATTAGTATAGGTTCTGTAAAAATTATTGGGTTTTATTTTTGGACTGCAAAAAGTTGTAGAAACTATTTTAATAGAGTTTTAAAATGTCTAAAACGATGTTTTACAATAATACAGTGCATGCAACCTTTGTAAATAATTGCACAAGTGGCACCCTAAAATACTACATAATACTACAAGATTTGTGGTGGATGAATATTTGCATTTGCACAATTATTTAACCCTATGGAATTTTTACAACACACACTCTAAAAGGAAAAAATAAAAAGGGCCATAGCTCGTGGCCCAGGAGGTGCTGGCCGAATCAGCCTAGCCAGTGAACCAGCCCAAGGGGACCAAGAGCGCGCACCCGCCAGGGTTTAAACCCGGCATGCGGGGCCTAGCCGCGAGTGACAGAGAGGGGAGGCGAGGCAGAGGTGAGGATGACATGTGCCCCCACTTGTCATCTTCAACCTCTGGAGAGAGAGGGCGGCGAGATCACCGACGATGATAGAGGGCACGAGAGTGAGGCTAGGGATGGAAATGGGTCCAAGGACGAGTTGTCATTTGACTAGTGGAGGAGGGAGGAGCAGGGGTGCAGGGAGTTTCTACCTCTTGAGCTTGCGTTGGTTTTTCCCTTGAAGAGGAAAGGGTGATGCAGCACAGCAGCAGTAATTTCATATGATTCCGCACTAGTGGCGGGTGCAATCATAGTACTAATAAAATCATTATTATTAGTATTCGAGAAGTCACAAAGTTTGGTGTTTTCAGTCATGGTGACTTCAGCAACCAGACAGGCACACAAGCGAACAGAGAGCAAGCGAAAGAAAAGGGCGAACGAAAAAGGCAAATATTTTTGAAAATTTTTGTTTTTCAGAAGTGGGGGAGAGGAAAACGAGACGCAAAAAAAAGTAAATGCAAGAGATGAGTTTGCGACAGTTACTTGGATAAGCTTCACTTTGAATAATCCCCGGTGCCAGAAATTGACACGTTGAAGGAAGACTATTCTTGACTTGATCTCCCCGGCAACGGCGCCAGAAATTCTTCTTGCTACCTCTTGAGCTTGCGTTAGTTTTTCCCTTGAAGTGGAAAGGGTGATGCAGCACAGCAGCAGTAAGTATTTCCCTCAGTTTGAGAACCAAGGTATCAATCCAATAGGAGTATCAAAGCAAGTCTCCAAAGTACCTGCGCAAAAACAAACTTGCACCCAACGCTATAAAGGGGTTGTCAATCCCTTCACGATTAAATGCAAGGTGAGATCTGAAGGTGGAAAGTGCAACAAAGTAAAAGTGTAGAGCTGAAAATATGATGTGAAGTAGACCCGGGGGGCATAGTGTTCACTAGAGGGTTCTCTCATGATAGCAAATATTACGGTGGGTGAACGAATTACTATCGAGCAAATGATAGAACCACGCAAAGTCATGATGATATCTATGGCAATGATCATACATATAGGCATCACGTCCGAGACAAGTACACCGATACTTTCTGCCTCTACTACTATTACTCCACGCATCAACTGCTATCCAGCATGCATCTAGTGTATTGAGTTCATAACAAACAGAGTAACGCCTTAAGCAAGATCACATGATGTAGAGGGATAAATTCATGCAATAGATATAAACCCCATCTTTTTACCCTTGATGGCAATAACACAATGCGTTCCTTGCTACCCCTTCTATCACTGGGTGAGGACACCGCACGGTATGAACCCAAAACCAAGCACTTCTCCCATTGCAAGAATTATAGATCAAGTTGGCCAAACGAAACCCACAACTCGAAGAGAATTACAAGGATGCGAAATCATGCATATAAGAGATCAGAAGAAACTCAAATAATATTCATAGATAATCTGATCATAAATTCACAATTCATCAGATCTCGATAAACACACCACAAAAGAATATTACATCGGACAGATCTCCATGAAGATCATGGAGAACTTTGTATTGAAGATCCAAGAGAGAGAAGAAGCCATCTAGCTACTAGCTACGAACCCGAAGGTCTGTGGTGAACTACTCACGCATCATCGGAGAGGCAATGTTGTTGATGAAGAAGCCCTCCGTGTCCGATTCCCCCCACCGGCTGGGCACCAGAACGATCCCCAGATGGGATCTTGCGGAGACAGAAGCTTGCGGCGGAGGAAAAGTATTTTCGTGGCTCTCTCCCGTGGTTTCAAATTTTTAGGAAATTTATAGGCGGAAGAGGTAGGGAAAAGGAGCCACGGGGGGCCCACAAGCCTTGTAGGTTCCCCCAGGCCGCGGCTAGGGGGCTTGTGGCCTCCCCCGGGAGCCTTTGCCTTGGTTCTCAAGTTCCCTGCCTATCTTCTGTTCCAGAAAAAATCATTCCGAAGATTTTATTCCGTTTGGACTCCGTTTGTTATTCTTCTCTGAAAAGGGTCAAAAACACGGAAAAAACAGGAACTGGCACTTGGCACTGAGTTAATAAGTTAATCCCAAAAATATATAAAATGCATACAAAACATCCAAAGTTGACAAGATAATAGCATGGAACCATCAAAAATTATAGATACGTTGGAGACGTATCAGGAGTCGCCAGCGACAAAATCCCACGGTGAAGGAGCTTCATGAGGGTGGTCGTCACAGCCGAATCCCGCACCAGAAGAACAGGGGAGAGAGAGGGGAAAGCATCGGGAAGCTAATGCGGTCCCATTGGAAAAGAAATGAGAGCCCGAGTGACCTTCTACCCGGGGATTGCCGGAACCTGATAGGGCTGATCCGGAGCTTGATCTCGAGCCCGAGGGCTCTTGGTGATGAATGGGTGGCTTAGGAGTTGTACGGCGGGGTAATATCCCCAACATTAGGCCCTAGATTGACTTGAATTTATTCATGTCAACGTTTTTTAGTTTAATCTTGGCGGCTTGTCTCCAATTTATGTCTTGTCTCTCGGGGTAGAAATGTCGTTTAAGTGGTCTTCATGAGCTCTTGCCTTGTTCAGTAGTGACGTCACTCGCCCTAGGATTTTAGGGACTTGATGATGTCATCATAACGGCTCTTTGTACTTATCCGTTTAGCCCGAAAATCAAGGCGCCATTGGCACCGTAAATTACTGCACTTGCTGGATTACAAAATTTGTGGTGGAGGAATATTTGATTTTGGACAATTATTTTATCCTATGGAATTTTTACAATATATAATTTAAAAGCAAAAAAGAAAGGGTGCCAGAGCTCCTCGGCGAGGAGTTGCTAGCCGAATCGCCGAGCCAGCGAAGTAGCCCACGTGGACGAGGTGCATGCACCCGCCAGGGTTTAAACCCGATATGAGGGGCCCAGCGGCCAGAGGTGGAAAGGGGAGGCGAGGGAGAGGTGAGGATGATAGGTGGCCCCCACTTGTCATCTTCACATTGGGACAAAGAGGGTAGAGACCTCACCCGCGATGATAGAGGGCACAACGAGTGTGGCTAGGGATAGAAATGGGTTCAGGGACGAGCCACCGTTCAACTGGTGGAGGAAGGAGGAGCAGGGGTGCAGGGTGTCACCGACGAAGAGGTTTCGCGGCGGAGGAGGTTCGGGAGGTTGGTCATCGGAACGAATCCTACAGCAAAAGAACAAGGGAGAGAGGGGAAAGCATCAAGAAGCTATTGTGGTGCCATTGGAAAAGTAATGAGAGCCAAAGCGGCCTTGTACCCGTGGATTGCCGGAATCCTGATGCGGTGGATCCGGAGCTCGATCTCGAGCTCGGGGACTCATGGTGATGAATGGGTGGCTCAAGGGTGCATTTAGGTGCAGCACAAGGCCGAATGGAGGGAGAGGGAGGCTGAGGGCGGCGTTATATAGAGGGGCCACGGTTCACTGAATGTTTGTGTGCCGGCGATACCTCGCGATGACCAAGGGAGGACAGAGGGCTTGGGAGTGTGTCCGCGGTCTTCATCGACGGGTCTGGGTTCCTGGCGTGCCGCGGTGGCAGGCGCCATCTGACCGAATCGGCCATTGAGGGCACACGTCGCAAGGGGGAGGAGAAGGGGAGAGAGGAGGGCACGACGTGGCGCAGGACTCGTGTCATTGAGGGGCGCATGGGGGAGAGCCAGAGGGGTCCAAAGCTGGCCAGGGCTGGCCTCCCAACGTGCGGGCGCGCACAATAGAGCGTGCAGAGCACAGTTTTGACATTCCACGGCATGCTGGCGTGCTATGGCGCGCCCCACCTTCTCCTCTAGTGCGTGTGTTATGTGGGGATGCTCGTGGGATGCCTTGGAGCCGAGGGGCAAGACTGTGGTCAAAGGGAGAGAGGTAAAATGCTTCTGCCAGGGTGGACCAAAGGGGTAATTGGGGTTTTTTTGTCTATCTCCACGGTTGAACTAGACCTAGATCTTGCTACTGCATGAGAAGAGTGACTCTATAGGCTTGTGGTAAAAATTTGGAGTGAAGGAGAATATTTTAGGGGTGAAAGTAGCAAATTTACCATTTTACCAGAAGGTTTTTTATACTTGTGTGGGAAAGATAAACCTTACCTCTTGCACTGATATTTAACAGTATTAAATTGTGAGCAAAATAAATAGGATTCGCCAAGTTTGCGCTCATTTGAGCGAAGTTGACAATGCAGACATGAAAAACCCTAGAAATGGACAGAATCATATTTGTGTGGACCAAGGTGATCAACTCAACTCCCACAAGTGCACATCTTGGTGTGGCATCCTTATTTGGGGGATGGATCACTTGTGTAATGTTTGAGATCAATTGGTTAAAATTGTCAATGTAAAGTTGCACAAATTTGGTTCTGGACACGAAGGGTTTTGGGAATAATAGGTGGATCAACTCAACTTGGATTGAGATGAAACTTTGCTGGATCACCACATTTATCATGTGCGACTTGCTAGAATTTCCCCCATTTATCTTGGAAATATTTCAAACGCTTGAAATAGACAAAGGGCTTTGAGGGGCTTTGTCCAATATTTTGAACATAACATGTGTTAAAACTCTTATGCATGGAAAATATATGTCCACTGAGTTTCCCTAAATTTTCTCAAATATTTATGAAACAGGAAAATGATATTTCCCCATGAAATAGCAATTTTGGCCTAAGAAAAAATGTATTTAAATACAAAAGCAAAATAACTTTGAGAATAATTATTTTGTGGTTTTGGGAAGTCTTTTGAATAATAGGATTTTCTGGGTGAGGAAATAAAAATGGGGGAGGCCAAATGAGCCCACCATAAAAAATGAATGAGGGAAAAAGAGAGAAGGGACTTTTCTAAGAGAGTCTCACGTTATATCATTCATATACTAGTGGGAATCACTTTTTGGTAAACTTGGCTTGTATATTCTGCTAATGGGCTTCCTCAAATGCTCGAGGTCTTCATGACCAAGCAAGTTGGATGCACACCCCACTTAGCTTTAGTGGAGCTTTCATACACTAATAGCTCTTGTGCATAATTTGCATGGCAATCCCTACTCCTCGCATCCATATCTATCAACGGGAATCTTGATAGATCATTGGTATGCCTAGTTGATGTGAAACAATCTTCTCCACTTTTACCCCTTTTAAACCTACCACCATATTCTATTCCACCTTTACGCTATGTCCAATGGTACATACTCATGTATTGCGTGAAGAATAAAAAGTTGATGCATATTGAAAAAGTACGATCCAATTGTGTGACTTGGACACCGTGGTGCTTGACATTTGTATTAATGTGGTGAAGATGGATCCATGCCTTGCTAATATAATAAATATTGATGGTGGGTAAAACAATCTTTGAGGATTGTATACTTCGAAAAATTAATGATTTGCTGCTTATACCTATAAGTATTGATGTGTTAATATGTGTTAATTCATCGTTTTTCAATGAGCATACATGCATAATATTACATCATGGATAGTATGTCACATCAAAAATTCTGGTTTAATCATTTACCTACTCGAGGACGAGCAGGAATTAAGCTTGGGGATGCTTGATACATCTCCAACGTATGTATATTTTTTTGTTGTTCCATGCTAATATATTACCATTATAGAATACTTTTGGGGTATTTGTTTACCAATTTATATTATTACTGAGCACTAACCTATTGACCTAGTGCCTAGTACCAGTTGTTGTTTTATGCATGTTTTCAGTTTTCAGGTTTTCCATACCAAACGAAGTCCAATTGCCATAAACCTTTTTGGTGATTTTTTTTATCAAACCATCACAAAAAGGCTAGACGCCTCACGAGGGCCCCACAAGCCAACAAGGAGCAATCTAATAGGTCGTGCCCTGATGGCTTGTGCCTCCCTCGTGGACCTCCCAACTCCTTTCTTTGGCATATAAATTCTCATCTACCCTGAAAATACTACAGGGTGTCCCAAAACACTTTTTACGCCACCGCAAGTCTTTGTTCGGACGGGAGGCCATCTGGAGCTCCATTCTGGCACCCTGTCGGAGGGGGGTCGATCATGGAGGGCCTCTTCATCAACCTTGATGCCCTCACGATGATGTGTGAGTAGTTAACCGTAGACCCATGGTTCCATGGCTAGTACCTATATGGAAATATCTCTCCTTGATCTTCAATACAATGATCATCGCCTCTTCGCTTTGGTCCACATGATGTAATTCTTTTTGTGCGGTGCGTTTATTGGGCTCCGATGAATTGTGGGTTTATGTTCAGATTATTCATGATAAATATTTGAGTCTCCTCTGAATAATTATATGATTCTTATGTGCATGATCATGATATCTTCATATTTCTCTGTGATCTACTGAAATAGTTTGGCCGACTAGATCGATATGTCTTCTGTGAGGGAGGTGTGTTGTGGTAGGTTCAACCTAGCGAATTTCTATGTCCCACTCATAGAAGGGAAAAAGATGTGTCTTAGTGTTGTTGCTACTAAGGATAGAACGATGGGGTTCATTCATATAGATTGAGTTTACTTTGTCTACATCATGTCATTGTTCTCCATGCATTACTACATTTTACTTAATACTCCAGATGCATGTTGGATTGTGGTTGATGAGTGGAGTAATAGTAATAGGTGCAGGCAGGAGTTGGCCTATTTGTTTATGGGCGTGATGCATATATAAACATGATCATTGTCATGAATATCACATAACTATCCACTTTTTTGTCAATTTCCCAAGAGTAATTTTGTTTACCCACCATATGCTATTTTTGACGAGAGATGCCACTAGGGAAACCTCTGGCCCGTGGGTTTATTCACAACATATTGATAAAAACTTCATTACCTTGTTGTTCTTTACTTATTTTTATTTTAACATGCTATCTATAATTATCTACACACCTAACTTGCTTGCAAATAACAAGACAAGAGGATTGACAACCCTCTTGCCCGCGTTGGGTGCAAGTTGTTTGTTCTTTTGTAAGGAGCCACTGAAGACGGTTGTGGATGATATTCCTATTGGTAGGATAAACTTTGGTTTCATAACTGAGGGAAATACTTACCCACATTATGTTGTGATAACCCATTCCTCTTCATGGAGAACCCAACGCAGATCACAAGTATCGGTGACCGCCCCCAAGGGTTACCAAAATGTACGGGTTCGGTGACCGCCCCCAAGAGTTTCCATTTGTACTTGTTCGGTGATCGCCCTCAAGGGTCCCTTAGTCGAATCACATCATCTTGCATTGTGCAAGGGCCTGAGGAGATTACGGTGGACCTAGTGTGTGACATCCTCGACTTTTGCTACAGTAATTTTTGTAATTAAGCTACAGTGATCAATCGCTAATGATGCCACGTCATCGAATTCCCATCTCGGACCCGCGTTGATTCGAGTCCGTCCGGATCCAAAATTTGAAAACAAAAGAAAAAGTATTTTATAAATTCATGTTAAATATTAAAAGAATATGTATGTGAAAGAGAGAATTAGAAGTATGTATAATAAATTGTAAAAGAAAGTATAAGAAAAGTATTTAAAAAGAAAGTTAAATAGTATATTAAATAATAAAAGATTAAAAAAAACCAACCGGCCCAACTGGGCCAAAAGGCCCAGCCGGCCACCCCCATCCCGCAAACCCTGGCCACCCCACTTCGGTCGACCTCCCCATCTCCGAGGGGCCCGTCTCCGGCGGCCCTCACCTCTCCGGTGGCCGCCTCTCCCCGCCGGCGCATCAGCTGGGATCCCCACCGACCGCGGTGGCCCCGTCATCGGGCCCCTCCCGCTAGTTCTTCTCCGATCCACCGCGACCCCGCGTCGGCCGGAGCCCCCGTCGGCGGCTCCATCCCGGGGGCCCTCCTCACCGGGGCCCCTCTCGGCGAATCTCCGGCCGGCTCCTCCTCGCCGGCACGCCCGTCTTCACCGGAACCGCGTCACCGCCGTCACCTTCACCTTCGTGCGAACTCCGGCTTCATCGGGCCGTCTCGTCACCGTCGGTGAGCCCCTCCTCGGGCTCCCCCCACCATGTCGATCTCCTCACCGCCCCGGTTCCGTTCCGGCAAACGGGACCTCAATCCGTCAACGGTAGACACCGGTAGGAGGGATTGAAGTTTAGGTTCTTCTATGTTAGTTAGGAGAGAGTTCTCTGTCTCTCAGTTAACACAGGGGGAGATGAGAGTTTTGAGAGAAAATGAATAAAAATAAATGATGTATTAGACACGTATGTATGTATGTATGTATGAGATGCGATGTATGTATTTGCGTATATGAATATTTAGAGGAATACGACATTTGTATGGTTATGTATTGGTGATTAAAAATGTGTTTTTGGCCTTAGGTCACTTACCGGTGGGGCCAACGCACGCGCTGTCTATGACAGGGAGGCCCCACGCGATAGTTAAAATAAAAATAATGTTTTTATTAAATAAATAGATATAATAATAAATTAATGAGTTAATGAATTAGTTAAATAAATATATAAGTTAATCTGTTAATTAGAATAATTAATTAACCTAATGAGAGAATAACACGCGGGTCCTCCACTAAATTAATCTGATTAAATAATATTTAATCTTAAATAAAACTTGTGCCTATGACGTTCGGGACCCGTAGGTCAGTTGACCAGTCATATGTTAATGTCAGCATGATATCACGATGATGTCATAATAGGATTTTATTAAAATAATTAAATCTGTTTTTAATTCTTAAATAATTATAAAACTTTGAAAATTAATATAAGAAATCCGTAAGTCAGATCGAAATATTTTCAACATGGAAGTTGATCAGCAAAATGAGACGAACCCGGATACACGGCCCGTTCGTCTGTCACGCGTCCCTAGCATAGCAAACATGGAACTTTTCCATCGTTTCCAGTATAACCGGTAGTAGCCCGAGACCCGGAAACTATCGTCAGATATTCTTCCGACCCGTCTATGACGGATGTTACTGCGTTAGCTCATGTCTAGCCCGCATCTTGCCATGTCATACTTTGTGTTGCATCGGTGCTATTTATTTATTGTTTCTTCCCCCTCTTCTTACCGGTAGACCCCGAGACTGACGCTGCTGCCGGGTACATCTACGACCCTGCCGATCAGTCCTTTGCCGCAGAGCAGCAAGGCAAGCAAACCCCCCTTGATCATTCCTATATCGCCTATGTCTTTCTTTCTACTTCTTGCATTAGTATTTTGCTACTGTTGTAGTTAGCTCCTATATCTGATGCATAGCCTGTTTTTGATGAACTGCTACTTTCAGTCATGTACCTTTAATCTGCTTAGTATAGGTGGAGCAGTCATCCCCTCTCACCCCGTAGTTCAGTTGCCCCGCTTGTTTTCAAATCTCGATCTCTGATCGACGAGCCAGACCCGACACAGCACATTCACCCCCCTTTGTTGTACGACGCTACAGAGATACTATCGGGGACCGAGGGTGACACCTCACTAAGTACTCCTGATGATATCTCTGTAGTATAGCTAGTCGGTCGTGGTTATCGAGGGTGATTCCTCTTTCACCATTCCCGATGACGTCTCTGTCGTGCCACCCCGCGAGTGTGGGACCCCCGAGGGTGATTCCTCTAAGCCCACCTTGACGGGTACATCGTTCGGAATCCAACGAGGGTGATACCTCGGATTCCCCCCGATGTTACAACCACACAGTTACTCGACCATGTTACTGGGATCATTAGTTATTAGTTGTAAGACGGGTGGATTCCCGTGAGACTGTGTTGCTGGCCTAATTAAAATGCTAATGGATTTGGGTATTTGATCTGGGTTGGTCGGAGACCTTTTCGCACTAACCGGCTACGCGGGAAGAATTATGGGTACTCGGCGTCGCGGTATCAGCCAAAGCTTTTCAGATGCCAGCAATGTAGCGGCGCGCGCCCGAGTGGTCCCGAGATGCATCGCGCTTGTGATTAAAGGATGCTAGGACTGACGTCGGCCGCCCACGCCACGTGCAGGAGCGTGAAGGGGAACTGGGCCCACGAACCCTTTGTGCTTAGGATTTAGACCGGCGGGCTGGCCGCTCTGATTAGTCTTAGGTGGGGCTGCGACATGTCGATATTCCGAGGCCGGGCAGGACCCAGAAAAGTATGTCCGGCCAGAGTGTTATCGAGCGTGACGGGACATGTGGTGCACCCCTGCAGGGATGAAAATTAACTATTCGGATAGCCGTGTCCACGGTTACAGGACGACTTGGAGTTGTGCCCCAATCTTTTACAACTACAATTGTTACTTAACTGGAATTAGTTTGCCTCGGGATTGCTTCCTCGCAGGGAGTCGAGGTAGGATCTTTAGGCGTGACCTTACTTTAATATTGCTGCAACAATATGACTATTTATGTTTTACCCCTGTTCTACTCTCGTCTATTGTTGCAAGACCCTGAAGATGCTAGTCTTCGATAGGACTAGGCCTTCTCTCTCTATTCTCGTATTGCTGCAGTCAGTCCACATATAACCCCTTTCTTTGATACTGATGCATAATTAGAATAGTTCTGATGTAAGACTTGCGAGTACTTTGGATGAGTACTCACCACTGCTTTGCTCCCCCCTTGTTCCCTTGATCCGTTTGATGCGACCAGATGATGGAGCCCAGGAGATGGAGGTCCCCGCCGCCGACGACTGCTACCCCGACGGTGCCTACTACTACGTGGAGGCCGCTGATGATCAGGAGTAGTTAGGAGGTTCCCAGGCAGGAGGCCTCGCCTCGTTCAATCGTTGTATCTTTTGTGCTAGCCTTCTCTAAGGCACCCCATGTTTTATGTCTGTACTCAGATATTTGTTGCTTCCGCTGACTCGTGTGTTTATCGAGCTTTCGTATTCTAGCCCTCGAGGCCCCTGGCTTGTAATATGAAGCTGATGTTATTTTTATTTGTGTCTAGAGTTGTGTTGTGATATCTTCCCGTGAGTCCTTGGGTTTGGTCGTACGCATTTGCGTGTATGTTTAGCGTACGATTAAGCCGAGGGTGTCACATAGTGGCCTCTTGGGGAGCATTGTGCCTCCACATAGCTCCAAACGGAGATTAGCATCCGCAAGTGTGTAACCTTCGGGATACATTATCGTCTCCGTGTACCTTAGTTATATCTTACCCGAGCCCTTTACTTATGCACTTTACTTTGTGATAAGCATATTCTTTCTTGTTATATATCTTGCTATCACTTAGTTGTTTATCTTGCTTAGGATAAGTTGTTGGTGCACATAGGTGAGCTTAGTTGTTTTAGGTTGTTGTGCTTGACTAATTAAACATTAGTTTTATTCTGCATTTCTTCAAGCCTAAATAGTAATTATTTGAAAGTGCCAATTCAGGCCCCTCTAGGCGACATCCATGTCCTTTCAATTGGTATCAGAGGTATATTTCTCCTTATTAGACTTTACCGCCTAGATAGTAAGGTGGTCAACTAGGGGTTTAGGATTCTAGGACACTCTTAGTTTTGATGGCACAAATTTTGATGTTTGGGTAATTCGCATGGTTAATATGTTTAGGGTCATGGCCCTAATTTAGAGTGAATTGTAGATATGGGGTTTTCTACTCGAAAGGATTCTCCATACCTATGTATGGAGGATGATAAAAATCTTATCTCAATTCTCAAGCTTCTAACGTGATTTTTGGTGCTTTAAGAAATGTAGTTATATTTCAACTCATGTTGTTCTGGGATGCTCATGAGTTGTGCACAAAGCTTCAAGAAAAATATGGTCTGTGTCCAAGATTTGTAGGGATGATTTCTCTCCTTCCACCTCCGGTCGTGGTGTCTTCTAAACTTCTTCTACTTTACCTACATCTGGATTGCCACAAGGTGATGATATGGTGAGTAGTGTTCATCATTGCAATGATGATAGTAGGTTTATTGTTGATGATACTTCATCGCTATCTTATTGCAATGCTTCTTCTTTGGACTTTAACACTTCGAGCACCCTAAATGTTTCACATGCTTATGTTAATAGTCCATGCGTATCATGTAGGAATTGTTTGACTAAATCACATGACGATATGCTTGCTATATCTTTTTGCCATGATAAAAATGTATTTATTTCCTTGAGTTGTTTTGATAACAATGTGGAGGAAATCCATCACTCCATGGAACAAGATGTGGCCTTGAATGATGCTTCAAGTGGTCCTACATCAACATATATTGTCTCTCACTTTTGCCTTATGCCTAAGTCTTCAAAGGTATCTCCTACTTTGAATCCCAATATATCTCATGATGATGATGTTGATGACAATGAGGATGATGATAACGATGAAGACAATGATAATATTGCTTCCTTAAAAATTAAGGGTGAAATGATTTTTAAATATCTTCATAAGAATAAAATTGTTGGTTCCAACTTCATGGAAATCATGTGTATTGACATCGAGGGCAAGAAATATATTGAGGAGTTGGAAGCTCATCTCGAGGAGCATGAGGCCACCATTGAGAAAATGGAAGGTCATGAGCTTGATTACACTAATAAAATCGCGTAGCTATCTCGAGATCTTGAAAATTAACAAGCCACCAAGGAATCTCTTGAGGATACCTTTGCTTTAGAATTGTATAGATTAAAGGAATCCCATGATAGAGCTCTCGAGGTGGCAAATGATTTTAGAACTAAAATGATAAGCTTGAAGGTGCACATAATAAACTCCTTGATGACTTTGAGCACCTAAAAAATGGCTCAAGTGTCATTATGAGTTCACTAATCATACTTTAGGTACAGTTATAAATTTATTAATATTTTATTATTGCTTAAGTTAATGTATTATAAATTCTCCATGACTTATATAATCCATAGCATCATCAAAACAAGCAAACTATGCTAGCAAAAATAGAATCTATCTAAAACTGAATAGTCTGTAATGATATAGTTAAGTACCATACTTCTGTTATTCCGAAAATTTTGATAAATTAGGAAGTCCTCGGTAATTTGTATACAAATATTGTGTACAAATCTCAGATCAAAAAGACTTTCCAGTATAATCATAGAAATTCTGCACTGGACGGTGAAGTTTTTGTTTTTGCACCGCCTCAATTCTACTATTATCCAAATCATCCCAAAGATTTTACTTGGCAGAAACACTAATTTTAAAACAAAAACACAATCATTACACAGTCAACTACCCTGTTATCACACACAAATAGAAATTGAAAACAAAAATTTTAATCTAACTATTTGGTGCCTCCCAACTAGCGCTATTGTTTTACGCCCCTAGCTAGGCATAATGCAGAAGATCAAGTGTTGTCATAGTTTACACTCCACCTATAAGTAGACCTCACGATAGATTTATAAGGTGGTTTGATTCTATTCATAGGGAAGTGTTTTGTCCCTTTCTTTAATGGGGATTGGAACTGTATGTTTCCCTCTTTCATATCAATTAATGAACCTATAGTTCGTAGGAAATGTGTCCCAACTATTTTTTGACAAGATATGTTGCATTCAATATCATGAACTATAAAGTCTATAGGAACATAACTTATATTAGAAATTTTGAGAACATCATTTATTCTTCCCAAAGGTTTCTCGATAGTAGAGTCTGCAAGATGTAGATCAAGGGAACACTCTTGAATTTTAGGAAGACCAAGCACATCACATAAATATTTAGGTATAGTTGAAACACCAGTCTCTATATCATACAAGGAATTGCATTCATATTATTTGATCTTAATTTTAGAAGTATGTTCCCATTCACCATACTACTTTCTAGTAATAGAGACTCTAACTCAAGTCTTTCATCATAGGCTTTTACCATAGCTTCGACTATATGTTGACTAAAAGCTTTATTTTGTTCATAAGCATTGGGTGATCTAATAATGGATTGCAGCAAGGAAATACATTCTAATAAAGAGAAATTATCATAATTAAAATCCTTGTAATCCAATATAGTGGGCACATCACTAGTTAAAGTTTTAACCTCTCCAAACCCACTTTCTCACTTTTAGCATTAGAACCATCACCCTCCAAGCAATTGGCACGCTCACTAACTACATTTGACTCATATCTAGTACCTTTATCATTTATTTTTCAGACAACTAAACAAAAATTCAATAAGAGAAGTACCAAGTACTTTAAGATCTTCATCATTATTCCGGTAAAAACCGGGTGGAAGAGCATTTTCTAGGAATTCCCGCTTAGCTTTCAACTTGGCGGCCCTCTACCAAATTTCATTCATAGATATTTGAATATATTTAATAGTCTCATTAAAGTCATACTTTGGTGGAAATTTTTTACTTTTTAGAGGTTCTACATCAGGAGTATGTTGGGACCCCGATCCTAAGCCATAGGAATCCAGCCTGTAACACATCGCATCTCTTTGCGATCTCACGCATGGTTATCCCCACGGCTGCAGCCTTACCTTAGCCGAGACAGGCATACATGACCCAGCAAAGCAGGTGTCGGTCACCACCGAATGTAGACGAGTCGTAGCAAGCTACAAGAACTCCATTACATCGTGTGACATTTCCCCAACGGGGACAGACACAGCAGCTAAGAAGGACAAATGCCGGTCAACCAATGTGTCCGGAGCAGTAGCGAACTACCATGGCTCGTTGGATCATAAAGGGGCATTTCCCTGTAAGGAATGCTACTAAAGCCTACGGCTAGGTAATCGAACCCCATACATATCAAGTACAACACACGTACGCATGGCATACCGATATGTATAGATACATCGATGGCATCACAACATAACCATAAACATACAAACTTTATTTAGAAGGCTCGGAAGAGCCACACACATAATATTACAAGTAGGGGTCTCACGACCCATCATCACAAGTCATACACACAATTCTTACAAGCCAGGGGAAGATTTAAAGTTGTCTGAGTACAGACAGAGGGAAAGATAAAGGCACATGGCTGACTATCTACAGACCCACCCTAGGGCCAGGCCGTAGCTGGGATACCAGCTACTCGTCGTCGTCGATGTCTAGGTAGAACCCTCCATTAGGGTCATTAACAACCTCTGCAACAAGTTATTAAGCAAACGTGAGTACATAGGTACTCAGCAAGACTTTAGGATAACTATCTACTCATGCAATGTATCAATAAGGAGTTGTGGGGTTTCATGCGGAAAGCCAGCATTTGACTCGTGGCTATACAACTTGCATTTTTAAAATAATTTTGACAACTTTGATTTCTCGCACACGAGTCCACTAACACCACAACAATACTCCATCGTGGAATCATCCCGTCTCCATACGGAAATGCCGTCCACGACACTCACGCTTATCTTGACATTTTTATGGGTAGCCATTAAAGTTATCTATGAACAACATATATCTCCAAGTAGTCCATATCCGCGGACGCGGTTATTCGAATAGATCATAACCCTCCAGGGGTGTACTTTTTCACACACGCTCTCGCCACTTATCGCCATGTGCACGTCATGCACCTCGGCAACCTCCAAGCGGAAGCCGAGCGAGGGAATCGGCCACGACCGTTAACCACGCTAATACTTAGTCCAGGTCTATCGCCTATCTGAGGGTAACCCGCACGAAAGTCCGGCCGAGGTTTCCGCCACGGCCCCAAACGATGTGCGCAGGGTTCCCAAGCCCACCATCCGGGTGCCACTCGGTACACCATTCCACTGCCTACCGCATCACAGCCCACCTCTCAGGTCAGTGTTATGCACGGCCTCCAGCATGACTATAAACACCAGAAACTACTTGCAACTCCTGGACCGAGTACTAAGCGGTTAATAAGTCGAGCGGGGTCATATTTCAGGGCCCAGCATGTGGTAGTATCTCGTCTTGGATTACATACACGGAACTCAGTTCCTAAGGACGGTTCCAATGAAACAACCCGCCATGTACTCCTACATAGCCTTTCACCGGTACCTTTACCAAATCAGGTTCAGCACACAACGTTTACTTACTGAACACATTCTCGCAATTCTGTTCATCACCCAGATGACAGACCATACACAACTCTAAGCATAGCATGCATAGCAGGATAAGGCACATCATGGCTCAAGCATCTACCAGGTATGCTAGGTTGAATGGTTCAGCTATTTACTGTGACAAAGACATGTCATGCAAAGGAAGTGGGTTCAACTAACGTGGCAAAAGCATTTGAAGCATTTGATCCTAATGCAATAAGTAAGTGCAGGAGCGAGAACATGGGATTTATCGGGATGATCAAAGTGGTTGCTTGCCTTGTTGCTCAGCAGAGGGACAATATCCGTCAGTCGGATATTCGGTGGAGTCCGAAGGAGCGGAGCCTACCGATAGAAATGACATCAATCAATATCAATCATATGCAACAAGATGATGCATGAGCATGGCATGAATATGAAGGGTGATAGGCTAATGTAGCTATCATTTATTAAGTTTGAAGCTGATTTGAATCAAGATTCAAATATCACTTCGAACAAGGTATTTTTAGATTCCCTTTTAATTGATTCGACATGATGCTCAGATAATCTTGTATTAGCATGCATGATGATGGTATTTTGAGGTGCTGATTGTTCTTGATCATTGTTTGGTCATAGTATTTGAAATGGAATTCAAATGGATTTCAAATTCCAAACCTATATTATTTAATAAGGTTATCCCAATCATCATTTAATCTGTTTGGTGATGTTATATTTTCAGACATGTTTGAAAATATCAAAATCAGATTCCTTGGATTTTTCTGATACTTTTTCATATATAAATTATTTCCATTGGAGTTACAGATTATTTTCTATGATTTTTAGAAGTTTTGGGCATTTTCTAGAATTCTTTTAAATCGGAAAAGCTATTTATTGCATCAGGCCCATGTCAGCATGGCGTCAGCTGTCTGCCGACCTGGTCAGGTCAAACCTGATAGGTGGGGGCCTCTGGTCAGCGTCACAGGGCTAATCCCGCGCTGACCAGCCCCTAAGTGAGTTTGACTCGAGACTGGGCCCACTGTCAGCGTCTGATTAGCGTTAAACCACCGGGATTAGGCCGGCCATGTCATTCCCCGCCGGAGACTGACCGGCGGCGACCAGATCCGCGGCGGATCCTCGCCGGAGAGACGCCATATATCGCTGTGGTGCTCGAGATCGAGTGCCGAGAGCACTGGGAGGATCCCCAAGCTCGGCCTCATCCTCTACGGGCATTAGGAGGGGCTGAGGGTGGCTGGAGTGTGCCGGCAACGAGCCGAGGCGGCAGCCGGAGCTCGAGCTCGTCGGTCTAGTGGCTAGCGTGCAGGAAAATGAGGGGAAGAAGAGGGGAAACACGCGCAAGCTCACGGTGGAGGCGATGGGAAGGTGAGACGGCTCGGGGAGGTGCTGTGGATGTCGACTCAACAAAAGCTTGCCGGTGGCCGGAGGTTGAAGACGACGGCGATGTGGCGCAGCAGAGGTCGGGGAGGTTGAATTCTTCGGCGTACACGGCTAGCTCGACAAGGCGGAGAGAAAGGAGCACTCGGAGGGACTATCCTGTGGCCAGAGGCTCGGGCAGCTCGAGCTCGAGCTTCTGTCAATGGCGGCAGGAGGAGAGGGAAGGAACCGAGAGGAGGGGGAGGAATGGATAGCCGGGATGGATAGGGACGTGCTCGGGGTAGTCATCCCCGTTGTCGCGCTGTCCTGGGGGGCACCGGAGCGCGCCACGGTGAAGCAGGAGGTGGAGGAGCTGCCGTGGGCGTTCACTCCTCTGCGAGAAGGCAGGAGGAAGAAGAAGCCCCTGCCCCTGGTTGTCTGTTTACTAATTTACTTGCTGATTTTATTTGCTATTTGTTTTGGCTTCAAAAAGCTATTCAAAATTTAGTTTGAAAAGCCCTGAGTGATAGTTGGAATATTCCCAACTACTCCTGAGGTTTGCAACATTTTTGAAACTTGAAAATATTTGAATTCAAATTTAAACTTGAATTCAGTAGCTTTTTGAATTTAAATAAAATGCCAAATGTGTTTTGAAAATAGTTTTCTTCCCTGATAATTTGTTTTCAAGAATTATCAGAAAAGTTGAACTTTCCTTGAGGCCATTTTGGGTTCATTGATTTTAACAAGATTTGAATTTTCCTTGAATTAGAAGTGGCTAGGGTTTTTGGGGTTTTGTTTCGCCACTTGCTTTGAAATTGTTTCAAGTTCTTGAATGCAATGAAAGTAAACATGAGCACAATGCTAAACCTAGTTAGGGATCCAGGGATGTGACAGAGTAGTCCTATCCATGTTTCTAGCCAAATAATCAATTTTATGCAACTTTTCCTCTACCATAGTGTAGTAAACGTTTTGAGAATTAATGAATTCTTTCATGGTATTTTCAATATGAGGAGATAACTTATTATTATTGGTAGAGACATTTCCATAAGAATTGCCATAACTATAGAGGATTTACCGAGATATGGCCTAGCATTGATATTTCCTCTATAGGCATTGTTGTTAAAATTATTTTGGAGATAAAATTCACATCAATGGTATTATCATTTTTCTCAATCAAAGTAGTAGGGCATGTCACTAGGATCAACATGAGCATTTTTATTAGCATCCAAATTCATAAGAGCATCAACTTTTTCACTCAAAGTAGTGATTTCCTCAATAGATTTTACTTTCTTACTAGTTGGAGCTATTTTCGTATTCCATTGAGAGTAGTTGGTCATGATATTGTCCAAAAGTTTTATGGCCTCTCCAAATGTCACCTCCATGAAGGTACCACCTGCGGGAAAATCTAGAAGATTTCTAGATACGAAGTTTAGTCCAACATAGAAGTTTTGGATAACCATCCAGAAGTTTAAACCATGAGTAGGGCAATTTCTAATCATCAATTTGAGCCTCTCCCAAGATTTTGCAACATATTCATGATCATGCTGTTTAAAACTCATTATTTTATTTTTAAGGGAGATGATCCTAGCGGGAGGAAAATACTTGGTAATAAAAACATCTTTACACTTATCCCATGTTCCAATACTATTACGTGGTAAAGATGGGAACCAAGATTTAGTTTTATCTCATAATGAAAAAGGAAATAAATTTAATTTCACAATATCAGTATCCCTATGCTTTTTCTTTTGCATATCACAAAGTTGAACAAAGGTATTAAGATGAGCAGCCGGATCCTCATTATGACTTCCCGAAAATTGTTCTTTCTTGACAAGATTTAGCAATGCAACATTTATATCATAAGCATCTACACTTGTGGTGGGTGGTATAGGAGTAATAATAAAATCATTGTTATTAGTATTTTATAAGCCACACAACTTAATAGAATCTTGAGACATGGTGACCAAGCAAGCAAACTAACAAGCACGATAAGTAAACTAGTAAGTAAAGCGAGCAAAGAAGTAAACTAGCAACTAGCAAAGACAAATATTTTTGACTTCTGATTTTTATGAAGCAAGCAAAATATAACAAAAAATAGAAAGAATAACAAGTGAATGGTAATTTGTGTGAAATTACTAGATAGTAGGTTGATGATACTCCCCGGCAACGGCGTTACAAATCCTTCTTGATACTTGCGATCTGTGTTGTGTTTTCCATGAAGAGGAACGGGTGATGCAGCACCAGATAGGTAGGTATTTCCCTCACTAGAGAACCAAGGTTTGTTGAACCAATAGGAGTAAAAACCAACCCCCATCTTTAGCGGTTACACAAAAAAGAGCAAACACTTGCACCCAAGGCGGGCAAGAGGGTTGTCAATTCCCTTGGATTCGTTATTTGCAAGGTTATAAGTAGTGTGGTTGGTAGTAGATAATTGTAAATTTAAAAATAAAATAAAAAGTAAATTAGAACAACAAGGTGTTGTAGTGTTTCTAGACTTATAAGTGAATAGACCTCGGGGTCATAGTTTTCCCTAGTGGCATCTAACGCCCAAAATGCGATCCTATCCTCAGTTTGGCACGAGGGCCTCGTCAGGGATAGAAGCGCATCTCGTCGTTTTGCAAGAATGGATATTGTTACAAGTACATGTACTGAAAAGAACAGATATATGGAATTGGCTTACACTCGCCACAAGCTACATCAGAGTCACATCAGTACAATACATAAATATCATGAAGAAGAGCAGGGTCCGACTACGGACGAAAACAAACTAGAAAAGAAGAACGACGTCCATCCTTGCTATCCCAGGCTGCCGGCCTGGAACCCATCCTAGATCGATGAAGAAGAGGAAGAAGAAGCAACTCCAAATGAACAATCAACGCCCTCGCGTCAGGTAACCTTTACCTGTACCTGCAACTGGTGTTGTAGTAATCTGTGAGCTTCAGGGGACTCAGCAATCTCATTTCCAAAGGTACCAAGACTAGCGAAGCTTCATGGGTGAGGTAAGGTTAAGTGGTGAGGCTACAACAAGCGGCTAAGCATTTATTTTGTGGCTAACTTACGAGTACAAGAATAAAGAGGGGAGGACCTACGCATAGCGGACGTGAACTACTGATGATCAAATGAATGATCCTGAACACCTACCTACGTTAAACATAACCCAACCGTGTCCTCGATCGGAGAAGGAACTCGCAAAAGAGACAGTCACGGCTACGCACTCAGTTGGCATATTTTAATTAAGTTAACTTCAAGTTATCTAGAACCAGTGTTAAACAAAGTTTCCACGTTGCCACATAACCGCGGGCACGGCTTTCCGAAAGATCTAACCCTGCAGTGGTGCTCCAACTAATCCAAGCCGCATAGAAATGCTCGATCACGAAACTCGCGATCTCGTCGGACTCCTTAGTGGAAAACCTCAACTCTCAGATTACCCAAAGCATCACCGGAATCCCGATGCACAAGACATTCGTCAAAGGTAAAACTAATCGAGCAAGGCCACCCGACGTGTCGACGATCCAGATAGGAGCCGCGTATCTCGTTCTCAGGACACGACGGATAAGCCACGCGTACGGTGGCCTGATAGAAATCACCCAAGTTTCCCTGGGTTGGCCCCGCACAGTGCTCTGTTTTGGACCAGCACCATCAGCACTGGCCCTCCCTGTATTATGTAGAATTACTCCTCGGGTAGCACTAACTCCCTATGCATTCATTTTTAACAGAATTATTATGTTGGGTAAATATAGTACTAATGTTGGGCCTTGCCAAACTAGCTTTAATCTAAAACGAATTTTCAAGGGGGTCCCCATAACAACCCCGATCGTGTTAGGAGCGCTCAATTATGGAACATAACACCGGTAGCCGAAACTAAGGAGGCAAAGGTGGAACAAAACACCAGGCTAGAAAGGCCAAGCCTTCCACCTTTTACCAAGTATATAGGTGCATTAAATTAAATAGCATTTAATAGGGTGATATAACAAGGAACGCATGTAATCACATGGAAGCAACCAGCAACGTAACACATGGTTAAGCAAGCGGTAACATAGCCAATCAGTGATTTGCTAGGTTATGAACAGGTTGAAGGTTTTCACGGCATTGTTGATAGGCTGATAGTTAAGAGGTGGTAGGCAACGAGACATAAACGATAGAAACGGTAAAACTAGCAAGGCGATGATAGTAATGGTATCTGGGCAAATGGTCATCTTGCCTGAGATCCCGCTGAGAAGAAGAATGACTCCAAGAAGCAGACGAACCGATGTAGTCGAACGGGTCCTCACTTTCCGACACGCTTGCGGAACTCTATCCAGACGAAAAAACCGGAAACAAGAATCAACACACGATATTCACCACGGTACATGCACGACAAGATGCAATCCACATATGATGCATGGTCAGCTGAATATAGGCAAGACATGGCATGACAATTCACAGAATCAAACACTACACATTAAGTGAAGTTCAATATGCAACGAGTTGCATATTGATGAAACTCCACGTTTAATTATTTAGTTCTATCCCGATTAGGTACACGGCATTATTAAATGTTGTTAAACTTGGCAAGAAGTGAGGCGTAATTAAACTACCTATCTAGGCATTTTCAATGAGGTCGGAAATGACATGTAACATCTCCGAAACGACCTCACATGTTAATTTACAGTTCTGTCCAGATCTGAACTAACATGTTTAAATGTTTGTTAAACATAAAAATAATATGTTCACGTGGTTCTACGCGTCATTTCAAGCAATTTACACATAGAACACATCTCCAACAGAGTTACGGATCAAAATATACGAACACCGCAAGATATGATGGCATGAGTGCAATATATGTGCAACGAGAGTCACAAGCATTTCAAAGCACACAACCAGCAAGGTAATATGGAACTAGACGAAATTCTAAGCAAGTTTCATATAGGACACGATCAAAATGGAGCAACAGTTCGGCAACTAGAGCTAAACAAGAAATCACTACAATGTGCCAAAATCAGCCACATAGCATTTTCTACACCCCACAACTACGAGCTACACAAATCCAATAGGCTCAACAAGGCATGAGGCAATAGATTTCAAGATGCAATACAACATACAACTTATAACACCTAGCATGGAAGCATGGATCAATAGAAAAAGAAGTCACAAAACGGCATCTCACACATTGTTTCAGACTTAGTGAAAATACCAGTTTATGACAGTGCAATTTTCGATCTGAAGGCATATTGACAACAGAAAAACCATAAGCTACAGGTCTCCAAATGGCATGAAAATTGACAGCATGCTAGAGAATCCTAAAGTATACAACTAACTCCATTGCACCAACCTCAAAAGAGCTACAGAACACCAGATAAAATCAAGACAAGACAGCAACAAAATATAACAGATTTCAGACTTAAAAATATTTCACCATCTCCAAATCAGCACTAATTTATAGCAAGTTGGGAGCAAGAAAATGACACCTAAACATGGATTTCTATTGCAACCAAAACTACCAGAGGCTAGCCTACACATCCAAGGGCATATCTCTAGTTGACAACTTAGTCATATCAAGACCGGATTAAATCCCACAAAATAAACAAGAGGGCAACATGGCAAAATATCACGCGCACTAACTTACTCAATGGATTTTTCAAATGCACAGTTAAATTCTATGGATTTTTCTACCCCGAAAACATATATAACATGTGGGGTTGCAAAATAAAAATAACGCCATACGAATATGCGAGAATATGTCCTAAACGCGGTATAGAAAACTAGCAACGAAATCCTACATGCTAAAATACAAACAACTACTCTAAACTACATGGAAAAAGGTCCCTAAAAACATGCATGTTTTATCTATGGGGTTCGAGCAATCCGGACACGCACGAAAATAAATACGGGGTAATCCCCTATTGGGACAGCACGCTAAACTAGGCATTTGGTGGGTCAAACTATTTCAAACATGCATGCAAGTTGCAAATTACGAATCTACGTGAAAAACTACACAAGTTACATATACAACTCGCTCCGATCCGTCATACGGATTAAAAACTACGGACGTTTAAAAAAATGCCTATTTCCTAAAATTGAATTAAATCACAGGAATTTATAAAAACCCTACACGGGCCGAATTCGAAACAGGGCCCAAACAAGGCATGAGCGCACAATAGGCAAAACGCGCACGGGCGAGGAATAGCCTCGGGGTGAAGCTGCTCACCTTGGGCCGGCCTGGTTCGGCGGGGGCTTGGGGAGGAGATCGGCTGAGGCAGATGGGTCGGCTTGGTGCCTGGGCTGGCGCGGTCCACGAGGCGAAGCGGGAGGCGCTCGCGGTGGAGGCGGAGCTGGGAGGCAGGGAGGCGCTCGGGAGGTGCTGCAATGGCGGCGGGGCGATCTGGGCTCGCGGGCCCACGGTGGCTAGGGCTGAGGAGAGAGGAGGGAGAGGGCGGCTGGGGGTAGGTGGCATGGTTTCCGAGGAAGAGAGAGAGAGGGTCGAATGGTCTCGCACGCGGGGATGGGTAAGTGGTCGTGTAGATTGGCTAGCCGGAGATGAGAGGAAAATGGCAGCCGGCAAAGTATTTTAAAACACCGTTAAAGCGTCCCACGATAGACCGAATACGGTGCCGCTACGGTCGACCGTTCGGGTACCAGACGGACTCCGATTGCGACGAAATTTGACAGGCGGCCTACCTATATTAAAATAAGACCGCACGTCAAGTTCCAACCCAACCAAAGAAAGTTTTACACACACTTTTAAAAACAATTTTTGACGATGCCGCGGGCGCGTGTGTGTGTGGTCGGGCTGAGAACCGGCAACTCACAACGGATGCAACTTTTGAAAACTGGCGGCAATGGGGTGCCGATGCAATGCGGATGATGCGCATGATGCGATGATGATGCAACAAATAAAAATAACCACACGATGAAAACAGAATAAGGGGGAATCTTCTGGAACGTGAGTCTCGGGCTGTCACAACTCTCCTACACTGCAAGAGGATCTCGACCCGAGATCCAAGAATGAAAGGGGAAGAGGATGAGAAAGCAAGAGCAATAGATAAACTTAGTTGCTTCTTTGAAAGACGAGTAAAACCAACGATCCTTGATAGTTGCAAAGAGATGAGGTATGATATGTGAAACAAGAAAGAATTCACGGAAAATTTCGGCAGCACTTCGGTAGGAAAAGGGGACAAAATTCGATAAGATGGACAGACCTTGATACAATTCACAACAAACAACTAAATAGAACAAGGGAACACCATGATCTTGATAGAACAACATTATTGGCCCAAATGAGCAACATCACCACTACTCTAGAACAAGAGAATATCAACTAGATCTTGGAAGAAACGAACGAAGAAGAAATTGAGAACTACTACCACAAAATCTTGAAGAACACCTTGAGAAGAATTGAAACCTTGATGCACCACCATGACGAACCTCTTGGGAACACCGGAATGAAATGATGAAAGAATAAGATTAAAGGTCTTGCAATGATTTAGATGAAGCTTCTCAAAGAGATACTTGATAGAACTTGGAACTTCGGAAAAGAATGATAAGCACTTGCGAAAAGAATTGATATCATGAGCCACTCCGAAAGAAGAATTGAAACCATTTGATGAACCAAGAATAAGAATTATGTTATGCTTATCCTTCATCAAGTTTAATTGATGACAAGCAACGGATTTAGCATACCCCTTATTCTTCTAGAAATTATTGAGGAGAGATATGAGCACAAACTTGAAGAAGTCTTGAAGGATACACCGGCAAGACCTGAATTGAATGGGGATATACCCAGAATGAATGAAGATACATGAGAACGAAAAGATCACGAGCCACCTAATAGAAAACTAGAACAAGGAACCAAAATTATTAAGAGATGAACGAAGAGACAACAATTGAGAAGAATTGAGGGTGAAAGCTTAAAGCTGAGAACGAAGAATCTTCTGAAATGATGGCCTTCGGAGGATCGAGAAATGAACACGACATTGAAATGCATCGGATAGCAAGAAATAAATACTCATGATTGGGAACAATTAATATGATGCCACAAAGATGAAATGAAGAATCCACAAGAGAATGGACCAAGATTTACGAGGAACACTCCTTCAAATTTGCAAGCTGAGAATGATGACGAGAAACAACACCAAGAATACTGAGACACTCCGGAATAATGAAGAATGAAAGGTTGAGCCAAATATGAGAATTAATTCGAATAGATCTTGAAGAAGGAATATGAGTGATGGAAATCATTCTTACGTCACATTGAAAAAGAATTAGAGAGCAACGGAAAGATTAAAAGAGCCATATAAGATCCTGGGAAAGAACATGTGGGTTATGGGCCCACACGAAGAAACCACCATTGAAAAGATTGCTTAGAAAGAGAGATGTTGCACCGGTACAAATGAAAACTATATGAGGTTGAGCACCTCGAAATAATTAAAAGAATTGAAAACAAGAAACTTCTGAGACAACTTCAACGCTCCGGATAGAAAAGAGAGGAATGAATAACAAGATAGGCTGATAAGAATTTCCAACACAGGAAAGAATTGAAAGATGAAAAAGGATATGATGACACGGATAGCTTGAAGTGAATCACCGGAAAAGAACAAAATGAAGAAATGATGAAGTCGAACTCCTGAGAATCTTCACAATGAATCACTGGCTAAGAGAGAAAAGACATCTAGCGTAAGCAACAATGAAATGAAATGCACTTGGATGAAATCCAATCAGTGAAGAAAACGGCGGGAGGGCGGGAAAACCAAGGACAACTTGGACAGATGAGATGAACTCCGGAAAGAAATGAGAGATTGACCTTGCAAAATTGGAGAGGATGGAATTCACTGAAGAGAAGCACATCGGTTGAAAAGAATTGACACGATTACTCTGGTTGAAAAGGAATTGATATGACAATTGATAGAGCAAAATAATTTGTACTCTCATAAGAATATGAGAACACCACTTAGGAAAGATCTGAAATCACCACTTGACATCGAAGCAACTCGAATTACCATATTCCAACAAAACAAAGGGTGAGGCTTATGAAACAAGCCAGAACAAATTCATGAGAGAGATTTACGTTTGATATTTTCGTGGCCAGGATCGCACCGGCTCGATCCTTACAGTAGCCATCATGTGCAAGGCATTGCACACGACATACGAAGCTTCCCCGAGTCATAGCAAGCTACAAGGACTCTTTTAGACACAACGAGAACCACTGTAAGTCGACCGTGAACAAACGAATCCACTAGATGTCAAACCCCAACCTAACATCATGCATTTGTTGGAAGATTGTCCTATAAGTAACTACTTGAATTCCCACCTAAGAACTCCCGAAATTTCTGGTCATGCAATCTGGTGCACGGATACAAGGATTAATATATCACACAACTCCTATACTAACCCGCCAGTGTATCACATCCGTCAACACATAACCAGAATCTCGGAACCTCATCTATTTCAGACACTCGTAATCACAACGATACAAAGTATGGTGATACATCCGGAACTATCTGCACCAGTACTGGGGAAGCCGGACTCCTCTCGCCACTACTAGTATTGAAGCAATTTCAAACATCCTTCATCCTGAGATACTACGAAATCTGAATGATAACGATGTGCTCGAGAATTCCATGGAGGTCAGCTCCCCGGAAGAAATCAAGTCAGACAGGAGGCACCAAGATAGAACTCTGTCACATCGGCATCATATAGATTCCAAAAATATTTGTGTGATCCTAAAAAAAATTGAGTGAGAATAGGAGTACAATTGAAATTATTACGTCAAGAATCCTCACCAGAGCATAGAAGAGGAGAAAAAAGAATCCTACTCTCCGATATATAACTAGACTCAAAGCATTTTTTCACTAGACTCAACTCGGCCAAGTTCAATCAATCAAGGGTGCTCCTAGGTCGGTACTTCTCTGATACCAACTTGTAACGCTCAAAATGCTATCCTATCCTCAGTTTGGCACGAGGGCCTCGTCAGGGATAGAAGCGTATCTCGTCGTTTCGCAAGAATGGATATCGTTACAAGTACAAGTACTGAAAAGAAGAGATATATGGAACATAACACCGGTAGCCGAAACTAAGGGGGCAAAGGTGGAACAAAATACCAGGCTAGAAAGGCCAAACCTTCCACCTTTTACCAAGTATATAGGTGCATAAAATTAATTAGCATTTGATAGGGTGATATAACAAGGAACCCATGTAATCACATGGAAGAAACTGCACCTGCAACTAGCAACGCTAACACATGGTTAAGCAAGCGGTAACATAGCCAATCACTGGTTTGCTAGGTTGTGTACAGGTTGAAGGCTTTCATGGCATTGTTGAGAGGCTGATATTTAACAGGTGGTAGGCAACAAGACATAAATGATAGAAACGGTAAAACTAGCAAGGCAATGATAGTAATGGTATCTGGGGAAATGGTCATCTTGCCTGAGATCCCGTTGATAAGAAGAATGACTCCGAGAAGCAAATGAACCGATGTAGTCGAACGGGTCCTCATATGATGTAGTCGAACGGGTCCTCACACGCTTGAGGAACTCTATCGAGACGAAGGAAACCGGAAACAAGAATCAACACACGATATTCACCACGGCACATGCACGACAAGATGCAATCCACATATGATGCATGGTCAGCTGAATATAGGCAAGACACGGCATGACAATTCACACAATCAAACACTACACATTAAGTGAAGTTCAATATGCAACGAGTTGCATATTGATGAAACTCCACGTTTAATTATTTAGTTCTATCCCGATTAGGTACATGTCAATATTAAATGTTGTTAAACATGGCAAGAGGTGAAGCGTAATTAAACTATCTATCTAAGCATTTTAAATGAGGTCGGAAATGACATATAGCACCTCCGAAATGACCTCACATGTTAATTTACAATTCTTTCCAGATCTGAACTAACATGTATAAATGTCTGTTAAACAGCAAAAATAATAGGTTCACGTGATTCTACGCGCCATTTCAAGCAATTTACACATAGAGAACATCTCCAACGGAGTTACGGATCAAAAGATACGAACACCGCAAGATATGATGGCATGAATGCAATATGTGTGCAACGACAGTCAGAAGCATTTCAAAACACACAACCAACAAGGTAATATGGAACTACACGAAATTCTAAGCAAGTTTCATATAGGACACGATCAAAACGGAGCAACGGTTCGACAACTACAATATGCCAAAATCAGCCACATAGCATTTTCTACACCCGCAACTACGATCCACACAACTCCAATAGGCTCAACAAGGCATGAGGCAATAGAGGTCAAGATGAACTACAACATACAACTTATAACATCTAGCATGGAAGCATGGATCACTAGGAAAAGAAGTCACAAAGTTGCATCTCACACACTCTTTCAGACTTAGTGAAAATACCAGTTTATGACAGTGCAGTTTTCGATCTGAAGGCATATTGATAGCAGCAAAACCATAAGCTACAGGACTCCAAATGTCATGAAAATTTACAGCATGCTAGAGAATCCTAAAATCTACAAGTAACTCCATTGCAACAACCTCAAAAGAGCTATAGAACACCAGATAAAATCAAGACAAGACAACAACAAAATATAACAGATTTCAGACTTCAAAATATTTCAGCGTCTCCAAATCAGCACCAATTTCTAGCAAGTTGAGAGCAATCAAATGACACCTAAACATGGATTTCTATTGCAACCAAAATTACCAGAGGCTAGCCTACACATCCAAGGGCATATCTGTAGTTGACAACTTATTCATATCAAGCACGGATTAAATCCCACAAAATACACAAGAGGGCAACATGGCAAAATATCACACGCACTAACTTACTCAAAAGCTAAAACTAAATGCACAGTTAAATTCTATGGATTTTTCTACCCTGAAAACATATATAACATGTGGGGTTGCAAAATAAAAATAACGCCACACGAATATGTGAGAATATGTCCTAAACGCGGTATAGCAAACTAGCAACAAAATCCTACATGCTAAAATACAAACAACTACTCTAAACTACATGGAAAAAGGTCCCGAAAAACATGCGCATTTTATCTACGGGGTTCGAGCAATCTGGACACGCACGAAAATTAATACGGGGTAATCCCCTATTTGGACACCACGCTAAACTAGGCATTTGGTGGGTCAAACTATTTCAAACATGCATGCAAGTTGCAAATTATGAATCTACGCCAGAAAACTACACAAGTTACATATACAACTCGCTCCGATCCGTCATACGGATTAAAAACTACGGACGTTTAAAAAAATGCCTATTTCCTGAAATAGAATGAAATCACATGAATTTATAAAACCCTACATGGGCCGAATTCGAAACAGGGGCCAAACAAGGCATGAGCGCACAATAGGCAAAACGCGCACGGGCGAGGAATAGGCTCGGGGTGAAGCTGCTCACCTTTGGCCGGCCTGGTTCGGCGGGGGCTTGGGGAGGAGGTCGACTGAGGAAAATGGGCCGGCTTGGTGCCTGGGCTGGCGCGGCCCACGGGGCGAAGCGGGAGGCGCTCGCGCTGGAGGCGGAGCTGGGAGGCAGGGAGGCGCCCGGGAGGTGCTGCGGCGGCGGCGGGGCGATCCGGGCACGGGCGAGCCCGATCTCAGGTTACGGGCCCGCGGCGGCTGGGGCTGAGGAGAGAGGAGGGAGAGGGCGGCTGGCGGTAGGTGGCGCGGTTTCCGAGGAAGAGAGAGGGAGGGGACAGATTTGACATGGGGGCATATATTTATAGGCAAACGGGGCTAGGGTGAGCAGAATTTCGCCCTGGTTTCAACCACGCGATCGAAATCGAACGGTCTTGCACGCGGGGACGGGTAAGTGGCCATGTAAAGTGGCTAGCCGGAGATGAGAGGGAAACGGCACCGGGCAACGTATTTTAAAACACCGATAAAACGTTCGATGATAGACCGAATACGGTGCCGCTACGGTCGACCGTTCACGTACCAGACGGACTCCGATTGTGACAAAATTTGACAGGCGGCCTACCTATATTAAAATAAGACCGCACGTCAAGTTCCAACCCAACCAAAGGAAGTTTTACACACACTTTTAAAAACAGGTTTTGACGATGACGCGGGCGTGTGCGTGTGTGGTCGGGCTCAGAACGAACAACGACGAGAACCGGCAACTCACAACGGATGCAACTTTTGAAAACTGGCGGCAACGGGATGCCGATGCAATGCGGATGATGCCCATGATGCGATGATGATGTGACAAATAAAAATAACCACACGACAAAAACGGAATAAAGGGGGAATCTTCTGGAACGTCGGTCTCGGGCTCTCACATGGCATCTCTCTTGGAATCAAGCATACGGTGGGTAAACAAATTACTGTTGGGCAATTGATAGAAAAGCGAATAGATATGTGATAATAATGGCAATGATCATGTGTATATAGGAATCACGTCCATAAGAAAATAGACCAACTCCTGCCTACACCCATTACTATTACTCCACCCATAAACCGTTGTTGAGCATGCATCTAGTGTATTAAGTAAAATAGAGTAATCATTGGAGAACATTGACATGATGTAGACAAATTTAATTCAATTAATATGAACTAAACCCATTGTTTTATCCTTAGTGCCAACAATACAAAGATGTGTCTTGTCACTTTCTGTCACTAGGATATAGAAATTCATCAGATTGAACCCACTACAACGCAACCCTCTCACCGAAGAAAGATCAATATAATTGGCCAAAGCAAATAAATAGATTGTGGAGAGATACAAAGCTATAAAAATTATGCACATAAGAATCATATTAAGAATTCATAGAAGACATAAATATTTATAATGGATAATCTGAACATAAACCTACAATTCATCGGATCCCAACAAACACACCGCACAAAAGCGTGGGCTGCTGACAACCGGGGGCAGCAGAACAATAAGCGGAAGTCTGACCAGCCGAATCCCTAGTACAGGAGCATGTAGGTTACCACCACGGAGGAAGAGCAGTCGGCTGCCCAGGCTACCGACCAACACCAGTGTCGCGGCAAGGGCGCGTGGCAGCCCAAGATCACCTTCAAGCAGATGCTCGATGCCCCTACAAGGTGCACACCGGGGTGAAGCTCGCTACACACACGCTCCGGCAATGAAGCTTTTCCCAGCGACTAGCCCAAGGTGAGGCCTTCCGGATCGTCCACCTCTGGCTCCTCAAGTGTCGACTCCTGCGCTGGCTCCGGCTCCGGACCCTCCCATTGACGGCCGCCTTTGCGACCAGTTCCTTGACCAGGACGGGGCCTACGTCTTCTTCACCAGCGAATGCAGCGACAAGCACAGCCAGCGTCAGCGCCGACATGAGATGAACTCCACCATGCCCTCGGTTCCACAGTACATGCACTGGCCCGAGAAGCCGATCACCTGGAGTCGGGCTAACTACCCAACCGTGATGACAAACCCTGGCATCTATTCCCTCATCCTTGAGCCCACCATCACCTCCAAGAAGCTCACCTGCCGGTTCTCTCGGGTGTTGGTCAACGGCGGCAGTAGCATCAACATCCTCTATTGCGACACGCTCCTCAAATTCACGCTTAGGGAGAAAGACCTGCAGCCAACCCGGACAGTTTTCCACGACACCGTGTCGGGGCAATCCTGCTCCCTCATCGGAAAAATCCAACTCGACGTCCTCTTCGGCGACAAAGCCGACTTCCGCCGCGAGCCGATATGGTTTGGGGTGGTGGACCTCAACAGCCCCTATCACACACTCCTGGGCTCACCCGATTTCCCACTACGCCTACCCCAAGATGAAGATGTCGTGTCCCAAGAGCATCATCACCATAGCCGGCGACTACAAGAAGTCAACCGGGTGAGCGCGCGATGGCAGTCGGCTGACCGAGGTGCTGGTGTTCACGGAGGAAAGGCATCAGCTCGATCGTCTCGTGGCCCAGGCCACCGAGCTGCCGGCTCCGCCAACTGCCCCGTCCCAGCCAACTAGCCAGGCGACTTTGAAGCCGTCCAAAGACACCAAGCAGGTGCCTCTCGACCCTGCTAACCCCAAGTAGTGCATCACCATCGGTGCCACCCTCAGCAGCAAATAGGAAGGCGAGCTCGTCGACTTCCTCTATCAGAATCGGGACATCTTTGCATGGTATCCCAAAGACATGTTGAGTGTTCCGTGGAAGTACGTCGAGCACAAGCTTCATGTGCGGCCGGATGAGAAACCGGTCAAGCAACCCCTCCGCCATTTCTCTGAGGAGAAGTGGCATACCATAGGAGAAGAGATCGCCCATCTACTCGCGACCGGCTTCGTCATGGAAGTTTTCCACCCGGACTGGCTGGTCAACCCAGTCCTGGTACTAAAGAAGAACAAAACCCGGCGCATGTGCATCGACTACACAAGCTTGAGCGAGGCATGTCCCAACGATCCTTTCGTCCTGCCCCCGATTAATCAAGTAATTGACTCCACGACTAGTTGCGATTTGTTGTCCTTCCTAGACGCCTATTCCGGCTACCACTAGATCAAGTTGGATCCGGACGACCGGCTGAAGACCTCCTTCATCACTCCATTCCGAGCCTACTACTATGTCACCATGTTGTTTGGCTTGAAGAACGATAGCGCCACCTTCCAACGCTACTTGTGGAAGTGCATCCAGCCCCAAATCGGTAGGAACGTGCACTTCTACGTCGACGACATCATCGTCAAATCCAAGAAGCCCTTCGTCCTCCTCGATGATCTCCGAGAGACCTTTCCCAATGTGCGTGAGTACAAGGTCTGGCTCAACCCGGAGAAGTGCGTCTTCATAGTGCCATCTGGTCAGCTCCGGGGTTTCTTCCTGTCCGCCCGCGAGACCGAAGCCAACCCGAAGAAGATCAAGGCCATCGAGCGCATGCACAAGCCGATGAAGCCCTGTGATGTACAAAAGTTTATCGGCTGCCTGGCCTCACTCAGCCGGTTCATCATCCGGCTCGGCGAGAAGGCGATGCCCCTCCACCAGCTCATGAAGAACAACCAAGTTCGAGTGGACCGACCAGGCTGACGAGGCTTTCCGCGACCTCAAGCACACCCTATCCAACGCGCCTGTCTTGGCCGCGTGAGCCGAAATGGAGCTCATGCTCGCGTACATAAGGGAACCATGCGAGTGGTCAGCGCTGTCTTGGTGGTGGAACGGCCTGAGGACGGCAAGGCGCTGCCTGTTAAGTGTCATGTCTACTATCTGAGCGAGGTTCTCTCTGCACTACCTCCAAAACCAGAAGATGTGCTCTGACATATACTTCGATGCCAAGAAGCTGAAGCAATACTTCAAGGAGCACACCATCACCATGGTGAGCACGGCTCTGCTTTCAGAGATCATGGGACCCCGGGATGCCACCGACTGGATCGCCAAGTGGACCATCGCCATGGCCGACCACGACATCAAATACGAGCCGCTCACGGCCATCAAGTTCGTGCTACCGCCTTCGGACTCCACGCATTGGCGCATGCACTTCGACGGCTCTAAGATGCAAACCGGCCTGGAAGCCGGCATCGTCATGTCATCCCCGAAAGGGGATCAACTCAAGTACGCCCTACAGATCCACTTAGCCACCTCCAACAACGTGTCGGAGTACAAGGTGCTCGTCCACGTCCTCCGGCTCACCAAGGAAATCGGCATCCAGTGAATCCTCTGCTTCAGCGACTCGGATCTCGTGGTGCACCAGGTCTCTGGAGAATGGGATGCTAGGGACACCAACATCCCCAGCTACTGCTTCCTCATCTAACAGCTCACCGGATCCTTCAAGGGTTGTGAGTTCCATTGTGTCCCCCGAGCAGACAACGAGGCAGCTGGTGCATTGGCGAAAATTGGCTCCACCCTCAAGCGCTCCCAGTCGGCGTCTCCCTCAAGCAGCTTCACAAGCCGTCAATCAAGTCGTCAATCAAGTCGTCTCCGAAGTTGACATCCATGTTCGTGCCCGTGGACCCGTCCGGTTCCGCCTCGAGCTCGGGGGCTCCGCCCATGCCGTCGGCTCCGGACGGGCCAGTGGCGGCTGGCTCTGGACCCGTAGCCATCATGAAGGTGGAAAAAGTGTTTGCCTCCGCCATGGTCTCGGGGGTCGACGGCTCCGCCTCGGGGACTCCGATCAGAAACCCAGGGGTCCGTCTATCTCGGTTCCTCTGCTCGAGCTAGCTCCGGCTACCGTCTAAGCCCCGACTTGGGCCCAACCCATCCTCGCCTACCTCATGTGTGGCGAGCTTCCTCTGGATGAAGCCGAAGCTCGTCAGATCCAACGCCGATCCACCGCCTATGCCATCTCGACCATGAGTTGGTTCACCGCAGCACAACCGACGTCTTTCAGCGCTGCGTCAAGTCGGAGAAGGGACAAGAGATCCTCAGAGACATCCACCAGGGCGAGTGCAGACACCATGCCGCCTTGAGAACCCTAGTGGACAAGGCTTTTCGCCACGGGTTCTACTGGCCAGCGGCCTTGGAAGAAGCAAAGCATCTCGTCGACGAGTACGAGGGGTGCCAACGCTTCAGCATGAAGATCCACCTATCGCCTACGGCCCTCAAGACCATTCCCCTCACATGGCCTTTTGCCGTCTGGGGACTCGACATGGTGGGACCATCCAAGACCGCTCGAGGCGGCATGACGCACCTCCTGGTAGCTGTTGATACGTTAACAAAGTGGATCAAGGCCAGACCCATCAAGAAGCTGGACGGCCCCACACCCATCGATTCGTCAAAGACATCACCGTCCACTACGACGTCCCCCACAACATCATCACCGACAATGGCACCAACTTCAGCAAGGGCGCGATGGCATTTTTTTCCTCCAAGGAAGGCATCCGGGTCGACCTCGCGTCGGTGATCACCCGCAGTCGAATGGCTAAGAAGAAAGAGCAAATGGCTTGATCCTAGCCGGCATCAAGCCACGACTCGTGACACCATTGGTCCGGTCGGCCGGCTACTGGATCGAAGAGCTGTCGGCCGTCTTGTGGAGCCTCCGCACCATGCCGAACCGGTCAACCGGTTTCACTCCAGTCTTCCTCATGTACGGGTCCAAGGCGGTCATCCCCATGGTCATCAAGTTTGACTCGGATCGCATCACCTTGTACATGGAGACGAATGCAAGAGAAGAAAGAGAAGATGGTGTCGGCCTGCTCGAGGAGGCACGCGAGCTGGCCTTGAACCGGCCGGCCATCAACGAACAAAAGCTTTGCCACTGCCACAACAAGTGGATTAGGACCCTTTCCTTCTGTGAAGGGGACCTGTTGCTCAGGCGAATCCAGTGAACCGCCGGCCAACACGAGCTATCCTCCCCATGGGAGGGGCCTTTCATCATCAGCAAGGAACTTCACAACTACGCATACTATCTGATGGACCCGAGAAGCCACAAAAGCGTAAGAGAGATGCCTCCGGCGAAGAGTTGGGGCGTCCGTGGAATGCGGCACTCCTTCGCCCGTTCTACTGTTAAGTGATAAAATCCAGTGTACGTATGTATCACCTACCCTTTTAGGCTTAATGAATGCAACGGGTGTCCCAAGCCGATGTTTGGAACATACCTTTTCGATTCCCTCAAAACATGTTGTTTCTTGAGCAAGCTCCCCGGTCTGGCTCCTCGGACCCCGGGGCTCGCTGGCTGTCACAAGCCCTCTCACTCTTCATAGCCGGTGAAGTAGTGCGGGTCGAGCAAAAACGCTTACCACCCCGTCTAGCTATAGACCGGCTCACGGTTGTCCGTCTAGCGGGACCGTTGGACGGAAAGCTTGCCTCACACAAACGCCAACTACGAAGGAGTAGCAGGCTCATGCTAGTCGAACCCAGCCCAGTTGTTCTGCTAGCTGGGCGGAGGCCGAAGAGGGCAAGGATTGTGGTAGCCCGAAACCAAAAGAACAGAAGGATAAAAATGAGCCGGCAAGGACAGAAAAAAAATCGAACAAATTTCAAAGCATGCATATATTACACAAAAGCATAAAAGACCCATGGCCATGAGTTCGTTACATCACATCCCTAGTGAGTGGAACTGCAAACTAACTAATGCTAGAAAGAAAAAAAAGGCAAAATCCTAGCTGGCGCTGGCTCCGTCCTTCACTCCGGCGTCGCCTGCGGAAGTCGAGGCGAACACCCCATCCTTGGCCCCAGCGTGCCCTACAACAGCCGAGGTGGACGCCCTGTCTCCGGATCTAACGCCTCCCGCATTGGTCATTGTGCCCTTGTCCTCCTTTGACAAGGGGTAGTGTAACAACTAAGATGCGGTCCTTTCCGATTTAGGAAACGAGGCCCCAAAATGGAAAGAAGCGCATCTAAGCATTTTTCAAGCACGATAACACAACACATACATAATAATAGAATGACAAATAGGGATTCATCTGCCATCTCATAAATAATATCAGAGTTTACATCACTAATTTATTCAGACAAGGTAGTTCCTCTACGGACTACATAACATGAGAAAAGGCTATGCTACCCTGCATGCCTGCCCACGATCACGACCACGCCTTAGTCTTGTGGATAGTTCACGTACAAGCGGTATTCTCCTCATCGTACTGCCACGCCAGCTGCATGCCGTCGGGATCACCTGTGTCGGGCGTACCTGTACCTGTTGGTGTTTTGAAGTAATCTGTGATCCACGGGGACTCATCAATCTATGACCTCGGTGCCAGAACTAGTCAAGTTATTAGGTAAGGAAGGTTCAGTGTATAGGTTGCAGCATCCTAAGCATGTATGGTGGCTAACTTACGTAGAACAAGTTATTGAAGGTGGTCTATTCTAGCGGTCGATGATTAGCTGATCACTAAGTGATCATGAACACCTACTTACGTCAAACATAACCCCACCATGTTCCCGATCGAAGAGAGGTCTTCGAAGGGGACAGTCACGGTTACGCACACATTTGGCAATTTTATTAGATTAGTTCAAGTTATCTGGAATCGGATGTTAACAAATATTCCAAGATGCCACATAACCGCGGGCACGACTTTCCGAAAGATTAAACCCTGCATGGGTGCTCCAATTAGTCCATCACAAATGGTCACGGGCCGCAAAGTAATCCTCTATCACAAATCTCGTGATCTCGTCGGATTCCTTAGAGGAAAACCTCAACTCTGGGGAGAACGAAAGCTTCACCGGGATTCCTATACGCAAGATATATCGCTAAGGTAAGACAAGACTAGCAGGACCTCTCGTCGTGTCTACGACCCCGATAAGAGTCGCGTACCTCAGTCTCAGGGCACGACAGTTGAGCTAGACGTCGGGATGGCTAAACCTCTGGGTGACCAGGGGGGCCCCGGATATCTCTCAGGTCGGACCAACACTCATGAGGAGCACTGGCCCGGGTTGTTGATTAATTCCTCGGGGTAGCTATTCCCTATGCAGATTATTATTAAGTGATTACAGATTAAAACCAATGTTGGGTCCTGCCGGACAAGTCTTAACACTACACGATTTGTCAAGGGGGTCCCCATAACAACCCCAAACGTGTTAGGAGCGATCATTTATGGAATCAAACACCGGTAGCCAGAAACTATGGCGGCAATAACGGAACAGAACACCCGACAAAAGGCTAGGCCTTCCGTTATTTTCCAAGTATATAGGTGCTTTAATTAAATAACTGATTTAACATAATGATATCAAACTCATGTTATCACATGAGACAAAGCACCTGCAACTAGCAACGCTAACATTAGAAGCTGTGCAAAGCCTACTTAGCCATTCAATATTTGCTAGGAGAGGAAAAGTGTTTGGGTTTCATGGCAATATCAGGAGGCAATTATTTCAGTGGTAGGCAGCAAGTATATGACGAAGGAAACGTGAATCTAGCATAACAAGCCTAGAGATGGAATCAAGGTCATATCATCTTGCCTGTGATGTCTTCAGCTTGGAGTTGCTCCTGTTCGTCCTGCACGTACTCTCCCGGATCCACGTACTCGCTCTCCGATCCCGGTTCTACCCAACATAAAAACAACATCCAATGAACAACAGCACAACAAGATGCAACAAACACATGATGCATGAGATGAAAATGAACATGCATCTCTATTCTAGTCACTAGCACATGCACGAGAAGAAACTACAAACTTCTGGACATAACTGCACTCTAAGCTATCTTGACATGCATGATAATGTCATGAATAGATACATCACGCAAAAACGATGCAAAAACATATAAAGAACGTTACGAACGGAGCTACGGATCAACCGGAAACAACGAATCAAGAAATGGAGTCCTACGTATCGAATCCATCACAACACACTCCAATGGCATACTTCTGGTATTCCCAGGTTGCCAAATCACAAAACAAACAAGTATGGATGGGGTGGTGCAAGGAATATCACCACACCATCATCTATGCACTCACAAGCATCAAAACATCAAAACTACACATTCTGTCCTAAACAGCATCATAGCAGTTTGAGAGCTACATGCAAAGCACCTACAGCCTCCCAAATGTGCCAAATAAGATATGTGAAAGAAGCTATTCAAAAGCACTACAGGCATGAGCAAAAAGATAATAGAAAGGAGTTTCCCACAGAAAGATCTACAACTGCTAACTTGGAATAAAATATCAGTTTTCACGGACTTGGTGAAAATCTTAGATTCTCACTAGTTGTTTATGCTCTGAAGCATTTTGACAGCACCCAAAACAATATCTACAGGAAGCCAAATGGTATGAAAATTGACAAAGAGCTAGACAAACACAAAAGCGACAACTTCTCAGTTGATTGCAGGGTCTGATTCACAACACATGAACTTTTGTAAGCACAACTACAAGGGAAGAAAATAACAGCAGTTTCTCACACTTAGTGAAAATCCCTGATTTTCACTAAACTGGAATTTTCACACACATGCCTACTTTGACTAGGCACAACTTGCACATATGAACTCCTAAGCATGAAACAACACCACCATGCTATAGAGGGGTTCACCCTCGACTGCCTCAACAAGGAATCAACCTCTTGGGCTCATCACATCACATAGAACCAAGCTCTAAACATTGAAAAAAACAGAAATATGGCATTCCTAGAAACTGTTCCAAAGTGGAATCTGATCCCACCATTGGATTCCTGGGATGATTCTACCCCAAAAACATATATAATACCTAGGGACTTGCATAGAACAAATGGGCACAAACTTGAAAGGAAAATCTACATAGAATCACAAAGAGGTGAATAGTGCTATATCACATGCTACTCACTGAATCATCACCTACACATGCACTTGCACACTCTCACATATCCAATGGTGCACATGAGGGGTAGAACTCATGTTCATGTGCCTTAACACACCACCATACACAGACATACATCAAGCACAACATAAAACAAGCACCTACACATGCTAGTTGGAACACACACACACTACTTACACTCTCAACATGCACTTCTACACCTACACATACTAACTTGCACATAGGTTCTTATCAAGGCAAACCATGCCTTGGGCATGTGTGTGACATACACACACAAGCACACACAACATCGCATGAACACCTACACTACACACAAAGTATGTGGGGGGAAACCCACACACACACACACACACACACACCACATACTTGCACAAGCTAGTGCTCATGTTCATCCTCATGCACATAAGTAACACACACACACATACATGATGACATGCATCTACACATACATCCCTAGTGCATCACACACTTACCTACACACTCACATACATGAGCTAGCTCACCCCTACACATATGCACACAAAGTCTACACATGCGTATCTACGCTTGCTAGCAAAATACTAGGAACACCTACTTGCTGTGAGGAGAAAAAAATATCACACAAGGGGTATAGCATACCACAGCAACACATATAACAAGCAAAAGAAAAACAGCAAAGAAATGCAAAAGAAATAAAAGGTTTGGGGGGATTCGAACCCAAGGCCCCCTGATTCAACCCACAGAACCAAAACCACTAGGCTGGTGTGCTCTGGTTCGATAGGAACAGAGAAGAGAGCTGGGTATGCTCTCTGCTGAAGCTATTGTGCTGAAAAAGAAATCGAAAAGGGGTGCGCCAAGGGGTTTTGAACCCACAACCTGTCGCTGCACCAAAAGACCCCCTTCCACTACGCTGCTGCTACGGATCTTAACAGAGTAGAGGGGGAAACGCTATTGAGCATCCCCTCTCGTATTTCCTCTGCCCGATGGTGGCCGAAACAGGGGAAGTACCTCGCCGGCGTTCTACATCAAATTGGAGTGCCGCTCATCAATGGAAGGGAGTAGGGGCTCCCAGGGTTCCATTTCACTAACTAATTCTCCTCATGAAGGCCTATACGGCTCCACTACGCGCGGCGGTGCCGGTGACAGAGAGAGGAACAACGATGATGCTACGGCCCTATGCTCTGGATCTATCGACAGGAAGGGGGAAAGAAGGCTTGGGCTCACCCACTGGACGAGGGCCTCGTGCCTGTCGGAGAGGAAGTAGAGGAAGGAGCGGAAGAAGCTGTGGTGGGGAAGATTGTCGGGGAGGAAGTCGCCGTCGTCGAAGAAGGGGAAGCAGTGCAGATCCGCTCCTCCTAGCTGCGGGAACGGGTTCCTTGAAGGTCCCGCATGCTCGCCGAGGGGTTGGGGAGGACGCAGAGACACGGCAGGGACGGCGGGGACCTTCTTAGGTCACGGCCATGGCGGAGAAGTCCGCTCCCTTACCTGATGCCGACGACAGAGAGGGAGGAGGAGATGGGGAAAGAGGTGGCGGCGCTAGGGAGGAACCCTAGCCTTGCACGGACGCCAAGGGGGGTATATATGGAGGAGGAGGAGGCGAGGGACGCGCGCCTCGACGTCCGTGAGACGGCGTCTGCTTGCTGTCTCTCTGTTCTCTGAAGAAGACTCACGGAGGAAGGAGAGGAATAAGACGTCATCTACAGGGAAAGGGCCACGCTCGAGAGGGAGGTTTGGGCCACGCAGGGGGAGAAATCCCACTAGGTGGTGCGAGATAGGAAAAAGAAAACCCTCTGGGTTTTCTAATTTAAAACAAACAGAGAAAAGAAATAAAACAACAGGAACTTTTGGAGCATATAACAGGAACTTTTGGAGCATATAAATATTTACAAAACAGAATTTAATTGACCTGTTTTGTGAATATTTGCACCACTAAAACATAGTTTCAAAACAGCAAATACATATCATCACATCCACCACATTTCATACTAAAGCATGAGCATTTTTGGAACAGGGAAGGAACAAATGAATCTTGAGCTAGAGATAAAACAGAGGAAGAAGTTTTAAAACCTAGTTGGAATCCACATAGCGCTTCCTACTTACAAATACTCCACTCTACATCACTTCACTTATCAACACACATCAAACACATCACATACCATCACATGTCATGACACCACATACATATGATCACATGGATACACAAGGCCACAAACACAAATAGGCATGGATGAATGGATGCATGAATGCAAAGGGAAAACAAGAAAAGGTGACATCACATGAAATAACACATCGAATATACTCTCATTGCAATGACAAGATGGACCCACATATAGAAGGTTCCAAATAAGGCAACTTACACTCTTGGGGCATTACAGGTAGGCATAGGCATCGTTGCTGGAATCGATGCTCTCGAGGTCTGTCTCGCCGGCGCTACGCTCGGGGTCATAGAGGCTAGCCGGTACCACGCCTCTAGGACTACCCTGCCATCGGCTCGCCGCTCCAGGACGTACTTATCCCATGGGGCCAATGATGCAAGATTGCTTGCCTCCACGAGCAGCTAATCCTCAACCATCTCCAGTTCTGCATCCGTGCCAGCATAGTGGGACGCGAGAAGGACCAACTCGAGGTCCGAGTACCACGACTTGGCTACCCGGAGCAGCATATACGCGCCGGCTCGCGCCACCGAGGCGCACCATGCACTCACTCGTGCGCTCCTAGCCTCTAGCCACCGCGACAGCCGGCTCATGAACTCCGGCTCCACCGCATCCAGTCAGAGGGTGCGTACCACTGCTAGTCCGGCCTTCTGGTGCCGTTCTAGGGCTCGCTCCAGCTCCTTCAAGCGGGCCTTGGTAGTGATCCCACCCTCATCCATGGTCCATCCGAAAAACGACATGATGTGGATGCTCGCATGCTATTGCTCCTTGCGATGAACCACTACGCCCGCCTCCGTCGCATCGTGCATCCCTGCTACTTCTCAAACAACAGCGCTAGAAATTGACACGTTGACGGAGACTTGCTTGCGTTGGTTTTTCCCTTGAAGAGGAAAGGGCAATGAAGCATAGGAGCACTAAGTATTTCGCTCAGTTTGAGAACCAAGGTATCAATCTAGTAGGAGAATCTCGTCAAGTCCAGAGTACCTGTGCAAACACAAAATAGCTTGCACCCAACGCTATAAAGGGGTTGTCAATCCCTTCAAGATTGATTGCAAAGTGAGATCTGAAGGCGGAAAGTGCAACGAAGTAAAAGAGTAAGGCTGAAAATATGGTGTGAAGTAGACCCGGGGGCCATAGTGTTCACTAGAGGCTTCTCTCAAAATAGCAAATCTTACGGTGGGTGAACAAATTACTGTCGAGCAACTGATAGAACCGCGCAAAGTCATGACGATATCTAAGGCAATGATCATACATATAGGCATCACGTCTGAGACAAGTAGACCGATACTTTCTGCATCTACTACTATTACTCCACACATCGACCGCTATCCAGCATGCATCTAGTGTATTGAGTTCATGACGAACAAAGTAACGCCTTAAGCAAGATGACATGATGTAGAGGGATAAACTCAAACCAATGATGAAAACCCCATCTTTTTACCCTTGATGGCAAAAACGCGATGCGTGCCTCGCTACCCCTTCTGTCACTGGGTGAGGTCACCGCACGGTATGAACCCAAAACCAAGCACTTCTCCCATTGCAAGAATCATAGATCAAGCTGGCCAAACAAAACCCACAACTCGAAGAGAATTACAAGGATATGAAATCATGCATATAAGATATGAGAAGAAACCCAAATGAGATTCATAGATAATATGATCATAAATCCACAATTCATCTGATCTCTACAAACACACTGCAAAAGAAGATTACATTAGATAGATATCCATGAAGATCATGGAGAACTTTGTATTGAAGATCCAAGAGAGAGAAGAAGCCATCTAGCTACTAGCTATGGACCCGTAGGTCTATGGTGAACTACTCACGCATCATCGGAGAGGTCATGGTGTTGATGAAGAAGCCCTCCGTATCTGAATCCCCCCTCCGGAAGGGCACCAGAACATGCCCTAGATGGGATCTTGCGGAGACAGAAGCTTGCGGCGGTGGAAAAATACTTTCAATGATCTCCTAATTTTTTCTGGGATTTCAGGGAATATATAGGCGCAAGACCTAGGGCAGAGGAGGTCCAGGGAGCCCACAAGCCTGGGAGGCGCCCCCTGGCCGCGGCTAGGGGGCTTGTGGGGTCCCTGGTGGCCCCCTGTCTTGGTTCTCAAGTTCCCCGATTGTTTTCTGTTTCGGAAAAAAATCTTTTTGGAAGTTTCGTTCCGTTTGGACTCGATTTAAAATCCTCCTCTAAAAAGGGTCAAAAACACGAAAAAAACAGGAACTGGCACTTGGCACTGAGTTAATAAGTTAGTCCCAAAAAAGATATAAAAGGCATACAAAACATCCAAAGTTTGACAAGATAATAGCATGAAACCATCAAAAATTATAGATACGTTGGAGACGTATCAATCCCCGAGAAGAGACCAGTGGGAGGAGGTCGGGCGCACGGCGTAAGAAAATAAAAGAAGAGGGCCAGGCCCAAGTTGGCACAAGAAGTAGAAGTCAGGACGAGGAAAACTTACTCGAGAGGAGTGTATCCACCTCATGCACCTCTTCCTCCAGCTCCTACCCCATTGTCGCCCACACTTTGATCTGGCGGGCATGCTCGTCCTGCGCAACCCGCACCGTCTCAACCGCCTCCACCAGTCGGTCGTCCTTGGCCTTCACGGCCAGGCGGTGAGCTGTCTCCCGCTACTCCAGCTCCCCGTGGTGGGTTGTATCCCGCCGCTCCAGCTCCACAGGATAAGCAGCATCCCGCTGCCCTAGGGCCTCGCTATGAGCCACGTCCCGCTGCTCTAGCACCACGCTCTCGGCCGCCTCGCCGTCCTTCTTCTCTACCTCGAGAAGATCTGCCTCCCGGCACAACCGGATGCACTCCTTTTGCAGGGCGTCCCGCTGCTGGCCGGCTTGGGACAGCCAGCTCCGAAGATCGGCCAACAGGTTCTCAACCTCCCGGTACCGGCCCAGCAGCGCATTGTGGGTAGTCACCCGACGGTCATGGTGGGCCTCCAAAGAAAAAGAAAGAGTTTGCCGCCGGTAAGATTCGACCCGGCTGATTCCCAGCCGGCCCGACTCTCGGGGGCTACACCGAGTGGGTCCGCTTGCGTGCGCCCACTGAAGGAAAAAAAGAAAATTCGGAAGAAGAAAGAACAAAGGGACAGAATGCTTACCCTGACCTACTGCTCGAGGTGGAGCAGCCGCTCCCGTGTCACCTGGGCCGCATGCAGTGCTTGGTTGCGGCACTATGAGAACTTTGCGATAAGCCGGGAACCCCGCTTACTGGTGCGCCGAGAACCACTCCTGCAAGGTTCCAGTCGGCTACGACCCAGTTCTCCAGCGGCCGAGTCCAAGCGCTGGTGCTGGCTTCGGTTGCGTCCGGGCTGCACGCCGACACAACAATGGTCCTCGCTCCCGAAGACGCGCCCCCGGTCGACTCCCTTGATGAGTCGGTCTAGCGGGGCTCCTTCGGGGGAGGCACCTCAACCTCCCAGGCTCCGCCTCCCGCTTTCGCGGCCGGTTTGCCAGCAGCGTCCACCATGTCGCTCGGAGCCTCCGTCCCCGGCGGCGGAACCTCGGCCTGCGGCGTTGCTTTGGGATCCTCCAGCACAACTTCGGGCCCCTCCGGGGCCACCTAGGGCCCCTTGGCGGCATTCGCCATGCTTGCATCTGTGTGCGGCACCTCATCAGCGTGCGCATCCGTCTCCGGTTGCCGCGTCGGGTCGTGCATCCTCTTGGGCCACTTCTTTCGGGTTGGTGGATTCGGAGCAGTGCCGTCCGGCTGTGGCCCCCAACTCTCCGACTCCGTGCGAGTCCTTCTGGCCACCGTCTTCTGGGTTGCTTCCTCCCACCAACGGCGGTCCTGCTCGATCTGCGCCCTCTACGCCGATTCTAGCTCGGCCCAGGCGGCGCGCTCCTTCTCGGTGCTCCCTCTGCCCTTTGTCGTTGCCGTTTGGGTCGACTTCCCCAGGGTGCCTGGAGCCGTGCTCATCACCCTCAGGTGGGCATGAGCATTTGCAAATAAAACAAGATAAAGAGGAATGGGTCGGTTGGAGGGCTTACTCGGTGCTGACGGGAACCGACCGCTTGGAAGGCACCACCAGCACGACATGCTACTTCTTTGCGCCGCCTCCATGGCAGCCAGCCGTAAGCCCACCGGCTGCTCGCTTAGAAGCCGAGCGAGCAACCAGTGGATGCTTGCCCCGCCTCTTTGCTTGCGCCTCGTTTTCGACAGAGCCGCGACCCGCTCGGTGAAGCCGTCTCCTTGGCATGCTGGCTTCCTCCTCCGGAGCCTCCAGATCCTCCATGGTGGCTACATTGCATGACTCTGGCAAATCGGCATCATCAGACCAACCCAGCAGCACACACTTAAAAAAATCACCAGCCGGCTTGTATCCCTCTGACTCCGCCGCGTCATCTCCCGACGCCTCGTCTCTGGCACAGGTCGTCTCCCTCGGCTCCACCTCGTCGACGTCCTCGATCTCCTCGGGGCCGACTCCAGCACGTCATCCACCGTCCTATCGTAAATATGCAACCGGGAGAACAACGATTGCCGCAACCAGCATCCGGCATTAGGCACAGGAATGCAGCGTGAACAACAGAAGAAAGAAAAATTTATGTGTCACTTACCATTGGATCCGGATGCTCCCGGTTGTAGGTGAAAGCAGAATTGCTCCCCAGAGTGGTTTTGATAATTGATCTCAACATATGCATCATTGGACTAATATGTTTATCCAAGTATATTTCAGAAAAGTTCAAAAGATGCATTGGCTAAAGGCTTATGTGGACATGCCCCTTAATGCTAGAAAGGAATAAGATTGGCCCAAGCTTCAAGCTAGAAGACTCTTCATTTTATAATTGTGAGAAATAACTTTTGAGTCCATAGGAAATCCAATACTATTAAAAGGGGGTGAGGTATTAAAATGAACGGGTTGCTCAAGTGCTCAGTGATAGACACCAAAAATACTCAGTCATTTTCCCACATAACCATTCTGTCCAAAGCCACATACGCAAAATCTGCGTCAAGTAGTTTCTCAATTCGGCCCTACCAATTTTCATCCCAGACGGAACCCTAGCCAAAGCAACCAAATAGGTGCCACCGAAACCGTGTTGGTGCTACTGAGTTTAGGTGACCAACTTTTTGTTGCCTCGGTACACAAAATCGGAATTTTCGAGTTTGGGTATCGGTGTCAGCGAGTTGTGCCATCTGACCATTAGCCACCTTTTCGGTGTCACCGAGTTGTGTATATCGGGTCCGCCGAGATTCAAATGTTGTTGCCTTTAGTGCAAGTCGGTACCACTGGGTTCATGACTTCGGTGTTACCAAGTTGGTCACTTTATGAGTAACGGTTAGATTTTGGGGACTGCCTATATATACCCCTCCACCCATCTCTCATTCGAGTGAGAAGCACTCAGAACACACACTTCATTGCCAGATCCATTTTTCTGAGAGAGAGCAACCTACTCATGTGTTGAGATCAAGATATTCCAATCCAATCATTTGAAACTTGATCTCTAGCCTCCCCAATCTTCTTTCCACCAAATCAACCTCTCCTACCCATGCCTATTCTATGAGAGAGTGATTGTGTATTGAGGAGACTATGTTTAGAAGCACAAGACCAAGGAGTTCATCTATCTACCACATCTATTACCTTTTGGAGTTTGGTGCCTCCTAGATTGGTTAGGTGTCGCTTGGGAGCCTCCTAGTTTGTGTTGTGGAGTTGAACCAAGATGTTTGTAAGGGAAAGGATATCGCCTACTTTGCGAAGATCTACCGTGAGTGAGGCTAGTCCTTCGTGGATGAAAGCCATCGTGGAATATACAAGGTCACTTCTTCGTGGACCCCTTGTGGGTGGATCCCTCCATGGACTCTCGCAGTCGTTACCCTTTGTGGCTTGAAGTCTCCACTAACATGGACGTATGATAGCACCACCTATCGGAACCATGCCGAAAATAATCGTGTCAACCTCATGCATTTGATCTCCCTACCTTACTCCTTTACTTTACACTTGCTCATTTTACATTCCGCTGATATACTCTTCGAAATGCATGTGTAGGGTGTACTTGACTTTCCATAATTGCTAAAACTGTCCCTCAACTAAAATTGAGAAAAGGCTAAGTATTTATCTTGTCATGTAGTCTAATCACCACCCCCCCTCTAGACATACTTTCGGTCCTACAAGTGCTATGACAGCTTTGGTCTCCATTGCATTGGTTTCACAACCTAGGAGAGTATGACGTCTAGTGAGGGAAGTTATAACCGTACACGTCCATGCTTCGATGGCACTAATTTTGCTAGTTGGAAGCATAAGATGAAAATTCATATTCTTGGTTTTAATCCTTTCGTATGGGTTGTTATTCATGTTGGTGTGCAAGGTGATTTCTCTGCAGAAGGGCGTGAACCGGATCGTGATGCGACAGCGGATGAACTGAAGATGTTGCAACTCAACGCACAAGCCTGTGACATCATCTTCAACTGTGTGTGCCTCCAAGAATTCACCAAAATCAGTTGCCTTGACAATGCAAAATAAATTTGGGATACTTTGATTGATATGCACGAAGGTACTAATTCTGCCACAGAATCTAAGTTGGATGTGCTCCAAAGTCAGCTTGACAAATTCAAGATGAAGGATGGTGAAGGAGTCACCGAAATGTACTCTAGGCTAGCTCTCATCACAAATGAGATTGTCGGCTTAGGAAGTGAAGAGATGATAGACAGATTCATCATCAAGAAGATACTTAGAGCTCTTGATGGGAAGTATGACACCGTGTGCGCATTGATCCAAATGATGCCAAACTACAAAGATCTCTAGCCAACTTAAGTCATTGGTAGGATTGTTGCTCATGAGATGTCAGTCAAGGACAAAGATGAGCTTCCCAACAAGTCAAGCGGTGCTTACAAAGCTTCAAGCAATGCTCCCGCTACTCCAAAGAACAATCTTATCACTGATGAAGAGATAGGCCTCATGGTCAGAAAATTCAACAAGTTCTACAAGAGTAGATGCAAAGAGAGAATCTCAAGCTCAAGACATGATTAGAAGTGCTCGTCCAGTCGTGACCGAAACTTCTACAACTGTGGGAAGCCCGGACACTACTCCAATGAGTGCTTGGCTCCCTACAAACGAATAGAAGAGTCACCTCAAAGACGAAGCTCGAGGGATGAGTCACCTCACAGAGAGAGAAGGAGTAGAGAAGATTGTTATGAATGAAGACACTCACGGAGAGGCAAGGAATCGGAGAAGAAGGACAAATACGCCAAGAGAAGCTCCAGAAGAATATATCAAGCTCATGTTGGTGGATGGGTTTATGGATCCGAGTCTGACAACCAATCCAAGAGAAGCTATCACTCCAACTCCGACCATAGTCAAGTGAAGGTGTTTCCGGCATTGCATTCGTTTCCTCCAACTTCTACGACTTATTTAATTCACCAAATGAGAGCTTCGGAAACTGTTTCATGGCTAAAGTCCCCAAGGTATCACAACCCGAGTATCTTGATTTTAATAGTGATGAGGATGACTTGTTAGGAGAAGATGACTTGCTTTTTGATAAAACTAGTGATTGCACTGAAAATGAACTTGCTAATTATCATGCTAGTCAAGAGAAGTCAAATGATGATTATAAGAAAGAGATTGAACGACTAACTGAAGAATTGAACACTCTTAATTTAGCTCATAAAACTACTCTAGAAGATCATAGAGATCTTGCAAGAACTGATGAGACGCTGCGCTTCGAGAAGCTCAATTTGCACCAAGAGCATGAGTTCCTAAAAGCAGTCAATGATGATCTTCGAAATAAGGGTTCTTCTTATCTAGCCAAATGACTACTCTTGTCTACTTTTGTTCCATAAATTTAACCTAGGAACACTAGTAACAAAGGCAAGAAAGTTTCCTCGTCTAGTAACAACAATGCTAAAGTTAAATCTAATGATGTTGTTGCTAGTAGCTCTCTTGATTCCACTAATGATTCTCTTAGCCAAGTTACACTTGAGCAAGAAAATGATGTATTGATAGGTATTATAGAGAGAGGTCTCTTCAAGAGACTTGTCGAAAGTAAGCAATTTGAGGAAATCGTGCGCAAGCAAGGAGGACATCGGAAGAAACAAGGTGTTGGCTACTTCAACGTCAACGGATATGTTTGGGAACAAGGTCCATAGCCCATTCCCAAGTTTGCTCCTCAAGACGAGAAGTATGATCCTACTCCTCCCAAAGGAACAAGCTCACATGATGTCCTTCTACAACAAGACCACAAGGGCAAGGAAAGCTTCAAGAGGACATTGACTCATTTGAAGAGGAACACCAAGTCAAGGTCAAGTGGATTCCAAAGGACACTACTAGCACTACCTCATCTAGTCCTACCACAACTCCAAGGATCCCCATCAAGTTGATGTGGATCCCCAAGAGGAAGAACTAGAAAGTTCTTGAGGGGGTGACTCCGCCAATGAAATTCAGTCTTATTTATTTTGGCAAGAACTATATGTAATCAACATCAACCATATGCATTAGTTCAAGGAGTCACATATTCCCTCAAAGGTAAGCAAGGGACAAAGTAATTAATGTATCTATGGACATCATCACATATGTATTCCACTCCATGTCCATAAATATTCTTGCATATGTTCCTGTTGCTTTGGGACTAACCCATGTAGGTGAGAAGAGTAAGAAACAATAAGGATTGCTCCCAACTCAAGATGATCTTCATCAACATTGAGCATCCACCACTACTTCACCTACTTGAAGTCTTCTACGACAAAACCCAAGGTTAGTTTATCCCTCTTAGGGCGGGTGTCATATCAAGGGGGAGCTTTACTCTAAATCTTGAGTATAAGCATCTCCTAAGGATATGAACACATTAATGCTTTATGTAAAAGTGGTAACCCCACTTGTGCTTAAATGATCAGTATGACCTATGATCAAGTATTCTTACAATGCTGGTCGCGGCAAGGCCAGCATTGGTGATTGAGGAGGAGGGTGCTCTGGCCGGCGGAAGGATGAAGATGTCACGGGGGAAGGCCTCTGGCGGTCTTGGGCGGTCCCTGGTGAAGATTAGAGGGGGGGAGGGGCTTGGTGGAGCTAGCATGTGAGCAAGGCTGAAGTGGCCACCTTGCTTCCATAGGGAGAGGAATAAACCTCGAGAGGGAGCGATAGGTGGCCCGGGAGACTGCTAGGGGTGAGGGGATTGATCTTGGGAATTCAGGGCACTCGGGGAGAGCCAAATGGAGAGGGGCGACGAGAACGATTTTGGGAGCGCCTCGGGTGTGCTCTGGGCACGGCGACCACGTGTTCTAGAGCCGTCTTGGAAGCTTCCTAGCGTCGGGGAGGTGCGTGGATGGTTAAGGGGGAATCCCTGGCGCGTTGGGGCACCCTGCAGCTGTGGGACACGGGCTACATGACAAGAACAGGGCGGAGAGCGTCATCATTGCATGTTGCCTACGTGGTCACCACGCTACAACGTCTCCAGTGCCATCCTTTCGCTAGGCCAAGGTATAAAGCATGCAAGGCATGCACGACAAAGAACAATGGTGAAGTTTGGACTGGAATGGAGCAAGTTAGGCAGGGTTTCAGCTTTGCTTAAGTTTGCAATAGCAAACTTGGGGCTAGCAAAAGTGGTTTCCAGAAAGGGATCTTGGGATGAAACTATGTATAGTAGGATTAGGTATGGAAGGACTACAAGACTGCAAAGTTTCACACCAAGGAGAGGTGTGTAGCTAGCAGTTGAAGTTCAAGGTCAATTTTCTGCCAAAAACAAGTTTCGGAAGGGCTGGTCATATTTCCCACGTGAGCATGCCATATATTGGTTTGGAATGATGCATTAGCATACTAGGGGTTCTCCGGAAACATGTGGGGGCATTGGCTTGATCAGAAGTATAGCAAGAGGGGTAAAATAGGTGTTGCCAAGGTAAAACGGAGAGGTAAAGAGAGGGAGCTACCTTCTAATAATTGATCACGGGCCATGGCAAGGTTACTGGAGGTCAAGGGGTACTAGGAAAAGTTTTGGTAAAAATTTGAGCTCAAGGGAAATAGTGGAAGGGGCCAAACATCAATTTTGGTAAATGGACACAAGGTGTTTGATGGGTGTTAGCTCCAGCAAAAGGATTCCAATTGCGATGAAACTTAACAAGATCACATGATAGGTCAAGATAAGCTTGAGCACAAAATTTAGGATTTGTTGGATAAAGTTTCCAATGTAGACTTGAAAATCCCAAAAAATGGGCAGAGATGACTTTCTGAAGATAAACCCATGCAATTTAATTGCCACAAATGCGACACTTGGTGTGGTGGCATTATTTGAGTATTATAGTATACCCAAAAAGTTTGGGATCAATTGGAAAAACTTCATAATGTAAAGTTTCTCAATTCTAGAAATCAACAAAGAGGGTTTTGAGGGGTTTGGTACAAGTTCATCTGTTCTCCTTGATGCACCACCTAGTGTGGATGCATTATTGGAGTATCAGAACATGTCGACATAATTTGAGCACAATTGGAAACACTTGGCAATGTAGAGTTGCTCAAATTTGAATCTGGACAAATAGGGTTTTGGGATATTTAGGTGAATCAAATCAAGTTATATTGAGATGAAACTTGGCAAGATCATCACATATATCATGTGTGACATTCTATAATTTTACTAGGATTTAAAGAGAATATTTCTATAAGAAATATTCTAAAAGCTTGACATAGGAATAAAGGGTTTTGAAGGGTTTTGTCCAATATTTCGAACATGACCATGTGTTGAAACTCTTACATATGGAATATATATATCCAGTGAGTTTCCCTAAATTTTATCAAGTATTTTGAGACCAAGAAAAATAATCTTTCTTTGTACAAGACCATTTGTGGCCTTAGAAAGAGATATTTAAATGAAATGGGAAAATAATTTTTAAAATAATAACTTTTGGTTTTGGGAAGTATTTTTGATAATAGGATTTGAATAAAGTATTTGGGGCAAAACATCTCCCCTAATTTGAGGACTTGCAGTACAAACCTCAACTAAGGGCTTTTTGAAAAGCTAAATCAAATAAATGCTTTTTGGTCAAAATAATATTTGGTAAAAAATATGTTCTAGTCCTATACACATGGCATGGTCATTGGACAAGGGTCTGGGTCAAGGAAGTGAGTCTGGATAATAGTAGGAACCTTATGATTTAAAAGACAATCAAACAAGCAGCAAGCAACAATCACATCAAGCATCACAAGCATTCACAAAACTTTTAATAGGTCCTAATTTTTTAGATAAGTTTATTTAGTTAGGTGAGCCAAAACACAGGTTGTGACATACCTTACCCCCTTAAGAAAATCGCGTCCTCAAGATTTCTAGGCTAGGCGTTGGAGAGATACAAAATCTTGGGTTGGAGACAGTCTTCACGTTCCCATGTTGCTCCTTCTTCGATGTGGTTGCTCCTGGGGATCTTGATGTGCTTGATGATATATCTTCGAATGCTCCACTCGTCCTTGCCTAACCATGGCCGGGGTTCTAGCAATAAGTTAGGCTTGACTGAGGGTCAAGGGCTTGGTGGACTAAGTTCTCGCAACGGTCTGACTTGCATATGTATCCCAAGGTCGGAATATGTGGCAAGGTAGCATGCTGGTCCCAGGGCTGCGTATGTTGGTTAGTGACCCCTAGATGTCTCGTGTTAGAATAGAAGGGTTCATCGTAGGCTTTTCATCGAGTTCTTCTGCTTGAGTAAGCTGCCCGTGCATGGGCCTCATTCTTCTCCGGCCGTTTGTCGTTTTTCTCAAGTACGCATGCTTCCGTCTTGTCTTCAGATATTTGGTCTTCTAGCCTCTTCGTATCTCCTCATGAAAAATCCTAGGTTAATCTCGTCCATAATACTAAGCTTAAGTTCAAGGTGTTAAAACGGGTCCTATTACCTAGGAGAGTCCATGAGGGGTTCTAGATGAGCTGGCTACCCGGAAGTATAGACCGGTCATCCATTCCCTATGGTTTGTGGCTTGGTAAGCGAGGTGAACTTTCCCTTGACAAGAGTTTCACCATGGTACAGTTAGTACTCATGCCCCTAATTTGGACCAAGAAGGGTTGTATAGTCTCCCTTGATGTCCAAAGGCTTCATCAGCTTGAATGTCGAGGCTTCTTGGCATAGTTGATGTAGCCGGCAGAGGAGCGGTGGTTGACTTCTCTTGCTTCTTCTTCTTCTTCGTTGTTTCCCAACCATTGTGGATCTCCACCTTGTCTTGGGTAGGATTGACTTCTGCTTCTTGGAGATTTCTTCAAGGAGTCCATTCTCTCAAGGTAATACCTTACTCTTGAGGGGCATGGCGATCGGCGTTCCAGGGGGTTGTCCAAACAGGAATACGGTGTTCCTCCCCCTGTTGGGTGAATAAGGACGTCATCCAGGAGGATAACATCATGCTTCCCCGAGCATCGCATGAGCACTCTGCTCATGAGATAGGTGAGAGGGGCGGTTTCTACTACGGGCGTCACTTGTCGAGGGGTTTGCGGCCCATCATAGTCTAGGCCTTCATGTCCATGTTCCTCATAGACATGTGTGGTGGTGGTCGGGGCGGAGTATTGGCCATAGTCTAATGACCTAGAGCCGTTTCCGATGGTCATAACCCGACCGTTTTAGGGCTCTCTCAAGCTTTAGGGTTCCCACAAACTTAGGATGTGAGTGAAAGTCTATCATCCTATCCTCGAGCACATTCCTTAGATGCCAACAGTCTAGCCTCTATCTCTGGACAAAATCACCCTATATCATCAAAGGTGCCATCTCACATAAGTCAAGTCCACACCGCTCATGCTAGTCAACTCCAGGGTTGAGGGAAGGACTAAACAAAAACATCATAAGTATGCTATAGCTAAGTTGCACATGTATTCCTATGTAAGAATCCTCGGGAATGCATACAAGCTGCTAAGCTTGAATTAAGACACTACAAATCCAAATGTCTAGCTAGATCATCCAATGGGCAGGCTATAACATTTCTATGTTAAGGAAACACGTAGTATACCAATCCAAGGTATTGTTTCCATTATATGAATCCGATCAAGGGGGTTGATCAATCCCATCAATCATCACTGGACCCACTACTCGTACAAAACCAACATCGATGGGGTTTTACAAGTTCACCTAGAGTCCTCATAATCCTCATATCATCGCAAGGACTATGTCATAGTATACCGCAAAGTTCCAATATCTTGGCCAACTAATCCCCAAGGCCAGGCTTACATAGATTCGTAAATCAATTCGACAACTACAATTTCTTCTACTTGTTACCCACCTAGAAACATGATATCATGTTCAGGATCATCGGACTAAATCCACTTTACTCCGAACCATGTGGCGCCATTCATTTTTGATACTCTAGTACAATTACCTCTTTAAATCCGATTCACAACTCCTACTTGTCAATCCAAGTCATCATGGTAACATCATTAAACCATGACTACCACTTGACAAAGTCATTTTCATTGTACCACCAAGAATTTTAGCCTGTGATCATAATTTTCCTACTAAATTCAAACTTACTCCAGGATTATGTAGGTTATGCTACTTTATCAACTAGTCCTCCAAGATAGTCTAGTTATATCCACAAGACACCTTTTATCACTACAACAACCATTACCTATAAATCATATACCCCAGAAGACTCCTCCTATGGCATCAGGGTTCTGGTGCTAGCTTAAGAATGAAGGACACTTGTTCACTGTGATCACTTGTTCCATAATGGACCCAGCGCTAAGCAGGGGTTATTGGAGCTCAACAGGTACTGTGGCCATCCATGTTTTAGACACGTGACCAGAAGTTTGAGCTGTGAAATCTTGTGAGGTCTAGGTTGGTCAAGAGAGGGGCTTCCAGTCTTGAGGGGGGAGCATAGTGCTACGGGGTTGTGTCTCGTTGTGCATGCTGCACTCATAGTCTTCAGTGCCAGTCCTCTATCGGGTTGGATCCTTGGTGCATCTTGTCTTGCTGGTCTTCAGTGGTCAAGAAAGGTGAGAAAGAAAAAAGTAGCATAGGGGGGTGCCTAAGGGGGTGGTATAGTGCAAGTGCAATCAAACAAATGTCGCAAGGCCAACACGAACATCAAGATGAGGCAGGTGATATAGTCGTGCACTCGTTGCCTAGGGAAAAGTGCAACGTATATCAATGCATAGACAAGTAAAACAAACAACACACAAGATGGTACCATTCGAACCATTTCACGGACTCGACTTCGCATAGGGAAGTTCATGACTCATCTTACCCTAGGGGTCCTCGCACTCATTAGTCGTGCTTGCTTCGTGCCTTCGAGAGGAGTCCGCTCAGTCTTCTGGGTCTTCATATGGTATTGCTATGTCTGTTGTTATTTACCGAAGTGAATTGGGTTGAGATGGAAGGAGTCTTTGACGGCTTCTCGTCTGGTGAGCTACCGATGAAGGTGGTTTCCCCAGGATCTCGTTTACAGGGTCTTCTATAGGTCTCGTCATCCTCTCAGTGTATTCTTGCCTTCCAAAGTGTTGAGTGTTCCAAGTGGACAACCTTCATGCGATGACACAAACAAGGCTTGATAAAGTTCCGACATGTCAGTTATGGTGATGACAACATCGACACCAAGAGTGGGGGATGAAGAGAACCATTCTCCTGCTCACTAAGGTGAGGCGGACCAAATGGCGAGATTTTCATCCACCAGTGGTGGTCGACACTACATTGATAAACACAGGTATGCTCTAATAGTGATGCATATCATGATCTTGGATATATTATGTCCTCATCATCGTAGGCCGATGTTGCATTACTCTCGAACAGGGTCGAGGGTGTCACCATCTCGACGTCCTCATTCCTCGAGAAGGAAGCTTCTATTGGTGTTGTCTTCTCGCCGCGTTGCCAACCTTGTCTTCCAAGTACGTGGGTGGTTGCTTGAAAATGTTGCTTCCTTCCAAGTTACCCACGAGGATTCTAAGTCATCCAATGATCACGACTTAAGGCTGCTAGCGACCGTTTGCAAGTTTTGAAAGGCAGAAGAGGGGAGTTGAAGGAACAAGGGTGGGAGTTCTCAGGTAAAACCTTTGCTTTCTTTGAAGATTTAGGAGAGGTGAGAAATATAGAGGTCTTGTAGATGCTTTTGAAGGGTCTGGAAAACAGTTTTGTCCTAACTAACGTTCGTGCTAACTAAGGGCTTCCTCCAGTCAAGATAACTCTGATACCAACTTTGTGGGGACCCCGGCTTGTAGGTCGAGATCGCCAAATATACGTGCTCAGTGATCCCAGAGATCAATGCTCACTGAACACAAAGAAACTGAATGACGAGAGTTTTACATCCATAGATATTGTCTGATACAAATAAGGACCATTGAGGTCAAGTCTTACATGGATAGGGCCATGAAGGCCAACACACCAAACTCAACTAGTAGCGGAAATCTTGGTTGAAAGCGTGAACCAATGCCATCAGCCATAACCTACAGGTATTCTGACTGGGGAGCGTCCTAGCTCATAGGAACGTCACCAATGTACTCTTCACCATCTCATGTTCTTTCTTACCTGGTCAATGAAATAACCACTGGCAAGCCAATGAGTACTTTTAATGTACTCGCAAGCAACCCATGATGTGGAATAAGGCAATAATGAAGCATGATATATCACTGGTACACAATCTTTGTGGAAAGCAAGTTTTTTACCAGAATGCGGTAACATGATCAAATGCTTGTATGGATATGCATCATAAGGTAAGCGGTAACCACGTGAACACGTTATGTATATCAATATCATCTGAGGGCTGAACATCCCATGTTCGCCCACCATGCCAAGTCGTCTGATTTGACTGAGGTAACATCTTTCTCACAACATCATATTTTCACCCACGCACACATGGTTTATACGAAAACGATTGGACGTAGCTTAAGCAGGATTACCCAACTGTCCTTGCTCATGGACTCTGTTATTCGAATAGTTTTACACTATGTACAGGTTGCACGTTGTACTCATGAGACTCGGGAAACTTCCATGTCATCCATGACTCACGGTATATAAGATACCCGAGGTAATCACCCAAACAATGTCATTCCCCAGACGACACTAAACAAAAAGTCCACTCAATTGGTACCCAGCCCATATGATGTACATCTTACGAGCCTCTCTCTAGATCATATCATCCATTCGGGGACCAACGGTGTGCCCGGTGTTGGAAATATGCCCTAGAGGCAATAATAAATTGGTTATTATTATATTTACTTGTTCATAATAATCGTTTATTATCCATGCTATAATTGTATTGATTGGAAACACAAATACATGTGTGGATACATAGAAAAAACACTGTCCTTAGTAAGCCTCTAGTTGACTAGCTCGTTGATCAAAGATGGTTAAGGTTTCCTAACCATAGACAGGTGTTGTCACTTGATAACGGGATCACATAATTAGGAGAATGATGTGATGGACAAGACCCAAACCATAAACGTAGTATATAATCGTGTCAGTTTATTGCTACTGTTTTCTGCATGTCAATGTATTTGTTCCTATGACCATGAGATCATGGAACTCCCAGACACCGGAGGAATACCTTGTGTATATCAAACATCAAAACGTAACTGGGTGACTATAAAGGTGCTCTACAGGTATCTCCAAAGGTGTCTGTTGGGTTGGCATGGATCAAGACTGGGATTTGTCACTCCGTGTGACGGAGAGGTATCTTGGGGCCCACTCGGCAATACAACATCACAACAAGCCTTGCAAACAATGTGACTAAGGAGTTAGTTATGGGATCTTGTATTACGGAACAAGTAAAGAGACTTGTCGGTAACGATATTGAGCTAGGTATGGTGATACCAACGATCGAATCTCGGGCAAGTAACATACCGAAGGACAAAGGGAATGGTATACGGGATTATATGTATCCTTGACATAGAGGTTCAACCGAGATAGATCTTCATAGAATATGTAGGAACCAATATGTACATCCACGTCCTGCTGTTGGTTATTGACCAGAGAAGTATCTCAGGTCATGTGTGCATAGTTCTCGAACCCGCAGGGTCAGCACGAGATAGTTGAGTTGAGTTATAGTTCGGTGACGTTTCGGTATAGTTGAGTTATATGTGTTCGTGACCGAAGTTTTGTTCGGAGTCCCGCACGAGATCTCGGACATCACGAGGAGTTCCGGAATGGTCCGGAAACAAAGATTGATATATAGTAAGTTGGTATTTGGATTCCGGAAGGTTTTGGGGCATTGCCGGCAGTGTACCGGGAATGAGGAATGGGTTCCGGGGGCCCACTGGGTGAGCCCACCACGCCCCAAGGGGTCCGCATGGGTTTATTGGATGTGCAATAAGGTATAATGGGCTGACAAAGTCATCCAAGGAAAGCCCATGAAGAAAAAGTAGAAAATCCAAAAGAGGAGGGAAATTAAGGAACGAGTCCTAATCCAAGTGGGATTGGAGGAGGACTCCTCCCTCCTCCACTTCGGCCGACCCAAGAGAAATTCCCTTGTGGCGCCAAGGCTGCCTCCTCCCTCCTCCTATATATACTAGAGGTTTAGGGCTTTTGATACACAACTTTGCCACATGCTGCCCTCTCCTATAGATCGTAGTTCTTCCTCTAGATTGGTTTTCTGCGGAGCTCGGGCGTATCCCTGCAGGAATAGATCATCACCATCACCGGCGCGCCGTCATGCTGCCGGAGAAATCATCTACTTCCCCGTCTCTCTTGCTAGATCAAGAAGGCGGAAATCGACATCAAGTTGTACGTGTGTGGGACGCGGAGGTGACGTCCGCTCGGCACTTGATCGGGGCGGATCACGAGACGGTTCGTAGGATGGATCATGGAACGGTTCATGGGATGGATCGTGAAGACGTACCACTACATCAACCACGTTTAATAACGCTTCCGCTTAGCAATCTACAATGGTATGTGGATCCGATCTCCCTCTCGTAGATGAACGTCACAATGATAGGTCTTTGCGTGCGTAGGAAAATTTTTGTTTCCCGTGAAACGTTCTCTAACAGTGGCATCATGAGCTAGGTTCATGCGTAGATGTAATCTCGAGTAGAACACAAAAGTTTTTGTGGGTGTTGATGTTCGATTTTCTACCCTCCTTAGTCTTTTCTCGATTCGGCGGATTGTTGGATTGAAGCGGCCCATCCAACCTTACTCGTACGCTTACAAGAGACCGGTTTCATCGATTAACATGCAACTTGTTGCATAAAGATGACCGGTAGGTGTATGTTTCTTCAAATTTAGTTGAATCGGATTTGACCGAGGCGGTCCTTGGAGAGAGGTTAAATAGCAATTTGCACATCATCGTTGTGGTTTTGCGTAAGTAAGATGCGATCATACTAGATACCCATAGCATCCACGTAAAACATGCAACAAAAAATTAGAGGACATCTAACTTGTTTTTGCAGGGTATGCATGTGATGTGATATGGCCAAAGACATGATGTGATATATTGGATGTATGAGATGATCATGTTGTAATAGTTAAATATCGACTTGCATGTCGATGCTACGGCAACCGGCAGGAGTGATGACCCACAAGTATAGGGGATCAATCGTAGTCCTTTCGATAAGTAAGAGTGTCGAACCCAACGAGGAGCAGAAGGATCTAACAAGTGGTTTTCAGCAAGGTAAAAATCTGCAGGCACTGAAATTGTCGGTAACAAGTGATTGTGTGGTGAGGTGATTCGTAGCGAGCAACAAGTAACAAAAGTAGCAACGGTGCAGCAAAGTGGACCATCTATTTTGTTGCAAGGGACAAGCCTGGACAAAGTCTTATCGGAGGAAAAACGCTCCCGAGGACACACGGGAATTTCTGTCATGCTAGTTTCATCATGTTCATATGATTCGCATTCGTTACTTTGATAGTTTGATATGTGGGTGGACCAACGCTTGGGTACTGCCCTTACTTGGACAAGCATCCCACTTATGATTAACCCCTCTCGCAAGCATCCGCAACTATGAAAGAAGAATTAAGACAAAGTCTAACCAAACATTAAACTAGTGGATCAAAATCAGCCCCTTACGAAGCAACGCATAAACTAGGGTTTAAGCTTATGTCAATCTAGCAACCCATCATCTACTTACTACTTCCCAATGCCTTCCTCTAGGCCCAAATAATGGCAAAGTGTTATGTAGTCGACGTTCACATAACACCACTAGAGGAAAAACAGCATACAACATATCAAATTACCAAATGAATACCAAATTCACATGACTACTATTAGCATGACTTATCCCATGTCCTCAGGAACAAAAGTAACTACTCACAAAGCATAATCATATTCATGACCAGAGAGGTAATGAGTAGCAACAAGGATCTGAACATAAACTCTTCCACAAAATAATCCAACTAGCATCAACTACAAAGAGTAATCAACACTACTAGCAACCTTACAAGCACCTATCGGAGTCGCGAGACGGAGATTGGTTACAAGTGATGAACTAGGGTTTGGAGTTGAGATGGTGTTGATGAAGATGTTGATGGTGACGAGTCCCCTCTGATGAGAGGAGTGTTGGTGATGACGATGGCGATGATTTCCCCCTCCGGGAGGGAAGTTTCCCCGACAGGATCGTCCTGCCAGAGCTCTAGATTGGTTATGCTCAAGTTCCGCCTCGTGGAGGCGGCGAATCCACGAAAAAGCTCCTCCTTGATTTTTTGTCCAGATGAAATCCTTCATATAGTAGAAGAGGGGGGCAAGTGGGCCAGCAGGCTGCCCACAAGCCCTCATGGCGCGGCCTAGGGGGTGGCCGCGCCGTGCAGCCTTGTGGCCAACCCCTGGTGCCCCTCTCGCACTTCTTCGGCCCAGTATTTTTGATAAATCCGGAAAAAAATCCTCGTCGGTTTTTACGGCGTTTGGAGTTGCGCAGAATAGGTATCTCAACTTTGCTCCACTTTTAGGCCAGAATTCCAGTTGCCGTCATTCTCCCTCTTCATGTAAACCTTGCAAAATAAGAGAGAAAAGGCATAAGAATTGTACCGTGAAGTGAAATAACAGCCAAAGAAGCGATAAATATCAACATTAAAACATGATGCAAAATGGACGTATCAACTCCCCCAAGCTTAGACCTCGCTTGTCCTCAAGCGAAAGCCTAGCTCAATAAATATGTCCACATATTTAGGGAGAGAGGTGTCGACAAAACAAGATACGAACATGCGTCCATCATGATCAAGTTCAGAACAACAATACCAACATATAATCTCTCATGCTAAAGTGATAATTCCTTCACAAAGTAAAGCATCGATCAAGAACCTTACCGAGAAGTAACAACCAATAGCCTTTATTCATTGAAGCAATTTCAATTTATCACAACATCAGAAAGAGTCAAATAAGAGCTTGTAAAGCAAATCCACATACTCAATCATTCTTTCGTCCTCTTCAATTGCTACAACTCACGTGGTACTCATGAGATCAAAGTTTCAGCTAGACACAGAGAAAGATAGGGGCTTACAGTTTTGCCTCCCAACTTCTCACCTCAAGGGTAATGTCAACAATAATAATTCATGAATGCCTACCTCCAAGTTGACATATGAATATATATCTTTCCCAAGCATATGACGTTAGCCAAGATAAAGGCGAAATAAGGAATTGGTGAAGATCACCATGACTCTTTCAAGGGCAAAAATTAAAGGTACAAGATAGGCCCTTCGCAGAGGGAATCAGAGGTTGTCATGCGCTTTTGAGGTTTGGATGTGTGTCCTCTCAGTACGGAGGAACGTCACTTTATATTGCCTCATGTGATAAAGTACTTTATTATGCAGTGTGTTGCTTTTATGTCTTCCTCATCAGAGGTTCGTACAAACCTTATTTTCCACACACTAATAGATCATACATATTAGAGACTAATTTTTATTGCTTGCACCGATGACAACTTACTTGAGGGATCTTATTCAATCCATAGGTAGGTATGGTGGACACTCATGGCAAAACTGGTTTGAAGGTTTATGGATGCACAAATAGTATCTCTACTTGGTGCGGGAGTTTTGGCTAATATGAGGTGGAAACAATCGTCACATGCTAAGGGATCTCTAATCATATAACATTGTTCAGAGCCAAGCAAACACAATTCATTACGTTGTCTTCCTTGCCCAACATCTACTTCTAGGCATGTAATAGTTTAGTGAGTGTTCACAATCATAGATGGTGTCAGAGATGATATATTTATATGTGAACCTCTCCTTCTTTTATCATTTCCTATTAATTGCAACAATGACCAAGGTCTACGTTTTCCTACCCTCAACAAGTTTCAATCCTAATTCTTTTTATATGTGAAGCCGTCACTTCCCATAAGATCATTACATGATCTTTCATGCTTTTGTTCTATTCTCACTCTTTTGATCATGGCAAGAGGCAAAGCCCTTCAACTAAGACACTCTTTATTATATGGCTCACGAGCTCGAATACATCGGGGGTGACACAAAGCAAAACTCAAGACTAAAACACTAAGACTTTTAAACTACTAGAGAAAAAGAAAACTGAAAAGGAAAACTAAAACAAAGGTAAAGGCAAAAGATGTAATGGTGATACGATACCGGGGCAACTCCCCCAAGCTTGGCACAAGCCAAGGGGATTGCCCATACCAATGCTCAGTTGTCTTCCTTTGGTGGTGAAGGTGGAGTTGTTGCAACATGAGTTTGATCCTTCGTTTTCCAAGGCATAGGTGCTCCATCATGGAAAGATGAACGAGTCTCCGGAATCCTCAAATCTGTAGCCAACCGTATTGATTTAAATCTATACTCATACTCACAGTTTTGGTTCTGCAGGTCATAGATCTAGGCCTGGAGTTGATCAATCCTGTCATAGAGCCTGGAGACGTGTTTCCCAATGTCATTGGCATCAATCATGTGCTTGTTGGTGAACTCCGTGATCATCATGTGGTTGGCGTTGAGTCCACGCTCCACCATCCCTTGGCACTTGAAGACTTGTTGCTCCATTGCTTCGAGCCTCGTCTCCACGCTTCCAGTCTTCTTAGGCCCCTCAACATCACGGATGTGCAACATCCCCTCACGCATCTCGATAGATTGAGGGTGTTTCAGCACTCCCCTGACGTAGGGATTGATGACCTTCTTCAAGATCTTGTCCTTCGGAGCTTTTGGGGAAGTCATAGCGATCTAGATCTACAACAGAAACAGGCTCGAAACGAAAAACAAAAGAAATCTGTGTGATGCAGGGGTCAGACCAAACGGGAGTATATATAATGATTTTTTTCACACCAGAAGGAGTACCCCACATGAAGACGGAGTTCGGGAGGCGCACGAGGTGGCCACAAGTCCTCACGGCGCGGCCAGGGGTGGCCCCGCGCCGTGCAGGCTTGTCGCCTCCTCGCGCACTTTCCGGACTACTTCCAATTTTTGTATTTTTTTCAAATATTACAAAACGAAGAAAATTTCCTCCTGGAAAAGTTTTGGACTCTGTTTTCTTACCGAATCACATACCTCTTTGTTTTCGGAGTCTGAAACAGGCTGATAAATATCCCTTAGGTATTCTTCCGGAGTTATGGTATTGATGATATTGCTTTCAACATTTATGGGAGTACTAGATATATAATGCTTGATTATGTGCCCATTTACCACTCTCAGACAATTACCTTCCGTGTTGTTGATCTTGATAGCACCGAACGATATACTTCCTCAACAACGTAGGGACCTTCCCATTTAGAGAGAAGCTTGCCTGCAAAGAATCTTAAGCGAGAGTTATATAGCAAGACATAATCACCTACATTACACTCACACTTTTGTATCCTCTTATCATGCCACCTTTTAGCCTTCTCTTTGAACAACTTGGCATTCTCATATGTCTGAGTTCTCCACTCATCAAGTGAGCTAATATCAAATAACCTCTTCTCACCGGCAAGTTTGAAATCAAAGTTGAGCTCTTTGATTGCCCAATAAGCTTTATGCTCTAGCTCAAGAGGTAAATGACATGCTTTACCGTACACCATTTTGTACGGAGACATGCCCATGGGATTCTTATAGGCGGTTCTATAAGCCCACAGTGCATCATCGAGCTTCTTAGACCAATTCTTTCTAGACCTGTTGACAGTCTTTTGCAGAATCAGTTTAATCTCTCTATTACTTAGCTCTACTTTACCACTGGACTGAGGGTGATAGGGAGACGCAATTCTATAGTTGACGTCGTACTTAGCAAGCGTTTTACGGAAAGCACCATGAATGAAGTGTGATCTACCATCGGTCATTAGATATCTAGGGACTCCAAATCTAGGGAAGATAACTTCTTTCAGCATCCTGATAGAGGTGTTGTGATCAGCACTACTAGTGGGTATAGCTTCTACCCACTTAGTGACGTAATCAACAGCAACTAGGATATGAGTATACCCGTTGGATTTTGGAAAAGGTCCCATATAATCAAAGCCCCAGACATCAAATGGTTCAATGACAAGTGAATAGTTCATAGGCATTTCCTAACGTTTGCTAATATTACCTATTCTTTAACATTCGTCACAAGACAAGACAAACTTACGGTCATCCTTGAAGAGAGTGGGCCAATAGAAACCTGATTGCAATACCTTGTGTGTAGTTCTATCTCCCGCACGGTGTCCTCCATAGGCCTCGGAGTGACACTTCTGTAGGATCTGTCCCTGTTCATGTTCAGGTACACAACGTCTAATAACACCATCTACTCCTTCCTTATAAAGGTGAGGATCATCCCAGAAGTAATGTCTCAATTCAAAGAAGAATTTCTTCTTTTGCTGGTACGTGAAACTAGGTGGTATATATTAGGCAACGATATAGTTTGCATAATCAGCATACCACGGTGCACTATGTGAAGCATTGATGACATTCAGTTTCTCACCGGGAAAGCTATCATCAATAGGTTGTGGGTCATCAAGAATGTCCCCCAACCTAGACAAGTTATCTGCTACTGGGTTATCAGCATCCTTTCTGTCGACAACGTCCAAATAAAATTCTTGTAGCAAGAGAACCCATCTGATAAGTCTAGGTTTAGCGTCCTTCTTCTCCATGAGGTACTTAATAGCAGCGTTATCAGTGTGAATAGTGACTTTGGAATCAACTACGTAAGACCTGAACTTTTCACATGCAAACACGACTGCTAAAAACTCCTTCTCCGTAGTTGCATAGTTTCTTTGGGTACTGTCTAGAGTTTTACTAGCATAGTGAATAACATTCAACTTCTTATCAACTCTTTGCCCTAGGACAGCACCAACAGCATAATCGCTAGCATCACACATGATTTCAAAAGGCAAGTTCCAATTAGGTGGTTGAACAATAGGTGCAGTTATCAAAGCCCTCTTAAGTATTTCGAAGGCTTCCTCACAATCATCGTCAAAGACAAAAGGAATATCCTTTTGCAAGAGATTTGTAAGACGCCTAGAAATCTTGGAGAAGTCTTTAATGAACCTTCAATAGAAACCAGCATGACCAAGGAAAATTCTTATACCTTTGATATCTGTGGGGTACGGCATTTTCTCGATTGCATCAACTTTAGCCTTATCGACTTCAATACTTCTTTCAGAAATTTTATGTCCTAAGACGATGCCTTCATTAACCATAAAGTGGCACTTCTCATAATTCAAGACAAGATTGGTATCTTTACATCTCTGCAAAACTCGGTCAAGGTTGCTGAGACAATCATCAAAGGAAGACCCGTAAACGGAGAAGTCATCCATGAAAACCTCAACAATCTTTTCACAGAAGTCAGAGAATATAGCCACCATACATCTTTGAAAAGTGGCAGGTGCATTCCATAAGCCAAAAGGCATACGTCTATAAGCAAAGGTACCGAAAGGGCAGTTGAAAGTGGTTTTCTCCTGATCAGATTGTGAAACTGGTATTTGGGAGAAACCAGAATATCCGTCTAGAAAGCAGAAGTGTGTGTGTTTGAACAGCCTTTCTAGCATTTGGTCGATAAAAGGCAAAGGGTAATGATCTTTCCTAGTGGCTTTATTCAATTTACTAAAATCGATCACCATCCTATAGCCAGTAATAATCCTCTGTGGGATCAATTCATCCTTATCCTTAGGTACAACGGTAATGCCTCCCTTTTTAGGGACGCAATGCACCGGACTCACCCAATCATTGTGAGAAACAGGATAGATGATACCTGCTTCCAAGAGCTTTAGTATTTCCTTTTCTTACTACTTCTTTCATCTTAGGATTTAATCTCCTTTGATAATCAACAACTGGTTTGAATTCAGGATCAATTTTAATCTTGTGCTGGCATAGAATAGGTCTAATGCACTTAAGATCATCAAGAGTATATCCAATAGCAGCATGGTGCTTCCTCAGAATTTTTAGTAACTTTTTTTCTTTATGCTCTGAGAGGCTAGGACTAATTATAATAGGATATATCTCTTTTTCATCAAGATAAGCATACTTAAGAGTATCAGGCAACTGTTTAAGCTCGAACACATGATCACCCTTTGGTGGGGGTGGATCCCCAAGCAGTTCAACAGGCAAGTTATTCTTAAGGATAGGATATTGTTCTAAGACAACTCTATCTATATCATCCCTTTCATCCATATGCATATCATTTTCATCCTCAAGCAAGTATTGCTCCAAGGGATCAGTAGGGGGCACGGCAATAGAAGCTATGGCAATAGTTTCATCCTTACTAGGCAACTCTTTTTCATGAGGTTGTCTACCAAACTTGGAGAAATTGAACTCATGTGACACACCTTCAAAGCCAACAGTGACGGTTTGCTTCTCACAATCAATATGAGCATTGAAAGTATTGAGAAAAGGTCTACTGAATATGATTGGACAAAATATATCTTGTGCGGTAGCAAGAACGAGGAAATCAGCAGGATACTTTGTTTTACCACACAAGATTCAACATCCCTAACAATTCCCACAGGGCAGATAGTGTCTATTGGCAAGCTGAATAGTGACATCAATAGGTTCTATCTCAACAGGTGCAATCTCATCTTTGATTTCATCGTATAAGGATTGAGGTATTGCACTAACACTAGCACCCACGTCACATAAGCCATGATAACAATGATCTCCTATCTTAACAGAAACCACACGCATGCCAACAACAGGCCTATGTTTGTCTCTAGCGTGAGGTTTAGCAATTCTAGCAGCATCTTCACGGAAGTGAATATTATGTCCCTCAACATCGTCGGACAGAAGATCTTGGATAATAGCAATGCTAGGTTCAACTCTAATTTGCTCATGGCGTGTAGGTGTTCTAATGTAGCCTCTAGTATCACAGTTGAAGCTTTAGAATGATCCTTTATCCTAACAGGAAAAGGTGGTTTCTCAATGTAAGCACTGGGAACAACAGGATCATTATAGGCAATGACTTTCTATTCAACTGGAGTGGGTTTAACAACATTGACTTCTGAAGGAGGATGATATTTAAACCACTTCTCTCTGGGTAGATCAATATGAGCAGCAAAGGATTCACACAATGAAGCTACTATCTCAGAGGCAAGTCCATACTTAGCGCTAAAATCACTAAAGGTATTTGTCCCAACAAAGGATTTAACGCAATCAAACGTGAAATTCATACCTGACTCCTTACCTTATTCAAGCTCCCAATCTTCAGAGTTGCGTTTAATTATCTCCAATAAATTCCCTTTGAAGTCAATATCTCTCTTCATAAAAGAACCAGTACAAGAAGTGTCAAGCATGGTGCGATCATCATGAGAAAGCCGAGCATAGAAGTTCTGAATCATAATTTCTCTCGAGAGTTCATGATTGGGGCATGAATATAGCATTGATTTAAGCCTCCCCCAAGCTTGAGCGATGCTTTCTCTGTCACGAGGCCAAAAATAGTAAATATAATTCCGATCACAATGTACTAAATGCATAGGATAAAACTTTTGATGAAATTCCAATTTCAACCGATTGTAGTCCCATGACCCAGTATCATCACATAGCATATACCATGTCAACGCCTTATCCTTCTAAGATAAAGGAAATACCTTCTTCTTGACCTCATCCTCAGGAAAACCTGCAAGCTTAAATAAACCAAAAACTTCATCTACATAGATTAGATGCAAGTCTGGATGTGATGTTCCATCTCCTGTAAAAGGATTAGCCAGCAGTTTCGCAAGCATACCCGAAGGAAATTCAAAAAAATATTTTCAGTAGGTGCAGCAGCTTGAGGAGCAACTATTTGTGCTTCGTTCGAGGTGAAGATACCCCGGACAAGCCCCTCAAAGGATTAGTATACATAGTGACAAGTGATAATAAATTTCAGCACACTATATGAATGTTTCCTTACCAATATCCACTTACCAAAGGCGCTTCACTCCCCGGCAACGGCGCCAGAAAAGAGTCTTGAGGACCCACAAGTATAGGGGATCAATCGTAGTCCTTTCTATAAGTAAGAGTGTTGAACCCAACGAGGAGCAGAAGGATCTTACAAGTGGTTTTCAGCAAGGTAAAAATCTGCACGCACTGAAATTGTCGGTAATAAGTGATTGTGTTGTGAGATGATTCGTAGTGAGAAACAAGTAACAAAAGTAGCAAAGATGCAAAAAAAGTGGCCCAATCCCTTTTGTAGCAAGGGACAAGCCAGGACAAAGTCTTATAGGAGGAAAAACGCTCCCGGAGAAACACGGGAATTTCTGTCATGCTAGTTTCATCATGTTCATATGGTTCGCGTTCGTTACTTTGATAGTTTGATATGTGGATGGACCAGCGCTTGGGTACTTCCCTTACTTGGAAAAGCATCCCACTTATGATTAACCCCTCTCGCAAGCATCCGCAACTACGAAAGAAGAATTAAGACAAAGTATAACCAAAGCATTAAACTAGTGGATCCAAATCAGCCCCTTACGAAGCAATGCATAAACTAGGGTTTAAGCTTCTGTCACTCTAGCAACCCATCATCTACTTACTACTTCCCAATGCCATCCTCTAGCCCAAATAATGGTGAAGTTTCATGTAGTTGACGTTCACATAACACCACTAGAGGAAAAACAACATACAACATATCAAATTACCGAACGAATACCAAATTCACATAACTACTATTAGCATGACTTATCCCATGTCCTCAGGAACAAAAGTAACTACTCACAAAGCATAATAATATTCATGACCAGAGAGGTAATGAGTAGCATCAAGGATCTGAACGTAAACTCTTCCACCAAATAATCCAACTAGCATCAACTATAAGGAGTAATCAACACTACTAGCAACCTTACAAGTACCAATCGGAGTCGCGAGACGGAGATTTGTTACAAGTGATGAACTAGGGTTTGGAGATGAGATGGTGCTGATGAAGATATTGATGGTGATGAGTCCCCTCCGATGAGAGGAGTGTTGGTGATGACGATGGCGACGATTTCCCCCTCCAGGAGGGAAGTTTCCCCGGCAGGATCGTCCTGCCAGAGCTCTAGATTGGTTATGCTCAAGTTCCGCCTTGTGGCGGTGGCGAATCCACGAAAAAGGTCCTCCTTCATTTTTTTTCAGACAAAACCTTCATATAGCAGAAGAGGGGGCAATTGGCCAGCACGCTGCCCACAAGCCTTATGGCGCGGCCTGGGGGTGGCCACGCCGTGCAGGCTTGTGGCCAATCCTTGGCACCCCTCTGGCACTTCTTCGGCCCAGTATTTTTGATAAATCCGGAAAAAAATCCTCATTGATTTTTACGGCGTGTGGAGTTGCGCAGAATAGGTATCTCAACTTTGCTCCACTTTCAGGCCAGAATTCCAGTTGTCGGCATTCTCCCTGTTCATGTAAACCTTGTAAAATAAGAGAGAAAAGGCATAAGAATTGTACCGTGAAGTGAAATAACAGCCAAAGAAGCGATAAATATCAACATGAAAACATGATGCAAAATGGACTTATCAGGAGCCATAGGGTTGTCTTTAAACTAACGTTTGTGTTTGCAGATGCGTTTACTATATTGCTAGGTTGTAGATTTAGTAGTGATAGCATCGATAGCACGAAAACCTTGATGGTGGCACGATGGTGGAGATCATGGTGTGGCGCCGGTGACGATGAAGATCATGCCGGTGCTTTGGTGATGGATATCAAGAAGCACAAGATCTTATGAATTGCATGTGATGTTAATCCTTTTAAGCACCTTATCTTGCTTAGAACGACGGTAGCATTGTAAGGTGATCCCTCACTAAAATTTCAAGATAAAATTGTGTTCTCCCCGACTGTGCACCATTGCGACAGTTCGTCGTTTCGAGACACCACGTGATGATCGGGTGTGATAGACTCAACCTTCACATACAACGGGTGCAAGACAGTTGCACACGCGGAACACTCGGGTCAAACTTGATGAGCCTAGCATGTACAAACATGGCCTCGAAACACTAGAGACCGAAAGGTCGAGCATGAATCATATAGTTGATATGATCAACATGGAGATGTTCACCACTGAAACTATACTCAACTCACGTGATGATTGGACTTGAGTTAGTGGATTTATCAAGGTTTTCGTGCATTTATCTGACATAGACGTTTTGGATGACATTACGCATTATCTGACATAGACGTTTATCTGACATAGGCTATTAACTCACGTGATGGTGGCACGATAGCACAAAAACCTCGAGCGTCGTCTGTGGATGTTGCGATTATCTGACATAGACGTTTTTGATGACTACGTGATAGTTTAGTGCGTAATGCTTAACAACTTAGAATTGGGGCGCCGAAGACGTTTTTGAACGTCGCGGAACATATGAGATGTTCTAAGAGATGAAATTGGGATTTCATGCTCGTGCCCTTGTTGAAAGGTATGAGACCTCCGACAAGATTCTTTGTCTACAAAGTAAAGGAGAAAAACTCAATCGTTGAGCATGTGCTCAGATTGTCTGAGTGCAACAGTCGCTTGAATCAAGTGGGAGTTAATCTTCCAGATGAGATAGTGATGGTTCTCCAAAGTTACTGCCACCAAGCTACTAGAGCTTCGTGATGGACTATAACATATCAAGGATAGATATGATGATCCTTGAGCAATTCACAATGTTTGACACTATGAAAGTAGAAATTAAGAAGGAGCATCAATTGTTGATGGTTAGTAAAACCACTAGTTTCAAGAAGGGCAAGGGCTAGAAGGCATACTTCATGAAACGGCAAACTAGTTGCTGCTCCAATGAAGAAACCCAAGGTTGAACCCAAACCCGAGACTAATTTCTTCTGTTATGAGGGGAACGGTCACTGAGGCGGAACTACCCTAGATGCTTGGTAGATGAGAAGGTTGGCAAAGTCGACTAAAGTATATTGGATATACCTGATATTGATGTGTACCTTACTAGTATTCCTAGTAGCACCAGGGTATTAGATATCGGTTCAATTACTAAGTGTTAGTAACTTGAAGTTATAGCTACGGATTAAAAGGATACTAGCAAGGTTGAGGTGACGATGTGTGTTGGAAGTAATTCCAATGTTGATGTGATCAAACATCGCATGCTCCCTCTACCATCGGGATTGGTGTTAAACCTAAATAATTGTTATTTGGTGTTTGCGTTGAGCATGAACATGATTGGATCGTGTTTATTGCAATACGATTATTCATTCAAAGAGAATATTGGTTATTCTATTTGCTTGAATAATTACCTTCAATGGTTTATTGAATCTCGATCCTAGTGCTACACATGTTCATAATATTGATGCCAAAATATACAAAGTAGTAATGATAGTACCACTTACTTGTGGCATTGTCGCTTGAGTCATGTCGGTGTGAAATGCATGAAGAAGCTCCATGTTGATGGATCTTTGTACTCACTCATTTTTCAAACGTTTGAGACATGCAAACCATGCCTATTGGTACAAACGCATGAAGAAACTCCATGCAGATGGATCGTTTGGACTCACTTGATTTCGAATCACTTGAGACATGCAAATCATACCACATGGAACAAGAAAGTAACTCGTTGGAAGTAATACATTTTTATGTGTGCAGTCCAATGAGTGCTGAGGCACGCAGTGGATATCGTTATGTTCTTACTTCGCAGACGATTTGAGTAGATACAGGAGTATTTACTTGATGAATCACAAGTCTGAAATATTGAAAAGTTCAAAGCTATTTCAGAGTGAAGATCATCGTGACAAGAGGATAAACTGTCTACGATATGATCATAGAGATGAATATCTGAGTCGCGAGTTTTGGTACACAGTTAAGATAATGTGGAAGTTGTTTCACAATTCATGCCACCTAGAACACCATAGTGTAATGGTGTGTCCGAACGTCATAGCCGCGCCCTATTTGATATGGTGCATACTATGATGTCTCTTATCGAATTACCACTATCGTTTATGGGTTATGCATTAGAGACAACCAAATTCACTTTAAATAGGGCACCACGTATTTCCGTTGAGATGACACCGTATGAACTATGGTTTGGAGAAACCTAAGCTGTTGTTTCTTGAAATTTTGGGGCTACGATGCTTATTTGAAAAGTTTCAGTCTGATAAGCTCGAACCCAAAGCGGATAAATGCATCTTCATAGGATATCCAAAACAGTTGGGTACATCTCCTATCTCAGATCTGGAAGCAAAGTGTTTGTTTCTAGAAATGGTTCCTTTCTCGAGGAAAGGTTTCTCTTGAAAGAATTGAGTGGGAGGGTGGTAGAACTTGATGAGGTTATTGACCCATCACTTCAACCAGTGTGTAGCCGGGCGCAGGAAGTTGTTCCTGTGGCGCATGCACCAATTGAAGTGGAAACTGATGATAGTGATCATTGAGCTTCGGATCAAGTTACTACAAACCTCGTAGGTCGACAAGGTCACGTACTGCTATAGAGTAGTACGGTAACCCTATCTTGAAGGTCATGTTGTTGAACAACAATGAACCTACGAGCTATGGAGAAGTGATGGTGAGCCCGGATTCCGACAAATGCGTGGAGGCCATGAAATCCGACGGAGGATCCATGTATGAAAACAAAGTGTAGACTTTGGAAGGACTGCTTGATGGTCGTAAGACTATTTAGTACATGTGGATCTTTAAAAGGAAGACATACGATGATGGTGAAAAGTCACCATTAAGAAAAGCTCGAATTATCGCAAAGATGTTTCCGACAAGTTCAAAGAGTTGACTATGATGAGACTTTCTCACTCGTAGCGATGCTAAAAGTCTGTTGGAATTATGTTAGCAGTTGCTGCATTATTTATGAAATATTGCACATAGGATGTCAAAACATTGTTTCCTCGACGGTTTCCTTGAGGAAAGGTTGTATGTGATACAACCAGAAGGTTTTGTCAATCATAAGGATGCTAACAAGTATGCAAGCTCCAGCGATCCTTCTATGGACTGGTGCAAGCATCTCGAAGTTGGAATATACGTTTTGATGAGATGATCAAAGCCTTTGGGTTTATACAAGGTTTATGAGAAACTTGTATTTCCAAAGAAGTGAGTGGGAGCACTATATAATTTCTGATAGGTATATGTGGTTGACATATTGTTGATCGGAAGTAATGTAGAATTTTTGTAAAGCATAAAGGGTTGTTTGAAAGGAGTTTTTCAAAGAAAAAACTGGATAAAGCTACTTGAACATTGAGCATCAAGATCTATAGAGATAGGTCAAAACGCTTATTAAGAACTTTCAACAAAATGCATGCCCTGAAAAGTTTTTGAAGGAGTTCAAAATAGATCGGCAAAGAAGGAGTTCTTGGCTGTGTTGTAAGGTGTGAATTTGAGTAAGACTCAAAGCCCGACCACGGCAGAAGAAAGAGAAAGGACGAAGGTCATCCCCTATGGCTTAGTCGTAGGCTCTAAAGTATGCCAAGCTGTGTACCGCACCTGATGTGTGCCTTGCCATGAGTCTGTCAAGGGGTACAAAAGGTGATCCAGGATTGAGTCACTAAACAATGGTCAAAGTTATCCTTAGTAACTAGTGGACTAAGGAATTTTTCTCGATTCTGGAGGTGATTAAAGAGTTCGTCGTAAAGGGTTACGTTGATGCAAGCTTTGACACTAATCCAAATAACTCTAAGGAGTAAAGCGGATTCTTATAGTGGAGCAGTTATTTGGAGATAGTTCCAAATGGCACGTAGTAGCAGCATCTACAGGATAACATAGAGCTTTGTAAAGCACACACAGATCTGAAAAGTTCAGACTCGTTGACTAAAACCTCTTTCACAAGCAAGACGTGATCAAACCCAGAACTGTATGGGTGTTGGATTCGTTAAGATCACATAGTGATGTGAACTAGATTATTGACTCTAGTGCAAGTGGGAGGCTGTTGGAAATATGCCCTAGAGGCAATAATAAATTGGTTATTATTATATTTCCTTGTTCATAATAATCATTTATTATCCATGCTATAATTGTATTGATTGGAAACACAAATACATGTGTGGATACATAGACAAAACACTGTCCTTAGTAAGCCTCTAATTGACTAGCTCGTTGATCAAAGATGGTTAAGGTTTCCTAACCATGGACAAGTGTTGTCACTTGATAACGGGATCACATCATTAGGAGAATGATGTGATGGACAAGACACAAACCATAAATGTAGTATATGATCGTGTCAGTTTATTGCTATTGTTTTCTGCATGTCAATGTATTTGTTCCTATGACCATGAGATCATGCAACTCCCGGACACCAAAGGAATACCTTGTGTGTATCAAACGTCACAATGTAACTGGGTGACTATAAAGGTGCTCTACAGGTATCTCCAAAGGTGTTTGTCACTCTGTGTGACGGAGAGGTATCTCGGGGCCACTCGGTAATACAACATCACAACAAGCCTTGCAAGCAATTTGACTAAGGATTTAGTTACGGGATCTTGTATTACGAAACAAGTAAAGAGACTTGTCGGTGACAAGATCGAACTAGGTATGGTGATACCAACGACCGAATCTCGGGCAAGTAACATACCGAAGGACAAAGGGAATAGTATACGGGATTACATGAATCCTTGACATAGAGGTTCAACCGATAGAGATCTTCATAGAATATGTAGGGGCCAATATGGACATCCTGGTCCCGCTGTTGGTTATTGACCAGATAAGTGTCTCAGGTCATGTCTGCATAGTTCTCGAACCCGTAGGGTCTGCACACTAAAGGTTCGGTGACGTTTCGGTATAGTTGAGTTATATGTGTTGGTGACCGAAGTTTTGTTAGGAGTCCTGCATGAGATCCCAGACTTCACGAGGAGTTCCAGAATTGTCTGGAAACAAAGATTGATTTATAGGAAGTTGGTATTTGGATTCTGGAAGGTTTTCGCGCATTGCCGGCAGTGTATCAGGAATGACGACTGGGTTCCGGGGGCCCACTGGGTGGGCCCACCACGCCCCAAGGGGTCCACATGGGCTTATTGGATGTGCAATAAGGTATAATGGGCTGACAAAGTCATCCAAGGAAAGCCCATGAAGAAAAAGTGGAAAATCCAAAAGAGGTGGGAAATTAAGGAACGAGTCGTAATCGAAGTGGGATTGGAGGAGGACTCCTCCCTCCTCCACTTTGGCCGACGCAAGGGATATTCCCTTGTTGCGCCAAGGTTGCCTCCTCCCTCCTCCTATATATACTAGAGGTTTAGGGATTTGGAGACACAACTTTGCCACGTGCTGCCCTCTCCTCTAGATCGGTTTTCTGCGGAGCTCGGGCGGAGCCCTGCAAGATTAGATCATCACCATCACCGGCGCGCCGTCACGCTGCTGGAGAACTCATCTACTTCCCCGTATCTCTTGCTGGATCAAGAAGGCGGAGATTGTCATCAAGCTCTACGTGTGCAGGACGCGGAGATGTCGTCCGTTCGGCACTTGATTGGGACGGTCACGAGACGGTTCGTGAGATGGTTCATCGGACGGATCGGGAAGACGTACCACTACATCAACCACGTTTAATAACGCTTCCGCTTAGAGATCTACAAGGGTATGTGGATCCGATCTCCCTCTCGTAGACGAACATCACCATGATAAGTCTTCGTGTTCGTAGGAAAATTTATGTTTCCCATGCAACATTCTCCAACACCCGGAACCTGTAAAAACAGCATAGTCGTCCTACCTGGCACGACCCCGTCCCGAGAGTTACCATGTCACTCATGTCACTAGTAATGCGGGCTCTTTGCTAGCAGTGACCAAAGTAATCAATAAAGCCCCGTACCATAAGGGTTATCGTGGTCGCACATATAAAGTCGGGATGGTCGACAAATCATAAATCTAATCCCATTTCCGAAACCACACACACAAAAACATTTCTTGGTACACCACCTCTTTATCAAATGGTCACCATGTCAACATTTTCACCCTCGGGCATTAGTGTCACCCTATGGGGTTTTCGAAAACCTTTTGTAATTACCTCCATGTTACCATCACCATGCATATGCTCACCCTACACGTAGCACTACTTATAAACCTATCAACTTTTATCAGTGTGACCCTCATAGATGGTAGGGTCATGCTCTCATGCAAGTATTATCGAAGGACCATCGGAAACATCCTACCGAGGGGTTTACCGAATCCATCATGACCACATGCATCAGAATGAAATATTAAACATGGCATGCATAAAAAATGATTTCTCAGACATGGTCAAAGGGCTGCTTGCCTTGCTCAAATAGGTCTCCACGGTCTTTGAGGTCTTCCAGTCCAACTCTGAGTACTCCATCTATTTCACCAACTATCGTCGGAAACAAGCAAGGTTAGCCACACAGCAAGCAGAGACAAAAGTGTTCTATAAATAGGAGCTTTATTTTTCTTGGACATTTCTGGTCATAAGAAAAATACCTAAATTTGTTCTAATGGGTCTGGATCATGAGAGCTTTTTGAATGGAGGAAATGGGGGCATCACTGGTCTCACAAGAAGTCTACAGAAAATATTCTGATAAAAATGAGTGGAGGTACTCATTTAATAGGGCATGAATTTAGAAACATTTAGGAGGTGGTTTCACTGGATTTGGAGTTGGTATGAATTTCCTATGGATTTTCTAATATGGAATAAATAGGAAAAATAGGGCTATTTATTTGATGCAACACAAACATAAAAGAGAAAAATGTCGACTGATGCTACAAAAAATAGTGCATGATATAAGGAGTCTCTGGAAATTGAAATCACTCCATTTGGAGTTGATTTGAGCTCTCTAGGATTTTTGCAATGTGGGATTTAAAATACTCAAATTTGAGTTTGAATATTGACACCACAGAAAGTTTCTCTGGGTAGGAAATGATTTTATGAATTTGTAGGAACTTGAATCTACAAATTTGGATATCATATGAATATTCTATGGAGTTTTTAATTTACTAGAGTAAAATAAAAAGGCAAAAGAAAAATACCCAAGCGGGCCTCAGCCTCGCACTAAGTGCACCTTAGCGTTGCGGCGCACTAGGCCGGCTCAGTGCACGACCGCGCGAGGGATTGGTGGGTGACGTTGAAGGCATCGTGGCAGTAAGGCGTTCCAGCCGCACGGAGGCAGAAACCGTCGAGGCGCGGCCACTTAAACGGCAAGGCCCGACGGTGGTGCGGCTTATAGGCGGGGCCCACCTGTCGGGCCCTTCTTCCACCTCCTGCTTGATCGAGGAGGAACAGCGGAGACGAGGCAGAGCCACGCCGGCGCTCGCCCTCGGCGGTATCGGTCATCCCCGACGAAGCTATGGCTACTACGCGTTCACGACGACGGGGCGCACCCACCTAGGTGATCTGATCTCGCAAAAGGGCAGCGGGGAGCATGGGATCTTGACCGTGGCTGAGCCATCTTCTGCGGTTGAGGAGGACGGTGCTCTGGCCGCCGGAAGGAGGAAGATGGCGCGGGCGAAAGCCTTGGCGATCTTCGGTGGTCCTTGGTGAAGATTAGAGGGGACGAGGGGCTTGGTAGAAGTCGCATTTGAGCAAGGCCGAAGTGGCCACCTTGCGGCCATAGGGGAGGTATGGAACTCGGGAGGGAGCGAGAAGTGGTTCGGGAGAGTGCTAGGGAGGAGGGGATTGATCTAGGGAACTCATGGCGCTCGGGGAGAGCCAAATGGAGATGGGGCGACAAGAAAGGATCTCGGGTGCACTCTGGGCATGGCGGCCATGCATGCAAGAGTCGTCTTGGTCGTTTCCTGGAGTCGGGGAGGTGTGTGGACGGTCAAGGGGGAATCCCTCGCACTCTCGGGCAACCTACAGTTGCGGGACACAAGCTACAAGATAAGAACAAGGCGCAAAGCGTCAACATTGCATGTTGCCTGCGTGGTCACCATGCTACAACGTGTCCACAGCTATCCTTTGGCCCGGCCAAGGTGTCAAGCATCCAAGGCATGCATGACAGAGAACACTGGTGAAGTTTGGACTTGTATGGAGAAAGTTAGGCAGGGTTTCAGCTCTTCTTAAGTTTGCAATATCAAAATTGGGGCTAGCAAAACTCATTTCCAGAAGGGGGCCTTGGGATGAAACTATGTCTAGTAGGATTAGGTATGGAAGAACTACAAGACTGCAAAGTTCCAAACCAAGGAGGAGTGTGTAACTAGCAGCTGCAGTTCAAGGTCAATTTTCTGCCAAAAACAAGTTTCAGAAGGGCTGCTCATATTTGCCACATGAGCATGCCATATATTGGTTTGGAATGATGCATTAGCTTACTAGGGGTTCTCTGGAAACATGTGGGGGCATTGGCTTGAGCAGAAATATAGTAAGAGGGGTAAAATAGGTGTTGCGAAGGTAAAATGGAGAGGTAAAGAGAGGGAGTTACCTAGCTTCCAATAATTGATCAAGGGCCAAGGCAAGGTTACTGGATGTAAACGGGTAAGTAAAAATTTGAGCTCAAGGGAACTAGTGGAAGGGGCCAAAGCAGCAATTTTGGTAAATGGACAGAACGTGTTTGATGGGTGTTAGGGCTAGCCAATGGATTCCAATTGCTATGAAACTTAACAGGATCACATGAGATGTCAAGATAAGTTTGGACACCAAATTTAGGATTTGTTGGAGAAAGTTTCCAATGTAGACTTGAAAATCCCAAGAAATGGGCACAGATGACTTTCTGAAGATAAACCCTTGCAATTTAATTCCCACAAATGCACCACTTGGTGTGGTGGCATTATTTGCGTATTATAGTATGCCCAAAAAGTTTGGGATCAATTAGAAAAACTTCATAATGTAAAGTTTCCCAATTCTAGAAATCAACAGAGAGGGGTTTGAGGGGTTTGGGACAAGTTCATCTATTATCCTTGATGCACCACTTGGTGTGGATGCATTATTGGATTATCAGAACATGTCCACAAAATTTGAGCACAATTGGAGACACTTGGCAATGTAGAGGTGGTCAAATTTTAATTTGGACAAATAGGGTTTTGATATTTAGGTGAATCAAATCAAGTGAGATTGAGATGAAACTTTGCAAGATAATCACATATACCATGTGTGACATGCTAGAATTTTACTGGGATTTATTGCGAATATTTCTTATAGAAATATTCCAAAAGCTTGAAATAGGCATAAAGGGTTTTGAAGGGTTTTGTCCAATATTTTGAACATGAGCATGTGCTGAAACTCTTAGATATGGAATATATATCCACTCAGTTTCCCTAAATTTTATCAAGTATTTTGAAACCAAGAAAAATAATCTTTCTTTGTAAAAGACTATTTCTGGCCTCAGAAAGAGTTATTTAAATAAAATAGGAAATAACTTTTTGAATAATAATTTCGTGGTTTTGGAAATATTTTTGATAATAGGATATGAATAAAGTATTTGGGGCAAAACATCTCCCCTAATTTCAGGACTTGTAGTACAAACCTCAACAGAGGACTTTTTGAAAAGCTAATTCAAATAAATGCTTTTTGGTCAAAATAATATTTGGTAAAAATTATGTTATGATCCTATACATATGGTATGGTCATTGGACAAGGGTCTACCTCATGGAGATGAGTCTGGAGAATAGTAGGAACCTTGTGATTTAAAACACAATCAAACAAGCAGCAAGCAACAATCACATCAAGCATCACAAGCATTCACAAAACTTTTAATCGGTCCTAATTTTGGAGACGAGTTTATTTAGTCAGGTGAGCTAAAACACAGGTTGTAATACTCCTTCATCAACTGCCCACAGAGATGACTAGCTCTATACTTTTGAACTTTTTGGTAACTTGTTGCCAAAGGGGGAGAAATGTATAGATCATAGGGCTTCAAGAGAGAGAGAGCTTTCGGCTTTATTTGCTCTCATTTTGGTTTTAGAAAACTTGGTCTTTTGGATGACCCTATGCTTGTTCCTGTGTTTGATCATACACTTTGCTTGGTTGATGCTACATTAATATCTTTAAGCTATCTATATGATGATCATTCACTTATCTTTTTAGTGTCATGTGCATTACTATTCGTTCTTATCATGCATGCGCACCACCAAGATGTATATGACATGGAAGAGTGACCCATGGTCGTAATTGATTGTGCATTTGCATTCAAACCCAAATTATAAATAATGCACAAATTTAGGGGGAGCTCCTGCTTTTCACATACTTCTCAAAGCGTCGATGCTAATCAATGAATATATCTTTTGTCGAAGATTCGATCTATATGTTGCCATCAATTACCGAAAAGGGGGAGATTGAAAGCACAATTTCTCCCTAGGGTGGTTTTGATAATTGACCACAACATATGCAGCATTGGACTAATATGTTTATCAAAGTATATTTCATTAAAGTTCAAAATATGCATTGGCTAAAGGCTTATGTGGAGATGCCCCTTGATGCAAGAAAGGAATAAGATTGGCCCAAGCTTCAAGCTAGAAGACTCGTCATTTTATATTGGTGAGAAATCACTTTTGAGTCCATAGGAAAGCCAATTCTATTAAAAGGGGGTGAGGTATTAAAATGAACTAGTTTCTCAAGTGCTCAGAGGTAGCCACCAAAAATACTGAGTCATTTTCCCACATAACTATTATATCCAAAGCCACATATACAAAATTGGTGCCACCAAGTTTCTCAATTCGGTCCTACAGATTTTCATCCCACACAGAACCCTAGAGAAAGCCACCAAATCGGTGCAACCGAAACCGTGTCGGTGCTACCAAGTTGAGGACACCAACTTTATGTTGCATGGGTACACAAAATCGGAATTTCCAAGTTTGGGTATCGGTGTCACCGAGTTGTGTCATCTGACTGTTAGCCACCTTTTCGGTGTCACTGAATTGTGTATATTAGTTCCACCAAGATTCAAAAGTTGTTGCCTTTAGTGCAAGTCGATACCACCCAGTTCATGACTTCGATGTCACTGAGTTGATCACTTTAGGTGTAACGGTTGGATTTTGGGGACTGCCTATATATACCCCTCCACTCATCTCTCATTTGAGTGAGAAGCACTCCAAACACACACTTCCTTGCCAGATCCATTTTTCTGAGAGAGAGCCACCTACTCATGTGTTGAGATCAAGATATTCCAATCCAATCATTTGAAACTTGATCTCTAGCCTCTCGAAGTTGCTTTCCACCAAATCAACCTCTCCTACCCATGCCTATTCTATCATAGAGTGATTGTGTGTTGAGGAGACTATCTTTAGAAGCACAAGAGCAAGGAGTTCATCGTTCTACCACATCTATGACCTTTTGGAGGGTGGTGCCTCCTAGATTGGTTAGGTCTCGCTTGCGAGCCTCCTACTTCGTGTTGTGGAATTGAACCAAGATGTTTGTAAGGGCAAGGAGACCACCTACTTCGTGAAGATCTATCGTGAGTGAGGCTAGTCCTTTGGCCCATTTAAATAAAATATAAATAAAATATAACAGGAACTTTTGGAGCATATAAATATTTACAAAACAGAATTTAATTGACCTGTTTTGTGAATATTTGCACCACTAAAACATAGTTTCAAAACAGCAAATACATATCATCACATCCACCACATTTCATACTAAAGCATGAGCATTTTTGGAACAGGGAAGGAACAAATGAATCTTGAGCTAGAGATAAAACAGAGGAAGAAGTTTTAAAACCTAGTTGGAATCCACATAGCGCTTCCTACTTACAAATACTCCACTCTACATCACTTCACTTATCAACACACATCAAACACATCACATACCATCACATGTCATGACACCACATACATATGATCACATGGATACACAAGGCCACAAACACAAATAGGCATGGATGAATGGATGCATGAATGCAAAGGGAAAACAAGAAAAGGTGACATCACATGAAATAACACATCGAATATACTCTCATTGCAATGACAAGATGGACCCACATATAGAAGGTTCCAAATAAGGCAACTTACACTCTTGGGGCATTACAGGTAGGCATAGGCATCGTTGCTGGAATCGATGCTCTCGAGGTCTGTCTCGCCAGCGCTACGCTCGGGGTCATAGAGGCTAGCCGGTACCACGCCTCTAGGACTACCCTGCCATCGGCTCGCCGCTCCAGGACGTACTTATCCCATGGGGCCAACGATGCAAGATTGCTTGCCTCCACGAGCAGCTAATCCTCAACCATCGCCAGTTCTGCATCCGTGCCAGCATAGTGGGACGCGAGAAGGACCAACTCGAGGTCTGAGTACCACGACTTGGCTACCCGGAGCAGCATATACGCGCCGGCTCGCGCCACCGAGGCGCGCCATGCACTCACTCGTGCGCTCCTAGCCTCTAGCCACCGCGACAGCCGGCTCATGAACTCCGACTCCACCGCATCCAGTCAGAGGGTGCGTACCACTGCTAGTCCGGCCTTCTGGTGCCGTTCTAGGGCTTGCTCCAGCTCCTTCAAGCGGGCCTTGGTAATGATCCCACCCTCATCCATGGTCCATCCGAAAAACGACATGATGTGGATGCTCGCATGCTATTGTTCCTTGCGATGAACCACTACGCCCGCCTCCGCCGCATCGTGCATCCCTGCTACTTCTCAAACAACAGCGCTAGAAATTGACATGTTGACGGAGACTTGCTTGCGTTGGTTTTTCCCTTGAAGAGGAAAGGGCAATGAAGCATAGGAGCACTAAGTATTTCGCTCAGTTTGAGAACCAAGGTATCAATCTAGTAGGAGAATCTCGTCAAGTCCAGAGTACCTGTGCAAACACAAAATAGCTTGCACCCAACGCTATAAAGGGGTTGTCAATCCCTTCAAGATTGATTGCAAAGTGAGATCTGAAGGCGGAAAGTGCAACGAAGTAAAAGAGTAAGGCTGAAAATATGGTGTGAAGTAGACCCGGGGGCCATAGTGTTCACTAGAGGCTTCTCTTAAAATAGCAAATCTTACGGTGGGTGAACAAATTACTGTCGAGCAACTGATAGAACCGCGCAAAGTCATGACGATATCTAAGGCAATGATCATACATATAGGCATCACGTCTGAGACAAGTAGACCGATACTTTCTGCATCTACTACTATTACTCCACACATCGACCGCTATCCAGCATGCATCTAGTGTATTGAGTTCATGACGAACAAAGTAACGCCTTAAGCAAGATGACATGATGTAGAGGGATAAACTCAAACCAATGATGAAAACCCCATCTTTTTACCCTTGATGGCAAAAACGCGATGCGTGCCTCCTTACCCCTTCTGTCACTGGGTGAGGTCACGGCACGGTATGAACCCAAAACCAAGCACTTCTCCCATTGCAAGAATCATAGATCAAGCTGGCCAAACAAAACCCACAACTCGAAGAGAATTACAAGGATATGAAATCATGCATATAAGATATCAGAAGAAACCCAAATGAGATTCATAGATAATATGATCATAAATCCACAATTCATCTGATCTCTACAAACACACCGCAAAAGAAGATTACATTAGATAGATATCCATGAAGATCATGGAGAACTTTGTATTGAAGATCCAAGAGAGAGAAGAAGCCATCTAGCTACTACCTATGGACCCGTAGGTCTATGGTGAACTACTCACGCATCATCGGAGAGGTCATGGTGTTGATGAAGAAGCCCTCCGTATCTGAATCCCCCCTCCGGAAGGGCACCAGAACATGCCGTCAGCCTGAGCCCTCGAGTAAAGTGCTCGGCAAACACCACCACCTTGCCGGCTTGCGGGGTCGGAGCATTCTCCGCTCCCGTGACGCGTGCAGCGAGAGCTCTACCGATGGCAGCTTGCTACGACGGCGGAGGCACTCGATATACCCCCCATCAATGTTGCTATCATCCCAGGCACCCTCGGTCGTTGACATGCTCGGCGGCGGCTTGGTACACGGGTCCGAAGACGGGGAAGGTCGGCGAGTCGCGGAAGGCGACGGCGACGAGCGTCGGCAACAAGCGCGCTGCCGGTGCTTCTCTCTCTCTCTCTCTCTCTCTCTCTCTCTCAATTCAGGAGGGGAACGTCGAAGAAGGCAAGGGATAGGAGAGCAAATGGCTCCCTCAGCCCCTCCTCATGCCCATTTAAACCACGTGCGGGGTAGTGGGGGAGGGGATCCGAGTGCACGACCCCCACTACCTCCACGCCGCGCGGGCGGCGTTACTGCGCATCGGGAGTGCCAACCGTCGCCCCAATCCACACAAGATCCACGTGCGTGGGCCGAAACCGCGGTCAAGGGGATCCTGCCCCACGGCTCGGTCTTGTCACGCGCATGGCCTGTCATACCTCATCCCATGACACGCCACACGTGGTGCCCTTCCTTTGCATGTCGTATAGCCTGAGGCGGCTCGTGTTACGGTCGCCTACGGGTTGGGCTGTCTCCGACTGACGAGCGATCCGGCTGCTCCTCCACGAACCCGCGGGCAAAGAATCCAAGTCGGCGAGGTCCGCCGTTCTGACCCGACAGGCCTCCCCTACTTCGGGGACTACTAAAGGGGGATAACCCCAGGGTAGGCTAAAAACAAGCATTTCTCGTATCCTCCTTCGTAGCAACACCACAAGACGACCTCTACCCACGAAGGTTTGGATGCCCCTGGCCGGTTGCGCAACCTAGCCCACTCGGGGCAAGGCTGCTCTCCATCCGGCTCGACTGCATCCTGCTAGCAGGCGGGTCAACTCCAGTCACATCGCCCTAACAACCGTGTCAGTGGCATTATCATCAAAGGCATGGCTACAGCGGCTGACGTACCGCTGACCTAACCGCGCGTGGCTACAGAGGTGGCGGTTGTACCACTTACTGTCACCGATTGCGACTAGCCGAAGCGGCACAGTGGCGGCACGCCCGCCATCCACTCTATTATATGCCCCAGTGTGGCTGCAGTGCAGCCGATCGTACCACTGACAGTAGCCGGCTGCACAAGACGACGCTGCATAGTGCAGCGCATGCCATTGTGTAACAAGCACGCACCAATGACTATAACTGGCTGGCGGGCCCCGGCTCCTGGCGGTACCCTACAGCTGGTGGGCCCCTACATGTGACAAGACTTCTCCAGCCGGGTAGAGAGGCTGCCAGTCGGGTCCCACCAGGTATTCTTTATACCTATTGTATGTCGGGTGGTTGACATATAAAACCCCGTGGTACCACCCCATGCAAGGGGTCGGCCAAACATTCACACGGACACACCAGACAGGAGACGCAAAGAGAGCTCACAGCTCCTTCTTCCTTCCCCGACATACAGCTCAAGGAGCATACTGTAGCCTCATCCGGTTCATCAACCAAAACCAGCAGGACTAGGGGTGTTACCTCCCACGGAGGGCCTCGAACCTGGGTACATCGTTTGTCTCGCACCGCTTGTCCCCAATCCCGTTTCCGGAGCCCGTCGGTGTTCTTACGGCTCCAACCACATTCGGTAAGCCACCAGATGGCATCTGTCATGTGAAACTGACGACAAGGGTCGCATGGATGTCCGTCAATTTGACCAACAACACAAGAGAGAGAGGTTGTACGACGACCGAGGTGGATTCTTCAATCTTGGTCCGTTTTACGATACATCTTGGTGAGATGCCCTCTCCTGCCGACTCAAGGTGTGTGTGTGTGTCTACGTGTGTTTGTGTGTGTGTGTGGGTGTGTGTGTATGTGTGTGTGTGTGTTTGAGGGGGGCTACTTAATTCGCACTTTTCTAGGTGAACCTCCGTGGGGTCGGGATGTCCGGTTAATTTGCGAGGCACATGTGTCACATCCAAGTAGTGAATTAGGTATTCAAATATCACACAACCCTTTTCATACATATATTTGGGCTACACGAGGTGGTTCGTATATGGTCTCACCCCATCTCGCGCCAGCAGAAAGCACACATTTGTGGGCCGCACATGGTACACCTTTCACTTGAAGCGAAAGGGCATGTTTTTTACCATGATGGACTCCCATAGGTTTAGTGTTACGGTAGGGTGATATATATGTTAGACTTATCTATTTGGGGCATGCGTTCATAGCTAGCATTCACCTCCTATCAACAGGAAGAGGGGGCAAGCAATATCGTGCACTTTGTGAGACACGTGCCACATCTCGAAAATGTGCATTTGGAATTTGAACATCAAACCACCCTTTTCATACATGTGATCACCCCATCTCATGCCATAAGCACACATTTGTTGGCTCGCACACGGTTCACCTTTCAGTGGAAGTGAAAGGGGAGGGTTTTTACCATGATGGACTCCCATAGGTTTAGTGTTACAGTAGGGTGATATGTTAGACCTAGCTACTTGGGCATGCGTTCGTAGCTAGGATTCACCTCCTTCTGATGGGAGGGGGACAAGCAATACCGTGCGCTTTGTGAGACACGTGCCACATCGAAGTTGTGCATTTGGTATTTGAACACCAAACCACCCTTTTCATACATATTTTTGGCCCACATGCAAGTTTGTTTGTGTTCTGACCCTTTTGCATGTTATTTTTGCCAAATTTATAAACATTAGACAAGTCGGATGACGCAACAGACATAGTTCACTCACTCTACATGTGTGCCACGCCCATGCCTCTCTCACTCACATCAGCATAGTACATTTGGCTCCACGAGACTTCCCTCGCAATCCCAAAAATATGTACCCACTTGCAGGGTATTTCTATTTGATAACAGAGGGTTATTATGTTTCGATCGTGTGTGATGTTTGTTCCCACTCCCGCGTCCATCCCTCGAAAATATCTTCCCGGCTCGAGGGTTTTTCTGATTGATAACACATGGTTGTTTTCCAGGACCATGTGCGATGCATCATCCAAATTTTAAATAGCCCCAATATTTTACTCCCGCGTAGTAAAAAATTAGTAGTCGCGTCCTTTACGCAAACACCACAACCCCCCCCCTCCACCCCCATCCCCCACCCTGAAAAACTCTCTCTCTCTCTCTCACACACACACACACAAGCACACACACCACAACCCATCCCTCACTTGAAACCCTAGCAAGGCCGCCACCACTGCCGCCGCCTTCAACATCTACCGGTATGCCCGTGCAACTTACCCACCGATCTCCATACCCTAGTTGACCTATGTTTCTTAGATGAATCCTGCCAAACGCCCCCTTTCCCATAGATCCCCATCCCCATCCCCCACTCCAGAGTGTCGCATCCTAAGCCCGGCCACGCTTCCCGTGGAGCTTGAGGAGTGACTGGCTCAAAATAGGTGTATCGCAGCCTCTTCGCCCGACGTTGCCGAGGTGCCTGTTGAGGAAGCTGACAACCATTACCGGTTGCAGGCTCTCAATCAGCAAGCTGGAGTAAGTCAGTATGTCGCAGATGCTGGCTATGACATAGAGGTCATCGATAGTGAGGGTCTGACATGGGCTATGTCACAGGTTAAGTGGCCCACCCCCAACCCCTCGGGTTCAACCGCCCTCGATATCAACCATGGACTCGCCGCTGGTCTCCTCACGCTCGCTGTCAAGAATTTGTCATCCTACATTGCCATCGAGCCCCTTTTGTCATTATTGAAGGACACGCTCCGCGTCACTGGCTTGGGATCGACTGCTGCCAAGTCAGACCTCATCGACGGCGACCAGGAGGAGGGCACACTCTTTGGCTCTTCCGAGGGGAAAGAGCCCATCTACGACATCAGGGAGGGCACCCTACAGCCGTCTCTTCCAAGGGGAAGGAGCCCATTTGCGACAACATGGAGCGCACTAGGGTCTATTCTCTTCCCACAAGAATGACCCATCTGTAACAAGTGGGGAAACCCATGATTTGTTTTGCCATGCTTCTTCACAAGCGGGAACCCTTGATGTGTTTTGTCGAGCCCCTTTTGTAATGTAGTGAGAATATGTCCAGTTTTAATTGCTATATTTGGTTTTTTGCAGTAAGCCTTGTTTATTTCACTTGTTCACAATGTGATGCTGTGTATGTGCAAGAATGAACTATGCAGTTCAATTTCATCGATACCAGTTTTAACAATACTACTATTAATGACTACATTTGGTTGTTGTTAAGCATGTTGTAGTTAACACGCCTTTTCATTTTTATTTAACAATAACTAGTGTACTTAGACCGGCACAATACTGGTTTGAATGGCTACATTTTATTGTTGTTAAAGGTTAGACCTATTTGCATTTAACACACCTTTCCACTTGTTGTTTTGCTTAAATAACATGCTTAAACCTGGACACTCAAGCTATCATTTGGAGATTATTTTGTCTACAATGGATATATGTGGTTGATGTTTAGCCTCTTGTGATTAACATGCCTCTCGATGTACTTAGAGAGGATAATTTTGGGAACGGCTACCGTTTTCCATCGAGGTTAGTTTCATCACATGTCTTATATATACTCACTTTTCAAGATATCGGTAGCTGGTACCATATAGGTCGGGGGCTGATAAGGGATTAATAGGTGAATCATACTTTTAACTGAATATATTTGTAATCCATTTATCGGTAGGTTAACTGTTGGGGAAAGTAGTAATTTCAAAAAAAATCCTACGTCACACAAGGATCTATCTATGGAGAAACCAGCAACGAGCAAAGGGATAGAGCATCTCCATACCTTTGAAGATTGCTAAGCAGAAGCGTTGCTAGAACACGGTTGATGAAGTCGTACTCGCGGCGATTCAGATTGCGGTGGATTCCGATCTATGCACCAAACAACGGCGCCTCCGCGTTCAACACACGTGCAGCCCAGTGACGTCTCCAACACCTTGATCCAGCAAGGAGGGAGGAGAGGTTGAGGGGGAGCTCTGATAGCACGACGGCATGGTGACGGTGGAGCTTCGTGGCACTCCGATACGGCTTCCCCAAGCACTACGGAGGACGAGGAGGAGGAGGAGAAGGGCTGCACCGAGAAAGAGGCAATTGTTGTCTCAAATTAGCCCCAAACCCTCCACTATTTATAGGAGGAGAGGGAGTAGGGTGCCCAATGATGACCCACAAGTATAGGGGATCAATCGTAGTCCTTTCGATAAGTAAGAGTGTCAAACCCAACGAGGAGCAGAAGGATCTGACAAGTGGTTTTCAGCAAGGTAAAATTTGCAAGCACTGAAATTATCAGTAACAAGTGATTGTGTGGTGAGATGATTCGTAGCAAGCAACAAGTAACAAAAGTAGCAACGGTGCAGCAAAGTGGCCCAATCACTTTTGTAACAAGGGACAAGCCTGGACAAAGTCTTATAGGAGGAAAAACGCTCCCGAGGACACACTGGAATTTCTGTCATGCTAGTTTTCATCATGTTCATATGATTCGCGTTCGTTACTTTGATAGTTTGGTATGTGCGTGGACCGGCGCTTGGGTACTGCCGTTACTTGGACAAGAATCCCGCTTATGTTTAACCCCTCTCGCAAGCATCTGCAACTACGAAAGAAGAATTAAGACAAAGTCTAACCATAGCATTAAACTAGTGGATCCAAATCAGCCCCTCACAAAGCAACGCATAAACTAGGGTTTAAGCTTCTGTCACTCTAGCAACCCATCATCTACTTACTACTTCCCAATGCCTTCCTCTAGGCCCAAATAATGGTGAAGTGTTATGTAGTCGACGTTCACATAACACCACTAGAGGAAAAACAACATACAACACATCAAAATATCGAACGAATACCAAACTCACATGACTATTATTAGCATGACTTATCCCATGTCCTCAGGAACAAAAGTAACTACTCACAAAGCATAATCATATTCATGACCAGAGAGGTAATGAGTAGCATCAAGGATCTGAACATAAATTCTTCCACCAAATAATCCAATTAGCATCAACTACAAAGAGTAATTAACACTACTAGCAACCTTACAAGTACCAATCGGAGTCGCGAGACGGAGATTGGTTACAAGTGATGAACTAGGGTCTGGACATGAGATGGTGCCGATGAAGATGTTGATGGTTATGGGTCCCCTCCGATGAGAGGAGTGTTGTTGATGATGATGGCGACGATTTCCCCCTCCGGGGGGAAGTTTCCTTGGCAGGATCATCCTGCCGGAGCTCTAGATTGGTTCTGCTCAAGTTCCGCATCGTGGCGGCGGCGAATCCTCGAGAAAGCCTCCTCCTCATTTTTTTCCGGACGAAACCCTTCATATAGCAGAAGAGGGGGGCAGAGGGCCAGCTGGGTGCCCACAAGCCCCCTAGGCGCAGCCAGGGGGGTGTCCGCGCCTAACAGGCTTGTGGTCACCTGCTGGCGCCCCTCTGGCGCTTCTTCAGCCCAGTATTTTCCATAATTCCCGAAAAAAATCCTCGTTGATTTTTATGGCGTTTGGAGTTGCGCAGAATAGGTATCTCAAACTTGCTCCAATTTCAGGCCAGAATTCCATCTGCCAGCATTCTCCCTCTTCATATAAACCTTACAAAATAAGATAGAAAAGGCATAAGTATTGTACCGTGAAGTGAAATAACAGCCCAAAAAGCGATAAAAATCATGATGAAAACATGATGCAAAATGGACGTATCAACTCCCCCAAGCTTAGACCTCGCTTGTCCTCAAGCGAAAGCCTAGCTCAATAAATATGTCCACATGTTTAGGGAGAGAGGTGTCGACAAAACAAGATACGAACATGCATGCATCATGATCATGATCAGAACAGCAATACCAACATATAATCTCTCGTGCTAAAGTGGCAATTCCTTCACAAAGTAAAGCATGGATCGAGAACCTTACCGAGAAGTAACAACCGATAGCCTTTAGTCATTGAAGCAATTGCAATTTATCACAACATCTGAAAGAGTCAAATGAGAGCTTGTAAAGCAAATCCACATACTCAATCATCTTTTCATTCTCTACAATTGCTACAACTCACGTGGTACTCATGAGATCAAAGTTTCAGCTGAACACAGAGAAAGATAGGGGCTTATAGTTTTGCCTCCCAACTGCTTACCTCAAGGGTGATGTCAACAATAATAAATCATGAATACTTACCTCCAAGTTGACATATGAATATAGATCTTTCCCTAGCATATGACGTTAGTCAAGATAATGGCGAAATAAGGAATTGGTTAAGATCACCATGACTCTTTCAAGGGAAAAAAGTAAAGTTACAAGATAGGCCCTTCACAGAGGGAAGCAGAGGTTGTCATGCGCTTTTGAGGTTGGGATGCATGTCCTCTTAGTGCGGAGGAACGTCACTTTATATTGCCTCCTGTGATAAAGAACTTTATTAAGCAGTCTGTCGCTTTTATGTCTTCCTCATGACAGGTTCGTACAAAGCTTATTTTCCACACACTAATAGATCATACATATTAGGGAGCAATTTTTATTGCTTGCAACGATGACAACTTACTTGAGGGGTCTTATTCAATCCATAGGTAGGTATGGTGGACTCTCATGGCAAAACTGGGTTGAAGGTTTATGGATGCACAAGTAGTATCTCTACTTGGTGCGGGAGTTTTGGCTAATATGAGGTGGAAGCAATCGTCACATGCTAAGGGATCTCTAGTCATATAACAGTGTTCGGTGCCAGGCAAACACAATTCATTATGTTGTCTTCCTTGTCCAACATCTACTCCTAGGCATGCAATAGTTTAGTGAGTATTCACAATCATAGATGGTGTCAAAGATGATATATTTATATGTGAACCTCTCCTTACTTATCTCTTCCTATTAATTGCAACAATGACCAAGGTCTACGTTTGTCTACCCTCAACAAGTTTCAATCAACATTCTTTTTATATGTGAAGCCATCACTTCCCATAAGATTATTACATGATCTTTCATGCTTTTGTTCTTTTCTCACTCTTTTGATCGTGGCAAGAGGCAAAGACCTCGACTAAGACACTCTTTATTATATGGCTCACGAACTCGAATACATCAGGGGTGACACAAAGCAAAACTCAAGACTAAAACACTAAGACTTTTAAACTACTAGAGAAAAAGAAAACTGAAAAGGAACAAACTAAAACAAAGGTAAAGGCAAAAGATGTGATGGTGATACGATACCGGGGCAACTCCCCCAAGCTTGGCGCAAGCCAAGGGGATTGCCCATACCCATTCTTAGTTGTCTTCCTTTGGAGGTGATGGTGGTGGAGTTGTTGCAGAGGTCTTGAGCTTGTTTAATTTCCACCTGAGCATAAAATTCTGCTCCCTCGGATCATCATTTTCCTCTTCAAGCTTCAACACCCTTTGGCATAATTCCTGCTTACTCTCCCGCAAGAAACGAGAAGGTATAAACAAAGTCTTAGGCTTCTTCCTTGAGTCAGGGAGGCTCGACTTCTTGAACTCCACATGCGTGTGTCTAGGTTGAGGTAGAGGAGCCTCCCGTTCATCAGAACTTGTTTGTTCCTTCCCCTTGGGATCATAATCTTCTTCCTCATCAGTGGTCCAGCCATAAGGATCCAAGTCCCCATAGACCTTGGGGTCAACAAGGTAATCTGCCACATAGCTCTCGCCCTCTGAATCTTGAGAAGACATCTTGCCCTAAATCTGCGGCAGAAAATAGGCTTGAAACGAAAACAGAGGAAATCTGCGTGATACGAGGGTTGGACCTTGCGGTAGAATATATAATGATTTTTTCTAGACCGGAAGGAGTACTCCGCACGAAAACGGAGTCCGGGAGGCACACGAGGTGGCCACAAGCCCCCAAGGCGCGGCCAGGGGGTGGGCCCGCGCCTGGCAGGCTTGTCGCCTCCTCGCGCGCTTTCCGGACTACTTCCAATTTTTCTATTTTTTCAAATATTCCAAAACGGAGAAAAATTCCTACTGGAAAAGTTTTGGAGTCTGTTTTCTTACCGAATCACATACCTCTTCGTTTTTGGAGTCTGAAACAGGCTGATAAATATCCCTTAGGTATTCTTCCGGAGTTATGGTATTGATAATATGGCTTTCAACATTTATGGGAGTACCTCAGATATAATGCTTGATTCTCTGCCCATTTACAACTCTCGGACAATTACCTTCCGTGTTGTTGATCTTGATAGCGCCGGAACGATATACTTCCTCAACAATATAGGGACCTTCCCATTTAGAGAGAAGCTTGCCTGCAAAAAATCTTGAACGAGAATTACATAGCAAGACATAATCACCTCCATTGAACTCACGCTTTTGTATCCTCTTATCATGCCACCTCTTAACCTTTTCTTTGAACAACCTGGCATTCTCATATGCCTGAGTTCTCCATTCATCAAGCGAGCTAATATCAAATAACCTCTTCTTACCGGCAAGTTTGAAATCAAAGTTGAGCTCTTTGATTGCCCAATAAGATTTATGCTCTAGCTCAATAGGTAAATGACATGCTTTGCCGTACACCATTTTGTACGGAGACATGCCCATGGGATTCTTATAGGCAGTTCTATAAGCCCACAACGCATCATCGAGCTTCTTAGACCAATTCTTTCTAGACCTGTTGACAGTCTTTTGCAGAATTAGTTTAATATCTCTGTTGCTTAGCTCTACTTGACCACTGGACTGAGGGTGATAGGGAGACGCAATTCTATGGTTGACATCATACTTAGCAAGCGTTTTACGGAAAGCACCATGAATGCAATGTGAACCACCGTCGGTCATTAGATATCTAGGGACTCCAAATCTAGGGAAGATAACTTCTTTAAGCATCCTGATAGAGGTGTTGTGATCAGCACTACTAGTGGGGATAGCTTCTACCCACTTAGTGAGTAATCAACACCAACTAGGATGTGAGTAAACCCGTTCTATATAATCAAAGCCCCAAACATCAAATGGTTCAATTGTCACATCCCTGATTCCTACTAGAGTATAGCAAGTCTGTGCTCATGTCTTCTTCATTGCATCCAAGAAAAAGGAAATGAAACCAAAAGCAAAGCAAAGAAACAAAAGCAAAACCCTAGCAACTCTATATTCAAAAGCTTTTCAAATCTGGTGGCAAATTAAAGTTTCCAAAATAGCCATTAGAAAAGTTCATCATTTCTGATAAATGTTAAAAACAAAATATCACGGGTGAAATATATTTTCAAAATGCTTTTGGCATTTTATTTTAAAGTTGAAAGCTACTAAAATCAACTATATAATTGATTTCAAATAATCCAAAGTTTTTAAAAATGCTGAAACTTTTATTTATATTTGGAAATATTCCAAATAACATTTCAGCATGTTTCAAACTATTTCACGAATAGTTTGGAGCCAAAAATAAAAAAAAAACCATATCAGAAATGTTTTAACAGAAATATGAAAAAGGAAAAAATGGAAAAAGGATTATCACACACTTACCTTGGCCCAGGCCCATCTCCCCCTCTTCTGTCGTCTTCCTCCTTCGCGAGTCGGAGCAGGAGGTGGCCGCCGCTCCCTCCGGCGCGGCCACGCACCTGTGAGCATGCCTGGCTCGCCCGGATGAGCTCGAGAGGGAGGATAAGTCTCCCCGAGCTCGATCCCATCCTCTCCCTCTCCTCATTCGCCCCCTATGCTTCTTCCCCTCTCGGCCGCCATTGCTGCGAGCTCGAGCTCGAGCTAGCCTTCGCTCCGGCCGTCCTTCCACGCCCCTGAGTGCATCGTTCGCTCCGCCTCGGCGAGCTGGTCGTCCCTGCCAAAGGAGAAGAGCCCTCGAGCCCTACAACGCCGTGACACCGTCGTATTCAACCTCGGATCCCCGGAGCTCGCCACCGTCGTTCTCCCTCCTCAGACCGTCCCCGAGGCCTCTCTTGTCGCCTCTGCACTCCCTGCGAGCTCAGGGTTCTTTTCCCCTCATTTTCCCCTTCGATCCCGAGCCCTAGGCCCCGATTCCATCGGAACCCGACGAGATCCGCCGCGGGACCTCGTCGCCGGTAGCTCTCCGGTGATCGGCTGGTCATTCTGAGGCCACCAGCAGAATAAGTGTGCCGCGTAGATGCCGTAGGAGCTAAGCCCTGACCCTCCTATCCTCTGGATCAATGATCCCGATGGAGCCCGAACTCCGGCATCCGCTGAGCTCGTCGCTGGCGTCATCTCCGGTGGTTTCAGCCCCTGCTCTTTGCAAAAATGGAGCTGCGATCGAGTGGCCGATCGTTTGGTGCCTTCCGCCGTCCATTTGGTCACCGGAATCGCAAACCCGAGGCCCTCCGCCGATCTAGTGGTCGTCGGAGCCTCGCCGCCGGTGGGTTTGACCCCATCGCCGGTGGGGTTGACTCCCGTGAGTCTGTGGCAAGTGGGGCCAGCCCCCTGTTTAATTAAAGTTTAGTTAAAATAAAAATAAAAATAATATTAAAAGTCAAATAGTCACTGACATGTGGGTCCAGCTCTGTTAATTAGCTAATTAAGTTAAACTTAAACTAAAAACTGGCGAGAGTCACTCACCAATGGGTCCCGGTGGTCACGTTTGACTTTCAACGGCCAGCTGACGTGCTGATGTCATGCTAATGCAATAAATCTAATTCTGGTTTTAATATAATTCCAGAATAATTGCAAAACTTTGGAAATTCATAGAAAATTGAATATAACTCCAAAGCGGACAAATAATATATGCAAATTGATCAGAAAAATTCAATGAACACAATGGTGCTACTCTCATGCATGAAAAATAAAGTTATGAAACAGCATCAGGTCAAATCAATTAAATGATTAAGATGAATATGCCATTCAAATAATATTTGAATTTGGATTTCAAACCAGATGCAAACTAAGGTTTCACCAACCACACTGAAACATATCACCCTTCATTTCATGCCATGTTCATGCATCATGACTGTTGCATATGATGGTTAATAATTGTATGTTGTTATTTGATAGGCCCCGCCCGTTCTGATACGACTGATTATCCGACTGACGGATATCACCCCTGTGCTGAGCAACAAGGCAAGCAACCATTCTGATCATCCCGATAAACCCCATGTTCTCACTCCTGCTCTTACTTATTGCATTAGGTCAAAATGCTTTCAATGCTTTTACCACGTTAGTTGAACTCATTCCTTTGCATGACCTGTCTTTGTCACAGTAAATAGCTAAACCTTGCAACCTAGCATACCTGGTAGATGCTTGAGCCATGATGTGTCTTATCCTGCTATGCATGCTATGCTTAGAGTTGTGTAAGGTCTGTCATCTGGGTGATGAACAGGATCGTGATAATGTGTTCAGTTAATAAAGGTTGTGTGTTGAACCTGATTTGGTAAAGGTACCGGTGAAAGGCTATGTAGGAGTACATGGCGGGTTGTTTCATTAGAACCGTCCTTAGGAACTGAGTTCCATGTATGTAATCCAAGACAAGATACTACCACATGCTGGGCCCTGAAATATGCCCCCTCTCGCCTTATTAATTGCCTAGTACTTGGTCCAGGAGTTGCAAGTAATTTCTGGTGTTTATAGTCATGCTGGAGGCCGTGCATAGTGCTGACCTTAGAGGTGGGCTATGATGCGGTAGGCAGTGGCACGGTGTACCAAGTGGCACCCGGATGGTGGGCTTGGGAACCCTACGCACATCGTTTGGGGGCATGGCGGAAACCTCGGCCGGACTTCTGTGTGGTTATCCTCAGATAGGCGATAAACCTGGACTAGGTATTAGCGTGGTTAACGGTCGTGGCCGACTCCCTCACTGGGCTTCCGCTTGAAGGTTGCCGAGGTGCATGACATGCACATGCCAATAAGTGGCGAGAGCGTGTGTGAAGAAGTACACCCCTGCGGGGTTATGATCTATTCGAATAGCCGCGTCCGCGGATATGGACTACTTGGAAACATATGTTGTTCATAGACAACTATATTGGCTACTCATAAAAATGTCAAGATAAGTGTGAGTGTCGTGGATGGCATTTCCGTAGGGAGACGGAATGATTCCATGGTGGAGTATTGTTGTGGTGTTAGTGGACTCGTGTGCGAGAAAACAAAGTTGTCGAAACTATTTGAAAATGTAGTTTGTCTAGCCAAGAGTCAAAGCTCGCTTTCTCCATGAAACCCCACAACTCCTTGTTGATACATTGCATGAGTAGATAGATTATTCTAAATTCTTGCTGAGTACTTCTGTACTCACGTTTGCTTCATAAATTGTTGTAGAGTTTGTTAATGACCCTAATGGTGGGTTCTATCTAGACGTTGACGATGATGAGTAGCTGGTGTCCCAGCTACGATCTCGCCCAAGGTTGGGTCCGTAGATAGTCAGGCCATGTGCCTTTTTACCTTTCCATATGTCTGTACTCACACAGTTTTAATCTTCCGTTGGCTTGTAAGACTTGTTTGTATGACTTGTGATGATGGGTCATGAGGCCCCTATCTGTGTAATATTATGTGTGAGGTTCTCCCGAGCCTTCTAAATAAAGTTTGTATGTTTATGGTTTTGTTGTGATTCCATCGATGTATCTATGCATATCAGTATGCCATGCGTATGTGTGTTGTACTTGATATGTATGGGGTTTGAACACCTAGTCATATGCCTTAGTAGCACTCCTCACTGGGAAATGCCCCTTTGTGATTCTACCGAGCCATGATAGTTCGCTACTGCTCCGGACAAATTGGTTGACCAGCATGTGTCCTTCTTAGCTGATGTGTCTGTCCCTTTGGGGGAAATGTCACGCGGTGTAATGGAGTCCTTGTAGCTTGCTACGGCTCGTCTACACTCGCTGTTGACCGACACCTGCTTTGTTGGGTCATGTATTCATGTCCCTGTACGGAACTGCCACTTGAGTTTATGACTAGACATGTCGACCCGGGATCTTTGACATCGGAATGCTAGCGACACAATTGCATACGCGAGTCGAAAGACGCAAACGGTCCCGGCTAAGGTAAGGCTATAGCCGTGGGGATAACCATGCGTGAGACCGCAAAGAGATGTGATGTGTTACAGGTTGGATTCCTATGGCTTAGGATCTGGGTCCCGACAGCGTTGGTATCAGAGCCTGACTGGCTGTAGGATTACTAAGCAAAACTGGTCGAAGTTGAGTCTAGAATTGCTTTAGTTATATATAAGGGAATTGTTTGTGGAAGGGAACGTAAGATTCTTACTTCTCTTCTTAAATTATTCTATTCTGGTCATCCTCGTCTTTTCTGCGGGGATTAAGAACTAGGTTACTTATCCTTCTCACAGGATCGTGTATTACTGATCGGTAGATTATAGGACAACGAGTCGAGAGTTACTCCGGGTTTCTTTTATTCCAAGGAAAAGAAAGTAAGTTTTGATGACCATGGAATTGAACTTGATAGTTGAGTGGTTATGCTATCTTATATGTTGTGGGTTGTCTTAAAATTGTTTTTGTGCATTTACAGCTGTTATGCTGCCCAATTTTGTCTTCAGAGCTCTAATGCCTTTGCATTACTCTCTATTTCAGAAGCCTGTCCGTCCTTCTCGTCAGGTGGTACGTCTAACGAGGTACATTGATGTGTCGAGTCACACGGCCATGCTAGTCAGGATGATGTCAGTAGCCGGTTACCGCTGGTACCCAGAGTATACAGTGGAGAAGCAGTACCAGGATTTTAATCAGAGTCAGTATCTGTGCACTGTTATGGTATTCCCAGATTACCCTGGAGCCGAGGAGCCGATCCATTGGTCTTATGGATTGGGGGTTACTGTTGACATGGCAGTACAAGATGCTGCCTATTCAACGTTGACCATTATGAGGGCCAGACATGCACTGCAGCAAAATTCAGAGTTCTGCTATGTTCCTGCCTCTCAACGAGGATAAGAAGGATACCTCAGTGGGGTCTACTTTGATTCCTCTATGGAGGATCCGCTGTTGCAGTCCACCGCTGAGATGTTAGAGAATAGAGACAGGGATGCTCGTGCCCTTCGTATGGAGCTCTATGCTACACGTGCCCGTCTGTGGACGGCTTTGACACAGCTGGCACCTGTAGTCCAGACAGGGTATCGAGATATGGAGATGATGAACCCTGTTAGGACCCATCTTCCGGCTCATGTTGACTGGCCTGCTATAAGAGGAGTCACCCCTCTTCAGGGACCTCTACTACCACCGGTCAGGGGACCAAGGCCACACCCGTGTCCTTATGGTTCCCAGGGGTCTCAGGTTCGAGTATTTCCTGATCCGCGGGTTGAGCTCCCAGGCCATGGAGGCAACCTTTATGAGATGTTCTATGCGGATGCCTGAATCCGTGAGTGGAGGAGTAGTATGGTAGTAGTTGTACTTCCACAGTCATGTGTGTCTTGTGGAGTATGCTTATGTCGTGAGATGAGTTTCAGAGGCATAGATAACTAATGTATAGGAAGCCTGGAAAGCCTCTGATGAGTAGTATCATCTTTTTAGTAGTTTGCTCTTCGGTTAAGGTTGTACTGAGCTATGTAATGGTGTGTATGAAGCATGGTGTATATATAGCAGTTGCTTGTTACCATGTTGTTCGGATCTTCATTTGCGCATTCCATGTGTTCAGTGCATTCTTAACCCATAGCTAGTATTGATGTTGATATTGGTCTAAGCTGTGAGTTTGTTTGTGAGGATGGTGTTCACGAGGTTGAACCGTGCCGCTGCTCATGAGCAGGGAGAGGGTAGTCAACCATCGCAGGAGGAACTGCCTCACCCGCCCTCCTTGGCGGAAGTTATGCTTGAGGCGGAAAGAAATAAAAGGGAGACCAACCATCTGCTAAAGCATATTGAGAAAAATACGGCTCGTCAGCCGAGGAATGATGCAGTGTCCCTTAATGATTTCGTGAAGTTGAATCCTCCGAAGTTCCATCACTCCGTCGATCCCCTCGATGATGATGACTAGTTGTGCAGTATATCACGCAAGATTCGCTCTACAAATGTTTCCGAGGCCGACAAGGTGTCCTTTGTGGCGTACTTTCTAGAAGGACCCGCCAATCTGTGGTGGGAGAACTTTGACGCTATGCGTCCTGCCGGACCAGCAGCCACATGGGCAGACTTTTGTGCAGCCTTTCGTCTACACCATATTCCAGAGGGTTTTATGGACCGTAAGAGAGAGGAATTATGTGCCTTCACCCAGGGAAAATTGACCGTGGATGCTTATAGCTGCGAGTTCGGTAACCTCGCCCGCCATGCAACTGAAGAGGTGTCAACTGATGCCAAGAAGCAAGCAAGATTTCGCAAGGGTCTGAGCCCTGAACTTCATCATGACTTGCGCCTCCACGAGTGTACAAGCTTTCAAGCTCTTGTCAACAAGGCGATCAGTGCCGAGACTGGTCATACCGACTATGAAGCCACGAAGAAGCACTCCCGTGACTCTGGCTCGTCATCTGGCTCCGCGTTTCCAAAATGCAGGCTGTGGGTTCCAAATAGCTCTCTGCCGCCAAGATATACCCCGAGGCCATCCTATTTGGCGCCTCAGGCGAATCAGACCAACCCTCGAGCAAAAACCTATGGTGGTCCAGCTAGCAATGTTGCACCTCGTGCCAATCAGGTGATCTGTTACAAGTGTGGAGAACCAGGGCACTACTCATGAGAGTGTCCTCAGAATATGGGTGCCAAGCAACCTCGAAAGTTCGTTGGGCAAGGCAAGTCGGGCAAAGCTTATTATGTGAATCCAACTCCTGCACGTGGCCGCGTGAACTATGTTTCAGCAGAAGAAGCTGCAGAGGATCCCGACGACATATTGGGTACGCTCCTTGTCAATCATCACCCAGCTTCTGTTCTTTTTTACACTGGGTCATCTCATTCCTTCATTTCAGAAAGTTATGCACAGTTGCATAACATGTCCTTTTGTGATATGCCAATTCCATTGGTTGTCCAAACCCCTGGTAGTAAGTGGCAAACCTCCAGGATAACCTATGACAATGAAATTCTAGTAGACAGGCTAGTTTTTCTAACATCTTTGATAGCCCTGAAATCTTCGGATATCAATATCATCTTGGGTATGGACTGGATGTCAGCTCATTATGCAAGATTGATACTCATTCTAGAAATGTTTAGCTTACGCATCCCTCGGGTGAGATAGTCGATGTCTCTACTCGAGTTGCCAAATGCCAACTCTATTCCCTCAATGCCAACCCTCTTCCAGAACTTGAAGACATTCCGGTAGTCCGTGACTTTCCGGATGTTTTTCCAGAAGAACTGTCAGGAATTCCACCTCACAAGGATGTACAGTTTGTGATAGACCATTTTCCGGGAACTGTTCCCATAGCCAGAAGACCTTATAAGATGGCACCCCTAGAGCTTGCCCAACTTAAGAAGCAACTAGATGAGGCCTTGAATAAAGGTTTCATTCGTCCTAGCTCTTCTCCTTGGGTTTGCCCCGTCCTCTTCGTCAAGAAGAAAGACGGAATGGATCGGATGGTTGTAGATTATCGACCAATTAACCTATTCACCATAAGGAACAAGTATCCGCTCCCCAGGATCAATGACCTGTATGATCAGCTCGCTGGATCCTCAGTCTTCTCCAAAATGGATTTGAGGTTGGGTTACCATCAAATCAAGATCAAGAATGGGGACATTCCAAAAATGGCTTTTGTCACTCGTTATGGCCAATATGAGTACACCGTCATGTCCTTCGGTTTAACCAATGCCCAGCCACCTTCTCTCGCTTGATGAATTCAATCTTCATGGAGTATTTGGATAAATTCGTCGTGGTATACCTCGATGATATTCTCATCTACTCGAAGAACAAACAGGAACATGTCGAGCATCTAAGGCTGGTACTGATGAAACTTCGAGAGCACCGCCTTTATGCCAAGTTTTCGAAATGTGAATTTTGGTTACCAGAAGTGACCTATCTAGGTCACGTAATCTCTGGTGAGGGTATTGTTGTCAATCCCGAGAGAGTTCAAGCCATCCTTGACTGGACTCAACCTGAATCGGTTAAGTAAGTTAGGAGTTTTCTTGGTCTAGCGAGCTATTGTCGCCGCTTTGTCAAGAATTTCTCCAAGGTTGCAAAGCCTCTAACTGAATTCCTCAAGAAAGATAAAAAGTTCGAGTGGACACCACAGTGTGAGCATAGTTTTCAGGAACTGAAAAGATGCCTAACTTCCGCACCTATGTTGTTACCACCAGATTTTTCTAAGGACTTTGTTATCTATTGCGACGCCTCGCGACAAGGATTAGGTTGCATTCTCATGCAGGATCGTCATGTGATTGCATACGCATCTCGACAGTTGCGTCCACATGAGGATAATTATCCCACACATGATCTTCAGCTTGCAGCTGTAGTCCATGCACTTAAAACATGGCGACATTACCTTCTTGGTAATCGTTGTGAAATATTCACTCATCACCAAAGTCTGAAATATATGTTCACCCAGCCGGATTTGAATCTCAGGCAAAGACGGTGGGTTGAGTTGATCACAGATTACTACTTAAGGATAACATACACCCCGGGGAAGGCCAATGTTATGGCTGATGCACTAAGTCATAAGTCTTATTGTAACAACCTGATGCTACAACGAGGTCAACCACATCTCTATGAGGAATTTCAGAAGTTAAATCTCCACATTGTTCCTCAAGGATTCCTTTCTAACCAGGTGGCGAAGCCTACTCTTAAGGATCAAACCATAGCTGGCGAGAAGCGTGATAAGGGTATATCACGGATCAAGGCGAATATTATTAGCGGAAACGCTAAGGAATTCTCCATGAATGATCAAGATGTCGTGTTCTTCCAGAATCGTCTAGTGGTTCCTAAGAATCCACATCTAAGGCAGATCATCCTTAAGGAGGTTCATGATTCTCCTCTCACCATTCATCCTGGTAGTACTAAGATGTATCAGGACCTATGCCAAAGGTTTTGGTGGACTAGGATGAAGAGAGAAATTGCTGAGTTCGTTGCTAACTGCGACGTTTGTTGTCGAGTTAAGGCACAACATCAAAGGCCTACTGGCACCCTTCAAACTTTAGCTATTCCTAAATGGAAATGGGATAAAGTCAGTATGGATTTCATCACTGGATTTCCCAAGACCAAGAAAGGAAATAATGCTACCTTTGTGGTCATTGACCGTCTTTCCAAAGTAGCTCATTTTCTTCTAGTTCGTGAGAGTATAACATCTAGCCAGCTAGCAGAGTTATATATCTCTCGAATAGTGTCTCTTCATGGTGTTCCTCTGGAGATTAACTCACATCGTGGAAGTATCTTTACTTCTCGTTTCTGGGAGAATTTTCAGAATGACATGGGGACTCACTTATCTTTCAGCACTGCTTTCCATCATCAATCAAGTGGTCAAGTAGAAAGAGTGAATCAAGTCCTAGAAGATATGCTTCGGGCTTGTGTTATATCGTTCGGTATGAATTGGGAGAAGTGCCTACCATTCGACGAATTTTCTTATAACAATAGTTATCAATCAAGCTTGGGCAAAGCTCCTTTTGAAGTTCTCTATGCACGAAGATGTCGAACACCTCTTAATTGGTCAGAAACCGGAGAGAGGCAACTCTTTGGCCCGAATATGATCCAGGATGCAGAAGAGCAAGTTCGCATTATTTGTGAAAAGTTGAAAACAGCCCAGTCTCGTCAAAAGAGCCAATATGATCGTCATCATAAGGTTGTGACCTTTGAAATTGACGAGAAGGCTTACCTTCGGGTTACACCTTTGAAGGGTACCCATCGTTTCGGTATCAAGGGCAAGTTGTCTCCTCGTTATATCGGTCCTTTTCGCGTTCTTGCCAAACGAGGAGAAGTTGCCTACCAATTGGAACTTCCTCCGCATCTTTCCAAGGTCCATGATGTATTCCACGTCTCGCAACTCAGGCGTTGCTTTTCGGATCCTATCCGTGAAGTGAACCACGAAGCGCTTGAACTCCAAGATAACCTTTCATACCGAGAATACCCTGTTCGTATTCTTGATCAAGCTGACCGTACCACTCGACGTCGAAACCTCAAGTTTCTTAATGTTCAATGGTCAAATCATTCTGAAAAATAGGCGACATGGGAAAGAGAGGATCGTCTTCGACTTGAGTATCCCGCGCTATTCCCGACGACTTCCAAATCTCGGGATGAGATTCTTTTGAGTGGGGGTGAGTTGTCACATCCATGATACCTACTAGAGTATAGAAAGTTTGTGCTCATGTCTTCTCATTGCATCCAAGAAAACGGAAATGAAACGAAAAGCAAAGCAAAGAAACAAAAGCAAAACCCTAGCAAATCTATATTCAAAAGCTTCTCAAATTTGGTGGCAAATTAAAGTTTCCAAAATGGCCATTAGAAAAGTTCATCATTTCTGATAAATATTAAAAACAAAATATCACGGGTGAAATATATTTTCAAAATGCTTTTGCCATTTTATTTTGAAGTTAAAAGCTACTGAAATCAACTATATTATTGATTTCAAATAATCCAAAGTTTTCAAAAATGCTGAAACTTTTATTTATATTTGGAAATATTCCAAATAACATTAGAGCATGTTTCAAACTATTTTAGGAATAGTTTGGAGCCAAAAATAAAACAAAACCATATCAGAAATATTTTAACAGAAATATGAAAGAGGAAAAAATGGAAAAAGGCTTACCTTGGCCCAGGCCCATCTCCCCCTCTTATGTCGTCTTCCTCCTTCGCCAGTCGGAGCAGGAGATGGCCGCCGCTCCCTCCGGCGCGGCCACACACGTGCGAGCATGCTTGGCTCGCCCGGATGAGCTGGAGAGGGAGGATAAGCCCCCCCCCCCCCCCCGAGCTCGATCCCATCCTCTGCCTCTCCTCATTCGCCCCCTATGCCTCTCCCCCTCTCGGCCACCATTGCTGCGAGCTCGAGCTCGAGCTAGCCTTTGCTCCGGCCGTCCTTCCTCGCCCCTGAGTGCACCGTTCGCTCCGCCTCGACGAGTTGGTCGTCCCTGCCAAAGGAGAAGAGCCCTCGAGCCCTACAATACCATGACACCGTCGTCTTCAACCTCGGGTCCCCGGAGCTCGCCGCCGTCGTTCTCCCTCCTCAGACTGTCCCCGAGCCCTCTCTCGTCGCCTCTGCACTCCCTATGAGCTCAGGGTGCTTTTCCCCTCATTTTCCCCTTCGATCCCGAGCCCTAGGCCCCGATTCCTCCGGAGCCCGATGAGATCCGCCCGGGACCTCGTCGCCGGTAGCTCTCCGGTGATCGGCTGGTCATTCTGAGGCCATAAGCAGCATCAGTGCGCCGCATAGATGCCGTAGGAGCTAAGCCCTGACCCTCTTAGCCTCTGGATCAAGGATCTCGATGGAGCCCGAACTCCGGCAGCCGCAGAGCACGTCGCCGGCGTCATCTCCGGTGGTTTCAGCCCCTGCTCTTCGCAAAAATGGAGCTGCGATCGAGTGGTCGATCGTTTGGTGCCTTCCGCCGTGCATTTGGTCACCGGAATCGCAAACCCGAGGCCCTCCAACAATCAGGTGGTCGCCGGAGCCTCGCCGCCGGTGGGTTTGACCCCATCGCCGGTGGGGTTGACTCCCCTGAGTTTTTGGCAAGTGGGGCCACCCCCTGTTTAATTAAAGTTTAGTTAAAATAAAAATAAAAATTATATTAAAAGTCAAATAGTCACTGACATGTGGGTCCAGCTCTGTTAATTAGCTAGTTAGGTTAAACTTAAACTAAAAACTGGCCAGAGTCACTAACCAGTGGGTCCCACTGGTCAGGTTTGACTTTCAACGGCCAGCTGACCTGCTGATGTTATGCTGATGCAATAAATCTAATTCTGGTTTTAATATAATTCCAGAATAATTGCAAAACTTTGAAAATTCATAGAAAATTGAATATAACACCAAATCAGACAAATAATATATGCAAATTTATCAAAAAAATTCAATGAACATAATGGTGCTACTTTCATGCATGAAAAATAAAGTTATGAAACAGCATCAGGTCAAATCAATTAAATGATTAAGATGAATATGCCATTCAAATAATATTTGAATTTGGATTTCAAATCAGATGCAAACTAAGGTTTCACCAACCACATTGAAACATATCACCCTTCATTTTATGCCATGTTCATGCATCATGACTATTGCATATGATTGTTAATAATTGTATGTTGTTATTCGATAGGCCCCGCCCCTTTGGATACGAGAGATTATCCGACTCACGGATATCACCCCTGTGCTGAGCAACAAGGCAAGCAACCATTCTGATCATCCCGATAAATCCCATGTTCTCGCTCCTGCTCTTACTTATTGCATTAGGTCAAAATGCTTTCAATGCTTTTACCACGTTAGTTGAACCCATTCCTTTGCATGACCTGTCTTTGTCACAGTAAATAGCTAAACCTTGCAACCTAGCATACATGGTAGATGCTTGAGCCATGATGTGTCTTATCCTTCTATGCATGCTATGCTTAGAGTTGTGTAAGGTTTGTTATTTGGGTGATGAACAGGATCGTGATAATGTGTTCAGTTAATAAAGGTTGTGTGTTGAACCTGATTTGGTAAAGGTACCAGTGAAAGGCTATGTAGGAGTACATGGCAGGTTGTTTCATTGGAACCGTCCTTAGGAACTGAGTTCCGTGTATGTAATCCAAGACAAGATACTACCACATGTTGGGCCCTCAAATATGACCCCGCTCGACTTATTAATTGCCTAGTACTCGGTCCAGGAGTTGCAAGTAGTTTCTGGTGTTTATAGTCATGCTGGAGGCCGTGCATAGTGCTGGCCTTAGAGGTGGGCTATGATGCGGTAGGCAATGGGACGGTGTACCAAGTGGCACCCGGATGGTGGGCTTGGGAACACTGCGCACATCGTTTGGGGCCGTGGCGGAAACCTCGGCTGGACTTCCGTGCGGGTTACCCTCAGATAGGCGATAAACCTGGACTAGGTATTAGCGTGGTTAACGGTTGTGGCCGACTCCCTCGCTGGGCTTCTGCTTGAAGGTTGCCGAGGTGCATGACATGCACATGGCGATAAGTGGCGAGAGCGTGTGTGAAGAAATACACCCCTGCAGGGTTATGATCTATTTGAATTGCCGCGTCCGCGGATATGGACTACTTGGAAACATATGTTGTTCATAGACAACTATAATGGCTACTCATAAAAATGTCAAGATAAGTGTGAGTGTCGTGGATGGCATTTTTGTAGGGAGACGGAATGATTCCACGATGGAGTATTGTTGTGGTGTTAGTGGACTCATGTGTGAGAAAACAAAGTTGTCGAAACTATTTGAAAATGTGGTTTGTCTAGCCAAGAGTCAAAGATGGCTTTCTGCATGAAACCCCACAACTCCTTGTTGATAAATTGCATGAGTAGATAGATTATTCTAAAGTCTTGCTGAGTACTTTTGTACTGATGTTTGCTTAATAAATTGTTGCAGAGTTTGTTAATGACCCTAATGGTGGGCTCTATCTAGACGTTGACGACGACGAGTAGCTGGTGTCCAAGCTACGATCTGGCCCTAGGTTGGGTGTGTAGATAGTCAGGCCATGTGCCTTTTTACCTTTCCATCTGTCTGTACTCAGACAGTTTCAATCTTCTGCTGGCTTGTAAGACTTGTTTGTATGACTTGTGTTGATGGGTCGTGAGACCCCTATCTGTGTAATATTATGTGTGAGGTTCTTCCGAGCCTTCTAAATAAAGTTTGTATGTTTATGGTTATGTTGTGATGTTATCGATGTATCTATGCATATCGGTATGCCATGCGTACATGTGTTGTACTTGATATGTATGGGGTTCGAACACCTAGTCGTATGCCTTAGTAGCACTCCTCACTGGGAAATGCCCCTTTGTGATTCCACCGAGCCATGGTAGTTCGCTACTTCTTCGGACACATTGGTTGACCAGCATGTGTCCTTATTAGCTGTTGTGTCTGTCCCTTTGAGGAAATGTCACACGGTATAATGGAGTCCTTGTAGCTTGCTACGACTCGTCTACACTCGCTGTTGACCGACACCTGCTTAGCTGGGTCATATAAGCATGTGCCTGTAAGGAACTGCCACTTGAGTTTATGACTAGACATGTCGACCCGGGTTCTTTGACATCGAAATGCTAGCGACACAATTGCATACGCGAGTCGAAAGGCACAAACGGTCCCGGCTAAGGTAAGGCTATAGCCGTGGGGATAACCATGCATGAGACCGCAAAGAGATCTGATGTGTTACAGGATGGATTCCTATGGCTTAGGATCGGGGTCCCGTCATCAATAACAAGTGAATAGTTCATAGGCATTTCCTGACGTTTACCGATATTACCTATTCTTTGACATTCGTCGCAAGACAAGACAAACTTACGGGCATCCTTGAAGAGAGTGGGCCAATAGAAACCTAATTGCAATACCTTGTGTGTAGTTCTATCTCCCGCATGGTGTCCTCCGTAGGCCTTGGAGTGACACTTCTATAGGATCTGTCAGTGTTCATGTTCAGGTACACAACATCTAATAACACCATCTACTCCTTCCTTATAAAGGTGAGGATCATCCCAGAAGTAATGTCTCAAGTCAAAGAAGAATTTCTTCTTTTGCTAGTATGTGAAACTAGGTGGTATATATTTGGCAACAATATAGTTTGGATAATCAGCATACCACGGTGCACTACGTGAAGCATTGATGGCATTCAATTGCTCATCGGGAAAGCTATCATCAATAGGTTGTGGGTCATCAAAAACATTCTCCAACCTAGACAAGTTATCTGCTACGGGGTTATCAGCACCCTTCCTGTCGATAATGTGCAAATCAAATTCTTGTAGCAAGAGAACCCATCTGATAAGTCTAGGTTTAGCGTCTTTCTTCTCCATGAGGTACTTAATAGCAGCGTGATCAGTGAGAATAGTGACTTTGGAATCAACTATATAAGACCTGAACTTTTCACATGCAAACACGACAGCTAAAAACTCTTTTTCCGTAGTAGCATAGTTTCTTTGGGCACTGTCTAGAGTTTTACTAGCATAGTGAATAACATTCAACTTCTTATCAACTCTTTGCCCTAGGACAGCACCAACTGCATAATCACTAGCATCACACATGATTTCAAACGGAAAGTTCCAATCAGGTGGTTGAACAATAGGTGCGGTTATCAAAGCCCTCTTAAGTATTTCGAAGGCTTCCTCACAATCATCGTCAAAGACAAAAGGAATATCCTTTTGCAAGAGATTAGTAAGAGGCCTAGAAATCTTATAGAAGTCTTTAATGAACCTTCTATAGAAACCAGCATGACCAACGAAACTTCTTATACCTTTGATATATGTGGGGTATGGCATTTTCTCGATTGCATCAACCTTAGCCTTATCGACTTCAATACCTCTTTCAGAAATTTTATGTCCTAAGACGATGCCTTCATTAACCATAAAGTGGCACTTCTCCCAATTCGAGACAAGATTGGTGTCTTTACATCTCTTCAAGACTCGATCAAACTTGTTGAGGCAATCATCAAAAGAAGACCCGTAAACGGAGAAGTCATCCATGAAAACCTCAACAATCTTTTCACAAAAGTCAGAGAATATAGCCATCATACATCTTTGAAAGGTGGCAGGTGCATTACATAAGCCAAAAGGCATACGTCTATAAGCAAAGGTACCGAAAGGGCAGGTGAAAGTGGTTTTCTCCTGATCAGATTGTGCAACTGGTATTTGGGAGAAACCAGAATAACCTTCTAGAAAGCAGAAGTGTGTGTGTTTAGACAGTCTTTCTAGCATTTGGTCGATAAAAGGCAAATGGTAATGATCTTTCCTAGTGGCTTTATTCAATTTCCTAAAATCGATCACCATCCTATAGCCGGTAATAATCCTCTGTGGGATCAATTCATCCTTATCATTAGGGACAACGGTAATGCCTCCCTTCTTAGGGACGCAATGCACCAGACTCACCCAATCACTATGAGCAACAGGATAGATAATACCCGCTTCCAGGAGCTTTAGTATTTATTTTCTTACTACCTCTTTCATCTTAGGATTTAATCTCCTTTGATGATCAGCAACTGGTTTGAAATCAGGATCAGTTTTAATCTTGTGTTGGCATAGAGTGGGACTAATGTTGGAATTATGCCCTAGAGGCAATAATAAATATAGTTATTATTATAATTCCTGTATCAAGATAATAGTTTATTATCCATGCTATAATTGTATTGAATGAATACTCATTTACATGTGTGGATACATAGACAAAACACCGTCCCTAGCATGCCTCTAGTTGGCTGGCCAGTTGATCGATGATAGTCAGTGTCTTCTGATTATGAACAAGGTGTTTTTTGCTTGATAACTGGATCACGTCATTGGGAGAATCACGTGATGGACTAGACCCAAACTAATAGACGTAGCATGTTGATCGTGTCATTTTATTGCTACTGTTTTCTGCGTGTCAAGTATTTATTCCTATGACCATGAGATCATATAACTCACTGACACCGGAGGAATGCTTTGTGTGTATCAAATGTCGCAACGTAACTGGTGACTATAAAGATGCTCTACAGGTATCTCCGAAGGTGTTGGTTGAGTTAGTATGGATCAAGACTGGGATTTGTCACTCCGTGCGACGGAGAGGTATCTCGGGGCCCACTCGGTAATACAACATCACACACAAGCCTTGCAAGCAATGTAACTTAGTGTAAGTTGCGGGATCTTGTATTACGGAACGAGTAAAGAGACTTGCCGGTAAACGAGATTGAAATAGGTATGCGGATACCGACGATCGAATCTCGGGCAAGTAACATACCGAAGGACAAAGGGAATGACATACGGGATTATACGAATCCTTGGCACTGAGGTTCAAACGATGAGATCTTCGTAGAATATGTAGGATCCAATATGGGCATCCAGGTCCCGCTATTGGATATTGACCGAGGTGTCTCTCGGGTCATGTCTACATAGTTCTCGAACCCGCAGGGTCTGCACACTTAAGGTTCGACGTTGTTTTATGCGTATTTGAGTTATATGGTTGGTTACCGAATGTTGTTCGGAGTCCCGGATGAGATCAAGGACGTCACGGGGGTTTCCGGAATGGTCCGGAAACGAAGATTGATATATAGGATGACCTCATTTGATTACCGGAAGGTTTTCGGAGTTACCGGGAATGTACCGGGAATGACGAATGGGTTCCGGGAGTTCACCGGGGGGGCAACCCACCCCGGGGAAGCCCATAGGCCTTGGGGGAGGCACACCAGCCCTTAGTGGGCTGGTGGTACAGCCCACAAGTGCTCTATGCGCCAAGAGAAGAAAAATCAAGAGGAAAAGAAAAAAAAAAGGAGGAGGTGGGAAGGGAGGAGGACTCCCTCCCACCAAACCTAGTCCAACTCGGTTTGGGGGGGAGAGTCCTCCCCCTTGGCTCGGCCAACCCCCTTGAGGGTCCTTGGACCCCAAGGCAAGGCCCCCTCCCTCCCACCTATATATACGGAGGTTTTAGGGCTGATTTGAGACGACTTTTCCACGGCAGCCCGACCACATACCTCCACGGTTTTTCCTCTAGATTGCGGAGCCCTGCTGAGACAAGGTCATCACCAACCTCCGGAGCGCCGTCACGCTGCCGGAGAACTCTTCTACCTCTCCGTCTCTCTTGCTGGATCAAGAAGGCCGAGATCATCGTCGAGCTGTACGTGTGCTGAACGCGGAGGTGCCGTCCGTTCGGTACTAGATCGTGGGACTGATCGCGGGATTGTTCGCGGGGCGGATCGAGGGACGTGAGGGCGTTCCACTACATCAACCGCGTTCTCTAACGCTTCTGCTGTACGGTCTACAAGGGTACGTAGATCACTCATCCCCTCTCGTAGATGGACATCACCATGATAGGTCTTCGTGTGCGTAGGAAAATTTTTGTTTCCCATGCGACGTTCCTCAACAGTGGCATCATGAGCTAGGTTCATGCGTAGATGTCTTCTCGAGTAGAACACAAAAGGTTTTGTGGGCGGTGATGTGCGTTTTGCTGCCCTCCTTAGTCTTTTCTTGATTCCGCGGTATTGTTGGATTGAAGCGGCTTGGACCGACATTACTCGTACGCTTACGAGAGACTGGTTTCATCGTTACGAGTAACCCCCTTTGCTCAAAGATGACTGGCAAGTGTCGGTTTCTCCAACTTTAGTTGAATCGGATTTGACCGAGGAGGTCCTTGGATGAGGTTAAATAGCAACTCATATATCTCCGTTGTGGTGTTTGCGTAAGTAAGATGCGATCCTACTAGATACCTTTGGTCACCACGTAAAACTTGCAACAACAAAATTAGAGGACGTCTAACTTGTTTTTGCAGGGTATGATTGTGATGTGATATGGCCAACGATGTGATGTGATATATTGGATGTATAAGATGATCATGTTGTAATAGAAATATCGACTTGCACGTCGCTGGTACGACAACCGGCAGGAGCCATAGGGTTGTCTTTATACTAACGTTTGTGCTTGCAGATGCGTTTACTATTTTGCTAGGATGTAGCTTTAGTAGTAATAGCATAAGTAGCACGACAACCCCGATGGCAACATGTTGATGGATGATCATGGTGTGGCGCCGGTGACAAGAAGATCGTGCCGGTGCTTTGGTGATGGAGATCAAGAAGCACGTGATGATGGCCATATCATGTCACTTATGAATTGCATGTGATGTTAATCCTTTTATGCACCTTATTTTGCTTAGAACGACGGTAGCATTATGAGGTGATCTCTCACTAAAATTTCAAGACGAAATTGTGTTCTCCCCGACTGTGCACCGTTGCTACAGTTCGTCGTTTCGAGACACCACGTGATGATCGGGTGTGATAGACTCAACGTTCACATACAACGGGTGCAAAACAGTTGCGCACGCGGAACACTCGGGTTAAGCTTGACGAGCCTAGCATGTGCAGACATGGCCTCGGAACACATGAGACCGAAAGGTCGATCGTGAATCATATAGTTGATATGATTAGCATACGGATGCTTACCACTGAAACTATACCCAACTCACGTGATGATCGGACTTGGGATAGTATAAGTGGATCATGAACCACTCAAATGACTAGAGAGATGTACTTTTTGAGTGGGAGTTTAGCATATAATTTGATTAAGTTGAACTCTAATTATCTTTAACATAGTCTAAGTCCACTTTGAATATATTTGTGTTGTAGATCATGGCTCACGCGACAGTCATCCTGAATTTTAATACGTTCCTAGAGAAAGCTAAGTTGAAAGATGATGGAAGCAACTTTGTAGACTGGGCTCATAATCTTAAGCTAATCTTACAAGCTGGGAAGAAGGATTATGTTCTTAATGCTGCGCTAGGAGATGAACCACCCGCTACGGCTGATCAGGATGTTAAGAACGCTTGGTTAGCACGTAAGGAGGACTACTCAATAGTTCAATGTGCAGTCTTGTATGGCTTAGAACCGGGACTTCAACGTCGCTTTGAGCGTCATGGAGCATTTGAGATGTTCCAGGAGTTGGAGTTTATCTTTCAGAAGAACGCCCGGATCGAGAGGTATGAGACCTCCGATAAATTCTATGCTTGCAAGATGGAGGAAAACTCGTCTGCCAGTGAACATGTGCCCAAAATGTCTGGGTACTCAAACCGTCTAGCTGAGCTGGGGATTAAACTCCCGCAAGAAGCTATCACTGACAGAATCCTTCAATCACTGCCGCCAAGCTATAAAGGCTTTGTGTTGAACTACAACATGCAAGGGATGAACAAGTCTCCCGGCGAGTTGTTTGCGATGCTGAAAGTCGCAGAGTCTGAACTCCGTAAAGAGCATCAAGTGTTGATGGTGAGCAAGACCACTAGTTTCAAGAGAAACGGCAAAGGCAAGAAGGGCAATTCGAAGAAGAGCGGCAAGCCTGTTGCCAATCCGCCGAAGAAACCCAAGGCTGGACCTAAGCCTGAAACAGAGTGCTTCTATTGCAAGGGTATGGGTCACTGGAAGCGCAATTGCCCCAAGTATCTGGCAGATAAGAAGGCGGGCAAAGAAAAATCAGGTATATTTGATATACATGTTATTGATGTGTACTTAACCGGCTCTCGTAGTAGTGCCTGGGTATTCGATACCGGTTCTGTTGCTCACATTTGCAACTCGAAGCAGGAACTGCGGAATAGACGAAGGCTGGCGAAAGACGAAGTGACGATGCGCGTAGGAAATGGTTCCAAGGTTGATGCAATCGCCGTCGGCACAGTGTCACTTTAGCTACCATCAGGATTAGTGATGAACTTAAATCATTGTTATTTAGTGCCTGCGTTGAGCATGAACATCTCTAGATCTTGTTTGTTGCGAGACGGTTACTCTTTTAAGTCTGAGAATAATGGTTGTTCTATTTCTATGAGTAACATCTTTTATGGTCATGCACCGAATGTGAGAGGATTGTTCATATTGAATCTTGATAGCGATACGCATATACATAATATTGAGACCAAAAGAGTTAGAGTAAACAATGATAGCACCATATTTTTGTGGCACTGCCGCTTGGGTCATATTGGTGTAAAGCGCATGAAGAAACTCCATGCTGATGGACTTTTGGAGTCACTTGACTTTGATTCACTTGACACGTGCGAACCATGCCTCATGGGCAAGATGACTAAGACTCCGTTCTCCGGAACAATGGAGCGTGCAAGTGACTTGTTGGAAATCATACATACCGATGTGTGTGGTCCAATGAGCGTAGAGGCACGCGGCGGATATCGTTATTTTCTCACCTTCACTAACGATTTAAGCAGATATGGTTATGTCTACTTGATGAAGCACAAGTCTGAAACATTTGAAAAGTTCAAGCAATTTCAGAGTGAAGTGGAAAATCATCGTAACAAGAAGATCAAGTTCCTACGGTCTGATCGTGGGGGTGAATATCTGAGTTTCGAGTTTGGTGCTCACTTAAGACAATGTGGAATTGTTTCGCAGTTAACACCGCCTGGAACACCACAGCGTAATGGTGTGTCCGAACGTCGTAATCGTACTTTGTTAGAGATGGTGCGATCTATGATGTCTCTTACTGATTTGCCGTTATCATTTTGGGGTTATGCATTAGAAACAGCTGCATTCACTTTAAATAGGGCACCATCAAAATCCGTTGAGACGACACCATACGAACTGTGGTATGGCAAAACGCCAAAGTTGTCGTTTCTTAAAGTTTGGGGATGTGATGCTTATGTCAAAAAGCTTCAGCCTGAAAAGCTGGAACCCAAAGCGGAAAAGTGCGTCTTCGTAGGTTACCCAAAAGACACAGTTGGGTACACCTTCTATCTCAAATCCGAGGGCAAAGTGTTTGTTGCTAAAAACGGAGCTTTTCTCGAGAAGGAGTTTCTCTCGAGAGAATTGAGTGGGAGGAAGATAGAACTTGACGAGGTTGTCGAACCTCTCATCCCTCTAGATGGTGGCGCAGGGCAAGGGGAAACCTCTGTCGTTGCGACGCCGGTTGAGGAGGAAGTTAATGATGATGATCATGAAACTCCAGTTCAAGTTTCTGTTGAACCACGCAGGTCGACGAGATCACGCGCTGCTCCAGAGTGGTACGGTAATCCCGTCTTATCAATCATGTTGTTAGACAACAATGAACCTGCAAATTATGAAGAAGCAATGGTGGGCCCATATTCCAACAAATGGCTAGAAGCCATGAAATCCGAGATAGGATCCATGTATGAGAACAAAGTGTGGACTTTGGAGATACTACCTGAGGGCCGCAAGGCTATTCGGAACAAATGGATCTTTAAGAAGAAAACGGACGCTGACGGTAATGTGACCGTTTATAAAGCTCGACTTGTGGCAAAGGGTTTTTCACAAGTTCCAGGAGTTGACTACGATGAGACTTTCTCACCCGTAGCGATGCTTAAGTCCGTCAGAATCATTTTAGCAATAGCTGCATTTTTCAATTATGAAATCTGGCAGATGGATGTCAAAACGGCGTTCCTTAACGGTTTCCTTAAGGAAGAGTTGTATATGATGCAACCGAAGGTTTTGTCGATCCTAAAAATGCTGACAAGGTGTGCAAGCTCCAGCGATCCATTTATGGACTGGTGCAAGCATCTCGGAGTTGGAACAAACGCTTTGATGAGGTGATCAAAGCATTTGGGTTTATACAAGTGGTTGGAGAATCTTGTATTTACAAGAAAGTGAGTGGGAGCTCTGTGGCGTTTCTAATATTATATGTGGATGACATATTACTGATAGGAAACAACGTAGAGCTTTTGGAGAGCATAAAAGGTTACTTGAGTAAAAGTTTATCTATGAAGGACCTAGGAGAAGCTGCTTACATTCTAGGCATTAAGATCTATAGGGATAGATCAAAACGCCTGATAGGACTTTCACAAAGCACATACCTTGATAAAGTTTTGAAGAGGTTCAAAATGGAACAGTCCAAGAAAGGGTTCTTGCCAGTTTTACAAGGTACGAGATTGAGTAAGACTCAGTGCCCAGCAACTGATGAAGATAGAGAGCATATGCGCTCCGTCCCCTATGCTTCAGCCATAGGTTCTATCATGTATGCGATGCTGTGCACTAGACCGGATGTTAGCCTGGCCGTAAGTATGGCAGGTAGGTTCCATAGTAATCCAGGAGTGGATCACTGGACAGCGGTCAAGAATATCCTGAAGTACCTGAAAAGGACTAAGGAGATGTTTCTCGTGTATGGAGGTGACGAAGAGCTCGCCGTAAAAGGTTACGTCGATGCAAGCTTTGACACAGATCCGGACGACTCTAAGTCGCAAACCGGATACGTATTTGTTCTTAATGGGGGTGCAGTAAGCTAGTGCAGTTCCAAGCAAAGCGTCGTAGCAGATTCTACATGTGAAGCGGAGTACATGGCTGCCTCGGAGGCGGCTAAGGAGGGTGTCTGGATGAAGCAGTTCATGACGGATCTTGGAGTGGTGCCAAGCGCACTGAATCCAATAACCTTGTTCTGTGACAACACTGGTGCCATTGCCTTAGCAAAGGAACCACGATTTCACAAGAAGACCAGACACATCAAACGACGCTTCAACCTCATCCGCGACTACGTCGAGGAAGAGGATGTAAATATATGCAAAGTGCACACGGATCTGAATGTAGGAGACCCGCTGACTAAACCTCTTCCACGGCCAAAACATGATCGACACCAGAACTGTATGGGTGTTAGATTTATTACAATGTAATTCACATGGTGATGTGAGGGCTGGATTATTGACTCTAGTGCAAGTGGGAGACTGTTGGAATTATGCCCTAGAGGCAATAATAAATATAGTTATTATTATAATTCCTGTATCAAGATAATAGTTTATTATCCATGCTATAATTGTATTGAATGAAGACTCATTTACATGTGTGGATACATAGACAAAACACCGTCCCTAGCATGCCTTTAGTTGGCTGGCCAGTTGATCGATGATAGTCAGTGTCTTCTGATTATGAACAAGCTATTGTTGCTTGATAACTGGATCACGTCATTGGGAGAATCACGTGATGGACTAGACCCAAACTAATAGACGTAGCATGTTGATCGTGTCATTTTGTTGCTACTGTTTTCTGCGTGTCAAGTATTTATTCCTATGACCATGAGATCATATAACTCACTGACACCGGAGGAATGCTTTGTGTGTATCAAACGTTGCAACGTAACTGGGTGACTATAAAGATGCTCTACAGGTATCTCCGAAGGTGTTGGTTGAGTTAGTATGGATCAAGACTGGGATTTGTCACTCCGTGTGACGGAGAGGTATCTCGGGGCCCACTCGGTAATACAACATCACACACAAGCCTTGCAAGCAATGTAACTTAGTGTAAGTTGCGGGATCTTGTATTACGGAACGAGTAAAGAGACTTGCCGGTAAACGAGATTGAAATAGGTATGCGGATACCGACGATCGAATCTCGGGCAAGTAACATACCGAAGGACAAAGGGAATGACATACGGGATTATACGAATCCTTGGCACTGAGGTTCAAACGATGAGATCTTCGTAGAATATGTAGGATCCAATATGGGCATCCAGGTCCCGCTATTGGATATTGACCGAGGAGTCTCTCGGGTCATGTCTACATAGTTCTCGAACCCGCAGGGTCTGCACACTTAAGGTTCGACGTTGTTTTATGCGTATTTGAGTTATATGGTTGGTTACCGAATGTTGTTCGGAGTCCCGGATGAGATCACGGACGTCACGAGGGTTTCCGGAATGGTCCGGAAACGAAGATTGATATATAGGATGACCTCATTTGATTACCGGAAGGTTTTCGGAGTTACCGGGAATGTACCGGGAATGACGAATGGGTTCCGGGAGTTCACCGGGGGGGCAACCCACCCCGGGGAAGCCCATAGGCCTTGGGGGAGGCACACCAGCCCTTAGTGGGCTGGTGGGACAGCCCACAAGTGCTCTATGCGCCAAGAGAAGAAAAATCAAGAGGAAAAGAAAAAAAAAGGAGGAGGTGGGAAGGGAGGAGGACTCCCTCCCACCAAACCTAGTCCAACTCGGTTTGGGGGGGAGAGTCCTCCCCCTTGGCTCGACCGACCCCCTTGAGGGTCCTTGGACCCCAAGGCAAGGCCCCCTCCCTCCCACCTATATATACGGAGGTTTTAGGGCTGATTTGAGACGACTTTTCCACGGCAGCCCGACCACATACCTCCACGGTTTTTCCTCTAGATTGCGTTTCTGCGGAGCTCGGGCGGAGCCCTGCTGAGACAAGGTCATCACCAACCTCCGGAGCGCCGTCACGCTGCCGGAGAACTCTTCTACCTCTCCGTCTCTCTTGCTGGATCAAGAAGGCCGAGATCATCGTCGAGTTGTACGTGTGCTGAACGCGGAGGTGCCGTCCGTTCGGTACTAGATCGTGGGACTGATCACGGGATTGTTCGCGGGGCGGATCGAGGGACGTGAGGACGTTCCACTACATCAACCGCGTTCTCTAACGCTTCTGCTGTACGGTCTACAAGGGTACGTAGATCACTCATCCCCTCTCGTAGATGGACATCACCATGATAGGTCTTCGTGTGCGTAGGAATATTTTTGTTTCCCATGCGACGTTCCTCAACAACTAATGCCCTTAAGATCATCAGGAGTATATCCAATAGCAACACGGTGCTTTCTCAGAGTTTTTAGTAACTTCTTTTCTTCATGCTCTGAGAGGCTAGCACTAATAATAACAAGATATATCTCTTTTTCATCAAGATAAGCATACTTAAGAGTATCAGGCAACTGTTTAAGCTCGAACACAGGATCACCATTTGGTGGAGGTGGATCCCCAAGCAGTTTAACAGGAAAGTTATTCTTAAGGACAGGATATTGTTCTAAGACAACTCTATCTATCTCATCCCTTTCATCCATATGCATATCATTTTCATGATCAAGCAAGTATTGCTCTAAGGGATCAGTAGGAGGCACGTCAATAGAAGCTAAGGCAATAGTTTCATCCTAACTAGGCAACTCCTTTTCATGAGGTTGTCTACCAAACTTGGAGAAATTGAACTCATGTGACACACCTTCAAAGCCAACAGTGACAGTTTGCTTCTCACAGTCAATATGAGCATTGACGGTATTGAGAAAAGGTCTGCCAAATATGATGGGACAAAAGCTATCTTGTGCGGTAGCAAGAACGAGGAAATCAGCAGGATACTTCGTTTTACCACACAAGACTTCAGCATCCCTAACAATTCTCACAGGGCAGATAGTATCTCTATTGGCAAGCTGAATAGTGACATCAATAGGTTCTATCTCAACAGGTGCAATCTCGTCTTTGATTTCATCATATAAGGATTGAGGTATTGCACTAACACTAGCACCCACGTCACATAAACCATGATAGCAATGATCTCCTATCTTAACAGAAACAACAGGCGTGCCAACAACAGGCCTATGTTTATCTCTAGCGTGAGGTTTAGCAATTCTAGCAGCATCTTCACATAAGTGAATATTATGTCCCTCAACATCATCGGACAGGAGATCTTTGATAATAGCAATGCTAGGTTCAACTCTAATTTGCTCAGGGGGTGTAGGTGTTCTAATGTAGCCTCTACGTATCACAGTTGAAGCTTTAGAATGATCCTTTATCCTAACAGGGAAAGGTGGTTTCTCAATGTAAGCACTAGGAACAATAGGATCATTATAGGCAATGACTTTCTCTTCAACTGGATTGGGTTTAACTACATTGACTTCTAAAGGAGGATGATATTAAAACCGCTTCTCTTTGGGGAGATCAATATGAGCAGCAAAAGATTCACACAATGGAGCTACTATCTCACAGTCAAGTCCATACTTAGCACTAAAGTCACAAAAAGTATTTGTTTCAACAAAGGATTTAACGCAATCAAACTTGAAATTCATACCTGACTCCTTACCTTCTTCAAGCTCCCAATCTTCAGAGTTGCGTTCAGTTCTCTCCAATAAATTCCATTTGAAGTCAATATCTCTCTTCATAAAAGAACCGGTACAAGAAGTGTCAAGCATGGTGCGATCATCATGAGAAAGTCGAGCATAGAATTTCTGAATGATAATTTCTCTAGAGAGCTCATTGTTGGGGCATGAATATAACATTGATTTAAGCATCCCCCAAGCTTGAGCGATGCTTTCTCTGTCACGAGGCCAAAAATTATAAATATAATTCCGATCACGATGTACTAAATGCATAGGATAAAACTTTTGATAAAATTCCAATTTCAACCGATTGTAGTTCCATGATCCAGTATCATCACATACCCTATACCATGTCAACACCTTATCCTTCAAACATAAAGGAAAGACCTTCTTCTTGACCTCATCCTTGGGCAAACCTGCAAGCTTAAATAAACCACAAACTTGATCTACATAGATTAGATGCAAGTCTGGATGTGATGTTCCATCTCCAGTAAAAGGATTAGCCAACAGTTTCTCAAGCATACTCGAAGGAAATTCAAAGCAAATATTTTCAGTAGGTGCAGCAGGTTGAGGAGAAACTCTTTGTGCTTCCGTTCGAGGTGAAGATACCCCGAACAAGCCCCTCAAAGGATTAGTTTCATAGTGACAAGTGACAATAAATTTCAGCATACTATATGAATGTTTCCTTACCAAGTTCCACTTACCAAAGGCGCTTCACTCCCCGGCAACGGCGCCAGAAAAGAGTCTTGATGACCCACAAGTATAGGGGATCAATCGTAGTCCTTTCGATAAGTAAGAGTGTCGAACCCAACGAGGAGCAGAAGGATCTGACAAGTGGTTTTCAGCAAGGTAAAATCTGCAAGCACTGAAATTATCGGTAACAATTGATTGTGTGGTGAGATGATTCGTAGCAAGCAACACGTAACAAAAGTAGCAACGGTGCAGAAAAGTGGCCCAATCCCTTTTGTAGCAAGGGACAAGCCTGGAAAAGTCTTATAGGAGGAAAAACGCTCCCGAGGACACACGGGAATTTCTGTCATGCTAGTTTTCATCATGTTCATATGATTCGCGTTCGTTACTTTGATAGTTTGATATGTGGGTGGACCGGCGCTTGGGTACTGCCCTTACTTGGACAAGCATCCCAGTTATGATTAACCCCTCTCGCAAGCATCCGCAACTACGAAAGAAGAATTAAGACAAAGTCTAACCATAGCATTAAACTAGTGGATCCAAATCAGCCCCTCACGAAGCAATGCATAAACTAGGGTTTAAGCTTCTGTCGCTCTAGCAACCCATCATCTACTTACTACTTCCCAATGCCTTCCTCTAGGCCCAAATAATGGTGAAGTGTTATGTAGTCGATGTTCACATAACACCACTAGAGGAAAAACAACATACAACACATCAAAATATCGAACGAATACCAAAGTCACATGACTACTATTAGCATGACTTATCCGATGTCCCCAGGAACAAAAGTACCTACTCACAAAGCATAATCATATTCATGACCAGAGAGGTAATGAGTAGCATCAAGGATCTGAACATAAACTCTTCCACCAAATAATCCAACTAGCATCAACTACAAAGAGTAATTAACACTACTAGCAACCTTACAAGTACCAATCGGAGTCGCGAGAAGGAGATTGGTTACAAGTGATGAACTAGAGTTTGGAGATGAGATGGTGCTGATGAAGATGTTGATGGTGATGAGTCCCATCCGATGAGAGGAGTGTTGGTGATGACGATGGCGACGATTTCCCACTCCGGGAGGGAAGTTTCCCCGGCAGGATCGTCCTGCCGGAGCTCTAGATTGGTTCTGCTCAAGTTCTGCCTCGTGGCGGCGGCGAATCCTCGAAAAAGCCTCCTCCTCATTTTTTCCGGACGAAACCCTTCATATAGCAGAAAAGGGGGGCCCGAGTGCCACTGGGTGCCCACAAGCCCCCTAGGCGCGGCCAGGGGGGTGGTCGCGCCTAGCAGGCTTGTGGCCACCTGCTGGCGCCCCTCTGGCGCTTCTTCGGCCCAGTATTTTTTATAATTCCCGAAAAAATCCTCGTTGATTTTTACGGTGTTTGGAGTTGCGCAGAATAGGTATCTCAAACTTGCTCCAATTTCAGGCCAGAATTCCAGCTGCCGGCATTCTCCCTCTTCATATAAACCTTGAAAAATAAGAGAGAAAAGGCATAAGTATTGTACCGTGAAGTGAAATAACAGCCCAAAAAGCGATAAATATCATCATGAAAACATGATGCAAAATGGACGTATCACCCACCCTTAGAATTTCCCACCCTAAGGGGTGCGGAAGCCCATCTAGGGAAAAGGGGCGGCGACCAAGGGGTGGAGGGAGTGGCGCCCTAAGGTGGCCTAGCCCACCATGCCCAGGATTAGCCCACCTCCCCTCTTCTTGCGCCTTGGGCTGCTTGTGTTGGCGCACCATCCCACATATGGGCTGGTTCCCATCCACCTTTAGGCCCATATACCCCTTCGGGGCTGGTGGCCCTTCCCAATGGACCCCCGGAACCCTTCCGGTGGTCCCAGTACTTTATCGGTGACGCCCTAAACACTTCCGGCGATCAAATCCTCACTTCCTATATATGAATATTTACCTCCGGAGCTCCTCGTGACATCTGGGGTTTCATACGGGACTCCGAAGAACCTTCGATAACCACGTACACTATTCCCATATAACCCTAGCGTCATCGAACCTTAAGTGTGTAGACCCTACGGGTTTGGGAACCATCAGACATGACCGAGACACCTCTCCGATCAATAACCAACAGCGGGGTCTAGATATCCATGTTGGTTCCCACATATTCCACGATGATCTCATTGGATGAACCACGATGTCGAGGATTCAATCAATCCCGTATGCAATTCACTTTGTCTACCGGTATGATACTTGCCCGAGATTCGATCGTGATTATCCATATACCTTGTGCAATCTCATTACCAGCAAGTCTCTTTACTCATTCCATAACACATCATCCCGAGGCTAACTCCTTAGTCACACTAAGCTCAATATGATGATGGATTACCGAGTGGGCCCAGAAATACATCTCCGTCACACGGAGTGACAAATCCCAGTCTCAATTCATACAACCCAACAAACACTTTTGGAGATACCTGTAGTGCACCTTTATAATCACCAAGTTACGTTGTGACGTTTGATACACCCAAAGCACTCCTATGGTATCCGGGAGTTCCACAATCTCATGGTCTAAGGAAATGATACTTGACATTAGAAAAGCTTTAGCAGACGAACAACACGATCTAGTGCTATGCTTAGGATTGTGTCTTGTCCATCACATCATTCCCTAATGATATGATCCCGTTATCAATGACATCCAATGTCCATGATCAGTAAACCATGATCATCTATTGATCAACAAGCTAGCCAACTAGAGGCTCAGTAGGGACACATTGTGATCTATATATTCATACATGTATTAAGGTTTCCGGGTTAATACAATTATAGCATGAATAATAGACAATTATCATGAACCAGGAAATATAATAATAACAAACTTTATTATTGCCTCTAGGGCATATTTCCAACAGTCTCCCACTTGCACTGCAGTCAATAATCTAGTTACATTGTGATGAATCGAACACCCATAGAGTTCTGGTGTTGATCATGTTTCGCTCGTGGAAGAGGTTTAGTCAATGAATCTGTGACATTCTGATCCGTATGTATTTTACAAATATATGTATCTCCATCCTGGATGTATCCATGTATGGAGTTGAAGCGGCGCTGGATGTGCTTGGTCTTCTTGTGAAACCTGGGCTCCTTTGCAATGGAAATAGCTCCAGTGTTATCACAGAACAGAGTCATCGGGCCGGACGCACTTGGAATCACTCCTAGTTCGGTGATGAACTCCTTCATCTAGACTCCTTCATGTGCTGCTTTTGAAGCAGCTATGTACTCCGCTTCACATGTAGATGCCGCCACGACGCTTTGCTTGCAATTGCACCAGCTAACTGCCCCATTATTCAAAATATACACATATCTGGTTTGTGACTTAGATTCATCCGGATCTGTGTCGACGCTAGCAACGACGTAACCCTTTACGACGAGCTCTTCGGCACCTCCATAAACGAGAAACATATCTTTAGTCCTTTTCAGGTACTTAAGGATGTTCTTGACCGCTGTCGAGTGATCCACTCCTGGATCACTCTGGTACCTCCCTACCAAACTTATGGCAAGGTTCACATCAGGTCTGGTACATAGCATGGCATACATGATAGAGCCTATGGTTGAAGCATAGGGGACGGTACTCATTTTTCTCTATCTTCCGTTGTGGTCGGGCGTTGAGTCATACTCAACCTCACACCTTGTAATACAGGCAAGAACCCCTTCTTAGACTTATCCATATTGAACTTCTTCAATATCTTCTCAAGGTATGTGCTTTGTGAAAGACCTATGAGGTGTCTCGATCTATCTCTATAGATCTTGATGCCTAATATGTAAGCAGCTTCTCCAAGGTCCTTCATTGAAAAACTCTTATTCAAATAGGCATTTATGCTTTCCAATAGTTCTATATCATTTTCCATCAACAATATGTCATCCACAAATAATATGAGAAATGCTACAGAGCTACCACTCACTTTCTTGTAAATACATGCTTCTTCATAAGTCTGTACAAACCCAAACGCTTTGATCACCTCATCAAATCGAGATGCTTGCACCAGCCCATAGATGGAGCATTGGAGCTTGCATACCTTGTTAGCATTGCTAGGATCGACAAAACCTTTCGGTTGAATCATATACAATTCTTATTTAAGAAAGCCGTTCAAGAATGCCATTTTGACGTCCATTTGCCAGGTTTCATAGTCATAAAATGTGGCAATTACTAACATGATTTGGACCGACTTTAGCATCGCTACGGGTGAGAAGGTCTCATCGTAGTCAATACCTTAAAATTGTCGATAACCCTTAGCGACAAGTCGGGCCTTATAGATGGTCACATTACCATCCGTGTCGGTCTTCTTCTTAAAGATCCATTTATTTTCTATGGCTCGTCGATCATCGGGCAAGTCCACCAAAGTCCATACTATGTTCTCATACATGTATCCTATCTCGGATTTCATGGCCTCAATCCATTTGTTCGAAGGTTCACTGTTGTCCAACAACATGATTTCCATGACAGGGTTGTCGTACCACTCTGGTGCAGAACGTGTCCTTTTTGACCTTCGAGGTTCAAAAGGAACTTGATCTGAAGTTTCATGATCATCATCATTAACTTCTTCTCTAGCCAGTGCATGCACCTCAGAAACATTTTCTTGTGCTATGCTACTTTCCGGATCGAGAGGAGGTACAATTACCTCATCAAGTTCTATTTTCCTCCCACTTACTTCTTTCAAGAGAAACTCTTTCTCTAGAAAGGATCCGTTCTTGGCAACAAAGACTTTGCGTTCGGACCTAAGATAGAAGGTATACCCAATAGTTTCCTTAGGGTATCCTATGAAGACGCATTTTTCTGCTTTGGGTTCGAGCTTCTCTGGTTGAAGTTTCTTCACATAAGCATCGCAGCCCCAAACTTTCAGAAATGACAGCTTAGGTTTCTTGCCAAACCATAATTCATACGGTGTCGTCTCAACAGATTTAGACGGTGCCCTATTTAAAGTGAATGTGGCAGTTTCCAATGCACATCCCCAAAATGATAGCGGTAAATCAGTAAGTGACATCATAGATTGCACCATAACCAATAAAGTGCGACTATGATGTTCAGACACACCGTTACGCTGCGGTGTGCTAGGCGGCGTGAGTTGTGAAACAATTCCACATTTCCTTAGGTGCATGCCAAACTCGTGACTCAAATACACTCCTCCATGATCAGATCATAAGAACTTTATTTTCTTGTCACGTTGATTCTCCACCTCACTCTGAAATTACTTGAACCTTTCAAAGGTTTCATACTTGTGCTTCATGAAGTAGACATACCCATATCTACTTAAATCATCAGTGAGGGTGAGAACATAATGATAGCCACCGCGAGCTTCAATGCTCATTGGACCACACACATCGGTATGTATTATTTCCAATAAGTTGGTTGCTCGCTCCATTGTTCCGGAGAAGGGAGGCTTGGTCATCTTGCCCATGAGGCACGGTTCACATGTGTCAAATGGTTCAAAATCAAGAGACTCCAAAAGTCCATCTGTATGGAGTTTCTTCATGCGTTTAACACCGATATGACCAAGGCGGCAGTGCCACAAGTATGTGGGACTATCATTATCAACTTTACATATTTTGGTACTCACACTATGAATATGTGTAACATCACGATCGAGATTCATCAAGAATAAACCATTGACCAGCGGGGCATGACCATAATTAATACCACTCATATAAATAGAACAACCATTATTCTGAGATTTAAATGAGTACCATCTTGCATCAAGTGAGATCCCGATACAATATTCATGCTCAAAGCTGGTACTAAATAAAAATTATTAAGGTTTAAAACTAATCCCGAAGGTATATGTAGAGGTAGTGTGCCGACGACGATCACATTGACCTTGGAACCATTCCCGACGCGCATCGTCACCTCGTCCTTAGCCAGCCTACGCTTGTTCCGCAGTTCCTGCTTAGAGTTGCAAATATGAGCAACAGCACCGGTATCAAATACCCAGGAGCTACTACGAGCGTTGGTAAGGTACACATCAATAACAAGTATATCACATATACCTTTGATGTTGTCGGCCTTCTTATCTGCTAAGTACTTAGGGCAATTCCGCTTCCAGTGATCGGTTCCCTTGCAATAATAGCACTCAGTCTCAGGCTTGGGTCCTTTCTTTCACTTCTTCCTGGCAACTAGTTTACCAGGAGCGGCAACTGCTTTGTCATTTTTCTTGAAGTTCTTCTTACCCTTGCCCTTCTTGAAACTAGTGGTCTTATTGACCATCAACACTTGATGTTCTTTCTTGATTTCTACCTCCACAGATTTCAGCATTGAATACAACTCGGGAATTGTTTTTTCCATCCCTTGCATGTTGTAATTCATCACAAAGCCTTTATAGCTAGGTGGAAGTGACTGGAGGATTCTGTCAATGACCGCATCATCCGGAAGTTCAACTCCCAGTTGAGTCAAGCGGTTGTGCAACCTAGACATTCTGAGTATGTGCTCAGTGAAAGAACTATTCTCCTCCATCTTACAGCTAAATAAATTGTCGGAGACTTGATATCTCTCGACCCGGGCATGAGCTTGAAAAATAAGTTTCAGCTCCTCGAACATCTCATATGCTCCGTGTTGCTCAAAACGCCTTTGGAGCCCCGGTTCTAAACTGTAAAGCTTGACGCACTAAACCAGAGAGTAGTCGTCACTCCGCGACTGCCACGCGTTCCTAACGTCCTGGGTTGCCGCGGGAACGGGAGGATTACCTAGTGGTGCATTAAGTACATATGCCTTCTTAGAAGCAGTGAGGATGAGCTTTAAGTTACGAGCCCAATCCGCATAGTTCCTCCAATCATCTTTGAGTTTGGTTTTCTCTAGGAATGCGTTGAAGTTGAATGAGACATTTGCATTGGCCATTGGATCTACAATATTTGTAAAGACAATTTTAGACTAAGTTCATGATAATTAAGTTCATCTAATCAAATTACTAATGAACTCCCACTTAGATCGACATCCCTCTAGTCAACCAAGTGTTACACGATCCACGTCGACTAGCTCGTGTCCGATCATCATGTGAGACGAACTAGTCATCAATGGTGAGCATCTCCATGCTGATCGTATCAACCATACGACTCATGTTCGACCTTTCGGTCTCCCTTATTCGAGGCCATGTCTGTACATGCTAGGCTCGTCGAGTCAACCTAAGTGTTTTGTGTGTGTAAACTGGCTTACACCCGTTGTATGTGAACGCTAGAATCAATAACACTCGATCATCACGTGGTGCTTCGAGGCAACGATCCTTCGCAACGGTGCACACTTAGGGGAATACATATCTCGAAATTTCAATGGGGGTCATCTTATCTTTGCTACCGTCGTTCTAAGCAATAAAATGAAAAACATGATAAACATCACATGCAATCATATAGTGACATGATATGGACAATATCATCTTGCTCCTTTGATCTCCATCTTCGGGGCACCATGATCATCATTGTCACCAGCATGACACCATGATCTCCATCATTGTGTCTCCGTGAAGTCGTCACGCCAACTATTACTTCTACTACTATAGCTAACGTTTAGCAATAAATAAATTAATCACATGGTGTTGCATCTCGTACAATAAATTAAGACAACTCCTATGGATCCCACCGGTTGTCATACTCATCGACATGCAAGTCATGAATCCTATTACAAGAACATGATCAATCGCATACATCACATATGTAACATCACATCCTCTTGGCCATATCACATCACATAGCATACCCTGCAAAAAAAAGTTAGACGTCCTCTAATTGTTGTTGCAAGTTTTACGTGGATGGTTAGGGTTTCTAGCAAGAACGCTTCTTACCTAAATGACAGTCACAACGTTGATATGCCAATGCTATTTACCCTTCATAAGGACCCTCTTCATCGAATCCGATCTGACTAAAGTGGGAGAGACAGACACCCGCTAGCCACCTTATGCAACAAGTGCATGTCGATCGGTGGAACCAGTCTCACATAAGAGTACGTGTAAAGTCGGTCCGGGCCGCTACATCCCACAATGTCGCCAAATCAAGATAAGACTAGTAACAGCAAGCAATTGACAAAATCAGCGCCCACAACTTTTGTGTTCCACTCGTGCACAGAATCTACGCATAGAACCTGGCTCTGATACCACTGTTGGGGAACGTAGTAATTTCAAAAAATATCCTACATCACACAAGGATCTATCTATGGAGAAACCAGCAACGAGCAAAGGGATAGAGCATCTTAATACCTTTGTAGATCGCTAAGCGGAAGCGTTGCTAGAACGTGGTTGATGGAGTCGTACTTGCAGCGGTTCAGATCGCGGTGGATTCCGACCTATGCATGAAACAACGGCGCCTCCGCATTCAACACACGTGTAGCCCGGTGACGTCTCGAACGCCTTGATCCAGCAAGGAGGGAGGAGAGGTTGAGGGAGAGCTACGGCAGCACGAAGGCGTGGTGAGGTGGAGCTACGTGGCACTCCTACAGGGCTTCGCCAAGCACTACGGAGGACGAGGAGGACGAGGAGTAGGGCTGCGCCGAGAAAGAGGCAATTGTTGTCTCAAATCAGCCCCAAACCCTCCGCTATTTATAGAGGAGAGGGAGGAGGGTGCCCACCCGTAGGTTTTCCCACCCTAAGGGGTGCGTCAGCCCATCTAGGGCAAAGGAGCGGCGGCCAAGGTTGGAGGGAGTGGCGCCCTAGGGTGGGCTAGCCCACCTCCCCTCTTCTTGCGCCTTGGGCTGCTTTTGATGGCGCACCAGCCCACATATGGGCTGGTCCCCATCCACCTTTAGGCCCATATACCCCTTCGGGGCTGGTGGCCCTTCCTGGTGGACCCTCGGAACCCTTCTGGTGGTAACTTTACTTTATCGGTGACGCCCAAAACACTTCCGGTGATCAAATCCTCACTTCCTATATATGAAGCTTTACCTCCAGACCATTTCGAAGCTCCTCGTGATGTACGGGATCTCATCCGAGACTCCGAACAACCTTTGGTAACCACGTACACTATTCCCAGATTACCCTAGTGTCATCAAACCTTAAGTGTGTAGACCCTACGGGTTCGGGAACCATGCACACATGACAGAGACACCTCTCCGGTCAATAACCAACAGCGGGGTCTGGATATCCATGTTGGTTCCCACATGTTCCATGATGATCTCATCGGATGAACCATGATGTTGGGGATTCGATCAATCTCGTATGCAATTCCCTTTGTCTACCGGTATGATACTTGCCCGAGATTTGATCGTCGATATCCATATACCTTGTTCAATCTCCTTACCAGCAAGTCTCTTTACTCGTTCCGTAACACATCATCCCGTGGCTAACTCCTTAGTCACGCTGGTCAAAAAAACTCCTTAGTCACACTAAGCTCAATATGATGATGGATTACAGAGTGGGCCCAAAGATACCTCTCCGTCACACGGAGTGACAAATCCCAGTCTCGATTCGTACAACCCAACAGACACTTTCGGAGATACCTGTAGTGCACCTTTATAATCACCCAGTTACATTGTGATGTTTGATACACCCAAAGCACTCCTACGGTATCCGGGAGTTGCACAATATCATGGTCTAAGGAAATGATACTTGACATTAGAAAAGCTTTAGCAGACGAACAATACGATCTAGTGATATGCTTAGGATTGGGTTTTGTCCATCACATCATTCCCTAATGATGTGATCCCGTTATCAATGATATCCAATGTCCATGATCAGGATACCATGATCATCTATTGATCAACGACCTAGCCAACTAGAGGCTCACTAGGGACACGTTGTGGTCTATATATTCACACATGTATTACGGTTTCCGGGTTAATACAATTATACCATGAATAATAGACAATTATCATGAACTAGGAAATATAATAATGACCACGTTATTATTGCCTCTAGGGCATATTTCCAACATTAACTCAACACTATCCCATAATAAGTTGTGTTAGATGACAATGTCTGAATATTTTTTCCTTTGTAGTGGTTCCCAAAGTAGTTTACTCAAGATTACCTCTCAAACTACATGATCAGTGGGCATGCAAAGGTTAAAGTATTTCTACTAGAACAAGATGACTATCTAGATGTTTTCATGGAGACAGTGAAGGATGAGAGGTCGTCCATCACAAGGGGTTGGACTAGAATCGTGTGTCCCTTCTCTATGGAGGTGGGCACAATATGGGCATTCTGCTTCACCTTGTTCAGCAACCAGAATGACTTTTGCCTCTTTCTTTATCGTCTTTAATAGTATAATTATACAACTGTGGTTCATCATTCTTTATTTGGTCTTATGTATTTCTTGAACATATGTACGTGTGATCGAATAATGCATTGCTTGTTTGAACCTGATGGATATGAATAAAGCTATAGCCTACTTTCAAATCCAAATTCGGTACAATTTTAAATAGCGGTAATTAAATTAGGGTGAAATTATGCTCTACGTCTCATTACGATGCACACGGCCGGTAAAACACAAATGTGTGGGATATACACCATATTCCGACACGGTTCATAGAGCGGAAACATGTGCGGCTATGCACACATTGTCGTTTACAAAACATGTGTAGCGACAGACAATATCACAAACGGTTCAAGCAAACTAAATGTTTGTGATAGTTGCCTTATCATACACGCTTTACAATCATGAACTATTACTGATGTGGTACACATCGTAAACATTACACCCCCAAAATAGTGTGTGCAATAGTTAGCCTGTACGACACTCATACAACGGTTTGACGTTTCGTAATCCTATCTGATACTCATATGATGATTATTTAATCTTCATAATTATTTATCGCATACAATTTGGGAGAAGTAAGTGTATGTAATTGTCTTCTTGTCATACACGTTCTATAATCTTAAACTATTTGTCATGGGGCGCGCATCATAAACATAGCACCACAGAATACCGATTGCGATGGTAATGCCAACACACACGAGTAGCAAGGATGGAGTGTTTGGCATATTTGGTATATCACAAACAATTGTGTGAAGAATCTCCTTTGGGATACATACGGCATCGCATACGCTTTGTTTTGGAAACGTATGCATTCCTACTCCCTATCCCTGACGGTTTTTGGATCGTGTCGGAGGGACCCCCCTAACGCCCACACTCACTAGGTGATGGTTTGAAATGCCATCACCGAAAGGGGTTAAAAACCGTTTGTATAGCACGTCGCTGCACCAGTGTTAAGACCGGCTCAATGGTGGTCACGACCATAGGAAGATACAATGCAATGACCATGAACACATACCACGGAAATATGCAACATGATAAGCGCTCTAAGCTTAGTGGCGCTAGTGATGTGATATGTGAGGGGCGACCATGAGTGGGAGGGGCGAGGGAAAGCAGCAAATACTAATGAGGTGATCGATCATCCAACCGATTCTAACCACAAATCCACCTATAATACTTAGAAATTGAAGGCGGCTAAAAATTTGAAACCACCTATTACAAGACGAAGAACCATGTACACTATATTATTAGAGACGACTTTACCACGTGGGGTGGTAACCACCTCCATATGCCGCCCCTAGTTCTTGTTTTTTTACTAGTAGCGTGTGTAGCCCCTCTCTTCTCTACACCTCCTCTACATAGAGGGGCGCATGATAGAGTGAATAGTTGCAAATGATATACTTCCTTTGTCTCAAAATAATTGTCTCAACTTTATAATACCTCTAGTACAAAGTTGTATTAAGCTTAAGACACTTATTTTGGGATGGAGGGAGTATGATGGAAAAACTCTCTAGAAGTACAAAATATGTCCACAACAAGCTCGTGTATTGACACGTACACCCAGAGCAAGGTTGCATCACTATGCAAAAATAAGTTTTTCCATCAAGTTAGTTTGGACTCGTAGTGTTACATGGCGTGAAGTATGTAAGTGAGAGCTCATGTTATTATGTTGTGTGGCGAGAAGTGAGTGACTAGAACAACCCACCTTTCATATTGAAAATTATTTTATCCACTAGCAAACTTACATATTTTTCGTGCAAGCCAAATTGGCCTTTAAAATTTAGATTTTTAATTAGGCATGTAAGTGCATCTAGTACCACCCCTTGTTGGTTTTGGAGTATGGAAGACAAATGTGGCTGAGGGACTAGTGTGTTTGTGAGTGTTCACTGGTTAACACAGATAAAAGTCCCTGGAGATTCGGTTTAACCATCAAAGAGGACCCCCAAAAATGTCCGAAGACATTGATGATGGTCGAAGCCATTGGTGGTATGGGAAGATAATCGCTTGAAGACAATGAAATGCGAAGACAAAGTCTTTTGTTAGTTTTGTTTCTTCTTTCCTAAGTCATAGGAACCACCATACTGTTAAGCGGGGTTGATGTGATCGAAGTCAGACGTTGACGTCATGCTCAACCCAAAATACCTATGTCTTCGAACAAATACAATGAGAGGAAATCTCTTCCATAGTTGGTTGAGTCATCATTGCTTGTATCCCAAGTAATGTTGTCGCGTGTGTCTTTGAAATCCGACTGATGAACACATGTTGGTTGGCCATTGACACATGGTCATTTCAGTCATATCATGTTGGGTTGCCTGTTGGCTAGAAATAGCCCACCCCCTCCACCATATGTTTGTGGATGCTCAGAGTTAGATATGGTTGTTGTCAATTTGGAGCAACCCACCTCGAAGACATTGAGAGAGAGAACTATCCTACAAGGATAAACCCAAACACCTAGAGCTAGAGTGTTTGAGCATTACTCAAAGTCATTATGTTCTGAGAGAACTAAAGACTTATTACACTTGAAGATTGTGACCTTCCATACGGTTAGGCGTCGTCTAGTGCATCCAAGAGTCATTGTAGCGGGTGACAGTGGTCTAGAACAATACAAGAGTCATTGTGGATTGTCGGGGTGACCAAGTTTGTAGGGGCTTTGGAAGTCTTCCTTGAAGACTTATCTAAATGATTGGGTGTGGTCTAAGTGACCTTGGATCAAGGCGAACAAGGTGAAGATGGGGTCTTCATAGTTCAATCTCAACCTCCCCCACCAGACATACAATTGTCACAGCAACTCGAACTGGTCCAACAAATCATGTGTCTTCATCAAGATACTCGTTCTATCTTTCACTCGCTTACTTTCTGTATTGTACTGTGAAGCCATAGCTTTATCATCTCAACTCGAAGACATTCGCTGGAGACATTCTTAAGTGTCATTCATCTTCATACTACTTAAGTTTATCCTTGATATGTCTTAGTGTGCATGATGACTATGATCTATCTGTGTGAATGTCTTTGTAGTATTGCATGCTATGCTTAGATCCTTGATCGTTATCCCTACTTGATCATGTATAACTTCCGCATACTTTTAATACATTTATTGGTTCGAAGCTTTTCATAAAAATTGCCTATTCACCCCCTGTAGTCGATAACTAGCACTTTCAATTGGTATAAGAGCAAGGTACTCCCTTGTTCTGTGTTTCGGTTCAACCACCTGGAGTTTTAGCTATGTGGACTCCCGGGATAATTAAGGTCTTTGCTACGTGCCCTATCTTTGATGGCACAAACTATTCATTATGGAAGAAGTTGATGTGTAAACTTCTACAAGCATCAAATGATGATCTATGGACTATCAAAGATAGGGGCATCTTAGAGCTCTGCAAAGATGCTACCGACAAAGACATTCATTTCTACACTCAGCTAGACACCCGCGGCAAGAATGTCATATGTTCACGCCTTTCCGAGACATGCTTCATGTGTGTATACAGTTTAGGCTATCTGACGCTCCTGTGGGACATGATCTCATATACCTATGAAGGAGCCTCCACTCGTCAAGATCTCTTCATCACTGACTTCAGGAAGTACCTCGATGATGGGATGGAAAACATCAGACAGAATGATCTTGCGATTTTCCTCATGGCCATAGGGTCTAAGGCGTCCTCTTATGCCTCATCATCTTCAAGTGAAGATGTGAAGATGAATATGATAGTGATGGTGAATCTCAATACAAATACAAACCCAGCTATTCTAAACTCATTAATATTGCCACTAAACAACAAAATGCCATGGAGAACATGCAACAAACTCTAGAGAAGAGCAATGACCCGTTGCGCGAATAGGTGAGTATGAACGAAGCTATGGCAAAAGACATGTGTGATCTTCATTCAAGGTTTGCGGATACCCAAAATAGTCATGATACTCTCTCAACTGATCATCAGAAGATTTGTTATTAGTATATTCAAACAAAGCAATATCTTTAGAAGTTGAAAGAGGCTCGTGAGGATCTTTCGAAGGAAAACAACTCACTCCTTGTTGAACATATCAGTATCGCTCGGGATGAATTTGATGCTCCATGCTTAAAATGCCTTGCTCGTGAAGCTAATGATTCTAATGATGAATGTTCAAATACTTCTGAAATGCATTATATTCAAATTTACCTATGGTATCTAACCCCTCATTTGTGGAAAACACTTCTATCACTGATGGCAATGACATGTTAAATACATTGCTTGAAACAGGCATGTACAAGAGTGTGAAGGGACATCAGGTCTTCTGTGATTTCCTCAAGAATAGAATCTTGAACAAAAACCCTAGGAAACTCCAGGTGGATCTTACAAGAACCCACGGCAGTACCCCAAAAACACATGGGTTGGTGTAAAGGGACCCTCAATGGATCCATCCACATTATCTGGCTTTAACTGTGCTAATCCTATCATTATTGATGAATCTTTCGATTCCAACTATAAATTGTTAAAATGTCAAAATGGTGAAGTGTTTGCTAGATTCATTGGCACTAAATGCAGGAATGGTTCACCCATGAAGAAGATGTGGATTCCCAAATGTCTTCTTGAGAAGCTTCACATGAATGTCACGACCGCATCTCTCAGGAAGAAGACATTCCCCAGATCAAAGTCTTCGAGAATACAAAGATCATCATATGATCACACTAACCACTATGTTTAGTGGGAAGGACTCAAAAGACTCATGAATATAAGCACTACGGCTTGAACCATTATGTTCACCCAACTAATAACTATTTTACATATTCATTTGAGTATTCTAACCCCCCGTGTGAAACGTGCTATTAGGGAAACATTGCCTGGATTCTCTGATGCTGCTCTACAGCTCATTTCTTCTTAGACACCCCTCAAGAAGTGGGTGGTTAAGAAGAACTAATATCTTCATGGAGCATCAGGTCTCTAGAAGGGATGAATCTTATCCCGAATACTATCTCTAGAGACCCGAAAAGATTCATGTCCGGACGCAAGAAATCTAATGACAATGGTGTTACCATTTATATCATCCAGTATTACTTCTACTTACCATTATGTACTACAAATATCCTCATCACTGCATATTATACCTGCATGCTTTGGTGAAAGAGAGTAATTCTAAATGCAGGAAGATAAATCCAATCCAACTAAATGATCATGGACAGTGGATGCACTAGTCACATGATGGAGTCAACTCTTCAACCTCCAACCAAAGATCACATCGTCTTTGCCGAAAAAAGCATCAGCAAAGTACTAGGACTAGGTAGAGTTGCTATCATAAGGGATAGGACATGGAAAATGTGATGCTTGTTGAATCCCTTGGTTACAACTTAATGTTTGTCTCAATGCTTTGTCATCTTGATATGCTTGTCATATTTGGCAAATTCCGATGTCGTACTAATGGCCTTTGGCAAAACCAAAGTCTTTGAAGGTTTTAGAATAGGTGATCTATATATGGTAGACTTCTCTGTAGTATTGCAGGTTGCCACGTGTCTTCTAGCAAAAGCTTTAGAATGTTGGCTATGGCATCGAAGGCTAGGACATGCTGGTATGAGTAATTTGCACACCCTTGCCAAGAAGAATCACTTCATTGGCGTCGAGGGTGTCAAGTTCAAGAAGGGTCACCTTTGTGGTGCTTGTGAAGCCGGGAAGATAACAAGGGCCAAACACCCCTCGAAGACTATCATGATGAGTTCTAGTCCCTTCAAGCTGCTCCACATGGACTTATTCAGCCCTACTCATTACTCCACTTTCTCTACCACTTCAAATCTATATGGCTTCATAATTGTTGATGATTATTCTAGATATACATGGGTGCACATCTTACTTTATATAACTGAAGTGTGGGATGTCTCCGGGCGCTTTGCAAATAGGTGCATGGTCAACTACAACATCAAGATCAAGCATATTCGGAGTGACAATGGCACTGAGTTCAAGAACATTGGTTTGGATACCTATATTGACTCCATTGGTGTCACTCATGAGTTCTCTGCTCCATACACAGGACAACAGAACAACATTGTGGAGCACAAGAATAGGAATATCATACAGATGGCTCGAACTATGTTGATGAGTACAAGACTCCATGAAAATACTCGCATGAAGCCATTGACACTACATGCCACATCATTAATAGGGTATATCTTCACAAGTTCCTCAAGAAAACCTCATGCAAGCTACTTACTAGTAAGAAACCCAATGTAAGTTATTTCAAAGTCTTCGGTGCAAGATGTTGGATTGTAGATCCACACCACACTTCTAAATTTGCACCAAAAGCACATGAGGATTTCATGCTTGGTTATGGAAAGGATTCATACACCTATAGAGTCTTCGACGTTTTTCACAATAAAATTGTTGAGACTGTAGATGTGCATTTCAATGAAACTAATGGCTCGCAAAGAGAGCACATGCCACCCGTGCTAGATGAACTTCCACGTGATGAAGCTATTAGGCTGATGGGTACTCGTGAGATCATACCTAAAGAACCAGATGCTAAGGGAGTCATCGTTCCTCCACCTACCCATCACAAAGACAATGATGCTCCTAAAGATAATGTTGCTAATGAAGACGATGCTTAGCAGGAAGACCAAAGTGCTTGACCTACTCATCCGTGAATGAAGTTCAAATCGAGAAGATGCTTGATAGCCTCAATGCGCTAGGTCCTCTCGCTCGCTCAAGAGCTAACCAATTGGATAACTTATGTGGGAACTTTGCTTTTGTGTCTATCTCACAGCCCACCAAAGTACATGAAGCTTTCATGGAACCAGAATGGATTCAAGCCATGCAAGAAGATATTCATCAACATATGGGAGCTAGTCAAGCATCCCGATCCATGCAAGCACAACATCATTGGCACAAAGTGGATCTACTACAACAAGCAAGATGAAACTACCCAAGTGGTCAGAAACAAGTCTCCACTTGTCGCTCAAGCCTACACACAAGTTGAGAGTATTGATTTCTATGAAACATTTGGACTTGTTGCTAGACTTGAAGCCATACACATATCACTTGCTTATGCTAACCACCATGATATATGCTTATACCAAATGGATGTCAACGGTGCATTTCTTAGTGGTAATATGGAGAATAAGTATATGTTGCTCAACCACCAAGGTTTGAAGATCCAAAACATCCTGAAATGGTCTACCGGCTCAACAAGGCATTGTATGGCGTCAAACAAGCACCAAGGTCTTCGTATGACACTCTTAAGGAATTTGTCAAGGAAAAAGGCTTCAAAACTGGTTCACTCAATCCTACTCGATTAACTAAATCATATGATGGTGAACTGTTTGTATGCCAAATCTATGTTGATGACTTTGTCTTCGACCGTACTAACAATCGATATAGTGATGAGTTTAGCTTCATGATGCAAGAGCCATATCAGATGTCAATGATGGGGGAGCTGAAATTCTTTCTAGGGCCTCATATTCATGAGCAACCAAATGGCATCTCCTGTCTCAAGAGAATTGCCTGAAAGATTGCCTCAAGAAATTTGGCATGCAAGACTGCAAGGGATACAAAACGCCAATGCCAACAAATGTCCACCTCTACACTAACGAAAATAGTAAATAGTTTGATCAGAAGGTATATCGCTCCATGATTAGATCTTTATTGTACCTATGTGCATCTAGGACAGATATAATGCTTAGTGTTTGCATGTGTGGCCAATTTCAAATGGCACCAAAGGAATAGCATCACCTCCGTGTGAAGCGAATACTTTGATATTTGGCTCACATCCCAACGCTAGGATTACGGTATCCAAACGGCTCGAAGTTTGATCTCATTGACTATTCAGATTCTTCTGGTGACAGAGTTGCTCACAAGTCTACATCAGGCACATGTCACTTTCTGGGTCGATCTCTTGTATGTTGGTCTTCAAAGAAGCAGAACCGTGTCTCACTCTCCAGTGCTAAAGACGAATACATTGTTATTGGCGCCTTCTGTACACAGCTTCTCTGGATGAAGCAAACTCTCGAGGACTACGACATCAGCAAGAAGAATGTACCACTATACAGCAACAATAATAGTGCTATCAAGATCACTCACAACCCAGAACGGGACTCGAAGACAAAGCACATTCAGATACGACATCATTTCCTTCGTGATCTTGTGCTCAAGGGAGACATCGTCATCAAGCATGTGAAGACAGAAGAGCAATTCGCTGATATCTTCATGAAGCCTTTGGATGATAAGAGGTTTTGCAAGTTGTGGTGTGAGCTAAATATCTTAGAATCCTCAAGTGTCCAGTGAAAGGACACACATCTTAACACTTATGCACTTTGATGACTTTGATGCACAACACACGAAGTAGCGTATTTCTTCAACACATGAAGATATACACTCTAAGTGTGAATACATTAATGAAGAACATGACTTTAGAGCACCATGATAATTGTGCACTGTGTCTGGGTCAAACATTCTTATACGGTGGGCAACACCACCAAACCCTCCTAAAAACATTACTTTTATCTTTGTGTTTTTATATATGTCTTCCTGAGACTCAGTTTGTCTTTGAATTTTGTGGTTGTCTTTGAACTTGAACACTTGTCACTTGAATATATCATATGTGACACTACGGAGTTCAGTCCTCTATAGCATCTTTCCTATAGCTATATCTTCGAATTTTTATCTAGGAAAATGTGATCGGACCCTTACACCTCATCTATTCTTATCTCTCCTAACATTGTTCAACTCCACTCATATGCATTCTAATTGACATGTGTTGATTGTCTTTGTATAATCCTTGTATGTCAAAGACAAATCTAACAAAATGCTTAAGAAAAAATTCACTCTTATCTTTTTACCGCCTTTATTGCCAAAATTCATGTGCTTGGCGCTACAGATCACAGGTAGTGGGTTGTTAGACATGTTGAATGTGTTACACGTGCCTCACTAAGCCGAAGAATCTAGGGAATATCTATCCAAAAAGATCGGATGCTCTTATTCCACCCCTCCTTATAAATACATGTCCCCAAGCTCAATTATTACTCTTACCTCAAAGCCTCCGCTCTCAAGCTCCAACCCTAGCGCCGCCGCTAGATTTCATCGTCACCGGAGAAGAAACGCTTAGCTGTCGTGCCTTCTTCATCGTCGTACTCACGCCGGCTACGGCTATCTTTGTCGCTGATGCCGTGTCCATCTGCCACCACCAAGCTAGGGTGTGCTAGATCGAACTGCTCGGCCTCTTTATCTCATCAAACAGTTCCTCGTGTTCTTCATCATGGTAAATAAATCGCTGATTTTTACCACTTGTTTGATCTTAAAAGTTACCAAATATCTTCAAAAGTTGTTTTTCCACTATCTTTTCGACAGCACTCAATCATCCATCTCTATATGCACAATGCTTTTACTTATGTTGAAAATCTGGATTGATTTCTCACTTGTGCAAATTATCAACTTGTAGAAATCTGAAACCACCTTGTCTTGAGAAAAATTGAAAGTCTTCGGTGAATGAGGTCAATATCTTCAGACCGTGTTTTTATCTTAAAAATCTTTTGAGAATGCATATGACCTCTTCTATTCCCCTTGCATCTCTAATTCTTTCACAGGTACATGTCCGCGGCAGAATCATTGGATCTCATAATTTGAATTCGTTTGTAGACTACTTGCACATACATCTCGACTCACCTGGAGCCAACTCTCATTTGAACAATTTGTGAAGCTTTTGCCCAAGTCAAAAACTATGGTCAGAGACAGAACTCCTGAGAAAGAAGGAAGACAAAGACGCCTGAACACTGCCAAAGATCTTCCACCTACACTATATGATTGATAAAATTATGATCTAGAAGAGAACTACCAATAGCGCAACAACCGGATCCAATGGATCTAAAGATATTGGGTAGAAAAATGTTTCAACTAACGCTTTGTCACTGATGAGTACGCTAAGAAGAATGCGGAAAAGGCTCCTTGGACTGACATTCTCTATAAAAATCTGCATCCAAAGACAAAGGTTGAATCCATTAAGATTGGCTTCTTCCCGTGCATGATAAGGCCTCCAATGCCAACGCATCCAGATCCCTCGAGCATTCATGGATGCACTATGGCTGATGAAACATTTGAGGAATAAGATCAACCCCGTGTCACTAATCTGAAGCCAATGGAGAAAGCAAAGGCTTCAAGGCCTAAGGCTTCAAAGGCTTCAAGGCATATCTCCATGACACCTCAGGCCTCGCGACCAAAGTCTGTTGAACCAGCAGAAACTAAGGATGTGTCTTGTACAAATAGGAGACTGAAGAGGAAACATGTTGCTACACATGGACCGAAGCCATCCGTCTCCTTGTTTGATGGTGCCAACATGATTGAACTATTATATGATGAGTATGATGATGAAGCCCTGGCGAAGCTTATTAAGCAAAAGGAGGAAGAGGCCAAACGTCTTGAAGACTTTCCTCTGATTGATGCAAATATCCTCAGCCAATTCATTGATGAATGGTTTGTTGACCCCTCTCTCACCATTGATGCCCTTCAACTTCCCATTGGAATGAGCGTCACATTTCAAGGGCTAGTGAACGAAGGATTAACTGTGGCTCAAAAGGCTATGCAGCAGCGCAAGAAAAATCGCCATGAAAAGGCTTTGTTTAGGAGCAATGTACACAAGCTCACAGTCAAACACATACAAGGCTATGGGTTCATCATGTAAGACTTAAAGGCAGAATTTGAGAAGCATTGTGAAGCTATGAAAGGCGCCCTTGAGTGTCTAAAGAAGAAATCTGCAAAAAATGGTCCAAGCTCACAATGAGATGCTAAAAGAGAAAAGTGCTTGGCCAACCCGCACTTGACCCAAGAGTCATTGAGATGTCAAGGCAAGGTTCAATGTCTTTGAGCCAGCCTACATCTTCAAGGCAAGAATGCCAAGCATTATCTTCCCAATAGGCTTCTCTAGCACAAGAGCACCTCCTCCTTCCTGTTCTATGGCCAGTAAGAAGACAAAACAAGCTGAGGCAGAAGCCCAAAAGCGAAAATCTGCACCTTCTTCTGAAGCTCAACCTATCAAGAGGTTGAAGACAAAGAAGATAAAGTATTCGGGTTCGACTCAGGTGCCCTGGCGCCCTCAAGCTCCTTCTGCCACTCCACCTACTCATGACGATCCCCTGCTTGTGACGCCTATCTCCATGGCTCATCCTTCCACTGAAAATGCTGAGAGGCAAGTTGTTCTTCATGGGTCTACTACCACAGAGGCTTCAACAATAGAAGATGTACCACCTATTGAACCCAACGCAGCTGAAGACATAGCAGCTGACACTGTTGAAGGCATTTCCTCTACTGAAGGCAATGATGAAAGGGGAACTGAACCCGTGCCTCAAATTGTTGCACCACTGGTATCATCGTCACCGCAGGATGAGAGTGAACATGTGGACATTAGCACGCCTTTATGGACAATTTTTTCTAAAGGAAATCCAAGCACTCCGCCTACTCCGTTTTCAACTCCTGTGCAAATATCACCTGAATCTCCATTTGGAGCCATGGAAGTTGAAACCATTGATCGCGCGTCGCCACTCAAACGTCTTCGTTGAGGACCAAGGCCAGTTATACCTTCGATCGAAAGCGTACCTGAAGGTGAAGTGCATGTTATTCCGACTACACCATTCGATGAAGTTATCAGGATTGAAAATATTGCTCGTGAACAGCCTGAGATCGAAGCCAAAGCAGCTGAAGAAATTGTTGTTGATGATACCGTTGCACCTCCAGTACCACCAATTGTTGAAGGCAAAGCCAATGATCCATCTCCTCGTGGTCTTCATGTTCCTACTACGTCATCGACTGACGACAATGCTGACAATATTGTCATGGATCGCGATAGGGAAAGAGAGATGGTGCCAACAAGATGGCCCATGTTTGTTCCACCACCAAGAATGGGAACCCAATATGAATTCAACATCTTTCATCGCATAAGAGTTATGAATCCTATGCCCAGGCTTCCAAGACTTAGACAACTAGGACCCGCACAACCACTTGTCTTTGGTGTTAGGGAATTCAGGCTCAACAACACATTCCTTGATTCTGATAGGTATCCCTACATGTGTCAAAAGTTTCAACCTGTTGCTTCTGTAGTGCACCACAATGCACCTACTACATGTGTGTGTGCTATATGTTGGAAATATGCCCTAGAGGCAATAATAAATTAGTTATTATTATATTTATTTGTTCGTGATAATCGTTTATTTTCCATGCTATAATTGTATTGATTGGAAACTCAACTACATGTGTGGATACATAGACAAAACACTGTCCCATAGTAAGCCTCTAGTTGACTAGCTCGTTGATCAAAGATGGTCAAGATTTCCTAACCATAGACAAGTGTTGTCACTTGATAACGGGATCACATCATTAGGAGAATCATGTGATGGACAAGACCCAAACTATGAACGTAGCATATTGATCGTGCATTTTATTGCTATTGTTTTTTGCGTGTCAAGTATTTGTTCCTATGACCATGAGATCATATAACTCACTGGCACCGGAGGAATACCTTGTGTGCATCAAACGTCGCAACATAACTGGGTGACTATAAAGGTGCTCTACAGGTATCTCTGAAGGTGTCCGTTGAGTTAGTATGGATCAAGACTGGGATTTGTCACTCCGTGTGACGGAGAGGTATCTCGAGGCCCACTCGGTAATACAACATCACACACAAGCCTTGCAAGTAATGTGACTAAGTGTAAGTCACGGGATCTTGTATTACGGAACGAGTAAAGAGACTTGCCGGTAATGATATTGAAATAGGTATGCGGATACCGACGATCAAATCTCGGGAAAGTAACATACCGAAGGACAACTTGTCGGTAAAGAGATTGAAATAGGTATGCGGATACCGACGATCAAATCTCGAGCAAGTAACATACTGAAGGACAAAGCGAATGACATACGGGATTATATGAATCCTTGGCATTGAGGTTCAACCGATAAGATCTTCGGGGAATATGTAGGATCCAATATGGGCATCCAGGTCCCGCTATTGGATATTGACCGAGGAGTGCCTCGGGGCATGTCTACACAGTTCCCGAACCCACAGGGTCTGCACACTTAAGGTTCGATGATGTTTTAGTATAGTTGAGTTATATGTGTGGTTACCGAATGTTGTTCGGAGTCCCGGATGAGATCACGGACATCACGAGGGTTTCCGGAATGGTCCGGAAACAAAGATTGATATATAGGATGGTTTCATTTGGTCACCGGAAAGTTTCGGGCAATTCCGGCAGTGTACCGGGAGTGACGAATAGGTTCCGGGAGTTCACCGGGAGGGGCCCACCCAGCCGGGAGTGATCCCAAGGCACTAGGGTAGTGCCACACGTCCTTAGTGGGCTGGTGGAGTCATCCCATGGCGCCACATAAAGAAATACCAAAAGAAAATAAAAGGAAAAAGGCAAAAGGGGAGGTGGGAAGGAAGAGGAGGACTCCTCCTTCCCCAAACCGAATTGGAGGAGGAGTCCTCCTCCTCCTAGCACCGGTGCACCCTTGAGGGCCTTGTCCCTCAAGGCTATCCCTCCCCCTCCATCCTATATATAGTGGTGTTTTAGGGCTTATTTGAGACAACTTTACCACATGCAACTCAAACCTATACCACGTAGTTTTACCTCTAGATCGGATTTCTGCGGAGCTCGGGTGGAGCCCTGCAGGAGTAGATCATCACCACCACCGGAGCATCGTCACGCTGCCGGAGAACTCATCTACTTCTCCGTCTTGCTTGCTGGATCAAGAAGGCCAAGATCATCGTCGAGCTATACGTGTCCTGAACGCGAAGGTGTCGTCCGTTCGGCACTAGATTGGAACGGATCGTGGGACAGATCGCGGGATGGTTCATGGGACGGTTCGAGGGACGTGAAGACGTTCCACTACATCAACCGCGTTTCTTAACGCTTCATGCTATGCGATCTACAAGGGTACGTAGATCCAAATCTCCACTCGTAGATGGACATCACCATGATAGGTCTTCGTGTGCGTAGGAAATTTTTTGTTTCCCATGCAACGTTCCCCAACACTATATGGCCAGAACAGGATCTTCCCTCACAAGCATCTCAGCATGGAAGCCATGAGTGGTCATCCTTGTTTTGATCAGGCCCTAGATTATCTTCGGGATGGTGTAATGATACCCTTCGTTGTTGATCAGGAAGACTGGAAGAAAGAACTCATTCTTCAATTTTATGCAACTCTCCACGTCTCTGGCTATGAATGAGATCTGAAGACATGGGCTATGGATTTCATGATCTGTGATGAGCATATCAAAGCTCTAGCTATGGAATTCTTTGCCACCACTCCACTTCTGCATCAGGCGAAGATCTTCATCCTAAATCTGCTACCTATGAAGAAGCCACAAGAAGGATATTCCAAATGCCCGAGCCAAACATGACTCAAATGTTATAACTTATGAAGCCATTGGCCCTAGATGCATATTTTCCCACAACATTCTTTGTTGATGATCTTCAATATATGGTGAATACTATCTACCATATTCTTCATCACACCATATAGCTAATCAAAGGCCATTCATCTTCAAACAAGTAGGAAGGGGCATTGAAGACATTGATCTATAGTACTGTCTATGGCATCAGGTTAAATCTTCAAGACTTCTTTTTGAGAACCTAGCTGCCAATAACATTAATCTCTTTGAACTCAAGATTTATGCGACATGGTCCATGCGCTTCATTAAGCGCATAACAAATACAAGGTTTCTGCCTTCTGCTCATAATCATGGAATATATGTTCTGGATGTGGAAGTCATACATGAATACATTTACACATCCAAGTGCAAGAACCCAATTATTGAAGGCACTAGTGGCACTCCTGGTATCGAAGGGCTTCTCTTTCCATCTTATCAAACCAGGGCAAGACTAACTGGATCAATTCGCCGCCCACAACCAAGTCCCGCTGCAACTGAAGCAACTGCTAGCACTCTACCTCAATAGCCCCAATCCATACAGGAACGTGCAATCACTGATCGAGAGCTTCTAGTCTCTCTGATTCAAAAGAAGGATCGGCATCATGATTGGACGCGAAAACAAATGCATTCTCTTGTCAAAGATATCAATCGTATTCGCAACCTCTCCACCAAGAACAGCTATGTTGCTCATGAGACTTGCTGGCTTTCCTGGAAAACATTGATAATGTTGGATTCCAAGGATGATCTTCATGAGGATGGTTTTGACAAGAACTTCAGATTCTATGCTCCTCCTCCTCGCACGGAGAAGTGGCGCAAGACGCCGGCTCTCGAAGATAGTGACTATTCTTCTTCAGCATCGTCCGTTCACGTCCAACTTGCTAATGATGAAGATGGAGATGTCACTTCTCCTCTAGCACCAACATATCGCAACGGCACTGCACCAGGCCCCTCTGCACCAACCTCCACCGACCATGCTGCACCATCGTCTTCGACTCATGTTGGGGACGAGTAGTGCCCAATGTCTTCGCCCTTTTTGGTCATTTGATGACAAAGGGGGAGAAGCATTCGATTAATAGTATTTAAATGGGTCTATATGGGTTGGGTGCTGCCATTTTGTTAAGTTTACAACTCTCATTCTGTACATTTGTTGTTTTGGGTTTCAAAATACAAGTCTTGATGGACGTGTGCACAATATCTTCTTATCGTACCTTTGGCGCTATTCCATATCTTATCATATACGTCTGAAGTCATTCTGCAGATGCCCATTTTTAATTATGCATTTAATTATCTTCATGAACATCTCTAAAATGCATAGTGGTTGTATTCCAAGATAAAGGGGGAGATCTCCACAAATTAAAACATGCCATGTGCTTTTGCATTCAAAGCAAAATCTTCATAAGAACATCTTTAGGGGGGCTCTCTATATCTTGCAATCATGATCTCCAGGTCTTTATCTTCAGATATTGTATCCCCGTTGAAAACTTCAACCAGTTTGTCATCAATCACCAAAAAGGGGGAGATTGTAAGTGCATCTAGTTCGACCCCTTGTCGATTTTGGAGTATTGAAGACAAACATGGCTGAGGGATTAATGTTATGAGAGTTCATAGGTTAACACGGATAGAAGTCCTTGGACATTCCATTTAACCGTCGAAGACGAACCCCAAAAATGTCCAAAGACATTGCTGATGGCTGAAGCCATTGGTGGTATGTGAAGATAATCGCTTGAAGATAATGAAACGTGAAGACAAAGTCTTTTGGTAGTTTTGTTTTTTCTTTCCTCGGTCATAGGAACCACCGTACTGTTAAGTGGGTTCGATGTGATCGAAGTCACACGCTGGCGTGATGCTCAAGCCAAAATGCCTAAGTCTTCGAACGAAGACAATGAGAGGAAATCTCTTCCAGAGTTGGTTGAGTAAGCATTTCTTGTAGCCCAAGTAATGTTGTCGCGTGTGTCTTTGAAATCCGACCATTGGAACATGTGTCGGTTGGCCATTAACCCAGGATCATTTCGGTCATATCATGTTGGGTTGCTTGTTGGCTATAAATAGTCCACACCCTCCACCATATGTTGGTGGCTTCTGAGAGTTAGATATGCTTGTTGTCGTTTTGCAGCAACCCACCTCCAAGACATTGAGAAAGAAAACTATCCTACAAGGATAAACCCAAATACCTAGAGCCAGAGTGTTTGAGCATTACCGAAGTCGTTCTGTTGTGCGAGAACTGAAAACTTATTGCACTTGAAGACTATGATCTTCTAGACGGTTAGGCGTCGTGTCTAGTGCATCCAAGTGTCATTGTGAATTGACGGGTGACCATGGTCTAGAACAATCCAAGAGTCATTATGGATTGTCGGGTGACCAAGTTTGTACGGGTTTTGAAAGTCTCCCCTGAAGACTTACCTGGGTGATTGGGCATGGTCTAAGTGACCTCGGCTCAAGGGGAACAAGGTGAAGACGAGGTCTTCAGAGTTCAATCTCATCCTTCCCAATGAGACATGCAGTTGTCACGGCAACTGGAACTGATCCAACAAATCATGTGTATTTGTCAAACTATTGGTTCTATCTTTAAATCTCTTGCTTTCTATATTGTACTATGAAGCCACAGTTTGATCATCTCAGCCCGGATACATCCGCCTAATGCATTCTTAACTATCATTCATCTTCATACTACTTGACTTTATCCTTGATATATCTTAGTGTGCATGATGACTATGCTCTATCTGTCTGAATGTCTTCGTAGTATTACATGCTATGATTAGATGCTTGATTGTTATCCTTACTTGATCTTGTATCACTTATGTATACTTTGAACACATTTACTATTTCAAAGCTTTTCATAAAAATCGCCTATTCACCCCCCCCCCCCCCCTCTAGTCGATAACTAGCACTTTCAGGGCAAAGATACAACATTTAGTCGTCGAGGCCCATAAAGTCTAACATACATTTCATCTTGTTTCTAAAGTAGTAAGAAACACCTCTACAACCCATAGAAAAATTAGTGTGAATTTTGCAGATGCAAATTTTTGAGTTGTTTGTTGTATAAAGATGCAAATACTCAAGTTGTGAATTCATTTTTTTTAAATAAACAACTAGACAAAAAGGCTGCAACATTAATGTGATAACTTTTTGTGTATTAATTCACCATGTGTTGTGTACAACCCATAGATCATCTATCGTGTAACCAAAATTGGCATGCATGATACTTCGATGTTCATATCATTCTATATAGACATGCATAGTACTTTTTTCACCACTTCGTAAAACTTGGAGGATGAGGCCTCCAACAAAGTACTACTAATACCCCCTTTGTAGTTTAGTGATTGAAATGCTCTTATATTTCTATACGGAGGGAGTACATGTGAACCACATGTCCTGATCATCGCTTACCCGAAATACCCAGTTCATGTTTGGCCGCACATAGTGTGTTGTATTCACCGCCACTTGGTTCAAATTCCTCATGCAAAACCCTAGCACCGGTGGCTCAAGGGTGTGTTTGGTTGCCCGCATAATGCCAACCGGACCCGCGCGGGAAGGAAACGGACTCTTTGGTCACCCTGCATACATTATTCGACATACATGGCATAGAGTTTAAAGCACTCCGAGCCAAGCTTAAGAGCTACACCGGAATCAACAGTTTCTCGAGAGCCAGGCTTGGGCGAAGCAGGGGAATGCATCGCTGAGCCCGTGCGACCACGGAGATGGCGCGAGCTCACGCGCGTCTCCAAAAAATTGGTGGGAGGATTTGACTCACCTCCCACTGATTCGATCACCCCTATTTAGCCCCTTTCCTCTCACCGCCCAAAGTCCCGCCACCCTTCTCCCCCTTTAAAGCTTTCCCGTTGATGCGCATCGACACTGACGAGTAGGTAAGCGAAGCTCCTTCACCGGTCACCGGTCCACGGCAGCGGCGACTCTTGTCCTCAACTTCTCCAGCCCTTACTGCGTCCCACTGAGTTGTAGGCATGGCCTATGCGAGTTCAATCACCTCTTTCTCCATGTTTTTTGTAGCTAGATCTGAGAGGATGTGGTGGTAGATTTAGATGTTCAAGCATGTGGTAGGGTTGACTCGTGCACCGATCTATGAGTAGATGGTATATTTTTATGTTGCGGTAGCTATTTGTGGTGGATTTGTAGCATGCTAGAGTAGTATGATAGGGATGAACTGTCACGCCCAAGATGCAACCCTATCCTCAATTTGGCACGAAGGCCTCGTCACGGATAGAAGCGCGTCTCGTCGTGTCGCAAGAATGGATATCGTTACAAGTACATGTACTAAAAAGATGAGATATATATGTAATTGGCTTACACACGGCACAAGCTACATCAGAGTCACATCAGTACAATACATAATCATCATGAAGAAGAGCAGGGTCCGACTACGAACGAAAACAAACGAGAAAAGAAGAACGACGACCATCCTTGCTATCCCAGGCTGCCGGCCTGGAACCCATCCTAGATCGATGAAGAAGAAGAAGAAGAAGCAACTCCAAATGAACAATCAACGCGCTCGCGTCAAGTAAACTTTACCTGTACCTGCAACTGGTGTTGTAGTAATCTGTGAGCCACAGGGGACTCAGCAATCTCATTTCCAAAGGTATCAAGACTAGCAAAGCTTAATGGGTGAGGTATGGTTAAGTGGTGAGGTTGCGGCAGCGGCTAAGCATATATTTGGTGGCTAACTTACGAGTACAAGAAAATAAGAGGGGGGAAGATCTACGCATAGCGGACGTGACTACTGATGATCAAATGAATGATCCTGAACACCTACCTACGTCAGACATAACCCCATCGTGTCCTCGATCGAAGCAGGGGCTCACGAAAGAGACAGTCACCATTACGCACACAGTTGGCAAGTTTTAATTAAGTTAACTTCAAGTTATCTAGAACCAGTGTTAAACAAAGTTTCCACGTTCCCACATAACCGCGGGCACGGCTTTCCGAAAGATTTAACCCTGCAGGGGTGCTCCAACTAGTCCATCACAAATTACCACAAGCCGCATAGAAATCCTCAATCACGAAGCTCGCGATCTCGTTGGATTCCCTAGTGGAAAACCTCAACTCTGAGATTACCCAAAGCATCACCGGAATCCCGATGCACAAGATATCTCGTCAAAGGTAAAACTAATCCAGCAAGGCCGCCCGGCGTGTCGACGATCCCGATAGGAGCCGCATATCTCGTTCTCAGGACACGACGGATAAGCGAAGCGTACGAGTGCCAAACCTCGAGTTTCCTCGTGGTGGCCCCGCACGGTGCTCTGTTTTGGACCAGCACAATCAGCACTGGCCCTCCCTGTATTATGTAGAATTACTCCTCGGGTAGCGCTAACTCCCTATGCATTTCAATTTAACAGAATTATTGTGTTGGGCAAATGTAGTACAAATGTTGGGTCTTTCCAGACCAGCTTTAATCTAAAACGAATTATCAAGGGGGTCCCCATAACAACCCCGATCGTGTTAGGAGCGCTTGTTTATGGAACATAACACCGGTAGCCGAACTAAGGGGGTAAAGGTGGAACAAACCACCAGGCTAGAAAGGCCGAGCCTTCCACCTTTTACTAAGTATCTAGGTGCATTAAATTAAATAGCATTTAATATGGTGATATAACAAGAAACCCATGCTTTCACATGGAAGCATCTGCACCTGCAACTAGCAACGCTAACAACAGGGTTAAGCAAGCGGTAACATAGACAATCAGTGGTTTGCTAGGTCGTACAGGTTGAAGGTGATCATGGCATTGTTGAGAGGCTAATATTTAACAGGTGGTAGGCAACGAGACATAATCGATAGAAACGGTAAAACTAGCATGGCAATGGTAGTAATAGTATCTGGGGAAATGGTCATCTTGCCTGAGATCCCGCTTGGAAGAAGAATGCCTCCGTGAAGCAGACGAACCGACGTAGTCGAACGGGTCCTCACAATCCGACACGCTGCGGAACTCTATCGAGACGAAGCAAACCAGAAACACAAATCAACACACAGAATTCACCACACGATGCACAACACATATGATGCATGAGAATCTGAATATATGCAAGTCATGGCATGACAATTCACACAATCAAACACTACACGTTAAGTGAAGTTCAATATGCAACGAGTTGCGTATTGACGAAACTCCACGTTTAATTATTTAGTTCTATCCCGATTAGGTACACGGCAATATTAAATGTGGTTAAACATGACAAGAGGTGAAGCGTAATTAAACTACCTATCTAGACATTTTAAATGAGGTCGGAAATGACATATAGCATCTTCGAGACGACCTCACATGTTAATTTACAATTCTGTCCAGATCTGAACTAACACATTTAATTAGTTGTTAAACAGCAAAACAAATAAGTTCACATGATTCTACGCATCATGGCAAGCAATCTAGACATAAAGAACATGTCCAACGGAGCTACGGATCAAAAGATACAAGCACCGCAAGATATGATGGCATGAATGCAATATGTGTGCAACGACAGTCACGAGCACTTCAAAACATACAACCAGCAAGAGAAAATGAAACTACATGAGATTCTAAGCAAGTTTAATGTAGGACACGATCAAAACGGAGCTACGGTTCAAAAACTACGAGCAAAACAAGAAATCACTACAATATGCCAAAATCAGCCACGTAGCATTTTCTACGCCCCACAACTACGAGCTACACAACTCCGATATGCTCAAGAAAGGCATGGCACGAAAGAGGGCAAGAAGCACCACTACAAACAACTAGCAACAACTAGCATGGCATCATGGATCACTAGGGAAAGAAGACACAAAATGGCATCTCACATACTATTTCAGACTTAGTGAAAATAACACTTCAAGGAAGTGCAGTTTTCAATCTGAAGGCATATTGACAGCAACAAAACCTATAGCTACAGGACTCCAAATGGCATGAAAACTCGCAGCATGCTAGAGAAACACAAGGGCTACAACTAACTCCATTGGACCAACCTCAAAAGCGCTACAGATCACAAGATACAAACAAGACAAGACAGCAACAAAATATAACAGATTCCAGACTTGGAATTATTTCAGCTCCTCCAAATCAGCACTATTTCTAGCAACTTGAGGGCAATCAAACCACACCTAAACATGCATTTCTATTGCAACTAAAATATACCAGGGGCTAGAGTAAACACCCAAGAACAACTCCCTAGTTGACAACTCCGTCAAACGAAGCACGGAATAAATCCTACGAATTAAACAAAAGGGCATCAAGGCAAAATATCGCGCGAACTAACTTACTCAAAAGCTAAAACTAATTGCACAGAAAAATCCCATGGAGTTTCTACCCCGGAAACATATAAAATATGTGGGGTTGCCACAACAAAATATTTCCACATGTAAATGCGAGAAAATAACCTAGACACGGAAAAATAAACTAGCGCAATACCCTACACGCAAAAATACAAATGACTGCTCTAAGATACATGGAATATAGGTCCCTAGAGCATGAACATTTTATCAAAGGCACACGAGCAAGCCGGACACGCGCGAAAAATAAACTACGGGCAAAACATATTTGGACAGCACGCTAAATTAGGCGTTAGGCACGCTAAACGACGTCAAACAAATGTGCAAGTTTCAAAAATGGATTCTATGCGAAATTCTACACGAAAACCATATGCTACACATTCCGATCTGACTCACGTATTAAAAGTTATACGCGTTTTAAAATACGTCTATATTTAGGAATTTATACTAATTCCGAAAATTCCTAATATACTACATGGGCCGAATCTATTCCGAACGGGCTACACAGAGCATGGGCGCGGTATATTATAGTGTGCCTGCGGCGCATTTTAGAGGCCGGGGGGAACTCACCTTGCGGGCCGGCCTGGTGCAGTAGAGGTGGAGGTGGCCCATGTGGGAGGCCTCAGCCTGGGACAGATCTGGACCGACCAAGGAGGCCGCGCGAGGTGGAGTGGGCCGGCGGCTCGGGGCTGGAGGCCCACGCAGCTAGGCAAGCGGTCCAGGGGGAGCGCTCGATTGCCTCCGCTGTCGTGCTCCTTGGACCGAGGACACAGGCTCCTGGCGGCGGCTCTCCTCGCGGCGGGCAGTTCCGGCCAGGTCAGGGCGAACGGTGCAGTGGAAGCTCGGCACGGGCGGATCCTCCGGCTCCAAGGGGGCGCACCCCTTGCCGCCGGCGATAGCTTAGACCTGCTAAGGGATCCTGCCAGACCAGAGGACGGGATTGAGAGAGGTTAGAGGAGAGAGGGAATGGAGAGATGGTGGAGAGGGAAGGCGAAGGGGAAGGCAGGAGGAGGTCCGGCGGGGCTCTGCTCCGGCGAGCGGCGGCCGGAGGCGGGGCCGACGGGGAGGTGCGGCGGCGCGGGCAGGAGGAGCTCGGGCATGCTCCGGGAGCCTCGGAAGGAGTTGCGGTCGCCCGGACAATGTCCGGCGGCCATGGACAATGTCCGGCACGGCTAGGAGATGAAAATCTAGGCCTCGAATTGTGGATCTGAGGGCTGAAAACGAAGGGGAGGAGTGGATTTCGGGATTGGAGGAGGTGGGACTTGAAGTTAGAGTTTGCTAGGGGGGTGGCTGCAATTTTACATGGGGGAAACCTAGAGAGTGAGAGAGGTCTCTAGGGGGTGGAGCTTATATAGGGTTGGACTAAGGTGGGGTGGACCTCGTTCGTCCGACCGCGATCTGATGGCCACGAACGAAGGAAGTGGCTAGATGGCATTACTGACCTATGTAGATGGGCTATGTAGGGGTGAGAGAGAAATAGCGCGGCGCGGCAACAAGATTTAAAACACCGAAACACGTCCGACGAAATACTGAATATGGTGCCGCTACGGTCGGCCGTTCGGGTACCAGACGGTCTCCGATCGCGACGAAATTCGACATGCGGCCTGGCTGTATTAAAATAAGACCACACGTCAAATTCCAACCCAAATAGAGAAAGTTTTCAACACACTTTTAAAACATGGTTTTGACGATGCCGCGGGCGCGTGCGAGTGCGGTCGGGCTCGGTACGAACAACGACGAGAACCGGCAACTAACAACGGATGCAAGTTTTAAAAACGGGCGGCAACGGGACGCCGATGCAATGCTCATGATGCGCATGATGCGATGATGATGCGACAAAAGAAGATAGACACACGACGAAAACGGAAAGAAAAGGGGAATCTTCTGGAACGTCGGTCTCGGGCTGTCACAACTCTCCTACACTACAAGAGGATCTCGCCCCGGGATCCAAGAATGAAAGGGGAAGAGGATGAGAAAGCAAGAGGTAAAATTTAGTCGCTCCTTTGACAAACGAGTGAAAACAATGAACCTTGAAGGTTGCAAAGCGTTGAGGAGTGATATGAGAAAGAAGCAAGAATTCACGGAAAATTTCGGCAGCACTTCGGTAGGAAAATGGGACAAAACAATTCGATAAGATGGAAGAATTAGACAATATTCACAACAAACAAGTAAATAGAACAAGGGAACACCATGATCTTGACAGAACAAGAAGCTAGACCCAAAAGAGCAATATCACAATGCCTCCGGAACAATAGAATAGGAACTAGCTCATACGGAAGAAGAGAATGAAGAAAAGAATGACAACTATTATCTCAAATGAACTTGACAAGCACCCTTGCAAGAAGAATTGAACGGAGTTATTGTAAAAACAACAACGAAAAGAAAAGGACAGTAGTGGGCTTATGGAAACCATTTCAAACTAATGAAGTGACAACCAGCCACTAACAGAAACAAGGATTGATTGAGAGAAACAAGATATGAACAATTTCTTACACCAAGAGGATACATTGAGAATTTGGATTAATGACAAGCACCATAATAGCAACAATCCATAGGAAAAGCTTTAGGTGAAATCCAAACCAAGATAGCTCAATGAAGAATCATGGGTTGAAAAATGTCTCATGACCGTAGAATTGGTGGGTTTAATTATCTCATTCTTGAAAGGAAAACTCTTCGAGGCTCCTACACTAACAAGAATGCTATAATACCACCTCAAAGAAAAAGGAAGAACAAATGCACTTGGAAATGCAAGAGAAGAAAACTTGAGGTTCTCCAACAAGAATCTTGAAGAACACTTGAGAATGGATTGAAACCTTGATGAACCACCAAGAAGGACCTCCGTATAAAAATGAATGATGCAACGACGTGAAGGTAGAAAAGAATAAGATTATGACCTTGCCAAAATTTAGATGAAGTCTCACAAAGAGATACTTGAGAAAACTTGAAACTCCGGAAAAGAAAGATAAGAACACTAGAGAAAAGGAATTGATATCGTGAGCCACTCCGGAAAAAGAATTGAAATCATTTGATGAAACAAGAATAAGAGTTATGTTATGCTTATCCTTCATCAAGTTTAATTGATGACAAGCAACGGATTTAGCATATCACTTATTCTACTAGAAATGAATCTTGGAGAAACAGAGAGAAAAACACCACTTGAAGCAAAGTTGAAGGAAGCACCGGTAAGAATTCACAATTAAATGGGAACACCACGAATTAATGGAGATACATGAGAATGAAGAGAGCATGAGCCACCTAAGAGAAGAATTTTGAACAAGGAACCGTATAAACGAGAGACGAACAAAGAGATAACAATTGAGAAGAATTGAGGATGAAAGCTGAAAGCTGAGAACGAAGAAGTCTTCTAAAATGATGGCCTTCGGAGGAACGAGAAATAAAAACAACTCAGAAATGCACCGGATAGCAAGAAAGGGATTACTCACGATAGAAACAATTGAGAGGATCACGAAGCTGAGATCGCAATCTTCACAAGAATGGAGCAAGATTTGAGAGAAACACTCCTTCGAATTTGCAAGGTGAGAATGATGACGAGAAACAACACCAAGAATTACTGAGACACTCTAGAACAAAGAAGAATGCAAGGTTGAGCCAAATAAGAGAATTAATTCAAATTTATCTTGAGAAGGAATATGACTGATGAAATTCATACTTACGTCATAGCTGAAAAGAATTAATGATCTCCGGAAAGGATTACAAGAGCCAGATAAGATCCTGGGAAAACCTGTGGGTTATGGGCCCACTAAAAGAAATCACCATTGAAAAGATTTCTAGCAAGAGGGATATTGCACCGGTAGAAATGAAAACTTGATGAGGATAGCACCTCGAAATAATTGAAAGAATTGAAAACAAGAATTTCTGAGATAACTTCAGCACTCCGGATAGACTAGAGAGAAATGAATAATAAGATAGGCTAATAAGAATCTCCAACATAGGAAAGAATTACAAGGATGAAAAAGGATATGATGAACACGGACAACTGAATTAAATTCACCGGTAAGGACGACAAGAATGAACAAATATGACACGAATCTCCTAAGAATCTTCACAACGAATCACCGGATAGGACACGGACTAAAACATAGCGGAAGCATCGCTGAATATAAAGGCACTAGGATGATGACTGAAACATTGAAGAAAAGGGCGGGACGGCGGGGAAAAACAAAGACAACTCGAGACAGATGAGATGAACTCCGGAAAGGATTGAGAGAATGATCTGCAAAATTAGAGAGGATTGAATTCACTGAAGAGAAGCACATCAGTTGAAAAGAATTGACATGACGACTCCGGTTGACAAAATTGATAAGACAATTGATTTGAGCAAAGAGAATTAGCATTCCCACAAAAATATGAGAACACCTCTTAGGAAAGATCTGAAATCACCATTTGACATCGAAGCAACACGAATTAGCATATTCAGCAAAACAAAGGGATGAGGCTTATGAAACAAGCCAGAACAAACTCATGAGAGAGATTTCGTCCGATATTTTCGTGGACAGGATCGCACAGGCTCGATTTTACAGTAGCCATCAAGTGCAAGGCAGTGCACCCGACATACGAAGCGTCCCCAAGTCGTAGCAAGCTACAAGGACTCTTTAAGACACAACGTGTACCGCTGTAAGTCGACCGTGAACAAACGAATGCACTAGATGTCGAACCCCAACCTAACATCATGCATGTGTTAGAAGATTGTCCTATAAGCAACTACTTGAAATCCCACCTATGAATTCCCAAAAAAATTGGTCATGCAATCTGGTACACGGATACAAGGAGTAATATCACACAACTCATATACTAACCCGTCACCTGTATCACATCCGTCAACACACAACCAGAATCTCGAACCTTCATCTACAACAGACCCTCATGATCACAACGATACAAAGTATGGCAGTACTCCCGAACAATCTGCACCAGTACTGGGGACATCGGGGTTATCTCGCCACTACTAGTATTGAAGCAATTACGAACATCCTTCGTTCTGAGATACTAAGAAATCTGAATGATAACGATGTGCTCAAGAATCCCTTGGAGCTCAACTCCCCTGAAACTCAAAGCAGATAGGAGGCACCAAGACAGAACTCCGTCACATCGGCATCATATAGATTCCAAAAATATCCGCGTGAACCTAAATTTTTTTTGAGTGGGAAGAGAAGTAGAATTAAATTATTACGTCAAGATTCCTCACCAAAGCATAGAAGAGGAGAAAAAAGAATCCTACTCTCCAATATATAACTAGACTCAAAGCAGTTTTTCACTAGACTCGACTCGGCCAAGTTCGATCAATCAAGGGGGCTCCTAGGTCGGAACTGCTCTGATACCAACTTGTCACACCCAAGATGCGACCCTATCCTCAATTTGGCACGAAGGCCTCGTCAGGGATAGAAGCGCGTCTCGTCGTGTCGCAAGAATGGATATCGTTACAAGTACATGTACTGAAAAGATGAGATATATATAGAATTGGCTTACACTCGCCACAAGCTACATCAGAGTCACATCAGTACAATACATAATCATCATGAAGAAGAGTAGGATCCGACTACGGACGAAAACAAACAAGAAAAGAAGAACGACATCCATCCTTGCTATCCCAGGCTGCCGGCCTGGAACCCATCCTAGATCGATGATGAAGAAGAAGAAGAAGAAGAAGAAGCAACTCCAACTGAACAATCAACGCGCTCGCGTCAAGTAAACTTTACCTGTACCTGCAACTGGTGTTGTAGTAATCTGTGAGCCACACGGGACTCAGCAATCTCATTTCCAAAGGTATCAAGACTAGCAAAGCTTAATGGGTGAGGTATGGTTAAGTGGTGAGGTTGCGGCAGCGGCTAAGCATATATTTGGTGGCTAACTTACGAGTACAAGAACATAAGAGGGGGAAGATCTACGCATAGCGGACGTGACTACTAATGATCAAATGAATGATCCTGAACACCTACCTACGTCAGACATAACCCCACCGTGTCCTCGATCGAAGCAGGGGCTCACGAAAGAGACAGTCACGGTTACGCACACAGTTGGCAAGTTTTAATTAAGTTAACTTCAAGTTATCTAGAACCAGTGTTAAACAAAGTTTCCACGTTGCCACCTAACCGCGGGCACGTCTTTCCGAAAGATTTAACCCTGCAGGGGTGCTCCAACTAGTCCATCACAAATTACCACAAGCCGCATAGAAATCCTCAATCACGAAGCTCGCGATCTCGTCGGATTCCCTAGTGGAAAACCTCAACTCTGAGATTACCCAAAGCATCACCGGAATCCCGATGCACAAGATATCTCGTCAAAGGTAAAACTAATCTAGCAAGGCCACCCAGCGTGTCGACGATCCCGATAGGAGCCGTGTATCTCGTTCTCAGGACACGACGGATAAGCGAAGCGTACGAGTGCCAAACCTTGAGTTTCCTCGCGGTGGCCCCGCACGGTGCTCTATTTTGGACCAGCACCATCAGCACTGGCCCTCCCTGTATTATGTAGAATTACTCCTCGGGTAGCGCTAACTCCCTATGCATTTAAATTTAACAGAATTATTATGTTGGGCAAATGTAGTACCAATGTTGGGCCTTGCCAGACCAGCTTTAATCTAAAACGAATTATCAAGGGGGGGCCCATAACAACCCCGATCGTGTTAGGATCGCTCGCTTATGGAACATAACACCGGTAGCCGAAACTAAGGGGGCAAAGGTGGAACAAAACACCAGGCTAGAAAGGTCGAGCCTTCCACCTTTTACCAAGTATATAGGTGCATTAAATTAAATAGCATTTAATATGGTGATATAACAAGAAACCCATGCTTTCACATGGAAGCATCTGCACCTGCAACTAGCAACGCTAACAACAGGGTTAAGCAAGCGGTAACATAGCCAATCAGTGGTTTGCTAGGTCGTACAGGTTGAAGGTGATCATGGCATTGTTGAGAGGCTAATATTTAATAGGTGGTAGGCAACGAGACATAATCGATAGAAACGGTAAAACTAGCATGGCAGTGATAGTAATGGTATCTGGGGAAATGGTCATCTTGCCTGAGATCCCGCTTGGATGAAGAATACCTCCGTGAAGCAGACGAACCGACGTAGTCGAACGGGTCCTCACAATCCGGCATGCTGCGGAACTCTATCGAGACGAAGCAAACCGGAAACACAAATCAACACACGAAATTCACCACACGATGCACAACACATATGATGCATGAGAAGCTGAATATATGCAAGTCACGGCATGACAATTCACACAATCAAACACGACACGTTAAGTGAAGTTCAATATGCAACGAGTTGCGTATTGACGAAACTCCACGTTTAATTATTTAGTTCTATCCCGATTAGGTACACGGCAATATTAAATGTGGTTAAACATGGCAAGAGGTGAAGCCTAATTAAACTACCTATCTAGACATTTTAAATGAGGTCGGAAATGACATATAGCATCTCCGAGACGACTTCACATGTTAATTTACAATTTTGTCCAGATCTGAACTAACACATTTAATTAGTCGTTAGATAGCAAAACAAATAGGTTCACGTAATTCTACGCGTCATGGCAAGCAATCTAGACATAAAGAACATCTCCAACGGAGCTACAGATCAAAAGATACAAGCACCGCAAGATATGATGGCATGAATGCAATATGTGTGCAACGACGGTCACGAGCACTTCAAAACATACAACCAGCAAGAGAAAATGAAACTACACGAGATTCTAAGCAAGTTTCATGTAGGACATGCTCAAAACGGAGCTACGGTTCAAAAACTACGAGCAAAACAAGAAATCACTACAATATGCCAAAATCAGCCACATAGCATTTTCTACGCCCACAACTACGAGCTACACAACTCCGATATGCTCAAGCAAGGCATGGCACGAAAGAGGGCAAGAAGCACTACTACAAACAACTAACAACAACTAGCATGGCATCATGGATCACTAGGGAAAGAAGACACAAAATGGCATCACACATACTATTTCAGACTTAGTGAAAATAACACTTCAAGGAAGTGCAGTTTTCGATCTGAAGGCATATTCACAGCAGCAAAACCTATAGCTACAGGACTCCAAATGGCATGCAAATTCACAGCATGCTAGAGAAACACAAGGGCTACAACTAACTCCATTGGACCAACCTCAAAAGAGCTACAGATCACAAGATACAAACAAGACAAGACAACAACAAAATATAACAGATTCCAGACTTAGAATTATTTCAGCTCCTCCAAATCAGCACTATTTCTAGCAACTTGAGGGCAATCAAACCACACCTAAACATGCATTTCTATTGCAACTAAAAAATACCAGGGGCTAGAGTAAACACCCAAGAACAACTCCCTAGTTGACAACTCCGTCAAACGAAGCACGGAATAAATCCTACGAATTAAACAAAAGGGCATCACGGCAAAATATCGCGCGAACTAACTTACTCAAAAGCTAAAACTAATTGCACAGAAAAATCCCAAAAACATATAAAATATGTGGGGTTGCCACAACAAAATATTTCCACATGTAAATGCGAGAAAATAACCTAGACACGGAAAAATAAACTAGCGCAATACCCTACACGCAAAAATACAAATGACTGCTCTAAGATACATGGAATATAGGTCCCTAGAGCATGAACATTTTATCTAAGGCACACGAGCAAGTCGGACACGCGCGAAAAATAAACTACGGGCAAAACATACTAGGACAGCACGCTAAATTAGGCGTTAGGCACACTAAACGACGTCAAACAAATGTGCAAGTTTCAAAAACGGATTCTACGCGAAATTCTACACGAAAACCATATGCTACACATTCCGATCCGACACACGTATTAAAAGTTATACGCGTTTTAAAATACGTCTATATTCTGGAATTTATACTAATTCCGGAAATTCCTAATATACTACATGGGCCAAATCTATTCCGAACGGGCTACACAGAGCATGGGCGCGGTATATTATAGTGTGCGTGCGGCGCATTTTAGAGGCCAGGGGGAACTCACCTTGCGGGCCGTCCTGGTGCAGCAGAGGTGGAGGTGGCCCACGTGGGAGGCCTCGGCCTGGGACAGATCTGGACCGACCAAGGAGGCCGCGCGAGGTGGATTGGGCCGGCGGCTCGGGGCTGGAGGCCCACGCAGCTAGGCAAGCGGTCCAAGGGGGAGCGCTCGATTGCCTCCGCTGTCGTCCTCCTTGGACCGAGGACACAGGCTCCTGGCGGCGGCTCTCCTGGCGGCGGGCAGTTCCGGCGAGGTCAGGGCGAAAGGCGGAGCGGAAGCTCGGCACGGGCAGATCCTCCGGCTCCAAGGGGGCGCACCCCTTGCCGCCGGCGACAGCTTCGACCTGCTAAGGGATCCTTCCAGACCAGAGGACGGGAGAGAGAGAGGTTAGAGGAGAGAGGGAATGGAGAGATGGTGGAGAGGGAAGGCGAAGGGGAAGGGAGGAGGAGGTCCGGCGGGGCTCTGCTCCGGCGAGCGGCGGCCGGAGGCGGGGCCGACGAGGAGGTGCGGTGGCGCGGGCAGGAGGAGCTCGGGCATGCTCCGGGAGCCTCAGAAGGAGCTGCGGTCGCCCGGACAATGTCTGGCGGCCATGGACAATGTCCGGCAGGGCTAGGAGATGAAAATCTAGGCCTCTAATTGTGGATCCGAGGGCTGAAAATGAAGGGGAGGAGTGGATTTCGGGATTGGAGGAGGTGGGACTTGAAGTTGGAGTTTGCTAGGGGGTGGCTGCAATTTTACATGGGGGAAAACCTAGAGAGTGAGAGAGGTCTCTAGGGGGTGGAGCTTATATAGGGTTGGACTAAGGTGGGGTGGACCTCGTCCGTCCGATCGCGATCCGATGACCACGAACGAAGGAAGTGGCTAGGTGGCATTACTAACATGTGTAAATGGGCTATGTAGGGGTGAGAGAGAAATAGCGCGGCGCGGCAACAAGATTTAAAACACCGAAACACGTCCGACGAAATACTGAATATGGTGCCCGCTACGGTCGGCCGTTCGGGTACGAGACGGTCTCCGATCGTGATGAAATTCGAGAGGCGGCCTGACTGTATTAAAATAAGACCGCACGTCAAATTCCAACCCAATCAAAGAAAGTTTTCAACACACTTTTAAAACAGGGTTTTGACGATGCCGCGGGCGCGTGCGAGTGCGGTCGGGCTCGGAACGAACAACGACGAGAATCGGCAACTAACAACGGATGCAAGTTTTAAAAACGGGCGGCAACGGGACGCCGATGCAATGCTGATGATGCGCATGATGCGATGATGATGCGACAAAAGAAGATAGACACACGACGAAAACGGAAAGAAAAGGGGAATCTTCTGGAACGTCGGTCTCGGGTTGTCACGGGAACACTATGGATGCAGAGCTAGTTGTGTAGGATTTGTAGCATACTAGAGTAGATATTTGTGATGAACACAATAGATTCATAGCTAGTTCTGATGTTGTGGTTGCTATTGGATTCATAGATAGTTGTCACGTATGCTCCTCCTTTAATAGATCGTCTGGTTGTGATGTTGTTCTACCGTGTGTGTTATGCTTATTGTCAATGTGTGATACGATTGTAGGACATGAGCATGTAGACTCAAGATCTTAGTCAAGCCATTGTCATGTCCGACAACCATTTCACGGCCTCCTGTGTCGAGGACTCAAAGCATCCACTCGATGATAATATGCTTGTTGATTCAGTGGTGCTCTAGGTATTAGTCGATGCTTCAATTTTTGTGCCAGTTGTACTCTTTCATCCAACTGTCGTTGTTGCTGCTACTACACTGACAATGGGAGAAAAGGCCAAGAAGGATGGTAGGGGGACAACATGAAGTGGCAGCCATTCATGTCCACGTTCATGTTGAACCAGGTGTGTGAGCTCATCACTACTGGGTTAGGACTAGCAAGGGCTTCAAGGAGGTGCACTTGAACACCATTGTGAAGCAGGTGTTTGAGTTCAGTGGTTAGGAGGTGACTGCCACCCAGGTGTACAATCACCTTGGGAAATGGAGAGCTCGATGGATACAAGTGTCCAAGCTCATAGACCTTAGCGGCGTCTGATGAGATAAGATCACTTGCTCTATCATTCTGGAGGCACAGCACTACACCGGCCATGTTGCCGTTAGCTCATTGCCCCTTATTTTTCACACTGTCAACCATTGCCTACTCCCAACTAACAATGCTTGTGCTTCTTTCTTAGGACCACCCCAAAGATGTTGAGTTCCTCAACACACCCCACCTAGAACTACAACCACATGTAGCACATCTTTTCCTTCAGCCTGGCAACCGGAAAGCATGCCATGGGCTCTTGTGAGGCTCTCGGTTCTCCCATGACGTCAGAGTTCCCACGCACCCCGGACGTAGAGGCAGTCCTTGATGGCCCTGACAAGCCATTTGATCATGTCCCTGTGGTCAATATGAAGAGGAAGAGGCGAGGTCTGATGAAAGAGGAGGTCAGTGTCTTCAGCAGAATGACTCGGGCCGTGAAGGAGGTGGCAACCGCCATTAGGAAGAGGAAGTCCCTCAACATCCACTCTGGCCTATACAATGTCGTCATGAAGCAAGTTGGCTTCGGTCATGAGGCTCTCATGGCAGCTTTGAGCCACATGCTCGATAACAAGGCCTGGGGTGTTGGGTTTGTTGCCATGGCAAACGCCCACATGGTTCTCTAGCTCAAGAGCCGGTTGGTCAAGCACTACTACTAGAGCTTGTTGTTGGTTAACGCGTGCATGATCTTGGGTAGTGATGGCGATGGCGATGATGATGATGACATATATTTTGTGTAGCTAGGGCTTGAAAATTGTTTGATGATCTATGTATTTTGTTGAGATGGTATATACTAACCTCTCATGATGATCGTGAACTTGCGGTGGTAGGATGACACCTTTTTTGGATGTGGTGGTAGGATGACACCATAGTAGTGCTAGGTTGAACTTGTTATGTCATATGATCATGCATGCTTACTACTTGTGCTCCATTGCTTGCTTCTTGATTGTTCCATTGCTTGTTGCCTCGTTGCAACTTTGCTTGCTACTTCAAATGTTGTTCTTGTGCACTGCTAGGATAAAATGGTATGCAGCGTTCGTCGAGAGGACACCAAGAGTTTAAAGTTCATAGAAAGCTTGCAATAAACAAGTTGCAATGTATAGCAACAACAACCATAAAGGGTTTAAGACTAGGCGGGCGGCAGAAAATACTTACGCCAAGTTCGTACAAAAGCACACATGCAAGGTTAAGTTGGTAACGTTGAAGTTGGCAAGGAGGCGCCACACCTTGGGGTGAAGAACTTCATCCGAAAGAACAATTGCTCCCTAGGATGGTTTTGATAATTGATCACAACATATGCATCATTGGACTAATGTGTTTTCCAAGTGCATTTCAAAAAATTCAAAAGATGTTATGGCTTAAGGTTTATGTGGAGACACCCCTGGATTCAATAAAGGAACAATATTGGGTCAAGCTTCAAGCTAGAAGACTCTTCATCTTTTATTTGTGAGAAATCACTTTTGAGTCCACAGGAAAGCCAATACTATTAAAAGGGGGTGAGGTAGTAAAATGAGCTGACTGCTCAAATGCTCAAAGTTAGCCACCAAAACACTCAGTCATTTTTCCTACATATCCACTTTGTCAAGTTCCACATACACAAATTCGGTGTAACCAACATTGCCACTTCGGACCCACCGAGTTTGAACCTCGGACAGAACCCTAGCCATTCCCACCATATGGTGCAACCCAAACTACATCGGTGCTACCAAGTTCATGTGACCAACATTCTGTTGCCAAGATACACAAAATCAGAATTTCCGAGTTTGAGTATCGGTGCCATCGAGTTTGGTCATCTGACCGTTAGTCACCTTTTCGGTGCCACCGAGTTCTATATATCGGTCTCACCGAGATTCAAAGTTCACACTTTTAGTACTAGTCGATACCACCGAGTTGTCCACTTCGGTGTCACCGAGTTTGCACTTTTGTGTGTAATGGTTGGATTTTGGCTGCTGCCTATATATACCCCTTCACCCACCTATCATTCATGGGAGAAGCACTCAGAACACACACTTCATTTCCATATCCATTTTCTGAGAGAGAACCACCTCCTCGTGTGTTTAGACCAAGATATTTCAATCCAGCCATTTGAAACTTGATCTCTAGCCTCCCTGAACTGCTTTGCACCAAATGAACCTCTCCTACCCATGCATATTCTATGAGAGAATGATTTGTGTTGAGGAGACTATCTTTAGAAGCACAAGAGCAAGGAGTTCATTGATCTACCACATCTATTACCTTTTGGAGGGTGGTGCCTCCTAGAATGGTTAGGTGTCGCTTGGGAGCCTCCTACTGTGTGTTGTGGAGTTGAACCAAGATGTTTGTAAGGGCAAGGAGATCGCCTACTTCGTGAAGATCTACCGTGAGTGACGCTAGTCCTGTGTGGACGAAAGTCGTGGTAGAATAGACAAGGCCGCTTCTTTGTGGACCCCTTGTGGGTGGAGCCATGTGTGGACTCTCGCAGCCGTTACCCTCCGCGGGTTGAAGTCTCCACTAACATGGACGTACGATAGCGCCACCTATCGAAACCATGCCAAAAATCACCGTGTCAACCTCATGTGTTTGATCTCCCTACCTTACTCCTCTACTTTACACTTGCATGTTTTACTTTCCGCTACAATATTATTAGAACTGCATGTGTAGGGTGTACTTGACCTGTTATAATTGTCGTAGCTGCCTCTCAAGTAAAATTGGGAAAGGCAAAAAAAATATCTTGTCAAGTAGTCTAATCATCCCCACCCCCCTCTAGACATACTTCCGATCCTACATCATCATCATCATCATCATCATGCAGTTCGTCGTCATTGCAGTGTTATGGCGTTGATGTAATAGATGTGATCATGTGTAAGATAACCTCGCCATATAGGATACAAAATGAGCACACCTTGCATCGTGTGTGCAACCAAATAACGTGCTCATGTGTGTTGAGACAATGTAGTCAACCAAACACTATACATAAAACTATCCCGTAATGCAAGAGACCTAGATGTAGGTAACCAAACATATTACGGATGTTGGTTTTAAGGCTGCATTTGCTCAACCAGCCTTCAATGAGTCGGGCTTGAGCTAGCGAGACCCAGCTCATAAGGCTACCAAACATGCCCCAAATTACATACTCCCTCTGTCCTAAAATAAGTGCTACAAGTTTAATATAAATTTATACTAGAATTAGTATAAAGTCGAGACACTTATTTCGTGTCGAAGGAAGTACTACAACAAAATGCAGGAAGAAGCATCGACTAGAAAGCTGCAGTCATCACAGAGTTTGCTTCTAACTTCTAACCGGCCAAAAAAAGGACTCCATTATGCTCCTAAGAAAGCTTGAATCATTTGGACGCGTTCCCTAACCCTAATCCCTAAACTAGGACTAAATTAGAGCGATCCCCACATAGACAGATGATGATGAAGTTGGATGACATCCTGCTGCAGCAGCTGCTGCGGTGCAATCTACTCTTTTCATGGGGAGGTCCATCCCCTTCCCCCAGTTTTCCTTGGCCGGCAAAAAGGGCTACAGGGAGCCAGCGCCAGCAGCCAGCAGGCCTGCCTGCCTGCGCCTGTGTACGTGCTCGGGCTGGGTACGCTGCACCTCCGTATCATCTCATCTCTCCTGCCGCGCAATGCACGCATCATCTCCTCACGTCGCATGATGCTACTTCTTTTTTTTTTCTCTCATTTTCTTCTCGCATTTGAATTTACACAGAGTTCCTTGTTTCTTCAGCTCACACTTTCACAAAATAGTGTAAGAGGGAGAAGAAATAAAGAAAAGAAGAAAAGAAAAGAAAGCAGAGAGGACAGTGTGCATGATGGAGGATGGGGGGTGGGCCCGGCCGTCCAGATCCGATTGACCAAATCATTTGGCAGCCCAAATGACCGGGGCGGCCCCGGTGACGTCACGCGCCCGTCCGCTTTGGCCCCCTGACGCGGTGGGCCGGCGCCCTTTTTCAGGCCTGCCTTCCCGAAAACATCATCGACGCGTCCGGCTTTTCCTCTTTTCTTATCTTCCTTCTTTTCCATCCTCCCGCTCGTACTACTAGATGGCGATGAATGATGCGTGGCCCTCGGGAGGCGTACGGCGGTAGGAGTCCGGCCGACGCATGCGCGCGCACATGCGGCTCGGTCCTCGCTGCTGCCGTGTCGTCCGTTTGCATCGTGCTCCAACCGGCCACCTCGCCGGTTGTGATCAAACAAAAGAAAATGCCCGTCTCCCCGTCTTATATCCGCTTCATCCGGAAGAAATACGAAGATCCGATCCCATCTTAAAATGAATCGATCGGGTTCGCGACGGGATTCACGATTTTGTAATGGAAGTATATATGGTCGTACCAGAAAACTTACCCAAGAAAATGCTATGCGACGGCTTTTCGCGGCTGCAAGGGAACAGGCAGCCATGCTGCACACAATCGTAGCAATGCGTATGCGTGCACGCATGCCACACTTACCACATGTTTTAATTGACGATGAATCCATGAATCTCTTGGGACCTGACGGGTGGTTTCATGGTACTACCGAGGGTGATTGTACCATTGACTCACTAGAGGCTTGACCTTAGATTTTGACATCTTGTGTCTCGTCAAGTCCAAATATCTTATAGTAGGAGCATGTCTTTGTCGACTGCGAGATTTATCTGACGGGCTCATCTTATAGCCACGCTAAATCGTTCTTCCGTAGGCGGTGCATGAGGAGTGATGTGCATGTGTGTGCATCGTAGTTTGTCTAAATAAAAATCGATGAATCACACCGTCCTACTGAACGCAAATCATCTGTGTGTAAACGTGATCATCAATCAACCATCATAGGTATAAAGTAGAGTAGTTCTAGATTTTTCGGTGATGCTTGTCTAATGGAAAAAGATGTTTCTCATCAACAACGAAACGAGTATGATGATTTTGTTAATGTCAAGAGTTATGTCAGTATCTTAAAGGTGCTTCTATGAATAGAATGTTGATGCGTATAATCATAAAGATGAGTTCCCCTCTTTGGAGGCGTCGGTATGGACTGATCTCCTCACTTTCCCTTCCCCTAGGTTTCTCGGACGAAAGCCCTAACTTTGTTGGGGGCGGCGGCGCTCACGGCGTCGTTACCTTCTTGAAGGAGCCGCTTTGGAAACCTTAGGGTTGGGTGGCGTTTGTGGGTGGTGAGCGACGGCGGTGGTGCGAACCTATCCTAGCATGGATCTACGTCCGTTGCTTGGAGATGAATTCGCGTAGGTGGAGGTCGTCGTTTAGCGCCGTGGTGGCGTCCATGGCGGAAGACCTTCCAAGGCTTGCGTAGGTGATGGTCGTCGTTTGACGTCGTGGTGGCGTCGACGACAGAGGACCTGTTAAGGTTGACACCTCAATATGCTCTTAAGATGACAACGACGACACATGTGAGTGAGTCAGGCCGGTTTGTGCCCCGGACCCGATAGATGGCTCGGTCGGGGCTCGGTTTTAAATGTTAGGCTTAGATGAGAGGTCTGGGTATATGGCCCGACTTACACCCCTTCATCATATGGATAGGGTAGCGACAGATGTTGCCAAGATGACGGATTCAGACATATTATTATTTTATTATGTAAGGTCCTTGAGAATAATCAATAAAATGACCGCATGCATCTTCAGATGCACATGCCAGGGTCATCCTCCTTTTTAAAAAAAATATACGCATACATAATCATTTGTGATTGCAACCATGCTAAAAGAGAAAGACCAAGTAAAGTATCCATCTCAGATCTCACAAAGACGTGGTTCTCCTGTTGCCATCCAACGTTCGACCAATGATTGGCAAAAAAATGTACAGGACATTAACGCTGCAATTGGCAATGATCCCAACAATGACAGAATCCTTGGAGCTATTCAAATAACAGGTTAGACGAGACACGGGCCAAAAGAAAATATTGTGCATAATGTCAAAGCATCTACCGCTGCTACCGCTGCTGCTGACATTAAATTCAAACCTCAAACGCTCACATACACGACAAGCTCATGGACAATAACCGATCACACCTTATATTTTTTGTTATACATTGAATGTCTCATATTTCATCTTCTAAATTCAGACAAGGCATGTAAAAAAATATTACGTACTATGCAAACCATAGTAGCAAACTACGTATTGTCTTCGTCAAGGATATCCACTATCATCATGCCGGGTGCCGGGTAGACATGAACATAGGAGGGCTTCGGCTTCTCCTCCTCATCCATGTAAGCATATGGTTGATGTTCGCTTCTTGCTCCGCGTGGAGGATACCGTAGTTGGCCTCCGCCCCAACCTTCGACGGGAGGAAATCGAGGATTGCATGCTGCTCCTTCCGCAGATCCGCGTCTCCTCCTCTTCTGGATCCACCACGTTTGTGATAGCCCCGCAACAAACCGGGCTTCACGTCTTGCCCGGCCCACTCAAGGAGCTACAATCGATGCTCCGACATTAGATAACTCATGACCCAGGTCGTGGTGGCATGGCTACTTGATTGTGGAGTCGGACGACGACTGACCGACTTTTAAAGTGAGGTGGGAAGGAAGAGGGGTGGATGGGTTCGGGCTGGCGACACAATGAGGGAGGATGTGGATGTGGTTAGGACTGAGCGACGTTGTCTGGCTTAAATAGCCAGACATTGGCCTTCGAGCGACGAGTTGAAGCGGTGTCACCGGAGGAGACGCACATCGAAACTTTAGATTTTCAGACGTTTTTCATGAGACCCCAACATCAGTCTGTCGTGGAGGACATGCCCGGGCCATCTCATATCCGGCTTACATTTAGGCTGCAAATGATTGGTGTCAGTCAGTCCGAACGTTTGAGACCCATTTAAAATGTCCGTCTAGATCAGATTTCTTCGACTCGTCACTGACCACACCATCTATCCGGATGTTCGGGGTGCCCGGCTGTAGACACTTTCACATGTAGATGATATGGTTTACATTTTAAAAAAATGGTGCAAAAGTATCCACATCACTAGCTTAGCTTTTTTAATCTTGGCGTAACTTCTCATATTCCTTCGCACCCGTGCTATCCAATCTTTCTCGCCTCTAGCGTCTACTTAGCTATCTAGGAATTCGGATGATGCTCTTACATCGACAGGTAGGGACATTTTTCAGGTAACAGGATAACGACGGCATCGTACACACATAGACTGCTAGGCACCTCCAGTCACGTTCTTTCTTTCTGACAGTATGAATCATCGTGGCCATCTAGAGCACAGAAGAAGTTCCAGTCTGCCGCTACGTGTCGACCCAACGATTGGTTGCACGAAACAGTTATTTTGTAGGGTTCGTTGCACGAAACAGTTAGGAAATGGATGAACGTAGCTTCACAAAACCCTATGGATTTGATGTGAGAGCCGACGACAAGATCAACTGTTCAGATGAATCAGTCGAAGCATACTATTAGCATGTAGGCAACAATATGTGGACATGTACTTCGTCAGTCGTCACATTCACGTATGATGATGAAGAAATTATCGTCAAAAACTTTTCAGGGTCTCGACGTTCAGATTGGGCATGGGCTGCCAAAATAGTGATCTGTAACTTCATTCATTTGTATTACAATAGTGAATAGTTACACTAATGATAAGCCATGCAAAATTTGTAACATTTAAAACTAACACTAGGCAGTAAACTTGTGAAATCAACTGATTAGTAGGCAATCTCCAAGTAAGTAAAAAATCCCAACTGATCTCCAAACAAGTATGTCAGATTTACCAACCTGTGCCTGCCTAGGAAAAAACCCGCTTCCGAATTGAACTTCACTCAATGTGATCTTTTTCATTTTTCAAGCTCCAATGAATAGTTTTGCCATCTCATGATCTCATCACTCCTCGTGTTACCTTCTGCATTTCGATTTCGAGAGTATTGCTGATAGTCTCTCTTTTGCAGTGGTAAAACCTGCGGTCTGCTTCCGAGAGCCCCTCTTTCTTTTCCTTTTTCCCATTTTGCCCGCAAGACGCTGGCGGCGTATCTCAGGATCTGCCCACCCCCTGCCCCACTCCGAGGAAGAAGAGAAGGACTTTGGGTTACTAATCGCCAGTAAAGTAGCGGCATCAGGGTATGCGTATAAGCCTTCCTCGTCTGGTTGTGAACTCAAAAAATTTACTCCAGCTCTTGTTGGCTCTGGATGCTGGATTAGAACACGAGGCTGAAAGAGGGTCCATTAATCAGCTGTGATAATGGAAATTAATGTCTAGCAAATAAACTAATGAATTACTGTGCCACAACAGCTCAGGATGACATAATAAACTAACAAATAAGTAATGTGGTGTTAAACCATAACAAATTCGACATAAATTATGGCACTATCATTTACTATATTCCTTGCATCACATAGGTCTGCCATATTTTCAAGATTAGCATTAATACAGAATAATTCTATCCTGAATTACGTACTGAAGGGCTGAAGGAAGAAATAATAATACAACAAAGTGTGCAGACAAGCTTGTGAGATGACTGGAACATTGTATCGGGAGTCCCTATTTTCTTAGCCTTCTAGTTCACCTTCAATAGTGTTTTTTATACCAGGTGGCATCACTGATATGATGTAGCCTGTCACTTGGCATCCATCGTTACACGGTATGATGGTATTGATATATGACGATTAATCTAGATATTAGGTTATGTACTCGCTAATGTACTGGTGCGAATTTGCTGTCAGTAAGAGTTCTGCTATCGCTATATCAGTATAGAGACTTGATCTCAGATACCAGCAAAATGTTTCCTTGTTATGGTCGTGAAATGAATAATTGAATTAATGGAATCACTACATCTGCAAGCAAATTAGAGGCTTCGAGCTTTCGCCTTTTGGATAAAAATAGTAAACCAAGACGGTGAGACCTGATCTAATTATGGTGAACAAGGACGTACAAAATGAATAATAGTAATCTCTGATCGTCCACATACTGTGCCACGAAAGGTAAAATACCCTTTTTCTTGCTACTAGAAGGATAAACATAGCTATGGTACTATCGGTATGACATATCAGATACCCACCCAACTTTAACATCCAAAGAATGGAAGAGCACCAGGTGGTTTTGTAAAAATGCAGAAAATGCAAATCGAGATTCTGTTTATGCACAATCAGAATATGTCATGCACTCTCGATTACCTTAAAGATTCTATACCAACTGGATAGTGCATGAAATAGGTAACGACAGGTTACTGCATCATATATTTACTGGGCTTACTATGAAATATTATTGGTGGCATTGCATTCAAGTGGTAGATGAAGATACCCAAGCGAACAGAAGTTACTTGTCATAATTCTAGCTTAAGATTCTACTGTGGTTGGTCGGCAATGAAATCCACAAGCAGACTAGTATCGGTCTCCATTGGTGATTAAATAATAAAAAGTTGGCATGTTCTTGCTTCCGAGATTTAACATATTTTGGGTTTTAAATTAGTAACTGACCATTTGGTAACATGCTAATTTAGGTGATAATCAATGATAAATGACAGGCTACTTTTTAGGATTCTAATATATGAACTCATTAGATCTAAAGTGATTGAATGCAATGTGCAGATGGTATAGTTCCCTAGAGATGAAGGATAATTTTCTTGGCAGTAATATTACTAGATTAGTTAACATATAAATATGTCAATGGTGTGTAGCACTGTATCATCCTTGAAATAAGTCTGACTTTTACTTGAACAATCAAGAAACTGAATTAGCATGGCCAAGTAAATCACTTGCCGCTAGCAACCATGTGTCCAACATCATCATGTCAAAAAGAACTTATCGTTATTACTATTTCAATCTTATAGTTTGCCCATCACGCGAATGCAATAATTCTAAAACTGAGCCACAATGGAGTAACATCAATTTGTTTTTTAGGGGAGACAACCTCATCATGTAGGCGTTGCAACATCCACACCAGTAATAAATTACTATTGCATCAAACTGCTGAAATAAATTGCTTACAGTTTCAGCTACTTCCTGTATGTATCCCATGTCCTCTAAAATACGAGCAAGCCCTTGCCACCATATCTTGTCTGTCATGGCAAACCTAGGAATCTAAAACTAAATATTAGTCAAAAGAATGGATTTGAGGACTGAAATTTTTAAACTTGTAGGAATGAAAGTGAAAAGTGAAAAGATAATTGAAGTACTTGTGTTGCGGACTTGTGGTGACACTTAAGACTAGAAAAAGTCTTTGTTTAGCGCTCCCAATTTGGAAAAAAAAAATAGATGAAGAGATGCATTAGAACACAAACCTTCTCTCTTATATAACTGACTGCCATTCTGAAATCAGGCACCGCCCTAAAATTTCGCCTTCCAGATATATAACAGTCTGTACTGTTGTAGTCCATACCTTCGGTTGCCTGTCCCTGGATGGATGTTAAAGATTACTCAAAGTACTAACAGTATCAAATGTTCAAAGGTACTAGCAAAATATAAATCAAAATTACATTGCAGAGACCAAAATTACCTCACTTCCTTGTCCTATAAGGGACATTCCATGGGAAGGGTACTACTGTAGATAAACTATGTAAATAAAAATAGGGAGAAGTATGGACATTATTGCATCTTACAATTGTAACATATTGTCACGACCTAGGTTATGGAGGGGATGATTGTGGGTGTTAGGAGGGCAAGGGCAGGAGAGTTTAGGCTTGGGCGCCATGATCCTTTGGGTGATTGTTCTGGAGGTAAACCCTCCCCCTTTTCTCTGTTTATTTCGTTGAGAGCTGATTAGACCCTAATTGCCTAGCTTTATAGCACAGCTTGGCGGTAGTTTACGGAAGATATGAACCAACTCAAATTAGTAAAGATATGAACCAACTCAAACTAGGAAAGATCTACAGAGATTCTGAATTAACCCAACTAGACTTGGAAACCAAGAAACACCTATAGGCTGGGTCCAGGATTCCATGGTGTCACACATCTGTCTATATATCCACAGTTTAGCCAGGCTAGCTATAGACTAATGTAAATATCCTTCCATGAAAGTTCCCTTCCCAACAGAAATGGGATTATAAGATCTGTGGTAAACCATGCATAATTTGTTCACATTTGTGCTTTTCTTTATTCAAAATTTATCACTAGAGCAATCAACTTAATACACTTCCTCAACTACTGAATTAGTATGTTATATTCCTCAAGACAGGAGGGTAGTGAGACCACACCTTTCTGTTGAAACAGAATCTCTTGTTTGAACTATCAAGGGAAAATGATCATAAACTTCTAAAGAGGGTAAAACAGAAAACAGAAACTTTTATATGCTACAGAAATATTAGAGTGGATACAGTTGTAATAGACATCGCATGTATCAGCAGTTCAGCACTAGAGTAGGATATGGACATATGGTCAACCAAACTTAAAATTAGGTACTCACAGCTTGAGCTTGGAGCACATTCATGAACACAACTGCTTCTTCCTTGAAATCATGCATTTCAGGAGGGCCATTAATACAGACGTCACACCTGAGGTGAAAACCAAGTCAGATAGACACTCACATAAATACTGGATGAAATAAAGCTAAAATGAGGAATTTAGTTCGTGCCACAGACGGAAATGCAAGTTTTAAAGAGATCCTTGTTGAATCACTGACATCTAGGCCTGAGCCCCACATGTCCCTGTCAAGGAAAGTGGTAGTTCATTGGACTTTATTTTCATTAGAAGAATGCATGATACAAATAATCTAGGCTGCAGACTGGCTTTAATTTCTGTTTAAAGTCAAACTTTCTTAAGTTTGAACAAGTTTACAGAAAAATAACATCTACTATACCAAATAAATACAGTGTTAATAAATATGTTCTTAATAGATTGGTTTGGTATTGTAAATGGTATTGTAAAGGTTAATGACTTGTCTTTTGGGAACGAGGGAGTGGTATGTTTTATACCATATAGTACTACTACTAAATACCCACCCACGAAACTGGAAGAAGCATGTGCTTATTTCATTTAAATACGGGGAAGATGCATGGAGAAAGTAGAAAAGTACATTTGGCAACCGTCAGGACCAAATTCCTCACCAAAGTACTTTACTAGTATTTTGGCTCTACATGTTGAAGTGTTCAAAGCATAGCTGCAATATAGAAAAATTACATAGCGATTATATCACAAGAATTAATAAATACTACCTCCGTCCGGAAATACTTGTCCTAGGGATGAATGTATCTAGACTTATTTTAATTATAGATACATTCATTATATGCATTTTTAGGACAAGTATTTTCGGACGGAGGGAGTATACGTTTTAGACCATCGCCAGTGTTTGAATTTATGGTTCTGAGACATACTGGAAGCAATCCCGTAGCATTCTATATGCTGCCCTTGTCTGTTCGTCACTTCTTTTGTTAGGAAGCAATGTCGGTGTTCTCATAAAATTACAATATAAAGCTGCCAATAAACAATGTAAAAGAAACAAGTGAAATTGTGCAGAGAGGAATAAAGCAAGCTTCATAACTACGGATAAAAATAGTGCTTGATACCAAAAGCTTTGGGGTCAAATATGTACTTTGTATTAGACAAATACACAACAATAAACTTTTTGCGTGAAGGCCCACTGAAATCTACTGACAGTAATAAAGTTCTGCTATTCATCCAACAGAAAAACATGTTCTAGAATATTACCCTTATACTTACTTTATAAACCCGAAATACAAAATTGTCTCTACAGATGCGTTGTCACTCATGTTCACTAAGACCTAGGGTATAATTCAAGCGTAGAACTGTAACACAAACAGATAGTACCAAGGGGTTGACACGTAGCAGTGTCACATAGCAAGTATTGTGAAAGCATTTCCTAACCAAGCTATCTGTTTCATCGAATATTTTGTTCAAGTTTCCTGGGGTAATAAATAGTGACTTGCAAATATCATTTAATCTCTAGACGTAAGTTCAGTTTTCTTATAGGCATCATAGTCCATCATCTAAATAAGATGAGTTTCGAACGTGTCATGACTAAGCGCAAAATAAACTTAACCCTCCTAGAGTATCTCTTATCTATGCCCATGTGGTGTGGCCACTGGTTTGCAATACGATTCCATCATGCCGACAGAATCAAAGGTCACATCTACCAGGCTTTCATGTCATTTACCCAAGCAAGGTGTGTAATCTCCTAACATGCAAATCAAATGGGAAATGCTGAACAGGAAATAGTCTAGTACTAAGATGTCAGCAGAACTATTAGGTATTATCCTAGTACCTTCAGTATCAGCTGGAGATTCATTGTTAAACATTCAAACTTCAGAATTTATTATTTTGACCAGTTTTAGCTGGCCTATGGAGTTATGGTGTGCAAACCACTAAACCAACAAGGTATTGAGGCAGAAGTTTTTGCTTAGAGCCCATTGGCAATAATAAAATGGCGACAGAAGATTTCATGTGTAGTATAGTTCCAATCAGAGCTGTAAAGAAAACTGGACCGGGCCTTTGGTTCAACCAAAATAACAGAATCAGAGCCTGCTCCAGTCTGATTAGCTAAAAACACAGGACAAGATTTTTTTTGGAGAAATAATGTTTTTTACAGTGGTGAAATAATGTTTGGGATGCATTCCCGAACTGAAAATCAAAGTACGACGCCCTGGGCCTCACCGGCGCACAATATAGGCCCAAAGCAACTGGGTTAGAATGACTTTCACGTCATGGCAGGCAGATAATAGATATTAAGCACTTGTTTCTGCATATCATCTCAAAATCAAGTTAATTACCATAGTTTGAATCACAATCTGCAACATACTGACTCTTTTTTGTCTGTTTCTTTACAAAGCAAAGGATGTTACAGTGTTACAAAGTAATGATATATTTCATCTGGAGTTTGTCTAAATTAATGTAAATGGCTTTGGAATTGATTTAGCCTAAAAGAGAAGGATTTAATTTATTCCACCAAAAAAAGGAATTTAATTTCCATTTCTGGATTAATTTACAAAAACTCCAGATAAAATGTATTATTGCTTTATAATAATTTAACATCCTTTGCTTTAAAAAAAAGATCCAAGACCATAAAAAGTCAGGATGACAGTCGGACAAGCTGAACCACTAGTCGAACAACCAAACTGGTGAATCAATTCATGTCTAGCTCACTCACCATCCTGGGTTTTAGAACTGGTTGCAAGTAAGCATATACTCCCTCCGTTCCTAAATATAAGTCTTTTAAGAGATTTCACTAGTGGTCTACATACAAAGCAAAATGAGTGAATCTATATTCTAAAGTATGTCTATATACATCCGTATGTAGTCTACTAGTGGAATCTCTAAAAAGACTTATATTTAGGAACGGAGGGAGTACAATACATATAAATACTCTCTACTTAGCATATGATTCATCATTTTCTCCATTACGTCCAGAAACAAGCCAAACGACATTACAGCAAGTCTGAAGTATAAGAACTCACTGCAATCTGACAACTTTCCATCTCTACCAGCACGACCAGCTTCTTGATAATACGCTTCCAAACTCTGGATTAACAAGGGCCAAGAGAACTTCAGACACAAAGAATAAACACAACCAGAAGTTAACCCAACTTGGATGTATGTAAACTAGAGAAAGAGAGTAATTAAATCAGTCTTTCTGCACAATATTAGATTGTTAGGTCAGTAATCCAACCTGGGACTATTTTTTCACAGCGTAGTGATTCACTAACCAATCAGCGGTTGTAAATTTCAAGCTTGGCATGCCGACATATATGTATATAAGCTCTAAATGTCTTGTCCTGCCTAACATCCACATTATCAGAGCGTTGTCGCAAAAAAAAGGCATTATCAGAGCAGGTCTTTGGATGCATATGACATATGAGCCTTCTAGGTATTTGTATAAACAACTAAATTAGTATGTGAACATTTTTCTGTGTATATCAGAAGTCCAGAACAATAAAGTCATTCCTTTTCACGGAGACATACACGCATGTCGACAGCAAAATAGTGTTCAGAAAGAAATACACCACTGGAGGCCAAACTAACCTGCGGTAAACCGTAGTGAATAATTCTCCTGACATTTGATTTGTCAATTCCCATGCCAAATGCTATAGTAGCCACAACAACCTGTATAAAAAGATTAGGTCATTAGAAATAGGGCACAAAAGACTGAAGGGTTCAGCAAAGTTTGAGAGACTTAAGGAAATCATTTGGTGTCCAGGGAACCAGCATTCCCTTTTGGCATAAGTGCATGATAGAGTTTCAGAGTTTAAATAGGAAATTTTATGATATATTGCACACCAAGTTATGAAAACTTGGGAGACAGATTCATCCCTGATATGGATAGTGCAAGAAATAATAAAATATTGATAACATGAGAAAGTTTCAGTTAATAATTAACTATACTATAAAGCAAAAAAAAAAATATACAATACCAACAGTTACTAACAAGAAACAACTGATGCACACACCATGCGGAGCCCAAGGCTTGGACGGTGGTGGAGGGCTGGGCGCGAGCTGGCCCCACCACTAGCCAACTGCTCGACGCCCAGTTCCAAGTATACTAACACATGAAACATGTAATATCAAGATTCAGGAGATTTACCACTTTAGTTGAAGCCATTTTCTCAAGGGCATGGCATAACACTGAAGAATGTTGATAACATGGGATTTATTAGATATATAATATTGTTGGGATTTATAAAGTGGCCATTTTAAAGGCTTTGTTGTTGTTGTTATAAAGTGGCCATTTGTGCTGAAGAAGAATTATAGGGAAAGAAGTGCCATCAAGTATCAATACAAGTCAGACTTATGGAAGTATGAACCGATATCACTCTGAAATGTACAAAATGGGAAATACTATGCCCTTTATCAACAATGCTATCTCAAAATAAATATGCACAACAGCAATTGAGCACATGGTAATTGCATCTATAAATGGAAAAGAGCAACCGTCCATAGCATATTGCAGTCATGTACGAAATGAGAAGAAAAAAAAAGTGAACATATTTATGGTTACCTCTAAGGCATTGCTATGGAACTGCTCGTGCACCTGCCTCAAATGTGATCTAGGCATCTGGAAGGAAGTGTCAGATAACTTGAAAAAAGGCACAGGACTGCATATATTAAGTGAACAGATAATATGTCTGCAGTCTGCAAACATTTAAGCTGTTCTCTTATACAAAAGTAGCATGTTCCAGTAAGTGGTGCCAACCTTTGCATTATACGCTGCAGCTTTCAGGCCTGATTTGCACAGATAGTTAGCTAGTTCCACAGTTCCTTTCCTCGTGGGTACATAAACAATTGTAGGACCTTGATCCAAACTTTCTGATGAACTAGTTTCATGGGATTGAACAGGAACTGCAAAGCTCTCAGGTCGAGCGCTTCCAAGGAACTCTCCACATGAAACTATAAGAGAAACTCAACTGTCAGTCAGAAGCATACATTAGACTACACAAAGATGAATAAAGATCTTCAAAAACTTTATTATCATGTATCCTCCGAAGCGTCAATAATCATAATTGTTAGAGTTATAATATAAGTCATGTACCCTTTGGTATTTATCCCAATATATAAGGGGTTTCCTGCATATAGTCCACCACCTGTACATGTATATATACCGGCCTATGGCCTCATGGGGATACAAGTTGTTTTCCTAACATGGTATTAGAGCTAGGTTAACTTTTGCACGCCGCAACTCGTGTTGTTGATCCGCTCCACGCCGCCGCTCTACTCTGGCTCGTTCCCGTCAGGCAGCGGCTCCTCCTGGTGCCAGCGCCTGCCTCGTCCCAATCTTCCGCCGCCGCCTCGTCCTGCTCGATCTCCTCTCGATCGCAGCAGGGGCGGCTCGTTCTGCTGCTCGATCTGAGCAGGGGCGGCTCGTCCTGAGCTCTTCTCCACCTCCAGCCGCCGCCGCCTTCAGCCGTCGCAGCCTCGGCCTCGCTCCCCAGCCGGCCCGATCTGATCGCTAGCTCCTGCTCGAGCTCGCGAGATCCGCTGGACCCACTCGAAGCAGGGGCCCCGCTCGACGCTGAAGCCTCGATCCCAGACGGCCCCAATCGACGCAGGGGCCCCACTCCCGTCGGTCTTCTGCCGGTTGCCGGTTTCGCCGGATCTTGTGGTCTCGCCGGATTCGTCTCCTGCTGCCTCCAAATCGCATCGACGCAGTTTCAGATCGAGAGGCTGACCTGTTTTCCCCTCGTTGACTGAGTTTCTAAAAAAAACACCAGCACGCAACGTTGCAGTCCCTTGCTTCCCGTGACTGACGGCTGTGTTGGTAGTTCTTCTGCTGCTCCTGCAAGCTCTACATATGGTGATTGTCGCTCTACACCGACTCGTCTCGCGACTTTCATCGGTGCATGTCGCTCTTCCCCGACACCTCTCGCGACTTTCACCGGTTGTCCTGGTGCCTATGACTCCATGGACTGCTCTTCGTCCACGCGTCTTTCCTTGGCGCTTGGTGCTTGTCTGCACACGGTCTCGTCTTCTCCACCGGTCTTTGCAGACGATACTGGACATGCTACACCGCCACATTTAGCGGCTTCCACGGGTAGTGGTGGTCGCTTCTCTCCTCGTGCCATTACGCCGCCTACTTCAGCTGTGTACTTCACCGAGGACGAGATTGCGCGACTTCGCGCCCTGCTGCTTGCCTTCGACTCTCCGTTGTCGGGTGTGTCTACATCGACATCTTCAGTTGCGCCCCTGACTGAGCAGGAGATTGGACGATCTCGATGTCTGCTAGCTCCATCTTTTGTTTCTTCATCGACAGGTTATGTTGGTTCTGCTACGGACTCTTCTGGCATTGTGAGACCACCTTCTACACACGCAGGTACATCCCCATGGGTTCTTGATACTGGAACATCTTTTCATATGACTCATGATTCATCCACTCTATCATCTACTCGACCTCTTGATTCTCCTGTTCATGTTCTTACTGCTGATGGTACTTCTCTCCCGGTTACTGGCAGAGGCACTCTTAGCACTTCATCTTTTCATGTTCCCGATGTTGCTCATGTTCCTCGGCTTACCATGCAGCTCCTTTCTGGTGGCCAGATTGTTGACTCTGATTGTCGGGTCATTCTTGACTTTGACTCATGTTCAGTTCTGGACCGTCACACTGGTGCTCTTCTTAGTGCTGGCCCCCGGCGCCGTGACTCTCAGGGTCTCTGGGAGCTTGACTGGCTTCACCTTCCATCCGCTGCCACCGCAGCCAGTCTCTCATCCTCTGTTGCCTTGTCTACCAGCTCTTTTCAAGAGTGGCATCATCGTCTAGGTCATTTATGTGGCTCTCGTCTCTCATCCGTAGTTCGACGTGGTCTTCTTGGATCCGTCTCCGATGGTGTGTCTTTAGACTGTCAGGGATGCCGGCTTGGTAAACAGGGTTACCTTATCCTCATAGCGAGACTGTGTCTCGGCGTCCTTTTGACCTTGTTCACTCGGATGTTTGGGGTCCAGCTCCCTTTTCCTCGAAGGGAGGCCATCGCTACTATATTATCTTTATAGATGATTTCTCCCGATACACGTGGATCTATTTTATGTCTTCTCGTAGTGAGGTATTATCTATCTATAAGCGTTTTGCTGCCATGGTTCACACTCAGTTCTCTACACCTATTCGTGTGTTCCGTGCTGACTCTGCTGGAGAGTATATCTCCAAGATGTTGCGTGGATTTCTCGCTGAGCAGGGTACACTTGCTCAGTTCTCTTGTCCTGGTGCTCATGCTCAGAATGGTGTGGCCGAGCGCAAGCATCGTCACCTTCTTGAGACGGCTCGTGCGATGATGATTGTTGCCTCTCTCCCGCCTCATTTCTGGGCTGAGGCTGTCTCCACCTCCACCTATCTCATCAATCTACAACCTTCTGCTGCTCTAGAGGGTGGTGTTCCTTTTGAGCGTCTTTTTGATCGTTCTCCCGATTATTCGATGCTTCGCCTGTTTGGTTGTGTTTGCTATGTTCTTCTTGCCCCTCGCGAACGCACCAAACTGACCGCTCAGTCTGTTGAGTGTGTCTTCTTAGGCTATAGTGATGAGCATAAGGGCTATCGTTGTTGGGATCCTATCAGTCGTCGGATGCGTATCTCTCGGGATGTAACTTTTGACGAGTCTCGTCCCTTCTACCCACGCCCATCTTCCTCGACCTTTTCAGTGGAGGATATCTCTTTCCTCACTTTTCCTGGTACACCTCTCACCCCCATCGCGCCTTTGCATATTCGTTCCGCTCCCTCTGCTTCTCCACCTCTTGTCGATTTGCTACCACCATCTCCCACAGTTTCCTCTCCTGGCATGTCACCGGATTCTGCACCTTCATCTCCGGTGACTTCTACGCCTTCACCCTCCGATTCTACCTTGGCGATCCCCCCTTGCATTGTTCCATCTTTTCCTCAGTGTTACACTCGTCGTTCACGTCATGTGGATGCCTCTGCGGATGTGTCGTCATCCTCATCTCAGCCTCCCTATGCCTTGCATTCTCACCCTCGTCCGCCTGTTGATCGCCTTGGATTTCCCACCGTTGGTGCTGCTGTTCTTGAGCCGACTTCCTATCGTGAGGCTGTTGTTCATCCTGAATGGCAGTTTGCGATGGCAGAGGAGATTGCTGCTCTTGAACGCACTGGTACGTGGGATCTTGTTTCCTTCCTCCCGGAGTCCGTCCCATCACTTGTAAGTGGATTTACAAGGTTAAGACTCGCTCCGATGGTTCTCTTGAGCGTCACAAAGCTCGTCTTGTGGCTCGTGATTATGACGAGACTTTTGCTCATGTGGCCCATATGACCACTGTTCGTACACTTCTTGTCGTGGCCTCTGCAAGCCACTGGTCTATATCTCAGCTTGATGTTAAGAATGTCTTTCTTAATGGGAGCTGCGTGAGGAGGTGTACATGCAGCCACCACTTGGGTATTCTGTTCCTGATGGCATGATATGTCGTCTTCGTCGCTCTCTCTATGGCCTTAAGCAAGCCCCTCGTGCCTGGTTTGAGCGTTTTGCCTCTGTTGTGACTGCCACTGGTTTTTCAGCGAGTGCTCATGATCCAGCATTGTTTATTCACCTTTCTCCTCGTGGTCGGACTCTTCTTCTTCTCTATGTTGATGACATGATCATCACTGGGATGACCCCGAGTATATTGCATTTGTAAAGGCCCGTCTTAGTGAGCAGTTTCTTATGTCTGATCTTGGACCTCTTCGCTACTTTCTTGGGATTGAAGTCTCTTCTACCTCTGATGGCTTTTTTATATCCCAGGAAAAGTATATCCAGGATCTTCTTGCTCGTGCTGCTCTTACTGACGAGCGCATTGTTGAGACTCCTATGGAGCTCAATGTTCACCTTCGTGCTACTGATGGTGATCCCCTGCCTAACCCGACGCATTATCGTCATCTTGTTGCCAGTCTTGTCTATCTAGTTGTCACTCGTCCGGATATCTCTTATCCGATTCATATTCTGAGTCAGTTCGTCTCCGCTCCCACATCGGTTCACTATAGTCATCTCCTTTGTGTTCTCCGATATCTTCGGGGCACTATCTTTCACCGTCTATTCTTTCCTCGCTCCAGTTCTTTACAGCTTCAGGCCTATTCGGATGCTACGTGGGCTAGTGATCCTTCAGATCGCCGTTTACTTTCTGCTTACTGTGTTTTTCTTGGTTGTTCTCTCATTGCCTGAAAAACAAAGAAACAGATTGCAGTTTCCCGTTCGAGTGCAGAGGCTGAGTTGCGAGCGATGGCTCTTTTGACGGCAGAGGTGACTTGGTTACGGTGGTTACTTCAGGATTTTGGTGTTTCTGTCACTATACCGACTCTGCTCTTATCTGACAGTACAGGTGCTATTAGCATTGCGCACGATCGTGTGAAGCATGAGCTCACCAAGCATATTGGTGTTGATGCTTTCTATGCGCGCGCTGGTGTGCAGGATCAGGTCATTGCTCTTCAGTATGTGCCTTCTGAGTTACAGTTGGCGAATTTCCTGACGAAGGCCCAGACTAGAGCACAACATGGCTTTTATCTCTCCAAACTCAGTGTTGTTCATCCACCATGAGTTTGAGGGGGTGTTAGAGTTATAATATAAGTCATGTACCCTTTTGTATTTATCCCAATATATAAGGGGTTTCCTGCATATAGTCCACCACCTGTACATGTATATATACCGGACTATGGCCTCATGGGAATACAAGTTGTTTTCCTAACAATAATGAGGTTAGAAAATGGGTTTCGAAGAAGATATTACGTTCTTAAAAACTTCTTATACGACTGCTTAAAAAATGTTTCATGCGTTAAAGTAAACGAGCAATACAACATCCTCTAAAAAACAAGTCAGCAGTTTTTTTTTCTTTAAGTAAATGAAGCAATACAACATCCTCTAAAAAACAAGTAGTCCTATAACTGTTAACAGATGATTCGTTAATTACCATCAAAATCATCTACTCCTCGATACTGGTCCAGCTCATGTTCAGCATTTTCTTTTACGGAAGACTTGCCAAGTTTAGTTTTATCAGCAATTACAGATTCGTCATCTGATGCACTATCGTCCAGTGACTCGCATGAGCTGCTTTCAGACTCAGGCTCAACTTCATGAAGAATTTTCTGGCTTTTCCCCCTGAAATTCCTTGAAGCATTGTAAGTCTGTATTAGTTTTTGAAAGTCCTTTCCATATGATGAGGCGGAGGTTTTACTGTGCTTTACCTGCAACCAGAAACAAGGGGGGGGGGGGGGGTTGCATGAGACAATCAGTAGGAAGCTTTAAAAGACTGCAATTCACATGTGTAGCTCCAACTATACCACTCCAAAAGAAAGAATAGTTCAATTACAGGAAATGAAGGTATTTGGATCCTAGTAAGACATTTAAGCGAATGCACATTCAGATGTCCATCTATGGTTATGCACACCAAACCATTTGTTACTTAGTAGATATACCGACACAATTTTACATCCCAACCATTCAACTCTCTTGCATGTATTTTAGTGGTTAGTAAGATCAAGGGGATTCCAACTCTACAGCTTGACACAGCATACCACAGTGTAATCCTCTGGACAGAACATGAAAAAATAAAAAGATTTGCTCACATTAAATCGAAGATTTGGTCGGAAAAAGGACGTCAAGACAACCACTGTATGTTCTGACATTTTCAAGGACTTGAGAATGTCTTCTCGTACAGGGATTGTTGCAGTAGCAGTCAATGCCATCAAAGGAATATCATGTTCCAAGAACTTCAATTTGCTGGAACAGAAATTTTGTCGAAGCACAGACAGTTTCCTGTAGGGGGGAGATAATGTTTATTTAAGTACTAGAGCTGTAAAACACTGCAAGAACATAGAAGATTCTAGTTGGTTCTTAAGTACTAAACCAAATATTATGTCACTGAAGTGCAAGTCACAAACTAACAAGTAATGATGAAAAACAGTGCTAGATACTGATTTGCACCTTTAATATAAGATATCGAATACAAGAGCAGACCTATAGTCAGGTCGGAAATCGTGACCCCATTTAGAAACACAATGAACCTCGTCAATGGCAAAAAGTGCAATCCCTGGTTTTTCTGCAAGTTTCTTCAATGGTTCCATCAGTCTGCATGTACAAAACTTCCCAAGTAAGCATGGCAACCAATGAATCAATTTTAGCAATCAAAAGCAGAATGATTACCTTAAAACTGTCTCGGGGCAAACATAAATAATCTTATACATGCCAGCCATCGCTTTGCCCTCAACACGATTATCTGGTTGCCCTGATCCAAGGAAGCATGCTGATATCCCGTGTTTTGCAAGTTTTAGGCACTGGTCGTGCATCAGACTAATCAAGGGTGAGATCACCACCACAACCTTCGTAGTCAAAAGAGCTGGAATCTGAAAGCAAAGGGACTTCCCTGCCAACATGGTCATTTTCACATCATTCATTTTATTACAGGTGCCTCAAACCTTGCATAACAATATAGGGAATGTATAACAATAAACTACCTGATCCAGTTGCTGCTAGAACAAGACAATCCTTGTGAGCAAACCAAGCATCCAAGGCTTCCTTTTGGAAACCCTTTACACAGGAGAATCCGAAATGCTTTTGCAAAACAGCACTAATTTTGTTGGTTCGGTCAAACATGCCTCTTGGATCGTCAACCAAAGTCTGATGTTCAGGCTTTGGTTTAAAACAGATAGCAGCAGTTGACGCAGGGTTGACGTTGGCCGCTAAACAAGAATATGAGGTACTTGGTTCCTTGGCACAAGACTCAGTTTTACTGCCAGCTGTTGACGCGATATGATCAGTAATGTTAGACTGCTTAAATTTCCCCCTGGGATTAGCCAGTCTAGCACTCCTGTCAGAAGAGAGTCTTTGCGACCCCCCACCTGGCTTTCTTTGTACACTACCAGAACCATTCAGCACAAACTCCACCACATCAGCACGGCATGGACCGACAACACCAATGGCTTCGCTGATCTTGTCGAACTCGAATCCCATCTCGAGCAACTCGGCAATGACATGATCAGCAGATACATCAGTGCCGACAGAATTGGCTTCCATGATCAGAAGCAGCGAGCTGCGCTTGCAAACCAAGCTCGGTCCTCACCAGCTGAATACCAGATCCTCGAGGCCGAGGCTCGTTATTAGGCTGCACAACGCAGCAAGAGCCCCAGACCTGGCAACAAATCAGAACGCGGCGATGATTAATTTCTACGAGATTGCTTCGCGCTGCCTACGATTCAGGTTTACTTGGGCGAGGAGAGCAATCACGCGCGCGGGGTTCTCGGTTCGAACTAAACCCGAATTGGGTGGAGCGGGTAGGGCCGGATCGAACAGGGCGGGGACCGGCGAGAAGGAATGGCGAGGATTTACCGGTGGAATCGGGCTCCTCGGTGCAGGATCCCCAATTCGTTCCGAGCCCTCCGCCTCACGCCGCCGCCGCCCTCTGCTCGCAGCTCCGGAGAGGGAGGGAAAGGGAGGGGAATGGATGGCGAGGGTTTTGGTTTCGAATCGCGGGAGAGAATGCTGCAGAGTTTCGGTCGGGGCCGTGGCTGGCACGTGGGACTGGGACCAACGGGACCGCGCGCGACGGCGCGAGCGAGGAAGACGCGATTCCGATTAGAAGAGCTTTTCGGGCTCAACCTCAAGCCGGTCTCACCCTAAGGCCGTGTTTCTTTAAAAAGTCTTATAACTTTTTCTTAGTCCCAATTAAAAAGTTCTAGTCCCTATCCGTTTCTTTCCAATGACTAAACATAGACTAGAGGTCATTAAATGACATGCAAAAAGACCATGTTACTCCTAGTAATATACTAGAAGTTATTAAATGACATGCTATAAGTAGGGGCACTGTTGGAAAAAGTGTTAAAAAAAAGTCCTAAAAAGTCTCTCCCATAGAGACTTCTTCCTTTAGTCCCAAATACCCAATTTTAGTCCCTAAAAGTCCCTCATGTTTCTTTCACATGGGACTAAAAGGGACTTTTTTTAGTCCCTACACCAAAAAGTCCTTGGAAAGAAACACCCCCTAAACGTAGGGGCATTGCCCGGGCCGGACTGGTTTCACGCCGGGCTTCCAAAAACATGACCTTCATAAAAAGTTTAGATTAGCCGTCCCTTGGTGTTTGTCCTGTGTAAGATTTGAATCGACAATGCGTTCAACGATCATGATCCATGTTTGCCGGCGTGATCGGTTGGTCGTTCTTTTTCAACAAATATACACATATTTTACATTATTTAACAAGCAGACGTATAAAAAATAGCATAATTTCACAACCAAATAAATCATAGTTTTAAAATAAATAAGTATAGTTTTACAAACCGAATAAAAATTAAATTGTCTCAAATACATATGAAAAAAGATACATTTATTGGTTGTCAATATGAGCCCACGTATGCTCAACCAAATCATTTTACAGCTGCATGTAAGTTTCTCAATCACGCATTTTATAATGAAATTGGACGAACTGTTTAAATGTTATCGCTTCTTCATGCTCAGGCACAACATTCTGAAACTGAAACCCTTGATCATAGATACATTCCGGGACGCTCATCTTCTATGATCATATTGTGCATAATTACATAAGTTGTCATCGCCTGTCATAGCTTCTTGGTGCTTCAAGTCCTAACAGGGTATGCACCATCGAGATTGCAAAACACCAAAGGCACGCTCGACATCCCTTCTAGTACTCTCTTTCTCTTGGGCAAATCTTTTCTTCTTCTCTTCGACACGGTCGGAAATTGTCTTCGTAATAGTGGTCCACTGAGGATAGATACGTCATCCATGTAGTATCCTTTGTCGTAGTTGTGACCGTTGATGGTAACATTCACAGATGGGTTGTTGCCTTTCGCAAGCCTTGCAAACACCCACGAGCGTTGAAGCATGTTGATATCATTATGTGATTCGGCCATGCTAAAAAAAAGAGTGTCAGATCCACAAATCTTGTGAGGCCACAACCTTAAGTATGACAGTGCAAGCCCTGACATGGTCTCTATACTGCCTTTATCAAGCGGTAGAGCAGTTCTTCCGTTCCCAGTGCATGCAGTCTATGCTGTCAAACATCCCTGGAAGCCCCTGTTGGCATTCATCGCCAACAAGCGGGATGTATCTTGAGGAGTTGGCTCTCTCAAGTATTGAGGACCAAACACGGCAATCACAGCCTTGCAAAACCTGTACATGGACTCTAGGCATGTAGACTCGCTCATACAAACGTACTCATTAATGAGATCATCGTGCACTCTGTATGCAAGCATCCGGATGGCTGCAATGCATTTCTGATAAGACGAGAAGCCAATCTTTTCAAGGATGTCCTCTTTGCACTTGAAATAGTTATCGTATACGACCACCCCCTCTTTAATACAGTTGAAAACATGTCTAGCCATACGAAAACGCCGCTGGAATTTCTGATGTTTGAAGAGCAGGTTGGTTGTGTAAAAGTAGTCCTTTCAAAGAAGGAAATGACCGCTCTCTCAGTTACGATTCAACACCAGAAGGTGTCTCAGGATTGAGCCACGAAACAAGGACTGCTGGCTATTAAGGTGGTGATGGTGAAAGCACAATTGCTTCCTAAGGTGGTTTTGGTAATTAATCAGAACATATGCATCATTGGACTAATGAGTTTATTCAAGTATATTTTAGAAAAGTTCAAAGATGCTTTGGCTATAGGATTGTGAGGAGATGCCCCTTTGATGCAAGGAAGGGAATAGGATTGGCTCAAGCTTCAAGCAAGAAGACTCTACATTTTATATTTGTGAGAAATCACTTTGAGTCCATAGGAAAGCCAATACTATTTAAAGGGGATGAGGTATTATGATGAATTGATTTCTCAAGTGCTTAGAGATAGACACAAAAAATACTCAGTCATTCTCCCACAAAATATATCTGTCCCAAGCCACATAAGCAAAATCGGTGCCACCAACATTTCCAACTCGGCCCTATTGATTTTACACTTAGACAGATCCTATGCCAAACCCATCATCTCAGTACAACCAACATTCCTATAGGTGCCACCGAGATTGTGTGACCAACTTTCTGTTGAGAGGATTTCACAAATCGGAATTTCCAAGTTTGAAATTGGTCCCACCAAGATTTGGAAACCAGTCTAGGTCAGCGTATCGGTACCATCGAGATTCATATATCGGTCTCACCGAGAATTCAAAAGTTGCCACATTTAGTGCAACTCGGTACCACTGAGATTCATTTCGGTGTCACCAAGTTGGGCAATAATGTTGTAACGGTTGGATTTTGGGGGATGCCTATATATACCCCTCCACCTACCTCTCATTCGGAGAGGAAGCACTCAGAACACACTTACACTTGTAAGATCCATTTTTCTCAGAGAGAGCCACCTACTCATGTGTTGAGATCAAGAGATTACATTCCAACCATTTGAACCTTGATTTCTAGCCACCCCAAGTTGCTTTCCACAAGATCAATCTCTCCTACCCCTGCCAAATCTGAGAGAGAGAGAGAGAGTGATTGAGTGTTGAGGAGACTAACTTTTGAAGCACAAGAGCAATGACTTCATCGTTCTACCACATCTATTACCTTTTGGAGGGTGGTGCCTCCTAGATTTGTTAGATGTCGCTTGGGATCCTCCTACTTCGTGTTGTGGAGTTGAACCAAGATGTTTGTAAGGGCAATGAGATCACCTACTTCGTAAAGATCTATCGTGATTGAGGCTAGTCCTGTGTGGACAGAAGCCGTGGTGGAATAGACAAGGTTGCTTCTTCGTGGACCCCTTGTGGGTGAAGCCCTCCGTGGACTCCCGCAGTCGTTACCCTCCATGGGTTGAAGTCTCCACTAACATGGACGTACGATAGCTCCACCTATCGGAACCATGACAAAAATGGTCGTGTCAACCTTTGCGTTTGATCTCCCTACCTTACCCTCTACTTTACACTTGCATGTTTTACTTCTAGCTGCTATACTCTTATATGTGCATGTTTAGGGCGTACTTGACTAATCATAATTGCTAAAACCGGCCCACAATAAAATTGGGAAAAGGCTAAGTTTTATCTTATCAAGTAGTCTAATCACCCCCCTCTGGACATACTTTCGATCCTACAAGTGGTATCAGAGCTTTGGTCTCCATTGCATTGGTTTCACAACCTAGGAGAGTATGGCGTCTAGTAAGGAAATTATCATCGTAGAGGTCCATATTTCGATGGCACTAATTTTGCTAGTTGGAAACATCAGATGAAAATGCATATTCTTGGTCATAATCCTGTCGTTTGGGCTGTTGTTCGTGTTGGTGTGCAAGGTGATTTCTTCGGAGAAGGAAAAGAACCGGATCATGATGCGACAGTAGAAGAACTGAAGAATGCTGCAATTCAATGCTCAAGCGTGTGATATTCTGTTCAACTGCTTGTGTCCCAAAGAATTCAACAAAATTAGTCGCCTTGAGAATGCAAAGGAAATTTGGGATACTTTGATTGATATGCACGAAGGAACTGATTATGTCAGGGAATCTAAGTTGGATGTGCTTCAAAGTTAGCTTGACAAGTTCAAGATGAAGGATGGTGAAGGAGTCGTTGAGATGTATTCTAGGCTAGCTCTCATCACAAATGAGATTTCGGCCTAGTAAGTCAAGAGATGACCGACTAATTCATCATCAAGAAGATACTTAGAGCCTTGGATGGAAGATACGAAACTGTGTGCACATTAATCCAAATGATGCCAAATTATAAATATCTCAAGCCAATTGAGGTCATTTGAAGGATTGTTGCTCATGAAATGTCTCTCAAAGACAAATATGAGTTGCACAACAAGTCAAGCGGTGCTTACAAAGCTTCAGTCGATGCAGTCACTACTTCAAGTGACAACCTTGTTACTAATGAAGAGATCAGCCTCATGGTTAAAAAATTCAACAAGTTCTATAAGAGTAGAGTCAAAGAGAGAAGCTCAAGCTTAAGATATGATGAGAAGCGTTCGTCTAGTCGTGACCGAAACTGCTACAGCTGTGGAAAGCCCAAACACTTTTCCAATGAGTGCCCGACTCCCCAACAAAGAGAAGAGTCGCCCCGAAGACGAAGCTCAAGAGATGAGTCACCTCATAGAGAGAGAATGAGTAGAGAAGATCATTATGAACGAAGACACTCCCGAAGAGGCAAAGAATCGGAGAAGAAGGACAAGTACACCAAGAGCAGTTCAAGAAGAATACATCAAGCTCACGTTGGTGAATGGGTTTCTGACTCCGAGTCTGACAACCAATCTGAGAGAGGTTACCACTCCAACTCTGACTACAACCAAGATGAAGGTGTTACCGGCATTGCACTTGTTTCCTCCAACTCCTACGACTTATTTGATTCATCAAATGAAGGGATTGGAAACTGCTTCACAGCTAAAGATCCCAAGGTATCACACCCCGAATACTTTGACTTTGATAGTGATGAGGATGACTTATTAGGGAAAGATGACTTGCTCTTTGATAAGACTAGTGATAACATTGAAAATGAACATGAAAACAATCATGCTAGTCAAGAGAAATTGAATGACGATGATAAAAAAGAGATTGAACGACTAGCTAAAGAATTAAACACTCTTAAGTTAACTCATGAAACTACTCTACAAGATCATAGAGAGCTTGCAAGAACTCATGAGAAGCTACGCTTCGAGAAGCTAAATTTAGAGCAAGAGCATGAGTTCCTAAAAGCAATCAATGATGATCTTCGCAAGAAGAGTTCTTCTTATCTAGCCAAATGATTACTCTTGTTTACTTTTGTTCCACAAGTCAAATCTAAGAACACTAGTAACAAAGGCAAGAAAGTATCTTCATCTAGTAACAACAATGATAAAGCTAGATCAAATGATATTGTTGCTAGTAGCTCTCTTGATAGCACTAATGATTCTCTTAGCCAAGTTACACTTGAGCAAGAAAATAATATATTGAAAGGGATCATAGAAAGAGGTGTCTTCAAGAGTCTTGCCGGAAGTAAGCAATTCGAGGAAGTTGTGCGCAAGCAAGGAGGACATCAGAAGAAGCAAGGTATTGGCTACTTCAACGTCAACGGAGATGTTTGGGAAGAAGGTCCATATCCAATTCCCAAGTTTGTTCCTCAAGAGGAGAAGCATGATCCTACTCCTCCCAAGGGAACAAGCTCTCAATATGGCCTTCTACCACAAGATCACAAGGGCAAGGGAAAGATTCAAGAGGAGATTGACTCATTTGAGGAAGAACCCCAAGCCAAGGTCGAGTGGGTTCTCAAGGACACTTCTAGTACTACCTCATCTAGTGCTACCACAACTCCAAGGATCCCATCAAGGTGATGTGGGTCCCCAAGAGGAAGAACAAGAAATTTCTTGAGGGGGTGACTCCACCACTGAAATTCACTCGTGTTCGTTTTGGCAAGAACTATATGCAATCAATTCCAACTATATGCATTAATTCAAGGAGTCACAAATTCCCTCAAAGGTGAGCAAGGGACAAGGTAATTAATGCAACTTTGGACATCGCCTCTCATGTATTTCAATCTATGTCCATAGATATTATTGTGTTTGTCCTTTTGCTTCGGGACTAATCCACGTAGGTGAGAAGAGTAAGAAACAACAAAGGTTGCTCCCAACTCAAGATGAGCTTCATCAGCAACGAGCATCCACCACTACTTCACCTACTTGAAGTCTTCTACGACAAAACCCAAGGTTAGTTTATCCCTCTTAGGGGGATGTCACATCTAGGGGGAGCTTTACTCTAAAACTTGAGTATAAGCGTCTCCAAAATGATGTGAACACATTAATGCATTATGTAAAAGTGGTAACCCCACTTGTGCTTAATCGATGAGTATGACCTATTGTGACGCCCTCGATTTGATTGTACGCTAATCATACACGCAATGTGTACGACCAAGCTCAAGGACTCATGGGAAGATACCACAACACAACACTAGACACAAATAAAACAAACAAGCTTCATATTACAAGCCAGGGGCCTCGAGGGCTAGAATACAGAAGCTCGAGAAACACATGAGTCAGCGGAAGCAATAAATATCTGAGTACAGACATCAAACATGGGGTGCCTTAGAGAAGGCTAGCACAAAGATACAACGATCGAACGAGGCGAGGCCTCCTGCCTGGGAACCTCCTAACTACTCCTGATCTTCAGCGGCCTCCACGTAGAAGTAGGCACCGTCGTGGTAGCAGGCGTCGTCGGTGGGATACTCCATCTCCTGGGTTCCATCATCTGGTCGCAGCAACGAATCAAGGGGAAAAGGGGGGAACAAAGCAACGGTGAGTACTCATCCAAAGTACTCGCAAGACTTATATCAGAACTATGCTAAGTATGCAACAGTATCAAAGGAAGGGGTTTATATGTGGACTGACTGCAGCAATGCAAGAAAGCGAGGGAAGGCCTAGTCCTATCGAAGACTAGCATCTTTAGGGGGTCTTGTAGCAATAGACGAGAGTAGAACAGGTAACACAATCAATAGTCATATTGTTGCAGCAATATTAATACGAGGTCACGCCCAGAGATTCTTCCTCGACTCCCTGCGAGGAAGCAATCCCGGGGCAACAATCCAGTTAAGTAGCAGTTGTAGTTGTATAAGATCAAGGCACAACTCCAAGTCGTCATGTAACCATGGACACAACTATTCGAATAGATAAGTTCTTCCCTGCAGGGGTGCACAACATATTCCCCGTCACGTTGGATAACACTCTGTCCGGACACACTTTTCTGGGTCATACCCGGCCTCGGAATATCAACACGTCGTAGCCCCACCTAGACTCAACAGAGAGGCCAGCCCGCCGGTCTAAATCCTAAGCACGCAGCGGTCATGAGCCCATCACCCTTTACACTCCTGCATGATGCGAGGGCGGCCGATGGCAGTCCTAGTACCCCTTATTACAAGCGCGATGCATATCCGGACCACTCGGGCGCGCGCTGCTCCATTGCTGACGTCCGAAGAAGTTCGGCTGATACTATGACGTTGAGTATCCATAACTTCTCCCACGTAGACGGTTAGTGCGTAATAAGGTCTCTGGCCAACCCAGATCAAATATCCAAATCCATTTAACATTTTAATTAACTAAACGACACATCCACGCGGGAATCCACACGCCTAACATTATTCATCAATGTTCCCAGTATCATGGTCAAGTAACTGTGTGGTTGTAACATCAGAGGGATCCGAGGTATCACCCTCGTTGGATCCCGAACAATGTAACCGTCAAGGTGGACTTAGAGGAATCACCCTCGAGGGTCTCAACACTTGAGGGGTTGCACGACAGAGTCGTCATCGGGAGTGGTGAAGGAGGAATCACCCTCGATAACCACGACCGACTAGCTGCCCTACAGAGATATCATCATGAGTACTTCGCGAGGTGTCACCCTCGGTACTCGATAGTAGCTCCACAACGTCGTACAATTAAGGGGGTGTAAGTGGTGTGTCAGGTCTTGGATCGTCGATCAGGGATCGAGACTCGACAATAAAGCGGGGCAACTAGACTAAGGGGTCAGAGGGGATGACTGCTCCACCTATATTAAGCAGTTTAAAAGTGCGGTACTGAAAATAGCAGCTTATAAAAAATAGGCTATGCATCAGATATAGGAACTAACTACAACATTAGCAAAATTCTAATGCAAGCACGAGGGAGAAAGAAATGGGCGATATAGTAATGATCAAGGGGGGTTTGCTTGCCTTGTTGCTCCGCGACAAAGGGCTGGTCGTTGGGAGGGTAGGTATACCCGGCAACAGCGTCAGTCTCGGGGTCTACCGGTAAGAAGAGGGGGAAGAAACAATAAATAATAGCAACGATGCAACACTAAGCATGACATGTCAAAGCAGGGTTAGGCATGTGATAACGCAGTGCTATCCGTCATAGATGGGTCAGAAAAATATCGGATGATATTTCCCGGGTCTATCGCTACTACGGGTTAGACGGAAAACGATGAAAAAGTTGCATGTTTGCTATGCTAGGGACGTGTGAGAGACGGGCGATAGTGTATTCGGGTTCGTCTCGTTCAGCTGATCAACTTTCATATTCAAAATATTTTCATCTGAGCTACAGATTATTTTATATTATTTTTCAAAGATTTAATCAATATTCAGAAATTAAAACAGATTTAATTATATTAGATAATTAGATATGACATCCGCATGATGTCAATATGACCTCAACAGTCAACAGCCATGTTGACGGGTCGAATTGACGAGTGGGTCGCATACGTCATAGACACAATTATTATTAGGGTTAATTAATACTTAATCAAGTTAATTAGTGGGATGGGACCCACGTGTCATACTGTTTAGGTTAATTATTAACAACTTTAATTAAATTTTCTATTTAATCTTAAACATTATTAACTAGTTAATAAAGTAATTAACTAGTCTAATTAATACTTAATTATCTATTCTAATAATTAAATAATTAAATAAATAATATATCTATTTTTTTAAACATATATATATATATCAATCATGTTTTTCTAATTCCTATTTTTTTACAGTAGTTTAGAGGGGAGGGGTCCTGGCCCCCTGTGTTAGTTTCTCGAAAGGGCAAAATGTCCAAATGGCAACAAAACAAATCACAAGGGGGGGAGTAATCCTCCTGGATAGTAGGGGCCCGAGCCAGCTTGGATCGAGGCCATCGTGGTTGAGGCCAAGGCCAGGGACGAGCGGGGCAACGGGGTGCATCGGCGCGGGCGGAACGGGGCGGCATGCGCAGTGTAGATGGGCTCGGGGCCGCATCGGGGCACATTGGGGGGGAGTTGGCGCGTGACGAGGGGGTGGGTTCGCCGAAGCACGGGGTGGCGTGACGTGGTGGCCGGAGGGGGTAGAGGTGGAGGGGAGGGAGGAGCCTGAATGGAGGGCTCACCGGCGTTGATGGGAAGGCCCGGTGTAGCCAGAGTTCACGGGGAGGGGCGGCGGCGTGGTCGTGGTGGGGAGGTCGGATCCGGTGGCGGCGGTGCGGTTCCGGTGGCGGAGGAGCTCCGACATGAGGTGGTCCTGGCGCGGCGGATGAGGGTGATGGGGAGGGACGACGTTGGTGGGTGGCCCGACCTGTGGTGGCAGCTCGGTGGGAGGCGGTGAGGAGCGCTGGAGTGGAGGAGGCGAGCGGGAGGCTCGGTGGGGGTCGGGGTTCCGGTGACGGAGGTGGCCGGTGGGGTGACGTGGGCGACGTGGGGGGGACTGGTGTTGGCCGGCGTCGAGGTGGTGGATCCGGCGAGGAGGAGGCGCAGGGGCGCCGGATCCGGTGCGGGGCGGCTAGATCTGGCCGAAGGAGGGCTCGTGGTGGGCTGGCTCGGTGGAGGGAGGTGGCTGGGGGAGGCGCTGGTGGTGGCGGTCCGAGGAGGAGGAGGGGAGGGGCCCGAGGGGCAACGACCGATGGTGCCCGACCGACAGTGGGGCTGGGGCGAGGTGAGGAGGACAGGGCGAGGTGTTGGCGCGCTGAGGGATCTGGCATGGGGCGGAAGGTGGCGAGCGAGGGCGTGGGAGCGTGGGCGTTGGGCGTTGTGATGGAGCGAGCGAACCAGGGGCAGGGCACGAGCGAGGCCCTCGTGGCCAGGAACGAGGGAAGGGAGCACGCTCGGGGGGAGGTGGGTCTCGCGGCGCACGTGGGGAGTGACACGTCTCCGTCGTATCTACTTTTCCGAACTCTTTTGCCCTTGTTTTGGACTCTAATTTGCATGATTTGAATGGAACTAACCCGGACTAACGTTGTTTTCACCAGAATTGCCATGGTGTTGTTTTCGCGCAGAATTAAAAGTTCTCGAAATGACCTGAAAATTTACGGAGAATTTTTGTGGAATATATAAAAAATACTATCGCAAGAATCAACGGAGGAACTGGAGCTGTGAGCCCACAAGCCCACCACGCACGCCCCCCTGGCCGCGCCTGGCAGGCTTGTGGGGCCCACAACGCTCCACCGCCTCCAATCTCAGCTCTATTTAGTGTGTCTCGCCCGGAAAAAATCAGAGAGAAGAGTTCATCGCGTTTTACGATATGGAGGCGCCGCCACCTCCTGTTCTTCATCTGGAGGGCAGATCTGGAGTCCGTTCTGGGCTCCGGAGAGGGGAAATCGTTGCCATCGTCATCATCAACCTTCCTTCATCGCCAATTCCATGATGCTCTTCACCGTTCGTGAGTAATCTCATCGTAGGCTTGCTGGACGGTGATGGGTTGGATGAGATCTATCATGTAATCGAGTTAGTTTTGACGGGGATTGATCCCTAGTATCCACTATGTTCTGAGATTGATGTTGCTACTAGTTTGCCATGCTTAATGCTTGTCACTAGGACCCGAGTGCCATGATTTCAGATCTGAACCTATTATGTTGTCGCCAATATATGTGTGTTCTTGATCCTATCTTGCAAGTTGTAGTCACCTACTATGTGTTATGACCCGGCAACCCCGGAGTGACAATAGCCGGAACCACTCCCGGAGATGACCATAGTATGAGGAGTTCATGTAGTCACTAAGTGTTAATGTGTTGGTCCAGTTCTTTATTAAAAGGAGAACCTTAATATCCCGTAGTTTCCATTAGGACCCCGTTGCCACGGGAGGGATGGACAATAGATGTCATGCAACTTCTTTTCCCTAAGCACGTATGACTACATAGAGAATACATGCCTACATTACATTGAAAAACTGGAGCTACTTACATATCTCTCCGCGTTATAATTGTTACATGATGAATAGCATCCGACATAATCATCCATCACTGATCCAATGCCTACGAGTCTTTTCCTACTGGTCCTTGCTATGTTACTTTGCCGCTACCGCTCTCACTGCTGCTACTGTTACTATGTTGCTACTGATGTTACTTTTCCGCTACTGCTGTCACTTTGCTGCTACTGGTTACTGTTGCTATTGCTGCTATCATACTACCTTGCTACCGATACTTTGCTACAGATACTAAATCTTTCAGGTGTGGTTGAATTGACAACTCAACTGCTAATACTTGAGAATATTCTTTGGCTTCCCCTTGAGCCGAATCAATAAATTTGGGTTGAATACTCTACCCTCGAAAACTTTTGCGATCCCCTATACTTGTGGGTTATCAAGACTATTTTCTGGCGCCGTTGCCAGGGAAGCACAACTTTATTCTTTGAGTCACTTGGGATTTACGTCTGCTTGTCACTATGAAGAATCTGAGAGATCCAAAAACCAAAGTCTTGCCCTCAACTACGAGGACAGGTAAGGAACTGCCATCTAGCTTTGCACTTGATTCACCTTCAGTTATGAGTAAGTTTGTGACACCACCTCCTGCTAGAAATCTTGATATGTCGCCTGTGCCTGATGATGCTATGCTTGATACTGCTTTGCCTAATGATGCTATGCTTGATACTGCTTTGCGTGATGATGCTATGCTTGATACTGCTTTGCCACTTGGTGCATTCCTTGATGCACAAATTGCTAGAGTTGCTGCTAGATGTGATGATACTTCTGAAACCGTTGATACTATTGAAGTAGAACCTGCTATTTTGCCTGCTAGAACTAGCTCTCCTAGATATGAATTGCCTGATATGCCGTAGTGTTATGTTATGGAGGGAGAGATAGCTGAGGATTTTCTTGCGTGTAAGGATAGCTATGATGTTGAGAATTTACTGCGCAAGTGGAAAGAAAAATTTGTGAACGCTAGGATGAAATACGACCCGAAGTTTGCTACTTCGCCTATCTTTGTGACCGATAAGGATTATGAATTCTCTGTCGACCCTGAGTTAATCACTCTGGTCGAATCTGATCCTTTTCACGGTTATGAGTCTAAAACGGTTGTAGCCCATCTTACCAAACTGCACGATATAGCCACCCTATTCACTAGTGAGGAAAAGATCCGCCACTACTATATCCTCAAGCTGTTTCCTTTCTCGCTAAAGGATGATGCTAAGACCTAGTTCACTTCTCTTGCTCTTGGTTGTGTGCGTAGCCCCCAGGATATGGTCTACTACTTCTCTAAAAAATATTTCCCTACCCATAAGAAGCAAGTTGCCTTGCAGGAAATATACAACTTTGCGCAAGCTGAAGAAGAGAGGCTCCCACAAGCTTGGGGGAGGCTCGTCCAGCTACTGAATGCTTTGCCTGATCACCCTCTTGAGAAGAATGAAATACTTGATATCTTCTATAATGGACTTACCGATGCTTCTAAGGACCACCTAGATAGTTGTGCTGGTTGTGTTTTTAGGGAACGAACCGTAGAACAAGCTGAGATCGTATTGAATAACATCTTGTGCAATGAGAATGCTTGGACTATTCCCGAACCACCTCCTAAGCCAACTCCAAAGAAAAGAGGTATTCTATTCCTCAGTCCCGAAGATATTCAAGAAGCTAAGAAATCTATGAAAGAGAAAGGCATTAAATCTGAACATGTCAAAAATCTACCACCTATCAAAGAGATCCATGGTCTTGATAACCCGATACATGTAGTAGAAGTAAATTCTCCACGTAGATTCAATGAGAGTGATATTCCTTTTGATAAACCTGCTAGCTTATACCTGGATGAATTTGATAACTTTGTTACCAAACAACAGAGTTTCAATGATTGTGTTAGCAGACAATTGGAACAGAATGCTCGTATGCTTAGTCATTTGAGTGCTTGTGTGGACAGAAACGTCAATGATCTTAAGCTATTGAGTAAACATGCCTCTATGGTTACTACTCAAGTAGAACAAGTACTTAAAGCTCAGAATGACTTGCTCAATGAGTTGAATGACAATTCTGTCAGAGTCGTCACTAGAGGCGGTAGAATGACTCAGGAACCTTTGTATCTTGAGGGTCATTCGAAGAGAATTGAACAAGATTCTCAAGGAGTTAGCACTGATGCACCTAGAAAGAAAAAGAAAGATGATAGGAACTTGCACGCTAGCAACCCTGTTGCTGCTACACCTGAGGGAACCATGGGTTCGGGCCCATGTCCTTTCTCCCAAACCATCCAAGAAAAAGGATGATGAGGGTTTTGAGCACTTTGTTGAAATGATTAGACCTGTCTTTGTGCAAATGCGTTTGACAGATATGCTCAAAATGTCTCCGTATGCTAAGTACATGAAAGATATTGTGACTAATAAAAGGAGGATACCTGAGGTTGAGATTTCCACCATGCTTGCTTGTTGGAAATATGCCCTAGAGGCAATAATAAAATGGTTGTTATCATATTTCCTTGTTCATGATAATCGTCTATTGTTCATGCTATAATTGTATTAACAGGAAACAGTAATACATGTGTGAATAAATAGATCACAATGTGTCCCTAGCAAGCCTCTAGTTGGCTAGCTTGTTAGTCAATAGATGATCATGGTTTCCTGATCATGGGCATTAGATGTCATTGATAACAGGATCACATCATTGGGAGAATGATGTGATGGACAAGACCCAATCCTAAGCATAGCACTAGATCGTATTGTTCGTATGCTAAAGCTTTTGTAATGTCAAGTATCTTTTCCTTCGACCGTGAGATTGTGCAACTCCCGGATACCGTAGGAGTGCTTTGGGTGTATCAAACGTCACAACGTAACTGGGTGACTATAAAGGTGCACTACGGGTACCTCTGAAAGTGTCTGTTGGGTTGGTACGAATCGAGATCGGGATTTGTCACTCCGTGTGACGGAGAGGTATCTCTGGGCCCACTCGGTAGAACATCATCATGAGCTCAATGTGACTAAGGAGTTAGTCACACGATGACGTGCTACGGAACGAGTAAAGAGTCTTACCGGTAATGAGATTGAACAAGGTATAGGCATACCAACGATCGAATCTCGGGCAAGTTCTATACCGACACACAAAGGGAGTCGTATACGGGATTGATTGAATCCTTGACATCGTGGTTCATCCGATGAGATCATCGTGGAGCAAGTGGGAGCCACCATGGGTATCCAGACCCCGCTGATGGTTATTGGCCAGAGAGGTGTCTCGGTCATGCCTGCTTGTCTCCCGAACCCGTAGGGTCTACACACTTAAGGTTTGGTGACACTAGGGTTATAGGGAATTGTTATACGATATTACCAAGTTGTTCGGAGTCCCGTATGAGATCCCAGACGTCACGAGGAGCTCCGGAATGGTCCGAAGGTAAAGATTGATATATAGGACGGATGGTTTCGGATACCGGAAGTGTTTCGGGCATCACCGGTAACGTACCGGGACCACCGGGACCACCGGAGGTGGCCCAGGGGACCACCGAAGGGGGGCAACGACCCCGGGAGGTAAGGTGGGCCAAGTGGGGGTGGAAACCAGCCCCTAGGTGGGTTGGTGCGCCTCCCCACTCAGCCCAATGCGCACGGGAGAGAAAGGGGGGGCAAACCCTAAGCGAGGTGGGCCTAAGGCCCACCACGTGGTGCGCCACCCCCTCCTCCCCCCTCTGGCCGCCGCACCTCCCATCTGGGGGGGGGGGCTGCCGCACCACCTAGGGTGGGAACCCTAGGGGTGGCACCCCCTCTCCCCTCCCCCTATATATATCGGGCACTTTTGGCCATTGGAGATTAGACTTTTGCCTCTCTCTCGGCGCAGCCCTGCCCTTATTCCTCCTCCTCTGTGTCGGTGCTTGGCGAAGCCCTGCCGGGAGACCTCGTCTCTCCATCGACACCACGCCGTCATGCTGCTGGAGTTCTTCCCCAACCTCTCCCTCCTCCTTGCTAGATCAAGGTGCGGGAGACGTCACTGGGCTGCACGTGTGTTGAACGCGGAGGTGCCGTAGTTCGGCACTAGATCGGAATCGCTGCAAGTACGACTCCATCAACCGCGTTCTAGCAACGCTTCCGCTTAGCGATCTTCAAAGGTATGAAGACGCTCTTACCCCTCTCTCGTTGCTGGTCTCTCCATAGGAAGATCTGAATATGCGTAGGAAAATTTTGAATTTATGCTACGTCACCCAAAAGTGCCATTAGAGCCTGGTTTTCTATGCGTAGATTCTATGCACGAGTAGAACACAAAAGTTGTGGGCGATGATTTGTCAATTTGCTTGCCGCTACTAGTCTTATTCTTTTCCGGCGGTATTGTGGGATGAAGCGGCCCGGACCGACTTTACACATACGCTTACGTGAGACTGGTTCCACCGGCAGACATGCACACCGTGCATAAAGGTGGCTAGCGGGTGTCTGTCTCTTCTACTCTAGTCGGATTGGATTTGATGAAAAGGGTCCTTATGAAGGGTAAATAGTTTTGGCATATCATCGTTGTGGCTGTCACGTAGGTAAGAAGGCGTTCTTGCTAGAAACCCAAATCAGCCACGTAAAACTTGCAACAACAATTAGAGGACGTCTAACTTGTTTTTGCAGGGTTTGACATGTGATGTGATATGGCCAAAGTTGTGATGTTGCATGTATGATGTATGAGATGATCATGTTATTGTAATAGGTTTCACGACTTGCATGTCGATGAGTATGACAACCGGCAGGAGCCATAGGAGTTGTCTTAATTTATTGTATGAGATGCAACACCATGTGCTTACTACTTTTACTTCATTGCTAACAGTTAGCTATAGTAGTAGTAATAGTAGTAGTTGGCGTGACGACTTCACGGAGGCACGATGATGGAGATCATGATGATGGAGATCATGGTGTCACGCTGGTGACGATGATGATCATGTGATGCCTGAAGATGGAGATCGAAAGGGCGAAGATGATAATGGCCATATCATGTCACTATATGATTGCATTGTGATGTTTATCATGTTTTACATCTTATTGCTTAGAACGACGGTAGCATAATAAGATGATCCCTCTTAAAATTTCGAGAATGTATTCCCCTAAGTGTGCACCGTTGCGAAGGTTCGTTGTCTCGAAGCACCACGTGATGATCAGGTGTGATAGATTCTAACGTTCGCATACAACGGGTGTAAGCCAGATTTACACATGCGAAACACCTAGGTTGACTCGACGAGCTTAGCATGTACAGACATGACCTCGAATACAAGAGACCGAAAGGTCGAACATGAGTCGTATGGTTGAATACGATCAGCATGAAGTTGCTCACCATGGTGACTAGTCCGTCTCACGTGATGATCGGACACGGGTTAGTCAACATGGATCATGTATCACTTAGATGACTAGAGGGATGTCGATTTAAGTGGGAGTTCATACTTAATTTGATTAAATGAACTTAATTGTCATGAACTTAGTCTAAAAGTTGTCTTTATAAATATTGTAGATGGCCAACGTCAACCTCAATTTCAACGCATTCCTAGAGAAAAACAAGCTGAAAGATGATGGTAGCAACTATGCGGACTGGGTTCACAACTTGAAGCTCATCCTTGAAGCAGCTAAAAAAGGCTTATGTCCTTGATGCGCCGCTAGGTGACCCTCCTGCTCCCGCAGCAGCCCAGGACATTCTGAACGTCTGGCAAACGCGGAGTGATGACCACTCTCTGGTTAGGTGTGGCATGTTATACAGTTTAGAAACGGGGCTCCAAAGGCGTTTTGAGCAACACGGAGCATATGAGATGTTCCAGGAGCTGAAGCTAGTTTTTCAAGATCATGCCCGTGTCGAGAGATATGAAGTCTCCGGCAAGTTCTTTAGCTGTAAGATGGAGGAGAACAGTTCTGTCAGTGAGCACATACTCAAAATGTCTGGGTTACACGGTCGTCTGACTTCACTTGGAGTCGAACTTCCGGATGATGCTATAATTGACAGAATCCTCCAGTCTCTCCCACCAAGCTACAAAGGTTTTGTGCTTAACTAAAACATGCAAGGGATGGAGGAGACCATTCTCGAGTTGTACTCGATGCTCAAATCTGCAGAAGTAGAAATCAAGAAAGAGCATCAAGTGTTGATGGTCAACAAGACCACTAGTTTCAAGAAAGGCAAGGGTAAGAAGAACTTCAAGAAAGACGGCAAAGCTCTTGCCGCGCCCGGTAAGCCAGATGCCGGGAAGAAGAAAAAGAATGGACCCAAGCCTGAGATTGAGTGCTTCTATTGCAAAGGAAAAGGTCACTGGAAGTGGAACTGCCCCAAATACTTAGCGGACAAGAAGGCCGGCAACGTTAAAGGTATATGTGATATACATGTTATTGATGTGTACCTTACCAGCGCTCGTAGTAGCTCCTGGGTATTTGATACCGGTGTTGTTGCTCACATTTGCAACTCAAAGCAGGAACTGCGGAATAAGCGGAGACTGGCCAAGGACGAGGTGATGATGCGCGTCGGGAATGGTTCAAAGGTCGATGTGATCGCCGTCGGCACTCTACCTCTACATCTACCGTCGAGATTAGTTTTAAACCTTAATAATTGTTATTTAGTACTATCTTTAAGCATGAACATTGTATCAGGGTCTTGCTTAATGCGAGACGGCTACACATTTAAGTCTGAGAATAATGGTTGTTCTATTTATATGAGTGATATGTTTTATGGTCATGCTCCGCTAGTGAATGGTTTATTCTTGATGAATCTCGATCGTGATGTTACACATATTCATAGTGTGAGTACCAAAATATGTAAAGTTGATAATGATAGTCCCACATACTTGTGGCACTACCGCCTTGGTCATATCGGCGTTAAGCGCATGAAGAAGCTCCATACTGATGGACTATTAGAGTCTCTTGACTTTGAATCATTTGACACATGCGAACCGTGCCTCATGGGCAAGATGACTAAGACTCCATTCTCAGGAATAATGGAGAGAGCAACCGACTTATTGGAAATAATACATACCGATGTGTGTGGTCCAATGAACGTTGAAGCTCGCGGTGGTTATCGTTATGTTCTCACTCTCACCGATGATTTGAGTAGGTATGGGTATATCTACTTGATGAAGCACAAATCTGAGACGTTTGAAAAGTTCAAGGAATTTCAGAGTGAGGTTGAGAATCAACGTGATAGAAAAATTAAATGTCTACGATCTGATCGTGGAGGAGAATATTTGAGTCACGAGTTTGGCACACACCTAAGGAAGTGTGGAATCGTTTCACAACTGACGCCGCCTGGCACACCGCAACACAACAGAGTGTCTGAACGTCGTAATCGCACTTTATTAGATATGGTACGATCTTTGATGTTTCTTACCGACTTACCGCTGTCATTTTGGGGATACGCATTAGAAACTGCAGCATTCACTTTAAATAGGGCACCGTCTAAATCCGTTGAGACGACACCGTATGAACTATGGTTTGGCAAGAAACCTAAGTTGTTGTTTCTTAAAGTTTGGGGCTGTGATGCTTATGTGAAGAAACTTCAACCAGAAAAGCTCGAACCCAAAGCGGAGAAATGCGTATTCATAGGATACCCTAAGGAAACTATTGGGTATACCTTCTATCTTAGATTCGAAGGTAAAACCTTTGTTGCCAAGAACGGATCCTTTCTAGAGAAAGAGTTTCTCTCGAAAGAAGTAAGTGGGAGGAAGGTAGAACTTGATGAGGTAATTACACCCCCTCTCGAATAGGATAGTAGCGCAGCACGGGAAGTTGTTCGTGTGGCGCCTACACCAACTGAAGAGGAAGTTAATGATGATGATCATGAAGCTTCAGATCAAGTTACTACTGAACCGCGAAGGTCCACAAGGGCACGCTCCGCACCAGAGTGGTAGGGCAACCCTGTGATGGAAATCATGTTGTTAGACAATGGTGAACCTTCGAACTATGAAGAAGCGATGGCGGGCCCAGATTCCAACAAATGTCTTGAGGCTATGAAATCTGAGATAGGATCCATGTATGAGAACAAAGTATGGACTTTGGTGGACATGCCTGATGACCGGCGAGCCATAGAAAATAAATGGATCTTCAAGAAGAAGACTGATGCAAACGGTAATGTAACCGTTTACAAAGCTCGACTTGTCGCAAAGGGTTTTCGACAAATTCAAGGAGTTGACTACGAAGAGACTTTCTCTGCCGTAGCGAAGCTGAAATCAGTCCGAATAATGTTAGCAATTGCCGCCTTTTATGATTATGAAATTTGGCAAATGGACGTCAAAACAGCGTTCCTTAACGGGAACCTTAAGGAAGAGTTGTATATGATGCAACCAGAAGGTTTTGTCGACCCTAAGGGTGCTAACAAAGTGTGCAAGCTCCAGCGCTCCATCTATGGGCTGGTGCAAGCATCTCGGAGTTGGAACATTCGCTTTAATGAGGTGATTAAAGCGTTTGGGTTCATACAGGTTTACGGAGAAGCCTGTCTATACAAGAAAGTGAGTGGGAGCTCTGTAGCTTTCCTCATACTGTATGTGGATGACATATTATTGATGGGGAATAATATAGAGATCTTGGAGAGCATAAAGGCCTATTTGAACAAGAGTTTTTCAATGAAGGACCTTGGAGAAGCTGCATACATATTAGGCATCAAGATCTATAGAGATAGATCAAGACGCCTCATAGGTCTTACAAGATATTGAAGAAGTTCAATATGGAAAACTCAAAGAAAGGGTTCTTGCCAGTTTTGCAAGGTATGAGATTGAGTAAGACTCAGTCACCGACCATGGTAGCAGATAGAGAGAAGATGAGTTCTGTCCCCTACGCTTCAGCCGTGGGCTCTCTAATGTATGCCATGCTGTGTACCAGACCTGATATAAACCTTGCCATAAGTTTGGTAGGGAGGTACCAAAGTGATCCCGGTATGGAACACTAGACAGCGGTCAAGAATATCCTTAAGTACCTGAAAAGGACTAAGGAAATGTTTCTCGTTTATGGAGGTGACGAAGAGCTCGTCGTAAAGGGTTACGTCGACGCTAGCTTCGACACAGATCCGGATGACTCTAAGTCACAGACCGGATACGTATATGTGTTCAATGGTGGGGCAGTGAGCTGGTGCAGCAGCAAGCAAGAAGTCATGGCAGCATCTACATGTGAAGCGGAGTACATAGCTGCTTCAGAAGCGGCTCATGAAGGAATTTGGATGAAGGAGCTCATCACCGACCTTGGAGTGGTTCCAAGCGCGTCGGGTCCAATGACACTCTTTTGTGATAACACTGGGGCCATTGCCATAGCCAAGGAGCCCAGGTTTCACCGGAAGACGAAGCACATCAAACGCCGCTACAACTCCATCCAGGACCATGTCCAGAGTGGAGTGCTAGATATTTGTAAAGTACACACGGATCTGAATATTGCAGACCCGTTGACTAAACCTCTTCCACGAGCAAAACATGATCAACACCACAATGCTATGGGTGTTCGATACATCACAATGTAACTAGATTATCGACTCTAGTGCAAGTGGGAGACTGTTGGAAATATGCCCTAGAGGCAATAATAAAATGGTTGTTATCATATTTCCTTGTTCATGATAATCGTCTATTGTTCATGCTATAATTGTATTAACAGGAAACAGTAATACATGTGTGAATAAATAGACCACAATGTGTCCCTAGCAAGCCTCTAGTTGGCTAGCTCGTTAGTCAATAGATGATCATGGTTTCCTGATCATGGGCATTAGATGTCATTGATAACGGGATCACGTCATTGGGAGAATGATGTGATGGACAAGACCCAATCCTAAGCATAGCACTAGATCGTATTGTTCGTATGCTAAAGCTTTTGTAATGTCAAGTATCTTTTCCTTCGATCGTGAGATTGTGCAACTCCCAGATACCGCAGGAGTGCTTTGGGTGTATCAAACGACACAACGTAACTGGGTGACTATAAAGGTGCACTACGGGTACCTCCGAAAGTGTCTGTTGGGTTGGTACAAATCGAGATCGGGGTTTGTCACTCCGTGTGACGGAGAGGTATCTCTAGGCCCACTCGGTAGAACATCATCATGAGCTCAATGTGACTAAGGACTTAGTCACACGATGACGTGCTACGGAACGTGTAAAGAGACTTACCGATAACGAGATTGAACAAGGTATAGGCATACCGACGATCGAATCTCAGGCAAGTTCTATACCGACAGATAAAGGGAATCGTATACGGGATTGATTGAATCCTTGACATCGTGGTTCATCCGATGAGATCATCGTGGAGCAAGTGGGAGCCACCATGGGTATCCAGACCCCGCTGATGGTTATTGGCCAGAGAGGTGTCTCGGTCATGTCTGCCTGTCTCCCAAACCCGTAGGGTCTACACACTTAAGGTTCGGTGACGCTAGGGTTATAGGGAATTGTTATACGAGGTTAACGAAAGTTGTTCGGAGTCCCGGATGAGATCCCGGACATCATGAGGAGCTCTGGAATGGTCCGGAGGTAAAGATTGATATATAGGACGGATGGTTTCGGATACTAGAAGTGTTTCGGGCATCACCGGTAACGTACCGAGACCACCGGGACCACCGGAGGTGGCCCCGGGGGACCACCGAAGGGGGGCAACGACCCCGGGAGGTAAGGTGGGCCAAGTGGGGGTGGGAACCAGCCCCTAGGTGGGCTGGTGCGCCTCCCTACGCAGCCCAATGTGCAGGGGAGAGAAAAGGGGGGGGGGCAAACCCTAAGCCAGGTGGGCCTAAGGCCCACCAGGTGGTGCGCCATCCCCTCCTCCCCCCTCTGGCCGCCGCACCTCCCATCTGGGGGGGCTGCCGCACCACCTAGGGTGGGAACCCTAGGGGTGGCACCCCCTCTCCCCTCCCCATATATATATCGGGCACTTTTGGCCATTGGAGATTAGACTTTTGCCTCTCTCTCGGCGCAGCCCTGCCCTTCTTCCTCCTCCTCTCTGCCGGTGCTTGGCGAAGCCCTGCCGGGAGACCTCGTCTGTCCATCGACACCACGCCGTCGTGCTGCTGGAGTTCTTACCCAACCTCTCCCTCCTCCTTGCTGGATCAAGGTGCAGGAGACGTCATCGGGCTGCACGTGTGTTGAACGCGGAGGTGCCATAGTTCGGCACTAGATCGGAATCGCTACGAGTACGACTCCATCAACCGCGTTCTAGCAACGCTTCCGCTTAGCGATCTTCAAAGGTATGAAGATGCTCTTACCCCTCTCTCATTGCCGGTTTCTCCATAGGAAGATCTGAATATGCGTAGGAAAATTTTGAATTTATGCTATGTTACCCAACTTTGCTAACTATACCTTCAAGGGTGGAACTCCTAAGAAACTAGGTGATCCCGGAGTGCCCTCTATACCTTGCTCCATTAAAGGCAACTACGTTAGAACTGCTTTATGCGACCTTGGAGCCGGTGTTAGTGTCATGCCTCTCTCTCTTTATCATAGACATGAAATGGATAAGTTGACACCCACTGAAATCTCTCTGCAAATGGGCGACAAATCAACTGCTTTCCCTATTGGTATTTGCGAGGATGTGCCTGTTGTGGTTGCGAACTTCACTATCTTAACAAACTTTGTTATTCTGGATATCCCCGAGGATGATGCCATGGTGGTCATCCTTGGAAGACCCTTTTTAAACACTGTAGGGGCTGTTATATATTGCAACAAAGGCAATGTCACTTTCCATGTCAACGGTAATGAGCATATGGTGCACTTTCCGAAGAAACAATATCGAGTACATTGCATGAATGTTATCGAAAAAACTTCATCGATTCTTATTGGGAGCTTTGAATGCCCTATTCCTCATGTTAAGATGAAGTATGATTTGCTTGTTGGGGAGATACACATCCCCATTGAGGTAATCTAGTGACTATTCAAAAATTCTTCGTCTTCTTTTGCGATTCGAAAAAAGTTTGTCAAGGAGACTTGATCAACCTCATTGACGGATTTCTTTCGATGACCATGAGATGGATGAATCGAGGAGTCACAAACCTCCGTTCCAACCATTCACCTTCGGTTGCTTAGAAGAAAAATGATAGATTTAGTTTAGTTTTCCCTATTTTCTGCTTTTAGCGTCCTGTAGAAAAGTACCCCGAAAATAAAAGTTCTCCGAATGTCCTGAAAATCAAGTATGATTTTTTCTGGAATTTTTGAAAAATACTGAGACGGAGAGCTAGTCTGGGGGCTGCACCAGTGGGCCACAAGCCCTGGAGGCGCGGGCACCCCCCTGGTCGCGCCTACCAGGCTTGTGGGGGCCCACGTGCACCCCCTCCACTCATTCTAGCTCCCATATGCTTCTCCTACCTCCAGAAAAAATTGTTTCGCAGCTCAAACCCGTGTTCTTACTCTTCTTGCTGGGATTTTCGATCTCCTTGCTCAAAGCACCATTCTCCGAACTGTTTTGGGGAAATTACTCCTTGGTAAGTGACTCCTCCATTAGTCCAATTAGTTTTTGCTCTAGTGCCTTATACTTCGCGTATTTTTGCTGCCTTGGTGACCCTGTTCTTGAGCTTTGCATGCTAGTTTTAGCTGGTCCCAAGTAGTTTTGATGCGTAATATGGCCTCTAGGCACTTGTGGGAGTAGTTGCTATGAGTTTTGTTGAGCCTTGTTCACTTTTCCTTAGAGTCACTAAAAATTTCAGAAATTTTCAGAGATAGAAAAGGGAAAATATGAGGAGGTTCTTAAGAGGCTCTTCAAGCCGTGACCCCAAAGATGATGAAAGTGAGAAGAAGAAGCCCAAGTATCCAGTCCCTCGAGTTGCAGAAGTTCGAGCATGCGAACGGCCAAGCGATGTGTTCTTACGCGCTGCCGGACTTTATGAGGACTTTTATCACTTGGTGGGGAACGCATGACTTACCGCCTTCGTTGAAGATAAGTGTCTGCAATACCTCCTCCTCACTAATATCTTCGTGCAAAGCTTTAACTTCTATCCGAGGAAGAATCCTCCTATGGTTGAGTTCAAATTATATGATATCCCCCAACGCATGTCACTCCAGGATTTTTGCAATATTTGCAAATTGCCTTTTGTTGGGGATATTCATGAACCTCGTCCACGGGACTTTGAGGCTTTCATAGATACTATTGCTGTAGGAGAGGAGAGAGGAGTGTCTTGCGCCAGAGCTGCTAGCATACATTTTCCCGTGCTTCGGTACTTCTCACTATTCGTGGGAAAATGTTTGATTGGCCGTGGGAAAGTGATTGGCACTCTCTGGCAATGGCTAGATGAATGCTATCTCGATTTCTCAACAATTAGAAATTGTCTTGCAATGACCCACCAGCGCGTGGGATCGAGGAAGTTTTCGAGGGTAGAGTATTTAACCCAAATTTGTTGATTCGCCAAAAGGAAGTGAGAGGATATTCTCAAGTATTAGCAGCTGAATGTGTCAGATTCAACCACACCTGAAAGATTAATATCTGCAAGCAAAGTATCAACAGCAAAGTAGTATGATAACAACGGTGTCAGAAACGATCTGTTGACGACAGACTATTCCTAACTGTCGTATCAATGGCGCCAGAAGTTGCCCGTTGACGGAAATTGTCTTTTCCCGTCAACGATGAGCGAACCAGAATTGTAGCAGGTAGCAGGAGTGTAACGAGTAGCAGCAGTGGCAAGGAACAACAGTAGTGACAACAGTAGCAAGTAGCAACAGTAGCAGCAAGTAGCAACAGTAGCAAGTAACAGCAGAGCAAGTAACAGCAGCAGAGCAAAACAAGTAACAGCAACAGAGCAAAACAAGTAACAGCAGCAGTGGGACAAACTCGTAGGCAATGGGTCGGTGGTTTGTTTGGATGATATTCATCATGCAACAGTTATAACACGGAGAGATATGTGGCTAGCTCCCGTTCGTCAATGTGATGTAGGCATGCATTCCGTGTGTCGTCATACGTGTTTAGGTAAAAGAACTTGCATGACATCTATTGTCCATCCCTCCCGTGGCAGCGGGGTCCAAAAGGAAACTATGGGATATTAAGGTTCTCCTTTTAATAAAGAACCAGACCAACGCATTAGCACTTGGTGAACACATGAACTCCTCAAAGTATGGTCATCACCGGGAGTGGTTCCGGTTATTGTCACTCCGGGGTTGCCGGGTCATAACACATAGTAGGTAACTACAACTTGCAAGATCGGATCTAAAACACACATATATTGGTGACAACATAATAATTTCAGATCTGAAATCATGGCACTCGGGCCCTAGTGACAAGCATTAAGCTTGGCAAAGTAGTAGCAACATCAATCTCAGAACATAGTGGATACTAGGTATCAATCCCCGTCAAAACTAACTCGATTACATGATAGATCTCATCCTACTCATCACCGCCCAGCGAGCCTACGAATAGATTACTCACGAACGATGAAGAGCTTCATGGAATTGGAGAGGGAAGAAGGTTGATGATGACGACGGCGACGATTTCCCCTCTCTGGAGCCCAAAACGGACTCCAGATCTGCCCTCCAGATGAAGAACAGGATGTGGCGGCACCTCCGTATCGCAAACGCGATGAAATCTTCTCTTTTTATTTTTTCTGGGACGAAAGTGAATTTATAGAGCTGAGATTGGGGGCGGCAGAGCCATGTGGGCCCCACAAGCTTGCTAGCCGCCACCAGGGGGTGGCGGATACAGGGCTTGTGGCCCACTGGCTCATCCCCTCCGGTGGATCTTTGCGCAGGTATTTTTCATATTTTCAAGAATTATTCTCCGTAAATTTTCAGGATGTTCTGAGAACTTTCATTTCTGCACAAAAACAACACCAAGGCAATTCTGCTGAAAATAGCGTCAGTCCAGGTTAGTTCCATTCAAATCATGCAAATTGGAGTCCAAAACAAGGGCAAAAGAGTTTGGAAAAGTAGATACGATGGAGACGTATCAGAAAGCTGGGTCCCTTAGCTCCCTAGATCTTGCGGTCTTGCGCGAAGCCCTTTATAATGATAAAACTTATAGCTTGGGCGCTATAGTAGCTCAACGGTTGAACACGAACCATTCTCAAGGCGTTGTCTATGGAGGTAACTATGCTACCCATCTTGCTAGACATTTTGAGATAACTATTAGACTGGACGAGGAAGAAGAGATTCTTCTTCCCGAGAGATATCTAGATTATGATAGCATGGTTCGCCATGATTTTCTTGATAGAGATATAAATAGAAGGATGATTTATAACCTGGTATTTAGTGAGGGTACTCGTGAGACTATTACTTTGCCTGCTCCTTCTTTGTTCAATCTTCATGCAGGCAGGTACATTATTATGCCCTGGACATCTACGCATATTGGGGCTTAGCCCAACCATGGGTGCCCGTGCCCGAGCCACCAGTCGAGTACCAGACGCTAGTTTATCAGTGGGAGCCAGAGGAGCTCACACAGCAGTGGCATCCTCAGTCCACTCCGGAGTACCCCGGAGCTGGTTATTTCCCTCCTTGGGAGTAGACCAACTTATGCTAAAAGCCTAAGCTTGGGGGAGTACGTGTTTCTCACCGACTATACATTCTTGCTTATGCTTTCACTTTGTTTGTCAGTGTTCACACTTTGCCACTATATCATCCATGCTAGTTTATTTTCTTTTTCTCATTTTCTTTTCGTGTGTTTGTCTAGTTTGAGAAAACCCATTTTTTTTTCTTTTTCTTCTTTTGCTTGTTGGGAGCTTTGCCGTGTAAATAGTTTTCTTTTTCTTTGGGTCAAGGTAGAAGACCATGGTTGCAATGTTTAGTGGCTCTCACATGCATATCTGTTTATCTGTTAAAGAGCCATATTACTTTGTCTTCTCCTTTGTGTTTGCGTGCAGATTCCAGCTTAGTCCAATGCACGAGCACGCTTATTATTGTTCACATCGCTCGGCCGTGCAAGTGAAAGGCAATAATGACGATATATGATGAAGTGACTGAGCCTGGAAAAGCTGGTATGAACTCGATGTATTTTGTTTTTGTAAATATGACTAGCTCATCGTTCCTGATTCAGCTTTGTTGTGAGAGAAACATGTTTGCAATAACAACTTAGAGATCATAGTTTCTAATGTCGTGCTTAATTATCTAGGACCTTATAATGGTTTGTCTTTGATGCCAACATGAATTTTGAGATGACTATGATGTAGTATGATAGGATGGTATCCTCCTTTGAATGTTTCAAGTGGCTTGACTTGGTGCATGTTCATGCATGTAGTTGAAACAAAATCAACATAGCCTCTATGATATTCATGTTCACGGTGATTTATGTCCTACTCATGCTTGCACTCAATGTTGGTTAATCTCAATGCATTTTGATGACTGTTGTTGCTCTCTAGTTGGTCGCTTCCCAGTCTTTTGCTATCCTTCACTTGTACTAAGCGGGAATACTGCTTGTGCATCCACTTCCATGAACCCAAAGTTGTTCCATATGAGTCCACCATACCTACCTATATGCGGTATCTACCTGCCGTTCCAAGTAAATTTGCATGTGCCACTCTCTAAACCTTTAAGAAATAATCTGTTTTGCATGCCCGAACCGCTCATGTGGTGACAGGGGGCTATCAGTATATTCCATGCTAGGCGTGTTATCCTCGAGATGTGTTTATTCACTATCATTTGCGAGAATGGGGTCAGTAATTGGAATTCCGAGTTCCGTGCTCAAATCGAAAAGATAATTGCAAACAAAACTCCCCCTGGATTGATGTTGGTATGGACGACACCCGAGGATTCGGCTAGTCGTGGAGTGTGATTGATCGGTGGTGGGGGGAGTCAAAACTTTACTTTTCTGTTTGGGAACCGCCTATAGCATGTGTAGCATGGAAGATGGTGAGAACTCTTGGTCATTGCGTTGACAATGAAAGCATGCCACCCAAAATTATTATCTCTGTTTTCAAAGCTTGAGCTCTCGCACCTGTGCAAATCAATGCTTCCCTCTGCGAAGGGCATGTCTAGTCATGTTCCTGTTGAGTCATCCTCTTCTTATAAAAGCACCAATTAGAGAGCACCTCTGTCATTTTTATGCTTTGCTTTTAAATGTGATGAGTATGACTGTGACTGGATATTCTTTGCCATGAATTACAATGTTTAGTGAGCCCTTGGTCTTTGAAGGTGTTGTGCATTTATGTTTTGCGGTCTCAGAAAGAGCTAGCGGGATACCATTTGTTCATACTGCTTCATGATTGTTTTGATTGAAGTGTTGACGTTTGAGACTTATTATTATTTGCTCGCTAGTTGATTATGCCATTGATATGAGTTTACCGTGAGACCTAGATGTCATTTGCTTATGTGGTTTGCTTGTGATCTTGCTGAAATTCTGGATATGAGTTAGACATAGTTGCAACAACAAGATCAAACAGAGTTCGTAAAAGTTTTTCTTTTGTCTCTTTTAGTTTGACAACTGAATTGCTTGAGAACAAGCAAGGCTTTAAGCTTGGGGGAGTTGATACGTCTCCGTCGTATCTACTTTTCCGAACTCTTTTGCCCATGTTTTGGACTCTAATTTGCATGATTTGAATGGAACTAACCCGGACTAATGCTGTTTTCAACAGAATTGCCATGGTGTTGTTTTTGCGCAGAAATAAAAGTTTTTGGAATGACCTTAAAATTTACGGAGAATTTTTGTGGAATATACAAAAAAATACTGGTGCAAGAATCAACAGAGGAACTCGAGCTGTGAGCCCACAAGCCCACCACACGCGCCCCCCTGGCCGCGCCTGGCGGGCATGTGGGGCCCACAACGCTCCACGGCCTCCAATCTCAGCTCTATTTAGTCCGTCTCGCCCAGAAAAAATAGAGAGAAGAGTTCATCGCGTTTTACGACACGGAGGCGCCGCCACCTCCTGTTCTTCATCTGAAGGGCAGATCTGGAGTCTGTTCTCGGCTCCGGAGAGGGGAAATCGTCGCCATCGTCATCATCAACCTTCCTTCATCGGCAATTCCATGATGCTCTTCACCGTTCGTGAGTAATCTCATCGTAGGCTTGCTAGACGGTGATGGGTTGGATGAGATCTATCATGTAATCGAGTTAGTTTTGACGGGGATTGATCCCTAGTATCCACTATGTTCTGAGATTGATGTTGCTACTAGTTTGCCATGCTTAATGCTTGTCACTAGGGTCCGAGTGCCATGATTTCAGATCTGAACCTATTATGTTGTCGCCAATATATGTGTGTTCTTGATCCTATCTTGCAAGTTGTAGTCACCTACTATGTGTTATGACCCGGCAACCCCGGAGTGACAATAGCCGGAATCACTCCCGAAGATGACCATAGTATGAGGAGTTCATGTATTTACTAAGTGTTAATGTGTTGGTCCTGTTCTTTATTAAAAGGAGAACCTTAATATCCCGTAGTTTCCATTAGGACCCCGCTGCCACTGGAGGGATGGACAATAGATGTCATGCAAGTTCTTTTCCCTAAGCACGTATGACTACATACGGAATACATGCCTACATTACATTGACAAACTGGAGCTAGTTACATCTCTCTCCGTGTTATAACTGTTACATGATGAATAGCATCCGACATAATCATCCATCACCGATCCAATGCATATGAGTCTTTTCCTATTGGTCCTTGCTACGTTAGTTTGCCACTACTGCTGTCACTGTTGCTACTGTTACTGTGTTGCTACTGTTGTTACTTTGCTGCTACTGCTGTCACTTTGCTGCTACTGGTTACTGTTGCTACTGCTGCTATCATACTACCTTGCTACTGATACTTTGCTGGAGATACTAAATCTTTCAGGTGTGGTTGAATTGACAACTCAACTGCTAATACTTGAGAATATTCTTTGGCTTCCCCTTGAGTCGAATCAATAAATTTGGGTTGAATACTCTACCCTCGAAAACTGTTGCGATCCCCTATACTTGTGGGTTATGAGGGAGTGGGTGAGTTGTGGGGGTGGAGGTTAGGGTTTGGGGTGGGGGTAATATATACCCCTAGGTAGTATAGGTGGGTCAGTTGGGCACGTGTGGCTGGGCTGGCAGGGGCCGGCCCAGCAGCGGTTGGGAGGGATTTTGTTCTTTTTCTTTTTTTGTTTTGTTTCTATTTTTTTTTAAATTGATTAATAGTTCTAGTTTTAATTTATTTTAGTGCAATAAATACTTCTAAAATTAACGATTCCTAAATGACAATTCTCCTAGGTAATATTTGACACACCCGTACGTTTTTAGTTTGGCATTCGAAAACTTTTATCGTTTGACTTTATTTTTAATTTTGAATTTGACTCGGTTTTGAACTAATGCGAGATTAATGATAGTAATCATGGTGACGTGGCAACATTACCGTGGGATCACTCTAGGTTAAATACATACATTACTATTGCAAAAGCTGAGGATTTCACAACTCTCCCCTAGTAACAAGAATTCTCGTCCCGAGAATTAGGAGGTAGAAGAAGAGAGCTCAGGGTATTCATCACGAAGATGATCCTCGCGTTCCCAAGTGGCTTCATCTTCAGAATGATTTGACCACTGCACTTTAAGGAACTTGGTGACTTTGCGACGAGTCTGATGTTCAGCCTGGTCGAGAATGCAGACCGGATGCTCTTTATAAGAGAGGTCTTGTTGCAACTCAAGCATATCATGATCCACTGCTCGAATAGGAACCTTGAAGCAGCGGCAGAGCTGAGACACATGGAAGACATCATGAACCTGAGAAAGGTTCGCCGACAGTTCCAATTGATAAGCCACTTTTCCATGCCTTTCGAGAACAGTGAAAGGACCAATATAGCGAGGAGCTAACTTGCCCTTGATCCCAAAACGATGTGCCCCTCTCATTGGCGTGACACAAAGATAAGCCTTTTCGCCAGGTTGATAGACCATATCTTGATGATGACTGTCATACTGACTCTTCTGACGAGACTGAGCAGCCTTCAGATTCTCATGAATAATGTGGACTTGATCTTTGGCATGTTGGATAATATCCGGACCGAAGAGTGATTGTTCCCCAGTTTCTGACCAATTTAGAGGAGTTCGACACCTTCGTCCATACAATATCGCGAAAGGGGCCATCTTAAGACTAGCTTGATAGCTATTGTTGTAGGAGAACTCAGCATACGGGAGAGATTGCTCCCATTTCTTACCGAAGGAAATGACACAAGCTCGAAGCATGTCCTCGAGAATTTGGTTGACTCGTTCAACTTGTCCCTGGGATTGAGGGTGAAATGTGGTGTTGAAGGACATATGAGTCCCCATAGCCTTCTAAAAACTTTCCCGGAATTTTGAGGTGAACAAGCTACCACGGTCCGAGCTGATTAGCAACGGAATACCGTGAAGTGAAACAATTCTTGACATATAGAGATCTGCCAGTTGGCTAGCATTAATTGTTTCTTTGATGGCTAGAAAATGTGCAACTTTGGACAGTCGGTCAATGACGACAAGAATAGCATCATTATCCTTCTAAGATTTGGGAAAACCAGCGACAAAGTCCATTTCAACATGGTCCCATTTCCACTCAAGAATAGAGATAGGTTGGAGAGTTCCAGCAGGCCTTTGATGTTCTCCTTTGATTCACCGACATATATCACATTCTGCCACATATCGTGCAATGTCTTGCTTCATATTTGGCCACCAGAATCTTTGGCAGATGTCTTGGTACATCTTGGTACTACACGGGTGAATAGAAAATGGTGTGTTGTGAGCTTCTTTCATCACCTTTTCGGTCATTCTGAGATTTTCCTTTTTATTTGGGACGAATAGGCGACCCTTGAAGTACAAGGCGCCATCTTCAGCAACAATGAATAAGGAGGGTTTACCTTCTGTAAGGTAACATTTAATCCTTTCGACATCATCGTCATAACCTTGAAGAGTCTTGATGGTGCCACAAGATCTGGTTCAACAACCAGGTTACTGAGGGAACCCTGGTTTACCACACAGAGGTTCTTCTTGCAAAACCCTTCAGGAGGGGAACAAGATAACCCTGAGGAACAATATGGAGGTTCAGATTACGTAATTCCTCTTGCACATGATTGTGAACCTTATGAACCTGGAGGTGGTTGTAGTATGACTTGCGACTCAAGGCATCATCCATTACTTTAGCCTTGCTGGGGGTATATGCTATACTACAGCCAAAATCTGCTATACGCTCCATCCATCTCTGTTGATAGAGGTTCAGATCCGGTTGAGTGAACAGATACTTCAGACTTTGATGGTCGGTGTAGATTTCACAGCGATTACCGATAAGGTATTGTTGCCATTCTTTTAGTGAATGTATAACTGCGACAAGTTCGAGATCATGAACTGGATAGTTCTCTTCATGAGCATGCAACTGACGTGAGGCATAAGCAATCACCTTGCGATCCCGCATCAGGATACAGTCTATTCCTTGACGAGAAGTGATACGTCTCCGTCGTATCTACTTTTCCAAACTTTTTTGCCCTTGTTTTGGACTCTAATTTGCATGATTTGAATGGAACTAACCCAGACTAACGTTGTTTTCAGCAAAATTGCGATGGTGTTGTTTCTGCGCAAAAATAAAAGTTCTCGGAATGACCTGGAAATTTACGAGGATTTTTGTGGAATATATAAAAAATACCGGCACAAGAATCAACCGGAGGCGTGGAGCGATTAGCCCACAAGCCCAGGAGGCGCGCCCCCCTGGCCGCGCCTAGTAGGCTTGTGGGGCCCTCGGGGCTCTGCCGCCTCTAACTCCAGCTCTATTTAGTCCCTTTCGTCCGAAAAAAAATCAAGGAGGAGAGTTCATCGCGTTTTACGATACGGAGGCGCCGCCACCACCTGTTCTTGCTCTGGAGGGCAGATCTGGAGTCCGTTCTGGGCTCCGGAGAGGGGAGATCGTTGCCATCGTCATTACCAACCATCCTTCATCGCCAATTCCATGATGGTCTTCACCGTTCGTGAGTAATCTCATCGTAGGCTTGCTAGACGGTGATGGGTTGGAAGAGATCTATCATGTAATCGAGTTAGTTTTGATGGGGATTGATCCCTAGTATCCACTATGTTCTGAGATTGATGTTGGTACTACTTTGCCATGCTTAATGCTTGTCACTAGGGCTCGAGTGCCATGATTTCAGATCTGTATCTATTTTGTTCTCGTCAATATATGTGTGTTCTTGATCCTATCTTGCAAGTTGTAGTCACCTACTATGTGTTATGACCCGGCAACCCTGGAGTGACAATAGCCGGAACCACTCCCGGAGATGACCATAGTATGAGTAGTTCATGTATTCACTAAGTGCTAATGCGTTGTTCCGGTTCTCTATTAAAAGGAGAACCTTAATATCCCGTAGTTTCCATTAGGACCCCGCTGCCATGGGTGGGATGGACAATAGATGTCATGCAAGTTCTTTTCCTTAAGCACGTATGACTATATACGGAATACATGCCTACATTACATTGACGAACTGGAGCTAGTTACATATATCCCCATGTTATAACTGTTGCATGATGAATGTCATCCGGCATAATTATCCATCACCGATCCAATGCCTATGAGTCTTTTCCTACTGGTCCTTGCTACGTTACTTTGCCGCTACTGCTGTCACTGTTGCTGTTGTTACTCTGTCGCTATTGCTGTCACTGCTGCTACTGTTACCGTTGCTATTGTTGCTATTACACTACTTTGCTACTGATACTTTGTTGCAGATACTAAGTCTTTCAGGTGTGGTTGAATTGACAACTCAACTGCTAATACTCGAGAATATTATTTTGCTTCCCCTTGTGTCGAATCAATAAATTTGGGTTGAATACTCTACCCTCGAAAACTGTTGCGATCCCCTATACTTGTGGGTTATCAAGACTATTTTCTGGCGCCGTTACCGGGGAGGCCTAGCTCTATTCTCTGAGTCACTTGGGATTTACATCTGCTGATCACTATGAGGAATCCGAGAGATCCAAAAACTAAAGTCTTGCCCTCAACTACGAGGACACGTAAGGAACTGCCATCTAACTCTGCACTTGATTCACCTTCAGTTATGAGTAAGTTTGTGACACCACCTCCTGCTAGAAATTTTGATATGTTTCCTGTGATGCTTGTGATGATGCTTTGCTTGATACTCCTTTGCCACTAGGTGCTTGTGATGATGCTTTTCTTGATACTCCTTTGCCACTAGGTGCATTCCTTGATGCACAAATTGCTAGAGTTGCTGCTGAATGTGATGATACTTCTGAAACTGCTGAGATTATTGAAGTAGAACCTGCTATTTCGCCTGTTAGAACTAGCTCTCCTAGATATGAATTGCCTGATATGTCTGAGGGTTATATTATGGAGGGAGAGATAGCTGATGACTTTCTTGCTTGTAAGTATAGCTATGATCTTGAGAAATTACTGCGTAAGTGGAAATAAAAATCTTTGAACGCTAGGATGAAATATGACCCGAAGTTTGCTACTTCGCCTATCTTTCTGACCGATAAGGATTGTGAATTCTCCGTCGACCCTGAGTTAATCACTTTGGTCAAATCTGATCCTTTTCATGGTTATGAGTCTGAAACGGTTGTAGCACATCTTACTAAGCTGCACGATATAGCCACCCTATTCACGAGTGAGGAAAAGATCCGCCACTACTATATCCTTAAGTTGTTTCCTTTCTCGCTAAAGGATGATGCTAAGACTTGGTTCACTTATCTTGCTCCTAGTTGTGTGCGTAGTCCCCAGGATATGATTTACTTCTTCTCTGAGAAATATTTTCCTGCCCATAAGAAGCAAGCTGCCTTGCAGGAAATATATAACTTTGTGCAAGTTGAAGAAGAGAGTCTCCCACAAGCTTGGGGGAGGCTCGTCCAGCTACTGAATGCTTTGCCTGATCACCCTCTTGACAAGAATGAAATACTTGATATCTTCTATAATGGACTAACCGATACTTCTAGGGACCACCTAGATAGTTGTGCTGGTTGTGTTTTCAGGGAATGAACTGTGGAACAAGCTGAGATCCTATTGAATAATATCTTGTGCAATGAGAATTCTTGTACTATTCCTGAACCACCTCCGAAGCCAACTCCTAAGAAAAGAGGTATTCTATTCCTCAGTCCTGAAGATATGCAAGAAGCTAAGAAATCTATGCGAGAGAAAGACATTAAATCCGAAGATGTCAAAAATCTACCACCTATCGAAGAGATCCATGGTCTTGATAACCCGACATAGGTAGTAGAGGTAAATTCTCTTTGTAGACTCAATGAAAGTGATATTCCTTTTGATAAACCTGCTAGCTTATGCCTAGATGAATTTGATAACTTTGTTGCCAAACAACAAAGTTTCAATGATTATGTTAGCAGACAATTGGAACAGAATGCTCGTATGCTTAGTCATTTAAGTGCTTGTGTGGACATAAATGTCAATGATCTTAAGCTCTTGAGTAAACATGCCTCTATGGTTACTACTCAAGTAGAACAAGTACTTAGTGCTCAAAATGACTTGCTCAATGAGTTGAATGACAATTCTGTCAGAGTTGTCACTAGAGGCGGTAGAATGACCCAGGAACCTTTGTATCCTGAGGGTCATCCTAAGAGAATTGAACAAGATTCTCAAGGAGTTAGCACTGATGCACCTAGTCATCCTAGAAAGAAAAAGAAAGATGATAGGAACTTGCACGCTAGCAACCCTATTGCTATTACACCCGAGAATCCAAATGATGTCTCTGTTTCTGATGCCGAAACACAATCTGGTGATGAACATGAGCCTAGTGATAATATCGATAGTGATGTCCATGTTGATGCTCAACCTAGCAATGATAAGGACGTGGAGATTGAACCTATTGATCTTGATAACCCACAACCTAAGAATAGGAGATACGATAAGAACGACTTCATTGCTAGGAAGCATGGTAAAGAAAGGGAACCATGGTTTCAGAAAACCATGCCCTTTCCTCCCAAACCATCCAAGAAAAAGGATGATGAGGATTTTGAGCGATTTGTTGAAATGATTAGACCTGTCTTTCTGCAAATGTGTTTGACAGATATGCTCAAAATGTCTCCTTATGCTAAGTACATGAAGGATATTCTGAATAATAAGAGGAGGATACCTGAGGTTGAGATTTCCACCATGCTCGCTAATTACACCTTCAAGGGTGGAACTCCTAAGAAACTAGGTGATCCCGGAGTGCCCACTATACCTAGCTCCATTAAAGGAAACTACGTTAGAACTGCTTTATGTGACCTTGGAGCCGGTATTAGTGTTATGCCTCTCTCTCTTTATCCTAGGCTTGAATTGGATAAGTTGACACCCACTGAAATCTCCTTGCAAATGGTCGACAAGTCAACTGCTTTCCCTATCGGCATTTGCGAGGATGTGCCTGTTGTGGTTGCTAAAGTTACTATCTTAACGGACTTTGTTATTCTGGATATTCCCGAGGATGATGCCATGGCGGTCATCCTTGGAAGACCCTTTTCAAACACTGCAGGGGCTGTTATTGATTGCAACAAAGGCAATGTTACTTTCCATGTCAATGGTAATGAGCATACGGTGCACTTTCCGAAGAAACAATATCGGGTACATTGCATCAATGCTATTAAAAAAACTTCATTGATTCTTATTGGGAGCTTTGAATGCCCTATACCTACTGTTAAGATGAAGTATGATTTGCTTGTTGGGGATATGCATATCCCCATTGAGGTAACCTAGTGACTATTTGAAAATTCTCTATTTTTACGCGATTCAAAAAAAGTTTGTCAAGGAGACTTGATCAACCTCTTTGACGGATTTCTTTTGATGAACATGAGATGGATGAATGTGAGAGTTACAACTCTCTGTTCCAAACCTTTACCTTCAGTTGCTTAGAAGAAAAATGATAGATTTAGCTTTAGTTTCTCCTGTTTTCTCCTTTTTGCGTCCCGTAGAAAAGTGTCCCGAAAATAAAAGTTCCCCAAAGTTCCCCAAAGTTGCGTCCCGTAGAAAAGTTCCCCAAAGTTTCTGGAATTTTTGAAAATTCTGAGACGGAGAGCTAGTCAGGGGGATGCACCAGTGGGCCACAAGCCCAGGAGGCGCGGGCACCCCCTGGCCGTGCCTACCAGGCTTGTGGGGCCACGTGTCTCCCTCCACTTATTCCAGCTCCCATCTCCTTCTCCTACCTCCAGAAAAATTCACTCTACAGCTTAAACCCGTGTTCTTGCTCTTCTTGCTGTGATTTTCGATCTCCTTGTGCAAAGCCCCATTCACCGAACTGTTTTGGGGGAATTGTTCCTTGGTATGTGACTCCTCCATTGGTCCAATTAGTTTTTGTTCTAGTGCCTTATTCGTTGCGTATTTTTGCTGCCTTGGTGACCCTATTCTTGAGCTTTGCATGCTAATTTTAGCTCGTCCCAAGTAGTTTTGATGCGTGATATGGCCTCTAGGCACTTGTAGGAGTAGTTGCTACGAGTTTCGTTGGGCCTTGTTCACTTTTCCTTAGAGTCACTAAAAATTTAAGAAATTTTCAATGAAAGGAAAAGGAAAAGATGAGGAGGTTCCTAAGAGTCTCTTCAAGCCATGACCCCAAGGATGATGAAAATGAGAAGAAGAAACCCAAGTATCCGGTCCCCCGAGTTGCAGAAGTTCGAGCGTGCGAGTGGCGAAGCGATGTGTTCTTACGCGCCGCCGGACTTTACGAGGACTTTTACTACTTGGTGGAGAACGCAGGCCTTACCGCCTTCGTTGAAGATAAGTGTCCGCAATACCTCCTCTCACTAATATTTTCGTGCAAAACTTTAATTTCTATCCAAGGAAGAGTCCTCCTATGGCTGAGTTCAAATTATATGATATTCCCCAGCGCATGTCACTTCAGGATTTTTGCAATGTTTGCAAATTACCTTATGTTGGGGATATTTATGAACCTCGTCCATGGGACTTGGAGGCTTTCATAGATACTATTGCTGTAGGAGAGGAGAGAGGAGTGTCTTGCGCTAGAGCTGCTAGCATACATTTTCCCGTGCTTCGGTACTTCTCATTATTCGTGGGAAAATGTTTGATTGGCCGTGGGAAAGCTGGGGCCCTTAGCTCCCCAGATCTTGCGGTTTTGCGCGAAGCCCTTTATAATGATAAAACTTATAGCTTGGGTGCTATAGTAGCTCAACGATTGAACACGAACCGTTCTAAAGGCATTGTTTATGGAGGTATCTATGCTATCTGTCTTGCTACACATTTTGAGATACCTATTAGACCGCACGAGGAAGAATAGGTTATTCTTACTGAGAGATATCTAGATTATGTGTAGCGACCCGACTCAAAACGAGTCAAGCCTCTGTGTTTCTGTGCCATCCCTGGATCAGTATGCTGGCACACACAGTACATCAATGTATATATCAAAGTGCAATCACATGTAAATAGCGTAAAACTGATATATACCTTAAATATCTCAGCGGAAGCAGTCAAGGGAGTGGAGTCCCAATAAACACCAATGGCAAGTTGAGTGTAGACCATAACCCTGAATCGTACTCTTACTCGTCGAAGAAAAATATCTGCAACATAAGACGTTGCAGCCGTGTAGGTCAGCATATTGAATATGTCGGCAAGTCACATAAGAGAGGGGTGAAAAGTAATCATCTATACTATATGCATATATGGCAGGTGGAGCTATAAGTTTTTAGCGAAAAGCAAGTTTTCTCCTACATCAAGAGAGGGCTAAAAGCAAAATGTTACTACATTGTTGGTTGTTAACGAGATGGTTCCGCCAACCAATTCTCGTACCCGAGTTGTCAATAATTCCCACATCAATATTATTATTTGTATCGAGAATTTCAGATAACTTCAGTTCCTTTGGCTCAAGTTGTCCATGACCGTGGACACGACTAATCGATTAGGTTTGAGTACTCTGCAGAGTTTTGCACACGTTCCCCACAAGATTTGATCGCCTCCGAGTATGTCCTCGCACTTCAAGGTGTTTGAAGACCGGATGATCAAAACATGGTCTTTCAACGGGTCCATCTGAATCCCTGTCGGTGCCCATCCATTCCTACCGTTCTTCTACATCTGCTAGCACTGCCTGTCCAGAGTCGCCGCGTTGTCCAACCAAGCCAGAGCCCATAATGACTTGTGGCTGTGCAGGTAAGCCTTGGGTCTTGAAAATATCCGTCCGTCTCTTTGAGCCTGGGTGAAGCTTTCCGCAGGATGTCATGGCCGTCCCCAGCATCCCGGGTCATCCACTGGGTTCTCCAGGGAGCCGATCAACCGTCCTTCACCCAGAGTTGCATTGCGTCCGAGGTCTTGAAAATCTTGTCTTAACCTGTCTTGATTATTTAATCAACCTCGCATCACTCGTGTTATGCACTCAACCGAAATCCCGTCTACTCAAGCATAGCAATATGAAATTTGTCGTCCCGGGGCCAAGTATCGGGGTTGTTGTGTGCCTACCACATGATACTACAACCTTTACTAAAATTTCCAAGTACCTACTCAGCATGCAATTGGGCATAGGATGGTAGAACTACGATGCATAAAACATAGGTGATAGTATGATCAAAGTGACTTGCCTGGTATTACTTGATGAAGACAGTCGCTCTCAAAATCCTGATAATTCTACTCGCCACACTCCGAGCAATCTATCGTAAATGAATAGCATTCAATAAACATTCATGCCAAAAGGAAGAACCAAGAGAACATAAGAACAAAGCATGTCTTGGTGCAAAATAACAACGTACTAAGGTTTAATAAAAAGGTCCTAAGTGTGTTGTAAAGTGAAGGTGTATGAATGAGATCAAAAGAGGTAATGGACGATGAACTATTGCTAAATAAGCTCGACTTGCATACTCTATGGGAGATGATCAAAAATATTGGGAGAACAACATGAATGTTGTTTGACAAATAGTATAAGACATAAGAATTTATTTGTAGAAAGAATTTCTTGAAATGGAGCACTACAACGCAAGTTATAGCGAATTGAAGTATGAATTGAATTTGCATTCAAAAGGTCAAGAGAAGTTGAACTGAAGTACGATGGTTACGTACAAAAATATATGACATGAGTGTTTAGGGGTAAAAGGAATCAATTGAAAAGGTGGTACGATTTGCAAGATAAGATCAAATGAATGTTCGAATACAAATTTGAATCGCTCAAATTTGTAAGGTTCAAAGGTCGAAACTAATGATGCTACTGGATATAGGAGATCAATATGAGCGTGTAGAAAAAAGAATTACTAGACTTGAACTAGAGGATCAAAAGATACAAATACGTCAATATAACATTGAATCGGCTTAGAACGATGTGAACACTTTTGGGCACTAATAGATAAATCTGATTTGATCAAAATTATAAGTTGAAAAGTTAAAACTAATGATACAAACGGAAAGATTACTTTGATACGAATCCGATGCAATTGAATTCATCTAAAACGGAGCTACAGATAAAAAGATATGATCAAAAGAAGTTTGAATATGAATATGAACAAATTTCGAAATTTGAAAATTTCAAGAAGTTGATATGATAGGTTCACAGGATAGGTGGGATCACGACGAAACTCTAGGCGTTGGTTTCATCTAATTCGGATAAACGAGTAAAAAGTTATGGCTATTTGAAAAATCAGGGCCAAGCTGTTTTACGGAAGAAAAGTGCTATGTCTAAAAGAATTCTAGTACTAATGTGTAAATACGAAGACTAAATAATATATCTAATTACTCTACCGTATACTAGTGTAGGAATACTAGTCTAGAAATAATAAACTACGGGAATATAAAAAAATACAAAGAGAAATACCTTTAGAATGCAGAGTAAGAATTAATTCCAATAAGGAGACTACTTCGAGAAATCCCGCCGAAGAGAAGGGAATATTTTTATTTAATAAACCTAGTCAAACCAAAATATTGATTTAACCCGAAATAGATGATTTTTTGGATGTTCTTATGGGTCTATATTTATAAATGAAAGGTAGGTATAAAGGTCCATAGATAGGCAATGTGGGACTAAACATATACGTAACGTGGAGAGAAAAGAAACAAAGCCTCTCATGGGCCAAGTAATGGTTCAGCCCGCCGCAAGAGGAGCCGTGCCCTTTGTTTTTTTTCCTTTTTTTTTGCGAACGAACAATTTTTTTTAAAACAAAGAAGAAAAACGTATAAATGAAAAAGAGAGAACATTTTATATAGACATATTATATATCAAAATTTTCAGAATAAAATTTTCTAAAACATGAACATATTTTCAAAACCAAAAAAATACTTTTTTTTATTTTTTTATTTTTTTGCAATAACTTTAAAATGAAAAGGAATTTGAATTTCAAATAAACTGCAAATACTTAAAATTTGAATCAAGACATTGTCTCTGATTTTGGAGTGTCATTTTCCTCCTCTCGTTTGATTTTTTTAATCAAAGGGTTTTGAAAATATTCAAACTCAAAATTGAAAAGGGATTCAAAATAGAAAATTTTGGGAAAGTCATTTTATTCCCTCTCATTTTTTTTGAGAAGTTTCAAATTCCACTCAAGTTTCAATCACTCAAACAAACAAACAATCAATCTAATAATTATATTAACATTCCAAAATTTATAATTTTGGGATGTTACATTATGATAGCATGGTTCGCCATGACTTTTTTGATAAAGATATAAATAAGAGGATGATTTATAACCTGGTATTTAGTCAAGGTACTCGTGAGACTATTACCTTGCCTGCTCCTTCTTTGTTCAATCTTCATCTAGGCAGGTATATTATTATGCCCTCGGACATCTACGCATATTGGGGCATAGCGTCACCACAGGCGCCCGTGCCCGAGCTACCAGTCGAGTACCAGACGCCAGTTTATCAGTGGGAGCCAGAGGAGCTCACACAGAAGTGGCACCCTCAGTACACTCCGGAGTACCCCAGAGATAGTTACTTCCCACCATGGGAGTAGACCAACTTAGGCCAAAATCCTAAGCTTGGGGGAGTACGTGTTTATCACCGACTTTATATTCATGCTTACACTTTCACTTTGTTAGTCGGTGTTCACACCTTGCCACTGTATCATCCATGCTAGTTTATTTCTTTTTCTCGCTTTCTTCTCGTGTGTTTGTCTAGTTTGAGAAAACCCAAAAAGATTTCTCGTTCTTCTTTTGCTTGTTGGGAGCTTTCCCGTGTAAATAGTTTTCTTTTTCTTTGGGTCAAGGTAGAAGACCATGGTTACAATGTTTAGTGGCTCTCGCATGCATATATGTTTATTTGTCAAAGAGCCATATTACTTTGTCTTCTCCTTTGTGTTCGCTTCCAGATTCCAGCTTAGTCCAATGCACGAACACTCTTATTATTGTTCACATCATTCGATCGTGCAAGTGAAAGGCAATAATGACGATATATGATGAAGTGACTGAGCTTGGAAAAGCTGGTATGAACTCGATCTATTTTGTTTTTGTAAATATGACTAGCTCATCGTCCCTGATTCAGCTTTGTTGTGAGAGAAACATGTTTGCAATGACAACCTAGAAATCATAGTTTCTGATGCCATGCTTAATTAGCTAGGAGCTCATAATGGTTTGTCTTGGATGCCAACATGAATTTCAAGATGATTATGATGTAGTATGGTAGGATGGTATCCTCCTTTGAACGATTCAAGTGGCTTGACTTGGCACATGTTTACGCATGTAGTTGAGACAAAATCAACATAGCCTCTATGATATAGGAATGATCAAGGGGGGTTTGCTTGCCTTCTTGCTCTGCGGCAATGGGCTGGTCATCGGGAGGGCAGATGTACCCGGCAACAACGTCAGTCTCGGGGTCTACGGGTAAGAAGAGGGGGAAGAAACAATAAATAATAGCAACGATGCAACACTAAGCATGACATGTCAAAGCAGGGTTAGGCATGAGATAACGCAGTGCTATCCGTCATAGACGGTTCGGAAAAATATCGGATGATATTTCCCAGGTTTGTGGCTACTACCGGTTAGACGGAAAACGATGGAAAAGTTCCATATTTGCTATGCTAGGGACGTGTGAGAGACGAGCGGATAGTGTATCGTGGTTCGTCTCGTTCAGCCCATCAACTTTCATGTTCAAAATATTTTCATTCGAGCTACGGATTATTTATATTAATTTTCACAGATTTAATCAATATTCAGAAATTAAAACGGATTTAATTATATTAGATAATTAGATATGACATCACCATGATGTCAAGATGACATCAGCAGTCAAGAGCCCTGTTGACCGGTCAAATTGACCAGTGGGTCCCATACGTCATAGACACAATTATTATTAGGGTTAATTAACATTTCATCAAGTTAATTAGTGGGATGGGACCCACCTATCATACTGTTTCGGTTAATTAATTAACAACTTTAATTAATTTTTCTATTTGATCTTAAACATCATTAACTAATTAATAGAGTAATTAACTAATCTAATTAATCCTTAATTATCTATATAATTAATTAACTAATTAATTAAATAATATATCTATTTTATTTAAACATATTTTTTAATCTTGTTTTTCTAGTTCCTATTTTTTACAGTAGTTTAGGGGGGGTCCTGTGTTGAAAATATGCCCTAGAGGCAATAATAAAGTTGTTATTATTATATTTCTAGTTCATGATAATTGTCTAGTATCCATGGTATAATTGTATTAACCAGAAACCGTAATACATGTGTGAATATATAGATCATAATGTGTCCCTAGTGAGCCTCTAGTTGGCTAGCTCGTTGATCAATAGATGATCATGGTTTCTTGATCATGGACATTGGATGTCATTGATAAAGGGATCACATCATTGGGGAATGATGTGATGGACAAGACCCAATCCTAAGCATAGAACTAGATCGTGTTGTTCGTGTGCTAAAGCTTTTCTAATGTCAAGTATCATTTCCTTAGACCGTGAGATTGTGCAACTCCCGGATACCGTAGGAGTGCTTTGGGTGTACCAAAGGTCACAACGTAACTGGATGATTATAAAGTTGCACTACGGGTATCTTTGAAAGTGTCTGTTGGGTTGTACGAATCGAGATCGGGATTTGTCACTCCGTGTGACGGAGAGGTATCTCTGGGCCCACTCGGTAATCCATCATCATATTGAGCTCAGCGTGACTAAGGAGTTAGTCACGGGATGATGTGTTACGAAACGAGTAAAGAGACTTGTCGGTAACGAGATTGAACAAGGTATAGGGAGACCGACGATCGAATCTCGGGCAAGTATCATAGCGGTAGACAAAGGGAATTGCATACGAGATTGATTGAATCCTTGACATCGTGGTTCATCCGATGAGATCATCATGGAACATGTGGGAATCAACATGGATATCCAGACCCTCGTTGTTGGTTATTGGCCGGAGAGATGTCTCGGTCATGTCTGCATGTCTCCCGAACCCGTAGGGTCTACACACCTAAGGTTCGATGACGCCAGGGTTATAGGGAAATAATGTACGTGGTTACCGAAGATCGTTTAGAGTCCCGGATGAGATCTCGGACGTCACGAGGAGCTCCGGAATGGTCCGGAGGTAAAGATTGATATATATGATGTGAGGTTTCGGACATCGGAAGTGTTTCGGGCGTCACCCGTAACGTACGTGGACCACCTGAAGGGTTCCGGGGGTTCACCAGGAGGGGCGACCATCCCCAAGAGGCTTCATGGGCCAAAATATGGAAGGGGACCATCCCAAAGTGGGATGGTGCGCCCTCCCCTCTCAGCCCAAGGCGCAAGGAGAGGTGGAGAGGGAAAACCCTGGGCGTAGAGGGGCCCAAGGCCTACCTAGGGCGCCGCCCTCCTCTCCACCTTGGCCGCCGGCCCTTGATACGTCCATTTTGCATCATGCTTTCATGTTGATATTTATCGCTTTATGGGCTGTTATTACACTTCACGGTACAATACTTATGCCTTTTCTCTCTTGTTTTGCAAGGTTTACATGAAGAGGGAGAATGCCGACAGCTGGAATTCTGGCCTGAAAAGGAGAAATTTTGAGATAGCTGTTTTGCGCAACTCCAAAATCCGTGAAAATCAACGAGGATTTATTTTGGAATTTATAAAAAATACTGGGCCGAAGAAGTACGAGAGGGGAGCCAGCAGGAGGCCACAAGCCTGCTAGGCGTGACCTACCCCCTTGGCCGCGCCTAGGGGTCATGTAGGCTCCCTTTTGGCCCTCTTGCCCCCTATTTTGCTATAAGGAGGGTTTCGTTCCAGAAAAAATCAAGAGGAGGCTTTCGGGAGGAATCGCCGCCACCACGAGGCGGAACTTGAGCAGAACCAATCTAGAGCTCCGGCAGGGTCGTCCTGCCGGGGAAATTTCCCTCCTGGAGGGGGAAATCGTCGCCATCGTCATCACCAACACTCCTCTCATCGGAGGGGACTCGTCACCATCAACATCTTCATCAGCACCATCTCATCTCCAAACCCTAGTTCATCTCTTGTAACCAATCTCCGTCTCACGACTCCGATTGGTACTTGTAAGGTTGCTAGTAGTGTTAATTACTCTTTGTAGTTGATGCTAGTTGGATTACTCTATGGAAGATTATATGTTCAGATCCTTGATGATATTCAATACCCCTCTGGTCATGAATATTATTATGCTTTGTGAGTAGTTACTTTTGTTCATGAGGACATGGGATAAGTCATGCTATTAGTAGTCATGTAAATTTGGTATTCGTTCGATATTTTGATGCGTTGTATGTTATTTTCCTCTAGTGGTGTTATGTGAACGTCGACTACATAACACTTCACCATTATTTGGGCCTAGAGGAAGGCATTGGGAAGGAGTAAGTAGATGATGGGTTGCTAGAGTGACAGAAGCTTAAACCCTAGTTTATGCGTTGCTTCGTAAGGGGCTGATTTGGATCCACTAGTTTAATGCTATGGTTAGACTTTGTCTTAATTCTTCTTTCGTAGTTGAAGATGCTTACGAGAGGGGTTAATAATAAGTGGGAGGTTTGTCCAAGTAAGGGAAGCACCCAAGCACCGGTCCACCCACATATCAAACTATCAAAGTAGCGAACGCGAATCATATGAACATGATGAAAACTAGCTTGACAGAAATTCTCATGTGTCCTCGGGAGTGCTTTACTTCCTATAAGAGTTCGTCCAGGCTTGTCCCTTGCTACAAAAGGGATTGGGCCACTTTGCTGCACCGTTTTTACTATTGCTACTTGTTGCGAATCATCTTATCACACAACTATCCGTTACCGATAATTTCAGTGCCTGCAGAGATTACCTTGCTGAAAACCACTTGTCAGATCCTTCTACTCCTCGTTGGGTTCGACACTCTTACTTATCGAAAGGACTATGATAGATCTGCTATACTTGTGGGTCATCAAGACTCTTTTCTGGCGCCGTTGGCGAGGAGTGCAGGCGCCTTTGGTAAGGAAACATTTATATAGTGTGCTGAAATTTATTGTCACTTGTTACTATGGAAACTAATCCTTTGAGGAGCTTGTTCGGGGTATCTTCACCTCGAACGTAAGCACAAGGAGTTGCTCCTCAACCTGCTGCACCTACTGAAAATATTTTCTATGAATTTCCTTTGGGTATGCTTGAGAAACTACTAGCTAATCCTTTTACAGGAGATGGAACATCACACCCCGACTTGCATCTAATCTATGTAGATGAAGTTTGTGGATTATTTAAGCTTGCAGGTTTGCCCAAGGATGAGGTCAAGAAGAAGGTCTTTCCCTTATCTTTGACGGATAAACATTGACATGGTATAGGCTATGTGATGATAGTGGATCATGGAACTACAACCGGTTGAAATTGGAATTTCATCAAAAGTTTTATCCTATGCATCTAGTACATTGTGATCAGAATTATATTTATAATTTTTGGCCTCGTGACAGAGAAAGCATCGCTCAAGCTTGGGGGAGGCTTCAATCAATGTTATATTCATGCCCCCAACCATGAGCTCTTGAGAGAAATTATCATTCAAAACTTCTATGCTTGACTTTCTCTTGATAATCGCACCATGCTTGACACTTCTTGTACCGGTTATTTTATGAAGAGAGATATTGACTTCAGATGGACTTTATTGGAAAGAATTAAACGCAACTCTGAAGATTGGGAGTTTGATGAAGGTAAGGAGTCAGGTATGAATCTCAAGTTTGATAGCGTTAAATCCTTTGCTGAAACAAATACTTTTTGTGATTTTAGCGCTAAGTATGGACTTGACTCTGAGATAGTAGCTTCATTGTGTGAATCATTTGCTGCTCATATTGATCTCCCTAAAGAGAAGTGGTTTAAATATCATCCTCCCTTAGAAGTCAATGTAGTTAAACCCAATCCAGTCGAAGAGAAAGTCATCGCTTATAATGATCCTATTGTTCCCAGTGCTTGCATTGAGAAACCACCTTTCCGTGTTAGGATAAAGGATCATTCTAAAGCTTCAACTGTAATACGTAGGGGCTACATTAGAACACCTACACCCCATGAGAAAATTAGAGTTGAACCTAGCATTGCTATTATCAAATATCTCCTCTCCGATAATGTTGATGGCCATGATATTCACTTCTGTGAAGATGCTGCTAGAATTGCTAAACCACATGCTAGAGACAAACATAGGCCTGTTGTTGGCACACCTATTGTTTCTGTTAAGATACGAGATCATTGTTATCATGGTTTATGTGACGTGGGTGCTAGTGTTAGTGCAATACCTCAATCCTTATATGATGAAATTAAAGACGAGATTGCACCTGTTGAGATGGAACCTATTGATGTCACTATTCAGCATGCCAATAGAGATACTATCTGCCCTTTGGGAATTATTAGGGATGTTGAAGTCTTGTGTGGTAAAACGAAGTATCCTATTGATTTTCTCGTTCTTGCTACCACACAAGATAGCTTTTGTCCCATCATATTTGCAGACCTTTTCTCAATACTGTCAATGCTCATATTGATAGTGAGAAGCAAACTGTCACTGTTGGCTTTGAAGGTGTGTCACATGAGTTCAATTGCTCCAAGTTAGGTAGACAACCTCATGAAAAAGAGTTGCCTAGTAAGGATGAAATTTCCCTAGCTTCTATTGTCGTGCCTCCTACTGATTCTTTAGAGCAATACTTGCTTGAGCATGAAAATGATATGCATATGGATGAAAGGGATGATATAGATAGAGTTATCTTCGAACAATATCCTATCCTTAAGAATAATTTGCCTGTTGAACTGCTTGGAGATCCACCCCCACCAAAGGGTGATCATGTGTTCGAGCTCAAACAATTTCCTGATACTCTTAAGTATGCTTATCTCGATGAAAAAGAGATATATCCTGTTATTATTAGTGCTAGCCTCTAAGAGAATGAAGAAAAGAAGTTACTAAAAACTCCGAGGAAGCACCGTGCTACTATTGGATATACTCTTGATGATCTTAAGGGCATTAGTCCCACTCTATGCGAGCACAAGATTAAAATCGATCCCGATTCCAAACCAGTTGCCGATCATCAACGGAGATTAAGTCCTAAGATGAAAGAGGTAGTAAGAGAAGAAATACTAAAGCTCCCGGAAGCAGGTATTATCTATCCTGTTTCTCATAGTGATTGGGTGATTCCGGTGTATTGCGTCCCTAAGAAGGGAGGTATTACCATTGTCCCTAATGATAAGGATGAATTGATCCCACAGAGGATTATTACTGGCTATAGGATGGTGATTGATTTTAGGAAATTGAATAAGGCCACTAGGAAAGATCATTACCCTTTGCCTTTTATCGACCAAATGCTAGAAAGACTGTCTAAACACACACACTTCTGCTTTCTAGATGGTTATTCTCGTTTCTCCCAAATACCAGTTGCACAATCTGATCAGGAGAAAACCACTTTCACCTTCCCTTTTGGTACCTTTTCTTACAGACGTATGCCTTTTGGCTTATGTAATGCACCTGCTACCTTTCAAAGATGTATGATGGCTATATTCTCTGACTTTTGTGAAAAGATTGTTGAGGTTTTTGTGGATGATTTCTCCGTTTACGGGTCTTCTTTTGATGATTTCCTCAGCAACCTTGATCGAGTTTTGGAGAGATGTAAAGATACCAATCTTGTCTTGAATTGGGAGAAGTGCCACTTTATGGTTAATAAAGGCATCGTCTTAGGACATAAAATTCCTGAAAGAGGTATTGAAGTCGATAATGCTAAGGTTGATGCGATCGAGAAAATGCCATGCCCCACAGATATTAAAGGTATAAGAAGATTCCTTGGTCATTCTGGTTTCTATAAGGTTCATTAAAGACTTCTCTAAGATTTCTAGGCCTCTTACCAATCTCTTGCAAAAGGATATTCCTTTTGTTTTTGACGATGATTGTGAGGAAGCCTTCGAAATACTTAAAAATGCCTTGATAACTGCGCATATTGTTCAACCACCTGATTGGAACTTACCTTTTGAAATCATGTGTGATGCTAGTGATTATGCTGTTGGTGCTGTCCTAGGACAAAGAGTTGATAAGAAGTTGAATGTTATTCACTATGCTAGTAAAACTCTAGACAGTGCCCTAAGAAACTATGCTACTACTGAAAAGGAATTTTTAGCAGTCGTGTTTGCATGTGAAAAGTTCCGATCTTACATAGTTGATTCCAAAGTCACTATTCACATTGATCACGCTGCTATTAAGTACCTCATGGAAAAGAAAGACGCTAAACCTAGACTTATCAGATGGGTTCTCTTGCTACAAGAATTTGATTTGCATGTTGTTGACAAGAAGGGTGCTGAGAACCCCGTAGCAGATAACTTGTCTAGGTTGGAGAATGTTCTTGATGACCCACAACCTATTGATGATAGCTTTCCTGATGAGCAATTGAATGTCATCAATACTTCGCGTAGTACACCGTGGTATGCTGATTAAGCAAACTATATCGTTGCCAAATATATACCACCTAGTTTCACATACCAGCAAAAGAAGAAATTCTTCTTTGATTTGAGACATTACTTTTGGGATGATCCTCACCTTTATAAGGAAGGGGTAGATGGTGTTATTAGACGTTGTGTACCTGAACATGAAAGGGACAGATCCTACAGAAGTGTCACTCCCAGGCTTGCGGAGGACACCATGCGGGAGATAGAACTGCACACAAGGTATTGCAATCAGGTTTCTATTGGCCCACTCTCTTCAAGGATGCCCGTAAGTTTGTCTTGTCTTGTGACGAATGTCAAAGAATAGGTAATATCGGTAAACGTCAAGAAATGCCTATGAATTATTCACTTTTCATTGAACCATTTGATGTTTGGGGCTTTGATTATATGGGACCTTTTGCAAAATCCAACGGGTATACTCATATCCTAGTTGTTGTTGACTACGTTACTAAGTGGGTAGAAGCTATCCCAACTAGTAGTGCTGATCACAACACCTCTATCAGGATGCTTAAAGAAGTTATTTTTCCTAGATTTGGAGTCCCTAGATATCAAATGACTGATGGTGGTTCACATTTCATTCATGGTGCTTTCCGTAAAATGCTTGCTAAGTACGATGTCAATCATAGAATTGCATCTCCCTATCATCCTCAATCCAGTGGTCAAGTAGAGCTAAGCAATAGAGAGATTAAACTAATTCTGCAGAAGACTGTCAATAGGTCTAGAAAGAATTGGTCTAAGAAGCTCGATGATGCACTGTGGGCTTATAGAACTGCTTATAAGAATCCCATGGGCATGTCTCCATACAAAATGGTTTACGGTAAAGCATGTCATTTACCTCTTGAGCTAGAGCATAAGGCTTATTGGGCAATCAAAGAGCCCAACTTTGATTTCAAACTTGCTGGTGAGAAGAGGTTATTTGATATTAGCTCGCTTGATGAATGGAGAGCTCAGGCATATGAAAATGCCAAGTTGTTCAAAGAAAAGGTTAAGAGGTGGCATGATAAAAGGATAGACAAACGTGAGTTCAATGTAGGTGATTATGTCTTGCTATATAATTCTCGTTTAAGATTTTTTGCAGGCAAGCTTCTCTCTAAGTGGGAAGGTCCTTACATTGTTGAGGAAGTATATCGTTCCGGTGCCATCAAGATCAACAACACGGAAGGTAATTTTCCGAGAGTGGTAAATGGACAAAGAATCAAGCATTATATCTCAGGTACTCCCATAAATGTTGAAAGCAATATTATCAATACCATAACTCCGGAGGAGTACATAAGGGATATTTATCAGCCTGTTTCAGACTCCGAAAACGAAGAGGTATGTGATTCGGTAAGTAAACCGACTACAAAACTTTTCCAGTAGGCATTTTTCTCCGTTTTGGAATTTTTAGAAAAATAGAAAAATTTAAAGTAGTCCAGGAAGCGCACGAGGAGGCGACAAGCCTGCCACGCGCGAGCCACCCCCTGGCCGCGCCTGGGGGCATGTGACCACCTCGTGTGCCTCCCGGACTCTGTTTTCTTGCGGAGTACCCCTTCTGGTCGGAAAAAATCATTATATATTCTCCCAAAAGGTCTGACCCTAGTATCACGCAGATTTCCTTTGTTTTTGTTTCGAGCTGTTGTGCAGACAGATCTAGATCGCTATGGCGTCCCCAAAAGCTCCGAAGGACAAGATCTTCGAGAAGGTCATCAATCCCTACCTCGTGGGAGTGCTGCAACACCCTCAATCTATCGAGATGCGTGAGGGGATGCTGCACATCCGTGATGTTGAGGGGCCCAAGGAGACCGGAAGCATGGAGGCGAGGCTCGAAGCAATGGAGCAACAAGTCTTCAAATGCCAAGGGATGGTGTAGCGTGGACTCAACGCCAACCACATGATGATCACGGAGTTCACCAACAAGCACAAGATCGATGCCAATGACATCGGGAAGCACCTCTCCAGGCTCTATGAAAGAATTGATCACCTCCAAGCCCAGATCTATGACCTGCAGAACCAAAACGGTGAGTATGAGTATAGATTTAAATCAATACGGTTGGTTGCAGATTTGAGGATTCCGGAGACTCGGTCATCTTTCCATGATGGAGCACCTATGCCTTGGAAGACGGAGGATCAAACCCAGGTTGCAACAACTCCACCACCATCACCTCCAAAGGAAGACAACTAAGCACGGGTATGGGCAATCCCCTTGGTTTGTGCCAAGCTTGGGGGAGTTGCCCCGGTATCGTATCACCATCACATCTTTTGCCTTTACCTTTGCTTAGTTCGATCCTTTTTGGTTTTATCTTTCTCTAGTAGAATAAAGTTCTTAGTGTTTTAGGCTTGAGTTTTGCTTTGTGTCACCCCTGATGTATTCGAGTTTGTGAGTCAGATAATAAAGAGTGTTTTAGTTAAGGGCCTTGCCTCATGCCATGATCTGAAAGAAAAGAATGATAAAAGAACAAAAACATGAAAGATCATGTAATGATCTTATGGGAAGTGATGAATTCACATATAAAAAGAATGTTGATTGAGACTTGTTAAGGGTGGACAAACGTAGACATTGGTCATTGTTGCAATTAATAGGAAGTGATAAAGAAGGAGAGGTTCACATATAAATATATCATCTTTCACACCATCTATGATTGTGAACACTCACTAAACTATTACATGCTTAGAAGTAGATGTTGGGCAAGGAAGATAACATAATGAATTATGTTTGCTTGGTTCCGAACAATGATTATATGACTAGAGATCCCTTAGCAGGTGACGCTTGCTTCCACCCCATATCAGCCAAACCTTCCGCACCAAGTAGAGATACTACTTGTGCATCCATAAACCTTCAACCAGTTTTGCCATGAGAGTCCACCACACCTACCTATGGATTGAATAAGATCCCTCAAGTAAGTTGTTATCGGTGCAAGCAATAAAAATTGCTCCCTAATTATGTATGATCTAATAGTGTGTGGAAAATAAGCTTTGTACGAACCTGTGATGAGGAAGACATAAAAGCGACAGACTGCATAATAAAGTTCTTTATCACAGGAGGCAATATAAAGTGACGTTCCTTCAAACTAAGAGGAGACACATCCAAACCTCAAAAGCGCATGACAACCTCTGCTTCCCTTTGTGAAGGGCCTATCTTGTACCTTTACTTTTTGCCCTTGAAAGAGTCATGGTGATTACACCAATTCCTTATTTCGCCTTTATCTTGGCTAACGTCATATGCTAGGGAAAGATCTATATTCATATGTCAACTTGGAAGTAAGTATTCATGAATTATTATTGTTGACATTACCCTCGAGGTAAATAGTTGGGAGGCGAAACTATAAGCCCCTATCTTTCTCTGTGTCCGACTGAAACTTTGATCTCATGAGTACCACGTGAGTTGTAGCAATTGTAGAAGACAAAAGGATGATTGAGTATGTGGATTTGCTTTACAAGCTCTTATTTGACTCTTTCCGATGTTATGATAAATTGCAATTGCTTCAATGACATTAGGCTATTGGTTGTTAATTCTCAATAAGGTTCTTGATCCATACTTTACTTTGCGAAAGAATTATCACTTTAGCATAAGAGATGATATGATGATATTGCTGTTCTAACTATGATCATGATGCCTGCATGTCCGTATCTTGTTTTGTCGACACCTCTCTCTCTAAACATGTGGGCATATTCATTGATCTTGGTTTCCGCTTGAGGACAAGCGAAGTCTAAGCTTGGGGGAGTTGATACGTCCATTTTGCATCATGGTTTCATGTTGATATTTATCGCTTTATGTGCTGTTATTACACTTCACGGTACAATACTTATGCCTTTTCTCTCTTATTTTGCAAGGTTTACATGAAGAGGGAGAATGTCGACAGTTGGAATTCTGGCCTGAAAAAGGAGCAAGTTTGAGATACCTATTTTGCGCAACTCCAAAAGCCGTGAAAATCAACGAGGATTTATTTTGGAATTTATAAAAAATACTGGCCGAAGAAGTACGAGAGGGGAGCCAGCAGGAGGCCACAAGCCTGCTAGGCGCGGCCTACCCCCCTGGCCGTGCCTAGGGGGCTTGTGGGCTCCCTGTTGGCCCTCTGGCCCCCTCTTTTGCTATAAGGAGGGTTTCGTTCCAGAAAAAAAATCAAGAGGAGGCTTTCGGGAGGAATCGCCGCCGTCACGAGGCGGAACTTGAGCAGAACCAATCTAGAGCTCCGGCAGGGTCATCCTGCCGGGGAAACTTCCCTCCCCGAGGGGGAAATCGTCGCCATCGTCATCACCAGCACTCCTCTCATCGGAGGGGACTCCTCACCATCAACATCTTCACCGCGAACGTAAGCACAAGGAGTTGCTCCTCAACCTGCTGCACCTACTGAAAATATTTGCTATGAATTTCCTTCGGGTATGCTTGAGAAACTTCTGGCTAATCCTAATACAGGAGATGGAACATCACACCCTGACTTGCATCTAATTTATGTAGATGAAGTTTGTGGATTATTTAAGCTTGCAGGTTTGCCGAGGATGAGGTCAAGAAGAAGGTCTTTCCCTTATCTTTGAGGGATAAAGCATTGACATGGTATAGGCTATGTGATGATACTGGATCATGGAACTACAACCGGTTGAAATTGGAATTTCATCAAAAGTTTTATCCTATGCATCTAGTACATCGTGATCGGAATTATATTTATAATTTTTGGCCTCGTGACAGAGAAAGCATCGCTCAAGCTTGGGGGAGGCTTAAATCAATGTTATATTCATGCCCCAACCATGAGCTCTCGAGAGAAATTATCATTCAGAACTTCTATGCTCGGCTTTCTCATGATAATCGCACCATGCTTGACACTTCTTGTACCGGTTCTTTTATGAAGAGAGATATTGACTTCAGATGGCCTTTATTGGAAAGAATTAAACGCAACTCTGAAGATTGGGAGTTTGATGAAGGTAAGGAGTCAGGTATGAATCTCAAGTTTGATAGCGTTAAATCCTTTGCTGAAACAAATACTTTTTGTGATTTTAGCGCTAAGTATGGACTTGACTGTGAGATAGTAGCTTCATTGTGTGAATCATTTGCTGCTCATATTGATCTCCCTAAAGAGAAGTGGTTTAAATATCATCCTCCCTTAGAAGTCAATGTAGTTAAACCCAATCCAGTTGAAGAAAAAGTCATCGCTTATAATGATCCTATTGTTCCCAGTGCTTACATTAAGAAACCACCTTTCCGTGTTAGGATAAAGGATCATTGTAAAGCTTCAACTGTAATTCGTAGGGGCTACATTAGAACACTTACACCCCATGAGCAAATTAGAGTTGAACCTAGCATTGCTATTATCAAAGATCTCCTTTTCGATAATGTTGATGGCCATGATATTCACTTCTGTGAAGATGCTGCTAGAATTGCTAAACCACATGCTAGAGACAAACATAGGCCTGATGTTGGCACGCCTGTTGTTTCTGTTAAGATAGGAGATCATTGTTATCATGGTTTATGTGACATGGGTGCTAGTGTTAGTGCAATACCTCAATCCTTATATGATGAAATTAAAGACGAGATTGCACCTGTTGAGATGGAACCTATTGATGTCACTATTCAGCATGCCAATAGAGATACTATTTGCCATTTGGGAGTTGTTAGGGATGTTGAAGTCTTGTGTGGTAAAACGAAGTATCCTGTTGATTTTCTCGTTCTTGCTATCACACAAGATAGCTTTTGTCCCATTATATTTGGCAGACCTTTTCTCAATACTGTCAATGCTCATATTGACTGTGAGAAGCAAACTGTCACTGTTGGATTTGAAGGTGTGTCACATGAGTTCAATTGCTCCAAGTTTGGTAGACAACCTCATGAAAAAGAGTTGCCTAGTAAGGATGAAATTATTGCCCTAGCTTCTATTGCTGTGCCTCCTACTGATCCTTTAGAGCAATACTTGCTTGAGCATGAAAATGATATGCATATGGATGAAAGGGATGAGATAGATAGAGTTATCTTTGAACAATATCCTATCCTTAAGAATAATTTGCCTGTTGAACTGCTTGGAGATCCACCCCCACCAAAGGGTGATCCTGTGTTCGAGCTCAAACAGTTGCCTGATACTCTTAAGTATGCTTATCTCGATGAAAAAGAGATATATCCTTTTATTATTAGTGCTAGCCTCTGAGAGCATGAAGAAAAGAAGTTACTAAAAACTCCGAGGAAGCACCGTGCTGCTATTGGTATACTCTTGATGATCTTAAGGGCATTAGTCCCACTCTATGCCAGCACAAGATTAAAACCGTTCCTGATTCCAAACTAGTTGCCGATCATCAACGGAGATTAAATCCTAAGATGAAAGAGGTAGTAAGAAAAGAAATACTAAAGATCCTGGAAGCAGGTATTATCTATCCTGTTGCTCATAGTGATTAGGTGAGTCCGGTGCATTGCGTCCCTAAGAAGGGAGGTATTACCGTTGTCCCTAATGATAAGGATGAATTGATCCCACAGAGGATTATTAGTGGCTATAGGATGGTGATTGATTTTAGGAAATTGAATAAGGCCACTAGGAAAGATCATTACTCTTTGCCTTTTATCGACCAAATGCTAGAAAGACTATCTAAACACACACACTTCTGCTTTGTAGATGGTTATTATGGTTTCTCCCAAATACCAGTTGCACAATCTGATCAGGAGAAAACCACTTTCACCTGCCCTTTCGGTACCTTTGCTTACAGACGTATGACTTTTGGCTTATGTAATGCACCTGCTACCTTTCAAAGATGTATGATGGCTATATTCTCTGACTTTTGTGAAAAGATTGTTGAGGTTTTCATGGATGATTTCTCTGTTTACGGGTCTTCTTTTGATGATTGCCTCAGTAACCTTGATCGAGTTTTGGAGGGATGTAAATATACCAATCTTGTCTTGGAAGTGCCACTTTATGGTTAATGAAGGCACCGTCTTAGGACATAAAATTACTCTTTGTAGTTGATGCCAGTTGGATTACTCGGTGGAAGATTATATGTTTAGATCCTTGATACTATTCAATACCTCTCTGGTCATGAATATTATTATGCTTTGTGAGTAGTTACTTTTGTTCCTGAGGACATGGGATAAGTCATGCTATTAGTAGTCATGTAAATTCGGTATTCGTTCGAAATTTTTATGTGTTGTATGTTGTTTTTCCTCTAGTGGTGTTATGTGAATGTCGACTACATAACACTTCACCATTATTTGGGCCTAGAGGAAGGCATTGGGAAGTAGTAAGTAGATGATGGGTTGCTAGAGTGACAGAAGCTTAAACCCTAGTTTATGCGTTGCTTCGTAAGGGGCTGATTTGGATCCACTAGTTTAATGCTATGGTCTGACTTTGTCTTAATTCTTCTTTCGTAGTTGTGGATGCTTGCGAGAGGGGTTAATCATAAGTGGGAGGTTTGTCCAAGTAAGGGCAGCACCCAAGCACCGGTCCACCTAGATATCAAACTATCAAAGTAGCGAACGCGAATCATATGAACATGATGAAAACTAGCTTGACAGAAATTCCCATGTGTCCTCGGGAGTGCTTTACCTCCTATAAGAGTTCGTCCAGGCTTGTCCCTTGCTACAAAAAGGATTGGGCCACTTTGATGCACCATTGTTACTATTGCTACTTGCTACTTGATGTGAATCATCTTATCACACAACTATCCGTTACCGATAATTTCAGTGCTTGCACAGATTACCTTGCTGAAAACCACTCGTCAGATCCTTCTGCTCCTCGTTGGGTTCGACACTCTTACTTATCGAAAGGACTATGATAGATCCCCTATACTTGTGGGTCATCTGCCCTCCCTGGCCATGTAGGGCTGCCACCACCCCTAGGGAGGGAAGAGGGAACCCTAGGGGTGCGCACCCTCTCTCCCTCCCTCCTATAAATACCCAAGGTTTGGGGCTGATTTGAGACACAAAAACTCTCTCTCTCGGCGCAGCCCTTCCTCTCTCTTTCCTCGTCCTCCGCATAGCTTAGCGAAGCTCTGGCAGAGAACCACGTAGCTCCCCCACCACCACGCCGTCGTGCTGCCGGAGCTCTCTCCCTCAACCTCTCCTTCCTCCTTGCTGGTTCAAGGTGTTGGAGATGTCACCGGGATGCACGTCTGTTGAATGCGGAGGTGCCGTAGTTCGGCACATAGATCGAAATCCACCACGATCTAAATTGTTGCGAGTACGACTCCATCAACCGCGTTCATAGTAACGCTTCCACTTAGCGATCTTCAAAGGTATGAAGATGCTCTACAACCTCTCTCGTTGTTGGTTTCTCCATAGATAGATCCTTGTATGGCGTAGGATTTTTTTTGAAATTACTACGGTCCCCAACAGTGGCATCTGAGCCAAGGTTCTATGCGTAGATTCTATGCACGAGTAAAACACAAAAGTTGTGGGCACTGATTTGTCAATTTGCTTGCTGTTACTAGTCTTATCTCTTTTCATCGGTGTTGGGGATATTACGTGCGGTGTGACCCACCCTAATTGGGCCGGGTCAGAAAGGCGGCGATTCATACATGGTTAGTGTGAGCCTTGGCCCAGGCCATGTGGCGTATCGAGAGATGTTCTTCAGATGGCCGCTAGGGCCCATGAGCCGGATGGCGGTTCAGGATTGATGAAGAAGATAAGCCGCCAAGGATGTTTCCTGGCTTGAAAAACACGACGACTTAGATATATGGAAGACCAGGTTCTATAACGTGGCCAGGACTTTTGTAAACCCTAGAGCCTCGACCAGTATATAAAGGCGAGTCTCTGGGGTAGATAGATCAGGTTAGAAATCATTGAGAGCTAGGTGAGGCAAGATACGCCCTCCTTGTAATCGAATCCATCATCAATACACACAAAGCAGGACGTAGGCTTTTACCTCCACACGAGGGGCCGAACCTGGGTAAATCTAAGTCTCGCTTCCGCTCACCCCCTTTGAGTCGCCACCAAGGTGCGATGGTTCCTTCACTATGTCCTTTCATGAGGACATCTGTCGTGACAAAACCACGACAGTTGGCGCCCACCATGGGGCTAGCACACGGTGAAGTTGAGTTCTCCAAGGGAGCCCTTCTAGGGTCAGGAAGCTATGCTGTCGGCATCATGACGAAGAGCTGTCGTGGAAAGTATTACGTCGACAACTCGCAGTGGGGGCCTGAAGCCGATTTAATCAAATCTGGTTACAGGGTCCCCTTCGGCAAGATCCACGTCTTCATCGGCATGTTCGGGGCGCCCGTACCTGAGCCGGACACCTTCACCGACATCGTCGAGCTGGCCCGGTACGCCCACCCCACTACACATCAGGACAGGGGACACCACATTTTCGTCGGCTTTACGTAGGGAGCCAACCTACAGGATGAGCCGGTAGTCCAGGAGATCACCCCCATCAACTCGGACGACGAGTCATCTACGGGAGACATAGATTCAGTTCACCCTCTCTACGAGGGACATCTCGGAGGGTTGCCGCATGCGGCAAACTCCGAGGACTTTGCAGGACCCCATCGACAAGTTGCCATCTACATGGTGGGGGCGGCACCGCCTCAGCCAAATCCGGCGGGCAACAATGAGACTCGCGGGTTGCCGAAAGCTCCGAATCAGTTCATGGCGGACTTGGCGGCACAGACAACCAAACTCATGGTGATTGGTGTGACAACAGAGAATCAGGAAACAATCAACGCTGAACTAGCGAAGCTACGGGAGGAGATGGCCAAGACTCAGCGGGACGTGGAAGCGGAAGCCGCCAGGATGGCGACACAACATGCCTAGATCACCGCGGAGACAGAGCGGTTGAACACCGAAGGCTGGCAGCTTAAGCGACAACAGCGTGCTTCCGATGCTATCCACAAGAGGAGACATCATGGCCGCCTCCCAACCGATCTAACTCCGACTTGCCTCTTCGACAACGCGCATACCCCCGGGATGGGACCCGTTCGACCCTGGCAGGCCGCTCCAGGGGATGATCCGGCTTGCCCGCCGCCTAACCCGCTACCACCTCAGCCAACGGAGGCCCGCGTGCCCCGCTTCTAGACACCACGGGGTCACTTCTCGAATCCCGTGGATAACGTGCTGGCGGAAACCCGCCACTTGGAGTCTCTCCCAATTTACGGAAACTCCCCGAAGTGGAAGCGAGAAATGCCATCGAGATGCTGAAAACGGCGGTGGTCCAACATGCGCAATACTCACATAGCCGTGATCGGATACACTCCACGCCCCAAGCGAGTCACACCAGGAGTCTCCATGATGATATGGCTGTGGTGACCAGCGAGCAACGACGTCTGCCACAGACCAACCCGCCTAGGATGCACGATACACGAGCCCAAGACCCTGTGGATGCGGCGCGAGCCGCCCGCCTGATGGAGACGGTAGCTGCGGCGGGTCAAGGTTATCCGGCTTACGCCCAGTCCCCTCCCGCATCGACCGATACACACGGCAGGCACGTTGGGGTGCCCTGTCTCACGCCCGCTCTCCGCAATGAGCGTATGCCAAAGGATTTGAAGGGACCGAGAAAGGTACTCAATTACACACCAGACCTCGAGCCAGGGTCATGGATCGAGAGTTACGAGCTTGCAATGGATATGCTCGATGTGAATGAGGCGGTCTGCGCCAAGTATTTTACCATGATGCTTGAGGGAATGGCGCGCACATGGTTGAAAAACCTGCCGCCCAACTCCATCAACACTTGGGCGGAGTTGAAGGAACGTTTCATCAAGAATTTCTGAGGAACTTGCAAACGCCCGATGACCATCGTTGACCTACAACACTGTGTCCAACGATCGGATGAGTTGGCCCATCATTGGACGCGGCGGGTTGTAGAGGTCATTCATTGGTCAGATGGCATCTCGGCGGCTCAGGCAGTGCTAATTCTGGAGAAAAATTGTCATTACGAGCCTTTGGTGCTGAAGCTTGGGCGACTCAAGCGTAAGGTGCAGGACATGGGTGAGTTGATGGACACCGTGACCAGGTATGCCGAGTAAGACGACACTAAAGATCCTGGGGAAGATGATGACAAGGTTAGCACCGCCAGGAGAGGCGATTCATCAAAAGGTCACTCCTAGTTCCTGGGGCAGGGCAACCACAACCACGCCGGGCAAAGTAAAAGGAGACGGCAAGAAGGTGCCATAGACTTTGTTGCTAATAAAAATGCCGGCAACAGGAACCAACGCCAGAAGAAAAGGGTCTTCAGCAGGAAGAAACCACGCAACTATCACGAGATGCTCAAAGGCCCTTGCCCATAGCACGCCACTACCGAAGGACCGTCTAACCACTCTTGGGAGGATTGCTACGTGATGCAGGAGTTCCGAGCTGAGGCACTCAAGAAAGGTCAAGGAGGTGACCAAGGCGGGCGACAGGAACAGTTCGGCACGCCCGGGTCACACCGAAGCCCGTTTGGTGGGTTCCCTAACCCGGGTCCGCATGGCGGGTCACATTCTAATGCCGGACAGTACCGGGTTCACAATCAACATCGGTACAATCCATAAGGCGTGTTTCAGCAACCACCCCCGCAAGGAGATCCCCAGCGGCAGGATGACAATGGCGGCTTCCAGAATAATCCTAAGTAGTTGAACAGCGGGCAGTATCATGTGTTCACCACCAGCACTTGCAAATGGGACCAAAAGGTGAAACATAGAAATTTTAGCATGGTTGAGCCGGCGCTCCCTAGGTACCTCAGTTGGTCTGAGTAGCCCATCACTTGGAGTAGGAAAGATCACCCGCCCCGAGTTGATAACCCTGGCGACTTGGCTCTGGTCGTGGCTCCCCAAGTCGGAGGTTACACCCTTTCCAAGGTCCTCATGGACGGTGACAACAACATAAACATCCTATATTTTGATACCTTTCGAAGGATGGATTTCTCAGAAAAGGACTTGATGCCATCTTGCACGGTTTTCCACGGCTTTGTTCCGGGTAAGTCGGCATACCCTATTGGGCGGATCAAACTTAACGTAGCTTTTGGCATGGAGTCTAATTACAAGAGCGAGTCTCTCATGTTTGAGGTAGTCAAGATCAAGAGCCGTTACCACACATTGTTTGGAATGCCGGCTTACGCTCGGTTCATGGCCCGCCCATGTTATGTTTACCTCAAGCTCAAAATGCCTGGTCCTAGGGGGACTATCAAAATCAATGGGGACAGGAAAATAGCCCAAGAATGCGAGGAAGGAGACGCGGCTTATGTCGAGACGGCTTGCGCGGCCGAGGAGCTCAAGTTTCACCAAGCCAATGTTGACCCGACAGATATGACGCCACTCAAGACACCAACAATTGACTCAGAGCCGCCCCTCAAGTTTAAACCCACGGACAACACAAAAGTGATAGACTTCATGCCAGGCGACTCAACCAAGCAGTTCACCATGGGGACGGGTTTGTATCCCAAATAGGAAAGTGCGCTCATCGAATTCATCCGTGAGAACCGGAACATCTTCGCATGGAAACCTTCCGACATGCCAGGTGTGCCGAGAGAGTTTGCTGAGCACCATCTTAATATTGACCCCAAAATAAAGCCGGTTCGGCAGTATCTTTGCCGGTTTAACGAAGAACAGCGTAAGGCAATTGGAGAGGAAGCCGCCTGGCTTTTGGCCGCAGGGTTCATCATTGAGGTTTTTCATCCTGAATGGTTGGCTAATCCGGTCCTAGTGCTCAAGAAGAATGGCACCTTCCGCATGTGCACCGACTACACCGACCTTAACAGGGCCCGTCCAAAGGATCCCTTCACCCTTCCCCGCATTGATCAAATCATTGACTCTACGGCGGGTTGCGAGCGTTTGTGTTTTTTGGATGCCTACTCAAGATACCACAGAATCAAGATGGCTGTGGCGGACCAGGAGAAAACGTCCTTCATAACCCCCTTTGGAGCCTTCTTTTATGTGTCCATGCCGTTCGGGCTCAAGAGTGCGGGGCGACTTATCAGCGTTGAATCCAGAATTGCTTGCATAGCCAGATCAGGCGCAATATTCATTCCTACGTCGACGACATCATAGTCAGATCCCAGAAGAAGGAATCACTTTTGGAGGACCTCAGGGAGACTTTTGACAATTTACGCATATACCAGATGAGACTTAACCCTACCAAGTGTGTTTTCGGTGTTCCCGCAGGAAAGTTATTGGGTTATTTGGTGTCAGAGCGAGGCATTGAAGCTAACCCAGATAAAATTGAAGCAATCACTTCACTAGGCAAGCCGGCCGATATCAATCAGGTTCAGCACATGGCGGGTCGCATCGGGGCTTTAAGTCATTTTATAAGTCGCCTTGGGGAGAAAGCCATCCCTCTTTATCAGTTGCTCAAGAAAACTGATCGTTTTGTTTGGACGGATGAAGCCAACGAAGCTTTCGAAGCCCTGAAGCAACAACTATCTAAGCCGCTTGTATTGGCTCTGACAAGGAGCCTATGCTCTTGTACATCATGACCAATTCTAAAGCGGTGAGCGTGGCAGTGGTTGTCGAGCGTAAAGAAGAAGGAAAAGAATATCCGGTTCAACGACCAGTATATTTTATCAGCGAAGTCCTAACCCTCTCCAAACAACGCTACCCACATTGGCAGAAGCTGGTCTTTGGGGTGTTTATTGCGAGCCGGAAGTTGAAACACTACTTTCAAGAGCATCCCATCACGGTGGTCAGTTCTGCCCCCTCGGTGATATTATACAAAATCGAGAAGCGACTGGACGGATTGCTAAGTGGGCTATCGAGTTAGGACCTCACAATGTGTGATATACCCCTCGTATAGCCATTAAGTCTCAAGCACTAGTGGATTTCATCAATGACTAGATCGAGTTGCAGATTCCAGAAGACACACCTGATCACACATATTGGACCATCCATTTTGACGGGTCTAGGCAGCTGGAAGGCTCGGGGCTGGCGTGGTGTTGACCTCGCGTCAAGGTGACAAATTCTGCTATGTCCTCCGACTCATGTTTCCATGTACCAACAATGCGACAGAATATGAAGCTCTGCTTCATGGGTTGCGACTCACCAAAGAGATGAATCTCACCTGAGTCAGATGTTTGGGCGACTCAGATCTAGTGGCACATCAGGTTTCTCGCACTTGGGATTCGAGAGATCCCTTGATGGCGGCTTATAGGCGAGCTGTGTCGGACGTGGTTGGTCATTTTCATGGTTATCAGGTGGATCACATTGATCCTCGACTTAATGAAGCGGCAGATGCCCTTTCACGTCTCGGTTCACAACGTAAGCCGGTTCCCCCCAATGTCTTTTTGGATGTGTTGCATAACCCATCGGTAAGGTTGCCTTCAGAAGAAGATTTAGCGGTGCCAGACCCTGAGTCTCAACTTGTGGCGGCTCTCCGTGCTACCCCGGATTGGGCAGTTCCCTACATGGCATATCTCACACTAGGCGAGTTACCCACTGACGAGTTGTTGGCCCGCCAAATCGTCCGTCGATGCAAGTCCACGGTCATACATAACGACGAGTTGGATAAGCGAAGCACTTCAGGAGTATTTCAAACATGCGTCTCTTCCAAGGAAGGATGTGCGATTCTCAATGCAATTCATGCAGGCGACTGTGGTCATCATGTCGGGTCACGCTCCCTAGTGTCCAAAGCTTTTAGGCATGGGTTTTATTGGCTGATGGCTCATGCAGATGCTGAAGATATAGTTCGCTGATGTGATGGTTGCCAAAAATTTGGACGACAGATGCATGTGCCGGCTCAGGAATTACGGATGATTCCAATCACATGGCCGTTTGCCGTCTGGGGGCTGGACATGGTTCGTCCTTTCAAGATGTCGTCCAAAAAAAAGACTCACCTATTGGTGGCGGTTGACAAGTTTACCAAGTGGGTTGAAGCACAGCCGGTTAGTAGCTGTGATGGAGACACATCTGTCAAATTCCTGAAAAAGTTGATCTTCCGCTTCAGATATCCTCATAGTATCATTACTGATAATGGTACTAATTTATCAAAAGGTGGAATGCAAGAGTTTTGTGGAAGGGAGCATATCCGGCTTGACGTTTCTGCAGTCACACACCCCCAGTCTAATGGACAGGCAGAGATGGAAAATCAAGAAATATTGTGAGGAATCAAGCCCCGGCTTATGGTACCTCTGGAACGTACCCCGGGATGTTGGGTTGAAGAACTGCCCTCAGTTTTATGGAGCATCAGAACCACCCCAAATTGCTCTATGGGTATTACTCCCTTTTTCTGGTCTACGGGGCACAGGCAGTATTGCCAAGTGACATGATACGTCCATTTTGCATCATGTTTTCATGTTGATATTTATCGCTTCTTTGGCTGTTATTTCACTTCATGGTACAATTCTTATGCCTTTTATCTCTTATTTTGCAAGGTTTACATGAAGAGGGAGAATGTCGGCAACTGGAATTCTGGCCTAAAAGTGGAGCAAAGTTGAGATACCTATTCTGCGCAACTCCAAACGCCGTAAAAATCAACGAGGATTTTTTTCCCGATTTATCAAAAATACCGGGCCGAAGAAGTGCCAGAGGGGCACCAGGGGGTGCCCACAAGCCTGCACAGCGTGGCCACCCCCCAGGCCGCGCCATGAGGGCTTGTGGGCAGCCCACTGGCCCACTTGCCCCCCTCTTTTGCTATATGAAGGGTTTCGTCCAGGAAAAAAAATCAAGGAGGAGCTTTTTCGTGGATTTGCCGCCGCCATGAGGTGGAACTTGAGCAAAACCAATCTAGAGCTCCGGCAGGACGATACTGCCGGGGAAACTTCCCCCCCGGAGGGGGAAATCGTCGCCATCGTCATCACCAACACTCCTCTCATCGGAGGGGACTCGTCACCATCAACATCTTCATCAGCACCATCTCATCTCCAAACCCTAGTTCATCACTTGTAACCAATCTCCGTCTTGCGACTCTGATTGGTACTTGTAAGGTTGCTAGTAGTGTTGATTACTCTTTGTAGTTGACGCTAGTTGGATTATTTGGTGGAAGAGTTTATGTTCAGATCCTTGATGCTACTCATTACCTCTCTGGTCATGAATATGATTATGCTTTGTGAGTAGTTACTTTTGTTCCTGAGGACATGGGATAAGTCATGCTAATAGTAGTCATGTGAATTTGGTATTCGTTCGGTAATTTGATATGTTGTATGTTGTTTTTCCTCTAGTGGTGTTATGTGAACGTCGACTACATAACACTTCACCATTATTTGGGCCTAGAGAAAAGCATTGGGAAGTAGTAAGTAGATGATGGGTTGCTAGAGTGACAGACGCTTAAACCCTAGTTTATGCGTTGCTTCGTAAGGGGCTGATTTGGATCCACTAGTTTAATGCTATGGTTAGACTTTGTCTTAATTCTGGTTTCCTAGTTGCGGATGCTTGCGAGAGGGGTTAATCATAAGTGGGATGCTTGTACAAGTAAGGGCAGTACCCAAGCGCTGGTCCAGCCACATATCAAACTATCAAATTAAAACGCGAATCATATGAACATGATGAAACTAGCATGACAGAAATTCCCGTGTGTCCTCGGGAGCGTTTTTCCTCCTATAAGACTTTGTCCAGGCTTGTCCCTTGCTACAAAAGGGATTGGGTCACTTTGCTGCACCGTTGCTACTTTTGTTACTTGTTGCTCGCTACGAATCATCTCACCACACAATCACTTGTTACCGACAATTTCAGTGCGTGCAGATTTTTCCTTGCAGAAAACCACTTGTGAGATCCTTCTGCTCCTCGTTGGGTTCGGCACTCTTCCTTATCAAAAGTACTATGATTGATCCTCTATACTTGTGGGTCATCAAGACTCTTTTTTGGTGCCGTTTCCGGGGAGTGAAGCACCTTTGGTAAGTGGAACTTGGTAAGGAAACATTCATATAGTGTGCTGAAATTTATTGTCACTTGTCACTATGGATACTAATCCTTTGAGGGGCTTGTTCGGGGTATCTTCACCTCGAACGGAAGCACAAATAGTTGCTCCTCAACCTGCTGCACCTACTGAAAATAGTTGCTTTGAATTTCCTTCGGGTATGCTTGAGAAACTGCTGGCTAATCCTTTTACAGGAGATGGAACATCACATCCAGACTTGCATCTAATCTATGTAGATGAAGTTTGTGGTTTATTTAAGCTTGCAGGTTTGCCCGAGGATGAGGTCAAGAAGAAGGTCTTTCCTTTATCTTTGAAGGATAAGGCGTTGACATGGCATAGGCTATGTGATGATACTGGATCATGGGACTACAATTGGTTGAAATTGGAAACTTCCCTCCTATAAATACCCAAGGTGTGGGGCTGATTTGAGACACGAAAACTCTCTCTCTCGGCGCAGCCCTTCCTCTCTCTTTCCTCGTCCTCCGCATAGCTTAGCAAAGCTCCGCCACAGAACCACGTAACTCCACCGCCACCACGTCGTCGTGCTGCCGGAGTTCTTGGTGATGGTTGTTTGATCCTGCTGGAAAAAGACAGAAACGTTTTGCTCATGAGATTATTTTTCTTTTTTATTCAGAAAGAGCTTTTGAATTGATTCGTATTGCTTCTGGTTGATATGCCTTTTGCCGAGGCAGTCGTAATGTTTCAGAATTTTTGAGGTACCAGAAGTATATGAAGTATACAGATTGCTACAGACTGGTCTGTTTTTGACAGATTCTGTTTTTATTGAGTTGGTTGCTTGTTTTGATGAAACTATGAATAGTATAGGGGTGTACTAGCCATGTAAAAGTGAGAATACAGTAATCTAACACCAATATAAATAGACATCAAGATTGCTACAGTACCTAAAGAGGTGGCAGTTTGTTTTCTTGTGCTAATGATATCATGAGCTTCTGTTTAAGTTTTGTGTTGTGAATTTCTCAAGTTTTGGGCGATGTTCTCATGGACAAAGGGATAAACAGTGGCAAGAGATCAAGCTTGGGGATGCCCAAGTCATCCCAAACCAAATTCAAGGACACCAAAAAGCCTAAGCTTGGGGATGCCCCGGGAAGGCATCCCCTCTTTAGTCTTCAATCCATTAGTAACATTACTTGGAGCTATAGTTTTATTCACCACATGATATGTGTTTTGCTTGGAGCATCTTGTATCGCAGGAGTCTTTTCTTTTTGTTGTGTCACAATCATTCTTGTTGCACACCTTTTGAGAGAGACATGCACTCATCGTGATTTTGCTAGAATGCTAATCGTGCTTCACTTATATCTTTTGAGCTAGGTAATTTTGCTCTATGTGCTTCACTTAGATCTTTTAGAGCACGGCGGTGCATGACTTGGTAGTTAGTTTGTGCTATGAAAGTAGTCCCAAAGGAGATAGGTACCCAAAGAGGATACAAAAACCTCCATCTTCATGTGCATTGAGTAGAGAGAGAAGTTTTGATTCCTCTCAATTAGTTTTGAGACGCGGATTTGGTAATATTAAGAGTTATGTTAGTAGGGTGTTGTGAATCTAGAAATACTTGTGTTGAAGTTAGTGATTCCCGTAACATGCACGTATGGTGAACCTCTATGTTAGGAAGTCGGAGCATAATTGATCTATTGATTTTCATCCTTTGTGTTGCGGTCGGGATCGGGCGATGGTTTACACCTACCAACCCTTCCCCTAGGAGTATGCGTTTAACACTTTGTTTAGATTACTAAAAAAAACTTTCACAACAAGTATGCGAGTTCTTCATGACTAATGAGAGTCCATGGTATAGATGCACTTTCACCTTCCACCATTGCTAGAGTCTCTAGTGCCGCGCAACTTTCGTCGGTGCACAAACCCACCATATGCCTTCCTCAAAATAGCCACCATATCTACCTACTATGGCATTTTGATAGCCATTCCGAGGTATATTACCATGCAACTCCCACCGTTCCGTCTCATGACTTGTGCCGTCAATCTCATATTGTCTTTGCATCATCGTAAGATAGCTAGCGAGATGTTTCAACGTCATACGCCATGCTAGATCGTTGCACATCCCAGTACACTGCCGAAGGCATTTCCTATGGAGTCGTCATCGTTCTGAGCTTTGAGATGTGAGTAAATAAAAGTGTGATGATCATCATTATTAGAGCATTGTCCCATGTGAGGAAAAAAGAGAGGCCAAAGTTGCCCACATAAAAAAAGGCCAAAGAGCCCAAATAAAAAAAGAGAGAAAAAGAGAGAAGGGACAATGCTACTATATTTTCCACACTAGTGCTTCATAATAGCACCATGTTCTTGATGATTGAGAGCCTCTTGCTTTGTCACCACCATATAATAGTGGGAATCTTAATTATATAACTTGGCTTGTATATTCCAAGGATGGGATTCCTCAAATTGCCCTAGGTCTTCGTGAGCAAGCAAGTTGGATGCACATCCACTAGTTCTCCTTTTGAGCTTTCACATACTTATAGCTTTCGTGCATCCTTTGTATGGCAATCCCTACTCATTCACATTGACATCTATTAATGGGCATCTCCATAACCCTTTGATATGCAGAGTCAATGTGACCATCTCCTCCTTTTTTGTCTCACAACCACCACCACACTCTATTCCACCTATAGTGCTATATCCATGGCTCACGCTCATGTATTGCATGATAGTTGAAAAAGGTTTGAGAAAGTAAGAGTGCGAAAACAATTACTTGGCCAATTCCGGGGTTGTGCGTGATTTAAATTAGTTGTGTGGGGATGATGGAGCATATCCAGACTATATGATTTTGCAGGGATAACTTTCTTTGGCCTTGTTATTTTCAAAGTTCTTGATTACCTTGCTAGTTTGCTTGAAGTATTATTGTTTTCATGTCAATAGCAAACTATTGTTTTGAATCTTACGGATCTGAACATTCATGTCACATGAAAGAAGTTACAAAGGACAACTATGCTAGGTAGCATTCCACATCAAAAATTCAGTCTTTATCACTTCCCTACTCTAGGACGAGCATCAGTTAAGCTTGGGGATGCTTGATACGTCTCCAACGTATGTGTAATTTTTGATAGTTTCATGATATTATCTTGTCAAACTTTGGACGTTTTGTATGCCTTTTATATCTTTTTTTGGGACTAACTTATTAACTCAGTGCCAAGTGCCAGTTCCTGTTTTTTCCGTGTTTTTGACCCAAAAAGATTTTTTCCGGAACAGAAGATACGCAGAAAGCTTGGGAACCAAGGCAGGAAGTCCCGGGGAGGCCACAAGCCCTCATGGCGTGGACAGGGGGGCCCGTGCCTCCTAGGCTTGTGGGCTCCCTGGGCCTTCCCTGCCCTAGCTCCTTCGCCTATAAATTCGCTAAAATCCCTACAAAAATAGAGAGCCCCATGAAAATACCTTTCTGCCGCCGCAATCTTCTGTCTCTGCAAGATCCAATCTGGGGCATGTTCTGGTGCCCTGCCGGAGGGGAGATTCGGATACAGAGGGCTTCTTCACCAACACCATGACCTCTCCGATGACGCGTGAGTAGTTCACCATAGACCTACGGGTCCATAGCTTGTAGCTAGATGGCTTCTTCTCTCTCTTGGATCTTCAATACAAAGTTCTCCATGATTTTCATGGAGATCTATCCGATGTTATCTTCTTTTGCGGTGTGTTTGTCAAGATTCGACGAATTGTGGATTTATGATCAGATTATCTATGAATCTTATTTGAGTTTCTTCTGATCTCTCTTATGCATGATTTCATATCCTTGTAATTCTCTTCGAGTTGTGGGTTTTGTTTGGCCAACTTGATCTATGATTCTTGTAATGGGAGAAGTGCTTGGTTTTTGGGTTCATACCGTGCGGTGACCTCACCCAGTGACAGAAGGGGTAGCGAGGCACGCATCGTGTTGTTGCCATCAAGGGTAAAAAGATGGGGTTTTTCATCATTGGTTTGAGTTTATCCCTCTACATCATGTCATCTTGCTTAAGGCGTTACTCTGTTCGTCATGAACTCAATACAGTAGATGCATGCTGGATAGCGGTCGATGTGTGGAGTAATAGTAGTAGATGCAGAATGTATCGTTCTACTTGTCTCGGACGTGATGCCTATATGTATGATCATTGCCTTAGATATCGTCATGACTTTGTGCGGTTCTATCAATTGCTCGACAGTAATTTGTTCACCCACCATAATATTTGCTATTTTGAGAGAAGCCTCTAGTGAACACTATGGCCCCCGGGTCTACTTCACAATATATTTTCAGCCTTACACTTTTACTTCGTTGCACTTTCCGCCTTCAGATCGCACTTTGCAATTAATCTTGAAGGGACTGACAACCCCTTTATAGCGTTGGGTGCAAGCTCTTTTTTGTTTGCGCAGGTACTCTGGACTTGAAGCGATTCTCCTACTGGATTGATACCTTGGTTCTCAAACTGAGGGAAATACTTACTGCTCCTGTGCTGCATCACCCTTTCCTCTTCAAGGGAAAACCAACGCAAGCCGAGTCTCCGTCAACGTGCCAATTTCTGGCGCTGTTGTTTGAGAAGTAGTAGGGGGGAGGTAATCCCCCGTGGATAGTGATACGTCCCAAACGTATCTATAATTTCTGCTTGTTCCATTATCTTTTGGGTGACATTGTTATATGTTTTGCTACACTTTTATATCAATTTACACATATTTGGACTAACCTATTAACTTAGTGCACCCAGTGCTAGTTTTTGTGTGCTGATGTCTATTTTGCACGGGGTTTTACCCAATTTTCCAAAGCCCGAAAAATTCCAAGAAAAATATATAAAAAGTCAGCGAAACAGAAGCTTCTAGATCACCGAAGATGGGCCAGAGGGGGGCCAGGGGCTGCCCAGGCGACCTGCTGGCGCGGCCTGGCCCTAGGCCGAGCCAGGAGGCCGCCTGGGTGGGCCCCACCTCCCCCAGTGCGCTCCTTTGGCCTATATTTAGTCCTCCGAGAGGAAACCCTTCCACAACTTCCAGAATCGTGAATTTCTCCGTCGTTCCACCGCCGCAGCGCTTCCGAGATCGGCTGCGTCAGGAGACCTCTTCCCGGCACCCTGCCAGAGGGAGGATTGACCTTCACGAGCTTCTCCACCGCCATGGACGCTTCCCGGACGTGTCGTGAGTAGTCCTCCTTGGACCATGGGTCCATGACCAGTAGCTATGTGATGTCTTCTCTCCAATCTTGTGCTTCAATGGTTAGTCCTTGTGAGCCGCCGTACATGATCAAGGCATCTATGTAATTCTCTTGCTATTGCTATGCTCGGTTTGTTGGGATCCGATGGATTATGAGATTATGTTCAAGTTGTTATGAGTTATATATTTGATTATCCTTTTATATTATGTTCCTTAGTGATTCATGCATGTTCTTCATTACTATTTATTGCTTTGTTTGAGTAGTAGACTGTAACTCCAAGAGGGAGCGTTACACATGATTGTGGGTTCATGCCCCTCGATGTCTAGCTTGAGTGACAAAAACATGAGACTAGGGGATGTGATGTTGCCACGAGGGAGAAAAAACGGTGCTTGTGACCACGGTTGCAAGGATTGTTTACCTTACGCATAGTTCATTAATGTAGTTGTCCGTTGCTTTGAGTTTACACTTTGGGTGGGGCTCGCAACTTAATACCGGCGAGATGTTCTGGATAGATATCTCAAGGTGGATGATTAGTAAGTAGATGCTGATGAATAAACGATCTACTTGTCTTGGTGTACTGCCCATTACTATTGAACCTCTAACTTTCAAGTAGCATAATTAGCATTGCGATGCGTTCATAATTCTGTCAATTGCCCAACCGTGATTTGTTTACCCAAGCACAATTGTTTATCGTCTTTTGGGAGAGAGACATCACTAGTGAACATCATGTGACTCCGGTCCATATCACCATCATTGTTTACACCTCCATCATTTACCGTTTTCATTTACTTTTCTGTTGCAATCACTATTACTTCCCCGCTTGTGTTTTGATCCCTTGCAAACTACAAGGCCGAAGAGATTGAAAACCTCTCTGTACTCATTGGGAGAAAAGTTATTTGTGTGTGTGCATGTCCATGTCTTCTGCTAGCGCCAGGGTGGAATATACCTACTTGTTGATCCTAGGAGTCCTCCTGGTTCGATAAACCTTACAGTTCCCGTGTAAGGGAAAACTTGCTGCTGACTACATCTCAACCTTCCACTTGGGGTAACCAACGAGGTGCAAGAAGTATATACATCATCTCGTCATCAAGCAATGTTTTCTGGCACCGTTGCCGGGGACTCCAGTCTTCAAGATAGGGGAGTTGCACACTATCCTTTACCTTTGCTTTTTAGTCTTGTTAGTTTGCTTTTTAGTTTTTGCTTTAGAGTCTTATACCAAAAACCACAAAAAAATAAGTTACTTAGTTCTTGCTTGTTGTTGCTGCTGTGGGTTCCACTGAGAACACTAAGTTGTGTGACTCCACTAGTTAGGCTTATGGAAAACTGCACTCTTAGTTCGTTGCTTGGGGAAGACCGCTTTACCACACCCGTGGTATAAAAGTCTCCTCCACCTACTGAATGTATCCCATTCAAAATACCACTTGGGATAACTGAAATAATTAGGAATGATTGTTATGCAGGAGATGGAACAGTCAATCCTAGTATTCATTTGTTGAAACTTACATAACTTTCTGAGTTGTTTAAGATTTCAGGTTTGACAAGAGATGGAGTCATGAGGAAGTTATTTGCCTTGTCACTGAAAGGAAAAGCATTGGAATGGTATAGGCTGTTGGAAATATGCCCTAGAGGCAATAATAAATTGGTTATTATTATATTTCCTTGTTCATGATAATCGTTTATTATCCATGCTAGAATTCTATCGATTGGAAACTCAAATACATGTGTGGATACATAGACAACACACTGTCCCTAGTGAGCCTCTAGTTGACTAGCTCGTTGATCAAAGATGGTCAAGGTTTCCTGGCCATAGGCAAGTGTTGTCACTTGATAACGGGATCATATCATTAGGAGAATGATGTGATGGACAAGACCCAAACTATAAACGTAGCATATGATCGTGTTAGTTTATTGCTACTGTTTTCTGCATGTCAATGTATCTGTTCCTATGACCATGAGATCATGCAACTCCCGGACACTGGAGGAATGCATTGTGGGTTATCAAACGTCGCAACGTAACTGGATGACTATAAAGGTGCTCCACAGGTATCTCCAAAGGTGTCTGTTGGGTTGGCATGGATCAAGACTGGGATTTGTCACTCCATGTGACGTAGAGGTATCTCGGGGCCCACTCGGTAATACAACATCACAATAAGCCTAGCAAGCAATGTGACTAAGGAGTTAGTCATGGGATCCTGTAGTACAGAACGAGTAAAGAGACTTGCTGGCAATGAGATTGAACTAGGTATAAAGATACCGACGATCGAATGTTGGGCAAGTAACATACCGAAGGATGAAGGGAACATCATACGGGATTAACTGAATCCTTGACATAGAGGTTCATCGGATAGAGATCTTTGTAGAATATGTGGGAGCCAATATGGACATCCAGGTCCCACTATTGGTTATTGACCGGAGAGTGTCCCAGGTCATGTCTGCATAGTTCTCGAACCCGCAGGGTGTGCACACTTAATGTTCGGTGATGTTTCAGTATAGTTGAGTTATAGGTGTTGGTGACCGAAGGTTTTTAAGAGTCCCGAATGAGATCCCGGACATCACGAGGAGCTCCGGAATGGTCCGGAGGTAAAGATTGATATATATGAAGTCCTGTTTTGGTCATCGGAAAAGTTTCGGGCTCATCGGTAGTGTACAGGGAGTGCCGGGAGGGGTGCCGGTGATCATCGGGAGGGGTGTCACTCCCCAAGGGGCCTCATGGGCTGTGGGTAGAGATAAATCAGCCCCTAGTGGGCTGGAATAAGTTCCCACTAAGGCCCATAAGGTTTTAGAAGGAAAACAAACACAAGGTGGAAAGAATTTCCAAGTGGGAAGGAGGAATCCTACTCCAAATAGGATTGGAGTAGGACTCCTCCTCTCTCCCTTGTGCAAGAGAGAGAAAAAAGGCTGCCCTAGGGCAAAACCCTCTCCCTCCTCTCCTCCTATATATACTAAGGGTTTTGAGGGTTTTTGACATAACACAAAACAACCACGTATTGCCCTCCCTCTCTAGATTTGTTTCTCCTCTAGTTTCAATGGTGCTTAGGCGAAGCCCTGCTGGAATAGCATCACCACCACCACCATGCCGACGTGCTGGAGAACTCATCTACCTCTCTGCCCCCTCTTGCTGGGTCAAGAAGGTGGAGATCATCATCGATCTGTACGTGTGCGGAACGCCGAGGTGCCGTCCATTCGGCACTTGATCGGGACGGATCATGGGACGTTCGTGGGACGGATTGTGAAGACGTACCACTACATCAACCACGTTTATTAGCGCTTCCGCTTAGCGATCTACAAGGGTATGTGGATCCGATCTCCCTCTCATAGATGATCATCACCATGATAGGTCTTCGTGTGCGTAGGAATTTTTTTGTTTCACATGCAACGTTCCCCAACAGTGGCATTATGAGAAAGGTTCATGCGTAGATGATATCTCGAGTAGAACACAAAAGAGTTTGTGGGTGTTGATGTTCAATTTTCTGCCCTCCTTAGTCTTTTCTTGATTCGGCGATATTGTTGGATTGAAGCGGCCCAGACCAACCTTACTCGTACGCTTAGGAGAGACCGGTTTCATCGACTAACATGCAACTTGTTGCATAAAGATGACTGGCGGGTGCCTATTTCTTCAACTTTAGTTGAATCGGATTTGATCGAGGCGGTCCTTGGAGAAGGTTAAATAGCAATTTGCATATCACCGTTGTGGCTTTGCGTAAGTAAGATGCGATCATACTAGATACCCATAGCAGCCACGTAAAACATGCAACAACAAATTAGAGGACGTCTAACTTGTTTTTGCAGGGTATGCATGTGATGTGATATGTCCAAAGACATTATGTGATATATTGGATGTATGAGATGATCATGTTATAATTATTTTCCTTCTTATTCTTCTTCTTCTTCTTCTTCTTCTTCTAATCTTCTTCTTCTCCTCCTTCTAACTTTCTTACTCTCATTTTGCACATTTGGTTCGCTTCATGGAAGGTGGCATTGATGGGCTGCTATTGTTTCCTTTTTGTCGATTTGTATGGATGAACATTGTGATGTTTCAAAATATGTGTATATATGGATGAACTATGTGAAAATATTTGTTGTCTTGCTTAATATTTTCACGATGATGTTGGAATCTACATATATGATGTCTGAATCTACATATATGATGTTTGAAATTATATATATCATATATGATGTCTGAATCTACATATATGATGTCTGAATCTACATATGCTTCTTCTATGATGTCTGAATCTACATATATGATGTTTGAAATTATATATATCATAGAAGTATTCTGAAAATGCATGGAAATAACTGAAAACAGACAAAACAGTGACAATACAGGCATTTTGCTATCTGCCAGCACACGGCAAAGGCCTTTGTCGTCTGCCAACTGATGGCAAAGGTGCCATATGGCACCCACCTGTGCAACCTTAGAGCAGCACGTCTGACCTATATGGTCACTTTGTCGTGTGCTATTGCCCACGACATACAGCAAAGGGATCTCCCCTGGCAGACGGCAAAGGGACGCCCCTGGAAAACGACAAAGGAAGACGGCAAAGGAGACGCCCCGACAAACGGCAAAGAAGGTCTTTACCGTGCCTAGCTATGGCGAAAATTTTGCCGTCCGCTGGAGGATGGCAAAGATCTTTGTCGTCTGTGGAATGGTCCTTTGCCATCCGCTATGGCTGACGACAAAGAAGCTGATTCATGTAGTGTTACGTGTAACAGCTACCTTGGTGCCATGAATTATAAAAATTACTAGCAAACATTGCTCATATACTCTTTTACACTCTCTTTACATATACTCCCTCCGTCCGAAAATACTTGTACGAGGAATGGATGTATCTAGATGTATTTTAGTTCTAGATACATCCATTTCTATCATTTTTGCAACAAGTAATTCCAGACGAAGGGAGTATATCTTTCCTCCTCATTGGCGCCAAAGGGTAAATTTGTTCAATAAAATATAAAGTGAATCAGCTCATAGACCAGGGGCTTGGATGGAAATACCGCCCCAAGCACTACCCCGTCGCTACCTTTTTTTAAGTGTTCGGTTTCTTTGATATTGATTTATATGCATCGGTTCCGAATTATGTCTTGGGTCAATATTTGGGTTGCCTCGTTCCTATGCTTACCCCCTTACGTTCTGCTAGTTTGGCTAAAGGGGTAAAGGCAGAACCCCTGTGATTGTATTCCGAGCTGGCCTGGCTAAAAATACCTGAGTGGAGAAAGCGAAAACCGACTGTCATAATAAGCTAGAACTGGTGTGCAATCCAAGCTTAAGTACTAAAGTCCGATGGAGGTTTTATTCCATGTCATATGGAGGGTTTTGCACCTTTGCAAACCTTGTGGTAACTATTTCAAAATCTGCTTTATATGATTACCCCAAAAAACTGGGGGCTCGCCACTGAATTGAAGCTCCTAAGGTAAAGTGAAAGCACTAAAGCCGCATAGTCCGATTGCCTCATTTCCTTCACACACTACTGCCTCCGGGCACCGATATATCAGCTAAGGGTCACAGTGCGGATGTCAAAACACCCTTTGTAGTCTCTCCATGGGGGCTGAAGCCGACGACTAGAAACTTTCAAATTAAACAGCCAAACAGGAGTAAAAAATAATACAAAGTGCATTACACTGGGACAAGCTTCATAATATAAATTGTTCCAAGGCACACTACAATATCCCTACTCATAAATTACATCTTTCGAATGTTTGGATTCTATCCCTCAAGCACCCTCCGTCGCGGCACAGAAATAAAGCTCTAGACGCATGACCTCCTTTCCAGGAGGTGGAGGTGCGGTTGCCATCGTAAGGGGCTTTACCCCTAGCCAGTGCATTGATGACCCACAGGTATAGGGGACCAATCTTATTCCTTTCGATAAGTAAGAGTGTCGAACCCAACGAGGAGCAGAAGGATCTGACAAGTGGTTTTCAGCAAGGAAATATCTACAAGCACTGAAATTATCGGTAACAAGTGATTATGTGGTGAGATGATTCATAGCGAGCAACAAGTAACAAAAGTAGCAACGGTGCAACAAAGTGGCCCAATCCCTTTTGTAGCAAGGGACAAGCCTGGACAAAGTCTTATAGGAGGAAAAGCGCTCCCGAGGACACACGAGAATTTCTGTCATGGTAGTTTCATCATGTTCATATGATTCACGTTCGTTACTTTGATAGTTTGATATGTGGGTGGACCAGCGCTTGGGTACTAACCTTACTTGGACAAGCATCCCACTTATGATTAACCCCTCTCGCAAGCATCCGCAACTACAAAAGAAGAATTAAGACAAAGTCTAACCATAGCATTAAACTAGTGGATCCAAATCAGCCCCTTACGAAGCAACGCATAAACTAGGGTTTAAGCTTCTGTCACTCTAGCCAATGCCTTCCTCTAGGCACAAATAATGGTGAAGTGTTATGTAGTCAACGTTCGGATAACACCATCAGAGGAAAAACAACATACAACATGTCAAAATACTGAACGAATACCAAATTCACATGACTATTATTAGCATGACCTATCCCATGTCCTCAGGAACAAAAGTAACTACTCACAAAGCATAATCATACTCATGATCAGAGAGGTAATGAGTAGCATCAAGGATCTGAACATAAACTCTTCCACCAAATAATCCAACTAGCATCAACTACAAAGAGTAATCAACACTACTAGCAACCTTACAAGTACCAATCGGAGTCACGAGACGAAGATTGGTTACAAGTGATGAACTAGGGTTTGGAGATGAGATGGTGCTGATGAAGATGTTGATGGTGACGAGTCCCCTCCGATGAGAGGAGTGTTGGTGATGACGATGGCGACGATTTCTCCCTCCGGGAGGGAAGTTTCCCCGACAGGATTTTCCTGCCGGAGCTCTAGATTGGTTCTGCTCAAGTTCCGCCTCGTGGCGGCGGCGAAACCATGAAAAAGCTCCTCCTTGATTTTTTCCTGGACGAAACCCTCCATATAGCAAAAGAGGGGGGCAAGTGGGCCAGCAGGGTGCCCACAAGCCCCCATGTCGCGACATGGGGGGGGGGGGTGGCCGCACCGTGTAGGCTTGTGGCCACCCCTGGCGCTCCTCTGGCGCTTCTTCGGCCCAGTATTTTTGATAAATTGGGAAAAAATCCCCGTTGATTTTCACGGCGTTTCGAGTTGCGCAGAATAGGTATCTCAACTTTGCTCCACTTTCAGGCCAGAATTCCAGTTGCTAGTATTCTCCCTCTTCATGTAAACCTTGCAAAATAAGAGAGAAAAGGCATAAGAATTGTACCTGAAGTGAAATAACAACCAAAGAAGCGATAAATATCAACATGAAAACATGATGCAAAATGGACGTATCAACTCCCCCAAGCTTAGATCTCGCTTGTCCTCAAGCGAAAGCCGAGCTTAATAAATATGTCCACATGTTTAGGGAGAGAGGTGTCGACAAAACAAGATACAAACATGCATGCATCATGGTCAAGATCATAACAGCAATACCAACATAAAATCTCTCATGCTAAAGTGATAATTCCTTCACAAAGTAAAGCATGGATCAAGAACCTTACCCAGAAGTAACAACCAATAGCCTTTACTCATTGAAGCAATTGCAATTTATAACAACATCAGAATGAGTCAAATAAGAGCTTGTAAAGCAAATCCACATACTCAATCATTCTTTCCTTCTCTACAATTTCTACAACTCACGTGGTATTCATGAGATCAAAGTTTCAGCTGGACACTCAGAAAGATAGGGGCTTATAGTATTGCCTCCCAACCGCTTACCTCAAGGGTAATGTCAACAATAATAATTCATGAATGCCTACCTCCAAGTTGACATATGAATATAGATCTTTCCCAAGCATGTGACGGTAGCCAAGACAAAGGCAAAATAAGGAATTGGTGAAGATCACTGATACGTCTCCAACGTATCTATAATTTTTTATGGTTTCATGCTATTATCTTGTCAAACTTTGGATGTTTTGCATGCCTTTTATTTATTTTTTGGGACTAACTTATTAATCCAGTGACAAGTGCCAATTCCTATTTTTCCATGTTTTTGACCCATTTCAGAGGAGATTTTGAAACGGAGTCCAAACGGAAGAAAATCCCCGAAAAGATTTTTTCTGGAACGGAAGAAGATCGAGGGACTTGGGAGACAAGCCAGAAGAGCCCCAGAGGCCCCACAAGCCCCCACCCCGCGGCCAGGGGGGCTCACTATGCAGGCTTGTGGGCCCCCTGGAGGTCCCCTGACCTAGATCTTGCGCCTATATATTCCCAAATATTCCCAAAAAATCAGAGGAGCATCGTAATCACTTTTCCGCCGCCGCAAGCTTCTGTCTCCGCAAGATCCCATCTGGGGCACATCCTGGTGCCCTGTCGGAGGGGGGATTCGGACATGGAGGGCTTCTTCATCAACACCATGACCTCTCCGATGATGCGTGAGTAGTTCACCATAGACCTACGGGTCCATAGCTAGTAACTAGATGGCTTCTTCTCTCTCTTGGATCTTCAATACAAAGTTCTCCATGATCTTCATGGAGATCTATCCGATGTAATCTTCTTTTGCAGTGTGTTTGTCGAGATCCTATGAATTGTGGATTTATGATCAGATTATCTATGAATCTTATTTGAGTTTCTTCTGATCTCTCTTATGCATGATTTCATATCCTTGTAATTCTCTTCGAGTTGTGGGTTTTGTCTGGCCAACTAGATCTATGGTTCTTGCAATGGGAGAAGTGCTTGGTTTTGGGTTCATACCGTGCGGTGACCTCATCCAGTGAGAGAAGGGGTAGCGAGGCACGTATCGTGTTGTTTCCATCAAGGGTAAAAAGATGGGGTTTTCATCATTGGTTTGAGATTATCCCTCTACATCATGTCATCTTGCTTAAAGCGTTACTCTGTTCGTCATGAGCTCAATACACTAGATGCATGCTGGATAGCGGTCGATGGGTGGAGTAATAGTAGTAGATGCAGAAAGTATCGGTGTACTTGTCTCGGACATGATGCCTATATGCTAGATCATTGCCTTAGATATCGTCATGACTTTGCGTGGTTCTATCAATTGCTCGACAGTAATTTGTTCACCCACCGTATTACTTGCTATTTTGAGAGAAGGCGCTAGTGAACACTATGGCCCCGAAGGTCTACTCCACACCATATTTTCAGCCATACACTTTTTACTTCGTTGCACTTTCCGCCTTCAGATCTCACTTTGCAAACAATCTTGAAGGGATTGACAACCCCTTTGAAGCGTTGGGCGCAAACTTGTTTGTGTTTGTGCATGTACTCTGGACTTGATGAGACCCTCCTTCTGGATCGATACCTTGGTTCTCAAACTGAGGGAAATACTTACTGCTCCTGTGCTGCATCACCCTTTCCTCTTCAAGGGAAAAACCAACGCAAGCCCAATCTCCGTAAACATGTCAATTTCTGGCACTATTGTTTGAGAAGTAGCAGAAGGATTTCTGGCGCCGTTGTCGGGGAGGAAGATCAAGTCAAGAACTCATCCAAGTAAGTGTCGCAAACGCATCTCTGGCATTTACTTTGTTTACCAGTTGCCTCTCGTTTTCCTCTCCCCCACTTCACCAATTTGCCTTTTTCGTTCGCCCTTTTTCTCTCGCTTGCTTTCTGCTCGTCTGTGTGGGATAGTCTATCCTGATGGCTAGATCCACCACTTCGAACGATACCCCCGAGAGCGAAGTTCTCAATTTCAAACAAATTGAGGGAGAAAACTTAAAGGACGCTTGGTATAGGATTTGGAATGCTCAGAGTAGATCTACTCATAAGCAATCCACTACCGTCTCGCTTCACAGTTTTTATGTGGGTATTTCTCCTTGGAATAGGTATATTCTTGACACCATTGTAGGTGGAAATTTCTTGGGTAGCCATACCGTTGATTCTTACGGTGCTGTGGTAAATTTGGTAGGCTCACCCCCGCTCATGGTTAATGGAACTACCTTAACTCTAGAACATGTGATGCGTAGGCTGGACGCTATTGAAAATAAAGTTGCTACGATTGAGATCATTGAGAATTTGGATAAAAAGTTCCACAATCAAATCACTCAGTATGGATCCAAGGTGGGAATGGTTTTGAAAAATTTAGAGGAGAAGGAACCCATAGTTAATGAAAAGCTAGGTCATGATTCCGCTAGGATTGGCAAACTAGAGGATGTTATAACCAACTTGGGTTCCGCTTTTGCCGCTGTGCAGAATACTCCAAATATTGCCCACAATAAAATCACCAAGTCCGTCTTTGTTCCTAAAAGTAGTGGTGAATCATCTAGCAAGAAAGATGAAAACCTCAAGATGATAAGTGATCACTCCACTTATGGTTTGAGCACCAAAGACGACGATACGTGATTCTATCGCTTCTATGCCTAGCTAAGGGCGTTAAACAATAGCGCTTGACGGGAGGCAACCCAATGAATTTATCTTTTTCTTTCTGTTTTGTTGCGTCCGCACTTTCATAATTCTGTTGTGATTGTGTTTTTTGTGTTTGAGCCAAGCAAAGCCTTTATGATTAGTCTTGGTAATGGTTGTTTGATCCTGCTGGAAAAAGACAGAAACTTTTCGCTCACGAGATGATTTTTAATTTTTATTCAAAAGAGATTTTGAGTTGATTATTTTTTCTTCTGATTGATATGCGTTTTCCCCAGACCTTCGTAATTTTTCAGATTTTTTGAGTTACCAGAAGTATACAAAGTATACAGATTGCTATAGACTGGTCTGTTTTTGACAGATTCTGTTTTTGTTGAGTTGGTTGCTTGTTTTGATGAAACTATGGTTAGTATCGGGGGGGGGGGGGGGGTACTAGCCATGGAAAATTGAGAATACAGTATCCCATCATCAATATAGATGGAATTCAAGTTTGCTACAGTACCAAAAGAAGTGGTAGTTTGTTTTCTAGTACTAATGTTATCACAAGTTTCTGTTTAAGTTTTTGTTGTCAAGTTTTCAAGTTTTGGGTGATGTTCTCATGGACAAAGAGATAAGGAGTGGAAAGAGCTCAAGCTTGGGGATGCCCAAGGCACCCCAAGACAAATTCAAGGACACCAAAAAGCCTAAGCTTGCGGATGCCCCGGGAAGGCACCCCCTCTTTCGTCTTCAATCCATCGGTAACATTACTTGGAGCTATATTTTTATTCACCACATGATATGTGTTTTGCTTGGAGCGTCTTGTATCATAGGAGTCTTTTCTTTTTGTTGTGTCACAATCATCCTTGCTGCACACCTTTTTGAGAGAGAGAGACATGCACTCATCGTGATTTTGCTAGAATGCTCATAGTGCTTCACTTATATCTTTTGAGTTAGATACTTTTGCTCTAGTGCTTCACTTATATATTTTGAGCTAGATACTTTTTCTCTAGTGCTTCACTTATATCTTTTGAGCTAGATACTTTTGCTCTAGTGCTTCACTTATATCTTTTGAGCTAGATACTTTTGCTCTAGTGCTTCACTTATATCTTTAGAGCACGGCGGTGCGTGATTTGGTAGTTGGCTTATGCAATGAAAGTAGTCCCATGTGCTAGGTACCCAAAGAGGATGCAAAAAACCCCATCTTCATGTGCATTGAGTAGAAAGAAAAGTTTCGATTCCTCTCAATTAGTTTTGAGACATTGATTCGGGAATATTAAAAGCTATGTTAGTGGGGTGTTGTGAATCTAGAAATACTTGTGTTGAAGTTAGTGATTCCCGTAGCATGCACGTATGGTGAACCTCTATGTTAGGAAGTCGGAGCATAATTGATCTATTGATTGTCATCCTTTGTGTTGAGGTCGGGATCGTGCGATGGTTTACACCTACCAACCCTTCCCCTCGAAGTATGCGTTTAGCACTTTGTTTCGATTACTAATAAAAACTTTTGCAACAAGTATGTGAGTTCTTTATGACTAATGTTGAGTCCATGGTATAGATTCACTTTCACCTTCCACCATTGCTAGCATGTCTAGTGCCGCACAATTCTCGCCGGTGCACAAACCCACCAAATTCCTTCCTCAAAACAGCCACCATACCTACCTACTATGGCATTTTCATAGCCATTCCGAGATATATTGCCATGCAAGTACCACCGTTCCGTCTCATGACTTGTGCCGTCACTCTCATATTTCCATTGCATGATCATACTAGATCGTTGCACATCCCGGTACACCGCCGGAGGCATTTCCTATGGAGTTATCATCATTGTGATCTTTGAGCTTTGAGTAACTAAAAGTGTGGTGATCATCATTATTAGAGCATTGTCCCATCTGAGGAAAAAAGAGGCCAAAGAGCCCAAAAACAAAAAAAAGCGAGAAAAGAAAAGAAAGAGGCCTAAGAGCCCAAATATAAAAAAAGAAATGAGAGAAAAAGAGAGAAGGGACAATGCTACTATCTTTTTCCACACTTGTGCTTGATATTAGCACCATGTTCTTCATGATTGAGAGCTTCTCACTTTGTCACTACCATATGCTAGTGGGAATCTTTTATATAACTTGGCTTGTATATTCCAATGATGGGCTTCCTCAAAATTGCCCTAGGTCTTCGTGAGCAAGCAAGTTGGATGCACACCCACTAGTTTTCCTTTTGAGCTTCCACATACTTATAGCTTTAGTGCATCTCTTGTATGGCAATACCTACTCATTCACATTGATATCTATTAATGGGCATCTCCATAGCCTATTGATACGCCGAGTCAATGTGACCATCTCCTCCTTTTTGGTCTCACAACCACCACCACACTCTATTCCACCTATAGTGCTATATCCATGGCTCGCGCTCATGTATTGCGTGATAGTTATAAAAAGTTTGAGAAAGTAAGAGTGCGAAAACAATTACTTGGCCAATTCCGGGGTTGTGCATGATTTACATTAGTTGTGTGAGGATGATGGAGCATAGCCAGACTATATAATTTTGTAGGGATAACTTTCTTTGGCCTTGTTATTTTGAAAGTTCATGATTACTTTGCTAGTTTGCTTGAAGTATTACTCTTTTCATGTCAATAGCAAACTATTGTTTTGAATCGTACGGATCTTAACATTCATGCCACGTGAAAGAAGTTGCAAAGGACAACTATGCTAGGTAGCATTCCACATCAAAAATTCATTCTTTATCACTTCCCTACTCGAGGACGAGCAGGAGTTAAGCTTGGGGATGCTTGATACGTCTCCAACGTATCTATAATTTTTGATGGTTTCATGCTATTATCTTGTCAAACTTTGGATGTTTTGCATGCCTTTATTTATTTTTTGGGACTAACTTATTAATCCAGTGCCAAGTGCCAGTTCTTGTTTTTTCCATGTTTTTGACCCCTTTCAGAGGAGATTTTGAAATGGAGTCCAAACGGAAGAAAAGCTTTTTTCTAGAACGGAAGAAGATCGGGAGACTTGGGAGCCAAGCCAGAAGAGCCCCAGGGGCCCCACAAGCCCCCACCCCGCGGCCAAGGGGGCCATGCCATGCAGGCTTGTGGCCCCCCTGGAGGTCCCCTGACCTAGATCTTGCGCCTATATATTCCTAAATATTCCCAAAAGAATCAGAGGAGCATCGTAATCACTTTTCCGCCGCCGCAAGCTTCTATCTCTGCAAGATCCCATCTGGGGCACGTCCTGGTGCCCTGCCGGAGGGGGGATTCGGACACGGAGGGCTTCTTCATCAACAGCATGACCTGTCCGATGATGCGTGAGTAGTTCACCATAGACCTATGGATCCATAGCTAGTAACTAGATGGCTTATTCTCTCTCTTGGATATTCAATACAAAGTTCTCCATGATCTTCATGGAGATCTATCCGATGTAATCCTCTTTTGCGGTGTGTTTGTCGAGATCCGATGAATTGTGGATTTATGATCAGATTATCTATGAATCTTATTTGAGTTTCTTCTGATCTCTCTTATGCATGATTTCATATCCTTGTAATTCTCTTCGAGTTGTGGGTTTTGTCTGGCCAACTAGATCTATGATTCTTGTATTGGGAGAAGTGCTTGGTTTTGGGTTTATACCGTGCGGTGACCTCACCCAGTGACAGAAGGGGTAGCGAGGCACGTATCGTGTTGTTGCCATCAAGGGTAAAAATATGGGGTTTTCATCATTGGTTTGAGATTATCCCTCTACATCATGTCAGCTTGCTTAAAGTGTTACTCTGTTCATCATGAACTCAATACACTAGATGCATGTTGGATAGCGGCCGATTTGTGGAGTAATAGTAGTAGATGCAGAAAGTATCGGTCTACTTGTCTCGGACGTGATGCCTATATGCTAGATCATTGCCTTAGATATCGTCATGACTTTGCGCGGTTCTATCAATTGCTCGACAGTAATTTGTTCACCCACCGTATTACTTGCTATTTTGAGAGAAGCCTCTAGTGAACACTATGGCCCCCAGGGTCTACTCCAGACCATATTTTCAGCCTTACAATTTTTACTTCGTTGCACTTTCCGCCTTCAGATCTCACTTTGCAAACAATCTTGAAGGGATTGACAACCCCTTTGAAGCGTTGGGTGCAAGCTTGTTTGTGTTTGCGCATGTACTCTGGACTTGACAAGACCCTCCTTCTGGATCGATACCTTGGTTCTCAAACTGAGGGAAATACTTACTGCTCCTGTGCTGCATCACCCTTTCCTCTTCAAGGGAAAAACCAACGAAGCCCAATCTCTGTCAACGTGTCAATTTCTAGCGCTGTTGTTTGAGAAGTAGCAATCACCATGACTCTTTCAAGGGCAAACAGTAAAGGTAAAAATAGGCCCTTCGCACAGGGAAGCAGAGGTTGTCATGCACTTTTGAGGTTTGGATGCCTGTCCTCTTAGTGCGGAGGAACGTCACTTTATATTGCCTCCTGTGATAAAGAACTTTATTATGCAGTCTGTCGCTTTTATGTCTTCCTCATCACAGGTTCGTATAAAGCTTATTTTCCACACACTAATAGATCATACATATTAGAGAGCAATTTTTATTGCTTGCATCGATGACAACTTACTTGAGGGATCTTATTCAATCCATAGGTAGGTATGGTGGACACTCATGGCAAAACTGGTTTGAAGGTTTATGGATGCACAAGTAGTATCTCTACTTAGTGCGGGATTTTTGGCTAATATGAGGTGGAAGCAATCATCACATGCTAAGGGATCCCTAATCATATAACATTGTTCAGAGCCAAACAAACACAATTCATTACGTTGTCTTCCTTGTCCAACATCTACTTCTAGGCATGTAATAGTTTAGCGAGTGTTCACAATCATAGATGGTGTCGGAGATGATATATTTATATGTGAACCTCTCCTTCCTTATCACTTCCTATTAATTTCAACAATGACAAAGGTCTACGTTTGCCTACCCTCAACAAGTTTCAATCCTCATTCTTTTTATATGTGAAGCCATCACTTCCCATAAGATTATTACATGATCTTTCATGCTTTTGTTCTATTCTCACTCTTTTGATCATGGCAAGAGGCAAAGCCCTTCAACTAAGACACTCTTTATTATATGGCTCACGAGCTCGAATACATCGGGGGTGACACAAAGCAAAACTCAAGACTAAAACACTAAGACTTTTAAACTACTAGAGAAAAAGAAAACTGAAAAGGAAAACTAAAACAAAAGGTAAAGGCAAAAGATGTGATGGTGATACGATACCGGGGCAACTCCCCCAAGCTTGGAAAAAGCCAAGGGGATTGCCCATACCAATGCTCAGTTGTCTTCCTTTGGTGGTGATGGTGGTGGAGTTGTTGAAGAGGTCTTGAGCTTGTTTAATTTCCACTTGAGCATAAAATTCTACTTCCTCAGATCATCATTTTCCTCTTGAAGCTTCAACACCCTTTGGCATAATTCCTGCTTACTCTCCTGCAAGAAACGAGAAGGGATAAACAAGGTCTTAGGCTTCTTCCTTGAGTCAGGGAGTCTCGACTTCTCAACTTCCTTGAGTCAGGGAGCCTCCTCTTCATCGGAACTTGTTTGGTCCTTCCCCTTGGGATCATAGTCTTCTTCCTCCTCAGTGGTCCAGCCATATGGATCAAAGTCCCCATAGACCTTGGGGTTAGCAAGGTAATCAGCCACATAGCTCTCCCCCTCTGAATCCTGAGAAGACATCTTGACCTAGATCTGCGGCAGAAAAGAGGCTCGAAACAAAAAATAGAGGAAATCTACGTGATGCCCAGGTCAGACCAAACGGAAGTATATATAATGATTTTTCCAGACCAAAAGGAGTACCCTGCACGAAAACGGAGTCCGGGAGGTGCACGAGGTGGCCACAAGCCCTCACGGCGTGACCAGGGGGTGGGCCCGCGCTGTGCAGGCTTGTCACCTCCTCGCGCACTTTCCAGACTACTTCCAATTTTTGTATTTTTTCAAATATTCCAAAACGGAGAAAATTTCCCATTGGAAAAGTTTTGGACTCTGTTTTCTTACCGAATCACATACCTCTTCGTTTTCGGAGTCTGAAACAGGTTGATAAATATCCCTTAGGTATTCTTCCGGAGTTATGGTATTGATGATATTGCTTTCAACATTTATGGGAGTATGTGAGATATAATGCTTGATCATCTGCCCATTTACCACTCTCGGACAATTACCTTCAGTGTTGTTGATCTTGCTAGCACCAGAACGATATACTTCCTCAACAACATAGGGACCTTCTCATTTAGAGAAAAGCTTGCCTGCAAAGAATCTTAAACGAGAGTTATATAGCAAGACATAATCACCTACATTGAACTCACGCTTTTGTATCGTCTTATCATGCCACCTCTTAACCTTCTCTTTGAACAGCTTGGCATTCTCATATGCCTGAGTTCTCCACTCATCAAGCGAGCTAATATCAAATAACCTCTTCTCACCAGCAAGTTTGAAATAAAAGTTGAGCTCTTTGATTGCCCAATAAGCTTTATGCTCTAGCTCAAGAGGTAAGTGACATGCTTTACCATACACCATTTTGTACGGAGACATGCCCATGGGATTCTTATAGGCAGTTCTATAAGCCCACAGTGCATCATCGAGCTTCTTAGACCAATTCTTTCTAGACCTGTTGACAGTCTTTTGCAGAATCAGTTTAATCTCTCTATTACTTAGCTCTACTTGACCATTGGACTAAGGCTGATAGGGAGACGCAATTCTATGGTTGACATCGTACTTAGCAAGCGTTTTACGGAAAGCACCATGAATAAAGTGTGAACCACCGTCGGTCATTAGATATCTAGGGACTCCAAATCTAGGGAAGATAACTTCTTTCAGCATCTTGATAGAGGTGTTGTGATCAGCACTACTAGTGGGGATAGCTGCTACCCACTTAGTGACATAATAAACAACAACTAAGATGTGAGTATACCCATTGGATTTTGGAAAAGGTCCCATATAATCAAAGTCCCAGACATCAAATGGTTCAATGACAAGTGAATAGTTCATAGACATTTCCCGATGTTTGCTAATATTATCTATTCTTTGACATTCGTCACAAGACAAGAAAAACTTACGGGCATCCTTGAAGAGAGTGGGCCAATAGAAACCTGATTGCAATACCTTGTGTGCAGTTCTATCTCCCGCATGGTGTCCTCCGTAGGCCTCGGAGTGACACTTCTGTAGGATCTGTCCCTGTTCATGTTCAGGTACACAACGTCTAATAACACCATCTACTCCTTCCTTATAAAGGTGAGGATCATCCCAAAAGTAATGTCTCAAGTCAAAGACGAATTTCTTCTTTTGCTGGTATGTGAAACTAGGTGGTATGTATTTGGCAACGATATAGTTCGCATAATCAGCATACCACAGTGCACTACATGAAGCATTGATGACATTCAGTTGCTCACCAGGAAAGCTTTGATCAATAGGTTGTGGGTCATCAAGAACGTTCTCCAACCTAGACAAGTTATCTGCTACTCGGTTATCAGCACCCTTTCTGTCGACAACGTGCAAATCAAATTCTTGTAGCAAGAGAACCCATCTGATAAGTCTAGGTTTAGCGTCCTTCTTCTCCATGAGGTACTTAATAGCAGCATGATTAGTGTGAATAGTGACTTTGGAATCAACTACGTAAGACCTGAACTTTTCACATGCAAACACGACTGTTAAAAACTCCTTCTCCGTAGTAACATAGTTTCTCTCGGCTCTGTCTAGAGTTTTACTAGCGTAGTGAATAACATTCAACTTCTTATCAACTCTTTTCCCTAGAACAACACCAACAACATAATCACTAGCATCACACAAGATCTCAAAAGGCAAGTTCCAATCAGGTGGTTGATACGTCCATTTTGCATCATGTTTTCATGTTGATGTTTATCGCTTCTTTGGCTATTATTTCACTTCACGGTACTATTCTTATGCCTTTTCTCTCTTATTTTGCAAGGTTTACATGAAGAGGGGGAATACCGGCAACTGGAATTCTGGCCTGAAAGTAGAGAAAAGTTAAGATACCTATTCTGCGCAACTCCAAACACCGTGAAAATCAACGAGGATTTTTCCCAATTTATAAAAGATACTGGGCCGAAGAAGTGCCGGAGGGGCACCAGGAGGTACCCACAAGCCTGCACGGCGCGGCCACACCCCCAGGCCACGCCATGGGGGCTTGTAGGCAGCCCACTGGCCCACTGGCCCCCTCTTTTGCTATATGGAGGGTTCCATCTAGAAAAAAAATTAGACGGGAGCTTTTTCGTGGTTTCGGTCCCGCCACGAGGCGGAACTTGAGCAGAACCAGTCTAGACCTCCGACAGGACGATCCTGCCGGGAAACTTCCCTCCCCGAGGGGGAAATCATTGTCATCGTCACCACCAACACTCCTCTCATCGGAGGGGACTCGTCACAATCAACATCTTCATCAGCACCATCTCATCTGCAAACCCTAGTTCATCTCTTGTAACCAATCTCCGTCTCGCGACTCCGATTGGTACTTGTAAGGTTGCTAGTAGTGTTGATTACTCTTTGTAGTTGATGCTAGTTGGATTACTTGGTGGAAGAGTTTATGTTCAGATCCTTGATGCTACTCATTACACCTCTGATCATGATTATGATTATGCTTTGTGAGTAGTTACTTTTGTTCCTGAGGACATGGGATAAGTCATGCTAATAATAGTCATGGGAATTTGGTATTCGTTCGGTATTTTGATATGTTGTATGTTGTTTTTCCTCTAGTGGTGTTATGTGAACGTCGACTACATAACACTTCACCATTATTTGGGCCTAGAGGAAGGCATTGGTAAGTAGTAAGTAGATGATGGGTTGCTAGAGTGACAGAAGCTTAAACCCTAGTTTATGCGTTGCTTCGTAAGGGGCTGATTTGGATCCACTAGTTTAATGCTATGGTTAGACTTTGTATTAATTATTCTTTCGTAGTTGCAGATGATTGCGAGAAGGGTTAATCATAAGTGGGATGCTTGTACAAGTAAGGGAAGTACCCAAGCGCCGGTCCATCCACATATCAAACTATCAAAGTAATGAACGCGAATCATATGAACATGATGAAGCTAGCATGACAGAAATTCCCGTGTGTCCTCGGGAGCGTTTTTCCTCCTATAAGACTTTGTCCAGGCTTGTCCCTTGCTACAAAAGGTATTGGTCCACCTTGCTGTACCGTTGCTACTTTTTTTACTTGTTGCTTGCTACGAATCATCTCACCACACAATCACTTGTTACAGACAATTTCAGTGCTTGCAGATATTTCCTTACTAAAAACCACTTGTCAGATCCTTCTGCTCCTCGTTGGGTTCGACACTCTTACTTATCGAAAGGACTATGATTGATCCCCTATACTTGTGGGTGAAGACTCTCTTCTAGCGCCGTTTCCGGGGAGTGAAGCGCCTTTGGTAAGTGGAACTTGGTAAGGAAACATCCATATAGTGTGCTGAAATTTATTGTCACTTGTCACTATGGATACTAATCCTCTGAGGGGCTTTTTCAGGGTATCTTCACCTCGAACAGAAGGACGAATGGTTGCTCCTCAACCTGCTGCACCTACTGAAAATATTTGCTTTGAATTTCCTTCGGGTATGCTTGAGAAACTGCTAGCTAATCCTTTTATAGGAGATGGAACATCACATCCAGACTTGCATCTAATCTATGTAGATGAAGTTTGTGGTTTATTTAAGCTTGCAGGTGTGCCCGAGGATGAGGTCAAGAAGAAGGTATTTCCTTTATCTTTGAAGGATAAGGCGTTGACATGGTATAGGCGATGTGATGATACTGGATCATGGGACTACAATCGGTTGAAATTGGAATTTCATCAAAAGTGTTATCCTATGCATTTAGTACATCGTGATCGAAATTATATTTAATTTTTTGGCCTCGTGACAAAGAAAGCATCGCTCAAGCTTGGGGGATGCTTAAATCAATGCTATATTCATGCCCCAATCATGAGCTCTCGAGAGAAATTATCATTCAGAACTTCTATGCTCGGCTTTCTCATGATGATAGCACCATGCTTGACACTTCTTGTACCGGTTCTTTTATGAAGAGAGATATTGACTTCAAATGGAATTTATTGGAGAGAATTAAACGCAACTCTGAAGATTGGGAGCTTGAAGAAGGTAAGGAGTCAGGTATGAATTTCACGTTTGATTGCGTTAAATCCTTTGTTGAGACAAATACCTTTAGTGATTTTAGCGCTAAGTATAGACTTGACTCTGAGATAGTAGCTTCATTGTGTGAATCCTTTGCTACTCATATTGATCTCCCCAAAGAGAAGTGGTTTAAATATCATCCTACTTTAGAAGTCAATGTAGTTAAACCCACTCCAGTTGAAGAGAAAGTCATTGCCTATAGTGATCCTGTTGTTCCCAGTGCTTACATTGAGAAACCACCTTTCCCTGTTAGGATAAAGGATCATTCTAAAGCTTCAACTGTGATACATACAGACTATATTAGAACACCTACACCCCCTGAGAAAATTAGAGTTGAACCTAACATTGCTATTATCAAAGATCTTCTGTCTGAAGAAGTTCAGGGACATAATATTCACTTCTGTGAAGATGCTGCTAGAATTGCTAAACCTCACTTTAGAGACAAACATAGGCCTGTTGTTGGCATGCCTGTGGTTTCTGTTAAGATAGGAGATCATTGTTATCGTGGCTTATGTGACGTGGGTGCTAGTGTTAGTGAAATACCTCAATCCTTATACGATGAAGTAAAAGATGAGATTGCACCTCTTGAGATAGAACCTATTGATGTCACTATTCAGCTTGCCAATAGAGATACTATCTGCCCTGTGGGAATTGTTAGGGATGTTGAAGTCTTTTGTGGTAAAACAAAGTATCCTGCTGATTTCCCCGTTCTTGCTACCACACAAGATAGCTTTTGTACCATCATATTTGGTAGACCTTTTCTGAATACTGCCAATGCTCATATTGATTGTGAGAAGCAAACTGTCACTTTTGGCTTTGAAGGTGTGTCACATGAGTTCAATTTCTCTAAGTTTGGTAGACAACCTCATGAAAAGGAGTTGCCTAGTAGGGATGAAACTATTGCCTTAGCCTCTATTGACGTGCCTCCTACTGATCCCTTAGAGCAATACTTGCTTGAGCATGAAAATGATATGCATATGGATGAAAGGGATGAAATAGATAGAGTTGTCTTAGAACAATATCATATCCTTAAGAATAACTTGCCTATTGAACTGCTTGGGGATCCACCCCCACCAAAGGGTGATCCTGTGTTCGAGCTTAAACAATTGCGTGATACTCTTAAGTATGCCTATCTTGATGAAAAGGAACTATATCCTGTCATTATTAGTGCTGGCCTCTCAGAGTATGAAGAAAAGAAGCTACTAAAAACTTCGAGGAAGCACCGTGCTGCTATTGGACATACTCTTGATGATCTTAAGGGCATTTGTCCCACTCTATGCCAACATAAGATCAAAATTGATCCTGACTTCAAACCAGTTGCTGATCATCAAAGGAGATCAAATCCTAAGATGAAAGAAGTAGTGAGAAAAGAAATACTAAAGCTCCTGGAAGCGGGTATTATCTATCCTGTTGCTCATAGCGATTGGGTGAGTCCGGTGCATTGCGTTCCTAAGAAGGGAGGCATCACCGTTGTCCCTAATGATAAGGATGAGTTGATCCCACAAAGGATTATTACTGGCTATAGGATGGTTATTTATTTTAGGAAGTTGAATAAGGCCACTAGGAAAGATCATTACCCTCTGCCTTTTATCGACCAAATGCTAGAAAGACTATCCAAACACACACACTTCTGCTTTCTAGACGGTTATTCTGGTTTCTCCCAAATACCAGTTGCACAATCTGATCAGGAGAAAACCACTTTCACCTGCCCTTTTGGTACCTTTGCTTATAGACGTATGCCTTTTGGCTTGTGTAATGCACCTGCCACCTTTCAAAGATGTATGATGGCTATATTCTCTGACTTTTGTGAAAAGATTGTTGAGGTTTTCATGGATGACTTCTCCGTTTACGGGTCTACCTCTAATGATTGCCTCAGCAACCTTGATCGAGTCTTGCAGAGATGTAAAGACACCAATCTTGTCTTGAATTGGGAGAAGTGCCACTTTATGGTTAATGAAGGCATCGTCTTAGGACATAAAATTTCCGAAAGAGGTATTGAAGTCGATAAGGCTAAGGTTGATGCAATTGAGAAAATGCCATACCCCACAGATATGAGAGGAACAAGAAGTTTCCTTGGTCAGGCTGGTTTCTGTAGAAGGTTCATTAAAGACTTCTCTAAGATTTCTAGGCCTCTTACCAATCTCTTGCAAAAGGATATTCCTTTTGTCTTTGATGATGATTGTGAGCAAGCCTTCGAAATACATAAGAGGGCTTTGATAACTGCACCTATTGTTCAACCACCTGATTCGAACTTGCCTTTTGAGATCATGTGTGATGCTAGCGATTATGCTGTTGGTGTTGTTCTAGGGCAAAGAGTTGATAAGAAGTTGAATGTTATTCACTACGCTAGTAAAACTCTAGACAGTGCCTAGAGAAATATGCCACTACGGAGAAGGAATTTTAGCAGTCGTGTTTGCATGTGAAAAGTTCAGGTATTACATAGTTGATTCCAAAGTCACTATTCCCACTGATCATGCTGCTATTAAGTACCTCATGGAGAAGAAAGACACTAAACCTAGACTTATCAGATGGGTTCTCTTGCTACAAGAATTTGATTTGCACATTGTCGACAGAAAGGGTGCTGATAACCCAGTAGTACATAACTTGTCTAGGTTGGAGAACGTTCTTGATGACCCACAACCTATTGATGATAGCTTTCCCGATGAGCAATTGAATGTCATCAAGGCTTCACGTAGTGCATCGTGGTATGCTGATTATGCGAACTATTTTGTTGCCAAATACATACCACCTAGTTTCACGTAGCAGCAAAAGAAGAAAATCTTCTTTGACTTGAGACATTACTTTTGGGATGATCCTCACCTTTATAAGGAAGGAGTAGATGATGTTATTAGACGTTGTGTACCTGAACATGAATAAGGACATATCCTACACAAGTGTCACTCCGAGGCCTACGGAGGACACCATGCGGGAGATAGAACTGCACACAAGGTATTGCAATCAGGTTTCTATTGGCCCACTCTCTTCAAGGATGCCCGTAAGTTTGTCTTGTCTTGTGACGAATGTCCAAGAATAGGTAATATCGGTAAACGTCAAGAAATGCCTATGAATTTTTCACTTGTCATTAAACCATCTGATGTTTGGGGCTTTGACTATATGGGACCTTTTACACCTCTATCAAAATGCTGAAAGAAGTTATCTTCCCTAGATTTGGAGTCCTTAGATATTTAATGACCGACGGTGGTTCACACTTCATTCATGGTGCTTTCCGTAAAATGCTTGCTAAGTACGATGTTAGCCATAGAATTGCATCTCCCTATCACCCTCAGTCCAGTGGTCAAGTAGAGCTAAGTAATAGAGAGATTAAGCTGATTTTGCAAAAGACTGTCAACAGGTCTAGAAAGAATTGGTCGAAGAAGCTCGATGATGCACTGTGGGCTTATAGAACTGCATATAAGAATCCCATGGGCATGTCTCCATACAAAATGGTGTATGGGAATGCATGCACTTACCTCTTGAGCTAGAGCATAAAGCTTATTGGGCAATCAAAGAGCTCAACTTTGATTTCAAACTTGCGGGCGAGAAGAGGTTATTTGACATTAGCTCGCTTGATGAGTGGAGAACTCAAGCATATGTGAATGCCAAGCTTTTCAAAGAGAAGGTTAAGAGGTGGCATGATAAGAGGATACAAAAGCGTGAGTTCAATGTAGGTGATTATGTCTTGCTATATAACTCTCGTTTAAGATTCTTTGCAGGCAAGCTTCTCTCTAAATGGGAAGGTCCCTATGTTGTTGAGGAAGTATATCGTTCCAGTGCTATCAAGATCAACAACACGGAAGGTAATTGTCCGAGAGTGGTAAATGGCAGAGAATCAAGCATTATATCTCAGGTACTCCCATAAATGTTGAAAGCAATATCATCAATACCATAACTCCGGAAGAATACCTAAGGGACATTTATCAGCCTGTTCGAGACTCCGAAAACAAAGAGGTATGTGATTAGGTAAGAAAACAGAGTCCAAAACTTTTCCAGTAGGAATTTTTCTCCGTTTTGGAATATTTGAAAAAAATACAAAAATGGAAGTAGTCCGGAAAGTGCGCGAGGAGGCGACAAGCCTGCACGGCGCGGGCCCACCCCCTGGCCGCGCCGTGAGGGCTTGTGGCCACCTCGTGCGCCTCCCGGACTCCGTTTTCGTGAAGGGTACTCCTTCTGGTCTGGAAAAAATCATTATATATACTTTCGTTTGGTCTGACCCCTGCATCATGCAGATTTCCTGTGTTTTTCGTTTCGAGCCTATTTCTGTTGCAGATCTAGATCGCCATGACTTCCCCAAAAGCTCCAAAGGACAAGATCTTCAAGAAGGTCATCAATCCCTACCTCACGGAAGTGCTGCAACACCATCAATCTATCGAGATGCGTGAGGATATGTTGCACATCCGTGATGTTGAGGGGCCTAAGAAGACCGGAAGCATGGAGACGAGGCTCGAAGCAATGGAGCAACAAGTCTTCAAGTGCCAAGGGATGGTGGAGCGTGGATTCACCGCCAACCACATGATGATCACGGAGTTCACCAACAAGCACATGATTGATGCCAATGATATTGGGAAGCACCTCTCCAGGCTCTATGACAGGGTTTATCAACTCCAGGGCCAGATCTATGACCTGCAAAACCAAAAATGTGAGTATGACTATAGCTTTAAATCAATAAGGTTGGCTGCAGATTTGAGGATTCCGGAGACTCGTTCATCTTTCCATGGTGGAGCACCTATGCCTTGGAAGACGGAGGATCAACCTCATGCTTCAATAACTCCACCATCCTCACCACTAAAGGAAGACAACTCAACATTGGTATGGGCAATCCCCTTGGCCTTTGCCTAGCTTGGGGAAGTTGCCCCGGTATCGTATCACCATCACATCTTTTTGCTTTTACCTTTGTTTTAGTTTTCCTTTTCAGTTTTCTTTTTTTCTAGTAGTTTAAAAGTCTTAGTGTTTTAGTCTTGAGTTTTGCTTTGTGTCACCCCTGATGTATTCTTGCTCGTGAGCCATATAATAAAGAGTGTCTTAGTTGAAGGGCTTTGCCTCTTGCCATGATCAAAAGAGTGAGAATAGAACAAAAGCATGAAAGATCATGTAATGATCTTATGGGAAGTGATGGCTTCACATATAAAAAGGATGAGGATTGAACCTTGTAGAGGGTAGGAAAACGTAGACCTTGGTCATTGTTGCAATTAATAGGAAGCGATAAGGAAGGAGAGGTTCACATATAAATATATCATCTCTGACACCATCTATGATTGTGAACACTCACCAAACTATTGCATGCCTAGAAGTAGATGTTGGACAAGGAAGACAACATAATGAATTGTGTTTGCTTGGCTCTGAACAATGGTATATGATTAGAGATCCCTTAGCATGTGACGATTGCTTCCACCTCATATTAGCCAAAAACTCCTGCACTAAGTAGAGATACTACTTGTGCATCCATAAACCTTCAAACCAGTTTTGCCATGAGTGTCCACCATACCTACCTATGGATTGAATAAGATCCCTCAAGTAAGTTGTCATCGGTGCAAGCAATAAAAATTGCTCTGTAATATGTATGATCTATTAGTGTGTGGAAAATAAGCTTTATACGAACCTGTGATGAGGAAGACATAAAAGCGACAGACTGCATAATAAAGTTCTTTATCACAGGAGGCAATATAAAGTGACGTTCCTCTGCACTAAGAGGACACACATCCAAACCTCAAAAGCGCACGACAACCTTTGCTTCCCTCTGCGAAGGGCCTATCTTGTACCTTTACTTTTTGCCCTTGAAAGAGTCATGGTGATCTGCACCAATTCCTTATTTTGCCTTTGTCTTGGCTACCGTCACATGCTTGGGAAAGATCTATATTCATATGTCAACTTGGAGGTAGGAATCCATGAATTATTATTGTTGAAATTACCCTTGAGGTAATTAGTTGGGAGGCAAAACTGTAAGCCCCTATCTTTCTCTGTGTCCAGCCGAAACTTTGATCTCGTGAGTACCACGTGAGTTGTAGGAATTGTAGAGAATGAAAGAATGATTGAGTATGTGGATTTGCTTTACAAGCTCTTATTTGACTCTTTGTGATGTTGTGATAAATTGCAATTGCTTCAATGACTAAAGGCTATCGGTTGTTACTTCTTGGTATGGTTCTTGATCCATGCTTTACTTTGTGAAGGAATTATCACTTTAGCATGAGAGATTATATGTTGGTATTGTTGTTCAGATCTTGATCATGATGCATGCATGTTCGTATCTTGTTTTGTTGACACCTGTCTCCCTAAACATGTGGACATATTTATTGAGCTCGGCTTCCGCTTGAGGACAAGCGAGGTCTAATCTTGGGGGAGTTGATACGTCCATTTTGCATCGTGTTTTCATGTTGATAGTTATCGCTTCTTTGGCTGTTATTTCACTTCACGGTACTATTCTTATGCCTTTTCTCTCTTATTTTGCAAGGTTTACATGAAGAGGGAGAATACCGACAACTGGAATTCTGGCCTGAAAGTGGAGCAAAGTTGAGATACCTATTCTGCGGAACTCCAAACGCCGTGAAAATCAACGGGGATTTTTCCCAATTTATAAAAAATACTGGGCCAAAGAAGTGCTGGAGGGGCACCAGGGGGTGCCCACAAGCTTGCACGGAGCGGCCACCCCCCCATGCCGCACCATGGGGACTTGTGGGCAGCCCACTGGCCCACTGGCCCCCTGATATGTCTCCATCGTATCTACTTTTCCAAACTCTTTTGCCCTTGTTTTGGACTCTAATTTGCATGATTTGAATGGAACTAACCTGGACTGACGCTCTTTTCAGCAGAATTGCCTTGGTGTTATTTTTGTGCAGAAATCAAAGTTCTCCAAACATCCTGAAAATTTACGGAAATAATTTTTGGAAAATATGAAAAATATCTGCGCCAAGTTCCACCTGAGGGGGTGGGCCAGTTGGCCACAAGCCCTAGCTCCGCCACCACCCCCCTGGTGGCGGTGGGCAAGCTTGTGGGGCCCACACAGCTCTGCCGCCCCCAACCTCAGGTCTATAAGTTCCCTTTCGTCCTAGAAGAAATAAAAAGAGAAGTTTTTGTCGCATTTTCGATACGGAGGCGCCGCCACCACCTGTTCTTCATCTGGAGGGCAGATCTGGAGTCCGTCTTGGGCTCCGGAGAGGGGAAATCGTCGCCATCATCATCATCAACCTTCTTCCCTCTCCAATTCCATGAAGCTCTTCGTCGTCCGTGAGTAATCTATTCGTAGGCTCGCTGGGCGGTGATGAGTAGGATGAGATCTATCATGTAATCGAGTTAGTTTTGATGGGGATTGATCCCTAGTATGCACTATGTTCTAAGATTGATGTTGCTACTACTTTGCCATGCTTAATGCTTGTCACTAGGGCCCGAGTGCCATGATTTCAGATCTGAAATTATTATGTTGTCACGAATATATGTGTGTTTTAGATCCGATCTTGCAAGTTGTAGTTACCTACTATGTGTGATGATCCGGCAACCCCGGAGTGATAATAACCGGAACCACTCCCGGTGATGACCATAGTTTGAGGAGTTCATGTGTTCACCAAGTGCTAATGCGTTGGTCCGGTTCTTTATTAAAAGGAGAACCTTAATATCCCGTAGTTTCCTTTTGGACCCCGCTGCCACGGGAGGGATGTACAATAGATGTCATGCAAGTTCTTTTCCCTAAGCACGTATGACGACACACGGAATGCATGCCTACATCACATTGACGAACGGGAGCTAGCCACATATCTCTCTGTGTTATAGCTGTTGCATGATGAATATCATCCAAACAAATCACCGACCCATTGCCTACGAGTTTGTCCTACTGCTGCTGTTACTTGTCTTGCTCTGCTGCTGCTACTACTGTTTCCACAGCCGTTACTCGCTACTTCGGTGTTACTACTGTGCTTGCAGATACTAACCTTTCAGGTGTGGTTGAATCTGACAAACTCAGCTGCTAATACTTGAGAGTATTCTCTCACCTCCCGTCGTGCAAACCAACAAATTCGGTCGAATACTGTACCCTCAAAAACTGCTGCGAACCCACGCGCTTGTGGGCCGTCAACAACATTCTTCTAGTTTCATTGCTGGGGAGTGCTAGTAGCATTCTTTTGGTGCCGTTGCAGGAGAAGGTCTGTTGTCATCATCATTCGTCTAGCTAACGCCAGAGATTGCAAGTCAGCATTTTTCTGGCGCCGTTGCCGGGGAAGCACAGCTAACATCATCATTTTTTGGCGCTGTTGGCGGGAGGTATTGCTATATTCTCTGAGTTACTTGGGATTTATATCTGCTGATCACTATGAAGAATCTGAAGGACCCGAAGACCAAAGTCTTGCCCTCAACTACGAGGGGAGGTAAGGAATTGCCATCTAGCTCCGCACTTGATTCACCTTCAGTTATGAGTAAGTTTGAGACATCACCTCCTGCTAGAAATCTTGATATGTCGCCTGTGCTTGATGATGCTTGTGATACTACTGCTAGAGATGCCATGCTTGATACTATGCCTGATGCTATGACTGATATTACTAGAGATGCTATGCTTGATACTGCTAGAGATGCTATGCCTGATACTGCTTTGCCTGATGATGCTAGAGATGCTATTTTGCCTGATGATGCTATGTTTGATACGGCTAGAGATGCCATGCTTGATACTGCTAGAGATGCTACTTTGCCTGATGTTCCACTAGGGGTATTCCTTGATGCTCATATTGCTAGAGTTACTGCCAATGCTCGTGATGCTTCTGAAACTACGGATACTATTGAGATATAACCTGCTTTTGCTCCTGCTAGATCTAGCTCTCCTAGATATGAATTGCCTGATATACCTGAGGGTTACGCTGTGGAGGGAGAGATAGCTGAGGATTTTCTTGCGTGTAAGGATGCCTATGACGCTGAGAAATTACTTGTCAAGTGGAAGGAAAAATCTTTGAAAGCTAGGATGAAATAGACCCGAAGTTTTCCACTTCACCTATCTTTATCACCGATAAGGATTATGAATTCTCTGTCGATCCTGAGATAATCTCTCTAGCCGAATTTGATCCTTTTCATGGTTATGAGTCTGAGACGGTCGTAGCCCATCTTGCCAAACTACACGATATAGCCACCCTTTTCACTAATGAGGAGAAGATCCGCCACTACTATATCCTTAAGCTGTTTCCTTTCTCTCTAAAGGATGACGCTAAAGCTTGGTTCACCTCTCTTGCTCCTGGATGTGTGAGTAGTCCCCAGGATATGGTCTATTACTTTTGTGAGAAATATTTCCCTGCCCATAAGAAGCAAGCTGCCTTGCAGGAAATATACAACTTTGCTCAACTCCAAGAAGAGAGTCTCCCACAAGCTTGGGGGAGGCTCGTCCAGCTACAAAATGCTTTGCCTGATCACCCTCTTAAGAAGAACGAGATACTTGATATCCTCTATAATGGACTTACCGATGCTTCTAGAGACCACCTAGATAGTTGTGCCGGTTGTGTTTTTAGGGAACGAACTATAGAACAAGCTGAGACCCTACTGAATAACATCTTGATCAACGATAATGCTTGGACTTTTCCCGAACCACCTCCTATGCCAACTCCGAAGAAAAGAGGTATTCTATTCCTCAATCCCGAAGATATGCAAGAAGCCAAGAAATATATGCAAGAGAAAGGCATTAGATCTGAAGATGTCAAAAATCTACCACCTATCGAAGAGATTCATGGTCTCGATAACCCGATATAGGTAGTAGAAGTGAATTCTCTGCGTAGGTTTGATGAGAGTGATATTCCTTTTGATAAACCTGCTAGCCTATGCTTTGATGAATTTGACAACTTTGTTGCCAAACAACAGAGTTTCAATGATTATGTTAGCAGACATTTGGAACAAAGTACTTGTATGCTTAGCCATTTAAGTGCTTGTGTAGACAGAAATGTCAATGATCTGAAGCTTCTGAGTAAACATGCCTCTATGATTACTACTCAGGTAGAACAAGTACTTAAAGCTCAGAAAGACCTACTCAATGAATTAAATGACAACTCTGTCAGAGTCATTACTAGAGGAGGCAAAATGACTCAGGAACCTTTGTATCCTGAAGGTCATCCTAAGAGAATTGATCAAGATTCTCAAGGAATCAATGCTGATACACTCAGTCATCCTAAGGAGAAGAAGAAGGATGATAGAAACCTACATGCCAGTTCACCAAATACTGTCACACCTGAAGAACCTAATGCTATTTCTGCGTCTGATGCAGAAACACAATCTGGTGATGAACATGAACCTGGTGACAATATGGATAGTGATGTTCATAATAATGCTCAACCTAGCAATGATGAGGATGTGGAGATTGAACCTACGGTTAATCCTGATAACCCACAACCAAGGAAATACGATAAGAATGACTTCACTGCTAGGAAGCATGGTAAAGAAAGGGAGCCATGGGTTCAGAGATCTATGCCCTTTCCTCCTAAGCCATCCAAGAAAAAGGATGATGATGATTTTGAGCGCTTCGTTGAGATGATAAGACCCATCTTTCTGTAGATGCGGTTAACTAATGTGCTCAAGATGTCTCCGTACGCCAAGTACATGAAAGATATCGTGACTAATAAACGGAAGATACAATATCTTGAGATCTCCACCATGCTTGACAATTACACTTTTAAAGGTGGAACTCCTAAGAAACTTGGTGATCCCGGAGTGCCCACTATACCTTGCTCCATTAAAGGAAACTACGTAAGAACTGCCTTATGTGACCTTGGAGCCAGTGTTAGTGTTATGCCGCTCTCTATTTATCGTAGAATTGAATTGGATAAGTTGACACCCACTGAAATTTTTCTGCAAATGGCCGACAAATCAACTGCTTTCCCTATCGGCATTTGTGAGGATGTGCCTGTTGTGGTTGCGAACACCACTATCTTAACAGACTTTGTTATCTTGGATATTCCCGAGGACGATACCATGGCTATCATCCTCGGAAGACCCTTTTGAAACACTGCAGGGGCTGTTATAGATTGCAACAAAGGCAATGTCACTTTCCATGTCAATGGTAATGAGCACACCATGCACTTTCCGAAGAAACGATATCAAGTACATTACATCAATGCTATCGAAAAGACTTCATTGATTCTTACAGGGAGCTTTGAATGCCCTATTCCTCGTGTCAAGATGAAGTATGATTTGTTTGTTGGGGAGATACATATCCCCATTGAGGTGACTTAGTGGCTATTCGAAAATTCTCCGTTCTCTCTTGCGATTCGAGAAGGTTTTGTCATGAGGACTTGATCAACCCCATTGACGGATTTCTTTCGATGACCATGAAACAGATGAATCAAAGAGTCACATACCTCTGTTTTAAGCTTTTATTTTCTGTTGCTTAGAAGAAAAATGATGGAATTAGTTTAGCTTTTCCTCTTTTCTGTTTTAGCGTCCCGGAGAAAAATACCTCGAAAATAAAAGTTCTCCGACGGTCCTGAAAATTTAGTATGATTTTTTCTGGATTTTTTGAAAATTACTGGGCCTGAGAGCTGGCCTGGGGGACAGACCAGTGGGCCACAAGCCCTGCCACCGCCACCCCCTGGCGGCGGAGTGCAAGCTTGTGGGGCCCACAGGGACCCCCTCCACTCATTCCAGCTCCCAGCCTCTTCTTCCACCTCTAGAAAAAATTGTTTCGCAGCTCAAACCCATGTTCTTGCTCATTTGGTTGTGATTTTCGATCTCCTTGCTCAAAGCACCATTCTCCGAACCGTTTTGGGGAAATTACTCCTTGGTAAGTGACTCCTCCATTGGTCCAATTAGTTTTTGCTCTAGTGTTTTATCCTTCGCGTATTCTTGCTACCTTGGTGAACCTGTTCTTGAGCTTGAAATGTTGATTTTAGCTGGTCCCAAGTAGTTTTAGCGCGTGGTACGATCTCTAGGCACTAGTTGGAGTAGTTGCTACAAGGTGTGGTTGGTCTTTATTCACTTTTCTCTTGAACTTCAAAATTTCAGCAAAGAGAAATTATGTTCAGGAGGAAGTTTCATGGTGGTTCCTCAAGTAAGAAGGGTCCCCGTCTTTCTTTTCGGGATCCCGAACCTTTTCAACTAAGGGACACACCGGTACAACCATGTGAATGGCCTTCCGATGAGTTCATGATCAAAGCAGGTTTCAAGGATGAGTTTGATACACTTGTCCGCAATGCCGGGTTAGAAGAGTTCCTCTCAGATAAATGTGAACAGTATGCTATGCTCACTGCCTCTTTCATGCGTAGATTTAAATTTTCAGTTGCCGTGACTCATCCATACTGTTTGGTCTATACGATAAATCCTATATCGTGGATTTGGAGGATTTCAATAGGATTTGTAAGATACCCGATGGGGGTAGTATTAATGATCCTTCTAAGTCTTCGGTCAGAGACTTTGTCTCCAGTATAACTGTTGGAGAAACCAGAGATATCACGCAAGCCACCATAGGAAGCATCCATTTGCCTGCCTTGCACTACTTCGCCCTCTTCATAGGTAGGTGCATTAACGACAAGGGTGCACATTGTCACCTATGCGCTTCTGACCTTAGTATCCTTAAGAGCGCAGTAACAGGTGAGAGGAGCTTCAATATGGGAGCTATAATAGCAAGGAGGCTGAATAAAAATGCAGTGAGGGGGATTTGTTTGGTGGAGTTTATGCTACACGCTTAGCAAATTTTCTTGGAGTATCCATCCGTCCAGAAGACCCTCCTCTCCGTACAGCCTACCTTGATCGTGTCGCTCTAACACGCTACTAGTTCCTTGAGAGAGATCATGGATCCCTCCTATACCGCTTGATATTTAACCGACAACGTGTTTTCCATATTACCGTTCCTGCTCCTGCTTTCTTTGACTTTCAGGTAAAATGAAGATACTACATAACCATAGGAGAGGTAGAGGAGTATGAGAGAGAGGCGACGGCTGCTCGACTTCGTGAGGCAGCTATTCAGGTAGTGGCTGCAGCGCTCCCGTATAACACCCATTATGATTTTGGGTTTCTCCAGGACCATCCATGGCAGTAGACCAAGCTAGGCCAAAAGCCTAAGCTTGGGGGAGTACGTGTTGGCACCGACTTTATATTCATGCTTATGCTTTCACTTTGTTAGCCGGTGTTTACACTTTGCCATTGTATTATCCATGCTAGTTTATTTTTGTTTTCTTATTTTCTTGTTTTGTGTCCTTTTGAGAAAACCCAAAAGGATTTTATTTCTTCTTTTGCTTGTTGGGAGTTTTCCCGTGTAAATAGTTTTCTTTATCTTTGGGTCAAGGTAGAAGATATTGGTTACAATGTTTAGTGGTTCTTGCATGCTTACCTGTTTAGCTTTCAAAGAGCCATATTACTTTGTCTTCTCCTTTGTGTTTGCCTGCAGATTCAGCTTAGTCCAATGCACGAGCACTCTTATTATTGTTCACATCGTTCGATCGTGCAAGTGAAAGGCAATAATGATGATATACGATGAAGTGACTGAGACTGAGAAGCTGGTATGAACTCTATCTATTTTGTTTTTGTAAATATGACTAGCTTGTCGACCCAGATTTAGCTTTGTTGTGAGAGAACCATGTTTGCAATGACAACTGAGAGATCATAGTTTCTGATGCCATGCTTATTTAGCTGAGAGCTTATAATGGTTTGTCTTGAATGCCAACATAGATTCTAAAATGACTATGATGTAGTATGATAGGATGGTATTCTCCTTTGAATGTTTCAAGTGGCTTGACTTGGCGCATGTTCATGCATGTAGTTGAAACAAAATCAACATAGCCTCTATGATGTTCGTGTTCATGGTGATTTATATCCTGTTCATGCTTGCATTCAATGTTAGTCAAACTCATTGCATCTTGATGACTGTTTTCGCTCTCTAGTTGGTCGCTTCCCAGTCTTTTGCTAGCCTTCACTTGTACTAAGCGGAATACTGCTTGTGCATCCACCTCCATAAACCCAAAAGTTTTTCCATGAGAGTCCACCATACCTACCTATTTGCGGTATCTACCTGCCGTTCCAAGTAAATTTGCATGTGCCACTCTCTAAACCTTCAAGAAATAATCTGTTTTGCATGCTCGAACCGCTCATGTGGTGACAGGGGGCTATTGGTATCTTCCATGCTAGGAGTGTTATCCTCGACATGTGTTTATTCACTGTCATTCACAAGAAAGGGGCCGGTAATTGGAATGCCCAGTTCCACGCTTAACTCGAAAACATAACTGTAAAACAAGACTCCCCCTGGATTGATGTTAGTATGGACAGTACCCGAGGATTCGGCTAGCCGTGGAGTGTGATTGATTGGTGGTGGGGGAGTTAAAACATTACTTTTCTGTTTGGGAACCGCCTATAGCATGAGTAGCATGGAAGATATTGAGAACTCTTGGTCATCGCGTTGACAATGAAAGCATGCCACCCAAAATTATTATCTCTGTTTTCAAAGCTTGAGCTCTGGCACCTCTGCAAATCAATGCTTCCCTCTGCGAAGGGCATGTCTATTTATTTTCCTGTTGAGTCATCCTCTTCTTTTACAAGCACCAATTAGAGAGCACCTCTGTCATTTTTATGCTTTGTTTTTTATTGATATTGAGTATGACTATGACTGCATCTTCGTTGCTATGAATTACAATGTTTAGTTAGCCCTTGATCTTTGAAAGTGCTCTGCATTTATGTTTTGCGGTCTCAGAAAGAGCTAGCGAGATACCACCTATTCATATTGCTTCATGCTTGTTTTGATTGAAGTGTTGGTATTTGAAACTCATTATTATTTGCTCGTTAGCTGATTATGCCATTGATATTAGTTTACCGTGAGACCTTTGTGTAATTTGCTTATGTGGTTAACTTGTGATCGTGCTGAAATTCTGGTTATGAGTTAGACATAGTTGCAACAACAAGATCAAACAGAGTTTGTCAAAGTTTTTCTTTCTCTCTCAGTTTGTCAACTGAGTTGCTTGAGGACAAGCAAGGTTTTAAGCTTGGGGGAGTTGATACGTCTCCATCGTATCTACTTTTCCAAACTCTTTTCCCCTTGTTTTGGACTCTAATTTGCATAATTTGAAAGGAACTAACCTGGACTGAGGCTGTTTTCAGCAGAATTGCCTTAGTGTTATTTTTGTGCAGAAATCAAAGTTCTCCAAACGTCCTGAAAATTCACGGAGATCATTTTTGGAAAATATGAAAAATATCTGCGCCAAGTTCCACCTGAGGGGGTGGACCCATGGGCCACACCCTGGCTCCGCCACCACCCCCTGGTGGCGGTGGTCAAGCTTGTGGGGCCCACACAGCTCTGCCGCCCCCAACCTCAGGTCTATAAGTTTCCTTTCGTCCAAGAAAAAATAAAAAGAGAAGTTTTCGTCGTGTTTTCGATACGGAGGCGCCGCCACCACCTGTTCTTCATCTGGAGGGCAAATCTGGAGTCCGTCTTGGGCTCCGGAGAGGGGAAATCGTCGCCATCGTCATCATCAACCTTCTTCCCTCTCCAATTCCATGAAGCTCTTCGTAGTTCGTGAGTAATCTATTCGTTGGCTCGCTGGGCAGTGATGAGTAGGATGAGATCTATCATGTAATCGAGTTAGTTTTGATGGGGATTGATCCCTAGTATCCACTATGTTCTGAGATAGATGTTGCTACTACTTTGCCATGCTTAATGCTTGTCACTAGGGCCCGAGTGCCATGATTTCAGATCTGAAATTATTATGTTGTCACGAATATATGTGTGTTTTAGATCTGATCTTGCAAGTTGTAGTTACCTACTATGTGTTATGATCCGGCAACCCCGGAGTGACAATAACCGGAACCACTCCTGGTGATGACCATAGTTTGAGGAGTTCATGTGTTCACCAAGTGCTAATGCGTTGGTCCGGTTCTTTATTAAAAGGAGAACCTTAATATCCCGTAGTTTCCTTTTGGACCCCGCTGCCACGGGAGGGATGGACAATAGATGATATGCAAGTTCTTTTCCCTAAGCACGTATGACGACACATGGAATGCATGCCTACATCACATTGACGAATGGGAGCTAGCCACATATCTCTCCATGTTATAGCTGTTGCACGATGAATATCATCCAAGAAATCACCGACCCATTGCCTACGAGTTTGTCCTACTGCTGCTGTTACTTGTCTTGCTCTGCTGCTGCTACTACTGTTGCCACTGCCGTTACTCGCTACTTTGGTGTTACTACTGTGCTTGCAGATACTAATCTTTCAGGTGTGGTTGAATCTGACAAATTCAGCTGCTAATGCTTGAGAGTATTCTCTCACCTCCCGTCGTGCAAACCAACAAATTGGGTCGAATACTCTACCCTCGAAAACTGTTGCAAACCCACGCGCTGGTGGGCCGTCAACAACATTCTTCTAGTTCATTGCTAGGGAGTGCTAGTAGCATTCTTCTCGTGCCGTTGCAGGAGAAGGTCTGTTGTCATCAGCATTCGTCTAGCTAACGCTAGAGATTGCAAATCACCCCCTCTTTTTCTATATGGAGGGTTTCGTTCAGAAAAAAATCAGACGGGAGCTTTTTCGTGGTTTCGCCGCCACGAGGCGGAACTTGAGCAGAACCAATCTAGAGCTCAGGCAGGACGATCCTGTCGGGGAAACTTCCCTCCCGAAGGGGGAAATCGTCGCCATCGTCATCACCAACACTCCTCTCATTAGAGGGGACTCGTCACCATCAACATCTTCATCAGCACCATCTCATCTCCAAACCCTAGTTCATCTCTTGTAACCAATCTCCGTCTTGCGACTCCGATTGGTACTTGTAAGGTTGCTAGTAGTGTTGATTACTCTTTGTAGTTGATGCTAGTTGGATTACTTGGTGGAAGAGTTTATGTTCAGATCCTTGATGCTACTCATTACACCTCTGATCATGATTATGATTATGCTTTGTGAGTAGTTACTTTTGTTCCTAAGGACATGGGATAATTCATGCTAATAATAGTCATGTGAATTTGGTATTCGTTCGGTATTTTGATATGTTGTATGTTGCTTTTCCTCTAGTGGTGTTATGTGAACATCGACTACATAACACTTCACCATTATTTGGGCCTAGAGGAAGGCATTGGGAAGTAGTAAGTAGATGATGGGTTGCTAGAGTGACAGAAGCTTAAACCCTAGTTTATGCGTTGCTTCGTAAGGGGCTGATTTGGATCCACTAGTTTAATGCTATGGTTAGACTTTGTCTTAATTCTTCTTTCGTAGTTGCGGATGCTTGCGAGTGGGGTTAATCATAAGTGGGGTGCTTGTCCAAGTAAGGGCAGTACCCAAGCGCCGGTCCACCCACATATCAAACTATCGAAGTAACGAACGCGAATCATATGAACATGATGAAACTAGCATGATAGAAATTCCCGTGTGTCCTCGGGAGCATTTTTCCTCCTTTAAGACTTTGTCCAGGCTTGTCCCTTTCTAGAAAAGGGATTGGGCCACCTTGCTGCACCGTTGCTAATTTTGCTACTTGTTGCTGGCTATGAATCAACTCACCACACAATCACTTGTTACCGGCAATTTCAGTGCTTGCAGATATTTCCTTGCTGAAAACCACTTGTCAGATCCTTCTGCTCCTCGTTGGGTTCGACACTCTTACTTATCGAAAGGACTACGATTGATCCCCTATACTTGTGGGTCATCAGTGGTTGAACAATAGGTGTAGTTACCAAAGCCCTCTTAAGTATTTCGAAGGCTTCCTCACAATCCTCGTCAAAGACAAAAGGAATATCCTTTTGCAAGAGTTTGGTAAGAGGCCTAGAAATGTTAGAGAAGTCTTTAATGAACCTTCTATAGAAACCAACATGACCAAGGAAACTTCTTATCCCTTTGATATCTGTGGGGTATGGCATTTTCTCGATTGCATTAACCTTAGCCTTATCAACTTTGATACCTCTTTCAGAAATTTTATGTCCTAAGACGATGCCTTCATTAACCATAAAGTAGCACTTCTCCCAATTCAAGACAAGATTGTTGTCTTTACATCTCTGTAAGACTCGATCAAGGTTGCTGAGGCAATCATCAAAGGAAGACCCGTAAACAGAGAAGTCATCCGTGAAAACCTCAACAATCTTTTCACAAAAATCAGAGAATATAGCCATCATACATCTTTGAAAAGTGGCAGGTGCATTACATAAGCCAAAAGGCATACGTCTATAAGCAAAGGTACCGAAAGGGCAGGTGAAAGTGGTCTTCTCCTGATCAGATTGTGCAACTGGTATTTGGGAGAAACCAGAATAACCGTCTAGAAAGCAGAAGTGTGTGTGTTTAGACAACCTTTCTAGCATTTGGTCGATAAAAGGAAAATGGTAATGATCTTTCCTAGTGGCTTTATTCAATTTCCTAAAATCGATCACCATCCTATAGCCAGTAATAATCCTCTGTGGGATCAATTCATCCTTATCATTGGGGACAATGGTAATGCCTCCCTTCTTAGGAACGCAATGCACCAGACTCACCCAATCGCTATGAGCAACAGGATAAATGATACCTGCTTCCAGGAGCTTTAGTATATCTTTTCTTACTACCTCTTTCATCTTAGGATTCAATCTCCTTTGATGATCAGATCAGTTTTAATCTTGTGCTGGCATAGGGTAGGACTAATGCCCTTAAGATCATCAAGAGTATATCCAATAGCAGCACAGTGCTTCCTCAGAGTTTTTAGTAACTTCTTTTCTTCATGCTCTGAGAGGCTAGCACTAATTATAACAGGATATATCTCTTTTTCATCAAGATAGGCATACTTAAGAGTATCAGGCAACTGTTTAAGCTCGAACACAGGATCACCCTTTGGTGGGGGTGGATCCCCAAGCAGTTCAATAGGCAGACTATTCTTAAGGATAGTATATTGTTCTAAGACAACTCTATCTATCTCATCCCTTTCATCCATATGCATATCATTTTCAAGCTCAAGCAAGTATTGCTCTAACGGATCAGTAGGAGGCACGGATATAGAGGCTAAGGCAATAGTTTCATCCCTAATAGGCAACTCCTTTTCATGAGGTTGTCTACCAAACTTAGAGAAATTGAACTCATGTGACACACCTTCAAAGCCAAAAGTGACAGTTTGCTTCTCACAGTCAATATGAGCATTGACAGTATTGAGAAAAGGTTTACCAAATATGATGGGAAAAAAGCTATCTTGTGCGGTAGCAAGAACGAGGAAATCAGCAGGATACTTTGTTTTACCACACAAGACTTCAACATCCCTAACAATTCCCACAGGGCATATAGTATCTATATTGGCAAGCTGAATAGTGACATCAACAGGCTCTATCTCAACAGATGCAATCTCATCTTTGATTTCATCATATAAGGATTGAGGTATTGCACTAACACTAGCACCCACGCCCCGTAAGCGATGATAACAATGATCTCCTATCTTAACAGAAACCACAAGCATGCCAACAAGAGGCCTATATTTGTCTCTAGCGTGAGGATTAGCAATTCTAGCAGCATCTTCACAAAAGTGGATATTATGTCCCTCAACTTCCTTAGACAGAAGATCTTTGATAATAGCAATGCTAGGTTCAACTCTAATTTGCTCAGGGGGTGTAGGTGTTCTAATGTAGCCTCTACGTATCATAGTTGAAGCTTTAGAATGATCCTTTATCCTAACAGGGAAAGGTGGTTTCTCAACGTAAGCACTGGGAACAACAGGATCACTATAGGCAATGACTTTCTCTTCAACTAGAGTGGGTTTAACTACATTGACTTCTAAAGGAGGATGATATTTAAACCACTTCTCTTTGGGGAGATCAATATGAGCAGCAAAGGATTCACACAATGAAGCTACTATCTCAGAGTCAAGTCCATACTTAGCGCTAAAATCACTAAAGGTATTTGTCTCAACAAAGTATTTAACGCAATCAAATGTGAAATTCATACCTGACTCCTTACATTCTTCCAGCTCCCAATCTTCAGAGTTGCGTTTAATTCTCTCCAATAAATTCCATTTGAAGTCAATATCTCTCTTCATAAAAGAACTGGTACAAGAAGTGTCAAGCATGGTGCGATCATCATGAGAAAGCCGAGCATAGAAGTTCTGAATGATAATTTATCTCGACAGCTCATGGTTGGGGCATGAATATAGCATTGATTTAAGCCTCCCCCAAGCTTGAGCGATGCTTTCTCTGTCACGAAGCGAAATATTGTAAATGTAATTTCGATCACAATGTACTAAATGCATAGGATAAAACTTTTGATGACCAATTTCAACCGATTGTAGTCCCATGATCCAGTATCATCACATAGCCTATACCATGTCAACGCCTTATCCTTCAAAGATAAAGGAAAGACCTTCTTCTTGACCTCATCCTCGGGCACACCTGCAAGCTTAAATAAACCACAAACTTCATCTACATAGATTAGATGCAATTCTGGATGTCATGTTCCATCTTCTGTAAAAGGATTAGCCAGCAGTTTCTCAAGCATACCCGAAGGAAATTCAAAGCAAATATTTTCAGTGGGTGCAGCAGGTTGAGGAGCAACCATTCGTGCTTCCGTTCGAGGTGAATATACCCCGAACAAGCCCCTCAAAGGATTAGTATCCATAATGACAAGTGACAATAAATTTCAGCACATTGTAGGAATATTTCCTTACCAAGTTCCACTTACCAAAGGCGTTTCACTCCCCAGCAACGGCACCAGAAAAGAGTCTTGATAACCCACAAGTATAGGGGATCAATCGTAGTCCTTTCGATAAGTAAGAGTGTCGAACCCAACGAGGAGTAGAAGGATTTGACAAGTGGTTTTCAGCAAGGAAGTATCTGCAAGCACTGAAATTATCGGTAACAAGTGATTGTGTGGTGAGATGATTCGTACCGAGCAACAAGTAACAAAAGTAGCAGCGGTGCAGCAAAGTGGCCCAATCCCTTTTGTAGCAAGGGAGAAGCCTGGACAAAGTCTTATAGGAGGAAAATCGCTCCCGAGGACACACGGGAATTTCTGTCATGCTAGTTTCATCATGTTCATATGATTCGCGTTCGTTACTTTGATAGTTTGATATGTGGGTCGACCAGCGCTTGGGTACTGCCCTTACTTGGACAAGCATCCCACTTATGATTAACCCCTCTCACAAGCATCCACAACTACGAAAGAAGAATTAAGACAAAGTCTAACCATAGCATTAAACTAGTGGATCCAAATCAGCCCCTTACGAAGCAACACATAAACTAGGGTTTAAGCTTTTGTCACTCTAGCAACCCATCATCTACTTAGTACTTCCCAATGCCTTCCTCTAGGCCCAAATAATGGTGAAGTGTTATGTAGTCGACGTTCACATAACACCACTAGAGGAAAAACAACATACAACATATCAAAATACCGAACGAATACCAAATTCACATGACTTTTATTAGCATGACTTATCCCATGTCCTCACGAACAAAAGTAACTACTCACGAAGCATAATCATACTCATGATCAGAGAGGTAATGATTAGCATCAAGGATCTTAACATAAACTCTTCCACCAAATAATCCAACTAGCATCAACTACAAAGAGTAATCAACACTACTAGCAACTTTACAAGTACCAATTGGAGTCGCGAGACACAGATTGGTTACAAGTGAGGAACTAGGGTTTGGAGATGAGATGGTGCTAATGAAGATGTTGATGGTGACGAGTCCCCTCCGAAGAGAGGAGTGTTGGTGATGACGATGGCGACGATTTCCCCCTCCGGGAGGGAAGTTTCCCCCGCAGGATCGTCCTGCCAGAGCTCTAGATTGGTTTTGCTCAAGTTCCGCCTCGTGGCGGCGGCGAAACCACGAAAAATCTCCTCCTTGATTTTTTCCTGGACGAAACCCTCCATATAGCAAAAAGAGGGGGGAAAGTGGGCCAGCAGGGTGCCCACAAGCCCCCATGGCGCGGCCTGGGGGTGGCCGCATCGTGCAGGCTTGTGGCCACCCCCTGGCGCCCCTCTGGCGCTTCTTCGGTCCAGTATTTTTCATAAATTGGGAAAAATCCCCGTTGATTTTCACGGTGTTTGGAGTTGGCAGAATAGGTATCTCAACTTTGCTCCACTTTCAGGCCAGAATTCCAGTTGTCGGTATTCTCCCTCTTCATGTAAACCTTGCAAAATAAGAGAGAAAAGGCATAAGAATTGTACCCTGAAGTGAAATAATAGCCAAAGAAGCGATAAATATCAACATGAAAACATGATGCAAAATGGACGTATCATGCATCATGGTCCTTATAAAAGCCATCCGAGCTCCCTCTATGTAGACAGAGCGCTTCAGGACCTCGAGTTGAGGCACGGTGTTGTACAACTTCCGCACTAAGCCGAACTAACTGCTCGGAAGAGGCTCGACGGGCCACAGCTGGATGCAGAGCTCCGTTATGGCCGGCTCCGCCATCCTCTGCAACTCCATGAGCTGTTTCATCTAATTGACGAGAAGGGGGTGGGCTCGGGAGTGTGAAACTGTGCCCAGAAAAGCATCTGCTCGGCGTCCCCGTCGTGGACCGCGTAGTGCTTGGCTGCGTCTGCTGTCGTGGATATAAGCCTGACAGTAGATGTGTAGGGTATGAAAGTAGAGGGCAGAGTCCTAGCTACGGCAAGGTTGTATGAGTTCAGGCCCCTCTACGGTGGAGGTAACAACCCTACGTCTTAGTGCTCTGGAGCTTTAGTGTCGAGTGGAATATGAATGTTACAGAATGCGAACCCTTGTGCTAGAGGGGAGGGGCGGCTTATATAGAGTGCGCTGCCCCTCATAAGTGTTCAGTCTTCAAGGGTGCAATAAGTGAGATTGAATGCATACGTTATAGGTAACGTATGCCATAAATGACATTAACTACAGTAGTCTAACGTCTGACCATTAGCCTCGCTGGAATGGCTTTTGGTCTTTTATGTCGACTCGCTTCTAGTCTTCACCAAGTGGAATCCAGTCGTCGAGTATCAGGTAATCTTCCGAGTGGTTCTTTACCGAGTGGTCGAGAGGTAGTATTAATCTAGTCAGTAAGTATCTTGTGATCTTTAAGCTAGTAACAAGGTCCCCTTGGGTAGGACTTATAGGTCAAGCCTATGACCCTACCCTAGGGATATAACCCCATCATTATCCACCGAATGGATCGAGGTTAGAGTGATGAAGGTGTAACTGCAAATCTTGGTATAGTAGACTGAATTTGAATGTTCTTCAAAGTTTCACCGAATTGGACGTCGACTACAATCTTCATCGTTCGCCTTATCGATTCTGCTTGGTACGAAATATCGAAGTGCATTTGAAGATCCGACTGAGCAAATGAAACGACGTGTCTGACAAGATCTTTCGATGTGATCAATCACCCTGTCTGTTCCGGATTTTCTGGGATTCGAAAATTTTGGTTGCCGCGCGTTACGCGGTGATGACATCATCGACATCAAGTGGATCATGTCGCCTCGATTCCTTCGCATCTACCTCCGCCACGTATCTCGCGGTGGCCGTCGAAAGGATAAGCCGAGGGCCCACTTGGCACTGGCCCAGCCGTCTAGTTATAAAAGCATCGAGTGCTAGGGTTTGGAACGACATCGTCTTCTTCCTCTCGCCTGTCCTTCCTTCTTTTTAGCCACCAGCACAGACCGAAGCAATAAATCTCATCGCCTCCACCATGACGAAGGGACAGACCAGCATGTTGGAGAAGGCGAAGAAGAAGGGTGTCGTCAAGTCGAAGAAACAAACCCTGCCGCCGGGATGGATCCAGGGGGATTTCCTTCGATCCACTGTGCGAAAGGAGGATCTCCTCGACCTCGTCGAGCACGACATGCTGGTGGACAAGTCCTGGAGGCTCCCTGGAGACGAGATCGAGCCCGAGCCGCGGGAGGGAGAACAGGTTCTCCTCCTGACTCACATCGAAGGAGGTTTCTCTCTGCCGCCCCACCCTTTTATTCGGGGATTCTTGAACTTCTTTGGGGCGCAATTGCATCATTTTCCTCCGAATGCCATTGCGCATCTTTCTTGCTTCATCACCTTGTGCAAGTGTTTCTTGGGGGTGTCCTCCTCACTGGGGACTCTTCAAATCTATCTTCACCATGCGATCCCAGTCGATGAAAAAGGTTAATCCAACTGACGACAAGACTAATGGCATCCAGTTGTGTGGAGGTTTAGGGCTTCACAAGAGAGCCAAAAGTAGCTATCCTACCATGACCTTTCCTAAATCAGTTCGTAACTGGCAAGCTACTTGGTTCTACTGTAATGATATTGCTTGCCCGGACATGTCGAGTGGACTCCCTCCCTTTACTCTAGAGCGACCGAGTGCTCCGAGGATGTTAACGTTGACAAAGGAGGAGAAAACTCAGGTTGATCCCTTGGTCCAAGCATTGATTGGTCTGGTCCGCAACGGAGTGACATGAATGGATCTATTAGAGACCTTCCTGGGCAGACGCATCCAGCCTCTCTAGGCTCGGGACCACACTATGTGGCATTACACCGGTCCTGAAGACTCCACTCGGTCTCATCCTGAGGAAGTGAGTGAAGACACAGTAGCAAAGTGGATCCGCGGAATAGCATGTCCTTGTGATAATCTGATGGGGGCAAAAAGGGTCCTGTCCTTGTCAGCTGACAATCCACCGACAAACAAGGTTAGTTCTGTTGTGTTAAACATTGTTGCGTTCGAACCGAGTGCTTATAATTTCCTTGTCGACTGAGTTTGTGGATTGTATCTTGCAGGAGTGGACGAACTTGAATTCTCCGGTCCCGAATGGCAACACACTCGACCTTGATGAGCGGAGCATGGAGGACAGTTCGGAGAGCAAGGACTATGTGTGTAACAACAAAGAGACCGAGGAGGAGGAGTCGGAGGAGAGCGAGGAGGAAGATTCATCTCCTTCTCGCCCTGAGCCTCGGACCAAGCAGCGTCATGACCCCGTTGGTACTCCAAGTAAACCTTTGGTGCCAAGCAGCAGGATTGCCAAGCGCGTTAGGGATCGTCTGGAGAACTAGTGGAACAACCTACAAAGGTGTCTAAGCCTAGCGGACCCAAGCCTCGGAAGGCTCTGCCTAGGATGAGGATCGCCATTTCGGTCACCTACGTGTAAGTGCTTTATCTTACACTCTTATCCGAGTGAACATTTCGGTTGCTGACGACCGACTGGGATTGTCTTGACAGAGCTGCTACTTCCGTCACGTCGCCGCCACGAGGGGATGAAGATCTCATGGATGTTTACACCGCGAACGCAGCCACCTCACAGCTAGGTACAACTGATTTCCCATTCCGTGTCATTCTTCCGCGTGTATGTTTTCCTAACTGTAACTTCTGATGTTTCTATCTGCCAGTCGTGCCTGCTGCGAGAGAGGTCATCCAGCTGGACGACGATGATCAAAGGCAACCAGCTACTGCGGTGGTACCTGTTGTGTCTGAGGTGCATGTGGCAGCAATGGCTGTAGTGAGTGCTCCGCCTGTTAGTGCAGTCGTTGCCACCAAGACTCCGACTAGATTGCAGTCAATCGCCCCAGTTGTTTCTGCTGTGGCCTCAAGATTGATGTCTCCCACTACCGTGTACGCCACACGTCGTGTCCCTGAAGATCAGACTGGTGCCGCCAAGGAGGCTATGAATCAGGCAGGACTAATGACGCAACAAGCAAAAGGAGCCTATGACGCTATCGTCTCGGTGTACAACAACAACGTGGTGCTTCAAGAAAACGTAAGTTTGAATTCCATTCCGACTCACACCCACTGGGTATTGCTTTTTTGTAGAATTGTCTTTGTTTCATTTGCGTTCCAGTGGGGTCACTCCAAGTGAACCCACTGGGTGTAGTCCCCGAGACCGTTGTGGAGTGCTTGCACTCGCAGTGGTCTTAATCAGTAGAGACTTTTTCTTTTTTGCTGATCAAAATCAACCAGAGCTGATCTAGTTGAGTTCTGAATCCAGTGGGGGCATGCTAAGTGCACCCAGTGGGTGTAGTCCCCGAGACTATTATTAGTCGGAAGTGAGTGATAATAGTCTGAAGTACTTGAGCGTATAGTATATTTGACTCGGCAGGGCAGACCTTGTCGAGTGATAAACCAGTGGGGTCACGTCGAGTGAACCCACTGGGTGTAGTCCCCGAGACTACTGTTGAATGCTTGCATCATCAGGAGTCTGAATTTGAATGCTTGCATCATCTGTCGAATGACTTGTATTTCTCCACTCGGAAGTAGAAAATACTTGTTCCTAATTAAAGTGATTTTTCCACTCAGATGTATTTTGTAGAAGGCATGCGAGATTGGGTCACAGTACACCCAGGTGTAATTTGAGAAGAACAAACTGAAGCTGGAGTGTGATGCGATGAAAAAGTTGCTGGAAGACAAGGATGTGGTCCTTGCCAATCTGAAGAAGAAGTCCGAAGCTGATGAATTGAAGCTTACGGACTTTGAGAAGTTGAAGGCAGAAAATGAACAGATGAAGAACGAAAGAGACGAGTGGGCGAAGAAACTCCAGTCCATTTCAAAAAGAGAAAATGCTTTAGAAAGTTTTGTAAAAGACTTCCTCGCAAAGATGCTTGATTCTCTCATTGGTATGTTCCCTTTATTGAGTGAGTCTTAGCATTTTTCGTCGACTGACATGCAGCTGATATTTCGTTTGTCTTCTGCTACAGAGTTCTGTCCTAATTTCGAAAAAGAGACATTCGAGGTGGATCCATACTTGGATCCCATCAAGTTTCCTGTTCCTGATGACTGGCCGTGAACATGTATCGCCTCAACTTCCACCTCGTTAAAGTCCAAGGGTACTTCACTCATCTGCGAGCTGCTGTGGGAAGAATTGACAAAGAGCTATGGCCTGAAGACACGTTCCTCGTCGGTTTGGATGCTGTGATGGAGTGCATGGGTCGTGTCCCTGAGAGAGTCCAAGCATGGAAGAAATCAGCTGCTCGGTGTGGGGCTGATGTGGCTCCGTCTCACGTCAGGGTCCACTGTAAGGAGACTCGGGAGGAGAAGTTGAAGGCACTGCAGGTTGCAAATACGAAAAAGCTTCGGTTTGAAGATTCCTGGACACCTTCATTGATACTGCAACAAGCATCGCCGACATCATTGACCTCGACACCTTCATGGAGCCGGCCAGTCCAGGTGAGCCGTGAAAAGACAACCAGTCGTGAGAAAAACCCTGATTTGCCTCGGTATGCCGAGTGGTTTATGTAAACACTTTAAACTTCGTTCAGGTAATAACCCGAGTGCTTTTGTCTTGCGTGGATAACCTTGATCTGCGTCGGGTATTATTTATTTGCTCGCTTCGGCTGAATTTGAGTTTATGTTTGTTGAATGAACCTTTTCTTTTTGGGGATGCTCTGGGCATACGCAAAGTCTTCCTACCCAAGCAAAGCTTGATTCGCAGTTGGGCAGGGATTTGGGTGGGATTTTGTCGCTTAGGCGAATTTGATTCGCGGCTAAGCCTCCGAGTGAGAGGGTAGCTGTTCACTCGGAGAAGCTTTTGTTTTTTATCTTAGGCAAGTCTGGTTCGCGCCTAAGTCCCCGAGTGAGAGGGTAGCTCTTCACCCGAAGGAGTTTTTAACTTAGGCGAATCCGGTTCGCGGCTAAGCCTCCAATTGAGAGGGTAGCTCTTCACTCAGAGAAGTTTTTTAACTTAGGCGAATCTGGTTCGCGGCTAAGCCCCCGAGTGAGAGGGTAGCTCTTCACTTGGAGAAGTTTTTTAACTTAGGTGAATCTGGTTCGCGGCTAAGCCCCCGAGTTAGAGGGTAGCTCTTCACTCGGAGAAGTTTTTTAGACCAGAGTTAACAAACATATTGAAGTAATCAAAGCTTCTCGTGAGTAAATTGCTTTAGGGAATCTTGTTTGTTACATGAAAACAGTCATAAATCAAGTATAAAAACGCTGAAGTAAGTCTCCGCTCCATGCTCGCGGCTCGTCGATCCTATTCTCCAAATTGTAGAGTGTGTATGCTCCGTTGTTCAGCACCTTGGAGGCGATGAAGGGTCCTTCCCAGGCGGGGGCCATCTTGTGTGGTCTTTGCTGATGTACTCGGAGCACCAAATCGCCTGCTAGAAACGTCCGACTCCTGATGTGTCTTGAATGGAATCGTCGCAAGTCTTATTGGTAGATTGTCGATCGAATCAGAGCCATCTCGCGCTTCTCCTCCAAGAGATCGACTCCATCCCGTCGGGCTTGTTCAGCTTCGGCTTCTGAGAAGAGCTCAACTCTAGGGGAATTGTGAAGTAAATCACTCGGAAGACCAGCTTCCGCAATGTACACGAGAAAGAATGGAGACCGTCCCGTTGACCTATTCGGGGTTGTTCTGAGTCCCCAGAGCACAGAGGTAACTTGGTGACCCAAGCACCTGCAGCGTGTCCAATCTCCCTCATGAGACGAGGTTTTAACCGCTGAAGTATGAGTCCATTCGCTTGTTCAGCCTGGCCATTTGTTTGGGGATGAGCAACGAATGCGTAATCCACTAGGGTTCCTTGGTTGGAGCAAAAACTCTTGAATTCATCTGAGTCAAAATTCGATCCATTGTCAGTGATGATGTTGTGTGGGACCCCAAATCTGACAGTGATCTCTCTCATGAATTTGATTGCAGTGCGTGCATCTAGCTTTTTGATTGGCTTGGCTTCTGTCCACTTGGTGAATTTGTCGACTGCAACTAGCAAATGAGTGAATTGATACGTCTCCGTCGTATCTATAATTTTTGATTGTTTCATGCCAATATTCTACAACTTTCATGTACTTTTGGCAACTTTTTATACTATTTTTGGGACTAACATATTGATCCAGTGCCCAGTGCCAGTTCCTGTTTGTTGCATGTTTTTTGTTTCACAGAATATCCATACCAAATGAAGTCCAAACATAATAAAAACTTACAGGGATTTTTTTGGAATATTTATGATTTTCGGGAAGAAGAATCAACGCGAGGCGATGCACGGAGTGCCCACAATCCTTGTCGCCGCGGCCAGGGGTGGGCCCACGGCAGGCAGTCTTGTGGCCACTCCTTAAGGCAGTTGGAGCCCTTCTTTCGCCGCAAGAAAGATAATATCCGGAAGAAAGTCGTGTTAAAATTTCAGACCAATCGGAGTTACGGATCTTCGGGAATTTAAGAAACGGTGAAACGCAGAATCTGGGAGTGCAGAAACAGAAGGACACAGAGAGAGAGATCCAATCTGAGAGGGGCTCTCGCCCCTCCACCGCCATGGAGACCATGGACCAGAGGGGAAACCCTTCTCCCATGTAGGTAGGAGGTCAAGGAAGAAGAAGAAGGAGGGGGGCTCTCTCCCCTCTCTCCCGGCGGCGCCGGAACGCCGCCCAGGACATCATCATGTGACGGCGATCTACAGCAACACCTCCGTCATCTTCACCAACATCTCCATCATCTTCCCCCATCTATATTCAGCGGTTCACTCTCCCGCAACCCACTTTACCCTCTACTTGAACAGGGTGCTTTATGCTACATTTTATTATCCAATTATGTGTTGCTATCCTATGATGTCTGAGTACATTATCGTTGTCCTATCGGTGATTGATGAATTGCTATGATTGGTTTAATTTGCTTGTGGTTATGTTGCTGTCCTTTGGTGCCCATCATACGATCGCGCGTGTGGATCACACCATAGGGTTAGTTGTATGTTGATAGGACTATGTATTGGCAGGCTAGAGTGACAGAATCTTCAAACCTAGCATAGAAATTGATACATATGGGATGGAAGGGGGACCAATATATCTTATTGCTATGGTTGGGTTTTACCTTAATGAACGTTAGTAGTTGCGGACGCTTGCTAATAGTTCCAATCATAAGTGCATAGAATTCCATGTAAGGGATGACATGCTAGCAGAGGCCTCTCCCACATGATACTTGCTATCAATCTAGTAACGTAGTCAATTGCTTAGGGACAATTCCGCAACTCCTACCACCACTTTTCCACACTCGTTAGACACTCGTAGTTGTTTCTTTATCTAACCAGCCCCTAGTTTTATTTACGTGTTCTTTACTTTCTTGCAAGCCTATCCTATCACTCTTACAAAGTACTTCTATTTTCATACTTGTTCTAGGTAAAGCGAACGTAAAGTGTGCGTAGAGTTGTATCGGTGGTTGATAGAACTTGAGGGAATATATGTCCTACCTTTAGCTCCTCGTTGGGTTCGACACTCTTACTTATCGAGAAAGGCTACAATTGATCCCCTATACTTGTGGGTTATCAAGACCTTTTTCTGGCGCCGTTGCTGGGGAGCAATAGCGTGGGGTGGATATCCTCGTGTGTGCTTGTTTGCTTTATCACTAAGTAGATTTATTTGCTGTTCGAAGTTGTTCTCTATCTTTAGTTATGGATATGGAACACGAAATACCAAAAAAATTAGGTGTACTTGCTACTCATGGAGATGGGGAACCTCCTAAAACCCTCGAGGCTCGTTATGTGGAAAATATTATGCACTTCTTTAATAATCCTGAGAAAGCCCCATTCAATTATATAATGGGATACACGTTGGATCAACGTGAATACTGTAGGGATTATCGCTTGACTCAAAAAGGGAAACTTTTATGGGATCAAATCCATTTGTTGAAATGGTATACTTGGGAACTATGCAAGAGATATGGTGTTACTTGTTGCTCTAGGATGAAGGCTCCACACCTTCCCTTTTCTTGTGAATTTAATGATCATAGAACCTTGGCTTCTTATGCTAATGGTATATATGATTACTATGATGTGGATCAAATAGAAGAGTTTGTTGCTTTTATGGGTGCTTATGAAATTGAGGCTCTGTTTAAAAGGTGTGATGATAATGATGATGCTCCTTACCGATCTGAAAATTTGGCTATGCTTTGTTGTTGTTATACTAATTATGAATATAATGCCCATATTGAACGATTTAAGGAGAAATCCTATGCTGCCCAAGAAGAGACTATTATTTTACAGGAAACTATGGAAGAAGAAAATGCTGAAATTGTGAGCTCATTAGATGAAAAAGATGAAGAGGAGAGCGAAGAACAAAAGGAGGAAGAGCGGACTAGCTACCCGTGTCCACCTTCTAATGAGAGTAACTCTTCTACTCATACATTATTTAATTTCCCTTCGTTCTTACCGAAGGATGAATGCTATGATCCCTTGGATTCGTTTGAAATATCCCTTTTTGATGAACTTGATGCTTGCTATGCGTGTGGCCATGATGCCAATATGAATGATGCTTATGAAGATGAGCTAGCTATATTTCCTTATGTTACACATGATGATTTTGATGAATATAATATGCATGTGCTTGCTGCTCCTACTTGCAATTATTGTGAGAGAGGAACTACATCTCCACCTCTCTATGTTTCCAATACGATAAAATTGCAAGAAACTATTTATGCTATGTATTGGCCTTTACTTGGTGTGCATGAATTGTTCTTTTATGACATGCCAATGCATAGGAAGAGAGTTAGACATCGTCATTGCTTGATATATGTTACCTTGTGCTCACTACTAAATTTCAAATCATTGCTAATTAAAATTGGCTTTGATATACCTTGGGATCCGGGTGGATCCATTACTTGAGCACTTTATGCCTACCTTAATGGCTTTAAAGAAAGCGCTGCGTGGGAGACAATCCGGAAGTTTTAGAGAGTCATTTATTTCTGTTGAGTGCTGTTATTTAGTTTAAAAACAAAAAAGATATAGAGGGGAACTTAAAACTTTTTCAAAAAGAGAAGCAATTGAAAGGTGATGCATTGCGGAAGTGAGAGTCGACCTTGAACACTTGTGTTCATGCTCACGGAAACAATGTATAATTTTTCATGGAAGTTTCTCACAAAAATAGTTATCCCCTTATACAATTCCATTGTATTTTGAAAATAATGTGCCAAGCAAAGACTTTACGATTAGTTTGGGTGATAATTGTTTGATCACGCTGAGAAAAGACAGAAACTTTCTGCTCACGAAATTAATTTTCATTTTTATTCTGAAAGAGCTTTTGAGTTGATTCTTTTTTCTGCTGATTTATATGCAAATTTTCCAGACGTTCGTAAGTGTTCAGATTTTTTGAGATATCAGAAGTATACGGAATGTACAGATTGCTACAGACTGTTCTGTTTTGACAGATTCTGTTTTCTATGCATTGTTCTCTTATTTTGATGAATCTATGGGTAGCATCGGGGGGTATGAACCATGGTGAAGTTGGATTACAGTAGATATAATGGTAATATGAATTTAGAATGAGTTCCCAATAGTACTTGAAGTGGTGATTTATTTTATTATACTAACAGATCTCACGAAGTTTTGTTGAGTTTTGTGTGATTGAAGTTTTCATGTTTTGGGTGAGAGCACGATGGATGAAGGAATAAGGAGAGGCAAGATCCTAAGCTTGGGGATGCCCGAGGCACCCCAAGGTAATATTCAAGGAAGACTCAAGCGTCTAAGCTTGGGGATGCCCCGGAAGGCATCCCCTTTTTCGTCTACAATATATCGGTAATTTTACTCGGAGCTATATTTTAATTCGTCACATGATATGTGCAAATGCATCTTTTGTGTTTATTTTTCCTTTTTCTTTTATGCACCATGATGGTATGAGATAGTCCTTGGTTGGCTTTATAGAATGCTTCTTGTGCTTCACTTATATCTTTTGAAGTTTGGATTGCCTATTTCCCTACACATAGAAAACCGCCATTTGTAGAATGCTCTTTTGCTTCACTTATATTTGTTAGAGCGGGGCATATATTTTGTAGAAAGAATTAAACTCTCATGCTTCACCTATACCTATTTAGAGAGTTAACAGAGTTGGTCATTCACATGGTTAGTCATAAAATCCTACATAAAACTTGTAGATCACTGAATATAATATGTTTGATTCCTTGCAACAGTTTTGCGACATGAATATGTGATATTAGAGTCATGCTAGTGAGTAATTGTGTATTTTTAGAAATACTTGTGTTAAGGTTTGTGATTCCTGTAGCATGCACGTATGGTGAACCATTATGTGATGAAGTCGGAGCATGATTTATTTATTGATTGTCATCCTTTGTGTGGAGGTCGGGATCACGCGATGATTAACTCCTACCAACCTTTCCCCTAGGAGCATACGTGTAGTACCTTGTTTTGATGACTAATAGAATTTTGCAATACGTATGTGAGTTCTTTATGACTAATGTTGAGTCCATGGATTATACGCACTCTCACCCTTCCACCATTGCTAGCCTCTCTAGTACCGCGCAACTTTTGCCGATGCATTACACCCACCATATAGCCTCCCTCAAAACATCCACCATACCTACCTATTATGGCATTTTCATAGCCATTCCGAGATATATTGCCATGCAACTACCACCGTTCCGTCTCATGACATGTGCCACCACTTCCATATTGCCATTGCATGATCATAAGATAGCTAGCATGATGTTTCCATGGCTTGTCCGTTTTTTGATGTCATTGCTATGCTAGATCATTGTCACGGTACACTACCGAAGGCATTTCATATAGAGTCATCATTGCTCTAAGTATTGAGTTGTAAGTGTGATGATCAATATTAATAGAGCATTGTCCCATGTGAGGAAATAAAAGAGGCCCGCGAAGCCCATTTAGAAAAAAGAGGCCAAAGATGCCCACCAATTATATATATATATATATATATATATATATATATATATATATATATAAAGAGGACAAAGAGCCCACAAAAAAATGAGAGAAAAGAGAGAAGGGACAATTGCTACTATCCTCTTTCCACACTTGTGCTTCAAATAGCACTATGATCTTCATGACAGAGAGTCTCCTATGTTGTCACTTCCATATACTAGTTGGAAATTTTCACTATATAACTTGGCTTGTATATTCCAATGATGGGCTTCCTCAAAATTGCCCTAGGTCTTCGTGGGCAAGCAAGTTGGGTGCACACCCACTAGTTTCTTTTGTGCGCTTTCATACACTTATAAGCTCTAGTGCATCCGTTGCGTGGCAATCCCTACTCACTCACATTGATATCTATTGATGGGCATCTCCATAGCCCGTTGATACGCCTAGTTGATGTGAGACTATCTCCTCCTTTTTTGTCTTCTCCACGACCACCATATTCTATTCCACCTATAGTGCTATGTCCATGGATCACGCTCATGTATTGCGTGAAAGTTGAAAAGGTTTGAGAACACTAAAGTATGAAACAATTGCTTGGCTAAAATCGGGGTTGGGCATGATTTAAATACGTTGTGTGGGGAAGATAGAGCATAGCCAGACTATATGATTTTCTAGGGATAACTTTCTTTGGCCATGATATTTTGAGAAGACATGATTGCTTTGTTAGTATGCTTGAAATATTATTGTCTTTATGTCAAATGATAGACTATTGCTTCGAATCACTCATTTTTTAGTATTCATGCCATGATTAGATTATATGATCAAGATTATGCTAGGTAGCATTCCACATCAAAAATTATCTTTTTTATCATTTACCTACTCGAGGACGAGCAGGAATTAAGCTTGGGGATGCTGATACGTCTCCGTCGTATCTATAATTTTTAATTGTTTCATGCCAATATTCTACAACTTTCATATACTTTTGGCAACTTTTTGTACTATTTTTGGGACTAACATATTGACCCAGTGCCCAGTGCTAGTTCCTGTTTGTTGCATGTTTTTTTGTTTCGCATAATATCCATAGCAAACGAAGTCCAAACGTAATAAAAACTTACGGGGATTTTTTTGGAATATTTATGATTTTCGGGAAGAAGAATCAAAGCGAGGCGATGCACGGAGTGCCCACAAGCCCTGTCGCCGCGACCAGGGGGTGGGCCCACGGCAGACAGGCTTGTGGCCACTCCTTAAGGCAGTTGGAACCCTTCTTCCGCCGCAAGAAATATAATATCCGGAATACAATCGTGTTAAAATTTCAGCCCAATCGGAGTTACGGACCTCCGGGAATTTAAGAAACGATGAAACGCGCAATCTGGGAGCGCAGAAACGGAAGGACAGAAAGAGAGAGAGAGATCCAATCTCAGAGGGGCTCTCGCCCCTCCGCCGCCATGGAGACCATGGACCAGAGGGGAAACCCTTCTCCCATCTAGGGAGGAGGTCAAGGAAGAAGAAGAAGGAGGGGGGCTCTCTCCCCCTCTCTCCCGGCGGCGCCGGAACGCCGCCCAGGACATCATCGTGTGACGGCGATCTACACCAACACCTCTGTCATCTTCACCAACATCTCCATCATCTTCCCCCATCTATATTCAGCGGTTCACTCTCCCACAACCCGCTGTACCCTCTACTTGAACATGGTGCTTTATGCTACATATTATTATCTAATGATGTGTTGCTATCCTATGATGTGTGAGTAGATTATCGTTGTCCTATCGGTGATTGATGAATTGCTATGATTGGTTTAATTTGCTTGTGGTTATGTTGCTGTCCTTTGGTGCCCATCATATGATCGCGCGCGTGGATCACACCATAGGGTTAGTTGTATGTTGATAGGACTATGTATTGGCCGGCTAGAGTGACAGAAGCTTCAAACCTAGCATAGAAATTGATGCATATGGGATTGAAGGGGGACCAATATATCTTATTGCTATGGTTGGGTTTTACCTTAATGAACGTTAGTAGGTGCGGACGCTTGCTAATAGTTCCAATCATAAGTGCATAGAATTCCATGTAAGGGATGACATGCTAGCAGAGGCCTCTCCCACATGATACTTGCTATCAATCTAGTAACGTAGTCAATTGCTTAGGGACAATTCCGCAACTCCTACCACCACTTTTCCACACTCGTTAGACACTCGTAGTTGTTTCTTTATCTAACCAGCCCCTAGTTTTATTTACGTGTTCTTTACTTTCTTGCAAGCCTATCCTATCACTCTTACAAAGTACTTCTATTTTCATACTTGTTCTAGGTAAAGCGAACGTAAAGTGTGCGTAGAGTTGTATCGGTGGTTGATAGAACTTGAGGGAATATATGTCCTACCTTTAGCTCCTCGTTGGGTTCGACACTCTTACTTATCGAGAAAGGCTACAATTGATCCCCTATACTTGTGGGTTATCATGAATCCGCTTTGCCCTGTACAGAAAGGTCCAACCATGTCCAAGCGCCACAGGACAAAAGGCCATATGAGGGGGATTGTCTTCAGAGCAGATGACGGCTTATGCGATTTCTTGGAGTAGAATTGACATCCTTCACAACAGTCTACAAGCTCTTTGGCCATTTGACCCGCACGTGGCCAGAAGAATCCACCTTGGAATGCTTTAGCAACGATGGCTTTGGAGGATGCATGATGACCACAGATTCCCGAATGAATTTCCTCCAAAATCAGTCGGCCTTCTTCAGGGGAAATGCACCGTTGAGCTATGCCAGACACACTTTCCTTGTAGAGATGATCTCCCATGACTGTGAAAACTTTTGATCTGCGAACGATCTGTCTAGCTTCGTCTTCATCTTCGGGCAGTTCTTGTCTCGGGATATATGCAATAAACGACATTGTCCAATCGGGCGTGACTACTCGAATCTCCATGATTAGGTCAACAACTGTCGGGATTTCAACTTCATTTGGATCAACTACACTTGAAGGCTGAGGAGGTTGTTCAGTGAATGGATCTTCTTGGACTGAAGGAGTGTGCATGTGCTCCAAACAAACATCACTCGGCACAATTTTCCGAGTGGATCCAACTTTTCCCAGTTCATCAGCAGCCTGATTCTTCAATCGAGGAACGTGATGAAGCTCCAAACCTTCAAACCTTTTCTCAAGTTTTCTTACTCCGTTGCAGTATCCAGTCATGGCAGGGTTTGTCACATCCCACTCTTTCATTACTTGATTAACCACTAGATCCGAGTCACTGTATACCATCAAGCGACGGACGCCGAATGAAATGGCCATACACAACTCGTTAAGGAGAGTTTCATACTCCGCCTCATTGTTAGAGGAATCAAAGTGAATCTGTAACACATAACTAAGTTTGTCGCCCTTCGGGGATATAAGAACTACGCCTGCACGAGAACCACTCAGCATCTTCGAGCCATCAAAGAACATGGTCCAATGTGCCGAGTGAGTAGGAGCTAGTTGCTATTGTTCCACCCATTCAGCCATGAAATCCACCAGAGCTTGAGATTTGATGGCTTTCTTGGCTTTGAACTTTAAGTCACAATATAATAGCTCCATTGCCCATTTCGCCACTCGGCCCGATGCATCCCGATTGTGAAGGATTTCTGACAATGGGGCATCACTGACCACAGACACCGAGTGATCTTGAAAATAACGAGCTACCTTCTTCGCAGTCATATAAATCCCATAAAGGAGCTTCTGATAATGGGGATATCTCTTCTTGGAAGGAGTCAATACCTCAGAAACATAATACACTGGGCGCTAAATCTTGTAAGCCTTGCCTTCCTCCTCTCGCACGACTGTCAGGACCGTGCTAACAACATGATTTGTGGTCGCTATGTATAAGAGGAGTGGCTCTTTGCTATACGGAGCAACAAGAACCGACTGGGTGGATAGCAGAGTCTTTAACTCGACGAATGCATCTTCTGCTTCAGGAGTCCACTCGAAGGTATCTGACTTCTTCATGAGTCGATATAGTGGTAAGCCTTTCTCTCTGAGTCGAGATATGAGTCTGCTTAATGCTGCCAAACATCCTATAAGCTTCTGGACATCGTGCACTCGAATAGGGCTTTTCATTCGGACGATTGCCCCGATCTTTTCGGGGTTAACATCAATTCCTTGTTCGGAAACGAGAAAATCGAGTAACTTGCCGCTGGGTACTCCAAATGTGCACTTGGCTGGGTTGAGCTTGATGTTGTACCTTCGAAGGTTAGTGAACGTTTCAGCCAAGTCAGTCAGCAGGTCGAAACTTTTGCGTGACTTCATGATATCGTCCATGTATGCCTCCACATTCCGACTGATCTGGTTGAGGAGGCATTTCTGAATCATGCACATAAAAGTGGTTCCTGCATTTTTGAGACCGAATGGCATAGTGATGTAGCAGAAGCACCCAAACGGGGTGATGAAGGTTGTTTTTATTTCATCTGGGCCATACAGATGTATCTGGTGGTACCTAGAGTAAGCATCTAAAAAAGACAATCGCTCACATCCGGCAGTAGATTCAACAATTTGATCTATGCGGGGGAGTGGGAAGTGGTCTTTCGGGCAGACCCGATTGATAAGCTTGAAGTCGATGCACATTCAGAGTGACTTGTCCTTCTTAGGCACATGACGACATTCGCGAGCCACTCGGAGTGGTAAACCTCACGGATGAATTTGGCCTCCAGGAGCTTAGCCACTTCCTCGCCGATTGCTTTCCGTTTCTGCGTGGCGGACCAACGCAGATGTTCTTTGACAGGTAGAGCTTTGGGGTCGACCCTTAGTCGGTGCTCAGCCAGTTCCCTGGGTACACCAGGCATGCTAGCGGGCTTCCATGCGAAGATGTCCTAGTTCTCACAGAGGAACTGGATGAACTCGGCTTCCTATTTAGGGTCAAGGGTTGTCGAGATGTTAGTTAGGGCAGCTGTAGGATCCGTCGGGTGGATGTTGACCTTCTTGATTTCGCGTGCCGACTGGAATGCAGACTCGGAAGTTGGCTTCTTCGCGTGCATCAATTCGGCGGGATCTACTGTCTGCCGGTACTCATCGAGCTCTGACATTGCCATCTGCTGGTCGGTGATCTTGGAGCCCTGCTGAAAACATTCTTCAGCTCTCTGCCGATTGCCAGTGATGGTTATGACTCCTTACGACCGACATCTTCATCTTCGAATAAACATAACATGGTCGGGCCATGAAACATACATACGCTAGTTGACCAAGTATGGCATGCTAGGCACTCTAGAAGTCCACCACCTCGAACGTGAGTTTCTCCTTGCGAAAGTTCTTGTCAGAGCCGAAGACGACATCTAACGCGATCTAGACGAGTGACTTGGCTTCTTCCCTGGGATCACTCCGTGAAACTGCATATTGCTGTTGCTGAGCTTGGACATCGGAATGCCCATCCCTTTGAGAGTGTGAGGGTACATGATGTCCAAACCACTCCCTCCATCCATCAATACCTTGAGGTGTCGAACTCCCTCTACCACTGGGTCGACAACAAGAGCCTGACGTCCCGGAGTGGGGACATGGGTCGGGTGATCCGACTGGTCGAAGGTGATGGCAGTCTGTGACCACTTGAGATACTTTGGGGCGGAAGGAGTTGCCATGTTGACCTCTCGGTTGACCACTTTCAGTCGACTCTTGATTTCGACATCAGCGAAGATCGTCAGAGTGGCACGGACCTTTGGGAAGGGGTCTTCTTGTTATTCATCCTCTTTCTCTTGATCTTTCTCACTCGACTGATCCTCTCCAAATCTCTGGATCAACAGCCTCCACTGCCGAGTGGTATGTTTTGGTAGTATGGTGTTGCCTTCTTCATCTATCTTCGTGTGGATTGCACACGGCTGATGAAGGACATCTGGTCCTGACTGCTTCTTGAATTTCTTGGGGGGAGGGGATGGACTCTCGCCCTTTCCCTTGAACTTTCCCGCTCCCAGAGCGGCTGTTTCTGCCGGCGGTGTGTGTTCTACCTTCTGCTTCTGCTTTCAGTTGGAATTGGCATCTCCGTCGACTGCTTTGCCTTTGCCGCTGCGGAGGCAGTCTTCTTCTTCTCCATTGGCATAGCGGGTCGCTATTGATACGTCTCCATTGTATCTATAATTTTTGATGGTTTCCTGCGATTATCTTGTCAGACTTTGGATGTTTCGCATGCCTTTTATATATTTTTTGGGACTAACTTATTAACTTAGTGCCAAGTGCCACTTCCTGTTTTTTCCATGTTTTTTACCCCTTTCAGAGGAGATTTTTAAAGGAGTCCAAACGGAATAAAATCCCCAAAAAGAATTTTTCCGTAACGGAAGAAGATCACGAGACTTGAGAGCCAAGGCAGGGGGCCACAGGGGGCCCACAAGCCCTCACCCCGCGGCCAGGGGGGAGGTCGCGGCCCACAGGCTTGTGGCCCCCCTGGATGCCCTTTGCCCTAGGGGTTGCGCCTATATATTCCCTAATAATCCCAAAAAAATAGGAGATCATCGAAAGTACTTTTCCGCCGCCGCAAGCTTCTGTCTCCGCAAGATCCCAACTGGGCACGTTCTGGTGCCCTGCCGGAGGGGAGATTCAGACACGGAGGGCTTCTTCATCAACACCATGACCTCTCCGATGATGCGTGAGTAGTTCATCATAGACCTACGGGTCCATAGCTAGTAACTAGATGTCTTCTTCTCTCTCTTGGATCTTCAATACAAAGTTCTCCATGATCTTCATGGAGATCTATCCGATGTAATCTTCCTTTGCGGTGTGTTTGTCGAGATCCTATGAATTGTGGATTTATGATCAGATTATCTATGAATCTTATTTGAGTTTCTTCTGATCTCTCTTATGCATGATTTCATATCCTTGTAATTCTCTTCGAGTTGCGGGTTTTGTCTGGCCAACTAGATCTATGATTCTTGCAATGGGAGAAGTGCTTGGTTTTGGGTTCATACCATGCGGTGACCTCACCCAGTGACAGAAGGGGTAGCAAGGCACGCATCGTGTTGTTGCCATCAAGGGTAAAAAGATGGGGTTTTCATCATTGGTTTGAGATTATCCCTCTACATCATGTCATCTTGCTTAAGGCATTACTCTGTTCGTCATGAACTCAATACACTAGATGCATGATGGATAGCAGTCGGTGTGTGGAGTAATAGTAGTAGATGCAGAAAGTATCGGTCTACTTGTCTCGGATGTGATGCCTATATGTATGATTATTGCCTTAGATATCGTCATGACTTTGCGCGGTTCTATCAATTGCTCGACGGCAATTTGTTCACCCACCGTGATATTTGCTATTTTGAGAGAAGCCTCTAGTGAAAACTATGGCCCCCAGGGTCTACTCACACCATATTTTCAGCCTTACACTTTTTACTTCGTTGCACTTTCCGCCTTCAGATCTCACTTTGCAAACAATCTTGAAGGGATTGACAACCCCTTTGAAGCGTTGGGTGTAAGCTTGTTTGTGTTTGTGCAGGTACTCTGGACTTGACGAGACCCTCCTTCTGGATCGATACCTTGGTTCTCAAACTGAGGGAAATACTTACTGCTCCTGTGCTGCATCACCCTTCCCTCTTCAAGGGAAAAACCAACGCAAGCCCAGTCTCCATCAACGTGTCAATTTCTGGCGCTGTTGTCTGTTGTCGTAGCAGAAGAATTTCTGGCGCCGTTGCCGGGGAGGAAGATCAAGTCAAGAGCTCATCCAAGTAGGTTTCACAAACTCATCTCTTGCATTTACTTCGTTTGCGAGTTGCCTCTCGTTTTCCTCTCCCCCACTTCACAATTTGCCTTTTTCGTTCGCCTTTTCGTTCACCCTTTTTCCTTGCTTGCTCTTTGTTTGCTTGTGTGGTTGCCTGCTTGACGAAGTCACCATGAATGAAAACACCAAACTTTGTGACTTCTTGAATACTAACAATAATGATTTTATTAGTACTCCGATTGCTCCCGCCACTAGTGCGGAGTCATACGAAATCAATGCCGCTTTGCTGAATCTTGTTATGAAAGAGCAATTCTCCGGCCTTCCTAGTGAAGATGCCGCATCCCATCTCAATACCTTCATTGAGCTTTGCGATATGCAAAAGAAGAGAGATGTGGATAATGACTTGATTAAATTGAAGCTTTTTTCCTTTCTCGTTGCGAGATCGCGCAAAAACTTGGTTTTCTTCTTTGCCCAAAAATAGCATCGATTCTTGGGATAAGTGCAAAGATGCTTATATATCCAAGTACTTTCCGCCGGCTAATATTATCTCTCTCCGTAATGATATCATGAATTTCAAGCAACTTGATAATGAACATGTTGCACAATCTTGGGAGAGAATGAAATTAATGATTAGAAATTGTCCCGCTCATGGCTTGAGTCTTTGGATGATTATTCAAATCTTTTACGCTGGCTTGAATTTCGCTTCTAGAAATATCTTGGACTCCGCCTCAGGTGGAACATTCATGGAAATCACGTTAGGGGAAGCCACAAAACTCCTAGACAACATCATGACCAACTACTCTCAGTGGCGCACTGAAAGGTCACCTACTAGTAAGAAGGTACATGTTATAGAGGAAATTAACTCGTTGAGTGCTAAGATGGACGAGTTAATGAATTTGGTTGCTAGTAGAACTGCTCCTTTGGATCCTAATGATATGCCCTTGTCTTCTTTGATTGAGATTAGTAACGCTAGCTTGGACATTAAATTTTTTGGTAGGAATAACCTTTGCAACAACAATGCTTTTAGAGGAAACTATGTTCCTAGGCCTTTTCCTAGTAACTCCTCTAATAATTTTGGCAACTCCTACAACAATACTCATGGAAATTACAATAGATTACCCTCTGATCTAGAGAGTAATATCAAAGAGTTCATCAACTCCCAAAAGATTTTCAATGCGTCCATAGAGGAAAAACTACTCATAATTGATGATTTGGCTAAGAGCGTTGATAGAATTTCTTGTGATGTTGATGCTTTGAAAGTTAGATGTGCTCCTCCCAAAATCAACATGGATGAAACTTTGAAAGCTATGCGTGTTTACATGATTGAGAGCCAAGAAAGAACCGCCCAAATTCATGCTAGACATGAATGGCTTAAAAAGGCGTGTTCTCGTGATGAGAATAACGAAGATCTTAAAGTGCTTGGTGTGACTCCCATTGAATCTTTGTTTTCTTGTGTCAAACCTAATGATTATGGGGCTGGAAATGAATCCACTTTGGTTGAAAAGTGCCCCAATGATTCGGAGTCCATCTATCTTGATGCTAAAAGCATTGAAAGTGGAGTAGAAGACATTAAAACTTTGAGTAGTAATGAAATTACTACCGTGGATTTCAAGGAATTCAATTACGATAGTTGCTCCTTGATTGAATGCATTTATTTGATGCAATCCATGGTAAACTCTCCACACGATTATAGCCAAAACAAGGCGCTTACCGATCATATCGTCGAAGCTATGATAAAATCTCTTGAAGAGAAACTTGAATTGGAAGTCTCTATCCCTAGAAAACTTCATGATGAGTGGGAACCTACCATCAAAATCAAAATGAAAAACTATGAGTGCAATGCTTTGTGTGATTTGGGTGCTAGTGTTTCTGCGATTCCAAAGTTTTTATGTGATGTTCTGGGTTTTAATGAGATTGAAGAGTGTTCTCTTAATTTGCATCTTGTTGATTCTACTGTCAAGAAACCCATGGGAAGGATCAATGATGTTCTTATTATTGCAAATAGGAACTATGTACCCGTGGATTTCATTATGCTTGACACTAATTGCAATCCTACATGCCCTATTATTCTTGGTAGACCTTTCCTAAGGACTATCGGTGCTATCATTGATATGAAGGAAGGGAATATTAGATTTCAATTTCCTTTAAGGAAGGGCATGGAACACTTTCCTAGAAAGAAAATAAGACTGCCTTATGAATCCATGATGAGGGCCACTTATGGTTTGAGCACCAAAGACGATGATACGTGATTCTGTCGCTTTTATGCCTAGCTAAGGGCGTTAAACAATAGCGCTTGTTGGGAGGCAACCCAATGAATTTATCTTTTTCTTTCTGTTTTGTTGCATCTACACCATCACAATTCTGTTGTGATTGTGTTTTTTGTATTTCTTTTTGTGTTTGAGCCAAGCGAAACCTTTATGACTAGTCTTGGTAATGGTTGTTTGATCCTGCTAGAAAATGACAGAAACTTTTCGCTCACGAGATGATTTTTCATTTTTATTCAGAAATAGATTTCAAGTTGATTCTTTTTGCTGCTGGTTGATATGCCTTTTTCCCAGGCCTTCGTAACTTGTCAGATTTTTTGAGGTACCATAAGTATACGAAGTATACAAATTGCTACAAACTGGTCTGTTTTTGATAGATTCTGTTTTTGTTGAGTTGGTTGCTTGTTTTGATGAAACTATAGTTAGTATCTGGGGGAACTAGCCATGTAAAAGTGAGAATATAGTAGCCCAACACCAATATAGATAGAATTCAAGTTTTCTACAGTACCAAAAGAAGTGGTAGTTTGTTTTCTTGTGCTAATGTTATCACGAGTTTCTGTTTAAGTTTTGTGTTGTGAAGTTTTCAAGTTTTGGGTGATATTCTCATGGACAAAGAGATAAGGAGTGGAAATAGATCAAGCTTGGGGATGCCCAAGGCATCCCAAGCCAAATTCAAGGACACAAAAAAGCCTAAGCTTGGGGATGCCCCGGGAAGGCATCCCCTCTTTCGTCTTCAATCCATCGGTAACAATACTTGGAGCTATATTTTTATTCACCACATGATATGTGTTTTGCTTGGAGCGTCTTGTATCTTAGGAGTATTTTCTTTTTGTTGTGTCACAATCATCCTTGCTGCACACCTTTTTGAGAGAGAGAGAGACATGCACTCATCGTGATTTTTGCTAGAATGCTCATAGTGCTTCACTTATATCTTTTGAGCTAGATACTTTTGCTCTTTGTGCTTCACTTATATCTTTTTAGAGCACGGCGGTGCGTGATTTGGTAGTAGCTTACGCTATGAAAGTAGTCCCAAATGTGACAGGTACCCAAAGAGGATGCAAAAACCTCCATCTTCATGTGCATTGAGTAGAAAGAGAAGTTTTGATTCCTCTCAATTAGTTTTGAGACGTGGATTTGGTAATATTAAGAGCTATGTTAGTAGGGTGTTGTGAATCTAGAAATACTTGTGTTGAAGTTAGTGATTCCCGTAGCATGCACGTATGGTGAACCGCTATGTTAGGAAGTCGGAGCATAATTGATCTATTGATTGTCATCCTTTGTGTTGAGGTCGGGATCGTGCGATGGTTAACACCTACCAACCCTTCCCCTAGGAGTATGCGTTTAGCACTTTGTTTCGATTACTAATAAAAACTTCCGCAACAAGTATGTGAGTTCTTCATGACTAATGTGAGTCCATGGTATACATGCACTTTCACCTTCCACCAGTGCTAGCCTCTCTAGTGCCGCGCAATTCTCGCCGGTGCACAAACCCACCATATGCCTTCCTCAAAACAGCCACCATACCTACCCACTATGGCATTTTCATAGCCATTCCGAGATATATTGCCATGCAACTCCCACCGTTCCGTCTCATGACTTGTGGCTTCACTCTCATATTTCCATTGCATGATCGTAAGATAGCTAGCGAGATGTATCAACGTCATACGCCATGCTAGATCGTTGCACATCTCGGTACACTGTCGGAGGCATTTCCTATAGAGTCATCATCATTTTGAGTTGTGAGTAAATAAAAGTGTGATGATCATCATTATTAGAGCATTGTCCCATGTATGGAATAAAAAATAGGCCAAAGAGACCAAAAATTAATAAAAAAACGGAGAAAAAAAGAAAAAATAAAAAAAGAGGCCTAAGAGCCCAAATAAAAAAAAGAGAAAAAGAGAGAAGGGACAATGCTACTATCTTTTCCACACTTGTGCTCCATAATAGCACCGTGTTCTTCATGATTGAGAGCTTATTGCTTTGTCACTACCATATTCTAGTGGGAATCTTCATTATATAACTTGGCTTGTATATTCCAATGATTTGCTTCCTCAAAATTTCCCTAGGTCTTCGTGAGCAAGCAAGTTGGATGCACACCCACTAGTTTTCCTTTTGAGCTTTCACATACTTATAGCTCTAGTGCATCTCTTGTATGGCAATCCCTACTCATTCATATTGATATCTATTAATGGGCATCTCCATAGCCTTTTGATACGCCGAGTCAATGTGACCATCTCCTCCTTTTTGTCTCACAACCACCACCACACTCTATTCCACTTATAGTGCTATATCCATGGCTCACGCTCATGTATTGCGTGATAGTCATAAAAAGTTTGAGAAAGTAAGAGTGCGAAAACAATTACTTGGCCAATACCGGGGTTGTGCATGATTTACATTAGTTGTGTGCGGATGATGGATTATAGCCAGACTATATGATTTTGTAGGGATAACTTTCCTTGGCCTTGTTATTTTGAAAGTTCATGATTACTTTGCTAGTTTGCTTGAAGTATTATTGTTTTCATGTCAATAGCAAACTTTTGTTTTGAATCTTACGGATCTGAACATTCATGTCACGTAAGTGAAGTTGCAAAGGACAACTATGCTAGGTAGCATTCCACATCAAAAATTCATTCTTTATCACTTCCCTACTCGAGGACGAGCAGGAGTTAAGCTTGGGGATGCTTGATACGTCTCCAACGTATCTATAATTTTTGATGGTTTCATGCTATTATCTTTTCAGACTTTGGATGTTTTGCGTGCCTTTTATATATTTTTTGGGACTAACTTATTAACTCAGTGCCAAGTGCCAGCTCCTGTTTTTTCCATGTTTTTGACCCCTTTCAGAGGAGATTTTGAAACAGAGTCCAAACAGAATAAAATCCCCGAAAAGAATTTTTCCGTAACGGAAGAAGATCAGGAGACTTGAGAGCCAAGGAAGGGGGGAAGAGGGGCCCCACAAGCCCTCACCCCGCGGCCAGGGGGAGGTCGCGATCCACAGGCTTGTGGGCCCCCTGGACGCCCTTTGCCCTAGGGGTTGTGTTAGCAGATTCCTGGCAATGGCTAGAAAAATATTGTTCTCTAGAAGTATCAGGCATAGCATCTCTAGCAGTAGGTGGTGTCGCAAACTTACTCATAACTGAAGGTGAATCAAGTGCAGAGCTAGATGGCAGTTCCTTACCTCCCCTCGTAGTTGAGGGCAAAACTTTGGTTTTGGGATCTTTCAGATTCTTCATAGTGATCAGAAGATATAAATCCCAAGTGACTCAGAGAATGTAGCAATTGCCTCCCTGGCAACGGCGCCAGAAAAATGTTGTTAGCAGATTCCTGGCAATGGCTAGAAAAATGCTGTTCTCGATTGCTCAACAATTAGAAATTGTCTTGCAATAACCCACCAGCGCATGGGATCGAGGCAGTTTTTGAGGGTAGTGTATTCAACCCAAATTTGTTGGTTCGCACGACGGGAAGCGAAAGTATATTCTCAAGTATTAACGGCTGAATGCGTCAGATTCAACCACACCTGAAAGATTAGTATCTGCAAGCAAAGTGTCAACAGCAAAATAGTATGATAGCAACAGTGTCAGAAACGATCTGGTGACGAGGCATACTATTCCTAACTGGCGTATCAATGGCGCCAGAAGTTGCCCGTGGACGGTATTCTTTCCCGGCAACGGTGCGAGAAAAAGTATTGTAGCAGGTAGCAGCAGTGTAACGAGTAACAACAGTGGCAAGGAACAGCAATAGTGACATCAGTAGCAAGTAGCAACAGTAGCAAGTAGCAGTAGTGGCAGCAGCAGTAGGACAAAGCAAGTAACAGTAGCAGCAACAGTAGTAACAGCAGCAGAGCAAAGCAAGTAACGACAGCAGCAACAGTAGTAACAGCAGTAGAGCAAAACAAGTAACGGCAGCAGCGACAGTAGTAACAGCAGCAGTGGGGCAAACTCGTAGGCAATGGGTCCGTGATTCGTTTGGATGGCATTCATCATGCAACAGTTATAAGACGAAGAGATATGTGGCTAGCTCCCGTTCATCAATGTGATGTAGGCATGCATTCCGTGTGTAGTCATATGTGCTTAGGGAAAAGAACTTGCATGACATCTATTGTCCATCCCTCCCGTGGCAGCGGGGTCCAAAAGGATACTATGGGATATTAAAGTTCTCCTTTTAATAAAGAACCGGAACAACGCATTAGAACTTGGTGAACACATGAACTCCTCAAACTATGGTCATCACCGGGAGTGGTTCCGGTTATTGTCACTCCGGGGTTGCCAGGTCATAACACATAATAGGTAACTACAACTTGCAAGATCGGGTCTAAAACACACATATATTGGTGACAACATAATAATTTCAGATCTGAAATCATGGCACTCGGGCCCTAGTGACAAGCATTAAGCATGGCAAAGTAGTAGCTACATCAATCTCAGAACATAGTGGATACTAGGGATCAATCCCCGTCAAAACAAACTCGATTACATGATAGATCTCATCCTACTCATCACCTCCCAGTGAGCCTATGAATAGATTACTCACGAACGATGAAGAGGTTCATGGAATTGGAGAGGGAAGAAGGTTGATGATGACGATGGCGACGATTTCCCCTCTCCGGAGCCCAAAACGGACTCCAGATCTGCCCTCCAGAGGAAGAACAGGATGTGACGACGCCTCCGTATCGCAAACGCGACGAAATCTTCTCTCTTGCTTTTTTCTGGGACGAAAGTGAATTTATAGAGCTGAGTTTGGGGGCGGCAGAGCCACGTGGGCCCTACAAGGTTGGTAGCCGCCACCAGGGGGCGACGGCTACACGGCTTGTGGCCCACGGGCCCTTCCCCTCCGATGGATCTTTTCGCAGGTATTTTTCATATTTTCCACAAATATTCTCCGTATATTTTCAGGTTGTTCCGAGAACTTTCATTTCTGCACAAAAACAACACCATGGCAATTCTGCTGAAAACAACGTCAGTCTAGGTTAGTTCCATTCAAATCGTACAAATTAGAGTCCAAAACAAGGGCAAAAGAGTTTGGAAAAGTAGATACGATGGAGACGTGTCAACTCCCCCAAGCTTAAAACCTTGCTTGTCCTCAAGCAACTCAGTTGACAAACTGAAAGTGAAAGAAAAACTTTGACAAACTCTGTTTGATCTTGTTTTTGCAACTATGTCTAACTCATAACCAGAATTTCAGCAAGATCACAAGTTACCCACATAAGCAAGTGACACAAAGGTCTCACGGTAAACTAATATCAATGGCATAATCAGCTAGCGAGCAAATAATAATGAGTTTCAGATACCAACAATTCAATCAAAACAAGCATGAAGCAATATGAATAGGTGGTATCTCGCTAGCTCTTTCTGAGACCGCAAAACATAAATGCAGAGCACCTTCAAAGATCAAGGGCTGACTAAACATTGTAATTCATAGCAACGAAGATCCAGTCATAGTCATACTCAATATCAATCAAAAGCAAAGCATAAAAATGACAGAGGTGCTCTCTAATTGGTGCTTATACAAGAGGAGGATGACTCAACATGAAAATAAATAGACAGGCCCTTCGCAGAGGGAAGCATTGATTTGCAGAGGTGCCAGAGCTCAAGCTTTGAAAACAGAGATAATAATTTTGGGTGGCATGCTTTCATTGTCAACGCAATGACCAAGAGTTCTCAATATCTTCCATGCTACTCATGCTATAGGCGGTTCCCAAACAGAAAAGTAATGTCTTAACTCCCCCACCACCAATCAATCACACTCCACGGCTAGCCGAATCCTCGGGTACCGTCCATACTAACATCAATCCGGGGGGAGTCTTGTTTTACAGTATGTTTTCAATTTAAGCGTGGAACTGGGCATTCCAATTACCGACCCCTTTCTCGTGAATGACAGTGAATAAACACATGTCGAGGATAACATGCCTAACATGGAAGATACCAATAGCCCCCTGTCACCACATGAGCGGTTCGGGCATGCAAAACAGTTTATTTATTGAAGGTTTAGAGAATGGCACATGCAAATTTACTTGGAACGGCAGGTAGATACCGCAAATAGGTAGGTATGGTGGACTCTCATGGAAACACTTTTGGGTATATGGGAGTGGATGCACAAGTAGTATTCCGCTTAGTAGAAGTGAAGGCTAGCAAAAGACTGGGAAGCGACCAACTAGAGAGCGACAACAGTCATCAAGATGCAATGAGTGTGACTAACATTGAGTGCAAGCATGAACAGGATATAAATCACCATGAATACGAACATCATAGAGGCTATGTTGATTTTGTTTCAACTACATGCATGAACATGCGCCAAGTCAAGCCACTTGAATCATTCAAAGGAGAATACCATCCTATCATACTACATCATAGTCATCTCAAAATCTATGTTGGCATTCAAGACAACCCATTATAAGCTCTCAGCTAATTAAGCATGGCATCAGAAACTTTGATCTCTAAGTTGTCATAGCAAACATGGTTCTCTCACAATAAAGCTAAATCTGGGACGACAAGCTAGTCATATTTACAAAAACAAAATAGATAGAGTTCATACCAGCTTTTCCAGTCTCAGTCACTTCATCATATATCATCATTATTGCCTTTCACTTGCACGATCGAACGATATACACAATAATTAGAGTGCTTGGGCATTGGACTAAGCTGAATCTGCAGGCAAACACAAAGGAGAAGACAAAGTAATATGGCTCTTTGAAAGCTAAACAGGTACGCATGCAAGTGCCACTAAACATTGTAACCAATATCTTCTACCTTGACCCAAAGAAAAAGAAAACTATTTACACGGGAAAACTCCCAACAAGCAAAAGAAGAAAGAAAAATCTTTTTGGGTTTTCTCAAAAGGACACAAAACAAGAAAGCGAAAATAAACTAGCATGGATAATAAAGTGGCAAAGTGTAAACACCGACTAATCAAAGTGAAAGCATAAGCATGAATGTAAAGTTGGTGCAAACACGTACTCCCCCAAGCTTAGGCTTTTGGCCTAGCTTGGTCTACTCCCAAGGAGGGAAATAACCAGCTCCAGGATACTCCAGAGCGGACTGTGGATGCCACTGCTGTGTGAGCTCCTTTGGCTCCCACTAATAAACTGGTGTCTGGTACTCGACTGGCGGCTCGGGCACGTGCACCTGTGGTTGGGCCAAGCCCCAATATGCGTAGATGTCCGAGGGCATAATAGTGTACCTGCCTGCATGAAGATCGAACAAAGAAGGAGCAGGCAAAGTAATAGTCTCTCGAGTACCCTGACTAAATACCAGATTATAAATCATCCGTCTACTAGCATCTCTATCCAGAAAATCATGGCGAACCATGCTGTCATAATCCAGATATTTCTCAGGAAGAAGCATCTCTCCTTCCTCCCCAAATCTAACGGGTATCCCAAAGTGTCTGGCAAGACGGGTAGCATAGATACCTCCATAGACGACACCCTTGGAACGGTTGGTGTTCAACCACTGAGCTACTATAGCACCTAGGCTATAAGTCTTATCGTTATAAAGGCTTTCACGCAAAAATGCGAGGTTTGGAGAGCTAAGTGATCCAGCCTCCCCACGACCAATCAAACATTTTCCCACAAATAATGAGAAGTACCGAAGCACAGGAAAATGTATGCTAGCAATTCTAGCGCGAGACACTCCTCTCTCCTCTCCAACAGCAATAGTACCTATGAAATCCTCCAAGTCCCGTGGACGAGGATCACGAATATCCCCAACATAACGTAATTTGCATACGTTGCAAAAATCCTGTAGTGTCATGCATTGAGGGATGTCGTATATCATGAACTCAACCATGGGAGGATTGTTCCTCAGATAAAAGTTGAAGCTTTGAACGAAAATATTGGTGAGGAGGAGGTATTGTGAGTACTTATCACGCGGTAAGACATGCGTTCTCCACCAAGTAATAAAAGTCTTCATAAAGCCCAGCGGCACGCAAAAACTCATCACTTGGCCACTCGCATGCTCGAACTTCTGTGACTCGAGGAACCATGTACTTGGGGTGGTTCTTCTCATCCTCCTTGGGGGTACGGCTTGAAGAGCCTCTCAAGAACCTCCTCATCTTTTCCTTTTTCTAGCTGTGAAAAATTCTGAAATTTTTAGGGACTTCAAAAGAAAAGTGAGTAAGGATTAACCCAACTCTTAGCAACTACTCCTACTAGTGCCTAGAGACCGTATCACGCGCTAAAACTACTTGGGACCAGGTAAAATCAACATTTCAAGCTCAAGAACAGGGTCACCAAGGTAGCAAGAATACGCGAAGGATAAAGCACTAGAGCAAAAACTAACTGGACCAATGGAGGGGTCACTTACCAAGGAGTAATTACCCCAAAACAGTTTGGAGAATGGTGCTTTGAGCAAGGAGACCGAAAATCACAGCCAAATGAGCAAGAACACGGGTTTGAGCTGCGAAACAATTTTTTCTAGAGGTGGAAGAAGAGGATGGGAGCTGGAATGAGTGGAGGGGGTCCCTGTGGGCCCCACAAGCTTGGTAGATGCCACCAGGGGGCGGCGGCTATATGGCTTGTGGCCCACTGGTGTGGACCCCAGTCCAGCTCTCAGTCCCAATATTTTTCAAATATTCCAGAAAAAATCATACTAGATTTTCAGGACCATCGGAGAACTTTTATTTTCGAGGTATTTTTCTCCGGGACGCTAAAACAGAAAACAGGAAAAACTAAACTAAATCTATCATTTTTCTTCTAAGCAACAGAAAGTGAAAGCTTAAAATAGAGGTATGTGACTCTTTGATTCATCCATTTCATGGTCATCTAAAGAAATCCGTCAATGGGGTTGATCAAATCCTCATGACAAAACCTTTGCGAATCGCAAAAGAGAATCTAGAATTTTCGAATAGCCACTAAGTCACCTCAATGGGGATATGTATCTCCCGAACAAGCAAATCATACTTCATCTTGACACGAGGAATAGGGCATTCAAAGCTCCCAATAAGAATCGATGAAGTTTTTTCGATAGCATTGATGCAATGTACTTGATATTGTTTCTTCGGAAAGTGCACTATATGCTCATTACCGTTGACATGGAAAGTGACATTGCCTTTGTTGCAATCTATAAGAGCACCTGCTGAAAAGACCTCGATGACGCATAGAGGGGGGTGAATAGGCTATTTAATAACTTCTTCGGATTTGGCTTGAAACTAATGCGGAAATAAACTAAGAGGGTACTAGTCAAGCACAAATCCTAAATGCACTAGGCACTGCAACGTGTATCAACAACATGATCTACCAAGATGGACACAATACAGTTACTAACAAGCACAAGTAAGTTACACAAACTTACTTGAGCTATATCACACGACAAGTAGGTGAACAACACAAGATACTAGATCACACTATATCACACGATATATCAAAGGCTGCAAGTATGAACGTGTGGATATAGAGGGTATGCTTGAATGATTAATCTTGTACAAGAAATAGCCAACACAATATAATGAGCACAAACAATATGCAATGTATGTATGCTCAAGTAACACAAGTAAACCACAAGTAAGGAGTTAGGGTTAAGGATAACCAAGGTCACTGAGACGAAGATGTATCCCGATGTTCACTTCCTTGGAGGGAAGCTAGTCACTATTAGAGAGGTGGATGTTACCACGAAGGCACACCAACGCCACGAAGGCTCACCCTATTCTCCCTTTGAGATAACACCACGAAGGCGTTTCTCAACCACTAGTGGTAAGCCTTTGAGGTGGCTTCCAAACCCTCACAAACTTTTCCAGGGGGTAATCACACCGATTGATTCCTCTCCGAAGAACTCCTACCGCCTAGGAGTCTCCAACATCCAAGAGTAACAAGATCACGGGGAATGCTCAAAACTTTTTCAAATCTCAAATAGCTTGGGTTGAGAGGAGGAGAGGGAGACGATCTATCTTTTGATTGGAACAACTCTCAAAGGGGCTCACAAATGCTCTTGGGATCTAAGATTTGGTGTGAGAAAATGTGTGTGAGGTAGAAGTGTGTTCTTATGAGGATAAGGCTGTGTTAGGAAACCCTCTCACGAAGTGGGAGGGGGGTATTTATAGTGTGGAGAGAAAAACAGCCGTTGGGGACACTTTAAGTCACACAGGGTCCGGACGTCCGACAGTTTCCGGACGTCCGGGCGTCCACGAGGGGTCGGACGTCCGACAGGGGTCGGTCGTCCGAGGCCTGTAGATATCACTGAAAAAACTGTGAATTGAACAGCGACCGGACGTCCGGAGAAGGCCGGAAATCCGAGTTATTCGACTCAACTTCTTCTGGTGGGAGGTTCCGGATTTTCGAAAGGGGACGGACGTCCGGGCCTTGGACGTCCGGAGGGAGCCGGAAATCCGAGTTATAGAGCTTAAGTTCTACAGGTGCACGGCTCCAGATTTCCGAAGCTGATTGGACGTCCGGCGCTCGGATGTCCGGAGGGAGCCGGAAATCCGAGTTATAGAACTCAAGTTTCTCTGGTGCATAGTTCCGGATTTCCGAAGCTGGTCGGACGTCCGGGCCTCGGACGTCCGAAGGAGGCCGGATGTCCGAGGCACTGGTCCTATTTTCTGATAACAGCAAAGCGGTGGAGATATGGTAAGAGCAGAACAGTGGATATCTAGTTTGAGCAAGTTCATCACAAAACCCGTGATCCCCTCTTACTAGTGCGGGATCCCTAAAGACTCAAGAATTATAAAAGGGGTACCGATGATCCATACTTGAGTGTATACTTTTATTCGCTGATCATCACTCCGCACCACTAACGTCAAAGGAACTGATACCTTTGAGTTAGCCCTTTCACTTGAGCTTGATATTGTTGTTCCTTCTTGGCTCAAGTTGAAAGCAAGACATGATGAAGTCTTCAAACAGCTCTCCCATACACAATGTGGAAAGCCTAGCTTATGTATTCATCTTTATTTGTCCACCATGTGAACATCCACAAGAATCAAACATGTAGTGCTCAGGAATGCATATCTTGATCTTGTCCTTGTTAGCACATGAGCTTGTCCTTATCAACACATGATCATTAACAATAGTTTCAATGATAGAATGCTTGATTCTTGATCTTGTCCTTGTTAGCACATGAGCTTGTCCTTATCAACACATGATCATTAACAATAGTTTCAATGATATATTCGTGCTGATCCACTTGAACTTGCACACCACAATCTTGATGACGATCACCACTTGACGTCATCCTTCATGAGTTGTATGAGATCTTCCTTTTGACGCAAGCCCATGGAAGCACACCTAACCCCCACATAGGAGTCTCACAAAGACCATGGGTTAGTACACAAACACGTAATGGACAATGCTTACCATACCATGGGATCACTTGATCCCTCTCGGTACATCTTATACGCTTTGTGTGTTGATCATCTTGATTTACTCTTTGTCTGAGATCTTGATCAACCTAGTGTCTCTATGACCATTCTTTGGATAATACCTTGAATACCATCTTGGTCATCATATAAACTCCTTGAACCCAACAGATCGACTTCAAGAAGTGCCTATGGACAAATCCTATAAATATAACTTAAGGCATCCATTAGTCCATAGGAATTGTCATCAATTACCAAAACCACATATAGAGATATATGCTCTAACACCTGCAGTGTTTAAAAAGGGTCTTCCGAGGATGACAGCCATGGGATCGTCCTCGGGAATATCCAAGATAACAAAGTCTGTTAAGATAGTGGTATTAGCAACCACAACAGGCACATCCTCGCAAATGCCGATAGGGAAAGCAGTTGATTTGTCAGCCATTTGCACAAAAATTTGAGTGGGTGTCAACTTATCCAGTTCAAGTCTACGATAAAGAGTGAGCGGCATAACACTAACACCGGCTCCAAGGTCACATAAGGCAGTTCTTACGTAGTTTCCTTTAATGAAGCAAGGTATAGTGGGCACTCCAGGATCACCATGTTTCTTAGGAGTTCCACCTTTGAAAGTGTAATTGGAAAGCATGGTGGAGATCTCAAGATCTGGTATCTTCCATTTATTAGTCACGATATCTTTCATGTACTTGGCATACGGAGACATTTTGAGCATATTAATTAACCGCATCTATAGAAAGACGGGTCTTATCATCTCAACGAAGCGCTCAAAATCCTCATCATCCTTTTTCTTGGATGGCTTAGGAGGAAAGGGCATAGGTCTCTGAACCCATGGCTCCCTTTCTTTACCATGATTCCTAGCAGTGAAGTCATTCTTATCGTATCTCTTAGGTTGTGAGTTATTAGGATTAACCGTAGGTTCAATCTCCACATCCTCATCATTGCTAGGTTGAGCATTATTATGAACATCGCTGTCCATATTGTCACCAGGTTCATGTTCATCACCAGATTGTGTTTCTACATCACACGCAGAAATATCATTTGGTTCTTCAGGTGTGACAGTATTTGGTGAACTGGCATGTAGGTTTCTATCATCCTTCTTCTTCTCCTTAGGATGACTGGGTGTATCAGCATTGATTCCTTGAGAATCTTGATCAATTCTCTTAGGATGACCTTCAGGATACAAAGGTTCCTGAGTCATTTTGCCTCCTCTAGTAATGACTCTGACAGAGTTGTCATTTAATTCATTGAGTAGGTCTTTCTGAGCTTTAAGTACTTGTTCTACCTGAGTAGTAATCATAGAGGCATGTTTACTCAGAAGCTTCAGATCATTGACATTTCTGTCTACACAAGCACTTAAATGGCTAAGCATACAAGTACTTTGTTCCAAATGTCTGCTAACATAATCATTGAAACTCTGTTGTTTGGCAACAAAGTTGTCAAATTCATCAAAGCATAGGCTAGCAAGTTTATCAAAAGGAATATCACTCTCATCAAACCTACGCAGAGAATTCACTTCTACTACCTATATCGGGTTATCGAGACCATGAATCTCTTCGATAGGTGGTAGATTTTTGACATCTTCAGATCTAATGCCTTTCTCTTGCATATATTTCTTGGCTTCTTGCATATCTTCGGGACTGAGGAATAGAATACCTCTTTTCTTCGGAGTTGGCATAGGAGGTGGTTCGGGAAAAGTCCAAGCATTATCGTTGATCAAGATGTTATTCAGTAGGGTCTCAGCTTGTTCTATAGTTCGTTCCCTAAAAACACAACCGGCACAACTATCTAGGTGGTCTCTAGAAGCATCGGTAAGTCCATTATAGAGGATATCAAGTATCTCGTTCTTCTTAAGAGGGTGATCAGGCAAAGCATTTTGTAGCTGGACGAGCCTCCCCCAAGCTTGTGGGAGACTCTCTTCTTGGAGTTGAGCAAAGTTGTATATTTCCTGCAAGGCAGCTTGCTTCTTATGGGCAGGGAAATATTTCTCACAAAAGTAATAGACCATATCCTGGGGACTACTCACACATCCAGGAGCAAGAGAGGTGAACCAAGCTTTAGCGTCATCCTTTAGAGAGAAAGGAAATAGCTTAAGGATATAGTAGTGGCGGATCTTCTCCTCATTAGTGAAAAGGGTGGCTATATCGTGTAGTTTGGCAAGATGGGCTATGACCGTCTCAGACTCATAACCATGAAAAGGATCAAATTCGGCTAGAGAGATTATCTCAGGATCGACAGAGAATTCATAATCCTTATCGGTGATAAAGATAGGTGAAGTGGAAAACTTCGGGTCTATTTCATCCTAGCTTTCAAAGATTTTTCCTTCCACTTGACAAGTAATTTCTCAGCGTCATAGGCATCCTTACACGCAAGAAAATCCTCAGCTATCTCTCCCTCCACAGCGTAACCCTCAGGTATATCAGGCAATTCATATCTAGGAGAGCTAGATCTAGCAGGAGCAAAAGCAGGTTATATCTCAATAGTATCCGCAGTTTCAGAAGCATCACGAGCATTGGCAGTAACTCTAGCAATATGAGCATCAAGGAATACCCCTAGTGGAACATCAGGCAAAGTAGCATCTCTAGCAGTATCAAGCATGGCATCTCTAGCCGTATCTCTAGCATGGCATCTCTAGCAGTATCAAGCATGGCATCTCTAGCCGTATCTCTAGCATGGCATCTCTAGCAATATGAGCATCAAGGAATACCCCTAGTGGCATATCAGGCAAAGTAGTATCTCCAGCAGTATAAAGCATAGCATCATCGGGAAAAATAGCATCTCTAGCATCATCAGGCAAAGCAGTATCAAGCATACCATCATCAGGCAAAATAGCATCTCTAGCATCATCAGGCAAAGCAGTATCAAGCATAGCATCCCTAGCAGTATCAGGCATAGCATCTCTAGCAGTAGGTGGTGTAGCAAACTTACTCATAACTGAAGGTGAATCAAGTGCAGAGCTAGATGGCAGTTCCTTACCTCCCCTCGTAGTTGAGGGCAAAACTTTGGTTTTTGGATCTTTCAGATTCTTCATAGTGATCAGCAGATATAAATCCCAAGTGACTCAGAGAATGTAGCAATCACCTCCCCGGCAACGGCGCCAGAAAAATGTTGTTAGCAGATTCCTGGCAATGGCTAGAAAAATGTTGTTCTCGATTTCTCAACAATTAGAAATTGTCTTGCAATAACCCACCAGCGCATGGGATCGAGGCAGTTTTCGAGGGTAGATTATTCAACCCAAATTTGTTGGTTCGCACGACGGGAAGCGGAAGTATACGCTCAAGTATTAGCATCTGAATACGTCAGATTCAACCACACCTGAAAGATTAGTATCTGCAAGCAAAGTGTCAACAGCAAAGTAGTATGATAGCAACAGTGTGAGAAATGATCTGGTGACAAGGTAGACTATTCCTAACTGTCGTATCAATGGCGCCAGAAGTTGCCCGTGGACGGGAAATATTCTTTCCTGACAATGGTGCGAGAAAAAGTATTGTAGCAGGTAGCAGTAGTGTAACGAGTAACAGAAGTGGCAAGGAACAATAGTAGTGACAGCAGTAGAGAGTAGCAACAGTAGCAAGTAGCAGTAGTGGCAGCAGCAGCACCAGGACAAAGCAAGTAACAGTAGCAGAAACAGTAGTAAGAGCAGCAGAGCAAAGCAAGTAACGGCAGCAACAACAGTAGTAACAGCAGCAGAGCAAAACAAGTAACGGCAGCAGTGACAGTAGTAACAGCAGCAGTGGGACAAACTCGTAGGCAATGGGTCGGTGATTCGTTTGGATGGCATTCATCATGCAACAGTTATAACACGGAGAGATATGTGGCTAGCTCCCGTTCGTCAATGTGATGTAGGCATGCATTCCGTGTGTAGTCATACGTGCTTAGGGAAAAGAACTTGCATGACATCTATTGTCCATCCCTCCCGTGGAAGCGGGTTCCAAAAGTATACTACGGGATATTAAGGTTCTCCTTTTAATAAAGAACCGGAACAACGCATTAGCACTTGGTGGACACATGAACTCCTCAAACTATGGTCATCACCGGGAGTGGTTCCGGTTATTGTCACTCCGGGGTTGCCGGGTCATAACACATAGTAGGTAACTACAACTTGCAAGATCGGATCTAAAACACACATATATTGGTGACAACATAATAATTTCAGATCTGAAATCATGGCACTCGGGCCCTAGTGACAAGCATTAAGCATGGCAAAGTAGTAGCAACATCAATCTCAGAACATAGTGGATACTAGGGATCAATCCCTATCAAAACTAACTCGATTACATGATAGATCTCATCCTACTCATCACCGCCCAGCGAGCCTACGAATAGATTACTCACGAACGATGAAGAGTTTCATGGAATTGGAGAGGGAAGAAGGTTGATGATGACGATGGCGACGATTTCCCCTCTCCGGAGCCCAAAACGGACTCCAGATCTGCCCTCCAGAGGAAGAATAGGATGTGGTGGCGCCTCCGTATCGCAAACGCGATGAAATCTTCTCTCTTGATTTTTTCTGGGACGAAAGTGAATTTATAGAGCTGAGTTTGGGGGCGGCAGAGCCACGTAGGCCCCACAAGCTTGGTATCCGCCACCAGGGGGCAGCGGCTACTAGTCTTGTGGCCCACTCGCCCATCCCCTTTGGTGGATCTTTGTGCAGGTATTTTTCATATTTTCCAGATTATCCGTAAATTTTCAGGACGTTCCGAGAACTTTCATTTCTGCACAAAAACAACACCATGGCAATTCTGGTGAAAACAGAGTCACTCCATGTTAGTTCCATTCAAATCATGCAAATTAGAGTCCAAAACAAGGGAAAAAGAGTTTGGAAAAGTAGATACGATGGAGACGTATCAGGTTGCGCCTATATATTCCCTAAAAATCCCAAAAAAATCAGGAGATCATCGAAAGTACTTTTCCGCCAACGCAAGCTTCTCTCTCCGCAAGATCCCATGTGGGGCCCGTTCTGGTGCCCTGCCGGTGCGGAGATTCGGAAACGGAGGGCTTCTTCATCAACACCATGACCTCTCTGATGATGCGTGAGTAGTTCATCATAGACCTACGGGTCCATAGCTAGTAACTAGATGGCTTCTTCTCTCTCTTGGATCTTCAATACAAAGTTCTCCATGATCTTCATGGAGATCTATCCGATGTAATCTTCTTTTGCGGTGTGTTTGTCGAGATCCGATGAATTGTGGATTTATGATCAGATTATCTATGAATCTTATTTGAGTTTCTTCTGATCTCTCTTATGCATGATTTCATATCCTTGTAATTCTCTTCGAGTTGTGGGTTTTTTCTGGCCAACTAGATCTATGATTCTTGCAATGGGAGAAGTGCTTGGTTTTGGGTGCATACCATGCGGTGACCTCACCCAGTGACAGAAGGGGTAGCGAGGCACGTATCATGTTGTTGCCATCAAGGGTAAAAAGATGGGGTTTTCATCATTGGTTTGAGATTATCCCTCTACATCATGTCATCTTGCTTAAGGCATTACTCTGTTCGTCATGAACTCAATACACTAGATGCATGCTGGATAGCGGTCGATGTGTGGGGTAATAGTAGTAGATGCAGAAAGTATCGGTCTAATTGTCTCGGACGTGATGCATATATGTATGATCACTGCCTTAGATATCGTCATGACTTTGCGCGGTTCTATGAATTGCTCGACAGTAATTTGTTCACCCACCGTGATATTTGCTATTTTGAGAGAAGCCTCTAGTGAAAACTATGGCCCCCAGGGTCTACTCCACACCATATTTTCAGCCTTACACTTTTTACTTCGTTGCACTTTCCGCCTTCAGATCTCACTTTGCAAATAATCTTGAAGGGATTGACAACCCCTTTGAAGCGTTGGGTGCAAGCTTGTTTGTGTTTGCGCAGGTACTCTGGACTTGACGAGACCCTCCTTCTGGATCGATACCTTTGTTCTCAAACTAAGGGAAATACTTACTGCTCCTGTGCTGCATCACCCTTTCCTCTTCAAGGGAAAAACCAATGCAAGCCTAGTCTCCATCAACGTGTCAATTTCTCGCATAGTTGTCTGTTGCCGTAGCAGCTATCTCCGTCATCTTGCTCATAGACATATCTCCTATCCAACCAAACTTTAAGTACAACTCGCGGTACCTGACGCGTGCCTTGAAAGCGCAAATTGCTTGATGCTCGGCGACATTCTCCACAGTGTGGTGAAGAGTGGTCCAGTGCTGGATGAAATCGCGCAAAGTCTCACTCGGCTTCTGGATACAATGTTGTAGCTTGGAGAGACCAGCAGGGCGCTTGCAGGTGCCCTCGAAGGTCTTGATGAACACTCGGGCCAAATCTTCCCAGCAGTATATGCTTGATGGAGCTAGTTGATTCAGCTAGGCATGTGCCGAACCATCCAGCATCAGGGGCAAGTGCTTCATTGCGACGTTGTCGTTGCCGCCGCCGATCTGAACTGCCACTCGTTAATCATCTAGCCAAGTCTCTGGCTTGGATTCTCCACTGAACTTGCTTATTCCGGCTGCCAACCTAAAGTTGGGGGGAATATCAGCAGAGCGGATGGCTCGGCTGAAACACTCGGGTCCGGAGATGACAGAGCCACTTCCACTCGGACGATCACCATCGTATCCATCATGATGGGCTCGGCCTCTATCAACTCTCTTCTGAGTGAGATAGTCCCTTACATCACACCTTTGGTCGTGGTCGTCGCCCACCGATCGCCTTTCATCGTTGCGTCGGGGCGCGTATGAACCACTCCGCGAAGGAGAGCGTGAATGATGGCGATCTTCGCGATTGAACCGGGGGGAAGCGGATTCCGCCCCTGGTCTCTGTACCACTCTGCTCGGCGATCTTCTCCTCTGCGACGCTGGGGAGAACCTGGGCTATAAACCGACCGAACTTTGTCCGCTCGAACGGAAGTGCTATGAAGTCTCTTGAGAGACTATGATACAACGGAATTGTGTTGCTGTGCCGCCTGCAACAGGGCACGAATCTGCTGTACTCCTCTGCCCGCTTCTGAATTTGACGGCTGGATGGAGTCTGCAATCCTTGCGGCCGCAGACAAGTTGAGGATGGGCGTGCGGAATACCTCGGTGTTGTCATGATGAGAACGCCGACCGGATGCTGGACGGCACGGATGATGACGTGTACCCGAACTCTCTCCGGTTTCCCACTTGTCCCGATTGGTCCTTGGTGGGCTCTCGTGTGAGCCGTCCATGAAAACCTCCGCCACAGGGCTGTGATTCTCGCACTCGGAACAAGAGCCAGACGGATCTGACGCCGAGTCAGATGCAGCACACGGAGGTGTAGCAGTGTAATGCCCCAAGAGTGTATCATATTTGGAACCTTCTGTATGTGGGTCCATCTTGTCATTGCAATGAGAGTTCAATGCATGTGTTATTTCATGTGATGCTTCCCTTGTAATGTTTTCCTTTGCATGCATGCATCCATTCATCCATGCCTATTGTGTTTGTTGCCTTGTGATCATATGTTGTGGTGTGACATGTGATGGTGTGATGTTGATGTGGGAAGTGATGTGAAGTGGAGTATTTGTTAGTAGGAAGCACTATGTGGATTTCAACTAGGTTTTAAAACTTCCCCCCTCTCTTTTATCTCAAGCCCAAGATTCACTTGCTCCTTCCCTGTTTTAAAAATGGCCTTGTTTTAGTATGTTTTGTGGTGAATGTGATGATATGTATTTGCTGTTTTGAGACTATATTTTAAAGGTGCAAATATTCACAAAACAGAGGATTAAATTCTGTTTTGCAAATATTTAGTTGCTCCAAATATTCCTTTTATATTTTATTCAAATAGGTCATAATTCCTTATGACCAGGGGTATTTTTGCTTTTTTTTTAGCATCAACAGTTTACCATGTGTTTTTTTTCGTTGTCTGGTGTTGGTTTTAAATAAGAAACCCCAATGGGTTTATTTTCTCTTGCCTGTTGATACGTCCATTTTGCATCATGCTTTCATGTTGATATTTATCGCTTTATGGACTGTTATATTACTTTGTGGTACCATACTTATGCCTTTTCTCTCTTATTTTGCAAGGTTTATTTGAAGAGAGAATATCGGCAGCTGGAATTCTAGACTGGAAAAGGAGCTAGTCTGAGTCCTCTATTCTACGCAACTCCAAATGCCCTGAAAATCAACGTGGAATTTTTTGGGAATATATAAAAAATACTAGGCGAAAGAAGTACCAGAGGGGATCTACCAGGAGCCCACAAGCCTGGTAGCCACCACCTACCCCCCTCGCGGCGGCTACAGGGCTTGTGGGCACCCTGGCGGCCCATTGGCCCCCCTCTTTTGCTATATGAACGGTTTCGTGCCAGAAAAAATTAGGGTGGAGCTTTTTCTTGGATTCTCCGCCGCCACGAGGCGGAACTTGAGCAGAACCAATCTAGACCTCCGGCAGGACGATCCTGCCGGGGAAACTTCCCTCCCGGAGGGGGAAATCGTCGCCATTGTCATCACCAACACTCCTCTCTTCGGAGGGGAGTCATCTCCATCAACATCTTCATCAGCACCATCTCCTCTCCAAACCCTAGTTCATCTCTTGTAACCAATCTCCGTCTCGCGACCCCGATTGGTACTTGTAAGGTTGCTAATAGTGTTGATTACACTTTGTAGTTGATGCTAGTTGGATTAATTGGTGGAAGAGTTTATGTTCAGATCCTTGATGCTATTCATTACACCTCTAGTCATGATTATGATTATGCTTTGTGAGTAGTTACTTTTGTTCCTGAGGACATGGAATAAGTTATGCTAATAATAGTCATGTGGATTTGATATTCGTTCGGTATTTTGATATGATGTATGTTATCTTTTCCTCTAGTGGAGTTATGTGAATGTCGACTACATAATACTTCACCATCTTTGGGCCTAGAGGAAGGCATTGGGGAGTAGTAAGTAGATGATGGGTTACTAGAGTGAGAGAAGCTTAAACCCCAGTCTATGTGTTGCTTCGTAAGGGGCTGATTTGGATCCACTAGTTTAATGCTATGGTTAGACGTTGTCTTAATTCTTCTTCCGTAGTTGCGGATACTTGCGAGAGGGGTTAATCATAAGTGGGATGCTTGTCCAAGTAAGGGAAGTACCAAAGCGTTGGTCCACCCACATATCAAACTATCAAAGTAACGAACGCGAATCACATGAACATGATGAAACTAGCATGACAGAAATTCCCGTGTGTCCTCGGGAGCGTTTTTCCTCCTATAAGACTTTGCTCAGGCTTGTCCCTTGCTACAAAAGGGATTGGGCCACTTTGCTGCACCGTTGCTACTACTTGTCACTTGTTACTTTTCACTTGCTACGTTTCACCTCACTACACCATCACTTGTTACCGCTACTTTCAGTGCTTGCAGTTATTACCTTGCTGAAAACCGTTTATCAGAGCCTTCTGCTCCTCGTTGAGTTCGACACTCTTACTTACCGAAAGGACTACGATTGATCCCCTATACTTGTGGGTCATCACCCGTCGCCAACATGGGCTTGCTTCTCCCTCCCGAGGCCCATCTCTTCTCTCTGTTCCCCAGTGAGAGCCCACCTAGCGCATCCATCCCCTTCCTCCTGACGTCGTCGTCCTTGCGCACGCTTTCCGTCAGACTTCAGTGAGAGAGAGAGCGACGCCGTGAGGCTCACGGACGTCGAGGCCCCTATTAATCCTCGGCGTGCATGCCCCCTTTTGCCTAGGGTTCCGCGTCCTCCTCCTAGCGCTGCCAATGCCCTCCATCTCCTTCTTCCTTCCCCTGGTAGGTTTGGTGTAAATCGGGCTAGCAGAGAGAGCAGCAGTGCGCCGCCGTCGTCCATCGTGCATCCCTCGCCTCCGGCGCCGGCCAGCATGTCAGGGAGCTCGGGGAAGGCCCTCGCGTACCATTCCCACCGTCGTTGAGGTCGGGGAGCGACCACATCGATGGGCAGGACCACGTCTCCGGCATGTTCCCTGCGGCCTCGTCCCCTGCGTCGGTTCTGCTTCGGTCTGCATCAGATCGGCTTCCGCGTCATTGAGGTTCGTTGCCATGCTTCTCTGATTAGAGAAGAGGACGGCCGGATGTGCATGTGTGTTCTTTGTGTGGGTGTGCTCGAGCTTGTGCAGAGTAGGAGAGCAGCGGCTTCCACAAATTAGTAGTGGTAGAGTGGATGAACCCCGTGGCGCAATAGCAGTAGTAGGAGACCATTCTGGTGGCGTTGTTGCCATCGTCTCTCTGTGCAGAGCAGAGCAGGGCGGCTCTAGTTTAGATTACCTTGTAGAATCCCTCTGTTCTGTCAAGTATCCGTTCGTTGCCCAGTGGTTTGTCGTGCGTGTGTTGGTTTGAGGGTGTGGGTTCGAGTCCTAGCGGCAGCACCCCTTTTTGGTGTTAATTTCGGCACAGTAGCGCAAAGGAGCAGCTTACCCTGCTTCCCTCCTTGGTTCTGTCGAGCCAGAGAGACTTAGCATAGTGGTGTGTGGTGGTTTGTTGGACCACGGGGTCTTGGGATCAAATCCCAGGCTAGCCCCTTTTGTTTTTTTGCATTCCTTTTTGCTGTTTGGCATTTGTTTGCTATGCTATTTGTTGTGGTATGCTCTAAGCAGGTGTGGAATTTATTTTTACCTCACCACCAGTATGCATCACCTTGTTTATGTTGCTAGAAATGCATGTGTAGAGATATGTGTGGTGTAACAATGTGTGTGCATTAGCTTGTGGGTTTTGCACTAGAACAGTTATGCATGTGTGTGTGTGTTTCTCATGGGCATGATGATGAGCTTATGCACTACGATGTGCAAGTGTGTGAGTGTGTGTGTGTGTGGGTTCACCCCCTGCCCACATACTTTGTGGTGTGGGAGTAGTGGTTCTTATGTGTGTGTGTATAGTTGTTCATGTGATGTTCTTTGTGCTTGTGTGTGTCTCACACATGCCCAAGACATGTTGTGCCTTGATAAGCACATATGCAAGTATATGTGTAGGTGTAGAGATGCATGATGTGGGTGTAGTTAGTGGAGTGTTCTAACTAGCATGTGTAGGACTTGTTATAAGAGTGCTTGTTGTTGTGATGGTGTGATGATATGCTAAGGCACACGAACTTGAGGTCTACCCATCATGTGTACCATTGGAGTGTTGATAGTGTGCAAGTGGATGTGTAGGTGATAATCTAGTGAGAAGCACATGTGATGATGCACTATTCACCTCTATGTGATTCCATGTATATTTTCTTCTTAGCTTTGTGCCCATTTGTTCTATGCAAGTGCATATGTATTATATATGTTTTTGGGGTAGAATCATCCCAGGAATCTAGTGGTGGGTTCAGACTCCACTTTGGAACACTTTCTGGGAATTTTATATTTCTGTTTTGTTCAATGTTTAGAGCTTAGTTACATGTGATGTGATGAGCCCAAGAGGTTGATTCCTTGTTGTGGCAGTAGAGGGTGAACCCCTCTACAACATGTTGGTTTTGTTTCATGCTTAGGAGTTCATGTGTGCAAGTTGTGCCTAGTCAAAGTAGGCATGTGGCTGAAAATTCCAATTTAGTAAAAATATGTGATTTTCACAAAGTCTGAGAAACTGTTGTTATTTTCTTCCCTTGTAGTTGTGCTTGTAGAAGTTTATGTGTTGGGAATCAGCCCCTGCAATAAACTGGGAAGTTGTAGCTTTTGTGTTTGTCTAGCTCTCTGTCAATTTTCATTCTATTTTGCTTCCCGTAGATATTGTTTTGGGTGCTATCAAAATGCTTCAGAGCATAAACAGCTAGTGAGAATCTGAGATTTTCACTAAGTCCCTGAAAACTGATATTTTTGTCCAAGTTAGCAGTTGTAGAACTTTATATGTGTAACTCCTTTGAATTAGCTTTTTGCTCATACTTGTAGAGATTTTTAATAGCTTATGCCACATATCTTATTTGGCACATTTGGGTGGCTGAAGGTGCTTTGCATGTAGCCCTCAAACTGCTATGTTGCTGTTTAGGACAGAATGTATAATTTTGATGTTTTGATGCTTGTGAGTGCATAGTTGATGGTGTGGTGATATTCCTTGCACCACCCTATCCATAATTGTTTGTTTTGTGATATGGCAACCTGGGAATACCAGAAGTATGCCATTGGAGTGTGTTGTGATGGATTTAATACATAGGACTCTATTTCCTGTTTCGTTGTTTCCGGTTGATCTGTAGCTCCGTTCGTAACGTTCTTTATATGTTTTTGCATCGTTTTCACGTGACGCATCTGTTCATGACATCCTCATGAATGTCAAGATAGCTTAGAGTGCAGTTCTGTCCTGGAGCTTGTATTTTCTTCTCATGCATGTGCAAGTGACTACAATAGAGATGCATGTTCATTTTCATCTCATGCATCATGTGCTTGTTGCATCTTGTGGTGTTGTTGTTCATTGGATGCTATTCTTATGTTGGATAGCACCGGGATCGGAGAGCGAGTACGTGGATCCGGGTGAGTACGTGCAGGACAAACAAGAGCAGTTCCAAGCTTAGGACATCACAGGCAAGATGATATGACCTTGATTCCATCTCTAGACTTGTTATGCTAGATTAACGTTTCTTTCGTCATATGCTCGCTGCCTACCACTAAAATAGTTGCCTCCTGATATTGCCATGAAACCCAAACAATTTCCCCTCCGAGCAAATATTGAATGGCTAAGTAGGCTTGCTGAGTTACTAATGTTAGCATTGCTAGTTGGAGGTGCCTTGTCTCATGTGATAACATGAGTTTGATATCATTATATTAATTCTGTTATTTAATTAATGCACCTATATACTTGGTAAATAACGGAAGGCCTAGCCTTTTGCCAGGTGTTTTGTTCCGTTATTGCCGCCATAGTTACCGACTACCGGTGTTTTATTCCATAACTTATCGCTCCTAACACATTCGGGGTTGTTATGGGGACCCCCTTGATAAATCGTGTAGTGTTAAGACTTGTCCGGCAGGACCCAACATTGGTCTTAATTTGCTAATCACTTAATAATAATCAGCATAGGGAATAGCTACCCCGAGGAATTAATCAACAATCCGGGCCAATGCTCCTCATGAGTGTTGGTCCAAAATGGACAGACTGGGGGCCACCACAGGGAAACTTGAGGTTTGGTTCCTGTAGGCTTTTCCATCCGTCGTATCCTGAGACTGAGATACGCGGCTCTTATCGGGGTCGTCGACACGACGGGAGGTCCTGCTAGAGTTGTCTTGCCTTAGCGATATATCTTGCATATAGGAATCCCGGTGAAGCTTTGGTTCTCCCCAGAGTTGAGGTTTTCCTCTAAGGGATCCGACGAGATCACGAGATTCGTGATAGAGGATTACTTTGCGTCCCGTGACCGTTTGTGATGGACTAGTTGGAGCACCCCTGCAGGGTTTAATCTTTTGGAAAGCCGTGCCCGCGGTTATGTGGCAACTTGGAATATTTGTTGACATCCGGTTCTAGATAACTTGAACTAATTATAATAAAATTGCCAACTGTGTGCGTAACCGTGACTGTCCCCTTCGAAGATCTCTCTTCGGACGGGAACACGGTGGGGTTATGATTGTCGTAAGTAGGTGTTCAGGATCACTTAGTGATCAGCTAGTATACACCCGCTAGAATAGACCACATCAATAACTTGTTCTATGTAAGTTAGCCACCATATATGCTTAGGATGCAACAACCTAAACACTGAACATACCTTACCTAATAACTTGACTAGTTCTGGCACCGAGGTCATAGATTGCTGAGTCCCCGTGGCTCACAGATTCCTTCAACACACCAACAGGTACAGGTACACCCGACACAGGTGATCCCAACAGCATGCAGCTGGTGTGGCAGTGCGATGAGGAGAATGACCGCGTGTACATGAACTATCGAAAAGACTGAGGCATGGTCGTGATCGTGGGCAAGCATGCAGGGTAGCATATGTTGGGAAACGTCGCATGGGAAACAAAAATTTTCCTACGCGCACGAAGACCTATCATGGTGATGTCCATCTACGAGAGGGGATGAGTGATCTACGTACCCTCGTAGACCGTACAGCAGAAGCGTTAGAGAACGCGGTTGATGTAGTGGAACGTCCTCACGTCCCTCGATCCGCCCCGCGAACAATCCCGTGATCAGTCCCACGATCTAGTACCGAACGGACGGCACCTCCGCGTTCAGCACACGTACAGCTCGACGATGATCTCGGCCTTCTTGATCCAGCAAGAGAGACGGAGAGGTAGAAGAGTTCTCCGGAAGCGTGACGGTGCTCCGGAGGTTGGTGATGACCTTGTCTCAGCAGGGCTCCGCCCGAGCTCCGCAGAAACGCGATCTAGAGGAAAAACCGTGGAGGTATGTGGTCGGGCTGTCGTGGAAAAGTCGTCTCAAATCAGCCATAAAACCTCCGTATATATAGGTGGGAGGGAGGGGGGCCTTGCCTTGGGGTCGAAGGACCCTCAAGGGGTCGGCCGAGCCAAGGGGGAGGACTCTCCCCCCCCAAACCGAGTTGGACTAGGTTTGGTGGGAGGGAGTCCCCCTCCCTTCCCACCTCCTCCTTTTTTTTCCTTTTTCCTTTGATTTCTTATCCTTGGCGCATAGAGCCCTTTTGGGCTGTCCCACCAGCCCACTAAGGGCTGGTGCGCCACCCTTATGGCCTATGGGCTTCCCCGGGGTGGGTTGCCCCCCCCCCCCCGGTGAACTCCCGGAACCCATTCGTCATTCCCGGTACATTCCCGGTAACTCCGAAAACCTTCCGGTAATCAAGTGAGGTCATCCTATATATCAATCTTCGTTTCCGGACCATTCCGGAAACCCTCGTGACGTCCGTGATCTCATCCGGGACTCCGAACAACATTCGGTAACCAACCATATAACTCAAATACGCATAAAACAACGTCGAACCTTAAATGTGCAGACCCTGCGGGTTCGAGAACTATGTAGACATGACCCGAGAGACTCCTCGGTCAATATCCAATAGCGGGACCTGGATGCCCATATTGGATCCTACATATTCTACGAAGATCTTATCGTTTGAACCTCAGTGCCAAGGATTCATATAATCCCGTATGTCATTCCCTTTGTCCTTCGGTATGTTACTTGCCCGAGATTCGATCGTCAGTATCCGCATACTTATTTCAATCTCGTTTACCGGCAAGTCTCTTTACTCGTTCCGTAATACAAGATCCCGCAACTTACACTAAGTTACATTGCTTGCAAGGCTTGTGTGTGATGTTGTATTACCGAGTGGGCCCCGAGATACCTCTCCGTCACACGGAGTGACAAATCCCAGTCTTGATCCATACTAACTCAACCAACACCTTCGGAGATACCTGTAGAGCATCTTTATAGTCACCCAGTTACGTTGCGACGTTTGATACACACAAAGCATTCCTCCGGTGTCAGTGAGTTATATGATCTCATGGTCATAGGAATAAATACTTGACACGCAGAAAACAGTAGCAACAAAATGACACGATCAACATGCTACGTCTATTAGTTTGGGTCTAGTCCATCACGTGATTCTCCTAATGACGTGATCCAGTTATCAAGCAACAACACCTTCTTCATAATCAGAAGACACTGACTATCCTTGATCAACTGGCTAGCCAACTAGAGGCATGCTAGGGACGGTGTTTTGTCTATGTATCCACACATGTAAATGAGTCTTCATTCAATACAATTATAGCATGGATAATAAACTATTATCTTGATACAGGAATTATAATAATAACTATATTTATTATTGCCTCTAGGGCATAATTCCAACAGTCTCCCACTTGCACTAGAGTCAATAATCTAGCCCTCACATCATCATGTGAATTACATTGTAATAAATCTAACACCCATACAGTTCTGGTGTCGATCATGTTTTGGTCGTGGAAGAGGTTTAGTCAGCGGGTCTGCTACATTCAGATCCGTGTGCACTTTGCATATATTTGCGTCCTCTTCCTCGACGTAGTCGCGGATGAGGTTGAAGCGTCGTTTGATGTGTCTGGTCTTCTTGTGAAACCGTGGTTCCTTTGCTAAGGCAATGGCACCAGTGTTGTCACAGAACAAGGTTATTGGATCGAGTGCACTTGGCACCACTCCAAGATCCGTCATGAACTGCTTCATCCAGACACCCTCCTTAGCCGCCTCCGAGGCAGCCATGTACTCCGCTTCACATGTAGAATCTGCTACGACGCTTTGCTTGGAACTGCACCAGCTTACTGCACCCACATTAAGAATAAATACGTATCCGGTTTGTGACTTAGAGTCGTCCGGATCTGTGTCAAGGCTTGCATCGACGTAACCTTTTACGGCGAGCTCTTCGTCACCTCCATACATGAGAAACATCTCCTTAGTCCTTTTCAGGTACTTCAGGATATTCTTGACCGCTGTCCAGTGATCCACTCCTGGATTACTCTGGAACCTACCTGCCATACTTATGGCCAGGCTAACATCCGGTCTAGTGCACAGCATCGCATACATGATAAAACCTATGGCTGAAGCATAGGGGACGGAGCGCATATGCTCTCTATCTTCATCAGTTGCTGGGCACTGAGTCTTACTCAATCTCGTACCTTGTAAAACTGGCAAGAACCCTTTCTTGGACTGTTCCATTTTGAACCTCTTCAAAACTTTATCAAGGTATGTGCTTTGTGAAAGTCCTATCAGGCGTTTTGATCTATCCCTATAGATCTTAATGCCTAGAATGTAAGCAGCTTCTCCTAGGTCCTTCATAGAGAAACTTTTATTCAAGTAACCTTTTATGCTCTCCAAAAGCTCTACGTTGTTTCCAATCAGTAATATGTCATCCACATATAATATTAGAAACGCCACAGAGCTCCCACTCACTTTCTTGTAAATACAAGATTCTCCAACCACTTGTATAAACCCAAATGCTTTGATCACCTCATCAAAGCGTTTGTTCCAACTCCGAGATGCTTGCACCAGTCCATAAATGGATCGCTGGAGCTTGCACGCCTTGTCAGCATTTTTAGGATCGACAAAACCTTCGGGTTGCATCATATACAACTCTTCCTTAAGGAAACCGTTAAGGAACGCCGTTTTGACATCCATCTGCCAGATTTCATAATCGAAAAATGCAGATATTGCTAACATGATTCTGACGGACTTAAGCATCGCTACGGGTGAGAAAGTCTCATCGTAGTCAACTCCTGGAACTTGTGAAAAACCCTTTGCCACAAGTCGAGCTTTATAAACGGTCACATTACCGTCAGCGTCCGTCTTCTTCTTAAAGATCCATTTGTTCTGAATAGCCTTGCGGCCCTCAGGTAGTATCTCCAAAGTCCACACTTTGTTCTCATACATGGATCCTATCTCGGATTTCATGGCTTCTAGCCATTTGTTGGAATCTGGGCCCACCATTGCTTCTTCATAATTTGCAGGTTCATTGTTGTCTAACAACATGATTGATAAGACGGGATTACCGTACCACTCTGGAGCAGCGCGTGATCTCGTCGACCTGCGTGGTTCAACAGAAACTTGAACTGGAGTTTCATGATCATCATCATTAACTTCCTCCTCAACCGGCGTCGCAATGATAGAGGTTTCCCCTTGCCCTGCGCTACCATCCAGAGGGATGAGAGGTTCGACAACCTCGTCAAGTTCTATCTTCCTCCCACTCAATTCTCTCGAGAGAAACTCCTTCTCGAGAAAAGCTCCGTTTTTAGCAACAAACACTTTGCCCTCGGATTTGAGATAGAAGGTGTACCCAACTGTCTCTTTTGGGTAACCTATGAAGACGCACTTTTCCGCTTTGGGTTCCAGCTTTTCAGGCTGAAGCTTTTTGACATAAGCATCACATCCCCAAACTTTAAGAAACGACAACTTTGGCCTCTTGCCATACCACAGTTCGTATGGTGTCGTCTCAACGGATTTTGATGGTGCCCTATTTAAAGTGAATGCTGCTGTTTCTAATGCATAACCCCAAAGTGATAACGGCAAATCAGTAAGAGACATCATAGATCGCACCATCTCTAACAAAGTACGATTACGACGTTCGGACACACCATTATGCTGTGGTGTTCCAGGCGGTGTTAACTGCGAAACAATTCCACATTGTCTTAAGTGAGCAGCAAACTCGAAACTCAGATATTCACCCCCAGGATCAGACCGTAGGAACTTGACCTTCTTGTTACGATGATTTTCCACTTCACTCTGAAATTGCTTGAACTTTTCAAATGTTTCAGACTTGTGCTTCATCAAGTAGACATAACCATATCTACTTAAATCGTCAGTGAAGGTGAGAAAATAACGATATCCGCCGCGTGCCTCTACACTCATTGGACCACACACATCGGTATGTACGATTTCCAACAAGTCACGTGCACGCTCCATTGTTCCGGAGAACGGAGTCTTAGTCATCTTGCCCATGAGGCATGGTTCGCACATGTCAAGTGAATCAAAGTCAAGTGACTCCAAAAGTCCATCAGCATGGAGTTTCTTCATGCGCTTTACACCAATATGACCCAAGCGGCAGTGCCACAAAAATATGGCGCTATCATTGTTTACTCTAACTCTTTTGGTCTCAATGTTATGTATATGTGTATCGCTATCAAGATTCAATATGAAAAATCCTCTCACATTCGGTGCATGACCATAAAAGATGTTACTCATAGAAATAGAACAACCATTATTCTCAGACTTAAAAGAGTAACCGTCTCGCAATAAACAAGATCCAGATATAATGTTCATGCTCAACGCAGGCACTAAATAACAATGATTTAAGTTCATCACTAATCCCGATGGTAGCTGAAGTGACACTGTGCCGACGGCGATTGCATCAACCTTGGAACCATTTCCTACGCACATCGTCACTTCATCTTTCGCCAGCCTTCGTCTATTCCGCAGTTCCTGTTTCGAGTTGCAAATGTGAGCAACAGAACCGGTATCGAATACCCAGGCACTACTATGAGAGCCGGTTAAGTACACATCAATAACATGTATATCAAATATACCTGATTTTTCTTTGCCCGCCTTCTTATCTACCACATACTTGGGGCAATTGCGCTTCCAGTGACCCATACCCTTGCAATAGAAGCACTCTGTTTCAGGCTTAGGTCCAGCCTTGGGTTTCTTCGGCGGATTGGCAACAGGCTTGCCGCTCTTCTTCGAATTGCCCTTCTTGCCTTTGCCGTTTCTCCTGAAACTAGTGGTCTTGCTCACCATCAACACTTGATGCTCTTTACGGAGTTCAGACTCTGCGACTTTCAGCATCGCAAACAACTCGCCGGGAGACTTGTTCATCCCTTGCATGTTGTAGTTCAACACAAAGCCTTTATAGCTTGGCGGCAGTGATTGAAGGATTCTGTCAGTGATAGCTTCTTGCGGGAGTTCAATCCCCAGTTCAGCTAGACGGTTTGAGTACCCAGACATTTTGAGCACATGTTCACTGACAGACGAGTTTTCCTCCATCTTGCAAGCATAGAATTTATCGGAGGTCTCATACCTCTCGATCCGGGCGTTCTTCTGAAAGATAAACTCCAACTCCTGGAACATCTCAAATGCTCCATGACGCTCAAAGCGACGTTGAAGTCCCGGTTCTAAGCCATACAAGACTGCACATTGAACTATTGAGTAGTCCTCCTTACGTGCTAACCAAGCGTTCTTAACATCCTGATCAGCCGTAGCGGGTGGTTCATCTCCTAGCGCAGCATTAAGGACATAATCCTTCTTCCCAGCTTGTAAGATTAGCTTAAGATTATGAGCCCAGTCTACAAAGTTGCTTCCATCATCTTTCAACTTAGCTTTCTCTAGGAACGTATTAAAATTCAGGATGACTGTCGCGTGAGCCATGATCTACAACACAAATATATTCAAAGTGGACTTAGACTATGTTCAAGATAATTAGAGTTCAACTTAATCAAATTATATGCTAAACTCCCACTCAAAAAGTACATCTCTCTAGTCATTTGAGTGGTTCATGATCCACTTACACTATCCCAAGTCCGATCATCACGTGAGTCGAGAGTAGTTTCAGTGGTAAGCATCCCTATGCTAATCATATCAACTATATGATTCATGATCGACCTTTCGGTCTCATGTGTTCCGAGGCCATGTCTGCACATGCTAGGCTCGTCAAGCTTAACCCGAGTGTTCCGCGTGCGCAACTGTTTTGCACCCGTTGTATGTGAACGTTGAGTCTATCACACCCGATCATCACGTGGTGTCTCGAAACGACGAACTGTATCAACGGTGCACAGTCGGGGAGAACACAATTTCGTCTTGAAATTTTAGTGAGAGATCACCTCATAATGCTACCGTCGTTCTAAGCAAAATAAGGTGCATAAAAGGATTAACATCACATGCAATTCATAAGTGACATGATATGGCCATCATCACGTGCTTCTTGATCTCCATCACCAAAGCACCGGCACGATCTTCTTGTCACCGGCGCCACACCATGATCATCCATCAACGTGTTGCCATCGGGGTTGTCGTGCTACTTATGCTATTACTACTAAAGCTACATCCTAGCAAAATAGTAAACGCATCTGCAAGCACAAACGTTAGTATAAAGACAACCCTATGGCTCCTGCCGGTTGCCGTACCATCGACCTGCAAGTCGATATTTCTATTACAACATGATCATCTCATACATCCAATATATCACATCACATCGTTGGCCATATCACATCACAATCATACCCTGCAAAAACAAGTTAGACGTCCTCTAATTTTGTTGTTGCATGTTTTACGTGGTGACCAAGGGTATCTAGTAGGATCGCATCTTACTTACGCAAACACCACAATAAAGATCTATGAGTTGCTATTTAACCTCATCCAAGGACCTCCTCGGTCAAATCCGATTCAACTAAAGTTGGAGAAACCGTCACTTGCCAGTCATCTTTGAGCAAAGGGGGTTACTCGTAACGATGAAACCAGTCTCTCGTAAGCGTACGAGTAATGTCGGTCCAAGCCGCTTCAATCCAACAATACCGCGGAATCAAGAAAAGACTAAGGAGGGCAGCAAAACGCACATCACCGCCCACAAAAACTTTTGTGTTCTACTCGAGAAGACATCTACGCATGAACCTAGCTCTGATGCCACTGTTGGGAAACATCGCATGGGAAACAAAAATTTTCCTACGCGAACGAAGACCTATCATGGTGATGTCCATCTATGAGAGGGATGAGTGATCTACGTACCCTCGTAGACCATACAGCAGAAGCGTTAGAGAACACGGTTGATGTAGTGGAACGTCCTCACGTCCCTCGATCCGCCCCGCGAACAATCCCGCGATCAGTCCCACGATCTAGTACCGAACGGACGGCACCTCCGCGTTCAGCACACGTACAGCTCGACGATGATCTCGGCCTTCTTGATCCAGCAAGAGAGACGGAGAGGTAGAAGAATTCTCTGGCAGCGTGACGGCGCTCCGGAGGTTGGTGATGACCTTGTCTCAGCAGGGCTCCGCCCGAGCTCCGCAGAAACACGATCTAGAGGTAAAACCGTGGAGGTATGTGGTCGGGCTGTCGTGGAAAAGTCGTCTCAAATCAGCCCTAAAACCTCCGTATATATAGGTGGGAGGGAGGGGGGCCTTGCCTTGGGGTCGAAGGACCCTCAAGGGGTCGGCCGAGCCAAGGGGGAGGACTCGCCCCCCCCCCAAACCGAGTTGGACTAGGTTTGGTGGGAGGGAGTCCCCCTCCCTTCCCACCTCCTCCTTTTTTTTCCTTTTTCCTTTGATTTCTTATCCTTGGCGCATAGAGCCCTTTTGGGCTGTCCCACCAGCCCACTAAGGGCTGGTGCGCCACCCTTATGGCCTATGGGCTTCCCCGGGGCGGGTTGCCCCCCCCCCCCCCCCCGGTGAACTCCCGGAACCCATTCGTCATTCCCGGTACATTCCCGGTAACTCCGAAAACCTTTCGGTAATCAAATGAGGTCATCCTATATATCAATCTTCGTTTCCGGACCATTCCGGAAACCCTCGTGACGTCCGTGATCTCATCCGGGACTCCGAACAACATTCGGTAACCAACCATATAACTCAAATACGCATAAAACAACGTCGAACCTTAAGTGTGCAGACCCTGCGGGTTCGAGAACTATGTAGACATGACCCGAGAGACTCCTCGGTCAATATCCAATAGCGGGACCTGGATGCCCATATTGGATCCTACATATTCTACGAAGATCTTATCGTTTGAACCTCAGTGCCAAGGATTCATATAATCCCGTATGTCATTCCCTTTGTCCTTCGGTATGTTACTTGCCCGAGATTCGATCGTCAGTATCCGCATACTTATTTCAATCTCGTTTACCGGCAAGTCTCTTTACTCGTTCCGTAATACAAGATCCCGCAACTTACACTAAGTTACATTGCTTGCAAGGCTTGTGTGTGATGTTGTATTACCGAGTGGGCCCCGAGATACCTCTCCGTCACACGGAGTGACAAATCCCAGTCTTGATCCATACTAACTCAACCAACACCTTCGGAGATACCTGTAGAGCATCTTTATAGTCACCCAGTTACGTTGCGACGTTTGATACACACAAAGCATTCCTCCGGTGTCAGTGAGTTATATGATCTCATGGTCATAGGAATAAATACTTGACACGTAGAAAACAGTAGCAACAAAATGACACGATCAACATGCTACGTCTATTAGTTTGGGTCTAGTCCATCACGTGATTCTCCTAATGACGTGATCCAGTTATCAAGCAACAACACCTTGTTCATAATCAGAAGACACTGACTATCTTTGATCAACTGGCTAGCCAACTAGAGGCATGCTAGGGACGGTGTTTTGTCTATGTATCCACACATGTAAATGAGTCTTCATTCAATACAATTATAGCATGGATAATAAACTATTATCTTGATACAGGAATTATAATAATAACTATATTTATTATTGCCTCTAGGGCATAATTCCAACAGCATAGCCTTTTCTCATGTTATGTAGTCCGTAGCGGAACTACCTTGTTTGAATAAATGTGTGATGTAAACTCTGATATTATTTATGAGATGGCAGATGAATCCCTATTTGTCATTCTATCATTATGTATATTCTATGTTATCGTGCTTGGGAAACGCTTAGATGCGCTTCTTTCCATTTTGGGGCCTCGTTCCCTAAATCGGAAAGGACCGCATCTTAGTCGTTACAAGCAGGTTCAATGGCTGTCACCTGCGGAGAAGACGCTTGACGTGCGAGTGCATGACGCACCCAGCGCTGGAGCCATGAGCGACCGAATCACTTGTTGCGACATGCGATGGGGAGCACGGTCGATGACGGAGTCGACGGTTGGCGAAGAAGAACTCCGCAGGAACTAGCGCGGAAGAACGTCGCCCCGCGAATTGGAAGCGCCTCGACGTTGAGAGGCGCCTCCTGAAGCCATGCCGAATCGTCAGCGACGAATACGAGTGTGCCGAACACGATCTCGTGGCCCACACACAAATCACCACCGGAAGACATGGTGAAGAGGAAAAAAATGAAAACTTGCCGGAAGTCGCCTAGACGCCTGCCCCACGGTGGGCGCCAGCTGTCGTGGATATAAGCGTGACAGTAGATGTGTAGGGTACGAAAGTAGAGGGCAGAATCCTAGCTATGACAAGGTTGTATGAGTTTAGGCCCCTCTGCGGTGGAGGTAACAGCCCTACGTTTCAGTGCTCTGGAGCTTTAGTGTCGATTGGAATATGAATGTTACAGAATGCGAACCCTTGTGCCAGAGGGGAGGGGTAGCTTATATAGACTGCACTGCCCCTCATAAGTGGCCAGCCTTCAAGGGTACAATAAGTGAGATTGAATGCATACATTACAGGTAACGTATGCCATAAATGACATTAACTATAGTAGTCTAACGTCTGACCGTTAGCCTCACCGGAATGGCTTCTGGTCTTCTATGTCGACTGGCTTCTCGTCTTCACCGAGTGGAATCTAGTCATCGAGTATCAGGTAATCTTCCGAGTGGTTCTTTACCGAGTGGACCTATGATAGCCTGGCTTATTAGGGATGATAGACTACTCATATCAATAAGGAATTCCATCTTTTTCGGGAGCCCATTCGAACAGAACTCTCAGGTTAAGCATGCTCAGCTTGGAGTAGTTCTAGGATGGGTGACTGACCGGGAAGTTGATCCCGGGTGCGCATGAGTGAGGACAAAGTGCGCAGAAAAGACTAGTATTGATATGTGGGGCCAATCTAGATCCCGGGGCCAGTCTAGATCCCGCCAGGAGTAATGACCGCCGGCAGGTGTGTCCGGGGCGTTACAAGTTTGGTATCAGAGCCGACCCTCGTGGTTACACGGATGTTTGTGGACAGGTGCGCAATCATGTTGTTCATGACATTTGTGACCCGTCGTGGCACACGGCATGGCACATGTACTGGAATGGATGCACAGACGTTTGTGCCAAGAGGGAACGCTCATGTGGCCCGACGAGGACGTCGGTTCCTCTGAGTGGTGGTGTATATGATAGCCTGGCTTATTAGGGATGATAGACTACTCATATCAATAAGGAATTCCTTCTTTTTCGAGAGCCCATTCGAACAGAACTCTCAGGTTAAGCGTGCTCAGCTTGCAGTAGTTCTAGGATGGGTGACCGACCCGGAAGTAGATCCCGGGTACGCATGAGTGAGGACAAAGTGCGCAGAAAAGACAAGTATTGATATGTGGGGCCAGTATAGATCCCGCCAGGAGTAACGACCGCCGGCGGGTGTGTCCGAGATGTTACAGGACCAGAGGTAGTCTTAATCCAGTCGGTAAGTATCTTGTGATCTTTAAGCTACTAATGAGGTGCCCTTGGGTAGGACTTATAGGTCAAGCCTATGACCCTACCCTAGGGCTATAACCCCATCATCTGTTGCACTCCATGGGAGGTCCGTAAAGGCGTGTGGGGAACGCCATAGCCATGTAAGTAAGGCAACCCTGTTTCCACGAAAGGGACATTGTAGTAAGTATGGCTTACCATCCACAATCTTCTTGGCTTGGCGCACTTCTTCTTCAAAGAATCGTCTCTCTACCTGCTCCAATTTGAGCTCGGAGGATAGCTTGGATAGCTCGACCACTTGTTCTTTGGATTTTGTTCCAAGGCCTTGCTCTTGGTGCTCGCATCTTGAAGCTCTTGTTGGACCTCGGCCACTCTAGCCTTGTGCCCACCGCTCTCAACCATCAGCGAGCTTAGCTCGGCGGTGGTCTGCTCCGCCACCATCTTATGAGCGGCGGCCTCCTGCTTGGCCTTCTCCAATTCGGCCCTGAGTTTCTCAAACTCCACATTTATAGCTGCTCACTTAATCGAAATCAAGATGTCATATACCAGAGCCCGACAGTACTAAACTATTAAGTACAACAAGAGTCTTAGCGGCACGCATTATGCTTACACTCTTCTCGTCGAGCCGACTATTAAGACGGCTGAGTTCCTCATCGGAAACCTTGAGTTTCTGGTTCATCTCGGTAAGTTCAAGGGCGTTGGAGGCCACAACCGAGGAAGAGGCATGCGAGACAAGTTAGGTATTGATAAGCATACGAGCTAACGGGACTGGGACATTGGGCCGAAGTACCCCCGAGCTGTTATAGTTCATGGGTCCCCGAACTGTTTTTATTCATGACCATAAGCTCTTTTGAGCCACGCGTAAGTTTTCCAACTCACCCATGGCCCGGGGACTATCATTACTATAAGGCATGTCAAAAACTTATAAATAAATCTAACACTAATCGGTTTACCTTGAAGCCTGTCAGCAAACCGCTGAAGGCGCCCTTCAGTCCGCTATCAATAGACTGGATGCTTTGCAGAATCGCACCCATAAGGGTGCGATGTTCGTCGGCGGTGGATGAGCCGAATAGATCCTTCTACATCATTGTAGGCCACTCGACCTCAGCCCATTCTATCACAGGAGGCGCCGGAGGCAACATTGAAGATGCCGGAGGATCGGAGCTCCTTGGAGCTGTCTCCGGAGGAAGCTCGAACGCATCACGGCCCTCCTCTCCCCTCGTCGGGAGGGGATCGACCTCCTGGGTTCCGGTGACCGAGGTATGAACCTCAGTCAAGACCTCTTGGTCTTCGGTAGCCGATGTATGAACCTTGGCCATCCCCACCTCGTCCCCCATGTTCGAGGGGTCCGGTGGGATATCACCTCCGCAGCCTTGTCCGATGCCTGAGGGAGAGTAGTACATGACACATTCCCTCTTCCCGCTAGCTCAGCAGGTGGCAAACCCCACTCTGTGACCTGGTCTGTTGGGAGGTTTCGGGTAGTTCTGCAACAGTGAGAGGAACACTTGTATGTATTAACAACAACTCAGTATGATACCATTAAATAAAGTTCGGATTCCATACCTTTGGGCCAGGGGCTTGATCGTGGGGGTCCTTCAAGGAACCCTCTCAAAGGCCTCGGAGTCCTCATCAGAATCTGAGCTGTCATCGGGCAAGGTAACCTTGCTCCTGCACGGTCTCTTCGAGGCCTCGGGAGGAAAGCCCTCCTTGGCCTCCTCTCGCACCGCCCTCTTTCTGGTTTGGAGGGAGTCTTTTTCCTCTCCATCCTCCGCATTCTCTTCCTCATACATGGAGGAAGCGTGGGTGTCTCCGGACTTGGTATCTAGAGTATCCCTCGAGCGGAGACCCCCATGGGTCTCCCTTTTCTTGTTCTTCTTTTTCTCTAGCGTCGTGTATGGCGCCGCCACCAGCATCACAGTCAGCAATGACGACCTAGGGTCCTCGGGCAGGGGGGCTATGCCGTTTATTTTGTCATGCTTTTTCAGCTAGCCATGCAGGGACGGTGGGGGAAAGAATAATATCCTTGATAAAGGTGAAATCTTTAAATAAGGAATAGAAGCTTGGCCATACCTCCAAGGGAGGGTGCTCGACATCGAGGCCGACGTCTTCCTCCTCGTCCGGCCATTCTTGTTGAGGCTTGGACAAAACCTTCAACAATTTCTCGTGGGTAGTGTGCTAGAACTGGCTCACGAAGCCGGGGTCTCCAAGCTTGTAAGACCACATTGGAGTGTCCCAACGCTGGCAGGGAAGGACCCGGTGGCGGAGCATGACCTGAACCACGTCGATCAGCTCGATATTCGCCTCCACCATCTGCGTGATGCTCTTCTGCAATGCTTTCACCTTCGAGGATGATCCCCAGTCAAGACCTCTTCTAATCCACAAGGTTAGCCTCTCGGGGGGGGGGGTCTCGATCTGAACTCGACGGTGTCGACCAGTTTGCTTCCCAAGGCTCAGTGATGTAAAACCACTCATTTTGCCAGCCTTTGATGGTATCGATAAAAGTACCCTCCGGCCATTCGACCGGGGGGGGTTTTCTGATCACGGCTCCGCCATAGTCGGCGTGTTGGCCGCTAACTGACTTTGGCTTGATGTTGAAAGTCTTAAGCCATAAGCCGAAGTGCGGTTGAACATGCATGAAGGCCTCACAAAGGGTGATGAATGCAGAGATGTGCATGAAAGAGTTCGAGGGAAGATCATGAAAATCTAACTTGTAGTACAACATCAAGCCCCTGATGAAGGGGTGGAGCGTGAAGCCTAGTCCTTGTATGAAGTGGGGGATGAACACCGCCCTTTCGCGTGGCCTTGGTGTAGGCACCACCTGGCCTTCCTCCGGCGCAAAGTGGGCAATGTCCAGCGAAAGATAGTCGGCGTCCTTCAGCTCCCGGATATCCTGGTCGGAGATGCATGAAACCTCCCACTTGTTGTGGGAGCCTGAGCCAGCCGTGGTTGATCTTGGGGAAGGGCGGATGGGAGGGGACAAAAAGTGAAATGGATCCGGCCGCTTGGAGCTAGAATGAAAAGGGGGTCGAGTCTGGAATGCATGTGGTGGCTTTGAGGATCTTTTTCCCTTTTATGGGGGCCACAAGGGCAAGGGTTCCCGTTTATTTGTGCCGCGGGCCCTACCACTTCTCAAAACGACCGTGCAGGTGAACACATGCGGGATTACCCAGACCATTACTCATATCCCCTTAAATGTGGGGCATGATCTCCTCATTGACAAGACGTGCTCGTGAGAAAGCAGCCTCGAACCGTGAACCGAGTTTTTGTCATAACTAGCTATCGCAACCTTTCATCAGAAAGGCTGTCAGATGAGGAACTATTCACACCTGGGCTTTTAAGCCTTTTGATTAAGCAGTGCCTTGTTTCAAAGGCACGGCATCACCAAATGACCAAGTTTAAGCCATCCGAACATGAAGGGAACTAGCCTCGCAAGCCGATTACTCTGGATGCAAGGAGCTGTCAAAGAGCATATAAATCGGCACTAGATGCCAGTTCGAGGGCTACTGAGGGAGTCCAGGATTAAGGGGTCCTCGCACCGTCGGCCCATCTGTTATAGGCCAACCATGTGCGCCGTATTGTTGGAGACCGGACTGCATGAGGACCTCGTATTCAAGAAAGAAAGCTCTGAACACTGGCGTGTCGTCCAAGTTGAGTAGGTGATACGTATACAACATATCTATACATTTTTATCGTTCCATGCTATTATATTATCTGTTTTGGATATTTTATATGCATTAATAAGCTATTTTATATTATTTTTGGGACTAACCTATTAATCTAGAGCCCAGTGCCAGTTTCTGTTTTTCCATGTTTTTGAGTATTGCAGATAAGGAATATTAAACGGAGTCCAAACGGAATAAAATCTCCGGAATGATTTTTCTTGGACCAGAAGAAATGTAGAAGACTTGGAGTAGGGAGGAGGGTATCTGCCGAGAGGCCACAAGCATGCAGGGCACGCCCTAGGGGGGTGGCCGCGCCCCCTGGCTTGTGGGTCCCCTGCAGGTCTGGTGTTGGTTTTAAATAAGAAACCCTAGTGGGTTTCTTTTCTCTTGCCTGTCGCCAACATGGGCTTGCTTCTCCCTCCCGAGGCCCATCTCTTCTCTATGTTCCCCAGCGAGAGCCCACCTAGCGCGTCCATCCCCTTCCTCCTGACGCCGTCGTCCTTGCGCACGCTTTCCGTCAGACTTCAGTGAGAGAGCGAGCGACGCCGTGAGGCTCACGGACGCCGAGGCCCCTATTAATCCTCAGTGTGCGTGCCCCCTTTGGCCTAGGGTTCCGCGTCCCCCTCCTAGCGCCACCACTTCCCTCCATCTCCTTCTTCCTTCCCTAGGTAGATTTGCTGTAGATCGGGCTAGCAGAGAGAGCAGCAGTGCACCGTCGTCGTCATACGTGCATCCCTCGCCTCTGGCGCCAGCCAGCATGTCAGGGAGCTCGGGGAAGGGCCCCGCATACCATTCTCGCCGTCGTTGAGGTCGGGGAGCGACCACATCGACGGGCAGGACCACGTCTCCGGCGTGTTCCCGGCGGCCCCGTCCCCTACGTCGGTTCTGCTTCAGTCTGCATCAGATCAGCTTCCGCGTCGTCTCCGAGCTTCTCCCTCCGGTCGGGACGTCCTCTTCTCCTTCCTCTCGGTGAGGCTGCTCTCTTCCTCCCTTCCCCCTCGTAAGATTGGCCAAGGTTCGTTGTCGTGCTTCTCTGATCAGAGAAGAGGACGACCGGATGTGCATGTGTGTTCTTTGTGTGGGTGTGCTCGGGCTTGTGCGGAGTAGCCGAGTAGGGGCTTCCACAGATCAGTAGTGGTAGAGTGGATGAACCCCGTGGTGCAGCAGCAGTAGGAGGAGACCGTTCCAGTGGCGTTGCTGCCGTCGTCTCTCTGTGCAGAGCAGAGCAGGTCGGCTCTGGTTTAGATTTCCTTGTAGAATCCCTCTGTTCTGTCGAGTATCCGTTCGCAGCCCAGTGGTTTGCCATGAGTGTTTTGGTTTGAGGGTGTGGGTTCGAGTCCCAGCGACAACACCCCTTTTGGTGTTAATTTCGGCACAGTAGCGCATAGGAGCAGCTTACCCACATACTTTGTGGTGTAGGAGTAGTGGTTCTTATGTGTGTGTGTATAGTTGTTCATGTGATGTTGTGTGTGCTTGTGTGTGTGTGTCTCACACATGCCCAAGACATGTTGTGCCTCGATAAGCACATGTGCAAGTATATGTGTAGGTGTAGAGATGCATGATGTGGGTGCAGTTAGTGGAGTGTTCTAACTAGCATGTGTAGGACTTGCTATAAGAGTGCTTGTTGTTGTGATGGTGTGATGATGTGCTAAGGCAAATGAACTTGAGGTCTACCCATCATGTGTACCATTGGAGTGTTGATAGTGTGCAAGTCGATGTGTAGGTGATAATCTAGTGAGAAGCACATGTGATGATGCACTATTCACCTCTATGTGATTCCATGTATATTTTCTTCTTAGCTTTGTGCCCATTTATTCTATGCAAGGGCCTATGTATTATATATGTTTTTGGGGTAGAATCATCCCAGGAATACAATGGTGGGTTCAGATTCCACTTTGGAACACTTTCTGGGAATTTTATATTTCTGTTTTGTTCAATGTTTAGAGCTTGGTTCCATGTGATGTGATGAGCCCAAGAGGTTGATTCCTTGTTGTGGCAGTAGAGGGTGAACCCCTCTACAACATGTTGGTTTTGTTTCATGCTTAGGAGTTCATGTGTGCAAGTTGTGCCTAGTCAAAGTAGGCATGTGGCTGAAAATTCTAGTTTAGTGAAAATCTGTGATTTTCACGAAGTCTGAGAAACTGCTGTTATTTTCTTCCCTTGTAGTTGTGCTTGTAGAAGTTTATGTGTTGGGAATCAGCCCCTGCAATAAACTGGGAAGTTGTAGCTTTTGTGTTTGTCTAGCTCTCTATCAATTTTCATTCCATTTGGCTTCCTGTAGATATTGTTTTGGGTGCTGTCAAAATGCTTCAGAGCATAAACAGCTAGTGAGAGTCTGAGATTTTCACTAAGTCCCTGAAAACTAATATTTTTGTCCAAGTTAGCAGTTGTAGAACTTTATGTGTGTAACTCCTTTGAATTAGCTTTTTGCTCATGCTTGTAGAGCTTTTGAATAGCTTCTGCCACATATCTTATTTGGCACATTTGGGTGGCTGTAGGTGCTTTGCATGTAGCCCTCAAACTGCTATGTTGCTGTTTAGGACAGAATGTATAGTTTTGATGTTTTGATGCTTGTAAGTGCATAGTTGATGGTGTGGTGATATTCCTTGCACCACCCTATCCATACTTCTTTGTTTTGTGATATGGCAACCTGGGAATCCAGAAGTATGCCATTGGAGTGTGTGGTGATGGATTTGATACATAGGACTCTATTTCTTGTTTTGTTGTTTCCGGTTGATCCGTAGCTCCGTTCGTAACGTTCTTTATATGTTTTTGCATCTTTTCGCGTGACGCATCTGTTCATGACATCCTCATGCATGTCAAGATAGATTAGAGTGCAGTTCTGTCCTGGAGCTTGTATTTTCTTCTCATGCATGTGCAAGTGACTACAATAGAGATGCATGTTCATTTTCATCTCATGCATCATGTGCTTGTTGCATCTTGTGGTGATGTTGTTCATTGGATGCTATTCTTATGTTGGGTAGCACCGGGATCGGAGAGCGAGTACGTGGATCTGGGAGAGTACGTGCAGGACGAACAAGAGCAGTTCCAAGCTGAGGACATCACAGGCAAGATGATATGACCTTGATTCCATCTCTAGACTTGTTATGCTAGATTAACGTTTCTTTCGTCATATGCTCGCTGCCTACCACTGAAATAATTGCCTCCTCATATTACCATGAAACCCAAACAATTTCCCCTCCTAGCAAATATTAAATGGCTAAGTAGGTTGCTCAGCTACTAATGTTAGCGTTGCTAGTTGCAGGTGCCTTGTCTCATGTGATAACATGAGTTTGATATCATTTTATTAATTCTGTTATTTAATTAATGCGCCTATATACTTGGTAAATAACGGAAGGCCTAGCCTTTTGCCAGGTGTTTTGTTCCGTTATTGCCGCCATAGTTACCGGCTACCGGTGTTTGATTCCATAACTGATCGCTCCTAACACGTTCGGGGTTGTTATGGGGACCCCCTTGATAAATCGTGTAGTGTTAAGACTTGTCCAGTAGGACCAAACATTGGTGTTAATTTGCTAATCACTTAATAATAATCAGCATAGGGAATAGCTACCCCGAGGAATTAATCAACAACCCGGGCCAGTGCTCCTCATGAGTGTTGGTCCAAAATGGACAGACTGCGGGGCCACCACAGGGAAACTTGAGGTTTGGTTCCTGTAGGCTTTTCCATCCGTCGTGTCCTGAGACTGAGATACGCGGCTCTTATCGGGGTCGTCGACACAATGGGAGGTCCTGCTAGAGTTGTCTTGCCTTAGCGATATATCTTGCATATAGGAATCCCGGTGAAGCTTTGGTTCTCCCCAGAGTTGAGGTTTTCCTCTAAGGGATCCGACGAGATCACGAGATTCGTGATAGAGGATTACTTTGCGTCCCGTGACCGTTTGTGATGGACTAGTTGGAGCACCCCTGCAGGGTTTAATCTTTTGGAAAACCGTGCCCGCGGTTATGTGGCAACTTGGAATATTTGTTGACATCCGGTTCTAGATAACTTGAACTAATTATAATAAAATTGCCAACTGTGTGTGTAACCGTGACTGTCCCCTTTGAAGATCTCTCTTCGAACGGGAACACGGTGGGGTTATGATTGTCGTAAGTAGGTGTTCAGGATCACTTAGTGATCAGCTAGTATACGCCCGCTAGAATAGACCACATCAATAACTTGTTCTACGTAAGTTAGCCACCATATATGCTTAGGATGCTGCAACCTAAACACTGAACCTACCTTACCTAATAACTTGACTAGTTCTGGCACCGAGGTCATAGATTGCTGAGTCCCCGTGGCTCACAAATTCCTTCAGCACACCAACAGGTACAGGTACACCCGACACAGGTGATGTCGACGGCATGCAGCTGGCGTGGCAGTGCGATGAGGAGAACGATCGCCTGTACGTGAACTATCCAGAAGACTCAGGCATGGTCGTGATCGTGGGCAAGTATGCAGGGTAGCATAGCCTTTTCTCATGTTATGTAGTCCGTAGCGGAACTACCTTGTTTGAATAAATGCGTGATGTAAACTCTGATATTATTGATGAGATGGCAGATGAATCCCTATTTGTCATTCTATAATTATGTATGTGCTATGTTATCGTGCTTGGGAAACGCTTAGATGCGCTTCTTTCCATTTTGGGGCCTCGTTCCCAAAATCGGAAAGGACCGCATCTTAGTCGTTACAAGCAGGTTCAATGACTGTCACCTGCGGCGAAGACGCTTGACGTGCGAGTGCATGACGCACCCAGCGCTGGAGCCATGAGCGACTGGATCACTTGTTGCGACGTGCGATGGGGAGCACAGTCGATGACGGAGTCGACGGTTGGCGAAGAAGAACTCCGCAGGAACTAGCGCGGAAGAACGTCGCCCCGCGAATTGGAAGCGCCTCGACGTCAAGAGGCGCCTCCTGAAGCCATGCCGAATCGTTGGCGACGAGGACGAGTGTGCCGAACACGATCTCATGGCCCACACACAAATCACCGCCGGAAGACATGGTGAAGAGGAAAAAAATGCAAACTTGCCGGAAGTCGCCTGCCCCATGGTGGGCGCCAGCTGTCGTGGATATAAGCCTGACAGTAGAAGTGTAGGGTACGAAAGTAGAGGTCAGAGTCCTAGCTATGACAAGGTTGTATGAGTTCAGGCCACTCTGCGGTGGAGGTAACAGCCCTAAATCTCAGTGCTCTGGAGCTTTAGTGTCGATTGGAATATGAATATTACAGAATGCGAACCCTTGTGCCAGAGGGGAGGGGTGGCTTATATAGAGTGTGTTGCCCCTCATAAGTGTCCAGCCTTCAAGGGTACAATAAGTGAGATTGAATGCATACATTACACGTAACGTATGCCATAAATGACATTAACTACAGTAGTCTAACGTCTGACCGTTAGCCTCGCTGGAATGGCTTCTGGTCTTCTATGTCGACTGGCTTCTCGTCTTCACCGAGTGGAATCCACTCGTCGAGTATCAGGTAATCTTCCGAGTGGTTCTTTACCGAGTGGACCTATGATAGCCTGGCTTATTAGGGATGATAGACTACTCATATCAATAAGTAATTCCTTATTTTTCGGGAGCCCATTCGAACAGAACTCTCAGGTTAAGCGTGCTCAGCTTGGAGTAGTTCTAGGATGGGTGACCGACCGGGAAGTTGATCCCGGGTGCGCATGAGTGAGGACAAAGTGCGTAGAAAAGACTAGTATTGATATGTGGGGCCAGTCTAGATCACGCCAGGAGTAATGACCGCCGGCGGGTGTGTTCGGGACGTTACAAGTTTGGTATCAGAGCTGACCCTCGCGGTTACACGGATGTTTGCGGACATGTGCACGGTCATGTTGTTCATGACATTTGTGACCCGTCGTGGCACACGGCATGGCACATGTACTGGACTGGATGCATAGACGTTTGTGCCAACAGGGAACGCTCCTGTGGCCCGACGAGGACATCGGTTCCTTTGAGTGGTGGTGTATATGATAGCCTGGCTTATTAGGGATGATAGACTACTCATATCAATAAGGAATTCCTTTTTTCCGAGAGCCCATTCGAACAGAACTCTCAGGTTAAGCGTGCTCAGCTTGGAGTAGTTCTAGGATGGGTGACCGACCCGGAAGTTGATCCCGGGTGAGCATGAGTGAGGACAAAGTGCGCAGAAAAGACTAGTATTGATATGTGGGGCCAATATAGATCCCGCCAGGAGTAACGACCGCCGGCGGGTGTGTCCGGGATGTTACAGGACCAGAGGTAGTCTTAATCCACTCAGTAAGTATCTTGTGATCTTTAAGCTACTAATGAGGTGCCCTTGGGTAGGACTTATAGGTCAAGCCTATGACCCTACCCTAGGGCTATAACCCCATCATCTGTTGCACTCCATGGGAGGTTCGTAAAGGCGCGTGGGGAACGCCATAGCCGTGTAAGTAAGGCAACCCTGTTTCCACGAAAGGCACATTGTAGTAAGTATGGCTTACCATCCACAATCTTCTTGGCTTGGCGCACTTCTTCTTCGAAGAATCGCCTCTCTACCCGCTCCAATTTGAGCTCAGAGGACAGCTTGGATAGCTCGACCACTTGTTCTTTGGATTTTGTTCCAAGGCCTTGCTCTTGGCGCTCGCATCTTGAAGCTCATGTTGTACCTCGGCCACTCAAGCCTTGTGCCCACCGCTCTCAACCATCAGCGAGCTTAGCTCGGTGGTGGTCTGCTCCGCCACCATCTTATGAGCGGCGGCCTCCTGCTTGGCCTTCTCCAATTCGGCCTTGAGTTTCTCAAACTCCACATCCATAGCTGCTAACTTAATCGAAATCAAGATGTCATATACCAAAGCCAGACAGTACTAAACTATTAAGTACAACAAGAGTCTTAGCGGCACGCATTACGCTTACACTCTTCTCGTCGAGCCGACTATTAAGATGGCTGAGTTCCTCATCGGAAACCTTGAGTTTCTGGTTCATCTCGGTAAGTTCAAGGGCGTTGGAGGCCACAACCGAGTAAGAGGCCTGCGAGACAAGTTAGGTATTGATAAGCATCCGAGCTAACGGGACTGGGACATTGGGCCGAAGTACCCCCCGAGCTGTTATAGTTCATGGGTCCCCGAACTGTTTTTGTTCATGACCATAAGCTCTTTTGAGCCACATGTAAGTTTTCCAACTCACCCATGGCCCGGGGACTATCATTACTATAAGGCATGTAAAAACCTTATAAATAAATCTAACACTAATCGGTTTACCTTGAAGCTTGTCAGCAAACCGCTGAAGGCGCCCTTGAGTCCGCTATTAATAGACTGGATGCTTTGCAGAATCGCAACCATAAGGGTGCGATGTTCGTCGGCGATGGATGAGCCGAATAGATCCTTCTACATCATTGTAGGCCACTCGGCCTCAGCTCGTTCTGTCATAGGAGGCGCCGGAGGCAACTTTGAAGATGCTGGAGGATCGGAGCTCCTTGGAGCTGTCTCCGGAGGAAGCTCGAACGCATCACGGCCCTCCTCTCCCCTCGTCGGGAGGGGATCGACCTCCTGGGTTCCGGTGACCGAGGCATGAACCTCAGTCGAGACCTCTTGGTCTTCGGTAGCCGACGTATGAACCTTGGCCATCCCCACTTCGTCCCCCGCGTTCGGAGGGCTCTGGTGGGATATCACCTCCGCAGCCTTGTCCGATGCCTGAGGGAGAGTAGTACATGACGCATTCCTTCTTCCCGCTAGCTCGGCAGGTGGCAAACCCCACTCTGTTACCTAGTTTGTTGGGAGGTTTCGGGCAGTGCTGCCACAGTGAGAGGAACACTTGTATTTATTAACAACAGTCGGTATGATTCCATTAAATAAAGTTCGGATTCCATACCTTTGGGCCAGGAGCTTGATCGTGGGGGTCCTTCAAGGAACCCTCTCAAAGGCCTCGGAGTCCTCATCGGAATCCGAGCTGTCATCGGGCAAGGTAACCTTGCTCCTGCACGGTCTCTTCAAGGCCTGGGGAGGAAAGCCCTCCTTGGCCTCCTCTCGTGCCGCCCTCTTTCTGGTTTGGAGGGAGTCTTTTTCCTCAACATACTCCGTATTCTCTTCCTCATACGTGGAGGAAGTGTGGGTGTCTCCGGACTTGGTATCTGGAGGATCCCTCGAGCGGAGACCCCCACAGGTCTCCCTTTTTTCTTCTTCTTTTTTCTCTAGCGTCGTGTATGGCGCCGCCACCAGCATCACGGTCAGCAATGACGACCTAGGGTCCTCGGGCAGGGGGGCTAGGCCGTTTATTTTGTCGTGCTTTTTCAGCCAGCCATGTAGGGACGATGGGGGAAGAATAAGATCCTTGATAAAGGTTAAATCTTTAAATAAGGAATAGAAGGTCGGCCATACCTCCAAGGGAGGGTGATCGACATCGAAGCCGACATCTTCCTCCTCGTCCGGCCATTCCTGTTGAGGCTTGGAAAAAACCTTCCACAATATCTCGTGGGTAGTGTGGTCGAACTGGCTCATGAAGCCGGGGTCTCCAAGCTTGTAAGACCACATTGGAGTGTCCCGACGCTGGTAGGGAAGGACCCAGTGGCGGAGCATGACCTGAACCACGTCGATCAGCTCGATATTCGCCTCCACCATCTGCGTGATGCTCTTCTACAGCGCTTTCACCTTCGAGGATGATCCCTAGTGAAGACCTCTTCTAACCCACAAGGTTAGCTTCTCGGGGGGGTCTCGATCTGAACTCGACGGTGTCGACCAGTTTGCTTCCCAAGGCTCAGTGATGTAAAACCACTCCTTTTGCCAGCCTTTGATGGTATCGATAAAAGTACCCTCCGGCCATTCGACCGGGGGGAGTTTGCTGATCACGGCTCTGCCACAGTCGGCGTGTTGGCCGCTAACTAACTTTGGCTTGATGTTGAAAGTCTTAAGCCATAAGCCGAAGTGCGGTTGAACATGCACGAAGGCCTCACAAAGGGTGATGAATGCAGAGATGTGCATCAAAGAGTTCGAGGGAAGATCATGAAAATCTAACCTGTAGTACAACATCTGGCCCCTGATGAAGGGGTGGAGCGGGAAGCCTAGTCCTTGTATGAAGTGGGGGATTAACACCGCCCTTTCGCGTGGCCTTGGTGTAGGCACCACCTGGCCTTCCTACGGCGCACAGTGGGCAATGTCCGCCGAACGATAGCCGGCATCCTTCAGCTCCCGGATATCCTGGTCGGAGATGCATGAAACCTCCCACTTGTCGTGGGAGCCTGAGCCAGCCGTGGTTGAGCTTGGGGAAGGGCGGCTGGGAGGGGACAAAAAGTGAAATGGATCCGGCCGCTTGGAGCTAGAATGAAAAGGGGGTCGAGTCTGGAATGCATGTGGTGGCTTTGAGGATCTTTTTCCCTTTTGTGGGGGCCACAAGGGCAAGGGTTCCCGTTTATTTGTGCCGCAGGCCCTACCATTTCTCAAAACGACCGCGCAGGTGAACACACGCGGGATTACCCAGACCATTACTCGTATCCCCTTAAATGCGGGGCACGATCTCCTCATTGACAAGACGTGCTCATGAGAAAGCGGCCTCGAACCATGAACCGAGTTTTTGTCATAACTGGCTATCGCGACCTTTCATCAGAAAGGTTGTTAGAAGAGGAACTATTCACACTTGGGCTTTTAAGCCTTTTGATTAAGCAGTGCCTTGTTTTAAAGGCACGACATCACCAAATGACCAAGTTTAAGCCATCCGAACATGAAGGGAACTAGCCTCGCAAGCCGATTACTCTGGATGCAAGGAGCTGTCAAAGACCATATACATCAGCACTGGATGCCAGTTCGGGGGCTACTGAGGGTGTCCAGGATTAAGGGGTCCTCGCACCGTCGGCCCATCTCTTATAGGCCAACCATGTGCGCCGTATTGTTGGAGACCGGACTGCATGACGACCTCGTATTCAAGAAGGAAAGCTCTGAACACTGGTGTGTCGTCCAAGTTGAGTAGGTGATACGTATACAACATATCTATACATTTTTATCGTTCCATGCTATTGTACTATCTGTTTTGGATATTTTATATTATTTTTGGGACTAACCTATTAATCTAGAGCCGAGTGCCAGTTTCTGTTTTTCCATGTTTTTGAGTATTGCAGATAAGGAATATTAAACGGAGTCCAAACAGAATAAAAATCTCCGGAATGAATTTTCTTGGACCAGAAGAAACGCAGAAGACTTGGAGTAGGGAGCAGGGCATCTGTCGAGAGGCCACAAGCATGCAGGGCGCGCCCTAGGGGGGGTGGCCACGCCCCGTGGCTTATGGGTCCCCTGCAGGTCTCCTAACCCTATTATTTGGCCTATAAATTCCCAAATATTCTCGTATTGTAAAAAAGAGCCATGAAAAATACTTTTACGCCGTTGGGAGCCTCTGTTCCCGTGAGATCCAATCTGGGAGCCTTTTTTGGTAATTTGTCGGACATGGAATTGATCATGGAGGGCATCTACATCAACTTCGTTACCCCTCCGATGATGTGTGAGTAGTTCACCACAGACCTACGGGTCCATATCTAGTAGCTAGATAACTTCTTCTCTCTCTTTGATCTTCAATACCATGTTCTTCATGATCTTTATGGAGATTTATCTTCATGATCTCATGGGTTCAATCTTGCGTGGTCCTCACCGAATGACATAATAGGGATAGCGAGGCACGTATTGTATTGTTGCCATCGAGGATAAAAAAAGATGGGGTTTTCATCATATTGCTTGAGTTTATCCCTCTACATCATGTCATCTTACTTAATTTGTTACTCTGTTCTTCACGAACTTAATACTCTAGATGTAGGCAGGAGTCGGTCGATGTGTGGAGTAATAATAGTAGATGCAGAATTGTTTCGGTCTACTTGACACGGACGTGATGCCTATATGCATAATCATTTCCTTGCACATCTTCATAATTATTCGTTTTTCTATCAATTGCTCGACACTAATTTGTTCACCCACTGTATTATTTTCCTTTATGAGAGAATCCTGTAGTGAAACCTATGGCCCCGGGTCTATTTTCCATATTATACTTTGAGATCTATAAACCAAAAATATCAAAAATATCTTGCTGCAATTTATTTACTTTTGTTTCCACAATATTTTGTATCTATCTCTATCAGATCTCATCCTTGCAAATAACTCTGAAGGGATTGACGACCCCTTTATAGCGTTGGGTGCAAGTGTTTGATTGTTTGTGTAGGTACTACGATTGGGGCCTTGCTTGTTCCTCCTACTGGATTGATACCTTGGTTCTCAACAAACCGAGGGAAATACTTATCTACTTCACCGCATTACCCTTTCCTCTTCAAGAGAAAACCAACGCAATCTCAAGAGGTAGAAGTAGGCTAGATTGGCGCTTCTGTCCCCGGTTGGAGATCGGTGGTATGTAACCATAGGAACCCCTGGTGTCTATATAAACCACATGGTTTCATCCGCATAGGCAAGTTACTCATCTAGGGTTTCATCTCATACAATCTCGAGGTAGATCAACTCTGTAATCCTCATACACATCAATAGAATCGAGCAGGACGTAGGGTTTTACCTCCCTAAGAGGGCCCGAACCTGGGTAAATAATGTCTCCTTCGTCCCCTGTAACCCATTGATCCAAGGTCTACAGCTCGATACCCCCTACCCAAGATCTGCCGGTTTTGACACCGACACCCCCCCTCTAGACACCCCTTCCAACGATCCCACAGATACCTTCAGTCCAATTGTCAAACCAACCACTATTCGTCTGCTTCTGTCCTTGGTTGTTGCCAAAGGGTGGTCTCTGCGTTAGCTTGATGTTCAGAATGCTTTCCTTCATGGGGTCTTGGAGGAAGAAGTTTACATGTGGCAACCTCCAGGTTTTGTTAATCTTGCTCGTCCACATCATGTGTGTCATCTTGTTAAGGGGCTCCATGGACTTAAGTAGGCTCCTCGTGCTTGGCATGCACGACTTGGCTCGGTTCTTCGATGTCATGGATTTGTTCCATCCACTACTGCTACGTCTCTGTTCCCGTTCCATCGTCCGAAGGTTACTATGTATTTGTTGGTCTATATTGATGACATTATTCTTATTAGCTACTCCGTGACTGCCGCTGATCGTCTGTTGTCTGTTCTGAGTGCTCACTTTGCAGTCAAGGATCTGGGCGCTCTCCATTACTTCCTCGGCTTGAAGGTCTCACGAACATCTGCTGGACTGACTCTTACTCAGGATAAATATTCCCTGGATTTGCTGCAACGTGCTAGTATGTTATAACGCAAGCATGCTACCACTACTATGTCTGGAACTAATCATTATTAGCACTGGATGGTTCTTTGCTTCCTTCGGATGATGCTACTGAGTACTGCATCATAGTTGGTGGCTTGCCATACTTGATTATCACACGACCAAACATCACTTATGCTGTTAAACGTGCGTGTAAGTATCTTCATGCTCCCCGGACTTCGTACTCGTCAACTGTTAAGCGTATACTGCGTTATCTCTCTCATACTGTCTCGTATGGCCCGCATCTTTGGTCTGCCTCGTCGAGTGTTCTCTCGGCCTTCTCTGATGCGGATTGGACTGGCAACCTAGATGACAGGCGATCAACGGGGGGATATGCTGTCTTATTTGGTCCAAACTTGATCGCATGGAGTGCTCGCAAGCAAGCCACAATATCTCGCATTAGCACTAAAGCAGAGTATAAGGCGGTTGCTAATGCCACAACTGACCTTATCTGGTTATAGTCTGTTGAGAGAGTTCAGAGTATCCCAAGATTAGCCGCCGGTCCATTAGTGTGACAATATTGGTGTGACATATCTTTCGTCCAATCCAGTTTTTCATGCTCGAACCAAGCACATCAAAGTTGACTATCATTTTGTGAGGGAACATGTTGCACAAAAGCTTCTTCATATCAAGTTCATGTCTTCGAAAGATCAACATGGTGACATCTTCATAAAGCCACTTCCATAGCCTCAGATTGAAGGTTATTGCGCAGTCTTAACTTGCTTTATACGTCAGGACATAATTAAGATTGAGGGAGTGTGTTAGACTGTATATTTACATGAAGCTTCTGTACATAACTCTATTTGTATTTTATACACATCGTGTACCCCTATATATATATATATATATATATATATATATAAGAGAGCCACACCCGTATTAGGGTTTGTGCAATTTCCCAAAAACCTAAGTTTTACAATCAAAACACAAATCAAGGGAAAATATCGCAACCGCACACGAAAATGGAAGGTTTCCGCCTGGAGATTCTAGCCCCGACGCCTTCCCCTCTTATAGCACACTACCATGCGCTAGCACCATGTCCCTCACCGCCGCAGCCTCCCTGCCCATCGTGCCGCTTCCTGTTGCTCTCCACAGCCGCCCGCCGCCGGTTCCTTCGGGGGAGCGAGAGGGAGAGGCTCGCGAGGAACAGGGGAGCAGGTTCAGCAGCAGGGGTCTGTCCATGACGGACTGCAACAGCCGGGCAATTTTTTAAAAAAGGCCCGATTTCCACGCGTATTGGAGGGGTCCGACGGCCTGGAGCTGACTGGGCAGTCACCGTATACGTGGACATGCCAGTAAACCGCCAAATCAACGAATATGTATAGAAAAAAGTAGAATGGATTGTATGGAAAACCGCCGAAACAAGTTTTATGACCGTATTTCGGGTATTTCTAACTACGTGGACTAAAGTGACCACCGCGACAAGTTTAAGGACGTACAACAAATTTTGGTAAACGTTTAGGAACGGCGCGCCAGCCGAACCTTCCCCCGGTCTTGTCCACGTACGACGCGCGCGACCTACTCGAAGGCAACCACGTGGTACGGTGGACCTGTGCGAGATTCCTTTCTTCTTCCCCGTTGCTCATCCCCTTTCTTCTTCCCCGCACCAAAAATCAGGCCGCACGACCGCATCGAATCACCGGTCCTCGCCCCTGCTGGTCGTCCTCGTCGCCGGTCCCCATCCCCGTCGTCCGTCCTCATCACCGTTTGCAGCAAACATCATGGATAAAAGGCTTCAACCCGCGACAGGGAAAAGCTTCAACCGGTGCGTGAAAAGCTTCAACCGGTGTGTGGCAATGTTTCAACCTTTTTGAGAAAAGCTTCATTGGCCATGGAAAAAAGCTTCAGCCGCCATCGCACATTACAAACCACGGCGACTTTTTGCTACAACCGACAAGCCTCGGTGCTACAACCGATGTTTCATTTTGCTACAACCGACGACATGAGGAGCCGCATCCCCTCTATCTGTCTCAACTTCTCCATGGTGAGCGGAGCTGCAATGGGCATGGCCGGCGAAGTTGCGTCCATGGCCGAAGGCGTAATTTGCTACATGCTTCAACCGACATCGAAATTTGCTACAACCGGCACCGCATTTTGCTATCACCGGTGTCTCATTTTGCTACATCGCACATGGGGTCACAATTTTTGCCACAACCGGGGTTTCATTTTGCTACAACCGACATAACGCTTGCTACATCCATCACGGCTGAGCTGCGACACGTGCCTGTGGCCGGGGTGCTGCGACCGTCGACCGGTGCTACCGAAGCTGTGGGTGTCCTACCGGAGCTGCCATCGCCAGCGAGGGAGCTGCAACCATGGAAGCTCCCACCAGCGTGGGATTTTTGCTGTAAGCATGGGTGGGCTCCTGGAACTGCGGCTTTTCGGGAGCGAGGATGACGAGCGGCGGTGAGCCAGCAAAGTCATCGGGATGGTCAGTGAGGGGTGGGGTTTCTCTCGCGTGTGTTGTTTGTGCTGCTCTCGTGCGTCGAGGGATAAGAAACAGAAAAAGAGATGGAGAGGAACAAGACGACTTAGGGGCAGATCTAACCGCCTCCTAGAGCTGTATCGGGCTGGGGTTGGACCGGCCGAAAATTGCCCATGATTTTTTCTCAAACAATAATAATAATAGAGAAAAAGAAAGTACAAAAACACCAGCCATCCACCACCGTCCATTGCCGGGCCGCCTGCATTTCGCGCACACGGAGAAGCACTTCCGAGCAAAAAACCAAACGAAAATAAAGGATCGAAGCTGCTCTCAGACAAGGACGAAGGAGCCTTTTTGGTGCGCAGATCTCCACGCCAGTGCGCTGCATTCCAATTTTAGTTCTTTCCCCGTGAGGAGGGGCGGCTAGGCTAGGCGAGGCAGGGGGGATAGGGCAGCCGCCGCTGCGTGGTGGACTGGCTGGTGTGGTGGGTGGTGGGTTTTGCGGGCGGGGTTTAGCAGGTCTCGGGCAATGGAGATGGCTCTCCGGCCACGGAGCCCTCTGTGTCCTCGGGGCAGGCAGCCGCTCGTCGTCGTCGTCTGTCCGGCCGGCCTCGCGCAGGTACGGACGATTAAGGTTCTTGATTCGGTTGGTTCCCGGAATGTTCTTTGATTTGAGAATTGAATTGAGTGGTATGCGTCGTACGTTGATCATCCCGGTTCTGTCCCGGGTCGCGTCTGTTGTGATTTTGATTTGCTTCGTCTCTGGGAACATTTACATCGGGGAGCCGGCGTTCTTTCCCGGGTGGATTTTCTCATGGGTTATCGGGAGGATTTTGATTTGCATGTCGAAGATACTGCCTATTTAATTTGTTGGTCTGGGATTCTTATACATTGGCTTAAAACGACGTGATTTTAGTTTTGCTGGAAGAGATAAAGAACATGATTTCTGTTATATTTGTTATAAAAAAATTCCCTGTTTCTAGTGTTTCAGTCTGCATGATCATGGAAAGGTTTCTTGTCAATGTTACTGCTTGTAAATTTGAAGTGGAAATTTCCATGGAAAGCGTTTCAAAAAACGAAACAGAAATTCATTGTTTATTTACATTATCTGCTCCTATGTCTGTGATGAAGTTATTTCCTTCAGTTATTTCCATACATATTTTCTGCGATGATGTTATTTCTGTATGTAATGCCAGCATTACCATCTTTTTATAAGCTGGTCTTTGGCTGCCATATAGCGAGTGAATCAGTAGTTTGAATTGTGCTAATGTTTATGTCGAAACGGAACTCCGGAGACGATATAAAATGGATTACATACTCTCTGTCTGTTTATCAGAGAAATTTATCCTTGCTTAGATGAGGTCAGAAGGCAATTTCAGTTGAATTTATCTGAGAGGCATAAATAATTTGGTAGTGATTAAGTCGATTTCTGTTCCGATTATTCGTCAATACATTCTGGTTTGCTCAAGCATTGTTCTATAAGAAGGTTTTCTTTTATGTTCAAACACGTTGAACTGCACAACTTATTTCCCTTTTGTGTGTTTCCAGCCTTTTTGGATGAATGGCAGATTTACTCGAAGCAGGACTGTTCGATGCATGGTAGCAAGTTCAGGTTTGGGGAATAATTTGTCAAAAGGTTTAGCCTATCAATCTATTAGATGTTCTGTTAAGTTCATGTCTGTCCAAATTACACCATGCAGATTCTCCTAATAGGAAATCAAGGAGGTTGGTATCACCTCAGGTTAAAGTCATTTCTTCTAGAGGATATACGACAAGACTCATTGTTGAACCAAGCACCGAGAATACAGAACACAATAATGGGGATGAAGAAATTCTTGACACATACAATGCGCTATTACATACCGAGGCAGCAGAATGGACAGATACTAGAGAAGCTGAAACTGCTGAAGCAGACTCGTCACAAAATGCTTCAAGCAGTTCTATAATCAGGGAACTAGATGCGGCGGATGAAGATATACTTGCGGTTGATCTGACAGTGAATGCACTGAGCAGTGTAACGAAGAGGGAAGTGGATGCAGCGGACAAAGCTAGAGTTGAAGAGGACGTATTTGAGCTGGATTTGCCAGCAACTACATTGAGAAGTGTGATAGTGGATGTGATCGATGATAATGGGACTGTGCAAGAGACATTGAGAAGTGTGATAGTGGATGTGACTGATGATGTGGCGGACAAAGCTAGAGTTGAAGAAGACATATTTGAGCTGGATTTTTCAGGAAATGTTTCAAGCAGTGCGACGACCGTGGAACTAGATGCGGTTGATGAAGTCGGGCCTGTTCAAGACACATTTGAGGCGTCCTTGTCAGGAAATGTTTCAAACAGTGCAACGGTACAGGAAGTGGATGCAGTTGATGAAGCTGGGAATGATCAGGACATATTTAAAGCAGATTTATCAGGAAATATTTTTTCAAGCAGTACAACAGTGGAGGTGGGTGTGGTGGATGAAGCTGGGTCTACAAAAGATAGGTTTGAGATGGATTCGTCAGGAAATGTTTCAACAAGTGCGACTATGTGGGATGCAATTGATGAAGCCGTGGCTGATCAAGATGCAGTTGAGGCGGATTTGTCAGGAAATGCTTCAAGCTGGGCAACATACAGAGAATTGGATGATATGGTGGATGAAAATAGATCAGAAGAGGAAACATTTGTAATGGATTTAGTGGGTGAAGCTACCGATGAAGAAGAGAATTACCAACAGCAATATCCTGTACCGTCTTCATTCTCTATGTGGGACAAGGCTATTGCTAAAACTGGTGTCAGTTTGAATCCTGAGCCGCGACTTACCAGCGTTCAAGAACAAGGGAAAGTAAATTTTAGTGATAAACAAGATCTGTCAATTGCTGATTTACCAGGACAAAACCAATCAATCGTTGGTTCCTGTAAACAAGATAAATCAATCGCTGATGTCGCGGGACCACCCCAATCAATTTTTGGTTCTAGTAAACAACACCGGCCAATTGTTGCTTTCCGCAAACAAAACCATTCAATTGTTAGTGACCCTAAACAAAAGCAGTCCATAGTTGGATTCCGTAGTCAGGATCTTTCGGCTGTTGATCTCCCTAAGCAAAACATACCAATTGTTGGTACGTCGAGCGAGGGTCAAACAAAGCAAGTTCCTGTTGTCGATAGACAGGATGCGCTGTACGTGAATGGACTGGAACTTAAGGAGGGAGATCACAGATCTGAGAAAACCGACGAGGATGCGCTTCATGTAAAGTTTAATATTGACAACGTGTTGCAGAAGCATCTGGCAGATAGAACCCAAGCAGTGGAAACCACCATTTGGAAGGAAGTTGATGAGGAACATCTTTACATGACTGAACATCAGATAGGTTCTACTGAAGGACATATGGTACTTAACGAGGATGAGCTTTCTATAACTGAAATTGGAATGGGGAGTGGTGATAAAATTCAGCATGCGCTTTCTGAGGAAGAGCTTTCATGGTCTGAAGATGAAGTGCAGTTAAATAAGGATGATGGACAATATGAAGTTGATGAGACTTCTGCGTCCTTTACCGTTGAACAAGATATCCAGGGGCCACCACAGGATGTTGTGGATCCACAAGCACTACGGGCGATGCTGCAAGAACTTGCTGACAAAAATTATTCGATGAGGAACAAACTGTTTGTTTTTCCAGAGGTGGTGAAAGCTGATTCAGTTATTGATCTTTATTTAAATCGTGACCTAACAGCTTTGGCGAATGAACCCGATGTCGTCATCAAAGGAGCATTCAATGGTTGGAAATGGAAGCTTTTCAGTGAAAGATTGCACAAGAGTGACCTTGGAGGGGTTTGGTGGTCTTGCAAACTGCACATACCCAAGGAGGCCTACAGATTAGACTTTGTGTTCTTCAACGGTCGCACGGTCTATGAGAACAATGGCAACAATGATTTCTGTATAGGAATAGAAGGCACTATGAATGAGGACCTGTTCGAGGATTTCTTGGTTAAAGAAAAGCAAAGGGAGCTTGAGAAACTTGCCATGGAAGAAGCTGAAAGGAGGACACAGACTGACGAACAGCGGCGAAGGAAAGAAGCAAGGGCTGCAGATGAAGCTGTCAGGGCACAAGCGAAGGCCGAGATAGAGATCAAGAAGAATAAATTGCACAGTATGTTGAGTTTGGCCAGAACATGTGATGATAATTTGTGGTACATAGAGGCTAGCACAGATACAAGAGGAGATACTATCAGGTTATATTATAACAGAAACTCAAGGCCCCTTGCACATAGTACTGAGATTTGGATGCATGGTGGTTACAACAATTGGACAGATGGACTCTCTATTGTTGAAAGCTTTGTCAAGTGCAATGACGAGGACGGCGATTGGTGGTATGCAGATGGTAAGACATCTCAACCTTTGTATATGAGGCAACATTGTTTTGATTCTTTTTTGTTGAGGCAACATTGTTTTGATTCTGGCATAATGCTCCTACAAATATGGCATGAATTTCCTTGTTTTATTAATGTCATGAGAAAGCATTTTATTAACTCGAAGGCCGTGGAAGCTTAGCCTTTACCTTGCTTTGTACATGTACAGTCATTCTACCTGAAAAAGCACTTGTGTTAGACTGGGTTTTTGCTGATGGGCCAGCTGGGAATGCAAGGAACTACGACAACAATAGTCGAAAAGATTTCCATGCTATTATTCCAAACAAAAATGTAACCAAGAAAGGCTTCTGGGTGCAAGAGGAGCAAAACATCTATACAAGGCTTCTGCAAGAAAGGAGAGAAAAGGAAGAAATTATGAGAAGAAAGGTCAGTTGCAACAAAATCTTTGCATATAGATCTGTATAGTTCTAATCAGTTGAGTGATGGCACATTTGTTTCCTTTTTACCATTTTCCAAGTTCAAAATGCATGGTTCCACGCAAGTTTATCCAAAATCACTTAATAATATACTAATCACAACTAACTTATCATTAAGACCGTTCCTACTTCAAATTTGCAAGGTAATTCCCTTTCGGGCTGGTTGGTTTGATGAGTAACTGGCAATTAACAAACACAAGATTTTTTTTATTTGCGGTGGATATACTGATGTTTGAAACAAAACATATGATCAGGATTATTTGGGTTGACTCATGCTCCTTTTTTTTACCTACACAGGCTGAGAGAAGTGCAAATATGAAAGCTGAGATGAAGGCAAAAACTATGCGAAGGTTTCTGCTTTCCCAGAAACACATTGTTTATACCGAACCGCTTGAAGTACGTGCCGGAACCGCAGTGGATGTGCTGTACAATCCCTCTAACACAGTGCTAAATGGAAAGACGGAGGTTTGGTTTAGATGCTCCTTTAACCTCTGGATGCATCCAAGTGGGGCATTGCCACCTCAGAAGATGGTGAAATCGGGGGATGGATCGCTCTTAAAAGCAACAGGTTTGAGCTTGCGTTCTTACATCACTGTTATTAGTATATATATAACCATTTTTATGCATCAATACAGTCAAGTGCAACTAATGATCCACAGATAGTATCAAATATCTACTGTTCTGTTATTGGTAAGAATTAGCTAGGTCTTTAGCCATACAGATAAGCAACTACAGTACTATATAAGATTGAAGCTGTTTTGAGACCGAGTGTTTGTTTGGGTGGCTAGCCGAAGCGGGTTGAAGTGCTTGCAGGCACCCCCTCCGCAGGGTGAGCAGTCACCATTCTTCTTAAAAATTATGGCACCAAGGGCTAGTCCCGGTTGGTCGAGTTCTATAGCCATTTTTTTGGAGTGTGACTGGGAGAATCTTTCTGGTATAAGGCCTATAGGCCTACTTTGATATATGTTGTGAAGTCGCTTAAGCCTTGTTATAACGTAGAAATTTAGTGCCCCAACTCGACCAAATCTCTGTTAAATTGGTTTACTGTGTACTGTATGAATCAATGGCGCAGAGGCCGGGGGTAATAAAGCTTCCATTTTTTACAAATAAGTTACTTATCCTACTTGCCTTGTAATTACCGAGTACGAAATTTACTGTGCCCCCAGCCAGACATTTTCTTTGACATGACTTATGTTACTGTTGGATGTATGGTGCGGTTGCTTTATACTCCCTCCGTCCCAAAATAACTGTCTCAACCTTAATGCAACTTTATACTAAAGCTAGTACAAAGTTGAGACACTTATTTTGAGACAGAAGGAGTAATATAAAGTGGGGGAAACCCTTTTTCATCAATTACCGAGTACGATACAGAACACAGAAAATCTGTATCCTTCCTATTTCGGTATGTTTATCTATGTTCCTTGTCCAGTTAATGTTCCACCGGATGCCTATATGATGGACTTTGTTTTCTCCGAGTCGGATGAAAATGGGATCTATGACAACAGGAATGGGATGGACTATCATATTCCTGTTTCTGATTCAATTGAAACGGAGAATTACATGCGTATTATCCATATTGCCGTCGAGATGGCCCCTGTTGCAAAGGTAATATAATTCTAAGGCCAGTTTCTGTGATTCGAGGCGAGAACTCATCACCTTTTACCATTTTTCTTTCTATACCATAATAATATGCTCTGTCATTATCAATGATCTCATAGGTTGGAGGTCTCGGGGATGTTGTTACAAGTCTTTCACGTGCTGTTCAAGATCTAGGGCATACTGTCGAGGTTATTCTTCCGAAGTACGACTGTTTGAACCAAAGCAGTGTAAGTTGAAGTACTTTACTACATATTCTATTCATTTAGTCTTTAAAATTTCAACTCAAAATGCCACGAAGCTTCAATTGAAGCTAAAGAGTTCTGAAAGTATCTTTCACTGCGATGGAGCGGCAGTACGGTGGCACAGGCCCCAATAAACCATATATGACCCCAACAAGGGGATGCCAAGATCAGTAGGCACTAATGAATTTCCGTTGTTTTACATCGATTATACATTATTAATCAAGTTACATCTATTTCAATGCAGGTGAAGGATTTACATTTATATCAAAGTTTTTCTTGGAGTGGCACAGAAATAAAAGTATGGGTTGGACAAGTCGAAAACCTGACCGTTTACTTCCTGGAGCCTCAAAATGGGTATGAATCAGCTAATGTATAGTTGAGTGATATAAAACATATCGCTCCTTTTCACAAAATTATTAGGCTAGAGCCTTGTACTGGTTTATAATGTGTACCTTTTTCTCATTCATGTAGTTACTTGTCGTAGACTATAAAAGCCAATTAGTGACATAAATACGTTGCCACGTTGGCCTTGGCGTTCCAAGCTGAGAGCTAGTTATAACAGTGATATGTGAGATTAGTGGCTCTATAACCACTTTTGAGCTAAAGGATTTTTCTGCTAGATGTTCCAATAAATACAACTAATTTTTAAATTCCATGATCACTCTTGGACTCATAGCCTGCATGACCAAGAACACCGCTAAAATAATCGCTTGGGCACAAAAGGTTGAGCATGCGTTTGATTGGCAGATTTCAGCTTCTCTAGATTACAGACACACAGTTACAACTTCCATTATCTGGTATGGGATTACCATTTCAACCAATAGAAATATGAAAGAAAGAAATGTTGTCATTTGAATGTTAGAGCTTTACAATCAGCACTATTTATATTAAATTAAATGAATTACTTGTCTGGTTGTCTCTTTCTGGTTTCTTTCTGTAAATGGATGCCAATATCTGCTCAGGTTTTGCTTGTAGCAGGCTTCACAAACTATTTATTTCGACATTTTCTTTTTTAGGATGTTTGGCGTCGGATGTGTATATGGAAGGAATGATGACCGCAGATTTGGCTTCTTCTGTCATTCTGCTCTAGAGTTTATCCTCCAGAATGGACTTTCTCCAGTAAGTATTATTTAGAATAATATCTGTTGTATTGGCTTTTCTTTGTGACACTACACTTTGTTGTTTACCATTCCAGTGCACCATGTTCAAAAGCTTGTATTCACCGTGTTACTTTCAGTTTCTTTACTACTCCTTGTACTAAATCAGTGACAATTAATATGGATTGGAGGGAGTAGCTTATTTGCTGCATTGGTGTTTCCTTTCCAACATACTCTACTATCTGAATGCTACCTGTGTATTCGCAATAATTGCTTGTTTCTTCCCTTCCATTTCTCAGTTACAATAACTTGTATCTGTATTCACGTGATAGCATATAATACATTGCCATGATTGGTCAAGTGCTCCGGTCGCCTGGCTATATAAGGAACACTATTCCCAATCCAGAATGGCAAGTACTCGGGTTGTATTTACCATCCACAATCTTGAATTTGGAGCACATTATATTGGTAAAGCAATGACATACTGTGATAAAGCCACAACTGTGAGTGCCTTACTGTCTTGTAATTTTTAATCATTCTGTTTGGCGCACAAAAAATATTTTACATGTTCAACTATTTCCACCCAATGCTTGCAGGTTTCTCCTACATATTCAAGGGAAGTGGCAGGCCATGGTGCCATCGCTCCTCATCGTGAGAAATTCTACGGCATTCTCAATGGAATTGATCCAGATATCTGGGATCCGTACACTGACAATTTTATACCGGTACCAATTTTTATTTCCAGAGTGCAAGTAGATACGAAAGCCACAGATAGTTATATGCTTAACTCTGCATTTTATATAACTTCAGGTCCCTTATACTTATGAGAATGTTGTTGAAGGCAAGAGTGCTGCAAAAAGGGCCTTGCAGCAGAAGTTTGGATTACAGCAAACTGATGTCCCTGTTGTCGGAATCATCACCCGTCTGACAGCCCAGAAGGGAATCCACCTCATCAAGCACGCAATTCACCAAACTCTTGAAAGCAACGGACAGGTCCATCCATCCCTTGCCCTTGTGAACGATAAATGCCTAATGTTTCTTTAGAAAAAAAATGCGTAATGTGTTTGTTTACTTGAAAACAAAAGACTGAAAATGAAGTGTTTGGTTTTTAGGTGGTTTTGCTTGGTTCAGCTCCAGATCATCGAATACAAGGCGATTTTTGCAGATTGGCCGATGCTCTTCATGGTGTTTACCATGGTAGGGTGAAGCTTGTTCTAACCTACGATGAGCCTCTTTCTCACCTGGTGAGCTCCAACATCCTACACACCATCTAGTCAGCCCTCCATTAAGGGAGCTGGAGACTACTTGTGTATAATTTAGCTTGATGATCGATCATGCTGCAGATATACGCTGGCTCCGACTTTATTCTTGTTCCTTCAATCTTCGAACCCTGTGGCTTAACACAACTTGTTGCCATGCGTTATGGATCGATCCCTATTGTTCGGAAAACTGGAGGTGTGTTTATAACTGTTTATCATCATCATGCTGCACTGCTTTGCGTATGTTGAGCTGTTTGACATGAAATGGAAATTTATCCTTCCGCGTTGCAGGGCTTCACGACACTGTCTTCGACGTAGACAATGATAAGGAACGGGCTCGGTCTCTTGGTCTTGAACCAAATGGGTTCAGTTTCGACGGAGCCGACAGCAACGGCGTGGATTATGCGCTTAACAGGCAAGTACCGTTCATCAATTAGCCCTGAATTCAGTAATGGTGCTAGGTTATTCACCGTGCTGTTCCATACCCCATTTCAGAGCAATCGCCGCTTGGTTCGATGCCCGTGATTGGTTCCACTCCCTGTGTAAGAGGGTCATGGAGCAAGACTGGTCATGGAACCGGCCCGCGCTGGACTACATTGAATTGTATCATGCCGCTCGAAAATTCTGACACCCAACTGAACCAACCAACGGCAAGAACAAACCGTTATGGGATCGACTAATACAGGGCTGTGCAGATCCTCTTGCTCCAGCTAGTCTCATCTTCAGTTAGTTCAAAGCGCGTTGTGGGATCGACTGCAGGTCTACAGTCATACATAGCTGAGGATCCTCTTGCCTCCTCCACCTGGGGGAACAAAGCAGAAATGGATGAGTGCATTGGGAAGACTTTTATGTATGTATTGTTAAAATTTTCCTTTTCCTTCCCTGCACCTGGAAATGGTTAAGCGCATCGCCGAGATAAGAACCGCAGTGACGTTTTGTGAGTAGCTTTGTAAATTCTCTCATCTTGTGAAAATTAATGTGCATGTTAGGCTCTCTGATCATGTGGAAGCTTTGTTATATGTTACTGATGATATACATCAATGATATTTACATTTGCGGATGAGCTACTGCACTTGGTTTCTGCTATCTGTTTTGTGAAATGACAGGGCCATGATCATGCAGATTCGCTGGTTCTGAAAAAGACATGCTCCTCTAAGCTGTGACTGTGAGCTCTGAAAACAGCATTGTTAACATCTATTAGTACTCCCTCCGTCCCAAAATAAATGACTCAAATTTATATTAACTTTCATATAAAATTGTATAAAGTTGAGTCCCTTATTTTGAATACAAAGTTAGTATAAAGTCGAGTCCCTTATTTTGAATACAAAGTTAGTATAAAGTTGAGTCTTTTATTTTAGGACGAAGGGAATATAAAGCTAAGCTACATCAACGGTGAAGATTTACGAGCTAGATCCTGTTTGGTTGCAGACATTCATTAGAAGTGTAAACACGCTTTGCTGTGCCGCCTAGGCTGTAATGATGTCATATTTTTTTGGATATTTCACTGTGTGTGGCAGGGCCGGTCTTGAGTTTTCGAGGGCCCTGGACGAAACTAAAATACTAGGTCTTCAAGATTTTATAATATTCGTAGATACAACTCTAGCAGAAAAAATAGTGAACAAAATTCCAGAAAAGTTGGTGTTAATATGAAGAGAGTAAGAGACATACCTCCTCTTAATTGTTGTTGCTGTGATGCCGTTCCTATATGCTTGCTCTGTTGTGGTGGGGGTGATGGGCCGTCTCTGGTTAGGGCGCATATGATATGGAAAGTTGATCGTAGGCGGCCAGTTAGGTGTGTGGTTACGTAGGAGATCAAGTAAATTTTGCCTTTACCATCTATTGAGCCAAATCGTGCTCGCGTGCCACGGCGAAGGACTAATTTTTTTGTAGGTGAAACCGATAGCATGTACAGAAAGTGATATGATGCCCAAAAAATAGAGACAAAGTGATATGATATAAAATATAATTTGACCACATCAAGATCAATTTTTATAGGACACTATCAATTTATAACATGGAATCAACCTTTAAAAATATGTAAATTAATTTGCTAGGACTACGCCAAGTTTGCTAGGGTTTTCCTTTTTTTCTCAGATACTGTATTAGTTTGCTAGGACCCCATTGCATGGTAACATAAAATCATTTCCTTGCAGCGCTGCAAAGTGAGAAGCACGCTAATATCTGTCAGATCGCTAATTACATGTTTAAAATACAAAATTGGTCAGTCCAGCTGAACATGTGCGCTCATTGTCATAAGAGCAACTCCAATGGGTCGATCCAAACGGACGCGATTTTGTCCGCTATTTGTTCGTTTGGGCCGGTCAGGCGGACACGAACATCCGCTTCGACGTTTGGGTCGGCGCATGCATCCATCGCTGGCTCGATTCATTTTTGCCGGCGCGGGTAGTGCTCGTGTCGTCGGTGGCGCAACACAGGCGCGCTCGTTCGCCAGGCGCAGCGCCATCTTAGCTTGAAGGTAGGCGACCTCCTCTAGAAGAAGCGCGCGGGAGTGGACGAGGAGGGTGTTCTGGAAGAAGCCGGGCGTAGCGCCATCTTGCTCGTGCGCCTGCTGCATCGCCCTCTTAGCCTGCAGGTAGGTGACCTCCTCTGGAAGCATCGTGCGGGTCGTCGACGAGGAAACGGAGGGGTGGCGAGATGGGGACGGGGGAGGGTTCTGGAAGCAGATGGCCGAACCCCACTGCACGCTTGGATTAAAAAAGGCCGACCACGGTCACTGACGCGTGGGCCCGAGGATGGAGGTCGTCATAATTATGTTGAGCGCGGTGGTTGGGGGCGGACACCGAGGGGGCACGCGCGAGTCCGCTTCGCGTCCGCGTCGATGCATTTCAGTCCCAAATTTGGGCCGGAAATGGGTCGGTGCGTTGGACCATCATTTTTGTCCGCGCCGACCAAAATAGACGACGGTGGACGAAATGGATCGCTTTATTGAAGTTGCTAAGCCCGTGGACCGACACTCACGTCTAGGTTCCAACGAAATTCACCGACCTTGTGACAGTTGTACCATAGACAATATCTATAGCAAAGTGTTCCATAATTCAAGTCTGGTATTAATTAAATCTTTTCTGAACGTCACATCTGGCAGAAAGAATTCCATAACCATGGTGATAATATCACCCTTGACGCATAATGTTGTATAGAGCCAAAAATTATTCTGAGTATAGCATTTCCTAGCCATTCGAACCGTCTTTTATAATGAAGGATCCTTCTTCATAGCCATTAGAAGAAATTGGCCTAACCCGCAGCCAGACAATTCAGCATACATGTGTGCCTCATCTTGGGCTTCACCAAAACAAAATAATTCGCTTTTATGGAAGTATCTTAAGACCTGAGAGGTGTTCGAAGGCTGATAAAATTAATTTCAGATTATTCGCTTTTTTTAGGTCATGATCCACAAAGAGAATTGTATCATCGGCATATTGAAGGATAGATAGTCCACCGTCAACAAGATGATTAACTACCCCGTCAATTTGATCATCAACTTTTACACGTTCAATCATGACAACTAATATATCATTCACTATATTAAATAGCATGGACGATAATGAGTCACCTTGTCTCAATCGTCTCTTTGTTTGGAAGTAGCGGCCAACATCATCATTAACTTTAATGTCCACACTACCTGCGAAAACAAAGCTATGGATCAGAGCACGCCACTCTGCAGAGAAGCCTTTCATTCCGAGTGTCTGCTGAAGAAAAGACCACTTGACTTTGTCGTAAGCTTTCTCAAAATCAATTTTAAGAACTACCCCATTCAACTTCTTTTGATGTAACTCATGCACTGATTCATGAAGTATTACCACCCCATCTAGGATGTTACTACCTTGCATGAAAGCAGTTTGGGAAGGACGAACCACATGGTCAGCCAACGAGTTAAGCCTCATCATCACAAATTTCGTGAATATTTTAAAACTAACATTAAGGAGGCATGTAGGTCTATATTGTTGTATCCTAACAACCTCATTAACCTTAGGTAATAAAATTATCTCACCAAAGTTTCGATGAAACAATTCTAGTTGTCCAGCATGGAGGTGGCCTAACAAATCTATAAGATCTTGGTTCGATAGCCACCGAGAAGTTTTTCTAGAACTCGTCTAGAGGAGCATTCATACACGGGGCCTTTTGTGTTCCATGAGAAAAACCGCCTTCATTACCTCCTCCTTTGAGTATGGAGTTGTTAGTGTTGGGATAGGTGCATCGCATGCAGATTAAAAATTTCCTACGCACAGAACATCTAGGAACATGCTATGAAAATAGACCACACATCGTTACCACTAGACGTGCAGTTCCGTGCAGCAGAAGTAGAGTCGAGGTAACACGTCTGTGAGGTATGTCTCCTCCTCGTCCGTTTTTCGTTGAATAGCCGGTCATCGGATCACACGTACAGATTCGCCGGAGCGGCAAAAGTGCACCACCTCTAACGGTATCCGACCATGCAGGAAGAACAGTGTGCATGAGACTGCTAGGTCCGATCACACAGTCAACAACGAGTGGAGGTGGATAGTTGCAAATTTGACCTACAACAAGCACGTGCTCCAAGGCACAAAAATGGATTAAAAACCATTTTGTGGCCCCTATTTAGATCCCATGTACTGAAGGTCAATGAATTACAAACATCTTAGCATCATGACTAGGCCGCAAACATTAGGAATATTGGTTTTTAAACCCTCGAGAACCCAATGGTCGTCTGAAATTCATGAAAGTTACCCAGCGTCATGCCACGACACATATATGACGTGGTATTTGTTTTACGAATTTGGGACAAATATTGGGACATGCATCTTACTAGCCAAATATTATGCAAGAAGCCTCGCGATTTTGATAAGGTACATGTCACCTTTAGTAGCGAAACTATATTCAATGCATCCCTCTAGTGCACTAATTCAACCCTTTTATACACTAACTGAGTTTTTTAGGGATTTAATACGCTTAATTCAAATTCTAAACTAGAAGCACATGCTCCAATACACGAAAATTCATTGGAAAATCATTTTTTGTCCCTAGGTGCTTGCTTAGGTCCCGTGCAACAAATGTGAATGAATTAAACACATTTAGGCATGATAGCTCGTGTAAGCGCAATCATTGATAATCTTGGTTTTCGAATTCCCATAAATACAATACTGACAACATGGAGGTTAAGAGACAACATGGACATTTTGGAACAAATAGTTGTCACGTTATTATCACAAATGGTTGCATGGTTGCATTACGTCAATCATGTGTGTTTCGATAACAATTTATTTGGTGCCATGCGTTCACCTTTTTTTACTTATATGGGGGTGCCATGCGAGCAGTTGTTTGTAAGCTTTTCACCGCGCAGGCTCGACGGGACACGTTAGAGCTCTCCGCCGTGCAAGCTCGACGGGACGCGTGAGAGCTGTCCGCCACACATGCTTGACGGGGCGCACGAGAGCAGTCTACTATGCAGGATCATCCAGAAGTGATACTTTAACCTACGCACCCCGCTACCCTCGCTCCCAACTTCTGAATTAATGCCATTCGACTGCTGTTTATCATGCAGTTAATGCTCCTAGACGGAGGAACTAGTTTTCTTGTGATCCCATTACCCCGCTCATTGTAACCAGTTTTTTGTTCATGCCTCACTGAGAACTTTACTTTTCGTCTATTTTCGACTGGTATACATGTAACAACGAAAGAAATAATATAACGAAAAATTCACATTGACAATGGATAATAGTTCTCTTATATATTCATGGTAATAAAAATGCCACAAGCGACAACTCCCCAAAGACATAGGGACAAAATAAAAAGGAAGAGGTTGAAGAAGGAAGGGAGAGACAATGATATGGGCCGCTGCTATCTAATTCTTGATGTATTGTTGGGAGCGGAGTTCCTCAATATCCTTCTTCATGGCCTCCACGACTCCCATATCCTCTCGCCTCTCCCTCACTATCTTCCACATTGCAGCCATGGTGCAGGATTTTTGCTCGAGAGCGTAGATGCTCTCTGTCACATACACATGAAGTTCCTTGACACGTGCCATGGATTCCTTCACCAGCCCCTCGCGCTCGATGTGGAGCTTCGCCAAGTCTTCCAAAAGTTCATTAGCGAGTTCTTTCACTCTCCCTTCTGAGGCACTTTTCTTCCCGAGCAGTTTCTTCGAGACGAAATTCTGCTAAGTTTCACCATGAGACTGGTCGCCTTGTCAACCGAGGCGTTGCTGTTCTCCAACAGCTTCACCAAGGCATCGATCAGCACCTCCTTCTTATCGAGCTCAGCGCGCATGTCGTCGCTGGCTGAGGAATCCAACACTGCCAGCTCCTCTAGTACGTCCCCGAGGCGAATGCGCTTGTGATTGTGAGAGTCGTTGCCTCTCCACGAAAGATCCTCCGAGGCATCCACGACACCGTCGGACATCTCTGCTGCAGCAAACACGATGTTGCTGGAGCTCTCTAGCGCTTCGCCGGCGTGGCGGAGGGACCTCTCTGTTTCTTACGCAACCTTGGTCTTCCTTCCCTGGTTATATCACGACCGAGAAACCCCCCCCCCCCTCTTACTGGCCATGGCAGATGGAAGAAGGAACGACTAACAAGAAAGGCCTGTTTTTTTGGTGATGGGGAGAGGAATGTGCTGTAATTTCCGAGTAGGTGTTTTTATAGCCTACTAGTAAACAACTACTAAGTGGGAACACGTTTAGGTTTGATAGGTTTGAACTGATTTGCAATGAATTAAGGCATGGTAATTTGGAATGTGGTGGGAAACAAGATCAAAATTTATTGATGATTTTGGTTCCCATTCCCAAAATGCTTTATTGTTTTTAGAAACCATGTGGGATGGCGTACGTGGGCCCTCGTTCTCGGATGTGTACGTGTCTGACCAATATCACACACGATCCACCCATCCTCAGTGTCCGATGGATGGGCCGGAGCACCTCCCACGGGTGCTAGATGACGGTTGATAAGAAGTGGCGCCCTTTCGAGTGGTCCACAGTGTACACGTGCTAAGCATGCCACATATAAGTAAAAAAATTGACATGGCACAACAATAAGGAGGAGAGAGTGTGCTTTGGGCATCGACATAGCATGGATTTGCGTTTAATTAACCTAACTAAATAATTCCTACCAAAAGCTTGTGTACCATTGCGTCGGTTATGCATCTTGTATTTGTAAGCATTTATCTTGCGAAATCATTTCTGTTATTTTGGCTAATCGCGCATAGTTCATTCGAGTGATGTGTATGTTGTATATCACAAACAACTTGATCTGAGCAACCATTTGGTTTTTTTTGACTCATCGCAAACAGTTCATCCGGGCAACGTGTTTGTCGTATATTGCACACATCTTGACCTGGGTGATCGTTTGTGTTATTTTATGTCATCGCAACCAGTTTATCCAAGTGAACTGTATCTCATACATCGCACACACTTGTATTATGCTAACCGTTTCTGTTATTTTATGTCATCGCAAACAATTTATCCGCATGAACTGTATGCCATAGATCGCACATACTTGTATTATGTTAACCGTTTTGTGTTACTTTAGGTCATTGCAAATAGTTTATTCAGGTGAACTATATGTCGTAGATCGCACACACTTTTATTATGCTAACCGCTTGTGTTATTTTATGTCATTGCAAATAGTTTATCATGGTGAACTGTATATCGTACATCATACATAACTGTATTAAGTTAATCATTTGTGTTATTTTGTCCCACTACAAACAATTTGAGCGGGTCAATTGTCTATAGTAGATTTCACATGCAACTATTTTCTGAATCATATTTGATGGATGCACCATTGCACAAAGTTCACATTATTAGAGCCGGAGCTTGAACTATACCGTTTGTCATTCATGCATCGCACATAGACTTGTGAAAGGGTTTCTGAATGATGTGTCGTATTTGTACCATCCTGCAATAGTGACAAAGAGAGGAAAAGGAGGTGTGAATGAAAAACAATGAGTAGTCCTAAAGGTCAATCAAGAAATATGTGCATTCGGCATCACACGTGGTAGTACCGCCTACCATAAGCGGTAGTACCGCTCCAAGGGAGCGGTAGTACCACTTGGGGCAGAGGTTGCCGGGGCAACCACTACCGCTGGTCAGATCCGGTACTACTGGTGACGTCAAATGCACATATTTGCTCGTAGAACTCCAAATCTACTCACTGGCAGTCTTCCACACCCTACTCATGCATCGATTTGACTAAAAATCGGGGAATGCATCTCATATTGCCCTAAAGCCTAGATTCAAGAAATAGAATCGTAGGAGAGAAGAACGAGGGAAATACAGGCATGCATGGAAAGTGGAGAGGGTGAGGATCGATTCCATCGGTTGCAATCATGGAAGAACGATCAGAAATGGAGATCCGGTGGTTGCTTCCGGAGCACTTGGGTCACGTGGAGAGAGGGAGAGAGAGAGAGACACGGGGAGGAAAGAGATGAGTTGGTATGGGGAATTGGAAACTCCCCATGTCCGGCTCATAACCTCCCCGTGCGCATGCACAAGCTGTTGTACCGTCCGAGAGAGCGGTAGTACTGCCTCTCTACTACAGTGCGACAGGAGGCTGGGTAGTACCGCTCCAGCAGTAGTACTGCGAGTGGTGGTGGTAGTACCGCCCAGGGCCCCGGTAGTATCGCCTGTGGCGACCATTACGCCAGACAGACTATAAATGATGGCTTATGCATTTTATGAGGCTGTAGATGAGAGAAGGATTGGGCTGGAGACTCAAAACCAGAAAATGGGAGGGGACACTCCAAGTTTAAAGCATCACAATAGAAGAAAAACAAACTTGGAGTGACACAAATCACAAATAAGCTCTCAAACGCGAATGCCTCACTAGGAGGGGATGTTGGTCGAAGCCACCTATGTTTGAGTCAATTGGTATGGCACTATGAATATTTTAACCTTGGGACCAGGACGAAAACTCGTCTTTGAAGCACAAGTACCATAAAAAATGGCTAATGTGAAAGATTTGATCTATTTATGCATAATGGGGGGGAGGAAGAGTTCATTGAGAGAACAACACTCCACCAGTATCCATGCCTACATCTAAACAAGACAATATGATGAGTGGGGTGGGGTGTGCAATACTTCAAGCCAGAATGCTCGAATCAATGATATTTAGCTCATGCATTAACTCACAAAATCTTGCTTCATCCAATGGCTTCTCGTGAAAATATCTGCAAGTTGTTCCTGAGTTGTTAGATGAATAAGATCAATCTCCCCACACTTGATATGCTCCTAGATGAAGAATGACGAATCCCAATATGCTTCTTCTGGCAATGTTGAACCGGGTTGTTGAAGATCTTGATTGCACTCTCGTTGTCACAGTAAAGAGACACTTTGTCACAAGTGACACCATAATCTTTTAAAGTTTTCCTCATCCAAAGCAACTGTGCGCATCAACTTACCTCGGTGGAAGAGAGAGAAAGACAATTTTGTTTCTTTGAAGACCAACTTACCAATGAGCAACAGATGAATTGGCAAGCTCCGAAAGTTGACTTCCTATCCACACGATCTCTCGCCCAATCTGACTCTAAATATGCTTTGAGATCAAATGAAGCACCTTTGGGGTACCATAATCCAAAGTTTGGGGTATAATCCAAATATTAAAATATTTTTTTGACCACCACATAGTGTCTTTCCTTAGGTGCAGCTTGAAATCATGTACAAATTCCCATACTCAACATAATAGTTGGTCTAAATGCACAAAGATAAAGCAAGGATAATCATGGAGTGGTATACCTTTTGATCTGCGGATTTACCATTGGGATCAATGTGAAGTTGGCACTTAAGTGGCATTGGGGTCTTGGCCGGCTTGACATCATCCAACTTGAACCTCTTGAGCATGTCTTGAGTGTATTTTTCTTGGTTGATGAAGGTTCCTTGTCTTTGTTGTTTGACTTTGAATCCAAGGAAGAACTCTAACTCTCCCATCATAGACATCTCAAACTTCTCGTTCATTAGTGCGGCAAACTCATCATTGAAAGCTTTGTTAGGAGAACCAAAGATAATATCATCAACATATAGTTGTCATATGAACAAGTCCCCTTTAACCCTCTTCGTGAAAAGAGTGGGATCGATTTTCCCAATTTCAAACCCACGGTCTTGCAACAACTCGGTAAGGTGCTCATACTACACACGTGGGGCTTGTTTAAGGCCATAGCATGTCTTATCGAGCTTGTGTACATGATTGGGGAACTTGGGATCCTCGAACCCCCGGGGGTTGCTTGACATATAACAACTCCTTAAGAGGACCATTAATAAATGCACTCTTCACATCCATTTGTTGCAATTTGAAATCATGGTGAGAAGCGTATGCAAGCAACATGCGAATAGATTCAAGGCGAGTGACAGGAGCACAAGTTTCACCGTGGTCGATACCCTCGACTTGGGAGTAGCCTTATGCCACCAATCTTGCCTTGTTGCGAATGAAGACACCATTCACATCGTGCTTTTTCTTGAAGATCCATTTTTTTCCAATGACATTGTGATTCTCCTTTGGTCTCAGCACCAATTGCCACACCTTGTTGCGCTCGAAGTTGGTGAGTTCATCGTGCATGGATTCCAGCAAATCCGTGTCCTCAAGCGTCTCTTGCGCCTTTAGGGGTTCTATACAAGAAATAAACGTGTGATGCTCAAAAAAGTTTGTTAATCGTTGACGTGGTTACCCCTTTACTTAGGCTTCCGTAGACATTTTCCAAAACATGTTTGTAATTCTTAAGCTTGGAAGCGATCTTGGTGGCTTGTCATTCTAGGATATCCTCCATGGAAGGTTGAGGAGCACCATCTTGACAATCTTGAGCGTCGTCATGAGCTTGCTCTTGATCCTGAGCTTGATATTGATCCTGAACTTTGTCGGGCGTATGAACTTGATCTTGAGCATCTCTTGGTGAATCACCATCATCATGAGGATGATCTTTCCCTTGATCTTGTTCACTTGGTTGAGGGCCTTCACTTCGTTGTTCGGAAGTGTGAGGGTCTTGCATTAGTGATCGTTACACTTGAGTGGAACATTCTCCTTCTCCTTCGGCCACAAGGGGTTCCTCAAAGGGTAGGAGGTGTCCCACACACAATCTTCTTATGGCTTGGGGAGGAATTTCATCATCTATATGACAAATACCACTTTTCTCCACTTGAGAGCCATTATTCTCATCAAAATCCATGTTACAATTATCCCCAATGAGTCCATTGGACTTGTTGAGGACATGGTAATCATGAGAGTTTGTAGCATAACCAACAAATATGCCCTCTTGAGCTCTAGGTTAAAATTTAGACAAACGAGCACCTTTCTTGATAATGATACACTTACAACCAAACACCCAGAAGTACTTGAGGTTGAGCTTGTTACCGGTAAGAATTTCATATGGAATCTTGTTCAAGCCTTTGTAGAGGTAGAGCCTATTAGATGCATGACATGCGGTGTTGATGGCTTCGGCCCAAAATTTGTACGGAGATTTGAATTCTGCCATCATGGTCCTTGTCGTATCTATCAATGTCCGGTTCTTCCTCTCCGCAACACCATTTTATTGGGGGTATATGGTGAGGAGTATTGATGCTTGATCTCTTCATCACTAAGAAACTCATCCAAGGTGTAGTTCTTGAACTCGATGACGTTGTCACTTCTAACCATCAATATCATTGCCTCATGTTGACGTTGAGCTTCATTGGCAAAGTCTATGATGGTTTGTTTGATCTCACTCTTCCTCTTGAAGAAGTGTACCCAATTGTATCTTGAGTAATCATCCACAATCACGAAGCAGTAGTTTCTTCCCCCCAAGACTATTGAAGGATGGAGGGCCAAAGAGATCCATGTGAAGGAGATCCAAGGGCCTCTTCGAGTAGATGGTAGTCATGGGTCTGTGACTCGTCTCATGTAGCTTTCCTTTGATACACACACTGCAAGCACGATCTTTGTCAAAACTCACATTTGTTGGCCCACGAACGTGATCCGCTTTGAGGAGGATTTGCAAAGATCTCATATTGACATGGCCTAGCCGACGATGCCAAAGCCATCCCACATCAACTCTAGCCATTATGAGATTCACAGTCTTAGTGGGTCGCTCCAAAAAGTTAACCACATAGAGATCGTTTTTGTCATGCCCAACAAAGGCTACTTTAAGAGTCTTTCTCCACAAAAGGGCCATGAAGTCAACACCAAAAAAGGTAGAAAACCCCATGAGTGCAAGCTGATGCACGAAAAGTAAATTGTATGCAAGGGTCGCAACAAGCATGAATTTCTCAATGGTTAAATCCGGAGAGATCACCACCTTGCCAAGACCCAATACCTTCGAAATTGTATCATCAAAAAAGGAGACTTGAGTGGCCATGGAAGAGTTAGTTTCAACGTCCACCACCAAGTCCTTGCTCTCGGTCATATAATTTGTTGCTCCACTATCAAACAACCATGAAACTCCTTCAGAAGCAAACTCCTACAAGACATCAATGCTTGGATTTTGGTACCCATTCTTTAATGGGTCCTTTCATATTAGTGACAAGGCTCTCAGGAACCCAAATAGACCATTAAATGTACTCATAAGAAAATCCAACAATTTTGGCATAAACATGCCCATCACTAGCATGGCATAAAACATAAGAGGGGTTAAAGTCATCGGTTGTGTTGGACGGGGTGGTCTTTCCCTTATTGGCATTATCACCCACAACCTTTTCCTTCTTGTTCTCAAGAGTACCCTCCCCCGCTTTGACAAATGATTCCTTGAGTGTGAGAGGTTTCTTGGTCTTGACCTTCTTATTCTTATTAGACTTGGGTGCAAACCCAATTCTTTGCTTTGCAACAACTTCCTTTTGATTGCTGAAAAGGTCATTGAGGTTTTTCTCACCTTGGATGCATGTCATAGGGCCTTTCTCACACTACTGCAGAAATGCCTAGCAATGGCAGGTGCAAAATGGGCACTAGTGGCGGGCTAGGGGACCAAGCAAGCCCGCCACTAACTTCCTGCCACTGGTAACAGGCTACCATTAGCGGGCATCGGCCCGCCACTGTTAATCAATTAGTAGTGGTGGGCAGAAACTCTGGCCCGCCACTAGTAACTCTAATACCACTACCACTTTTACCTTATACGAGTGACGTGCACCTAGTCCTGCCCGCCACTGTTACTTTTTTTAGGATTAAAAATACATATTGTACTTGTACTATGATGTATAGAGTATAGTTTATGTAATACATAGTACTATCACATGTACATACACACAATATATTGGCTGCATGGAGTATAGAAATTCACATTCATCATAATTGATATACAAATTTATATACGCATGGATGGCACACACATATCATTAATGTTCTAATCGACAAGAAATAAAATAGGAAGAACGGAAGGGCTGTATAGGGTAGGCGCTGCTTCTCCTAGTAGCCTTGCGCTCACTAGTTATTTCTTGGTTGGACTCTCACCTGCAAAAGAAAAAGAATATGAAATCATGAAGCTATGAATCCATGAACAAGATAAAAATGAGAATTAATAGGTAAGAATCCACCTGATGTGCATCCAACAAAGAATGAATCTTGCATTTTATCTTGTTCATTCTCTATTATCTTTAGAAGAGATGTATGCATTAATACTATAAGAAAAAGAACTTCTAGATAAAGACAAGGTAATGTTGCACATTTAACATCTTAAGTACAGGAGGAGAAATCATTTCTTAGCATGTAAACTCCTACAAGCTTCAAAAGTTACTTTATGAACTACACAATATTTAATACATCAAGAACACTCAACATTGACTCTCCACGATCATAATACCTATTGGGTTAATAATCTATGGCTGTAGTTAGCTTCACAACCATCAAAAAATGTTTATTAACATATATGAGATGTGGCACTAGCACTAACAACACGATTGGACTCTCATGTTAATGTAATTGTATTCTTAGCTGAAAGTATCAGGAGCAAGAAATGCAAAGATACAATCAATTGGCAAAACCGATGAAAGACCTAGAGACACTAAACACGAACTTAACATACTGCTTCATGAACAATATCTCCTGATCACTTCGACTCATTACTTGCACTTGGAGAATAAATAAAACCTTAGAACTGAATAAACAAGAACATAGTGACCCCAATTTGTTAGTCCATTATCAAAGTATATAACACCAAAATCACGATAAGTTAACAACTACATGTCATTTGACAACCAAAAAGGGTAAAATGCATAAGTACTACAAGACAATTAATGCAATTTGTGACTTGTATCAACTAAAAACTAAGACAATATTAATGCAAAAGTACCCAAGTGCTTAGCGCCTACCGATTGCTAACATTTAGCTTAAATTTTTTAATCATTCTATATATGCATGCTTTAAATTAGCACTATATTGATGTGCAATGAAGTCTACCGCTGAATAAAAAGGATAAGTATTTCTTATAGTATGTATATGATATTTAGGACAGTACTATAACCCGGCCTCTTCCCTGCCCTCTCGTGCTTTCAACCTCCTCGTCTGTTGGATCTTGATTTTGAGTCATTATGTGCCGTGGATCCGCGACTTGGGCCAGCTGTCCGTTGAACCGCTACTCCCTTAGAAAATCGAAGCATTCTTGTTAACTGGGCCATCTATCTAGCCCATTTAGCCCCGTGCAACTGAAATAAAAGGATACATGAACCACTCGCCGCAGTAAAAAAAGAATTTGCTCACTCCCTTCCCGACCTATCTATCCTCTCCCTCTCGATCTGGAAGAAAAACGGAAACTCCGTATCTCCTCTCCATCGCCCATCGGAATCCCCCTGTTTCTTCTTTTTCTCGCGATCTTTAGACCCTAGACACACTTTTGCAGTGGCGCCGCCTTTGCAATGCACGTCCGCACCATTGCATCAGCCATGTCCTGCGAGCCCAAGCTCGATAAGTACATCACATGCGTCATATGCTTGGAGTTATTGGAGGAATTGCAGACCAAGTTGAGGCACTAAAGAGCGGCTAACCTTCGCAAATAGTGAACCTCTCCTCTCGTGAGTGATGTCTACTACACAACCTTCTTCTTGAAGAATCGTGTTGGGCCTCCAAGCGCAGAGTTTTGTAGGACAGTAGCAAATTTTCCTCAAGTGGATGACCTAAGGTTTATCAATCCGTGAGAGGCGTAGGATGAAGATGGTCTCTCTTAAGCAACCCTGCAATCAAATAACAAAGAGTCTCTTGTGCCCCCAACACACACAATACAATAGTAGATTGTATAGGTGCACTAATTCGGCGAAGAGATGGTGATACACGTATAATATGGATGGTAGATATAGGTTTTTGTAATCTGAAAATAGAAAAATAGAAGGTAACAAATAGTAAACAATGAGAAAAACATTGTATAAATGCTTGGAAACAATGCGTAGGGTCCATACTTTCACTAGTGCAAGTTCTCTCAACAATACTAACATAGCTGAATCATATATAAATCCCTCACGCGCGACAAAGAGTTCACTCCAAAGTCACAAATAGCGGAGAACAAACAAAGAAATTATTGTAGGGTACGAAACCACCTCAAAGTTATCTTTTCTGATCAATATTATGAGCTATCCCTATAAGTGTCACGAAGAGCCCTAGAGTTCATACTAAAATAACACCTTAAGATACACATCAACCAAAACCCTAATGTCACCTAGATACCCCAATGTCACCTCGAGTACCCGTGGGCTTCATTATACGATATGCATCACATAATTTTAGATTCATCATGTTCAATCCAACACAAAGAACTTCAAAGAGTGCCCCAAAGTTTCTATCGAAAAGTCAAGACGAAAACATGTGCCAACCCCTATGCATAGATTCCCAAAGTCACGGAACCCGCAAGTTGATCACCGAAACATACATCAAGTAAATCAATAGAACATCTCATTGTCACCAAAGATATCCCATCGCAAGACATACATCAAGTGTTCTCAAATCCTTAAAGACTCAATTCCGATAAGTAAACTTCAAAGGGAAAACTCAATTAATCACAAGAAGATAGAGAGGGGAAAACTCCATATGATTCATCAATATTAATAAAGCTTGCGATACATCAAGATCATGCCATCTCAAGAACACGGGATCAAGAGATATCAAACACATAGCTACTGCTACATACCCTCAGCCTGGAGGTTGAACTACTCCCTCCTCGTCATGGAGACCGCCGGGATGATGAAGATGGTCTCCGGTGATGGTTTCCCCCTCCGGCAGGGTGCTGAAACGGGCTCCCTATTGAGTTTTCGTGGCTTTGGAGGATTTCGGTGGCGGAACTCCTGATCTAGGTTTATTTTTGGTGATTTATGTATTTATAGGAATTTTGGCATCAGAATCACGTCAAGACGGTGCCCAAGGGACCCACAAGCCATAGGGGCGCGACCTAGGGGCCCCGCACCCTGCAGGCTTGTGGCCTCCTCGGTCACTTCCTGGCCCAATTCCGGTGCTTCGGGGGTCTCCTTTGGTCCATAAAAATCACCGTAAATTTTCTTCCCATTCCAAGAAATTTAATTCTGCACAAAAAACAACACCACGGTAGCTCTGCTGAAAACAACGCCAGTTCGGGTTAGTTCTAATAAAATCATACCATCATCATATAGAATTATTGTAAACATGGCATGAATACTTCATGAATTATAGATACATTGGAGACGTATTAGTGAGCCCTAGGAAGAGGAGGGGATCTTTGATTTGTCGCTTCTTGAGGGGATCGATAGGAAGAAATCACTCTTGATGGCGGATGATGTGCGCCCCTCACCGGTGGGGATTATTGGATGGTTTTCTCTATGTTTCGCTGCTACGGTACATGTGCCCTATTATGTACCAAAAACCTTTCATGGATTCGATGATTGTAAGGTTTGGTCTCCCAATTTTCCCTGGAATTCCTTAGAAATAATTTAGTAGAATCATGGGGATGTGTAGCACAAATCTTCCATGTAGTGTTGATTGTGTTTATTTTTTGGGTTCATGAGAATAAGGTTGGGAACATAATCTTTGCACTTTGCATCAAGGAAATTGAAGCCTTGGCAGATTGATATGGGTCTATCATGTGAAAAGGTTCTCCTGATGTGGAGGCCTTGTGTGATTACAGATTACCCCATCATGATTTATCTCCCAATATGACTAGTTTCAATCGTTCATTGCTTGGCACAAACAGGAATCGACAATGGTGATATTGTTAGCTCGGGCACCAGGTAGTCATGTTATTTAAATCAAGTGCTTCACAAAATACGTATAAGAAGATGGTGCTCAGAAAAAGTCAAGTTTGCATTTCTCATGCTAAACTGGCAGCGATACTATTTTTTATCATATTCTACTATAGAACTGCACCAAAAGCATCCATCTACTCAAGGTGTAATACAAGAATATCTAAGATGCCCGCGTTGCTTATTTGTTATGCATATTGTGGTGCAAATTTGTTTCTCTGAGCTACTTCCATTTTTTGTAAAATAAACTATGAACTCACACATGTTTGTTGATTTTTGACCATTAATTTATCAACCATAATTCCATGCAATATTTTGTGTTTAGAAATGTTTATAATATGCAAGGTAACTTAAGATTGCACTAATGCTCACAAGGGATATGCGGATGCTACTACCAAGGAATTAACCATCTGATGTATCAAAGGGAATTATCCTGCCGTTTAATTTTCCATCTTTCATATAATATTTACATAATTTTGTTCTTGCAATTTCCCCATCAACATAAATTGCACAGACCCCGTCAGTTTTGGAAACTAGCATCTTTCCATAGGTTAGTACAGAACATGCTAGTATCTTTTAATGAATGAAGAAAGCATGGTAGTAATCCAAAGCTTTGCAAAGACATATTCACATATTATTTTCTTTAACATAGTGGCCATGATGATAGAGGTCCACCTTTGTTGGTACATCCTCTAGGATCACGACTCCGCTATTTAAACTCTATATGTTGTTTTGATCTTCTATATGTCGACCGACATTTTTTAGTTTGATCAGTTTTGGTGCCTTTCTTTATGTCCATGTTCATTTACAATGGAAATATCATGGATGCTTATTTGTGGAGGAGATATTCCCATTAGCTTGAACAATGATGATCTATGTGGAATAAATCATATATTCACATCATATTACATGTATGACATGACCAAATATAATCTTTACGTTTTGTATTGCATATATAATGTTTGCGATGCATCATTCCCATGGATATTGTTGAAGGGAGAACAAGAGTAGGCCGAGTAACAAACAATGAATTAAAAAACTCAAGAGATTAAGATTTACATGAGTGACCATGCCACATAATCTTTTTCACACCCATTCAGGTTTCTCTCATCTACACAAAATGGTAATGTCCTATGAGTGAAAGCAAAAACTACATCATTATGATGGTAGTCATTTATTTTAAAACGACGACATGTATTGAAGCAAGTGCCTAATTTTACTCCAGCATTAGCACGCCGAAATGTACCATCATAGTTTTTGATGGCCACATATACCAAGCTCAGTTTAATCAACGACAAAAGAGTGGGTCTACATTATATTTTCCCGTTTCATAGATTTAATGAGTATGTATTCATAGGCTGATAGGCATACTCAATTCTAGATTTACAATTTTTCTTTGTCAACATACACCTTAGTATTTTCTTGATATGGAGCAACTATATATTGTTTTATCTAGGAACTAATTTCTGTATTGATTACCTTGGTTGACTACTTTACTAATTTAAGACATTATGTTGCTTCATTGTGAGCAGGTTGTCTTGCATGATCTACTTGAGTGATTATATTGGAACCTTCTACAATTTCATGGTGCATTTGATAATGATTTTTTGCTTAAGAAATGTCCTTATTATTGATCATATGTAAGTAACCAGAGTAGGGCACCTCAAATTTGAGTTATCACACATTCAATTCAACTGATTTGATTGCACATTCGATGATGATTAGCTTACGAAACTTTTCCTTATTATATTGCAGATCATATGGAGTAATTCAACCACAGATAACACTTCAAGTCTGAGTTATCATACATTCAGTCTACCTAACAAACAAATCTGAAGAAAGCAAGACATGGTAAATGAGAAATGATATTTACTTTTTATAGTCCACTAGGATACATTCGAATTGTTCATCTACAGTTTCTATGAATAAGGTTAGCATATTTTATTCAATTTTTTTCTCTTGGGCATCCACATTTGTGGTATGTGTATTGATATGTCTCCAACGTATTGTCGGGACCCCGATCCTAAGCCATAGGAATCCAACCTGTAACACATCACATCCCTTTGCGGTCTCACGCACAGTTATCCCCACGGCTGCAGCCTTACCTTAGCCGGGACCATTTGTGCCTTTCGACTCGCGTATGCAATTGTGTCGCTAGCATTTCGATGTCAAAGAACTCGGGTCGACATGTCTAGTCGTAAACTCAAGTGGCAGTTTCGTACATGGACATGCATACATGACCCAACAAAGCAGGTGTTGGTCATCATGGAGTGCAGACGAGTCGTAGCAAGCTACAAGGACTCCATTACACCACGTGACATTTCCCCAAAGGGACATACAAAATAGCTAAGAAGGAGACATGTCGGTCAACCAATGTGTCCGGAGCAGTAGCGAACTACCATGGCTCGATGGAAACACAAAGGGGCATTTCCCTGTAAGGAGTGCTACTAAGGCATACAACTAGGTGTTCGAACCCCATACATATCAAGTACAACACACGTACGCATGGCATACCCGATATGCATAGATACATCGATGGCATCACAACATAACCATAAACATACAAACTTTACTTAGAAGGCTCGGAAGAGCCTCACACATAATATTACACAGATAGGGGTCTCACGACCCATCATCACAAGCCATTCAAACAAGTCTTACAAGCCAGCGGAAGATTAAAACCGTCTGAGTACATACAGATGGAAAGGTAAAAAGGCACATGTCCTGACTATCTACAGACCCAACCTAGGGCGAGATCGTAGCTGAGACACCAGCTACTCGTCGTCGTCAATGTCTAGATAGAACCCACCATTAGGGTCATTAACATCCTCTGCAACAATTTATTAAGCAAACATGAGTACAAAAGTACTTAGCAAGACTTTAGGACAATTCTATCTACTCATGCTATGTATCAACAAGGGTTGTGGGGTTTCGTGCAGAAAGCCAGCTTTGACTCTTGGCTAGACAAAACTACATTTTAAATAGTTTTGACAACTTTGTTTTCTCGCAGACGAGTCCACTAACTCCACAACAATACACCATCATGGAATCATTCCCGTCTCCCTACGGAAATGCCATCCACGACACTCACACTTATCTTGACATTTTTATGAGTAGCCATTATAGTTGTCTATGAACAACATATGTCTCCAAGTATCCATATCCGCGGACGCGGCTATTCGAATAGATCATAACCCTACAGGGGTGTACTTCTTCACGCACGCTCTCGCCACTTATCGCTATGTGCACGTCATGCACCTCGGCAACCTTCAAGCGGAAGCCCAGCGAGGGAGTTGGCCACGACCTTCAAGCGGAAGCCCAACGAGGGAGTCGGCCACTACCGTTAACCACACTAATACCTAGTCCAGGTTTATCACCTATCTGAGGGTAACACGCACGGAAGTCCAGCCGAGGTTTCCGCCACGGCCCCAAACGATGTGCGCAGGGTTCCCAAGCCCACCATCCGGGTGCCACTTGGTACACGGTGCCACTTCCTACCGCATCATAGCCCACCTCTAAGGTCAGCACTATGCACGACCTCTAGCATGACTATAAACACCATAAACTACTTGCAACTCCTGGACCGAGTACTAGGCGATTAATAAGTCGAGAGGGTCAATTAAGTATCCCAACGTGTGGAGGTATCTAGTCATGGATTACATACACGGAACTCAGTTCCTAAGGACGGTTCCAATGAAACAACCCGCCATGTACTCCTACATAGCCTTTCACCGGTACCTTTACCAAATCAGGTTCAACACACAACCTTTATTAACTGAACACATTCTCACGATCCTGTTCATCACCCAAATGGCAGACCAGACACAACTCTAAGCATAGCATGCATAGCAGGATAAGACACGTCATGGCTCAAGCATCTACCAGATATGCTAGGTTGCAAGGTTTAGCTAATTACTGTGACAAGGACATGTCATGCAAAGGAATGGGTTCAACTAATGTGGTAAAAGTATAGAAAGCATTTTGACCTAATGCAATAAGTAAGAGCAGGAGCGAGAACATGGGATTTATCGGGATGATCAAAATTGTTGCTTGCCTTGTTGCTCAACAGAGGGGTGATATCCTCAATCGGATAATCAGTCGTATCCGAAGGGGCGGGGCCTACCAAATAACAACATACAATTATTAACAATCATATGCAACAGTCATTATGCATGAACATGGCATGAAATGAAAGGTGATAAGATTCAATGTGGTTTGTGAAACCTTAGTTTGCATCTGGTTTGAAATCCAACTTCAAATATCATTTGAAATGGCATATTTATCTTAAGCATTTAATTGATTTGAGATGATGCTGTTTCATAACTTTGTTTTTCATGCATGAAAGTAGCACCATTGTGTTCATTGAATTTTTCTGATCAATTTGCATATATCATTTGTCTGATTTGAAGTTATATTCAAATTTTTACGAATTTCCAAAGTTTTGCAATTATTCTGGGATTATATTAAAACCAGAATTGGACTTATTGCATCAGCATGCCATCAGCAGGTCAGCTGGCCGTTGAAAGTCAAACCTGACCAGTGGGACCCACTGGTCAGTGACTCTGTCCAGTTTTTAGACTACGATTAAACTTAAATAGCTATTAACAGAACTGGACCCACATGTCAGTGGCTGGTTAGGGATTTAATTAATTATTTATATTTATTAACTTAAAGTTAACTACTCAGGGGCTGGCCCCACCTGTCATAGGCTCAGGGGGTTGAACCCACCGGCGACGAGGTCGATCTCGCCGGCGGTGAGCCTCCGGCAGCACCAGAGACGGTGGAGGGCGTCGGAAACGCGTCTCCGATGACCATTCGAGCAGCAGAAGGCACTGGGAGAATGACCCCTCGATGGCAAGCACGATGGAGCAAACCCCAGGTGCTGGGATGGCCGGAATCTATGCCGACGACGAGCTTGGCGGCGGCCGAAGCTCGGCCATCGTCGGGGTCATCTAAAACGGGGGCAAAACGCACGGGGCTGGGCTCCTAGAGCACCTACGCGACGAGCTGAAGCTGTTGCAGGTCTCGGATGGACCAACCGGTCACCGTAGGGTCACTGGCGACGAGCTACATCGGCGGTCCTCGTCGGGCTCCGGTGAAACTGGGCCTAGAGCTTCGGAAAGAGAGGGGAAGATGGGGGGAAATACTCCGGAGCTCACCGCGGTGACGAGGGGATGCTCAGGCTGCTCGGGGAGGCATTGGATCCGGCGAATCGACGGTGGCTTTCCGGCGGCCGAAGGTTGAAGACAATGGTGACGAGGGCGATTTATGGCTCGGGGGATCTTCTCCTTTGGCAGGGACGACCAGCTCGTCGAGGCGAAGTGAACGGCGCACTCAGAGGCAAGGAAGGACGACCGGAGCGATGGCTAGCTCGAGCTCGAGCTCGCAGCAATGACGACCGAGAGAGGGAGAGACACAGAGGGCGAGTGAGGAGGGGGAGAGTATGGGAACGAGCTCAGGGAGGCTTATCCTCCCTCTCCAGCTCATCCGGGCGAGCCAGGCACGCACATAGGTGTGTGGGCGCGCTGGGAGAAGTGGCGGCCAGCTCCTGCTCCGACTGGCGAAGGAGGAAGACGACGGAAGGGGAGGAGATGGGCCTGGGCTAGGGTGAGCGTTAGGTAAGGCTTTTCCTATTTTTTTCTTTCTGTTTCTGTTAAATCTTTTCTGACTTTGTTTTCTTTTATTTTTGGCTCCAAACTATTCCTAAAATAGTTTGAAACATGCTGAAGTGTTATTTGGAATATTTCCAAACATATATAGAAGTTTCAGCATTTTTGGAAACTTTGGAATATTTAAAATAAATTATATAGTTGATTTCAGTAGCTTTTAAAATTAAAATAAAATGCCAAAAGCATTTTGAAAATATATTTCACCCCTGATATTTTGTTTTCAACATTTATTAGAAATGATGAACTTTTCTAATAGCCATTTTGAAATCTTTAATTTGCCACCAAATTTGAATTTCTTTTGAATATAGAGTTGCTAGGGTTTGCTTTTGTTTTCTTTGCTTTGCTTTTGATTTCATTTCATTTACTTGGATGCAAAGAAGAAGACATGAACACAAACTTTCTATACTCTATTCGGGATTCAGGGATGTGACACGTATCTATAATTTTTTATTGTTCCTTGGTGATATATTATCATTCTAGGATACTTTTGGGTTATTTATTTACCAGTTTATATTATTTTTGAGCACTAACCTATTGACCCAATGCTTTTTGTGAGTTGCTGTTTTCTGCGTTTTTTTAATTTTCAGGTTTTCCATAGCAAACGAAGTCCAATTGCCCTGGAACTTTTTGGTGATTTTTCTGGGCCAAAGAAGACCAACGAGCATCGTAAGAAGGATGGAGGCTTCATGAGGGTCCCAAAAGCCAACAGGGCGCGGCCTGGGGGCGCCCTGATGGCTTGTGCCTACCTCTTTGCCCTCCAGACTCCGTTCTTTGGCTTATAAATTCTCATCTACCCTTAAAACACAAGAGTGAGTCCAGAAACACTTTTTAAACTGCCTCAAGTCTCCATTCCAATGGGAGGCCATCTAGAGCTCCGTTTCGACACCCTGCCAGAGGGTGGATCGGTCACGGAGGGCCTCTTCATCAACCTTGTCGCCCTCACGATGATGTCTGAGTAGTTCACCACACACCTACGAGTCCATAGTCAGTACCTAGATGGCAATGTCTCTCTCTATCTTTGATCTTCAATACAATGATAATCGCATCTTCGCTTTGATCCATATGATGTAATTCCTTTTGTGCGGTGCGTTTGTTGGGATCCGATGAATTGTGGGTTTATGTTCAGATTATTCATGGTAAATATTTGGATCTCCTCTGAATACTTATATGATTCTTATGTGCATGATCATGGTAGATTCATAATTCTCTCCAATCTATTGAAATGGTTTGGCCAACTAGATCAATATTTCTTCGGTGAGAGAGGTGTGTTGTGGTAGGTACAAATTGTTAAATTGCTATATCCTAGTGACACAAGGGGACAAGATGAATCTTTGTGTTGCTGCTTCTAAGTATAGAATGGTAGGGTTTATTCATATTGCTTGAGTTTACATTGTCTGTATAATATCATTGTTCTCCATGCATTACTCTGGCTTACTTAATACTCTAGATGCATGCTGGATAGCTGTCGACGAGTGGAGTAATAGTAATAGGAGCAGGCAGGAGTCGTCCTATTTGTTTATGGATGTGATGCCTATATACACATGATCATTGCCGTGAATATCGTATAACTATCTGCTTTTCTATCAATTGCCCAACAGTAATTTGTTTACCCACAGTATGCTAATTTTCATGAGAGATGCCATTAGGGAAAGCTATGGCTCTCGGTCTATTCACAACATATTGATAAAACCTTCAATAACTTGCTGTTATTTACTTGTTTTTATTTTATATTGCTATCTACAATTATCCACACACCTCATGCTTTCAAATAACAAGACAAGAGGATTGACAACCCTCTTGCCCGCATTGGGTGCAAGTTGTTTGTTCTTTTGTGTGCAGCCGCTAAAGACGATTGTGGTTGATATTCCTATTGGTTCGATAAACCTTGAAGGAAATACTTACCGACATTGTGTTGCGATAACTCGTTCCTCTTCAGGGAAAACCCAACGCAGATCACAAGTATCATGAAGGATTTCTGGTGCTGTTGCCGGGGAATATCATCACCAACTACCAAGAAACTCCACAGAAAATTTGATTCACTTGTTCCTCTTTTTATTTGCTGGTATGTTTAGTTTGTATCATAAAAAAATAAAAATTAAAAAATATTTGCCTTTGCTTGCTTAGCTTGTCACTAGTTTTCATCTTTGGTCTCTAGTTTACTTGCCTAGCGATGCTTTCTTTATCTTTGTCACACCAAAACAGATATTAAAAATGCAAAAATAAAGATAAATGGATCCTCATCCACTAGCTAATATTTTCAAAAGACCCATTTTTGTTGAAATAATTGCTAGTGAGAGTGCACTAGATTATCTTTATGAGGTCTTGCTTGAAAATTACGAATCCAAAAATTGTGGAATTTATAAAGTGATTCATGATGGATCCTTGAATTAAAAGCATGATTGCTACATTGTTGAATTTGAATATGATCCTACATGTATTCATTATGAGAGAGTCAAATATGATTATAGAAATTTTCATGTTACTCATTTACCTCTCTTGATATTCAAATTGTTAATGCTTCATTCTTCCTACTTGCTTATGCTAGACACTTATTGTCTTGATAAATTCTTTGCTTATAAAATTCCTATGCATTGGAAGTATGTTAGACTTAAATGTTCTTGTCACATGTTTTATGATGATCTCTTTGTGATTCAAACCTTGTCTTTTATGTGAGCATCACTAAAATTTCAAGCCTATCTTAATGGCTATAAAGAAAGAGCTTGTTGGGAGACAACCTAATAGTTAGAATTTATTTTTCATAGTTTGTGCCAACATGATTATTGGATCTGTAATGATTTTCCTTTTTTAGTTAGTGTTCGTGCCAAGTAAAGCCTTTGGGATGATTTGCATGATGAGTATAATTGATAGAGTGCAAAAACATAAAATTTGACGTCTAGTGTAGAATTTCTATGATTTTACTGGAACATATTTTGAAGCTGAATCTTTTACACAGTAATAGTATTTCTATAAAAATTACTCATGCCTTCGTAATGTTTCAGAAGTTTTTGAGTTACATAAGTTTAGGTTAATTACGAATTACTACAGATTGTTGTGTCTCAGTCAGATTCATTTTTTTTGCATGCATAGTTTGCTTGATTCGATGATGCTATGTATTGTATCAGGGGGTATAAGCCATGGAGGAGTTAATATAAAGTAACCTATGCTGAAATAAAATAATAATCAAATTATAACAACAGTTGGAAGTATTTAATATGTTGCTTATACTAATGGATCTCATGAAGTTTTGTTGAGTTTTATGTGATTCAAGTTTTCAAGTTTTGGGTATTGTCCCAATGGACAAAGGATTAAGGAGCACCAAAAGCCTAAGCTTGGGGACGCCCAAGGCATGCCAAGGTAATCTTCTAGGAATACTCAAGCGTCTAAGCTTGGGGATGCCCCGGAAGGCATCCGCTCTTTTCGTCTCAATCCATCGGTATGTTACTTGGAACTATATTTTTATTGATCACATGATATGAGTGTTGCTTGGAGCGTCGTTTCCTTTTGTTTTCTTTTACTTTTAGTTTGCCACAATCATTTTTTTCTTGACACTCCTATTTGATAGAGATACCACATCATCACAATTTGTTAGAATACTCTATGTGCTTCACTTATTTCTTTTGAGCTTAGAAGTTGCTCTAGTACTTCACTTATATCTTTTTTAGCACAGTGGTGTGTAGATTTTATAGAAATATTCTGCTCTCATTCTTCACTTATTTTTTTTGATAGCTATACAAATAGTGATGGTAATTTTCATGGGTCATAATACTAGATCAAAAATAATAAGTATTTAATGAGTGATAATTAAAATCATCATGTAGCACATATAGAGAAATCATAGTTAATGATATTGATGTGGTGATATGAAAAAGGTGTGAGTGCATTATTATTAATTCACATAGATGTCGATATTAAGATATGTTAAACTTCTTGTTCGTCTAAAAAGTTAAAAAGGCATGGTGATGATGTGTGAGCATTTCTATTCCTCGTTTAAATCCTAGTGTTGTTTTGAGTCGGAGTCGCGCGATGGTTAATTCCTACCAACCCTCTCCCTCGGGGCATGCGAGTAGTACTTTGATTTGTGATAAAACTAATAAAAGTTTGCAATAAGTAAATGAGTTCTTCATGACTAATGTGACACCATGGACGTACGCAATCTCACCTCCTCATATTTGCCAGCCTCTTCGGTACCATGCGTCGCCCGTTCTCACCTTGAGAATCGGTGCAACTTTCACAGGTACATCCAAACCCTATGACATGACACACTCTATTGCACATAAACCTTTTTATATCCTCCTCAAAATAGCCACCATACCTACCTATCATGGCATTTACATAGCCATTACGAGATATATTGCCATGGAAATGCCATTGTCACTTCTCATCACTAGTTCGTTCATCATCATAATGCTTTGCAGTTTGCATGATCATATAGAGCTGACATAGTATTTGTGGCAAATCCACCATTAATCATATTTTTGATACATGTCATGTTAGATCTTTGCACATCCTGGTACACTACCAGAGGCATTCATACATAGTCATATCGTCCTATTGGTTTTCATATTGAATTGTAAGAAAATAAAAGTGTGATGATCAACATCCATTGTCCAAGTGAGGAAATAAAAATTGGGGAGGGCAAATGAGCCTACCATAATAATAAAATGAATGAGAGAAAAAGAGAGAAGGGACCTTGCTACTATCCTTTACCACACTTGTGCCTCAAAGTGGCACCTTGTTCTTCATATAGAGTGTCTCATTTATATCATTCACATGCTAGCGGGAATCACTTATTCATAAACTTGACTTGTATATTCCAATGACTGGCTTCCCCAAACGCTTGAGGTCTTCATGAGCAAGCAAGTTGGATGTACACCCCACTTAGCTTAAGTGGAGATTTCATACATTTATAGCTCTTGTGCATCATTTGCATGGCAATCCCTACTCCCCGCATCTATATCTATCAGTGGGCATCTCCATAGCTCGTCGGTACGCCCAATTGATGTGGGACTATATTCTCCACTTTTACCCCTTAGAAACCTACCACCATATGCTATGTCCAATGGTTCACGCTCATGTATTGCGTGAAGAATAAAAAGTTGATGCATATTGAAAAAGTACGATCCAATTGCCTGACTTGGACACCATGGTGCTTTACATTTTTATTAATGTGGTGAAGACGGAGCCATGCCTTGCTAATATAATAAATATGGATGGGGGTAAAACAATCTTTGAGGATCGTATACTTTGAAAGATTAATGATTTGCTGCTTATACCTATAAGTATTGCTATGTTAATATTCATGGATAGCATGTCACATCAATTTTTTTGTTTTTATCATTTACCTACTCAAGGACGAGGAGGAATTCAGCTTGGGGATGCTTGATATGTCTCCAATGTATCTATAATTCTTGATTGTTCCATGCTGATATATTATCATTCTAGGAAACTTTTGGGGTATTTATTTACCAATTTATATTATTTTTGAGCACTAACCTATTGACCCAGTGCCCGGTGCCAGTTGCCGTTTTCTACGTGTTTTTCACTTTTCAGGTTTTCCAGACCAAACGAAGTCCAATTGCCCTGAAACTTTTTGGTGGTTTTTTGTGGACCAAAATAAGACCAATGAGCATCGGAAGAAGGATGGAGGACTCACTAGAGGGCGTGGCATGGGGGGGGGGTGCCCTGATGGCTTTGCCTCCCTCGTGTCCCTCCCCACTCCGTTCTTTGGCTTATAAATTCTCATCTACCCTAAAAACATCACTGGGAGTCCCAAATCACTTTTTACGCCGCTGCAAGTCTCTATTCCGAGGGGAGGCCATTTGGATCTCCATTCCGGCACCTTGCCGGGGGGGGGGATCGATCACGGAGGGACTCTTCATCAACCTTGCTGCTCTCACAATGACATGTGAGTAGTTCACCACAGACCTATGGGTCCATAGTCAGTACCTAGATGACAACCTCCCTCTCTCTTTGATCTTCAATACAATGATCATCGCATCTTCGCTTTGATTCATATGATGTAATTCCTTTTGTGCGGTGCGTTTGTTGGGATCCGATGAATTGTGGGTTTATGTTTAGATTATTCATGATAAATATTTGAGTCTCCTTTGAATACTTATATGATTTGTATGTGCATGGTTATGATAGCTTCATAATTCTCTCTGATCTATTAGAATAGTTTGGCCAACTAGATCGATATTTCTTCGGTGATGGAGGTGCATTATGGTAGGTTCAACTTGGCGAATGTCTATATCCCAGTGACAGAAGGGTACAAGATGCGTCTTTGTGTTGCATCTACTAAGGATAAAATAACGGGGTTTATTCATATTGCTTGAGTTTACTTTGTCTACATCATGTCATTGTTCTCCATGCATTACTTTGTTTTACTTAATACTCTTGATGCATGCTGGATAGCGGTTGATGAGTGGAGTAATAGTAATAGGTGTAGGCAAGAGGCAACCTATTTTTTTATGGACGTGATGCCTATATACACATGATAATTGCCGTGAATATCGCATAACTATCTGCTTTTATGTCAATTACCCGTTCCTCTTCATGGAAAACCCAACACATATCACAAGTATTGGGAAGGATTTCTCGCACCATTGCCAGGAAATATCATCACCAACTATCAAGTAACTCCTCGCAAATTATCATTCACATGTATTGTTGTTAGAACTACAAGTTATGCAGATGCTATATCTTTTCTTATAGTACAATTGGAAATAAATTTTTTGCACATGCATCCTTTTATACAATTGTTGTTTCTAGAATTCTCTAATATTAATGAAGCTTCTACCAAACGTCTGGCCACTATAGTTTTTGTTCAACAATTTAGTAATATTATGCAAGATGCTAGAGATATATTTTCTCACTATAGGTTTAACGGTGAGTGCCCACCTATAGGTTTATTATATGGAAGAAATAAGAAAACTAAGATCCATGAACTATATTGCTTATGATGAAAATCTTAGAAAGAAGGTTCCACTTAATGTCGTAATTGATAAGATTTTTGAACACGATGATCAATTTTCTATACCAAAACTTGGATTGGGTTATGAGCTTGAGATAGAATTAAGAAAGCACATCTATTGCAACCTATACGATGAGGACTTGACAATCACTTATCAAAAACCTAAATAGAAGCCTCATGTTCCTCCCTAGGGAGACCACATAGATCCTTATGTTGTGCAATTCAGTCATGTCAATTATTTTTGTTTACCAATTATAAAACTTTCTGCAGAAATGAGGGAATATTATTATAGCATGACGACTCGTCTTTGAAAAGATTACAACACTTGATCATATGCATTATACCTAGCTTGGGGCATAAAACAATAGCGCTTGTTGGGAGGCAACCCAATAGTTATCTTTATTTTTGCTTTTTAACTACTGTTTTGGTATGATGACATGATTATTTCCTCTTTAATGGTTGTGTTTTAGGTTTATATTAGTGTTTGTGCCAAGCGAAGCCTTTGGGATGACTTGTACGATAAGTACAATTGAGACGGTGCAAAAACAGAAATTTGACATCCAGTGCATAATTTCTGTGATTTTACTCGGATGTATTTTTAAGGTGAATTTTTTAAAAAGTGTTTCAATAGAAATTCCTCAGGTCTTCCTAATTTTTCGGATTTTTTAGAGTTACAGAATTATAGTTTCTTTATAGATCATTATAGACTGTTCTATTTTAGACATATTCTGTTTTTTGCTTGCATAGTTTGCTTATTTTGATGATGCTATGGATTTTATCGGGGGTATAAGCCATGGACAGTACCTATTATGCAACAATTAAATATGAACCAATTTATAATATTACCTAAAGTATTTTTTATGTTCCTTATACTGACGGATCTCACGAAGTTTTGTTGAGTTTTGTGTGATTAAAGTTTTCAAGTTCTTGGTGTTATCACAATGGACAAAGGAATAAGGAGTGGAAAGAGCCTAAGCTTGGGGATGCCCAAGGCACCCCAAGGTAATATTATAGGAAGACTGAAGCTTCTAAGCTTGGGGATGCTCTGGAAGGCATCCCCTCTTTTGTCTCAATCCATCGGTATGCCAGTTGGAGCTACATTTCTATTCGTCACATGATATGAGTTTTGCTTGGAGCATCATTTGCTTTTGTTTTCTTTTATTTTTAGTTGTCCACAATCAATATTTTCTGGACACACCAATTTGAGAGAGAGACACTTTCATCACGATTTGCTAGAATACTCTATGTGCTCCACTTATATCTTTTGAGCTTAGAAGTTGCTCAAGTACTTCACTTATATCTCTTTGAGCACGATGGCGTATAGTTTTTATAGAAATATTTGCACTCTTGTTCTTCGCTTATATTTTTTTTGAGAGTTAATGAACAGTAACATTAATTTTCATGGGTCATAAGGCTAGTCCAAAAACAATAGATATCCAATGAGTAATAATCAAAACCATCGTGTAGCACACAAAGAGAAATTGTGGGTTAATGATATTGATGTGGTAATATGAAAAAGGTGTGAGTGCATCATTGTTGATTAGTAGAAGTAATGGTATTAATAGGTGTTAATTTATTGTTTGTTTGAATATTAAAAAGGCACGGCGGGGATGTGTGCGCATTTATATTCCTCGTTGAAATCCTAGTGTTTTTTTCGAGTGGGAGTCGCATGATGGTTAACTCCTCCCAACCCTCTCCCTTGGGGCATGCGGGTGTTGCTTTGATTTGTGATGAAACTAATAAAACTTTGCAATAAGTATATGAGTTATTCATGACTAATGTGAAACCATGTACATACGCAATCTCACCTCATCATATTTTGCTAGCCTTTTTGGTACCGTGCATTGCCCATTCTCACCTCGAGGATCGGTGCAAACTTTGTTGGTGCATCCAAACCCCGTGGCATGATATGCTCTGTCACACATAAACCTTCCTAGATCTTGCTCAAAACAACCACCATACATACCTATCATGGCATTTCCATAGCCACTCCAAGATATATTTCCATGCAAATTCTACTGTTACATCATATGACTAGTTCATTCATCATCATATTGTTTTGCATGATCATATAGGACTGACATAGCATTTGTGGCAAAGCCACCATTCATTATATTGCTGATACATGTTATGCTAGATCATTGCACATCCTGGTACACTGTCAGAGGCGTTCATATTCAGCCATAGTTCTTCATATCGAGTTTTCATGAGTTGTAAGTAAATAAAAGTGTGATGATCATCATTATTAGAGCATTGTCCCGGTGAGGAAATAAAAACGGGGGAGAACAAATGAGCCCACCATTTATGAAAAAATAATAAAAAACGAGAGAAAAAGAGAGAATGGACTTTGCTACCATCCTTTAGCTCACTTGTGCCTTAATGTGACACCTTGTTCTCCATATAGAGAGTCTCATGTTACGTCATTTTCATATGCTAGTGGCAATCACTTTTTCATTATTATAAACTTGGCTTGTATATTCTGATGATGGGCTTATTCAAATGCCCGAGGTCTTCATGAAGAAGCATGTTAGATGCACAACCGACATAGCTTTATTTGAGCTTTCATACACTTATAGCTCTAGTGCATCATTTGCATGGCAATCCCTACTCCTTGCATTGACATCTACTGATGGGCATCTCCATAGCCCGTCGGTACGCCTAGTTGATGTGAGACTATCTTCTCTATGTTTTAACCCTTTTATATCTACCACAATATTCTATTCCACCTTAATGCACTAGTGTAGAAAAGTCTAGCTATGGGTGGAAAAAACATTGTTCTGGCGTGGACACCCGACGTCACCAATATGTCGCCATAGTTAAAAAATAATGGTGTTGTCAGGTCCCACGTCAGCAGTATTCTACGTGCTTATGGCGTGCCATGTAGGAAAATTCACCACTATAATCGCTCACCTAGCAGCATTGCACGCCAGGAACATTTCGTGCAGCAAAAAAACTCACATCACATGACATTTAACATTTAGCATTTAGCATTGCACACGAGGAATTAGCCCAAAGGAACAATGCACTCCAGTTAATTATATCTGACAAGCAGTACTAGGTAGAGATAATAAGTAGCTATTATAACAACAATCCTCACAAACATGAGTTCATTTCACACGAGAAAACAATCATCATCCTCAAGTCATGGCGTGGGGTGTTCTTGATAGTGACTAATACGACATGTCCAACCCGGAGATTCTTGTTAGCGAGGAAGTTGCTCCACCCAGCCGCACTGAAGATAGTGCGCATGTCCGTGTCCATTGTGTAAGCACAGGTGGTGACTGAGCCCCTTGTGGTAAGGTGTAGTCCAACAATGACTTCTTGATCCAACTTGATACCACAACTTACACATAACCACTTAGGTAATTTCTGGAAAAAACATGATGATGACATTACTATACATACTATAAGCATATCACATTACTACAATAATAAGAAACATACCATGGCATGGTGGTTAACCATCTTCTGTGTCAGGCGGGTCACAAATAACATCCCTATGTAGCATCATGTGGCGGAAGCTTTTCCTAGAGCGTGTCTCTTTCATCCTCACTCAATCTGGTCATTCTTTGGGCAAAGAGTGCTTCATCAAGTGGGTCATCATCTTCTTTCTCATAGTTGAGATAGATAATGTCCAACCTCATAGTTTCTTTTTTGAGCGAGAAGCTGATCAATTCACCCCTAGTGGTATGCATACGGGCAATGAAACGACCCCATTCATCTCCTCCAAGCTGGGTTATGCTCCTTCCCTTATGGACCTCCATAGTGTAGGGTCCCCCAGGAGAGTCGAAGATGATTGTGTCTCCAGTAATGAGCTCATTGAAATCCAATCTCACATTACAAGGGACGATCTATGTAAGAGAAACCAGAAACACAGACACAATGGATTAGTGGAAATAACAAAAAAATCAAAAGAACAAACTATTAGAAGGGTCATATAGTTTGTTACTTTTGCAGGAACAAAACACGACAGGAAGTAAATGCCAAACAACCTGGTAGTTGCAAGGATGGTTGTGCACCTTGACTTGTACACTTGACATGGTGCTGGTTGCGCCATTCTACACAGAACATATTGAAAACTAAATGTATAATCGGATTCTAGACTAGTGAACCGACACAAGTAACATGTATAATTCTACACTAGTAACATGTATACACAAATAAACAAAATCCATGGAGGGAGACACAAGTAAACAAATTCTACTCAAAATGCTACACAAAGCAAATTAAATTTCTACTCAAAATGCACTATTAAAGTGGATTTTACATTAGATTATGACTAACATTTCTACACAAATATAATCGGATTCGAGACTACACTAGCAAGTTAAATTTCTAATCAAAATGGACTATTAAATCGGATTTTACATTGGATTATGACTAGCATTTCTACATAGAGCAATCCTAAATCAACTTATAGATGAATCCCACATATGGATTATGTGTGGACAAAGGAGGTGCATGCGAGTGCCGAGGAAGGAGATGCAGAGGACGGAGAGGATTGAACCTTGCTGGGCAGCAAAGGGGCATGACGAGCGGCATGGGGCGGCAACAGGAGGCAGCGGGAGGCGAGGGGGCGACAACGTGTGGCGGCTGGTCGAGGGGGAGTTGAAATGAAAGGGCGGTGACTAGGTCTTTTACTAAGATGTGGCAGTTGACTTGGGTGGGCTGTTGCTGGTGTGGTCATTAACCGGAACGCCATACCTAATAACAACCCAAATAAAAAAAGACTAATTAAGTTTAATGAAAGAATAAACATAATTAAATACTCAAAACTAGAACTCGTAGAAATAATGATGTAATTTTTTTAAGTGGAAATATTATGTCTGGCGTAAACTAATTTGGCATGCCAGCACTAATTATTTAGTTACAACGTGCATGGAAATTCATTGCCATCACTATATTTTGATCGGTAACTGCAGGTGGGTCAACATATTTGTTACGTGAACAAAAATAATCTACGCTAGCACTAGCCGTTTACAGCTGGCATAAAAATTTAGCCAACGCCACCACTATTTGAAAAATTAGTGCTGGCATTGTGTGCAAATGGTGCGCCACTAACAAGAGTTGTGCTAGCCATTTCTCCACTAGTGATGATATGTCCATGGTTCACGCTCATGTATTTCATGAAGAATAAAAGTTTGATGCACATTGAAAAAATAAGATCCAATTTTCTAGTTTGGACACCATGGTGTTCGACATTTGTATTAATCTGGTGAATACGGAGCCATGCTTGCTAATATGATAAGATGAACGTGGTAAACATTCTTTTAGGATCGTATAATTTAAGAAATTGATGATTTTGTTGCTTGTGCATATAAATATTAGTATGTTATTAATATGTTGATGTTCGTTAATTCATCGTTTCTCAATGAGCATACATGCAGTAGATTACATATTGGGTAGCATGTCACATCAAAATTCTGTTTCTATCATTTACCTATTCAAGGATGAGCAGGAATTAAGCTTGGGGATGCTTGATACGTCTCCAACGTATCTATAATTTTTTATTGTTCCATGCTATTATATTATCATTCTAGGATACTTTTTGAGTAGTAATTTACCAATTTATATTATTTTTGAGCACTAACCTATTGACCCAGTACCTAGTGCTAGTTGTTATTTTTGTGTGTTTTTACTTTTCAGGTTTACAGTACCAAACAAAGTCCAATTTCCCTAATTTTTTTATGATTTTTCTGGACCAAAATAAATCGTATAAGCCTCGGGAGAAGACTGGAGACCACACGAGGGAGGCACACGCCAACAGGGTGCGACTAGGGGGGTCGGCATATCCTGATGGCTTGTCCCTCCGTGGTGGCCCTCCTACCCTCATTATCTTGCCTATAAATTTACATATATTCCAAAAACCCTAAAGGGTATCACGAAACACTTTTCCCACAGCCACAAGTCTATATTCCACGGCGATCTCATCTAGAGATCCGTTCCGGCACCGTGCTGGAGGGGGGATCAGTCACGGAGGGCCTCTTCATAAACCTTGCTACCCTTGTGATGATATGTGAGCAGTTCACCACAGACGTACGGGTCCTTAGTTAGTACCTAGATGGCTATTTCTCTTTCTTATGATCTTCAATACAATGACTGTTGTATCTTCGCTTTGATCCATACGATGTAATAATTTGGTATGGTGCGTTTGTTGGGATCCGATGAATTGTGGGTTTATGTTCAGATTATTCATGAAAATTATTTGAGTCACCTTTGATTATTATGTTTTTTAATTGCATGATCATCATAGCATCGTAAATCTCTATGACCTATTGATTTTCTTTGGCAAAGTAGTTTGATAGTTCTTCAATGAGAGGGGTGCATTGTAGTGGGTTCAACCTGACGGGTTTCTGTATCCAAGTGACAGAATGGGACAAGATACATCGTTGTGTTTTTTTCTACCAAGGATAAAATGATGGGGTTTATTCATATTTATTGAGTTTACTTTATCTACATCATGTCATTGTTCTCCAAGCATTACTCTACTTTTCATGAAGTTAATACATAGAGAGGCAAGCATAGAAGCACTCTTGAAGTGGAGTAATAGTAGTAGGTGCAGGCAGGAGTCGTACTATTTTCTTACAGATGTGATGCCAATATACACATGATCATTGCCATGAAAATTGCATAACTATACGCTTTTCTGTCAATTGCCCAACAATAATTTCTTTACCCACCGTATGTTGTTTCATGAGTGATGCTATTAGGGAACAGTATGGTCCCATGGTATATTCACTTATATATTTGCAAAACTTATCTTTACCTTGCAGCTTTATTTATATTTTATTTTATTTTGTAATTTACAATTATCTACACACCTCATTTGCTTGCAAATAACGAGATCAAGGGGATTGACAACCCTCTTGCTCGTGTTGGGTGAAAGTTGTTTGCTCTTTTGTGTGCATCCGCTGAAGACGGTTGAGGATTGATATTCCTATTGGTTCGATGAACCTTCATTTCTTAACTCAAGTAAATACTTACCCGTATTGTGCTGCAATTACTTGTTCCTCTTCACGGAAAACACAACGCAGATCACAAGTATCAACCGGACATTTTGATACATCAACTTTTGGATGAGAAATCCTACGCTATGTATATCAAGTTTGCATATTTTATTCCAAGTAATACGAGACATATGTTCTGAAATAAATACACTGTTTCATAAAAATTGCATTGTTTGAAGGAAATAATCATTACATTCTTTTAAATGAAATAGACATGAGCTACAATGCCTTTCTAACCTCCGATCCATATATTTGTTGAAATCACTACCATTCCATAGGAAAAACTGGATGGCTACCATTGTGCAATGTCTTGTTCCTTGTCGAGAGTATGTTTACATGAAAATAAATCAGATAACATTTTCTTTTTAGGGAAATCACAAAAAACCTTTTTAGGGTAAATCATAGAACATCTAAAAAAATAAAGACAATATGAATGGGTTAATGGGACAATGCAAAAAAAGAAAAAACAAGTCCCATAATGATCCCAATGAATATGGTGGAACATTCATACTGCACTCTCACGGTGAAAAGAAACTTGAACTCCATGTTTTTAGGGAAGAAATTGGCACTACCTTATAACATTCAAAATGGATGGGTGAGGCAACGCGCGCCATCAATGATCTTGTGAAGTATATAAGTGGTCATCAAGTTAGATTCAGTAACATACACAAATATTTAGTAAACATCGAGATTGGAGCAACCTACAAGCAAATGAAGGACCGAAAGGGAAGGAGACGACACGAGGGTTTCATGCACACACACGATAGTTGGAAATTCGTCATCGCCATCGTTGAGTGATGACCCACATGTATAGGGGACCAGTCGTACTCCTTTTGATAAGTAAGAGTGTCGAACCCAATGAGGAGCGGAAGCAAATGACAAGCAGTTTTCGGCAAGGTAATTTCTGCAAGCACTGAAATATCAGTAACAAGTTGTTTGATAGCAAGATAGTTGTAACAAGTAACTAGTAGAAATATTAACAATAGGTGAAGAATAATAGCCCAATCCTTTTGTGAAAAAGGACAGGCCGAAACAGTTTCTTATAATAGGCAAAGTGTTCTTGAGGGCACACGGGAATTTCATCTAGTCACTTCCATCATGTTGGGTTAATTTATTTCGATACTTTGATATTTTCGTAGTGGACCAGTGCTTTGGTGATGTTCTTAGTTGAACAAGCCTCCCACTTATGATTAACCCTCCCGCAAGCATCCGCAACTACGAGAATAGTATTAAGAATAAATTCTAACCATAGCATTAAACATAGGGATCAAAATTAGCCCCTTACCGAGTAGTGCATAAAACATGATTTAAGTTTCTATCACTCTCGCAACCCACCATCTAATTACTACTCCAAAATGCATTCCCTTAGGCCCAAAGATGGTGAAGTGTTATGTAGTCGACATTCACATACACCACTAAGGGAATCACAACATTCACATCATCAAAATATCGAACGAATATCAACTTCACATGACAACTTGCAACATGACTTCTCCCGTGGCCTCAAGAACAAAAGTAACTACTCACAAGTGATAAACATGCTCATGATCAGAGAGGTACTAAATAGAATATTAGATCTGAACATATGATCTTCCACCAAATAAACCATGAAGAATGAACTACAAGATGTAATCAACACTACTAGTCACACCCCAGGTACCAATCTGACGTTTTGGTACAAGATTGAGCACAAGAGATGAGCTAGGGTTTTGACAGGAGATGGTGTTGATGAAGATGTTGATGAATATTGGTCTCCCCAAGATGAGAGGGTTTTTGGTGATGACGATGGCTTTGATTTCCCCCTCTGGGAGGGAAGTTCATCCGGCAGAATCGCTCCACTAGAGGGAAAAAGTGCTCGTGCCCAGGTTTGACCTCGAGACGGCAGTGCTTCGTCCTGAAAGTCCTCTTCTCATTTTTTCAGGTCAAAAGAGAATTTTTACCAGAAGATGGTCGCCACAGGTGGGCCAGGGGCCCCACTAACCACGAGGTCATGCCAAGGGGGGGGAGGGTTGGGGGGGGGTCGCGCACCCTGGTGCCTAGTGGGCACCTAGTGGCCCCCCTTTGGTACTTCTTTCCTCCAGTATTTTTTTATTTATTCCAAAATAAATCTCTGTGAAGTTTTAGCCCATATGGTAATGTGCAGAATAGGTATCTTTGACGAAGCTTTTTCAGGTCCAGAATTCCATCTGCGAGCATTCTCCTTCTTGATGTAAACCTTGCATATTATGAGAGAAAATGCATTAAAATTACTCCATAAAGTGGTATAATGCATAAAAGCATTATAAATGACAGTAACCAAACATGATGCAAAATGGACGAATCAACTCCCCCAAGCTTAACTGTGGCTTGTCCTCAAGCGAAAGTCGATAACGAAAATCATGACCACATGCTTTGAGAGAGAGGTGCCGATAAAAACAAAATACACACATAGTAGCATTATGCTCCTTATTATAATAACAACTAAAACTTTATAAAATACTCCATCACAACATTTTCATCATATAACTTTCATCATAAAGGCTTCTTATAAAAAAGTAACAATTCATTAGTAAAATTGTAACAAATAAAACATCGAAGTATGAAGCATAAACTCTATTGAAAACTAACAAATTATGTTTTCAGTCAACTTTGCAACACAATTCATGACACTTTCAAGAAGGGTCACATCAGAGCTTTTAAGGAAGTCTACATACTCAACCATCATTTAGTCTTCTATGATTTCTAACACTCATCGCATAAATATGAGCAAAAGTTTTTAGCAAGACACATACAAAGATAGGGGCTTAAAGTGTCGCCTCCTAACGTATTGACGTCTAGGGTGATGTCAACAATAATAACTCATGACCACCCGCATTCAACTGGATATATATGTCTAGATCTTTCCCCACCACATGATGCTTTCCAAAGAGAAGATAAAGGGGGGGGGGCGTAGAGGAGAATACGTTAACTCTTGCATGAAAGTAAATACATAAAAGTAAAAGATAGGCCCTTCATAGAGGGAAGCAGAGGTTTTCATGCGCTTTTTGGTTGTATGCCAAATCCCTTAGTGCAAAGGAACGCTACGTTATATTGCCCCTTGTGATGGCAACCTTTATTATGTAGTTCGCCTCTTTTATTATTGCCATCACAAGTTCATACAATGCTTAATTTCCCTTACACTAAATGACGAGATATGTTTAGAAACAATTTTTTTTGCTTTGTGCACCTATGAAAACTTACTTGAAGGATCTTACTCAATCCATAGGTAGGCATAGAAGACTCTTAAAACATGGATTTGAGTTTAAGGTTTTGGATGCACAAGTAGGATCTCTACTTAGTGCAGAGTTTTGGCTAGCAAAGATATTGGGCAAGCACCACATGTTAGAGGATCTATAACAATATAAACTCTATGTGAATGTGAACAAACATAAATCATTACGTTGTCTTCCTTGTCTAATGCCAACAGTTTTGCCAAATTATAATTAATGGGGGCTCACAATCATAAAAGATGTCAAGGATAGTGTACTTGCATGTAAATCTTCTCTTCCCTTATTAATTCTTTCATGTGTTGCATCAACGACCAATGCTATGTTTGTCAACCTTCAACAAACTTTACCACTTATAATTTTCCTTATGTGATATCACTACTTACTATAACATTAACATCTGATCTTTTTCATCTTTTCCCTTTATTTTGATAGCATCAATAAAGTAAATAAGAAATACTCAAACCTATATTTATTATATAACTCTCACTCGATTACATACATAGATAGATAAATCACAAAACTAGCACTCAAAAAGATGGATCGAACTAAACTTGTATTTGACTAAATCATGAAATAGCTAAATATCAAATTAAGATGGATAAAGATAATAAGAGCGATGGTGATATGATACTGGGACACCACCCCCAAGATTGGCCCAAACCAAGGGGAGTGACCATACCCGTGTACTCAAGTCTCCTTCTTTGGTGATGAAGATGGAGTTGGTGGTGTAGATGTTGAGGTAGCATGAAACTTGTCCTCCAACTTCCATGGGAGTGGCTCACAATTATAAGAGCAGGCATGAGTCTCCAGAGTCCTACAACTGGTAGCTAAACTCATACCTTTAAACATTGCTTCATACTCAAAGATTTGGTTTTGAAGATCGAAGATCTGGCCTTGCAGAAAATTGATTTGCTCGTTGAGGGTGAAGAGGATATCCTTCAAGGACCTGCCATCCACATTTTGATCATGGGTGAATCCTGTGATCATGGAGTGTCCATGCTCCACCATGCATTTGCACCTGAAGATCTCCAGATCCACCGCCTCGAGCCTACCTTCCACGACCCCCGTGTTCTTGGGCCCTTGAACATCCCGGATGTGAAGCACCCCCTCACGCATCTCAATGGTTTGAGGGTGCTTCATCACCTTCGGCAAGTAGGGGTTGATGACCCTCTCTAAGACTTGTCCTTGGACGAACTTGATGAAAAAAAACACGAAAGAAGAACATAGGATTTTCCGTGGTACGTGGTGATAACCCACAAGTATAGGGGATCGCAACAGTTTTCGAGGGTAGAGTATTCAACCCAAATTTATTGATTCGACTCAAGGGGAAGCAAAAGAATATTCTCAAGTATTAGCAATTGAGTTGTCAATTCAACCACACCTGAAAGATTTAGTATGTCCAGCAAAGTATCAGTAGCAAAGTAGGGTGGTAGCAATAATAACCAGTAGCAGCAGAGTAACAACAACAGCAGCAAAGTAACGTAGCAAGGATCAGTAGTAAAAGACTCGTAGGTATTGGATCGGTGATGGATGATTATGCCGGATGTTATTGATCATGCAACAGTTATAACACGGAGAGATAAGTAACTAGCTCTAGTTCATCAATCTAATGTAGGCATGTATTCCGTATGTAGTCATACATGCTTAGGGAAAAGAACTTGCATGACATCTATTGTCCATCCCTCCCGTGGCAGCGGGGTCCTAATGGAAACTACAAGATATTAAGGTTCTCTATTTAATAAAGAACCGGACCAACGCATTAACACTTTGCGAATACATGAACTCCTCATACTATGGTCATCTCTGGGAGTGGTTCCAGCTATTGTCACTCCGGGGTTGCCGGGTCATAACACATAGTAGGTGACTACAACTTGCAAGATAGGATCAAGAACACACATATATTGGCGACAACATAATAGCTTTAGATCTGAAATCATGGCACTCGGGCCCTAGTGACAAGCATTAAGCATGGCAAAGTAGTAGCAACATCAATCTCAGAACATAGTGGATACTAGGGATCAATCCCCGTCAAAACTAACTTGATTACATGATAGATCTCATCCATCCCATCACCGTCCAGCAAGCCTACGATGAGATTACTCACGAACGGTGAAGATCATCATGGATTTGGCTATGAAGGAAGGTTGATGATGACGATGGCGACGATTTCCTCTCTCCGGAGCCCAAAACGGACTCCAGATCTGCCCTCCAGATGAAGAACAGGAGGTGGCGGCGCCTCTGTATCGTAAAATGCGATGAACTCTTCTCCTTGATTTTTTTCCGGGCAAGACGGACTAAATAGAGCTGGATTTGGAGGCGGTGGAGTTTTGTGGGCCCCACAAGCCTGCCAGGCGCGGCCAGGGGGGCCCATGCCTGGTGGGCTTTTGGGCTCCATGCTCCACTTCTCTGGTTGATTCTTGCACCCGTATTTTTTATATATTCCACAAAAATTCTCCGTAAATTTTTAGGTCATTTCGAGAACTTTTATTTCTGCGCAAAAACAACACCATCGCAATTCTGCTGAAAACAGCGTTAGTCCGGGTTAGTTCCATTCAAATCATGAAAATTAGAGTCCAAAACAAGGGCAAAAGAGTTCGGAAAAGTAGATACGACGGAGACATATGAACTCCCCCAAGCGTAAAGCCTTGCTTGTCCTCAAGTAATTCAGTTGACAAACTGAAAGAGACAAAAGAAAAACTTTTAGGAACTCTGTTTGATCTTGTTGTTGCAACTGTTGGAAATATGCCCTAGAGGCAATAATAAATTAGTTATTATTATATTTCTTAGTTCATGATAATCGTTTATTATCCATGCTATAATTGTATTGATTGGAAACACAATACTTGTGTGGATACATAGACAAAACACTGTCCCTAGTAAGCCTCTAGTTGACTAGCTCGTTGATCAAAGATGGTCAAGGTTTCCTGGCCATAGGCAAGTGTTGTTACTTGATAACGGGATCACATCATTAGGAGAATCATGTGATGGACTAGACCCAAACTAATAGACGTAGCATGTTGATCGTGTCATTTTGTTGCTACTGTTTTCTGCGTGTCAAGTATTTGTTCCTATGACCATGAGATCATATAACTCACGGACACCGGAGGAATGCTTTGTGTGTATCAAACGTCGCAACGTAACTGGGTGACTATAAAGATGCTCTACAGGTATCTCCGAAGGTGTTCGTTGAGTTAGTATAGATCGAGACTGGGATTTGTCACTCCGTGTGACGGAGAGGTATCTCGGGGCCCACTCGGTAATACAACATCACACACAAGCCTTGCAAGCAATGTAACTTAATGTAAGTTGCGGGATCTTGTATTACGGAATGAGTAAAGAGACTTGCCGGTAAACGAGATTGAAATAGGTATGCGGATACTAACGATCGAATCTCGGGCAAGTAACATACCGAAGGACAAAGGGAATGACATACGGGATTATATGAATCCTTGGCACTGAGGTTCAAACGATAAGATCTTCGTAGAATATGTAGGATCCAATATGGGCATCCAGGTCCCGCTATTGGATATTGACCGAGGAGTCTCTCGGGTCATGTCTACATAGTTCTCGAACCCGCAGGGTCTGCACACTTAAGGTTCGACGTTGTTTTATGCGTATTTGAGTTATATGGTTGGTTACCGAATGTTGTTCGGAGTCCCGGATGAGATCACGGACGTCACGAGGGTTTCCGGAATGGTCCGGAAACGAAGATTGATATATAGGATGACCTCATTTGGTTACCGGAAGGTTTTCGTGCATTACCGGAAAAGTTTCGGGCTCATCGGTAGTGTACTGGGAGTGCCGGGAGGGGTGCCGGGGACCATCGGGAGGGGTGTCACGCCCCAAGGGGTCTCATGGGCTATGGGAAGAGATAAACCAGCCCCTAGTGGGCTGGAATAAGTTCCCACTAAGGCCCATAAGGTTTGAGAAGGAAAAAACACAAGGTGGAAAGAGTTTCCAAGTGGGAAGGTGGAATCCTACTCCAAGTAGGATTGGAGTAGGACTCCTCCACCTCCAATTTCGGCCAAACCTTTAGGTTTTGAGGCTGCCTCCTCCCCTCCCTCCCACCTATATATACGGAGGTTTTAGGGCTGATTTGAGACGACTTTTCCACGGCAGCCCGACCACATACCTCCACGGTTTTTCCTCTAGATCGCGTTTCTGCGGAGCTCGGGCGGAGCCCTGCTGAGACAAGGTCATCACCAACCTCCGGAGCGCCGTCACGCTGCCGGAGAACTCTTCTACCTCTCCGTCTCTCTTGCTGGATCAAGAAGGCCGAGATCATCGTCGAGCTGTACGTGTGCTGAACGCGGAGGTGTCGTCCGTTCGGTACTAGATCGTGGGACTGATCGCGGGATTGTTCGCGGGGCGGATCGAGGGACGTGAGGACGTTCCACTACATCAACCGCGTTCACTAAAGCTTCTGCTGTACGATCTACAAGGGTACGTAGATCACTCATCCCCTCTCGTAGATGGACATCACCATGATAGGTCTTCGTGCGCGTAGGAAAATTTTTGTTTCCCATGCGACGTTCCCCAACAGTGGCATCATGAGCTAGGTTCATGCGTAGATGTCTTCTCGAGCAGAACACAAAATTTTTTGTGGGCGGTGATGTGCGTTTTGCTGCCCTCCTTAGTCTTTTCTTGATTCCGCGGTATTGTTGGATTGAAGCGGCTTGGACCGACATTACTCGTACGCTTACGAGAGACTGGTTTCATCGTTACGAGTAACCCCCTTTGCTCAAAGATGACTGGCAAGTGACGGTTTCTCCAACTTTAGTTGAATCGGATTTGACCGAGGAGGTCCTTGGATGAGGTTAAATAGCAACTCATATATCTCCGTTGTGGTGTTTGCGTGAGTAAGATGCGATCCTACTAGATGCCCTTGGTCACCACGTAAAACATGCAACAACAAAATTAGAGGACGTCTAACTTGTTTTTGCAGGGTATGCTTGTGATGTGATATGGCCAACGATGTGATGTGATATATTGGATGTATGAGATGATCATGTTGTAATAGAAATATCGACTTGCACGTCGATGCTACGGCAACCGGCAGGAGCCATAGGGTTGTCTTTATACTAACGTTTGTGCTTGCAGATGCGTTTACTATTTTGCTAGGATGTAGTTTTGGTAGTAATAGCATGAGTAGCACGACAACCCCGATGGCAACACGTTGATAGATGATCATGGTGTGGCGCCGGTGACAAGAAGATCGTGCCGGTGCTTTGGTGATGGAGATCAAGAAGCACGTGATGATGGCCATATCATGTCACTTATGAATTGCATGTGATGTTAATCCTTTTATGCACCTTATTTTGCTTAGAACGACGGTAGCATTATGAGGTGATCTCTCACTAAAATTTCAAGACGAAATTGTGTTCTCCCCGACTGTGCACCGTTGCTACAGTTCGTCGTTTCGAGACACCACGTGATGATCGGGTGTGATAGACTCAACGTTCACATACAACGGGTGCAAAACAGTTGCGCACGCGGAACACTCGGGTTAAGCTTGACGAGCCTAGCATGTGCAGACATGGCCTCGGAACACATGAGACCGAAAGGTCGAGCATGAATCGTATAGTTGATATGATTAGCATAGAGATGCTTACCACTGAAACTATTCTCGACTCACGTGATGATCGGACTTGAGATAGCGGATTTGGATCATGTACCACTCAAATGACTAGAGAGATGTACTTTTTGAGTGGGAGTTCTTAAGTAATATGATTAATTGAACTAATTGTCATGAACATAGTCTAATGGTCTTTGCGAATTACGATGTAGCTTGCGCTATAGCTCTACTGTTTTTATATGTTCCTAGAGAAAATTTAGTTGAAAATTGATAGTAGCAACCTTTGCAGACTGAGTCTGTAAAACCGAGGATTGTCCTCGTTGCTGCACAGAAGGCTTATGTCCTTAATGCACCACTCGGTGTGCTGCACCTCAAGCGTCGTCTGTGGATGCTGTGAACATCCGACATACACGTTTCTGATGACTACACGATAGTTCAGTGCAAAGTACTTAATGGCTTAGAAGCAAGGCACCAAAAACGTTTTAAAACGTCACGGAACATAAGTGATGTTCTAAAGAGATGAAATTGCGATTTCATGCTTGTGCCCTTGTTAAGAGGTACGAGACCTGCAACAAGATTCTTTGACCACAAAGTAAAGGAGAAAAGCTCAATCGTTGAGCGTGTGCTCAGATTGTCTGAGTACGACAATCGCTTGAATCAAGTGGGAGTTAATCTTCCAGATGAGATAGTGATAGTTCTCCAAAGTCACTGTCACCAAGCTGTGAGAGCTTCGTGATGAACTATAACATATCAAGGATACATACAATGATCCTTGAGCGATTCGCGATGTTTGACACTGCGAAAGTAGAAATCAAGAAGGAGCATCAATAGTTGATGGTTTGTAAAACCACTAAGTTTCAAGAAAGGCAAGGGCTAGAAGGGATACTTCGTGAAACGGCAAAACAGTTGCTGCACTAATGAAGAGACCCAAGATTAAACCCAAACCCGAGACTAAGTGCTTCTGTAATGAGGGGAACAATCACTGAGGCGGAGCAACTCAAGATACTTGGTAGATAAGAAGGCTGGCAAAAGTCGAAATAAGTGTATTTGATATACATAATGTTGATGTGTACTTTACTAGTACTCCTAGTAGCACGAGGGTATTGGATACCGGTTCGGTTGCTAAGTGATTAGTAACGCGAAATGAAAGCTACGACATAAACGGAGACTAGCTAAAGGCGAGGTGACGATACGTGTTGGAAGTGTTTCCAAGGTTGATATGATCAAACGTCGCACGCTCCCTCTACCATCGGGATTGGTGTTGAACCTAAATAATTGTTATTTGGTGCTTGCGTTAAGCATGAACATGATTGGATCGTGTTTATTGCAATACGATTATTCATTCAAAGAGAATAATGGTTACTCTATTTGCTTGAATAATCACCTTCAATGGTTTATTGAATCTCGATTGAAGTGTTACACATTGGTGCCAAAAGATACGAGTTAATGATGATAGTACCACTTACTTGTGGCACTGCCGCTTGAGTCATGTTAGTATAAATTGCATGAAGAGGGTCCATGCTGATGGATCTTTATTCACCTGATTTCGAATCACTAGTGACATGCAAATCATATCACATGAGCAAGGCCTTGTTTTCATTGAGATGAAACAAGATAGTAACTTGTTGGAAGTGATACATTTTGATGTATGCAGTTCAATGAGTGCTGAGGCACGCACTGGATATCATTATGTTCTTACTTCACTGACGACTTGAGTAGATACAGGAGTATTTACTTAATGAATCACAAGTCTGAAATACTGAAAAGTTCAATTCCGTTTCAGAGTGCAGTTCGTCGTAACAAGAGGATGAACTATCTACGATATGATCATAGAAATGAATATCTGAGTTACGAGTTTTTTGGTACACAGTTAAGACAATGTGGAAATTGTTTCACAGTTCATGCCACCTGGAACATCATAGTGTGATGATGTGTCTGAACGTCATAGCCACGCACTATTTAGTCTGGTGCATGCTGTGATGTCTCTTATCGAATTACCACTATCATTTATGGGTTATGCATTAGAGACAACCGCATTCACTTTAAATAGGGCACCGCGTATTTCTGTTGAGATGACACAGTATAGACTGAGGTTTAGAGAAATCTAAACTGTCGTTTCTTGAAAGTTTGGGGTTTTGACACTTATGTGAAAAAGTTTCAGTCTGATAAGCTCGAACCCAAAGCGGATAAATGCATCTTCATAGGATATCCAAAACAGTTGGGTACATCTCCTATCTCAGATCCAGAAGCGAAGTGTTTGTTTCTAGAAACGGGTCCTTTCTCGAGGAAAGGTTTCACTCGAAAGAATTGAGTGGGAGGGTGGTGGAACTTGATGAGGTTAGTGAACCGTCACTTCAACCAGTGTGTAGCAGGGCGCAGGAAGTTGTTCATGTGGCGCCTACAACAATTGAAGTGGAAGCTGATGATGATGATCATTGAGCTTCGAATCAAGTTACTACAAACCTCGTAGGTCGACAAGGTCGCGTACTCCTGCAGAGTAGTACGGTAACCCTGTCTTGGAGGTCATGTTGTTGAGCAACAGTGAACCTACGAGTTATGGAGAAAGCGATGGTGGGCCCAGATTCCGACAAATGGCTGGAAGCCATGAAATCCGAGAGAGGATCCATGTGTGAAAACAAAGTGTAGACTTTGGTAGAACTACTTGATGGTCATAGGACTATTGAGTAAAAATGGATCTTTAAAAGAAGACAGACGATGATGGTGATAAGTCACTATTAAGAAAAGCTCGACTTGTCGCAAAGATGTTTTCGATAAGATCAAACAGTTGACTATGATGAGACTTTCTCACTCGTAGCGATGCTAAAAGTCTGTTAGAATCATGTTAGTTGTTGATGCATTATTTATGAAATATTGCACGTAGGATCTCAAAACATTGTTTTCTCGACGGTTTCCTTGAGCAAACATTGTATGTGATACAACCAGAAGGTTTTATCGATCCTAAAGATACTAGCAAGTATGCAAGCTCCAGTGATCCTTCAATGGACTGGTGCAAGCATCTCGGAGTTGGAATATACACTTTGATGAGATGATCAAAGATTTTGGGTTTGTACAAGGTTTATGAGAAACTTGTATTTCCAAAGAAGTGAGTGGGAGCACTATAGAATTTCTGATAGGTATATGTGGTTGACATATTGTGGATCAGAAGTAATGTAGAGTTTCTGTAAAGCATACAAGGTTGTTTGAAAGAAGTTTTCAAAGGAGTACCTGGATTACGCTACTTGAACATTGAGCATCAAAGATCTATGGAGATAGATCGAAAGCGCTTAATAGAAGTTTCAACAAGATGCATGCCTTGACAAGTTTTTGAAAGAGTTCAAAATAGATCAGCAAAGAAGGAGTTCTTGGTTGCGTTGTAAGGTGTGAATTTGAGTAAGACTCAAAACCCGACCACGGCATAATAAAGAGAATAGACGAAGGTCGTCTTCTATGCCTTAGCCGTAGAATCTAAAGTATGCCATGCTGTGTACCGCACCTAATGTGTGCCTTGACTCGAAGTATGTTGAGAGGTACAGAGAGTGATCCATGATTGAATCACTAGCAGCGGTCAAAATTTATCCTTAGTAACTAATGGACTAAGGAATTTTCTCGATTATGGAGGTGGTTAAAGAGTTCGTCGTAAAGGGTTACGTCGATGCAAGCTTTGACACTAATCCGAATAACTATGAGTAGTGAAACGGATTCGTATAGTAGAGTAGATATTTGGAGCATTTCCGAATAGCATGTAGTAGCAGCATCTATAAGATGACATAAATATTTGTAAAGAACGCACGGATCTGAAAGTTTCAGAACCGTTGACTAAAACCTCTCTCACGAGCAAGACGTGATCAGACCCCATAACTATATGGGTGTTGGATTCGTTGGAATCACATGGTGATGTGAACTAGATTATTGACTCTAGTGCAAGTGGGAGACTGTTGGAAATATGCCCTAGAGGCAATAATAAATTAGTTATTATTATATTTCTTAGTTCATGATAATCGTTTATTATCCATGTTATAATTGTATTGATTGGAAACACAATACTTGTGTGGATACATAGACAAAACACTGTCCCTAGTAAGCCTCTAGTTGACTAGCTCGTTGATCAAAGATGGTCAAGGTTTCCTGGCCATAGGCAAGTGTTGTTACTTGATAACGGGATCACATCATTAGGAGAATCATGTGATGGACTAGACCCAAACTAATAGACGTAGCATGTTGATCGTGTCATTTTGTTGCTACTGTTTTCTGCGTGTCAAGTATTTGTTCCTATGACCATGAGATCATATAAATCACGGACACCGGAGGAATGCTTTGTGTGTATCAAACGTCGCAACGTAACTGGGTGACTATAAAGATGCTCTACAGGTATCTCCGAAGGTGTTCGTTGAGTTAGTATAGATCGAGACTGGGATTTGTCACTCCGTGTGACGGAGAGGTATCTCGGGGCCCACTCGGTAATACAACATCACACACAAGCCTTGCAAACAATGTAACTTAATGTAAGTTGCGGGATCTTGTATTACGGAACGAGTAAAGAGACTTGCCGGTAAACGAGATTGAAATAGGTATGCGGATACTAACGATCGAATCTCGGGCAAGTAACATACCGAAGGACAAAGGGAATGACATACGGGATTATATGAATCCTTGGCACTGAGGTTCAAACGATAAGATCTTCGTAGAATATGTAGGATCCAATATGGGCATCCAGGTCCCGCTATTGGATATTGACCGAGGAGTCTCTCGGGTCATGTCTACATAGTTCTCGAACCCGCAGGGTCTGCACACTTAAGGTTCGACGTTGTTTTATGCGTATTTGAGTTATATGGTTGGTTACCGAATGTTGTTCGGAGTCCCGGATGAGATCACGGACGTCACGAGGGTTTCCGGAATGGTCCGGAAACGAAGATTGATATATAGGATGACCTCATTTGGTTACCGGAAGGTTTTCGTGCATTACCGGAAAAGTTTCGGGCTCATCGGTAGTGTACCGGGAGTGCCGGGAGGGGTGCCGGGGACCATCGGGAGGGGTGTCACGCCCCAAGGGGTCTCATGGGCTATGGGAAGAGATAAACCAGCCCCTAGTGGGCTGGAATAAGTTCCCACTAAGGCCCATAAGGTTTGAGAAGGAAAAAACACAAGGTGGAAAGAGTTTCCAAGTGGGAAGGTGGAATCCTACTCCAAGTAGGATTGGAGTAGGACTCCTCCACCTCCAATTTCGGCCAAACCTTTAGGTTTTGAGGCTGCCTCCTCCCCTCCCTCCCACCTATATATACGGAGGTTTTAGGGCTGATTTGAGACGACTTTTCCACGGCAGCCCGACCACATACCTCCACGGTTTTTCCTCTAGATCGCGTTTCTGCGGAGCTCGGGCGGAGCCCTGCTGGGACAAGGTCATCACCAACCTCCGGAGCGCCGTCACGCTGCCGGAGAACTCTTCTACCTCTCCGTCTCTCTTGCTGGATCAAGAAGGCCGAGATCATCGTCGAGCTGTACGTGTGCTGAACGCGGAGGTGCCGTCCGTTCGGTACTAGATCGTGGGACTGATCGCGGGATTGTTCGCGGGGCGGATCGAGGGACGTGAGGACGTTCCACTACATCAACCGCGTTCACTAACGCTTCTGCTGTACGATCTACAAGGGTACGTAGATCACTCATCCCCTCTCGTAGATGGACATCACCATGATAGGTCTTCGTGCGCGTAGGAAATTTTTTGTTTCCCATGCGACGTTCCCCAACAGCAACTATGTCTAACTCATATCCAGAACTTCAGCAAGATCACAAGCTAACCACATAAGCAAATGACATCTAGGGCTCACGGTAAACTCATATCAATGGCATAATCAACTAGTGAGCAAGTAATAACAAGTCTCAAACGTCAACACTTTAATCAGAACAATCATGAAGCAGTACGAATAGACGGTATCTCGCTAGCTCTTTCTGAGACCGCAAAACATAAATGCATAACACCTTCAAAGACCAAGGGCTGACTAAATTTTTTAAACCATGGCAAAGAAGATCGAGTCACAGTCATACTCAATGAAAGTTAAAAGGAAAGCATAAAAATGACAGAGGTGCTCTCTAATTGGTGCTTTTATAAGAGAAGGATGACTCAATAGGAACATAAATAGACAGGCCCTTCGCAGAGGGAAGCATTGATTTGCAGAGGTGCCAGAGCTCAAGCTTTGAAAACAGAGATAATAATTTTGGGTGGCATGCTTTCATTGTCAATGCAATGACTAAGAGTTTTCACCATCTTCCACGCTACACATGCTATAGGTGGTTCCCAAACAGAAAAGTAAAGTTTTGACTCCCCCACCACCAATCAATCACACTCCACGACTAGCCGAATTCTCGGGTGCCGTCCATACCAACATCAATCCAGGGGGAGTTTTGTTTGCAATTATCTTTTCGATTTGAGCATGGAACTGGGAATTCCAATTACCGGCCCCTTTCTCGTGAATGATAGTGAATAAACACATATCGAGGATAACACGCCTAGCATGGAAGATACTGATAGCCCCCTGTCACCACATGAGCAGTTCGGGCATGCAAAGCAGATTATTTCTTGAAGGTTTAGAGAGTGGCTCATGCAAATTTACTTGGAACGGCGGGTAGATACCGCATATAGGTAGGTATGGTGGGCTCATATGGAACAACTTTGGGTTTATGGAAGTGGATGCACAAGCAGTATTTTCACTTAGTACAAGTGAAGGCTAGCAAAAGACTCGGAAGCGACCAACTAGAGAGCGACAACAGTCATCAAAATGCATCGAGATTAGCTAACATTGAGTGCAAGCATGAGTAGACATAAATCACCATGAACATGAATATCATAGAGGCTATGTTGATTTTGTTTCAACTACATGCGTGAACATGCGCCAATTCAAGCCACTTGTATCATTCAAAGGAGGATACCATCCTATCATACTACATCATAGTCATCTCAAAATTCATGTTGGCATCCAGGACAAACCATTATAAGCTCCTAGCTAATTAAGCATGGCATCAGAAACTATGATCTCTAAGTTGTCATTGCAAACATGTTTCTCTCACAACAAAGCTAAATCAGGAACGATGAGCTAGTCATATTTACAAAAACAAAATAGATCGAGTTCATACCAGCTTTTCCACGCTCAGTCACTTCATCATATGTCATCATTATTGCCTTTCACTTGCACGATCGAACGATGTGAACAATAATAAGCATGCTCGTGCATTAGACTAAGATGGAATCTGCAGGCAAACACAAAGGAGAAGACAAAGTAATATGGCTCTTTGACAGCTAAACAGGTATGCATGCGAGAGCCACTAAACATTGTAACCATGGTCTTCTACCTTGACCCAAAGAAAAAGAAAACCATTTACACAGGAAAGCTCCCAACAAGCAAAAGAAGAACAAGAAAATATTTTTGGGTTTTTCTCAAACTAGACAAACATACGAAAAGAAAGTGAGAGAAATAAAATAAACTAGCATGGATGATACAGTGGCAAAGTGTGAACACCGACTAACAAAGTGAAAGTGTAAGCAAGAATATAAAGTCGATGAGAAACACGTACTCCCCCAAGCTTAGGATTTTATCCTAAGTTGGTCTACTCCCAAGGAGGGAAATAACCAGCTCCGGGGTACTCCGGAGTGTACTGAGGGTGCCACTGCTGTGTGAGCTCCTCTGGCTCCCACTAATAAACTGGCGTCTGGTATTCGACTGTGGCTCGGGCACGGGTACCTGTGGTTGGGCTATGCCCCAATATGCGTAGATGTCCGAGGGCATAATAATGTACCTGCCTGCATGAAGATTGAACAAAGAAGGAGCAGACAAAGTAATAGTCTCATGAGTACCCTGACTAAATACCAGGTTATAAATCATCCTTCTATTTATATCTCTATCAACAAAGTCGTGGCGAACCATGCTATCATAATCTAGATATCTCTCGGGAAGAAGAATCTCTTCTTCCTCGTCCAGTCTAATAGGTATCTCAAAGTGTCTGGCAAGACGGGTAGCATAGATACCTCCATAGACAAAATCTTTAGAACTGTTCGTGTTCAACCGTTGAGCTACTATAGCGCCCAAGCTATAAGTTCTATCATTATAAAGGGCTTCACGCAAGACCGCAAGATCTGGGGAGCTAAGGGACCCAACTTTCCCATAGCCAATCAAACATTTTCCCACGAATAGTGAGAAGTACCAAAGCACGGGAAAATGTATGCTAGCAGCTCTGGCGCAAGACACTCCTCTCTCCTCTCCTACAACAATAGTATCGATGAAGGCCTCCAAGTCCCGTGGACGAGGTTCATGAATATCCCCAACAAAAGGCAATTTGCAAACATTGCAAAATCCTGAAGTGACATGCAGTCGGGGATATCATATAATTTGAACTCAACCATAGGAGGATTCTTCCTTGGATAGAAGTTAAAGCTCTACACGAAGATATTAGTGAGGAGGAGGTATTGCGGACACTTATCTTCAACGAAGGCGGTAAGGCCTGCGTTCTCCAGCAAGTAGTAAAAGTCCTCATAAAGTCCGGCGGCGCGTATGTACACATCGCTTGGCCCATCGCACGCTCGAACTTCTGCAACTCGAGGGACCGGATACTTGGGCTTCTTCTCACTTCCATCATCCTTGGGGTCATGCTACTGTGACAACAGACCTTCCCTGGCAACGGCGCCAGGAATCCTGCTGCTACGGCTACGCCTATAGGGACTTCCTTGGCAAATATGCAAAGGATTTCCCCGCGGACTTGGAGCCTTGCGTTGGTGTTCCCTTGAAGAGGAAAGGGTGATGTAGCACAGCGGCAGTAAGTATTTCCCTCAGTTTCAGAACCAAGGTATCAATCCAGTAGGAGGAGAGTTCAAGTCACAAGTACCTGCACAAACACAAAGAGCTTGCACCCAACGCTATGAAGGGTTGTCAATCCCTTATAGATTGTTTGCAAAGTGAGAACTGAAAGAAACAAAGTAAACAAAGCAAAGTAAAAGTGAAAGTGGAGACGATAGTTGTGAATAGACCCGGGGGCCGTAGTGTTCACTAGTGGCTTCTCTCATGAAAGCAAGTAGGCAGTGGGTGAACGAATTACTGTCGAGCAATTGATTGAACCGCGCAAAGTCGTGACGCTATCTAAGGCAATGATTATATCTATAGGCATCACATCCAAAACAAGTAGACCGATACTTTCTGCATCTACTACTATTACTCCTCACGTCGACCGCTATTCAGCATGCATCTAGTGTATTAAGTCCAAAAGAACAGAGTAACGCCTTAAGCAAGATGACATGATGTAGATGGACAATCTCATATCTACGATAAACGCCCATCTTGTTACCCTTGATGGCAACAACATGATGCGTGCCTTGCTGCCCCTTCTGTCACTGGGAAAGGTCACCACACGGTATGAACCCAAAACCAAGCACTTCTCCCATTGCAAGAATCATAGATCTAGTTGGCCAAACAAAACCCAAGACTCGGAGAGACTTACAAGGATATCAAATCATGCATATAAGAAATCACCAAAGACTCAAATATAATTCATAGATAATCTGATCACAAATCCACAATTCATCGGATCTCGACAAACACACCGCCAAAGAGGATTACATCGGATAGATCTCCATGAAGATCATGGACAACTTTGTATTGAAGATCCAAGAGAGAGAAGAAGCCATCTAGCTACTAACTACGGACCCGTAGGTCTGAAGTGGACTACTCACGAGTCATTGGAGAGGCGATGATGTTGATGTAGAAGCCCTCCAACTCAAAAGTCCCCTCCGACAGGGCACCGGGAAGGGTCTCCAGATGAGATCTCGCGGAAACGGAAGCTTGCGGCAATGGAAAAGTGTTTTCGTGGATGCCCTGATTTTTTCTGGATTTTTAGGGAATCTATAGGCCAAAGAGCTAGGGCAGGGGAGCGCCAGGGAGGCCACAAGCCTGGTTGCCGCGGGCCCCTGGCCGCGGCAACAGGGCTTGTGGGCTCCCTGTGGGCCCCCTGCCTTGGCCCTCAAGCCTCCCGATGTTCTTCCGTTCTGGAAAAAAATATTTTGTGGATTTTATTCCGTTTGGACTCCGTTCCAAATCAGATCTGAAAAGAGTAAAAAACACAGGAAAAACAGGAACTGGCACTTGGCACTGTATTAATAAGTTAGTCCCAAAAAAGATATAAAAGGTAAACAAAACATCCAAAGTTGACAAGATAACAGCGTGAAACCATCAAAAAATATAGATACGTTTGAGACGTATCAGGTCGCGGCTTGAAGAGCCTCTTAAGAACCTCCTCATCTTTTCCTTTTTATATCTCTAAAAATTTCTGAAATTTTTAGTGACACTAAGGAAAAGTGAACAAGGCTCAACAAAACTCATAACAACTACTCCCACAAGTGCCTAGAGGCCATATTACGCATCAAAACTACTTGGGACCAACTAAAATTAGCATGCAAAGCTCAAGAACAAGGTCACCAAGGCAGCAAAAATACACAAAGTATAAGGCACTAGAGCAAAAACTAATTGGACCAATGGAGGAGTCACTTACCAAGGAGTAATTTCCCCAAAACAGTTCGGAGAATGGTGCTTTGAGCAAGGAGATCGAAAATCCCAGCAAGAAGAGCAAGAACACGGGTTTGAGCTGCGAAATGATTTTTTCTGGAGGTACGAGAAGTAGATGGGAGCTAGAATGAGTGGATGGGATGCACGTGGCCCCCATAAGCCAGGTAGGCGTGGCCAGGGGGTTGCCCGCGCCTCCAGGGCTTGTGGCCCACTGGTGCAGCCCCTAGACTAGCTCTTCGTCTCAGTATTTTTCAAAAATTCCAGAAAAAATCATACTTGATTTTCACGACGTTCGGGAACTTTTATTTTCAGGGTACTTTTCTACGGGACGCTAAAAGCAGAAAACAGGGAAAACTAAACTAAATCTCTAATTTTTTTCTAAGCAACCGAAGGTGAAAGCTTCGAACAAAGGTTTGTGACTCCTCGATTCATCCATCTCATGGTCATCGAAAGAAATCCGTCAATGAGGTTTATCAAGTCTCCTCGACAAACCTTTTTCGAATTGCAAAGGAAGACGGAGAATTTTCGAATAGTTGCTGATGCAACAAAAGACCTTCCAACGGTGCTAGAAATACGTGCTGACGGGAGACTGTTCTTGTCTTGATTCTCCTCAGCAAAGGCACCAGGAATCCTTCTGCTACGGCTACGCCTTTAGGGACTTCCTAGGTAAATATGCAAAGGATTTGCCCGTGGCCTTGGAACCTTGCGTTGGTGTTCCCTCGAAGCGGAAAGGGTGATGTAGCGCAGCGGTGGTAAGTATTTCCCTCAGTTTTGAGAACCAAGGTATCGATCACAAGTACCTCCACAAACACAAAGAACCTGCACCCAATGCTATGAAGGGGTTGTTAATCCCTTATAGATTGTTTGCCAAGTGAGAACTGAAAGCAACAAAGTAACAAAGCAAAGTAAAAGCGGAGGTGTAAACAATAGGTGTGAATAGACCCGGGGGCCTTAGTGTTTACTAGTGGCTTTTCTCATGAAAGCAAGTAGACGGTGGGTGAACGAATTACTGTCGAGAAATTGATAGAACCGTGCAAAGTCGTGACGTCATCTATGGCAATGATTATATCTATAGGCATCACGTCCAAAACAAGTAGACCGATACTTTCTACATCTACTACTATTACTCCACATGTCGACCGCTATCCAGCATGCATCTAGTGTATTAAGTCCAAAAGAATAGAGTAACGCCTTAAGCAAGATGACATGATGTAGATGGACAATCTCATATCTACGACAAAGCCCACCTTGTTATCCTTGATGGAAACTACACGATGTGTGCCTTGCTTCCCCTACTGTCACTGGGAAAGGTCACTACACGGTAAGAACCCAAAACCAAGCACTTCTCCCATTGCAAGAATCATAGATCTAGTTGGCCAAACAAAACCCAAGACTCGGAGAGGCTTACAAGGATATCAAATCATGCATATAAGAAATCAGCAAAGACTCAAATATATATCATAGATAATCTGATCACAAATACACAATTCATCGGATCTCGACAAACACACCGCCAAAGAGGATTTCATCGGATAGATCTCCATGAAGATCATGGAGAACTTTGTATTGAAGATCCAAGAGAGATAAGAAGCCATGTAGCTACTAACTACGGACCCGTAGGTGTGAAGTGAACTACTCACGAGTCATTGGAGGGGCGATGATGTTGATGAAGAAGCCCTCCAACTCCAAAGTCCCCTCCGACAGGGCACCGGGAAGGGTCTCCAGATGAGATCTCGCGGAAACGGAAGCTTGCGGCGACGGAAAAGTGTTTTTGTGGAGGCCCTGATTTTTTCTGGATTTTTAGGGAATATATAGGCCAAAGACCTAGGGAAGGGGGGTGCCAGGGAGGCCACAAGCTTGGTTGCCGCGACCTCCCCCCTGGCCGCGGCAACAGGGCTTGTGGGCTCCCTGTGGGCCCACTTGTTTGGCCCTCAAGCCTCCCGATCTTCTTCCGTTCTGGAGAAAATCATTTTGGGGATTTTATTCCGTTTGGACTCCGTTCCAAAATCAGATCTGAAAAGAGTCAAAAACACAGAAAAAACAGGAACTGGCACTTGGGACTGAGTTAATAACTTAGTCCCAAAAAAGATATAAAAGGTAAACAAAACATCCAAAGTTGACAAGATAACATCGTGAAACCATCAAAAATTATAGATACGTTTGAGACGTATCAAGCATCCCCAAGCTTAACTCCTGCTCGTCCTCGAGTAGGGAAGTGATAAAGAATGAATTTTTGATGCTTTCATGCTACCTAGCATAGATGTCCTTTGTAACTCCTCTTATGTGACGTGAATGTTCAGATCCATTAGATTCAAAACAATAGTTTGCTATTGACGTGGAAACAATAATACTTCAAGCAAACTAGCAAAGTAATCATGAACTTTCAAAATAACAAGACCAAAAGAAAGTTATCCCTACAAAATCATATAGTCTGGCTATGCTCTATCATCATTGCACAACGAATTTAAATCATGCACAACCCCGGTATTGGCCAAGTAATTGTTTTCACACCTTTACTTTCTCAAACCTTTTCAACTCTCACGCAATACATGAGCGTGAGCCACGGTTTTAGCACTATAAGTGGTGTGGAGTGTGGTGGAGGTTGCAAGACAAACAAGAAGAAGATGGTCACATTAACTAGGCATATCAATGAGCTCTGGAGATGCTCATGAATAGATATCAATGTGAATGAGTAGGGATTGCCATACAAATGATGCACTAGAACTATGAGTATGTGAAAGCTCTTAAAGAAAACTAGTGGGTGTGCATCCAACTTGCTTGCTCACGAAGACCTAAGGCAATTTTGAGGAAGCCTATTATTGGAAGATACAAGCCAAGTTATATAATGAAAATTTCCCACTAGCTATATGGTGGTGACAAAATGAGAGACTCTCAATCATGAAGATCATGGTGCTTAATATGCACAAGTGTGGAAAGGTGGTAGCATTGTCCCTTCTCTCATTTTCTCTCATTTTTTGGATGGGCTCTTTGGCCTCTTTATTTATTTATTTATTTTGGTGGGCATCTTTGGCCTCTTTTATTTCCTCACATGGGACAATGCTCCATCAATGATGATCATCACACTTACAACTCAAAACTTAGAGCAATGATGACTCTATATGAAATGCCTTCGGTAGTGTATCGTGACAATGATCTAGCATGGCATAGACATAAATGGAAACATCATGCTAGCTAATTATGATCATGCAATGGCAATGTAGACGTGGTGGCACATGTCATGGTGGTAGTTGCATGGAAATATATCGGAATGACTTTGAAAAAGCCATAGTAGGTAGGTATGGTGGCTGTTTTGAGGGAGGCTAATGGTGGGTTTTGTGCACCGGCGAAAGTTGCACGGTACTAAAGAAGATAGTGATGGTGGAAGGTGAAAGTGCATCTAAACCATGGACTCAACATTAATCATGAAGAACTCATATACTTGTTGCAAAAGTTTTATTAGTAAACGAAACAAAGCAATCAAGGCATACTCCTAGGGGAAGGGTTGGTAGGTATAAACCATCGCGCGATCCCGACCGCCACACAAAGGTTGACAATCAATAGACTAGTCATGCTCAGACTTCATCACATAGCGGTTCACCATACGTGCATGCTATGGGAATCACTAACTTCAACACAAGTATTTTTATATTCACAACACCTTACTAATATAACTTCAATATTACCATAACCACAACTCAAAACTAGTTGAGATGAATCAAACTTCTCTAACTATTCAATGCACATGAAGGTGGAAGTTTTCGCATCCCTTTGGATAACTACCGCTTTGAGACTACTTTCATAGCATAGATCAACTACCAAGCCATGCACCGCCGTGCTCTAAAATATATAAGTGAAGCATACAGAGCAAAATCAACTAGCTCAAAAGATATAAGTGAAGCACATGTGAGCTGAATTGTCTACCAAAGGATATAAGTGAAGCTCGACAAAATCACGGTGAGTGCATGTCTCTCTATCTAGGTGTGAAGCAAGGATGATTGTGACACAACAGAAATAAAAGACTCCTACGGTACAAGATGCTCCAAGCAAAACACATAACATGTGGTGAATAAAAATATAGCCCCAAGTAACATTATCGATGGATTGAAGACGAAAGAGGGGATGCCTTCCCGGGGCATCCCCAAGCTTAGGCTTTTACGGCATACTTGAATCTCTTGGGGTGCCTTGGGCATCCCCCAGGTTGAGCTCTTTCCACTCTTTATCTTTTTGTCCATAAGAACTTCACCCAAAACTTGAAAACTTCACAACACGAAACTTAAACAGAAACTCGTGATAACATTAGTATAAGAAAGGAAACCACCACTTCCTTAGGTACTGTAGCAAACTTGAATTCTACTTATGCTGATGTTGGGTTACTATATTTTCAATCTTCCATGGCTAATACCCCCCCGATACTATCCATAGTTTCATCAAAATAAGCAACCAACACAATAAAAACAGAATCTGTTAACAACAGACCCGTCTGTAGAAATCTGTATACTTCGTAAACTTCTCCTACTTCAAAAATTCTGAAAGATTACGACGGTCTGAAGAATTTGCATAGCAATCAGCAGCAAAAAGAATCAACTCAAAACAGAAAACAGAAAGAAAAAGGATAGATTTGTTGGGATGCCTCCCAACAAGCGCTATTGTTTAACGCCCTTAGCTAGGCATAAGGTGATGGAATCACGTATAGTCATCTTTGGTGCTCAAACCATAAGTAGCCCTCATCATAGATTCGTAAGGCAATCTTATTTTCTTTCTTGGAAAGTGCTCCATGCCCTTCTTTAAGGGAAATCGAATTCTAATATTCCCTTCCTTCGTATCGATGATAGCACCAATAGTCCTTAGGAAAGGTCTACCAAGAATAATGGGACATGAAGGATTGCACTCTATGTCAAGTACAATGAAATCCATGGGTACATAGTTCTTATTTGGAACAATAAGAATATCATCGATCCTTCCCATGGGTTTCTTGACATTAGAACCCGCAAGATGCAAATTAAGAGAACACTCTTCAATCTCATGAAACCCAAGAATATCACATAAAGACTTAGGAACCGCGGAAACACTAGCACCCAAATCACACAAAGCATTGCACTCATAGTTTTTGATCTTGATTTTGATAGTAGGTTCCCACTCATAATGAAGTTTTCTAGGTATAGAGACTTCTAGTTCGAGCTTCTCTTGAAGAGATTTCATTATAGCATGTACACTACTAGGAAAAGGCTTGCTAATGGCGCACCTATTTTGGCTACTAATGGTGCACTATAGGTACGCCACTAGCATCACGCCATTAGATTTTTTTACTAATGGCGCACCACAAGTGCGCCATTAGTATCTGGTATACTAATGGCGCACCAGGCAGTGCGCCATTAGTATTTCTCACGGTGCGCCATTAGTATCTGGTATACTAATGGCGCACCAAGTAGTGCGCCATAAGTATAGATCCCGGTGCGCCATTAGTATAGATCCCGGTGCGCCATTAGTATAGATCCTGGTGCGCCATTAGTATAGATCCTGGTGCGCCATTAGTATAGCTTATGGTGCGCCATTAGTATGCCTCCCAGGGCCATATTTACCCATATGCTCTGGCTTACTAATGGCGCACTAGTTGACGATGCGCCACTAGTGTGCTTTTGAAGTGCCCCACTAGTGTGCTGAGTGTTGCGCCACTAGTATGAATATTAGGTATTTATTTTATTTTTTCTGATATTTGCACAGGTTACAAAACATACTAGATCAAGAAAGGCGCGCGTTGCCGCGCCCATACATTTTAAAAATGGATTGATAGGATATTTGTAAATATATAGAAACAAAACATGTAGACAGGTTTGTAAAATTTTGGTCGGTAGCAGCCAAGGAGTGCAGTAGTTGAGCAGTAGGTCCCCAGAAAGAAGGCCTATACACTATCACATTATGAAGAACTATCTGTCAAAGGATCAAAGTAGTGTCCGCCACTCTGTGCAAACAACCATGCCCTGAACGTAAAGCTCCTTTGCAAACTCTGGAGAAGGCGGGCTTGCTCTTCGGTGTCGGCACTAAGCTAGGGATCAACCTTGTCATCGAGATCAAGGTTGACGATGTTGTCGTTGTCGAGCTCGTCAGGCTCGGGGGTGAGTTCACACATGTTCATCGTTGTGGGTGGTCCTCCTCGTCCATGAAGTGTGCCTGCAGCTGTACCCTGTGAATGGATTATGAGCATAATCATCCTAGCATACAAATTCTCTCAAGGCAAAGCTTGACAACATAAATTCTATCTACCACAGTTTGAGCCACTACAAAGAAATGCAAAGGAGTAGCTAATCAGATTACAAATATCAAGTCATGGTGGTTATCTTAATAACAAAAATACTTGCTGTTAACAGTGAATTGACTAACTAAAGCCACATCAGGCATCACATACTGCTAGTGCTGCTGCTAAAGTTGGAGTCTGGCATAAAACATATTCAAATACATACTATACACAACACAAGAAAAAGAATGTGCTGATAATGAGACAACAACTCATCTCATCTTTTCAAATCTCATACTAGACACAGAGAATTTGGTGTAATACTGAAAATAAGCAACACCCCCAGGTAACCGATGGCAGGGACATGCAGAACATGAGAGAGAGGGAGCATAGTGGGGGATGATACCTTGGCGAGCTCCATTTTGTCGGCACTTGGGTCGGAGGAGCAGCGGGAGAGTGGCGCCCAGGGAAGAGGCCCAATTGGAACTTCAATCTTGCTTGACTGTACAAGTACGTGGAGAAAATTTAACATAAAATTAATAATCAGACCAGTATACCTTCATGAATGTATCCAAATTCCTTTGTTCATATCATGCAGCCTCTTTTTAAAAATGTTTTAAAGTGTTAGGTGAATGCATTCTTTATTTTATAACTATGGCGTCGTTCACCAATTTTTTGTCCTGTTTTTCTCTTAGCTCAACTATGGCGTCGTTCCTTTCCTGTCGCGTGCTCACAACAACAGCAACTCTTGGCCCAATTTTTGATTTTATCTGTTGTTGCTGTTGTTGCAAAAAGAAAAGAAAAGATGTCAACGTTGTAGTACAGATCTGATTGATTCTGAAATAGACTAGCTTCGATAGAGAAGGATACCAGCATATCCAATTGAAGGAGAAGATTAGCCGCTAAAACCCGTTGCTCAGGTTCAGTTTGATGGAGGCAGGCCACCAATGTATGCATAATGGCAATGCCTCCTAGCTGCCGTATTTTTTGTAGCAAAGAAATTGCAGAGGACCTGAAGGTTGACACAATTGGACAAGTTATTATGGTAAAGATTTAACAATTGAGCCTTATCAGGGTGTGGATCATACCGAGGAATCTGAAAAACCATTTTTCTTGTGCTTCTACATTATTTTGTGTGGAACATTAAGGTGATGTATGCATAAGAAGGTAAGGGTGCCGGAAGCAGTTAATACTTAATCATCCTGTAAGAGCATGGTTATTTGGAACCACCAATAAAAATGAATAACAAGTATGAAGTCTGAAAATTAATAACATAATCACCTAGAGCAAAATGTGTTGGCAAAGGACGTGCAAGCTTGCGCAGGTATGTTAGCTCCTCATCTGCTAGTGTTGGCAAAGGACGTGTAAGCTTGCGCAGGTATGTCAGCGTTGCTTTCGTGTTTCCACTGGGGTTCAGGCGTAGTGCATCTTTCAAGGGGAACTCTCTGAATATCAGCTATGGACTTCTGACGATGTTTTATGTTTTCTAGATAACTACTTCATCTGTAAACAAAATGAATGTCTCCTTTTGTCCAAACAACTAGACCTCCTGATTTTATCTGATAAAAGGGAAGTCCAAAAAACAAAATTTGAGGCTTGAATCGAGCATGGTAGTTGTGTAATCGAGAAATAAAAATAGCTGATTAGTAAACAAATTTCACTCTGCGTTAAAATTCATATCAAAGCATAATTTTAGTAGGACACAATTGGTTGCCCTCACTCAGTAACTCTTAAGTCAATTAGAGCCTATGCGGAACAGAGCATAGGAACTGAAAAGACATGAGCAGGACAGAAATTGGATGCCATAACGTGTTCTGTCCTACATATACTGAGCATAAGAGATTGTTTGTTACAGCACGGGAAACCACATGAATTGTCTTCGGGGATTAGTTGCATGCCATAATTGTCATCGACAAAAAGAAAAGAAAAGAAATCCAGTAGGTTAGGCATAATGGAACATTTCCTTTGAAACTGAGTGCAGAGTAGCACACAAGAGGAAGAGGAAATATTATATCCTACAAATCAAACAACCTCTATGAGTTAAGAACTGAAGTCCTACAAAAATTTCGTTTAGTTGAAGAGGCCATTAAAAACTCAAAAGTGGCCAGAGAATGTTTCAACATTTGCAACTATTATTGGCAGATAATAGACCGTGTAGCTAATTGAGCACTCACACCAATCAAATACACTATCCCACAACAAAAATATTGGTAGACTCACCTCAAGTATCTCCCTTGCTCTGTCCATGCACCGCCGGAGCGGCTCGACGACCACACCTTAATGATTAATGTTCCAGCTTTACTACAAAATGTTCTCCTGTTCCATCGTGTGATCACATCCATCGCACGCCGTACATCCAACGGAGACTTTGGTTTTGGAGCTATCCATTGAATGGGCCGTCGATTTAATGCCCATCCATCTACTCTCATATCTGCATCTATCCATTCCATCTCATGTAAAGTACACGTCCATCCGGATCCGGTCCTTCCCTGTTGCTTCATCAATTTCTGCAGTCACATGCAAAATCACTTATCTTCGTAGAAAAAACCTAAAAACTTATCACATGTAAATTTCTACACCTTCAGTAATTATTACCTTGTATCAAGATCGTAGGGACAGTAGCCATACTTCAGAATTATCACTGAGCATTATCAGCAACAAGTAACAACAAGAGTCAAGAGAGAGAGCCTTGCACTGTTTGACCAGTCTTTCTTTGTATACCTTAGCCATGGCGCCTTGTCTTGCCAAAAAAAGAAGATAGATGCGGCTGCACTGCATTTTAGGAGTTTAGGAACCTACCACATGCTTTAGCAGCATACACATTTTTTCCTCGAGGAATTAGTATGTATCCATAGGTATACATAAATCTAGAGAGATTTTCTGCTGAGATCTGAGTATCTGATCAGTGTGCATGATCCTTACAAATCCGGTGCTGCACATTGACCAGTACTATGATTCAACTAAGAACAGCACATTAGAGCATCTACAGTTGGAGTGAGCAAATCCATTGATTGAATCTTGACCGCATCTCAAATACAAACAAGATAAATAAGCATCTGATGCCTAACTAGCAATGACTAGAAAGTAGTACCAAAAGGGTTTGGGATGCAGTATGACGCACCTGAGGGCGGCCTCCTCCCTGGCGTGGATGGCGGCAAGGTCGAGAAAACAGCCAGCCGGGTCGAGCGGGTCGTCGTACTTGCCGATGACGGAGAACTCCTGGATTTGTTCACCGACCTAAGAAGCGCATACTAACTTCAGAAAATTGAGGAAGTAAAATAAATCTATTCAGACTAAAAGAAATCCTAGAGGAATAATATTGTTAGCATTCCAAGATCTAATAAAAAAGGAATATCAGCATCAACAAGAAAATGAAACATTTATAACTAGTAATCATCCAAGGCTACCTTCACTATGTCACGAGGTGCAAACTGAATCTGATGTACTGTTCCCCTGAAACGACTTGTAATTTCAATGGTTGCTTTGTCGCTCTGTACCTCACAGAGCTGCTGAAACTCATCTACATGGTCGCCCTGCGAAATGAACAAGTGAAAGAACAAGTCCAAATTGAGATGAAACCAATACGTAACAAACACAAAACTGACAGGCTTGAGTTCGAATCGTGTGGCGCATTCTTCAGATTACGGTTAGTAGATCAGACTATATGCAATCAAACACCATCCCAATTTGAACAGTATGACTCCGCAAAGCATTTTGCCAAAGAAAAATGGAAGGATACTAGAAGAAAAATAATACTGCAAGTATGATACTATCAATTAAACATGAACAACTCAACACGCTAGAAAAGAAATAGCTTTCATAGGTGTCGCCTAGTAATTGACTTATGGTAATCCACTGTTAGTGTTTTGATTAGAACTGGGGTTATTCTACCATTGTGCTGCTATATCTCCTAAAGTGCGTCCACATAAATTCAATTTATCATATAATATGAGATATTATTTACTATTTGTTCTTGTATCCTGAAATTTGACCACGAGCACCTAGGCATCCTGTCACCCCAGGTTGCCTCGACTCGCTGTCACAAAACGGCTATGGGACAGACGATGTTCAAGCAAACACATCATTGATTAAGATCATTTCTGTAACACTGTCACACAATTTAGCAGAATCTAATCAACTGCTTTTAGAGCAATTTTATTTACAATTTGATAAAGCTATACAAATGTTATGGTAAACGGCAAAGTGGTACTTTGGACTGAAGGAAATCCATAGGAATTTGGAGAAACCAAATCATTTGGTATTTGATCCTACCTTTCCGAACAAAGAAATGGGCCCCTGAAATTTCAGGGGTGCTATTCAGCAATTCGATAGGAATCAAAACTAAAAAAAATACTAGAATCAACCTATACAACAAGGCCTGGGATCAAGTATAAAGAAATAAACGGCAATCTGGCGCAATGGTACATCATCTGCAGCACGAGATGAGCCAAGAACTGCTCTCACCTGTACAACGGATGAGCATCTCCCGGGCTGGCCTCGACGGACCCGACCATGAATTCGACTGCAAGAAGGGAAGCCAATCGAACTACCCAGAGGCTCCTTTCGGCCATCCCGGCGGTCGGGCGCGCCTGGGTTGTGCGCCGGAATGCCCATTGCCGGGGTTGACGATGTGAGAACACTAAATCCCAGCGACTGCGGGAAGGGACTAGCATGGTTTGTGTGGCTCCCAGCTGAATAAAAATACCCAGGCGGGACGGACGGGGGCGACACGGCCCGCGGCGACTTACCTTCCGCGAGGCCGGCGGGCTCGGAGGCCTTGGAGTTGTGCGCGGACGAGCCGCCGTGGCAACGCTCTCCCTGCGGCGGATGGCCGCGACGGCGTTGGCGGAGACGCATTTGATGGCGTCGATGTAGCGCTGCCCGGTCTCGTCGACGGCGGTGAGGTGCGAGCCGGAGCCGGAGGCGGGCTGGTCGGCCCCGGAGGCCGGGAAGAGGAAGACCCGGAGCTTGGCGGAGCCGTCGGGCACGGCGGCGGCCAGCTTCTCGTACTCCTCCAACATGTTCGATTTGGGGAAAATACTTAGCGCGCGGTCGATTTGGGGAAAGCTCGCCTGATATTTCGCTGTGTCCCCCGTTTTTAGTTACTAATGGCGCACCACCAACAGATGCGCCATTAGTAACTGTGGTGCGCCATTAGTAGTTTGCAAAAAAAAACCAATTTTTTTATAGTAGTGGCGCACTACTAACAGATGCGCCATTAGTAACCCTGGTTACTAATGGCGCACCAGCTGCTGGTGCGCCATTAGTAGTTTTGTAAAAAAAATAAAAATTAAAAAAATATAGTAGTGGCGCACCGAGTGTGTGGTGCGCCATTAGTGTCCATCACACTAATGGCACACCTCACATGGTGCGCCACTACTATATAATAGTGGCGCACTGCTTGTGTGGTGCGCCATTAGTATCTATATCATCTATAGCCCTTTTCCTAGTAGTGGTACGATATGCGCGGTAAAGGCTTTGCTTTGGCTATAAGCATGTGGAGAGTTTGAAATGGATTGCATCAAAGAAATGCATCCAATCAAGGAACAACTATCATAATTGAAGTCCTTAAAATCCAAAGTGGGAGTTTCATTACTACCCAAAAATTTGATTTCTTCTACTCCACTCTCCACACCTTTATCATCAAGATAGGTGGACTCCGAATCATTGGGGCATTTTTCAACCAAAGTGGATTCATATCCAGCCCCTTCATCAATAGGTTTGACACGTGAAAACAAATATTCAAGAGGAGACACGCCAAGCACTTTAAGATCTTCGTGATTTGCATCACTAGAACGCACCCTTTTAAACCATTCATGCCTAGCGTGAATTTGGGCGGTTCTTTCTTTGCTCTCATTCATGGAGACACGCATAGCTTTCAAAGTTTCATCCAAGTTGACCTTGAGAGGAGCACATCTAACTTTCAAAGCATCAATATCACAAGACATCCTATCAACGCTCTTAGCTAAATCGTCTATTTTGAGTAGTTTTTCCTCTATGTACGCATTGAAAATCTTTTGAGAGTTGATGAACTCTTTGATATTACTCTCTAAATCAGAGGGTAATTTGTTGTGATTTCCATAAGTGTTGTTGTAGAAATTGCCATAATTGTTAGAGGAGTTACTAGGAAAAGGCCTAGGAACATAGTTTCCTCTAAAAGCATTGTTGTTGCCAAAATTGTGCCTACCAACAAAATTAACGTCCAAACTAGCGTTGCTACTGTCAATCAAGGAAGATAGTGGCATGTCATTAGGATCTAAAGGAGCGTTTCTACTAGCAACCAAATTCATCAACTCGTCCATCTTAGCACTAAGCGAGTTAATTTCTTCTATAACGTGTACCTTTTTGCTAGCAGGTGACCTTTCAGTATGCCACTGAGAGTAGTTGGTCATGATATTGTCTAGGAGTTTTGTAGCGTATCCTAACGTGATTTCCATGAATGTTCCACCTGAGGCGGAGTCCAAGATATTGCGAGAAGCGAAATTCAAGCCAGCAGAAAAGATTTGTATAATCATCCACAAACTCAAGCCATGAGCGGGACAATTTCTAATCATAAGCTTCATCCTCTCCCAAGATTGTGCAACGTGTTCATGATCGAGTTGCTTGAAATTCATGATATCGTTACGTAAGGAGATGATCTTAGCCAGCGGAAAATACTTGGATATGTAAGCATCTTTGCACTTATCCCAAGAATCGATACTATTTTTAGGCAAAGAAGTAAACCAAGTTTTTGCGCGATCTCGCAACGAGAAAGGAAAAAGCTTCAACTTAATCACGTCATTATCCACATCTCTTTTATTTTGCATTTCGCAAAGCTCAATGAAGGTATTGAGATGGGATGCGGCATCTTCACTAGGAAGGCCAGATAATTGCTCTTTCATAACAAGATTCAGCAAAGCTGCGTTGATTTCATACGATTACGCACTAGTGGCGGGAGCAGTCGGATTAGTAATAAAATCATTATTATTGGTACTCGAGAAGTCGCAAAGTTTGGGGTTTTCAGCCATGATGACTTCAGCAAACAAACAAGCACACAAGCAAGCAAGAAAACCGGCAAAGGGCAAAAGAAAGCGGCAAAGGAAAACGGCAAAGGAGAAAGGCAAATGAAGTGGGGGAGAGGAAAAAGAGAGGCAACTGGCAAAAAAAGTAAATGTAGTAGATGAGTTTGTGAGACCTACTTGGATAGATCTAGATCTGTCCTTCCCCAACAACGGTGCGAGAAATACTTCTGCTGATGCAACAAAAGACCTTCCAACGGCGCCAGAAACACGTGCTGACGGGAGACTGTTCTTGTCTTGATTCTCCTCAGCAACGGCACCAAGAATCCTTCTTCTATAGCCCTGCCTTTAGGGACTTCCTAGGCAAATATGCAAAGGATTTCCCCGTGGCCTTGGAGCCTTGTGTTGGTGTTCCCTCGAAGCGGAAAGGGTGATGTAGCGCAGCGGTGGTAAGTATTTCCCTCAATTTTGAGAACCAAGGTATCGATCCAGTGAAGGAGTATCAGAAGTACCTGCACAAACACAAAGAACCTGCACCCAACGCTATGAAGGGGTTGTCAATCCCTTATAGATTGTTTGCCAAGTGAGAACTGAAAGCAACAAAGTAACAAAGCAAAGTAAAAGCGGAGGTGTAAACGATAGGTGTGAATAGACCCGGGGGCAATAGTGTTTACTAGTGGCTTCTCTCATGAAAGCAAGTAGACGATGGGTGAAAGAATTACTGTCGAGCAATTGATAGAACCGCGCAAAGTCGTGACGTCATCTATGGCAATGATTATATCTATAGGCATCACGTCCAAAACAAGTAGACCGATACTTTCTGCATCTACTACTATTACTCCACACGTCGAGTTCTATCGAGCATGCATCTAGTGTATTAAGTCCAAAAGAACAGAGTAACGCCTTAAGCAAGATGACATGATGTAGATGGACACTAGGTTACCTCAATGGGGATGTGTATCTCCCCAACAAGAAAATCATACTTCATCTTAGCAGGAGGAATAGGGCATTCAAAGCTCCCAATAAGAATCTATGAAGTTTTTTCGATAGCATTAATGCAATGTACTCGATATTTTTTCTTTGGAAAGTGCACCGTATGCTCATTACCATTGACATGGAAAGTGACATTGCCTTTGTTGCAATCTATAATAGCCCCTGCAGTGTTTAAAAAGGGTCTTCTGAGGATGACCGCCATGGCATCATCCTCGGGAATATCCAGAATAACAAAGTCTGTTAAGATAGTGATGTTAGCAACCACAACAGGCACATGCTCGCAAATGCCGATAGGGAAAGTAGTTGATTTGTCGTCCATTTGTAGAGAGATTTTAGTGTGTGTCAACTTATCCAGTTCAAGCCTACGATAAAGAGAGAGAGGCATAACACTAACACCGGCTCCAAGGTCGCATAAAGCAGTTCTAACGTAGTTTCCATTAATGGAGCAAGGTATAGTGGGCACTCTGGGATCACCTAGGTTCTTAGGAGTTCCACTCTTGAAGGTATAGTTAGCAAGCATGGTGGAAATATCAACCTCAGGTATCCTCCTCTTATTAGTCACAATATCCTTCATGTACTTAGCATACGGAGACATTTTGAGCATATCTGTCAAACACATTTGCAGAGACATGTCTAATCATTTCTAAAAATCGCTCAAAAACCTAATCATACTTTTTCTTGGATGGTTTGGGAGGAAAGGGCATGGGTTTCTGAACCCATGGTTCCCTTTCTTTACCATGCTTCCTAGCAGCAAAGTCATTCTTATCATATCTCTTATTCTTAGGCTGTGGGTTATCAAGATCAACAGGTTCAATCTCCACATCCTTATCATTGCTAGGTTGAGCATCATCATGAACATCACTATCGATATTATCATTAGGCTCATGTTCATCACCAGATTGTGTTTCAGCATGAGAGACAGAGACATCGTTTGGACTCTCAGGTGTAGCAGCAACAGGGTTGCTAGCGTGCAAATCTCTATCATCTTTCTTCTTCTTCCTAGGATGACTAGATGCATCAGTGCTAACTCCTTGAGAATCTTGTTCAATTCTCTTCGGATGACCCTCAGGATACAAAGGTTCCTGGGTCATTCTACCGCCTCTAGTGACGACTCTGACAGAATTGTCATTCAACTCATTGGGCAAGTCATTTTGAGCCTTAAGTACTTGTTCTACTTGAGTTGTAACCATAGAGGCATGTTTACTCAGGAGCTTAAGATCATTGACATTTCTGTCTACACAAGCACTTAAATGACTAAGCATACGAGCATTCTGTTCCAATTGTCTGCTAACATAATCATTGAAGCTCTGTTGTTTGGCAACAAAGTTATCAAATTCATTCAGGCATAAGCTAGCGGGCTTATCAAAAGGAATATCACTCTCATTGAACCTACGTTGAGAATTTACTTCTACTACCTGTATCGGGTTATCATGACCATGGATCTCTTCGATAGGTGGTAGATTTTTGACATCTTCAGATTTAATGCCTTTCTCTTTCATAAATTTCTTAAATTCTTGCATATCTTCGGGACTGCGGAATAGAATACCTCTTTTCTTCGGAGTTGCCTTAGGAGGTGGTTCGGGAATAGTCCAAGCATTCTCATTGCACAAGATATTATTCAATAGAATCTAAGCTTGTTCTACAGTTTGTTCCCTAAAAACACAACCAACACAACTATCTAGGTGGTCTTTGGAAGCATCGGTAAGTCAATTATAGAAGATATCAAGTATTTCATTCTTCTCAAGAGGGTGATCAGGCAAAGCATTCAGTAGCTAGACGAGCCTCCCCCAAGCTTGTGGGAGACTCTCTTCTTCAACTTGTGCAAATTCGTATATTTCCTGCAAGGCAGCTTGCTTCTTATGGGCAGGAAAATATTTTTCAGAGAAGTAGTTGTTGTGGGTATAAGTCTGACAGTAGATGTGTAGGGTACGAAAGGATGGGCAGAGCCTTAGCTACGGCGAGGTTGTATGAGTTCATGCCCCTCTACGGTGGAGGTAAAAGCCCTACGTCTCAGTGCTCTTGGGAGCTTAATGTCGAGTGAAATATGGAGTGCTGTGAAATGCTAACCCCTGCACCAGTGGGGAAGGGAGGCTTATATAGAGTGCGCTGCCCTTCACAACAGTCCGGTGCACAGGGGTGGAGTAGTGGCGAATAAATGCCTACGTTACAGGTAACGTATGCCTTAAATGCTAATAATGGTGCATGAAAACGTAGGACCGTTGCCCTCCAGGGAGGTTACGATATACAGAGTGGAATCCAGTCGGTAAGTTTAATACGCCCCGAATGCTCGTCCCCGACTGGATGATGGGGGTATCGTCACCGACTGGATGATGGGAAGTCCTTAATTCAGTCGGAATTGACTAAGGGCCTTGTCCCTTATGAAGGGTAGTCCTTGGGTAGGACCCATAGGGCAGGCCTATGACCCTACCCTGGGACTATAACCCCATCATTAGTCCCCGAATGGATCGGGGTTGGAACGACGAAGTGATGCCTGGAGTACGGATCCGACTAGTATGGATGCGACTTTGGCGTTGTTTGCCTCGATCCATTTTATCCTCTTGACCAGTGATCCGAGTGGATATATCCGTGAAACGAACCGTCAGAGGCCAAGTGCTTCCGCGGAATCTTTCAACGTGACCGGTCAAGTGACAGCGGCGGATTTTCCGGGATCCTCAAATTTCGGTTGCCGCGCGCTCAGCGGGGATGTCGACATCGTCATCGAGTAGTTTCTGCCGCCTCGATTACCGCGCCTTTATCTTCTCCACTAATATCGCAGCAGCCGGTCGGGGGATAAGATTTCGGGGCCACCTGCTAGTGACTCAGTCGGAACCTTATTTACACCTCCCCAGCGGGGGTTTCTTGTTGCGCTCCCCTGATTACTCGCACTCCAAGCTTCCTCCTTCCTCTCCTCCTCTGCGGATCTGCTGCCTCCACCATGACGAAGGGGCAGACGAGCAAGCTCGAGTTGCAGAAGAAGAAGAAGAAGAAGGCGGCGGCCCCTGCTCAGCGGCGACAGCGGGCACTGCCGGCGAGTTGGATCCAGGGGGATTTTCTCCCCTCCACGGTGACGACGGACGACCTGTTGGAGCTGGTGGAGCAAGGCATGATTGCCAACAAGTCGTGGAGGCTGCCGGCGGAGGGCGAGACGGAGCCGGCACCGCATGAGGGAGAGCGCGTCTTGCTGCTCAGTCACGTGTACCGGGGCTTCTCTCTGCCTCCTCATCCCTTCTTCGGAGGTATCATGAACCACTTCGGGGCGCAGCTCCATCATTTTCCTCCCAACGCGATAGCTCATCTTTCTGCATTCGTCGTGCTTTGCGAGTGCTTTATCAGTTGTCCTCCCCATTGGGGGATCTTTAAGTACATCTTCTCCGCTAGATCCCAGACTGTCAAAAAACTTAGCCAGTCGGACGACAAAACTCATATCCTCCAGCTCTGCGGGGGCTTAGGCTTCCAGAAGAAAAACAAAAGTAGCTACCCCGCTCTTCAGTTGTCCGAGTCCGTTAGAAACTGGCAGTCAACTTGGTTCTATTGCTAGGATGTCACTTCTCCGAATGCTGCAACTGGGCTGCCACCTTTTAGCCTAGACCGACCGGCTCCTCCCAGGCAGCTTGCACTCTCGAAGGTGGAAAAGATCCAGATCAAACCTCTACTGGAAGCGCTGATAGTTGTCGTCCGCAAGGGAGTCACCGGCACGGATTTGCTGGAGACTTTTCTGGGTCGGCGCATCCAGTCGCTGCAAGCTCGACACCATGCCATGTGGCACTACGCGGGGCCTGGGGACTCCACTCGGACTCATCCCGAATGCGTGACTGGGGAGGTTGTGACGGCGTGGGTCCGCAGCATCACAAGCGCTTGAGATAACCCCAGACGAGCCCGGCGAGTGAAGCCCTTCCGCGCTGACAATCCTCCTCCGAATGAGGTGAGCACATCTTGTCGAGTGCTTTCAATCCTCTTAGATTTATCGCTTTTTCTTGTATCACCGTCTGACGTCTGATGTTGTCGACTGTATTTTGTGCAGGCGTGGACCAACTGGTATTCTCCCGTCTCGAACGGGAATCCGGCTGAGGAAGAGGAAGGCAGCCAGGAGGGCAGCATGGACAGCGTCGAGTACGTCTCCGACAGTGGGGAGACGGAGGAGGAGACCGAAGAGGAGGAGGGGGAAGTTGGGGAGCAGAGCTCGCCACCCCCACCACCAGAGCCTCGAACTAAGCGCCGTCACGAACCCGTGAATCCGTCGGCTCCTCCAGCGGCCCCGAGTGCCTCGCCAGCTCCTCCCGTGGCTCCGAGTGCCTCGCCAGCTCCTCCCATGGCTCCGAGTGCTCGGAGCATGAAGAGGACCAGGGACTCTGATGCCGAGCCCACGGACCAACCTTCCAAGGTGGCCAAACCGAGTGGATCCAAGCCTCGGAAAGCTCTGCCTTGGATGAGGATCGCTATCCCATTGCCTCAGCGTAAGTGTCTTGTTCTCCTATCTTCTTTCATTATTTGACTGAACTCATGCTTATTGGTCGAGTGGATTTTACTCGACAGAGCTGCTACCTCCGCCACCTCTCTGCCACGCCAGGAAGATGATCCCATGGATACAGATAACGTTGCCACATCCCAACAAGGTACGTTGTGACGACTCCGAGAGTTTGCATTATTGTTTCGCGAATTATGTCTTTAATCTTGCCTTTTTCTGTAATCTCATGTTGTTCAGTTGGGCTTCCTTCAGAGGTGATTCATCTGGAGGAGGATGACCAGAAGAGGTCAGGGCAAGCTTTGGCGCCTGTCCTTGAGGCTGTTCCATCTACTGCTGCTCCCGCCACGGACGTGCCGCCGACCGAGACGATGCCGTCGACTGAGACGGTGTCCCTCGCGGCAGAACCGGCTGGAGCGGGACTTGGGATGCCCAAGGAGTCTCCTGTCATGCCGGGTCCGTCGACCGTCCAGTACGACGCCCGACACCTCCCGGAAGACCAAGTGGGAGCCGCCAAGGAGGCCATGGTGCAGGTGGAGTTGATGGCGGGTGATGCCAAGGGGGCGTACGACTCCATCACATCTTTGTACAAGAGAAGCTTGAAGCTCCGGGACGATATCCGAGTAAGTGCGCTAGTAAGTATTTACTTTCCTCTTGTAACCCACTGGGGGTTGAAGTGATAGACTCGGATACAGTAGGATTATTTTGCAGTGGGTTCACTCCGAGTGAACCGAGTGGGTGTAGTCCCCGAGTCTTCTGTCGAGTGCTTGCACCGGCAGTTGTCTTTATATATAATTTCTGTGACTTGATCGGATCAGAACTAATCTGCCCAAATGGAACCAGTGGGGGCACTCCCAGTGCACCCACTAGAAGTAGTCCCCGAGAGTAGTTTTACTCAGGTCGGGTAATAGTTGCCTCATAGGCTTGTTTTTTTTCGTGTAGCTCAATAGGGCGGACCTGTTCGAGCTTCATGCCAGTGGGGTCACTCTCAGTGAACCCACTGGGTGTAGTCCCCGAGACCGCTGTCGACTGCTTGCGTCAGCAGGGGTCTAAAGAACTTTGAGCTTTTATTGTTTTCCTTGTTGAATGTGTCTAATCTTCTCTTCGCGCTGATTTGCAGAAGACTTGCGAAATGGGATCAGCATACAATGCTCTAAAGGCTGAAAAGATTTAGCTTGCTGCGGAATTGGAGGCAGCTATGAATGACTTAGGTGGTGTGAAGGGGGCTCTTGCTGACCGAGAGAAGTCTTTGGAGGAGTCCCGTGAGGCGAACAAGGCACTGGTGGCCGAAATTGAGAAAATGGGCAAGCAAAGAACTGAACTGATGGGTCATATGAAGTTGATGAATAGTCGGTGCATATCGCAGGAGAAGTACATCAGCGACTGGGCAAAGAAGATGATTGCACTGCTCGGTGGTAAGTTTTTTCCGAGTGTTTCTTGACTTTGTATGTCATTCTCCGCTTACTTTCTACTCGTCTTGTCTTTGCAGATTTTTGTATGGACGCTGATGGTGAAGCAGCTGACATTGAGTGGTCGGTTATTCCGAACGTTCCACTCGGCGATGAAGCCAATCGAGACATGCTCCGAGCGCACATTCGCCTTGGCAGAGTGGGACCTTTCATCGGCCGCCTGAGAGAAGTCGTCGGCCGAATCGACAAGGAGCTGTGGCCCGAAGACGATTCCCGGAGGGAGATAGAAGGGTTGATGACTCGGCTGGAGGACGTCCCGAACCGAGTGCAGGCGTGGAAGAAGTCTGCCGCTCGTTGTGGTGCGGACGTGGTGCTATCGCTGGTCCGAGTGCACTGCAAGGAAGCTCGCGAAGAGAAGTTGAAGGCGTTGCAGGTCGCCAACACCAAGAAGCTTCCATTCGAAGATTTCATGGAGACCTTCCTTGAGACCGCCACTCGCATCGCAGACGGGATCGACCTTGACACTTTTGTGGAGCCTGCCAGTCTCGGTGCCAGTCCTGACGACGCTTGAAAAACTTTACCTCGGTATGCCGAGTGGTATCTGTATCAAACTTTGGCCACTGCTATTGGCCGTCACATTCGTGGTTCGGTGTGGATAAGCTTGATCTACACCGAGCCGACTATCGTTGAATCAACTTTGAATTCAAATCGAATATTTTGCGCTTCTTTCGCCAATTTTTTTTTGACACGATTTTGGCTCATGGTTTTTGTTTGGCGTTTCTTGGTGAAGCCAATGGCAAACATGCGGAGCATGTAGTTTTCAGTTGTTTTCACATCCACATGAGCCTCAATGAGGGTCTGATAAGCCTCCGAGTGGATCTATAGGATACACTCGAAGGAAGCTTTTTACTTAGGCGATTGTTGATCGCAGCTAAGTCCCCAACCGCGACTGTAAGGTCGCACTCGGAGCGAGTTGCTACTCATGTAATTGTCAGTTCTCTTCACATCTACATGAGCATCAATGAGGGTCTGCTAATCCTCCGAGTGGATCTGTAGGATACACTCGAAGGGAGCTTTTTTACTTAGGCGATTCTTGATCGCAGCTAAGTCCCCGAGTGTGACGTTTAGTGCACACTCGGAGAAAGTTTGTACTTAGGCGATTCTGGATCGCAGCTAAGTCCCCGAGTGCGACGTTTAGTGCACACTCGGAGAGGGTTTGTACTTAGGCGATTCTGGATCACAGCTAAGTCCCCGAGTGCGTCGTTTAGTGCACACTCGGAGAAAGTTTGTACTTAGGCGATTCTGGATCGCACCTAAGTCCCCGAGTGCGACGTTCAGTGCACATTCGGAGAAAGTTTGTACTTAGGCAATTCTGGATCGCAGCTAAGTCCCTGAGTGCGGCGTGTAGTGCACACTCGGAGAAAGTTTGTACTTAGGCGATTCTGGATCGCAGCTAAGTCCCCGAGTGCGACGTTTAGTGCACACTCGGAGAAAGTTTGTACTTAGGCGATTCAGGATCGCAGCTAAGTCACCGAGTGCGACGTTTAGTGCACACTCAGAGAAAGTTCGTACTTAGGCGATTCTGGATCGTAGCTAAGTCCCCGAGTGCGACGTTTAGTGCACACTCGGAGAAAGTTTGTACTTAGGCCATTCCGGATCGTAGCTAAGTCCCCGAGTGTGACGTTTAGTGCGCACTCGGAGCGAATTTTTTATTTTTTAGACCGAAGTCTGCCAACGCGGAAGAGTTTTGAATTCTCAAAAAATCAATCTGCTTTGTATTACTTCAATGATACTTGTTCTTTACATTGCCTCAGTCGGCGGTCACGTGTAGAAGTGCTTCAGGAGATCTCCGTTCCATGCTCGCGGCTCGTCTGTTTCCCTGTCGAGGTTGTAGAGTCGATATGCTCCGTTGTTCAGCACAATGGAGATGATGAAGGGTCCTTCCCAGGCGGGAGCAAACTTGTGAAGTCTCTGCTGATCCACTCGGAGCACCAGGTCGCCTGCTTGGAATGTACGACTCCTAACGTGTCGCGCGTGAAAATGCCGCAGATCTTGTTGATAAATGGTTGAGCGAGTCAGTGCCATCTCGCGCTCCTCTTCTAGAAGATCCACTCCGTCTTGCCTGGCTTGCTCTGCTTAGGCTTCGGAGAAGAGTTCGACTCGTGGAGAGTTGTGAAGCAAGTCACTTGGAAGGTCTGCCTCTGCTCCATAAACAAGGAAGAACGGGGATCGCCCTGTAGATCTATTTGGAGTTGTGCGGAGGCCTCACAACACCGAAGGCAGCTCGGTGACCCATGCACCGGCAGCATGTCCAACTTCTCGCAGGAGTCGAGGTTTCAACCCTTGAAGAATAAGTCCATTCGCCCGCTCTGCTTCCCCGTTTGTTTGGGGATGCGCCACAGATGCAAAATCCACTCGGATACCTTGGCCTGTACAGAAACCTTTGAATCTGTCCGAGACAAAGTTTGTGCCATTGTCAGTGATTATGATGTGCGGTACCCCGAATCTGGAGATGATGTCCGTGACAAACTTGATGGCCGTAAGGGCGTCGAGCTTCTTGATGGGCTTGGCTTCAATCCACTTGGTGAACTTGTCGACTGCCACCAACAGATGTGTGAATCCCCCTTGGCCTGTCCTGAATGGACCGACTGTATCTAATCCCCACACTGCAAACAACCAAACAAGAGGGATTATCTTCAGAGCAGATGTTGGCTTGTGGGATTTGTTCGAGTAGAACTGACAGCCTTCGCATCGGTCGACCATATCCTTCGCCATTTCATTCTCCTGCAACCAGAAGAAACCAGCTCTGAATGCTTTGTCGACGATCGCTCTTGAGGAGGCATGATGGCCGCAGGTTCCCGAGTGAATTTCTTCCAGGATTAACTGTCCCTCCTCAGGGGAGATGCATCATTGAAGGACGCCTGAAACACTTTCCTTGTACAACTGGCCATCAATGACGGTGAAAGATTTCGATCTGCGGATGATCTGCCTTGCTTGGACTTCGTCCTCCGGTAACTCTTGCCTCAGGATGTACGCAATGAACGGCACTGTCCAATCGGGGATGAGAGCAAGAATCTCCATGATCAAATCAACCACAGCGGGGACCTCGACTTCAGTCGGATCTGTCGAGCTCTTTGGTTGTACTGGTTCCTCTATGAAAGGATCTTCTTTAACTGAGGGAATGTGTAGGTGCTCGAGGCAGACATCACTTGGGACTGGTCTCCGAGTGGATCCAAGTTTCGCCAATTCATCAGCTGCTTGGTTTTCCAGTCGCGGAACATGGTGGAGTTCCGGACCTTCAAACTTCTTCTCGAGCTTCCTCACTGCGTTGTAGTATGAAGTCATGGTGGGGTTCCTTACATCCCACTCCTTCATCACTTGATTAACCACCAAATCTGAATCGCCGTAAACCATCAGGCGACGGACGCCGAGTGTGATGGCCATGCGCAATCCATAAAGGAGAGCTTCATACTCTGCCTCATTGTTGGAGGAATCGAAATGTATCTGCAACACATACTTGAGTTTATCACCTTTTGGCGATATGATCACTACGCCAGCGCCGGAGCCGTTCAACATCTTGGACCCATCGAAGAACATTGTCCAATGAGTCGAGTAGATGTGAGTTGGTTGCTGTTGTTCTACCCATTCTGCTATGAAGTCAGCCAGAGGTTGAGACTATATAGCCTTCTTGGCTTCGAACTTGATGTTGCAGTATAACATCTTCATTGCGCACTTCGCCACTCGGCCTGACGCGTCCTGATTGTGGAGGATTTCCGACAACGGAGCATCTGAAACAACAGACACCGAGTGGTCTTGGAAATAATGAGCCACCTTCTTCGCAGTCATGTAAATCCCGTAAATGAGCTTTTGATAATGGGGGATACCTCTGCTTGGAAGGAGTCAGGACTTCGGAGACATAATACACTGGCCGCTGAACCTTGTATGCTTTGCCTTCTTCTTCGCGTTCGACTGTGAGAACAGTGCTGACGACTTGATTTGTAGCCGGGATTTACAGAAGAAGGGGTTCTTTACTGAGCGGGGCAGTAAGAACCGGCTGGGTGGAAAGCAGGGCTTTGAGGTCGTCGAATGCAATTTGGGCTTCGTCTGTCCACTCGAAAGTATCTGATTTCTTCATGAGTCGGTACAGAGGTAGCGCCTTCTCGCCGAGTCGACTGATAAACCTGCTCAAAGCCGCTAGGCAACCTGTGAGCCTTTGAACATCATGTATTCTGACCGGCCGCTCCATTCGGACGATGGTCCCGATCTTTTCGGGGTTGACGTCGATCCCTCGTTCGGAAACGAAGAAACCGAGTAACTTTCCGCTGGGAACACCGAATGAACACTTGGCAGGGTTGAGCTTGATATCGTACCTACGAAGGTTGGTGATGTTTCTGCCAAGTCAGTCAGCAGGTCGGAACCTTTGCGTTACTTGACTATGATATCATCCATATACGCCTCCACATTCCGACCGATCTGGTCAAGGAGGCATTTTTGGATCATGCGCATAAAAGTTGCTCTTGCATTCTTCAAACCGAATGGCATAGTGATGTAGCAGAAGCACCCGAATGGGGTGATGAAGGCTGTTTTTAATTCATCGGGGCCATACAGACGGATCTGATGATAGCCCGAGTAGGCATCAAGGAATGACAAATGCTCGCAACCCGCAGTCGAGTCGACAATTTGATCAATGCGGGGGAGCGGGAAATGATCTTTCGGGCAGACCTTATTGAGATGCTTGAAGTCGATGCACATTCGGATAGACTTGTCCTTCTTGGGCACCATGACAACATTGGCGAGCCACTCGGAGTGGTGTACCTCGCGAATGAAGTTTGCTGCCAAAAGTTTAGCCACCTCCTCTCCGATTGCTTTCCTCTTGTGCGCGGCGGACCGACGCATGCGTTCTCGGATGGGCCGAGCAGCAGGATCCACATGCAGTCGGTGCTCAGCCAACTCCCTGGGTACACCTCGCATGTCAGCGGGCTTCCATGCGAAAATGTCCCAGTTCTCACGGAGGAATTGGATGAGCTCGGCTTCCTATTTTGGATTGAGGGTGGTGGAGATGTTCGCCGGGGCAGCGGTGTCGTCCGTCGGGTGGATGCTGACCTTCTTCGTGTCTCCCGCCGACTGGAATGCGGACTCCGAAGCTGGCTTCTTCGAACGAATCAAGTCAGCGGGGTCGACTGTCTTCTTGTACTCGTCCAGCTCGAGGATAGCCATGTGTTGATCGGCAATCCTCGACCCCTGCTGCAGACACTCCTCGGCCCGCTGCCGATTGCCCGTGACAGTGATCACACCTTTGGGACCCGACATCTTCAGCTTCAGATACACGTAACATGGACGGGCCATGAAACGCGCATATGCCGGATGGCCCAGAATCGCATGGTATGCACTCTGGAAGTCTACCACCTCGAATGTCAGCTTTTCCTTGCGGAAGTTCTTGTCGGAGCCGAAAACGACGTCCAACGCGATCTGGCCGAGTGACTTGGCCTTTCGTCCAGGGACGACTTCGTGGAACTGCATGCTGCTCTCGCTAAGTTTGGACATCGGAATGCCCATCCCCTTGAGAGTGTCGGCGTACATCATGTTCAAGCCGCTGTCGCCGTCCATGAGGACATTGCGCAGTCGGACTCCTTCCACCACCGGGTCGACAACCAGAGCCTGCCTCCCTGGGGTGGGCACGTGTGCTGGATGATCCGACTGGTCAAAGGTGATCGCAGTCTGAGACCATTTGAGGAACGTGGGGTTGGTTGGGGTGGCCATGTTCACCTCCCTGTTCACCAGCTTCAGTCGACTCTTGCTTTCCACGTCAGCAAAAATCATCAGTGATGCATGGACTTCGGGGAACGGATCCTCCTTGTCCTCATCATCCTGTTCATTGTCCTTTTCACTCGGCTGCCTTTCGCCGAACCCTTGGATCAGGAGGCGACATTGTCGAGTGGTGTGCTTCGAGAATATGGCGTTGCCTTCTTCGTCCATCTTCGAGTGGATTGGACATGGCTGATCCAGGATGGAGTTTCCGAACTGCTTCTTCTTGTGGGGTGAACTGTGCCTTCCCCTTGCCCTTGAACTTGGCATTGGTAACAGCTGCAGCCTCTGCCTGCGGAGTGGACAGAGCTTTCTGCTTCTGCTTCCGAGTGCTGTTCCCATGTCCATCGGCGACTGCTTTATGCTTGCCGCTACGAATGCGGTCCTCTTCTTCTCCATTTGCATAGCGTGCCGCTATCTCCATCATCTTGCTCATGGAGATGTCGCCTGTCCGACCGAACTTCAGGTACAGATCTTTGTACCGCACGCCTGCCTTGAAGGCGCAGACTGCTTAGTGCTCTGTGACGTTCTCCACCGTGTGGTAGAGGGTTGTCCAACGCTGGATGAAATCGCGCAGGGCTCATTCTGCTTCTGGACACAGTGCTGGAGCTCCACGAGACCAGCAGGGCGTTTGGACGTGCCCTCGAAGGTCCTGATGAAGACTCGGGCCAGATCTGCCTAGCTGTAGATGCTTGAAGGAGCCAACTGGTTCAGCCATGCTCGTGCCGAGCCATCGAGCATCAGGATGAGATGTTTCATGACGACTTGGTCATCTCCACTACCGATCTAGACCGCCACTCGGTAGTCGTCCATGCACGTTTCTGGCTTGGATTCTCCTGTAAACTTGCTGATCCCCGTCGCCAATCGGAAGTTGGGAGGGATGTCAGCCGAACGGATGGCCCGACTGAAACACTCGGGGTCAGAGACGATGGTCCTGCTTCCACTCGGACGGTCTCTATCGTGACCATCACGGTGGGCTCAATTCCTGTCGACCTTCCTTTGGGCGATGTACCCTGTTGCGTCGGGCCTTGGATCATACGTGTCACCGACTGAACGCCGATCATCATGATGTCGGGGCCCGTAAGGCCCACCCCGCGAAGGGGTGCACGAACGACGACGATCTTCAGGATTAATGGAACGGCTGCCTCCTCTTTTTCGCTGATGAGAATCGGGGCTGAAAACCGACCGATGCGTGTTCGCGTGAACAGAACTGTTGTGGATCCTGTTGTGCGACTAGGAGACCGCCGAATTCTGCTGCTGCGCCGTGTGCAACAAGGCATGGATCTGCTCGATCCCTCTGCCAGCCTCTGAATCAGTAGGTTGGAGGGAATCAGCTATCTTGGCAGCGGCAGCCAGGTTGAGGACGGGTGTGCGGAACACCTCCACGTTTCTCTGACGAGTGCGTCGACTGGCAGAATGGCGGGGCTGACGGCGAGTGCCGGAAGACTCGCCGACCTCGTGCTCGTTCCGACCAGTTTGGCGGGGACTTTCATGGGAATTGGCCATGAGGACTTCGGCTGCAGGCCCGCGACCCAGGTACTCAGAAGGCAACTCAGTCGGAACTGAGTCCAAGCACTGGGACGGCGGCGCGACCACAACCGACTCGAGGACCGCCACTTGAGAGGACGCGTTCTGGCGCGCCTGGGCGTGTCGCACCCAACGCTGGAGCCACGGACGACGAGACCGCTTGTTGCGGCGCGTGACGGGGGCGAGGATCGACACCGGAGCTGTCTGCTGGAGAAGAAGGACGACGTGGGCGCCGGCACGGAAGTGCGTAGCCCCGCGATTGGGGAGCGCCTCGACGTCGAGAGGCGCATCCCGAAGCCATGCTGAATCGTCGACGATGAAGGAGAGTGCGCGGAAGAGGATCTCATGACCCATGCAAAAATCTCCACCGGACGACATGATGAAAAGATGTAGTCACAAACTCGCCGGAAGTCGCTTAGACGCCCGCCCCACGGTGGGCGCCAACTGTCGTGGGTATAAGTCTGACAGTAGATGTGTAGGGTACGAAAGGATGGGCAGAGCCTTAGCTACGGCGAGGTTGTATGAGTTCCGGCCCCTCTACGGTGGAGGTAAAAGCCCTACGCCTGAGTGCTCTTGGGAGCTTAATGTCGAGTGAAATATGGAGTACCGTGAAATGCTAACCCCTTCACCAGTGGGGAAGGGAGGCTTATATAGAGTGCGCTGCCCATCACAACGGTCCGGTGCACAGGGGTGGAGTAGTGGCGAATAAATGCCTACATTACATGTAACGTATGCCTTAAATGCTAATAATGGTGCATGAAAACGTATGACCGTTGCCCTCCAGGGAGGTTACGATATACAGAGTGGAATCCGGTCGGTAAGTTTAATACGCCCCGAATGCTCGTCCCCGACTGGATGATGGGGGAATCGTCACCGACTGGATGATGGGAAGTCCTTAATTCAGTCGGAACTGACTAAGGGCCTTGTCCCTTATGAAGGGTAGTCCTTGGGTAGGACCCATAGGGCAGGCCTATGACCCTACCCTGGGACTATAACCCCATCAGTAGTATACCATATCCTGGGGGCTACGCACACAACCAGGAGCAAGAGAAGTGAACCAGGTCTTAGCATCATCCTTTAGCGAGAAAGGAAACAACTTGAGGATATAGTAGTGGCAGATCTTTTCCTCACTAGTGAATAGGGTGGCTATATCATGCAGTTTGGTAAGATGGGCTACAACCGTTTCAGACTCATAACTGTGAAAAGGATCAGATTCAACCAGAGTGATTAACTCAAGGTCGACAGAGAATTCATAATCCTTATCGGTCACAAAGATAGGCGAAATAGCAAACTTCGAGTCGTATTTCATCCTAGCGTTCAGAGATTTTTCTTTCCACTTCCGCAGTAAATTCTCAACATCATAGCTATCCTTACAAGCAAGAAAGTCCTCAACTATCTCTCCCTCCATAACATAATGCTCAGGCATATCAGGCAATTCATATCTAGGAGAGCTAGTTCTAGGAGGCAAAATAGTAGGTTCTACTTCAATAGTATCAGCAGTTTCAGAAGTATCATCACATCTAGCAGCAACTCTAGCAATTTGTGCATCAAGGAAGGCACCTAGTGGCAAAGCAGTATCAATTATAGCATCATTAGGCAAAGTACTATCAAGCATAGCATCATCATAAGCATCATGGGCAGCAGAAGTAGCATCATCAAGCAGAGGCGACATATCAAGACTTCTAGTAGGAGGTGGTGTCGCAAACTTACTCATAAGTGAAGGTGAATCAAGTGCAGAGCTAGATGGCAGTTCCTTACATGTCCTCGTAGTTGAGGGCAAGACTTTAGTTCTTGGATCTATCGGATTCCTCATAGTGACCAGCAGACGTAAATCCCAAGTGACTCAAAGAATATAGCTGTGCTTCCCCGGCAACGGCGCCAGAAAATGGTCTTGATAACACACAAGTATAGGGGATCGCAACAGTTTTCAAGGGTAGAGTATTCAACCCATATTTATTGATTCGACTCAAGGGGAAGCCAAAGAATATTCTCAAGTATTAGCAATTGAGTTGTCAATTCAACCACACCTGGAAGATTTAGTATCTGCAGCAAAGTATCAGTAGCAAAGTAGGGTGATAGCAGCAGTAGCAACTGTAACCAGTAGCAGCAGAGTAACAGTAGTAGCAGCAAAGTAACGTAGCAAGGACCAGTAGTAAAAGACTCGTAGGCATTGGATCGGTGATGGATGATTATGCCGGATGTTATTCATCATGCAACAGTTATAACACGGAGAGATAAGTAACTAGCTCCAGTTCGTCAATCTAATGTAGGCATGTATTCAGTATGTAGTCATACGTGCTTAGGGAAAAGAACTTGCATGACATCTATTGTCCATCCCTCCCGTGGCAGCGGGGTCCTAATGGAAACTACGGGATATTAAGGTTCTCCTTTTAATAAAGAACTAGACCAAGGCATTAACACTTGGTGAATACATGAACTCCTCATACTATGGTCATCTCCGGGAGTGGTTCCGGCTACTGTCACTCCGGGGTTGCCGGGTCATAACACATAGTAGGTGACTACAACTTGTAAGATAGGATCAAGAACACACATATATTGGCGACAACATAATAGGTTCAGATCTGAAATCATGGCACTCGGGCCCTAGTGACAAGCATTAAGCATGGCAAAGTAGTAGCAACATCAATCTCAGAACATAGTGGATACTAGGGATCAATCCCCGTCAAAACTAACTTGATTACATGATAGATCTCACCCATCCCATCACCGTCCAGCAAGCCTACGATGAGATTACTCACGAACGGTGAAGAGCATCATGGAATTGGCGATGAAGGAAGGTTGATGATGACGATGGCGACGATTTCCCTCCTCCGGAGCCCAAAACGGACTCCAGATCTGCCCTCCAGATGAAGAACAGGAGGTGGCGGCGCCTCCGTATCGTAAAACGCGATGAACTCTTCTCCTTGTTTTTTTCCAGGCGAGACGAACTAAATAGAGCTGGATTTAGAGGCGGTGGAGTTTTGTGGGCCCCACAAGCCTGCCAGGCGTGGCTAGGGGGGGCCCGCGCCTGGTGGGCTTGTGGGATCCATGCTCCACTTCTCCGGTTGATTCTTGAGCCAGTATTTTTTACATATTCCACAAAAATTATCCGTAAATTTTCAGGTCATTCCGAGAACTTTTATTTCTGCGCAAAAACAACACCATGGCAATTCTGCTGAAAACAGCGTTAGTCCGGGTTAGTTCCATTCAAATCATGCAAATTAGAGTCCAAAACAAGGGCAAAAGATTTCAGAAAAGTAGATACGACGGAGATGTATCACGGGGGTCAAATCGTCGGGATATATATATATATATATATATATAATTTTATAGAAGGAAATACGTGTCCCACAAGAAAACGGAGCCAAGAAGGTGCCCGAGGGGACCACTAGCCACTAGGCCGCACTAGGGGGTTGGCGCGCCCTCATGCCTTGTGGGCACCTGGGTTGCCTTCCTGTTTGTTTATCAATTTCCCATTTTCTTCTAAAAATCCAAAACTGAAAGAAAATATTTATGTGGATTTTTCTGAGTCCGTTTACTTACTCTATCACATACCTCTTCCTTTTAAGGGTTCTGGAGTGTACTGGAAGGTCTCCTTAATGTGCTCCTCCAACGTCATGGTTTGGATAATATTTGTTTCAACATTAATTAGTGTACCTGAAATGTAGTGCTTTATTCTTCGTCCATTGACCACCTTCAGGTTAGTGCCATTACAATTACTGATCTTAATATCTCCAGACCGATAAACTTCTTCGATGATATATGGGCCTTCCCATTTGGAGAGAAGTTTTCCTGCAAAAAGTCTAAGATGAGAATTGTACAATGGAACATATTCACCAACTTTGAATTCTTGCTTTTGGATTATTTTTTCATGCCATCTTTTAACTTTTTGTTTGAATAGTTTGGCTTTTTCATAAGCTTGGGTTCTCCATTCATATAATGAGCTAATATCCAACAACCTCTTTTCACCAGCAAGTTTGAAATCATAGTTGAGTTCTTTAATTTCCTTAAGACATGCTTTATGTTCTAACTCAAGAGGTAAAAGACATGCTTTCCCATAAACCATTTTATTTCTCTATTGGTTAATTCTACTTGACCACTAGATTGAGGATGAGAGGGAGATGCAATTCTATGGTTAGTAACATATCTAGCAAGCAACTTACGAAAAGCACCATGAATAAAATGTGAACCACCATCAGTCATTATGTATGTAGGGACTCCAAAACGTGGGAAAATAACTTCCTTAGGCATTTTAATAGAGGTGTTATGATCAAAACTATTGGTTGGAACAACTTCTACCCATTTAGTGATATAATCAACAGCAACCAAAATATGTCTATACCCATTAGAGGAAGGAAAAGGTCCCATATAACCAAATCCCCAAACATCAATTGGTTCAATACCAAGTGAATATTTCATAGGCATTTCCTGATGTCTACTAATACTACCAATTCTTTCACATTCATCACAAGAGAGGACAAACTTATGAGCACCTTTGAAAAGAGTAGGCCAATGAAATCCAGACTGTAATACCTTGTGTGCAGTTCTATCTCCCGCATGGTGTCCTCCATAACCCTCGAAGTGAAACTTCCAAAGGATTTGGCCTTGTTCATTCTTAGGTATACAATGTATAATAATACCATTTACTCTATCTTTATAAAGATGCGGGTCATCTCAAAAGTAACGTCTGAAATCAAAGAAGATTTTTTTCTTTTGCTGATAGGTGAAACTAGGTGATTTGTATGTAGCAATAATGTAATTAGCATAATCAACAAACCACGGTGTGTTTGGAGAAACATTGACCATATCTAGTTGTTCATGAGGGAAGCTATCATCAATAGGTAATGGGTCATCAAGACCATTATCTAACCTAGACAAATTATCAGCTACATGATTCTCATCTCCTTTCCTATCAATGATACACAAATAAATTTCTTATAGCAAAAGATCCCACCTAATAAGTCTAGGCTTAGCATTTCATTTTCCATAAGATATTTAATAGCAGCAAGATAAGTATGAACAATTACTTTAGAATCAACTATATAAAATCAAAATTTGTCACAAGCAAATACAACTGTAAAAATTATTTTTCACTGGTAGCATAATTTCTATGGGAATTGTCTAGAGTTTTACTAGACTAATGAATAACATTTAATTTCTTATCAACTCTTTGTCCTAGAACAACACCAACAACATAATCGCTAGTATCACACATAATTTCGAAAGGCAATTTCCAATCAAGTGGTTGAACAAGAGGTGCAAACGTTAAGGCTTTCTTAAGTGTTTCAAAAGCTTCTACACAATCTCATCGAAAATGAAAGGTACATGCTTTTGTAATAAATTAGTAAGAGGCCTAGAAATTTTAGTGAAGTATTTAATAAACCTCTTATAGAAACCATCATGACCAAGGAAACTAGAAATACCTTTAATATCTCTAGGACATGGCATCTTCTCAATTGTGTCAACGTTAGCCTTATCCAACTGAATACCTCGTTCAGAAATTTTATGATCCAATACAATACCTTCATTTACCATCAAGTGGCACTTCTTCCAATACAAGATAGGGTTAATTTGCTCACATATCTACAAAACTCGATCAGGGTTGCTTAAGCACACATCAAAAGAAGTTCCATGAACGTAAAAAATCATCGATGAAAACCTCAACAATCTTTACATAAAAATTCGAGAATATAGCAGTCATACATATTTGAAAGGTAGAAGGTGCATTGCATAATCCAAAATGCATACGTCTATAAGCACATATTCCAAAAGTACAAGTAAAGGTGCTTTTCTCTTATTCAGGTTATGACACAAGTATTTGAGAGAAGCCAGAATAACCATCTAGAAAGAAAAAATGTGCGTGCTTCGATAATATTTATGGCATTTGGTTTATGAAAGGTAAAGGACAATGATATTTTCTATTAGATTTTTTTAGTTTTCTAAAATAAACTACCATTCTATAGTGAGTCACAATTCTTTGTGGAATGAGTTCATTTTTATCATTAGGAACAACAGTAATACCTCCTTTCTTAGGAACACAATGAACGGGACTTACCCATCTACTATCAGCTATGGGATAAATTATACCTGGTTCCAGAAGCTTTAATATTTCATTTCTTACCACTTCTTTCATTTTGGGATTCAGTCTTCATTGGTGATCAACAATGGGTTTAGCATCTGGTTTCGTATTAATCTTGTGCTGACACAGAGTGGGACTAATGCCCTTAAGATCATCAAGAGTGTACCCAATAGAAGCTTGGTGCTTCCTTAAAGTTTGTAAGAACCTTACTTCTTTGTGCTCTGTAAGGTTAGCACTTATAATAACAAGATATAACTTATTTTCATCAAGATAAGCATATTTCAAAGTGTCGGGTAATTGTTTTAATTCAAACACAGGATCACCCTTGGGTGGAGGAGGACCTCCTAGAGTTTCAACATGCAAGTTTTTTTCGAGGATAGGCTTTTTCTCAAAGAACATATTATCTAGTTTATTTATTTCACGCATATGCATATCATTTTCATGGTCTAGAAAATATTGTTCTAATGGATCAGCAGGAGGAATGGCAATAGAAGCAAGACCAATTACTTTATCTTTACTAGGCAATTCTTTATCATGGGGTTGCTTACTGAACTTGGAGAAATGAAACAAATGAGACATACCACCAAAATTAACACTCGTAGTTTCCTTTTTTCAATCTATTTGAGAATTCATAGTGTTCAAGATGGGTCTACCCAATATTATGGGACAAAAATCATCTTGGGGTGCGCCAAGTACTAGAAAATCAGTAGGGTATTGTACTTTTCCACACAAGACTTCAACATCTCTAACAATGCCAAGTAGTGTGATGGTGTCTCTATTAGCAAGTTTAGTAGTAACATCTATGTCTACTATTTCAGCGAGTGCTATCTCATGCATAATTTCTTGATATAAGGTAAAAGGAATAGCACTAACACTAGTACCCATATCACATAAACCATGATAACAATGATATCATATTTTTACTGAGACGACATGCATGCCAACAATAGGTTTTTTCTTATCTTTAGTATCAGATTTCGCAATTCTAGCTGCTTCATCACAAAAATAAATAACATGCCCATCAATATTATCGACCAAGAGATCTTCAACCATAGCAGTATTAGGTTCTACCTTGATTTGCTCAGAGGGTTTGGTTGTTCTAACATAACTTTTGTTAACCACGGTTGAATCTTTAGCATGTTCTGTTATCCTAACAGGGAAAAGTGATTTCTCAATATAAGCAGTAGGCACAACTGGGCCAACATTGTAAATGATAGTTTCATCCTCAACTTTAAATGATTCTTCAACTTTTTCTTTAATAGGTGGATGATATTTAAATCATTTCTCTTTACATAGAGCAACATGAGCAGCAAAGGTTTTACAAAATGAGGCTACTATCTCAGAGTCGAGTACATATTTAGTGCTAAAATGATTAAAAGCATCGGTATTCATAAAATATTTAACACAATCAAACTTAAGTTTTATACCTAACTCTTTACCTTCATCGAGTTCCCAATATTCATAGTTGCGTTTAATTCTTTCCAAAAGATCCCACCTGAATTCAATAGTCTTCTTCATAAAATAACCAGAACAAGAAGTATCGAGCATGGTTTGATCATTACGAGAAAGACGAGCATAAAAATTCTGAATAATAATTTCCCTCGGGAGCTCATGACCGAGTCATGAATATAACAGTGAATTCATCCTCCCCCAAGCTAGAGTGATACTTTCTCCTTCACAATGCCAAAAATTATAGATAAAATTTGGATCACGATAAACAAGATGCATATGATAAGTTTTTTGGTGAAACTCCAATTGCAATCGATTCTAGCTCAAAGACCCTATATCATCACATAGCCTATACCATGTCAATGATTTTCCCCCAAAATATAAAGGGAAAACCTTCTTCTTGACTTCATCTCCGGATAAACCTGCAAGCTTAAATAATCCACAAACTTGATCCACATAGATTAGGTGCATATAGGGATGTTTTCTTCCATCTCCTGCATAAGGATTAGCTAGTAGTTTCTCTATCATACCCGAAGGAATTTCGTAATAAACATTTTCAGTAGGTTCAGAAGGTTGAGGGACAACTCTTGCTATTTTTGTTTGAGGTGAAGATACCCCGAACAAACCCCTCGAAGGATTAATTTCCATAGTGACAAGTAACAATAAATTTGAGCATGTAAAATAAATTTTACCTTACCGAATTCCCCTTACTAAAGGCGCTTCACTCTGCGGCAACAACGCTATAAAAGAATATTGATGGCCCACAAGTACAAGGGATCAATCGTAGTCCTTTCTATAAGTCAGAGTGTCGAACCCAACAAGGAGCGGAAGGAAATGACAAACGGTTTTCAGCAAGGTAATTTCTGCAAGCACTGAAATAGCGGTAACAAGTTGTTTGATAGGAAGATAGTTGTATCAAGTAATGAGTAGAAATAGTAACAAAATGTGCAGCATTATATCCCAATCCTTTTGTTGCAAAGGACAGACTGGAACGTTTTCTTATAATGGGCAAAGCGTTCTTGGGGGCACACGACAATTTCATCTAGTTACTTTCATCATGTTGGGTTAATTCACGTTCAGTAATTTGATAATTTGATATGTGGGTGTATCGGTGCTTGGGTGCTATGCTTACTTGAACTAGCCTCCCACTTATGATTAAACCTCCCGCAAGAATCCATAACTACGAGAAAAGTATTAAGAATAAATGCTGACCATATCATTAAACATAGGGATCCAAATCAGCCCCTTACGGAGTAGCACATAAACTAGGCTTTAAGTTTTTGTCACTCTCGCAACCCACCATCTAATTACTACTCCACATTGCATTCCCTTAGGCCCAAATGTGGTGAAGTGTTATGTAGTCGATGTTCACATAACACCACTAAGGGAATCATAACATTCACATCATGAAAATATCGAACGAATATAACCTTCACATGACTACTTGCAACAAGACTTCTCCCGTGGCCTCAAGAACAAAATTACTACGCACAAGTGATATACATGCTCATGATCACAAAGTTATTAAATAGCATATTGGATCCGAACATACGATCTTCCACCAAATAAACCATGAAGCATCAACTACAATATGTAATCAACACTACTAGTGACACCCCAGGTACCAATCTGAGGTTCCGGTACAAGATTGAGCACAAGAGATGAACTAGGGTTTTGAGAGGAGATGGTGTTGATGAAGATGTTGATGAATATTGGCCTCCCCAAGATGAGATGATTATTGGTTATGACGATAGTTTTGATTTCCCCCTCTGGGAGGGAAGTTCCTCCGAAGGAATCGTTCTGGCGAAGAGCAGAAGTGCTCCTGTCCAAGTTCCGCCTCGAGACGGCGGCGCTTAGTCCCGAAATTCCTCTTCTCATTTTTTTCAGGTCAAAAGAGAATTTATACTAGAAGATGGTCTCCAGAGGTGGGCCAGGGGGCCCACTAACCACCAGGCCTCGCCAAGGATGGGGGAACACCCTAGTGCCTAGTGGGCACCTGGTAGCCCCTCTGGTACTTCTTTCCTCCACTATTTTTTATTTATTCCAAAATAAATCTCCGTGAAGTTTCAGCCCATTTGGAGATGTGCATAATAGGTATTTTTGACGTAGCTTTTTCAGGTCCAGAATTCCATCTGCCGACATTCTCCCTCTTGATGTAAACCTTGCATATTATGAGGGAAAATAGATTATAATTACTCCAGAAAGTGGTATAATGCATAAAAACAAAATAAATGACAGTAACAAAACATGATGCAAAATTGATGTATCAGTGAACTCACCGAAGATGGCCAACTGCTGGTGAATGTTGTGGAGGTCGAGGAAGAACATTCGCTCGTCGCCACCGTCCTCGAGAAGGACAAGGACGTCTAGGAGATGGAGCGGTGCATGGGGGAGATGGTGGGTTGGGGAGGAGCAGCCGGAGTCATCGAAGCAACCCTGAAGTTGGTGGTGATCGAAATCCTAGCCACCTAGGAGAGTTGTGAGTGGCTGGGAGTGGTGAAACAACCAGATGGGTGAACACGGAAGTGCGAGGTAGGGAGAATATGGTCACCATTGAGCCATGAGGGGTGAGGAGGGTGATACTCGTGATGTGCGTCGTGTTTTCCATGAAGAGGAATGGGTAATCGCAGCACAAAGTGGGTAAGTATTTCCCTTAGTTATGAAACCAAGGTTTATCAAACCAATGGGAATATCAATCGACACATTTCTTCAACAGCTGCACACAAAATAACAAACAACTTGCACCCAACGTGGACAAGAGAGTTGTCAATCCCCTTGGTCTTATTATTTGCAAGCGAATGAGGTGTGTAGATAATTGTATGTAATTGTAAAACGCAAAATAAAATAAAAGTAAATAAATGCAGCAAGGTATTGGAGGTTTTAGCAATATGTTGTGAATAGACCCCGGGGCCATAGCTTTCACTAGTGGCATCTCTCATGAAAATAAGCATACGGTGGATAAACAAATTACTGTTGGGCAATTGATAGAAGAGCAGATAGTTATGCAATTTTCACGGCAATGATTATGTAAATATAGGCATCACGTCCATACACAAATAGGCCGACTCCTTCCTGCACAAATTATTATTACTTCACTTCAAGAGCACTTCTATGTTTGCCTCTCTACGCATTAAGTTCATGAGAAACGAAGTAACGCTTGGAGTAAGATGACATGATGTAGACAAAGTAAACTCAACCAATATGAATAAACCCCATCATTTTACCGTTAGCATCAGCAACACAAAGACACAACTTGTCCCCTTGTGTCACTAGGATATAGAAACTCACCAGGTTGAACCTACTACAACGCACCTCTCTCACCAAAGAAATATCAATCTAGTTGGCCAAACTATTTCAATAGATCGGAGAGAATTACGAAGCTATTACAATTATGCACATAAGAATCATATTATATATTGGAGGAGAGTCAAATATTTACCATGAATAATATGAACATAAACCAACTATTCATCAGATCCCAACAAATGCACCACACAAAAGAGTTACGTCATATGGATCAAGGCGAAGATGTGATGATCATTGTATTGAAGATCAAAGAGAGAGAGAGAGAGATGCCATCTAGGTACTGCTGGACCAGTAGGTTTGTGGTGAACTACTCACACATCATCATAAGGACAATAAGGTTGATTAAGATCCCGTCCGTGATTGATCCCCCTCTGACAGAGTGCTGGAACAGAGCTCTAGATGGCCTATCGTCGGAACAGAGACTTCCAGTGACATAAAAAGTGTTTCAGGATATCCTCTTATATTTTTAGGGTAAATAGGAATTTATAGGCCCCCAGGCCGTGTCATGATGGCTTGTGAGAGCCTCCTTTGCCTCCCGGCCTTCTTCCAATGCTCCACGGTGTTCTTTTGGTCTTGAAAAAAATTCACAAGAAGTTTCACGTCCATTGGGCTCCGTTAGGTACTGGAACCTGAAAAGTGGAAAAACATGCAGGAAACAACAAGTGTCACTGGCAGTGGGTCAATAGGTCAGTGCTAAAAAATAATGTAAATTGGTAGATAAGTGCCTAAAAAGTGTTCTAAAATGATAACATTAGCATGGAAAAATCCAAAATTATAGATAAGTTGGAGAAGTATCAAGCAACCCCAAGCTTAATTCCTGCTGGTCCTCGAGTAGGTAAATGTTAAAGACAAATTTTTTGATGTGACATGCTATCTATGATGTATTCTTTTGCATGCATGCTCATTGAGAAACGATGAATTAACAATTATTAACACCACAATATTTATAAGTATAAGTAGCAAAACAATTATTCTTTCAAAGTGTATGATCCTCAAAGATTGTTTCAACCCTTTACATCTCTATTATATTAGCAAGGCATGGCTCCATCTTCATCATAAAACTAAAAATGTTAAGCACCACGGTGCCCAAGTCACACAATTGGATCACATTTTTTCAATATGCATCAACTTTTTATTATTCATGCAATACATGAGCGTGAACCATTGGACATAGCATATAGGTGGAATAGAGTAAGGTGGTAGGTTTCAAAGGAGTTGAAAAGTGAAGAATATAGTCTCATATCAACTAGGCATACCAATGGGTTATGGAGATTGTCGGCATCAAAACCGGCAGATCTCAGGTAGAGGGTCCCGAACAGTAGACCTGAGATCGATGGGTTGCAGGAGAGAAGAGGAGATAGTATTTACCCAGGTTTGGGCTCTCTTGAGGAGGTAAAACCCTACGTCCTGCTTGATTATATTGATGGGGAATGATGGTTACAGAGTTGATCTACCTCGAGATCGTATGAGCTAAAACCCTAGATGAGATAACCTGCCTCTATGCATAAGAACCTCTAGTTTATATAGACATTTGGGCTCCTAGGGTTACATGTTAGTGACCTTAGTCGGGAATAGATGGGTCGAGCTTTCCATATTGATTACGAAGTTGTCAAATAATCTGGTCTTCAATGATGTAGCCCATATGGTCGGCCCATAAGGGATAATCCAACGCCCGAGGACGCCTTAATCCGGGACTACCTCAGTATCCCCCGAACTGGCCTTCAACGCTCATGTGTACGGTCTACGGTAGCCGGACACTCCGAATAATCGGCTTGCACGGTGAGTTCCTCTTATGTTTGAGTGGTATCGATTTAGTCGCTTTGATGACATCGTGTTCTCAAAACGGGCATCATCAAATCTAAAGGCTTTAATGGCCCAAAGGTGAACGGTCCCTTATTTGACAATTCTTCTGACAAAAAGTCGTGATAACAAATAATGATAAATACGTGAATCGCGGCTCGAGGCCACTTTTACCCGGGGCACGTTCTATCAACAAAAGAGATTGTGTCTCGCTTTCAAGGTCATTCGAATTAATGAGCTGGGCCAACCCACGCATGCTCAACGATGCGGTCGTTTTGGGAAGTGGAGGAGCCGATGGCGCAGTAAATGGAAACCCTTGGCTTCATGACCCCCCTTAGAAAGGGAAGAAGATCCAAAACCCACCACAGGCATTCCAAACTAAACCCCATCTCTCTCCAAGCTCGAGCCCCCAGATTCATTCCATCTCCCACCCTTTCTAGCTGTCCTTCTTTCCAAGCGCAGCAATGGCCGACTCGGGCTCTCAGAGGAAGTGGGAGATCTCATGTGTCTCTGACGGGGATATCCAGGAGCTGAAGCGTTGTGGTTATCTCGCGGCTAACATCACCCACCGAGCACGAGAAAAGGGCCAGGTGGTTCCTGCACCAAGGCCCGGTGGGCGGGTGGTATTTGTCCCCCACTTCCTCCAAGGACTGGGCTTCCCGCTTCACCCCTTCGTCGGGGGTTTGATGTTTTATTACGGGTTAGATTTCCATGATCTCCCCCTTTCCATTATGCACGTCTCCACCTTCATCATCGTTTGCGAGGCCTTCCTGCGGGTTTATCGGCACTTTGGCCTTTGGCTCAAAGTTTTCAATGTTAAGCCGAAGTCGGTGAGCAGTCAGCACGCCGACTGTGGCGGAGATTTGATAAGCAAGATTTCTTGCGTGTCGTGGGCGCACGGCACCCTGATCAACACCACGAAGAGCTGGCAGACAGAGTGGTTCTACATCACGGAGCCACGGTGTGACATCCCGATGCCAACGTTCCAGAAGATTCCCCTTCTATTCCATTTTTGTCGCGTGTCTTATCTTATTTGTTGCATCATCATCACATCATGTGCATCATCATCATTGCGTTGGCATCTTTGTTGTCGCCAGTTTTCAAAAGTTGCATCCGTTGTTAGTTGCCGGTTCCCGTCGTTGTCTGTTCTGAGCCCGACCGCACACGCACGCGCCCGTGGCATCGTCGTAACCCTGTTTTAAAAGTGTGCGTAATACTTTCTCCGTTTGGGGTGAGATTTGACGTGCGGTGTTATTTTAATATAGCTAGGCCGCCTGTCAAGTTTCGTTGCGATCGGAGTCCGTCTGGTACCTGAACGGTCAACCGTAGCGGCACTGTATTCGGTCTATCGTCGGATGTGTGTCGGTGTTTTAAAAATTCGTTGCCGCGTCGCCCGTTCTCCCTCTCGTCTCCGGATACCCCCTCTACACAACCACTCGTCCGTCACGCGTTCGGAATTAGTCGAATCCGACCGCGCGGTTGGATCCGGGACGGAAAACCGCAAAACCAAGCCCCCCATTTGTCTATATATAGTCCCGTGTGTATTTTGGACAACCAACCTCTCTCCACCTCGAAATCCGTGCCAACCCTAGCCTCCAGCACCCTCTCTCTCCTCCCATTGGACCCTCAGCCACCGCCAGGGCCCGCCGAGCCCAGATCGGGCCTGGCCAAGCCCATCCGGTCGCTGCCGCCCGCAGCGCTCCACCTCGCCCATGCCCGAGGGCAGCAGCCCGAGCCTCCTCGCCGCCGGGGCTCGCCTGAGCCGCCGTTCGCCGCAGTGCTCGTGCCCTGCCGCCGGAGGCCGCCACAGATCATGCCGCCCAGCGTCCCCGCCGCCTGCGCCCGTCCTCGCCGCCAGCGCCTCGCCCGCCGCAGTTCCCGTCGTTGCCAGAGCCGTGCAGCGCCGCCCAAGCCAAGCCTCGCGGCGTCGCCCCTCCAGCCGCCGGCCCGATGCCAGATCCGCCTCCGGTGACCCATCCCGCTCGTGCCTCCACCTCTCCAAGCCCCGCGTCGGCTGAACTCCTCCCACCGTCGTGGATCTGCCCTCGTGGCCTCGTTCCGAGGAGGCGACGGGAGGGAGACGAGGGAGCTCCTCATCGAGGCGTTGACCTCCCGCCTGGGCCTCCTCGCCCCGTGGCCTGCCTCGCAGCTAGGCCCAGGTCGGCCTCCTCCTAGCCTCCCCAAGCCGGCCCGTCTCTAGATCTGCACCGAGTTAGGCCCAAGTGGCCCAAGGTGAGGACCAGATTCCCCTCTATGTGTCGCTCGAGCGTGAATTAGTTGTCCAGCGCCCATGGTTTAGGTCCGGTAGATATTTTTTCCCTTTTAGGGATTTTTCGGAATAATATAAATTCCAGAAAATAACCGATATTAAAACGCCCGTATCTTCTAATCAGTAAATCGGATCGCGACATGTAGCATATGTTTTTTGTGTAGTTTTTCGCATAGAACCCGTTTATGAAACTTGCATATTTATTTGATGTTGTTTGACGTGTCGTATGCATACGTTAGCATGATGTCTAGATAGGATAGACGCCGTATTTATTTTTCACGCAAGACCGGATTGCTTGTATGCCGTAGAATAAATGCCCATGTTTTAGGAACCATTTTTGCATGTATTTTAGAGCGGTCACTCGTATTTTTGCGTGTAGGGGTTGCCGCTAGTTTATTTTTCCGTGTATAGGTAATTATCTCGCATTTATGTGTCGCATTATTTTTGTGTTGCAACCCCACATATTTTATATGTTTCCGGGGTAGAAAAAATCAATGGGATTTTTCTGTGCCATTAGTTTTAGCTTTTGAGCAAGTTAGTTCGCGCGATATTTTGCCGTGATGCCCTTTTGTTTAATTTGTAGGATTTATTTTGTGCTTCGTTTGAAGGAGTTGTCAACTAGAGAGTTGATCTTGGATGTTTTGTCTAGCCCCTGGTATTTTTGGTTGCAATAGAAATGCATGTTTAGGCATTGTTTGCTTGCTCTCAAGTTGCTAGAAATAGTGCCGATTTGGAGGTGCTGAAATATTTCTAAGTATGGAATCTGTTATATTTTGTTGCTGTCTTGTCTTGCTTGTATCTTGTGATCTGTAGCTCTTTTGAGGTTGGTCCAATGGAGTTAGTTGTACCCCTTGTGTTTCTCTAGCATGCTGTGAATTTTCATGCCATTTGCAGTCCTGTAGCTATAGGTTTTGCTGCTGTCAATATTGCTTCAGATCGAAAACTACACTTTCATGAGGTGTAATTTTCACTAAGTCTGAAATAGTGTGTGAGATGCCATTTTGTGTCTTCTTTCCCTAGTGATCCATCATGCCATGCTAGTTGTTGTTAGTTGTTTGTAGTAGTGATTCTTGCCCTCTTTCGTGCCATGTCTTGCTTGAGTTTATCGGATTTGTGTAGCCCGTAGTTGTGGGGCGTAGAAAATGCTAAGTGGCTGATTTTGGCAGATTGTAGTGATTTCTTGTTTTGCTCGTAGTTGTTGTACCGTAGCTCCGATTTGATCGTGTCCTACATGAAACTTGCTTAGAATATCGTGTAGTTTCATTTTCTCTTGCTGGTTGTATGTTTTGAAGTGCTCGTAGCCATCATTGCACACATATTGCATTCATGCCATCATATCTTGCGGTGCTTGTAACATTTGATCCGTAGCTCCGTTGGAGATGTTCTCTATGTGTAAATTGCTTGTCTTGACGTGTAGAATCACGTGAACCTATTTGTTTTTCTGTTTAACAACTAACTATATGTGTTAATTCAGATCTGGACAGAATTGTAAATTAACATGTGAGGTCGTCTCGGAGATGCTATATGTCATTTCCGACCTCATTTGAAATGTCTAGATAGGTAGTTTTATTTCCGCTTCACCTCTTGCATGTTTAACCACATTTAATATTGTCGTGTATATAATTGGGATAGAACTAAACAAATAAACGTGGAGTTTCGTCAATATGCAACTCGTTGCATACTGAACTTCACTTAATGTGTAGTGTTTGTTTGTGTGAATTGTCATGCCGTGACTTGCATATATTCAGCTGCTCATGCATGATTTGTGTTGTGCACCGTGTGGTGAATTCCGTGTGTTGACTTGTGTTTCCGGTTTCCTCCGTCTCGATAGAGTTCCGCAGCGTGCCGGATTGTGAGGACCCGTTCGACTACGTCGATTCGTCTGCTTCACGGAGGCATTCTTCTTCCAAGCAGGATCTCAGGAAAGATGACCATTTCCCCAGATACCATTACTATCATTCCATTCTAGTTTATCGCTTCTATCGTTTATGTCTCGTTGCCTACCACACGTTAAATATCAGCCTCTCAACAATGCCATGATAACCTTCAACCTGTTCGACCTAGCAAACCACTGATTGGCTATGTTACCGCTTGCTTACCCTTGTGTTAGCGTTGCTAGTTGCAGGTGCAGTTGCTTCCATGTGAAAACATGGGTCCCTTGTCTTATCACCATATAAATACTATTTAATTTAATGCACCTATATACTTGGTAAAAGGTGGAAGGCTCGGCCTTTCTAGCCTGGTGTTTTGTTCCACCTTTGCCCCCTTAGTTTCGGCTACCGGTGTTATGTTCCATAATTGAGCGCTCCTAACACGATCGGGGTTGTTATGGGGACCCCCTTGATAATTCGTTTTAGATTAAAGCTGGTCCGGCAAGGCCCAACATTGGTTTTACATTTGCCCAACATAATAATTTGATAATACTGAAATGCATAGGGAGTTAGCACTACCCGAGGAGTAATTCTACATAAACAAGGGGGCCAGTGCTGATGGTGTTGGTCCCAAATGGTCTGCCTGCGGGGCCACCGCGAGGAAACTCGAGGTTTGGCACTCGTAGCTAGTTCCATCCGTCGTGTCCTGAGAACGAGATACGCGGCTCCTATCGGGTACGTCGGCACGTCGGGCGGCCTTGCTGGATTAGTTTTACCTTTGACGAGATATCTTGTGCATCGGGATTCCGATGATACTTTGGGTAATCTCAGAGTTGAGGTTTTCCACTATGGAATCCGACGAGATCGCGAGCTTCGTGAGTGAGGATTTCTATGCGGCTTGTGGTAATTTGTGATGGACTATTTGGAGCACCCCTGCAGGGTTAAATCTTTCGGAAAGCCATGCCCGCGGTTACGTGGCAACGTGGAAACTTCGTTTAACACTGGTTCTAGATAACTTGAAGTTAACTTAATTAAAACTCACCAACTGTGTGCGTAACCGTGACTGCCTCTTTTGCGAGCCCCTGCTCCAATCGAGGACACGGTGGGGTTATGTTTGACGTAGGTAGGTGTTCAGGATCATTCATTTGATCATCAGTAGTTCACGTCCGCTATGCGTAGATCTTTCCCCTCTTATTTCCTGTACTTGTAAGTTAGCCACCATATATATATGCTTAGCAGCTGATGCAACCTCACCACTTATCCATGCCTCACCCATTAAGCTTTGCTAGTCTTGATACCTTTGGAAATGAGATTGCTGAGTCCCCTATGGCTAACAGATTACTACAACACCAGTTGCAGTTACCGATAAAGGTTACTTGACGCGAGCGCGTTGATTGTTCATTTGGAGTTGCTTCTTCTTCTTCTTCTTCATCGATCTAGGATGGGTTCAAGGCCGGCAGCCTGGGATAGCAAGGATGGACGTCGTTCTACTTTTGTCATTTGTTTTCGTCCAGAGTCGGACCCTGCTCTTACTCTTGATGATTATGTATTGTACTGATGTGACTCTGATGTAGCTTGTGGCGAGTGTAAGCCAATTCTATATATATATCTCTTCTTTTCAGTACATGTACTTGTAATGATATCCATTCTTGCGACACGACGAGATGCTCTTCTATCCCTGACGAGGCCTTCGTGCCAAATTGAGGATAGGGTCGCATCTTGGCCGTGAAAAGTTGGTATCAGAGCAGTACCGACCTAGGAGCCCCCTTGATTGATCGAACTTGGCCGAGTCGAGTCTAGTGAAAAACTGCTTTGAGTCTAGTTATATATCGGAGAGTAGGATTCGTTTTTCTCCTTTTCTATGCTCTGGTGAGGAATCTTGACGTAATAATTTATTCTACTCCTCTTCCCACTCAAATTTTTTTAGGATCACACGGATATTTTTGGAATCTATATGATGCCGATGTGACAGAGTTTTGTCTTGGTGCCACCTATCTGCTTTGAGTTTTAGGGGAGTTGAGCTCCAGGGGATTCTTGAGCACATCGTTATCATTCAGATTTCTTAGTATCTCAGTACGAAGGATGTTCGGAATTGCTTAAATACTAGTAGTGGCGAGAAAACCCCGATGTCCCCAGTACTGGTGTAGATTGTTCGGGAGTACTGCCATACTTTGTATCGTTGTGATCACGAGGGTCTATTGTAGATGATGGTCCGGGATTCTGGTCGTGTGTTGACGGATGTGATACAAGTGACGAGTTAGTATAGGAGTTGTGTGATATTACTCCTTGTATCCGTGTACCAGATTGCATGACCAGATATTTTGGGAATTCATAGGTGGGAATTCAAGTAGTTGCTTATAGGACAATGTTCCAACAAATGCATGATGTTAGGTTGGGGTTCGACATCTAGTGGATTCCTGTCCACGAAAATGTCGGACGAAATCTTTCTGATGAGTTTGTTCTGGCTTGTTTCATAAGCCTCACTCTTTGTTTTGTTGGAATATGGTAATTCAAGTTGGTTCGTTGTCAAGTGGTGATTTCAGATCTTTCATAAGAGGTCTTCTCATATTTTTATGTGAGAATGAAAATTCTTTTGTTCGTTCAATTGGCATGTCAATTCTTGTTAACCGGAGTCGTCATGTCAATTACATTCAACCGGTGTGCTTCTCTTCAGTGAATTCAATCCTCTCTAATTTTGTAGATCACTGTCTCAATTCTTTCCGGAGTTATCTCATGTGTCTCAAGTTGTCTTTGTTTTTCCCCGCCCTCCCGCCCTTTTCTTCAATGTTTCAGTCATCATCCTAGTGCCTTTATATTCAGTGATCCTTCCGCTATTTTTTCTTCCGTGTCGTATCCGTTGATTCATGGTGAACATTCTCAGGAGCTTTGTGTTCATCTTTATTCATTCTTATCATCTTTGCCGGTGAATTTGATTCAGCTATCCGTGTTCATTATATCCTATTCATCCTTGTGATTCTTTCCTATGTTGGGAATTCTTATGAGCCTATCTTGTTATTTATTTCTCTCTTTTCGATCCCGAGCGTTGAGGTTATCTCTGTAGTTCTTCTTTCCAGTCTTTCAATTATTTTGAGGTTTTCAACCTCATCTAGTTTTCATTTGTACCGATGCAATATCCCTCTTCTAAGCAATCTTGTCAACGGTGGTTTCTTCGAGTGGGCCCATAACCCAGAGGTTTTTCCCAGGATCTTATATGTCTCTTCTAATCTTTCCGGAGATCTTTAATTCTTTTCAACTATGATGTAAGCATGAATTTCATCAGTCATATTACTTCTTCAAGTTCTATTTGAATTAATTCTCATATTGGCTCAACATTTCATTCTTCATCATTCCGGAGTGTCTCAGTAATTCTTGGTGGTGTTCTCCTCGTCATTTCCAGCTTCAAGACCGAAGAAGTGTTTTTCTCAATCTTGGTCCATTCTCTTCATGATTCATCGTTTCAGCCTTCTGGCATCGTCTTGAATTATTACCAATCATGAGTATCCCTTTCTTGCGACCCGGTGCATTTCTGAGTTGTTTTCATTCTCGGTCCTCCGAAGCCCATCATTTCAGAAGATTCTTCGTTCTCAGCTTTCAGCTTTCATCCTCAATTCTTCTCCATTGTTGTCTCTTCGTTCGTCTCTCAATTATTCTGGTGCCTTGTTTAAGTTTTTCTTCTCTCAGGTGGCTCATGATCTCTTCATTCTCTTGTATCTCCATTAATCCGTGGTGTTCCCATTTAATTGTGAATTCTTACCGGTGCTTCCTTAATTTTACTTCAAGTGGTGCTTATCTCTTTGTCTCTTCAAGACTCTTTCAAGAAGAATAAGTGGTACGCTAATCCGTTGCTTGTCATCATTTAAACTTGATGAAGGATTAGCATAACATAATTCTTATTCTTGTTTCAACAAATGATCTTAATTCTTCTTCTGGAGCAGCTCATGATATCAATTCTTTTCTCAAGTGCCTATCTTTCTTTTTCGGAGTTCCAAGTTCTTTTAAGTATCTCTTTGTGAGGCTTCATCTAAATTTTGGCAAGGTCATAATCTTATTCTTTTCTTCCTTGATATCTTTGCATCATTCATTTGTATACGGTGATCCTTCATGGTGGTTCATCAAGGTATCAATTCATTCCCAAGTGTTCTTCAAGATTCTGTTGGAGAACCTCAAGTTTTCATCTCTCGCATTTCCAAGTGCATTTGTTCTTCCTTTATCCTTTGAGGTGGTTTTATAGCATTCTTGTTAGTGTAGGAGCCTCGAAGATTTTTCTTTCAGGAATGAGATAGTTAAACCCATCGATTCTATGATCATGAGATATTTGCAACCCATGATTTCTTCTTTGGGCTATCTTGGTTTGGATTTCACCTAAAGCTTTTCCTATGGATTGTTGCTATCATGGTGCTTGTCACTAATCCAAGTTCTCAATGTATCCTCTTGGTGTAAGAAATCGCCCATATCTTGCTTCTCCCAATCAACCCTTGTTTCTTTTAGTGGTTGGTTGTCACCTCATATTTGTTGAGATGATTTCTTAAGCCCACTACTATCTTGTTCTTTTCGTTCTTGGTTTCCAACAACTCCGTTCAATTCTTCTTGCAAGGATACTTGCCAAGTTCATTGGAGTTAGTAGTTCTCATTCTCTCTTCATTCTCTTCTTCCGTATGAGCTAGTTCCTATTCTATTATTCTGGAGGTATTGTGATATTGCTCTTTTGGGTCAATCTTGTTGTTCTATCAAGATCATGGTGTTTCCTTGTTCTATTTAGTTGTTTGTTATGAATCTTGTCTAATTCTCTCTTCTTATCGAATTTTTTTGTCCCATTTTCCTACCGAAGTGCTGCCGAAATTTCCCGTGAATTCTTGCTTCTTTCTCATATCATTCCTCATTTCTTTGCAACCTTCAAGGATCATTGGTTTCACTCATTTGTCAAAGAAGCGACTAAGTTTTTACCTCTTGTTCTTTCTCATCCTCTCCCCCTTTCATTCTTGGATCTCGGGGCGAGATCCTCTTGTAGTGTAGGAGAGTTTTGACAACCCGATGCCGATGTTCCAGAAGATTCCCCTTCTATTCCATTTTCGTCGCTTGTCTTATTTTATTTGTTGCATCATCATCACATCATGCGCATCATCATCATTGCATCGGCATCTCCGTTGCCGCCAGTTTTCAAAAGTTGCATCCGTTGTTAGTTGCCGGTTCCCGTCGTTGTCCGTTGTGAGCCCGACCGCACACGCACGCGCCCGCGGCACCGTCGTAACCCTGTTTTAAAAGTGTGCGTAATACTTTCTCCGTTTGTGGTGAGATTTGACGTGCGGTGTTACTTTAATATAGCTTGGCCGCCTGTCAAGTTTTGTCGCGATCGGAGTCCGTCTGGTACCCGAGCGGTCAACCGTAGCGACACCGTATTCGGTCTACCGTCGGACGTCTGTCTGTGTTTTAAAAATTCGTTGCCGCATCGCCGTTCTCCCTCTCGTCTCCGGATACCGCCTCTACACAACCACTCGTCCGTCACGCGTTCGGAATTAGTCGAATCTGACCGCGCGGTTGGATCCGGGACGGAAAACCGCTAAACCTAGCCCCCCCATTTGTCTATATATAGTCCCGTGTGTATTTTGGACAACCAACCTCTCTCCACCTCGAAATCCGTGCCAACCCTAGCCTCCCGCGCCCTCTCTCTCCTCCCATCGGACTACCAGCCGCCGCCAGGGCCCGCCGAGCCCAGATCGGGCCCGACCAAGCCCATCCGGTCGCCGCCGCCCGCAGCGCTCCACCTCGCCCATGCCCGAGGGCAGCAGCCCGAGCCTCCTCCCCGCCGGGGCTCGCCTGAGCCGCCTTTCGCCGCAGTGCTCGTGCCCTGCCGCAGGAGGCTGCCGCATATCCTGCCGCCCCAGCGTCCCCGCCGCTTGCGCCCGTCCTCACCGCCAGCGCCTCGCCCGCTGCAGTTCCCGTCGCTGCCAGAGCCGTGCAATGCCACCCGCGCCAAGCCTCGCGGCGTCGCCCCTCCAGGCGCCGACCCGATGCCAGATCCGCCTCCAGTGACACATCCCACTCCTGCCGCCGCCTCTCCAAGCCCCGCGCCGGCCGAACTCCTCCCGCCGCCGTGGATCTGCCCTCGTGGCCTCGTTCCCAGCAGGCAACGGGAGGGAGAAGAGGGAGCTCCTCCTCGAGGCGTTGACCGCCCGCCTGGGCCTCCTCGCCCCGTGGCCTGGCTCGCAGCCAGGCCCAGGTCGGCCTCCTCCTAGCCTCCCCAAGTCGGCCCGTCTCTAGATCTGCACCGAGCTAGGCCCATGTGGCCCAAGGTGAGGACCAGATTCCCCTCTATGTGTCGCTCGAGCGTGAATTAGTTGTCCACCGCCCATGGTTTAGGTCCGGTAGATATTTTTTCCCTTTTAGGGATTTCTCGGAATAATATAAATTCCAGAAAATAACCGATATTAAAACGCCCGTATCTTTTAATCCGTAAATCGGATCGCGACATGTAGCATATGTTTTTTGTGTAGTTTTCCACGTAGAACCCGTTTATGAAACTTGCATATTTATTTGAAGTTGTTTGGCATGTCGTATGCATAGGTTAGCGTGCTGTCTAGACATGATAGATGACGTATTTATTTTTCGCGCAAGACCGGATTGCTCGTATGCCGTAGAATAAATGCCCATGTTTTAGAAACCATTTTTGCATGTATTTTAGAGCGGTCACTCATATTTTTGCGTGTAGGGGTTGCCGCTAGTTTATTTTTCCGTGTATAGGTAATTATCTCGCATTTATGTGTGGCATTATTTTTGTGTTGCAACCCCACATATTTTATATGTTTCCGGGGTAGAAAAAATCCTTGGTATTTTTCTGTGCAATTAGTTTTAGCTTTTGAGCAAGTTAGTTCGCACGATATTTTGCCGTGATGCCCTTTTGTTTAATTTGTAGGATTTATTTCGTGCTTCGTTTGAAGGAGTTGTCAACTAGAGAGTTGATCTTGGATGTTTTGTCTTGCCCCTGGTATTTTTGGTTGCAATAGAAATGCATGTTTAGGCGTGGTTTGCTTGCTCTCAAGTAGCTAGAAATAGTGCTGATTTGGAGATGCTGAAATATTTCTAAGTCTGGAATCTGTTATATTTTGTTGCTGTCTTGTCTTGCTTGTATCTTGTGATCTATAGCTCTTTTGAGGTTGGTCCAATGGAGTTAGTTGTACCCCTTGTGTTTCTCTAGCATCTGTGAATTTTCATGCCATTTGGAGTCCTGTAGCTATAGGTTTTGCTGCTGTCAATATTGCTTCAGATCGAAAACTGCACTTTCATGAGGTGTAATTTTCAGTAAGTCTGAAATAGTGTGTGAGATGCCATTTTGTGTCTTCTTTCCCTAGTGATCCATGATGCCATGCTAGTTGTTGTTAGTTGTTTGTAGTAGTGCTTCTTGCCCGCTTTCATGCCATGTCTTGCTTGAGTTTATCGGAGTTGTGTAGCCCGTAGTTGTGGGGCGTAGAAAATGCTAAGTGGCTGATTTTGGCAGATTGTAGTGATTTCTTGTTTTGCTCGTAGTTGTTGAACCGTAGCTCCGATTTGATCGTGTTGTAGCGACCCGACTCAAAACGAGTCAAGCCTCTGTGTTTCTGTGCCATCCCTGGATCAGTATGCTGGCACACACAGTACATCAATGTATATATCAATGTGCAATCACATGTAAATAGCGTAAAACTAATATATACCTTAAATATCTCAGCGGAAGCAGTCAAGGGAGTGGAGTCCCAATAAACACCAACGGCAAGTTGAGTGCGGACCGTAACCCTGAATCATACTCTTACTCGTCGAAGAAAATATCTGCAACATAAGACGTTGCAGCCGTGTAGGTCAGCATATTGAATATGCCGGCAAGTCACATATGAGAGGGTGTAAAATATCATCTATACTATATGCATATATGGCAGGCGGGGTTGTAAGTTTTAGCGTAAAGCAAATTTTCTCCTACAACAAGAGAGGGGCTAAAAGCAAAATATTACTACGTAGTTGGTTGTTAATGAGATGGTTCCGCCAACCAGTTCTCATACCCGAGTTATCATTACTACCCTCATCAAATATATATAATGGTGTTGAGAAATCCAGATAACTTCAGTTCCTTTGGCTCAAGTTGTCCATGACCGTGGACACGGCTAATCGATTAGGTTTGAGTACTCTGCAGAGTTTTGCACACGTTCCCCACAAGATTTGATCGCCTCCGTGTATGTCCTCGCACTTCAGGGTGTTTGAAGACCGGATGATCAAAACATGGTCTTTCAACGGGTCCCTCTGAATCCCTGTCGGTGCCCATCCATTCCTACCGTTCTTCTACATCTTCTAGCACCGCCAGTCCAGAGTCGCCGTGTTGTCCAACCAAGCCAGAGCCCATAATGACTTGTGGCTGTGCAGGTAAGACTTGGGTCTTGAAAATATCTGTCCGTCTCTTTGAGCCTGGGTGAAGCTTTTTGAAAGTATTTCCAAACGGGATTTGAAACAGTGGAGAAACCAATTGCAAGTTATTAGGGAACTAGAATTGATTTCATGATAACAAATACAAATAAAAATCAAAAATTGTTGCAAACCTACTGTTAACTAACAGAAACAAAACATAATCTTTTTGAAATAATAAAGAAAATAATTTAAAAACAATTATAGAAAAGGAAATAGCCATAACCCTAAAAGAGGTGAAACAGAAATTGTTTCACAAGAAACAATGAGCTAAAATACTCAAATAATCTTGACATTTTTACCACGGATAACTAAGATCACTAGTGATCCGTAGCAAAAAGAATCAAATTAAAAGCTATTTTTAAACTCTTGGAATAAGCAAAACAAGGTTTAAACTAAATCTGATCTAATTCAAATTTGAAAAATTCAAACATAGAGAAATTATATGTTTTTCAAAACTACAGAAAAATTGTGATCTACTGGAAAAAGAATCAACTCCATTGGATCTATAGAATAAAAGTTATAAAGAAAAGAAAATAGAAACTGTCTCTGTTTTTAAATCTAAAACAGAAAAAGAAAAACTAACCTAACGAACAAAGGGGGTACGTGGCAGCTCCTGATTGGTCAGGGAGTGTGTGTTGCGGTGACTAACGAGCGAACGTCCGCATTGTAAACAAAAGTTTTCTGGCTAAAATCAAGTGGAGAAAAACCGTTTGGTTTTTATCTAAAAACCGAAGGGGTACGCAGGTTCTAATCTAACGCGCACATTTAAGATCCAACAGCTACGGGGTGATAGGGGAGATGCTCACAGGGGCTGCCGGTGGTGGAGTCTTCTCCGGCGAGGCAGTGAGGTGGCGGTGGTCGGGAATGGGCCTCCGGCGGTCTCCGGCGGCGTCCTGGGTGTCGGGGATGAGGCGGAGGAGCTCCGCCGTCCTAGGGGGCGACGGCGAGGCGAGAGGAGACCGGGGCGATGCAGCAGGGGACCAGGGAGTTTCGGCTCCTGGTCGGAGCTCCGCCAGCGTGGGGCGGTGGCGTGTGGTGGTGGAGATCGGGGCCTAGGGTGGAAAATAGGGTGCGGGGGTGATGGGGTAGCTCCTGGCGGCGGCAGGTGGCGTGGGGGCGCGGCAGCGAGCTGTAGGAGCTCAGGGAGCTCCGGCTCCGGTGAGCACTGCAGCAGGGGCGGTTGGGGCGGCGAAGAGGGGCAGTGTCGAGGGGAACGGGGTGCGGAGGAGGTGTGGGCTTATATAGGGGCGAGGGGAGAGTCGTCTCGGGAGGGAAGGGGAGAGAGATCCGGGAGGGAATCGCCCGGCTCCGGTGAGGTAGGAAGGGGATCGGGCTCGGGGAAGGAAGGTAGGACGGGGGTGACCGGGGGAGGGTGTCGGTCGGCCAGTGGGGCCCGGGGTGGCAGCGAGAGCGAGGGGGACCCGGCTGGGTCGGTCGGCCGATCGGAAGGACCTCGGTCCCGGGTCAGGCGGGATTCGGCCCAATCCCCTTAAATGTCGCTCGTGGCGGTTTCCTAATAAAGAAAAAAAAAACGCTATCTTTCCTATTTTTCAAAAATAGAAAGTAAAAATAATAAAAAGGAATAAAATAAAATCCAAATATAGGGATTTATATACCAAAATTATCAGCAGAAAAAATAGAATTTGTTTAACAATTTTTGCACGACCAAAATAAAAACTAAAAAAAATGTTTTTCAGAAAATGCCCTAAATGCTTTATTTTCTTCTGGCAAAATATTTTCCCCATAAACTTGGGTTTTTCTTGGCTCAAATATTTTCAAAAGTGCCTCACATTTTGGAGGGTCATTTTCCTCCGCACTTTCTTGCGTGCAAGAAAGTATTTCCCGGCACTTCTTGCACGAAGAAAACAAATAGAAATGCAAAAGAAAATTTTGAAAGAATTCAAATGCAAATCTCCGTTCAAATTCTTTATAGTTGAAGAAGTCACGTCATCTTCTCTCTTTGCTTTTAAATGATTGAATTTGAATTCACCGGAGAAGGGGAAAGTCATTTTATTCCCTCTCATTCAAAAGTTTTGAAAAGTTTCAAATTTCACTCAAGTTTCAATCACTCAATCAGACAAACAAACAAACTAATAATTATTTTAACATTCCAAAATTTGGGATGTTACAAACCTACCACACTTAAAATGAATCTCGTCCTCGAGATTCGAAAAGGCTAGAAAGAAAGGTTAGGGTTTGGGGGTCTTCTAACAAATCCAACTTCCGGCAAGGTGGGATGCTACCACACTTAAAATGAAGATTACTGGTCCCTTAAGGTTTTAACAATCCTATGGGCTTTTGGCATCTAGCTCCTCACAGTCTTCATATTAAATCCTTTGGTGATGCTCTCCCGTTATATTCATAACGATTTCCATCAAAATTGAGTGCTCTTCTATTGATATAAGCTTCTTCCGTCACTGGGCATTCTTAACTGGCAGTCTCATGGTCAATTCTAAATAACATATCGATGGTTCTCATGGTGGTCTACCATTTGTGGTTATCCTGCAGAGAGAGGGGTCTTGGTTTCATCCTCAGCGTAAAATTTCTTACGCGTGACAACAAATGCCATGTACATGGGGCTTTCTTATACCATTCTAAGGCTTAAACAAAAGCTTCAAAGAACGTCGTCTCTCACTATGGGTAAGTCTCTCAGATTTACCATTCTGAATAGCAAGAGAATGATAATAGTAAGTCGTCATGGTGGCCAAGCCATGTCGCACTGAAATCATTACCTTGTATAAGGCTTAGTGAATCTCGTATTCTAACACTTGGGCATCCTCACAAGCATTGCAGAATTTCTCTTGTCCACGAACGAAGTTCGGATAATCCATTGGTTCTGCATGCGGAACAAAACATCTACCGTAACTTCACAACTCTCAGGTTTTCGTATGCTCCTAAGAAAACGTTTGCTGAAACAAGTTTCCTTCTCCAAAAAGATAGTACTTGATCCTTATTAGTCCCGGGGTCTGAGGGTTTCAGGCATACTTGGGGCAAATGTGACACGCCGCTGGGTAGTGCGTGGTTCCTTCACACAAGAAACAAGTCACCTGACTAGTTGGGCATTCCTCCGCTGGGTGATTTTCTTCACAATGAGGGCATCCATCCTTCTGTTCTTCCTGGGTGTGTCCTATTTCTCCACAGATCTTGCATGCACAAGTCTTCTCCTTCGGATTGTCATAGCACTTCTGAATAAGTCGGGATCTTAATAGAGTGTTCTTGAATTCGTCCCAAGTTTCTGCTCCACTAAATCCTTGTATGGCATGGTGCATTTTCCACCAGATTGCAGCACTTTGTGTAAAGTACTGAAGAGCGTGTTCCACTTCATACTTCCTGGAGATCAAGTTGCTCCCGAAGTGGTTCTCCATGTTCTGAATCCATATCTCAGCTTCCAGCTGGGTCATTGGTCTAGAGACTACAAGTCCAGCTTCATACTCAATCTGGTAGGGTTGAGGTTTTGGGGATGAGACGGGTAAGAGAGAGGAAGATACACACAATACAAACAATATTTTTGAGAATAGGTTTTAGTTGTGGCCGTCGGAAAACACACACCAATGACGGCTCACAAATCATCGCAACTAACGTGGGTATATAATTGGGGTTTGGACTTCTAATAAACATTGGAACGTTTCTGGGTCTTCGAGTTCTTCGGATTTTGAGAGTCTTCAATTGGTGTAGCTTCAACTGCATGATGAAATCCTTTTTACTTTGAAGTGGGAGTCGGTTAATCCTTCACGTGGTCAAAGGGGAAAGGGCATTGTCTAACTATTTGAGGTGAGAGAGAACGTTTGATGAAATCAGAAGAGATGAGATGTAAAAGGTGTTCTTGAAAAATAGAAATTTTTGAGAGATCCTTTCCTAAGAAGTTTCCAATTTCTAGGGTCACGTCCTACAGTCAACATGTGCTCTGATACCATTTCTGTAGCGACCCGACTCAAAACGAGTCAAGCCTCTGTGTTTCTGTGCCATCCCTGGATCAGTATGCTGGCACACACAGTACATCAATGTATATATCAAAGTGCAATCACATGTGAATAGCGTAAAACTGATATATACCTTAAATATCTCAGCGGAAGCAGTCAAGGGAGTGGAGTCCCAATAAATACCAACGACAAGTTGAGTGCGGACCGTAACCCTGAATCGTACTCTTACTCGTCGAAGAAAATATCTGCAACATAAGACGTTGCAGCCGTGTAGGTCAGCATATTGAATATGCCGGCAAGTCACATATGAGAGGGGGTAAAATATCATCTATAATACATGCATATATGGCAGGTGGTGTTGTAAGTTTTAGCGTAAAGCAAATTTTCTCCTACAACAAGAGAGGGGCTAAAAGCAAAATATTACTACGTAGTTGGTTGTTAATGAGATGGTTCCGCCAACCAGTTCTCATACCCGAGTTATCATTATTACCCTCATCAAATATATATAATGGTGTTGGAAATCCAGATAATTTCAATTCCTTTGGCTCAAGTTGTGCATGACCGTGGACACGGCTAATCAATTAGGTTTGAGTACTCTGCAGAGTTTTACACACGTTCCCCACAAGATTTGATCGCCTCCGTGTATGTCCTCGCACTTCAGGGTGTTTGAAGACCGGATGATCAAAACATGGTCTTTAAACGGGTCCCTCTGAATCCCTGTCGGTGCCCATCCATTCCTACCGTTCTTCTACATCTGCTAGCACCGCCTGTCCAGAGTCGCCGCGTTGTCCAACCAAGCCAGAGCCCATAATGACTTGTGGCTGTGCAGGTAAGCCTTGGGTCTTGAAAATATTTGTCCGTCTCTTTGAGCCTGGGTGAAGCTTTCCGCAGGATGTCATGGCCGTCTCCAGCATCCCGGGTCATCCACTGGTTTCACCAGGGAGCCGATCAACCGTCCTTCACCCAGAGTTGCATTGCATCACGAGGTCTTGAAAAGTCTTGACTTAACCGGTCTTGGTTATTAAATTATTCTCGCATCACTCGTGATAAACTCTCAACCAGAATCCCGTCTACTCAAGCATAGCAATATGAAATTTGTCGTCCCGGGCCAAGTAACGGGGTTGTTGGGTGCCTACCACATGATACTACAATATGTAACCATAATTTCCAAGGACCTACTCAGCATGCAATTGGGCATAGGATGGTAGAACTACGATGCATAAAACATAGGTGATACATGATCAAATGACTTGCCTGGCGATGTTGACGAAGAAGAATTTCTCGTGAAATAACTTGATAGACTACTCGTCACTCTCCGATGAAATCTATATAACAAACATATCATTCACATAAGCACTCATACTAGCAATCATTCTAGCAATCAAAACAAAAGAGAGAGCGAATAGGAATTCCGAAGGAAACTTCAAATAAGACTAGGGAGTCTTCTACTACATCAAACACTAAATAGTTTTTGTCCAACGGAAAATAATAACAGGGAACTAAGCTATAAATTTAACTAAGATAAAATAGAGTATTTTTTTCACAAAACTTTTTGAAAGTATTTCCAAACGGGATTTGAAACAGTGGAGAAACCAATTGCAAGTTATTAGGGAACTAGAATTGATTTCATGATAAAAAATAGAAATAAAAATCAAAACTTGTTGCAAACCAACTGTTAACTAAGAGAAACAAAACATAATCTTTCTGAAATAATAAAGAAAATAATTTAAAAACAATTATAGAAAAGGAAATAGCCATAACCCTAAAAGAGGTGAAACAGAAATTGTTTCACAAGAAACAATGAGCTAAAATACTCAAATAATCCTGACATTTTTACCACTGATAACTAAGATCACTAGTGATCCGTAGCAAAAAGAATCAAATTAAAAGCTATTTTTAAACTCTTGGAATAAGCAAAACAAGGTTTAAACTAAATCTGATCTAATTCAAATTTGAAACTTTCAAACATAGACAAATTATATGTTTTTAAAAGCTACAGAAAAATTGTGATCTACTGGAAAAAGAATCAACTTCATTGGATCTATAGACTAAAAGTTATAAAGAAAACAAAATAGAAACTGTCTCTGTTTTTAAATCTAAAACAGAAAAAAGAAAAACTAACCTAACGAACAAAGGGGGTACGTGGCAACTCCTGATTGGTCAGGGAGTGTGTGTTGCGGTGACTAACGGGCGAACGTCCGCATTGTAAACAAAATTTCTCTGGCTAAAATCAAGTGGAGAAAAATCGTTCGGTTTTTATCTAAAAACCGAAGGGGTACGCAGGTTCTAATCTAACGCGCACGTTTAAGATCCAACGGCTACGGGGTGATAGGGGAGATGCTCACAGGGGCTGCCGGTGGTGGAGTCTTCTCCGGCGAGGCAGTGAGGTGGCGGTGGTCGGGGATGGGCCTCCGGTGGTCTCTGGCGGCGTCCTGGGTGTCGGGGAGGAGGCGGAGGAGCTCCGGCGTCCTAGGGAGGCGACGACGAGGCGAGAGGAGACCGGGGCGATGTAGCAGGGGAACAGAGAGTTTTGGCTCCTGGTCGGAGCTCCGGCGGCGTGGGGCGGTGGCGTGGGGCGATGGACATCGGGGCCTAGGGTGAAAAATAGGGTGCGGGGGTGATGGGGTAGCTCCTGGCCGCGGTAGGTGGCGTGGGGGCGCGGCAGCGAGCTGTAGGAGCTCAGGGAGCTCCGGCTCCGGCGAGCACTGCAACAGGGGCGGTTGGGGCGGCAAAGAGGGGCGGTGGCGAGGGGAACGGGGTGTGGAGGAGGTGTGCGCTTATATAGGGGCGAGGGGAGAGTCTCGGGAGGGAAGGGGAGAGAGATCCGGGAGGGAATCGGCCGGCTCCGGTGAGGCAGGAAGGGGATCGGGCTCGGGGAAGGAAGGGAGGACGGGGGTGACCGGGGGAGGGTGTCGGTCGGCTAGTGGGGCCCGAGGTGGCAGCGAGAGCGAGGGGGAGCCGGCTGGGTCGGTCGGCCGATCCGAAGGACCTCGGTGCCGGGTCAGGCGGGATTCGGCCCAATCCCCTTAAATGTCGCCCGTGGCGGTTTCCTAATAAAGAAAAAAAATGCTATCTTTCTTATTTTTCAAAAACAGAAAGTAAAAATAATAAAAAGGAATAAAATAAAATCCAAATATAGGGGTGTTATATACCAAAATTATCAGCAGAAAAAATAGAATTTGTTTAACATTTTTCCACGACCAAAATAAAAACTAAAAAAAATGTTTTTCAGAAAATCCCCTAAATGCTTTATTTTCTTTTGGAAAAATATTTTCCCCATAAACTTGGGTTTTTCTTGGCTGAAATATTTTCAAAAGTGCCTCACATTTTGGATGGTCATTTCCTCCGCTCTTTCTTGCTTGCAAGAAATTATTTCCCGGCACTTCTTGCACGAAGAAAACAAATAGAAATGCAAAAGAAAATTTTGAAAGAATTCAAATGCAAATCTCTGTTCAAATTCTTTATAGTTGAAGAAGTCACGTCATCTTCTCTCTTTGCTTTTAAATGATTGAATTTGAATTCACCGGAGAAGGGGAAATTCATTTTATTCCCTCTCATTCAAAAGTTTTGAAAAGTTTCAAATTTCACTCAAGTTTCAATCACTCAATCAGACAAACAAACAAACTAATAATTATTTTAACATTCCATAATTTGGGATGTTACACGTGTCGTACATGAAACTTTCTTAGAATCTCATGTAGTTTCATTTTCTCTTGCTGGTTGTATGTTTTGAAGTGGTCGTAGCCGTCGTTGCACACATATTGCATTCATGCCATCATATCTTGCGGTGCTTGTAACTTTTGATCCGTAGCTGCGTTGGAGATGTTCTCTATGTGTAAATTGCTTGTCTTGACGCGCAGAATCACGTGAACCTATTTGTTTTGCTGTTTAACAACTAATTAAATGTGTTAATTCAGATCTGGACAGAATTGTAAATTAACATGTGAGGTCGTCTCGGAGATGCTATATGTCATTTCCGACCTCATTTAAAATGTCTAGATAGGTAGTTTTATTTCTGCTTCACCTCTTGCACGTTTAACCACATTTAATATTTCCGTGTATCTAATCGGGATAGAACTAAACAAATAAACGTGGAGTTTCGTCCATATGCAACTCGTTGCATACTGAACTTCACTTAATGTGTAGTGTTTGTTTGTGTGAATTGTCATGTCGTGACTTGCATATATTCAGCTGCTCATGCATGATTTGTGTTGTGCACCGTGTGGTGAATTCCGTGTGTTGACTTGTGTTTCCGGTTTCCTCCGTCTCGATAGAGTTCTGTAGCGTGCAGGATTGTGAGGACCCGTTCTACTACGTCGGTTCGTCTGCTTCACAGAGGCATTCTTCTTCCAAGCGGGATCTCAGGCAAGATGACCATTTCCCCAGATACCATTACTATCATTGCCATGCTAGTTTATCGCTTCTATCGTTTATGTCTCATTGCCTACCACACGTTAAACATCAGCCTCTCAACAATGCCATGATAACCTTCAACCTGTTCGACCTAGCAAACCACTGATTGGCTATGTTACCGCTTGCTTACCCTTGTGTTAGCATTTCTAGTTGCAGGTGCAGTTGCTTCCATGTGAAAACATGGGTCCCTTGTCTTATCACCATATAAATGCTATTTAATTTAATGCACCTATATACTTTGTAAAAGGTGGAAGGCTCGGCATTTCTAGCCTGATTTTTTGTTCCACCTTTGCCCCCTTAGTTTCGGCTACCGGTGTTATGTTCCATAATTGAGGGCTCCTAACACGATCGGGGTTGTTATGGGGACCCCCTTGATAATTCGATTTAGATTAAAGTTGGTCTGGCAAGGCCCAACATTGGTTTTACATTTGCCCAACATAATAATTTGATAATACTGAAATGCATAGGGAGTTAGCGCTACCTGAGGAGTAATTCTACATAAACAAGGGGGGCCAGTGTTGATGGTTTTGGTCCCAAACGGTCTGGAGGCGGGGCCACCGCGAGGAAACTCGAGGTTTGGCACTCGTAGCTAGTTCCATCCGTCGTGTCCTGAGAACGAGATACGCGGCTCCTATCGGGTACGTCGACACGTCGGGCGGCCTTGCTCGATTAGTTTTACCTTTGACGAGATATCTTGTGCATCGGGATTCCGATGATGCTTTGGGTAATCTCAGAGTTGAGGTTTTCCACTATGGAATCCGACGAGATCGCGAGCTTCGTGATTGAGGATTTCTATGCGGCTTGTGGTATTTTGTGATGGACTAGTTGGAGCACCCCTGCAGGGTTAAATCTTTCGGAAAGCCCTGCCCGCGGTTACGTGGCAACGTGGAAACTTTGTTTAACAATGGTTCTAGATAACTTGAAGTTAACTTAACTAAAACTCGCCAACTGTGTGCGTAACCGTGACTGCCTCTTTCATGAGCCCCTGCTCCGATCGAGGACACGGTGGGGTTATGTCTGACGTAGGTAGGTGTTCAGGATCATTCATTTGATCATCAGTAGTTCACGTCCGCTATGCGTAGATCTTTCCCCTCTTATTTCTTGTACTCGTAAGTTAGCCACCATATATATATGCTTAGCAGCTGCTGCAACCTCACCACTTATCCATGCCTCACCCATTAAGCTTTGCTAGTCTTGATACCTTTGGAAATGAGATTGCTGAGTCCCCTGTGGCTCACAGATTACTACAACACCAGTTGCAGTTACCGGTAAAGGTTACTTGACGCGAGCTCGTTGATTGTTCATTTGGAGTTGCTTCTTCTACTTCTTCTTCATCGATCTAGGATGGGTTCCAGGCCAGCAGCCTGGGATAGCAAGGATGGACGTCGTTCTTCTTTTGTCGTTTGTTTTCGTCCATAGTCGGACCCTGCTCTTACTCTTGATGATTATGTATTGTACTGCTGTGACTCTGATGTAGCTTGTGGCGAGTGTAGGCCAATTCTATATATATCTCTTCTTTTCAGTACATGTACTTGTAACGATATCCATTCTTGCGACACGACGAGATGCGCTTCTATCCCTGACGAGGCCTTCGTGCCAAATTGAGGATAGGGTCGCATCTTGGGCGTGACACACGGGAAGCAAACTGGGCAATGCCCCATGAGTTCAGATCTGGACCCCTCGTGAGGCTAATCTCATGGGTTAAGATGGGACTGGACTGGGGCTCGTCTTCATATGTGAAGCTGTTGCAAACGTACATCAAGCAGATGGTGGCGACAAACAACCAGACGACCGATGTAATCTAGGTCATGCTCGATCGCCACATCCTTCCCTGCCAGCTCCGGGATAACCCGACGTGGTTTTACAAGCCCAGCGACCCCTGGGTGATGCAGGAGTTTTACCGCACTACCCATGATAACTTGTGGAAGATACTGCTCAAGCCGCAGCCGGAGTGGCAGACCGGGAACGAAGACACCGGCTTGGACGCCGAGACCCCCCAATGGAGGTATGTCTGAGTTCTTATACTTCTTAAATTCCTCGTTTTTATTGAAGGCCTCACTATCTCTCCTTCCTTGCAGGTGGATGGCCCTAGCTGAGAACATAGACGTCCCAGCTTCCCTGCCCGAGGAACCCCGATCTCCTTTGCTTAGCTTGATGCTGGTGGAGGCGCCGTATATTGCACTGGACAATAAGAAGAAGGAGACCCACGGGGGTCTCCATTCCAGGGGTCCACCGAACACCATGTCCGGGGACACCCATGCCTCCTCCACCCATGAGGGAGAGGATGCAGAAGATGAGGAAGAAAAGGATTCTCTTCATGCGAGGAAGAGGGAGGCGCCAGAGGGGGCTGAGGAGGGGCTACCTCCTCGGGCTCGAAAGAGACCTTGCAAGAGGAAGGTAGGCCTTCTCGGCGTTGGCCCGGACTCCGATGAGGAGATCGGAGCCTTCGAGGCGATTCCTCGCCGAACCCCTAGGGTCAAGCCCCGACCCAAAGGTACAGAATCAAATTCATAGTTTAACAGAATTACACTGGGTTTTTATTAATAATGAGAAATGAGTTGTTTCCCGTCATAGCCCTGTTTGAAACCTTCCGACGGACCAGGTGTGAGAGGAAGGTTCGCTGCTCGCCGAGCTAGCGGAGAGTGGGAACGCATCCCACAATACCCCTCCCAAGGCCTTAGATGAGGAGGCCGAGGTGATGTGCCATCAACCCTGCCGACCACCACCACGGTGGTGATGCCCAAGGTGGGTACATCGAACACCAAGGACCGGGGGGTCCCGGCCGAAGTTGATACACCAGCCTCCGAAGACTGGGAGGTCCACGCTGGTGTTGATACACAGGCTCCCGAAGAACAAAAGATTCTAGCCGAGGTCCATACCTAAGTCATTGGGACCTAGGGGGTTGTTTCCCACCCCACAAGTGGAGAGGGGAACCAGATTCCCTTTGAGCTTTTCCTGGAGATAGCTTCAGAGAGCCCTGATGCGCCGGTGTCTTCGGTGCTCCCTCCAGCGCATCCTGTAGCAGAGCGGGCTACGGCTGGGTGGCCCGCCATGATGAAGGACGCCTTGACCGGATCCTCCATTGCTGAAGAACATCGCACCCTTATGGGTGCAGTTTTACAGAGTATTGATAACTCACAAGTATAGGGGATCGCAATAGTTTTCAAGGGTAGAGTATTCAACCCAAATTTATTGATTCGACTCAAGGGGAGCCAAAGAAAATTCTCGAGTATTAACAGCTGAGTTGTCAATTCAACCACACCTGAAAGACTTAAAATCTGCAGCAAAGTATTTAGTAGCAAAATAGTATGAAGTAACGGTAACGGTAGCAAACGTGACAGTAGCAGTTTTGTAGTGATCGTAACAGTAGCAACGGAAAAGTAACTTTGCAAAGATCAATATGTGGAAAGCTTGTAGGCAATGGATTAATGATGGATAATTATGTCGGATGGGATTCATCATGCAATAGTTATAACATAGGGTGATACGGAACTAGCTCCAATTCATTAATGTAATGTAGGCATGTATTCCATATATAGTCATACTTGCTTATGGAAAAGAACTTGCATGCCATCTTTTGTCCTACCATCCCATGGCAGCGGGATCCTAACGGAAACTAAGGGATATTAAGGCCTCCTTTTAATAGAGAACCGAACCAAAGCATTTGCACTTAGTGAATACATGAGCTCCTCAAACTACGGTAAACACTGGAATGAATCCGAGTTATTGTCACCCTGGGGGATGCGGATCGTAACTTGTAATAGGTGTCTACAACTTGCAATATAGGATCAAGAACACTTATATATTCATGAAAACATAATAGGTTCAGATATGACATCGTGGCACTCGGGCCCTAGTGACAAGCACTAAGCATAGCAAAGTCATAGCAACATCAATCTCAGAACATAGTGGATACTAGGGATTAAACCCTAACAAAACTAACTCGAATACATGGTAAATCTCATCGAACCCATCACCGTCTAGCAAGCCTACGATGGGATTACTCTTGAACGGCGGAGAGCATGATGAAATTGGTGATGAAGGATGGTTGGTGATGACGACGACGTCGATTTCCCCTCTCCAGAGCCCAAATTAGACTCCGGATCTACCCTCGTGAGGAAGAAAAGGAGGTGGCGGCGGCTCCGTATCGTAAAACGCGAGGAACTCTTCTCCTTGAGTTTTTACTCCCCGAATAGGAATATATAGAAGTGGAAATGAGGTCAGAGGAGCCACAGGGGCCCCACAAGACTGGGGGGCGCGCCCCTGGCTTGTGGCGAGGTGGTGGCCCCTCTCCGGTTGATTCTTTCGCCAATATTCTTTTACTAATTCCAGAAATATCCTCCGTAAATTTTCAGTTCAATCTGGGAACTTTTATTTCTGCACAAAAATAACACCAAAGCAATTCTGCTGAAAACAACGTTAGTCCGGGTTAGTTCCATTCAAATAATGCAAATTAGAGTCTAAAACAAAGGAAAAAGAGTTTGGAAAAGTATATACATTGTAGACGTATCAGCTCCCCCAAGTTTAGACCTCTGCTTGTCCTCCAGCAATTCAGTTGGTAAACTAAAAGTGATAAAGAAAAACGTTTACAAACTCTGTTTGATCTTGTTGTCGTAAATATGTCTAACTGACGTTGAGATTTTTAGCAAAGATTATAGACTAACCACACTCACAATAACATTTATGTATCATATTTACTTATCTCAATGGCATAATCAACTAGCGAGCAATAATAATAAGTCTCGTTTGACAACAATTTTATAAAAACAATCATAATACAATATGATATACTAGTATCTCGCTAGCTCTTTCTGAGATCACAAAACATAAATGAAGAGAACCTTTGATGAAAAAGGACTGGCTAGACATTTTAATTCATGGTAAAAGAGATCCAATCATAATCATACTCAATATCAATTAATAACAAAGCATACAAATGACGGAGGTACTCTCTAACTGGTGACGTTTTTTAAGAATAGGATGACTCAACAATAAAGTAAAATAGATAGGCCCTTCGGAGAGGGAAGCATTGATTTACAGAGGTGCCAGAGCTCGAGCTTTTTAAACAGGGACGAATCATGATTTTGGGTGGTATGTTTTCATTGTCAACATAACAACTAAGAGATCTTGATATCTTCCATGCTAAATACATTGTAGGCTGTTCCCAGACAGAATAGTAAAATTTTACTTGCCCTCCACCAGTCGATCACACTCCACGGCGGGCCGAATCCACATGTACCGTCCATACAAACAACAATCCTGGGGGAGTTTTGTTTCATTAAACTTTGATTTCATTTTTGAGCATGGAACTGGGCATCCCGAAAAGCAGCCACTTTCTCGTGAATGATAGTGAATCAACAAATATCTTGAGAATAACCCACCTAGCATGGAAGATACTGAGAATGCCTAGTCACTACATGAGCGATTTGGGCATAAAAAACAGAATATTTATTTGAATGTCTAGAGTATGTCAGATGCAAATTTACTTGGGATGGCAGGTAAATACCGCATATAGGTAGGTATGGTGGACTCATATGGAACAACTTTCTGTTTATGGAAATGGATGCACAAGTAGTATTCCCCCTTAGTACAAGTGGAGGCTAGCAAGAGACTAGGAAGCGACCAACTAGAGAGCGACAACAGTCATAAACATGCTTTGAGATTATCCAACATTGAATGCAAGCATGAGTAGGATATAAATCACCATGAACATAAACATCGTGGCGACTATGTGATTTTGTTTCAACTACATGCGTGAACATGTGCCAAGTCAAGCTACTCGAATCATTCGGAGGAGGATACCATTCTATCATACTACATCACAACCATTTTAATATGCATGTTGGCACTCAGGACAAACCATTATTCACTCCTAGCTAATTAAGCATGGCATGAGTAACTATAATTAATATCTAATTGTCATTGCAAACAAGTTCAATCCATAACGAGCTCAATCCAGAATGATGAGCTAATGATATTTACAAAAAAACAATAGGTTGTGTTCATACCAGCTTTTCGCCATCCTAGTCACTTAATCTTATATCATCATTATTGCCTTTCACTTGCACAACCGAACGGAGTGAATAATAATTGTCACATCCCAAGTTTACCTTGCTTACCATTGCATTTTATAGCATGCATTTCAATTTCAATTGAAATTGAATTGAGGATTTAGCAAGCCTCAGAATTCATTTTATTGCCAAAATAATTAGGATAATTATTTCTTCAAATTGATCCAAGAAAATGTCCCTGCTTTTCTAATAAAATATGGGACTAAGGTAAAATTCAAATAAATATTTTTGAAATCATAGAACATTTATTTTGGGGCTTTTGAACTGAAACAATACCTATTTGGGTTGGATTTAATTCTGCTACAACAAAATTATAATTCCAACAATTCTACAAATTGGTGAAGTGGTTTAGAATAAATTCTATGAGACCACAAATATTTTCAAAGGGTTTTAAAATGATTCGGGTTGTAAAACAAATCAAAACAAATTAAAAACAATTAGAAAACAGAATGTAAAACAAAATAAAGAAGGAAAGAAAACTCACCTACCTCACATGTAGCCGACCCAAGAGGACAACCCAGCCCACCAGGCCCCTGCCGCCTTCTTCAACCTCGTGCGAGTAGGTACGAGGGCGTGGCGCACACACAGGAGGCGCAACAACCTCCTGCTTGCCACCTTCCGGCCTTCCCCCGAGTCTATCTCCTCGCCTGGAGATCCCTCACAACCATCTCTTCCTTCGCCACCCCTCTCTGGTTCCTCCTATCCTCTCCATCGCTCAATCTTGAGCTTGCCCGAAACACCAGCTCGCCTCCATTCGTCGCACGCGTAGCCACCGTCATGTCCAGAAGCTCCGTCGACCTCCTCCCCATCTTCTGTTCAAAGGAATCGAGCTCGGAGGCCTAGGAGCGTCGCCACCGTCGCCGTCTCCACCTCCGGCCACCGAAGGGTGTCGGCCCCAATTCGCGACGTCCAGAGCGCCCCCAAGCTACTGAGCCTGCCATCGGCCTCCCCGTGAGCCCCTTCATCATTTCACCCATCTCCTGGTCCCGTTCCGTGCTCCTAGCGCTAGCCCCACCGTGGCCAAGCTCTGGCAACCGCCACGAGCTCGCCCCGACGAGCTCCGGCCAGGCCTCAGCCCCCCAAGCCCCCCACTCGACATGGCTGATACGTCTCCATCGTATCTACTTTGCCAAACTCTTTTGCCCTTGTTTTGGACTCTAATTTGCATGATTTGAATGGAAACCACCCAGACTAACGCTGTTTTCAGCAGAATTGCCATGGTGTTGTTTTTGCGCAGAAATAAAAGTTCTCGGAATGACCTGGTAATTTACGAGGATTTTTTGTGGAATATATAAAAAATACTGGCGCAAGAATCAACCGGAGGCGTGGATTGAGGAGCCCACAATCCCATGAGGCGCGGGCCCCCCTGGCCGCACCTAGCAGGCTTGTGGGGTCCTCGGGGCTCCGCCGCCTCCAACTCCAGCTCTATTTAGTCCCTTTCGTCCGAAAAAAATCAGGGGGGAGAGTTCATCGCGTTTTACGATACGGAGGCGCTGCCACCACCTATTCTTCCTCTCGAGGGTAGATCTGGAGTCCGTTCTGGGCTCCGGAGAGGGGAGATCGTCAACATCGTCATCACCAACCTTCGTTCATCGCCAATTCCATGATGCTCTTCATCGTTCGTGAGTAATCTCATCGTAGGCTTGCTGTACGGTGATGGGTTGGATGAGATCTATCTTGTAATCGAGTTAGTTTTGATGGGGAATTATCCCTAGTATCCACTATGTTCTGAGATTGATGTTGCTACTACTTTGCCATGCTTAATGCTTGTCACTAGGGCCCGAGTGCCATGATTTCAAATCTGAACCTATTATGTTCTCGTCAATATATGTGTGTTCTTGATCCTATCTTGCAGGTTGTAGTCACCTACTATGTGTTATGACCCGGCAACCTCGGAGTGACAATAGCCGTAACCACTCCCGGAGATGACCGTAGTATCAGGAGTTCATTTATTCACTAAGTGCTAATGCTTTGTTCCGGTTGTCTATTAAAAGGAGAACCTTAATATCCTGTAGTTTCCATTAGGACCCCTCTGCCACGGGAGGGATGGACAATAGATGTCATGCAAGTTCTTTTCCCTAAGCACGTATGACTATATACGGAATACATGCTTACATTACATTGACGAACTGGAGCTAGTTACATATCTCTCCATGTTATAACTGTTGCATGATGAATGTCATCTGGCATAATTATCCTTCACCGATCCAATGCCTACGAGTTTTTCCTACTGGTACTTTCTACTATTACTTTGCCGCTACTGCTGTCACTGCTGCTACTATTACCGCTACTGTTGTCACTGCTGCTACTGTTGCTATCACACTACTCTGTTAGTGATACTCTGCTGCAGATACTAAGTCTTTCAGGTGTGGTTGAATTGACAACTCAAGTGCTAATACTCGAGGATATTCTTTGGCTTCCCCTTGTGTCGAATACTCTACCCTTGAAAAATGTTGCGATCCCCTATACTTGGGTTGAATACTCTACCCTCGAAAAATGTTGCGATCCCCTATACTTGGGTTGAATACTCTACCCTCGAAAAATGTTGCGATCCCCTACACTTGTGGGTTATGAGCGCCTGAGTCGGGGCTAAGCCCCAGTGGCCTCAGCTGCTGCCTGATACGTCCATTTTGCATCACGCTTTCATGTTTGTATTTATTGCTTTTTGGGCTGTTATAGTACTGGTGGTACCATATTTATGCCTTTTCTCTCTTATTTTGCAAGGTTTATTTGAAGAGGGAGAATTCAGGCAGCTGGAATTCTGGAATGGAAAAGGAGCAAATCCTAGTCCACTATTCTGCACATCTCCAAATGCGCTCAAAAGTTACGTGGATTTTTTGGGATTATATAAAAAATACTGGGCGAAAGAACTACCGGAGGGGGGCCACCAAGGCTCCACAAGCCCCCACTCCGCCACCACCCCCCTGGTGGCGTAGGGCAAGCTTGTGGGCTGCCTGACGGCCCACTAGCCCCCCTCTTTTGCTATATGAAGCGTCCTGGTCTGGAATTTTTTTTCAATAAAGAGCTTTTTCATGGTTTTGTCGCCGCCACGAGGCGGAACTTGAGCAGATCCAATCTACAGCTCCAGCAAGACGATCCTGTCGGGGAAACTTCCCTCCCCGAGGGGGAAATCGTCGCCATCGTCATCACCAATACTCCTCTCGCCGGAGGGGAGGCATCTTCATCAACATCTTCATCAGCACCATCTCCTCTCCAATCCCCAGTTCATCTCTTGTAACCAATCTTCGTTTCGCAACTCCGATTGGTACTTGTAAGGTTGCTAGTAGTGTTGATTACTCTTTGTAGTTGATGCTAGTTGGATTACTTGGTGGAAGATTTTATGTTCAGATCCTTGATGCTATTCGTTACACCTCTGGTCATGATTATGATTATGTCTTGTGAGTAGTTACTTTTCTTCCTGAGGACATGGGATAAGTCATGCTGATAATAGTCATGTGAATTTGATATTCGTTCGGTATTTTGATATGCTGTATGTTGTTTTTCTCTAGTGGTGTTATGTGAACGTCGACTACATAACACTTCACCATATTTGGGCCTAGAGGAAGGCATTCGGAAGTAGTAAGTAGATGATGGGTTGCTGGAGTGACAGGAGCTTAAACCCCAGTCTATGCGTTGCTTCATGAGGGGCTCATTTGGATCCACTAGTTTAATGCTATGGTTAGACTTTGTCTGAATTCTTCTTTTGTAGTTGCGGATGCTTGCAAGAGAGGTTAATCAAAAGTGGGATGCTTGTCCAAGTAAGAGCAGTACCCAAGCGCCGGTCCACCCACATATCAAACTATCAAAGTAACAAACGCGAATCATATGAACATGATGAAACTAGCATGACAGAAATTCCCGTGTGTCCTCGGGAGCGTTTTTCCTCCTATAAGACTTTGTTCAGGCTTGTCCCTTGCTACAAAAGGGATTGGGCCACTTGTTGCACCATTGCTATTACTTGTTACTTGTTACTCTTTGCTTGCTACATTTCACCTCGCTACACAATCACTTGTTACCGCTACTTTCACTGCTTGCAATTATTACCTTGCTGAAATCCGTTTATCACAGCCTTCTGCTCCTCTCGTTGGGTTCGACACTCTTACTTATCGAAAGGACTATGATTGATCCCCTATACTTGTGGGTCATCAAGACTCTTTTCTGGCGCCATTGCCGGGGAGTGAAGCGCCTTTGGTAAGTGGAAATTGGTAAGGAAACATTTATATACTGTGCTGAAATTTATTGTCACTTGTCGCTATGGAAACTGTTACTTTGAGGAGTTTGTTCGGGGTATCTTCACCATGAACGGATGCACGAGGAGTTGCTCCTCAACCTGAGGTACCTACAGAAAATATCTTTTATGAAATTCCTTTAGGTATGCTTGAGAAACTGCTGGCTAATCCTTTCACAGGAGATGGATCTTCACATCCAGACTTGCATCTAATCTATGTAGATGAAGTTTGTGGTTTATTTAAGCTTGCGGGTTTACCCGAGGATGGGGTAAAGAAGAAAGTCTTTCCTTTATTTTTGAAGGATAAGGCGTTGACATGGTGTAGGCTATGTGATGATACTGGATCATGGGGCTACAATCGGTTGAAATTGGAATTTCAAAGGGCAAGATACCAACCTCGTCTTGAATTGGGAGAAGTGCCACTTTATGGTTAATGAAGGCATCTTCTTAGGACACAAAATCTCTGAAAGAGGCATTGAAGTTGATAAGGCTAAGGTTGATGCAATTGAGAAAATGCCTTGCCCCACAGACATCAGAGGTATACGAAGTTTCCTAGGTCATGCTGGTTTCTATAGAAGGTTCATTAAAGACTTCTCTAAGATTTCTAGGCCTCTTACCAACCTCTTGCAGAAGGATGTTCCTTTTGTTTTTGATGAGGATTGTGAGGAAGATTTCGAAATACTTAAGAAGGCTTTGATAACCGCACCTATTGTTCAACCAGCTGAATGGAACTTGCCCTTTGAAATCATGTGTGACGCCAGTGATTATGCTGTTGGTGCTGTTCCAGGATAAAGAGTTGACAATAAGTTGACTGTCATTCACTACGCTAGTAAAACTCTAGACAGTGCCCAAAGAAACTATGCCACTACGGAGAAGGAATTTTTAGTAGTCGTGTTTGCATGTGAAAAGTTCAGATCTTACATAGTTGACTCCAAAGTCACTATTCACTCTGATCATGCTGCTATTAAGTACCTCATGGAGAAGAAGGACGCTAAGCCTAGGCTGATCAGATGGCTTCTCCTGCTACAGGAATTTGATTTGCACGTCGTTGACCGAAGGGGTGCTGATAACCCTATAGCAGATAACTTATCTAGGCTAGAGAATGTCCTGGATGACCCACTACCTATTGATGACAACTTTCCTGATGAGCAATTAAATGTCATCCGCACTTCACTTAGTGCACTGTGGTATGCCGATTATGCAAACTATATCGTAGCCAAATACATACCACCTAGTTTCACCTATCAGCAAAAGAAGAAATTCTTCCTTGATTTGAGACACTACTTTTGGGATGATCCTCACCTTTATAAGGAAGGAGTAGATGGTGTTATTAGACGTTGTGTGCCTGAACATGAACAGGGACAGATCCTGCAGAAGTGTCATTCCGAAGCCTACGGAGGACACCACGCTGGAGATAGAACTGCCCATAAGGTATTGCAATCAGGTTTCTATTGGCCCACTCTCTTCAAGGATGCCCGTAAGTTTGTCTTGTCTTGTGACGAATGCCAAAGGATAGGGAACATCACTAAGCGTCAGGAAATGCCTATGAACTATTCACTTGTCATAAGACATTTGATGTCTGGGGCTTTGATTATATGGGACCCTTCCCAAGTTCCAATGGGTACACTCACATCTTAGTTGCTTTGGATTACGTTACTAAGTGGGTAGAAGCTATCCCCACTAAAAATGTTGATCACCAGACCTCTATTAAGATGCTTAAAGAAGTCATACTCCCAAGATTTGGAGTCCCTAGATACTTGATGACTGATGGTGGTTCACACTTCATTCATAGTGTTTTCCGCAAGATGCTAGCTAAGTATGATGTCAACCATAGAGTTGCATCTTGTAACGACCAAACCTCGAAGGATTTGAGTCTCTGTGCTTAACTGTGCTAGTCCCTGGATCGGCTCGCTAGCACACACAGTATAGGTGAATACCAGAATAGCAGGTGCATCATTTATTACAACGTATGATCCAGAATTTACAAAGTATAACAATCTACATAGCACTAAGCTAGCTCTAATAAATAATGGCAGCGGAAAGGTAGCAGAAATAATAATGATGCGTCCCATCATAGCCCACCGGCGAAAAGGTTGAGTGAAGACTCACGACCCTACTGTATCTCACTGATCATCTGAATATCCTGCAACATGATAAGTTGCAGCCACAAGGGTCAATACATTGAATGTATTGGCAATTCACACATAATGATAATGCAAACCTACATATATAAGCAATGTATGACAAACAAAACAGTCGAGTTGGTTCGACATAAAGCTAACTTCACATACCTCCATGAACTGATCAAGGTCTCACACGCCACAACCAATTTAAACCCGCAAGAGAGAACTCACAAACCTATGGTGAGATGATAAACATGTTCAAGATGTATCAAGTGCGCTCAGTCGATGACGCATTCAATGGGGACTCCAAAGCCCTCAGCGATCAACGCATTCACCTGATTTAAGTCCCAAAAACTCAAGTGCGCTCAGTCATGGCGCATTCTCTAGGGACAATAGAGCGCTCAGCCATAGACGCATTCACTAGAGCAAAAGCCCCGAGCCTACAGCTATAAACACTCACTACTAAATAAAACAGTCGGTACGAGTCCACATCTACCATAGCATATCCAAGCACACAATTAAACAATGCAATCCAGGACACACATATGGCGACAAGCAATATAAGAATCACACCAAACACATAACATACCATAACAATGCAAAGCATACATATAGGACAAGCATAATCAAAAGTGCAAACTTACCTTGAACGGTGCTGAAGTACTCTAACACTTAATCCTGATCCGCTCCACACTCTGGACAATCTATATATATTTGACGAAGGCATCGATAAATAAACCGTACTCACATAACATCAAAATAAAGTGAACAACAAAGAATTCAATTAAAACTCAATTAACAGAAATATATGAGTAGATATTTATTATCTACATGCTAGTGGGAGCACAATGCAAAAAGAATTAATGAAATTAGATGAACGGTTTGCAAAATATGGCCTCCGGGAGGTTTGAACTAAATCTGATCCAACTAAAATTTTAAACAATGATAACCTGAAAACTATTGGTTCTATCAAATTCTACTCGTCAATACGAGATCATAGGAAAAATAATTTCCTGATTCGGAGATACGAATCAAAAGTTAAACAAGTTTAAAAATCTTACCAAGAATCTGACCAATCTAAAAACAGATAAAAATAGATTTATTTCGATACTGTAGCAATTTCGCGGATTGGATGAATCGGATTACGTGCACGTGCTTACCACGAATAACAGTAAAAAACGGGTTGGTTCCCACGTGGTGCCTCCGGTGGTGCTTCTCCGGTGACGGTCAAATGAACTCCTACAAACTTCAGCGATGGCGGCTAACTCCGACGAAGATGAGCGACTCCGACATGCTATGCGGTGGCTGTTGCAGTAGGATACTCTGACGAGATGGGTTACTCCCTAGGAGAGGACATCAAAAGCAGAAACAAATTGGGGCAGAGGTATTTGGCTCAGGGGAATCGGCAGCTGGGGCTTCTGTTGCCTGGGGCTTCTGTTGCCTGGTTATGTGCTCGCGAGGAGTCCAGCTCCTGCCCGGTCTTAGGGAGGGAGTCCCTGGTGATGCGAGTTGTGGGGTCCAGCCCAAGGTGGCTGCAGGGTATCTCGATGGGAACCTCCTGGAGGCGAGGCACAGGGCGCAGGGGATCGCCAGCAACTAGTGCTGGCTGGGGCTCGGTCCCTCGGATTATTCCCCTAGAGAGGAGGAGTCTGGCTCGGGGTAGGATCCCCTGGCGAGGCACGGGGCTGTGGGCCCGCCTCTGGCGCAATGGAAAGCTGGGTGCGACCCGGTTGGCAGGCGATGGGCGCACGAGATACAGCACCTGGTGCTGGGTCCTCTGGCTGGTTACGGGAGGCTGGCTGCGCTAGCTCGGTCAACGCCTGGAAGCTGCCGCTCCGGAGGCTGGTGTGTTGGGCGCTCGAACGATGGTGCACTGGGTGCGGCCTGGCCACTGTGTGCGCTGGGGCTGGGAAGCCCTGGTGGCACTTGGTTTTTTATATAAAACTGTTATGGGAAAAATAACTACACATATACATACATATTTCTGGTTAAGAAAAATACGAGAAATATTCTAAAAAAACAATTTACTATCACACACAGCAAAAAAATATGCAACTAATATAATCTTCAGGAACCCTAGTTCCACCTCATGCATTTAAAAAAAAACAATTTATGCAATAGGCCACACAATTAGAGTTGAAAAATCAATTGAAAATAATTTCGAACATTATAAAATTTGAAAAATCATATCAAGCGACTCCAAATAATATTCTAAACATTATGAACTTTTTATTTGAATCGGGAGAAGTCATGTTATCTCCGCTCCAATATAAATTGCCCTGAGTTGCATAACGAATAGAATATTCATAAAATTCAAACACGGAGAGAAATCAAGATGACAAAGTATGATCCTGTTAACATACCAAATATGAAAATTTGGGATCTTACAAATCTACCCCCCTTAAAATGAATCTCGTCCTCGAGATTCGAGGTGGCTAACAAGGTTAAAGATGGGTAATTAATATAATCCATATCCCAAGGTTTTTAGGCTTACTCGTTGCATATATCCCAAAACTCCCTTGACATGAACAAATAAGATGCTCCAGTATTGAGAGAACTGTCATAATACTGAAACTTGATTAAAATCTTACCGAGGGCTCGTGCATTATTATCTCTTCCCACCATTGTGTGGTTCACATGGCCCCTTTCGACGTGATCAGACCCCACTTCTTTGGAGCTTGCCTTGTCATCATCCATGTCCTTCAGTAGAGGGCAGTTGTTGGAATAATGCCCCGGGTTTCTACACCTATAACAAAGTAAGTGACTTATATCCTTCTTGGTGGGCATCAAAGTGGTGTGGTTGTTGTTCTCATTCCTTTGTCCATTATGGTTGTGCCCATTGCCACTATGATGATTATGTACCTCGTGGTTATTGCCATTATACACATCCACTTCGGAATCATAGTACTCAGAAGATGTTGATGAATTACGTTTCTTCGGATGACCTCCAGAGTTGAACTCAGTGTCGCTTTCCTTCCTTTTCCGATCCTCCACCTCTTGGAATTTGCCCTCAAGTACAATAGCTTTATCAATAAGCTCCTGACAGTTGTTGAAAGTTGCCACTGTCAACTGAACACCCAACTCGTCATCGAGACCCTCCAAGAACTTCTCCTGTCTGGCTGCATCAGTGTTAACATCGTCAGGCACATAGCATGCAAGCTTATTGAATTCCTCCACATACTCATTAACTAAGTGACCTCTCTGACGCAAGCTACGAAACTTCTTCTTTTTCAGACTCATGGCGCCAGCAGACACATGTGCGGCGCGGAAAGCTGCCTGAAACTGCGCCCAGGTGATAGTATCAATGGGATAGGTGACCAGATAGTTGTCCCACCAAGCTGCGGCAGGACCCTCCAATAGATGTGAGGCAAACCTCACTCTCTCTACATCAGTGCAGCCAACAGTCTCAAACTTCCTATTAACCGAGCGAAGCCAATCATCAGCTACAATAGGTTCGGGGCTGCTGGAAAACCTGTGAGGATTCAACCTCAAGAAACGAGTAAGTGCATCCACTGGTGGTGGTGGAGGTGGATTGTTGTTGTTGTTGTTCCCTATGTTCTGAGTGAGTAGCTGGATCAACTGGGCCTGTCCTTGAAGGTATTGTTGCATGTATGGTGGCACATCACTGTTGTTGTCTCCTGAACCACTGGCTCTAGTATTACGTCTCGACGACATCTGGTGGGTATGCATAGATGAGAACTAGATAGAATTAGGCCTAAGGGGAAAAACACTACCCATATGCTAGCATCAAACTCCAAATCAAACAAATCACACTATCAAATAACTCCAACAAACATAATAACAATCAAACGTATCTATATGTATAGTCGAAGAATTCCGACAAGATCCTAATTTAACAAACAAGAAAAATATCAATCAAGCAAGCAACCTAGTATCGTCATGCCACAAAGCGGGCATAAACAGATACACTAACACGTTAATATCGCAATAAAAACAAGATAAGTGGTGGTCTCAACACTAGTTCCTATTTAAGCTGGTCATGATACTAAAGGATTGTCTAATGAAGGAATAAGATGTAGACCAGATTTATAGAATAAATTTTCAATCCTATGGCTTTTCTAATCCATTTTCTAGGGCCATGACCTACAGTCAACGCATTGCTCTGATACCATCTGTAACGACCAAACCTCGAAGGATTTGAGTCTCTGTGCTTAACTATGCTAGTCCCTGGATCGACTCGCTAGCACACACAGTACAGATGAATACCAGAATAGCAAGTGCATCATTTATTACAAAGTATGATCTAGAATTTACAAAGTATAACAATCTACATAGCACTTAGCTAGCTCTAATAAATAATGGCAGAGGAAAGGTAGCAGAAATAATAACGATGAGTCCCATCATAGCCCACCGGCGAAAAGGTTGAGTGAAGACTCGCGACCCTACTGTATCTCACTGATCATCTGAATATCCTGCAACATGATAAGTTGCAGCCACAAGGGTCAATACATTGAATGTATTGGCAATTCACACATAATGATAATGCAAACCTACATATATAAGCAATGTATAACAAACAAAACAGTCGAGTTGGTTCGGCATAAAGCTAACTTCACCTACCTCCGTGAACTGATCAAGGTCTCACATGCCACAACCAATTTAAACCCGCAAGAGAGAACTCACAAACCTACGGTGAGATGACAAAGATCTTCAAGATGTATCAAGTGCGCTCAGTCGATGACGCATTCAATGGGGACTCCAAAGCGCTCAGCCATCAACGCATTCACCTGATTTAAGTCCCGACAACTCAAGTGCGCTCAGTCATGGCGCATTCTCTAGGGACAATAGAGCGCTCAGCCATAGACGCATTCACTCAAGCAAAAGCCCCGAGCCTACAACTATAAACACTCACTACTTCATAAAACAGTCGGTACGAGTCCACATCTACCATAGCATATCCAAGCACACAATTAAACAATGCAATCCAGGACACACATATGGCGACAAGCAATATAAGAATCACACCAAACACATAACATATCATAACAATGCAAAGCATACATATAGGACGAGCATAAACAAAAGTGCAAACTTGCCTTGAACGTTGCTGAAGTACTCTAACACTTAATTCTGATCCGCTCCACACTCCGGACAATCTATATATATTCGACGAAGGCATCGATAAATAAACCGTACTCACATAACATCAAAATAAAGTGAACATCAAAGAATTCAATTAAAACTCAATTAACAGAAACATATGAGTAGATATTTATTATCTACATGCTAGTGGGAGCACAATGCAAAAAGAATTAATGAAATTAGATGAACGATTTGCATAATATGACCTCCGAGAGGTTTGAACTAAATCTGATCCAACTAAAATTTTAAACAATGATAACCTGAAAACTATTGGTTCTATCAAATTCTACTCGTCAATACGAGATCATAGGAAAAAGAATTTCCTGATTCAGAGATACGAATCAAAAGTTAAACAAGTTTCAAAATCTTACCGAGAATCTGACCGATCTAAAAACAGATAAAAATAGATTTATTTCGATACTGTAGCAATTTCACGGATTGGATGAATCAGATTACGTGCACGTGCTTACCACGAACAACAGTCAAAAACGTGTTGGTTCCCACGTGGTGCCTCCGATGGTGCTTCTCCGGTGACGGTCAAACGAACTCCTACAAACTCTGGCGATGGCGGCTAACTCCGACGAAGATGAGCGACTCCAGCATGCTATGCGGTGGCTGCTGCAGTAGGATGCTTCGACGAGATGGGTTGCTCCCTAGGCGAGGACAGCAAAAGCAGAAACAAATTGGGGCAGAGGTATTTGGCTCAGGGGAATCGGCAGCAGGGGCTTCTGTTGCCTGGGGCTTCTGTTGCCTGGTTATCTGCTTGCGAGGAGTCCAGCTCCTGCACGGTCTCGGGGAGGGAGTCCTTGGTGATGCGAGTTGTGGGGTCCAGCCCAAGGTGGCTGTGGGGTCTCTTGATGGGAAGCTCCTGGAGGCGAGGCACAAGGCGCAGGGGATCGCTAGGAACTAGCGCTGGCTGGGGCTCGGTCCCTCAGATTATCCCCCTAGAGAGGATGTGTCTGGCTCGGGGTAGGATCCCCTGGCGAGGCGCGAGGCTGTGGGCCCGCCTCTGGTGCAATGGAAAGCTGGGTGCGACCCGGTTGGCAGGCAATGGGCGCACGAGGCACAACACCTGGTGTTGGGTCCTCTGGTTGGTTACGGGAGGCTGGTTGCGCTAGCTCGGTCAATGCCTGGAAGCTGCCGCTCCGGAGGCTGGTGTGCTGGGTGCTCGAACGATGGTGCACTGGGTGCGGCCAGGCCACTGTGTGCGTTGGGGCTGGGAAGCCCTGGTGGCACTTTGTTTTTTTTATAAAACTGCTATGGGAAAAATAACTACACATATACATACATATTTCTGGTTAAGAAAAATACCAGAAATATTCTAAAAAAAATTTACTATCACACACAGCAAAAAAATATGCAACTAATATAATCTTCAGGAACCCTAGTTCCACCTAATGCATTTAAAAAATAATAATTTATGCAATAGGCCACACAATTAGAGTTGAAAAATCAATTGAAAATAATTTCAGAGATTATAAAATTTGAAAAATCATATCAGGCGACTCCAAATAATATTCTAAACATTATGAACTTTTTATTTGAATGGGGAGAAGTCATGTTATCTCCACTCCAATATAAATTGTCCTCAGTTGCATAATGAATAGAATATTCAGAAAATTCAAACACGGAGAGAAATCAAGATGACAAAGTATGATCCTGTTAACATACCAAATCTGAAAATTTGGGATGTTACACATCTCCTTATCATCCTCAGTCTAGTGGTCAAGTGGAGTTGAGTAATAGGGAGATAAAGTTGATTCTACAAAAGACCGTCAGTAGATCTCGAAAGAACTGGTCTAGCAAACTTGACGATGCACTATGGGCTTATAGGGCTTCTTATAAGAATCCCATGGGCATGTCACCGTGTAAAATGGTTTACGGTAAGGCCTGTCATTTACCTCTTGAGCTAGAACACAAAGCTTATTGGGCAATCAAAGAGCTCAACTTTGATTTCAAACTTGCCGGTGAGAAGCGGTTGTTTGATATCAGCTCGTTAGATGAATGGAGAGCCCAGGCATACGAGAATGCCAGGTTGTTCAAGGAAAAGGTTAAGAGATGGCACGACAAACGAATACAGAAACGAGAGTTCAATGTAGGTGATTATGTCTTGCTATACAATTCTCGTTTGAGATTCTTTGCAGGCAAGCTTCTCTCTAAAAGGGAAGGTCCCTATGTTATCGAGGAAGTATATCGTTCCAGTGCCATCAAAATCAATAACACGGAAGGAAATTTTCCTAGAGTGGTAAATGGGCAAAGAATTAAGCATTACATCTCTGGTACTCCCATAAATGTAGAGACCAATATCATAATTGTCATAACTCCAGAGGAGTACATAAGTGATGTTTATCAGCCTGTTTTAGACATTGAAAATGAAGATGTTTCTGTTTCGGTAAGAAATTGGACTCCGATACTTTTCCAATCCGGAGAGCAAAAGAGGCAGACACAAGCCCCCACTCCGCCACCACCCCTGGTGGCGGTGGGCAAGCTTGTGGGCACCTCGTGTGCCTCCCCGACTCCGTTTTCTTGCGGAGGACTCCTTCTGGTCCAGAAAAAAATCTATATATAGTCGCCCGAATATCGCGCAGTTTTCCTCTGTTTTCGTTTCGAGCTTGTTTTCTGCCGCAGATTTAGGTCAAGATGTCTTCTCAAGATTCAGAAGAAGAGATCTATGTGGCTGATGATCGTGCTAACTCTAGGATTAATGGGGACCTGGAACCATATGGCTGGACCACTAATGAGGAAGAGGACTATGAGCCCAAGGGGAAGGAGCAAACGAGTTCCGATGAAGAGGAGGCTCCTCTACCTCAACCTGCAAACACCCATGTGGAGTTCAAGAAGTCAAGCCTCCCTGACCATAGGAAGAAGCCTAAGACCTTGTTTATCCCTTCTCGTTTCTTGCAGGAGAGTAAGCAGGAGCTTTGCCATAGAGTTTTGAAACTTGAGGAGGAAAATGACGATCTAAGGGAGAAGAACTTTTTGCTCAAGTGGAAATTAGACAAGCTCAAGACTACTCCAACAACACCACCATCACCACCAAAGGAATACAACTAAGCATTGGTATGGGCAATCCCCTTGGCTTCTGCCAAGCTTGGGGGAGTTGCCCTGGTATCGTATCACCTTTATATCTTTTGCTTTTACCTTTGTTTTAGTTCATTCATTTTCAGTTTTTATTTCTTCTCTTAGAGGAATAAGTCTTTAGTTTTTAGTTTGAGTCTTTTTCTTTTGTCTCTCCCCCGATGTATTCGAGCTTACGAGCTTTATAATAAAGAGTGTCTTAGTCAAGGGCTTTGCTTTGTTCCATGATCAAAAAGTATGAAAAGAACGATAAAATGAAAGATCATGAGATGATCTTATGGAAAGTGATAACTTCACTTATGACACTTATGATGATTGAAACTTGTTGAGAATAAATCAACATAGACCTCAGTCATTGTTGCAATTAATAAGAAGTAACAAGGAAAGAGAGGTTCACATATAAATATATCATCTTGGACATTTTTTACAATTGTGAGCACTCACCAAACTATTACATGCCTAGGAGTAGATGTTGGACAAGGAAGACAACATAATGGATTGTGTTTGCTTGGTTCCAAACAATGTTATATGATTAGAGATCCCTTAGCATGTGACGATTGCTTCCACCTCATATTAGCCAAAACTCCCGCACCAAGTAGAGATACTACTTGTGCATCCATAAACCTTCAACCCAGTTTTGCCATGAGAGTCCACCATACCTACCTATGGATTGAATAAGATCCTTCAAGTAAGTTGTCTTCGGTGCAAGCAATAAAAATTGCTCTCTAATATGTATGATATATTAGTGTGTGGAAAATAAACTTTGTACGAACCTGTGATGAGGAAGACATAAAAGCGACAGACTGCATAATAAAGTTCTTTATCACAGGAGGCAATATAAAGTGACGTTCCTCCACACTAAGAGGACACACATTCAGACCTCAAGAGCGCATGACAACCTCTGCTTCCTTCTACGAAGGGCCTATCTTGTACCTTTACATTTTTCCCTTGTAAGAGTCATGGTGATCTTCACCAATTCCCTTTTTGCCTTTGTCTTGGCTACCGTCACATGCTTGGGAAACATCTTTATTCATATATCAACTTGGAGTTGAGTACTTATGCTTTATTGTTGTTGACTTTACCCTTGAGGTAAATGGTTGGGAGGCAAAACTATAAGCCCCTATCTTCCTCTGTGTCCAGCTGAAACTTTGACACCATGAGTACCACATGAGTTCTAACAATTGTGGAAAACAAAAGAGATGATTGAGTATGTGGGTTTTCCTTACAAGCTCTTATTTGACTCTTTCCGATGTTGTGATAAATTGCAATTGCTTCAATGACTATGGACTATTGTTGGTTACTGCTCGGTAAGGTTTTTGCTTCATGCTTTGCTTTGTGAAGGAATTGTTACTTTCCCATAAGAATCTTTATGATGTATTGTTATTCTATGTGTGATCATGATGCCCTCATGTCCGTATTACGTTTTATCGACACCTTCGTCCCTCAACATGTGGACATGTTTATGGAACTTGGTTTTCGCTTGAGGACAAGCGAGGTCTAAGCTTGGGGGAGTTGATACGTCCATTTTGCATCATGCTTTCATGTTGATATTTATTGCTTTTTGGGCTGTTATATTACTTGTGGTACCATATTTATGCCTTTTCTCTCCTATTTTGCAAGGTTTATTTGAAGAGGGAGAATTCAGGTAGCTGGAATTCTGGACTCGAAAAGGAGCAAATCCTAGTCCACTATTCTGCACATCTCCAAATGCCCTGAAAATTTACGTGGATTTTTTTGGGATTATATAAAAAATACTGGGCGAAAGAACTACGAGAGGGGGGCCACCAGGGCTCCACAAGCCCCCAGTCTGCCACCACCCCCCTGGTGGCGCAGGGCAAGCTTGTGGGCTGCCTGACGGCCCACTAGCCCCCCTCTTTTGCTATATGAAGCGTCCTGGTCTGGAAAAAAATCAATAGGGAGGTTTTTCGTGGTTTCGCCGCCGCCACGAGGCAGAACTTGAGCAGATCCAATCTAGAGCTCCGGCAGGACGATCCTGCCGGGGAAACTTCCCTCCCGGAGGGGGAAATTGTCGCCATCGTCATCACCAACACTCCTCTCGTCGGAGGGGAGGCATCTTCATCAACATCTTCATCAGCACCATTTCCTCTCCAATCCCTAGTTCATCTCTTGTAACCAATCTTCGTCTCGCAACTCCGATTGGTACTTGTAAGGTTGCTAGTAGTGTTGATTACTCTTTGTAGTTGATGCTAGTTGGACTACTTGGTGGAAGAGTTTATGTTCAGATCCTTGATGCTATTCATTACACCTATGGTCATGATTATGATTATGTCTTGTGATTAGTTACTTTTGTTCCTCAGGACATGGGATAAGTCATGCTAATAATAGTCATGTGAATTTGATATTTGTTCGGTATTTTGATATGCTGTATGTTGTTTTTCCTCTAGTGGTGTTATGTGAACATCGACTACATAACACTTCACCATATTTGGGCCTAGAGGAAGGCATTCGGAAGTAGTAAGTAGATGATGGGTTGCTGGAGTGACAGGAGCTTAAACCCCAGTCTATGCGTTGCTTCGTGAGGAGCTGATTTGGATCCACTAGTTTAATGCTATGGTTAGACTTTGTCTTAATTCTTCTTTTGTAGTTGCGGATGCTTGCAAGAGAGGTTAATCATAAGTGGGATGCTTGTCCAAGTAAGGGCAGTACCCAAGCGCTGGTCCACCCACATATCATACTATCAAAGTAACGAACGCGAATCATATGAACATGATGAAACTAGCATGACAGAAATTCCCGTGTGTCCTCGGGAGCGTTTTTCCTCCTATAAGACTTTGTTGAGGCTTTTCCCTTGCTACAAAAGGGATTGGGCCACTTTTTGCACCGTTGCTATTACTTGTTACTTGTTACTCTTTGCTTGCTACGTTTCACCTCGCTACACAATCACTTGTTACCGCTACTTTCGGTGCTTGCAGTTATTACCTTGCTGAAATTCGTTTATCACAGCCTTCTGCTCCTCGTTGGGTTCTACACTCTTACTTATCGAAAGGACTATGGTTGATCCCCTATACTTGTGGGTCATCACCGCCCCCGTGCCCGACAGGCGGATTCCGCCGTGGCCAGAGGCCCCCGGCGACGAGCTCCGCCGACCTGAGCCACTGCCATGTGAGCCCGGTCGGTCATGGGTTAGATTAGCCGCTAATGGCGCTACTAATTAATTCCTAGCCACTAACAGTGGACCCTGCGGTCTAATTAAGTACTAGTCAAAAATTAAATCTGTTAATTTTAGCTGAGCCACTCACGTGTGGACCCCACACGTTAGTTTTGACCAGGTCTGGCCCTATTGACCTGATAACGCAAAGCTGACGCAATAAATGAGTTTTTTGATATAGAAATAATTCCAAAAAATGTTGAAAACTTTTAAAAATCATATAAAATAAAATATAACTCCAATGGAAATAATTTATATACGAATAATGATCAGAAAAATGCAAGGAATCTATTTATGTAATGTTCATGCATGTTAAAGCAAGTTAACATCACAAAGTAGGGAAAATGATGATTAGGGTAAATTTGATAAATAGTTGGAGTTTGAATTTGATGCCTATTTGAATTCCACTTCAATTAATATGAACAAACATTGAGCTAGGTAAAATCAGTACCTTAACATGCCATGTCATACATCATGGTTGTTGCACTACATTGAATGTGTTCTTTTCTGTTTGCTGGTGCTGATCCCCACTCGGTAGACGATGGTTCCGACGATGTGGTCATTGACATTGATGAAGACTCATTGCTATCTTCAGAACTTTCAGGAAAGCAAAACCCCCTTGAACATTCCAATAAAATCCTACTCTCTCGCTCCTGCTCTCTTTTACTGCATTAGGGCAACATCGATTCAACTATTATTTGTTCTCAGTAGTTGAACCCATTCCTCTACATGACCTGTTTTCGCCACAGTAAATAGTTGAAACCACTTAGCATGAGTAGAAACTGCTTCAACCTTGTTGTGCTTACTCATCCATGCTTCATTACTGTGCCTGCTATGCTTAGAGTTGTGTCAGGTCTGATCCATCTGGATGATGAAGCGGATGTCACACCCTGTTTTCCACCACCAATGTTTTAAGTTGCAAAAATCAGGGCTTGTTAAATTTTTTCCTAATGATGTTGTGAATGCTATGAATGCCTTGTATGAATGTATGCTTGTTTGCTTGCTGATCAAAAACCCATGATAAATTTATTTACTTTTAAAAATGAATTTCCAAAACTCTTTTCTTTGACATCAGATCACCTCTACCTTTCTTGGGTTACACTACTAGCTCATGATGCCTAGCAGCACTCCCACCCAAAGTTGGTGATCTGAACTCAAATACTATTATTATTTGCCAACACATTATTTAATGATTTAAAACATTATTTTTCTATTTTAAATACATGTCTATTTCTAAGGCCAGGAATGATATTCCCACAAGGACAAATGCTTAGCTGCCTTAGAAAATTCTGAGTAAAATCATGGGAACTCAGAAGGACATATATTTTCCATATATAAGGTTTTAAACCCTATTTTGTATTATAATTATTTGAGTAAAACCCTGAAAACCATTCCTGTCTTTTTTGACCTTTTGAGATATTTCCAAAGGAAATATTCTCAATAAAATCCCATTAAATTACAGGAGCCTCCCCAAGCCATATTTGGTGCCCACATAAAATCTCACCTTGATCCAAGGTGAGGAAGGTCACCAAATAAGCCTAAAACCATCCCTATCCAGAATAGAGTTGGAACAACTCTACATAGCAAAGGTTGTCCAATGGGGCTGAAACTTTGCACGGGTGTTTGGCACATCAAATGAGGACTCCACACCAAAAATGAGATTTGCTAGACTCTGTTTAGTCACACTCCCTTTGGAGAGGACAGATCTGACCATTTTGATGCATTTTCAAGTTTACAAAGCTAAACTTGTTCAATGGAGCTCAAAATTGGTGGAAACCCCTACTTTAACCCTAAGACCAAACCTGTTAAGTTGAAGTTCCAGTGGTGGAGTGGAAGCACCCCAAACCACTGTCGAACACCTTCTGACAGCAAGGTAAAAACCCACCTAGCCACTGTTTTACCCAATGTCAGAGCCTCAAACTTGGTGTATTAGTGCCCCAGACCAACCTAAACACCCAGTCAACTGGCCCCTCCCCAGTTCAAAGCACAAGTGACAAGAACTCCAATTTGTGCCACAGATCAAGGCTGACAACACTAGTGAAACCTATCCCCCTTGACCAGCCAGTGCTCTCACTAGCACACAACGGCTAAAAATACTCCCAGCAACACCGAGGACATGAGGGACACGTCTAAAGTGCCCCAGAGCGCGCTGGCATGCCGTGGCATGCCAAAACTATGCTCTAGGCGCGCTACAGGGAGCTGCCGAGAAGGGGATGATGCTTCCGGCCTGTTCCAACCTCCCCCGACAACCCCTCTGTGTAAAGCAGCCGCCAGGGACCCTCCTCCCCCGTGCTAGAGCTCGGGCGACGCGTGCCCGCGCGCACCCGACTCGTCCGAGCATGCACAGACGCTGCAGCTCGACCCCATGCCTTCTCCCTCTGCGACCGATGCTTCAGAGCGTCCAAACCACATCCGGAGACCATGGTTTCGCAGCCAGCTCCCCACCGTGCACGCACGCGCGCCACGGTGAGTCACCCGCGCATCGAGTCGGCTCACCGTCGCGAGCCTATAAATAGGCCTCCCCGGCACCTCAGCACCCCTCCAGCAGCCTCTGCACGACCACTAGCTCCCCCCTAGCCACCCAATCGAGCTCGCAGAGCCCCGGTGCTCGAGATCGACCGAGGCCCCTCCGCCTCGGAGCTCTGGTCGATCTCCGGCTACACGCCGGCTCCTGCGACACTCGACCCACCAGAGCACTCCCCTCGACACCAGGTACCTTTCCCCCAATAGCCCCGAGCTTTTCCGTGCCCCTAGCTACCAGTTCAACCACATCCCGAAACCCCTCCGCCATGGCCACCTCGTTGCCGGCGACTCCAAGCCTCTCCAGCGCTGTCCCGACCACCTACAGGTAGGCGGAGTCATGCTGAACCCATTTCTGCCCTTAGCTAGGCCCATGGATGACGATAGCCTCGCTGGAGTTCGTCTCCTCCTCCCTGGCCGGAGGTAGGGGTAGAACCCGACAGGTAGGCTCCACCTGTCGGGGTCCTCGAGCTGCCCCGCGCGCAGCCACAACCGCTGACCCCACGGGCCCGCACGTCAGGTTCAAACCTGGCGCGCGCGCGCCTGGCAGCCTGCTGGCTGGCTGGGCAGGCCTGCTTCCCAGGCCAGGCCTTGGCCTTTTTCTTTTATTTTTAAACCTGAGACTAAAATGATTTTTGTAAAAATAACTATCAAGTGGAAAAATATAATTCTTCCACTGATATTTTTCTAAAAATGAGTAGTATTTGATTCTGCCATTGTTGACATTTTTCAAAAACAGAATCTGTTTTATAATAATATAAATGCATTAAAAGCAATAGTTTGCCTCTGTTTAGTAATTATTAAAAATTCTTAGCTAGTAAAAACTAAGAGAAGATATTTTTCAAAGTAACAACCTGAATTTAACCAAGTTTTGCAACATTTTTAAAAGTGGTTTGTGATCTGTTTTTGTGTGAGCTATTTCTTATTTATTCTATTCTCGATGATAGAATTTCCGAGTGATGAAGGATTCAAAGCGGAAGACCTCGAAGACCCCGGATACTTAGCTGACCAAGGCAAGTATCCCTTTGACCATGACTTAAGCATATGAATTCATGCATGCTAGAATATCAAGTACTTTTCCATTGCATGTGATCATAGTGCCGGTTCATCATTGGTGTGATGGTACTGAAGGCTTCTTCGAAGCACTTGCATGATGGTGATATTATACATATGGCTCCTCGGAGCACAAGCATGATGAGCTTGACCCTACCATCTATGAGGATCATGCTACTATCATGTTGACAAGTAGAGTTAGGGAACCATTGCATTGAGCTTGACCCTACCCCTTGAGGGTCAAGCTAATACCATGTTGACAAGTAAAGATAGAAGTATATTATCATGAGCATGATGATGAGTTTAATCAAAGGTTTATAAAAACCCCGTCGGGTGCCACTAATGCCCGAGGGTGATGATGAGTTGGTGGTCACTTTTGGTGAAGTGATGCATCGGTGTTTTGTGTGAGTATGGTTTCAGAAATGGGATTAGATTTATGATGTGTCGACCGTCCCAGCCTTACCAGTACGACCACGTTACCCCTTTATGGGACGGGGCTTTGTTGATTACTCTGGTCGGTACTAGAAAAGAGCCACATTACTAGTGGCGGGAGTGATTGTCGTCACTCTCGTGATGGGGTCGTGCCAGGTAGGACGACTATGCCATTATTATGAGTTCCAGGCACAGCGTTGGTCCCCGCATGGTTGATACTGTCCAGAGTTGATGCTCATAAGACGTACAACATGTGGGCTGGGTACAAATCGAGTGGACCTCTTTGTCTAGTATCGTCAGGGGAAATATAATGATCGGGTACTTACCTCGGGTATATGTGATATACCGCGAGTCGTGGATGACACGGAAATTTCCCGGATCTCATGGGTCCAGCGTACTACTTCTGTAGAGTGTAAATTATTCGAATAGCCGTGTCCACGGTCAAGGACAGTTGGGTAATCCTGCTTAAACTACGTCCAGCGTTTCTGCATAAACCAAGTGTGCGTGAGTGAGTGTGTGTGGTGTTAAAAAGGTGTTGTTACAATAATAATAATAATATGACCAAGTTCGGTGACTTGGCATATAGGGTAAACCCGGATGGTTTAGCCCTTAGTTGATACATTGAGGTTTTGACAAGTCCGATGACCTGGCATATAGGGTGAACCCTGATGGTTCAACCCTTAGCAGATATGTTGATATCTGTAACCTGTTCTTCAAAAGTAATTCTTTAATTTGATGCATATTCATGATCATTCCACCCATATGAGTTATACTAGAAATGCATGATATTGTTATCCTTCACTTTCATTATTCATATCATGGGTTGTTTGCCAGTACATTCAAAGTACTCATTGGCTTGCCACTGGTTATATTATTGACCAGACAAGGAAGGACCAGAGTTTGGCGAAGAGTACGTCTTTGGAGACGGACCTGCGATCTAGGACACTTCCAAGTCAGAATGCATGTCGGTGTAGGCTTGATGGCATGGGCACCCGTTTAGCCCTTATGAGTTTCCGTTACCCATTGTAATCGTTTTATTTGGCCTTAGGCCCTGTTTGTGAACCTGACCCTTCGGTCATTTGATGCAATATTCGGTATTTGGATGTAAGACTCTATTATTCAGTATCTGTGTTCAGTGAGCATTGATCCTTGGGATCACTGGGCACGGTGATCTCTACTTACCAGTCGGGGTCCCCACAGCGGAATGGTTGTGTTCATGCCCTACTATGTAAGAGTAAAGTGTGTGAATACGATTTGGTAAAGGTAGCGATGAGAGGCCATGTAGGAGTACATGGTGGGTTGTCTCATTGGGGCCGTCCTTAAGAACTGAGTTCTGTGTATGTTATCCAAGACAAGATACTACCACGCATTGTAATGCTTAAGTGCCCCTCTCGTCTTATTAATCGTCTAGATCTCTATCCACGAGTTGCAACTAGTTTCTGGTGTTTGTAGGAAAAGTGTTGGCGGTCGTGTTTAGCTCTGCCAAACGGGGTAGGCTTTAGTGCGGTAGATACAAAGTGGCACGGTGTACCAAGTGGCACCCGGATGGTGGGCTTGGGAACCCCGCGTACATCGTTTGGGGCTATTAAGGAAACTTCGGCCGGACTTCCTTGCGAGTTTAGTCTCAAATAGGCGATAAACCTGGACTAGGGTCTTTTGTGGTTAACGGTCGTGGCCAATACCCATGCCAGTGCTTCCGCTTGAAGGTTTACGAGATGCATGACGTGCATATGGTGATAAGTGGTGAGAGCGTGTGTGAAGAAGTATACCCCTGTAGGGTGAAGCAATCTGTTCGAATAGCCTCTGATACGTCTTCGTCGTATCTACTTTTTCGAACTCTTTTGCCCTTGTTTTGGACTCTAATTTGCATGATTTGAATGGAACTAACCCGGACTAACGCTGTTTTCAGCAGAATTGCCATGGTGTTGTTTTTGCGCAAAAATAAAAGTTGTTGGAATGACCTGAAAATATACGGAGAATTTTTGTGGAATATATAAAAAATAGTGGCGCAAGAATCAACCGGAGGGGTGGAGCTGTGAGCCCACAAGCCCACCAGGCGCGGGCCCCCCCTCGGCGCGCCTGGTAGGCTTGTGGGCCCCACAAAACTCCACCGCCTCCAATCTCAGCTCTATTTAGTCCGTCTCGCCCGGAAAAAAATCAAGGAGAAGAGTTCATCGCGTTTTATGATACGGAGGCGCCGCCACCTCCTGTTCTTCCTCTGGAGGGCAGATCTCGAGTCCGTTTTGGGCTCCGTAGAGGGGAGATCATCGCCAACGTCATCACCAACCTTCCTTCATCGCCAATTCCATGATGCTCTTCACCGTTCGTGAGTAATCTCATCGTAGGCTTGCTGGACGGTGATGGGTTGGATGAGATCTATCATGTAATTGAGTTAGTTTTGACAGGGATTGATCCCTAGTATCCACTATGTTCTGAGATTGATGTTTCTACTACTCTGCCATGCTTAATGCTTGTCACTAGGGCCAGAGTGCCAAGATTTCAGATCTGAACCTATTATGTTGTCGCCAATATCTTGATCCTATCTTGCAAGTTGTAGTCACCTACTATGTGTTATGACCCGACAACCCCGGAGTGACAATAGCCAGAACCACTCCATGAGATGACCATAGTATGAGGAGTTCATGTATTCACCAAGTGTTAATGCGTTGGTCCGATTCTTTATTAAAAGGAGAACCTTAATATCCCGTAGTTTCCATTAGGACCCCGCTGCCATGGGAGGGATGGACAATAGATGTCATGCAAGTTCTTTTCCATAAGCACGTATGACTACGTACAGAATACATGCCTACATTAGATTGACGAACCTAAGCTAGTTACTTATCTCTCCGTGTTATAACTGTTGCATGATGAATAGCATCCGACATAATCATCCATCACCGATCCAATGCCTACGAGTATTTTACTACTGGTCCTTGCTACATTACTTTGCTGCTACTACTGTCACTCCTGCTACTGTTACTCTGTTGCTACTGCTGTTACTTTGCTGCTACTGGTTACTGTTGCTACTGCTGCTATCACCCTACTTTGCTACTAATACTTTGTTGCAGATACTAAATCTTTCAGGTGTGGTTGAATTGACAACTCAACTTCTAATACTTGAGAATATTCTTTGGCTTCCCCTTGAGTCGAATCAATAAATTTGGGTTGAATACTCTACCCTCGAAAACTGTTGCGATCCCCTATACTTGTGGGTTACCAAGACTATTTTCTAGCGCCGTTGCCGGGGAAGCACAACTATATTCTCTGAGTCACTTGGGATTTACATCTACTGGTCACTATGAGGAATCCGAAAGATCCAAGAACTAAAATCTTGCCCTCAACTACGAGGACAGGTAAGGAACTGCCATCTAGCTCTGCACTTGATTCACCTTCGGTTATGAGGAAGTTTGCGACACCACCTCCTGCTAGAAATCTTGATATGTCGCCTGTGCTTGATGATGCTACTTCTGCTGCCCATGATGCTTATGATGATGCTATGCTTGATACTGCTTTGCCTGATGATGCTATGCTTGATAATGCTTTGCCACTTGGTGCATTCCTAGATGCACAAATTTCTAGAGTTGCTACTAGATGTGATGATACTTCTGAAACTTCTGATACTATTGAAGTAGAACCTGCTATTTTGCCTGCTAGAGCTACCTCTCCTAGATATGAATTGCCTGATATGCTTGAGTGTTATGTTATGGAGGGAGAGATAGCTGAGTATTTTCTTGCGTGTAACGATAGCTATGATCTTGAGAATTTACTACGCAAGTGGAAAGAAAAATCTTTGAACAGTAGGATGAAATACGACCCGAAATTTGCTACTTCGCCTATCTTTGTGACCTATAAGGATTATGAATTCTCTGTCGACCGTGAGTTAATCACTCTGGTCGAACCTGATCCTTTTCATGGTTATGAGTCTGAAACGGTTGTAGCCCATCTTACCAAACTGCACGATATAGCCACCCTATTCACGAGTGAGGAAAAGATCCGCGACTACTATATCCTTAAGTTGTTTCCTTTCTCGCTAAAGGATGATGCTAAGACCTGGTTCACTTCTCTTCCTCCTGGTTGTGTGCGTAGCCCCCACGATATGGTCTACTACTTCTTTCAAAAATATTTCCCTGCCCATAAGAAGCAAGCTGCCTTGTAGGAAATATACAACTTTGCACAAGTTGAAGAAGAGAGTCTCCCACAAGCTTGGGGGAGGCACGTCCAGGTACTAAATGCTTTGCCTGATCACCCTCTTGAGAAGAATGAAATACTTGATATCTTCTATAATGGACTTACCGATGCTTCCAAAGACCACCTAGATAGTTGTGTTGGTTGTGTTTTAGGGAACGAACTATAGAACAAGCTGAGATTCTATTGAATAATATCTTGTGCAATGAGAATGCTTGGACTATTATCGAACCATCTCCTAAGCCAACTCCGAAGAAATGAGATATTCTATTCCTCAGTCCCGAAGATATGCAAGAAGCTAAGAAATCTATGAAAGAGAAAGCCATTAAATCATAAGATGTCAAAAATCTACCACCTATCGAAGAGATCCATGGTCTTGATAACCCGATACAGGTAGTAGAAGTAAATTCTCTGCGTAGATTCAATGAGAGTTATATTCCTTTTGATAAGCCTCTAGCTTATGCCTGGATGAATTTGATAACTTTGTTGCCAAACAACAGAGTTTCAATGATTATGTTAGCAGACAATTGGAACAAAATGCTTGTATGCTTAGTATTTTTAAGTGCTTGTGTGGACAGAAATGTCAATGATCTTAAGCTTCTGAGTAAACATGCCTCTATGGTTACTACTCAGGTAGAACAAGTACTTAAGGCTTAGAATGACTTGCTCAATGAGTTGAATGACAATTCTGTTAGAGTCGTCACTAGAGGCGGTAGAATGACCCAGGAACCTTTGTATCCTCAGGGTCATCCTAAGAGAATTGAACTGGGTTCTCAAGAAGTTAGCACTGATGCACCTAGTCATCCTAGGAAGAAGAATAAAGATGATAGGAACTTGCATGCTAGCAACCCTGTTGCTGTTACACCTGAGAGTCCAAACGATGTCTCTGCTTCTAATGCCGAAACACGATCTGATGATGAACATGAGCCTAATGATAATATCGATAGTGATGTTCATGATGATGCTCAACCTAGCAATGATAAGGATGTGGAGATTGAACCTGATCTTGATAAGCCACAACCTAAGAATAAGAGATACGACAAGAACGACTTTGCTACTAGGAAGCATGGTAAAGGAAGGGAACCATGGGTTCAGAAACCTATGCCTTTGCAAATGCGTTTGACAGATATGCTCAAAATGTCTCTGTATGCTAAGTACATGAAGGATATTGTTACTAATAAGAGGAGGATACCTGAGGTTGATATTTCCACCATGCTCACTAATTATACCTTCAAGGGTGGAACTCCTAAGAAACTAGGTGATCCCGGAGTGCCAACTATACCCTGCTCCATTAAAGGCAAGTACGTTAGAACTGCTTTATGCGACCTTGGAGCCGTTGTTAGTGTTATGCCTCTCTCTCTTTATCGTAGGCTTGAACTGGATAAGTTGACACCCACTGAAATCTCTCTGCAAATGGCCGACAAATCAACTGCTTTCCCTATTGGCATTTTCGAGGATGTGCCTGTTGTGGTTGCTAACGTTACTATCTTAACATACTTTGTTATTCTGGATATTCCCGAGGATGATGCCATGGCGGTCATCCTTGGAAGACCCTTTTTAAACACTGCAGGGGCTGTTATTGATTGCAACAAAGGCAATGTCACTTTCCATATCAACGGTAATGAGCATATGGTGCACTTTCCGAAGAAACAATATCGAGTACATTGCATCAATGCTATCGAAAAAACTTCATCGATTCTTATTGGGAGCTTTGAATGCCCTATTCCTCTTGTTAAGATGAAGTATGATTTGCTTGTTGGGGATATACACATCCCCATTGAGGTAACCTAGTGACTATTCGAAAATTCTCCGTCTTCTTTTGTGATTCGAAAAAGTTTGTCGAGGAGACTTGATCAACCTCATTGACGGATTTCTTTCGATGACCATGAGATGGATGAATCGAGGAGTCACAAACCTCGGTTCCAAGCTTTCACTTTCGGTTGCTTAGAAGAAAAATGATAGATTTAGTTTAGTTTTCCCTGTTTTATGCTTTTAGCGTCCCGTAGAAAAGTACCCCAAAAATAAAAGTTCTCCGAACATCCTGAGAATCAAGTATGATTTTTTCTGGAATTTTTGAAAAATACTGAGATGAAGAGCTAGTCTGGGGGCTGCACAGTGGGCCACAAGTCCTGGAGGCGCGGGCACCCCCTGGCCACGCCTACCTGGCTTGTGGGGCCCACGTGCACCCCCTCCACTCATTCTAGGTCCCATTTGCTTCTCCTACCTCGAAAAAAAATCGTTTTGCAGCTCAAACTCGTGTTCTTGCTCTTCTTGCTGGGATTTTCGATCTCCTTGCTCAAAGCACAATTCTTCGAACTGTTTTGGGGAAATTGCTCCTTGGTAAGTGTCTCCTCCATTGGTCCAATTAGATTTTGCTCTAGTGCCTTATACTTCGAGTATTTTTGCTGCCTTGGTGACCCTGTTCTTGAGCTTTGCATGCTAATTTTAGATGGTCCCAAGTAGTTTTGATGCGTAATATGTCCTCTAGGCACTTGTGGGAGTAGTTGCTATGAGTGTTGTTGAGCCTTGTTCACTTTTCCTTAGAGTCACTAAAAATTTCAGAAATTTTCGGAGATAGAAAAGGGAAAAGATGAGGAGGTTCTTAAGAGGCTCTTCAAGCCGTGACCCCAAGGATGATGGATGTGAGAAGAAGCCCAAGTATCCAGTCCCTCGAGTTGCAGAAGTTCGAGCGTGCGAATGGCCAAGCGATGTGTTCTTACGCGCCGCCGGACTTTATGAGGACTTTTATTACTTGGTGGAGAATGCAGGCCTTACCGCCTTTGTTGAAGATAAGTGTCTGCAATACCTCCTCCTTACTAATATCTTCGTGCAAAGCTTTAACTTCTATCCGAGGAAGAATCCTCCTATGGTTGAGTTCAAATTATATGATATCCCTCAGCGCATGTCACTCCAGGATTTTTGCAATGTTTGCAAATTGCCTTTTGTTGGGGATATTCATGAACCTCATCCATGGGATTTGGAGGCTTTCATAGATACTATTGCTGTAGGAGAGGAGAGAGGAGTGTCTTGCGCTAGAGCTACTAGCATACATTTTCCCGTGCTTCGGTCCTTCTCATTATTCGTGGGAAAATGTTTGATTGGGCAAGGGAAAGCTGGGGCCCTTAGCTCTCCAGATCTTGTGGTCTTGCGTGAAGCCCTTTATAATGATAAAACTTATAGCTTGGGCGCTATAGTAGCTCAACGGTTGAACACGAACCGTTCTAAAGGCTTTGTCTATGGAGGTATCCCTAGCCGTCTTGTCAGACACTTTGAGATACCTATTAGACTGGACGAGGAAGAAGAGATTCTTCTTCCCGAGAGATATCTAGATTATGATAGCATGGTTTGCCATGACTTTCCTGATAGAGATATAAATAGAAGGATGATTTATAACCTGGTATTTAGTCAGGGTACTCGTGAGACTATTACTTTGCCTGCTCCTTCTTTGTTCAATCTTCATGCAGACAGGTACATTATTATGCCCTCGGACATCTATGCATATTGGGGCTTATCCCAACCACAGGTGCCCGTGCCCGTGCCCGAGCCACCAATCGAGTACCAGACGCCAGTTTATCAGTGGGAGCCATAGGAGCTCACACAGCGGTGGCATCCTCAGTCCACTCCGGAGTACCCCGGAGCTGGTTATTTCCCTCCTTGGGAGTAGACCAACTTAGGCCAAAAGCCTAAGCTTGGGGGAGTACGTGTTTCTCACCGACTTTACATTCTTGCTTATGCTTTCACTTTGTTTGTCGGTGTTCACACTTTGCCACTGTATCATCCATGCTAGTTTATTTTCCTTTGCTCGTTTTCTTTTCGCGTGTCTGTCTAGTTTGAGAAAACCCAAAAATATTTTCCTTTTCTACTTTTGCTTGTTGGGAGTTTTCCCGTGTAAATAGTTTTCTTTTTCTTTGGGTCAAGGTAGACGACCATGGTTACAATGTTTAGTGGCTCTCGCATGCATATCTGTTTTTCTGTTAAAGAGTCATATTACTTTGTCTTCTCCTTTGAGTTCTCTTGCAGATTCCAGCTTAGTCCAATGCACGAGCACTCTTATTATTGTTCACATCATTCGGTCGTGCAAGTGAAAGGCAATAATGACGATATATGATGGAGTGACTGAGCTTGGAAAAGCTGGTATGAACTCGATCTATTTTGTTTTTGTAAATATGACTAGCTCATCGTTCCTGATTTAGCTTTGTTGTGAGGGAAACATGTTTGCAATGACAACTTAGAGATCATACTTTCTGATGCCATGCTTAATTAGCTAGGAGCTTATAATGGTTCGTCTTGGATGCCAACATGAATTTTGAGATGACTATGATGTAGTATGATAGGATGGTATCCTCCTTTGAATGTTTCAAGTGGCTTGACTTGGCGCATATTCACGCATGTAGTTGAAACAAAATCAGCATAGCCTCTATGATATTCATGTTCATGGTGATTTATGTCCTACTCATGCTTGCACTCAATGTTGGTTAATCCCAATGCATTTTGATGACTGTTGTCGCTCTCTAGTTGGTCACTTCCCAGTCTTTTGCTAGCCTTCACTTGTACTAAGCGGGAATACTGCTTGTGCATCCAATTCCATAAACCCAAAGTTGTTCCATATGAGTCCACCATACCTACCTATATGCGGTATATACCTGCCGTTCTAAGTAAATTTGCATGTGCCACTCTCTAAACCTTCAAGAAATAATCTATTTTGCATGGCCGAACCGCTCATGTGGTGACAGGGGGCTATCAGTATCTTCCATGCTAGGCATGTTATCCTTGATATGTGTTTATTCACTATCATTCACGAGAAAGGGGACGGTAATTGGAATGCCCAGTTCCATGCTCAAATCGAAAAGATAATTGCAAACAAAACCCCCTGGACTGATGTTGGTATGGACAGCACCCGAGGATTCGGCTACTCGTGGAGTGTGATTGATCTGTGGTGGGGGAGTCAAAACTTTACTTTTCTGTTTGGGAACCGCCTATAGCATGTGTAGCACGGAACATGGTGAAAACTCTTAGTCATTGCGTTGATAATGAAAGCATGCCACCCAAAATTGTTATCTCTGTTTTCAAAGCTTGAGCTCTGGCACCTCTGCAAATCAATGCTTCCCTCTGCAAAGGGCATGTCTATTTACGTTCGTGTTGAGTCATCATCTTCTTATAAAAGCAGCAATTAGAGAGCACCTCTGTCATTTTTATGCTTTGCTTTTAACTGTGATTGAGTATGACTGTGACTGGATCTTCTTTGCCATGAATTACAATGTTTAGTCAGCCCTTGGTCTTTGAAGGTGCTCTGCATTTATGTTTTGCGGTCTCAGAAAGAGCTAGCGAGATACCATCTGTTCGTACTACTTCATGATTGTTTTGATTGAAGTGCTGACATTTGAGACTTATTATTATTTGCTTGCTAGTTGATTATGCCATTGATATGAGTTTACCGTGAGACCTAGATGTCATTTTCTTATGTGGTTAGCTTGTGATCTTGCTGAAATTTTGGTTACGAGTTAGACATAGTTGCAACAACAAGATCAAACAGAGTTCATAAAAGTTTTTCTTTTGTCTCTTTCAGTTTGTCAACTGAATTGCTTGAGGACAAGCAAGGCTTTAAGCTTGGGGGAATTGATACGCCTCCGTCGTATCTAGTTTTCTGAACTCTTTTGCGCTTGTTTTGGACTCTAATTTGCATGATTTGAATGGAACTAACCCAGACTAACGCTGTTTTCAGCAGAATTGCCATGGTCTTGTTTTTGCGCAGAAATAAAAGTTCTCAGAATGACTTGAAAATTTACGGAGAATTTTTGTGGAATATATGAAAAATACTGGCGCAAGAATCAACTGGAGGGGTGGAGCTGTGAGCCCACAAGCCCACTAGGCGCGGGCCCCCCTCGGCGCGCCTGACAGGCTTGTGGGACCCACAAAACTCCACCGCCTCCAATCTCAGCTCAATTTAGTCCGTCTCGCCCGGAAAAAAATCAAGGAGAAGAGTTCATCGCGTTTTACGATACGGAGGCGCTGCCACCTCCTGTTCTTCCTCTGGAGGGCAGATGTGGAGTGTGTTCTGGGCTCCGGAGAGGGGAAATCATCGCCATCGTCATCATCAACCTTCCTTCATCGCCAATTCCATGATGCTCTTCACCGTTCGTGATTAATCTCATCATAGGCTTGCTGGACGGTGATGGGTTGGATGAGATCTACCATGTAATCGAGTTAGTTTTGACGGGGATTGATCCCTAGTATCCACTATGTTCTGAGATTGATGTTGCTACTACTTTGCCATGCTTAATGCTTGTCACTAGGGCCCGAGTGCCATGATTTTAGATCTGAACCTATTATGTTGTCACCAATATATGTGTGTTCTTGATCCTATCTTGCAAGTTGTAGTCACCTACTATGTGTTATGACCCGGCAACCCCAGAGTGACAATAGCCGGAACCACTCCCGGAGATGACCATAGTATGAGGAGTTCATGTATTCACCAAGTGTTAATGCTATGGTCTGGTTCTTTATTAAAAGGAGAACCTTAATATCCCGTAGTTTCCATTAGGACCCCGCTGCCACGGGAGGGATGGACAATAGATGTCATGCAAGTTCTTTTCCCTAAGCACGTATGACTACATACGGAATACATGCCTACATTAGATTGACGAACTGGAGCTAGTTACTTATCTCTCCGTGTTATAACTGTTGCATGATGAATAGCATCCAGGATAGTCATCCATCACCGATCCAATGCCTACGAGTCTTTTACTACTGGTCCTTGCTATGTTACTTTGCTGCTACTGCTGTCACTGCTGCTACTGTTACTCTGTTGCTACTGCTGTTACTTTGCTGCTACTGGTTATTGTTGCTACTGCTACTATCACCCTACTTTGCTACTGATACTTTGCGGCAGATATTAAATCTTTCAGGTGTGGTTGAACTGACAACTCAACTGCTAATACTTGAGAATATTCTTTGGCTTCCCATTGAGTCGAATCAATAAATTTGGGTTGAATACTCTACCCTCGAAAACTGTTGCGATCCCCTATACTTGTGGGTTATCAACCACGTCCTCGGATATGGACTACTTGGAAACATTATGTGGTACATAGACAACTTGGAATGGATGACCTTCTCGTAGGGAGACGAGAGTGGATCCATAGTGGTGTATTGAATTGGTGAATATGTGGACTCGTGTGCGCTATCCCACCTCAAAGAAAGTACTTATAGTCATAGTACAGGTTAGCCAAGAGTGAAAGCTAGCTTGCTGCATTAAACCCACAATTCCCTTATTGATACGGATGCATATGTAGATAGTTCTGATGTAAGTCTTGCTAAGTTCCTTGGTACTCATGTTTGCTTATTTATGTTTTTGTAGAGGAGACCTTTGTCTCACCATTGGTTTCTGCACGATGTGATCGATGTTGACCGGAATAGCTTGGAATCCCAAACAGAGGTTTGGTTCCTTTGGTAGGGTCGTTGTAGCTTTTCATGCTCTCCACCCACTTTTAGTAGATGTCTGTACCCAGACATGTTATGCTTCGGCTTGATGTTTGTATGACTTGAGTGTCGGGTCACGAGACCCTTGTTTGTAATATCATACTATGTTGACTCTTATGAGTTTAATAAAAGCTTGAGTCATAGAGTTATGTTGTGATGCCATGTTGTATCTACACATATCATGCATATTGTGTGTATGTTATGAAATGCATTATATGTGTGGGATTTAACACCTAGTTGTGTGCCTTTAGTAGTACTCTTTACGGGAAATGCCTCTTTGTCCTTCCACCGAGCCTTGGTAGCTTGCTACTGCCTCGGACGCATTGATTGACCGACATGTATCCTTCTTTGCTGCTGTGTCTATCCCTTCGGGGAAATGTCACGCGATGTAATGGAGTCCTTGTAGTTTGCTACGACTCGTCTACACACGTTGATGACCGACAACTGCTTTGTTGGGTTATGTATGTCTGTCCCTATACAGATGTACCACTTGGGTTTATAACTAGTCATGTCAACCCGGGTTCTTTGTCGTTTGAATACTAGAGACACATTCATATATGTGAGCTAAAAGACGCAAACCGGTCCCGGCCAAGGTATGGTGGAAGACGTGGATTTTATCATGCGTGAGGCCGCAAAGTGATGTGATGTGTTACAAGCTGGGTTCTTATGATTTAGGATCGGGGTCCCGACAATAATAAGGGTGCACGTGCGTTGGACTAAGCTGGAATCTTCAAGCAATTACTCAAAGGAGAAGGCAAGGTAATATGGGCTCTCTCATATATAAGCAATAATGCATATGAGATCCACTTAGCATGTCATTGTGGTTCTCTCCTTACGACCCAAAGAAAGAAAAACTATTTACACGGGAAAGCTCCCAACAAGCAAAAGAAGAACGAGAAATATTTTTTGGTTTTCTTTTAACACTACAACTAAACAAACTAGAAGGTAAAGATAGAACTAATTTTTTGGATTTTCTCAAGGTTAATGAAACACACAAGAAGAAAGCAAAAAGAAGAAATAAACTACCATGGATGGTAGAATGAAAAAGTATGAACACCGACAACTGGAAAGAGTGTGTGAACAAGAATGTAATGTCGGTGAGAACTACGTACTCCCCCAAGCTTAGGCTTTTGGCCTAAGTTGGTCTAGGGCCATGGCTGGAAATAACCCTCTCCTGGATACTCCGGAGGGTACTTAGGGTTCCACTGGTTTGCGAGCTCTTGTGGCTCCCACTGAAAAACTGGAGCCTGATACGGATCAAGGTCTGGTGCAGGCTCAGGTGCTGGGGGTTGCGACATGCCCCAATGTTTGTAAATGTCCTTGGGCATAATAGTGTACATGCCTGAATGGATATCAAAAAAGAAGAAGCAGGAAAAGCAATAATCTCACAAGTACCCTGACTAAATACTAAGTTGTAAAGCGGCCTCTTATCATTATATTTCTTAATAAAATAATGTGCTACCATACTATCATAATCTAAATATATTATAGGAAGTAGCATTTCCTCTTCCTCGTCAAGCCTAATAGGTATCTCAAAGTGTTTAGCTAAACGAGATGCATAGATACCCCCGAATATAGGGCCCTTGGAATGGTTTAAGTTCAACCGTTGGGCCATTATAGCGCCCAAACTAAAAGTTCTATCAGCAAGTAAAGCGTGGCGTAGAATAGTGAGGTCAAGAGCACTGAGGCTTCCACTATCTCCACGACCAACTAAACATCCCCCTGCAAATAATGAATAATAGCATAGAATAGGAAAATTTATGCTGGCCGCTCTTGCCATTGACACCCCTCTCTCTTCCCCTACAGTGATTGCGGAAATAAAATCCTCCATGTCTCTAGGGCGTGGTTCACTCATGCTACCCTCAAAAGGTATTTTGCAAACATTGTAAAAATCATAAAGTGACATTTCCTTAGGCACATCATATAAATGAAATTCTACCATGGGAGGATTCTTCCTAGGATAAAAGTGAAAATTTTGCACGAAAGTGTTAGTAAGTAGGAGATACTGGTCACACTTATCATTGAGGAAGTCGGTGATGCCTGAATTTTCTGCTAGATAATAGAAATCTTCATAAATTCCGGCAGCCCTCAAGAATGCCTCACTTGGCCATTCACATGGTCGAACCTCCGCGGTGTGATGAATATTGTATCTAGGCTTCTCATTTTTCATTTTCCTTGAAACCCCGGCTTGAAGAGCCTCTTAACAATCTCCTCATCCTTTCTTTATCTGAAAAATAATTCTGAAATTTCTAGTGAGTCCAAATAAGGGTGTACAAAGCTCAATCAAAACTTATAGCAACTACTCGCGCAAGTGCCTAGAAGCTATATCATGTATCAAAACTACTTGGGACCCTACAAATTTGGCATGCAAGCTCAGGAACAAGGTCACCACAGCAGAAATTTTTTGCAATATATAAAGCACTAGAACAAAAACTAATTGGACCATTGGAGGAGTCACATACCGATGAACAATCCCCTAAAATAGTTTTGAAAATGGAGCTTTGAGCAAGGAGATCGAAAATGGCAGCAAGATGAGCTAAAAAATGGGTTTGAGCAACGGTAAGATTTTTTCTTGAGGAAGACGAAGTGGATGGGTGTTGGATTAAGTAAAGGGGACCCACGTGGGACCCACAAGCCAGGGGGCGCACCCAGGAGGAGTGGGTGCGCCCTGCAGGCTTGTGTCCCACTGGTGCAGCCCTTGATGTGTTCTCAGTGCCAAAAATTCTTAAATATTCCCAAAAATCATACTAAATTTTCAAGGCATTCCGAGAACTTTTATTTTCACGTCATTTTTCTATTGCACGGATAAAACAGAAAAGAGATAAATAATAGCACTTTTACTAAATTGAAACTAAAGAACAGAAAATAAAAGTTGAGTATAGAAGGTTGTGGTTTCTAAATTCACCCATCTCATGCCCGTCAAAAAGAATCCATCAATAAGGTTGATCAAGTCTTATTAACAAAAAAAATCGGATGACATGGAACAAGAGAATTTTTGAATAACATTAGGTTACCTCAATGGGGAGATGCATGTCTCCAACAATAAGTATATCATATTTCTTTTTGATAGTAGGAGGAGGAAATTCAAAGTCTCCAATAATAATCGTTGAAATTTTTTCAATGGAGTTGATACTTTGAACTTGAGGCTGTTTCTTTGGAAAATGTACCGTATGATCATTACCATTAACATGAAAAGTTGCATTGCCTTTGTTGTAGTCGATAACAGCCCCTGCGGTATTCAGAAAGGGTCTACCAAGGATGATTGACATACTGTCGTCCTCGGGAATATAAAGAATAACAAAGTCCGTTAGGATAGTAACGTTTGCAACCACAACAGTCACATCCTCACAAATATCGATGGGTATAGCAGTAGATCTATCACCATTTGTAGAAAAATTTCAGTAGGTGTCAACTTATTCAAATCAAATCTACGATATAAAGAGAAAGGCATAACACTGGCACGGGCTCCAAGGTCACATAAAGCAGTTTTAACATAATTTACTTTAATAGAGCATGGTGTAGTAGGTACCCCGAGATCTCCTAGTTTCATTAGTATTCCACCCTTAAAAGTATAATTAGCAAGCATCGTGGAAATCTCAGCTTCTTGTATCTTTCTTTTATTTGTAACAATATCTTTCATATGCTTAGCATAAGGAGACATTTTCAGAATATCAGTCAAGCGCATACGTAAAAATACAGGTCTAAGCATTTCAACAAAGCGCTCAAAATCCTCATCATCCATCTTCTTGGATGATTTAGGAGGAAAGGGCATGGGTTTCTGAACCCATGGTTCTCTTTCTCTACCATGCTTCCTAGCAACAAAGTCTCTTTTACCATATCTTTTATTCCTGGGTTGTGGGTTATCAAGATCAACAGCGGGTTCAATCTCCACATCATTATCATTACTAGGTTGAGCATCAACATGAACATCATCATTAATATTATCACTAGGTTCATGTTCATTACGAGATTGTGTCTCGGCATCAGAAATAGAGATATCATTTAGGTTTTCATGAGAATCTACAACAGGTTCACTAGCAGCATGCAAAGTCCTATCATCATTCTTTTTTCTTTTCAATAGAAGGACCAGGTGCATTGCTACTGCAACAAAAGACCTTCCAACGGCGCCAGAAACAAGCGTGCTGACGGGAGACTATTCTTGTCTTGATACTCCTCAGCAACAACACAAGGAATCCTTCTGCTACGGCTATGCCCTTAAGGACTTCCTTGGCAAATATGCAAAGGATTCCCCCGTGGCCTTGGAGCCTTGCGTTGGTGTTCCCTCGAAGTGGAAACGGTAAGTATTTCCCTCAGTTTTGAGAACCAAGGTATCGATCCAGTGAAGGAATATCACAAGTACCTGCACAAACACAAAGAGCTTGCTCCCAACGCTATGAAGGGGTTGTCAATCCCTTATAGATTGTTTGCCAAGTGAGAACTGAAAGCAACAAAGAAACAAAGCAAAGTAAAAAACGAAAATGGAAACGATAGGTGTGAATAGACCCAGGGGCCGTAGTGTTCACTAGTGGCTTCTCTCATGAAAGCAAGTAGACGGTGGGTGAACGAATTACTGTCGAGCAATTGATAGAACCGTGAAAAGTCGTGACGTTATCTTTGGAAATGATTATATCTATAGGCATCACGTCCAAAACAAGTAGACCGATACTTTCTGCATCTACTACTATTACTCCACACGTCGACCGCTATCCATCATGCATCTAGTGTATTAAGTTCATGAGAACAGAGTAACGCCTTAAGCAAGATGACATGATGTAGATGGACAATCTCATATCTACGATAAAAGCCCATCTTGTTACCCTTGATGGCAACAACACGATGCGTGCCTTGCTGCCCCTTCTATCACTGGGAAAGGTCACCACACGGTATGAACCCAAAACCAAGCACTTCTCCCATTGCAAGAATCATAGATCTAGTTGGCCAAACAAAACCCAAGACTCGGAGAGACTTACAAGGATATCAAATCATGCATATAAGAAATAGGCAAAGACTCAAATATATATCATAGATAATCTGATCACAAATCCACAACTCATCGTATCTCGACAAACACACCGCGAAAGAGGATCACATAGGATAGATCTCCATGAAGATCATGGAGAACTTTGTATTGAAGATCCAAGAGAGAGAAAAAGCCATCTAGCTACTAACTACGGACCCGTAGGTCTGAAGTGAACTACTCACGAGTCATTGGAGGGGCGATGATGTTGATGTAGAAGCCCTCCAACTCCAAAGTCCCCTCCGACAGGGCACCGGGAAGGGTCTCCAGATGAGATCTCGCGGAAACGGAAGCTTGCGGTGGCGGAAAAGTGTTTTCGTGGATCCCCTAATTTTTTCTGGATTTTTAGGGAATTTATAGGCCAAAGATCTAGGGCAGGGGAGAGCCAGGGGGACACAAGCTTGGTTGCCGCGGCCTCCCCCTGGCCGCGGCAAGAGGGCTTGTCGGCCCCCTGTGGGCTCACTTGCTTGGCCCTCAAGCCTCCCAATCTTCTTCCATTCTGGAAAAAATTATTTCGGGGATTTTATTCCATTTGGACTCCGTTCCGAAATCAGATCTGAAAAGAGTCAAAAACCCAGAAAAAACAGGAACTGGCACTTGGCACTCGATTAATAAGTTAGTCCCAAAAAAGATATAAAAGGTAAAGAAAACATCCAAAGTTGACAAGATAACAGCGTGAAACCATCAAAAATTATAGAGACGTTTGAGACGTATCATGCATCAATATTAACCCTCTAAGAATCTTGCTCAATTCTCTTAGGATGGCCCTAAGGATACAAAGGTTCATGAGTCATTCTACCACCTCTAGTCACAACTCTAACAGAACGATCATTGTTCTTACTAATGATCTCATTGAGCAAATCATTATGTGGCTTAAGTACTTGTTATACTTGAGTAGTTAACATGGAAGCATGTTTACAAATAAGCTTAAAATCATTAGAAGTTCTACTCATATAGTCACCCAAGCGATCAAGCATGTAAGCATTATGTTCAATTATCTACTAACATAGGCATTGAAATTTTCTTGCTTAACAATAAAGTTATCAAATTCATCCAAGCATTGGCTAGCAGACTTATTATAAGGAATATCGACTCCTTGAAATCTATGGAGAGAATTTACCTCTACTACCTGTGTCTGGTTATCAAGACTATGTATTTCTTCAATAGGTGGTAGATTCTTAACATCTTCAGCTTTAATACCTTTTTTCTTTCATAGATTTCTTTGTCTCTTGCATATCTTTAGGACTAAGGAATATAATACCTCTTTTCTTCAGAGTTGGTTTTGGAGGTGGTTCGGGAATAGTCCAATTATTATCATTGCTCAATATATTATTTAATAGTAGTTCAGCTCGTTCAACAGTTTGTTCCCTGAAAACACAACCATCACAACTATCTAGGTGGTCCCTACAAGCATCGGTTAGTCCATTATAAAAGATATCAAGTATTTCATTTTTCTTGAGAGGGTGATCAGGCAAAGCATTAAGTAACTGGAGAAGCCTCCCCAAGCTTGTGGGAGACTCTCTTCTTTAATTTGCACAAAGTTAAATATTTCCTGCAAGGCAGCTTATTTCTCATGGGCAGGAAAATATTTTGCACAGAAGTGATATATCATATCCTGGGGACTACGCACACAACCAGGAGCAAGAGAATTAAACCATATCTTAGCATCACCCTTTAATGAGAACGGAAACAACGTAAGAATATAGTAATAACGATTTTTTTTCCTCATGAGTAAATGGGGTGGCTATATCATTCAATTTAGTAAGGTGTGCCACAATAGTTTCATATTCATAACCATGGAAAGGATCAGATTCCACCAAAGTAATGAACTTAGGATCGACAGAGAATTCATAATCCTTATCAGTAACAAAGATAGGTGAAGTAGAAAACTTGGGATCATATTGCATTCTAGCATTCCATGTTTTTTTCTTCCACTTGCATATCAATTTCTTAAGATCATCTCTATCCTTAGAAGCAAGAAAGTCCCTAGCTACATCTCCTTTCATAACATAACCCTTAGGTATATTAGGCAATCCATATCTAGGAGAGCTAGGTCTAGCAGGTGTATCATATTGTTCAGTTTCAATAATTTCATCAGATTAAGAAATATCATCAGTTCAGCATTCACTCTAGCAATTTGTTCATCAAGGAATTCAACAAGTGGATTAGTATCAAGCAAAGTATCATCATAAGCATCATGCATAGCAGAAGTAGCATCATGAATTACTTGCGACATATCAGATTCAGTAGCAGGTAGTGGTGTCGCAAATTTACTCATAACAGAAGGTGAATCAAGTGCAGAGCTAGATGGCAGTTCCTTACATGTCCTCGTAGTTGAGGGGTAGATCTTGGTTTTAGCGTCTTTCAGATTCTTCATAGTGATCAACAGATATAAATTCCAAGTGACTCAGTGAAAAGATCTATGCTCCTCGGCAACGGCACCAGAAAAAGGTCTTGATAACCCACAAGTATAGGTGATCGCAACAATTTTCTAGGGTAGAGTATTCAACCCAAATTTATTGATTCGACTCAAGGGGAGCCAAAGAATATTCACGAGTATTAGCAGCTGACTTGTCAATTCAACCACAACTGAAATACTTAATATCTGCAGCAAAGTATTTAGTAGCAAAGTAGTATCAAAGTAACGGTAATGGCGGGAAACGTGACAGTTGTAGTTTTGTAGTGATTGTAACAGTAGCAACGGAAAAGTAACTTAGAAAATATCAATATGTGGAAAGCTCGTCGGCAATGGATCAGTGATGGATAATTATGTTGGATGGCATTCATCATGCAATACTTATAACATAGGGTGATATAGAACTAGCTCCAAATCATCAATGTAATGTAGGCATGTATTCCATATATAGTCATACGTGCTTATGGAAAAGAACTTGCATGACATCTTTTGTCCTACCCTCCCGTGGCAGCGGGGTCCTAATGGAAACTAAGGGATATTAAGGCCTCCTTTTAATAGAGAACTGGACCAAAGCATTAACACTTAGTGAATATATTAAATCCTCAAACTACCGTAATCACCGGAAAGAATCCCACTTCTTGTCACCCTAGGGGATGCAGATCATAACTCGTAATAGGTGTCTATAACTTGCAAGATAGGATCAAGAGCACATATATATTCATGAAAACATAATAGGTTCAGATCTGCAATCATGGCACTCGGCCCCTAGTGACAAGCTTTAAGCATAGAAAATCATAGCAACATCAATCTCAGAATATAGTGGATACTAGGCATCAAACCCTAATAAAACTAACTCGATTACATGGTAAATTTCATCCAACCCATCACCGTCCAGCAAGCCTACGATGGGATTACTCATGAACGGTGGAGAGCATCATGAAATTGGTGATGAAGGATGGTTGGCGCTGACGACGGCGTCGATTTCCCCTCTCCGGAGCCTAAATCAGACTCCAGCTCCGCCCTGACGAGGAAGAACAGGAGGTGGCAGTGGCCCTGTATCATAAAACACGATGAACTCTTCTCCTTAATTTTTTACTCCTCGAATAGGAATATATAGAATTGGAAACGAGGTTAGAGGATGTAAGTGCATCTAGTGCCCTTAGAGATTTTGGTGGTTTGAAGACGTATAGGTTAAGTATCTAATGTGTTCATGAGTGTACACAAGATCTACAAGTCACCGAGGTGTTTGAAATATTTGATGAATATCGACCCCTAAAAATGTATATCTTCGGTTGAAGAAATTGATCTGAAGTTGAAGAATTGAATCGCGAAGAATCTGCGATGAAATTGATATTCCTCATGAAGATATTGAAATTGAGGAATTTGGTGTGTCCTTAAGAAAATCATTCTGAAGACTTACCACGCCACATCATTGGTCTTATCCACACCAACGGTCATATTATTTAAGGGAATTAGTGTCAAATCATGTCGGGATGCTCCCAGGCTATAAATAGCCGCCCCCCACAACCATTAGTTGGTTGGCTGCTCCATTAGAAACTGACACTTGTTATAAGAGCAACCCAATTCCTCGGAGTCTTCGAGAGTAATTCATCAGTGAGGAAATACCCCAAACACCAAACCATAAACCTAGAACCAAGTGATTGAGCATCACTGAAGAGGTTGTTCCTGTGTGGGACTGAAGCCTTTTACCTTTGAGGACTGTGCATCCTCCAGACGGTTAGGCGTCATGGTCTAGAGCAATCCAGCAGTCAATTGTGGATCGCCGGGTGACCAAGTTTGTGAGGGTTTGGAAGTTTGCCCTGAAGACTTACCACGAGTGTTGGGCGAGGACTGTGTGTTCTTAGCCCAAGGAGAATACGGTAGGGACTGTGTGTCCCGGGACTGTGTGTCCTTTGGTTTCAATACCAAGCCGCTCCAAACCAGATGTACAACTGTCACAACAGTTGGAACTGGGTCATCAACTACTGTCTTCGCTGTGAAACAGGTTCTAATTCCTCAACTCCTTACATTCCTCAGATTACGTGTTGATGAATTTCACTATTACTGTTTGAAGAATTTGCTGAAGACTTTCTCTGAAATTCCTCAACCCCAAATTCTTCACGCTAGTTAATCCTCATCTGTTTTCTGCATGCCTGCTCACTGTGCAATCTGTTTTCACATTCCTCACACTGAAAAACTGTTGTTGTGAAACTTTGCACTTCTGATCCTTTACTGTTTCCGCTGTAAGTTAGTCATCAGTGAGGAATTTCCTCAAAAGGAATTTCCTCAGTGATGAAGTTCTAAAAATCTCCTATTCACCCCCCTCTAGTCGATATAACGCACCTTCAATTGGTATCAGAGCAAGGTACTCCCTTGTTCTGTGTGATTTTGGTTTAACCACCTGGAGTTTTAGTTATGTCGACTGCAAGCATGATTAAGGTTACTGCAGCATGTCCTACTTTCGAAGGAAAGAACTTTCCCTTCTGGAAGAACAAGATGCAAATGCATCTACAAGCTATTGATAATGATCTCTGGTATATTGTGGAACATGGCGTCCCCATCATCTCTGCTAGTGTCTCTGCTGCTGATGTGAAGAAATTCAAGCGACTTGATTCTCAAGCGAAGAATATCATCTGTGGCCATCTGAGCCCATGCAAGTTTGGAAGAGTGGGTGCTTTGGATTCCGCAACGCTTATCTGGGAGAGACTGTGCAAAGTAAATGAAGGAGTATCAACCCAGCGTGACTCTCGTGTTGATGGTCTTCGCAATCTCTTCAATCGCTTCAAGAGGCATGACAATGAATGCTGCCAAGATACCTTTGATCGCCTCACTAACATATCAAATGAACTACAAGCACTGGGAGCTCGAGACATCACTGATCACGAAGTTGTGAAGAAACTGCTAAGATCTTTGGATTCTTTATTTGATACTTTAGTTCTGATGATTCAAGAAAGACAAGACTACAAGATGCTTGATCCAGCTGATATACTCGAAAGACTCAATACTCATGAATTCTAGCAAGAAGAAAAGAAAGATCTATATGGATGAAGCTATTCCAGACCACGTGCACTGAAGGCTAGCGCAATTTCCTCATCTGAAGGAGAAGATTCAGATGATAGCATTGGTGACCCTGAAGAATTTGGACAGGAGGTTGCAATGCTCGTGAGGAAATTCCAGAGGTTTACACAACATGGCCAGTTCGGTAAATCTTCAAGAAGAGATATGAGGAAATCAGAATCTTCATCTGAGGATTACAAGAAAAGAACCTGCCACAAATGCAAGAAGTGAGGTCACTACATTGCTGATTGTCCCCGTTGGGGAAAGGAATCAAAGAAGAAGAAATACAAGGATGACAGTATTGATGACTCGAAGAAGATGAAGAAATCTTCAAAATCCTCATCTTCAAATCCCTCATCGCACAAGAAGACTAGTTTCAGAAAGGCTCGGGCACTTATTGGCAAGGAAATGGATTCCGAGGCAGAATCAGAGGAATGAGACAAAGAGGAGGGTTCTGATGAAGACTCAGAATCCGTACAGGCCAGTCTTGCACTTGCAACCACTTTCGTCAGCAAGTCAATCTTCAACCTTGAAGAAGATGATAACACCATCCGCACTGATGACTATGCTGATGACTTCGCTCCAACCTATTGCTTCATGGCAAAAGGTTCAAAGGTACCGAATGATGCTTCCTCCTCTGATTCAGGTGACTATGAACCTGATGATTATAAAAAACCCAGTTACAGTAAACTTGCTATCATTGCCACTAAACAACAAACTGCCCTGGAAAAGCTTCAGAAACTACTAGATAGAAGTGATGATCTGTTGAATGATGAAATGAATCTTACCCAAATCCTCACTGAAGATGTGAAAAGTCTTCAATCTAGATTTGATAATCTTCAAGATCGTTGTGATACACTCCTCGCTGACCATGAGAAACTTTCCTATGAATTTCTTCAAAGGAAGCTTGATCTAGAGAAGCTGAGGATTTCTCATGATGATCTTCGTATGGAAAATGATTCATTACTAGCTCAACAGATCAGCGCCGCTCAAGCTGAATTCATTCCTCCATATCTTAAATGCATTGAATGCGAAACTGCTAATTCTTCACCAGAATCATCAAATGCTTCTATTGCTACAAATTCTTCAATTGCACCTGTAGTGTCTATTTCCTCACTTGAGGAAAACACAAATGTTACTGATGAAAATGCAGGGTTGAAGGAATTGTATGTGACAGGCATATACAAAAGCCTCAAAGGACATCAAACCCTTTGTGATGTGCTCAAAAAGCAGATCTTGAACAGGAATCCGAGGAAAGAAGGAATTGCCTTTGAGAGGAAATTGAATACTGATGGATCTTATTGGAAACCTGAGCAGTATCCCGAAACCTCATGGGTTGCTGCTACTGGGCCTCCTTTTGATCCATCCAATCTAACTGGCTTTTCATGTGAATTATCCTATTCCTCAGATGAATCATTTGACTCCAACTATAAACTATTCAAAAATCAATCTGGTGAAGTATTTGCTCGATATGTTGGAACTAACTGCAGGAATCGTCCTCCCTTGAGGAAAATCTGGGTTCCCAAAAGCTGTCTTGAAAATCTTCAGGTGAATGTCCTCATGACACCACCGATGAAGAATCTGAACCCCAGATCAAATTCCTCAGGAGAACCAAAGTCTTCAAGAGGATCAAAATCCTCAACTGGTCAAAATTATGCTCGTACCCGTGCTAATGCTTCTAACATGCAGGGAAACTACAAGGAATATGAATATGAGTGTTACTCTTCAAATCATTATGTTCATAAATCCTCAAACAAGTTCTCTGCATATTCATATGAGTACTTTAACCCCCCTACTGTTAAGAGAAGTGCATTAGCTTCAATGCCACCTTTCTCATATGGTGCTCACAGGATGATGAATGCTTTACCACCCCTTCAGATGTGGGTGGTGAGGAAATTGAACTAATCACTTCTGCAGGACAGGTCTCCAGATGAAAATCATCATGTGAAGAATTTGCTGGAGACCTGAGGAAATGCTTGATAGGACGCAAGACAATATTGATGAAATAGAAATATTTCACACATCCTTATAATTATTTTGTGATGAAATTCTTATCTGATGAAATAGATATCATATTCTTCAAATCTGAAGCATATGATATGGTAAGCTGTACTAATTCATCTGCAGGATGACAAACCCAAGAATACTGAGTGGATTCTTGATAGCGGCTGCACACATCACATGACTGGTGATAAAAGCTTGCTAATGAATATGCCACTAACTCCATCACCTCTGAATCAAATCACATATGCTGACAAAGGTAAAAGCAAGGTATTGGGACTTGGCAAAGTGGCTATTTCCCAAGATACGCATATGGACAAAGTGATGCTTGTTGAATCCCTTGGTTTTAACCTCATGTCAGTCTCGATGCTTTGTGGTCTTGATATGATTGTTATCTTTGGTAGATATAAATGTGTAGTCATCATTGGATCTGACAGATCCAAAGTCTTCGAAGGTGTAAGAAGAGGGGATTTGTACATTGTTGATTTCTCTACAGGTCCTCAACCAGCCACTTGCTTACTAGGAAAGACCTCAGAAGGATGGCTGTGGCACCGAAGACTAGGTCATGCAGGCATGAGGAATTTGCACACGCTCGCGAAGAAGAAGCATGTCATCGGCATCGAATCAGTAAAATTCCTCAAGGATCATCTCTGCGGTGCATGTGAATCTGAGAAAATGACCAGATCCAAGCATCCCTTGAAGACTATCATGACCACTACACGTCCCTTCGAATTGCTTCATATGGATCTAATTGGACCTACTCACTATGCCACACTAACCAATGTAGCATCTTTATATGGCTTTGTCATAGTTGATGATTATTCCAGATATACATGGGTGCATATCATCGTATATAAAACTGAAGTGCAGGAAATCTTCAAATGATTTTCTTCAAGGGCATCGACGAACTTTGGCATCAAGATCAAACATATCACGAGTGATGATGGAACAAAGTTCAAAAACACTGGTCTTGATGATTATCTTGATGAACTTGGTATTACTCATGAATTATCTGCTCCTTATACTCCTCAGTAGAACGGTGTCGTCGAATGTAAGAACATGACTCTGGTTGAGATGGCAAGAACTATGCTTGAAGAATATCAGACTCCTCGTCGCTTTTTGTCTGAAGCAATCAACATTGCATGCCATATCATCAACAGGGTATATCTTCACAAATTCCTCAAGAAAACCTCATATGAACTCCTCACTGATAAGAAACCCAATGTAAGTTATTTCAAAGTCTTCGGTGCAAAATGTTGGATTAGAGATCCTCACCATAGCTCAAAATTTGCACCTAAGGCACATGAGGGTTTTATGCTCGGTTATGGAAAGGACTCGCACACTTACAGAGTCTTCAATAACTATCACAACAAAGTTGTTGAGACAATAGATGTGCGGTTCGATGAAACTAATGGCTCGCAAAGAGAGCAATTGCCTTCTGATCCAGATAAGTTGTCTCCTGAGGAAGCAATAAAGCTCAAACCTACTGAAGACATTGTTCCCACTGAGGAAATTGATGAAGAAACCATCCCCATCACTGATGAAAATCAAGAAGATGCTCCTGAGGAAATTGCTCCAGAACCACTTCCTCAGCCTAGACGAAATCCTCAACCAGCTCATCCGAGGATTGCAAATGAAGTAGAACTTGACAAAATCCTCAACAACATCAACGCGCCAGGTCCTCTCACTCGCTCAAAAGCTTCACACTTAGTTAACTTTTGTGGGCATTTTTGCTTTGTATCTATCACAAAACCCTCAAAAGTTGTTGAGGCTTTCTTGGAACCGGAGTGGATCCAAGCTATGCAAGATGAAAATTTTCAATTCAAGCTGAATGACGTATGGGAGCTAGTCAAACGACCAGATCCTCGCAAGCACAACATCATCGGAACCAAGTGGATTTTCCAAAACAAGCAAGATGAGGATGGTCAAGTGGTGAGGAATAAGGCACGACTCGTAGCCCAAGGCTACACCCAGGTTGAAGGAATAGATTTCGATGAAACTTTTGCACCTGTTGCTAGACTTGAAGCTATTCGAATACTACTTGCTTATGCTAATCATCATAACATCATCTTATATCAAATGGATGTGAAAAGTGCATTCCTCAATGGTAAGCTTGTGGAAGAAGTATATGTTGCTCAACCCCCAAGTTTTGAGGATCCAAAGAATCCAGACAAAGTCTTCAGACTCAAAAAGGCACTCTATGGTCTCAAGCAAGCCCCTCGGGCATGGTATGACACATTGAAGGAATTCCTCATGAAGAAAGGCTTCAAACTTGGTTCACTCGATCCAACTCTTTTCACTAAATCCTATGATAATGAGCTATTTGTGTGCCAGATATATGTCGATGACATTATATTTGGCTGTACTGACAAACGATACAGTGATGAATTTGCTTACATGATGAGTGAAGAATATCAGATGTCTATGATGGGGGAGCTGAAATTCCTCTTATGTCTTCAAATTCGTCAACAACGCAATGGAATCTTCATATCACAGGAGAAATACCTCAAGGATGTTCTGAGGAAATTCGACATGCATGAATGCAAAGGTGCCAAGACTCCAATGCTTACCAACGGCCACCTCAGACTGATGAAAATGGTAAAGAATTTGATCAGCAGGTATATCGCTCTATGATTGGCTCTTTATTGTATCTATGTGCATCTAGGCTAGATATAATGCTTAGTGTTTTCATGTGTGCACGTTTTCCAGCAAAACCGAAGGAATCACACCATAAGGCTGTGAAGCATATTCTTCGATACTTAGCTCACACAACAACACTAGGATTATGGTATCCCAAGGGCTCAAATCTTCATCTGGTAGGGTATTATGATTCTGACTATGCTGGTGATCGTGTGGATCGCAAGTCAACTTCTGGCACATTCCATTTCCTCGGAAGATCACTAGTTTGCTGGTCCTCAAAGAAGCAAAGCTGCGTATCACTCTCCACTGCCGAAGCTGAGTACATTGCTGCTGGTTCATGCTGTGCTGAATTACTATTGATGAAGCAAACCCTCAAGGACTACGGCATCAACATGAAGAATGTGCCTCTCTACTGCGACAATGAGAGTGCAATCAAGATTGCATACAACCCAGTACATCACTCGAAGACTAAGCACATCCAGATTCGTCATCATTTTCTTCGGGACCATGTCCCCAAGGGCAATATCCTCATCGACCATGTGAAGACTGATGATCAACTGAGAGATATCTTCACTAAGACCTTGGATGAGAAAAGGTTTTGCAAGTTGCGGTGTGAGCTAAATATCTTAGAATCTTCAAATGTTTTGTAAAAACATGCACACATCCTAACACTTATGCAAAATTGATAACTTAGATGTGCAACACATGATGAATCGATTTTCTTCAACTGATGAAGAATATCACTCTGAATGTGAAGAAATCAACGAAGAAATTGATTCCCACGGCCCTACGACAATTGTATGCGGCGTCTGAAATCAACATTCTTATATGGTGGGTCACGCCACCGCCCAACATGAAATTCCTCAAGTTGATTTTCTTCAAAGTTCCATTTCCTCAAAATTGTATTTCTTCAAAACAGTTGTTCTTCATTGTGACGATTTATTAAAAAATCCTCAAGATAGTCAAATCTTCAAAAACACTTGATGACTTTCGTTTAACTAGATAGACTGAAATTTCAAGTCCTCAACTTATAGCTATTTCTTCACTTATAGCTATTTCTTCAAGTTGATATTTCATCTAAGTGAATGTGATCGGACCCTACTTTCCCTCTATAGCGACCCGACTCAAAACGAGTCAAGCCTCTGTGTATTTGTGCCATCCCTGGATCAGTATGCTGGCACACACAGTACATCAATGTATATATCAAAGTGCAATCACATGTAAATAGCGTAAAACTGATATATACCTTAAATATCTCAGCGGAAGCAGTCAAGGGAGTGGAGTCCCAATAAACACCAACGGCAAGTTGAGTGTACACCGTAACCCTGAATCGTACTCTTACTCGTCGAAGAAAAATATCTGCAACATAAGACGTTGCAGCCGTGTAGGTCAGCATATTGAATATGCCGGCAAGTCACATAAGAGAGGGGTGAAAGTAAACATCTATACTATATGCATATATGGCAGGTGGGGCTATAAGTTTTAGCGAAAAGCAAGTTTTCTCCTACATCAAGAGAGGGCTAAAAGCAAAATGTTACTACATTGTTGGTTGTTAACGAGATGGTTCCGCCAACCAATTCTCGTACCCGAGTTGTCAATACTTACCCTCATCAAATATATATAATGGTGTTGAAAATCCAGATAACTTCAGTTCCTTTGGCTCAAGTCGTCCATGACCGTGGACACGGCTAATCGATTAGGTTTGAGTACTCTGCAGAGTTTTGCACACGTTCCCCACAAGATTTGATCGCCACCGAGTATGTCCTCGCACTTCAAGGTGTTTGAAGACCGGATGATCAAACCATGGTCTTTCAACGGGTCCCTCTGAATCCCTGTTGGTGCCCATCCAATCCTACCGTTCTTCTACATCTGCTAGCACCGCCTGTCCAGAGTCGCCGCGTTGTCCAACCAAGCCAGAGCCCATAATGACTTGTGGTTGTGCAGGTAAGCCTTGGGTCTTGAAAATATCCGTCCGTCTCTTTGAGCCTGGGTGAAGCTTTCTGCAGGATGTCATGGCCGTCCCCAGCATCCCGGGCATCCACTGGGTTCGCCAGGGAGCCGATCAACCGTCCTTCACCCAGATTTGCATTGCGTCCGAGGTCTTGAAAAGTCTTGTCTTAACCGGTCTTGATTATTTAATCAACCTCGCATCACTCGTGTTATGCACTCAACCGAAATCCCGTCTACTCAAGCATAGCAATATGAAATTTGTCGTCCCGGGGCCAAGTATCGGGGTTGTTGTGTGCCTACCTCATGATACTACAATCTATACTAAAATTTCCAAGTACCTACTCAGCATGCAATTGGGCATAGGATGGTAGAACTACGATGCATAAAACATAGGTGATACATGATCAAGTGACTTGCCTGGCGATGTTAACGAAGAAGAATTTCTCGAGAAATAACTTGATAGACTACTCGTCACTCTCCGATGAAATCTATATAACAAACATATCATTCACATAAGCACTCATACTAGAAATCATTCTAGAATTCAAAACAGAGGAGAGAGAGCGAATAGGAAACCGAAAGAAACTTCACTAAAGCTAGGAGTCTTCTACTACGTCAAACACTAAATAGTTTTTGTCTAACAGAAAATAATAACAATGAACTAAGATATAAGTTTAACTAAGATAAAATAAAGTATTTTTCACAAAACATTTTTGAAAGTATTCCCAAACGGGATTTGAAACAGTGCGGAAACCAATTGCAAGTTACTAAGGAACTAGAATTGATTTCATGAAAACAGATAAAAAGAAAATAAAAACTTGTTGCAAAACTACTGTTTAACTAACAGAAACAAAAAATAATATTTCTGAAATAATAAAGAAAATTATTTTAAAACAAAAGTAGAAAAGGAATTAGCCGAAATCCTAAAAGAGGTGAAACAGAAATTGTTTCACAAGAAACGGTGAGCTATAATATTCAAACAAATCTGAAATTTTTACCACTGATAAATAAGATCACTAGAGATCAGTACCAAAAGGAATCAAATTAGAAGCTATTTTTAAACTCCTGGAATAGGCAAAACAAGGTTTAAACTAAATCTGATCTAACTTATATTTGAAAATTTCAAACATAGACAAATTAAATGTTTTTAAAAACTACAGGAAATTTGTGAGCTACTGGAAAAAGAATCACTATCATTGGACTTGGGATAAAAAGTTGTGGCCAAAACAAAACAGAAACTTTCTGTTTTTGCAATTTAGACAGAAAAACTGAAGTTAACTAGTATCTAACAGGGGGTACACGTGGCATGCTACTATAGGCTGCAGGGGGTGTTTGTTGCAACGTTTTGAGCAAACGGCCGAAGGCTAATAAAAACTACTGGCTAAAAGAATAAGTGAAATAAAAACCGTTGGTTTTCTACTCTAAACCGAAAGGTTATCCTAAGATCTAATCTACACCATCTACTAGGGATCTAAGGGCTACAAAACAATAAAAGAGAAATAACAGAGAGAGGAGAGGTTACCGTCGGCTGGGAGAGCTCCCTCGCAGGCAATGGTGGCCGATGGGGTGGGGCTTCGATGGGGGGTCGCCGGCGAGGAAGGGGGGCGAAGGGGGGGTGGCAGGGGGTGGTGGGGCTCCTCGGGGGGAGTGGTGGCGAGGTGGAGGGGTGGCTGTAGGGGGCGAGGTGGTGGAAAAAAACTGCTGGTGTGCTGCTGCTCGTGGCAATGGCGATGGGGAGGTGGAGAAGGGGCACCAGGGGGCGGTGGAGGGGGGTGGAGGGGTGCAGCGAGGTGGTGGCCGAAGTGGGGGAGGGGGTGCCGCGAGGTGGAGAGGTTCCTGGCGAGGTGCAGCGAGGTGGAGCAAGCTTCTGGTGACGTTCTCCGGTGCCGACTCCGGCGAGGGGTGCGCGAGCTAGAGGCGAGGAGAGGCGGCGGTTTCAACGGGAATGGAACGAGGAGGACGTGAGGCTTCTTATAGAGGCGACGGGAGGCGCTGGGAAGGAAGGGATTTCGCGAATCCCGGAGGTGGGGATTCTCCTCTCCATGGAAGGAAACTTCCTATGACGTGAGGGAGAGAGGAGGAAGAAGATGATCTCTTGTTGGGCTAGAATAGGGAAGTCTTAATGGGCCACTTGGGGTTTCCTAATAAAAACGATTCCTTTCCTATTTTTAAAACTAGGAAACTAAAACGATAAAAATGAAATCAAATCAATTCGAAATAAAGAGTTTTTATATACTAAAATTATCAGAAAAATAAAATATAAATGATGGGCATTTTTCCATGGCAAAAATAAAAACTTAAGAAAAAATTATTTTCACAAAATTGCCTAAAAGATTTATTTTCTTTTGCAAATAATTTTCGCAAATAAACTTTGGATTTCTTGGCTCCAAATATTTCAGAAATTCCCGCACTTTGGAGGGTCATTTTCCTCCGCTCTCTCTCTTGCGTGCAAGAGAGTATTTGCCCGACATTTCTTGCACGAAGAAAACGAATGGAGATGCAAAAGAATTCAAATGGAAAAAATCTACGTTCAAATTATTTATAGTTGAAGAAGTCATGTCATCTTCTCTCTTTGCTTTTAAAAGATTGAATTTGAATTCACCGGAGAAGGGGAAAGTCATTTTATTCCCTCTCATTCAAAAGTTTTTGAAAAGTTTCAAATTTCACACAAGTTTCAATCACTCAAGCAAACAAACAAACAATCAATCTAATAATTATATTAACATTCCAAAATTTATAATTTTGGGATGTTACAAACTACCACACTTAAAATGAATCTCGTCCTCGAGATTCGGAGGGGCTAGAAAGAAAAGGTTAGGGTTTGGGGGTCTTCTAGCAATCCAATCTCTTGCAAAGTGGGATGCTACCACACTTAAAATGAGAGATACTGGTCCCTCAAAATGCTTTAACGATCCTCTGGAGTTTTGGCAACTGACTTCTCATAGTCTTCATATTCAATCCTTTGGTGATGCTCTCCCGTTATATTCATAACGTTTTCCATCAAAATCGAGTGCTCTTCCGTTGATATAAGCTTCTTCCGTTACTGGTCTTCTTAACTGACAGTCTCGTGGTCAATTCTAAATAACATATCGATGGTTCTCATGGTGGTCTACCATTTGTGGTTATCCTGCAGAGAGAGGGGTCTTGGTTTCATTCTCACGTAAAATTTCCTACGTGTGACAACATGTGCCATGTACTTGGGGCTTTCCTTGTACCATTCTAAGGCTTAAACAAAAGCTTCAAAGAGGGTCGTCTCTCAATATGGGTAAGTCTCTCAGATTTACCATTCCGAATAGCAAGATAAATGATAACAGTAAGTCGTCATGGTGATCAATCCATTCCGCACCCAAAGCATTTCTCTGTATAAGGTTTAGCGAATCTCGCATTCTAACACTTGGGCATCCTCACAAGCGTTGCAGAATTTCTCTTGTCCACGAACGAAGTTCGGATAATCCATTGGTTCTGCAAGCTGAACGAAACATCTATCGTATCTTCACAACTCTCAGGTTTTCGTATGGTCCTAAGAAAACGTTTGCTGATCCATCATAGCTTCTTTCCATAAATCATATTCATTTCATAGTCAATCCTTTATTACATCCTTGCTTTCTTATCAAAAAATCCAATTCAAAAGTACTCTATTACAAATGCTGCCATCCACATTATTCGGTATGGTCAAGCATTTCTGCCAGCTTTATTCATCTGCCTCTCTTGGAGGTACTTTAGTTCCACTGGAACTTTCCGATGTGCTCCTTGAAATCATCCATCTTTTGCTTCATCACGGTGGCCATTAGCTTCATCTCCATCATCTCCGCACGTACTTCACTCAGGTATTCCTGGGTATGACGGAGTCTTGCTTCAAGTATTTCTCCGATCTGACGTATGGCTTCCATGGCAGCTTCACGAACAACATCAAAGAAGGTTGCTCGTGGTACACGTGAAATGAAAAAGTATTGCCCCATAGTCTTTGGACAAACTCCTTTCACATGGTGGAGGTGTACTTCCACATACCAAAGTAACACTTCACTTTCCATGAATGGGTAGCCTTTGTAGACTGCATCTCCTTCAAGATGAATGTGCTTCATCATGTCCTTCAGGATTTTCGGGTAATCATGATCACTGGTCAGGGTCATGATCGTTTCTGGGCCCTTGAAGAATGACTCGTAGAGAGTTGTCATCTGCAGGTGTCAGTAAATAGGTACTCAGAGGAATGTATGTGTCTCCTTGGTAATCATGGTACATTCCTACTCAGTGGATCCTTTGGGGTTTTACCGATTGCTACCACACTCAAATGAGTTATACTCATGCCTGCATAGACCATATTTTCTCATATCCTCATAATTGTTCAGAGATCTTTGTTCGAAGAGAAACAACGCATACAGTTTCAACATAGACAATCATGAGACAATAAATTCCATTTATTGATGATGTCATTACAATCTCAGGGACTTCTGTTACAAAAATTTCACTCCATGATCTCAATGAAAAACAAGAGTGCTTCGGATCACACTTATTGCCCTGGTCAAAACTTAACTACTCCATTCTAGCTTTCTCCCTTTGTGGGCAATCGCTGGCAAAATGTCCTGCTTCCTTGCAACAAAAACAAATGATTTCTGACAAGTCTCGAGGCTTCTTAGCTTCTGCTTTTGCTCCTTGGATTCTCGGATTCCTTCCTGAGCACATGTATTTGTGGTGGCTAAATTTCATATACTTGTAACATCTGACATGACTCAGGTCTATATCTGAAGAGATTTGGCTCTTCCGAGGGTACTTTTTCTTGTTTCCGGACTCCTTTATTTTGGCCAGTTCTTCTATTTCAAGTGGATCAAACTCCACTTTTTCCGTCGAGAAGTTTCCCAGATACTCTTGGCTTCTCTTCGTGCAATCCTGTGAATAATGTCCTTCTTCTCCACATGAGTAGCATGCATTGGAGAAAAATCTGGTCAGACCTTGTCCATCAGGGTCTTCAATATTTTCGTTCATCACAGGTTCTTCTAGAATCTTCTTCTTGAGGGTTTCCTTCACTGCATCTTTCTGCTGCTTGACAACTTGTTGTACCTTGGGGTAAATGTGACATTGAGCTGGGTAGTGGGTGGTCCCTTCACAAAGAAAACAAGTCACCTGACTACCTGGGCACTCCTTAGCTGGGTGATTTTCTTCACAATGAGTGCATCCATCCTTGTGTTCTTCGTGGGTGTGTCCTATTTCTCCACAGATCTTGCATGCACAAGTCTTCTCCTTCGGATTTTCATAGTACTTCTGAATAAGTCGGGATCTTAACAAGGTCTTCTTGAATTCGTCCCAGGTTTCTGCTCCACTAAATCCTTGTATGGCATGATGCATTTTCCACCAGATTCAGCACCTTGTGTAAAGTACTGAAGAGCGTGTGCAACTTCATACTTCCTGGAAATCAAATTGCTCTCGAAGTAGTTCTCCATGTTCTAAATCCATATTTCAACTTCCAGCTGGGTCATTGGTCCAGAGATTACAAGTCCAGCTTCATACGCCATCTATTGGGTCCAACGTTTTGGGGATGAGACGGGTAAGAGAGGGAGGAAGATACACACAATACAAACAATATTTTTGAGAATAGGTTTTAGTTGTGGCCGTCGAAAAACACACACCAATGACGGCTCACAAATCATCGTAACTAACATGGGTATATAATTGGGGTTTGGACTTCTAATGGTCATATAATTATTCGAACGCTTCAGGGTCTTCAATAGGTGTAGCTTCAATTCTTCAAATGCATGGTGAAATCCTCTTTACTTTGAAGTAGAACTCCGTTGATTCTCCATGAGGTCAAAGGGGTAAGGGTATTGTCTAACTATTTGAGGTGAGAGAGAATGTTTGATTAAATCAGAAGGGATGAGAAGTAAAGGATGTTCTTGAAAATAATTTTTTTGAGAGATTCTTCCCTAAGGGATTTCTAGTTTCTAGGGTCACGTCCTACAGTCAACATGTGCTCTGATACCATCTCTGTAGCGACCCGACTCAAAATGAGTCAAGCCTCTATGTATCTGTGCCATCCCTAGATCAGTATGCTGGCACACACAGTACATCAATGTATATATCAAAGTGCAATCACATGTAAATAGCGTAAAACTGATATATACCTTAAATATCTCAGCGGAAGCAGTCAAGGGAGTGGAGTCCCAATAAACACCAACGGCAAGTTGAGTGTAGACCGTAACCCTGAATCATACTCTTACTCGTCGAAGAAAAATATCTGCAACATAAGACGTTGCAGCCGTGTAGGTCAGCATATTGAATATGCCGGCAAGTCACATAAGAGAGGGGTGAAAGTAAACATCTATACTATATGCATATATGGCAGGTGGGCCTATAAGTTTTAGCGAAAAGCAAGTTTTCTCCTACATCAAGAGAGGGCTAAAAGCAAAATGTTACTACATTGTTGGTTGTTAACGAGATGGTTCCGCCAACCAATTCTCGTACCCGAGTTGTCAATAATTACCCTCATCAAATATATATAATGGTGTTGAGAAATCCAGATAACTTCAGTTCCTTTGTCTCAAGTCGTCCATGACCGTGGACACGGCTAATCGATTAGGTTTGAGTACTCTGCAGAGTTTTGCACACGTTGCCCACAAGATTTGATCGCCTCCGAGTATGTCCTCGCACTTCAAGGTGTTTGAAGACCGGATGATCAAACCATGGTCTTTCAACGGGTCTCTCTGAATCCTTGTCGGTGCCCATCCAATCCTACCGTTCTTCTACATCTGCTAGCACCGCCTGTCCAAAGTCGCCGCGTTGTCCAACCAAGCCAGAGCCCATAATGACTTGTGGCTGTGCAGCTAAGCCTTGGGTCTTGAAAATATCCGTCCGTCTCTTTGAGCCTGGGTGAAGCTTTCCGCAGGATGTCATGGCTGTCCCCAGCATCCCGGGCATCCACTGGGTTCCCCAGGGAGCCGATCAACCATCCTTCACCCAGAGTTGCATTGCGTCCGAGGTCTTGAAAAGTCTTGTCTTAACCGGTCTTGATTATTTAATCAACCTCGCATCACTCGTGTTATGCACTCAACCGAAATCCCGTCTACTCAAGCATAGCAATATGAAATTTGTCGTCCCGGGGCCAAGTATCGGGGTTGTTGTGTGCCTACCTCATGATACTACAATCTAGACTAAAATTTCCAAGTACCTACTCAGCATGCAATTGGGCATAGGATGGTAGAACTACGATGCATAAAACATAGGTGATAGTATGATCAAAGTGACTTGCCTGGTGATGTTGACGAAGAAGAATTTCTCGAGAAAATAACTTGATAGACTACTCTCACTCTTCGATGAAATCTATATAACAAACATAGTATTCTCATAAGCACTCACACTAGCAATCATTCTAGCAATCAAAACAGAAGAGAGAGAGCGAATAGGAAACCGAAAGAAACTTCACTAAAGCTAGGAGTCTTCTACTACGTCAAACACTAAATAGTTTTTGTATAACAGAAAATAATAAAAAGGAACTAAGATATAAGTTTAACTAAGATAAAATAAAGTATTTTTCACAAAACCTTTTTGAAAGTATTCCCAAACGGGATTTGAAACAGTGCGGAAACCAATTGCAAGTTACTCAGGAACTAGAATTGATTTCATGAAAACAAATAAAAATAAAATAAAAACTTGTTGCAAAACTACTTTTTAACTAACAGAAATAAAACATAATATTTCTGAAATAATAAAGAAAATTATTTTAAAACAAAAGTTGAAAAGGAATTAGCCGAAATCCTAAAAGAGGTGAAACAGAAATTGTTTCACAAGAAACGGTGAGCTAAAGTACTCAAACAAATCTGACATTTTTACCACTGATAAATAAGATCACTAGTGATGAGTACCAAAAGGAATCAAATTAAAAGCTATTTTTAAACTCCTGGAATAGGAAAAACAAGGTTTAAACTAAATCTGATCTAACTTATATTTGAAAATTTCAAACATAGACAAATTAAATGTTTTTAAAAACTACAGGAAATTTTTGAGCTACTGGAGAAAGAATCACTATCATTGGACTTCGGGATAAAAAGTTGTGGCCAAAACAAAACAGAAACTTTCTATTTTTGCAATTTAGACAGAAAAACTGAAGTTAACTAGTATCTAACAAGGGGTACACGTGGCATGCTACTATAGGCTGCGGGGGGTGTTTGTTGCAACGTTTTGAGCAAACGGTCGGAGGCTAATAAAAACTAATGGCTAAAAGAATAAGTGAAATAAAAACCGCTGGTTTTCTACTCTAAACCGAAAGGTTATCCTAAGATCTAATCTACACCATCTACTAGAGATCTAAGGGCTACAAAACAATAAAAGAGAAATAACAGAGAGAGGAGAGGTTACCTTCGGCTGGGAGAGCTCCCTCGCAGGCAATGGTCGCCGATGGGGTGGGGCTTCGGTGGGGGGTTGCCGGCGAGGAAGGGGGCGAAGGGGGGTGGCAGGGGGCGGTGGGTCTCCTGGGGGGAGTGGTGGCGAGGTGGAGGGGTGGCTGTAGGGGGCGAGGTGGTGGAAAAAAACTGCTGGTGTGCTGCTCCTCGTGGCAATGGCGATGGGGAGGTGGAGAAGGGGTAGCAAGGGGCGGTGGAGGGGGGTGGAGGGGTGCAGCGAGGTGGTGGCCGAAGTGGAGGAGGGGGTGCCGTGAGGTGGAGAGGTTCCCGGCGAGGTGCAGCGAGGTGGAGCGAGATTCTGGTGACGTTCTCCGGTGCGAGGGGTGCGCGAGCTAGAGGCGAGGAGAGGCGGCGGTTTCAACGGGAATGGAACGAGGAGGACGTGAGGCTTCTTATAGAGGCGACGGGAGGCGCTGGGAAGGAAGGGATTTCGCGAATCCCGGAGGTGGGGATTCTCCTCTCCATGGAAGGAAACTTCCTGTGACGTGAGGGAGAGAGGAAGAAGAAGATGATCTCTTGTTGGGCTAGAATAGGGAAGTCTTAATGGGCCACTTGGGGTTTCCTAATAAAAACGATTCCTTTCCTATTTTTAAAACTAGGAAACTAAAACGATAAAAAGGAAATCAAATCAATTCAAAATAAAGAGTTTTTATATACTAAAATTATCAGAAAAATAAAATATAAATGATGGGCATTTTTCCACGCCAAAAATAAAAACTTCAGAAAAAATTATTTTCACAAAATTGCCTAAAAGATTTATTTTCTTTTGCAAATAATTTTCGCAAATAAACTTTGGATTTCTTGGCTCCAAATATTTCAGAAATGCCCGCACTTTGGAGGGTCATTTTCCTCCGCTCTCTCTCTTGCGTGCAAGAGAGTATTTTCCCTTCATTTCTTGCACGAAGAAAACGAATGGAGATGCAAAAGAATTCAAATGCAAAAAATCTCCGTTCAAATTATTTATAGTTGAAGAAGTCATGTCATCTTCTCTCTTTGCTTTTAAAAGATTGAATTTGAATTCACCGGAGAAGGGGAAAGTCATTTTATTCCCTCTCATTCAAAAGTTTTTGAAAAGTTTCAAATTTCACACAAGTTTCAATCACTCAAGCAAACAAACAAACAATCAATCTAATAATTATATTAACATTCCAAAATTTATAATTTTGGGATGTTACACCCTCTATGCTATTCTCATCCAGTCTATTCAATTCTTCATATGCGTTCTACTTGAAACTTTGTTCAAAATCATCACTGCGTCCTTGTCAGCTGATGATTTTGTAACAAAATCCTCAAATCTTCAAAAATGTTTCTTTAATGCACAGTAACTGAATCCCACTTCCCACGTTCGGATAACAACAATCTCCACTATCTCCACCGCCTTGCTCGGGAGCTACACGTGTCCTGCGGAGACGTAGAGGTAGGGGCTATTTGGTCCGATTTCTTCGCGCCAACAGTAACTGCCTGGCTATAAATATGTCCTTATCCCCCTCGGAAACACTTCTTCGCTCCATCGCTCTCCTGCTACAGCAAAAGCCCCGAACCCTAGCGCCATCGCTGGAAGTCTCGTCGCCGGCGAAGAAGAGCTTCACTGCCTCGACTTTTCCGTCGCCGAAACCACGCCGGAGTCGGACCATCTTCGTCCGCCGCCGCCGTAGACATCCTCTGCTGTCGGGTTAGGGCGCATTGGACACGCACCGAAGAGCTTCTCCCGACAACTCTCCTCTGTTCTTCGTGCGCGCCATCTAGGGTAAATAAAAACGCTATTTTTATAGCAAGTTAGATCTACTATTTTACATCTGAGATGTGAAATCTGTTTTTCCTCAAGAATCAATACGCATCTGATTCCCCAAACACTGCCTATCACCACAGTAATGATGAACTTCACTAAGCATCTAAGATTTTCACGAGATTCCTCAATTGTGTGAATTTTCGGATATGTCCAACTCTGGAACCCAAGAACAGTATGCTTAGGCAAATTCCTCAACGACTGGTTAAATTCCTCAACGACTGGTTAAATTCCTCAACTGTCAAACTTTTTCATTTTCTTCAAATCCGAGAACGCATATGACCTCTCCAAATTCCTCGCAACTATACTCTGTTCACAGGTACACACATGTCAGCTGATGAATCTGTCGATTCTCATCACATTAACTCATTTGCAGCGTTTCTTGAAGAAAACCTTCAAGTCTCATCAGAATCCTCAAGAGTTCAATCTCATCAGCAAAATCCTCAGCTGAAAAAATGGAGGATGACAGGAAACAGGAGGGAGGCAAGAAACTTGAGCAGAATACATCTTTGGATATCCCTGAGGATATTTACTTAGCCTATTGCACACCTGATGAAAATGAAACAATGGCCAAGAGAAAGATTCAGCTTCAGAAGATAGAACGCCGATGGGCTAAGGAGTGGAAGGAATACACATTGTCACTCCCAAGTATGCGAAGAAATTCGCTGTGAAGCCTCCTGGCAAATGGGCTCCACTTGAGGCTCATCAAGTAGCACATCCCTCAAGCCTCAAGACCCTTGATGACTATCCTAATGAAAAGGACAAGCACTTGGCTAAGCTTAAGAAGCAGGCAGATGCTGAGGTGAGGAAATTCAATGAATCATTTGCTGCAGCTTCAACTGCAGCTACTTCCTCTGCCGCTGAGACCTCTCGTTCAACAATTCCTCAACAAAAGTCTGTGCCGTCAAAACCAAAGGCTCCAAAGCCTCAAGAGAAACCAGCTCTGGCATCAGTTACAAAACCATCAGCGCCAAAATCCTCAGCACCACCACTGGTTTCAAAACCAGAACAGAAGCCAGTCATGAAGCCACTGCCCGCTACCTCCAGCTCCTCACTCCCAGCTGCAACCAGCTCGGAGACAAAGTCTTCACCACCTCCTATGAAGACTCAGGTGTCTGCTGAAAGAGGAACAAAACCAAGCCCTAGCAAAATCATCACAGTCCCTTCTACATCAGAGGGTAGTGATGAATATGATGATGAAACCCTGCAAGCTATAATCAGAAACAAGAGGAGAGGGTAGCTCAAGCTTCTGGTAGCGCCATTCCTCTGTCCATGGACCCCAAGGTCTTCCTAGACTACATAAACATCTGGTATGAGGACCCCAACACTCCGCTTGATGATTTGAAACTTCCCCCTAGCATCAGCCATATGGTGGCCACATTCATCAACGAGGCCAAGTGGAAGGAGCAGCAAGCCAAACAGGCCAAAGTTGCTAAGCTCAAGAAGGAGAAATTCCTCAAGCAGAATCTCCTCAACCTGACGCCTGATGCACTGGTGTCAACACAGGCTGAGTTGAAGACTTTGACAGATAAGTACTCCAAGCTATCTCATCGTCAGAGTCTCAAATTTGCCACTAAAGCTATTGACGACTACAACAAGAAGGCTGCCCCTCCAGTACCAACTCCTCGGCCTCTGATTGAAGAGGCAGCCGATGAATCTCCTCAAGCCGATGAAACTCCTCAAGCTAAGGAAATACCACAAGAAAACCGTGTGGATGTACCGGCAATTGAAGAAATCACCACGGAAAATCCAGCTGATGAATCTGCTACAACTGGTGAGACTGCCCCTGATCCAGCTGCTGCTTCAAAGCAAGCTGATGACTCTGTTCCAGCTGGTGCCTCAAAGCCAGCTGATGAATCTGCTGAGAGAACACCTTCACCAAAAGCTTCAAAGGTGAAGAAGATGACTCCGTCTGCATCAGACGTGAAGAAGACAAGGGCTGCTGAGAAGGAAGCCAAAAAGAGAAAGGCCTCCTCCGCAGAAGAAAACACTGAGGCCAAGCGCCTCAAAGCGCTTGAAGAAAATGCTACACTGGACCCTGTGCCCCTCAACGTCGCTCGATCTTATGAAATGGTCACCTTTGAAGACTAGGAGAAAGGGCGAGATGAGGAAATGAAGGATGCTGCATCTGAGGAACATAGTGACGAAGAAATTCGTATTGACGACAGTCCTCAGCCCTCCATTCCTCAAGAAGACACTGCACAAGGATCTGCTGCACCAGCTGATGAATCTGCCTCTATCACCAAGCAAGCCGAGGAAGAGCAAAGTGAAATTCCTCAAGTTTATGAAACTCAGAGTCCTGACAAAAATCCTCAAGTTTAGGATCAGGCTGACCTAACTCCTCCTCCTGAGCAAGATCTTCACACTGAGGCTCAGCATGAACCTATTCCTCCTCCTGAGTAGAACCCTCAACATGATGCTCCAGTTGATGAAATTCCTCAGCCTGATGCCTAGCCAGATCCCATTCCTCAACATGAAGCACAACATGAGCAAGCTCCTCAGCCTGAAGCCCAAGCTGATGAAATTCCTCACCCTGAGGACAATGCTGAGGAAAATGCACTAGACCAAGACAATGCTTTCGTCGTGCTCAACCCAGAGACTGCAATTGTTGTCTCCCCTCCAGTTCCTCAGCAAAATCTTCAGCCAATGCAGCGTCAGCCATTCTCCAAGCGACCATAGTTTCAAAAGGAGTACTTCTTTGAAGAACGCATGTACTTCATTGGAGAAAATCCCTATGATAAGCCTCAAATCAGGCATCTGAAGTTTTGGACGAGGACACAACTGAATTACTATGCCTCTGTGCTATGTGGAAGAAATAAGATATTCCAGCACAGGCATATTCCTCATGTTGAACTTGAAGCAATACCATGCCTGGCTCCAGTCCTCAACGTCCTTCATGAAGATGGACTGCTGCCAATGTGCTCAGATATCCCTGATTGGAACGGCGAGCTTATTCTTCAATTTTATGCCACTCTTCACATCTCTGGTGATCCTGAAGATATTAACAGCTGAGTGTTTGACTGGATGACGCAAAACACTCACTACAAGGCTCCTGCTACTGAGCTACTGCGTGAATTGCCAGTATCAATTCCCTCAGAGGAGGTCGTGAAGCTTTATGGTGAGCGTGAGCTGCCCAACGGGATGATGGAAGTCCTCATGAAGCCTTTGCCTAAAGGGCAACCACCGAGAAAAACCTTCCTCGTCCACGAGCTCAAATATACACTAAGGTCTATTTACAGAATCCTCTGCATTGTTCTCGCGCCGATCAAAGGCCATGCTAATGAAGAAGATGTCGTAGGCATCATGAAGAATATCCTCTTCAACATCATCCATGGTATTCCTATCAACATACATGATTTCTTCTTGAGGACTTTGGCCGACAATGCCATGTGTCCATTTGATCACAAGATATATGCCCCATGGATCATGAGATTCATCAGGACAAGGACAGTCATCAACTTCCACGCTGGTTTCAACAACCATGTTGGTTATATGCCTCCTATCAGGGTCAACAAGAAGACTTTCGAGCCAGTTGAAGGAAAAGGCAAGTCAGTTATTGACGAAGGCCGTAGGCCCCTTGATGGCCAGTTCAGAGAGCCGGAAGCATATTCTTCATGGGATGATACTGAGACTCACCCTCCAAGCCCTGTTGCTCCTCGCGTGATGAATACAAGAGAGCTTCTCCTCAATCTTCACCAGAAGGTGGATCGCAATCACAAGTGGGTCAAACGCCAGTTCGGTGCCATTGTGAAAGCCCTCACTGAAATACAGAACACTGTGAAGCTTAACCATCACTATCTGCATGAGGTTTTTGATCGCACCTGGGCCACACTTTCTCATCTGAAGACTCAGACATAACTTGAAGAATTGGAGTTTGAGCAAGACTTTGACTGGTCGGGGCCTCCCAAGAAGAAGTTCAGGACAATTCTAGTTCCAGACCTTGAGGACAGTTCCTTTTCTTCATTCGGCACTGCTGAATCTGATGAAGAATAGCACGACACTGCCTCCGGTCCAAGGAAGAAGACTGCTCCCAAGAAGCACCACGCATCTTCATCAACCGCCAAGGAGTGAAGTCTTCACGGGCGTTAGTCCTCAGTTTGTCCCTTTTTGTCACTTGATGACAAAGGGGGAGAAACTTGAGATTTAGTCTTCAAGCGGGATATTTTGGGGCTTATGAACTATATTTAAGTTACAAACTCTTGTCTCTTCAAAAGTTTTTATGTAATGAGTTGTAACTTAAGACCGATGGTACTCTGACGCTTTTGAACATTTTTCTTCTCATGCTCATTCCTCAAGTTTTTAATGCACGCATGCTGGAATTCGTCAGATACCATTTCTCATCATGCATCTTCAATTTCTTCATACTATATGTCATATGTATGCATGATTTACAAGACTCAGGGGGAGATCTCCATGATATAAATCATCAATGTGCATTTGCTGTGAAAAGCAAAATCCTCAAGATATGCACATATTCAGGGGGAGTCTCTCTGAATCTTGATTTCAAATTCCTCAAATGAGTATTTACACTTCATATTTTTATCCCTGTTGAAGACTTAACCTAATTGTCATCAACCACCAAAAAGGGGGAGATTGTAAGTGCATCTAGTGCCCCTTAGTGATTTTGGTGGTTTGAAGACTTATAGGTTAAGTATGTAATGTGTTCATGAGTGTACACATGATCTATAAGTCACTGAGGAGTTTGAAATATTTGATGAATATAGACCCCTAAAAATGTATATGTTCGGTTGAAGAAATTGGTCTGAAGCTGAAGAATTGAATCGCGAAGAATCTGCGATGAAATTGATATTCCTCATGAAGATATTGAAATTGAGGAATTCGGTGTGTCCTGAAGAAAATCATTCTGAAGACTTTGAAGCATGAAGATTTACTATTTCTGTTTTGTTTTCTTCACACTTGAGTAATAGGAACACCGTACTGTTAAAGGGTATCGAAGTTACACTTTGGAATGAATTTCCTCATGATGCTCAACCCAAGCCTAATCCTACCAAAAGCCTCAAGTGAGGAATACGAGGGACATGAGGACTCTCACAGTTGAGGGTTCCGACCGTTTCGATAGCCATGCCACATCATTGGTCTTATCCACACCAACGGTCATATTATTTAAGGGCATTAGTGTCAAATCATGTCGCGATGCTCCCAGGCTATAAATAGCCGCCCCCACACCCATTAGCTGGTTGCCTGCTTCGTTAGAAACTGACACTTGTCATAAGAGCAACCCAATTCCTTAGAGTCGTCGAGAGTAATTCATCAGTGAGGAAATACCCCAAACGCCAAACCACAAACCCAGAACCAAGTGATTGAGCATCACTGAAGCAGTTGTTCCTGTGTGGTACTGAAGCCTTTTACCTTTGAGGACTGTGCATCCTCCAGACGGTTAGGCGTCATGGTCTAGAGCAATCTAGCAGTCAATTGTGGATCGCCGGGTGAGCAAGTTTGTGAGGGTTTGGAAGTCTGCCCTGAAGACTTACCACGAGTTTTGGGCGAGGACTGTGTGTTCTTAGCCCAAGCAGAATACGGTAGGGACTGTGTGTCCCGGGACTGTGTGTCCCGGGACTGTGTGTCCCGGGACTGTGTGTCCTTTGGTTTCAATACCAAGCCGCTCCAAACCAGATGTACAACTATCACAGCAGTTGGAACTGGGTCATCAACTACCGTCTTCGCTGTGAAATGGGTTCTAATTGCTCAACTCCTTACATTCCTGAGATTATGTGTTGATGACTTTCACTGTTACTGTTTGAAGAATTTGCTGAAGACTTTCTCTGAAATTCCTCAACCCCAAATTCTTTACGCTAGTTAATCCTCATCTATTTTCTGCGTGCCTGCTCACTGTGCAATCCGTTTTCACATTCCTCACACTGAAAAACTGCTGTTGTGAAACTTTGCACTTCTGATCCTTTACTGTTTCCGCTGTAAGTTAGTCATCAGTGAGGAATTTCCTCAAAAGGAATTTCCTCAGTGATGAAATTCTAAACATCTCCTATTCACCCCCCTCTAGTCGATATAACGCACTTTCAGAGGAGCCATAGGGGACCCACAAGATAGGGTTGCGCGCCCCCTAGCTTGTGGCCACGTGGTGGCCCCTCTCCGGTTGATTCTTTCGCCAATATTTTTTATTAATTATAGAAATATCCTCTGTAAATTTTTTGGTCAATCTGAGAACTTTTATTTCTGCACTAAAATAACACCAAGGCAATTCTGCTGAAAACAACGTTAGTCTGGGTTAGTTCCATTCAAATCATGCAAATTAGAGTCCAAAACAAGGGCAAAATAGTTTGGAAAAATAGATACGTTGGAGACAAATCAAGTATTCATTCCGTTAACAACAGACTGAGCAAAGCTTTCAATGGCCTGCTGGCGGGTTTTAAGGTAAGCCGTGTAATGTTTTAGGTCTAATTTACAAGGTTTTATATGCCTTTATGGGTATAACAGCCCCCGAGCCAAGGGTAAGTTTGACAAGCTTATCCGTGGCTCAAAATAACTCCTAGGCATGAAAAATAATCGTGAGATTTTTCAATTATAACGGATCTTTTAAGTAATTCTGACCAAGTGATTTGTATGGCGATGACTCGGAGTAATTTAAAATTCATAATTCTGCCGTGCAGGCTTCATCCTCCACTGCTAATGCCAACACGCTGGAAATAGCCGAGCTGAACCGAAAACTGAAGGTTTCTGATGATAAGCTCAGCCACGTGAATGTACGGCTTCATGAAAAGCAGGGTAAGTTTCAAGAGGTATTGTAAAAATTATTACCGACCTTTAATAGAGAAGGTCTATCCTGATTTTTAATATCTGACCCCGTGATATTGACTTGGTCAGCATCCCAGGACAAAGAGTTCAACAAACTCGAGGCCGAACTGGAGCAGGCCAAGAAGGCGGTCGCTGCTCCCAAAGTGGCGGCCGAACAAGTAGCTGTCGAGCTGAGCTCCCTCAAGGTTGACAACAACAAGCATGAGGCCAGGGTGGCGGAAGTTCAGCAGTAGCTACAAGACGTGAGCTCTAAGTGTGAGGCTTTGGAGCAGAAATCTCAAGATTAGATAACCGATCTCTCCAAGCTATCCGCCGAGCTCAAGGAAGAGCAGGTGGACTCGAGGTTCTTTGAAGAAGAAGTGCGCCATGCCATGCTGATGGCAAATGGTAAGCCATACTTATTGCAATGTGCCATTGGTGGAAATAGGTATGCATTTCTTATGTGGATATGGCGTTCCTCGTGAGCCTTCATGGACCTCCCATGGAGTGTGGTGGAAGCAACCTAGCACTACTCGGCCCATGACGACGATGTTGAGCGGAGGCTTTTCTAGGCTTAGTTTCAGACTCCAGGTCCCAACCCCCGTCTGAGCTATCAAATGAAATAGCTCATGGAGCTGCATAGGATGGCAGAGCTAGCCATGAAGGATCTTTGTATCCAGCTGTGGCCTACCGAGCCTGTGCCGAGTAGCTACTTTGGCTTACTTCACAAGTTGGTTGATGTTCTTCCCTGGATCGAGGTCCTGAAGCATTTCGTTTGCATATAAGGATCTTGGATGGCCTTTGAGAGGACCCTGGTGCATTATCCGGGGATGAAGCCCCTGACAATGGCCACCGCACCTCCATCTGCCGGGAAGGAGCATAGACGCCCTGAGCTGTATTTTCCCTACGTGACGTAGGGTGCTCGGGTTATGGAATCCGAATGCTCGAAAGATGTATACATTGAGTGATTATACTATCATGTGATTCCAAGCAATTTATATTAATAATGCTTAGTATTTGTCCTTGTGTATTATTTTGACTCCTGTCGTTTGGCCGTTTTAATCTGAAAGTTACCAGTCGTCGACTTCAGCCCCCGGGTAGATACTACTCGGGGAGTTTCATCGTCGGTACTATTACCCTTAGTCGATGAGGCGGTGCCTGAAGGTGGTAGTGTGCGATGGAAATGAGGCAATCAGACACGCGGCTTTATCGCTATCAGTTAGCCTTAGGAGTTTAAATTTGGGAGCGGATCGGAAGCGCCCAGGTTTTTTGGTGGTAGTCGGATAAGCCGAATTTCAAAATAGCTACCATAGGGTCCGCAAAGGCGTAAACCCTCCATATAACACAGAATAACCTCCAACGGCTTTTGTTTTTTAGCTCGGGTTGGAGACCAGCTCTCGCTTATGATGACGATCAGTTTTTGGCTTTCTCCATTGAGGTATTTTTAGCCAGACTAGCTGGTAATACAATCGCAGTGGTTCTCCCTTTAAACCATAGCCGAACTAGCGAGACGTAAGGAGGTAAGCACAAGAGCAGGGCAACCCAACTATAGGCCCAAGACATAATTTAGAAACAATGCATATAAAGCAAAAACTTGAGAAACCGGACACTTAAGAAGAAGTGACGGCGTGGTGGTCGGGGTGGTGTTGCCATCCAAGCCCCTAGTCTATTGCGCGATAGCACTTTAGCATGTGTAAAAAGTAATTTTGACCTGTCATCACCGATAAGTATGAAATTTGTTCATACAAAAATACTTTAAATAATGTGTGCGACGAATTTTTATAACTCGTGGCACCAAGGCAGTTGCTACAGGTAACTGTCGGTACAAGTTTTTAAAGAAAATTTCTCCCAGCGACCTTCCATGGGCGTCTTAACATCCACCCTATTTTTGGTTGTACTATATCTATTACCCTTGTTATGGGTGGGGGTACTATCCTTTGCAAGAAGTTGATTTCAGCATCCGGACCTTGAGTAGAGGGTCTTGAGAAGCTGCTGATTGATGACCCACAAGTATAGAGGATCAATCATAGTCCTTTCGATAAGTAAGAGTGTCGAACCCAACGAGGAGGAGAAGGCTCTAATAAACGATTTTCAGCAAGGTAATAAGTGCAAGCACTGAAAGTAGCGGTAACAAGTGATGGTGTAGTGAGGTGAAACGTAGCAAGCGAAAAGTAACAAGTAACAAGTAGTAGCAACGGTGCAGCAAGTGGCCCAATCCCTTTTGTAGCAAGGGACAAGCCTGAACAAAATCTTATAAGAGGAAAAAACGCTCCCGAGGACACACGGTAATTTCTATCATGCTAGTTTCATCATGTTCATATGAATCGGCTTTGTTACTTTGATAGTTTGATATGTGGGTGGACCGGCGCTTAGGTACTGCCCTTACTTGGACAAGCATCCCACTCATGATTAACCCCTCTGGCAAGCATACGCAAATATGAAAGAAGAATTAAGACAACGGCTAACCATAGCATTAAACTAGTGGATCCAAATCAGCCCCTTAGGAAGCAACGCATAGGCTGGGGTTTAAGCTTCTGTCACTCTTGCAACCCATCATCTACTTACAACTCCCCAATGCCTTCCTCTAGGCCCAAATATGGTGAAGTGTTATGCAGTCTAAGTTCACATAACACCACTAGAGGAAAAACAACATACAACATATCAAAATACCGAACGAATACCAAATTCACATGACTATTATTAGCATGACTTATCCCATATCCTGAGGAACCAAAGTAACTACTCACAAAGCATAATCATAATCATGATTAGAGGTGTAATGAATAGCATCAAGGATCTGAACATAAACTCTTCCACCAAGTAATCCAACTAGCATCAACTACAAAGAGTAATCAACACAACTAGCAACCTTACAAGTACCAATCGGAGTCGCGAGACGGAGATTGGTTACAAGAGATGAACTAGGGTTTGGAGAGGAGATGGTGCTGATGAAGATGTTGATGGAGATGCCTCCCCTCCAACGAGAGGAGTGTTGGTGATGACGACGATTTCCCCCTCCGGGAGGGAAGTTTCCCGGCAGGATCGTCCTGCCGGAGCCCTAGATTGGATCTGCTCAAGTTCCGCCTCGTGGCGGCAGGAATCCACAAAAAAGCTCCACCCTGATTTTTTCCGGATAAAACCCTTCAGAAAGCAAAAGAGGGGGGCCAGTGGGCCACCAGGGTGCCCACAAGCCCTGTTGCCGCGACCAGGGGGGTAGGCCGCGGCAACCAGGCTTGTGGGCCCCTGGATGCTCCCGTCTCACGCTTCTTTCGCCTAGTATTTTTTATATATTCCCAATAAAATCCACGTTGATTTTCAAGGCATTTGGAATTGCGCAAAATAGAGGACTCATACTTGCTCCTTTTCCAGTCCAGAATTCCAGCTGCCGGTATTCTCCCTCTTCAAATAAACCTTGCAAAATAGGAGAGAAAAGGCATAAGTAAGGTTCCACAAAGTATAATAACAGTCCATAAAGCGATAAATATCAACATGAAAGCATGATGCAAAATGGACGTATCAACTCCCCCAAGCTTAGAGCTCACTTGTCCTCAAGCGAAAACCAAGACCCAAAACATCTCCACATGTTTAGGGATGAAGGTGTCGATAAAACATAATACGGACATGAGGACATCATGATCACACATAGAACAACAATACAACATAGAGATTCCTATGGGAAAGTAACAATTCCTTCGCAAAGCAAAGTATGAAACAAAAACCTTACCGAGAAGTAGCCAACAACACTCCATAGTCATTGAAGCAATTGCAATTTATCATATCATCAGAAAGAGTCAAATAAGAGCTTGTAAAGAAAATCCACATACTTAATCATCTCTTTTGTTTTCCACAATTGTTACAACTCACGTGGTACTCATGATATCAAAGTTTCAGTTGGACACAGAGAATGATAGGGGCTTATAATTTTGCCTCCCAACCATTTACCTCAAGGGTAAAGTCAACAATAATAAAGCATAAGTACTCAGCTCCAAGTTGATATATGAATATAGATCTTTCACAAGCATATGGCGTTCACCAAGAAAAAGGCTAAATAAGGAATAGGTGAAGATCACCATGACTCTTACAAGGGCAAAAAGTAAAGGTACAAGATAGGCCTTTCGCAGAGGGAAGCAGAGGTTGTCATGCGCTTTTGAGGTTTGGATGCGTGTCCTCTTAGTGCGGAGGAACGTCACTTTATATTACCTCCTGTGATAAAGAACTTTATTATGTAGTCTGTCGCTTTTATGTCTTCCTCATCACAGGTTCGTACAAAGCTTATTTTCCACACACTAATAGATCATACATATTAGACAGCAATTTTTATTGCTTGCACCGATGACAACTTACTTGAGGGATCTTATTCAATCCATAGGTAGGTATGGTGGACACTCATGGCAGAACTGGTTTGAAGGTTTATGGATGCACAAGTAGTATCTCTACTTGGTGCGGGAGTTTTGGCTAATATGAGGTGGAAGCAATCGTCACATGATAAGGGATCTCTATTCATATAGCATTGTTTGGAATCAGGCAAACATAATTCATTATGGTGTCTTCCTTGTCCAACATCTACTTCTAAGCATGTAATAGTTTGGTGAGTGCTCACAATTGTAAAAAGTGTCTAAGATGGTATATTTATATGTGAACCTCTCTTTCCTTATTACTTATTATTAATTGCAACAATGACTGGGGTCTATGTTGGTCCATTCTCAATAAGTTTCAATCATCATACTTGTTATATGTGAAGCTATCACTTTCCATAGGATCATCTCATGATCTTTCACGCTATCGTTCCTTTCATACTTTTGATCACGTCACAAAACAAAGCCCTTGAATAAGATACTCTTTATTATATAGCTCGCAAGCTCGAATACATCGGGGGAGACACAAGGCAAAAGACTCAAACTAAAACACTAAAGACTTATTCCACTAAGAGAAGAAAGTAAAAACTGAAAAAGAAAGAACTAAAGCAAAGGTAAAAGCAAAAGATATAAAGGTGATACGATACCAGCGCAACTCCCCCAAGCTTGGCATAAGCCAAGGGAGTTGCCCATACCAATGCTTAGTTGTCTTCCTTTGGCGGTGATGGTGGTGGAGTTGTTGAAGCAGTCTTGAGCTTGTCTAATTTCCACTTGAGCATAAAGTTCCGCTCCCTCAGATCATCACTTTCCTCCTCAAGCTTCAACACTCTATGGCAAAGTTCCTTCTTACTCTCCTGCAAGAAACGAGAAGGGATAAACAAGGTCTTAGGGTTCTTCCTTTTGTCAGGGAGGCTTGACTTCTTGAACTCCACATGAGTGCGTCCATGTTGAGGTAGAGGAGCCTCCTCTTCATCGACACTCGTTTGTTCCTTTCCCTTGGGCTCATAGTCCTCTTCCTTGTCATTGGTCCAGCCATATGGTTCCAAGTCCCCATTAATCCTGGAGTTAGCACGATCATCGGCCACATTGATCTCTTCTTCTGAATCTTGAGATGACATCTTGACCTAAATCTGCGGCAGACAACAGGCTCGAAACGAAAATAGAGGAAAACTGCGCGATACGGAGATCAAAACCCTCGGGCGTATATCTAATGATGTTTTTTGGACCAGAAGGAGTGCTCCGCAAGGAGTGCTCCACAAGCCCTGTTGTCGCGGCCAGGGGGAGGCCGCGGCAACCAAGCTTGTGGGTGCCTCGCGCACTCTCCGGACTGCTTTTTATTTTTCTAATTTTCCATATATTCCAAAACGGAGAAAATTTCCTATTGGAAAAGTTTCGGAGTCGAATTACTTACCAAAACAGATACCTCTTTGTTTTCAGGGTCTAAAACAGGCTGATAAACATCCCTTATGTAATCCTCTGGAGTTATGATATTGATGATATTGGTCTCAACATTTATGGGAGTACCAGAGATGTAATGCTTGATTCTTTGCCCATTTACCACTCTAGGAAAATTACCTTCCGTGTTATTGATTTTGATGGCACCGGAAGGATATACTTCCTCGACAACGTAGGGACCTTCCCATTTAGATAGAAGCTTGCCTGCGAAGAATCTTAAACGAGCATTGTATAGCAGGATATAATCACCTACATTGAACTCTCGTTTTTGTATTCTTTTATTGTGCCATCTCTTAACCTTTTCCTTGAACAACTTGGCATTCTCATATGCCTCGGCCCTCCATTCATCTAATGAGCTGATATCAAACAACCGCTTCTCACCGGCAAGTTTGAAATCAAAGTTGAGCTCTTTGATTGCCCAATAAGCTTTGTGTTCCAGCTCAAGGGGTAAATGACAGGCCTTACCGTAAACCATTTTATACGGCGACATGCCCATGGGATTCTTATAAGCAGTCCTATAAGCCCATAGTGCATCATCAAGTTTGCTAGACCAATTCTTTCGAGACCTATTGACGGTCTTTTGTAAGATCAATTTGAACTCCCTATTACTCAACTCCACTTGACCACTAGACTGAGGATGATAAGGAGATGCAACTCTATGGTTGACATCATACTTAGCGAGCATCTTGCGGAAAACACCATGAATGAAGTGTGAACCGCCATCAGTCATCAGATATCTAGGAACTCCAAATCTTGGGAAAATGACTTCTTTAAGCATCTTAATAGAGGTGTGCTGATCAGCATTTTTAGTGGGGATAGCCTCTACCCACTTAGTGACATAATCCACAGCAACTAAGATGTGAGTATACCCATTGGAACTCGGGAAAGGTCCCATATAATCGAAGCACTAGACATCAAATGGTTCAATGACAAGTGAATAGTTCATAGGCATTTCCTGACGCTTTCTGATATTCCCTATTCTTTGGCATTCGTCACAAGACAAGACAAACTTACGTGCATCCTTGAAGAGAGTGGGCCAATAGAAACCTCATTGCAATACCTTATGAGCAGTTCTGTCTCCAGCATGGTGTCCTCCGTAGGCCTCGGAATGACACTTCTGCAAGATCTGTCCCTGTTCATGTTCAGGAACACAACGTCTAATAACACCATCTACTCCTTCCTTATAAAGGTGAGGATCATCCCAAAAGTAGTGTCTCAAATCAAAGAAGAATTTCTTCTTTTGCTGGTTGGTGAAATTGGGTGGTATGTATTTGGCTATGATATAGTTTGCGTCATCAGCATACCACGGTGCACTATGTGAAGTGCGGATGACATTCAGTTGCTCATCAGGAAAGCTGTCATCAATAGGTCGTGGGTCATCAAGGACATTCTCTAGCCTAGACAAGTTATCTTCGAAAGGGTTATCAGCACCCTTTCGGTCAACAAAGTGCAAATCAAATTCCTGTAGCAGGAGAACCCATCTGATTAGCCTAGGCTTAGCGGCCTTCTTCTCCATGAGGTACTTAATAGCAACATGATCAGAGTGAATAGTGACTTTGGAGTCAACCATATAAGATCTGAACTTTTCACATGCAAACACGACTGCTAAAAACTCCTTCTCCGTAGTGGCATAGTTTCTTTGGGCATTGTTTAGAGTTTTACTAGCGTAGTGAATGTCATTCAACTTCTTGTCAACTCTTTGTCCTAGAACAACACCGACAGAATAATCACTAGCGTCGCACATGATTTCAAAGGGCAAGTTCCAATCAGGTGGTTAAACAATAGGTGCGGTTATCAAGGCCTTCTTAAGTATTTCGAAAGCTTCCTCACAATCCTCATCAAAAACAAAAGGAACATCCTTCTGCAAGAGGTTGGTAAGAGGCCTAGAAATCTTAGAGAAGTCTTTAATGAACCTTCTATAGAAACCAACATGACCTAGGAAACTTCGTATACCTTTGATGTCTGTGGGGCAAGGCATTTTCTCAATTGCATCAACCTTAGCCTTATCAACTTCAATGCCTTTCTTAGAGATTTTGTGTCCTAAGACGATGCCTTCATTAACCATGAAGTGGCACTTCTCCCAGTTCAAGACGAGGTTGGTATCTTTGCATCTCTGTAAGACTCGATCAAGGTTGCTGAGGCAATCATCAAAGGAAGAACCATCAACAGAGAAATCATCCATGAAAACCTCAACAATCTTTTCACAAAAGTCAGAGAATATAGCCATCATACATCTTTGAAAGGTGGCAGGTGCATTGCACAAGCCAAAAGGCATACGTCTATAAGCAAAGGTACCGAAGGGGCAGGTGAAAGTGGTTTTATCCTGATCAAATTGTGCAACAGGTATTTGCGAGAAACCTGAATAACCATCTAGAAAGCAGAAGTATGTGTGTTTAGATAGCCTTTCTAGCATTTGGTCGATAAACGGCAAAGGATAATGGTATTTCCTAGTTGTCTTGTTCAGTTTCCGGAAGTCTATCACCATCCTATAACCAGTAATAATACTCTGTGGGATTAGTTAATTCTTATCATTAGGAACGATGGTGATACCTCCTTTCTTAGGTACGCAATGTACTGGACTTACCCAATCACTATGAGCAACAGGATAGATGATTCCTGCTTCCAGAAGCTTTAATATTTCTTTTCTCACGACCTCTTTCATCCTCGGATTTAGTCTCCATTGATGATCAACAACTGGTTTAGAATCAGGATCGGTTTTAATCTTGTGCTGACATAGAGTGGGTCTAATACCTTTTAGATCATCAAGAGTATATCCAATAGCAGCACGGTGCTTCCTCTAAGTTTTTAATAACTTCTTCTCTTCGTGATTCGAGAGGTGAGAACTAATAATAAAAGGATATATCTCCTTCTCATCAAGGTAGGCATACTTAAGAGTATCTGGTAACTGTTTTAGCTTGAACACAGGATCACCCTTTGGTGGGGGAGGATCCCCAAGTAGTTCAGCAGGCAGATTATTCTTGAGAATAGGATATTGTTCTAAAACAATTTTATCTATCTCATCTCTTTCATCCATATGCATATCATTTTCATGCTAAAGCAGATATTGCTCTAAAGGATCCGTAGGAGGTATGGCAATAGGGGCAAGAGCAATGATTTCATCCCTACCAGGCGACTCTTTTTCATGGGGTTGTCTTCCAAACTTGGAGAAGTTAATGAGACACACCCTCGAAACTAACAGTGACAGTCTGTTTAACGCAATCAATGTGAGCATTGACAGTGTTGAGAAAGGGTCTACCAAATATGATGGGGCATAAGCTATCTTGTGCAGTAGCAAGGAGGAGGAAATCACTAGGATACTTCGTCTTACCACACAGGACTTCTACGTCTCTCACAATTCCCAGGGGGAAGATAGTGTCTCTATTAGCTAGCGTAATAGTGACATCAATGGGTTCTAACTCAGCAGGTGCAATCTCATCTTTGATTTCATCATATAGGGACCAGGGTATTGCACTAACACTAGCACCCGTATTAGATAAACCATGATAACAGTGATCTCCTATCTTGACAGAAACAACGGGCAGGCCAACTACAGGTCCGTATTTGTCTTTCGCGTGAGGTTTAGCTATTCTAGCGGAGTCCTCATAGAATTTGATAACATGACCGTCTATGTCTTCGGCTAAGAGATCTTTGATGATAGCAACACTAGGTTCAACTCTAATTTCCTCAGGGGGTGCAAGTGTTCTAATGTAACCCCTACGTGTCATAGTGGGAGCTTTAGAATAATCGTTTTTCCTAGCAGGGTAAGGTGGTTCCTCAGCGTAGGCACAAGGAACAATAGGATCACTAAATGCAATGACTTTCTCTTCAACTAGATTGGGTTTAACTATATTGACCTCTATAGGAGGATGATACTTAAACCACTTTTCTTTGCAAATATCAACATGAGCAGCAAAAGATTCACATAGAGAAGCTACTATCTCAGAGTCAAGTCCAAACTTAGCGCTAAAATCTCTAGAAGTGTTTGTTTGAACAAAAGATTGAACGCAATCAAACTGGAAATTCATACCTGACTCCTTACCTTCTTCAAGCTCCCAATCTTCAGAGTTACGTTTGATTCTTTCCAATAAATTCCACTTGTGGTCAATATCCTTCTTCATAAAAGAACCGGTACAAGAAGTGTCAAGCATGGTACGATCTTCATGAGAAAGCCGAGCATAAAAGTTTTGAGTGATAATTTCTCTCGAGAGATCATGGTTGGGGCATGAATATAGCATTGATTTAAGCCTCCCCCAAGCTTGAGCTATGCTTTCCCTGTCACGAGGCCAAAAGTTATAAATATAATTCCGATCGCGATGTACTAACACTACTGGAATTGAGAAATTTGCCATCTGCCATGCCTTTGCCGTCTGCTGACGCATGGCAAAGATCCTCTTTGCCGTCAGCTGGCACAAAGCAGACGACAAAGAGGTTGCTGATGGCAAATGTTTTATTTGCCGTCGGCCACCTCTTTGCCGTCTGCTGACGCATGGCAAAGGCCCTAGAGGCGGACGGCAAAGAGAAGCCAGACGGCAAAGGGGCGCCACCCTAACGGCCGAAGCCCGCCCCACCCCAGCCACCCCTTTGTTGTCCGCCTCCCAGCTTCTGCAGACGACAAAGGGGGGCTCCCCCTAACGGCACCCAGCCCCCACCCCCGCTCCCCTAACGGCACGTTGCACCCCCGCTCCCCTCAATCTCCTGCCTCTCTGGCGCGCACCCCTGCCCACTACAGCGCCGCCGCCGCCACCACCCCCTTCACTGCTCCGGCCCACCGCCGCCGCCCACGACCGGAGCTCCCCGCTCCCCTCCTCCCCGCGTCCCTCCTCCCTGCGGCCCTCCTCCCCGCGGCCCTCCTCCCGGCCACCCACGACCGGAGCTCCCCGCTCCCCTCCTCCCCGCAAAGGGGCGCCACCCCCACGGCCGGAGCTCGCCGTCCCCTCCTCCCCGCGCACGTCCTCCCCACGCCCCTCCTCCCCGCCGCCCAGGGCCGGAGCTCGCCCTCCCCTCCTCCCACTGCCCTCCTCCCACTGCAGGTAAGTTTTTTTTTCTTTTTTTTCTTTATTTCCTGTTTTTTCTTTTTTTCTTTATTTCCTGTTTTTTCTTTATATAGTATAGACATATAGTGTGTAGAAGAAGAGGAGGACATATAGTGTATATAGTATAGACATATAGTGTATATAGTATATAGTATAGAAGAAAATAAGAGAATAGTATACACATATAGTGTATATAGTATATAGTATAGAAGAAAATAAGAGAATAGTATAGACATATAGTATATAGACATATAGTGTATATAGTATAGACACAGGGCCGGGCCAACAAAATTCAAGGCCCTGTGCAAACTCTAAAATGAGGCCTATCTTCCGCTGACCGAGCTACACTTTTCTTTAGCGGAGTAATTGAAAGAAGATCACATAAAAGGTGTAAATTCCAAACCATATGTAGTAGTGTTTTAGTGAAAATAATACACACTTGATACATTTTGTTCCCATTGATTATTATATCGACAAGTTCATCCTTGAAACAGTAAGGCCAGCTCGTGCGGGCAGAGGAAAAAAAAAGAACTGAGGGTTATATCCAACTCTTGTGCACTTTAATAAAAGGCGGAAAAGCATTTGATAAATGGCAGTCAAATAGCAGAGGAAGTACACAGAAATTTAGACTATGTATAAAATAAAACTTAGAGAGCCTATACAGTGAATATTGGACAACACCAACACTGAATTTTGTACAACAAAATACTGAAATTGGGACATCACATACACTGAAATTTATATATAGCAAGATGAATGAAATTCTGACAGAAAATAAAAGGGATTATGGACAACATCACATCAACAAGACTTTATCAGTGTCAAGAATGAGCTCACCGGGAGGAGGGGATCCAAGTGGCCTGCGTTTGGCTTCCAGGACTTAAGTTGCGACATGTAGATCGAGCTTGACGATGTCCTAGACTCGTGGGCGGCACCACTAGCCCCAGAGGAAAGACAACCCGGTGAATCAGGCTAGGTCCCCGACGTTCCCGGTGGCTTCGCACAAAAGGTCCTCCTCGGATGGAGCGGCGCGTGCGGCGGGGGATCGTACTTGTGTGCTGGACATGTAGCGTGTGCGCGGCGGCGGCTGCACGTATGCCGGTGCCCACACACTGCACTTCTTGGACCAGCACCAGATTGATCTGTTGTGGGCTAGAGAGAGGAGCCACCGATGGATCCATTTGATGGGCTGCGTGCTACCAAGTTGGGCCTTCTACAAAAAAATGGGCTATAAGCCAATACTTCGTTTAAAAAATCTGGGGTCCCCAAAACTGGGGGCCCTGTGCGGATGCATAGGTTGCACACCCATGGCCCCGGGCCTGTATAGACATATAGTATATAGTATAGACATATAGTATATAGTATAGAAGAAAATAAGAGAATAATAAACTAGAAGAAAAAGGAAGAAGAAGAAGAAGAAGAAGAAAGAGGAAAGGAGGAGAAAGATAAAAGAAAGAAGAAGAAGAGGAGGAGGAGGAGGAGGAGGAGGAGAAAGAAGAAGAATAATAATAATATGATGATCAAGAAGAAGAAGAAGAAGAGGAGAGAGGAGAAGAAGAAAGAAAAGGACCCCGACCCCCGGCCCACGCCCCCCGACGCCCGACGCCACCAACCCCCGACCCTCGACCCCCGACCTCCGACGCCACTGAGACCTGACTCCCGACCCCCGATGCCCGACACCACTGACCCCCGACTCCCGACCCCCGAATCCACTAACCCCCGACCCCCGATGCCCAACGCCATTGACCCTCGACTATAGAAGCCACTGACCCTCGACCCTCGACCCCCGACGCCCGACGCCACTGACCCTCGACTCCCGACGCCACTGACCCTCGACCCCCGATCCCCGACGCCCCTGACCCTCGACCCCCGGCCACCTACCCCCGACCCCCGACACCATTGACCCCCAACCCCCGACCCCCGACACCTCTTCGGCCTCTTGTTGACCAAAGAGACCCCAACCCCCGACGCGAGTGATCCTCGACCCCCGACAACACTAACCCCGACCACTGACACAACTAACCACCGACCGCCGACGCCACCGACACCCGACACCACCGACCATCGACGCCACTAACTCGATGGGGTCATAATTTTGTAAATTATGAGTTAGGTCACATATTTTCCGATTATGTTAATTATAAAAACATCATATTTGTGTTGATCGGGTGAATTTCAATGTGCAGTTGTTTGACGACCTCCACGTGCGTTGGACGAGCTCCGCCCTTGCGTTTGTTGGTGAGCACAAATGACTTCTCCTCCTACCCCCTTAATTTGCTCTGTCCCGGTCTTCGTGCCGATGAAACTTGCTAGCTATAGGTTTCTTCAATCATGAGTATGCGTGACCAGTATGTGTCTCCCGTTCGAAAGGGTGACATCTATAAATATGCATTTCTTTGCATATTTATAACCGCCATCCTTTCGAATTGTCCAACATTATCCATGGACAACCCGAGTATGTGTAGATTGGGTTTGTTTTCCCGTATGCTATGCTCCGGATCCGATGCGGAATTTCGTCAGTGCCTCCCCTGTTGTTCTCCGGGTACACATCCTCTCTGCTTATTGCTGAGACGTGTATCAGGAGAACAGCCGGGAGGTGCTGTCGAAATTCTGCATCGCATCTGGAGCAGAGCATGGGAAAACGAACCCAGTCTACACATACTCGGGTGGGATTAGGAGCTATCTTTACCTATTAGCGCGTAGTTGCATGGACGTAATAAAACTGACAAACTTGATTAGCGTATGAATATAGATGATGAATTATATATTTTTTTCTTGTGCCCCCATAGGTAGCTAGTCAACATGAGTGATCGTGCTTGGATGTACACTGGTCACCCTAGTCAGAAAGACATGACCCATGAATGGTTAACAAAAACCAGGGGGTTTGTGAGAGCCGCATTTGCAAATGGCCAGAATAAAACATGGTGCCCCTGTCCCATCTGCGACAACTGGAAAAAGCAGACAGAGTTTGAAATGGGTAAACACCTACAGAAGTGGGGTTTTACGCCTAATTATACGGTGTGGACTTTTCATGGTGAGTCTGACCAACATGCCAGAGCTGAGGTGATTCGTCGTCGCACCGACGAGCATGGTACCGGGATTGAAGACATGGTGCAAGACTTTGATGATGCTCGTGATTCGGACGATGAGATGGAGGAATCTACAAAGGCCTTCTATGAAATGCTGGAGTGTTCAAAACGTCCTCTCCACGAGCAGACTGAGCTTTGTCAGCTGGATGCCATCGCGCAAGTAATGGCTCTGAATGCTCAATTCAACCTAGGCAGAGAATGCTACGACGCGATGATGACGATATTTGGACGCTTTCTACCCAAAGGCCATGTACTGCATGCAAACCTGTACCAGTCAGAGAAAATCCTCCGTGTACTTAAGATGCCCTATGAGAAGATACATGCCTGTGAGAATGGATGTGCCTTATTTAGGCTTGAGTATGCGGCCTTGAAATATTGCCCCATTTGCAATTCTTCCAGGTATATTGTGGTAGACAACGGCATGGGTGAGAAGAATCAGACCAAAATCCCCATTAGTGTTCTTCGATATCTGCCAATCGTACCAAGACTTCAACGTCTTTTCATGGTCAAAGAGACGGCCAGACAGATGACATGGCACAAATTGGGCAAAAGAACCGAACTAGATGCAGATGGGAACAAGATGCTGGTACACACTTCAGATGGTTTTGCGTGGAGGCACTTCGATGCATTACATAAGGATAAATCGGAAGATCCAAGGCAATCTAGAGTTGCCATCAGCACGGATGGGTTCAATGTGTATGGTATGACGGCAGCACAATACAGTTGTTGGCCTGTATTTGTCATTCCACTAAATTTGCCACCCGGAGAGATTATGAAAAGAAAGAACATTTTCCTGACGTTGATAATTCCAGGGCCCAACTATCCGGGGAAGAATATGAATGTGTACATGCACCCGTTGCAAGAAGCCTGGGATAATGGGATCAAGACCTACGACGTGGCTACCAAATCAAATTTCAGAATGCATGTGTGGTACATGTACTCGACGCATGATTATCCGGCGTTTGCGCTATTCGCTGGCTGGTGTGTGCATGGAAGGTTCCCGTGCACCACATGCAAGGCAGCTCTTCAGTTCTGTTGGCTACAGGCTGGTCGCAAGTATTCTTGCTTCGACATGCATAGACAATTCCTGGATCCTGACCATAAGTTCAGAAAAGACAAGAAGAATTTCATCAAAGGTAGAGTTGTCAAAAACACTGCACCAGCTGCGTTGACAGGCCAACAGACCCTTGATTAGTTAAACGCTCTCGAGCCTGATCCTTTGCGTCCAGGATACCTCAAAGGGTATAATACGGAACACGCCTGGACTCACAAGTCATGCTTATGGGATCTCCCTTACTTCAAAGACCTCCTTTGCCCACACAACATTGACGTGATGCACACTGAAAAGAATATTGCGGAGGCCATTTTTGGTACATTGTTTGGCATAAAGGGGAAGTCAAAAGATAATCCTAAGGCTAGAATCGACCTGGAGGCTCTATGTGATAGACCATTGCAAAACTTGCGACAACGGAAAGGAAAGCAAAGCATAGCGAAGCCAAAGGCATGGTTCAATCTTGAAAGGCCAGCTATGAGGGAAATGCTATTGTGGGTGAAAATGCGGTTGATGTTCCCCGATGGGTATGCTGCGAATCTAAAGAGGGGAGCGAGTCTTGAGAAATTGAAAATATTTGGGCTCAAGAGTCATGATTGGCACATATGGATTGAGCGGGTAATGTCGGTGATGTTGCGTGGCTTTATCCCTGAGGATGAATGGCTAGTACTGGCAGAGCTGAGCTATTTCTTCCGTTCTCTTTGTGCGAAAGAACTATCGCCTGTCGTGCTAGATGAAATGGAAGAGTTGGCGCCGGAGTTGATCTGCAAATTAGAAAAGATCTTTCCATCGGGCTTCTTTAATCCAATGCAACATTTGATTTTGCATCTCCCGGCTGAGGCAAGAATGGGGGGGGGGGGCGTTCAAAATCGATGGTGCTACTCAACTGAGAGGATGCAGAAGACGCTTCGGGCTAAGTGTAAAAATAAACGTAGAATTGAAGCATCGATGGCCGAGGCATTCATTACTGAGGAGGCGGCAAACTTCGTGACAGCACACTACGAAGCCAAAAATCATCATTTGCATAACCCGAAGCCTCGGAACAATGATGGCGATCGAAAAAAAGTTCGATCCAACCTCAGCCTATTCAAAGGTAAGCTCGCACCATCCGGTGCTTCGAAAGGGAAATCGTTGGATGTCGAAGAATGGCGGACCATTTCATTGTATATCTTCACCAACCTAACAGAAGTGCGGCCATACATCGAGTAAGTTCTCGGTAATTTATTGTTCCGCAACTTCTAATTGCTTTGAACTACTCTTATTCCCGGATATTTGATATAGTCGATACGTCGCCAAATTCTCGGATGGAGCAGTCATCGAAAAGGATTCCGTCGAAGAGTATGAGCTTCTCGCAAAGCATGGAGGCGACTATCCCGGTTTCATCTCTTGGTTCAAACAAAGGGTAATTAATTACCATTAAGGGCCCATTTGATTTCTTGGTCTAATTTGAGGCTAATGCATCCATTCTTTCGTATTAAACTTGTAGGCTGATGCAGAGTCTATGGACGCCGAGTTGAGACAAGTCGCTAATGGTTTTGACTATAAGGTCCGTTCATTTGACAAATAGAACATCAACGGGTATCACTTTCGTACCTTTGGCAAAGAGCTATCTATGCCCGACCTAAAGACTACAAATTGTTTTGTCTCTGCTATCGACGAAGGAGAGACCGAGTATTATGGAAGAGTTGAAGCAATTTATGAACTTCTATTCTATGGTGAAAACCCACCGACCGTCGTAGTCTTCAAATGTTATTGGTTTGAGCCGAGGGAGACTAGAAGGACTCATGAACATATAGGACTAGTAGAAATCAACCAAAACACCCACTTAGATGTTCCCATGTCTATATTACGGCTCAACAGGCGACACAAGTTTTCTATCTACCGTGGGCCTGCCAAACTGATCCAAATCTCAAAGGTTGGGATGCCGTTTATGAAGTGCCACCACATTTTAGACCACCTACCCTCAATGAAGAGGATTACGAACCTCACATTAACCCAGACACATATGAAGGAGAATTCTTCCAAGAAACACGTATGTCCAAGAAACGTTTCAAGAACCGCTCTACTTCACCCCAGAACATTCAAGTAGACAGCGACAGTGAATCCTTCTTAACCCCTGAGCCCGAACATGAAGAGCTGGAAGAAGAAGAGGTTACTGCTGCGGATGACCTGTCACTTCTTGACCGATTACATAATGGTGGCCTTCCACATGTTCTTCGTGATAGTGATGATGATGATGCATTTATTGATGATAGTGATGATCATGATGCATTTATTGACCCCGAAGCATATATAGACGAGGACGATTGTTATTAGTTCATGTCAGGTATTCAACTATTATACTATATAAAATTTTTGAGTTCATGTTAGGTATTCAATTTTTATTAGTCATGTTGGTATTTATGAAGATGATACACTTACATTATATACATTTTATTATTCCGGTTGGTATTTATGTTGTACTAATTTCATTTACTCTTTGTCATGACAGGTGTTGAACACATGGTGGGAAAGGGTCGAAAGCACTCCACGGCTGCTTCTTCGTCGGCGGGTGATGGGATGGGTACTTCCATTCCTGCCTCGCCTCTTCGGAGAGTGTTGCTCTCTACTTTGCAAGGAGCGCCCCCGTGAGAGGAGGTCGACCCCCCGCGAAGCCAAGAGGCACTAAAGGTACACGTTGTATTCATGTTGGTATTTATGTTGTACTCATGTTGTATGCATATTGGTATTTATTTACATTTTATTACTCATGTTGGTATTTATGTTGTACTAAAGGTACACATGGCCGCAGGAGAGGTATGGCTACACAGTCTCCGCCACCACCCCAAGCTGATTCACCTGAGCACAGGACTTCTAGGGTGGATTCGTCTGAGGTGGAGGCTACACGGTCTTCGGTTCACGAGCCTCGGGTCGACGAGCCTCAGGTCGATGAGCCTTCGACTCACGAGACTCGTGTCCCAGAGGCTTCCTTCCAGGCGACTCCGGAGCAAAGCAGGGATGAGGGTACGTCCCAAGAGACCCAGTGGGATACCTGGCCTGAGGCAAGTGGCCATGCTGGTAGCAACGAGGAGCTGGGTGAGGGGGCTACTGTCTTCCAGCGTGGTAGTTCGGGGCTCCCGCTCGTGCCAGCGACCCCCGAGAAGAGGTGGTCGATTAGGCTAAATGGGGACAAGTAAGTTAATTTACTCTTATTTAACCTTTTGCCTTCGCGTTTTCTCAAATATCTAATGTTTTGGCTTTAATTTGTCATACTGTAGGGGTTGGATTGTTGCCAAGGGTGTCCGCATGCCCAACAGCGTCCTTGGTGTTCTTTGCCGTCAAAACTTCCCAAGGTTTGTTACGTTGCCCGGTCGGGAGCGAGAGGTAGGAATGACCTGGGAGCACTACTTGGGTGCCCCGGCCCCGCCGGAGGTGGAGATCGACGGTGTTTTGTGTGACACGAGGGCGGACATGGTGATCCGAATGTTCTGGGTAATTTCTCTTTAACACAATTATAAATCAACCATAGCTATTTATTGTACTAATCGGTGTTGTCTCGTTTGCAGACCTACTACAGGTGTGAGGAGGGATACGAGGAGGACGCGGCAAAGGTTATTGAAACCGAATGTCGCCGCCTACTTCAAAACTTTCGACACGAGGCTCGGGTGCAGGCTGTTCGAGACTACTATGCCACGCGGCGTATTAGGCTTGACAAGGCGAAGTGCCGTGATGCTAAGATGGAGAAGGAGCATTACATGAAGGTAATTACATATTATTAAGGCTTTGTAGTTAGTTTCCTTGATTTGGTTCATACGCGCTCAAATTTCTCTTGATTAACTTAGGTGCCCCCGAGATGGTGTGTGGAGAAGATGGATTGTTGGGAGGCCTTGGTGGGTCAGTGGTGCTCCGAAACGTGGGAGGCCAGCCACAACAACGCCAAGGAGAGGCGTGGAAAAATGGTTGGCGTGCCACACCATCAAGGCAGCGTCAACTTAATCCAATTTGGCGAGAATTGGCTATGTGGTTTGCTTCATGCTTCATGCAATTCATTCTTAATGCTATTTTGAGCACTTTACCAATACAATTTTCCTCTCTCTCTCTTTTAGGCACGTCACAATAAGACGGAGGCGCCACAGATGTACGACCTGTATGCGATGGCCCATACTGCCTCGTACAAGAAGGTCAAGGCATTCTCTGAGTCTGACCTCGAGCATCCAGAAAACTTCACCAACATCTCCTCCCGCGACAAGCTCGTGAAGTACAGAGATCACGGGAAGGCGAGGAAAGGGGAGGACTTTAACCCGAGCGAGGGGCCTATTGATCCAGAGCTGGTGATGATAGCTGGCAACGGGAGGCCCCATGGCTCGATCGCTATTGGAGACGGCCTTATACGTTGTCCTAGCTCTCTCCAGCAGATAAAGGCACGCCAAACGAGCTCTTGTCCGGAGATAACACGTCGTCCACGGCCAGTCGAGCTCGCCATCGAGGTTAGTTTAATGGACTCAACTATCTTTCCGCATTATGTTGTGCGTTGGAACCAATATTATTACATTGCTAACAATGAGTTGTGTTGTAGGCTGCTATTAAAAAAGAGTGAGAGGCAATGCAGGCGGCTATGGCGGAGAAGGATAAGGAAATTAGGGAGCTGGAGGAGAGGACGACTGCATTGGTGGAGGCGGAGAGGGCACGAAATGATGCGTCTACCAGTGCCATATACGAGCTCTTCTTGGTAAGTTTCTTCTTCACGTTATTTCAAATCTTGCATTTGAATGTCCGTTTCATTAATAAATAAAAAGTTTGACTTGTGGAAACCAAATGTACAGTCTATGTGCGAGAAGAACGGCCAAGTCCCTCCGCCGATGCCAGTCATTAACGTGGCGGGGACGGCGAGTTTCATTTCGGTGGAGTGATCTTAAGAGTGTCCTCATGCTAACTACACATTGCAAACGATGTTTGGTGCAGAATATGTCCCGAAACGCATCGCACGACCCTTCTACAGTCGAGCCTTCTCCAGGTGAAACAAGCCAGAGGCACCGTGCTTGACCCTAACTTAGGTATGTTATTTCTAGTGTTTTAATAAAAGATAGCTAGATGACATAATTAGCTTAGTTAGCTCCAAAATGACCTATTTAATAAAAAATGACCTATACTTAGCTAATTATCCTCGAAATGACATAATTAGCTCCAAAAAGGCATTCTTAGCCAATTTAACCCGAAAAAGGGGACGAGAGGATAAGAAAGAGGAAAAATGAAAGGAAGGAAGAAGAAGAAGAGGACAAGAAGAAGAAGGAGAGGGAGGAGGATAAGAAGAAGGAGAAGGAGGAGAAGAAGGACAAGGAGCTTCTTCCTCCTTCTCCTTCTCCTTCTTATTTTCTTCTTCTTCTCCTCTTCCTTCTCCTTCTCCTTCTCCTCCTCCTCCTCCTCCTCCTCCTTCTTTTACTTCTTCTTCTCTTTCTCTTCTTCTACGTAGCTTAGACTCATCCAAGAAAACCTAAATTGGCTAATTATCCATCTACATGACATAATTAGCTTAGTTAGCTCCAAAATGACCTATTTAATAAAAAATGACCTATACTTAGCTCATTATCCTCGAAATGACATAATTAGCTCCAAAAAGGTATTCTTAGCCAATTTAGCCCGAAGAAGGGGACGAGAGGAGAAGAAAGAGGAAAAATGAAAGGAAGGAAGAAGAAGAAGAGGAGAAGAAGAAGAAGGAGAGGGAGGAGGATAAGAAGCAGGAGAAGAAGGAGGAGAAGAAGGAGAAGGAGCACCTCCTTCTCCTTCTTCTTCCTCCTTCTTCATCCTTCTCCTTCTCCTTCTTCTTTTCTTCTTCTTCTCCTCTTCCTTCTCCTTCTCCTCCTCCTCCTCATTATTTTACTTCTTCTTCTCTTTCTCATCTTCTACGTACCTTAGACTCATCCAACTATGCCTAAATTGGCTAATTATCCATCTAAATGACATAATTAGATTAGTTAGATCCTAAATGGTCTATTTAATAAAACCTGACCTATACTTAGCTAATTATCCTCGAAATGACATAATTAGCTCCAAAAAGGCATTCTTAGCCAATTTAGCCTGAAGAAGGGGACGAGAGGAGAAGAAAGAGGAAAAATGAAAGGAAGGAAGAAGAAGAGGAGAAGAAGAAGAAGGAGAGGGAGGAGGATAAGAAGAAGGAGAAGAAGGAGGAGAAGAAGGAGAAGGAGCACGTCCTTCTCCTTCTTCTTCCTCCTTCTTCCTCCTTCTCCTTCTCCTTTTCTTTTCTTCTTCTTCTCCTCTTCCTTCTCCTTCTCCTCCTCCTCCTCCTCCTTATTTTACTTCTTCTTCTCTTTCTCTTCTTCTACGTAGCTTAGACTCATCCAACAAAGCCTAAATTGGCTAATTATCCTTCTACATGACATAATTAGCTTAGTTAGCTCCAAAATGACCTATTTAATAAAAAATGACCTATACTTAGCTAATTCTCCTCGAAATGACATAATTAGCTCCAAAAAGGCATTCTTAGCCAATTTAGCCTGAAGAAGGGGACGAGAGGAGAAGAAAGAGGAAAAATGAAAGGAAGGAAGAAGAAGAAGAGGAGAAGAAGAAGAAGGAGAGGGAGGAGGATAAGAAGAAGGAGAAGAAGGAGGAGAAGAAGGAGAAGGAGCTCCTCCTTCTCCTTCTTCTTCCTCCTTCTTCCTCCTTCTCCTTCTCCTTCTTCTTTTCTTCTTCTTCTCCACTTCCTTCTCCTTCTCCTCCTTCTCCTCCTCCTCCTCCTCCTCCTCCTTCTTTTACTTCTTCTTCTCTTTCTCTTCTTCTACGTAGCTTAGACTCATCCAACAAAGCCTTAATTGGCTAATTATACATCTAAATGACATAATTAGCTTAGTTAGCTCCAAAATGACCTATTTAATAAAAAATGACCTATACTTAGCTAATTTTCCTCGAAATGACATAATTAGCTCCAAAAAGGCATTCTTAGCCAATTTAGCCCGAAGAAGGGGACGAGAGGAGAAGAAAGAGGAAAAATGAAAGGAAGGAAGAAGAAGAAGAGGAGAAGAAGAAGAAGGAGAGGGAGGAGGATAAGAAGAAGGAGAAGAAGGAGGAGAAGAAGGAGAAGGAGCTCCTCCTTCTCCTTCTTCTTCCTCCTTCTTCCTCCTTCTCCTTCTCCTTCTTCTTTTCTTCTTCTTCTCCACTTCCTTCTCCTTCTCCTCCTTCTCCTCCTCCTCCTCCTCCTCCTTCTTTTACTTCTTCTCCTCTTTCTCTTCTTCTACGTAGCTTAGACTCATCCAACAAAGCCTAAATTGGCTAATTATACATCTAAATGACATAATTAGCTTAGTTAGCTCCAAAATGACCTATTTAATAAAAAATGACCTATACATAGCTAATTATCCTCGAAATGACATAATTAGCTCCAAAAAGGCATTCTTAGCCAATTTAGCCCGAAGAAGGGGACTAGAGGAGAAGAAAGAGGAAAAATGAAAGGAAGGAAGAAGAAGAAGAGGAGAAGAAGAAGAAGGAGAGGGAGGAGGATGAGAAGAAGGAGAAGAAGGAGGGGAAGAAGGAGAAGGATCTCCTCCTTCTCCTTCTTCTTCCTCCTTCTTCCTCCTTCTCCTTCTCCTTATTCTTTTCTTCTTCTTCTCCTCTTTCTTCTGCTTCTCCTCCTCCTCCTCCTCCTTGTTTTACTTCTTCTTCTCTTTCTCTTCTTCCACGTAGCTTAGACTCATCCAACAAAGCCTAAATTGGCTAATTATCCATATAAATGACATAATTAGCTTAGTTAGCTCCAAAATGGTATATTTAATAAAACATGACCTATACTTAGCTAATTATCCTCGAAATGACATAATTAGCTCCAAAAAGGCATTCTTAGCCAATTTAGCCCGAAGAAGGGGAGGAGAGTAGAAGAAAGAGGAAAAATGAAAGGAAGGAAGAAGAAGAAGAGGAGAAGAAGAAGAAGGAGAGGGAGGAGGATAAGAAGAAGGAGAAGAAGGAGGAGAAGAAGGAGAAGGAGCTCCTCCTTCTCCTTCTTCTTCCTCCTTCTTCCTCCTTCGCCTTCTCCTTCTTCTTTTCTTCTTCTTCTCCCGTTCCTTCTCCTCCTCCTCCTCCTCCTCCTTCTTTTACTTCTTCTCTTTCTCTTCTTCGACGTAGCCTAGACTCATCCAACAAAGCCTAAATTGGCTAATTATCCATCTAAATGACATAATTAGCTTAGTTAGCTCCAAAATGACCTATTTAATAAAAAATGACCTATACTTAGCTAATTATCCTCGAAATGACATAATTAGCTCCAAAAAGGCATTCTTAGCCAATTTAGCCCGAAGAAGGGGACGAGAGGAGAAGAAAGAGGAAAAATGAAAGGAAGGAAGAAGAAGAAGAGGAGAAGAAGAAGAAGGAGAGGGAGGAGGATAAGAAGAAGGAGAAGAAGGAGAAGGAGCTCCTCCTTCTCCTTCTTCTTCCTCCTTCTTCCTCCTTTGCCTTCTCCTTCTTCTTTTCTTCTTCTTCTCCTGTTCCTTCTCCTCCTCCTCCTCCTCGTCCTTCTTTTACTTCTTCTTCTCTTTCTCTTCTTCTACGTAGCTTAGACTCATCCAACAAAGCCTAAATTGGCTAATTATACATCTAAATGACAAAATTAGCTTAGTTAGCTCCAAAATGACCTATTTAATAAAAAATGACCTATACTTAGCTAATTATCCTCGAAATGACATAATTAGCTCCAAAAAGGCATTCTTAGCCAATTTAGACCGAAGAAGGGGACTAGAGGAGAAGAAAGAGGAAAAATGAAAGGAAGGAAGAAGAAGAAGAGGAGAAGAAGAAGAAGGAGAGGGAGGAGGATGAGAAGAAGGACAGGAAGGAGGGGAAGAAGGAGAAGGAGCTCCTCCTTCTCCTTCTTCTTCCTCGTTCTTCCTCCTTCTCCTTCTCCTTCTTCTTTTCTTCTTCTTCTCCTCTTCCTTCTCCTTCTCCTCCTCCTCCTCCTCCTCCTCCTTCTTTTACCTCTTCTTCTCTTTCTCTTCTTCTACGTAGCTTAGACTCATCCAACAAAGCCTAAATTGGCCAATTATCCATCTAAATGACATAATTAGCTTAGTTAGCTCCTAAATGGTATATTTAATAAAACATGACCTATACTTAGCTAATTATCCTCGAAATGACATACTTAGCTCCAAAAAGGCATTCTTAGCCAATTTATCCCGAAGACGGGGACTAGAGGAGAAGAAAGAGGAAAAATGAAAGGAAGGAAGAAGAAGAAGAGGAGAAGAAGAAGAAGGAGAGGGAGGAGGATGAGAAGAAGGAGAAGAAGGAGGGGAAGAAGGAGAAGGATCTCCTCCTTCTCCTTCTTCTTCCTCCTTCTTCCTCCTTCTCCTTCTCCTTATTCTTTTCTTCTTCTTCTCCTCTTTCTTCTGCTTCTCCTCCTCCTCCTCCTCCTTGTTTTACTTCTTCTTCTCTTTCTCTTCTTCCACGTAGCTTAGACTCATCCAACAAAGCCTAAATTGGCTAATTATCCATATAAATGACATAATTAGCTTAGTTAGCTCCAAAATGGTATATTTAATAAAACATGACCTATACTTAGCTAATTATCCTCGAAATGACATAATTAGCTCCAAAAAGGCATTCTTAGCCAATTTAGCCCGAAGAAGGGGAGGAGAGTAGAAGAAAGAGGAAAAATGAAAGGAAGGAAGAAGAAGAAGAGGAGAAGAAGAAGAAGGAGAGGGAGGAGGATAAGAAGAAGGAGAAGAAGGAGGAGAAGAAGGAGAAGGAGCTCCTCCTTCTCCTTCTTCTTCCTCCTTCTTCCTCCTTCGCCTTCTCCTTCTTCTTTTCTTCTTCTTCTCCCGTTCCTTCTCCTCCTCCTCCTCCTCCTCCTTCTTTTACTTCTTCTCTTTCTCTTCTTCGACGTAGCCTAGACTCATCCAACAAAGCCTAAATTGGCTAATTATCCATCTAAATGACATAATTAGCTTAGTTAGCTCCAAAATGACCTATTTAATAAAAAATGACCTATGCTTAGCTAATTATCCTCGAAATGACATAATTAGCTCCAAAAAGGCATTCTTAGCCAATTTAGCCCGAAGAAGGGGACGAGAGGAGAAGAAAGAGGAAAAATGAAAGGAAGGAAGAAGAAGAAGAGGAGAAGAAGAAGAAGGAGAGGGAGGAGGATAAGAAGAAGGAGAAGAAGGAGAAGGAGCTCCTCCTTCTCCTTCTTCTTCCTCCTTCTTCCTCCTTTGCCTTCTCCTTCTTCTTTTCTTCTTCTTCTCCTGTTCCTTCTCCTCCTCCTCCTCCTCGTCCTTCTTTTACTTCTTCTTCTCTTTCTCTTCTTCTACGTAGCTTAGACTCATCCAACAAAGCCTAAATTGGCTAATTATACATCTAAATGACAAAATTAGCTTAGTTAGCTCCAAAATGACCTATTTAATAAAAAATGACCTATACTTAGCTAATTATCCTCGAAATGACATAATTAGCTCCAAAAAGGCATTCTTAGCCAATTTAGACCGAAGAAGGGGACTAGAGGAGAAGAAAGAGGAAAAATGAAAGGAAGGAAGAAGAAGAAGAGGAGAAGAAGAAGAAGGAGAGGGAGGAGGATGAGAAGAAGGACAGGAAGGAGGGGAAGAAGGAGAAGGAGCTCCTCCTTCTCCTTCTTCTTCCTCGTTCTTCCTCCTTCTCCTTCTCCTTCTTCTTTTCTTCTTCTTCTCCTCTTCCTTCTCCTTCTCCTCCTCCTCCTCCTCCTCCTCCTTCTTTTACCTCTTCTTCTCTTTCTCTTCTTCTACGTAGCTTAGACTCATCCAACAAAGCCTAAATTGGCCAATTATCCATCTAAATGACATAATTAGCTTAGTTAGCTCCTAAATGGTATATTTAATAAAACATGACCTATACTTAGCTAATTATCCTCGAAATGACATACTTAGCTCCAAAAAGGCATTCTTAGCCAATTTATCCCGAAGACGGGGACTAGAGGAGAAGAAAGAGGAAAAATGAAAGGAAGGAAGAACAAGAAGAGGAGAAGAAGAAGAAGGAGAGGGAGGAGGATAAGAAGAAGGAGAAGAAGGAGCAGAAGAAGGAGAAGGAGCTCCTCCTTCTCCTTCTCCTTCCTCCTTCTTCCTACTTCTCCTTCTCCTTCTTCTTTTCTTCTTCTTCTCCTCTTCCTTCTCCTTCTCCTCCTCCTCCTCCTCCTCCTTCTTTTACTTCTTCTTCTCTTTCTCTTCTTCTACGTAGCTTAGACTCATCCAACAAAGCCTAAATTGGCTAATTATCCATCTAAATGACATTATTAGCTTAGTTAGCTCTGAAATGGTCTATTTAATAAAACATGACCTATACTTAGCTAATTATCCTCGAAATGAGATAATTAGCTCCAAAAAGGCATTCTTAGCCAATTTAGCCCGAAGAAGGGGACGAGAGGAGAAGAAAGAGGAAAAATGAAAGGAAGGAAGAACAAGAAGAGGAGAAGAAGAAGAAGCAGAGGAAGGAGGATAAGAAGAAGGAGAAGAAGGAGGAGAAGAAGGAGAAGGAGCTCCTCCTTCTCCTTCTCCTTCCTCCTTCTCCTTCTCCTTCTTCTTTTCTTCTTCTTCTCCTGTTCCTTCTCCTTCTCCTCCTCCTCCTCATCCTCCTTCTTTTACTTCTTCTTCTCTTTCTCTTCTTCTACGTAGCTTAGACTCATCCAACAAAGCCTAAATTTGCTAATTATCCATCTAAATGACATTATTAGCTTAGTTAGCTCTGAAATGGTCTATTTAATAAAACATGACCTATACTTAGCTAATTATCCTCGAAATGAGATAATTAGCTCCAAAAAGGCATTCTTAGCCAATTTAGCCCGAAGAAGGGGACGAGAGGTGAAGAAAGAGGAAAAATGAAAGGAAGGAAGAATAATAAGAGGAGAAGAAGAAGAAGGAGAGGGAGGACGATAAGAAGAACGAGAAGAAGGTGGAGAAGAAGGAGAAGGAGCTCCTCCTTCTCCGTCTTCTTCCTCCTTGTTCCTCCTTCTCCTTCTCCTTCTTCTTTTGTTCTTCTTCTCTTCTTCCTTCCCCTTCTCCTCCTCCTCCTCCTCCTCCTCCTCCTTCTTTTACTTCTTCTTCTCTTTCTCTTCTTCTACGTAGCTTAGACTCATCCAACAAAGCCTAAATTGGCTAATTATCCATCTAAATGACACAATTAGCTTAGTTAGCTCCTAAATGGTATATTTAGTAAAACGTGACCTATACTTAACTAATTATCCTCGAAATGACATAATTAGCTCCAAAAAGGCATTCTTAGCAAATTTAGCCAGAAGAAGGGGACGAGCGGAGAAGAAAGAGGAAAAATGAAAGGAAGGAAGAAGAAGAAGAGGAGAAGAAGAAGAAGGAGAGGGAGGAGGATAAGAAGAAGGAGAAGGAGGAGAAGAAGGATAATGAGCTCCTCCTTCTCCTCGTTCTTCCTCCTTCTCCTTCTTCTTTTCTTCTTCTTCTCCTCTTCCTTCTCCTTCTTCTTTTCTTCTTCTTCTGCTCTTCCTTCTCCTTCTCCTCCTCCTCCTCCTCCTCCTTCTTTTACTTCTTCTTCTCTTTCTCTTCTTCTACGTAGCTTAGACTCATCCAACAAAGCCTAAATTGACTAATTATACATCTAAATGACATAATTAGCTTAGTTAGCTCCTAAATGGTCAATTTAATAAAACATGACCTATACTTAGCTAATTATCCTCGAAATGACATAATTAGCTCCAAAAGGCATTCTTAGCCAATTTAGCCCGAAGAAGGGGACTAGAGGAGAAGAAAGAGGAAAAATTAAAGGAAGGAAGAAGAATAAGAGGAGAAGAAGAAGAAGAAGGAGAGGGAGGAGGATGAGAAGAAGGAGAAGAAGGAGGGGAAGAAGGAGAAAGAGATCCTCCTTCTCCTTCTTCTTACACCTTCTTCCTCCTTCTCGTTCTCCTTCTCCTTCTTTTTTTCTTCTTCTTCTTCTCCTCTTCCTTCTCCTTCTCCTCCTCCTCCTCCTCCTCCTTCTTTTACTTCTTCTTCTCTTTCTCTTCTTCTACGTAGCTTAGACTCATCCAACAAAGCCTAAATTGGCTAATTATCCATCTAAATGACATAATTAGCTTAGTTAGCTCCTAAATGGTATATTTAATAAAACATGACCTATACTTAGCTAATTATGCTCGAAATGACATAATTAGCTCCGAAAAGGAATTCTTAGCCAATTTAGCCCGAAGAAGGGAACAAGAGGAGAAGAAAGAGGAAAAATGAAAGGAAGGAAGAAGAAGAAGAAGAAGGAGAGGGAGGAGGATAAGAAGAAGGAGAAGAAGGAGAAGGAGCTCCTCCTTCTCCTTCTTCTTCCTCCTTCTTCCTCATTCTCCTTCTCCTTCTTCTTTTCTTCTTCTTCTCCTCTTCCTTCTCCTTCTCCTCCTCCTCCTCCTCCTTCTTTTACTTCTTCTTCTCTTTCTCTTCTTCTACGTAGCTTAGACTCATCCTACAAAGCCTAAATTGGCCAATTATCCATCTAAATGACATAATTAGCTTAGTTAGCTCCTAAATGGTATATTTAATAAAACATGACCTATACTTAGCTAATTATCCTCGAAATGACATAATTAGCTCCAAAAAGGCATTCTTAGCCAATTTAGCCCGAAGAAGGGGACGAGAGGAGAAGAAAGAGGAAAAATGAAAGGAAGGAAGAACAAGAAGAGGAGAAGAAGAAGATGGAGAGGGAGGAGGATAAGAAGAAGGAGAAGAAGGAGGAGAAGAAGGAGAAGAGCTCCTCCTTCTCCTTCTCCTTCCTCCTTCTTCCTCCTTCTCCTTCTCCTTCTTCTTTTCTTCTTCTTCTCCTCTTCCTTCTCCTCCTCCTCCTTCTTTTACTTCTTCTTCTCTTTCTCTTCTTCTACGTAGCTTAGACTCATCCAACAAAGCCTAAATTGGCTAATTATCCATCTAAATGACATTATTAGCTTAGTTAGCTCTGAAATGGTCTATTTAATAAAACATGACCTATACTTAGCTAATTATCCTCGAAATGTGATAATTAGCTCCAAAAAGGCATTCTTAGCCAATTTAGCCCGAAGAAGGGGACGAGAGGAGAAGAAAGAGGAAAAATGAAAGGAAGGAAGAAGAAGAAGAGGAGAAGAAGAAGAAGGAGAGGGAGGAGGATAAGAAAAAGGATAAGAAGGAGGAGAAGAAGGAGAAGGACCTCCTCCTTCTCCTTCTTCTTCCTCCTTCTTCCTCCTTCTCCTTCTCCTTCTTCTTTTCTTCTTCTTCTCATCTTCCTTCTCCTCCTCCTCCTCCTCCTTCTTTTACTTCTTCTTCTCTTTCTCTTCTTCTACGTAGCTTAGACTCATCCAACAAAGCCTAAATTGGCTAATTATCCATCTAAATGACATAATTAGCTTAGTTAGCTCCAAAATGACCTATTTAATAAAAAATGACCTATACTTAGCTAATTATCCTCGAAATGACATAATTAGCTCCAAAAAGGCATTCTTAGCCAATTTAGCCCGAAGAAGGGGACGAGAGGAGAAGAAAGAGGAAAAATGAAAGGAAGGAAGAAGAAGAAGAGGAGAAGAAGAAGAAGGAGAGGGAGGAGGATAAGAAGAAGGAGAAGAAGGAGGAGAAGAAGGAGAAGGAGCTCCTCCTTCTCCTTCTTCTTCCTCCTTCTTCCTCCTTCTCCTTCTCCTTCTTCTTTTCTTCTTCTTCTCCACTTCCTTCTCCTTCTCCTCCTTCTCCTCCTCCTCGTCCTCCTCCTTCTTTTACTTCTTCTCCTCTTTCTCTTCTTCTACGTAGCTTAGACTCATCCAACAAAGCCTAAATTGGCTAATTATACATCTAAATGACATAATTAGCTTAGTTAGCTCCAAAATGACCTATTTAATAAAAAATGACCTATACATAGCTAATTATCCTCGAAATGACATAATTAGCTCCAAAAAGGCATTCTTAGCCAATTTAGCCCGAAGAAGGGGACTAGAGGAGAAGAAAGAGGAAAAATGAAAGGAAGGAAGAAGAAGAAGAGGAGAAGAAGAAGAAGGAGAGGGAGGAGGATGAGAAGAAGGAGAAGAAGGAGGGGAAGAAGGAGAAGGAGCTCCTCCTTCTCCTTCTTCTTCCTCCTTCTTCCTCCTTCTCCTTCTCCTTATTCTTTTCTTCTTCTTCTCCTCTTTCTTCTCCTTCTCCTCCTCCTCCTCCTTGTTTTACTTCTTCTTCTCTTTCTCTTCTTCCACGTAGCTTAGACTCATCCAACAAAGCCTAAATTGGCTAATTATCCATATAAATGACATAATTAGCTTAGTTAGCTCCCAAATGGTATATTTAATAAAACATGACCTATACTTAGCTAATTATCCTCGAAATGACATAATTAGCTCCAAAAAGGCATTCTTAGCCAATTTAGCCCGAAGAAGGGGACGAGAGGAGAAGAAAGAGGAAAAATGAAAGGAAGGAAGAAGAAGAAGAGGAGAAGAAGAAGAAGGAGAGGGAGGAGGATAAGAAGAAGGAGAAGAAGGAGGAGAAGAAGGAGAAGGAGCTCCTCCTTCTCCTTCTTCTTCCTCCTTCTTCCTCCTTCGCCTTCTCCTTCTTCTTTTCTTCTTCTTCTCCTGTTCCTTCTCCTCCTCCTCCTTCTTGTACTTCTTCTTCTCTTTCTCTTCTTCTACGTAGCTTAGACTCATCCAACAAAGCCTAAATTGGCTAATTATCCATCTAAATGACATAATTAGCTTAGTTAGCTCCAAAATGACCTATTTAATAAAAAATGACCTATACTTAGCTAATTATCCTCGAAATGAGATAATTAGCTCCAAAAAGGCATTCTTAGCCAATTTAGCCCGAAGAAGGGGATGAGAGGAGAAGAAAGAGGAAAAATGAAAGGAAGGAAGAACAAGAAGAGGAGAAGAAGAAGAAGGAGAGGAAGGAGGATAAGAAGAAGGAGAAGAAGGAGGAGAAGAAGGAGAAGGAGCTCCTCCTTCTCCTTCTCCTTCCTCCTTCTCCTTCTCCTTCTTCTTTTCTTCTTCTTCTCCTGTTCCTTCTCCTTCTCCTCCTCCTCCTCATCCTCCTTCTTTTACTTCTTCTTCTCTTTCTCTTCTTCTACGTAGCTTAGACTCATCCAACAAAGCCTAAATTTGCTAATTATCCATCTAAATGACATTATTAGCTTAGTTAGCTCTGAAATGGTCTATTTAATAAAACATGACCTATACTTAGCTAATTATCCTCGAAATGAGATAATTAGCTCCAAAAAGGCATTCTTAGCCAATTTAGCCCGAAGAAGGGGACGAGAGGAGAAGAAAGAGGAAAAATGAAAGGAAGGAAGAAGAAGAAGAGGAGAAGAAGAAGAAGGAGAGGGAGGAGGATAAGAAAAAGGAGAAGAAGGAGGAGAAGAAGGAGAAGGAGCTCCTCCTTCTCCTTCTTCTTCCTCCTTCTTCCTCCTTCTCCTTCTCCTTCTTCTTTTCTTCTTCTTCTCATCTTCCTTCTCCTCCTCCTCCTCCTCCTCCTTCTTTTACTTCTTCTTCTCTTTCTCTTCTTCTACGTAGCTTAGACTCATCCAACAAAGCCTAAATTGGCTAATTATCCATCTAAATGACATAATTAGCTTAGTTAGCTCCAAAATGACCTATTTAATAAAAAATGACCTATACTTAGCTAATTATCCTCGAAATGACATAATTAGCTCCAAAAAGGCATTCTTAGCCAATTTAGCCCGAAGAAGGGGACGAGAGGAGAAGAAAGAGGAAAAATGAAAGGAAGGAAGAAGAAGAAGAGGAGAAGAAGAAGAAGGAGAGGGAGGAGGATAAGAAGAAGGAGAAGAAGGAGGAGAAGAAGGAGAAGGAGCTCCTCCTTCTCCTTCTTCTTCCTCCTTCTTCCTCCTTCTCCTTCTCCTTCTTCTTTTCTTCTTCTTCTCCACTTCCTTCTCCTTCTCCTCCTTCTCCTCCTCCTCCTCCTCCTCCTTCTTTTACTTCTTCTCCTCTTTCTCTTCTTCTACATAGCTTAGACTCATCCAACAAAGCCTAAATTGGCTAATTATACATCTAAATGACATAATTAGCTTAGTTAGCTCCAAAATGACCTATTTAATAAAAAATGACCTATACATAGCTAATTATCCTCGAAATGACATAATTAGCTCCAAAAAGGCATTCTTAGCCAATTTAGCCCGAAGAAGGGGACTAGAGGAGAAGAAAGAGGAAAAATGAAAGGAAGGAAGAAGAAGAAGAGGAGAAGAAGAAGAAGGAGAGGGAGGAGGATGAGAAGAAGGAGAAGAAGGAGGGGAAGAAGGAGAAGGAGCTCCTCCTTCTCCTTCTTCTTCCTCCTTCTTCCTCCTTCTCCTTCTCCTTATTCTTTTCTTCTTCTTCTCCTCTTTCTTCTCCTTCTCCTCCTCCTCCTCCTTGTTTTACTTCTTCTTCTCTTTCTCTTCTTCCACGTAGCTTAGACTCATCCAACAAAGCCTAAATTGGCTAATTATCCATATAAATGACATAATTAGCTTAGTTCGCTCCCAAATGGTATATTTAATAAAACATGACCTATACTTAGCTAATTATCCTTGAAATGACATAATTAGCTCCAAAAAGGCATGCTTAGCCAATTTAGCCCGAAGAAGGGGACGAGAGGAGAAGAAAGAGGAAAAATGAAAGGAAGGAAGAAGAAGAAGAGGAGAAGAAGAAGAAGGAGAGGGAGGAGGATAAGAAGAAGGAGAAGAAGGAGGAGAAGAAGGAGAAGGAGCTCCTCCTTCTCCTTCTTCTTCCTCCTTCTTCCTCCTTCGCCTTGTCCTCCTTCTTTTCTTCTTCTTCTCCTGTTCCTTCTACTCCTCCTCCTCCTCCTCCTTCTTTTACTTCTTCTTCTCTTTCTCTTCTTCTACGTAGCTTAGACTCATCCAACAAAGCCTAAATTGGCTAATTATCCATCTAAATGACATAATTAGCTTAGTTAGCTCCAAAATGACCTATTTAATAAAAAATGACCTATACTTAGCTAATTATCCTCGAAATGACATAATTAGCTCCAAAAAGGCATTCTTAGCCAATTTAGCCCGAAGAAGGGGACGAGAGGAGAAGAAAGAGGAGAAATGAAAGGAAGGAAGAAGAAGAAGAGGAGAAGAAGAAGAAGGAGAGGGAGGAGGATAAGAAGAAGGAGAAGAAGGAGGAGAAGAAGGAGAAGGAGCTCCTCCTTCTCCTTCTTCTTCCTCCTTCCTCCTTCTCCTTCTCCTTCTTCTTTTCTTCTTCTTCTCCACTTCCTTCTCCTTCTCCTCCTCCTCCTCCTCCTTCTTTTACTTCTTCTTCTCTTTCTCTTCTTCTACGTAGCTTACACTCATCCAACAAAGCCTAAATTGGCTAATTATACATCTAAATGACAAAATTAGCTTAGTTAGCTCCAAAATGACCTATTTAATAAAAAATGACCTATACTTAGCTAATTATCCTCGAAATGACATAATTAGCTCCAAAAAGGCATTCTTAGCCAATTTAGACCGAAGAAGGGGACTAGAGGAGAAGAAAGAGGAAAAATGAAAGGAAGGAAGAAGAAGAAGAGGAGAAGAAGAAGAAGGAGAGGGAGGAGGATGAGAAGAAGGAGAGGAAGGAGGGGAAGAAGGAGAAGGAGCTCCTCCTTCTCCTTCTTCTTCCTCGTTCTTCCTCCTTCTCCTTCTCCTTCTTCTTTTCTTCTTCTTCTCCTCTTCCTTCTCCTTCTCCTCCTCCTCCTCCTCCTCCTCCTCCTTATTTTACCTCTTCTTCTCTTTCTCTTCTTCTACGTAGCTTAGACTCATCCAACAAAGCCTAAATTGGCCAATTATCCATCTAAATGACATAATTAGCTTAGTTAGCTCCTAAATGGTATATTTAATAAAACATGACCTATACTTAGCTAATTATCGTCGAAATGACATAATTAGCTCCAAAAAGGCATTCTTAGCCAATTTAGCCCGAAGAAGGGGGACTAGAGGAGAAGAAAGAGGAAAAATGAAAGGAAGGAAGAACAAGAAGAGGAGAAGAAGAAGAAGGAGAGGGAGGAGGATAAGAAGAAGGAGAAGAAGGAGCAGAAGAAGGAGAAGGAGCTCCTCCTTCTCCTTCTCCTTCCTCCTTCTTCCTCCTTCTCCTTCTCCTTCTTCTTTTCTTCTTCTTCTCCTCTTCCTTCTCCTTCTCCTCCTCCTCCTCCTCCTCCTTCTTTTACTTCTTCTTCTCTTTCTCTTCTTCTACGTAGCTTAGACTGATCCAACAAAGCCTAAATTGGCTAATTATCCATCTAAATGACATTATTAGCTTAGTTAGCTCTGAAATGGTCTATTTAATAAAACATGACCTATACTTAGCTAATTATCCTCGAAATGAGATAATTAGCTCCAAAAAGGCATTCTTAGCCAATTTAGCCCGAAGAAGGGGACGAGAGGAGAAGAAAGAGGAAAAATGAAAGGAAGGAAGAACAAGAAGAGGAGAAGAAGAAGAAGGAGAGGAAGGAGGATAAGAAGAAGGAGAAGAAGGAGGAGAAGAAGGAGAAGGAGCTCCTCCTTCTCCTTCTCCTTCCTCCTTCTCCTTCTCCTTCTTCTTTTCTTCTTCTTCTCCTGTTCCTTCTCCTTCTCCTCCTCCTCCTCATCCTCCTTCTTTTACTTCTTCTTCTCTTTCTCTTCTTCTACGTAGCTTAGACTCATCCAACAAAGCCTAAATTTGCTAATTATCCATCTAAATGACATTATTATCTTAGTTAGCTCTGAAATGGTCTATTTAATAAAAGATGACCTATACTTAGCTAATTATCCTCGAAATGAGATAATTAGCTCCAAAAAGGCATTCTTAGCCAATTTAGCCCGAAGAAGGGGACGAGAGGTGAAGAAAGAGGAAAAATGAAAGGAAGGAAGAATAATAAGAGGAGAAGAAGAAGAAGGAGAGGGAGGACGATAAGAAGAACGAGAAGAAGGTGGAGAAGAAGGAGAAGGAGCTCCTCCTTCTCCGTCTTCTTCCTCCTTGTTCCTCCTTCTCCTTCTCCTTCTTCTTTTCTTCTTCTTCTCCTCTTCCTTCCCCTTCTCCTCCTCCTCCTCCTCCTCCTCCTTCTTTTACTTCTTCTTCTCTTTCTCTTCTTCTACGTAGCTTAGACTCATCCAACAAAGCCTAAATTGGCTAATTATCCATCTAAATGACACAATTAGCTTAGTTAGCTCCTAAATGGTATATTTAGTAAAACGTGACCTATACTTAGCTAATTATCCTCGAGATGACATAATTAGCTCCAAAAAGGCATTCTTAGCAAATTTAGCCAGAAGAAGGGGACGAGCGGAGAAGAAAGAGGAAAAATGAAAGGAAGGAAGAAGAAGAAGAGGAGAAGAAGAAGAAGGAGAGGGAGGAGGATAAGAAGAAGGAGAAGGAGGAGAAGAAGGATAATGAGCTCCTCCTTCTCCTCCTTCTTCCTCCTTCTCCTTCTTCTTTTCTTCTTCTTCTCCTCTTCCTTCTCCTTCTTCTTTTCTTCTTCTTCTGCTCGTCCTTCTCCTTCTCCTCCTCCTCCTCCTCCTCCTCCTTCTTTTACTTCTTCTTCTCTTTCTCTTCTTCTACGTAGCTTAGACTCATCCAACAAAGCCTAAATTGACTAATTATACATCTAAATGACATTATTAGCTTAGTTAGCTCCTAAATGGTCAATTTAATAAAACATGACCTATACTTAGCTAATTATCCTCGAAATGACATAATTAGCTCCAAAAGGCATTCTTAGCCAATTTAGCCCGAAGAAGGGGACTAGAGGAGAAGAAAGAGGAAAAATTAAAGGAAGGAAGAAGAAGAAGAGGAGAAGAAGAAGAAGAAGGAGAGGGAGGAGGACGAGAAGAAGGAGAAGAAGGAGGGGAAGAAGGAGAAAGAGATCCTCCTTCTCCTTCTTCTTCCACCTTCTTCCTCCTTCTCGTTCTCCTTCTCCTTCTTTTCTTCTTCTTCTTCTTCTCCTCTTCCTTCTCCTTCTCCTCCTCCTCCTCCTCCTCCTTCTTTTACTTCTTCTTCTCTTTCTCTTCTTCTACGTAGCTTAGACTCATCCAACAAAGCCTAAATTGGCTAATTATCCATCTAAATGACATAATTAGCTTAGTTAGCTCCTAAATGGTATATTTAATAAAACATGACCTATACTTAGCTAATTATGCTCGAAATGACATAATTAGCTCCGAAAAGGAATTCTTAGCCAATTTAGCCCGAAGAAGGGAACAAGAGGAGAAGAAAGAGGAAAAATGAAAGGCAGGAAGAAGAAGAAGAAGAAGGAGAGGGAGGAGGATAAGAAGAAGGAGAAGAAGGAGAAGGAGCTCCTCCTTCTCCTTCTTCTTCCTCCTTCTTCCTCATTCTCCTTCTCCTTCTTCTTTTCTTCTTCTTCTCCTCTTCCTTCTCCTTCTCCTCCTCCTCCTCCTCCTTCTTTTACTTCTTCTTCTCTTTCTCTTCTTCTACGTAGCTTAGACTCATCCAACAAAGCCTAAATTGGCTAATTATCCATCTAAATGACATTATTAGCTTAGTTAGCTCCCAAAATGGTCTATTTAATAAAATGTGACCTATACTTAGCTAATTATCCTCGAAATGACATAAGTAGCTCCAAAAAGGCATTCTTAGCCAATTTAGCCCGAAGAAGGGGACGAGAGGAGAAGAAAGAGGAAAAATGAAAGGAAGGAAGAAGAAGAAGAGGAGAAGAAGAAGAAGGAGAGGGAGGAGGATAAGAAGAAGGAGAAGGAGGAGAAGAAGGAGAAGGAGCTCCTCCTTCTCCTTCTTCTTCCTCCTTCTTCCTCCTTCTCCTTCTCCTTCTTCTTTTCTTCTTCTTCTCCTCTTCCTTCTCCTTCTCCTCCTCCTCCTCCTCCTCCTTCTTTTACTTCTTCTTCTCTTTCTCTTCTTCTACGTAGCTTAGACTCATCCAACAAAGCCTAAATTGGCTAATTATCCATCCAAATGATATAATTAGCTTAGTTAGCTCCTAAATGGTCTATTTAATAAAACATAACCTATACTTAGCTAATTATCCTCGAAATGACATAATTAGCTCCAAAAAGGCATTCTTAGCAAATTTAACCCGAAGAAGGGGACGAGCGGAGAAGAAAGAGAAAAATGAAAGGAAGGAAGAAGAAGAAGAGGAGAAGAAGAAGAAGGAGAGGGAGGAGGATAAGAAGAATGAGAAGGAGGAGAAGAAGGATAAGGAGCTCCTCCTTCTCCTCCTTCTTCCTCCTTCTCCTCCTTCTTCCTCCTTCTCCTTCACCTTATTCTTTTCTTCTTCTTCTCCTCTTCCTTCTCCTTCTCCTCCTCCTCCTCCTCCTTCTTTTACTTCTTCTTCTCTTTCTCTTCTTCGACGTAGCTTAGACTCATCCAACAAAGCCTAAATTGGCTAATTATCCATACAAATGATATAATTAGCTTAGTTAGCTCCTAAATGGTCTATTTAATAAAACATAACCTATACTTAGCTAATTATCCTCGAAATGACATTATTAGCTCCAAAAAGGCATTCCTAGCAAATTTAGCCCGAAGAAGGGGACGAGCGGAGAAGAAAGAGGAAAAATGAAAGGAAGGAAGAAGAAGAAGAGGAGAAGAAGAAGAAGGAGAGGGAGGAGGATAAGAAGAATGAGAAGGAGGAGAAGAAGGATAAGGAGCTCCTCCTTCTCCTCCTTCTTCCTCCTTCTCCTTCACCTTATTCTTTTCTTCTTCTTCTCCTCTTCCTTCTCCTTCTCCTCCTCCTCCTCCTCCTTCTTTTACTTCTTCTCTTTCTCTTCTTCTACGTAGCTTAGACTCATCCAACAAAGCCTAAATTGGCTAATTATCCATCTAAATGACATAATTAGCTTAGTTAGCTCCTAAATGGTATATTTAATAAAACATGGCCTATACTTAGCTAATTATGCTCGAAATGACATAATTAGCTCCAAAAAGGCATTCTTAGCCAATTTAGCCCGAAGAAGGGGACGAGAGGAGAAGAAAGAGGAAAAATGAAAGGAAGGAAGAAGAAGAAGAAGAAGGAGAGGGAGGAGGATAAGAAGAAGGAGAAGAAGGAGGAGAAGAAGGAGAAGGACCTCCTCCTTCTCCTTCTTCTTCCTCCTTATTCCTCCTTCTCCTTCTCCTTCTTCTTTTCTTCTTCTTCTCCTCTTCCTTCTCCTTCTCCTCCTCCTCCTCCTCCTCCTCCTTCTTTTACTTCTTCTTCTCTTTCTCTTCTTCTACGTAGCTTAGACTCATCCAACAAAGCCTAAATTGGCTAATTATCCATCTAAATGACATAATTAGCTTAGTTAGCTCCTAAATGGTATATTTAATAAAACGTGACCTATAGTTAGCTAATTATCCTCGAAATGACATAATTAGCTCCAAAAAGGCATTCTTAGCAAATTTAGCCCGAAGAAGGGGACAAGCGGAGAAGAAAGAGGATAAATGAAAGGAAGGAAGAAGAAGAAGAGGAGAAGAAGAAGAAGGAGTGGGAGGAGGATAAGAAGAAGGAGAAGGAGGAGAAGAAGGATAAGGAGCTCCTCATTCTCCTCCTTCTTCCTCCTTCTCCTTCTCGTTCTTCTTTTCTTCTTCTTCTCCTCTTCCTTCTCCTTCTCCTCCTCCTCCTCCTCCTCCTCCTTCTTTTACTTCTTCTTCTCTTTCTCTTCTTCTACGTAGCTTACACTCATCAAACAAAGCCTAAATTGGCTAATTATCCATCTAAATGACATAATTAGCTTAGTTAGCTCCTAAATGGTATATTTAATAAAACGTGACATATACTTAGCTAATTATCCTCGAAATGACATAATTAGCTCCAAAAAGGCATTCTTAGCAAATTTAGCCCGAAGAAGGGGACGAGCGGAGAAGAAAGAGGAAAAATGAAAGGAAGGAAGAAGAAGAAGAGGAGAAGAAGAAGAAGGAGAGGGAGGAGGATCAGAAGGAGAAGGAGGAGAAGAAGGATAAGCAGCTCCTCCTTCTCCTCCTTCTCCTCCTTCTTCCTCCTTCTCCTTCTCCTCTTCCTTCTCCTTCTTCTTTTCTTCTTCTTCTGCTCTTCCTTCTCCTTCTCCTCCTCCTCCTCCTCCTCCTTCTTTTACTTCTTCTTCTCTTTCTCTTCTTCTACGTAGCTTAGACTCATCCAACAAAGCCTAAATTGGCTAATTATCCATACAAATGATATAATTAGCTTAGTTAGCTCCTAAATGGTCTATTTAATAAAACATAACCTATACTTAGCTAATTATCCTCGAAATGACATTATTAGCTCCAAAAACGCATTCTTAGCAAATTTAGCCCGAAGAAGGGGACGAGCGGAGAAGAAAGAGGAAATATGAAAGGAAGGAAGAAGAAGAAGAGGAGAAGAAGAAGAAGGAGAGGGAGGAGGATAAGAAGAATGAGAAGGAGGAGAAGAAGGATAAGGAGCTCCTCCTTCTCCTCCTTCTTCCTCCTTCTCCTTCACCTTATTCTTTTCTTCTTCTTCTCCTCTTCCTTCTCCTTCTCCTCCTCCTCCTCCTCCTTCTTTTACTTCTTCTCTTTCTCTTCTTCTACGTAGCTTAGACTCATCCAACAAAGCCTAAATTGGCTAATTATCCATCTAAATGACATAATTAGCTTAGTTAGCTCCTAAATGGTATATTTAATAAAACATGACCTATAGTTAGCTATTTATGCTCGAAATGACATAATTAGCTCCAAAAAGGCATTCTTAGCCAATTTAGCCCGAAGAAGGGACGAGAGGAGAAGAAAGCGGAAAAATGAAAGGAAGGAAGAAGAAGAAGAAGAAGGAGAGGGAGGAGGATAAGAAGAAGGAGAAGAAGGAGGAGAAGAAGGAGAAGGAGCTCCTCCTTCTCCTTCTTCTTCCTCCTTCTTCCTCCTTCTCCTTCTCCTTCTTCTTTTCTTCTTCTTCTCCTCTTCCTTCTCCTTCTCCTCCTCCTCCTCCTCCTCCTTCTTTTACTTATTCTTCTCTTTATCTTCTTCTACGTAGCTTAGACTCATCCAACAAAGCCTAAATTGGCTAATTATCCATCTAAATGACATAATTAGCTTAGTTAGCTCCTAAATGGTATATTTAATAAAACGTGACCTATAGTTAGCTAATTATCCTCGAAATGACATAATTAGCTCCAAAAAGGCATTCTTAGCAAATTTAGCCCGAAGAAGGGGACGAGCGGAGAAGAAAGAGGATAAATGAAAGGAAGGAAGAAGAAGAAGAGGAGAAGAAGAAGAAGGAGTGGGAGGAGGATAAGAAGAAGGAGAAGGAGGAGAAGAAGGATAAGGAGCTCCTCATTCTCCTCCTTCTTCCTCCTTCTCCTTCTCCTTCTTCTTTTCTTCTTCTTCTCCTCTTCCTTCTCCTTCTCCTCCTCCTCCTCCTCCTCCTCCTTCTTTTACTTCTTCTATTCTTTCTCTTCTTCTACGTATCTTAGACTCATCCAACAAAGCCTAAATTGGCTAATTATCCATCTAAATGACATAATTAGCTTAGTTAGCTCCTAAATGGTATATTTAATAAAACGTGACATATACTTAGCTAATTATCCTCGAAATGACATAATTAGCTCCAAAAAGGCATTCTTAGCAAATTTAGTCCGAAGAAGGGGACGAGCGGAGAAGAAACAGGAAAAATGAAAGGAAGGAAGAAGAAGAAGAGGAGAAGAAGAAGAAGGAGAGGGAGGAGGATCAGAAGGAGAAGGAGGAGAAGAAGGATAAGCAGCTCCTCCTTCTCCTCCTTCTCCTCCTTCTTCCTCCTTCTCCTTCTCCTCTTCCTTCTCCTTCTTCTTTTCTTCTTCTTCTGCTCTTCCTTCTCCTTCTCCTCCTCCTCCTCCTCCTCCTCCTTCTTTTACTTCTTCTTCTCTTTCTCTTCTTCTACGTAGCTTAGACTCATCCAACAAAGCCTAAATTGGCTAATTATCCATCTAAATGACATAATTAGCTTAGTTATCTCCTAAATGGTCAATTTAATAAAACATGACCTATACTTAGCTAATTATCCTCGAAATGGCATAATTAGCTCCAAAAAGGCATTCTTAGCCCATTTAGCCCGAAGAAGGGGAGTAGAGGAGAAGAAAGAGGAAAAATGAAAGGAAGGAAGAAGAAGAAGAAGGAGAGGGAGGAGGATGAGAAGAAGGAGAAGAAGGAGGGGAAGAAGGAGGGAGCTCCTCCTTCTCCTTCTTCTTCCTCCTTCTTCCTCCTTCTCCTTCTCCTTCTTCTTTTCTTCTTCTTCTCCTCTTCCTTCTCCTTCTCCTCCTCCTCCTCCTCCTTCTTTTACTTCTTCTTCTCTTTCTCTTCTTCTACGTAGCTTAGACTCATCCAACAAAGCCTAAATTGGCTAATTATCCATCTAAATGACATAATTAGCTGAGTTAGCTCCTAAATGGTATATTTAATAAAACATGACCTATACTTAGCTAATTATGCTCGAAATGACATAATTAGCTCGAAAAAGGCATTCTTAGCCAATTTAGACCGAAGAAGGGGACGAGAGGAGAAGAAAGAGGAAAAATGAAAGGAAGGAAGAAGAAGAAGAGGAGAAGAAGAAGAAGGAGAGGGAGGAGGATAAGAAGAAGGAGAAGAAGGAGGAGAAGAAGGAGAAGGAGCTCCTCCTTCTCCTTCTTCTTCCTCCTTCTTCCTCCTTCTCCTTCACCTTCTTCTTTTCTTCTTCTTCTCCTCTTCCTTCTCCTTCTCCTCCTCCTCCTCCTCCTTCTTTTACTTCTTCTTCTCTTTCTCTTCTTCTACGTAGCTTAGACTCATCCAACAAAGCCTAAATTGGCTAATTATCCATCTAAATGACATTATTAGCTTAGTTAGCTCTGAAATGGTCTATTTAATAAAACATAACCTATACTTAGCTAATTATGCTCAAAATGACATAATTAGCTCCAAAAAGGCATTCTTAGCAAATATAGCCCGAAGAAGGGGACGAGCGGAGAAGAAAGAGGAAAAATGAAAGGAAGGAAGAAGAAGAAGAGGAGAAGAAGAAGAAGGAGAGGGAGGAGGATAAGAAGAAGGAGAAGGAGGAGAAGAAGGATAAGGAGCTCCTCCTTCTCCTCCTTCTTCCTCCTTCTCCTTCTCCTTATTCTTTTCTTCTTCTTCTCCTCTTCCTTCTCCTCCTCCTCCTCCTCCTCCTCCTCGTTCTTTTACTTCTTCTTCTCTTTCTCTTCTTCTACGTCGCTTAGACTCATCCAACAAAGCCTAAATTGGCTAATTATCCATCTAAATGACATAATTAGCTTAGTTAGCTCCTAAATGGTCAATTTAATAAAACATGACCTATACTTAGCTAATTATCCTCGAAATGACATAATTAGCTCCAAAAAGGCATTCTTAGCCAATTTAGCCCGAAGAAGGGGACGAGAGGATTAGAAAGAGGAAAAATGAAAGTAAGGAAGAAGAAGAAGAGGAGAAGAAGAAGAAGGAGAGGGAGGAGGATAAGAAGAAGGAGAAGAAAGAGGAGAAGAAGGAGAAGGAGCTCCTCCTTCTCCTTCTTCTTCCTCCTTCTTCCTCCTTCTCCTTCTCCTTCTTCTTTTCTTCTTCTTCTCCTCTTCCTTCTCCTACTCCTCCTCCTCCTCCTCCTTCTTCTTTTACTTCTTCTTCTCTTTCTCTTCTTCTACGTAGCTTAGAATCATCCAACAAAGCCTAAATTGGCTAATTATCCATCTAAATGACATAATTAGCTTAGTAAGCTCCTAAATGGTCTATTTAATAAAACATGACCTATACTTAGCTAATTATCCTCGAAATGACATAATTAGCTCCAAAAAGGCATTCTAAGCCAATTTAGCCCGAAGAAGGGGACGAGAGGAGAAGAAAGAGGAAAAATGAAAGGAAGGAAGAAGAAGAAGAGAAGAAGAAGAAGAAGGAGAGGGAGGAGGATAAGAAGAAGGAGAAGAAGGAGGAGAAGAAGGAGAAGAAGAAGGAGAAGGAGCTCCTCCTTCTCCTTCTTCTTCCTCCTTCTTCCTCCTTCTCCTTCTCCTTCTTCTTTTCTTCTTCTTCTCCTCTTCCTTCTCCTTCTCCTCCTCCTCCTCCTCCTCCTTCTTTTACTTCTTCTTCTCTTTCTCTTCTACGTAGCTTAGACTCATCCAACAAAACCTAAATTGGCTAATTATCCATCTAAATGACATAATTAGCTTAGTTAGCTCCTAAATGGTATATTTAATAAAACGTGACCTATACTTAGCTAATTATCCTCGAAATGACATAATTAGCTACAAAAAGGCATTCTTAGCAAATTTAGCCCGAAGAAGGGGACGAGCGGAGAAGAAAGAGGAAAAATGAAAGGAAGGAAGAAGAAGAAGAGGAGAAGAAGAAGAAGGAGAGGGAGGAGGATAAGAAGAAGGAGAAGGAGAAGAAGAAGGATAAGGAGCTCCTCCTTCTCCTCCTTCTTCCTCCTTCTCCTTCTCCTTCTTCTTTTCTTCTTCTTCTGCTCTTCCTTCTCCTTCTTCTTTTCTTCTTCTTCTGCTCTTCCTTCTCCTTCTCCTCCTCCTCCTCCTCCTTCTTTTACTTCTTATTCTCTTTCTCTTCTTCTACGTAGCTTAGACTCATCCAACAAAGCCTAAATTGGCTAATTATCCATCTAAATGACATAATTAGCTTAGTTAGCTCCTAAATGGTCAATTTAATAAAACATGACCTATAGTTAGCTAATTATCCTCGAAATGACATAATTATCTCCAAAAAGGCATTCTTAGCCAATTTAGCCCGAAGAAGGGGACTAGAGGAGAAGAAAGAGGAAAAATGAAAGGAAGGAAGAAGAAGAAGAGGAGAAGAAGAAGAAGGAGAAGAAGGAGGGGAAGAAGGAAAAGGAGCTCCTCCTTCTCCTTCTCCTTCTTCTTTTCTTCTTCTTCTCCTCTTCCTTCTCCTTCTCCTCCTGCTCCTCCTTCTTTTACTTCTTCTTCTCTTTCTCTTCTTCTACGTAGCTTAGACTCATCCAACAAAGCCTAAATTGGCTAATTATCCATCTAAATGACATAATTAGCTTAGTTAGCTCCTAAATGGTATATTTAATAAAACATGACCTATACTTAGCTAATTGTGTTCGAAATGACATAATTAGCTCCAAAAAAGCATTCTTAGCCAATTTAGCCCGAATAAGGGGACGAGAGGAGAAGAAAGAGGAAAAATGAAAGGAAGGAAAAAGAAGAAGAGGAGAAGAAGAAGAAGGAGAGGGAGGAGGATAAGAAGAAGGAGAAGAAGGAGGAGAAGAAGGAGAAGGAGCTCCTCCTTCTGCTTCTTCTTCCTCCTTCTTCCTCCTTCTCCTTCTCCTTCTTCTTTTCTTCTTCTTCTCCTCTTCCTTCTCCTTCTCCTCCTCCTCCTCCTTCTTTTACTTCTTCTTCTCTTTATCTTCTTCTACGTAGCTTAGACTCATCCAACAAAGCCTAAATTGGCTAATTATCCATATAAATGACATAATTAGCTTAGTTAGCTCCTAAATGGTATATTTAATAAAACATGACCTATACTTAGCTAATTATGTTCGAAATGACATAATTAGCTCCAAAAAGGCATTCTTAGCCAATTTAGCCCGAATAAGGGGACGAGACGAGAAGAAAGAGGAAAAATGAAAGGAAGGAAGAAGAAGAAGAGGAGAAGAAGAAGAAGGAGAGGGAGGAGGATAAGAAGAAGGAGAAGAAGGAGGAGAAGAAGGAGAGGGAGCTCGTCCTTCTACTTCTTCTTCCTCCTTCTTCCTCCTTCTCCTTCTCCTTCTTATTTTCTTCTTCTTCTCCTCTTCCTTCTCCTTCTCCTCCTCCTCCTCCTCCTCCTTCTTTTACTTCTTCTTCTCTTTCTCTTCTTCTACGTAGCTTAGACTCATCCAACAAAGCCTAAATTGGCTAATTATCCATCTAAATGACATTATTAGCTTAGTTAGCTCCGAAATGGTCTATTTAATAAAATATGACTTATACTTAGCTAATTATCCTCGAAATGACATAATTAGCTCCAAAAAGGCATTCTTAGCAAATTTAGCCCGAAGAAGGGGACGAGAGGAGAAGAAAGAGGAAAAATGAAAGGAAGGAAGAAGAAGAAGAGGAGAAGAAGAAGAAGGAGAGGGAGGAGGATAAGAAGAAGGAGAAGAATGAGGAGAAGAAGGAGAAGGAGCTCCTCCTTCAGCTTCTTCTTCCTCCTTGTTCCTCCTTCTCCTTCTCCTTCTTCTTTTCTTCTTCTTCTCCTCTTCCTTCTCCTTCTCCTCCTCCTCCTCCTCCTCCTTCTTTTACTTCTTCTTCTGTTTCTCTTCTTCTACATAGCTTAGACTCATCCAACAAAGCCTAAATTGGCTAATTATCCATCTAAATGACATTATTAGCTTAGTTAGCTCCGAAATGGTCTATTTAATAAAATATGACTTATACTTAGCTAATTATCCTCGAAATGACATAATTAGCTCCAAAAAGGCATTCTTAGCCAATTTAGCCCGAAGAAGGGGACGAGAGGAGAAGAAAGAGGAAAAATGAAAGGAAGGAAGAAGAAGAAGAAGAGAAGAAGAAGAAGGAGAGGGAGGAGGATAAGAAAAGGAGAAGAAGGAGGAGAAGAAGGAGAAGGAGCTCCTCCTTCTCCTTCTTCTTCCTCCTTCTTCCTCCTTCTCCTTCTCCTTCTTCTTTTCTTCTTCTTCTCCTCTTCCTTCTCCTTCTCCTCCTGCTCCTCCTCCTCCTCCTCCTTCTTTTACTTCTTCTTCTCTTTCTCTTCTTCTACGTAGCTTAGACTCATCCAACAAAGCCTAAATTGGCTAATTATCCATCCAAATGATATAATTAGCTTAGTTAGCTCCTAAATGGTCTATTTAATAAAACATAACCTATACTTAGCTAATTATCCTCGAAATGACATAATTAGCTCCAAAAAGGCATTCTTAGCAAATTTAGCCCGAAGAAGGGGACGAGCGGAGAAGAAAGAGGAAAAATGAAAGGAAGGAAGAAGAAGAAGAGGAGAAGAAGAAGAAGGAGAGGGAGGAGGATAAGAAGAAGGAGAAGGAGGAGAAGAAGGATAAGGAGTTCTTCCTTCTCCTCCTTCTTCCTCCTTCTCCTTCTCCTTATTCTTTTCTTCTTCTTCTCCTCTTCCTTCTCCTCCTCCTCCTCCTCCTCCTCGTTCTTTTACTTCTTCTTCTCTTTCTCTTCTTCTACGTAGCTTAGACTCATCCAACAAAGCCTAAATTGGCTAATTATCCATCTAAATGACATAATTAGCTTAGTTAGCTCCTAAATGGTCAATTTAATAAAACATGACCTATACTTAGCTAATTATTCTCGAAATGACATAATTAGCTCCAAAAAGGCATTCTTAGCCAATTTAGCCCGAAGAAGGGGACGAGAGGATTAGAAAGAGGAAATATGAAAGTAAGGAAGAAGAAGAAGAGGAGAAGAAGAAGAAGGAGAGGGAGGAGGATAAGAAGAAGGAGAAGAAGGAGGAGAAGAAGGAGAAGGAGCTCCTCCTTCTCCTTCTTCTTCCTCCTTCTTCCTCCCTCTCCTTCTCCTTCTTCTTTTCTTCTTCTTCTGCTCTTCCTTCTCCTTCTCCTCCTCCTCCTCCTCCTTCTTTTACTTCTCATTCTCTTTCTCTTCTTCTACGTAGCCTAGACTCATCCAACAAAGCCTAAATTGGCTAATTATCCATCTAAATGACATAATTAGCTTAGTTAGCTCCTAAATGGTCAATTTAATAAAACATGACCTATAATTAGCTAATTATCCTCGAAAGGACATAATTATCTCCAAAAAGGCATTCTTAGCCAATTTAGCCCGAAGAAGGGGACTAGAGGAGAAGAAAGAGGAAAAATGAAAGGAAGGAAGAAGAAGAAGAGGAGAAGAAGAAGAAGGAGAAGAAGGAGGGGAAGAAGGAAAAGGAGCTCCTCCTTCTCCTTCTCCTTCTTCTTTTCTTCTTCTTCTCCTCTTCCTTCTCCTTCTCCTCCTCCTCCTCCTTATTTTACTTCTTCTTCTCTTTATCTTCTTCTACGTAGCTTAGACTCATCCAACAAAGCCTAAATTGGCTAATTATCCATCTAAATGACATAATTAGCTTAGTTAGCTCCTAAATGGTATATTTAATAAAACATGACCTATACTTAGCTAATTATGTTCGAAATGACATAATTAGCTCCAAAAAGGCATTCTTAGCCAATTTAGCCCGAATAAGGGGACGAGACGAGAAGAAAGAGGAAAAATGAAAGGAAGGAAGAAGAAGAAGAGGAGAAGAAGAAGAAGGAGAGGGAGGAGGATAAGAAGAAGGAGAAGAAGGAGGAGAAGAAGGAGAAGGAGCTCCTCCTTCTACTTCTTCTTCCTCCTTCTTCCTCCTTCTCCTTCTCCTTCTTCTTTTCTTCTTCTTCTCCTCTTCCTTCTCCTTCTCCTCCTCCTCCTCCTCCTCCTTCTTTTACTTCTTCTTCTCTTTCTCTTCTTCTACGTAGCTTAGACTCATCCAACAAAGCCTAAATTGGCTAATTATCCATCTAAATGACATTATTAGCTTAGTTAGCTCCGAAATGGTCTATTTAATAAAATATGACTTATACTTAGCTAATTATCCTCGAAATGACATAATTAGCTCCAAAAAGGCATTCTTAGCCAATTTAGCCCGAAGAAGGGGACGAGAGGAGAAGAAAGAGGAAAAATGAAAGGAAGGAAGAAGAAGAGGAGGAGAAGAAGAAGAAGGAGAGGGAGGAGGATAAGAAGAAGGAGAAGAAGGAGGAGAAGAAGGAGAAGGAGCTCCTCCTTCTACTTCTTCTTCCTCCTTCTTCCTCCTTCTCCTTCTCCTTCTTCTTTTCTTCTTCTTCTCCTCTTCCTTCTCCTTCTCCTCCTCCTCCTCCTCCTCCTTCTTTTACTTCTTCTTCTCTTTCTCTTCTTCTACGTAGCTTAGACTCATCCAACAAAGCCTAAATTGGCTAATTATCCATATAAATGACATTATTAGCTTAGTTAGCTCCGAAATGGTCTATTTAATAAAATATGACTTATACTTAGCTAATTATCCTCGAAAATGACATAATTAGCTCCAAAAAGGCATTCTTAGCCAATTTAGCCCGAAGAAGGGGACGAGAGGAGAAGAAAGAGGAAAAATGAAAGGAAGGAAGAAGAAGAAGAGGAGAAGAAGAAGAAGGAGAGGGAGGAGGATAAGAAGAAGGAGAAGAAGGAGGAGAAGAAGGAGAAGGAGCTCCTCCTTCTGCTTCTTCTTCCTCCTTCTTCCTCCTTCTCCTGCTCCTTCTTCTTTTCTTCTTCTTCTCCTCTTCCTTCTCCTTCTCCTCCTCCTCCTCCTCCTCCTTCTTTTACTTCTTCTTCTGTTTCTCTTCTTCTACATACCTTAGACTCATACAACAAAGCCTAAATTGGCTAATTATCCATCTAAATGACATTATTAGCTTAGTTAGCTCCGAAATGGTCTATTTAATAAAATATGACTTATACTTAGCTAATTATCCTCGAAATGACATAATTAGCTCCAAAAAGGCATTCTTAGCCAATTTAGCCTGAAGAAGGGGACGAGAGGAGAAGAAAGAGGAAAAATGAAAGGAAGGAAGAAGAAGAAGAAGAGAAGAAGAAGAAGGAGAGGGAGGAGGATAAGAAAAGGAGAAGAAGGAGGAGAAGAAGGAGAAGGAGCTCCTCCTTCTCCTTCTTTTTCCTCCTTCTTCCTCCTTCTCCTTCTCCTTCTTCTTTTCTTCTTCTTCTCCTCTTCCTTCTCCTTCTCCTCCTCCTCCTCCTCCTCCTCCTTCTTTTACTTCTTCTTCTCTTTCTCTTCTTCTACGTAGCTTAGACTCATCCAACAAAGCCTAAATTGGCTAATTATCCATCCAAATGATATAATTAGCTTAGTTAGCTCCTAAATGGTCTATTTAATAAAACATAACCTATACTTAGCTAATTATCCTCGAAATGACATAATTAGCTCCAAAATGGCATTCTTAGCAAATTTAGCCCGAAGAAGGGGACAAGCGGAGAAGAAAGAGGAAAAATGAAAGGAAGGAAGAGGAAGAAGAGGAGAAGAAGAAGAAGGAGAGGGAGGAGGATAAGAAGAAGGAGAAGGAGGAGAAGAAGGATAAGGAGCTCCTCCTTCTTCTCCTTCTTCCTCCTTCTCCTTCTCCTTATTCTTTTCTTCTTCTTCTTCTCCTCCTCCTCCTCCTCCTCCTCCTCGTTATTTTACTTCTTCTTCTCTTTCTCTTCTTCTAAGTAGCTTAGACTCATCCAACAAAGCCTAAATTGGCTAATTATCCATCTAAATGACATAATTAGCTTAGTTAGCTCCTAAATGGTCAATTTAATAAAACATGACCTATACTTAGCTAATTATCCTCGAAATGACATAATTAGCTCCAAAAAGGTATTCTTAGCCAATTTAGCCCGAAGAAGGGGACAAGAGGATTAGAAAGAGGAAATATGAAAGTAAGGAAGAAGAAGAAGAGGAGAAGAAGAAGAAGCAGAGGGAGGAGGATAAGAAGAAGGAGAAGAAGGAGGAGAAGAAGGAGAAGGAGCTCCTCCTTCTCCTTCTTCTTCCTCCTTCTTCCTCCTTCTCCTTCTCCTTCTTCTTTTCTTCTTCATCTCCTCTTCCTTCTCCTTCTCCTCCTCCTCCTCCTCCTCCTCCTTCTTCTTTTACTTCTTCTTCTCTTTCTCTTCTTCTACGTAGCTTAGAATCATCCAACAAAGCCTAAATTGGCTAATTATCCATCTAAATGACATAATTAGCTTAGTAAGCTCCTAAATGGTCTATTTAATAAAACATGACCTATACTTAGCTAATTATCCTCGAAATGACATAATTAGCTCCAAAAAGGCATTCTTAGCCAATTTAGCCCGAAGAAGGGGACGAGAGGAGAAGAAAGAGGAAAAATGAAAGGAAGGAAGAAGAAGAGAAGAAGAAGAAGAAGGAGAGGGAGGAGGATAAGAAGAAGGAGAAGAAGGAGGAGAAGAAGGAGGAGAAGAAGGAGAAGGAGCTCCTCCTTCTCCTTCTTCTTCCTCCTTCTTCCTCCTTCTCCTTCTCCTTCTTCTTTTCTTCTTCTTCTCCTCTTCCTTCTCCTTCTCCTCCTCCTCCTCCTCCTCCTCCTTCTTTTACTTCTTCTTCTCTTTCTCTTCTACGTAGCTTAGACTCATCCAACAAAGCCTAAATTGGCTAATTATCCATCTAAATGACGTAATTAGCTTAGTTAGCTCCTAAATTGTATATTTAATAAAACGTGACCTATACTTAGCTAATTATCCTCGAAATGACATAATTAGCTCCAAAAAGGCATTCTTAGCAAATTTAGCCCGAAGAAGGGGACGAGCGGGGAAGAAAGAGGAAAAATGAAAGGAAGGAAGAAGAAGAAGAGGAGAAGAAGAAGAAGGAGAGGGAGGAGGATAAGAACAAGGAGAAGGAGAAGAAGAAGGATAAGGAGCTCCTCTTTCTCCTCCTTCTTCCTCCTTCTCCTTCTCCTTCTTCTTTTCTTCTTCTTTTGCTCTTCCTTCGCCTTCTTCTTTTCTTCTTCTTCTGCTCTTCCTTCTCCTTCTCCTCCTCCTCCTCCTCCTCCTCCTTCTTTTACTTCTTATTCTCTTTCTCTTCTTCTACATAGCTTAGACTCATCCAACAAAGCCTAAATTGGCTAATTATCCATCTAAATGACATAATTAGCTTAGTTAGCTCCTAAATGGTCAATTTAATAAAACATGACCTATAGTTAGCTAATTATCCTCGAAATGACATAATTATCTCCAAAAAGGTATTCTTAGCCAATTTAGCCCGAAGAAGGGGACTAGAAGAGAAGAAAGAGGAAAAATGAAAGGAAGGAAGAAGAAGAAGAGAAGAAGAAGAAGAAGGAGAAGAAGGAGGGGAAGAAGGAGAAGGAGCTCCTCCTTCTCCTTCTTCTTCCTCCTTCCTCCTTCTCCTTCTCCTTCTTCTTTTCTTCTTCTTCTCCTCTTCCTTCTCCTTCTCCTCCTCCTCCTCCTTCTTTTACTTCTTCTTCTCTTTATCTTCTTCTACGTAGCTTAGACTCATCCAACAAAGCCTAAATTGGCTAATTATCCATCTAAATGACATAATTAGCTTAGTTAGCTCCTAAATGGTATATTTAATAAAACATGACCTATACTTAGCTAATTATGTTCGAAATGACATAATTAGCTCCAAAAAGGCATTCTTAGCCAATTTAGCCCGAATAACGGGATGAGAGGAGAAGAAAGAGGAAAAATGAAAGGAAGGAAGAAGAAGAAGAGGAGAAGAAGAAGAAGGAGAGGGAGGAGGATAAGAAGAAGGAGAAGAAGGAGGAGAAGAAGGAGAAGGAGCTCCTCCTTCTCCTTCTTCTTCCTCCTTCTTCCTCCTTCTTCTTCTCCTTCTTCTTTTCTTCTTCTTCTCCTCTTCCTTCTCCTTCTCCTCCTCCTCCTCCTGCTCCTTCTTTTACTTATTCTTCTCTTTCTCTTCTTCTACGTAGCTTAGACTCATCCAACAAAGCCTAAATTGGCTAATTATCCATCTAAATGACATTATTAGCTTAGTTAGCTCCGAAATGGTCTATTTAATAAAATATGACTTATACTTAGCTAATTATCCTCGAAATGACATAATTAGCTCCAAAAAGGCATTCTTAGCCAATTTAGCCCAAAGAAGGGGACGAGAGGAGAAGAAAGAGGAAAAATGAAAGGAAGGAAGAAGAAGAAGAGGAGAAGAAGAAGAAGGAGAGGGAGGAGGATAAGAAGAAGGAGAAGAAGGAGGAGAAGAAGGAGCAGGAGCTCCTCCTTCTCCTTCTTCTTCCTCCTTCTTCCTCCTTCTCCTTCTCCTTCTTCTTTTCTTCTTCTTCTCCTCTTCCTTCTCCTTCTCCTCCTCCTCCTCGTCCTCCTCCTTCTTTTACTTCTTCTTCTCTTTCTCTTCTTCTACGTAGCTTAGACTCATCCAACAAAGCCTAAATTGGCTAATTATCCATCCAAATGATATAATTAGCTTAGTTAGCTCCTAAATGGTCTATTTAATAAAACATAACCTATACTTAGCTAATTATCCTCGAAATGACATAATTAGCTCCAAAAAGGCATTCTTAGCAAATTTAGCCCGAAGAAGGGGACGAGCGGAGAAGAAAGAGGAAAAATGAAAGGAAGCAAGAAGAAGAAGAGGAGAAGAAGAATAAGGAGAGGGAGGAGGATAAGAAGAAGGAGAAGGAGGAGAAGAAGGATAAGGAGCTACTCCTTCTCCTCCTTCTTCCTCCTTCTCCTTCACCTTATTCTTTTCTTCTTCTTCTCCTCTTCCTTCTCCTTCTCCTCCTCCACCTTCTTCTTTTACTTCTTCTTCTCTTTCTCTTCTTCTACGTAGCTTAGACTCATCCAAGAAAGCCTAAATTGGCTAATTATCCATCTAAATGACATAATTAGCTTAGTTAGCTCCTAAATGGTCAATTTAATAAAACATGACCTATACTTAGCTAATTATCCTCGAAATGACATAATTAGCTCCAAAAAGGCATTCTTAGCCAATTTAGCCCGAAGAAGGGGACGAGAGGTGAAGAAAGAGGAAAAATGAAAGTAAGGAAGAAGAAGAAGAGGAGAAGAAGAAGAAGGAGAGGGAGGAGGATAAGAAGAAGGAGCTCCTCCTTCTCCTTCTTCTTCCTCCTTCTTCCTCCTTCTCCTTCTCCTTATTCTTTTCTTCTTCTTCTCCTCTTCCTTCTCCTCCTCCTCCTCCTTCTTCTTTTACTTCTTCTTCTCTCTCTCTTCTTCTACGTAGCTTAGAATCATCCAACAAAGCCTAAATTGGCTAATTATCCATCTAAATGATATAATTAGCTTAGTAAGCTCCTGAATGGTCTATTTAATAAAAACATGACCTATACTTCGCTAATTATCCTCGAAATGACATAATTAGCTCCAAAAAGGCATTCTTAGCCAATTTAGCCCGAAGTAGGGGATGAGAGGAGAAGAAAGAGGAAAAATGAAAGGAAGGAAGAAGAAGAAGACAAGAAGAAGAAGAAGGAGAGGGAGGAGGATAAGAAGAAGGAGAAGAAGGAGGAGAAGAAGGAGAAGGAGTTCCTCCTTCTCCTTCCTCTTCCTCCTTCTTCCTCCTTCTCCTTCTCCTTCTTCTTTTCTTCTTCTTCTCCTCTTCCTTCTCCTTCTCCTCCTCCTCCTCGTCCTCCTTCTTTTACTTCTTCTCTTTCTCTTCTTCTACGTAGCTTAGACTCATCCAACAAAGCCTAAATTGCCTAATTATCCATCTAAATGACATAATTAGCTTAGTTAGCTCCTAAATGGTCAATTTAATAAAACATGACCTATAGTTAGCTAAGTTCTCTCCTAAATGACATAATAAGGCTTACGTAGCTGCAACATGACCTATTCCCCCTAACTTAGGTATTAAATGGCCTATAATTAGCCTAGCTAGATCAAAAATGGCTTAATAAGCATAGTTTGCTCCGGAATGACCTATTTTACCCAAGTTAGCTCCGAAACGACCTATAGTTAGCTAGGGTTCCACCTAAATGACATAATTAGCTTAGTTAGCTCCTAAATGGTCTATACTTAGCTAATTTCTCTCTGAAATAACCTATATATACACTACTTCATCTAGTATTATTCTTCTAACTTTCTTATTTGTTATTTTGCAGATTACCTTCACTTCACGGGAAGCTTGGAAAATATTGGTGGAATGCTTGAAGATGATTTCTTGTACCATGGGTTGTATTGAAACTATTGTAGTATATGAATATATGAAACTTCGTATGCACGTGGATGAAACTGGTGTAATATATGAAACTTTGTATGCACGTGGATGCAACTTGAAAGCTGGATATAAGAGGTTATTTTAATATGGTTATGAGTACGGAAAGAAATTTATTTATGTCAAATATATATATATATATATATATATATATCCTGATTATTGTTAAAAATGCTGGATATAACAAAAAATAAATAAAAAAGGGGTTGGTTCCCCTCTTTGCCGTCTGCCCCCACATGGCAAACGGGGGGAGGCAGACGACAAAGGGGGGAATCTGCCCCCTCTCTCTCCCCTCTTTGCCGTCTGCCCCCACATGGCAAAGGGGGGAGGCAGACGGCAAAGGGGGGAATCTGCCCCCTCTCTCTCCCCTCTTTGTCGTCTGCCCCCACATGGCAAAGGGGGGAGGCAGACGACAAAGGGGGGAATCTGCCCCCTCTTTCTCCCCTCTTTGCCGTCTGCCCCCACATGGCAAAGGGGGGAGGCAGACGGCAAAGGGAGGAGGCCTGCCGTTAACACTTAACGGGGACGTTGCAATATATGCCGTCCCAGTTAATTTGCCGTCTGCCCCCTCATGGCAAAGTTTCTTTGCCGTCCGCTTTGGGAATCAGACGACAAAGAACCTCTTCACCGGATTTTTTTTACCGTCTACTTTGCCGTGTGTTGACCGACGGCAAAGCCTTTGCCGTCCGTGGTTTCACCCTTTGCCGCCTGCTTTGGCAGACGACAAATTTATGAATTTCAGTAGTGTAAATGCATAGGATAAAACTTTTTATGAAATTCCAACTTCAACCGATTGTAGTCCCATGATCCAGTATCATCACATAGCCTATACCATGTCAACACCTTATCCTTCAAATCTAAAGGAAATAATTTCTTATTTACCTCATCCTCGGGCAAACCTGCAAGCTTAAATAAACCACAAACTTCCTCTACATAGATTAGATGCAAGTCTGGATGTGATGATCCATCTCCTGTAAAAGGATTAGCCAGCAGTTTCTCAAGCATTCCTGAAGGAATTTCATAAATGATATTTTCAGTAGGTACCTCAGGTTGAGGAACAACTCCTCGTGCTTCTGTTCATGGTGAGGATACCCCGAACAAACTCCTCAAAGGAACAGTCTCCATAGTGACAAGTGACAATAAATTTCAGCACAGTATACAAATGTTTCCTTACCAAGTTCCACTTACCAAAGGCACTTCCCTCCCCGGCAACGGCGCCAGAAAAGAGTCTTGATGACCCACAAGTATAACGGCCTGTCGATAAGAAAGAGTGTCGAACCCAACGAGGAGGAGAAGGCTCTAATAAACGGTTTTCAGCAAGGTAATAACTACAAGCACTGAAAGTAGCGGTAACAAGTGATGGTGTAGTGAGGTGAAATGTAACAAGCAAAAAGTAACAAGTAACAAGTAGTAGCAACAGTGCAGCAAGTGGACCAATACCTTTTTTAGCAAGGGACAAGCCTGAACAAAGTCTTATATGAGGAAAAAATGCTCCCGAGGACACACGGGAATTTCTGTCATGCTAGTTTCATCATGTTCATATGATTCGCGTGTGTTACTTTGATAGTTTGATATGTGGGTGGACCGGCGCTTGGGTACTGACCTTACTTGGACAAGCATCATACGTATGATTAACCTATCTCGCAAGCATCTGCAACTACGAAAGAAGAATTAAGGCAACGTCTAACCATAGCATTGAACTAGTGGATCCAAATCAGCCCCTTACGAAGCAACACATAGACTGGGGTTTAAGCTTCTGTCACTCTAGCAACCCATCATCTACTTACTACTCCCCAATGCCTTCCTCCAGGCCCAAATATGGTGAAGTGTTATGTAGTCGACGATCAGGTAACACCTGTAGAGGAAAAACAACATACAACATATCAAAATACCGAACGAATACCAAATTCACATGACTATTATTAGCATGACTTATCCCATGTCCTCAGGAACAAAAGTAACTACTCACAAAGCATAATCATAATCATGATCAGAGGTGTAATGAATAGCATCAAGGATCTGAACATAAATTCTTCCACCAAGTAAAACAACTAGCATCAACTACAAAGAGTAATCAACACTACTAGCAACCTTACAAGTACCAATCGGAGTCGCGAGACGGAGATTGGTTACAAGAGATGAACTAGGGTTTGGAGAGGAGATTTTGCTGATGAATATGTTGATGGAGATGCCTCCCCTCCGATGAGAGGAGTGTTGGTGATGACGAAGGTGACAATTTCCCCCTCTGAGAGGGAAGTTTCCCCGGCAGGATCGTCCTGCCGGAGCCCTAGATTGGATCTGCTCAAGTTCCGCCTCGTGGCGGCGGCGAATCCACGAAAAAGCTCCACCCTGATTTTTTTCCGGACGAAACCCTTCATATAGCAAAAGAGGGGGGCCAGTGGGCCACCAGGGTGCCCACAAGCCCTGTTGCCGCGGGCAGGGGGGTAGGCGCGGCAACCAGTCTTGTGGGCCCCTGGCTGCTCCCCTTTGACGCTTCTTTCGCCCAATATTTTTTATATATTCCCAAAAAATCCACGTTGATTTTCAGGGCATTTGGAGTTGCGCAGAATAGAGGACTCAGACTTGCTCCTTTTCCAGTCCTAAATTCCAGCTGCCGGTATTCTCCCTCTTCAAATAAACCTTGCAAAATAAGAGAGAAAAGGCATAAGTAAGGTTCCACAAAGTATAATAACAGTCCATAAAGCGATAAATATCAACATTCAAGCATGATGCAAAATGGACGTATCACTGATAAAGTGGAGAAGCTTGATGCTAGGGGTTCTTCATGATACCCTGCCTTTGTCCATAGAGGTGTTTTGGACCATGGCTCAGTTTAACAAATCACATGATTCTTGGCGGGTGGCTCCCACGACTGGCCATGGAATTTTAAGGTTGAAATTGTGTCTACCAGGGATGTACCTTTAAGGTGTTCGGGCCAGGCCATGGGAGGCGTATCTATATTTACCCTAAGTCGAAGATGTCTCCGACAGATCTGGTTGAGCTCGTGCTTGCTTGCCTTCCTTCCACGCCTTGATTGCCGGCATGTGGCTTGATGTTTCATTGTCATGTTGGCATTCAGCTGCCAGTGCAGCCGTGTGTTCCTCGTTCCGTAGAGATCGCTCTTTCTTGTCGTTGCCAGTTATGACTCCCTTGGATCAAGCATTTTGATCTTCATGTAGGCCTAGTGCGGCACAACGTTGAAACGGGCGAAAGCTTTACGGCCGAGCAACGTGTGGTATCCATTGTGGAAGGGGACAATGTCGTAGATCAAGTCTTTGTTGTGGAAGTTGTCGGGTGAGCCAAGCACAACCTCGAGTGTTATCATACCAGAACAGCGGGCTTCCATGCCTGGAATCACTCCCTTAAAGGTAGTGCAATTTGGTTTGATTCTTTATGGGTCTATGCCCATCTTTTTCACCGTATATACAAAGATCAGATTGAGGCTACTTCCTCCTTCCATGAGGACTCTAGTGATGTGGTACCCATCAATAATGGGATCTAGGACCAGGGCGACCGACGCTCCATGACGGATACTGGTCGGATGATCCTTGTGGTCGAAAGTGATCTGGCAGGCCGACCATGGATTGTATTTCGGTGCTATGGCCTCTACATCGTATATCTCCTGAAGGGCCCGCTTCCTCTTCTTTTTGGATATATGTGTGACATAGATCATGTTCATGGTTTTGACCTTAGGAGGGAACTGTTTTTGGCCCCCATTGTTTGGGTCACAGGGCTCCTCGTCGTTTTCACTTCGTAGGCCCCTGTTTTGTTCGTCGGTGGCCAGATTGTCAGCCTGTTTTAACACACAACAATTACGGTTGGTGTGGGTGGCGAGCTTGTCTTGGGTGCGTGGATCTGGCATGGCCTTTCCATGATTTTGTCCCATGGACTTGGTCCGTCCTTGTTCCTTTGAAGGGTTTCTTCTGCTATCCAGGTTTTGTACTACGGAATCCAGCATTTACTATTGTGTCATCGGCATCACCATTACAATGGAAGCGTTTGTTCTTGTTTTTTCTTGGCTTGCCGTTTCTGTCCCGAACTTCAGAAGTTCCAGGGTCATGTGCGTTGTGGCTGTGCCGATCTAACTAATTATCTTCGCCCATGCAAAAGCGGGTCATGAGGGAATTAAGGGCGGACATTGTTCTCGGCCTGTCCTGGCCAAGTTTTTTGGCCAGCCATTTGTCCCAAATGTTATGCCGAAAAGAAGCTATCGCTTCAGCATTGGTACGGTCCATGATTTGATTCTTCTTGGTGAGGAACCGGTTCTAGAATTCTCTGGCCGATTCTCCCGCCATTTGATCGATGTTTCTTAGGTCGAATGAATCCGCTGGCCGAACATATGTTCCTTGAAAGTTAGATAGGAATGCCTCCTCGAGGTCTTCCCAGCTTCCAATGGAGTCTTGAGGTAGGCTGTCTAGCTAGTGTCGTTCCAGTCCTTTGAGTTTCAGGGGCAAGTATTTTATGGCGTGGAGATCGCCTCCTCCGGCCATATGTTTGTGGAGAAGGAAATCCTCTATCCACGTGTCGGGGTCTTTCGTCCTGTCTTATTGATCAATGTTTACGGGTTTAAACCCTTCTGGGAAGTCGTGCTGCATGACCTCATCTGTGAAACACAATGGGTGAGCGGCGCCTCTAATCCGGGCTATGTTGTGCCCGAGATCGGCTCCGGGTTGAGCGTGGTAACTTTCTTGGCCTCTTCTTTTGTATGCGACCTGAGGTGGTTCGTCGTCCCATCGAGTGGGAGAGTACCTACTAGAATCGTGGATGGAAATGTTGCGACCTGCTCTAACGTATCGTGGGTTAGGTCTGTCCCCAGGGTGCATATGCTCTTTTCCTTTTCTACATGGAGGCTCGGGTACATACTCGTTCTCTCCAGTCGCTCTATCATGCCCTCGAGGTGGGCAAGGAGGCTGGTCATAGTCCGTGCATTGGGGGACACGTTTTCTGGGGCCTCATCGTTGAACTGAGGGAGTAGGCATCAGCACGGGTTGGTTTTCTTCTAGTTCGACCATCCTATGTCGTATCCCTCTTCAGTCGCTAGGATTTTGCTCCACCTACTATTAATGGTGTCCTGTTCATCGTGGAGCTATCCTTGCTTTGCTTTTAAGCTATGAGCGGTAGCTATATGCCTCTGCTGCAATTGCTCCTGGCCTTTGGGGTCTTCGGGATTACCAAGTCTTCGGCTTGAAGGCCGCCTCTGTCGTCGACTAGGAGGAGGTAGTCGTCATTGTCTTAATTGTTGAGGTCGTTGGGATCGGCGTTGGCTGGTTCCTCTAGTTGTTGCTGGGGAGCTTCGGGGTTGTCGTGGTCTCCTGGGGCCATGCTTTCCCCTGTAGCTTGAGCGGAGCCCCTTCCCTTATTTGCCTTGGCACGCTTACGCGGCTTTCAACGCTTTGAGGACTCCTCCATGGGCTTATCGCCATTTTGCTTGGGTGTGACATCGCCCATGTCATGGGGCGTGTCTACCATGTAAACGTCGTAGGTAGACATTATGGTCCACCGCGCAGTGTTTACGAGGGTGTGGTGGTAGGCCTCATCGTCCATGTCCTCGAGCTCTTCGGAGGCGTAGTCCAATGCATCGGTTAGGTCTTCGACGGTGGCTATTAAGTGGGTGGTGGATGGACAGTAAAAGTCCTTGTAATCCACCTCGGAGCCGATCTTCAAATAGGTCGGGCTTCCATTATGTGAATTTGGAATGACTGGATCTCGTCGAGCGTCATGTTTAACACCGAGAGGCTGTCGTGGTCGATCTTTTTGAGATTTTTGGAGTTAACCTCCGCGACTTTTGCTAGGGATGCCAGTTTGGCAATGGCCATTTCCTGTTGTCCGGACATAATGGTTGGTTTCGAGCTCAAGGCCAACTCTTCGACGAGAAGGGGACCGAGGCCGTGGCCGGACGAGGGACCCGGAGTCAAGGCTTCTGGATTTTGAGTTTCATCGGTCGAGGCTATGACTTTGGTGGGGGAAAGATTGCCTCGTGAGTCGGTGGAGAATTCAAAGTCTCCGAACCTTATTTGTTGATCGGGGATGAAATCTGTGAGCAGGCCGGGAAGGCCGGTTGAGTCCATGAGCAGCGTGACGCTAATGAGCGTGGGAACTTGTTTGGGGGCGAAGAATCCCCTTTGTAGATTCGATGGCTGATGATCAAGCGAGCCATCGACCCTTCCAGTGATCCAACGGCGGAATGCTCAATGGAATCTCTAATATCGACATCAAAATTGACAGATCTCGGTCCTAACAGTAGACCAGGGATCGACGTGGACCTACACACACAACAAATAACTTTGCTCCCAGTGAGTATAGAGAGGTTGTCAATTTCTCCGTCCTTGTAGTTTGCAAAGGATCAAAACACAAGCCGGAATAGTAATGGTGATTGCAACGGCAAAGTAAATAAGCAGTAAATAGTGGAGGTGTAAACAGTGGTGGAAATATGGACCGGAGTCTCATGATGTTCACCAGTGAGGTCTCTCTCCCAAAATATGATAAACAACTATGCGAGGTAAACAAATTACAGATAGGCAATTGACAGAATTATAAACGCACCGCAATGCTAATCATGCTACTTGATTGTTTGAGGCTCAAAAGTAATGGGCAGTACGCCAAGACAAGTAGACCGTTTATTCATCAGCATCTACTTACTAATCATCCACCTTGAGATATCCATCCAGAACATCTCGCTGGTATTAAGTTGCGACTCCCACCCGAAGTGTAAACTCAAATCAACGGACAACTGCATTAACAAATTTGCATAAGGTAAACAATCCTTGCAACCGCGGTCACAAGCACCGTTGTTTTCTCCCTGGTGGTGACAGCACATCCCCTAGTCTCATGTTTCTGTCACTCAAGCTAGACATCGAGGGGCATGAACCCACAATCATGCATGACGCTCCCTCTAGGTGTTACAATCTACTACTCGGCCAAAGCAATAAAAGGTAACGGAGAACATGCATGAATCACTAAGAACATAATATAAAAGGAGAACCAAATATGTAACTCATAACGATCTGAACATAATCTCATAATCCATCGGATCCCATCAAACTCAACATAGCAATAGCAAGATGATTACATATATGCCTTAATCATGTAGGGCAGCTCACAAGGGCTAACCATTGAAGCACAAGATTGGAGAGATGACATCACATAGCTACTGGTCATGGACTCATGCTCCAAGGAGGACAAGTCACGGCACGTGCGGGAAGCGTCCATGGTGGTGGAGAAGCTCTCGGAGATCAATCCTCCCTCCGGCAGGGTGCCGGGAAGAGTTCTCGGGACGCTCCTGATCTCGAAAGCGCTGCGGCGGCGGAACGGTGGAGGAATTCACGATTCTGGATGCGGTATAGGGTTTTCCTCGTCGAGGGGTAAATATAGGTGAAAAGAGGGCACCAGATGGCGTGGGCCCCACTCAGATGGCCTCTTGGCGCGGCTCGGGGGTGGGTCGCGCCCACAGGTCACCTGGGCGGCCCCTAGCACCCCTCTAGAACCCCTTCGATGATCTGGAAGCTTCCGATACGCTGATTTTTATATATTTTTATCGGAATTTTTTGGGCTTCGGAAAATTGGGTAAAAGCCCCTGCAAAAAAGATATCAGCAGACAGAAACTGGCACTGGGTGCACTGAGTTAGTAGGTTAGTCCAAATATGTGTAAAATGATATGAAAGTGTAGCAAAAAATAAAACAATGTCACCCAAAAGATCATGGAACAAGTAGAAATTATAGGTACGTTTGGACATATCAACATCCCCAAGCTTAATTTCTGCTCGTCCTCAAGTAGATAAATGATAACACAAATAATTTATGTGGTGACATGCTAACACACATATAGGAACTTCAAAGTAAAGCAAGTAAGATATGCAATTCAAGTCAAGATAATAACAAGCAAAAGTATATATATATAGTATTGAAAATAGCAAAGTAAGAACATAAAGGTGCAAGAGCTCTCGCTGTCCGTGACTCAAATATCTCCAAATGGTGTTTGCGTGCAAGAAGTGGGATATGGGTTGAGAGTATAAAAATAGTTTTTTAATTGAGAACTCAATCTACTAAAATTTCACACTTGGTCTCCTTCGGAATCTTATTTTGACTCATCCCCAGACCACTAGTCAGGTACAAGTCAAAATGATCCTCTCCCTTTCGACTTTGAGCACTCATGGAATGGATGAGCGTAAGCAAGATATATTGGCACTTAAGATGGAAAAGAGAATAATTATGGGGAAGGAAGACAAAAAATGTGTGAAAGGCTCACATCAATGAGGACAATCATAGGTGAGAGAAAACCAAATGATAGAGATGATGTTAGGAGTAGGGATTTCCATGCAACGGATGCGCATATGAGCTATGGTAAGCTCTCCAATGGAATTAGTGGGGGTGCATCCAACTTGCTTGCTCATGAAGACCTAGAGCTCATTTGAGGAGGCTCATCATTGGAATATACAAGCCAAGTTCTATAGTGTAAAGGTCCCCACATAGTTATGCATGAATGATAATCTCTATGGAGCACAAATATAACAATGGAGTACGAGTGTGCATCTTTCACAAGGAATAGTAGTGTTGCCCCCTTCTCTCTCTTTTTTTGTGGCCTCTTTGGCTCTTTCTATTTATCTCTCGTTTGTCCTCTTTGGGATCTTTTCATTTTGTCCTCTTTGGGATCTTTTCATTTTGTCCTCTTGGGGATCTTTCCTCACTTAAGGGCAACACTCTATTTTTTTACAAGAATAGAAAGAAAAATCTTCACACTTTATAAGAAGTACTCAACATAAAGAACAATGAAAACTATCATGATGTATGCAAATGATACTAGCGCGTCATGTAGCAATAATAATAAGGGCAAAGCCCAACTAACATGCGGCTCCTCGACCAAGCAAAAGCATGTATGACATGAAGATCAAGTCATGAGATGGTGGATGTTGCATGGCAATGTATCTCGGAAAGGCTATGGAAATGCCTTAATAGGTAGGTATGGTGGCTGTTTTAAGGAAGGATGTAATGAGGTTTATGTTTGACAGAGTGTATCATGTCAAGGGTTTGGGCACCGGCGAAGTTTGCACCAACTCTCAAGATGAGAAAGGGCAATGCACGGTACCAAAGAGGCTAGGAAAATATGGATGGCGGAAGTGCCAATAATCGAATACTCACACTAGCCTGAAGAACTCATGCACTTATTATCGGTAACTCTCTGCCTAGTCAGGAAATTTACAAAGAGACAAGCACCCCGAGGAGGAGTGTTTGGGGGTTTGGTTATCCTTGCACATCCTCGACCCATGGTAACATGAGGGTACTCTATATATTCCAACCCCTCGAGAGGTTAGCGATCCATTTAATAGCTAGAGTTCTCAACTAATTCTTTAGTTTTTTAAAAACACACGGATTTCCCAAAATACGACACCTATCACTACTAGGCTCAAGCTCTCGGCACCAATAGTCCAAACATTACTCAAATCAATACCTCAAAACTATTGCAAGTTACTACTATACTTAAAGAGCAACCTCAGTTACCTACTCATGTAAGACACACAACTTAGTGCAACAAGCCAACTCTCTAAACAAGATAGTTCAAGAGAGTTTCAAAATCAACCTAAATATAAGCTCTAAAAAGATAAGAATGAAAACTAAGAGCTAAGCATGTCAGCAGCTACGAAAAGATAAAGACCACACAAAAAGGATAAGCATGAAAACTCATGTTGTGTTCTATGTTGGAGTGAAGCGTGCTTCTCTCCCAAGCAAAGAAGGCTAGGGTTCAACTTGTTATGAACAGCAAGCAAAACTAAAACAAACTAAAAAGTACAGAGCGAGACGCTCCAAGCATAGCACATAACATATGAAGTGATAAAAATATAGCATGGACAAGGACGAACTGATGATTGTTGATAGAGAAGGAGATGCACGGGGGCATCCCCAAGCTTAGACGCTTGCCTATCCTTGAATATTTCTTGCGGATGCATGGGGGCATCCCCAAGCTTGAGCATTTGACACTCCTGGATCTTCTTTCATCATTATCCATCGCATACTTGAAAACTCCCTTCATACACAACTCATCATAAGCTGATTAGAGTGGTTAGTTCCCATAATAAAATAAATAAATATTTTTAGGAAGAGTTTCTGTTTCTCAAGATTTCCAAAAGGTTTTTTCAAATAAAAAGCAAGCTTAAGCTTTGCAACACAATGAAAATGCAAAGCAAGGCAGAATCTGGGAAAAACAGACCAGCATGTAGTAAATAATTTTTTCAGGGCACTTATGCAACTCAAATAAAAAAACTCAGAACTGACACCAGAAAGACAATTATATAGGGCATAATTTCAAAAACAACTCAGATCAAAAAGATGATCTGGTTATTTTTTGCGAATTTTTCTGTCAGGTAGACAGAATCTGTTTCTGGACAGCATGTCACAATTTTTGCACTTTCTTGCAATCGGAGGCTAAAACTTGGCACAAAGCTTGAAAATGAAGATACAATGATGTTGCTGAAGTAGTAACAAACATCAAGACCACTAAAACTGAAAGTAAAAACTCAAAGTAAAGATAACCAGGGTTGTCTCCCTAGAGCTCTTTCTTTATAGCCATAAAGATAGGTTTAAGATTTCAATGATGTTCTCGTAGGAATAAGAGTTGTAGAACAAAAGAGAGCATCAAGAAGAAAATACCAAACACATTTAAGTCTAACATGCTTCCTATGCATAGGAATATTGCAATAGAATAATTCATTGAAGCACAAAGAAATAAGCATAGGAAGGAAAAACAAGTGTAGCTTCAAAACCTTCAACATAAAGAGAGGGAACTTGATATTATTGAAATATCTATAAGCATATGTTCCCTTCTCATAATAATTTTCAATGGGATCATGAATAAACTCAATAATATAAGTATCACATAAAGCATTGTTACCATGATCCACATGCAAAAATGTACTCTTACTCTCCACATAAGAATAATCTTTCTCATTGGTAATAGTGGGAGTAGGACTGTCATAAACAACCTGCATATCTTTGGGGAGCCCATGGTTAGGACATTTTAGCATTGCAGTTTTCAGTCTCCCCCAAGCTTGAACTATGCTCTCTCGTCATGAGGATAGAAATTATAAACATAATTCTTATTCTCATAGACTTCATGAAGAGGATAAAACTTCGAGTAAAAGAGAGACTGGATCTCTTCCCAATCCCAAAGGTGAAAATCATCTAGTAGCCTATACCATTCCAATGATTTTCCTTTCAGTGACAACACAAATAATTTCCCCATGACTCCATCTCTTGTCAAACCTAAAATCGTAAACAACTCACAAAGTTCTGTAGGTTTCAACAAATGAATACTAGGATTGACTGTTCCATCTCCTGCATAACAATCATTCCTAATTATTTTAATTATGCCAAGTGGTATTTTGAATGGGATACATTCAGTAGGTGGAGGAGACTTCTCTACCATGGGTGTGGTAAAGCGGCCTTCCCCAAGCAGCAAACTAAGAGTGCAGTTTTCCATAAGCCTAACTAGTATACACTTGTCACTTATTTGCCTTAGAAAAAGCTAGAAAGCAAACTAACAAGAATAAAAAGCAAAGGTAAAATATAGTGTGCAACTCCCCTATCCTGAGGAGTGGAGTCCCCGGCAACGGCGCCAGAAACTTTGCTTGACGACGAGAGAATGTATATACTTCTCGCCCCATTGTTGGTTACCCCAAGTGCAAGGTTGAGATGTAGTCAGCAGGACGTTTCCCTTACACAGAGACAGTAAGGTTTATAGAACCAGGAGGACTCCGAGGTTCAACAAGTAGGTGTCCACTGCTCTGGCGCTTACAGAGGTTGTAAACCTGCACACACAACAAATAACTTTGCTCCCAACGAGTACAAAGAGGTTGTCAATCTCTCTGGCCTTGTAGTTTGCAAAGGATCAAAACACAAGCGGGAATAGTAATGGTGATTGCAACGGGAAAGTAAATAAGCATTACATGATGGAGGTGCAAACAGTGGTGGAAATATGGATCGGAGTCTCATGATGTTCACTAGTGATGTCTCTCTTCCAAAAGACGATAAATAGCTATGCGAGGTAAACAAATTACAGATAGGCAATTGACAGAATTATAAACGCACCACAATGCTAATCATGCTCCTTGATTGTTTGAGGCTCAAAAGTAATGGGTAGTACGCCAAGACAAGTAGACCGTTTATTCATCAGCATCTACTTACTAATCATCCACCTTCAGATATCTATCCAGAACATCTCGCTGGTATTAAGTTGCAAGTCCCACCCAAAGTGTAAACTCAAAGTAACGGACAACGGCATTAACGAACTTCGCGTAAGGTAAACAATCCTTGCAACCGTGGTCACAAGCACCGTTATTTTCTCCCTGGTGGCAACAGCACATCCCCTAGTCTCACGTTTCTGTCACTCAAGCTAGACATCAGGGGGCATGAACCCACAATCATGCATAACGCTCCCTCTTGGAGTTACAATCTACTACTCGGACAAAGGAATAAAAGGTAACAGAGAACATGCATGAATCACTAAGAACATAATATAAAAGGAGAACCCAATATATAACTCATAACAATCTGAACATAATCTCATAATCCAGCAGCTCCCATCAAACTCAACATAGCAATAGCAAGATGATTACATATATGCCTTGATCATGTAGGGCAGCTCACAAGGACTAACCATTCAAGCACAAGATTGGAGACAAGACATCACATAGCTACTGGTCATGGACTCATGGTCCACGGAGGACTACTCACGGCACGTCCGCGAAGCGTCCATGGTGGTGCAGAATCTCCTGGAGATCAATCCTACCTCCGACAGGGTGCCGGCAAGAGGTCTCCTGATGCTCCCGATCTCGAAAGCACTGCGGCGGTGGAATGGTGGAGGAATTCGCGATTCTGGATGCGGTATATGGTTTTCCTCATCGAGGGGTAAATATAGGCGAAAGGAGGGCACGAGAGGGCGTGGTCCCCACCCATGCGGCCTCTTGGCGCAACAAAGGGGTGGGCCGCGCCCATAGGTCGCCTGGGCGGCCCCTGGCACCCCTCTGGCCCCCTTTTGTGATCTGGAAGCTTCCGGTATGCTGATTTTTATATATTTTTCTTGGACTTTTTCGAGCTTCAGAAAATTGGGTAAAAGCACGTGGAAAAAGACATCGGCAGAGAGAAACTGGCACTGGGTGCACTGAGTTAGTAGGTTAGTCCAAATATGTGTAAAATAACAAATAACAATGTCACCCAGAAGATCATGGAACAAGCAGGAATTATAGATACGTTTGGGACGTATCATCAATCAATAACAGCCCCTGTAGTATTCAAGAAAGGTCTACCAAGGATAACTGACATGTTGTCATCCTTGGGCATATCGAGTACAACAAAGTCTATCAAGATAGTAATAGTAGGAACAAAAATGGGTACATCCTCGTGATAACCCACAAGTATAGGGGATCCCTATAGTTTTTAAGGGTAGAGTATTCAACCCAAATTTGTTGATTCGACACAAGGGGAAGCCAAAGACTATTCTCGAGTATTAGCAGCTGAGTTGTAAATTCAACCACACCTGAAAGACTTAGTATCTGCAGGAAAGTATTAGTAACAGAGTAGTGTGATAACAACAGTAGCAACGGTAATAGTAGCAGTAGTGACAGCAGTAGCGGTAACAGCAGAAGCAATGACAACAGTAGCGGCAAAGTAATAGTAGAAGCAGTGACAGCAGTAGCGGCAAAGTAACGTAGCAAGGACGAGTAGGAAAAACTCGTAGGCATTGGATCGGTGATGGTTAATTATGCTGGATGACATTCATCATGCAATAGTTAGAACATGGAGATTTATGTAACTGGCTCCAGTTCGTCAATGTAATGTAGGCATGTATTCCATATATAGACATACGTGCTTAGGGAAAATAACTTGCATGACATATATTGTCCATCCCTCCCGTGGCAGCGGGGTCCTAATGGAAACTATAGGATATTGAGGTTCTCCTTTTAATAGAGAACCGAAACAAAGCATTAGCACTTAGTGAATACATCAACTCCTCATACTATGGTCATCTCCGGGAGTGGTTCCGGCTATTGTCACTCCGGAGTTGCTGGGTCATAACACATAGTAGGTGACTACAACTTGCAAGATAGTATCAAGAACACACATATATTGACGAGAACATAATAGGTTCATATATGAAATCATGGCACTCGGGCCCTGGTGACAAGCATTAAGCATGGCAAAGTAGTAGCAACATCAATCTCAGAACATAGTGGATACTAGGGATCAATCCCCATCAAAACTAACTCGATTACATGATAGATCTCATCCAACCCATCACTGTCCGGCAAGCCTACGATTGGATTACTCACGAACGGTGAAGAGGATCATGGAATTGGTGATGAAGGAAGGTTGGTGATGACGATGGCGACGATCTCCCCTCTCCGGAGCCCAGAACGGACTCAAGATCTGCCATCCATAGGAAGAACAGGTGGTGGCGGCGCCTCCGTATCGTAAAACGCGATGAACTCTTCTCCTTGATTTTTTTCCCGAACGAATGGGACTAAATTGAGATGGAGTTGGAGGCGGCGGAGCCCCGAGGGCCCCACAAGCCTGCTAGGCGCGACGAGGGGGGCGCGCCTCATGGTCTTGTGGGCTTCTCGCTCCATGCCTCCGGTTGATTCTTGCGCCAGTATTTTTTATATATTCCACAAAAAATCCTCGTAAATTTCCTGGTCATTCCGAGAACTTTTATTTCTGCACAAAAACAACACCATGGTAATTCTGCTGAAAACAGCATTAGTCCGTGTGAGTTCCATTCAAATCATGCAAATTAGAGTCCAAAACAAGGGCAAAAGAGTTTGGAAAAGTAGATACGATGGAGAAGTATCAACCCCCCCAAGCTTAAGGCCTTTCTTGTCCTCAAGCAATTCAGTTGACAAACTGAATGAGACAAAAGAAAAACTTTTACGAACTCTGTTTGATCTTGTTGTTGCAATTATGTCTAACTCATATTCAGATTTTCAGTAAGATCATAAGCTAACCACATAAGGAATGACATTTAGGTCTCAAGAGGAACTCATATCAATGGCATAATCAACTAGCGAGCAATAATAATGAGTTTCAAACGTCAACACTTCAATCAAAACAATCATGAAGCAATATGAACAGATGGTATCTCGCTAGCTCTTTCTGAGACCGCAAAACATAAATGCACAGCACCTTCAAAGACCAAGGGCTGACTGAACATTGTAATTCATGGCAAAGAAGATGCAGTCACAGTCATACTCAATATCAATTCAAAGCAAAGCATAGAAATGACGGAGGTGCTCTCTAATTGGTCTTTTTGAAAGAAGAGGATGACTCAACAAAAACATAAATAGATAGGCCCTTCGCAGAAGGAAGCATTGATTTGCAGAGGTGCCAGAGCTCAAGCTTTGAAGAGAGAGATAAATAATTTTGGGTGGCATGTTTTCATTGTCAACGCGATGACCAAGAGTTTTCACCATCTTCCATGCTACACATGCTATAGGCGGTTCCCAAATAGAAAAGTAAAGTTTTGAATCCCCCACCACCGATCAATCACACTCCACGGCTAGCCGAATACTCGGGTGTCGTCCATACCAACAACAATCCAGGGGGAGTTTCGTTTGCAATTATCTTTTCGATTTGAGCATGGAACTAGGCATTCCAATTACCGACCCCTTTCTCGTGAATGATAGTGAATAAACAGATATCGAGGATAACACGCCTAGCATGGAAGATACTGATCGCCCCTTGTCACCACATGAGTGGTTTGGGCATGCAAAACAGATTATTTCTTGAAGGTTTAGAGAGTGGCACATGAAAATTTACTTGGAACCGCAGGTAGATACCGCATATAGGTAGGTATGGTGGACTCATATGGAACAACTTTGGGTTTATGGAAGTGGATGCACAAGCAGTATTCCCTCTTAGTACAAGTGAAGGCTAGCAAAAGACTAGGAAGCGACCAACTAGAGAGCGACAACAGTCACTAATATGCATTGAGATTAACCAACATTGAGTGCAAGCATGAGTAGGACATAAATCACCATAAACATGAATATCATAGAGGCTATGTTGATTTGTTTCATCTACATGCGTAAACATGCGCCAAGTCAAGCCACTTGAATCATTCAAAGGAGGATACCATCCTATCATACTACATCATAATCATCTCAAAATTCATGTTGGCATCCAAGACAAACCATTATAAGCTCCTAGCTAATTAAGCATGGCATCAGAAACTATGATCTCTAAGTTTTCATTGCAAACATGTTTCTCCCACAACAAAGCTAAATTAGGAACGATGAGCTAATCATATTTACAAAAACAAAATAGATCAAGTTCATACCAAATTTTCCAGGCTCAGTCACATCATTATATATCATCATTATTGCCTTTCACTTGAACGACCGAATGATGTGAACAATAATAAGAGTGTTCGTGCATTGGACTAAGATGGAATCTGCAAGAAAACACAAAGGAGAAGACAAAGTAATATCGCTCTTTGCCAGATAAATAGATATGCATGCGAGAGCCACTAAACATTGTAACCATGGTCTTCTACCTTGACCCAAAGAAAAAGAAAACTATTTACACGGGAAAGCTCCCAACAAGCAAAAGAAGAACGGGAAATCTTTTTGGGTTTTCTCAATCTAAACAAACACACGAGAAGAAAGCGAGAAAAAGAAATAAACTATCATGGATGATACAGTGGCAAGGTGTGAACACCGACTAACAAAGTGAAAGCGTAAGCAAGAATATAAAGTTGGTGAGAAACACGTACTCCCCCAAGCTTAGGCTTTTGTCGTAAGTTGATGTACTCCCAAGGAGGGAAGTAACCGCCTCCAGGGTACTCCGGAGTGTACTGAGGGTGCCACTGCGGGGTGAGCTCCTAGATTCATCCATCTCAATGGGGATGTGCATATGCCCAACAAGTAAATCATACTTCATCTTGACAGTAGGTATAGGGCATTCAAAGCTCCCAATAAGAATCGATGAAGTTTTTTCAATAGCATTGATGCAATGTACTCGATATTGTTTCTTCGGAAAGTGCACCATATGCTCATTACCATTGACATGGAAAGTGACATTGCCTTTGTTGCAATCAATAACAGCCCCTGAAGTGTTTAAAAAGGGTCTTCCAAGGATGACCGCCATGGCATCATCCTCGGGAATATCCAGAATAACAAAGTATGTTAAGATAGTAACGTTAGCAACCACAACAGGCACATCCTCGCAAATGCCGATAGGGAAAGCAGTTGATTTGTCGGCCATTTGTAGGGAGATTTCAGTGGGTGTCAACTTATCCAATTCAAGTCTACGATAAAGAGAGAGAGAGGCATAACATTAACACCAGCTCCAAGATCGCATAAAGCAGTTCTAACGTAGTTGCCTTTAATGGAGAGAGGTATAGTGGGCACTTGGGGATCACCTAGATTCTTAGGAGTTCCACCCTTGAAGGTGTAATTGGCAAGCATGGTGGAAATCTCAACCTCATGTACTTAGCATAAGGAGACATTTTGAGCATTTCTGTCAAACGCATTTGCAGAAAGACAGGTCTAATCATTTCAACAAATCGCTCAAAATGCTCATCATCCTTTTTCTTGGATGGTTTGGGAGGAAATGGCATGGGTTTCTGAACCCATGGTTGCCTTTCTTTACCATGCTTCCTAGCAATGAAGTCGTTCTTATCGTATCTCTTGTTCTTAGGTTGTAGGTTATCAAGATCAACAGTAGGTTCAATCTCCACATCCTTCAGCATCATCATGAACATCGCTATCGATATTATCATTAGGCTCATGTTCATCACCAGATTGTGTTTCGGCATCAGAAACAGAGACATCGTTTGGATTCTTGGGTGTAACAGCAACGGGGTTGCTAGCATGCAAGTTCCTATCATATTTCTTTTTATTCCTAAGATGACTAGGTTCCTCGGTGCTGACTCCTTGAGAATCTTGTTCAATTCTCTTAGGATGACCCTCAGGATAAAAAGGTTCCTGGGTCATTCTACCACCTCTAGTGATGACTCTAACAGAGTTTTCATTCAACTCATTGAGCAAGTCATTATGAGCCTTAAGTACTTGTTCTACCTGAGTAGTAACCATAGAGGCATGTTTACTCAAAAGCTTAAGATCATTGACATTTCTATCCACACAAGCACTTATATGACTAAGCATACGAGCATTTTGTTCCAATTGTCTGCTAACATAATCGTTGAAACTTTGTTGTTTGGCAACAAAGTTATCAAATTCATCCAGGCATAAGCTAGCAGGTTTATCAAAAGGAATATCACTCTCATTGAATCTACAAAGAGAATTTACCTTTACTACCTGTGTCGGGTTATCAAGACCATGGATCTCTTTGATAGGTGGTAGATTTTTGAACATTTCAGATTTAATGCATTTCTCTTTCATAGATTTCTTAGCTTCTTGCATATCTTCAGGACAAAGGAATAGAATACCTCTTTTCTTCGGAGTTGCCTTCGGAGGTGGTTCGGGAATAGTCCAAGCATTCTCATTGCACAAGATATTATTCAATAGGATCTCAGCTTCTTCCCTAGTTCGTTCCTTGAAAACACAACCAACACAACTATCTAGGTGGTCCCTAGAATCATCGGTTAGTCCATTATAGAAGATATCAAGTATTTCATTTTTCTCAAGAGGGTGATCAGGCAAAGCATTCAGCAACTGGACAAGCCTCCCCCAATCTTGTGGGAGACTCTCTTCTTCAACTTGCACAAAGTTATATATTTCCTACAAGGCAGCTTGTTTCTTATGGGCAGGAAAATATTTTTCAGAGAAGTAGTAGATCATATCCTGGGGACTACGCACACAACCAGGAGCAAGAGAAGTGAACCAAGTCTTAGCATCATCCTTTAGCGAGAAAGGAAACAGCTTAAGGATATAGTAGTGGCTATATCGTGCAGCTTAGTAATATGTGCTACAACCATTTCAGACTCATAACCATGAAAAGGATCAGATTCGACCAAAGTGATTAACTCAGGATCGACAGAGAATTCATAATCCTTATCGGTCACAAAGATAGGTGAAGTAGCAAACTTTGGGTCATATTTCCTCCTACCATTCAAATATTTTTCTTTCCACTTGCGTAGTAATTTCTCAAGATCATAGCTATCCTTACAAGCAAGAAAGTCCTCAGCTATCTCTCCCTCCATAACATAACCCTCAGGTATATCAGGCAATTCATATCTAGGAGAGCTAGTTCTAACAGGTGAAATAGCAGGTTCTACTTCAATAATGCCAGCAGTCTCAGAAGTATCATCACATTCAGCAGCAACTCTAGCAATTTGTGCATGAAGGAATGCACCTAGTGGCAAAGCAGTATCAAGCAAAGCATCATCACAAGCATCATGGATAGCAGAAGTAGCATCATCAAGCACATGCGACATATCAGAATTTCTAGCAGCAGGTGGTGTCGCAAACTTACTCATAACTGAAGGTGAATCAAGTGCAGAGCTAGATGGTAGTTCCTTACCTGTCCTCGTAGTTGAGGGCAAGACCTTAGTTTTTGGATCTCTCGTATTCCTCATAGTGATCAACAGACGTAAATCCCAAGTAACTCAGAGAATAGTGCTAGGCATCCCCGGCAACGACGCCAGAAAATAGTCTTGATAACCCACAAGTATAGGGGATCGCAACAGTTTTCGAGGGTAGAGTATTCAACCCAAATTTGTTGATTCGACACAAGGGGAAGCCAAAGAATATTCTCGAGTATTAGCAGTTGAGTTGTCAATTCAACCACACCTGAAAGACTTAGTATCTGCAGCAAAGTATCAGTAACAGAGTAGTGTGATAGCAATAGTAGCAACGGTAATAGTAGCAGAAGTGATAGCAGTAGCGGTAACAGTAGCAGCAGTGACAACAGTAGGGGCAAAGTAACAGTAGAAGCAGTGACAGTAGTAGCGGCAAAGTAACGTAGCAAGGACCAGTAGGAAAAACTCGTAGGCATTTGATCGGTGATGGATAATTATGCCGGATGACATTCATCAAGCAAGAGTTATAATGTAACTAGCTCCAGTTCGTCAATGTAATGTACGCATGTATTCAGTATATATTCATGCGTGCTTAGGGAAAGGAACTTGCATGACATCTATTGTCCATCCCTCCCGTGGCAGCAGGGTCCTAATGGAAACTACGGGATATTAAGGTTCTCCTTTTAATAGAGAACCGAAACAAAGCATTAGCACTTAGTGAATACATGAACTCCTCATACTATGGTCCTCTCCGGGAGTGGTTCCGGCTATTGTCGCTGCGGGGTTGCTGGGTCATAACACATAGTAGGCGACTACAACTTGCAAGATAGGATCAAGAACACACATATACTGACGACAACATAATAGGTTCAGATCTGAAATCATGGCACTCGGGCCCTAGTGACAACCATTAAGCATGGCAAAGTAGTAGCAACATCAATCTCAGAACATAGTGGATACTAGGGATCAATCCCCATCAAAACTAACTCGATTACATGATAGATCTCATCCAACCCATCACCGTCCAGCAAGCCTACGATGAGATTACTCACGAACAATGAAGAACATCATGGCATTGGCTATGAAGGAAGGTTGGTGATGACGAAGGCAACGATCTCCCCTCTCCGGAGCCCAGAACGGACTCCAGATCTGCCCTCCAAAGGAAGAACAGGTGGTGGAAGTGCCTCCGTATCTTAAAACGCGATGAACTCTTCTCCTTTATTATTTCCGGACGAAAGGGACTAAATAGAGCTAGAGTTGGAGGCGGCGGAGCCCCGAGGGCCCCACAAGCCTGCTAGGCACGGCCAGGGGGGCGCGCCTCACGGGCTTGTGGGCTCCTCGCTCCACGCCTCTGTTTGATTCTTGCGCCGGTATTTTTTATACATTCCACAAAAAATCCTCGTAAATTTCCTGGTCATTCCGAGAACTTTTATTTCTGTGCAAAAACAACACCATGGTAATTCTGCTGAAAACAGCGTTAGTCCGTGTGAGTTCCATTCAAATCATGCAAATTAGAGTCCAAAACAAGGGCAAAAGACTTTGGAAAAGTACATATGATGGAGATGTATCACCTCGCAAATACCGATAGGTAAGGCTATTGACTTGTTAGCCATTTGCAATGAAATTTCAGTAGGTGTGAGTTTACTCAAGTCAAGTCTTTTGTATAAAGATAAAGGCATAACACTAACACGAGCTCCTAGAGCACATAAAGTTTTCACATAGTTATTTTTTATGGAACATGGTTTAGTTGGTATTCCTGGATCTCCTAGTTTTTTAGGTACTCCATCCTTAAAGGTACAATTAGAAAGCATTGTAAAGATTTCAACTTTAGGTATTTTTATTTTATTTGTGACGATGTCTTTCATGTACTTAGCATAAGGGGCCATCTATAAAAGATTAGTTCACTACTAGAAAAAGGGCTATTAGTGGCACACCTACTTTATCTATTAATGGCGCACTATAGGTGCGCCATTATTATCATGCCACTACTAATAAATAGTAATGGCACACCCCTGGTGCGCCACTTTTAATATACATAACAGTGGCGCACAACCTGGTGCGCCATTACTATCCCAGACACTAATGGGGCACCACCTCGTGCGCCATTACTATCCCAGATACTAATGGCGCACCTCCTCGTGCGCCACTAGAGTGCAACTTGGTGCGCGACTACTATGAATATCAGGATTTTTTTCTTTTCTTTTCTCATATTTTTACAGGTTAAAATATACATTATAGCACAGAATATAAACAGCACAACATATATATAAACAACAGATTTATCGAATGCAATAGAAGATTAGTCTCCGAATACAATTCATCATATTAGTCTCCGAATTCAAAATACCGAACATAGTTAGAACATTGCAAGTCTCCACACCGCGAGTAGAGCATTTGTCTTCACATTACAAGTCGATAGCATGATTTATGGTCCTACTAATAAATAGCATCGACTACACATATAAGTTGGAAGACTGTCCAAATTAAAGAGACATACAAGTTCATTAAAGTTTAATTACAACATAGCATTAGTACTTTCGACTCGACTCAGGGACTGGAGCATGGATGAAGCCGCCGTCTTTCGTGATGGTCATGATTGTGTGGTCGTTGTCAGCCTACATTTGTAACGTGGTGTCAATTTCACTGTTGGACGGTTGACAATTTAGGTAGAACTGCCCCGATTTGGCAAGGACATCTTGATAGATGATTTCCGCCAACTCCGACTGGATGCGAAAGAATTCTTGTCTGATGTCCTCGTCCTGGATTTCCAACAAGCGTTGAGCTCATTTGGTAGCATACGGTGATCCTGATCCCGTACGATCGACCGCATGTGATGGAGGGCGTAGTAGGCATCCTTCTGACTGCCAGGCCGATACTTGACGCAGGGGAACATCGTTATGTGGGTGAACACGTGCTTGCCAAACCTAAGAATTGGCCTCCTAAAGGTGCCTCCAGATTTGGCATAACCGGGGAGGACATCATCAAGAACTTTCTTGATATTTGTGTAGTCTTTCTTGGACTGATGGTCCGAGTCGAAATACGTGGCCATGGAATATTTCGGGCTTAAGAGGATGAGTGTGCAATGTGTGTCGCTGCACATAACACGGAATGTTAGAAAAAAAGAACGATCTAAATCTAAGAAATCATATGTTATGGGGCGATGAGGGGATGACTTACTCAGAAAAGTAAGGCACGAGGAAGTTATCCTTATCTGCGTTCGCCAGAATGACGCCTTCGAGGTATGAACTCCCGACTTGCCGGTCCCCAGCGTCGTCCAAGAGCTTGGCACGCATGTAGAAGGGGTCAACTATCACGATGTCCGGGGTCTTGTCTCTAATGATCCGCATCTCCATACTGAGCGAAAATAGCTGACTGGTGTAGTGCAACGGATAAAGGTTAAGCATAGCGAAGATGTCATCAAACCACAGGATGATCATACGCCCGATGGTGCTATCGACAAAGCCCTTGCCCTCTCACACCTTGGCCACGAAAACCAGGTATGCCACATCATTGTCGGAGAGACGCCGCTTCTCCATATAAAGAACAGCGTCATGCAGATTTCGCATAGCACTGGTTGCAGCATTGAGCAGATTAGACGGTAGCATCGGCCTAGCCGCCACATGCACACTCCTCTCAATATCCTTAGATATTGGTGGCCCGTCCTGAGCACGGATCGTACTCGGTGCCGGCTGGCTCGCACCCTTGTTAGTTTTTCTTTTCTGTCCCTTCTGCTTCTTCTACTGTAATGGGATCGAATTCTGCTCAGAGACAACCTTCTTGAGTGTGTTGGGGCTGATAATATTTCGCACCTCGGCTATTTGAGTCTCGGTGAAGGCGGGAGCTGGAGGCGTCTCCTGAGAACTGAACAGCCGACGCCTGTTGAAATTGGGTTTCTCCGCGGTACCAGCTAGATCGCCATCGTCTTTTGCAGGGTTGGGTTCTTGAGAAGGACGCCCGAACAAGTCATTATCGTCACCGTACCCATGTTCGTTGATGTACTTATCAACGTTGGAAATTGTATCATCGTCGTCGTCCAGATCCTGTGCCATATGCATGTCCGGATCAGCTGACGGTGGTAGCATTGCGGCGGTCTTGCCATGGCTTGGCGCCGGCACGACTGGCAGTGTTGTCTGTGGGGTGGTGTCCCCCGCCCCCAAACGAATCTGGCTCTGCGACCAAACCATGGACCAGTTTAAGCAGGCGCTGAGGGTCATCACATCATCTTCGTCGGCCCCAGCGGGTCGATACAGAGGTAACAAGTCGTCGCAGCCCCACAGCACCCGAACCAGTTGAACCCTATACACGGTGGGTGGCATCGGATTACCGTCGAACACGTGGTTGCCCGATTCAACGATTTTGGCCTTGGCGACATCGATCAACTCGCCGTCCACGAAGTGGAGGAGAGTGCGTGGAACGTTGGTGGCGCCCTGCGAAAACATGTAGGGCATCACGGATGCCCAGTCAAAAAGGCAAGGAGATGAAGTCATCGGCCGAGGCTTATAGTTCCCATGATGGCGTCGAGCTCGGCTAATGTCAAGGCACCGCCAATGGAGGGCGTGCAAGTGACGGAGGGGCCGCTTGATGCCTAGGTGCTGGCCGGCGTATTCTTCCCACAAAGGGGTGCATTAACCTCCAATATCGGCGCCGACGCCGGAGGCACCTGCAATGCTGCCTCCGTCGGAGACATCGATGCCGGCGCGTTATGCGAGTTGCTGCCCGTGAAGCTGGGAATCGGGGGCGGCCCCTGTTGGCCGCTCGCAATCCACCCCTACAGCCCCTCAAGCAAGGAAGACATAATGGCGGTGATCGTCGCTCCAAGTTGGTCTCGCACTTGCTCTTGGACTATCTCCGGAATCTGCGCCACTTGTGCCTTGATTTCTTTAACCTCCCGCTCCTCACTTTCCAAGATGGTCTTTCTGTCGTTTCGCCCAGCCTTATAGTATTCCGACCATTTCGTGGACAAGCCTTCGCCGGCCACATGACCAGCTGACGACGGATTACTGAGATTATCCTTGTGTTTCATTATGTTCAACGCCCTATTTAAAGTGCTATCCTAAGGGGCAGACGGGGAGCTCAGAGACCCCGCGCTATTGCTTTCATTTTCCTGCGGAAGGAACGTGAACCATTTAGAAATTTGGCTTCATTAATTAGAATGCAACCATATGGAGCTAATTACGCAGGGGTGTATTCCTTACCAGAACACACTCAAGCTCCTTCACCTTCGGATCCGTGGTAAGCTCCTTTGTTACCGGGTCCACCTTGTACCGGGCCCTAACATAGTTCCTCGTCTGCTTTTCAGGGTATTTATCAAAGAGGGGCGGTAGGCCTTGTTCGGCACGCTCCGCGACTTCCTTGTCCGATTTAGGTTCCGCCACTCTGTAACCGCCGGGATCGAGTTTGTGGACCCCTAAGTTCAAGTCCTGCATATTTTCCCCCACTGACTTGATTCCGCGGATGCGTTGCTCTCGCACTTTATCTTGAACTCTTGGTAGTCAGCTTTGCTGATCAAAGGATTTGTCTCCTTGATCTTCTCATAACTATCACCACTTAGAATCCTTCTGTTCACTGAGGCTCTCCAAGTAGCCAGGGTAGTGCTCATCTTCATGAGGGTGGCACTGTTCACTTTATTCCCTGCGAGGCGTGTGTTTGCGACGTCACTGGGGAACTTGTATCGTTCGTGCAGCTTCGTGAAGAGGAGGTTGCGCAAATTCGCCCGGCCTTGATGCCTTAGGTTCTCGGTGTTAATCGAGACGGTGCTCCGGAGAATGCACCCTAGTTGTCCCGCGTACCCACCGACTAATTCTTTGGGCGTCGTCGGATGCCCACTGGAGGACACTTCAGTAAATTCCTCCCTGGTGGTGCCGAGCACGTTCGGGCGCCGGTCCTTCCGTTGCTTCTTCGGTTGGCTGCCATCATCAGTGGTGGCATCCCCGGCGGCACCATCAGTGGTGTCATCCCCGACCCCACTAGGGGTTGTTTAGTCGTGATCGGTGTCTTCCGCGGCATCCTCATAGCGGTGAGGTTCTTCCTCCAGCTCCTGGGAAAGCTCCTAGAATGGCTTGCTCGAACCGCCGACCTCATCGTTGTTGGCCATGTTTGCTCTAAATAGGAAAAAAGGCTACTAGAGTTATTGCATGGGGTTGAATTATCACCAACTATAATTCCACCGTATCCAATTTTACTTTTCTTTTACTCCATAGGATCGCAAAACATGACACATGAGAAGTTCCAACGTATCCATACCAAAAAGTAGTAATAGTGAGTGTTTCATTTTTAGGGCCCTTTTAGTGAAGCAAAAGAAAACAAAAATAATGTGCTAATGAGTTACTTAGCAATAACACTACTCATGAGTCATGAACTCATGATCCACCTATTGCATTGTTATCTACTCCCTACGTAAATAAATATAAAAGCCTTTAGATCATCAAAATAGTTATCTAAACATGCTTATATTTTTAAACAGAGCGAGTAGCACACATATAGCAAGGATAACAAGATAATACTAATCCAGTAGTGTGGTAGTATTGATAATGTCATGTAATCTAACATTTGAATAGATCATTTTGGACCCATTTCACTCACATAAAAATAAACATAAGAATTAAAAAGAAATAAGCTCTGTTTTCAAGAAAGGATAAGGATTTTGTTTTGGTTGAGAATCGAGCACCTTCTAGGTCAAGAAAATTGGCCATGACCTTTGCTAATTTTCTTGACCTAGGAGTGCCCAATTCTCAACCGAAACGGAAATTAATCTACGTTTCAGGAGAAAGGGGTAACAAATATGAGTAAGCGGTTCCATCAAGCTCATATAGGATTCCAGTATGTAAATTCTGAAACATCATTATTTTCTGGTTTTCATCAAACATCATGGCAGTAATACCTCAAGCACAGCACATGTAATAAAGTTGATTACACAAAATACAAGATCCAAATCACAACATATGTGAAAATACAAATAAGGATCAATTTTATAACCGGTAGACAATTTGAAATTGAAATTGCATTAGGAACCACTTTCAATACTAGTTTCTAAAACTGGAAAAAATATTATTTGACCAATTGAAATAAGTTATATGGAAAAATTGCTAACAGAAATCATGAACTCCAGATAGACTTGAGCCAAGCATTTGATTGTGGTTAATAGTTTACTGCTAAACAAATCAACAAACTTAAGCATCCATGTTAAACACCAACGTGAGTGCACGATAGCCAAGAAAATCCTGGTATGAGAGTAGATGGTTACAAGTGATAACAATTCAATCTTAAATCCATACTCAACTGCATAGAGCACTAGAAATAAGAGAATTTTTATGATGTGGCTCAAGTGAAAAAAGGCGGCTCACTTTTGTTATATGCTATAAACTACCATGCTATTAGGATTTGGGAATCTAAGGGCCCAGGCCAGCAAGAGCAGAACAGTAAGCATATCACTGGTGTAATGGACGTTTATGGCCTAATGCCTCACAACCAGACACATTTCCATAACTAGCAACCACGCATGATGGGGGAATTGATTTTAACCCCCCTGCTCGCTCCACTTTGATCTTGTACCCCCATGTTCATGCGACTCGCTCTGAGCCCCCCCAGTTTTGTCCAGTGGTTGCTAATAACCCCCTTTTGCCTATTTAACACATTTGTTAGTATCTAATCATCAAACTAAAATAAAAATGGACAGAAGTGCCCTTCAGTTTAAAAGGATCTCTATACTAGTCTGGATGTCCCAGCCACGAATTTTTTTTCTCAAATGACAAGATTTGCTTCAACTGTGTTACGTTTCTCACAAAAAAAAGAAGTATAATTCTGTTGTAATATGTAGTCTTTCACACGAACAAAATGCAAATAATATAGTCTCACAATGATTCAATGATAGCATATATAATAAGTTCAGCAAAGTTCTACAGGACATCATGATAACAAATAAAGGTGAGTCTCTACCTCACTTACACAGCAGAATTAAAGTGAGTATCTACCTCACACACATAGCATAATAATAGGTTCTTCAACAGAATTAAAGTGAGTCACTACGAGACCAGTTTTTCTTTCATTAGTAGAAAACTGAACGCATAACAAGAGGAAGGGGGCAATCAGCAAAGAACGAATCGTAACAGGGGGGCTCAGAGTGAGTCGCGCGAACATGTGGGTACAATATCAAAGTGGAGCGAGCAGAGGCGGTTAAAATCAATTCCCCCAACATGATGCAGCCCCACGGTCTAATGCCTTCATTTTGTTTGGGGAGTTATGGGGTAATGGTAGTTCTAGGAGTTTAGTCCCACAAATTAACCTAGCATCGCAATCTGGAGGGTCTCAGGCTGCGCCAACCCTAATTATCTAGTGGTCTGCTTTGTAAAGTGACAATCATGACCATGTCCAATTCTTCTCACTATAATGGAGAGCTTATTAATTACTCCATAAATAAGGCATAGCTAAAAAAAGATATAGTAGATTGATGATGCAAAATTAATTATAACAGAAGATCTCTTTGGGAAACTGAATATAATGGAATCATTTAATTTAAGGAGTAGTGCTCCAAGGTCTCTCAAAATTAGATGCAACTTGGGAGTCAACAATGAAGAAAATATGCCTTTGTTCATTGCCAGCTTCAACAAAGCGTAGAAAGATAAAGAACCCTAAATACTGACTATTAACAAGACCACCATATAAAAAAAGGCAAATTCAATTCTTCAGTTCAAGAAATACCAAAATAGTGACATGTGGCATATAGATTGTTAACAATTCGGTACAAAGTAGACCACTAGATAATTAAAATAAAGCAAATTCAATTCCTCAGACCAAGAGATTCCACAAATTAACCTAAAATACGAAAACTGCTAGTTCCAAGTAAGAAGAAAAATGCAGAGAGGGGGCTGGGGGGTGATGAGATAGCACTGTATACCGGCGGCGCAGACGGGCGGGCTGTCGGAGAGGCTGTCGTCGATATCCGGCAAGACGGGCGGGCTGTCGGAGAGGGGCCGCCGCCGTTGAGGGGGTCGCTGCTGTGGAGGGAGGAGGGAGTCCCTGGCGGCGCAGTCCCCGTGGAGGAGGAGGAGGGAGTCCCTAGCGGTGCAGTCCCCGTGGAGGAGGAGGATGGAGTCACCGGTGGCGCAATCCCCGTGGCGACGGCGCAGTTCCTGCGAGATTGAGGAGAGGTGGGGGAGAAACGATGGGTGCGCTGTGGGGAGAGTTAGGGGAGGGGGGGAATGAATTGGTATAGTGGGGGAGGATTAGCAATGGCGCACCATTTAGGGGTGCGCCATAAGTAAGGTGATAGCAATGGCGCACCTCCTAGTGGTGCGCCATAAGTAAGGTGATAGCAATGACGCACCTTCTAGTGGTGCGCCATAAGTAAGCTGATAGCAATGGCGCACCTTCCCCTGGTGCGCCATTACTAACTTTTTTTTTATTTTTAGTTGCATGCATGTAATACTTTCGCCGCCTATCTAGTATACTTTGTATTTACTTCATCTATTTTCTTACTAAGAACTATGAAAACAGCCAATCACTCATTTCCACTTGTTTTGCCAAACGAGCTAATGTGTTTTACGAGTAGCCCGAGGAAAGCATGTTTTACACCTAACCCATCCATAAATCTCACGGAGAGAGACACTTACAAAAAATCATGTTATGAGGTGATATCACATTGTGCAAAGATTTAGAATTACATGACATGGTTGAAATCAAGTGACGTGAAGTAACAGTCATCAAAGATTGAGCTTGCCACTAAAACACACACACGCGACCGACATGTCGTGATTCGATCTTACTTAGCTATCTTTTCACAATGATCTTCTTGCCCTTCTTTCTCGCGGTTGAATAATTTAGCCCCGGAACCCCTTGAATTCTTCTCTTGAACGGACGTCCTTTAGGTAGGGTGGTCCTGCTTCTTCTTGTGTTGTGTGCTACTTCATCGTTGTCGTCATCTTCCATCTTCGGGTCGCCGTACTTGTCAAAGTCTTGCTCATTGGCGACTCCATCCATTCCGATGATGTTCCTTTTGCCTCTCCTCACGACAACACGACTGGGCTTTGACGGGTCGGTAATGAAGAATCATTGGTCCACTTGGCAAGCCAACACCCATGGCTCATTTTTCACGGTGATGTTTGCGCCCGCGGTCTTCGATTTGGCTTCGTGTATAACCATGGTGGTGAAATACCGGTCTTCTTTTAGGACGCTCTTGGCCCATCTGACACGGAACATCGGAACCTTCTCTCCAGTGTAGCTCAGCTCCCAGATCTCCTCGACCCTTCCGTAGTATCTGTCCTTGTCGTTACCGGTGTAGGACTCCATTGTTACCCCGGAGTTCTGATAATCACTCTTCATGTCCTTTTCCTCGGTGTAGAATGCGTAGCCGTTGATATCATACGCCTCATAGGTCATCAGGTTGTGCTCGGCGCCCTGTGACAAGGCGAATATGAGTTTTTCTTCCGTGGAAGAATCCTCGTGTAAAGGGTATGACAGAAGCTTGTCCTTGAACCAACGCGTGAAATATGAGTTGTGCTCTTTGATTATATCTTCGTCCGTCCTCTGTTGGCCTTGGTCATTGTACGTCTTCTCAATAAAGGTTTTGTGCTCTACCACCCAAGGATCGACCACATCTATGTGTTGTAGCACGACTAGGTTTGCCCTTTTAAAGTCGGCGAGTCGACCCTTGAAGTCGCCATGCATTTCGCGGCGACCCTCCCGGTGACCCCATCCAGCGAGCCTGCCGAGGTGCGTGTTGACGGGCAGACCAATGGGGTTCTCGATTCCTAGATAATTCGTGTAGAAGGAGATGCACTCTTCGGTCAGAAAGCCCTGGGCTATGCTTCCATCTGGACATGCCCTGTTGCGAACGTATCCTTTGATGACACCATTCATCCATTCGAATGGCATCATGCTGTGCAGGAACGTCAGCCCGAGTTGGATGATATCCTCCACGATATGGACCAGCAGATGCACCATAACATCGAAGAATGCGGGCGGGAAGTACATCTCAAGCTCACATAGTATCACCGCGATCTCTTCCTGTAGCCTTCCGATTTGCCTCACGCCAACCGATTTCTGAGAGATGACGTCGAAAAAGTTGCATAGGCCAAATAGCGTTTCACGGACGTGCGTGTCCATGATCCCACAAATTGCAACTGGAAGTATCTGCGTCATCAGCACGTGACAGTCGTGAGACTTCATCCCGCTGAACTTCTGCTTCGCTGAGTCCAGGTGCCTGCTTATCTCCCCCGCGTAACCGTAAGGAAGTTTTACTCCGACGAGGCAGGTGAAAAACTGATCAATCTCCTTCTGACTTAGAGAGCAGTCATATTCTATCTTCTTGGCCTTTTTGCCTTTGCGATGACTTTCCATGTCCTTCGCCTCATCATCATCATCATCATCATTAGGGCGTTTTGCGTGAAACTCCTCCCTGATGCCCATTGATTGCAAGTCTGCCCTTGCTTTCAGCCCATCTTAGGTCCTCTCTGGGATGTTGAGCAGGGTACCAAGCAGACTCTCGCACACGTTCTTTGTGATATGCATGACATCAAGGATGTGAGGCACAAGGAGGATCTTCCAATACGGCAAGTCCCAGAAGACAGACCTCGTTTTCCATACCTTTAGAAGCGGCTCTGGCGCCTTTCGCTTCTTTCCCGACGGTGGGCACTCTTTCCAATTTTTCAACAGCTCATCTATTTCCTCGCCGCTCCTCGTACGTGGGGGTCTTCGGGGTTCGGTTTTACCATCGAACAGATCCTTGCGTTTTCTCCATGCGTCATCGTCGCGAAGCCACCTTCGATGTCCCATGAACACGGTTTTTGAAGACTCATGATCTCTATCTAGCTAGCGACACGTAGTGTCATCCATGCACCTGACGCATGCACAAAATCCGTGGACCACCTGCCCCGCGACATATCCGTAACCGAGATAGTCGTGCACCGTCGTGAGCAATGCGGCTCTCATAGGGAAATATTGTTTCGCTGCAGCGTCCCACGTATTGGCTGGCGTTTTCCACAGCATGTCTAGCTCGGCTATCCCATAGACAACAGCGCCAGAAGTTGACACGTTGACAGAGGCTGGGCTTGTGTTGGTTCTTCCCTTGAAGAGGAAAGGGTGATGCAGCAAAGGCGCAGTAAGTATTTCCCTCAGTTTGAGATCCAAGGTATCGATCCAGAAGGAGGGTCTCGACAAGTCTAAAGTACCTGCGCAAACACAAACAAGCTTGCACCCAACGCTTCAAAGGGGTTGTCAATCCCTTCAAGATTGTTTGCAAAGTGAGATCTGAAGGCGGAAAGTGCAACGAAGTAAAAAGTATAAGGCTAAAAATATGGTGTGGAGTAGACCCTGGGGGCCATAGTGTTCACTAGAGGCTTTTCTCAAAATAACAAGTATTATGGTGGGTGAACAAATTACTGTCGAGCAATTGATGGAACCGCGCAAAGTCATGACGATATCTAAGGGAATGATCATGCATATAGGCATCACGTCCGAGACAAGTAGACCGATACTTTCTGCATCTACTACTATTACTCCACTCATCGACCGCTATCCAGCATGCATCTAGTGTATTGAGTTCATGACGAACAGAGTAACGCTTTAAGCAAGATGACATGATGTAGAGGGATAATCTCAAACCAATGATGAAAACCCCATCTTTTTACCCTTGATGGCAACAACACGATGCGTACCTCGCTACCCCTTCTGTCACTGGGTGAGGTCACCACACGGTATGAACCCAAAACAAAGCACTTCTCCCATTGCAAGAATCATAGATCTAGTTGGCTAGACCAAACCCACAACTCGAAGAGAATTACAAGGATATGAAATCATGCATAAGAGATCTCAGAAGAGACTCAAATAAGATTCATAGATAATCTGATCATAAATTTACAATTCATCGGATCTCGACAAACACACCGCAAAAGAAGATTACATCGAATAGATCTCCATGAAGATCATGGAGAACTTTGTATTGAAGATCCAAGAGAGAGAAGAAGCCATCTAGTTACTAGCTATGGACCCGTAGGTCTATGGTGAACTACTCACGCATCATCGGAGAGGTCATGGTGTTGATGGAGAAGCCCTCCGTGTCCGAATCCCTCCTCCGGCAGGGCACCAGGACGTGCCCCAGATGGGATCTTGCAGAGACAGAAGCTTGCGGCGGCGGAAAAACGATTGCGATGATCTCTTGATTTTTTCTGCAATTTATGGGATTATATAGGCGAGAGACCTAGGTCAGGGGACCTCCAAGGGGACCACAAGCCTGGATGGCGCGGCCCCCTCGCCGCAGGGTGGGGGCTTGTGGGGCCCCTGGGGCTCCCCTATCTTGGATCCCAAGTTCTCCGATCTTCTTCCGTTCAAAAAAAAATATTTTCGGGGATTTTCTTCCGTTTGGACTCCGTTTCAAAATCTCTTCTGAAAGGGGTCAAAAACATGGAAAAAACAGGAACTGGCGCTTGGCACTGAGTTAATAAGTTAGTCCCAAAAAATATACAAAAGGCATACAAAACATCCAAAGTTTGACAAGATAATAGCATGAAACCATCAAAAATTATAGATACGTTGGAGACGTATCAAGCTCCTCTTCCATCGGCCCCAAATACAGATTGATGTCGTTCCCTGGTTGTTTAAGCCCTTCAATTAGCATACTCATGTGAATGTACTTCCTCTTCATGCACATCCAAGGGGGAAGGTTGTACATGCACACAAACACAGGCCAGGTGCTATGTGTGCTTCTCTGGCTGCCAAACGGATTGAGTCCATTGGTTCTCGCGCCCAGCATGATGTTCCTTGGATCATTCCCAAATTCTGGGTGTTTGAAGTTCAACGCTTGCCACTGGCTCGCATCCTTAGGGTGACTCAGCATCTTGTCTTTTTTATTTATCTCTGGATCATTTTCGTCATCATCTCGCTTCTTCTCCTCCCTATCCGCGTGCCAACACATTAGCTCTGCTTGCTTAGGGTCCACGAAATACCGCTGCAGAGGAGGAGTGATCGGAAAGTACCACACCACTTTTCGAGGAGCTTTCTTCCTCTTCTTGTATCGAGTGATGCCGCACACCGGACATATGGTAGACTCCGCGTGCTCGTCCCAATAAATGATGCAATCGTTCATGCACACATGGTATTTCACGTGCGTAAATCCAGAGGACACATGATTTTCTTCGCCACCTCGAAACTATTTGGGCACTTGTTCCCCATGGGAAGACGTTCGTGCCAGAATGACATGTTCTCGTCGAAGCATGTGTCGGTCATTTTGTGTTTTACCTTCATCTCTAGAGCCATGAGCGTTACTTGCAGGCGGGTATCCTCGGGCCTGCATCCTTCATACAATGGAGTAACTGCATCTATCTCCAGTTGATCCACCTTGGCTTTCTCTCGGGCGACATCTCTTGCGTTACCCGTCTGCTTGAGAAGCAGCTCTTGAATATGAGGGTCCTGCACCCAGCCCATCGATGGTCCATCGTCGTCTGCTCCATCATCTTCATCTTCAAGATCATGCCCTTTGTCTGGATCTTCCTCATCATCATGTCCGGCATCTTCTACATGATGACTGTGTCCTGCATCTACTTCGTGATCATGTCCTGGAGATTCTTCGTCTTCTCGCCCGCCGTCACCGCTATTATCTTGCAGCCCTTCCTTTTTTCTTGCCCGACCCCCATGGATGACTTCATAATCATCTTCATCACCTTGCCACCAATAGCCATCCATGAAACCACGCATGAGAAGGTGGCCCGAACCTGTCTGGAATCCGGGTCCATAAGACTTTTCAGCTTGCATCTTCAACACGGACATCTTATCTCCATGTCATTCTTTTGAAGCATCTCGGCCTTCACGGAGCTCAAAAACCTATTCACGATGCCTTCGGTCATCGTGCGGACCATGGTCGCCTGCGGGGTAGAGCAAAACGATATGTTAGAACCAAAAATAATTTTGGCATGACTTTGCCTAAAAATAAGACCAAAAATAATGCATAGTGCCAAATTCTCGCCAAAACGGAAATGAATCAACATTCCGGCAAAATATTGGCAACTATCGCATTTCAAATACCGGTACCGGCAAACTCAAACATATGCAAGACCACAAACATGCGTAGATCTAGGCCGTAAAAAGTGTGTACAAGTTGGAGGAAGAAGAAAGTAGATCTAGAACATAAAGAAAGCTTTCCGCTTACTTACCTATCAAAAAAGGAAATTTAACAACTTAATTTGGGTGAATCTATGGTGCAAATGAGGTGAGGAGGAGGAGGCAGCCGAGATTAACAAGGTTGGTAGAGGTGGAGAGAGTGAAGTGGGGGGAAAGTGAATGTGAAGTGGGGCTGTCAAAAATATCTACTGCTCCCAGGTTACTAATGGCGCACCTTGTAAGAATGCGCCATTAGTAACCAGGGTTACTAATGGCGCACCTGATAAGAATGCGCCTGTCGGGGGGATAACCCCGGGGTAGGCTCATCAAGCCCGTTCCTTCATTTCCGGCCCAAAGGACATGAACATATACAGATTCCTAAGGCCCAAGTCTTCTGGACGGCTAGGCAGCGCCTACCGGCTAGAGGACGAGGTGGCCATCCCTCTGGTCGGCCAGGCAACCCCCGTCGGCTAGAGTCGAGGCGGCTACCTCTTCTGAGCTGGCCTGGTCCCGCCAGCCCGGCTAGGAATGAGGCGGCCGCACATGAGCCGGCTAGCCAAGCAGGCTAGCCGGCCAAAGATCACAAGTCACATCAGATCATAGGTCAGGATAAGACCTTATGATTAAAGGTAGCTACGTGTCAGCAAAGGTACTGGATCGGGGCACCCGACAGGTGAAGTTTGCTGTGTATCCCTTGCAACGGCGCGAGAAATAGTTGTGTCGACGGCACCAGGAATACTTCAGCTATGGCTACGCCTTAAGGGACTTCCTAGGCAAGTATGCAATGGTTTCCCCCGTGGCCTTGGAGCCTTGCGTTGGTGTTCCCTCGAAGCGGAAAGGGTGATCTAGCACAGCGATGGTAAGTATTTCCCTTAGTTTGAGAACCAAGGTATCAATCCGGCGGAAGAGTATCTCAAAATCTTGCACAAACACAAAAGCTTGCACCGAACGCTATGAAGGGGTTTTCAATCCCTTATAGATTATTTGCCAAGTGAGAACTGAAAGCAACAAAGTAACAAAGCAAAGTAAAAGCGGAGATGTAAACGATGGATGTGAATAGACCCGGGGGCCGTAGTGTTTACTAGTGGCTTCTCTCATGAAAGCAAGTAGACGGTGGGTGAACAAATTACTGTCGAGCAATTGATAGAACTGTGCAGAGTCGTGACGATATCTATGCAATGACTATTTCTATAGGCATCACGTCCGAAACAAGTAGTACGATACTTTATTCATCTACTACTATTACTCCACACGTCGACCGCTATCCAGCATGCATCTAGTGTATTAAGTCCATAAGAACAGAGTAGATGACATGATGTAGAGGGATAATATCAAACCAATGATAAACCCCATCTTTTTACCCTTGATGGCAACTGCTTGATGTGTGCCTTGCTGCCCCTACTGTCACTGGGAAAGGTCACCACATGGCATAACCCAAAACCAAGCACTTCTCCCATTCCAAGAATCATAGATCTACTTGGCCAAACAAAACCCAAGACTCGAAGAGACTTAGAAGGATATCAAATCACGCGTATAAGAAATCAGCAAAGACTCAAATATATATCATAGATAATCTGATCACAAGTCCACAATTCATCGGATCTCGACAAACACACCACCAAAGAAGATTACATCGGATAGATCTCCATGAAGATCATGGAGAACTTTGTATTGAGGATCCAAGAGAGAGAAGAAGCCATCCAGCTACTAACTACGGGCCCGTAGGTCTGAAGTGAACTACTCACGAGTCATTGGAGGGGCGATGATGATGATGAAGAAGCCCTCCAACTCCAAAGTCCCCTCCGGCAGGGTGCCGGGAAGGGTCTCTAGATGAGATCTCACGGAAACGGAAGCTTGCGTCGGCGAAAAAGTATTTTCGAGGCTCCCCTGATTTTTGCAGAATATTTGGGAATTTATAGGCCAAAGACCTAGGTCAGGGGGCGGCCAGGGAGGCCACAAGCCTGCCCACCGCCGCCTCCCCCTGGTGGCGAAGTGGGGGCTCTTGGGCTCCCTGGAGCCCACCTGGCTTGGCCCAAAAGCCCCCTAGTCTTCTTCTGTTCGGGAAAAAATCATTTCGGGGTTTTTCTTCCGTTTGGACTCCATTCCAAAATCAGATCTGAAAAGAGTCAAAAACACGGAAAAAACAGGAACTGGCACTTGGCACTGAATTAATAAGTTAGTCCCAAAAAGATATAAAAAGGTACATAAAACATACAAGGAAGGCAAGATAACAGCGTGAAAATATCAAAAATTATAGATACGTTTGAGACGTATCAAGCATCCCCAAGCTTGACTCCTGCTCGTCCTCGAGTAGGGAAGTGGTAAGAATGAATTTTTGATGCTTTCATGCTACCTAGCATAGGTGTCCTTTGTAATTCCTCTTACGTGATGTGAATGTTCAGATCCATTAGATTCAAAACAATAGTTTTCTATTGACGTGGAAACAATAATAATTCAAGCAAACTGGCAAAGTAATCATGAACTTTCAAAATAACAAGGCCAAAAGAAAGTTATCGCTACAAAAGCATATAGTCTGGCTATATTCTATCATCATTGCACAACGAATTTAAATCATGCACAACCCCGGTATTGGCCATGTAATTGTTTCACACCTTTACTTTCTCAAACATTTTCAATTCACACGTAGTACATGAGCGTGAGCCATCGTTATAGCACTATAGATGGTGTGGAATGTGGTGGGGGTTGCAAGACAAAAAGGAGAAGATAGTGACATTAACTAGGCATATCAATGAGCTGTGGAGATTCTCATCAATAGATATCAATGTGAATGAGTAGGGATTGCCATACAAATGATGCACTAGAGCTACAAGTATGTGAAAGCTCTTAAAGAAAACTAGTGGGTGTGCATCCAACTTGCTTGTTCACGAAGACCTAAGGCAATTTTGAGGAAGCCTATCATTGGAATATACAAGCCAAGTTATATAATGAAAATTTCCCACTAGCTATATGGTGGTGACAAAACGATAGACTCTCAATCATGAAGATCATGGTGCTCAAAATGCACAAGTGTGGAAAAAGTGGTAGCATTGTCCCTTCTCTCTTTTTATCTCATTTTTTTATTTTGGTGGGCTCTTTGGCCTCTTTTTTATGGGATTCTTTGGCCTCTTTTATTTCCTCACATGGGACAATGCTCCAATAATGATGATCATCACACTTTCAACTCAAAACTTAGAGCAACTATGACTCTATATGGAATGCCTTCGGTAGTGTACCGTGGCAATGATCTAGCATGGCATAGACATCAATGGAAACATCATGCTAGCTATCTTACGATCATGCAATGGCAATGTAGACGTGGTGGCACATATCATGGTGGTAGTTGCATGGCAATATAGCTCAGAATGACTTCGAAAAATCCATAATAGGTAGGTATGGTGGCTGTTTTGAGGGAGGCTAATGGTGGGTTTTGTGTACCGGCGAAAGTTGCGCGACACTAAGAAGATAATGATGGTGGAAGGTGAAAGTGCATCTAAACCATGGACTCAACATTAGTCATGAAGAACTCATATACTTGTTGCAAAAGTTTTATTAGTAATCGAAACAAAGCACTCAACGCATACTCCTAGGGGAAGGGTTGGTACGTATAAACCATCGCGCGATCCCGATCGCCACGCAAAGGATGACAATCAATATACTAATCATGCTCAGACTTCATCACATAGCGGTTCACCATACATGCATGCTACGGGAATAACTAACTTCAACACAAGTATTTCTAGATCCACAACACCTTACTAACATGACTTCAATATTACCATAACCACAACTCAAAACTAATTGAGATGAATCAAACTTCTCTAACTATTCAATCCACATGAAGGTGGAAGTTTTCGTATCCCTTTGGATAACTACCCCTTTTGAGACTACTTTGAAAGCATAGATCAACTACCAAGCCACGCACCGCTGTGCTCTAAAAGATATAAGTGAAGCATATGTGAGCTGAATTGTCTACCAAAAGATATAAGTGAAGCTCGACAAAATCACGGTGTGTGCATGTCTCTCTCTCTAGGTGTGCAGCAAGGATGATTGTGACAAAAATAAATAAAATAAAAGAATCCTACGATACAAGACGCTCCAAGCAAAAACACATAACATGTGGTGAACAAAAATATAACCCCAAGTAACGTTACCGATGGATTGAAGACGAGAGAGGGGATGCCTTCCCGGGGCATCCCCAAGCTTAGGCTTTTACGGCATCCTTGAATCTCTTGGGGTTCCTTGGGCATCCCCAAGCTTGAGATCTTGCCACTCTTTATCTTTTTGTCCATAAGAACTTCACCCAAAACTTGAAAACTTCACAACACGAAACTCAAACAGAAACTCGTGATAACATTAGTACAAGAAAGCAAACCACCACTTCCTTAGGTACTTTATAAAACTTAAATTATACTTGTGCTAATGTTGGGTTACTGTACTTTCAATATTCCATGTCTAATACCCCCTGATACTATCCATAGTTTCATCAAAATAAGCAACCAACACAACAAAAACAGAATCTGTGAACAGCAGACCGGTCTGTAGCAATCTGTATGTTTCGTATACCTATGTACTTCAAAAATTCTGAAAATTTACGACAGCCTGAATAATTTGCGTAGCAATCAGAAGCAAAAATTATCAACTCAAAATCTATTACAGAAACAAAACGAAAATTCTTTTCGTGAGCATAAAGTTTCTGTCTTTTCCAGCGTGACCAAACGATCATCCTCAAGACTAATCATAACGGTTTTGCTTGGCACAAACGTAAAAAGAAACACAAAAATCACAATCATAACAGAACTATGAAAGTGTGGAAAACACAAAAAAAGAAAAGAAAAAGGATAGATTCGTTGGGTTGCCTCCCAACAAGCGCTTTTGTTTAATGCCTTAGCTAGGCGAAAGGTGATGAAATCACGTATAGTCATCTTTGGTGCTCAAACCATAGGTAGCCCTCATCATAGATTCATAAGGCAATCTTATTTTCTTTCTAGGAAAGTTCTCCATGCCCTTCTTTAAGGGAAATTGAAATCTAATATTCCCTTCCTTCATATCGATGATAGCACCAATAGTCCTTAGGAAAGGTCTACCAAGAATAATGGGACATGAAGGATTAAAATCTATGTCAAGTACAATGAAATCCACGGGTACATAGTTCTTATTTGCAACAATAAGAACATCATCGATCCTCCCCATGGGCTTCTTGACGGTAGAATCCGCAAGATGCAAATTAAAAGAACACTCTTCAATCTCATGAAAACCAAGAATATCACATAAAGACTTTGGAATCGCGGAAACACTAGCACCCAAATCACACAAAGCATTGCACTCATAGTTTTTTATCTTGATTTTGATAGTAGGTTCCCACTCATCATAAAGTTTTCTAGGTATAGAGACTTCTAGTTTGAGCTTCTCTTCAATAGATTTCATCATAGCATGTACGATATGCGCGGTAAAGGCTTTGCTTTGGCTATAAGCATGTGGAGAGTTTGCAATGGATTGCATCAAAGAAATGCATTCAAACAAGGAGCAATTATCATAATTGAATTCCTTGAAATCCAAAGTGGGAGTTTCATTACTACCCAAAATTTTGACTTCTTCTACTCTACTCTCCACACCTTTATCATCAAGATAGGTCGACTCCGAATCATTGGGGCGTTTTTCAACCAAAGTGGATTCATATCCAGCCCCTCCATAAGTGGGTTTGACACGCGAAAACAAAGATTCAAGAGGAGACACACCAAGCACTTTAAGATCTTCGTGATTTACATCACTAGAACGCACCCTTTCAAACCATTCATGTCTAGCACGAATTTGGACGGTTCTTTCTTTTCTCTCATTCATGGAGATACGCATATCTTTCAAAGTTTCATCCAAGTTGACCTTGGGAGGAGCGCATATAACTTTGAAAGCATCATTATCACAAGACATCCTATCAGCGCTCTTAGCCAAATCGTCTATTTTGAGTAGTTTTTCCTCTATGTTTGATGAAATCTTTGATATTAATCTCTAGATCAGAGGGTAATTTGTTATGATTTCCATAAGTGTTGTCGTAGGATTTGCCATAATTGTTAGAGGAGTTACTAGGAAAAGGCCTAGGAACATAGTTTCCTCTAAAAGCATTGTTGTTGCCAAAATTGTTCCTACCAACAAAATTCACGTCCAAACTAGCGTTGCTACTCTCAATCAAAGAAGATAGTGGCATGTCATTAGGATCTACGGTAGCGTTTCTACTAGCAACCAAATTCATCAACTCGTCCATCTTAGCACTAAGCGAGTTAATATCTTCTATAGCGTGCACCTTTTTGCTAGCAGGCGACCTTTCAGTGTGCCACTGAGAGTAGTTGGTCATGATATTGTCTAGGAGTTTTGAGCTTCTCCTAACGTGATTTCCATGAATGTTCCACCTGAGGTGGAGTCCAAGATATTGTGAGAAGCGAAATTCAAGCCAGCGTAAAAGATTTGTATAATCATCCACAAACTCAAGCCATGAGCAGGACAATTTCTAATCATAAGCTTCATCCTCTCCCAATATTGTGCAACATGTTCATGATCAAGTTGCCTGAAATTCATGATATCATTACTTAAGGAGATGATCTTATCCGGCGGAAAATACTTGGAAATGTAAGCATCTTTGCACCTATCCAAGAATCGATACTATTTTTAGGAAAATAAGAAAACCAAGTTTTTGCGTGATCTCGCAGCGAGAAATGAAAAAGTTTCAACTTAATCACGTCATTATCCACATCTCTTTTCTTTTGCATATCACAAAGCTCAATGAAGCTATTGAGATGGGATGCGGCATCTTCACTAGGAAGGCCAGAAAATTGCTTTTTGATAACAAGATTCAGCAAAGCGCCGTTGATTTCATACGATTCCGCACTAGTGGCGGGAGCAATCGGAGTACTAGTAAAATCTTTATTATTAGTGCTCGAGAAGTCGCAAAGTTTGGTGTTTTTATTCATGATGTCTTCAACAAACAAACAAGCACACAAGCAAGCAAGAAACCGGCAAAGGAAAACGGCAAGGGCAAGAGAAAACGGCGAAGGAGAAAGGAGAATGAAAGCGGCCAATGTGAAGTGGGGGTGAGGAAAACGAGAGGCAACTGGCAACGAATGTAAATGCAAGAGAAGAGTTTGTGAGACCTACTTGGATAGATCTTGATTTCTCCTCCCCGGCAACGCCGCCAGAAATACTTCTGATGTTTGTTGTGTATCCCTTGAAACGGCGCCAGAAATAGTTGTGTCGACGGCACCAGGAATCCTTCAGCTATGGCTACGCCTTAAGGGACTTCCTAGGCAAGTATGCAAAGGATTACCCCCATGGCCTTGGAGCCTTGCGTTGGTGTTCCCTCGAAGCGGAAAGGGTGATCTAGCACATCAACGGTAAGTATTTCCCTCAGTTTGAGAACCAAGGTATCAATCCGGCGGAAGAGTATCTCAAGATCCTGCACAAACACAAAAGCTTACAGCCAACGCTATGAAGGGGTTGTCAATCCCTTATAGATTGTTTGCCAAGTGAGAACTGAAAGCAACAAAGTAACAAAGCAAAGTAAAAGAGGAGATGTAAACGATGGATGTGAATAGACTCGAGGGCCGTAGTGTTTACTAGTGGCTTCTCTCATGAAAGCAGGTAGACGGTGGGTGAACAAATTACTGTCGAGCAATTGATAGAACTGTGCAGAGTCGTGACGATATCTATGCAATGATTATTTCTATAGGCATCACGTCCGAAACAAGTAGACCGATACTTTCTGCATCTACTACTATTACTCAACACATCGACCACTATCCAACATGCATCTAGTGTATTAAGTCCATAGGAGAAGAGTAACGCCTTAAGCAAGATGACATGATGTAGAGGGATAATCTCAAACCAATGATAAAAACCCCATCTTTTTACCCTTGATGGCAACTGCTTGATGTGTGCCTTGCTGCCACTACTGTCACTGGGAAGGTTCACCACATGGCAGAACTCAAAACCAAGCACTTCTCCCATTGCAAGAAGCATAGGTCTAGTTGGCCAAACAAAACCCAAGACTCGGAGAGACTTACAAGGATATCAAATCATGCATATAAGAAATCAGAAAAGACTCAAATATATATCATAGATAATCTGATCACAAGTCCACAATTCATCAGATCTCGACAAACACACCGCCAAAGAAGATTACATCGGATAGATCTCCATGAAGATCATGGAGAACTTTGTATTGATGATCCAAGAGAGAGAAGAAGCCATCTAGCTACAAACTACGGACCCGTAGGTCTGAAGTGAACTACTCACGAGTCATTGCAGGGGCGATGATGATGATGAAGGAGCCCTCCAACTCCAAAGTCCCCTCCGACAGGGTGCCGGGAAGGGTCTCCAGATGAGATCTCAGGGAAACGGAAGCTTGCGGCGGCGGAAAAGTATTTTTGAGGATCCCCTGATTTTTTGCAGAATATTTGGGAATTTATAGGCCAAAGACCAAGGTCGGGGGCAGCCAAGTAGGCCACAAGCCTGCCCACCGCCTCCTCCCCCTGGTGGCGGAGTGGGGGCTTGTGGGCTCCCTGGAGCCCATCTGGCTTGGCCCAAAAGCCCCCTGGTCTTCTTCCGTTCGGGAAAAAAATCATTTCGGGGTTTTTCTTCCGTTTGGACTCCGTTCCAAGATCAGATCTGAAAAGAGTCAAAAACACGGAAAAAATAGGAACTGACACTTCGCACTGAATTAATAAGTTAGTCCCAAAAAGATATAAAAAGGTACATAAAACATACAAAGAAGGCAAGATAACAGCGTGAAAACATCAAAAATTATAAATACGTTTGTGACGTATCAGCAGGTACGAGCGTCGGCGGCCACGCCGCTGACCTACCCCGCCTCTGATCCAACACCTTGCATAGTGTCGGACAGTCACACTCCCACTCCATTACTGCACTCGGCGTGGGGAACAGTGGAGTCGGCCGTACTACCTGCCCATGACGAATCTCGCGGGGCGACGCTTGACGTACAACGCGTGCTCGACGTCAACCTTACGCGAGAGTCTCTTTGGCCAGCCGGCGGGCCCCACTACCAATCGAGACCATGCAGCCGACGGGCCCCTCAAGTGACAAGACAAGACTCTCGTGGGCCCCTGGCCAGCCGGCGAGGCTGCCAGCCGGGTCCCACACTTGTACCCTTTATCCATATTGTAGGCCGGCGGGTTCGTCTATAAAACCCCCCGGTCGCCCTCCATGTAGGGGGTCGATCATTCGACAGTCACACAGCACTATGCGCTTACCAACCACAGAGAGAGAGGCAGAGGCGAGCCAGCTGCTCCCCTCTTCCTCCTCCCAATACAGCTCCAGGAGCAACCTTGTACTCTGTTCATACACAACAAACACTCCGGCAGGATTAGGGGTATTATCTCGACGGAGAGCCCTGAACTTGGGTACATCGTGCGTCCAATGCGTGTACCAACCTCGTTCCCAGCGTCCACTTTGCCCCTTCGGTTCTCACCGACTTTAGCCTACGTATGGCATATGTTGTGAGTATTCACCGACATTTGGCGCCCACCATGGGGCCGATCGCGGCATTGGCTGGCTTTACGCGCTGGGCGGGGCCCCGCACCTACACCACCGGATGCATCGCATCCGGATCAGTTTGCATGCTCATGGAGCCCGGTTTCGACGACGCAACACCCATGATGATCGACGTCCCCGTCCTCCATGCGGATTTGGACCAAGATTCTGATGACGAGGCGCTCCCTAGCACCGTCATCGCTGCTATGGAGAACCTTCTGCGACCTACGTCTCGACGACGGTCCACGCTACTTCGGCGAGGACTTCGACATTAAGGCACTCTATGCCAGCTTCAGCAGGCTCTCTATCGCTCAGATGCCTGCCCACGACGGATATCCCAGCAACGTCCTCATCTTTGATGGCCCTCCACCTTCGGTGGGGCTCTTTACCCCATACCACATTGCTTCTGTCTCCAACACCGTGGAAGTGATGGTTATCGGCGCCGGCACCAGCACGGCTCCCGGCAAGGCCGCAACAGGTGCTGGTCAGCCCGCCGCTGCCGCCCTCGATACTCTTCGGGACGCCATTGCCGGCCTGAAGACACTCGTCACCGCTTCCGCAAACCCTGCTGATGCTCGGGCCTCGCTGGAGGAGGCTCGCAAGCGTATCCTGGAGGAGGGCATCGTTGTAGCTTCGGCGAAACGTCGGTTGGAGGCTACGCAGCGCGAGTATAACTCTGCATACGGCCTTACTCCAATTTTCGAGGCCCCTAGCCGGCTTGGATCGGTCCGCATCCGCGGCCGGTTCATCGCCGAAGTCCTAGGCGGCGATCTGCCCACCTACAAGACTCCTGCGGCCAACATGCGAGCGGCGCAGGCAGCCATGGAGGAGATGGCGAGCTTGGAAGGCGAGGAGCGCGCTTTCCAGGAGAAGCGGATCAAGGACCTCCTTGATGCCGCCAACTAGCAACACGCTCGGCTTGACCCCAGTCAGGCTCAATCGGAGTCCCCGGGACCCAACTCCGGGGCATGCCGCAACCCTAGCGGTCAGCATCATGCAGAAGGATCTTCCTCGCATTGCCCTTCCGGCCGGAGGGGCGAGGGAAGACAAGACCGACGCTCTCAGCGCCAGAGCGAGCACACTTCGGGCTTGCGTCACGGAGGCGATGATGGCAATTTGGAGTGTGAGATTCTTCCCCCGCGAAGAACTCACGTCTCTGGTTCGCGAGGTTTCTCTCCTCTCGCCACTCGGGCTGGCGCTCATGCCACCTAGGATGACCGGGACGCTTGCAGACGTCTCATCATCCTAGCCCAGCCAGCCCTCCTAGAGGAAGACGGGCCCATCAGTCCGGCCTGCTTCGGCCCCCGGATCCGAGGGGAGTCATTCCCCCGAGGTTTCACCTTGCCTCGGGACATGCCAAAATACAATGGCACGGCCAAGCCGGAAGACTGGCTGATTGACTACACCACGGCCGTTGGCATTGCGAGGGGCAACAAGCGCGTAGCAGTCCGCTACGTGCCACTCATGTTGACCGACTCGGCCCGTACTTGGCTTAACAGCCTCCCGGCCGGTACTGTCAACTCCTGGGTGGACTTCGAGGAGGCGTTCGTCTGCAACTTCGCTGGCACCTACAAGCGCCCTGGCCGGCCCCGCGAGCTGGCCATGTGCATTCAGAAGGCCGACGAACCCCTTCGCGACTACGTCACTCGGTGGGCTGAGCTTCGTAACTCCTGCGAGGGGGTGCATGAGGTACAAGCCATCGAGTACTTCATCGACAGTTGCCGAGACGACATCCTCCTCAAGCACAAGCTCATGTGCACCGAGCCCTCCTCTCTGGCGGTGCTCATGGCCAAGGCGGACAAATACGCCAGGGCCGACTCAGCAATGCGCGTCAAGGTGACCGCCTCGGACAAGGTTGTGCCTACGCCAGCTACTCCCAAGCCGGCTGGGGACAACCGAGGCGGCCAAAACAACTACAAGAGCAAGGCAGATTAGGTGGATCCCCGCTCCAACAGCAAGTTGGTGGCCAGCGTGGAGGGCGAAACATCGGCTCCTCAAGCCGGCCCTCCACGAAAGCGCCCCAACATAAGCAACACCAACTGGCTGCCCAAGCAGTCCTTCGAGCAGCTACTCGACGCCCCGTGGAAGATACATTCTGGAGCGCAGCCGTCTTCCCACACCCTTCTACAATGCAGCTTTGCGCGCCGGCTGTCGCAAGGGGATGGCTTGCCGGTTCCCCCAGGTGTGCAGGAGGCCCCTCGTGCACCAGCTCCCAACCACGCTCCGGTTCCGCCGCCGCCGCCTCGCGACGACGGTCATCACCAAGACGACTACGCTCATCAAGATGGAGCGTTCGTCGTGTTCACCAGCGAAGGCGACGACAAGCACAGCCTGCGCCAAAGGCGGCGCGAGGTAAACGCCACTGTCCCCCCGGTTCCCCAGTACATGCATTGGTCCGACAAACCAATCACATGGAGCCGGGTGGAGCATCCTGCGGTGATGCCCAACCCAGGATCATACGCACTCGTCCTCGACCCAACCTTCGCCTCCAAGAGGCTCACCTGCCGATTCTCTTGGGTGTTGGTCGACGGCGGCAGCAGCATGAACATCCTCTACCTCGACACTCTCCTCAAGCTCGGGCTCAAGGAGACGTACGTCCTACCGACCAGTATTGTCTTCCATGGAATCGTGACGGGGAAGTCCTGCTCGCCCATTAGTAAAATCCAGCTGGACGTCCTCTTCGACGACAAAGCCCACTTCCGCCGAGAGTCCATATGGTTCGAGGTAGTGGATCTCAGCAGCCCGTATCACGCGCTGCTGGGAAGACCGGCTCTAGCCAAGTTCATGGCTATTCCGCATTACGCCTACCTAAAGATGAAGATGCCGGGACCCAAGGGCATCATCACTGTTGTTGGCGACTACAAGAAGTCGCTCGAGTGTGCCCAAGATAGCAGCCGCCTTGCCGACGCCTTGGTGATTGCTGAGGAGAAGCGGCAGATCGACCGGCTCGTGGCCCAGGCTACCGAGCAGCCGGCAATTCCTTCTCCTCCGTCCCAATTGGTCGGCGAGGGCTCTTTCAAGACGGCTAAAGAGACCAAGCGATCCTGCCAACCCAAAGTAGTGCGTCACCATCGTGGCTGGCCTAAGCCCCAAATAGGAAGGCGAGCAAGTCGATGAAACAATCCTTGCGCCGCTTCGCCAAGGGGAAGCGGCGCATGATCGGAGAAGAAATCACCCAGCTCCTTGCAGCTGGCTTCATCATGGAGGTTTTCCACCCAGACTGGCTGGCTAATCCAGTCCTGGTGCTGAAGAAGAACAACACCTAGCGAATGTGTATTGACTACACTAGCCTAAATAAGGCTTGTCCGAAAGACCCTTTCGCGCTGCCTAGGATAGATCAAGTGATCGACTCCACTACAGGCTGCAAACTGCTGTCGTTTCTGGATGCTTATTCAGGCTACCATCAAATCAAGTTGGATCCAGGTAATCGCCTGAAGACCTCCTTCATCACGCCCTTCGGGACCTACTGCTACACCACCATGACGTTCGGTCTGAAGAACGCACGTGCGACATTCCAATGCTGCATGCAGTAGTGCCTACTGCCACAGATTGGCAGAAACATCGTCGTCAAGACGAAGCAGCACTTCAGCCTCCTCGACGACTTGCGGGAGACGTTCGCCAATCTACGTGAGTACAAGATCCAGCTCAATCCGGAGAATTGCGTCTTTGGGGTTCCAAGAAGCAAACTCTTGGGGTTCTTCGTGTCCGCCCGCGGTATCGAGGCGAACCCTGAGAAGATCAACACCATCGAGCGGATGGTGCGGCCGGCTCGAATCCTCGATGTCCAGAAGTTCGCCGGCTGCTTGGCGTCCCTTAGCCGGTTTGACAGTCGGCTTGGCGAGAAGGCCCTTCCACTCTACCAGCTCACGAAGAAGACAACGAAGTTCGAGTGGAACGACCAGGCGGATGAAGCCTTCCGCGACCTCAAGTGGGTAACCTCGAGCCTGCCAATCTTGGCAGCGCCGTCTAAAAGGGAACCCATACTCATATACATTGCTGCGACCACTCGCGTGGTTAGTGTAGTGTTGGTAGTTCAGCATAAAGAGGAGGGCAAGGCCCTGCCAGTGCAGCGCCCTGCGTATTACCTTAGCGAGGTCTTGTCCGCCTCTAAGCAGAATTATCCACATTATCAAAAAATGTGTTATGGTGTTTATCTTGCTGCAAAGAAGTTGAAGCAATACTTCCAAAAGCATGGCATCACTATGGTGAGCACTGCTCCACTTTCAGAGATCATGGGCAACCGTGATGCCGCGGGCAGGATTGCCAAATGGTCTATCGCCATGACGGACCATGATATTCGGTATGAGCCTCGCACCGCCATCAAATCTCAGGTGGTGGCCGACTTCTTAGTCGACTGGGCCGAGACCCAGTTTGAGCCACCGCCTCTAGACTCCACGCATTGGCGGATGCACTTCGACGGCTCGAAGATGCGGACAGGACTGGGAGCCGGCATCGTCCTGATGTCTCCGAAAGGGGACCAGCTAAAGTACGCTCTCCAGATTCATTTCGCCGCCTCCAACAACATCGCCGAGTACGAAGCACTAGCTCATGGCCTCCGACTCACCAAGGAGATCGGCATCCGGCTGCTCATATGCTTCGGTGATTCAGACTTAGTGGTGCAGCAGGTCTCTGGCGAATGGGACGCTAGGGACGCCAACATGGCAAGCTACCGCTTCCTCATTCAGCAGCTCAGCAGCCCCTTCGAGGGATGTAAGTTCCACCACGTTCCCAGGGCAGAAAATGAGGCGGACGATACACTGGTGATGATCGGCTCCACGAGACAGGCAATTCCAGCCGACATCTCCCTCGAGCAACTCCATAAGCCGTCTATCAAGCCGTCTCCCGAGTCGGCATCGATCTTTGTGCCGGCTGACTCTACGGTGCAAGCGCCGTCGGCTCCATCAGCTACGCCGACTACGGTCCCACGCCGGCTGCGCTGACTACGCCGACTCCAAAAGCGGCACCGGCTGAATCCACGGTGCAAGCACCGTTGGCTCCACCAACTACGCCGGCTGCAGTTCCTATGCCGGCTCTATTGGTCCCACCGACTCCAATGGCGGCACCGGCTACGACAACAACCCTGGCTCTGCCTGGACTCGAATCCTACCAATGGGTGGACGTCATGGAGGTAGACGGCGAGCCGGCTACCGCGGCAACACCGGAGACACCTTGTCTCGAGCCCAAAACCGCGGCACCATCTAGGTCGGGGGCTGCAGAAGCCCCCAACCGTCAAGACGAAGTAGGGGCGACCCTTGTGTCGGCTCCATCATGGGCTCAAACTATTCTTGCCTTCCGTCTTCGTGGCGAACTTCCTCAGAACGAGGCGGAGGCGAGACAGATCCAGCGCAGGACCGCCGCCTACGCCATCATCAATCGCGAACTGGTACGGCGCAGCATGACCGGCGTGTTCCAACGGTGCGTCGAATCAGAAAAGGGACAGGAGATCCTCAGAGACATCCACCAGGGGGAGTGTGGGCATCACGCTGCCTCCACAACCCTGGTGGCCAAAGCATTCCGCCATGGATTCTACTGGCCCACGGCTCTCGAGGAGGCCGTGGATCTGGTCGACGAGTGCGAAGGTTGCCAACGCTTCAGCACGCAGAGCCACATGCCGCCTTCAGCCCTCAAAACCATTCCCCTTTCATGGCCATTCGCCGTCTGGGGACTGGACATGGTAGGGCCCTTCAAGACGGCTCGCGGTGGGATGACACATCTTTTGGTGGCAGTCGACAAGTTCACCAAGTGGATCGAAGCCAGACCTATCAAAAAGCTCGACGGCCCCACTGCTGTCAAGTTCATTACATACATCTCTGTCCGATATGGCGTTCCCCACAGCATCATCACCGACAACGGCACCAATTTCGCCAAAGGCACTCTAGCGCTCTACTGTTCCAAGGTAGGCATCCGGCTCGATTTGGCATCAGTGGCACACCCTTAGTCGAGCGGCCAGGCAGAGAGGGCCAACGGCCTGATTCTGGCCGGCATCAAGCCAAGACTGGTGGCACCACTGGTCAGATCAGCCGGCTGCTGGATTGAAGAACTGCCGGCTGTGTTATGGAGCCTCCGCACCACGCCCAACCGGTCGACCGGCTTCACTCCATTCTTTCTGGTATACTGGTCCGAGGTTATTATTCCCATAGATATCGAGTTTGACTCACCTCGGGTCACCCTATACACAGAAATGGAGGCGAAGGAGGCAAGAGAAGACAGTGTGGATCTCCTCGAACAAGCAAGCGACTTGGCCTTGAGCCGGACGGCCATGTATCAACAGAAGTTGAGATACTACCACAGCAAAAAGATCAAGCCTCTCTCTTTCAAGGAGTGAGACTTGGTCCTCAGAAGAATCCAGTGCACTGCCGGCCAGCACAAGCTCTCATCCCCATGGGAGGGACCCTTCATCATCAGTAGGGCGTTGCACAACAATGCTTACTACTTGATCGACGCCCAAAAACCAAGGAAGCGCAAGAGGGACGACTCCGGCCAAGAAACGGAACGTCCATGGAACGCGACGTTGCTTCACCCGTTCTATTGCTAAAAGGCAAGAATCAAGCAAGGGAAAGAGCATGCACATGTATCTTTCTCCCTCTTCAGGGAACAACAACAAATGCAATAAAAAGAGCATGCTTCATGTTTATTTTTATTGAGAGTTTTCACTCAGTATACGCCCTCTGACTGGCTTCAATAAGCTCGGGGGCTACACCGCGTACACCTCTTGCTGGCTTTATCAAGATCGGAGGCTACGCAGCGCATGCCCCTTGCTGGATTTAACAAGCTCGGGGGCTCGCGAGCCGCTCGAACGCCTTCCCTACTGTAAAATAACACATAGTGTAACCGGCTGATGCCTGCTCACCTCGTACGAGCCTGCGGGCTGGCTACGGCCGCCTGGTTTGCGAGGTGACGCCAGGTCAGGTCGGATACATGCAAAGTTCAGCTATAAAGGTTCGCCGGCTCGGGCTGGCTTGATCATATATACGATCTCATTCAAGCCGGCCTCTATTGGCTTATGTCTTGTTCTTTAAGTCTTGATGGCTTCGAAAAAGGAGTCAACCAGGAATCAGAAGACAAGAATATAAGACAACACGCTTGGCAATATAAATATCATGCTGAATATATACATTCAAAAAAGCATTGGCCCACGGCCCACGTTCATTACATCCCTCCGGGGGTAGAACAAAACACAGAGGACACCGTCTACGGGGCTGCGGCCTCATCGGTCGCCCCGTCCGCTGCTCCTAATGTGGTAGCATCACCATCTCCGGCTGCTCCCGAGGCGGTTGCACCGCCTCCTTCGCGAGGGCTCCCGGCTCCGTTCGCACCGGACTCGGCGTACACCGCACCGCTGGAGGCGGAAGCAGATTCCTTAGCTTGGGGCGCCTCGTCGGAGCTGCCGTCAGAGTCATAAGGCTGAACACCGTGGAGATCTTTGCCGATCACACCGCCATCTTCACCCCGCTCCAAAACAAAGTCATCTCAGGCTGCGTACTCGGCGACGTCGCTGGCCCTCACACGAAGCGCCTCCTCCATGCCTTGTAGCTCCGCCTCCGAGCCATCATGATGGGCGGCAAGCTTGCCCAAGTCCAGGTTCCGATACCAGGACTTTGCCAAGCGCAGGGCCATGCAAGCCCCAGCCCGCGCGGCAGAGGTGCGCCAGGCATCCAGGCGTTCTCCGCATGCTGCAAGCTAGCGGGCGAGCCGGCTCATTGATGCCGGCTTCACGCCTTCCGACCACAAGGCCGCCACCATCGACGAGCGTGCGATCTGGAGCTTAGCCAGAGAATCGCCCAGGGCACGCAGGCGGGCCCGAAGGCCCACCCCGATCTCCTCCACGCTCCAGACGGAGGTAGTGTCTACCTCCTGCCCGGCCGTATGGTGCTCCTCGTGGTTCACCTCGACGGCGGTGTCAGCTGCGATCTGGATCTCAGGAAAGAGACCTGGAATGGCAGTGCCCAGGACGTAAGAACACAACAAAAAGAGGAGATGGCCAAAAAGACAAAAAACAAGACAAGGAAGAGAGACTCACGATGGAAGGCGCCATCGGTCTCATGGGAGCTCTCGAGGACCTCGCACTCCCTCACCTTACTCGCATGAGTAAGGCGGGCAACCTCCTCCTGGAGAGTCGCCGCAGACTCCAAAACCTTGGCCAGCTGCGTCTGCTTCTGGACAAGGGCCTCCTCCTTCTCCCTCAAGGCGGCGTCCTTGAGGTCCATCTCCTTGAGATGAAGCGTTGCGAGGTGATCCACGTCAGCGGAGTAGGAGGCCTCCTTCTCCTGCAATGTAGCGCGCAGTCGCTCCAGCTCGACCCGGCTGGCCGCCTCGAGCTCCTTCTTCTCTGTCTGAAGAAGGACCAGCTGCTCCTGGAGCTGGTTGCCGGTGCTACGCAGGGCGTCCCGCTTTGTGGCAGCTTCGCCCAGCCGGACTTCGAGCTCGGCGATCCGGCTATCAGCCCCCAGGTGCTGGGTCCGCAGCTCGTTATAAGCCTGCGCCTGAGCGTCATAAAGCTCCTGCCAAAAAGCAAAAAGGAACAGGATTAAGATTCGGCCTGGTTAAGACTTAACCATCACGATTCTCGGGGGCTACACCCAGTGGGTGCGCTAGCGTGCCCCCACTGAAGAAACAATACAGGGAAAAGGACCTCCAAGAGATTCGGACCGGTCGACGATCGACCGGCCCAATTCTCGGGCGCTACACCCAGTGGGTGCGCTGTCGCGCCCCCACTAACGCAAAAGGAAGAGAAAAAAGTTCAAAAAGCCAAAGATGAAACACCTACCTGGGTGCGGGCATCCAGGCGCTCCATGTCGCCGCACACCACGCGGGCCGACTGCTCCACCTTGGACCTGCTGCTGGTAAACATCGTCACCAGCTCCGGGACGTCGGAAAGTGCGGTGCCGGCAGGCAGTCGCAGGCGGGCCAGGTTTGCCGCCCGCCAGGTCTTCATGGGTCGGCTCCCAGCCCGGCCCCCAGCTCCCGGCGCAATAGGGCCGTGCTGGGGAATGACGATGGCACCGGCTCCTGGTGCCGGCTCGGCAGCCGGCTCTGGCGCCATCCCAGCTAACGCTGCCTCCTCCACGGGAGGTGGATGGGCCGCGTCCGGCGCATCCATGGTCGCCTCTGGGGCATCAGGGGCCATGTCCGGCGCAGCTAGCTCCAACTTCGGCATGTCGAGTGCCGCCTCGGCCTTGGGGGAGTCACGGACCGTTTCCAGGTCCACCTGCGCTGAGGCTTCCGGCCCTGAAGGCTGGGCCCCCTCAGTCCTTGGGGCCGACCTTAAGGCGGCCTCGCTAGCTGGCTCCTCCGCACGAGCATGTGCGAAGGGTTCATGTCTAGCATTCGCACGCTTCTCCACCGGCCTCTCGACCCGGCGGGGGCGAGGCTGGCCCACGGCGGCCTTCCCCGCAGCCGTGTCCCACCGGCGCTTGGACTCCGTCTCAAGCTCCCAGCCAGGCAGCATCGGCTACTGTCCCACCGGCGCTTGGACTCTTCATCCACATCCTCCGCCTCCCTGTCAAGCAAAACTCGTAAGGAGCAAAGCTCCTCGCAAGATAGACGAAGAAAAAGGGGAGGAAATCTTACCCCGCTACGACATGGACCGGCCTCCGGCCAGCACCGCGACGTCTCTTCGTGCCGCCTGCTTGCTGCCCGTCTGGAGGACCCGGCGCCGGCCGCTTAGGAACCGGTCGGGAAGCTGTGGCACCCTTTCCCTTCTTCCCGGCTGCCTCGTCACCAGCGGTTGCTCTGCCCCTTTAGCGCCTGCCGCGCGTCAGTGGCGGAATGGTGACCTCTTCCACCCCATCAAAGTCCTCCTCGAAGGCTGCACTAGAAATGAATGAGGGAATCTCGTCGTCATCCGTCCAGTCCACAATGGAGGGCCGTGCGTACTCACCAGATGGCTCTGTCCCTTCCGACTCCAGGGGATTCTCCGAGCTAGTGGAGGAGTCCGAGCGGGATACGATCATGCCCTCGTCCTCAATCTCCTAGGTGTCGGACACATCCACGTCAGGAGCGGGCGGACGGAGGGACCCCTGCAGGTTCTCGAACAGCTGCGGAAAGGGATGCAATCATCGGCTCGGCAACGCGACCGGCTCCAAGGCAAACAACAAAAGAATAAAGAAGCTACTTACCATCGGAGGCGGATGGGCCCTATTGAAGGGGGACATTCCCCACGTCCATTCCCCGCTCTCATCCATGCGGGCGATGGTGATCAGGTTCACCCTTCACGCTACAGCGCCGGGGGTGAACCTCTTGGTGGATAGCCGGCAAACCAGATGCGGCCGCCTCTGCAAGGGCAGGATCCGGCGGGCCACCATGGTGGTAAGAAGGTCGCGGCCAAGGAGGCCGCTCTTTTCCAAAATGTCGAGGTGGGCACAGATCAGCGCCACCGCGGGAATCGGTTTGGGGGTCTTCGCGTCCCAATTCTGCCTCGTCGGCGGAGCGATGTCGAACGGGGGCATGTTGAGGGCATCCTGGGCCGGGTCGGCGCTCTTCACATAGAGGAAACCCTTCTGCCAATGCTTGATGGATTCTTGCAGAGGCATCTGGGGGAAGCCCGACATCGAGCGGTGGTGCACCAACGCGGCCCCGCACGGCGTCATCGGGCGCGGCCCTTGGAGCTTCTCCACCTCGGATTTATCCATGGCGATAGACTGCTGCTTGAAGAAAAATAGGTTGCACCACAGGTCGACGCGGGGCTCGATCCCCACGAAGCCCTCGTAGAGGACCACGAAGGCCGACAGCTGCCGAATGGTGTTTGATGCCAAGTGATGTGGCTGCAGGCCGAAGAAGTGGAGCCATTCAGCGAAGAAAGCGCTGGCCGGGAGCCCGAAGCCCCCGTAGAAATGCTCGACGAAGACCACGACCTCTCCCGCGGCGGGTGCGGGAGCGGTCTCGGCGCCAGGGAGTCGCACCAACGCTTGGGAGGCCAGGGGCAGTAGTCGGTGGTGACGGAGCGCTTCGATGTGCCCATTGCCGACGTCACTGCCCAGCCAGGCTCCCTGCAAGGACGCCTTCTGCGCTGAGGGCCTCTTCGAGGAAGAACCACCGGCCATGGCTGCGGATGACGGGAACCCTAAGGGGTCGGCGAGTTGGCGACTTCGCGGTGACGAAGACGAAGAAGATGAAGGATGCGAGCTCTTTCTATCTGGGCGTAGGGAGGAAGAGAGCGCGGATGCGGGGCAAGAAGGGGGGTGAATGGCCTCCTCAGAACCCCTGCATCCCATTTAAACCCCCACGAAGCATCGTGGGGAGGGGATCCGGTGCGCTCTGGACCCCCATTAACCCCGTGTATTACGGACGATAACGCTTCCCTAAGCCCAACCGTCGCGGAGTAAATCAGCAAAGGATCTCCCGCGTGGAGGCCGAGGGGGCGTCGTGGCGGGACCCAGGGCCCAGGCCCGGACCCGTCATTAGTAATCACCATCATTATGCCAGGCGGGGCCTGACACGTGGCGTTCTCCAAGCGAATTGCGACGAGGCCGAGGCGTCGCTTCCAAGCCAATCAGTTTCGAAGCCGGTGCCTTTCGTCGCAAGTGGCGGCAAAAATATCAAGACAAATCGACAAGCTGGTGAGGCCGCCCGCCCGCAGATGGTAGGCCTCGCCAGCTTCGGGGACTACTGTCGAGGGGATAACCCCGGGGTAGGCTCATCAAGCCTGTTCCTTCATTTCCGGCCCAAACGACATGAACATATATAGATTCCTAAGGCCCAAGTCCTCTGGCCGGCTAGGCAGCGCCTACCGGCTAGAGGACGAGGCGGCCATCCCTCTGGCCGGCCTGGCAACCCCGGCCGGCTAGAGTCGAGGCGGCTACCTCTTCTGAGCCGGCCTGGTCCCGCCAGCCGGGCTAGGAATGAGGCGGCCGCACATGAGTCGGCGAGCCAAGCAGGCTAGCCGGACGAAGATCACAAGTCACATCAGATCGTAAGTCAGGATAAGACCTTACGATTAAAGGTAGCTATGCGTCAGCAAAGGTACTGGATCCGGGCGCCCGGCAGGTACGAGCGTCGGCGGCCACGCCGCTAACCTACCCCGGCTCTGATCCATCACCTAGCATAGTGTCGGACCGTCACACTCCCACTCCATTACTGCACTCGGCGTGGGGAACAGTGGAGGCGGCCGTACTACCTGCCCATGACAAATCTCGCAGGGCGCCGCTTGACGTACAACGCGTGCTCGGCGTCAACCTTACGCGAGAGTCTCATTGCCCAGCCGGTGGGCCCCACTGCCAATCGAGACCATGCAGCCGGCGGGCCCCTCAAGTGACAGGACAAGACTCTCGTGGGCCCCTGGCTAGCCGGCGAGGCTGCTAGCCGGGTCCCACACTTGTACCCTTTATCCATATTGTAGGCCCGCGGGTTCGTCTATAAAACCCCCGGTCGCCCTCCATGCAGGGGGGCTGATCATTCGACAGTCACACAGCACTACACACTTACCAACCACAGAGAGAGAGGCAGAGACGAGCCGGCTGCTCCCCTCTTCCTCCTCCCAACACAGCACCACGAGCAACCTTGTACTCTGTTCATACACAACAAACACTCCGGCAGGATTAGGGGTATTATCTTTACGGAGAGCCCTGAACCTGGGTACATCGTGCGTCCCATGCGTGTACCAACCTCGTTCCCAGCGTCCACCGTTGCCCCTTCGGTTCTCATTGACTTTAGCCTACCTATGGCATATGTTGTGAGTATTCACCGATAGCGCCATTAGTAGTTTTGAAAACAACTGAAAAAATGTTAGTAGTGGCGCACCGTGGATGTGGTGCGCCATTACTAGTTAAAACTAGTAATGGCGCACTTTCATGGTGCACCACTGATAAGTCTAGGAAAGGGTGTGGGGCCAGGACAAATATAGTAATGGCGCACCACACACAAGGTGCGCCATTAGTAATATGGACACTAATGGTGCACCGGTATGTGGTGTGCCACTGCTATATAGGAGTGGCGCACCACATACATGGTGCGCCATTAATGTCCATATTAGCTATAGACCTTTGTCTAGTAGTGGTTACACGAGTACGCAAAAAGACTGGCCTAAGCATTTCATCAAAGCTTTCAAATTCTTCACCATCTTTCTTCTTAGTTGGTTTCGATGGGTAAGGCATGGGTTTTTGAACCCATGGTTCTCTTTATTTGCCATGCTTTCTAGCAACAAAATCTCCTTTGCCATAACGTTTATTCTTACGTTGTGGGTTATCAACATCAACAACGGGTTCTATCTCAACATTATTATCCGGTTCTTTATCATTTTCAAGTCGAGCATCTACATGAGCATCATCATTATCATTTTCATTATCACTAGGTGAATGCTCACAACCAGATTGAGTTTCAGTATTAGAGATAGAGTGTGGCACCCCGGCTCAGAGGAAACTGGAACGCCCCGTATTCCAGCCTAGGGACAAGCCTTCTGGAACATGACACCGTTGGCATAGAACAAATCAGCTCTTTATTACTATGGAAAAGGTTACAAGGGTACTTGGATTGCAACAATACTACGCTAGCAACGAAACAACAACGGTGGTGATGGGCTCCACTCCGCAAGGACTTTAGCTGGAACGCGTATCCCAACTCGCATCTCGGGATCCTCGACAAGCAAGCAATCATGGCATGACCTGCAAACTGGCATAATACGCCAGGTGAGTACTTTGAATGTACTCGCAAGCTCACAACAAACATCAACATTAGGCAAGACAACATCATAGCAATCAAGATTAGGTAAAGATTTACCATAACCGAGGGGATAGTTGAAAATAACTATACCAGGCTACTCTCACCGTACTCTGGTGACCAACTCGTGATCTCACCAAGAACCTTCAGCAAATATCCTCAAGACGGACACCAAGACTTGTCACCGACATGATGCCCAAGTGCTACCATACTCAAACGAGTTCTTCGAATAGATTCTTACTGAGGTCTGGTTGACCACCTACTGAGGTCTGGACAGGCTGTCCAATACCATGGACTCGGCTATTCGAATAGATTCTTACACTCTACAGAGGTTGCACACTTTACCCACATCATGGTGCACTGACCTAGTAATCCCATTCGGGTGGACCAGCGTTGCTCAAACGAAACTTGTCTGACCCGTGACTCTCCCATCATACCACCGGCATTCATCCTCCCCCGGAGTCCTGCCCTGGGTGGCCCCTGTGTCCTCATGACACCTGCCACCGTCGTGGCCAAACTAAACAGTCCCAAATGGGGACGGGCCCAAACAACTCAACTCGGATCACAAGGTTATCGCAGCCCACCGGGCCAGGGTAGCGCGCACGCATAATCTTCCCTCTTTGGTGGTACCTATAAAAGAACACACAATCAGACCAAGTCAAGGCCGTCCCATATCGGAAAATGTGGTTGCACGGGTAAGCCCGGACAGGTGACTCTCGGTCAACCGACTAAGTATCTTATCCCCGAATAATATTTCTGTCATAGCTGACACTCCGATGTCATAGTAACCTACTAACCAATAAGCTCAAGCCACTATTATCGATTAATATCCAAAACTGCCAGATGAAACCCAACGTAATCATAGACAGTAATCTCCAACGTCATGGCATCAACTAGTGGGTGAAATACTACTTATTAACAATCCCGTACTCAATATGATAGTCACCTATTCAAGATTTTATTCAAACATTGCATAATCTAATCCATACTATAAATATACTTGCGAATAAAGTAATTAGTTAAACACTGATATTGCAATGCAGTTATGTAAGTGAGAGTTGTGGCTTGCCTGGGACGAGGGATCCACCGGGAATAAGTGCGAGAAGCTTGCACAGGGAATCGCCAGAAACAGTTCTCTCTCGAAGGAGGGGCTGTTTACGGCAAGGGCAAAATATTCATTTCCACTGTTTGAACACATAGTGAAAATGAGACCAACTTGACGGGCTCGACGAGACGAAGACGTGGGCTTTGGAATCACCGGAATTGGAGTCACGGATCCAAAGATATGGACATTTTAAGTGGGAGGGACCTTTCTGCAAATAAAATATTTATTATGGGGTTGTGGCTAGAAAACTGAAGGCGCCTTTGAGGGAATATGTTTCCCAGAGGGGGAAAATGTTTTTAGCGCTGGGCGCCTCCACTTAAGTGACGTGGCGAGGCGGGGCCGGTGTCCGGGTCACCGACGCGTGGGGGCCGCATTGACCCCCCCCCCTCTATCTCTCTCCTCCTCACCTCGTCTTCTTCCTCCTCGTGACAGAAGGAGTAGAGGAGGCTGGGCAGGGCACGACTGGTGAGGGCCTTGATACGTCTCCAAGGTATCTATAATTTTTGATGGTTTCATGCTATTATCTTGTCAAACTTTGGATGTTTTGCATGCCTTTTATATATTTTCTGGGACTAACTTATTAACTCAGTGCCAAGTGCCAGTTCCTGTTTTTTCCATGTTTTTGACCCCTTTTAGAGGAGATTTTGAAACGGAGTCCAAACGGAAGAAAATCCCCGAAAAGATTTTTTCTCGGAACGGAAGAAGATCGGAGGACTTGGGAGCCAAGCCACAAGAGCCCAGGGGCCCCACAAGCCTCCACCCCGCGGCCAGGGGGCGCGCCATGCAGGCTTGTGGGCCCCCTGGAGGTCTCCTAACCTAGATCTTGCGCCTATATATTCCCAAATATTCCCAAAAAATCAAGAGACGATCGCAATTACTTTTCCGCCGCCACAAGCTTCTGTCTCTGCAAGATCCCATCTGGGCACGTCCTGGTGCCCTGCCGGAGGGGGGATTCGGATACGGAGGGCTTCTTCATCAACACCATGACCTCTCCGATGATGCGTGAGTAGTTCACCATATACCTATGGATCCATAACTAGTAACTAGATGGCTTCTTCTCTCTCTTGGATCTTCAATACAAAGTTCTCCATGATCTTCATGGAGATCTATCCGATGTAATCTTCTTTTGCGGTGTGTTTGTCGAGATCCGACGAATTGTGGATTTGTTATCGGATTATCTATGAATCTTATTTCAGTTTCTTCTCATCTCTCTTATACATGATTTAATCACCTTGTAATTCTCTTCGAGTTGTGGGTTTTGTTTGGCCAACTAGATCTATGATTCTTGCAATGGGAGAAGTGCTTGGTTTTGGGTTCATACCGTGTGGTGACCTCACCCAGTGATAGAAAGGGTAGCGAGGCACGTATCGTGTTGTTGACATCAAGGGTAAAAAGATGGGGTTTTCATCATTGGTTTGAGATTATGCCTGATATCATGTCATCTTGCTTAAGGCGTTACTCTATTCGTCATGAACTCAATACACTAGATGCATGCTGGATAGCGGTCGATGTGTGGAGTAATAGTAGTAGATGCAGAAAGTGTCGTTCTACTTGTCTCGGATGTGATGCCTATATGCTAGATCATTGCCTTAGATATCGTCATGACTTTACGCGGTTCTATCAATTGCTCGACAGTAATTTGTTCACCCACCGTAATACTTGCTACTTTGAGAGAAGCCTCCAGTGAACACTATGGCCCCCAGGGTGTACTCCACACCATATTTTCAGCCTTACACTTCTTACTACGTTGCACTTTCCGCCTTCAGATCTCACTTTGCAAACAATCTTGAAGGGATTGACAACCCCTTTGAAGCGTTGGGTGCAAGCTTGTTTGTGTTTGCGCAGGTACTTTGGACTTGACGAGGCCCTCCTTCTGGTTCGATACCTTGGTTCTCAAACTGAGGGAAATACTTACTGCTCCTGTGCTGCATCACCCTTTCCTCTTCAAGGTAAAAACCAACACAAACTAGAGAAGTAACAAGAAGAATTCCTACGTGCCAAGGAAGGACTTTTGTTGCCGCAGCAGAAGAATTTCTGGCACCATTGCCGGGGAGGAAGATCAAGTCAAGGACTCATCCAAGTAGGTGTCGCAAACTCATCTCTTGCATTTACTTTGTTTTCCAGTTGCCTCTCGTTTTCCTCTCCCCCACTTCACCAATTTGCCTTTTTCGTTCGCCCTTTTTCTCGCCTGCTTTTTGTTTGCTGGTGCGCTTGCTTGCTTGCTAAAGCTCGAATGGCCCCACTAAGGGATTTTGATGCTCGCTTTGCAAAGTTAGAAGAGATTAAAACTAGTGTTAAAGGCTTCATGTCGACACAGTTTGAATATAATAGTTACTTCCGTAGAGAGCTGAAGGAGCAAAATTCTTTTCTGGCTTTTATGAGTAGAGAAGTTGATGTTATGGCCAAAGAATTCCTTGCGCTGAATTCCCAGTTTGCTCATCTTGAAAAGCTAGTGGGACAGATTTCTAATAAGCAAGCTACTTTAGTCAATAAAATGGCTGCTAAACCCAAAACTCGTGATGAGAATCACGAAGATCTTAAAGTGCTTGGTGTGACTCCCATTGAATCTTTGTTTTCTTGTGTCAAACCTAATGCTTATGGGGCTGGATATGAATCCACTTGGGTTGAAGACTGCCCCAAGGATTCGGAGTCCATCTATCTTGATGCTAAAAGCATTAAAAGTGGAGTAGAAGACGTTAAAACTTTGAGTAGTAATGAAATTACTACCGTGGATTTCAAGGAATTCCATTATGATAGTTGCTCCTTGATTGAATGCATTTCTTTGATGCAATACATGTTGAACTCTCCACACGCTTATAGCCAAAACAAAGCCTTTACCGATCATATCGTCGAAGCTATGATAAAAGATCTTGAAGAGAAACTTGAATTGGAAGTCTCTATCCCAAGAAAGCTTCATGATGAGTGGGAACCTACCATCAAAATCAAAATAAAAAACTATGAGTGAATGCTTTGTGTGATTTGGGTGCTAGTGTTTCTGCGATTCCAAAGTCTTTATGTGATATTCTGGGTTTTAATGAGATGGAAGAGTGTTCTCTTAATTTGCATCTTGCTGATTCTACTATCAAGAAACCCATGGGAAGGATCAATGATGTTATTATTATTGCAAATAGGAACTATGTACCCGTGGATTTCATTGTGCTTGACATTGATTGCAATCCTACATGCCCTATTATATTTGGTAGACCTTTCCTAAGGATCATTGGTGCTATCATCGATATGAAGGAAGGGAATATTATATTTCAATTTCCTTTAAGGAAGGGCATGAACACTCTCCTAGAAAGAAACTAAGATTTCATTATGAATCCATGATGAGGGCTACTTATGGTTTGAGCACCAAAGACGACGATACATGATTCTATCGCTCCTATGCCTAGCAAAGGGCGTTAAACAATAGCGCTTGTTGGGAGGCAACCCAATGAATTTATCTTTTTCTTTATGTTTTGTTGCATCCACACTTTCATAATTCTGTTGTGGTTGTGTTTTTTGTGTTTCTTTTTGTGTTTTAGCCAAGCAAAACCTTTATGACTAGTCTTGGTAATGGTTGTTTGATCCTGCTGGAGAAAGACAGAAACTTTTCTCTCACGAGATGATTTTTCATTTTTATTCAGAAAGAGCTTTTGAGTTGATTCTTTTTGCTGCCGATTGATATGCTTTTTCCCCAGATCTGCGTAATTTTTCAGATTTTGTGAGGTACCAGAAATATACGAAGTATACAGATTGCTACAGACTGGTCTGTTTTTAACAGATTCTGTTTTTTGTTGAGTTGGTTTCTTGTTTTGATTAAACTATGGTTAGTATTGGGGAGTACTAGCCAAGGAAAAGTGAGAATACAGTAGCCCATCATCAATATAGATGGAATTAAAGTTGCTACAGTACCAAAAGAAGTGGTAGTTTGTTTTCTTGTACAAATGTTATCACAAGTTTCTGTTTAAGTTTTGTGTTGTGAAGTTTTCAAGTTTTGGGTGACGTTCTCATGGACAAAGAGATGAGGAATGGAAAGAGCTCAAGCTTGGGGATGCCCAAGGCATCCCAAGACAAATTCAAGGACACCAAAAAGCCTAAGCTTGTGGATGCCCCGGGAAGGCATCCCCTCTTTCGTCTTCAATCCATCGGTAACATTACCTGGAGCTATATTTTTATTCACCACATGATATGTGTTTTTCTTGGAGCGTCTAGTATCCTAGGAGTCATTTATTTTTGTTGTGTCACAATCATCCTTGCTGCACACCTTTTTGAGAGAGAGAGACATGCACTCATCGTGATTTTGCTAGAATGCTCATAGTGCTTCACTTATATCTTTTGAGCTAGATACTTTTGCTCTAGTGCTTCACTTATATCCTTTGAGCTAGATACTTATGCTCTAGTGCTTCACTTATATCTTTTGACCTAGATAATTTTGTTCTAGTGCTTCACTTATATCCTTTGATCTAGATACCTTTTTCTCTTGTGCTTCACTTATATCTTTAGAGCACGGCGGTGCGTGATTTGGTAGTTGGCTTATGCTATGAAAGTAGTCCCAAATGTGCTAGGTACCCAAAGAGGATGCAAAAACCTCCATCTTCATGTGCATTGAATAGAAAGAGAAGTTTTGATTCCTCTCAATTAGTTTTGAGACGTGGATTCGGTAATATTGAGAGTTGTGTTAGTAGGGTGTTGTGAATCGAGAGATACTTGTGTTGGAGTTAGTGATTCCCGTAGCATGCACGTATGGTGAACCGCTATGTTAGGAAGTCGGAGCATAATCGATCTATTGATTGTCATCCTTTGTGTTGAGGTCGGGATCGCGCGATGGTTTACACCTACCAACCCTTCCCCTCGGAGTATGCGTTTAGCACTTTGTTTCGATTACTAATAAAAACTTTCGCAATAAGTATATGAGTTCTTCATAACTAATGTGAGCCCATGGTATAGATGCACTTTCACCTTCCACCATTGCTAGCCTCTCTAGTGCCGCGTAATTCTCGCCGATGCACAAACCCACCAAATTCCTTCCTCAAAACAGCCACCATACCTACCTACTATGGCATTTTCATAGCCATTCCGAGATATATTGCCATGCAACTCCCACAGTTCCGTCTCATGACTTGTGCCGTCACTCTCATATTGCCATTGCATGATCATACTAGATCGTTGCACATCCCGGTACACTACCGGAGGCATTTCCTATGGAGTCATCATCATTGTGATCTTTGAGCTTTGAGTAAGTAAAAGTGTGATGATCATCATTATTAGAGCATTGTCCCACGACTAGGTGTCAAACCCCATACATATCACAGTGCATCACACGTACGCATGACATACTTGATATGCATAGATACAACAATGGAATCACAACATAACCATACAACATCACAACATTTATTTAGAAGACTCGGAAGAGTCTTTTATAACAAGTTCATACAGGTAGGGGTTGATACGTCCATTTTGCATCATGATTTCATGTCGATATTTATTGCTTTATGGGATGTTATATTACTTTGTGGTACCATATTTATGCCTTTTCTCTCTTATTTTGCAAGGTTTATTTGAAGAGGGAGAATTCAGGCAGCTGGAATTCTGGACTGGAAAAGGAGAAAATCTTAGTCCACTATCCTGCACAGCTCCAAATGCCCTGAAAATTTACGTGGAATTTTTTGGGATTATATAAAAAATACTGGGCGAAAGAAGTACCAGAGAGGAGCTAGCAGGGCACCACAAGCCTGGTAGCCGCCACCCCCCTGGTGGCGGCTAGCAAGCTTGTGGGCTCCCTGACGGCACACTGGCCCCCTCTTTTGCTATATGAAGGGTTTCGTTCCAGAAAAAATCAATCGGGATTTTTTTCATGGTTTCGCCGCCGCCACGAGGCGGAACTTGAGCAGATCCAATCTAGAGCTCCGGCAGGACGATCCTGAAGGGGAAACTTCCCTCCCGGAGGGGGAAATCGTCGCCATCGTCATCACCAACACTCCTCGCGTCGGAGGGGAGGCATCTTCATCAACATCTTCAGCAGCACCATCTCCTCTCCAATCCCTAGTTCATCTCTTGTAACCAATCTCCATCTCACGACTCCGATTGGTATTTGTAAGGTTACTAGTAGTGTTGATTACTCTTTGTAGTTGATGCTAGTTGGATTACTTGGTGGAAGAGTTTATGTTCAGATCCTTGATGCTATTCATTACACCTCTGATCATGATTATGATTATGATTTGTAAGTAGTTACTTTTGTTCCTGAGGACATGGGATAAGTCATGCTGATAATAGTCATGTGAATTTGATATTCGTTCGGTATTTTGATATGTTGTATGTTGTTTTTCCTCTAGTGGTGTTATGTGAAGGTCGACTACATAACACTTCAACATATTTGGGCCTAGAGGAAGGCATTGGGGAGTAGTAAGTAGATGATGTGTTGCTGGAGTGACAGAAGCATAAACCCCAGTCTATGCGTTGCTTAGTAAGGGGCTGATTTGGATCCACTAGTTTAATGCTATGGTTAGACGTTGTCTTAATTCTTCTTTCGTAGTTGCGAATGCTTGCGAGATGGGTTAATCATAAGTGGGATGCTTGTCCTAGTAAGGGCAGTACCCAAGCGCCGGTCCACCCACATATCAAACTATCAAAGTAACGAACGCGAATCATATGAACATGATGAAACTAGCATGACAAAAATTCCCGTGTGTCCTCAGGAGCGTTTTTCCTCCTATAAGATTTTGTTCAGGCTTGTCCCTTGCAACAAAAGGGATTGGGCCACTTTCTACACCATTGCTACTACTTGTTACTTGTTACTTTTTGCTTGCTATGTTTCACCTCACTACAACATCACTTGCTACCGCTACTTTCAGTGCTTGGAGTTATTACCTTGCTGAAAACCGTTTATCAGAGCCTTCTGGTCCTCGTTGGGTTCGACACTCTTACTTATCGAAAGGACTACGATTGATCCCCTATACTTGTGGGTCATCAAGACTCTTTTCTGGCGCCGTTGCCGGGGAGTGAAGCGCCTTTGGTAAGTGGAAATTGGTAAGGAAACATTTATATACTGTGCTGAAATTTATTGTCACTTGTCACTATGGAAACTGTTCCTTTGAGGAGTTTTTTCAGGGTATCTTCACCACGAACGGAAGCACGACGAGTTGTTCCTCAACCTGAGGTACCTACTGAAAATATCTTTTATGAAATTCCTTCTGGTCTGCTTGAGAAACTGCTGGCTAATCCTTTTACAGGAGATCGATCTTCACATCCAGACTTGCATCTGATCTATGTAGATGAAGTTTGTGGTTTATTTAAGCTTGCAGGTTTGCCCGAGGATGAGGTAAATAAGAAAGTCTTTCCTTTATCTTTGAATGATAAGGCGTTGACATGGTATAGGCTATGTGATGATACTGGATCATGGGACTACAAGCGGTTGAAATTGGAATTTCATCAAAAGTTTTATCCTATGCATTTAGTACATCATGATCGGAATTATATTTATAACTTTTGGCCTCGTGATAGGGAAAGCATAGCTCAAGCTTGGGGGAGGCTTAAATCAATGCTATATTCATGCCCCAATCATGAGCTCTTGAGAGAAATTATCACTCAAAACTTTTATGCTCGGCTTTCACATGAAGATCGTACCATGCTTGACACTTCTTGTACCGGTTCTTTTATGAAGAAGGATATTGACCACAAGTGGAATTTATTGGAAAGAATCAAACGTAACTCTGAAGATTGGGAGCTGGAGGAAGGTAAGGAGTCAGGTATGAATTTCCAGTTTGATTGCGTTAAATCTTTTGTTGAGACAAACACTTCTAGAGATTTTAGCGCTAAGTATGGACTTGACTCTGAGATAGTAGCTTCTCTATGTGAATCTTTTGCTGCTAATGTTCATCTTCCCAAAGAGAAGTGGTTTAAGTATCATCCTCCTATAGAAAGCAACATAGTCAAAACCAATCTAGTTGAGGAGAAAGTCATTGCTTTTAGTGATACTTTTGTTCCTTGTACCTACACTGAGAAACCACCATACCCTGCTAGGATAAAGGATTATTCTAAAGCTCCAACTGTGATACATAGGGGTTACATTAGACCACTTGCACCCCCTGAGGAGATTACAGTTGAACCTAGTGTTGCTATTATCAAAGATCTCTTAACTGAAGATGTAGAAGGGCATGTTATCAAATTCTGCGAGGACTGCGCTAGAATTGCTAAACCTCACGCGAAAGACAAACACGGACATGTAGTTGGCTTGCCCGTTGTTTCTGTCAAGATAGGAGATCACTGTTACCATGGTTTATGTGATATGGGAGCTATTGTTAGTGCAATACCCCGTTCTCTATATGATGAAATCAAAGATGAGATTGCACCTGCTGAGCTAAAACCCATTGATGTCACTATTACGCTAGCTAATAGAGACACTATCTGTGCTCTGGGAATTGTGAGAGACGTAGAAGTCATGTGTGGTAAGACGAAGTATCCTACTGATTTCCTCGTCCTTGGTACTGCACAAGATAGCTTTTGTCCCATCATATTTGGTAGACCCTTTCTCAACACTGTCAATGCTCACATTGATTGCATTAAGCAGACTATCACTGTTAGTTTCGAGGGTGTGTCTCATGAATTTAACTTCTCCAAGTTTGGAAGACAACCCCAAGAAAAAGAGTCGTATGGTATGGATGAAATCATTGCTCTTGCCTCTATTGCCGTACCTCCTACGGATCCTTTAGAGCAATATCTGCTTGAGCATGAAAATGATATGCATATGGAGGAGAGAGATGAGATAGATAAAATTGTCTTAGAACAATATCCTATTCTCAAGAATAATCTGCCTGTTGAACTGCTTGGGGATCCTCCCCCACCAAAGGGTGATCCTGTGTTCGAGCTTAAACAGTTGCCTGATACTCTTAAGTATGCCTATCTTGATGAGAAGGAGATATATCCTGTTATTATTAGTGCTCTCCTCTCAGAGCACGAAGAGAAGAAGTTACTAAAAACTCTGAGGAAGCACCGTGCTGCTATTGGATATACTCTTGATGATCTTAAGGGTATTAGTCCCACTCTATGTCAACACAAGATTAAAACCGATCCTGATTCTAAACCAGTTGCTGATCATCAAAGGACATTAAATCCTAAGATGAAAGAGGTCGTTAGAAAAGAAATATTAAAGCTTCTGGAAGCAGGAATCATTTATCATGTTGCTCATAGTGATTGGGTAAGTCCAGTACATTGCGTACCTAAGAAGGGAGGTATCACCGTCGTTCCTAATGATAAGGATGAACTAATCCCATAAAGGATTACTACTGGCTATAGGATGGGATAGACTTCCGGAAACTGAACAAGGCTACCAGGAAAGATCATTATCCTTTGCCGTTTATCGATCAAATGCTAGAAAGGCTATCCAAACACACACACTTCTGCTTTCTAGATGGTTATTCAGGTTTCTCGCAAATACCTGTTGCACAATCTGATCAGGAGAGAACCACTTTCACCTTCCCCTTCGGTACCTTTGCTTATAGACGTATGCCTTTTGGCTTATGCAATGCACCTGCCACCTTTCAAAGATGTATGATGGCTATATTCTCTGACTTTTGTGAAAAGATTGTCGAGGTTTTCATGGATGACTTCTCCATTTACAGGTCTTCCTTTGATGATTGCCTCAGCAACCTTGATCGAGTCTTATAGAGATGCGAAGATACCAACCTCGTCTTGAATTGGGAGAAGTACCACTTTATGGTTAATGAAGGCATCGTCTTTGGACACAAAATCTCTGAAAGAGGCATCGAAGTTCATAAGGCAAAGTTGATGCAATTGAGAAAATGCATTGCCCCACAGATATCAGAGGTATATGAAGTTTCCTAGGTCATGTTGGTTTCTATAGAAGGTTCATTAAAGACTTCTCTAAGATTCTAGGCCTCTTACCAACCTCTTGCAGAAGGATGTTCCTTTTGTTTTTGATGAGGATTGTTAGGAAGCTTTCGAAATACATAAGAAGGCTTTGATAACCGCACCTATTGTTCAACCACCTGACTAGAACTTGCCCTTTGAAATCATGTGCGACGCTAGCGATTATGCTGTTGGTGCTATTCTAGGTCAAAGAGTTGACAAGAAGTTGAATGTAATTCACTACACTAGTTAAACTCTAGACAGTGCCCAAAGAAACTATGCCACTACGGAAAACGAGTTTTTAGCAGTCGTGTTTGCATGTGAGCCTAGCCTTAGGCATCCCCCTCCTTACGGTTAAGGGTAATGACTTCAAACATGGCCAGCTCCTATAGTGTGACGGGCGGTGTGTACAAGGCCCGGGAACGGATTCACCGCCGTGTGGCTGACCGGCGATTACTAGCGATTCCTGCTTCATGCAGGCGAGTTGCAGCCTGCAATCCGAACTGAGGACGGGTTTTTGGTTCAGATCTTACATAGTTGACTCCAAAGTCACTATTCACTCTGATCATGCTGCTATTAAGTACCTTATGGAGAAGAAGGACGCTAAGCCTAGGCTGATCAGATGGGTTCTCCCGCTACAGGAATTTGATTTGCACGTCGTTGACCGAAAGCGTGTTGATAACCCTATAGCAGATAACTTGTCCAGGCTAGAGAATGTCCTTGATGACCCACGACCTATTGATGACAGCTTTCCTGATGAGCAATTGAATGTCATTTGCACTTCACATAGTGCACCGTGGTATGCCGATTACGCAAACTATATTGTAGCCAAATACATACCACCCAGTTTCACCTATCAGCAAAACAAGAAATTCTTCTTTGATTTGAGACACTACTTTTGGGATGATCCTCACCTTTATAAGGAAGGAGTAGATGGTGTTATTAGACGTTGTGTGCCTGAACATGAACAACGACAGATCTTGTAGAAGTGTCATTCCGAAGCCTACGAAGGACACCTCACTGGAGATAGAACTGCCCATAAGGTGTTGCAATCAGGTTTCTATTGGCCCACTCTCTTCAAGGATGCCCGTAAGTTTGTCTTGTCTTGTGACGAATGCCAAAGAATAGGGAACATCAGTAAGCATCAGGAAATGCCTATGAGCTATTCACTTGTCATTGAACCATTTGATATCGGGGGCTTTGATTACATGGGACCCTTCCCGAGTTCCAATGGGTATACTCACATCTTAGTTGTTGTGGATTATGTCACCAAGTGGGTAGAGGCTATTCCACTAAAAATGCTGATCACCACACCTCTATTAATATGCTTAAAGAAGTCATTTTCCCAAGATTTGGAGTCCCTAGATATTTGATGACTGATGGCGGTTCACACTTCATTCATGGTGTTTTCTGCAAGATGCTTGCTAAGTATGATGTCAACTATGGAGTTGCATCTCCTTATCATCCTCAGTCTAGTGGTCAAGTGGAGTTGAGTAATAGGGAGATGAAATTGATCCTACAAAAGACCGTCAATAGATCTCGAAAGAATTGGTCTAGCAAACTTGAGATGCACTATGGGCTTATAGCACTACCTATAAGAATCCCATGGGCATGTCGCCGTATAAAATGGTTTACGGTAAGGCATGTCATTTACCTCTTGAGCTGGAACACAAAGCTTATTGGGCAATCAAAGAGCTCAACTTCGATTTCAAACTTGCCCGTGAGAAGCGGTTGTTTGATATCAGCTCATTAGATGAATGGAGGGCCCAGGCATATGAGAATGCCAAGTTGTTCAAGGAAAAGGTTAAGAGATGGCACGACAAACGAATACAGAAACGAGAGGTCAATGTAGGTGATTATGTCCTGCTATACAATTCTCGTTTGAGATTCTTCGCAGGCAAGCTTCTCTTTAAATAGGAAGGTCCTTACGTTATCGAGGAAGTATATCGTTCCGGTGCCATCAAAATCAATAACACGGAAGGAAATTTTCCTAGAGTGGTAAATGGCAAAGAATCAAGCATTACATCTCTGGTACTCCCATAAATGTTGAGACCAATATCATCAATGTCATAACTCCAGAGGAGTACATAAGGGATGTTTATCAGCCTGTTTCAGACCCTCAAAACGAAGAGGTATACGTTTTGGTAAGAAATTGGACTCCGATGCTTTTCCAATAGGAAATTTCCTCCGTTTTGGAATTTTTGGAAAATTAGAAAAATAAAAAGCAGTCCGAAGAGCGCACGAGGCCGCCACAAGCTTGGAAGCCGCCACCTACCCCCTGGTGGCAGCTAGGGGGCTTGTGGGCACCTCGTGTGCCTCCCGGACTCCATTTTCTTGCGGAGCACTCCTTCTGGTCCAGAAAAAATCAATATATATTCGCCCGAAGGTTTTGATCTCTGTATCGCGCAGTCTTCCTGTGTTTTCATTTCGAGCCTGTTTCTGTGGCAGATCCAGATCATCATGACTTCCCCAAACGCTCCTAAAGACAAGATCTTCGAGAAGGTCATCAATCCCTACCTCACGGAAGTGCTGAAACACCCTCAATCTATCAAGATGAGCGAGGGGATGTTGCACATCCGTGATGTTGAGGGGCCTAAGAAGACCAGAAGCATGGAGACGAGGCTCGAAGCAATGGAGCAACAAGTCTTCAAGTGCCAAGGGATGGTGGAGCGTGGACTAAACGCCAACCACATGATGATCACCGAGCTTACCAGCAAGCACAAGATGGATGCCGTTGACATTGGGAAACACCTCTCCAGGCTCTATGACAGGGTTCATCAACTTCAGGGCCAGATCTATGACCTGCAGAACCAAAACTATGAGTATGAGTACAGATTTAAATCAATAAGGTTGGCTGCAGATTTGAGGATCCTGGTGACTCGTTCATCCTGCCATCATGGAGCACCTATGCCTTGGAAGACGGAGGATCAGACTACTCCAACAACTCCACCACCTTCACCGCCAAAGGAAGATAACTAAGCATTGGTATTGGCAATCCCCTTGGCTTTTGCCAAGCTTGGGGGAGTTGCCCTGGTATCGTATCACCTTTATATCTTTTGCTTTTACCTTTGTTTTAGTTCTTCCCTTTTCAGTTTTTTATCTCTTCTCTTAGAGGAATAAGTCTTTAGTGTTTAGTTTGAGTCTTTTGCTTTTGTCTCTCCCCCGATGTATTCGAGCTTGCGAGCTATATAATAAAGAGTATCTTAGTCAAGGGCTTTGCTTTATGTTGTCATCAAAAGTATGAAAAGAACGATAGCATGAAAGATCATGAGACGATATTATGGAAAGTGATAGCTTCACATATGACACGTATGATGATTGAAACTTGTTGAGAATAAATCAACATAGACCTCAGTCATTCTTTCAATTAATAAGAAGTAATAAGGAAAGAGAGGTTCACATATAAATATATCATCTTAGACACTTTTTACAATTGTGAGCACTCACCAAACTATTACATGCTTAGGAGTAGATGTTGGACAAGGAAGACAACATAATGAATTGTGTTTTCTTGGTTCCAAACGATGTTATATGATTAGAGATCCCTTAGCATGTGACGATTGCTTCCACCTCATATTAGCCAAAACTCCCGCACCAAGTAGACATACTACTTGTGCATCCGTAAACCTTCAACCCAGTTTTGCCATGAGAGTCCACCATACCTACCTATGGATTGAATAAGATCCTTCAAGTAAGTTGTCATCGGTGCAAGCAATAAAAATTGCTCTCTAATATGTATGATCTATTAGTGTGTGGAAAATAAGCTTTGTACGAACCTGTGATAAGGAAGGCATAAAAGCGACAGACTGCATAATAAAGTTCTTTATCACAGGAGGCAATATAAAGTGACGTTCCTCCGCACTAAGAGGACACACATTCAAACCTCAAAAGCGCATGACAAGCTCTGCTTCCCTCTGCGAAGGGCCTATCTTGTACCATTACTTTTTACCCTTGTAAGAGTCATGGTGATCTTCACCAATTCCCTATTTTTGCCTTTGTCTTGGCTATCGTCACATGCTTGGGAAAGATCTATATTCATATATCAACTTGCAGTTGAGTACTTATGCTTTATTATTGTTGACTTTACCCTTGAGGTAAATCGTTGCGAGGCAAAACTATAAGCCCCTATCTTCCTCTGTGTCCAGCTGAAACTTTGACACCATGAGTACCACGTGAGTTGTAACAATTGTGGAAAACAAAAGAGATGATTGAGTATGTGGGTTTGCCTTACAAGCTCTTGTTTGACTCTTTCTGATGTTATGATAAATTGCAATTGCTTCAATGACTATGGACTGTTGTTGGTTACTTATGGGTAAGGTTTTTTCTTCATACTTTGCTTTGTGAAGGAATTGTTACTTTCCCATAAGAATCTTTATGATGTATTGTTGTTCTATGTGTGATCATGATACCCTCATGTCTGTATTATGTTTTATCGACACCTTCATCCCTAAACATGTGGACATGTTTATGGAACTTGGTTTTCGCTTGAGGACAAGCGAGGTCTAAGCTTGGGGGAGTTGATACGTCCATTTTGCATCATGCTTTCATGTTGATATTTATTGCTTTATGGGCTGTTATATTACTTTGTCGTACCATATTTATGCCTTTTCTCTCTTATTTTGCAAGGTTTATTTGAAGAGGAAGAATTCAGGCAACTGGAATTCTGGACTGGAAAAGGAGCAAATCTTAGTCCACTATTCTGCACTGCTCCAAATGCCTTCACGTGGATTTTTTGGGATTATATAAAAAATACTGGGCGAAAGAAGTACCAGAGGGGAGCTACCAGGGCGCCACAAGCCTGGTAGCCGTCACCCCCCTGGTGGCGGCTAGCAAGCTTGTGGGCTCCCTGACGGACCACTGGCCCCCTCTTTTGCTATATGAAGGGTTTCGTTCCAGAAAAAATCATCGGGAGCTTTTTCGTGGTTTCACCGCCACCATGAGGCAGAACTTGAGCAGATCCAATCTAGAGCTCCGGTAGGACGATCCTGCCGGGGAAACTTCCCTCCCGGAGAGGGAAATCGTCGCCATCGTCATCACCAACACTCGTCTCGTCGAAGGGGAGGCATCTTCATCAACATCTTCATCAGCACCATCTCCTCTACAATCCCTAGTTCATCTCGTGTTACCAATCTCCGTCTCACGACTCCGATTGGTACTTGTAAGGTTACTAGTAGTGTTGATTACTCTTTGTAGTTGATGCTAGTTGGATTACTGGGTGGAAGAGTTTATGTTCAGATCCTTGATGCTATTCATTACACCTCTGATCATTATTATGATTATGCTTTGTGAGTAGTTACTTTTGTTCCTAAGGACATGGGATAAGTCTTGTTGATAATAGTCATGTGAATTTGATATTCGTTCGGTATTTCGATATGTTGTATGTTGTTTTTCCTCTAGTGGTGTTATGTGAACTTCGACTACATAACACTTCACCATATTTGGGCCTAGAGGAAGGCATTGGGGAGTAGTAAGTAGATGATGGGTTGCTGGAGTGACAGAAGCTTAAACCCCAGTCTACGCGTTGCTTCGTAAGGGGCTGATTTGGATCCACTAGTTTAATGCTATGGTTATATGTTGTCTTAATTCTTCTTTCGTAGTTGCGGATCCTTGCGAGAGGGGTTAATCATAAGTGGGATCCTTGTCCAAGTAAGGGCAGTACCCAAGCGTTGGTCCACCCACATATCAAACTATCAAAGTAACGAACGCGAATCATATGAACATGATGAAACTAGCATGAGAGAAATTCCCGTGTGTCCTCGGGGGTGTTTTTCCTCCTATAAGACTTTGTTCAGGCTTGTCCCTTGCTACAAAATGGATTGGGCCACTTGCTGCACCATTGCTACTACTTGTTACTTGTTACTTTTCGCTTGGTACGTTTCACCTCACTACACCATCACTTGTTACCGCTACTTTCAGTGCTTGCAGTTATTACCTTGTTGAAAACCGTTTATCAGAGCCTTCTGCTCCTCGTTGGGTTCGACACTCGCACTTATCGAAAGGACTATGATTGATCCCCTATACTTGTGGGTCATCAGGGGTCACATGACCCGACACTCAAGTCATACAAACAAAGTCATACAAGCAAAGAGGAAGCATTAAAGTTTTCTGAGTACAGACAGTTGAAAGGAAAAGGCATAAAGCCTGACTATCTACAGATCCCTTTTGAAAGGGCCCAGGTCATAGCTGGGGCACCAGCTGCTTGTCATCATCGAGGTCTAGATAGAACCCACTTGTTGGCTCATGGGTGTCTTGTGCAACATTTATTAAACAAACATGAGTACAAAGGTACTCAGCAAGACTGTAGAACAGATCTATCTACTCATGCACATGTATCAATAAAGGGGGGTTGTGGGGTTTCATGCAGCAAGCGAGCTTTGACTCTTGGCTAAACTATACTACAATTTTAAATTGTTTTATACAACTTTGATAAGTCGTACACGAGTCCACTACCACCACAACAATACACTATCATGGATTCCTTCCCGTCTTCCTACGGGAATGCCATACATGATACTCACACTTATCTTGATACTTTTATGAGTAGCCATTAAAGTTATCTATAAACAACATATGTCTCCAAGTAGTCCATATCCATGGACGCGACTATTCGAATAGATCGTAACCCTGCAGGGGTGTACTTCTGCACACACCCTCTCGCCACTTCAAGCGGAATCCCAGCGAGGGAGTCGGCCACGACCGTTAACCAAGCTAATACCTAGTCCAGGTTTATCGCCTATTTGAGTGTGAACCCACAAGGAAGTCCGGCCGAGGTTTCCGCTACGGCCCCAAATGATGTGCGCAGGGTTTCCAAGCCCACCATCCAGGTGCCACCTGGTACACCGTGCCACTTCCCACCACATCATAGCCCATCTCTAAGGTCAGCACTATGCACGGCCTCCAGCATGACTACAAATACTAGAAACTACTTGCAACTCCTGGACCAAGAACTAGGCGATTAATAAGTCGGGCGGGGTCATATTTCAGGGCCCAGCATGTGGTAGTAAATAGTCTTGGATTACATACACGAAACTCAGTTCCTAAGGACTGTTCCAATGAAACAACCCGCCATGTACTCCTACATAGCCTTTCATCGGTACCTTTACCAAATCAGGTTCTACACTTATTATTTGTCACTAGAACACATTCATCCATTCTTGTTCATCAGCTAGATGAAACAGACCTGACACAACTCTAGGCATAGCAAGCATAGCAGGATAAGACACATCATGGCTCAAGCAACTACGAGGTATGCTAGGTTGAAAGGTTTCGCTATTTACTGTGACAATGACAGGTCATGCAAAGGAACAGGTTCAGTTACCGAAGTAAAGCATTTGAAATATTTTGTCCTAATGCAATAAGACAGAGCAGGAGCGGGGACATGGGATTATATCGGGATGATCAAAAAGGTGCTTGCCTTGTTGCACAGTGGAAGGATTAAATCCGTCAGTCGGATATTTGGACCTATCCGGAGGGGCAGAGCCTACCGAAATAATAACGACAATCAATATCATACAAATGCAACAATATGATGCATGATCATGGCATGAAATGAAATATAGCATGGTTTGAGGTGACTAACACAACCTTAGTTTGATTCTGATTTGAATTCAAAATTCAAATATTATTTAAAGTAGGACATTTGTTAAATTCCTTTAATTGATTTGACCTGATGCTGTTTCATAATTTAGTTTTTCATGCATGAAACAAGCACGATTTTATTCATTGAATTTTTCTGATCATTTTTCATATATAAATTATTTTAATCTGAGTTAGAGATTAATTTCTATGAATTTTTGAAGTTTTATGCTTATTCTGGAATCGTTTTAATTCAAAAATAGAATTACTGCATCAGCATGATATCAGCAGGTCAATCCGGCCGTTGAAAGTGAAACCTGACAAGTGGGACCCACTGGTCAGTGACTCTGGTTAGTTTTCACTTAAGTTCTAAGTTAACTAGCTAGTTAGGAGTGGTTGGCCCACATGTCAGTGATTGTTTAGTATTTAATAAGTTCTTTAATTCTGATTAGGTTACTCCTAATTAACAAGGGGCTAGCCCCACTTGCCAGACTTTGGGGAGTCAACCCATCGATGCTGGGGGTCAAACCCATCGCAGATGAGCCGCCAGTGGCTCCAGGGACAGCGGAGGGCATCGGGAATGCTCCTCCGGAGACCAAATGGACGGCGGAAGGCACCAGAGGAACGACCCTTCACCCGCAAGCTAATTTTTGCTAGTCTCAGGGCCTGAAGTGGCTGGAGTTGACGCCAGCGATGAGCTCAGCGGCTGCCGGAGCTCGGGCAACGTTGAGCTCATCGAAGCAGGGCGCACTACGGTTGCGGCTAAGCATCTACGCGTCCTACTCGATGAGCTGGAGCTGATGGTGGCCTCGGAATGACGAACCGATCATCGGAGCGTCACCGGCGACGAGCTTCCGCGGCGGATCTCGTCGGGCTCTAGTGAAAACAAGGCTTAGAACTCGGGATCGATGGGGAAAAGAGGGGGAAAGGCACCCTGAGTTCACGGGGGTTGAAGATGCATCGAGAGCGGGCTCGGGGATGGCCTGGAGAGGGAGAACGACATCGGCGAACATCGGCGATCCGAGGAAGAGGACGACGTCGATGGGGTGATGGAGTGCTCGGGGGCTAGATTCCGTTGGCGTGGAGGACAAGCTTGACAACGCGGAGAAGATGGCGTTCTCGGGGAGGCTTGTTGTGGCCGGAGACTACGGTGAGCTCGAGCTCGGCTCCAATGGCAGCAGAGAGAGGAGAGGAAGGGATCCGAATGGGGAGGTGATACATCTCCAACGTATCTATAATTTTTGATTGTTCCATGCTATTATATTGTCAACTTGGGATGTTTTACATGCATTTATATGCCTTTTATATCATTTTTGGGACTAACCTATTAACTCAGTGCCTAGTGCGAGTTTCTGTTTTTTCGTGTTTTTGACCTGTTTCAGAAAAGAATATTAAACGGAGTACAAACGGAATAAAAACTGCGGGATGATTTTTTCCATAACAGAAGATACCCAGAAGACTTGAGAACCAAGGTGGGATGTCTCGTGGGAGGTCACGAGCCCCCTAGGCGAGCCCTAGGGGGGCGTGCCTAGCAGGATCGTGGGCCCCCCTTGCCTCCTCTGCCCTACCTCTTTCGCCTATAAATTCCTAAAAATCCCGAAACCATTAGAGAGAGCCACGAAAATACTTTTCTGCTGCCGCAAGCTTCTGTCTGCGCGAGATCCCATCTGGGGACCATTCTGGTGCCCTGTCGGAGGGGGATTCGGACACGGAGGGCTTCTTCATCAACACCATTGCCTCTCCGATGATGCGTGAGTAGTTCACTATAGACCTTCGGGTCCATAGCTAGTAGCTAGATGGCTTCTTCTCTCTCTTGGATCTTCAATACAAAGTTCTCCATGATCTTCATGGAGATCTAACAGATGTAACTTTCTTTTGCTATGTGTTTGTCGAGATGCGATGAATTGCGGATTTATGATCAGATTATCTATGAATATTATTTGAGTCTCCTCTGATTTCTTATATGCATGATTTCGTATCCTTGTAATTCTCTTCGAGTTATGGGTTTCGTTTGGCCAACTTGATCGATAATTCTTGCAATGGGAGAAGTGCTTGGTTTTGGGTTCATACTGTGCAGTGTCCTCACCTAGTGACAGAAGGGGTAGCGAGGCACGCATCATGTTGTTGCCATCAAGGGTAAAAAGATGGGGTTTATATCATATTGCATGAATTTATCCCTCTACATCATGTCATCTTGGTTAAGGCGTTACTCCGTTTGTTATGAACTTAATACACTAGATGCATGCTGGATAGCGGTCGATGTGTGGAGTAATAGTAGTAGATGCAGAAAGTATCGGTCTACTTGTCTCGGGCGTGATGCCTATATGTATGATCATTGCCTTAGATATCGTCATGAATTTGCACGATTCTATCAATTGCTCGAGAGTAATTTGTTCACCCACCATAATAGTTGCTATTATGAGAGAAGCCTCTAGTGAACAGTATGGCCCCCAGGTCTATTTTACACATCATATATTCAGATGTACATACAAAAATATCAAAAATACCTTGCTGCACTTTTATTTATATTTACCTTTCATCACTATCAGATCTCACCTTGCAAGTAATCGAGAAGGGATTGACAACCCCTTTATCGCGTTGGGTGCAAGTTTGTTTGTTTTCGCGCAGGTTCATTGGTGCTCATCTTGATACTCCTACTGGATTGATACCTTGGTTCTCAAACTGAGGGAAATACTTATCTCTACTTTGCTGCATCACCCTTTCCTCTTCAAGGGAAAAACTAATGCAAGCTCAAGAAGTAGCAAGAAGAATTTCTGGCGCCGTTGCCGGGGAGTATTCAAGTGAAGCATATCTACCAAGTACCTACCGCAAACTCATCTCTTTCATTTACATTATTTTCCTTTTGCCTCTCGTTTTCCTCTCCCCCACTTCTAAAAAAACAAAATTTACAAAAATATTTGCCTTTTTCATTCGCCCTTTCTTTTGCTTGCTTTCTGTTCGCTTGCGTGCTTGTTAGTAATCCAATTGCTCCCGCCACTAGTGCGGAATCATATGAAATTAATGCTGCCTTGTTGAATCTTGTTATGAAAGAGCAATTTTCCGGCCTTCCCGACGAAGATGTCGCATCCCATCTTAATACCTTTATTGAGTTATGCGATATGCAAAAGAAGAAAGATGTGGATAATGATATGATTAAATTGAAGCTATTTCCGGTCTCATTACGAGATCGAGCAAAAACTTGGTTTTCATCTTTACCCAAAAATAGTATTGATTCATGGAACAAGTGTAAAGATGCCTTTATTTCCAAGTATTTTCCACTGGGTAAGATTATCTCTCTCCGTAATGATATCATGAATTTTAAGCAACTAGATCATGAACATGTTGCGCAATCTTGGGAGAGAATGAAATTGATGATTAGAAATTGTCCCGCTCATGGCCTGAGTCTTTGGATGATTATACAAATTTTCTAGGCTGGTTTGAATTTTGCTTCTAGAAATATCTTGGATTCCGCCTGTGGTGGAACTTTTATGCAAATCACACTAGGAGAAGCTACAAAACTCCTAGATAATATCATGACAAATTATTCTCAATGGCACACTGAAAGGTCACCTACTAGTAAAAAAGTGCATGCTATAGAAGAAATTAACTCTTTGAGTGCTAAGATGGATGAGTTAATGAAGTTTTTTGCTAGTAAAAGTGCTCCTCTAGATCCAAATGATATGCCTTTGTCTTCCTTGATTGAGAATTGCAATGAAAATTTGGATGTTAATTTTGTTGGCAGGAATAATTTTGGTAACAACAATGCTTATAGAGGTACCTTTAGTCCTAGGACTTTTCCTAGTAATCCCTCTAATAATTTTGGCAATTCCAACAACAATGCTCATGGAAATTATAATAAAATACCCTCTGATCTTGAGAGTAATATTAAGGAGTTTATTACTTCGCAAAAGATTTCCAATGCCTCCCAAGAAGAAATTGCTTAAAATTGATGACTTGGCTAGGACTGTTGATAGAATGTCTCTCGATATTGATGCTTTGAAATCGAGATGTGTTCCTCCCAAGATTAATATGGATGAAACTTTGAAAGCTATGCGTGTTTCTATGAATGAGAGTAAAGAAAGAACCGTCCAAATTCGTGCTAGACATGAATGGCTTAAAAAGGCGTGTTCTCGTCATGAGAATCACGAAGATCTTAAAGTGCTTGGTGTGACTCCTATTGAATCCTTGTTTTCTAATGTCAATCCTAATGATGATCGGGCTGGATGTGAATCCACTTTGGTTGAGAAACGCCCCAATGATTCAGAGTCTATTTATCTTGATACTGAAAGTGCAGTAGAGGATATCAAAACTTTGAATAGTGATGAAATTACTACTTTGGATTTCAAGGAATTTAATTATGATAGTTGCTCTTTGATTGAATGTATTTCCTTGATGCAACCCATGCCAAACTCTCCACATGCTTATAGCCAAAATAAGGCTTTTACCAATCATATCATTGATGCTATGATGAAGTCTCTTGAAGAGAAACTTGAGTTGGAAATATCTATTCCTAGAAAAATTCATGATGAGTGGGAACCTACTATACAAATCAATATTAAAAATTATGAATGCCATGCTTTGTGTGATTTGGGTGCTAGTGTTTCCACAATTCCAAAATCTTTATGTGATGTTCTAGGTTTCAATGAGATTGATGAATGCTCTCATAATTTGCATCCTGCGGATTCTACTATTAAGAAACCTATGGGAAGGATCAATTATGTTCTTATTATTGCAAATAGGAACTATGTGCCCGTAGATTTCATTGTGCTTGATATTGATTGCAATCCAACATGTCCCATTATTCTTGGTAGACCTTTCCTTAGGACTATTGCTGCTGTTATTGATATGAAGGAAGGGAATATTAAATTTCAATTTCCATGAAAGAAGGGCATGGAACACTTTCCTAGAAATAAAATAAGATTGCCCTTATGAATCCATTATGAGAGCTACTTATGGTTTGAGCACTAAGGATGACGATACTTGATTCAATTGCCTTATGCCTAGCTAAGGGCGTTAAACGATAGCGCTTGTTGGCAGGCAACCCAATGAATAAATTTATTTTTGCTTTTTACTTTCTATTTTGTTGATTCCACACCATCATGATTGTGTTTTTTATGTTTTAATTAGTGTTTGTGCCAAGTAGAACCTTTATCATTAGTTTCGGTGATAGTTGTTTAATCATGCTGAAAAAGACAGAAACTTTGTGCTCACGAAATTAATTTTAGTTCCTATCCAGAAAGAGCTTTTGAGTTGATTCTTTATGCTGCTGATTGATATGAAAATTTCCCTAATTTTCATAATTTTTCAGAATTTTTGGGATAACAGAGGTATACGAAATATACAGATTGCCACAGACTGTTCTGTTTTTGACAGATTTTGTTTCTTGTTGTGTTGATTACTTATTTTGATGAAACTATGGTTAGTATCGGGGGTACGAGCCATGGAAAACTGAGAATACAGTAATATAACATCAATCTAAATGGAAATTAAGTTTACTACAGGACCTAAAAAGTTGGTGGTTTGTTTTCTTATGCTAATGATATCATGAGTTTCTGTTTATGTTTTGTGTTGTGAAGTTTTCAAGTTTTGGGTGATGTTCTTATGGACAATGGAATAAAGAGTGGAAAGATCCTAAGCTTGGGGATGCCCAAGTCATACCTAGCCAAATTCAAGGACACCAAAAATCCTAATCTTGGAGATGCCCCGAGAAGGCATCCCCTCTTTCATCTTCAACCCATCGGTAATGTTACTTGGAACTATATTTTTATTTACCAGATGATATGTGTTTTGCTTGGAGCCTCGTGTATTATAGGAGTCTTTGCTTTTTGTTTTATCACAATCATCCTTGCTGCACACCTTTTTGAGAGGGACATGCACTCATCGTGAATTTTTTAGAATACTCAATGAGCTTCACTTATATCTTTTGAGCTAGGCAATTTAGCTCCCATGAGCTTCACTTATATCTTTTGAGCTAGATGATTTTTCTCTAGTGCTTCACTTAAATCTTTTTAGAGCATGACGGTGTCATATTTTGTAGAAATAAAAACTCTCGATCATCACTTATATCATTTTGAGAGTGCTCTCTCTAAGTAACTTGGTAATTGGCGTGTGTTATCAAATTAGTCCTAAATATGATAGGCATCCAAAGAGGATATAATAAAAACTTTCATATTCAAGTGCATTGATTAGTAAGAGAAGTTCGATTCCTCACAATTAGTTTTGAGATATGGATATTGTCGTGGTTTTATCATGGCAGATGTCCTCATGAAAGGACTTAGAGATGGACCATGCTACGGCAACAAAAGTATTTCCAGGCAACGCCAGAAATTCTTATTCCTACTTCTCTTGTTTGCGTCAGTTTTTCCCTTGAAGAGGAAAGGGTGATGCAGCACAGGAGCAGTAAGTACTTCCCTCAGTTTGAGCACCAAGGTATCGATCCAGAAGGAGGGTCTCGTCAAGTCCAGAGTACCTGCGCAAACACAAACAAGCTTGCACCCAACGCTTCAAAGGGGTTGTCAATCCCTTCAAGATTGTTTGCAAAGTGAGATCTGAAGGCGGAAAGTTCAATGAAGTAAAAAGTGTAAGGCTGAAAATATGGTGTGGAGTAGACCCGGGGGCCATAGTGTTCACTTGAGGCTTCTCTCAAGATAGCAAATATCATGGTGGGTGAACAAATTACTGTCGAGCAATTGATAGAACCGCGCAAAGTCATGACGATATCTAAGGCAATGATCATACATATAGGCATCACGTCTGAGACAAGTAGACTGATACTTTCTGCATCTACTACTATTACTCCACACATCGACCGCTATCTAGCATGCATCTAGTGTATTGAGTTCATGACAAACAGAGTAACGCCTTAAGCAAGATGACATGATGTAGAGGGATAATCTCAAACCAATGATGAAAACCCCATCTTTTTACCCTTGATGGCAACAACACGATGCATGCCTCACTACCCCTTCTGTCACCGGGTGAGGTCACCGCATGGTATGAACCCAAAACCAAGCACTTCTCCCATTGAAAGAATCATAGATCTAGTTGGCCAGACAAAACCCACAACTCGAAGAGAATTCTTAGGATATGAAATCATGCACAAGAGAGATCAGAGGAAAGTCAAATAAGATTCATAGATAATCTGATCATAAATCCACAATTCATCGGATCTTGACAAACACACCGCAAAAGAAGATTACATTGGATAGATCTCCATGAAGATCATGGAGAACTTTGTATTGAAGATCCAAGAGAGAGAAGAAGCCATCTAGTTACTAGCTATGGACCCGTAGGTCTATGGTGAAACTACTCACGCATCATCGGAGAGGTCATGGTGTTGATGAAGAAGCCCTCTGTATCCAAATCTCCCCTCCGACAGGGCACCAGAACATGCCCAGATGGGATCTTGCGGAGACAGAAGCTTGCAGCGGCGGAAAAGTAATTTCGATGATCTCCTGATTTTTTTGGGATTTTTAGGGAATATATTGGCGCAACCCCTAGTTCAGGGGGCGCTCAGGGGGCCAACAAGCCTGTGGGCCGCGGCCTCCCCCTGGCCGTGGGGTGGGGGCTTGTGGGGCCCCTGAGGCTCCCCTGCCTTGGTTCTCAAGCTTCCCGATCTTCTTCCGCTACGAAAAAAATCTTTTTGGGGATTTTCTTCCGTTTGGACTCCGTTTCAAAATCTCCTCTGAAAGGGGTAAAAAACATGGAAAAAACAGGAACTAGCACTTGGCACTGAGTTAATAAGTTAGTCCCAAAAAATATATAAAAGGCATTCAAAACATCCAAAGTTTGACAAGATAATAGCTTGAAACCATCAAAAATTATAGATACGTTGGAGACGTATCAAGCATCCCCAAGCTTAACTCCTGCTCGTCCTCGAGTAGGGAAGTGATAAAGAATGAATTTTTGATGTGGAATGCCACCTAGCATAGTTGTCCTTTGCAACTTATTTCACGTGACATGAATGTTCAGATCCATAAAATTCGAAACAATAGTTTGCTATTGACATGAAAACAATAATACTTCAAGCAAACTAGCAAAGTGATCATGAACTTTCAAAATAACAAGGCCAAGGAAAGTTATACCTACAAAATCATATAGTCTGGCTATGCTCCATCATCCTCACACAACTAAAGTAAATCATGCACAACCCCGGTATTGGCCAAGTTATTGTTTTCGCACTCTTACTTTCTCAAACTTTTTATAACTATCACGCAATACATGAGCGTGAGCCATGGATATAGCATTATAGGTGGAATAGAGTGTGGCGGTGGTTGTGAGACAAAAAGGGAGGAGATGGTCACATTGACTCGGCGTATCAATAGGCTATGGAGATGCCCATTAATAGATATCAATGTGAATGAGTAGGGATTTCCATACAAGAGATGCACTAGAGCTATAAGTATGTGAAAGCTCAAAAGGAGAACTAGTGGGTGTGCATCCAACTTGCTTGCTCACAAAGACCTAGGGCAATTTTGAGGAAGCCCATCAATGGAATATACAAGCCAAGTTATATAATGAAGATTCCCACTAGCATATGGTAGTGACAAAGCAAGAAGCTTTCAATCATGAAGAACATGGTGCTATTATGAAGCACAAGTGTGGAAAAAGATAGTAGCATTCTCCCTTCTCTCTATTTCTCTCTTTTTTCATTTGGGCTCTTAGGCCTCTCTCTTTTTCTCTTTTTTGGGCTCTTTGGCCTCTTTTTTTATTTCCTAACATGGGACAATGCTCTAATAATGATGATCATCACACTTTTATTTACTCACAGCTCAAAGCTCACAATGATGATGACTCCATAGGAGATGCCTCCGGCAGTGTACCGGGATGTGCAACGATCTAGCATGGCGTATGACGTTGAAACATCTCGCTAGCTATCTTAAGATCATGCAATGGCAATATGATAGTGACGGCACAAGTCATGAGACGGAGCGGTGGGAGTTGCATGGCAATATATCTCAGAATGGCTATGAAAATGCCATAGTAGGTAGGTATAGTGGCTGTTTTGAGGAAGGAATTTGGTGGGTTTGTGCACCGGCGAGAATTGCGCGGCACTAGAGAGGCTAGCAATGGTGGAAGGTGAAAGTGCATGTATACCATGGACTCACATTAGTCATGAGGAGCTCACATACTTGTCGTGAAAGTTTTTATTAGTAATCGAAACAAAGTGCTAAACGCATACTCCGAGGGGAAGGGTTGGTACACTACTGAAATTCAGAAATTTGCCGTCTGCCAAGGCGGACGGCAAAGGGGGCAACCACGGACGGCAAAGGCTTTGCCGTCTGCCCCCTCATGGCAAAGTAGACGGTAAAAAAATCCGGTGAAGAGGCTCTTTGCCGTCTGCTTTCACAAAGCGGACGACAAAGAATCTTTGCCATGAGGGGGCGGACGGCAAAATAAATGGGACGGCATATATTGCAACGTCCCCGTTAAGTGCTAACGGCAGGCCTCCTCTCTTTGCCGTCTGCCTTCCCCCCTTTGCCATGCGGGGGCAGACGGCAAAGAGGGGAGACAGAGGGGGCAGATTCTCTCTTTGCCGTCTGCCTTCCCCCCTTTGCCATGTGTTGGCAGACGGCAAAAAGGGGAGAGAGAGGGGGCAGATTCCCCCTTTGCCATGTGTTGGCAGACAGCAAAGAGGGGAGAGAGAGGGGGCAGATTCCCCCTTTGCCATGTGCCTTCCCCCCTTTGCCATGTGTTGGCAGACGGCAAAGAGGGGAGAGAGAGGGGGCAGATTCCCCCTTTGCCATGTGCCTCCCCCCCTTTGCCATGTGTTGGCAGACGGCAAAGAGGAGAACCAGCCCCTTATTTATTTATTTTTTGTTATATCCAGCATTTTTAACAATAATCAGTATATATATATATATTTGACATAAATAAATTTCTTTCCGTACTCATAACCATATTAAAATAACTCTCATCCATAGTGCATACATATTATGGAAGTTACATCCGTACCAAACCATATATTACACCAGTTTCATCCACGTGCATACAAAGTTTCATATATTCATATACTACAATAGTTTCAATACAACCCATGGTACAAGAAATCATCTTCAAGCATTCCATCAACCAAGCTTCCCGTGAAGTGAAGGTAATCTGCAAAATGACAAATAAGAAAGTTAGAAAAACAATACTAGATGAAGTAGTGTATATATAGGTTATTTCGGAGAGAAATTAGCTAAGTATAGACCATTTAGGAGCTAACTAAGCTAATTATGTCATTTAGGTGGAACCCTAGCTAACTATAGGAGAAGAGAAAGAGAAGAAGAAGTAAAAGAAGGAGGAGGAGGAGGAGAAGGAGAAGGAAGAGGAGAAGAAGAAGAAAAAGGAGGAGGAGCAGGAGGAGGACGAGGAGAAGGAGAAGGAAGAGGAGAAGAAGAAGAAGGAGAAGAAGGAGAAGAAGAAGGAGAAGAAGGAGAAGAAGAAGGAGAAGGAGCGGGAGCTCCTTCTCCTTCTTCTTCTCCTTCTTCTCCTTCTTCTTCTCCTTCTTCTCCTTCTTCTTCTTATCCTTTTGTCCCCTTCTTCTCATTTTTCCTCTTTCTTCTCCTTTTTCCTCTTCCTTCCTTTCATTTTCCTCTTTTTCTCTTCTTGTCCCCTTCTTCGGGCTAAATTGGCTAAGAATGCCTTTTTGGAGCTAATTATGTCATTTCGAGGATAATTAGCTAAGTATAGGTCATTTTTTATTAAATAGGCCATTTTGGAGCTAACTAAGCTAATTATGTCATTTCGTAGGATAATTAGCCAATTTAGCCTTTCTTGGATGAGTCTAAGCTACGTAGAAGAAGAGATAGAGAAGAAGTAAAATACGGAGGAGGAGGAGGAGGAGGAGAAGAAGAAGAAGGAAGAGGAGAAGAAGAAAAGAAGAAGGAGAAAGAGAAGGAGAAGGAGAAGGAGGAAGAAGAAGGAGTAGGAGGAGCTCCTTCTCCTTCTCCTCCTTCTCCTTCTTCTCCTTCTTCTTCTCCTCCTCCCTCTCCTCCTTCTTCTCCTCATTTTTCCTCTTCCCTCCTTTCATTTTTCCTCTTTTTCTCTTCTTGTCCCCTTCTTCGGGCTAAATTGGCTAAGAATGCCTTTTTGGAGCTAATTATGTCATTTCGAGGATAATTAGCTAAGTATAGGTCATTTTTTATTAAATAGGCCATTTTGGAGCTAACTAAGCTAATTATGTCATTTCGTAGGACAATTAGCCAATTTAGCCTTTCTTGGATGAGTCTAAGCTACGTAGAAGAAGAGATAGAGAAGAAGAAGTAAAATAAGGAGGAGGAGGAGGAGGAGGAAGAGGAGAAGAAGAAGAAAAGAAGAAGGAGAAGGAGAAGAAGAAGGAGAAGGAGTAGGAGGAGCTCCTTCTCCTTCTCCTCCTTCTTCTCCTTCTTCTCCTTCTGCTTCTCCTCCTCCCTCTCCTCCTTCTTCTCCTCATTTTTCCTCTTCCCTCCTTTCATTTTTCCTCTTTTTCTCTTCTTGTCCCCTTCTTCGGGCTAAATTGGCTAAGAATGCCTTTTTGGAGCTAATTATGTCATTTCGAGGATAATTAGCTAAGTATATGTCATTTTTTATTAAATAGGCCATTTTGGAGCTAACTAAGCTAATTATGTCATTTCGTCGGACAATTAGCCAATTTAGCCTTTCTTGGATGAGTCTAAGCTACGTAGAAGAAGAGATAGAGTAGAAGAAGTAAAATAATGAGGAGGAGGAGGAGGAAGAGGAGAAGAAGAAGAAAAGAAGAAGGAGAAGGAGAAGAAGAAGGAGAAGGAGAAGGAGGAAGAAGAAGGACTAGGAGGAGCTCCTTCTCCTTCTCCTCCTTCTTCTCCTTCTTCTCCTTCTTCTTCTCCTCCTCCCTCTCCTCCTTCTTCTCCTCATTTTTCCTCTTCCCTCCTTTCATTTTTCCTCTTTTTCTATTCTTGTCCCCTTCTTCGGGCTAAATTGGCTAGGAATGCCTTTTTGGAGCTAATTATGTCATTTCGAGGATAATTAGCTAAGTATAGGTCATTTTTTATTAAATAGGCCATTTTGGAGCTAACTAAGCTAATTATGTCATTTCGTAGGATAATTAGCCAATTTAGCCTTTCTTGGATTAGTCTAAGCTACGTAGAAGAAGAGATAGAGAAGAAGAAGTAAAATAATGAGGAGGAGGAGGAGGAGGAGGAAGAGGAGGAAGAGGAGAAGAAGAAGAAAAGAAGAAGGAGAAGGAGAAGAAGAAGGAGAAGGAGAAGGAGGAAGAAGAAGGAGTAGGAGGAGCTCCTTCTCCTTCTCCTCCTTCTTCTCCTTCTTCTCCTTCTTCTTCTCCTCCTCCCTCTCCTCCTTCTTCTCCTGATTTTTCCTCTTCCCTCCTTTCATTTTTCCTCTTTTTCTCTTCTTGTCCCCTTCTTCGGGCTAAATTGGCTAAGAATGCCTTTTTGGAGCTAATTATATCATTTCGAGGATAATTAGCTAAGTATAGGTCATTTTTTATTAAATAGGCCATTTTGGAGCTAACTAAGCTAATTATGTCATTTCGTAGGACAATTAGCCAATTTAGCCTTTCTTGGATGAGTCTAAGCTACGTAGAAGAAGAGATAGAGAAGAAGAAGTAAAATAAGGAGGAGGAGGAGGAGGAGGAGGAGGAGGAAGAGGAGAAGAAGAAGAAAAGAAGAAGGAGAAGGAGAAGAAGAAGGAGAAGGAGAAGGAGGAAGAAGAAGGAGTAGGAGGAGCTCCTTCTCCTTCTCCTCCTTCTTCTCCTTCTTCTCCTTCTTCTTCTCCTCCTCCCTCTCCTCCTTCTTCTCCTCATTTTTCCTCTTCCCTCCTTTCATTTTTCCTCTTTTTCTCTTCTTGTCCCCTTCTTCGGGCTAAATTGGCTAAGAATGCCTTTTTGGAGCTAATTATGTCATTTCGAGGATAATTAGCTAAGTATAGGTCATTTTTTAGTAAATAGGCCATTTTGGAGCTAACTAAGCTAATTATGTCATTTCATAGGACAATTAGCCAATTTAGCCTTTCTTGGATGAGTCTAAGCTACGTAGAAGAAGAGATAGAGAAGAAGAAGTAAAATAATGAGGAGGAGGAGGAGGAGGAGGAGGTGGAAGAGGAGAAGAAGAAGAAAAGAAGAAGGAGAAGGAGTAGAAGAAGGAGAAGGAGAAGGAGGAGCTCCTTCTCCTTCTCCTCCTTCTTCTCCTTCTTCTCCTTCTGCTTCTCCTCCTCCCTCTCCTCCTTCTTCTCCTCATTTTTCCTCTTCCCTCCTTTCATTTTTCCTCTTTTTCTCTTCTTGTCCCCTTCTTCGGGCTAAATTGGCTAAGAATGCCTTTTTGGAGCTAATTATGTCATTTCGAGGATAATTAGCTAAGTATATGTCATTTTTTATTAAATAGGCCATTTTGGAGCTAACTAAGCTAATTATGTCATTTCGTCGGACAATTAGCCAATTTAGCCTTTCTTGGATGAGTCTAAGCTACGTAGAAGAAGAGATAGAGAAGAAGAAGTAAAATAAGGAGGAGGAGGAGGAGGAGGAGGAGGAAGAGGAGAAGAAGAAGAAAAGAAGAAGGAGAAGGAGAAGAAGAAGGAGAAGGAGAAGGAGGAAGAAGAAGGAGTAGGAGGAGCTCCTTCTCCTTCTCCTCCTTCTTCTCCTTCTTCTGCTTCTGCTTCTCCTCCTCCCTCTCCTCCTTCTTCTCCTCATTTTTCCTCTTCCCTCCTTTCATTTTTCCTCTTTTTCTCTTCTTGTCCCCTTTTTCGGGCTAAATTGGCTAAGAATGCCTTTTTGGAGCTAATTATGTCATTTCGAGGATAATTAGCTAAGTATAGGTCATTTTTTATTAAATAGGCCATTTTGGAGCTAACTAAGCTAATTATGTCATTTCGTAGGACAATTAGCCAATTTAGCCTTTCTTGGATGAGTCTAAGCTACGTAGAAGAAGAGATAGAGAAGAAGAAGTAAAATAATGAGGAGGAGGAGGAGGAGGAAGAGGAGAAGAAGAAGAAAAGAAGAAGGAGAAGGAGAAGAACAAGGAGAAGGAGAAGGAGGAAGAAGAAGGAGTAGGAGGAGCTCCTTGTCCTTCTCCTCCTTCTTCTCCTTCTTCTCCTTCTTCTTCTCCTCCTCCCTCTCCTCCTCCTTCTCCTCATTTTTCCTCTTCCCTCCTTTCATTTTTCCTCTTTTTCTCTTCTTGTCCCCTTCTTCGGGCTAAATTGGCTAAGAATGCCTTTTTGGAGCTAATTATGTCATTTCGAGGATAATTAGCTAAGTATAGGTCATTTTTTAGTAAATAGGCCATTTTGGAGCTAACTAAGCTAATTATGTCATTTCATAGGACAATTAGCCAATTTAGCCTTTCTTGGATGAGTCTAAGCTACGTAGAAGAAGAGATAGAGAAGAAGAAGTAAAATAATGAGGAGGAGGAGGAGGAGGAGGAGGAGGAAGAGGAGAAGAAGAAGAAAAGAAGAAGGAGAAGGAGTAGAAGAAGGAGAAGGAGAAGGAGGAGCTCCTTCTCCTTCTCCTCCTTCTTCTCCTTCTTCTCCTTCTGCTTCTCCTCCTCCCTCTCCTCCTTCTTCTCCTCATTTTTCCTCTTCCCTCCTTTCATTTTTCCTCTTTTTCTCTTCTTGTCCCCTTCTTCGGGCTAAATTGGCTAAGAATGCCTTTTTGGAGCTAATTATGTCATTTCGAGGATAATTAGCTAAGTATATGTCATTTTTTATTAAATAGGCCATTTTGGAGCTAACTAAGCTAATTATGTCATTTCGTCGGACAATTAGCCAATTTAGCCTTTCTTGGATGAGTCTAAGCTACGTAGAAGAAGAGATAGAGTAGAAGAAGTAAAATAATGAGGAGGAGGAGGAGGAAGAGGAGAAGAAGAAGAAAAGAAGAAGGAGAAGGAGAAGAAGAAGGAGAAGGAGAAGGAGGAAGAAGAAGGACTAGGAGGAGCTCCTTCTCCTTCTCCTCCTTCTTCTCCTTCTTCTCCTTCTTCTTCTCCTCCTCCCTCTCCTCCTTCTTCTCCTCATTTTTCCTCTTCCCTCCTTTCATTTTTCCTCTTTTTCTCTTCTTGTCCCCTTCTTCGGGCTAAATTGGCTAGGAATGCCTTTTTGGAGCTAATTATGTCATTTCGAGGATAATTAGCTAAGTATAGGTCATTTTTTATTAAATAGGCCATTTTGGAGCTAACTAAGCTAATTATGTCATTTCGTAGGATAATTAGCCAATTTAGCCTTTCTTGGATTAGTCTAAGCTACGTAGAAGAAGAGATAGAGAAGAAGAAGTAAAATAATGAGGAGGAGGAGGAGGAGGAGGAAGAGGAGGAAGAGGAGAAGAAGAAGAAAAGAAGAAGGAGAAGGAGAAGAAGAAGGAGAAGGAGAAGGAGGAAGAAGAAGGAGTAGGAGGAGCTCCTTCTCCTTCTCCTCCTTCTTCTCCTTCTTCTCCTTCTTCTTCTCCTCCTCCCTCTCCTCCTTCTTCTCCTGATTTTTCCTCTTCCCTCCTTTCATTTTTCCTCTTTTTCTCTTCTTGTCCCCTTCTTCGGGCTAAATTGGCTAAGAATGCCTTTTTGGAGCTAATTATATCATTTCGAGGATAATTAGCTAAGTATAGGTCATTTTTTATTAAATAGGCCATTTTGGAGCTAACTAAGCTAATTATGTCATTTCGTAGGACAATTAGCCAATTTAGCCTTTCTTGGATGAGTCTAAGCTACGTAGAAGAAGAGATAGAGAAGAAGAAGTAAAATAAGGAGGAGGAGGAGGAGGAGGAGGAGGAGGAAGAGGAGAAGAAGAAGAAAAGAAGAAGGAGAAGGAGAAGAAGAAGGAGAAGGAGAAGGAGGAAGAAGAAGGAGTAGGAGGAGCTCCTTCTCCTTCTCCTCCTTCTTCTCCTTCTTCTCCTTCTGCTTCTCCTCCTCCCTCTCCTCCTTCTTCTCCTCATTTTTCCTCTTCCCTCCTTTCATTTTTCCTCTTTTTCTCTTCTTGTCCCCTTTTTCGGGCTAAATTGGCTAAGAATGCCTTTTTGGAGCTAATTATGTCATTTCGAGGATAATTAGCTAAGTATAGGTCATTTTTTATTAAATAGGCCATTTTGGAGCTAACTAAGCTAATTATGTCATTTCGTAGGACAATTAGCCAATTTAGCCTTTCTTGGATGAGTCTAAGCTACGTAGAAGAAGAGATAGAGAAGAAGAAGTAAAATAATGAGGAGGAGGAGGAGGAGGAGGAGGAGGAAGAGGAGAAGAAGAAGAAAAGAAGAAGGAGAAGGAGAAGAACAAGGAGAAGGAGAAGGAGGAAGAAGAAGGAGTAGGAGGAGCTCCTTGTCCTTCTCCTCCTTCTTCTCCTTCTTCTCCTTCTTCTTCTCCTCCTCCCTCTCCTCCTTCTTCTCCTCATTTTTCCTCTTCCCTCCTTTCATTTTTCCTCTTTTTCTCTTCTTGTCCCCTTCTTCGGGCTAAATTGGCTAAGAATGCCTTTTTGGAGCTAATTATGTCATTTCGAGGATAATTAGCTAAGTATAGGTCATTTTTTAGTAAATAGGCCATTTTGGAGCTAACTAAGCTAATTATGTCATTTCATAGGACAATTAGCCAATTTAGCCTTTCTTGGATGAGTCTAAGCTAGAGAAGAAGAAGTAAAATAATGAGGAGGAGGAGGAGGAGGAGGAGGAGGAGGAAGAGGAGAAGAAGAAGAAAAGAAGAAGGAGAAGGAGTAGAAGAAGGAGAAGGAGAAGGAGGAAGAAGAAGGAGTAGGAGGAGCTCCTTCTCCTTCTCCTCCTTCTTCTCCTTCTTCTCCTTCTTCTTCTCCTCCTCCCTCTCCTCCTTCTTCTCCTCAGTTTTCCTCTTCCCTCCTTTCATTTTTCCTCTTTTTCTCTTCTTGTCCCCTTCTTCGGGCTAAATTGGCTAAGAATGCCTTTTTGGAGCTAATTATGTCATTTCGAGGATAATTAGCTAAGTATAGGTCATTTTTTATTAAATAGGCCATTTTGGAGCTAACTAAGCTAATTATGTCATTTCGTAGGACAATTACCAATTTAGCCTTTCTTGGATGAGTCTAAGCTACGTAGAAGAAGAGATAGAGAAGAAGAAGTAAAATAAGGAGGAGGAGGAGGAGGAGGAGGAGGAAGAGGAGAAGAAGAAGAAAAGAAGAAGGAGAAGGAGAAGAAGAAGGAGAAGGAGAAGGAGGAAGAAGAAGGAGTAGGAGGAGCTCCTTCTCCTTCTCCTCCTTCTTCTCCTTCTTCTCCTTCTTCTTCTCCTCCTCCCTCTCCTCCTTCTTCTCCTCATTTTTCCTCTTCCCTCCTTTCATTTTTCCTCTTTTTCTCTTCTTGTCCCCTTCTTCGGGCTAAATTGGCTAAGAATGCCTTTTTGGAGCTAATTATGTCATTTCGAGGATAATTAGCTAAGTATAGGTCATTTTTTATTAAATAGACCATTTTGGAGCTAACTAAGCTAATTATGTCATTTCGTAGGACAATTAGCCAATTTAGCCTTTCTTGGATGAGTCTAAGCTTCGTAGAAGAAGAGATAGAGAAGAATAAGTAAAATAAGGAGGAGGAGGAGGAGGAGGAGGAAGAGGAGAAGAAGAAGAAAAGAAGAAGGAGAAGGAGAAGAAGAAGGAGAAGGAGAAGGAGGAAGGAGAAGGAGGAAGAAGAAGGAGTAGGAGGAGCTCCTTCTCCTCCTTCTTCTCCTTCTTCTCCTTCTTCTCCTCCTCCCTGTCCTCCTTCTTCTCCTCATTTTTCGTCTTCCCTCCTTTCATTTTTCCTCTTTTTCTCTTCTTGTCCCCTTCTTCGGGCTAAATTGGCTAAGAATGCCTTTTTGGAGCTAATTATGTCATTTCGAGGATAATTAGCTAAGTATAGGTCATTTTTTATTAAATATGCCATTTTGGATCTAACTAAGCTAATTATGTCATTTCGTAGGACAATTAGCCAATTTAGCCTTTCTTGGATGAGTCTAAGCTATGTAGAAGAAGAGATAGAGAAGAAGAAGTAAAATAAGGAGGAGGAGGAGGAGGAGGAGGAGGAGGAAGAGGAGAAGAAGAAGAAAAGAAGAAGGAGAAGGAGAAGAAGGTGGAGAAGGAGAAGGAGCAAGCTCCTTCTCCTTCTCCTCCTTCTTCTCCTTCTTCTTCTCCTCCTCCCTCTCCTCCTTCTTGTCCTCATTTTTCCTCTTCCTTCCTTTCATTTTTCCTCTTTTTCTCTTCTTGTCCTCTTCTTCGGGCTAAATTGGCTAAGAATGCCTTTTTGGAGCTAATTATGTCATTTCGAGGATAATTAGCTAAGTATAGGTCATTTTTTATTAAATAGGCCATTTTGGAGCTAACTAAGCTAATTTTGTCATTTCGTAGGATAATTAGCCAACTTAGCCTTTCTTGGATGAGTCTAAGCTACGTAGAAGAAGAGATAGAGAATAAGAAGTAAAATAAGGAGGAGGAGGAGGAGGAGGAGGAGAAGAAGAAGGAAGAGGAGAAGAAGAAGAAAAGAAGAAGGAGAAGGAGAAGAAGAAGGAGAAGAAGGAGAAGAAGAAGGAGTAGGAGGAGCTCCTTCTCCTTCTCCTCCTTCTCCTCCTTCTTCTCCTTCTTCTTCTCCTCCTCCCTCTCCTCCTTCTTCTTCTCCTCATTTTTCCTCTTCCTTCCTTTCATTTTTCCTCTTTTTCTCTTCTTGTCCCCTTCTTTGGGCTAAATTGGCTAAGAATGCCTTTTTGGAGCTAATTATGTCATTTCGAGGATAATTAGCTAAGTATAGGTCATTTTTTATTAAATAGGCCATTTTGGAACTAACTAAGCTAATTATGTCATTAGATGGAAGTCTAGCTATTTTGGAGCTAACTAAGCTAATTATGTCATTAGATGGAAGTCTAGCTATTTTTTATTAAAACACTAGAAATAACATACCTAAGTTAGGGTGAAGCATGGTGGCTGTGGCTTGTTTCACCTGGAGAAGGCTCGACTGTAGAAGGGTCGTGCGATGCGTTTCGGGACATATTCTGCACCAAACATCGTTTGCAATGTGTAGTTAGCATGAGGACACTCTTAAGATCACTCCACTGAAATGAAACTCACCGTCCCCGCCACGTTAATGACTGGCATCGGCGGAGGGACTTGGCCGTTCTTCTCGCACATAGACTGTACATTTGGTTTCGACAAGTCAAACTTTTTATTTATTAATGAAACGGACATTCAAATGCAAGATTTGAAATAACATGAAGAAGAAACTTACCACGAAGAGCTCGTATATGGCCCTGGTAGACGCTTCATTCCGTGCCCTCTCCGCCTCCACCAATGCAGTCGTCCTCTCCTCCAGCTCCCTAATTTCCTTATCCTTCTCCGCCATAGCCGCCTGCATTGCCGCTCTCTCTTTCTGAATAGCAGCCTGCAACACAACTCATTGTTAGCAATGTAATCATATTGGTTCCAACGCACAACATAATGCGGAAAGATAGTTGAGTCCATTAAACTAACCTCGATGGCGAGCTCGACTGGCCGTGGATGACGTGTTATCTCCGGACAAGAGCTCGTTTGGCGTGCCTTTATCTGCCGGAGAGTGCTAGGACAAGGTATAAGGCCGTCTCCAATGGCGATCGAGCCATGGGGCCTCCCATTGCCAGCTATCATCACCAGCTCTGGCTCAATAGGCCCCTCGCTCGGGTTAAAGTCCTCCCTTTCCTCGCCTTCCCGTGATCTCTGTACTTCACGAGCTTGTCGTGGGAGGAGATGTTGGTGAAGTTTTCTGGATGCTCGAGGTCAGACTTAGAGAATGCCTTGACCTTCTTGTACGAGGCAGTATGGGCCATCGCATACAGGTCGTACATCTGTGGCGCCTCCGTCTTATTGTGACGCGCCTAAAAGAGAGAGAGCAGAAAATTGTATTGGTAAAGGGCTCAAGATAGCATTAAGAATGAATTGCATGAGGCATGAAGCAAACCACATACCCAGTTCTCGCCAAATTGGATTAAGTTGACGCTCCCTTGATGGTGTGGCACGCCAACCATTTTGCCACGCCTCTCCTTGGCGTTGTTGTGGCTGGTCTCCCACGTTCCGGAGCACCACTGGTCCACCAAGGCCTCCCAACAATCCATCTTATCCACACACCATCTCGGGGGCACCTAAGTTAATAAAGAGAAATTTGAGTGCGTAAGAACCAAATCAAGGAAACTAACTACAAAGCCTTAATAATATGTAATTACCTTCATGTAATGCTCCTTCTCCATCTTAGCATCACGGCACTTCGCCTTATCAATCCTAATACGCTGCGTGGCATAGTAGTCTCGAACAGCCTGCACCCGAGCCTCGTGCCGAAAGTTTTGAAGTAGGCGGCGACATTCGGTTTCGATAACCTTTGCCGCGTCGTCCTCGTATCCCTCCTCACACCTGTAGAAGGTCTGCAAACGAGACAACACCGATTAGTACAATAAATAGCTATGGTTAATTTATAATTGTGTGAAAGAGAAATTACCCAGAACTTTCGGATCACCATGTCCGCCCTCGTGTCACACAAAACACCGTCGATCTCCACCTCCGGCGGGGCCGGGGCACCCAAGTAGTGCTCCCAGGTCATCCCTACCTCTCGCTCCCGACCGGGCAACGTAACAAACCCTGGGAAGTTTTGACGGCAAAGAACACCAAGGACGCTGTTGGGCTTGCGGACACCCTTGGCAATAATCCAACCCCTACAGTATGACAAATTATAGCCAAAACATTAGATATTTGAGAAAACGCGAAGGCAAAAGGTTAAATAAGAGTAAATTAACTTACTTGTCCCCATTTGGCCTAATCGACCACCTCTGCTCGGGGGTCGCTGGCACGAGCGGGAGCCCCGAACTACCACGCTGGTAGACGGTATCCCCCTCACCCAGCTCCTCGTCGCTACCAGCATGGCCAGTTGGCTCAGGCCAGGTATCCCACTGGGTCTCTTGGGACGTACCCTCATCCCTGCTGTGCTCCGCAGTCGTCTGGAAGGAAACCTCTGGGACACGAGTCTCGTGGGTCAAAGGCTCGTCGACCTGAGGCACGTCGACCCGAGGCTCGTGAACCGGAGACCGTGTAGCCTCCACCTCAGACGAATCCACCCTAGAAGTCCTCCTGTGCTCAGGTGAATCAGCTTGGGGTGGTGGCGGAGACCGTGTAGCCCTACCTCTCCCGTGGCCACGTGTACCTTTAGTACAACATAAATACCAACATGAGTAATAAAATGTATATAAATACCAATATGCATACAACATGAGTACAACATAAATACCAACATGAATACAACGTGTACCTTTAGTGCCTCTCGGCTTCGCGGGTGGTCGACCTCCTCTCACGGGGGGCGCTCCTTGCATAGTAGAGAGCAACACTCTTCGAAGAGGCGAGGCAGGAATGGAAGCACCCATCCCATCACCCGCCGACGAAGAAGCAGCCGCGGCGTGCTTTCGACCCTTTCCCACCATCTTTCAACACCTGTCATGACAAAGAGTAAATGAAATTAGTACAACATAAATACCAACATGACTAATAAAAATTGAATACCTAACATGAACTCAAAATTTATATATAGTATAATAGTTGAATACCTGACATGAACTAATAACAATCGTCCTCGTCTATATATGCTTCGGGGTCAATAAATGCATCATGATCATCACTATCATCAATAAATGCATCATCATCATCACTATCTAGAAGAACATGTGGAAGGCCACCATTATGTAATCGGTCAAGAAGTGACAGGTCATCCGCAGCAGTAACCTCTTCTTCTTCCAGCTCTTCTTGTTCGGGCTCAGGGGTTAAGACGGATTCACTGTCGCTGTCTACTTCAATGTTCTGGGGTGAAGTAGAGCGGTTCTTGAAATGTTTCTTGGACATACGTGTTTCTTGGAAGAATTCTCCTTCATATGTGTCTGGGTTAATGTGAGGTTCGTAATCCTCTTCATTGAGGGTAGGTGGTCTAAAATGTGGTGGCACTTCATAAACGACATCCCAACCTTTGAGATTTGGATCAGTTTGGCAGGCCCACGGTAGATAGAAAACTTGTGTCGCCTGTTGAGCCGTAATATAGACATCGGGAACATCTAAGTGGGTGTTTTGGTTGATTTCGACTAGTCCTATATGTTCATGAGTCCTTCTAGTCTCCCTCGGCTCAAACCAATAACATTTGAAGACTACGACGGTCGGTGGGTTTTCACCATAGAATAGAAGTTCATAAATTGCTTCAACCCTTCCATAATACTCGGTGTCTCCTTCGCCGATAGCAGAGACAGAACAATTTGTAGTCTTTAGGTCGGGCATAGATAGCTCTTTGCCAAAGGTACGAAAGTCATACCCGTTGATGTTGTATTTGTCAAATGAACGGACCTTATAGTCAAAACCATTAGCGACTTGTCTCAACTCGGCGTCCATAGACTCTGCATCAGCCTACAAGTTTAATACGAAAGAATGGATGCACTAGCCGCAAATTAGACCAATAAATCAAATGGGCCCTTAATGGTAATTAATTACCCTTTGTTTGAACCAAGAGATGAAACCAGGATAGTCGCCTCCATGCTTTGCGAGAAGCTCATACTCTTCGACGGAATCCTTTTCAATGACCGCTCCATCCGAGAATTCGGCGACGTATCGACTATATCAAATATCCGGGAATAAGAGTGGTTCAAAGCAATTAGAAGTTGCGGAACAATAAATTACCGAGAACTTACTCGATGTACGGCCGCACTTCTGTTAGGTTGGTGAAGATATACAATGAAATGGTCCGCCATTCTTCGACATCCAACGATTTCCCTTTCGAAGCACCGGATGGTGCGAGCTTACCTTTGAATAGGCTGAGGTTGGATCGAACTTTTTCTCGATCACCATCATTGTACCGAGGCTTCGGGTTATGCAAATGATGATTTTTGGCTTCGTAGTGTGCTGTCACGAAGTTTGCCGCCTCCTCAGTGATGAATGCCTCAGCCATCGATGCTTCAATTCTACGTTTATTTTTACACATAGCTCGAAGCGTCTTCTGCATCCTCTCAGTTGAGTAGCACCATCGGTTTTGAGCGGGCCCCCCTATTCTTGCCTCGGTCGGGAGATGCAAAATCAAATGTTGCATTGGATTAAAGAAGCCCGGTGGAAAGATCTTTTCTAATTTGCAGACCAACTCCGGCGCCAACTCTTCCATTTCATCTAGCACGCCAGGCGATAGTTCTTTCGCACAAAGAGAACGGAAGAAATAGCTCAGCTCTGCCAGTACTAGCCATTCATCCTCAGGGATAAAGCCACGCAACATCACCGGCATTACCCGCTCAATCCATATGTGCCAATCATGACTCTTGAGCCCAAATATTTTCAATTTCTCAAGACTCGCTCCCCTCTTTAGATTCGCAGCATACCCATCGGGGAACATCAACCGCATTTTCACCCACAATAGCATTTCCCTCATAGCTGGCCTTTCAAGATTGAACCATGCCTTTGGCTTCGCTATGCTTTGCTTTCCTTTCCGTTGTCGCAAGTTTTGCAATGGTCTATCACATAGAGCCTCCAGGTCGATTCTAGCCTTAGGATTATCTTTTGACTTCCCCTCTATGCCGAACAATGTACCAAAAATGGCCTCCGCAATATTCTTTTCAGTGTGCATCACGTCAATGTTGTGTGGGCAAAGGAGGTCTTTGAAGTAAGGGAGATCCCATAAGCATGACTTGTGAGTCCAGGCGTGTTCCGTATTATACCCTTTGAAGTATCCTGGACGCAAAGGATCGGGCTCGAGAGCGTTTAACTGATCAAGGGTCTGTTGGCCTGTCAACGCAGCTGGTGAAGTGTTTTTGACAACTCTACCTTTGATGAAATTCTTCTTGTCTTTTCTGAACTTATGGTCAGGATCCAGGAATTGTCTATGCATGTCGAAGCAAGAATACTTGCGACCAGCCTGCAGCCAACGGAACTGAAGAGCTGCCTTGCATGTGGTGCACGGGAACCTTCCATGCACACACCAGCCAGCGAATAGCGCAAACGCCGGATAATCATGCATCGAGTACATGTACCACACATGCATTTTGAAATTTGTTTTGGTAGCCGCGTCGTAGGTCTTGATCCCATTATCCCAGGCTTCTTGCAACTCATCCTTAAGCGGCTGCATGTACACATTCATATTCTTCCCCGGATAGTTGGGCCCTGGAATTATCAACGTCAGGAAAACGTTCTTTCTTTTCATAATCTCTCCGGGTGGCAAACTTAGTGGAATGACAAATACAGGCGAACAATTGTATTGTGCTGCCGTCATACCATACACATTGAACCCATCCGTGCTGATGGCAACTCTAGGTTGCCTTGGATCTTCCGATTTATCCTTATGTAATGCATCGAAGTGCCTCCACGCAAAACCATCTGAAGTGTGTACCAGCATCTTGTTCCCATCCGCATCTAGTTCGGTTCTTTTGCCCAATTTGTGCCATGTCATCTGTCTGGCCGTCTCTTCGACCATGAAAAGACGTTGAAGTCTTGGTACGATTGGCAGATATCGAAGAACACTAATGGAGATTTTGGTCTGATTCTTCTCACCCATGCCGTTGTCTACCACAATATACCTGGAAGAATTGCAAATGGGGCAATAGTTCAAGGCCGCATACTCAAGCCTAAATAAGGCACATCCATTCTCACAGGCATGTATCTTCTCATAGGGCATCTTAAGTACACGGAGGATTTTCTCTGACTGGTACAGGTTTGCAGGCAGTACATGGCATTTGGGTAGAAAGCGTCCAAATATCGTCATCATCGCGTCGTAGCATTCTCTGCCTAGGTTGAATTGAGCCTTCAGAGCCATTACTTGCGCGATGGCATCCAGCTGACAAAGCTCAGTCTGCTCGTGGAGAGGACGTTTTGAAGACTCCAGCATTTCATAGAAGGCCTTTGCAGATTCCTCCATCTCATCGTCCGAATCACGAGCATCATCAAAGTCTTGCACCATGTCTTCAATCCCGGTACCATGCTCGTCGGTGCGACGACGAATCACCTCAGCTCTGGCACGTTGGTCAGACTCACCATGAAAAGTCCACACTGTATAATTAGGCGTAAAACCCCACTTCTGCAGGTGTTTACCCATTTCAAACTCTGTCTGCTTTTTCCAGTTGTCGCAGTTGGGACAGGGGCACCATGTTTTATGCTGGCCATTTGCAAATGCGGCTCTCACAAACCCCCTGGTTTTTGTTAACCATTCATGGGTCATGTCTTTCTGACTAGCGTGACCAGTGTACATCCAAGCACGATCACTCATGTTGCCTAGCTACCTATGGGGGCACAAGAAATAAATATATAATTCATCATCTATATTCATACGCTAATCAAGTTTGTCAGTTTTATTACGTCCATGCAACCTACACGCTAATAGGTAAAGATAGGTCCTAATCCCACCCGAGTATGTGTAGACTGGGTTCGTTTTCCCATGCTCTGCTCCAGATGCGACGCAGAATTTCGACAGCACCTCCCCGCTGTTCTCCTGATACACGTCTCGACAATAAGCAGAGAGGATGTGTACCCGGAGAACAACAGGGGAGGCACTGACGAAATTCCGCATCGGATCCGGAGCACAGCATACGGGAAAACAAACCCAATCTACAGATACTCGGGCTGTCCATGGATAATGTTGGACAATTCAAAAGGATGGCGGTTATAAATATGCAAAGAAATGCATATTTATAGATGTCGCCCTTTCGAATGGGAGACGCATACTGGTCACGCATACTCATGATTGAAGAAACCTATAGCTAGCAAGTTTCATCGGCACGAAGACCGGGACAGAGCAAATTAAGGGGGTAGGAGGAAAAGTCATTTGTGCTCACCAACAAACGCAAGGGCGGAGCTCGTCCAACGCACGTGGAGGTCGTCGAACAACTGCACATTGAAATTCACCCGATCAACACAAATATGATGTTTTTATAATTAACATAACTATATGACCTAACTCATAACTATGTGGGTCAGTGTCATCGGGGGTCGAAGGTCACTGGCGTCGGGGATTGGGGACTTTTCGGTCAACAAGAGGCCGAAGAGGTGTCGGGGGTCGGGGGTTGGGGGTCAGTGGCGTCGGGGGTCGAGGGTGAGTGTTGTCGGGGGTCGGGGGTCGGGGGTCAGTGGCGTCGGGGTAGGAGGTCGGGGGTCGAGGGTGAGTGTTGTCGGGGGTCGGGGGTCGGGGGTCGAGGGTTAGTGGCGTCGGGCGTCGGGGATCAGGGGTCAGTGGCGTCGGGGGTCGGGGTAGGGGGTCGGGGGTCGAGGGTGAGTGTTGTCGGGGGTCGGGGGTCGGGGTTACCTATAAAACTTTCCAGGTCACCTATAAAACTTTCCAGCTCCAACTAGCTAAAACTAGCTCTAGCGGTGGCATCCAAACAGGGCCATTGTGTCGTGCTTTCACATGTGACCTCTACTTATACAGAAACCAGCTCCAACCATGTTCTCCTAATCTTTTCAGATGTGATGTGGTAGTAATTTTAAATTATTTTATTCATAAACCAGATTACTTACTCAGTCTTCTATTGTATATACGATGCACTTTTTTCCATGACCTCTACTTATACATTGGTTTTGTTCACTAGATTCCTGAATTCAGGGCACGTGCGTCTTCTCGGATTGATGCATGGATAGTACTTGATGTCCTCTACATGCGCGATGAGTGTATAACTCTTTAACATCACATATTAGGGGCACTTTTACCCATCTTAACATCACATTGAGTTGGTGTAAATATAGAGAGTCGATGCCAGGGTCTATATAATTGATATGCATACAACCAACAGGAAGTTAACACGCGCATATCAAAACGGCCAAACATAGAGCCATGACACAAACTAAGCGCCCTAGGGTATGGAGGGCTAATGACATGCTCCACATGCAGAGACGCACCATTATTTGCAGCAGTCTCAGAATTAAGTAAAACTGACATTTATATGTTAATCATATTTCCACAGCAGACAAAAATATATTTGTATTTGCATAATTTCTATAACAACATTGTGCCATTCTACATATTCGAAGGTGTCACCTCCTTTATTTTGTATCATTTATTCAAAGAGAATAGATATTAGCATGAGAATATTTTCTTTGTGTAGGTATGATGTGTCATGTGTCCAAGAATTACTACCAAATTGATGGTAAATAGCAGTACGAACTCATTTTTTTCATTTTCTCCTATACAGAATAATCTCACTGTTTTTACAAGGAAATAATCTCACCGTTTTTGCTGGCTGCTCCGGCTAGGCGGCGGAGGAGGGTGCGGGCGATGGAGGGGGCTGGCGACGAGGCTCCAGGGCGTCCGGGGCGAGTAGGAGCGTCAGGGGGGCTGCTCGTGCTCCTGACCTGGATCAGGGGAGAGGTGCGGCCTGCAGGGGGGAGCCGATGGGGAGGGGAGCCGATGGGGAGGGGGGTGGCGACGGTGGGGAGGGCGGGGAGGCGCCGGCCGGTGGGGGACGGCGGGGAGGCACCGGCCGGTGGGGGAGGGCGGGGAGGCGCCGGCCGGTGGGGGAGGAGGTGGCGACGGTGGGGAGGGCGGGGAGGCGCCGGCCGGTGTGGAGGGCGGGGAGGCGCCGGCCGGTGGGGGAGGCGCCGGCCGGTGGGGAGGGCTGGGAGGCGACGGCCGGTGGGCGCAAGGGAGGGAGCGTGCGGGAGGAGGGCGACGAGCAGGTGGGTTTTTTCTTTTTTTCTTAAACAACGAGGTGGGGTTGGAGCGCTAGTGGGCAGCCGGGGGTTGATTTCTTTGCCGTCCGCCGTGCTCCAAGGCAGACGGCAAAGGGGCTTCTGGCGGACGGCAAAGACACGGCGGTTGGAGCGTTAGTGCGCAGCCGAGGGTTGATTTCTTTGCCGTCCGCCGTGCTCCAAGGCAGACGGCAAAGGGGCTTTTGGCGGACGGCAAAGACACGGCCGATGGCAAATGTAATGGCTACAACTGCGATTTTCTTTGCCGTCTGCATGGGCCATCTTTGCCGTCCGCTAGCTGACGGCAAAGAAGCGACTCATGGCAAAGCACTTCTTTGCCATCTGTCAGATCTTTGCCATCTATTTTTTGGTAGCTGACAGCAAAGAGCTTCTTTGCCATCAGCCAGCAGACGGCAAAGACCCGACAGACGGCAAATTCTCTGATTCCCGTAGTGGTAGGTGTAAATCATCGCACGATCCCGACCTGAACACAAAGGATGACAATCAATAGATCAATTATGCTCCGACTTCCTAACATAGCGGTTCACCATACGTGCATGCTACGGGAATCACTAACTTCAACACAAGTATTTCTAGATTCAAAACCCCTACTAACATAACTCTTAATATTACCAAATCCACGTCTCAAAACTATTTGAGAGGAATCAAAACTTCTCTTTCTATTCAATGCACATGAAGATGGAGGTTTTTACATCCTCCTTGGGTATCTGTCACCTTTGGGACTACTTTCAAAGAATAAGCCAACTACCAAATCACGCACTACCGTGCTCCAAAAGATATAAGTGAAGCACATAGAGCAAAAGTATCTAGCTCAAAAGATATAAGTGAAGCACTAGAGCAAAAGTATCTAGCTCAAAAGATATAAGTGAAGTATTATGAGCATTCTAACAAAATCATGATGAGTGCATGTCTCTCTCTCTCAAAAAGGTGTGCAGCAAGGATGATTGTGACACAACAAAAAGAAAAGACTCCTAAGATACAAGACTCTCCAAGCAAAAACACATATCATGTGGTGAATAAAAATATAGCTCCAAGTAATGTTACCGATGGATTGAAGACGAAAGAGGGGATGCCTTCCCGGGGCATCCCCAAGCTTAGGCTTTTTGGTGTCCTTGAACTTGGCTTGGGATGCCTTGGGCATCCCCAAGCTTGAGCTCTTTCCACTCCTTATCTCATCGTCCATGAGAACATCACCCAAAACTTGAAAACTTCACAACACAAAACTTAAACAGAAACTCGTGATAACATTAGCACAAGAAAACAAACTACCACTTCTTTTGGTACTGTAGCAAACTTGAATTCTATCTATATTGGTGTTGGGCTACTGTATTCTCACTTTTCCATGGCTAGTACCCCCCGATACTAACCATAGTTTCATCAAAACAAGCAACCAACTCAACAAAAACAGAATCTGTCAAAAACAGACCAATCTATAGCAATCTGTATACTTCGTATACTTCTGATACCTCAAAAAATATGAAAAATTATGAAGGCCTGGGAAAAAAACATATCTACTAGCAGAAGAAAGAATCAACTCAAAACCTCTTTCTGAATAAAAATGAAAAATCATCTAGTGAGCAAAAAGTTTCTGTCTTTTTCCAGTAGGATCAAACAACTATTACCAAGACTAGTCATAAAGGTGTTGCTTGGCTCAACCACAAAAAGAAACACAAAAAACACAATCACAACAGAATTGTGATGGTGTGGACGCAACAAAATAGAAAGAAAAAGATAAATTCATTGGGTTGCCTCCTAACAAGCGCTATTGTTTAACACCCTTAGCTAGGCATAAAAGCGATAGAATCAGGTATCGTCGTCTTTGGCGCTCAAACCATAAGTGGCCCTCATCATGGATTCATAAGGCAATCTTATTTTCTTTTTAAGAAAGTGTTCCATGCCCTTCCTTAAAGGAAATTGAAATATAATATTCCCTTCCTTCATATCGACGATAGCACCGATAGTCCTTAGGAAAGGTCTACCAAGAATAATAGGGCATGTAGGATTGCAATCAATGTCAAGCACAATGAAATCCACGGGTACATAGTTCCTATTTGCAATAATAAGAACACCATTGATCCTTCCCATGGGTTTCTTGACAGTAGAATCAGCAAGATGCAAATTAAGAGAACACTCTTCAATCTCAATAAAACCCAGAACATCACAGAAAGACTTTGGAATCGCAGAAACACTAGCACCCAAATCACCCAAAGCATTTTATTCATAGTTTTTTATTTTGATTTTGATGGTAGGATCCCACTCATCATGAAGCTTTCTAGGGATAGAGACTTCCAATTCAAGTTTCTCTTCTACAAGTTTTATCATAGCTTCGATGATATGATCGGTAAAGGCCTTGTTTTGGCTATAAGCGTGTGGAGAGTTCAACATGGATTGCATCAAAGAAATGCATTCAATCAAGGAGCAACTATCATAATTGAATTCCTTGAAATACACGGTAGTAATTTCATTACTACTCAAAGTTGTAACATCTTCTACTCCATTTTTAATGCTTTTAGCATCAAGATAGATGGACTCCGAATCCTTGGGGCACTTTTCAACCAAAGTGAATTCATATCCAGCCCCAAAATAATTAGGATTGACACAAGAAAACAAAGATTCAATGGGAGTCACACCAAGCACTTTAAGATCTTCGTGATTCTCATCACGAGAACACGCCTTTTTAAGCCATTCATGTCTAGCACGAATTTGGGCGGTTCTTTCTTGGCTCTCAATCATGGAAACACGCATAGCTTTCAAAGTTTCATCCATGTTGATTTTGGAAGGAGCACATCTAACTTTCAAAGCATCAACATCACCAGACATTCTATCAACGCTCTTAGCCAAATCGTCAATTTTGAGTAGCTTTTCCTCTATGGACGCATTGAAAATCTTTTGAGAGTTGATGAACTCTTTGATATGACTCTCTAGATTAGAGGGTATTCTATTGTAATTTCCATGACTATTGTTGTAGGAGCTGCCAAAGTTATTAGAGGAGTTACTAGGAAAAGGCCTAGGAACATAGTTTCCTCTAAAAGCATTGTTGTTGCCAAAGTTATTCCTACCAACAAAATTAACGTCCAAGCTAGCGTTGCTACTCTCAATCAAAGAAGACAAGGGCATATCATTAGGATCCAAAGGAGCACTTTTACTAGCAACCAAATTCATTAACTCGTCCATCTCAGCACTTAACGAGTTAATTTCTTCTATAGCGTGTACCTTCTTACTAGTAGGTGAACTTTCAGTGTGGCACTGAGAGTAGTTCGTCATGATGTTGTTTCAGAGCTTTGTGGATTCCCCTAACGTGATTTCCATGAACGGTCCACCTGAGGCGGAGTCCAAGATATTTCTAGAAGCGAAATTCAAGCCAGCGTAAAAGATTTGAATAATCATCCAAAGACTTAAGCCATGAGCGGGACAATTTCTAATCATTAATTTCATTCTCTCCCAAGATTGTGCAACATGTTCATGATCAAGTTGCTTGAAATTCATGATATCATTACGGAGAGAGATGATCTGAGCCGGCGGAAAATACTTGGATATATAAGCATCTTTGCACTTATCCCAAGAATCGATACTATTTTTGGGCAAAGAAGAAAACCAAGTTTTTGCACGATCTTGCAATGAGAAAGGAAAAAAGCTTCAATTCAATCACTTCATTATCCACACCTTTTTTCTTTTGCATATCACAAAGCTCAATGAAGGTATTGAGATGGGATGCGGCACCTTCACTAGGAAGGCTAGAGAATTGCTCTTTCATAACAAGATTCAGCAAAGCGGCATTGATTTCGTATGACTACGCACTAGTGGCGGGAGCAATCGGAGTACTAATAAAATCATTATTATTAGTATTCGAGAAGTCACAAAGTTTGGTGTTTTCGTTCATGGTGACTTGAGCAAGCAAGCAAGCACACAAGCAAACAAAGAGCAGGCGAGAAAAAGGGCGAACGAAAAGGAGAACGAAAAAGGCAAATTGGTGAAGTGGGGGAGAGGAAAACGAGAGGCAACTGGCAAACAAAGTAAATGCAAGAGATGAGTTTGCAACACCTACTTGGATGAGTCCTTGACTTGATCTTCCTCCCCGGCAACGGCGCCAGAAATTCTTCTGCTACGGCAACAAAAGTCCTTCCCAGCAACGCCGGAAATTCTTCTTGCTACTTCTCTTGTTTGCATCGGTTTTTCCCTTGAAGAGGAAAGGGTGATGCAGCACAGGAGCAGTAAGTATTTCCCTCAGTTTGAGAACCAAGGTATCAATCCAGAAGGAGGGTCTCGTCAAGTCCAAAGTACCTGCGCAAACACAAACAAGCTTGCACCCAACGCTTCAAAGGGGTTGTCAATCCCTTCAAGATTGTTTGCAAAGTGAGATCTGAAGGCGGAAAGTGCAACGAAGTAAAAAGTGTAAGGCTGAAAATATGATGTGGAGTAGAACTGGGGGCCATAGTCTTCACTAGAGGCTTCTCTCCAAATAGCAAATATCACGGTGGGTGAACAAATTACTGTCGAGCAATTGATAGAACCACGCAAAGTCATGACGATATCTAAGGCAATGATCATACATACAGGCATCACGTCTGAGACAAGTAGACCAATACTTTCTGCATCTACTACTATTACTCCACACATCGACCGCTATCTAGCATGCATCTAGCGTATTGAGTTCATGACGAACAGAGTAACACCTTAACCAAGATGACATGATGTAGACGGATAATCTCAAACCAATGATGAAAACCCGTCTTTTTACCCTTGATGGCAACAACACGATGCGTGCCTCGCTACCCCTTCTGTCACTGGGTGAGGTCACCGCATGGTATGAACCCAAAACGAAGCACTTCTCCCATTGCAAGAATCATAGATCTAGTTGGCCAGCCAAAACCCACAACTCAAAGAGAATTACAAGGATATGAAATCATGCATAAGAGAGATCAAAAGAAAGTCAAATAAGATACATAGATAATCTGATCATAAATCCACAATTCATCGAATCTCGACAAACACATTGCAAAAGAAGATTACATTGGATACATCTCCATGAAGATCATGGAGAACTTTGTATTGAAGATCCAAGAGAGAGAAGAAGCCATCTAGTTACTAGCTATGGACCCGTAGGTCTATGGTGAACTACTCACGCATCATCGGAGAGATCATGGTGTTGATGAAGAAGCCCTCTGTATCCGAATTTCCCCTCCGGCAGGGCACCAGAACGTGCCCCAGATGGGATCTTGCGGAGACAGAATCTTGCGGCGACAGAAAAGTAATTTCGATGATCTCCTGATTTTTTGGGGATTTTTAGGGAATTTATAGGCGCAAGCCCTAGGTCAGGGGGCACTCAGGGGGCCAACAAGCCTCTGGGCCGCGGCTTCCCCCCATGGCCGCGGGGTGGGGGCTTGTGGGGCCCCTGAGGCTCCCCAGACTTGGCTCTCAAGCTTCCGTATCTTCTTCCGTTACGAAAAAAATCTTTTCGGGGATTTTCTTCCGTTTGGACTCCGTTTCAAAATCTCCTCTGAAAGGGGTCAAAAACATGGAAAAAACAGGAACTGGCACTTGGCACTAAGTGAATAAGTTAGTCCCAAAAAATATATAAATGGCATGCAAAACATCCAAAGTTTGACAAGATAATAGCATGAAACCATCAAAATTATAGATACGTTGGAGACGTATCAAGCCATCGCACCTTGGTGGCAAAGCGAAGGGGGTGAGCGAAAGCGGGACTCAGATTTCCCTGGTTCGGCCCTCGTGTGGAGGTAAAATCCTACGTCCTGCTTGGTGTGGATTGATGATGGTTTCGATTACAAGGAGGGCATAATTCGCCTGATCTAGCTCTCGATAATTTCTAACTCGCCTGACCTTTCCCCGGGACCCGCCTTTATATACAGGTCGAGTCCCTAGGGTTTACAAGAGTCCTGGCCATGCTACCTATCGTAGCTTTCCCTATCTCTAAGTTGTCGTGTCTTCCATGATCAGGAACTCCTTTGGTAGTCTATCACCCCCATAGCTTCTTGAACCGCCATCCAGCTTCGGGGCCAAGGGTCGCGCTCCTAATGTTAACTCGCCCCTTTGATGACCCGGCCCACCAAGGGCGGGTCACCCGCAGGTAATATCCCCAACATTAGGCCCCAGATTGTCTTGAATTGATTTACGTCAATAAACCTTCACCCATTTGGGGCGACTCATACCATCCTTGGCTTTCGACGAACGATAAGTCGCCATTCGTTTGTGAATTTATTTGACCCGCCGGGTAATCTTTGATGACATCACCTTATGCCCTTAATCCCGGGGTTTTTAATGCCATAACCATCCAACAGATCCTTTGCTCCGAGTTTACTTATCCCGAAAACTTAGGCGCCATCATTGCAGATTCTGACTTGTCGCCTCGATCTCCACTCTGACCGCCTCGGTTCCCGTTCTAGCCACCTCGATTCCCGTTCTGGCCCTATAAATAACCGCACGAGAAATGGGGGGGCACCATCACCTACCCCCACCTCGGCCTTCGTCTTCCTCGCGCACTTCGTCTTCCCGTGCCAGCGCCTCGGCGTCGTCACCGGCCCCTGAAGCTCCTTCGTCAACTATGGGCTCCCGGGCGCCTTCAAGTCAGCAAGAGGCGCGAAGTTCTCCTCAACCGTCCCTGGTGCTTGTCTCCTTTCCTCAGGTAAACACATTCCCCCATTAGGGTTAGGCCGAGAACGCCATGGCCATTGTCCCCGCGAGCTAGCTTCGTAACGCAACAAATGTCCCTTTTTGCTTCAGATCTGCTTTATATCTTTACAGTAGATTTCTGCAGTAGCAAACCATGGTCACTTTATTGCCTCTTTCCGTTACCTTAAGCTCTTGCATCGTAGATCCAAGCAATAGCACTGTCGCTGCTTTACATTCACATCCTCCATCATTTTATCGAGCATTATCCCTTTATTTTGGTCCACTACTCATAGATCTGTAATTCATTGCTTGTTTTTAGAAACATGTTTGTTTGTCTTCCGAGAATATCCTAAGGAAAAAAGACCCTTTGAGTGTCGTCGTTCAGCTTCTTCCTCCATAGCGACTTAAACTTATCATCATAGCTACGCCCCCTCTTTTTCGGTTGAAAGGCGAGTTGCAATATCTTGAAGATGTTTCCATGAATCGCCCAACTAGCGAGTTAGAAAATTTTGTCACCTACTGGCAAGTCACTGCAAGCAGTCGCTGGCAATGACGCCAGAAAAGAGTTGCTTCCAGTTGCTCAACAATTAGCAATTGTCTTGCAATGGCCCACCAGCGTGTGGGATCGCGGCAGTTTTCGAGGGTAGAGTATTCAACCCAAATTTGTTGGTTCAACACGATAGGAGTGAAAGGATATTCTCCAGTATTAGCAGTTGAGTCGTCAGCTCAACCACACCTAAAAGATTAGTATCTGCAAGCAGGATATAAGCAGCAAAAGTAGTATGATAGCAGCGGTGCGAGAAATGATCTGTTGACAAGGCAAACTATTCCTAACTGAAGTATCAATGGCGCCAGAAAAGTATTGTAGCACGTAGTAGAAGTGTAATGAGTAACAACAGTGGCAAGGAACAGTAGTAGCAAGTAGCAACAGTACCAAGTAATAGTAGTAGCAATAGTAGTGGCAGCAGCAGCAGGACAAAGCAAGTAACAGTAGCAGCAAGTAACAGTAGCAGCAACAGTAGTACCGGCTGCAGAGCAAAGCAAGTACCAATGGCAGTGGGACAAACTCGTAGGCAATGGATCGGTGATTCGTTGGATGACATTCATCATGCAACAGTTATAACACTGCGAGATATGTGACTAGCTCCCGTTCGTCGACGTGATGTAGGCATGCATTCCGTGTGTAGTCATACGTGCTTAGGGAAAAGAACTTGCATGACATCTATTGCCCATCCCTCCCGTGGCAGCGGGGTCCAAATGGATACTACGGGATATTAAGGTTCTCCTTTTAATAAAGAATCGGACCAATGCATTAGCACTTGGTGAACACATGAACTCCTCAAACTATGGTCATCACCGGGAGTGGTTCCGGTTATTGTCACTCCGGGGTTGCCGGATCATAACACATAGTAGGTAACTACAACATGCAAGATCGGATCTAAAACACACATATATTGGTGACAACATAATAATTTCATATCTTAAATCATGGCACTCGGCCTTAGTAACAAGCATTAAGCATGGCAAAGTAGTAGCAACATCAATCTCAAAACATAGTGGATACTAGGGATCAATCCCCGTCAAAACTAACTCGATTACATGATAGATCTCATCCTACTCATCACCGCCCAGCGAGCCTACGAATAGATTACTCATGAACGATGAAGAGCTTCATGTAATTGGAGAGGGAAGAAGGTTGATGATGACGATGGCGACGATCTCCTTGATCCAGAGCCCAAAACGGACTCCAGATCTGCCCTCCAGGGCAAGAACAGGATGTGGCGGCGCCTCTGGATCGTGAAACGCGATGAAATCTTCTCTCTTGATTTTTTCCGGGACGAAAGGGAATAAATAGCGCTGGAATTGGGGGAGGCAGAGCCATGTGGGCCCCACAAGCCTGGTGGCCACGACCAGGGGGGGCCGCGGCCACAGGGCTTGTGGCCCACTGGCCCGTCCCCTCCGGTGGATCTTTGCGCAGGTATTTTTCATATTTTCCATAACTATTCTCCATAAATTTTCAGGACGTTCCGAGAACTTTCATTTCTGCACAAAAACAACACCATGGCAATTCTGCTGAAAACAACGTTAGTCCGGGTTAGTTCCATTCAAATCATGCAAATTAGAGTCCAAAACAAGGGCAAAAGAGTTTGGAAAAGTAGATACGATGGAGACGTATCAACTCCCCCAAGCTTAAAACCTTGCTTGTCCTCAAGCAACTCAGTTGACGAACTGAAAGAGAAAGAAAAACTTTGACAAACTCTGTTTGATCTTGTTGTTGCAACTATGTCTAACTCATAACCAGAATTTCAGCAAGATCACAAGTTAACCACATAAGCAAGTGACACAAAGGTCTCACGGTAAACTAATATCAATAGCATAATCAGCTAGCGAGCAAATAATAATGAGTTTCAGATACCAACAATTCAATCAAAACAAGCATGAAGCAATATGAATAGGTGGTATCTCGCTAGCTCTTTTTGAGACCGCAAAACATAAATGCAGAGCACTTTCAAAGATCAAGGGCTGACTAAACATTGTAAATCATAGTAACAAAGATCCAGTCATAGTCATACTCAAGCAAAGCATAAAAATGACAGAGGTGCTCTCTAATTGGTGCTTATATAAGAAGAGGATGACTCAACAGGAAAATAAATAGACAGGCCCTTCACAGAGGGAAGCATTGATTTGCAGAGGTGCCAGAGCTCAAGCTTTGAAAACAGAGATAATAATTTTGGGTGGCATGCTTTCATTGTCAATCCATTGACCAAGAGTTCTCAATATCTTCCATGCTACTCATGCTATAGGCAGTTCCCAAACAGAAAAGTAAAGTTTTAACTCCCCCACCACCAATGAATCACACTCCACGGCTAGCCGAATCCTCGGGTACCGTCCATACTAACATCAATCCGGGGGGAGTCTTGTTTTACAGTTATGTTTTCGATTTGAGTGTGGAACTGGGCATTCCAATTACCGGCCCCTTTCTCATGAATGACAGTGAATAAATACATGTCGAGGATAACATGCCTAACATGGAAGATACCAATAGCCCCATGTCACCACATGAGCGGTTCGGGCATGCAAAAGAGATTATTTCTTGAAGGTTTAGAGAATGGCACATGCAAATTTACTTGGAATGGTAGGTAGATACCGCAAATAGGTAGGTATGGTGGACTCTCATGGAAAAACTTTTGGGTTTATGGAAGTGGATGCACAAGCAGTACTCCGCTTAGTACAAGTGAAGGCTAGCAAAAGACTGGGAAGCGGCCAACTAGAGAGCGACAACAGTCATCAAGATGCAATGAGTTTGACTAACATTGAGTGCAAGCATCAGTAGGATATAAATCACCATGAACACGAACACCATAGAGGCTATGTTGATTTTGTTTCAACTACATGCATGAACATGCACCAAGTCAAGCCACTTGAATCATTCAAAGGAGAATACCATCCTATCATACTACATCATAGTCATCTCAAAATCTATGTTGGCATTCAAGACAAACCATTATAAGCTCCTAGCTAATTAAGCATGGCATCAGAAACTATGATCTCTAAGTTTTCATTGCAAACATGGTTCTCTCTCAACAAAGCTGAATCTGGGATGACAATCTAGTCATATTTACAAAAACAAAATAGATAGAGTTCATACCAACTTTTCCATTCTCAGTCACTTCATCACATATCATCATTATTGCCTTTCACTTGCACGATCGAACGATGTGAACAATAATAAGAGTGCTCGTGCATTGGACTAAGCTGAATCTGCAGGCAAACACAAAGGAGAAGACAAAGTAATATGGCTCTTTAACAAATGAACAGGTATGCATGTGAGAGCCACTAAACATTGTAACCATGGTCTTCTACCTCAACTCAAAGAAAAAGAAAACTATTTACACGGGAAAGCTCCCAACAAGCAAAAGAAGAAAGGAAAATATTTTTGGGTTTTCTCAAAAGGACACAAAACAAGAAAACGAAAATAAACTAGCATGGATAATACAGTGGGAAAGTGTAAACACCGACTAACAAAGTGAAAGCATAAGCATGAATGTAAAGTTGGTGCAAACACGTACTCCCCCAAGCTTAGGCTTTTGGCCTATCTTGGTCTACTCCCAAGGACAGTCCTGGCGAAACCCAAAATCATAATCGGGGTTATACGGGAGCGCTGTAGCCACTGCCTGAATAGCTGCCTCACTGAGACGAGCAGCCGTCACCTCCCTCTCATACTCCTCTGCCTCTCCTCTGGTTATGTAGTATCTTCGTTTTACCTGAAAGTCAAAGAAAGCAGGAACAGGAAGGGTAATATGGAAAACACACTGTCGGTTAAATATCAATCGGTATAGGAGGGATTCATCATCCCTCTCAAGGAACTGGTAGCGTGTCAAAGCGACGCGGTCAAGGAAAGTTGTATGGAGTGGGGGATCTCCTACGCGGATGGGTACTCCAAGAAAATTTGTTATGCGAGTAGCATAAATCCCACCAAAGAAATCCCCAACAATGGCATTATTATTCAGCCTCCTTGCTATTATAGCTCCCATGTTGAAGCTCTTGTCACTCGTCACTTCGCTCTTAAGGATACTAAGGTCGGATGCGCATAGGTGACAATGTTCAACCTTGTCGTTAATGCATCTACCTATGAAGAGGGCAAAGTAGTGGAAGGCAGGGAAATGAATGCTTCCTATGGTAGCTTGTGTGATGTCTCTTGTTCTCCAACAGTTATACTAGAGACAAAATCTCTAACAGAAGACTTAGCAGGATCATTAAGACTACCCCCATCGGGTATCTTGCAAATCCTATTGAAATCCTCCAAATCCATGGTGTAGGATTTATCATACAGATCAAACAGTATGGATGAGTCACGGCCAACTAAAAATTTAAATCTACGCATGAAAGAGGCAGTGAGCATAGCATAATGTTCACATTTATCTGAGAGGAATTCTTCTAATCCGGCATTGCGGACAAGTGTATCAAACTCATCCTTGAAGCCTGCTTCGATCATGAACTCATCGGAAGGCCATTCACATGGTTGTACCGGTGCGTCCCTTAGTTGATAAGGATCGGGCTCCCGAATAGAAAGACGGGGACCCTTCTTACTTGAGGAACCACCATGAAACTTCCTCCTGAACATAATTTCTTTTTGCTGAAATTTTTGAAGTTCAAGAGAAAAGTGAATAAAGTCCAACCACACCTTGTAGCAACTACTCCTACTAGTGTCTAGAGACTGTATCACGCATTAAAACTACTTGGGACCAGCTAAAATCAACATTTCAAGCTCAAGAACAGGGTCACCAAGGTAGCAAGAATACGCGAAGGATAAAGCACTAGAGTAGAAACTAATTGGACCAATGGAGGAGTCACTTACCAAGGAGTAATTTCCCCAAAACGGTTCGGAGAATGGTGCTTTGGGCAAGGAGATCGAAAATCACAGCCAAATGAGCAAGAACACGGGTTTGAGCTGCGAAACAATTTTTTCTAGAAGTAGAAGAAGAGGATGGGAGCTGAAATGAGTGGAGGGGGTCCCTGTGGGCCCCACAAGCTTGGTAACCGTGGCCAGGGGGAGGCCGCGGCTACAGGGCTTGTGGCCCACTAGTGTGGCCCCCAGGCCAGCTCTCAGTCCCAGTATTTTTCAAAAAATCCAGAAAAAATCATATTTGATTTTCAGGACCATCGGAGAACTTTAATTTTCGGGGTACTTTTCTCTAGGATGCTAAAACAGAAAACAAGAAAAACTAAACTAAATCTATCATTCGTCTTCTAAGCAACAGAAAATGAAAGCTTAAAACAGAGGTATGTGACTACTTGATTCATCCATTTCATGGTCATCGAAAGAAATCCGTCAATGGGGTTGATCAAATCCTCATGACAAAACTTTTTCAAATCGCAAAAGGAAACGGAGAATTGTCAAATAGCCACTAAGTCACCTCAATGGGGATATGAATCTCCTCAACAAGCAAATCATACTTCATCTTAACACGAGGAATAGGGCATTCAAAGCTCCCAATAAGAATCGATGAAGTTTTTTCGATAGCATTGATGTAATGTACTTGATATCGTTTCTTCGGAAAGTGCACTGTATGCTCATTACTGTTGACATGGAAGGTGACATTGCCTTTGCTGCAATCTATAACAGCCCTTGCGGTGTTTAAGAATGGTCTTCCAAGAATGATCTCCATGGCATCATCCTCAGGAATATCCAGGATAACAAAGTCCGTTAAGAAAGTAACATTAGCAACCACAACAGGCACATCCTCGCAAATGCCGACAGGGAAAGCAGTTGATTTGTTGGCCATTTGCAGAGAAATTTTAGTGGGTGTCAACTTATCCAGTTCAACTCTACGATAAAGAGAGAGAGGCATAACACTAACACCAGCTCCAAGGTCACATAAGGCAGTTCTTACGTAGTTTCCTTTAATGGAGCAAGGTATAGTGGGCACTCCGGGATCACCAAGTTTCTTAGGAGTTCCACCTTTGAAATGGAATTGGCAAGCATGGTGGAGATCTCAAGATCTGGTATCTTCCGTTTATTAGTCACGATATCTTTCATGTACTTGGCATATGGAGACATTTTGAGCATATCAATTAACCGCGTCTGCAGAAAGACGGGTCTCAACATTTCAATAAAGCGCTCAAAATCCTCATCATCCTTTTTCTTGGATGGCCTAGGAGGAAAGGGCATGGGTCTCTGAACCCATGGCTCCCTTTCTTTACCATGCTTCCTAGCAATGAAGTCATTCTTATCGTATCTCTTAGGTTGTGGGTTATCAGGATTAACGGTCGGTTCAATCTCCACATCCTCATCATTGCTAGGTTGAGCATTATTATGAACATCGCTGTCCATATTGTCACCAGGTTCATGTTCATTACCAGATTGTGTTTCTGCATCAGACGCAGAAATATCATTTGGTTCTTCAGGTGTGATAGTATTTGGTGAACTAACATGTAGGTTTATATCATCTTTCTTCTTCTTAGGATGACTAGGTGTATCAGCATTAATTCCTTGAGAATCTTGATCAATTCTCTTGGGATGGCCTTCAGGATACAAAGGTTCCTGAGTCATTTTGCCTCCTCTAGTAATGACTTTGAATGAGTTGTCATTTAATTCATTGAGCAAGTCATTCTGAGCTTTAAGTACTTGTTCTACCTGAGTAGTAATCATAGAGGCATGTTTACTCAGAAGCTTCAGATCATTGACATTTCTGTCTACACAAGCACTTAAATGACTAAGCATACGAGTACTTTGTTCCAATTGTCTGCTAACATAATCATTGAAACTCTATTGTTTGGCAACAAAGTTGTCAAATTCATCAAAGCATAGGCTAGCAGGTTTGTCAAAAGGAATATCACTCTCATTGAATCTACGCAGAGAATTCACCTCTACTACTTGTATCGGGTTATCGAGACCATGGATCTCTTTGATGGGCGGTATATTTTTGACTTCTTCAGATCTAATGCCTTTCTCTTGCATAGATTTCTTGGATTCTTGCATATCTTTGGGACTGAGGAATAGAATACCTCTTTTCTTAGGAGTTGGCTTAGGAGGTGGTTCGGGAATAGTCCAAGCATTATCGTTGATCAAGATGTTATTCAGTAGGATCTCAGCTTGTTCTACACTTCGTTCCCTAAAAACACAACCGGCACCACTATCTTGGTGGTCTCTAGAGGCATCGGTGAGTCCGTTATAGAAGATATCAAGTATCTCGTTCTTCTTAAGAGGGTGATCAGGCAAAGCATTCTGTAGCTGGATGAGCCTCCCCCAAGCTTGTGGGACACTCTCTTCTTTGAGTTGAGCAAGGTTGTATATTTCCTGCAAGGCAGCTTGCTTCTTTTGGGCAGGGAAATATTTCTCACAGAAGTAATAGACCATATCCTGGGGACTACTCACACATCCACGAGCAAGAGAAGTGAACCAGGCTTTAGCTTCATCCTTTAGAGAGAAAGGAAACAGCTTAAGGATATAGTAGTAGCGGATCTTCTCCTCACTAGTGAAAAGGGTGGCTATATCATGTAGTTTGGTAAGATGGGCTACGACCGTCTCAGACTCATAACCGTGGAAAGGATCAGATTCGACTAGAGAGATTATCTCAGGGTCGACAGAGAATTCACAATCCTCGTCGGTGATAAAGATAGGTGAAGTGGCAAACTTCAGGTCGTATTTCATCCTAGCTTTCAAAGATTTTTCCTTCCACTTGATAAGTAATTTCTCAGCATCATAGGCATCCTTACACGCAAGAAAATCCTTAGCTATGTCTCCCTCCATAACATAACCCTCAGGTATATCAGGCAATTCATATCTAGGAGAGCTAGATCTAGCAGGAGCAAAAGCAGGTTCTATCTCAATAGTATCGGCAGTTTCAGAAGCATCACGAGCATTGGCAGTAACTCTAGCAATATGAGCATCAAGGAATACCCCTAATGGTATATCAGGAAAAGTAGTACCTCTAGCAGTATCAAGCATAGCATCATCAGGCAAAATAGCATCTCTAGCATCATCAGGCAAGGAAGTATCAAGCATAGCATCATGGATAGCAGTATGAGGCATAGCATCTCTAGCAGTATCAGGCATAGCATCTCTAGTAGTATCAGGCATAGCATCTCTAGTAGTATCAGGCGTAGGCGACATATCAAGATTTCTAGCAGGAGGTGGTGTCGGAAACTTACTCATACCTGAAGGTGAATCAAGTGCAGAGCTAGATGGCAGTTCCTTACCTCCCCTCGTAGTTGAGGGCAACAAGACTTTCGTTCTTGGATCTTTTAGATTCTTCATAGTGATCAGCAGATATAAATCTCAAGTGACTCAAAGATTGTAACTATTCCCTCCCCGGCAACGGCGCCAGAAAAGAGCTTCTAGCAGTCCCTGGCAATGATGCCAGAAAAGAGCTGCTTCTAGTTGCTCAACAATTAGTAATTGTCTTGCAATGGCCCACCAGCATGTGGGATCGAGGCAGTTTTCGAGGGTAGAGTATTCAACCCAAATTTGTTGGTTCGACACGATGGGAGTGAAAGGATATTCTCTAGTATTAGCAGTTGAGTCGTCAGCTCAACCACACCTGAAAGATTAGTATCTGCAAGCAGGATATAAGCACCAAAAGTAGTATGATAGCAACGGTGACAGAAACAATCTGTTGACAAGGCAGACTATTCCAAACTGAAGTATCAATGGCGCCAGAAATGTATTGTAGCAGGTAGTAGCAGTGTAACGAGTAACAGCAGTGGCAAGGAACAACAGTAGCAAGTAGCAACAGTAGCAAGTAATAGTAGTAGCAACAGTAGTGGCAGCAGCACTAGGACAAAGCAAGTAACACTAGCAACAAGTAACAGTAGGAGCAACAGTAGTAACAGCAGCAGAGCAAAGCAAGTAACAATGGCAGTGGGACAAACTCGTAGGCAATGGATCGGTGATTCGTTGGATCACATTCATCATGCAACAGTTATAACACGAAGAGATATGTGACTAGCTCCCATTCGTCGATGTGATGTAGGCATGCATTCCGTGTGTAGTAATACGTGCTTAGGGAAAATAACTTGCATGGCATCTATTGTCCATCCCTCCCGTGGCAGCGGGGTCCAAATGGATACTACGGGATATTAAGGTTCTCCTTTTAATAAAGAACCGGACCAACGCATTGGCACTTGGTGAACACATGAACTCCTCAAACTATGGTCATCACCGGGAGTGATTCCGGTTATTGTCACTCCGGGGTTGCCGGATCATAACACATAGTAGGTAACTACAACTTGCAAGATCGGATCTGAATCACACATATATTGGTGACAACATAATAATTTCAGATCTGAAATCATGGCACTCGGGCCCTAGTGATAAGCATTAAGCATGGCAAAGTAGTAGCAACATCAATCTTAGAACATAGTGGATACTAGGAATCAGTCCCCGTCAAAACTAACTCGATTACATGATAGATCCCATCCTACTCATCACCACCCAGCGAGCCTACAAATAGATTACTCACGAACGATGAAGAGCTTCATAGAATTGGAGAGGGAAGAAGGTTGATGATGACGATGGTGACGATCTCCTTGATCCGGAGCCCAAAACGGACTCCAAATCTGCCCTCCAGGGCAAGAATGGGATGTGGCGGCGCCTCTAGACCGTGAAACGCGATGAAATCTTCTCTCTTGATTTTGTCCGGGACGAAAGGGAATAAATAGCGCTGGAATTGGGGGCGGCAGAGCCACGTGGGCCCCACAAGCCTGGTGGCCAAGGCCAGGGGGGAGGCTGTGGCCACAGGGCTTGTGGCCCACTGGCCCGTCCCCTCCGGTGGATCTTTGCGTAGGTATTTTTCATATTTTCCAGAAATATTCTCCGTAAATTTTCAGGACGTTTTGAGAACTTTCCTTTCTGCACAAAAACAACACCATGGCAATTCTGCTGGAAACAGCGTCAGTCCGGGTTAGTTCCATTCAAATCATGCAAATTAGAGTCCAAAACAAGGGCAAAAGAGTTTGGAAAAGTAGATACGATGGAGACGTATCAGTCACCAAATTCTTCTCAAACACATTGTAGACCCGAACTGGCGAGTTACCAGACTTCGTAGTCCTCACTGAACCACCTTGTTCTCCTTTCTTTTATAGTCATGGTTGTTATTTCAAAGTGCAATTGGTTACCAACCAAAATCGATGATGCTACTCTCAAAAAATTTGTCAAATCAGGTCATCTCGATAGTAAGGAAGTCATCGGTTGGAGAACCGCCCCGAGCGAGTTGATTCCCAATCCTACCGATGGAGAAGTAGTCATTTTTACCAACTACCTTGACCGAGGTTTTAAGCCACCCAGGGTCAAAGTTTTTCCGAGACGTCTTGTATTTCCTTAGCGTCCATCCTCAAGACCTAGGACCCAACTCCATTAGCAATCTTTGCCAGTTCCAAGTCTTTTGTGAGGTATACCTGCAAAGAGAGCCCACAGTTCCTTTGTTTTGGAACTTCTTTCATCTGAATCGCCAGACTGAGTTTACCAACGGTCCTAATCATGAACTTGGATGATTCAACATTCAGATACGTTGAGAGCGTGGATTTCCATCAGTCCTTCTGCCCAGCCATCCCAAAGGCTGGGCCTAGTCATGGTTTTATTGCCGAGACACCTCTCCACCTGGCGAGAACCCACTTCCGGGTTTCAGAGACGATCGCCTACCTATGGACTTCAAACTGCCCGAGAAGCTCACAGAAGAAGAAGAATCTGAGTTTATCCCCATCTTCTCCGAGTTACGGTCTTTAACCAATAACGGGCTTATTGGGATTTATTTGTTCCGCTGCTGGGTGGAATGGAACATTCTTCCCTTGAGTCGCCGAGGCGGGTAATGTGTGAATATGATGGCAAGGTGAACCATCCGCAGTGCTTCCAACACAAAAAACTCGCAGAGAGCGATGTTGTTGGAATAATCAAGAAGCTAACCTGCGAGCCTTTGGAAGAATGCGCCAAAATCGGGCTCAACGCCTTCTGCCATTCCAACCCGGCTCCGCCTGTAAGAGTCTAAGCCTCCTTCCTTTTCCTTATAAATATACTTGCCAAATGCTTCTGGATTTGAAATTTACTTCTATTCATCAGAAAGACGATCCATTTTGGTGAAGGGGTCCGAAAGTGACAGCCCAGAAGAACACCAAACCACTGCCAAAGAAGAAGAATAAAGCACGCAAAGGCAAAGTCGCCGCCAAGGATTCATTTGTTGTCGGCGAGTCACGAGCTGTTGCAGAGCAATCACAGGTAAAACCTCCCCTTTCCTTATCACTCTTATATTCCGACTCGTGCTTATACCATGCGTCTTTATGTGTAGGGCAAAGACAACGAGAGCCAAGATGATGCGGTTGAGATAATTTCAATTTCTTCCGACTCACCTTCCCCTTCTCCTAGACCAGCCAGACGGATATGTGGGATAGTCCCCATGTCTCATCCATATGCTTATATGGACCCTGATTTCCTTTTGAAGAAGGCAAGATACACTCCCAAGCGCAAAACCCGGAGTCACTCTAGCGACTTAATTTCTGGGTTGCCTGAGAAGACAACTGGTCGGAAGAGCACAAGTGAAGTACACTTTTATTTAATCATACTCTTCCTTGTGGAAAATATGATTCAAAACTTTCTTAGCCTTCAAACCTTTATTCTGTCAGACTTCCCCCCCTTCATCTGGCGACTCAGCAATGTCAGCTCTCCCGCCAATGATTCGTGTGCAAGGGTGAGTCTCTTTGTTAACTATCTTTCTTCTAAATAACGATATGCGCCTTAATCTTGGTACCCTTATCTCAGAGCACAGGCGAAGAAAATAAAAATTGGCGACTTACCTTCTGCTCCTAAGACAACTGAGGCCTTAGGCATGAGCGCCTCTATCCCAGAGCTTGATGAGGACCAAGCAACAGCTCATGACATTCCTGTGGATGATATTCCCGATGTCTGGGATGACTCGCCCATCATTTTCAAGGAAACTGCTGACAAGGTTAACCCGCCGAGTCCTCTCAAGGCGGCTGAAGATCCGTATGCCGTCATAATCACCGGCACTGGCTACTCCGCACCTTCGGCGGCGGTGCTATCCAAGCACACTTCAAAGGAACCTCATCCTTCCAACGATCAGGACGTCAGTAAGTTCAAGCTCCCCCAGTATGAGAAGCTAGAATTTGACCAACTCTGCTCTGGCTTCGCAAGTCGCCTAGAGACGAGTTATGAAATGAACAAAAGCTTGATTCACCTGATGAATGTTAAGCATGAGGTATGTCTACTTAAGTATGCTCTTCCACCCATTAGCCTCCCAAGGGTCGGGTCATCTTGTGAAAGATGTGTCGGGTCTTGTGTATAGTTAAAATCTTCAACCTGTAGACCCCAAGGGCCGGGTCATCTTTTGAAAGATGAGCCTGGCATTGAATTTAGTTAAAAATCTTCAACCTGTAGCCCCCAAGGGCCGGGTCATCTTTTGAAAGATGAGTCAGGTCTTGAATTTAGTTAAAAATCTTCAACCTGTAGCCCCCAAGGGCCGGGTCATCTTTTGAAAGATGAGCCGGGTCTTGAATTTAGTTAAAAATCTTCAACCTGTAGCCCCCAAGGGCTGGGTCATCTTTTGAAAGATGAGTCGGGTCTTGAATTTTGTATGACTTTGAATAAAATCATACATTAGCCCCCAAGTGTCAGGAATATTGCTTGCAATAATTTTGAAACTTGTCTCCCCAAACTTTGCTTTGCAGGAATCTGTGACCCAGACTGAGTCAGCTTTACCTGACTTAAGGAAAAATCTAGCTCAACAACAAAATGCCCAATCTGAGTCGGAGAGAAAATATCACTTGGTTCTGGCTGAGCTGGACAGAATGAAAACCAATCATCAAAAACTAGAGAAGAAAGCCAAAGCTGACCAAGCCGCCAACCGGAAGCACGCCGAGGAAGCCGAAGGAAAACTAGAAGTCACCCAGCAAGAGCTTCCCGGCTTGAAAAAGCACATCTCCAACATGACGGTAGCCATATTTGGTAAGCATTAACCCCCTCCTTTTTGAGTAATCTTCCAAAGCTATCAAACACTGATGTGTTCTTTGTAGGTTCACGAGCCGCCAATCTCCCACATGACTATATGCTAAAGCTAAAGGCTATGTACACCTTCACCGAGCAGTTATGCACAGGGGGCGTGCTGACAATAAAAGCGGTGATAGGCAGCAAAGAGCCAGTAAAATCCATCAAGAACATGATCAGCTATGTGTCCGCATTGCCTCCTCAAATAGAGGAACTAAAAAGATCAGCCGCCCGGAAGGGAGTCCTGAACACCCTAAGCCGGTGTTTAGCCTATGCTCGAGAGCTAAAACCAGAAGAGGTGGCCGCGGGCTATCCTGAACTGAAGGACTGATACGTCCATTTTGCATCATGCTTTCATGTTGATTTTTATTGCTTTATGGGCTGTTATATTACTTTGTGGTACCATATTTATGTCGTTTCTCTCTTATTTTGCAAGGTTTATTTGAAGAGGGAGAATTCAGGCAGCTGGAATTCTGGACTGGAAAAGGAGCAAATCTTAGTCCACTATTCTGCACAGCTCCAAATGCCCTGAAAATTTACGTGGAATTTTTTGGGATTATATAAAAAATACTAGGTGAAAGAAGTACCAGAGGGGAGCTACCAGGGCGCCACAAGCCTCGTAGCCCCCCCCCCCCGGTGGCCGCTAGCAAGCTTGTGGACTCCCTGACGGCTCACTGGCCCCCCTCTTTTGCTATATGAAGGGTTTCGTTCCGGAAAAAATCTATGGGGAGCTTTTTCCTAGTTTCTCCGCTGCCATAAGGCGGAAATTGAGTAGATCCAATCTAGAGCTCCGGAAGGACGATCCTGTCGGGGAAACTTCCCTCCAGGAGGGGGAAATCGTCGCCATCGTCATCACCAACACTCCTCTCGTCGGAGGGGAGGCATCTTCATCAACATCTTCATCAGCACCATCTCCTCTCCAATCCCTAGTTCATCTCTTGTAACCAATCTCCGTCTCACGACTCCGATTGATACTTGTAAGGTTACTAGTAGTGTTGATTACTCTTTGTAGTTGATGCTAGTTGGATTACTTGGTGGAAGAGTTCATGTTCAGATCCTTGATGCTATTCATTACACCTCTGATCATGATTATGATTATGCTTTGTGAGTAGTTACTTTTGTTCCTGAGGACATGGGATAAGTCATGCTGATAATAGTCATGTGAATTTGATATTCGTTCGGTATTTTGATATGTTGTATGTTGTTTTTCCTCTAGTGGTGTTATGTGAACGTCGACTACATAACACTTCACCATATTTGGGCCTAGAGGAAGGCATTGGGGAGTAGTAAGTAGATGATGGGTTGCTGGAGTGACAGAAGCTTAAACCCCAGTCTATGCGTTGCTTCGTAAGGGGCTGATTTGGATCCACTAGTTTAATGCTATGGTTAGACGTCGTCTTAATTCTTCTTTCATAGTTGCGGATGCTTATGAGAGGGGTTAATCATAAGTGGGATGCTTGTCCAAGTAAGGGAAGTACCCAAGCGCCGGTCCACCCACATATCTAACTATCAAAGTAATGAACGTGAATCATATGAACATGATGAAACTAGCATGACAGAAATTCCCATGTGTCCTTGGGAGCATTTTTCCTCCTATAAGACTTTGTTCAAGCTTGTCCCTTGCTACAAAAGGGATTGGGCCATTTTCTGCACCATTGCTACTACATGTTACTTGTTACTTTTCGCTTGCTACGTTTCACCTCACTACACCAACACTTGTTACCGCTACTTTCAGTGCTTGCAGTTATTACCTTGCTGAAAACCGTTTATGAGAGCCTTCTGCTCCTCGTCGGGTTTGACACTCTTACTTATCGAAAGGACTACGATTGATCCCCTATACTTGTGGGTCATCAAGAATCTTTTCTGGCGCAGTTGCCGGGGAGTGAAGCACCTTTGGTAAGTGGAAATTGGTACGGAAACATTTATATACTGTGCTGAAATTTATTGTCACTTGTCACTATGGAAATTGTTACTTTGAGGAGTTTGTTCGGGGTATCTTCACCACAGACGGAAGCTCGAGGAGTTGTTCCTCAACCTGAGGTACCTACTGAAAATATCTTTTATGAAACTCCTTCGGGTATGTTTGAGAAACTGCTAGCTAATCCTTTTGCAGGAGATGGATCTTCACATCCAGACTTGCATCTGATCTATGTAGATGAAGTTTGTGGTTTATTTAAGCTTGCAGGTTTGCCCGAGGATGAGGTAAAGAAGAAAGTCTTTCCTTTATCTTTGAAGGATAAGGCGTTGACATGGTATAGGCTATGTGATGATACTGGATCATGGGACTACAAGCGTCTGAAATTGGAATTTCATCAAAAGTTTTATCCTATGCATTTAGTACATCGTGATCGGAATTATATTTATAACTTTTGGCCTCGTGACAGGGAAAGCATAGCTCAAGCTTGGGGGAGGCTTAAATCAATGCTATATTCATGCCCCAATCATGAGCTCTCGAGAGAAATTATCACTCAAAACTTTTATGCTCGGCTTTCTCATGAAGATCGTACCATGCTTGACACTTCTTGTACCGGTACTTTTATGAAGAAGGATATTGATCACAAGTGGAATTTATTGGAGAGAATCAAACGTAACTCTGAAGATTGGGAGCTGGAGGAAGGTAAGGAGTCAGGTATGAATTTCCAGTTTGATTGCGTTAAATCTTTTATTGAAACAAACACCTCCAGAGATTTTAGCGCTAAGTATGGACTTGAAACTGAGATAGTATCTTCTCTATGTGAATCTTTTGCTGCTCAAGTTGATCTTCCCAAAGAGAAGTGGTTTAAGTTTCATCCTCCTGTAGAAAAAAACATAGTCAAAACCAATCTAGTTGAGGAGAAAGTCATTGCTTTTACTGATCCTGTTGTTCCTTGTGCCTACGCTGAGAAACCACCATACCCTTCTAGGATAAAGGATTATTCTAAAGCTCCAACTGTGATACGTAGGGGTTACATTAGACCACTTGCACCCCCTGAGGAGATTAGAGTTGAACCTAGTGTTGCTATTATCAAAGATCTCTTAACCGAAGACGTAGACGGGCATGTTATCAAATTCTGTGAGGACTCTGCTAGAATTGCTAAACCTCACGCGGAAGACAAACACGGACATGTAGTTGGCCTACCCATTGTTTCTGTCAAGATAGGAGATCACTGTTACCATGGTTTATGTGATATGGGAGCTAGTGTTAGTGCAATACCTCGTTCTCTATATAATGAAATCAAAGATGAGATTGCACCTGCTGAGCTAGAACCCATTGATGTCATTATTACGCTAGCTAATAGAGACACTATCTGCCCTGTGGGAATTGTGAGAGACGTAGAAGTCCTGTGTGGTAAGACGAAGTATCCTACTGATTTCCTCGTCCTTGGTACTGCACAAGATAGCTTTTGTCCCATCATATTTGGTAGACCCTTTCTCAACACTGTCAATGCTCACATTGATTGCATTAAGAAGATTGTCACTATTAGTTTCGAGGGTGTGTCTCATGAATTTAACTTCTCCAAGTTTGGAAGACAACCCCATGAAAAAGAGTCGTGTCGTAGGGATGAAATCATTGCTCTTGCCTCTATTGCCGTACCTCCTACGGATCCTTTAGAGAAATTTCTGCTTGAGCATGAAAATGATATGCATATGGAGGAAAGAGATGAGATAGATAAGATTGTCTTAGAACAATATCCTATTCTCAAGAATAACCTGCCTGTTGAACTGCTTGGGGATCCTCCCCCACCAAAGGGTGATCCTGTGTTCAAGCTTAAATAGTTGCCTGATACTCTTAAGTATGCCTATCTTGATGAGAAGGAGATATATCCTGTTATTATTAGTGCTCTCCTCTGAGAGCACGAAGAGAAGAAGTTACTAAAAACTCTAAGGAAGCACCATGCTGCTATTGGATATACTCTTGATGATCTTAAGGGTATTTGTCCCACTCTATGTCAGCACAAGATTAAAACCGATCCTCATTCTAAACCAGTTGCTGATCATCAAAGGAGATTAAATCCTAAGATGAAAGAGGTCGTTAGAAAAGAAATATTAAAGCTTCTGGAAGCAGGAATCATTTATCATGTTGCTCATAGTGATTGGGTAAGTCCAGTACATTGTGTACCTAAGAAGGGAGGTATCACCGTCGTTCCTAATGATAAGGATGAACTAATCCCACAAAGGATTATTAATGGCTATAGGATGGTGATAGACTTTCGGAAACTGAACAAGGCTACTAGGAAAGATCATTACCCTTTGTCGTTTCTCGACCAAATGCTAGAAAGGCTATCCAAACACACACACTTCTGCTTTCTAGACAATTATTCGGGTTTCTCACAAATACATGTTGCACAATCTGATCAGGAGAAAATCACTTTCGCCTACCCCTTCGGTACCTTTGCTTATAGACGTATGCCTTTTGGATTATGCAATGCACCTGCTACCTTTCAAAGATGTATGATGGCTATATTCTCTGACTTTTGTGAAAAGATTGTCGAGGTTTTCATGGATGACTTCTCCGTTTACGGGTCTTCCTTTGATGATTGCCTCAGCAACCTTGATCGAGTCTTACAGAGATGCGAAGATACCAACCTCGTCCTGAATTGGGAGAAGTGCCACTTTATGGTTAATGAAGGCATCGTCTTAGGACACAAAATCTCTGAAAGAGGCAATGAAGTTGATAAGGCTAAGTTTGATGCAATTGAGAAAATGCCTTGCCCCATAGATATCAGAGGTATACGAAGTTTCCTAGGTCATGCTGGTTTCTATAGAAGGTTTACTAAAGACTTCTCTAAGATTTCTAGGCCTCTTACCAACCTCTTGCAGAAGGATGTTCCTTTTTTTTGATGAGGATTGTGAGGAATCCTTTGAAATACTTAAGAAGGCTTTGATAACCGCACCTATCGTTCAACCACCTGATTGGAACTTGCCCTTCGAAATCATGTGCGACGCTAGTGATTATGTTGTTCGTGCTGTTCTAGGACAAAGAGTTGACAAGAAGTTGAATGTTATTCACTAAGCTAGTAAAACTCTTGACAGTGCCCAAAAAAACTATGCCACCGCGGAAAAGGAGTTTTTAGCAGTTGTGTTTGCATGTGAAAAGTTCAGATCTTATATAGTTGATTCCAAAGTCACTATTCACTCTGATCATGCTGCTATTAAGTACCTTATGGAGAAGAAGGACGCTAAGCCTAGTTTGATCAGATGGGTTCTCCTGCTACAGGAATTTGATTTGCACGTCGTTGATCGAAAGGGTGATGATAACCATGTGGCAGATAACTTGTCTAGGCTAGAGAATGTCCTTGATGACCCACAACCTATTGATGACAGCTTTCCTGATGAGCAATTAAATGTCATCCGCACTTCACATAGTGCACTGTGGTATGCCGATTATGAAAATTATATCGTGGCTAAATACATACCACCCAGTTTCACCTATCAGCAAAAGAAGAAATTCTTCTTTGATTTGAGACACTACTTTTGGGATGATCCTCACCTTTATAAGGAAGGAGTAGATGGTGTTATTAGACGTTGTGTGCCTGAACATGAACAGGGACAGATCCTGCAAAAGTGTCATTCGAGGCCTAAGGAGGACACCACGCTGGAGATAGAACTGCTCATAAGGTATTGCAATCAGGTTTCTATTGGCCCACTCTCTTTAATGATGCCCGTAAGTTTGTCTTGTCTTGTGATGAATGCCAAAGAATAGGGAACATCAATAAGCGTCAGGAAATGCCTATGAACTATTCACTTGTCATTGAACCATTTGATGTTTGGGGCTTTGATTATATGGGACCCTTCCTGAGTTCCAATGGGTACACTCACATCTTAGTTGATGTGGATTATGTCACCAAGTGGGTAGAGGCTATTCCCACTAAAAATGTTGATCACCACACATTTATTAAGATGCTTAAAGAAGTCATTTTCCCAAGATTTGGAGTCCCTAGATATCTGATGACTGATGGCGGTTCACACTTCATTCCTGGTGTTTTCCGCAAGATGCTCGCTAAGTATGATGTCAACCATAGAGTTGCATCTCCTTATCATCATCAGTCTAGTGGTCAAGTGGAGTTGAGTAATAGGGAGATGAAATTGATCCTACAAAATACCGTCAATAGATCTCGAAAGAATTGGTCTAGCAAACTTGACGATGCACTATGGGCTTATAGGACTGCCTATAAGAATCCCATGGGCATGTCGTCGTATAAAATGGTTTACGGTAAGGCATGTCATTTACCTCTTGAGCTGGAACACAAAGCTTATTGGGCAATCAAAGAGCTCAACTTCGATTTCAAACTTGCCCATGAGAAGCGGTTGTTTGATATCAGCTCATTAGATGAATGGAGGGCCCAGGCATATGAGAATGCCAAGTTGTTCAAGGAAAAGGTTAAGAGATGGCACGACAAACGAATACAGAAACGAGAGTTCAATGTAGGTGATTATGTCCTGCTATACAATTCTCGTTTGAGATTCTTCGCAGGCAAGCTTCCCTCTAAATGGGAAGGTCCTTACATTATCGAGGAAGTATATTGTTCCGGTGCCATCAAAATCAATAACACGGAAGAAAATTTTCCTAGAGTGGTAAATGGGCAAAGAATCAAGCATTACATCTCTAGTACTCCTATAAATGTTGAGACCAATATCATCAATGTCATAACTCCAGAGGAGTATATAAGGGATGTTTATCAGCTTGTTTCAGACCCTGAAAATGAAGAGGTATCTGTTTTGGTAAGAAATTGGACTCTGATGCTTTTCCAATAGGAAATTTCCTCCGTTTTCGAATTTTTGGAAAATTAGAAAAATAAAAAGCAGTCCGAAGAGCGCACGATGCGGCCACAAGCTTGGAAGACGCCACCTACCCCCTGGTGGTGGCTAGGGGGCTTGTGGGCACCTCGTGTGCCTCCCGGACTCCGTTTTCTTGCGGAGCAGTCCTTCTGGTCCAGAAAAAATCAATATATATTCGCCCGAAGGTTTTGATCTCCGTATCGCGCAGTCTTCCTCTGTTTTCGTTTCGAGCCTGTTTCTGTGGCAGATCTAGATCATCATGACTTCCCCAAACGCTCCTAAAGACAAGATCTTCGAGAAGGTCATCAATCCCTACCTCACGGAAGTGCTGAAACACCCTCAATCTATCAAGATGAGCGAGGGGGTGTTGCACATCCGTGATGTTGAGGAGCCTAAGAAGACCGGAATCGTGGAGACGACTCTCGAAGCAATGGAGCAACAAGTCTTCAAGTGCCAAGGGATGATGGAGCGTGGACTCAATGCCAACCACATGATGATCACGGAGTTCACCAGCAAGCACAAGATGGATACCATTGACATTGGGAAACACCTCTCCAGGCTCTATGACAGGGTTGATCAACTTCAGGGCCAGATCTATGACCTGCAGAACCAAAACTGTGAGTATGAGTACAGATATAAAACAATAAGGTTGGTTGCAGATTTGAGGATTCCGGCGACTCGTTCATCCTGCCATGATGGAGCACCTATGCCTTGGAAGACGAAGGATCAGACTACTCCAACAACTCCACCACCTTCACCACCAAAGGAAGACAACTAAGCATTGGTATGGGCAATCCCCTTGGCTTTTGCCAGGCTTGGAGGAGTTGCCCTGGTATCGTATCACCTTTATATATTTTGCTTTTACCTTTGTTTTAGTTCTTCCCTTTTCAATTTTTTATCTCTTCTCTTAGAGGAATAAGTCTTTAGTGTTTAGTTTGAGTCTTTTGCTTTTGTCTCTACCCCGATGTATTCGAGCTTGCGAGCTATATAATAAAGAGTATATTAGTCAAGGGCTTTGCTTTATGTCGTGATCAAAAGTATGAAAAGAATGATAGCATGAAACATCATGAGACGATCTTATGGAAAGTGATAGCTTCACATATGACACGTAAGATGATTTAAACTTGTTGAGAATAACTCAACATAGACCTCAGTCATTGTTGCAATTAATAAGAAGTAATAAGGAAAGAGATGTTCACATATAAATATATCATTTTAGACACTTTTTACAATTGTGAGCACTCACCAAACTATTACATGCTTAGGTGTAGATGTTGGACAAGGAAGAAAACATAATGAATTGTGTTTGCTTGGTTCCAAACAATGTTATATGATTAGAGATCCCTTAGCATGTGACGATTGCTTCCACCTCATATTAGCCAAAACTCCCGCACCAAGTAGAGATACTACTTGTGCATCCATAAACATTCAACCCAGTTTTGCCATGAGAGTCCACCATACCTACCTATGGATTGAATAAGATCCTTCAAGTAAGTCGTCATCGGTGCAAGCAATAAAAATTGCTCTCTAATATGTATGATCTATTAGTGTGTGGAAAATAAGCTTTGTACGAACATGTGATGAGGAAGGCATAAAAGCGACAAACTGCATAATAAAGTTCTTTATCACAGGAGGCAATATAAAGTGACGTTCCTCCGCACTAAGAGGACACACATTCAAAACTCAAAAGAGCATGACAACCTCTGCTTCCCTCTGCGAAGGGCTTATCTTGTACCTTTACTTTTTGCCCTTGTAAGAGTCATGGTGATCTTCACCAATTCCCTATTTTTTCCTTTGTCTTGGCTATCGTCGCATGCTTGGGAAAGATCTATATTCATATATCAACTAGGAGTTGAGTACTTATGCTTTATTATTGTTGACTTTACCCTTGAGGTAAATCGTTGGGAGGCAAAACTATAAGCCCCTATCTTCCTCTGTGTCCAGCTGAAACTTTGACACCATGAGTACCACGTGAGTTGTAACAATTTTGGAAAACAAAGAGATGATTGAGTATGTGGGTTTGCCTTACAAGCTCTTATTTGACTCTTTCTGATGTATGATAAATTAAAATTGCTTCACTGACTATGGACTGTTGTTGGTTACTTCTCGGTAAGGTTTTGGCTTCATACTTTTCTTTGTGAAGGAATTGTTACTTTCCCATAAGAATCTTTATGATGTACTGTTGTTCTATGTGTGATCATGATGCCCTCATGTCCGTATCATGTTTTATTGACACCTTCGTCCCTAAACATGTGGACATGTTTATGGAACTTGGTTTTCGCTTGAGGACAAGCGAGGTCTAAGCTTGGGGGAGTTGATACGTCCATTTTGCATCATGCTTTCATGCTAATATTTATTGCTTTATGGGCTGTTATATTACTTTGTGGTACCATATTTATGTCATTCCTCTCTTATTTTGCAAGGTTTATTTAAAGAGGGAGAATTCACGCAGCTGGAATTCTGGACTGGAAAAGGAGAAAATCTTAGTCCACTATTCTGCACAGCTCCAAATGCCCTGAAAATTTACGTGGAATTTTTTAGGATTATATAAAAAATACTGGGCGAAAGAAGTAACAGAGGGGAGCTAATAGGGCGCCACAAGCCTGGTAGCCGCCACCCCCCCCCCATCGTGGCGGCTAGCAAGCTTGTGGGATCCCTAACGGCCCAGTGGCCCCCTCATTTGCCATAAGAAGGGTTTCATTCTAGAAAAAATCAATGGGAGCTTTTTCGTGGTTTCTCTGCCGCCACGAGGCGGAACTTGAGCACATCCAATCTAGAGCTCCGGCAGGTGGATCCTGCCAGGGAAACTTCCCTCCTGGAGGGGGAAATCGTCGCCATCGTCATCACCAACACTCCTCTCGTCGGAGGGCAGGCATCTTCATCAACATTTTCATCAGCACCATCTCCTCTGCAATCCCTAGTTCATCTCTTGTAACCAATCTCCGTCTCATGACTCCGATTGGTACTTGTAAGGTTACTAGTAGTATTGATTACTCTTTGTAGTTGATGCTAGTTGGATTACTTGCTGGAAGAGTTTATGTTCAGATCCTTGATGCTATTCATTACACCTCTGATCATGATTATGATTATGCTTTGTGAGTAGTTACTTTTGTTCCTGAGGACATGGGATAAGTCATGCTGATAATAGTCATGTGAATTTGATATTCGTTCGGTATTTTGATATGTTGTATGTTGTTTTTCCTCTAGTGGTGTTATGTGAACGTCGACTACATAACACTTCACCATATTTGGGCCTAGAGGAAGGCATTGGGGAGTATTAAGTAGATGATGGGTTGCTGGAGTGACAGAAGCTTAAACCCCAGTCTATGCGTTGTTGCGTAAGGGGCTGATTTGGATCCACTAGTTTAATGCTATGGTTAGACGTCGTCTTAATTCTTCTTTCGTAGTTGCGGATGCTTGCGAGAGGGGTTAATCATAAGTGGGATGCTTGTCCAAGTAAGGGCAGTACCCAAGCGCTGGTCCACCCACATATCAAACTATCAAAATAACGAACATGAATCATATGAACATGATGAAACTAGCATGACAGAAATTTCCGTGTGTCCTCGGGAGCGTTTTTCCTCCTATAAGACTTTGTTGAGGCTTGTTCCTTGCTACAAAAGGGATTGGGCCACTTGCTGCACCATTGCTACTACTTGTTACTTGTTACTTTTCGCTTGCTACGTTTCACCTCACTACACCATCACTTGTTACCGCTACTTTTAGTGCTTGCAGTTATTACCTTGCTGAAAACCGTTTATCAGAGCCTTCTGCTCCTTCTTGGGATCGACACTCTTACTTATTGAAAGGAATACGATTGATCCCCTATACTTGTGGGTCATCAAGGACGATGGGTCAGAGTTCACCGAGGATGATTACCACCAAGTGATCAAGGAATCCCGCTTCTCGGCGACTCAGCTGGCAGCCGGCTTGGATCTGAATAAATACCAAGCCGCATATGATGAGAAGAATAAGAAGTTGACTCCTCCGTCATATGAAATTACTAGCTTGGCTCCTCGTCGGCCCAAGAATCCTTTTGACCTTGACATGGATCTATCCCTCTTCCTCAATGATGAAGATGAGTTCATCGCCTTATCCAAGTGTAACTGGAAACTGGGCGACTTACAAATTGAAGTTGGAGAGAGCTCAAGGCAAGGTGACCCTGAGGCGGCTTGAGACCTCCCTTGATGTAATCTTTGCTTTAAAAACACAATCTGACCCTTTCTTCATTGGGGGTGACACCCGACTCGGCCATGCGATCCATGTAATAGCTTGTTAGATTTTGTGGAGAAACAATTGGTCACTAGTGCCTTTTGATTTGACCTTCTTAAACCACTTATTCCTTGAGTCTATGCGTGAATCGCCTTTAACTTTGATAATCAAGGAAGCGTCACAATTTGACATAAAAGCCTTCATCTTATGTGTCAGGAAAAAATAAGCCGACTCAGTGAGTTTATGCCAAAGAATAGACCACCCCCCTGGGTTATAGCAAAAAATAAACCAGCCCCCTGGGTTATGGCAAATAGTAGTTAAAAACAATGAGTCGTGGCGAGTTATAAACAGAAGCCGACTCAAAGATATTATGAAACCTTGTGGTCGTGCCATCAAGAAATAAAATTTCGTCGGCTCAATGAGCTACGACAGGACAAGACGAGTTTGCAAAACTCTAGTGTTACCCTTGGAAGGCCTTTGTAAAAGCCTTGTTTTTTAGACCGGCTGATCAGGCGCGAGTGAAGCTTCAGTGAAGCAGGTTCAATGAACCAATGGTTTCTCTATTCTCCATGTGTGACTCCGGCCGGTACCATTTATGTTTTAACCAAGGCGAGTTCAGGGTCCAAATGGCGGATTGACTCGCCCAGAGTACATAGGTCCATGTGCCGAATTGTTCAACACATAGTCCAGTCTAACCATTTGTAATGCGGTAATTTTTCGCTAGCCAAGAGGGTATTTAGGCTGAACTCAGTGAGTGGAAGCCCCCAAGTGACCTATGATTTAGGGAAAACGGGCATAGGATCGCAGAAGCGTGTACGCTCTTACTATGAAACGACTTGGGAACTGGTAGCCCCCAAGTAAGCCAGCTTAATTCTCAAAATCATATGAGGCGCCTATGTTTGAACCATGCACGTGGAGACTGGTCCTCTTTGGCTTTACCAAGGCCCAGTTTTGAAATAAGTGTAGCATGGCGACTTATGCTCTTTGTCCTTGATAGCGTCCATGTTTGGACGACTTATAGAACAATAAAACTCATGTTTTCAAAAGCTGAAATGGCAAAGGACCACGAAGTTTGTGTGTGCCGGCTTTATTGCTTTCATAAATAATGAATTACAATTTTCTGAAAACTGGAAAAAAGGAGCCCATGGCTCTAAGTGTAGTAAGGCCGCAGGTGGGCAATGTTCCAGGGGCGAGTTGTCTCAACCTTTGTAGTTGGCCGATCTGGGCGAGGATCCACCAAGTAGTATGAGCCATTTCGAAGATTCTTGCTGATGACAAACGGTCCTTCCCACAGAGGTGATAGTTTGTGCATACCAGTGTGATCTTGAATCAAACGGAGCACCAAGACGCCCTCTTGGAAAGTCCGGCTCTTGACCCGGCGGCTGTGGTAGCGTCGTAAGTCTTGTTGGTATATCGCCGATCGTGACGCGGCCAAGTCATGTTCCTCCTCCAAAGCGTCCAACGAGTCTTGTCGTGCCAGCTCGTTGTCCTGTTCCAAATAGGCGGCGACTCGCGGAGAATCGTGTCTGATGTCACTTAGTAACACCGCTTCTGCCTGGTAGACCAGAAAGAAAGGAGTAAAACTCGTGGAGCGATTTGGAGTTGTCCTGATGCTCCACAATACTGAAGGCAACTCCTCCACCCAACACCCTGGGGTACGCTCCAAAGGTACCATGAGCCGAGGCTTAATCCCCCACAATATTTCCTGATTCGCCCTTTCCGCCTGCCCATTAGATTGGAGATGTGCAACCGTGGAAACGTCAAGCCGGATATGCTCTCGTGAACAAAACTCTTGCATTGCACCTTTGGATAGATTAGTACCATTGTAAGTAATGATACTATGGGGATATCCAAATCTGAAAATCAATTTCTTCAAGAATTTAACAGCCGTGTCTGCATCACAGCTTCTAACGGGCTCTGCCTCAACCCACTTGGTAAACTTGTCAACCGCCACCAATAGATAAGTCTTTTTAGTGGATGACATCTTGAAAGGGCCAACCATGTCAGGCCCCCAGACTGCAAACGGCTAAGTGATTGGTATCCGCAATTCCTGAGCCGGCACGTGCATCTGACATCCAAATTTTTTGGCACCATCACATCGGTGAACAATCTCCTCTGCGTCTGCGTGAGCTGTCGGCCAATAGAACCCATGTCTGAAGGCTTTAGAAACCAAGGATCGTGACCCAGCATGATGACCACAGTCGCCTGCGTGAATCTCATTAAGAATCATACATCCTTCTTCAGGAGAGACGCACCTTCGAAATACCCCTGAGGTTCTTCGTTTGTGCAGCTCGCCATTGTGTATGACCATGGATTTACACTGACGGACGATTTGGTGAGCCAATAATTCATCGGCAGGTAACTCGCCTCTGGTGACATACGCCATATAAGGAGCCGCCCAATCCGGAGTAGCATGAAGAGCCGCCACGAGTTGAGACTCGGGGTCCGGCACCGCTAAGTCTTCCTCCGAAGGGAGTCTCACCGAGGGGTTATGTAATACATCCAAAAAGATATTGGGAGGAACCGGCTTACATTGTGAACCGAGACGGGAAAGAGCGTCTGCTGCTTCATTAAGTCGTCGGTCGATGTGATCCACTTGATAACCATGGCAGTGACCCGCCACATCTGACACAGCTCGTCTGTAAGCCGCCATCAAGGGGTCTCATGAATCCTAGGTGCCAGAAACCTGCTGTGCCACCAAGTCTGAGTCGCCTAGACATCTAACTCGCGTGAGGTTCATCTCTTTGGCGAGTCGCAACCCATGGAGCAGGGCTTCATATTCTGCTGCATTATTGGTACATGGGAACATGAGCTGAAGGACATAGCAAAACTTGTCACCTTGGGGCAAAGTTATCACCACCCCAGCCCCCGATCCTTCCAATTGTCTGGATCCATCGAAATAGATTGTCCAATAGGTATGATCGGGCCTATCCTCTGGGATTTGCAACTCGGTCCAATCATTGATGAAGTCCACGAGTGCTTGAGATTTGATGGCCGTCCGGGGCATATACCGCACATGATCGGGCCCCAACTCGATGGCCCACTTAGCAATCCGTCCAATTGCCTCTCGATTATGTATGATGTCACCAAGGGGGCAGAACTGACGATCGTGATTGGATGTTCCTGGAAGTAGTGTTTCAGCTTCCTACTCTGCATAAATACCCCAAAAACCATCTTCTGCCAATGCAGGTAACGTTGCTTCAAGAGGGTTAGGACCTCCCTGACAAAATACACTGGCCGTTGAATCGGATAATCCTTTCCTTCTTCCTTCTGCTCGACAACCACTGCCATGCTAACTGCCTTGGAATTGGCCGCGATGTACAGGAGCATAGGTTCCTTGTCCGTTGGAGCCGCCAACACTAGCGGGTTAACTAATTGCCGCTTCAAGGCTTCAAAAGCTTCGTTGGCTTCGTCCGTCCATACAAAATGATCAATTTTCTTGAGTAGCTGATAGAGAGGGATGGCCTTTTCCCCTAGGTGGCTTATAAAGCGACTCAGAGCTGCGATTCAACTCGCCATGTGCTGGACTTGGTTAACGTTGGCCGGTTTCCCCAGCGAAGTAATTGCTTCAATTTTGTCCGGGTTAGCTTCAATGCCACGTTCCAACACCAAAAAGCCCAATAACTTCCCTACAGGGACACCAAACACACACTTGGTGAGATTAAGCCTCATCTGGTAGACGCGCAGGTTGTCAAAGGTTTCCTTGAGATCCTCCAAGACCGACTCCTTCCACCGAGATCTGACCTAGATGTCATCCACGTAAGCGTGGACATTACGACTGATCTGGTTGTGCAAACAATTTTGAATGCTACGCTGATAAGTCGCCCCCGCAATCTTGAGCCCGAACGGCATAGACACGTAACAGAAAACTCCGAAGGGGGTTATGAAGGATGTCTTCTCCTGATCTATCACCGCCATCTTGATCTGGTGGTAACCCGAATAAGCATCCAAGAAACACAAACGCTCACAATCTGCCGTCGAGTCAATAATTTGTTCAATGCGGGGAAGGGCGAAAGGATCCTTCGGACAGGCTCTCTTGAGGTCAGTGTAGTCGATGCACATGCGGAAAGTGATGTTCTTTTTGAGCACCAGGACCCGGTTAGCCAGCCATTCAGGATGGAAAACCTCGATGATAAACCTGGCGGCCAAAAGCCAGGCGACTTCCTCTCCGATCACCTTACAACGATCTTCATTAAACATGCGAAGGTACTGCCGGACCGGCTTAACTTTGGGGTCAGTATTAAGATGGTGCTCAGCGAATTCTCTCGGTACACCTGGCATATCAGAAGGTTTCCATGCGAAGATGTTCCGATTCTCATGGATGAATTCGATGAGCGCGCTTTCCTATTTGGGATCCAGACCCGCCCCAATAGTGAACTGCTTGGTGGAGTCGCCAGGCGTGAAGTCTATGACCTTGGTATCGTCCGTCGGCTTAAACTTGAGGGGCGGCTCAGAGTTGATGGTTGGCCTCTTGAGCGGCGTCATGTCTGCCGGGTCAACATTAGCTTGGTAAAACTTGAGCTCTTCGGCCGCGCAAGCTGACTCGGTGTAAGCTGCGTCTCCTTCTTCACATTCTTGAGCTATCTTCCTGTCTCCGCTGATGGTAATAGGTCCAGTAGGGCCGAGCATCTTGAGTTTGAGATAAACATAACATGGGCGGGCCATGAATCGGGCGTATGACGGCCTTCCAAACAACGCATGGTAGGGGCTCTTGATTTTTACCACCTCGAACATGAGACACTCGCTCCTGTAATTGGACTCTATGCCAAAGGCCACGTTAAGTTTAATCCGCCCAATTGGATACGCTGATTTACCGGGGACGATGTCGTGGAAGACCGTGGACGATGGCATCAAGTCTTTCTCCAAGAGGTTCATCCATCGGAAGGTATCAAAGTATAAGATGTTAATGTTGCTACCTCCATCCATAAGGACCTTGGAAAGGGTGTACCCCCCGACTTGGGGACCACGACCGAAGCCAAGTCACCAGGGTTATCTACTCGAGGCGGGTGATCCTCCTTGCTCTAGGTTATGGGCTGTTCAGACCAGTGAAGGTATCGAGGGAGAGCCGGTTCAACCACGTTGAAGGTCCTATGTTTCACCTTATGATCCCGCTTGCAGATGCTGGTGGTGAACACGTGATATTGTCCGATGTTCAGTTGCTTAGGGTTATTATGAAAGCCACCACCATCTTCCTGTCGCTGGGGATCCCCTTGCGGGGGTGGTTGCTGAAACACTCCTGGCGGGTTGTACTGCTGGTTGTGGACTTGGTATTTGATGACCCACAAGTATAGGGGATCTATTGTAGTCCTTTCGATAAGTAAGAGTGTCGAACCCAACGAGGAGCAGAAGGATCTGACAAGTGGTTTTCAGCAAGGTAATATCTGCAAGCACTGAAATTATCGGTAACAAGTAGTTGTGTGGTGAGATGATTCGTAGCAAGTAGAAAGTAACAAAAGTAACAATGGTGCAGCAAAGTGGCCCAATCCCTTCTGTAGCAAGGGACAAGCCTGGACAAAGTCTTATAGGAGGTAAAACGCTCCAGAGGACACATGGGAATTTCTGTCAAGCTAGTTTTCATCATGTTCATATGATTCGCGTTCCCTACATTGATAGTTTGATATGTGGGTGGACCGTCGCTTGGGTACTGCCATTACTTGGACAAGCATCCCACTTATGATTAACCCCTCTCGCAAGCATCCGCAACTACGAAAGAAGAATTAAGACAAATTCTAACCATAGCATTAAACTAGTGGATCCAAATCATCCCCTTACGAAGCAACACATAAACTAGGGTTTAAGCTTCTGCCACTCTAGCAACCCATCATCTATTTACTACTTCCCAATGCCTTCCTCTAGGCCAAAATAATGGTGAAGTGTTATGTAGTCGACGTTCACATAACACCACTAGAGGAAAAACAACATACAACACATCAAAATATCAAACGAATACCAAATTCACATGACTACTTATAGCGTGACTTATCCCATGTCCTCAGGAACAAAAGTAACTACTCACAAAGCATAATCATATTCATGAAAAGAGAGGTAATGAGTAGCATTAAAGATCTGAACATATAATCTTCCACCAAGTAATCCAACTAGCATCAACTACAAAGAGTAATTAACACTACAAGCAACCTTACAAGTACCAATCGGAGTCGCGAGAAGGAGATTGGTTACAAGAGATGAACTAGGGTTTGGAGATGAGATGGTGCTGATGAAGATGTTGATGGTGATGAGTCCCCTCCGATGAGAGGTGTGTTGGTGATGACGATGGCGACGATTTCCCCCTCCGGGAGGGAAGTTTCCCCGACAGGATCATCCTGCCGGAGCTCTAGATTGGTTCTGCTCAAGTTCCGCCTCGTGGCAGCGGCAAATCCTCCGAAAAGCCTCTTCCTGGTTTTTTCTGGAACGAAACCCTTCTTGTAGCAAAAGAGGGGGGCGAGAGGGCCAAGTGGGAGCCCACAATCCCCCAAGGCGCGGCCAGGGGGGCGGCCGCGCCTAGCAGGCTTGTGGCCTCCTGCTGGCTCCCCTCTGGTAATTCTTCGGCCCAGTATTTTTTATAAATCCCAAAAGAAATCCTCGTTGAGTTTCACGGCATTTGGAGTTGTGCATAATAGGTATCTCAAACTTGCTCCTTTTTCAGGCCAGAATTCCAGCTGCCGACATTCTCCCTCTTCATGTAAACCTTGCAAAATAAGAGAGAAAAGGCATAAGTATTGTGCCGTGAATTATAATAACAGCCCATAAAGTGATAAATATCAACATGAAAGCATGATGCAAAATGGATGTATCAACTCCCCCAAGCTTAGACCTCGCTTATCCTCAAGCGAAAGCCGAGATCAATAAACATGCCCACATGTTTAGAGAGAGAGGTGTCGACAAAACAAGATACGAACATGCAGGCATCATGATCATTGTCAGGACAGCAATACCATCATATCATCTCTTATGCTAAAGTGACAATTCCTTCACAAAGTAAAGCATGGATCAAGAACCTTACCGAGAATTAACAACCGATAGCCTTTAGTCATTGAAGCAATTGCAATTTATCACAACATCGAAAAGAGTCAAATAAGAGCTTGTAAAGCAAATCCGCATACTCAATCATCCTTTTGTCTTCTACAATTGCTACAACTCACGTGATACTCATGAGATCAAAGTTTCAGTCGGTCACAGAGAAAGATAGGGGTTTATAGTTTCGCCTCCCAACCATTTACCTCAAGGGTAATGTCAACAATAATAATTCATGAATACTTACTTCCAAGTTGACATATGAATTAAGATATTTCCCTAGGGTATGACATTAGCCCAAATAAAGGCGAAATAAGGAATTGGTGTAGATCACCATGACTCTTTCAAGGGCAAAACGTAAAGGTACAAGATAGGCCCTTCGCAGAGGGAAGCAGAGGTTGTCATGCGCTTTTGAGGTTTGGATGTGCGACCTCTTAGTGTAAAGGAACGTCACTTTATATTGCCTCATATGATAAAAAACTTTATTATGCAGTCTGTCGCTTTTATGTCTTCCTCATCACAAGTTTGTACAAAGCTTATTTTCCACACACTAATAGATCATACATAATTAGGGAGCAATTTTTATTGTTGCACCGATGACAACTTACTTGAGGGATCTTATTCAATCAATAGGTAGGTATGGTGGACTCTCATGGCAAAACTGGGTTGAAGGTTTATGGATTCACAAGTAGTATCTCTACTTGGTGCGGGAGGTTTGGCTAATATGAGGTGGAAGCAATCGTCACATGCTAAGGGATCTCTAGTCATATAACATTGTTTGGAACCAAGCAAACACAATTCATTATGTTGTCTTCCTTGTCCAACATCTACTTCTAAGCATGCAATAGTGTAGTGAGTGTTCACAATCATAGATGGTGTCAAAGATGATATATTTATATGTGAACCTCTCCTTCTTTATCACTTCCTATTAATTGCAACAATGACCAAGGTCTGCGTTTATCTACCCTCAACAAGTTTCAATCATCATTCCTTTTATATGTGAAGCCATCACTTCCCATAAGATCATCGCATGATCTTTTCAGGCTTTTGTTCTTTTCTCATTCTTTTGATCATGGCATGAGGCAAGGCCCTTAACTAAGACACTCTTTATTATATGGCTCACGAGCTCGAATACATCGGGGGTGACACAAAGCAAAACTCAAGCCTAAAACACTAAGACCTTTATTCTACTAGAGAAATATAAAACCAAAAAGGAACGAACTAAGAAAAGGTAAAGGCAAAAGATGTGATGGTGATATGATACCGGGGAAACTCCCCCAAGCTTGGCACATGCCAAGGGGATTGCCCATACCCATGCTCAGTTGTCTTCCTTTGGAGGTGATGGTGGTGGAGTTGTTGAAACATGGGTTTGATCCTCTATCTTCCAAGGCATAGGTGCTCCATCATGGAAAGATGACTAAGTCTCCGGAATCCTCAAATCTGCAGCCAACCGTATTTATTTAAATCTATACTCATACTCACAGTTTTGGTTATGCAGGTCATAGATCTGGGCTTGGAGGTGATCAATTCTGTCATAGAGCCTGGAGAGGTGCTTCCAGATGTCATTGGCATCGATCTTGTGCTTGTTCGTGATCTACGTTGTCATCATGTGATTGGCGTTTAGTCCACGCTCCACCATCCCTTGGCACTTGAAGACTTGTTGTTCCATTGCTCCGAGCCTCGCCTCCACGCTTCCGGTCTTCTTGGCGCCCTCAACATCACGGATGCTCAACATCCACTCACTCCCGCGAGGTAGGTATTGATGACCTTCTCGAAGATCTTGTCCTTCGGAGCTTTTGGGGATGTCATAGCGATCTAGATCTGTAGCAGAAACAAGCTCGAAACGAAAACAGAGGAATTTTGCGTGATACGAGGGTCAGACCTTTCGGGAGAATATATAATGATTTTTTCCCGACCAGAAGGAGTACTTGCTACTGCAACAAAAACCTTCCAACGGCGCCAGAAACATGCTACGGCACCAGGAATCCTTGTGCTACGGCTACGCCTTAAGGGACTTCCTAGGCAAATATGCAAAGGATTTCCCTCGTGGCCTTGGAGCCTTGCGTTGGTGTTCCCTCGAAGCGGAAAGGGTGATGTAGCGCAGCGGTGGTAAGTATTTCCCTCAGTTTGAGAACCAAGGTACCGATCGAGTGAAGGAGTATCAACTGAAAGCAACAAAGTAACAAAGCAAAGTAAAAGCGAAAGTGGAAACGATAGGTGTGAATAGACCTGGGGCCGTAGTGTTTACTAGTGGCTTCTCTCATGAAAGCAAATAGACGGTGGGTGAACAAATTACTGATGAGCAATTGATAGAACCGCGCAAAGTCGTGACGTCATCTATGGCAATGATTATATCTATAGGCATCACTTCCAAAACAAGTAGACCGATACTTTCTGCATCTACTACTATTACTCCACACGTCGACCGCTATCCAGCATGCATCTAGTGTATTAAGTCCAAAAGAACAGAGTAACGCCTTAAGCAAGATGACATGATGTAGATGGAGAATCTCATATCTACGAAAAATCCCACCTTGTTACCCTTGATGGCAACTACACGATGTGTGCCTTGCTGCCCCTACTGTCACTGGGAAAGGTCACCACACGGTAAGAACCCAAAACCAAGCACTTCTCCCATTGCAAGAATCATAGATCTAGTTGGCCAAACAAAACCCAAGACTCGGAGAGACTTACAAGGATATCAAATCATGCATATAAGAAATCAGCAAAGACTCAAATATATATCATAGATAATCTGATCACAAATCCACAATTCATCGGATCTCAACAAACACACCGCCAAAGAGGATTACATCGGATAGATCTCCATGAAGATCATGGAGAACTTTGTATTGAAGATCCAAGAGAGAGAAGAAGCCATCTAGCTACTAACTACAGACCCGTAGGTCTGAAGTGAACTACTCACGAGTCATTGAAGGGGTGATGATGTTGATGTAGAAGCCCTGCAACTCCAAAGTCCCCTCCGGCAGGGCACCGGGAAGGGTCTCTAGATGAGATCTCGCGGAAACGGAAGCTTGCGGCGGCGGAAAAGTATTTTTGTAGATCCCTTGATTTTTTTCTGTATTTTAGGGAATATATAGGCGAAGGAGCTAGGTCAGGGGGCGCCAGGGAGGCCACAAGCCTGCTGGCCGCCGCCCCCCTGGTGGCGGAAAGGGGGCTTGTGGGCCCCCTGTAGCCCTCCTGGGTTGGCCCTCAAACCCCCTGATCTTCTTCCGTTCGGGATAAATTTATTTCAGGGATTTTATTCCGTTTGGACTCCGTTCCAAAATCATATCTGAAAAGAGCCAAAAACACAGAAAAAACAGGAACTGGCACTTGGCACTGAATTAATAAGTTAGTCCCAAAAAACATATAAAAGGTACATAAAACATCCAAAGATGACAAGATAACAGCATGAAACCATCAAAAATTATAGATACGTTTGAGACGTATCAGTACTCCGCAAGAAAACGGAGTCCGGGAGGCACACGAGGTGGCCACAAGCCCCCCAGGCGCGGCCAGGGGGTGGCCCACGCCTGGCAGGCTTGTCGCCTCCTCGTGCGCTTTCCGAACTGCTTTAAAATTTTCTATTTTTTCAAAAATTCCAAAACGGAGAAAAATTCCTACTGAAAAAGTTTTGGAGTCTGTTTACTTACTGAATCACATACCTCTTCGTTTTCGGAGTGTGAAAGAGGCTGATAAATATCCCTTATGTACTCCTCCGGAGTTATGGTATTGATAATATTGCTTTCAACATTTATGGGAGTACCTAAGATATAATGCTTGATTCTCTGCCCATTTACCACTCTTGGAACCGTGTTGTTGATCTTGATAGCCACAGAATGATATACTTCCTCAGCAATGTAAGGACCTTCCCATTTAGAGAGAAGCTTGCCTGCAAAAAATCTTAAACGAGAATTATATAGCAAGACATAATCACCTACATTGAACTCACGCTTTTGTATCGTTTTATCATGCCACCTCTTAACCTTTTCTTTGAACAACTTGGCATTCTCATATGCCTGAGTTCTCCACTCATCAAGCGAGCTAATATCAAATAACCGCTTCTCACCAGCAAGTTTGAAATCAAAGTTGAGTTTTTTGATTGCCCAATAAGCTTTATGCTCTAGCTCAAGAGGTAAATGACATGCTTTACCGTACACCATTTTGTACTGAGACATGCCCATGGGATTCTTATAGGTAGTTCTATAAGCCCAAGGTGCATCATCGAGCTTCTTAGACCAATTCTTTCTAGACCTATTGACAGTCTTTTGCAGAATCAGTTTGATATCTCTATTGCTTAGCTCTACTTGACCAGTGGACTGAGGGTGATAGGGAGACGCAATTCTATGGTTGACATCGTACTTAGCAAGCGTTTTACGGAAAGCACCATGAATGAAATGTGAACCACCGTCGGTCATTAGATATCTACGGACTCCAAATCTAGGGAAAATAACTTCTTTAAGCATCATGATAGAGGTGTTGTGATCAGCACTACTAGTTGGGATAGCTTCTACCCACTTAGTGACGTAATCAACAGCAACTAGGATATGAGTATACCCATTGGATTTTGGAAAAGGTCCCATATAATCAAAGCCCCAGACATCAAATGGTTCAATGACAAGTGAATAGTTCATAGGCATTTCCTGATGTTTACTCATATTACCTATTCTTTGACATTCGTCACAAGACAAGACAAACTTATGGGCATCCTTGAAGAGAGTGGGCCAATAGAAACCTGATTGCAATACCTTGTGTGCAATTCTATCTCCCGCATGGTGTCCTCCGTAGGCCTCGGAGTGACACTACTGTAGGATATGTCCCTGTTCATGTTCAGGTACACAAAGTTTAATAACAACATCTACTCCTTCCTTATAAAGGTGAGGATCATCCCAAAAGTAATGTCTCAAGTCAAAGAAGAATTTCTTATTTTGCTGGTATGTGAAACCAGGTGGTATATATTTGGCAACGATATAGTTTGCATAATCAGCATACCACGGTGCACTACGTGAAGTATTGATGACATTCAATTGCTCATCAGGAAAGCTATCATCAATAGGTTGTGGGTCATCAAGAACATTCTCCAATCTAGACAAGTTATCTGCTACGGGGTTATCAGCACCCTTCTTGTCGACAACGTGCAAATCAAATTCTTGTAGCAAGAGAACCCATCTGATAAGTCTAGGTTTAGCGTCTTTCTTCTCCCTGAGGTACTTAATAGCAGCGTGATTAGTGTGAATAGTGACTTTGGAATCAACTATGTAAGATCTGAACTTTTCACATGCAAACACGACTGCTAAAAATTCCTTTTCAGTAGTAGCATAGTTTCTTTGGGCACTGTCTAGAGTTTTACTGGCATAGTGAATAACATTCAACTTCTTATCAACTCTTTGCCCTAGGACAGCACCAACAACATAATCACTAGCATCACACATGATTTCAAAAGGTAAGTTCCAATCAGGTGGTTGAACAATAGGTGCAGTTATCAAGGCCTTCTTAAGTGTCTCGAAGGCTTCCGCACAATCATCGTCAAAGACAAAAGGAATATCCTTTTGCAAGAGATTGGTAAGAGGCCCAGAAATCTTAGAGAAGTCTTTCATTAACCTTCTATAGAAACCAGCATGACCAAGGAAACTTCTTATACCTTTGATATCTGTGGGGCATGGCATTTTCTAGATTGCATCAACCTTAGCCTTATCGACTTCAATACCTCTTTCAGAAAAAAAAAATTCCTAAGACGATGCCTTCATTAACCATAAAGTGGCCCTTCTCCCAATTCAAGACAAGATTGGTGTCTTTACATCTCTGCAAGACCCGATCAAGGTTGCTGACGCAATCATCAAAAGAAGACTCGTAGACGGAGAAGTCATCCATGAAAACCTCAACAATATTTTCACAAAAGTCAGAGAATATAGCCATCATACATCTTTGAAAGGTAGCAGGTGCATTACATAAGCCAAAAGGCATATGTCTATAAGAAAAGGTACCGAAAGGGTAGGTGAAAGTGGTTTTCTCCTGAACAGCTTGTGCAACTGGTATTTGGGAGAAACCAGAATAACCATCTAGAAAGCAGAAGTGTGTGTGTTTAGACAGTCTTTCTAGCATTTGGTCGATAAAAGGCAAAGGATAATGATCTTTCCTAGTGGCTTTATTCAATTTCCTAAAATCAATCACCATCCTATAGCTAGTAATAATCCTGTGTGGGATTAATTCATCCTTATCATTAGGGACAACGGTAATACCTCCCTTCTTAGGGACGCAATGCACCGGACTCACCCAATCACTATGAGCAACAGGATAGATAATACGTGCTTCCGGGAGCTTTAGTATTTCTTTTCTTACTACCTCTTTCATCTTAGGATTTAATCTCAGTTGATGACCAGCAACTGGCTTGGAATCAGGATCAGTTTTAATCTTGTGCTGGCATAGAGTGGGACTAATTCCCTTAAGATCATCAAGAGTATATCCAATAGCAGCACGGTCCTTTCTCAGAGTTTTTGGTAACTTCTTTTCTTCATTCTTTGAGAGGCTGGCACTAATTATAACAGGATATATATCTTTTTCATCAAGATAAGGATAATTAAGAGTATCACGCAACTGTTTAAGCTCGAACACAGGATCACCCTTTGGTGGGGGTGGATTTCCAAGCAGTTCAACACGCAAGTTATTCTTAAGGATAGGATATTATTCAAACACAACTCTATCTATCTCATCCCTTTCATCCATGTGCATATCATTTTCATGCTCAAGCAAGTATTTCTCTAAGGGATCAGTAGGAGGCACGACAATAGAAGCTAAGGCAATAGTTTCATCCTTACTAGGAAACTCTTTTTCATGAAGTTGTCTACCAAACTTGGAGAAATTGAACTCGTGTGACACACCTTCAAAGCCAACAGTGACAGTTTGCTTCTCACAGTCAATATGAGCATTGACAGTATTGAGAAAAGGTCTACCAAATATGATGGGATAAAAGCTATCTTGTGTGGTAGCAAGAACGAGGAAATCAGCAGGATACTTCGTTTTACCACACAAGACTTCAACATCTCTAACAACTCCCACACGGCAGATAGTATCTCTATTGGCAAGCTGAATAGTGACATCAATGGGTTCTATCTCGACAGGTGCAATCTCGTCTTTAATTTCATCATATAAGGATTGAGGTATTGCACTAACACTAGCACCCACGTCACATAAACCATGATAACAGTGATCTCCTATCTTAACAGAAACAACAGGCGTGCCAACAACAGGCCTATGTTTGTCTCTAGCATCTGGTTTAGCAATTCTAGCAGCATCTTCCCAGAAGTGAATATCATGGCCATCAACATTTTCGGACAGGAGATCTTTGATAATAGAAATTCTAGGTTCAACTCTAATTTTCTCACGAGATGTAGGTGTTCTAATGTAGCCGCTACGTATCAGAGTTGAAGCTTTAGAATGATCCTTTATTCTAACAGGGAAAGGTGGTTTCTCAATGTAAGCACTGGGAACAACAGGATCCTTATAGGCAATGACTTTCTCTTCAACTGGATTTGGTTTAACTACATTGACTTCTAAGGGAGGATGATATTTAAACCACTTCTCTTTGGGGGGATCAATATGAACAGCAAATGATTCACACAATGAAGCTACTATCTCAGAGTCAAGTCCATACTTAGCGCTAAAATCACAAAAAGTATTTGTTTCAACAAAGGATTTAACGCAATCAAACTTGAAATTCATACATGACTCCTTACCTTCATCAAGCTCCCAATCTTCAGAGTTGCGTTTAATTCTCTCCAATAAATTCCATTTGAAGTCAATATCTCTCTTCATAAAAGAACCGGTACAACAAGTGTCAAGCATGGTGCGATCATCATGAGAAAGCCGAGCATAGAAGTTCTGAATGATAATTTCTCTCGAGAGCTCATGGTTGGGGCATGAATATAACATTGATTTAAGCCTCCCCCAAGCTTGAGCGATTCTTTCTCCGTCACGAGGCCAAAAAATATAAATATAATTCCGTTCACGATGTACTAAATGCATAGGATAAAACTTTTGATGAAATTCCAATTTCAACCGATTGTAGTTCCATGATCCAGTATCATCACATAGCCTATACCATGTCAACACCTTATCCCTCAAAGATAAGGGAAATACCTTCTTCTTGACCTCATCCTCGGGCAAACCTGCAAGCTTAAATAAACCACAAACTTCATCTACATAGATTAGATGCAAGTCGGGATGTAATGTTCCATCTCCTGTAAAAGGATTAGCCAGCAGTTTCTCAAGCATACCCGAAGGAAATTCATAGCAAATATTTTCAGTAGATGCAGCAGGTTGAGGAGCAACTCTTTGTGCTTCCGTTTGAGGTGAAGATACCCCGAACAAGCCCCTCAAAGGATTAGTTTCCATAGTGACAAGTGACAATAAATTTCAGCACACTATATAAATGTTTCCTTACCAAACTCCACTTACCAAAGGCGCTTCACTCCCCGGCAATGGCACTAGAAAAGAGTCTTGATGACCCACAAGTATAGGGGATCTATCATAGTCCTTTCGATAAGTAAGAGTGTCGAACCCAACGAGGAGCAGAAGGATCCGACAAGTGGTTTTCAGCAAGGTAATATCTGCAACCACTGAAATTATCGGTAACAAGTAGTTGTGCGGTGAGATGATTCGTAGCAAGTAAAAAAAGTAAAAACGGTACAGAAAAGTGGCCCAATCCCTTTTGTAGCAAGGGCCAAGCCTGGAAAAAGTCTTATAGGAGGTAAAACGCTCCCGAGGACACATGGGAATTTCTGTCAAGCTAGTTTTCATCATGTTCATATGATTCGCGTTCGCTACTTTGATAGTTTGATATGTGGGTGGACCGTCGCTTGGGTACTGCCCTTACTTGTACAAGCATCCCACTTATGATTAACCCCTCTCGCAACCATCCACAACTACGAAATAAGAATTAAGACAAAGTGTAACCATAGCATTAAACTAGTGCATCCAAATCAGCCCCTTACGAAGCAACGCATAAACTAGGGTTTAAGATTTTGTCACTCTAGCAACCCATCATCTACTTACTACTTCCCAATGCCTTCCTCTAGGCCCAAATAATGGTGAAGTGTTATATAGTCGACGTTCACATAACACCACTAGAGGAAAACAACATACAACACATCAAAATATCGAACGAATACCAAATTCGCATGACTACTTATAGCGTGACTTATGCCATGTCCTCATGAACAAAAGAAACTACTCATGAAGCATAATCATATTCATGACCAGACAGGTAATGAGTAGCATCAAAGATCTGAACATATAATCTTCCACCAAGTAATCCAACTAGCATCAACTACAAAGAGTAATTAACACTACTAGCAACCTTACAAGTACCAATCGGAGTCGCGAGACGGAGATTGGTTACAAGAGATGAACTAGGGTTTGGAGATGAGATGGTGCTGATGAAGATGTTGATGGTGATGAGTCCCCTCCGATGAGAGGAGTGTTGGTGATGACGATGGCGACGATTTCCCCCTCCGGGAGAGAAGTTTCCCCGGCAGGATCGTCCTATCGGAGCTCTAGATTAGTTCTGCTCAAGTTCCGCCTCTTGGCAGCAGCAAATCCTCTGAAAAGCCTCTTCCTGGTTTTTTCTGGAACGAAACCATTCTTGTCGAAAAAGAGGGGGGGCAGAGGGCCAAGTGGGAGCCCACAAGCCCCCTAGGCGCGGCCACGGGGGTGGTCGCGCCTAGCAGGCTTGTGGCCTCCTGCTGGCTCCCCTCTAGTACTTCTTAGGCCCAGTATTTTTTATAAATCCCAAAAAAAATCCTCGTTCATTTTCACGGCTTTTGGAGTTGCGCAGAATAGGTATCTCAAACTTGCTCCTTTTTTAGGCCAGAATTCCAGTTCCCGGCATTCTCCCTCTTCATGTAAACCTTGCAAAATAAGAGAGAAAAGGCATAAGTATTGTACTTTAAGTATAATAACAGCCCATAAAGCGATAAATATCAACGTGAAATCATGATGCAAAATGGATGTTTCAGTATTGCCCGGCGTTGGGCTGCGACCCGTCTTGTGATCCCGGGTTATGAAAACCCCTGAACGGGATCTGGCGTGTCCCAGGTGCGTCGGGTTGCTCCTGTCGCTCGCCCTGATCACCACCCTAACCTCTTCTAAGCGCCTCATCTCACAATTCGTGCATCACGTAGCAATCCTCCCAAGAGTGAGTCGCCGATCCCTCCGCCGTGGCATGTTGTGGACAAGGGCCTTTGAGCATCTCGTGATAGTTGCGCGCTTTCTTCCCACTGAAGCCCCGCTTCTTCTGGCGTGGGTTTTCATTGCCGGTATTAGTATTAGCGACAAAATCTGTAGGACCTTCCTACTGTCTCCTTTTGCCGTTCCCACCATGGTGGTGGTTGCCCCCGCCTTGAAACTGAGAATGGCCCTTTGGTAACTCGCCATTCCTGGCAATACTAACCTTGTCGTCGTCCTCTTCAGGATCCTTGGTGTCGTCCGACTCAGCATACCTAGTGAGGGTATCCATCAAATCGCCCATGTCCTGTACCTTTCGCTTAAGCCGCCCCAGCTTCAGTACCAGAGGTTCGTAATGGCAGTTTTTCTCCAGGATGAGTACTGCCTGAGCCGCTGAGATGCCTTATGATGAATGAATGACTTTCGCGATTCGCCGAGTCCAATGATGGGCCGACTCATCCGGGCACTAAACGCAGTGCTGCAGGTCGACAATGGTCATCGGGCGTTTGCATGTCCCTGTGAAGTTTTTGATGAAGCGCTCTTTTAGCTCTGCCCAGGTGTTGATGGAGTTAGGCGGTAAAAATTTTAACCACGCACGCGCCGTTCCTTCGAGCATCATAGAGAAATATTTGGCGCAAACCGCCTCATTCACGTCGAGCATGTCCATCGCGAGTTCGTAACTCTCGATCCATGATCCTGGTTCGAGATCTGGCGAGTAATTAGGGACCTTCCTGGGTCCCTTGAAGTCCTTCGGCATCCGCTCATTGCGCAAAGCCGGCGCAAGACATGACACTCCAATGTGTTTGCCTCCGGCGTCAAGGAGCGCGGGAGGCGTCGAGGTGTAAGCCGGGTAAGCCTGACCCGCCACGGCTTTCGTTTCTATCTGACGCGCAGCTCGCGTTACGTCCATGATGTCTTGGGCTCGTGTGTCAGTCATCCCAAGCGGGTTGTTTTGAGGAAGTCTTCGTGGCCCGCTGGTCACCGCGGGTAAGTCCTCGTGGCGACTTCTGGTGTGGCTCGCCTGAGGCGTGGAGTGTAACCTGTCGAGGCTATGAGAATATTGTGAGTGTTGGACCACGGTCGTCTTCAGCATCTCGATGGTGTTTCTAGCCTCTATCTCGACCAGGGAGTTTCCATAAATCGGGGGAGACTCCAGGTGGCAAGTTGCCGCCAGCACATTATCCAAGAGATTCGAGAAGTGACCTCGTGGTGTCTGGAAACGAGTCACATGGGCATCCATCGGTTGAGGCGGCGGCGGGTTAGGTGGCTAAGCCGGACCTCCCCTCGGAACAGTTTGTAAAGGTCGATCAGGACCCGCCCCAGGGGTGCACGGGGTATCGAAGAGGCGAGTCGGGTGTAAGTCAGCTGGGATGCGTCCGTGGTGTCTCCTTTGGTGCACGACGGACGCATGCTTCTATCTCTCGAGCCGCCAACCTTCGGTGTTCAGCCGCTCCGTCTCCGCTACGATCGCAGCTCACTGCGTCTCTACCCTGGCGGCTTCTGCTTCCATGTCCCATTGTGCTTTGGCCATCGCCTCCTGCCGTTTAGCTAGCTCGGCATTGACAAACTCGTGATTCTCGGATGTGACAGCGGTCGCCATGAGGCTGGTGACCTCCGCCGCCAACTCCGTCATGGTTTGAGCTGGGGTTTTCGGCGTCCCCCCGGTTTCATTGTTGTCGGCCGGGTTTTGGTGAGGTTGTGCCGACCCTGCCATATAGATGGCGATTTTTCGACGGGATCTCTCAAGAATCTCGGGGTCCATTGCCAGTGACAGCCCTCCGAGTTGTCCTTCGTGAAGAGGATGGATTGGATCTGTCTCGCCCATGGACGACTCACCGTCAGAGTGGACGGGGGGTGACCTCCTGGGTCGCCGGTTCGTCTTGCATGCCATTTCCCTACGTAAAATCGACGAAGGCGTGGCGACTTCTGTCCTGTCGCGTGACGGGGAGGACGTACCTGGTCGGCTCGACGATGTCAAAGGAGGTGTCCGGCTCAGGCACGGGTTTCCCAATCATGCCGATGAAGATGTTGATCTTGCCGAAGGGGACTCTGTAACCAGATTCGACTGAATCGGCTTCTGGCCCCCACATCGAGTTGTCGATGTAGTACCTTTCGCGGTGGATCTTCGTCATGATGCCGACCATGCAGCTTTCTAACCCTGGTAGGGCTCCCTTCGAGAACTCAATTCCATCGTGCGCTGGCCCCACGGTGGGCGCCAACTGTTGTGGTTTTATCACGGAAGATGTCCTCATGAAAGGACTTAGAGATGGAGCCATCGCACCTTCATGGCGACTCGAAGGGGGTGAGCGAAAGCGGGACTCATATTTACCCAGGTTCGGCCCCTCGTGTGGAGGTAAAAGCCTACGTCTTGCTTTGTGTGGATTGATGATGGTTTCGATTACAAGGAGGGCGTAATTCGCCTGACCTGTCTCTCGATAATTTCTAACTCGCCTGACCTTTCCCGGGACCCGCCTTTATATACAGGTCGAGTCCCTAGGGTTTACAAGAGTCCTGGCCATGCTACCTATCGTAGCTTTCCCTATCTCTAAGTCATCGTGTCTTCCAAGATAGGGAACTCCTTTGGTAGTCGATCACCCCCATAGCTTCTCGAACCGCCATCCAGCTTCCGGGCCAAGGGTCGCGCTCCTAATGTCGAGTCGCCCCTTTGATGACCCGGCCCACCAAGGGTGGGTTACCCGCAGGTAATATCCCCAACAGATATGGTAATATTAGGGTCATGTTAGTAGGGTGTTCTGAATCTAGAAATACTTGTGTTAAGGTTAGTGATTCCCGTAGCATGCACGTATGGTAAAGCGCTATGTTAGGAAGTCGGAGAATAATTGATTTATTGATTGTCATCCTTTGTGTGGCGGTCGGGATCATGCGATGGTTAACACCTACCAACCCTTCCACTAGGAGTATGCGTTTAGCACTTTGTTTCAATTACTAATAAAACTTCCGCAATAAGTATATGAGTTCTTCATGACTAATGTGAGTCCATGGTATAGATGCACTCTCACCTTCCACCACTGCTAGCCTCTCTAGTGTCGCGCAACTTCCGCCGGTGCACAAACCAACCATATACCTTCCTCAAAACAGCCACCATACCTACCTATTATGGCATTTTCATAGCCATTCCGAGATATATTGTCATGCAACTTCCACCGTTCTGTCTCATGACATGTGCCTTCATTTTCATTTTGCCATTCCATGATCGTAAGCTAGCTAGCGAGATGTTTCAACGTCATACGCTAAGCTAGATCGTTACACATCCCGGTACACTGTCGGAGGCATTTCATATAGAGTCATTATTGTTCTAAGTATTGAGTTGTAAGTAAATTAAAGTGTGATGATAATCATTATTACAGCATTGTCCCATGTGAGGAAATAAAAAAAGGCCAAAGATGCCCACCAAAAAAGAGAGAAAAAAATGAAATGAAAAAAAGAGCCCAAAGAGCCCAAAAAATGATGATAGAAAAAGAGAGAAGGGACAATGCTACTATCTATCTCCACACTTGTGCTTCAAAATAGCACCATGTTCTTCATGATACAGAGTCCCTTGTTTTGTCTCTTTCATATACTAGTGGGAATTTTCATTATATAACTTGGCTTTTATATTCCAATGATGGGCTTCCTCAAAATTGCCCTAGGTCTTTGTGAGCAAGCCAGTTGGGTGCACACCCACTAGTTTTCTATCTGAGCTTACATACACTTATAGCTCTAGTGCATCTGTTGCATGGCAATCCCTACTCATTCACATTGATATCTATTGATGGGCATCTCCATAACCCGTTGATACGCCGAGTCGATGTGACCATCTTCTCCTTTTTGCCTCACAACCTCCACCACACTCTATTCCACCTATAGTGTTATATCCATGGCTCACGCTCATGTATTGCGTGAGAGTTGAAAAGGTTTGAGAAAGTAAGAGTGCGAAAACAATTACTTGGCCAATACCGGGGTTGTGCATGATTTAAATTCGTTGTGTGGGGATGATGGAGCATAGCTAGGCTATATGATTTTGTAGGGATAACTTTCTTTGGCCTTGTTATTTCAAAAGTTCATGATTACTTTGCTAGTATGCTTGAAGTATTATTGTTTTCATGTCAATACTGAACTATTGATTTGAATCTTACGGATCTGAACATTCATGCCATAATAAAGAAGTTACAAAGAACAAATATGTTAGGTAGCATTCCACATCAAAAATTCGGTCTTTATCACTTCCGTGCTCGAGGACGAGCAGGAGTTCAGCTTGGGGATTCTCGATGCGTCTCCAACGAATCTAAAAATTTTGATTGTTCCATGCTATTATATTATCAACTTGGGATGTTTTACATGCATTTATATGCCTTTTTATATCATTTTTGGGACTAAACTATCAACTCAGTGCCTAGTGCCAGTTTCTATTTTTTTCGTGTGTTTGACCTTTTTTCAGAAAAGACTATTAAACGGAGTCCAAACGGAATAAAAATTGCGGGGTGATTTTTTCCATAACAGAAGATACCCACAAGACTTGAGAACCAAGGCAGGAGGTCTCGTGGGAGGTCACGAGCCCCCTAGGCGCACCCTAGGGGGCGCCTAGCAGGCTCGTAGGCCCCCCTTGCCTCCTCTGCCCTACCTCTTTCGCCTATAAATTCCACAAAAATCCCGAAACAATCATAGAGAGCTACGAAAATACTTTTCCGCCGCCGCAAGCTTCTGTCTCCGCGAGATCCCATCTGGGGACCGTTCTGGTGCCCTGCCGGAGGGGGATTCGGACACGGAGGGCTTCTTCATCAACACCATTGCCTCTTCGATGATGCGTGAGTAGTTCAGCACAGACCTTCGGGTCCATACCTAGTAGCTAGATGGCTTTTTCTCTCTCTTGGATCTTCAATACAAAGTTCTCCATCATCTTCATGGAGATCTATCTGATGTAACTTTATTTTGCGGTGTGTTTGTCGAGATCCGATGAATTGTGGATTTATGATCAGATTATCTATGAATATTATTTGAGTCTCCTTTGATTTCTTATATGCATGATTTCGTATCCTTGTAATTCTCTTCGAGTTATGGGTTTCGTTTGGCCAACTTGATCTATAATTCTTGCAATGGGAGAAGTGCTTGGTTTTTGGTTCATACCGTGCGGTGACCTCTTCCAGTGACAGAAGGGGTAGCGAGGCACGCATCGTGTTGTTGCCATCAAGGGTAAAAAGATGGGGTTTATATCATATTGCATGAATTTATCCCTCTACATCATGTCATCTTGCTTAAGGCGTTACTCCGTTTGTTATGAACTTAATACACTAGATGCATGCTGGATAGCGGTCGATGTGTGGAGTAATAGTAGTAGATGCAGAAAGTATCGGTCTACTTGTCTCGGACGTGATGCCTATATGTGTGATCATTGCCTTAGATATCGTCATGACTTTGCGCGATTCTATCAATTGCTCGACAGTAATTTGTTCACCAACCGTAATACTTGCTATTATAAGAGAAACCTCTACTGAACACTATGGCCCCCGGGTCTATTTTACACATCATATATTCAGATCTACATATAAATATACCAAAAATATCTTGCTGCACTTTTATTTATATTTACCTTTCATCACTATCAGATCTCACCTTGCAATTAATCGTGAAGGGATTGACAATCCCTTTAACCCGTTGGGTGCAAGTTTGTTTGTTTTTGCTCAGGTTCATTGGTGCCTCATCTTGATACTCCTACTGGATTGATACCTTGGTTCTCAAACTGAGGGAAATACTTATCTCTACTTTGCTGCATGACCCTTTCCTCTTCAAGGGAAAAACCAACGCAAGCTCAAGAAGTAGCAGGAGGGGGAGAGGGTTGGAACGGGCTCGGGAGGGTTATCTCCTCGAGGCGAGCGTGACGCAGGAGGCAAACAGCCACACAGCTGCATGCCATGGCGAGGAGAGACGGTAGCCACCTCCTGCTCCCGACTAGCAAGGAGGAAGACGACACAGATGTAAGTGGGTTGGGCCAGGTGAGCGACTAGTAAGGTTTTTCTATTTTTCTTGCATTTCTGTTTACTGTTTATCCTTTCTAACATTTGTTTCATTTTATTTTTGGCTCCAAACTATTCCTAAAAATAGTGAAAATAATTGTGGGTGTTATTTGGAATAATTCCAGGTCCACAAAAATATTTCAACATTTTATAATAACCAGAGATATTTAAAACCCATTATTTGGATATTATCAGTGGCTTTTGTGGTTTAAATAAAATGCCAAAATTATTTTAAAAATAATATCCACCCGTGAAATATTGTTTCCAATATTTATCAAAATGGGTGGGCTTTTATGAAGGCCATTTTGGGTTCATTGAAATCACACTCTTTTTTATTTTGGTTGAGCAAGGTGAGGTGCTAGGGTTTCTTTCATCCCTATTTTCATTTTTAATGCAAGAATTAAAACATGAGCACAATCTTGCTAAACATCAAAAGGAATTCTAGGGATGTTACAACTCACCCCCACTCAAAAGAATCTTGTTCCAAGATTTGGAAGTCGTCGGGAAGAGCGCGGGATACTCAAGTCGGATACGGTCCTCTCTTTCCCATGTTGCTTATTTTTCAGAATGATTTGATCATTGAACTTTAAGAAACTTGAGGTTTCGATGTCGAGTGGTATGATCAGCTTGATCAAGAATACGAACAGGGTATTCTCAGTATGAAAGGTCATCCTGGAGATCAAGCGTTTTGTGGTCCACTTCACGGATAGGATCCGAGAAGCAACGCTTGAGTTGCGAGACGTGGAAAACATCATGAACCTTGGAAAGATGCGGCAGAAGTTCCAAATTGTAGGCAACTTCTCCTCGTTTGGCAAGAATGCGAAAAGGACCAATGTAACGAGGAGCCAATTTTCCTTTGATACCGAAGGTAAGCTTTCTCGTCAACTTCAAAGGTCACAACCTTATGATGACGATCATATTGGCTCTTTTGACGAGATTGAGCTATTTTCAACTTTTCACGAATAATGCGAACTTCCTCTTCTGCTTCCTGGATCATATCCGGACCAAAGAGTTGCCTCTCTCTGGTTTCTGACCAATTAAGAGGTGTTCGACATCTTCGTCCATAGAGAACTTCAAAAGGGGCTTTTCCCAAGCTTGATTGATAACTATTGTGATAAGCAAATTCGGCGAATGGAAGACACTTCTCCCTATTCATACCGAATGATATAACACAAGCTTGAAGCATATCCTCTAGAATTTGATTTACTCTTTCTACTTGACCACTTGATTGAGGATGGAAAGCAGTGCTAAAAGATAGGTGAGTCCCCATGGCATTCTGAAAACTTTCCCAGAAACGAGAAGTAAAAATACTTCCACGATCCGAATTAATATCCAATGGAACACCATGAAGAGACACTATTCGGAAGATATATAACTCTGCTAGCTGGCTAGCTGTTATACTCTCACGAAGTGGAAGAAAATGAGCTACTTTGGAAAGACGGTCAATGAACACAAAGATAGCATTATTCCCTTTCTTGGTCCTCGAAAATCTAGTGATGAAATCCGTACTAACTTTATCCCATTTCCTTTCAGGAATAGCTAAAGGTTGAAGGGTGCCAGCAGGCCTTTGATGTTCTGCTTTAACTCGACGACAAACGTCGCAGTTAGCAACGAACTCAGCAATTTCTCTCTTCATCCTAGTCCACTAGAACCTCTGCGTAGGTCCTGATACATCTTAGTGCTACCAGGATGAATCGTGAGAGGAGAATCATGAGCCTCCTAAAGGATCAACTGCCTCAGATGTGGATTCTTAGGAACCACTAGACGGTTCTAGAAGAACACAACACCTTGATCATTCATAGAGAATTCCTTAGTGTTTCCGCTAGTAATATTCTCCTTGATCTGTGATATACCCTTATCACGCTTTTGGCCAGCCATGATTTGATTCCCAAGAGTAGGTTTCGCCACCAGGGTAGAAAGGAATCCTTGAGGAACAATGTGGAGGTTTAACTTCCGAAATTCCTCATAGAGACGTGGTTGACCTCATTGTAACATCAGATTGTTACAATAAGACTTACGACTTAGTGCATTAGCCATGACACTGGCCTTCCCCGGGGTGTAAGTTATCCCTAAGTCGTAATCTGTGATCAACTTGACCCACCGTCTTTGCCTGAGATTCAAATACGGCTGGGTGAAGATATATTTCAGACTTTGGTGATCAGTGAAAATTTCACAACGATTACCAAAAAAGTAATGTCGCCAGGTTTTTAGTGCATGAACTACAGCTGCAAGCTCAAGATCATGTGTGGGATAATTATCCTCATGTGGACACAACTATCGAGATGCGTATGCCATCACATGACGATCCTCCATGATAATGCAACCTAATCCTTGTCGCGAGGCGTCGCAATAGATAACAAAGTCCTTAGAGAAATCTGGTGGTAGCAACACAGGTGCGGAAGTCAGGCGTCTTTTCAGTTCCTGAAAACTATGCTCACACTATGGTGTCCACTCGAACTTTGTATCTTTCTTGAGGAGTTCAGTTAAAGGCTTTGAAACCTTGGAGAAGTTCTCGACAAAGCGGCGACAATAGCTCGCTAGACCAAGAAAACTCCTAACTTGCTTAACCGATTGAGGTTGAGTCCAATCAAGGACGGCTTGAACTCTCTCAGGATTGATAGCAATACCCTTACCAGAGATTACGTGGCCTAGATAGGTCACTTCTGATAACCAAAATTCACATTTTGAAAACTTGGCATAAAGACGATGCTCTCGAAGTTTCATCAATACCAGCCTTAGATGCTCGGCATGTTCTTGTTCGTTCTTCGAGTAGATGAGAATATCATCGAGGTATACCACGACGAATTTATCCAAATACTCCATGAAGATCACATTCATCAAGCGAGAGAAGGTGGATGGGGCATTGGTTAAACCAATGGACATGACGGTGTACTCGTATTGGCCATAACGAATGACAAAGGCCATTTTTGGAATGTCCCCGTTCTTTATCTTCATTTGATGGTAACCCAACCTCAAATCCATTTTGGAGAAGACCGAGGATCCAGCGAGCTAATCATATAGGTCGTTGATCCTGGGGAGCGGATACTTGTTCTTTGTGGTGACCAGATTAACTGGTCGATAATCTACAACCATCCGATCCGTTCCATCCTTCTTCTTGACGAAGAGGACGGGACAAGCCCAAGGAGAAGAGCTAGGTCGAATGAAACATTTATTCAAGGCCTCATCTAGTTGTTTGTTAAGTTCGGCTAGCTCTAAGGGTGCCATCTTATAGGGCCTTCTGGCTATTGGGACAGTTCCTGGAACAAGATCTATCACAAACTCTACATCCCTGTCAGGTGGAATTCCTGGCAGTTCTTCTGGAAAAACATCCGGAAAGTCACGGACTACCGGAATGTCTTCAAGTTCTGGAAGAGGACTAGCATTGAGGGAATAGAGTTGGCATTTGGCAACTCGAGTTGAGACATTAACTATCTCACCCAATGGATGGGTAAGCTGAACATTCCTAGAATGGGTATCAATCTTGACGTAATGAGCTGCCATCCAGTCCATACCCAAGATGATATTGATATCTGAGGATTTAAGGGCTATCAATGATGCTAGAAAAACTAGCATGTCTACTAGAATTTCATTTTCATAACTTATCCTAGAAGTCTGCCATTTACTACCAGGAGTTTGGACCACTAATGGAATTGGCATATCACAAAAGGACATGTTATGCAACTGCGCATAACATTCAGAAATGAAGGAATGAGATGACCCGGTATCAAAAAGAACAGACGCTCGGTGATGATTGACAAGGAGCGTACCCAAAATGACGTCGGGATCCTCTGCAGCTTCTTCTGCTAAAACATAATTCACACGGCCACGCGCAGGAGTTGGCTTCACATAATATGCCTTGCCCGACTTGCCTTGCCCAACAGACTTCCCAGGTTGCTTGGCAGCGATATTCTGGGGACACTCACGCGAATAGTGTCCTGGTTCTCCACACTTGTAACAGATCACTTCATTGGCACGTGGTGCAGCATTGGTAGCTGGACCACCATAGGTCTTGGTTGGGGGGTTGGTCTGATTTTCCTAAGGCACCACATAGGATGGCCTCGGGGTATATCTTGGCGGCAAAGAACTATTCGGGACCCACACCCGACGCTTCTGAAACGCTGAACCGGATGAGGAGCCAGAATCGCGAGAGAGCTTCTTCGTTGCTTCATAGTCGATATGACCAGTATCGACACTGATCTCCTTGTTGACAAGAGCTTGGAAACTTGTACATTCATGAAGGCGCAGGTCACGACGAAGTTCAGGGCTCAGTCCCTTGCGGAATCTTGCTTGCTTTTTGGCGTCAGTTGACACCTCTTCAGTTGCGTAGCGAGCGAAGTTTCCGAACTCACGGCTATAAGAATCCACGCTTAACTTTCCCTGAGTGAAGGCACAGAATTCCTCTCTCTTGCAGTCCATCAGACCCTCTGGTATGTGATGCAGACAGAAAGCTGGACTGAAATCAGCCTAAGTGGCTGCTCGTCCGGCAGGATGCATGGCTTCATAATTCTCCCACCACAGATTGGCGGGGCCTTCCAGAAAGTATGCAGCGAAGATCACCTTGTCAGCCTCAGCAACACTGGTAGAGCGTATCTTGCGCGATATATTGCACAACCAGTCATCAGCGTCGAGAGGATCGACGGAATGATGGAACTTTGGGGTATTTAGCTTCACAAAGTCATTGAGGGACACTGCGTCATTTCGCGGCTGACGAGCCCTATTTTGTTCAATACGCTCTAGCAAATGGTTGGTCTCTCTCTTGTTCCTTTCTGCCTCCAGCATAACCTCCGCCAGAGAAGGCGGGTGAGGCAGTTCCTCCTGTGCAGCCTGACTACCTTCTCCCTGCTCATGGCTAGGGGCACGGTTGTGCCTGGTAAACACCATCCTCGCAAACAAACTCACAGCTTAGACTAGATCAACATCAATACTAGCTATAGATTAAGAATGCACTGAACAACATGGAATGCGGAAATGAACATCCGAACAGCATGGTAACAAGCAAACTGCTATATATACACCATGGTTCATACACACCATAACATAGTTCAGTACAACCTCAAACTGAAGAGCAAACTACTAAAAAGATGATACTACTCATCAGAGGCTTTCCAAGCTTCCTATACATTATTTATCTATGCCTTTGGAACTCATCTCATAACATAGTCATATTCCATAAGACACACAGGACTGTGGACATATAACTACTATCATACTACTATTCCACTCACGAGCTCAAGCATCCGCATAAAACATCTCATACAGGTTGCCTCCATGACCTAGGAGCTGAACTTGCGGATCAGGAAATACTCTAGCGTGAGACCCCTGCGAACTGTAAGGACACGGATGTGGCCTCGGTCCCCTGACTGGTGGCAATAGAGATCCGCGAAGAGGGGTGACACCTCTGATAGCAGGCCAGTCAACATGAGCTAGAAGATGAGTCCTAACTGGGTTCAACATCTCCATATCTCTGTAGCCTATCTGAACTACAGGTGCCAGCTGTGTCAAAGCTGTCCAGAGACGTGCACAAGTAGCATAAAGCTCCATACTAAGGGCACGAGCATCTCGGTCTCTATTCTCTAACATCTGAGTGGTAATCTGCAACAGCGGATCCTCCAAAGAAGAATCAAAGTACACTCCACTGAGATATCCTTCTTCTCCTGGATGAGAAGCTGGAACATAACAGAACTCTGAATTCTGCAGCAGTGCATGTCTGGCTCTCATGATGGTTAACATTGAATAGGCGACATCTTGTACCGCCGTGTGAACGGTAACCCCCAATCCATAAGACCAATTAATCGGCTCCTTGACTCCAGGGTAATCTGGGAATACCCTAACAGTGCACAAGTACTGACTCTGGTTGAAATCCCGGTACTGCTTCTCCACTGTATACCCTGGGTACCAGTGGTAACCGGCTACTGACATCATCTTGACCAGCATGGCCGTGTGACCTGGTACATCAATGCACCTAGTCATACGGATCACCTGACGAAAAGGACGGGCGGGTATCTGAAATAGAGAATAATGCAAAGGCATTAGAGCTCTAGAAATGAAATTGGGCAGCATAATGGTTGTAAATGCTCAAAAACAATTTTGAGACAACCCACAAAAGATTGCATAGCATAACCACTCAACTATCAAGTTCAATTCCATGGTCATCAAATACTTATATATATATATATATATATATATATATATATATATATATTCTTGGAGCAAAAGAAAATTCGGGTTGACTCTCAAACCGCTTTCCTGTAATCTACCGATTAGTAACACACGATCTTGAGAGATAGATAAGAAACCTAGTTCTTAATCCCCGTAGAAAAGATGAGGATGACCAGAAGAGAAGCAAGAGCCTTACGTTCCCTTCCACAAGCAACTCCCTTACATATAACTAAAGCATTTCTAGACTCGACTTTGACCAATTTGGCTTGGTAATCCTACAGCCAGTCAGGCTCTGATACCAACGCTGTCGGGACCCCGATCCTAAGCCATAGGAATCCAGCCTATAACACATCGCATCCCTTTGCGGTCTCACGCACGGTTAACCCCACGGCTGCCACCTTACCCTAGCCGGTACCGTTTGTGCCTTTTGACTCACGTATGCAATTGTGTCGCTAGCATTCCAATGTTAAAGAACCCGGGTCGACATAACTAGTCATAAACTCAAGTGGATCAACTATACAGAGACAGGAATACATAACCCAGCAAAGCAGGTGTCGGTCATCAGCGAGTGTAGACGAGTCATAGCAAGCTACAAGGACTCCATTAGACCGCGTGACATTTCCCCGTAGGAACACACACAACAACTAAGAAGTATACATGCCGGTCAACCAATGTGTCTGGAGCAGTAGCGAACTACCAAGGCTCGGTGGAAACACAAAGGGCCATTTCTCTGTATAGAGAGCTACTAAGGGCATCCGACTAGGTGTCGAACCCCATACATATCACAGTGCATCACACGTACGCATGACATACTTGATATGCATAGATACAACAATGGAATCACAACATAACCATACAACATCACAACATTTATTTAGAAGACTCGGAAGAGTCTTGCATAATATGTTCATACAGGTAGGGGTCATATGACCCGACACTCAAGTCATACAAACAAAGTCATACAAGCCAAGCAGAAGCATTAAAGCTGTCTGAGTACAGACAGTTGAAAGGAAAAGGCATAAAGCCTGACTATCTACAGATCCCTTCTCAAAGGGGCCAGGTCGTAGGTGGGCCACCAGCTACTCGTCATCATCGAGGTCTAGATAGAACCCACATGTTGGCTCGTGGGTGTCTTCTGCAACATTTATTAAACAAACATGAGTACAAAGGTGATGACCCACAAGTATAAGGAATCAATCGTAGTCCTTTCAATAAGTAAGAGTGTCGAACCCAACGCGGAGCATAAGGCTGTGATAAACAGTTTCCGGCAAGGTAATAACTGCAAGCACTAAAAGTAGCGGTAACAAGTGATGGTGTAGTGAGGTGAAACCTAGCAAGTGAAAAGTAACAAGTAGTAGCAACGGTGCAGCAAAGTGGCCCAATCCCTTTTTTAGCAAGGGACAAGCCTGAACAAAGTCTTATAGGATGAAAAACGCTCCTGAGGACACACGGGAATTTCTGTCATGCTAGTTTCATCATGTTCATGTGATTCGCGTTCGTTACTTTGATAGTTTGATATGTGGGTGGACCGGCGCTTGGGTACTGCCCTTACTTGGACAAGCATCCCACTTATGATTAACCCCTTTCGCAAGCATCCGCAACTACGAAAGAAGAATTAATACAATGTCTAACCATAGCATTAAACTAGTGGATCCAAATCAGCCCCTTACGAAGCCACGCATAGACTCGGGTTTAAGCTTCCGTCACTCTAGCAACCCATCATCTACTTACTACTCCCCAATGCCTTCCTCTAGGTCCAAAGATGGTGAAGTGTTATGTAGTCGACGTTCACATAACACCACTAGAGGAAAAGACAACATACAGCATATCAAAATGCCGAACGAATACCAAATTCACATGACTATTATCAGCATGACTTATCCCATGTCCTGAGGAACAAAAGTAACTACTCACAAAGCATAATCATAATCATGATCAGAGGTGTAATGAGTAGCATCAAGGATCTTAACATAAACTCTTCCACCAAGTAATCCAACTAGCATCAACTACAAAGAGTAATCAACACTACTAGCAACCTTACAAGTACCAATCGGAGTCGTGAGACGGAGATTGGTTACAAGAGATGAACTAGGGTTTGGAGAGGAGATGGTGCTGATGAAGATGTTGATGGAGATGACTCCCCTCCGACGAGAGGAGTGTTGGTGATGACGATGGTGATGATTTGCCCCTGCGGGAGGGAAGTTTCCCCGGTAGGATCGTCCTGCCGGAGCTCTAGATTGGTTCTGCTCAAGTTCCGCCTCGTGGCGGCGGAGAATCCACGAAAAAGCTCCACCCCGATTTTTTCCTGGACGAAACCCTTCATATAGCAAAAGAGGGGGGCAGTGGGCCACCAGGGTGCCCACAAGCCCTTTAGTCACCGCCAGGGGGGCAGGTGGCGGCTACCAAGCTTGTGGGCCCCTGGTAGCTCCCCTCTGGCACTTCTTTTGCCCAGTATTTTTTATATATTCCCAAAAAATTCCACGTTGATTTTCAGGGCATTTGGAGTTGCGCAAAATAGAGGACTCAGACTTGCTCCTTTTCAAGTCCAGAATTCCAGCTGCCGGTATTCTCCCTCTTCAAATAAACTTTGCAAAATAAGAGAGAAAAGGCATAAGTATGGTACCACAAAGTAATATAGCAGACCATAAAGTGATAAGTATAAACATGAAAGCATGATGCAAAATGTACGTATCAACTCCCCCAAGCTTAGACCCCGCTTGTCCTCAAGCGAAAACCAAGATCCATAAACATGTCCACATGTTTAGGGATGAAGGTGTCGATAAAACATAATACAGACATGAGGGCATCATGATCACACATAGAACAGAAATACATCATAAAGATTATTATGGGAAAGTAACAATTCCTTCACAAAGCAAAGTATGAAGCAAAAACCTTACCGAGAAGTAGCCAACAACAGTCCATAGTCATTGAAGCAGTTGCAATTTGTCATAACATCAGAAAGAGTAAAATAAGAGCTTGTAAAGCAAACCCACATACTCAATCATCTCTTTTGTTTTCCACAATTGTTACAACTCACGTGGTACTCATGGTATCAAAGTTTCAGCTGGACACGGAGAAAGATAGGGGCTTATAGTTTTGCCTCCCAACCATTTACCTCAAGGGTAAAGTAAACAATAATAAAGCATGAGTACTCATCTCCAAGTTGATATATGAATATAGATCTTTCCCTAGCTTGTGACGGTAGCCAAGACAAAGGCAAAATAAGGAATTGGTGATGATCACCATGACTCTTTCAAGGGCAAAAAGTAAAGGTACAAGATAGGCCCTTCGCAGAGGGAAGCAGAGGTTGTCATGCGCTTTTGAGGTTTGGATGCGTGTCCTCTTAGTGCGGAGGAACGTCACTTTATATTGCCTCATGTGATAAAGAACTTTATTATGCAGTTTGTCGCTTTTATGTCTTCCTCATCACAGGTTCGTACAAAGCTTATTTTCTACACACTAATAGATCATACATATTAGAGAGCATTTTTTATTGCTTGCACCGATGACAACTTACTTGAGGGATCTTATTCAATCCATAGGCAGGTATGGTGGACTCTCATGGCAAAACTGGGTTGAAGGTTTATGGATGCACAAGTAGTATCTCTACTTGGTGCGGGAGTTTTGGCTAATACGAGGCGGAAGCAATCGTCACATGCTAACGGATCTCTAGGCATTTAACATTGTTTGGAACCAAGCAAACACAATTCATTATGTTGTCTTCCTTGTCCAACATCTACTTCTAAGCATGTAATAGTTTGGTGAGTGCTCACAATTATAGAAAGTGTCTAAGATGATATATTTATATGTGAACCTTTCTACTTCTTATTAATTGCAACATGACTGGGGTCTATGTTGGTCAATTCTCAACAAGTTTCAATCATCATACTTGTTATATGTGAAGCTATCACTTTCCATAAGATCATCTCATGATCTTTCATGCTATCATTCTTTTAATACTTTTGATCACGGCACAAAACAAAGCCCTTGACTAAGATACTCTTTATTATATAGCTCGCAAGCTCGAATACATCGGGGGAGACACAAAGCAAAAGACTCAAACTAAACACTAAAGACTTATTCCACTAAGAGAAGAAATAAAAACTGAAAAGGAAAGAACTAAAACAAAGGTAAAAGCAAAAGATATAAAGGTGATACGATACGAGGGAAAATCCCCCAAGCTTGGCAAAAGCCAAGGGAGTTTCCCATACCAATGCTTAGTTGCCTTCCTTTGGTGGTGATGGTGGTGGATTTGTTGAAGCGGTCTTGAGCTTGTCTAATTTCCATTTGAGCATAAAGTTCTGCTCCCTCAGATCGTCATTTTCCTCCTCAAGCTTCAACACTCTATGGCAAAGTTCCTGCTTACTCTCATGCAAGAAACGAGAAGGGATAAACAAGGTCTTAGGCTTCTTCCTTTGGTCAGGGAGGCTTGACTTCTTGAACTACACATGAGTGCGTCCAGGCAGAGGTAGAGGAGCCTCCTCTTCGTCGGAACTCGTTTGTGCCTTCCCCTTGGGATCATAGTCCTCTTCCTCGTCAGTGGTCCAGCCATATGGTTCCAAGTCCCCATAGACCTTGGGGTTAGCAAGGTAATCAACCACATAGCTCTCCCCCTCTGAATCCTGAGAAGACATCTTGACCTAGATCTGCGGCAGAAACTGGCTCGAAACGAAAACAGAGGAAAACTGCGCGATACGGAGATCAAAACCCTCGGGCGTATATATAATGATTTTTTCTGGACCAGAAGGAGTGCTCCGCAAGAAAACGGAGTCCGGGAGGCACATGAGGTGCCCACAAGCCCTGTAGCCGCCGCCAGGGGGCAGGTGGCGGCTACCAAGCTTGTGGCCGCCTCGTGCGCTCTTCGGACTGCTTTTTATTTTTCTATTTTTTCATAAATTCCAAAACGGAGAAAAATTCTTACTGGAAAAGTTTCGGAGTCCAATTACTTACCGAAACACATACCTGTTCATTTTCACGGTCTCAAACATGCTGATAAACATCCCTTATGTACTCCTCTGGAGTTATGATATTGATGATATTGGTCTCAACATTTATGGGAGTACCACAGATATAATGCTTGATTCTTTGCCCATTTACCACTCTAGGAAAATTACTTTCCGTGTTATTGATTTTGATGGCACCGGAACGATATACTTCCTCGACAACGTAAGGACCTACCCATTTAGAGAGAAGCTTGCCTGCGAAGAATCTTAAGCGAAAATTGTATAGCAAGACATAATCACCTACATTGAACTCTCGTTTTTGTATTCTTTTATCGTTCCATCTCTTAACCTTTTCCTTGAACAACTTGGCATTCTCATATACCTCGGCCCTCCATTCATCTAATGAGCTGATATCAAACAACCGCTTCTCATCGGCAAGTTTGAAATCGAAGTTGAGCTCTTTGATTACCCAATAAGCTTTGTGTTCCAGCTCAAGAGGTAAATGACAGGCCTTACCGTAAACCATTTTATACGGCGACATGCCCATGGGATTCTTATAAGTAGTCCTATAAGCCCATAGTGCATCGTCAAGTTTGCTAGACCAATTCTTTCGAGATCTATTGACAGTCTTTTGTAAGATCAATTTGATCTCCCTATTACTCAACTCCACTTGACCACTAGACCGAGGATGATAAGTAGATGCAACTCTATGGTTGACATCATACTTAGAAAGCATCTTGCAGAAAACACCATGAATGAAGTGTGAACTGCGATCAGTCATCAAATATCTAGGGACTCCAAATCTTGGGAAAATGACTTCTTTAAGCATCTTAATAGAGGTGTGATGATCAGCATTTCTAGTGGGGATAGCTTCTACCCACTTAGTGACATAATCAACAGCGACTAAGATGTGAGTGTACCCATTTGAACTCCGGAAGGGCCCCATATAATCAAAGCCCAAGACATCAAACGGTTCAATGACAAGTGAATAGTTCATAGGCATTTCCTGGCGTTTACTGATGTTCCCTATTCTTTGGCATTCATCGAAATACAAGACAAACTTACGGGCATCCTTGAAGAGAGTGGTCCAATAGAAACCTGATTGCAATACCTTATGAGCATTTCTATCTCCAGCATGGTGTCCTTCGTAGGCTTCGGAATGACACTTCTGCAGGATATGTCCCTGTTCATGTTCAGGCACACAACGTCTAATAACACCATCTACTCCTTCCTTATAAAGGTGAGGATCATCTCAAAAGTAGTGTCTCAAATCAAAGAAGAATTTCTTCTTTTGCTGGTAGGTGAAATTGGGTGGTATGTATTTGGCTACGATATAGTTTGCGTAATCAGCATACCACGATGCACTATGTGAATTGCGGATGACATTCAATTGCTCATCAGGAAAGCTGTCATCAATAGGTCGTGGGTCATCAAGGACATTCTCTAGCCTGGACAAGTTATCTGCTACAGGGTTATCAGCACCCTTTCGGTCAGCAACGTGCAAATCAAATTCCTGTAGCAGGAGAACCCATCTGATTAGCCTAGGCTTAGCGTCCTTCTTCTCCATAAGGTACTTAATAGCAGCATGATCAGAGTGAATAGTGACTTTGGAGTCAACTATATAAGATCTGAACTTTTCACATGCAAACACAACTGCTAAAAACTCCTTTTTTGTAGTGGCATAGTTTCTTTGGGCACTGTCTAGAGTTTTACTAGCGTAGTGAATAACATTCAACTTCTTGTAGACTCTTTGTGCTAGAACAGCACCAACAGCATAATCACTAGCATCGCACATGATTTCAAAGGGCAAGTTCCAATCAGGTGGTTGAACAATAGGTGCGGTTATCAAGGCCTTCTTAAGTATTTAGAAAGCTTCCTCACAATCCTCATCAAAAACAAAAGAAACATCCTTCTGCAAGAGGTTGGTAATCTTGGAAATATGCCCTAGAGGCAATAATAAATTAAGTTATTATTATATTTCTTAGTTCATGATAATCGTTTATTATCCATGCTATAATTGTATTGGTTGGAAACACAATACTTGTGTGGATACATAGACAAAACACCGTCCCTAGTAAGCCTCTAGTTGACTAGCTCATTGATCAAAGATGGTCAAGGTTTCCTGGCCATAGGCAAGTGTTGTCACTTGATAATGGGATCACATCATTAGGAGAATCATGTGATGGACTAGACCCAAACTAATAGACATAGCATGTTGATCGTGTCATTTTATTGCTACTGTTTTCTGCGTGTCAAGTATTTATTCCTATGACCATGAGATCATATAATTCACGGACACCGGAGGAATGCTTTGTGTGTATCAAACGTCGCAACGTAACTGGGTGACTATAAAGATGCTCTACAGGTATCCCCGAAGGTGTTCGTTGAGTTAGTATGGATCGACACTGGGATTTGTCACTCCGTGTGACGGAGAGGTATCTCGGGGCCCACTCGGTAATACAACATCACACACAAGCCTTGCAAGCAATGTGACTTTGTGTAAGTTATGGGATCTTGTATTACGGAACGAGTAAAGAGACTTGCCGGTAAACGAGATTGAAATAGGTATGCGGATACTGACGATCGAATCTCGGGCAAGTAACATACCGAAGGACAAAGGGAATGACATACGGGATTATATGAATCCTTGGCACTGAGGTTCAAACGATAAGATCTTCGTAGAATATGTAGGATCCAATATGGGCATCCAGGTCCCGCTATTGGATATTGACCGAGGAGTCTCTCGGGTCATGTCTACATAGTTCTCGAACCCGTAGGGTCTGCACACTTAAGGTTCGACGTTGTTTTATGCGTATTTGAGTTATATGGTTGGTTACCTAATGTTGTTCGGAGTCCCGGATGAGATCACGGACGTCACGAGGGTTTCCGGAATGGTCCGGAAACGAAGATTGATATATAGGATGACCTCATTTGATTACCGGAAGGTTTTCGGAGTTACCGGGAATGACGAATGGGTGCCGAGAGTTCACCGGGGGGCCCACCCACCCCGGGGAAGCCCATGGGTGTTTGGGGTGCCACACCAGCCCTTAGTGGGCTGGTGAGACAGCCCAAGAGAGGCCTATGCGCATAGGAAAGAAAATCAAAGAGGAAAGGAAAAAAAAGAAGGAGGTAGGAAAGGGAAGAAGGACTCCACCTTCCAAACCAAGTAGATTTCGGTTTGGGAGGGGGAGACCTTCCCCCTTGGCTCGGCCGACTCCCTTGGGAGTCCTTGGACCCCAAGGCAAGTTTTTCCCCTCCTCCTCCTATATATAGTGGGGTTTTAGGGCTGATTTGAGACGACTTTTCCACGGCAGCCCGACCACATACCTCCACGGTTTTTCCTCTAGATCGCGTTTCTGCGGAGCTCGGGCGGAGCCCTGCTGAGACAAGGTCATCACCAACCTCCGGAGCATCGTCACGCTGCCGGAGAACTCTTCTACCTCTCCGTCTCTCTTGCTGGATCAAGAAGGCCGAGATCATCGTCGAGCTGTACGTGTGTTGAACGCGGAGGTGCCGTCCGTTCGGTACTAGATCGTGGGACTGATCGCGGGATTGTTCGCCGGGCGGATCGAGGGACGTGAGGATGTTCCACTACATCAACCGCGTTCACTAACGCTTCTGCTGTACGGTCTACAAGGGTACTTAGATCACGCATCCCCTCTCGTAGATGGACATCACCATGATAGGTCTTCGTGCGCGTAGGAAAATTTTTGTTTCTCGTGCGACGTTCCCCAACAGTGGCATCATGAGCTAGGTTCATGCGTAGATGTCTTCTCGAGTAGAACACAAAAGTTTTTTGTGGACGGTGATGTGCGTTTTGCTGCCCTCCTTACTCTTTTCTTGATTCCGCGGTATTGTTGGATCGAAGCGGCTCGGACCGACATTACTCGTACGCTTACGAGAGACTGGTTTCATCGCTACGAGTAACTCCGTTGCTCAAAGATGACTGGCGGGTGTCAGTTTCTCCAACTTTAGTTGAATCGGAATTGACCGAGGAGGTCCTTGGATGAGGTTAAATAGCAACTCATATATCTCCGTTGTGGTGTTTACGTAAGTAAGATGCGATCCTACTAGATACCCATGGTCACCACGTAAAACATGCAACAACAAAATTAGAGGACGTCTAACTTGTTTTTGCAGGGTATGCTTTCGATGTGATATGGCCAACGATGTGATGTGATATATTGGATGTATGAGATGATCATGTTGTAATAGAAAATATCGACTTGCACGTCGATGGTACGGCAACCGGCAGGAGCCATAGGGTTGTCTTTATACTAACGTTTGTGCTTGCAGATGCGTTTACTATTTTGCTAGGATGTAGCTTTAGTAGTAATAGCATGAGTAGCACGACAACCCCGATGGCGACACGTTGATGGAGATCATGATGATGGAGATCATGGTGTGACGCTGGTGACAAGAAGATCGTGCCGGTGCTTTGGTGATAGAGATCAAGAAGCACATGATGATGGCCATATCATGTCACTTATGAATTGCATGTGATGTTAATCCTTTTATGCACCTTATTTTTCTTAGAACGATGGTAGCATTATGAGCTGATCTCTCACTAAAATTTCAAGACGAAATTGTGTTCTCCCCGACTGTGCACCGTTGCTACAGTTCGTCGTTTCGAGACACCACGTGATGATCGGGTGTGATAGACTCAACGTTCACATACAACGGGTGCAAAACAGTTGCGCACGCAGAACACTCGGGTTAAGCTTGACGAGCCTAGCATGTGCAGACATGGCCTCGGAACACATGAGACCGAAAGGTCGAGCATGAATCGTATAGTTGATATGATTAGCATAGAGATGCTTACCACTGAAACTATTCTCGACTCACGTGATGATCGGACTTGAGATAGTGGATTTGGATCATGTACCACTCAAATGACTAGAGAGATGTACTTTTTGAGTGGGAGTTCTTAAGTAATATGATTAATTGAACTAATTGTCATGAACATAGTCTAATGGTATTTGCGAATTACGATGTAGCTTGCGTTATAGCTCTACTGTTTTTATATGTTCCTAGAGAAAATTTAGTTGAAAGTTGATAGTAGCAAACTTTGCAGACTGAGTCTGTAAAACTGAGGATTGTCCTCGTTGCTACGCAGAAGGCTTATGTCCTTAATGCACCACTCGGTGTGCTACAGCTCGAGCGTCGTCTGTGGATGCTGTGAACATCCGACATACATGTTTCTGATGACTACACGATAGTTCAGTGCAAAGTACTTAATGGCTTAGAAGCAATGCGCCAAAAACGTTTTAAAACGTCACGGAACATAAGTGATGTTCTAAAGAGATGAAATTGTGATTTCATGCTTGTGCCCTTGTTAAGAGGTACGAGACCTCCAACAAGATTCTTTGTCCACAAAGTAAAGGAGAAAATCTCAATTGTTGAGCGTGTGCTCAGATTGTCTGAATACGACAATCACTTGAATCAAGTGGGAGTTAATCTTACAAATGAGATAGTGATGGTTCTCCAAAGTCACTGCCACCAAGCTGTGAGAGCTTCGTGATGAACTATAACATATCAAGGATAGATACAATGATCCTTGAGCGATTCGCGATGTTTGACACTACGAAAGTAGAAATCAAGAAGGAGCATGAATAGTTGATGGTTTGTAAAACCACTAAGTTTCAAGAAAGGCAAGGGCTAGAAGGGATACTTCGTGAAACGGCAAAACAGTTGCTGCACTAATGAAGAGACCCAAGATTAAACCCAAACCCGAGACTAAGTGCTTCTGTAATGAGGGGAACAGTCACTGAGGCGGAGCAACTCTAGATACTTGGTAGATAAGAAGGTTGGCAAAAGTCGAAAGAAGTATATTTGATATACATGATGTTGATGTTTACTTTACTAGTACTCCTAGTAGCATGAGGGTATTGGATACCGATTCGGTTGCTAAGTGATTAGTAACACGAAATGAAATCTACGCATAAATGGAGACTAGCTAAAGGCGAGGTGACGATACGTGTTGGAAGTGTTTCCAAGGTTGATATGATCAAACATCGCACGCTCCCTCTACCATCGGGATTGCTGTTAAACCTGAATAATTGTTATTTGGTGCTTGCGTTAAGCATGAACATGATTGGATCGTGTTTATTGCAATACGATTATTCATTTAAAGAGAATAATGGTTACTCTATTTTCTTGAATAATCACCTTCAATGGTTTATTGAATCTCGATCGTAGTGTTACACATGTTCATGATATTGGTGCCAAAAGACACGAGGTAATGATGATAGTACAACTTACTTGTGGCACTGCCGCTTGAGTCATGTTGGTATAAATTGCATGAAGAGGCTCCATGCTGATGGATCTTTATACTCACTTGTTTTTGAATCACTAGTGACATGCAAATCATACCACATGAGCAAGGCCTTGTTTTCATTAAGACGAAACAAGATAGTAACTTGTTGGAAGTGATACATTTTGATGTATGCAGTCCAATGGGTGCTGAGGCACGCAGTGGATATCATTATGTTCTTACTTCAATGACGATTTGAGTAGATACTAGAGTATTTACTTAATGAATCACAAGTCTGAAATATTGAAAAGTTCAATTCTGTTTCGGAGTGAAGTTCGTCGTAACAAGAGGATAAACTGTCTACGATATGATCATAGAAATGAATATCTGAGTTGCGAGTTTTGGTACGCGGTTAAGACAATGTGGAAATTGTTTCGCAGTTCATGCCACCTAGAACATCATAGTGTGATGATGTGTCTGAACGTCATAGCCACACACTATTTGGTATGGTGCATGCTATGATGTCTCTTATCGAATTACCACTATCGTTTATGGGTTATGCATTAGAGACAACCGCATTCACTTTAAATAGGGCACCGCGTATTTCCGTTGAGATGACACAGTATAGACTGAGGTTTAGAGAAATCTAAACTGTCGTTTCTTGAAAGTTTGGGGCTTCGACACTTATGTGAAAAAGTTTCAGTCTGATAAGCTCGAACCCAAAGCGGATAAATGCATCTTCATAGGATATCCAAAACAGTTGGGTACATCTCCTATCTCAGATCCGAAAGCAAAGTGTTTGTTTCTAGAAACGGATCCTTTCTCGAGGAAAGGTTTCTCTCGAAAGAATTGAGTGGGAGGGTAGTAGAACTTGATGAGGTTATTGAACCATCACTTCAACTAGTGTGTAGCAGGGCGCAGGAAGTTGTTCCTGTGGCGCCTACACCAATTGAAGTGGAAGCTGATGATGGTGATCATCAAGCATCGGATTAAGTTACTACAAGCCTCGTAGGTTGACAAGGTCGCGTACTACTACAGAGTGGTACAGTAACCCTGTCTTGGAGGTCATGTTGTTGAGCAACAGTGAACCTACGAGTTATGGAGAAAGCGATGGTGGGCCCAGATTTCGACAAATGGCTGGAAGCCATGAAATCCGAGAGAGGATCCATGTATGAAAACAAAGTGTAGACTTTGGAAAGAACTACTTGATGGTCATAAGACTATTGAGTAAAGATGGATCTTTGAAAGGAAGACAGACGATGATGGTGATAAGTCACTATTAAGAAAAAGCTCGACTTGTCGCAAAGATGTTTCCGACAAGATCAAACAGTTGACTATGATGAGACTTTCTCACTCATAGCGATGCTGAAGGTCTGTTAGAATTATGTTAGTTGTTGATGCATTATTTATGAAATATTGCACGTAGGATGTCAAAACATTGTTTCCTCGACGGTTTCCTTGAGCAAACATTGTATGTGATACAACCAGAAGGTTTTGTCGATCCTAAAGATACTAGCAAGTATGCAAGCTCCAGTGATCCTTCAATGGACTGGTGCAAGCATCTCGGAGTTGGAATATACACTTTGATAAGATGATCAAAGATTCTGGGTGTGTACAAGGTTTATGAGAAACTTGTATTTCCAAAGAAGGGAGTGGGAGCACTATAGAATTTCTGATAAGTATATGTGGTTGACATATTGTGGATCAAAAGTAATGTAGAATTTCTGTAAAGCATACAAGGTTGTTTGAAAGGAGTTTTTCAAGGAATACCTGGATTGCGCTACTTGAACGTTGAGCATCAAAGATCTATGGAGATAGATCGAAAGCGCTTAATAGAAGTTTCAACAAGATGCATGCCTTGACAAGTTTTTGAAGGAGTTCAAAATAGATCAGCGAAGAAAGAGTTCTTGATTGCGTTGTGAGGTGTGAATTTGAGTAAGACTCAAAACCCGATCACGGCAGAATAAAGAGAATAGACGAAGGTCGTCTTCTATGCCTTAGCCGTAGAATCTAAAGTATCCCATGTTGTGTACCGCACCTGATGTGTGCCTTGACTCAAAGTCTGTTGAGAGGTACGGAGAGTGATCCATGATTGAATCACTAGCAGTGGTCAAAATTTATCCTTCGTAACTAATGGACTAAGGAATTTTTCTCGATTATGGAGGTGGTTAAAGAGTTCGTCGTAAGGGGTTACGTCGATGCAAGCTTTGACACTAATCCGAATAACTATGAGTAGTGAAACGGATTCCTATAGTAGAGTAGATATTTGGAGCATTTCTGAATAGCACGTAGTAGCAGCATCTTTGAGATGACATAAAGATTTGTAAAGAACACACGGATCTGAAAGTTCCAGAACCGTTGACTAAAACCTCTCTCACGAGCAAGATGTGATCAGACCCCATAACTATATGGGTGTTGGATTCGTTGGAATCACATGGTGATGTGAACTAGATTATTGACTCTAGTGCAAGTGGGAGACTGTTGGAAATATGCCCTAGAGGCAATAATAAATTAAGTTATTATTATATTTCTTAGTTCATGATAATCGTTTATTATCAGTGCTATAATTGTATTGGTTGGAAACACAATACTTGTGTGGATACATAGACAAAACACCGCCCCTAGTAAGCCTCTAGTTGACTAGCTCGTTGATCAAAGATGGTCAACGTTTCCTGGCCATAGGCAAGTGTTGTCACTTGATAACGGGATCACATCATTAGGAGAATCATGTGATGGACTAGACCCAAACTAATAGACGTAGCATGTTGATCGTGTCATTTTATTGCTACTGTTTTCTGCGTGTCAAGTATTTATTCCTATGACCATGAGATCATATAACTCACGGACACCGGAGGAATGCTTTGTGTGTATCAAACGTCGCAACGTAACTGGGTGACTATAAAGATGCTCTACAGGTATCCCCGAAGGTGTTCGTTGAGTTAGTATGGATCGACACTGGGATTTGTCACTCCGTGTGACGGAGAGGTATCTCGGGGCCCACTCGGTAATACAACATCACACACAAGCCTTGCAAGCAATGTGACTTTGTGTAAGTTATGGGATCTTGTATTACGGAACGAGTAAAGAGACTTGCCGGTAAACGAGATTGAAATAGGTATGCGGATACTGACGATCGAATCTCGGGCAAGTAACATACCGAAGGACAAAGGGAATGACATACGGGATTATATGAATCCTTGGCACTGAGGTTCAAACGATAAGATCTTCGTAGAATATGTAGGATCCAATATGGGCATCCAGGTCCCGCTATTGGATATTGACCGAGGAGTCTCTCGGGTCATGTCTACATAGTTCTCGAACCCGTAGGGTCTGCACACTTAAGGTTCGACGTTGTTTTATGCGTATTTGAGTTATATGGTTGATTACCGAATGTTGTTCGGAGTCCCGGATGAGATCACGGACGTCACGAGGGTTTCCGGAATGGTCCGGAAACGAAGATTGATATATAGGATGACCTCATTTGATTACCGGAAGGTTTTCGGAGTTACCGGGAATGTACCGGGAATGACGAATGGGTTCCGGGAGTTCACCGGGGGGCCCACCCACCCCGGGGAATCCCATGGGTGTTTGGGGTGCCGCACCAGCCCTTAGTGGGCTGGTGAGACATCCCAAGAGAGGCCTATGCGCATAGGAAAGAAAATCAAAGAGGAAAGGAAAAAAAGAAGGAGGTGGGAAAGGGAAGAAGGACTCCACCTTCCAAACCAAGTGGATTTCGGTTTGGGAGGGGGAGACCTTCCCCCTTGGCTCGGCCGACTCCCTTGGGAGTCCTTGGACCCCAAGGCAAGTTTTTCCCCTCCTCCTCCTATATATAGTGGGGTTTTAGGGCTGATTTGAGACGACTTTTCCACGGCAGCCCGACCACATACCTCCACGGTTTTTCCTCTAGATCGCGTTTCTGCGGAGCTCGGGCGGAGCCCTGCTGAGACAAGGTCATCACCAACCTCCGGAGAGCCGTCACGCTGCCGGAGAACTCTTCTACCTCTCCGTCTCTTTTGCTGGATCAAGAAGGCCGAGATCATCGTCGAGCTGTACGTGTGCTGAACGCGGAGGTGTCGTCCGTTCGGTACTAGATCGTGGGACTGATCGCGGGATTGTTCGCGGGGCGGAACGAGGGACGTGAGGACGTTCCACTACATCAACCGCGTTCACTAACGCGTCTGCTGTACGGTCTACAAGGGTACGTAGATCACTCATCCCCTCTCGTAGATGGACATCACCATGATAGGTCTTCGTGCGCGTAGGAAAATTTTTGTTTCCCGTGCGACGTTCCCCAACAGGTAAGAGGCCTAGAAATCTTAGATAAGTCTTTAATGAACCTTCTATAGAAACCAGCATGACCTAGGAAACTTCGTATACCTCTGATATCTGTGGGGCAAGGCATTTTCTCAATTGCATCAACCTTAGCCTTATCAACTTTAATGCCTTTCTCAGAGATTTTGTGTCCTAAGATGATGCCTTCATTAACCATGAAGTGGCACTTCTCCCAGTTCAAGACGAGGTTGGTATCTTTGCATCTCTGTAAGACTCGATCAAGGTTGCTAAGGCAATCGTCAAAGGAAGAACCGTAAACGGAGAAATCATCCATGAAAACCTCAACAATCTTTTCACAAAAGTCAGAGAATATAGCCATCATACATCTTTGAAAGGTGGCAGGTGCATTGCATAAGCCAAAAGGCATACGTCTATAAGCAAAGGTACCGAAGGGGCAGGTGAAAGTGGTTTTCTCCTGATAAGATTGTGCAACAAGTATTTGCGAGAAACCTGAATAACCGTCTAGAAAGCACAAGTGTGTGTGTTTAGATAGCCTTTCTAGCATTTGGTCGATAAACGGCAAAGGATAATGGTCTTTCCTGCTTGCCTTGTTCAGTTTCCGGAAGTCTATCACCATCCTATAGCCAGTAATAATCCTTCGTATACCTCCCTTCTTAGGTACGCAATGTACTGGACTTACCCAATCACTATGAGCAACAGGATAAATGATTCCTGCTTCCAGAAGCTTTAATATTTCTTTTCTCACGACCTCTTTCATCCTAGAGTTTAATCTCCTTTGATGATCAGCAACTGGTTTAGAATCAGGATCAGTTTTAATCTTGTGCTGACATAGAGTGGGACTAATACCCTTAAGATCATCAAGAGTATATCCAATAGCCGCACGGTGCTTCCTCAAAGTTTTTCATAACTTCTTCTCTTCGTGATTCGAGAGGTGAGCACTAATAATAACAGGATATATCTCCTTCTCATCAAGGCAGGCATACTTAAGAGTATCTGGTAACTATTTTAGCTCGAACACAGGATCACCCTTTGGTGGGGGATGATCCCCAAGCAGTTCAACAGGCAGATTATTCTTGAGAATAGGATATTGTTCTAAAACAATTTTATCTATCTCATCTCTTTCATCCATATGCATATCATTTTCATGCTCAAGCAGATATTGCTCTAAAGGATCCGTAGGAGGTACGGAAATAGAGGCAAGAGCAATGATTTCATCCCTACCAGACGACTCTTTTTCATGGGGTTGTCTTCCAAACTTGGAGAAGTTAAATTCATGAGACACGCCCTCGAAACTAACAGTGACAGTCTGTTTAATGCAATCAATATGAGCATTGACAGTGTTGAGAAAGGGTCTACCAAATATGATGGGACAAAAGCTATCGTGTGCAGTAGCAAGGACGAGGAAATCAGTAGGGTACTTCGTCTTACCACACAAGACTTCTACATCTCACACAATTCCCACAAGACAGATAGTGTCTCTATTAGCTAGCGTAATAGTGACATCAATGGGTTCTGACTCAGCAGGTGCAATCTCATCTTTGATTTCATCGTATAGGGACCAGGGTATTGCACTAACACTAGCACCCATATCACATGAACCATGATAACAGTGATTTCCTATCTTGACAGAAACAACGGGCACGCTAACTACAGGTCCGTATTTGTTTTTCGCGTGAGGTTTAGGAATTCTAGCGGAGTCCTCACAGAATTTGATAACATGCCCATCTATGTCTTCGGCTAAGAGATCTTTGATAATAGCAACACTAGGTTCAACTCTAATTTCCTCAGGGGGTGCAAGTGGTCTAATGTAACCCCTACGTATCACAGTTGGAGCTTTAGAATAATCCTCTTTCCTAGCAGGGTAAGGTGGTTTCTCAGCGTAGGCACAAGAAACAATAGGATCACTAAAGGCAATGCTTTCTCTTCAACTAGATTGGGTTTAACTATGTTGACTTCTACAAGAGGATGATACTTAAACCACTTCTCTTTGGGAAGATCAACATGAGCAGCAAAAGATTCACATAGAGAAGCTACTATCTCAGAGTCAAGTCCATACTTAGCGCTAAAATCTCTAGAAGTGTTTGTTTCAACAAAAGATTTAACGCAATCAAACTGGAAATTCATACCTGACTCCTTACCTTCTTCAAGCTCCCAATATTCAGAGTTACGTTTGATTCTTTCCAATAAATTCCACTTGTGGTCAATATCCTTCTTCATAAAAGAACCGGTACAAGAAGTGTCAAGCATGGTACGATCATCTTGAGAAAGCCGAGCATAAAAGTTTTGAGTGATAATTTCTCTCGAGAGCTCATGATTGGGGCATGAATATAGCATTGATTTAAGCCTCCCCCAAGCTTGAGCTATGCTTTCCCTATCACAAGGCCAAAATTTATAAATATAATTCCGATCACGATGTACTAAATGCATAGGATAAAACTATTGATGAATTCCAATTTCAACCGATTGTAGTCCCATGATCCAGTATCATCACATAGCCTATACCATGTCAACGCCTTATCCTTCAAAGATAAAGGAAAGGCTTTCTTATTTACCTCATCCTCGGGCAAACCTGGAAGCTTAAGTAAACCACAAACTTCATCTACATAGATGAGATGCAAGTCTGGATGTGATGATCCATCTCCTGTAAAAGGATTAGCCAGCAGTTTCTCAAGCATACCCGAAGGAATTTCATAAAAGATATTTTCAGTAGGTACCTCAGGTTGAGGAGTAACTCCTCGTGCTTCCGTTCATGGTGAATATACCCCGAAAAAATTCCTCAAAGGAACAGTTTCCATAGTGACAAGTGACAATAAATTTCAGCACAATATATAAATGTTTCCTTACCAAATTCCACTTACCAAAGGCGCTTCACTCCACGGCAACGGTGCCAGAAAAGAGTCTTGATTACCCACAAGTATAGGGGATCAATCGTAGTCCTTTCGATAAGTAAGAGTGTCTAACCCAAAGAGGAGCAGAAGGCTCTGATAAACAGTTTTCAGCAAGGTAATAACTGCAAGCACTGAAAGTAGCGGTAACAAGTGATGGTGTAGTGAGGTGAAACGTAGCAAGTGAAAAGTAACAAGTAACAAGTAGTAGCAACGGTGCAGCAAAGTGGCCCAATCCCTTTTGTAGCAAGGGACAAGCCTGAACAAAGTCTTATAGGATGAAAAACGCTCCCGAGGACACACGGGAATTTCTATCATGCTAGTTTCATCATGTTCATGTGATTCGCGTTCGTTACTTTGATAGTTTGATATGTGGGTGGACCGGCGCTTGGGCACTGTCCTTACTTGGACAAGCATCCCACTTATGATTAACCCCTCGCACAAGCATCCGCAACTACGAAAAAAGAATTAAGACAACGTCTAACCATAGCATTAAACTAGTGGATCCAAATCAGCCCCTTACGAAGCAACGCATAGACTGGGGTTTAAGCTTCTGTCACTCTAGCAACCCATCATCTACTTACTACTCCCCAATGCCTTCCTCTAGACCCAAAGATGGTGAAGTGTTATGTAGTCGACGTTCATATAACACCATTAGAGGAAAAGACAACATATAGCATATCAAAATACCGAACGAATACCAAATTCACATGACTATTATTAGCATGACTTATCCCATGTCCTCAGGAACAAAACTAGCTACTCACAAAGCATAATCATAATCATGATCAGAGGTGTAATGAGTAGCATCAAAGATCTGAACATAAACTCTTCCACCAAGTAATCCAACTAGCATCAACTACAAAGAGTAATCAACACTACTAGCAACCTTACAAGTACCAATCGGACTCGCGAGACGAAGATTGGTTACATGAGATGAACTAGGGTTTGGAGAGGAGATGGTGTTGATGAAGATGTTGATGGATATGACTCCCCTCCGACGAGAGGAGTGTTGGTGATGACGATGGCGATGATTTCCCCCTCCGGGAGGGAAGTTTCCCCGACAGGATCGTCCTGCCGGAGCTCTAGATTGGTTCTGCTCAAGTTCCGCCTCGTGGCGGCGGAGAATCCACGAAAAAGCTCCACCCTGATTTTTTCCTGGACGAAACCCTTCATATAGCAAAGGAGGGGGGCCAGTGGGCCACCAGGGTGCCCACAAGCCCTGTAGCCGCCGCCAGGGGGCAGGTGGCGGCTACCAGACTTGTGGGCCCCTGGTAGCTCCCCTCTGGCACTTCTTTCGCCCAGTATTTTTTATATATTCCCAAAAAATTCCACGTTGATTTTCAGGGCATTTGGAGTTGGGCAGAATAGAGGACTCAGACTTGCTCCTTTTCCAGTCCAGAATTCCAGCTGCCGGTATTCTCCCTCTTCAAATAAACCTTGCAAAATAAGAGAGAAAAGGCATAAGTATGGTACCACAAAGTAATATAACAGACCATAAAGCAATAAATATCAACATGAAAGCATGACGCAAAATGGACGTATCAAAAGGTACTCAGCAAGACTTTAGAACAGATCTATCTACTCATGCACATGTATCAATAAAGGGGGTTGTGGGGTTTCATGCAGCAAGCCAGCTTTGACTCTTGGCTAGACTATACTACAATTTTAAATAGTTTTAAACAACTTTGATAAGTCGTACACGAGTCCACTACCACCACAACAATACACTATCATGGATTCCTTCCCGTCTTCCTACGGGAATGCCATACATGATACTCACACTTATCTTGATACTTTCATGAGTAGCCATTAAAGTTATCTATGAACAACATATGTCTCCAAGTAGTCCATATCCGCGGACGCGACTATTCGAATAGATCATAACCCTGTAGGGGTGTACTTCTTCACACATGCTCTCGCCACTTATCGCCATGTGCACATCATACACCTCGACAACTTCAAGTGGAAGCCCAGCGAGGGAGTCGGCCACGACCGTTAACCAAGCTAATACCTAGTAGAGGTTTATCGCCTATTTGAGAGTGAACCCGCACGGAAGTCCGGCCGAGGTTTCCGCTACGGCCCCAAACGATGTGCGCAGGGTTTCCAAGCCCACCATCCGGGTGCCACTTGGTACACTGTGCCACTGTCTACCGCATCATAGCCCACCTCTAAGGTCAGCACTATGCACGGCCTCCAGCATGACTACGAACACCAGAAACTACTTGCAACTCCTGAATCGAGTACTAGGCGATTAATAAGTCGAGCGGGGTCATATTTCAGGGCCCAGCATGTGGTAGTAACTAGTCTTGGATTAGATACACAAAACTCAGTTCCTAAGGACGATTCCAATGAAACAACCTGCCATGTACTCCTACATAGCCTTTCATCGGTACCTTTATCAAATCAGGTTCTACACTTATTCTTTGTCACTAGAACACATTCATCCATTCCTGTTCATCACCCAGATGAAACAGACCTGACACAACTCTAGGCATAGCAAGCATAGCAGGATAAGACACATCATGGCTCAAGCAACTACCAGGTATGCTAGGTTGCAAGGTTTGGCTATTTACTGTGACAATGGCAGGTCATGCAAAGGAATAGGTTCAGCTACCGAAGTAAAGCATTTGAAATATTTTGTCCTAATGCAATAAGTGAGAGCAGGAGCGGGAACATGGGATTATATCGGGATGATAAAAAAGGTGCTTGCCTTGTTGCACAGTGGAAGTATTAAATCCGTCAGTCGGATATTCAGACGTATCTGGAGGGGCAGAGCCTACCGAAATAATAACGACAATCAATATCATACAAATGCAACAATATGATGCATGATCATGGCATGAAATGAAATGTAGCATGGTTTGAGATGACTAATAGAACCTTAGTTTGATTATGATTTGAATTCAAAATTCAAATATTATTTAAAGTAGGACATTTATTAAATTCCTTTAATTGATTTGACCTGATGTTGTTTCATGATTTCGTTTTTCATGCATGCAAGTAGCACCATTGTATTCATTGAATTTTTCTGATCATTTTTCATATATAAATTATTTTATTCTGAGTTACAGATTAATTTCTATGAATTTTTTATGTTTTAAACTTATTCTGGAATTGTCTTAATTCAGAAATAGAATTACTGCATCAGCATGACATCAGCAGGTCAATCTGGCCATTGAAAGTCAAACCTGACCAGTGAGACCCACTCGTCAGTGACTCTGGTTAGTTTTTAGTTAAGTTTTAAGTTAACTAGCTAGTTAGCAGTGGCTGGCCCACATGTCAAAGATTGTTTAGTATTTAATAATTTCTTTAATTCTGATTAGGTTAGTCCTAATTAACCAGGGGCTGGCCCCACTTGCCATAGACTCTCGGGAGTCAACCCACCGGCGCTAGGGTCAAACCCAACGGCGATGAGCCGCCGGTGGCTCCAGGGACGGCGGAGGGCATCGGGAATGCTCCTCCGGCGACCAAATGGACGGCGGAAGGCACAACAGGAATAGCCCTTCGCCCGCGAGTTCATTTTTGCTAGTCTCAGGGGCTGAAGTGGCCGGAGTTGACGCCGGCGACGAGCTCAGCGGCTGCCGGAGCTCGGGCAACGTTGAGCTCATCGAAGCAGGGCGCACTACGGCTGCCGCTAAGCATCTACTCGTCCTACTCGATGAGCTGGAGCCGATGGTGGCCTCGGAATGACCAACCGATCATCGGAGCGTCACCGACGACGAGCTTCCACGGCAGATCTCGTCGGGCTCCGGTGAAAACGAGGCTTAGAACTCGGAATCGAGGGGAAAAAGAGGGGGAAAGGCACCCTAAGCTCACGGGGGTTGCAGAGGCGTCGAGATCGGGCTCGGGGATGGCCTGAAGAGGGAGAACGACGGCGGCGAACGTCGACGATCCGAGGAAGAAGACGACGTCGATGGGGTGATGCAGGGCTCGGGGGCTTGATTCCGTTGGCGTGGAGGACAAGCTTGACGAGGCAGAGACGATGGCGTGCTCGGAGAGGCTTGCTGTGGTCGGAGACGATGGCGAGCTCGAGCTCGGCTCCAATGATGGCAAAGAGAGGAGAGGAAGGGGTCTGAATGGCGAGGAGAGGGTTGGAACGGGCTTAGGAGGGTTATCTCCTCGCGGCCAGCGCGACGCGGGAGGCAAACAGCCACACAGCTGCGGGCCGCGGCGAGGAGAGACGGCAGCCACCTCCTGCTGCCGACTCGCGAGGAGGAAGACGACAAAGAGGTAAGTGAGCTGGGCCAGGTGAGCGACTAGTAAGGTTTTTCTATTTTTCTTGCATTTCTGTTTTCTGTTTAACCTTTCTGGCATTTGTTTCATTTTATTTTTGGCTCCAAAATATTCCTAAAAATAGTGAAAATAATGGTGGGTGTTATTTGGAATATCTCCAGGTCCACAAAAATATTTCAACATTTTATAATAACCAGAGATATTTAAAACCCATTATTTGGATATTATCAGTGGCTTTTGTGGTTTAAATAAAATGCCAAAATTATTTTAAATATAATATCCATCCAATATTGTTTCCAATATTTATGAAAAAGGGTGGGCTTTTATGAAGGCCATTTTGGGTTCATTGAAATCACACTCTTTTTATTTTGGTTGAGCAAGGTGATGTGCTAGGGTTTCTTTCATCCCTATTTTTATTTTTAATGCAAGAATTAAAACATGAGCACAATCTTACTAAACATCAAAAGGAATTCTAGGGATGTGACATCCCCTCGACGTCAAAAAATTTCTTTGGTTGGTCTCGTTGATTATTGTTGGACCGCCGCATTGCACGATATGGGTGCCACGACTTTCTCTGTGCCATCTGCGTGCAAGAATGGACAACCCTGCATCACCTCATCTTGGGTTATTTTCACATGGAACAGCCGAATGAGTTGTTGCACTAGTTTGCCATACTGATATTGTATCAAATAATACAAAGGAGTGATGGAATAATATATTGGTGACAAATTTATTCTGGAACAAGTTGAGAAACACCATTGATGGTCGGGTTTTTCCCTTTCAATAATGGTTTAGTCGCATCAATTAGACCATAGTAGACCTGAATCACCAAGAACTTATCTGAAATTTTATAAAATAATATAAGAAATATTTTAGTGCTAAATTTATAACGTTACAAGGCCTTAGACAAAGTAAGTGTACCGTGGAAAGTATCCTTTTGAGCTCCAGCTCAAATGCACTCACATGGAAGAAAAAAAATGTTTCGAAAAATTCAGAATATTTTTTGATGAATTTTGACAAATGTTCTAAGTGCTTGTAAATTTTCATCATGAGATCACATCCGTATAAGGCATGAAAAGAAATAGTTTTTTCAAAATGTTTTCAAAAGTAGCATTTTCAGAGCATCATTTTTGTTTTTTTATCACGCCTTACTCGAATGTGATCTCATGATGAAATTTGCAAGCACTTAGAACTTTTGACAAAGTTCATCATAAAAAAATTCAAAACTTTTTTGAACTGTTCATGCGGGTGCATTTAAGCTCGAGCCCAAATACTCCACGTCCATACTTCCTCCGTCCCAAAATTAGTGTCGTAGATTTTATATTAAGTGGGTAAAAAATTGTATTAGACCAACCACACTTATTTTGGCAGAGGTAGTAGGTGAAAATATCCAAACCATTTCCGCTCCACTTGCTTATGTTTTAAAAAATATTTTTTTCTAACCAACCTTCATTCCACTACACACCCAAAAAACAAAAGGAGGAAAATAATTTCCTTGGTCTACATGCGTATACATGGGCATCTAGCCACCAGATGTGGGGAACAATTACCTCACCCATTCATTCCACTACACACCCAAAAAACAAAAGGAGGAAAAAAGGGGGGAAAGGAAAACAAAACCAATGCAACTGTCACCTTTCCCACTCCCTTGATGGATGCTATTTAGCCATGTCCTTCCCCAGGACCAAACTCTGCCACTTTGTTCGGTTCCCCCCTCCCCTTGCTCCCATTGCCTCTTGGTTCCACCCTTATTCAACCCCTTCCCCACTTGAGTTGCACCAACACTAATAAGCACTCTCACTTTCCTGTGACCTCTCTCCGTTCTCCTCACCCCCCGGTCATGGCGGCTGCTGAAGAAGGGGTGCAGCCACTCATGTATCAGGTAAGGATTCTTCAAGATATTATCATCTTCGTTTGTCTGGTATGTTTGTTTCGGGTTTATTATCACTGCAAGATTCTTATGAGGTTGCCATGGTTTGTTTGGGCTTTGCTGTTTTTCTTCAGACTGTGGCTCTGAAGGTCAGCATCCACTGTGAGGGCTGCAAGAAGAAGGTCAAGAAGGTGCTACAGACCATAGAAGGTGGGCATAGATAAAGTATAAATCTATAATACTTAGATGAAGAAGAATAAGAGAAAAACAAAGCAGAAAAATAATGTTAAGCAAATATGTATCACCAAATCCTATGAAAGCTGCCTAGAGAGGTTCTGCTAGTGTCATTAGATTTTTCTCTCGGTTTGCAATCAGGATTTCGAAAGTTAAATTAACTGAAAAATGTCCAGAGTTTTTTTTTCTTCTTCTCCCTATTTCCTTCTTTCTGCAAAAAAGGCTTTGATTTCAACTTCACCTCTCTTATGTGTGTGCACCCCTTATATGAAAGCAGAGGGTCCCCTGTTTCCCTCAGTAAAGCCCTTCTAAACTCTTCGCCCCAAAGTTCTGCAATCTATTACAAATTCTTCATAAAAAAAACGCACTGAATTGGTGGGAAAATGTTTAGTAGGTTTGCTCTGCACATGAAAGTGCTTATGAGATTTGCTAACTTGTAAGGGATTTAGAAGAGTGTCTTCTTGCTAATTTCGTTGCGCTCTTTTGCATCAACTGAGCAGGTGTTTATAAGACGGACATAGACACCCAGCAGCACAAGGTAGTGGTCGTTGGCAATGTCTCCGTCGACGCGCTCGTCAAGAAGCTCATCAAGACCGGCAAGCACGCCGAGCCGTGGCCGGAGCCCCTTCCTCCCCCCTCTGACGCTAACTCGCCTGCCGGGTGCGGTGGTGGCAGCGGCGGTGGCGGCGGCGGTGGCGGTGGCGGCAAGAAGAAGAAGAAAAAGAAGAATAAAAATAAGCCCACCGAGCCGGCGCCGCCGGGTGCCGCGACGGCGGAAGGTGGTGGCGGCTCCGTTCCCCCGGAGAATCACGACCACGAGGGCACGTGCGATGAGGCGTCCGGCGACGAGCAGCCTCACCAGGACCAGGTTGAAGGCGGCGGTGGTGGAGGCGGGGACCCACCGAAGAACCCGGGTGCCGGAGACCCGCACGACGGACGGGCCGCTTTCGCCATGACGCCGCACGGCATGCAGCCCATGCCACCCAGCGCCAATGCCTCCGGTGGTGGCGGCGGCGGCAAGAAGAAAAAGAAAGGCAAGGGAGGCAGCAACGGCAATGCCAACGGCGGAGACGGCGCCGGTGCAACAGCGCAGATGAACCCACACGACGCGCCCGCGAATCCCGTCACAGGAAACGACGGTCGGAACGCCCCCGCCGTCGTCGACGCCGGGGCCTACCCGCCCGCCACCGCGATGAGCTACCCGGGCTACTACGGCGGCGGCGCCGGCGCAGGGCACATGCCGTACGCCATGAGCTACAGCACCTCGCACCCGCACCGGAGCAGCGCGTACTACCACCCGATGGCCGGCGCGGCCTACACGGGCGGCGCGGGGTACTACTACTCAACGGCACCGGTGTCGGCGGCGCCGGGGTCGTATTACATGTTCAGCGAGGAGAACGCCAACGCGTGCAGCGTCATGTGAGGTCGTTTGTTATTTAAATCGAGGTTATTAGATGATTAATTAACTGGCCCCTTGTGTTGTTTAAGCAGCTTTAGCTAGTATTAGTATGGTCATCTTGCTGTTGTAAGCTGCAACGTTCTTGGAGCTTGCTTGTATTGCAACCTATTCATGGCATGGCAATTGGCTGTCAACCAAATTGTTAGTCAGTGTTGCGACTTGATGGCAAATGTTGGCGTCGAACATTGACTTTGGCAAGTTGAGATGGGATTATGCCGATAGGTAGGGGAGCGAAATGCACCATTCATTTGTGCTTTGAGATTCGTGAGACTATTGTGCAGTGTTTCAAAACATTTTCAGGTTAATTCCAAACATAAACAAAAATATTTGGGTGGCAACCGTTGTGTTCGCCCGAGGCGTTCTCATTGAGGACTTCTTTGCGATGTAAAAGCTTCTCCACGGAAGAAATACTCAAAGAAAAGATGCCAATGGTGCGGGAAGCAAATGTGGAGATCCTTAGCCCTAGCACCCCTCTTCCATGGCCGCGGCCGCCGACGGACTGTGCTGCTCTTTCAGTGGATGGTGCTTTCATGCAAGAGGACGGGTCTGCGGCGGCAGGTATGATACTACGGCGTTATGATGGAAGTGTGATCTTCGCGGCATACAGATGCATTTTCAATTGTAACGATGCATTGAAAGCGGTACTACATGCCATTATGCAGGGTATGGCCTTAGCCTTGCAGCATTGTTCCCTGCCAATTGTCGTTCAGTCAAACTCATCTGTGGCACTGGCGGCAATGACCGGGGAAAGTTTATCCAGATCAGCCTATGAACACTTGGTAGCGGAGATTCGGCATCATATGGAGGCTCGAGAGTTTGTTCCTTCTAAAATCAAGTGTGAGCAAAATATGGTAGCACATCGGTTGACATTGTATAGTCGTACAGAGTTTACTACTATTGTATGGCTTGGGAGAAGCCCATCTTGTATTGAGGAGTTGGTGCCTCTTGATTGTAACCCTATACATATGGAATAAAACTTTCATTTTGTCGGAAAAAAAAGTGTTGGGGTCATGGGTTTCATGCTTTGTGGGATTTTCTTTGGCCATTGTTCGTTTTTTCTTTAATTAACTAGATAGTGTTTTGTGGGGTTTTCTTTGACCATCGTTCCTTTTTTTCTTTAATTAACTAGAGAGTTTTCTTTTGATTAATTAATCAATGATGTCAATCTTTTGCAACCATTTGAAAGAAATGCCCAGGATAAGTAAAAACAGATGTCAAAAAGGGAATGGTGAGACAATGGAGAGAGAGAAACGGTTTTTTATTTGCATATGTACTCAAAGATTCTCTCTCCCGAAACAAAACCCCATGCATTTTATTTCCTTGTGGTATTGTAAATGATCAATATCTTATGACACAAGATATGTTCATATTTTTTTAATATATGGTTGAATTCCTCATGTTAATGCCTTTAAAGAAAAAGACTAATTACAGATAGGTTTTGACTACTTTAGGTTCCAATCATTTCCATTTAAAAAAAATTATTCACTTATTGCAATCATTCCTAGTTTTATTTCACTTACTTGATCAACTAATTTTATAAGTTTCACCTAAGAAGTAATGTCACTTGTAACATCTACTTTTTAATAATTTGATCATTTATTTCACTTCTGTTGTTTCATACATTTATTTTGTATACCTAGGGTATTTGGCCAAAGTTAGTTCCTTAATAATTTGTTTTTTAATCAAAATCATTGTTCACTCAGATTTTGATCAAATTCATAATTTATTATGTGTTATTTGCTTGAAATGGTACAATACTAAAATGGTGAATATGTGAAATAGGGGATTTGTGAAGTTTGGTAATTAGCATGAAATGGTATTGAAATTGTGGAAGATTTTTTCTTCTTCTAAATTTGCATCAATCACACTTTTGAGATTATGACGAGTGGGCAAGATAGGTAAGAACACCCCGAGCCTTCTTCTAAACTTCATTTTAGAAGTCATTTGAAATCCATTAAACACAATTAAACATTAAATCCATGATTAAACTCCAAGCTAGTCAACATGCTAGACATACTTAAGTATAGTACTAAACATGACATAAACTGCATGATCAAACATAACTAAATATAGACATTGATAAAACTCTCACTATTCTTCAACTCGAACCTAGCAAGGTACTTCCTACGCTCTTCCATAAGGTGCATGCTAGCCTTATTTGGGGTCGGACACCTCCCTTTGTATCCATTGCGAATCTTCCACATATTATTAGGATTCCCGTTGTTGTGAGAGGAGGGGGCAGAATATAATCATGATGGACTTGCCCTTCTTCGTGGCCTCAGTAGCACCCTTCTTGTCTATCTCAACCTTTAGCTGGGTGAATATCTCTTCTGGCATCAATTTGGCCCTGGGTGGTTGTCTAGGTGGCATTCTCAACGCCGAAGGCGGTAATGGTGGCGACAATCGTCTCCACAACATCCTATGTTGCAGTGTCATACTCTACCTACGACATATCAATGCCATCATCGTCATGGAATTATGACCCAATGGAGGGTGACATTTCACTAAAATCTCGTGGGAATTGTCGGAGACAGAGGAGGAGACGGGGGAGAGCAGGTGTCGAGGTCATGGATGATGGATGAAAGAACCAGGATGTGGCATCAGAGTCCTAGCTATGGCCTTGGGGTGACCCATTAATGAGGTTAGTAGGCAGAGGTGGACAAGTGCAGAAGCAGTGGCGGGGTCGTGGACGGTCGCGACCAAGCGAGGAAATAGTGGAGAGCGACATCGCTAAAAGTGCATCCCTTATATTCCCCAATTGTGTTTTTGTGATCAATCAAAAACCAATGGAGATGACTAACATTACTTCAAGTTTATTTCAGGTATTTAGTCCTCGTGTTTGAGTGCAAACATCATCAGTGACGCCTACCTACATATTTTCAAGTGATTGTCTACTCCATGAGCTTACCATGTGATTTATAGATTTTTTTATGGTAATTGCAAGATTCACATTGAGGGCAGACATCATATTATTAAGAGGACAAAAGCAAAAGATCTTCGGTTAAACTCCAAGATAAGATCTTCAACCAAAATCCTAAAGTATTCCACTCTTTCTACTCATTGCCCTAGTACATCGTAGTTTCTCCACCCAATACTACTAGGACCTGAGAGCATTGAGTTACTTGCTAAATAACCATGCTTTCTATATCATCAAAGATGCTGAGAAATCTTCTCTAGTACTGCCGAGCTATGTTCCTTTGAGACCATCTATGTTAGCTCTAGCACCCGAAGCATAACATTTCCCCCAACACTCCCGACTCCTTTGATTTGCTTCTTCACCAGATTCTTGGTATAGGTCTGGTACTTCTGACTAAATCTATCCAGAAATTTGTGCTAGGACTTAGGCATTTTCGCAAATATTTCGTTGAGAAATTCTATGTCGAACCCGATAGCTGAGAGACTTCGTTTTTCTTGAGTGCTTTTGTGCTAGTTCAAACTTGAATGGACAAAAGCCCAGCTTTTTTTCTCTCATACCTATGCATTCTATTTTCCTGGTATTTCTGAGTACTGTGACTTTAAGAGGCTCAATGGACAACTGTGACAGCCCGATGCCGACGTTCCAGAAGATTCCCCTTTCCTTTCCTTTTCCGCCGTGTGAGTATTTTTATTCGTTGCATCGTCATGTAGTTTGCATCATCGCATCATGCATGGCATCATGTCATCTGTGTGCTTGTCTTGTGTGGCTACTTGCACCTCGTCGTTTGTGTGTATGTGCCTTAGGGACTTGCAACGTGATTGGGTGCAACAAGTTCAAGCTCATAACCTTGTTGCACCGAGGACCTAAAACCTTCACTCCCCTCCTCTCCTCTTTTATCTGTTTTGGCGGTTTGCTAAGTTTCCGTTTTAACCCCTTTTAAAAAGTGTCTTCTTTTAAAAAAAATCATTTTATAAAATGTGGGGGCAACCCTTGGGTTTTATTTTATATTATTCCTCCTTTTGTTGTATTTTTAAACCGTCTCATTTTCTTTTCTCTTTTAAAGAGCTTTTATTTTATTCGTTAAATAAAAGAGGTTTTATTTTATTCTTCAAAAGGGTTTTATTTTTAGTTGTTTTAAAATGCCCAACTATTTCTTATAGTTGGGTGTGGTTTTAAAAGGAGCAAAGGGTTATTTTGTATTTGTTAAATCCTTTTTTTGTGTGTGTATCTCTGTTTTTTTAAAAAGAAAAAAAACCCAAAGAGGGAGAGGCCCAGCCGGCCAAGGCCCAGCTGGACCCCCCTCCAACCCTAGCGTTCAGCCCGTGGCTCCTCCCTGCTCCTGACGCGCCGTCGTCCTCCCCCTGCCGAGCCCCCTGTCCCGATCCCCTTTCCTCCTCCTCGCCAACCCCGCCTCCAGCTGCCGCGTGCCGCCATGGCCTCGCCTCCTTCGTCTCGTGCCTCCTCCTTCCCTCCTCGAGGCCCCCTAGCCCCCAGTCCCCGCAGCGCACGTCCCCTCGTCCCGCCGAAGGAGCTCGTCCCGAGCACGTGCGCGCCTCCCGAGATCCTTCGCCTCCGCGTCCTCGCCCCGACCTCCTTCGTCGTCGTGCGCCCCTCGTCCGCCCTGGTCGCCCGTTCCTCGCCAGCTCACCTCGCCGTGGTCCCGTGCCGAGCTGTGGGTTGCTCGTTGCCTATTGTTGTTTGCTTGCCATTTTGTTGTCGTTGCTGTTCATGCTGCTTGCGTGCTGAGCTGGCATGCTGTTGCTATGCCATAGCTGTTGTTGTGCTTGCATTTTTTGCTTGCCTGATGCCGCCGTAGGAGCGTGACGAGCTTGCTGCGCTGCCTTGCTTGCACCGCTTGCCTTTCCCATACCTGCTCGCGTCGCGGAGCTGTGCTGATGGTGTTTCTTGTGCCGATGTGTCCCTGTTGCCGTAGTAGCTAGTTGTTTCCTGCGGATGCTTAGTTGTTGTTTGTTGCTGGTGCTGTTGTTGCTATAGAGGCTAGCTAGGTTGTTGCTTGCTGTGCTGCACGCTGTAGCTGCTGCTCCTTCTGCCGAGTTGCTGTGTCGTGCTAGCTGCCGCTGCTGTTGCCTGTTGCTGCCGGTTCTTGCTGTTGTCGTGGCTGTTTTTGCCTTTGCTGTTGCCGGTTCGCTGCAGGCAAGCTAGCTGTTGTGCCGTGCTAGCTGCCTCATGCTGCCCTGTTGCTGGTGATAGCCTAGCTGCTGTCGTGCTTGCCGTTTTGCAGTTGATGTTGTGTTTGCCGCTGCTGTGCTGTTGCTGTTTTGTGCTGCTGCCTTGCCGAGCGTTTGCTGTCGCTGTTGCCTGTGCTTGCCTAGTTGCTGGCTACTGCTTGGGTGCTAGGCTAGTTGCTAGTTGCTGGCGGTTGTCTGCTTTCGCTAGCCGTGTTGCTGTCGCTTGCCGTCGTCGCGTGCACCATCCTCGCCTCCCGTGAGTATTCGACAAGTTCGCCGCGAGTACCACGATGACCACGACTTCCACGACGTTCGCTACGAACCGATCCGCTCCGATATGCACGCGTCGAAGGTATAACGATGAGACGTGGCCGAGAACCGTATGCATGTCTTGTATGAGTTGTATCGTGTGTTTGCACCGTTTGTATGCCCGTTGCACGTTGTCTTCTTATGTTGTGCCCGACACATGGGAACCCGATATACGGGATCACCCCATCTTTATTTACCGTTTCCGCACACGCTTGTATACGTTGGCACGATATCTCGACGAGTTATCGGGATAGGAACGTTGCCGTGGCATCGTTTCCGATTTGCCGCCATGATTTCCTCTCGCTCACCGTGGCGATACATGCTTCTTTCCCTTCTTGCCCGTGTTATGAACTCGCATGCATGACGTATTCATGGCATGCTATATGTGTTGCATGTTTCTTGTGTCGTAGCTCCGTTCTATGTTTCGCGTGTTACCCGACTAGGATGTCATGTAGGATCAACGCTCACCCCTTGCCATGTTAACAACATTTAATATTGCCGTGTAAATAACCGGGAGTGGACTAAATAATTAAACGTGGAGTTCGTCGATATGAAACCCGTTGCATATCGATCTTCATTTAATGTGTAGTGTCTGCATGAGGTGAATTGCCATGCCATCCCTTGCATCATTGAACTGATCATGCATCATAGTAGGTTAAGCATCATGTTGTGCATCGTGTGGTGAATATCTGTGTTGATGTTTGTTTCCGGTTTGCTCCGTCTCGATAGACTTCCGCAAGTGTGTCGGAATGTGAGGACCCGTTCAACTACGTTGTTTCGCCGACTTCACGGAGTCGTTCTTCTTCCAAGTGGGATCTCAGGCAAGATGACCATTTCCCCAGATACCATTACTATCATTGCCATGCTAGTTATTTCGATGATATCGATTATGTCTCGTTGCCTACCACATGTTAAATATGAGCCTCTAAACAATGCCATGAAAACTCTCAACCATGTTCTACCTAGCAAACCACTGATTGGCTATGTCACTGCTTGCTTAATCCTGTTGTTAGCGTTGCTAGTTGCAGGTGCATTGCTTCCATGTGATAACATGGGTTCCTTGTTATATCAGCATATTAATGCTATTTAACTTAATGGACCTATATACTTGGTAAAAGGTGGAAGGCTCGGCCTTTCTAGCCTGGTGTTTTGTTCCACCTTTGCCCCCTTACTTTCCGGCTACCGGTGTTAAGTTCCATAATTGAGCGCTCCTAACACGATCGGGGTTGTTATGGGGACCCCCTTGATAATTCGTTTTAGATTAAAGCTGGTCTGGCAAGGCCCAACATTGGTACTACATTTGCCTAATCACCTAATAAAATTGCATAGGGACTTTCCGGACCCCGAGGATAATTTAATCAACCCCCCGGGCCAGTGCTCCGCATGAGTGTTGGTCCACCCACCTAGCTATCGGCGATGCCTCCTCGGGGCAACTCAAGGTTTGGCTACCGTCCACTATGCATAGAGGCGTGTCCTGAGAACGAGATACGCGGCTCCTATCGGGTTCGTCGACACACCGGGTGGCCTTGCTGGATTAGTTTTACCTTTGATGAGATATCATGTGCATCGGGATTCCGATGATGCTTTGGGTAATCTCAGAGTTGAGGTTTTCCACTAGGGAATCCGACGAGATCGCGAGCTTCGTGATTGAGGATTTCTATGCGGCTTGTGGTAATTTGTGATGGACTAGTTGGAGCACCCCTGCAGGGTTAAATCTTTCGGAAAGCCGTTCCCGCGGTTAAGTGGCAACGTGGAAGCTTTGTTTAACACTGGTTCTAGATAACTTGAAGTTAACTTAATTAAAATATGCCAACTGTGTGCGTAACCGTGACTGTCTCTTTTGTAAGTTCTTTCTCCGATCGAGGACACGGTGGGGTTATGTCTGACGTAGGTAGGTGTTCAGGATCATTCATTTGATCATGAGTAGTTCACGTCCGTTATGCGTAGATCTTCCCCCTCTTATTTTTTGTACTCGTAAGTTTAGCCACCAAATATATGCTTAGCCGCTGCTGCAACCTCACCACTTAACCATGCCTCACCCATTAAGCTTTGCTAGTCTTGATACCTTTGGAAATGGGATTGCTAAGTCCGTGTGGCTCACAAATTACTACAACACCAGTTGCAGGTACAGGTAAAGGTTACTTGACGCGAGCGCGTTGATTGTTCATTTGGAGTTGCTTCTTCTTCTTCTTCTTCATCGATCTAGGATGGGTTCCAGGCCGGCAGCCTGGGATAGCAAGGATGGACGTCGTTCTTCTTTTATCGTTTTTTTTTCGTCCGTAGTCGGACCCTGCTCTTACTCTTGATGACTATGTAATGTACTGATGTGACTCTGATGTAGCTTGTGGCGAGTGTAAGCCAAATCTATTATGTATCTCTTCCTTTCAGTACATGTACTTGTAACGATATCCATTCTTGCGACACGACGAGATGCGCTTCTATCCCTAACGAGGCCTTCGTGCCAAATTGAGGATAGGGTTGCATCTTGGGCGTGACAAGTTGGTATCAGAGCAGTACCGACCTAGGGGCCCCCTTGATTGATCGAACTTGACCGAGTCGAGTCTAGTGAAAAACTACTTTGAGTCTAGTTATATATCGAAGAGTAGGATTCTTTTTTCTCCTCTTCTATGCTCTGGTGAGGAATCTTGACGTATTAATTTAATTCTACTCCTCTTCTCACTCAAAAAAAATTTAGGATCACGTGGATATTTTTGGAATCTATATGATGCCGATGTGACAGAGTTCTGTCTTGGTGCCTCCTATCTACTCTAAGTTTCAGGGGAGTTGAGCTCCAGGGGATTCTTGAGCATATCGTTATCATTCAGATTTCTTAGTATCTCAGGACGAAGGATGTTCGTAATTGCTTCAATACTAGTAGTGGCGAGATAACCCCGATGTCCCCAGTACTGGTGCAGATTGTTCGGGAGTACTGCCATACTTTGTATCGTTGTGATCACGAGGGTCTGTAGTAGATGAAGGCCCGAGATTCTGGTCGTGTGTTCACGGATGTGATACAGGTGACGGGTTAGTTTAGGAGTTGTGTGAAATACTCCTTGTATCCGTGTACCAAATTGCATGACCAGATATTTCGGGAATTCATAGGTGGGAATTCAAGTAGTTACTTATAGGATAATCTTCCAACAAATGCATGATGTTAGGTTGGGGTTCGACATCTAGTGGATTCGTTTGTTCACGGTCGACTTACAGTAGTACACGTTGTGTCTTAAAGAGTCCTTGTAGCTTGCTACGACTCGGGGACGCTTCGTATGTCGGGTGCACTGCCTTGCACTTGATGGCTACTGTAAAATCGAGCCCATGCGATCTTGTCCACGAAAATATCGGACGAAATCTTTCTCATGACTTTGTTCTGGCTTGTTTCATAAGCTGCACCCCTTGTGTTGTTGGAATATGGTAATTCGAGTTGCTTCGATGTCAGATGGTGATTTCTTATCCTTCCAAGAGCGGTTCTCATATTTCTATGCGAATGCTAATTAATCCTTTTGCTTAATCAGTTGTCATATCAATTCTTGTCAACCGGAGTCATCGTATCAAGTCTTTTCAACCGGTGTGTTTCTCTCCAAGTGGATTCAATCCTCTCCAATTTTTGCAAGATAATTCTCTCGTTTTATTCCGGAGTTCATCTCATCTGTCCCATGTTGTCTTTGTTTTTCCCGCCCTCCCACCCTTTTCTTCAGTGATTCAATTTTCTTTTCATTGTGCTTCCGCTGTGTGTTCTTTTCTCTCTTACCCGGTGATTCGTTGTGAAGATTCTTAGGAGCTTCATGTTCATCTTTATTCATTCTTGTCATCCTTACCGGTGAATTCAGTTCAGTTATCCATGGTCATCATATCCTTTTCAAACATTAAATTCTTTCCCATGTTGGGAATTCTTTTCAGACTATCTTTTTAATAATTCCTCTCTCTTTCTATCCGGAGTGTTAAAGATATTTCAGAAGTTCTGGTTTTCAATCCTTCAGTTATTTCGAGGTTTTCAACCTCATCAAGTTTTCTTTATACCGGTGCAATATCTATCATTTTGAGTAATCTTTTCAACGGTGGTTTCTTTGAGTGGGACCATAACCCACAGGTTCTTTCCCAGGATCTTTCCTGACTCTTTTATTCTTTTTCCGGAGATCTATAATCTTTTCAACTATGACGTAAGTATGAATTTCATCAGTCATATCCCTTCTCCAAGGCCTATTCGAATCAATTCTCATAGTTGGCTCAACCTTTCATTCTTCATGATTCCGGAGTGTCTCAGTATTCTTGGTGTTGTTCTCATCATCATTCTCAGCTTGCAATCAGAATGATTGTTTCTCTCGAATCTTGGTTCATTCTCTTGCAGATTCATCATTTCAGCTTGGTGGCATTATCTGGAATTGTTTCTATCGTGAGTAATCCCTTTCGTGCTATCCGGTGGTTTTCTGAGTTATTTTCATTTTCGTTCCTCCGAAGGCCATTATTTTTAGAAGACTTCTTCGTTCTCAGCTTTCAGCTTTCATCCTCAATTCTTCTCCATTGTTGTCTCTTCGTTCGTCTCTCGATTATCCGGTGCTTTGTTCAAGTTTTCTTTCAGGTGGATCATGATCTCTTCATTCTCATGTATCTTCATTAATTCTTGGCATCCCCATTCAATTGTGAATTCTTACCAGTGCTTCCTTCAATTATGCTTCATGTGGTGCTTATCTCTCTGCCTCTTCAAGATTCTTTCAAGAATAAGTGCTATGCTAAATCCGTTGATTGTCGTCAATTTAACTTGATGAAGGATTAGCATAACATAATTCTTATTCTTGTTTCATCAAATGATTTCAATTCTTCTTCCGGAGTGACTCATGACATCAATTCTTTTCTCAAGTGTACTTATCTTTATTTTCTGGAGTTCCAAGTACTTTTAAGTATCTCTTTGCGAAGTTTCATCTAAATCTTGGCAAGGTCATAATCTTATTCTCTTCTACCTTCATATCGTTGCATCATTCATATGTATACGGAGGTCCTTCATGGTGGTTCATCAAGGTTTCAATCCATTCTCAATTGTTCTTCAAGATTCTTGTTGGAGAACCTTAAGTATCATTTCTTTTGCATTTATATGTGCAATTGTTCTTCCTTTATCCTTTGAGGTGGTATTATAGCATTCTTGTTAGTGTAGGAGCCTCGAAGAGTTTTCCTTTCAAGAATAAGATATAGATCCACCAATTCTATGATCATGAGATATTTCAACCCATGATTTCTTCATTGAGCTATCTTGGTTTGGATTTCACCTAAATCTTTTCCTGTGGATTGTTGCTATCATGGTGCTTGTCATTAATCCAAGTTCTCAATGTATCCTCTTGGTGTAAGATTTGTTCATATCTTGTTTCTCCCAATCAATCCTTGTTTCTTTTAGTGGTTGGTTGTCACCTCATATTTGTTGAGATGATTTTCGTAAGCCAACTACTATCTTGTTCTTTTCATTGTTGTTTTTCCAACAACTCCGTTCAATTCTTCTCGCAAGGGTGCTTGTCAAGTTCATTTGAGTTAGTAGTTGTCATTCTCTCTTCATTCTCTTCTTCCGTATGAGCTAGTTCCTATTCTATTGTTCCGGAGGCATTGTGATGTTGCTCTTTTGGGTCAATCTTGTTGTTCTATCAAGATCATGGTGTTCCCTTGCTCTATTTAGTTGTTTGTTATGAATATTGTCTATTTCTTCCATCTTTTCGAATTTTTTGTCACATTTTCCTACCGAAGTGTTGCCGAAATTTTCCGTGAATTCTGGCTTCTTTCTCATGTCATTCCTCATCTCCTTGCAAACTTCAAGGATCGTTGGTTTCACTCGTTTGTCAAGAAGCGACTAAGTTTTACCTCGTGTTCTTTCTCATCCTCTCCCCCTTTCAGTCTTGGATCTCGGGGCGAGATCCTCTTGTAGTGTAGGAGAGTTGTGACAGCCCGATGCCGACGTTCCAGAAGATTCCCCTTTCCTTTCCGTTTCCGCCGTGTGAGTATTTTTATTCGTTGCATCGTCATGTAGTTTGCATCATCGCATCATGCATGGCATCATGTCATCTGTGTGCTTGTCTTGTGTGGCTAGTTGCACCTCGTTGTTTGTGTGTATGTGCCTTAGGGACTTGCAACGTGATTGGGTGCAACAAGTTCAAGCTCGTAACCTTGTTGCATCGAGGACCTAAAACCTTCACTCCTCTCCTCTCCTCTCTTATCTGTTTTGGCAGTTTGCTAAGTTTCCGTTTTAACCCCTTTTAAAAAGTGTCTTCTTTTAAAAAAAACATTTTATAAAATGTGGGGGCAACCCTTGGGTTTTATTTTATATTATTCCTCCTTTTGTTGTATTTTTAAACCGTCTCATTTTCTTTTCTCTTTTAAAGAGCTTTTATTTTATTCGTTAAATAAAAGAGGTTTTATTTTATTCTTCAAAAGGGTTTCATTTTTAGTTGTTTTAAAATGCCCAACTATTTCTTATAGTTGGGGTGTGGTTTTAAAAGGAGCAAAGGGTTATTTTGTATTTGTTAAATCCTTTTTTTGTGTGTATCTCTGTTTTTTTAAAGAAAAAAACCCAAAGAGGGAGAGGCCCAGACGGCCAAGGCCCAGCTGGACCCCCCCTCCAACCCTAGCGTTCAGCCCGTGGCTCCTCCCTGCTCCTGACGCGCCGTCGTCCTCCCCCTGCCGAGCCCCCTTGTCCCGATCCCCTTTCCTCCTCCTCGCCAACCCCGCCTCCAGCCGCCGCGTGCCGCCATGGCCTCACCTCCTTCGTCTCGTGCCTCCTCCTTCCCTCCTCGAGGCCCCCTAGCCCCCAGTCCCCGCAGCGCACCTCCCCTCGTCCCGCTGAAGGAGCTCGTCCCGAGCACGTGCGCGCCTCCCGAGATCCTTCGCCTCCGCGTCCTCGCCCCGCCGTGGCTCGCCCCGACCTCCTTCGCCGTCGTGGGCCCCTCGTCCGCCTTGGTCGCCCGTTCCTCGCCAGCTCACCTCGCCATGGTCCCGTGCCGAGCTGTGCGTTGCTCGTTGCCTATTGTTGTTTGCTTGCCATTTTGTTGCCGTTGCTGTTCATGCTGCTTGCCTGCTGAGCTGGCATGTTGTTGCTATGCCATAGCTGCTGTTGTGCTTGCGTTTTTGCTTGCCTGATGCCGCCGCAGGAGCGTGCCGAGCTTGTTGCGCTGCCTTGCTTGCACCGCTTGCCTTGCCCCTACCTGCTCGCATCGCGGAGCTGTGCTGATGGTGTTGCTTGTGCCGATGTGTCCCTGTTGCCGCAGTAGCTAGTTGTTTCCTGCAGATGATTAGTTGTTGTTTGTTGTTGTTGCTGCTGTTGCTGTAGAGGCTAGCTAGGCTGCTGCTTGCTGTGCTGCGCGCTGTAGCTGCTGCTGCTTCTGCCGAGTTGTTGTGCCGTGCTAGCTGCCGCTGCTGTTGCCTGTTGCTGCCGGTTCTTGCTGTTGTCGTTGCTATTTTTGCCTTTGCTGTTTCCGGTTCGCTATAGGCAAGCTAGCTGCTGTGCCGTGCTAGCTGCCTCATGCTGCCCTGTTGCTGGTGACAGCCTAGCTGCTGTCGTGCTTGCCGTTTTGCAGTTGCTGTTGTGTTTGCCGCTGTTGTGCTGTTGCTGTTTAGTGATGCTGCCTTGCCGAGCGTTTGCTGTCGCCGTTGCCTGTGCTTGCCTAGTTGTTGGCTACTGCTTGGGTGCTAAGCTAGTTGCTAGTTGCTGGCGGTTGTCTGCTTTCGCTAGCCGTGTTGTTGTTGCTTGCCGTCGCCGCATGCACCATCCCCGCCTATCGTGAGTCTTCGACATGTTCGCCGCGAGTACCACGACGACCACTACTTCCACGACGTTCGCTACGAACCGATCCACTCCGATATGCACGCGTCGAAGGTATAACGATGAGACGTGGCTGAGAACCATATGCATGTGTTGTATGAGTTGTATCGTGTGTTTGCACCGTTTGTATGCCCGTTGCACGTTGTCTTCTTATGTTGTGCCCGACACATGGGAACCCGATATACGGGATCACCCCATCTTTATTTACCGTTTCCGCACACGCTTGTATACGTTGGCACGATATCTCGACGAGTTATCGGGATAGGAACGTTGCCGTGACATCGTTTCCGATTTGCCGCCATGATTTCCTCTCGCTCGCCGTGGCGATACATGCTTCTTTCCCTTCTTGTCCGTGTTATGAACTCGCATGCATGACGTATTCATGGCATGCTATATGTGTTGCATGTTTCTTGTGCCGTAGCTCCGTTCTATGTTTCGCATGTTACCCGACTAGGATGTCATGTAGGATCAACGCTCACCCCTTGCCATGTTAACAACATTTTAATATTGCCGTGTAAATAACCGGGAGTGAACTAAATAATAAAACGTGGAGTTTCGTCGATATGCAACCCGTTGCATATCGAGCTTCATTTAATGTGTAGTGTCTGCATGAGGTGAATTGCCATGCCATCCCTTGCATCATTGAACTGATCATGCATCATAGTAGGTTATGCATCATGTTGTGCATTGTGTGGTGAATATCTGTGCTGATGTTTGTTTCCGGTTTGCTCCGTCTCCATAGACTTCCGCAAGCGTGTCGGAATGTGAGGACCCATTCAACTACGTTGTTTCACCGACTTCACGGAGTCGTTCTTCTTCCAAGTGGGATCTCAGGCAAGATGACCATTTCCCCAGATACCATTACTATCATTGCCATGCTAGTTATTTCGATGCTAACGGTTATGTCTCGTTGCCTACCACATGTTAAATATGAGCCTCTCAACAATGCCTGGAAAACTCTCAACCATCTTCAACCTAGCAAACCACTGATTGGCTATGTTATTGCTTGCTTAATCCTGTTGTTAGCGTTGCTAGCTGCAGGTGCATTGCTTCCATGTGATAACATGGGTTCCTTGTTATACCACCATATTAATGCTATTTAACTTAATGGACCTATATACTTGGTAAAAGGTGGAAGGCTCGGCCTTTCTAGCCTGGTGTTTTGTTCCACCTTTGCCCCCTTAGTTTCCGGCTACCGGTGTTATGTTCCATAATTGAGCGCTCCTAACACGATCGGGGTTGTTATGGGGACCCCCTTGATAATTCGTTTTAGATTAAAGCTGGTCTGGCAAGGCCCAACATTGGTACTACATTTGCCTAATCACCTAATAAAATTGCATAGGGACTTTCCGGACCCCGAGGATAATTTAATAAACCCCCCGGGTTAGTGCTCCGCATGAGTGTTGGTCCACCCACCTAGCAGTCGGCGGTGCCACCTCGGGGGAACTCAAGGTTTGGCTACCGTCCTCTATGCATAGATGCGTGTCCTGAGAACGAGATACGCGGCTCCTATCGGGTTCGTCGACACACCGGGTGGCCTTGCTGGATTAGTTTTACCTTTGACGAGATATCTTGTGCATCGGGATTCCGGTGATGCTTTGGGTAATCTCAGAGTTGAGGTTTTCCACTAGGGAATCCGACGAGATCGCGAGCTTCGTGATTGAGGATTTCTATGCGGCTTGTGGTAATTTGTGATGGACTAGTTGGAGCACCCGTGCAGGGTTAAATCTTTCGGAAAGCCGTGCCCGCGGTTAAGTGGCAACGTGGAAGCTTTGTTTAACACTGGTTCTAGATAACTTGAAGTTAACTTAATTAAAATATGCCAACTGTGTGCGTAACCGTGACTGTCTCTTTCGTGAGTTCTTTCTCCGATCGAGGACACGGTGGGGTTATGTCTGACGTAGGTAGGTGTTCAGGATCATTCATTTGATCATGAGTAGTTCACGTCCGTTATGCGTAGATCTTCCCCCTCTTATTTCTTGTACTCGTAAGTTTAGCCACCAAACATATGCTTAGCCGCTGCTGCAACCTCACCACTTAACCATGCCCCACCCATTAAGCTTTGCTAGTCTTGATACCTTTGGAAATGAGATTGTTGAGTCCCCTGTGGCTCACAGATTACTACAACACCAGTTGCAGGTACAGGTAAAGGTTACTTGACGCGAGCGCGTTGATTGTTCATTTGGAGTTGCTTCTTCTTCTTCTTCTTCATCGATCTAGGATGGGTTCCAGGCCGGCAGCCTGGGATAGCAAGGATGGACGTTGTTCTTCTTTTATCGTTTGTTTTCGTCCGTAGTCGGACCCTGCTCTTACTCTTGATGATTATGTAATGTACTGATGTGACTCTGATGTAGCTTGTGGCGAGTGTAAGCCAAATCTATTATGTATCTCTTCCTTTCAGTACATGTACTTGTAACGATATCCATTCTTGTGACACGACGAGATGCGCTTCTATCCCTAACGAGGCCTTCGTGCCAAATTGAGGATAGGGTTGCATCTTGGGCGTGACAACAACCTAGTACCAACGTGAATATTGTGCACTTCCAGGAACATGCATCCCCCTTCTGATCTTCCAAATTCTGAACGTTTCTGGTACTTTCGGGCAAGTTAATTTCCAAGAAAGGACATGAGTGAAACTGCATAAATGAACTACATGGTGCTGGCGAACGCCAACCCCTACTGATTGAAAACCTATATCCTCCATCGCTAGATAGGCGACTATAGAACTGCACGCACTACTCGAAATAGGCTTTTGCCCGCTATATGGATATAGCAACCAATGTCACCCATCCTATTTAATGTATTTGCAGATATGTTGGCAATTCTAATAGGAAGAGCTAAACAGGAAGGCCAGGTAGGAGGCTTGGTGCCACATTTGGTGGACGGTGGCATGTCTATCCTACAATATGCGGATGATACGATCCTGTTTATGAAGCATGACATAGCAAAGGCTAGGAATATGAAACTTATACTCTGTCTATTTGAACAATTGCCTGGCCTGAAAATAAATTTCCATAAGAGTGAGTTGTTTTGCTTTGGGAAGGGCAAAGAAGAACAAAACACATATAAAGAATTGTTCGGATGTGAAATAGGGAGCCTACCGTTCAGCTATCTAGGCATACATATTCATCATCGGAAGCTTTCCAACAATGAGTGGAAATGCATCGAAGATCGATTTAAGAAAAAGCTAAGTTGCTGGAAGGGCAAGCTGCTCTCATATGGAGGCAGACTAATTTTGATTAACTCGGTTCTGACGAGTATGCCTATATTCCTCCTCTCCTTCTTTGAGGTACCGGTTGGGGTACGTAGAAGATTGGACTTTTATCGATCTAGATTCTTTTGGCAGAGTGATGAGGATAGGAAGAAATACAGACTAACTAGATGGGACATTATCTGTAGGCCAAAAGACCAAGGTGGTCTAGGAATTGAGAAATTAAAGGTGAAGAATAGATGTCTGCTAAGTAACTGGCTGTTTAAACTGTCAGTAGAGACAGAAGGAATGTGGGTACAAATTTTACGTAATAAGTACCTACATTCAAAGACCTTAGCACAAGTAAAAGTCAGGCCCAATGATTTACCATTCTGGAAGGGGTTGATGAGAGTAAGATCAACATTCTTTCATAGAACCAAATTTATTATTGGAAACGGTGAGGGTACTAGATTTTGAGAGGATTCGTGGTTGGGAGAGATGCCTTTAGCCACGCAATACCCAACTCTTTATAATATTGTGCAACGCAAGGAGGCATACGTAGCCACAATCTTACAGTCAAGTCCTCTCAATATACAATTCAGACGGTCTTTGATAGGACATCGATGGACTGATTGGTTACACCTGGTTAGGAGACTCATGGATATACATTTATCGGAGGAACCTGATAGGGTATATTGGAAGCTCACGAGTAGCGGAATTTTTACAGTCAAATCAATGTATCTCAATCTTATTGATACCATTAACATCCCTAAATACAGAAATATTTGGAAAGTCAAGGTTCCCTTAAGGATCAAGGTCTTCGTGTGGTTTGTGCACAAGAAGGTGATTCTTATTAAGGATAACTTGGCTAAACGAAATTGGAGGGGGGGGGTAGTACTCGGTGTAGTTTCTGTGATAACGAGGAGAACATTTCACACCTCTTTCTCCACTGCCCTCTTGCGAGAGTTCTCTGGCAAACGGTGCGTATAGCCTTTAATATTATACCTCCGCACAATATTGACACGTTATTTGGAATGTGGCTAGATGGAGTAGATACGATTATTGCTAGACACATCCGCAGTGGAGTTTGTGCACTTTTGTGAGCTATATGGAACTGTAGGAATGATGTGGTTTTTGACAGACATACACATATACATTTCTTGCAGGTACTACACAGAGCTGCGGCATTGATCCGTACATGGTCGTTACTCACTCCTGCGGAAACCGGGAGCCTTTGGTTACTGGGTCTACCCGATGGGAGACGGTAGCGCGGGATATCTTCAACCAGTTTGGATGGCAGTCCAGTAATAGGATAGATGGGTAGACATCTAGGCCTATTTTGCTGGTTGTAGCATTTTTCATTTTGATTTTTATTTTACTTTCATTTGTCAGAGACTATGTTGGACCGAACTTGGTTTGATTGCTTAATAAAGGGGCCGTATGCATCATGCCGATGCAGAGGCCGGAGGTAATCCTCCTTTTCAAAAAAATATGGATATAGCAACCACCAGATACAACATCCGGAACACCGCTGGGGCGGACAGCACAAGCACACCCAAAAGAAAATACAAGAGAAAATAAGAGAGAAAATGCCAACAACGCCGGATCAACGAAAGCTACGACTCCCCGCGACCGTTGTGCCCACCGAAGATAACCACCACGCTCCAAAGCCACCGAGTTGTCGTGTACCAAGGACCACCTTCAAGAAGGAATGTGACGATGTCGACGCTATTGCCCGGACGAATCCTAGGATTTCTCCCGGTACACGGAGGGTGGAAGGGTGAGAGGGTCACCCGACGCCCTTCAAGAAGGATGGTGGCGCCCGCAGGCGTCACCGCGTTGGTGCCGGCAAGATCTGACATGGATTTCTCCCGACCCCTCGCACCCGTCACCCAGGACCAACCTACGGCTCCACCACACCCGTCGCCCACCAACATGCACCAACACAGTCACGAGGAAGCCGCCGTCGTCTCACCACGTCCAACGGAGCGAGGCCGGTCGGATCCAAACGAGACACCCGGAAACAAGGACCGACAGCACCGCAGCGACGAGGGAGGGAACAACCTCCACCGGCTTAGGCGGTAGCAGACCGGGCATAGCAGCACAGGCACACCAGACCAAATGTCCAGCCGAGCCTAGAACGGGCCCGTGAAGCTCCGCCGCCACGCTGCAGCAGTCGCGGCACAACAGCTGTCGTCCCTGTCGCGAGGAGCTTGCCAAAGCCACTGGAGGACAACCCAGCACGCCCCCCAGCAGGCCTGCCCCGACCCAAATCGGGCCCCTAGGATCTAGATCTGGGCCAGCCAGGCGCCGCCGACCGCTGCATGCCAGGGTCATCACCGCCGCCAAGGGACAGCGCCTCCGACCGCCGTCGTCCAGATCCTCGCCGAAGCGCCGCCGACCGAGGGGCTCCGCCGCTAGGACCGCCTGCCCGAGCCGAGATCCAGCGACGTGGGAGAAAGGGGGGCCGCCACCGCCGGGCTGCGGGGTGTCGCGCGGGCAACGCCCGGCCATGCCCGCCGATGGCAGCGACGAGGGGGAGGGGCGGTGGCGGCTCGCTGGGAGGGGAAGGAGAGGGGAGCCGCCTCGGTCGCCTCGCTCGGGGACGGCGACGCAGGGGGCCTCGGGGGCGTTGTCTCTGGCATCCTGAGAACTGCAGCACTAATAAGTTCATCCAAAAACTAAAGCTTATGAGAAAAGATGGGTTGTGCATTTATATGTCAACACTTCCTCTCATGTATGGCTTTTTCAGGCCTAAATGTTGATCAAAAATGAGTTGTAATTTAATTGCATCGGGTCTTAAACTCAAGATCTCTTGGCTTTGATATTGAATTCATACTCCAATCAATTCATTTAAAAGTCCAAACTGATGAAAAGGGACAAACTATATATACTTATATTATATCACTAAACATCCTAGGATTAAAGGCCCCATAATAAATTGAGGTCTTCAATTGAAATTTGGTCACCTAATTTTGACCGGATCAACAGTCTTTTTCATTTATTTTTTTATACAATACATCATGCTTCCTAATTTTTAAATCTTTACAATTAATTGAGGCTTCAATTTAGAATTGGATTATCCAATTTTGACGGGGTCAACAATTTCTCAAGGAGCTCCCCTATGAGTTTATTTTAAGTCGTCTTCTTAATTTTAAAATCTTTCATTCAATTGAGGTATTCAATTTTGTATTTGTTTTATAATTTTGATCGGGTTAACAATTTTTTAAATAAATCAGCAGCAACCGGCCTATAAAAATATATTAGCCCCTCACGGACTCATGTCACCATAAAAAAGCGTCACTATGTGATATTATAACCGAATAAAGTATACACAATCAATGATAAAAATATATGCACACATAAATACGGGTTCATTAGCGGATAACACGTAATCACACCGCAAAAGACCCACCAAATAATCACATTATAAATAAACATAAAACACACTCCACCTTCTCCCCCACAGGCCAAACTAAATACTCCATCAATTTGTAAGTATAAAGACTATTATTTTTTAAAAAGTCAAATTTCTATACTTTTGACCAAGTTGAGAGCCAAAAATATTGACTTCCACAATATTAAACAAAAAAAATAAAAATTCATTTCCTTATGAATCTAATAACACTGAATGGATATTATAAATTTTGATATTTTTCTTTATAAATTTAATCAAATTTAAAGAGGTTTGACTTTCTAAAAAAGTAATACACCATATATTTTGAAGTAGAATGATTAAGGAAATTTGAAAATCCCAACAAATTGAACGACGTAGCAAAGCGCGCTCAACCCTTCTAGTATTCAACATCCTTTATTTATTACTTAGATGTGAGCTTTATGTAGGCCGTGGAATCATTTTGTTAATATTACGTTGGCAGAGTCTTGAACTCAAGACCTCCTGACTTGGATATCACGTAGGACAGCATGTATCAAACAGTTCACCAAAAAGGTCAAACTGATAAGAAAAGATGGACAATACATTTATACGTCAACAGCGACCTCGGAGGCTTGACGGGTCCCATTCTAAAAAATTCATACCAAACATGCCACATAGTTGTATAGAATAGATGCTTAAAAAGCAGATTCGCTTTTCTGGAATAAACGATGATAGATTCTGTACAGGTCAAGCAAGAATATCAAACTATTATCCCCGGTTATATTGATGATATTATTCTTATGAAAATACATGAAACTTCTTATCTGGAATAAACTCACATTTTCTCGAAATAATGAATGCAAGAAAGATACGTAACTTACCTAAAATTATTTGCATTTTGATAAAATTCATGCCAGCTTGAGCACAAGATTTGCCTATATTTGTCTTGACATATGTTCATACTTTTGGTTTCGAGATAGTTTGGAACCAAAGCAGGTTGAGCAAGACCGTCCGTACGCATACCAATGTGCCCCTCCCCTCCTCAAACACCAACACAGTTAGAAGAAACCACTACTCCCTCCGTTCCTAAATATAAGACCTTTTAAAGATTGCACTATGGACTACATACAGATGTATATAGACATATTTTAAAATATAAATTCACTCATTTTGCTCCGTATGTAGTCTATAGTAAAATCTCTACAAGGTCTTATATTTAGAAACGGAGGAAGTAATAAATTAATAATCTGGGGATTCTACAATTGGATTAGCAGCGGGAATGGTGGCTTAGAAAGGCACTTTTGCAGCCACTAGTGTTCATAGATCGGCTCACCAAGTCACCATTTACAAAGAGAAAATGAAAGTAGTCATCAATAATTCTTTTTTTTCTCATGATAATATGTGTCTTATTTATGCCACATGAGGATTATAGTAAGCCAAATACATACCGATCTGGCAAAATTAAAAAAGAATAGCAAAACGTTAGTTTTTGCATAAAGGGACACCATTCAAAAAGTAAAATTACAAACAATACCGAAGAAACCTCTGAGCTTGACACCAAGGTTCGTCACCGACTTCTGGCACCACCACAATAACCATCAAAGGAGAAAAAAAAATGATAGATCACCTCCACACATGAGCATGACGTGATTCCATCGTTGATATGCAGCTCTGCAAACCTCCAAAATGGCTCGTCAAAGGCGAAACTGTTACAGTCGAACGAGTCAGACCGGAGAACACCTCACACACGACATCATACTCCAGATCTGGCACCCCCGTGACTATGACGTCGGAGGAGGAAACTATACATGTTATCCACGTACCAAGAACTCAACAAGCGATCCACCACCTTCCAAATGTCGTCGATGCAGATCACTGTCTACATCCGCTCATGGACCACCTCCCAAACTCCGTGTTGACGCTAGAGCAAACGCTGACGGAACGACGGAGCCCGAGGACACTGGTCCACCACGAGGATGACGTGGTCGCCACACCATCCTTGCATGAACAGACTGAACTCTAAATTCATCCCCAACCATAGGACCGGTCGCCACGTCTGAGTAGGATTTGAAGAGACTTTATTCAACGCCACTATCATCGTCGTCGAAGCCAAGGCGATGAACAACCAAGAAACTAAGCTACTTTGGCCTAAAACTATCCACACACGTGGATCCGATGAACCCCCTTATCACTGACGACTGAGGTCGTTGGCGGAGGGGGCGTGAGAGCACGGCGTTGGAAGCATATCCTCTCCTGGCGGCGCTAGGGGTTCTTGTCGCATGAGTCGGACCGGCCCTTGGGACACCAATCAATATAAAACTTTTCGAAGATGTATATAGAGAAGTTAACTATACGCTAAAATAATGTAATGATTGGAGATTTAAAGGAAAAGAATAATGAGAGAGGAAAAGAAAGAATCATACTTGTATAAATGATGAGGTAACCAAGCCTACCTTTGGTTGTTTTGACAAATCATATTCTTTTGCACATGAGGATTCGAATTTCTGTGAGGTTTTGATTTTTTTTTCCCCAACATTTCCTCTACAGTTTTTAGGAAGAAGAAAACAACTTTTCGATGTAGTATTGTATGAATTTTGTTTCTCCTATGAGAGAAGGCGAGATTCTTTTGGAAGAGAGACGAAGAAACCAACAATGAGAAGATCCGCCCACATCAGTTACCGATGTTCTTCCCTCCTCTGCATGGAGTAGCAAACAGCACAGGAAAATCTCAGCCTTTTCTGTCAAAGCAATGAAGCACTTTTCCATGAGACCGTACAATCCTCTTGTCTTTTGTTTCTTCCTTTCTCTTGGAATGGTTGTAGCTTTATTTATTCTCTAACCACCTACTATTATTTTAGGCGTATTAGGTTAATTAATCACTTGGTCACCAGACCGATGCAAATAATATAAGGACAAGCTCATTGCTCGAAACAAGATGCAAACGGATTTAAAGGTTTAGAGCATCTCGCATTTTCCTTTCTACTCCTTCAGCTCACAACATTGGCAACTAGCAATCCTGGCCATCCATCTCGGAGCTTAGCGGTGCTGATCTGACCTTAGCTTTCGATATGACATACGTGTCGAAAAACGTCTTACATTTTAGGACAGAGGGAGTATGCATCATTGTACCTCGATGAATTGATGCTTATGTAATTTCTGATTCTTAAAATTTGATATTTTGATCAGACAGTCCTGCGTCCGCCTGCATAAATTGCAACAGTTTGCAAGGAAAAAGCATGGCAACGTACACACAACTTGTATTGTCCTTGTATCAATCACTGACCAACAAGGTAGACAAGGTGGTACCGACATGATGGCACTTGTAATTTCCATGTGAGCCGCATCTCTTGCTTGCTACTGTTCTTCATGTTCCCTGGTGGCCTGGATTGATGGATGGATGGCCACCTGAAAAATTGCAGAAAACATCCATCTGAAAATCCTGCAGAATTCTTGTGTACTTCTCCATTTGCTCCCACAGTTTCCGTCAGTGTGCCTGTGCTTAAGAGTTGAGATGCGTGAGACCAGATACATGGATGTACCTTGCTCATGTTCCTGGCCAGTTTGAAATTCTAGCGTAAAGGGGAACCTTTATGCATCTCTCTTCCTTTCGCTCCCCGACTCATCTCCATTGGATGATTCTCAGGGCAACAAGAGCCGTTCTTGGTACTTGGTAGTATCAGTCTCCCTCTGAGAATCAAAGAGGCAGGTTCAAATCTTGTGTTTACATCATTATCGTGATCCCTCTAGCAATATCTTGGAAGTGGAAAAGAAAGGAGAAAAAAGCATGTGGAGAAGATATATCGGAGCTTGATTCTATAATATGCTAATGTTCATTCCTATCATGCATTCATGCCTAGCTAGCCAGCAGTGGTGCTGGTTGATCCTCTTTAGCTATCTAGCCCGGCCTTCACTGGGCGCATTTTCTCGGTAGCATATTCTCTCTTCTTTACCCATCAACTGGATATAAAGGTATGAGACTGGGAATACTCTCTCTGGCTCTGTCTCTCTCATAAGCAACTGGATTGGTACAATATACCAAATATATCCAGTGCCTCAGTAATTCATTCGCTCTTTGCTCTTTGTCCATGGAGATTGACAGTGATAGCTCCAATTACGGACTATTTTCTGATGCTAAAAAGATATTCTGATAGCTAGCACAATGGAGGCGCCCCACTTTGGGCGCAAACAGGCCAACAGGGACTGCCCTCTTGGGTCGGTCCAAGAGAGACTTCTTCACAAATAAAACCTGGATTTTCTGGAAGTTTTGGGTACCATTCTGAAACCTTCTAAATATATAACTACGTACTTTCTAAAATTATGTTATACTTGTAAGAGTTAAACACGGCTTAGTAGTTCTTGTCCGGTAGGTGTTTAGAGGCAGACACCAAGTAGGATAAGTATTGATCAGTTTAACTGCTATTTATACCCCTGTAACCCCACGTTGTGGACACCAGATCAGGGAGATCAAAGAAAAGCAATACACAGGGCCGACACGGCCCTGTTCGCCATCACCTCGAGTTGTCGTGTTCTGTCCTGATTAAATTAGCGCCGGCAAGATGGTCTACTCGTGTCCAGCAAGAATCGATCCATCCAGCTGCCTGGCTGTGTGCTAGCTTAGCACATAGACATACGTGTGATCTGATCTACGTGTGATCTGATCTGGCGCTTTGAAGCCAACAATTGGTATCTAGAGCCTCGACGATCTACGATGACGGACAGCGACGCTGAGTCGGTCAAGTCCGACAAGGGCGACAAGGTGAAGAAGGGCATCAAGTCAGCAACCAGTGGTGGAGGAACGAGCGGCGTCAACGTCCAGGCGCATCGCAACATCCCCATCCAGTACCCGATGCTCACCGACGCCAACTACGGCGTGTGGGCGGTGAAGATGAAGATTATTCTTCGAACCCTTCGAGTGTGGCAGGCAATCACGGACGACGACGTCGATGACGAGTCCGACGAAGGTGCCATGGCCGCCATAGCCCAGTCCGTGCCGGATTCCGTGCTAATGACATTGGCGGAGTTCGAGACGGCAAGAGAGGCGTGGAACGCACTCAAGGAGATGAGGATCGGAGAAGATCGTGTCACCAAGGCTCGGGCACAAGTGCTGAAGCGCCAATTTCACAAGTTGCAGATGGAGGAAACTGAATTGGTGAACGACTATGCCATGCGTCTTACTACTTTGGTGGGAGAGATCCGCGCGCTTGGTGCAAAGCTCGAGGAGACCGAGATTGTGGAGAAAATTTTCAGTTCAGTGACTGACAAATTCACGTACATCATCGGCACGCTCGAGCAGCTTTACGACATCGACGACATGACCATAACGGAGGTGATCGGACGCCTGCGGACGTGGGAAGAGAATGCTCGTGGCTGTCGAAAAGGCAACAGAGGAGGTAGTGACCAACTCATGTACTCACGTGCAGATTGGGAGTCCCCAAGTAGCACAGGAAGGCGTGATGGCAACGAAGGCTCAAGCAACACGAAGGGCGATGGACAAACCGGAAAAGGCAAAGGAAAAGGCAAGCCACAAGGTCGTGGTAAGGCAGACCGATCTAAAGGGCGGAAGCCAGGGAACTTGGATTTATCCGAGGTTAAGTGCTATAACTGCAACGAGATGGGTCACTTTGCAAAGGATTGTCCGAAGCCTAACAAGCTGGAGATCAAGGCAAATTTGGCAAAGCAGGAAGACAAAGGTCCAGGTCTTCTGATGGCCGAAGTTTGTGATCTCGCTGAAACGGTGGTTGTGAAACCAACCCGGAAGGTGCTACTTCATGAGAAGAATGTGACACCTAAGTTATCCGGGGATCACAATGTGTCGTGGTATCTCGACACGGGTGCCAGTAACCACATGACGGGATGCAAGGAGAAATTTCTCAAGCTGGAATATGATGTTCAAGGCTCGGTCAAGTTCGGTGATGGTTCAGCTGTGGAGATTTGCGGGCAAGGATCTGTCCTCTTCGAGGGTCTCACAGGCGAACATCGCATACTCACCGGAGTGTACTACATCCCACGGCTTCACAACAACATTATCTCTATTGGGAAACTTGACGAGAATGGATGCAAGGTGAATATCGAGAACGGAGTGATGACGATCTTCGACAACCTCCGAAACATGCTAGCTCGTGTTAATCGCACACGGAATATGCTCTATATCCTCAACCTTGATCAATCTCAACCAGAGTGTTGGCTCGCCAAGAGTGATGATGATTCATGGTTATGGCATGCTAGATTTGGACACGTTAACTTCTACGCCTTGAAGAAGATGTCAAAGATGGAGATGGTATCCGGAATGCCATTTATCGACCATGTTGATCGAGTATGTGACGGGTGCTTGGTTGGAAAACAGCACCGCAGGCCGTTCCCTGCTCAGTCTACCTATCGTGCAAGTGATGCACTCGAGCTGCTCCATGGTGATCTATGTGGCCCTATCACCCCAGCAACTCACGTGGGAAAGAAGTATTTCTTCCTCGTGGTAGATGACTACTCGAGATATATGTGGGTCATTCTCCTACGATTTAAAGATGAGGCATTTGAAGCGTTCAAGAAGCTGAAGGCTGCAACGGAGATGGAACACAAGTTGAAGGTTCGCGCTCTACGGACAGATCGCGGCGGAGAATTTACGTCGAACAAATTCAACGATTACTGCGAGAAGATTGGCATAAAAAGGTTCCTCATGGCACCTTACACGCCGCACCAGAACGGGGTCGTTGAAAGGCGCAATCGAACCGTCGTTGACATGGCAAGGAGTTTACTCAAGAGCAAGAACCTGCCGGGAACTTTTTGGGGAGAAGCTGTTTCGAAGGCGGTCTATCTTCTCAACCGGGCTCCAACGAAGGCAGTGGTCGGCAAGACTCCGTATGAAGCAATTTTCGGGCGTAAGCCGAATGTGTCTCATCTACGGACGTTCGGGTGTGTGGCACATGTGAAGACGGCAGAGCCGCATCTCTCAAAGCTTGCCGATCGTAGCACCAAGATGGTGTTCATCGGATACGAGAGGAGTTCCGGCACCAAAGCATACCGCTTCTACGATCCACAAACCAAGCGTCTACGGATTTCACGCGACGTCGTGTTTGAAGAAAAGCAAGCATGGAATTGGAGCGCCGCAACCGATGATGCTCCAAACGGTAACATATTCACGGTTGAATTTCCAACTGATGATGATGCAGGGGAGGATGTCCAAGTGGTTGGCAAGACTCCCAACCAAGGTGACCACAATGGTAGTGATCATCATGGTGCCGACACCGACGACGACATGCATAGGTCGCAAGGAGATAGCAACAACGAAGCGCACGACACGGGTGGAGATCTCAATGACAACATCGACAACGAGGCGCATAGTGACGATGACAATCAAGATGATGGTCATGATTACGAAGACTACGCCAACGACGCGGATGTCGATGACACGCCCGAGACTCGGCCATCTTCCTCAAGTGCATCAACATCGACACAATTTGTGTCGCCTCCTTCGCAAGCCCCAACGGACTCCTCAGGGCCTCGTCGCTACAAGACCCTCAAGAAAGTCTACAAGTACACAAAGCCAGTTACGCTCGAGTACTCCGGACTATGTCTGTTCGGAGTTGAGGAGCCGGCGAACTTCATAGAGGCGAGCAAAAGTCCTAGATGGACGCACGCCATGGATGAGGAGATGAAGGCGATTAAGAGCAATGGCACGTGGACTTTGGTAACCCGACCTCCAAACCAAAAGGCGATAGGTTTGAAGTGGGTTTACAAGTTAAAGAAGGATACGGAAGGTGCCATTGTGAAGAACAAGGCAAGACTCGTTGCAAAGGGCTACGTACAACGTCAAGGAGTAGACTATGATGAGGTGTTTGCACCAGTTGCTCGAATCGAGACGGTGAAAGTGCTCCTAGCTTTGGCAGCACAAGAGGATTGGAAGGTTCATCATATGGATGTTAAATCCGCTTTCCTCAACGGCGATCCCACAGAAGAAGTGTGCGTGGAACAACCCCTTGGCTACGGGAAGAAAGGTGAAGAAGGGAAAGTTTACAAGCTCAAGAAGGCACTTTACGGGTTGAAGCAAGCGCCAAGAGCTTGGGATTTAAAGTTAGACCAAAGTATGGTCACGCTCGGGTTCAAAAGAAGTGCCCTCGGTGATCCGAAGGACAGTCTACAAAGCACCAAAGAAGAGGTGAAGATTGAAGACGCGACCAAGAAGGAGTGTTGTAGTCAAGCTACGGACGAGCCGACAACAGTAAAGATGGTCCATAAAATGCTGCAAGGGGTGGCTAAGGCAATGCCGATGATAACCGTTATGAGAAGCAGCAGTCACATTTGGGATCCAGGTCGTAACGAAGACGCCATGTTTAAGGGGGTGAATGTAAGAGTTAAACACGGCTTAGTAGTTCTTGTCCGGTAGGTGCTTAGAGGCAGACACCGAGTAGGATAAGTATTGGTCAGTTTAGCTGCTATTTATACCCCTGTAACCCCACGTTGTGGACACCAGATCAGAGAGATCAAAGAAAAGCAATACACATGGTCGTGGTAAGGCAGACCGATCTAAAGGCGGAAGCCACGGAACTTGGATTTATCCGAGGTTAAGTGCTATAACTGCAACGAGATGGGTCACTTTGCAAAGGATTGTCCGAAGCCTAACAAGCGGGAGATCAAGGCAAATTTGGCAAAGCAGGAAGACGAAGGTCTAGGTCTTCTGATGGCATACCTGCTAAGGTCCAGGTCTTACAAAGAACTCCAAAGGCTCAAACCTGCTAGTTGGAGTTTATGTCGACGATCTGATTATCACCGGAGATAGCGTACAAGAAATTGAACGTTTCAATGCGAAAATGAAGAACAAGTTTAGCATGAGCGATCTGGGATTACTCAGCTATTACTTGGGCATCGAAGTGAAGCATAGCTCCGGAGAGATTTCCCTATGTCAATCGGCTTATGCGGTCAAGTTATTGGAAAAGTGTGGCATGTCAGATTGCTACGAGACACAAGTTCCAATGGACCAACGTCACAAGTTGAGCAAGCGTAGCTCAAATCCGCCGGTGGACACCACAATGTATCGAAGCGTTGTGGGCAGTCTAAGATATTTGGTGCATACCCGACCTGACTTGGCTTATTCAGTGGGGATCGTGAGTCGTTTCATGGAGAATCCGACAACCGAGCACATGAGCGCGGTCAATCAAATCTTGCGCTATGTGAAAGACACCATTAATCTTGGTTGCACGTACAGAAAGGGAAAGGAAAGATTGATCCTTCGTGGATATTCAGATAGTGACATGGCAGGTGATGTTGATGACCGGAAGAGCACGCAGTCAATACAAAGCAAAGGCTCGACACGGGCCTTTAGCCATCAAATTCATCGATCAGTTTTATTCGTGTCGCTTGTTACGCAAGTTCCGTCAAGTAGCCGGCCGAAGCAAAAATCGCATAGGCACGCCTGTACAGCTGCATACGCACGTTCAAAAGCCAACAATACTTTCCCTGAACCCCTTCTAAAACGATCTCTAACATTTCCAGATCCCTTCAAGACACTTGTAGTGCTCATTCTCTCATTTTTCTAGTAATCATAACTACTACCCTTTAAGTGTGTAAACCTACGGGTTTGGAAATAAGCGGACATACACGAAACACTTTTTAGTAATTATATTCAATAATTATAAACTTTAATTATAAATATAAAAATATAACAATATATTTATTATTGCCTCTAGAACATTTTTTCAACAGATTATGCACACCTGGGCTGAGGTAAGCGCCATGACCAACCTTGATGATGTGGCAATAACGCTCAGCGATCTCATGAGCTTGCTTCAAAACTCGAGTAGGAAGAAATTCGGTAATGTTGTGAGGGAAATTAATAGGTCTTGTACACGGCTTGAAGAACTAATGGCTATGAATGCAGATCATAGAACATTAGAGAGGCTACATATCACATGAATGAATTTTTTTTACAAGAAGGAGATGTTGTGGATGCAGATGTCTAGGATTGACTTGCCACGGGAAGGAGGCCGCAACGCAAATTTCTTCCAGCAAAAAGAGGTATGGCGCGCACAGAAAAAAGAATTAAATCCCTAGTTGATGAGAATGGATTTATCCAGCAAGATCATGACACCAGCATCCATGCTAACAACCTACTTCTCAAACCTTATCACTGCGGACTCCTTGATATGTTTTGATTGAGTCAATTGCCAAAATCCATCACATTTACGGCTAGTTTGGCAGGAAACTATAAACTCGTTAATCCGTTGCAGAAAACACCAAAAAATCCCTTAAACCGTTGCAAAAAGCACTGATCGGCTGATTAGGCTCGTTTGAGCTCTTTTCCGACAAATGGGCCCGGAAAATGCTGACGTGTTCTAACGGCTCCACAAACGGCGCCGTTTCGACCAAAAACGGTCGGGACGCCGCACCGGTCGTTCCTGGTCAGACACCCCCTGCCCCCTCACCAGCTCCCCTCTCTCTCGCCCCGCTCCTCTCCTCTCTCGCCCCTGCTCGCCGCCGATCGCCATCCTGCTCGCTGCCAGCTGCCGGACGGCATGGTTTTGTGGAACGACAGCGGCAATAGCGACGACTCCGTTGCCGAGTACATCTCTTCATGCGGATCCCCTATCAAGGTGAGTGATGTCTAGGGATAGGCTTTGTTCGACCTAGGTTTCTAATGGGGGCTTTTTTTGGTGGCTCAATTTGAACTTGCAAGTTGAACCTAGATCCTAGCTACAATCGAGGGCCCTAACTACGCTGGTGTTGACGATGATTTGATGGTGATGTGTGAGCATGACAAGTCGGCCGAGAAGTCGGTTGCATTCGAAGGGATTAGCACTGGGAGGAGGTTACTGGCTTGTTCACTTGATGTAAGTTGGAGCAAATTTTACTTTTTCAGTCAGTACAGACGCAGCTGTCGAGTCCAGTAGGCTTTCGTGAGAGTTCACAAGCACGCCGATGAGTTACCTGGAACTGGGAGAGCCAGCACCAAGATGCAGGACAGAAACAGAGGAAGAAGAAGAGCCATCTCTCAGCTCAGATTTGTTGAGTTGAGGAGGAGACCTAAACTGGAGATGAACTGATATGAAGTCGAGCTTTATGAAGACCTGCACAAACTGCAGAGATATGAGGATTGATCGAGCCTAATCTAGGACTAGGAGGAGCAACTTTGTATTTGTGTTTTTTTCGAAACGGAAGCAAAAGATTTGCCTCATCCATTAAAATAGAAGAGAATAGGGATTTAAAGTTTTACAAGTGGGCACAACACAGCCTCGTAATTACTCGCGAAAGACAAGAAGCCTTAGTTTCTTTGCGGCTGCAATAATCCAAAGCTGGGCTTCGTCGATGACGCCGTTGAGGAGAATCAGCGGCGGAACACTCTTGTGCTGAAAAATCCTAGCATTACGCTCACTTCAAATAGTCCACGAGACAAGGATGATGAGGGAAGACATAGCACTCCTGTTGGGGTCCCGCAGATTAGTCCTCATGTCCCACCAACGCATGAGGGACTTCTCAAGATGCCACGTTGATGTGTCAATGTGAGACAACCCGAACTTCGCAATGACCATACTCCAAAGAAGAATGGAGAAGCGGCAATTGATGAAAAGGTAAACGCCCGATTCCGAAACCCTCCGGCAAAGAGGGCAAATGCCACAATTCTCCCAACCACGTTGCGTGAGGTGGTCTGAAGTCCAGTTTCAATCTTGCAATGTCATCCAGGCGAAGAATTTAACTTTTGGAGGGGGCCAAGCTTTCCAAACCATGGAATATATGGGGGAAATAGTCAACCCAAGGAACTGCGCCTTGTACGCGGTTGTGGTATAGTACTCTCCATCCACTACGTGTTTCCAGATAAGGCCGTCCTCTGCCTGATCATCAAGATAGACGTCGTGAACAATCGTCCAAAGGGTGAAAAACTCTTCAATATGCTGATCGGAGATGATGGTGTCACCCTTGATCTTAGTTATCCAGGCATTCTCATGGAGGGCCTCGCGAACTTTCTAAAGCTTTGTTCTGGAAGCATCATAGATTGAAGGCGCGATATCTTTGGGCTTGCAGCCGAACAACCACGGGGCATCCCAGAAAGGCGTATTCACACCATTACGGATGGTGATGGATGTTGAGGCATAGAAGAAATCAAGGTCTTCCTTGGTGCAAGGTTTGCCCAGACCAATCCAAAGCTTATTAGGCTCCTTCCATTCGAACCATGGCCAACGCAGACGCAAGGCTCGAGCGAACTTGTCGGTATTGAGGACCCCAAGCCCTCCATAAACCTTTGGCCGACAACCACGTCCGAGTTGACTTTGCATTTTGCTTCGGTCGTTTTGTTCAAACCAGACCAGAGAAAAGCTCTCTCCAGTTTGTTGATGTTGTCAAGCAAGCCTTGCAAGGGTTGTACGTCCCATCTCACGCAATGAGAGGCGTGATTGAGAAGACCGCTTGGGAGGTGATGAACGATCTGACGAGGGTTGTATGTCTGATAGTAGTGATGTTTTGCCCTTCGCACGCAAGAAGTTTGCCATCCGCTTTGCCTTAAAGATATTGGAAGTCGGCATTCTTGAGATGCCGGACATAGAGTGGGAGGCCCAAATACTTTATTGGGAAAGGTGCCCGAGGTGGAGGTGCTTGCATCTGATGGCGATGACCGAACTCTTATGAAAGTTGGTGCAAAGACCCATGCCCTTGCCAACGCCCCTAAGAATGCCTGCCAAGTTATCAATATCACTCTGAATTGGGCCCATGAAGGTGGTCGCGTTGTCCGCATAAAGGGAGGTTCGCATCATGGCTCCACGCCCCTCGGATCTTGTGAATAATGCCTTTTTGAATTGCGAGATCGAGGATCCGTTGTAGGGGGTCAATAGCGAGGACGAACAACAATGGTGAGATGGGGTCGCCTTGACGGAAACTGCGACCATGCTTGACAAGGCGGCCATGCAGGCCATTGGGTAGAATGCACGAAGAGGACGACGATAACAGAGCTATGATCCAGTTACGGAATTTGCAAGGAAATCCTTTGCGCTACAAAAGGTCGAGAATGAACTCCCACTTGACCGAGTCGAAGGCTTTTTAATGTCAAGTTTGAATAAGAGGGCGGGGCTTTTGCGCTTGTGAAGCCGATGGGCAAAGTTGCGGACGTACGTGAAGTTGTCATGGATACTCCCTTTTTTTATGAAAGCACCCTCAGTGTTGGAGATATGCATTGCAATGGAAATAAAGCTGAGGCATGATGAGAGCCGAGACACCTGTGTAGAGACCTGCTAGGCCAAGAATCTTTTGGATGTTCCCTTTTTCATTGTATTATATGTTAGTGCCATCTTTATTTCAATGCAATCTGTTACCACACATCAAAAAATGAAGTCTTTGTTGATTGTAGAAAAACATGATTGTCTGTTTACTATTGTCAAGCCTTCCGGGATGAACCTCGTTCTTCAATGGTCAAGCCTTCCGGTTGACGTGCAATCGGATTCCGTCATAGCGTTATCTTCTCTTTCACATACTTCATGCTCAAATATGAATTTTATAGTTTAATTAAGGAAACAATAATTTATTAGTACTTAGGGAGTTTAAATCTCAGAAGATTTTCAAAGACTAAACTAGAGTAGCACACCGTCTAGCCAATTATGCTCGTACGACCCACAGAACCTGATACCAAGATACAAGGGGGACATACCTTCCTCCCACACTTCCGCTAATGCCCCCGCTAGGGTCCTTCCCCCTTCTCCATCTCGCCGCTTCCGGCCGTCCTCGCCCTCCAGCCACCGGCAGCGCTCGCCCAGAGCCATGTACCCCCCTTCCCTCTCCAGATCCCGCCCCTAGCGCCACCTCCCCGGGAGGCGTCCGGGGAGGCCCGAGCTCCATCCTCCGTCGCCCTCCTCGCCCCCCTTCCCCCTCACCCCCCCGGGTCGTCTTCGGTGGGCGCCCCTGGCCCTGGACCGAGTTGTGTCGGCGGCGGCGGGATCTCCCTTACCCCCCCCCCTCGTGCGCGCTTCCCCTTCCCGGGGCAGGGGCGGTGACGGTGTAGCTCGGCCAGGTGGCGATCCGGCAATCCGGCGGTGGGTGAGGTGTGTTGGAAATATGCCCTAGAGGCAATAAATAAATTGGTTATTATTATATTTCCTTGTTCATGATAATCGTTTATTATCCATGCTAGAATTGTACTGAATGGAAACTCAAATACATGTTTGGATACACAGACAACACACTGTCCCTAGTGAGCCTCTAGTTGACTAGCTCGTTGATCAAAGATGGTCAAGGTTTCCTGTCCATAGACAAGTATTATCACTTGATAACGGGATCACATCATTAGGAGAATGATGTGATGGACAAGACCCAAACTATGAACGTAGCGTCTGATCGTGTGAGTTTATTGCTACTGTTTCTGCATGTCAATATATCAGTTCCTATGACCATGAGATCATGCAACTCCCGTACATCGGAGAAATACCTTGTGTGTATCAAACGTCGCAACGTAACTGGGTGACTATAAAGGTGCTCTACAGGTATCTCCGAAGGTGTCTGTTGGGTTGGCGTGAATCGAGACTGGGATTTGTCACTCCGTATGACGGAGAGGTATCTCGGGGCCCACTCGGTAATACAACATCACAATAAGCCTTGTAAGCAATGTGACTAAGGACTTGGTCACGGTATCTTGTATTATGGAACGAGTAAAGAGACTTGCAGGTAACGAGATTGAACTAGGTATGGAGATACCGACGATCGAATCTCGGGCAAGTAACATACAGAAGGAAAAATGGAACAACATATGGGATTAACTGAATCCTTGACAAAGAGGTTCAACCGATAAAGATCTTCGTAGAATATGTAGGAGCCAATATGGGCATCCAGGTCCCGTTATTGGTTATTGACCGGAGAATGTCTCAGGTCATGTCTACATAGTTCTCGAACCCGCACTGTCTGCACACTTAAGGTTCGGTGACGTTTCGGTATTACTGAGTTATGTGTGTTGGTAACCGAAAGTTGTTCGGAGTCCCGGATGAGATCCCGGACATCACGAGGATCTCCGGAATGGTCCGTGGTAAAGATTGATATATAGGAAGTCATGTTTTGGTCACCAGAAATTTTCGGGTACTTCGGTAGTGTATCCGGAGTGTCGGGAGGGTACTGGGGACCATCGGGAGGGGTATCACGCCTCGAGGGGACTCATGGGCTGTGGGAGGAGACAAACCAGCCCTAGTGGACTGGCCTAAGCCCCCACTAAGGCCCATGAGGTTTGAGAAGGAAAAAACCCAAAGGTGGAAGAGGAGGAAAGGGTTTCCAAGTGGAGAGGAGGAATCCTACTCCTAGTAGGATTGGAGTAGGACTCCTCCACCTCCAATTTCGTCCAAACCTTGAGGGTTTGAGGCTGCCTCCTCCCCTCCCTCCCTCCTATATATACTAGAGGAATTAGAGGCAACCCTAACCCTAATTCCCACGTGCTCCCTCTACTTCTCTCTAGATCTGTTTCTCTTCTAGTCTAGTTCGGCAGTGCTTAGGTGAAGCCCTGCTGAATTAGTTCACCACCATCACCACCACGCCGTCGTGCTGGAGAACACATCTACCTCTCCGCCCCTCTTGCTAGATCAAGAAGGCGGGGATCGTCATCGAGCTATACGTGCGCTGAACGCGAAGGTGCCATCTGTTCGGCACTAGATCGGGATGGATCGTGATGGGATCGCGAGATGGATCGTGATGAGATCGGGGACGGGCTGCGATTTGGATCACGAAGATGTTCCACTACATCAACCGCGTTATATACGCTTCCGCTTAGCGAACTACAAGGGTATGTAGATTCACTGTCCCCTCTCGTAGATGATCATCACGATGGATAGGTATTGCGTGTGCGTATGAATTTTTTTAATTTCCCATGCAACATTCTCCAACAAGGTGGAGGCGCAGGGTGGTTGGCAGCGCGCCCCCGACCTAGATCTGGGCCCTAGCGGGCCGGCACACGGCGTGGTTTCGAGGTCCTCTGCGTGGTGAGGAGGAGGAGCAACTTGGACAGGGGGCAGCGACGTTGACGACGTGCCTGTTGTAGCGTGATGGCGGGAGCTTTACGGGCTTTGAGGTCCCGTTGGGACTGTTGGCCCACGGGCCTGGTATGCTCCTGTTATTGTGTGTGGTCGGCTACTGTCGTTGAAAGTGGAGGTTGAGCCCTCCCGCGTGCCGACGGTGCTACTGTTCCTAGTCCTGACTCCTTTTCATCGTTGTGCAGGCCTCTCCTTGTGATGCCATGGTGAGACGGCGTGGGGGCTTCAAGACCGTGTTGGCGCAAGGTGGAGGTCGGTTTGGTGGCAGGCTCCGAATCGCTCGATGTGCAGGTTGGGATCGGGGGAAACCCATGTCGGCCCAGCCGACACCGACGCGGTGGCGCCTTTGGGTGTCGCCGAACCTTCATGGAGGGCGTCGGGGGCTACCCTTCCTCGTGCCTCGTCGCGTATCGGAGGAAACCCTTGGCAGCATCGTCGTCATCGTCGCGGTCCTTCTTGGAGGTGCTGATTGGTACCGGCGCTTTGAAGTCTTGGAGCTTGGTGGGAGATCCCTGATGGGTGTAGCGGTCGCGAGGCTTCTTCGTTTTTGTCGATCCACCGGTGTCGGCATTTGTTTCCTTTGTATTTTTTCCTTTTTTTTTTGGGTGTGACTATGCTGCTTCTACCCCAGCACCCATCGATGGATGTTTGGGCTGGTTGCTTTGTAATATAAAGCGGGGGGAAACCCTTTCTCGTGGGCTCATAGAACCGCTTGATGGTTGCAACGTGGTCAGAATTTTATTTCAAACTAGCACAAATGTCCGTGCGTTGCAACGGGAGAAAAAAAATGTAGTCCATTGGTAAAACGCGCGTGGATACTGTCAAAAAAAGGCACGTACTTAAGGTCTTAGATTATAAAATATGTACAAAGAAAGAACCTAGTGCAAGTATATCATGTCCAAAGATTATAACATTTCCCAAATATTGATGCTTAAGTTAACATGTTACAATACAAATAGTCGGTACGAAATAAAGACAAATATTGATTAGCATTGTATCCTAAATAATATTTTTTAAAATATTTAATATGTAAAATAACAACATATTCAAACTCTACACATTTTTCTAATCAAGTTTCATATATAACATGTTTAAATTGAATTTACGGTTTAAAAGATATTGTTATTTGAAAATACATATTTATTCTAAATGGACTTCGAGGTTATTAACGCATATGTGAGGGGTGTATGTAAAAGATTTAAAAAACGATTCGTTCTGAATATAATTTGGACCACGGGTTATTTAGCACGAAAATAAAGAGGTTTTGTGTAAAATGTGGAAAAACGGTTCGGCCTCACTTAAAAACGTACCGCGGGTTAATTATATGAAACTATAAGGGTGTTTTTGCAAACATGCCGCGACGGACACCAGAAGCAGTGCGTGCTTTATTATTAGGGGAGATATTGTACTGACCGATTGTAACCCTATGGACATTGAATAAAACTTCATATTTGCGCACAAAGAAAAAAGTTAACTTCATGCACTATTATCTTGCTCTGATGTGAAGTGATAGTTATGTATTGTTATCTTATTATTTCCCTGTTAAAGAATGGTGCGAGAAATACTTCATCGTCATTTATCTTTCTCTGTTGCACTTCACTATCCCTTTGTTGAACCAAAACCGTCTGGCAATGTCACTGAACTTCTCTGTATAGATTCCAACAACCAGGCTATATACATTGATTTATATGATCAGAAAGTGCAACACTGCAATTTCTTACCAAAGGGTACATAGATAACAAGATAAATATGTTGTACGGAGGCTGGAAGTGTCATGCACTAGACTTCACATATATTTTATTGGCTATAAGAAAAACTGGACTGCCTGTTTACTGTTGTGCAGATTTAATGTGCATTGCTCTGAACCGATGAAATCTTTCTTAGGCCTGAGACATTCAGCATTTTTATTTCTTCGTTAGACTTCACATATATTTAGTCCATGCATCAACATCAATATTTTCAACCAGATTCAGAAGCTTAGCAGATTCAGACCAGTGAGAGAAAGCTCAACCATATTCAGAAAATTGGCATTTAGCAGATTCAGACATTGTTCGCTCAAACTCGACCTTTAGCTCCATCATGTAATTTCCATGCCACAGTAACTGAATCATTGATTTCTTTGAGGATTACATGGCGAGGAACCCATAAAGTAAGTTTCCTGCAACTAATTACAGTACATAGCAACACAATAATTAAGCTAACTCAGTGGCACTGCAATGAAATAATTAATCAGTGGCACTGCATCTATCAATTGCTAGATCAAGCTAATTACTGTTCAGCAACAAAAAGCCAGGGTGCTCTGCTCCTAATTAACTAAAATTTTAGCCCGTACTGCCATGCAATAAAATAGCTGAAGATTCAGTTCTGAATCAAGATCAATTTTTTCAACCAGATTCAGAAGCTTAAAAGATTCAGAAAGCTCAGCCAGATTCAGAAGCTAGCAGCAACCATCAGGCACAAGGATTAGCACGGCGACATTGTTCGCTCAAACTTGGCCTTTAGTTCCATCATGTAATTTCCATGCTACAGTAACCGAATCATTGATTGCTCAAGTCAAAGAATTACATGACCAGGAACACATGACTAAGATTCCTGCAACTGATTACATAATTACATGACCAGGAACACATAAGGCAGTAATTAAGCTAATACAGTCGCAGTGCAATGACACTTTCAACTGATTAATCAATTGCATCACCGGCACTGCATCTATCGGTTGCTAGGATTAACTGATCAGCACACAAAGCCAGGGTGCTCTGCTCTTTTGGGCTTGCTGAACCACCGGTGCTCGAGTGCTTCCCCCGCCGTGATCCTCTCGTCGGGGTTGAAGGCAAGCAGACCGGTGAGGACCTCACGTCCGGCTTCCGAGAGCTCCTCGAAGAAATCCAAATCCAGCTTCCCCGTAGAGCTGATCTGGTCTCGCAGCTTGTTCATCTCGGCGAGCAGCTCCTCCTCTGTCTCCGCCACGAACAGGGTGTCGCCGCCCAACATCTCCGCCATGATGCACCCAAGCGCCCACATGTCCACGGCCTGGCCGTAGTGCCCGTTGCCTTCCAGCTGCTCCGGCGAGGTGTAAATCCGGGTGCCGACACAGCACTCCTCATAGGGCACCCCGGCCGGCTTCGCCCGGATCGCCGACCCAAAGTCACCAACCTTGAGCCCGCCAAAGATGCCGACCATGACGTTCTCCGGCTTGATGTCCCGATGGATGATGCCGGCTCCATGTATCTTCTTGGCCGCGTCCAGTAGCTGCTCCATCATCACGCGGGTCACTTCCTCTGATACAGGTCTCCAGAGCGACTCGCGGAGGGTTTGGCCGCCGGCGACGAGCTCCATGACGAGGAAGACATCCCTTGTCTCGGCGTCCGTGACCACATCCAAGATCTGGACAATCGACTCGTGACCCCGGCACGCGGCTTGACAGCCGGCCTCGCGGGTGATCGCTCGCATGTCGGGCGGGCCGTGTCCACCGGCCTCGTTGCCGCGGACCCACTTCACGGCGACTTTCTTGCCGGTGCGGCGGTCGCGCGCCTTGAACACCTCGCCGTAGGTGCCTTCTCCAAGCACCTCAAGCTTCTCGTAGTCGGAGATGCTCGTGAACGCGTATCGGGGCTTCTTGCCGCCATGGACGCGCGGTTCCTGTCCCGCCGCCGGGCGCTTGCGGACGGCCGTCGACATGATCCGGGCTTAGAACGCGCGGCAAGAGCAGGTCAGAGCAGAGGGTGGGGATTCGTGTGCGTAGGGAGAAGAGGATGAGAGGAAGTAGAGGGAGATTAGAGCAATGAACAATGTTTATAGGCTGGCAGTGCGTCTCCGGCTTGGCGCGGATTCAGAATCAGATTGCGTGTGCGTCGCGTTTACGCGGGTGCCGCTCGCAGTCGCAGGGACAGACAAAGCCTTCTCGTACGTCTCCGGCTTTGGCGCGGATTCAGAATCGACTTTGAAATCTCGTACGGGCTTTTCTTTCCGATCTGTCCGGCCATTCATCTTTTTTTTTCTTTTTCTTTTCGTGTTCTCTCTCTCTCTTTTTGTTCCCTTTTTTAGTATTATGGCAAATATATATTTGTAAAATGTTCAAACACTTCTTTAAAATTCAAGAACTATTTTTAAACGTGTGAACACTTCGAAAAATTAATTGAATATTTCTATAATATAAATGAACACTTACTTTCCGTCAAACCAAGGTTTCTTAAACGTGTGAACACTTCATTTTCCCTTTTTAAATGAAAATGTATGAATATTTCTTAAGTTTGTGAACACTGTTTTTATAATACATGAAAAATTATCACAAAGGCATGAACTCTTTTTAAATGAAAATATTGTAACCGGATTGGCAGCACGCGTCTCCGAATTGGCACCGGATTCAGACAGATTGCCTACGCGCCCCGTTTACGTTTAATCGGACAGCTCACTTTGAAATCGCTTATTAGTCCCGCGTAAGCCATCTCCTACGGGTTTTTCTTCCCTAGATCCATCCGGCCGTTCATCTTTATTTTTCCCTTTTTCTTTTCTTGTTTTATCTCTCTCTCTTTTGTTCCCTTTTTAGTCATTTATTATAGCGAGTACAAGATTTATTTTAAAATGTCAAACACTTCTTAAGAATTCACAAAATATTTTACTGTGTAAACACTTATGAAAATTACATGAGTATTTCTATAATATGCATGAACACTTATTTTCTATTAAATCATGTTTTTTTTAATATGTAAACACTTCTTTTTCTCTTTTCTATATGAAAATATATGAATATTTTTTAAATGTGTGAACATTTTTTTCATAATACATGAAAATTTACTGAAATGACACGAAGGCTTTTTAAAATCACATGAAGATTTTTTTAAATCTGTGGACATTTCTTTTAGTTATAAAAAATGTTTTTAATACATGATGAAAAACCTTTAATACTCGCTTTGTAAAGTAGTGACCTAAAAGATCCTATATTAGTCTATAAGATGGAGTACGTGGTTCTCTCTCTCTCTCTCTCTCTCTCTCTCTCCTACCTTTTTTTTGTTTTAAAGTTAATGGTCCCACGATGAAGGTAAAATCCTACGTCATGTTTGTGTTTCATTAATGAAGATCTCGACCACAAGGGTGCGAAATCACTACCTTTAATCTCAAGGGTGACTAATCTTTCTGTCTCTAATGACTTGTCTTGTCATAACTTAATCTTCACTCTTGGGGTGCCCTGCCCCTCCTTATATAGGTTGAACGAGTAGGCTTACAAAGAGTCCTACTAGGACTTGGACTGGCTTCTTTTAAATCATAATCCGGGTCTCGCTTCTTTTGGAGGAATTTTTCCTCTTCTTGGGCCTTTTCTGTGAGCTGCCCTCCAGGCCTCTTCATGAGCCGCCTCAATGTCGGCAAGCACAATGGTCCTTGGGCCTTGTCATCCAGGTCAACCCAGCGAGCGGGGTAAACCACAAGCGTGATGAGCCGGATCATTCCTGCAGGCCAGGACAAACTGTGGGGTATATTCCCGACAGTTTGTATGTTTTGTTCTATTATCGATGTAAGGAGGGACCTCCTATTGAGCGACCTACTCGTTGAATATGGAGGAAATGTGCACCTCCTCCCTCCTTCCACGCATGATTTGTGCTGGCCCGTGTGTGGGCGCGTTCGTGTCCTTGTTTTTTCCTTTCGTATATTTTTTTATTTTTGTCTTTTTTTCTTCAAATGTTTAGAATTTCAAACAAAAAATAAGTTTGATAAAAAAATATCTTTGAAAATGCTCTCAGAACCAAAAACTATTTGCAAGTTCAAAATAATATTCTCAAATTTCTAAAATGTTCACAAATTTAAAAACAAATCATGATCTTGAAAATGAATTGAAGAAATGTTCTTTGACAAAAATGATCATGAATTTAAAAAATATTCCAAATGAATAAACGAGTATTCAAAAAAAATTACAAGTTCAAGTAGTATTTATTAAATTTGAAACATGTCCGCAAAAAATTCAAAAATATTTTCAAATTTAAATATAGATATTCATGTATTTGCAGTTGTTCTAAAATATTAAAAAATGTTCATTCGAAACATGTTCATGACATTTGATAAACACTCGTGAGTTCAAAACATGTTCACTAATTTCAGTAAATGTTCGTGAGTTCTATGAAATCACATTTTTTTAAGAAAGAAAATCAGTAATATTGTTCATGAATTCAGAAAATGTTCATGAATTGGTAAAATGTTTGTCAGTTTGAAAAAAATCACGGCTTTCAAAAATATGTTCACGTATTTAAAAAAATCACAAGTTTCAAAAATACTTCTCAAATTCGAATAATGTCTACAACTTTAAAGTTCATGAATTTGAAAATTGTTCAAAGTTATTATAAAAGTTCATCAACTGATTTTTTTTTCATAATTTTGTGAAAAAACTGATGAAGGTTTGAAAAAGTTTGTAAATCAGAAAGTAAAAAGAAAAAAGAAAAAAAGGAAAAAAATAGGAATAAGAAAAACCAGAGGAAAAAACAAAGGAATACCGAAAAGCTGGTTCAAGGAACCTTCCCAAAATCGGTGGGGAAGAAATCGGAAATGAGTCGGCCATATTGAGTTGATGGTAAAGGAGAGTAAAGATGTTGCTGAAAAAATGCGCCTAATAAAGGCTGGACTAGTTTGCTAAAGAGGATCAACCACAACACTATTGATAGCTCGCTATGAATGATAGTCATGTTGCATGTGGACTGATAATGGACGTCCCATCACATCCTACTTAACCTCAACAAGATTTGGTGAATGATATGATAGCTAATAATCCAGTAAAGATTATGTGGGTTAAGTGGGCACATGTGGGATCCCACTTTCAAAAGGTGCTCCAAATACAAAGCAAACACGACATTTTCGATGCCTTTATTTGTTTGGTCGTAAGAAATCTGTACTATTAAGAGGGGTTCCACTTCAGTGGGTATGAGTGAAATCAAATCACGTACACAAATATGTGTTGCATCTACATATATCTACCTTAACCGAAACGCTCGAGCAGTTATATGGGCCGGCCCGTTGCGTCGCTGCTCGGTCGTTCGCCTGTACAAAGCGTCGACTGCTTGACGCAACGAGCGGCAAATAGGATATTCCCAACAGGAGCTCCACACTTTGAAATCACTTCGTCACGCGCAAGCCATCTCCTACCGTTTTTTCTTTCCCATCCATCCGGCCATTCATCTTTTCTTTTTCTTTCTTCTTGTCTCTCTCTCTCCCTCCCTCCCTCCCTCCCTCCCTCGCATTTCCCCCTTTTAATTATGGCAAATGCGAGTTATTTTTATTAAATGTTCAAATACTTATTAAAAATTCAAGAATTATTTTTATTGTGTAAGCACTTCCGAAAATTACATGAATATTTCTATAATATACAAGATCACTTATTTTCCATCAAAACAAGGTTTCTTAAACGTGTGAATACTTCTGTTCTCCTTTTTATATGAAAATATACCATTTTTTTTGAAGTGATGAAAGATTTTTAAAATCATATGAAGATTTTTTAAATGCGTAGACCCTTCTTTTAGTTTCACAAGCATTTTAGAAAATGTTCATTCGAAACCTGTTCATGAAATTTCATAAACACTCATGAGTTTAAAACATGTTCACTAGTTTCAGTAAATGTTTGTGAGTTCTATGAAATCACAATTTAAAAAAAAATCGAGATTAGTGTTCATAAATTCAGAAAATGTTCATGAATTTGTAAAAATGTTTCTCAGTTTGAAAAAAATCACGACTTTCAAAAATATGTTCACATGTTTGAAAAACTCTTCACAAGTTTCAAAAATAGTTCTCGTATTCAAATAATGTCTACAACTTTAAAAAAAGTTCATGAATTTTAAAATTGTCAAAGTTTTCATAAAAGTTCATGAATTGATTTTTGTAGGCTGTGATCAGGGAGGACGTGAGGAAGGGAGGAAGAACAGAGGCTAGAATAATGTTTATAGGCTGGCAGTGCGTCTCCGGCTTGGCGCGGATTCAGAATCAGATTGCTCACGCGTCGCGTTTATGCGGGTACTGCTCGCAGGCACAGCTAGCTCACTTTGAAATCTATTCGTCACGCTCAAGCCGAGTAGCCTACTCGTACGGGTTTTTCTTTCCCATCCATCAGTTCATTCATCTTTTCTTTTTCTTTTTTCGTGTTCTCTCTCTCTCTCTCTCTTTTGTTCCCTTTTTGTATTATTATGGCAAAAAAAATTAAATGTTCAAACCCTTCTTAAAAATTCAAGAATTATTTTAAAACGTGTGAACACTTATGAAAATTACATGCATATTTCTATAATGTACTCCCTCCATTCCTAAATATAAGACATTTTAGAGATTGCATTATAAACTACATACGGATGTATATAGACATATTTTAGAGTGTACATTCACTCATTTTGCTCCGCATGTAGTCTTCTAGTGAAATCTCTAAAATGTCTTATATTTTGGAACGGAGGGAGTACATGAACATTTATTCTCCGTCAAACCAAGGTTTCTTAAATGTGTGAACACTTCATTTTCCCTTTTGAAATGAAAGTATACTACTCCCTCCGTTCCTAAATATAAGTCTTTTAAGCGATTTCACTAGATGTCTACATACGGAGCAAAATGATTGAATGTATACTCTAAAGTATGTCTATATACATCCGTATGTAGTCCACTAGTGAAATCTCTACAAAGACTTATATTTAGGAACGGAGGGAGTAATATTTTTTAAGCATGTGAACACTGTTTTTATAATACATGAAAACTTATTACAAAGGCATGAACTCTTTTTAAAATCACATAAAGAATTTTTAAACGTTTGGACTCTTCTTTTAGTTATACAAACAATCTTTAAATATACGATGAATAAAGTTTAATACTCGCTTTGTAAAGTAGTGACCTAAAATATCTTATATTATTTTACAGAGGAACTACATAATAAATATTTTAAAATTATGATATGAATTTGTTTTAAAATATATGATGAAAGTTTTATTAATGCATGCATAAACATTATAACACGCGATAAACCATTTTCTTGAAATACCTGATGAACATTTTCTAGGTACTATGTGAATATTTTTAATACATTGTAAAAACAGTTTTATATTGCAAATATATTGTCTTACAAAACATTTACGAAATATATAAAAAATGGTCAACAAAAAAGGAGAGTAAAAAAGCAAGCAAAATGTACATGCATGTAGCTATAGGCGGTAACAACAAGGTGTTCTTCATTGGCTTAGCGCCTTAGCCCAACACCTCTATTGTCGGCGAGGTGAGCAAGACGCTCACCGGAAGGGAGTTAGGCCATCTTCGACATGGCACTTATGCCAGGCGTGGGATATAAAAATCGCAGGCACTCCTCAAAATCCGAGATCGATGTTGAACTTGCATGGCTTGAATGCCTCTAGCTGTAGCTTAGTAGTTGAGAAATGTGTAACCATTATGCCAAAGTTGTGCAACCGCATCATTATATATAAACTGAAGAAATGTGTTCGAATATGACCATTATGCAACATTTCATATGGCCTGAAGAATAAACTGTACTAGCGCCTTAATGAGTTAAAATGAAAATGAAACATCGATGTGTGTGTTCATAATAACAAACACTAGTACAAGAACATATTATCAATCAAATGATGCCTAGACGGGCAGAATAACAAACACTAGTACAAGAACATACTTCCAATCAAATGATCCATGGAAGGGTAGGGGGCTGCTACGCGTCCGCCGGTGGATCTTTCTAAAAGATTCGCCACCTCGCATGCCGTCCAATTGTATGACTGAATCATCCGTTTCTCTTTTCTATTTTTCTGCCATAAGCGTGGTGTTGCAAAGGTTATTTCCGCGACAAGATCCCATTTGCAAAACGTGTTCTCCTTTTTTCTGCCACAAGACTCTTATTGCAAATATAATTCTTGTAACAAGATCTCGTCCATTCCTCTTTCCTATTTTTCTGCCACAAGTGCCTTGTTGCAAAACTAATTCCTCCAACAAAATTCCAATTGCAAACGTTGTTGTTCTTTTTCTGCAACAAAACTCTTGTTGCAAACAAAGTTCTTGCAACAAGATCTCATCTGCAAATGTTCGTTGGAGATAAGAAAAAAATGCAAGCCGTGGTGCAGGCTCACGTGGGCATGTGGGCACGTGGAAAACGGTGGACGTTTAGTGTTGTACCATCCGTAGAGTTAACCAACAAAGCTTCAGTATAATGAATCGACTTACTAGTGGAAGCAAGTCCATGTCTTTCCATGATGCATCATCATCAATGTAGCAACAAACATTCTATCTCAAAACATTCAGGACAAGACAGGATTGTTTCAACATTAGACAAGACAAGAAGTTGGTAATCTTACAATAATAAACCTACACAACAGAGTGATGCCACAAATAGAACGGCTAAGCAGCACGAGACCAAAGGAGCAAAGTTTGGAATGTTTTCAATTCATCCATCGTGACTACTCACTAAGAGCATGGTTAATAATATAGCTAACAATCGGCTATAAGGAGTTGCTATGTCATATAGAGCCTACCTAATAGCCGGCATACACAATAGTAAGTTTTAGATGTGTATTACATTAGTAGTAGTTGATTCACCTTACAATCTCACGAAGTGTCTTGGGTCTCATGATGCAGCTGGCTACTCAGCAAGAGCCCGCTTCTCTTCTCTCTCCTCCTCTCCCTCCTCCAACTAAGCAAGGATATCTTTACCTAATACTAAAGCGGCTATTGTTTCTGTCGGAACACCGTCGCGGCCGTTTTGCAAAAAGGTTCTTGCGTTTTTTAGTATCCAACCCGCACTCCCTTTTTAAGTAAAAAAACGGATGAGTTAGAAATGTTTTGTAGAAAAGCGCCTACAGTTTTAGGTATCCATCCCGCAGTCTGTTTTCCTTAAGTGTGTATGTTGGCGTCCTATGCGCCGGCCCACGTCGTGCGTATATGTTTATCCAGTGCGTTGCAGGCTGCTTAAAAATAAATAATGTAAGGTGAGATTCGGACGTGCACCTATTCAATGCAGGATAGCACAAGCCAACCACCACACCAATGCCAGTCTATTGTTTGGCAGAGCTTTGTCCACTCATATACCACCACATTGGGCCATTGTTGTAATGGGCCATGGGCTTCCTCAACGTCCAGGCCAGCGAAAAATAGTTTCATGGGAGAGGATAGTCGGTTTCACTTAGCAGTTAAATACCCGTAATAAACTTAACAGTTAAATAGTACCACCTTGCTTCATTATAGCAAACCACATCGGTTTATGTATGTTGTGAGTTGTCCAAAGAATCAACAAGGTGCCTTGAGAAATAACAAAAGATGGATCAGGCATTTGTTCGGTGGCTGCATTTGCAAATAAGAAATAAAGAGACCCAAGGTTAAGTGCCTTGAGAAATAACAAAAAGAGGATGAGGCATTGGTCCAGTGGTTGCGTTTGCAATTAAAAAAAATACAGAGACCCAAGGTTCTTTGCCTTGAGTCACAACAAAAAGGAGGATGAGGCTAGAAGATCGGTGGCTGCATTTGCAAATAAGAAATGCACAGACCCAAGGTTCTTTCACTTGAATCACAACAAAAGGAGGATGAGGCTAGAAGAATCAAGCAGCAGCCGGGAACTTCACGGCGGGCACACCAAGAAGAAAGATCAATTGACTGATTAAGCATGCGCATTAGTGGACCTACCTCGTGATTTGCTTCATGTATGCGTCCACATATCAAGAAGCCACTACCAAATGAAGCATCCACATATCAAGAAGCCATTATCAAATGAAGATACACACCCGTGTCATCTGAACTATTAGGCTAACAGGTTTTAACAACAAATATTCTTGACAACAATTTTCCTTCAAACATTTCCACCGGAATTCTGTAGAATATCATACCGTCCATCAGTGATCTTATTGAAACATAGCAGGTCGGAGTAACGTATTAGCCTATTGTACAAAAAAGTTGATCACTTACAAATGTATATTTATACACATAAAAAAATTCTCCCGTTACAACGCACGAGCATTTTTACTAGTAATATTCTAATCCTTGTAGCATGTTTATGTCACCTTATTGTACAGTTGTACTTGCTCTAAAGAGGTACACAAAAAGAGACAACAGGCCGGCACAAGAGCTAACTAGCTACCATAGGTTTATTCCAGGTCCATGTCGTCGGCCATCATTGCCCGTTCATCATCATCAGTTATTCCATGTCCATGTCGTCTGCCATCATTGCCCGTTCATCCTCATCAGTAGTATGTCCGGATAATGTGGGTTGTGTTGCCCTGGGGTTTTGTCCACTGGGATAGTGATGCATTACATGATGCGGAGGGATCTCGGGCTTCTTGTGAGGGCTTCCATGTGGCAGTGGCATCCCTGGTCGTTTCAGGTGACTCTTTGCACCTAACAAGCAAAAAATCCATTCCCAGGTTATAGATTCATTGTTGGTTGCTTCAGTCATCAAGTCGGAACATACACATGTTAAACGGGTGGGGCGTTTTGGAGCTCGGGCTCTATGAAGCCCTATTTTTTGAAACATCGAAATTCATCAAAATTTGTATTTTCTTCATTTAAAAAAACTGAAAATAAATATGGATATGCATGGACCCATAACATACATGTGTGTAAATTTTTAGAATAAAATATATTGAAACGAGGTCTGTGCAAAAAAGACAAATTAATGGCATTTTCACACATAGTACTATTGATCCAATTTGTTCTTTTAACATATATCGCATCTTAAGATATTTTATTCTGAATTTTTGCACACATATACATTTTACTTGTGGACCTGTATATTTTTTCAGATTTTTTTGAAACAGAAAATTTGAATTTTGAATTTTTCAAAAAGAAAAGGTGTCATAGAGCCAGAGCTCCAAAAGGCATTTTCGATGTTAAACTAGTTATTAAACAAAATCCAACACTTTGGCAGTGCCAACACACGCAAAACAAAATAACATCAACGGATGACCGCATCTCTACACACAGTAAAATCTCTAAGACCAGCAACAAAGTTCCCAATGGAAGAAAAATTTACATTCCTTTCTGTGAAAACCTATTACTACCAGTGATAATTAAACCTGACGGACTGCAAAATGCAATAGAGACCTACCAACGAATTCAAGTTGTAAAAGGGTAATGACAGCCAGTCATCATTCCTTTTACCGACACATTCCCTCATTAAAAAAATATAAGAATAATAATCTAGACGCTTTTACATTTGTTTACGGAGGGAGTACTTAACTTTTTACCGACATACAACAGCAGCAAAGGGAACTTTTGATCCCATTAGCTTGCTATTTTGAAATCATATTACACGTACCAGCATTCTGCTGGGCAGTACTATCTTAAACTAAATCAGACAATAACTAGGCATGCAATGCGATGCACGCACATGATGGTAGAATACCTACAACTAGGCACGCAATGCACGTGATGGTAGAACAGATAAAGGCAAGTGATTTTATTTTGGGAATCGTTTCCCGCCCGCGCGCCGGCTGAACCGACGCGTCGGTCGTCCCTGTCGCGCGGGGGCCCTTGCAACATTTTTCCCATCCGCGCGCTTCTTCGGTCAATGGATACAATATTTTTCGTCTAAATATGTTGCAACCTGCGTCATTTTTGCTGCAAGCGTTTTTTTTATTATATTTTGTCTCAGCAAAAAAACTGCATATACGTTTGGTTGCAACTCTAGTTCGTCGGATTTTTTGTTACAATCGATGTTTTTTTACTGTTGCTACAATCGTGTTAATTTTTGCTACAACCGGCATCATGTTTTGCTGCAATCGTTCACTAAAAAGTTGCATACACGTCACATAAATTTTGTTACAACCGGCGTTTGATTTTTGCTACCACGTACCATCAGCTTCGTTTTTTTGCTACGATCACGTAGATATTTTTTTTTGCTACAAAATTTATTTTTTGTTGCAACCGTTGACAAAATTGCTGCATGACATCGAAATTTTGCTGCATAGGAAGAAAAATGTTGCATGCGGATCCAACGATGCGGACGACGCGGGGTTGATGGATCCTGCGGCCCGCGCGCGGCCGGTCGAAAATCTGGGCCGGCGCGCCGGCGCAGATCACCCTCCTTTTATTTTACCTTGGGACACATTGAGATGCTCCGAGATCCTGCTTTGCACGTAGGCTTCGTGAAATGACGCACGCCTTGGTGCTCCACCAAACTCGGCCACTCCCCGCAGCCTCTTGTTCTTCATGTCAACAGCGATCACCCATGCTTTGTCGTACCAGCGGTTGACCTTGGCCATCAAGTAAAGGGTGTCGTCACCGACGTGCAAGCTGAGCTTGGGATGGCCAACGTGGATCCCCTCCAAGGTCGGCTGCGGTTTGCCTTGGTGATCCAGCACCACCGGGAGCAACTCAAAGCCCGGCACCGTGTTGTTTTCGCTGTCAACGAAAGAGACCTCCTGAGCACGGACCTCGTGGTCCTTGCGCCAGGGGGTCGTCGACTCCTTGCCGGAATTGGCGGCCGGCCTGCTCCATATGACGGCTGTCCAGCCATCGATGGTGAAGGAGCCTTTTGGGCCTTCCGAGCCTGGCCTGACGTGCATCTCCACCTCAGCATACTTGATGCGGCTGCCGACAACAGCGATGTCCCGGTACATGCCTCCAGAGTCGTTGATGGTGTCGTCTGGCTGGATGGGCTCCGGCAGAGGGATGAAGCGAAGCGTCTTGGCGTTGTCGTCGAGTGGGAGCACATCACAGGCGATGATACCCCGCATGAGATTGACCCAGCCCATGGTGCCTGCTTCTCCTCCGATGGTGATAACCTTGTCGCAGCGATTGGCGGCTTCGGGCAGCTTGCCGTCTGGGAATGAGGCTGATTTGCTGCTCCACAATTTGGTGTCGGAGACGTAGTTGTAAAGGCCTAACGTCTCCGGGAACGTTCGCTGCGGACAGAGCGCGGCGACGATGTAGGCGTCATACTGTCATAGGCTCTGGGACGGTGCGGGCGAAGATAAAAGCCGCCGCCGCCGCCGCCGTCATCGTCGGAGTTCCTGAGGTAGCGCAGGAGTCCTGCCTGGCGGTAATGGAAGTGGTAGCATACCTCCCACGGGGAGGAGAACAAGTCGGGCGGGGGGTGCGGAAGCAGCGTCAGTGTGGAAGGGCCGGACCAATAGCTCCTGTGCGACGTCTTTCCTGAGAATTGGAAGCAGTGCGACATTTTTCAATGAAATAACTCTCGTGCGATGGTTTGAAGGAAGAAAATAGCTCACGGTCACACATGCGATAAAACCTTAGTCAACTAGTCTAATTTGCGTTAAATCATGTCTTACCTAATTTGGGCTCAAATTAATTAGCACCGCATCTCGTGAAACTGCCGGACTAGAACTGTCCGAAACTGCCCGACATCTTCAGCTCCGGCGGCGGCTACGGCGGAGGAGCCCTCTTTCTCGGCGGCGGCGGAGCCTGAAAAGGACGTGGATGTCGCCTAGGGGGGGTGAATAGGCGCTTTAAAATAGTTAAGGTTTAGGCTTGAACAAATGCGGAATAAAACTAACGTTTAATATGTCAAGCACAAAACCTACAAACAACTAGGCTCACCTATGTGCACCAACAACTTATGCTAAGCAAGATAAACAACTAAGTGATAGCAAGATATATTACAATAAACAATATGTCTATCACAAAGTAAAGTGCATAAGTAAAGGGTTCGGGTAAGAGATAACCGAGGCACGGGGAGACGATGATGTATCCCGAAGTTCACACCCTTGCGGATGCTAATCTCCGTTAGAGCGGTGTGGAGGCACAATGCTCCCCAAGATGCCACTAAGGCCACCGTAATCTCCTCACGCCCTCGCACAATGCAAGATGCCGTGATTCCACTAAGGGACCCTTGAGGGCGGTCACCGAACCCGTACAAATGGCAACCCTTGGGGAAGGTCACCGAACCCGTACAAATGACAACCCTTGGGGGCGGTCACCGAACCCGTACACGTGGCAACCCTTGGGGGCGGTTACCGGTACCCGTACAAATTGCTCGGGGCAATCTCCACAACCTAATTGGAGACCCCGACGCTTCCCGGAGCTTCACACCACAATGATTGAGCTCCGAGACACCACCAAGCTTTTAGGACGCCAAAGCACCCACGAAGAACAATATCAAGGGTACTAAGTACCAAAGGTAGTAAGCTTCTCAACTTCTCACTTCCACGTATCACCGTGGAGAACTCAAATCGATGCAACTAATGCAATGGCAAGAACACACGAAGTGGTCAAGTCCCTCACACTCAAATCCCTCCACAACAACAAAAGCTATGGAGAAATATGAGAGGAAGAACAAGGAGCTCACAAAGAACTCCAAGATCAAGATCCAAGGGGTTCCCTTCACATAGAGGAGAAAGTGATTGGTGGAGATGTGGATCTAGATCTTCTCTCTCTTTTCCCTCAAGAACAAGCAAGAATCATTGGAGGGATAGAGAGTAATCAAGCTCTAAGAATGTCAACAATGGAGGTAGAACAAGAGCTCAACGGATGGATAAGACCAAGGGGGAAGAAGACCCCCTTTATATAGTGGGGGAAGGAATCAGACCGTTACCCCCACTTTCTGCCCGAGCTCCAGCGGTACTATCGCTGGCACTCCAGCGGTACTACCGCCAGCTAGCGGTACTACCGCTAGCTGCAGCGGTACTACCGCTGGCACTCCAGCGGTACTACCGCTGGGCCCCTGGTAGTGCAACGGCACTACCACCGCCAAGAAAGTCTTCGCAAAAGGTCCGTCCACGAACAACCGCTAGGCAGGCGGTACTAAGCTCCTGGAGCGGTACTACCGCTGACCAGGGGCGGTACTACCGCCAGTCAGCGGTACTACCGGTAGGGCCAGCGGTACTACCGCCAACTCCAGCGGTACTACCGCTTGCCACTGAAACAACCATAACTTCCGCATACGAGCTCCGAATCGAGCAATCCCAAGCTTGTTGGATTCAGGACGACAAGGGCTATCGAGAAATCTTAAGACCATGCGGTTATGAATATGCAAATGATATAAAGATGTGAGTCCTCTAAGAATGAAGAACCGGCAAAAACTCCAACATCGAAAACATCATAGTAGTTGCATATGGACTCCGTTTTCGATGAACTCGAGCTTGTCATGAAGATGACCATAAGCTCTAAAACTCACAAAGAGAAACACCAAATAAGAACCAAGAAGTATGATGCAAGGATGCAAATGGTTTGAGCTCTCAACGAACGATACAATCAAGCTACTCACTTGAGAGCCCCCCTTGATAGTACATCAATCTATCCTAAACAGAAAACCCCCCTTGAGCTAGATGATGATGATCTTGGCTTCCTCAAGATGGACCACCTTTCTTGATTGTGTTGGCTTGATGAAACTAGTTTATTGCTCCCCTATACTCACTATGGGTGAGCCACTCTTCAGCATATCTTCACAAGTCCATTGCCACCACAATGGACGGCAAGCTTCAAGCATGATATCTTCGTGCTGATCCACTTGAACTTGCACATCGCAATCCTGATGACTATCACAACTTGACGTCATACTTCATGGGTTGTATGAGATCTTCCCTTTGACGCAAGCCCATGGAAACACACCTAACCCCCACATAGAACTCTCACGAAGACCATGGGTTAGTACACAAATACGTAATGGACAATGCTTACCATACCATGGGATCACTTGATCCCTATCGGTACATCTTGTACGCTCTGTGTGTTGATCATCTTGATTTACTCTTTGTCTGAGATCTTGATCAACCATGTGTCTCTATGACCATTCTTTGGATAATACCTTGAATACCATCTTGGTCATCATATAAACTCCTTGAACCCAACAGATGGACTTCAAGAAGTGCCTATGGACAAATCCTATAAATGTAACTTAAGGCAACCATTAGTCCATAGGAATTTTCATCAATTACCAAAACCACATATGGAGATATATGCTCTAACAGAGCCTCCTTTCGGCGGCGGTGGCGGCCATGGTGGTGAGTGAATTCGATACTCTAGTCTCAATCCCCTCCGCCTTGTAGATCTGAGCTCTCTGTTTTGCTTGGTGAAATCGATAGAAGGTGAGAGGGGGCGGCGCGGTGAGAGGAGCCCGTGGTCAGGTCGAGAAGGAGCCGTCAGATTCAGCTTCGAACAGGTAATGCGTCTCCCTTCCGCCCATTTGTGAGTGCGACTGAAGGCAATCTTTGCTCTGTCTCACGCTGCCCGCCCGCCTATAACAGAGGGGATGCTGCTGAAACCTTTGAATTTGCAATCAATTTCTTTCCATCGACGACAAAATTAGTTGATGGTAGCATTCAGAACATCCAGAGAGACACGATTGTGAAATGGGAGGTTGATTGTGCAGAAATTGATCCCAATGAGCTACAGTCGATGGAATAGAAGGCAATGAGGAAATTGGTGGAGAAAATTGGGGAAAATGTGCTTTGGGGTCGAGAGCAAGAGGTTTCACTATTGCGGTATGATGATTTCAAATGAGAGTATGTCAGAATTGAAGATGGTGAAGATATTGTTGATGAAATCGATAGGCAAGAGGGCTAGGCAAGCCTCATGGCTGAATTTTTTGCTGAGCTCGTTGATCTGAATATTGACTCGAAGGTAGGTTATGTGCCGTCACACCTGGCTATGCAGAAGGCAGATGATGATTGGGCTTCGTAGAGGCATATCGTTCCCATTATTACGGATCTAACAGTAATAGCCGATGGGGCTAATGCACATGCAGAAAACGGAAATGTTAATGTTGTTGATTGGAATGCAGTTGAGTTGGAGGAGCCTACTGATTTGGTCATTTCACTAATTGCTGACACTGAGATGGCCAAATTATTTGGCATTCCAGTCGATGACAGAGATGAGGAGGAGAGGGATGAAGCTAATACAAGTGATAATGATGACAGAGAATTGAGTGATGTAGATGAACAGTTGATGAAAGATGTTGCAGATGATGTAGATGATGCACATGATGAAGAGCTGGTGCATGTGTATGACAAGGAAAACCCTGTCTTTCGAGTGGGGAAGTTGTGGCCAAACATGGATGAGTTCAGGTTGTCTTTCAAGACTTATGCAGTCAGACATCAGTTTGATGCCAATACAGTTTGGACTGATAGAAAGAAGTTTTATGCTAAGTGCAGAGGTTTCGATGGTAGTGGTAGGAGGGCTTACAAGTGGTACATATCTGCTAGACTGCAGCCTGATGGAAGTACTGTCAGGGTTAACCAAATCCCTAATAAACATACTTGTCTGACAAGTTCATAGAAAAAATCAAGCATGACATCACAGATTTGGGTTGCACAAAAGATAACTCCAATTTTGGCCAAAACACCCAACACTACTGCAAAAAAGACTCCAAGCAGACTTGGAAAAGTTGTACCCCATTAAACTGCATTATACCACAGTGTGGAAGGCTAAACAAAGGGCAATGAAGAATTTGTATGGTGATTGGGCAAACACATTTAGGCTGCTTTTCAATTTCAAAGCAGAGGTGGAGAAAAGGTCACCTGGCAGTGTTGTCGAGATAGATACTGAGGTATCAGAGGATGGCAAGGTTTATTTCTCCAAATTCTTTATGGCTTTAAAGCCTTGCATCGATGGCTTCAAAGCAGGATGTCGTCCATATTTGAGCATAGACTCATCATTTTTGACAGGCAAGTGGAATGGTCAGTTAGCAACATGTAATGCTCTAGATGGACATAACTGGATGTTTCCAGTTGCTATTGGCTTGTTTCAGTCAGAGACAGAGGCTTCATGGACATGGTTCATGATGTAGTTGAAAAGATGCTTAGGGCCAGTGTCACCTTTGTCAATACACACAGATGCATGCAAAGGTCTGGAAAATGCAGTTAAAAATGTGTTCCCACATGCTGAGCAAAGGGAGTGCTTCAGCCATTTGTGGATGAATTTGATCAAAAAATTCAGAGGAGATGAATTTGGGAGAATGTGGCCAGCAGCAAGATCTTACACTAAACAGACACATTCATAATAACTTAGTAAGGTAATGGCAACGTGTGAGGTGTTTGGTACATGGTTGAACACCTACCATTCTTTATTATGGTACGGGTCAGGATTCAACACTGCCATCAAGTGTGACCATATCAACAACAATTTAGCAGAAAGTTTCAACAACAAGGTGAACCAGCTAAAAGATTTGCGTGTGCATGACATGGTTGATCAAATCAGGATCATGCTCATGCGGCTGTGGGAATTGAGAAAAAAGATTGTTGATTGTGTGCAAGGTGATAAACTTCCAGGAGTGGTGCAACACGTGGTCAACAGAAGCAGAGGTCTTACACATTTGTCTGTTGAAAAATCATCACTGTGGGGTGCTGAAGTTAGAGATAACAAGACTGGAAGGAGGCATGTTGTTAACACTGAATTGCATGATTGCAGTTGCCTCGAATGGCAGGCCACTGGTAAACCATGTGATCATGCCATTCTATTCTTAGCCGGTCAACCAAAGATAAATATGCATCCATATCTGCATGAGTATTATTCGGTAGCAAAATTCAGAGCTGCATATGCAACTCCAATTCCACCTATTACAGATCAGGAACAGTGGCCAGAAGTGCCGCTTGAATATTCCATGTGTCCTCCTCTAACAAAAAGAAAGGCAGGCAGACCTAAACAGAGTAGATTCAAAGCATGGTTTGAAAAAGATGGAAGTAGTAAGAAGGGCAAGAAGGACAAGAAAGATGCAAAGCCAAAAAGGGCTCAAAAGGGTAACAAAAACAGATGCAAGAGGTGCCAAATACTTGGGCACAGAGAGGGATCTAGACTATGAATTTTCTCTCCTCCTAATTCGAGAAAGTATGTGCTTGTTTATTTGTGTTTGTTCATATTCTGGTTTTGTTTAAATTATAAATATGTTGCATGCTTTGTTGTTTTCAGGAGGAAGCTTCCAAGTCAGCCTATTGTTGTTGAACAGTCTTGGCCAACAAAAAGAGCAAGAGTGAGTGGCAGCAGAAGGAACAGTTTGGTGGTGCAAGTGAAGAAATTGAAGTTGTGCACACTGTCGAAACTGAAGCTGTGCACACTGTCGAAACTGACCACACTGTCGAAACTGTCGAACTGAAGCTGTGCACACTGTCGAAACTGAAGCTGATCAAACTGAATCTGCTATCGAGTTTCATGAGGTGATAGCATCGAGTCCAGTGAAGAAAACCAAGATGATCAGTGAACTTGTGTGTGCAGTACAACCAAAAACAAGAAATGCTAAGGCGAAGAAGGGTACATGGCGTGGTCGAAAGAGATAGAACTGTCGATCATTTGAAATTTATGGCATGTAATAAAAAATTTTGGGCACTATGTACCCACATGTTTCCATCAAAACTTGTTTGATTATTATTGTTTTCAAACTGAATTACAAATTTGATGAAAAATAAAAATTTCGGTTTAAATTCAAATTTGGACTAAGTTGAACTTTTGACCCGGGTATGATGTTTCAATGCTACCACAACAACTCAAATATGGTTGTTATGTCATCATTCTGAGCTCTTTTGTTAAGTTAGACTCATAGTCACGAAAAATGTGTGACAAACGACCTCATAAGGTAGGGTAAACGCCATCTTCTTAAAGGCAATTTCCTGCAATTGTATATAAACCATGTTTATATATATTTTTGGTTTCTATGCAACATAATACGACTATGGGCATAAGTTTTTCTTTCTTTTTTTTGATTTTTTTGAATTATTTGTGTTCATTTGAAAAATTGTCAACTTTTTCACAAAAACGTTGACCGACTCAAAATCAAAGTTTATATTTTTGTTTGATAAGTATGTGATGTAAAATGACAATGTGCGCTGGTTTTATATTTTTTTGATTTTTTTAATTACTTATGTTCAACCCTAGCTCATTTCATCGATATCGTGAACGTGTGAATTTTGGTTTTAAACTGTGCATATAACAAGTTTGCATTTTTTTTATAGTAACTCAGTTGAATAAGTAGACAATGTGCGCTGGTTTTGTATTTTTTTAAATTTTTTTAATTACTTATGCTCTACCCTAGCTCATTCCATCAATACCGTGAATTGTGTGAATCTTTTTCATTGAAACGTGGATATAACAAGAATCAATTTTTTTATAGAAACGTAGTTGCATCAGTAGACAGTGAGAGAAAGTTTCATATTTTTTTGATATTTTTTGAATTTTTTGTGCTCAACCCTAGCTCACTCGAACCCTAAGCTCCGGAAACCCCAATCCGAAACCCCGCCATAGTACATTGTACATTGTAACAAAATCCCATCTTCTTGAAGGCATTTTCCCGCAATTGTACATAAACCATGTTTATATTTTTTTTATTGCTATGCAACATAATACGACTATGGGCACAAGTTTTTCTTTTTTTTTCTTTTTTTTTTGAATTATTTGTGCTCATTTGAAGAATTGTTTAAGCTCTCGCTTTAAGCTCTCGTTTGGTTGACCGTTTGGTTGACCCAGGAGTAGCAAGGCAGCAATGGAGGGGCCAATGGAGAGGCGCAGCCGCAGCGACTAAGGGGCAGAAAAGGAACAGCCAGAAGACGTTCCTCGTGTGGATCTGTTCCAGCCCCTGTTCCACGCATCACAAGTGATTCCGCTGCGCCCCGTGGATGAAATCAGTACTAGCTCTGTAGATAATGGGCCCATAGATAATACACTTGTAAATAATACAGATCTTCTGCATAGAAACAAATATACCACGTGGATCGGGCTGTGATCCATGTGGATTGTATCCTAACCAAAGAAGGCCTTAGGCCATGTTTGTAATGGTTGTAATTAAATAAATAGGTGTTTATTTTACACTTGTATCTTACCGGCCGCTTAGGCCATGTTTGTAAATGATACAAATCAGATCTTCCTTGGATTGTCGTTTTCAACCCTGTTACACGTGTAAAATATACGACCATAATCCGTCGTTTTTATTTTCTATTGAAAATCATACATGACCAGTAAAATACAGTTGTAAAACTAATACGGGTGTATTAGAATACACCGATTCCAAGTGGCCCAAACATCTCTGTAAATCAGTACTAGCTCTGTATAGAAATCAGTACTAGCTCTGTAAATTACACCTTTGGGCCTGGTTATTCCTCAACTTCAGCATCATGGCCCAACATCTATTCGCCAGCCCACGAATAATTTTTTTCTACTGAAACTGAACTTTGTTTGGTCTCGCACTCGGCAGCCCAATTTTGTTTTTTACTAGAAACTGAATTTGAGTGTGTACTCTATTAACTGAAGAACAAAAACAGAGGAAACACAACATGAACACTGAATAATTTGTGTTCCAAATTGCTGATTCATTTAAGATACATGAACTTGTCATGGCGCACAAATCACATCATCTACCCTGGACGGACCTAAATGCCCCCTCTAATGACAATGAATAACAAGTAAAACATAAACAGAGCAATGACACAACAATAAAAAAACACTGCCATGATATTTGCTTGCTTCTACAAATCGATCATCTCCCTTTGATTTTTCTTGATCTTCTTCAGTTCATCGGTCAGTTCAGACTCCAAGTACCTCGCCATCGGCACAACTCTGCCCGCCCCTCTGTCCGAGCTCCCCCAATTCTCCGTCTGCGGCACCCCGCCCAAATTGAGCTCCGAGGTTGCGGCCACGCTAGAATCAATGTAGCCCTCAGATTTAATCCTCTCAACATATTCATCAATCCACTCGAAATGTGTGCATTTCTTCAGGATCTGAAAACCACAAAATGAACCCTAAATCTCAAATTCGAGGAGAAAAAACAAAATATGGAGAAATCAGAGCAAACAACAGCGAAAGAACGGGCTTAGAACTGAGATCTAACCTTGTCATCCCTTCCTGCCATTGGTTTGCTCAAGAATTTCACAAACTCCCGCCCAAGATTGCCATTCTCATCCGTCTTAGTGACCAACCGTTTGAGAGGCTCTGGGCGTGGGCAGTTAGGGCACCTTGTGAGCATCACTGGACCATTCTGACGCCAGTTTGATTGCGTGGCGGAGGAGGTGGACATCTGCACTAGGTCGCCGGAGACCCGAGGAAGAATGGGGAAAGGGGAAAGCAATGGGTGGCGACGGACGGACGGGCACGGGCGGAATCTCTTCTAGCCACGACGAGGTAGGTCCCGCGCTTACTGGACAAGTGGTGGGTCCCGTGCTTACGTGGATACGTTGTGGGTCCAACCCATAACAGCTAATGAGGATATCAGTTCAGCTTAAGGGCCATGTCGCACAGGAGCTATTTACTCGCTCAAAAGTGTCACTCCCAAGCCATTCTGTCGAACAACGTCTCATTCCATCCAATTCCCAGGAAAGACGTCGCACAGGAGCTATTGGTCCGGGAGGGCCGCCGCCGTCGTCATCCACCTCGTAGACATAGAAGTCGTTCTTCCGGGGGTCGTTGGCGTTGCGCGGGGCGCCGAGCACCAAGACGAGGAGGGCGAGGTTGGCCTCCGTGTAGAGGATCTTGGGCTCGCAGCCAAACTCGGCGGCGCACGAGATGGAGAAGTGGGAGACGAACGGCGGGTCGGCGAGGAAGAAGGTGGCTTGGATCTCATCGTCGTGCCTTGTGCGGGAGAGGGCCGAAGTGTGGTTAGATTCGCCGGCGAGGTATGCGCGGTCGTTGAGTAGGACCCAAGGAAGGGGGGCATCGTCGGCGCTGTCCTTGGGATGACGGCGAGCGGGGATGGAAGGAGGATGCATCGAGGTGTGGTGGTAGCGCGTCCATGCCATACCTCCCAGACGAAACTCTCGCCTGCCTCGCCGGAGTATATGTATGGAAGCTCCTCCCCGAAACTCTCTCCTCCCCGTGTCCGACAAGGGCTAGAGTCGGAGGCGGAGGCGGACTAGCGACGGCGCGGAGGTGAAAACTTTCCAATAGGGTACCTTCGCATAGGGAAGCCACTAGGCCGCCGCCGCTAATAGGCGACTGGGCTGGCCCAGCTAACTAGCTCGTTTTTTTTGCTTTTTATTTATTTATTTTCCTTCTTCTTTTTTGTCTTATTCTTTATTTTCTTTTGTGTTTCTCTTTCTCTTTTTCCTAGAAGGTTTTATGTTTTGGAATTTTTTGAGTTTCTGAAACTTAATCAGCTGTAGTATTTACAGAAAAAAATATAAATTGATTTTTTTTAATTTTCAAAGAATTTCCAAAAACACAACCAATTTGAAAACAGGAGCATTTTAAAGCATATAACTTTTATTTTTAAAAGTACATTTTCAAATATTTGTAAACAATTTTTGAAGCAGGAACATTTTTTCAACATATGTATAGTTTTTGAAACATGAACATTTTTCGAACTTACGTACATTTTTCGAAAAGGTAAGCATAATTTAGAAAATGAATAACATTTTACAAAATTGCTGAACATTTTTAGAATTGGTGAACAAAAATTGAACAACTTTTTAATTGGTGAACATAATTTTAAAAAAGAGAAACATTTTACGTAAAACAAGAACACTGTTTTACAAAAGTGTGAAAACAAGAACATATTTTAAAAAATTCTACCAATTTATGAATAAAATAACATTTTTTGAGACATGTAAACAATTTTTGAAGCGGGAACATTTTCTCAACTTATGTACACTTTTTGAAACACTGATATTTTTTTGACTTATGTAAACTTTTTGAAAAGGCAAAAAAAATTTGCAAAAAGAAGAACATTTTTTAAAGTCCCCAAAATTTTTCAAATCATGAATTGTTTTAGAATTTGTGAAAAAATTGGAATAAGTTTTCAATTTGTGATTTTTTTAAAGGGAAAATTTTCGTATAACAGTAACATTTTTTTTATAAAAATGTGAAAACAAGAACATTTCCTGAAAAGTTTGACAAACTTGTGAAAAGATGAACTTTTTTCAAAATTTGTTAACAGTTTTTGAACCGGGAACATTTTTTCAACTTATGTACACTTTTTGAACATGAACATTTTTTGAACTTACGTACATTTTTTTAAAGCTAAATATATTTTATAAAATGAAGAACATTTTTTTAAATTCCTGGACACTTTTAAAAGTGGAGAACAAAATTTGAACAACTTTTCAATTGGTGAACAAAATTCTAAAAAAGAGAAAACAATTACGTAAAACAGCAACATTTTTTATAAAAGTGTGAAAACAAGAACATTTCTTAAAATATCGACCAATTTATGAAAAAAGAACATTTTTTGAAACCGCTAGCGCCCGGCGGCGGGACAGGAACCGCGCGTCCATGGCGGCAAGAAGCCCCGATACACATTCGGGAGCATCTCCGACTACAAGAAGCTTGAGGCGCTTGGAGAAGGCACCTGCGGCGAGGTGTTCAGAAATGTTCTACAAACAAATTAATTTGAAAATATTTTTATGCTTACAATGTATTTAAAATTGTTCAGCTAGTACGAAGCAAATGGTAGTGTATTTCAGACAAATGTTTGATCGTGTATTTCAGACAAATGTTTGATCGTGGTTAAAAATATTCATGCGCACTTTATAAAAATATTCATCACTTTTTTTCTAAATCATAGTGTAATTTAAAAATGTTTATCATGTATTGAGGTTTAATCATCATGTCTTTAAACATGTTTTGTATAACTAAAAGAAGTTTCCACACATTTAAATATCTTCCTTTACTTTTAAAAAATTTGATGCCTTTGTAATAAATTCTCATTTACAATGAAAAACTGTTTTCACACATTTAAATAACCATGATTTGAAGGAAAAATAAGTATTCATGCATATTATAGAAATATTCGTGTAATTTAAAAAGAGCCCACACTGTAAAAATAATTCTTGAATTTTTAAGAAGTGTTTGAACATTTAAAAAAATCATGTATTTGTTACAATAAAAAAGTGTGGCCCGGTGCACATTTGTTACAATAAATAGAAATAAATTAAAGGGAACAAAAAAGAGAGAGAAGGCGAGGAAAAAAAAAGAAGATGAACAGCCGGATGGATCGGAAAGAAAAGCCCGTAAGACATGGCTTGGGCGTGCCGAAGCGATTTCAAAGTTGGCTAGCTGAATCCGCACGTAAACGCGACGCGTAGGCAATCTGATTCTGAATCCGCGCCAAGCCGGAGACGCACTGCCAGCCTATAAACATTGTTCATTGCTCTGATCTCCCTCTACTTCCTCTCATCCTTGATCTCCTCTGCTCCCGACGCGCACATGAATCCCCATCCTCTGCTCTGACCTGCTCTTGCCGCGCGTGCTAAGCCCGGATCATGTCGACGGCCATCCGCAAGCGCCCGGCGGCAGGACAGGAACCGCGCGCCCATGGCGGCAAGAAGCCCCGACACACGTTCGGGAGCATCTCCGACTACAAGAAGCTTAAGGTGCTTGGAGAAGGCACCTATGGCGAGGTGTTCAAGGCACGCCACCGCCGCACCCGCAAGAAAGTCGCCGTCAAGTGGGTCCGCGGCAACGAGGCCGGCGGACACGGCCCGCCCGACATGCGCGCGATCATCCGCGAGGCCGGCTGTCAAGCCGCGTGCCGGGGTCACGAGTCGATTGTCCAGATCTTCGATGTGGCCACGGACGCCGAGACAGGGGATATGTTCCTCGTCATGGAGCTCGTCGCCGGCGGCCAAACCCTACGCGAGTCTCTCTGGAGGCCTGTATCCGAGGAAGTGACCCGCGTGATGATGGAGCAGCTACTGGACGCGGCCAAGACGATACATGGAGCTGGCGTCATCCATCGGGACATCAAGCCGGAGAACGTCATGGTCGGCATCTTCGGCGGGCTCAAGGTTGGTGACTTTGGGTCGGCGATGCTCGCGAAGCCGGCCGGGGTGCCCTATGAGGAGTGCTGTGTCGGCACCCGGATTTACACCTCGCCGGAGCAGCTGGAAGGCCACGGGCACTACGGCCAGGCCGTGGACATGTGGGCGCTTGGGTGCATCATGGCAGAGATGTTGGGCGGCGACACCCTGTTCGTGGCGGAGACAGAGGAGGAGCTGCTCGCCGAGATGAACAAGCTGCAAGATCAGATCAGCTCTACGGGGAAGCTGGATTTCGAGTTCTTCGAGGAGCTCTCGGAAGCCGGACGTGAGGTCCTCACTGGTCTGCTTGCCTTCAACCCCAACGAGAGGATCACGGCGGCAGAAGCGCTCGAGCACCGGTGGTTCAGCAAGCCCAAAGGAGCAGAGCAGCCTGGCTTTTTGTCGCTCATCAGTTAATTAGCTTGATCTAGCAACTGATAGATGCAGTGCCACTGATTAATTATTTCATTGCAGTGCCACTGAGTTAGCTTAATTACTGTGTTGCTATGTACTGTAATTAGTTGCAGGAAACTTAGTTTATGGGTTCCTCGCCATGTAATCCTCAAAGAAATCAATGATTCGGTTACTGTATCATGGAAATGACATGATGGAGCTAAAGGTGAAGTTTGAGCGAACAATGTCTGAATCTGCTAAATGCCAATTTTCTGAATCTGAATGAGCTTTCTCTAACTGGTCTGAATCTGCTAAGCTTCTGAATCTGAAGTCTAACGAAGAAAAACAAATGCTGAATGTCTCAGGCCTACGAAAGATTTCATCGGTTCAGAGCAATGCACATGAAATCTGCACAACAGTAAACATGCAATCTAGTTTTTCCTATAGCCAATAAAATCTTAATCTTTGTTCTGAACTAGTAGTATAAACAGGTTGATCTGTTGCTAGATAATGTGCATGACACTTCCAGCCTCTAGACCGATCTTAACTAGTAGTACAACATATTTATCTTGTTATCTATGTACCCTTTTGTAAGAAATTGCAGTGTTGCACTTTCTGATCATATATAAATCAATGTATATAGCCTGGTTGTTGGAATCTACTATACAGGAAAGTTCATGACATTGCCAGACGGTTTTGGTTCAACAAAGGGATAGTGAAGTGCAGCAGAGAAAGATAGATGACGATGAAGTATTTCCCGCACCATTCTTTAACAGGGAAAGAAGAGGACAACAATGCATAACTATCACTTCACATCAGAGCAAGATAATAGTGCATGAAGTTAACTTTTTTTGTGTGGACAAGTAGGAGGTTTTATTCAATGTCCATAGGGTCACAATCGGTCACTACAATATTAAACCATCTCTAGCCGCGGCCTAGAAAGCCCTCCCAAGCGTCTTTTTAATCGCCGGCACTAGAAAAATCGTACAGTCAAGTTTCTAGGACGTTATTTTGCATCGGATTTGCCCAAAACTAACCGCGGCGATCCCAGTTCAAACCCAGCCCCTCGGGGACGCTTTGGGGCGACCGACGCTATTTTTGCATGCACAAACCTCAATTGTCAGCCTCTCGTCTCTTTTTCTCCTCTTTTTTTACTAGGCCCACCATGTGCATGCAAAAAAAAAAATCTCCCCTCTCTCTCTATCTCTCTCCTCATGTGGCCGGCTGGGGTGGGGACGTGGCTGGAAACCCGATACCCCAAACGGTTTTTTTGCCGGTTGGCCCTCAGACGACGCTATTTTGGCCCATGTGGGCGCCTACTGGTTGGAGATGCTCTTAGAAATAAAATCCAGACCACATTGAAATGAGCAAGCAGCCGTATGAGCATAATTGGCCAAACAGTATGCTATCCAAACTCCGTAAGTAGTACTCACTCCGTTCCTAAATATAAGTCTTTTTATAGATTTCATTAAGGACTATATACGGAGCAAAGTGAGTGTATCTACACTCAAAAGTGGTCCCTTAGGCCTTGTTTGGTACTAGTGTATTTTAGGGAATTTGTGAGGATTATTCCGGTCAAACCCCTCAATCCCCACACATCCCATAACACCATTTGGTTTTAGTGTATTTGACATGTTTCATCCTCACATTTCCCTACAAATTCCTAAATTATAGTGCATTTTTATGAATAGCCAATACACTACCCCTACCTAGTGTATTGGGGATTTGAAGGGATTGGGTGAAGGTTGGGGTTTCACCCAATCCCTTAGTCCTTGTTTGGTACTAGTGTTTTTGAGGAGATTGGTGGGGATAATCCCCCAAGGGATTGGGTGAAACCCCAACCTTCACCCATTCCCTTCAAATCCCCATTTATCCCCAATACACTAGATATGGGTAGTGTATTGAGTATTGAGAAAAATGCACTATAATTTGGAAATTTGAGGGGAAATGTGGGGATGAAATATGTCAAATACACTAAAATCAAATGGTGTTATGGGATATGTGGGGATTGAGGGGTTTGACCGGAATAATCCCCATAAATTCCCTAAAATACACTAGTACCAAACAAGGCCTTAGGGGATTATCCGCACCCATCTCATCAAAAACACTAGTACCAAACAAGGCCTTAATGAAAAATCTTTAAAAAGACTTATATTTAGGAATGAAGGAAGTATAAGAAATTATTGTCTCCTTAGTTAAATTATAAAATTCAGATTTGAACACGAAGTATCTGAAAGAGAAGATAACGCTACAACAGAATCCGATTGCACGACAACCGGAAGGCTTGACCATTGAAGAACGAGGTTCATCCCGGAAGGCTTGACAACAGTAAACAGGCAATCATGTTTTTCTACAACAAACAAAGACTTAAATTCTTTGATGTGTGGTAACAGATTCCACTGAAAAAAAAGATGGCACTAACAGATAATCTATACTACTAATAAAAGATTAAACGAAAACTTTTCTAAGTACACACAGCTATTACCCCCATAAAAAAACATCAATCACCACCACACAATTAATCAACAAATTACAATCTAACGGCCTTCCACCATCCATGCACCACGACGGTGTGAAGTTACCAAATTAACAAAGGTTGACCGTGCTCCACCTCCTCCTACAGTGAACAACTGTTGCACCTCCCTGAAAAAACGAGCCAATCAACTACAGAAATTTAGGGAGAATTAACGGGAGCCACACGCCCTGTCCTGCACCATCGCCGTCGCCTCCGCCTTCCCCTCCCTGTCCGCCTCGGCCTCCAACTCCCCCTCCCCGTCCGCCTTCGCCTCCCCCTCACCTTGATTTTCGGGTCAATTACGCCTGAATCGTGCCTATCCGATCCTTCTTTCTCTTCCTGGATCGACAAATACGGATCCGCAGCAACGTTGTGCCGCCGCTCCTCCCTCTCCCTCCTTCCGCGCGCTTCCCGATCCACCCCAGTCGACCCTGCCTATGGTCGCTGCCAGCGCTCCTCCAAGCCTCCGCCAACCTCCTGTGTCGGTTAGGCGCGCCCAACGCCCTGCTTCCTTTTCTCTCCTCTCCTCACTAATCTCTCTCCCTCTCCCCGTTCCGTTCCCACATTGCAGGACGACATGGCCATCGTACGGAGGGCGGGGCTCTCACAACCGCGATGGCCCCTAGATCGGCGATGGAGAGCTTGGTCACCACAAGGATGCAAGGCTGGCGAACATGGAGGGGTCGGCGTTCTGTTCGACGATCTATTCCAAGTGGAGCGGGAGGTGGTCGGATGAGGAGGATGCGGGCGCCCTGTGATTCACGACGCTGAGGAGAGCAAAGGGTGGCCCCATAGCGAAACGTCGAGTCGCTCGAGCACCGGGAAGCAGAAGATGGCGGGAGCGTCAGGAAGTTGGCGTCGTCGGGTCCCCGCGCAGCGCCATCGCGCCCTGCGTCGCTTGCTCTGTCGCCAACAGTCTGTCGCACGCCATCAAGGTTTGGTGCCATGACCGAGAGTCGTCCAAGAAGCTTGGAATGATCCACACAAACTGAACAATATCCCAATATTTTTTATGCAGCATGTGTAGAATGGAGAAAAGGATACTAGGAATTAATGGGGAAGCTAGGCAACAAGTTTGCTGTTTGCATCCCATGCAGAAATACGGAACAGTGGAGGATCCTCACCTACGGTGCTTTTATTAATTAATTAACTATTGACTATTGTGAATGCAGAGTGTTAATTTTTGCAGGACGGTTTGCACACAACCTCGTGATAAATGGCCGCTGCCCACCTGAAGTGAGGTGATTGATGGCTGCTATATATTGTCGTGTAGAAATCGGGCACATCCCATCGTTTGTATAGCAATTCTCTTTGTTTGATCCTTATCACATGAGTTGTTATCCTTTTGTACTGTTTAACTTTCACCCCTGAAATATTGGATAGATGACTATTGTATTGACCATGTTAGTGGGGGTAATCTGCATAAAACCTTGCAGAAGTAAATATGATCCATGCCCATACAGTGAGTTAACTTGCTGAATTTGATTATTTTAGCAATTCCGCATTTCAAGTTATACTTACTTATGCAATGTACTCTTCGTGACTATTCACTGAACTCTGCTTTGCAAACTAAACATTATTGTTTGATTCTATAGTACTACCGTAAGTTGATGTGAAATCCTCCAATCTTGTTATCTAGGCAGATGCTCCAGATGTATTCGCTACTATATATTATGAGTTTATGTGAAATCCCACAATTTTTGTTATGTAAGTTGTTAAAATATTTTCAGCCTGCATACTTGTACAATCATTTTTTTAGTTGAAACTTGTATAAGCATCAAACCTAGGGTGTTTTGATTCTCTTCTCAATTTTTTTACATGGCAACAGTTAATTGATATTGCTGTAGCACAAATTTGAGAATGAGGTGATATTAGTGGCAGTATGAAGTGTAAATATTGAAGTAATTCTGCCTCCTCTTTTCTTGTATTCTTTTAGCTTAAGCTTACACTTTGTGACTGACCGCTCAATAAAACCTCTACTGATTTTTTGTATTTTATTTTGTCCAGTGAGGGTCTGATGCACGACCAATTCATTTCTCCCTTCTATCTGATTGCCGGTTGGTGACGACTTTCTGATAATTTATATATCTTTTTGGACTGGTCATTAGTTTCTGAAATTAAGACACTGTGATTTGGGAGGAATAGATGTGTATGCACACGTGTGTATAGGAGACATAATTGTGATCATTTTCCTATTGTGTATACTCTACTCTACGTAATCAGATTCTCAAAGGTGTGTTGCCATCGAAGGTGAACACTAGATGTTCTACTCTTGCGTCCGAATAATCTGTAGTTCTTTTAACCGGGCAAACCCCTTTCCATTACCAACATAACGAAAATACAAAGTTCGACAAAGGAAAAAACAGAAAGGGGTGCGATTTCAAAGCATTTTTGAGAAACCCATCATAGGCACTCGTCATCGAGCAACCTACCGCAGGGCGAAAACCCAAAAACACCTAGCAAACAAGTCTGAAAAAAACACAAGACACAGTCAGATTCATTCAGGAATCGACTAAAACACCCACGCAGGGGGAGTCTAAAAACACCTGACAACGAAACTACGACCACCAGTATCACCAACATCACTGTGCATCTTCTGGAGCAACACAGATGAATAATCTGTAGTTGGCAGCAAGGTTTTTCTTAATAGTGTTCAGTCAACTTGCGCATGTCGTATTTAAAATATATACAGTTCCATTAAAATTGTTTTATGTTTTTTTTTCTTAAAAAAATACATTAGATCATGGCCACTTAATAAACTCATGTTGACTATTGTCGGCAGAGGTGAAGATGTGTGATATCGAGGTACATAAAAATGGGATCGAAGAACAAGAGAAGAGTTTGTGTAGGTGTTTATGCTTGCGTGAATTGTATTATGGTGCGTGCATTCTGTCCAACATGATTTGATTGTAAATATTTGTTCATTACTTCATGCGGGCATTAAGCGTACATGATTGCTTGAAAATACCAATTGCTCGGCAAGTTTGGATTATATCTAACTAAACCGACATGGACACTGCTCCATTGACAAGTTCTGGTTTGTTTTTCTAGCTAGAAAATGATACCTACACGAGCACTCAAGATGATAAATTTGTTCACCTACATTTTGGGTGCAAGTCACATGGATTTTTTTTTGATACATTAGTGGACCTTCCAGACTATCTCATAGATTTATTCTGCAAACTCGTGTGAGCCGTTTTGTATGCTCGAGTGTCCATAATAGGTGAAATATGCTCAATCGCTAACTTAATTTCGCATTTTGTTCTATATGGATCCAGAGTCGGTGACGATGTTATCAATGTAGTTACTTAAGTGTCAATCTATGGGACGGAATTGACTAAGGTATGTAATGTGTTTTTGTTTGAATGGTCGAGAAGTTCACTGAGACATTGTCTCATGAAAAAAACTATATCTGCAAAATCTATATGTAGTACAAATAATGATTTGAAATAACTGTTCTAACTAGGATGACAGAGGAAATTTCTTTCCAAGATCATTCGTGCGTCGTGCACGCTTACTATTCTTACAAAGTTATTGCGAAAACAGTACGCATGATATTGAAAAATACTCCTTCTATTTGGAATGAACCAATCCTGATTATTTACTACAATTATACTAAATCAGCGTTAATTACAAGATGAACGATGGATCGTGAAACAACTAAATGGACAAGTAGGTGAGAAATTACATTGAATCAGTTTGAGAGACGGAGATGGATGGAGGGTGGATATGATTCTCTTCCGACTTGTCTAGCTGTAGCTAAGGACGGAGCTACCTTTGTTTATGTAGACCGAATGAGGTTGCATTTTTCGACAAGACCCGGCCATGCAAGCTAATGCGTAAAAAAATGAAGAACCTTTTTTACAGAAGTCATATTGGTCATATGCTGCTAACTATGGATATATATAGTAAACAAACTGGTGATGAAAGTTATTCTAAGGGTCGCCTCTTTTTTACTCTTCAAGTGTGCAAGCGTGTCTTTTCAAGGAGCATCGTCGAGACGTGCATTGCACGTGCAAGCTTACTAGTACAATGAAAAAAGAAACATCCAAAAGATTCTTGACCCAGCAGGTCTCTGCACAGGTATGTCGGCTCTCATCATGCCTCAGCTTTACTTCCATTGCAATGCAAGTCACACAAATACAAAGTTGCTCCACCTAGTCCTAGATTAGGCTCGATCAATCCTCATACCTCTGCAGTTTGTGCAGGTCTATATAAAGCTCGGCTTCATATCAGTTCATCTCCAGTTCAGGCCTCCTCCTCAACTCAACAGATCTGAGCTGAGCTGAGAGATGGCTCTTCTTCTTCCTCTGTTTTTGTCCTGCATCTTGGTGCTGGCTCTCCCAGGTGACTCATCAGCGTGCTTGTGAACTGTCGCGAAGGCCTACTGGACTGTGGACTCGACTGCTGCGTGCCTGCGTCTGTACTGACTACTGAACATGTACATCGTTTCATTTTTCTACAGGACCGGCGGTGTTGATGGTAGGAGGCGTCACGTTCCACGTAACCAACAAGTGCCCGTTCCCGGTGTGGCCGGCGGTGGCGCCCAACGCCGGCCACCCGGTGCTCGCCGCAGGCGGCTTCTTTCTCCCCCCGGGGCAGTCGAAGCGCGTCGGTGCTCCGGCCACCTGGAACGGCCGCTTCTGGGGCCGCACCGGCTGCAACTTCGCAGGCACCGGCTGCCTCACCGGCGACTGCGAAGGGCGCCTCGCCTGCAACGGGTCCATCGGCGCCCCTCCCGCCACCCTCGTCGAGGTGAGCCTGCACGAGGACCAGAGCAAGGGAAGCTTCTACGACGTGAGCGTGGTGGACGGGTACAACCTGCCGGTGGCCGTGTGGACCAGGCCGGCGAACCGCAGCGGCGGCTGCTTCATCGCCGGGTGCGCCAAGGACGTGAACGCGGTGTGCCCGCCGGAGCTGCAGGTGACGAGCGGCAAGAAGGCGACGGTGGTGGCGTGCAGGAGCGCGTGCCTGGCGTTCGGGCTGGACGCCTTCTGCTGCCGCGGCGCGTACGGGACCGCGGAGACGTGCCGGGGCAGCGTCTACTCGCGGATCTTCAGGGACGCTTGCCCGGCCTACTACAGCTACGCCTACGACGTGGCCGCCGCCACGCCGCGCTGCTACGCGCAGGAGTACGTGCTCACCTTCTGCCCCTCCAGATGGGGCGATCGTGTGGCCCAGGCTTGAGCAGTGTGTGACCAGCTATAAGCGTATGTATTTATATCGGCTTTGCTAAAACACATCTAGATACGAGGAGATAAATTCAACTGCGGTCACTGTATTTAATACGAAAATTCACTTTGGTCACTCGACTGTGGAATACCATAATTACAATACTTAATATCACGTCAATGAACAGTGATGGTCACCGCGCCCGTTGCATCGACGTATTTGGCACACGGGGCACGCTGTTTGACTCTTTGACTAGCCATGCAAGCCAGGCGGGGGTTATTTTGCTCTTGCCGATTGATTGGAGGGGCCAATGTGCAAATTTCCAAACCGGGTCAAAAAACCCTCCGTCGCCGTCGACCAAATCCCTAGCCTTGTTCCTCTTCCGCCCGCCCACCCAGCACCAGTCACCGCCGGCGTCGCCGCCCGCCCAGCACCACTCTTCGCCGGCGTCGTAGCCCGCCCAGCACCAATCACCGCCGGCGGCGTTGCCCGCCCAGCCCAGTCACCGCCGATGGCGTCGCTTCTGTGAGCATGTTTGCATCGTGCTCCTACCGCTCTTCTCATGGCCGCGGCGGTCCATTCACCCCCCTCATCGACTGCCCCTGGGCGTGTGATTGCCTGGTCAAGAAGCATGTTTCCAGCACCGAGGATCATCCTCGATGGGTGTACTACCGCTACCCCGGCCATGCTGTATGTTTTTTTTTACTTTTGGTCTGCAAAAACGGTGTGTTTTGCCACATTTCGTCTCTGATTTTTGCATTTGTTTTGACAGAATGGATGCAATTTCTGGCGTTGGGAGAGGGAGTATGTTGCTATCTTGGTAAAGAAGATGTTTCTCACTGGAGCTAATGTTGTGGATGCAATTGGGTGGTCTGAAGACAGGAGTGAAGAGCTGGAGCGACGCAATGAACAGAGAAGAGCTAGAGCTGGATTTATTAGGGGTCCATGCTCCGAGAAGAGGATGAATGCATCATTGTTGCAGGTTGGCAGGCAGATTGTTCTTCTGTTGAAGATAGTTGTGGTAGTAGGTGTGCTTCTGTGTGTGATGTGTTTGATGCTAGTGATGAAGTGATGGTAGATTTTGTAACTGTGAAGAAGCTGATTTTGTAACTGTGATAAGTAGTAGTGAGATGATGTTAACTGTGATCAGTAGAAGCTGATTTTGTAAGTGTCTTCTCCTCTTTTGGTTATGTAATCAAGCTACAAGTTATGGAATCCTGTTGGCAAATATATGATCATAGTAGTGGGATGATGTTAGCTGTGAGAGTTATGCAAGTTATGAAATTCTGTTCTCCTTTTTGCATTACTGTGTTGTCATTTGATATTGAGAAGCATCATATATAGTATGCACAACATAGCAGCAGGATAAATAAGATAGTAAAGATCTTATATAACAGCAGGATAAATAGGATATTAAGAAGCATCACCAAAAGCACATGTCTACCAACATAACACCAAGGTTCAGTTCAACACTACCACACCACCAAATTTAAACTCAACATGAAAAGAAACACCAATGATGGACTAGTTCACCAGAAACATATTGACCAAAGTTTCTACTGTTGGGGAACGTCGCATGGGAAACAAAAAAAATTCCCACACGCACATAAGATCTATCCATGGTGATGACCATCTACGAGAGGGGAGAATGTATCTATATACCCTTGTAGATCGCTAAGCGGAAGCGTATATAAAGCGATTGATGTAGTGGAACATCTTCGCGATCCAAATCGTTGTCCGTCCCGCGATCTCATCACGTTCCAACCCGCGATCCCATCATGATCCAACGCGATATAGTGCCAAACAGACGACACCTCCGCGTTCAGCACACGTACAGCTCGATGACGATCACCGCCTTGTTGATCCAGCAAGAGGGGCGGAGAGGTAGATGCGTTCTCCAGCAAGACGGTGTGGTGGTGGTGGTGAACTAATCCAGCAGGGCTTTGCCAAGCTCCGTGGAACTAATCTAGAGGAGAAAACGATCTAGAGAGAGAGGGAAGCCGTAGCTTATCAGGGTTCGGGTTGAACTGAGATCCTCTAGTATATATAGGAGGGAGGGAGCGGAGGAGGCAGCCAAAAAACCATTCATGGGTTCGCCCGAAGTGGAGGAGGTGGAAGAGTCCACCTCCAATCCTATTCCTAGTAGGATTCCTCCCGTCCGCACTTGGGTTTCTTCCCTTCCCACCTTCTAGCCTCATTAGACTTTAGTAGGGGCTTAGGCCAGCCCACTAGGGGCTGGTCCACATCCTCCCACAGCCCATGAGACCCTTTGGGGTGGGTGGGCCAACTGGTGGACCCCCGGAACCCATTCGTCACTCCTGGTACACTGCTGGAAATGCCCGAAACTTTTTCGGAGTTCAAAACCCACTTTCCTATATATCAATCTTTACCTCCGAACCATTCCGGAGCTCCTCGTGACGTTCAAAATCTCATCCGAGACTCCGAACAACTTTTGGTTACCAACACACATAACTCAATAATACAGAAACGTCACCGAACCTTAAGTGTGCAGACCCTGCGGGTTCGAGAACTATGTAGACATGATGTGAGACAATCTCCGTACAATAACCAATAGAGGGACCTGGATGCCCATATTGGATCCTACATATTCTACGAAGATCTATATTGGTTGAACCTCTATGTCAATGATCCAGTTAATCCCGTATGTGTTCCCTTTGTCCATCGATATGTTACTTGCCCGAGATTCGATCGTCGGTATCTCCATACCTAGTTCAATCTTGTTACCATCAAGTCTCTTTACTTGTTCCGTAATACAAGATCACGTGACTAACTCCTTAGTCACATTGCTTGCAAGGCTTATTGTGATGTTGTATTACCGAGTGGGACCCGAGATACCTCTCCGTCATACGAAGTGACAAATACTAGTATCGATTCACGCCAACCCGACAGACACCTTCGGAGATACTTGTAGATCACATTTATAGTCACCCAGTTACATTGTGATGTTTGATACACACAAGGTATTCCTATGGTGTCCGGGAGTTGCATGATCTCATGGTCATAGGAACATATACATTGACATGCAGAAAACAGTAGCAATAAACTGACACAATCATACGCTGCATTCATAGTTTGAGTCATGTCCATCACATCATTCTCCTAATGATGTGATCTTGTTATCAAGTGACAACCCTTGTCTATGGCCAGGAAACCTTGACCATCCTTGATCAACGAGCTAGTCAAATAGAGGCTCACTAGGGACAGTGTGTTGTCTATGTATCCACACATCTATTTGAGTTTCCAATCAATACAATTCTAACATGGATAATAAAGGATTATCATGAATAAGGAAATATAATAATAACTAATTTATTATTTACTCTAGGGCATATTTCCAACATCTACTTCCTAGGCTCTCTCAGCTCATCAAACATGTTGACCTTCTTGTATTTATTGTTTCTAGATCCACCTCCCATGCCATGTGTTTGTTGACTTGAAGAGGCCCTCTTAAGATTGGACCTGTACTGCCGCTCTTCCTTTCTTCTAGCAGCAATGTCAAAAGCTTTTCTCTTCCTTGCCTCCTCTCTAGCAACTGCCAGCTCTGCTGCTTTCTTCTCTCTTTGTTCAAGGGTGTTTGCTCTCTTGGCTTCAGCTATTTCCTTCTTCTTTGCAACATTAGCAGCTCTTTTGTCATGTGTCTATTGCTTCTTTGCTTCTCTTTCTATTGCTTTATTTTTTGCAGCCAGGTCTCTCTTCTCTTGTGCAACATTTATTGGCTCTAGTGCATCATATCTCTTCTGTGCCATTTCTCTATCTTTCTCTATCTTCATCTGCCTCATCTTCATGGCTTGACTTCCATCCCTATTAGCAATTGTAGTGACATGTGGAATGCTGGTGTTCTAAGCTCTTGCTGACTTGATGAAGCTAGAATCTGACATGTGTTCATGAGAAAATGCAGGCCTCCTAGATTGGTGCTCCATTCTCATCTGTTGTAGCATTGTGTCACCATACAGTTCCTGAAATGATGAAACGATGAAATGATGAAACTTGTAAATTCTTGGATAAGACAAATTAGAATATGCAAAGCTTGGTAAGACAAACCTGAGTAATTACTGGCTCCTTATCACTATAACTGTCTGAATCAACTTCACCTTGGTGCACATTCCGCTCTTCATCATCTGATGACACAATAGGAATATGTTCTGGGTGTGGAGCATGCCTCACAGGTGGCAACCCAGCCTTGTTCTTGTTGCAACCAGCCCTGTTGTGACCCTCCTCTTGGCAGTGAGAGAAAGTGATTATCACACCATGCCTTGTGAGCTTTTTTGCCTCCTCTCTTGTCTTTTGCTTCATGTGGTTGCTTCCTTCAGTTCTCTGATGCCTTCCTTTCTTGTCATTCTTCTTGGGCGGGGGTTTGATAACTAAACCATGCATATTTTCCCACTCTCTCTCATTTCTGTCTGGCATGATGATATGCTGGTAGGCTTTCAGAAATGAGGCAATGTTGTAGCATTTGTTCACTAGGTTCTCAGGCTCAATTCTTTCATCTTTGCAGCAAACCATAGAATGATGGCATGGTATGATATTGAGGTCCCACCTCTTGCAAGTGCAACTAGAAGATTTTATGTCCACTATGTAAGATCACCCTCTGTTACCAACCTACACACATAACGTAGGCTACTTATGAAATGGAACTAACAGGAATATGCAAATGAACTTGGCAAAATGTAAAGTCAGGCTAGTTTACTTAGAATATTCCTTCTCCTGCATTTGATGCATGACATGTGATAGTTCATCATTGTTCTCAAGTATTTTCTTAATTTTGGGGCAAACAGTGCCATCCCATGTTTCTGCTTCCTCTCTCTTGTTGTAAAACCTTGTCATCAACTACTTTTTGCTTGTCCTGATCAATGACAAAATTGGCAGCTCTCTGGCTTCAAGTATGTACCTCCAACACACATGTACAATAGTTGATTAATGAAAAAATTGGCAGCTCTCTCGCTTCAAGTATGTACCTCATCAATTTATTTTTTTCTGAAATGACAAAATATCACACGAGATGCAACTTACTTGTTGAACACTTCACAAGCATTATTGAGAAGAATATCACACTTGGGGGAATTATTTTTGAAATGCCCTAACCAAAGTTTTGGGGTCCATCCCATCCAATCATTTCCATGCTTCAGAGTTTATCAGTTTCAGCTCTTCCACGTTCTCTTCAGAATCAGCTCCTAGCACATTTCCACAACATGTTCTTGAGCACTTCACCTCTGAACTATCCTTGATAGTTTTGCCACAAATGTTTAGCACAGAACTTGTGCTCTGCATGTGGAAAGTAATCTCTCATAGCTTTGATCAGACCCTGAAAATATGTCAAAGACAATGTTAGCATGTGATACCTCTCCAACGTATCTATAATTTTTTATGGTTCCATGCTATTATCTTGTCAACTTTGGATGTTTTGTATGCATGAATATGCTATTTTATATCTTTTTTGGGACTAACCTATTAACTCAGTGCCAAGTGCCAGTTCCTGTTTTTTCCATGTTTTTGACCCTTTTCAGAAGAGAATATTAAATGGAGTCCAAACGAAATAAAATCTTCGGAATGATTTTTTCCGTAACAGAAGATACGCGGGGAACTTGAGAACCAAGGCAAAGGACCCCGGGGCAGGCCACAAGCCCCCTAGCCGCAGCGTGGGGGGCGCCTACCAGGCTTGTGGGCCCCCCGTGGCTCCTTTGCCCTACTTCTGCCGCCTATAAATTCTCCAAAAATCTGAAACCACCAGAGAGAGCCATGACAATACTTTTCCGCCGCTGCAAGCTTCTGTCCTCGCAAGATCCCATCTGGGGACCGTTCTGGTGCCCTGCCGGAGGGGGGATTCGGACACGGAGGTCTTCTTCTTCAACACCATTGCCTCTCCGATGATGCGTGAGTAGTTCACCACAGACCTCCGGGTCCATAGCTAGTAGCTAGATGGCTTCTTCTCTCTCTTGGATCTTGAATACAAAGTTCTCCATGATCTTCATGGAGATCTATCCGATGTAATCTTCTTTTGCGGTGTGTTTGTAAAGATCCGATGAATTGTGGATTTATGATCAAATTATCTATGAATATTATTTGAGTCTCCTCTGATCTCTTATATGCATGATTTCGTATCCTTGTAATTCTCTTCGAGTTGTGGGTTTTGTTTGGCCAACTTGATATAAACTCTTTTTATGGGAGAAGTGCTTGGTTTTGGGTTCATACCGTGCGGTGTCCTCACCCAATGACAGAAGGGGTAGCGAGGCACGCATCATGTTGTTGCCATCAAGGGTAAAAAGATGGGGTTTATATCTATTGCATGAATTTATCCCTCTACATCATGTCATCTTGCTTAAGGCGTTACTCTGTTTGTTACGAACTCAATACACTAGATTCATGCTGGATAACGGTTGATGTATGGAGTAATACTAGTAGATGAAGAAAGTATCAGTCTACTTGTCTCGGACGCGATGCCTATATGTATGATCATTGCCTTAGATATCATCATGACTTTGCGCGGTTCTATCAATTGCTCGAGAGTAATTCGTTCACCCACCGTAATATTTGCTATCATGAGAGAAGCCTCTAGTGAACACTATGGCCCCCGGGTCTACTTCACATCATATTTTCAGCTCTACACTTTTACTTTGTTGCACTTTCCACCTTCAGATCTCACCTTGCAATTAACCGTTAAGGGATTGACAACCCCTTTATAGCGTTGGGTGCAAGTTTGTTTGTTTTTGCGCAGGTACATTGGTGACTTGCCTTGATACTCCTATTAGATTGATACCTTGGTTCTCAAACTGAGGGAAATACTTACTGCTACTGTGCTGCATCACCCTTTCCTCTTCAAGGGAAAAACCAACGCAAGCTCAAGAGGTAGCAACATGAGAGTTTAGACAAAATCAAGTGTGTAATCATGCTTGTAGCAAAGACATGAAAGTACCTTCTTCTTGCCAGACATAATAGTCCATGGATCAGCTTCATTAATGTACAGGTCTTGCTTCGGAGAGGATAAGAACAACCTCCTTGTGTCAGTGTTCTCAATGTCAACAACAACGCAAGAAATTGGATAGATGCAGTCATTTGGATCTAATCCAAATGCAGTGAGAAGAACAGCTCCTTATCTGGTCTTCAAATGGCAACCATCTAGGTAGATTACTGGCCTACAAGCCTGCATGAACCCTCTCTTGCATGGATCCAAACAGAAGTAGCAGCTCAGGATGGTACCATTTGTATCTGCTGCTAAATAAAAAGTGCTCCCTCGATTAACCTTCTCCACTCATTTGCATAGTCCCAAAGCTTGTTGTATTGTTTCGCCTCATCTCCATGGACAATATGAAGAGCCAGCCTTTTTCCTCTCCTAAGCTAACTCCTTGTAGGCTTCACCACTCTAGAAAAATTCTTCCTGCTCATGTTTTCATCTGCCCTAAATGAGTCCAGATACTTTTCTGCCATGTCTGGAGCTATGAAGTTCTTCACCTACCATTTCTTGCTACGTGTGTGCTTGTCCACAAGCTTCTTTACCATGAATGCCTTTGACCTATTGTCATTGGATGCCCATAGATAAAAGGCACCCCTCTTCACACTTTTTACAAACCCTCATTTTGTCATTACTTGGCATCTTGAGGTTGACCCTATTCCTGCAAGAGTATTATTTGATAGCCTTCCTAAGTAGCTACACATTCTAAAAAACTTGCCCCACATGAAACTTAGGGCATAACAAATCTTCATCCCTTAATGTTTGAAGTTAATCTGAATTCTTCTTTCATCATGAGAATCTGGCCTTCTTAACTCATCATATTCTGACACTTCCAAGGGTTCCTCATTCCTCTTCTCCTCTACACCATCAAAGCAATTTTTGACATATAAGTCATCATCCCCCTTTGATATGGCATAGTCATTATCTACAATTTCTCGCACATAATCAATGTCACTACCCTCTTCCTCCTGGATTTCACTATCTCCACTCTCAGCAATGTCATCCACCTCATCTCCATCCATATTCATAGCTGACTTGCCTCTATCGTTTAATACTTTAGTTCCTGTCTTGAAACCTTCCCCCGATTCAGGTGTGCTCACAATCAATGGCTTCATAGGACTGATGACTCGAGGAAGATCAAGAATTGGGAACCTAACTACATCATCCATGTCCATGATAGATTCACCATGTTCCAGAAAAATATCAATGAAATGATGCCCAAATGTCGCAAAAGCTCTCATGTTATCTGTGGCATCATCTCCATTGATCACTCTCAACCCATTTGTGCTTACTTGAAGACATGGCATGCGGTAGTACACTATCATCCTTCCTTTCTTCTCATACCCTATCTGCTCTATGAGATCATCCACATGTGGGGGTGACCATGTGTTCTTGTCTATGTTATCAAACCAGATGTTGTGCCCTCCATAGTATTTTTTGGTTTTGCCTTGGCCCATGAAAAAACCTCCATGCCATATATGAACAGAAAACATAGGATCATCATCACCTACAATCAATAAATGGAGTCGATAAGTATACATATGCAGTCACAAAACATAAGCTCTTAGTTTCTGAATTTCACAACAACAAAGAATATATTTTAAACATTGGAGGCAACTACATTGAAAAAGAGCCCGATTTATTGATTCATCACTACTCCATTGTAAAAAAAACCCGCTTTATTTACAAACTACCCAACCCCCAAAACTACAAATACTACTGAATTCCCTTAAAACCTAGCTCTCGTCAACATATCGAATGGTATTTACAAAATCCCCCCAAACCTGTGCGTAAACCATACCTAAATCCCCCCAAAATCCACTGTCAAAACCCTACCAAAATCCTAGCTGTAACCCCTTTCTCCACAAAATTTCTACTTCAAATCCATGGATGGAGGATCTGGACGAGAGACTATGCACGAAACTAGACTAATAAAGGCTGGACTAGGTGTGTTCTTATCGTATTGCGGCAGCGGTTCATGCTCCGGGAGCCGAACATGGGACATCGGTAGAGCAGTCGGTCTTGCAACGGCACGCTCTCGACAGCAAGACCTCCCGCAGCCTCGCTCCCGACGGCAAATCCTCCCGCAGCCTCGCTCCCGATGCCAAGCTCCTGACGGTAAGACCTCCGCCTCCGATCACCTCCTCCCCGCCTCGAGTGCAACGAATAAGAAAGAGAGCAAAATAGGGGAGATTATTACGCAGCGACCCCGTTTGGAAAATTTGCACATTGGCCCCTCAAATCAACCGACAAGAGCAAAAGACCCCCGCCTGGCTTGCATGGCTAGTCAACAGGCCTAACATCGTGCAACGTGGACCAAATACGGTTATACAACATGCACGATGACTGGCACTGTTCACTTATGTGACATTAAGCACCGTATTTTGGGTATTCCGCAGTCTAGTGACCAAAGTGAATTTCCGTAACAAATACAGTGACCGCAGGTGAATTTATCTTAGATATGAGACATCTAAATTCTATATCATTGATCTTATGGGGAAATTCGTGTTTTTTATGTTTGATTTAATCATTTTGATGTGCAGTAACTATGCCACATTTAGACATGTCCTAGATACACCCTAAGTATAAAACCTCTGGGCATTCATGGCTAGAAGCATCAATAATTGGTTGCAAAGCTGGAATTCGTTTACCTCGCTTAGAAGATCTAGTTGGCAAATGCTCATGGTTTGATGTTGCAGCCTGAGGTGGTTCGGCACGCCATCTGCATAGTGTGTCGAGGACATAACATAAGCATATATCAAAACTCCATACCAAGAAATAGTTAATCAAGACATAGTGTGTGGACGGAAAGACATAGTTAGCCCCTAGCCACGTCTAAGGTTTCCTTCCTTGTGACGATTCCATCGCCGTAAGTCCACCACAACCGGCGGCCATGTCATCAACTCGATCGACTTCCATCGATGGAGAGCAATTGTCCTCGACTACCTTCCCCTTCAGGGTGTCGGATCCCCCAGCGGCGGCTCCTATGGCGGCGACATCAAATGCCTTATCGTCCTCGAACATGGCGGCTCAGGGTAGATCAGATGATGAACTAGGTGATTTCTTTGAGAAGTTGGGTCTGCATGAAGAGGAATTTGATGATGTAGTGGTTGAAGAAGAAGCCCCCGATCTGCTAGAGGAGGCTCGTTGGCTAGCCCTATCTATGGTTCACACAACGAAGAACTTCAGCCAAACTACCATCTTCAAAGATATGAGGGCGGCTTGGAACACGACTAAGCCTGTGCGCTTCCGCTCAATCGGATCACATTTGTTTGTGGTCCAAGCTTCGTGCCTTGGGGATTGGGATCGGATCATGACCCAGGGACCATGGCTTTTTCGGAACATGACAGTTCTACCGGTGCAGTATGATGGTTTTACTGATGCTGAGGAAGTACCTATAGTTCATATGCCTATCTGGCTACAGATTCATAAGCTGTCGGATGGTTACTGTAGGAACGATTTGTTCACAAATTTGCTGGAATTAGCGGGCGAAATCCTGGATACTAGAATCAATGGAAACTCTAGAGGGGATTACGTTCGTGTTCGTGTGAAACATGATATCACAAAACTTTTGACAAAGTTTGTAAGTATTTTGTAGAAGGGAAGAGACGCAATATTTATGCTGTTTGGTATGAAAGTATGGAAATATTTTGCAAGGTGTGCGGAATCATTGGGCATGAACACGAGGAATGTGACAACAGGGTGTACACAGAGAAGGATCTTAAGTTTGGCGACTATCTGTATGTTGACCCCACTGTTCATATCCGAGTTGAGTGGGAACCTAGCAGGGGAGATAGGAAGATCGATCCTGATGTCTATGTGCCAAAGCAGAAGGCGGGTCTCGAGGAAATGGTGGAGGGTGAGCTAAAGGATATGGCTACAAGTCCACTTAAATAACCAGCCCAGAATATGGTAGTGGAGAAACCTCCTCGCAAGAGGTTGAACATGGATGGTCAGATTGCTGGTAAGGGTGTTGGATCTATGGATCCGACGGGGAACATGCTATTGTTGACTGATAGTAAGGTGATTTCTGATGAGTCGTGACTAAGTAGTAGTGAAGGGAGCAAACGTGCAAAGATGGATGGTGAGAAGTATGAGTCTGATAAGTTTTCGGCGGGATCCTAGGCGGGGCGCCGCCAGTCCCAATGAGTCACATGTTTGGTACTGCCGGGGGGTGGGGAACCGCCGGATAGTTCGAGAAGTTGGGGCTCTTGTAAAAGCCCATTCCCCTAGGTTTGTTTTATTGGCTGAAACAAGACAAACATGTGCTAAAGTTGAGCATTTGAAGTGGAAGTTGGGACTAAAAGGCTTTGATGGTGTGGACTGTGAAGGCCGTGGTGGGGGTTTAGCATTGTTCTAGGACAACTCCCTCCAAGTCACATTGTTAGAATCATGTAAGAGATATATTGATGTGAGCATTTTTACCAAGGCCCGATACATGCTTGGAGATCAACCTTCGTCTACGGGGAGCCACGAGTAGAGAATCAGAACCGCATGTGGAAGCTCCTCATGTTGGGAACGTTGCATGGGAAACAAAAAATTTCCTACGCACACGAAGACCTACCATGGTGATGTCCATCTACGAGTGGAGATTAGATTTACGTACCCTTGTAGATCGCTCAGCGGGAAGCATTAAGAAACGCGGTTGATATAGTGGAACGTCTTCACGTCCCTCGAACCGCCCCATGAACCGTCTCGCGATCCGTCCCATGATCCGTTCCGATCTAGCGCCGAACAGACGACACCTCCGCGTTCAGCACACGTACAACTCGACGATGATCTCGGCCTTCTTGATCCAGCAAGCAAGACAGAGAAGTAGATGAGTTCTCCGGCACGTGACGGTGCTCCAGTGGTGGTGATGATCTACTCCTGCAGGGCTCCGCCCGAGCTCCGTTGAAATCAATTCTAGAGGTAAAACTATGTGGAATAGGCTTGAGTTGCACGTGGCAAAGTAGTGTCTCAAAAAGCCCTAAACCACCAATATATATAGGAGGAGGGGAGGGTCTAGCCTTGGGGAACAAGGGCCCCAAGGGTGCGCCAGTCTCCAGGGAGGAGGAGGACTCCTCCTCCAATTCGGTTTGGGAAGGAGGAGTCCTCCTCTTCCTTCCCACCTCCCTCTTTCCTTTTTTCTTCTTCTTTTCCTTTGGTATTTTTACATGTGGCGTCATAGCCCTCTTGGGCTGACTCTACCAGCCCACTAAGGACTTGGTGCACCACCCTAGGGCCTTGGGCTTACTCCTGGGTGGGTGGGCCCCTCCCGGTAAACACCCGGAACCCATTCGTCACTCCCGGTACACTGCCGGTAATGCCCGAAACTTTCGGGTGACCAAATGAAACCATCCTATATATCAATCTTCGTTTCCGTCCCATTACGGAAACCCTCGTGATGTCCGTGATCTCATCCGGGACTCCGAACAACATTCAGTAACCACACATATAACTCAACTATACTAAAATATCATCGAACCTTAAGTGTGGAGACCCCGCGGGTTCGAGAACTATGTAGACATGACCCGAGACAGTCCTCGGTCAATATACAATAGCAGGACCTGGATGCCCATATTGGATCCGACATATTCTCCGAAAATCTTATCGGTTGAACCTCAGTGTCAAGGGTTCATATAATCCCGTATTTTATTCCCTTTGTCCTTCGGTATGTTACTTGCCCGAGATTCGATCGTTGGTATCCACATACCTATTTCAATCTCGTTACCGGCAAGTCTCTTTACTCTTTCCGTAATACAAGATCCCGTGACTTACACTTAGTCACATTGCTTGCAAGGCTTGTTTGTGATGTTGTATTACCGAGTGGGCCCCGAGATACCTCTCCGTCACACAGAGTGACAAATCCCAGTCTTGATCCATACTAACTCAACGGACACCTTCGGAGATACCTCTAGAGCATCTTTATAGTCACCCAGTTACGTTGCAACGTTTGATACACACAAGGTATTCCTCCGGTGCCAGTGAGTTATATGATCTCATGGTCATATGAATAAATACTTGACACGAAGAAAACAATAGCAACAAAATGATACGATCACATGCTACGTTCATAGTTTGGGTGTAGTCCATCACATGATTCTCCTAATGACGTGATCCTGTTATCAAGTGACAACACTAGTCTATGGTTAGGAAACCTTGACCATCTTTGATTAACGAGCTAGTCAACTAGAGGCTTACTAGGGATAGTGTTTTGTTGATGTATCCACACATGTATTTGTGTTTCCAATTAATACAATTATAGCATGGATAATAAATGATTATCATGAACAAAGAAATATAATAATAACTAATTTATTATTGCCTCTAGGGCATATTTCCAACAATCTCCCACTTGCACTAGAGTCAATAATCTAGTTCACATCACCATGTGATTTCAACGAATCCAATACCCATACAGTTCTGGGGTTTGATCACGTCTTGCTCGTGAGAGAGGTTTTAGTCAACGGTTCTGAATCTTTCAGATCCGTGTGTGCTTTACAAATATTTATGTCATCTTATAGATGCTGCTACTACGTGCTATTTGGAAATATTTCAAATGTCTACTTTACTATACGAATCCGGTTTAGTACTCAGAGTTATTGGGATTAGTTTCAAAGCTTGCATCGACGCAACCCCTTACGACGAACTCTTTAACCACCTCCATAATCGAGAAAAGATTCCTTAGTCCATTTGTTACTAAGGATAAATTTGACCGTTGTTCAGTGATTCAATCATGGATCACTCATTGTACCCCTTGACAGACTCATGGCAAGGCACACATCAGGTGCGGTACACTGCTTGGCATACTTTTAGAGTCTACGTCTAAGGCATAGGGGACGACTTTTGTCCTTTCTCTTTCTTCTGCCGTGGTCGGGCTTTTGAGTCCTACTCAAATTCACACCTTACAACACAGCCAAGAACTCTTTCTTTCCTGATCTATTTTGAACTCCTTCAAAAACTCGTCAAGGCATGCATTTCATTGAAAGTTCTATTAAGCGTTTTGATCTATCTCGATAGATCTTAATGCTCAATGTTTCAAGTAGATCTATCTAGGCCTTCCTTTGAAAAACTCCTTTCAAACAAACCTTTATAATTTACAGAAATTCTACATTACTTCTGATCAACAATATGTCAACCACATATACTTATAAAAAATTCTATAGTGCTCCCACTTATTCTTTGGAAATACGAGTTTCTCATAAACCTTGTACAAACCCAATAGCTTTGATCATCTCACCAAAGCTTATATTCCAACTCCGAGATGCTTGCACTAGTCCATAGAAGGATCACTGGAGCTTGCATACTTGTTAGCATCCTTAGGATTGACAAAGCCTTCTGATTGTATCACATACAACCTTTCCTCAAGGAAACCGTCGAGGAAACAATGTTTTGAGATCCTATGTGCAATATTTCATAAATAATGCAGCAACTGCTACATAATTCCAACAGATTTTTAGCATCGCTACGAGTGAGAAAGTCTCATCATAGTCAACTCTTTGAATTTGTCAGAAACATCTTTGCGACAAGTCGAGATTTTCTTAATGGTGACTTTTCACCATCACCGTCTTTGTTTATTTTGAAGATCCATCTTTACTTAATAGTCCTACGACCATCAAGTAGTTCTTCCAAAGTCTACACTTTTTTTTCATTCATGGATCCTCTCTCGGATTTCATGGCCTCCAGCCATTTGTCGGAATCCGGGCCCACCATCGCTTCTCCATAGCTCGTAGGTTCATTGTTTGTTCAACAACATGACCTCCAAGACAGGGTTACCGTACCACTCTGTAGTAGTATGCGACGTTGTCGACCTACGAGGTTTGTAGTAACTTGATCCGAAGCTCAATGATCACCATCATCAGTTTCCACTTCAATTGGTGTAGGCGCCACAGGAACAACTTCCTGCGCCCTGCTACACACTGGTTGAAGTGACGGTTCACTAACCTCATCAAGTTCCACCACCCTCCCACTCAATTCTTTCGAGTGAAACCTTTCCTCGAGAAAGGACCCGTTTCTAGAAACAAACACTTCGCTTCTGGATCTGAGATAGGAGATGTACCCAACTGTTTTGGATATCCTATGAAGATGCATTTATCCGCTTTGGGTTCGAGCTTATCAGACTGAAACTTTTTCACATAAGCATCGCAGCCCGAAACTTTTAAGAAACGACACCTTAGGTTTCTCCAAACCATAGTCTATACTATGTCATCTCAACAGAAATACGCGGTGCCCTATTTAAAGTGAATGCGGTTGTCTCTAATGCATAACCCATAAACGATAGTGGTAATTCGATAAGAGACATCATAGTATGCACCATATCAATTAGGCGCGACTATGATGTTTGGACACACCATCACACTATGGTGTTCTAGGTGGCATGAACTGCGAAACAATTTCCACATTGTTTTAACTGTGTACCAAAACTCGCAACTCAGGTATTCATCTCCATGATCATATCGTAGTCAGTTTACTCTCTTGTCACGATGATCTTTACTCTGAAATAGCTTTGAACTTTTCAATATTTCAGACTTGTGATTCATCAAGTAAATACTCCTGTATCTACTCAAATCATCACTGAAGTAAGAACATAACGATATCCACTACGTGCCTCATCACTCATTGGACTGCACACATAAAAAATATATTGCACCCAAAAAGTTACTTTCTTGTTCCATGTGGTATGATTTTGCATGTCTCAAGTCATTCAAAATCAAGTGAGTCCAAACGATCCATCTGCATGGAGTTTCTTCATGCGTTTATACCAATAGGTATGGTTTGCATGTCTCAAATGTTTCAAAAATGGGTGAGTATAAAGATCCATCAACATGGAGCTTCCTCATGCATTTTACACCAACATGACTCAAGCGGCAGTGCCACAAGTAAGTGGTACTATCATTATTACTTTGTATCTTTTGGCACCAATATTATGAACATGTGTAACACTACGATCGATATTTAATAAACCATCGAAGGTAATTATTCAAGCAAATAGACTAACCATTATTCTCTTTAAATGAATAATCGTATTGCAATAAAACACAATCCAATCATGTTCATGCTCAACGCAAACACCAAATAACAATTATTTAGGTTTAACACCAATCCCGATGGTAGAGGGAGTGTGCGATGTTTGATCACATCAACCTTGTAAACACTTCCAACACTTATTCTCACCTTGCCTTTAGTTAGTATCCGTTTATTCCGTAGCTTTCATTTTGAGTTACTAATCACTTAGCAACCGAACCAGTATCTAATACCCTCGTGCTACTAATAGTACTAGTAAAGTACACATCAATATCATGTATATCAAATATACTTCTGTTGACTTTGCCAGCCTTCTCATCTACCAAGTATCTAGGGTAGCTCCACCTCAGTGACCGTTCCCCTCATAACATAAGCACTTAGTCTCGGGTTTGGGTTCAATCTTGGGTTTCTTCATTAGAGCAGCAACTCGTTTGCCATTTCATGAAGTATGCCTTCTAGCCCTTGCCCTTCTTGAAACTAGTGGTTTTAGTAACCATCAACAATTGATGCTCCTTCTTGATTTCTACTTTCGGAGTGTCAAACATTGCGAATCTCTCAAGGATCATCATATCTATCCTTGATATGTTATAGTTCATCACGAAGTTCTAGCAGCTTGGTGGCAGTGACTTTGGAGAACCATCACTATCTCATATGGAGGATTAACTCCCACTTGATTCAAGCGATTGTTGTACTGAGACAATCTAAGCACATGGTCAACGATTGAGCTTTTATCCTTTACTTTCTAGACAAAGAATCTTGTCGGAGGTCTCATACCTCTCAACAAGGGCACGAGCATGAAATCTCAATTTCATCTCTTAGAACATTTGTTATGTTCCGTGACGTTTCAAAACGTCTTCAGAGCCTTGCTTCTAAGCCATTAAGTATTACGCACTGAACTATCACATAGTCATCAAAAACGTTTATGTCAGATGTTCTCAAAGTTGCTACTATCATCTTTCAACTAAATTTTCTCTAGGAACATATAAAAACAGTAGAGCTATAGCGCAAGCTACATCATATTTGCAAAGATCTTTTGACTATGTTCATGATAATTAGTTCAATTAATCATATTACTTAAGAACTCTCACTCAAAAAATACATCCCTCTAGTCATTTGAGTGGTGCATGATCCAAATCCACTAACTCAAGTCCGATCATCACGTGAGTTGAGTATAGCTTCAGTGGTAAACATCTCTATGCTAATCATATCAACTATATGATTCATGCTCGACCTTTCGGACTCTTGTGTTCCGAGGCCATGTCTGCACATGATAGGCTCGTCAAGTTTAACCCGAGTGTTCCGCGTGTGCAACTGTTTTGCACCCGTTGTATGTGAACATTGAGTCTACCACACCCTATTATCACGTGGTGTCTCGAAACGACGAACTGTCACAACGGTGCATAGTCGGAGAGAACACAATTTCATTTAGAAATTTTAGTGATAGATCACCTTATAATGCTACCATCGTTCTAAGCAAAATAAGGTGCATAAAAGGATTGACATCACATGCAATTCATAAGTGCCATGATATGGCCATGATCTTGTGCTTCTTGATCTGCATCACCATAGCATCGGCATGATCTTCTTGTCACCGGCGCCACACCATGATCTCCATCATCATGATCTCCATCATCGTGACGCCATCGGGGTTGTCGTGCTATCCATGCTATTACTACTAAAGCTACGACCTAGCAATATAGTAAACGCATCTGCAAACACAAACGTTAGTTTAAAGACAACCCTATGGCTCTTTGCGGTTGCCGTAGCATCGACGTGCAAGTCGATATTAACTATTACAACATGATCATCTCATACATCCAATATATCACATCACGTCATTGGCCATATCATATCACAAGCATACCCTGCAAAAACAAGTTAGACGTCCTCTAATTTGTTGTTGCATGTTTTACGTGGCTGCTATCGGTTTCTAGTATGATCGCATCTTACTTACGCAAAAACCACAACAGAGATGTGCAAATTTCTATTTAACCTCTCTCCAAGGACCGCCTCCGTCAAAACCAATTAAACTAAAGTTGAAGAAACAGGCACCCGCCAGTCATCTTTATGCAACGAGGTTGCATGTCAGTCAATGAAACCAGTCTCTCATAAGCGTACGAGTTATGTCGGTCCGGGCCGCTTCAATCCAACAATACCGCCGAATCGAGAGAAGACTAAGGAGGGCAGAAAATGAAACATCACCGTCCACAAAACCTTTTGTGTTCTACTCGAGATAACATCTACGCATGAACCTAGCTCATGATGCCACTATTGGGGAACATTGCATGGGAAACAAATTTTTTCCTATGCACACGAAGACCTATCATGGTGATGTCCATCTACGAGTGGAGATTATATCTACGTACCCTTGTGGATCTCTCAGCGGGAAGTGTTAAGAAACGTGGTTGATGTAGTGGAATGTCTTCACGTCCCTCGAACCGTCCCACGAACCGTCATGCGATCCGTCCCACGATCCGTTCCGATCTAGCGCCAAACGGACGACACCTCCGCATTCAGCACACGTACAGCTCGACGATGATCTCAGCCTTCTTGATCCAGCAAGCAAGACGGAGAAGTAGATGAGTTCTCCGGCAGCGTGATGGCGCTCCGATGGTGGTGATGTTCTACTCCTGCAGGGCTCCGCCCGAGCTCCGCAGAAATCCGATCTAGAGGTAAAACTATGTGGAATAGGCTTGAGTTGCACGTGGCAAAGTAGTGTCTCAAAAAGCCCCAAACCACCAATATATATAGGAGGAGGGGAGGGGCTAGCCTTGGGGCACAAGGGCCCCAAGGGTGCGCCGGCCGCCAGGGAGGAGGAGGACTCCTCCTCCAATTTGGTTTGGGAAGGAGGAGTCGTCCTCTTCCTTCCCACCTCCCTCTTTCCTTTCTTCTTCTTCTTTTCCTTTGGTATTTTTACATGACGTGCCATAGACCTCTTGGGCTGACTCCACCAGCCCACTAAGGACCTGATGCGCCACCCTAGGGCCTTGGGATCACTCCCGGGTGGGTGGGCCCCTCCCGGTAAACACCCGGAACCCATTCGTCACTCCTGGTACACTGCCGGTGATGCCCGAAACTTTCCGGTGACCAAATGAAACCATCCTATATATCAATATTTGTTTCCGGACCATTCCGGAAACCCTCGTGATGTCCGTGCTCTCATCCGGGACTCCGAACAACATTCGGTAACCACACATATAACTCAACTATACTAAAATATTATCGAACCTTAAGTGTGCAGACCCTGCGGGTTCGAGAACTATGTAGACATGACCCGAGACACTCCTCGGACAATATCCAATAGCGGGACCTAGATGCCCATATTGGATCCTACATATTCTTCGAAGATCTTATCGGTTGAACCTCAGTGTCAAGGATTCATATAATCCCGTATGTCATTCCCTTTGTCCTTCGGTATGTTACTTGCCCGAGATTCGATCGTCGGTATCCGCATACCTATTTCAATCTCGTTACTGTCAAGTCTCTTTACTCGTTCCGTAATACAAGATCCCATGACTTACAATTAGTCACATTGCTTACAAGGCTTGTTTGTGATGTTGTATTACCGAGTGGGCCCCGAGATACCTCTCCGTCACACGGAGTGACAAATCCAAGTCTTGATCCATACTAACTCAAGGGACACCTTCGGAGATACCTCTAGAGCACCTTTATAGTCACCCAGTTACGTTGCGATGTTTGACACACACAAGGTATTCCTTTGGTGCCAGTGAGTTATATGATCTTATGGTCATAGGAATAAATACTCGACACGCACAAAACAATAGCAACAAAATGACACGATCACATGCTATGTTCATAGTTTGGGTCTAGTCCATCACACGATTCTCCCAATGATGTGATCCCGTTATCAAGTGACAACACTAGTCTATGGTCAGGAAACCTTGACCATCTTTGATTAACGAGCTAGTCAACTAGAGGCTTACTAGGGACAATGTTTTGTCTATGTATCTACACATGTATTTTTTTTCCAATCAATACAATTATAGCATGGATAATAAACAATTATCCTGAACAAAGAAATATAATAATAACTAATTTATTATTGCCTCTAGGGCATATATCCAACACCTCGTAGGGATTCAGGGGACCTCAAACTTACCATGGCTTGTATGTGGTGATTACAACGAGGCTCTATGACAACACGAGTATTTCTCTACAACAAGCAGAAGCGAGAGCTAGATGGAGGAGTTCAGAGATACCCTGTTAGTTTGTGAACTTGCTGATCTAGGATTCTCAGGTGCGCCGTATACATATGGTAATGGCCACGTTGGGCATGGTAATGTGCAGGTTCGGCTAGATTGGGCGTGTGCTAATGTTGACTGGAAGGACATGTTTCCGTATGCGAGGGTGCATCATTTGGTCTCTCCTAGGTCACACCACTGTCCTATTTTGCTATACCTAGATGTGGCAGAAGATAAAAGGCGTCGAGGTGCTCCCAAATATGAAATTATGTGGGAAAGAGATAGCAAACTTCCTGCATTGATAGAGAACTCATGGGCTCGGGTCAGACCAAAAGGCGATTTGGGGGACGTTGCAAACTCCCTGAAGTCTGTTATGGCTGACCTTAGAAAATGGAGTAAGAGATTTTGGCTAGGTCGAGAAACATATTCAAGATCTCCGACAGGAACTTGAGAAGTTACAAACTTCCAGTGCTGATCAGTTGTTGATAAGACAAAAGATGAAGAGCTTGGATGAATTATTGTATAGAGAAGAAATGTTGTGGCTGCGTAGAATCGGAAGTATGTCTAGAGGGGGTGGGTGATTAGACTACTTGACAAGACAAAAACTTAGACTTTTCCAATTTTAGTTGAGGGCCAGTTTTAGCAATTATGATTAGTCAAGTTCACCCTACACATGCACATCTAAGAGTATAGAAGCGGAAAGTAAAGACATGCAAATGTAAAGTAGAGGGTAAGGTAGGGAAATCAAATGCAAAGTTTGACACGACGATTTTGTTATGGTTCCGATAGGTGGAGCTACCGTACGTCCATGTTAGTGGAGACTTCAACCCATGAAGGGTAACAAGTGTGAGAGTCCACAGAGGTGTCCACCCATAAGGGATCCACAAAGAAGCAGCCTTGTATGTTCAACCATAGCTTCCATCCACCCAGGACTAGCCTCACTCACGGTAGATCTTCACGATGTAGGCGATCTCCTTGCCCTTACAAACTTCTTGGTTCAACTCCACAACACGAATTAGGATGCTCCCAAGTGACACCTAACCAATCTAGGAGGCACCACCCTCCAAATGGTAATAGATGCGGTAGAACGATGAACTCCTTGCTCTCGTGCTTCAAAAGATAGTCTCCTCAACACTGAATCACTCTCTCACCGATTTGGCATGGGTAGGAGAGATTGATCTTGTGGAAAGATACTTGGAGAGGCTAGAAATAAAGGTTCAAATGATTGGATTGGAATCTATTGAACTCAACACATGAGTAGGTGGCTCTCTCTCAAAAAATGGATCTGGCAAGTGTAACCATGTTCTGAGTGCTCCCTCTATGAATGAGAGGTAGGCGGAGGGGGTATACATAGGCATCGCCCAATATACAACTGTTACAACATTATTGCCCAACTCGATGACACCGAAATGAATCTCAGTGGTACCGAGTTGCACTAAATGTGGCAACTTTTGAAACTTGGTGAACACTCTTCGTTTCTATCACAATGCAATCCTGTTATCTTTCACAACAATTGGGTAACGGTAACTTGCCCAAGCAATCATCAAACACCATCTGGTAGTTTGGTAAAGTTGTTGTTTCACCACCTTTACTCATCTGCTTCACTTCATTTTTTACCACAACATCTTCTGGTGATGCTCTACACCCCAGTAACTTTCCCACGACCATAGCTCAATTATTGGTGGGGTAAAACACCCAATTCCCCTCATGGACAACAAGATCTCATCTCTTTCTCCTCTCCCCTCTCTCTAAGTCGAATCTCCGGAGCATCCAAAGCCTTTGCCCACTTGTTTAATTCCCCCTTGAGCCCCTCGACACGCGCAAGAGTCGCTGTTGGCGTGCTTGGCATGCAATTCGGGCACTCTAGAGCATGCTACAATGCCCAACCAGACTATAGCCTCCCTCTGCCTGACGCTGCCGACCGCCTCAAGCCCTCCCCTCACGCCAGTCAAGGCGCATCGACGTTCGGGACACGCTTCGCCCCGTCCCCTCCTCTCAATTCCTCTCTCTCCCTGCAACGGCCACACCGCGCCCATGCTGACGCCGCCTGATTCAGCCAACCATGGGTCACACAGACGCAGGCTGCCTCCCTCCCCCTCTTCTCTCCCCTCGCCCTAGACTAACCCGAGGAACACCCCACACTTGCCCCATCTCACTCCCGTGCCCCTGGCCTCGACCCCGAGCTCGCCTGCGCACCAAACTCTCGGTGCACCACGGCCCCCTCTGGCAGGGTGCCGAAACGGAGCTCCAGATGGACCCATCGTGGGAACAGAGACTTGCGCAGTGTAAAAAGTGTTTCACGACTCCCTTGCTGCAGTGCTCCAAAGGGCCACGAGGGAGGCACAAGGCATTAGGTCACCCCCTAGGCCTTGCCCTGTTAGCTTCGTGGGTCCCTCGTGCAACCTCTAGCCTAGTTCCGATACTCCTTGGTCTTCTTATGGACCAGAAAAAATCACCAAAAAGTTTTAGGGGAATTGGACTTCGTTTGGTATGGAAAACCTGGAAAGTGAAAAACATGCAGAAAACAACAACTCGCATTAGGAATTGGGTCAAAAGGCTAGTGCTAAAAAAATATAAAGTGGTAAATAAATACCCTAAAAGTATTCAAGAATGATAATATACCAGCATGGAACAATAAAAAAAATTATAGATACGTTGGAGAGTTATGAGAGACACTCATCATTTTGGTGTAAAAGGAAAGGTAGCTCTTCGCTACATTGGTCCTCTCCGCATTCTCGCCAGGTGTGGATATGTGGCTTATAAGCTGGAGCTGCCACCAAAATTCTCTCATGTCCATGATGCCTCCCTTGTTTCTCAACTTCTTCGTTCCTTCAAGTATCCTCAAGGGAAGTGGATCATGAGTTTCTCGAGGTACAAGATGAGCTCTCCTACAAAGAGGACCAGAACTGCGTCCTTGATCAAACTGAACGTCGAACACGTCAGAAGGTTACCAAGTTCCTAAAAGTTCAGTGGTTAAACGATTCTAAAGATGAAGCCACTTTGAAACGCAAGGATCATCTTCGTGAAGAATACCCTGGTCTTTTCCCTTCTACCTCTTAATTCTCTGGGTGAGAATTTATTTTAGAGGTGGAGAGTTGTAACACCCGTGTAATTAAGCTACAGTAACCTCTTTTAGTTAAGCAAAGTCATCTGGATAAAATAATGCTTGATCATCTTTCTCTCTTATCTTATTTCAAATTCCACTTTGAATTCAGATTCAAATAATAAGTGAAATAAGAAATTTAAAAACATGAAAACTAAAATGGTCATAGTGTTGCAAATAATCCCTGGATATTTTTATGGAGAAAATAACTTTTTGTGAAGTGGTTAATTGCTCTACAACACTTAAAACAGAGGCGAAAAACAATAATTTAAATGCTTTTTTATTATAAAAATTTTATGAACTACTTTAAATAAATCTCAAACATTATGTGGCACAGCATAATAATGCATTAGTAATAATGGGAAAATTTCCATATTTTATGAAGCCCTTTTGCTTTTTGAATTAATTGCAAAACAGATTAAACAAAAGAAAAAAAATATAATAGAAAAGAAATCAAAATGAAAAGAGAAACCTTGCCTGTGTTGGGCCTTAGTCCACACAGACAGACCCAGGCCACATAGCCTCTTCTTCCTCCTACTGCTCATCAGGAGCATGGTGGCCCCTTCGACGGCGTCCATGCGGCCGATGGCCACACGCCGGCCATACCATGCCCCCCAAGAGGTTAAGAGCATCCCCTACTCTCGTGGCAAATCCTAGCTCCCTCACTCTCTCCCCTCGTGCTACTTTGTTCCTGCTCCACGCCCACCCAATGTTGCCATCGCCATGGCCCCTGTCGCTCTCATGGGTCGAGAATGTGTCCTCTTGATCCTCCGTCCTCTGGTGCGTCAACTACGGCCACGAGCGCGAGCCTTGGACTACCACAATGTTAGAGCTGCATCATCTTCTTCCTTGGACGCTACCGGACTTTGCCACATCGATTCTCCATATTGAGCCTCCCCCGATCCCATTTAAGCACATCTGCAGGCTCCCGATGAGCTCCCGCTTCTCCTCCCGCTCTCTGTTTGCTCGCGCGCTGATACGTCCCAAACGTATCTATAATTTCTGTTTGTTCCATGATCTTTTGGGAGATATTGTTATATGTTTTGCTACACTTTCATATCTTTTTACACATATTCGACTAACCTACTAACTCAGTGCATCAAGTGCTAGTTTCTGTCTGCTAATGTCTTTTTTTGCAGGGACTTTTACCTTACACAGTCCCAAAAATTCCGAGAAAAATATATAAAAATCAGCATGATGGAAGCTTCGAGAGGCATCAAGTGGGGCCAGAGGGGAGCCAGGCATCACCCAGGCGGCCTCCCTGCACGGCCCACCCCCTGGCCGTGCCACCAGGTCGCGTGGGTGGGGCCCACGCCCTCTAGTGCCCTCATTCGGCCTATATTTACCTCGCCTATAGGAAACCCTTCCAAGAGATCCAGAATCGCAAATTTCTCCATCGTTCTGCCGCCGCAGCGCTTCCGAGATAGGGAGCATCAGGAGACCTCTTCCCGGCACCCTGCCGGAGGTAGGATTGACCTCCGGGAGTTTCTCCACCACCATGGACGCTTCCCGGACGTGCTGTGAGTAGTCCTCCTTGGACCATGAGTCCATGACCAGTAGCTATGTGATGTCTTCTCTCCAATCTTGTGCTTCAATGATTAGCCCTTGTGAGCTTCCCTACATGATCAAGGCACCTATGTAATTTTCCTCCTATTGCTATGCTCGGTTTGCTGGGATCCGATGGATTATGAGATTATGTTTAGATTGTGATGAGTTATATATTTGGTTTTACTTTTATATTATGTTCTTTGGTAATTCATGCATGTTCTCCCTTGCTTTTTATTGCTTGCGCCGAGTAGATTGTAACTCCAAGAGGGAGCGTTATGCATGATTGTGGGTTCATGCCCCCTCATGTCTAGCTTGAGTGACAGAAACATGAGACTAGGGGATGTGCTGCTGCCACCAGGGAGAAAACAACAGTGCTTGTGACCACGGTTACAAGGATTGTTTACCTTACACAAAGTTCGTTAATGCAGTTGCCCGTTGCTTTGAGTTTACACTTTGGGTGGGGCTCGCAACTTAATACCAGCGAGATGTTCTGGATAGATATCTCAAGGTGCATGATTAGTAAGTAGATGTTGACGAATAAACGGTCTACTTGTATTGGCATATTGCCCATTACTTTTGAGCCTCTAACTTTCTAGTAGCATGATAAGCATTGCGGTGCGTTTATAATTCTGTCAATTGCCCAACTGTAATTTGTTTACCTAACATAGTTGTTTATCGTCTTTTGGGAGAGAGACATCACTAGTGAACATCATGTGAGTGAGGTCCATATTACCACCATTGTTTACACCTCCACCATTTACTGCTTTTATTTACTTTTCCGTTGCAATCACTATTCCCGCTTGTGTTTTGATCCTTTGCAAACTACAAGGCCAGAGTGATTGACAACCTCTCTGAACTCGTCGGGAGCAAAGTTATTTGTTATGTGTGCAGGTCCACGCCTTCTGCTAGCGCCAAAGCAGCGGACACCTACTTGTTGATCCCCAGAGTCCTCCTGGTTCGATAAACCTTACAGTCCCCGTGTAAGGGAAATATGCTGCCGACTACATCTCCACCTTCCACTTGGGCTAACCAATTTGGGGCGAGAAGTATACGCATCAACTCGTCATCACGCACACCGTTGGAAGCTTTGCCTCCATTGTTAGAGCTCCGCCGCCGCTTCTTTGGCCCGTGCCATCGCTCTGATGCCCCTCGGGCTTAGACGAGCACGCCAACATGTTCCTGGCATCGCGTAGGAGCTGCCTCGACCATTAGGTGGTCGAACCCAAGCCCATGCCCTCGATTGCTTCGAGCCTTGTCTACGGCCGCCGCCCTTTCCCCCCGTCATCATTGCTACATCCCGCTCTGGCCACGCCACCACCACATATGGATTTGGCTCGCTCCGCTCTTTCGAATGACGCCGCCCGCGCCCCGTTTGGCCGCCTGTGGCCATTTTCTGATGAAGTTCGAGGTGCGACACTAGGGATTTGGTCGCACGAGTGGTTCTCAAGGCACCACCGCCGACGTGGCCTTGCCTGGGGCCCACCCTGGGCCACTCACATTGTCCCCCTAGCCGAGTTGTCTGGGTTGACCCAGTCAAATGAACTGACTTTGTATCTGATCACTCGCTTGTGGGCCCCACCACTTAATTAACCCATTAATTAATTAATTAATTAAATTAAGTTAAAGTAATCCGTTACTGACTAGTGGGCCCGTGTTAACTAATTAACTAGATTAGTCAAATTAAAACATGTCTAATTAACTAAGTTACTCAGAGTGGGGTCCCACTTGTTAGTTTTACCAGTTAACTCACTATGTTGACTGCTGACTAGGCCTACTCACTCAACAGCTGGCCCTATGAGTCAGCCTCTGCTAGCTGGGCTGTTGACCCATTCAACAGGGCCCACTAGTCAGCCAGCGTGTGGCGTGGCTGGTACAGTTCTTGGTGCACTTAACAAGTTGACTATTTATTTCAAAATTAAATAAATTCTAGGAAATGTTTAAATCATTATAAAATCATATAAATTAATTTGCAAGTTAGATGAAAATATTTTATATATGAAAGTTTGTCAGAAAAGTACAATGAATCCAGATATGCTATCCGTTCATCTCTCACATGCCTCTAGCATGATGAACATGGAACTTTCCCCTCTGGAACGTGTGGCCGATAAATGCTTAAGACCTGGGAAATATCCACAGATAATTTCCGCTCCATCTGTAACGTGTAGTACTATGTTAGGTCACCCCTAGCACATCATTATGCCATGTCATGCATCATGATGCATTTGTATGCTTTTTATTTATTGTTTCTTCCCAATCTTCTCTCCGGTAGACCTCGAGACCTGTAGTGCTCCTGAGTACGACTACACTCGGGACATCATGTCCCTTTCAGCAGAGCTTCGAGGAAATCTAACCCCCCTTGATCATTCCTGTATCGTCCAATTTCTTCTCTCTCATGCTTGCATTAGATTTTTCTACTGTTGTTGATAGCTCCTATTCTGATGCATAGCCTGCTTTTTTAACCTATTGTTGTACTTTACCTATTATCCTATATGTTAGTATAGGTTGGTTAGTGAACCACCAGGGACCCTTTGCCTTGTCCCTGTTGCCCTTGCTTCTTCATCAATGACTCGATCAACGTGATCGACATCCTCAGACCGACACAGCACCTCAGACTCCCCTTAGTTGTACGACTCAACAAAGCTACTATCAAGTGCCCAGGGTGATACCTCGTAAAGCATTCTTGATGATAAATATGTAGTGTATCTAGTTGGTCATGGATTATGGAGGGCGATTCATCCTTCACCACTCCCGATAACTATCTGTCATGCAACCGCTCAAGTGTGAACCCTCGAGGGTGATTCCTCCAAGGTCACCTTGACGGTTACACCGATTGGAATCCATCGAGGGTGATTCCTCGGATTTCCCCCTTGATGACAAGGACACAATGTTACCTTTACCTGTTCCCCCATTACATGTATTGTTGGACTGAAGGGACAGGCGGTACCACCCCGATTGTGATAGACATAAGTTCCTGGTAGTCTCTTGTGAGTCGGGTTGACCTGGAGGGTACCTGCGAGATAATTATGGGGCACAGACGGGCAAGCATACCACCCCAGGAGAGAGATGGGTCTAACCCTTGTCATAATTCCTTGAGATGGGGCAACAAGATCACTGATCATTTCCGCAAGCTCCCAAGACACTAATGGGTTTGGATATGTGATCTGATTAGGCTATGTCCTTTTTTTGCACTAACCACCACACAAGAATAAGTATGGACACTCTTCGTCGTACATTCTCTCGAAAGCTATTAAAATGTGACAGTGAGCGTCATGCGTCCGGGTTTTTTGTGTAAGCAACTACTTTGGATAAAGAGGTAGCTAGGACTGATCCCGGACATCCTCATAACACGTAGGAGTGCAAAGGGCGATGGGCCCAAGACCCCTGAGCACTTGGGATTTAGATCGGAGTTCTGTCCTCTCTATCGAGCCTAGGTATGACTACAAAGTGTTGATCAGCCAAGGCCGGGCATGACCTAGGAATGTATGTCCGACCAAAGTTAATCGGGCGTGCTGGGTAATTTTGTGTACCCTTGCAAGGAAGTATATCTATTCGAATAGTTGTGTCCACGACAACGGACGCTCAGAAAGTATCCTTATCTACTACAACTAGAACTAGATACTTGTGACTCTAAAATGAAATGATGAACCAGGGATCGCTTCCTCACAGGGAGTCGAGGAAGAATATCTAGGCATTAATACTACATGCTTGAATACATTATACTAATCTTTACTCTTCTAACGCTGCAAGACGCTGAATATGCTAGTCTTCGATAGGCTAGGTCTTTCCCCTCTCTTCTGGCATTTCTGCAATTCAGTCCAAAGATATAGCCCCATTCCTTTGATAGTGATGCATACTTAGTATACATGTGATGTAAGTCTTGCGAGTACTTTGGATGAGTACTCACAGTTTCTTTGCTCCCCTTTTCCCCTTTGATGCGATAACCAGGATCAGATGACGAAGCCGAGAAGCTAGCTGCTCCTATTGATGACTACTCCTACCCCAATAGAGCCTACTACTACATCGAGGCCACCGACGACCAGGAGTAGATAGGAGGATCCCAGGCAGGACACATGTGCCTTTTCGATCTAGTTTCTTTTGCTTTTGTTAGCCTTCTTAAGGCAAACTTGTTTGTTTATGTCTATACTCACATATTGTTGCTTCCGCTAACTCGTATGTACTCGAGCTTATGTATTCGAGCCCTCGAGGCCCTTGGCTTGTAATATAAAGCTTGTATTATTTTATTTGTGTCTAGAGTTATGGTGTGATATATTCCTGTGAGTCTTTGGACTTCATTGTGCGCACTTGCATGTATGATTAATGCAATATTAATACGGGGGCGTCAGAGGGGACCAATAATGGAGGGCCTCTACATCAACCTTGCAGCTCCCATGGTGATGTGTGAGTATTCTACCACAGACCTACGAGTTTGTTGTTAGTACCTAGATGGATATCTCTCTATGTTCTTCAATGCAAACATCACCGTGATTCATGCAGTGATCTATCCTATGTAATCCCCTTTATGGTTTGTTTATTGGGATCCAGTGAATTATGGTTTTATGTTTAGATTATTCACGAAAATATATCGAGTCTCCTCCGAATTCTTATGTGCATCATTATGATAGCTTTGTATTTCTCTCCAATCTATTTGTTTGGTTTGGCCAACTAGACTGATTTATCTTCAGCAGAAGTGGTGCGATGTAATAAGTTCAATCTTGTGGTGCTCAATCCTAGTGACAGAAAGGGACATGACACGTATTGGATTTATTCATATTAGTTGAGTTTACTTTGTGTACATCATGTCATCTTGCTTCAAGCATTACTCCGTTTCTACTTAATACCCTAGATGTGTACTGGATAGCGGTCGATGGATGGAGTAATAGTAGTAGATGCAGGAAGGAGTCGGTCTACTTACTTATGGACGTGATTCCTGATATGTTTCCAACCTATCTATATTTTTTGATTGTTCCATGCTGTTATATTATCATCTTAAGATACTTTTGGGGTCATAATGCACCAATTTATATTATTTTTTAGCACTAACCTATTAACCTAGTGCCCAGTACCAGTTGCTGTTTTCTGCATGTTTTTTGTTTTTCAGGTTTTTAGTACCAATTGCCACAAAACTTTTTGGTGATTTCTTCTGGACCAAAAGAAGACCTGGAAGCTTCGAGATGATAACTCGAGCTGCACGAGGACCCCACAAGGTAACAGGGTGCGCCCAGGGGGGCCGGCTCGCCCTCATGCCTTGTCCACTCCCTATGGCCCTCTTGCCCTGTTCTGTGACCTATAAATTCTATAATATTCCAAAACCCTAGAGGCATCCACGAATCACTTTTTACGCCACCGCAAGTATCTGTTCCACGGTGATGCCATCCGGTGCTCCATTCCGGCACTGTGCCTGAGGGGGAATCGATCACGGAGGGCCTTTTCATCCACCTCGATGCCCTCGTGATGATGTGTGAGTAGTTCACCTCAGACCTACGGGTTCGTAGTCAGTACCTAGATGAGAGTCTCTCTCTCTCTCTCTCTCTCTCTCTCTCTCGATCTTCAATACAATGATCATCACATCTTTGCTTTCATCTATCTGATGTAATTTTTTTGTATGGTATGTTTGTTGGGATTTGATGAATTGTGGGTTTATGTTCAGATTATTCATGAAAAGTATTCGAGTCTTCTTTAAATTATTATTGCTCTTATTTGCATGATCATCATAGCTTTGTAAATCTATCTGATCTATTGAATTGATTTCACCAAGTAGTTTGATCTTTCTTAAGTGGTAGATGTGCGCTCTATTGGGTTCAACCTGATGATTTTCTATATCTCAGTGATGGGAGGGGATAAGTCGCGTCTTTTCGTTGCTGCCACTACGGATAAAATGATGGGGTTTACTCATATTGATTGAGTTTACTTTGTCTATACCATGTCATCATTCTCCAATCATTACTTTGCTTGTTACAGACTTAATACGTAGAGAGGCAAGCGTAGAAAAGCTCTTGAAGTGAAGTAATAGTAGTAGGTGCTGGCACGAGTCGGCCTATGTTCTTATGGACGTGATTCCTATATACACATGGTCATTGCCGTGAAGATCGCCTAACTATCCGTTTTTCTATCAATTGCCCAACAGTAATTTGTTTACCCACCATATGTTGCTTTCATGAGAGATGCCGCTAGAGAACACTACGGCCACCGGGTCTATTCACCTATATATTCAGAAAACTTATATTTTTCGTGCTTCCTTCTTTTATCTTTTATTTTAGTTACTATTATCAACAATTATCTACACATTTCCCTTGCTTGCAAATAACAAGAACAAGGGGATTGACAATCCTCTTGCCCGTGTTCGGTGCAAGTTGTTTGCTCTGTTGTGTGCACCTGTTGAAGACGGTTGAGGATTTATATTCCTATTGGTTTGATAAACCTTAGTTTTTAAATCGAGGGAAATACTTACCCGCATTGTGCTGCGATAACCCGTTCCTCTTCGCGGAAAACCCAACACGGATCAGAAGCACAAATGCCTATATGTGTGATCATTGCTGTGAATAATTATTATATAACTATGCACTTTCTTATCAATTGCCCAAAAGTAATTTGTTTACCCACCGTATGCTTTCTTCGAGAGAGAAGCCTCAAGCGAACACTATGGCCTCCATGTCTAGTTAATAATTAATACAAAAAACACTAAAAATAACCCGTTGCCTTTATAATTTGCAATTACTCTTTATATTTAATACATTTATATTATGTACCTATCACTAATTATCGCTCGAAAATAACGAGTTCAAGGGGATTGACAACCCTCTTGCCCACGTTGGGTGCAAGTGTTTGCTCTTTTGTGTGTAGGAGCTGAACATGAGGATTTGCGTTGTCCTCTTATTGGTTCGATAACGGTGGTTCTCACTGAGGGAAATAATTATCTCTACTATGTTTCATCTCCCCTCCTCTTCGGGGAAATCACAACACTGTTTACAAGTAGGAGATGTTATCACTATTAGGGAAATGCCTATAGGTTGATGGTTAAAAGTAGGGTTGGGTAAGTGGTTGGTGCTACTGCTTCGTAGCAGCAGTGTGGGGTCCAAACCTGCGCTACACGTAATAACATAGCAATAGCGCATGCGAGCCAACACGTTCTATTAACAGGTGCCCCCGGTACACACTAGGGCTTCCTATAGTAGCATCGAGGCTCATGAAACGACACCACTACTAAACAGATCGTAGTAGCACGTCCTCATTCCCACACTACTACTAATCTGACATTATCCCCACCGCCCCGTCCGTCCATTTCGACACTCATCACTCACTCTCCCCACTCTCTCTAACGATCTACTAGCATGCTGTCGTCGTAGTTGCGAGCCGTCGTCGCCCCCCATCGTCGCCTGTCATCGTTGCCAACTACGGTCACCGCTGACTCTCCCACTTCCCGCGGCATCTCTCCCTCCTCCCTCCCTCCTATCTTCCTCTCCCCCCTTCTCCCTCCTCTCTCCGTTCTTCCACTGAATTATCTTCTAGAATGTAGGTTTTTTGAATAGAATATATATATATATATATGTTTTTTAAATAGATTGTAGGTATTTCAAATAGAATAGAATAGAATAGAAAACATACATATTTAGATGGATGGATGCATTTAGATGGATATTAGATGGACGGATGGATGCATTTAGATGGATATTAGATGGATTGATGGACGGTTATATGGTTAGATGGATGGATTGATGCATGATGTACTTACTTTTTATATTCTAGTTTACTTTTTTATTACACAGATAGACGAGCGAATGAAATGAAATAGAGAAAAATGGGATGACATTTATTTTCATCGAGTGGTCAAGTACTTCATCGTCATAATATTGCTATGGATAAAATTGACACTTTGAGAAAAATTGACATTTGAAGTATAGTTTTGTAGTGAAGACCTTTGAGTGCCTATGTTTTTCCGGAATATTGATTCATTTCTGTTCCTGCAAATTTTAGGCGCTCGATATATGTACAATTTTTTAGCAAAGGTCATGATGAAATTTAGTTCATTACTCGATATATGTAGTATTAACCATTGATGGTTCGGGTTGATTTTTAGTTTGGTGGGGCTACTTGTGTGACTTTCAGTGAAGGAGAAGATCAAATCCTAACTCTTGTCATAGGCGCCGCTTCTCCTTCATTCTCATGTGCTAGACAATTGTGTATTGCATCCGGGAAAGAATGGAGGAGCCACCAACATCGATGGTCGTAATATGTGTGTGAGGGCGTGTCCGCTATATATATGATCAAAATACGAGTGAGGAAGAATGACAAATGTTGTCATGGAATCGCTCTTATTTCTTCTCCTCGTGATGGACTTATTGATAGTGCACGGGGAGAAGAAGAAGAGCGACCATTACTGACGGTCGTTATATCAATGTGAGGGAGTGCCCACCATATACACCACCTGAGATGAGACTTTTTACAGGAAGACTCGACAAATTGAAAGACAACCTCTGCTGAGTAGTGATCAAAGTTTAATATTTTAATTATGAACACAGCAAATGGATAACAAATATAGGATCCCTGAGTGTGATGACCGTACTGGCGAAGGGGGTACATGAGACATGCCACACTTGGACAATGATAGGAGGTTTACTATCACCGTTTAGGAGTACAAATATTTTACGGTATATAACTTCAACGGCACATATTTCTTATTAATTAAGCATGGCTTATTTTTTTTACTTTAGTATGTAATCTTCATTTTCTATAATTCCACTAGTGCATCCCATGATATTCAAGGTGATATGTCTTAGAGATACTCCCTTTCTCTGACGTGGAAAAGATGGAGACGAAGAAATTTCACCTAAAGACGAATCATGATTTCACTTTTGAGGCTAAACTCTGTAATGGATTAGCTCGCACATATTTCAGTTGATCAAATTGGAGAGTGTTATGCAAGGCTTATGGATTCGAGGAGGGTATGCAAATTACATTTGATATTCGCATTCTGAATGTGATCTATGATATAGACATTTGGGTGGATCTTGAAATGATCCCTATTCTACCTCCGTTTGAGCTTTCCAAACAAACTTGTTATGTACTCTATATTGCTCATTTAAAAACAGTTGTTATTCACCCATGCTTACCTTGATCTTATGTATTTGACAACTTATTTCCTTTCTTTGAGTGATACATGGAAGATAGTAGACAAGACATACTACACTTATGGCTCACATCTAACTTGGGAGGAGGATAATTTCTTGTCAACTTTGGTAATAATGTCCCATCTACCAAGGACGACATTCATACATCCATTTTTCATCTTGAATTATTCTTGATATTTTTGTTATTGTTTTCAATTATTCCTCATTATGGTACAAATCTTATGCCTTTCCTATCTGAATATGCAAGGTACATCACAAGGATGGAAATTACCGGAAACTGGAATACTTTTCCTGCAAACCAAGAAAAAGGATGAAAAATAACTGGACTCCAAATGACCTGAAACTTCGCAGAGAATTTTTATGGAATATATAAGAATCATTGGGCCAAATACATAGCACATGGGGTCCACCTGCTGGCCACAAGACAACATGGCACGCACACCTGCCTCGGCGCACCCTCATGGCTTGTGGGGCCCGAGCAGGTCTCCTGAACCCCCCATCTTCTCCAATATAGTGTGTTTTACCCTAGAAAAAATATAGGGATACTTTAGGGATGAAGCACCGCCATATTGAGGTGGAAACCTGGACATAGGCCCTTTTTCTCTCCGACAAAGAGATTCTACCGGGGAAACTTCCCTCCGAGAGTGGGAGATTGAAGCCATCATCATCACCAACGCTTCCTCTTTCGTGGGAGGACCAATCTTCATCGACATGTTCAAAATCATCATATCATCTAAAACCCTAGTTCATATCTTGTATTCAATCTTTGTCAAAACCTCAGATTGGTACCTGTGGGTTACTAGTAGTGTTGATTAAACCTCGTAGTTGATGCTTGTTGATTTACTTGGTGGAAGATATTTGATGCTTGTGATCTGCGTTTGGTTTTCCATGGAGAGGAATGGGTGATGAAGCAAAATATAGCTAAGTATTTCCCTCAGTGGAGAACCAAGGTTTATCAAACAGATAGGAGTAACAACTAACCCTCGTCTTCAGCGACTTCACACAAAAGAAACAAACACTTGCACCCAACGCGGTAAAGAGGGTTGTCAATCCCCTTGGACTCACTATTTGCAAGAAAGTAAAGTGTGTAGATGAAAATTATGAAGTGCAAAGTAAATGTAGAGAGTAAGGAATTGTAATGTTTGTGTACTTATTAGTGAGTAGACCCAGGGGTCGTAGTTTTCCCTAATGGCATCTCTCATGTAGTAGGCTTATGGTGGGTAAACACATTACTGTTGGGAAATTGATAGAAAAGCAAATATTTATTTGATATTCATGGCAATGATTATGTTTATATAGGCATCACGTCCATAAGGAAATAGGCTGACACCTGCCAGCACCTATTACTTTTACTCCACACATGGACCACTGTCCGACACGCATCTCGAGTATCACATAAAACAGATTAATGCTTGGAGAACAATGATGGAATGTAGACAAAGAGAACTCAATCAATATGAGTTAAACCCGTCGTTTTATCCTTAGTGGCAATGATACAAAGACGTATGTTCTCCCTTCTGTTACTGTGATATAGAAACCCGTCTGATTGAATCCACTACGGCGCAACCCTCTAACTAAAGAAATATCAATCTAGTTGGCTAAACTACTTAAATATATTAGAGAGATTTACGAAGCTATGATAATCATGCAAATAAGAATCATCATTAGAATTCAGAGAAGACTCATATCTTTATCACGAATAATCTGAGCATTAACCCAAAATTCATCGGATCCCAACAAACACAATGCACTATAGGATTACATCGGCTAGATCATAGCAAAGATGCGATGATCATTTATTGAAGATCAAGAGAAAGAGAGATAGCCATGTAGGTACTAGCTACGAACGTGTAGGTCTATGGTAAACAACTCGCACATCGCCATGGGAGCAGCAATGTTGATATAGAGGTCCTCCATCATTGATACCCTCAGGGAGGATACCAAAAAAGGACTCCAGATGGTCACACGGTGGAACAAACATTTGAGGTGGCACAAAATGTGTTTCGGGTGGCTCCCTAGGGTTTTGTGGAAAATTGAGGATTTATAGAACGAAGAGGAACGTTAGGAGGCGCTGACTCCCCGCTAATTTGCGTTGGTTTCCCTCCAAGCTTAAAGGGTGATGTAGCACAACAACAACAATTATTTCCCTTAGTTATGAAACCAAGGTATCAATCCAATAGGATGATCCGCAAGACTATGTAACCAATACGTGCAGACAAATAATAAATCCTCGCAACCAAACGCGTGTAGGGATTGTCAATCCCTCGTGGGTACAGTAAAAGATAGATTGATTGATGCGAATAAAAGTGATAGCAAATAAAAGACAACAAGGTATTTTTGGGTTTTTTGATAATATATATCTGAAAATAAAAGAGCAAATAAAATACAAATGCGAATAGACAAGTAGAGATTGCAAATAGATGATGTGAAATAGACCCGGAGGTCGTAGGTTTCACTACTCGCTTCTCTCGAGAAAATAGCAAACGGTGGGTAGAGAAATTACTTTTGGGAAATTGATAGAAGAGCAAATAATTATGACGATTTCCAAGACAATGATCATGTATAAAGGCATCACCTTCAAAGGAAGTTCACCGACTTCGCCCTGCATCTACTTCTATTGCTCCACACATCGACCGCTATCCCGCATGCATCTAGTGAATTGAGTTCTTGGAGAAACAGTGTAATGCCATAAGAACGATGACATGATGTAGACAAGATGTATTAATATAGGAATATACCCCATCGTTTTATACTTGATAGCAATGATACATGTGTGTCATGTATCTTTCTGTCACTGAGATTGAGCACCGCAAGATCGAACCCATCACAAAGCACCTCTTCCCATTGCAAGATAAAAGATCAAGTTGGACTGACAAAAACCAAATATTGGAGAAGAAATACGAGACTATAATAATCAAGCATGAATATAATTTCATAGATCTGATCATAAACTCACAATTCATGGGATCCCAACAAACACACGGCAATAGAACGATTTAAATAAAATAGATCTACAAGAGATCATTGTATTGAGAAGAAAAACGAGAGAGAAAGCATCTAGCTACTACCTATGGACCCATGGGTCTGATATGAACTTCTCACGCATCATCGGAGGAGCACCAATGAGGATGATGAATCCCTTTGTGATCGTGTTCCTCTTCGAAATGAGCTCTAGATTTGATTTCGTGGCCTATGGAACTTGCCGCTGCTGAAATGATTTTTCATCGACTCCTCTAGTGTTTCTAGAATATTGTGGTATTTGTAGAGATTAGAGGCGGTGGAGGAGGCGCCTCATAGGGGCCCTAGGCGCACCCTGGTGCCTAGTGGGCTGCCAGGGCCTCCACTGTTAATCATCCTTGGCTCCCAAGTTTCCTTTTGGTTCAAAAAAATCTCCATAAAATTTCGTGGCTTTTAGTCTTCATCTGATATTGATTTTCTGCGAAAGAAAAAACAGCAAAAAACAACAACTGGCACTAGGCACTATGTCAATATGTTAGTCCCAAAAAATGACATAAAGTTGCTATAAAATGATCATAGAACATCGAAGAATGATAATATATCAGCATGGAACAATCAAAAATTATAGATATGTTGGACACGTATTAGGCGCCAAGGGGACCGACCACATAATAGGGCCCGACCACCCCCCTCGGCGCACACTGATGTGTGGTTGCACCCTCGTGTGGCCTCTAGCCACCTTGTGAAGCTTCCAGGTCTTCTTTGTGTCCAAAAAACATAAAAAGTTTCGAGATAGTTGGACTTCCTTTGGTACTGTAAACCTAAAAAGTCTAATAGATGCAGAAAACAACAACTGACACTCGGCACTAGTTAATTGGTTAGTGCTAAAAAATAATATGAGTTGGTATATAAACACCCAAAATGCATCCTAGAATGTTCACATTATAGCATGGAATAATAAAAATTTATAGATACGTTGGAGACGTATCATAATCCCCAAGCTTAATACTTGCTCATCCTCGAGTAGGTAAATGATAAAAACAGAACTTTTGATGTGACATGCTACCCAACATGTAATGTATTGCATGTTTGATCATGAGAAATGATGAATTAATAAACAACAACATAGCAATGTTGATAAACATAAGAAACATAATCATCAAGTTTCAAAATATATGATCCTTAAAGAATGTTCACACTCTATTCATTCTATCATATAAGTATAGCATGGCTCCGTCTTCACCACATAAATACAAATGTTAAGCACCATGGTGTCAAGTCAGGCAATTGGATCGTACTCTTTAACGGGCTTTAGATTTTTATTACTTACTCAACATATGAGCGTGAACCATGGATATAGCATAAATCTGGAATAGAATATGGTGGTAGGTTTCAAATGGGTGAAGTGGAGAAGAAATTCACGCATCAACTAGGCGTATGAACGGGCTATGGAGATGCCCATCAATAGATATCGATGCGAGGAGTAGGGACTGCCATGCAATAGATGCACTAGAGCTATAAGTGTTTGAAAACTCAACTGAAGCTAAGTGGGCGTGCATCCAACTTGCTTGCTCATGAAGACCTCGGGCATTTGAGGAAGCCCGTCATCGGAACATACAAGCCAACTTATATAATAAAAAATTCCCACTACCATATGGAAGTGATGAAACAAGAGACTCTCTATATGAAGAACATGGTGCCACTTTGAGGCACAAGTGTGGAAAAGAGGTAGTAGCACTGTCCCCTCTCTATTTTCTCTCATTTTTTCATTTTTTTCATTTTTAATCTTTTTTTCCTTTTATTTATTTTTTGTCCAGAGTATCATCCCGACACGTGGGGGGATCATGGTCTCCATCATCCTTTCCTCACTGAGAGATTGCCCTAATAATGATGATCATCACACTTTTATTTACTTACAACTCAACATGAAAATTGTAGTATGACTACATGAATGCCTCTAGCAGTGTACGAGGATGTGCAGTGATCCAACATAACATGTATAAATATGATGAAGAGTGCCTTTGCCACAAATACTATGTCAGCTTATATGATCATGCAAAGCAATATGACAATGGTAGTACAAGTCATATAATGTGATGGTGGAAGTTGCATGTCAATATATCTCGGAATGGCTATGGAAATACCACAATAGGTAGGTATGGTGGCTATTTTGAGGAAGTTATAATGAGGTTTATGTGCAACAGATCGTATCATGTCACGGGTTTTGGATGCACCGGCGAAGGTTGCACCAATCCTTTAGGTGGGAATGGGCAATGCACAATACCGAAGAGGCTAGAAAATATGTGGCGTTGAGAGTGCGTATATCGATGGATTCAAATTAGTCATAAATAACTCACATACTTATTGCAAAATTTTATTTTCTCTCTCAAAGCAAAGCACTACTCGCATGCCCCTAGTCAGGAGGTTGGTACAAGTTAACCATGGCGCGCCCCCGACTCAAACATCACTAGGATTTGTACGAGGAATAAGTATGCTCAGACATCATCACCGTTCCATAAAAATATTGGATGAACAACAAGTTAACACCTCTAATTCACGATACCTATATTAACCAATTATCAATCACGGATGCATTTTCACTTTACCAAATCAATATCATTAACCATGATTTCTACTTTATGTGCTACATGTGGTTTTGATTATGCACTCATTGATTGAAATAATCTTATAACCCATCCAAATTACCATTGTTGTTTATTAATTATCAAACAAATATAAGTAAAGAATGGGAGTACAATTATTTCTTGAAATCCTATACGCCATCGTGCTGTAAAGTATATGAGTGAAGCACTACAACAACTCCTAAGTTCAAAAGATATAAGTGAAGCATATACAGTATTCTAAGAAATCATGGTGATCACGTGTCCCTCTCAAGTCGGTGCATTTAGAGGAAAATGATTGTGGAAAACTAAAAAAAGCAAATGATGCTCCAAGCAAAACTCATATCATGTGATGAATAAAATATACCTCCAGGTGACATACCGATGGATAGAGACAAAAGAGGGCATGCCTTCCGGGGAATCCCCAAGCTTAGACACTTGGGTCTTCCTAGAATATTACCTTGGGTTGCCTTGGGAATCCCCAATATTAGGCTCTTTCCGCTCCTTATTCCTTCATCCATCGTGATAACACCCAAAACTTGAAAACTTCAGCACACAAAAATCAACAGAAACTTTGTGAGATTTGTTAGTATAATCAACTTATCAAAAACTTTAGGTAATGTTATAAATTGATTCATATTTTAATATTGCATAAAGTACTGTATTCTAACTTCTCCATTACTTATACATTCCAATATAGTCCATGGCATAATCAAAACAAGCAAACTATGGAAGCAAAAACCGAATTTGTCTAAAACAGAACAATGTGTAATGATAGTTAAGTATCATACTTCTGTAACTCCATAAATTCTAAGAAATAAAAAGAACTAAGGAATAAGAAATTAGAAAGAACTAAGGAATTTGTATAACCATACTGTGTAAAAAATTCACATAAAAAAACTTTGTAGTAAAATCAGAGAAATTTTGCACTGGACGGTAAAGTTTATGTTTTTGCACCTCATCAATTCTACTATCGTTCACATCATCCCAAAGGCTTTACTTTGAACAAACACTAATTTAAAGAAAAAAAACACAATCTTTACAGAGTTATCAACAATGTTATCACAACAAACAGAAAACAAAAACAACAATAATAAGATAACTATTGGATTGCCAGCCAACTAGTGTTATTGTTTTACGCCCCTAGCTAGGCATCATGCATAGGATTCAAGTGTTGGAATCATTCATGTCCTTTAGGACTAGTTCTTCCAAAATTTTACTTAGTAAATCTCCTGTTTCAAATATAGTTGGTGATCCCAACGGTTCAAATATGTTGTTAATATTTTTGATATCATTTCTAGCATCATCATCATCATACGGGTCATCATACAAGACATGAATTTCATCATGAAAAAGTTCCCAAACTACATAATCATGCCAATGCTCACTAAAACCCTCATTAACTCCTATAGAAATCCATTCAAATTTATTACAAGTTTTAAGGAATTGTGCTTTCCTTAATTCTTTGGTAGGAACCTTCCTCCTCATATTCTCACTAAACCCTTGATGGTCATTAGATTCCAACTTATGTATAGCATCTTTTTTATGAAGGATCATTTCTATAGGAGGATGTTCAGGTTTAATCATATAGAAGGCAAGGATATCTCTTGCTTCCCGCACTATATAATCAAATTCGTGCATAAGGATGTAAATAAAAAATTTCTTAATCTCATGATCATCTTTGCTAGGGAGTGGCAAGAATATCTTTTGAAGCATAGGATGAAGATGCAAAAAATTATCTTAAAATTTAATATAAGCATAGCAGTAGCCATATTTTTCATCAAGTATGGTTCCTTTAATATGGGGAGAGGCGCCCTAACTCCACAAATTCTTGAATAACATGCTTTCCAATAATGTTCCCACTACCCACATGATACATTTTGGATTTTAGAAACCTGTGAGTGTCTCTATAGGGAAGTTGACTTTTAGGAGGACATTAGTAGAACCAATAAATTTTGTTCTCTCCTCTTTTCAGTCACTATCACTATTTCTAGCACTCTCAACAATGACTTTGTCAAATCCAGACATGATAGCAATTTTCAAGATAGAAAAGAAGTAAACTAGTGACAAGCTAAGATAAATATTTTTGTATTTTTGATAATTATGAAGCAAGATAAATATAACAGGAAATAAAAAGAAGAACAAGTGAATGATACTTTTTCTGAAGTTACTTGATAGTAGGTTGATGATACTCACCAGCAATGGCGCCAGAAGTCTTTCATGATGCTTGTGATCTGCGTTGGGTTTCCGTGAAGACGGATGAGTGATGCAGCACAATATTGGTTTGTATTTACATCATTAGAGACCCAAGGTTTATTGAACCAATAGGAGTAACAACCAACCCCCATATTTAGCTACTATACACAAAAGAAACAAACACTTGCACCTAACGCGGGCAAGAGGGTTGTCAAGTCCCTTGGCATCGTCATTTGCAAGCAAGTAAAGTGTGTAGATGAAAGTTATAAAGTGCATAGTAAACAAAGTAAATGAAGGTAGCAAGGAATTGTAACGTTTGAAAACTTATAAGTGAATAGTTGTAATGTTTGTAAACTTATAAGTGAATAGACCCTGGGGGCGTACTTTTCCCTAATGGCATTTCTCATGTAGTAGGCATACGGTGGGTAAACAAATTAATGTTGGTCAATTGATAGAAAAGCGCATAGTTATGTGATATTAACGGAAATGATTATGTGTATATAGGCATCACATCCATAAGAAAATAGGACGACACTTTCCTGCACCTCTTACTATTACTCCACCCATCGACTTCAATCCAATAAGCATCTAGAGTATTAAGTAAAAGAGAGTAATGCTTGGAGAACAATGACATGATGTAGACAAAGAGAACTCAATCAATTTGAATTAACCCCACCATTTTATCCTTAGTGGAAAAATTCAAAGACATATCTTGTCCCCTTCTATCACTTAGATATAGAAACCTCTCAGATTGAACCTACTACAACGCACCCCTCTTACTGAAGAAATATCAATCTAGTTGGCCAAACAATTTCAATTGATCGGAGAGATTCACAAAGCTATGATAATCACACAAATAAGAATCATAATTAAAATTCAGAGAAGACTCATATCTTTATCATGAATAATCTGAACATAAACCCACAATTCATCGGATCCCAACAAACACACCGCACAATAGGATTACATCGGATAGATCAAAGCAAAGATGGAATGATCATTGTATTGAAGATCAAGCGAAAGATAGATAGCCATTTAGGTACTAGCTACATACCCATAGGTCTACGGTAAACTACTCACACATCATAATGGGAGTAGCAAGGTTGATGTAGAGGTCCTCCGTGATCAATCACCCCTCCGACAGGACACAAGAAAAGGGCTCCAGGTGGTCACACGGTAGAATGTAGAGTTGTAGTGGCGGATAAAGTGTTTCAGATGGATCCCTAGGGTTTTTGCGATAACTGAGGATTTGTAGAACGAAGAGGCACTAGGGGGACCCACCACACAACAGGGCGCGGCCACCCCTGGGCCTCCTTCCAAAGCTTCCAGGTCTTCTTTTGGTCCAGAAAAAATCATAAAAAAGTTTTGGGGCAATTGGGCATCGGTCGGTACTGTAAACCTGAAAAGCCAAAAACTTGCAGAAAACAACAACTGGCACTGGGCATTGGTTTAATAGGTTAGTTCTCAATAATAATATTAATTTGTATATATACACCCAAAAAGCATCCTAGAATGAGAATATTATAGCATGGAACAATCAAAAATTACACATACATTGGAGACGTATCAATATTATGTGCAGATCCTTAATCACCATTATTATACCTCTTATCTTGAACATGTTGATGAGGTGTGATTACTTACTATTGTCCCTGATGACATGTCAGTAATCTTGTTATAAGTAATCATTTGAAGTTGGTATTCGTTCGATATTTTGGACATGTGTATGTTGTTGCTTGTCTTAGTGGTGTCGTGTGAACGTCGACTAGACGACGCTTCACCATGTTATGGGCCTAAGGGAAGGCATTGTGGAGTAACAAGTAGTTTATGGGTTATGAGAGTGATAGAAGCTTAAACCCCAATATATGCGTTGGTTCATGATGGTATGATTTGGATCCACATGTTTCATGCTATGGTTAGATTTATCTAAATTCTTCTTTCGTAGTTGCGGATGCTTGCGAGAGGGGGTAAACATAAGTGGGTCGCTTGCTCAAGTAAGAACGTCACCGTATCACCGTTCCACCCACATAACAAATTATCAAAGCAACTAATGCGAATAAACTTATACATGATGAACATGACTAGATAAAAACCCCCATTTGTCCTCGGGAGCGCTTTCTTCATACAAGGGTACTTTCAGGCATGTCCTGTGCTATAAAAAGGATTGGGCTATCTTGCTCTAATAATGTTACTAGTCACTTGTTATTCATTATCCTAGTACAAAACTATCTATAACTATTACTTACAACAGTTGTAGGGAATACCTTGGTGAAACTGCTTATCATTTCCTTCTGCTCCTTGTGGGTTTCAACACTCTTACTTATCGAAAGGAATTCAATTGATCCCGTGTACTTGTGGGTCATGAAGAATCTTTTCTGGCACTATTGTCGGGGAGTGAAGCGCCTTTGGTAAGGAAAAAAATTGGTATGTGCTGAAATTTACTGATGCTTGTTACTATGGACGGTCACCCTTTGAGTGACTTGTTTGGGTCATCTTCACCTCGAATGGAAGTGGAAAAGGTTGTGTCTCACCCTAGTGGACCCACTGAAAATATTTAGTACGAGATTCCTCCAGGTATGTTGGAGAAACTGCTAGCCAATCCTTATGATGGTACAACTCATCCTGATTAACACTTGATATATGTTGATGACAATTGTGGATTATTTAACCTTGTAGGTTTATCCAGATATAAGGTTAAGAATAAGGTTTCCCCTTTATCTTTGGATGAAAAACAATTGATTTGGTATAGTCTATTGGACGATACTGAATCATGGGACTAGAATCGCTTGAAGCTAGAATTTCATCAGAAGTTTTATCGTATGTATCTAGTCCATCGTGATTGAAACTTTATATATAATTGCTAGTTTCATGAAGGAGAAAGCATCGCTCAAGCTTGGGGGAGGCTTAAATCTATGATGCACACTTTCCCCAACCATGATATCTGAAGAGAAAATGATTATACAAGATTTGCATATACTCAACTTTCTCATGATAATCAATTACAATTCGATTCTTAATCTATTGGTTGCTACAAGAATATAACTATTGAATTAAATAGGATCTTCTAGAAAGAATTAAATGCTACTCTGAAGATTGGGAATTCGATAAAGGTAAAGAGTCAGGTATAACTTAAGTTCGATTGTGTTAAATCTTTTATGGAAACTGATACCTTCCATGAGTTTAGCAATAAATATGTGCTTGACTATGAGTTAGAGTCTTCTTTATGTGAATCTTTGACACTCATGTTGATTTTCCTAAGGAGAATTGGTTTAAATATCATCCACCTATTGAAAAACCACTAGAGGAAACTTTCAAAATTAAAGAGGAAACACTTGTTTATCATGTTGATCCAGTTGTACCTTGTGCATATATTGAGAAACCTCCTTTTCCTATTAGGATTAAGGAACATGCTAAATCTGCCACCATGGTTAATAGAAGTTATATTAGAACACATAAAACCTCTGAACAAATTAATATTGTGTTGGGACCCTGACCCTAAGCCATACAATTCCAGCTTGTAATACATCATATCACTTTGTGGCCTCACGCACGGTAATAACCACGGCTGCCACCTTACCTTGGCCAGGACCGTTTGCGCCTTTTGGCTCATGTATATGACTATGCCGCCAGCAATCATATGTCAGAGAACCTGGGTCGACATGACTAGTTATAAACCCAAGTGGCACATCCGTACAGGGACAAGTACATAACCCAACAAAGCAGGTGTCGGTCAATAGCATGTGTAGACGAGTCGTAACAAGCTACAGAGACTCCATTAAACCGCATGACATTTCCCCGAGGGGACATACACAATAGCAAAGAAGGATACATGTCGGTAAATCAATGTGTCTGGAGCAGTAGCAACCTACCAAGGCTCGGTGGAAGCACAAATATGCATTTCCCCATAAAGAGTACTACTAAAGGCAAACAACTAGGTCAAACCGAGTCACCTCACCGGCGTTGAGCCGCCGCTGGCACCAGGGACGGTGGAGGGGATCGAAAACCCACCTCTGGCGACCATTTGGCTGGTGGAGACCACAACTAGAACGGCCTCTCGCCCGTCGTCCATTTGGACAAGTCATAGGGGCTGGGGTGGCTCGAATCGACGCCGGCGACGACCTAGGCGGCCACCGGAGCTCGGCCATCACCGAGCTCGATGAAACAGAGCACAACTCAACTAACTCTGGGCACCTACAACACCTACACAACATCACGAATCCATTGGTGGACTCGGTTGAGCTTGAGGACCACCGGAACCTCACCGGCGATGAGCTCCCGCGGTGGAGTTCTTCGGCCGTCGGTGGAAAAGGCAGCTATGACTTGTGATCGAAGGGGAAAGAAGGAAAAAAGATCCTACGGCTCACGAGGATTGCAGAGGCGTCGAGAGCGGGCTCGGAGACGGCTTGACGATGAAGAAATCAACGACGGTGATCTCGATGACCGAAGGTGGAAGACGATGGTGCGACAACGATTGGAGGCTCCTGGCGTCGCGTGGCTTGCTGGAGAGCTTGAGGGCGTCGAGGCAGAGCTGCTGAGCGTCTCAGAGTCTAGAGGGAGCGACGGGAGCGAGCTAAAGACGGCGAGCCCGAGGTGCGGCCATGGCTGGAGAGAGGGGAGAGTAGAGGAGAGAGCGAATGGAGAGGGGGAGAAGCTAGCCACGGCAAAGCGGATGCTTATCCCACTCGCTAGCACGACGAGCAGGTAGGCTGCTACGTGCCATGGCCAGGGCAAGCGGCGTACACCTCCTCCTCTGCATATTGGACAAGGTAGAAGACGATAGGGAGTAGGCCATGTGGGCTGGGCCAATGAGAGGTAAGCTTTCTCCTTTCTTTTCTTTTCTTTTATGTTTTTTTATTAGTGAGATGTGTTCAAATCCTAACCCCAAAAACCATGGAAATAAATAAGAGGTATATTTGGAATATTTCCAAACTCCATAAAATATTTCAGCATTTTTGAGTGATCTAATTATTTATAGGTTATTTTTTTGACCAATTCAGTGGCTTTTGTGGATTAATTAAAATACAAAAAGTGTTTGAAAAATAAAGGTCATCCATGAAATGTTGTTTCCAACATTTATCAGAAAAGATGAACATTTTTTTAAAGCTATTTTGGTTTGAGTGAAAATCACACATAGTTGAATTTCTTTTATTAGGGTGAGGTGCTAGGGTTTTTCTTAATCCGCATTCCACTTTAATGCAAAACAGAATATATGATGCACACTCTAGCTAGGCACCAAGTAATAAAATCCAGGGATGTGACAACTCACCCCCACTCAAAAGAATCTCGTTCCGAGATTGAGGAGTCGTCGGAAGAGCGCGGGGTACTCTAAACAGAGACGGTCCTCCCTTTCCAAGTTGCTTTTTTTTCAGAATGATTTGACCACTGAACCTTGAGAAACTTGAGGTTTCGACGTCGAATGGTACGATCGGCTTGATCAAGAATACGAAAAGGGTATTCTCGATATGAAAGGTTATCGTGGAGATCAAGCGTTTTGTGGTCCACTTCACGGATGGGATTCGAAAGCAACGACAGTGTTGCGAGACTTGGAAAACATCATGAACCTTGGAAAGATGCTGTGGAAGTTCCAATTGGTAGGAAACCTCCTCTCGTTTGGCAACAATGCGAAAAGGACCAATGTAATGAAGAGCCAATTTGCCTTTGATACTGAATCGATGGGTACCCTTCAGAGGTGTAACCCGAAGGTAAGCCTTCTCGTCAACTTCAAAGGTCACAGCCTTATGATGATGATCATATTGGCTCTTTTGACGAGATTGGGCTGTTTTCAACTTTTCACGAATAATGCGAACTTGCTCTTCTGCCTCCTGGATCATATCCGGACCAAAGAGTTGCCTCTCTACGGTTTCTAACCAGTTAAGAGGTGTTCGACACCTTCGTCCATAGAGAACTTCAAAAGGAGCTTTGCCCAAGCTTGATTGATAACTATTGTTATAAGGAAATTCGGTGAACGGAAGACATTTCTCCCAATTCATGCTGAAAGAAATAACACAAGCTCTAAGCATGTCTTCCACGATTTGATTTACTCGTTCTACTTGACCACTTGACTAAGGATGGAAAGCAGTGCTAAAAGAGAGATGAGTCCACATAGCATTTTGAAAACTCTCCCAGAAACGAGAAGTAAAAAAACTTCCAAGTTCTGAGTTAATCTCAAAAGTAACACCATGAAGAGACACTATTCAGGAAATATATAACTCCGCTAGCTGTGTGGCCATTATAGTTTCTCGAACAGGAAGAAAATGAGCTACTTTGGAAAGACGTTCAATGACCACAAAGATATCATTATTCCCTCTCTTGGTCCTGGGAAATCCGGTGATGAATCCATACCAACTTTATCCCATTGACACTCAGGAATAGCTGAATGTTGAAGCATGCCAGCAGGCCTTTGATGTTCTGCTTTAACTCGACGACAAACGTCACAATTTGCAACAAACTGAGCAATTTCTCTCTTCATCCTAGTCCACCAGAACCTCTGGCGTAGGTCCTGATACATCTTGGTACTACCAGGATGAATCGTGAGAGGAGATTCATGAGCCTCCTTAAGGATCAACTGCCGCACACGTTTGCTCTTAGGAACCACCAAACGTTTCTCAAAGAACACACCACCTTGATCATCCATGGAGAAATCTTTAGCATTACCCCTAGCGACATTCTCCTTGATTCGGGATATACCCTTATCATATGTCTGCACAACTAAAATTTGATCATTAAGTATAGGTTTCGCCACCAAGGTGGAAATAAATCCTTGAGGAACAATGTGAAGATTTAACTTCCGGGATTCCTCATCGAGAAGTGGTTGACTTTGTCATAACATCAGATTTTTACAATAAGACTTACGACTTAGTGCATTAGCCATGACATTAGCTTTCCCCGGGGTGTAAGTTACCCCTAAGTTGTAATCTGTGATCAACTCGACCCACCGTCATTGTGTGAGGTTCAAATCCGGCTGGGTGAAGATGTATTTCAGACTTTGGTTAGCAGTGTAAATTTCACAACGATTACCCACAAGATAATGTCGCTAGGCTTTTAGTGCAGGGACTACATCTGCAAGCTCAAGATCATGTGTGGGATAATTATCCTCATGTGGACGCAACTGTCGAGATGCTTATGCAATCACATGACTATCCTGCATGAGAATGCAACTTAATCCTTGTCGCGAGGCATCACAATAGATAATAAAGTCCTTGGAGAAATCTGGTGGTACCAACACAGGTGCAGAAGTCAGGCGTCTTTTCAGTTCGTGAAAACCATGCTCGCATTGTGGGGTCCACTCGAACTTTTTATCTTTCATGAGGAGTTCAGTTAGAGGCTTTGCAACCTTGGAGAAGTTCTCGACAAAGCGGCGACAATAGCTAGCTAGACCAAGGAAAATCCTAACTTGCTTAACCGATTCAGGTTGAGTCCAATCAAGGACAACTTGAACTCTCTCGGGATTGACATCAATACCTTTACCAACAATTACGTGGCCTAGATAGGTCACTTCTGGCAACCAGAATTCACATTTAGAGAACTTGGCATAAAGGCGATGCTCTCGAAGTTTCATCAACATTAGCCTTAGATGATTGGCATGTTCTTGTTCATTCTTCGAGTAAATGAGTATATCGTCAAGGTAAACCATGACGAATTTATCTAAGTACTCCAGGAAGATCGAATTCATCAAGCGAGAGAAAGTGGCTGGAGCATTGGTTAAACTGAAGGACATGACGGTGTACTCGTATTGGCCATAATGAGTGACAAAGGCCGTTTTCGGAATGTCCTCGTACTTGATCTTGATTTGATGGTAGCCCAACCTCAAATCCATCTTGGAGAAGACTGAGGATCCACCGAGCTGTTCATACAGGTCATTGATCCTGGGGAACGGATACTTGTTCTTTATGGTAACCAAATTAACTGGTCGATAATCTACAACCATCCGATCTGTTCCATCCTTATTCTTAACGAAGAGGACAGGACAAGCCCAAGGAGAAGAGCCAGGACGAATGACACCTTTATTCAAGGCCTCATCTAGTTGTTTCTTAAGTTCGTCTAGCTCTAAGGGTACTATCTTATAGGGTCTTCTGGCTATTGGGACGGTTCCTAGAAGAAGATCTATCACAAACTCTACATCCCTGTCAGGTGGAATGCCTGGAAGTTCTTGTGGAAAGACATCCGGAAAGTCACAGACTACCGGAATATCTTCTAACTCTGGAAGAGTGCTAGAATTGAGGAAATAGAGTTGGCATTTGGCAGCTCGAGTCAAGACATTAACTATCTCACTTGATGGATGTGTAAGCTGAGCATTCCTAGAATGAGTATCAATCTTGGCGTAATGAGCTGACATCCAGTCCATACTCAAGATGATATTGATATTTAAAGACTTAAGAGCTATCAAGGATGCTAGGAAGACTAGCCTGTCCACAAGAATTTCATTGTCATGACTTATCCTAGAGGTCTACCATTTACTACCAGGAGCTTGAACCACTAATGGGATAGGCAGATCACAAAAGGACATGTTATGCAACTGTGCATAACTTTCGGAAATGAAAGAATGAGATGACCGAGTATCCAAAAGAATAGACGCTCGGCGACGATTGACCGAGCGTACCAAAATGATGTCGGGATCCTCTGCAGCTTCTTCTGCTGAAACATAGTTCACACGACCACGCGGAGGAGTTGGCTTCGCATAAAATGCTTTGCCTGGCTTGCCACGTCCAACATACTTTCCAGGTTGATTTCTAGCATTGTTCTGAGGACACTCACGTGAATAGTGACCTGGTTCTTCACACTTGTAGCAGACCACTTGATTGGCAGGTGGTGCAGCATTGGCAGCTGGACCACCATAAGTCTTGGCTGGAGGGTTGGTCTGATTTGCATGAGGCACCACATAGTATGGCCTCGCGGTGTATCTTGGCGGCAGGGAACTATTCGGTACCCACTTCCGGCGCTTCTGAAATGCTGTGCCGGATGAGGAGCCAGAATCACGAGAGTGCTTCTTTGTTTCTTCATAAACAGTATGTCCAGTTTCAGCACTGCTCACCTTGTTGACAAGAGCTTGGAAGCTCGCACATTCATGAAGGCGCAAATCACGATGAAGGTCGGGGCTCAGTCCCTTGCACAACCTTGTTTGCTTCTTGGAGTCAGTTGACACCTCTTCAGTTGCATAGCGGGCGAGGTTTCCAAACTCACGGCTATGTGCATCCATAGCCACCTTCCCTTGAGTAAATGCATAGAACTCCTCTCTCTTGTGGTCCATTAACCCTTCTGGAATGTGATGTAGACGGAAAGCCGTGCTGAAATCAGCCCAGGTGGCTGCTCGTCCGGAAGGGCACATAGCTTCATAATTCTCCCACCACAGATTGGCGGGGCCTTCCAGGAAATAAGCAACAAATGTCACCTTATCAACCTCAGCAACGTTGGCATAACGTATCTTGTGTGAAATGCTACACATCCAATCATCCGCGTCGAGGGGTCGACGGAATGATGGAACTTGGGTGGATTGAGCTTCACAAAGTCATTGAGAGTCACTGTGTCATTTTGCTGCTGACGAGCCGTATTTTGCTCAATACATTCTAACAGACGATTTGTTTATCTCTTGTTCCTTTCTGCCTCCAACATAACCTCTGCTAGAGAGGGCGGGTGAGGCAGGTTTTCCTCAGCTGCTTGACTACCTTCTCCCTGCTCATGGACAGGAGCATGGTTGAGCCTGGTGACCACCATCCTGACAAACAAACTCACAACTTAGATTAGATCATCATCAACTCTAGCAAAGGAGTTAAGAAATGCAATGAACAATATGGAATGCGAAAATGAACATCCAAACATCATGGTAACAAGCAAACTGCTATATATACACCATGGTTCATACACACCATAACATAGTTCATTACAAACTCAAACTAAAGAGCAAACTACTAAAAAGACAACACTACACATCAGAGGCTTTTCGAGCTTCCTATACATTATTTATCCATGCCTTCGGAACTCATCTCACAACTCAGTCATATTCCACAAGACACGCTGGACTGTGGACAACATAACTACTACAATACTATTGAACCACTCATGAACTCAAGCATTTGTAGAGAACATCTCATACAGGTTTCCTCCGTGACCTGGCAGGTGAACCTGAGGGTCAGGAAAAACCCTAGCATGAGATCCCTAGAAACCATGAGGACACGGATGTGGCCTCGGTCTCCTTACTGGCGGCAACAAAGGTCCACGAAGAGGGGTGACACCTCCAATAGCAGGACAATCTACGCGAGTTGGCAAATGAGTTCGTACCGGGTTCTACATCTCCATGTCTCCATAGCCTGTCTGAACGACAGGTGCCAGCTGTGTCAAAGCTATCCAAAGACGGGCACGAGTAGCATAAAGCTCCATGCAAAGAGAACGAGCATCTCGGTCTCTATTTTCTAACATCTGGGTGGTAACCTACAGCAACGGGTCCTCCAACGAAGAATCATAGTAAAATCTACTGAGATAACCTTCTTCTCCTGGCTGAGAAGCCGGGATATAACAAAACTCTGAATTCTGCAGCAGTGCATCATTTGCTCTCATGATGGTCAACATTTTTTTTTCACATTGAATAGGCGACATCCTGGACCGCCATGTCAATAGTAACCCCCAACCCATAAGACCAATGGATTGGCTCCTCAGCTCGAGGGTAATCTAGATATACCTTAACAATACACATATACTGGCTCTGGTTCAAGTACTAGTACTGCTCCTCCACTGTATACTCTGGGTACCAGCGGTAACCGGCTACTGACATCATCCTGACCAACATGGCTGTGTGACCCGGTACATCAATGCACCTAGTCAAACGGACCACCTGACGAGAAGGACGATGATGCATTTGAAATGGAGAATAATGAAGAGGCATTAGAGGTCTACCAAAATTAGGCAACATAACGGCTGAAAATGCTCAAAAACAATTTTGAGACGTCATGCAAAAGATTGGATAGCATAACCACTCAACTCTCAAGTTCATGGCTCCATGGTGAACAATTTTGCTCAAAAACAAACTAGAAAACTCGGATTGACTCTCAAACCACTTTCCTATAGTATACGGAGTAGTAGCACGTGATCCTAAGAGATAGATAAGAAACCTAGTTCTTAATCCCCATAGAAAACAAGAGAGTGACCAGAATAGAATGACTTGAGAAGAGAAGTGAAAGCGCCTTACGTTCCCTTCCACAATCAATTCCCTTATATATAACTAAAGCATTTCTAGACTCAACTTCAACCAGTTTGGCTTGGTAATTGATAACCCACAAGTGTAGGGAATCGCAAGAGTTTTCGAGGGTAGAGTATTCGACCCAAATTTGTTGATTTTCGCTCACAAGGGGAAGCTAAAGAATATTCTCAAGTATTAGCAGCTGAGTTTATCAGATTCAACCACACCTGAAAGATTAGTGTCTGCAAGCAAAGTATCAGTACCAAAGTAGTATGATAGCAACAGTACCAGAAATGATCTGTTGGAGACAGACTATACCTAACTGTTGTATCAATGGCGCCAGTGTTGCACGTGGGCGAGTTACTATTCTTCCCCGACAACAGTGTCGTAAAAGATCTTGCAACAAGTAACAACGAAGTAGCGAGGAACAACAGTAGCAGCAGCAGAGTAACAGCAGTAGCAACAGTAGTAGCAAAGTGGCCCAATCCCTTTTGTAGCAAGGGACAAGCCTAGACAAAGTAACGTAGCAAGGACCAGTAGTAAAAGACTCGTAGGCAGTGGATCGGTGATGTATGAGTATGACGTATGTGATTCATCATGTAACAGTTATAACACGGAGAGATAAGTAACTAGCTCCCGTTCGTCAATCTAATGTAGGCATGTATTTCGTATGTAGTCATACGTGCTTAGGAAAAAGAACTTGCATGACATCTAGTGTCCATCCCTCTCGTGGCAGCGGGGTCCTAATGGAAACTACAGGATATTAAGGTTCCCCTTTTAATAAAGAACCGGACCAACGCATTAACACTTGGTGAATACATGAAATCCTCATATTATGGTCATCTCCGGGAGTAGTTCCGGCTATTGTCACTCCGGGGTTGCCGGGTCATAACACATAGTAGGTGACTACAACTTGCAAGATAGGATCTAAAACACACATATATTGGCAACAACATAATAGGTTCAGATCTGAAATCATGGCACTCGGGCCCTAGTGACAAGCATCAAGCATAGCCAAGTAGTAGCAACATCAATCTAGAACATAGTGGATACTAGGGATCAATCCCTGTCAAAACAAACTCGATTAGATGATAGATCTCATCCAACTCATCACCGTCCAGCAAGCCTACGATGAGATTACTCACGCACGGTGAAGAGCATCATGGAATTGGCGATGGAGGAAGGTTGATGATGACGATGGCGACGATTTCCCCTCTCCGGAGCCCAAAACGGACTCCAGATCTGCCCTCCAGATAAAGAACAGGAGGTGGCGGCGCCTCCGTATCGTAAAACGCGATGAAACCTTCTCTCTAATTTATTTTCGGGTGAGACAGAAGATATATAGCTGAATTTGGGGGCGATGGTGCCACGTGGGCCCCACAAGCCCTCACGGCGCGGCTTAGGGGGGTGGCCGCGGCTTGTGGGCTTGTGGCCCACTGGTCCACCTCCTCCGGTGGATCTTTGCGCAGGTATTTTTCTTTTATTCCAGAAAAATTCTCCGTAAATTTTCAGGACATTCCGAGAACTTTTATTTCTGCACAAAAACAACACCATGGCAATTCTGCTGAAAACAGCATTAGTCCGGGTTAGTTCCATTCAAATCATGCAAATTAGAGTCCAAAACAAGGGCAAAAGAGTTCTGAAAAGTAGATACGACGGAGACGTATCAACTCCCCCAAGCTTAAAGCCTTGCTTGTCCTCAAGCAATTCAGTTGACAAACTGAAAGAGACAAAAGAAAAACTTTGATGAACTCTGTTTGATCTTGTTGCTGCAACTATGTCTAACTCATAACCAGAATTTCAGCAAGATCACAAGCAAACAACATAAGCAAATGACATCTAGGTCTCACGGTAAACTCATATCAATGGCATAATCAACTAGCGAGCAAATAATAATAAGCCTCAAATGTCAACACTTCAATCAAAACAACGTGAAGCAGTATGAACAGGTGGTATCTCGCTAGCTCTTTCTGAGATCACAAAACATAAATGCAGAGCACCTTCAAAGACCAAGGGCTGACAAAACATTGTAATTCATGGCAAAGAAGATCTAGTCACAGTCATACTCAACACAGTTAAAAGCAAAGCATAAAAATGACAGAGGTGCTCTCTAATTGGTGCTTTTATAAGAGGAGGATGACTCAACAGGAACATAAATAGACATGCCCTTCGCAGAGGGAAGCATTGATTTGCAGAGGTGCCAGAGCTCAAGCTTTGAAAACAGAGATAATAATTTTGGGTGGCATGCTTTCATTGTCAACGCAATGACTATGAGTTCTCAACATCTTCCACGCTACACATGCTATAGGCGGTTCCCAAACAGAAAAGTAAAGTTTTGACTCCCCCACCACCAATCAATCACACTCCATGGCTAGCCGAATCCTCGGGTACCGTCCATACCAACATCAATCCTGGGGGAGTTTTGTTTGCAATTATCTTTTCGACTTGAGCATGGAACTGGGAATTCCAATTACCGGCCCCTTTCTCGTGAATGATAGTGAATAAACACATATCGAGGATAACACGCCTAGCATGGAAGATACCAATAGCCCCCTGTCACCACATGAGCGGCTCGGGCATGCAAAACAGATTATTTCTTGAAGGTTTAGGGAGTGCCACATGCAAATTTACTTGGAACGGCAGGTAGATATCGCACATAGGTAGGTATGGTGGACTCATATGTAACAACTTTGGGTTTATGGAGGTGGATGCACAAGCAGTATTCCCGCTTAGTACAAGTGAAGGCTAGCAAAAGACTAAGAAGCGACCAACTAGAGAGCGACAAGAGTCATCAAAATGCATTGAGATTAACTAACATTGAGTGCAAGCATGAGTAGGACATCAATCACCATGAACATGAATATCATAGAGGCTATTTTGATTTTGTTTCAACTACATGCGTGAACATGCGCCAAGTCAAGCCACTTGAATCAGTCAAAGGAGGATACCATCCTATCATACTACATCATAGTCATCTCAACATTCATGTGGGAATCCAAGACAAACCATTATAAGCTCCTAGATAAGTAAGCATGGAATAAGAAACTACGATCTCTAAGTTGTCATTGCAAACATGTTTCTCTCACAACAAAGCTGAATCAGGCATAATGAGCTAGTCATATTTACAAAAACAAAATAGATCGAGTTCATCCCAGCTTTTCCAGGCTCAGTCACTTCATCATATATCGTCATTATTGCCTTTCACTAGCATGACCGAATGATGTGAACAATAATAAGCATGCTCGTCCATTGGACTACGCTGGAATCTGCAGGCAAATACAAAGGAGAAGACAAAGTAATATGGCTCTTTGAAAGCTAAACAGGTATGCATGCAAGAGCCACTAAACATTGTAACCATTATCTTCTACCTTGACCCAAAGAAAAAGAAAACTATCTACACGGGAAAGCTCCCAACAAGCAAAAGAAGAAAATACAATATTTTTGGGTTTTTCTCAAACTAGACAAACACACGAAAAGAAAACGAGAAAAAGAAAAGAAACTAACATGGATGATATAGTGGCAACGTGTGAACACCGACTAACAAAGTGAAAGCATAAGCAAGAATGTAAAGTCGGTGAGAACATGTACTCCCCCAAGCTTAGGCTTTTGGCCTAACTTGGTCTACTCCCAAGGATTGTCCTGGCGAAACCCAAAATCATAATGGGGGTTATACGGGAGCGCTGCAGCCACTGCCTGAATAGCTGCCTCACGGAGACGAGCAGCCTTTGCCTCCCTCTCATACTCCTCTGCCTCTCCTCTGTTTATGTAATATCTCCGTTTTACCTGAAAGTCAAAGAAGGTAGGAGCAGGAAGGGTAATATGGAAAGCACGCTGCCGGTTAAATATCAATCGGTATAGGAGGGATTCGTCATCCCTCTCAAGGAACTGGTAGCGTGTCAAAGCGACGCGGTCAAGGAAAGCTGTATGGAGCGGGGGATCTCCTTCGCGGATGGGTACTCCAAGAAAATTTGCTATGAGAGTGGCATAGATTCCACCAAAGACATCCCCTTCAATAGCATTCTTATTCAGCCTCCTTGCTATAATAGCTCCCATGTTGAAGCTTTTGTCACCCGTCACTGCGCTCTTAAGGATACTAAGGTCAGGTGCACAGAGGTGACAATGCTCAATCTTGCCATTAATACATCTGCCTAAGAAAGAGGGAAAAGTAATGCAAGGCAGGAAAATGAATACTCCCCATGGTAGCTTGCGTAATATCTCTAGTTTCTCCAACAGTAATACCAGAGCAAAAATCTCTAACCGAAGATTTAGGAGGATCATTGAGGCTACCCCAAATAGGTATTTTGCAAATTCTATTGAAATGCTCTAAATCCATGGTATACGATTTGTCATAGAGATCAAACAGTACCGATGCCTCACGGCCAGCTGAAAATTTGAATCTACAAACAAAAGAGGCAGTGAGAGCAACATATTGTTCACATTTATCGGATATGAATTCTTCGAGTCCGACGTTGCGAACAAGTGCATCAAACTCATCTTTGAAACCTGCCTCAATCATAAATTCATCAGAAGGCAAGTCACATGGTTGTACCTGCGCGTCCCTTGGTTGGTAAGGATCAGGCTCCCAAATCGCAAGACGAGGACCTCCCTTGCTTGAGGAACCACCATGAAATTTCTCCTGAACATCTTCCTTTTCTGAAATTTTCAATGACCCAAAGGAAAAGTGAACAAGGCTCAACTAAACTAGTAGCAACTACTCCCACAAGTGCCTAGAGGCCATATTACGCATCAAAACTACTTGGGACCAGCTAGAAGTAGCATGCAAAGCTCAAGAACATGGTCACCAAGGCAGCAAAAATACGCGGAGTATAAGGCACTAGAGAAAAAACTAATTGGACCAATGGAGGAGTCACTTACCAAGGAGTAATTTCCCCAAAACAGTTCGGAGAACGGTGATTTGAGCAAAGAGATCGAAAATCCCAGCAAGAGGAGCAAGAACACGGGTTTGAGCTGCGAAACGATTTTTTCTGGAGGTAGGAGAACCAGATGAGAGCAAGAGTGAGTGGCGGGGGTGCCTGTGGGCCCCACAAGCCTGGGTGGCGCGGACAGGGTGGTGCCCGTGCCCCTAGGTCTTGTGGCCCACTGGTGTGGCCCCCAAACAAGCTCTTTGTCTCAGAATTTTTCAAAAATTCCAGAAAAAATCATACTAGATTTTCACGACGTTCGGAGAACTTTTATTTTCGGGGTACTTTTCTACCGGACGCTAAAACAGAAAACAGGGAAAACTAAACTACATCTATCATTTTTCTTCTAAGCAACCAAAAGTGAAAGCTTGGAACAGAGGTTTGTGACTCCTCGATTCATCCATCTCATGGTCATCGAAAGAAAATCTGTCAGTGAGGTTGATCAAGTCTCCTTAACAAACCTTTTCGAATCGCAAAAGAAGACGGAGAATTTTTGAATAGTCACTAGGTCACCTCAATGGGGATATGTATCTCCCCAACAAGAAAATCATACTTCATCTTGACTCGAGGAATAGGGCATTCAAAGCTCCCAATAAGAATCGATGAAGTTTTTCCGATAGCATTGATGCAATGTACTCGATATTGTTTCTTCGGAAAGTGCACCATATGCTCATTACCGTTGACATGGATAGTAACATTGCCTTTGTTGCAATCTATAACAACCCCTGCAGTGTTTAGAAAGGGTCTTCCGAGGATGACCACCATGGCATCGTCCTCGGGAATATCCAGAATAACAAAGTCTGTTAAGATAGTGACATTAGCAAGCACAACAGGCACATCCTCGCAAATGCCGATAGGGAAAGCAGTTGATTTGTCGGCCATTTGCAGAGAGATTTCAGTGGGTGTCAACGTATCTAGTTCAAGTCTACGATAAAGAGAAAGAGGCATAACACTAACACCGGCTCCAAGGTCGCATAACACAGTTCTAACATAGTTACCTTTAATGGAGAAAGGTATAGTGGGCACACCAGGATCACCTAGTTTCTTAGGAGTTCCACCCTTGAAGGTATAGTTAGCAAGCATGGTGGAAATCTCAACCTCTGGTATCCTCCTCTTATTAGTCACAATATCTTTTATGTACTTAGCATACAGAGACATTTTGAGCATATCTGTCAAACGCACATTTGCAGAAAGACAGGTCTGATCATTTCAACGAATCGCTCAAAATCCTCATCATCCTTTTTCTTGGATGGTTTGGGAGGAAAGGGCATGGGTTTCTGAACCCATGGTTCCCTTTCTTTACCATGCTTCCTAGCAGCGAAGTCATTCTTATCGTATCTCTTATTCTTAGGATGTGGGTTATCAAGATCAACATGTTCAATCTCCACATCCTTATCATTGCTAGGTTGAGGATCTTCATGAACATCACTATTGACATTATCATTAGGCTCATGTTCATCACCAGATTGTGTTTCAGCATCAGAGACGGAGACATCGTTTGGACTCTCAGGTGTAGCAGCAACAAGGTTGCTAGCGTGTAGATTCCTATCATCTTTCTTCTTCTTTCTAGGATGGATAGGTGCATCAGTGCTAACTCCTTGAGAATCTTGTTCAACTCTCTTCGGATGACCCTCAGGATACAAAGGTTCCTGAGTCATTTTACCGCCTCTAGTGACGACTCTAACGGAATTGTCATTCAACTCATTGAGCAAGTCATTCTGAGCTTTAAGTACTTGTTCTACTTGAGTAGTAACCATAGAGGCATGCTTACTCAAAACCTTAAGGTCATTGACATTTCTGTCCACACAAGCACTTAAATGACTAAGCATACGAGCATTTTGTTCCAATTGTCTGCAAACATAATCATTGAAACTTTGTTGTTTGGCAACGAAGTTATCAAATTCATCCAGGCATAAGCTAGCAGGTTTATCAAAAGGAATATCACTCTCATCAAACTACGCAGAGAATTTACTTCTACTACCTGTATCGGGTTATCGAGACCATGGATCTCTTCGATAGGTGGTAGATTTTTGACATCTTCAGATTTAATGCCTTTCTGTCGCATAGATTTCTTGGCTTCTTGCATATCTTCAGGACTGAGGAATAGAATACCTCTTTTCTTCGGAGTTGGCTTAGGAGGTGGTTCGGGAATAGTCCAAGCATTCTCATTGCACAAGATGTTATTCATAAGAATCTCAGCTTGTTCTACGGTTCGTTCCCTAAAAACACTACCGGCACAACTATCTAGGTGGTCTTTGGAAGCATCGATAAGTACATTATAGAAGATATCAAGTATTTCATTCTTCTCAAGAGCGTGATTAGGCAAAGCAATCAGTAGCTGGATGAGCCTCCCCCCAAGCTTGTGGGAGACTCTCTTCCTCAGCTTGAGCAAAGTTGTATATTTCCCGTAAGGAAACTTGCTTCTTATGGGAAGGGAAATATTTTCCAGAGAAGTAGTAGACCATATCCTGGGGACTACGCACACAACCAGGAGCAAGAGAAGTGAACCAAGTCTTAGCATCATCCTTTAGCGAGAAAGGAAACAGCTTGAGGATATAGTAGTGGCGGATCTTTTCCTCACTAGTGAATAGGGTGGCTATATCGTGCAGTTTGGTAAGATGGGCTACAACTGTTTCAGAGTCATAACCATGAAAAGGATCAGATTCTACCAGAGTGATTAACTCAGGGTCAACAGAGAATTCATAATCCTTATCGGTCACAAATATAGGCGAAGTAGCAAACTTCGGGTCGTATTTCATCCTAGCGTTCAGAGATTTTTCTTTCCACTTGCGCAGTAATTTCTCAACATCATAGCTATCCTTACACGCAAGAAAATCCTCAGCTATCTCTCCCTCCATAACATAGCGTTCAGGCATAACAGGCAATTCAGGCATAGTAGGATGTTCTACTTCAATAGCATGAGCAGTTTCAGAAGTATCATCACATCTAGCAGCAACTCTAGCAATTTGTGCATCAAGGAATGCACCTAGTGGCGAAGCAGTAGTAGCATCATAAGGCAAAGCAGTATCAAGCATATCATCATGAGGCATAGTATCAAGAATAGCATCATCATAACCATCATGGGCAACAGAAGTAGCATCATCAAGCACATGCATCATATCAAGATTTCTAGCAGGAGGCGATGTCGCAAACGTACTCAAAATTGAAGGTGAATCAAGTGCAGAGCTAGATGGCAGTTTCTTACCTCTCCTCGTAGTGGAAGGCAAGATTTTAGTTCTTGGATCCTTCGGATTCCTCATAGTGACCAGCAGACGTCAATTCCAAGTGACTCAGAGAATATAGCTGTGCCTCCCCGGCAACGGCGCCAAAAAAAGGTCTTGATAACCCACAAGTGTAGGGGATCGCAACAGTTTTCGAGGATAGAGTATTCGACCCAAATTTGTTGATTCGCTCACAAGGGGAAGCTAAAGAATATTCTCAAGTATTAGCAGCTGAGTTTATCAGATTCAACCACACGTGAAAGATTAGTGTCTACAAGCAAAGTATCAGTAGCAAAGTAGTATGATAGCAACGGTACCAGAAACGATCTATTGACGGCAGACTATTCCTAACTGTTGTATCAATGGCGCCAGTGTTGCATGTGGGCGAGTAACTATTCTTCCCCGACAACAGTGTCGGAAAAGATCTTGCAACAAGTAACAGCAAAGTAGCAAGGAACAACAGTAGCAGCAGCAGCAGAGTAACAAAAGTAGCAACAGCAGTAGCAAAGTGGACCAATCCCTTTTGTAGCAAGGGACAAGCCTAGACAAAGTAACGTAGCAAGGACCAGTAGTAAAAGACTCGTAGGCAGTGGATCGGTGATGGATGAGTATGACGGATGTGATTCATCATGTAACAGCTATAACACGGAGAGATAAGTAACTAGCTCCCGTTCGTCAATCTAATGTAGGCATGTATTCCGTATGTAGTCATACGTGCTTAGGGAAAAGAACTTGCATGACATCTATTGTCCATCCCTCCCGTGGCAGCGGGGTCCTAATGGAAACTACGGGATATTAAGGTTCTCCTTTTAATAAAGAACCGGACCAACGTATTAACACTTGGTGAATACATGAACTCCTCATACTATGGTCATCTCCGGGAGTGGTTCCGGCTATTGTCACTCCGGCGTTGCCGGGTCATAACACATAGTAGGTGCCTACAACTTGCAAGATAGGATCTAAAACACACATATATTGGCGACAACATAATAGGTTCAGATCTGAAATCATGGCACTCGGGCCCTAGTGACAAGCATTAAGCATAGCCAAGTAGTAGCAACATCAATCTAGAACATAGTGGATACTAGGGATCAATGCCCGTCAAAACTAACTCGATTACATGATAGATGTCATCCAACTCATCACCATCCAGCAAGCCTATGATGAGATTACTCACGCACGGTGAAGAGCATCATGGAATTGGCGATGGAGGAAGGTTGATGATGACGATGGCGACGATTTCCCCTCTCCGGAGCCCAAAACGGACTCCAGATCTTCCCTCCAGATGAAGAACAGGAGGTGGCGGCGCCTCCGTATTGTAAAACGCGATGAAACCTTCTCTCTGATTTTTTTCCGGGCAAGACAGAAGATATAGAGCTGAATTTGGGGGTGGTGGTGCCACATGGGCCCCACAAGCCCTCACGGCGCGGCCTAGGGGGGTGGCCGCGGCCTGTGGGTTGTGGCCCACTGGTCCACCTCCTCCGGTGGATCTTCGCGCAGGTATTTTTCTTTTATTGCAGAAAAATTCTCCGTAAATTTTCAGGACATTCCTAGAACTTTTATTTCTACACAAAAACAACATCATGGCAATTCTGCTGAAAACAACATTAGTTCGGGTTAGTTACATTCAAATCATGCAAATTAGAGTCCAAAACAAGGGCAAAAGAGTTCGAAAAAGTAGATACGACGGAGACGTCTTAGTAATCCTATAGTCGGTCAGGCTCTGATAATAACGCTGTCGGGACGCCGATCGTGAGCCATAGGAATCTAGCCTGTAACACACAACATCACTTTGTGGTCTCACGCACGGTTAACCCCACGGCTGCCACCTTACCTTGGCCAGGACGTTTGCGTCTTTTGACTCACGTATGCAATGTGTCGCTAGCATTCCAATGCCAAAGAATCCGGGTCGACATAACTAGTTATAAACCCAAGTGGCACATCCGTACAGAGACATGCCTAGATAACCCAGTAAAGCAGGTGTCGGTCATCAGCGTGTGTAGATGAGTCGTAGCAAGCTACAAGGACTCCATTACGCTGCGAGACATTTCCCCAAAGGGACAGACACAACAACTAAGAAGGATACATGTCGGTCAACCAATGTGTCCGGAGCAGTAGCAAGCTACCAGGGCTCAGTGGAATCACAAAGGGGCATTTATCTGTAAAGAGTACTACTAAAGGCGCACAACTAGGTGTCGAATCCCATACATATCACAACACATCACACATACGCATGACATACTCAATATGCATAGATACACGAATGGCATCACAACATAACCATACTACATCACAACATTTATTTAGAAGAATCATAAGAGCCTGGCATAATAAGTTCATACAGGTAGGGGTCACATGACCTGACACTCAAGTCATACACACAAAGTCATACAAGCCATGCAAAATCATTTAAGTTGTCTGAGTACAGACAGATGAAAGAAAAAGGCATAAAGCCTGACTATCTACACATCCCTTCCGAAGGGGCCAGGTCGTAGCTGGGACACCAGCTACTCGTCATCATCGACGTCTAGGTAGAACCCACCAGATGGTTTGTGCGCATCTTCTGCAACATTTATTAAGCAAACATGAGTAGGAAAGTACTCAGCAAGACTTTAAATCAGATCTATCTACTCATGCACAAGTATCAATAAAAGGGGGTTGTGGGGTTTCATGCAACAAGCTAGCTTTGACTCTTGGCTAATCTATACTATGATTACAAGTATTTTTGAACAAGTTTTGATAAGTCATACACGAGTCCACTAGCACCACAACAATACATTACCATGGATTCTTTCCCGTGTCCCTACGGGAATGCCATCCATGACACTCACACTTATCTTGATACTTTTATGAGTAGCCATTAAAGTTATCTAGGAACAACATATGTTTCCAAGTAGTCCATATCCGTGGACGTGGCTATTCGAATAGATCATAACCCTATGGGGGTGTACTTCTTCACACACGCTCTCGCCACTTATAGCCATGTGCACTTTCCGCACCTCGGCAACCTTCAAGCGGAAGCCCAGCGAGGGAGTCGGCCACGACCATTAACCACGCTAATACCAAGTCCATGTTTATCGCCAATTTGAGACTGAACCCGCACGGAAGTCCGACCAAAGTTTCCGCTAAGGCCCCAAATGATGTGCGCAGGGTTCCCAAGCCCACCATCCGGGTGCTACTTGGTACACCGTGCCACTTCCTACCGCGTCATAACCCACCTCCAAGGTCAGCACCATGCACGGCCTCCAGCATAACTACGAACACTAGAAACTACTTGCAACTCCTTGACCGAGTACTAGGCGATTAATAAGCCAAGAGGTTCAATTAATATCCCAACATGTGGTAGTAGCTAGTCTTGTATCACATACACGGAACTTAGTTCCTAAGAACGGTTCCAATGAGACAACCCACCATGTACTCCTACACAGCCTTGATGACCCACAAGTATAGGGGATCAATCGTAGTCCTTTTGATAGGTAAGAGTGTCGAACCCAACGAGGAGCAGAAGGCTCTGATAAACGGATTTCAGCAAGGTAATAACTACAAGCACTGAAAGTAGCGGTAACAAGTGATTGTGTAGTGAGGTGAAACGTAGCAAGCAAAAAGTAACAAGTAACAAGTAGTAGCAACGGTGTAGCAAGTGTCCCAATCCCTTTTGTAGCAAGGGACAAGCCTGAACAAAGTCTTATAGGAGGAAAACGCTCCCGAGGACACACGGGAATTTATGTCATGCTAGTTTCATCATGTTCATATGATTCACGTTCGTTACTTTGATAGTTTGATATGTGGGTGGACCGGCGCTTGGGTACTGCCCTTACTTGGACAAGCATCCCACTTATGATTAACCTCTCTCGCAAGCATCCGCAACTACAAAAGAAGAATTAAGACAAAGTCTAACCATAGCATTAAACTAGTGGATCCAAATCAGCCCCTCACGAAGCAACGCATAGACTGGGGTTTAAGCTTCTGTCACTCCAGCAACCCATCATGTACTTACTACTCCCCAATGCCTTACTCTAGGCCCAAGTATGGTGAAGTGTTATGTAGTCGACGTTCACATAACACCACTAGAGGAAAAACAACATACAACATATCAAACTACCGAACGAATATCAAATTCACATGACTATTATCAGCATGACTTATCCCATGTCCTCAGGAACAAAAGTAACTACTCACAAAGCATAATCATAATCATGATCAGAGGTGTAATGAATAGCATCAAGGATCTGAACATAAACTCTTCCACCAAGTAATCCAACTAGCATCAACTACAAAGAGTAATCAACACTACTAGCAACCTTACAAGTACCAATCGGAGTTGCGAGACGAAGATTGATTACAAGAGATGAACTAGGGATTGGAGAGGAGATGGTGTTGATGAAGATGTTGATGAAGATGCCTCCCCTCCGATGAGAGGAGTGTTGGTGATGACGATGGCGACGATTTCCCCCTCCGGGAGGGAAGTTTCCCCGATAGGATAATCCTGCCGGAGCTCTAGATTGGATCTGCTCAAGTTCCGCCTCGTGGCGGTGGTGAAACCACAGAAAAGCTCCCGAATGATTTTTTCTGGAACGAAACCCTTCATATAGCAAAAGGGGGGAGCTTGTGCGCCATCAGGGAGCCCACAAGCCCCCACTCCGCCACCAAGGGGGGTGGCGGTGGCAGGGCTTGTGGCGCCTGGCAGCCCCCCTCCGGTACTTCTTTCGCCCAGTATTTTTTATGTAATCCCAAAAAAATCCACGTAACTTTTCAGGGCATTTGGAGATGTGCAGGATAGTGGACTATGATTTGCTTCTTTTCCAGTCCAGAATTCCAGCTGCCTGAATTCTCCCTCTTCAAATAAACCTTGCAAAATAAGAGAGAAAAGGCATAAATATGGTACCACAAAGTAATATAACAGCCCATAAAGCAATAAATATCAACATGAAAGCATGATGCAAAATGGACGTATCAACTCCCCCAAGCTTAGACCTCACTTGTCCTCAAGCGAAAACCAAGTTCCATAAACATGTCCACATGTTTAGGGACGAAGGTATCGATAAAACATAATACGGACATGAGGGCATCATGATCACACATAGGACAGCAATACATCATAAAGATTCTTATGGGAAAGCAACAATTCCTTCACGAAGCAAAGCATGAAGCAAAAACCTTACCGAGAAGTAACCAACAATAGTCCATAGTCATTGAAGCAATTGCAATTTATCACAACATCAGAAAGAGTCAAATAAGAGCTTGTAAGGCAAACACACATACTCAATCACCTCTTTTGTTTTCCACAATTGTTACAACTTACGTGGTACTCATGGTGTCATAGTTTCAGCTGGACACAGAGGAAGATAGGGGCTTATAGTATTGCCTCCAAACGATTTACCTCAAGGGTAAAGTCAACAATAATAAAGCATGAGTACTCAACTCCAAGTTGATATATGAATATAGATCTTTCCCAAGCATGTGACGGTAGCCAAGACAAAGGCAAAAATAGGGAATTGGTGAAGATCACCATGACTCTTACAAGGGCAAAAAGTAAAGGTACAAGATAGGCCCTTCGCAGAGGGAAGCAGAGGTTGTCATGCGCTTTTGAGGTTTGAATGCGTGTCCTCTTAGTGCGGAGGAACGTCACTTTATATTGCCTCCTGTGATAAAGAACTTTATTATGTAGTCCGTCGCTTTTTTGTCTTCCTCATCACAGGTTCGTACAAAGCTTATTTTCCACACACTAATAGATCATACATATTAGAGAGAAATTTTTATTGCTTGCACCGATGACAACTTACTTGAAGGATCTTATTCAATCCATAGGTAGGTATGGTGGACTCTCATGGCAAAACTGGGTTGGAGGTTTATGGATGCACAAGTAGTATCTCTACTTGGTGCGGGAGTTTTGGCTAATATGAGGTGGAAGCAATCGTCACATGCTAAGGGATCTCTAATCATATAACATTGTTTGGAACCAAGGAAACACAATTCATTATGTTGTCTTCCTTGTCCAACATCTACTCCTAAGCATGTAATAGTTTGGTGAGTGCTCACAATTGTAAAAAGTGTCTAAGATGATATATTTATATGTGAACCTCTCTTTCCTTATTACTTCTTATTAATTGCAACAATGACTCGGGTCTATGTTGATTTATTCTCAACAAGTTTCAATCATCATACGTGTCATAAGTGAAGTTATCACTTTCCATAAGATCGTCTCATGATCTTTCATGCTATCGTTCTTTTCATACTTTTGATCATGGCACAAAGCAAAGCCCTTGACTAAGATACTCTTTATTATATAGCTCATAATCTCGAATACATTGGGGGAGAGACAAAGAAAAAGACTCAAACTAAACACTAAAGACTTATTCCTCTAAAAGAAGAAATAAAAACTGAAAAGGAAAGAACTAAAACAAAGTTAAAAGCAAAAGATATAAAGGTGATACGATACCAGGGCAACTCCCCCAAGCTTGGCAGAAGCCAAGGGGATTGCCCATACCAATGCGTAGTTGTCTTCCTTCGGTGGTGATGGTGGTGGAGTTGTCTCCTTTGATTCCAAGAGAGCTATCAATCTTTGATTTATACCTTTGAGATCTGTGACATGGTTTTCTAGCAAAACAACTTCACAAAAAGTGAAATATTGCGAGCACGAGTTGTTTCGCAAAACCTCAAGAGTTCAATCAAGGATGGAGACAACACGTGGAGGAAGGGTTGTAGAAAATCTACTCCTTCAACGTCTTCAATGTTGAACATACGTTGAACTCTGTCCCTAGCTTGGGTTTTCTCCTTAGCTTGGTCCCTGGCTTCCGTGACTTCTACTCTTTTCAGATCATCATCTACTTCCTCATGAACTTGGTGAAGATCATTCTCCCCAATAGATTCCCGAGACATCTTTGCTCTAAATATGCGGCAGACAACAAGCTCGAAACGAAAACACAGGAAAACTGCGCGATACGGAGATCAAAACCTTCGGGCGAATATATATTGATTTTTTCTTGACTAGAAGGAGTGCTCCACAAGAAAACGGAGTCCGGAAGGCACACGAGGTGCCCACAAGCTTGCCCTCTGCCACCAGGGGGGTAGGGGGCGGTGGCAGGGCTTGTGGCCGCCTCGTTCGCTCTCGGGACTGCTTTTTATTTTTCGAATTTTCCAAAAATTCCAAAACGGAGGAAATTTCCTATTGGGAAAGCGTCGGAGTCCAATTTCTTACCGAAACAGATACCTCTTCATTTTAAGGGTCTGAAACAGGCTGATAAACATCCCTTATGTACTCCTCTGGAGTTATGACATTGATGATATTGGTCTCAACATTTTTGGGAGTACCAGAGATGTAATGCTTGATTCTTTGCCCATTTACCACTCTAGGAAAATTTCCTTCTGTGTTATTCACTTTGATGGCACCGGAACGTTATACTTCCTCGATAACATAGGGACCTTCCCATTTAGAGAGAAGCTTGCCTGCAAAGAATCTCAAACGAGAATTGTATAGCAAGACATAATCACCTACATTGAACTATCGTTTCTGTATTCGTTTGTCGTGCCATCTCTTAACCTTTTCCTCGAACAACTTGGAATTCTCATATGCCTGGCCCCTCCATTCATCTAATGAGCTGATATCAGACAACCGCTTCTCACCGGCAAGTTTGAAATCAAAGTTGAGCTCTTTGATTGCCCAATAAGCTTTGTGTTCCAGCTCAAGAGGTAAATGACACGCCTTACCGTAAACCATTTATACGGTGACATGCCCATGGGATTCTTATAAGCAGTCCTATAAGCCCATAGTGCATCGTCAAGCTTGCTAGACCATTTCTTTCGAGATCTATTGACGGTCTTTTGTAGGATCAACTTGATCTCCCTATTACTCAACTCCACTTGACCACTAGACTGAGGATGATAAGGAGATGCAACTCTATGGTTGACATCATACTTAGCTAGCATCTTGCGGAAAACATCATGAATGAAGTGTGAACCGCCATCAGTCATTAGATATCTAGGGACTCCAAATCTTGGGAAAATGACTTCTTTAAGCATCTTAATAGAGGTGTGGTGATCAACATTTTTAGTGGGGATAGCTTCTACCCACTTAGTAACGTAATCGATATCAACTAAGATGTGAGTGTACCCATTGGAACTCGGGAAGGGTCCCATATAATCAAAGCCCCAAACATCAAATGGTTCAATGACAAGTGAATAGTTCATAGGCATTTCCTGACGCTTACTGATATTCCCTATTCTTTGGCATTCATCACAAGACAAGACAAACTTACGAGCATCCTTGAAGAGAGTGGGCCAATAGAAACCTGATTGCAATACCTTATGGGCAGTTCTACCTCCAGCGTGGTGTCCTCCGTAGGCTTCGGAATGGCACTTCTGCAAGATCTTTCCCTATTCATGTTCAGGCACACAATGTCTAATAACACCATCTACTCCTTCCTTATAAAGGTGAGGATCATCCCAAAAGTTGTGTCTCAAATTAAAGAAGAATTTGTTCTTTTGCTGATAGGCGAAAATGGATGGTATGTATTTGGCTACGATATAGTTTGCATAATTGGCTTACCACAGTGCACTATGTGAAGTGCGGATGACATTTAGTTGCTCATCAGGAAAGCTGTAATCAATAGGTAGTGGGTCATCAAGGACATTCTCTAGCCTAGACAAGTTATCTGCTACAGGGTTATCTGCACCCTTTCGGTCAACAACATGCAAATCAAATTCCTGTAGCAGGAGAACCCATCTGATCAGCCTAGGCTTAGCGTCCTTCTTCTCCATGAGGTACTTAATAGCAGCATGATCAGAGTGAATAGTGACTTTGGAGTCAACTATATAAGATTTAAACTTTTCACATGCAAACACGACTTCTAAAAATTCCTTCTCTGTAGTGGCATAGTTCCTTTGGGCACTGTCTAGAGTTTTACTAGCGTAGTGAATAACATTCAACTTCTTGTCAACTCTTTGTCCTAGAACAGCACCAACAACATAATCACTAGCGTCACACATGATTTCAAAGGGCAAGTTCCAGTCAGGTGGTTGAACAATAGGTGCGGTTATCAAAGCCTTCTTAAGTATTTTAAAGGCTCCCTCACAATCCTCATCAAAAACAAAAGGAACATCCTTCTGCAAGAGGTTGGTAAGAGGCCTAGAAATCTTAGAGAAGTCTTTAATGAACCTTCTATAGAAACCAGCATGACCTAGGAAACTTCGTATACCTCTGATATCTGTGGGGCAAGGCATTTTCTCGATTGCATCAACCTTAGCCTTATCAACTTCAATGCCTCTCTCAGAAATTTTGTGTCCTAAGACGATATCTTCATTGACCATAAAGTGGCACTTCTCCCAATTCAAGACGAGGTTGGTATCTTCGCATATCTGTTAGACTCGATCAAGGTTGCTGAGGCAATCATCAAAGGAAGACCCGTAAATGGAGAAGTCATCCATGAAAACCTCGACAATCTTTTCACAAAAGTCGGAGAATATAGCCATCATACATCTTTGAAAGGTGGCAGGTGCATTACATAAGCCAAAAGGCATACGTCTATAGGCAAAGGTACCGAAAGGGCAGGTGAAAGTGGTTTTCTCCTGATCAGATTGCACAACAGGTATTTGCGAGAAACCTGAATAACCGTCTAGGAAGCAGAAGTGTGTGTGTTTTGATAGCCTTTCTAGCATTTGGTCGATAAACGGCAAAGGATAATGATCTTTCCTGGTTGCCTTGTTCAGTTTCCGGAAGTCTATCACGATTCTATAGCCGGTAATAATCCTTTGTGGGATTAGTTCATCCTTATCATTAGGAACGACGGTGATACCTCCCTTCTTAGGTACGCAATGTACTGGACTTACCCAATCACTATGAGCAACAGGATAAATGATTCCTGCTTCCAGAAGCTTTAATATTTCTTTTCTAACGACCTCTTTCATCTTAGGATTTAATCTCCTTTGATGATCAGCAATTGGTTTAAAGTCAGGATCGGTTTTAATCTTGTGCTGACATAGAGTAGGACTAATACCCTTAAGATCATCAAGAGTATATCCAATAGCAGCCCGGTGCTTCCTCAGAGTTCTTAGTAACTTCTTCTCTTCGTGCTCTTAGATGAGAGCACTAATAATAACAGGATATATCTCCTTCTCATCAAGATAGGCATACTTAAGAGTATCAGGCAACTGTTTAAGCTCGAACACAGGATCACCCTTTGGTGGGGGAGGATCCCCAAGTAGTTCAACATGCAAATTATTGTTGAGAATAGGATATTGTTCTAAGACAATTTTATCTATCTCATCTCTCTCCTCCATATGCATATCATTTTCATGCTCAAGCAGATATTGCTCTAAAGGATCTGTAGGAGGTACGGAAATAGAGGCAAGGGCAATGATTTCATCCCTACCAGACAACTCTTTTTCATGGGGTTGTCTTCCAAACTTGGAGAAGTTAAATTCATGAGACACACCCTCGAAACTAACTATGACAGTCAGCTTAATGCAATCAATGTGAGCATTGACAGTGTTGAGAAAGGGTCTACCAAATATGATGGGACAAAAGCTATCTTGTGCAGTACCAAGGACGAGGAAATCAGTAGGATACTTCGTCTTACCACACAGGACTTCTACGTCTCTCACAATTCCCATAGGGCAGATAGTATCTCTATTAGCTAGCATAATAGTGACATCAATGGGTTCTAACTCAGCAGGTGCAATCTCATCTTTGATTTCATCATATAGAGAACGGGGTATTGCACTAACACTAGCTCCCATATCACATAAACCGTGGTAACAGTGATCTCCTATCTTGACAGAAACAATGGGTAGGCCAACTACAGGTCCGTATTTGTCTTCCGCGTGAGGTTTAGCAATTCTAGCGGAGTCCTCACAGAATTTAATATCATGCCCGTCTATGTCTTCGGCTAAGAGATCTTTGATAATAGCAACACTAGGTTCAACTCTAATCTCCTCAGGTGGTGCAAGTGGTCTAATGTAACCCCTATGTATCACAGTTCGAGATTTAGAATAATCCTTTATCCTAGCAGGGTATGGTGGTTTCTCAGTGTAAGCATAAGGAGCAACAGGATCACTAAAAGCAATGACTTTCTCCTCAACTAGATTGGTTTTGGCTATGTTGATTTCTACAGGAGGATGGTATTTAACCCACTTATCTTTGGGAAGATCACCATGAGCAGCAAAAGATTCACATAGAGAAGCTACTATCTCAGAGTCAAGTCCATACTTAGCGCTAAAATCTCTAAAAGTGTTTGTCTCAACAAAAGATTTAACGCAATCAAACTGGAAATTCATACCTGACTCCTTACCTTCCTCTAGCTCCCAATCTTCAGAGTTGCCTTTGATTCTTTCCAATAAATTCCACTTCTGATCAATATCCTTGTTCATAAAAGAACCGGTACAAGAAGTGTCAAGCATGGTACGATCTTCATGAGAAAGCCGAGCATAAAAGTTTTGAGTGATGATTTCTCTCGAGAGTTCATGATTGGGGAATGAATATAGCATTGATTTAAGCCTCCCCCAAGCTTGAGCTATGCTTTCCCTGTCACGAGGCCAAAAGTTATAAATAAAGTTCCGATCACGATGTACTAAATGCATAGGATAGAACTTTTGATGAAATTCCAATTTCAACCGATTGTAGCCCCATGATCCAGTATCATCACATAGCCTATACCATGTCAACGCCTTATCCTTCAAAGATACAGGAAATACTTTCTTCTTTACCTCATCCTCGGGCAAACCTGCAAGCTTAAATAAACCACAAACTTCATCTACATAGATCAGATGCAAGTCTGGATGTGAAGATCCATCTCCTGTGAAAGGATTAGCCAGCAGTTTCTCAAACATACCCGAAGGAATTTCATAAAAGATATTTTCAGTAGGTGTTGGGGATATTGCTTATTAAGTGACCCGCCCAATATGGGCCGGGTTACTAGTACGGCGATTCATCCTTTGGGCTACTTGGGCCTCAGCCTGGGCGGTTCAAGGCCGCTGGACGGTTATGATTTATGGAAGATCTCTGGGTTTTGCAAGACGGCGACTTAGAGACCACGGTGGTCACGATTTGTAAGGAGGAAGGGACTCTTGTAAACCCTAAAGCCTCGACCTATATATAAAGGCGAGTCGGAAGGAGGAGGGTAGGTTTTAGAAATCATCGAGTGCTAGGTTAGGCGAGTTACGCCTCCCTTGTAATCGAATCCACATCAATACACACAAAGCAGGACGTAGGCTATTACCTCCTCTCGAGGGGCCGAACCTGGGTAACCCGCCGTGTTCCTCCCGTTTAACCCCTTTGAGTCGCCACCAAGGTGCGATGGCTCCCGTACTAAGTCCTTTCACGAGGACATCTGCCGTGACAAAACCACGACAGTTGGCGCCCACCGTGGGTCCTACGGACGGTGGAGTTGAGTTCTCAAAGGGAGCCCTACCAGGGTTTGGGAGCTATGCGACGGCGCTCATGACTCGAAGCCGCCGCGGGATAACCTACATTGACAACCAACGATGGGGACGTGAAGAGAATTCTCTTGAATCAGGCTACAGGGTCCCCTTCGGCAAGATCAACGTCTTCATCGGCATGATCGGATCATCCGTTCCTGAGCCGGACATCTCCACCGACATCGTCGAGCCGGCCAGGTACGTCCGCCCAGTCATAACACAGCATCTGACTCGCCCGGTCTTTGTGGGGTTCACGCAGGGGTTGGAGGAGCCAGAACACATGGCGGCTCAGGAGGTCACCCCGGTCAACTCCGACGATGAGTCATCCATGGGCGATTCAGATTCCATCCAGTCCCTCCACGGAGACGGTCTCGGAGGCTTGTCGCTGGCCATGGATCCGGAAATCCTTGATCGAACCCGCCGCCAGATCGCCATCTACATGGCCGGGGCAACCCAACCCGCACAGAACCCCACCGGAGGTGATGGGACCGGTGGAACATCCAGAAGTGCGTCTGCAGTCCTGGTGGACTTGGCGGCGGAAATCACGAGGCTAATGTCAACTCCGCTCACGCCAGAGAACCAAGGGGAGATAAACGCAGAGCTGGCAAAGCTGAGGGAGGCGATGGCGAAGGCCCATCAGGATGCTGAGATGGAGTCCGCCAGGATTGAGACTCGACAAGCCCAAATCACGGCCGAAAGGATGCGATTGAACACCGACAACTGGCGGCTCGAAAGACAGCAGCGCGCGTCCGACGTCGTCCATCAGCGGAGATACCAGGGTCGCCTGCCCCATGACCTCAACCCGACTCGCGTGTTCGACACTCCTCAAACACCCGGGATGGGAGCCGCCCCAGCAGGAGGGCCGGGCCGCCTGCCTAACCCGCCGATTCAGCCGACTGAGGGTCAAATTCCTCGTTTCCGGACCCCTCGAGGCCACTTCTCCAACCCGGTGGATAACGTGCTTGCCGCAACTCGCCATCTGGAGTCTCTTCCGATCCACAGCAACACCCCAGCTGAGATTGAAGCAAGGAACGCCATCGAGATGTTGAAAACGGCGGTGGTTCAAAACGCACAGTTCTCACACAGCCTTGAGAGATTGCACTCCACCCCTCAGGCGAGCTACACCAGGAGTAGGCCGGAGGATCAGCCAGCCGTAAACAGTGCCCCGCGACACTTCCCGCAGGACAACCCGCCCAAACGGAACCCGCCGGGCAGAGATCCCCCCAACATTCAAGAGGCCCAGACCCCCCTCGCGGGGACCGGAGGGCGAGTTGGGGTACCCTGCTTGTCCCTAGCCCTTCGGAACGAAAGAATGCCCAAGGATTTCAAAGGACCAAGAAAGGTGCCTAATTACACACAAGATCTCGAACCAACATCATGGATCGAGGGCTATGAGATCGCCGTGGACATGCTCGACGTAAATGAGGCGGTTTGCGCCAGATACTTCACCATGATGCTCGAGGGATCGGCGCGCACTTGGTTGAAAAACTTACCCCCCAATTCTATCCAGTCCTGGGCCGAGCTGAAAGAGCATTTCATCAAAAACTTCCGGGGAACCTGTAAACGGCCGATGACGATCGTCGACTTACAACACTGCGTACAACGCTCGGATGAGTCGGCGCACCATTGGTCACGGCGGGTCGCGGAAATTATCCATTCATCAGATGGCATCACGGCGGCGCAAGCTGTGCTTATCCTCGAGCACAACTGCCACTATGAACCGCTGGTCCAGAAATTGGGGCGACTCAAACGGAAAGTTCAGGATATGGGTGAACTAATGGACACCCTCACTAGGTACGCCGAGGCCGATGATACCAAGGATCTCGGCGAGGATGGTAAGGATAACTCGCCCAAAAAGGGCGATTCGACCAAAAACCACACCCGTTTCCAAGGCCGCAACCGTCACAACCAGGGGACCAACGGCAAGCGTAGGCCACAGGAGGAGCCCTCGGATTTGGTTGCCAACACCAATGCCAATGATGGCAAAAACAAGAATCGAGGTTTCAGTAGGAAAAGGCCGCGTAATTACGAAGATCTACTCAAAGGCCCTTGCCCGCACCACGCCATGGCCGACGGCCCGGCGGGCCACTCTTGGGAGAACTGTTTCGTGATGTGAGAATTTCGGGCTGAGGCAATCAAGAAGAGCCAAAACGAAGATCCGAACCGTCGCCAGGACCAACTCGCCGCGCCCAACCAAAGGCACAACCCCTTCGGCGGTTTTCCCGAACAGGAGGCTCAGGGAGGCCCGCAACCAGGCGGCGGCCAGTACCCGGTGCACCACCAGCGGCGGTACAACCCGCCGGGAGTTTTCCAACAGCCACCCCCACCGGGGGCTCCACAGGACCAGGATGACAACGGGGGCTTCCGCAACAATCCCAAACAACTAAGTAATGGGCAGTACCACGTTTTCACCACTAATGCTTGCAGGCGTGATAAAAAGGTAAATCACCGGGCGTACATCGTAACTGAGCCGGCGATTCCCAGGTATCTCCATTGGTCCGAGCAGACCATAACATGGAGTAGAGAGGATCACCCGCCAAGAATAGATAACCCGGGCGACCTGGCATTAGTCGTGGCTCCCCAAGTGGGGGGTTACACCTTGTCAAAGGTATTAATGGATGGTGGAAGCAGCATTAATATCCTATACTTCGACACCTTTCGGAGGATGAATCTATCGGAAAAAGACTTGATGCCTTCAACCACGGTTTTCCATGGCATTGTCCCGGGCAAGTCGGCTTATCCCATAGGCCGGGTCAGGCTCTCAGTAGCGTTTGGAACTGCGCAGAATTACAGGTCGGAGTCCCTAATCTTCGAAGTGGTCAAACTGAAAAGCCCATACCACGCGCTGTTCGGACGACCGGCTTACGCCCGCTTCATGGCCCGCCCGTGCTACGTCTAGCTCAAACTAAAAATGCCAGGTCCCAAAGGACCCATCACGATCGATGGAGATAGAAGAATCGCAAAGGAGTGCGAGGAAGGGGACGCGGCTTATGCGGAGGTCGCCGGTGCGACGGAAGAGCTCAAACACCATCGGGCCAATGTTGACCCGGCAGACATGTCACCACTCAAGAAGCCGACTACAGATTCTGAGTCGCCCCTGAAATTCAAACCGACGAATGATACTAAGACAATCGATTTCGTTCCTGGCGACTCATCCAAGCAGTTCACCATTGGGACGGGTCTGGATCCCAAATACGAAAGCGCGCTCATCGAATTCATCCATGAGAATCGGGACATCTTCGCATGGAAGCCCTCTGACATGCCGGGTGTACCGAGAGAATTCACTGAGCACCATCTTAATATTGACCCAAAATGCAAACCTGTCCAACAATACCTTCGCAGATTTAACGAGGAGCGATGGAAGGCGATTGGAGAAGAACTCGCCCGTCTTTTAGCCACCGGGTTCATCGTGGAAGTCTTTCACCCCAAATGGCTGGCTAACCCGGTGTTAGTACTCAAGAAGAATGACACTTTCCGTATGTGTATTGACTATACGGACCTCAACAGAGCTTGTCCCAAAGACCCTTTCGCTCTTCCCCGCATCGACCAAATCATTGACTCGGTGGCAGGATGCGAACGATTGTGCTTTTTGGACGCCTATTCAGGTTATCATTAGATCAAAATGGCCGTGGAAGATCAGGAGAAGACGACCTTCATAACCCCCTTCGGGGCCTTTTGCTATGTGTCCATGCCATTCGGGCTCAAGAGCGCAGGGGCGACTTATCAGCGCTGCATCCAGAATTGTCTTCATAACCAAATTGGCCGCAACGTCCATGCTTATGTTGACGACATTGTGATCAAGACCCGCCGGGTGGAGACACTTCTGGAAGACCTTAAGGAAACCTTTGATAATTTACGGGTATATCAGATGAAGCTAAATCCTACCAAGTGCGTTTTTGGCGTACCTGCGGGAAAACTACTGGGTTTCTTGGTATCAGAGCGTGGCATCAAGGCTAACCCGGACAAAATTGAAGCGGTTACCTCCCTCGGCAAGCCGACGAATGTTAATCAAGTTCAGCGATTGGCGGGTCGCATTGCGGCTCTAAGTTGTTTCGTGAGCCGCCTCGGGGAAAAGGCGATTCCTCTTTATCAATTGTTGAGAAAATCCGACCGATTCGTATGGACAGAGGATGCAGACGAGGCGCTTCAGGCCTTGAAGCATCAATTGGTTAACCCGCCGGTCCTGGCAGCCCCAACTGACAAGGAGCCTATGCTCCTGTATATCGCCGCAAATTCCAAAGCGGTCAGCGTGGCTGTGGTCGTCAAAAGAAAGGAGGAAGGAAGGGAATACCCGGTGCAACGCCCGGTATACTTTATCAGTGAGGTGTTAACTCTTTCCAAACAGCGATACCCACATTGGCAGAAACTGGTCTATGGGGTGTTCATGGCGAGTCGAAAGCTTAAACATTATTTCCAGGAGCACCCGATTACTGTGGTCAATTCCGCCCCCCTCGGTGACATCATCCAAAATCGGGAGGCAACAGGGCGAATCGCCAAATGGGCAATAGAGCTTGGGTCTCATCACATACAATATACCCCCCGCACGGCCGTCAAATCCCAGGCACTAGTTGATTTCGTTAATGATTGGACAGAACTTCAGGCTCCGGAAGATCGGCCTGACCTTACCTACTGGACTATTTACTTTGATGGATCTAGGCAGTTGGAGGGCTGAGGGGCTGGTATGGTGTTGATATCCCCTCAAGGAGATAAGTTCTGCTATGTTCTCTGGCTCATGTTCCCCTGCACAAATAATGCGGCGGAATATGAAGCTCTGCTTCACGGTTTGTGACTGGCAAAAGAGATGAACCTAACCCGAGTTAGATGCTTTGGGGATTTAGATTTGGTGGCGCAACAGGTTTCGGGTACCTGGGACTCTCGGGATCCTATGATGGCGGCTTACAGGCGAGCTGTATCTGACGTGGCGGGCTATTTTCATGGGTACCAGGTTGATCATGTTGATCGGCGACTCAACGAAGCAGCTGATGCCCTTTCGCGACTCGGCTCACAGAGAAAACCGGTTCCCCCTAATGTTTTTTTGGATATCTTGCATAAACCGTCTATGACTATACCCACGGAGGAGGAATTGGCGATACCAGATCCCGAGTCGCAGCTTGTGGCGGCTCTCCACGCCACTCCGGATTGGGCTCTTCCTTATCTGGCTTATCTCACTCGTGGCGAGTTACCCACCGACGAAGTTTTGGCTCGCCAGATCGTTCGACGTAGCAAATCCCTGGTCATCATTAATGGCGAGTTATATAAACGAAGTGCTTCAGGGGTCTTTCAGCGGTGCGTTTCTTCCGAGGAAGGATGCGTAATCCTAAATGATATTCATTCTGGAGACTGCGGGCATCACGCCGGGTCACGTTCTTTGGTATCAAAAGCTTTTCGACATGGTTTCTTCTGGTTGACGGCTCATGCAGATGCAGAAGATATAGTACGGCAGTCCGAGGGGTGCCAACGATATGGGAGACAGGCTCATGTGCCGGCTCAAGAATTGAGGATGATTCCCATTACTTGGCCTTCCGCGGTCTGGGGGCTGGACATGGTCGGTCCCTTTAAAATGTCCTCTAACAAGAAAACTCACTTATTGGTGGCAGTTGATAAGTTCACTAAATGGGTTGAAGCGGAACCTGTTGGAGCTTGCGATGCGGAAACCGCGGTCAAATTTCTGAAAAAGCTAATTTTCCGTTTTGGATATCCGCACAGTATTATCACGGACAATGGTACTAACTTGTCCCAAGGAGCGATGTTGGATTTTTGTCGTCGAGAGCATATCCGGCTTGATGTTCCTGCAGTTGCTCACTCGCAGTCCAACGGGCAGGCAGAGCGGGCGAATCAAGAAGTCTTGCGAGGGATTAAACCTCGGCTCATGGTTCCCCTGGAAAGAACTCCAGGGTGTTGGGTTGAGGAACTACCTTCGGTATTGTGGAGCATCCGGACCACCCCGAATCGATCCACGGGGTTCACCCCTTTCTTTTTGGTCTATGGAGCAGAAGCTGTCCTTCCTACTGACATAAGACATGATTCTCTTAGAGTCGCCGCATATGTGGAGCAAGATAATGAGTTAGCGTGTCAGGATTCCTTGGATGCTTTGGAAGAGGCACGTGACCTAGCGGCGGCTCGTTCGGCTATCTATCAGCAAGATCTGCGGCGTTATCATAGTCGTCGGGTTAAGAGTCGGACCTTTCAGGAGGGCGACTTGGTACTTCGTCTGATACAAGATCGGGCAGGCATGCATAAGCTCTCGCCCCCTTGGGAAGGGCCTTTCGTCGTCAGCAAGAACCTCCGCAATGGCTCTTACTATTTGATGGATCTTCGGCCTGACCGACCGACTACAGAGGCTGAGTCAACTCGCCCCTGGAATATTGCTCATTTGCGGCCTTACTACACTTGAGCTCTTAAAGCTCCATGCTTTGTAAGTTTTTCAGTTTCATTATGAAGTAATAAAATATTCTCCGACTTGGGGGCTTCTTCTTTAAAAAGAATAAGATTTGTGTCATCCTGTTGCGACCTTATGAGCCGACAGAACATGCATTTAGGGTGGGTGCACGAGCTTTCTGACTCGCCTCCCCCTGTCGCGACCGTATGAGCCGACGAAACCTGCATTTAGGGTGGGTGCACAAGCTTTCTGACTCGCCTCCCCGTGTCACGACCGTATGAGCCGACGAAACCTGCATTTAGGGTGGGTGCACGAGCTTTCTGACTCGCCTCCCCCTGTCGTGACCGTATGAGCCGACGAAACCTGCATTTACGGTGGGTGCACGAGCTTTCTGACTTGCCTCCCCCTGTCGCGACCGTATGAGCCGACGAAACCTGCATTTAGGGTGGGTGCACGAGCTTTCTGACTCGCCTCCCCCTGTCGCGACCGTATGAGCCGACGAAACCTGCATTTAGGGTGGGTGCACGAGCTTTCTGACTCGCCTCCCCCTGTCGCGACCGTATGAGCCGACGAAACCTGCATTTAGGGTGGGTGCACGAGCTTTCTGACTCGCCTCCCCCTGTCGCGACCGTATGAGCCGACGAAACCTGCATTTAGGGTGGGTGCACGAGCTTTCTGACTCGCCTCCCCCTGTCGCGACCGTATGAGCCGACGAAACCTGCATTTAGGGTGGGTGCACGAGCTTTCTGACTCGCCTCCCCCTGTCGCGACCGTATGAGCCGACGAAACCTGCATTTAGGGTGGGTGCACGAGCTTTCTGACTCGCCTCCCCCTGTCGCGACCGTATGAGCCGACGAAACCTGCATTTAGGGTGGGTGCACGAGCTTTCTGACTCGCCTCCCCGTGTCGCGACCGTATGAGCCGACGAAACCTGCATTTAGGGTGGGTGCATGAGCTTTCTGACTCGCCTCCCCCTGTCGCGACCGTATGAGCCGACGAAACCTGCATTTAGGGTGGGTGCACGAGCTTTCTGACTCGCCTCCCCCCGTCGCGACCGTATGAGCCGACGAAATTACTCTTATTATGATTTAATCTTGAAGGTTTTTATCTTTTCTGCATATTTGTTGAAACTATTCGTAGTTCATTTGTTTTCACAGATGATGTGTTCAAAGTTTAAACCAGGAGGGTGCTAAGATTTGTTTCATCCTTGGCGGATTAAGCATTGTAGGAGATTCTTATAAAGGCGGACCAAATATTTCAAATCGCCTCAAAAAGCGATATCAGGGTTTTTCTTGCAGAATATGTCATCAAAAAATAGTAGTGACTATTACATGGCTCGCGGGCCAAATTCAGGAAAGTCTACTTAGCTAAGTCCTGGCGTTAGCTCTGACCAACTTCGATTTGTAAATCGCCCAAGACCCAATTGCATCTGGCCAAAGCAGCAAAGTCGTCTTCATCGGTCAAAATTGAGGCCAAGTCTGCTTCCCAGTCGAAAGGATTCTTGGGTCGCCGAGGAATTAGGTTGGTCACCACAAAGGTTGGCGGGCTGACTTTCTTATTCTTACTGTCATAAGCCGCCTGATACTTCGTTAAATCAAGACTTGCGGCGAGTCGAGTTGCAGCCAACCGAGAATCCTTGACAACTTTCTGGTAATCCTCTTCAACGAACTCCGATCCATCATCTTTAAGCTGAGGGAAGCCAGCGGCTACTTCTTCCAAATTGATCTCCGGGGCATACGCTAAGCAGCGACTCAGGGCCGTCAGGACGCCTTTCCGGGCGGCTGACCGAGTTAACTCGCCAATTTGGGGAGGAAGCGTGGACAGACATCCAAGTACCTTCTTGATGGAAGTAATAGGCTCTTTTGCACCCATCACAGCTTTGACGGTCAACAGACTGCCTGTGTACAGTTGCTCTGTCAGCGTATAACTCGCCTTCAGCATCAACACACAGTCTTCTTGCAGGTTGGCGACTCTTGGACCTGGAATTTGATAACCAGTAACTTAACATCAGAAATTCGGCCCAAAGGAGGGGAAAAGGTTGGAGATTTAAGTAAAACTTACGAAAGATGGCTTGCGTCATGTTAGAGATATGACGTTTTAAGCCGGATAACTCCTGTTGAACAGTCGCCAGCTTCGCTTCAGCTTTCTCTGCTCTCTTCAAAGCCGCGTTTTGGTCAGCTTGAGCTTTTTCTAACTCGGTTTTGAGTTTTTCCAGTTCAACCAGAGCCAATTTATACTTATCTTCTGACTGAGTTCGGGCGTCTTGTTGTTCAGCCAAGTTTTTCCTTAAATCGCCCAACGCCAGTTCGGTCTGAGCAAGGTTTTCCTATTGAAAGTTTAAAATAAAGACAAGTCTCAGAATTATTGCAAAGCAATACCCCTGACACTTGGGGGCTAATGTATAATTTCTCAAGAAAAATTATACAGAAATCAAGACCCGGCTCATCTTTTATTGATGACCCGGCCCTTGGGGGTTACTGGTCGCGAAGCTTTTTCTAAATTTTTTAAGACCTGGCTCATCTTTTTACTGATGACCCAGCCCTTGGGGGTTACTGGTCGCGACGCTTTTTCTAAATTTTTTAAGACCCGGCTCATCTTTTTACTGATGACCCGGCCCTTGGGGGTTACTGGGAATAGTATAAAGTATAAAGTTTACCTCATGTTTGTTGTTTAACATCTTTAGCAGATTTTTCTCCATCTCATAGCTCGCCTCCAGGCGACTTGCGAAGCCAGCACAGAGTTCTTTAAACTCTAGATTTGCATAGTCGGAAAGCTTCGCCTTGGAGAGCCCAGACTCGGGAATTGCCTGAGAGGAGGATGCTACGTGTTTGGACAGAACTGTCGCCGCCGGCTTGGAAAAGCCAGAACCAGTAATGACTACAGCATCTGGGTCATCCGCTGTCGTCGATACGTTCGGCGATTTAGGGGCATCCGTTGTTTCTTTCGGCGACTCAGGAAGATCCACTTGAATTGCCGGCTCAGCGTGACCCGGATCGTCTTGAGTCGGAGTTGATTTCCTTGGAAGTTCGAAGTTGCATCAGGGATTGATCCACTGGTTTTCCTTTTTTTGGCTTGTGCCCTAACAAAAGGGGATAAGCGTGTTAAGGAATTGAAAAGATCGTTATTCTCAAAAGTCAAGGCAAAAGACTTACCCCGGAACTCGAATCATCGGTGGAAGTGTTGACATCACTGAGTCGCCGGAAGTGGGAGGAGAATTCTGCAGGAATTATACATCAATAATACAGGCGGGTTGCAGATGTAATCCAAAGAAGCACGGATAATGGTTACTCATAAAAAAAAGGTACCTCGCTTGGTTTTCTTTTGTTTGTTGCTGGTAAGCCAGATATCAGATCGCCAGAGTGACTTCGTGTCTTCCGGTTTGAGGCGTGCTGTGTTTTCTTCAGTAAGAAATTTGGGTCCAAATGGGCATTTGGATGTGAGAAGGGGACTTTCCCACATATTCGCCGGGCCGGCTTAGGTGGAGAAGGAGATGAATCGGAGGAAACAGAAATTACCTCTACAGGGTCTTCTTGGCTTTCGTTATCTTCATTCTATTACAAGAAGAGTGAGAGATATAAATAAAAGGTCAAAAGTAATAGGTGGCGAGTGAAAAGAGGACGGATTGGTACCTCTGAAAGTGCGTCGCCGACTTGAGATTCGTCGACTTCAGATGGCTCGGCCGCAGCAGATTTACCTTTGCCCTTGTTTTTCTTAGAGGGCGGCTTAGCAGTTTTCATGGCTTGCTTATTAGGTCTCTTGGACCGGAACTTATCGCCTTTCTGGAAAGGTATATGTTATGAAGTCATGATGGCAATAGAACAGAAGGAATAAAAACCAAGGGCGGGTCAGCTTTGGTTACCTTGGGCGCCGGGTTAATCTTGCAGAAGGGCTTAAGGCCGATTTGGCCGCACTTTCCTGCGGGCTGGCCGGTCAGCTTTTTGATGATGGCAACAATGTCTTTCTCTGTTAATGCTGTGTGAAAGTAGCATTGGGGATGATCCAGAGTGCCGTCAAATTCACACATTAGACCATCTCGGCGGCTTAGAGGAAGAATCCGCCATTCGACCCAGCAGCGGATCAGGTCAACCCCGGTAAGACCATTGTTCGTCAGGGATCTCAGTTCAGACAATATTGGGATGAACTCCGACTCTTCTTCCTTGGTGAGCTTGTCGGGGAGCTTGAAGTTAACCGGAAGGCGGGTTGGCCTGTAGCCCAGAAGCTTATTCTCACCAACAGGGGACGTTTCTTGACAATGAAACCAAGATTCACCCCAGCCCTTGGGATGGCTAGGCATGGTGAGTGAAGGAAACGGACTATCCCTACGGCGCTGGACGTTGACACCGCCGAGTTCCAAACTGGGGCCGTTGTGGAATTCCGTCTGGCGATTCAGATGAAAAAAGTGCCAGAATAGAGGAAGGAAGGCTCAATCCGCAGATAAGCTTCGCAAAGGACTTGGAACTGGCTCAAGTTGCTTATGGAATTGGGTCCCAAATCCTGGAGTCGGACGTTCATGAAGGTCAAAGCGTCCCTAAGAAATTTGGATCCGGGCGGCTTAAAACCCCGTTCCAAGTGTTCCACAAAGACTACTATTTCCCCTTCTTTGGGGTTAGGGAGATCTTCTCCCAACCCGGTGCGCCATCCAATGACATCTTGAGGATCCAAACAGCCCGCTTTCACGTAATTAGCGAAGACAACATCATCAACTTTGGTAGGAAGCCAATTGCTCTTGAAAACGGCACCCATGCTACAAATAGGTAGAAGTATGATATTACATGTCTTGGACATCTACTATATGAATCGGGATCGGTTCATGCTAACCTGCCAGACTAAGAGGCCGGGTTGGGTTGATATGTCGACTTATGGAAGTAGGGCTATTTCCAAAGGTTGTATTACTGTGGATGGTAAAATCTATTCGTTCCAAGGCACTAAGGGGGGATGAAGGTTACAAACAGTTTCTTGCAAACAGTAAATGAGGAATGGATCTTCCGAACAGATATGGAAACCTACGAATATGGCTGAGCATGAACAATGTATTATCAGGTGACGCCCCTCGTTTGGAGAAAACATTGTATTCAGAAATTCGCAAGTACAGTGGATGGTTAAAATTATTCAAGGCACTGGCTACCCTATCGGTGCTCGGACTAATCGATTCAAGGGAAATGAATAACTATAAGCAGAAAGCTTCAAAGCTACGACAATGGCGGAAATACAAGCAAGGAATAAACCTACTCCTAAGAGGGGGAACGAGGGCCTAACCTGATGCTCTCGATCAAAGAAGACCGGCGGTGACGGAGATCGCTGGAGAAGCGCGGGGGTCCCGACGAACGAAGAGACCTTCGGCGGCGGCGGAGCTCGGGGCGAGCAACGAGGTGGTCGGTGATGATGCGATGGACAATGATGGCGGACAGATCGTCCGAGGTGCGAAGCTTGACGACGGCAACGGCTTGCGGGCGGCACTGAAGCTCCTCGAACGGGGGCGGAAGTTGCGGCCGGCGGCGGAGCCCTCGAGAAGCGATGAGGTCTTTTGCTGCGATAATGGGGGGGACTGACGAGACTGGTAGGTGGCCAGCGCCAGCCCTGTCCCTTCCGCCTATTTATCAGGACGGGCGCTGGAATCGAGGCGCCGTGAGCGGGAACCGTTGGGGAATAAAAAGATTCGCCATGATGACGTCCGAAAATTTTGGGATAATGATGCACTAAAAGATCCGTTGGGATTATGTTAAATTCCCCGAAGATCGAGGGATAAGGAAGATGCCGACAGGAAACGGATTGGCGACTCAAAGATTTTTTCAGTACCGGATGGCGAGTTAAAATTTCTGACGTATGGAGGAAGACGAAGGAGTGAATCACCTTCAACTAAAGCGGAAGCATTGGCATGAAAATTCAAGTCAATTTGGGGCCTAATGTTGGGGATATTGCTTATTAAGTGACCCGCCCAATATGGGCCGGGTTACTAGTACGGTGATTCATCCTTTGGGCTACTTGGGCCTCAACCTGGGCGGTTCAAGGCCATGGGACGGTTATGATTTATGGAAGGTCTCTGGGTTTTGCAAGACGGCGACTTAGAGACCACGGTGGTCACGATTTGTAAGGAGGAAGGGACTCTTGTAAACCCTAAAGCCTCGACCTATATATAAAGGCGAGTCGGAAGGAGGAGGGTAGGTTTTAGAAATCATCGAGTGCTAGGTTAGGCGAGTTACGCCTCCCTTGTAATCGAATCCACATCAATACACACAAAGCAGGACGTAGGCTATTACCTCCTCTCGAGGGGCCGAACCTAGGTAACCCGCCGTGTTCCTCCCGTTTAACCCCTTTGAGTCGCCACCAAGGTGCGATGGCTCCCGTACTAAGTCCTTTCACGAGGACATCTGCCGTGACAAAACCACGACAGTAGGTACCTCAGGTCGAGGAACACCTCCTCGTGCTTCCGTTCGTGGTGAGATACCCCGAACAAACTCCTCAAAGGAACAGTTTCCATAGTGACAAATGACAATAAATTTCAGCACAGTATACATTTTTTTCCTTACCAATTTCCACTTACCAAAGGCGCTTCACTCCCCGGCAACGGCGCCAGAAAAGAGTCTTGATGACCCACAAGTATAGGGGATCAATCGTAGTCCTTTCGATAAGTAAGAGTGTCGAACCCAACGAGGAGCAGAAGGCTCTGATAAACGGATTTCAGCAAGGTAATAACTGCAAGCGCTGAAAGTAGCGGTAACAAGTGATTGTGTAGCGAGGTGAAACGTAGCAAGCAAAAAGTAACAAGTGACAAGTAGTAGCAATGGTGCAGCAAGTCTTATAGGAGGAAAAACGCTCCCGAGGACACACGGGAATTTCTGTCATGCTAGTTTCATCATGTTCATATGATTCGCGTTCGTTACTTTGATAGTTTGATATGTGGGTGGACCGGTGCTTGGTTACTGCCCTTACTTGGACAAGCATCCCACTTATGATTAACCTCTCTCGCAAGCATCCGCAACTACAAAAGAAGAATTAAGACAAAGTCTAACCATAGCATTAAACTAGTGGATCCAAATCAGCCCCTCACGAAGCAACGCATAGACTGGGGTTTAAGCTTTTGTCACTCCAGCAACCCATCACCTACTTACTACTCCCCAATGCCTTCCTCTAGGCCCAAGTATGGTGAAGTGTTATGTAGTCGACGTTCACATAACACCACTAGAGGAAAAACAACATACATCATATCAAAATACCGAACGAATATCAAATTCACATGACTATTATCAGTATGACTTATCCCATGTCCTGAGGAACAAAAGTAACTACTCACAAAGCATAATCATAATCATGATCAGAGGTGTAATGAATAGCATCAAGGATCTGAACATAAACTCTTCCACCAAGTAATCCAACTAGCATCAACTACAAAGAGTAATCAACACTACTAGCAACCTTACAAGTACCAATCGGAGTTGCGAGACGAAGATTGATTACAAGAGATGAACTAGGGATTGGAGAGGAGATGGTGTTGATGAAGATGTTGATGAAGATGCCTCCCCTCCGATGAGAGGAGTGTTGGTGATGACGATGGCGACGATTTCCCCCTCCGGGAGGGAAGTTTCCCCGATAGGATAATCCTGCCGGAGCTCTAGATTGGATCTGCTCAAGTTCCGCCTCGTGGCGGTGGTGAAACCACAGAAAAGCTCCCGAATGATTTTTTCTGGAACGAAACCCTTCATATAGCAAAAGGGGGGAGCTAATGGGCTGTCAGGGAGCCCACAAGCCCACACTCCGCCACCAGGGGGGTGGTGGTGGCAGGGCTTGTGGCGCCCTGGCAGCCCCCCTCCGGTACTTCTTTCGCCCATTATTTTTTATATAATCCCAAAAAATCCACGTAACTTTTCAGGGCATTTGGAGATGTGCAGGATAGTGGACTAAGGTTTTCTTATTTTCCAGTCCAGAATTCCAGCTGCCTGAATTCTCCCTCTTCAAATAAACCTTGCAAAATAAGAGAGAAAAGGCATAAATATGGTACCACAAAGTAATATAACAGCCCATAAAGGAATAAATATCAACATGAAAGCATGATGCAAAATGGACGTATCAAGCCTCTCATCGGTACCTTTACCAAATCAGATTCAACACTTATCCTTTGTCACCAGAACACATTCATTCACCCGAGTTCATCATGAAGATGAAACAGACCTGACACAACTCTAAGCATAGCAAGCATAGCAGATAAGGCACATCATGGCTCAAGCATCTACCAGGTATGCTAGGTTGTAAGGTTTAGCTATTTACTGTGATAAGGATAGGTCATGCAAAGGAATGGGTTCAACTACCGAGGCAAAAGCATTTATCACGATGTGTCCTAATGCAATAAATGACAGCAGGAGCGAGAACATGGGATTTTATCGGAATGCTCAAAAGGGGTGCTTGCCTTGTGGATCAACCGACGGATACACTCCTTCAGTCGGATACTCCTGGGTATCCTGTGGAGCGAATCCTACCAAAACAAACATTCACAACCAATACACGGCAAGTGCAACAATATGATGCATGATCATGGCATGACATGGATATGATGGATGAGCTAATGCATCTAATATTAAATTTGTTGAAGCTGCTTTGTATGAAAGATTCAAATGCCACTTCAAATAAGGTATTTTTAATTTACCTTTAGTTGATTTGACCTGATTCTCAGGTATAGCTTGTTCTATCATGCATGAAAATAGCACCAATGGATTCCTTGAATATTTCTGATAAATTTTCATATATAAATTATTTTAATCTCAGTTACAGATTAATTTCTATGATTTTTAGAAGTTTATGAATATTTCTGAATTGTATTTAAACCAGAATTGGATTTACTACATCAGCATGACATCAACAGGTCAAGCTGTCCGTTGCAGGTCAAACCTGACCAGTGGGGTCCACTTGTTAGTGACACAGGCACTAACAAAGTTAGAATTTATCTAAATAGCTAATTAACAGGTCTGGGCCCACTAGTCAGTGATGGATTAGAGTTAGATTAATTAATTTATTCTGCTTAATTAAAAACCTCATTAGCTAGGGGCAGGTCCCACCTCCCAGTGACTCAGGGGGTCAAACCCCCTGGTCAAACCGAGTCAGCTCACCGGCATTGAGCCATCGGTGGAACCATGGATGGCGGAGGGGATCTGAAACCCACCTCCCGGAACCATTAGGCTGGCGGAGACCACGACTAGAATGCCCTTTCGCCCGCGCATCGATTTCGACAAGTCACATGGGCTGGGGGCCACCGTAGCTCGGCCATCGCCGAGCTCGACGAAATAGATCACAACTCAACCAACTACGGGCACCTACAACATCTACACAACGTCAAGAATCCATTGGTGGCCTCGATTGAGCTCGAGGACCACCACAACCTCACCGACGATGAGCTCCCGCGGTGGAGGTCTTCGGCCTTTGGTGGAAAAGGTAGCTACGGCTCAAAATCAAAGGGGAAAGAAGGAAAATGGATCTTACGGCTCACGAGGATTGCAGAGGCATCGAGAGCGGGCTCAGAGACGGCTTGACGACGAAGAAATCGACGACAGCGACCTCGGTGACCGAAGGTGGAAGACGACGGCGCGACGGCGATTGGAAGCTCCTGGCGTCCTGTGGCTTGCTGGAGAGCTTGAGGGCGTCGAGTCGAGGCTGTTGAGTGTCTCAGAGGCTAGAGGGAGCGACGGGAGCGAGCTAACGACAGCAAGCCCGAGGTGCAGCCATGGCGGAGAGAGATGGGAGAGTAGAGGAGAGAGCAAATGGAAAGGGGGAGAAGCTAGCCACAACGGAGGGGATACTTATCCCACTCGCCAGCATGATGAGCAGGTAGGCTGCTGCATGCCACGACCAAGGCAAGGGGCGGCAACCTCCTCCTCTGCCTACTGGCAGAGGTAGAAGACGAGAGGGAGGAGGCGAGGTGGGCTGGGCCAGCGACACGTAAGCTTTCTCCTTTCTTTTCTTTTCTATTATGTTTTTTATTCGTGACATGTGTTTAATTTGTTTGGGCTCAAATCCTAACCCCAAAAACCCTGGAAATAAATAGGAGGTATATTTGGAATATTTCTAAACTCCATAAAATATTTCAGCATTTTTGAGTGATAATTATTTATAGGTTATTTGTTTGACCAATTCAGTGGCTTTTGTGGATTAATTAAAAAAAAGTGTTTGAAAAATAAAGTTCATCCCTGAAATGTTGTCTCCAACATTTATCAGAAAAGATGAACATTTTTGAAAGCCATTTTGGGTTCATTGAAAATCACACATAGTTGAATTTCTTTTATTAGGGTGAGGTGCTAGGGTTTTTCTTAATCCACATTTCACTTCAATGCAAAAAAGAAGATATGATGCACACTCTAGCTAGGCACCAAGTAATAAAATCCAGGGATGTGACATCATAGGCATTTCGTGACGTGATATTACCAATTCTTTGACATTCATCACAAGACAAGACAAACTTACGGCATCCTTGAAGAGAGTATATCAATAAAACTAGATTGTAATACCTTGTGTGTAGTTCTATCTCCAGCGTGGTGTCCTCCGTAGGCCTCGGAGTGACACTTGTATAGGATCTGTCACTGTTCATGCTCAGGTACACAACGTCTAATAATACCATCTACTCCTTCTTTATAAAGGTGTAGATCGTCCCAAAAGTAATGTGTTAAATCATAGAAAAACCTTTTCTTTTGGTGGTATGAGAAACTAGGTAGTATAAATTTAGCAAAAATGTAATTAGCATAATCAGCATACCAAGGAGCGTTGCGTGAAGCATTTATAACAACTAGTTGTTCATCAGGAAAGCTATCACCAATAGGTTGTGGGTCATCAAGAACATTTTCTAATCAAGACAAGTTATCTGCTATGGGGTTATCAGCACCCTTTCTATCAATAATATGCAAATCAAATTCTTGTAGCAGAAGGACCCATCTAATAAGTCTAGGTTTAGCATCTTTCTTTTCCATAAGGTACTTAATAGCAGCGTGATCATTGTGAACAGTTACTTTGGAATCAACAATATAAGGTCTAAACTTATCGCAAGCAAACACAACTGCTAAAATTTTCTTTTCAGTGGTAGCGTCATTTCTTTGAGCATTGTCTAGAGTTTTGCTAGCATAATGGATGACATTTAATATATTATCAACTCTTTGTCCTAGAACGGCACCAACATCACGATCACTAGCATTACACATAATTTCAAAGGGTAAGTTCCAATTAGGCGGTTGAACAATAGGTGCAGTGTGATACGTCTCCAACGTATCTATAATTTTTGATTTTTCCATGCTATTATATTACCAACTTGGGATGTTTTATATGCATTTATATGCTATTTTACATCATTTTTGGGAATAACCTATTAACTCAGTGCCCAGTGCCAGTTTCTGTTTTTTTCGTATATTGACCTTTTTCAGATAAGAATATTAAACGAAGTCCAAAGGGAATAATACCTTCAGGATGATTTTTTCCTTAAAAGAAGGGATCTAGAAGACTTGAGAACCAAGGCAGAGGGCCACGAAGGAGTCCACGAGCCCCCTAGGCGCGCCCCAGGGGGGCTCCTAGCAGGCTCGTGGGCCCCCTGTGCCTCCTTTGCCCTACCTCTTTCGCTTATAAATTCCCTAAAATCCACAAACAAAAAGAGAGAGCGATGAAAATACTTTTCGGCCGCCGCAGGCTTCTGTTTCGGCGAGATCCCATCTGGGAACCGTTCTAGTGCCCCGCCGGAGGGGGATTCGGACACGGAGGGCTTCTTCATCAACACCATTGCCTCTCGGATGATGCGTGAGTAGTTCACCACAGACCTTCAGGCCCATTGCTATTAGATAGATGGCTTCTTCTCTCTCTTGGATCTTCAATACAAAGTTCTCCATGATCTTCATGGAGATCTATCCGATGTAACTTTGTTTTGTGGTGTTTTTGTCGAGATCCGATGAATTGTGGATTTATGATTAGATTATCTATGAATATTATTTGAGTCTTCTCTGATTTCTTATATGCATGATTTCGTATCCTTGTAATTCTCTTTGAGTTATGGGTTTCGTTTGGCCAACTTGATCTACAATTCTTGCAATGGGAGAAGTGCTTGGTTTTGGGTTCATACTTTGCGGTGTCCTCACCTAGTGACGGAAGGGGTAGCGAGGCACGCATCGTGTTGTTTCCATCAAGGGTAAAAAGATGGGGTTTATATCATATTGCATGAATTTATCCCTCTACATCATCTCATCTTTCTTAAGGCGTTACTCTGTTTGTTATGAAGTTAATACACTAGATGCTTGCTGGATAGCGGTCGATGTGTGGAGTAATAGTAGTAGATGAAGAAAGTATCGGTCTACTTGTCTCCGACGTGATGCCTATATGTATGATCATTGCCTTAGATAGTGTCATGACTTTGCGCGATTCTATCAATTGCTCGATAGTAATTCGTTCACCCACCGTAATACTTGCTATCATGAGAGAAGCCTCTAGTGAACACTATGGCCCCCGGGTCTATTTTACACATTATATATTCAGATCTACGTACAAAAATACCAAAACTACTTTTCTGAACTTTTATTTATTTATTTATATTTACCTATTATCACTATCAGATCTCACCTTGCAAGTAATCGTAAAGGGATTGACAACCCCTTTATCGCGTTGGGTGCAAGTTTGTTTGTTTTTGCACAGGTGCCTTGGTGCCTCATCTTGATACTCCTACTAGATTGATACCTCGGTTATCAAACCGAGGGAAATACTTATCTCTACTTTGCTGCATCACCCTTTCCTCTTCAAGGGAAAAACCAACGCAAGGTCAAGAAGTAGCACAGTGATCAAGGCTTTCTTAAGAATTTCAAATGATTCTACACAATCATCATAAAAAACGAATGGATTATGCTTTTGTAAAAGATTAGTAAGAGGCTTAGAAATTTCAGAGAAGTCTTTATTAAATCTCCTATAGAAACGAGCATGACCAAGGAAACTTCTTATACCTTTAATATCTGTTGGACACGACATTTTTTCAATAGCATCAACTTTATCTTTATCAACTTCAATACCTCTTTTGTTGATTTTGTGTCCCAAGACGATGCCTTCATTAACCATAAAGTGACACTTCTCCCAATTCAAGACAATATTAGTTTCTTCACATCTGTGCAAAACTCGATCAAATTTGATCAAGCAATCATCAAAAGAAGTTCCGTAAACAGAAAAATCATCCATGAAAAGCTCAACAATCTTTTCACAAAAGTCAGAGAATATAGCCATCATACATCTTTGAAAGGTGGCAGGTGCATTGCATAAACCAAAAGGCATACATCCATAAGCAAAGGTACCGAAAGGGCAAGTAAAAGTGGTCTTCTCTTAATCCTCTTTTGATACATGTATTTGAGAGAAACCAGACTAACCATCTAGAAAGAAAAAATGTGTTTGTTTGGATAGTCTTTCTAGCATTTGATCTATAAAAGGTAGCGGATAATGATCTTTCCTAGTAGCCTTATTTAATTTCCTGAAATCAATTAGCATTCTATATCCTGTAACAATTCTTTGTGGGATTAATTCATCTTTGTCATTAGGAATAATGGTAATACCTCCCTTTTTAGGGACACAATGAAAGGGACTAACCCATTTACTATCAGCAATAGGATAAATTATACCTCCGCCGAGAAGCTTTAGTATTTCACTTCTTACCACTTCCTTCATTTTAGGATTTAATCATCGTTGGTGATCAACAACTGGTTTAGCATCTGGTTCCATATTGATTTTGTGCTGACATAGAGTGGGACTAATTCCCTTAAGATCATCAAGAGTATATCCAATAGCGGCACGGTGCTTCCTTAGAGTTTTCAATAATATCTTTTCTTCATGCTGTGAATGGTTAGCACTAATAATAACAAGATATATATCTTTTTCATCAAGATAAGCATACTTCACAGTATCAGGTAATTGTTGAAGCTCAAACACGGGATCAACCTTAGGTGGAGGAGGATCCTTGAGTATTTCAACAAGCAGGTTGTGTTTAAGGATAGGCTGCTAATCAAAGAAAATCTTATCTATTTCATTCCTTTCATTCATGTACATATCATTTTCATGGTCTAGGAAATATTGTTCTAAGGGATCGGTAGGAGGCACGACAGTAGAAGCGAGACCAATAATTTTATCATTACTAGGCAGTTCTTTGTCATGGGGTTGTCTACGAAATTTAGAGAAACTGAACTCATGAGATGCATCCCCAAAACTTACAGTAACCGTTTCTTTTTCACAGTCAATGTTAGCACACTACAAGGAATATGCTAATACACGACACTATATTTTCATCGCTACATCGTCACGGCTTATATTTACGACGATCTCATGACGAAAAACCAAGCGTCGAAAATGGAGCGTCACAAATGAACAGCAGCGACGTTTTGATCAAAATCGTCGTAACCTTTACGACGATTCCTGGATTGTCGTAACCTTTACGACAATCTAAAATCATCGTCGGCAATCTAACCGAGTCCTACGTGGCAGTCCTACGTGGCAAAATTACGACGAAATCAAAACGTCATGGTTCAAATCAGCCCAACCCATTTCAATTGATCACATGGGCTGGTTTTATTTTTTTGGGTTTTTTCTTATTGGGCTTCTTTTTGGGCCTTAGCCATTTATAATCACTTTTAATTTTTCTTTTTGGAATTTTTTTTGGGCCCTGGCCTTTTGGTGCCCAAATACATTTGGTCCAATTTCAGTTTTGGCCTTTTTTCATTTTTGAATTCAACAACGTTTTTTCCAAAACTTGGTTTCATTTCTATTTATTGGGCCTTTTCAACAAATTATTTTTCCAATATTAAATGCAACACTATTTCATATTCAAATCAAGAAAAATCCAAGTCGAATTAAAATCATCCATCATATAACATCACATAATACATCTCCCAGGTTTACATAACACAATAACTCATCTAATTCAGAGTTGACAATCAGATACGAGTTTTCACAGCTGAACCATCAACCCAGAAGAATCTCAAAAGAAAATACAGAAATTAGCACTCGCTGTGAAGAAGTCATCCTGCTCTTGCTTCCCCACTCCTAGTTTTGCATCCCTCATACCAGCTTTTATGGGCTCTAGTATACCTGCATCCAAACAAAGTAATGTATTGTTGAGGCACGGGAACTAGATGGCAATGCTAAATTGTAAAACGTCTTTAGAAGAACAAAATATCATCTTAGGTGAAACTGTAGCATAAGTTTAAACAAAATATGAGGCAGACATAAAAGAAAATGTTCAGATCTTTAGTAATATGAAGTAACAGATATACTCTCGTTACCAAAGTTGGCGAGAAAACTGCTGCAGATTAATCTTCGCTGGGTTCTTTTAGAGTAGAATAAAGCTACAGTATGTGATGTGAGCCTATGATGGTGGTAGCATACTTATGTCCTTCAGAGCATTAAAAAAGACAGAGACACTCCCACTGGAACTTGCTTTACATTACCACCACCGCACGAGATCGCAACTCACCACCGCACTGGACTATAGGACATGCATGAACTATAGGGTATGCGTACACAGCAGCACTACACCAATTAATTTGTAAGCATTGTCTGCTATTGGATTGATAGCCACTATTAACAAGCCCTAGCTACGAACGGTCATACCCGCTGTAAGGACCGCATTTTGAAATGGGCATGAATTTTTAAAAAAAATTAAAAAAATGGAAAACCTTCGCATTGTGTCATCATATGTGACAAAGTTGCCACGTAAAATAATAAACTTGTAATATAGCAATTATTTTGAAAAAATGTTCTTAGAAATGGGCTATCATGTGTAAAGATTCATGGCTTTCAAGCTAAATGATCAATATTATGATCTCATATTGCGCACAAGGATGCGTATTGGAATGGCAAACAATGTTGCCTAAGAAAGTTTTCATTTTCTTTGGACAGAAAATTCATTTTCCATTTTTTGAGTACCCAACATGAGTTTTTTTGTGAAGGACCTACCATATATTTGTTGCAAAATTGGACCAAATCATTTTTCTAACATACTAGGACATATATAATGTACAAGTGACCAAATGTTTGGGTGTTAAAGGCTTTTATCGACCTCTCGTGAAAAAGACAAATTTTCGTTGAATCAGTTGGAAGCGGGTCAAATTTGAACTGCAGCTACATTATAGTTTGCTCTTTATTTTTTCCAAAAATCATTTCTAGGTACACAAGTATCTGTTTAATCAGAGAAACATCAAAATATTTGCAATATTCAACCACTAGGTAGGAACGGTCATACCCGCTGTTTTGACCGCATTTTGAAATGGGCATGAAAAATTCAAAAAAAAATCAAAAAATGGAAAACCATTTCATTGTGTCATTATATGTGACAAAGTTACCAGGAAAAATAATAAACTTGTAATAATACAATTATGTTTAAAAAGTGTTCTTAGAAATGAGCTATCATGTGTGAAGATTCATGGATTTCAAGCCAAATGATCAATCTTATGGTCACATTCAAGACATAGTTTATTGAAATGATATAATATTATGCACAAGGGCGCATATTGGAATGGCAAACAATGTTGATTAAGGAAGTTTTCATTTTCCTTGTATGTAAAAATCATTTTACATTTTTCAAGTGCCCAACATGAATTTTTTTGTGAAGGACCTACGATATATTTGTTTCAAAATTGGACCAAATCATTTTTCTAAAATACTAGGCCATATTTAATGTACAATTGACAAAATGGTTGGATGTTAAAAGCTTTTATCCACCTCTCGTGAAAAAGACAAATTTATGTCGATTCAGTTGGAAGCGGGTTAAATTTGAACTGCAGCTGCATTATAGTTTGCTCTTTATTTTTCCCAAAAATCATTTATAGGTACATAAGTATCTATTTAATCAGAAATACATGGTGTGGTGGCTTGACGTCGAGGTTTGGATGGTGGTCCAGGGCCCAACCTCCAGAGCGCGTGAACTTGCATGCCAGCCGCATGGTCATCGCCTGACCGTTGCGTTGCCACGTGTTCTGGATGGAATAGGCATGTCTCGTGGGTTGGACAATCCCTCGGTAGGTGTTAGGAAGAAGAACATAATAGAAGAATCTCACGAGGAGACTGAACTAAGCTCAAACATGAATTAGCAGCCAAGTGTTAGATTAGCGGTGCGGGTAATGCACATAGACAATGGGTCCTAAATTTCGGTCGGGGATGATCATCTACTAAGGAGACTCTCATGGAATTTTTTTAGCTCAAATGGATGAACCTATGTGCCACTTGCTTTGCAAAGTAACACACCGTGCAGAAATATGGATGTTGAAGCTGGGATCAAATGAATGAATGGATTGAGCTGAAATTTGGTGTATGATGTTAATTTGGGAATATGAAGGCACTGTAAAAACATTATGCCATTTGGACATGCCAAAGTGACACTTCCTTCACAATGTGTCAATCTGGACGGAAAATGGTAATTGAAACTGGGCTCACATAGATGATTGGATTGAGTTGAAATTTGGAGGAGGATGATAATTTGGGCACATTAAGGCACTATAAAAATTTCATAAAATTTGGATAAACAAAAATTGTACTTCCTTCACAATGCTCTCTAGTGAACAGAATATTGGGAAAAATATTGAGGGAAACTGGCTGAATTAAATGAGCTAAAATTTGGTGGAGTGAGGTTATATGGTCAGTTTCATCCCGTGTTAAGTTTTCATCAACTATAAAGCAATATAAAATGTAGTTGCTTCACAAAATGAAAATATTACCAGAAACAAATATTGGATGATGAGCTCACATGGATTGTAATATGGGGCTAAATTTTGTGGAGAGCTTTCTTTTGGGCTCATAGAAGATTTGGAAAAAATTCAACTCATCAGGATATTCCTATCTAGTACTTCCTTCACAAAGCTATTAGCTGAACACAAAACTTTAGAAATTTGCTGAGAAAGATTTACTAGGCAAATCATTACGAAGATTTTCATGAGCCAATGATTTGGATAGGAAAGAGTGCCCAAAAAATATGAGAGTAATCAAAGAAATAGAAATAGCACTTCCTTCACAAAGTGCTATTCTGAACAGAATAGGAAAATGAATATTGCAGAATTATTTTTGTACTATGGAAGGAAGGGTTTTCACATATTTGAGGAATATATGATCCAAAGTATTTATGAGAATTTTGAGACAATTTTTGGAATGATAGAATAGTAGGTTTCTTCACAAACTGGGATAGAATGGACCCACGAGTGACATGTCAACATAGTTAGAACATGTTACGACATTTTTATAATCGTCGTAAAAGTTATGACGATCTCATCTTATGCGGTTACGACGTTTTTGAATCGCATCGTAGTAATTTATATGTAGATTTGATCCCCTCAAAAGGTTTACGACGATCTCGGATGAAATCGTCATAGATTTATGACAAATTCATCAACGACATTTTAAAAAACCTCATGTATGAGCATATTTCTTGTAATGGCATTAACAGTATTCAAGAAGGGTCTACTGAATATAATGGGACAAAAATCATCTTGTGGGGAACCAAGAACAAGAAAATCAGTAGGATACTTTATTATCCCACACAAGAATTCAACATCTCTAACAATCCAAATTGGCGAAATAGTATCTCTATTAGCAACTTGATGGTAACATCAATTTCCTCTAATTCGGCTGGTGCAATATCATTCGTACTTTCTTGGTATAATGTAAAAGGAACTGCACTCAAACTAGCACCCACATCACATAAGCGATGATAACAATGATCTCCTCTCTTAATAGAAAAAAAGGCACTCCAACGATAGGTCTATTTTACCCTGAGTATCAGGTCTAGCAATTCTAGCGGCTTCATCACAGAAGTGAATGACATGTCCATCAATATTATCAACCAAGAGATCTTTAACCATAGCAATATTAGGTTCTACTTTAATTTGTTCAGGAGGTATAGGTGTTCTAGCATAGCTCTTACGAACCATAGTTGAAGCTTTAGCATGTTCTTTTACCTAACAAGAAGGGTGGTTTCTCAATATAAGAAGTAGGAATAATAGGATCAACATTATAAATAATAGTTTCTTCAACTTTAGTAGGTTCTACCACTTTAACTTCAATGGGAGGATCATATTTAAACCACTTCTCCTTGGGGAGATCAACATGAGTAGGAAAAGATTCACAAGATGAAGCTACAACCTCAGAGTCAAGTCCATATTTAGTGCTAAAATCATACCCAAACTTCTTGACATCATACTCGGGAAGACATGCAAGCTTAAATAATCCACAAACTTCATCCACATAGATTAGGTTCAAATCAGGATGTAGTGTTCCATCTCCTGCATAAGGATTAGCTAGCATTTTTTCAATCATACCCAAAGAAATTTCATAATAATATTATCAGTAGGTGCAGCAGGTTGAGGCGCATCTCTTTGTGCTTCCGTTCGGGGTGAAGATACCCCAAACAAGCTCCTCAAAGGATTATTTTCCATAGTGACAAGTGACAGTAAATTTCAGCACAGTATATAATTTTTTCCTTACCAAGTTCCACTTAGAAAAGGTGCTTCACTCCCCGGCAACAGAGCTAGAAAGGAGTCTTGATGACCCACAAGTGTAGGGGATCTATCTTAGTCCTTCCGATAAGTAAGAGTATTGAACTCAACGAGGAGGAGAAGGAAATGACAAGCGCTTTTCAGTACGGTATTCTCTGCAAGCACTGAAATTATCAGTAATAGATAGTTTTGTGATAAGCTAATTTGTAACGGGTAACAAGTAACAATTGTAAGGTGTCCCAATCCTTTTTGCAGAAAATGACAAGCCTAGAGAAACTATTATATAAAGAAAAGCGCTCCCGAGGACACATGGGAATTAATGTCAAGCTAGTTTTCATCATGCTCATACGATTCACGTTCGTTACTTTGATAATTTGATATGTGGGTGGACCGATGGTAGGGTGCTTCCCTTACTTGGACAAACCTCCCACTTACGATTAACCTCGCTTGCAAGCATCCGCAACTACAAAATAGGAATTAAGATAAATCTAACCATAGCATTAAACATATGGATCCAAATCAGCCCCTTACGAAGCAACACATAAACTAGGGTTTAAGCGTCTGTCACTCTAGCAACCCATCATATACTTATTACTTCCCAATGCCTTGCTCTAGGACCAAATAATGGTGAAGTGTCATGTAGTCTACGTTCACATGACACCACTAGAGGAGATACAACATATAACTTATCAAAATATCGAACGAATACCAAATTCACATGATTACTTATAACAGGACTTATCCCATGTCCTCAGGAACAAACGTAACTACTCACAAAGCATATTCATATTAATAATCAGAGGAGTATTAATAATCATTAAGGATCGGAACATATGATGTTCCACCAAATAAACCAACTACCATCAACTACAAGGAGTATTCAACACCACTAGGAACCCACAGGTACCAATCTAAGGTTTAGAGACAAAGATCAGATACAAGAGATGAACTAGTGTCGGGAGAAATGACACCTATGGGAACCTTCAAGGATCCCTTGATCGTTCTGCGGGGAGAGGGGTGGCGCCAAGAGCAAAGCTAGAGATCAGCACCGGGAATGTTTTTACCTAGGTTCGGGCCGCTTGGTGCGTAAAACCCTACTCCTGCTTGGTTTGTTGTATTAGGTGCTTACTGTAGGATTACTTGCTACAGTGATTTCCTTTTGGCCAATGACCGAAGTGTCTAACCCCTTAGAACTGAGCCTTGGGCCTCCTTTTATAGGCATAGGGGTCACCAACAATGCTCAACAGAGGGTTCACGATCTTGACAGTGAACAGGGTTCACCGCTATCTATCTATCGCGGTGTCAGGGGCAGTAAATGCCTTGCCAGTCTCCTAACCCGCATCAGGATGGTATCGACACATACCCATGTGTTTTGACACCTGGGTGTTGTGTGATACGTCCATTTTGCATCATGTATTCATGTTGATATTTATCGCTTCTTGGGTTGTTATTTCACTTCACGGTACAATTCTTATGCCTTTTCTCTCTTATTTTGCAAGGTTTACATGAAGAGGGAGAATGCCGGCAGCAGGAATTCTGGCCTGAAAGTGGAGCAAGTTTGAGATACCTATTCTGTGCAACTCCAAACGCCGTAAAAATCAACGAGGATTTTTTTCTGGATTTATAAAAAATACTGGGCCGAAGAAGTGCTAGAGGGGCGCGTGCAGGTGGCCACAAGCCTGCACGGCACGGCCAACCCCTAGGACGCGCCATGAGGGCTTGTGGGCAGCCTGCAGGCCCACTGGCCCCCCTCTTCTGCTATATGAAGAGCTTCGTCCAGGAAAAAATCAGGGAGGAGCTTTTTCGTGGATTCGCCGCCGCCACGAGGCGGAACTTGAGCAGAACCAATCTATAGCTCCGGTAGGACGATCCTGCCGGGGAAACTTCCCTCCTGGAGGGGGAAATCGTCGCCATCATCATCACCAACACTCCTCTCATTGGAGGGGACTCGTCACCATCAACATCTTCATCAGCACCATCTCATCTCCAAACCCTAGTTCATGAGTTGTAATCAATCTCCATCTCGCGACTCCGATTGGTACTTGTAAGGTTGCTAGTAGTGTTGATTACTCTTTGTAGTTGATGCTAGTTGGATTATTTGGTGGAAGAGTTTATGTTCAGATCCTTGATGCTACTCATTACATCTCTGGTCATGAATATGATTATGCTTTGTGAGTAGTTACTTTTGTTCCTGAGGACATGGGATAAGTCATGCTAATAGTAGTCATGTGAATTTGGTATTCGTTCGGTAATTTGATATGTTGTTTGTTGTTTTTCCTCTAGTGGTGTTATGTGAACGTCGACTAGATAACACTTCACCATTATTTGGGCCTAGAGGAAGGCATTGGGAAGTAGTAAGTAGATGATGGGTTGCTAGAGTGACAGAAGCTTAAACCCTAGTTTATGTGTTGCTTTGTAAGGGGCTGATTTGGATCCACTAGTTTAATGCTATGGTTAGACTTTGTCTTAATTCTTCTTTCGTAGTTGCAGATGCTTGCGAGAGGGGTTAATCATAAGTGGGATTCTTGTCCAAGTAATGGCAGTACCCAAGCGGCGGTCCACCCACATATCAAACTATCAAAGTAACGAACGTGAATCATATGAACATGATGAAACTAGCATGACAGAAATTCCCGTGTGTCCTCGGGAGCGTTTTTCCTCCTATAAGACTTTGTCCAGGCTTGTCCCTTGCTACAAAAGGGATTGGGCCACTTTGCTGCACCGTTGGACGTCTTCCCGGCAAGAAGGGCTTGCCGGGGCCTTGGATGTCTTCCTGGCAAGAGGTGCTTGCCGGGGCCTTGGAGCTTGGGCTTATTCCTTACACCCTTGGAGGGGTGTGGCCTTGGTGAATTTGGAGGTTAGTCTTCCTGCTAGCCTTCGTCGTGCCTTGCTGTCAAAGGGGTTGCCAGCGCCTGTGCACAAGTCTGGGGCACAGGAGACCCCAGTCTTCAGTGCACCGACAAGAGCCCCCGGGCCTAGGCCATTCATGCGTGCAAGGCGTCGTTGGTAGTGGTATTTGCCCAAGTCGTGCACGGGCCGCCGTGACAAGGTATCTTGAGGTTTGGAGCCGTTGGTAGTGGTATTTGCCCAAGTCGTGCATCGGACGCACGAAGTGGAGAGGTGTGCACAAAGTGGCCGTCCCACCTCCCGAAATGCTTCTTCCACTCGCCATGCATTTGCAATAACGGTCGGGAAAGTGGAGATTGTGGCCTTAAAAGTCACAGCCCTGGCAGGGCCCGCCCCTGCATGCATTGGTGCAGCAGGGCGGCTCCCTGTTCGCCCGTGATCATGGGTGATTGGGCAAGAGGGGCGGCCGTTTCTGGAGTGAGGAGGGCTAGCCCCCGCGCCTCGCCCTATAAATTAGGGGGTTCGCGAGGGGGTTTTGCTCATTCATCCAACTCCTGAAATGCACAACACCCCAACTCTTTCTGCAGTATCTTCATTAGCTTCAGGTGGCGCTCGCCTATAATCATGGTCAGGGGACGAGGGCGGCCACCATCAGCCGCCACAGCGGTGAGAGGATCCCGTTCGGATCATGCTACAACTTCACGAGCCGCGGATGCGGAGGGCGGCCCGACGGCCTGAGGTGGCGGAGGGGCGAGGGGCCGCGGTCGTCGCAGAGGCCATGGCCGAGGAAGGCGGGATGCTACTCCAGCACCCCTATCTTCTCCGCCAGCGCCATCCTCTCCTCCATGGGATGGTCACTCGAACGCGACGGCGCTGGATTTCGTCGTGGAGCTACACGGCGTTATTCGAGGCCATCTGCACCTCCCTCGCCCCTTCGCCAGGGCAATGGAGGCCGTCAAGCCTCCTGTCTTGTGGCTGCGGGTGTACGGCGGCTCTCACAGTGCCATGCAGGTAAACGTGGAGTACCGGGTGTGGCTGGAAGGCCTTTGCCCGCGCCCACAGTCTCGAGGATAGGCATGTCCTAAGCTTCAAGCTAGTGGAGGATGATACGCTATCCGTCAAGTTTTATGGGCGTTCAGGTGTGCGTCCCGGCTGTTGCAAAGAGAGCACGAGCGGCACCGAATGTCCCTCCTCGAGTGATAGCGACGAGGAGAACAATGGTGCTGGCGGCGCTCACGACGGGTCAGGATCTCGGGGTGTCAAGTCGGAGCACCACACCCCGAGCTCTAACTGACCGCCTGCCGCAGCACCAGGGCGAGCTCACGCCTCTCCCCCGCCCGACGTGGTTATCTTGCCGGAGCCGGCATCGACGCCTCGTCTTTTAGGACGAGGCATGCTCGCGGGCTCCGTCTTTTTCATCCCTTCCGGTCGCTCTGTCATCCGGCCTCGTTCTCCTCTGCATAGTTCTGGTCTAGAAGGAGCCAACCTGGGTTGCGCCGGGAGCCGCGCTGCTTTTTGTCTTATTAAACTTCTGTCCGGCAAGCATTGTCCCTTGCCAAAGACAGTATCATAGGTTAGAGTAGTAAAAATCATCCATGTAATATGTCCGAGTTTGCCTCAAACAAATGAATGAAATATTGTTTCCCTTTTGTCTGATCCCTCTTTTTGTATGATACACCCCTTGCATTTTCCGGAATCATGCCGGCTTGACTCGTCCTCCCGCTAGTGCTCTGAGGAACAGATCTTTAGTAGTTCATCGGAGGGGTCATTACCGGCAAGACTCCTTGCCGCACTTAGTGCAACCGTTAAATTGTCGAGCGCGGCTCGAGGCAAAATAAGGTGGTGCGTAGCCGTTTGGTCTATTGAGCAAGTTCGAAACAGTGTGAAGGTCCTCTGAGGCCATTCAAGTCGTTGAACAAGCTCGAAACAGAACCAAGGTGCACTAATCCTAGCAAGGTTCCTTCTGTGCGTAGGTTTCTCATACAAAGAACTAGCTGGGTGACCCGCACAATTGCGCGGCTAGACCGTGATGTGTTGTTAGATCAACAGATCTCATTACAGAAAACCCAATAGCCAATGAACTTTTAAAAATGGTATCTTAAGACAATTTTATTTCCCCGGACATGCATTGCCATTCATTTTTATTATGCAAATATTGGTTCTTTAGCCAAATAAATCCGTTACTATGTGACCCGAAAGGTCAATGGTATTTTTTTCTGTGGAGCAAAATCAGGAACTTTCAAAGTAATTTGTATGTTATGTCTTGCACACCACATCCTTTAGTATCAACCTTTTCACCCATATTTACTGAAATTGCAATATATGACTCATACTTGAATTCACGTTCCTCTTCCTCCTTCCTCTGGTAGAGATAATGCATTTTTTGTGTATGTGAAGTGAGAGGCCAGAGATATTATTCTTTGAACTGCATATGTCGATCAACAATTGTTCATAAATGTATCCCTTTGTTGGTCATGACATACATTAAATCCATGTTGCTTTGTACAAACTTATATCCTTTTACTGAATTTATAAAATAGGGCTATACTTTCAATATTCACTTATATTAATTTATAGCTAAGTGTATGTTTGATACACTTAAGTATTTTTGGTCTGTTTTATTTTATTTGTTTTCCACAATTACGTAATATCTATGTGCAATTTGTTCAGTCTTTAGCAGCTTATCCCCTAACAAAATCTTTATGGATTCATATAAGTACTGTGTCTTTTTTGGCATTTTCTGTTAAGAATATTATTTGTAAAATAGGGTTATACTTTCAAAATTAAGTAATATTAATTTGAAGACTTAATGAATTCAATTTGTCAGATGCAAATTCATCATCATCAATTCGTCGTATCTATTTCGTAACAACTTGCAAAGAAAATAAAACAGGTGCAACTCGTGCTTTTTCCGAGTTAGAGATGAATGATGGCACCCTGCATTGCAGCCGGTGCCCAAACCGGACTACTATGGGATTTTATGATGGCAAGATTCTTCACATATAATTCTAATCATCCCGCAAGTAGTTCCGGCATTTCTGAAAGAGAAAAGAATATTTGAAGCATATGTCATATTTTACTTGAGTCCATCCCTAATTTGTCTTAGAATTAATTATCACGTCTATTGATACGCACGCGTGTAGTATTGCACCTCCTTGAATCCATCAAGACCTGATGGAATGCATGCACGATTGCTGGAGTCCGTATCATCCGGTGAGTGGAACTTATTAAAAATAAATAGTGCATATTACTTTTTAAATCTAATATAAAACACTAAAATTTGAGATCAACAATACAATTGATTTAGTCTATATGTAGGCGAACATGTTCAATCAGTTTTTCTAATACATGCTCTGTGCCCTTGTAGTCATCCATGGATATTTTAAAGCGTGAATGCAGAAAAGGGTTTTCTACATGCATGCACGTATTTGCTTTTTTTTCTACATACATGTGCAGCCCTCTTACAAATTTGAGTCCTTCACGGAAGTTTGTAGGTGCTTTTCTCGGAACCTACATGTACCTAGGTGCTTTTCTTTTAAGTTTATGAGAGCCTACGTGGTTGTGTTGGCTTGGTGCCCTTTTTTTATCATTTTTCAACGTGTTCTTTAAGGACTCATGTTGACTATCTTGGCTATACAATACACGTAACAGACTTGTATGATCGGTTCTGGTCCAAAAAAAGGCTTGTACGATCAGGTTATTTATGCAGGTTTGAGTCTAGCACGTGGGGGTTAAAAAATAATTTATTATGTGGGCTGTTAAATCTAAGCCGTTAAAAAAACATAACTCTAAAGTAATAAATCTAAGCCATTCCTTTTCTATCGTTTTAAGTAGATAATAGATGGGATTTCTAGAAAGGAAACAATCTATCTACTCAAAAATCTCATCTAGAGTTTTTGTCACTTATGTGTCGTGCCGCGGCACTTCTTCGCGCGACGTCTGAATCTTTTGTCGTGGCCTCATATCCCCGGCAAGCAGGATGTTACACCCCCCCGGAAACCTCCTTGCTGGAAAGGTTCTTGCCGATAGTCTATGACCATCGCGTGGGGAACGGGTTTGTCGGGTTGTAACTCCTTTTTCTCTTTTTGGCCAGGCCGTGCTGGCGGAGCCCCCGAGCACACCTTTGAAGGCGACGCGAGACTTCCAGGGGAGAAAACATTTCTTCTGGAGTGCGTGATGGGGCTTCGGGACCTATTGGCGCATCCTCAATGGCTATGCATCACTCCGCAGAGGTGCGTTCGCCATAGTATGCGTCGGAGGCCTCGCCGAAGCCCCCAGGCACACCCTTGACAGCAACGTATTGTCCTGGAGTGGTGCATTAGCCTGATGGCGTCGAACTTGGGGTGTCCGCTTCCTTTGCCTACATTTACGCAGCAGCGTGCCTGCGCAGGCACGCGGAGGCCACAACAGAGTGGAGCGACCACCGCTGTGTCCTGCTTCGGGGAACTGCGGCGGTGCGCTCAACTTCTAAAAATCCGATGCAGAGCTTGCTTAGATTAGCGCAAATGCTTTGTCCCCCTACCTGCCGTGCCAAAGATGTCGGGAGAAATAACACCTATGGGAACCTCCAAGGATCTCTTGATCGTTCGGCGGGGAGAGGGGTGGCGCCAAGAGCAGAGCTAGCGATCATCACCGGGAACGTTTTTACCCAAGTTCGGGCCGCTTAGTGTTGGGGAACGTTGCATGGGAAACAAAAAATTTCCTACGCACACGAAGACTTATCATGGTGATGTCCATCTATGAGAGGAGATTACATCTACGTACCCTTGTATATCGCTAAGCGGGAAGCGTTAAAAAACGTGGTTGATGTAGTGGTACAACTTCGTGATTCAAATCACCGTCGTCCCACGATCCGTTCCGATCTAGCGCCGAACGGACGTCACCTCCGCGTTCAACACACGTACAGCTCGATGACGATCTCGGCCTTCTTGATCCAGCAAGAGAGACGGATAAGTAGATGAGTTCCCGGGAAGCGTGATAACGCTCCGGTGGTGGTGATGATCTACTACTGCAAGGCTCCGCCCGAGCTCCGTAGAAATCTGATCTAGAGGCAAAACTATGTGGAATATGTTTGAGTTGCACGTGGCAAAGTTGTGTCTGAAAAATCCTAAATCCACCTGTATATATAGGAGGAGGGGAGGGGCTAGCCTTGGGGCACAAGGGCTCCAAGGGTGCGCTGGCCGAAGGGGGAGGAGGACTCCTCGTCCAATTCGGTTTGGGAAGGAGGAGTCCTCCTCTTCCTTCCCACCTCCCTCTTTCCTTTTTTTTTCTTCTTTTCCTTTGGTATTTTCCCTTGAGGCGCCATAGCCCTCTTGGGCTGGCTCCACCAACCCACTAAGGGCTGGTGGGCCACCCTAAGGCTACTAGGCTCACTCCCGGGTGGGTCGGCCCCTCCCGGTGAACACCCAGAACCCATTCGTCACACCCGGTACACTGCCGGGAATGCCCGAAACTTTCCGGTAACCAAATGAAACCATCCTATATATCAATCTTCGTTTCTGGACCATTCTGGAAACCCTCGTGATGTCCGTGATCTCATCCGGGACTCAGAACAACATTCGGTAACCACACATATAACTCAACTATACTAAAACATCATCGAACCTTAAGTGTGCAGACCTTGCGGGTTCAAGAACTATGTAGACATGACCCAAGACACTCCTTGGTCAATATCAAATAGCGAAACCTGGATGCCCATATTGGATCCTACATATTCTCCGAAGATATTATCGGTTGAACCTTAGTGCCAAGGATTCATATAATCACGTATGTCATTTCCTTTGTCCTTCGGTATGTTACTTGCCCGAGATTTGATCGTCGGTATCCGCGTACCTATTTCAATCTCGTTACCGGCAAGTATCTTTACTCGGCCCGTAATACAAGATCCCTTGACTTACACTTAGTCACATTGCTTGCAAAGCTTGTTTGCGATGTTGTATTACCGAGTGCGCCCCGAGATACCTCTCCGTCACATGGAGTGACAAATCCCAGTCTTGATCCATACTAACTCAATGGACACCTTCGGAGATACCTGTAGAGCACCTTTATAGTCACCCAATTACATTGCGATGTTTGATACACACAAGGTATTCCTCCGGTGCCAGTGAGTTATATGATCTCATGGTCATAGGAATAAATACTTGACACGCAAAAAACAATAGCAACAAAATGACACGATCACATGCTACGTTCATAGTTTGGGTCTAGTCCATCACATGATTCTGCTAATGATGTGATCCAGTTATCAAGTGACAGCACTTGCATATAGTCAGAAAACCTTGACTATCCTTGATCAACTGGCTAGCCAACTAGAGGCTTGCTAGGGACATTGTTTTGTCTATGTATCCACACATGTATCTATGTTTTCATTCAATACAATTATAGCATGGATAATAAACGATTATCTTGAAACAGGAAATATAATAATAACTATTTTATCATTGCCTCTAGGGAATATTTCCAACACTTAGTGCATAAAACCCTACTCCTGCTTTGTTTGTTGTATTAGGTGCTTACTGTAGGATTACTCTACAGTGATTGCCTGTTAGCCAATGCCCGAAGTGTCTAACCCCTTAGAACTGAGACTTCGGCCTCCTTTTGTAGGCAAAGGGGTCACCAACAACGCTCAACAGAGGGTTCACGATCTGCACAGTGAACAGGGTTCATCGCTACCTATCTACCGCGGTGTCAGGGGTAGTAAATGCCTTGCCTGTCTCCTGACCCGCATCAGGATGGTATCGACACGTACCCAGGTGTTTTGACACCTGGGTGTTGTGCTGGCGCATGAGGGATGTGCTGGCGCTATGGTAGTCAGTGGCACTATGGCAGGAGGGAACACCTGGCGGTGAATGGGGCTTGCCAGGCTCGTGCCCTCGCTAGTGGCCTAATCTAACTTCCCTGCAAGGAAAGCTTGTCGGGGCCTTGTCCATCATCCCGGCAAGGTGGACTTTCCGGGGCCTTGATTGATTTTCCCAGCAAGGAAAGCTTGCTGGGGCGTTGGACGTCTTCCTGGCAAGAAGGGATTGCCGGGGCCTTGGATGTCTTCCCGAAATAGGGGCTTGCCATGGCCTTGGAGCTTGGGCTTATTCCTCACACCCTTGGAGGGGTGTGGCCTTGGTTAATTTGGAGGTTAGTCTTCCTGCCAGCCTTCGTCGTGCCTTGTCGTCAAAGGGGTTGTCGGCGCTTGTGCACAAGTTTGGGGTACAGGAGACCCCAGTCTTCAGTGCATCGACAACTAGGGATTGGGGAGGAGATGGTGCTGATGAAGATGTTGATGGAGATTGACCCCCTCTCAATGAGGCGATCATTGGTGATGACGATGGCTTCGATTTCCCCCTCCGGGAGGGAAGTTTCCCCAACGAAATAGCTCCGTCGGATCTCTAGATTTGTTATGTCGAAGTTCCGCCTCGAGACGGCGGATGCGCGTCCCGAAATGCCTGATATTATTTTTTCCAGGTTAAAACCCTTCATATAGTAGAAGATGGGCACCAGAGGCCTGCCAGGGGGGCCCACAAGCCTCGAGGGCGCGATCAGGGGGGTAGGCTGCGCCCCCTCGCTTGTGGCCACCTGGTTGGTCCCCTCCGGTACTTCTTTTGCCAATTATTTTATATATATTCCAAAAAAATTCTCCGTAACTTTTCAGGACTTTTGGAGCTGTGCAGAATAGGTTTGTTAGATTTGTTCCTTTTTCAGTCCAGAATTCCAGCTGCCGGCATTCACCCTCTTCATGTAAATCTTGAAAATAAGTGAGAAAAGAAATAAGTATTGTAACATAATGTGTAATAATAGGCCATAATGCAATAAATATTGATATAAAAGCATGATGCAAAATATACGTATTAGTTAGTGCTATACCTTTTACTCTATATCAGGAAATTATCAATGACATATCACCCACCGAGATTGCAGATATTTATGTCACCATTAAACTTGCAAACAAAGACACTAGTTCACCACTTGGGATTGTTAGAGATGTTGAAGTCTTGTGTGAAAATATTAAGTACCCTACTAATTTTTTAGTACTTGGTTTGGAACAAGATAACTTTTGTCCCATTATATTTAGTAGACCTTTCTTCAATATTGTTAATGCCAAAATTAATTGTGTTACTGAGAAGGTCAAAGTAAGCTTTGGTGAGGAGTCTCGTGAATTTAATTTCTCTAAGTTTGGTAGACAATAACACAAAAAGGAATTACCTAGTAAGGATGAAATAATTGGTCTTCATTATATTGTTATGCCTCCTATTGATCCATTAGAACAATATTTATTACACCATGAAAATGATATGCATATGAATGAAAGAAATGTGATAGATGATATATTTCTTAGACAAACACCTATTCTTAAACACAACTTAATAGTTGTAATCTTGGGGGATTCTCCTCCTGCCGGTGTTAAAACCGGCGGATCTCGGGTAGGGGGTCCTGAGCTGTGGACTTAGGATCGATGGGTTGTAGGGGACGAAGGAGACAATATTTACCCAGGTTTAGGCCCTCTTGAGGAGTTAAAACCCTACGTCCTTCTTGATTATATTGATAGTGTATGAGGATTATAGAGTTGATCTACCTCGAGATCGTATGAGCTAAGCCCTTGATGATTCAACTTGCCTATGCGGATGAAACCCTCTGGTTTATATAGACATTAGGGGTCCCTAGGATTACATATAAACGACCTCAAGTCGGGGGCAAAGGAGCCGACCTACACTACTAAAATTGGATGATACACTAATCTTTGGAGCTTTCCTTCTTGAATACAAAATTTTCATGTAGTCCGATCTTCAATAATACGGCCCATATGGTCGACCTTTAAGAAATGGGCCGACCATCTAAGGAACCCTTAGTCCAGGACTCCCTCGTTAGCCCACAAAATTGCATCCAACACCGATGTACATGGTATTCGGCACCTCCTTGCATCCAGAGTGATTGGCTTGCGAGCCGAGTTCCTCCATCCCCTATGATTTGTAGAATGACTATCCATTCATTGACTAGTTCTCGATTATCAAAGCGTCACAGGGCCCACGATTTCGAACCTTTTCGCTAAAGAATCGATAGCAGCACTTGATTCCTGTGCGCATGAATGAAGACAAGCAATCCCGCAGTTCCTCACGGAACCGCTTATTATAACCACGGGGGAAAACACTCTTTATAAACAGCTCAAATCTGTCTTTAGGTGACCATCACCCTTCGGGCACCACCAAGAAAACCCTAAAACTCGAGCGCCCAGAGCCATGGCGGGTTCCTCCTCGTGACCCTTTAGACCCCTATTGGGAGATTGGACAAGTTGTTCCATTTCCCTGCGCGAGTTGCGCAACCTTGAAGTATACGAATATCTTCCCACATCGGATCTTGCACCCAATCGCGCTGGATTGACATGTACCAACGGCAAGGCCTTCGTAAAGAATTTACCTACCCCGCGAAAGGGTGAAAGGATCTGTTTTGTTTGTTTCCTACTGCGAGGTTTGGGCCTTCTCGTTCACCCCTTCCTAACGGGCCTGCTGTAGTTCTACGGGCTTCAGCTCCATAAGCTAACCACTAGCTCAATCTTTCATATCTCAGGCTTCCTAGCCCTATGCGAGATGTTCTTGGGCTGAGAGCCCCACTTCGACCTATGGAGAAAATATTTCTGCCTCGTTCCCTGAACTAGGGGAATGTCAATTCGGGAAGTAGGCGGAGCCGAAGTGTGGCGTATAGCGGGGACCAGAGACCTGGCCGGGACTCCAAAGAAAGAAACCGACGAGTGGTATACGCAGTGGTTCTATATTGAGGACATTCCTTTATTCGACCCAGTTTGGAGAGGTCTCCCCAAATATTCCGAGGTCTCCTTAAAGAAGTGGTTCAGCTGGCGCCCGGTCGGTCCCTCCCAAGAAGAGATCCCCAAAGTAAAGGACCTAGCCGCCAAGCTGAGGTTACTCGCTCACAGCGGGCTGACCATTGTCGAAGTGATGGCCGCTGCAATTACCCGGTGTGTCCAGCCAATCCAATAGCACACACACACCTTGTGGCGCTACAACGGAATAAGCGACATCAACCGTTCCAAACGACACGGACCGGATAATCAAGAAGCTTTAGCAATTATTTTGGCCGTCCTCTTTAAGGTGGAAAAAGAAAGTTTCGCCTACCTCAATATTAGGGATAACTAATCGACACATAATCTTGTCGAATGGGTAAGTGTGATCATAATCCCATAGTTTGGTGGCTTATCCTTGATTTTACCGATTAATAACCCCTTGCTTTTCTTAACAGACTTGGAGGTGCTTGATACATCTCCATCGTATCTACTTTTCCAAACTCTTTTTTCCCTTTGTTTGGACTCTAATTTGCATGATTTGAATGGAACTAACCTGGACTGACGCTGTTTTCAGCAGAATTGCCATGGTGTTGTTTTTGCGCAGAAATAAAAGTTCTCGGAATGACCTGGAAATTGACGAGGAATTTTTGTGGAATATATAAAAAATACTGGCGCAAGAATCACCTGGAGACACGGAGCGAGGAGCTCACAAGCCCAGGAGCCCCCCCTGGCCGGGCCTAGCAGGCTTGTGAGCCCCTCGTGGCTCCGTAGACTCCAATTCCAGCTCTATATATTCTCTCTTGCCCGGAAAAAATTAAGAGGGAATAGTTCATCGCGTTTTACGATACGGAGCCGCCGCCACCACCTGTTCTTCCTCTGGAGGGCAGATCTGGAGTCCGCTCTGGGCTCCGGAGAGGGGAAATCATCGTCGTCGTCATCAGCAACCATCCTTCATCGCCAATTCCATGATGCTCTTCACCGTTCGTGAGTAATCTCATCGTAGGCTTGCTGGACGGTGATGGGTTGGATGAGATCTATCATGTAATATATTTAGTTTGGATGGGGTTTGATCCCTAGTGTCCACTATGTTCTGAGATTGATGTTGCTACTACTTTGCTATGCTTAATGCTTGTCACTAGGGCCCGAGTGCCATTATTTCAGATCTGAACCTATTATGTTTTCATCAATATATGTGTGTTCTTGATCCTATCTTGCAAGTTGTAGTCACCTACTTTGTGTTATGTCCCGGCAACCCCGGAGTGACAATAACTGGAACCACTCCCGGAGATGACCATTGTATGAGGAGTTCATGTATTCACTATGTGCTAATGCTTTGTTCCGGTTCTCTATTAAAAGGAGACCTTAATATCCCTTAGTTTCCATTAGGACCCCGCTGCCACAAGAGGGATGGACAATAGATGTCATGCAAATTCTTTTCCATAAGCACGTATGACTATATACGGAATACATGCCTACATTACATTGACGAACTGGAGCTAGTTACATATCACCCTATGTTATAACTGTTACATGATGAATGTCATCCAACATAATTATCCATCACCGATCCAATGCGTACGAGTATTTTCCTACTGGTCCTTGCTATGCTACTTTACCACTACTGCTGTCACTACTGCTACTGTTACCGCTACTGATGTCACTACTGTTGCTGTTACCGCTGCTACCGTTACTATCACGCTACTTTGCTCCTGAAACTTTGCTGCAGATACTAAGTCTTTCAGGTGTGGTTGAATTGACAACTCAACTTCTAATACTCGAGAATATTCTTTGTCTTCCCCTTGTGTCAAATCAACAAATTTGGGTTGAATACTCTACCCTCGAAAACTGTTGCGATCGCCTATACTTGTGGGTTATCAAGACTATTTTCTGGCGCTATTGCTGGGGAGGCATAGCTCTATTCTCTGAGTCACTTGGGATTTATGTCTGTTGATCACTATGAGGAATCTGAGGGATCCAAAAACTAAAGTGTTGCCCTCAACTATGAGGACAGGTAAGGAACTGTCATCTAGCTCTTCACTTGATTCACCTTCAGTTATGAGTAAGTTTGCGACACCACTACCTACTAGAAATTTTGATTTGTCGCCTGTGCTTGATGATGCTGTTTCTGCTATCCATGATGCTTTGCTTGATACTGCTTTGCCACTTGGTGCATTTCTCGATGCACAAATTGCTAGAGTTGCTGCTGAGTGTGATGATACTTCTGAAACTGATGAAATTATTGAAGTAGAACCTGCTGTTCCACCTGTTAGAACTAGCTCTCCTAGATATGAATTGCCTAATATACCTGAGGGTTATGTTATGGAGGGAGAGGTAGCTGAAGACTTTCTTCCTTGTAAGGATAGCTATCATCTTGAGAATTTATTGCGCAAGTGGAAATAAAAATCTCTGAATGCTAGAATGAAATACGATCCTAAGTTTGCTACTTCACCCGTCTTTGTTACCGATAAGGATTATGAATTCTCTGTTGATCCTGAGTTGATCACTTTGGTTGAATATGATCCTTTTCACGGTTATGAGTCTGAAATGGTTGTAGCACATCTTACTAAGCTGAATGATATAGCCACCCTATTCACGAGTGAGGAAAAAATTCGCCATTACTATATCCTTAAGTTGTTTCCTTTCTCGCTAAAGGGTGATGCTAAGACTTGGTTTACTTCTCTTGCTCCTAGTTGTGTGCGTAGTCCCCAAGATGTGATATACTACTTCTCTGAGAAATATTTTCCTGCCCATAAGAAACAAGCTGCCTTGCAGGATATATATAAATTTGTGCAAGTTGAAGAAGAGAGTCTCCCACAAGCTTGGGGGAGGCTTGTCCAGTTACTGAATGCTTTGCCTGAACACCCTCTTGAGAAAAATGAAATACTTGATATCTTTTATACTGGACTAACTGATGCTTCTAGGGACCACCTAGATAGTTGTACTGGTTGTGTTTTCAGGGAAAGAACTATGGAGCAAGATGAAATTCTATTGGATAATATCTTGAGCAATGATAATGCTTGGACTATTCCCGAACCACCTCCGAAGCCAACTTCTATGAAAAAAGGTATTCTATTCCCCAGTCCTGAAGATATGTGATACGTCTCAAACGTATCTATAATTTTTGATGGTTTGACGCTGTTATCTTGTCTTCTTTGTATGTTTTATGTACCTTTTTATATCTTTTTGGGACTAACTTATTAGTTCAGTGCCAAGTGCCAGTTCCTCTTTTTTTCGTGTTTTTGACTCTTTTCATATCTGATTTTGGAACGAAGTCCAAACGGAATAAAAACCTCGAAATGATTTTTTCCAGAACGAAAGAAGACCAGGGAGCCTTTGGGCCAAGCTAGGTGGGCCCCAGGGAGACCACAAGCTCCCACCACGCCACCAGGGGGGAGGCGGCGGTGGGCAAGCTTGTGGCCACCCTGGCCGCCCCCTGACCTAGGTCTTGCGCCTATATGTTCCCAAATATTCCGCAAAAAATCAGGGGAGCCTCGAAAATACTTTTCTGCCGCCGCAAGCTTCCGTTTCCGTGAGATCTCATCCGGAGGCCCTTCCCGGCGCCCTGCCGAAGGGGACTTTGGAGGTGGAGGGCTTCTTCATCAACATCATCGCCCCTCCAATGACTCATGAGTAGTTCAGTTCAGACCTACGGGTCCGTAGTTAGTAGCTAGATGGCTTCTTCTCTCTCTTGGATCTTCAATACAAAGTTCTCCATGATCTTCATGGAGATCTATTCGATGTAATCTTCTTTGGCGGTGTGTTTGTCGAGATCCGATGAATTGTGGACTTGTGATCAGATTATCTGTGATATATATTTGAGTCTTTGCTGATTTCTTATATGCATGATTTGATATCCTTGTAAGTCTCTCCGAGTCTTGGGTTTTGTTTGGCCAACTAGATCCATGATTCTTGCAATGGGAGGAGTTCTTGGTTTTGGGTTCTACTATGTGGTGACCTTTCCCAGTGACAGTAGGGGCAGGAAGGCACACATAAAGCAGTTGCCGTCAAGGGTGACAAGATGGGGTTTTTATCATTGGTTTGAGATTATCCCTCTACATCATGTCATCTTGCTTAAGGTGTTACTCTGTTCTTATGGACTTAATACACTAGATGAATGCTGCATAGCGGTCGATGTGTGGAGTAACAGTAGTAGATGCAGACAGTATCGGTCTACTTGTTTTGGACATGATGCCTATAGAAATAATCATTGCATAGATATCGTCACGACTTTGCACGGTTCTATCAATTGCTCGACAGTAATTTGTTCACCCACCGTCTACTTTCTTTCATGAGAGAAGCCACTAGTAAACACTACGGCCCCCTAGTCTATTCACATCCATCGTTTACATCTCTCCTTTTACTTTGCTTAGTTTCTTTGTTGCTTTCAGTTCTCACTTGGCAAACAATCTATAAGGGATTGACAACCCCTTCATAGCATTGGGAGCAAGTTTTTGTGTTTGTGCAGGATCTTGAGATACTCCTCCACCGGATTGATACCTTGGTTCTCAAACTGAGGGAAATACTTACCACCGCTATGCTACATCAACCTTTCCTCTTCGAGGGAACACCAACGCAAGGCTCCAAGGCCACGGAGGAAATGCTTTGCATACTTTCCTAGGAAGTCCCTTAAGGCGTAGCCGCATGTGAAAGATCAAGCCAAGCATTCTCCCGTCGACGTGCCTATTTCTGACGCCATTGCCAGGGATACCCAGCAAACGTCAGAAGTATTTCTGGCACCGTTGGAAGGTCTTTTGTTGCAGTAGCAGCTACCTATAGTTTGAGCAACAAAGATGACTATACGTGATTCCATCACTTTCGCCTAGCTAAGGGCGTTAAAAAAAAGCGCTTGTTGGGAGGCAACCCAATGAATCTATCCTTTTTCTTTCTGTTTTTTGTTTTCCATACTTGCATAATTCCGTTATGATTGTGTTTTTGTGTTTCTTTTTGCGTTTGTGCCAAGCAAAACCGTTATGATTAGTCTTGGGGATGATCGTTTGGTCATGTTGGAAAAGACAGAAACTTTCCGTTCACGAAAAGAATTTTCGTTTTTTTTTCTGTAAGAGATTTTGAGCTGATTCTTTTTGCTGCTGATTTCTACGCAAATTCTTCAGACTTTCGAAATTGTTCAGAATTTTTGAAGTACGAGAGGTATACGAAATATACAGATTTCTAGAGACTGGTCTGCTATTAACAGATTCTGTTTTTGTTATGATGGTTGCTTGTTTTGATGAAATTATGGATAGTATCGGGGGTATTAGCCATGGAAGATTGAAATTACAGTAACCCAACATCAGCACAAGTAGAATTTAAGTTTTCTACAGTACCTAAGGAAGTGGTGGTTTGCTTTCTTGTACTAATGTTATCACAAGTTTCTGTTTAAGTTTTGTGTTGTGAAGTTTTCAAGTTTTGGGTGAAGTTCTTATGGACAAAGAGATAAATAGTGGCAAGAGCTCAAGCTTGGGGATTCCCAAGGCACCCCAAGAGATTCAAGGATGCCGTAAAAGCCTAAGCTTGGGGATGCCCCGGGAAGGCATCCCCTCTCTCGTCTTCAATCCATCTGTAACGTTACTTGGGGCTATATTTTTATTCACCACATGTTATGTGTTTTTGCTTGGAGCGTCTTGTATCGTAGGAGTTTTTTATTTTTGTTGTGTCACAATCATCCTTGCTGCACACCTAGAGAGAGAGAGAGACATGAACACACCGTGATTTTGTCGAGCTTCACTTATATCTTTTGGTAGACAATTCAGCTCGCATGTGCTTCACTTATATCTTTTGAGCTAGACACTTTTTCTCTATGTGCTTCACTTATATCTTTTAGAGTACAGCGGTGCGTGGCTTGGTAGTTGATCTATGATTTGAAAGTAGTCTCAAAAGGGGTAGTTATCCAAAGGGATACGAAAACTTCCACCTTCATGTGCATTGAATAGTTAGAGAAGTTTGATTCACCTCAATTAGTTTTGAGTTGTGGTTATGGTAATACTAAAGTCATGCTAGTAAGGTGTTGTGGATCTAGAAATACTTGTGTTGAAGTTAGTGATTCCCGTAGCATGCACGTATGGTGAACCTCTATGTGATGAAATCTGAGCATGATTAGTCTATTGATTGTCATCCTTTGCGTGGCGGTCGGGATCGCAAGACGGTTTATACCTACCAACCCTTCCCATAGGAGTATGCGTTGAATGCTTTGTTTCGATTACTAATAAAACTTTAACAACAAGTATATGAGTTCTTCATGACTAATGTTGAGTCCATGGTTTAGATGCACTTTCACCTTCCACCATCACTATCTTCTTAGTGTCGTGCAACTTTCGGCAGTGCACAAAACCCACCATTAGCCTCCCTCAAAACATCCACCATACCTACCTACTATGTCTTTTTCAAAGTCATTCCGAGATATATTGCCATGCAACTACCACCATGACATGTGCCACCACGTCTACATTGCCATTGCATAATCGTAAGATAGCTAGCATCATGTTTCCATTGATGTCTATGCCATGCTAGATCATTGCCACGGTACACTACCGAAGGCATTCCATATAGAGTCATCGTTACTCTAAGTTTTGAGTTGAAAGTGTGATGATCATCATTAGTGGAGCATTGTCCCATCTGAGGAAATAAAAGAGGCCAAAGAAGCCCACAAAAAAAGAGGCCAAAGAGCCCACCGAAAAAAGGATGAGAGAAAAAGAGAGAAGGGACAATGCTACCACTTTGTTCACACTTGTACATATTAAACACCATGATCTTCATGATTGAGAGTCTCTCGTTTTGTCACCACCATATAGCTAGTGGGAAATTTTCATTATATAACTTGGCTTGTATATTCCTATGATAGGCTTCCTCAAAATTGCCTTAGGTCTTCGTGAGCAAGCAAGTTGGATGCACACCCACTAGTTTTCTTTAAGAGCTTTCACATACTCGTAGCTCTAGTGCATAAATTGTATGGCAATCCCTACTCATTCACATTGATATCTATTGATAAGCATCTCCACAGCTCATTGATAGGCCTACTTAATGTGACTATCTTCTCCTTTTTGTCTTGCAACCTCCACTACATTCCACACCATCTATAGTGCTATAACCATGGCTCACGCTCATGTATTGCGTGAGAGTTGAAAAGGTTTGAGAAAGTAAAGGTGTGAAACAATTACTTGGCCAATACTGGGGTTGTGCATGATTTAAATTCATTGTGCAATGATGATAGAGCATAGCCAGACTATATGCTTTTGTAGGGATAACTTTCTTTTGGCCTTGTTATTTTGAAAGTTCATGATTACTTTGCTAGTGTGCTTGAATTATTATTGTTTCCACGTCAATAGCAAACTATTGTTTTGAATCTATTGGATCTGAACATTCACGTCACATAAGAGGAATTACAAAGGACACCTATGCTAGGTAGTATGAAAGCATCAAAAATTCATTCTTATCACTTCCCTACTCAAGGACGAGCAGGAGTTAAGCTTGGGGATGCTTGATGGTTTCACGCTGTTATCTTGTCTTCTTTGGTTGTTTTATGTACCTTTTATATCTTTTTTGGGACTAACTTATTAATTCAGTGCCAAGTGCCAATTCCTATTTTTTCCGTGTTTTTGACTCTTTCTAGATCTGATTCTGGAACGGAGTCCAAACGGAAGAAAAACCCCGAAATGATTTTTCCCGAACGGAAGAAGATCAGGGGGCCTTTGGGCCAAGCCTGGTGGGCTCCAGGGAGCCCACAAGCCCCCACTCCGCCACCAGGGGGGAGGCGGCGGTGGGCAGGCTTGTGGCCTCCCTGGCCGCCCCCTGACCTAGATCTTTGGCCTATAAATCCCCAAATATTCCGCAAAAAATCAGGGGAGCCTCGAAAATACTTTTCCGCCGCCACAAGCTTCCGTTTCCACGAGATCTCATCTGGAGACCCTTCTCGGCGCCCTGCCGGAGGGGACTTGGGAGTTGGAGGGCTTCTTCATCATCATTATCGCCCCTCCAATGACTCGTGAGTAGTTCACTTCAGACCTACGGGTCCGTAGTTAGTAGCTAGATGGCTTCTTCTCTCTCTTGGATCTTCAATACAAAGTTATCCATGATCTTCACGGAGATATATCTAATGTAATCTTCTTTGGCGGTGTGTTTGTCGAGATCCGATGAATTGTGGATTTGTGATCAGATTATCTATGATATATATTTGAGTCTTTGCTGATTTCTTATATGCATGATTTGATATCCTTGTAAGTCTCTCCGAGTCTTGGGTTTGGTTTGGCCAACTAGATCTATGATTCTTGCAATGTGAGAAGTGCGTGGTTTTGGGTTCTACCATGTGGTGACCTTTCCCAGTGACAGTAGGGGCAGCAAGGCACACATCAAGTAGTTGCCATCAAGGGTAAACAGATGGGGTTTTTATCATTGGTTTGAGATTATCCCTCTACATCATGTCATCTTGCTTAAGGCGTTACTCTGTTCTTATGGACTTAATACACTAGATGAATGCTGGATAGCGGTCGACGTGTGGAGTAATAGTAGTAGATGCAGACAGTATCGGTTTACTTGTTTTGGACGTGATGCCTATAGAAATAATCATTGAATAGATATCGTCACGACTTTGCGCGGTTCTATCAATTGCTCGACAGTAATTTGTTCACCCACCGTCTACTTGCTTTCATGAGAGAAGACACTAGTAAACACTACGGCCCCCGGGTCTATTCACATCCATCGTTTACATCTCCGCTTTTACTTTGCTTTGTTACTTTGTTGCTTTCAGTTCTCACTTGGTAAACAATCTATAAGGGATTGACAACCCCTTCATAGCGTTGGGAGAAAATTTTTGTGTTTGTGCAGGATCTTGAGATACTCCTCCACTGGATTGATACCTTGGTTCTCAAACTGAGGGAAATACTTACCACCGCTACGCTACATCACCCTTTCCGCTTCGAGGGAACACCAACGCAAGGCTCCAAGGCCATGGGGGAAATCCTTTGCACACTTGCCTAGGAAGTCCCTCAAGGCGTAGCCGCAGCAGAAAGATCAAGCCAAGTATTCTCCCATCGACGTGCCTATTTCTGGCGCCGTTGGAAGGTATTTTGTTGCAGTAGCAATATGAACGAAGCCAAGAAATCTATGCAAGAGAAAGGTATTAAATCTGAAGATGTTAAGAATCTACCACCTATTGAAGAAATACATGGTCTTGATAACCTGACACATGTAGTAGAGGTAAATTCTCTTTGTAGATTCAATGAGAGCGATATTCCTTATGATAAACCTACTAGCTTATGCTTAGATGAATTTGATAACTTCGTTGCCAAACAACAAAGTTCCAATGATTATGTTAGCAGATAATTGGAATAGAATGCTCGTATGATTAGTCATATAAGTGCTTGTGTGTATAGAAATGTCAATGATCTTAAGCTTTTGAGTAAACATGCCTCTATGGTCACTACTCAAGTAGAACAAGTACTTAAGGCTCAAAACGAATTGCTCAATGAGTTGAATAACAATTCTGTTAGAGTCGTCACTAGAGGTGGTAGAATGACTTAGGAACCTTTGTATCCTGAGGGCCATCCTAAGAGAATTGAACAAGATTCTCAAGGAGTTAACACTGAGGCACCTAGTCATCCTGGTAATAGGAAGAAAATGAAAGATGATAGGAACTTGCATGCTAGCAAACCTGTTGCTGTTACACCTGAGTATCCAAATGATGTCTCTGTTTCTGATGCCGAAACACACCCTGGTGATGAACATGAGCCTAGTGATAATATTGATAGTGGTGTTCATGATGATGCTCAACCAAGTAATGATAAGGATGTGGAGATCGAACCTGTTGTTGATCTTGATAACCCACAACCTAAGAATAGGAGATATGATAAGAACGACTTTATTGCTAAGAAGCATGGTAAAGAAAGAGAGCCATGGGTTCAGAAACCCGTGCCCTTTCGTCCCAAACCATCCAAGAAAAAAGATGATGAGGATTTTAAGCGCTTTGTTGAAATGATTAGACCTGTCTTTCTGCAAATGCGTTTGACAGATATGCTCAAAATGTCTCCTTATGCTAAGTAGATGAAAGATATTGTAACTAATAAAAGGAAGATACCCGAGGTAGAGATTTCCACCATGCTTGCCAACTACACTTTTAAGGGTGGGACTCCTAAGAAACTAGGTGATCCCGGAGTGCCCACTATACCTTGCTCCATTAAAGGAAATTATGTTAGAACTGCTTTATGCGATCTTGGAGCCGGTGTTAGTGTTATGCCTCGCTCACTTTATCGTATACTTGAATTTGATAAGTTGGCACCCACCAAAATGTCTTTGCAAATGGCCTACAAATCAACTACTTTTCCTATCGGCATTTGCGAGGATGTGCCTGTTGTGGTTGCTAACGTTACTATCTTAACGGACTTTGTTATTTTGGATATTACCGAGGATGCTGCCATGGCTGTCATCCTTGGAAGATCCTTTTTAGACACTGCAGGGGCTATTATTGATTGCAACAAAGCCAATGTCACTTTCCATGTTAATGGTAATGAGCACACGGTGCAGTTTCCGAAGAAACAATATCGAGTACATTGCATCATGCTATTGAAAAATCTTCACCAATTCTTATTGGAAGCTCTGAATGCCCTATACCTACTGTCAAGATGAAGTATGATTTACTTGTTGGGGATATGCACATCCCCGTTGAGGTAACCTAGTGATTATTCGAAAATTCTCTGGATTTATGTGATTCGAAAAAAGTTTGTCAAGGAGACTTGATCAACCTCATTGACGGATTTCTTTTGATGACCATGAGATGGATGAATCTAGGAGTCACAACCTTGTGTTCCGAACTTTAACTTTCGGTTGTTTACAAGAAAAATGATAAATTTAGCTTTATTTTCCTGTTTTCTGCTTTTTCCGTCCCTTAGAAAAGTGTCCCGAAAATAAAAGTTCTTCAAATGCCCTGAAATTCAAGTATGCTTTTTTCTGGAATTTTTGAAAATTTCTGAGATAGGAAGCTAGTCAGGGGGGATGCACCAGTGGGCCACAAGCCCAGGAGACGCGGCCACCCCCTGGCCGCGCCTGGTAGGCATGTGGGCCCCATGTGGCCCCCATCCACTTATTCCATCTCCCATCTCCTTCTTCTACCTCCAGAAAAAATCATTCCACAGCTCAAACCCGTGTTCTTGCTTCTCTTGCTGCATTTTTTGATCTCCTTGTGCAAAGCCCCATTCACCAAACTGTTTTGGGGAGTTGTTCCTTGGTATGTGACTCCTCCATTGGTCCAATTAGTTTTTGCTCTAGTGTTTTATTCGCTGCGTATTTTTGCTGCCTTGGTGACCCCGTTCTTGAGCTTTGCATGTTCATTTAGTTGGTCCCAAGTAGTTTTGATGCATGATATGATCTCTAGGCACTTGTAGTAGTAGTTGCTATGAGTTTTGTTGAGCCTCGTTCACTTTTCTTTTGAGTCAGTAAAAATTTCAGAAAAAAGAAGATGTTCAGGAGAAACTATCATGGTGGTTCCTCAAGCAAAAGGGGTCCCCATCTCTCGATTCGGGAGCCCGATCCTTATCAGCCGAGGAACGCACAGGTACAACCATGTGAATGGACTTCCGATGAATTCATGTTTGATGCAGGTTTCAAGGATGAGTTTGATACATTTGTTCACAACGCCGGGCTCGAAGAATTCATCTCCAACAAATGTGAACAGTATACTACACTCATTTCCTCTTTTGTTCGTAGATTCAGATTTTCAGTTGGCCGTGACTCATTCATACTGTTTGATCTTTATGACAAATCGTATACCATGGATTCAGAGGATTTTAATAGAATTTACAAGATACCTCATTGGGGTAGTCCCAATGATTCTCCTAAGTCTTTGGTTAGATATTTTATTTCTAGTATAACTATTGGAGAAACTAGAGATATTACGCAGGCTACCATGGGGAGCATTCCTTTCCCTGCCTTGCATTATTTTGCCCTCTTCATAGGTAGATGCATTAATGGCAAGATTGATCATTGTCACCTCTGCGCACCTGACCTTAGTATTCTTAAGAGTGCAGTAACGGGTGATAGAAGTTTCAACATGGGAGCTATAATCGCGAGGAGGCTAAATAATAATGCTAATGAAGGGGATTTCTTTGGTGGGATCTATGCCACTCGTATAACGAATTTTCTTGAAATACCCATCCGCACAGGAGATCCCCCGCTCCATACAGCTTTCCTTGATCGCGCCGCTATGACACGTTATCAATTCCTTGAGAGGGATAATGAATCCCTCCTATACCGGTTAATATTTAACCGACAACGTGTTTTCCATATCACCCTTCCTGCTCCTGCCTTCTTTGACTTTCACGTAAAACGCAGATATTACATAACCAGAGGAGAGGCACAGGAGTATGAGAGGGAGGCGAAGGCTGCTCGCCTCCGTGTGGCAGCTATTCAGGCGGTAGCTGCCGCGATCCCATACAACCCCCATCATGATTTTGGATATCGCCCGGACCAGCCGTGGGAGTAAACCAACTTAGGCCAAAAGCCTAAGCTTGGGGGAGTACGTGTTTCTCACCGACTTTATATTCTTGCTCACACTTTCACTTTGATAGTCGGTGTTCACACCTTGCCATTGTAGCATCCATACTAGTTTATTTCTATTTCTCGCTTTCTTCTCGTGTGTTTGTTTGATTTGAGAAAAACAAAAAAATTAGTTGTAAGTTTGCTTTCCAGCTTGCTTAGTGGTATTTAAAAGGAAAACCCAAAAAGATCTCCCTTTCTTATTTTGCTTGTTGGGAGCTTTCCAATGTAAATAGTTTTCTTTTCTTTGGGTCAAGGTAGAAGACCATGGTTAAAATGTTTAGTAGCTCTCACATGCATATTGTTTATCCGTCGAAGAGCCATATTACTTTGTCTTCTCCTCTGTGTTTGCTTACAGATTACAGCTTAGTCCGATGCACGAACACTCTCATTATGATTCGCATCATTCGGTCGTGCAAGTGAAAGACAATAATGACGATATATGATGAAGTGTCTGGACCTGGAAAAGCTGGTATGAACTCGACCTATTTTGTTTTTGTAAATATGACTAGCTCATCGTTCCTAATTCAGCATTGTTATGAGAGAAACATGTTTACAATGACAACTTAGAGATCATAGTTTCTGGTGCCATGCTTAATTAGCTAGGAGCTTATAATGGTTTGTCTTGGATGCCAACATGAATTTCAAAATGATTATGATGTAGTATGATAGGATGGTATCCTCCTTTGAATGATTCAAGTGCCTTGACTTGGCACATGTTCACGCATGTAGTTGAAACAAAATCAACATAGCCTCTATGATATTCATGTTTATGGTGATTTATATCCTACTCATGCTTGCACTCAACGTTGGTTAATTTCAATGCATATTGATGACTGTTGTCGCTCTCTAGTTGGTCGCTTCCTAGTCTTTTGCTAGCCTTCACCTGTACTAAGCGGGAATACTGCTTGTGCATCCGCTTCCATAAACCCAAAGTTGTTCCATATGCGTCCATCATACCTACCTATATGCGGTATCTACCTGCCATTCCAAGTAAATTTGCATGTGCCACTCTCTAAATCTTCAAGTAATAATCTGTTTTGTATGCCCGAGCCGCTGATGTGGTGAAAATGAGCGGTCAGTATCTTCCATGCTAGGCGTGTTATCCTCGATATGTGTTTATTCACTATCACTCATGAGAAAGGGGCCGCTAATCGGAATGCCTAGTTCCATGCTCAAATCGAAAATATAATTGCAAACAAAACCCCCCTGGATTGTTGTTGGTATGGACGGCACCCGAAGATTCGGCTAGTCGTGGAGTGTGATTGATCGGTGGTGGGGGAGTCAAAACTTTACTTTTCTATTTGGGAACCGCCTATAGGATGTGTAGCATGGAAGATTGTGAAAACTCTTGGTCATCGCGTTGACAATGCGAGCATACCACTCATAATTATTTATCTTTGTTTTAAAAGCTTGAGCTCTGGCACATATGCAAATCAATGCTTCCCTCTGCGAAGGGCCTATCTATTTACGTTTCTGCTGAGTCATCCTCTCCTTATCAAAAGGCACCAGTTAGAGAGCACCTCCGTCATTTTTATGCTTTGCTACTAATTGATATTGAGTATGACTATGACTGGATCTTCTTTGCCATGAATTACAATGTTAAGTCAGCCCTTGGTCTTTGAAGGTGCACTTCATTTATGTTTTGTGGTCTCAGAAAGAGCTAGCGAGATACCATCTGTTCATATTGCTTCATGATTGTTTTGATTGAAGTGTTGACGTTTGAAACTTATTATTATTGCTCGCTAGTTGATTATGCCATTGATATGAGTACATCATGAGACCTAAAATGTCATTGCTTATGTGGTTAGCTTATGATCTTGCTGAAAATCTGAATATGAGTTAGACATAATTACAACAACAAGATCAAACACAGTTCATAAAAGTTCTTCTTTTGTCTCTTTCAGTTTGTCAACTGAATTGCTTGAGGACAAGCAAGGCTTTAAGCTTGGGGGAGTTGATACGTCTCCATCGTATCTACTTTTCCAAACTCTTTTGCCCTTGTTTTGGACTCAAATTTGCATGATTTGAATGGAACTAACCTCGATTGACGTTGTTTTCAGTAGAATTGCCATCGTGTTGTTTTTGCGCAGAAATAAAAGTTCTTGAAATGACCTGGAAATTGACGAGGATTTTTGTGGAATATATAAAAAATACTGGCGCAAGAATCACCTGGAGACACGGAGCCAAGACCTCACCAGCCTAGGAGGCCCGCCCCCCCTGGCCAGGCCTGACAGGCTTGTGAGCCCCTCATGGCTCCGCAACCTCCAATTCTAGCTCTATATATTCTCTCTTGCCCGGAACAAATTAAGAGAGAAGAGTTCATCGCATTTTACGATACGGAGCCGCCGCCACCACCTGTTCTTCCTCTGGAGGGCAGATCTGGAGTCCGTTCTGGGCTCCGGAGAGGGGGAATCGTCGCCGTCGTCATCACCAGCCATCCTTCATCGCCAATTCCATGATTCTCTTCACCATTCGTGAGTAATCTCATCGTAGGCTTACTGGACGGTGATGGGATGGATGAGATCTATCATGTAATCGACTTAGTTTTGATGGGGTTTGATCCCTAGTATCCACTATGTTCTGAGATTGATGTTGCTACTACTTTGCTATGCTTAGTTCTTGTCACTAGGGCCCGAGTGCCATGTTTCAGATCTGAACCTTTTATGTTTTCATCAATATATGTGTGTTCTAGATCCTATCTTGCAAGTTGTAGTCACCTACTATGTGTTATGACCCAGCAACCCCGGAGTGATAATAACCGGAACCACTCCCGGAGATGATCATAGTATGAGGAGTTCATGTATTCACTATGTGCTAATGCTTTGTTCCGGTTCTCTATTAAAAGGAGACCTTAATATGCTTAGTTTCCTTTAGTACCCCGCTGCCACGGGAGGGATGGACAATAGATGTCATGCAAGTTCTTTTCCACAAGCACGTATGACTATATACGGAATACATGCCTACATTACATTGACGAACTGGAGCTAGTTACATATCGCCCTATGTTATAACTGTTACATGATGAATGTCATCCGACATAATTATCCATCACCGATCCAATGACTACGAGTCTTTTCCTAATGGTCCTTGCTACGTTACTTTACCGCTACTGTTGTCACTGCTAATACTGTTATCGCGACTATTGTCACTACTGTTACTGTTACCGCTGCTACCCTTACTATCACGCTACTTTGCTACTGAAACTTTGCTGCAGATACTAAGTCTTTCAGGTGTGGTTGAATTTACAACTCAACTGCTAATACTCTAGAATATTTTTTGTCTTCCCCTTGTGTCGAATCAACAAATTTGGGTTGAATACTCTACCCTTGAAAACTGTTGCGATCCCCTATACTTGTGGGTTATCAGTGCTGAATCGAGACGGTCAACTATCCCGCCCCTCAGCCCAAGAATTACTCCCGTGATGATGACCCCGGATGCCATGAGGATCTGAAGATTTTAGTCAACTTTGAAGATGGAGTATTCTACCAAGAAAGCATTGACGAACTCAAGGTGGCCCTTCAGGCTGACAACCCTCGGCCTCTTCCACCTTCAACATGAATCAAAAGGAAAATCAATACTCTAAGAGGAGCTATACCTCCCATCATCCAAAATGTACCTGGCTCCAACCCCAAAGATTGTCGGTCCATGCGCCAAACTCCCCGCTGAACTATACTGTCTGGGGCCGCATAGATCGAGCACAGAATTCCCAGACAAGGGGCAATAGCGGAAAACATAGTGGCCGCCCTTCAAACAAGAGGTATACATATCAATCATTCCCTTTTTACAGTAATGATTGCCTTGACTATTCATGACCCTTAGCGCACGCACGCCTTGTGGCGCTACAACGGAACAAGCGACACCACTCATTCCATGCAACATGCTTTTCTTAACAGACTTGGAGGCACTGGATCGAGATGGTCGACTGTCCCACCCCTTAGCCCTAGAATTACTGGCGCGATGATGACGCCAGATTCCATGAGGGTGTGGAGATTTCAGTCGACTTTGAGGACGGGGTATTTTACCAAGAAAGCATCGACGAAGTCAAGGTGGCCCTTCAGGCCGATTGTCCTAGGCCTCTTCCGTCTTCAACAACAAACAAAAGGAAAATCAATACTCGAAGAGGATCTATACCTACCGTCCAAAATGTCCCTGGCTCGAACCCCAATGGTCATCGGTCCATGCGACAAACTCCACGCCGAACTATACCGGTTGGGGCCACATCGACCGAGCACAGGATTCCTGGACAAGGGCATCGATGAAAAACATACAGGCCGCCCATTCGAACAAGAGGTATAAATATTAGTCGTTCCCTTTTTACAGTAATGATTGCCTTGACTATTTATGACCCTTATCCAAAATATTCAGGGGACGTGTGAAACCTTCTTCATCTGAAGACGCTGCTGAAGTGTCCAACAGTAATCAAAATCTGAAGTCCTCGTCCAACACAAGAGTTCCAAATATGAACTTACTCCATGACAACCCCGAGGAGTTTTCGGTGACTCATTCCGAAGCCGAAAGCTTGATGAATCACCAGCGGTGTTAGAGCATATATCTCCATATGTGGTTTTGGTAATTGATGACAATTCCTATGGAATAATGGTTGCCTTAAGTTATATTTATAGGATTTCTCCATAGGCACTTCTTGAAGTCCATCTGTTGGGTTCAAGGAGTTTATATGATGACCAAGATGGCATTCAAGGTATTATCCAAAGAATGGTCATAGAGACACTAGGTTGATCAAGATCTTAGACAAAGAGTAAATCAAGATGATCAACACACAAAGCGTATAAGATGTACCGAGAGGGATCAAGTGATCCCATGGTATGGTAAGCATTGTACATTACGTGTTTGTGTACTAACCCATGGTCTTTGTGAGAGTCCTATGTGGGGGTTAGGTGTGCTTCCATGGGCTTGCGTCAAAAGGAAGATCTCATACAACCCATGAAGGATGACATCAAGTGGCGATCGACATCAAGATTGTGGTGTGCAAGTTCAAGTGGATCATCACGAATATATCATTGAAACTATTGTTAATGATGATGTGTTGATAAGGACAAGCTCATGTGCTAACAAGGACAAGATCAAGATAAGCATTCCTGAGCACTACATGCTTGATTCTTGTGGATGTTCACATGGTGGACAATTGAAGATGAATATATAAGCTCGACTTTCCACATTGTGTATGGCAGAGCTACTTGAAGACTTCATTATGTATTGCTTTCAACTTGAGCCAAGAAGGAACAAGAACATCAAGCTCAAGTGAAAGGGCTAACTCAAAGGTATCAGTTCCTTTGACGTTAGTTGTGCAGAGTGATGATCAGCGAATAAAAGTATACACTCAAGTATGGATCATCAGTACCCCTTTTATGATTCTTGAGTCTTTAGGGATCCCGCACTATTAAGAGGGGATCACAGGTTTTGTGATGAAATTGCTCAAACTACATCTCCACTGTTCTGCTCAGACCACATCTCCACTGCTCTGCTGTTATCTGAAAACAGAACCAGTGCCTCGGACATCCGGCTTCCTCCGGACGCCCGAGGCCCGGATATCCGACCAGCTTCGGAATTCCGGAACTATGCACCAGAGAAACTTGAGCCATATAACTCGGACTTCCGGCTCCCTCCGGACGTCCGAGGGTCGGTCAAGGGTCGGACGACCGACAGGCTTCAGAAATCCGGAGCCGTGCACCAGAAGAACGTGAGCTCTATAACTCGGATTTCCGGCTCCCTCCAGACGTCCGAGGACCGGACGTCCGTCCCCTTTCGGAAATCCGGAACCTCCCACCAGAAGAAGTTGAGTCGAATAACTCGGATTTCCGGCCTTCTCCGGACGTCCGGTCGCTGTTCAATTCACACTGTTTCCAGTCATAGCTACAACCCTCGGACGACCGACCCTTGTCGGACGTCCGACCCCTTGCGAACGCCCGGACTTCCGAGAACTGCCGGACGTCCGGACCCTGTGTGAGTTAAAGTGTCCCCAACGGCTGTTTTTTCTCCCCACTATAAATACCCCTCTCCCACTTCGTGAGTGTGGGTCCAACACAGCCTTATCCTCAAAACAACACACTTCTACCTCACACACATTTTCTCACACCAAATCTTAGATCCCAAGAGCATTTGTGAGCCCCTTTGAGACTTGTTCCAATCAAAAGATAGATCGTCTCCCTCTCCTCCTCTCAACACAAGCTATTTGAGATTTGAGCAAGTTTTGAGCATTCCCCGTGATCTTGTTACTGTTGGAGGTTGGAGACACCTAGGCGGTAGGAGTTCTTCGGAGTGGAATCAATCCGTGTGATTACCCCCCGGAAAAGTTTGTGAGGGTTTGGAAGCCACCTCAAAGGCTTACCACTAGTGGTTGAGAAACGCCTTCGTGGTGTTATCTCAAAGGGAGAATAGGGTGAGCCTTCGTGGCGTTGGTGTGCCTTCGTGGTAACATCCACCTCTCTAACGGTGACTAGCTTCCCTCCAAGGAAGTGAACATCGGGATACATCTTCGTCGCAGTGACCTTGGTTATCCTTAACCCTAACTCCTTACTTGTGGTTTACTTGTGTTACTTGAGCATACATACATTGCATATTGTTTGTGCTCATTATATTGTGTTGTCTATTTCTTGTACAAGATTAATCATTCAAACATACCCTCTATATCCACACGTTCATACTTGCAGCCTTTGATATATCGTGTGATATAGTGTGATCTAGTATCTTGTGTTGTTCACCTACTTGTCGTGTGATATAGCTCAAGTAAGTTTGTGTAACTTACTTGTGCTTGTTAGTAACTGTATTGTGTCCATCTTGGTAGATCGTGTTGTTGATACACATTGCAGTGCCTAGTGCATTTAGGATTTGTGCTTGACAAGTACCCTCTTAGTTTATTTCCGCATTAGTTTCGAGCCAAATCCGAAGAAGTTTTTAAATAGACTATTCACCCCCCCTCTAGGCGTCATCGAGGTCTTTTCAATTGGTATCAGAGCTAGGACTCTCTTTAATTAGGTTTCACGACCTAGAGAGTATCGATCTGGACTATTGGATTAGTGCACAATCACATCTTTGACTTTGATGGCACAAATTATACCCTATGGAGAATTCGTATGCTTCATCACTTTCGGGCCATGGGTCCAAATACTTTAGGAATTGTTCTTGTAGGGATTGCCGACAAAAAGGATGATGCATCTTCATCTACTAATGAGATGTATCTTGATTGTGAGGCTTTTCTTGCCATTAATCGAACCATAAGTCCTGAAGTGTTTAAGTCTATCTCGACTTGCAAGTCAGCTCATGAAGTTTGGACTAAACTTGAAGATATATATGGTGGGTCCAATATTGATGAAGACGGTATTATGATGAAGGAGTTGGTGCATGAGCTCTTCACTCTTTTCGATCTTAAAGAGTCCACCACTACTTCCATATCCGATTGCTTGCACACCTCAGCATCTTCAATCTCACAAGGTAATGACATTGTGAGTGAAGAAATATATGTTGATGAAAATGTCATAGCCTCTATGGACACGAGCATATCTAGCACCACACATAGTGTAAATTATTGTGCTGATAGGTCATGCATTGCACCTAAAGATCCCTCGACAAATGTCTGTGGTGATATGCCTGCTTCCTCGTGTCCTTTTGATCAAAATATCTTGTTTCTCCCTAGTTGCTCTATGACTAATCATTTAGGGGAAATCAAGAAATATGAAGTACCTTTGACTAATGAAGAATCTGATTCACCAAAAGAAACATCATCAACTCCTCCAGTTCACATGTGCCTCATGGCAAGAGGTAATAATGAGGTATCATCTTCCCTAAGCAATAACGATGATATTTGCGAGGATGATGATGATGATTTGACCGGAAATATCTATGTGATCAGTAAAATTCTTCATAAAGCTAAAAATAACGCTCTTCAAAGATTCCAAGATGTTCTTGCTTACTTTGAAAATTGTAATGATTCACTTAATCATGAATAAGCTAAAAGTGAACAACTTGAACATGAACTTGAGAAGAGTCATCAAGCATGTAGAGACTTAAGACCTTCAAAAGGAGAGATTGAAGTTGCTCATGATAAACTTAAAAAGGATTTTGAGGTCCTTCTCCTTGAATGCAATAATGTCAAGGGAGAGCTCATCAAAACCTCTAAGATCTATGAGGAGCTTCAATCTACTCATGAGGAGTCTCTATTTGCTACTTACTCCTCTCATATTGTTGATGATACTTGTACATGTAACTCTACCTCATTTGAAGTATCAACATTGAAGGAGAATATTGAGCTACGTGCTCAACTTGATTTACTAACTAGCAATTATGGGAAGTTGGAAGAAAACCATGTAATGCTCCCAAGCTCTCATGCCGATCTTCTAACATCCTATAATGTGCAAAAGTTAGCTCATGAGGCTATAATCACCAAGGTAACATCAAATAAGCCTCATGTGGACAATGGCACTACTTCTAGTCAAAGTACTATATTTCCATGTGTTAGTCCTCGTAATTCGTCTACTCATAATGTTGCTACCTCGTGTGATGAATTACTTTCCTTGCCTTGTTGCTCTAACAATGAAACTTACACTTCCTCTAGTATTTGCATTAAAACTAACCATGCAGAGGAAATCGAAGAGCTCAAGGCCCAAGTCACTTCTTTGAAGAAAGACTTGGAACAGTGTCATGAAGGGATGTCCACACACAACAACGTCCTGTGTGAGCAAACATCTCCGAATGACAAAAATGATGTTGGAGTAAACTCAAACAAGAACAAGGGTGGCCTAGAACGATTTAAGAGTCCGGCCAAAATCATTTGCTTCAAGTGCAAAGTTAAAGGGCACCATGTTAGATCTTGCCCTTTGAAGACGAAGTCTCAAAGTCACAAGCAACAAGGGAAGCGGCCACAAACTCAATCACACACTCAGCTACAAGTTGAAGGAAGGCCTCTTCCCAATAAGACCCAAGCCAACACTCCCCAAGGTGAGAAATCAACTGGGAAGAAAACAAAGGGTAGATGTTGCTACTTATGTCGTGAGAAGGGTCACGTCGCTTCGTCTTGCACGAGAGGTAACTTATCCAACCCAATCACTATTGATGATATCTATTCCCTTGGGAAGGATAAGGTTGGCAATGTGTTTGCCAAGTTTGTTGGTACTCAAAATGGTGTCAAGAAAAGAACCATTTGGGTTGCCAAGCCTATTGTGATTAACCTCTTAGGACCCAACGTAGTTGGGGACCAACAAGCTCAAACTTGATCAATAGGTGACTATGGAGGGCATTAGAGACATGGATACATAATGAAGACTTAAGGGGTCTTCATCATTCATATTATCTCAAGCCAAGTCATTTGGATTATCGAGTTTCTATCTTATATCCAACATGCCTCCTTACGGTAACTTATACTTAAACTGTTTACATTGTTAGGTGCTCGCCCCTTTGCATGTTGTGGTTTTGTACCTTGCATGCGTTTGTATATGTTGTGCTTCCAACTTGCTTATCTTCAGTACTCGAGTATGGGTGTGTTGGTTTGCATATCATGTACATGTGAGTCTTGTATTGAGCCTTTTTGCATCTTGTTTATATTTTTTTGTTGGCTCTTGTGAGAGATGAATGGATTATCCCATTGTGGGGGAGTGATGTGCTTTGCACACCTCACAATCCTATAAATGTGTATACATGGGGAATACCACTTAGTTTTGATACTTCAAGATTATCTAGTTTCTATGTGGTATGTCTTACTCATGATAAATTCAAATTCTATATGGTCCATTAAGTATCTCTTGTTGGTTTTAATTTGCCACTTGTTAATGTTGTTGGTTTATCACATTATGGGGGAGTAATATGCTATGTGCATATTACAAACCTAGAAAATGTGTACATTTGACGTGTTGCCACTTAGTGTTGATATTGTAAATTATCTTGTTCCTAGGTGGCATGTTAGCTCTACAAGTGTCATTTGCTTGCGTTTTATGGGTAAAGATGATCTTGGATATATTTGTGATCTACCAATGAGTATCACTTCGAAAATACTTCTTGTCCTTGACAATTGGTATTCCCATCATGTGATAGGAATTGCTAATCATCTTTACATTGGATTTTGTGTTTGGTTTGTCTTCCTTGCCACTTATGAATCTATTTTAACATGTCTAGTGTTTTTATAGATATAGAGAAAGTGATGATCCCATCGTGTGCGTTTTGTATTCAAATGCAAATTCTATATAATGCACGTCCCTTGGGGGAGCTATCCTATTTTCTTTAGAACACTCTCTTTATTCACCCATCATAAAATCTTTTCATCCCCATCAAGTGTGTGTTGATGGGAGGCAAGTCTTGCTCTTTATGATGCTTTGTGCCATCACGAAAATTTGTCGAGGGCTTGGTTTGTTGGAACCTAGCTCTCTTTTGGAAACTAGATACCTCGTGTTTGTTTTCCTTCAATTGGTTTCTTGTTGCCTTCTATTTGGCATGTGTCAATGGATATCTCATTCCTTGAGGTATCTTTTAATTGATATACTTCAAGTGATAGTTCTTTTTGTTTTAGGATCTTATTATCACTTGATACCTTGTCTTTTGGTGACTTATCAACTTTGTGTTGAGTTGATTCTTGAGAGTCTTGAGCATGCGTATCTAGCTACTATATACAATTTCTTTTGCTTGCTTTCCTTCTTTGACCCAATATATAGGGGAAACTCCACCTTGTCATAAATTGGTAAAGTGTGCATGAAATTCAAATTCATATCTATATGCACATACGTATGTGGAGTTTGTCCTATGTATTGCTGGTTTTCTAACTCTTTGGTCCCAATGAGTTTGGGCACCATTTTGTTTGTTTTGCTGTTCCAGGAACAACTGGAGATGCATTGGATGCTCGGCTCACTTATAAGGAAGGTGTTGAGACCATGTGATTATTGGAGCCAAGTTAGGATGATCAAAGAACAACTATCTACTACATCAATCCAATGTTGTCTTGGTAACAAGTATCCACTTCATGCATTCTTTTCTTGCAAAGGCCCCAACCTGTCTTTTCTTTGCCAGGTTGCATCATAGCATGAACCTCTTGATTCATTCTTGTAGTACTTGTTTGCTTTCTCAAAGCATCCGAACGATGATGTCTTACTACTAGTTGGGATGTCTTTAATGTTCATATGTTGGAAGTTCATATTATACAATAAGAAAATATTAGGCCATGTGCTATGCTTCCAAGCAAAAGATCTCATTGATATATTTATGACTTCCTTTTTGGATATCTAGTTTGTTCCTTCTTGTAACCATTTTGTGTGTATATCCTTCTTTATGGATATATATCATCATGATTGTCTTCTACTTAGAATCTTTTACACATAAGAGAAGTTACATCTCTAATTGATATCCTCTTTTCTTCCACGTCCATCGTGACATTTCCTTTTTCAGCTTCCGGTGGCTTCGTGAAAAGATTTGTTTTGAGTGTGTATCTTATTTTCCTACATCTTGATGCACTCTTTGGCCGTGAAGATTATTTTTCCTCATGCTTGTGTTGATGAGGGTTTTACCATTTCAATTAGTATCCCTCCTCTTGATAAGGTTCTTACTTCCTATCTTCACAATGGGTTGCCACAAGCATTGGTTCTTATTTTGTTTATTAGTAAGCTTGTGAACCCATTTTCTAGTATGTGTGTGTGGGAATGATATATCTTGCACTTTGTATCTCATTTCATCAAGACTATGTTGATGAGTAATGCTCATCCTTATCTTAGTCTTCTCAAGTGCTTTGCCATGACTCACACACGCTACTTTGGTTGAGCCTATTCTTAAGTTGCTTCTTTTACATGTTGCTCAACCATTTGTTTTGTGCAATTGATATGCTTATTGTCTCATCTATCTTCTTGCACGCGTTGTGTGTTTTTATTAATTTTGGGGAGCAACGATCCTATTTTGTGCACCTCTATCAAATACAAAAATCTCATATTAGTGCAAAAATCATGGGGAGCTTCTCTAGTTTTTGATAAAACACTGTGTTGCCTTTATCATAATATCTTCTATTCATGTGGTTCGAAGGACCATATGATTGTTTGTTCCATCAGGAATCTTTTGATTGCTTGCCTCTATTTTTGTATGTCTTTGTGGCATATGATCCTTTTATTTGCAATCTTTGGGTCCTCAATATAGTTTGTTTCCCTCCAACTACTTATCATTGTATTTGTGTATTTCTCTGCACTCATTTGCTGAGAAGTACACACCTTTTGGAGGACCACCTACTATATTGACTTTCTAAACTTTTTGTCCATTTTGGCAATCGATGCCAATGGGGGAGAAGTTTAGAGAGTTTACTTTGGATATGTTTAGAGGGTGTTGCTTTTATTGCGTAAGCATTTATGTCTTCACGCATGCATTATCACCTTGTATGTGTGCGCTTGGTTATGCTTATTTCTCATATAAACTCTCTTGAAGTGGTTGTCTTCAATTACCAAAATGGGGGAGATTGTTAGAGCATATATCTCCATATGTGGTTTTGCTAATTGATGACAATTCCTATGGACTAATGGTTGCCTTAAGTTATATTTATAGGATTTCTCCATAGGCACTTCTTGAAGTCCATCTGTTGGGTTCAAGGAGTTTATATGATGACCAAGATGGTATTCAAGGTATTATCCAAAGAATGGTCATAGAGACACTAGGTTGATCAAGATCTTAGACAAAGAGTAAATCAAGATGATCAACACACAAAGCGTATAAGATGTACCGAGAGGGATCAAGTGATCCCATGGTATGGTAAGCATTGTACATTACTTGTTTGTGTACTAACCCATGGTCTTTGTGAGAGTCCTATGTGGGGGTTAGGTGTGCTTCCATGGGCTTGCGTCAAAAGGAAGATCTCATACAACCCATGAAGGATGACGTCAAGTGGAGATCGTCATCAAGATTGTGGTGTGTAAGTTCAAGTGGATCATCACGAATATATCATTGAAACTATTGTTAATGATCATGTGTTGATAAGGACAAGCTCATGTGCTAACAAGGACAAGATCAAGATAAGCATTCCTGAGCACTACATGCTTGATTCTTGTGGATGTTCACATGATGGACAAATGAAGATGAATACATAAGTTAGGCTTTCCACATTGTGTATGGGAGAGCTGCTTGAAGACTTCATCATGTCTTGCTTTCAACTTGAGCCAAGAAGGAACAACAACATCAAGCTCAAGTGAAAGGGCTAACTCAAAGGTATCAGTTCCTTTGACGTTAGTTGTGCGGAGTGATGATCCACGAATAAAAGTATACACTCAAGTATGGATCATCAATACCCCTTTTATGATTCTTGAGTCTTTAGGGATCCCGCACTAATAAGAGGGGATCACAGGTTTTGCGATGAACTTGCTCAAACTACATCTCCACTCTTCTGCTCAGACCACATCTCCACTGCTCTGCTGTTATCTGAAAACAGAACCAGTGCCTCGGACATCCGGCTTCCTCCGGACGTCCGAGGCCCGGATATCCGACCAGCTTCGTAATTCCGGAACTATGCACCAGAGAAACTTGAGCCATATAACTCGGACTTCCGGCTCCCTCCGGACGTCCGAGGGCCGGTCAAGGGTCGAACGATCGACAGGCTTCGGAATTCCGGAGCCGTGCACCAGAAAAACATGAGCTCTATAACTCGGATTTCCGGCTCCCTCCGGACGTCCAAGGACCGGACGTCCGTCCCCTTTCGGAAATCCGGAACCTCCCACCAGAAGAAGTTGAGTCGAATAACTCGGATTTCCGGCCTTCTCCGGACGTCCGGTCGCTGTTCAATTCACAGTGTTTCCAGTCATAGCTACAGCCCTCGAATGACCGACCCTTGTCGGACGTCCGACCCCTTGCGAACGCCCGGACTTCCGAGAACTGCCGGACGTCCGGACTTCCGAGAACTGCCGGACGTCCGGACCCTGTGTGACTTAAAGTGTCCCCAACTGTTGTTTTTCTCTCCCCACTATAAATACCCCTCTCCCACTTCGTGAGAGGGGGTCCAACACAGCCTTATCCTCATAAGAACACACTTCTACCTCACACACATTTGCTCACACCAAATCTTAGATCCCAAGAGCATTTGTGAGCCCCTTTGAGAGTTGTTCCAATCAAAAGATAGATCGTCTCCCTCTCCTCCTCTCAACACAAGCTATTTGAGATTTGAGCAAGTTTTGAGCATTCCCCGTGATCTTGTTACTGTTGGAGGTTGGAGACTCCTAGGCGGTAGGAGTTCTTCGGAGAGGAATCAATCCGTGTGATTACCCTCCGGAAAAGTATGTGAGGGTTTGGAAGCCACCTCAAAGGCTTACCACTAGTGGTTGAGAAATGCCTTCGTGGTGTTATCTCAAAGGGAGAATAGGGTGAGCCTTCGTGGCGTTGGTGTGCCTTCGTGGTAACATCCACCTCTCTAACGGTGACTAGCTTCCCTCCAAGGAAGTGAACATCGGGATACATCTCCATCTCGGTGACCTTGGTTATCCTTAACCCTAACTCCTTACTTGTGGTTTACATGTGTTACTTGAGCATACATACATTGCATATTGTTTGTGCTCATTATATTGTGTTGGCTATTTCTTGTACAAGATTAATCATTCAAGCATACCCTCTATATCCACACGTTCATACTTGCAGCCTTTGATATATTGTGTGATATAGTGTGATCTAGTATCTTGTGTTGTTCATCTACTTGTCGTGTGATATAGCTCAAGTAAGTTTGTGTAACTTACTTGTGCTTGTTAGTAACTGTATTGTGTCCATCTTGGTAGATCGTGTTGTTGATACATGTTGCAGTGCCTCGTGCATTTAGGATTTGTGCTTGACAAGTTCCCTCTTAGTTTATTTCCGCATTAGTTTCAAGCCAAATCCGAAGAAGTTTTTAAATAGCCTATTCACCGCCCTCTAGGCGTCATCGAGGTCTTTTCAATTGGTATCAGAGCTAGGTCTCTCTTTAATTAGGTTTCACGACCTAGAGAGTATTGATGTCGACTATTGGATTAGTGCACAATGACATCTTTGACTTTGATGGCACAAATTATACCCTATGGAGAATTCGTATGCTTCATCACTTTCGGGCCATGGGCCCAAATACTTTACGAATTGTTCTTGTAGGGATTGCCGACGAAAAGGATGATGCATCTTCATCTACTAATGAGATGTATCTTGATTGTGAGGCTTTTCTTGCCATTCATCGAACCATAAGTCCTGAAGTGTTTAAGTCTATCTCGACTTGCAAGTCAGCTCATGAAGTTTGGACTAAACTTGAAGATATATGTGGTGTGTCCAATCTTGATGAAGACGGTATTATGATGAAGGAGTTGGTGCATGAGCTCTTCACTCTTTTCGATCTTAAAGAGTTCACCACTACTTCCATATCCGATTGCTTGCACACCTCAGCATCTTCAATCTCACAAGGTAATGACATGATGAGTGAAAAAATATATGTTGATGAAAATGTCATAGCCTCTATGGACACGAGCATATCTAGCACCACACATAGTGTAAATTATTGTGCTGATAGGTCATGCATTTCACCTAAAGATCCCTCGACAAATTCTGTGGTGATATGCCTGCTTCCTCGTGTCATCTTGCTCAAAATATCTTGTTTCTCCCTAGTTGCTCTATGACTAATCATTTAGAGGAAATCAAGAAATATGAAGTACCTTTGACTAATGAAGAATCTGATTCACCAAAAGAATCATCATCAACTCCTCCAGTTCACATGTGCCTCATGGCAAGAGGTAATAATGAGGTATCATCTTCCCTGTGCAATAATGATGATATTTGCGATGAGGATGATGATGATGATTTGACCGAAAATATCTATGTGATTAGTAAAATTCTTCATAAAGCTAAAAATAACGCTCTTCGAAGATTCCAAGATGTTCTTGCTTACTTTGAAAATTGTAATGATTCACTTAATCATGAATAAGCTAAAAGTGAACAACTTGAACATGAACTTGAGAAGAGTCATCAAGCATCTAGAGACTTAAGATCTTCAAAAGGAGAGATTGAAGTTGCTCATGATAAACTTAAAAAGGATTTTGAGGTCCTTCTCCTTGAATGCAATAATGTCAAGGGAGAGCTCATCAAAACCTCTAAGATCTATGAGGAGCTTCAATCTACTTATGAGAAGTCTCTATTTGCTACTTACTCCTCTCATATTGTTGATGATACTTGTACATCTAACTCTACCTCATTTGAAGTATCAACATTGAAGGAGAATATTGAGCTACGTGCTCAACTTGATTTACTAACTAGCAATTATGGGAAGTTGGAAGAAAACCATGTAATGCTCACAAGCTCTCATGCCGATCTTCTAACATCCTATAATGTGCAAAAGTTAGCTCATGAGGCTATCATCACCAAGGTAACATCAAATAAGCCTCATGTGGACAATGGCACTACTTCTAGTCAAAGTACTATATTTCCATGTGTTAGGAGTCCTTGCGCCACCCTCTTTTTTCAGAACACAAGCTTAATGCCTTTAACTCCACAGATGCATGCCTTGGGGCTGCGAGATCCGGACTCGAAGAAGCGGCCAAGCGGATGTGTTCCCGCGCGCAGGTAAGTCACCTTTTTTGGTAACCAAACACGAGTTCAGACGAGTATCCCATGAGCCTTAATTTGGTTTGGATGACTGAGTTAAGGGTCGAATTGAATAGTTTACCACCATGCAGGCTCTGAAGCTAGAGAACGAGAAACTGCCAAAAGATTTTGAGCTAAGCCAGGCCGAATTGCAAGCTAGCATGGTGGAACTAGAGGGGGTGAAGAAGTTCACCGGAGAAGCACACAATGAGTAAAATTACTTTGCAATGTGCTGAATTTCCATGAGATTTCCTTTATAACAGAAAACTTTGTCATAGTAGGTGAATCTAAAGGCCAATTGTGAAACAACTTAGACGCATCCCGATATTCTCAGAGGTATGCCAAATCCCAACTTGAAGCTGGTCAGCACATATTAAAGCGATGTCGTGAAGAAAATAACGAGCTCAAGGAGGAGAATAAGTGGCAAGCCAAAGAAATTGAGTATTTTTAATCTCAATTGGTGCAAAACATGAAGAGAACCGAAAATTAAAGGGCGGCATATTATGCAAGTAAAATCCTAACCTGGAATGTGATAATTCACTTTTTATTGCGTTGATCGTAAAGATGTGCAATTCCTTTTAACCAGGTTTCTTGACTGGTCGTCTCGAGGAAGAGGCGAGCTCTTTCCGGGGGACCTGTTGAAGGAGTTGTCCATTGTGCATGAGCGAGAGCAAAAATCTATGGGGAGTATGGTCAAAGTGCTATGGCCGAATGATAGTCCTCCGCAAGGAATGGCCGAGCTTGCCGAGCGTTTCAAAGGAACCCGGAGAAGCTTCGAGCTGTGGAAGACTTCGGCCTGCCGCAAAGGAGCTCGGGATGCGTGGGTTATGGTGAAGACCCATTTCACCCAAATGAATCCAGAGCACATGGCCCGGGTTGGGCTAGCAGGGCCGGATGGAAAAGAGATTCCGTTTCACCTCTTTTATGACCAAGTAATGCCCGACGCTCGTCTTTCATAGGAAGACCGCACCTTGGATGATATAATAGATCATCTTGACCAATCGCCTAGCGCAGGATTATATGTAATTTTGTATTCATGTATCAAGACACTTTCTTCCGTGTTCGAATATTCTGTCATTAACCGGCCATCGACTTCTACCTCCCCTGTCAATAACTGGGCAGTGTTCCGAACTGACTATCATGTGGTGACAGGAACTAATTTCCGAGAACTAGGCAATCCAGCCATGTGCTGCGAACAGAGAGAGAGAGCGGAGGATAGGATTATGTTATATTATGATGAGACGTATGAAACATCTTCCAAAGAAAATAGTTCCTCGATGGGTTCCTTTCTTCGGGCTACTACAAAAAATTTAGGTGTTATAGCTATGTATCATTGTAGCATGGAGATCAACTATTTCGCGATGAATAACCCCTTTTATAGCAAAGATTGCTGATTATATGAACCTCATTTATAGCCGACCAAGTTGTATCTTAAGAGACGCTAGATTTCGGCTTCACCTGTCTCTGGTACTTATCCGGACGAACCGGTCGTAACAACCGTAGATATGCTCCTTTACCGCCTAGCCGAACATTCACGAACATAGGTCGTAAGCACATGAGTGAGGCGATCGAGGATTGCAAGAATCTAAAGTCGAATTGATTCATATAGTAGCATAAATCGATGTTAAGTTGAGGCATATAGTACATAAACATATAGTAGAAATAAATACTTTGATCGGCTTCCCTATTGAAGGCCGAGGTGAAATGGGTTGTAAATTCCCTATTTATCATGATTGTGTTCCTATAAGTGCTTGAAGCAGTTTGGTTGATCCGAACATATCCTGGGAAAATTTAAGTGATCCTACAAAAATAAAACAAGAAAAACTTGAAAAATAAGACAAATGTAAGGTTGTGAAGAAGGTGGCAACATCGATCTAATCGTAGAAACACCAAGGCCGAGATGCGATTCATGGGATTGGCTCTAGGCGATTATCTTCTCGGTTATGCAGGCGATAAGCTCCTCCTGTCAGGACTTATGCAATTATGAAAGGGCCCTCCCATTTGGGGTTAAGTTTACGCTTCCGCTTCTCTAGGAGGCATAGGATGAGTTCGCCCATGTTGTATGCCTTTGCCCGAACTTCTCTACACTGATGGCGCCATGCCTGGTGTTGATAAAAAGTAGACCGGGCCCGAGCAATATCGCGCATATAATGCGTCTAAGTTGTCTTGCCGATCTAAGTTGGCCTCTCTTTCCTCGGTCATGCGCACCCGAGGCGCATCGTGGATGATATCGCAAGGGAGGACTACTTCGGCCCCGTATACCAAAAAACGATATGTACCCTATTGAGTGATTCTAGGTGGTACGCAGGCCCCATAGTACGGAGTAGAGCTCCTCCACCCAGTGGCAGTCGGATTCTGTGAGAGATCGAACCAGCCAAGGTTTGATACAACTCATGATGATCCCATTGGCTCATTCGACTTGTCTGTTTGTTTTGGGTTGTTATACCGAGGCGTAGTCGAGCTTATTGTCCGAGTTTGTGCACCAATCTTTGACCTCCTGGGTGGTGAAATTGGATCCGTTATCCGTTATTATGTTGTGCGGACCACCATAATGGTGTATGATGCCGGATACGATTTCAATTACCGGTTTTTTTTTGACGGAGCTTGCAGGCTTTGCTTCAATCCATTTAGTGAACTTGTCCACCATGACTAGGAGGTATTTCTTTTTCTTGGCCCCCCTTTAAGTGGTCCGACAATGTCCAGCCGCCAGACCGCAAAGGGCTAGGTGATCGGAATTGTCCGAAGAGCCATTGGGGGCATGTGGCTTTGATTTGCAAAAAGTTGACACCCTACACAATGTTGAACGAGTGTGTGGTTGTATGCTCGGGTTGTGGGCCAGAAGAAACCAGCTCTAAAAGCCTTGGTGACTAGGGCCCGTGCAGTTGCATCGTGACCACCCATACCTGCGTGCACTTTGGCCAAAAGTTGCCTTCCTTCTTTTTTGGAGATGCATCGCTGGAGGACTCCGTGGTGATTTTCTTATATAGATCACCCTCATGGACCTTGTAGGCCTTTGATCGGCGGATGATATGTCTCGCCTTGGTCTGGTGGATGAGGAGCTCCTTGTGGAGAAGGTAAGCAAGGAAGGGCTCGGTCCATGGCGCGATCACTTCCATGACCTTGTGAGACGAAGATAGTTCTTCGATTATAGATCCGGCAATGATTTGATCGTTTGGCTTGGATATGGGGGGTCTAACCTGTTCTACACCATCACTTGTCGTGCTACTTTGCTTGTATTTCCATACCACGGATGGCTTGAAAAGCCTCTCTAGGAATGTGTTACTCGGGATGGGGTCACACTTTCCGCCCAAGCGGGAGAGGATGTCTGTGGCTTGGTTGTTGTATCTCAAGACGTGGTGGAACTCCAATCCCTCGAACTATACTGATATCTCGAGGATAGTGTTACTTTATGCTACCATTTTTGGACTTTTTTGCATCGAATTCGCCATTGAATTGTGAGATGGCGAGGTTGCAATCCCCCCATACCTCGAGCCGTTGTATCCCCATTAGGGTTGTCATCCAAAGACCGTGTAGTAGTGCCTCATATTCTGCCGCATTATTCAAATCGGAGTACATGATTTGTAGCATGTATCGGGCATTATCCCCGGTAGGGGATGTGAGGATCACCCCACCCCCTAGTCCGATGAGAGTTTTGGACGCGTAGAAGTACATGGTCCAATGAGTATAAGTGCTATACTCCCTGGGGAGCTCTTCCTTTGTCCATTCGGCGACGAAGTTGGCCAGCACTTGAGATTTGATGGCTCGTCGTGGCTTGTAAGTGATATTGAATTGCAGGAGCCTGATGAACCATTTAGCTATTCGGCCGGGTACCTCGGATGTTACCGTGACTGCACATTCTTGTATGTAGTGTATGAGCTTATGTGATGCCATAAACACTGTGTAGGCAATCTTCTGATAGTGTGGGTATCTCGTTTTGCATGGGGTAAGCACCTCGGACACATAGTAGACCGACCTTTGTATCCGTAGTTGGTGACCCTCGGCGTCCCGTTGTACGACGAGGACCGCGCTGACCACTTGATTGTTGGCCGAGATCTATAGCAACATCATTTCACCCTTTGAAGGGTGCGGCTAGGATGGGGTTGTTGGCAAGCACCATTTTGATTTCCTCGAGAGCCGTTGTAGCTTCATTGGTCCACTCGAAGCTATCGGTTTTTGTAAGCAACGTGTAAAGTGGGAGAGGTTGGTCGCCAAGGAGAGAGATGAACTAGCTCAAGGCTGCCATGCAGCGTGCCAATTTTTGGACATGTTTCAGATTTGTAGGGACCACGAGTTGTGACAAGGCTCTGATCTTGACCGGATTGCCTTCTATCCCTCTTTGTGACACAATGAATCCGAGAAGTTTGCAGCCTGGAACTCCGAACACACACTTGTCCGGATTAAGCCGTATGTCGTATTCTTGTAGGCTAGGAAAGGTATGCCTGAGGTCATCTACTAGCTGGGTGACGTTCTTGGTCTTGACAACCATGTCGTACACATATGCATCTACTGTTTTGCCGATTTTTTTCCAACCATGTCTGGATTATGCGCTGTTTTGACCCGAAGGGCATTGTGTTAAAGTAGAATGGTCCATAGGGGGTTATGAAGGCGATTGTAGCCTGACCATACTCCTTCATTTTAATCTGATGGTATCCAAAATAAGCATCGAGGAAACACAGAGAGCCGTGTACGGTCGTTGCGTCGATAATTTTGTCTATTCGCTGTAAGGCGAAAGAATCCTTAGGGTAGGCCTTCTTGAGGTCTTTGAAGTCGACACATAGCCACCAGGATTTGTCCTTCTTTGGTATCATGACCAGATTTTCCAACCAGTCGGGATGTTTCTTTTCTCCAAAGAACCCGACTTCTAGTAGTTTGGCAAGTTCCTTGCCCATAGCTTGACACTTTGGTTTGGAAAATCGGCGCAAGGCCTATTTGACAGGTTTGATACTTGTTATTATATTCAAGCTATGTTTGGCCAGCCCCCGAGCGATTCCTAGCATGTCTGAGGGGTGCCAGGCGAATATGTCCCAATTTACGCGCAAAAAACTACGCAATGCCTCACCGATTGCAGGGTCCAACTAAGTTCCGATGGACGCCGTTTGTTGGGGTCCGTTGGATGCACGTGAAATTTGATCATCTCGTCCGCTTGTTTAAAGGATGTGGACTTGGATCGCTTACCAAGGATCACATCATCCTTGTCCACTCTGGAGTGGAGTGTGGTGAGCTCTTCCGCGGTGAGGCCTTCTGCTAGTGCCTCGAGGCCTAGGTATGCCGTTTATTTTCAGCTCGTAGGGCTCTCTTGGGGTCACTTATGACTGTGATCATGCCGTTTGGCTCTGGCTTTTTGAGCTTCATGTACTCATAATGTGGTATGGCGTGGAATCTTGTGAAGGCTTCGCCTCCCAATAGTGCATGGTAACCACCATGAAAGGGTATGATATGGAAAGGAAGATCTTCGGATCAGTAGTTCTCGGGCGCCTCGAATACCATGTGAGTTTTACTCATCTAGTACAACATGTCTCTTTCCTAGGGACGATACCTCGGAAGGTGGTGTTTCTGTGTTTGATTCGAGATCTCTCGAACTCCATTTTTTACTGTGTGTCCTTGTAAATGAGGTTTAGACCGCTACCCCCATCCATTAGCACCTTGTTCAGTCGAAAGCCATCGACTATGGGCTTAGGACTAGGGCGACGGGTGCTCGACCTATACTGGTGATCGGTTGGTCGTCCTTGTCAAAACTAATTGTTGTGTTCGACCATGGGTTTGCCATCATTACATGGTGGATTTGATGGAGCTCTCGAAGATATCTCTTTCTTTGATTTTTTGAGGAAAAAATCCATAGATCTTTAGGATCTCCGCGTTGCTCACCGCCAGCGATCCAACCGTTCCTTTGTAAGTGGGGCCTTTAAGATGGCCTCTCCATTTTTTGCAACTTCCCCGATGACCCAACATGCTCGGAGGCTATGGGTCGAGCTTCTGTTAGGTGGGTCCAAGTGTATGTGGCAAGGCTCGTCCAATAGTATGTCGAGGACCGATCGGGCTCTCACCCGCCTTTTGTTTCTTTTCCCTACATGTGCGGATGTATTCGGCCCCGTGAATGGGCGAGCACGCCTTCTTCAGGTTCCTCTGGTTTGCTCGATATGTTCAGGCTGGGTCCACATTTGCTGTATTTGTCAAGTGCTCTCTATGTCGCAATATTTGAGCACCAGATTTTACAGCTCGATAAATATTTGTACTCGGCGACAGGCGAGGGCGTTGATGATGCCCTCATCATGGCAATTTCCGGAAGGCGTTGCGCATCTCCCGCTCGCCGTGGCCCTCTGTGCTATCCTTGTTGAAGAGGAATCTAGCCCAAAAGTGGTGTATTGATTCCCCTAGCCATTGTTTGACCTTGTGTGGGTCTAGTAAACCGAACTCTTCCGCTTTTCCCGAGGGATGCTCGACCTGGTTGGTGGGTGGGATAATTTTTTAGTTCCCATGAGGTGCAAGTCCGAGACTTCGGCGAATGGGTCCCGCACTTTAGTCGATTTGGCACGGCAGGCCCAGAGTCCGTGGTTGGGACAAGACCCTACTGCAGTGATTCTCGGTCGCAAGCCGAGTGGGCCCCTGGCGCCGAGTTTATCTCGGGACGAGATCCGGGTTCTGGATTATCGAAGGAGTCCGGAAGTTTAGTAACCGGGATTTAGACCGTTCTTAACTCCGGTAGTTGATGTGGGAGCCTTTAGCCGGGCACTCGAAGGTAGCGACCAAATGTGCGACGGGCCAGACATGAATTTCCCTATCGTCGGGTCTGAGCCCGACTCAATCATAGATTGGAGATTGGTCACCCATCATGCCCATAGATTGGATCCGGTTGAGTAACTCATGTAGTAACGAAATCTCGGGGGAGTTTGTACGGTTTAAGTGTTAGTGATCGGCGTCGATGCCTCAGGGTCGTTCCAGGAAGCTCTTGGGATGTGTTCAGTCGAGCCGAATCCAGGCGTATCGACTGCGTCAGGCACTAAGGCCGAGCCAAGAGTCAAAATTGCCCCGGTAGCGGGACCCACAGCTTTCGAAGTCAAGGCATCAGGGCTTGTGGGCTAATCGAAAGGATCTATGAGCCTTGTTAACACAAGATCTCCTCTAGGGTCAGCGGTGAACTCTAGGCTCCTGAACCTAACTTCCTGACCGGGGGTGAAGCTTCAGACCTGGCCAAGGTGGCCTACCGGAGCAGCATGCAGAATGATGCTTCCGAACATGAAGATCTCTCCGGGGACAAAGATGTCCTTGCTGCGGATTTATTCACGGATGATCAGTCATGCCATCAATCCTTCCTACGATCCTAAAGCGGAACTCTCAATGAAAGCACCAATGTTAGTGTCAAAACTGGTGGATCTCGAGTAGGTTGTCCCGGGCTGTGGACCTTAGATCGATGGGTTGGAGGGGACGAAGGAGATAGTATTTACCCAGGTCCGGGCCCTCTTGTGGAGGTAAAACAATACGTCCTACTTGATTATATTGATTGTGTATGAGGATTACAGAGTTGATCTACCTCCAGATTGTATGAGCTAATCCCTAGATGATTCAACTTGCCTATGGGGATGAAACCCTCTGGTTTATATAGACACCAGGGGTCCCTAGGGTTACATATAACCGACCTTGAGTCGGTGGCATAGGTTCCGACCTAGACTACTAAACTTGGATGATACGCCAATATTCGGCGATTTCCTTATTGAATACAAAATCGTCATGCAGTTTAGTCTTCAATAATACAACCCATATGGTCGGCCTCTAAGAGATGGGCCGACCATATGAGGATCCCTTAGTCCAGGACTCCCTCACCTCCATCCAAGGGAGATCCTCAATTTTATCTAAACAAATTACCATTTTAAAATATTGTCATGTTTATGAAAAGAAGATATATCCTGTTATTATTAGTGCTAACCTTTCAGAGCATGAAGAAAACATATTACTTCAAACTCTCAAGAAGCACAAGGCTGCTATTAGATATACTCTAGATGATCTTAAGGGCATAAGCCCCACTCTGTGTCAGCACAAGATTGATTTGAGGATGGAAATAGTAAGAACTAAAATACTAAAACTTTTGGAGGCAGATATAGTTTATCATATTGCTGATAGTAGATGGGTAACTCATGTTCATTGTGTTCCTAAGAAAGGAGGTATAACTATTGTTCCTAATGATAAAAATGAACTAATCCCATAGTGAATCATAACTGGTTATAGAGTGGTAATTGATTTAAGGAAATTAAGGAAAGTTACTAGAAAATATTATTACCCCATGCGTTTTATCAATCAAATGTTACGAATAGTATCTAAGCACACATACTTTTCTTTCTTGATGGTTATTCTGGATTCTCTCAAATACCTGTGTCAATGGAAGGCCAAGAGAAAACTACTTCCATATGCCCTTTTGGAACTTATTCTTATAGACGTATGCCTCTTGGTTGATGCAATCATTACAGGAATGAGACTCTTTGCTGTCTGCCATAGCAGACGGCAAAGGGGTGTTCCACGGACGGCAAAGGCCTTTGCCGTCAGCTTCCTGTCGATAAAATCTCAGCGATGGCTTTCAATGGCAAAGTACATTCTTTGCCGTGTGCCACGACAAAGCGGACGACAAAGACCTTTGCCGTCAACCATCTATCGAAGCAGACGGCAAAAGACCTGTACACGGCAGTCGACAGGCAACTACTCTGTTATGTAGCTAACGGAGTGTTTGTCGTCTTCCTCTCTCAGGCTCTTTGTCGCCTGCCTCTCTCAGTCTCTTTGTTGTCTTCCTCTCTTAGGCTCTTGGCCGTCTGCCTCTCTCAGGCTCCTTGCCGTCTCATTTCTGCAAGTCTTTGTTGTCTGCCTCTCTCACACTCTTTGTCGTCTGCCTCTCTCATGCTCTGTGTCGTATCCTTGCCAGGATAGCAGATGGAAAAGTAACCATATGGGCCAGCTGCGTATTACCCCAGGTTGCACAGCTAGCTGTCGTGTGGCCTCTTTGCCGTCTGCTACCTGATGGCAAAGGCTTTTGCCATCAGCTGGCAGACGGCAAAGAGCCCATATTGCCACTGCTTTTGTGTCTTATGTTATTTCACAACACACACACACATATGATATATAGTTCACAACACACATATATACTTCACAACACATATATAACATAGATATAAAGTTCATCAATGCCATTTGTTCATCAATCACAACCCATATATCGAAAGAACCAACATACAATGTTTTACACTGTTCATCCATATATACATATAGATATAGTTCCACATTATAATCAACTCAAATGAAAACAAAAACTAAAGAACTCCATCAATGCCATCTTCCATGTAGTACATCTAATTTGCAAAATGGGAATAAGAAAGTTAGAAGAAGAACAACAACAATATATGACATTTTTGAGCTTTTTATGTCATTTTGGAGGAAAATAAGCTAAGTATATGACGTGTTGAGCTAACAAAGGTTCTTATGCCTTTTTTGACCTAACTAAGCTAATCATGTCGTTTTAGAGGAAAACAATCTAAGTATATAATATTTATGAGCTAACCAAGGATCTTATGCTATTTTGAGCTTATTATGTCATTTAGGACGAAGACACGCTAAGTTATGAGCTAACCAAGGTTCTTGTGATGTTTTTTACCTGGCTAAGCTAATTATGTCATTTTGGAGCTAAATTAGCTAATTATGTCATTGTTGGGGAAAATAAGATAAGGAGAAGATGAAAGAGGAGAAGAAAGAGGAGGGAAGGAGAAGAAGAAGAAGAAGAAGAAGAAGAAGAAGAAGAAGGATGAGAAGGAGGAGGAGGAGAAGGAGGAGAAGAAGAAGAAGAAGGAGAGGAAAAGGATATGTCATTTAGGTGGAAAAGCTTATTATGTCATTTAGGAGGAAGATATGCTAAGTTATGAGTTAACAAAGGTTCTTATGATATTTTTTACCTAACTAAGCTAATTATGTCATTTTGGAGCTAAATTAGCTAATTATGTCATTGTTGGGAAAATAAGATAAGGAGAAGATGAAAGAGGAGAAGAAAGAGGAGGGAAGGAGAAGAAGAATAAGAGGAAGAAGGAGGAGGAGGAGGAGGAGGAGGATGAGGAGAAGGAGAAGAAGAAGAAGAAGAAGAAGGAGAGGAAAAGGATATGTTATTTAGTAAGAAAAGCTTATTATGTCATTTAGGAGGAAGATACGCTAAGTTATGAGCTAACAAAGGTTCTTATGATGTTTTTTACCTAACTAAGCTAATTATGTTATTTTGGAGATAAAGTAGCTAATTATGCCATTTTGGAGCTAAATTAGCTAATTATGTCATTTTGGAGGATAATTAGCTAAGTATGTCTTTGTTGGGAAAATAAGCTAAGGAGAAGAAGAAAGAGGAGAAATTAGATAATTACGTCATTTTGGAGCTAAATTAGCTAATTACGTCATTTTGGAGCTAAATTAGCTAATTATGTCATAAATGAACTAGAGAAAACTTACCGTCGTGGTCATCTAGGAGAAGCACGAGGGTTGCTCGGGCCGGTTGCGTTTGGAGACGGTTGCCCTGGAGAAGGGTCGTGCGATGCCGCTCGGGAATTATTCTGCAGAAAAGATATTTTGCAATGTATCATTAGCATGATGACACTCAAATGTTAATACTAGTTTATAATGACCATTGAAAAGAAACTCACCATGCCAATCGCAGAAAAGACATGCATCGGCGGAGGGGGCTGACCGGTCTTCTTGCACATCGATACGCCCCATATGTATCTATAATTTCTGCTTGTTCCATGATATTTTTGGTGACATTTTTATACGTTTTGCTACAATTTTATGTCATTTCACACATATTTAGACTAACCTACTAACTCAGTGCACCCAGTCCCATTTCCTGTGTGCTAATATCTATTTTGCAGGGGCTTTTACCCAATTTTCCGAAGCCCGAAAAAATCGAGAAAAAATATATAAAAAATCAGCGAAATGGGAAGCTTCCGGATCACCGAAGGAGGGCCAGAGGGGGGCCAGGGGCCTCCCCGGGAGGCCTGCTGGCGCGGCCAGGCCCTAGGCCGCGCCAGGAGGTCGCCTGGGTGGGTCCCACATCCTCCGGTGCCCTCCTTTGCCCTATATTCAGAGTCTCGAGAGGAAACACTCGTAGACTTTCAGGAATCACGAATTTCTCCATCGTTGTGCCGCCGCAACGCTTCCAAGATCGGGAGCATCATGAGACCTCTTCCCGGCACCCTGCCGGATGGAGGATTGATCTCTCCTAAAGCGACAGAAATCCTTCTGTCGTCCCTTGAGCTTGCGTTGGTTTTTCCCTTGAAGAGGAAAGGGCGATGCAGCATAGGAGCAGTAAGTATTTCCTTCAGTTTGAGAACCAAGGTATCAATCCAGTAGGATAATCGCGCAAAGTCAAGAGTACCTGCGCAAACACAAAAGAACTTGCACCCAACGCTATAAAGAGGTTGTCAATGCCTTCAAGATTTATTGCAAAGTGAGATCTGAAAGAGGAAAGTGCAACGAAGTAAAATTGTAAGGCTGAAAATATGGTGTGAAGTAGACCCGGGGGCCATAGTGTTCACTAGAGGCTTCTCTCAAAATAGGAAATAATACGGTGGGTGAACAAATTACTGTCGAGCAATTGATAGAACTGCGCAAAGTCATGACGATATCAAAGGCAATGATCATACATATATGCATCACGTCCGAGACAAGTTGACCGATACTTGCTGCATCTACTACTATTACTCCACACATCGACCGCTATCCAGTATGCATCTAGTGTATTGAGTTCATGATGAACAAAGTAACGCTTTAAGCAAGATGACATGATGTAGAGGGATAAACTCAAACCAATGATGAAAACCCCATCTTTTTACCCTTGATGGGAACAACACGATGCGTGCCTCGCTACCCCTTCTGTCACTGGGTGAGGTCACCGCACGGTATGAACCCAAAACCAAGAATTTCTCCCATTGCAAGAATCATAGATCAAGTGGGCCAAACAAAACCCACAACTCGAAGAGAATTACAAGGATACGAAATCATGCATAAGAGAGATCAGAAGAAACTCAAATAAGATTCATAGATAATCTGATCATAAATCCACAATACATCGGATCTCAACAAACACACCGCAAAAGAAGATTACATCGGATAGATCTCCATGAAGATCATGGAGACCTTTGTATTGAAGATCCAAGAGAGAGAAGAAGCCATCTAGCTACTAGCTATGGACCTGAAGGTCTATGGTGAACTACTCACGCATCATCGGAGAGGTCATGGTGTTGATGAAGAAGCCCTCCGTATCCGAATCCCCCTTCGGCAGGGCACCAGAACGTGCCCTAGATGGGATCTTGCGGAGACAGAAGCTTGAGGCGGTGGAAAAGTATTTTCGTTGATCTCGTCGGCAGTTTTGGAGTTTTTCTGGATTTATAAGCGGAAGAGGTAGGGCAGACGTGCCACAAGCCTGCTAGGCGCGGGCCCCCCTGGCCGCGCCTAGGGGGCTTGTGGGGTCCCCTGCAGGCCCCTGCCTTGGTTCTCAAGTCTGACGCGTATCTTCTGTTCCGGAAAAAAACTTTTCGGAAGTTTTATTCCGTTTGGACACCGTTTAAAATCCTCCCGTGAAAAGGGTCAAAAACACGGGAAAAACATGAACTGGCACTTGGCACTGAGTTAATAAGTTAGTGATACGTCTCCATCGTATCTACTTTTCCAAACTCTTTTGCCCTTGTTTTGGACTCTAATTTGCATGATTTGAATGGAACTAACCTGGACTGACGCTGTTTTCAGCAGAATTGCCTTGGTGTTGTTTTTGTGCAGAAATCAAAGTTCTCCAAACATCCTGAAAATTTACGGGGAACATTTTTGGAAAATATGAAAAATACCTACGCCAAGATCCACCTGAGGGGGTGGGCCACAAGCCCTGCCTCCGCCAACCCCCTGGTGGCGGTGGGCAAGCTTGTGGGGCCCACACGGCTCTGCCGCCCCTAATCTCAGCTCTATAAGTTCACTTTCATCCCAGAAAAAATAAAAAGAGAAGATATCGTCGCGTTTGTGATACGGAGGCGCCGCCACAACCTGTTCTTCATCTGAAGGGCAGATGTGGAGTCCGTTTTGGGCTCCGGAGAGTGGAAATCGTCGCCATCGTCATCATCAACCTTCTTCCCTCTTCAATTCCATGAAGCTCTTCGTCGTTCGTGAGTAATCTATTCGTAGGCTCACTGGGCGGTGATGAGTAGGATGAGATCTATCATGTAATCGAGTTAGTTTTGATGGGGATTGATCCCTAGTATCCACTATGTTCTGAGATTGATGTTGCTACTACTTTGCCATGCTTAATGCTTGTCCCTGGGCCCGACTGCCATGATTTAAGATCTGAAATTATTATGTTGTCACTAATATATGTGTGTTTTAGATCCGATCTTGCAAGTTGTAGTTACCTACTTTGTGTTATGATCCGGCAACCCCGGAGTGACAATAACCGGAACCACTCCCGGTGATGACCATAGTTTGAGGAGTTCATGTGTTCACCAAGTGCTAATGCGTTGGTCCGGTTCTTTATTAAAAGGAGAACCTTAATATCCCATAGTTTCCTTTTGGACCCCGCTGCCATGGGAGGGATGGACAATAGATGTCATGCAAGTTGTTTTCCCTAAGCACGTATGACGACACACGGAATGCATGCCTACATCACATTGACGAACGGGAGCTAGCCACATATCTCTCCGTGTTATAATTGTTGCATGATGAATATCATCCAAACAAATCACCGACCCATTGCCTACGAGTTTGTCCTACTGCCGCTGTTACTTGTCTTGCTCTGCTGCTACTACTGTTACTACTGTTGCTGCTGTTGTTACCTGCCACTGTTGCTACTTGCTACTGATGCCACTACTGCTGTTCCATGCCACTGCCGTTACTCGTTACTCTACTGCTACAACTTTGCTTGCAGATACTAATCTTTCAGGTGCGATTGAATCAAACAAATTCAGCTGCTAATACTCGAGAATATTCTCTCACCTCCTGCCTGGCGAATCAACAAATTTGGGTCGAATACTCTACCCTCTAAAACTGCTGCGAACCCACGCGCTGGTGGGCCATCAACAACATTCTTCTAGTTTCATTGTCGGGGAGTGCTAGCAGCATTCTTCTGGTGTCGTTGCAGGGAAAGGTTTGTTGTCACAGAATCATCATTCATCTAGCTATTGCAAGAGAGTGCAAGTCAGCATTTTTCTGGCGCCGTTGCCGGGGAGGTATTGCTATATTCTCTGAGTCACTTGGGATTTATATCTTGTGATCACTATGAAGAATCTGAAGGAACCAAAAACCAAAGTCTTTCCCTCAACTATGAGGGGAGGTAAGGAATTGCCATCTAGCTCTGCACTTGATTGACCTTCAGTTATGAGTAAGTTTACGACACCACCTCCTGCTAGAAATCTTAATATGTTGCATGTGCTTGATGATGCTTATGATGCTACTGCTATAGATGCTATGCCTGATGATGCTAGAGATACTATGCTTGATACTGCTTTGCCTGATGATGCTAGAGATGCTATTTTGCCTGATGATGCTATGCTTGATACTTCTAGAGATACTACTTTGCATGATATTCCACTAGGGGTATTCCTTGATGCTCATATTGCTAGAGTTACTGCCAATGCTCGTGATGCTTCTGAAACTGCCGATACTATTGAGATAGAACCTGCTTTTGCTCCTTCTAGATCTAGCTCTCCTAGATATGAATTGCGTGGTATACCTGAGGGTTACGTTATGGAGGGAGAGATTATTGAGGATTTTCTTGCGTGTAAGGATGCCTATGACGCTGAGAAATTACTTCTCAAGTGGAAGGAAAAATCTCTGGAAGCTAGGATGAAATACGACCCGAAGTTTGCAACTTCACCTATCTTTATCACCGATAAGGATTATGAATTCTCTGTCGATCCTGAGATAATCTCTCTTGTCGAATCTGATCCTTTTCACGGTTATGAGTCTGAGACGGTCGTAGCCCATCTTGCCAAACTACACGATATAGCCACCCTTTTCACCAATGAGGAGAAGATCCATCACTACTATATCCTTAAGTTGTTTCCTTTCTCTTTAAAGGATGAATCTAAAGCCTAGTTCACCTCTCTTGCTCCTAGATGTGTGAGTAGTCCCAGGATATGGTCTATTACTTCTGTGAGAAATATTTCCCTGCCCATAAGAAGCAAGCTACCTTGCAGGAAATATACAACTTTGCTCAACTCCAAGAAGAGAGTCTTCCACAAGCTTGGGGGAGGCTCGTCCAGCTACAGAATGCTTTGCCTGATCACCCTCTTAAGAAGAATGAGATACTTGATATCCTCTATAATGGACTTACCGATGCCCCTAGAGACCACCTAGATAGTTGTGCCGGTTGTGTTTTTAGGGAACGAACTGTAGAACAAGCTGAGACCCTACTGAATAACATCTTGATCAACGATAATGCTTGGACTATTCCCGAACCACCTCCTAAGACAACTCCTAAGAAAAGAGGTATTCTATTCCTCAGTCCCGAAGATATGCAAGAAGCCAAGAAATCTATGCAAGAGAAAGGCATTAGATCTGAAGATGTCAAAAATATATCACCTATCAAAGAGATTCATGGTCTCGATAACCCGATACAGGTAGTAGAAGTGAATGCTCTGCGTAGGTTTGATGAGAGTGATATTCCTTTTGACAAACCTGCTAGCCTATGCTTTGATGAATTTGACACTTTTGTTGCCAAATAACAGAGTTTCAATGATTATGTTAGCAGACATTTGGAACAAAGTACTCGTATGCTTAGACATTTAAGTGCTTGTGTAGACAGAAATGTCAATGATGTGAAGCTTCTGAGTAAACATGCCTCTATGTTTACTACTCAGGTAGAACAAGTACTTAAAGCTCAGAATGACCTTCTCAATGAATTAAATGACAACTCTATCAGAGTCATTACTAGAGGAGGCAAAATGACTCAGGAACCTTTGTATCCTGAAGGTCATCCTAAGAGAATTGATCAAGATTCTCAAGGAATCAATGCTGATACACCCAGTCATCCTAAGGAGAAGAAGAAGGATGACAGAAACCTACATGCCAGTTCACCAAATGTTGTCACACCTAAAGAACCTAATGATATTTCTGCGTCTGATGCAGAAACACAATCTGGTGATGACCATGAACCTGGTGACAAAATGGACAGTGATGTTCATAATGATGCTCAACCCAGCAATGATGAGGATGTGGAGATTGAACCTACGGTTAATCCTGATAACCCACAACCTAAGAGATACGATAAGAATGACTTTACTGCTAGGAAGCATGGTAAAGAAAGGGAGCCATGGGTTCAGAGATCTATGCCCTTTCCTCCTAAGCCATCCAAGAAAAAGGATGATGAGGATTTTGAGCACTTCGTTGAGATGATAAGACCCATCTTTCTTCAGATGCGGTTAACTGATATGCTCAAGATGTCTCCGTATGCCAAGTACATGAAAGATATCGTGACTAATAAACGGAAGATACCAGATCTTGAGATCTCCACCATGCTTGCCAATTACACTTTCAAAGGTGGAACTCCTAAGAAACTTGGTGATCCCGGAGTGCCCACTATACCTTGCTCCATTAAAGGAAACTATGTAAGAACTGCCTTATGTGACCTTGGAGCTGGTGTTAGTGTTATGCCGCTCTCTCTTTATTGTAGACTTGAGTTGGATAAGTTGACACCCACTGAAACTTCTCTGCAAATGGCCGACAAATCAACTGCTTTCCCTATCGGCATTTGCGAGGATGTGCCAGTTGTGGTTGCTAACACCACTATCTTAACAGACTTTGTTATCTTGGATATTCCCGAGGACGATGCCATGGCTGTCATCCTCAGAAGACCCTTTTTAAACACTGTAGGGGCTGTTATAGATTGCAACAACGGCAATGTCATTTTCCATGTCAACGGTAATGAGCACATGGTGCACTTTCCGAAGAAACGATATCAAGTACATTGCATCAATGCTATCGAAAAGAATTCATTGATTCTTATTGGGAGCTTTGAATGCCCTATTCCTCGTGTCAAGATGAAGTATGATTTGCTTGTTGGGGAGATACATATCCCCATTGAGGTTACTTAGTGGCTATTTGAAAATTCTCCGTTCTCTCTTGCGATTCGAGAAGGTTTTGTCATGAGGACTTGATCAACCCCATTCACGGATTTCTTTCGATGACCATGAAATGGATGAATCAAAGAGTCACGTACCTCTGTTTTGAGCTTTCACTTTCTGTTGCTTAGAAGAAAAATGATGGAATTTGTTTAGTTTTTCCTGTTTTCTGTTTTAGCGTCCCAGAGCAAAATACCTCGAAAATAGAAGTTCTCCGATGGTCCTGAAAATTTAATATGATTTTTCTGGAATATTTGAAATTTTTTGGGCCTCAAAGCTGGCCTGGGGGCCATACTAGTGGGCCACAAGCCCTGCCACCGCCACCCCCCTGGTGGTGGAGGGCACGCTTGTGGGGCCCACAGGGACCCCCTCCACTCATTCCAGCTCCCAGCCTCTTCTTCCACCTCCAGAAAAAATTGCTTCATAGCTCCAACCCGTGTTCTTGCTCATTTGGCTGTGATTTTCAATCTCCTTGCTCAAAGCACCATTCTCCGAACCGTTTTGGGGAAATTACTCCTTGGTAAGTGACTCCTCCATTGGTCCAATTATTTTTTGCTCTAGTGCTTTATCTTTCGCGTATTGTTGCTATCTTGGTGACCCTATTCTTGGGCTAGAAATGTTGATTTTAGCTGGTCCCAAGTAGTTTTAGCGTGTGATACGGTCTCTAGGCACTAGTAGGAGTAGTTGCTACAAGGTATGGATGGTCTTCATTCACTTTTCTCTTGAACTTCAAAAATTTCAGCAAAAGGAAATTAAGTTCAGGAGGAAGTTTCATGGTGGTTCCTCAAGTAAGAAGGGTCCCTGTCTTTCTTTTCGGGAGCACGAACCTTTTCAACTAAGGTACGCACCGGTGCAACCATGTGAATGGCCTTCCGATGAGTTTATGATCGAAGCAGGTTTCAAGGATGAGTTTGATACACTTGTCTGCAATGCCGGGTTAGAAGAATTCCTCTCAGATAAATGTGAACAGTATGCTATGCTCACTGCCTCTTTCGTCCGTAGATTTAAATTTTCAGTTGGCCGTGAATCATCCATACTGTTTGATTTGTACGATAAATCCTATGCCATGGATCTGGAGGATTTCAATAGGATTTGCAAGATACCCGATGGGGGTAGTATTAATGATCCTTCTAAGTCTTCGGTCAGAGACTTTGTCTCCAGTATAACTGTTGGAGAAACCAGAGATATCACACAAGCCACCATAGGAAGCATCCAGTTCCCTGCCTTGCACTACTTTGCCCTCTTCATAGGTAGGTGCATTAACGGCAAGGGTGCACATTGTCACCTATGCGCTTCTGACCTTAGTATCCTTAAGAGCGCAGTAACAGGTGACAGGAGCTTCAATATGGGAGCTATAATAGCAAGGAGGCTGAATAAAAATGACAGTGAGGGGGATTTCTTTGGTGGAGTTTATGCTACACGCTTAGCACACTTTTTTGGAATATCCATCCGTTTAGAAGACCCTCCTCTCTGTACAGCCTACCTTGATCGTGTCGCTCTAACACGCTACCAGTTCCTTGAGAGAGATCATGGATCCCTCCTATACCGCTTGATATTTAAACAACAGCGTGTTTTCCATATTACCCTGCCTGCTCCTGCTTTCTTTGACTTTCAGGTAAAACGAAGATATTACATAACCATAGGAGAGGCTGAGGAGTATGAAAGGGAGGCGACGGCTGCTCGACTTCGCGAGGCAGCTATTCAGGCAGTGGCTGCAGCACTCCCGTATAACACCCATTATGATTTTGGGTTTCGCCAGGACCATCCATGGGAGTAGACCAAGCTAGGCCAAAAGCCTAAGCTTGGGGGAGTACGTGTTCTCATCGACTTTACATTCATGCTTATGCTTTCACTTTGTTAGCCGGTGTTCACACTTTGCCACTGTATTATCCATGCTAGTTTATTTTTATTTTCTTGTTTTGTGTCCTTTTGAGAAAACCCAAAAAGATTTTTGTTTTTCTTCTTTTGCTTGTTGGGAGCTTTACCATGTAGATAGTTTTCTTTTTCTTTGGGTCAAGGTAGAAGATATTGGTTACAATGTTTAGTGGTTCTTGCATGCATACCTGCTTAGCTTTCAAAGAGCCATATTACTTCGTCTTCTCCTTTGTGTTTGCCTGCAGATTCAGCTTAGTCCAATGCATGAGCACTCTTATTATTGTTCACATCGTTCGGTCGTGCAAATGAAAGGCAATAATGATGATATATGATGAAGTGACTGAGACTGAAAAGCTGGTATGAACTCTATCTATTTTGTTTTTGTAAATATGACTGGTTTGTCACCCCAGATTCAGCTTTGTTGTGAGAGAACCATGTTTGCAATGACAACTTAGAGATCATAGTTTCTGATGCCATGCTTATTTAGCTAGGAGCTTATAATGGTTTGTCTTGAATGCCAACATAGATTTTTAGATGACTGTGATGTAGTATGATAGGATGGTATTCTCCTTTGAATGTTTCAAGTGGCTTGACTTGGCGCATGTTCATGCATGTAGTTCAAACAAAATCCACATAGCCTCTATGATGTTCGTGTTCATGGTGATTTATATCCTGTTCATTCTTGCATTCATTGTTAGTCAAACTCATTGCATCTTGATGACTGTTGTCGCTCTCTAGTTGGTCGCTTCCCCGTCTTTTGCTAGGCTTCACTTGTACTAAGCAGAATACTGCTTGTGCATCCAATTCCATAAACCCAAAAGTTTTTCCATGAGAGTCCACCATACCTACCTATTTGCGGTATCTACCTGCCGTTCCAAGTAAATTTGCATGTGCCACTGTTTTGCATGCCCGAACCGCTCATGTGGTGACATAGGGCTATTGGTATCTTCCATGCTAGGAGTGTTATCCTCAACATGTGTTTATTCACTGTCATTCACGAGAAAGGGGCCGGTAGTTGGAATGCCCAGTTCCACGCTTAAATCGAAAGCATAACTGTAAAACAAGACTCCCCCCGGATTGATGTTAGTATGGACGGTACCCGAGGATTCGGCTAGCCGTGGAGTGTGATTGATTGGTGGTGGGGGAGTTAAAACTTTACTTTTCTATTTGGGAACCGCCTATAGCATGAGTAACATGGAAGATATTGAGAACTCTTGGTCATTGCGTTGACAATGAAAGCATGTCACCCAAAATTATTATCTCTGTTTTCAAAGCTTGAGCTCTGGCACGTCTGCAAAGCAATGCTTCCCTCTGCGAAGGGCCTGCCTATTTATTTTCCTCTCGAGTCATCCTCCTCTTCTATAAGCACCAATTAGAGAGCACTTCTGTCATTTTTATGCTTTCCTTTTGATTGATATTGAGTATGACTATGACTGGATCTTTGTTGCTATGAATTACAATGTTTAGTTAGCCCTTGATCTTTGAAAGTGCTCTGCATTTATGTTTTGCGGTCTCATAAAGAGCTAGCGAGATACCACCTATTCATATTGCTTCATGCTTGTTTTGATTGAAGTGTTGGTATTTGAAACTCATTATTATTTGGTGGTTAGCTGATTATGCCATTGATATTAGTTTATCGTGAGACCTTTGTGTCACTTGCTTATGTGGTTAACTTTTGATCTTGCTGAAATTCTGGTTATGAGTTAGACATAGTTGCAACAACAAGATCAAACAGAGTTTGTCAAAGTTTTTCTTTCTCTCTCAGTTTTTTAACTGAGTTGCTTGAGGACAAGCAAGGTTTTAAGCTTCGGGGAGTTGATACGTCTCCATCGTATCTTCTTTTCCAAACTCTTTTGCCCTTGTTTTGGACTCTAATTTGCATGATTTGAATGGAACTAACCTAGACTGACGTTGTTTTCACCAGAATTGCCTTGGTGTTGTTTTTGGGCAGAAATCAAAGTTCTACAAACGTCCTGAAAATTTACGGGGAACATTTTTGGGAAATATGAAAAATACCTGCGCCAAGATCCACCTGAGGGGGTGGGCCAGTGGGCCACAAGTCCTACCTCCACCAACCCCCTAGTTGCGGTGGGCAAGGTTGTGGGGCCCACACGGCTCTGCCGCCCCCAATCTCAGCTCTATAAGTTCACTTTCGTCGCAGAAAAAATAAAAAGAGAAGATTTCGTCGCGTTTGCGATACGGAGTCCCCGCCACAACCCGTTCTTCATCTGAAGGGCATATTTGGATTCCGTTTTGGGCTCCGGAGTGGGGAATCGTCGCCATCGTCATCATCAACCTTCTTCCCTCTCCAATTCCATGAAGCTCTTCGTCGTTCGTGAGTAATCTATTCGTAGGCTCGCTGGGCGATGATGAGTAGGATGAGATCTATCATGTAATCGAGTTAGTTTTGATGGGGATTGATCCCTAGTATCCAATATGTTCTGGGATTGATGTTTCTACTACTTTGCCATGCTTAATGCTTGTCACTAGGGCCCGAGTGCCATGATTTCAGATCTGAAACTATTATGTTGTCACCAATATTTGTGTGTTTTAGATCCTATCTTGCAAGTTGTAGTTACCTACTAAGTGTTATGATCCGGCAACCCCGGAATGACAATAACCGGAACCACTCCCGGTGATGACCATAGTTTGAGGAGTTCATGTGTTCACCAAGTGCTAATGCGTTGGTCCGGTTCTTTATTAAAAGGAGAACCTTAATATCCCGTAGTTTCCTTTTGGACCCCGCTGCCACGGGAGGGATGGACAATAGATGCCATGCAAGTTCTTTTCCCTAAGCACATATGACGACACACGGAATGCATGCCTACATCACATTGACGAACGGGAGCTAGCCACATATCTCTCAGTGTTATAACTGTTGCATGATGAATATCATCCAAACAAATCACCGACCCATTGCCTACGAGTTTGTCCTACTTCTGATGTTACTTGTCTTGCTCTGCTGCTACTCCTGTTACTACTGTTGTTGCTGCTGTTACTTGTCTTGCTGTTACCTGCTACTATTGCTACTTGCTACTGCTGTCACTACTGCTGTTCCTTGCCACTGCCGTTACTCGTTACTCTGCTGCTACTACTTTGCTTGCAGATACTAATCTTTCAGGTGCGGTTGAATCAGACAATTTCAGCTGCTAATACTCGAGAGTATTCTCTCACCTCCTGCCTGGAGAATCAACAAATTTGGGTCGAATACTCTACCCTCGAAAACTGCTGCGAACCCATGCGCTGGTGGGCCATCAACAACATTCTTCTAGTTTCGTTGCCGGGGAGTGCTAGCAGCATTCTTCTGGTGCTGTTGCAGGGAAAGGTTTGTGGTCACAGAATTAGCATTCGTCTAGCTATTGCCAGAGAGTGCAAGTCAGTTAGTCCCAAAAAAGATAAAAAAGGCATACGAAACATCAAAAGTTTGACAAGATAATAGCATGGAACCATCAAAAATTATAGATACGTTGGAGACGTATCAACCTCCGGGAGCTTGTCCACCGCCATGGACGCTTCCCGGACATGCCGTGAGTAGTCCTCCTTGGACCATGATCCATGACCAGTAGCTATGTGATGTCTTGTCTACAATATTGTGCTTGAATGGTTAGTCCTTGTGAGCTGCCCTACATGATCAAGGCATCTATGTAATTCTCTTGCTATTGCTATGCTCGGTTTGTTGGGATCCGATGGACTATGAGATTATGTTCAGATTGTTCAGAGTAATATATTTGATTATCCTTTTATATTATGTTCCTTAGTGATTCATGCATGTTCTCGGTTGCTTTTTATTGCTTTGGCCAAGTAGTAGATCATAACTCCAAGACGAAGCGTTATGCATGATTGTGGGTTCAAGCCCCTCGATGTCTAGCTTGAGTGACAGAAACATGAGACTAGGGGATGTGCTTGTTGCCACGAGGGAGAAAACAATGGTGCTTGTGACCACGGTTGCAAGGATTGTTTACCTTACACATAGTTCATTAATGCAGTTGTCCGTTGCTTTGAGTTTACACTTTGGGTGTGGCTCGCCACTTAATACCGGAGAGATGTTCTAGATAGATATCTCAAGGTGGATGATTAGTAAGTAGATGCTGATGAATAAAAGGACTACTTGTCTTGGCGTACTGCCCATTACTGTTGAACCTCTAACTATCAAGGAGCATAATTAGCATTGCGATGTGATCATAATTCTGTCAATTTCCCAACTGTGATTTGTTTACAAAATCATAGTTGTTTATCGTCTTTTGGGAGAGAGACATGACTAGTGAACATCATCTAACTCCGGTCCATATCACCATCATTGTTTACACCTCCATCATTTACCGCTTTCATTTACTTTTCCGTTCCAATCACTATTACCTTCCCGCTTGTTTTTTGATCCTTTGCAAACTACAGGGCCAGAGAGATTGAAAACTTCTCTCTACTCGTTGGGAGCAAAGTTATTTGTTGTGTGTGCAAGTCCACGTCTTCTGCTAGCACTAGGGGTGGAAGAAACCTATTTCTTGAGCCTAGGAGTCCTTCTGGTTCGATAAACCTTACGGTCTCCGTGTAAGGGAAATTTGCTGCTGTCTACATCTCCACCTTCGACTTGGGGTATCCAACGAGGGGAGAGAAGTATATCCATCAACTCGTCATCACAGATAGACTGCACATTTGGTTTTGAAGAGTCGGTCGTATTAGTTACTAATGAAATCGACATTACACGCATGATTTGGCTAATGTGAAACAAGAAATTACCACAATAAGCTCTTACATGGCAAGGTGACTCGCATCATTCCGGGCCCTCTCCTCAAGAGCATCCCGAAGAATGATGCTCTCAGCAACCGAGCCATATTCCGGTCCTTCTCCTCAAGAGCATCCTCAAGAATGATGCGGGTCTCTCTTTCTCAAGAGCAGCCTGGTTTGCCGCTCTCTCTTTCTAAAGAGCAGCTGGCAACACAATTTCTTGTTACCAATATAATGATTGATAGCCACACACACAATGAAATGGATGAAAGTTCTCTGAGTCCGTACAACTAACCTCGATTGCGAGATCGACTGGCCATGGACGACGTGTTATCTCAGGACAGGAGCTCGACTGGCGCGCCTTGATCTCCGGGAGAGTGAGTGGACAACGTATTATCCCATATCCAATGGCTATCGAGCCATGGGGCCTCCCGTCGCCAGATATCATCACCAGCTCTGGATCCAAAGGTTCCTGGCTTGGGTTAAAGTCCTCCCCTTTCCTAGCCTTCCCCACATCCCTGTATTTCACGAGCTTGTGGTGGGAGGAGATGTTGGTGTACATCTCTAGATGATCCATGTCAGACTGAGAGAATGCCTTGGCCTTCTTGTAGGGGGAAGTATGGGCCATGCCATAAAGGTCGTACAACTCTGGGACCTCCGTCTTATTGTGATGCGCCTAAAAGAGAGGAACAAAGTTTTAGTAAAGGGCTCAAGCTAGCATGAAGAATTAACTGCATGAATAAGGAAGCAAACCACATACCCAGTTCCATCCGTACTGAATTAAGTTGGCGCTGCCTTGATGGTGTGGCACACCAACCATTTGGCACGCCGCTCCTTTGCATTGTCGTAGACGGTTCGCCAGTTGCCTGTGCACCACTCAAGCACCAACGCCTCCCAATAATCCATCTTGTCCGCACACCATCTCAGGGACACCTATAAGTTAGTAAAAATAATTTTGTGTGCTACACCTACGAACAAAATCAAGAAAACTACGTACCAGGCCTTGAGAATAGGTAATTACCTTCATGTACTGCTCCTTCTTCGGATACTTTCCGTGGCAGCCCTTCTTCTCCTTCTTAACACCACGCGTGGCATAGTAGTATCGAATATCCTGCGGCCGAGCCTCGTGGCGTAAGTTCTGTAATAGACGCCTGCACTCGGCCTCCAGAACATTGACTGCCGCCTCCTCATATCCCTGCGCACACTTGTAGAAGGTGTGCAATCAAATGCGACAACACCGATTAGTACAATAATTAGCTATATTATTAATTTTAGATTGTATAAAAGGAGAATTTACCCAGAAGGTGTTGATCACCATCTCGGCCCTCGTGTGGCACAAGACACCATCTATAATCTCCTCCCGCGGGGCCTGCGCGGCCTGGTAGTGCTCCGAGGTAAATCCTAGTGTAGGAACCTGACCCTCACCGGGCAACGTGACAAACCCCGGGAAATTTGTCCGACAAAGCACACCAAGGACAGTGTTTGGCTTGTGGACTCCAAGGGGGTGTATCCAACCCGTGTAGTATGACAAGGTCAAAGCATTACATATTTGAAGAAACTTGAAGGAAAAAGGTAAAAAATAGTAAATGCACTTACCTCTCCCCTTCAGGCTTCATCACCGGCCTCTGCTCGCGGGTTGTCGGTACGACTGGGAGACGTGTACTACCACGCTTGTACACGGTGACCCCGTCCACCACGTCGCCCTCACTATCCGTAGACTCATCCCCGCCACCAATAGAATGATCCAATCCGGCCCGGCACCCCATCTGGACGTCTCCACCTTAGCCAAAGCCTCTGTGGAGAGAGTCTCCTGGGAGGTAGCCTCAGGAACCATAGTCTCATGGGCCGAATGCCCCTCGACCCCAGGCTCCTAGACCGGAGTCTCATGGGCTGAATGCCCGTCGACCTGAGGCTCCTTGACCGGAGTCCCCATCGCATCCATCGCAAACAGGTCCACCATAGCAGTCCTATGCTCGGGTGAATGAGTTGGTGGTGGTGGCGAGGACGGCGTAGCAGTCCGCCTAGCTCTCCCGCGGCCTCGTCCTGTACCTTTCCCCTTCTTCCCTGCCCGACCTCCTCTCCCATTGGGTAACGCCGCCGACGAAGAAGCACCCACGGGTGGTGTCATCAGACTGTCCGCCAAGGCTCTACAGAGAGATAGGGGTGGAATGGAAGTACCACCCCTCGCGCGGGCCGTCGACGAAGAAGAACCCGCCGAGCGATCTGGACCCGCACCCACCATCTTTCAACACCTACCATGATATAGAGTAAAAGAAATTAGTACAACATAAAAAATTAAATTCCTGACATGAATAATAATATGTACATATATAATTTATGTTGGGATGCATACAAATTAATAATAATATGGATCAATAAATGCATAATCATCATCACTACCATGCGTGTCTTCATGAATGACGTGCTCATGGGGTTCAACGACATGAACTTGTGGAAGGCCTTTCTGTAATCGGTCAAGCATTGACAGGTCATCCGCAACAGTAACCTCTTCTAGTTCCGGCTCTATTTGTTCCTTCTCAGGGGTGAGGTCAGATTCGCCGTCGTTGTCTACTTCCATGTTTTGGGGTGAAGCACGGCGGTTATTGAAATGTTTCTTGGAAAGACATGTTTCTTGGAAGAATTCTTCATCTAGGGGAGGTGGTCTAACACGTGGCGGCACTTCATAAACAACATACTAGCCATTCAGATTCTTATCAGTTTGGCATGCCCACGGTAGATAGAAAACTTGGTCACCTGTTGAGTCGTAATATAGACATCGGGAAAATCTAAATGGGTGCTTGGATTGATTTCAGCTAGCCCTATATGTTCATGAGTCCTTCTAGTCTCCTTTGGCTGGAACCAATAACATTTGAAGACTACGACGTTCGGTGGGTTTTCACCACAGAATTGGAGTTCATAAATTGCTTCAACTCTACCATAATACTCGATACCACCTTCGCCGATAGCACGGACACAACAATTTTTAGATTTCCGGTCCGACATAGATAGCTCTTTGCCAAAGGTACGAAAGTGATACCCGTTGATGTTGTATTTCTCAAATGAACGGACCTTATAGTCAAAACCATTAGCGGCTTATCTCAATTCGGCGTCCATAGACTCTGAATTAGCCTACAAGTTTAATACGAAACGATTGTTGCATTAGCCGCAAGTTAGACCAAGGAATGAAATGGTCCATTATTGATAATTACCGTTTGTTTGGACCAAGAGATGAAACCTGGATAGCCGCCTCCATGCTTTGCCAGAAGATCATACTCTTTGACGGAATCATTTTGGATCGCTGCTCCATCCGAGAATTGGGCGACATATCGACTGTATCAAGTATCCGAGAATAAGACCAGTTCAAAGGAATTAGAATTTATGGAAAAATGTGCTGAGAACTTACTTGATGTACGGCCGCACTTCTGTTAGGTTGTTGAAGATATATAATGAAATGTTCCACCATTCTTCGACACCCAACATTATTGGTTTCGAAGCACCAGCTGGTGCGAGCTTCCCTTTGAATAGGCTGAGGTTGGATCTACCTTTTTTAGGGTTGGCATCATTGTACCGAGGCTTCGGATTATGCAAATGACGATTTTAGGCTTCGCAGTGTGCTGTCACAAAGTTAGGCACCTCCTCAGTAACGAATGCCTCGGCCATCGATGCTTCAATTCTACGTTTATTTTTACATTTAGTTCGAAGCGTCTTCTGCATCCTCTCAGTTGCATAGCACTGATACGTCTCCAACGTATCTATAATTTTTTATGGTTTCATGTTATTATCTTGTCAAACTTTGGATGTTTTGTATGCCTTTTATATGTTTTTGGGACTAACTTATTAACTCAGTGCCAAGTACCAGTTCTTGTTTTTTCCGTGTTTTTGACCCTTTTCAGAGGAGGATCTTAAACGGAGTCCAAACGGAATAAAACTTCCGAAAATATTTTTTCCGGAACAGAAGATACGCAGAAAGCTTGGGAACTAAGGCAGGGAGTCCCGGGGGAGGCCACAAGCCCCCATGGCGTGGCCAGGGGGTCCCGCGCCTCCTAGGCTTGTGGGCTCCGTGGGCCTCCCCTGCCCTAGCTCCTTTGCCTATAAATTCCCTAAAATCCCTAAAAAAATCAGGAGATCCCTGAAAATACTTTTCCGCCGCCGCAAGCTTCTGCCTCCGCAAGATCCCATCTGGGGCACGTTCTGGTGCTCTGCCGGAGGGGAGATTCGGATACGGAGGGCTTCTTCATCAACACCATGACCTCTCCGATGATGCGTGAGTAGTTCACCATAGACCTTGGGGTCCATAGCTAGTAGCTAGATGGCTTCTTCTCTCTCTTGGATCTTCTATACAAAGTTCTCCATGATCTTCATGGAGATCTATCCGATGTAATCTTATTTTGCGGTGTGTTTGTCGAGATCCGATGAATTGTGGATTTATGATCAGATTATCTATGAATCTTATTTGAGTTTCTTCTGATCTTTCTTATGCATGATTTCATATCCTTGTAATTCTCTACGAGTTGTGCATTGTGTTTGGCCAACTTGATGTATGATTCTTGCAATGGGAGAAGTGCTTGGTTTTGGGTTCATACCGTGCGGTGACCTCACCCAGTGACAGAAGCGGTAGCGAGGCACGCATCCTGTTGTTGCCATCAAGGGTAAAAAGATGTGGTTTTCATCATTGGTTTGAGTTTATCCCTCTACATCATGTCATCTTGCTTAAGGTGTTACCCTGTTCGTCATGAACTCAATACACTAGATGCATGCTGGATAGCGGTCGATGTGTGGAGTAATAGTAGTAGATGCAGAAAGTATCGATCTACTTGTCTCGGACGTGATGCCTATATGTATGATCATTGCCTTAGATATCGTCATGACTTTGCGCGGTTCTATCAATTGCGCGACAGTAATTTGTTCACCCACCGTAATATTTGCTATTTTGAGAGAAGCCTCTAGTGAACATTATGGCCCCCGGGTCTACTTCACACCATATTTTCAGCCTTACTCTTTTACTTCGTTGCACTTTCCGCCTTCAGATCTCACTTTGCAATCAATCTTGAAGGGATTGACAACCCCTTTATAGCGTTGGGTGCAAGATCTTTTGAGTTTGTGCACGTACTCTGGACTTGACGAGATTCTCCTACTGGATTGATACCTTGGTTCTCAAACTGAGCGAAATACTTACTGCTCCTGTGCTGCATCACCCTTTCCTCTTCAAGGAAAAAACCAACGCAAGCCAAGTCTCCGTCAACGTGCCAATTTCCTGCACTGTTGTTTGAGAAGTAGCAAGCACCAATGATTTTGCACGGGCCCACCCAATCTTGCCTCGGTTGGCAGATGTAAAATCAAATGCTGCATTGGATTAAAGAAGCCCGGCGGAAAGATCTTCTCTAACTTGCATATCAACTCCGGCACCAACTCCTCCATTTCATCTACCATGTCAGGCGACAGTTCTTTCGCACAAAGAACACGGAGGAAATAACTCATCTCTACCTGTACTAGCCATTCATCCTCAGGAATAAAGCCACTTAACATCACCGGCATTACCCTCTCAAGCCATATGTGCCAATCATGACTCTTGAGACCAAATATTTTTAATTTTTCAAGACTCGCCCCCCTCTTTAGGTTTGCTGCATACCCATCGGGGAACATCAAGTGCATTTTGATCCACAAGATAATTTCCTTCATAGCTAGACTTCCAAGATTGAACCAGGCCTTTGGCTTCGACCACTTCCGCTTTCATTTGCCTTCTCACATGTTTTGGGTCTATGACATAGTGTCTGTTGATCAACTCTAGCCTTGGGATTATCCTTTGTCTTTCCATCTATGCTAAACAATGTACCAAAAATGGCCTCTTCGATATTCTTTTCAGTCTGCATCATGTCGATGTTGTGTGGAAGAAGGAGGTCTTTGAAGTAAGGCAGATCCCGCATGCATGGCTTGTGAGTCCAGGCGTGTTCTAAATTATAACCCTTGAAATACCCTCGACGCTTTGGATCAGGCTTGAGGGCGTCTAACTAATCCATGAGCTGTTGGCCTGTCAACGCAAGTGGTGCCAAGGTTTTGACAACTTTACCTTTGGTAAAGTTCTTCTTGTCTTTTCTGAATGATGGTGAGGATCCAGGAACTGTCTATGCAAGTCAAAGCAAGAATACTTCCCACCCACCTGCAACCAATGAAACTGAAGAGCTCCCTTGCACAAGGGACACGGGAACCTTACTTGCACACACCATCGAGAGAATAGCGCATACGCCGGCAAGTCATGCATCGAGTACATGTACCACACATGCATTTTGAAGTTTTCTTTTCTAATGGCATCGTATGTCTTGACCCCATTATCCCAAGCTTCTTGCAATTCATACTTAAGCGGCTGCATGTACACATTCTTATTCTTCCCTTGATAGTTGGGCCCTGGAATTATCAACGTCAGGAATATGTTCTTTCTTTGCATAATCTACCCAAGGAGGGGGAGATTTAGTGGAATGACAAGTACAGGCCAACTAATTTATTGGGTTGCCTTCATGCCAAAGCGATTGCACCCATCCGTGGTGACGCACACTCGATGATTCCGTGGATCTGCCACTTTATCCTGATGTAGTCCATCGAAATGTTTCCACGCTTCCCCATCCGATGTGTGTACCGCCATCTTATTCTCATCCGCATCTAGTTTGGTTCTTTTGCCCAATTTGTGCCATGTCATCTGTCTGGCTGTCTCTTCGACCATGAAAAGATGTTGAAGCCTTGGTATGATTGGCATATACCGAAGAACACTAACTGCGATTTTGGTCTGCCTCTTCTCACCCATACCGTTATCTACCACAAGATACGTGCAAGACTCGTAATTGGGACAATAGTCCAAGTGTGCATACTCCTTCCTAAATAAGACACATCCTTTCTCACAGGCATCTATCTTCTCATAGGGAATCTTAAGTACACGAAGTATTTTGTCCGACTGGTACAGGTTTGCAGGCATGACCTGGCCTTTGGGTAGAAAGCGTCCAAATAGTATCATTATCGCGTCGTAGGATTCTCTTCCCAAGTTGAACTGAGCCTTCAGTGTCATTACTTGTGCCATGGCATCCAACTGACAAAGCTCAATGTGCTCGTGGAGAGGACGTTTTGAAGACTCCAACATTTCATAGAAGTCCTTTGCAGATTCCTCCATCTCTTCTTCTGAATCCAGAGCATCATCAAAGTCTTGCACCATGTCTTCGATCCCGGTGTCATGCTCATCGGTGCCACGATGAACCACCTCAGCTCTGGTGCGTTGTATAGACTCACCATGAAATGTCCACACCGTATAATTAGGCTTAAAACCCCTCCTCTGCAGGTGTTTAATCATTACAGACTTTGTTGTCTTTTAATAGTTGTTAAACGGTGGACAGGGGCACCAGTTTGTTTCTTGGCCATTTTCAAATGCAGCTTTCACAAAGTCCTTAGTTTTTAGAAACCATTCTTTCATCATCTCTTTCTGACTAGGGTTACCGGTGTACATCCACGCACGATCACTCATCTTGCTAGCTACCAAACACACAAGAAATATATATATATATATATATATATATATATATATAATTCAACATATATGTTCAACAGTTAATCTAGTTCGCCAGTTTTATTACGTCCATGCAACCTACACGCTAATAGGTAAAGATAGGTCCTATTCCCACCCGAGTATGTGTAGATTGGGTTCATTTTCCCATGCTATGCTCCGGATCAAACACAAAATTTCGATAGCACCTCCGTGCTATTCTCCTGATACACGTCTCAGCAATAAACACAGAGGATGTGTATCCGGAGAACAACAGGGAGGCACTGACGAAATTATGCATCGGATCCGGAACAAAGCATATGAAAAAACAAACCCAATCTATCCATACTCGGGCTGTCCATGGATAACGTTGGACAATACGAAAGAATCACGGTTGTAAATATATGCAAATGCATGCGTATTTATAACTGTAACCCTTTCGAACGAGAGACGCATACTGGTCACGCATACTCATAATTTAATGTACCTAAATCTAGGAAGTTTCATCCGAAGACCGACATGCAAAAAATTAAGGGGCTAGGAGGAGATGTCATTTGTACTCAACCATGAACGCAGGGGCGGAGCTCATCGAACGCACGGTGAGATATCTGAACAGCAGACCTCGCAGCGATGAGACAACTGGACATGTAAATCCATCCGATCAACACAAATATTTTGTGTTCATTAATAAAATTGAAAAATATATGACCTAACACAAATATATGACCTATATATATGTCATCTAGGGTTCCATTAATGTCGAGGAACCCCCTAACTCTCTCGTCCCCATCTCCCTCAGGTATGGCGATGCATGGTCGAAGGGTCAGCACGCCAACTCTTCCGGTTCCGGAGACCTCTCTTATCTGCCTCTCATATCCTCTCCGAGCATTCCCCTGGTGAGGTCCACGGTTGGCGGCCTCTGGAAGGCCGAAGATCACCTTTTCGGTCAACAAGAGGCCAAAGAGTGTCGGGGTCGGGGGTTGGGGGTCAGTGACGTCGGGGGCGGCGTATTAGCAGTTGCGCAGAGTTTCGTGATGGGGTGTCGTCGGGATGTCGTGCCGGGGCATCGTGTCGGGGTGTCGGGGCATCGTGTCGGGGTGTTAGGGTGTCGTTTTCTTCTTCTTCCCCTTCTTTTTTCTGTCTTCTTCCTTTTCTTCTTCTTCTTCCTTCCTTTTCTTCTTCTTCTTCTTCTTCTTCTTCTTGTTGTTGTTGTTGTTCTTCTTGTTTTCTTCTTCTTCTTCTTCTTCTTCTTCTTCTTCTTCTTCTTCTTCTTCTTCTTTTCTTCTTCCTTCTTTTCCCTTTTCCTCTTCTTCTACTTCTTCTTCTTCTTCTTCTTCTTCTTCTTCTTCTTCCTTCTTTTCCTTTTCCTCTTCTTTATTCTTCTCCTCTCTCCTCCTTTTCTTCTTCTTCTTATTATTCTTCTTCTCCTCCTCCTCCTCCTCTTCTTCTTCTTATTCTTCTTCCCTTATCTACTTATTCTTCTTTTATTCTTCATCTTTGTATTACTTATTTGACTATGTAACTAAACCTAGCACTAAACCTATATAGCACTAAACAACAACAAAATAACAAAACATAATCTACCACTAATTAACTAAAAAAGAATCTACCACTAATTAACAAAACAGAATCCACCTCTAATTAACGAATAACAAATAACCAAGCACTAATTAACTAAACCTAGCACTAAATCTACTATTTAACTAAATCAACTAACTAAACTACCACTAAATCTACTAATTAAGTAACCTACCAACTAAACTATATATACCACTAAATCTATTAATTAGCAAAAAAAGAAAACAAAATCACCTTGCACGGGCAGTGGGCAGCCGGGACGGTGGGCGGCCGGGGCGGTGGGGGCTGGGCCGGTGGTGGTGGAGGAGGGGGTCCACGGGGAGGAGAGGGCAGTGGTGGAGGAGGGGTGGTGCGGTGGTGGAGGAGGGGGTCGCTGGGAGGAGGGGCGTGGGGAGGAGGGCCCTAGGGTGATGGTGGAGGAGGGGCATGGAGAGGAGGGGCGGTGGTGGAGGAGGGGCGGTGGTGGAGGAGGGGCATGGTGGTGGAGGAGGGGGTCGCAGGGAGGAGGAGGCCTGAGGGTGGACGAGCGCGGCGATGGAGGAGGGGGCACAGAGAGGAGGGGTCGATGGTGGAGGAGGGCCGCGGGGAGGGCGAGCTCCACCAGTGGGTCGCGGGGAGGAGGGGAGTGCGGGTTCCGACGGTGCGGTGGGTTTCGGGGGTGCGTGGAGAGAGAAGAGAGATACCGTTATGGGGGAGAGAGGGGGTGTGGGTGGGGGGCGATGCCCATTAGGGCTATTTGTCTCTTTGTCGTCTTCCCCCCGACGGCAAAGAGGTATAAGGCACACGACAAAGAGAGAGACTGTTATGGGGAGAGAGGGGGTGTGGGGTGGGCCACCCCGTGCTCTTTGCCGTCTGCCTGCATGTTCTTTGCCGTCAGCTGGCAGACGGCAAAGAGCAGTCAGTTCTTTGCCATCTGTCGTTAGTCTCTTTGTCGTCAGCTGGCACACTGCAAAAAAACAGAGTGATGGCAAAGAGTATCTTTGCCATCAGTCTAATCTTTGCCATCCAGTTTTTGGCAGCTGACGGCAAAGACGGTCTTTGCCATTAGCCAGCTGACGGCAAAGAAGAGGATGATGGCAAATTCTCTGATTCTAGTAGTGAATGCACCTACTACCTTTCAAAGAAGTATGACCTCTATATTCTCTGACTTATGTGAAAATATTGTTGAGGATTCCATGGCTGAATTTTTTCATATACGAGACTTCTTTTGATGATTGCTTGATAAAACTTGATCCAGTTTTACAGAGATGCGAAGAAACTAATCTTGTCTTGAACACAGAGAAGTGCCACTTTAGGGTCAATGAAGGTATAGTAGTTTGGCATAAAATATCTGAACGGAGCATTGAGATAGTACTTGGGCCAAATTTGATGCAATAGAGAAAATGCCATGTCCTAAAGATATCAAAGGTCACTAACTAATCTTCTTCAAAAATATTTCTAGGCCACTTTATTGAAATTTTCTTCCTTGGTCATGCTGGTTTTTATAGGCTCTTTATTAATATTTTCTCAAACATTTCCGGGCCACTAACTAATCTTGTTCCTTGCTCGTGCTGGTTTTTATAGGCTCTTTATTAAAAAATTCTCCAACATTTCTAGGCCACTAACTAATATTCTTCAAAAAATATATTCATTTTGTTTTTGATGATGATTGTGTAGAAGCCTTTGAAATACTTGAGAAAGCCTTGATTTCTACATCTGTTGTACAACCACTTGATTGGAATTTGCCATTTGACATTATGTGTGATGCTAGTGACTATGATGTTAGTGTTGTTCGATGGCGAATGGTAGACAAGAAATTGAATGTTATTCATTATGCTAGCAAAATATTAGATAGTGCTCAAAGAAATTATGCTACTACCAAGAAGAAATTTTTAATAGTTCTCTTTGCAAGTGATAAGTTTAGACCTTATATTGTTGATTCCAAAGTCACTATTAAATACCTTATGGAAACGAAAGATGCTAAGCCTAGACTGATTATATGGGTGCTTTGACTTCAAGAATTTGACTTGCATATCGTTGATAGGAGGGGAGCTGAAAACCCTGTATAAAAAAAAATTCTAGAATGGAAAATGTTCTTGATGACCCACTACTTATTGATGATAATTTTCCTGGTGAAAAACTTGTTATTATAAATGTTACCCTAGTAATCCTTGGTATGCAGATTATTCTTATTACATTGTTAATAAATATATACCTCCTAGTTTCACATACAAACAAACGAAAAGGTTCTTTAATGATTTAAGACATTAAATTTGGGATGAACCACATCTTTATAAAGAAAGAGTGGATTGTGTTATTAGACATTGTGTACCTGAGCATGAACAGGGACAAATCCTACAGAAGTGTCATTCCGAGGCCTATGGAGGGCACCATGCTTGTGAAAGAATTGCTCACAAGGTATTACAATCGGGTTTCTACTCGCTAACTCTTTTCATAGATGCCCGTAAGTATGTCCTTTCTTGTGATGAATGCCAAAGAATTGGTAACATTTGTAGATGTTAGGAAATGTTTATGAGTTATTCACTTGCTATTGAAAAAATTGTTGTTGGGGTTTTGATTATACGGGACATTTTCCTTCCTCTAATGGGCATACTCATATTTTAGTTGATGTTGATTATGTTACTAAGAGGGTGGAGGCTATCCCAACTAGTAGTGTTGATCAAAATACTTCTATTAAAATGCTTAAGGATATTATTTTCTTGAGGTTTGGAGTCACTAGATATTTAATGACTAGTGGTGGTTCACATTTTATTCATGGTTCTTTTTGCAAAATTCTAGATAAATATGATGTTAGCCATAAAATTGCGTCACCTTATCACCCTCAGTCCATTGGTCAAGTTGAGTTGAGCAATAAAGAAAAAAATTGATCTTGCAAAAGACTGTTAATAGATCTAGAAAGAATTGGTCTAAGAAACTTGATGAAGCTTTATCGGCTGACAGAACTGCTTATAAAAACCCTACGGGAATCTCCTCGTATAAAATGGTTTAGGGAAAAGCATGTCACGTACATCTTGAGTTAGGACACAAAGCTTACTCGGAAGTTAAAGAACATAAATATGACTTTAAACTTGATGGTAAAAAGAGGCTATTTTATATTAGTTCATTAGACGAATGGAGGACACAAGCTGATGAAAATGCCAAGTTGTTTAAAGTAAAGTTTAAAATATGGCATGACAGAAGAATCCAAAAACGAGAATTCAATGTAGGAGATCTAGTTCTTTTGTACAATTATCGTTTCACATTTTTTGCATGCAAGCTTCTCTCGCCCTTATGTCGTCGAGGAGGTCTATCACTCGGTGCTATCAAGATTAACAACTTCGAAAGCAAAAACCCGAGAGTGCTAAATGGGCAAAGAAATAAACACTATATCTTAGGTTTGCTCGTCAATGTTGAAACTAATATTAGTCAAGTGATGACTCCGGAAGAACACATCAGAGAGACTTTCAGGAACACTCGAGAAAGCGGAAAAAGGAGTAGGTATGTGATATAGTAAGTAAACCGACTCGAAAAATTCCAAAAAATATATGTTCTATTGGTTTTGGTATTTTAAAAAATATAAAAATAAAAACGAGTCAAGGGGGCCTATGAGGGAGGGACAAGCCAACATGGCGCACCCATCCGCCTCGGCACGCCCTCATAGCTTGTGGGGCTCTTGTGTGCCTCTCGGACTCCGTTTTCTTCCTGGACTCGTATTCTAACCTGGAAAAATTGATTAGATATACTCCCGTCTATTTTGACTGTTGCATCGTGAGTTTATCCTCTCTTCCTTTTTCAGGTTGTTTTTCCTGACAGATTTGGAGGCAATATGTCATCACAAGATTCGGAGGGAGAAAGCTATGTTTCAGATCTCATTGCCAATTCCCAAATATATGGTGATGTGGATCCTTATGGGTGGTCAACAGAAGAAGAGGTGGAGGCCGACCTAAAAAGTATTGAGCCCTCGAGTGATGAAGAACGACAAGAAGTACCTCTCCCTCAACTCGGCGATATGCACGTGGAATCGAAAAAGTCAAGTTGGCCAAACAGGGTTACATCTTACAATACACATGTTACCCCTTATTTTCATGTGCAGATAGATACTATCGCGACCTCCTCTAGTAAAAACCATCCTTTGATGGAGGTAGAAATGGTCGTCACCAACAAACTTTGCAAGGAGAACCTAGACCTCAAGCGAGAAGTTGGCAAACTTAGTTTGGAGATTTGTATTCTTAAGTGCATCATTGCAAAAAGAATTACATCACCAGCACCATCACCCAAGGAGGATAGTTGAGTACATGGGTATGGGCACCACCCTTAGCTTGTTCCAAGCTTGCGGGAGGTTACCCAGTATCATATCACCATCTCTCTTAGCATTATCATCTATCAAGTTCGATCCTTAGTTGTGTCATGATTTAGAGAAATAAAATTTCAGATTTACTTTGCTTAGAATTTTTCTTTGATATCTATCTATCCTTGTAGTCGATATGAGAGTTACAAAATAAATATAAGTTTGAGTTCGCTTGTTTTACGCTCATGCATCAATCATAGCAATGAAAGAAAAGAACTATATAAATCATATGCTAATCCCATGGGGAGCAATGACTTCACATAGAAGAAGTATGTTGGATAAAAGTTGGTGGGAATAAACAATCATATCATTGGTTATTCGTACAATCTATGCAAGATTATGATAGAGGAGAGGAGATTCACATATAAATACACTATCTTGGACATCTTTTATGATTCTGAGCCCCCGGAAAATATTATATAATGATAAAGTGTTTATATTGGACATGGAGGACAACATAATGGTTATGTGTGTTTACATTTACATAGAAGTTATATTTGTCATGTATCCTCTAACATGAAGTTCTTGATTTAGATCCTTTGCTAGCCCAAAAATACGCACTAAGTAGAGATAGTACTTGTGCATCCATAACCTAGTTTCTTGCCATGAGAGTACACTATACCTACATATGGATCGAATAAGATCCTTCAAGTAAATTGTCATCGGTGTACAAAGAAATAAAATTTGTCCCTAAATGTGTATGATCTTTTATTGCAAGGGGAAAAAAGCTTTGTACGATCTTACGATGGCAACGAAATAAAAGAGATAGACTGCATAATAAAGTTGCTACCCCAAGGGGTAATATAAAGTGACGTTCCTTTACAATAAGAGTTTGCACATCCAAAAACTAAATGCGCATGACAACCTTTGATTCCCTTTGTGAAGGGCCTTTATTTTACTTTTAAGTATTTATTATTATGCAAGAGTCAACAAATATTTATCCCTATTCCTACCTATAAACTCTCTAGTTGGCAAGCGTCATGTGTTGGGGAAAGATACACATATACATATCCAGTTTGATGTATGTGATCTTTGATAATAAAGTCCCCATCTTCTTTTGTGTCCAATGGAAACATTAGCTCCAAAAATATGCAATGAGAGTTAGCAATCATAGAAGACTAAATGATAGTTGAGTATGTGAACTTTCTAGAATAAAACCTCTTACATAAACTCTTCTTTGGAATATGAGTTTTGATTATCTCAGAGACTAAAAATAAAGTTTCTTGATTGTCAATAAAGTTTATGCTTCATACTTCAATAACTGTGGATAGATTATTACTTGTTCGTGGGGAGTTATATGATGAGAAAATTTTGCTGCTATGTTATTATTCCTGATGCTCTTATGTCTTTACTTTGTTCTTATTGACACCTCTATCTCAAATCATGTCGTCATGATTATATAGTTCAGCTTTCGCTTGAGGGCAAGCGACATCTCAGCTTGGTGGAGTTAGTATGCCCATTTTGCATCATGAATTCTTCTTGATATTTGTGTTATTCTAGTTCATTATTCCTCATTATGGTACAATTATTATGCCATCCCTCTCTGAATATGCAAGGTACATCACAAACAGGGAAATTACTGGAAAATGGAATTGTGGACCTGAAAACCAAGAAAAAGGTTTAAAAAGCACTGGACTCCAAATGACCTAAAACTTCACACATATTTTTTATGGAATATAAAAGAACTATTTGGACACAAATATACCAGACGGGTGCGCCCTGCTAGATTGTGGGACCCTGAGGAGGTCTCCTGAGCCCTCCCATTCTCCTATATGGTGTATTATACCCTAGAAAAATCATAAGGATACTTTCGGGACGAAGCGACGCCGTCTCGAGGCGGAAACCTAGGCAGAGCCTCTATTGCTCTCTCACAAAGAGATTCTGCCGGGCAAACTTCCCTTCGGGAGGTGGAGATCGAAGCCACTATCATCAGCAATGATTCCTCCTTCGTGGTAGGACTAATCTTCATCAACATATTCACCATTACCACCTCATCTGAAATCCTAGTCCATCTCTTGTATTCAATATTTGCCTCAAAACCTCAGATTGGTACTGATGACCCAAAAGTATAGGGGATCTATCGTAGTCCTTTCGATAATTAAGAGTGTCAAACCCAACGAGGAGCAGAAGGATCTGATGAGTGGTTTTCAACAAGGTAATCTCTGCAAGCACTGAAATTATCGGTAACAATTAGTTGTCTGACAAGGAGATTCGCAGCAAGTAACAAGTAACAAAAGTAACAACGGTGCAGCAAAGTGGCCCAATCCCTCTTGTAGCAAGGGACAAGCCTGGACAAACTCTTATAGGAGGTAAAGAGCTGCCGAGGACACATGGGAAATTCTGTCAAGCTAGTTTTCATCATGTTCATATGATTCGCGTTCGCTACTTTGATAGTTTAATATGTGGGTGGACTGGTGCTTGGGTACTGCCCTTACTTGAAAAAGCATCCCACTTATGATTAACCCCTCTCACAAGCATCCGCAACTACGAAAGAAGAATTAAGACAAAGTCTAACCATAGCATTAAACTAGTGGATCCAAATCAGCCCCTTACGAAGCAACCATAAACTAGGGTTTAAGCTTTTGTCACTCTAGCAACCCATCATCTACTTAGTACTTCCCAATGCCTTCCTCTAGGCCCAAATAATGGTGAAGTGTTATGTAGTCGATGTTCACATAACACCACTATAGGAAAAACAACATACAACACATCAAAATATCGAACGAATACCAAATTCACATGACTACTTATAGCATGACTTATCCCATGTCCTCAGGAACAAAAGTGACTACTCATAAAGCATAATCATATTCATGACCAGAGAGGTAATGAGTAGCATCAAGGATCTGAACATATAATCTTCCACCAAGTAATCCAACTAGTATCAACTACAAAGAGTAATTAACACTACTAGCAACCTTACGAGTACCAATCGGAGTCGTGAGACGGAGATTGGTTACAAGAGATGAACTAGGGTTTGGAGATGAGATGGTGCTTATGAAGATGTTGATGGTGATGAGTCCCCTCTAATGAGAGGAGTGTTGGTGATGACGATGGCGAGGATTTCCCCTTCTAGGAGAGAAGTTTCCCCACCAGGACGACCCTGCCGGAGCTCTAGATTGGTTCTGCTCAAGTTCTGCCTTGTGGCGGCGGCAATTCCTCCTGAAAGCCTCATCTCAATTTTTTCTGGAACAAAACCCTTCTTGTAGCAAAATAGGGAGGCCAGAGGGCCACCAGGGTGCCCACAAGCCCCCTAGGCGCGGCCAGGGGGCGCGCCTAGCAGGCTTGTGGCCTCTTGCTGGCTCCCCTCTGGTACTTCTTCGGCCCAGTATTTTTTATAAATTCCAAAATAAATCCTCATTGATTTTCACGGCTTTTGGAGTTGCGCAGAATAGGTATCTCAAACTTGCTCCTTTTTCAGGCCAGAATTCCAGTAGCCGGCATTCTCCCTCTTCATGTAAACCTTGCAAAATAAGAGAAAAAAGGCATAAGTATTGTACCGTGAGGTGTAATAACAGCCCAAAAAGCAATAAATATCAACATGAAAGCATGATTTAAAATTGACGTATCAACTCCCCCAAGCTTAGACCTCGCTTGTCCTCAAGCGAAAACCGAGATCAATAAATATGCCCACATGTTTAGAGAGAGAGGTGTCGACAAAACAAGATACGGACATGCAGGCATCATGATCATAGTTAGAACAACAATACCATCATATAATCTCTCATGCTAAAGTGATAATTCCTTCACAAAGTAAAGTATGGATCAAGAACCTTACTGAGAATTAACAACCAATAGCCTATAGTCATTGAAGCAATTGCAATTTATCATAACATCGGAAAGAGTCAAATAAGAGCTTGTAAAGAAAATCCACATACTCAATCATCCTTCCGTCTTCTACAATTGCTATAACTCACATGGTACTCATGAGATCAAAGTTTCAGTTGGACACAGAGAAAGACAGGGGCTTATGGTTTTGCCTCCCAACTATTTACCTCAAGGGTAATGTCAACAATAATAATTCATGAGTACTTACTTCCAAGTTGACATATGATTATAGATCTTTCCCTAGCATATGGCGTTAGCCAAGATAAAGGCGAAATAAGGAATTGGTGTAGATCACCATGTCTCTTTCTTCAAGGGCAAAAAGTAAAGATACAAGAAAGTCCCTTCATAGAGGGAAGCAGAGGTTGTCATGCGCTTTTGAGGTTTGGATGTGTGTCCTCTTAGTGTGGAGGAATGTCACTTTATATTGCCTCGTGTGATAAAAAACTTTATTATGCAGTCTGTTGCTTTCATGTCTTCCTCATCACAGGTTCGTACAAAGCTTATTTTCCACACACTAATAGATCATACATATTTAGGGAGCAATTTTTATTGCTTGCAACGATGACAACTTACTTGAGGGATCTTATTCAATCCATAGGTAGGTATGGTGGACTCTCATGGCAAAACTGGGTTGAAGGTTTATGGATGCACAAGTAGTATCTCTACTTAGTGCGGAAGTTTTGGCTGATATGAGGTGGAAGCAATCGTCACATGCTAAGGGATCTCTAGTCATATAACATTGTTCGGAACCAAGCAAACACAATTCATTATGTTGTCTTCCTTGTCCAACATCTACTTCTAAGCATGTAATAGTTTAGTGAGTGTTCACAATCATAGATGGTGTCAAAGATGATATATTTATATGTGAACCTCTCCTTCTTTATCACTTCCTATTAATTGCAACAATGATCAAGGTCTCCGTTTGTCCACCATCAACAAGTTTCAATCAACATTCTTTTTATATGTGAAGCCATCACTTCCCATAAGATCATTACATGATCTTTCATGCCTTCGTTATTTTATCATTCTCTTGATCATGGCATGATGCAAGGACCTTAACTAAAACACTCTTTATTATATGACTCACGAACTCGAATACATCGGGGGTGACACAAAGAAAAACTCAAGCCTAAAAAACTAAGAACTTTATTCTACTAGAGAAATATAAAACCAAAAAGGATCGAACTAAGAAAAGGTAAAGGCAAAAGATGTGATGGTGATACGATACCGGGGCAACTCCCCCAAGCTTGGCACAAGCCAAGGTGATTGCCCATACCCAAGCTTAGTTGTCTTCCTTTGGAGGTGATGGTGGTGGAGCTGTTGCAGAGTTCTTGAATTTGTTTAACTTCCTCTTGAGCACAAAGTTGTGCTCCTTCAGATCGTTAATTTCCTGTTCAAGCCTCAACACCCTTTGGCACAATTTTTGCTTACTTTCCTGCAAAAGAGGAGAAGGGATAAAAAAATCTTAGGCTTGTTCCTTGAGTCAGGGAGGCTTGACTTTTTGAACTCCACGTATGTGTATGCAGGTTGGGGTAGAGCAGCCTCCTCTTCATCGGAGCTTGTTCCTTCCGTCCCCTTGGGATCATCATCTTCTTCCTCATTAGTGGACCATCCATAAGGATCCAAGTCCCCATAGACCTTGGGGTTAGCAAGGTAATCGGCCACATAGCTCTGCCCCTCTGAATCTTGAGACGACATCTTGCTTTAAGTCTGCGGCACAAAACATGCTCGAAAGGAAAACAGAGGAAAATTGCGTGATACGAGGGTCAGACCTTTCGGGAGAATATATAATGATTTTTTTCGACCAGAAGGAGTACTCCGCAAGAAAACATAGTCCGTGAGGCACACGAGGTGGTCACAAGCCCCCCAGGCGTGGCCACGGGGGTGGCCCGCGCCTGAAAGGCTTGTCGCCTCCTCGTGCGCTTTCCGGACTGCTTTAAATTTTTCTATTTTTTCAAAAATTCCAAAACGGAGGAAAATTCCTACTGGAAAAGTTTTGGAGTCGGTTTACTTACCGAATCACATACCTCTTCGTTTTTGGAGTCTGGGAAAGGCTGATAAATATCCCTTATGTACTCTTCCGGAGTTATTGTATTGATAATATTGCTTTCAACATTTATGGGAGTATCTGAGATATAATGCTTGATTCTCTACCCATTTACCACTCTCAGAAAATTACCTTCCGTGTTGTTGATTTTGATGGCACCAGAACGATATACTTCCTCAACAATGTAAGGACCTTCCCATTTAGAGAGAAGCTTATCTGCAAAAAATCTTAAACGAGAATTATATAGCAAGACATAATCACCTACATTGAACTCACGTTTCTGTATCCTTTTATCATGCCACCTCTTAACCTTTTCTTTGAACAACTTGGCATTTTCATATGCCTGAGCTCTCCATTCATCAAGTGAGCTAATATCAAATAACCTCTTTTCACCAGCAAGTTTGAAATCAAAGTTGAGCACTTTGATTGCCCAATAAGCCTTGTGCTCTAGCTCAAGAGGTAAATGACATGCTTTGTCGTAAACCATTTTGTACGGATACATGCCCATGGGATTCTTATAAGCAGTTCTATAAGCCCACAGTGCATCATCGAGATTCTTAGACCAATTCTTTCTAGACCTATTGACAGTCTTTTGCAGAATTAGTTTAATCTCTCTATTGCTTAGCTCTACTTGACCACTGGACTGAGGGTGATAGGGAGATGCAATTCTATGGTTAACATCATACTTAGCAAGCGTTTTACGAAAAGCACCGTGAATGAAATGTGAACCACCATCAGTCATTAGATATCTAGGGACTCCAAATCTGGGGGAAATAACTTCTTTAAGCATCCTGATAGAGGTGTTGTGATCAGCCCTACTAGTTGGGATAGCTTCTACCCACTTAGTGACGTAATCAACAACAACTAGGATATGAGTATACCTGTTGGATTTTGGAAAAGGTCCCATATAATCAAAGCCCCAAGCATCAAATGGTTCAATGACAAGTGAATAATTCATAGGCATTTCCTGACGTTTACTGAAATTACCTATTCTTTGACATTCGTCACAAGACAAGACAAACTTACGGGCATCCTTGAAGAGAGTGGGCCAATAGAAACCTAATTGCAATACCTTGTGTGTAGTTCTATCTCCCGCATGGTGTCCTCCGTGAGCCTCGGAGTCACACTTTTGTAGGATCTGTCCCTGTTCTTGTTCAGGTACACAACGTCTATTAACACCATCTACTCCTTCCTTATAAAGGTGAGGATCATCCCAGAAGTAATGTCTTAAATCAAAGAAGAATTTCTTCTTTTGCTGGTATGTGAAACTAGGTGGTATATATTTGGCAACGATATGATTTGCATAATCAGCATACCACGGTGCACTACGTGAAGTATTGATGAATTCAATTGCTCATCAGGAAAGCTATCATCAATAGGTTGTGGGTCATCAAGAACATTCTCCAACCTAGACAAGTTATCTGCTACAGGGTTCTCAGCACCCTTCCTATCGACAACATGCAAATGAAATTCTTGTAGCAAGAGAACCCATTTGATAAGTCTAGGTTTAGCTTCTTTCTTTTCCATGAGGTACTTAATAGCAGCATGATCTGTGTGAATAGTGACTTTGGAATCAACTATGTAAGATCTGAACTTTTCACATGCAAACACGACTGCTAAAAATTCCTTTTTAGTAGTAGCATAGTTTCTTTGGGCACTGTCAAGATTTTTGCTAGCATAGTGAATAACATTCAACTTCTTATCGACTCTTTGTCCTAGAACAGCACCAACAGCATAATCACTAGCATCACACATGATTTCAAAAGGTAAGTTCCAATCAGGTGGTTGAACAATAGGCGCAGTTATCAAAGCCTTCTTAAGTATTTCGAAGGCTTCCTCACAATCATCGTCAAAAACAAAAGGAATATCCTTTTGCAAGAGATTGGTAAGAGGCCTAGATATCTTAGAGAAGTCTTTAATGAACCTTCTATAGAAACCAGCATGACCAAGGAAACTTCTTATACCTTTGATATTTGTGGGACATGGCATTTTCTCGATCGCATCAACCTTAGCCTTATCGACTTCAATACCTCTTTCAGAAATTTTATGTCCTAAGACGATGCCTTCATTAACCATAAAGTCGCACTTCTCCCAATTCAAGACAATGTTGGTGTCTTTACATCTCTACAAGACTTGATCAAGGTTGCTAAGGCAATCATCAGAAGAAGACCCGTAAGCGGAGAAGTCATCCATGAAAACCTCAACAATCTTTTCACAAAAGTCAGAGAATATAGGCATCATACATCTTTGAAAGGTGGCACGTGCATTACATAAACCAAAAGGCATACGTCTGTAAGCAAAGGTACCAAAAGGGCAGGTGAAAGTGGTTTTCTCCTGATCAGATTGTGCAACAGGTATTTGGGAGAAAGCAGAATAACCATCTAGAAAGCAGAAGTGTGTATGATTAGACAGTCTTTCTAGCATTTGGTCGATAAAAGGCAAAGGGTAATAATCTTTCCTAGTGGCTTTATTCAATTTCGTAAAATCGATCACCATCCTATAGCCAGTAATAATCCTCTATGGGATCAATTCATCCTTATCATTAGGGACAACGGTAAGACCTCCCTTCTTAGGGACGCAATACACCGAACTCACCCAATCACTATGAGCAACATGATAGATAATACTTGCTTCCAGGAGCTTTAGTATTTCTTTTCTTACTACCTCTTTCATCTTAGGATTTAATCTCCGTTTATGATCGGCAACTGGTTTGGAATCAGGATAGGTTTTAATCTTGTGTTGGCATAGAGTGTGACTAATGCCCTTATGATCATCAAGAGTATATCCAATAGCAGCACGGTGCTTCCTCAGAGTTTTTAGCAACTTCTTTTCTTTGTGCTCTGAGAGGCTAGCACTAATAATAACAGGATATATCTCTTTTTCATCGAGATAAGCATACTTAAGAGTATTAGGCAACTGTTTGAGCTCGAACACAGGATCACCCTTTGGTGGGGGTGGATCTCCAAGCAGTTCAACAGCCAAATTATTCTTGAGGATAGGATATTGTTCAAAGTTAACTCTATCTATCTCATCCCTTTCATCCATATGCATATCATTATCATGCTCAAGCAGGTATTTCTCTAAGGGGTCAGTAGGAGGCACGGCAATAGAAGCTAGGGCAATAATTTCATCCTTACTAGGCAACTCTTTTTCATGAGGTTGTCTACCAAACTTGGAGAAATTGAACTCATGTGACACACCTTCAAAGCCAACCGTGACAGTTTGCTTCTCACAGTCAATATGAGCATTGACAGTATTGAGGAAGGGTCTGCCAAATATGATGTGACAAAAGCTATCTTGTGTGGTAGCAAGAACGAGAAAATCAGCAGGATACTTCATTTTACCACACAAGACTTCAACATCTCTAACAATTCCCAAAGGGAAGATAGTATCTCTATTGGCAAGCTGAATAGTGACATCAATAGGTTCCATCTCAACAGGTGCAATCTCGTCTTTAATTTCATCATATAAGGATCAAGGTATTTCACTAACACTAGCACCCACATCACATAGACCGTGATAACAATGATCTCCAATCTTAACAGAAACAACAGGCGTGCCAACAACAGGTCTATGTTTGTATCTAGCATGAGGTTTAGCAATTCTAGCAGCATGTTCACAGAAGTGAATATCATGTCCCTCAACATCGTCGGACAGGGGATCTTTGATAATAGCATTGCTAGGTTCAACTCTAATTTTCTCAGGGGGTGTAGATGTTCTAATGTAGCCCCTACGTATCACAGTTGAAGCTTTAGAATGATCCTTTATCCTAACAGGGAAAGGTGGTTTCTCAATGTAAGCACTGGGAACAATAGGATCATTATAGGCAATGACTTTCTCTTCAACTGGATTAGGTTTAACTACATTGACTTCTAAGGGAGGATGATATTTAAACCACTTCTCTTTGGGGAGATCAATATGAGCAACAAATGATTCACACAATGAAGCTACTATCTCAGAGTCAAGTCCATACTTAGCGCTAAAATCAACAAAAGTATTTGTTTCAACACAGGATTTAACGCAATCAAACTTGAAATTCATACCTGACTCCTTACCTTCATCAAGCTCCCAATCTTTAGAGTTGCGTTTAATTCTTTCCAATAAATTCCATTTGAAGTCAATATCTCTCTTCATAAAAGAACCGGTACAAGAAGTGTCAAGCATGGTGCGATCATCATGAGAAAGCCGAGCATAGAAGTTTTGAATGATAATTTCTCTCGAGAGCTCATGGTTGGGGCATGAATATAACATTGATTTAAGCCTCCCACAAGCTTGAGCGACGCTTTCTCTATCACGAGGCCAAAAATTATAAATATAATTCTGATCACGATGTACTAGATGCATAGGATAAAACTTTTGATGAAATTCCAATTTCAACCGGTTGTAGTTCCATGATCTAATATCATCACATAGCCTATACAATGTCAACGCCTTATCCCTCAAAGATAAGGGAAGACCTTCTTCTTGACCTCATCCTCGGGCAAACCTGCGAGCTTAAATAAACCACAAACTTCATCTACATAGATTAGATGCAAGTCCGGATGTGATGTTCCATCTCGTGTAAAAGGATTAGCCAGCAGTTCCTCGAGCATACCCGAAGGAAATTCATAGAAAATATTTTCAGTAGGTGCAGCAGGTTGAGGAGAAACTCCTTGTGCTTCCGTTCGAGGTGAAGATACCCCGAACAAGCTCCTCAATGGATTAGTTTCCATAGTGACAAGTGACAATTACTTTCAGCACACTATATAAATGTTTCCTTACAAAATTCCACTTACAAAAGGCGCTTCACTCCCCGGCAACGGCGCCAAAAAAGAGTCTTGATGACCCACAAGTATAGGGGGTCTATCATAGTCCTTTCGATAAGTAAGAGTGTCAAACCCAGCGAGGAGCAGAAGGATCTGACAAGTGGTTTTCAGTAAGGTAATCTCTACAAGCACTGAAATTATCGGTAACAACTAGTCGTGTGACTAGAAGATTCGCATCAAGTAGCAAGTAACAAAAGTAAGAATAGTGCATAAAAGTGGCCCAATCCCTTTTGTAGCAAGAGACAAGCCTGGACAAAATCTTATAGGAGGTAAAGCGCTCCCGAGGACACATGGGAAATTCTGTCAAGCTAGTTTTCATCATGTTCATATGATTCGCATTCGCTACTTTGATAGTTTGATATGTGGGTGGACCGATGCTTGGGTACTGCCCTTACTTGGACAAGCATCCCACTTATGACTAACCCCTCTCGCAAGCATCCGCAACTATCAAAGAAGAATTAAGACAAAGTCTAACCATAGCATTAAACTAGTGGATCCAAATCAGCCCCTTACGAAGCAACGCATAAACTAGGGTTTAAGCTTCTGTCACTCTAGCAACCCATCATCTACTTACTACTTCCCAATGCCTTCCTCTAGGCCCAAATAATGGTGAAGTGTTATGTAGTCGATGTTCACATAACACCACTAGAGGAAAAACAACATACAACACATCAAAATATCGAACGAATACCAAAGTCACATGACTACTTATAGCATGACTTATCCCATGTCCTCAGGAACAAAAGTGACTACTCACAAAGCATAATCATATTCATGACTAGAGAGGTAATGAGTAGCATCAAGGATCTCAACATATAATCTTCCACCGAGTAATCCAACTAGCATCAACTACAAAGAGTAATTAACACTACTAGCAACCTTACGAGTACCAATTGGAGTCATGAGACGGAGATTGGTTACAAGAGATGAAATAAGGTTTGGAGATGAGATGGTGCTGATGATGATGTTGATGGTGATGAGTCCCCTCCGATGAGAGGAGTGTTGGTGATGACGATGGCGACAATTTCCCCCTCCGGGAGGGAAGTTTCCCCGGCAGGACGACCCTGCCGGAGCTCTAGATTGGTTCTGCTCAAGTTCCGCCTCGTGGCGGCGGTGATTCCTCCCGAAAGCCTCCTCTCGATTTTTTCTGGAACGAAACCCTTCTTGTAGAAAAAGAGGGGGACAGAGGGCCACCAGGGTGCCCACAAGCCCCTAGGCGGGGCCAGGGGGCCGCGCCTAGCAGGCTTGTGGCCTCCTGCTGGCTCCCCTCTGGTACTTCTTCAGCCCAGTATTTTTTATAAATTCCAAAATAAATCCTCGTTGATTTTCATGGCTTTTGGAGTTGCGGAGAATAGGTATCTCAAACTTGCTCCTTTTTCAGGCCAGAATTCCAGCTGCCGGCATTCTCCCTCTTCATGTAAACCTTGCAAAATAAGAGAGAAAAGGCATAAGTATTGTACCGTGAAGTGTAATGACAGCCCAAAAAGCGATAAATATCAACATGAAAGCATGATGCAAAATGGACGTATCAGGTACCTGTGGGTTACTAGTCGTGTTGATTACGTCTCGAAGTTGATGCTTGTTGGTTTACTTGGTGGAATATATTATTTTCAGATCCTTAATCACCATTATTATACCTATGATCTTGAAAATGTTGATGATGTGTGTGTATTTATTATTGGTCCTGAGGACATGGGAGAAGTCTTGTTATACGTAATCATGTGAAGTAGGTATTGGTTCGATATTTTGATGATGTGTATGCTTCTGCTTCTCTTAGTGGTGTCGTGTGAACATGGACTACACGACACTTCACCATGTTATAGGCCTCAGGGAAGGCATTGTGGAGTAACAAGTAGATGATGGGTTGCAGGAGTGATAAAACCTTAAACCCTAGTTTATGTGTAGCTCCATGAGGGGCTGATTTGCATACACACGTTTCATGATATGGTTAGATTTATCGTGATTCTTCTTTCGTAGTTGTGGATGCTTACGAGAGTGAGTAATCATAAGTGGGTCACTTCTTCAAGGCAGAACAACACCTTAGCACTGGTCAATCATAAGAGGATCACTTCTTCAAGTAATGAACGCGAATCACTTCATACATGATGAAAATGACTAGACAAAAATTCCAATATGGCCTCATGAGAGCTTGCTTCATATAAGAGTACTTTCACGCATTGACTTTTCTATAAAATGGATTGGGCTATCTTACTGCACACTTCCTTCTATTGTTACTTGTCACTTTTTACTCATCATCTTGCTACAGAACTATCTATCACTTTTACTTACATGACTTGTAGAGAATACCTTGCTGAAACTGCTTATCATTTCCTTCTCCTCATTGTTGGGTTTGACATTCTTAGTTATCAAAAGGACTACGACTGATCCCGTATACTTGTGGGTCATCAGACATGTATTATGGAGTTGGCCAAAATTATATGGAATACGTACCACTAGTGCATAGGTTGAGCGTTGATAGCATTCACAGAAATATCTTGGTAAGAGTTGCTAACTACACTACTATTATGTAAATTACAGCGCTAATTATGCTACTATTATGTAAATTACATTGCTAACTTGGCTACTATTATGTTCTTTAACAGAAACTACCGAAGGATGTTGTGCCTCTATTGATTCGTGTCAAAGGTGAGATGGAAATTACTTGCCATTCGAGGGTCACTTTCGTTTTTCCATACTCGACTGAGCAAAAACAACGAAAACTCCAAATTGAAGCATGAAGAGAAATAAAGGAGGATCAAAATCCACAAGTTGGAGACCGTAGGATCTCTTTGCTTCATCATGGAGACATAGGTGTTTTCTATTTTTTCATATTTTACCTAGGAAAGAGGACTAGGTGCTATGAGAGACGAACTTTTTTGGGTTTATGACATTATGTAGTTGTGGTTAACTTGGCATGATTAAGATGATCATGCACTAGTAGGGAAAACCTTATAGGTAGGAGCCTCGTAGTAGCGCTGGAAAACATCACGCGGTGCTGCTACTTAGCAGTAGCACTGGAAACACTACACGCTACTGCTAACATTCGTAGTAGTAGCGCTGGATGCATTTGTAGCGCTACTGCTAAATGGGGCCCAATGAGGCCACCCAAAGTATCTGTAGTAGTAGCGCTAGATTGTAAAAGCGCTACTGCTAAGTTCCATAGCACTAGCGCTTCCCTGGAACCAGCACTACAGCTAAAAGGGCCCCAGCGAGGCCACCAACACCAACTGTAGTAGCAACGCTGGCTCGGGAAAAGCGCTACTGCTAAGTGGAATAGCAGTAGCGCTCCTCTAGAACCAGCGTTACTTCCACACGTTGTTGTGGGCAGCTTTTCACCCACACACACACACACACCCTCTCCCCCTTCCTCCCCCTTTGCCCTCCTTTCTCCTTTCCTCCTCCATTGTTACTTCTCCACCATTCTTGCCCTTCTTCTCTCTTCCTTCTACCTATCACCCACACACACACCCTCTCCCCCTTCCTCCCCCCTTTGCCCTATCCCCTCCTTTCTCCTTTCCTCCACCATTGTTGCCCTCATTTCACCCACACACACACCCTCTCCCCCTCCCCCCCTTGCCCTATCCCCTCCTTACTCCTTTCCTCTCTCTAAGTTACTTCTCCACCATTGTTACTTCTCCACTATTTAGCCGTGCACAATCTCTCTCGGGATATAGATAGGTGAGTAAAAAGTTGTGCATTTCAATAATGGGAATATGTGTGTTTGCGATATGAAGGGATTTGTGTGAGTGACATGACCTGCGAGTTGCTTATGTTTTGCCGAAATGTTGATTTATTTCCGTTTTATTGAATTTCGAGAAAACTCGATATGTCCTATTTTTAGGCAAGGTCATGCCAAATTTTTATATGCATGCATTTTTATGACCCTTTTGCTTGTTATACCTTGCAGTCATCAATGTGAGTGGTAGGAAGGTGGAGTGGTACTTGCAATCCACGGTGATGAACATGTATGCAAATAAATGGACTAGGATTAGATTTTCGTGTAGAAGATGCAAAGAAGGAGTAATTTTGGACCCTTTTGATCGTGGAAGTTTGAAGGCCCACTTGCTGATCAATGGTTTCATGGATGGCTATACTATTTGGATAAGTGAAGATGATGAGGAGGACGTCCACATGGCAGGGAATAACGACATGGGTCTAGACGAAGAGATGACCGATCAACACAAAGACGATGGCGATGGACACGACGGCTCTCAAGAGTCCGAACACGACGGCGGGGAAGAGTCCGGACATGGCCTCGGAGATGATTCTGGACACGGCGAAGAAGCAGAGTCCGTACATGGCGGAGAAGAGTCGATGGACACGCCGAAGACTTCGACGCTACTAAGTTTAGTCGTCCAGGACCCTCAAGTTCGAGACCTGCTTCGCAAGAGTATGAATAGAGACACAGTTGCTTCTAGAGAAAAAGCCAAGCTGGCACAACTTGAAGTAGACTCGAAGACTCCATTATATGACGGTTGCGATCCCGAGGTTACCTGCTTGAGTTTCACGCTCGAACTTCTAAATACGAAGGCCAAAAACAAATGGACAAACAAAAGCCTCGATGAGCACTTGAAGTATCTCCAAAATAAAGTTCTTCCTACAGGGAACTTGTGTCCTACTAGTGACGATCAGGCTAAGAAAATCGTTTGCCCTGTGGATCTGCCGCGCATTATATACCACGCATGCACCAACGATTGCATCATTTATCGGGGTGAGCACATGGAAAAACCTAGGTGTCCAGTGTGCAATGCTTCTCAATACAAGAAGGCAGGAAAGAAAGCTCCTTAGAAAGTTGAATGGTACTTTCCGATCACTCCCCATCTGCAGCGGTATTTCATAGATCCTATGGAAGCAATGCTCATGCGCTGGCACGCAGAGAGGAAGAAGCCCGATGATGGAGATGACCCGAAGCTGAGACACCTCGGAGATGGTAGCCAGTGGAGAGCACTCAATGCCGAATATCGTTTTTTTGGAGAAGATCCAAGGAACATCATACTTGGTGCGTGTACCGATGGTATGAATCCATTTGGAAACCAGAGCACCAACCAGAGCACATGACCCGTCTTTGTATGGATGTACAACCTCCCCCATGGAAGTGCATGAAGACAAAGTACATACACATGAGCATGCTGATTCAAAGGCCGAAACAACCGGGAAATAATACTAACCTATATATGGGGCTTGTGAAAGAGGAGCTAGACACATTATGGAAATCGTCCGTCAAGACATGGGACGCCAACACAAGAGATTATTTCTATATGAGAGCTGCGCTGATGACGACGGTTCATGACTATCTCGGTTATGGGTACACCTCATCCTAGGTGTACCACCAATATAGAGGATGCACGAGGTGCATGGATGATACAATGTCTGAGCAGCTTACGTCAATGCAAGATGGCGGGTCTGGGAAAATCGTGTACATGGGGCATCGTAGATGGCTCAAAAAGGATGACCCGTGGAGAAAACATGGAGATCTATTCAATGGTTTGGCTGAGCATCGAGGACCCCCACGTAAGAGGAGCGGCACCGAAATCAATAAGTTGTTGAATAACTCGCAACAATGTCCCGCACCGGGAATGATGGAAAAGGCGTCTGATTCGCTGCTGAAGGTATGGAAAACGAGGTCTCTTTTCTGGGACTTGGAGTACTGGCCCAATCATGACACACCCCATTGCCATGATCAAATGCATATAACAAAGAATGTTCTCGAGAGCTTGCTTGGCACACTGATGAACGGGCCGGAGAAGACCAAGGATGGGCCGAAGGCAAGGAAATACTAGGAGGATTTGGAGATGGAGGAGATGGAGACGGAGGACACGGAGACGGAGACGGCGACGGGGCCAAGGGGACGAAAAGTCAACAGTAAGGAGGAGAATTGTTGCCCCCTTCTTGCTTCACCTTAAGTCCGAATGAGATCGATCAATTCATCAAGTGCCTTACGGGAATCAAATTCAGTTTCGGTTACTGTGGAGGGATAAGCAGATTTCTAGACACCAAGAAGAAAAGGTTCAGCGGGATGAAGCCTCATGGCTATCACGTGATGATGACGTAGATATTCCCGGTTGCCATTAGAGGGATAATGGACAAGCATGTCCTTGAGACGCTTACTGGTCTCTTCAACTTCTTCCACGTTATCTCTCGAAAGTCTATCAGTGTGAAGCAGCCCCGAAGGCTACAAGAAGAGATCGTTGTCATACTATGTGAGCTTGAGATGTACTTCCCGCCCGCGTTCTTTGACATCATGGTCCATCTGTCTGTCCACAACATGGACAACATCATCAACCATGGGCCTACATTCCTTCACATCATGATGATGTTGGAGAGGATGAATGGGGTGATCAAAGGATTCGTTTGTAACATCACCCGTCTAGAGGGGAGCATCGTCCAGGGGTATCTGACCCAAGAGTGCATCTCCTTTTGGGAGAATTATATGGGCAAAGAATACTCTGTTGTTGGTTTTCCCGTCAACAAACACCATGGGAGGCTCGGAGGAGAAGGTCACAACAACGACCAGAGGGAATTGCACGTGGACTACTTGGATCAACGGGAGGACTTTGACAGGGCTAACTACTAGTAGTGCTACAACACCTAGATGTGGTAGATGATTAAGTAACACTGCACAAAGAAATCATCGCAAAGAAGTACCGTGATCAGGGGATGCGCAAGGTGGACGACGAAGTTACTATAGAGAACAACGCCACTTTCTTGTGTTGGTTCAAAGAGCAGTTTCATGCTAATCCCCCCGAAGAGGGCAGTGCAGACGGGTTTCTCATAGACGTCTTAGCACAGGGCCCCGCTCCCAAACTCGTGTCTTATGAGGCATACGATATCAATGAGTACACGTTCTACACAGAGGCCAAAGACATGGACAGTGATTACCAGAACTCAGGGGTGACGTCTGAATGCGTGACCGACTCCAATGGCACAATTGAAATATTCTACGGAAGGGTCGAAGAGATCTGGGAGCTTAACTATGTTGGAAAGCACAATTCATCCATGTTCCGTGTCAGGTGGGCTAAGGCCGTCGTAAGAGAAAACAAGTATTTCACTACCATGTCTATACCCGACGCAAAGAGCGCTACCGTGAATGTTAACATCATCGCCAAAACCGAGCCATGGATACATGCTAAGCACGTGACACAATTCTTCTTCATAACCGACCCGACCAATCCCAACTAGGTTATCATGAGGAGAGGCAAAAGGAATATCGTTGGAACGGATGGAGTCGCCAACGAGGAAGACTACGAGCAATATGACAACTCGATTAGGGAAGATGACGATGACGATGAAGCATACGTGAAAAGAAGAATCAAGACTACATTACCTAAGAAATATCGTACTCCATGGTGCCGGAAAAGAAGAATCAACACAATGAACAAGAAAGGAAAGAAGCTCAATTTGAAACGTCTTCGACGCAGCTGAGAAACAATCATTTATATGTATGTATGTATTTTTTGTCCGAAACAATCATTTATATAAATGTATGTATTTTTTGTACATGGTTCCGATAATATTCACGCAGTGTGATCGGAAGGGAGACGTTCTCGTCGTCGACTGCGTGCGAGGCAGTCGGGATAAAAACAAAAAGGAGAAAACAATAGAAAAGAAAAACATAAGTAAACAGAAAAGGAAAGGAAAATAATAAAAATAAAATAAAAATAATAAAACAAAAAATAATTAAGAAAAATAATAATAAGGAAAAACAATAAAGAGAATAATGTTATTAGTAGCGTTGGCACCAATCTAGCGCTACTGCTAAGTTAGCAGTAGCGCTGGAAAACAAACATCGCTGCTGCTAATTGTCCAAGGGCATTTAGTTGTAGCGGTGGACCAGAACCAGCGCTACTACTAAGTTAGCAGTAGCGCTGGCCTAAATCCAGCGCTACTGCTATAGTTACTTAACCGGCCCGAAATTTTCCTCTCCCTCTACTCCTGCCTCTTCTTCCTCCTGCTCCTGCAGTCGCTGCTGCAGTCGTCGCTGGACGCCACCTCCCCATCCTACAGTTGTCGTCGCCGCCACCCCTCCTGCAGTCTCCACTACCGCCGATGGACGCCGACACCCCTCTCTCCCGCTGGTAACCTACTACTATTGAAAAAGATGAGGAGAATAAGAAGGGGAGGAGAGGTAGAAGAGGAGGAGGAGAAGAAGAAGAGGAGGAAAGGTAGAAGAGGAAGGAGAGGAAGAAGAGGAAGGAGAGGAAGAAGAGGAGGAGGAGAAGAGGAAGGAGAGGAAGAAGAGAAGGAAAAGAAGAAGAAGGAGAAGAATAAGAGGAAGAAGAGGAAGAAGAGGAGGAGGAAGGAGAGTAAATTTTGTTTTTTAAAATTTTGTTTTAGATTAATTCTTTTTTTGTTTGAATTATTAGGGTTAGTAATATTTAGAAGGAGGAGGATAAGAAAATAAGAGGTGGAGCAAAAGAAAAGAAGACGAGGAGGAGAAGAAAAGAAGAGGAGGGGGAGAGGAAGAAGAGGAGGAGGAGGAGAAGAGGAGGAGAATAAGAAGAGGAGGAGGGGAGGGGATTTTTTTTGTCATTTAACTGCTATTGTTATTAGGTAATCCAATGTGCTCCATTTGTGCTAAGTTTGTGGAAACTATTGTCGGAATGTCCGAGTGGCCTATGTTTTGCCGGAATGTTGATTCATTTCCGTTCTGGCAAATTTTAGGCGCTCCATATGTCCACTTTTTAGCAAAGGTCATGCCGAAAATTTCCGTGAATTTCCGCATGACTAGTGCTAGAAACTAGGACATATGGAGTACCCGGGAAGAAGAGGAGGATAGAAAGAAGAGGAGGAAAAGAAGAACAAGATACTAATAGTGTTGTTTTAGGTTAATTCTGTTTTAGAATTATTTACGCTAATTCTGTTTTAGAATTATTTTGGTTAACTCCGTTTATAAATGACATGAACTCTTGTTGACACTTGGATTGCTAGAAATCTTGACCTGTTGTTTTTCTATATCCATTTTCTGTCCATACTTGCCATATTTTTGTGAAGTTCAGCTCGTGCTCTCTTGAGCTTTGAGTTCTAGGTGTGAACTATAAAGCTAATCGTATATTCTAAATTTTTCTCCGTTTTGTTGGAATGTCCGAGTGGCCTATGCTTTGCCGCAATGTTGATTCATTTCCGTTCCGGCAAATTTCACGCGCTCCATATGTCCACTTTTTAACAAAGGTCATGCCGAAAATTCCCGTGAATTTCGGCATGACTAGTGCTAGAAACTAGGACATAAGGTGTTCCCGGGAATTGCCGGAAAGGGGAATGAATCCACATTCCGACCAAATATAGGTCCCTTTTTATTATTCATGTTATTCGACCAAGAATTAAACTAATATAATTAAATACTCGTAGGAAATTAATATGTCTAGCCACGACTAATCTGGGGTTTCTGGTCGCGCCGAAGATGACTATTTTCAGGAAGCAGATGATTTTTTCAATTACCTGGACCAATGCACGTTGGGGACGCAGGGTCGCAGTGATACTAACCGCGACACCGATGCTGGCACCACCATCGACAATGGCACCAACCCCAACACCGACGCTAGCACCGCCATCGAAAGTGGCACCGGCACCGACACTGCCCCCAAGTTCGGCAACGATGCTGACCTAGTCGGTGAAGGACCGAAGCCGAAAAGGGCAAGAAAACCAAGCAGCTCGGCATCGGACAAATCATGGTCACGGTGATGCACCCCAAGAAATTAGAGCCAATAGAGTGAGAGAAAGCGCGGAAGTGCTACGACAATCAATTTGGATGCATTTTCAGGGAAACCACCAACATCAACGACGAAAAGTTAAAGAAGATACTGCTACGGCAACAAAAGTCCTTCCCCGACAACACTAGGAATTCTTCTTGCTACTTCTCTTGCTTGCGTCGGTTTTTTCCCTTGAAGAGGAAAGGGTGATGCAGCACAGGAGCAGTAAGTATTTCCCTCAGTTTGAGAACCAAGGTATCAATCCAGTAGGAGAATCTCGTCAAGTCTAGAGTACCTGCGCAAACACAAAAGAGCTTGCACCCAACGCTATAAAGGGGTTGTCAATCCCTTCAAGATTGATTACAAAGTGAGATCTGAAGGCGGAAAGTGCAACGAAGAAAAAGTGTAAGGCTGAAAATATGGTGTGGAGTAGACCCGGGGGCCATAGTGTTCACTAGAGGCTTCTCTCAAAATAGAAAATATCACGGTGGGTGAACAAATTACTGTCGAGCAATTGATAGAGCCACGCAAAGTCATGACGATATCTAAGGCAATGATCATACATATAGGCATCACGTCCCAGACAAGTAGACCGATACTTTCTGCATCTACTACTATTACTCCACACATCAACCGCTATCCAGCATGCATCTAGTGTATTGAGTTCATGACGAACAAAGTAACGCCTTAAGCAAGATGACATGATGTAGAGGGATAAACTCAAACCAATGATGAAAACCCCATCTTTTTACCCTTGATGGCAACAACACGGTGCGTGCCTCGCTATCCCTTCTGTCACTGGGTGAGGTCACCGCACGGCATGAACCCAAAACCAAACACTTCTCCCATTGCAAGAATCATAGATCTAGTTGGCCAAACAAAACCCACAACTCGAAGAGAATTACAAGGATATGAAATCATGCTTTAGAGAGATCAGAGAAACTCAAATAAGATTCATAGATAATCTGATCATAAATCCACAATTCATCGGATCTCGACAAACACACCGCAAAAGAAGATTACATCGATAGATCTCGATGAAGATCATGAAGAACTTTGTATTGAAGATCCAAGAGAGAGAGGAAGCCATCTAGTTACTAGCTATGGACCCGTAGGTCTATGGTGAACTACTCACGCATCATCGGAGAGGTCATGGTGTTGATGAAGAAGCCCTCCGTATCCGAATCCCCCCTCCGGCAGGGCACCAGAACGTGCCCCAGATGGGATCTTGCGGAGACAGAAGCTTGCGGCGGTGGAAAAGTACTTTCGATGATGTCCTGATTTTTTATGGGATTTTAGGGAATATATAGGCGAAAAACCTAGGGCAAAGGAGGCTCAGGGATCCCACAAGCCAGGGGGTGCGGGCCCCCCTGGCCGCGCCATGAGGGCTTGTGGGGTCCCTGGTGGCCCCTGTCCTGATTCTCCGGCTTCCCGATCTTTTTCTGTTCCGGAAAAAATATTTTTGGCAGTTTCATTACGTTTGGAGTCCGTTCAAAATCCTCCTCTGAAAGGGGTCAAAACATGGAAAAACAGGAGCTGGCACTTGGCACTGAGTTAATAAGTTAGTCCCAAAAAATATATGAAAGGCATGCAAAACATCCAAAGTTTGAGAGGATAATAGCATGAAACCATCAAAAATTATAGATACATTGGAGACGTATCACATACCACATCAGGAGGCGTCTCCACGGAACCTTGAACCTGTTGTCCTGATTGCAAAAAGTCTATCTTCATGTCATCCTCGCAGGAGACGCCTCCCGATGCCGCCTCTATCGAGCAAGAACAACACATGGTTCGTCCACTGATAATTCGACCGACGACGCTAGGAGATGTGGTTAGGGAAGGTATGGTGGGCTCACTACCGCCACCTGCCAAGAAGCCAAAGAGAAGACCGAAAAAGAAAGGCGGTAAAGCCACCAGAGTTGCTTCAAGCAGCCAACCGAAGCCCCGAGAGGTAGACATGATACCTGTCATAGGTGCAGAGCGTTTCCATGTCACCGGCCACCCGATCCTACCTCAGAAAGAAGTAGAGAGCATAATGAACAATGATCTAAGGAGACTTCATGATGATGTGCTGGCCACAGAGATGAGACTTCTCAGCTCAAAAAATATAGGACACCCGGTTCAGATTTCGGGTGCGAGTGGATACGTCGACACATGGCCCGCACAGAACTTCATCCTGCGATTTGACTACATCTACGACATGTTCCACATGACCAAGCTGAAATTTTATTTCATCCGCCTGTATGCGTTGCATCTCAACAACATCATGAGGGGCGAGAACATATAATATATGTGCGTAGCGGACCCGTATGATACGTCCATTTTGCATCATGTTTACCTACTATTATTTATGTTGTTGTATTGTATAATAATGCTTTTTGGAGTAATTCTAATGCATTTTCTCTCATAATATGCAAGGTATACACAAAGGGGGAGAATTCTGGCAGCTGGAAATCTAGACCTGAAAAAGCTACGTCAGGCTACCTATTCTGCACAACTCCAAATGAGCTAAAACTTTACGAGGAATTTTTATGGAATATTTGAGGAATATTGGAGCGAATAAGCACCAGAGGGGGCCCACCAGGTGGGCATAACCCACCTGGGCGAGCCAGGGAGCTCACGTGCACCCTGGTGGGTTGTGCTCACCTAGGCGCCCCTCCGGTGCCCCTCTTCAGGTATATAAGTCATTTTGACCTATAAAAAAGGGGGAGAGGACTTTCGGGATGAAGCTCTTCGGTCTCGAGGCGAAACTTGGGCACGAGCACTTTTACCCTCCCGCGGAGCGATTCCACCGGGGGAACTTCCCTCGCGGAGTGGGAAATCATCGTCATCACCTTCACCAACAACTCTCCCATCTTGGGGAGGGCTATCTTCATCAACAACACCAATTCCTCTTGTGTTCAATCTTTGTACTGGAACTGTAGATTGGTGCTTGTGGGTGACTAGTAGTGTTGATTATACCTTGTAGTTGATTACTATATGATTTATTTGGTGGAAGATTATATATTCTGATCCATTATTCTATATAATACCCCTCTGATTTTGAGCACGATTATCAATTGTGAGTAGTTACTTTTGTTCTCGAGGTCACGGGAACAATCATGTTGCAAGTAATCATGTGAACTTGATATCTGTTCGATATTTTGATGATATGTATGTTGTGATTCCCTTAATGGTGTCATGTGAACATCGACTACATGACACTTCACCATATTTGGGCCTAAGAGAATGCATTTTGGAGTAATTATTAGATGATGGGTTGTGAGAGTGACCGAAGCTTAAACCCTAGTTTATACGCTATTCCGTAAGGGACCGATTGGATCCAAAGTTTAATGCTATGGTTAGAATTTATTCTTAATACTTTCCTCGTAGTTGCGGATGCTTGCGAGTGGGTTAATCATAAGTGGGAGGTTTGCTAAAGTAAGAACAACATCTAAGCACCGGTCCACCCAATACCAAATTATCAAAGTAGCGAACACGAATTAAGCCGACATGATGAAATTCCCGTGTACCCTCAAGAACACTTTGCTTATCATAAGAGACAATTTTGGCCTGTCCTTTGCCTCAAGAGGATTGGGATACCTTGCTGCACTTTTGTTACTACTATCGTTACTTGCTTGTTACAAATTATCTTGCTATCAAACTACTCCGCTACTTACAATTCTAGCACTTGCACACATTACCTTGCTGAAAACCACTTGTCATTTCCTGCTGATCCTCGTTGGGTTCGACACTCTTATTTATGGAAAAGGCTATAATTTACCCAATATACTTGTGGGTCATTGATGTCAGTTGTGCTTCCCTTGCAACGGCGCCAAGAATAGTTGGGTCGACAGCACCAGGAATCCTTCTGTTGCTGCTACGCCTTAAGGGACTTCCTAGGCAAATATGCAAAGGATTTCCCCCGTGGCCTTGGAGCCTTGCATTGGTGTTCCCTCGAAGCGGAAAGGGTGATGTAGCACAGGTGTGGTAAGTATTTCCCTCAGTTTGAGAACCAAGGTATAAATCCAGAGGAGGAGTATCACAAGATCATGCACAAACACAAAAGCTTGCTCCCAACGCTATGAAGGGGTTGTCAATCCCTTATAGATTGTTCGCCAAGTGAGAACTGAAAGCAACAAAGTAACAAAGCAAAGTAAAAGAGGAGGTGTAAACGATGGATGTGAATAGACCTGGGGGCCGTAGTGTTTACTAGTGGCTTATCTCATAAAAGCAAGTAGACGGTGGGTGAACAAATTACTATCGAGCAATTGATAGAACCGCGCAAAGTCGTGACGATATCTATGGCAATGATTATATCTATAGGCATCATGTCCAAAACAAGTAGACCGATGCTTTCTGCATCTACTACTATTACTCCACACGTCGACCGCTATCCAGCATGAATCTAGTGTATTAAATCCAAAAGAACAGAGTAATGCCTTAAGCAAGATGACATGATGTAGATGGACAATCTCATATCAATGCTAGAGCCCATCTTGTTACCCTTGATGGCAACTACTTAATGTGTGCCTTGCTGCCCCTACTGTCACTGGGAAAGGTCACCACATGGTAGAACCCAAAACCAAGCACTTCTCCCATTGCAAGAATCATAGATCTAGTTGGCCAAACAAAACCCAAGACTCGGAGAGACTTACAAGGATATCAAATCATGCATATAATAAATCAGCAAAGACTCAAATATATATCATAGATAATCTGATCACAAATCCATAATTCATCGAATCTCGACAAACACACCGCCAAAGAAGATTACATCGGATAGATCTCCATGAAGATCATGGAGAACTTTGTATTGAAGTTCCAAGAGAGAGAAGAAGCCATCTAGCTACTAACTATGGACCCGTAGGTCTGAAGTGAACTACTCACGAGTCATTGGAGGGGCGATGATGATGATGCAGAAGCTCTCCAACTCCAAAGTCCCCTCCGGCAGGGCGCCGGGAAGGGTCTCCAGATGAGATCTCACGGAAACGGAAGCTTGCGGCGGCGGAAAAGTATTTTCGAGGCTCCCCTGATTTTTTGCAGAATTTTTGGGAATATATAGGCCAAAGATCTAGGTTAGGGGGCACCCAGGGAGGCCACAAGCCCTGCCACCGCCGCCTCCCCCTGGTGGCGGAGTGGGGGCTTGTTTGCTCCGAGGAGCCCTCCTGGCTTGGCCCACTGGCCCCCTGATCTTCTTCCGTTCGGGAAAAATCATTTCGGGGATTTTATTCCGTTTGGACTCCGTTCCAAAATCAGATCTGAAAAGAGCCAAAAACACAGAAAAAACAGGAACTGACACTTGGCACTGAATTAATAAGTTAGTCCCAAAAGAGATATAAAAGGTACATAAAACATCCAAAGATGACAAGATAACAGCATGAAACCATCAAAAATTATAGATACGTTTGAGACGTGTTAGTCATCACCATACTATATGCACGAGAGTTTCTTGGCACACTAAAAAGAGCACCGGGACTCTGCGAGCAAGTACTTCAGGGACTTCATGATCGCTAAAAAGGACAAGGAAATGATTCTCCTGCCTTATCATCCCATCTAAGTTATCCGCGGATATCCTTTCATAAGTTTTGATCATTCCTTTGCAAGCATGGAGGCTAATTTGAGCTCTGCTTATTTTGCGCAGCGGGGGGGGGGGGGGCACCGTCCTCATCTGTCTGTACCCATAATAATCCTATGCTCTATACTTGAACTCATCGATGAACATCAAGAAGAAGGATTACATGCACATAAAGAATGTTCTCGATAGTGCCATTTTCACCTATAGCCTTACTGGTGGATATATCTATGTGAAAAAGTACAGGAATAAAGCGCCGGCTTTCGGACATAAGACCAACTTCTGGTGCACCCAGCAACCAAACGGTAGTAGGGCTGATGGAGTTCAGAAGGGATAGACAAAGCCTTCTCATGTCATCTAATTCCGGTGATGCCGAGACTCTCAGCTGGGCCACAAGCATAGGAAGCACACTGGGTCATCGAATCCGAGCTGAGTTTTATCACATCGAGTGTGAACTTGCCCAGGTGATCATGAAGCAGGTCGTCAAACAAGGAGGGATGTTCTACCATGGGCCAATGAGACGAGAGACTGTCCAAGATGTGCTAGTCGCTCTGGGTCTGGACATGAATCCTTTCAAGAAGCTCGGGTGTTTCATCCCTGAATATGAAGATTGGACCTTCGACATGGAATAGTGATTGATGATGACAATGTGTGTGTTCAGTTATAATTAAACTAGTCTTTATATGAACTACCATGCATCGCTCTAGTTAATTAGTTTGTGTATGAGGAACTTCGTTATTTATATATGTTTAATTCTTGTGTTTCTCATGTAAATTATGTTGTATATTATATATCGTTGAATTAATCAACTTACGATGCAGGTACATAGATCAGAGATGGTGAAGGACTACTACGTCGTATTCATTGGGAGGTTTCCAGGAGTGTACGACCACTGGCCAGACACTCAGGCCCAGGTGGACAGGTACCAGGGCGCTAGCCACAAAGGGCTCGTCAGCGAAGCCGAAGCGGAAATGAGTTACTTGAGGTGAATGCTACGGCAAGAGATCGAGCGAAACTGGTGCTTCAAGAAGTACTACATAGTCGCGCTCTTGCTCATGCTGATCACTCTTCTCTTCTACGTGATGGTTTAGATAGGAATGATGAAACTTGTGGGTGTGACATGACTTGTGTGTATCGCTATTTTCGAGATTTGATGATATTTGTGTTGGATAATGATGATGATGATGATGATGATGATGGTATAAATGACGAGACTACTTTATATGCATTATGTGATGACAATAATGCATATTTATTACGATTTGATGATAATGCTCGTTACAAATTATCTTGCTATCAAACTACTCCGCTACTTACAATTTTAGCACTCGCACACATTACCTTGCTGAAAATCACTTGTCTTTTCCTTCTACTCCTCGTTGGGTTTGACACTCTTCCTTATTGAAAAGGCTACAATTGACCCCATATACTTGTGGGTCATTAAAGCTATTTTCTGGCTCCGTTGCCGGGGACTGAAGCGCTTTTGGTAAGTGGAAATTGGTAAGGAAACATTATTATTACGTGTTGAAATTTCTTGTCAGTTGCTACTATTGAAAACAATCCGTTGAGGGCTTTGTTCGGGGTATCTTCACCTCGACCGGAACCAATATTAGTTGCCCCTCAACCTACTGCACCTACTAAAAATATTGAATATAAAATTCCTTCGGGTATGGTAGAACAACTGCTAGCTAATCCTTATGCAGGAGATGGAACCGAACATCCTAATATGCACTTGATATATGTGGATGAAATTTGTGGATTGTTTAAGCTTGCAGGTTTACTCGGAGATGAAGCTAAGAAGAAGGTTTTCCCTTTATCTTTGAAGGGGAAAGCATAGACATGGTATAGTCTTTGCGATGATATTGGATCTTGGAACTGGAACCAGTTGAAATTGGAATTCCATCAAAAAATTATCCTATGCATCTAGTTCATCGTGATCGGAATTATATATATAATATTTGGCCTCATGAAGGAGAACGTATCACTTTAGCTTGGGGAGGCTTAAGTCAATGTTATATTAATGCCCCAATCATGAGCTCTCAAGAGAAATTATTATTCAGAATTTTTATGCTCGGCTTTCTCGTAATGATCAATCCATGCTCGATTCTTCTTATACTGGTTCTTTTATGAAGAAGACTATTGAATTCCGGTGGGACCTTTTAGAAAGAATTAAACACAACTCTAAAGATTGGGAACTCGACGAAAGTAAAGAGACAGGTATTGAACCGAAGTTTGATTGTGTTAAATCTTTTATGAATACCGATGCTTTTCAAAATTTAGCACTAAATATGGACTTGACTGTGAGATCATAGCTTCCTTTTATGAATCTTTTTCTACTCATGTTGATCTACCTAAGGATAAGTGGTTTAAATATCACACACCAATTAAAGAATAAATTAAATAACTGATAAAAGCTAAAGAAGAAACAATCATTTACAATGTTGATCCAGTTGTTCCCACTGCTTATATTGAAAAACCACCTTTCCCTATTAGGATGAAGGAACATACTAAAGCTTCAACTATGGTCAACAAAGTTATGTTAGAACACCCAAACCAGCTGAACAAATTAGAGTTGAACCTAGTGTTGCTATGATTAAATATCTCTTGGTCAATAATATCGATGGGCATGCTATTTTCTTTTGTGATGAAGCTTCTAGGATTGCCAAACCGGATAAAAAATATATAAACATAGAACAGTTGTTGGCATGCTTGTTGTGTCGGTTAAGATAGGAGATCATTGTTATCATGGGTTATGTAACCTATGTGCGAGTGTGAGTGTTATTCCTTTTTCCTTATATGAAGAAATTAAGAGTTAAATAGCACCTCCTAAAATAGAATACATAGAGGTTACTATTAAACTTGCCAATAGAGATACTATATCACCAATTGGGATTCTCACAGATGTTGAATTCTTGTGTGGGAAGATAAAATACCCTATTGATTTTCTTGTTCTTGGCTCCCCACAAGATGACTTTTGTCCCATTATCTTTAGTAGACCTTTATTGAACACTGTTAATGCCAAAATAGATTGTAAGAAACAAACTGTCGGTGTTAGCTTTGGTGATGTATCTCATGAATTTAACTTTTCCAAGTTTAGTAGACAACCGCATAAGAAAGATTTGCCTAGTAAGGATGAAATTATTGGTCTTATTCCTATTGTTGTACCTCCGACTGATCCTTTAGAACAATATTTTCTAGACCTTGAAAATAATGTGCATATCCATGAAAGAAATGAAATAGATAGAATCTTTTTCGAACAACAACCTCTGCTTAAACACAATTTGCCTATTGAAACTCTAGGAGGTCCCCCTCCACCTAAAGCTGATCATGTGTTTGAATTAAAAAAATTGCCACACACTTTGAAATATGCTTATCTTGATGAGAAAAAGATATATCATGTTATTATTAGTGCCAACCTTTCAGAACATGAAGAAGAAAGACTATTGAAAGTTCTAAGGAAGCACCAAGCTGCTATTGGATATACTCTTGATGATCTTAAGGGCATTAGTCCCACTCTATGTCAGCACAATATTAATATGGAACCTGATGCTAAACCCGTTGTTGATCACCAACATTGGTTAAATCTGAATATGAAAGAAGTGGTAAGAACGGAAATATTGAAACTTCTGGTAGCATGTATAATCTATCCTATAGCTGATAGTAGATGGGTAAGTCTTATTCATTGTGTCCCTAAGAAGGGAGGTATTACTGTTGTTCCTAATGATAACAATGAACTTATTCCACAAAGAATTGTCACATGCTATAGAATGGTAATTGATTTTAGAAAATTAAACAAAGCAACTAGAAAAGATAATTACCCTCTGCCTTTTTATTGATCAAATGTTAGAAAGATTATCTAAGCACACACATTTTTTTGCTTTCTTGATGGATATTCTGGTTTTTCAGAAATACATGTTTCACATCCTGATCAAGAAAATACCACTTTTACTTGTCCTTTTGGAACTTATGCTTATAGATGTATGCCTTTTGGTTTATGTAATGCACCTGCTACATTTCAAAGATGTGTGACTGCTATATTCTCATATTTGTGTGAAAAGATTATTGAGGTTTTCATGGATGACTTTTCTGTTGATGGGAAGTCTTTTGATGATTGTTTAAGCAATCTTGATCAACTTTTGCAAACATGTGAACAAACAAATCTTGTCTTGAATTGGGAGAAGTGCCACTTTATGGTTAATCAAGGTATTGTTTTGGGCCATAAAATTTCCGAAAGAGGCATTGAGGTGGACAAAGCCAAGGTTGATGCAATTGAGAAAATGCCATGTCCTAAAGATATCAAAGGTATTCGTAGTTTCCTTAGTCATGCTGGTTTCTATAGGAGGTTTATCAAACACTTTTCAAAAATTTCTAGTCCTCTTAAAAATCTTTAAAAAAAGGATATTCCTTTTGTGTTTGATGATGATTGTTTGGAAACCTTCGAAACACTAAACAAAGCCTTAATTATTGCACCTGTTGTTCAACCACCTTATTTGAACTTGCCTTTTGAGATTATGTGTGATGCTAGTGATTATGTTGTTGGTGCTATTCTAGGACAAAGAGTTGATAAGAAATTGAATGTTATCCATTATGCTAGTAAAACTCTGGACAGTGCTCAACAAAATCATGCTAGTACTGAAAAAGAATTCTTAGCAGTAGTGTTTGCTTGTGATAAATTTAGATCTTACATTGTTGATTCTAAAGTTATTGTTCACACTGATCATACTGCTATTAAATATCTTATGGAAATGAAATATGCTAAAGCTAGACTCATTAGGTGAGTTCTTCTGTTACAAGAATTTGATTTGCATATCACTGATAGGAAAGGAGCAGAGAACCCTGTAGCTGATAACTTTTCTAGGCTTGAAAATATTCTTGATGACCCACAATCTATTAAAGATAGCTTTCTTGATGAAAAATTAGCTGCATTAAATGTTTCTAACAGTACACCTTGGTATGCTAATTATGCTAATTATATTGTTGCTAAGTACATACCACCTAGCTTCACATAGCAACAAAGAAAAAAATCTTCTATGATTTAAGACATTATTTTTCAGATGACCCACATCTTTATAAAGAAGGAGTAGACGGTATTATTAGACGTTGTGTACCTGAGCATGAACAGGAACAAATCCTACAAAAATGTCACTCTGAAGCTTATGTAGGGCATCATGCGGGAGACAGAACCCCTCATAAGGTATTGCAATCTGGTTTTTATTGGCCTACTCTCTTCAAGTATGCCTGTAAGTTTGTCTCATCTTGTGATGAATGTCAAAGAATAGGTAATATCGGTAAGCGTCAAGAAATGCCTATGAATTATTCACTTTCTGTTGAACCATTTGATGTTTGGGGATTTGATAGCATGGAACCTTTTCCTTCCTCTAATGGGTATACACATATTTTGGTTGTTGTTGATTATGTTACTAAGTGGGTAGTCTATTCCAACTAGTAGTGTTGATGCGAACACCTCTATTAAAATTCTTAAGGCAGTTATTTTCCCAAGGTTTGGAGTCCCTAGGTATTTAATGAGAGATGGTGGTTCACACTTTATTCATGGTGCTTTCCGTAAAATGGCTTGCTAAGTATGATGCTAACCATAGAATTGCATCACCTTATCATCCTCAGTCTAGTGGTCAAGTGAACTTAGCAATACAGAAATAAAACTAATCTTACGAAAACTGTCAATAGGTCCCGAAAGAATTGGTCTAAGAAATTAGATGACGCACTTTGGGCTTATAGAACAACATATAAAAATCCCATGGGTATGTTTCGTTATAAAATGGTTTATGGAAAAGCTTATCATTTGCCTCTTGAGTTAGAACATAAAGCATATTGGGCAATCAAAGAACTCAACTTTGATTTCAAACTTGCTGGTGAAAAGAGGTTATTTGGTATTAGCTCATTAGATGAATGGAGAACCCAAGCTTATGAAAATGCAAAGTTATTTAAAGAAAAGGTTACAAGATGGCATGACAAAAGAATCCAAAAGCGTGTGTTCAAAGTTGGAGAATATGTTCTTTTGTACAACTCTCGTTTTAGATTCTTTGCAGGAAAACTCCTCTTCAAATGGGAAGGACCCTATGTTATCGAGGAGGCCTATCGATCCGGAGCTATAAAAATAAATAATGCTGAAGCTACTAACCCAAAGGTTGTCAATGGGCAACGAATAAAACATTATATCTCAGGTAAGCACATTAATTTTGAAAGAAATATTATCCAAACTATGGCACCGGAAGAACACATAAAAGAAACCTTACGGAATACTCGAGAATCATGAAAAAGGGGATGTACGTGATACGGTAAGTAAACGGACTTCGAAAAATCCGCAAAAATATTATTTGTCAGTTTTGGAATATTAAAAAAATTAGGAAAATAAGAAACCTCGAGGAAAGTGACCGTGGTGGGCACGATATACCAGGGTGCCATGCGCGCCCTGTTGATTGTCCCACCTCGGGTACTTTCCGGACTCCGTTTTTTTCGTTCTGCTTGTTCACCAAGATAAAAAAAATCTTTATATACCCCCCCGAACCTGATGACCTCTGTATCGCGGAGAAATCTCGTGTTTTCTTTTCTTGTTGTTTTCTGTCAGATCCAATTCACCATGGCCGCTTCAAGCTCCTCCAAGTACAAGTTCTTCAACGACGTCATCAACCCATATCTGCGGGAAGTGATGCAGCACCCTCAAGATATTGAGATGCGCGATGGGGTGCTGCACATCCACGATGTGCAAGGACCCAAGGGGACTGGATCCGTGGAGGCCAGGCTTGAAGCAATGGAGCAGGAAGTCTTCCGATGCAAGGGGATGGTGGAACGTGGGCTCAATGCCAATCAAATCATGATCGCGGACTACACTCGTGATCTTAAGGTGGATGGCAAGTCCATGAAGGACATCGTCTTCTCCCTCAACGAGAAAATCAACTTCCTCCATAGCCAGATTCATGACCTTCAAAGCCAAGTCTTTGAATATGAGGCAAGGTTTAAAGGTATGAGTTTGGCTGCCAGTTGTAGGATCCGAGAGACTCACTCTTCCTCTTATGATGGTGAGCCTGTGCCATGGAAACCGGAGGACAATACTGCTTCTACTTCATCACTACCACCTCCTTCTTCATCACCAAAAGAAAATTGAGTATCTGGTATGGGCACTCCCCTTAGCTTTTGCGAAGCTTGGGAGGTGCCCCGGTATCCTATCATCTCCACTATCTTTTGCCTTCACTTTTCTTAGTTCGATCCATGGTTATCTTTTTCTTTAGGTGAAGAAAAGTTTAGTTCGATCCTTTCTTTCCAAGAGTTTTCTTAGTGATCAATCTATGCAATCGTGTGCGAGATATATAATAAAGTTTAGTTTTAGTTTTGCCTTCTTTACTTTCTTTTTTCAATAAAAACAAAGGAAATAAATGAAAAAGAGCATATGCTAATCTTATGGCAAGTGATGACATTACACAAGGAAAAGTTTAAGTAAAAAATTTTGTTGTAGATTGACAAACATAGCATTGGTCAATGATGCAACTCATGAAAGAATTAATAAGGGAAGAAAATATTCACATACAAATACACTATCCTGGAAATCTTTTGTGATTGTGACCACCCATCAAAATATTATATGCCAAAATTGTTGACGTTGGACAAGGAAGACAACATAATGAATTATGTTTGTTCATATTCACATAGAATTTATATTATCATGGATCCTTCAACATGTGGTTCTTGCCCCTATCTTTGCTAGCCAGAAACTCCGCACTAAGAAGAGATACTACTTGTGCATCCAAATCCCTTAAACCCAAATCTTGTTTGACAGTCCACCATACCTACCTATGGTTTGAGTAAGATCCTTCAAGTAAGTTGCCATCGATGCAAAAAGGGCAATAAAAATTGCTTCTAAAAGTGTAAGATCATTTAGTGTAAGGGAAAATTGAGCATTGTACGAACTTGTGATGGTGAAGAATAAAAGCGACAGACTGCATAATAAAGGTTGCCATCACAAGGGGCAATATAACACGACACTCTCTTGCACTAAGGGGTTGAGCGTACAAACAAAAAGCACATGGCAACCTCTGCTTCCCTCTGCGAAGGGCCTACCTTTTACTTTTATGTATTTACTTCCATGCAAGAGTCGAAGTTTTTCTCTCTATTCCTTTTTATTTTCTCCTTTGGCAAGCATCATGTGGTGAGGAAAGATCTAGGAACATATATCCAGTTGAATATGGGTAGCATGACTTATTATGGTTGGCATCACCCTTGAGGTGAATTCGTTGGTAGGCGAGACTATAAGCCCCTATCTTTCTATGTGTCCGGTTGAAACATTTTGCTCATGTGCACGCGGTGAGTGTTAGAAATCATAGAAGACTAAATGATGGTTGAGTATGTGGACTTGCCTAAAGGCTCTGATATGTGACCCTTCCTGAAAAGATGATGAATTGTAGTTGCAAAGTTGACTAAGAACATAGTTTGATGGTTTCCAATAGAGTTTATGCTTTATACTTCTATGTTTTGATGAGTCACTTGTTCATGAGAAGCCTATGATAAAAGTTTTATGTTAAAGTTTGTTGTTGTTATAATAAGTTACATGATGTTGCTATGTCCGTATTTTTGTTTTATCGAGACCTCTCTGTCTAAGCATGTGGACATGTTTCTCGATTTCGGTTTTCACTTGAGGACAAGCGGGGTCTAAGCTTGGGGGAGTTGATACGTCCATTTTGCATCATGTTTACCTACTGTTAATTATGTTGTTTTGTTGTATAATAATGCTTCTTGTAGTAATTCTAATGCCTTTTCTTTCATAGTATGCAAGGTATACACAAAGGGGGAGAATTCTGGCAGGTGGAAATCTGGACCTCAAAAAGCTACGTCAGGCTACCTATTCTACACAAGTCCACATGATCTAAAACTTTAAGAGGAATTTTTATGGAATATTTGAGGAATATTGGAGCAAAAAATACCAGAGGGGGCCCACCAGGTGGGCACAACCCACTTGGGCGAGCCAGGGAGCCCACGTGCGCCCCGGTGGGTTGTGCTCACCCAGGCCCACCTCCGGTACCCCTATTCTGGTATATAAGTCATTATGACCTAGAAAAAAGGGGGAGAGTACTTTCAGGACGAAGCGCCGCCGTCTCGAGGCGGAACTTGGGCAAGATCACTTTTGCCCTCCTGCGGAGCGATTCCGCCAGGGGAACTTCCCTCCCGGAGGGGGAAATCATCATCATCATCTTCACCAAAAGCTCTCCCATCCTGGGGAGGCCTATCTTCATCAATATATTCAACTGTACCAACTTCTCTGAAACCCCAGTTCATCTCTTGTGTTCAATCTTTGTACCGGAACTATAGATTGGTGCTTGTTGCTGACTATTAGTGTTGATTACATCTTGTAGTTGATTACTACATGGTTTATTTGGTGGAAGATTATATGTTCAGATCTGTTATGCTATTTAATACCCCTCTGATATTGAGCATGATTATCATTTGTGAGTAGTTACTTTTCTTCTTGGGGTCACGGGATAACTCATGTTGCAAGTAATCATGTGAACTTGATATGTGTTCTATATTTTGATGATATGTATGTTGTGATTCCCTTAGTGGTGTCATGTGAACGCCGACTACATGACACTTCACCATATTCGGGCCTAAGGGAATGCATTGTGGAGTAGTTATTAGATGATGGGTTGCGAGAGTGACAGAAACTTAAAACCTAGTTTATGCGCTATTCTGTAAGGGACCGATTGGATCCAAAAGTTTAATGCTATGGTTAGAATTTATGCTTAATACTTTTCTCGTAGTTGCGGATGCTTGCGAGAGGGTTAATCATAAGTGGGAAGTTTGTTAAAGTAAGAACAACACCTAAGTACCTGTCCACCCACATACCAAATTATCAAAGTAGCAAACATGAATTAAGCCAACATGATGAAAGTGACTAGATGAAATTCCCGTGTACCCTCAAGAACACTTTGCTTATGATAAGAGACCGTTTTGTCCTGTCCTTTGCCTCAAAAGGATTGGGATACCTTGCTGCACTTTTGTTACTACTATTGTTACTTTCTCGTTACAAATTATCTTGCTATCAAACTACTCCGCAACTTACAATTTTAGCACTTGTAGACATTACCTTGCTGAAAACCACTTGTCATTTCCTTCTGCTCCTGGTTGGGTTTGACACTCTTACTTATGGAAAAGGCTACAATTGACCCCATATACTTGTGGGTCATCACCATACTATATGCACGAGAGCTTCTTGGCACACTGCAAAGAGCACCGAGACTCGGCGAGCAAGTACATCAGCGACTTCATGATCGCTATTAAGGACAAGGAAATGATTCTCCTGCCTTATCATCCCACGGTAGTTATCCGCGGATATCCTTTCATAAGTTTTGATCATTCCTTTGCAAGCATGGAGGCTAATTTGGGCTCTGCTTATTTTGCGCGGCCGGGGGGGCACCGTCCTCATCTGTCTGTACCCACAATACTCCTATGCTCTCTACTTGGATTCATCGATGAACATCAAGAAGAAGGATTACACGAACATAAAGAATGTTCTCGATAGTGCCATTTTCACCTACAGCCTTACTGGTGTTTATACCTAGGTGAAAAAGTATAGGAATAAAGCGCCTACTTTCGGCCATAAGACCAACTTCTGGTGCATCCAGCAACCAAACGGTAATAGGGCTGATGGATTCAACCTCGTGCATCACATGATTGAGTTCAGAAGGGATAGACAACGCCTCCGCATGTCATCTAATTCCGGTGATGCCGAGATTCTCAGTTGGGCCACAAGCATAGGAAGTACACCGGATCATCGAATCCAAGCTGAGTTTTATTACATCCAGTGGGAACTTGCTCAAGTGATCATGAAGTAGGTCGTCGAACAAGGAGGGATGTTCTACCATGGGCCAATGAGGAGGGAGACTGACCGAGATGTGCTAGTCGCTCAGGGTCTAGACATGAAACGTTCGTAGGCAGGACGACCCAGAATAGCATGATATGCACTCTAGAGGTCCACCACCTCAAACATCAGCTTCTCTTTGCGGAAATTCCTGTCACAGCCAAAAACAACATCTAGCCCGATCTGGCCGAGTGACTTGGCCTTCTTCCCTGGTATAACTCCATGAATGGACATGGTGCTCTCGTTGAGTCAGGACATCGGAATGCCCATCCCCTTAAGAGATTCTGCATATAGGATATTCAGCCCACTCCCTCCATCCATCAAGACTTTGCGACGCCGAACACCCTAGTGTAACAACTCTGATGCGGCCCTTTCCTTATTTGGGGGCGAGGCCTCAAAAGGGGAAAGGGGCGCATCTACGTGTTTCGCAAATGGGATAATCATCACAATACATAATTAAAGATTAACAAGTAGGGCATACACTTGTCATCTGTTAAGAATATATCATATGGCTTACAGACAGACATTAATCCGAGTAGTAGCAAATCCAACTACGGACTTTAAACAAAAAACAGATGATCTAACACATCCCGTATGCTAGCCCATGATCACGACCACGGCCTCAGTCTTCCAGATAGTTCACATACAGACGGCCAGAGTCCTCATCGAACTCCCACTTCAGCTGGTTGTCATCAGGATCTCCTGCATCGGGCGTACCTGTACCTGTTGGGGTTGTAGTAATCTGTGCGGCACGGGGACTCAGCAATCTAATGACCTTGGTACTGAATCTAGTCAAGTTATTAGGTGAGGAAGGTTTAGTGTATGGGTTTGCAGCAACCTAAGCATATATGGTGGCTAACTTACGTTGATCAGAGTGTCATGTGGTGGTCTACGCAAGAGATCGAAGACTAAATTGATCACTAAGTGATCCTGAACACCTACTTACGTCAAACATAACCCCACCGCGTTCTCTATCGAAGAGCGATCTCCGAAGGAGACAATCACGGTTACGCACATAGTTAGAAGTTTTATTAGAGTTACTTCAAGTTGTCTAGAACCGGATGTTAATAAATTATCCATGTTTGCCACATAACCGCGGGCACAACTTTCTGAAAGATTAAATCATGCAGGGGTGCTCCAACTAGTCCATCACAAACTGCCACGGGCCGCAAAGTAATCCTCTATCACGAAGCTCGTGATCTCGTCGGATTCCATAGAGGAAAACCTCAACTTTCAGGAGACCCAAAGTTTCACCGGGATTCCTATACGCAATATATATCGCTAAGGTAAGACAAATCTAGCAGGACCTCTTGTCATGTCGATGACCCCGATAAGAGCCATGTATCTCAGTCTCAGGACACGACGGATGAGCTAGACACCGGGTTGGCTAAACCCTGGGTGACCAGGGGCACCGGACATCGCTCAGGTGGGACCATCACTCATGAGGAGCACTGGCCCGGGTTGTTGATTAAATCCTCGGGGTATCTATTCCCTAGGCATATTATTATTAGGTGATTAGAATATTAAAACCAAGGTTGGGTCCTGCCAGACGAGCCTTAACACTACACGATTTATCAAGGGGGTCCCCATAACAACCCCAAACGTGTTAGGAGCGATCAGTTATGGAATCAAACACCGGTAACCGAAACTAAGGCGACAACAACGGAACAAATCACCCGGCAAAAGGCTAGGCCTCCCGTCATTTACCAAGTATATAGGTGCATTAATTAAATAGCAGTTTAAACATAATGATCTCAAAATACTCATGTTATCACATGAGACAGCTGGCACGTGCAACTAGCAAAGCTAGTCATTAGAGGTTGAGCAAGCCTACTTAGCCAGACAACATTTGCTAGGAGAGGAAAGTGTTTGGGTTCATGGCAAAGACAGGTGGCAATTATATCAAGTGGTAGGCAGCGAGCATGTATCGAAGGAAACGTGATTCTAAGCATAACAAAGCTAGATACGGTATCAAGGTCACGGTCATCTTGCCTGTGATGTCTTCAGCTTGGAACTACTCTTGATCTTCCTGCACGTACTCTCCAGAATCCACGTACTCACTCTCCGATCCCGATGCTACCCAAGATAAGATAATAGCCAATGAGCACCAACACAACATGATGCAACAAGCAATATGATGCATGTGTGAAGAAGGAAGCATGCATCACTATTCTAGTCACTTTCATATGCATTAGTTGAGTTAATAGAATTCTGGACAGAACCTCATGTTAAGTTATCTTGACATGTATGAATATGGCATAAACATGTGCATCACGAGAAAAAGATGCAAAAACATATAAGGATCATAGAGAACGGAGTTACGGATCAACCGGAAACTACGAAACAAGTTATGGATACCTACAGTTCAAATCAGCCACAAACACACTCCAATGGAACTCCCCTGGTGTTACCAGGTTGCCACATGATCAAGCAACAAAATATAAGTGGGGTGGTGCATGGGAACACTCCACACCATCAACAATGCCCACACAAGCTTCCAATCAACAAAAACATGCAATCTGTTTTCAACAGCATCATAGCAGTTTGTCTACAATATTTAAAGTAGCTACAACCATCTAAATGAAGCAATCAAGATATGAAGCAAAAGCCATCCAAAATCTCTACAACCCTGTGCAAGAATCTACTGCAAAGGAATCACCCATGAGCAGATGTACATGCACTAACTTGGACAAAATATCACAAATTCTGGGACTTAGTGCAAATCATAGATTTTCACCAACTGCTTATGCTCTCAAGCATTTTGGCAGCCTCCAAAATGATATCTACAGGAATTGAAAAAGAATGAAATTTAACAGGCAGCTAGACAAACAAAAAAGCTCACAAACTTTAGTTTGTTGCATGGGCTGATTCCCAACACAGGAGCTAATTCAACCAAGACAACAGGGGAAGAAAATAACATCAGATTCTCAGACTTGGTGAAAATCACAAGGTTTCACAAATCTGTCAGTTTCAACCAAGTGTCAACTTTGACAAGGCGCAATAGGTGCATACAAATTCCTAATTACAAAACAAAGACCCCATGTTGTAGAGGGGTTCACCCACTACCACTACATCAAGGATTCATCCTCAAAGGGTCAAGGCACCACCTAATACAAGGCACTAAACATGGCATCATGACAGAAAATAACAGTATTATCAAGTTGCTCTAAAGTGAAATCTGATTGCACCAATGGATTCCTGGGATGATTCTTCCCCAAAATCATATATAATACAAGGGTACTTGCATGTAACATCATGGCACAAAGGTAGCTCGAAAACTACCACCTAAAATCCAATATGCTATATATGAATGACATCACATGTAAATTAACTCATATTGGATCTCTACACCTAAAAATACACACACACCAGCACCATCCACAACTACCTCACTTTCATAGTGGCAAGCATGAGGGGTTAGACCCTCATGCACAAGTGCATATGCACCCATGCACACACATACACCTACATGAGCATACACACACTCATACATGTGCTCACACACACACAAGTGCACAGTCTCACACCTACATTACATGAATAGGTGCAACTTGAGGGCTAGGCCCTCTTGCACATGTGCATATGTGCACCAACATGCACACACACACACACTCACATGTGTGCACACATTCACTCATGTGCACACACACACACATACACACTATCATGCACATACACATGCACTAATGTGCTCACTCAAGCACTATAGGCCTTAAAAGAAATTAAACACCCCCTGTATTTTTAAAAGAAACAAAACAGCAAAATGCAGCAAGAGAGAAGAAAAAGAAAAAATAGCACAAATGAAAAAAATAAAAGGGGAGCCCCTGGGTTTCGAACCCACCACCTCCTGCACCTCTACTCGCAGGTGCAGCACTAGGCTACCGCATGTAGCTGCACTATCAGAGGGAGAGAAACCCTCTTATGTAGATGCTGCCAGACAACTACAGCAAAGGGGAAAAATCCCAAATTAAAAGGGGGCGCTGGGGCTCGAACCCCAGACCTTCCCGAAGCAACAACACTCACAAGCCACTGCACTACACGAACGAAACTTAACAGAGAGGGGGGAGATGCTCTTTTGAGCAGCCCCCTCTGCTCCTACTGCACACACCCACGACGGCCAGAACATGGGAGGTTCTCCGGCGACGCTCCGGCGACGCTCCGGCGATCTAAGCTGAATGGCTGCTACAGCGCGGGACGCGGGAGGAATGGGGAACCCATTCCCATGGCTAACCCACGCGGAGGGACCCTAGGACGGTGGCTCGACGTGGCTGCGCAACCAGCCGCGTAGGACAACGATGGCGGCGCAAGCTACGGCGATAGGGCGAGCTGATGGCGTGGGAAAAGGAAGGAGAGGTTCGTGCGCTCACCTAGGGGTGCTTGGAGGCGCTCCCGCTGCCGAGAAGTGGAAGAAGAGGCGAGGCGACGGCGATGACCTGCTCTGCTCCGCCCGAGACGACGACGGCAAGGAGGGGTCGACAGAGGAGTTGATCCACCCTCCTAGTCCCGAGAATGGAGCGAGGGAGGATCCAGCATCCTCCCTGCGCGCTCATATTCCCCGGGTACACGCCGGCAATGAGGGGAGGGACGACGGCGACGAGCGGCGCACCCTCTGAACTACTGCTTTCTCTAAACTTACTTGATGAGGGAGAGATGGAGGGAGAAGAAGGTGCTGGCAGCGGAGGAGAAGGAAGGGGAGGAACCCTAGGAGGAGGGGCACGCACGCCGAGGGGTCATATAGGGTCTCGACGTCCGTGAGGGCACGACGTCGGGAGCTCTCTCTCTCTGGCGACGACCCTCTCTAACGGAAAGGAGGGGGAAAGGGACGGTGTGAGGGGAAGAAGAGGAACGCCGAGCACGCCTCTGTGCGAGGGAAAGAAGAAATGGGCAAGGCCCAGGTAAGAGGAGGGAGCCAGCCCACCTGGGCCTCTCTGAAAAAGAAACAAAAGGTTTTCTCTTTTTAAAATAAACAACACTCAAACAAAAATGCCCATAGCCACACACGGGTTTGAAGAAAATAAAATAAAAATACTTAGGGCATAAGGGAATTATGCCCTATTTAAATGAAATACAAAAATGAGTTGTAGAGCAACTAAATTATAATCAAAACAGGATTTAATTGGTTGTTTTGTAAAAAACAACCCCATATGACTTAAGTTTTAAAACCCCAAGACAATACCCCTCAATCACAAGATAAAACACTAAATGATCAACATTTTGAAAACAGGTTTAAACAAAGTTGATTCATGAGTTCAAATAATAATAGAGAAGTGGTTTTTGAAACCTTGTTTGGAACCCCACTGTTTTGAAAACAACACATCATCAACACAAGCACACTAGCATTCAAAATCACATGAGACACATGATGATCAAGCAACATCAACACAATGGGATTGCCATGAATGCAATGAATGCCATGATGCAAGATGAAGACACAAATTAAGCCACATGAAATGATAACTCTATAACATTCAAAACATGGTACTCCAAAATAGGAAAGGTTACAAATATGGCAAGGATTACATCTGGGGCATTACACCTAGACAACTGCGTCGACCACCAGAGCCTGGCGACCTGGAGTCGGAACAACAGCTGGATGGTCCGACTGATCAAACGTGATGGAGGTCTGCGACCACTTCAGGTATGTTGGGGTGGAAATCACTCGCATGTTGACTTCTCTATTCATGACTTTCAGTCGACTTTTGCTCTCTACTTCAGGAAAAATCACCAGAGTTGCGTTGACTTTGGGGAAGTCATCTTTCTCTTCATTATTCTCTTCTTCAGGGTCTTTCCACTCGACTGACCTTCCTTGAACTCTTGGATTAACAATCGGCACTGCCGAGTGGTATGCTTTGGCACTATGAAATTGCCCTCATCATCTTTCGTCTTGTGAAATACACACGGTTGATCCAAAACATACGACTGCATCTTGGACTTCTTGGGGGGAATAGTGCCTTGGACTTTCTCTTGAATTTTCCTGCCGCCAGAGCAGCTGCTTGTGCTGGTGTAGTGTTTTCAACATTCCGCTTCTTCTTTTGATTGGAATTAGCGTCAGTGTTGTCGACTGCTTTACCTTTACTGCTACGGTGGCGGTCTTATTCTTCCCCGTTTGCATAACGGGTGCTATTTCCATCATTTTGCTCATTGACATGTCGCGTGATCGACCAAACTTCAGATACAGTTCTCGATACCTGACACTTGCCTTGAAGGCGCACACTGCTTGGTGCTCGGTAACATTCTCCACTATGGTGGAGAGTGGTCCAGCGCTGGATGTAATCGTGCAAGAACTCACTCGGCTTCTCTACATAGCGTTGTAACATAGAAAGGCCGACATGACGCTTGCAAGTGCCCTCAAAAGTCTTGATGAACACTCGGGCCAGATTCAGCCATGCACGGGTCGAACCATCCAGCATTAGGGGCAAGTGCTTCATCGCAAAATTGTCGTTGCCACCGCCAATCTGCACTGCAACTCGATAATAATCCAACCAAGTTTCGGGCTTGGACTCTCCTATGAACTTAGTGACTCCAGCCGCCAACCTGAAGTTGGGGGGAATATTGGCAGAGCGGATTGCCCTGCTGAAACACTCGGGACCGAAAACTGTGGTACCAGTTCCACTCGGGCGATCTCTATAGAGACCATCTCTGTAGGCTCTGCCTCTGTCAATCCTTCTATGTGCAAGCACATATCTCGCATCTAATCCGGGATTCCGCTCGTCACCGAACGGGCGCCGGTCATCGTATTGTCGGAACACATACGAGCCGCTCCGTGGAGGAGAATGCACTCGACGGTGGTCATCACGGTGATAACGAGGGGGAAAATGGTTCCGACCTTGGTCTCGATGCTGATACTCTCGGTGGCTCCCGTCTCTACGACACTGGGGTGAACCTGGACTGTAAACTGAACGGACTGTATCTGCTCTTGGCGAATTACTGTGTAATATATTGAGCGACTGTGATACACCTGAGTTCTGCTGCTGTGCTGCTTGAAGCAAAGCGTGAATCTGCTCTAAGCCTCTACCTGCCTCTCAGTATTGTTGCGATGATCGCGTGAGAAGAGATGTCGCTGACGCCTACTGGAAGTTGGATGACGAAGACGACCGCTTCCAGACGACGGTTCGCAGGCCTCGTGCTCGCCGCGACCAAACCCAGGTGATCTCTCCGTGGAGCCCGCCATGAAGACCTCTGCTGCTGCGTTGCAGCTCTCATACTTGGAGGGAACATCAGACTGATCTGACGCCGAGTGGATCGGCTCCCAAAGGGGTATAGCAGGCTCGATGGCTGCGACCTGAGGGGTCAAGGGAGATGACGCCTGGTGAGCCACTGCGTGCTTCACCCATCGTTGGAGTCGAGAGCGACCGGATCGCTTGCGATGATGAATAGCAGAGTGAAGAGTCGACGGCTGCCGAAGGCGTACGCCGAAGGAGTTTGTACGGAAATGCGTCCCTCCACGGACTGGGAGCGCCTCGATGTCGAGTGGCGCTTTGCTGCGGCAACAAAAGTCCTTCCCTGGCGCTTAGGAATTCTTCTTCTTACTTCTCTGATTTGCGTTGGTTTTTCCTTGAAGAGGAAAGGGTGATGCAGTACAGGAGCAGTAAGTATTTCCCTCAGTTTGAGAACCAAGGTATCAATCCACAAGGAGGGCCTTGTCAAGTCCAAAGTACCTGCGCAAACACAAACAAGCTTGCACCCAACGCTTCAAAGGGGTTGTCAATCCCTTCAAGATTGTTTCCAAAGTGAGATCTGAAGGCGGAAAGTGCAACGAAGTGAAAAGTGTAAGGCTGAAAATATGGTGTGGAGTAGACCCTGGTGGACATAGTGTTCACTAGAGGCTTCTCTCAAAATAGCAAATATTACGGTGGGTGAACAAATTACCGTCGAGCAATTGATAGAACCACGCAAAGTCATGACGATATCTAAGGCAATGATCTAGCATATAGGCATCACGTCTGAGACAAGTACACCGCTACTTTCTGCATCTACTACTATTACTCCACACATCAAATGCTATCTAGCATGCATCTAGTGTATTGAGTTCATGACGAACAGAGTAACGCTTTAAGCAAGATAACATGATGTAGAGGGATAATATCAAACCAATGATGAAAACCCCATCTTTTTACCCTTGATGGCAACAACACGATACGTGCCTCACTACCCCTTCTATCACTGGGTGAGGTCACCGCACGGTATGAACCCAAAACCAAGCACTTCTCCCATTGCAAGAATCATAGATCTAGTTGGCCAAACAAAACCCACAACTCGAAGAGAATTACAAGGATATGAAATCATGCATAAGAGAGATCAGAAGAAACTCAAATAAGATTCATAGATAATCTGATCATAAATCCATAATTCATCGAATCTCGACAAACACACCGCAAAAGAAGATTACATCGGATAGATCTCCATGAAGATCATGGAGAACTTTGTATTGAAGATCCAAGAGAGAGAAGAAGCCATCTAGTTACTAGCTATGGACCCGTAGGTCTATGGTGAACTACTCACGCATCGTCAGAGAGGTCATGGTGTTGATGGAGAAGCCTTCCATGTCCGAATCCCCCCTTCGGCAGGGCACCAGGACGTGCCCCAGATGGGATCTTGCGGAGACAAAAGCTTGCGGCGGCGGAAAAGTGATTACGATGCTCCCCCGATTTTTTGGGAATATTTGGGAATTTATAGGCCCAAGATCTAGGTCACGGGACCTCCAGGGGGCCCATAAGCCTGCATGGCGGCCCCCCAGGCCACGGGGTGGGTGCTTGTGGGGTCCCTGGGACTCTTCTGGCTTGGCCCCCAAGCTCTCCGATCTTCTTCCACTCCAGAAAAAAACTTACCGGGGATTTTCTTCCGTTTGGACTCCGTTTCAAAATCTCCTCTGAAAGGGCTCAAAAACATGGAAAAAACAGGAACTGGCACTTGGCACTGAGTTAATAAGTTAGTCCCAGAAAATAAATAAAAGGCATGCAAAGCATCCAAAGTTTGACAAGATATTAGCATGAAACCATCAAAAATTATAGATACGTTGGAGACGTATCAAGCATCCCCTAGCTTAACTCCGGCTCGTCCTCGAGTAGGGAAGTGATAAAGAACGAATTTTTGATGTGGAATGCTACCTAGCATAGTTGTCCTTTGCAACTTCTTTCACGTGGCATGGATATTCAGATCCGTAAGATTCCAAACAATAGTTTGCTATCGACATGAAAACAATAATACTTCAAGCAAACTAGCAAAGTAATCATGGACTTTCAAAATAACAAGGCCAAAGAAAGTTATCCCTACAAAATCATATAGTCTGGCTATGCTCCATCATCCTCACACAACAAATGTAAATCATGCAAAACCCCGGAATTGGCCAAGTAATTGTTTTTGCACTCTTACTTTCTCAAACTTTTTATAACTATCACGCAATACATGAGCGCGGGCCATGGATATAGCACTATAGGTGGAATAGATTGTGGTGGTGGTTGTGAGACAAAAAGGAGGAGATGGTCACACTGACTTGGCGTATCAATAGGCTATGAAGATGCCCATGAATAGATATCAATGTGAATGAGTAGGGATTGCCATACAAGAGATGCACTAGAGCTATTAGTATGTGAAAGCTCAAGAGGAAAACTAGGGGGTGTGCATCCAGCTTGTTTGCTCACGAAGACCTAGGGAAATTTTGAGGAAGCCCATCATTGGAATATACAAGCCAAGTTATAAAATGAAGATTCCCACTAGCATATGGTAGTGACAAAGCAAGAAGCTCTCAATCATGAAGAACATGGTGCTAACATGAAGCACAAGTGTGGAAAAAGATAGTAGCATTGTCCCTTCTCTTTTTTTCTCTCGTTTCTTTTTTTGTGCTCTTAGGCCTCTTTTTTCTTTTCCCTCTCCTTTTTTGGGCTCTTTGGCCTCTTTTTTTATTTCCTCACATGGGACAATGCTCTAATAATGATGACCATCACACTTTTTAGTTACCCAAAGCTCAAAGATCACAATGATGATGACTCCATAGGAAATGCCTCCGGCAATGTACCGGGATGTGCAACGATCTAGTATGATCATGCAATGGCAATATGAGAATCACGGCACAAGTCATGAGACAGAACGGTGGGAGTTGCATGGCAATATATCTCGGAATGGCTATGAAAATGGCATAGTAGGAAGGTATGGTGGCTGGTTTGAGGAAGGAATTTGGTGGGTTTGTGCACCGACGAGAATTGCGCGGCGCTAGAGAGGCTAGCAATGGTTGAAGGTGGAAGTGCATCTATACCATGGACTCAACATTAGTCATAAAGAACTCACATACTTGTTGCAAAAGTTTTTATTAGTAATCGAAACAAAGTGCTAAACGCATACTCCGAGGGGAAGGGTTGGTAGGTGTAAACCATCGCGCGATCCCGACCTCAACACAAAGGATGACAATCAATAGATCAATTATGCTCCGACTTCCTAACATAGCGGTTCACCATACGTGCATGCTATGGGAATCACTAACTTCAACACAATTATTTCTAGATTCACAACACCCAACTAACATAACTCTCAATATTACCGAATCCGTGTCTCAAAACTAATTGAGAGGAATCGAAACTTCTCTTTCTACTCAATGCACATGAAGATGGAGGTTTTTGCATCCTCTTTGGGTACCTAGCACATGGGACTACTTTCATAGCATAAGCCAACTACCAAATCACAGACCGTCGTGCTCTAAATATATAAGTGAAGCACAAGAGTAGAAAGTATCTAGCTCAAAAGATATAAGTGAAGCACTAAGAGCAAAAGTATCTAGCTCAAAAGATATAAGTGAAGCACTAGAGCAAAAGTATTTAGCTCAAAACATATAAGTGAAGCACTATGAGCATTCTAGCAAAATCACAATCAGTGCATGTCTCTCTCTCTCAAAAAGGTGTGCAGCAAGGATGATTGTGACACAACAAAAAGAAAAGACTCCTAAGATACAAGACGCTCCAAGCAAAACACATATCATGTGGTGAATAAAAATATAGCTCCAAGTAAAGTTACCGACGGATTGAAGACGAAAGAAGGGATGCCTTCCCGGGGCATCCCCAAGCTTAGGCTTTTTGGTGTCCTCGAATTTTTCTTGGCATGCCTATCGCATCCCCAAGCTTGAGCTCTTTGCAATCCTTATCTCTTTGTCCTTGAGAACATCACCCAAAACTTGAAAACTTCACAACACAAAACTTAAACAGAAACTTGTGATAACATTAGTACAAGAAAACAAACTACCACTTCTTTTGTTACTGTAGAAAACTTGAATTCCATCTATATTGATGATGGGCTACTGCATTCTCACTTTTCCATGGCTTGTACCCCCCCCCCCCCGATACTAACCATAGTTTCATCAAAACAAGCAACCAACTCAACAAAAACAGAATCTGTCAAAAACAGACCAGTTTGTAGCAATTTGTATACTTCGTATACTTGTGTTACCTCAAAACATCTAAACAATTTCGACGGCCTGGGAAAACGCATATCAATCAGCAGCAAAAAGAATCAACTCAAAAGTTATTTCTGAATAAAAATGAAAAATCATCTCGTGAGCGAAAAGTTTCTGTCTTTTTTCAGCAAGATCAAACAACCATTACCAAGACTAGTCATAAAGGTTTTGCTTGGCTCAAACACAAAAAGAAACATAAAAAACACAATCACAACAGAATTATGAAAGTGTGGACGCAACAAAACAGAAATAAAAAAGATAAATTCATTGGGTTGCCTCCCAACAAGCGTTATTGTTTAACGCCCTTAGCTAGGCATTGATACTTCAATGATGCTCACACAAAAGACAAGAATTGAAGCACAACAAGAGCATCATAAAGCATGTGAAAATCACATCTAAGTCTAACATACTTCCTATGCATAGGCATTTTATAGGAAAATAGATCAAGACAACTAATAGTTACCATATGCAAGGAAGAAAAAAGAGACAATAGCAATCTCAACATAACGAGAGGTGATTTAGTGATATGAAAGTTTCTACTACCATATTTTCCTCTCTCATAATAATTACATGTGGGATCATATTCGAATTCAACAATGTAACTATCACATAGGATATTCTATTCATGATCCACATGAATGCAAAGTTGACGCTCTTCAAAAATAGTGGGATTATCATCAACTAAAGTCATGACTTCTCCAAACCCACTTTCAATAATATTGCAAATATCATATTCATCATGAGGCTTAAACAAATTTTGAAGATCATAAGAAAAATCATCGCCCCACTCATGATCATTGCAACAAGTAGTGGACATAGCAAAACTAGCATCCCCAAGCTTAGGGTTTTGCATATTCTTAGCATGATTGTCACTAATAGAATTTATAGTGAAACCATTTCAATCATGCTTTTCATCCAAGGAGCCCTCGTGAATCACTTCATAAATTTCTTCCTCACAATTTTCAGATTCACGCATCTCAAGCAAAACTCCATAAAGATAGTCAAGTGCACTCAACTCACTAGCAATTGGATCAAAATAATTGTATCTCTTAAAGATATTAGCAAGTGGATCAGGATCCATATCACTAGATTTTTAGCAAGCGAAGATGCAAGCATATTGAAGGCACATGGCACACAAGAGAACCGAAAGCAAGCGAGAAAAAGGGCGAACGAAAAAGGCAAACAAAAAAGCAAATTGGTGAAGTGGGGGAGAGAAAAACGAGAGGCAACTAGCAAACAAAGTAAATGCAAGAGATGAGTTTGCGACACTTACTTGGATGAGTTCTTGACTTGAACTTCCTCCCCGGCAATGGTGCCAGAAATTCGTCTGCTGCGGCAACAAAAGTCCTTCCCTCGCGCTTAGGAATTCTTCTTGTTACTTCTCTGATTTGCGTTGGTTTTTACCTTGAAGAGGAAAGGGTGATGCAACATAGGAGCAGTAAGTATTTCCCTCAGTTTGAGAACCAAGGTATCAATCCAGAAGGAGGGCCTCGTCAAGTCCAAAGTATGTACGCAAACACAAACAAGCTTGCACCCAACGCTTCAAAGGGGTTGTCAATCCCTTCAATATTGTTTGCAAAGTGAGATCTGAAGGCAGAAAGTGCAACGAAGTGATAAGTGTAAGGCTGAAAATATGGTGTGGAGTAGACCCTGGGGGCCATAGTGATCACTAGAGGCTTCTCTCAAAATAGCAAATATTACGGTGGGTGAACAAATTACTGTCGAGCAATTGATAGAACCACGCAAAGTCATGACGATATCTAAGGCAATGATCTAGCATATGGGCATCACGTCCGAGACAAGTAGACCGATACTTTCTACATCTACTACTATTACTCCACACATAGACCGCTATCCAGCATGCATCTAGTGTATTGAGTTCATAGCGAACAGAGTAATGCTTTAAGCAAGATGACATGATGTAGAGGGATAATCTCAAACCAATGATGAAAACCCCATCTTTTTACCCTTGATGGCAACAACACGATACGTGCCTCGCTACCCCTTCTGTCACTGGGTGAGGTCACCACACGGTATGAACCCAAAACCAAGCACTTCTCCCATTGCAAGATTCATAGATCTAGTTGGCCAAACAAAACCCACAACTCGAAGAGAATCACAAGGATATGAAATCATGCATAAGAGAGATCAGAAGAAACTCAAACAAGATTCATAGATAATCTGATCATAAATCCACAATTCATCGGATCTCGACAAGCACACCGCAAAATAAGAATACATCGGATAGATCTCCATGAAGATCATGGAGAACTTTGTATTGAAGATCCAAGAGAGAGAAGAAGCCATCTAGTTACTAGCTATGGACCCGTATGTCTATGGTGAACTACTCACGCATCGTCGGAGAGGTAATGGTGTTGATGGAGAAGCCTTCCGTGTCCGAATCCCCCCTCCGGCAGGGCACCAGGATGTGCCAAGATGGGATCTTGCGGAGACAGAAGCTTGCGACGGCGAAAAAGTGATTACGATGCTCCCCCGATTTTTGGGGGAATATATGGGAATTTATAGGCGCAAGATCTAGGTCAGGGGGCCCACAAGCCTGCATGGCGCGCCCCCTGGCCACGGGGTGGGTGCTTGTGGGGCCCCTAGGGCTCTTCTGGCTTGGCCCCCAAGCTCTCCGATCTTCTTTCGTTCCAGAAAAAATCTTTTCGGGGATTTTCTTCCGTTTGGACTCCGTTTCAAAATCTCCTCTGAAAGGGGTCAAAAACATGGACAAAAACAGGAACTGGCACTTGGCACTGAGTTAATAAGTTAGTCCCAGAAAATAAATAAAATGCATGCAAAACATCCAAAGTTTGACAAGATATTAGCATGAAACCATCAAAAATTATAGATACGTTGGAGACGTATCACGCTTCCTGAAGCCATGCCGAGTCATCGGCAACGAAGATGAGGGTTACGAAATGGATCTCACCACCCTTAAACGAATCGTAGCCGGAAGACATAACGAAGAGTGAAAATCGTAAACTTGCCGGAAGTCGCTTAGATGCCTGCCCCATGATGGGCGCCAACTGTCGTGGGAATGAACATAACAGTAGAGGTGTAGGCTATGAATGGAGTGGGCAGAGTCCTAGCTACGGCAAGGTTGTACACAAGATGTATGAGTTCAGGCCCCTCTCTTGGAGGTAACAGCCCTACGTCTCAGTGCTCGGGAGCTCTTGGAGTGTGGATTGTGTAATACAAGGGTGCGAACCCTTGTGCCAAAAGGCAGGGGTGGCTTATATAGAGTGCGCTACTCCTCATCAAGGCCTCAACATCTAAGGGCTCGATCAATATGAGTTAAAGATATACGTTACTCATAACGTATGCAAGTAATAAATGCTACTAAAGACCATTGACTGAGTGTATGCCTGTTGGCCTTTGTGAGTGACTTCTGGTCTTCGATGTTGATTCGAATCCTTCCGAGTGGATGCAGGTCGTCGAGTGGATGGGAGTGTAGTCCGAGTGTTTGCGTACCGAGTGACTTTTTAGGTGCCATGTCCATCCATTCGGAATCTTCTGTGTGACCCTTGGCCTAATAATGAGGTACCCTTGGGTAGGACATTCAGGTCAGGTCTATGACCCTAACCTAGGTACATATCCCCATCAACTCCAACGACCATTAGTCGATTTGGTCAACATCCAGCCTCCACGACGAGCCCCACAACCACACTCAACCCCCAGGACGAGTGTGTGCGATAATCGGAGCTACATCGAGAGCAGGAGGCGATTGCTGAGGTGCGCGGGGCAATAGGTGCCAGTCTGGGATTCAAACATTTGTGGTGTGGATCATTCTTAGATGGTTTTGTTGAAACATTCATCATCTCTGAAAATTGTTGAAATTTTTCTATTCAAAACTATGAAAAATGTGAATGGTTTATTTTTGATATTTATTGAGATGAGAAGGAAATGATTGAAATAATTTAAATTGGTTGTATAATTTTTAGTTTGAGTGAAATTTGATCAAAGAATCGAAATTGTTGTGCAATTTGTGAAACAACACTTGCTATCTGGTTTTGAGACATTTGATACTAAACGAATTTGTTATGAAATTGGTGAGATACAACTTGCGACCTGGTCCTGAAACTTGAGAATTTTACGAATAGGAAACCGGAATTGATTGAAATCTTTGTTGAAGAATTGCATTTATTTTAATTTGCAAAACAAAACTCGTGATTCGATTGTAAAAGTCATCCAATTTGATGTAAATTTACGGATTTAGAAAATACAAGTGTTGATATTGTTCTGAAACTTGTGGAACTTTATTGAAATGAAACTCTGAAATGAATTAAAATTAATAAAAAATAACTCCAATACATACGGGTAATATAGGTATTCAAAACTTTAAGGACATACTCCTTTCGTCCCATAATATCAGAACGTTTTGCAAGCTATGTTAGCTTGGGAAATGCCCTTATTTTATGGGATGGAGGAAGTACAACATAAGCTGTTTTTTTCTGAAATACTTGAAATACCACTTTTTAAACTAATGAGAAGTTATTGAAAAACTAAAAAAAATGAATGAAAAATATGACTTCTTGAAATGACCATGAAATTGATTGAAATATGTCCAAAATAACTTTTTTTTTCAAACGTCAATGTAATTATTAGAACAATTAACAAGTAAAATCAATATTTTATAAATTTATGAGAATTGTTTTAAAAACTACCATGATTTTCTGTTATCCTTGAATTATCCTGGATTGTGTTGGAAAATAATAAAATAATAATATTTAGTATTTTTGATACATCAATGCCAAAAATCAATAAATATGTTTAGAAGAAATACAATCTCCAATTTTTTCTTTTCGAAATAGGAGTTATACTGCATTCATTAAGAATTGCTAATTAGAGAAAACCATGGGAAAACCAAATTGCCCAGTTAATTATGAAGAACCGGACCAAAACTATCACAACCGCTGAGGGACACACAAAAGAAAACTCACATGGTGCTTCAAAGAGGACGTCGGCGAGATACCACGTAAGCGTCGTCGTCAATATTAGCATGGACGTCATAGTACTCCCTACAGGAGCCCGACTCCATTAGAAATGATTTTCCCTTCACAATAGGGCTTTTGGAGGACGAGCTCCATGAAGCCTGTTATTTTTGAAATTCAAATTTTTAGGTTCCAAAAAATCATAAAAAATGATAATGTATGTAGGGATGTAATATTTATTTGTGTGAAACTTCACGATGAAATATTTGAATTGCTAGCTGCACAAGAAAAATATCGTGGTCTTTGACAGTGAACAGTACATGTGCTATAACCACTTATTTGTGAGTGAACTAAAACCACAACACTTATTATGATCGGAGAGAGTACTTCTTTGTGTGTAGCCCAAATTTTGACGTATTCCTTAAAATTTAGAAATATATACGGTATACGTGTATCTATTAAAAAAACATAAAAGTATGATATTTGAATTGCTCAGAAATCGAACGCCATGAATCCCGAGCTCCTGAAGCATGAAAGGAAAGATTGTACGGTATACACCCGAGTGAACATTAAAATAGGAAAACAAAATAGCAGAAAATTTTAAAATATGTTCTTTTTCTGTGCAATAAAATGCTCAAATGCATGATGTTCGTCTCAAATTTCTGGGTGTCAGGTTATTCAAGGAGATCGTCGGCGAAAAGGACATAAACAGACATGAACAATGTTGTTTTTAAAATTTGGACACCTGAATATTTTCTTTTTTGCCACGCTCCACAAATGTCCAAATCTCACCTAACTTTACACGCCATCACGTACATAACCATCTTGCACTTTTAAAAAGTTCATTCTTTTTAGTTTTTGAAAAATGATTGTACTGTTTACACCCGGATCATCTCAGCTCGGTTGCAGAATAGCCTTATGTTGTAACTCTAAAATAGAGCCAGCTAAAACCCTAGGCCACGCGTTGGAAAACTCCTCGCGCAGCTATAAATAAGAGCACGCATCCTCAGCTCTCTCGATACTACAAACCAGTTTACACCCCAGTCTACCCTGTTAACAAAAACAAGAACACCCCATGGCTCCTTATGTAGAAGTAGTGTACAATCTCATCCAGCAGACACCTCTACAACTACAAGCACGGTTAGATGACAGAGGTTGGAGAGAAGTATATGTTGCATTCATCTCCTCAGTGTTACACAGTACATATAGAGGGACTCCCGTCAGAGTAGGCACCCAGGCCGAGTGGAGTCGGTATAGATCTTAGATTCTAGGTATTAGTTACAACGGTTACAACGGATTACAGCCATGTACAGGAGGTGTGTTAACACCCCCACCCCCCCCCCCCCCCCCCCCCGCTGGACGTTCAAACTGGATCGAAAATCATCAAAAACTACCGTAGGGAGGCCCTTCGTGAAGATGTCGGTGTACTGCGAGCCGGATGGCACGTGTAGAACTCGAGCCTCACCCAGGGCGACACCATCCCGAACGAAGTGCAGGTCAATCTCAACATGATTTGTGCGCTGATGTTGAACAGGGTTGGAGGAGAGATACGTGGCGCTGATGTTGTCGCAGTACACAATGGTGGCGCGAGATGGCGGGCGATGAATCGCATGGAGAAGTTGGTGCAGCCATGTTGTTTCAGCAACGCAGTTGGCGACAGCTCAGTATTCGGCCTCCGCACTGGAACGAGAAACCGTGGACTGGCGTTTGGACGGCCAGGAGACCAAGTTGGAGCCAAGAAAGACACAGGAACCAGACGTGGACTTCCGTGTGTCCGGACAGCCAGCCCAATCGGTGTCAGAGTAGGCAATGAGATCATGACACCGAGAAGGATAGAACTGTAGACCGAAGTGTGAGGTGCCCTTGAGGTAGCGAAGGATGCGTTTGACGAACTGGAGATGAGCGGTACGAGGGGCATGCATGAAGAGACAAGCATGTTGTACAGCGTATGAGATCTCTGAACGGGTGATGGTGAGATACTGGAGGGCACCAGCGAGGCTCCGGTAGTGTGGATGATTGGTAAGAGGATCACCATCAAGAGCAGAGAGTTTTGATTTTGTGTCAACTGGGGGTGGAGATGGGTTTGCAATTGAGCATGCTGGCACGGTCCAAAATCTCGAAAACATATTGCTGTTGAGAGAGGAATATGCCGGAAGGGTTGCGAGTGACATTGATGCCAAGAAAGTGGTGAAGATCGCCTAGATCGGACATGGCAAATTCCGCCTTTAAGGAGGATATAATGGATGAGAGAGTGGCATGGGTGTTGGCGGTAAGGATGATGGCATCTACATAAAGTAAGAGATAGGCGATAGTGGAGCCATGGTGATAAATGAAAAGAGAAGTATCACACTTTGAAGACACAAAACCCAAGGAGAGGATGTAGGACAGGAAGCGCAAAAACCACGTGCGTGGAGCTTGTTTCAAACCATAGAGGGATTTCTTGAGAAGACACACATGAGAATGGTGTGAAGTAGATGTGAAGCCAGCGGGTTGCGCGCAATAAACGGTCTCACCAACTTCACCGTGAAGGAATGCATTCTTGACATCCAGTTGATGAATGAGCCAAGAGTGTGATGTGGCGATGTTCAAGATGACGCGAACGGTGGCCGGTTTGACAACCGGTCTGAAGGTCTCAGCGTAGTCGACTCCCTCCTTTTGTGTGAAGCCACGAAGGACTCACCGGGCTTTGTAACGAGCCAGCGAGCCATCGGGGTTAAGTTTGTGGGGGAAGATCCATTTGCCGGTGACCATGTTGGCACGTGCACGACGAGGAACCAAACTCCAAGTACCGTTCTTAAGCAAAGCATTATATTCATCAAGCATAGCATGGTACCAATGGGTATCGTTAAGTGCTGATTTGTAAGTAGATGGTAGTGGCGAAATGGAAGTGGAGGCGGTGAGAGAAGAGGCGCCGAGGCTGGGAGATACCACGCTTTGCGCGAGTCCTCATTGTATGTGAGTTCACGGGCGGGAGAACAGGCACTGTTGGGCGACGTGGAGGCGACGGGGTGGTGGGCGGTAATCGCAAGGAGGATTCGATGGACCCCATTGCAGAAACGGTCGGGAATGGGGAGGTGGGTGCGGGATCAGCGGGCGAATCAGGGGCGGTTTCGGGCCCGAGGTTGTCGGCTGGCTGGTGAGGGGCGGGGCGGCCGCAGTGGTTGGTGGGGCGGGAGACCAGGTAGGTGCCGGTGGGTCGGGAGGGTTCGAGGTAGGTGGGGTGGTTGGATCTGAGGTAGTTGGGGCGGTGATCCCGGGAAAGATCGCGTGGGCAGGGCGAGGATTCGGTGCGGGAGAGGGTGATGTGGGTTGCTGTGTGGGAGGCGAGTAGGGAAAGGTGGTCTCGTCAAAAACAACATGGCGAGACACAATAACTTTGCGGGTCACGAGGTCAAAGAATCTATAGCCTTTGTGTTCGAGCGGATAACCGATGAAAACACACCGAGTGGAGCGGGGGGCGAGTTTGTGAGGGGATGTGGCGTAGAGATTTGGGTAGCACAAACAGCCAAACACACGTAAGTGATCGTAACGGGGATGAATGCCAGTGAGAAGAAAGTACGGCGTGTGGGGAGAGGTTTGGGTGGAGGGACGCCGGTTGAGTAAGAGGGTGGCCGTGTGGAGAGCCTCGACCCAAAATGGGGGTGGTAGGTTGGCATGAAGGAGGAGAGTGCGAACAACATCGTTGGTGGTACGGAGCATGCGTTCAGCCTTGCCATTCTAGGGTGAAGTGTGGGGGCAGGAGACGCGGTAAGTGATTCCATTGTTGGAGAAGAAAGGGCGAAGGGATGTGTTAATGAATTTGTCGCCATTGTCACATTGCATGGTTTTGATAATGGTGTTAAATTGGTGGTAGATGTAAGTGAAAAATCGTTGGAGAGTGGGGGAGGTGTCAGATTTGTGGCGCAATGGAAAAGACCATGAATAATGAGTAAAATCATCGAGAATAATAAGATAATACTCACAACCAGAAAAGCTAACAACTCGAAGAGAATTACAAGGATATGAAATCATGCATAAGAGAGATCAGAAGAAACTCAAATAAGATTCATAGATAATCTGATCATAAATCCACAATTCATCGGATCTCGACAAACACACCGCAAAAGAAGAATACATCGGATAGATCTCCATGAAGATCATGGAGAACTTTGTATTGAAGATCCAAGAGAGAGAAGAAGCCATCTAGTTACTAGCTATGGACCCGTATGTCTATGGTGAACTACTCACGCATCGTTGGAGAGGTAATGGTGTTGATGGAGAAGCCTTCCGTGTCCGAATCCCCCCTCCGGCAGGGCACCAGGATGTGCCAAGATGGGATCTTGCGGAGATAGAAGCTTGCGACGGCGAAAAAGTGATTACGATGCTCCCCCGATTTTTTGGGGAATATATGGGAATTTATAGGCGCAAGATCTAGGTCAGGGGGCCCACAAGCCTGCATGGCGCGCCCCCTGGCCACGGGGTGGGTGCTTGTGGGGCCCCTAGGGCTCTTCTGGCTTGGCCCCCAAGCTCTCCGATCTTCTTTCGTTCCAGAAAAAATCTTTTCGGGGATTTTCTTCCGTTTGGACTCCGTTTCAAAATCTCCTCTGAAAGGGGTCAAAAACATGGACAAAAACAGGAACTGGCACTTGGCACTGAGTTAATAAGTTAGTCCCAGAAAATAAATAAAATGCATGCAAAACATCCAAAGTTTGACAAGATATTAGCATGAAACCATCAAAAATTATAGATACGTTGGAGACGTATCACGCTTCCTGAAGCCATGCCGAGTCATCGGCAACGAAGATGAGGGTTACGAAATGGATCTCACCACCCTTAAACGAATCGTAGCCGGAAGACATAACGAAGAGTGAAAATCGTAAACTTGCCGGAAGTCGCTTAGATGCCTGCCCCATGATGGGCGCCAACTGTCGTGAGAATGAACATAACAGTAGAGGTGTAGGCTATGAATGGAGTGGGCAGAGTCCTAGCTACGGCAAGGTTGTACACAAGATGTATGAGTTCAGGCCCCTCTCTTGGAGGTAACAGCCCTACGTCTCAGTGCTCAGGAGCTCTTGGAGTGTGGATTGTGTAATACAAGGGTGCGAACCCTTGTGCCAAAAGGCAGGGGTGGCTTATATAGAGTGCGCTACTCCTCATCAAGGCCTCAACATCTAAGGGCTCGATCAATATGAGTTAAAGATATACGTTACTCATAACGTATGCAAGTAATAAATGCTACTAAAGACCATTGGCTGAGTGTATGCCTGTTGGCCTTTGTGAGTGACTTCTGGTCTTCGATGTTGATTCGAATCCTTCCGAGTGGATGCAGGTCGTCGAGTGGATGGGAGTGTAGTCCGAGTGTTTGCGTACCGAGTGACTTTTTAGGTGCCATGTCCATCCATTCGGAATCTTCTGTGTGACCCTTGGCCTAATAATGAGGTACCCTTGGGTAGGACATTCAGGTCAGGTCTATGACCCTAACCTAGGTACATATCCCCATCAACTCCAACGACCATTAGTCGATTTGGTCAACATCCAGCCTCCACGACGAGCCCCACAACCACACTCAACCCCCAGGACGAGTGTGTGCGATAATCGGAGCTACATCGAGAGCAGGAGGCGATTGCTGAGGTGCGCGGGGCAATAGGTGCCAGTCTGGGATTCAAACATTTGTGGTGTGGATCATTCTTAGATGGTTTTGTTGAAACATTCATCATCTCTGAAAATTGTTGAAATTTTTCTATTCAAAACTATGAAAAATGTGAATGGTTTATTTTTGATATTTATTGAGATGAGAAGGAAATGATTGAAATAATTTAAATTGGTTGTATAATTTTTAGTTTGAGTGAAATTTGATCAAAGAATCGAAATTGTTGTGCAATTTGTGAAACAACACTTGCTATCTGGTTTTGAGACATTTGATACTAAACGAATTTGTTATGAAATTGGTGAGATACAACTTGCGACCTGGTCCTGAAACTTGAGAATTTTACGAATAGGAAACCGGAATTGATTGAAATCTTTGTTGAAGAATTGCATTTATTTTAATTTGCAAAACAAAACTCGTGATTCGATTGTAAAAGTCATCCAATTTGATGTAAATTTACGGATTTAGAAAAATACAAGTGTTGATATTGTTCTGAAACTTGTGGAACTTTATTGAAATGAAACTCTGAAATGAATTAAAATTAATAAAAAATAACTCCAATACATACGGGTAATATAGGTATTCAAAACTTTAAGGACATACTCCTTTCGTCCCATAATATCAGAACGTTTTGCAAGCTATGTTAGCTTGGGAAATGCCCTTATTTTATGGGATGGAGGAAGTACAACATAAGCTGTTTTTTTCTGAAATACTTGAAATACCACTTTTTAAACTAATGAGAAGTTATTGAAAAACTAAAAAAAATGAATGAAAAATATGACTTCTTGAAATGACCATGAAATTGATTGAAATATGTCCAAAATAACTTTTTTTTTCAAACGTCAATGTAATTATTAGAACAATTAACAAGTAAAATCAATATTTTATAAATTTATGAGAATTGTTTTAAAAACTACCATGATTTTCTGTTATCCTTGAATTATCCTGGATTGTGTTGGAAAATAATAAAATAATAATATTTAGTATTTTTGATACATCAATGCCAAAAATCAATAAATATGTTTAGAAGAAATACAATCTCCAATTTTTTCTTTTCGAAATAGGAGTTATACTGCATTCATTAAGAATTGCTAATTAGAGAAAACCATGGGAAAACCAAATTGCCCAGTTAATTATGAAGAACCGGACCAAAACTATCACAACCGCTGAGGGACACACAAAAGAAAACTCACATGGTGCTTCAAAGAGGACGTCGGCGAGATACCACGTAAGCGTCGTCGTCAATATTAGCATGGACGTCATAGTACTCCCTACAGGAGCCCGACTCCATTAGAAATGATTTTCCCTTCACAATAGGGCTTTTGGAGGACGAGCTCCATGAAGCCTGTTATTTTTGAAATTCAAATTTTTAGGTTCCAAAAAATCATAAAAAATGATAATGTATGTAGGGATGTAATATTTATTTGTGTGAAACTTCACGATGAAATATTTGAATTGCTAGCTGCACAAGAAAAATATCGTGGTCTTTGACAGTGAACAGTACATGTGCTATAACCACTTATTTGTGAGTGAACTAAAACCACAACACTTATTATGATCGGAGAGAGTACTTCTTTGTGTGTAGCCCAAATTTTGACGTATTCCTTAAAATTTAGAAATATATACGGTATACGTGTATCTATTAAAAAAACATAAAAGTATGATATTTGAATTGCTCAGAAATCGAACGCCATGAATCCCGAGCTCCTGAAGCATGAAAGGAAAGATTGTACGGTATACACCCGAGTGAACATTAAAATAGGAAAACAAAATAGCAGAAAATTTTAAAATATGTTCTTTTTCTGTGCAATAAAATGCTCAAATGCATGATGTTCGTCTCAAATTTCTGGGTGTCAGGTTATTCAAGGAGATCGTCGGCGAAAAGGACATAAACAGACATGAACAATGTTGTTTTTAAAATTTGGACACCTGAATATTTTCTTTTTTGCCACGCTCCACAAATGTCCAAATCTCACCTAACTTTACACGCCATCACGTACATAACCATCTTGCACTTTTAAAAAGTTCATTCTTTTTAGTTTTTGAAAAATGATTGTACTGTTTACACCCGGATCATCTCAGCTCGGTTGCAGAATAGCCTTATGTTGTAACTCTAAAATAGAGCCAGCTAAAACCCTAGGCCACGCGTTGGAAAACTCCTCGCGCAGCTATAAATAAGAGCACGCATCCTCAGCTCTCTCGATACTACAAACCAGTTTACACCCCAGTCTACCCTGTTAACAAAAACAAGAACACCCCATGGCTCCTTATGTAGAAGTAGTGTACAATCTCATCCAGCAGACACCTCTACAACTACAAGCACGGTTAGATGACAGAGGTTGGAGAGAAGTATATGTTGCATTCATCTCCTCAGTGTTACACAGTACATATAGAGGGACTCCCGTCAGAGTAGGCACCCAGGCCGAGTGGAGTCGGTATAGATCTTAGATTCTAGGTATTAGTTACAACGGTTACAACGGATTACAGCCATGTACAGGAGGTGTGTTAACACCCCCACCCCCCCCCCCCCCCCCGCTGGACGTTCAAACTGGATCGAAAATCATCAAAAACTACCGTAGGGAGGCCCTTCGTGAAGATGTCGGTGTACTGCGAGCCGGATGGCACGTGTAGAACTCGAGCCTCACCCAGGGCGACACCATCCCGAACGAAGTGCAGGTCAATCTCAACATGATTTGTGCGCTGATGTTGAACAGGGTTGGAGGAGAGATACGTGGCGCTGATGTTGTCGCAGTACACAATGGTGGCGCGAGATGGCGGGCGATGAATCGCATGGAGAAGTTGGTGCAGCCATGTTGTTTCAGCAACGCAGTTGGCGACAGCTCAGTATTCGGCCTCCGCACTGGAACGAGAAACCGTGGACTGGCGTTTGGACGGCCAGGAGACCAAGTTGGAGCCAAGAAAGACACAGGAACCAGACGTGGACTTCCGTGTGTCCGGACAGCCAGCCCAATCGGTGTCAGAGTAGGCAATGAGATCATGACACCGAGAAGGATAGAACTGTAGACCGAAGTGTGAGGTGCCCTTGAGGTAGCGAAGGATGCGTTTGACGAACTGGAGATGAGCGGTACGAGGGGCATGCATGAAGAGACAAGCATGTTGTACAGCGTATGAGATCTCTGGACGGGTGATGGTGAGATACTGGAGGGCACCAGCGAGGCTCCGGTAGTGTGGATGATTGGTAAGAGGATCACCATCAAGAGCAGAGAGTTTTGATTTTGTGTCAACTGGGGGTGGAGATGGGTTTGCAATTGAGCATGCTGGCACGGTCCAAAATCTCAAAAACATATTGCTGTTGAGAGAGGAATATGCCGGAAGGGTTGCGAGTGACATTGACGCCAAGAAAGTGGTGAAGATCGCCTAGATCGGACATGGCAAATTCCGCCTTTAAGGAGGATATAATGGATGAGAGAGTGGCATGGGTGTTGGCGGTAAGGATGATGGCATCTACATAAAGTAAGAGATAGGCGATAGTGCAGCCATGGCGATAAATGAAAAGAGAAGTATCATACTTTGAAGACACAAAACCCAAGGAGAGGATGTAGGACAGGAAGCGCAAAAACCACGTGCGTGGAGCTTGTTTCAAACCATAGAGGGATTTCTTGAGAAGACACACATGAGAATGGTGTGAAGTAGATGTGAAGCCAGCGGGTTGCGCGCAATAAACGGTCTCACCAACTTCACCGTGAAGGAATGCATTCTTGACATCCAGTTGATGAATGAGCCAAGAGTGTGATGTGGCGATGTTCAAGATGACGCGAACGGTGGCCGGTTTGACAACCGGTCTGAAGGTCTCAGCGTAGTCGACTCCCTCCTTTTGTGTGAAGCCACGAAGGACCCACCGGGCTTTGTAACGAGCCAGCGAGCCATCGGGGTTAAGTTTGTGGGGGAAGATCCATTTGCCGGTGACCATGTTGGCACGTGCACGACGAGGAACCAAACTCCAAGTACCGTTCTTAAGCAAAGCATTATATTCATCAAGCATAGCATGGTACCAATGGGGATCGTTAAGTGCTGATTTGTAAGTAGATGGTAGTGGCGAAATGGAAGTGGAGGCGGTGAGAGAAGAGGCGCCAAGGCTGGGAGATACCACGCTTTGCGCGAGTCCTCATTGTATGTGAGTTCACGGGCGGGAGAACAGGCACTGTTGGGCGACGTGGAGGCGACGGGGTGGTGGGCGGTAATCGCAAGGAGGATTCGATGGACCCCATTGCAGAAACGGTCGGGAATGGGGAGGTGGGTGCGGGATCAGCGGGCGAATCAGGGGCGGTTTCGGGCCCGAGGTTGTCGGCTGGCTGGTGAGGGGCGGGGCGGCCGCAGTGGTTGGTGGGGCGGGAGACCAGGTAGGTGCCGGTGGGTCGGGAGGGTTCGAGGTAGGTGGGGTGGTTGGATCCGAGGTAGTTGGGGCGGTGATCCCGGGAAAGATCGCGTGGGCAGGGCGAGGATTCGGTGCGGGAGAGGGTGATGTGGGTTGCTGTGTGGGAGGCGAGTAGGGAAAGGTGGTCTCGTCAAAAACAACATGGCGAGACACAATAACTTTGCGGGTCACGAGGTCAAAGAATCTATAGCCTTTGTGTTCGAGCGGATAACCGATGAAAACACACCGAGTGGAGCGGGGGGCGAGTTTGTGAGGGGATGTGGCGTAGAGATTTGGGTAGCACAAACAGCCAAACACACGTAAGTGATCGTAACGGGGATGAATGCCAGTGAGAAGAAAGTACGGCGTGTGGGGAGAGGTTTGGGTGGAGGGACGCCGGTTGAGTAAGAGGGTGGCCGTGTGGAGAGCCTCGACCCAAAATGGGGGTGGTAGGTTGGCATGAAGGAGGAGAGTGCGAACAACATCGTTGGTGGTACGGAGCATGCGTTCAGCCTTGCCATTCTAGGGTGAAGTGTGGGGGCAGGAGACGCGGTAAGTGATTCCATTGTTGGAGAAGAAAGGGCGAAGGGATGTGTTAATGAATTTGTCGCCATTGTCACATTGCATGGTTTTGATAATGGTGTTAAATTGGTGGTAGATGTAAGTGAAAAATCGTTGGAGAGTGGGGGAGGTGTCAGATTTGTGGCGCAATGGAAAAGACCATGAATAATGAGTAAAATCATCGAGAATAATAAGATAATACTCACAACCAGAAAAGCTAACAACTGGAGCAATCCAAAGATCAGAGTGAATGAGATCAAAGGGAGCAGTGGTACAATTATTGGAAGAGGAAAAAGATAAACGGGGTTGGCGCCCTAACTGGCAAGCGGTACAGGGTGTGTTGGACACTTTATTACAATCGGGAAGAAATTTTTGGAGAGGGAAGCTAGGGAGGCCTTGCCAGGATGGCCAAGCCGGTGATGCCACAAATCGCCAGTAGTGAGGTTGAGAGCCGAGGCGCCGATCGATTTGGTGTCGTAGAATGGATAGAGCGGGCCGGGACTACTGGACGTCATGATGAGATTTTTGGTTGGAAGATCCTTCACAAAGAAACCAGAGGGGTTAAATTTGACGGCAACATGATTATCACGAGAGAGTTTACGAACAACAATGAGGTTTTGAACAATATGAGGACAGACAACAACATCATTAAGGGAGAGATTGGTGGGAGGTAGAGTGGTGGAGCCAGTGCCAATGTTAGGAAGGCGATCACCATTGCCAACAGTCACGCTTGAAGAAATATGCTTTGGGAAAGGACGAAACAAAGAGAGCTTACCAGGGTTGCCGGTGACATGAGTGGTAGCACAGGAGTCGAGGATCCATTCTGCGCCGAGGTTCGGGACGCCCTGCTGACTGGGGACGTGATGGAACAGAGCCGCCTGATCCCATGAAGAGTTGCCGGGGTGGTACGGTGTCGGCGCTGGAGGAGAGTGGAACGCCGGGGATGGACCCGAGATCATGAGGGGGTAAGCCTGGTAGTGGACGCCGGGGAATGGACCCAAGACGCTAGCGGCGTTGGGAGGAACCCAGGCAGGACGTGGTGCAGGGAGCACCATGCCATACGGGGCGAAGTAGCCTGTCCACGGGATAGGTTGCTGGTGAGGACCCCGACCACCAGAATCAGAGCGCCCACGTCCACGGCCACCGCCGCGACCACGGCCGCGTCCACGATCACCGCCGTCAGAGCCACGGGAACCGCCGGGACCGCCGTGTCCACCGGGGTCGCCTGGGCCACGGCCGCCGCGATCACCACGATTACTGCGGTCCTGAGAGGAGCCAGGGTAGCCAGAGACGGTGAGGGCGGCGGAGCCGGCCTCAACCGCGCGGAGGTTGATGTTGTACTCCGCGAGGTCCAGCCGGGAGCGCGTGGCGGCGAAGGAGGGCAGGGGAACTGCATCGCCGAGGAGGGTGCGGATGGTGTCGAGGCCATGGAGGAGTTGCATGGTCAGATCGTGGTCGGAGACGGGGTGAGCCGTATCCGCGAGGCCATCGGCGAGGGCCTTCAAGCGGCGGGCGTAGTCAGACACAGGAAGATCGCCCTGTTTGAGGGTGCGGAACTGGCGCGTGAGATGGAGGTACTGGGCACCCTGGTTGGCCTGGAAGTAATCCCGGACGCACGTCCAAGCAGTGTAGGCATCGACAGCGCCGCCCATTATAAGATCAAGGAGAGAATCAGCAAGGGTGAAGAGAATCCACAGCATGACTTTTGATCGATGGCGAGCCAGGCCGCGTCGGGAGTGGCTGGAGGAGGACGGAGGACGTGATCCTCGACATGGTGTTGGCGAAGAACACAGCTGAAGAAGGTGCACCACTTGATGTAATTGTTCAAGGCAGAATCCAGCTTGAAGGTTATGTGCTTGAAGATGTGATCTTGATGGAAGTTGAGAAGGGATTGGCAGGCAGGGATAGGGGCGGGAGGTGGTGTGACCATGCTGGTGAGGGCAGAGGAGGAAGCAGCGGGCGTGGTGGAGAGAACCAGAGAGGAAGCAGGAGGAGTGGCCGCGGCGGCAGTGGCGGCGACGGCTGCAGGGGGTTGATCGCCGAGGATGTCCTCGAAGGCCATGGTATCTGATACCAAGTTAGATGACACTAGTGGAAAACGGGCCTTTGGCCGGGACCCTTTAGTCCCGGCCTTCCTCTGGGCCGGGACTAAAGGCCCGGCCACGTCGCCCCAATTCTCAATGTCTCCCTCGAGGCTTTAGTCCCGGCCCGTAAGGAGCCTTTAGTCCCGGTTCGTGTCCCAAACTGGGACTAAAGGGCTACGCGGTGGGCAGTGGTGGTGGCAACCGTTCGTATCTCCCTTTAGTCCCGGTTGGTGGCTCAACCCGGGACTAAAGGCCTAACACGTGGCCTGCCGTAGTGGTGGCAACCGTTGGTATGCCTCTTTAGTCCCGGTTGGTGGCTCAAACCAGGACTAAAGGCCCAAAACGGTTTGCATCCCACTTCACAAAACCACAACCGAAGCACAGTCTGTGTCGCGTCGCCCTTCTTTCTCTGTTCTTCTTCCTCTCTTTCTCTCGCTCTGTTCTTCTCCTCTCTTCTTCCCTTCTCTTCTTCCACCATGCCAACTCGCTTTGGAGAGGTGCTCGCACATGGCAAGACCAAGCTCGATGTCGTGTACACGAACGAGAGCAGGGAGGTGCCGCATTTTCTTAGACAGTTGAAGGAACGATGGCTTGACGCCGCAGTGGATCATGAGTAGTTCTTGGGGCTTGATTTGGAGTACACGGCCGATCAACGCGGTGTTGCCGTCATCCAACTATGTTTCGCACACCATGTCTTGATCTTCCAATGGGCGAGGTAAGTTTTCAGGCTTTCTTTGATCCAAGGTAATGACATTGTAAGTTTATTTGTTTCAATCATAGTTGGTTCCCTTCAAATAGTTGTAGTGAAACAATTTTGATTAGTTGAAGGGGAACACAATCTGATTGGAATAGTGTTCCATAATCTGAAAAATTGTATTTGAATCAACTAGTGTTTAATATGTTCCATTGGAATCATAGTTCGTTCGCTTCAAATAGTTGTAGTGAAATTTTTTGATTAGTTGAAGGGAATAGTTGTAGTGATAGTTGAAGGGACTAGTGTTTAATATGTTCCATTGGAATAGTGTTCCACAATCTGAAAAATCTGATTGGTTCAATATGTTCCATTGAAATCATAGTTGTAGTGATACAATTTTATGCGGTGTTCTTTGATCCAAGGTTATGAAAATTGCATATAGCTAGTGATCTCTCTAGGTTCCATTGCATAGCAATATGATATGTCATAGTCATGAAAATTGCATATAGCTAGTGATCTCTCTAGGTTCCATTGGATAGATATAGTGATCTCTCTAGGTTCCATTGGATAGCAATATGCAACATGTCTAGCTTATTGAATATTTGCAAAACCGTGGGAGAATATATATATATATATATATATATATATATATATATATATATATATATATGTCATAGTTAATTTACGGTTTCTTGATCAATTCATAGGATATTAAAATTGCATAGGATAGCAATATGTTCTATTTGAATCCTAAAGATAATTTTCTCTTTAGTTGTAGTGAAACATGTTTCCTTATTGCAGCAGTATGTAACATTTGTTCCATTTTAATTTGTTTCTGTTGCAGTAGTGACAAGCATTGTCCAGAACTCATGGACTTCCTTCGCAGCGGCATCACTTTTGCTACCGTTGACATAACGAACGACAAGCTGAAGATGAGGTACAGCTTCGGTATTGAGATACCAACTGGTTGCCTCATTGATCTCCAAACGGTATTCAGGCTTCGACATGTCAGGACTTCGATGGCTCATATGGCAGTTGCCTTGATCGACGAGGAATATGGTAATATGAAGACCAATTTCCCAAAGTCTCAGCGCAAACTTTGGGAGAAGGCCCCACTTGATCGTATCAACATTGAGTATGCAGCAAAAGATGCATACGTTTCATACGAGTTGTACCGCAAGATTCGAGTCGTCAACTATGGCCAGCGTCACCTCGAATAAGGTGGACATTCTGATTCGAGTCGTCAACTATGTCCAGCGTCACCTCGAATATATATATCTATGATAGCTATTATTATGTAATGTTTGGACTAGTATCATGTGCTGCTTGGACCAATTTATATATGTCTAGTTTCTGTTTGTGCCATTATAGTTTCCAAATTTGAATGGTTTAGCCCTTTCTAACTTCATTTGCTACTTTTGAATGGTTTAGCCCTTTCTAACTTCATTTGCTACTTTTGAATGGTTTAGCCCTTTCTAACTTCATGGTATCATGCATTTCGACCACATATATATACAAAAAGTCTTCGGTTCAAATAAGTTCAAAAAATGAAATCCCTTTTGTAACAGATCTGTTTTTGATCAAAACAATCATTTAAAAATGAAAGACCATTAGTCCCACGTGGCGTGCAGCGGAACCACGTGGCGTGCAGCGGAACCACTTTTGTTGTGGGGGTCTCTTTTCCTTCTTCTCCTTGTGCTAGATATTTGTTATGCATTAGGGAAAGAAGGAATAGCGACCATCATCGACGGTCAAAAAATCAAGTGAGGGAGTGTCCACCATACATGAGAGAAGAAGAATGCCGACTGTTGTTGTGGGGCTTGCTTCTCCTTCTTCTCTTTGTGCTAGATATTTGTTATGCACTAGGGAAAGAAGGAGTAGCGACCATCATCGACGGTCGAAAAATCAGGTGAGGGAGTGTCCACCATACATGAGAGAAGAAGAATGTCGACTGTTGCTGTGGGGGGTCGTTTCTCCTTCTTCTCCTTGTGCTAGATATTGGTTATGCACTAGGGGAAGTAGGAGTAGAGACCATCATCGACGGTTGAAAAATCAGGTGAGCTAGTGTCCATCATATATGAGAGAAGAAGAATGCCGTCTCTTACTGTGGGGGTCGCTTCTACTTCCAAAGAGATTGTCCGTTTTGTACACGAAGTGCATCCAGTTTTTGTCGTAGCCCTCTCAACTTTTTAACACATGCTATGTGGGTGAAATGATGATAGCATGCCAACTTTCAACATTTTCAGAGTTCATTTGTAGTGCTTTTCAATTTCAGGGTCAACTAGCTCAAAAAAATAAGTAAATGCACGAAGAATACCAAATGAAGTCAGAAATTGTTGATATTTTGTGATGTGACTATGAATGGTGCATTTTGAACACACAAAAAGTATGGAGTTCAAATAAGTACAAAAAAATGAAATCCCTTTGTAAGAGATGAGTTCTCGTTCGAAACGCTGATACTTCGAGAGAGATTGTCCGTTTTGTACACGAAGTGCATCCAGTTTTTCTCGTAGCCCTCTCAACTTTTTAACACATGCTATGTGGGTGAAATGATGATAGCATGCCAACTTTCAACATTTTCAGAGTTCATTTGTAGTGCTTTTTAATTTCAGGGTCAACTAGCTCAAAAAAATAAGTAAATGCACGAAGAATACCAAATGAAGTCAGAAATTGTTGAAATTTTGTAATGTGCCTTTGAATGGTGCATTTTGAACACACAAAAAGTATGGAGTTCAAATAAGTAAAAAAAATGAAATCCCTTTGTAAGAGATGAGTTCTCGTTCGAAATGCTGATACTTCGAGAGAGGTTGTCCGTTTTGTACACGAAGTGCATCCAGTTTTGGTCGTAGCCCTCTCAACTTTTTAACACATGCTATGTGGGTGAAATGATGATAGCATGCCAACTTTCAACGTTTTCAGAGTTCATTTGTAGTGCTTTTCAATTTCAGGGTCAACTAGCTCAAAAAAAATAAGTAAATGCACGAAGAATACCAAATGAAGTCAGAAATTTTTGAAATTTTGTGATGTGCCTTTGAATGGTGCATTTGGACACACAAAAAGTATGGAGTTCAAATAAGTTCAAAAAAATGAAATCCCTTTGTAAGAGATGAGTTCTCGTTTGAAACGCTGATACTTCGAGAGAGATTGTCCGTTTTGTACACGAAGTGCATCCAGTTTTTGTCGTAGCCCTCTCAACTTTTTAACAAATTCTATGTGGGTGAAATGATGATAGCATGCCAACTTTCAACATTTTCAGAGTTCATTTGTAGTGCTTTTCAATTTCAGGGTCAACTAGCTAAAAAAAATAAGTAAATGCACGAAGAATACCAAATGAAGTCAGAAATTGTTGAAATTTTGTGATGTGCCTTTGAATGGTGCATTTTGAACACACAAAAAGTATGGAGTTCAAATAAGTTCAAAAAATGAAATCCCTTTGTAAGAGATGAGTTCTCGTTCGAAACGCTGATACTTCTAGAGAGATTGTCCGTTTTGTACACGAAGTGCATCCAGTTTTTGTCGTAGCCCTCTCAACTTTTTAACACATGCTATGTGGGTGAAATGATGATGGCATGCCAACTTTAAACATTTTCATAGTTCATTTGTAGTGCTTTTCAATTTCAGGGTCAACTAGCTCAAAAAAATAAGTAAATGCATGAAGAATACCAAATGAAGTCAGAAATTGTTGAAATTTTGTGATGTGTCTTTGAATGGTGCATTTTGAACACACAAAAAGTATGGAGTTCAAATATGTTCAAAAAAATGAAATCCCTTTGTAAGAGATGAGTTCCCGTTCGAAACGCTGATACTTCGAGAGAGATTGTCCGTTTTGTACACGAAGTGCATCCAGTTTTTGTCGTAGCCCTCTCAACTTTTTAACACATGCTATGTGGGTGAAATGATGATAGCATGCCAACTTTCAACATTTTCAGAGTTCATTTGTAGTGCTTTTCAATTTCAAGGTCAACTAGCTTAAAAAAAACTAAGTAAATGCACGAAGAATACCAAATGAAGTCAGAAATTGTGTGATGTGCCTTTGAATGGTGCATTTTGAACACACAAAAATTATGGAGTTCAAATAAGTTCAAAAAAATGAAATCCCTTTGTAAGAGATGAGTTCTCGTTCGAAACGCTGATACTTCGAGAGAGATTGTCCGTTTTGTACACCAAGTGCATCCAGTTTTTGTCGATGCCCTCTCAACTTTTTAACACATGCTATGCGGGTAAAATGATGATAGCATGCCAACTTTCAACATTTTCAGAGTTCATTTGTAGTGCATAGTTTTTAATTGAAAATAACAAAATAGTTAATAGTTTGGATAGTCAAAATAACTAATTTTAAAAATAGAAAATAGTTTTGCATTATTTATTCAATTTCAAACACTTTTCATTATCATAGTTTTGTCAAATTCTCAAATATGCAAAAAGAATTTTTATAAACATAGTTTTTAATTGAAAAGAACAAAATAGTTAATAGTTTGGATAGTCAAAATAATTACTTTTGAAAATACAAAATAGTTTTGCATTATTTATTCAATTTGAAACACTTTTCATTATCATAGTTTTGTCAAATTCTCAAATATGCAAAAAGAATTTTTAATAAACATAGTTTTTAATAGAAAATAACAAAATAGATAATAGTTTGGATAGTCAAAATAATTACTTTTGAAAATAAAAAATAGTTTTGCATTATTTATTCAATTTCAAACACTTTTCATTATCATAGTTTTGTCAAATTCTCAAATATGCAAAAAGAATTTTTAATAAACATAGTTTTTAATTGAAAATAAAAAAATAGATAATAGTTTGGATAGTCAAAATAATTACTTTTGAAAATAAAAAATAGTTTTGCATTATTTATTCAATTTCAAACGCTTTTCTTTATCATAGTTTTGTCAAATTCTCAAATATGCAAAAAGAATTTTTAATAAACATAGTTTTTAATTGAAAATAACAAAATAGATAATAGTTTGGATAGTCAAAATTATTAATTATGAAAATAGAAAAAAATTGAAACTATATGAGAATTTATAGAGAAAATTCAATCTAAATTCAAATTGAACTCACTTTGAATTTAGGTTGAATTTTCGCCATAATTTCGAATATAGTTTCAATTTTCAGTGAGTTTAGGCCCGTAAGCCTACTTTAGAGAGGAGCTCGATGGAGAAGCTGTGACGGGGCTTATAAACAAGTGTTAGTCCCCCTCGCTAGGCAAGGTGGGAATAAACTTATCGTGCAACCGAGGAGGGGCTTTAGTCCCGGGTGGAGCCACGCCCCGGGACTAAAGCCCCTCGCCTGCCGCCTGCCGAGGAGGGGCTTTAGTCCCGGTGCGTGGCTCCACCCGGGACTAAAGGCCCCTGCTTCCCGCCTTCTGGTATGCCCGAAAAGAGGCCTTTAGTCCCGGGTCGTGGCTCCACCCGGGACTAAAGGGGGTCTTTAGTCCCGGTTGGACCCACGCACCGGGGCTAAAGATCCACCTATACAAGTGGGACTTTGAAAAATTCCCACCCAAATCGTTCATTTCTCTTCTTCTTCCTCTCGTTCTCTGCCCAGCGCGGCACAGCGACGAACTCGACGACGCCGTCCGGCTGCCCGCCGTCCTGCTCGCCGCCGCCTGCCATTCTCCTCGCCGTCGTTGTCATCCTCCTCGCCGCCGCCGTCCTCCTCGCCGCGCGCCGTCGACACCTCCGGCCGGTAAGCCCCCCGCCCCCTCCTCCCCAACACTCCAGCCAGTAGAACAAAAGAAGAAAAAGGAGAAGAAAAGAAGAAAAAGGAGAATAAAAGAAGAAAAAGGAGAAGAAAGGAAGAAAAAGGAGAAGAAAGGAAGAAAAAGGGAAGAAAAGAAGAAAAAGATTTTTTTTGTCATTTAATTCCTATTGTTATTAGGTTTGTGCTAGATTATTAGGGTTAGTAATATTTAGAATTAGGAAAAAGGAAAATAAGAAGAGGAGGAGAAGAAAAGAAGAAAAAGGAGAATAAGAAGAGGAGGAGAGGAGAAGAAGAGGAAAAATAGAAGAAGAGGAGAAGTAGAAGAGAAAAAATTAGAAGAGGAGGAGAGGAGAAGTAGAAGAAGAGAAGAGGAGAAGTAGTAGAAGAAGAGGAGAAGTAGAAGTAGAAGAAAAAGTAGAAGAAGAGGAGAAATAGAAGAAGAGGAAAAATTAGTTTAGGGTTACAAGAAGAAGAAATATATTTTTTTTGTCATTTAATTTTGCTATTGTATAGTGTATATGTCTAAGTGTTAATAGTGTTTCTTGGATTATTGCTTAATTTTGCTATTGTATATGCTTAAGTGTTAATAGTTTAATTTTGCTATTGTATATGCTTAAGTGTTAATAGTTTATTTTTAGCAAGAAAATTAATAGAACTAGTTTATTTTTTTAGTTCATTTTACGATGCCTATCCCGCATCCTCGTCGTCGACTCGGCGGAGGACACCTGCTTGATCAGAGGGGCCCTGTGCGGGACTAGGCTCCGCCTAGCTGGTATTGGGAGGTGCTACCTTCCGGGGGGCGTAGGTTGGTGAGGAGCCAGCCCGTCGTTGACCCGATCCTTGTTTGGTGGCAGTCGCGTGGGCCAGTGAGGGTGCCGAGGCTTCCGGACACCGCGGAGGTGGTACGTCACCGTGTCAGCGAGGAGGATGAGCACGTCCGTCGCTACATGGTTGCGTTGGAGGGCAGGTTCGAGCATACCTGGCAGGTTCTTCGGGGATCTCACTGGAGCTATGATCCTGTGATGGTTCCTTCTCTTTGGGTGTCCACCGCCCGCGCCGATACCCGTCGGGCGCTACGGTTCTAGATGTATTAGTAATGCTATATGTATGATAGTATTCGAGGAGTATTAGTGATAATATTCGACGATGTACGGACAAAAGAGATGATGTATTTGCTTATAATTGAATGCATGCTAATTTGAATACTACTTTATTTTACGATTTGGTTTTGCTTATTGAATGCTCAAATTGAAAAAGTACTCCTACTTTGAATACTATGCTCAAATTGATAAGGGAAGAGTTGATGCCTTCGACCCATTATCGAGACCCTTGGAACAGTTCCAAAGCCTGCAGGACATGCTCCAAGGGTAATTTCAATCATTCTTGCGCTCTATCGGTCTCTTTCGATGATTTTCTGATATATCAATTAATGAAAAACTTAGCAAATCATTATCCTTGTCGGGCAGGGTTTGAAAGCGGTTCAAGTGCGTGACTCCCGGTATCGAGCCTGAGAAGCTGACCTTTAGAGCGGCTCAGGTAAGTAGTAGTATGATATACTTCTATTTTCAATACATTTATGATGCTAGATTATTATTTTAATTATATATATTCTATTCTCGTAAAGTGCGACCAGCAGCCACGGAGAACGCATCTATGCGGATACTATGTTTGTGAGACCATTCGCACGTTTACCTCTCAGCACAAGGATCACAGATTCGACGTAAGCAATGAACATTCACACCTCTATTTTTACCCGTCATTCTTTGTTATCATGATTGATATTCATATTCATCTCCTCTTCTTATATAGTACACGACCATGAGGACGAAGGTCCTACCAGAGCAACGCGCGATTGCTGTTGCAGAGGACCTTGCGACCTTTCTGAGGACGGAAGCTATAGATGACAAAGGACGATTTAGTGTAGCTAGGGGCCATTACTGATGTTCGTCCATGTAATCGAATAGACGAGCTCTAGTCCCGATAAATCAGATCTCCATATAATTGTATATATATGCTCGCTTGTAAGATAAGTTAATCTTATATATATATGCATAATTATTTCTATTTAAATTATATGAAAACTAATTCCCGAACACCAAACGAGACATCACGTTAATCTCCCGAACACCTAAACCCTAAAACCCTAAAACCCAAAAATAATTTCATTCAAAAAAACCAAAAAATAAACAAAATCTGAAACTCTTTAGTCCCGGTCCGTGTAACGAACCGGGACTAAAGGGCCTGCCCCTGGGGCACTACGAGGCGCCCACGTGGAGCACCTTTAGTCCCGGCTTGTAACAGGGCCGGGACTAAAGGTTAGGCCTTTAGTCCTGATTGGTGAACCGGGACTAAAGCCCCTTACGGGCCGGGGCTAAAGGCCCCGTCCCCACTAGTGTGAGAGAGGTCGGAGTGAAGTATATGTTGCATTTATCTCCTCAGTGTTACACAGTACATACAGAGGGACTCCCGTGAGAGTAGGCACGCAGGCCGAGTGGAGTCGGTGTAGATCCTACTTCCTCCGTTCCTAAATATAAGTCTTTCTAGAGGTTTCACTAATGGACTACATACGGACGTATATAGACATATTTTAGAGTATAGATTCACTCATTTTGCTTCGCATGTAGACATCTAGTAAAATATCTTAAAAGACTTATATTTAGGTACGGAGGGAGTAGATTCTAGGTATTAGTTACAACGGTTACGACGGATTACAGCCATGTACAGGAGGTGCGTTAACAAGCACTACTGCTACTATCGTTCATCATACTACTACTGCATCTGGCCACAACCAGCAAGCAGCAAGCAAAGGGGAAGCGCCTCCCTCCCTCGCCTCCGGCCCTTCCTGTCATAGGGCACCTGCACCTCGTCGGCGATCTCCCTCACGTCTCCCTCCGCAGCCTCTCCAGGACTCACGGACCCGACGGCCTCTTGCTCCTCCACCTCGGCTCCGTCCCGAACCTCGTCGTGTCGTCCCCTGGACCGCCCAGGCGGTCATGCGGACGAACGACCACCTGTTCGCGTCCCGCCCGCCGTCCAGGATCGCCGACGACCTCCTGTACGGGTGGTCGTCCGACATCGCCTTCTCCCCCTACGGTGAGCACTCCCCCCGGGTCCTTAATACCATGCAAAGAAAAAAAAACCTCTCTCCTTAATTAATAAAAATAGAAATTGTTTTGCCTTGTTTAAAAACAGACACGCACACATATGAACACGTTTCAACACACTATGTATCGATCAGTTAACCACGGTGGGCCGTGGGTACGGTGTTGGGACAAGCATGAGCTTGTCTTTCCTTCGTACACTCAGCCCAAACACCTCCGTCATATCGACATCGTCGCCCCTCTCCACGCCGATCTGCAGCTCCCAGTCGAAGCAGTATGCGAGGTTCGCCAGCATGATCTCGACAGTAGCCAGCCCGAAGTTGAGACCGGGGCATATTCTCCGGCCAGCCCCGAACGGCACGAACTGAAAGTCGTTGCCCGTCAAGTCCACCGTTGCTGCGGTGCCACCCTCGAGAAACCTCTCTGGCACGAAGTCGTCCGGCTTATCCCAGTACCCGGGGTCTCTGCCAATGGCCCATGCGTTGATGATGACTCGTGTCTCACAAGGTATGATGTAGCCATCGAGGTCGCACTCCGCCATCGCCAGGTGTGGGGCAAGGAGCGGCGCCGGCGGATGCAGCCTGAGCGTCTCCTTCACCACGGCCTTCAGATACGTCATGCCGGCCAGGTCATGTTCCTTGACAAATTCTTGTCCGTTGGGAGTGCCGTGTCGCACCTCAGCCTGCAGCTTGGCCATGAGATCAGGTCTGCGGATGAGTTCGGCCATGGCGTATTCTAGGACGAGAGACGTTGAGTCCGTGCCCGCTCCGAATAGGTCCTGTACGGGCACGTTGTTCATCAGAGGTAATTAAATGAGGCAATGAGCCAGCTGTAACGAGATGTCATATAATAGTATGATGCATATCATACTAATATATGATATTGCACCGTGGTTAACTGCTGGCTCATATAGTACTATCATAGGATTGTTTATTTATTATCATGCATGGGATATAGTAGTACAACATTTAATATGATACGGTATCATACATGGCATGATACTCAATCTTTTTTTCCTTCATTTAATTTTATGTAACTTTATAAAAATTGTCTAGTTAGCATGCATGATACTCCCTCCGTTCCAAAATATAAGACTTTTTAGAAATTCCACTAGAAGACTACATACGGAGCAAAATAAGTGAATCCATACTCTAAAATATGTCTATGTACATACATATGTAGTTCATAGTGCAATCTCTAAAAGGTCTTATATTTAGAAACGGAGGGAGTACTATCTATGATACTTTCATTACGACCAACCTAAATATACATTCCCTCTTTTTCGATTTATAGAGCTTAAATCTTAAATCTCATTGTGAGTGAATTACACTAATTTTAACTAGCCAATAAAACATTTCTCATATTTTTTTATTTCTAAAGAAATAAGCTTAGCATCATTTCTTTCATTGAACTTGCATGGTACATATAAAAAAAGATGTGCTAATTTCTTTTCTCTTGTTTCTATGGATTAAATGTAGTGTGAGACTCAAAGCACTTTAACTCAATTAGACTTAAATTGAACCTAATATAATGACAATCTAAATTTTTTGAGATAAGTCCTATAAACCAGAAATGAAGGAGTAACTCGATCGATCTATGTAACATATTTTTTCTGGTATATTTGATTAACTTGCTCACCATTAAGATGGCCTTGATATGATCTCTGGTGATGCCATGGAACTCTTGCTGAACCGATAGCAGCACGTCGATGAAGTCACTCTCTCCTTGCTCGTCGACCACGTTCTTCTCGTGTTCTCTTATTATCGTTTCTAGCAGTTCGTCCCACCTCCTGTGCATCGTCTCAACGTTGTTGCGGACGAACCTATTGAGAAGACGTACCTTCGCCAACCTTGGGAAGTAGTCCTCCATGTTAAACCCTCCGACGAGAGCCGAGTTTGACTCGATCAGCTCTCTGAACATTTTATTCCTGCCTTCTGCCCTGAAGAACTTACCCGACACAGCGCGGCACACCACGTCGTTGGCGTAAGTGTTAACCACCTCGCTCAGGTCGACGGCCACGCTCGCCGCCGCGGCCTCACGGATCCTAGAGATCACCACTTTGACCTACATATGCAAGAGCAGCGCAGGCTGTGACCACATTCAAGAGGTGATGATGGAGATGGATGCAAACAGCAAGCAAGCGCGTGTGCTGACTGCTGACTGCTGACAGACCTCTTGTTGACGGGCGTCGCGGAGCGACTGGACCTTCTTGACCGTGAAGAGGTGCGTGGTGACGAGCTTCCTCGCCTGCCTCCAGTGCTCGCCGTAGGGGGAGAAGGCGATGTCGGACGACCGGCCGTACAGGAGGTTGTCGGCGATCCTGGACGGCGGCCGGGACGCGAACAGGTGGTCGTTCGTCCGCAGGACCGCCTGGGTGGCCCATGGGGACGACACGACGAGGTTCGGGACGGAGCCGAGGTGGAGGAGCAAGAGGCCGTCGGGGCCGTGAGTCTTGGAGAGGCTGCGGAGGGAGACGTGAGGGAGATCGCCGACGAGGTGCAGGTGCCCTATGACAGGAAGGGCCAGAGGCGAGGGAGGGAGGAGCTTCGCCTTTGCTTGCTGCTTGCTGGTTGTGGCCAGATGAAGTAGTAGTATGATGAACGATAGTAGCAGTAGTGCTTGTAGTTGTAGAGGTGTCTGCTCAATGAGATTGTACACTACTTCTACATAAGGAGCCATGGGGTGTTCTTGTTTTTTTGTTAACAGGGTAGGCTGGGGTGTAAACTGGTTTATAGTATCGAGAGAGCTGAGGATGCGTGCTCTTATTTATAGCTGCGAGAGAAGTTTTCCAACGCGTGGCCTAGGGTTTTTGCTGGCTCTATTTTGGAGTTACAACATAAGGCTATTCTGCAACCGGGCTCAGATGATCCGGCTGTAAACAGTAAAATCATTTTTCAAAAACTAAAAAGAATGAACTTTTTAAAAGTGCAAGATGGTTATGTAAGTGATGGCGTGTAAAGTTAGGTGAGATTTGGACATTTGTGGAGGGTGGCAAAAAAGAAAATATTCAGGTGTCCAAATTTTAAAAACAACATTATTCATGTCTGTTTATGTCCTTTTCGCCAACGATCTCCTTGAATAACCTGACACCCAGAAATTTGAGACCAACATCATGCATTTCAGCATTTTATTGCACAGAAAAAAAAACATATTTTAAAATTTTCTGTTATTTTGTTTCCCTATTTTAATGTTCACTTGGGTGTACACCGTACAATCTTTCTGTCATGCTTCAGGAGCTTGGGATTCATGGCGTTCGATTTCTGAGCAATTCAAATATCAAACTTTCATGTTTTTTAAAAGATATGCGTATACCATATAAATTTGTAAATTTTAACAACAGAATACGTTAAAATTTGGGCTACACACAAAGAAGTACTCTCTCCTATCATAATAAGTGTTGTGGTTTTAGTTCACTAACAAATTAGTGGCTTTTAGCACATTTACTGTTCACTATCAATGTCCACGATATTTTTCTTGTGCAGCTAGCAATTCAAATTATTTCGACGTGAAATTTCACACAAATATATACATTTATCATTTCTTGTGATTTTCTGGAACCTACAAATTTGAATTTCAAAAATCACAGCCTTCACGGAGCTCGTCCTCCAAAAGCCCTATTGTGAAGGGAAAATCATTTCTAATCGAGCCGGGCTCCTGTAGGGAGTACTATGACGTCCATGCTAAGATTGACGAGGACGCCTGCGTGCTTTCTCGCCGACGCTATCTTTGAAGTGTCGTGTGGGTTTTTTTTTTGTGCTGCTCAACGGTTGTGATGGTTTTTGTCCGGTTCTTCATAATTAACTGGGGAATTTGGTTTTCTCATGGTTTTTCCTAATTAACCGAGCAACTCTTTTTTTTTTCTTAATGAATGCAGGATAACTGCTATTTCAAATAGAAAAAATTGGAGATTGTATTTCTTCTAAACATATTTATTGATTTTTGGTATTGATGTATAAAAATACTAAATATTATTATTTTAATATTTCCCAACACAGTCCAAAATAATTCAAGGATAATAGAAAATCATGGTAGTTTTCAAAAGAATTCTCAAAATTTATGAAATATTGATTTTACTGGTTAATTGTTTTAATAATTACATTGACTTTAGAAAAACAAAAATTTAAATTATTTTGGATATATTTCAATCTATTTCATTTTCATTTCAAGAAGTCATATTTTTCATTAATTTTTTTTTCAGTTTTTCAGTAACTTCTCATGAGTTTAAAAAGTGGTATTTCAGGTATTTCAGGAAAAAACAGCTTATGTTGTACTCCCTCCATCCCATAACATAAGGGCATTTTCCAAGCTAACATAGCTTGCAAAACGTTCTTATATTATGGGACGAAGGGAGTATGTCCTTAAAGTTTCGAATACCTATATTACCCATACAAATTTCAGTTATTTTTCATTGACTTTAGTTAATTTTAGAGTTTCATTTCAATAAAGTTCCACAAGTTTAGAACAATATCACAACTTGTATTTTGCTGAATCGGTCAATTTTCATCAAATCGGATGAATTTTAGAACCTAATGACGAGAATCATTTTGCAAATTAAAATAAATGCAATTCTTCAAGAAAGATTTCAATCAATTCCAGTTTCCTTTTCGTAAAATTACTCAAGTTTTGTCTCACCAATTTCATAACAATTTCGTTTATTACAATGTCAAATGTTTCAAAACCAGATAGCAAGTGTTGTTTCACAAATTGCACAACAATTTGGATTCTTTCATCAAATTTCACTCAAACTAAAAATTATCCAACCAATTTAAAATATTTCAATCATTTCCTTCTCATCTCAATAAATATCAGAAATAAACCATTCACATTTTTCATAGTTTTGAATAGAAAATTTTCAACAATTTTCGGAGATTGATGAATGTTTCAACAAAACCATCCAAGAATGATCCACAAACACCACAAATGTTTGAATACCACACTGGCACCTATTGCCCCGCGCACCTCAACAATCGCCTCCTGCTCTCGATGTAGCTCCTCTTATCGCACACACTCCTCCTAGGGGTTGAGTGTGGTTGTGGAGCTCGTCGTGGAGGCTGGATGTTGACCAACTCGACTGATGGTCGTTGGAGACTGAGCGATATTAAACTAGATGTTGTGTTGCCATTCAAACGACAAAACGAGGCGCTGCCATTTCTTTTGGCTCCACTTCCCAGGACCATATCGTTCCCCCGTTTCCCACCATGAGGATAAGGGACAGTGCTCCACGGTCGTCTTGCCATGCACCTCTAGCCTCTACCTAATGATTTGTCACCTTTACCAGTGGTGTGTATTATATAGAGATATTATGATGCATGCTCTTATTTATAGCTGCATGAGAAGTGAAAGGATCGATATGGTTGATTAGAGGGGGGTGAATAGGCAACTACCAATTTTTAGCTATTCTTAAAAAAGTAGGGTTAGCAACATAAATGTTCTCTAAAATGACAACTAGGTGAGCAACCTATATGATGCTACCAACTATAATTGCTAAGGCAAGTAAGAAATACTCTACAACAATAACATACACAATGTAAAGGTTAGAGATAACCACAAGTGGAACCCATGAAGACAAGGATGTGTTACCGAAGTTCCTTCCCTTTGACAGGAAGTACGTCTTCGTTGGAGCGGTGTGAAGGCAGAATGCTCCCAATAAGCCACTAGGGCCACCGTATTCTCCTCACGCCCTCACACAATGCAAGGTGCCGTGATTCCACTATAGGTGCCCTTGAAAGCGACGACCGAACCTTTACAAACAAGGTTGGGGCTATCTCCACACAAAGCTTGGAGGCTCCCAACAAGACCACTGAGCTTCACCACAATGGAATGTGGCTCCGAGGTGACCTCAACCGTCTAGGGTGCTCAAACACCCAAGAGTAACAAGATCCGCAAGGGATTAGTGGGGGTAATCAAATTTCTCTTGGTGGAAGTGTAGATCTAGGCCTTCTCAACCAATCCCTAGAAAATCAACAAGTTTGATTGGTTAGGGAGAGAGATCGGGCACATATGATCTTAGGGAGCAACAATGGAGTCTTGGAGGGTCAAAGGTAGGATTTGTGAGGTAGGTGAACCCTTTATATAGAGGGGGAACAAAATGAACCGTTATCCTCACTGTCAGCACGTTCCTGGCGGTACTACCGCTTGGGCGCAGCGGTACTACCGCCAAGACGAAAGCGGTAATTCCGCAAGCCCCAGCGGTACTACCGCGAGGAGCTGGCAGTACTACCGCTAGGCTGACAAAAATCCACGATAGTAAAAAATACTACTACCGAGACTACCACCGCTGGAAAAGTATTTGCAAAATGTTCGACAAAGTACAACCGCTCAGAGAGGGATGTACTACCGTCCCTAGCGGTACTACCGCAAGCCCCAGCGGTACTACCGCCATGAGCTGGTGGTACTACCGCAAGCCCCAGCGGTACTACCGCTAGACTTTCTGCAAAGCTGAGAGAGACTAAGCGGATGCTCCATTGCCGCAAAGAGAAAGTGGTGGAAATAAAAATGTGCGCGCGAGATAGTTGATTCCACCCAAACCTTTCTGGCGCGAACCCCCTCTTAATAGTACGGCTTTCCTACTACTCAACACTAACAAAGATAATCGTAGGAAACACTGTGCTCCAATAACACCGAGGGGCGATGAGCCATCTTGTGCTTTGTTGTGTATTATCTGAAATGCTCAACGCACACGATTAGTCCGCAGAGGTGCTTTCATCAATCGCCAAAACTACTTAGAACAAAATATGCCCTAACAATCTCCCCTTTTTGGTGGATTGATGACAACACCAGATTTGCCAAAACATATAATAATGAAAACATAGACATGTGAGCATAAAGATAATAGCACAATATGAATGATCTCACATGCAAAGTACCGAGAGAGACTTTAGAGATAATATAGGGATAGCATATGTCTCACACCATATGATGAAGAGTCCTCACACACATAATAAGATATCCAACAGATTTAAACCAACCTAGTTCAGAAATGAAAGACTCAAACACGAACAAAAACACCAAAGGAAAATCACAAATCCCTAACACTCTCTCCCCCTTTGGCATTAGTCCACCAAAAAGGCAGAGAGAACGAACGTGAACACAAGTGGTGGCTCATGCATCCACATCCTCATCAGACACATCCGTAGCGTCCTCATCATCCTCATCATCCTCCTGCTCCTCCTCGTGACCAGACCCTACTGCAGCTTCTTCGTACTCAGAACCAACCCACTGGTAGTCTCTGGCCTGCATCCAGGCAGCCTCTGGAGTGATGACATCCTCAGAACCACTAGAGACGTGCAATCAAGCGTCCTCAGCAGGCGCTTGTTCTGCTGACGGTTCTCCTTCTGAGCCACATGAGTCTGATATTGTCCTTTTTCCTGCATGCAGAACAACGTCTTCATCTCGTCCTGCAGGGACCCCATTTGTGCCTTTAGCTTCTTAGCCCAAGATGGCTCAGCAGAAGAACGGGTCTGGGAAGCAGGGCCGCCCTGAGCCCGAGCAGCATCAGTCTCCTCCTCAGCCTCCATGTGAGAAGTAGAATGGGAAGAGGAGGTTTTGGTCCACTTCTCTTTCTACCGTAGTTTGATGGGATCATGGCTGATGAGCTCTATGGCTGCAGGAAAGGCTATAACACGGAAGGTCTCAGCCCACTTGGTCTTGATGTAGTAGTACAAGTAGGGCCCATAGATGGGGACCGTGCGGTTGTAGGTGGCCATCTAAAGCTCGCAGAACATCACATTTGCCACATCTAGTGGCCCATTTGACTTTTCCAGTCCTTCTTAACACATCAGGAGCATGTCCACCAGATAGGAGTGAACTTTGTATTTGTTACCAACCCGAGGAAATAATGTATTGCGGAAGACCCGATGCATGATATCCAAAAAAGGATAGAGCACACCCTTCCTGACATAGAATGGCTGCAGCTTGTCCTTGGGGGTGGTATCAGGGTTGTGATGAGGGCGCAGGCCAAGGGAATTATGCAGTCCAATGTACTTGATCCCCAAAAGATTCATGAACTCAGACCAAGAGCCATGTAACATCTCACCATGAGACATCCAAGACAGAGAGAGGTTCGCATCATTCTCGAAGAAGACAGTGGTATAGAACTAAGCTACTACCTCTGCATCAAAGTCGCAGTGAAAGGTGATGATGTCCTCAATACCAAGCTGCTCAATCATACGCAGGGCCTGATACGTCTCCAACGCATCTATAATTTTTGATGGTTTCATGCTATTAGCTTGTCAAACTTTGGATGCTTTGCATGCCTTTTATATATTTTTGGGGACTAACTTATTAACTCAGTGCCAAGTGCCAGTTCCTTTTTTTCCATGTTTTTGACCCCTTTCAGAGGAGGATTTTCAACAGAGTCCAAACGGAATGGAACTGCCAAAAAGATTTTTTCCGGAACATAAAAAGATCGGAGGGCCGGAGAATCACGGCAGGGGGCCACCACGGACCCCACAAGCCCTCATGGCGCGGTCAGGGGGGGCCCGTGGCCCCCTAGCTTGTGGGATTCCTGAGGCTCCATTGCCCTAGGTTTTGCGCCTATATATTCCCTAAAAATCCAAAAAAAATCAGGAGATCATCGAAAGTACTTCTCCGCCGCTGCAAGCTTTTGTTTCCGCAAGATCCCATCTGGGGCACGTTCTGGTGCCCTGCCGGAGGGGGATTCGAATACGGAGGGCTTCTTCATCAACACCATGACCTCTCTGATGATGCGTGAGTAGTTCACCATAGACCTACGGGTCCATACCTAGTAACTAGATGGCTTCTTTTCTCTCTTGGATCTTCAATACAAAGTTCTCCATGATCTTCATGGAGATCTATCCGATGTAATCTTCTTTTGCGGTGTGTTTGTCGAGTTCCGATGAATTGTGGATTTATGATCAGATTATCTATGAATCTTATTTGAGTTTCTTCTGATCTCTCTTATGCATGATTTAATATCCTTGTAATTCTCTTCGAGTTGTGGGTTTTGTTTGGCCAACTAGATCTACGATTCTTGCAATGGGAGAAGTGCTTGGTTTTGGGTTCATACCGTGCGGTGACCTCACCCACTGACAGAAGGGGTAGCGAGGCATGGATCATGTTGTTGCCATCAAGGGTAAAAAGATGGGGTTTTCATCATTGGTTTGAGATTATCCCTTTACATCATGTCATATTGCTTAAGGCGTTACTCTGTTTGTCATGACCTAATACACTAGATGCATGGTGGATAGCGGTCGATGTGTGGAGTAATAGTAGTAGATGCAGAAAGTATCGGTCTACTTGTCTCGGACGTGATGCATATATGTATGATCATTGCCTTAGATATCGTCATGACTTTGCGCGGTTCTATCAATTGCTCGACAGTAATTTGTTCACCCACCGTGATATTTGCTATTTTGAGAGAAGCCTCTAGTGAACACTATGGCCCCCGGGTCTACTCCACACCATATTTTCAGCCTTACACTTTTTACTTCGTTGCACTTTCCGCCTTCAGATCTCACTTTGCAATCAATCTTGAAGGGATTGACAACCCCTTTATAGCGTTGGGTGCAAGCTCTTTTGTGTTTGCACAGGTACTCTGGACTTGACGAGATTCTCCTACTGGATTGATACCTTGGTTCTCAAACTGAGGGAAATACTTACTTCTCCTGTGCTGCATCACCCTTTCCTCTTCAAGGGGAAAACCGATGCAAACAAGAGAAGTAGCAAGAAGAATTCCTGGCGTTGCCGGGGAAGGACTTCTGTTGCCGTAGCAGAAGAATTTATGGCTCCGTTGCCGGGGAGGATCAAGTCAAGAACTCATCCAAGTAGGTGTCGCAAACTCATCTCTTGCATTTACTTTGTTTGCGAGTTGCCTCTCGTTTTCCTCTCCCTCACTTCACAATTTGCCTTTTTCGTTTGCCTTTTTCGTTTGCCTTTTTCGTTCGCCCTTTTCTCTCGCTTTCTTTATGTTTGCTTGTGTGCTATGTGCCTTCAATATGCTTGCATCTTCGCTTGCTGAAAATCTAGTGATATGGATCCTCATCCACTTGCTAATCTCTTTAAGAGATCCAATTAGGTTGATCCAATTGCTAGTGAGTTGAGTGCACTTGACTTTCTTTATGGAGTTTTGCTTGATATGCGTGAATCTGAAAATTGTCATACCCTGTTTTTGGCTTCCCTCATTAATTAACTTATTTCAAAATTTAGGACCAATTAATTTTTTTTGTGAATGATTGTGATGCTTGGAGTGACTATTATTTGCCTATTTGTTTAGTTGCATATGATTGCTCCCCATTAATTCTTGCCATCCTCCTAATCACCTCCTCACTCCATGATCTCCTGCCTAGTGATCATGCCATGTGTTTAGAACAAATATCTATTTTTACCAAATATTATTTTTCACCAAAAAGCATTTTTTTGAATTAAACTCTCAAACCCGTGAGGTGAGGTTTGTACTACAAGTCCTCAAATTAGGGAGTTTCTTTTGAACCAATTGTTTTATTTAAAACCATTGTCAAAATGACTTCCAAAAACCACCATAGTATTATTTTAAAAGTTATTTTATTATTATATTTAAAAGCCTTTCTGTGAGGCCAGAAATGGTCTCCTATGAAGGAAAGTTATTTTTATTGCTTTCAAAATATTTAAGAAAATTTAGGGAAACTCACTGGATATATTTATTCCACATTTATGAGTTTCAACACATGGTCATGTTCACAATATTGGGCAAACCCCTCCAAAACCATTCCTGCCTATTTCAAGCTTTTGAAATATTTCTATTAGAAATATTTTAAATAAATTCCAGTAAATTTCTAGCATGTCATCTATGATATTCTTGATGATCTTGCCAAGTTTCATTTCAATCCAAGTTGATTTGACTCCCCTAATCACTCTAAAACCATATCTGTCCACAATCAAATTTGAGAAACTCTACATTGTGAAGTGTCTCCAATTGTGCTAAAATTTGGTGGACATGTTCCAGTCCTCCAATGAGGCATCCACACCAAGTGGTACACCAAGGAGAATACAGGAACTTGTCCTAAGACCCTCAAAACCCTCTATGTTGATTTCTGACTTTGGTAACCTTTACATTATAAAGTTTCCCCAATTATCCTCAAACTTTTTGTGCATGCCTTAATGCTCAAATAATGCCCCTAAACCAAATATTGGATTTGTGGGAATTCATTTGAATAGGGTTCTAAGCAGAAACCCATTTCTGCCCCTTTCTAGGGTTTTTCAAGTCTACATTGGAAAACTTCTCCAGCAAATCCCAAATTTGGTGTGCAAACCTATTTTCATCTATTATTTGATCCTGTTAAGTTTCGTAGCCATTGGAATCCATCTGGTAGCCCAACCACAGATCAAACACCTTGTGTGCACTCACTAATTTGGTTTCATTTGCCCCTTCCACTTTATTCTTTGAGCCCAAATTTCTACCACAGCCTCACATAGTTACATTTCACCTCTAGTAACATTCCCATGACAGCTGGTCAATTATTGGAGAAGGTCCCTTTGTAACTTTCTCTCATTTTCACCCATGTGATCATTGTTTTACCCATCTTTCCATTCTTTTGCTTAAGCTATCACCCCCAACTCTTTTCAGAGCATCCATTATATGTCAAGGCTTCATTTAGAGCAAAGATATGGCATGCTCATGTGGAGAAAATGAGCAGCACCTCTTCAAGTTCATTTTTGGCTGAAATGTGGCTTTGTACAGCAAGTACTAGCTACACTTGTTTTCTTGAGCTGAAACTTTGCAGTCTTGTAGTCCTTCGATAAATAAGAGTGCTGGACATGGTTTTACCTCAATTAAAACCATGTGCAAACCACTCATGCCAACCCCTAGTTTGCTGTTGCAAACTAAACCAGAGTCCAAACCTCATCAGACCACCTCCACTAGTTGCCAAACTCCAGAGTTCCTTTGCTGCAGGTGTGCCCTACGTGCTAGACACGTTTGACTGGCCATTTGGACCATGTAGACACGGGTGACCGTGGTGACCACCATTCTGGCCTGCAGTATGGGTGCTCTGCGCCTTGTCCTCTTGCTGCAGCCTGTTTTCAACCGTTTCATCACGGCTCATAGCACTGGGGTATCTCATTTGACTGGTCCAACCTCCTCCCGACACTAGCTAGCCTCCAAGACGCCCTAGGGACGCGTGTCTTCCCCGTGCTCTCAGAGCTCTAGGGAGCTCCCGAGCCCTCTCTCCATTCCCCCTCCCTTATCTCCTCTCCCTAAGCCTCTGTGGCTCACACTCGGCTCTCCCCTTCTCCCGTGAAGCTCATGAGCCTCCCCCTTCTCTCCCAAGCCCTTCTCCCCACCACTTCTTTCATGGCCGCCATGGCCGTTTCGGCCATGCTCGAATCACAGCCTCCTCGAGCTCCCTCCTTCTCCTTAGCGGCTCCAGGAGGACCCCCTAACCTGCGGCACCAGTCCCCATCCTCCCTCTTCCCTCCAGGTGGCCAGGGCTCCTCTCCCCACGGTCACCATCACGGTCCTCCCCTGCGGCCGTGGGCCAACTGCCCCGAGGCTCCCCTGCTGGCACCAGGCGTGGGCGCTAGTTGCGGTGCCCCCCCCCCCGAGCCACCGGTGCGCTCGCCTAGGACGGAGCTGGCCGAAGGCACCGGGCCATGCGCGGCTGCCCCTCCTTCTCTGCTCCTCCCTGCCCAAGCGGGAGGAAGAAGAAGGCCCTGGCGAGCGCGGCCCGCGTGTAAGCGGAACAACGGCTGGGCCCGCGCGGTTAAGTGGAAGCGCCCTGGCACTTCGCGCCTTCATCCAGCCGAAGGCGTGTTCTGGTGAATACGCCTCCTGCGTGGCCCTCGCTGGTGGCCATGCCACTGGGCCGGCCCGCAGGCCTATTCAACGGCTTGAGCATCGGATAACCCTGAGGCTGTCTTTTTCCCATTTTCTATCTTGTTAAATTTATAAATTCCATCCAAAATTCATACTAACTCCAAATTTATTGATTCAAAATTCTGCAGGTTTCTAAAATCCTGTTCTATCCAAATCTGTGCATTGTACCTTTTTGCAAAATACTTTCCTGTCATAATACTATCTAAATGTCCATTTAGACATTTTAATCACCACCTTTGCAAATTCCTAGCAGATTCAAATCAACTCCAAATGGAGTGATTCAAACTTCCAGAGACTTCTAAAATCCTTCTCTATTTTTAGAACCCTGGTCAACATTTTTGTGTGACTTACTTCTGTTGCAATAAATAAATAGCTCCTATTGATATTTATTCCTCATTGTAAAATCCCTAGAATATTCATACCAACTCCAAATCCAGTGAAACCACTTCCTAAAAATTTCTAAAATCATTCTCTGTTAAATGGGTGCCCCCACTCATTTTTAACAGAATGATTCTGTTGACTTCTTCAATGGTCCCCTATCCCTCCTTTCCTTTCATCTAGACACCCCTGATGATTCAAACCCTTTGGCAAGGATTCAGGTATTTTTCTTATGACCAGAGAGGTCCAAGGAAAATAAAACTTCTATTTTTAGAACACTTTTATTTCTGCTTGATGCCTGGTTTACTATAGTTGTTTCCGACGATTGTTGACGGTAGATGGAGTATTCGAAGTTGGAGCGGAAGACCTCAAAGACCCCGAGGACTTACGTGAGCAAGGCAAGCAGCCCTTTGACCATGACTTGAGCACAAACATTGTTGCATGCTAGTATAGTTGGTATTTTCCCGTTGCATGTGATCACGATGCCGGTTCATCATTATGGTGATGGCACCGGAGGCTTCTTCGAAGCACTTGCATGATAGTAATGTTATTCATATGGCTCCTCGGAGCACAAACATGATGAGCTTGACCCTACCACTTATAAGGATCATGCTACTGTCATGTTGACTAGTAGAGTAAGATCATTTCATTGAGCTTGACCCTACCTCTTGAGGGTCATGTTATACCATGTTGACAAGTAAAGATAGAAGCATATTATCACAAGCATGATGATGGGTTAAATCAAGAGTTTATGAAAACCCCGTCGGGTGCCACTAATGCCCGAGGGTGATGATGAGTTGGTGATCACTTTTGGTGAAGTGATGCACCGGTGTTTTGTGTGAGTATGGTTTCGGAAATGGGATTAGATTTCTGATGTGTCGACCGTCCCAACCTTAACAGTACGACCACGATACCCCTTTATGGGACGGGGCTTTGTTGATTACTCTGGTCGGTACTAGCAAAGAACCACATTACTAGTGGCGGGAGTGATCGATGTCATTCTCGTGATGGGGTCGTGCCAGGTAGGACGACTATGCCATTATTATGAGTTCCAGGCACACCGTTGGTCCCCGCATGGTTGTTACTGTCCAGAGTCGGTGCTCGTCAGACGTACAACATGTGGGCTGGGTACCAATCAAGTGGACCTCTTTGTCAAGTATTGTCAGGGGAAAGATGATGATCGGGTACTTACCTCGGGTATATGTGATATACCGCGAGTCGTGGATGACACGGAAGTTTCCCGTTTCTCGTGGGTCCAGCGTACTACCTCTGCAGAGTGTAAACTATTCGAATAGCCGTGTCCAAGGTCAAGGACAGTTGGGTGGTGCTGCTTAAACTACGTCCAGCGTTTCCGCATAAACCAAGTGTGAGTAAGTGTAAGTGTGTGTGTGTGTGGTGTTAAAAAGGTGTTGTTATGAGAGTAATAATATGACCAAGTTCGGTGACTTGTCATATAGGGTAAACCCGAATGGTTTAACCCTTAGCTGATACACTGAGGTTATGAAAAGTCCGATGACTTGGCATATAGGGTGAACTCGGATGGTTCAGCCCTTAGCAGATATGTTGATATATGTAACCTGTTCTTCAAAAGTAATTCTTTAGCTTGATGCATATACATGATCATTCCACCCAGATGAGTTACACTAAAGATGCATGATATTGTTATCCTTCACTTTCATTATTCGTATCATGGGCTATTTGCGAGTATATTCAAAGTACTCATTGGCTTGCCACTAGTTATTTCATTGACCAGGTGTGAAAGTCAGGATATGGTGAAGATTAACTCGGTGACGTTCTTGCGAGCTAGGATGCTTCCCAGTCAGAATGCCTGTAGGTCAAGGTTGATGGCATGGGTTCACGCTTTCAACCAATAATTCCGCTATTGGTCTAGTTTGGTGCTTTGGCCTTTAAGGCCCTATGTATGTAAGACTCGACTAAAGTGCTCATTTATTGTATCAAATGGTATGTATGGATGTAATACTCTATTATTCAGTATCTGTGTTCAGTGAGCATTGATCCTTGGGATCACTGGGCACGGCGATCTCGACTTACCAGTCGGGGTGCCCACAGAGCTGGTATCAGAGCTATCCTGACTATAGGAAGCCCTTAGTTAGCATGGACGTTAGTTAGGATAAAACTGCTTTCTAGACCCTTGAAAAATGCTTACAAAACCAATATATTTTCTCGACTCTCCTAAATCTTCAAAGAAAATGAAGGTTATGCTCTAGCCTTCCACTCTTATTTTCTTGACACTCCTCATCTACTTTTTCAAAACTTGCTAATGGTCGCTAGAACCTTATGCCCTTTGACCACGGGATAAATTGAAATCCTCGTGGGCAGTCCAGAAGGAAGTAACCTTTCCAGGAAATCACCCGTGCTGAAGGACAGAGAAGACAACTCTACGACCAGACGACACCAACAGAAGAACCTCTAAGAGGAACGAGGACATCGAGGCTTAGAAGATGGTGAAACCCTCGGCACTGCTCTAGAGTTATGCCACTTCCGCCTACGATAATCTGGACATAACATATGCAAACCTTGATCTGCATCACTAATAGAGCGACCCTGTCAGCTATAAGAATTGTGTCGACCACCACCGGTGGATGAGAACCTTGCCATTTGGTCCGCCTCACCTTCGTGAGCAGGAAAACGGTTCTCTTCATCTCCCGCTCTACGTGTCGATATCGCAATTAGAATGATTGACAGATCAGAACTCTATCATGTCATGCGAATATCGGTGCATGAAGATGTCCACTTGAGACTCTCGAAGCCTCGGAAGACAAGAAGACGATGACAAGATCATGAAGACAAGGAAGATCCTGCCAATGATAGCAATGAAGAACTACCTTCGTCAACAACTTCCCAGACGAGAAGACAACCAAAGTTCCTTACAACTCAAGCGAATTGCTTCAGCAAGCGACAACAAGAGGCATCACAACACCATAAGAAGGTCCAGAAGACTTAGCAGACTCCTCTCCGGAGCAAGAAGCAAGCACGACTGTCGAGTCCCAGAACCTAGGATAGGATGAGTCGTGAATTCCCTATGCGAAGTCGAGTCCGTGAAATGGTTCGGATGGACCATGTTGTGTGTTGGTTGTTTTTGTTGTTTGTGCTTTGATATGAGTCGCGCTTTTGCTTAGGCAACAAGCGTGCGGTTATATCACTTGTCTTATTTTGATGTTCAAAATAATTTTTGCACTTGTTTGAGTTCATTTTTCAACGCTTGTTTGATTGCACTAAGACCCTTAGACATTCCCCTGGGTACTCTCTCTTTCCCTCACCTCTCTCGACAACTGAAGACGGCAAGGCAGATGCGCCAAGGATCCGCTTCGAAGCACGGCTGACGTTGAAGACATTGACTGTGCTATGCTTAACCACACGCAACTGTAGGAGTGTGCTTTTCCCTCAAGATTGGAAAACCACACTAGACGAGACTAACCTCCACAAGCCTTTCCGGCTCAAATTTTCTGGTCACGTGTCTAGTACACGGACTTGCCAGAACTCGTGTAGGTCCTCGATAAACCCCGCTGATCACCGGGTTCTTAATGGAACAAGTGATCACCGTGAACAAGTATCCTTCCATCTCAAGATAGCACTATAACCTTGATGCCATAAGAGGACCGATCTCCCATATGAGGGCATAAGACTGTCATGGTGATGATGATATGTATCTTGAGGATATAGCTAGACTATTTTGGTGGATCATGAGACCCTTATAAAGGTAAGTAAACTTGGTGGAATGAGTTGATATAGTAGTATAACCTGCATAATCTGGAGTAAGATTGGATTTAGTACGATGATTATGATCGTGAACCTTATTCTTGGTGGTATACATGACTTTAGCTAGTAGTTGGCATGATTTGATGCGTTTGCCAAGATAACTTGGAGTATCAAGTAGACTTCTTATTGGATTTGAGTCTTGGATTTAAATAGGTAATCTTAATAGAGTATTGAGGATGACAAAGACCACATGGTTCGGAGTAAGTTGGATTTAGCTCGTTAATCTCGATCATGATACCATGTTTCTCGGTGGATATAGAGTGTGTATACTTGGAGTTGTCAAATAGATTTACAACCTATGTAGTTTGGCCATTGGAGATTAGATGGCCATGATTATTGAAGTTGGTGGATATACTACGACGTAATTCTTGCAGTAATATGTGAGTTATGAGGACTCTAAGAGATTATGTAGAACCCCATCCGTGTTGGATTTGTAAGAGTGATAGGTCTAGTAATGATTGATCAGATTGATGGATCAGTTGATCGGATTCATAGGAAGGAAACAAAATATTGGATTGGTCTACTACGTGTTTCCATAATATAGTAGTGTAGTACCCTATCCATTGGATGACTTAGGTGGAAAATTGGATTTGTTGTGCCTCAGATTAAATCGTGGTAGTTGTATGTCTCCCCAAGGTCCTTGCATAGTAATGCATGTACAGTTGGGGCTACGCCATACTTGTAAGTGTTTGGGTTTAGTTCTTCCCTCAACCCAGAGATGACTAGCTTGAGCGGTGTGGAGTTGACCGTGTAGGATGGTATCCTTGATGAGATGAGGTGATATCATCCCGAGATTTGAGGTCGAACTACTGGCATCTAAGGAATGTGCTTAGAGATAAGATGATAACTGTTCGCCCACATCCTAAGTTCCTTGAGACCCTAAAGCTTCGCTGAGCCACAAGATGGACGGATTACGACCATAGAAGACGACTCTAAGTCGTTGAAATGTGGCCAGTACCTGCCCATAGCAATTCCTCGTTCTCCTCGCCTGACCCATGAGCACAGTGCTTATGTCGTGTTTGGGGAAAGTATGATGTCATCCTCACTGATGACATACTTACTCACCCAGTAAGAGGAAGAACACCTTAGTCGTGTTTGGTCGAGCCCAGGAACGCTGATTGTTATGCCTCTCGAAGGTACAGTGATATCTCGAGAAGATGGACTTCTTGAAGCAATCCCAAGACAACGGAAGACTATCCTACGCAAGTCAAGACGAAGAACCGCCGTGACAAGGAAGCCACGACAACGACGATGAAGCAACAAAAGTCAACCACCGACCGCGCACTGACCACATCAACAACGTCAATAAGCCTCGACGATTCAAGATGACGAAGCCCTTGGACAAGCGAAAGAATCAGACGACCTCTCCTTGGTCCATATTAAGGACGCAAGTACTAGTAGGTCGTGATGGAAACCTGTTAAAGGTGATTTCCGCTTGCCGAGTCGCAGACCTTGGGAATGGATGACTGGTCTAAACTCTTGGGTAGCCAGCTCGTCCAGAACCCCTCGCTAATCCTCCCAAGATGGCAGGACCTGTTTTGGACTCTGAGCCTCCGAGCTTAGGCTCGTAGGTGAGACCCAACCCGGACCCTTTCATGAGAAGCCTACGAAGACTAATTGCGACCATAGCTTGACTGCCGAAAGGAAGTCAAGGACTTCCCCGTAAGCAGGAAGACATGCGAAGACTTTGTTAGTGCATTCTAACACGAGACATCTTGATGTCACTAATCGGCATGCGAAACCCCAAGACCAGATCCCAGACACACCATCTTGCCACGTATTCTGACCTTGGAGTACACTTGCAAGCCAAAACCTTGCACGGACTTAGTTCACCAAGCCCTTGACCTCGGTCAAGCCTAACTTATTGCCAGATTCTGCTCACGATCAGTCGAGGACTTGTGAACATTCGAAGTTGTACCATCAAGCACCTCAAGACCACGACAACAACATGGGGACATGAAGACTACCTCCGACTCAAGAATTTGTATCTCCCCAACCCCTAGCCTAGAAATCTCAGGGACGAGATTTTCTTAAGAGGGTAAGGTCTGTCACACCCTGTTTTTGGCTTCCCTGATTAATTAAGTTATTTAAAAATTTAGGACCATTAATTTTTTTTTGTGAATGATTGTGATGCTTGGAGTGACTATTGTTTGCCTGTTTGTTTAGTTGCATGTGATTGCTCCCCATTAATTCTTGCCATCCTCCTAATCACCTCCTCACTCCATGATCTCATGCCTAGTGATCATGCCATGTGTTTAGAACAAATATCTATTTTTACCAAATATTATTTTTCACCAAAAAGCATATCTTTGAATTAAACTCTCAAACCCCTGAGGTGAGGTTTGTACTACAAGTCCTCAAATTAGGGAGTTTCTTTTGCACCAATTGTTTTATTTAAAACCATTGTCAAAATGACTTCCAAAATCCACCATATTATTATTTTAAAAGTTATTTTATTATTTTATTTAAAAGCCTTTCTGTGAGGCTAGAAATGGTCTCCTATGAAGGAAAGTTATTTTTATCGCTTTCAAAATATTTAAGAAAATTTAGGGAAACTCACTGGATATATTTATTCCATATTTATGAGTTTCAACACATGGTCATGTTCACAATATTGGGCAAACCCCTCCAAAACCATTCCTGCCTATTTCAAGCTTTTGAAATATTTCTATCAGAAATATTCTCAATAAATTCCAGTAAAATTCTAGCATGTCATCTATGATATTCTTGATGATCTTGCCAAGTTTCATTTCAATCCAAGTTGATTTGACTCCCCTAATCACTCTAAAACCCTATCTGTCCAGAATCAAATTTGAGCAACTCTACATTGTGAAGTGTCTCCAATTGTGCTCAAATTTGGTGGCATGTTCCAGTACTACAATGAGGCATCCACACCAATTTGTACACCAAGGAGAATAGAGGAACTTGTCCTAAGACCCTCAAAACCCTCTATGTTGATTTCTGACTTTGGTAAACTTTACATTATAAAGTTTCCCCAATTATCCTCAACCTTTTTGTGCATGCCTTAATGCTCAAATAATGCCCCTACAGCAAATATTGGATTTGTGGGAATTCATTTGAATAGGGTTCTAAGCAGAAACCCATTTCTGCCCCTTTCTAGGGTTTTTCAAGTCTACATTGGAAAACTTCTCCAGCATATCCCAAATTTGGTGTGTAAACCTATTTTCATCTATTATTTGATCCTGTTAAGTTTCATAGCCATTGGAATCCATCTGGTAGCCCAACCACAGATCAAACACCTTGTGTGCACTCACTAATTTGGTTTCATTTGCCCCTTCCACCTTATTGTTTGAGCCCAAATTTCTACCACAGCCTCACATAGTTACATTTCACCTCCAGTAACATTCCCATGGCCACTGGTCAATTATTGGAGAAGGTCCCTTTGTAACTTTCTCTCATTTTCACCCATGTGATCACTGTTTTACCCTTCTTTCCATTCTTCTGCTTAAGCTATCACCCCAACTCTTTTCAGAGCATCCATTATATTCCAAGGCTTCATTTAGAGCAAAGATATGGCATGCTCATGTGGAGAAAATGAGCAGCACCTCTTCAAGTTCATTTTTGGCTGAAATGTGGCTTTGTACAACAAGTACTAGCTACACTTGTTTTCTTGAGCTAAAACTTTGCAGTCTTGTAGTCCTTCTATAAATAAGAGTGCTGGACATGGTTTTACCTCAATTAAAACCATGTGCAAACCACTCATGCCAGCCCCTAGTTTGCTGTTGCAAACTAAACCAGAGTCCAAACCTCATCAGACCACCTCCACTAGTTGCCAAACTCCACAGTTCCTTTGCTGCAGGGGTGACCTACGTGCTAGACACGTTTGACTGGCCAATTGGACCATGTAGACACCGGTGACCGTGGTGACCACCACTCTGGCCAGCAGTATGGGTGCTCTGCGCCTTGTCCTCTTGCTGCAGCCTATTTTCAACCGTTTCATCACGTCTCAGAGCAACGGGGTATCTCATTTGACTGGTCCAACCTCCTCCCTACACTAGCTAGCCTCCAAGACGCTCCAGGGATGCATGTCTTCCCCGTGCTCTCAGAGCTCGAGGGAGCTCCCGAGCCCTCTCTCCATTCCCCCTCCCTTATCTCCTCTCCCTGAGCCTCTGTGGCTCACACTCGGCTCTCCCCTTCTCCCGTGAAGCTCATGAGCCTCCCCCCTTCTCTCCCAAGCCCTTCTCCCCACCACTTCTTCCATGGACGCCATGGTCGTTTCGGCCATGCTCGAATCAGAGCCTCCCCGAGCTCCCTCCTTCTCCTTAGCGCCTCCAGGAGGACCCCCTAACATGCGGCACCAGTCCCCGTCCTCCCTCTTCCCTCCAGGTGGCCAGGGCTCCTCTCCCCACGGTCACCATCGCGGCCCTCCCCTGCGGCCGTGGGCCAACTGCCCCGAGGCTCCCCTGCTGGCACCAGGCGTGGGCGCTGGCTGCGGTTCGCCCCCCCCCCTCCGAGCCGCCGGTGCGCTCGCCTAGGTCGGAGCTGGCCGGAGGCACCGGGCCATGCGCGGCTGCCCCTCCTTCTCTGCTCCTCCCTGCCCAAGTGGGAGGAAGAAGAAGGCCCTGGCGAGCGGAGCCCGCCCGGTTAAGTGGAAGCACCCTGGCACTTCGCGCCTTCATCCAGCCGAAGGCGTGTTCTGGTGAATACGCCTCCTGCGTGGCCCTCGCTGGTGGCCAAGCCACTGGGCCGGCCCGCAGGCCTATTCAACGCCTTGAGCATCGGATAACCCTAAGGCTGTCTTTTTCCCATTTTCTATCTTGTTAAATTTATAAATTCCATCCAAAATTCATACTAACTGCAAATTTATTGATTCAAAATTCTGCAGGTTTCTAAAATCCTGTTCTATCCAGATCTGTGCATTGTACCTTTTTCCAAAATACTTTCCTGTGATAATACTATCTAAATGTCCATTTAGACATTTTAATCACCACCGTTGCAAATTCCTAGCAGATTCAAATCAACTCCAAATGGAGTGATTCAAACTTCCAGAGACTTCTAAAATCCTTCTCTATTTTTAGAACCCTGGTCAACATTTTTGTGTGACTTACTTCTGTTGCAATAAATAAATAGCTCCTATTGCTATTTATTCCTCATTGTAAAATCCCTAGAATATTCATACCAACTCCAATCCAGTGAAACCACTTCCTAAAAATTTCTAAAATCATTCTCTGTTAAATGGGTGCCTCCAATCATTTTTAACAGAATGATTCTGTTGACTTCTTCAATGGTCCCCTATCCCTCCTTTCCTTCCATCTAGACACCCCTGATGATTCAAACCCTTTGGCAAGGATTCAGGTATTTTTCTTATGACCAGAGAGGTCCAAGAAAAATAAAACTTCTATTTTTAGAACACTTTTATTTCTGCCTGATGCGTGGCTTACTATAGTTGTTTCCGAAGATAGTTGACGGTAGACGGAGTATTCGAAGTTGGAGCGGAAGACCTCAAAGACCCCGAGGACTTACGTGAGCAAGGCAAGCAGCCCTTTGACCATGACTTGAGCACAAACATTGTTGAATGCTAGTATAGTTGGTATTTTCCCGTTGCATGTGATCACGATGCCGGTTCATCATTGTGGTGATGGCATCGGAGGCTTCTTCGAAGCACTTGGATGATAGTAATGTTATTCATATGGCTCCTCGGAGCACAAACATGATGGGCTTGACCCTACCACTTATAAGGATCATGTTACTGTCATGTTGACTAGTAGAGTAAGATCATTGCATTGAGCTTGACCCTACCTCTTGAGGGTCATGTTATACCATGTTGACAAGTAAAGATAGAAGCATATTATCACAAGCATGATGATGAGTTAAATCAAGAGTTTATGAAAACCCCGTTGGGTGCCACTAATGCCCGAGGGTGATGATGAGTTGGTGATCACTTTTGGTGAAGTGATGCACCGGTGTTTTGTGTGAGTATGGTTTCGGAAATGGGATTAGATTTCTGATGTGTCAACCGTCCCAACCTTAACAGTACGACCACGATACCCCTTTATGGGACGGGGCTTTGTTGATTACTCTGGTCGGTACTAGCAAAGAGCCACATTACTAGTGGCGGGAGTGATCGGTGTCACTCTCGTGATGGGGTCATGCCAGGTAGGACGACTATGCCATTATTATGAGTTCCAGGCACACCGTGGGTCCCCGCATGGTTGTTACTGTCCAGAGTCGGTGCTCGTCAGACATACAACATGTGGGCTGGGTACCAATCGAGTGGACCTCTTTGTCTAGTATCGTCAGGGGAAAGATGATGATCGGGTACTTACCTCGGGTATATGTGATATACCGCGAGTCGTGGATGACACGGAAGTTTCCCGTTTCTCGTGGGTCCAGCGTACTACCTCTGCAGAGTGTAAACTATTCGAATAGCCGTGTCCACGGTCAAGGACAGTTGGGTGGTGCTGCTTAAACTACGTCCAACGTTTCCGCATAAACCAAGTGTGAGTAAGTGTAAGTGTGTGTGTGTGGTGTTAAAAAGGTGTTGTTATGAGAGTAATAATATGACCAAGTTCGGTGACTTGGCATATAGGGTAAACCCGGATGGTTTAACCCTTAGCTGATACATTGAGGTTATGACAAGTCCGATGACTTGGCATATAGGGTGAACTCGGATGGTTCAGCCCTTAGGAGATATGTTGATATATGTAACCTGTTCTTCAAAAGTAATTCTTTAGCTTGATGCATATACATGATCATTCCACCCAGATGAGTTACACTAAAGATGCATGGTATTGTTATCCTTCACTTTCATTGTTCGTATCATGGGCTGTTTGCGAGTACATTCGAAGTACTCATTGGCTTGCCACTAGTTATTTCATTGACCAGGTGTGAAAGTCAGGATATGGTGAAGATTAACTCGGTGACGTTCTTGCGAGCTAGGATGCTTCCCAGTCAGAATGCCTGTAGGCCAAGGCTGATGGCATGGGTTCACGCTTTCAACCAATAATTCCGCTATTGGTCTAGTTTATTGCTTTGGCCTTTAAGGCCCTATGTATGTAATACTCGACCGAAGTGGTCATTTATTGTATCAAACGGTATGTATGGATGTAAGACTCTATTATTCAGTATATGTGTTCAGTGAGCATTGATCCTTGGGATCACTGGGCATGGCCATCTCGACTTACCAGTCGGGGTGCCCACAAAAATCGTGATGAAGAAATTTATGAAGTGATTCACGAGGGCCCCTTGAATGAAAAGCATGATTGCAATGGTTTCACTATAATTCCTATTAGTGACAATCATGCGAAAAACATGCAAAACCCTAAGCTTGGGGATGCTAGTTTTGCTTTGTCCACTACTTGTTGCAATGATCGTGATTGGGGTGATAATTTTTCTTATGATCTTGAAAATTTGTTTAACCCTCATGATTATTATGATGTTTGCAATAATATTGAAAGTGGGTTTGGAGAAGTCATGCCTTTAGTTGATGACAATCCCACTATTTTTGAAGAGCATCAACTTTGCATGCATGTGGATCATGAAAAGAATATCCTTTGTGATAGCTATATTGTTGAATTTGATTATGATCCCACATGTAATTTCTATGAGAGAGGAAAATATTTTGGTAGAAACTTTCATGTTACCAAATTACCTCTCGTTATGTGGAGATTGCTATTGTCTCTTTCTTCTTCCTTGCATATGGCAACTATTGGTTGTCTTGACAATCTGTTTTCCTATAAAATGCCTATGCATAGGAAGTATGTTAGACTTAGATGTGATTTTCACATGCTTTATGATGCTATCGTTGTGCTTTAATTCTTGTCTTTTGTGTGAGCATCATTGATTTATCAATGCCTAGCTAAGGGCGTTAAACAATAGCGCTTGTTGGGAGGCAACCCAATGAATTTATCCTTCTCTTTCTGTTTCGTTGCGTCCACACCATTATAATTCTGTTGTGATTGTGTTTTTTGTGTTTCTTTTTGTGTTTGAGCCAAGCAAAACCTTTATGACTAGTCTTGGTGATGGTTGTTTGATCCTGCTGGAAAAAGACAGAAAGGTTTCGCTCACGAGATGATTTTTCATTTTTATTCAGAAAGAGCTTTTGAGTTGATTCTTTTTGCTTCTGGTTGGTATTCCTTTTGCCCAGGTAGTCGTAATGTTTCAGAATTTTTGAGGTACCAGAAGTATACGAAGTATACATATTGCTACAAACTCGTCTGTTTTTGACAGATTCTGTTTTTGTTGAGTTGGTTGCTTGTTTTGATGAAACTATGGTTAGTATCGGGGGGTACTAGCCATGTAAAAGTGAGAATACAGTATCCCAACACCAATATAGATAGAATTCGAGTTTGCTGCAGTACCAAAAGAGGTGGTAGTTTGTTTTCTTGTGCTAATGTTATCACGACTTTGTGTTTAAGTTTTGTGTTGTGAAGTTTTCAAGTTTTGGGTGATGTTCTCATGGACAAAGAGATAAGGAGTGGAAAGAGCTCAAGCTTGGGGATGCCCAAGTCATCCCAAGCCAAATTCAAGGACACCAAAAAAAGACTAAGCTTGGGGATGCCCCGGGAAGGCACCCCCTCTTTCGTCTTCAATCCATCGGTAACATTACTTGGAGCTATATTTTTATTCACCACATGATATGTGTTTTGCTTGGAGCGTCTTGTATCGTAGGAGTCTTTTCTTTTTGTTGTGTCACAACCATCCTTGCTGCACACATTTTTGAGAAAGAGAGACATGCACTCATCATGATTTTGCTAGAATGCTCATAGTGCTTCACTTATATATTTTGAGCTAGATACTTTTGCTCTATGTGCGTCACTTATATCTTTTAGTGCACGGCGGTGCGTGACTTGGTAGTTTCTTATGCTATGAAAGTAGTCCCAAAGATGATAGGTACCCAAGGAGGATACAAAAACCTCCATCTTCATGTGCATTGAGTAGAAAGAGAATTCTTGATTCCTCTCAATTAGTTTTGAGACGTGGATTTGGTAATATTAAGAGCTATGTTAGTAGGGTGTTGTGAATCTAGACATACTTGTGTTGAAGTTAGTGATTCCCGTAGCATGCACGTATGGTGAACCACTATGTTAGGAAGTCGGGGCATAATTGATCTATTGATTGTCATCCTTTGTGTTGAGGTCGGGATCGCGTGATGGTTAACACCTACCAACCCTTCCCCTAGGAGTATGCGTTTAGCACTTTGTTTCAATTACTAATAAAAACTTTCGCAACAAGTATGTGAGTTCTTCATGACTAATGTGAGTCCATGGTATAGATGCACTTTCACCTTCCACCATTTCTAGCCTCTCTAGTGCTGCGCAATTCCCGCCGGTACACAAACCCAACATATGCCTTCCTCAAAACAGCCACCATACCTACCTACTATGGCATTTTCATAGCCATTCCGAGATATATTGCCATGCAACTCCCACCGTTCCGTCTCATGACTTGTGCCGTCACTCTCATATTTCCATTGCATGATCGTAAGATAGCTAGCGAGATGTTTTCAACGTCATATTCCATGCTAGTCGTTGCACATCCCGGTACACTGCCGGAGGCATTTTCTATAGAGTCATCATCGTTCTAAGCTTTGAGCTGTGAGTAAATAAAAGTGTGATGATCATCATTATTAGAGCATCATCCCATGTGAGGAAATAAAAAAAAAGAGGCCAAAGAGCCCAAATAAAAAAAGGAAAAGAGAAAAAAGAGGCCCAAGTGCCCAAATATCAAAAGAGATAAAAAAAGAGAAGGGACAATGCTACTATCTTTCTCCACACTTGTGCTTCATAATAGCACCATGTTCATCATGATTGAGAGCTTCTTGCTTTGTCACTACCATATACTAATGGGAACCTTCATTATAGAACTTGGCTTGTATATTCCAATGATGGGCTTCCTCAAAATTTCCCTAGGTCTTCGTGAGCAAGCAAATTGGATGCACACCCACTAGTTCTCCTTTTGAGATTTCACATACTTATAGCTCTAGTGCATCTCTTGTATGGCAATCCCTACTCATTCATATTGATATCTAATAATGGGCATCTCCATAGCCCTTTGATACGCCGAGTCAATGTGACCATCTCCTCTTTTTTTGTCTCACAACCACCACCACACTCTATTCCACCTATAGTGCTATATCCATGGCTCGCCCTCATGTATTGCGTGATAGTTATAAAACGTTTGAGGAAGTAAGAGTGCAAAAACAATTACTTGGCCAATACTGGGGTTGTGCATGATTTACATTAGTTGTGTGAGGATGATGGAGCATAGCCAGACTATATGATTTTGTAGGGATGACTTTCCTTGGCTTTGTTATTTTGAAAGTTCATGATTACTTTGCTAGTTTGCTTGAAGTATTATTGTTTTCATGTCAATAGCAAACTATTGTTTCGAATCTTATGGATCTGAAAATTCATGTCACGTGAAAGAAGTTGCAAAGGACAACTATGCTAGGTAGAATTCCACATCAAAAATTCATTCTTTATCACTTCCCTACTCGAGGACGAGCAGGAGTTAAGCTTGGGGATGCTTGATACGTCTCCAACGTATCTATAATTTTTTATGGTTTCATGCTATTATCTTGTCAAACTTTGGATGTTTTGCATGCCTTTTATATATTTTTTCGGACTAACTTATTAACTCAGTGCCAAGTGCCAGTTCTTGTTTTTTCCATGTTTTTGACCCCTTTCAGAGGAGGATTTTGAACGGAGTCCAAACGGAATGAAACTGCAAAAAAGTTTTTTTCCAGAACGGAAAAAGATCGGAGAGCTGGAGAATCAGGGCAGGGGGCCACCAGGGACCTCCACAAGCCTTCATGGCGCGGCCAGGGGGGCCGCGGCCCCCTGGCTTGTGGGCTCCTTGAGGCTCCGTTGCCCTAGGTTTTGCACCTATATATTCCCAAAAAATCCGTAAAAAAATCAGGAGATCATCGAAAGTACTTTTCCGCCGCCGCAAGCTTCTGTCTCCGCAAGATCCCATCTGGGGCACGTTCTGGTGCCCTGCCCGGGGGGGGGGGGGATACGGATACGGAGGGCTTCTTCATCAACACCATGACCTCTTCGATGATGCGTGAGTAGTTCACCATAGACCTACGGGTCCATAGCTAGAACTCGATGGCTTCTTTTCTCTCTTGGATCTTCAATACAAAGTTCTCCATGATCTTCATGGAGATCTATCCAATGTAATCTTGTTTTGCGGTGTGTTTGTCGAGATCCGATGAATTGTGGATTTATGATCAGATTATCTATGAATCTTATTTGAGTTTCTTATAATCTCTCTTATGCATGGTTTCATATCCTTGTAATTCTCTTTGAGTTGTGGGTTTTGTTTGGCCAACTAGATCTATGATTCTTATAATGGGAGAAGTGCTTGGTTTTGGGTTCATACCATGCGGTGACCTCACCCAGTGACAGAAGGGGTAGCGAGCACGCATCGTGTTGTTGCCATCAAGGGTAAAAAGATGGGGTTTTCATCATTGGTTTGAGATTATCCCTCTACATCATGTCATCTTGCTTAAGGCGTTACTCTATTTGTCATGAACTCAATACACTAGATGCATGCTGGATAGCGGTCGATGTGTGGAGCAATAGTAGTAGATGCAGAAAGTATCGGTCTACTTGTCTCGGACGTGATGCCTATATGTATGATCATTGCCTTAGATATCGTCATGACTTTGCGCGGTTCTATCAATTGCTCGACAGTAATTTGTTCACCCACCGTGATATTTGCTATTTTGAGAGAAGCCTCTAGTGAACACTATGGCCCCCGGGTCTACTCCACACCATATTTTCAGCCTTACACTTTTTACTTCGTTGCACTTTCCGCCTTCAGATCTCACTTTGCGATCAATCTTGAAGGGATTGACAACCCCTTTATAGCGTTGGGTGCAAGCTCTTTTGTGTTTGCGCAGGTACTCTGGACTTGAGAGATTCTCCTACTGGATTGATACCTTGGTTCTCAAACTGAGGTAAATACTTACTCCTCCTGTGCTGCATCACCCTTTCCTCTTCAAGGGAAAAACCGACGCAAACAAGAGAAGTAGCAAGAAGAATTCCCGGTGTTGCCGGGGAAGGACTTTAGTTGCCGTAGCAGGGCCTCACCAAAATAATCCATATCCCTGCGCCGGAACAAACTTTTTCTTCTTGGTCAGGACGACATCTCGATAGATCATAAGCTGCTGCTTTGTCCAGCACATCTCTCCGCCCCTGAACTCCTCCCTCGGTTTGAGATAAGGGTTTTGCTTGCGGCGCCTGGTAAACTCTTTGGGAGCCATAGTGTCAAAGTCAGTGGTTGCCCCCTTCTCCTTGGATACAGTCTTCTTGGCGATGCGCTTCAACGGACGGGAACTTTCTGATTCGTTAGTGTTGCGGTACCTCTTGGACTCGATAATGCGGACTGGGTTGCAACGACGAGAGCTACCACCTGAGACACGCAACACAAACACGCGAAAAAAGACAAGAAGAGTCATGGCAACATCCAGAACAAGGAGAAAACACAAAGGAAACCAAGTAGTAGCTAGCAAAGGCAACAAATCAAGAGCCAACGGTAGTACCGCTCGGCCACGACGGTAGTACCGCTCCAGGAGCGGTAGTACCGCTAGGCCTGGGCGGTAGTACCACCAGCCAGGGCGGTAGTACCATCGGCTAGCAGTAGTACCACTAGGTTTTGGGCGGTAGTACCGCGTGGTTCCGGATCTGAAGGAATATGAACGAAACTAACCACAAAGTTGCATATTTTGACAATATAAGAGACCAAAACTTATGGATCGAAGCCAAAACTAAGCAGATCTGATGCAGCTACTCAAATAGGGGCACTGCCCAACACCTCTCGTCCGTACTAAGAACTAACCAAAATCATGCCACAACAATGGAGCCAAAACATCTATCCCTAACCCTAGAGCAAGAACATCACCACAACACAAACGGGATAGGGGTAGTACCGGAGTTCATGGCACACAGAGGAGAAAGGAGGAGGAGGGGCAATCCCTCCAACTTGAATGGGAAGAGAACCGCCACGGAAGAAGGTCGAATCTGGTGAATTTTGGGGCAGAGAGGGAGAGGTCCACGAAGAAGAAGCAAATGAGGGAAAGAAAAATGGCCTCCCTCTCATTATATAGCCCAGGGCATGGGCATGGTGGTAGTACCGCTCAGGAGGAGTGGTAGTACCGCTCGCAACGGTAGTACCGCTCGTGCCCTAGCGGTAGTACTGCCAGAAACTTGGCGGTAGTACCGCCGGAGGCAGTAACGCCACTCCCCAAAAGATTTTCAAATGCCAGCCCTAGGCAGCGGTAGTACCGCTGGAATCATGACGGTAGTACCGCTAGAATCATGGCGGTAGTGCCGCTCCCCCTAGCGGTAGTACGGCTCCTAAAATAGACAGAAAAATCCAGATTTTGCCAAAACAACGAGAAAACACCACGGACACATGCCAGTGAGTACCAGAGATAAAGACAAAGGCAAAATATACTGACTAGCAATATTAAATCCCTCCTTTACCAGGAGGGAGAGGGGCGGTGGCCGGAGCCACCTATGTTTGAGACAATAAGGTATGACCGCGAAGAATTATCCTTGGGTTCATGACCAACGGTCATCTTTGAAGCACAAGTGCCATCAATAATGGCCAATGTGAAAGACTTGATCGATTTATGCATAATGGGGGGAGGAAAGTTCATTGAGAGAACAACACTCCCCCTATGTCTATGCCTACACCTAGATCAAGATATAATGTTGAATGAGGTGCAGAGTGCCTAGTTTCAATCCACATTACTTGAATCAATGATATTTAGCTCATGCCTTAACTCCCGGAACCTTGCTTCATCTAGGGGCTTAGTGAAAATATCTGCAAGTTGCTCTTCAGTGTTGATGAAGTGAACCTCAATGTCACCACGCTTTATATGCTCATGAATGAAGTAATGGCGAATATCAATGTGCTTGGTCTTGCTATGTTGCACCGGATTGAGGGAAATCTTGATAGCACTTTGATTGTCACATAGAAGAGGCACTTTGTCACAAGTGACACTGTAATCCTTTAAAGTTTGCCTCGTCCATAGCAACTGTGCACAACAACTCGCAGCTGCAACATACTCAGCTTCGGTGGAAGACAATGAGACATAGTTATGCTTCTTTGAAGACCAACTTACTAGTGAATGATACGTCCATTTTGCATCATGCTTTCATATTGATATTTATCGCTTTATAGGCTGTTATATTACCTTGTGGTACCTTACTTATGCCTTTTCTCTCTTATTTTGCAAGGTTTATTTCAAGAGGGATAATACCGGCAGCTGGAATTCTGGACTGGAAAAGGAGCAAGTCTGAGTCCTCTATTCTGCACAACTCCAAATGCCGTGAAAATCAACGTGGAATTTTTTGGGAATATATAAAAAATACTTGGCGAAAGAAGTACTAGAGGGGAGCTATCAGGGCCCCACAAGCCTGGTAGCCGCCACCCCCTGATGGCGGCTACAGGGCTTGTGGGCTCCCTGACGACTCCATAAAAAATAGAGCTTCGTTCCAGAAAAAATCAAGGAGGAGCTTTTTCGTGGTTTCGCCGCCGCCACGAGGCGGAACTTGAGCAGATCCAATCTAGAGCTCCGGCAGGACGATCCTGCCGAGGAAACTTCCCTCCCGGAGGGGGAAATCGTCACCATCGTCATCACCAACACTCCTCTCGTCGGAGGGGAGTCATCTCCATCAACATCTTCATTAGCACCATCTCCTCTCCAATCCCTAGTTCATCTCTTGTAACCAATCTCCGTCTCGCAACTCCGATTGGTACTTGTAAGGTTGCTAGGAGTGTTGATTACTCTTTGTAGTTGATGCTAGTTGGATTACTTGGTGGAAGAGTTTATGTTGAGATCCTTGATGCTATTCATTACACCTCTGATCATGATTATGATTATGGTTTGTGAGTAGTTACTTTTGTTCCTGAGGACATGGGACAAGTCATGCTGATAATAGTCATGTGAATTTGGTATTCGTTCGGTATTTTGATATGTTGTATGTTGTCTTTTCCTCTAGTGGTGTTATGTGAACGTCGTCTACATAACACTTCACCATGTTTGGGCCTAGAGGAAGGCATTGGGGAGTAGTAAGTAGATGATGGGTTGCTAGAGTGACAGAAGCTTAAACCCCAGTCTATGCGTTGCTTCGTAAGGGGCTGATTTGGATCCACTAGTTTAATGCTATGGTTAGACGTTGTCTTAATTCTTCTTTCGTAGTTGCGGATGCTTGTGAGAGGGGTTAATCATAAGTGGGATGCTTGTCCAAGTAAGGGCCGTACCCAAGCGCCGGTCCACGCACATAACAAACTATCAAAGTAACGAACACGAATCACATGAACATGATGAAACTGGCATGACAGAAATTCCCGTGTGTCCTCCGGAGCGTTTTTCCTCCTATAAGACTTTTTTCAGGCTTGTCCCTTGCTACAACAGGGATTGGGCCACTTGCTGCACCATTGCTACTACTCGTTACTTTTCGCTTGCTACATTTCACCTTGCTACACCATCACTTGTTACCGCTACTTTCAGTGCTTGCAGTTATTACCTTGCTGAAAACTGTTTATCAGAGCCTTCTGCTCCTCGTTGGGTTCGACACTCTTACTTACCGAAAGGACAACGATTGATCCCCTATACTTGTGGGTCATCAGTGAACGATCAAGAAATTGACATCCTCCAGAAGTTGAGTTCCTCTCCACACAGTCTCCCGCCCAATCTGAGTCAGAATAGCCCACTAGGTTGAAGTTTGCTCCTTTGGGATACCATAGGCCAAAGTTTGGGGTGTGAGCCAAATATCGAAAGATTCATTTGACAGCCATATAATGGCTTTCCTTTTGTGCACATTGAAACCATGCACAAATCCCTACACTCAACATGATGTCCGGTCTAGATGCACAAAGGTAAAGAAGGGATCCAATCATGCAGCGATATACCTTTTGATCCACTGCTTTACCATTGGGATCACTGTCAAGCTTGCATCCGGTTGGCATGGGAAACTTGACCGGTTTGACATCCTCAACTCACCCATCATTGACATCTCAAATTTCTCGGTCATTAGTGCAGCAAATTCTTCATTGAAATATTCGTTAGGGGAACCAAAAATGATATCATCTACATATAGTTGGCATATGAACAAATCCCCTTTGACCTTCTTGGTAAAAAGAGTGGGATCAATCTTACCAATTTCAAACACACGATCTTGTAATGACTCAGTAAGGTACTCATACCACGCACGTGTGGCTTGTTTAAGGCCATAGAGTGCCTTATTAAGTTAGGATACATGATTGGGGAGCTTGGGATGTTCGAATCCCGGGGGTTGTTTAACATAAACCAACTCATTTAAAGGACCATTAAGAAAAGCACTTTTCACATCCATTTGTTGTAATTTTAAATCATGATGAGATGCAAATGCAAGGAGCATGCGAATAGAATCTAGACGAGCAACAGGGGCAAAGGTTTCACCATAGTCGATACCCTCGACTTGGGAGTAGCCTTGAGCCACCAATCTTGCCTTGTTTCGAACCACAATCCCATTGACATTTTGCTTGTTTTTGAAGATCCATTTGGTCCCGATGACATTATGTTCGTCCTTTGGTCTTGGCACTAATTTCAAGACTTGATTACGCTCGAAGTTGTTGAGTTCTTCATGCATGGCCATAAGCCAATCCTCATCATCGAGCGCTTCCTGTACCTATTGAGGTTCACAATACGAAACAAACGCGTGATGCTCACAATAATTTGAGATTTGATGATGAGTGGATACTCCCCTTTTTAAACTTCCAAGCACGTTTTTCATAAGATGTGACTTCACTCTCAGCTTGGATGCAATCTTGGTTGCGCGACTCTCCAAGAGTTCAGCACTTGATAACCTGTCGGGACCCCGATCCTAAGCCATAGGAATCCAGCCTATAACACATCGCATCTCTTTGCGGTCTCACGCACGGTTAACCCCACCGCTGCAGCCTTACCTTAGCCGGGACCGTTTGCGCCTTTTGACTCGCGTATGCAATTGTGTCGCTAGCAATCCAATGACAAAGAACCCCGATCGACATCTCTAGTCATAAACCAAAGTGGCAGTTCCGCACAGGGACAGGCATACATGACCCAGCAAAGCAGGTGTCGGTCACCAGCGAATGTAGACGAGTCGTAGCAAGCTACAAGGACTCCATTACATCGCATGACATTTCCCCAAAGGGGACAAACACAGCAGCTAAGAAGGACACACGCCGGTCAACCAATGTGTCCGGAGCAGTAGCGAGCTACCATGGCTCGTTGGATCACAAAGGGGCATTTCTCTGTAAGGAATGCTACTAAAGTCTACGGCTAGGTAATCGAACCCCATACATATCAAGTACGACACACGTATGCATGGCATACCGATATGTATAGATACATCGATGGAATCACAACATAACCATAAACATACAAGCTTTATTTAAAAGGCCCGGAAGAGCCACACACATAATATTACACAGTAGGGTCTCACGACCCATCATAAGAGTCATTCAAGTTACAAGCCAGCGGAAGTAGATAAACTGTCTGAGTACACAGAGATGAAACTAGAAGGCACATGGCCTGACTATACTATAGACCCACCCTAGGGCCAGATCGTAGCTGGGATACCAGCTACTCGTCATCGTCGATGTCTAGGAAGAACCCTCCATTAGGGTCATTAACAACCTCTGCAACAAATTATTAAGCAAACATGAGTACGGAGGTACTCAGAAAGACTTTAGGATAACTATCTACTCATGCAATGTATCAATAAGGAATTGTGGGGTTTCATGCGGAAAGCCAGCATTTGACTCGTGGCTAGACAACTTGCATTTTAAAACAATTTTTGACAACTTGATTTCTCGCACACGAGTCCACTAACACCACAACAATACTCCATCGTGGAATCATTCCGTCTCCATACGGAAATGCCGTCCACAACTTTCACGCTTATCTTGACAATTTTATGAGTAGCCATTGAAGTTATCTATGAACAACATATGTCTCCAAGTAGTCCATATCCGCGGACGCGACTATTCAAATAGTTCATAACCCTGCAGGGGTGTACTTTGTCACACACGCTCTCGCCACTTATCGCCCTGTGCACGTCATGCACCTCGGCAACCTTCAAGCGGAAGCCCAGCAAGGGAGTCGGCCACGACCGTTAACCACACTAATACTTAGTCCAGGTCTATTGCCTATTTGAGGGTAACCCGCACGGAAGTCCGGCCGAGGTTTCCGCCACGGCCCCAAACGATGTGCGCAGGGTTCCCAAGCCCATCATCCGGGTGCCACTTGGTACACCGTACCACTGCCTACCGCATCACAGCCCACCTCTCAGGTCAGCGCTATGCACGGCCTCCAGCATGACTATAAACACCAGAAACTACTTGCAACTCCTGGACCGAGTACTAAGCGATTAATAAGTCGAGAGGGTCAATTAAGTATCCCAACATGTGGTAGTATCTAGTCTTGGATTACATACACGGAACTCAGTTCCTAAGGACGGTTCCAATGAAACAACCCACCATGTACTCCTACATAGCCTTTCACCGGTACCTTTCCCAAATTAGGTTCAACACACAACCTTTACTTACTGAACACATTCTCACAATTCTGTTCATCTCCCAGATGACAGACCATACACAACTCTAAGCATAGCATGCATAGCAGGATAAGGCACTTCATGGCTCAAGCATCTACCAGGAATGCTAGGTTGCAAGGTGCAGCTATTTACTATGACAAAGAAAGATCATGCAAAGTAAGTGGGTTCAACTAACGTGGCAAAAGCATTTGATCCTAATGCAATAAGTAAATGCAGGAGCGAGAACATGGGATTTATCGGGATGATCAAAATGGTTGCATGCCTTGTTACTCAGAGGAGGGACAATATCCGTCAGTCGGATATTCAGTGGAATCCGGAGGAGCGGAGCCTACGGAAAGAAATGACAACAATCAATAACAATCATATGCAACAAGATGATGCATGAGCATGGCATGAGGATGCAAGGTGGTATGCTAATATAGCTAACATTTATTAGGTTTGAAGTTGATTTGAATCAGATTCAAATATCACTTCAAACGAGGTATTCTCGAATACCATTTTAATTGATTCGACCTGATGCTCAGATCAACTTGTTTTTAACATGCATGGAAATGATATGTTAAGTTGCTGGTTGTGATTGAACAATGTTTGATCATAGTATTTGAAGTGGAATTCAAATGATATTCAAATTCCATCTCCATAGCATTTATAAAATTTAACTTATTCATTATTCCACATGTTTGCTCCAGTAACATTTTCAAACATGTTTGTAAATGACATATTCAGATTCCTTGGATTTTTCTGATACTTTTTCATATATAAATTATTTTCATTGGAGTTACAAATTAATTTCTATGATTTTTAGAAGTTTTGGCATTTTTCTGGAATTCTTTTAAATCAGAAATCCACTTATTGCGTGAGCATGGCATCAGCAGGTCCAACTGGCCGTTGAAAGTCAAACCTGACCAGTGGGATCCTCTGGTCAGTGACTCTGGTCAGTTTTAGATTATTTTTAAACTTAATTAGCTAATTGACAACGCTGGACCCACATGTCAGTGACTTATTAGTTTAATTGATTTTATTTTTATTAATCCAAAACATCCATAGGCTGGCCCCAGGCATCTGTGGCTCAGGCCAGCTGAGATCCACCGGCGGCGAGGTCGTCCTCGCCGGCGGTGAGCCTCCGGCGACACCAGAGACGGCGGAGGGCATCGGAAACTCGTCTCCGACGACCAAACGCACGGCGGACACCACAGGGAGATCGGCCACTCGACGGCGCGCACGATGGGACAAACCCCAGGGGCTGGGGTGGCCGAATCGACGCCGGCGATGAGCTCGGCGGTGACCAAAGCTGGGCCATCATCGAGGTCATCGGAAATAGGGTCAAATCGCGTGGGGCTGGGCTCCTAAAGCATCTACGCGATGGCTTGAAGCTGCCGGTGGCCTCAGATGGACCAACCCTTCACCGGAGGGCTACCGACGACGAGCTGCAGCGGCGGTCCTCGTCGGGCTCCGGTGGAACTAGGCCTAGAGGAAGAGATCGACGGCGAAAACTTGGGGGAAAGTTGCGCAAGCTCGCGGGGAGTGCAGTGGTGGCGCTAGCTTGCTCGGGGAGGCGTTGTAGGCGTCGAATCGATCGGAGCTCACCGGCGGCCGAAGCTTGAAGACGACGGTGCCGTGGGCGTTGCAGGGCTCGAGGGACCTTCGGCTTCTGCAGGGAGGACCAGCTCGTCGAGGCGGAGCGAAAGGGGCACACGGGGGACAGAAATAGTGGCCAGAGGCACGGGCAGCTCGAGCTTGAGCTCCTGTCAATGGCGGCAGCGGGGGAGGAAGAAACCGAGAGGAGAGGGGGAAAATGGAGCGCAGGAATGGATACGCCAGAGCTCGGGGAGGTTATCCCTGCTGTCGCGCTGTCCTGGGGAGCTCCGGAGTGTGCCACGGCGAAGCAAGAGGTGGAGGAGACGCCGTGGGCGTTCGCTCCTCTGGCAGAAGGCAGGAGGAAGAAGACGCCCCTGCCCCTGGTGGGCTGGGCCTCCTCAGGGCGACAGGTAAGCTTCTGTCCATTTTTTTCTATTTTGTTTCTCTTTTGCTAACTATTTGATTTGCTATTTATTTGAGCTCCAAAATAGTTTACAAAAAATATTTTGAACACACCAGAATATTTGTTGGAATATATCCAACCATTCCTGAAGTTTTCAACTTTTTTTGAAAACTTAAAGTTTTTGAATTCAAATTTAAACTTGAATCCAGTAGCTTTTTTGCATTTAAATAAAATGCCAAAAGTGTTATAAAAATAGTTCTCTTCACTGCTTATTTGCTTCCATGAATTATCAGAAAAGTTGAACTTTTCTTGAGGCCATTTTGGGTTCATTGATTTGAACAAGTTTAGAATTTCTTTGAATTTGAGAAGTGGCTAGGGTTTTTGAGTTTTTCTTCACCACTTGCTTTGTTCTTGTTGAAATTTTGTTGGATGTAATGCAAAGAAGATATGAGCACAATGCTATACTTGATTAGGGTTTCAGGGATGTGACAACTCACCCCCACTCAAAAGAATCTCGTCCCGAGATTTAGAAGTCGTCGGGAATAACGCGGGATACTCAAGTCGGAGACGATCCTCTCTTTCCCATGTTGCCTCCTTTTCAGAATGATTTGACCATTGAACTTTAAGAAACTTGAGGTTTCGACGTCAAGTGGTACGCTCAGCTTGATCAAGAATACACACATGGTATTCTCGGTATGAAAGGTTATCTTGGAGATCAAGCGTTTCGTGGTCCACTTCACGGATAGGATCCGAAAAGCAACGCCTGAGTTGCGAGACGTGGAAGACATCATGAACCTTGGAAAGATGCGGAGGAAGTTCCAACTGGTAGGCAACTTCTCCTCGTTTAGCAAGAATGCGAAAAGGACCAATGTAACGAGGAGACAACTTGCCCTTGATACCGAATCGATGGGTACCCTTCAAAGGTGTAACCCAAAGGTAAGCCTTCTCGTCAACTTCAAAGGTCACAACCTTATGATGACGATCATATTGGCTCTTTTGACGAGACTGGGCTGTTTTCAACTTTTTACGAATAATGCGAGCCTGCTCTTCTGCATCCTGGATCATATCCGGGCCAAAGAGTTGCCTCTCTCCAGTTTCTGACCAATTAAGAGGTGTTCGACATCTTCGTCCATAGAGAACTTCAAAAGGGGCTTCGCCCAAGCTTGATTGATAACTATTCTTATAAGCAAATTCGGCGAATGGAAGGCACTTCTCCCAATTCATACCGAACGATATAACACAAGCTCGGAGCATATCTTCTAGGATTTGATTCACTCTTTCTACTTGACCACTTGATTGAGGATGGAAAGCAGTGCTAAAAGATAAGTGAGTCCCCATGGCATTCTGAAAACTTTCCCAGAAGCGAGAAGTAAAGATACTCCCACAGTCTGAGTTAATCTCCAGGGGAACACCATGAAGAAACTCTATTCGAGAGATATATAACTCTGCTAGCTGGCTAGGTGTTATATTCTCACGAACTGGAAGAAAATGAGCTTCTTTGGAGTGACGGTCAATGACCACACAGATAGCATTATTTCCTTTCTTGGTCTTGGGAAATCCGGTAATGAAATCCATACTGACTTTATCCCATTTCCAGTCAGGAATAGCTAAAGGTTGAAGGGTGCCAGCAGGCCTTTGATGTTCTTCCTTAACTCGACGACAAACGTCGCAGCTGGCAACGAACTCAGCAATTTCTCTCTTCATCCTAGTCCACCAGAACCTCTGGCGTAGGTCCTGATACATCTTGGTACTACTGGGATGAATGGTGAGAGGAGAATCATGAGCCTCCTTAAGGATCAATTTCCGCAGACGTTTGCTCTTAGGAACCACTAAACGGTTCTGAAAGAACACAACACCTTTCTCATTGACGTAGAAATCCCTAGTGTTTCCGCTAGCAATATTCTCCTTGATCTGGGATATACCCTTATCATAAGCCTGCACGGCTATGATTTGATCCCTAAGAGTAGGCTTCACCACCAGGGTAGAAAGGAATCCTTGAGGAACAATATGGAGATTTAACTTCCGAAATTCCTCATGGAGATGTGGTTGACCTTGTTGTAGCATCAAATTGTTACAATAAGATTTACGACTTAGTGCATCGGCCATAACATTGGCCTTCCCCGGGGTGTAAGTTATCCCTAAGTCGTAATCCGAGATCAACTCAACCCACCGTCTTTGCCTGAGATTCAAATCCGGCTGGGTGAAGATATATTTCAGACTTTGGTGATCAGTGAATATTTCGCAACGATTACCAAGAAGGTAATGTCGCCAGGTTTTTAGTGCATGGACTACAGCTGCAAGCTCAAGATCATGAGTGGGATAATTAGCCTCATGTGGACGCAACTATCGAGATGCGTATGCAATCACATGACGATCTTGCATGAGAATGCAACCTAATCCTGGTCGCGAGGCGTCGCAATAGATAACAAAGTCCTTAGAGAAATCTGGTGCTAGCAACACAGGTGCGGAAGTCAGGCGTCTTTTCAGTTCCTGAAAGCTATGCTCACACTGTGGTGCCCACTCGAACTTTTTATCCTTCCCGAGGAGTGTAGTTAGAGGCTTTGCAACCTTGGAGAAATTCTCGACAAAGCGGCGACAATAGCTCGCTAGACCAAGAAAACTCCTAACTTGCTTAACCGATTCAGGTTGAGTCCAATCAAGGACGGCTTGAACTCTCTCGGGATTGACAGCAATACCCTTACTAGAGATTAAGTGACCTAGATAGGTCACTTCTCGTAACCAAAATTCACATTTTGAAAACTTGGCATAAAGGCGAGGCTCTCGAAGTTTCATCAATACCAGCCTTATATGCTCAGCATGTTCTGGTTCGTTCTTTGGGTAGATGAGAATATCATCGAGGTATACCACGACGAATTTATCCAGATACTCCATGAAGATTGAATTCATCAAGCGAGAGAAGGTGGATGGGGCATTGGTTAAACCGAAGGACATGACATTGTACTCGTATTGGCCATAACGAGTAACAAAGGCCGTTTTTGGAATGTCCCCGTTCTTGATCTTGATTTGATGGTATCCCAACCTCAAATCCATTTTTGAGAAGACTGGGGATCCAACGAGCTGATCATACAGGTCGTTGATCTTGGGGAGCGGATACTTGTTCTTTATGGTGAACAGATTCACTGGTCGATAATCTACAACCATCCGATCCGTTCCATCCTTCTTCTTGACGAAGATGATGGGGCAAGCCCAAGGAGAAGAGCTAGGACGAATGAAACCTTTATTCAAGGCCTCATCTAGTTGCTTCTTAAGTTCGGCTAGCTCCAAGGGTGCCATCTTATATGGTCTTCTGGCTATTGGAACAGTTCCCGGAACAAGATCTATCACGAACTCTACATCTATGTCAGGTGGAATTCCTGGCAGTTCCTCTAAAAACATCCGGGAAGTCACGGACTACCGGAATGTCTTCAAGTTCCGGAAGAGGGTTGGCATTGAGGGAATAGAGTTGGCATTTGGCAACTCGAGTAGAGACATTGACTATCTCACCCGAGGGATGGGTAAGTTGAACATTTCTAGAATGAGTATCAATCTTGGCATAATGAGCTGACATCCAGTCCATACCCAAGATGATATTAATATCCCAAGATTTCAGGGCTATCAATGAGGCTAGAAAAACTAGCCTGTCTACTAGAATTTCATTGTCATAGGTTATCCTAGAGGTTTGCCACTTACTACCAGGAGTTTGGACAACCAATGGAATTGGCATATCACAGAAAGACATGTTATGCAACTGTGCATAACTTTCTGAAATGAAGGAATGAGAAGACCCAGTGTCAAAAAGAACAGACGCTGGTGATGATTAACAAGAAGCGTACCCAGTATGACGCCGGGATCCTGTGCAACTTCTTCTGCTGAGACATAGTTCACACGGCCACGTGCAAGAGTTGGCTTCACATAGTAAGCTTTTCCCGACTTGCCTTGCCCAACGGACTTTCCGGGTTGCTTGGCACCCACATTCTGAGGACACTCACGGGAATAGTGCCCTGTTTCTCCACACTTATAGCATATCACTTGGTTGGCACGTGGTGTAGCATTGCTAGCTGGACCACCATAGGTTTTTGCTGGAGGGTTGGTCTGATTCGTCTGAGGCGCCACGTAGGATGGCCTCGGAGTGTATCTTGGCGGCACAGAACTGTTTGGAACCCACAGCCTGCGTTTTGGAAACGCGGAACCAGATGACGAGCCAAAATCAGGGGATTGCTTCTTTGTGGCTTCAAAGTCGGTATGACCAGTCTCGACACTGATCGCCTTGTTGACCAGGGCTTGGAAGCTTGTACACTCGTGGAGGCACAAATCACGACGAAGCTCAGGGCTCGGACCCTTACGGAATCTTGCTTGCTTCTTGGCATCAGTAGACACCTCCTCTGTTGCATAGCGGGCGAGGTTACCGAACTCGCGGCTATAGGCATCCACGGTCAAATTGCCCTGGGTGAATGCACAGAACTCCTCTCTCTTTCTGTCCATCAGGTCCTCTCGAATATGGTGCAGACGGAAGGCTGCACTAAAGTCTGCCCATGTGGCTGCTGGTTTAGAAGGACGCATAGCTTCAAAGTTCTCCCACCACAGATTGGCGGGTCCTTCCAGAAAATATGCCGCAAAGGTCACCTTGTCGGCCTCAGAAACATTCACAGAGCGAATCTTACGTGAGATACTGCACAACCAATCATCAACGTCGAGGGGATCGACGGAGTGATGGAACTTTGGAGGATTCAACTTCACAAAGTCATTGAGGGACACTGCAGCATTCCTAGGCTGACGAGCGATATTCTGCTCAATACGCTCTAACAGTCGGTTGGTATCCCTTTTGTTCCTCTCTGCCTCAAGCATCACTTCCGCCAGAGAGGGTTCGTGAGGCAGGTCTTCCTGCGACGCTTGACTACCCTCGCCTTGCTCATGAGCAGGGGCACGGTTCAACCTGGTGAACACCATCCTGACAAAGAAACTCACAGCTTAGACCAATATCATTATCAATACTAGCTATGGATTAAGAATGCACTAAACACATGGAATGCGGAAATGAATATCCGAACAACATGGTAACAAGCAACTGCTATATATACACCATGGTTCATACACACCCTTACATAGTTCAGTACAACCTTAACCGAAGAACAAACTACTGAAATTATGAAACTACTCATCAGAGGCTTACAAGCTTCCTATATATTATTTATCTAGGCCTCCGGAATTCATTTCACATCACAAGCATACTTCACAAGTCACACGGGACTGTGAACGTACAACTACTACCATACTATCCTTCCACTCACAGCTCAGGCATCCGCATAGAACATCTCGTAAAGATTGCCTCCATGGCCTGGAAGCTCAACCTGCGGATCACGAAATACTCTGGCCTGAGATCCCTGGGACCCGTAAGGACACGGATGTGGCCTTGGTCCCTTGACTGGTGGTAGTAGGGGTCCCCGAAGAGGGGTGACTCCTCCTATAGCTGGCCAGTCAACATGAGCCGAAAGATGGTTTCTAACAGGGTTCAGCATCTCCATATCTCCGTACCCTGTCTGGACTACCGGTGCCAGCTGTGTCAAAGCCGTCCACAGACGGGCACGTGTAGCATAAAGCTCCATGCGGAGAGCACGAGCATCCCTGTCTCGGTTCTCTAGCATCTCAGCAGTGGACTGCAATAGCGGATCCTCCATAGAGGAATCAAAATAGACCCCACTGAGGAATCCCTCTTCACTAGGCTGAGAGGCAGGAACATAGCAGAACCTGAGTTCTGCAGCAGTGCATGTCTCGCCCTCATAATAGTCAGCATTGAATAGGCAGCATCTTGTACTGCCATGTCAACAGTGACTCCCAATCCATAGGACCATTGGATTGGCTCCTCAGCTCCAGGGTAGTCTGGAAATACCCTAATAGTGCAGATATACTAGCTCTGGTTGAAGTCTCGGTACTGTTCCTCCACTGTCTACTCTGGGTACCAGCTGTAACCGCACACCGACATCACCCTGACCAGCATGGCCGTATGACCCGGCACATCAATACACCTGGTCAGACAAACCACCTGACGAGAAGGATGACCAGGCATCTGAAATAGAGAGTAATGCAAAAGCATTAGAGCTCTGAATGCAAAATTCGGCAGCATAACGGCTGTAAATGCTCAAAAACAATTTTGAGACAACCCAAAAATAGAATAGCGTAACCACTCAGCTATCAAGTTCAATTCTCTAATCATCAAACTTACTTCCTTTTTCCTAGGGATAAAAGAAACCCAAATATCTCTCGGCCCGTAGTCCTATAATCTACCGATCAGAAACACGAGCCTAGAAGAAGATGAGTAACCTAGTCCTTAATTCCCGCAGAGAAGACGAGGATGACCAGAATAGAATAACTTGAGAAGAGAACAAGAGTCTTACGTTCCCTTCCACAAACAATTCCCTTATATATAACTAAAGCAATTCTAGACTCAACTTCGACCAGTTTGGCTTAGTAGTCCTACAGTCAGTCAGGCTCTGTACCAACGCTGTCGGGACCCCGATCCTAAGCCATAGGAATCCAGCCTGTAACACATCGCATCTCTTTGCGTTCTCACGCACGGTTAACCCCACGGCTGCAGCCTTACCTTAGCTGGGACCGTTTGCGCCTTTTGACTCGCGTATGCAATTGTGTCGCTAGCAATCCAATGACAAAGAACCTGGATCGACATGTCTAGTCATAAACCAAAGTGGTAGTTCCGCACAGGGACAGGCATACATGACCCAGCAAAGAAGGTGTCGGTCACCAGCGAATGTAGATGAGTCGTAGCAAGCTACAAGGATCCATTACAACCCGTGACATTTCCCCAAAGTGGACAGACGCAGCAGCTAAGAAGGACACACGCCGGTCAACCAATGTGTCCGGAGCTGTAGCGAGCTACCATGGCTCGTTGGATCGCAAAGGGGCATTTCCCTATAAGGAATGCTACTAAAGTCTACGGCTAGGTAATCGAACCCCATACATATCAAGTACGACACACGTACGCATGGCATACCGATATGTATAGATACATCGATGGCATCACAACATAACCATAAACATACAAGCTTTATTTAAAAGTCTCGGAAGAGCCACACAGATAATATTACACAGTAGGGTCTCACGACCCATCATAACAGTCATTCAAGTTACAAGCCAGCGGAAGTAGATAAACTGTCTGAGTACAGACAGATGAAACTAGAAGGCACATGGCTTGACTATACTACAGACCCACCCTAGGGCCAGATCGTAGCTGGGATACTAGCTACTCGTCGTTGTCGATGTCTAGGAAGAACCCTCCATTAGGGTCATTAACAACCTCTGCAACAAATTATTAAGCAAGCATGAGTACAGAGGTACTCAGCAAGACTTTAGGATAACCATCTACTCATGCAATGTATCAATAAGGAATTGTGGGGTTTCATGCGGAAAGCCAGCATTTGACTCGTGGCTAGACAACTTGCATTTTAAAACAATTTTTGACAACTTGATTTCTCGCACACGAGTCCACTAACACCACAACAATACTTCATCGTGGAATCATTCCGTCTCCATATGGAAATGCCGTCCACGACACTCACGCTTATCTTGACAATTTTATGAGTACCATTGAAGTTATCTATGAACAACATATGTCTCCAAGTAGTCCATATCCGTGAACGCGGCTATTCGAATAGTTCATAACCCTGCAGGGGTGTACTTTGTCACACACGCTCTCGCCACTTATCGCCATGTGCACGTCATGCACCTCGGAAACCTTCAAGCGCAAGCCCAGCGAGGGAGTCGGCCATGACCGTTAACCACACTAATACTTAGTCCAGGTCTATCGCCTATCTGAGGGTAACCCGCACGGAAGTCCGGCCGAGGTTTCCGCCACGGCCCCAAACGATGTGCGCAGGATTCCCAAGCCCACCATCCGGGTGCCACTTGGTACACCGTGCCACTGCCTACCGCATCACAACCCACCTCTCAGGTCAGCGCTATGCACGGCCTCCAGCATGACTATAAACACCAGAAACTACTTGCAACTCCTGGACCGAGTACTAAGCGATTAATAAGTTGAGAGGGTCAATTAAGTATCCCAACATGTGGTAGTATCTAGTCTTGGATTACATACACGGAACTCAGTTCCTAAGGACGGTTCCAATGAAACAACCCACCATGTACTCCTACATAGCCTTTCACCGGTACCTTTACCAAATCAGTTTCAACACACAACCTTTACTTACTGAACACATTCCCACAATCCTGTTCATCTCCCAGATGACAGACCATACACAACTCTAAGCATAGCATGCATAGCAGGATAAGGCACTTCATGGCTCAAGCATCTACCAGGTATGCTAGGTTGCAAGGTGCAGCTATTTACTGTGACAAAGACAGGGCATGCAAAGGAAGTGGGTGCAACTAACGTGGCAAAAGCATTTGAAGCATTTGATCCTAATGCAATAAGTAAGTGCAGGAGCGAGAACATGGGATTTATCGGGATGATCAAAATGGTTGATTGCCTTGTTGCTCAGAGGAGGGACAATATCTGTCAGGCGGATATTCAATGGAATCCGGAGGAGCGGAGCCTACCGAAAGAAATGACAACAATCAATAACAATCATATGCAACAAGATGATGCATGAGCATGGCATGAGGATGCAAGGTGGTATGCTAATATAGCTAACATTTATTAGGTATGAAGTTGATTTGAATCAGATTCAAATATCACTTCAAACGAGGTATTCTCGAATACCATTTTAATTGATTCGACCTGATGCTCAGATCAACTTGTTTTTAACATGCATGGAAATGATATGTTAAGTTGCTGGTTGTGATTGAACAATGTTTGATCATAGTATTTGAAGTGGAATTCAAACGATTTTCAAATTCCATCTCCATAGCATTTATAAAATTTAACTTATTCATTATTCTACATGTTTGGTCCAGTAACATTTTCAAACATGTTTGAAAATGACATATTCAGATTCCTTGGATTTTTTTGATACTTTTTCATATATAAATTATTTTCATTGGAGTTACAGATTAATTTCTATGATTTTTAGAATTTTTGGCATTTTCCTGGAATTCTTTTAAATCAGAAATCCACTTATTGCGTGAGCATGGCATTAGCAGGTCCAACTGGCCGTTGAAAGTCAAACCTGACTAGTGGGACCCACTGGTTAGTGACTCTGGTTAGTTTTAGATTAGTCTTAAACTTAATTAGCTAATTGACAGCACTGGACCCACATGTCAGTGACTTTTTAGTTTAATTGATTTTATTTTTATTAATCCAAAATATCCAGAGGCTGGCCCCACGCGTTAGTGGCTCAGGCCAGCTGAGATCCACCGGCGGCAAGGTCGTCCTCGCCCGCGGGGATCCTTCGGCGACACCAGAGACGTAGGAGGGCATCAGAAACTAGTCTCCGACGACCAAACGCACGCCGGAGACCACAGGGAGATCGGCCACTCGACGACGCGCACGATGGGGCAAACCCCAGGGGCTGGGGTGGCCGGAATCAACGCCGGCGACGAGCTCGGCGGCGACCAAAGCTCGACCATCGTCGAGGTCATCGGAAACAGGGTCAAATCGTGCGGGGCTGAGCTCCTAAACCATCTATGCGATGGCCTGAAGCTGCTGGTGGCCTCAGATGGACCAACCCTTCACCGGAGAGCTACCAGCGACGAGCTGCAGCGGCGGTCCTCGTCGGGCTCCGGTGGAACTAGGCCTAGAGGAAGAGATCGACGGGGAAAACTTGGGGGAAAGCCGCGCAAGTTCACGGGGAGTGCAGTGGTGGTGCTAGCTTGCTCGGGGAGGCGCTGTAGGCGTCGAATCGATCGGAGCTCGCCGACGGCCGAAGCTTGAAGACGACGGTGCCGTGGGCGTTGCAAGGCTCGGGGGACCTTCAGCTTCTGCAGGGAGGACCAGCTCGTCGAGGGGGAGCGAATGGGGCACTCGGGGGAGAGAACTAGTGGCCACAGGAACGGGCAGCTCGAGCTCGAGCTCCTGTCAATGGCGGCAGTGGGGGAGGAAGAAACCGAGAGGAGAGGGGGGAAATGGAGCGCGGGAATGGATAGGCGAGAGCTCGGGGAGGTTATCCCTGCTGTCGCGCTGCCCTGGGGAGCTCCGGAGCGTGCCACGGCGAAGCAGGAGGTGGAGGAGACGTCGTGGGCGTTCGCTCCTCTGCCAGAAGGCACGAGGAAGAAGACGCCCTGCCCCTGGTGGGCTGGGCCTCCTTAGGGCGACAGGTAAGCTTCTGTCAATTTTTCTGTTTTGTTTCTGTTTTGCTAACTATTTGATTTGCTATTTATTTCAGCTCCAAAATAGTTTACAAAAAATATTTTGAACACACCAGAATATTTGTTGGAATATATCCAACCATTCCTGAAGTTTTCAATATTCTTTGAAAACTTAAAGTTTTTGAATTCAAATTTAAACTTGAATCCACTAGCTTTTTGCATTTAAATAAAATGCCAAAAGTGTTATGAAAATAGTTCTCTTCACTGCTTATTTGCTTCCATGAATTATCAAAAAAGTTGAACTTTTCTTGAGGCCATTTTGGGTTCATTGATTTGAACAAGTTTAGAATTTCTTTGAATTTGAGAAGTGGCTAGGGTTTTTGAGTTTTTCTTCACCACTTGCTTTGTTCTTGTTGAAATTTTCTTGGATGCAATGCAAAGAAGATATGAGCATAATGCTATACTTGATTAGGGATTCAGGGATGTGACATAACCGGGGAGCATCAACTTGATCACTTTGCTTGGCCTTGAGATTTGATCCTTCCTTGGAACCGAGACCCCTCTTAGGTGATGCAGAAGGAAATTGTGCAACAGCATCCTGATCAACTTGATTTTAGTCTTGAGCAGGCTCACTGGTTTGTTCTTGATCTTGTGGCTGCTCTTGATCTTGATCTTGTGCCTGCATTTGATCTTGATCTTGTAGCTGCACTTGATCTTGATCTTGAGCAGATTCGGAACCTTGTGTAAGCACTTGGACATCATGTGGTGCATCACTATCTTCGAGTGATTGATCTTGTCCTTGATCCTGTTCAGCTGGTTGAGGGTTTTCTCTTTGTTCATCGGAAGCGTGTGGGGCTTGCGAGGGTGATGGCTCCACTTGAGTAGAGCATTGTGTTGGAAATATGCCCTAGAGGCAATGATAAATAGTTATTATTATATTTCATGTTTAAAGATAATTGTTTATTATCCATGCTATAATTGTATTGAATGAAAACATAGATACATGTGTGGATACATAGACACAACAATGTCCCTAGCAAGCCTCTAGTTGGCTAGCTAGTTGATCAAGGATAGTCAAGGTTTTCTGGCTATGTGCAAAGTGTTGTTGCTTGATAACTGGATCACATCATTAGGAGAATCATGTGATGGACTAGACCCAAACTATGAACGTAGCATATTGATCGTGTCGTTTTATTGCGATAGTTTTCTGCGTGTCAAGTATTTGTTCCTATGACCATGAGATCATATAACTCACTGGCACCGGAGGAATGCCTTGTGTGTATCAAACGTCACAACGTAATTGGGTGACTCTAAAGGTGCTCTACAGGTATCTCCGAAGGTGTCCGTTGAGTTAGTATGGATCAAGACTGGGATTGTCACTCCGTGTGATGGAGAGGTATCTTGGGGCCCACTCGGTAATACAACATCACACACAAGCCTTGCAAGCAATGTGACTAAGTGTAAGTCACGGGATCTTGTATTACGGAACGAGTAAAGAGACTTGCCGGTAACGAGATTGAAATAGGTATGCGTATACCGACGATCGAATCTCGGGCAAGTAACATACCTAAGGACAAAGGGAATGACATATGGGATTATATGAATCCTTGACACTCAGGTTCAACCGATAAAATCTTTGGAGAATATGTAGGATCCAATATGGGCATCCAGTCCCGCTATTGGATATTGATCGAGGAGTACCTCGGGGCATGTCTACATAGTTCTCGAACCCGCAGGGTCTGCACACTTAAGGTTCGGTGATGTTTTAGTATAGTTGAGTTATATGTGTGGTTACCGAATGTTGTTCGGAGTCCCGGATAAGATCAGGGACGTCACGAGGGTTTTCGGAATGGTCCGGAGACGAATATTGATATATAGGATGACTTCATTTGGTTACCGGAAAAGTTTTCGGCCATTACCGGGAATGTATGGGGAGTGACGAATGGGTTCTGGAAGTTCACCGGGACGGGGGCAACACTCCCGGGTGAAGCCCAAAGGACTTATGGGTGGCGCACCAGCCCTTAGTGGGCTGGTGGGACAGCCCAATAAGGCCTATGCACCATAAGCAAAAAACCAAAGAAAGAAATAAAAAGGTGGGAAGGAAGAGAAGAACTCCCCTTTCCAATCCTATTTTGAGTAGGATTGGAGTAGGAGTCCTACTCCTCCTCTTGGCCGGCGCACCTTGGGGGCTTGGCCCTCACGTCAAGTCCCTTCCCCTCCCTCCTATATATACTGTTGATTTAGGGCTGATTTGAGACAACTTTGCCACGTGCAACTCAGATCTAGACACCATAGTTTTACCTCTAGATCGTATTTCTGCGGAGCTCGGGCGGAGCCCTGCACGAGTAGATCCTTCACCCCCACCGGAGTGTCGTCGCGCTGCCGGAGAACTCATCTACTTCTCCGTCTTGCTTGCTGGATCAAGAAGGTCGAGATCATCGTCGAGCAGTACGTGTGCTGAACGCGGAGGTGCCGTCCGTTCGGCACTAGATCAGAGCGGATCGTGGGACGGATCGCGGGACGGTTCGTGGGACGGTTCGCGGGGCGGATCGAGGGGGACGTGAGGACGTTCCACTACATCAACCGCGTTCCTTAGCGCTTCATGCTGTGCGATCTACAAGGGTACGTAGATCCAAATCTCCTCTCGTAGATGGTCATCACCATGATAGGTCTTCGTGCGCGTAGCAAAATTTTTGTTTCCCATGCGACGTTCCCCAACAGTGGCATCATGAGCTAGGTTCATGCGTAGATGTAATCTCGAGTAGAACACAAAGGGTTTTGTGGACGGTGATGTTCGATTTGCTTCCCTCCTTAGTCTTTTCTCGATTCGGTGGTATTGTTTGATTCAAGCGGTCCGGACCGACATTATTCGTACGCTTACGAAAGACTGGTTTCATCGCTCGACATGCAACCTCGTTGCATAAAGATGACTGGCGGGTCTCGGTTTCTTCAACTTTAATTGAATTGGTTTTGACCGAGGCGTTCCTTGGAGAGGTTAAATAGCAATTTTCACATCTCCGTTGTGGTTTTTGCGTAAGTAAGATGCGATCTACTAGATACCCATAGCAGCCACGTAAGACTTGCAACAACAATTAGAGGACATCTAACTTGTTTTTGCAGGGTATGCTTGTGATATGATATGGCCAATGATGTGACGTGATATATTGGATGTATGAGATGATCATGTTGTAATAGTTAATATCGACTTGCACGTCGATGGTACGGCAACCGGCAGGAGCCATAGGGTTGTCTTTAAACTTACGTTTGTGTTTGCAGATGCGTTTACTTTATTGCTAGGACGTAGCTTTAGTAGTAATAGCATAAGTAGCACGACAACCCCGATGGCGACACGTTGATGGAGATCATGGTGTGGCGCCGGTGACAAGAATATCGTGTCGGTGCTTTGGTGATGGAGATCAAGAAGCACATGATGATGGCTATATCATGTCACTTATGAATTGCATGTCATGTTAATCCTTTTATGCACCTTATTTTGCTTAGAACGACGGTAGCATTATGAGGTGATCTCTCACTTAAATTTCAATACGAAATTGTGTTCTCCCCGACTGTGCACTGTTGCTACAGTTCGTCATTTCGAGACACCACGTGATGATCGGGTGTGATAGACTCAACGTTCACATACAACGGGTGCAAAACAGTTGCACACGTGGAACACTCGGGTTAAGCTTGACGAGCCTAGCATGTGCAGACATGGCCTCGGAACACATGAGACCAAAAGGTCGAGCATGAATCATATAGTTGATATGATTAGCATAGGGATGCTTACCACTGAAACTATCCTCAACTCACGTGATGATAGGACTTGAGCTAGTGAAATTGGATCATGTACCACTCAAATGACTAGAGAGATGTACTTTTTGAGTGGGAGTTTAGCAAGTAATTTGATTAGTTAAACTCTAATTATCTTGAACAGAGTATAAGTCCACTTTGAAAATATTTGTGTTGTAGATCAATGGCTCACGCGACAGTCACCCTGAATTTTATTATGTTCCTAGAGAAAGCTAAGTTGAAAGATGTTGGAAGCAACTTTGTAGACTGGGCTCGTAATCTTAAGTTGCTCCTGCAAGCTGGGAAGAAGGATTATTTCCTTAATGCTGCACTACAAGATGAACCACGCGCCACGGCTGACCAAGATACTAAGAACGCTTGGTTGGCACGCAAGGAGGACTACTCAGTAGTTCAATGTGCAGTCTTGTATTGCTTAGAGCCGGGACTTCAACGTCGCTTTGAGCGTCATGGAGCATATGTGATGTTCCAGGAGTTGAATTTTATCTTTCAGAAGAACACCCGGATCGAGAGGTATGAGACCTCCGATAAATTCTATGCTTGCAAGATGGAGGAGAATTCGTTTGTCAGTGAACATGTGCTCAAAATGTCTGGGTACTCAAACCGTCTAGCTGAGCTAGGGATTGAACTCCCGCAAGAGGCTATCACTGACAGCATTCTTCAATCACTGCCACCAAGCTATACGAGCTTTGTGTTGAAATATAACATGCAAGGGATGAACAAGTCACCCGGCGAGTTATTCGCGATGCTGAAAGTCGCAGAGTCAGAACTCCGTAAAGAGCATCAAGTGTTGATGGTGAATAAGACCACTAGTTTCAAGAGAAACGACAAAGGAAAGAAGGGTAATTCAAAGAAGAGAGGCAAGCGTGTTGCCAATCCGACGAAGAAACCGAAAGCTGGACCTAAGCCTGAAATGGAGTGCTATTATTACAAGGGTATGGGTCACTGGAAGCGCAACTGCCCCAAGTATATGGCTGATAAGAAAGCGGTCAAGGAAAAATCAGGTATATTCGATATACATGTTATTGATGTGTACTTAACCAGCTCTCGTAGTAGTGCCTGGGTATTCGATACCAGTTCTGTTGCTCATATTTGCAACTCGAAACATGAACTGCGGAATGAGCGAAGGCTAGCGAAGGATGAAGTGACGATGCGCGTGGGAAATGGTTCCAAGGTTGATGCAATCGCTGTCGGCACAGTTTCACTTCAGTTACCATCAGGATTAGTTATGAATTTAAATAAATGTTATTTAGTGCCTGCGTTAAGCATGCACATCATATCTGGATCTTGTTCATAGCGAGATGGTTACTCGTTTAAGTCAGAGAATAATGGTTGTTCTATTTCTATGAGTAATATCTTTTATGGTCATGCACACAATGTGAGAGGATTGTTCATATTGAATCTTGATGGTGATAATACACATATACATAACATTGAGACCAAAAGAATTAGAGTTAACAATGATAGCGTCATGTTTTTATGGCACTGCCGCTTTGGTCATATTGGTGTAAAACGCATGAAGAAACTCCATACGGATGGACTTTTGGAGTCACTTGACTTTGATTCACTTGACACGTGCGAACCATGCCTCCTGGGAAAGATGACTAAGACTACGTTCTCCGAAACAATGGAGCGTGCAAGTGACTTGTTGGAAATCATACATACCAATGTATGTGGTCCGATGAGAGTGGAGGCACGCGGCGGATATCGTTATTTTCTCACCTTTGCTTATGATTTGAGTAAATATGGTTATGTCTACTTGAGGAAGCACAAGTCTGAGACATTTAAAAAGTTCAAGCAATTTCAGAGTGAAGTTGAAAATCATCGTAACAAGAAGATCAAGTTCCTACGGTCTGATCGCGGGGGTGAATATCTGAGTTTCGAGTTTGGTGCTCACTTAAGACAATGTGGAATTGTTTCACAGTTGACACCGCCTGGAACACCACATCGTAATGGTGTGTCCGAATGTCGTAATCGTACTTTATTAGAGATGGTGCAATCTATGATGTCTCTTACCAATTTGCCATTATCGTTTTGGGGTTATGCATTAGAGACAGCTGCATTCACTTTAAATAGGGCACCATCAAAATCCGTTGAGACGACACCATACGAACTGTGGTATGGCAAAAGACCAAAGTTGTCGTTTCTTAAAGTTTGGGGATGTGATGCTTATGTCAGAAAGCTTCAGCGTGAAAAGCTGGAACCCAAAGCGGGAAAGTGTGACTTCATAGGTTACCCAAAATAGACAGTTGGGTATACCTTCTATCTCAAATCCGAGGGCAAAGTGTTTGTTGCTAAAAACAGAGCTTTTCTTGAGAAGGAGTTTCTCTCAAAAGAATTGAGTGGGAGGAAGATAGAACTTGATGAGGTTGTCGAATCTCTAATTCCTCTTGATGGTGGCGTAGGGCAAGGGGAAACCCCTATTGCTGCAGCACCAGTTGAGGAACAAGTTGATGATGATGGTCATGAAACTTCAGATCAAGTTACTGTTGGACCTCGCAGGTCGACAAGATCACGTACTGCTCCTCAGTGGTACGGTAATCCTGTCTTAACGATTATATTGTTGGACAACAATGAACCTGCGAATTATGAAAAAGCAATGGTGGGCCCGGATTCCAACAAATGGCTGGAGGCCATGAAGTCCGAGATAGGATCCAGGTACGAGAACAAATTGTGGACTTTAGAAGTACTACCTGAAGGCCGCAAGGCTATTTAGAACAAATGGATCTATAAGAAGAAGACAGACGCAGACGGTAATGTGACCGTTTATAAAGCTCGACTTGTGGCAAAGGGTTTTTCATAAGTTCAAGGAATTGACTACGATGAGACTTTCTCACCGGTAGCGGTGCTTAAGTCTGTTCGAATCATGTTAGCAATAGCTGCCTTTTACGATTATGAAATCTGGCAGATGCATGTCAAAACGGCATTCCTTAACGGTTTTCTTAAGGAAGAGTTGTATATGATGCAACCTGAAGGTTTTGACGATCCAAAGAATGCTAACAAAGTATGCAAGCTCCAGCGATCCATTTATGAACTGGTGCAAGCATCTCGGAGTTGGAATAAGCACTTTGATCAGGTGATCAAAGCATTTGGGTTTATACAAGTGGTTGGTGAATCTTGTATTTACAAGAAAGTGAGTGGGAGCTCTGTGGCGTTTCTAATATTATATGTGGACGACATATTGCTGATTGGAAACAACGTGGAGCTTTTGGAGAGCACAAAGGATTACTTGAATAAAAGTTTTCTCTATGAAGGACCTAGGAGAAGCTGCTTACATTCTAGGCATTAAGATCTATGGGGATAGATAAAAACGCCTGATAGGACTTTCATAAATTACATACCTTGATAAAGTTTTGAAGAAGTTCAAAATGGATCAGTCCAAGAAAGGGTTCTTGCCAGTATTACAAGGTATAAAATTGAGTAAGACTCAATGCCCAGCAACTGCGGAAGATAGAGAACAAATGAGTTCCGTCCCCTACGTTTCAGACGTAGGTTCTATCATGTATGCAATGTTGTGCACTAGACCAGACGTCAACTTGGCCATAAGTATGGCAGGCAGGTTTCAGAGTAATCCAGGAGTGGATCACTGGACGGCGGTCAAGAATATTCTGAAGTACCTGAAAAGGACTAAGGAAATATTTCTCGTGTATGGAGGTGACAAAGAGCTCGCCGTAAAAGGTTACGTCGACGCAAGTTTTGACACCGATTCGGATGACTCTAAGTCACAAACCGGATACGTATTTATTCTTAATGGTGGTGCGGTAAGCTGGTGCAGTTCCAAGCAGAGCGTCGTAGCAGATTCTACATGTGAACCGGAGTACATGGTTGCCTTGGAGGCCGCAAAGGAGGGTGTCTGGATGAAGCAGTTCATGACAGATCTTGGAGTTGTGCCAAGTGCACTAGATCCATTGACTCTGTTATCTGAAAACACTAGTGCCATTGCCTTAGCAAAGGAACCAAGGTTTCACAAGAAGACCACACACATCAAACGACGCTTCAACCTCATCCGCGACTACGTCAAAGGAGAGGACGTGGATATTTGCAAAGCGCACACGGATATGAATGTAGCAGAGCTGCTGACTAAACCTCTTCCACGGGCAAAACATGATCAACACCAAAACTGTATGGGTGTTCGATTTATTACAATGTAAATTGCATGGCGATGTGAGGACTATATTATTGACTCTAGTGCAAGTGGGAGACTGTTGGAAATATGCCCTAGAGGCAATCATAAATAGTTATTATTATATTTCCTGTTTAAAGATAATCGTTTATTATCCATGCTATAATTTTATTGAATGAAAACATAGATACACGTGTGGATACATAGACACAACAATGTCCCTAGCAAGCCTCTAGTTGGCTAGCTAGTTGATCAAGGATAGTCAAGGTTTTCTGGCTATGTGCAAAGTGTTGTTGCTTGATAACGGGATCACATCATTAGGAGAATCATGTGATGGACTAGACCCAAACTATGAGCGTAGCATATTGATCGTGTCATTTTATTGCTATAGTTTTCTCGCTATGTTCCGAAGGTGTCCGTTGAGTTAGTATGGATCAAGACTGGGATTTGTCACTCCGTGTGACGAAGAGGTATCTCGGGGCCCACTCGGTAATACAACGTCACACACAAGCCTTGCAAGCAATGTGACTAAGTGTAAGTCACGGGATCTTGTATTATGGAACGAGTAAAGGGACTTGCCGGTAACGTGATTGAAATAGGTATGCGGATACCGATGATCGAATCTCGGGCAAGTAACATACCGAAGGACAAAGGGAATGACATACGGGATTATATGAATCCTTGACACTGAGGTTCAATCGATAAAATCTTCGGAGAATATGTAGGATCCAATATGGGCATCCAGGTCCCGCTATTGGATATTGATCGAAGAGTACCTCGGGGCATGTCTACATAGTTCTTGAACCCGCAGGGTCTGCACACTTAAGGTCCGACGATGTTTTAGTATATTTGAGTTATATGCGTGATTACCGAATGTTGTTCGGAGTCCCGGATGAGATCACGGATGTGATGAGGGTTTCCGGAATGGTCCGGAGATGAAGATTGATATATAGGATGACTTCATTTGGTTACCGGAAAGTTTTCGGGCATTACCGGGAATGTACCAGGAGTGAGGAGTGGGTTCCGGAAGTTCACCGGGAGGGGGGCAACCCTCCCGAGGGAAGCCCAAAGTACGTATGGGTGGCGCACCAGCCTTTAGTGGGCTGGTGGGACAGCCCAATAAGTCTTATGGGCCATAAGCAAAAACAGCAAAGAAAGAAAAAAAGGTGGGAAGGAAGAGAAGGACTCCACTTTCCAATCCTATTTTGAGTAGGATTGGAGTAGGAGTCCTACTCCTCCTCTTGGACGGCGCACCTTAGGGGCTTGGCCCTCAAGGCAAGTCCCGCCCCCTCCCTCCTATATATACTGGTGATTTAGGGCTAATATGAGACAGCTTTGCCACGTGCAACTTAGATCTAGACACCACAGTTTTACCTCTAGATCGTATTTCTGCGGAGCTCGGGCGGAGCCCTGCAGGAGTAGATCCTTCACCACCACCAGAGCGCCGTCACGCTGCCGGAGAACTCATCTACTTCTCTGTCTTGCTTTCTGGATCAATAAGGCCGAGATAATCGTCGAGTTGTACGTGTGTTGAATGCGAAGGTGTCGTCCGTTCGGCACTAGATCGGAGCAGATCATGGGATGGGTCGCGGGACGGTTCGTGGGACGGTTCGCGGGGCGGATCGAGGGACATGAGGATGTTCCACTACCTCAACCGCGTTTCTTAACGCTTCTTGCTGTGCGATCTACAAGGGTACATAGATCCAAATCTCCTCTCTTAGATGGTCATCACCATGATAGGTCTTCGTGCGCGTAGGAAATTTTTTGTTTCCCATGCGACGTTCCCCAACACATTGTCCTTCTCCTTTGTCCACAAGGGGTTCCTCAATGGGGAGTATTTGACCAATCCCCATTCTTCTTATGGATTGGGGAGGAATTTCATCACCTACATCATAAAGACTACTTTGCTCCACTTGGGAGCCATTATTTTCATCAAACTCCACATTACACGTTTCCTCAATGAGCCCGGTGGACTTTTTGAGGACACGGTAAGCATGAGAGTTTGTGGCATAACCAACAAAGATGCCCTCTTGATCTCTAGAATCAAATTTAGCTAAACGTGCACCTTTCTTGAGAATGAAACACTTACACCCGAATATCCGGAAGTACTTGAGATTGGGTTTGTTTCCGGTGAGAATCTCATATGGGGTCTTGTTCAAGCCTTTGCGGATATAGAGCCGATTGGATGCATGACATGTTGTGTTGATAGCTTCGGCCCAAAAGTTATACGGAGATTTGAATTCCGCCATCATTGTTCTTGCCGCGTCCATCAATGTCCTGTTCTTCCTTTCCGCCACACCGTTTTGTTGAGGGGTGTATGGTGCTGAATATTTATGTTTGATCCCCTCATCACTAAGAAACTCATCCAGGGTGTAGTTCTTGAACTCGGTGCCGTTGGTACTGCTAATCATCAAAATCTTTGCTTCATGTTGACGTTGAGATTCATTAGCAAAGTTGATGACGTTTTGTTGAGTCTCACTCTTCCTCTTGAAGAAATATACCCAGGTGTATCTTTAGTAATCATCAACAATCACCAAGCAGTACTTTCTGCCCCAAGACTATCAAACGATGGAGGACCAAAGAGATCCATATGAAGGAGCTCCAAAGGCCTCTTAGTGTAAATGAGGGTCGTTGGACGATGATTAGTTTCGTGAATCTTCCCTTCAATACAGGCACTGCAAGCACGATCTCTGGCAAAACTCACATTTGTTAGTCCACGAACATGGTCCCCTTTCAGGAGACTTTGCAAAGGTCTCATATTGACATGAGCTAGTCGGCGATGCCAAAGCCAGCCCACATCAACTTTAGCCATTAGGCAAGTCGCAGTCTTAGTGGGTCGCTGTGAAAAGTTCACCACATAGAGATTATTTTTGACATATCCAGCATAGGCTACTTTAAGAGTCTTGCTCCACAAAAGGACCACGGTATCAAGATTAAAGAATGTGGCAAAGCCCATAATTGCAAGTTGACGAACCGAAAGTAAATTGTAAGCAAGGGACTCAACAAGCATGACCTTCTCAATAGATAACTCTTGAGAGATGACCACCTTACCAAATCCCAATACCCTGGACGTTGATGCATCATCGAATTGGACATTGGGTGGGCATAGATGGGGAAGGATGCACATCCACCACTAAGTCCTTCCTTCCGGTCATATGATTTGTTGCTCCACTATCGAGCAACCATGACACCCCACCGAAAGCAAACTCCTGCAATAGATCAAGGCTTGGTTTTAGGTACACATTTTTGAATGGGTCCTTTAATGTTGGAAACAATGGTCTTACGAACCCAAATAGCCCATTCAATGGACTCGTAGTAAGAACCAAAAAATCCGGCATAGACATGCCCATCACCAGCACGACATAAAACATAAGATGGATTGAGTTTGCCGGCTGTGTTGGTAGGAATGGTTTTTCCCTTCTTGATGCTACCATCCTCCACCTTGTTCCTGTTCTCCTACCGAGTCCCTTCGCCTTCTTTGAAAAAGATGTCCATGAGGGTAGGGGATGGCTTGTTCCTGTTCTACATTTTCCTTTTCGACTCCAAGTCCCTCCTTTCCTACAAATCCCTTTTGATTGCTCAAAAGGTCCTTTAGGTTCTTCTCGCCTTGGATGCATGACACAAGGCCCTTCTCACGTTGATCCTTCAACTTAGCATTTTCCTCCATAAGATGTACATGCTCACAACATGGGTTAGTTGTACAAGCATTATCAATTATAACGAAAGGAGGAAAAGTAAAAATTTCCTTGGTAAGCTTTGCTTGGAGTTGATCATGAGACTCTTTCAGGGAGAAATGAGAACCTTTCAAGACCTTGTGAGCCTTGTTAAGTGTATCAAACTCTGCCTTGACTCTGTCATGGCCAACCCCAAGTGCAGCCTTTTCAGACTTAAGCACATGAGTAAGGACAATAGCGTGATCTAGCTCCTTTTGTAATTTAGTGCAATCATCGTTGTGTGACTCCTCACGAGCCAAACGAAGACTACACTCTTTTTCTAGAGCAACAGATAATTCAGCAATCTCATCGGCATAGTCACGACTTTGTCCTTGGAGCTCGGAGATAGTCTCCTCATGCGCCTCGATGAGGTCATTAGCCTCACCCAGTTGTTCCAAAAGAGCAACAAAGTGCTTCTTCGATTCTCCTTTGATTTTACATAGAAATTTGTCAAAATCATGCTCATTAAGTTCCACAACATCACTATTATCAACACAGTTTAACAATGAAGGAGCAATAGTGATGGTGTTCTTAATGTTGTGTGTTACCTGATCGATACCTTTGGCCATAAGGCACTTGGCGATGCGGTTATCGTTGGGGGCATTGAAGAGCGACATCTTGGGAGAGGGGGTGGCAATGGCTACAGTCGCCGTTGCCACCATATCGTCATCGTCATCGTCATCGGAGGGGTACTCTTCAAGTACCACCATACCCTGTGGATGGGGTTTCTTGACAAAGTTGTTCTTGTTTGGGAAAGACTTGGCTTTGTCTTTGCGAATGAGCTTGCCCCCGTTGTCTTCCCTCTTCTCATAGGGACATTCTGCCACGAAGTGACTCACATTGCCGCAGTTATAGCATGTCCTCACATGTTGCTTGGTCTTGAACCCACTTGAGTTATTCTTGGAGAAGTTTGGCCTTGAGTTTCTCTTGTTGCCCCAGAATTGCCTTGATGCAAGAGCCATGTGCTCGTGATAAGCATACTTAGTGTCTTCAGGGCAGCTCTCCTCTTCCTCCTCCTCTTCTTCTTCAGAAGCAGACTTTACTTTTAAAGCAAGGTTGGGTGAAGCTGTCTTTGACCGAACGCAAGCAAGAGCATTATCAGCGGTCTTGTTCATGATTGACATTGCAATGAATTCATCCAATCCCTCACTGGAGGACGGGGAGTGGAAATCTGGTCGTTGGCGCATGACGGATGACATGGCTTTGTTGAATGGCATGATGGCCTTGAGAAACTTGCGCTTGATCCATGTGCCATCCACATCCTTGCTCCCATGATCATTGAGAGCAACAGCAATAGCAGTCACCCTTCGATAGAGATCACAAGGCTCCTCATCTTCCTTCATCACAAACTCATCGGCCTCATCAAGAATTACTTCATAGTTGGACCGTTGGATGCTCGAGTTTCCCTTGTACAACACCATAATGTGCTCCTAGCAGTCCTTAGCCAGAGTGAAGGGGTGCAAGTGAGGAAGATCTTCAGGAGGCACTCCGGACTTGAGAATAAATAATGTGGAGTGGTTATATTGATTGTTCGCTTCTTCTCTTGGAGTGAGGTTGCTTGGGTCATGCGAATAGTAGCCTTGCTCAATGATTCTCCTTAAATTTGTTGAGCTGTGATTCAAATGAGACTTGAAGGAAAATACCGAGTTAGCAAAATCACCCTTAACAAGCTTAGGAGGAGGACCAACATGATTAATACGCGGTGTAGGAATCGGCCCTCCATAGACCATGGGAGGTGGAACTGAGGCATAGGTTCCAGTCCCATTATTATTGTGAGGGGAAGAAGGTTGCATACCTTTAGCCGCTTCCTTGGAAGAATTGGCCTCCGAATCCGTGTTGGCAGGTTTGGCCACCAACGCCGGTTCGGGAGAACTTTTAATTCCCTCAATTAACTATTTAAGCATGGTCTTGACTTCGTTCATCAATGACGTCCTGAGGTTGGCCATAGCCGCATTCAAGTCGTCCCTGGGGACCGAAGTCCAGGATATGGCCTCGGGTTGTCCATGGGCTCCTCCCTCATCATCATCCATACTCTTTGAGTGGTGAAACCCTTAATAAAGAGACGTGGCTCTGATACCAATTGAAAGGATCGATATGGTTGACTAGAGGGGGGTGAATAGGCAACTACCAATTTTTATCTATTCTTAACAAGTTAGGGTTAGCAACATAAAGATTCTCTAAAATGACAACTAGGTGAGCAACCTATATGATGCTACCAACTATAATTGCTAAGGCAAGTAAGAAATACTCTACAACAATAACATACACAATGTAAAGGTTAGAGATAACCACAAGTGGAACCCATGAAGACGAGGATGTGTTACCGAAGTTCCTTCCCTATAACAGGAAGTACGTCTTTGTTGGAGCAGTGTGGAGGCACAATGCTCCCCAATAAGCCACTAGGGACACCGTATTCTCCTCACGCCCTCACACAATGCAAGGTGTCGTGATTCCACTATAGGTGCCCTTCAAGGCGGTGACTGAACCTTTACAAACAAGGTTGGAGCTATCTCCACACAAAGCTTGGAGGCTCCCAACAAGACCACGCAGCTTCACCACAATGGAATGTGGCTCCGAGGTGACCTCAACCGTCTAGGGTGCTCAAACACCCAAGAGTAACAAGATCCGCAAGGGATTAGTGGGGTAAGAAAATTTCTCTTGGTGGAAGTGTAGATCTAGGCCTTCTCAACCAATCCCTAGAAAATCAACAAGTTTGATTGGCTAGGGAGAGAGATCGGGAACATATGATCTTAGGGGGCAACAATGGAGTCTTGGAGGGTCAAAGGTAGGGTTTGTGAGGTAGGTGAACCCTTTATATAGTGAGGGAACAAAACGAACTGTTATCCTCACAGTCAGCACGTTCCTGGCGGTACTACGGCTCGGGCGCAACGGTACTACCGCTGCCCCTGGCGGTACTACCGCCAAGACGGAAGCGGTAGTACCGCAAGCCCCAGCCGTACTACCGTCAGGAGCTGGCGGTACTACCTCTAGGCTGACAAACATCCACGGTAGTAAAAATACTACTATCGAGACTACCACCACTGGAAAAGTGTTCGCAAAAAGTCTAACGAAGTACAATCGCTGAGAGAGGGAGGTACTACCGTCCCTAGCGGTACTACCACCAGGAGCTGGCGGTACTACCGCAATCCCCAACGGTACTACCGCCAGGAGCTGGCGGTACTACCGCTAGACTTTGTGCAAAGTTGAGAGAGACTAAGCTGATGCTCCATTGCCGCAAAGAGAAAGTGGTGGAAATAAAAATGTGCGCGTGAGGGAGTTGATTCCACCCAAACCTTTCCGACACGGACTCCCTCTTAATAGTACGGCTTTCCTACTACTCAACACTAACAAAGATAATCGTAGGAAACACCGTGCTCCAACAACACTGAGGGGCGACGAGCCATCTTGTGCTTCGTTATGTATTATCTGAAATGCTCAACGCACATGATTACTCCGCAGAGGTGCTGTCATCAATCACCAAAACTACTTAGAACAAAATATGCCCTAACAAGAAGTTCTCCAACGCATGGCTTATCTTCACCTTCGGAGAGGGTTTTAGGTGGCTCTATTTTAGAGTCACCATGTAAGGCTATTTTGCTACCGGGCTGAGATGATCCTAGTGTGAACAATAAAATCATTTTAAATACTAAAAAGAAAAAAATGAATATCTTAAAAGTGAAAGATGGTTATGTATGTGGTCCATGTAAAGTTAGCTCAAGTTTGGACATTTGTGGAGCATAGCAAAAAAAGAAAATATTCTCGTGTGTCGGTAGCATTTGAAAACAACACTGTTCATGTCTATTTTTGTCATTTCTGCCAATGAGCTCCTTGCATGACCAGGCACCCAGAAATTTTGCACGAATATCATGCATTTGAGCATCCGACCCAAAAATCATTTAAAAAATACTATTTTTCCCTATTTTAAAGTTCACTGGATGTACATGTGTGAGGGGCACCGAATTAAACTTTCGAACAACACTTCCTTTCTTGCTTCAATGGAGCTTGGCCTTTGTGGCGCTTGATTTTTTGAGCAATTCAAATATCATACTTTTTTGTTTCAATTTTTTTAAACAGATACACGTATACCCATATATGTAATTTATATATTTGTAAATTATAACCATGAAATGCATTCAAATTTGGGCTACCCACAAAAAAATAGTCTCTCCGATCATAATAGGTGTCGTGGTTTTAGTTCAATAACAAATAAGTGGCTTTTAGCACAAGTACTGTTCAGTGCTAAAGTCCACGATATTTTTGTGCAGCTAGCAATTCAAGTTAGTTTGGCGTGAAATTTTACACAAATAACAAAAGTCATCTAGTGGTCCCGAGCTCATTTGAGCTCGGGATGAACAGTGTAATCGGAAGAAAAAAATTAAAACACATTCAAAACATTCAGATTTTTGTTTAGTGCAAACATTGAAAAAAATTTGATGTGCCCACAAAATTTCATCTTGGAAAGATATTCATGGAAGTCGTGGCAAAACAAAAACAAAATCAGCAGTCCAAAATGCTTTCAAAGAAAACATTTTTGGAGCATCACTGTTCTGTTTTCCACGACTTCCAAGAATGTAATTTCAAGATGAAATTTTGTCTCCACGTAAAAAATTTGTCAATGTTCTCACGAGAAAAATATTCAAAAAATTTGGATTTTTTCCTCGTTTTTTCCATTTTTACTGTTCATCAAGCTCATTTGAGCTCGAGCTCAAAACTCAACTTCCCACAAATAAACATTACATCCATGTACACATTTATATTTTATTGGATTTTTTGAAACCTGCAAATTTCAATTTCATTTTCTAAATAAAAAAATAACAGGCTCCAAGGAGCTCGTCCTCCAAAAGCCTATTTTGAAGAGAAAATCATTTCTAATGGAGTCGGGATCCTATAGGGAATACTATGCAGTCCCATGCTAAGATTGGATATTGTATTTATTCTGAACATGTTTATTTATTTTTGGCATTGATGTATCAAAAATAAGAAATAATATTATTTTGATATTTTCCAGCACAATACAAAATAATTCAAGGGTAATAGAAAATCAAGGTAGCAAAAAGATTCTCATAAAATTATAAAATGTTGATTTTACTAGCTGATTTTTTAATAATTAAATTGACATTACAAAAACACAAATTTTAGGTATTTTGGACATATTTGAATCAATTTCATTATTTCAAGAAGTCATATTTTTCATTCAAACTTTTCAATTTTTCAGTAACTTGTCATTATTTTAAAAAGTGGTATTTAGTTATTTTGATTCTATAAACAATCAAAGGATTTCACATGCTTTCCATGGAATGATGGAGTTCCCATTGCTTAGTTTTCGCTCCTCTCGTGCATGGCACTCCTTACTTGCGGAGCGGCATATCAGAAAAACAAGGATTGACTTTATATACGGGCTTGGCCCCTCTTACCCCTAACTAACAATTATGCTGCTCTCATCTTTTTGTAATCTTATCTTTCAGTTTATGTTATATTCCCTCCATCACATAATATACAAGCGTTTTTAAGCTATGTTAGCTTGCAAAATGTTGTTATATTATGGGACGGAGGGTGTATGTCCTTCAATTTCTGAATACCTATACATCCTTATAAATTTTAGTTATTTTCTAAATATTTCAATTCATTTCAGAATTTCATTTAAATAAAGTTGCACAAGTTTCAGAACAAGATCACAAGTTGTATTTAAAAATCGGTAAGTTTTCGTAAAATTATATGACTTTTAGAACCCAATCACGAGTTTTATTTCAAAAATAAAAATAAATTCAATTCTTCAAGAAAGGTTTCAATCAATTTCGATTTCCTTTTCATAAAATTTATCAAGTTTCAGAACCAGATCTCACGTTTGGTTTCACGAATATCATAACAATGTCCATTAGAACAATGCCCAATGTTTCAGAACCAGATAGTAAGTGTTGTTTCATAAATTTGCACAACAATTTGGATTCTTTCATCAAATTTCACCTGAACTAAAAATTATTTAATCTATTTACAATATTTCTTATTTCTCATTCTCATCTCAATAAATATCACAAATAAACCATTCACATTTTTAAAAGTTGTAATAGACAAATTTCAACAATTTTCAGAGCTCGAGGAATGTTTCAACAAAACCATCTAAGAATGAACCACAAACACCATAAATGCTTGAATACAGGAGTGGCTCCTATCGCCTCCTGCTCTCGACATAGCTTTGGTTGCCGCACACACTCGTCCTAGGGTAGAGTGTGGTTATGGGGCTCGTCGTGGAGGGTGGATCTTCATCAACTCGATTGCTGGTCGTTGGAGTAACTGAGGACTCAACGACGTGTAAATTAGGTGTCGTGTTACCATTTAAAGGACAAAACGAGGCGCTACCCATTCTTTTGGCTCCACTTCAATGGACAATATCATTACTCCCTTTACAACCATGAGGAAAAGGGCGCGGTGCTCCACCGGCACCTTGCCGTGGCCGGACCTCTAGCCTCTGCCTTGCGTTTGTCCCCACCTCGTAGTGGCACGTGTAATTACTGCCTTGGACCCATCGTTTTATCTGGTTGTTTTTTACCAACGTTAAGTTATAGGTGAGGTGTTAATATGTAGTTGGAAATCAAGGGGATTAGGCCCACCGGTGAAAAGCAGGAGGAGAGACTAGTGTGGAGATGGGTTCATATGTTTTAATTTGTAGACAAAACAAACCTATGGTTGAATGGTTAGGAGGGAAACCAGGACTCAAACCCTAGGTTTGACACTTTGTTGTAACATAAAGTCCCAATACGGCAATGTTCTCGTCACCGTTGAAGTTGCGTTAATATGGTGATATATCACATGCTCTTTTTATGTTCTACTCCCTCCGTTCCAAAATAAGTGTCACTGTTTTAGTACAATATTTGTACTAACTTATTACTAAATTTATGACACTTATTTTAGGACGAAGGGAGTAGAATCATAGGATGCTATATGATGATGAAATAGTACATACTTCAGGGTGCAATATACACATGCATCTCCCAAACAAAATATGTATGCATGCCACATTCTATTTTGAATGAACATGCATAGTATAAATGAAGGTCTATTTTGCATATGAAAACAGAGGTCGCTAACACTAACAAAAATACTTTCTATGTATTTTGTTGTAAACCATTTTTATATTGTCATATGTGCCCCTAATTAATTGGAGACTATGACTAAATTATCCTATTACCTTTTTAGAGGTTGTTTGTTTGAGAGGTAAAGCATCTTAAAATCTATTGGAATACTAAGCTTACCATGTTCGGAGCCTCCTTGTGTGTTATGGGTTGTGGGGGTTGCTTTGAGACGTGCTTGTAAGGGGGTAAGTTACTGGTTGCATTGGTGAATCTAGCAGGGGGTTTCATAGGCTCGAGCTCCCCCTCCAAAAATTGGAAAAAAAATTACTAATCTATAAAACATTTGATCTTATTTGGATCAAGGAATTGAGAGTTTTTGACTTTTTATACACACATTTAACTTTAAGCCCCTCCTTTATTTTCTTCCAAGATTCGCCACTAACTGGTTGAGAGTAACGCGCACCTATATAGTTGTAATATGTCAGTTAATTTCCCGATTTTGAGAAGGTTCTAAAGTTATTGCTTGATTTCCCGATTGTCTCATTTTCCTGTTTTCTTAACAATTTTGAATATGCCCTATGTTTCTAATATAAGACACTTTTGCAGTTTAATTTATACAACAAAAACATCTTATATTTTAAAACATATGTAGTGCTATTTCTAAGTGTTTTCCTTTTTTCACATTTTAATACATAAACATTTTAAAAGAATCATGAACATTCTTAAAGTCCATGAACACTTTTTGAATTCTTGAATAGTTTCTTATTCAAGAGTATCTTTATTGTTCAAGAACATTTTTAATGTATGTGAGCGTGTTTTTCATTTGTGAACCTTTTTTCAAATAAATGAGTACTCCCTCCGTCCCAAAATAAGTGACTCAAAAATGACTCACTTTCGTACTAAAGTAGTACAAATGTGAGTCATTTTTGAGTCACTTATTTTGGGACGGAGGGAGTATTATTTAAAATCCATAACTAGTTTTTAACTCATGTTTTAAAAAAACTATGTCACTTAATCCACAAATAGTTTTTAAATTCATGTTTTAAAAAAAACTATGTCACTTAATTCACAAAGCAAATCTTAATATCTCTTAAGATCTTTGGATTTCATGAACTTTTCAAATGAAAAAAAGATGGTCCAATTTTTTGAGCTATCGGTGGAACGAGCAGGAAAAAGACAATGTGAACGAGCGAGGAGAGAGTCAAGCCGAGCGAAAGAGAGCTTCATGGGGTGGCTTGTGTGAGTGTTATAACAACAATTTTGTGGTTGCATCAAGGAATATGAGCTATGAATGGTCTTACAACTACAATTAGCTGAGACTGAGATGGAAATGTGTTTTTTTTGAACAGTCACCGGAGGGTAGAGGGTCCCCACTTGAATATATTACTCAAAGGCCCGAAGACGAGTTGCACATTTCATTAAGGGTTACATTGAGAGGAGAGGTACAGGCGCCAAGACATGGCAGCCTCTCTACTAACTCGGTAAATAAATCTAAAGGCCCAAAGCGTAAAATCCAAGATGACATTCCTAATACTATAGGGGGAGTGCATCTCGTTACGGAAAACACGAGCGTTCCTGGACTCCCACAGCTTCCAGAGGATGGAGAGGACAAGGTAGGCCAGGTGTCGACGTCAAGGCCAATCGGAGTCGGAGTATCCCAGATTAGGTCGACGGTGAGAGGGACCTGGAGGCCCATGCACAACCAGACCTGAGCCGCACATGGGAATAGCAGGGCGAGGTGTGTCGCATCCTTGAGAGAAATGCCGCAACAAGGGCAAGACGAGCCTGTAGAGATGGTCTTGCTATGTAAGTTCACTATCTTGCTGAGCCTGTCACGATAGAGGAGCCAACCGAAGATCTTGACCTTGATAGGCCCCTTGGAACCCCAGATGTACCCAACGTTGATGTCAAGATCTTGGTCGGAGGAAAACAGTGAGTAGACGCACCTCGAGGTGAACAGGAGCCCTGGGTAATGAACCTGTCATCGGGCTCATCGCCAATCATAACATCCCGCAACAAAGACAAAACAGACGGGCATGACATGAGATACATTGGTCAGGCAGTTTCGAGGAGTAGCGGGTAAACCATTATGCATGACATGAGATACTAGGACAGAGGGGCAAGTGGAGTACGAGAAGATATGGGGGTAGGTGTAATGCCCCAAGAGTGTAACTTGCCATATTTGGAACCTTCTGTATGTGGGTCCATCTTGTCATTGCAATGAGAGTATATTCAATGTGGTATTTCATGTGCCCTTGTCCTTTTCCTTTTGCATGCATGCATTCATTTCATCTCTTGCCTTCTTTGTGATTGTTGCATTTGTGATCCATGCTTGAGATGTGATATGAGTTGACATGTGATGATATGTGGTATGTGATGAGTTGATGAGTGGGGTGCACTTGTAAGATTTCAACTAGGTTTTAAAACTTCCCCCCTCTCTATTTATCTCAAGCCCAAGATTCTTTTGCTCCTCCCCTCTTTCAAAATGCCCATGCTTTAGTATGAATTGTGGTGGATGTGATGCTATGTATTTGTTGTTTTGAAACTATGTTTCCGTGGTGCAAATATTCACAGAACAGATCAACTAAATTCTGTTTTGTAAATATTTATTTGCTCCAAATATTCCTTTTCCATTTTATATAAATAGGTCATAATTCCTTATGACCAGGGGCATTTTTGTTTTATTTTTAGCCTCAACAGATATGCGTGTGCATTTAGTTTTGTCTCCGTTTGTTTTAAATAGGAAAACCCCAGTGGATTTTCCTTTTTCTTATCTGGCGCCTTCTTGTGGGCTCTCACTACTAGAAAAACATAATTTGCCGATAGCTTTTAGCTTTGCCGTCAGCAATTTCACGGAGCTGACGGCATAGAGACTTTGCCCTCAGCCAAAAATAATGCTGACGGCATAGGCGCGGCTGACGGCATAGAAAATCTATGTTGTCCGCTTTATCGAAGCCGTCAACCAGCTGACGGCAAAGGAGCAAAAGACTAATGGCATAGGGCGGCTAACGTCATAGGGAGATTTCCGGTCCCACGTTCGACCAGAGCTTAACGGGAGCCCTCTATGACGACAGCCAGCTCACGACAAAGCCTAACGGTTGTCTTTGCCGACAGCCAGCTGACGGCATAGCCCTGTGGTTATCCCCACCGGACATGACCTAACTGGCCCTATCTTCTTCTCTCTCACCTCTCCCATCTGCTCTCCCGACCCGCCGCCGTCATCGACCCGCGCCCGCACCTACTCGCCGGCGCCGCCCCGTGCCAGCCCCGCCCCGACCACCCGCCGTCGCCCCGCACCAGGCCCACCCTGACCCGCCACCATCGCCCCGCCCCGAGGCATCGCCCGAGGCCTCCCCGCCCCGCCCCGAGGCATCACCCGAGGCCTCCCCGTTCCGCCCCGCCCCACTGCATCCGCCGTCGCCATCCTTGCCCCCACCGCCAACGCCCAGCTCGCCGCCCACGCCACCTTCCTCCACTTCGCTGCCACCTCATCAGCGTCGGGCGCCTCCTCGCCGGTGAGCTCCTCCTCCCCTTTTTTCTTTATCTTTAGTTTATTTTTTTCTATATTAGTTAGATCTGTTAGTAGTAGATAATAGATTTAGTTAGCAATTAGTAGTTAAATTTAGTTTGCAATTAGTAGTTAAATTTAGTTAGATAATACTAACAATAATAGAAGAAGGAGGAGAAGGAGATGAAGAGAAGAAGAAGAAAAGGAAAAGGAAGGAGGAGAAGGAGATTAAGAGAAGAAGAAGAAGAAAAAAAGGAAAAAGAGGAAGAAGAAGGGGGAGAAGTAGAGAAAAATGAAGAAAAGAAAATAATAAGAAGAAAAGAAATAGAAGAAGAGAAGAGTAACAAAACTTGAATAATAAATTATTAACAATGAAGAAAAAGAAGAAGAAGCGTAAATTATTAACAAAACATAAACAAAAACAAGAAGAGATGTGAACAAAAAGAATTGTTAGCTTTATAATAGTCACCTTAATTAGCTTTATACTTTTAATAATGTATTTAACAATTAGATGTTAGTATTAGTTACCTTAATTACCGTGAGTGCGTATTTGTGTTGATTGAGTGCATTTAAATGTGCAGTAGCTTCTTTGCGAGGGTTTGGTTTTCGACGACCTCCCGTGCATTCGAAAGTGAGCACATTTGTTAACTCCTCCTCCACCCCCTTTATTTTGCTATGTTCCGGCCTTCGTGCTGATGACACTATCTAGCTAGGTATTTTTAGTATTAAAATGCAATGTTGTTGTAACCAATATGCGTCTCCTGTTTGAAAGGGTTCCTGTTATAAATATGCATGCATTTGCATATTTATAACGGTGATTCTTTCAAATTGTCCAACGTTATCCATGGACAGCCCAGGTATGTGTAGATTGGGTCGTTTCCCACGCTTTGCTCTGGATCCCATGCAGAGTTTCGACAGCGCCTCCTTGTTGTTCTCCGGGTACACATCCTATCGGTTAGTTGCCGAGACGTGTATCAGGAGAACAGCGGGGAGGTGCTGCCGAAATTTTGCGTTGGATCGGGAGCAGAGCATGGGGAAATGACCCAATCTACACATACTCGGGTAGGATTAGGACCCATCTTTACGTAGTAGCCGGTAGGTGTGCATGTCGTGCATCTCAATGTATTAACCATGATTAAAAAATGGCCATAATTAATTTAACATACTTGATGAACTGATAATTTATATTGTTTATATGTGGATACTATATAACTATCTTGCCAGAATGACTGATCGTGAATGGATGTACACCAGTCACCATAGTCAGAGAGAGATGACCGATGAATGGTTGAGCAAAACCTATGAATTCGTGGAAACGGCATTTTCTAAAGGCCAGCCAAAAACATGGTGCCCCTGCACTAAGTGCAAGAATTATTCGTGACAAACAAAGGATGTCATGGGTAAACACCTGTAGATGCGTGGTTTTACTCCCGGCTATACCTTGTGGACATTTCATGGTGAGTCGGCCCAACATAACAAAGACGAGGTGTTGCATCGGCGCACCGATGATTATGGTACAGGGATTGAAGACATGGTGAATGACTTTGATGATGCCCGGAACAAGGACGAAGAGATGGAGGAATCCGCGAAAGCCTTCAATGCCATGTTGGAGTCTTCAAAACGTCCTCTTCACGAGCACACTAAGATTTCTTAGCTAGATGCCATCGCACAAGTAATGGCTCTGAAAGCCCAATTCAACATTGGAAGAGACCTGTTTGACTCAGTGATGACCCTAGTTGGGCGCTTTCTACCCGAAGGTCATATTATGCCTTCAAACCTATATGAGTCAGAAAAAATCCTTTGTGCACTCAAGATGTCGTATGAGCAGATACATGCTTGTGAGAAAAGGATGTGCCTTATTTAGGAAAGAGTATGCGGACGAAACATATTGTCCATTTTGCAAGTCCTCCGGATATGTTGAGGTAGAAAACGGTGAAGGTGAGAAGAAGCATAGCAAAATCCCCGTGAGTGTCCTACGGTATCTGCCGATCCTACCAAGACTTCAACGACTTTACATGCTCGAAGAAACAACAAAACAGATGACATGGCACAAACATGGAATTAGGAAAGAATTAGATGAACACGGAGTTCCGATGTTGGTACACCCTTTAGATGGTGATGCATGGAAGGCATTCGATAGTATACATAAGGAAAAAGCTAATGAACCAAGGAATTGTCGAATCGCCATCAGCCTCGATGGGTTCAATCCTTTTGGTATGACGGCTACCCAATATAGTTGCTCGCCTGTATTTGTCATTCCCCTCAATCTTACACCATCATCGATTATGCAAAGAAAGCACACATTTTTGACGTTGATAGTTCCAGGGCCAAACTACCCGGGGAAGAATATGAGTGTGTACATGCAACCGCTGATGGATGACTTGAAAGAAGCTTGGGTGAATGGGGTGAACACATACGTCGCAGCTAAGAAAGAGAACTTTCAAATGTATGTTTGGTACCAATACTCGTTGCATGATCTGCCGGCATTTGCGCTTTTCGTTGCCTGGTGTGTGCATGGAAGGTTCCCATGCCCACAATGCAAGGCAGCTCTTAAGTTTCATTGGTTGCCGGCGGGTGGGAAATATTCCTGCTTTGACTTGCATAGACAGTTCTTGCCTATGGACCATCCATTCAAAAAAGACAAGAAGAATTTCATGAAAGGTAAAGTTGTCAAACACTCGGCACCACTTGCATTGACGGGGGCACAAACTAATGAACCATTAAAATCTATGGAGCCTGATCCAAACCGTCCAGGGTATTTCTTGGGTTATAATGAGGAACACGCCTGGACCCACAGGCCATGCATCTGGGATCTCCCCTACTTTGAAGACCTCTTACTTCCACACAACATTGACATGATGCACACCGAAAAGAATATCGCTGAGGCCCTTCTTGGCACATTTTTCGGCACTGATAAGGGCAAAGATAATACAAAGGCTAGAGTTGACCAGGAGACTCTGTGTGATAGGCCATCACTAAACATGCGAGAACTGAAAGGAAGAAAAAATTGGTCCAAACCACCTACCTGGTACAATCTTGAGAAGGGAGCAATAAGGGAAATCCTCTTGTGGGTGCAAAAAAAGTTGTTGTTCCCCGATGGGTATGTTGCAAATCTAGCGAGGGGAGCCAGCATTGAAAAAATGAAAAAAATTGGGCTCAAGAGTCATGATTGGCACATATGGCTTGAACGGATAATGCCGGTGATGTTGCGCGGATATATCCTCGAGGCTGAATGGCTAGTATTGGCCGAGTTGAGCTATTTCTTCTGTGTTCTTTGTGCTAAAGAGTTGTCGCGTGCCGTGATAGATGACATGGAACAGTTGGCGCCTGAGTTGCTCTACAAGTTAGAGGAGATTTTTCCACCGGGCTTCTTTAATCCGATGCAACACATGATTTTGCATCTCCCAACCGAGGCAAGATTGGGTGGCCCTATGCAAAATCGTTGGTGCTACGCAACTGAAAGAATGCAGAAGACACTTCGAGAAAAATGTAAAAATAAACGTAGAATTGAAGCATCGATGGCCGAGGCGTTCATTACCGAGGAGGCGGCAAAATTCGTAATAGCACACTATGATGCCACTATGCACAGCTTGCATAATCCAAAGCCTCGGTACAATGTGGGCGACCCCAAATGACGTGAATCCAATCTCAGCCTCTTCAAAGGGAAGCTCGCACCTTCTGGTGTGGGAAAACCAAAGTTGTTGTGCGTCGAGGAGTGGCGCACACTAATGATGTATATATTGAACAACTTAACAGAACTTCGGCCATACATCGAGTAAGTGCTATGTACATTGTTTCACAACTTTTAACAAGTTTTGTGTCTAACAACTATTATTAATTGATACAGTCGATACGTTGAACAATTCTCGTCACACCCCGTTTTTGCTATCACGTGTCTGTGTTGTAAAATTCTGAGCTTGTTAAAACTTTTTCAAAACAAATGTTGTGAGTGCCATGATTGACATTGTATGGTTGTATGCTTGATCATGTGAGGTTTTGAAACCCTAAATTCCTTTGGTATTATACCGATTTCCAAAAACCTTTGCTCACCAAAGTAAAACCACCTTGAGTTGCACTACAAGTCCTTGATAGCGAGCAGTGCTTCTACGCGTATTTGGTAATCTGATTTTTACCTATCTTTATATTTCAAAACCACAAAAATAATTATTTTTGTGATTATTTTTCTAATTAAATAACCTGTCCATTTCTGAGGGAAGAATTGGTATTCCAACATGGGAAAATACTTTTCTGCTTTGGAAAAATATGATTAAATTTAGAGATGATTAGAAGGACATATATTTTCCATACGTAAGATTTTAAACCCCATTTTATATTATATTTATCGATTAAAACAGTAAAAGCTATTTATGCCTGTTTTGGCATTTTGAAATATTTCCAAAGGAAATATTCTCAATAAATTCCTAGAAAATTCCAGTGATATCCCTAAACCTTGTTTGGTGTCCACATAAAGTTTCACCTTGATCAAAGGTGGATAAGGACCCCAAATAACCCAAAAACCCTGTCTATCCAGAATCAAGTTAGAGCAACTCTACATAGCAAAGTTTGTCTAATGAGACTAAAACTTTGCAGGAGTGCCTAATACCTCAAATGAGGGTTCCACACCAAAAATGGGATTTGTGGGACTTAGTTTGCCCACACTCCGTTTGCAAGGAACAGATCTGGTCATATTGTAGTGTTTTCAAGTTTGCAAAGCTAAACTTGTCCTTTAGAGCTCAAATTTGGTGAAACTCCATGGTTTACCACCAAAACCAGACCTGTTAAGTCTCGGCACCAGTGGTGGGGTGCAACCCCCTAAACCCACTGCCGAACACCTTCTGACAGATAGGAAAAAGCCACCTTAGCCACAGCTAAACCAAACTCCTTTGCTTCAAACTCTTAGACTAAGTGGCCAGCACCTGTATCTAACCCCAGTCAACTGGCCCCTCACTGGTTCAAAGTGGAAAGGCCAAAAACCCCAATTTAGACCTCAGTTCATGACTGACAGCACCAGTATTTCTTGCCTCCTTTGACCAGCCGAAGCTCCCACTAGAACCAAATGGCTAGCCACACCCCCAGCAAGTGCCAGGACATGCTAGACATGTCCAAAGTGCCACAGAGCGCACCAGCATGCCGTGGCATGCCAAAACTGCGCTCTGGCCGCGCTACAGGGAGTCACCGAGGTGGGGGCAATGCCCTCAGCCAATTCCAGCCTCCCCCGAGATGTCCAACCGCTCCCCCGACAACCCCTCTGCGTCGGGCAAGCCTTAGGGCCCCTCCCCTCTAGCGCTACACCTCGCGCGATGCGTGCCTGCACGCTCCAGAACCTGCCAAGGTTGCGCTGCCACGAATGCTCGCCTTCTCTCTCTCTCTCTCTGTGTGTGTGTGTGTGTGTGTGTGTTGTAGATGGTTAGGGAGGTCCAATACCACGTCCTAACACTGTGGTTTCAACCCAACCTCTCTTTGCGCCCCCATGCGCGCGACGGTGAGTCACCGGCGCTCCCGAATCTGCTCACCGTCGCGGGCCTATAAATAGCCCTCCCCCTCATTCCAGCACCCCTCAGATAGCTTCGCCACGACCACTAGTACCTCCCTAGCCACCCCAGCAAACGAGCAGAGCCCTGGTGCTCGAGATCGACCGAGGCCCCTCCGCCTCGGAGCTCCGGACAATCTCCGGCTACACGACAGCTCCTGCGCCCCTCGACCCAGCAAACTGACCCCCTTGATCCCAGGAAGCTTTCCCCCAACTCGCCCGAGCTTTTCCGTGTTTCTAGCCACCCCCTCGACCACCTCCCGAAACTCCTCCGCCACGGCCTCCTCATCGCCGGCGAACCCCTGCCTCCCCGTCGTTGTTTCGACCACCAGCAGGTAGGCGACGGTCAGGCAAACCCATTCCCGTGTTCATTGGAGCATGAGAGCGTCGGCAACCTCGTCGGCGTCCTCCTCCTCCTCTCTGGCCGGAGGTAGGAGACGACCTCGACAGGTGTGCCCCACCTGTCGATGGCCCAACCTCCTCCCCCGCGCTGGCCTCGGCCACTGACCGCAGGGCCCCGCGCGTCAGGTTCAAACCTGACGGCGCGCGCGCCTGGGCAGGCTGTCGGCTGGCCCTGGGCCAACCCAGCTCTGGGCCGAGCCAGGCCGGAGTTAGCCTGTTTTTCTTTTTGTTTTAAACCCTGGTTTCTAAGATTTTTATAAAAACATTTAACCAGTGTAAAAATATAATTCATCCACTGTTATTATTCTAAAAATGTATATTATTTAATGATATGCTTAGATGAATTTTACCAGCAACTATTCTATTTTATAATAATAAAAAGGACTAAAATGGAACAGTTTTACTTCTGCTTGGTTGTTTTCAAAAATATTCCTTCAAGGAAAACTAAGGCAAATATTTTTTAAATGATATCTTAGATTTATCAGTAATAGGGAACATTTTTAAAATGACTTTGTGGACTGTTTCTGTGTGAGCTATTTCTTATCTATTGTTTTATCGATGATAGAAAATCCGTGTGACGAGGGAATCGGAGCGGAAGACCTCGAAGACCCCGGATACTTAGCTGACCAAGGAAAGCAGCCCTTTGACCATGACTGAGCATATGTTACTTTGCATGATAGAATAGCAATTATTCCCGTTGCATATGATCACAAGTGCCGATAATCATTTGATATGATTTTACCGAAGGCTCCTCGGAGCATTTGCATTGAGCTTGACTCTACGCCTTGAGGGTCATGCTAATACCATGTTGACAAGTAAATATAGCAGTAATATTATCATGAGCATGATGTTGTCACAAAGCAAGAGTTTATGAAAACCCCGTCGGATGCCACTAATGCCCGAGGGTGATGATGAGTTAGGTGGTCACTTTTGGTGAAGTGATGCACCCGGTATTTGTGTGAGTAAGGTTTCGAAAATGGGTTAGATTTATGATGTGTCGACCGTCCCAACCTTACCAGTACGACCACGTTACCCCTTATGGGACGGGGCTATGTTAATTACTCTGGTAGGTGCTATCAAAGAGCCACATTACTAGTGGTGGGAGTGATATGTGGTCACTCTCGTGATGGGGTCGTGCCAGGTAGGACAACTATGCCATTTTTATGAGTTCTGGTCACACCGTTGGTCCCCGCATGGTTGGTACTGTCCAGAGTTGGTGCTCGTAAGACATACAACATGTGGACTGGGTACCAATCGAGTGGACCTCTTTGTCTAGTATCGTCAGGGGAAAGGCATTGATCGGGTACTTACCTCGGGTATGTGATATACCGTGAGTCGTGGATGACACGGAAGTTTCCCGGATCTCGTGGGTCGAGCGTACTACCTCTGTAGAGTGTAAACTATTCGAATAGCCATGTCCACGGTCAAGGACAGTTGGGTAATCCTGCTTAAACTACGTCCTGATATTTCCGCATAAACCAAGTGTGTGTGAGTGTGTGTGTGTGTGTGTGTGTGTGTGGTGATGAGGAAGGTGTTGCTATGATAGCAATGATATGACCAAGTTCGGTGACTTGGCATATAGGGTGAACCCGGATGGTTCAGCCCTCGACAGATATATCAATATCTGTAACCTGTTCTTCAAGAGTAATTCTTTAACTTGATGCATATTCATGATTATTCCACCTAGATGAGTTATACTAGAGGTGCATGATATTGTTATCCTTCACTTTCATTGATTATATCATGCGCTGTTTGCGAGTACATTCCAAGTACTCATTGGCTTGCCACTGGTTATGTCATTGACCAGACATGGAAGGACCGGAGTTTGGAGATGAGTACGTCTTCGGAGACACCCCTGCGAACTAGGACGCTTCCGAGTCAGAATGCATGTCGGTGTAGGCTTGATGGCATGGGCACTGCTTAGCCCCTTTGTTTTCCGCTATTAGTGTACTCGTGTGATTTGGCCTTAGGCCCTGTCTTGTGAACCTGACCCTTCGGTCACGTGTTGTAATAATTGGTACTTGGATGTAAGACTCTTTATTCAGTATCTGTGTTCGGTGAGCATTGATCTCTGGGATCACTGAGCACAGCGATTCTCGACTAGTAAGTCGGGGTCCCCACAATTCTCGAATGGTGTTGCAATCGAAAAAGAATCCGTTCTCGAGTATGAACTTCTTGAAAAGATAGGAGGCGGCTATCCCGGTTTCATCTCTTGGTTCAAAAAAAGGTACCTCCCTTATATATAATAGGTGATTTCCTTTGTTGCTATTACTCATGAGTAACACACCAAATTCTATCTTTTCTTAATTCTAGGCTAATTCAGATGAGCAAGTCGACGATGAATTGAGACAAATAGCTAACGGTTTTGACTTTAAGGTCCGTACATTTCAGAAGTACGACATCAACAGGTATCGCTTTCGTACTACTAGCAAAGAGCTTTCAATGCTCGGTCGAAAAACAAACAATTTCGGTGTCTCTGCTATAGGCGAGGGAGGTGTCGAGTATTATGGAAGACTTGAAGAAGTCTACGAACTTCATTATTATGGTGAAAATCCTCCAAATGTTGTTGTGTTCAAATGTCATTGGTTCGGTCCTACTAAGACAAGACAGACTCATGAACATTTTGGACTAGTCGAAATTCGACAAGACAGGCAGTTAAGCGGTGCCGATGTCTATATTGTGGCTCAACAGGCCACCCAAGTTTTCTATCTACCATACTGTCGTCAAAGTGTTAAGAACCTGGAAGGTTGGTATGTTGTGTTCGATGTGCCGCCACATCTTAGACCACCTCCCCCAAATGAAGACGATTATGAACCTCAAATTGACCCAATAACATATGATGGAGAATTCTTCCAAGAATCACGTGGTGTGAGACGTCGTACCCAAAACTGCTCTACGTCCACCCTGAACACGAAGGAACAAGAATCACGTGATGATGAGGAAGAAGTGGAAGTAGAAGAGGTTACCAATGCGGATGAGCTATCAGTGCTTGATCGGTTACAAAAAGGCCTTCCACATGATGTCCCTGAACCCGATGACGATATCACTCATGACGACACGTGTGATACTGATGATGATTTTGCTTCAATTGACCATGGAGAAGAGACAGATGATCCCGACTATTAGTACTTTGTATGCATCCAAACATTATTGTTTAATCATTCAATTATTAGTTTAATTATCCATGTATTTATTATAGTTCATTTAATTATTGTGCTTGAATTTGTACTAATTATTTAACTATTTATCGTTCCAGGTGGTGAGACATGGCAGGCGGGGATAAGTTGAGGATAGCACCTGGGCAGCTACAGAGAACTTTGTTGCGGAGCTTTGCCGAGGAGCCCCGTGGGAGAGGTAGAGGAAAGAAGAGAGGCACAGGATGTGGTCGTGGGAGAGGGAGGCTGCCTGATAGGAGCCAGTCGCCACCACCCTCGGCTACTTCTGTCTCAGCCACTTCACCCTTGCAGACGAGGGTGTCACCGGTGTGGGATCCTCCCGTCCAGGAGCAGACACCGATGCAGGGGGCTGAGGCGGAGGCTGAGGCGAAGGTTGAGGGGGCTGAGGCAGAGGCTGAGGGAGAGAGGCGGAGCCCGTCTGCCAGCAAGTCGGTCTTCCAACGTGGTATGACACGAGTTCCAGACCGATTGGAGTTGCAGCATAGGGCGTTCATTGAGCCAGATGGCGAGAAGTAAGTTGATATATATTGTGTACCTTATATCATTATATCTCACCAAGTAGCTAATGTCTTTGCCTTATCATTATGTAGGGGGTGGGATTACCTGAAGAATACCCAGAATCCATACTGCCTCCTTGGTGCTTTACTTAGGGAGCACTTCCCCGGGATAGTGCAGTTGCCCGGTGAGGGTATGGTTCCCGAGCCAGGACTCAAGTGGGAGCACTACCAAGCCGCTCTGCTCCCGGAAAACACACATGTGAATGGTGTTGTTTGCGTGAGCGTGGGCAACAAGGTGTTGGCTGATTTTTGGGTAACTATTATTTTAGCCAATAAAAAGTATATAATGTTATATATTGTTATTTCCTTCCAAATCATTTCACTATTCATCTCTGCATCTATATGGCATAATTGCAGAGTTACTTTAGGGTCGCGGAGGGGATGGAGGAGGCGGCCAAGAAGAACCTCGTGAAAGAGTGCAAGAGTTTATTGAATAACACGAGGCATGAGCTGCGTGTTCATGCTGTTCGAGATTGGTACACCAAGCAAGGGGAGCCGAAGACAAAGACTGTATGTCGAAAGATTCACCTTGATAAGACCGAGTACATGGAGGTATGTACATTCCAAAGATAAATTCTTTAATAGTTTTGTTAGGGCTAGTTAGGTCTATTTAGTTATAATAATTAGTTTCATTCTTCATTAACTTACATTCATAGGTGCCCCCGAGATGGTTGGCCGATAAGATGGATTGTTGGGAGATGATAGTGGACAGGTGGTGCACAGAGGTTTGGTTGAGCACCCACACTATGGCCAAGCACCGTCGTGCCCAATTGGTTGGTGTGCCACACCACCAAGGCAATGCCAACATCAAGCAATACGCCAAAAAATGGATATGTGTGCCTTATTTTGTTTCATCAATAATTCATTTGTTCATGATTTTTGTTGTACTAATTCTTTGTCTTTTCGTGTAGGCCAAACACAATAACCAGCCCGAGCCTCACGGATACGCCGCATTTAGCATGGCCCATAAGGGCTCGTACAAGAAGGCGAAGGCATATTCTGAGGGGGACGGGTCGTCGGTGTACACAAACCTGTCCGCCTACAGCAAGATGACGTCTTATTCTGAGGTGGTCAAATAGTTGCGCGGGCCTGACTTTGACCCAAGCCAGAATCCTATCGATCCGGAGGCGTTGATGATCTCTGGTGGCGGTAAGAGTCATGTGACGCTGGCCATGTGTGATGGCTTCGTCCCTATCACTGAGACTCTATCTCAGATCAAGGCGAGGCAAACGAGCTCCGCTCTTGTAACATGACAACGTGCGAGGACAGTTGATCTTGCCATCGAGGTTAGTTTTCTTTATTATTTCTTTCGTTCATTTGTCCCTGGATGGATGATGATAATTCCTTTTGAGGAGTGGTTGCAGGCCGCACTTGAGAAGGAGAGGGAGGCCACCAGGCTCTTGTTGGAGGAGAGGGACTGAAATATGCAGAGGTTGCTTGAGGAGGAGAGGGTACGCAATAATCCCCATGCGAAGGCCATGCACGACTTCATTGCGGTAAGTCAGTTGTGTGAGAAGCAAGGCTATGTGTGAGAAGCAACAAGGCTATTTCTTTGACTCCTCAAAAACTAATTTGCAGGCTATATGTGAGAAGCAAGGTTTGCCGCCCCCTCCGCCGATGCCTTCTCCGGTGGGGACGGTGAGTTCCCTTTCAATGGCCAACCTTGCACGGTCTTATACCATTGTCTAACGCCATGCTAACCACATATTTTAACTCTTGCCTTGTTGCAGCATCATTCCAGAGTTGTCCCACGATCCCGTTACTTCTCCTTGTGAGAGCCCTAGCAACCCAGCGACTAACCGAGATGGTGCTTCTCCTCCGTGACTTGGCATTCGGTAAGTTATTTCTCTCCTTCTTATTCTTCTTATTGTTTAGATCAACTTAGATTATGCCATGCTTTAGTTATCTTAGTAAATTCTAGTTGATATTAGGCATGCTTTAGTTAGCTTAGTAAATTCTAGTTGATAATTAGCTTACTTACCTAAAAAATTACATAATTAGCTTACTTACTTCAAAAATGACATAATTACTTGATAACACAAAAAATTGCATAATTAGTTGATATTAGAGCTCAAAAATGAAATAATTAGTTTAGAAAGTTTAAAAAGAAACTAGAAGAGAAGAACAAAGAAGAGATGAAGAAATAAGAGAAGAAGAAAGAGGAGAAAAGGATATAATAAGAAGAACAAATCTTCTTATTCTTCATTTTCTCTTCTTTCTTTTTCTCCATCTTCTTATTCTTCTTCTTCTTCCACTTCTTCTTCTAATTGCTTAGCTTAATTTAGATAACTTCTTTCTTATTGTATTCTTCTTCTAACTTCTTTCTCATTGCAGATTTTGATAAAGCAGCATGGCATATGGATAGATGCTCTAGGGACTGTACTCATGTAGTCTTAGATGAAGTTTGTAATGCACTTGTATTTGCGGATGCACTTGTGATGCTTTGTAATACTTTGTGATCTTGTTTGAACTTTAATTACATATATTGGTGTTGTTTGCACTTTGTGATGCACTTGTGGTGCTGTTTGCACTTTGTGATGCACTTGTGGTGCTGTTTAGGGCCTAAGAAAAAAAAAATATTGTTGTTTGTATCTATGTTTTTTAAATGCAGGGAATTAACAGAAAACAAATATAAAAAAAAGCAGAGAGGGTCTTTGCCTACAGCTTACTGACGGCAAAGCCTATGTCGTCGGTGGGCAGACGACAAAGAAGGACACATGGCGACAGCCTGTGTAACCTGGCAACTGTGAGAACAGCAAATTTTCCCAGATTTTCGGCTTTGCCGTCAGCTATGATTCGGCTGTGGGAAAAGAGGGGACCCAGGGGACCTAGGTTTTTGGCTTTGCCGTCAGCTGTGCTCCGGCTGTGGGCAAAGAGGGGACCCACATGTCAGTGCTGCTAGCATCCCTAAAACATATGGCCCACCAGAACTTTGCCATACGCCAGCGTCCAGCTGACGGAAAGCCTGCCGTTAACCCTCTAACGGGGCTCGGCTTGCGCCGTTGCCGCCATTGCTCTGTGCCGTCAGCCCGTGCCACAAAGATGAAGGCAAAGGCTTTGCCGTCGGTTGATTTGCAGCTGACAGCAAAGAAGGTGATTGCCGATAAAATCGTGGCTGGCTCCTTTGCCGACCGCACACTGACGGCTAAGCCTTTGTCGTCCGTTAAACAGGCCGTTGCCATCAGCTCTGGCTGTCGGCAAACCAGCATATTCCAGTAGTGTCTCTCCCACTAGCCGGCCCAGCTTCCCTCACGCGCAACCCTTTCCCTGTAGACGGCATCTTCTTCCTCTCCTTCTTCCGTCAGTTTCATCAGAGAGAGAGACAGCGCGCCAGCGAGCAACGCCGTCTCACGGACGTCGAGGCCGCGTGTCCCTTGCCTCCTCCTCCTCCATAAATACCCCTTGGTGTCCGTGCAAGGCCTAGGGTCACTCCCTAGCGCCGCCTCCTCTTTCCCCATCTCCTCCTCCCTCTCTGTCGTCGGCAGCAGGTAAGTAAGCGAGATCCCCACCATGGCCGTGTCTTGAGGAGGTCCTCGCCGTCGGTGTCGTGCCCCTGCATCCTCTCCAACCCCTCGGCGAGCACGCGGGACCTCCAAGGAACCCATTCCCGCAGCTAGGAGGAGCGGATCTGCACTGCTACCCCTACTTCGACGATGGCGGCTTCCTCCCCGACGATCTTCCCCGTCGTGGCTTCTTCCACTTCTTCCTCTACCTCCTCTCCGGCAGGCACGACATCCTCGTCTAGTGGGTGAGCAAGCTTCTTCTTCCCCCTTCCCTGCCGGTAGATCTAGCGCATGGGGCCGTGTCTTCGCCGCCGTGCGCCTCTCTGTCATCGGCGCCACCGTGCATAGTGGAGCCGTAGCTATAGTCCTTCCCATGGCGCGATTAGTATAGAAATGGAACCGTGGGAGTCCCTACTCCCTTCCATTGATGAGTCGCAGTGCAATTTGATGTGTAACACCGGCGAGGTGCTTCGCCTGTTCCGGCCACGTCGGGCAGAGGAGATACGAGAGGGGTTGCTCAATAGGGCAACCTCCTCTACTCTGTTAAGATCCGAGCGTGTAGCGTAGTGGCAGGTGTGTTTTGGTGTTGTAGGCGGTTGTGGGTTCGAGTCCCGCAGCGCGCACCCCTTTTGCTATTTATTTTTAGCACAATAGCTTCAGTAGATAGCTTACCCTGCTCCCTTCTCTGTTCCTGTCAAGCCAGAGCACACCAGCCCAGAGGTGTTAGCTGCTGGGGTGATCCAGGGGGTCTTGGGTTCGAGTCCCCCCAAGCCTTTTATTTTTTCTTTGCTTATTTCTTTTGTTGTTTCTCTTTTGTTTGCTATGTAGTTGGTGTGGTGTTCTAGGATAGCTAGTGTGGTATTATTTTTGCCTCACAACCAGTATATTTCCCTTGCTCTAGTTTGGTGCATGAATGTTTAGGTATGCTTGTGTTAGTGAGCTAGTGCATGTGTGATCTAGCTCCCATGATGTGTATGTGTTTGGCGCATCACCCAAGAGTTGTCTAGTTGATGTATGTTGAGGTGTGCTTGTGTGGTGCAAGCACCCAAGTGATGTGTATATGTGCAAGTATGTGGTGTGTGTGTGTGTGTGGGTCCCCCCACATACTTTGTGTGTAGTGATGTGTTCTTGTGGTGTGTGTGTGTGTGTGTGTGCATGTCTGTGTGTGTGTGTCACACACATGCCCAAGACATGTTGTGCCTTGATAAGCACATGTTCAAGCTTGTATTTGTGGGTGTAGGAATGCATGAAGTGAGTGTAAGCTAGTGTGTATGTTTTAACTAGCATGTGTAGGTGCTTGCTATATTGGTGCTTGATATATGTGTGTGTGTAGTGGTGTGCTAAGGCACATGAACATGAGGTCTACCCCTCATGTGCACCATTGGAGTTGTGGGTGTGTGCATATGCATGTGTAAGGTGATGATCTAGTGAGTAGCATGTGATATAGCACTATTCATCCCTTGTGATTCCATGCATATTTTCTCCTTAGCTTTGTGCCGAGATGTTCTATGCAAGTACCTAGGTATTATATATGTTTTTGGCGTAGAATCATCCCAGGAATCCAATGGTGGAATCAGATTCCACTTTGGAACACTTTCTGGGAATGTCTTATTTCTGTTTTGTTCAATGTTTAGAGCTTGGTTCCATGTGATGTGATGAGCCCAAGAGGTTAATTCCTTGTTGTGGCATTAGAGGGTAAACCCCTCTATAGCATGTTGGTTTTGTTTCATGCTTAGGAGTTCATATGTGCAAGTTGTGCCTAGTCAAAGTAGGCATGTGGCTGAAAATTTTAGCTTAGTGAAAATCTGTGATTTTCACTAAGTCTGAGAAACTGCTGATATTTTCTTCCCTTGTATTTGTGCTTGCAAAAGTTCATGTCTTGGGAATCAGCCCCTGCAATCAACTGAGAAGTTGTAGATTTTGTGTTTGTCTAGCTCTCTGTCAATTTTCATTCCATTTGGCTTCCTGTAGATATTGTTTTGGGTGCTGCCAAATGCTTCAGAGCATAAACAGCTAGTGAGAATCTGAGAATTTCACTAAGTCCCTGAAAACTGATATTTTTGTCCAAGTTAGCAGCTGTAGAACTTTCTGTGTGAAACTCCTTTGTATTATATTTTTGCTCATGCTTGTAGAGATTTTGAATAGCTTCTGCCACATATCTTATTTGGCACATTTGGGTGGTTGTAGGTGCTTTGCATGTAGCTCTCAAACTGCTATGATGTTGTTTAGGACAGAATGTATAGTTTTGATGTTTTGATGCTTGTGAGTGCATAGTTGATGGTGTGGTGATATTCCTTGCACCACCCCATCCATACTTGTTTGTTTTGTGATTTGGAAACCTGGGAATACCAGGAGTATGCCATTGGAGTGTGTTGTGATGGATTTGATCCGTAGGACTCTGTTTCTTGTTTCGTTGTTTACGGTTGATCCGTAGATACGTCTGTAACGTTCTTTACATGTTTTTGCATCGTTTTCACATTATGCATCTGCTCATGTCATCCTCATGCATGTCAAGATAGCTTAGGGTGCAGTTCTGTCCAGAAGTTTGTAGTTTATTCTCATGCATGTGCAACTGAGTAGAATAGAGATGCATGTTCATTTTCATCTCATGCATCATGTGTTTGTTGCATCTTATTGTGCTGTTGTTCATTGGATGTTATTTTTATGTTGGATAACACTGGGATCAGAGAGCGAGTACGTGGATCCGGGAGAGTACGTGCAGGACGAACAAGAGCAGTTCCAAGCTGAAGACATCACAGGCAATATGATATGACCTTGATTCCATCTCTAGACTTCTTATGCTAGATTCACGTTTCCTTCGTAATATGATTGCTGCCTCCCACTGAAATAATTGCCTCCTGATGTTTCCATGAAACCCAAACACTATCCCCTCCTAGCAAATATTGAATGGCTAAGTAGGCTTGCTCAACTTCTAATGTTAGCGTTGCTAGTTGCAGGTGCTTTTGTCTCATGTGATAAAATGAGTTTGATATCATTATGTTCTACCTGTTATTTAATTATTGCACCTATATACTTGATAACTAACGGAAGGCCTAGCCTTTTGCCGGGTGTTTTGTTCCGTTATTGCCACCATAGTTTCCGGCTACCGGTGTTTGATTCCATAACTGATCGCTCCTAACACGTTCGGGGTTTTTATGGGGACCCCCTTGATAAATCGTGTAGTGTTAAGACTTGTCCGGCAGGACCCAACATTGGTGTTAATTTTCTAATCACTTAATAATAATCTGCATAGGGAATAGCTACCCCGAGGAATTAATCAACAACCCGGGTCAGTGCTCCTCATGAGTGTTGGTCCAAACTAGAGCACTGTGCGGGGCCAACTCAGGGCAACCTGAGAGATTTCTATCAGGCCACTATACGCGTCGCTCATCTGTCGTGTCCTGAGACTGAGATACGCGGCTCTTATCGGGGTCGTCGACACGACGGGATGTCCTGCTAGTCTTGTCTTACCTTATCGATATATCTTGCATATAGGAATCCCGGTGAAGCTTTGGTTCTCCCCAGAGTTGAGGTTTTCCTCTAAGGAATCCAAAGAGACCACGAGTTTCGTGATAGAGGATTACTTTGCGGCCCGTGACCGTTTTTGATAGACTAGTTGGAGCACCCCAGCAGGGTTTAATCTTTCGGAAAGCCGTGCCCGCGGTTATGTGGCAACTTGGAATATTTGTTAACATCCAGTTATAGAAAACTTGAACTTAATCTAATAAAATTGCCAACTGTGTGCATAACCGTGAGTGTCGCCTTCGAAGACCTCTCTTCGATCTGGAAGACGGTGGAGTTATGATTGACGTAAGTAGGTGTTCAGGATCACTTAGTGATCAGCTAGACTTCGCCCGCTAGTATAGACCACCTTCAATAAATGTTTAGGATGCTGCAACCTAACACTGAACCTTCCTTACCTAATAACTTGACTAGTTCTCGCACCGAGGTCATAGATTGCTGAGTCCCTATGGCTCACAGATCACTTCATGACCACAACAGGTATAGGTACGCCCGACACAGGTGATTCCGACGGCACGGAGCTGGCGTGGCAGTACGATGAGGAGAACAACCACCTGTACGTGAACTATCCAGAAGACTGAGGCATGGTCGTGATCATGGGCAAGCATGCAGGGTAGCATAGCCTTTTTCTCATGTTATGTAGTCCGTAGCGGAACTACCTTGTCTGAATAAATGTGTGATGTAAACTCTGATATTATCTATGAGATGGCAATGAATCCCTATTTTTTTCAATTATTATGTATGTGCTATGTTATCGTGCTTGCAAAACTCTTAGATGCGCTTCTTTCCATTTTTGGGCCTCGTTCCCAAAATCGGAAAGGACCGCATCTCAGTCGTTACAAGTTGGTAATCAGAGCCTTACGACCATAGGAGCCTTTGTGTGATCGTACTTGGCCGAGTCGGGTCTAGTAAAATGTTTTGAGTCTTAGTTATATCGGAGAGTAGGATTCTTTTTTCTCCTCTTCCATGCTCTGGTGAGGTTCCCGACTTAGGAAATCTTAATTCTAGTCCTCTTCTCGCTCAAAAATTTTTTAGGGTCACGTCGGTATTTTTAAAATCTATATGATTTCGATGTGATAGAGTTCTGTCTTCGTGCCTCCTGTCTTCCTTGATTTCTTCCGGGGAGTTGAACTCCAGGGGATTCTTGTGCACATCACCATCATTTAGATTTCTGAGTATCTCAGAACGAAGGATGTTCGTAATTGCTTTAATACTTGTAGTGGCGAGATAACCCCGATGTCCCCAGTACTAATGCAAATTGTTCGGGAGTACTGTCATACTTTGTATCGTTGTGATTACGAGGGTCTGTTATAGATGAAGGTCCGAGATTCTGGTTATGTGTTGACGGATGTGATACAGTGGACGGGTTAGTATATGACTTGTGTGAATATTACTCCTTGTATCCGTGTACCAGATTGCATGACCAAACATTTCGGGAATTCATAGGTGGGATATCAAGTAGTGACTTATAGGACAATCTTCCTACATATGCATGATGTGAGATTGGGATTCGACATTCAGTGGGTATGTTTGTTCACGGTCGTCTTACAGCGGTTCTCGTTGTGTCTTAAAGAGTACTTGTAGCTCGCTACGACTCGGGGATACTTCGTAAGTCGTGTGCACTACCTTGCACAGGATGGCTACTGTAAATTCGAGCTCGTGCTATCTTATCCACGAAGATATCGCATGAAATCTCGATCATATGTTTGTTCCGAGCAGTTCTAGCTCATACTTGTTTGCAAGTGGTCTTAATCAGAATTTTGTCGACCGTCCCTTTGAGGAAGCATTCTTACTATTGTGTTCGAGTGCAATTGCTATATTCGTGTTCAGATATTCCTGCCTTTTTGACTCAGCTATACCTTCAATTTATTATGTGGTGTAATGTGTTGTCCGTCTTTAGGATGGCTCCACCAACTCGTCAAAATCCAGGTCGTGAGGATGTGCCGCCTCCACCTCCTCCTCCGGAGAATCCTCCTCCGCCGCCGCCTCCTCCTGCAGAGGCTTGGCAAGCGGTGATGGCTGCTACTAATGCAAACACTCAGATGTTAATACAGTTGTTCCAAGAGAGGACTAATCAGCAGCAAGGCAACTTCAATAATGGTGGCAATCAGTTTGCTAATCTGAGTCAGTTCCTGTTAAATCAGCCGAAGACTTTCACTTCCTGTGACCAGCCGTTTCATGCTGAGGATTGGATCCGCGACATGAACAAGCACTTTGAATGCAGCAATGATCGTCCAGAGGATTTCGTCAAGTTTCCAACATTCCAGCTGAAGGGGCAAGCATCTATCTGGTGGCAACAGTTGAAGGATTCCAGGGATGCTAGAGTGATCACTTGGGATGAGTTCTGTCGTGACTTCAGATCCCACTACATTCCGTCCAGCTTTGTGGAGGAAATGCGTGAGAAGTTCGGGCGCTTGAAGCAAGGTGGTAACTCTGTGTACAAGTACAACGTCGAGTTCCACGAGCTAGCCCGATACGCCTTGCAGGATATCCCTGATTAGAAGAGCAAGATTTATCAGTTCACAGGTGGCTTGAAAGAGGATTCGTAGTTAGCTCTCGCTTTGCACGATCATGAGGAGTTCGACCAGTTCTATAACTTACCTCTCAGGGCTCAGGAAGCCTTGCTCGGAGTGGAGAATTCTAAGAAGCGCTTCAGAGATTCCAGCTCGTCTTCCTCTACTCAGGTGGTTCAGAAGCAACAGAAGTATTGGGTGTCTCCTCCTCCTCCTCGGCACACGCAGCAGTTCAAGCATTCAGGTGGCCGTGTGTAACGACTAAGATGCGGTCCTTTCCGATTTAGGGAGCGAGGCCCCAAATTGGAAAGAGGCGCATCTAAGCGTTTCGCAAGCACAGTAACATAGCACATACATAATAATAGTAGAATGACAATAAGGGATTCAACTGCCATCTCATAAATATATCAGAGTTACATCACGCATCCAAACAAGGTAGTTCCGCTACGGACTACAAAACATGAGAAATGACTATGCTACCCTGCATGCTTGCCCATGATCACGACCATGCCTCAGTCTTTTGGGTAGTTCACATCCAGGCGGTCGTTCTCCTCATCATACTGCCACGCCAGCTGCGTGTCATCGGGATCACCTGTCTCGGGGGCACCTGAACCTGTTGGTGTTTTGAAGGAATCTGTGAGCCATGGGGACTCAGCAATCTATGACCTCAGTGCCAGAACTAGTCAAGTTATTAGGTAAGGAAGGTGGAGTATTTAGGTTGCAGCATCCTAAGCTTTATATGGTGGCTAACTTACGTAGAACAAATATTGAAGGTGGTATATACTATCGATCGATGATTAGCTGATCACTAAGTGATCCTGAACACCTACTTCCGTCAATCATAACCCCACCGTGTTCCCGATCGAAGAGAGGTCTTCGAAGGGGACAGTCACGGTTACGCACATAGTTGGCAATTTTATTAGAGTTGTGTTCAAGTTATCTATAACCGGATGTTAACAAATATTCCAAGTTGCCACATAACCGCGGGCACGGCTTTCCAAAAGATTAAACCCTGCAGGGGTGCTCCAACTAGTCCATCACAAACGATCATGGGTCGCAAAGTAATCCTCTATGACAAATCTCGTGATCTCGTCGGATTCCTTAGAGGAAAACCTCAACTCTGGGGAGAACCAAAGCTTCACCGGGATTCCTATACGCAAGATATATCGCTAAGGTAAGACAAGACTAGCAGGACCTCCCGTCGTGTCGAATACACTAATAAGAGTTGTGTATCTCAGTCTCAGGACATGGCGGATGGAACTTGCTACGAGAACCAAACCTCAAGTTTCCTTGTTTTGGCCCCGCAGGCAGACCAGGTTGGACCAACACTCACGAGGAGCACTGGCCCGGGTTGTTGATTAAAGATCCTCGGGGTGATCATTCCCTATGCAGTATATTATTAAGTGATTAGCAAATAACACCAATGTTGGGTCCTGCCGAACAAGTCTTAACACTACGCGATTTATCAAGGGGGTCCCCATAACAACCCCGAACGTGTTAGGAGCAATCATAATGGAATCAAACACCGGTAGCCGGTAACTATGGCGGCAATAACGGAACAAAACACCTGGCAAAAGGCCAGGCCTTCCGTTATTTACCAAGTATATAGGTGCATTAATTAAATAACAGATTTAACATAATGATATCAAGCTCATGTTATCACATGAGACAAAGCACCTGCAACTAGCAACGCTAACATTAGAAGCTTAGCAAAGCCTACTTAGCCATTCAAGATTTGCTAGGAAGGGATAAGTGTTTGGGTTTCATGGCAATATCAGGAGGCAATTATTTCAGTGGTAGGCAACGAGCATATGACGAAAAATGTAATCTAGCATAACAAGTCTAGAGATGGAATCAAGGTCATATCATCTTGCATGTGATGTCCTCAGCTTGGAACTGCTCTTGTTCGTCCTGCACGTACTCTCCAGGATCCACGTACTCGTTCTCCGATCCTGGTGCTACCCAACATAAAAATAGCATCCAATGAACAACAGCACCTCAAGATGCAACAAGCACATGATGCATGAGATGAATATGAACATGCATCCCTATTCTACTCACTAGCACAAGCATAAGAAGAAAATACAAGTTCCTGGACAGAACTGCACTCTAAGCTATCTTGACATGCATGAGGATGACATGAACAGATTCTTCACGCAAAAACGATACAAATCCATATAAAGAACGTTACAAATGGAGCTACGGATCAACGGGAAACAACGAAACAAGAAATGAAGTGTTACGTGTCAAATACATCACAACACACTCCAATGGCATAACTCTGGTGTTCCCAGGTTGCCCAGACATAAAACAAACCAACATGGATGGGATGGTGCAAAGAATATCACCGCACCATCATCTATGCACTCACAAGCATCAAAACTTCAAAACTAGACAATCTGCCATAAACAACACCATAGCCTTTTGAGAGCTACATGCAAAGCACCTATAGCCACACAAACATGCCAAATAAGATATGTGGAAGAAGCCATCCAAGATTACTACAAGCACAAGCAAAAATATAATTCAAAGGAGTTTCACACAGAAAGTTACACAGCTGCTAACTTGGCCAAAAATATCTGTTTTCAGGGACTTAATGAAAATTCCAGATTCTCACTAGTTGTTTATGCTCTGAAGCATTTTGACAGCACCCAAAACAATATCTATAGGACTCCAAATGGAATGAAATTTACACAGAGCTAGACAAACACAAAAGCTACAACTTTCCAGTTGATAGCAAAGGCTGATTCACAACACATGGACTTCTACAAGCACAACAACAGGAGAAGAAAATATAAGCAGATTCTCAGACTCGGTGAAAATCACATATTTTCACTAAACTGGAATTTCAGCCACATGCCTACTTTGACTAGGCACAACTTGCGCCTATGAACTACTAAGCATGAAACAAAACCAACATACCATAGAGGGGGTCACCCTCTAATGCCACAATAAGGAATCAACCTATTGGGCTCACCACATCTCATGGAACCAAGCTCCAAACATAGAACAAATCTGAAATATGACATTCCTAGAAACTGTTCCAAATGAAAAACTGACTTCACCAACAGATTCCTCGGATGATTCTACCCCAAAAACATGTATAATACATGGGCACGTGCATAGAACACATGGGAACAAACTAGAAAAGAAAACCTACAAGGAATCACATGGAGTGAATATTGCATCATCACATGTGCTATTCACTAGAACAACACCTACAACTAGCACTTGCACACTCTCACAAACTTCACATACTTGCACATGATAGGACACACACACATACAACATGCACAAGCATCACAAACACCTACACATGCTAAAGTGAATACTCCACTAACTACACACACATCATGCATTCCACTCCTACACACACAAGTTAGCACATGTGCACATCCAAGGCTCACCAAGACTTGGGCATGTGTGGGTCACCACACACTTACACACACACTCATGACAAGAGCACCTACATATACACATGGTAGGTGAGGGGGGAAACCCACACACACACTCACATCACATACTTGCACAAGGGATGCATATATACCACCCTTGGTGCTTGCACCACACTCATGCACATAATCATCATCACCTGGTGCCATACACACACAGATACCTCACACACACAACATGTTACTACACATCTATACATGCTAAGCTCACTCCCAAACATGAGCTAACTCACATAACACATATGCGCACAAGGTGCTTCACATACATACAACATAGCTAGCAAACTACTAGGATCAACATGCTGTTAAGAACTTAAATAAATACCACATAATCTATTGATCAATCACAGCAACAATCTAGCAAGCTATAATAGAACATAGCAAAGGAAAGCAAAAAAAAGGGGCAGGTCTGGGTTTCGAACCCAAGACCCCCTAGATCAATCCCAAGGCCAACTCCACCCTGCTACTTGCCATCTCATCGACAGAACACGGAGATCTTGCCAGGTATGGTACTACCTGCAGCTACTGTGCAAACAAAAGGAAAACAAAAAGGGGGGTGGCAACCCTAGGACTTGAACCCAACACCTGCAGGCCAACACATACAACACGCACGCATTCCAAACCATTGGGATACGCATCGGGGACTTGACAGATCAGAGAGAACTAACGAGCTAACCTACCAATACAGCTTGATGCTCTGCTTGCACACAGAGGCGCCGACGGCAGAGAGGCCGCCGGAGCATGCTCTGCTGCTGCTGCGCTGCGCCAGAGAGGGGAGCATCTACGGCTACTACTACTCTACATCTACCTGCACAAGCATCAGCACACAACCTGCATAGATCACACATGCATCTAACTTCCGATCTCCTCTAGGTACAGAGGCGCTGCGACGAGCCCTGCTGCGCATCTACCACGAGGAAGGAGGGAGGAGCTAGGTCTCACCAAGGAAAGGAGGGAGAGGCCGATTGAGAGGAAGGCCTGACGAAGTCGGCGATCTGAAGAACAAGCAGGGGCATGGTGCAGAACCGATGTAGGGGAGGAAGAACACCGGGTGCACGCGGTTGACGAGGAGCTGCCCATCGGTGAGGTCGCTCCCCGGCCTCACCGAGGACGGGAATGGCGCGAGGGGTGCAGCCCCGAGCCCCTGGACATGCTGGCCTCCGCCGGAGACGACGGGAGCACGGCGGACGTCCGCGGCGCGGTGCTCTCTCTCACTGATTGCGATCTACAGAGCCTTACCTGAGGGGGAAGGAGAGATGGAGGGAGATGGTGGCGGCGCTAGATGGGGAAGGGAGAAACCCTAGGGAAATAAGGCACACATGCCGAGGCTTTAAGAGGGCCTCGACGTCCGTGAACCCCTCACGGCGTGCTCGCTCTCTTTGGAGCTTAGACGGAAAGCAGGCACGGGGTTAGACGCCATCACGAGGAGGAAGGAGGGTCGCGCGCCTGGGTTGCCGCATGTTAGACAGAGAGGGAATGGGCCTCAGATGGGATGGAGAGGCCCATGTTGGCGCCTGTTAGAGGAAGAGAAACCCTGGGGAGTTTTCTAATTTAAATACACCAGAGAAAGATTTAAATCCAAGGCAAAGCTGATGGGGTTTAAAATAAAACAAAATACCCCCTGGTCATAAGGGAATTATGACCCATTTGAATAAAAGAGAAAAGAATTATTTGGGGCAATTAATTATTTTCAAAATAGCATTTATATTGTCTGTTTTGGAAATATTTGCACCTTTCAAATATGGATTTAAAACAGCAAATACACCACTTCATGACCACCACAAAATATCCTAAACCATGGAGATTTTAAAACAGGGAAGAAGCAAAAGAATATTTGGGCTTGAGATCAAAGAGAGAGATGGTTTTGAAACCCTAGTTGAATCCACAAGCTTCCTACTAGAGTTGCACCACACCACACAATTCACAAAACCACATATCACACAAGATATCACATCACATCATATGATCACAATGCAACAACATAATGACATCAAATGATAGAGATGCATGCATGCAAAGGAAGAACAATACAAGGTGACACATGAAATCATATCATATAGAATAGCTCTCATATCAATGACAAGGTGGACCCACATAGAGAAGGTTCCAAAAAGGGAAAGATACACTCTTGGGGCATTACAAACTCTTCCACACTACAAAAAGATCTCGCCCCGAGATCTACGCTTGAAAGAACTCCGGAAATTCAGAACGGAGGTGATCCTCGCGTTCCCAAGTAGCCTCTTTATCGGAATGGTGTGACCACTCCACTTTGAGAAATTTGACAGTCTTGTTGCGGGTCTTGTGCTCAGTCGCCTCGAGAACCGCAACTGGAGGCTCACGATAAGATAGGATGGGTTGAAGGTCGATGTCTTGAAGATGAACAGTGTGCTCGGGGTTCTTGAAGCACCTCCGGAGCTGAGAGACATGGAACACATCATGCACATTTGCAAAGTTTGACGGGAGCTCGAGCTGGTATGTAAGGTTGCCTCTCTTGCCAACCACTCTGAATGGACCAACGAAACAAGGCGCAAGCTTGCCTTTGATGCCAAAGCGCTGCATACCCTTCATAGGCGACACCTTGAGATACATGAAGTCATCGAGCTCATAAACCATGTCATGATGCTTGCTATCATAATAGCTCTTCTGACGGGACTTAGCTGCTCTGAGGTTATCACGAGTGACCCGACACATCTCCTCAGCTTCTTCTATCAAGTCATTCCCAAGAATCTGACGCTCGCCGGTCTCGGACCAGTTGAGCAGGGTACGACACTTCCTGCCATAGAGAATTTCAAATGGAGCCTTGCCTGAACTAGCTTGATAACTGTTGTTATATGAGAACTCAGCAAAAGGCAGGCAATCATCCCACTTCATGCCAAAAGAGATAACACAGGCTCTCAGCTTATCCTCAAGAACTTGATTGACTCGCTCCACTTGACCACTAGTCTGAGGATGAAAAGTTGTGCTGAAGCGTATCTTCGTGCCCATCGCAGACTGAAAAGAGTCCCAGAACTTCGTGAAGATACTTTCGCGATCCGAAGAGATCATCATAGGCACGCCGTGCAAAGACACAATCCTGGAAGTGTAGAACTCTGCAAGCTGAGCTGCCGAAATGGATTCCTTGACTAGAATAAAATGATCCACTTTACTCAACTTGTCGATGACGACGAAGATGGCATCATTACCCTTCTTGGACTTCGGGAACCTGGTGACGAAATCCATCTCAATATGATCGAACTTCCACTCGGGAATGGGCAAAGTATGCAAAAGACCTGCTGGACGTTGATGCTCTGCTTTCACCCTTCGACATATATCACATTCATTTACGAACTGAGCAATCTCATGGTTCATGCGAGTCCACCAGAAGGTCTGTTTCAAGTCTTGATACATCTTGGAGCTTCCAGGATGAATAGAGAGCAGAGAGTTATGAGATTCTTCCATGATTACCTTTCTGAGATCACCTTTCGGGACGACAGGATGATCCTCAAAGAACAACATGTCTCTGGCATCAACACTGAAGCACTTATACTTGGGAAGACTCTTTGCCACGCCAATCTTTACTTTCTTCATCATTGCATCAAGAAGTTGTGCTGCTCGGACCTGATCTTCCAAGGTAGGAGAGATCTGAAGGTTTGCAAGAAATCCCTGAGGCACTAACTGAAGGTTGAGCTTCCTAAAAGACTCACAAGATCAGGCTGGAGAGGTTTCAGAATAAGAATGTTGCAGTATGCCTTCCTGCTCAAGGCATCTACCATGACATTAGCATTGCCTAGCATGTAATCAACACTCGGGTTAAAATCTTGGAGCATTTCCACCCAACGAGTTTGCCGAAGATTCAGGTTAGGCTGAGTGAAGATGTACTTGAGACTCTTGTGATCGGTGAACACTTCAACCTTTCGTTCCAACAAGAGGTGTCTCCAAGTCATCAGAGTGTGTATCACAGCTGCTAGCTCAAGATCATGCAGAGGATAATTCTTCTCCGCTGGCTTCAACTGCCTGGAGGTATAAGCCACCACTTTCTTATCTTGCATCAGAACTGCACCAAGACCCTGGAGAGAAGCGTCGCAGAACACCTGGTAAGGCTTGGAATCATCCGGAGGAACCAAGATTGGAGTAGAGGTGAGCTTCTCTTTGAGTGTGTTGAAGGCCAACTGACACTCTGGAGACCAAGCATACTTCACACCTTTCAGAAGAAGAATTGAGAGCGGCTTCGCAATCTTGGAGAAATTCTCAACGAACCTTCTGCAATAGCTTGCAAGCCCGAGAAAGCTTCGAAGCTGCTTCACATTCTGCGGAGTCTCCCATTCAACAATGGCCCACACCTTCGACGGATCAACTTTGATGCCCTCGGCAGAGATAATGTGACCAAGATAGACGACTTCTTTCAACCAGAACTCACACTTCGAAAACTTGGCATACAATTTGTACTCCCTCAGCTTATCAAGCACCAATCTAAGATGTTCTTCATGTTCTTCCTCAGTTTCAGAAAAGACCAGAATGTCGTCGAGATAGAGAAAGACGAAGTCATTCTTGAATGGAGAGAATATGTAGTTCATCAATCGACAAAATGTCGGAGGAGAATTTGCCAGACCAAAAGACATGACAGTATACTCATACGAGCCAAAACTAGTCCTGAAAGCAGTCTTCGAAATATCCTCTTCGCGAATGCAAATTTGATGATAGCCCATTCTGAGATCGAGCTTGGAGAAGATCTTAGCCCCTTTCAACTGTTCGGACAACTCAGTTATGTTCGGAAGTGGATATTTGTTCCTGATTGTCTTCTTGTTCAATGGAAGGTAATTAGCACACAACCGGTCCATGCCATCCTTGTTCTTGACAAACAGAACTCCACAGCCCCACGGAGACGAGCTCGGTCTGATCAAACCCAAACGCTCCTGCTCATCGAGTTGCCTCTTAAGTTCCTTCAACTCTTCTAGACCCAATTTGCACGGCCGTTTGCACACAGGCTCAGTACCTGGTTCAAGCTCAATGACAAATTCAACTTCTCGGTGTAGAGGCATGCTTGGAAGCTCTTCTGGAAACACATCTTCATATTCGCAGACCACTGGGACTTGCGAAATAGGATTAATCTCACCCTTTTCATTCAAAGAGAACAGACGGATTGTATCATCGCGCACCGCGAATATAATCTCGTCCTCCGAAGAGTGAGTAAGCTTCATAATCAATCGATGCCTTGTTCATGGCCAGCCAGTCCATACCAAGGATCAAATCAATGTCGGAATTGCCCAAGACATACGGAGAAGCCAGAAAAGAATAACTTCCTATCTTGACAGAAGCATCCGGAATGAACAACTGAGAGCTAATCGGCATACTCGGAGACACAACTTGCAATGACTTGGGAAGAAACTCGGTCGCAATATTATTACCAGATGCAAAGGGATATAAAATGAAAGAATGTGATGTGCCAGAATCGAACAACACTTTAGCAGGAATATCATTGACAAGGAGGTTACCCATGATCACATCTGACGAGTTTTCTGCCTCAGCCGCATTCACCATGTTGACTCGAGCTGACCTGGGGTTGAACATGACAAGAGCATTGCTTGGAGGTTTGCCTGGAGGAGGAGGCGGCAGATGGAGCTGACAAGTGCACTTGTTGGCATAGTGACCTTTCTGTCCACACTTGTGACAAGTAACCTCTGCTGGCTAACAATACTGTGTCTGAGGAGGCCCTTGCTTCTGCTGCTGGAATCTCTGCTGAAATACTGGGTTGGGTGGGTGGGAAGAACCACGACCACCAGAATGCTTGAGCTGCTGCGAGTGCCGAGGAGGAGGAGGAGACACCCAATACTTCTGTTGCTTCTGAACCACCTGAGTTGAGGAAGAGCTGGAATCTCTGAAGCGCTTCTTAGAATTCTCCACCCTGAGCAAACCTGCCTCTGCCCTGAGAGCTAAGTTGTAGAACTTGTCGAACTCCTCAGGATCGTGCAAAGCAAGAGCTAACTGCAATTCTTCTTTCAAGCCACCTCTGAACTGATAAATCTTGCTCTTCTGATCAGGGATATCCTGCAAGGCATATCGGGCTAGCTCGTGGAACTCGACGTTGTACTTGTCCACGGAGTTACCACCCTGCTTCAAGCGCCTGAACTTCTCACGCATTTCCTCCACGAAGCTGGATGGAATGTAGTGGGATCTTAAGTCATGGCAGAACTCATCCCAAGTGATCACTCTAGCGCCCCTGGAATCCTTCAACTGTTGCCACCACATGGATGCTTGCCCCTTCAGCTGGAATGTAGCAAATTTGACGAAATCCTCAAGACGACCATTGCTGCATTCAAAGTGCTTGTTCATGTCGTGGATCCAATCCTCATCATCAAATGGATGGTCACAGGAAGTGAAAGTCTTCGGCTGATTCGACAAGAACTGACTCAGATTAGCAAACTGATTGCCACCATGCTGGAAATTGCCTTGCTGCTGATTAGCCCTCTCTTGCAACAACTGTAGCAGCATCTGAGTGTTTGCATTTGTAGCAGCCATCACCGCTTGCCAAGCCTCTGTAGGAGGAGGCAACGGCGGAGGAGGATTCTCCAGAGGAGGAGGTGGCAACGGCACATTGTCGTGGTATTGTCACGGCAGATGTCCTCGTAAAAGGACTTAGTACTGGAGCCATCGCACTTTCGTGGCGACTCAAAGGGGTTGAGCGGGAGAGAGACGGCGATTTACCCAGGTTCGGCCCCTCGTGAGGAGGTAAAGGCCTACGTCCTGCTTTGAGTTGTATTGATGGAGCTTCGTTTACAAGGAGGGCGTAACTCGCCAGACCTAGTACTCGATGATTTCTAACTTGTCCTCTTCTCCCCTGGGACTCGCCTTTATATACAGGCCGAGTCCTTAGGGTTTACAAGGGTCCTTTCCTTTACACAAATCGTGACTCTTGCGATCTCTAAGTCGCCGCCCTTCCGAAGCATGGAGACCTTCTTTATTATGGACTCCTTCCGAAAGTCATGAACCGCCATACTACTCTCGGCTTTACCAGACCAAGGCCCAAACTACAGTTTAGATGAGTCGCCAGCTTTGGTGACCCGGACCAACTAGGACGGTTATCAACAGATAATATCCCCAACATTAGGCCCCAGATTGGCTTGAATTTCCTTCACGCCAATATCTTTGCTCAATTTAAGGGCGATTCATCTTCACTCTTCTTATGCGCCATGCACTCAAACCACCATCTCTTGCGAAAAAACCTGAGTCGCCAAACCGCTTCTTGTTAGCTCCTTCCTCGAATCTCGGAAAGGATAACAACGTAATCTCTCAACGGATCCTTCGACATCGTTATCCCAAAAATTTTGGGGCGCCATCATGGCGAATCTTTATCGTTTGGTAGTTCCCACTCACGGCGCCTTGATTCCAGCGCCTGCCCTGTTAAATAGGTGGGGGGAAAGGACTGGGCGCATTTCACCTACCCGCATTATCGCCCTTCTCCCCCCATTATTGCAGCGAAAATCCCATCACCACCCGAGAGCTTCGCCGCCGTCCGAAGACCTCGTCGCCGCCCGAAAGCTTTGGTGCTTCCCGAAGACTTCGTCGCCGCCGAACACCCCGTCGGGGCCGAGCAGTTTCGTCGCGGTCGAACGCCTTGCCGCCGTCGAGCACTTCATCGCCGTCGTACAACTCGTCATCGCCGAACATCTCTTCGCCACCTCGAGGCTTTCGCATTCGTCCGAGACCTTCGTCGCCGTCCGCGCAGCACTTGCGGCGAAACCTTCTTCGGACGTCTCCGGCCATATCCACCAGGTTAGCTTCCGCCATTTTAAGAGTAGATCCAAGTTCTTCCGAAGTTCATACCTACTGTGCTTTGGGCATCTCCCGAATGGCTCTATTTGTTCCTGTTTAATTGATGGCGATAATGACGAGAAAACCAATGTCCTTGATACCTTTATGTGTCCGCTCTCGATTTGCACACTTAGAGTAGCACTTCGTCAAATCAACAGTATTATCCCATCTTAGTCGTAGGTTGCCGTCTCCGGTTATTTTCCGCGTTTATTTCCATCTGTCCAGTAGATCCATAAGCTACCGCTTGTTGTGTAAAAACTGTTTGTAATCTTCATACTTCGCCATTTTTGGATAAATGCCTCTGACGCCCTGGAAACATTGCTCCCTTAAGTAGCCAAAGTTTCGTAAGTCGCCCTAGCAACCTGACCCGGGCCTTTATTGGCGGATCAAAAAAATTTCTCAGCCAGCGGATAAATTACTTGGCGAGTCAAATGAAATCGTTTCACCTCTTACAGTAGATGTTTTGGCGTATAAATTCACCCGTACTTTATCCCTTTGTAGCATAGGCACCGTCTTCAAAAGTGAGTGGCTCCCTACCAAGGTTAATGATGCCATACTAGAGGATTATGTGAAAACGGGAAATCTGGACCCTCAAGATGTTATCGGTTGGCGTACCGGGTTCGGAGAAGAAATCCCCAATCCCAAAGAAGGGGAAATAGTTGTTTTCGTTGAACACCTTGAGCGGGGTTTTAAGCCACCTGGATCGAAGTTCCTCGGAGATGCCATGGCTTTCATGAATGTCCGCCTCCAAGATCTAGGGCCCAATTCGATAAGCAACCTATGCCAGTTCGAGGTGTTTTGTGAAGCTTACCTGTGGATGGAACCCTCAGTTCCCTTATTCTGGTATTTCTTCCACTTAAATCGCCAAACAGAATTTCACAATGGCCCCAGCTTGGAGCTCGGCGGTGTAAATGTTCAACGCCGCAGGGATAGCCCATTTCCGTCACTCGCCATGCCAAGCCACCCCAAAGGCTGGGGCGAGTCTTGGTTTTATTGTCAAGAAACCTCGCCGAAGAGGAGGAGTCAGATTTCATCCCAGTATTGTCCGAGTTAAGATCTTTGACAAAAAACGGCCTTACTGGAGTTGATCTGATCCGCTGCTGGGCCGAATGGCGCATCCTCCCTTCAAGTCGCCGGGACGGGCTAATGTGCGAATTCGACGGCACTTTAGATCATCCTCAATTCTACTTCCACACGGCTCTTACAGAAAGTGATATTGTCACCATTATCAAGAAGCTGATCGGCGAGCCCGTGGGAAAATGCGGCCAAATAGGTCTCAAACCTTTCTGCAAAATTAACCCGCCACCCAAGGTAAACAACTTTAACCCGCCTTTTGTCTTTAACTTTTTATGTCTCATTCGTACTATGGCTTCTTAAAAAATATGCCATTTCATAAAGGTGATAAATTTTGGTCCAAGAAGCCAAAAAAGCCAACCATGAAGCAAGCTAGGCCGCCTCCAAAGAAGAAATCCAAGGGCAAGGGAAAAGCTGATGTGACTGAACCATCTGAGGCCGATGAATCCCAAGTCGGCGACGCACCTTCGGAGGTAAAAACCTATCCTTTCTTAACTCACCATTCATTACTGATTACTTTATATTTATACCTCTGCATATCTTGAATAGAGTGAAGACAACGAAAGCCAGGAGGATTCTGTACAGGTAATTTCCGTTTCCTCCGATTCATCTCCTTCTCCACCTAAGCCGGCCAGGCGAATTTGTGGGAAAGTTCCCTTCTCACACCCAAATGCTTGTTTGGACCCAAATTTTCTTCTGAAGAAAGCACAACACACTTCAAATCGGAAGACCCGAAGTCATTCCGGTGATCTGGTATCCGGTTTACCAACAAGGAACAAGAAAAGGCCAAATGAGGTATCTTTTAATCAACACTTCTTCACGTCTTTTTGGATCGCATTTGTAACCTGCTCATATCTTCGACGTACAATTCTTGCAGAGCTCTCCTCCTACATCTGGCGACTCAGTAATGTCGGCACTTCCGCCAATCATCCGTGTCCCTGGGTAAGTCTTTTGATAATTTTTACTTTGAATCTGATGGTGATAAGTTTTCAGTCCTTTAAACGCAACCCCTTCTCCTTTTAGGGCACAGGCGAAGAAAAGAAAGACTCGCGGGTCAACTCCTATCATAATCTCGGAGCCTACCGAGAAATCGGTGCCGATCCAAGATAACCCGAACCAAGACAAACCTGAAGATCATGTGGATCTCCCTAGCTCTCCCAAGGAAACAATGGATGCCCCCATGCCGCCAAGTCCATTGACAACAGCTGAAGACCCGGACGCTGTTATTATCACTGGTACTAGCTTCTCTAAACCGGCCACAGCGGTTTTATCGAAGCATGTATCATCATCATCTCAAACTGTTCCCAAGTATGAACTCTCCAAGGCCAAGCTCTCTCAATATGAACATTTGGAATTCAAAGAACTTTGCTCTGGTTTTGCAAGTCGCCTGGAGGCGAGTTATGAGATGGAGAAAAGCCTGCTTCGGATGCTGAAAAACAAACATGAGGTAAATTTTGTTGTATACTACATTATCCCCATTAACCCCTAAGGGCCGGGTCATCAGTAAAAAGATGAGCCGGGTCTTGATGACTTGAAAAGCTTTCGACCAGTAACCCCCAAGGGCCGGGTCATCAGTAAAAAGATGAGTCGGGTCTTGATGACTTATAAAACTTTCGACCAGTAACCCCCAAGGGTCGGGTCATCAGAAAAAGATGAGCCGGGTCTTGATGACTTGAAAAACTTTCGACCAGTAACCCCCAAGGGTCGGGTCATCAGAAAAAAAGATGAGCCGGGTCTTGATGCTGTATAATTTTGTCTGAAAATTATACATTAGCCCCCAGGTGTCAGGGATATTGCTTGCAATAGTTCTGAGACTTGCCCCTGAATCATATGCTTCAATAGGAATCTCTTATCCAGACTGAATCAGCACTTGGCGACTTGAAGAAAAGCTTATCTGATCAGTAGGATGCCCGAGCCAAATCGGAGGAGAAGTATCGACTGGTCCTAGCTGAGATGGAAAAGCTAAAAGCCGGCTTAAAAAGGGCTCAAGCTGACCAAGATGTTTTAACAAAGCGAGCAGAGAAAGCTGAGGCCAAATTGGATACTGTGCAACAAGAACTGTCCGGCTTAAAACGCCATATCTCAAACATGGCACATGCCGTCTTTGGTAAATAACTAACTCTTGACTTTTGTAAGCAAATACCTCTTATCTGAGTCACTGACTATCATTACCCCTTATACACCTCGGAGAGCCGCCAATCTTCAAGATGATTGCGTCCTGACGCTGAAGGCGATTTACACGTTGACGGAGCAGCTATATACCGGCAGTGTGCTGACTGTGAAAGCGGTGATGGGCGCCAAGGAGCCTATAACATCAATAAAGAAGATGCTTGGTTGCCTATCCATGCTTCCTCCCCGGATTGGCGAGTTAACTAGGTCAGCCGCTCGGAAAGGAGTGCTGACTATGCTGAGTCGATGCTTAGCATATGCTCCAGAGATCAACCCAGAAGAAGTAGCGGCGGGCTTTCCTCAACTCAAGGATGATGGGTCAGAATTCGCCGAAGAGGACCATCAGCGTGTTGTCAAGGACTCCCGTCTGGCGGCGACCCAGCTTGCTCCAAGCCTGGACTTATCAAAATACCAGGCCGCCTATGACAATAAGAACAAGAAGGTCAACCCGCCAACCTTTGTGACGACCAGCTTAACTCCGCGCCGACCCAAGAATCCTTTTGACTTGGACGCGGATCTCTCATGAATCCTGACCGATGAAGATGAATTTGCCGCTCTGTCCAAGTGTAACTGGGTACTGGGCGACTTGCAGATTGAGGTTGGCCAAAGCTCGCAGCAGGCTTTAAAAAATCCTTATGTCGCCCTTAAGGCGATTTGAAATACTTGATCCATCGTTTGAGGCTTTTTTATGATGCTTAATCCGCCATGGATGGAATGATTTCGATCATCAACTTGTTCTAAGCTTTGAAAAACATATGTGAAACCATCTCAATGAATAATAAGTGATAACAAATAGCAGTTGCCCCAAAATATTTTGAGGCGAATCACAAAAAATGCTGAAAAAACCTTGCGGCAGTGCCAGGAAGGTAAAAAAATAGTAATTTCGTCGGCTCATAAGGCCGCGACAGGATAGGGCGAGTCAAAAAAGCTCAAGCGCCACCCAAAATAGCAGTTTCGTCAGCTCATAAGGTCGCGACAGGATAGGGCGAGTCAAAAAGCTCAAGCGCCACCCAAGATAACGGTTTCTTCGGCTCATAAGGTCGCGACAGGATAGGGCGAGTCAAAAAGCTCAAGCACCACCCGAGATAACAGTTTCGTCGGCTCATAAGGTCGCGACAGGATAGGGCGAGTCAAAAAGATCAGGCGCCACCCAAGATAGCAGTTTCGTCGGCACATAAGGTCGCGACTGGATAGGGCGAGTCAAAAAGCTCAAGCGCCACCCAAGATAATGATTTCGTCGGCTCATAAGGTCGCGACAGGATAGGGCGAGTCAAAAAGCTCAAGCGCCACCCAAGATAATGATTTCGTCGGCTCATAAGGTCGCGATAGGATAGGGCGAGTCAAAAGCTCAAGCGCCACCCAAGATAATGATTTCGTCGGCTCATAAGGTCGCGACAGGATAGGGCGAGTCAAAAAGCTCAAGCGCCACCCAACATAATAATATCATAGGCCAAATGGATAATAAAACTGATCTCAATAAGAGGAAGCCCCCAAGTCGGGAGGCGTTTTAATTTTATTGCTTTATAATAAGGACTAAAAAACTTACAAAATGCAGAGCTTAAAAGCTCAAGTGTAGTAAGGCCACAAGTGGGCAATATTCCAGGGGCGAGTCGACTCAGCCTCCGTGGTTGGCCGGTCAGGCCGGAGATCCACCAGATAGTAAGAGCCGTTGTGAAGATTTTTGCTGACGACGAACGGTCCTTCCCATGGTGGTGATAGCTTATGCATGCCAGCACGATCATGTATAAGCCGAAGCACTAAGTCGCCTTCCTGAAAGGTTCGGCTCTTGACCCGGTGGTTGTGATAACGCCATAAATCCTGCTGATAAATGGCTGATCGGGCCGCAGCCAAGTCACGCGCCTCCTCTAAGGCATCCAAAGAGTCTTGACGCGCCAGTTCGTTGTCCTGTTCCACGTAAGCGGCGACTCTGGGCGAGTCATTCCTCATGTCAGAGGGAAGAACAGCTTCTGCTCCATAGACCAGAAAGAAAGGGGTAAAACCCGTGGACCAGTTCGGGGTGGTCCGGATGCTCCACAACACTGAAGGCAACTCCTCAACCCAACATCTCGGGGTTTTTTCCAAAGAAACCATGAGCCGGGGCTTGATTCCCCGTAAAACTTCCTGATTCGCCCGTTCCGCCTACCCGTTAGACTGGGGTGAGCGACCGCAGAAACATCAAGCCGGATATGCTCTCGACGGCAAAACTCCTGCATCGCCCCTTGAGACAAATTAGTGCCATTATCAGTAATGATGTTGTGCGGGTATCCGAACCAGAAGATCAGCTTTTTCAAGAATTTCACCGCCGTCTCCGCATCGCAAGCTCCAACAGGCTCTGCCTCGAACCACTTGGTGAACTTATCAACCGCCACCAGCAAATGGGTTTTCTTGTTAGATGACATTTTAAAGGGGCCAACCATGTCTAACCCCCAGACCGCGAAAGGCCAAGTGATGGGAATCATTCTTAGTTCTTGAGCCGGCACATGAACTTGTCGTCCATAACGCTGGCATCCCTCGCATCGACGAACTATTTCTTCTGCATCTGCATGAGCCGTCAACCCAAAGAAACCATGACAGAATGCCTTTGAAACCAAAGAGCGTGACCCGGCGTGATGCCCACAATCACCGGAATGAATGTCATTTAGGATTATGCATCCTTCTTCGGAGGAAACGCATCGTTGAAAAACCCCAGAGGCACTCCGCTTATATAATTCGCCATTGATGATCACCATGGATTTGCTTCGCCGAACAATTTGGCGGGCCAAAACTTCGTCTGTTGGTAACTCGCCCCGGGCGAGATAGGCCAGATAGGGAAGAACCCCATCCGGCGTGACGTGGAGAGCCGCCACGAATTGAGACTCAGGATCTGGTATCGCCAACTCCTCCTCTGACGGCAAACTTATGGAGGGATTATGCAAAATATCCAGGAAAACATTGGGGGGAACCGGCTTTCGCTGGGAACCAAGACGTGAAAGGGCGTCAGCTGCCTCGTTAAGGCGCCGGTCAATGTGATCAACCTGATAGCCATGGAAATGACCCGCCACATCAGACACAGCTCTTCTGTAAGCCGCCATCACGGGGTCTCGAGAATCCCAAGTGCCTGAAACTTGTCGCGCCACCAGATCAGAATTGCCAAAACATCTAACCCGTGTAAGGTTCATCTCCTTGGCGAGTCGCAAGCCCTGAAGCAAAGCTTCATATTCCGCAGCATTGTTAGTGCACGGAAACATGAGTCGGAGGACATAACAGAATTTATCTCCTTGAGGGGACACTAGTACCACACCATCCCCCGAGCCTTCCAGCTGTCTGGATCCATCAAAATAAATAGTCCAGTATGTAAGATCAGGCCTGTCTTCCGGGGCCTGCAACTCCGTCCAATCATTGACGAAATCAACTAAAGCTTGGGATTTGATGGCTGTGCGAGGGGTATATCGCACGTGATGCGGCCCAAGTTCAATCGCCCAATTGGCAATCCGCCCTGTTGCCTCCCGATTCTGGATGATGTCCCCGAGGGGAGCGGAACTAACCACCGTGATGGGATGCTCTTGAAAATAATGCTTAAGCTTCCGACTCGCCATAAACAACCCATACACTAACTTCCGCCAATGTGGGTACCGTTGCTTGGAAAGAGTTAGCACTTCGGAGACAAAATACACCGGGCGCTGCACTGGGTATTCCTTCCCTTCCTCCTTCCTTTCAACGACCACCGCCACACTTACTGCTTTAGAGTTTGCCGCAATATACAAAAGCATGGGTTCTTTCTCAGTCGGGGCGGCCAAGACCGGCGGGTTAACCAGTTGCTGTTTCAAGGCTTCGAAAGCCTCATCTGCCTCATCTGTCCAAACGAAATGGTCAGATTTCTTTAGTAATTGATAAAGGGGAATCGCCTTTTCTCCCAGGCGGCTTATGAAGCGACTTAAAGCCGCAATGCGACCCGCCAGCCGTTGGACTTGGTTAACATTTGCCGGTTTCCTAAGGGACGTGACTGCTTCGATTTTGTCCGGGTTAGCTTCAATGCCACGCTCAGACACCAGGAAGCCCAACAATTTCCCTGCAGGAACACCAAAAACACACTTGGTGGGATTCAGCTTCATCTGATACACCCGCAGATTATCGAAAATTTCCTTGAGATCCTCCAGTAGCGTCTCCCCCTGGCGGGTCTTAATCACAATGTCATCGACATAGGCGTGGACGTTGCGTCCGATTTGGCTGCGGAGGCAGTTCTGGATGCAGCGCTGATAAGTCGCCCCTGCACTCTTGAGCCCAAACGGCATGGATACATAGCAAAAGGCCCCAAAGGGGGTTATAAAGGTTGTTTTCTCTTGATCCTCCACGACCATCTTGATTTGGTGATATCCAGAGTAGGCGTCCAAAAAGCACAAACGTTCGCATCCCGCCACCGAGTCAATATTCTGGTCGATGCAGGGAAGAGCGAAAGGATCTTTTGGACAAGCTCTGTTGAGGTCCGTGTAATCAATGCACATACGGAAAGTACCATTCTTTTTTAGTACCAAGACCGGGTTAGCCAACCATTTGGGGTGGAAAACTTCCACGATGAATCCGGCGGCTAAGAGACGGGCAACCTCTTCCCCGATTGCCTTGCGCGGTTCCTCGTTAAACCTGCGAAGATACTGCTGGATAGGTTTTGCTTTTGGGTCAACATTAATATGGTGCTCGGCGAATTCTCTCGGCACACCAGGCATGTCAGAAGGTTTCCATGCGAAGATGTCCCGATTCTCATAGATGAATTCGATGAGCGCGCTTTCCTATTTGGGATCCAGACCCGTCCCAATGGTGAACTGCTTGGATGAATCGCCAGGAACGAAATCAACCGTTTTAGTGTCATCCGTTGGCTTGAACTTGAGGGGCGGCTCAGCATCTGTCGTTGGCTTCTTTAAGGGTGACATGTCAGCAGGATCAACATTGGCCCGATGATACTTGAGCTCTTCTGCAGCGCAGGCGACTTCTGCATAAGCCGCGTCCCCTTCTTCACATTCCTTTGCAATTCTTCTATCACCGTCCATCGTGATGGGTCCCTTAGGACCATGCATCTTGAGTTTAAGGTAAACATAGCATGGGCGAGCCATGAACCGGGCGTAAGCCGGCCGCCCAAATAGCGCATGGTAGGGGCTTTTCAATTTGACCACCTCAAACATCAGCGACTCACTCCTATAGTTATATGTTGTTCCAAATGCAACAGTGAGTCTGACTCGGCCTATGGGGTACGCCGACTTGCCCGGGACGATTCCGTGGAATACCGTGGTTGAAGGCATCAAATCCTTCTCCAATAGATTCATTCTTTGGAAAGTGTCAAAATATAAGATATTAATGCTGCTGCCACCGTCCATTAGCACCTTCGACAGGGTGTACCCCCCAACTTGGGGAGCTACGACCAACGCTAAGTCGCCAGGATTGTCAACTCTTGGCGGATGATCCTCCCTACTCCATGATATGGTCTGCTCGGACCAGTGGAGGTACCTGGGAAGTGCCGGCTCAGACACACTGTACGCCCAGTGACTCACTTTCTTATCACGCCTGCAAGCATTGGTGGTGAAAACGTGGTACTGCCCATTGCTTAACTGTTTGTGGTTGTTGCGAAAGCCGCCGTTGTCATCCTGACCCTACGAAGCCCCCTGTGGGGGTGGTTGCTGAAAAGCTCCGGGCGGATTATACCGCCGCTGGTGATGCACTGGATACTGGCCGCTGCTCGACTGCGAGCCCCCCTGATCCCCCGGCTCGGGAAAACCGCCAAAGGGGTTCTGACGCTGGTTGGGTGCCGCAAACTGCTCCTGCCGTTGGTCCGGGTCACCATGTTGGCTTTTCTTGATCGCCTCCGCCCGAAACTCTCGCATCACGAAACAGTTCTCCCAGGAATGAGTCGCCGGTCCGTCTGCCATGGCATGGTGCGGGCAAGGGCCCTTGAGTAACTCTTCATAGTTACGCGGCTTCTTACCATTGTAACCCCTGTTTTTCTTCTGACGTTGGTTTCCATTGTTGGTGTTGGTATTGGCGACTAAATCCGAAGATTCCTCTTGCTGCCTTCTCTTGCCATTGGCTCCCTGATTGTGGCGGTTCCGTCCCTGGAACCGGGTATGATTTTCGGATGACTCGCGCTTCTTTGGCGAGTTAGCTTTACCGTCCTCACCGGGATCTTCGGTGTCGTCCGCTTCAGCGTATCTAGTGAGGGTATCCATTAGCTCCCCCATGTCTTGGACCTTTCGCTTGAGTCGCCCCAACTTCTGCACCAGGGGTTCATAGTGGCAATTCTGCTCGAGGATCAACACAGCCTGAGCCGCCGTAATACCGTCTGATGAATGGATAATTTCCGCGACCCGTCGTGACCAGTGGTGGGCTGACTCATCGGGGCGCTGAACACAGTGTTGCAGATCGACAATCGTCATTGGACGCTTGCAGGTTCCTCAGAAGTTTTTGATGAAGCGCTCTTTCAATTCAGCCCAGGTCTGGATGGAGTTGGCGGGTAAGTTTTTCAACCAAGTACGTGTTGACCCTTCAAGCATCATTGTGAAGTATCTGGCGCAAACTGCTTCGTTTACGTCGAGCATGTCCATGGCGATTTCATAACTCTCAACCCACGACGCCGGCTCAAGGTCCGGGGTGTATTTAGGCACCTTACTTGGTCCTTTAAAATCATTGGGCATTCGTTCGTTGCGAAGGGCGGGGGCCAAGCACGGCACCCCCACTCGTCCACCGCTCCCGACGAGAGGGACTGGGGCGATTTGGATGTTCGGGAGATCCCGGCCCGGCGGGTTTTGAAGATCAGGCGGGTTGTCCTGGGGGACGAGTCGCGGTCCGCTGTTTATAGCGGCTTGGTCCTCTGGCCGACTCCTGGTGTGACTCGCCTGGGGAGTGGAATGCAGCCTATCTAGGCTATGTGACAACTAGGCATTTTGAACCACCGCCGTCTTCAACATCTCAATGGTGTTTCTTGCTTCTATCTCGGCAGGAGTATTGCCGTGAATCGGAAGAGATTCCAAATGGCGAGTTGCAGCAAGGACGTTGTCCACTGGGTTGGAAAAGTGACCTTGAGGTGTCCGGAATCGGGGAATGTGATCCTCAATTGGTTGAACCGGCGGGTTAGGTGGTTGGCCCGGTCCTCCCCCGGGGGCGGCTCCCGCCCCGGGAGTTCACGGAGTATCGAACAGGCGTGTCGGGTTGAGATCAGGGGGTAGGCAACCCTGGTGCCTCCGCTGATGGACGGCGTCAGATGCGCGCTGGTGTCTTTCGAGCCGCCAGTTGTCAGTATTTAAGCGAGATCTCTCGGCGGTAATTTGAGCTTGCCGGGTCTCGATCCTGGCGGACTCCACCTCGGCATCCCGATGAGCCTTTGCCACTGCCTCTCTTAGCTTTGCCAATTCCGTGTTTACTGCCTCCTGGTTTTCCGGTGTGATGGGGGTCGCCATAAGCCTTGTAATTTCCGCTGCTAATTCCACCAAGACAGCGGCCGGGCTTCTAGATGTGTCGCCAGGCCCATCCCCGCGTGCCGGGTTCGGCGAGGGTTGAGTCGCCCCCGCCATGTAAATGGCGATCTCGCGGCGGGTTCGGTCAAGGACTTCAGGGTCCATGGACAACGACAAGGCCCCAAGACAATCCCCATGTAGAGACCGGATTGAATCTGAATCGCCCATGGATGATTCGTCATCAGTGTTGACTGGTGTGGTTTCCTGGGTCGCTGAGTGTTCTGATTCCTCCGATCCCTGCGTGAATCCAACAAAGACCGGGCGAATCAGATTTGGCGTCGCTAGTGGGCGGACGTACCTGGCCGGCTCGACGATGTCGGTGGAGATGTCCGGCTCAGGCACGGATGATCCAATCATGCCGATGAACACGTTGATCTTGCCGAAGGGGACCCTGTAACCAGATTCGATCGAATCCGCCTCGGGCCCCCATTGCAGGTTGTTGATGTAGTACTTCCCACGACGGCTCCGGGTCATGAGCCCCGTCGTGTAGCTCCCAAACCCTGGTAGGGCTCCCTTTGAGAACTCAACTCCACCGTGCGCAGGCCCCACGGTGGGCGCCAACTGTCGTGGTATTGTCACGGCAGATGTCCTTGTGAAAGGACTTAGTACTGGAGCCATCGCACTTTGGTGGCGACTCAAAGGGGTTGAGCGGGAGAGAGACAGCGAGTTACCCAGGTTCGGCCCCTCGTGAGGAGGTAAAGGCCTACGTCCTGCTTTGAGTTGTATTGATGGAGTTTCGATTACAAGGAGGGCGTAACTCGCCAGACCTAGTACTCGATGATTTCTAACCTGTCCTCTTCTCCCCTGGGACTCGCCTTTATATACAGGCCGAGTCCTTAGGGTTTACAAGGGTCCTTTCCTTTACACAAATCGTGACTCTTGCGATCTCTAAGTCGCCGCCCTTCCGAAGCTTGGAGACCTTCTTTATTATGGACTCTTTCCGAAAGTCATGAACCGCCATACTACTCTCAGCTTTACCAGACCAAGGCCCAAACTACATTTTAGATGAGTCGCCAGCTTTGGTGACCCAGCCCAACTAGGGCGGGTTATCAACAGATAATATCCCCAACACACATCCTCACGCCCTGGATTCTGACGAGTTGGTGGAGCCATCCTGAAGACGGACAACACAATAGCCCACAGAATAAATTAAAGGTATAGCTGAATCAAAATGACAGGAATATCTGAACAGGAATATAGCAATTGCACTCGAACAAAATAGTAAGAATGCTTCCTCAAAGTGACGTTCGACAAAATTTTTATTAAGACCACTCCAAACAAGTATGAGCTAGAACTGCTCGGAACAAACATATGATCGAGATTTCATGCGATATCTTCGTGGATAAGATCGCACGGGCTCGAATTTATAGTAGCCATCCTGTGCAAGGTAGTGCACACGACTTACAAAGTATCCCCGAGTCGTAGCGAGCTACAAGGACTCTTTAAGACACAACGAGAACCGTTGTAAGACGACCGTGAACAAACACACCCACTGAATATCGAATCCCAACCTCACATCATGCATCTGTAGGAAGATTGTCCTATAAGTTACTACTTGATATCCCCCCTATGAATTCCCCAAATATCTGGTCATGCAATCTGGTACACGGATACAAGGACTAATATCACACAACTCTTATACTAACCCGTCACCAGTATCACATCCGTCAACACACAACCAGAATCTCGGACCTTCATCTACAACAGACCCTCGTGATCACAACGATACAAAGTATGGCAGTACTCCCGAACAATCTGCACCAGTACTGGGGACATCGGGGTTATCTCGCCACTACTAGTATTGAAGCAGTTACGAACATCCTTCGTCCTTAGATACTTAGAAATCTAAATGATGGCGATGTGCGCAAGAATCCCCTGGAGCTCAACTCCCTGGAAGAAATCAAGGCAGACAGGAGGCACCAAGACAGAACTCCGTCACAACGAAATCATATAGATTTCAAAAACACCCGCGTGATCCTAAAAAAAGTTTGAGCGAGAAGAGGAGTAGAATTAAGAATTCCTAAGTCGGGAACCTCACCAGAGCATGGAAGAGGAGAAAAAGAATCCTACTCTCCGATATAACTAAGACTCAAAACATTTACTAGACTCGACTAGGCCAAGTACGATCACACAAAGGCTCCTACGGTCGTAAGGCTCTGATTACCAACTTGTAACGACTAAGAAGCGGTTCTTCCCGATTTAGGGAGCGAGGCCCCGAATTGGAAAGAAGCGCATCTAAGCGTTTCGCAAGCATGGTAACATAGCACATACATACTAATACTAGAATGACAATAAGGGATTCAACTGCCATCTCATAAATATATCAGAGTTACATCACGCATCCAAACAAGGTAGTTCCGCTACGAATTACAAAACATGACAGATGACTATGCTACCATGCATGCTTGCCCATGATCACAACCACGCCTCAGTCTTCTGGGTAGTTCACGTACAGGCGGTCGTTCTCCTCATCGTACTACCACGCCAGCTGCGTGCCGTCGGGATCACCTGTCTCGGGGGGTACCTGAACCTGTTGGTGTTTTGAAGGAATATGTGAGCCACGGGGACTCAGCAATCTATGACCTCGGTGCAAGAACTAGTCAAGTTATTAGGTAAGGAAGGTGGAGTATTTAGGTTGCAGCATCCTAAGCTTTATATGGTGGCTAACTTACGTAGAACAAGTATTGAAGGTGGTCTATACTATCGATCGATGATTAGCTGATCACTAAGTGATCCTGAACACCTACTTACGTCAATCATAACCCCATCGTGTTCCCGATCGAAGAGAGGTCTTCGAAGGGGACAGTCACGATTACGCACACAGTTGGCAATTTTATTAGAGTTGTGTTCAAGTTATCTATAACGGGATGTTAACAAATATTCCAAGTTGCCACATAACCGCGGGCACGGCTTTCCGAAAGATTAAACCCTTTAGGAGTGCTCCAACTAGTCCATCACAAATGATCACGGGCCGCAAAGTAATCCTCTATCACGAATCTCGTGATCTCGTCGGATTCCTGAGAGGAAAACATCAACTCTCGGGAGAACCAAAGCTTCACCGGGATTCCTATACGCAAGATATATCGCTAAGGTAAGACAAGACTAGCAGGACCTCCCGTCGTGTCGACGACCCTGATAAGAGCCGCGTATCTCAGTCTCAGGACACGACGGATGGAACTAGCTACGAGAACCAAACCTCAAGTTTCCTTGTGGTGGCCCCGCAGGCAGACCATGTTGGACCAACACTCATGAGGAGCACTGGCCCAGGTTGTTGATTAAAGATCCTCAGGGTGATCATTCCCTATGCAGAATATTATTAAGTGATTAGCAAATTAACACCAATGTTGGGTCGTGCCGGACAAGTCTTAACACTACGCAATTTATCAAGGGGGTCCCCATAACAACCCCGAACGTGTTAGGAGCGATCATAATGGAATAAAACACCAGTAGCTGGTAACTATGGCGGCAATAACGGAACAAAACACCTGGCAAAAGGCTAGGCCTTCTGTTATTTACCAATTATATAGGTGCATTAATTAAATAATAGATTTAATATAATGATATCAAGCTCATGTTATCACATGAGACAAAGCACCTCCAACTAGCAACGCTAACATTAGAAGCTTAGCAAAGCCTACTTAGCCATTCAAGATTTGCTAGGAAGGGATAAGTGTTTCGGTTTCATGGCAATATCACGAAGCAATTATTTCGGTGGTAGGCAGCAAGCATATGACGAAGAAACGTAATCTAGCATAACAAGTCTCGAGATGGAATCAAGGTCATATCATCTTGCCTGTGATGTTCTTGGCTTGGAACTGCTCTTGTTCGTCCGGCACCTATAGCCACACAAACATGCCAAATAAGATATGTGGCAGAAGCCATCCAAGATTACTACAAGCACATGCAAAAATATAATGCAAAGGAGTTCACACAGAAAGTTACACACCTGCTAACTTGGCCAAAAATATCAGTTTTCACGGACTTAGTGAAAATTCCAGATTCTCACTAGCTGTTTATGTTCTGAAGCATTTTGACAGCACCCAAAACAATATCTACACGACTCCAAATGGAATGAAAATTTACAGAAATCTAGACAAACACAAAAGCTACAACTTTCCAGATGATAGCAAAGGCTGACTCACAACACATGGACTTCTACAAGCACAACACGAGGAGAAGAAAATATAAGCAGATTCTCAGACTTAGTGAAAATCACAGATTTTCACTAAACTGGAATTTCAGCCACATGCCTACTTTGACTAGGCACAACTTGCACATATGAACTACTAAGCATGAAACAAAACCAACATACCATAGAGGGGGTCACCCTCTAATGCCACAACAAGGAATCACCACATCTCATGGAACCAAGCTCCAAACATAGAACAGATCTGAAATATGACATTCCTAGAAAGTGTTCCAAAGGCAAAACTGACTTCACCAATGGATTCCTGGAATGATTCTACCCCAAAAACATGTATAATACATGGGCACTTGCATAGAACACATGGGCACAAACTAGAAAAGAAAACCTACAAGGAATCACGTGGAGTGAATAGTGCATCATCACATGTGCTATTCACTAGAACAACACCTACAACTAGCACTTGCACACTCTCACAAACTTCACATACTTGCACATGATAGGACACACACACATACAACATGCACAAGCATCACAAACACCTACACATGCTAAAGTGAATACTCCACTAACTACACACACATCATGCATTCCACTCCTACACACACAAGTTAGCACATGTGCACATCCAAGGCTCACCAAGCCTTGGGCATGTGTGGGTCACTACACACTTACACACACACTCATGACAAGAGCACCTACATATACACAAGGTAGGTAAGGGGGAAAACCCACACACACACACTCACATCACATACTTGCACAAGAGATGCATATATACCACCCTTGGTGCTTGCACCACACTCATGCACATAATCATCATCACCTGGTGCCATACACACACAGATACCTCACACACACGGCATGTTACTACACATCTATACATGCTAAGCTCACTCCCAAACATGAGCTAACTCACATAACACCTATGCATACAAGGTGCTTCACATACATACAACATAGCTAGCAAACTACTAGGATCAACGTGCTGTTAAGGACTTAAATAAATACCACATAATCTGTTGATCAATCACAACAACAATCTAGCAAGCTATCAAAGAAAGTAGCAAAGGAAAGCAAAAGAAGGGCAGGCCTGGGTTTCAAACCCAAGACCCCATAGATCAATCCCAAGGCCAACTCCCACTGTGCAAACAAAAGGAAAATAAAAAGGGGGGTTGCAACCCTGGGACTCAAACCCAGCACCTGCAGGCCAACACATACAACACGCACGCACTGCAAACCACTGGGATACGCATCGGCGACTTGACAAATCAGAGAGATCTAACCAGCTAACCTACCAATACAGCCTGATGCTCTACTTGCACACAGAGGCGCCGACGGCAGAGAGGCCTCCGGAGCATGCTCTACTGCTGCTACTGCGCCGCGCCAGAGAGGGGAGCATCTACTGCTACTATTACTCTACATCTACCTACACAAGCATCAGCACACAACCTGCACAGATCACTAATGTATCTTACTGCCGATCTACTCTCGGTACAGAGGCACGGCGACGAGCCATGCTGCGCATCTTCCACGGGGAAGGAGGGAGGAGCTAGGTCTCACCGAGGAAAGGAGGGAGAGGCCGATCGGGAGGAAGGCCTGACAAAGTCGGTGATCTGAAGAAGAAGCAGGGGCGCGGTGCAGAACCGACGCAGGGGAGGAAGAACACCGGGTGCACGCGGTTGACGAGAAGCTACCCGTCGGTGAGGTCGCTCTCTGGCCTCACCGAGGACGGGAATGGAGCGCGGGGTGCTTCCCCGAGCCCCTGGACATGGCGGCCGGCGCCGGAGACGACGGGAGCATGGCGGACGTCAGCGGTGCACTGCTCTCTCTCACTGCTTGCGATCTACAAAGCCTTACCTGAGGGGGAAGGAGAGATGGAGGGAGATGGTGGCGGCGCTAGATGGGGAAGGGAGAAACCCTAGGGAAAGAAGGCACGCATGCTGAGGCTTTAAGAGGGCATCAACGTCCGTGAACCCCTCACGGTGTGCTCGCTCTCTCTAGAGCTCAGACGGAAAGCGGGCAGGGGGTTAGACGCCGTCAGGAGGAGGAAGGAGGGTCGCGCGCCTGGGCTGCCGCGCGTTAGACAGAGAGGGAATGGGCCTCGGATGGGATGGAGAGGCCCATGCTAGCGCCTATTAGAGGAAGAGAAACCCTGGGGAGTTTTCTAATTTAAAGACACTAGAGAAAGATTTAAATCCAAGGCAAAACTGATGGGTTTAAAATAAAACAAAATACCCCCTGGTCATAAGGGAATTATGACCCATTTGAAAAAAAAGAGAAAAGAATTATTTGGGGCAATTAAATATTTTCAAAACAGCATTTATGTTGTCTGTTTTGGAAATACCCCCTGGTCATAAAATATGGATTTAAAACAGCAAATACACCACTTCATGACCACCACAAAATACCCTAAACCATGGACATTTTAAAATAGGGAAGAAGGAAAAGAATATTTGGGCTTGAGATCAAAGAGAGAGATGGTTTTGAAACCCTAGTTGAAATCCACAAGCTTCCTACTAGAGTTGCACCACACCACACAATTCACAAAACCACATATCACACAAGATATCACATCACATCATATGATCACAATGCAACAACACAATGACATGAAATGATAGAGATGCATGCATGCAATGGAAGAACAATGCAAGGTGACACATGAAATCATATCACATAGAATAGCTCTCATATCAATGACAAGGTGGACCCACATAGAGAAGGTTCCAAAAAGGGAAAGATACACTCTTGGGGCATTAGACCGTTGTTCTTCCCACCCACCCAACCCAGCTTTTCAGCACAGATCCCAGCAACAGAAGCAAGGGCCTCCTCAGACACAGTGCCGTCAGCCATCAAATGTTACTTGTCACAAGTGTGGGCAGAAGGGTCACTATGCCAACAAGTGCACTTCTCAGCTCCGTCTTCCGCCTCCTCCTCCAGTCAAAACTCCAAGCAATGCTCTCGTGAAGTTCAACCCTAGGTCTGCTCGAGTCAATATGGTGAATGCAGCTGAAGTAGACAACTCCTCAGATGTGATTATGGGTAACCTTTCAGTCAATGATTTTCCTGCTAAAGTCTTGTTCGATTCTGGTGCTTCGCATTGCTTTATGTCAAAGTCATTTTTCATCAAGATGATTTCCCCTCGACAAGTTTGCATAGACCTTTGGGTGTTGTTTCTCCGGGTGCGCAGATGAGGTCAAATTCTATAGTTCCTGATGTTTCTGTCAAGATAGGAAGTTATTCTTTTCTGGCTTCTCCGTATGTCTTGGGAAATTCTGACATTGATTTGATCCTTGGTATGGACTGGTTGGCCATGAACAAGGCATCGATTGATTGTGAAGCTAACGAAGTGAAGCTTACTCACTCTTTGGAGGACGTGATTATATTCGCGCGCGCGATGATACAATATGGTTGTTCTCTTTGAATGAAAAGGGTGAGATTAATCCTATTTCGCAAGTCCCAGTGGTCTTTGAATATGAAGATTTGTTTCCCGAAGAGCTGCCAGGAATGCCTCTGCACCGAGAAGTTGAATTTGTTATTAAGCTTGAACCAGGTAATGAGCCTGTGTGCAAATGACCGTACAAATTGGGTCCAGAAGAATTGAAGGAACTAAAGAGGCAACTCGATGAGCAGGAGCGTTTGGGTCTGATCAGACCGAGCTCGTCTCCTTGGGGCTGCGGAGTTCTGTTTGTCAAGAAGAAGGATGGCACGGACCGATTGTGTGTCGATTCCCGTCCATTGAACAAGAAGACAATCAGAAACAAGTATCCACTTCCGAACATAAATGAGTTGTTCGAACAGTTGAAAGGGGCTAAGATCTTCTCCAAGCTTGATCTCAGAATGGGCTATCATCAAATTCGCATTCGCGAAGCGGATATTCCGAAGACTGCTTTCAGGACTAGTTTTGGCTCGTATGAGTATATGATCATGTCTTTTGGTCTGGCAAATGCTCCACCGACATTCTGTCGATTGATGAACTACATATTCTCTCCGTTCAAGAATGACTTCGTCTTGCTCTATCTCAACGACATTCTGGTCTTTTCTAAAACAGAGGAAGAACATGAAGAACATCTCAGGCTGGTGCTTGATAAGCTGAGAGAGCACAAATTATATGCCATGTTTTCCAAGTGTGAGTTCTGGTTGAAAGAAGTCGTCTATCTTGGGCACATCATCTCTGCCGAGGGCATCAAAGTTGATCCGTCGAAGGTGCAGGCCATTGTTGAGTGGGAACCTCCACAGAATGTGAAGCAGCTTCAAAGCTTTCTCGGCCTTGCAAGCTATTGTAGAAGGTTCGTTGAGAACTTCTCCAAGATTGCTAAGCCTCTCTCAAGTCTTCTTCAGAAGGGTGTGAAGTATGACTGGTCTCCAGAGTGTCAGTTGGCCTTCGACACACTCAAAGAGAAGCTCACCTCTACTCCAGTCTTGGTTCCTCCTAATAATTCCAAACCTTACCAAGTGTTCTGCAACGCCTCTCTTCAAGGTCTTGGTGCAGTTCTGATGCAAGAGAAGAAAGTGGTTGCTTATACCTCCAGGCAGTTGAAGCCAGCGGAGAAGAATTATTCTGTGCATGATCTTGAGCTGGCAGCAGTGGTACATGCTCTGATGACTTGGAGACACCTCTTCTTGGAACGAAAGGTGAAGTGTTCACCGATCACAAGAGTCTGAAGTACATCTTCACCCAGCCTAACCTGAACCTTCGGCAAACTCGTTGGGTGGAAATTCTCGAAGATTTTAATCCGAGAGTTGAGTATACTCCACGCAAAGCTAATGTCGTGGCAGATTCTTTGAGCAGGAAGGCTTACTACAACAGTCTCATTCTGAAGCCTCTCCTGCCCGACCTTTGTGAATCTTTCAGAAAGATCAACCTTCAGTTAGTACCTCAGGGATTTCTTGCAAATCTTCAGATCTCTCCTACCTTGGAAGATCAGGTCCGAGCAGCACAGCTTCTTGATGCAATGGTGAAGAAAGTCAAGATGGCTTGGCAAAGGGACTTCCCAAATATAAGTGCTTCAGTGTTGATGCCAGAGACACGTTGTTCTTTGAGGATCGTCTTGTCGTTCCGAAAGGTGATCTCAGAAAGGTAATCATGGAAGAAGCTCATAACTCTCTGCTCGCTATACATCCAGGAAGCTCCAAGATGTATCAGGACTTGAAACAGACCTTCTGGTGAACTCTCATGAAGCGTGAGATTGCTCAGTTCATAAATGAATGTGATGTATGTCGAAGGGTGAAAAGAGAGCATCAACGTCCAGCAGGTCTTTTGCATCCATTGCCCATTCCCGAGTGGAAGTTCGACCATGTTGATATGGATTTCGTCACCAGATTTCCGAAGTCCAAAAAGGGCAACGATGCCATCTTCGTCGTCATCAACAAGTTGAGTAAAGTGGCTCATTTTCTTCCAGTCAAGGAATCCATCTCCGCAGCTCAGCTTGCAGAGTTGTACACTTCCAGGATAGTGTCTTTGCACGGCGTGCCTATGATGATTTCTTCGGATCATGGAAGTATCTTCACTTCCAAGTTCTGGGACTCTTTTCAGTCTGCGATGGGCAAGAAGATACGATTCAGCACAGCTTTTCATCCTCACACTAGTGGTCAAGTGGAGAGAGTCAATCAGGTCCTTGAGGATATGCTGAGAGCCTGTGTTATCTCTTTTGGCATGAAGTGGGAAGACTGCCTGCCTTTCGCTGAGTTCTCGTATAACAAGAGTTGTCAAGCTAGTTCAGGAAAAGCTCCATTTGAAATTCTCTATGGCAGGAAGTGTCGTACCCCGCTCAACCGGTCCGAGACCGGCGAGCGTCAGATTCTTGGGAATGACTTGATAGAAGAAGCTGAGGAGATGTGTCGGGTCATTCGGGATAATCTCAGAGTAGCGCAGTCCCGTCAGAAGAGCTCTTATGATAGCAAGCATCGTGACATGTCTTATGAGCTCGATGACTTCGTCTATCTCAAGGAGTCGCCTATGAAGGGTACGCAGCGCTTTGGCATCGAAGGCAAGCTTGCGCCTCGTTTCGTGGGTCCTTTCAGAATTGTTGGCAAGAGAGGCAACCTTGCGTATCAGCTTGAGCTCCTGTCAAACTTTGCAAATGTGCATGACGTGTTCCATGTCTCTCAGCTCCGGAGATGCTTCAAGACTCCCGAGCGCACTGTTCATCTTCAAGACATCGACCTTCAACCCGACCTATCCTATCGTTAGCATCCAGTTGCGGTTCTAGAGGCGACTGAGCGCAAGACCCGCAACAAGACTGTCAAATTTCTCAAAGTGCAGTGGGCACGCCATTCCGATAAAGAGGCCACTTGGGAACACGAGGATCACCTCCGTTCTGAATTCCCAGAGTTCTTTCAGTCCTAGATCTCGGGACGAGATCTTTTTGTAGTGTGGGAGAGTTTGTAATGCCCCAAGAGTGTAACTTGCCATATTTGGAACCTTCTGTATGTGGGTCCATCTTGTCATTGCAATGAGAGTATATTCCATGTGGTATTTCATGTGCCCTTGTCCTTTTCCTTTTGCATGCATGCATCCATTTCATCTCTTGCCTTCTTTGTGATTGTTGAATTTGTGATCCATGCTTGAGATGTGTGTGTGTGTGTGTGTGCATGTGTGTGTGTGTCACACACATTCCCAAGACATGTTGTGCCTTGATAAGCACATGTGGAAGCTTGTATTTGTGGGTGTAGGAATGCATGAGGTGAGTGTAAGCTAGTGTGCATGTTTTAACTAGCATGTGTAGGTGCTTGCTATATTGGTGCTTGATATATGTGTGTGTGTGTATGGTGGTGTGCTAAGGCACATGAACATGAGGTCTACCCCTCATGTGCACCATTGGAGTTGTGGGTGTCTGCATATGCGTGTGTAGGTGATGATCTAGTGAGTAGCATGTGATATCCCACTATTCATCCCTTGTGATTCCATACATATTTTCTCCTTAGCTTTGTGCCCAGATGTTCTATGCAAGTACCTAGGTATCATATATGTTTTTGGGGTAGAATCATCCCAGGAATCCAATGGTGGAATTAGATTCCACTTTGGAACACTTTCTAGGAATGTATTATTCCTATTTTGTTCAATGTTTAGAGCTTCGTTCCATGTGATGTGATGAGCCCAAGAGGTTGATTCCTTGTTGTGGCAGTAGAGGGTAAACCCCTCTATAGCATGTTGGTTTTGTTTCATGCTTAGGAGTTCATATGTGCAAGTTGTGCCTAGTCAAAGTAGGCATGTGGCTGAAAATTTCAGCTTAGTAAAAATATGTGATTTTCACTAAGTCTCAGAAATTGTTGATATTTTCTTCCCTTGTATTTGTGCTTGCAAAAGTTCATGCGTTGGGAATCAGCCCCTGCAATCAACTGAGAAGTTGTAGATTTTGTGTTTGTCTACCTCTCTGTCAATTTTCATTCCATTTGGCTTCCTGTAGATATTGTTTTGGGTACTATCAAAATGCTTCAGAGCATAAACAACTAGTGAGAATCTGAGGATTTCACTATGTCCCTGAAAACTGATATTTTTGTCCAAGTTAGCAGCTGTAGAACTTTCTGTGTGAAACTCCTTTGTATTACATTTTTGCTCATGCTTGTAGAGATTTTGAATAGCTTCTGCCACATATCTTATTTGGCACATTTGGGTGGTTGTAGGTGCTTTGCATGTAGCTCTCAAACTGCTATGATGTTGTATAGGACAGAATGTATAGTTTTGATGTTCTGATGCTTGTGAGTGCATAGTTGATGCTGTGGTGATATTCCTTGCACCACCCCATCCATACTTGTTTGTTTTGTGATTTGGCAACCTGGGAATACCAGAATTATGCCATTGGAGTGTGTTGTGATGGATTTGATCCGTAGGACTCCGTTTCTTGTTTCCGGTTGATCCGTTGCTCCGTTCGTAACATTCTTTATATGTTTTTGCATCGTTTTCGCGTGATGCATCTGTTCATGTCATCCTCATGCATGTCAAGGTAGCTTAGGGTGCAGTTCTGTCATATGCTCGCTGCCTACCACAGAAATAATTGCCTCCCGATGTTGCCATGAAACCCAAACACTATCCCCTCCTAGCAAATATTGAATGGCTAAGTAGGCTTGCTCAGCTTCTAATGTTAGCGTTGCTAGTTGCAGGTGCTTTTGTCTCATGTGATAACATGAGTTTGATATCATTATGTTCTACCTGTTATTTAATTAATGCACCTATATACTTGCTAAAGAATGGAAGGCCTAGCCTTTTGCCGGGTGTTTTGTTCCGTTATTGCCACCATAGTTTCCGGCTACCGGTGTTTGATTCCATAACTGATCGCTCCTAACACGTTCGGGGTTGTTATGAGGACCCCCTTGATAAATCGTGTAGTGTTAAGACTTGTCCAGCAGGACCCAACATTGGTGTTAATTTGCTAATCACTTAATAATAATCTGCATAGGAAATAGCTACCCAGAGGAATTAATCAACAACCCCGGCCAGTGCTCCTCATGAGTGTTGGTCCAAACTAGAGCACTGTGCGGGGCCAACTCAGGGCAACCTGAGAGATTTCTATCAGGCCACTGTACGTGTCGCTCATCCGTCGTGTCCTGAGACTGAGATACACGGCTCTTATCGGGGTCGTCGACACGATGGAAGGTCCTGCTAGTCTTGTTTACCTTAGCGATATATCTTGCGTATAGGAATCCCGGTGAAGCTTTGGTTCTCCCCAGAGTTGAGGTTTTCCTCTAAGGAATCCGAAGAGACCACGAGTTTCGTGATAGAGGATTACTTTGCGGCCCGTGACCGTTTGTGATGGACTAGTTGGAGCACCCATGCAGGGTTTAATCTTTCGGAAAGTCGTGCCCGCGGTTATGTGGCAACTTGGAATATTTTTTAACATCCGGTTATAGAAAACTTGAACTTAATCTAATAAATTGCCAACTGTGTGCGTAACCGTGACTGTCCCCTTTGAAGACCTCTCTTCGATCGGGAACACGGTGGACTTATGATTGACGTAAGTAGGAGTTCAGGATCACTTAGTGATCAGCTAGACTTCGCCCGCTAGTATAGACCACCTTCAATAACTTGTTCTACGTAAGTTAGCCACCATAAATGCTTAGGATGCTGCAACCTAACACTAAACATTCCTTACCTAATAACTTGACTAGTTCTGACACCTAGGTCATAGATTGCTGAGTCCCTGTGGCTCACAGATCACTTCAACACCCCAATAGGTACAGCTACGCCCGACACAGGTGATTCCGATGGCACGCAGCTGGCGTGGCAGTATGATGAGGAGAACGACCGCCTGTACGTGAACTATCCAGAAGACTGAGGCATGGTCGTGATCATGGGCAAGCATGCAGGGTAGCATAGCCTTTTTCTCATGTTATGTAGTCCGTAGCGGAACTACCTTGTCTGAATAATTGTGTGATGTAAACTCTGATATTATCTATAAGATTGCAATGAATCCCTATTTGTCATTCAATTATTATGTATGTGTTATGTTATCGTGCTTGCGAAACGCTTAGATGCACTTCTTTCAATTTTGGGGCCTCGTTCCCTAAATCGGAAAGGACCGCATCTTAGTCGTTACAGTAGGTTTCCGCGAGCAGGGTTGACAGGGGCCAAGCGTCAGGCGAGAAGAATGTTGGCGTGCCATTGTTGGTAAGGACGAAAGAGATTTTACGAAGGTTGTAGAGCTGTTGGTTTATGATTTTCCAGAGGTAAGGGGGGTTTTGAGGCTTATTCGCTTAGTCTATGGAGTAGTGTTGGAGGAACCAGTTTACCCATCGTAAGTCTGGTTTTTGGAGGAGCTTGAAGGCGAATTTCATGAGAATGCAGTTGTTTTGGAGAGCGAGATTTTTATACCCAGACCCCCAGCCTGCTTGGGTTTGCAAACGTTTTTCCACACGATGAGACATTTTGCTCGAGAGCAAGATTCCTTGGCAGCCCAAAAGAAAACTACGAATAGCATCTAGCTTTTTAAGGATCTTCTTGTGGAGTCTAAAGACAGACAAGAGGTGAGTGGCGAGGGCGTCTAGAGTGGAAGAGATGAGGTTAAGCCTGGCACCGCGAGAAAGGAGTTTTGCCACCCAACATGAGAGGTATTTTTGGAAACGCTGGATGATGGGTTCGAAAGCAGAGGAGGCAAGTCGCGTGTGGGAGAGGGGAAGGCCATCGAAACATGTATGGACATCAGAAAATGCACCGAACAACGCCTCTCTTCTTTCCAACAAATATCACCTACAATAACACCCCAACATCATATATCAATGAAGGGAAATTCTATCGAGAAGCGCCGCATCATCGACATCCCGTGCGGCGGCTCTCTTCGTGATGCATGCATACATGCATGCAATGATGTCATCAAATTCGTTCTAAATGACTGGATTTTAAAAACTTTTATCTCTTAAACCGTTAATTCGACCGATGATCCGTTTTCGCCGTTGACTTTGTTTCGACGAAATCTTCAAAACTAGATCCCATGTCGATATGTTTCGACAACTTCTTTTTTCTCGTACTTACTACATTTATTGCACTTACTTGTCATATTAGTAAGTACTTACTTGTCTGATAAAAAATAACTTAATCGCCAAATTTTTAGAAATTACGTATAAATATGACATCTCGACATAATCCAAATGGCATGCACAAACAACTTTTTTTATGCGATACGCGCAAAAATATGACAACTCAACATATTTAAAACCGGTAACCACAAAAAATTGTTTTTGGTCATCATTTGTAAATATGACAACTCGGCATAGCTAAACTAACAAAAACACAAAATAGTTTTCTGGTAAAGTTGTATGCAAATATGACAAGTTAGCATATTTAAATTGGCAAACACAACCTATGACATGCTTTTGTATCATGTATAATGAAAACGGCTACAAGGCTTTATACGAAACAACATCAAAAAGTGTCAAATAAGTTATTTTTCTCAGGCAAGTAAGTGGTTAATGATATGACAAGTGGGTCAAAAAATGTGGCAAGTATGAACGAAAAAAAAAATAGTTGACGGAACATGTCAATATGGGATCTAGTTTCGAAGAACTCGTCGCGAGAAAGTCAATGGTGAAAGTGGATCATCGATTGAATTAACGGTTTTGTAGATAAAACTTTTTGAATTTCAAACATCAAAGGAAATCTTGATGATATCGTTGCATGCATGTAGGAGTATTCATTATACATTATGATATCATTGCATCCATGCATGCATGAGAGAGATACTTCACGACATACTAATTTGGCATTAGATGAGTGATTAATAGGGTCTTAAATTTTTGCATTAAAAAATGATTAACTAAGCCGCCGCACCAGAAGACGCGGGTGCGGCGCCGCTGTCTAGTGATGTCCATGAATGAAATAGTTCACCGCCAGAACACTAAAACCCAATTCAACATAAGTAAAATGAACAACCGACTGCCATAATCTACTTCAGAAAAACAACTTTAATCCCACAAGTGAAGATGGCGTCGCTAAGCACTCGTTAGCCTCTAATTTCTCTTGATCAGTTGTTGCTTGTGAACTTCCTACTGCATAAAGTTTAAATTATTTTACTATATCCTCAGACTGGGAGTGAAAAATTGGATTCCCATCGATTTAGAAAACGTGAGAAAAAACTTTGTGGATATAGACGAGAGAAAAATGAGGCAAGGTGTTCGACTTGACGAAATGATGGTCCACTAAGACGATTAAATATTTGACTTCGACTTAACATAACATTCTTATGGATGATGAAAAAAGTGGGCAAGACACGCGACAGGTCAATCAGCGAGGCTGCCTAATGCACTTTGTCCCGTAGTGCGCAGTAGCGTCCAGATCAGCACCCAATCATACGGCAAACAACAAATTGTTCTAGATATTAATCAGCTATCAGCACCCAATCATGCAAAGACTAGATGATTCACCCGATCAGTAATCACACGATTGTGAAACTAGCTTGAACGTCGTACCTTTCTTTGGTAGACGGTTGCGTGTTAATATAGAGGGTCGTGACATCCCCTGGTAGCGTACAAGATTGGTACTTGAGATGTCTAACTTGAGCTACAAGGGATAAGCTAGAGATAAAGGAGGTTGTTACATAAAGATCAAATAAATTTGCTAACAGCCTAAATCTACCTCTAGTTCAGCCGAAACTATCTCTAGCTAGTACATGTCGTGGACTTCAAGACTCCTTGTGTAACACGTATATCTATACTTCTATCTATATCTATATCTATATTTATTATTTTATTATTATACTAATCATAGACTTCCTAGAAATTTTCACGTTAATTAAATTTTATGAGCCGTTAATTTGATGGGACCAAATTATTACGGTTTAGATTGATCCAGAGGAAAAAACTTATAATTTATCTCTCTAATGAGAAAAATTGTAAAAAATCTGACTTATCTCTCTTCCGTAATCCAATCACTCACGTATAAAAAAACTGACTTATCTCCAAGTAAAATATCTCTCTCACCAAACAAGCCTCCATGTTAATCCTAAAAGACAACTTATAGATAACCATGAGATCTTAATCCTACGTCTAGAAGAAAACGTGATATGGAATCTTTATTCTCATGCGTTTACAAGTGAAATCTGATGGACCTATGAGTCTATGGGTATTACGTTTGGAAAGAAAGACCCAAGAGTCCATGACTATTACGCTTGAAAGGAAACTTACGATCATACAAAAACATGCAAGACTGACGGTTTAGATTGATCCAGAAGAAAAAACCTTATAGTTTATCTATCTAGTGAGAAAAATTGTAAAAAATCTGACTTATCTCTCTTTCGTAATCCAATCACTCACGTATAAAAAAACTGACTTATCTCCAAGTAAAATATCTCTCTCACCAAACAAGCCTCCATCTTAATCCTAAAAGACAACTTATAGATAACCATCAGATCTTAATCCTACGTCTAGAAGAAAACGTGATATGGAATCATTATTCCCACGCGTTTACAAGTGAAATCTGATGGACCTATGAGTCTATGGGTATTACGTTTGGGAAGAAAGACCCAAGAGTCCATGACTATTACGCTTGAAAGGAAACTTACCATCATACAAAAACATGCAAGACGGATGGAATGGTCTTTGATAGGACGTGATAACAAGTCGTACATGCAAAAGTTTTGAAGGAAAAAATAATAGAAAAGGAGACTTCTGTGACTTGGACTTTTTAGTTCATATACAAAAGGAGACGTCTAGATATCTCACGTAATTAAAAATAATATCCTCTTGGCTCTCCCTGAACATAACAATCACTTTAAGCTTTTCCCTTTGCGTGTAGAAGCAAATGAGCTACCAAGTTAAAAAAAATCTACAAATGTAAAGATGAAATTAACACAACTATACGTACATAATTCTATTAAACATATATACATATATCATGGATAAATGATGTTCTCATCCCTAAAAATCTGCGTACAATACTTCAATGTATTATGCATAAATCTAGGTACGTGAGCTAATTTGTCTCATTTAGAAATCACTGTGCACACACAAGCAGAAGGCTAATATGCATGTACAATACTAATTCCATCCATAAATCACACTTAAGTTTATATTCCTAAATTTCAACATGAGATGCATATAGTTGTTATCTGCAAATATAAATAATTACTATAAAAAAGTTCTAAATATATATTACAAATATACTTAATAAATAAATCCTAGATTATATAAAAAAAATCAAAAATGCAAAACAACACGAGAGTGTCAGATTCCTTTAAAAAATCTAAAATTTCTAAACCGTGCGAGTGCATAACAAACAAACTGATTTCAGAAATTCGGACACTTGATGCGAGTTACATATACTATACTAACCCCGTTAGTAAAATACACTTAACTATATATTACCAAATTTGCACCTGACATATACATAGTGTTTTATGAAAGTATAAATAAATTAGTATAGATAAATTTCTAAATCTATGTCACAAATATATTCAAGAAACAAATCATACATTATATTTTAGAAATCCAAAATTGCTAAACCGCACGAGTGCATCATAAACCAACTGATTTCAGATGTTTGTACACAAGGTGTAGCTTTTGTATTTATAATATGTCCGAGGAAGAAGCGCACAATGTGGGAGTGCTTATACAATATAAAACAAAGCCATGTGTAAGTACTCAAAAGGAGAGATGTTCTCTAGATAAATTTATGGCAGAATCATCATCTTGATAATACACATATATATCATGGACAAGGATATGTGCTTCTCTCGCAAACAAATGGACTAGGATAAGGACTAGGGGTGATGGCCCATAGAAATTCATCCTTATTACTTCTTCCGATGGCTTAGTTGGGATGTCGAAAGGAACAATTTTCAAAGATGTGAAAAAAGAATATGGCATACATCCAATAATTAGGAGAATTCTTAGACTTCATAAATTTAGTGTTCTAATTTACAGTCTAAGTAAAAAAAATGATGCGGTCGGAAAACTAGAAACATAGTGAATATGTATAATGAGGTCATCCATATTATCCTGTGGAAAAAGATTAATAAGGAAGTTGAAAGATATATGATAATCAACTATGTATTAAGTATAGGGCATACGAAATATAATATTTTACGCTGTAAAAATAAGTAGTAAAAGTAATTATTAATATGTAATACTTATGTGTATGAAATTTAAAATAAATGATTGCTGGAACTTTTTACGATTATATTATAGATTTTCAAAAATCCCTAGCCCGTGTAGTAGCACGGGTTGACGACTAGTGAGGATAATGTTTAACACCCTTCCTTAAGCATAACTTTATTAAGTTGAGATTACACTTGAACTCTTCAAAACTTCTTGTGAGCAATGTTTTGGTAAAGCCATCTGTAACCTGTTCTCTTGAATAAACAAAACGAATTTTCTATTTTCTATTAGCAATTCTTTCTCTCACAATGTGAAAATCTATTTTAATGTGTTTTGTCCTTGCATGAAGCACATGATTAGCAGACAAGTAGGTAGCATCAAGATTATCACACCATAGACAAAGAGACTTAGTGTGTTTTAGCCCAAGTTCTTTCAACATGGACTGAACCCAGATAATTTTTGTTGTTGCATTGGCAAGAGCCTTATACTCAGGTTTTGTACTTGATCTGGACACAGTAGCTTGTTTCTTTGCACTCCATGATATAAGATTAGGTCCAAAAAATACAGGAAACCCACCAGTGGAGCGTCTGCCATCCACACATCTTGTCCAGCCTGAGTCAGAAAAAGCACTAACAAGGATAGATAAGGATTTGATGAAGGTGAGACCAAGATTAATTGTATCTTTCACATATCTTACTATAGTTTGGTTGTTGTCCAGTGAGTTGTGGTAGGTGCATGAAGAAACTGACAAACTTTGTTAATGACAAAGGAAATAGCAGGTCTTGTCAAAGTTAAGTACTGAAGTGCTCCTACTAAGCTTTTATAGTTTGTGCCATCTGCTTGATTTAAGGGATCTCCTTGTGTAAGTGATAATTTTTGTGTACTTGGCAAAGGAGTTGACGAGGAATTTCATCCTTGTAGACCAGCCCTCTTGACTACGTAAGTGGCATATTTCTCCTGGGACATATGAAGACCATCTTCATGCTTCTTGACCTCAATCCCTAGGAAAAAATGCAAGTCTCCCAAGTCTTTGAGAGAAAACTCAACACTTCAGTCTTTTAGCAAACCTGTCACTACTTCATTTGATGAGCTGGTGACAATAATATCATCAACATATCTGAGCACAAATATGGATGTATTAGACTTATTGTAAATGAATAGTGATGCATCAGACTTGGATGGTGCAAAACCAAGTGCCTGGAATTCCTAACTTAGGAGTGAGTACCAATCCCTAGGAGCCTGCTTGAGTCCATATAGAGCTTTATCCAACTTCCACCCATAAGAGGGTAAATTTTTGTTTACAAACCCAAGAGGTTGTTTCATGTATACTTCCTCTTCCAGAACATAATGGCGAAACGCATTTTGCACATCTAGCTGTGTCAGACTCCATCCCCTCGAAACAAAAATAGATAATACAAGGAGAATAGTGGCAGCTTTAACAAGAGGACTAAATGTGTCCTCATGATCTATGCCATATTTTTTCTTGAACCCTTTTGCAACAAGTCTGGCTTTATAGCGATCTATGGTTCGATCAGACTTTCTCTTAATTGTGAAGACCCACTTGAAATCAATTAAATTTTTACCTTGTTGTGGAGGAACCAAGTGCCAAGTTTTGTTTTTCTGAAGTGCCATGTACTCCTCTTTCATGGTTTCTGTCCATCGGGCATCACCAAGGGCCTCTTCAACATTATTAGGTTCACCTTAAGAGCAACAAGGCAGACCAAATTTTGTTTTATAATTTACAGATTTTATTACCCCTGTTTGTATCCGTGTATGTGGTAGCACATGAGATGCATCAGCATTGCAAGGCACAGAAGATCCTGCACCCAATCCCGACGCTGATCCTTCTGGCGCAGGTGCAACACCGTTCCATGTGCCACGATCTTTTGTGGCTGGAGCGTGTACCACATATGATGAAGGAGGCATAGAAGATCCCGGGTAGATCACGTGCCTGCTATAGCGCTATCATCTCGTGATGATTGAGCGGGGCCAGCAGAATCCGCGTCGGATAGCGAGCCCGTGGGCCTTTGCGAATCAGCGCAGCACGGGGGGATGCGCCCGCCGTTAGTCGTTGTGTGTAGAAGTGGGGTCCCCCTGTCGCCTGATATGTCCCAAACGTATCTATATTTTTTGATGCTTCATGCTTGTTTTCTACCATTTGTCCTATATTTTTACTATGGTGTTATGATTTATTGGGACTAACCTATTAATAGTTGCAAAAGTGCACAAGTTCTTGTTTTTCACTTTGATGTGTAGGAACTAATTGGAAACTCGCGAAAGAACATAAAGGAGGCTTGTTGGATGAGGACTCTCACTTTCGTGAAATCAGTCCACCAACAATTTTTAGAGATCGTCAGGTTTACCCCCAAAGACGGTGTCAACAGGAAAATGTTAAAACTATAAAAATGTGCGGCTTATTATGGCATTGACTCTGGACTATTTATTTGTCCAAAACTAAGTTCGTATGCGATCTCTAGACCCATTTTACTGGAGGAAAATATCTGATTACGAGATTACGAGAATAGATGACGTGATTGAGTTCAACTCTTACCATATTTGATATATTCGACAAAGCCACGACTTTGGGGACTCATGGGGCTGTGGGGAGTCCCTAGGAAGGTTCAAGAGATGCCCAAGAGCAATTGGATCAAGGGTCCATCCATCGGAGGGCCATAGAGCACCACGGAGACACATATAAGGATAGGAAAACCCTAATTACGGGGCAGCCACCAAAAGCCATGAATTTGCCTCAAGACCAAGGAAGAAGGGGGTCAAGGAGCCGCCAGCCGTCGCCAGCGCCGTGGATGCTACTGCCGCCGCCCGTCGCCGATGTCGTTGCCGCCATCGCCTCCATCTCTTCGGGGCTGCACCACTTTATCAACAACTCTCTCTTTCTCACCATGATGATATGTTAGTAATCACCCTCTCTCTCTCTCTCTCTTTCTCTCTCTCTCTCTCTCTCGTGTTCTTGAGATTGCATGATCCATATGTGTCACGGGCCTTGTTAATATTATGTGTTCAAACTCTTACCTTGTTGTCATGAATTGAATCTTTGCCTTTGAGATCTCGGTATGTTGGATTGAATATTTTGGTCTCAGGGCACTTGATGTATGTTTGGCATGTGGATACCCGTAGTTCTATTGATTCATTTGATATATGTTATATGGCATTAGCTTACGGATTTGGGTGACCTTGGGGATCTATGCAAAGGGGTTGACTGTGTGTTTTCATACTATGTTCTGTGATAGAAATCTTGGGGTAGTCCTTGACGTTCTTTGTGTTGGATTGAATATGATGAATCTGAAATTGTTTGATGCATGTCGTATAATTAGCCCACGAATACTTGAGGTGACATTGGAGTATCTAGGTGACATTAGGGTTGATTAATATGTATCATGGGTGTTATTCTAGTACGAACTCTAGGGATGTTTGTGACACTTATAGGAATATCTCAAAAGATTGATAAGAAAGAACAAATTTGAGGTCGTTCTACTACCGACACCAATTTCATATTATTGCTCACCGCTTAGGGGGGGCGCCCCTAGCTTTTGGTCCCCCTCCATGCCTCCTAACCCTAATCTTCGTCCTATAAATTCCCAAATATTCCCCCAATACCAGAAAAACATCAAAAAATACTTTTCCGCCACCCGGAGCCCGTGTTCCCGTGAGATACAATATGGGAGCCTTTTCCGGTAATCTGTCGGAGGGGGAATCAATTATGGAGGGCATCTACATCAACTTCATTGCCCCTCCGATGATGCGTGAGTAGTTCCCCACAGACCTACGGGTCCATAGCTAGTAGCTAGATGGCTTCTTCTCTCTTTTTGTTCTTCAATACCATGTTCTTCATGATCTTCATGGAGATCTATCCGATGTAATACTCTTTTGCGGTCTGTTTGTCGAGATCCTATGAATTGTGGGTTTATGTTCAGATTATCTATGAATATTATTTGAATCTTGTCTGAATTCTTATATGCATGATTTCATATCTTAGCAAGTCTCTTTGAGTTATTGGTTTGGTTTGGCCAACTAGATTGGTAATTTTTGCAATGGGAGAAGTGCTTAGTTTTGGGTTCAATCTTGAGGCAGGTATTGCATTGTTCCCATCGAGGATAAAAAGATGGGGTTTTCATCATATTGCTTGAGCTTATCCCTCTACATCATGTCATCTTACCTAATGTGTTACTCTTTTCTTCATGAACTTAATACTCTAGATGCAGGCAGGAGTCGGTCAATGTGTGGAGTACTGGTCGTAGATGCAGAATCGTTTCGGTCTACTTGACACGGACGTGATGCCTATATGCATAATCATTGCCTTGGATATCTTCATAATTATTTTCTTTTCTATCAATTGCTCGACAGTAATTTGTTCACCCACCGTACTATTTTCCTTCATGAGAGAAGCCTCTAGTGAAACCTATGACCCCGGGTCTATTTTCCATATGATACTTTCAGATCTATAAACCAAAAATACCAAAATATATTGCTGGCATTTATTCACTTTTGTTTTACTTTTAGTTCTAGCAATCTTTTATATCTATCTCTATCAGATCTCATCCTTGCAAATAACCATCAAGGGATTGACAAACCTTTTTAGCATTGGGTGCAAGTGTTTGATTGTTTGTGTAGGTGTTAAGATTGGGGCCTTGCTTGTTCCTCCTACTGGATTGATACCTTTGTTCTCAACAAACCGAGGGAAATATGTATCTACTTTGTTGTATCAACCTTTCCTCTTCAAGGGAAAACCAACACAAGCTTAAGAAGTAGCAAGAAGGATTTCTTGCGCCGTTGCCGGGGAGGATACATAGAAATATCAAGCCTACTAAGTACCCACCACAAACCCATCTCTTGCATTTATTTTTATTTGCCATTTGACTCTCGTTTTCCTCTCCCCCACTGTGACAGCCCGATGCCGACGTTCCAGAAGATTCCCCTTCTATTCCGTTTTCGTCGTGCGGTTTATTTTATTTGTGGCAATCATCATCGCATCATGCACATCATGTGCATTGCATCGGCATCTCCGTTGCCGCCAGTTTTCAAACTTGCATCCGTTGTTAGTTGTCGGTTCTCGTCGTTGTTTGTTCTGAGCCCGTTCCCACACGCCCGCACACGCGGTACCGTCGTAACCCTGTTTTTAAAGTGTGCGTAAAACTTTCTCTGATTGGGTTGAGATTTGACGTGCGGTGTTGTTTTAATATAGATAGGCCGCCTGTCAAGTTTCGTCGCAGCCGGAGTTCGTCTGGTACCCGAACGGTCGACCGTAGCGGCACCGTCTTCGGTCTACCGTGGGACGTTTGTCGGTGTTTTAAAATTCGTTGCCGCGCCGCCCGTTCTCCCTCTCGTCTCCGGATATCCCCTCTACACGCCCGCGTACCCATACCCGCGTTCGGAATCGTCTGAATCCGACCGCACGGTTGGATCCGGAACGAAATTCCGGCTAACCTAGCCCCCTCATTTGTTATAAATAGGCCTCCCCACTCATTTAGACAGCAAACCCTAGCGGTTGCCTCGAAATCCGCTCAACCAACCCCACTCCCACCTCCTCTCTCCTCCCACCGGTGCGTAGGGCCCTCCTAGGCCCATCTGGAGCCCGCCCGGGCCCGAGCCGCCACCGCCGCTAGCCCGAGCTCCTCCCGAGCCCCTCGCCGTGCAACCCCGTAGTAGCCGGAGCCCCTCGCCGGAGCACCTGCCCTTTTGCCGCCTCCGGCCAGCCAGATCCGCCACCGCCGCCTCGGATTCCGCCGCCATGGCCTGCCTAGCTGACGTGAGCAGCCGCAACAGCAGGAACCACCGCCATGCGCCTTCCCCGTCGCTATCAGAGCTCACCGCCGGTCCTTCTACCGCTGGGGACGAGGCCCTCACGGATGGATCCGCCCGGAGCCGTCGACCCGCACCCCGGAGCCGCCCGTCGCCTGCTCCTCTCGCCGGCGCTTGCCCTGCGCCGCCGCCGGCAGCGTTCTGGACGGGAGGACGAGCGGACGAGGAGGACGCTGCGCCCGCACGCTCGCCAGGCTGCGTGGGCCATGCGAGGCCCAGCATCCGCGCCGCAGCAGGCCCAACTCCAGGCCACTTCGCCCCGGCCTGCCTCCCCCTCGAGCAGGCCTTGAGCCCAAGGTGAGAACACCACCAGACCCCTCTATTTTACGCCCGCGCACGCCTTAGCTAAAATGCGCCACATGATTCGGCCCGGTAGTTTATTTTTTTCCCTTAGGGATTTTTCTTCGGTTTAGTTTTTGCCCGTAGTATATTTTCCCGTGTATAGGTTATTTCCTCGCATTTTCGTGTGGCATTATTTTTGTTGTGCAACCCCACCTATTTATATATGTTTTCGGGGTAGAAAAAATCCCATGGACTTTTCTGTGCAATTAGTTTTAGCTTTTGAGGAAGTTAGTTCGTGAGATATTTTGCCATGTTGCCCTCTTGTTTATTTCGTAGGATTTATTTCGTGCCTTGTTTGCTTAAGTTGTCAACTAGGGAATTGTTCTTGGGTGTTTAGACTAGCCTCTGCTATTTTTAGTTGCAATAGAAATGCATGTCTAGGTGTGGTTTGATAGCCCTCAAGTTGCTAGAAATAGTGCTGATTTGGAGGAGCTGAAATATTTCTAAGTCTGGAATCTGTTATATTTTGTTGCTGTCTTGTCTTGCTTGTATCTTGTGATCTGTAGCTCTTTTGAGGTTGGTCCAATGGAGTTAGTTGTAGCCCTTGTGTCTCTATAGCATGCTGTGAATTTTCATGCCATTTGGAGTCCTGTAGCTATAGGTTTTGCTGCTGTCAATATGGCTTCAGATCGAAAACTGCAGCTTCAAAAACTGCTATTTTCACTAAGTCTGAAATAGTGTGTGAGATGCCATTTTGTGTCTTCTTTTCCTAGTGCTCCATGATGCCATGCTAGTTGTTGTTAGTTTTTTGTAGTAGTTCTTATTGCCCTCTTCCGTGCCATGCCTTTCTTGGGCATATCGGAGTTGTGTAGCCGTAGTTGTGGGGCGTAGAAAATGCTATGTGGCTGATTTTGGCAGATTGTAGTCATTTCTTGTTTTGCCCGTAGTTTTTGAACCGTAGCTCCGTTTTCATCGTGTCCTACATGAAACATACTTAGAATATTGTGTAGTTTCATTTTCTCTTGCTGGTTGTATGTTTTGAAGTTCTGGTGACTGTCGTTGCACACATATTGCATCCATGCCATCATATCTTGCGGTGCTTGTATCTTTTGAACCGTAGCTCCGTTGGAGATGTTCTTTATGTGTAGATTGCTTGAAATGATGCGTAGAATCACATGAACCTATTTGTTTTGCTGTTTAACAACTAATTAAATGTGTTAGTTCAGATCTGGACAGAATTGTAAATTAACATGTGAGGTCAACTCGGAGGTGCTATATGTCATTTTTGACCTCATTTAAAACGCCTAGATAGGTAGATTAATTACGCTTCACCTCTTGCCATGTTTAACCACATTTAATATTGCCGTGTATCTAATCGGGATAGAACTAAATAATAAACGTGGAGTTTCGTCAATATGCAACTCGTTGCATATTGAACTTCACTTAATGTGTAGTGTTTGATTGTGTGAATTGTCATGCCGTGACCTGCATGTATTCAGCTGCTCATGCATCATTTGTGTTGTGCATCGTGTGGTGAATTCCGTGTGATGATTTGTGTTGCCGGTTTGCTTCGTCTCGATAGAGTTCCGCAGCGTGCCGGATTGTGAGGACCCGTTCGACTACGTCGGTTCGTCTGCTTCACGGAGGCATTCTTCTTCCAAGCGGGATCTCAGGCAAGATGACCATTTCCCCAGATACCATTATTATCATTGCCATGCTAGTTTTATCGCTTTTATCGATTATGTCTCGTTGCCTACCACATGTTAAATATCAGCCTCTCAACAATGCCATGAAACCTTCAACCTGTTCAACCTAGCAAACCACTGATTGGCTATGATACCGCTTGCTTAACCCTGTGTTAGCGTTGCTAGTTGCAGGTGCATTGCTTCCATGTGAAAACATGGGTTCCTTGTTATATCATCATATTTAAATGCTATTTAATTTAATGCACATATATACTTGGTAAAAGGTGGAAGGCTCGGCCCTTTTCTAGCCTGGTGTTTTGTTCCACCTTTGCCCCCTTAGTTTTCGGCTACCGGTGTTATGTTCCATAAATGAGCGCTCCTAACACGATCGGGGTTGTTATGGCGACCCCCTTGATAATTCGTTTTAGATTAAGACTGGTCTGGCAAGGCCCAACTTTGGTACTACGTTTGCCTAAGCACCTAATAAAATTGCATAGGGACTTTTCGGACCCCGAGGATAATTTAATCAACCCCCGGGCCAGTGCTCCTCATGAGTATTGGTCCAAACTGGACAGACTGCGGGGCCACAACGGGGCAACTCGAGGTTTGGCACTTGTAGGCTTTTCCATCCGTCGTGTCCTGAGAACGAGATACGCGGCTCCTATCGCGTTCGTCGACACGTCGGGCGGCCTTGCTGGATTAGTTTTACCTTTGACGAGATATCTTGTGCATCGGGATTCCGGTGATGCTTTGGGTAATCTCAGAGTTGAGGTTTTCCACTAGGGAATCCGACGAGATCGCGAGCTTCGTGATTGAGGATTTCTATGCGGCTTGTGGTAATTTGTGATGGACTAGTTGGAGCACCCCTGGAGGGTTAAACTTTTCGGAAAGCCGTGCCTGCGGTTCTGTAGCAACGTGGAAGCTTTGTTTAACACTGGTTCTAGATAACTTGAAGTCAGCTTAAATAAAATATGCCAACTGTGTGCGTAACCGTGACTGTCTCTTTCGTGAGTTCCTTCTCCGATCGAGGACACGGTGGGGTTATGTCTGACGTAGGTAGGTGTTCAGGATCATTCATTTGATCATCAGTAGTTCACGTCCGTTATGCATAGATCTTCCCCCTCTTATTTCTTGTACTCGTAAGTTTAGCCACCAAATATATGCCTAGCCGCTGCTGCAACCTCACCACTTAACCTTGCCTCACCCATTAAGCTTTGCTAGTCTTGATACCTTTGGAAATGAGATTGTTGAGTCCCCTGTGGCTCACAGATTACTACAACACCAGTTGCAGGTACAGGTAGAGGTTACTTCACGCGAGCGCGTTGATTGTTCATTTGGAGTTGCTTCTTCTTCTTCTTCTTCATCGATCTAGGATGGGTTCCAGGCCGGCAGCCTCGGATAGCAAGGATGGACGTCGTTCTTCTTTTCTCGTTTGTTTTCGTCCGTAGTCGGACCCTGCTCTTATTCATGATGATTATGTAATGTACTGATGTGACTCTGATGTAGCTTGTGGCGAGTGTAAGCCAATTCTATATATATAACTCTTCTTTTCAGTACATGTACTTGTAACGATATCCATTCTTGCGACACGATGATATGCGCTTCTATCCCTGACGAGGCCCTGATGCCAAATTTAGGATAGGGTCGCATCTTGGGCGTGACAAGTTGGTATCACAGCAGTACCGACCTAGGAGCCCCCTTGATTGATCGAACTTGGCCGAGTCGAGTCTAGTGAAAAACTGATTTGAGTCTAGTTATATATCGGAGAGTAGGATTCTTTTTTCTCCTCTTCTATGCTCTGGTGAGGAATCTTGACGTAATAATTTATTCTACTCCTCTTCCCACTCAAAAAAAATTTAGGATCACGCGGATATTTTTGGAATCTATATGATGCGATGTGACGGAGTTCTGTCTTGGTGCCTCCTATCTGCTTTAAGTCTCAGGGGAGTTGAGCTCCAGGGGATTCTTGAGCACATCGTTATCATTCAGATTTCTTAATATCTCTGAACGAAGGATGTTCGTAATTGCTTCAATACTAGTTGTGGCGAGATAACCCTGATGTCCCCAGTACTGGTGCGGATCGTTCGGGAGTACTGCCATACTTTATATCGTTGTGATCACGAGGGTTTGTTGTAGATGAAGGTCCGAGATTCTGGTTGTGTGTTGACAGATGTGATACAGGTGACGGGTTAGTATAGGAGTTGTGTGAAATACTCCTTGTATCCGTGTACCAGATTGCGTGACCAGATATTTCGGGAATTCATAGGTGGGAATTCAAGTAGTTACTTATAGGATAATCTTCCAACAAATGCATGATGTTAGGTTGGGGTTCGACATCTAGTGGATTCTTTTCCACGAAAATATCAAACGAAATCTTTCTCATGAGTTTGTTCTGGCTTGTTTCATAAGCCTCATCCCTTTGTTTCGCTGAATATGGTAATTTGTGTTGCTTGTTTCGCTGAATATGGTAATTTGTGTTGCTTCGATGTCAAGTGGTGATTTCAGATCTTTCCAAGTGGTGTTCTCATATTTTTATGAGAGTATTAATTCTTTGCTCTATCAATTGTCTTATCAATTCATTTCAACCGGAGTCATCGTATCAATTCCATTCAACCGGTGTGTTTCTCTCCAAGTGGATTCAATCTTCTCCAATTTTTGCAGATCATTCTCTCAATTCTTTCCGGAGTTCATCTCATCTGTACCAAGTTGTCTTTGATTTTCCCGCCCTCCCACCCTTTTCTTCAGTGATTCAATTTTCATCCAGGAGTTCTTTTTCTTTTCTTTGTGCTTCCGCTGTCTATTCTTTCTCTCTTACCCGGTGATTCATTGAGAAGTTTATCAGGAGTTTCGTGTTCTTCTTTATTCATTCTTGTCATCCTCACCGGTGAATTTAATTCAGTTGTCCGTGTTCATCATATCCTTTTCGTCCTTGTAATTCTTTCCCATGTCGGGAATTTTTATGAGCCTATATTGGTATTTATTTCTCTCTTTTCTATCGGGAGTGTTGAAGATATATCAGAGTTTCTTGTTGCAAATCTTTCATTATTTCGAGGTTCTCAATCTCATCTAGTTCTCTTCATACCAGTGCAATATCAATCTTTCTAGTAATCTTTTCAACGGTGATTTCTTTGAGTGGGCCCATAACCCACAGGTTTTTCCCAGGATCTTATATGTCTCTTTTAATCTTTTCCCGGAGATCCTTAATTCTTTTCAACTATGACGTAAGTATGAATTTCATCAGTCATATCCCTTCTCCAAGATCTATTGGAATTTATTCTCATATTTGGCTCAACCTTCCATTCTTCTTTATTCCGGAGTGTCTTAGTTATTCTTGGTGATGTTCTTCTCGTCATTCTCTCCATTGAAAATTCAAAGGCGTGTTTTTCTCGAATCTTGGTCTATTCTCTTGGAGATTCGTCATTTCATCTTGGGGTCATCATCTTAATTGTTGTCATTCATGAGTAATTCCTTTCTTGCTATCCGGTGCATTTTTGTGTTGTGTTCATTTCTCGTTCCTCCGAAGGCCATCATTTCAGAAGACTTCTTCGTTCTCAGCTTGCAGCTTTCATTCTCAAATTCTTCTCAGTTGTTGTCTCCTCGTTCGTCTCTCGATTATCCGGTGCCTTGTTCAAGTTTTCTCTCAGGTGGCTCATGAACTCTTCATTCTCTTGTATCTCCATTAATTCTTGGTATCCCCATTCAATTGTGAATTCTTACCGGTGCTTCCTTCAGTTATGCTTCAAGTGGTGCATACCTATCTCTCTCTTCAAGTTTTCCTTCAAGAAGAATAAGTGGTATGCTAAATCCGTTGCTTGTCATCAATTAAACTTGATGAAGGACAAGCATAACATAATTCTTATTCTTGTTCTTCCTTCTTCCAAGAGATTTCAATTCTTCTTCCGGAGTGGCCATGATATCAATTCTTTTCTCAAGTGTTATTATCTTTTCTTTTCCGGAGTTCCAAGTTTTCTCAAGTGTCTCATCGTGAAGCTTCATCGAACTCTTCACAAGTCTTCAATCTTATTATTTTCTACCTTCATATTTTTGTATCATCCATTTGTATACGGTGGTCCTTCATGGTGGTTCATCCAGATTTCATTCTTTGTTAAGTGGTCTTCAAGATTCTTGTTGGAGTACCTCAACTATCCTTTCCCTTGCATTTCCAAGTGCATTTGTTCTTCCTTTATCCTTTGAGGTGGTATTATAGCATTCTTGTTAATGTAGGAGTCTCGAAGAGTTTTCCTTTCAAGAATGAGATAATTAAATCCACCAATTCTATGTTCATGAGCTTTTTTTCAACCCATGACTTCTTCATTGAGCTATCTTGGTTGGATTTCACCTAAAGCTTTTCCTATGGATTGTTGCTATCATGGTGCTTGTCATTAATCCAAGTTCTCAATGTATCCTCTTGGTGTAAGTAATTGTTCATATCTTGTTTCTCGTAATCAATCCTTGTTTCTGTTAGTGGCTGGTTGTCACTTCATTAGTTTGAAAGGTGTTCATAAGCCCACTACTATCTTGTTCTTTTCGTTGTTGTTTTTCCAACAACTCCGTTCAATTCTTCGTGCAAGTCTGCTTGCCAAGTTCATTGGAGTTAGTAGTTGTCATTCTTTTCTTCATACTCTTCTTCCGTATGAGCTACACTACTGAAATCCAGAAATTTGTCGTCCGCCAAGGCGGACGGCAAAGGGGGCAACCACGGATGGCAAAGGCTTTGCCGTCTGCCCCCTCATGGCAAAGTAGACGGTAAAAAAAAATCCGGTGAAGAGGCTCTTTGCCGTCTGCCTCTGCAAAGCGGACGGCAAAGAATCTTTGCCATGAGGGGGCAGACGGCAAAATAAATGGGACGACATATATTGCAACGTCCCCGTTAAGTGTTAACGGCAGGCCTCCTCTCTTTGCCGTCTGCCAAACCCTCTTTGCCATGAGGGGGCTGACGGCAAAGAGGGGAAAGAGAGAGGGGCAGATTCCCCCTTTGCCGTCTGCCTTCCCCCCTTTGCCATGAGGGGGCAGACGGCAAAGAGGGGAGAGAGAGAGGGGTAGATTCCCCCTTTGCCGTCTGCCTTCCCCCCTTTGCCATGAGGGGGCAGACGGCAAAGAGGGGAGAGAGAGAGGGGTAGATTCCCCCTTTGCCGTCTGCCTTCCCCCCTTTGCCATGAGGGGGCAGACGGCAAAGAGGGGAGAGAGAGGGGGCAGATTCCCCCTTTGCCAAGTGCCTTCCCCCCTTTGCCATGTGTTGGCAGACGGCAAAGAGGGGAACTAGCCCCTTTTTTATTTATTTTTTGTTATATCCAGCATTTTTAACAATAATCAGAATATATATATATATATTTGACATAAATAAATTTCTTTCCGTACTCATAACCATATTAAAATAACTCTCATCCATAGTGCATACATATTATGCAAGTTACATCCGTACCAAACCATATATTACACCAGTTTCATCCACGTGCATATATACAAAGTTTCATATAGTCATATACTACAATAGTTTCAATACAACCCATGGTACAAGAAATCAGCTTCAAGCATTCCATCAACCAAGCTTCCCGTGAAGTGAAGGTAATCTGCAAAATGACAAATAAGAAAGTTAGAAAAATAATACTAGATGAAGTAGTGTATATATAGGTTATTTCGGATAGAAATTAGCTAAGTATAGACCTTTAGGAGCTAACTAAGCTAATTATGTCATTTAGGTGGAACCCTAGCTAACTATAGGAGAAGAGAAAGAGAAGAAGAAGTAAAAGAAGGAGGAGGAGGAGGAGAAGGAGAAGGAAGAGGAGAAGAAGAAGAAAAAGGAGGAGGGGGAGGAGGAGGAGGAGAAGGAGAAGGAAGAGGAGAAGAAGAAGAAGGAGAAGAACGAGAAGAAGAAGGAGAAGAAGGAGAAGAAGAAGGAGAAGGAGCGGGAGCTCCTTCTCCTTCTTCTTCTCCTTCTTCTCCTTCTTCTTCTCCTTCTTCTTCTTATCCCTTTTTCCTCTTCCTTCCTTTCATTTTCCTCTTTTTCTCTTCTTGTCCCCTTCTTTGGGCTAAATTGGCTAAGAATGCCTTTTTGGAGCTAATTATGTCATTTCGAGGATAATTAGCTAAGTACAGGTCATTTCTTCCTTAAATAGGCCATTTTGGAGCTAACTAAGCTAATTATGTCATTTCGTAGGATAATTAGCCAATTTAGCCTTTCTTGGAGGAGTCTAAGCTACGTAGAAGAAGAGATAGAGAAGAAGAAGTAAAATAAGGAGGAGGAGGAGGTGGAGGAGAAGAAGAAGGAAGAGGAGAAGAAGAAGAAAAGAAGAAGGAGAAGGAGGAAGAAGGAGAAGGAGAAGGAGGAAGAAGGAGGAAGAAGAAGGAGAAGGAGGAGCTCCTTCTCCTTCTCCTTCTTCTTCTTCTTCTCCTCCTCCCTCTCCTCCTTCTTCTTCTCCTCATTTTTCCTCTTCCTTCCTTTCATTTTTCCTCTTTTTCTCTTCTTGTCCCCTTCTTCGGGCTAAATTGGCTAAGAATGCCTTTTTGGAGCTAATTATATCACTTCGAGGATAATTAGCTAAGTATAGGTCATTTCTTATTAAATAGACCATTTTGGAGCTAACTAAGCTAATTATGTCATTAGATGGAAGTCTAGCTATTTTGGAGCTAACTAAGCTAATTATGTCATTAGATGGAAGTCTAGCTATTTTTTATTAAAACACTAGAAATAACATACCTAAGTTAGGGTGAAGCACGGTGGCTCTAGCTTGTTTCACCTGGAGAAGGCTCGACTGTAGAAGGGTCGTGCGATGCGTTTCGGGACATATTCTGCACCAAACGTCGTTTGCAATGTGTAGTTAGCATGAGGACACTCTTAAGATCACTCCACTGAAATGAAACTCACCGTCCCCGCCACGTTAATGACTGGCATCGGCGGAGGGACTTGGCCGTTCTTCTCGCACATAGACTGTACATTTGGTTTCGACAGGTCAAACTTTTAATTTATTAATGAAACGGACATTCAAATGCAAGATTTTAAATAACATGAAGAAGAAACTTACCACGAAGAGCTCGTATATGGCCCTGGTAGACGCTTCATTCCGTGCCCTCTCCGCCTCCACCAATGCAGTCGTCCTCTCCTCCAGCTCCCTAATTTCCTTATCCTTCTCCGCCATAGCCGCCTGCATTGCCGCTCTCTCTTTGTGAATAGCAGCCTGCAACACAACTCATTGTTAGCAATGTAATCATATTGGTTCCAACGCACAACATAATGCGGAAAGATAGTTGAGTCCATTAAACTAACCTCGATGGCGAGCTCGACTGGCCGTGGACGACGTGTTATCTCCGGACAAGAGCTCGTTTGGCGTGCCTTTATCTGCCGGAGAGTGCTAGGACAACGTATAAGGCCGTCTCCAATGGCGATCGAGCCATGGGGCCTCCCGTTGCCAGCTATCATCACCAGCTCTGGATCAATAGGCCCCTCGCTCGGGTTAAAGTCCTCCCCTTTCCTCGCCTTCCCGTGATCTCTGTACTTCACGAGCTTGTCGTGGGAGGAGATGTTGGTGAAGTTTTCTGGATGCTCGAGGTCAGACTCAGAGAATGCCTTGACCTTCTTGTACGAGGCAGTATGGGCCATCGCATACAGGTCGTACATCTGTGGCGCCTCCGTCTTATTGTGACGCGCCTAAAAGAGAGAGAGCAGAAAATTGTATTGGTAAAGGGCTCAAGATAGCATTAAGAATGAATTGCATGAGGCATGAACCAAACCACATACCCAGTTCTCGCCAAATTGGATTAAGTTGACGCTCCCTTGATGGTGTGGCGCGCCAACCATTTTGCCACGCCTCTCCTTGGCGTTGTTGTGGCTGGTCTCCCACGTTTCGGAGCACCACTGATCCACCAAGGCCTCCCAACAATCCATCTTATCCACACACCATCTCGGGGGCACCTAAGTTAATAAAGAGAAATTTGAGTGCGTAAGAACCAAATCAAGGAAACTAACTACAAAGCCTTAATAATATGTAATTACCTTCATGTAATTCTCCTTCTCCATCTTAGCATCACGGCACTTCGCCTTATCAATCCTAATACGCCGCGTGGCATAGTAGTCTCGAACAGCCTGCACCCGAGCCTCGTGCCGAAAGTTTTGAAGTAGGCGGCGACATTCGGTTTCGATAACCTTTGCCGCGTCGTCCTCGTATCCCTCCTTACACCTGTAGAAGGTCTGCAAACGAGACAACACCGATTAGTACAATAAATAGCTATGGTTAATTTGTAATTGTGTGAAAGAGAAATTACCCAGAACTTTCGGATCACCATGTCCGCCCTCGTGTCACACAAAACACCGTCGATCTCCACCTCCGGCGGGGCCGGGGCACCCAAGTAGTGCTCCCAGGTCATCCCTACCTCTCGCTCCCGACCGGGCAACGTAACAAACCCTGGGAAGTTTTGACGGCAAAGAACACCAAGGACGCTGTTGGGCTTGCGGACACCCTTGGCAACAATCCAACCCCTACAGTATGACAAATTAAAGCCAAAACATTAGATATTTGAGAAAACGCGAAGGCAAAAGGTTAAATAAGAGTAAATTAACTTACTTGTCCCCATTTGGCCTAATCGACCACCTCTGGTCGGGGGTCGCTGGCACGAGCGGGAGCCCCGAACTACCACGCTGGAAGACGGTATCCCCCTCACCCAGCTCCTCGTCGCTACCAGCATGGCCAGTTGGCTCAGGCCAGGTATCCCACTGGGTCTCTTGGAACGTACCCTCATCCCTGCTGTGCTCCGCAGTCGTCTGGAAGGAAGCCTCTGGGACACGAGTCTCGTGGGTCGAAGGCTTGTCGACCCGAGGCTCGTGAACCGGAGACCTTGTAGCCTCCACCTCAGACGAATCCACCCTAGAAGTCCTCCTGTGCTCAGGTGAATCAGCTTGGCGTGGTGGCGGAGACCGTGTAGCCCTACCTCTCCCGCGGCCACGTGTACCTTTAGTACAACATAAATACCAACATGAGTAATAAAATGTATATAAATACCAATATGCATACAACATGAGTACAACATAAATACCAACATGAATACAACGTGTACCTTTAGTGCCTCTCGGCTTCGCGGGTGGTCGACCTCCTCTCACGGGGGGCGCTCCGTGCATAGTAGAGAGCAACACTCTCCGAAGAGGCGAGGCAGGAATGGAAGTACCCATCCCATCACCCGCCGACGAAGAAGCAGCCGCGGCGTGCTTTCGACCCTTTCCCACCATCTTTCAACACCTGTCATGACAAAGAGTAAATGAAATTAGTACAACATAAATACCAACATGACTAATAAAAATTGAATACCTAAAATGAACTCAAAATTTATATATAGTATAATAGTTGAATACCTGACATGAACTAATAACAATCGTCCTCGTCTATATATGCTTCGGGGTCAATAAATGCATCATGATCATCACTATCATCAATAAATGCATCATCATCATCACTATATAGAAGAACATGTGGAAGGCCACCATTATGTAATCGGTCAAGAAGTGACAAGTCATCCGCAGCAGTAACCTCTTCTTCTTCCAGCTCTTCCTGTTCGGGCTCAGGGGTTAAGACGGATTCACTGTCGCTGTCTACTTCAATGTTCTGGGGTGAAGTAGAGCGGTTCTTGAAACGTTTCTTGGACATACGTGTTTCTTGGAAGAATTCTCCTTCATATGTGTCTGGGTTAATGTGAGGTTCGTAATCCTCTTCATTGAGGGTAGGTGGTCTAAAATGTGGTGGCACTTCATAAACGACATCCCAACCTTTGAGATTTGGATCAGTTTGGCAGGCCCACGGTAGATAGAAAACTTGTGCGCCTGTTGAGCCGTAATATAGACATCGGGAACATCTAAGTGGGTGTTTTGGTTGATTTCGACTAGTCCTATATGTTCATGAGTCCTTCTAGTCTCCCTCGGCTCAAACCAATAACATTTGAAGACTACGACGGTCGGTGGGTTTTCACCATAGAATAGAAGTTCATAAATTGGCACGAAGACCGGGACAGAGCAAATTAAGGGGGTAGGAGGAGAAGTCATTTGTGATCACCAACAACGCAAGGGCGGAGCTCGTCCAACGCACGTGGAGGTCGTCGAACAATTGCACATTGAAATTCACCCGATCAACACAAATATGATGTTTTTATAATTAACATAACTATATGACCTAACTCATAACTATGTGGGTCAGTGTCATCGGGGGTCGAAGGTCACTGGCGTCGGGGATTGGGGTCTTTTCGGTCAACAAGAGGCCGAAGAGGTGTCGGGGCTCGGGGGTTGGGGGTCAGTGGCGTCGGGGGTCGGGGTAGGGGGTCGGGGGTCGAGGGTGAGTGTTGTCGGGGGTCGGGGGTCGGGGGTCGAGGGTCAGTGGCGTCGGGCGTCGGGGGTCGGGGGTCAGTGGCGTCGGGGGTCGGGGTAGGGGGTCGGGGGTCGAGGGTGAGTGTTGTCGGGGGTCGGGGTCGGGGGTCGAGGGTCAGTGGCGTCGGGCGTTGGGGGTCGGGGGTCAGTGGCGTCGGGGGTCGGGGTAGGGGTCGGGGGTCGAGGGTGAGTGTTGTCGGGGGTCGAGGGTCGGGGGTCGAGGGTCAGTGGCGTCGGACGTCGGGGATCGGGGGTCAGTGGCATCGGGGGTCGGGGTCGGGGGTCGGGGGTCGAGGGTGAGTGTTGTCGGGGGTTGAGGGTCACTAGCGTCGGGGGTTGGGGTCTTTTCGGTCAACAAGAGGCCAAAGAGCTGTTCGGGCTCGGGAGTTGGGGGTCAGTGGTGTCACGGTCGGGGTAGGGGGTCGGGGGTCGAGGGTTAGTGGCGTCGGGGGTCAGGGGTCAGTAGCGTCGGGGGTCGGGGGGTCGGGGGTTCGCGTACTACGGCATCTCCTCCAACTTCATCAGCTACCTGACCGGCCCGCTCGGGGAGAGCACGGCCGCCGCCTCCGCGGTCAACGCCTGGTCCGGCGCCGCGTCCATGTTTCAAAATTTCATTGTTTTGTCCAGTGGAAGCACACACACCACAACATAGTACTTCCCACGTCGATGTGCTCATGAATCAGCTGGACCGGGTCGATCTTTTTTTTGGGAGGGTACCGGGTCGATCTTCGAAGATAGAATAATGTGCTCAACCCTAAACCTTTTTCTTTTCTAATGACACCACTTTTTTCTTGAAACACATCATCAGTACTCCCGAGTCAAAAAAAATATTGTTTTTTAGCCATTCCGATGAAGAGGTACTATGAGAACACATGTGTGACACAGAACACATCGGCGTTTTCAAACTACAAATACCATTAAATAGAAACAAAACCAAAAAAACACATCATGCTTGACAACTAATGTTATCATCCTCGTGTCATTAATTTTACCATAAACAATTAGCATATATAGTATAACCTAACAAACTAATTACCACAAACTAATTACCATGAACCTAAAAATGACAAAAGAGAAAAAAACAAAAAAACAGAAATAAATTTACCTATCTTGGAAGGGCGGTGCAGGGAGGAGGGGCGGCGCAGGGAGGAGGGGTGCCGCAGGCAGGAGGGGCGGCGCGGGAGGGGCGGTGTAGGAGGGCGGCGCTGGGAGGGGCAGGCGACAGGGGAGTGGCTGGCGCACGGAGGAGGGGCGGCGCGGGGCAGGCGGCGGCGCGGGGCAGGGAGGAGGAGCGGCGCGGGGCAGCGGCGGCGCGGGGCAGGCGGCGGCGCGGGGCAGGGAGGAGGAGTGATGCGGGGCAGGCGGCGGCGCGGGGCGGCGGCGGCGCGGGGCAGCGGCGGCGCAGGGCAGCGGCGGCGCGGGACGTCGGTAGGGTTGGAGGGGGGCTACGTGGGAACGGTTGGAAGGGGGGCGGGGGTGCGCGTGGACGTGGCTAGGCTGTCGGCCCTTTGCCGTCCGCCGCGCTCCTAGGCTGACGGCAAAGGCCCCCAAGGCCGACGGCAAAGGTCCCGGGGGGGGAGGCACCGGGTGGGTGGTTGGGTGGTGGGCCGCCGTCACCTTTGCCGTCCGCCGCGCTCCCAGGCGGACGGCAAAGGGCCCCAAGCAGACGGCAAAGGGGAGGGGTGTGTGGGGTGACGTTTCGGCCGTTGTGTGGTGGGGCTTTGCCGTCCGCCCTCCCTTTGCCGTCCGCTTAGGGCTCTTTGCCGTCGGCCAGCGGACGGCAAAGAAGTGGCCGACGGCAAAATAATCTTTTTCCATCTGCCACCTCTTTGCCGTCAGCACTGTGGCAGCTGACGGCAAAGAGTACCTTTGCCATGTGTGAGCTGACGGCAAAGGCCAAGCAGACGGCAAATTTCTGGATTCCAGTAGTGCTAGTTCATATTCTCTTGTTCCGGAGGCATTGTGATGTTGCTCTTTTGGGTCTATTATGTTGTTCTACCAAGATCATGGTGTTCCCTTGCTCTATTTAGTTGTTTGATATGTATATTGTATAATTCTCCTACCTTTCGAATTTTTTGTCCCATTTTCCTACCGAAGTGCTGCCGAAATATTCCGTGAATTCTTGCTTCTTTCTCATATCGTTCCTCATCGCCTTGCAACCATCAAGGATCGTTGGTTTCACTCGTTTTTCAAAGAAACGACTAAGTTTTTACCTCTTGTTCTTTCTCATCCTCTCCCCCTTTCATTCTTGGATCTCGGAGCGAGATCCTCTTGTAGTGTAGGAGAGTTGTGACAGCCCGATGCCAACGTTCCAGAAGATTCCCCTTCTATTCCGTTTTCGTCGTGTGGTTTATTTTATTTGTGGCATCATCATCGCATCATGCACATCATGTGCATTGCATCGGCATCTCCGTTGCCGCCAGTTTTCAAACTTGCATCCGTTGTTAGTTGCCGGTTCTCGTCATTGTTCGTTCTGAGCCTATTCCCACACGCCCGCGCCCGCGGCACCGTCGTAACCTTGTTTTTAAAGTGTGCGTAGAACTTTCTCTGATTGGGTTGATATTTGACGTGCGGTGTTATTTTAATATAGATAGGCCGCCTGTCAAGTTTCGTCGCAGCCGGAGTTCGTCTGGTACCCGAACGGTCGATCGTAGCTGCACCGTATTCGGTCTACCGTCGGACGTTTGTCGGTGTTTTAAAATTCGTTGCCGCGCCGCCCGTTCTCCCTCTCGTCTCCGGATATCCCCTCTACACGGCCGTGTACCCATACCCGCGTTCGGAATCGTCCGAATCCGACCGCACGGTTGGATCCGGAACGAAATTCCGGCTAACCTAGCCCACTCATTTGCTATAAATAGGCCTCCCAACTCATTTAGACAGCAAACCCTAGCGGTTGCCTCGAAATCCGCACAGCCAACCCCACTCCCACCTCCTCTCTCCTCCCACCAGCGCGCAGGGCCCTCCCACGCCCATCTGGAGCCCGCCCGGGCCCGAGCCGCCGCCGCCGCTATCCCGAGCTCCTCCCGAGCCCCTCACCGCGCAACCCCGTAGTAGCCGGAGCCCCTCGTCGGAGCACCTGCCCTTTTGCCGCCTTCGGCCAGCCAAATCCGCCGCCGCCGCCTCGGATTCCACCGCCAGGGCCTGCCTAGCTGACGTGAGCAGCCGCAACAGCAGGAACCACCGCCACGTGCCTTCCCCGTCGCTGTCAGAGCTCGCCGACGGTCCTTCTACCGCCGGGGACGAGGCCCTCACGGATGGATCCGCCCGGAGCCGCCGACCCGCACCCCAGAGCCGCCCGTCGCGTGCTCCTCTCGCCGGCGCTTGCCCTGCGCCGCCGCCGACAGCGTTCTGGACGGGAGGACGAGCGAACGAGGAGGACGTTGCGCCCGCACGCTCGCCAGGCTGCGTGGGCCACGCGAGGCCCAGCATTCGCGCCGCAGCACGCCCAACTCCAGGCCACTTCGCCCCGGCCTGCCTCCCCTCCAGCAGGCCTTGAGCCCAAGGTGAGAACACCACCAGACCCCTCTATTTTACGCCCGCGCACGCCTTAGCTAAAATGCGCCACATGATTCGGCCCGGTAGTTTATTTTTTTCCCTTAGGGATTTTTCTTCGGTTTAGTTAATTTCAGGAAATAGATGAATATTATTTGGCCCATAACTTTTTATCCGTAAGTCGGAACGAGGCGTATTTTATATGGTTTTGGGGTAGTTTTGCGAGTAGAAAATGATTCCACAACTTGCATATTTATTTGACGTTGTTTGACATGTTGTATGCCTAGAATCGTGTGCTGCCTATATTGTTTTTGCCCGTAGTTTATTTTTCACGCGTGTCCGGATTGCCCGTATACCGTAGATTAAATGTCCATGTTTTAGGGACCATTTTTTCATGTATTTTAGAGCGGTCATTTGTATTTTTGCGTGTAGGATTTGCCTGTAGTTTATTATCCCGTGTATAGGTTATTTCCTCGCATTTTCGTGTGGCATTATTTTGTTGTGCAACCCCACCTATTTATATATGTTTTTGGGGTAGAAAAAATCCCATGGATTTTTCTGTGCAATTAGTTTTAGCTTTTGAGGAAGTTAGTTCGCGAGATATTTTGCCATGTTGCCTTCTTGTTTATTTCGTAGGATTTATTCCGTGCCCCGTTTGCTTAAGTTGTCAACTAGGGAATTGTTCTTGGGTGTTTAGACTAGCCTCTGCTATTTTTAGTTGCAATAGAAATGCATGTCTAGGTGTGGTTTGATAGCCCTCAAGTTGCTAGAAATAGTGCTGATTTGGAGGAGCTGAAATATTTCTAAGTCTGGAATCTGTTATATTTTGTTGCTGTCTTGTCTTGCTTGTATCTTGTGATCTGTAGCTCTTTTGAGGTTGGTCCAATGGAGTTAGTTGTAGCCCTTGTGTCTCTCTAGCATGCTGTGAATTTTCATTCCATTTGGAGTCCTGTAGCTATAGGTTTTTTGCTGTCAATATGGCTTCAGATCGAAAACTGCAGCTTCAAAAACTGCTATTTTCACTAAGTCTGTAATAGTGTGTGAGATGTCATTTTGTGTCTTCTTTTCCTAGTGCTCCATGATGCCATGCTAGTTGTTGTTAGTTGTTTGTAGTAGTGCTTATTGCCCTCTTCCGTGCCATGCCTTGCTTGGGCATATCGGAGTTGTGTAGCCGTAGTTGTGGGGCGTAGAAAATGCTATGTGGCTGATTTTGGCAGATTGTAGTCATTTCTTGTTTTGCCCGTAGTTTTTGAACCGTAGCTCCGTTTTGATCGTGTCCTACATGAAACTTACTTAGAATCTTGTGTAGTTTCATTTTCTCTTGCTGGTTGTATGTTTTGAAGTTCTGGTGACTGTTGTTGCACACATATTGCATCCATGCCATCATATTTTGCGGTGCTTGTATCTTTTGAACCGTAGCTCCGTTGGAGATGTTCTTTATGTGTAGATTGCTTGAAATGACGCGTAGAATCACGTGAACCTATTTGTTTTGCTGTTTAACAACTAATTAAATGTGTTAGTTCAGATCTGGACAGAATTGTAAATTAACATGTGAGGTCAACTCGGAGGTGCTATATGTCATTTTCGACCTCATTTAAAACGCCTAGATAGGTAGATTAATTACGCTTCACTTCTTGCCATGTTTAACAACATTTAATATTGCCGTGTATCTAATCGGGATAGAACTAAATAATAAACGTGGAGTTTCGTCAATATGCAACTCGTTGCATATTGAACTTCACTTAATATGTAGTGTTGGATTGTGTGAATTGTCATGCCGTGACCTGCATGTATTCAGCTGCTCATGCATCATTTGTGTTGTGCATCATGTGGTGAATTCCGTGTGATGATTTGTGTTCCCGGTTTGCTTCGTCTCGATAGAGTTCCGCAGCGTGCCGGATTGTGAGGACCCGTTCGACTACGTCGGTTCGTCTGCTTCAGGGAGGCATTCTTCTTCCAAGCGGGATCTCAGACAAGATGACCATTTCCCCAGATACCATTATTATCATTGCCATGCTAGTTTTATCGCTTTTATCGATTATGTCTCGTTGCCTACCACATGTTAAATATCAGCCTCTCAACAATGCCATGAAACCTTCAACCTGTTCAACCTAGCAAACCACTGATTGGCTATGATACTGCTTGCTTAACCGTGTGTTAGCGTTGCTAGTTGCAGGTGCATTGCTTCCATGTGAAAACATGGGTTCCTTGTTATATCACCATATTTAAATGCTATTTAATTTAATGCACCTATATACTTGGTAAAAGGTGGACGGCTCGGCCCTTTTCTAGCCTGGTGTTTTGTTCCACCTTTGCACCCTTAGTTTTCGGCTACCGGTGTTATGTTCCATAAATGAGCGCTCCTAACACGATCGGGGTTGTCATGGGGACCCCCTTGATAATTCGTTTTAGATTAAGACTGGTCTGGCAAGGCCCAACTTTGGTACTACGTTTGCCTAATCACCTAATAAAATTGCATAGGGACTTTCCGGACCCCGAGGATAATTTAATCAACCCCCGGGCCAGTGCTCCTCATGAGTGTTGGTCCAAACTGGACAGACTGCGGGGCCACCACGGGGCAACTCGAGGTTTGGCACTTGTAGGCTTTTCCATCCGTCGTGTCCTGAGAACGAGATACGCGGCTCCTATCGGGTTCGTCGACACGTCGGGCGGCCTTGCTGGATTAGTTTTACCTTTGACGAGATATCTTGTGCATCAGGATTATGGTGATGCTTTGGGTAGTCTCAGAGTTGAAGTTTTCCACTAGGGAATCCGACGATATCGCGAGCTTCGTGATTGAGGATTTCTATGCGGCTTGTGGTAATTTGTGATGGACTAGTTGGAGCACCCCTGCAGGGTTAAATCTTTTCGGAAAGTCGTGCCCGCGGTAATGTGGCAACGTGGAAGCTTTGTTTAACACTGGTTCTAGATAACTTGAAGTCAGCTTAAATAAAATATGCCAACTGTGTGCGTAACCGTGACTGTCTTTCGTGAGTTCCTTCTCCGATCGAGGACATAGTGGGGTTATGTCTGACGTAGGTAGGTGTTCAGGATCATTCATTTGATCATCAGTAGTTCACGTCCGTTATGCGTAGATCTTCCCCCTCTTATTTCTTGTACTCGTAAGTTTAGCCACCAAATATATGCCTAGCCGCTGCTGCAACCTCACCACTTAACCTTGCCTCACCCATTAAGCTTTGCTAGTCTTGATACCTTTGGAAATGAGATTTCTGAGTCCCCTATGGCTCACAGATTACTACAACACCAGTTGCAGGTACAGGTAGAGGTTACTTCACGTGAGCGCGTTGATTGTTCATTTGGAGTTGCTTCTTCTTCTTCTTCATCGATTTAGGATGGGTTCCAGGCCGGCAGCCTGGGATAGCAAGGATGGACGTCGTTCTTCTTTTCTCGTTTGTTTTCGTCCGTAGTCGGACCCTGCTCTTATTCATGATGATTATGTAATGTACTGATGTGACTCTGATGTAGCTTGTGTCGAGTGTAAGCCAATTCTATATATATATAACTCTTCTTTTCAGTACATGTACTTGTAACGATATCCATTCTTGCGACACGATGAGATGCGCTTCTATCCCTGATGAGGCCCTCGTGCCAAATTGAGGATAGGGTCGCATCTTGGGCCTGACACCCACTTCTAAAACGATTTTCAGAAAATACCAAAAAGATTTGCCTTTTTATTCGCCCTTCTTCCATTCATCTTTCCGTTTGCTTCTTGTTTGCTTGGGTGTTAGATCGCTTAAACTCATGGCTGGCATTGCTACTATCGCTAGTATTCACGAATGATGTTCTTTATTTTAAGCAAAGGGAGGGAGGACACTTAAAAGATGCTTGGTATAGAATTTGCAATTCTCAAAATAGATCTACTCGTAAGCAATCTACTACAATTCTCCTTTGCAATTTTTATGTGGGTGTCTCTCCATGGAATAGATATGTTTTGGACACCATTATGGGAGGAAATTTCTTTGGTAGCCATACCTTTGATTCTTACTATGCTATAACGATTTTGGTAGGTTCGCCCCCACCCATGGTTAATGAAATAATCTTAACTTTGGAACACGTGATGGGAAGCCTTGATACTATTGAAAATAAAGTTGCTACCATAGAGCTCATCGAAAACTTGCACAAAAGTATGCATAATCGTATTACTCAATATGGATCCAAGGTAGTAGTTAATTTAAAAAACCATAGGGAAAAGGAACCCATAGTTAATGAAAAACTGGATCAAGATTCTTCTAGAATTGGAAAGCTAGAGAACATTATTACCGACTTGGTTCCGCCTTTGCCTCTATTAAAACCACTCCAAAATTTCCTCCTCCTAAGACTGCCAAGTTTGTTTATGTTCCTAAAAATAAGGGTGAATCTTCTACAAAAGGTGATGAAGATCTTAAGATGATAAACGTTCACCCTAGCTTCATTATTAGGGAACTTATTACTACAAGTGAATTTTTTGATTTCTCGCCTAGGAGTATGATTATCAATAAAACCAAACGATCTCCTAGGGTTTACAAGTGTGCAATTGAGGAATTGCATACCAAAGATGACAATACCTAGGTCTATTGCATTATGCCTAGCTAGGGGCGTTAAACAATAGCGCTTGTTGGGAGGCAACCCAATTTTCTTTTTATGATTTTGTTTTTGCTTCAGTTTTTTAGTGTTGCACACATTACTACCTCTATAACAATTGTCTTTTCTTGTTTCAATTAGTGTTTGAGCCAAGTAAGACCTTTGGGATGGTCTCGGTGTTTGCAAGTTGATTTTGCTGAAAAACAGAAACTTTCACTCTCGGTCCAGAAATTTTGTAAATTCACTGGAATGCGCCTTTGGTGTGAATTTTGACAAAAGGTTGATATACACATTTCCCTGATTGTCCTAATTTTTAAGAATTTTTGGATTTACATAAGTATTCAAAGTTTATAGATTGCTACACATTGTTGTGTTTTTGACAGATTCTGTTTTTTCTTTGTGTTGTTTGCTTATTTTGATGAATCTATGGGTTGTATCGGGGGGTATGAACCATGAAGAAGTGTGAATACAGTAAATATTACACCAATATAAATAAAGAACGAGTTCACAATAGTACCTAAAGTCATGATTTATTTTTCTTATACTAACGGATCTCATGAAGTTTTCAAGTTTTGGGTAAAGATTTGATGGACTATGGAATAAGGAGTGGCAAGAGCCTAAGCTTGGGGATTCCCAAGTCACTCCAAGCCATATTCAAGGATACCAAAGAGCCTAAGCTTGCGGATACTTGCTACGGCAACAGACAACAGCGTCAGAGATTGACACGTTGACGGAGACTGGGCTTGCGTTGGTTTTTCCCTTGAAGAGGAAAGGGTGATGCAGCACAGGAGCAGTAAATATTTCCCTCAGTTTGAGAACCAAGGTATCAATACAGTAGGAGAATCTCTTCAAGTCCAGTGTACCTGCGCAAACACAAAAGATCTTGCACCCAACGCTATAAAGGGGTTGTCAATCCCTTCAAGATTGCAAAGTGAGATCTGAAGGCAGAAAGTGCAACGAAGTAAAAGAGTAAGGCTGAAAATATGATGTGAAGTAGACCCGAGGGCCATAGTGATCACTAGAGGCTTCTCTCAGAATAGCAAATATTACGGTGGGTGAACAAATTACTGTCGAGCAATTGATAGAACCGCGCAAAGTCATGACGATATCTAAGGCAATGATCATACATATAGGCATCACGTCCGAGACAAGTAGACCGATACTTTCTGCATCTACTACTATTACTCCACACATCGACCGCTATCCAGCATGCATCTAGTGTATTGAGTTCATGACGAATAGAGTAACGCCTTAAGCAAGATGACATGATGTAGAGGGATAAACTCAAACCAATGATGAAAACCCCATCTTTTTACCATTGATGGCAACAACACAATTCGTGCCTCGCTACCCCTTCTGTCACTGGGTGAGGTCACCGCACGGTATGAACCCAAAACCAAGCACTTCTCCCATTGCAAGAATCATAGATCAAGCTGGCCAAACAAAACCCACAACTCGAAGAGAATTACAAGGGTATGAAATCATGCATATAAGAGATCAGAAGAAACTCAAATAAGATTCATAGATAATCTGATCATAAATCCAAAATTCATCGGATCTCGACAACCACGCCGCAAAAGAAGATTACATCGGATAGATGTCCATGAAGATCATGGAGAACTTTGTATTGAAGATCCAAGAGAGAGAAGAAGCCATCTAGCTACTAGCTATGGACCCGAAGGTCTATGGTTAACTACTCACGCATCATCGGAGAGGTCATGGTGTTGACGAACAAGCCCACCGTATCCGAATCCCCCTCCGGCAGGGCACCAGAACGTGCCCCAGATGGGATCTTGCGGAGACATAAGCTTGCGGCGGCGGAAAAGTACTTTCGATGATCTCCTGATTTTTTCTAGAATTTTTGGGAATATATAGGCGAAAGACCTAGGGCAGAGGTGGCCCAGGGAGCCCACAAGCCTGGGAGGCGCGCCCCCTGGCCGCGGCTAGGGGGCTTGTGGGGTCCGTGGAGACCCCCTGCCTTGGTTCTCAAGTTCCCCGATCTTCTTCTATTTCGGAAAAAATCTTTTTGGAAGTTTCGCTCCGTTTGGACTCCGTTTAAAATCCTCCTCTGAAAAGGGTCAAAAACACGGAAAAAACAGGAACTGGCACTTGGCACTGAGTTAATAAGTTAGTCCCAAAAAAGATATAAAAGGCATACAAAACATCAAAAATTATAGATACGTTGGAGACATATCAAGCATCCCCAAGCTTAACTCCTGCTCGTCCTCGAGTAGGGAAGTGATAAAGACTGAATTTTTGATGTGGAATGCTACCTAGCATAGTTGTCCTTTGTAACTTCTTTCGTGTGACGTGAATGTTCAGATCCGTAAGATTCAAAACAATAGTTTGCTATTGACATGAAAACAATAATACTTCAAGCAAACTAGCAAGGTAATCATGAACTTTCAAAATAACAAGGCCAAGGAAAGTTATCCCTACAAAATCATATAGTCTGGCTATGCTCCATCATCCTCACACAACTAATTTAAATCATGCACAACCCCGGTATTGGCCAAGTAATTGTTTTCGCACTCTTACTTTCTCAAACTTTTTATAACTATCACGCAATACATGAGCGTGAGCCATGGATATAGCACTATAGGTGGAATAGAGTGTGGTGGTGGTTGTGAGACAAAAAAGGAGGAGATGGTCACATTGACTCAGCGTATCAAAGGGCAATGGAGATGCCCATTAATCAATGTGAATGAGTAGGGATTGCCATACAATGAAAGCTCAAAAGGAGAACTAGTGGGTGTGCATCTGACTTGCTTTCTCACGAAGACCTAGGGCAGTTTTGAGGAAGCCCATCATTGGAATATACAAGCCAAGTTATATAATAAAGATTCCCACTAGCATATGGTGGTGACGAAACGAGAGGCTCTCAATCATGAAGAACATGGTGCTATTATGAAGCACGAGTGTGGAAAAAGGATGACCCACAAGTATAGGGGATCAATCGTAGTCCTTTCAATAAGTAAGAGTGTCGAACCCAACGAGGAGCAGAAGGATCTGACAAGTGGTTTTCAGCAAGGAAAAATCTGCAAGCACTGAAATTGTCGGTAACAAGTGATTGTGTGGTGAGATGATTCGTAGCAAGCAACAAGTAACGAAAGTAGCAACGGTGCAGCAAAGTGGCCCAATCCCTTTTGTAGCAAGGGACAAGCCTGGACAAAGTCTTATAAGAGGAAAAACACTCCCGAGGACACACGGGAATTTCTGTCATGCTAGTTTCATCATGTTCATATGATTCGCGTTCATTACTTTTATAGTTTAATATGTGGGTGGACCGGCGCTTGGGTACTGCCCTTACTTGGACAAGCATCCCACTTATGATTAACCCCTCTCACAAGCATCCGCAACTACGGAAGAAGAATTAAGACAAAGTCTAACCATAGCATTAAACTAGTGGATCCAAATCAGCCCCTTACGAAGCAACGCATAAACTAGGGTTTAAGCTTGTGTCACTCTAGCAACCCATCATCTACTTACTACTTACCAATGCCTTCCTCTAGGCCCAAATAATGGTGAAGTGTTATGTAGTCGACGTTCACATAACACCACTAGAGGAAAAACAACATACAACTCATCAAAATATCGAACGAATACCAAATTCACATGACTATTATTAGCATGACCTATCCCATGTCCTCGGGAAAAAAAGTAACTACTCACAAAGCATAATCATATTCATGATCAGAGAGGTAATGAATAGCATCAAGGATCTGAACATATAATCTTCCACCAAGTAATCCAACTAGCATAAACTACAAAGAGTAATCAACACTACTAGCAACCTTACAGGAACCAATCGGAGTTGCGAGACGGAGATTGGTTACAAGTGATGATCTAGGGTTTGGAGATGAGATGGTGCTGATGAAGATGTTGATGGAGATGAGTCCCCTCCGATGAGAGGAGTGTTGGTGATGATGATGGCAACGATTTCCCCCTCTGGGAGGGAAGTTTCCCCGGCAGGATCGTCCTGCCTGAGCTCTAGATTGGTTCTGCTCAAGTTCCGCCTCGTGGCGGCGGCGAAACCACGAAAAAGCTCCCTTTCTGATTTTCTTCTGGACGAAACCCTCCATATAGCAAAAGAGGGGGGCAAGTGGGCCAGCAGGGTACCCACAAGCCCCCATGGCGCGGCCTGGGGGTGACCGCGCGTGCACGCTTGTGGCCACCCCCTGGCGCTCCTCTGGCACTTCTTCGGCCCAGTATTTTTTATGTATTGGGAAAAAATCTCCGTTGATTTTCACGCCATTTGGAGTTGCGCAAAATAGGTATCTCAACTTTGCTCCACTTTCAGGCCAGAATTCCAGTTGACGGTATTCTCCCTCTTCATGTAAACCTTGCAAAATAAGAGAGAAAGGCATAAGAATAGTACCGTGAAGTGAAATAACAGCCAAAGAAGCGATAAATATCAACGTGAAAACATGATGCAAAATGGAAGTATCAACTCCCCCAAGCTTAGACCTCGCTTGTCCTCAAGCGAAAGTCGAGCTCAATAAATATGTCCACATGTTTAGGGAGAGAGGTGTCGACAAAACAAGATACGAACATGCATGCATCATGATCATGATCAGAACAGCAATACCAACATATAATCTCTCATGCTAAAGTGATAATTCCTTCACAAAGTAAAGCATGGATCAAGAACCTTACCGAGAAGTAACAACCGATAGCCTTTAGTCATTGAAGCAATTGCAATTTATCACAACATCAGGAAGAGTCAAATAAGAGCTTGTAAAGCAAATCCACATACTCAATCATTCTTTCGTTCTCTACAATTGCTACAACTCACGTGGTACTCATGAGATCAAAGTTTCAGCTGGACACACAGAAAGATAGGGGCTTATAGTTTTGCCTCCCAACTGCTTACCTCAAGGGTAATGTCAACAATAATAATTCATGAATACTTACCTCCAAGTTGACATATGAATATAGATCTTTCCCAAGCATGTGACGGTAGCCAAGACAAAGGCAAAATAAGGAATTGGTGAAGATCACCATGACTCTTTCAAGGGCAAAAAGTAAAAGTACAAGATAGGCCATTCGCAGAGGGAAGCAGAGGTTGTCATGCGCTTTTGAGGTTTGGATGCGTCTCCTCTTAGTGCGGAGGAACGTCACTTTATATTGCCCCCTCTGATAAAGAACTTTATAATGCAATCTGTCGCTTTTATGTCTTCCTCATCACAGGTTCGTATAAAGCTTATTTTCCACACACTAATAGATCATACATATTAGAGAGCAATTTTTATTGCTTGCACCGATGACAACTTACTTGAGGGATCTTATTCAATCCATAGGTAGGTATGGTGGACACTCATGGCAAAACTGGTTTGAAGGTTTATGGGTGCACAAGTAGTATCTCTACTTAGTGCGGGAGTTTTGGCTAATGTGAGGTGGAAGCAATCGTCACATGTTAAGGGATATCTAATCATATAGCATTGTTCGGAGCCAAGCAAACACAATCCATTACGTTGTCTTCCTTGTCCAGCATCTACTTCTAGGCATGCAATAGTTTAGTGAGTGTTCACAATCATAGGTGGTGTCAGAGATGATATATTTATATGTGAACCTCTCCTTCCTTATCACTTCCTATTAATTGCAACAATGACCAAGGTCTACGTTTGCCTACCCTCAACAAGTTTCAATCCTCATTCTTTTTATATGTGAAGCCATCACTTCCCATAAGATCATTACATGATCTTTCATGCTTTTGTTCTATTCTCACTCTTTTGATCATGGTAAGAGGAAAAGCCCTTAAACTAAGACACTCTTTATTATATGGCTCACGAGCAAGAATACATTGGGGGTGACACAAAGCTAAACTCAAGACTAAAACACTAAGACTTTACTCTACTAGAGAAAAAGAAAACTGAAAAGGAAAACTAAAACAAAGGTAAAGGCAAAAGATGTGATGGTGATACGATACCGGGGCAACTCCCCCAAGCTTGGCAAAAGCCAAGGGGATTGCCCATACCAATGCTCCGTTGTCTTCCTTTGGTGGTGATGGTGGAGTTGTTGCAACATGAGTTTGATCCTCCGTCTTCCAAGGCATAGGTGCTCCATCATGGAAGGATGAACGAGTCGCCGGAATCCTCAAATCTGCAGCCAACCGTATTGATTTAAATCTATACTCATACTCACAGTTTTGGTTCTGCAGGTCATAGATCTGGCCCTGAAGTTGATCAACCCTGTCATAGAGCTTGGAGAGGTGCTTCCCAATGTCATTGGCATCCATCTTGTGCTTGTTGGTGAACTCCGTGATCATCATGTGGTTGGCGTTGAGTCCACGCTCCACCATCCCTTGGCACTTGAAGACTTGTTGCTCCATTGCTTCGAGCCTCGTCTCCATGCTTCCGGTCTTCTTAGGCCCCTCAACATCACGGATGTGCAACATCCCCTCACGCATCTCAATAGATTGAGGGTGTTGCAGCACTTCCGTGAGGTAGGGATTGATGACCTTCTCGAAGATCTTGTCCTTAGGAGCTTTTGGGGAAGCCATGGCGGTCTAGATGTGCAACAGAAACAGGCTCGAAACGAAAAACAGAGGAAATCTGCGTGATGCAGGGGTCAAACTAAAAGGAAGTATATATAATGATTTTTTTCAGACTAGAAGGAGTACCCTACACGAAAACAGAGTCCGGGAGGCGCACGAGGTGGCCACAAGCCCTCACGGCGCGGCCAGGGGGTGGGCCCATGCCGTGCAGGCTTGTCGCCTCCTCGCGCACTTTCCGGACTAATTCCAATTTTTTAATTTTTTCAAATATTCCAAAACAGAGAAATTTTCTTATTGGAAAAGTTTTGGACTTTGTTTTCTTACAAAATCTCATACCTCTTCGTTTTCGGAGTCTGAAACAGGCTGATAAATGTCCCTTAGGTATTCTTCCGGAGTTATGGTATTGATGATATTGCTTTCAACATTTATGGGAGTACGTGAGATATAATGCTTGATTCTCTGCCCATTTACCACTCTCAGACAATTACCTTCCGTGTTGTTGATCTTGATAGCACCGGAACGATATACTTTCTCAACAACATAGGGACCTTCCCATTTAGAGAGAAGCTTGCCTGCAAAGAATCTTAAACGAGAGTTATATAGCAAGACATAATCACCTACATTGAACTCAAGCTTTTGTATCCTCTTATCATGCCACCTCTTAAACTTCTCTTTGAAGAGCTTGGCATTCTCATATGCTTGAGTTCTCCACTCATCAAGCGAGCTAATGTCAAATAACCTCTTGTCACCGGCAAGTTTGAAATCAAAGTTGAGCTCTTTGATTGCCCAATACGCTTTATGCTCTAGCTCAAGAGGTAAATGACAAGCTTTACCATACACCATTTTGTACGGAGACATGCCCATGGGATTCTTATAGGCGGTTCTATAAGCCCACAGTGCATCATCGAGCTTCTTAGACCAATTCTTTCTAGACCTGTTGACAGTCTTTTGCAGAATCAGTTTAATCTCTCTGTTGCTTAGCTCTACTTGACCACTAGACTGAGGGTGGTAGGGAGACGCAATTCTATGGTTGAATTCGTACTTAGCAAGCGTTTTACAAAAAGCACCATGAATGAAGTGTGAACCACCGTCGGTCATTAGATATCTAGGGACTCCAAATCTAGGGAAGATAACTTCTTTCAGCATCTTGATAGAAGTGTTGTGATTAGCACTACTAGTGGGGATAGCTTCTACCCACTTAGTAACGTAATCAACAGCAACTAAGATATGCGTATACCCATTGGATTTTGGAAAAGGTCCCATATAATCAAAGCCCCAAACATCAAATGGTTCAATGACAAGTGAATAGTTCATAGGCATTTCCTGACGTCACATGACAAGACAAACTTACGGGCATCCTTGAAGAGAGTGGGCCAATAGAAACCTGACTGCAATACCTTGCGTGCAGTTCTATCTCCCGCATGGTGTCCTCCGTAGGCCTCGGAGTGACACTTCTGTAGGATCTGTCCCTGTTCATATTCAGGTACACAACGTCTAATAACACCATCTACTCCTTCCTTATAAAGGTGAGGATCATCCCAAAAGTAGTGTCTCAAGTCAAAGAAGAACTTCTTTTGCTGGTACGTGAAACTAGGTGGTATGTATTTGGCAACGATATTGTTCGCATAATCAGCATACCACGGTGCACTACGTGAAGCATTGATGACATTCAGTTGCTCACCGGGAAAGCTATCATCAATAGGTTGTGGGTCATCAAGAACGTTCTCCAACCTAGACAAGTTATCTGCTACGGGGTTATCAGCACCCTTTCTGTCGACAACGTGCAAATCAAATTCTTGTAGCAAGAGTACCCATCTAATAAGTCTAGGTTTAGCGTCCTTCTTCTCCATGAGGTACTTAATAGCAGCATGATCAATGTGAATAGTGACTTTGGAATCAACTATGTAAGACATGAACTTTTCACATGCAAACACAGCTACTAAAAATTCCTTCTCCGTAGTGGCATAGTTTCTCTGGGCACTGTCTAGAGTTTTACTAGCGTAGTGAATAACATTCAACTTCTTATCAACTCTTTTCCCTAGAATAGCACCAACAGCATAATCACTAGCATCACACATGATCTCAAAAGGCAAGTTCCAATCAGGTGGTTGAACTATAGGTGCAGTTATCAAAGCCCTCTTAAGTATATCGAAAGCTTCCTCACAATCTTCGTCAAAAACAAAAGGAATATCCTTTTGCAAGAGATTGGTAAGAGGCCTAGAAATCTTAGAGAAGTCCTTAATAAACCTTCTATAGAAACCAGCATGACCAAGGAAACTTCTTATACCTTTGATATCTGTGGGGTATGGCATTTTCTCGATTGCATCAACCTTAGCCTTATCGACTTCAATACCTCTTTCAGAAATTTTGTGTCCTAAGACGATGCCTTCATTAACCATAAAGTGGCACTTCTCCCAATTCAAGACAAGATTGGTGTCTTTACATCTCTGTAAGACTCGATCAAGGTTGCTGAGGCAATCATTAAAGGAAGACCTGTAAACGGAGAAGTCATCCATGAAAACCTCGACAATCTTTTCACAAAAGTCAGAGAATATAGCCATCATACATCTTTAAAAGGTGGCAGGTGCATTACAAAAGCCAAAAGGCATACGTCTATAAGCAAAGGTACCGAAAGGGCAGGTAAAAGTGGTTTTCTCCTGATCAGATTGTGCAACTGGTATTTGGGAGAAACCAGAATAACCGTCTAGAAAGCAGAAGTGTGTGTGTTTGGAGTCTTTCTAGCATTTGGTCGATAAAAGGCAGAGGGTAATGATCTTTCCTAGTGGCCTTATTCAACTTCCTTAAATCAATCACCATCCTATAGCTAGTAATAATGCTCTGTGGGATCAACTCATCCTTATCATTAGGGACAACGGTAATGCCTCCTTTCTTAGGAACGCAATGCACCGGACTCACCCAATCGCTATGAGCAACAGGATAGATAATACATGTTTCTAGGAGCTTTAGTATTTCTTTTCTCACTACTTCTTTCATCTTAGGATTCAATCTCCTTTGATGATCAGCAACTGATTTGAATTCAGGATCAGTTTTGATCTTGTGCTGGCATAGAGTGGGACTAATGCCCTTAAGATCATCAAGAGTATATCCAATAGCAGCACAGTGCTTCCTTAGAGTTTTAGTAGCTTCTTTTCTTCATGATCTGAGAGGCTAGCACTAATAATGACATGATATATCTCCTTTTCATCAAGATAGGCATACTTAAGAGTATCAGGCAACTGTTTAAGCTCGAACACAGGATCAACCTTTGGTGGGGGTGGATCCCCAAGAAGTTCAACAGGCAAGTTATTCTGAAGGATAGGATATTGTTCTAAGACAACTCTATCTATTTCATCCCTTTCATCCATATGCATATCATTTTCATGCTCAAGCAAGTATTGCTCTAAGGGATCAGTAGGAGGCACGACAATAGAGGCTAAGGCAATAGTTTCATCCCTACTAGGCAACTCCTTTTCATGAGGTTGTCTACCAAACTTAGAGAAATTGAACTCATGTGACACATCTTGAAAGCCAGCAGTGACAGTTTGCTTCTCACAGTCAATATGAGCATTGACGGTATTGAGAAAAGGTCTACCAAATATGATGGGACAAAAGCTATCTTGAGCGGTAGCAAGAACGAGGAAATCAGCAGGATACTTCATTTTACCACACAAGACTTCAACATCCCTAACAATTCCCACAGGGCAGATAGTATCTCTATTGGCAAGCTAAATAGTGACATCTATAGGTTCTATCTCAACAGGTGCAATCTCATCTTTGACTTCATCGTATAAGGATTGAGGTATTGCACTAACACTAGAACCCAAGTCACATAAACCATGATAAAAATGATCTCCTATCTTAACAGAAACCACAGGCATGCCAACAACAAGCCTATGCTTGTCTCTAACGTGAGGTTTAGCAATTCTAGCAGCATATTCACAAAAGTAAATATTGTGTCCCTCAACTTCTTCAGACAGAAGATATTTGATAATAGCAATGCTAGGTTCAACTCTAATTTGCTCAGGGGTTGTAGATGTTCTAATATAGCCTCTACGTATCACAACTGAAGCTTTGGAATGATCCTTTATCCTAACAGGGAAAGGTGGTTTCTCAATGTAAGCATTGGGTACCACAGGATCATTATAGGCAATGACTCTCTCTCCAACTGGAGTGGGTTTAACTACGTTGACTCCTAAAGGAGGATGAAATTTAAACCACTTCTCTTTGGGGAGATCAATATGAGCAGCAAAAGATTCACACAATGAAGCTACTATCTCAGAGTCAAGTCCATACTTAGCGCTAAAGTCACAAAAATTATTTGTCTCAACAAAGGATTTAACGCAATCAAAAGTGAAATTCATACCTGACTCCTTACCTTCTTCAAGCTCCCAATATTCAGAGTTGCGTTTAATTCTCTCCAATAAATTCCACTTGAAGTCAATATCTCTCTTCATAAAAGAACCGGTACAAGAAGTGTCAAGCATGGCACGATCATCATGAGAAAGCCGAGCATAGAAGTTCTGAATGATAATTTCTCTCGAGAGCTCATGATTGGGGCAAGAATATAGCATTGATTTAAGCCTCCCCCAAGCTTGAGCGATGCTTTCTCTGTCACGAGGCCAAAAAATGTAAATATAATTCCGATCACGATGTACTAAATGCATAGGATAAAACTTTTGATGAAATTCCAATTTCAACCGATTGTAGTCCCATGATCCAGTATCATCACATAGCCTATACCATGTCAACACCTTATCCTTCAAAGATGAAGGAAAGACCTTCTTCTTGACCTCATCCTCGGGCACACCTTCAAGATTAAATAAACCACAAACTTCATCTATATAGATTAGATGCAAGTCTGGATGTGATGTTCCATCTCCTGTAAAAGGATTAGCCAGCAATTTCTCAAGCATACCCAAAAGAAATTCAAAGAAATTTTTTTCAGTAGGTGCAGCAACTTGAGGAGCACCTCTTTGTGCTTTCGTTCGAGGTGAAGATACCCTGAACAAGCCCCTCAAAGGATTAGTATCCATAGTGACAAGTGACAATAAATTTTAGCACACTATATGAATGTTTCCTTACCAAGTTTCACTTACCAAAGGCGCTTCACTCCCCGGCAACGGCGCCAGAAAAGAGTCTTGATGATCCACAAGTATAGGGGATCAATCGTAGTCCTTTCGATAAGTAAGAGTGTCGAACCCAACGAGGAGCAGAAGGATCTGACAAGTGGTTCTCAGCAATGAAAAATCTGCAATCACTGAAATTGTCGGTAACAAGTGATTGTGTGGTGAGATGATTCGTAGCAAGCAACAAGTAACAAAAGTAGAAACGGTGCAGCAAAGTGGCCCAATCCCTTTTGTAGCAAGGGACAAGCCTGGACAAAGTCTTATAGGAGGAAAAACGCTCCTGAGGACACACGGGAATTTCTGTCATGCTAGTTTCATCATGTTCATATGATTCGCGTTCGTTACTTTTATAGTTTGATATGTGGGTGGACCGGCGCTTGGGTACTGCCCTTACTTGAACAATCATCCCACTTATGATTAACCCCTCTCGCAAGAATCCGCAACTACGAAAGAATAATTAAGACAAAGTCTAACCATAGCATTAAACTAGTGGATCCAAATCAGCCCCTTACGAAGCAACGCATAAACTAGGGTTTAAGGTTATGTCACTCTAGCAACCCATCATCTTCTTACTACTTCCCAATGACTTCCTCTAGGCCCAAATAATGGTGAAGTGTTATGTAGTCGACGTTAACATAACACCACTAGAGGAAAAACAACATACAACTCATCAAAATATCGAACGAATACCAAATTCACATGACTATTATTAGCATGACTTATCCCATGTCCTCAGGAACAAAAGTAACTACTCACAAAGCATAATCATATTCATGATCAGAGAGGTAATGAATAGCATCAAGGATCTGAACATATAATCTTCCACCAAGTAATCTAACTAGCATCAACTGCAAAGAGTAATCAACACTACTAGCAACCTTACAAGTACCAATCGGAGTCGCGAGACGGAGATTGGTTACAAGTGATGAACTAGGGTTTGGACATGAGATGGTGCTGATGAAGATGTTGATGGAGATGAGTCCCCTCCGATGAGAGGAGTGTTGGTGATGACGATGGCGACGATCCCCCCTCCGGGAGGGAAGTTTCCCCGGCAGGATCGTCCTGCCGGAGCTCTAGATTGGTTCTGCTCAAGTTCCGCCTCGTGGTGGCGGCGAAACCATGAAAAAGCTCCTTTTCTGATATATTTTTTCTGTACGAAACCCTCCATATAGCAAAAGAGGGGGGCAAGTGGGCCAGCAGGGTGCCCACAAGCCCCCATGGCGCGGCCTGAGGGGTGGTCGCGCCGTGCAGGCTTGTGGCCACCCCTTGTCGCTCCTGTGGCACTTCTTCGGCCCAGTATTTTTTATATATTGGGAAAAATCTCCGTTGATTTTCACGGCGTTTGGAGTTGCGCAGAATAGGTATCTCAACTTTGCTCCACTTTCAGGCCAGAATTCCAGTTGCCGGTATTCTCCATCTTCATGTAAACCTTGCAAAATAAGAGAGAAAATGCATAAGAATAGTACCGTGAAGTGAAATAACAGCCAAAGAAGCGATAAATATCAACGTGAAAACATGATGCAAAATGGACGTATCAGCGCTCACCGGAATCTAGCCGACGGCGACCAAAACCACGGCGGGGGCTCGCCGGAGTTGCTCTAATCGACGCTACAGAGGGCGGATTCGAGTGCCGAGAGCACTAGGGTGAAGTCCAGGCTCGGCCTCATCCAGCAGGGGCGACAGGAGGAGCTGGGGCAGCTGGATCTGGCGGCAGTGACGAGGTCCACGGTGGCAGCAACAAGGGCATGTGCGGACAGGGGGTTGCAGTGCACGGGAATCCATGGGTAGAGGTGGAATGGAACCTACGGCTCACCACGAGGAGGATGGAGGCAACTGCGAGCCCGGTGAGGTCCGGTGGCCGGCGAATCGGACAATGGAGTCCGACGGGTCCTGAGGTTGAACAAATACAAGAACGAATTCACATGCTGGACTCAACCTAACTGCTACAATGTATGACTATGATGATGAGGAATAAGAAATTTCATCGCAGCCACTATTACCATTTGTTGGCTTGCAATTTGACACTGTCAATGATGCTAGAATATTCTACAATGAATACGCCTTCAAGACTGGATTTGGAGTACACATATGTGATTCTCGAAACAGCCAAAAGAAAGGTCCTACAACACTTATCAAGAGGATTTTTGAGTGTGTCCACACAGGCAAGCCAGGAAGCAAAGCTGATAGTAGCACTGCTTTAGAGGGTCTATCAATTGGTGTAGCCTCGTCTAGCAAAGATAGTTGGTTCGAAATGGATGTTACGAACAAACGTCAAAAGAATAGGTTGTTGCGACATGATTGCAAAGCTAAGATGATAGTTGGAATCAGGGGAAACAAGTAGCTTGTATCACATTTTTGTTGTGGAGCACACACACCCCCTGATGCCACAGCCTGAGCTTGTACGATACTACTGCTCACACCGCATCATTCTGGAAGAAGATATGGGTCTCATAATGACCATGCATGATGTAAACTTCTCAACTTCATCGTGCATGGGGATGCTCTCAAGGGTGCGCAGTGGAGACCGCGGGATATTACCATATGTGAAGAGGGATGTTTCAAATGTCCAGTCAAAGCTGCGCCAAAACCTAAACCTCCGAGACATGGATTTGACACTTGAGTATTTTAAGAGGCGGGTAGCTGAGAATCCTCAGTTCTACTACGAAAAAATTGTTGATAAGGATACCAACTCAGTTACAGGGCTCTTTTGGGTGGATGGCACGACAAGGGCATTGTACCCTAAGTACAAAGACTGTGTTTTCTTTTATACAACATTTTGTACAAATAGATACAACATGCCATTTGCTCCGATTGTCGGAGTGAACAGCCATTTGCAAATGGTGCTCCTCGGTTGTGCGTTGCTACCAAATGAACAGATTGAAAGTTTCAAGTGGGTCTTCGAGAACATTCTTCTTGCAATGAACAATGAACACCCATTGAACATTAGGACACACCAGGACAAGGCCATGGAAACTGTCATCTCTCAAGTCTTCCCCAACACAGTGCACAGATGCTGCAAATGGCATGTCCAGAGAAAAGCTTGTGAGAAGCTTGGCAAGATAACGAGCAGAGATGAGGTTTTTGAGCATGCTTTCTACAGGTGCATCAACGATTCTGACACGGTTGATGAATTTGAGGAGAACTGGCAGCATATGATACATTGCTTCGAATTAGTTGAGAATAGACATCTTTGCAACATGTGGCGCACCCATCACACGTGGGTCCCAGCGTTCTTTCGGAAGTGCTTCTTCCCCTTCACAAACACTACTCGGAGGTCAGAGGGGCTAAACTCCTACTTCAAGACACTTGTGAACCCTCAAGATTCGGTGTGGAGGTTTGTGCAACAATATGAGATGCTACAGGAGACTATGCTAGACCGTGAGGAAAATCAAGCTTTCATTGGTGCAGCAACCATAGCCCCGCTTTACTCTAGGTACAACATTGAACGTCAAGCAGTTGGTTTCTATACTCGAAGCGTGTTTTCCAAGTTTCAAGCAGAAGTGGCTGCATCAACGGGCTTTGTTCTAAACCAAGTTCCTTCTGTTGACATTGGAAGTGTGAAATTTGAGCTCTTTTCAAATTACTATGAAGACCCCAAGATATTTACAGTAAATGTTGAGATGGAACAAGAGATATTTGAACGCAGCTGTAATTGTTTCGAAATTAATGGCACCGTATGTGCGCATATCATTAGAGTCAAGGTCCACCTCAATGTGCAAGCTATACCACAACGCTACTTGCTAGAACGTTGGTCGGAACAAGCAACTACACCAACCGGCAATAGTACTCATCTACTAGATTTTGCGCTCCCTTCGAACAATACACTCAAGTACAACTCATTGTACAGGAAGTTCACATGGTTGGCCTCTCAAGCTTGTAGCAATGATGTTGCCTACAAAATACTAAATGATGCAGCTCATACACTTGAGCCCATTATTGATGTAGCAAAAAAGGGGAATTGCAAGAACAGCGGGAATCACAGCAGTAGCAGCACACCCAACAACAAAACACAGCACAACATGAGTAGTAGCCACCAACAATGCAGCAGCAGCACGTGTCGCGTCAGCCAAAGAAACATCAGACAAAATAGCCAAGACAGCAGCCCCCAAAACCCACAATCCAACAGCCAGATGCACCCAACCCGCTGGTTGAACAAGATATCGGGGAGAGTGTCATGCTTCAAAACCCAACGCGTGTCCCGAAGAAAGGTCGACCGTCGGAAAAATCAAGAAGGAGAAAGACTTTGCTTGAGCAAAGAGAGCATGCAGCGAAGAAGAAGGCAAAAACAGAGGAGAAGAAGAAAGAAACAAAACCGAAAGGAAAACCTCGACCACAGAAGAAAAAAGACATATGCTCATACTGCAAAGAAGATGGTCACAGCGCCCAAGTGTGCGAGCAGTTGAAAGTTGCGATGGCTGTCCAGAAATGCAACTATTGCACCGACGATGGTCATGCTGCGAATACATGTCCCAACCTGAGGGCTACAATATCAGTGGATGCAAATGTCGCTAGAGCAACATAACTTAGGCTTTGAGAAGAAAAAAGACATGAAGAGCTCATTCGCTTGTTGCATACAAAAAAGTGAAATGGAGGGGCTGCTATGTCACTGTAAATTTCTCCTTTCTAGTTTTTGGTCACATAAGAAAGTCTCCTTAAAAAATGTAAAGAGCTAATTAATGTAGCAGCAAAAACATTGTTACATTTATGTGCTGGACAAAAGTGAAGGTGTCTATTTAGTATAAATTTACAGTTATTTAGTATAAATTTAGTATAAATGTTCACTATCTACAAGTGTGTGTTGGACAAAAAACTGGTGATGTTTGATTTTGTTTCACAGCTTTCTTGCAATTATGCTCCATTTTTGAGACAAAATCCAACTATAAAAAAAGATATATGGTAAAAAAACTAGCCTATGGCTTCTGAGCATAAAATTACAAAACATTCTGGCTAAAAAACATCTATGCAGCACCTTATATTTTTAGGATATAAAACAGCTTGTGGTGATAAGCATCCAGCAAAAAGAAACTAAAATGTGTAGGATGTCTCCTGAGAGCATTTCAAAGAAAAAATGCAAAAATGGGGACCCTGTATACATAACCTCAGGAGAACCTGACACCAAAATTCAAACAACGACAAGTATATAAAATGGTAAACGCAATTATCGTATATTCATCGCACAGAAAAGTGAGTTGCATTCATCTTCAACAAAAGAAAAGGGGACTGATAACAATTTCATTTGAACACTCTATATTAACATCCCAAAAAAAGTACCTCCACAAATTCATTTAACAAAATAAACACTATCAATGCGTCAAAGTACCTCCAACACGGAGTTGCAACATTCCCGGACACTTACGAAAAAAGAAAAGTTACATCTTGGTTACATCAAAATGTAAACCACAAAATCCATCACTAAAAATCGCACGATTTAGCCGCCACCAGGGAAACCAGTTCCATCTCCACCATTTGTCTTTAATCAAACTTCCAGCAGCTTCCTCAGCTACTCTACAGGGTCCAAATTGTTGCTGGGATGCTTCAAAAGATTTTATGCAATTCGTTTCAGGAGGCTCGGGATGTAAGTCCGACAACAAAAACAAAAAGAACACAAAAGGGGTTAAATGGATAGAAAAGGGTCGTTAACTGAATTGAACAAAATCATGCACACCATTTTACGCACAAAATCATAAAACTATAACACGCAGGTATAATTCGGTACCTCATCAAAATCCATCATGACAACACCATTGTAGTTTTCCAAGTATAGAATTGCATAGAAGCCACAATTATAACTGAGAAAAACATTAAAAAAGAAGATATAAGTATTTTCAAAATAAGTTTCATGCCCAGCATTGTCAATCCATCCTTCCTTGTTGCACACAAGGAAAACAATTGATTTACAAAAATATTAGACAAAAAGGTTGTTGAATTTAAGCACAAGTATTTGGCACCACAACTTGGATACTAAAATCTAGAAATAACATCTATATACCGACATACCAGCAGGTTAAACCTAGTTTCTTTGTTGGGTTTTTAAAAAAGTTTCACCATAGGTATAAGGAGTCAGTTGCATCACACCAAGAGGCTAACTCAGGCCCCTGAACCCACTCACACCATTAATGAATGGAATGAAAAACTTATGTATCTAAGCAGCATCATCCTCTCATAGAAGGAAGTGCAACAAACACCATCGGCATTCTTTCGTTGTCATAGCGTCAGAAACTTGATGGATTGTATGAAATTAATACAAAAGTAAGGGGACAACATAAGTAGTTCCAACTTCTGATAAAATACCATGCGAGGTGTCTAAACAGGCAGCAACTATACTAGTTGTCAACTAATTATCAATTAGAAAACTATCAATCAATCCCTTATCAACATTAGAAAAAAAAACTTATTGAGCAGCATTCACAAATCCTACAGCCATATAGGAGAGAAAAACCACAAAACAGACGAAAATGGTTGCCTCATTCACAAGGATAAACATGGACAGGTCGAACTAAGCCACAAATCTAAACAAGTACAAGCCTACAAAGTACAAAGCCTTACTGTGTTCCTTGTGCTGGGTAATCTGGGGTGACAATCTCAAAGCAATTGAGATCAAATTTGAACGCGGATTCGCAGTTTGCAACCTTCTTTATGTTGGTGATCTGATTGGATGCAACACAAAACAATAGTTTAAAAAAAGGTATTCTGGTGTTTGAATCATACTGATATTGAAACAAAAAGTGATCACTCTCACAAAAAGACACATAATAAACTTCATTACCACATTGTTGGTTGCATTCGTGAGCAATGTAACATCCTCGGAATTCTTGATAGAGTCGAAGACATTGAATTGTTTATGCATCAAGTTAGCAACAACTATAGCTTAATGTCTGTTCTGGACGACAACAATGAAAAGCTGCGATGGAACAAAAACCAACTACAAGTATAAAAAACAGGCTTGATATAAAAATAAGATACACACAACATATGGTGCAAGATGAAACTTACTAGATCAGATTTTGTAATCTGGTTATTTTCGCAAGCCCTTCGGAACTCTCTTTCGCAACTTTTGGGATTGAACAAGCCATGATCCACTGCCAATTGAGACTGAGAAAGAAGAAGGAATTGGATACTCATTACCACTAATTGTGTCTATTGTGTGCAAAAACAAGTGAAGAAAGAAGAAAAAGCAATATGTGGGAAATACTAACCCCCATGAAGACAGAGAATGCAAACTTCTTTGGCTTCTTCCTGTTGTACATTTTCTCCAGGTTGAATGTTTTTAGATAGAGTGTCATTATATCGGAGTTAATCTCGGCTCGTGGCTTCAAGGAAGAATGGAAGTTCTCAAGTGATGTGTGAAAACCCTCTATTTCAATGAAATCAGGACTCCAAAAAATTAAAAACATATTAGCAAAAAAAAAACAGATGGGAAAAAATACTACTTTCAACAATCCAACGACCACACCATATGTTGCAATGAAAATGAAAAAGATACAAGCGATAAAAAGGAGACTCACATCGGTTTGCCGTGTTTTGTTTTTGGTATCTTGTACCTGCTCAAAACATATTGCTGGTACAATGCATCATCTTTTGGCTCGATCTTGATCTTCTTCATCCTTTGAGCACTAACAGAGGGCTGGGTTGTTCTCTTCTTTACTGCCTTCTTCACATGTTTGATTCGTGCGCTGCTGTCACTAACAATCTTCGCAAGGCGATCATGCATCTCTGCATTAGTCTGACCTTGTTGCACTGGCACAAGGACTAAAACAAAAATATGAAGAGAGAAAAAACATAAGTAACTCCGAATAAACTACTTGATACATGGTATTAAAATAAAAGCTTCAAGCAGAATATATGGCCAAAAAAAGGGGCAAACCTGGAGCTACAAGTGGATCTGCAAATGCAATTGGAGATGATTGCCTCGGTATGTTAGTGGACCTTGGAAGCTTTGGTTCAGTGTCAAAGCAAGGACCGTCTCCATTGTTTTGCCTTGGAAGCTTTGTGATGTTTCCCTGCATTGCACGCTTTGGGGTTTTGTCATATGTAGGTCCTGCTGAAACATGGATGGGAGTTTCCATTCCCTTATTTGCTTCCCTATACTTCCTTGCCGTGTCATCATCCATATTGAGCCATTCGAAATCTTCAGTTCCCTCTATGAACAGGCTCATTGATGGACCATCATCAAACTCCAAGGCAAGTCCTTGCAATGCAGCCATCGTGCCCTGTGACAGAATAACATTCTGACCCTCATCAGCACATCTGGATCTTTCAAAACACCCGCCCCAACTTCAGCACCTACTGACTTCTCGCGTTCTCCAAGAACAGGTCCTTGTTGCACATCTTCCATCCCTGGAAAACCGCAACTCTGCATTTTCTCCAAACCAATGTCCCGTTTTGCTTCATTCTGGTTGTTGTTGCTACAACCTGCAACTTCCTTGTCTGCATCCACTTCTTGTGGTGCAAGACTCTTGTGAGCTTCACGGCTAGTGTGGATGGGAGCCCTGGTGTGATCTACGTCTGGTGCATTGCCGACTGGAGCATGAAATGTAACATCTTCGGGCATATGATCATTGCTGCTTGTTGCAGTGGCATTAGCTTCGATCAAAATAGATGCCAAACGCTTACAGAACATTGCTTCCAGAACCTGGCCAAATGATTTCAAAACCTTCTTAACTTCTATTGCATGCAGCTTCTTGTGCTTTTAGTATATTGGTATCATGTGGCTTGGGATCTGTTTCAAAGGAAAAGAACAAATGAAAATAGAGGAAAAATTTAGATTGCCCTCAACAATGAAAAGCAGGAACACACAACAAAAAGAATAAACAAAAAATAAAGCATTGCAACAACCATTTGCTGGAAAAAAAAATGATGAGAAGCTCATGAAAAAAGTGCTTACCTCAATTTCCTCACTTGAAGGCGGTGGATGTAGCCACTCATCTAGAGAGCCACAGACATCACCGCCAACCTCGCATCCATCAAAGGTTGAGTTGCTTGGTATATCAGGGATGTGTGCATCTGTCCGAACAAACTTGTTGTTCTGATGTCGAGTTTCACTGCACCCGTCTAGCCGTACGTACGGCGTCTCCGCCAAACGGCGAAGCTGTGAAAACCAGTGCATAAAAAGGTTAAAACCACAACCAAACAAAAAAGGATTGGAAAAATATGAAAAAATAAAAGGATAATGTGCTCTTACATTCCATTTTCCAAAATCAATCTTATCTAGTCTTAGCTTATTCCTATCAATTTCTTGTATCAACTTAAAGTCGTCGTTGCAAACGAAGCAAGACCTTGAGAGAGAGTAGTCAATTCTATGTTGAGAAGCCAGCAAACGAGGCACCTAAACAAAGTCCATGTAAATAATCTGAAACAAAACATAAAAATAACATTGTGAGACAACCTATCATAGATGGATGTTGCAGCGCAAAAAAAAGAAATGAAACAAAAAATATTGACACGCAGCAAGCTCATGGGCCATACCGCGAACATTGGTAGGCAGCCACCGATCCAGAAGGCAGTTTTCCCTTCATTCCTCTTCTTTTGATACTTCTTGACCTCATTCAACGCAACAACCAAGAAATGCTCATCCCAAGCAAACTCATTGATACTGTCCATGTCAACCAAGCTCGCAAGATACTCTAAAGGAACCATCTTGCCAGTACCAGGAGAAAGCACAAGAGCAATACACAACAGTACCCATGCCCTCTTTATAGTAACAACATCAAGAACATCTTCAACTTCAAGCACTTCGATAGTGAGCCTTGTTGGGGCCCTCAACCCAACTCGATATGGTTCACGCAACACATGTGGTTCATTGCTCCTCAACAACTCAACTGCCCTTGACCCAGAAGGTACATTGAATTTTTTTCGCACCATGTCTTTTGTAAACAAAATGGACTTATGTCTGTGACTGCAGCAAGTAGAGTAAACAGCTGAGCCAATAAGAAACAAAACCTATTGCAAGAAAAAGGTAGGAAAAAATGATATTCAAGAGGAATATGCTTGAAAAATGCATACCTAAACAACGACTTCTCTGGATCAATTTTCATGACTACCCAATCTAGCAGATCAACGGGTACAGAAAAAGAGTTGATGTTCAAGAGGGAACCAAAACTGCATAGGCTTATAACATCCTTCTTACTTTTGGGCTGACGATCCGCAATCTGGCGCAAGCGACTGGCTAAGAAACGCGTTCAAAAAGACCCATCAGCAGTCGGGCACTCATCATCGTCCATTCTGCAAAAACAGAAAAACGCGTTGATCAGCATGTTCAAAATACATACTTCTCGCTGAGCATGAACTAAAAAATGTTAAATAGTTGCCTTGAACAAACAGGTGTCGCGTGTCTCAGACAACCTGATGATTTGCATGTTACCAAGTTACCAAGTAGCAACTTTACATGTTACCAAGTTACACACACAAATCGACAAGCAAACACACATATGGTACTGCAATAGACCAACATACACTGCAAAAAAGTTGTCTGATACCCAAGGTCCTCCACCGTCCACCCATCTCGAAATGCTCCGAGTCCATTCTGATTTTGTTTCTTCAGCTGATGGACTAATCAATACTCGAACTCAAAACTGTATCCCAAGTCTGAAGAAAAAACAACCCATGCTCCCTGCTTATATATACACACATACATGGGCGGACTGCTTCTGCGTAAATGGCATACCACCCCTTCCTCTTATGAAAAAGCAGGGCATACTGTTGCTTCGGAAGCTGGCATGGGCTAGCTAACCAACATCCAGCTGAAGCCTCCCCTGCAGAAACAAGACAGAGAGCAAGTGACATGAGCCGATCCCCATGTTGTTGGAGGCCTAGCAGCAGAACTGCTCTATCTGAAAACGAAGCAAACTCGCCTCCATGGAGATATGTGGAGCAGGTACCAGGCGAAATGCGCCCGGGAGCACGCACTAGTACGCGACGCCTTGCACCACCAGCTGCTGTAACATCCAACATCAAACTGGCATGGGATACTACGGTACTACTACATCTGATCGGTGCTAGCTACTGTATTAGGCAGAGGAAAAGTTGATCGGTGAGGAAAAGTTGATCGGTGAGAAGGTACGGTGCTAGCTAATGTACTAGGGAGAGGACATGAGAAACTACTACATCCGAGAGAGAACCCCCAGCCCAGAACCACATCGCCACCATCGAAGGGCAGGGCGCCGACGATCCCAACACCAACCCCCGCAACAACTCCTCCCTACCACCCCAACCTACACCTACCAAGGTCCTCCACCGTCCATCCCTCTAGAAATGTTGCGGTTCCTACCGCGCACATACGGGATCTAGAAAAAAACTGACCTCGGCTCTGGGTCGTCGTCGGCCATGGAGCGCGAAGAAGATGCGCGAGTAGTCGCTCCCTCTCTACCCGCCGACGCCACCGGTCCCTTGCCCAGCTGCCGCGCCGACCGTCGCACTCGCCAGTTGTGGATCGAGCAAGAGAGAGGAAGAGGAGGAGGGAAAGTTGCAATCCTCAAGGGCGAGCTGCAATGTAGCGGGGTGGACTCTCGTGGACCAAAAAAACACCTGATTGATCGGCGCGTGCTGCAACCTGGTCGGAGACTCGGCGCTGCCCACTGTCCGGATGGAACGATTTTGAATCGTCTGATTTCGTTCGATCCGACGGCACGTGAGCCGGTTTAGGGACCGAACGGATCAGCCGGTTGATCTAGAGCGTTTTCCTAAAAAAAAAAGAGCAAACGAGACCCTAAAAAAAGCACTCGAGTCCCCTAAAAAAATAGCACTCGAGTCGCAGTCGTCGTCGCTGCAAGGAGAGAGGGAGGGAGGGGAGAGAATCTAGTGCTACCCCAATGGCGCAAATCATCGACGGCAAGGCCATCGCCGCCGAAATCAGGCGCGAGATCGCCGCCGAGGTCGCCGCGCTCTCATCCGCCCACAGCATCGTGAGCCCCTTCCTTTCCCACCCGACGCCGCCGCTCGGCCAATCGACCAGCTATGGATTGGGATAATGTCCGTGACGCTGACTTTGTTTCCGTCGCAAGGTGCCGGGGCTAGCGGTGGTGATCGTGGGGAGCAGGAAGGACTCGCAGACGTACGTGCAGATGAAGCGCAAGGCCTGCGCCGAGGTCGGCATCCGCTCCTTCGACGTCGACCTCCCCGAGGACATCTCCGAGGCCGCGCTCGTCGCCGAGGTCCACCGCCTCAACGCCGACCCCGCCGTCCACGGTATCTCCTCCGCAATCGAATCGGATATACAGTAGTCTTCCTTTGGCAGTACTAGGAGAAGATGGACGCTTTCAGTGTTTGGCACTGTAATTCTCTGATTTGTCAGTCTGCCTGTGCCGTAGATGCAGTCATTCCTAGCTGGTTTGTTCAGAAGAATTTGTAGACGGTTAAATTCGGTCCTAGTGACACTCGAGCTGACGATCCTTCGTGGGTGGGATGCCATTCGTTTGCTGCTTGGGATTCCCTGGCCCGGATTTGCTCTTCAGTTGAGTTAGCGTGAAAGAATAGAGAAGTCTGGTCTAGTTTATTCGTGTATAGTTCAATCCTTTGAACTGGAACATTGTTTTACAGGGTGACACTCTTTGGGAGTTCTTGAGTTGTTTTCAGGCGTGTTGGATCCCAAATTTTCGTCCGGAATGGCACCAGTACTCACCATCATGTGTGTTTTCGTTCCCAGTTTCTGGGAGATTCGCTTGATTTGGAATATAATTTTGAACTCGGACATTGTTTCACGGGGTGACACTCTTTGGTTGTTCTTAAGTTATTCCAGGCGTGCTGGAGTCCAAAATTTTGGCCCAGAATGGCATCAGTACTCATCATCTTGTGTGTTCTGTTCCCCTGTTTCTGAGGGATTAACTTGATTGGGAATGTAATTTTAAGTGATCGCTTCACTGGATTAGGCATGGACTTTAGTTATTTCAAGTCACATGTGAAGAGAATGACATGTCCTAGTTCACATCACCATAATGTCTATTATTTGGGGGAATGATTGCTTCGCTTATGCTAGGTGTTTTCTGTTAAGACATGATTGTAAATCATGCATTCATGTTACTAACTAGTTAGTTCTGTTCTCATCCTATCGGACCATTAGAGATTTGTTACCCTAGTTCGATCACCATCTCTATCTTCTAGTGTAAATCATCAGTTTCCTTAGAAGGCAAATATGAAGCTATAGGATACAATTGGAGGTTTGATCGATCAGCTTTCTTTCTGAAATGTGGTTGCCAGCTTCTTAATTGCTTAGATAAGTACTATTTCAATATGATTTACTCAATATGATTTACTTTGTTGCTAGAATGTTGCTTTGCTAGCTCTAGGCTTTAGGTACCTCTACAGTCTGATATTTGGAATTCTTATTCCTACATGTAGCAAAGCTTGTATATTGACTCTATTGAGTCTTTGCTTTTGCACCAGGTATTCTTGTTCAGCTTCCATTGCCCAAGCATATCAACGAAGAAATTATATTAAACCAGATCTCCATTGAGAAAGATGTCGATGGTTTTCATCCTTTGAACATTGGCAAGCTCGCAATGAAAGGCAGAAATCCACTGTTCCTACCTTGTACCCCAAAGGTTTTGATTGCGATGCTTGAGCACAGCATTTCTCAACACTGGTTTGACCGCCGTTTTTATCTGTAACATTTTGGCCTTCATTTTTCTTTTTTACTTCTGAAGGGTTGCATGGAGCTCCTGTCACGCAGTGGAGTCACTGTAAAAGGAAAGCACGCAGTTGTGGTTGGGCGTAGCAACATCGTGGGTTTACCAGTATCCCTTCTCCTTCTGAAAGCAGACGCTACCGTGTCGATCGTGCATTCACGGACGCCAAATCCCGAAACGATTGTCTGTCAAGCAGACATTGTCATTGCAGCAGCAGGCCAGGCCATGATGGTACATTATTCTGGAGCGATAATCCCACCCTATGCTATGTTATTTCCTTAATTCTGACAGCTGTGTTTTCTTGGTTGTTAGATCAAGGGAGACTGGATCAAACCAGGCGCGGCAGTCATCGATGTCGGTACAAACTCCATCGACGACCCTACCAGGAAGTCCGGGTACAGGCTCGTTGGCGATGTGGATTTCGCGGAGGCAAGCAAGGTCGCGGGTCACCTGACTCCGGTCCCTGGAGGCGTTGGGCCGATGACCGTGGCAATGTTGCTGAAGAACACGGTGGACGGCGCCCAGAGGGGTATAGTCTTGTAGATTCTTTATCTCGCCGCAACCGATTTGACGTGTGATTTGGTAATGTGAGGATGATGTTGTAACTGAGTGCCTAGACTAAAACCGGTTCTCCATTTTGTTATGCCTTTACGCAATTTCGAGAACAATAAACGACACCCACTAGTTGGGGTGTCCTTTTTCTTTTGGCAAACTAGAACCATGCATTATATTTCATCAGTAGGACAAGGGTGGGATTAGATGATCCCAGTTACATGGCTCTGAGAAAAACAGAAGATGGATGACCGCACAAGGACCATGCACGCTTTGGTCAAGAACACAGGCTGCAACATGCCGTCTATGACTGTAGTTTTGGCTTGAGCCTGCCGTCAGCAAGCCGGCGCTTTGGCTGCCACCACCAGGCGCCACTGAACGCCCTACACGCTCAAAAGCGAGCTGCCGCTGGCGAGGCAGGGACGAAGCAAATCCAGAATTCCAGATGCGCTCAGATAGAGTATGTGGCCTCTGAGCAACAGATAGAGTATGTGGCCTCTGAGCAACCTCTCTGGTCAGCAACCACACTGAAGCATGGAGAATCCATGAGAGCGACCAACCTGCTTGACACTAGATACCTATCTAAACACCAACAAAATTCGAAGCTCAAAGGGATCTGGTAGCTATTTGTACTGTAAGTTTGGAATTCAGGGATTTCATTCCACCAAGCACTTAACATGTAAGGCAACAATTCAAACAATTTGTGATCATCAGTATTAAATCGAGGAGCCGCACTGTCTTGTGTACACATCTCAGCAACAGCAAAATGGCCGCACAGAAAAACCAAGAACCACATACCGCCCAGTACTCACGCACACGCTACATCTTTCTAAGATTTACCTTCTAGGGGTTAGATAGTCTCTGCTTCAGCACCTCAACGAAATCCTTCCTCGGAACCTCCTCTTCCTGGTTAGCCGTGATGTCCTTCAGCTTCACCTTCCCATCCCTCAACTCGGACTCGCCGACCAGCACCATCCACGGGATGCCCGTCTGCGTCGCGTACTTTATGTGGTTCTGCACCCTGGTGGTGAGCTTGAACTCTGCCTTTATCCCAGCACTCCACAGCTCGTTCACAAGCTCAGCGGCCAATATGAGGTCCTTGCCCAGAATCGACACCAAAACCTCCGTCTCGGTCGCCCGGATCACCTGCAGTTAAAGAACCAAGATCAGTTTTGCTACATTGCTGCAACAAAGACATAACGACAGGGGCACTGAGAAATACCTGGTTCTTTTCCTTCTCCTGTTGCTCCATGATTGCAAAGACTCTTTCTATTCCAAGGCTGACGCCAACAGCAGGGACTTGCTTGTTGCTGAACATGCCGACAAGCTTGTCGTACCTGCCACCAGCAGCAATAGAGCCAACCTACAGCAAAACATTGTGAGTACAGGAATCAGCAAAGGGTTGTTCGCTTAGTTAGTAAAGGTACTTGTCATGCTTAAACATGATGAAGAAAATTCAGATATAGATCAATGTACAGTAAGCCAAAGAAAATGTACATGAGAAAAAGGAAATGCAAAATATCCTTTGAGATCTCAGAATCGAATGGGTCAAGCAATTGGTCTTAGAAAGGTGATTGGTTGAAAGCACTGGAAATAGTATAAAACAAAGCCCAGAGAATAATTGAAGTTTTCAGATATAACAAATCAATGTACAGTAAATCAATTGTAGTGTTACAGCAGACAAAAGGTAATGTCAAATATGCTTTGAGATGAGAAATAGGATGGTACATGTCAGAAACCAGTATATCAAGCAATGAATCTTAAAATGCAGATTAATTGAAAACACTGGCAATACAAAACGATGACCAGTATATAGCAAACAAATGACTAAGTGAGAACACAGGTAACAAGTGAGGCGCAGATGTGAAAGAAGATTCCAAACCTGTGTGACTCCCTTGAACACAGCTTCATATATCACACCTGTGTAGTAATCAAGGCCTCTAGCAAGGCTTAAATCAAAACTTATCCTGTCAAGGGCATTTGCTTTTTCTAGAGCTTTGAATAATATCTCCAGCTCATTTAATGCAACAACAGATCCCTCGTTCTCCATGAATTTGCTGCCCTCCTTTCGCAACTCTAGCAAAACTTCTAGTGGAGGTCCTCTTGTCTTCACTAAACTGCCAATATTTTCAGCGGTTTCATTTGATACACCTTTCTCTTCCACCTAAGTCAGCATAAGAACAATTAGGACTACGACAAATATATCAAAATCAAGATTACATCAATCAACATATAAAAGCAAAAAAAAGGAGTTTGGGATGCTCACCAGTTCTTTTTTCACCTCTTCAAAGGTTAGTTTGTCTAGCTTGTCAATACTTGAGCAAACTGTTCTGAATTTCTCAGCAGGCACGCCACAGATCTCCAACATTCCATCAAGTAACTTTCTGTGATTTAACTTTATCTCATAGACGCCAATATCCAACTTATCCAGTAATTCAGTCAACACTTTGACAACCTCGAAATCTGGTTCCATAGGCTCATATACTCCGGCAATGTCGAAGTCACACTGGTAGAATTCTCGATATCTTCCTTTTGATGGGTTATCTCTCCTGTATACTTTGGCTATCTGGTATCTCTTTATGGCACTTATGTTATTCATGGCAACGTAACGGGCAAATGGAACAGTCAGATCATAGCGCAATGAACAAAGCTCGCCGCCCTGCAGGTTATTTGATGGTAAGACTTCATCTAAACTATTACCACGAGTATAACACAAGGAATATACTGCAACAAAGGAATGGCAAAATTGCTGGATACTAACAATTCCCCGTTAACCTTGAACGAATAATTTATATAACAAACCAGCACATGACAACTAAACAAGTTCTGATATCCCAGTGTGCTACACACTCCTACTTACGTTAAGTACAAAAAGACATAAAAACTTTACCTGATCAGCAAGGTCATATACCAACTTCGAGTCTTCACCATATTTGCCCATCAAGGTTTCTCTCAACTCGAATACAGGGGTATCAAGTGCAACACCACCGTGCATCTTAAATACACTTGTAATTATTGAAAACGCACGCTCCCTTATGGCCATTTGCTCTCTCCCAAAGTCACGTGTTCCCTAGCCGAGAGTAAGATAAGCATTTAGATAGAGAAATAGTAAAAAAAAAAAACTGGTTATTAGGATGCTTCTGAAATCAACTCAACAGAAACAATTGAGGCAGAAAGACAACACAAGACAACATAAATGTAGCATCCACGTGTGCAAGTAAAATGGTAATTACCTTGGGAATTTTTGGCAATCTTCCCACTTCATTGCTCTCCACAATCTCCTTGATTTTCTCCACAAGGAACTCCAATTTGGGGCACTTAGGATCAAACAACAGAGACAGCTCAATTCCCCAATCTGCAATCAACGCAGAATTCACACAAGGAATGGTTTTTCCATCTGTAGCATGCTCCCTAAGCAGAGCAAGTACAGCAGATGTTCCCTTCCCCAACGTTTTCTTCTTGCTTTTCCTGTCACCCTTCACTTTCTCCCCGCCAGCTTGTGCCTTCTCCGCTGAACTGCCAGCTTCATTCTTCCCAGCAGCTTGAGGCTTCTCAATTGAACTGTCCATTTCAATCACAGCCATCGCCACAGCTGCCTCCCATGCAAGGAAGTCCCTAAACTTGAGCAAGTAATTGTACACCCCCCTCAATACCGACACCGCGTCCGAATCAACCATAACTTTATCGAGCATCCCCTTCAAATCATCAACATTAACGCCACCGGCAAGCTTCTCCCGGAGCTCGGCCTCAGCAACGCTCCCTGCACAGAACCTTGCCCGAGCGACGCTCTGCTTGCACATTGCATTCAACGATCTAGCAAGCTGTGTCGCCAGGACCATCAACGCCTCCTCCTTTCCCTCACCCGTTCCACTAGCATCCCTCTTCCCCAGCTTCACGGGAGCGTTGAGCTCGACCCGCACCTTCTTGTGCAGAGCGCGCACCGACTCGCGGAGAGCCCCGTTGACGGCGGGCACCTTGGCGAACATGGCTGCAGAGGCGCCTCCACCGTTGCCCACTAGCTTGGACCCCAATAAAAGCATCTTGATATCAGCGCCCACATCAGCCTCGTCCTTGTCGGAGAGGCCGTCGCCGGACGCGGGCACGTCGAACGCCGTGGCGTCCCCTCGCGCGGCCTCGCATGACAGCGCCGCGACGGCGTCGGCGACGCGGGCAAGAGGGGTGGCGCAGCAGTCGATCAAGGCGGCGAAGGCGACGGCCACGGGCGCGGACGCCGCGGCGACGGCGGCCTCGTCGCGGGTGGCGAGTGGCAGCGCCGCGGCGAGCTCGAGCGACCCGGCGAGGGCGTTGGCCGTGGCGACGGTGACGAGGGCGGAGGAGGAATCGTTCGCTGTGAGGAGGAGCTTGTTGAGAAGCACCGCCGCGGCCGCGCGGGACTCGTGCGTCGCCAAATCCAGGTCCCGGAGCGACCCAGGGGTCTCCTGCGGGGAGGGGGCGCGGTTGGAGAGCCGCTGGAGCGCGGAGGCGTCGATGACGGGGCCGGCGAGGCCGACGGAGAGCGCGTAGACGGCGGCGGGGGTGAGCACGGCGCCCTTGCCAGCGAGCGTCACGGCGGCGGCGGCGGCGGCGGCGGGAGTGGCCATGGCAGATGGAAAACCCTAGAGAAAAAGAGGGAAAAAGGACGGTGGTGATCCAATGGACGTGCTTGAGTCAAATCAAAACTCGAAAACAAGCATGCCCTTCGAGATCCACCGTATAGGAGTGCAAAAAAATGATCAATTCAACCTTCGAATATTTATGGGAAGTCAAAAAGGATGACAAAAAACGTGACCGCCAAGATTTTACCGTTAGGAAGAGTGACCGCCAAGACACGCAGAAATTGTCACATACTCCCTCAGTTTCAAAATAAATGAGGTAAGTTTAATACTAAGTTTGAATGTTTAGAGGACTGTGGCTCTTGCTCATCAGAGTTCAAGTCCCAGACTTGACGCTGGTGCTTACATTTTTTTAATTTATTTCAGGTCTTTCGACAATGTGTTTTTAGCGGGAGGAGATGTTCCCGCCGACAACGAAGGCATGTGAGCCGTTTCGATTGTACTCTGTTTAAAAAAAAGCAACGATACTTATATTTGGATGGGAGGAGTATAAGTTTTAGAAAGAAAGAAAAGAAATTGTAAGGCATACAAAACTGTCAACAAATAAGACCGAAGTCATAGTACAGCTGAAAGCACATATGCTTCTTTGATGATTTTGATAATTCATAACAATATACATTGTCTTTTGGACTAACACTTTTATCTAATATATTTCACATTATTAAGTTGCACCTGGAGCACCTATTGCATCTTCAGTTCTTGTACTGGAAAAAGAGAGCCATTATCAGATTTGTCAAAGTTGGTGAGGAAAACACCAAATTCTTTCATGCTATGGCAACTGAGAGATATAGGAGGAACTCCATAGCCTCTCTCAAGTTAAATGATGGATCCATCATATCTGACTGTGATCAAATTGCTGCATGCTTTTGGGCATCCTTTAAGGATAGAATGGGAACTTCCCTCGGAATTAACATGACCTTTGATTTACAATCTCTGATTCAGAAGGTGGATGGTCTTGATGTTCTCACACAACCTTTTTCTAAGTCTGAAATGGACAAAACTATTCAGGAAATGCCCATTGACAAAGCTCTTGGACCTGATGGTTTCAATGGCCTTTTCTTTAAGAAATGCTGGTCTATTGTTTGTCCTGAGTTTTATCAACTTGCTGGTGCCTTTCATGCTGGTACTGCTAAACTGGAGAACATGAATTCATCTTATATTACTTTGATTCCCAAAAAGAGATCACCTGGGCAAGTGGGAGACTACAGACCAATCTCCCTCACTGGGATGGGCCTCAAGTTTCTGTCTAAAATGATAGCCAACAGGTTGCAGTGGCAGATCATGAAGTGTATTCACAAGAATCAGTATGGCTTTATCAAGTCTAGAACCATTCAAGATTGTGTTGGCTGGACTCTGGAATACCTGCATCAATGTCATCAATCCAAGAAACCTATAGTTATTCTCAAGCTGGATTTTGAAAAGGCATTTGATTATGTGTAACATGAGTTCATCTTTCAGATTCTCAAACACAAAGGATTCAATGATAAATGGATACTTTGGGTACATCAGCTCCTAACTTCTGGCTCTTCTTCTGTCCTGGTCAATGGTGTGCGTGGAAAGAAAATTTATGTGCAAGAAAGGGGTCAGGCAGGGAGATCCCATGTCCCCACTGCTTTTTGCAATTGCTGCTGATTTTTTACAGACCTTGGTTAACAAGCTGCTGATGGAGGGACTGATTCAGCTGCCCGTCCCTTGTCATGATAAGGATTTCCCTATAGTCCAATATGCTGATGATATCCTTATCATCCTCCCTGCTGATGAAACTCAACTGTTACAGTTCAAGAAAATGCTCTTGCTCTTCTCCCAATCCACTGGACTACAAGTGAATTATCAGAAATCTGCCCTTCTGCCTGTCAACATTTCTCCACAGCATCTCCAAGACCTAGCTGACTCCATTGGCTGTAAAGTAGGATCTTTGCCCTTCACATACCTTGGTCTTCCAATTGGGACAACTAAACCAAGAATCATCGATCTCATGCCACTGGTAGACAACATGGAAAGAAGACTAAGTGCTAGTTCATCTTTTCCTGGCCCAGGGGGAAGGTTACAATACTTAAACTCGGCACTGTCATCTGTTCCTATTTTCTTTCTATGCAGTTTGGATATCCCACCAGACATACTGAAACAGCTTGAAAGAATTCAGAGGCAATGCCTCTGGAGGAAAAATGGGCAAGATCAAGCACCCTCTCTTGCTGCCTGGAATCTAGTGTGCAGAGCCAAAGATAAAGGGGGTTTAGACATTATGAATCTGGCAATCCAGAATGAAGCCCTGCTGCTCAAGAATGTTGATAGATTCCTGAATCAAGCTGATATCCCATGGGTTCACTTAATCCGGAACACTTACTACCATAACACAGCCCCTCAGGGAACCTCTCTTTGTGGTTCATTTTGGTGGAAGGATATCTACAAAAGGCTTGACAAGTACAGATCAGTTACATATGTTCAGCCTAACAAGGGTGACACTTTCTTTTTTTGGTCTGACTCCTGGTTGGTTGGAAACTCTACTAGGCCTCTGGCTGCTAGATTCCAAAGGCTATTCTCCTTTGTTGCTGATCCTTTCTGCACAGCTGAGGAAGTTTTTAAAGTTTTTCATGATGAAGGTATGCTCTCCATGTTCCACTTGCCCCTCTCTGATCAAGCTTACCAGGAGCTACTTTCGGTCAACTCCCTGCTTCAAGACCTGGAAATCAATCCCCAAGCCTCTGATAGATGGGTATGGGGTAAGGATGCTAAGGCCTACACAGCCAAGAGATACTATACTCATATTCACAGCACTATTACCCCAAACCCCTTGCTAAACTGGATCTAGAGGAGCTGTTGTACAATGAAGATCAAGATGTTTGCCTGGATGCTCATCATGGATAGACTTAACACCCAAGACATGCTTGAACGGCATCACTGGAATGTTTCAGACTCTAATCTCTGTGTTCTATGCCATGCCAGAGTTAAAGAAGACAGAGATCACTTGTTTTTCAACTGTCTTTTCAGCACGAGGGTTTGGACCTACCTGCAGATCACATGGCAGGGTCAATCCATGTGGAGTTCTGCTTTAGCTGCTAAGAGAGACTTCCACAACCCCTTTTTTGCTCAGGTGGTCTTCACTGCATGTTGGAACATCTGGACTGTCAGAAATGCCAAGGTGTTTCACCAGGAGCAGCCAAGGTTCAGAAAATGGAGATCCAGCTTCATCCATGACATTTCCCTGTTAGCTCATAGGATTAAGGCTAGTTTCAGGGATGATCTCCTTAAATGGATTTCCTTTTTGCCTCCTTGAGGTTTGTATCCATAGCTACCCAACCCCCTTGTACATTCTAACCTCTTCTTGTACATATTACTCTTGCATATGGGAATAAAAGTAAAAAGGCCGTGGGGGGTTTTCCCTACAGTAGTTGGTCAAAAAATCACATATAGTCCACATAAATAATTGACTAAGGATAGATCCCCAAGGAAGGAAAGGAATAAGATTGGTCAACCTTCAAGTTACAAGACTCTACATTTTGTATTTGTGAGAAATCGCATTTGAATTCATAGAAAAGTCAATAGTATTAAAAGGAAGTGAGGTATCTATGGTGAATTGGTTGCTCTCAAGTGCTTAGAGATAGCAATCAAAAATACCCAGTCGTTCTCCCACAAAAGTTCTCTATTCAAAGCCTAAACAGCAAAATCGGTGCCATCAAGTTTTCCAATTCGGCCATAGCGATTTTCCACCAGACAGAACCTTTGCCAAACCCTAGAGTCTCGATACCACCAACATTCCTTTCGGTGCCACCGAAACCAGTGACCAAGTTTTTGGTATGTCGTTTTCAAGAATTGGAAATTTCTAGGCTTGGAGTCGGTCTCACCGAGATTTGCAAACTGCCCTGGGTCACCCATATCGATACCACCGAGATTCCTATAGCGGTCTCACTCGGAATACAAAAGTTGCCACTTTTTGTGCAACTCGGTGCCACCGAGATTCACTTTGATTTCATTGAGTTGGGCAATAATGTTGTAACGGTCGGATTTTTGTAGATGCCTATATATACCCATCCACCACCTTTCATTCGCAGAGGGAGCACTGGGAACACACATACACTTGCCATGTCCATTTTTTTGAGAGAGAGTCACCTACTCATGTGTTGAGATCAAGATATTCCAATCCATCCATTTAAAACTTGATCTCTAGCCTCGCCAAGTTTCTCTCCACCCAATCAATCTCTTTTACCCATGTCAAATCTGTGAGAGAGTAATTGAGTGTTGAGGAGACTATCTTTTGAAGCACAAGAGCAAGGAGTTCATCGTTCTACCGCATCTATTACCTTTTGGAGGGTGGTGCCTCCAAGATTGGTTAGGTTTCGCTTGGGAGCCTCCTACTTCGTGTTGTGTAGTTGAACCAAGAAGTTTGTATAGGCAAGGAGATCGCCTACTTCGTGAAGATCTACCCAGAGTGAGGCTAGTCCTTCGTGGACGCAAGTCATGATGGAATAGACAAGGTTGCTTCTCCGTGGACCCTCCGTGGGTTGAGCCCTCCGTGGACTCTCGCGGCCGTTACCCTCCGTGGGTTGAAGTCTCCATCAACGTGGATGTATGTTAGCACCACATATCAAAACCATGCCAAAAATTACCGTGTCCTTCTTTGCGTTTGATCTTCCTAAACTCTACTCCTTACTTTGCGTGTGCATGTCTTTACTTTCCGCTGCTATACTCATAGACTTGCGTGTGTAGGTTTTGTATGACTTGTTCTAAATGCTAAAATCTGTCAACAATTAAAATTAGGAAAATGCTAGGTTTTTATTTGTCAAACAGTCTATTCACCCCCCCTTTAGACACCCCTTCTAATGATCCCACAATTGGTATCAAAACTTTGGTCTCCATAGTCGTGGTTTAATCATCATTGAAGGAAGATGATGTGTCTAGTTTGGGGAATCTTAGTTGTAGAGTGCCTATTCTCAATGGGGAGTATTAGAGACAATGGAAAGGTGAAATGTTTGGTATATTTGGTGAATTCCATTTGGGCAAGTTGAAAATCCCTATGTGCCTCCCATTAATCCCTTACATCCTTCTCATGATAATGAAGTTAATATGTTTGGTAATCCTAAAACTGTTAATCTCATCATTAGAGGAATGCCAAGAAATGTGCTTAATCAAATGAAGAACTTTGTGTGTTCTTATACTTTGTGGAAAGATTTGGAGAAAGGTATCCCGACCACTCCTTGAAAAATCTTGATATCATTTTCCAAAACTCTATTGTCTTTCACAAAATTAAGCCAAATGATCCTAATTTTGATATTTGTCTATTTGACTCTGTGACCTCATGCGTGCTAAAGAAGATTTCATTACCATCAATAACATCATTGTTGAAGCCCTTCGCATTCATAAACTTGAATGTTGTTATGATCGAAGTTCTAATGAATCTTTTGATTCTTGTGAAGAGGATATTCCATTTGATGATGACAATGTGGAGCATGGCTACTACGATGATGACGAGAAGTTTGACATCGAATATGAGAAGTCCATGACGAGCCTCAGCATTATGGAAAACCTTAGAGACTACATGGTCGGAGGAAAGGAGTGGATACTCGACAGTGGATGCACCGATCACATGACCGGAGATAAAGACATGTTTCATGAGATCACACCAAACCATGGACCACAAAGGTATGTGACTTTTGGAGATAAATCCAAGGGTAAGGTACTTGGTCTTGGTAAGTTGGCCATATCTCATGATACTTCCATTCAAAATGTCATGCTTGTTGAATCCCTTGTCTACAATCTTCTTTCCATATTTAGATTAGTGGATTTTGGTTTCAGTGTGCTATTTACGGAAGTTAATTGCCAAGTGTTTCATTGAGATAATCATAACATGGTGTTTACTAGTTTTCGTAGAGGTGATCTATACATTGTTGATTTCACTAAAAAATCCAAACCTCATACATGTCTTATTGCAAAATCTTCTGAAGGTTGGTTATGGCATAGAAGGCTAGGACATGTTGGTATGCGTAATCTTGACGCACTTATCAAAGGTGATCATATTCTAGGTGTTAAAGATGTTATATTTGACAAAGATAGACTTTGTAGTGCTTGCCAAGGAGGAAAACAAGTTGGTGGAAGTCATCCTGTAAAGAACATCATGACTACTAGAAGGCCACTCGAGTTGTTTCACATGGATCTCATTGGTCCCAACGCTTACGACAGCCTCAGTGGAAATTCTGTTGGTCTACTTATTGTTGAGATTTTTGCAGATTCGCATGGGTATTCTTTCTTGATGACAAGTCTCGGGTACAAAAGATCTTCAAGAACTTCGCTCGGAAAGCCCAAAATCAGTTTGAAGTGAAGATCAAGAAAGTTAGAAGCAACAACGGATCAGAGTTCAAGAACATAAATGTGGATACTTTTCTTGATGAAGAGAGTATCTCACATGAGTTCTCAGCGGCGTGCACACGTCAACAAAATGGAGTTGTTGAGAGGAAGAACTCAACTCTTGTAGGGATGGCTAGAATGATGCTCGACAAATACAAGACGCCAAGACACTTTTGGGCAAAAGTCGTGGAAACACCTTGTCATGCCACAAACCGATTCTACTTACACAAGCTTCTTGGTAAAATGACATACGAGCTACTCACCGGTAACAAACCCCAAGTTGGATACTTTCGGGTATTCGGCTCAAAGTGATACATTCTTGATAAGCATCGTCGTTCTAAATTTGCTCATAAATCTCATGAAGGTTTCCTACTTGGTTACTGATACGTCTCCGTCGTATCTACTTTTCCGAACTCTTTTGCCCTTATTTCGGACTCTAATTTGCATGATTTGAATGAAACTAACCCGGACTAACGTTGTTTTCAGCACAATTGCCATGGTGTTGTTTTTGCGCAGAAATAAAAGTTCTCGAAATGTCCTGAAAATTTACGGAGAATTTTGGTGGAATATATAAAAAAATACTGGCGGAAGAATCAGCGGAGGAAGTGGAGCGTGGAGCCCACAAACCCACCAGGCGCGGGCCCCCCTGGTCACGCCTGGCAGGCTTGTGGGGCCCACAATGCTCCACCGCCTCCAATCTCAGCTCTATTTAGTCCGTCTCACGTGGAAAAAAATCAAGGAGGAGAGTTCATCACGTTTTACGATACGGAGGCGCCGCCACCTCGTGTTCTTCATCTGGAGGGCAGATCTGGAGTCCGTTTTGGGCTCCGGAGAGGGGAGATCGTCGCCATTGTCATCATCAACCTTTCTTCATCGCCAATTCCATGATGCTCTTCACCGTTCGTGACTAATCTCATCGTAGGCTTGCAGGACGGTGATGGGTTGGATGAGATCTATCATGTAATCGAGTTAGTTTTGATGGGGATTGATCCCTAGTATCCACTATGTTCTGAGATTGATGTTGCTACTACTTTGCCATGCTTAATGCTTGTCACTAGGGCCCGAGTGCCATGATTTCAGATCTGAACCTATTATATTGTCGCCAATATATGTGTGTTCTTGATCCTATCTTGCAAGTTGTAGTCACCTACTATGTGTTATGACCCGGCAACCCCGGAGTGACAATAGCCGGAACTACTCCCGGAGATGACCATAGTATGAGGAGTTCATGTATTCACCAAGTGTTAATGCGTTGGTCCGGTTCTTTATTAAAATGAGAACCTTAATATCTCGTAGTTTCCATTAGGACCCCGCTGCCACGGGAGGGATGGACAATAGATGTCATGCAAGTTCTTTTCCCTAAGCACGTATGACTACATACGGAATACATGCCTACATTAGATTGACGAACTGGAGCTAGTTACATATCTCTCTGTGTTATAACTATTGCATGATGAATAACATCCGGCATAATCATCCATCACCGATCCAATGCCTACGAGTCTTTTACTACTGGTCCTTGCTATGTTACTTTGCTGCTACTGTTACTCTATTGCTACTGCTGTCACTTTGCTGCTACTGGTTACTGTTGCTACTGCTGCTATCACCCTACTTTGCTACTGATACTTTGCTGCAGATACTAAATCTTTCAGGTGTGGTTGAATTGACAACTCAACTGCTAATACTTGAGAATATTATTTGGCTTCCCCTTGAGTCGAATCAATAAATTTGGGTTGAATACTCTACCCTCGAAAACTGTTGCGATCCCCTATACTTGTGGGTTATCAAGACTATTTTCTGGCACCGTTGTCGGGGAGGCACAACTATATTCTTTGAGTCACATGGGATTTACGTCTGCTGGTCACTATGAGGAATCCGATAGATCCAAGAACTAAAGTCTTGCCCTCAACTACGAGGACAGGTAAGGAACTGCCATCTAGCTCTGCACTTGATTCACCTTCAGTTATGAGTAAGTTTGCGACACCACCTCCTTCTAGAAATCTTGATATGTCGCCTATGCTTGATGATGCTACTTCTGCTGCCCATGATGCTTATGATGATGCTATGCTTGATACTGCTTTGCCTGATGATGCTATGCTTGATACTGCTTTGCCTGATGATGCTATGCTTGATACTGCTTTGCCACTTGGTGCATTCCTTGATGCACAAATTTCCAGAGTTGCTGCTAGATGTGATGATACTTCTGAAACCGCTGATACTATTGAACTAGAACCTGCTATTTTGCCTGCTAGAGCTACCTCTCCTAGATATGAATTGACTGATATGCCCGAGTGTTATGTTATGGAGGGAGAGATAGCTCAGGATTTTCTTGCGTGTAAGGATAGCTATGATGTTGAGAATTTACTGCGCAAGTGGAAAGAAAAATCTCTGAACGCTAGGATGAAATACGACCCGAAGTTTGCTACTTCGCCTATCTTTGTGACCGATAAGGATTATGAATTCTCTGTCGACCCTGAGTTAATCACTCTGGTCGAATCTGATCCTTTTCACGGTTATGAGTCTGAAACGGTTGTAGCCCATCTTACCAAACTGCACGATATAGCCACCCTATTCACTAGTGAGGAAAAGATCCACCACTACTTTATCCTCAAGCTGTTTCCTTTCTCGCTAAAGGATGATGCTAAGACCTGGTTGACTTCTCTTGCTCCTGGTTGTGTGCGTAGCCCCCATGATATGGTCTACTACTTCTCTGATAAATATTTCCCTGCCCATAAGAAGCAAGCTGCCTTGCAGGAAATATACAACTTTGCGCAAGTTGAACAAGAGAGTCTCCCACAAAGCTTGGGGGAGGCTCGTCTAGCTGCTGAATGCTTTGCCTGATCACCCTCTTGAGAAGAATGAAATACTTGATATCTTCTATAATGGACTTACTGATGCCTCTAGAGACCACCTAGATAGTTGTGTCGGTTCTGTTTTTAGGGAACGAACTGTAGAACAAGCTGAGATCCTATTGAATAACATCTTGTGCAATGATAATGCTTGGTCTATTCCCGAACCACCTCCTAAGCCAACTCCAAAGAAAAGAGGTATTCTATTCCTCAGTCCCGAAGATATGCAAGAAGCTAAGAAATCTATGAAAGAGAAAGGCATTAGATCTGAAGATGTCAAAAATCTACCACCTATCGAAGAGATCCATGGTCTCGATAACCCGATACAGGTAGTAGAAGTAAATTCTCTTCGTAGATTCAGTGAGAGTGTATTCCTTTTGATAAACCTGTTAGCTTATGCCTGGATGAATTTGATAACTTTGTTGCCAAACAACAAAGTTTCAATGATTATGTTAGCAGACAATTGGAACAGAATGCTTGTATGCTTAGTCATTTAAGTGCTTGTGTGGACATAAATGTCAATGATCTTAAGCTCTTGAGTAAACATGCCTCTATGGTTACTACTCAAGTAGAACAAGTACTTAAGGCTCAAAATGACTTGCTCAATGAGTTGAATGACAATTCTGTCAGAGTCGTCATTAGAGGCGGTAGAATGACTCAGGAACCTTTGTATCCTGAGGGCATCCTAAGAGAATTGAACAAGATTCTCAAGGAGTTAGCACTGATGCACCTAGTCATCCTAGAAAGAAGAAGAAAGATGATAGGAACCTGCACGCTAGCAACCTTGTTGCTGCTACACCTGAGAGTCCAAACGATGTCTTTGTCTCTGATGCTGAAACACAATCTGGTGATGAACATGAGCCTAATGATAATATCAATAGTGATGTTCATGATGATGATCAACCTAGCAATGATAAGGATGTGGAGATTGAACCTATTGATCTTGATAACCCACAGCCTAAGAATAAGAGATACGATAAGAATGACTTTGCTGCTAGGAAGCATGGTAAAGAAAGGGAACCGTGGGTTCAGAAACCCATGCCCTTTCCTCCCAAACCATCCAAGAAAAAGGATGATGAGGATTTTGAGTGATTTGTTGAAATGATTAGACCTGTCTTTCTGCAAATGCGTTTGACAGATATGCTCAAAATGTCTCCGTATGTTAAGTACATGAAGGATATTGTGACTAATAAGAGGAGGATACCTGAGGTTGAGATTTCCACCATGCTTGCTAATTATACCTTCAAGGGTGGAACTCCTAAGAAACTAGGTGATCCCGGTGTGCCCACTATACCTTGCTCCATTAAAGGCAACTACGTTAGAACTGCTTTATGCGATCTTTAAGCCGGTGTTAGTGTTATGCCTCTCTCTCTTTATCGTAGGCTTGAACTGGATAAGTTGACACCCACTGAAATCTCTCTGCAAATGGCCGACAAATCAACTGCTTTCCCTATCGGCATTTGCGAGGATGTGCCTGTTGTGGTTGCTAACGTCACTATCTTAACAGACTTTGTTATTCTGGATATTCCCGAGGACGATGCCATGGCGGTCATCCTCAGAAGACCCTTTTTAAACACTGCAGGGGCTGTTATAGATTGCAACAAAGGCAATGTCACTTGCCATGTCAACGGTAATGAGCATACAATGCACTTTCCGAAGAAACAATATCGAGTACATTGCATCAATGCTATCGAAAAAACTTCATCGATTCTTATTGGGAGCTTTGAATGCCCTATACCTCCTGTTAAGATGAAGTATGATTTGCTTGTTGGGGAGATACACATCCCCATTGAGGTGACCTAGTGACTATTCGAAAATTCTCTGTCTTCTTTTGCGATTCGAAAAGGTTTGTCAAGGAGACTTGATCAACCTTATTGACGGATTTCTTTCGATGACCATGAGATGGATGAGTCAAGGAGTCACAAACCTCTGTTCCAAGCTTTCACCTTCGGTTGCTTAGAAGAAAAATGATAGGTTTAGTTTAGTTTTCCCTGTTTTCTGCTTTTAGCGTCCCGTGGAAAAGTACCCCGAAAATAAAAGTTCTCCGAACATCGTGAAAATCAAGTATGATTTTTCTGGAATTTTTGAAAAATACTGAGACGAAGAGCTAGTCTGGAGGCTGCACCAGTGGGCCACAAGCCCTGGAGGCACGGGCACCCCCTGGCCGCGCCTACCTGGCCTGTGGGGCCCACGTGCACCCCCTCCACTCATTTTAGCTCCCACCTGCTTCTCCTACCTCTAGAAAAAAATCATTTCGCAGCTCAAACCCGTGCTCTTGCTCTTCTTGCTGGGATTTTCGATCTCCTTGCTCAAAGCACCATTCTCCGAACTGTTTTGGGGAAATTGCTCCTTGGTAAGTGACTCCTCCATTTGTCCAATTAGTTTTTTCTCTAGTGCCTTATACTTCGCGTATTTTTGCTGCCTAGGTGACCCTGTTCTTGAGCTTTGCATGCTAATTTTAGCTGGTCCCAAGTAGTTTTGATGCGTAATATGGCCTCTAGGCACTTGTGGGAGTAGTTGCTATGAGTTTTGTTGAGCCTTGTTCACTTTTCCTTAGAGTCACTAAAAATTTCAGAAATTTTCAGAGATAGAAAAGGGAAAAGATGAGGAGGTTATTAAGAGGCGCTTCAAGCCGTGACCCCAAGGATGATGGAAGTGAGAAGAAGCCCAAGTATCCGGTCCCTCGAGTTGCAGAAGTTTGAGCGTGCGAATGGCCAAGCGATGTGTTCTTACGCGTCGCCGGACTTTATGAGGACTTTTATCACTTGGTGGAGAACGCAAGCCTTACCTCCTTCGTCGAAGATAAGTGTCCGCAATACCTCGTCCTCACTAATATCTTCGTACAAAGCTTTAACTTCTACCCTAGGAAGAATCCTCCTATGGTTGAGTTCAAATTATATGATATCCCCCAGCGCATGTCACTCCAGGATTTTTGCAATGTTTGCAAATTGCCTTTTGTTGGGGATATTCATGAACCTTGTCCACGGGACTTGGAAGCTTTCATCGATACTATTGCTGTAGGAGAGGAGAGAGGAGTGTCTTGCGCCAGAGCTGCTAGCATACATTTCCCCGTGCTTCGATACTTCTCACTATTCATGGGAAAATGTTTGATTGGCCGTGGGAAAGCTGGGTCCCTTAGCTCCCCAGATCTTGCGGTCTTGCACGAAGCTCTTTATAACGACAAAACTTATAGCTTGGGCGCTATAGTAGCTCAACGATTGAACACAGACCGTTCTAAAGGCGTTGTCTATGGAGGTATCTATGCTACCCGTCTTGCCAGACACTTTGAGATACCTATTAGACTGGACGAGGAAGAAGAGATTCTTCTTCCCGAGAGATATCTAGATTATGATAGCATGGTTCGCCATGACTTTCTAATATAAATAGAAGGATGATTTATAACCTGCTATTTAGTCAGGGTACTCGTGAGACTATTACTTTGCCTGCTCCTTCTTTGTTCAATCTTCATGCAGGCAGGTACATTATTATGCCCTCGGACATCTACGCATATTGGGGCTTGGCCCAACAACAGGTGCCCGTGCCCGAGCCACCAGTCGGGTACGAGACGCCAGTTTATCAGTGGGAGCCAGAGGAGCTCACACAGTAGTGGCATCCTCAGTCCACTCCGGAGTACCCCGAAGCTGGTTATTTCCCTCCTTGGGATTAGACCAACTTAGGCCAAAAGCCTAAGCTTGGGGGAGTACGTGTTTCTCACCGACTTACATTCTTGCTTATGCTTTCACTTTGTTCGTCGGTGTTCACACTTTGCCAGTGTATCATCCATGCTAGTTTATTTTCTTTTTTTTGTTTTCTTTTCGTGTGTCTGTCTAGTTTGAGAAAAACCCAAAAAGATTTTATTTTTCTTCTTTTGCTTGTTGGGAGCTTTCCCGTGTAAATAGTTTTTTTTTCTTTGGGTCAAGGTAGAAGACCATGGTCACAATGTTTAGTGGCTCTCGCATGCATACCTGTTTATCTGTTAAAGAGCCATATTACTTTGTCTTCTCCTTTGTGTTTGCTTGCAGATTCCAGCTTTAGTCCAATGCACTAGCACTCTTATTATTGTTCACATCATTTGGTCATGCAAGTGAAAGGCAATAAGGACGATATATGATGAAGTGACTGAGCCTGGAAAAGCTGGTATGAACTCGATATATTTTGTTTTTATAAATATGACTAGCTCATCGTTCCTGATTCAGCTTTATCGTGAGAGAAACATGTTTGCAATGACAACTTAGAGATCATAGTTTCTGATGCCATGCTTAATTAGCTAGGAGCTTATAATGGTTTGTCTTGGATGGCAACATGAATTTTGAGATGACTATGATGTAGTATGATAGGATGGTATCCTCCTTTGAATGTTTCAAGTGGCTTGACTTGGCGCATGTTCACGCATGTAGTTGAAACAAAATCAACATAGCCTCTATAATATTCATGTTCATGGTGATTTATGTCCTACTCATGCTTGCATTCAATGTTAGTTAATCTCAATGCATTTTGATGACTGTTGTCGCTCTTTAGTTGGTCGCTTCCCAATCTTTTGCTAGCCTTCACTTGTACTAAGCGGGAATATTGCTTGTGCATCCACTTCCATAAACCCAAAGTTGTTCCATATGAGTCCATCATACCTACCTATATGCGGTATCTACCTGCCGTTCCAAGTAAATTTGCATGTGCCACTCTTTAAACCTTCAAGAAATAATATGTTTTGCATGCCCGAACCGCTCATGTGGTGACAAGGGGCTATCAGTATCTTCCATGCTAGGCGTGTTATCCTCGATATGTGTTTATTCACTATCATTCACGAGAAAGGGGTCGGTAATTGGAATTCCCAGTTCCATGCTCAAATCGAAAAGATAATTGCAAACAAAACTCCCCCTGGATTGATGTTGGTATGGACGGCACCCGAGGATTCGGCTAGTCGTGGAGTGTGATTGATCGGTGGTGGGGGAGTCAAAACTTTACTTTTCTGTTTGGGAACCGCCTATAGCATGTGTAGCGTGGAAGATGGTGAGAACTCTTAGTCATTGCGTTCACAATAAAAGCATGCCACCCAAAATTATTATCTCTGCTTTGAAAGCTTGAGCTCTGGCACCTCTGCAAATCAATGCTTCCCTCTGAGAAGGGCCTGTCTATTTATGTTCCTGTTGAGTCATCCTCTTCCTTATAAAAGCACCAATTAGAGAGCACCTCTGTCATTTTTATGCTTTGCTTCTAACTGTATTGAGTATGACCGTGACTGGATCTTCTTTGCCATGAATTACAATGTTTAGTCAGCCCTTGGTCTTTGAAGGTGCTCTGCATTTATGTTTTGCGGTCTCAGAAAGAGCTAGCGAGATACCATCTGTTTCATACTGCTTCATGATTGTTTTGATTGAAGTGTTGACGTTTGAGACTTATTATTATTTTCTCGCTAGTTGATTATGCCATTGATATGAGTTTACTGTGAGACCTAGATGTCATTTGCTTATGTGGTTAGCTTGTGATCTTGCTGAAATTCTGGTTATGAGTTAGACATAGTTGCAACAACAAGATCAAACAGAGTTCGTAAAAGTTTTTCTTTTGTCTCTTTCAGTTTGTCAACTGAATTGCTTGAGGACAAGCAAGGCTTTAAGCTTGGGGGAGTTGATACATCTCCGTCGTATCTACTTTTTCGAACTCTTTTGCCCTTGTTTTGGACTCTAATTTGCATGATTTGAATGGAACTAACCCGGACTAACGCTGTTTTCAGCACAATTGCCATGGTGTTGTTTTTGCGCAGAAATAAAAGTTCTCGGAATGACCTGAAAATTTACGGAGAATTTTTGTGGAATATATAAAAAATAATGGCACAAGAATCAGCGGAGGAAGTGGAGCGTGGAGCCCACAAGCCCACCAGGCGCCCCCCTGGCCACGCCTGGCAGGCTTATGGGGCCCACAACACTCCACCGCCTCCAATCTCAGCTCTATTTAGTCCGTCTTGCCCGGAAAAAAATCAAGGAGGAGAGTTCATCGCGTTTTACGATACGGAGGTGCCGCCACCTCCCGTTCTTCATCTGGAGGGCAGATCTAGAGTTCGTTTTGGGCTCCGGAGAGGGGAGATCGTCGCCATCGTCATCATCAACCTTCCTTCACCGCCAATTCCATGATGCTCTTCGCCGTTCGTGAGTAATCTCATCGTAGACTTTCTCGATGGTGATGGGTTGGATGAGATCTATCATGTAATCGAGTTAGTTTTGACGGGGATTGATCCCTAGTATCCACTATGTTCTGAGATTGATGTTGCTACTACTTTGCCATGCTTAATGCTTGTCATAGGGCCCGAGTGCCATGATTTCAGATCTGAACCTATTATGTTGTCGCCAATATATGCGTGTTCTTGATCCTATCTTGCAAGTTGTAGTCACCTACTGTGTGTTATGACCCGGCAACCCCGGAGTGGCAATAGCCGGAACCACTCCCGGAGATGACCATAGTATGAGGAGTTCATGTATTCACCAAGTGTTAATGCGTTGGTCCGGTTCTTTATTAAAAGTAGAACCTTAATATTCCATAGTTTCCATTAGGACCCCGCTGCCACGGGAGGGGTGGACAATAGATGTCATGCAAGTTCTTTTCCCTCAGCACGTATGACTACATACGGAATACATGCCTACATTAGATTGACGAACTGGAGCTAGTTACATATCTCTTTGTGTTATAACTATTGCATGATGAATAACATCCGGCAAAATCATCCATCACCGATCCAATGCCTACGAGTCTTTTACTACTGGTCCTTGCTACGTTACTTTGCTGCTACTGCTGTCACTGCTGCTACTGTTACTGTGTTGCTACTGCTGTCACTTTGCTGCTACTGGTTACTGTTGCTACTGCTTCTATCACCCTACTTTGCTACTGATACTTTGCTGCAGATACTAAATCTTTCAGGTGTGGTTTAATTGACAACTCAACTGCTAATACTTGAGAATATTGTTTGGCTTCCCCTTGAGTCGAATCAATAAATTTGGGTTGAATACTCTACCCTCGAAAACTGTTGCGATCCCCTATACTTGTGGGTTATCAGTTATAGATCAAACTCCCACACTTACCGTGTCTACAACAAATTCACTCAAAAAGTTGAGACGGTAGATGTGAAGTTTGATGAATCTAATGGTTCGCAAGTCAAACAATTGCCAAATGATGTAGGAGATAAGGAACCTTCAGAAGCCATCCAAGACTTGTCCATTAGCAAGATTCGTCACATGGAGGTGAAGGAAAGCACTTCATCAATACAAGTGGAAGCTCCTACTTCACGTTAAGGCAAACCACAAAATGACATGAAAGTATCCACAAGTGGTACATGACATGATGAAGAGGAGGAAGAAGTACATCATGATGATCCACCTCAACCTTCTTCACCACCTCCTCAAGGAGATGACACCTTCAACAACAACAAAGAAGATGATGATGAGGAAGCTCCACCATCCAACAAGAAAAAATTGTCACCAGTTCGAGCAAGAGTGGACAAGGATCATCCGCTAAATCAAACCTTCAGTGACATACAAATCGGGAGATTCACTCGCTCTAAAACCCGTTTATCTAACTTTTGTGAGCATTACTCATTTATCTCTAGCGTTGAACCTATGAAGGTAGAAGAATCACTTAAAGACCCGGATTCGGTGAATGCCATGCATGAAGAGCTACACAACTTCGAGAGGAATGAAGTTTGGACACTCATGGAGAAACCCAAGGACTAGCACAACATCATTGATCCAAAATGGTTGTTTCGGAACAAGCAAGATGAAGATGTCCATGTGGTATGCAACAAGGCACGTCTCATAGCTCAAGGTTACATGCAAGTCGAAGGTATGGACTACGGTGAGACCTATGCCCCTGTTGCTAGATTTGAAGCCATTCGTATTCTTCTCGCTTACGCCAATCACCATGATATTACTCTTTACCAAATGGATATCAAAATGCTTTTCTAAATGGTGAAATTCAGGAGAATGTTTATGTCAAACAACCTCCCGGCTTTGTGAACCCTAAGAAACCTAATCATGTTTATAAACTTCCTAAGGCTTTATATGGTTTCAAACAAGCCCCTCGAGCCTTGTACAAATGCCTAACGAAGTTTCTCATTGAAAAGGGTTTTGAGATTGGTAAAATTGATACAACCTTATTCACTAAAAGAGTTAATGGCGAACTATTCGTGTGCCAAATTTATGTGGATGCTATTATTTTTGGATTTAATAACCCACATTTTAGTGAGAAGTTTGGAAGGTTGATGTGTGAGAAGTATGAAATGTCAATGATGTGTGAGCTACAATTCTTCCTTGGTTTGCAAATCAGAAAACGAGAGAATGTACGTTTATCTCTCAAACCAAGTACACCAAGGACTTAATCAAGAAGTTCAACATGCAAGAGTGCAAAGGTATGAAAACTCCATGCCTATGAGTGAACATGTTGGCCTCACCAAGGAGGACAAACTGGTTCATCAAAAGGTTTATCGATCAATGATCGGTTCATTTCTATATCTATGTGCCTCACGTCTCGATATCATGTTGAGTGTTTGCATGTGTGCACGGTATCAAGCAACACCTAAGGAGTGTCATCTTAAGGCTGTGAAAGGAATTGTGAGATACTTGATACGTAAACTAAACTTTGGCATATGGTATCCCAAGGGATCTTCTTTTAATATTGGTGGTTATTCTAACTCAGACTATGCCGGAGATAAGGTTGATAGAGAATCCACCTCGGGTACATGTCAATTTCTTGGGATATCTCTTGTGTCTTGGTCGTCCAAGAAATAAAACTCGCTATATCTATCTATCGCCGAAGCGGAATACATTGGCATCGGATCATTTGTGCGCAATTACTATGGATGGCGCAAACTCTTAAGGATTATGGCATTCGTGTGAAGCATGTTCCATTGTTGTGTGACAATGAAAGTGCCATTAAAATTGCCCATAATCACGTGCAACATTCTCGAACTAAACATATTCAAGTTCGACATCATTTCATTCGTGATCATGTTGGTAAAGGAGATATTAATGTGAAGCATGTTCATATCGACAAACAATTGGTTGATATATTTACCAAGCTACTTGATGAGAAAGCATTTTGTCACTTGAGGAGTGAGTTGAACATCATTGATTCTTCAAACTTGAGCTATACTCACTCGGATGCATGCAAGTTGAAAGTGCGTTATATCGACTAGAGGGGGGGGGGGGTGAATAGGCGATTTTTACAATTTCATCATTGAGGAAATTCCTAGTGAGGAAAGTCCTCAGTCATGAACTGAGTGCAGCGGAAAAAGTACTAAGTGAGAAGTGCAAAAACGTCTACAACAAAGTACCAAACGTGATTTCAGAGAATCGGTTTGCACAGGTCACAAGTACAGGATAAGCAGGTGAAGAACAACTCAGGTGAAGAATTTGAGGTGAGGAATTCGGAGAAAGTCTTCAGTCAAATTCTTCAAACAGTACAGATGAAAGTATTCAACATGCAATTGAGGAAATGAAGCTAGTTGACGAAATAGAACCAGTAGCTCGATGAAGACAGTTGTTGATGACCAAATTCCAACTGTTGTGATAGTTGTACGTTTGGTTTGGAGTGGCTTGGTATTGAAACCAAAGGACACACAGTCTCGGGACACACAGCCCCTATCGTATTCTCCTTGAGCTAAGGACACACTGTCCTCGCCCATCACTCGTGGTAAGTCTTTAGGGCAGACTTCCAAACCTTCACAAACTTGGTCACCCGATGATCCACAATTGACTGCTGGATGCTCTAGCCTAGGGCGCCTAGCCGTCTGGAGGATGCATAGTCCTCAAAGGTAACAAGCTTCGGTTCCACACAGGAATAACTTCTTCAGTGATGCTCAATCACTTGGGTTTTGGTTTGGGTTTGGGTGTTTGGGGTATTCCTCACTTGATGATTTTCCCTCAAAGACTCTGAGGAATTTGGATTGCTCTAAATGACAAGTGTCAGTTTCTCTAGGAGTAGCCAACCAGCTAGTGGTTTTTGGGGTGGCTATTTATAGCCTGGGAGAATCCCGACATGATTTGACATAAATGCCCTTTAATAATATGACCGTTGGGTGGATAAGATCTGGGACAGGTGGCGCGTGGCGCGGCAACGTTCGGAACTTCCAACTGTGAAAGTCCTCATGTCTCTCATGTTCCTCACTTTGAGGATTTGATAGATGGGTTGAGCATCATGAGGAAATTCGTTCCATATTTTTACCTCGACCCCCTTTAACAGTATGGTGTTCCTATGACTCAAGCATAAAGAAAATGAAACAGCAAGAGTAAATCTTCAAGCTTCAAAGTCTTCAATGTATTTTCTTCGGGGCACACCAAATTCCTCATCTTCAATATCTTCATGAGGAATATCAATTTCTTCGCAATTTCTTCGCCATCAAAGTCTTCAAGGATTTACCAAAGTCTTCACCCGAAGACATTCGTTTTTAGGGGTCGATATTCATAGAATAACCCAAACTCCTCAGCTACTTATGGAGCCTATGTATACTTATAAGTCTTCAAACCGCCAAAATCACTAAGGGGCTCTAGATGCACTTACAATCTCCCCCTTTTTGGTGGTTGATGACAAATAGGTTATTTTTTCGACGGGGATAATAATATGAAATGTAAGTACCGAGTTTGAGGAATTTGAAGGTAAGATACAGAGAAACTCCCCCTCAAGATGTGCATGTTTTGAGGGATTTGCTTTGAACAACAAATGACATTGATGATATATATCATGGAGATCTCCCCCTGTATCTTGTAATTCATGGATGCATTTGACATATAGTATGAGGAATTTGAAATGTGTGATGAAAAATGGTGTCTGACGAATTTCAGCATGCATACATTAATTAACTTGAGGAATAAGCATGCGAGGAAAAACGTTCAAAAGTGTCAGAACACCATCGGGGTTAAGTTACAACTGATTACATCAAAAACTTCAGAAGAACCAAAAGTTTCTAACATAATAAAGTTTATAAGCCCATAAATTTAACCCGCTTGAAGACTAACTCTCAAATTTCTCCCCCTTTGTCATCAAGTGAAGAAAAGGGACGAAACTGAGGACTAACACCCATGAAAATCTTCACTTCTGTGTTGAGGAAGAGGTGCGAGCATTCTTCGAGTCAGACTTCCTTGTTGGGCCAGTTGCAGTATCCGTAGGTTCTTCATCTGAATTAGCAGTGCGGAATGAAGAAAATGAGCTATCCTCCAGGTCAGCAACTGGAATATTCCTGAATTTCTTCTTTGGTGGCCATGACCAATCAAAGTCCCGAGTGAATTCCCATTCTTCAAGTTCCTTTGGAGTCTTCAGGTGAGACAATATGGCCCAAGTGCGATCAAATACCTCATGAAGATAGTAGTGATTTTTCTTCACAACATTTTGAGTATCAGTGAGGGTTTTCACAATGGAGACAAACTGGTATTTCCCCACTTATGGTTGTGATCGACTTTCTGATGAAGACTGAGGAGAAGCTCTCTGTTAGTCATCACCCTTGGGGCAGTTGGGCTTGGAGGTTTTGCTCTGCATGAGATTCTTGAGTGGCAGTGTCATCATGTGAGGAGTAGGAGGTAGCCTTGCGAAATTGACCATCGAGTGGCCGATTTCCTTCATCAATCACCGACTTGCCTTTGACCTCAACGGCTTCAAAAGATTTCTTGATGACTTTGAGAGGAGGCAGATAGACGAGGTGATTCCGATACTCAGCTTGATAGTTGATGGAGTATCTGGTTTTGATGAATCTCATGATCCAAGGAGCATAAATCTTCAGCTGAAATGGTGACAAAGCATTGTTAGCCAAAGTCCTCAAGAAGAAAACATGAAGGTTCATTTTGATGCCATGAATGACGTTGAACAAGATGTTCTTGATGATTCCAACAACATCTTCTTCCTTATCATGCCCTTTGATAGGTGCGATGGAATATGCCAAAATTCCGTAGACAGTTCTGGGCACATATTTCAATTCCTTCACCAGGAATCTAGTCCTTGGAGGTTGACCTGGAGCCAAAAGTTTCATTAGGACTTCCATTAGCTGATTTGGCAACTCTCTTTCATCATACAGGTTGATTGCGTCACCTGAAGGAATTGAGATAGGTAGAGCTAGAAGCAATTCTGAGGCTGGAGCTTTGTAGTGAGTGTGCTGTGTCATCCAGTCCAAGACCCAAGAGTTGATGTTTTCGGGGTCACCTGAGATATGCAGTGTGGCATAGAACTGAAGAATAATGTTTGTATTCCAGTCACCGATATCTGTGCAGAATGGCAGTAGCCCTTCTTTGTGAAGAACACTCAGTATGGGGTGAAGCAAGGAATTTCCTCCATATCACAATGAGGAATGTGCGTGTGATGAAATATCTTCCTTTTTCCCACAAAGCACAGAAGCATAGTAATTAAGTTGAGTTCTGGTTCAGAACTTTCTATGCCTGATACGAAGCCCATCGTAAGGATTTTCTCAGTGAAGAAATGATGTTCATCATAGAAGTCTTCTTTCAGAAACTTTGGCCTCTTTGAGAAGGGTTGATGAGGCTTTGGTTGAAGATTATGATGTTGATCATCTTGAGGATTTTTGGCCACCACAATTGCTGTTTCAGGATTTGCAACCACAATTGCAGTTTCATCAGTAATATTTTTATCCTATGATGAGGCATTTTCATCAGGGGCTTGTTCTTTAGTTTGAGGAATTTGTTGTGCCGAAGGAGCAGACGCAGTTTCTGGTACAACAGTTTCTTTTCAGTTTCTTCAGCTGATCCAAATGATTCTTGGTCAGGTGCTGATTTCACATGTGAGCTATTTTCTTCAGAGCGAGTCAGAATTTCAGTAGCTGCAGGAGTTTGAGGAATTTTAGTGTTTATTGGCGAGTTTGGGTAAGCCTTTTCCCCAAACTCATCATGGATAACAGGTGTGCTGCTGCCAATGTCTTCATCAGCCTCCTTTTCTTCAGTAGTCATTTTGGGTTTTGAGGAGGAGGTGTTGAGACTTGAGGAATTTGATCATCTTGAATTTCCCCATCTATTGGTGTGGATGCAGCAGAGAGATTGTCATCCATTTCCTCATCCTGTTCTGGAATGATGTGCTCTGCACCAAATGGTACAATCATGTATGATGGTGCAACACTGAGGGGGATCGCATCCACCGGAACTGATGATGTAGTAGGCAGAGTCTTCAGACGTTTTGCCTCCGCAGACTTGGAAGGTGTTGATGCCTTTCTCTTCTTTGCTTTCTTCTTAGCAGCTTTTGTTTTCTTCATGCCTGATGCAGACGGAAGAGTCACTTTCTTCACCTTTGAAGACATTGGTGAAGGCGCATTTTCATCAGACATTGCATGAGCAGTGTCAGGCCTGACAGATTCTTTAGCAGTAATATTCTATGTAATTTCATCAGCAGTTGGTTCTTAATCTTCATCAGAATCAGCTAGTTGCACAGTATAGTTGGGCTGAGGATTTGTTGGTTGCTTTGGGGCTGCAACCCTCCTGTTGTATTCATCAATTGCTTCAGTTGAGACTTTGACAAACCTCACTTTGACACCCTTACGATTCGCATGAAGACTTGTGTATTGATCAGTGAGGGTTTTCAGCTCTGCCTGAGTAGAAACAAGTTTCTCAGGCGTCGGGTTAAGGATGTTTTGTTTGAAGTACTTCTCCTTTTTAACCTTTCCAGCCCGAGCTCGTTTGGCTTACTGATCCTTCCATTTTGCTTCATTGATGAATGAAGTAACCATGTGACTGAGTCCAGGTGGAAGTTTCAAATCATCAATTGGTGTGTTTGGATCCTCATACCAAAGGTTGATAAAGTTCAGCACAACTTTCGATCCAGTGCGAGGGGAATGGTGTTGCCAGTGGCTTGTGCAACCCTTTTTTTGTTTGTTTCTGATGATGTCTTGAAGAGTTTCATCATCATATTCCCCACTTCTTTCTGATGCAGAAAGTATGTTGACAACCTTTCTTGGGCTTGGCCTTGTTCCTCTTCCAACAGTCATCTTTGTCTTCAGTATGCCAGGTGAAGACTTCAGAGCTGAACCTGAGGCAGATGGTACTGAGGAATTTGGATTTCCGGTTTGATGCTACCTGAGCTGTGACTGCAGAGGAGCTGAAGACTTTGTTGTAGTTGAGGACTTGGCAGTCGTTGTTGCTTCTTTATGAGGAATTTGCTCTTTTGACAGTGTTGTCGAGGGTTTTGTCTTGAGACGTGATTTCTTCACTAGGACATTCTTCTAAGGTTGTTCTCTAGCAGAAGCCTCAGCAGCAGAAGAAGTGGCAGCAGCAGCAGCTATAGCAGCAGAATCCTCATTAAACTGTGTTACAACAACTTTTGCCTTTTTCTGTAGCTTAAACAGATACTTGTCTTTTTCATCAGGATAGTCTTCAATTGTGGCTACGCTGGAGGGATGTGTAGTTTGTTGGTCTCCCTGTGGCAATCTTTTGCAATGAGGTTTGAGGTCAAACTTCTTGGCATACTTTGGAGTGACATACTTGTATTCCTTCCACTCCTTTGCCCATTTGCGATCAATGTTTTGAAGCCTGATCTTGCATTTTGCCATTGTCTCTTTTCCATGAATTTCTTCATCAGGCATGCACTACCCAACATATATCTCCTATCACTACTGGAAACAGAAAATTTGCCATGTGCCTAATCTTTGCCGTGTGCTGACGGTTGGCAAAGAATTTCTTTGCCATCAGCTTACAACTGCCAGACGGTAAAGAAAAGACTGATGGCATAGAGATGATTTGCCATGTGCCTTTTGTTTACCGTCTGCTAACGTATGGCAAATATCCCAAAGGCAGACGGCAAAGAGGTGCCAGCTCTTTGCCGTGTGCCCACAGATGGCAAAGAAAATTAAGGCAGACGGCAAAGGCTAGTACCCAGTTTTTTTTTTGCATCGACAGTACAAACGCTCTCTCTCTCTCAACGTTACCCCAAATCAAACTAAGGCAGACGGCAAAGGCAGTCTTTCAACGTTACCTCGCGTCCCGTCGTACCAGCTCGCGTCCCGTACCAGCTCGCGTCCCGTCGGCCGCCGCCGCCGCCGCCCCGCCCCGTCTGCGCGCCGCCGCCGCCCCGAGCCTGCGCGCCGCCGCCCCGAGCCTGCGCTCCGCCGCCCCGAGCCTGCGCGCCGCCGCCCCGAGCCTGCGCGTCGTCCTTGCCCCGTCCCGGCTGCGCGCGTCGAGCCTGCGCGTCGTCCTTGCCCCGTCCCGGCTGCGCGCCACCGCCGCCCCGCCCCGTCTGCGCGCCGCGCCCCCGAGTCTGCGCCGCCACCCCCGAGTCTGCGCGCCACCGCCGCCCCGCCCGTCTGCGCCCCGCCCCGTCTGCGCCCCGCCCCGTCCGTCTGCGCCCCGCCCCGTCTGCGCCCCGCCCCGTCCGTCCGCCGCCGCCGCCCCGAGCCTGCGCGCCGCCGCCGCCGCCCCGCCTGCGCGCCGCCGCCCCGCCCGTCCTTGCCCCGTCCCGGCTGAGCTTGCGTCGTCCTTGCCCCGTCCCGTCTGCGCCCAAGTAAGTTTTGGCTTATCATCTCAGTAGTTCTTTATTAGATTCTTACTTTTGCAATCTTGTGATAAGTTTCAAACAAGACACTTTGCTAGAATAGTAACTGGACCAAATCCAGATCGTGTTTCATATTTCAGAAGTGTTGCTGTTCTCCAAATCTTGTGCCAGATGCACTTTGCTAGAAGAATAACTGCACTAAATCTCCAGGAAACATTGTTATTCTGATTTAATTTGGAAGCAAGAACTATTAGTTTTACTTCCGAGTTAGAGAAACTTTCCTGTGCAACTCAACTGCAATTGTATCCTAAAGGAAAATTTTAATGCTCTTTGAACCAGAGTAACACACAAAAGGAACACTGGATGAATGTAGAAGTAATCAAATGATAGAAGGCACAATTTACTGCACTGCAAGGAGGCAGCTTGCAGGTAGCAGGGGATTTTAACATGATTTATCGGGCCCAACTGCCCAAGATAAAAATAACCCCAATGTCCCCTGCCGTGTCATGGATCACTCCTGCCGTGCGCTCGATGGTTTGGACCTGCGTGAGCTACCTATAATGTCGTCGATACACATGGTCAAACGAAATAGATTGAAGAGGGACAATAAAGAAAAAATATCAATAGGCAAATCCATTTTGACTTATATATACTTGTTTTCCATTCTGGAAAGCTGGCCCTTAAGTCATAGGAGTATGTTAATTTGTTTTCTTAACCTTTATTTAAGTAATGTTTTCTAGGTCTTTTAGCTAAGTTGAGATGTGAAGGTTTCACAAAGCCCTCTAATTTTGTAGTGGAGACTCTGTACCCACTATTCTGAACAGAACTTGGTGTTCTTATCTTAGATCTTGGACTAAATCTTGTGTTCCAGGAGTTTTGGATTGAATTCCTGCTGCCATATGTGTTATCTTTGCCTTTTAGAATGATATCTAGGGCAATGCGTTGAAGTAGTTCCTTCAACACATGTGTTGTACACTTTGTAGATGCAAAGGCGGCGTTTCTCGTCCACAACCTTGTGCTGTTTTAGGCTAAAAAGCACCGACATGGCGACACGGACACGGCGACACGCATACGGGGACACGGGATACGGCTTTTTCCAAAAACAGCCCATCGGGGACACGGCTAGTATATATAAAAAATAAATATAAATGTACATGTAATATACAGTTAAAGACAGAAAAGAGAAAGAAATACTGCCCCAATTTAAGTATCAAGCATGATAGTATATATGTTTGTTCAGTTTTTTCTAGAATGAGTTACTAAATTGAGTAGACCAAAATTACTATGAAGGAAATAAACATATTATTATAAATAATAGTTTTTTAAATATAATACTGCCTAAATAAGTGTTGTTTTGGACACTCACATGGACTACGTGATGTAACATTAGCTATTTATTTCTAGTGAGTGCATATGATTTTACATGTCCAATCTAAATAATACAAAAAGACAATCAATTCTTTAAAAACTAGTTTTAGCTAGTTGGAGCTGAACTAGCTCCCAAAGTATCCAAACACATGGGCTAGTTTGGTTTAGATGCAAACTAACCCACCAAAAAAACTTTTATAGGTAACCTGGAAAGTAGTTATAGGTAACCTGGAAAGTTTTATAGGTAACCTGGAAAGTTTTATAGGTAACCTGAAAAGTAGTATAGGTAACCTGGAAAGTTTTATAGGTAACCTCGACCCCCGACCCCCTACCCCGACCCCCGACCCCCGGCGCCACTGACCCTCGACCCCCGACCCCCGACCCCCGACAACACTCACCCTCGACCCCCGACCCCCTACCCCGACCCCCGACGCCACTGACCCCCAACCCCCGAGCCCCGACACCTCTTCGGCCTCTTGTTGACCGAAAAGACCCCAATCCCCGACGCCAGTGACCTTCGACCCCCGATGACACTGACCCACATAGTTATGAGTTAGGTCATATAGTTATGTTAATTATAAAAACATCATATTTGTGTTGATCGGGTGAATTTCAATGTGCAGTTGTTCGACGACCTCCACGTGCGTTGGACGAGCTCCGCCCTTGCGTTTGTTGGTGAGCACAAATGACTTCTCCTCCTACCCCCTTAATTTGCTCTGTCCCGGTCTTCGTGCCGATGAAACTTGCTAGCTATAGGTTTCTTCAATCATGAGTATGCGTGACCAGTATGCGTCTCCCATTCGAAAGGGCGACATCTATAAATATGCATTTCTTTGCATATTTATAACCGTCATCCTTTCGAATTGTCCAACATTATCCATGGACAGCCCGAGTATGTGTAGATTGGGTTTGTTTTCCCGTATGCTGTGCTCCGGATCCGATGCGGAATTTCGTCAGTGCCTCCCCTGTTGTTCTCCGGGTACACATCCTCTCTGCTTATTGCCGAGACGTGTATCAGGAGAACAGCGGGGAGGTGCTGTCGAAATTCTGCGTCGCATCTGGAGCAGAGCATGGGAAAACGAACCCAGTCTACACATACTCGGGTGGGATTAGGACCTATCTTTACCTAATGGCTCTGAAGGCTCAATTCAACCTAGGCAGAGAATGCTACGACGCGATGATGACGATATTTGGACGCTTTTTACCCAAAGGCCATGTACTGCCTGCAAACCTATACCAGTCAGAGAAAATCCTCCGTGTACTTAAGATGCCCTATGAGAAGATACATGCCTGTGAGAATGGATGTGCCTTATTTAGGCTTGAGTATGCGGCCTTGAACTATTGCCCCATTTGCAATTCTTCCAGGTATCTTGTGGTAGACAACGGCATGGGTGAGAAGAATCAGACCAAAATCCCCATTAGTGTTCTTCGGTATCTGCCAATCGTACCAAGACTTCAACGTCTTTTCATGGTCGAAGAGACGGCCAGACAGATGACATGGCACAAATTGGGCAAAAGAACCGAACTAGATGCGGATGGGAACAAGATGCTGGTACACACTTCAGATGGTTTTGCGTGGAAGCACTTCGATGCATTACATAAGGATAAATCGGAAGATCCAAGGCAACCTAGAGTTGCCATCAGCACGGATGGGTTCAATGTGTATGGTATGACGGCAGCACAATACAGTTGTTGGCCTGTATTTGTCATTCCACTAAATTTGCCACCCGGAGAGATTATGAAAAGAAAGAACATTTTCCTGACGTTGATAATTCCAGGGCCCAACTATCCGGGGAAGAATATGAATGTGTACATGCAGCCGCTTAAGGATGAGTTGCAAGAAGCCTGGGATAATGGGATCAAGACCTACGATGCGGCTACCAAAACAAATTTCAAAATGCATGTGTGGTACATGTACTCGACGCATGATTATCCGGCGTTTGCGCTATTCGCTGGCTGGTGTGTGCATGGAAGGTTCCCGTGCACCACATGCAAGGCAGCTCTTCAGTTCCGTTGGCTGCAGGCTGGTTGCAAGTATTCTTGCTTCTACGTAGCTTAGACTCATCCAAAAAAGGCTAAATTGGCTAATTATCCTACGAAATGACATAATTAGCTTAGTTAGCTCCTAAATGACCTATTTAATAAAAAATGACCTATACTTAGCTAATTATCCTCGAAATGACATAATTAGCTCCAAAAAGGCATTCTTAGCCAATTTAGCCCGAAGAAGGGGACAAGAAGAGAAAAAGAGGAAAAATGAAAGGAAGGAAGAAGAAGAAGAAGAGGAGAAGAAGAAGGAGGAGAGAGAGGAGGAGAAGAAGAAGGAGGAGAAGGAGGAGAAGAAGGAGAAGGAGCTCCTCCTTCTCCTTCTTCTTCCTCCTTCTTCCTCCTTCTCCTTCTCCTTCTTCTTCTCCTTCTCCTTCTTCTTTTCTTCTTCTTCTCCTCTTCCTTCTTCTTCCCCTCTTCCTTCTCCTTCTCCTCCTCCTCCTCCTCCTCCTCCTCCTCCTCCTCCTCCTCCTCCTCCTTTTACTTCTTCTTCTCTTTCTCTTCTCCTATAGTTAGCTAGGGTTCCACCTAAATGACATAATTAGCTTACTTAGCTCCTAAATGGTCTATACTTAGCTAATTTCTTTCCGAAATAACCTATATATACACTACTTCATCCAGTATTATTTTTCTAACTTTCTTATTTGTCATTTTGCAGATTACCTTCACTTCACGGGAAGCTTGGTTGATGGAATGCTTGAAGATGATTTCTTGTACCATGCGTTGTATTGAAACTATTGTAGTATATGAAATATATGAAACTTTGTATGCACGTGGATGAAACTGGTGTAATATATGGTTTGGTACGGATGTAACTTGCATAATATGTATGCACTATCGATGAGAGTTATTTTAATATGGCTATGAGTACGGAAATAAATTTATTTATGTCAAATATATATATATATATATCCTGATTATTGTTAAAAATGCTGGATATAACAAAAAATAAATAAAAAAGGGGCTGGTTCCCCTCTTTGCCGTCTGCCAACACATGGCAAAGGGGGGAAGGCACATGGCAAAGGGGGAATCTGCCCCCTCTCTCTCCCCTCTTTGCCGTCTGCCAACACATGGCAAAGGGGGGAAGGCACATGGCAAAGGGGGAATCTGCCCCTCTCTCTCCCCTCTTTGCCGTCTGCCAACACATGGCAAAGGGGGGAAGGCAGACGGCAAAGAGGGTATCTGCCCCCTCTCTCTCCCCTCTTTGCCGTCTGCCAACACATGGCAAAGGGGGGAAGGCAGACGGCAAAGAGAGGAGGCCTGCCGTTAACACTTAACGGGGACGTTGCAATATATGCCGTCCCATTTACTTTGCCGTCTGCCCCCTCATGGCAAAGATTCTTTGCCGTCCGCTTTGTGAAAGCAGACGGCAAAGAGCCTCTTCACCGGATTTTTTTTTGCCGTCTACTTTGCCATGAGGGGGCAGACGGCAAAGCCTTTGCCGTGTGTGGTTGCCCCCTTTGCCGTCTGCCTTGGCAGACGGCAAATTTCTGAATTTCAGTAGTGTATGGAATTTCAAAATCAATGTTCTGTTCCAGTTTATTGCCACCCTTCTATTTCCTATCTTCCTCCATTTTCTTCAGCTGAGGATTTTGCTGAGGAATTTGTATTCTTGAGGAATCTGAGGACACATGTAATGTTTCTTCGAGAAATGCTGCAAATGAGTTAAGTTGATGAAAACCTAGTGATTCATGAGTTGACATTTTGTACGTGTGAATAGAGTATAGGTGCGAACAATTTGGAGAGGTCATATGCGTTCTCAGATTTGAGGAAATTGAAAAATTACTTAAGTTGAGGAATTTGACCAGTGTGTTGAGGAATTTGACTAATCATTTTGATCTTGAGTTCCAAAGTTGTGCAGATTCAAAAATTTTACACAATTGAGGAATCTCCTGAAGAATTTAGGGGCTTAGTAAAATTCATCAAGTGTTCTAGACATGGGTGTGCACTGCTGAGAGATTTTCTGAGGAAAAACCGATTTCACGAATCCAAAGAGAATAAATGCATCAAATAGGGACAATAAAATAGGATTTTAATTACCCTGTATGAAGAACTCGATGAACCAGAAAAGTAAAAACAGAAGTTCTTCGGCTGAGATCTTTAGTGCCGTAACTTGGCTACTGAAGACACCTACGGCGGCGGCGGAGGAAGATGACCCGTAGTCGGCTTGAGTCTGACGACGGCGAGGTCGAGGCATGGAAGTTGTTCCTCACCAGCTACAAGGATGATAGCGGCGGCGCTAGGTTTTGAGCTCGAGCGAAGGAGTCGAGAGGGAGATAAGAGTTTTTGACTGAAGGGGGTAAGGGGCTATTTATAGCTCAGGTGAAAATGGTCTGAAGCGATTAGGATGAAACTGCCCTTGCCCTTTCGTCTCCGCATGACACGTGCTACCCACGATCGAAGCGGTGGAGATCATGTTATCCTACTGTGAGTAGTGGGTGCACTTACAGTGGTAACGTTATTTTTTTTTTAATTTTGAGGACTTTGTTTCAAAGTCTTCATCTGACAAGGATTTAGTGAGGACTTTGAACGAGTGTCAAATAGAACGCATATGAAGAATTGAAAATAGACTGGGTTGAGCTTAGCATAGAGGGGAGTCGGGTCCGATCACATTCACTTAGAAGAAATACCAAATTGAAGACTTAGCAATAAGTGAATGCCGTTGAGGCACTAGTAGAAAATGGCCCATTTGTCCCGGTTCCAGAGGCCCGTTACCCCCGGTTCTGGAACCGGGACTAAAGGGTCGGGACTAAAGCCCATAACATTTAGTCCCGGTTCCCTTACTAACCGGGACCGAAGGGTCTCCACGTGGCCTCTGCGGGTAGCCCGAGCAGGAGGTTCTTTAGTCCCTATTGGTCACACCAACCGGGACAACATGGCATCCACGCGTCAGCATCTGGACGGAGCTAGGTTTTTTTTGAATGGGGGGTGGGTTTGGGGGGGGGGGGTTGGAGCGTTAATTTAGTGGTTTCATATTGTGTTAGCTAGCTTATAGAGATAAGTGTCCTCTCTTTCTCTATGCTTGGTCGAACAACAAGTTTTCCTATATCTATCCGACGCTATTACATATATACAATATAAGATCTTTTACAATTATTCCAAAACATCATCTAATTAAGATCCAATGACAAATTCACATGGCATTCTCTGTCTTCAGGTATGATGTGGTCAACAAAGAATCCCGCCAATTCCTCTTGAATTGCTCGTATGGGATCATATGGTAGGAGTTCATCCCGCATCTGCAAGATCTAATTTAAAGAAGGGGGTCAATACATGCATATATATGAAGAAAACTCAACACAACTGTGAATATTATTTACGTACTTGAAATTGTTTCTCAAAGAAGACCCGCTCAGTGGTCGAGTGGCGAATGAACTCGCATACGTAGTATGCACATAAAACTTTACGAGAATAGAGTTCAATCAAACTTATAAGCAAACATGGAAATGATATATTGATGAAAATTTGAATCAATTAGAGATGCAGGGAACTATATAGTACTACTTACTTTGGGGTGCGTAAATCGCAACTCTTTGTTTAGACCGAGAACCTTATTGGCGAATTTCGTCCAAATCCTGCGAGGCAAAGAAAATAATTACTTGATATCAGGAAATTAAAGAAAGTTGCATCTCGATATGGTCTCGGTATATTGACTGAACTTACTTATTGAGCATTGCAGTTATGTCCTCATAATCCTCTTCGGCTTTACGTCTCGAGTCTAAGACATTTACTAATGCCGTGCCAATGTCAATGGATAGCAGAATAAAGTGGTTTCTGCGCACGCATATATAACTCATCAATTACACTACTTAATTAACCTCGAGTAAGCGAAACTGAGTTTACAGAGAAGACAACAACACTCACTTGAAGTTGTAAGGAAAGATTATTTCCCTTTTTTTATGTATAAGGAACGAGTTTAGCAAGTTCTCCTCGGTCTCTTTGATTGAGTTTCGTATCGTCAATTCATTTACGACATCTGGGCTAATGAACCCAACGTCGATGATTCCTGCTTTTTTTAATTCGACGATCTTCAATCTTCATAATATATATAGTGAGGATAATTATATATACATGCAATGAACGAGGTGAGCTAGAGACTTAACTATAGAAGTAATACTTATAGACAGTAGGAAGTCATGAGTTGTTTGTCAAGGGCCAGTTGATTGTATAACTGAAATAACTCCTCAAATTGAATAGTAATCACAGGAAGTCCAATGAATTCATGCTCTGGTTTCACTGCCACATACATAGCGTTTTCCCAGACTCCCTGCAGGTTTTCCTGTACCACTCATGCAATCTGTGCATCATCGTTGTTAGAGCAGGATGACTAGGTTTGACGAGATGCTTCCCGTGCATGTATTTATATTGTTCTTTTGTTACATCATCCCCCAAGTAATCATCAGGATTGGTATCGCGCACCATCTCCGGATGATTAGCGACGATGATATCGAGCTCGGGAATTGTTTTCCCACATGTTCATTCTACTAACCTTGCATCACTAGAAGTAGTTCCCGATCGCACCCTTGTGCATATGTCTTTTTAAGAATGTGGTCATAGTTGGAATCCGACGGAGGCGCTGGTGGACACTGAAGTTGATTGATAGTGCACTCCACTTTCACCGGATCTAGCTTCTCCTTCGAAGGTGGAGTTTTCTTTGCAAAATGGGCCCTCAATTCGGCACGACATATGTCCTCGTTTTCCTCCTTGGTCTTCTCATATGGTAACTTTTCCAGAGGCTTGAGAGATGGACCATATCTAATTTGCCTCCCGCCTCTACTTGTACTGCTAGCCGCTGGAGAGAAGGAGGCGTCTCTCTTCCGCTTGAGAGAAGGAGGCGGACTGCTCTGACACGCCGGACGAGCCGGAGCGGCGGCGTTTGTCTTCCGACGTTGCCGACAAGGCGGAGGAGGAGGCGGACTGCTCTGACGCGTCGGAGTAGGAAAAGGAGGAGGCGAAGTGCCCTCACGCGTCGGAGGAGTTGGAGAAGGAGGTGGAGTGCCCTGATCACTGCTGCCTCTTGAGCTTGCGTTGGTTTTTCCCTTGAAGAGGAAAGGGTGATGCATCATAGTAGCAGTAAGTATTTCCCTCAGTTTGAGAACCAAGGTATCAATCCAGTAGGAGTATCAAGGCAAGTCTCCAAAGTACCCGCGCAAAAACAGCAAACTTGCACCCAACGCTACAAAGGGGTTGTCAATCCCTTCACAATTGATTGCAAGGAGAGATCTGAAGGCGGAAAGTGCAACAAAGTAAAGGTGTAAGGCTGAAAATATGATGTGAAGTAAACCCCGGGCTATAGTGTTCACTAGAGGCTTCTCTCATGATAGCAAATATTATGGTGGGTGAACGAATTACTGTCGAGCAATTGATAGAACCGCGCAAAGTCATGACGATATCTAAGGCAATGATCATACATATAGGCATCACGTCCGAGACAAGTAGACCGATACTTTCTGCATCTACTACTATTAGTCCACACATCGACCGCTATCCAGCATGCATCTAGTGTATTAAGTTCATGACAAACGGAGTAACGCCTTAAGCAAGATGACATGATGTAGAGGGATAAATTCATGCAACTGATATAAACCCCATCTTTTTACCCTTGATGGCAACAACACGATACGTGCCTCGCTACCCCTTCTGTCACTGGGTGAGGTCACCGCATGGTATGAACCTAAAAGCAAGCACTTCTCCCATTGCAAGAATTATAGATCAAGTTGGCCAAACGAAACCCACAACTCGAAGAGAATTACAAGGTTATGAAATCATGCATATAAGAGATCAGAAGAAACTCAAATAAGATTCATAGATAATCTGATCATAAATCCACAATTCATCGGATCTCGACAAACACACCGCAAAAGAGGATTACATCGGGTAGATCTCCACGAAGATCATGGAGAACTTTGTATTCAAGATCCAAGAGAGAGAAGAAGCCATCTAGCTACTAGCTATGGACCCGAAGGTCTATGGTGAACTACTCACGCATCATCGGAGAGGAAATGGTGTTGATGGAGAAGCCCTCCGTGTCTGAATCCCCCCTCCGGCACGGCACCAGAACGTGCCCCAGATGGGATCTTGCAGAGACAGAAGCTTGCGGTGGCGGAAAAGTATTTTCGTGGCTCTCTTCCGTGGTTTCAGATTTTTTGGGGATTTATAGTCGGAAGAACTAGGGCAGGGGAGCCAGAGGGGGCCCACAAGCCTGCTAGGCCCGCCCCCTAGGCCGGGCCTGGGTGGCTTGTGACCTCCTCCGAGGTCCCCTGCCTTGGTTCTCAAGTCTCCTGCGTGTCTTTTGTTATGGAAAAAATCATTCCGCAGGTTTTATTCCGTTTGGACTCCATTCAATATTCTCCTCTGAAAAAGGTCAAAAACACAGAAAGAACTGGAACTGGCACTTGGCATTGAGTTAATAGGTTAGTCCCAAAAAGGATATAAAATAACATTTTCATGCATACAAAACATCCAAAGATGACAAGATAGTAGCATGGAACCATAAAAAATTATAGATACGTTGGAGACGTATCAAGCATCCCCAAGCTTAACTCCTGCTCATCCTCGAGTAGGGAAGTGATAAAGACTGAAATTTTGATGTGGAATGCTACCTAACTTATATGTCCTTTGTAACTTCTTTCTTGTGGCATGAATGTTCAGATCCGTAAGATTCAAAACAATAGTTTGCTATTGACATGAAAACGATAATACTTCAAGCAGACTAGCAAGGTAATCAAGAACTTTCAAAATAACAAGGCCAAAGAAAGTCATCCCTACAAAATCATATAGTCTAGCTAGGCTCCATCATCCCCACACAACGAATTTAAATCATGCACTGTTGGAATTATGCCCTAGAGGCAATAATAAATATAGTAATTATTATAATTCCTGCATCAAGATAATCATTTATTATCCATGCTATAATTGTATTGAATGAAGACTTATATACATGTGTGGATACATAGACAAAACACTGTCCCTAGCAAGCCTCTAGTTGGCTAGCCAGTTGATCAAAGATAGTCAGTGTCTTCTGATTATGAACAAGGTGTTGTTGCTTGATGACTGGATCACGTCATTAGGAGAATCACGTGATGGACTAGACCCAAACTAATAGACGTAGCATATTGATCGTGTCATTTTGTTGCTACTGTTTTCTGCGTGTCAAGTATTTGTTCCTATGACCAAGAGATCATATAACTCACTGACACCGGAGGAATACTTTGTGTGTATCAAACGTCGCAACGTAGCTGGGTGACTATAAAGATGCTCTACAGGTATCTCCGAAGGTGTTCGTTGAGTTAGTATGGATCGAGACTGGGATTTGTCACTCCGTGTGACGGAGAGGTATCTCGGGGCCCACTCGGTAATACAACATCACACACAAGCCTTGCAAGCAATGTGACTTAGTGTAAGTTGCGGGATCTTGTATTACGGAATGAGTAAAGAGACTTGCCGGTAAACGAGATTGAAATAGGTATGCGGATACTGACGATCGAATCTCGGGCAAGTAACATACCGAAGGACAAAGGGAATGACATACGGGATTATATGAATCCTTGGCACTGAGGTTCAAACGATAAGATCTTCGTAGAATATGTAGGATCCAATATGGGCATCCAGGTCCCGCTATTGGATATTGACCGAGGAGTCTCTCGGGTCATGTCTACATAGTTCTCGAACCCGCAGGGTCTGCACACTTAAGGTTCGACGTTGTTTTATGCGTATTTGAGTTATATGGTTGGTTACCGAATGTTGTTCGAAGTCCCGGATGAGACCACATACATCACGAGGGTTTCCAGAATGGTCCGGAAACGAAGATTGATATATAGGATGACCTCATTTGATTACCGGAAGGTTTTCGGAGTTACCGGGAATGTACCGGGAATGACGAATGGGTTCCGGGAGTTCACCGGGGGGGGGGGGGCAACCCACCCTGGGGAAGCCCATAGGCCTTGGGGTGGCGCACCAGCCCTTAGTGGGCTGGTGGGACAACCCAAGAAGGCCCTATGCGCCATAGGAAGAAAATCAAAGAGAAAAGGAAAAAAAGGAGGAGGTGGGAAAAAGGGGAAGGACTCCTCCTTCCAAACCTAGTTGGACTCGGTTTGGAAGGGGAGGGTTGCCCCCCTTGGCTCGGCCGAACCCCTTTGGGGTCCTTGGACCCCAAGGCAAGGCTCCCCCTCTTCCCCCTATATATACGGAGGTTTTAGGGCTGATTTGACACAACTTTGCCACGACAGCCCGACCACATATCTCCACGTTTTTACCTCTAGATCGCGTTTCTGCGGAGCTCGGGCGGAGCCCTGCTAAGACAAGATCATCACCAACCTTCGGAGCGCCGTCGCGCTGCTGGAGAACTCTTCTAGCTCTCCGTCTCTCTTGCTGGATCAAGAAGGCCGAGATCATCATCGAGCTGTACGTGTGCTGAAAGCTGAGGTGCCGTCCGTTCGGCACTAGATCGTGGGACTGATCGCGGGACGGTTCGCGGGGCGGATCGAGGGACGTGAGGACGTTCCACTACATCAACCGCGTTCACTAACGCTTCTGCTGTACGGTCTACAAGGGTACGTAGATCACACATCCCCTCTCGTAGATGGACATCACCATGATAGGTCTTCGTGCGCGTAGGAAATTTTTTGTTTCCCATGCGACGTTCCCCAACAGTGGTATCATGATCTAGGTTCATGCGTAGATGTCTTCTTGAGTAGAACACAAAAGTTTTTTGTGGGTGGTGATGTGCGTTTTGCTGCCCTCCTTAGTCTTTTCTTGATTCTGCGGTATTGTTGGATCGAAGCGGCTCGGACCGACATTACTCGTACGCTTACGAGAGACTGGTTTCATCGCTACGAGTAACTCCGTTGCTCAAATATGACTGGCGGGTGTCAGTTTCTCCAACTTTAGTTGAATCGGATTTGACCGAGGAGGTCCTTGGATGAGGTTAAATAGCAACTCATATATCTCCGTTGCGGTGTTTGCGTAAGTAAGATGCGATCCTACTAGATACCCATGGTCACCACGTAAAACATGCAACAACAAAATTAGAGGACGTCTAACTTGTTTTTGTAGGGTATGCTTGTGATGTGATATGCCCAACGATGTGATGTGATATATTGGATGTATGAGATGATCATGTTGTAATAGATAATATCGACTTGCACGTCGATGGTACGGCAACCGGCAGGAGCCATTGGGTTGTCTTTATACTAATGTTTGTGCTTGCAGATGCGTTTACTATTTTGCTAGGATGTAGCTTTAGTAGTAATAGCATGAGTAGCACGACAACCCCGATGGCGACACGTTGATGGAGATCATGGTGTGGCGCCGGTGACAGGAAGATCGTGCCGGTGCTTTGGTGATGGAGATCAAGGAGCACGTGATGATGGCCATATCATGTCACTTATGAATTGCATGTGATGTTAATCCTTTTATGCACCTTATTTTGCTTAGAACGACGGTAGCATTATGAGGTGATCTCTCACTAAAATTTCAAGACGAAATTGTGTTCTCCCAGACTGTGCACCGTTGCTACAGTTCATCGTTTCGAGACACCACGTGATGATCGGGTGTGATAGACTCAACGTTCACATACAACGGGTGCAAAACAGTTGCGCATGCATAACACTCGGGTTAAGCTTGACGAGCCTAGAATGTGCAGACATGGCCTCGGAACACATGAGACCGAAAGGTCGATCATGAATTATATAGATGATATGATTTGCATGGGGATGCTTACCACTGAAACTATGCTCAACTCACGTGATGATTGGACTTGAGCTAGTGTAAGTGGATCATGAACCACTCAAATGACTAGAGAGATGTACTTTTTGAATGGGAGTTTAGCGAGTAATTTGATTAAGTTAAACTCTAAATTATCTTGAACATAGTCTAAGTCCACTTTGAATATATTTGTGTTGTAGATCATGGCTCACGCGACAGTCACCCTGAATTTTAATACGTTCCTAGAGAAAGCTAAGTTGAAAGATGATGGAAGCAACTTTGTAGACTCGGCTCGTAATCTTAAGCTAATCTTACAAGCTGGGAAGAAGGATTATGTCCTTAATGCTGCGCTAGGAGATTAACCACCCGCTACGGCTGATCAGGATGTTAAGAACGCTTGGTTAGCACATAAGGAGGACTACTCAGTAGTTCAATGTGCAGTCTTGTATGGCTTAGAACCGGGACTTCAATGTCGCTTTGAGCGTCATGGAGCATTTGAGATGTTCCAGGAGTTGAAGTTTATCTTTTAGAAGAACGCCCGGATCGAGAGGTATGAGACCTCCGATAAATTCTATGCTTGCAAGATGGAGGAGAACTCGTCTGTCAGTGAACATGTGCTCAAAATGTCTGGGTACTCAAACCGTCTAGCTGAGCTGGGGATTGAACTCCCGCAAGAAGCTATCACTGACAGAATCCTTCAATCACTGCCGCCAAGCTATAAAGGCTTTGTGTTGAACTACAACATGCAAGGGATGAACAAGTCTCCCGGCGAGTTGTTTGCGATGCTGAAAGTCGCAGAGTCTAAACTCCGTAAAGAGCATCAAGTGTTGATGGTGAATAAGACCACTAGTTTCAAGAGAAACGACAAAGGCAAGAAGGTTAATTCAAATAAGAGCGGCAAGCCTGTTGCCAATCCGATGAAGAAACCCAAAGCTGGACCTAAGCCTGAAACGGAGTGTTACTATTGCAAGGGTATGGGTCACTGGAAGCGCAATTGCCCCAAGTATCTGGCTGATAAGAAGGCGGCCAAAGAAAAATCAAGTATATTTGATATACATGTTATTGATGTGTACTTAACCGGCTCTCGTAGTAGTGCCTGAGTATTCGATACCGGTTCTGTTGCTCATATTTGCAACTCGAAACAGGAACTGCGGAATAGACGAAGGCTGGCGAAAGATGAAGTGACGATGCGCGTAGGAAATGGTTCCAAGGTTGATGCAATCGCCGTCGGCACAGTTTCACTTCAGTTACCATCAGGATTAGTTATGAACTTGAATCATTGTTATTTAGTGCCTGCATTGAGCATGAACATTATATCTGGATCTTGTTTATTGCGAGACGGTTACTCTTTTAAGTCAGAGAATAATGGTTGTTCTATTTCTATGAGTAACATCTTTTATGGTCATGCACCCAATGTGAGAGGATTGTTCATATTGAATCTTGATAGTGATACACACATACATAACATTGAGACCAAAAGAGTTAGAGTTAACAATGATAGCGCCATATTTTTGTGGCACTGCCGCTTAGGTCATATGGGTGTAAAGCGCATGAAGAAACTCCATGCCGATGGACTTTTGGAGTCACTTGACTTTGATTCACTTGACACGTGCGAACCATGCCTCATGGGCAAGATGACTAAAACTCCGTTCTCCGGAACAATGGAGCGTGCAAGTGACTTGTTGGAAATCATACATACCGATGTGTGTGGTCCGATGAGCGTAGAGGCACGCGGCGGATATCGTTATTTTCTCACCTTCACTGACGATTTGAGTAGATATGGTTATGTCTACTTAATGAAGCACAAGTCTGAAACATTTGAAAAGTTCAAGCAATTTCAGAGTGAAGTTGAAAATCATCGTAACAAGAAGATCAAGTTCCTACGGTCTGATCGTGGGGGTGAATATCTGAGTTTCGAGTTTGGTGCTCACTTAAGACAATGTGGAATTGTTTCACAGTTGACACCGCCTGGAACACCACAGCGTAATGGTGTGTCCAAACGTCGTAATCGTACTTTATTAGAGATGGTGCGATCTATGATGTCTCTTACCGATTTGCCGTTATCGTTTTGGGGTTATGCATTAGAAACAACTGCATTCACTTTAAATAGGGCACCATCAAAATCCGTTGAGACGACACCATACGAACTGTGGTATGGCAAAAGGCCAAAGTTGTCGTTTCTTAAAGTTTGGGGATGTGATGCTTATGTCAAAAAGCTTCAGCCTGAAAAGCTGGAACCCAAAGCGGAAAAGTGCATCTTCATAGGTTACTCAAAAGAGACAGTTGGGTACACCTTCTATCTCAAATCCGAGGGCAAAGTGTTTGTTGCTAAAAACAGAGCTTTTCTCGAGAAGGAGTTTCTCTCGAGAGAATTGAGTGGGAGGAAGATAGAACTTGATGAGGTTGTCGAACCTCTCATCCCTCTGGATGGTGGCGCAGGGCAAGGGGAAACCTGTGTCGTTGCGACGCCGGTTGAGGAGGAAGTTAATGATGATGATCATGAAACTCCAGTTCAAGTTTGTGTCGAACCACGCAGGTCGAAGAGACCACGTGCTGCTCCATAGTGGTACGGTAATCCTGTCTTGTCAATCATGTTGTTAGACAACAATGAACCTGCAAATTATGAAGAAGCAGTGGTGGGCCCAGATTCCAACAAATGGCTAGAAGCCATGAAGTCCGAGATAGGATCCATGTATGAGAACAAAGTGTGGACTTTGGAAGTACTACCTCAGGGCCGCAAGGCTATTCAGAACAAATGGATCTTTAAGAGGAAGACGGACGCTGACGGCAATGTGACCGTTTATAAAGCTCGACTTGTGGCAAAGGGTTTTTCACAAGTTCAAGGAGTTGACTACGATGAGACATTCTCACCCGTAGCGATGCTTAAGTCCGTCAGAATTGTGTTAGCAATAGCTGCATTTTTCGATTATGAAATCTGGCAGATGGATGTCAAAACGGTGTTCCTTAACGGTTTCCTTAAGGAAGAGTTGTATATGATGCAACTCGAAGGTTTTGTCGATCCTAAGAATGCTAACAAGGTGTGCAAGCTCCAACGATCCATTTATGGACTGGTGCAAGCATCTCGGAGTTGGAACAAACGTTTTGATGAGGTGATCAAAGCATTTGGGTTTATACAAGTGGTTGGAGAATCTTGTATTTACAAGAAAGTGAGTGGGAGCTCTGTGGCGTTTCTAATATTATATGTGGATGACATATTGCTGATTGGAAACAACGTAGAGTTTTTGGAGAGCATAAAGGATTACTTGAATAAAAGTTTCTCTATGAAGGACCTAGGAGAAGCTGCTTACATTCTAGGCATTAAGATCTACAGGGATAGATCAAAACGCCTGATAGGACTTTCACAAAGCACATACCTTGATAAAGTTTTGAAGAGGTTCAAAATGGAACAGTCCAAGAAAGGGTTCTTGCCAGTTTTACAAGGTACGAGATTGAGTAAGACTCAGTGCCCAGCAACTCATGAGGATAGAGAGCATATGAGCACCGTCCCCTATGCTTCAGCCATATGTTCTATCATGTATGCAATGCTGTGCACTAGACCGGACGTTAGCCTGGCCATAAGTATGGCAGGCAGGTTCCAGAGTAATCCAGGAGTGGATCACTGGACGGCGGTCAAGAATATCCTGAAGTACCTGAAAAGGACTAAGGAGATGTTTCTCGTGTATGGAGGTGACAAAGAGCTCGCCGTAAAGGGTTACGTCGATGCAAGCTTTGACACAGATCCGGACGACTCTAAGTCGCAGACCGGATACGTATTTATTCGTAATGAGGGTGCGGTAAGCTGGTGCAGTTCCAAGCAAAGCGTCGTAGCAGATTCTACATGTGAAGCGGAGTACATGGCTGCCTCGGAGGCGGCTAAGGAGGGTGTCTGGATGAAGCAGTTCATGACGGATCTTGGAGTGGTGCCAAGTGCACTGAATCCAATAACCTTGTTCTGTGACAACACGAGTGCCATTGCCCTAGCAAAGGAACCATGGTTTCACAAGAAGTCCAGATACATCAAACGACGCTTCAACCTCATCCGCGACTACGTCGAAGGGGAGGACGTGAATATATGCAAAGTGCACACGGATCTGAATGTAGCAGACCAGCTGACTAAACCTCTTCCATGGGCAAAGCATGATCAACACCAGAACTGTATGGGTGTTAGATTTATTACAATGTAATTCACATGATGATGTGAGGGCTAGATTATTGACTCTAGTGCAAGTGGGAGACCGTTGGAATTATGCCCTAGAGGCAATAATAAATATAGTTATTATTATAATTCCTGTATCAAGATAATCGTTTATTATCCATGCTATAATTGTATTGAATGAAGACTTATATACATGTGTGGATACATAGACAAAACACTATCCCTAGCAAGCCTCTAGTTGGCTAGCCAGTTGATCAAAGATAGTCAGTGTCTTCTGATTATGAACAAGGTGTTGTTGCTTGATGACTGGATCACGTCATTAGGAGAATCACGTGATGGACTAGACCCAAACTAATAGACGTAGCATGTTGATCGTGTCATTTTGTTGCTACTGTTTTCTGCGTGTCAAGTATTTGTTCCTATGAACATGAGATCATATAACTCACAGACACCGGAGGAATACTTTGTGTGTATCAAACGTCGCAACGTAGCTGGGTGACTATAAAGATGCTCTACAGGTATCTCCGAAGGTGTTCGTTGAGTTAGTATGGATCGAGACTGGGATTTGTCACTCCGTGTGACGGAGAGGTATCTCGGGGCCCACTCGGTAATACAACATCACACACAAGCCTTGCAAGCAATGTGACTTAGTGTAAGTTGCGGGATCTTGTATTAAGGAACGAGTAAAGAGACTTGCCGGTAAACGAGATTGAAATAGGTATGCGGATACTGACGATCGAATCTCGGGCAAGTAACATACCGAAGGACAAAGGGAATGACATACGGGATTATATGAATCCTTGGCACTGAGGTTCAAACGATAAGATCTTCGCAGAATATGTAGGATCCAATATGGGCATCCAGGTCCCGCTATTGGATATTGACCGAGGAGTCTCTCGGGTCATGTCTACATAGTTCTCGAACCCGCAGGGTCTGCACACTTAAGGTTCGACGTTGTTTTATGCGTATTTGAGTTATATGGTTGGTTACCGAATGTTGTTAGGAGTCCCGGATGAGCTCACGGACATCACGAGGGTTTCCGGAATGGTCCGGAAACGAATATTGATATATAGGATGACCTCATTTGATTACCGGAAGGTTTTCGGAGTTACCGGGAATGTACCGGGAATGACAAATGGGTTCCGGGAGTTCACCGGGGGGGGGGGGGGGGGGCAACCCACCCCGGGGAAGCCCATAGGCCTTGGGGGTGGCGCACCAGCCCTTAGTGGGCTGGTGGGACAGCCCAAGAAGGCCCTATGCGCCATAGGAAGAAAATCAAAGAGAAAAGGAAAAAGAAAGGAGGAGGTGGGAAAAAGGGGAAGGACTCCTCCTTCCAAACCTAGTTGGACTCGGTTTGGAAGGGGAGGGTTGCCCCCCTTGGCTCGGCCGAACCCCTTTGGGGTCCTTGGACCCCAAGGCAAGGCTCCCCCTCTTCCCCCTATATATACGGAGGTTTTTGGGCTGATTTGACACAACTTTGCCACGGCATCCCGACCACATATCTCCACGGTTTTACCTCTAGATCGCGTTTCTGCGGAGCTCGGGCGGAGCCCTGCCGAGACAAGATCATCACCAACCTCCGGAGCGCCGTCACGCTGCCGGAGAACTCTTCTACCTCTCCGTCTCTCTTGCTAGATCAAGAAGGCCAAGATCATCGTCGAGCTGTACGTGTGCTGAACGCGGAGGTGCCGTCCGTTTGGCACTAGATCATGGGACTGATCGCGGGACGGTTCGCGGGGCGGATCGAGGGACGTGAGGACGTTCCACTACATCAACCGCGTTCACTTATGCTTCTGCTGTACGGTCTACAAGGGTACGTAGATCACACATCCCCTCTCGTAGATGGACATAACCATGATAGGTCTTCGTGCGCGTAGGAAATTTTTTGTTTCCCATGCGACGTTCCCCAACATGCACAACCCCGGTATTGGCCAAGTAATTGTTTTCACACTCTTACTTTCTCAAACTTTTTCAACTCTCACGCAATACATGAGCATGAGCCATGGATATAGCACTATAGGTGGAATAGAGTGTGGTGGAGGTTGTGAGGCAAAAAGGAGGAGATGGTCACATCGACTCGGCGTATCAATGAGCTATCGAGATGCCCATTAATAGATATCAATGTGAATGAGTAGGGATTACCATGCAATGGATGCACGAGAGCTATAAGTATGTGAAAGCTCAAAAGAAGAACTAGTGGGTGTGCATCCAACTTGCTTGCTCACGAAGACCTATGGCAATTTTGAGGAAGCCCATCGTTGGAATATACAAGCCAAGTTATATAATGAAGATTCCCACTAGTATATGGAAGTGTTAAACCAAGAGACTCTCGATCATGAAGAACATGGTGCTATTTTGAAGCACAAGTGTGGAAAAAGATAGTAGCATTGTCCCTTCTCTCTTTTCTCTCTTTTTTTGGGCTCTTTGGCCTCTTTCCATAATTTTTTTTGTGGGCAACTTTGGCCTTTTTTTTATTTCATCACATGGGACAATGCTCTAATAATGATGATCATCACACTTTTATTTACTCACAACTCAATACTTAGAAAAATGATGACTTTATACGAAATGCCTTCGGCAGTGTACCGGGATGTGCAACGATCTAGCTTAGCGTATGACGTTGAAACATCTCGCTAGCTATCTTACGATCATGCAATGGCAATATGAAGTGACGGCACATGTCATGAGACGGAACGGTGGGAGTTGCATGGCAATATATCTTGGAATGGCTATGAAAATGCCATAATAGGTAGGTATGGTGGCTGTTTTGAGGAAGGTATATGGTGGGTTTGTGCACCGGCAAAAGTTGCGCGGCACTAGAGAGGCTAGCAATGGTGGAAGGTGAAAGTGCATCTATACCATGGACTCACATTAGTCATGTAGAACTCATATACTTATTGCAAAAGTTTTTATTAGTAATCAAAACAAAGTGCTAAACGCATACTCCTAGCGGAAGGGTTGGTAGGTGTTAACCATCGCGCATTCCCGACCGCAACACAAAGGATGACAATCAATAAATCAATTATGCTTCGACTTCCTAACATAGCGGTTCACCATACGTGCATGCTATGGGAATCACTAACTTCAACACAAGTATCTCTAGATTCACAACACCCTACTAACATAACTCTAATATTACCAAATCCATGTCTCAAAACTAATTGAGAGGAATCAAACTTCTCTTTACTAATGAATTGCTAGTGCAACAAAAGACCTTCCAACAACGCCAGAAATAGGAGTGTTGCTTGATACTCCTCATGAACGGCACCAGGAATCCTTCTGCTACGGCTACGCCTTAAGGGACTTCCTAGGCAATTATGCAAAGGATTTCCCCGGCAGTGTTGGAGCCTTGCGTTGGTGTTCCCTCGAAGCGGAAAGGGTGATGTAGCACAGCGGTGGTAAGTATTTCCCTTAGCTTGAGAACCAAGGTATCGATCCAGTGAAGGAGTATCACAAATGCCTGCACAAACACAAAAAGCTTGCTCCCAACGCTACGAAGGGGTTGTTAATACCTTATAGATTGTTCGCCAAGTGAGAACTGAATGCAGCAAAGTAACAAAGTTAAGTAAAAACGATAGATGTGAATAGACCCGGGGGCCGTAGTGTTTATTAGTGGCTTCTCTCATGAAAGCAAGTAGATGATGGGTGAACAAATTACTGTCGAGCAATTGATAGAACCACGCAAAGTCATGACGATATCTATGGAAATGATTATATCTATAGGCATCACGTCCAAAACAAGTAGACCGATACTTTCTGCATCTACTACTATTACTCCACACGTCGACCGCTATCCAACATGCATCTAGTGTATTAAGTTCAAAAGAACAGAGTAACGCCTTAAGCAAGATGACATGATGTAGATGGACAATCTCATATCTACGACAGAGCCCACCTTGTTACCCTTGATGGCAACTACACGATGTGTGCCTTGCTGCCCCTACTGTCACTGGAAAAGGTCACCACACGGTAAGAACCCAAAACCAAGCACTTCTCCCATTGCAAGAATCATAGATCTAGTTGGCCAAACAAGACCCAAGACTCGGAGAGACTTACAAGGATATCAAATCATGCATATAAGAAATCAGCAAAGACTCAAATATATATCATAGATAATCTGATCACAAATCCACAATTCATCGGATCTCAACCAACACACCGCCAAAGAAGATTACATCGGATAGATCTCCATGAAGGTCATGGAGAACTTTGTATTGAGGATCCAAGAGAGAGAATAAGCCATCTAGCTACCAGCTATGGACCCGTAGGTCTGAAGTGAACTACTCACGAGTCATTGGAGGGGCGATGATGATGATGAAGAAGCCCTCCAACTCCAAAGTCCCCTCCGGCAGGGCGCCACGAAGGGTCTCCAGATGAGATCTTGCAGAAACGGAAGCTTGCGGTGGCTGAAAAGTATTTTCGTCGCTCCCTTGATTTTTTTTCTTCTGTTTTTTAGGGAATATATAGGCGCAAGATCTAGGTCAGGGGGCGCCAGGGAGGCCTCAAGCCTGCCCACCGCCCCCCTGGTGGCGGAGTGGGGGCTTGTGGGCTCCTTGTAGCCCTCCTGGCTTGGCCCACAGGCCCCCTGATCTTCTTTCGTTCGAGAAAAATCATTTCGGGGATTTTATTCCGTTTGGACTCTGTTCCAAAATCAGATCCGAAAAGAGCCAAAAACACAGAAAAACAGGAACTGGCACTTGGCACTGAATTAATAAGTTAGTCCCAAAAAAGTATAAAAGGTACATAAAACATCCAAAGATGACAAGATAACAACATGAAACCATCAAAAATTATAGATACGTTTGAGACGTATCAAGCATCCCCAAGCTTAACTCCTGCTCGTCCTCAAGTAGGTAAGTGATAAAGAATGAATTTTTGATGCTTTCATGCTACCTAGCATAGATGTCCTTTGTAACTCCTCTTATGTGACGTGAATGTTCAGATCCATGAGATTCAAAACAATAGTTTGCTATTGACGTGGAAACAATAATAATTCAAGCAAACTAGCAAGGTAATCATGAACTTTCAAAATAACAAGGCAAAAAGAAAGTTATCCCTACAAAAGCATATAGTCTGGCTATGCTCTATCATCATTGCACAACGGATTTAAATCATGCACAACCCTGGTATTGGCCAAGTAATTGTTTCACACCTTTATTTTCTCAAACCTTTTCAACTCTCACGCAATACATGAGCGTGAGCCATGGTTATAGCACTATAGATGGTGTGGAGTGTGGTGGAGGTTGCAAGACAAAACAAGGAGAAGATGGTCACATTAACTAGGCATATCAATGAGCTGTGGAGATGCTCATCAATAGATATCAATGTGAATGAGTAGGGATTGCCATACAAATGATGCACTAGAGCTAAGAGTATGTGAAAGCTCTTAAAGAAAACTAGTGGGTGTGCATCCAACTTGCTTGCTCACGAAGACCTAAGGCAATTTTGAGGAAGCCTATCATTGGAATATACAAGCCAAGTTATATAATGAAAATTTCCCACTAGCTATATGGTGGTGACAAAACGAGAAACCTCAATCATGAAGATCATGGTGCTTAATATGCACAAGTGTGGAAAACTGGTAACATTGCCCCTTCTCTCTTTTTCTCTCATTTTTTTGTTTTTTGATGGATTCTTTGGCCTCTCTTTTTTTGGTGGGCTTCTTTGGCCTCTTTTATTTCCTCACATGGGACAATGCTCCATTAATGATGATCATCACACTTTCAACTCAAAACTTAGAGCAACGATGACTCTATATGGAATGCCTTCGGTAGTGTACCGTGGCAATGATCTAGCATGGCATAGACATTAATGGAAACATCTTGCCAGCTATCTTACGATCATGCAATGGAAATGTAGACGTGGTGGCACATGTCATGGTGGTAGTTGCATGGCAATATATCTCGGAATGACTTTGAAAAAGCCATAGTAGGTAGGTATGGTGGCTGTTTTGAGGGAGGCTAATGGTGGGTTTTGTGCACCGATGAAAGTTGCATGGCACTAAGAAGATAATGATGGTGGAAGGTGAAAGTGCATCTAAACCATGGACTCAACATTAGTCATGAAGAACTCATATACTTGTTGCAAAAGTTGTATTTGTAATCGAAACAAAGCATTCAATGCATACTCCTAGGGGAAGGGTTGGTAGGTATAAACCATCGCGCGATCCCGACCACCACGCAAAGGATGACAATCAAAAGACTAATCATGCCCAGGTTTCATCACATAGCGGTTCACCATACGTGCATGCTACGGGAATCACTAACTTCAACACAAGTATTTCTAGATCCACAACACCTTACTAGCATAACTTCAATATTACCATAACCACAACTCAAAACTAATTGAGATGAATCAAACTTCTCTAACTATTCAATGCACATGAAGGTGGAAGTTTTCGTATCCCTTTGTATAACTACCCCTTTTGAGACTAGTTTCAAAGCATAGATCAACTAACAAGCCACGCACCGCTGTGCTCTAAAAGATATAAGTGAAGCACATGTGAGCTGAATTATCTACCAAAAGATATAAGTGAAGCTCGACAAAATCACGGTGAGTGCATGTATCTCTATCTCTAGGTGTGCAGCAAGGATGATTGTGACACAACAAAAATAAAATACTCCTACGATACAAGACGCTCCAAGCAAAAACACATAACATGTGGTGAATAAAAATATAGCCCCAAGTAACGTTATCGATGGATTGAAGACGAGAGAGGGGATGCCTTCCCGGGGCATCCCCAAGCTTAGGCTTTTATGGCATCCTCGAATCTCTTGGGGTGCCTTGGGCATCCCCAAGCTTGAGCTCTTGCCACTCTTTATCTCTTTGTCCATAAGAACTTCACCCAAAACTTGAAAACTTCACAACACGAAACTTAAACAGAAACTCGTGATAACATTAGTATGAGAAAGCAAACCACCACTTCCTTAGGTACTGTAGCAAACTTAAATTCTACTTGTGATGATGTTGGGTTACTGTATTTTCAATCTTCCATGGCTAATACCCCCTGATACTATCCATAGTTTCATCAAAATAAGCAACCAACACAACAAAAACAGAATCTGTTAACAACAGACCAGTCTGTAGCAATATGTATATTTCGTATACCTCTGGTCCTTCAAAAATTCTGAAAAATTACGACAGTCTGAAGAATTTTCTTAGAAATCAGCAGCAAAAAGAATCAACTCAAAATCTCTTACAGAAAAAAAACGAAAAGTCTTTTCGTGATCAGAAAGTTTCTGTCTTTTCCAGCATGACCAAACGATCGTCCCCAAGACTAATCATAACGGTTTTGCTTGGCACAAACGCAAAAAGAAACACGAAAAACACAATCATAACAGAATTATGAAAGTGTGGAAAACACAAAACAGAAAAAAGGATAGATTCGTTGGGTTGCCTCCCGACAAGCGCTTTTGTTTAACGCCCTTAGCTAGGCGAAAGGTGATGGACTCACGTATAGTCATCTTTGGTGGTCAAACCATAAGTAGCCCTCATCATAGATTCATAAGGCAATCTTATTTTCTTTCTAGGAAAGTGCTCCATGCCCTTATTTAAAGGAAATTGAAATCTAATATTCCCTTCCTTCATATCGATGATAGCACCAATAGTCCTTAGGAAAGGTCTACCAAGAATAATGGGACATGAAGGATTGCAATCTATGTCAAGTACAATGAAATCCACGGGTACATAGTTCTTATTTGCAACAATAAGAACATCATCGATCCTTCCCATGGGTTTCTTGACAGTAGAATCCGCAAGATGCAAATTAAGAGAACACTCTTCAATCTCATGAAAACCAAGAATATCACAGAAAGACTTTGGAATCGCGGAAACACTAGCACCCAAATCACACAAAGCATTGCACTCATAGTTTCTGATCTTGATTTTGATAGTAGGTTCCCACTCATCATGAAGTTTTCTAGGTATAGAGACTTCTAGTTCGAGCTTCTATTCAAGAGATTTCATCATAGCATCTACGATATGCGCGGTAAAGGCTTTGCTTTGGCTATAAGCATGTGGAGAGTTTGCAATGGATTGCATCAAGGAAATGCATTCAAACAAGGAGAAATTATCATAATTGAATTCCTTGAAATCCAAAGTGGGAGTTTCATTACTACCCAAAATTATGATTTCTTCTACTCCACTCTCCACACCTTTATCATCAAGATAGGTGAACTCCGAATCATTGGGGCGTTTTTCAACCAAAGTGGATTCATATCCAGCCCCTCCATAGATAGGTTTGACACGCGAAAACAAAGATTCAAGAGGAGACACACCAAGCACTTTAAGATCTTCGTGATTTGCATCACTAGAACGCACCCTTTTAAACCATTCATGCCTAGCGCGAATTTGGGCGGTTCTTTCTTTGCTCTCATTCATAGAGACACGCATAGCTTTCAAAGTCTCATCCAAGTTGACCTTGGGAAGAGCGCATCTAACTTTCAAAGCATCAATATCACAAGACATCCTATCAAAGCTTTTAGCCAAATCGTCTATTTTGAGTAGTTTTTCCTCTATGGACGCATTGAAAATCTGTTGAGAGTTGATGAACTCTTTGATATTACTCTCTAAATCAGAGGGTAATTTGTTGTGATTTCCATAAGTGTTGTTGTAGGAATTGCCATAATTGTTAGAGGAGTTACTAGGAAAAGGCCTAGGAACATAGTTTCCTCTAAAAGCATTGTTGTTGCCAAAATTGTTCCTACAAACAAAATTCACGTCCAAACTAGCGTTGCTACTCTCAATCAAGGAAGATAGTGGCATGTCATTAGGATCTACAGTAGTGTTTCTACTAGCAACCAAATTCATCAACTCGTCCATCTTAGCACTAAGCGAGTTAATCTCTTCTATAGCGTGTACCTTTTTGCTAGCAGGTGACCTTTCAGTGTGCCACTTAGAGTAGTTGGTCATGATATTGTCTAGGAGTTTTGTAGCGTCTCCTAACGTGATTTCCATGAACGTTCCACCTGAGGCGGAGTCCAAGATATTGCGAGAAGTGAAATTCAAGCGAGTGTAAAAGATTTGTATAATCATCCACAAACTCAAGCCATGAGCGGGACAATTTATAATCATAAGCTTCATCCTCTCCCAAGATTGTGCAACGTGTTCATGATCAAGTTGCTTGAAATTCATGATATCGTTACGTAAGGAGATGGTCTCAGCCGGCGGAAAATACTTGGATATGTAAGCATCTTTGCACTTATCCCAAGAATCGATACTATTTTTAGGCAAAGAAGAAAACCAAGTTTTTGCGCGATCTCGCAACGAGAAAGGAAAAAGTTTCAACTTAATCACGTCATTATCCACTTCTCTTTTCTTTTGCATATCACAAATCTCAATGAAGGTATTGAGATGGGATGCGGCATCTTCACTAGGAAGGCCAGAGAATTGCTCTTTCATAACAAGATTCAACAAAGCTGCATTGATTTCATACGATTCCGCACTACTGGCGGGAGCAATCGGAGTACTAAAAAAAATCATTATTATTGGTACTCGAGAAGTCGCAAAGTTTGGTGTTTTCAGCCATGATGACTTCAACAAACAAACAAGCACAGAAGCAAGCAAGAAAACCAGCAAAGAAAAACGGCAAATGCAAAAGAAAACGGCAAAGGAAAAAGGCGAATGAAAACGGCAAATGTGAAGTGGGGGAGAGGAAAACGAGAGGCAACTGGCAAAAATGTAAATGCAAGAAATGAGTTTGTGAGACCTACTTGGATAGATCTCTCCTTCCCCGGCAACGGTGCCAGAAATACTTCTGCTAATGCAACAAAAGACCTTCCAACGATGCCAGAAATAGGAGTGTTTCTTGATACTCCCTGGCAACGGCGCCAGAAATACTTCTGCTAATGCAACAAAAGACCTTCCAACGACGCCAGAAATAGGAGTGTTGCTTGATACTCCTCAGCAACGGCACCAGGAATCCTTCTGCTACGGCTACGCCTTAAGGGACTTCCTAGGAAAATATGCAAAGGATTTCCCCCGCGGTCTTGGAGCCTTGCGTTGGTGTTCCCTCGAAGCGGAAAGGGTGATGTAGCACAGCGATGGTAAGTATTTCCCTCAGTTTGAGAACCAAGGTATCAATCTAGTGAAGGAATATAAAAAGTGCCTGCACAAACACAAAACGCTTGCTCCCAACGCTATGAAGGGGTTGTCAATCCCTTATAGATTGTCCGCCAAGTGAGAACTGAAAGCAGCAAAGTAACAAAGCAAAGTAAAAACGAAAGTGAAAACGATAGATGTGAATAGATCCGGGGGCCATAGTGTTTACTAGTGGCTTTTCTCATGAAAGCAAGTAGACGGTGGGTGAACAAATTACTGTCGAGCAATTGATAGAACCGCGCAAAGTCATGACAATATCTATGGCAATGAGTATATCTATAGGCATCACGTCCAAAACAAGTAGATCGATACTTTCTGCATCTACTACTATTACTCCACACGTCGACCGCTATCCAACATGCATCTAGTGTATTAAGTCCAAAAGAACAGAGTAACGCCTTAAGCAAGATGACATGATGTAGATGGACAATCTCATATCTACGATAGATCCCACCTTGTTACCCTTGATGGCAACTACACGATGTGTGCCTTGCTGCCCCTACTGCCGCGGGAAAAGGTCACCACATGGTAAGAACCCAAAACCAAGCACTTCTCCCATTGCAAGAATCATAGATCTAGTTGGCCAAACAAAACCCAAGACTAGGAGATACTTACAAGGATATCAAATCATGCATATAAGAAATCAGCAAAGACTCAAATATATATCATAGATAATTTGATCACAAATCCACAATTCATCGGATCTCGACCAACACACCGCCAAAGAAGATTACATCGGATAGATCTCCATGAAGATCATGGAGAACTTTGTATTGAAGATCCAAGAGAGAGAATAAGCCATCTAGCTACTAACTACGGACCTGTAGGTCTGAAGTGAACTACTCACGAGTCATTGGAGGGGCGATGATGATGATGAAGAAGCCCTCCAACTCCAAAGTCCCCTCCGGCAGGGCGCCACGAAGGGTCTCCAGATGAGATCTCGGGGAAACGGAAGCTTGCGGCGGCGGAAAAGTATTTTCGTGGCTCCCTTGATTTTTTTTTCTGATTTTTAGGGAATATATAGGCGCAAGATCTAGGTCAGGGGGCGCCAGGGAGGCCACAAGCCTGCCCACTGCCCCCCTGGTGGCGGAGTGGGGGCTTGTGGGCTCCGTGTAGCCCTCCTGGCTTGGCCCACAGGCCCCCTGATCTTCTTTCGTTCGGGAAAAATCATTTCGGGGATTTTATTCCGTTTGGACTCCGTTCCAAAATCAGATCTGAAAAGAGCCAAAAACACAGAAAAAACAGGAACTGGCACTTGGCACTGAATTAATAAGTTAGTCCCAAAAAATATATAAAAGGTACATAAAACATACAAAGATGACAAGATAACAACATGAAACCATCGAAAACTATAGATACGTTTGAGACGTATCATCAATGCAAATGAATATGGAAGTTTTTATTATATCCTCTTTGGATGCCTATCATCTTTAGGACTACTTTCATAGCACAAGCCAATTACCAAGCTACTCAAAGAGAGCACTCTCAAAAAGATATAAGTGAAGATCGAGAGTTCTTATTTCTCCAAAATATGACACCTCCATGCTCTAAAAAGATCTAAGTGAAGCACTAGAGCAAAGGTATCTAGCTCAAAAGATATAAGTGAAGCACATGTGAGCTAAATTGCCTAACTCAAAAGATATAAGCGAAGCTCAAGGAGTATTCTAGCAAAATCATGATGAGTGCATGTCTCTATCAAAAAGGTGTGCACCAAGGATGATTGTGACACAACAAAAAAGAAAAGACTCCTATAATACACGACGCTCCAAGCAAGACACATATCATGTGGTGAATAAAAATATAGCTCCAAGTAATGTTATCGATGGATTGAAGACGAAAGAGGGGATGCCTTCCCGGGGCATCCCCAAGCTTAGGCTTTTTGGTGTCCTTGAATTTGGCTTGGGATGACTTGAGCATCCCCAAGCTTGAGCTCTTTCCACTCTTTATCCCATTGTCCATGAGAACATCACCCAAAACTTGAAAATTTCACAACACAAAACTTAAACAGAAACTCGTGCTATCATTAGCACAAGAAAACAAACTACCAACTCTTTAGGTACTATAGCAAACTTGATTTCTATTTATATTGGTGTTAGATTACTGTATTCTCACTTTTCCATGGCTAGTACCCCCGATACTATCCATAGTTTCATCAAAATAAGCAATCAACACAATAAAAACAGAATCTGTCAAAAACAGACCAGTCTGTAGCAATTTGTATACTTCGTATACTTGTGTTATCTCAAAAATTCTGAAACATTACGACAATTTGGGCAATTTGCATATGAACTAGTAGCAAAACGAATCAACTCAAAATCTCTTTCTGGATAAAAATGAAAAATAATTTCGTGAGTGAAAAGTTTCTGTCTTTTTCAGCAAGATCACACAACCATCACCAAAACTGATCATAAAGGTTTTTCTTGGAACAAACACAACATGAAACACAAATAACACAATCATAACAGAATTATGATGGTTTGGACACAACAAAATAGAAACCAAAAACCAAAGATAAATTCATTGGGTTGCCTCCCAACAAGCGCTATCGTTTAACACCCTTAGCTAGGCATGGATAATTCAATGATGCTCACACAAAAGACAAGAATTGAAGCACAACGAGAGCATCATAAAGGATGTGAAAATCACATCTAAGTCTAACATACTTCCTATGCATAGGCATTTTATAGGAAAACAAATTATCAGGACAACCAATAGTTACCATATACTCCCTCCTTTCTGGTTTATAGGGCTCAAATCTGAAATCTCATCAACCAAGGTGAATTGTAAGTGGATGACACTAGTTCTAACTAGCCAATGAAATGTTTCTCACATATTCAATTTCCAAGGCAATAAATGTAGCATCCTCCATTTCATTGGACTTGCATGATGCATGTAGAAAAAGATGCATGCATGGCCACTAATTTGCTTTCCCTTATCTCTGTGAATAAAATATGGTGTGAGACTCAAAGCACTTTAACTCAAATAGACTCAAAATGAGCCTAGTATAATGGAAATCTGAAATTTTGGAGATGAGCCCTATAAACCGGAAAGGAGGGAGTATAAGGAAGAAGAAAGAGACAATAGCAATCTCAACATAACGAGAGGTGATTTAGTGATATGAAAGTTTCTACCACAATATTTTCCTCTCTCATAGCAATTACATGTGGGATCATATTCAAATTCAACAATAGCTATCACATAGGATATTCTTTTCATGATCCACATGCATGCAAAGTTGACGCTCTTCAAAAATAGTGGGATTATCATCAACTAAAGTCATGACTTCTCCAAACCCACTTTCAATATTATTGCAAATATCATATTCATCATGAGGCTTAAACAAATTTTCAAGATCATAAGAAAAACCATCACCCCAATCACGATCATTGCAACAAGTAGTGGTCATAGCAAAACTAGCATCCCCAAGCTTAGGGTTTTGCATATTTTTAGCATGATTGACATTGATATAATTCATTGTGAAACCATTGCAATCATGTTTTTCATTCAAGGAGCCCTCGTGAATCACTTCATAAATTTCTTCATCGCGATTTTCATATTCACGTATCTCAAGCAAACTCCGTAAAGATAGTCCAGTGCACTCAACTCACTAGCAATTGGTTCTACATAATTGGATCTCTTAAAGAGATTAGCAAGTGGATGAGGATCCATGTCAATAGATTTTCAGCAAACAAAGATGCAAGCATATTGAAGGCACATAGCACAAAAACAAAGGAAAGCAAGCGAAAAAGGCAAATATTTTTGAAATTTTTGTTTTTCAGAAGTAGGGGAGAGGAAAACGAGAGGCAAAAGGCAAAAAAAGTAAATGCAAGAGATGAGTTTGCGACAGTTACTTGGATAAGCTTCACTTAGAATAGTCCCCGGTGCCAGAAATTGACACATTGGAGGAAGACTATTCTTGACTTGATACTCCCCGGCAACGGCGCCAGAAATTGGGACGTTGACGGGAGACTATTCTTGACTTGGTCCTCCTCCCCGGCAACGGCGCCATAAATTCTTCTTGCTACCTCTTGAGCTTGCGTTGGTTTTTCCCTTGAAGAGGAAAGGGTGATGCAGCATAGTAGCAGTAAGTATTTCAGGTATCAATCTAGTAGGAGTATCAAGGCAAGTCTCTCAAGTACCTACGCAAAAACAGCAAACTTGCACCCAACGCTACAAAGGGGTTGTCAATCCCTTCACGATTGATTGCAAGGTGAAATCTGAAGGCGGAAAGTGCAACAAAGCAAAGGTGTAAGGCTGAAAATATGATGTGAAGTAGTCCGAGGGGCCATAGTGTTCACTAGAGGCTTCTCTCATGATAGCAAATATTACGGTGGGTGAACGAATTACTGTCGAGCAATTGATAGAACCGCGCAAAGTCATGATGATATCTAAGGCAATGATCATACATATAGGCATCACGTCCGAGACAAGTAGACCGATACTTTCTGCATCTACTACTATTACTCCACACATTGACCGCTATCCAGCATGCATCTAGTGTATTAAGTTCATGACAAACGGAGTAACACCTTAAGCAAGATGACATTATGTAGAGGGATAAATTCATGCAATAGATATAAACCCCATATTTTTACCCTTGATGGAACAACACGATATGTGCCTCGCTACCCCTTCTCACACTGGGTGAGGTCACCGCACGGTATGAACCCAAAACCAAGCATTTCTCCCATTGCAAGAATTATAGATCAAGTTGGCCAAACAAAACCCACAACTCGAAGAGAATTACAAGGATATGAAATCATGCATATAAGAGATCAGAAGAAACTCAAATAAGATTCATAGATAATCTGATCATAAATCCACAACTCATCGGATCTCGACAAACACACCGCAAAAGAGGATTACATCAGATAGATCTCCATGAAGATCATGGAGAACTTTGTATTGAAGATCCAAGAGAGAGAATAAGCCATCTAGCTACTAGCTATGGACCCGAAGGTCTATGATAAACTACTCACGCATCATCGGAGAGGCAATGGTGTTGATGGAGAAGCCCTCCGTGTCCGAATCCTCCCTCCGGTAGGGCACCAGAACGTGATGCAGATGGGATCTTGCGGGGACAGAAGCTTGCGGTGGCGGAAAAGTATTTTCGTGGCTCTCTTCCGTGGTTTCAGATTTTTCAGGAATTTATAGGCAGAAGAACTAGGGCAGGGGAGCCAGAGGGGGCCCACAAGCCTGCTAGGCCCGCCCCCTAGGCCGGGCCTGGGTGGCTTGTGACCTCCTCCGAGGTCCCTTGCCTTAGTTCTCAAGTCTCCTGCGTGTCTTCTGTTATGGAAAAAATCATTCCGCAGGTTTTATTCCGTTTGGACTCCGTTCAATATTCTCCTATGGAAAAGGTCAAAAGCATGGAAAAACAGGTAGTGGCACTTGGCACTGAGTTAATAGGTTAGTCCCAAAAAAGATATAAAATAACATATTCATGCATACAAAACATCCAAAGATGACAAGGTAGTAGCATGGAACCATCAAAAATTATAGATACGTTGGAGACGTATCAAACATCCCCAAGCTTAACTCCTGCTCGTCCTCGAGTAGGGAAGTGATAAAGACTGAATTATTGATGTGGAATGCTACCTAACTTATTTGTCCTTTGTAACTTCTTTCTTGTGGCATGTATGTTCAGATCCGTAAGATAGTAGCATGGAACCATAAAAAATTATAGATACGTTGGAGACGTATCAATCACTCGCGGGAGGAGGAGGAGGAGGAGGAGGGGGAGGAGGCGGAGTGACCTGACTCCTCGTCGTCGGAGGAGGCGGAGGCGTCCAGTTTGGAAGATTGATGAAGTCCTTCTTCCATAGACATGTACTCCCCACAGCACGAACCAACTGAATCTCCCCTTCACCTGTAGGGTGGTCAAGCTCGAGCTGCTCAAGTTCCTCCATTACTTGATCCACCATCACAATAGCATAGCCATGTGGAATCGGAAGGTAGTGAAAAGTTCAGTTGGGTTGAGGAGGTTCAACAGAGCCGACAACCGCCTTGAAAGTGAGGTTCTGACATTTCATCATAAGCTCACAACGTTGAGCCTCCGTGATAGTATCCACGGGGTAGCTAGGAGCCTTGAAGTCATGCTGAACGGGCTCCATGGAAGCCACACTGCTTCTCCGCTGAGATGGTGGGGTACCTTCCAGGGTAGCGTCGTGCCGCTGAGATGGTTGGCCGGCAGCTCTCTGGCTCTCAAGTTCCTCTAGATTTTGAAGTCTTGCCTTGATCTGCTGCATGTCGCTCAGCTCCGGTTTCCTCTTTCTCTCCCGGCTTCTGTAACCGCCTGCGTTAGGAAACCCAAACTTCCACGGAACGGAGCCTGGTGTGCCTCGTGTTCATCCAGGGTGCTCAGCATTCCCTAGGGCCTCAGTCAACTCATCATTCTCTCTGTCTGGAATGAACGTCCCTTCCTGTGCTGCGGCGATACAGTTCTGAAGCTTGATCATGGGTATTGCAAGATTCTCGTCCATCCAACTACACTTCCCTGTTTCAGGGTCCAAAGTTCCCCCAACCCCGAAGAACCAAGTCCTTGAACGTTCTGGCCAGTACAATGTCTGTGGTTGGACCCCTTTAGCAATCAGGTCATTCTCAACTTTGTCCTAGAACGGTCGGGCTTGAGGTAGCCACCTGACCCCGTGTGATGATGATACTGCTTCTTTGCGGCATTCTTCTTGTTTGTCTTTGACATTTTCTTACTCTTCTCCGATGACTTATAGGCCACAAATGCGGGCCAGAGATCTCTTATCTTCTCAAATGGGCCGGCAAATTCTGGAGTCTTCCCTTTGTCGACAAACATTGATTTCAAATCATTCTTCCACTACCCGAATAGATGGGCCATCTTCTTAAGAGCACACACCTTGACAAGTGGCTCTATAACTGGCTTATTCGGATCTTCCTCTGGCGGTAGGGTGAAATTTTCCTTCAGCATGGTCCAAAGATCATCTCTCTGCCTATCAGTGACATAATAGGGACGTCGTCGCCCTTAGGCTTTTTCCATTGCTTGACGCTGATCGGGATGTTGTCCCTAACAATAGCTCCACACTGAGTAGAAAATGTGTCCTTGGTCAGCTTGGGTTTAATCGGTAGGCCATCAGTCGGGAGTGCCGTGATTGTGAACTTTTCATCCATGCGCAACCTTGTCTTCGGGCCTCGTCTCTTTACCGAAGTTTAGCTCGATCCGGAGGGCTATAAAATAAGAAAGAAGAGTTAATATATGTACATACCTTCGGGCTTAATTAATATATATACCTCGCCGGACTTTGCAACATCTCCCTCCTCCGTTCGGTCACCGGAGTCGTCATCATGGTCTCCTTCTTCCTCCGGCCTTCGGTCACCGGAGCCATCATGATCATGTCCTTCCTCCTCCATTGTTCGATCATCCGAGCCGTCATCCTCTCCTTCCAATCCATTGGCGTCGTTGAGATACGACAAATAGTCACCAAGCATTATCTCCCCCAACAACTATTCTCTTTGATCCATATAGTTTCTGCAAATATTTCAGCTCCTTGTATGAATAATCGAATTACACGAACTTCTATGTTTTAAACATGCACAAACTTTTTTATATTTCATTTCCAAATGTTGAATAGTTCATAGATATACATTATGATATATAATGCAATAGATCTCAAGAGGCAAAAAGGTTTTCTTTCAGTTAGAACCAATAATCAACTTAATACATCTCGAATACATCTCTAGTATAATCTATATATGAACAAAATTTGTATGAACAACAATATGCACGGGCGGTGGCGACGACAAGGAGAGCACACAGAGGAGGAGCTCACCGGGGCCTATGGGCTCGGGGCGGCAACAACGATGGGCTCGGGGCGGCGACGATGACAGGCTTGGGGCGACGGCGACGGACTCGGGGGCGGCGACGGCGACGTGCTCGGGGCGTCGACGATGGCGAGGAGGACTGGATCGGGGGCGGTGGTGACACGACGTGCTCGGGGGGACAGCGACAGGCTCGGGGACGGCGGTGACGACGAGGAGGACTGGATCAGGGGGGGGGGGGGCGACAACGAGGACTGGCTCGGGGGGCGGCGACGAGCAATGGGAGAGTTTTGGGGGAAATTTCGACAACTCCCGCCTATATGCGAAAACCTTCTGTGTCGGTTTGTGGCCCGAACTGGCACCAATTCCACCCTTTTGTCCAGGTTGGCTCAGCAAACCGGGTCTACAGGTCAATTTTCAGCAGCCCAAATGGCGGGGAAGAACTTACCTGTACTCTCGGTTTGCGGAACCAACCGGGATGAAAGGGGGCCATTTGTCCCGGTTTGTGCCACCAACCGACACTAAAGTCTGTCTCTGGTCCTGGTTTGTACCACAAACCGACACGGAAGGCCTATGCGTGGCACAACCACGGTGCGGTTAGATGTTTAGTCCCACCTCGCTAGCCGAGGGAGAAGTGGAGTGGTTTATAAGTTCTTGTGCGCAAACAGTTTCGAGCTCCTCTCATATGCAGGCTTCCGGGCCTAAACTGTCACTACCTGTTGGGCCTTCCGCGGGCCTGAATTCTCGCCCAACTATCTAGTTGGGTTTCTAGTCGTATTCAGGCCGTGGTGGCCCATTAGTTGACATTTCTTTTTAAAGAATATAGTTTTTTGTTCCTACTTACTGTTTTTCAGTGATTCTTTTTTTTTCTTTGTTACTTTATTTATTTTATTTTGTTTCGACTTACTATTTTTTAGTGATTCTTTTTTGCTTTCAGGTCACAAAAATTATTATCACGGTTTCATACGAAAACTCATCTCTTACAAAGGGATTTCATTTTTTTGGAATTATTTGAACTCACGACTTTTTGTGGGTTCAAAATGCACCATTCAAAGCCACATCATCAATTTTCAACTATTTCTGACTTCATTTGGTATTTTTCATGCATTTATTAATTTTTTAAGCTAAATGACCCAGAAATTGAAAAGCACTACAAATGAACTCTGAATAGGTTGAAAGTTGGCATGGTATCATCATTTCACCAATATAGCATGTGCTAAAAAGTTGAGAGGGTTCCGGCAAAAACTGGACGCACTTCATGTACAAGTCGGACAATCTCTTTCGAAGTATCATGGTTTCTTACGAAAACTCATCTCTTACAAAAGAGATTTCATTTTTTGAACTTATTTGAACTCCACACTATTTGTGTGTTCAAAATGCACCATTCAATGACACATCATTAGTTTTCAACTATTTCTGACTTCATTTGGTATTTTTCATGCATCTACTGATTTTTTTTGAGCTAAATGACTCTTAAATTGAAAAGCACTACAAATGAACTTTGAATATGTTGAAAGTTGGCATGATATCATCATTTCACCCACATAGCATGTGCTAAAAAGTTGAGAGGGTTGCAACAAAAACTGGACGCACTTCGTGTACAAATCGGACAATCTCTTTCGAAGTATCATGGTTTCTTACGAAAACTCATGTGTTACAAAAGGGATTTCATTTTTTGAACTTATTTGAACTCCAGACTATTTGTGTATTCAAAATGCACCATTCAAGGCCACATCATCAATTTTCAACTATTTCTGACTTCATTTGGTATTTTCATGCATTTACTGTTTTTTGAGCTAAATGACCCTTAAATTGAAAAGCACTACAAATGAACTCTGAATAGGTTGAAAGTTGGCATGGTATCATCATTTCACCCACATAGCATGTGCTAAAAACCTGAGAGGGTTGCGGCAAAAACTGGATGCACTTGGTGTACCAATCGGACAATCTCTTTCGAAGTATTATGGTTTCATACGAAAACTCATCTGTTACAAAGGGATTTTGTTTTTTTGAACTTATTTGAACTACAAAATTTTTGTGTGTTCAAAATGCACCATTCAAAGCCACATCATAAATTTTCAACTATTTCTGACTTTTTTATGCTTTCACTAATTTTTTGGAGCTAAATGACCCACAAATTCAAAAGCACTACAAATGAACTGTGAATAGGTTGAAAGTTGGCATGGTATCATCATTTCACCCACATAGCATTTTGTGTTTGCGCCAAGTAAGACCTTTGGGATGGTCTACGGTGTTTTCTATTTAATTTTGCTGAAAAAACAGAAACTTTCGACCTTAGTCCAGGAATTTTTTAAATTCACTCGAACGTGCTTTTGATCTCAATATTTTGCACAAGATTCATATACAATTTACCCAGATTGTCTTAATTTTTCATAATTTTTGGAGTTACATAAGTATTCGAATTATAAAGATTACTTTTGACTATTTTGTTTTTGACAGATTCTGTTTTCTTTGCGTTGCTTGCTTATATCTATGTATCTATGGGTTGTATCGGGGGGTATGAACCATGGAGAAGTTTGAATACAGTAAATATTACACCAATATGAATAAATAATTATTTCACAACAATATCTAAAGTGGTTATGAACAAAGAAAGGGCTAAACCATTCAAATTTGGAAACTATATAATGGCACAAACAGAAACTAGATATATATAAAATGGTCCAAGCAGTACATAATAATACATGCAAGCAGTATATAATAATAGCTAGCATACATATATATACAAGTGTTAGCCATTGTGAACACTACTCATCTGAATCTGAATCTGAATCAGAATGTCCCAAAGCTGGTGGTGCGAGGTGACGCTGGCCATAGTTCACGATTCTAATCTTGCGGTACAACTCGTATGCAATGTATGCATCTTTTGCTGCATACCGAACGTTGATAGGGTCAAGTGGGGTCTTCCCCCACTTTCTGTGCTGGGACTTCGGGAATGATGTCTTCATATCATGGTACTCCTCGTCATTCAAGGCGACTGCCATATCAGCCATCGAAGTCCTCTCATATTGAAGCTGGAATAGGCCTTGGATATCAATGTGGCACTCAGCTGGTATCTCAATACCAAAGTTGCGCCTCATATTCGGCCCCTCATTCGTTATGTAAATGCTAGCGAATCGTATGCCGCTGCAAAGGAAGTCCATGAGTTCTGGACAATGCTTGTCACGACTGTAACATCAACACATTAAAATGGAACAAATGTTTCACTACAACTAAAGAGAAATTTATCATAACGGTTCAAATGGAACATATTGCTATTCTATGCAATTTTCATATCCTATGAATTGATCTTTATAGGATTCCAATATTGTAACATATTGCTATCCGATGCAATTTTCATATCCTATGAATTGATCAAGAAACCCTCAATTAACTATCCAATGGAACATATAAAGAAACTGCATATTGCTATCCAATGGAACCTCGAGAAATCAGTATATGCAATGTTCATAACCTTTGGATCAAAGAAAGCCTCAAAACTTACCAATGAAAAATTGTTTCACTACAACTAAAGATAAATTAATCTTTATAGGATTCCAATATTGTAACATATTGCTATCCTATGCAATTTTCATATCCTATGAATTGATCAAGAAACCCTCAATTAACTATATATCCAATGGAACATATATAGAAACTGCATATTGCTATCCAATGGAACCTAGGGAGATCAATATATGCAATTTTCATAACCTTGGATCAAAGAAAGCCTCAAAACTTACGAGTGGAAAATTGTTTCACTACAACTAATTAAAGAGAAATTTATCTTTATAGGATTCCAATGTTGTAACACATATTGCTATCCTATGCAATTTTCATATCCTATAAATTGATTAAGCAACCCTCAATTAACTATCCAATGGAACGTATATATAAACTCCATATTGCTATCAAATGGAACCTAGAGAAGATCAATACATGAAATTTTCATAACCTTGGATCAAAGAAACACTCAAAACTTACCTCGCCCATTGGAAGATCAAGACATGATGTTTTAAACACATATGGATGACGACAACACCTTGTTGGTCGGTCGTGTACTCCAGATCAAGCCCCAAGAACGCCTCACGCTCCGGCGCGGCGTCAACCCACGCCTAGAACCGTCTAAGAAAATTTGGCACCGCTGTGCTCTCGTTCGTGTACCCGACCCTGAGTTTGGTCATGCCATGTGCGCGCACCATTCCGGTTTCATATGTCATGGTGGAAGAAGAACGGAAGAATAGAGGGGAAGAAGAGAGGAAGAAGAAGAAGAACAGAGAAGAGCGCTAGAGGAGAAGAATAGAGAATGGCAATAGACTCTGCTTCGGTTGCAATTTTCATCGCTGGAAACGACGTGGGAGGGCGAACCATTTGGACCTTTAGTCTTGGGTTGGATGACAAACCGACACTAAAGGGGTGATTCGAAGGGCCGCCACCCCGGTTTGATCCACCAACCGGGACTAAAGGAGGATACAAACGGTTGTACGAACGTCCTCCACCTCACCTTAGTCCCGGTTTGATCCACCATCCGGGACTAATGGGGATAGGAACGGTTGCCGGCCTATTAGTCCTGGTTCTTGACTGGAACCGAGACAAAAGGGGTGAGACAAACCGGGACCAATGGCCCACGATGCCCGGCCAGCGCCCTGGCCTCACGATCCGGGACCAATGTCACCATAGGTCCCGGTTCGTATGTGAACCGGGACTAATAAGATTTAAGGACCTGGACCAAAGCCCTCTTTTCTACTAGTGAGGACATTGAAAGCTCAATATATAATATATAGTCAATGAAAATTGCTACTGCGACAACAGACCTGCCCTGACAACGGTGCCAGGAATCCTGCTGCTATGCGCTACGCCTATAGGGACTTCCTTGGCAAATATGCAAAGGATTTCCCCGCGGCCTTGGAACCTTGCATTGGTGATCCCTTGAAGAGGAAAGAGTGATGTAGCACAGCGGCGGTAAGTATTTCCCTCAGTTTTGAGAACCAAGGTATCGATACAGTGGGAGGATCGCGTCAAGTCACAAGTACCTGCACAAACACAAAGAGCTTGCACCCAACGCTATGAAGGGGTTATCAATCCCTTATAGATTGTTTGCAAAGTGAGAACTGAAAGCAAAAAGTAAACAAAGCAAAGTAAAAGTGAAAGTGGAGAAGATAGTTGTGAATAGACCCGGGGGCCGTAGTGTTCACTAGTGGCTTCTCTCATGAAAGCAAGTAGACGGTGGGTGAACGAATTACTGTCGAGCAATTGATAGAACCGGGCAAAGTCGTGACGTTATCTAAGGCAATGATTGTATCTATAGGCATCACGTCCAAAACAAGTAGACCGATACTTTCTGCATCTACTACTATTACTCCACACGTCGACCGCTATCCAGCATGCATCTAGTGTATTAAGTCCAAAAGAACAGAGTAACGCCTTAAGCAATTTGACATGGTGTAGATGGACAATCTCATATCTACGATAAAAGCCCATATTGTTACCCTTGATGGCAACAACACGATGCGTGCCTTGCTGCCCCTTGTGTCACTGGGAAAGGTCACCACACGGTATGAACCCAAAACCAAGCACTTCTCCCATTGCAAGAATCATAGATCTAGTTGGCCAAACAAAACCCAAGACTCGGAGAGACTTTACAAGGATATCAAATCATGCATATAAGAAATCAACAAAGACTCAAATATAATTCAAAGATAATCTGATCACAAATCCACAATTCATCGGATCTCGACAAACACACCGCCAAAGAGGATTACATCGGATAGATCTCCATGAAGATCATGGAGAACTTTGTATTGAAGATCCAAGAGAGAGAGAATAAGCCATCTAGCTACTAACTACGGACCTGTAGGTCTGAAGTGGACTACTCACGAGTCATTGGAGAGGCGATGATGTTGATGTAGAAGCCCTCCAACTCTAAAGTCTCCTACGGCAGGGCACCGGGAAGGGTCTCCAGATGAGATCTCGCGGAAATAGAAGCTTGCGGCGGCGGAAAAGTGTTTTCGTGGATGCCCTGATTTTTTCTGCGATTTTAGGGAATTTATAGGCCAAAGAGCTAGGGCAGGGGAGCGCCCGGGAGGCCACAAGCCTGGTTGCCGCGGGCCCCCCTGGCCGCGACAATAGGGCTTGTGGGCTCCCTGTGGGCCCCCTGCCTTGGCCCTCAAGCCTCCTTATCTTCTTCTGTTGTGGAAAAATTTATTTTGGGGATTTTATTCCGTTTGGACTCCGTTCCAAAATCAGATCTGAAAAGAGTCAAAAACACAGAAAAAACAGGAACTCGCACTTGGCACTGAATTAATAAGTTAGTCCAAAAAAAGATATAAAAGGTATATAAAACATCCAAAGTTGACAAGATAACAATGTGAAACCATCAAAAATTATAGATACGTTTGAGACGTATCAAAGATCATCACATAATTTTTTTGAAGAATTTGAAAATTTTGAAGACTTTGAATTATTTTGAGGATTTTGTGAAAAGTCTCACATGTGAAGAATTTCCAATTTAAGGAATTTCAAAGTTTGGTGGTGAAGTGACCCACGGTATAAGAATGATGATTTCAGGCACCACGTACAATTGTCGTAGGGCCCTGAGAACCAAATTATTCATTAATTTCTTCATGCTTAGAGTGATATTCTTCATTGATTGAAGAAAATCGTCACTTCATGTGTTGCACATCTAAGTCATCAATTTTGCATAAATGTTAGGATGTGTGCATGTTTACAAAACATTTGAAGACTCTAGGATATTTAGCTCACACCGCAACTTGCAAAACCTTCTCTCATCCAAGGGCTTTGTGAATATGTCTGCTAGCTGGCCATCAGTCTTCACATGGTCGATGATGATATTTCCCTTGAGTACATGATCACGATGAAAATGATGACGAATTTGGATGTGCTTGGTCTTTGAGTGTTGTACTGGGTTGTAGGCGATCTTGATTGCACTCTCATTGTCGCAGTAGAGGGGCACATTCTTCATGTTGATGTCATAATCTCTGAGGGTTTGCTTCATCCGTAGCAGTTGAGCACAGCAAGATCCAACATCAATGTATTCAACTTCAGAAGTGGAGAGTGATACGCAGTTCTGCTTCTTTGAGAACCAGTAGACTAAGGATCGTACGAGGAAATGACATGTGCGTGCTGTTGGCGTGCGATATACACGGTCACCAGCATAATCAGAATCAGAATATCCAACGAGGTGAAGATTTGAGCCCTTGGGATACCATAATCCTAGCGTTGGTGTGTGAGCTAGATATCGAAGAATATGTTCCACAAGCTTATGGTGTGATTCCTCCGGTTTCGCTTGAAAACGTGCACACATGCAAACACTAAGCATAATGTGTGGCCTAGATGCACATAGGTCCAACAAAGAGCCAATCATAGAACGATATACCTGCTGATCGAAATCTATACCATTTTCGTGAGTGCAGAGGTGGCCGTTGGTAGGCATAGGTATCTTGACGCCTTTGCATTCATGCATGCCGAATTTCCTCAAAACATCCTTGAGGTATTTCTCCTGAGAAATGAAGATGCCGTTGTGTTGTTGACGAATTTGTAGACCTAAGAAGAATTTCAGCTCCCCATCATGGACATTTGATATTCTTCACCCATCATGTAGGCAAATTCATCACTGTAACGTTTGTCAGCACAACCAAAGATAATGTCGTCGACATATATTTGGCACACGAATAGTTCTTGTCATAGGATTTTCTGAAAAGAGTAGGATCAAGTGAACCAGATTTGAAGCCTTTCTTCATGAGGAATTCCTTCAATGTATCATACCACGCCCGAGGGGCTTGCTTGAGGCCATAGAGTGCCTTTTTGAGTCTTAAGACTTTGTCAGGATGCTTCGGGTCTTCAAAACCTGGGGCTGAGCAACATATTGTAACATCCCAAATTTTGGAATGTTAAAAATAATTATTAGATTGTTTGTTTGTTTGATTGAGTGATTGAAACTTGAGTGGAGTTTGAAACTTTTCAAAAACTTTTGAATGAGAGGGAATAAAATGACTTTCCCCTTCTCCCGTAAATTCAAATTCATCCAATTAAAAGCAATGAGAGAAGATGACATGACCTCTTCAACTATAAAGAATTTGAACAGAGTTTTGCATTTGAATTCTTTAAAATATTTGCCCTTGCTTCTATATTTTTCTTCCCCGAGAAATACCCCGAAAATAATCCTTGCCAAGCAAGAAAGAGAGGAGGAACATGACCCTCCAAAACCAGGGGAATTTATTGAAATATTTTGATCCAAGAAAACCAAAATTTAATTGAGAAAATATTTGCAAAAAGAAATATAGCTTTTAGGAATTTTCTGAAAAAACATTTTTTTAAAAGTTTTTATTTTGGCCGTGGAAAAATGTCTATCATTTATATTTTATTTTTCTGATAATTTTAGTATATAGAAACTCTATATTCCGAATTTATTTGGTTTCCCTTTTATCATTTACTTTCCGGTTTTTGAAAATAGGAAAGAGATATCTTTTAATTGGAAATAGATTGCTGTCCCATTAACACTCTCCAAATCTGGCCCGACAGGATCATCTTCCTCCTCACGTTCTCCTTCCTCACGTGAGAGGAAACTTCCATACCCATGGTGAGAGGAATCTCCACCTTCCCGATCTCCTTGCTCCTTCCTTCTCCGAGCACCCCGAGCCCCTATAAATACTCCCCTCAACCTCCTCTCCCCATTTTCCTCGTAGCCCAGCCCCTCCCCTCGTCGGAATGCAGCCCCCACCTCGCCGGAGTTCGCGTCCAACAGGAACTGGCCGGAGCTCTTGCTGCTCCCTTCCGTCGCCCCCACGCCCCGCCCCAACAGGAACCTTCGGCCCGAGCCCTCCTCCATCGCGTGGACCCCTCCACCGCCTTGGTCGGCCACCGGAGCAACCTTCCCACCGTCTTCTCCAACTCCGGCGACTAACTCCGGTGAGATTCATGAAATCCCGTATTGCAGTTTTTTCAGAAAATTGCAATTTTAGAAAATTCATATCTATTAGTCTATAACTCCGAATTAGGTGATTCTTTTTGCGTTGGATAAATTTTTTTATGTAGTTTCTGTAGATATATAATTTGTCTATGTTTAGATTTATAAAATTTGAATTAGATCAGATTTGATTTAAAGCTTGTTTTGCTTATACCGGGAGTTTAAAAATAGCTTTTAAATTAATTCTTTTTGCTACTGTTTCCTATTGATCATATCTTTTAGTAGTTTAAGTTTCAATGTTTTTTAAATATTTTTACTTGGGGTTTTACCAAAACAGATTCTGTTTTAGTTCTTTTAGGATTATGGCTATTTCTTTTTCTATAATTGTTTTTAAATTATTTTCTTTTATATTTCAGAAAGTTTATATTTTGTTTATGTTAGTTAACAGTAGGTTTTCAACAAATTTTTATTTTTATTTTTATTTGTTATCATGAAATCAATTCTAGTTCTCTAATAACTTGCAATTGATTTCTCTACTAGTTCAACTCCCATTTGAAAATACTTTCAAATAGTTTTATGAAAAATACTTTATTTTATCTTAGTTCAATTTATATTTTATTCTCTGAATATTTTAGTATTTTATTTTCTGTTATACAAAAACTATTTTTGTGAATATTGTAGTAGAAGGCTCCCTAGCTTCTTTGAAGTTTCCTTTGGATTTTATCCGCTCTTTCTTATTGATTTTTGATTGCATCAACTTTTATTGCTGTTTGTTAATTGATTGCTAGAATGATTGCTAGTGTGAGTGCTTATGTGAATACTATATTTGTTATATATATTTCACCGAAGAGTGACGAATAGTTTTATCAAGTTATTTCTGGAGAACGAAAATTCTTCTTCGTCAACATCACCAGGCAAGTCATTTGATCATGTATCACCTATGTTTTATGCATCGTAGTTCTACCATCCTATGCCCAATTGCATGCTGAGTAGGTACTTGGAAATTATGGTTACATATTGTAGTATCATGTGGTAGGCACCCAACAACCCCGTTACTTGGCCCGTGACGACAAATTTCATATTGCTATGCTTGAGTAGACGGGATTCTGGTTGAGAGTTTATCACGGGTGATGCGAGAATAATGTAATAACCAAGACCGGTTAAGTCAAGACTTTTCAAGACCTCGTGATGCAATGCAACTCTGGGTGAAGGACGGTTGATCGGCTCCCTGGAGAAACCAGTGGATGACCCGGGATGCTGGAGACGCGCCATGACATCTTGCGGAAAGCTTCACCCAGGCTCAAAGAGACGAACGGATATTTTCAAGACCCAAGGCTTACCTGCACAGCCACAAGTCATTATGGGCTCTGGCTTGGTTGGACAACGCGACGACTCTGGACAGGCGGTGCCAGCAGATGTAGAAGAACGGTAGGATTTGGATGGGCACCGACAGGGATTCAGAGGGACCCGTTGAAAGACCATGTTTTGATCATCCAGTCTTCAAACACCCTGAAGTGCGAGGACATACACGGAGGCGATCAAATCTTGTGGGGAACGTGTGCAAAACTCTGCAGAGTACTCAAACCTAATGGATTAACCGTGTCCACGGTCATGGACATCTTGAGCCAAAGGAACTGAAGTTATCTGGAATTCTCAACACCATTATATATATTTGATGAGGGTAATATTTATAACTTGGTATGAGAACTGGTTGGCGGAACCATCTCGTTAACAACCAACCTTGTAGTAATATTTTGATTTTAGCCCCTCTTGTTGTAGGAGAAAATTTGCTTTACGCTAAAACTTACAGCCCCACCTGCCATATATGCATATAGTATAGATGATATTTTACCCCCTCTCATATGTGACTTGCCGGCATATTCAATATGCTGACCTACACGGCTGCAATGTCTTATGTTGCAGATATTTTTCCTCGACGAGTAAGAGTACGATTCAGGGTTACGGTCCGCACTCAACTTGCCGTTGGTGTTTATTGGGAGTCCACTCCCTTGACTATTTCCGCTGAGATATTTAAGGTATATATCAGTTTTACGCTATTTACATGTGATTGCACTTTGATATATACATTGATGTACTGTGTGTGCCAGCATACTGATCCAGGGATGGCACAGATACACAGAGGCTTGACTCGTTTTGAGTTGGGTCGCTATAGAAATGGTATCACAGCACATGTTGACTGTAGGACGTGACCCTAGAAACTGGAAATTTCTTAGGAAAGGATCTCTCAAAATTTCTATTTTTCAAGAACACCTTTTACTTCTCATCTCTTCTGATTTCATCAAACGTTCTCTCTCACCTCAATTAGTTAGACAATGCCCTTTCCCCTTTGACCACGTGAAGGATCAACCGACTCCCACTTCAAAGTGAAGAGGATTTCATCATGCAGTTGAAGCTACACCAATTGAAGACTCTCAAGACCCGAAGAACTCGAAGACCCCGAAACGTTCCAATGTTTATTAGAAGTCCAAACCCCAATTATATACCCACGTTAGTTATGATGATTTGTGAGTCGTCATTGGTGTGTGTTTTCCGACGGCCACAACTAAAACCTATTCTCAAAAATATTGTTTGTATTGTGTGTATCTCCCTCTCTCTTACCCGTCTCATCCCCAAAACCTCAACCCTACCAGATGGAGTATGAAGTTGGACTTGTAGTCTCTGGACCAATGACCTAGCTGGAGGCGGATATATGGATTCAAAACATGGAGAACCACTTCGGGAGCAACTTGATCTCAAGGAAGTATGAAGTGGAACACGCTCTTCAGTACTTTACACAAAGTGCTGCAATCTGGTGGAAAATGCATCATTCCATACAAGGATTTAGTGGAGCAGAAACCTGGGACGAATTCAAGAAGACTTCGTTAAGATCCCGTCTTATTCAAAAGTGCTATGATAATCCGAAGGAGAAGACTTGTGCATGCAAGATCTGTGGAGAAATATGACACACCCAGGAAGAACACCAGGATGGATGCACTCATTATGAAGAAAATCACCCAGTTGAGGAGTGCCCAAGTAGTCAGGTGACTTGTTTCCTTTGTGAAGGAACCACCCACTACCCAACCCAGTGTCACATTTACCCCAAGGTGCAACAAGTTGTCAAGCAGCAGAAAGATGGAGTGAAGGAAACCCTCAAAAAGAAGATTTTAGAATAACCTGTGATGAATGAAAATATAGAAGACCCTGATGAACAAGGTCCGAGAAGATTTTTCTCCAATGCATGCTACTCATGTGGAGAAGAAGGACATTATTCACAGGATTGCACGAAGGGAAGACAAGAGTATCTGGGAAACTTCCCGACGGAAAAAGTGAAGTTTGATCCACTTGAAATAGAAGAACTCGCCAAAATGAAGGAGTACGGAAAGAAGAAAAAGTACCCTCGGAAGAGCCAAATCTCTGTAGATATAGACCTGAGTTATGTCAGTGTTACAAGTGCATGGAATTTGGCCACCACAAATACATGTGCTCAGGAAGGAAGCCAGAAACCCAAGGAGCAAAAGCAAACACTAAGACGCCTCGAGACTTGACAGAACTCATTTGCTTTCGTTGCAAGGAAGCAGGACATTTTGCTAACGATTGTCCACAAAGGAAGAAAGCTAAAAAGGAGTAATTAAGTTTTGACCGCGGCAATTAGTGTAATCTGAGGAACTCTTGTTTTTCATGAGATCATGGAGTGAAATTTTTTGTAACAGAAGTCCCTGAGATTGTAATAACATCATGAATAAATGGAATTTATTGTCTCATGATTGCCTATGTTGAAACTGTATGCGTTGTTTCTCTTCGAACAAAGATCTCTGAACAATTATGAGGATATGAGAAAATATGGTCTATGCACGCATGAGTGTAATTCATTTTGAAGTGTGGTAGTAATCGGTAAACCCACATGATCCACTGAGTAGGAATGTACCATAATCACCAAGGAGACACATACATTCCTCTGAGTACCTATTTACTGACACCTGCAGATGACAACTCTGTACGAGTCATTCCTCAAGGGCCCAGAAACGATCATGACCCTGAGCAGTGACCATGATTACCCAAAAATCCTGACGGACATGATGAAGCACATTCATCTTGAAGGAGATGTAGTCTACAAAGGCTACCCATTCATGGAAAGTGGAGTAGAACTTTGGTATGTGGAAGTACACCTCCACCATGTGAAAGGATTTTGTCCAAAGACTATGGGGCAATACTTTCTCATTTCACGTGTACCACGAGCAACCTTCTTTGATGCTGTTCGTGAAGCTGCCATGGAAGCCATACTCCAAATTGGAGAAATACTTGAAGCAAGACTTCGTCATACCCAGGAATACCTGAGTGAGGTACGTGCAGAGATGATGGAGATGAAGCTCATGGCCACCATGATGAAGCAAAAGATGGATGATTTCAAGGAGCACCTCGGAAAGTTCCAATGGAACTAAAGTACCTCCAAGAGAGACAGATGAATAAAGTTGGCAGAAATGCTTGACCATACCGAACAATGTGGATGGCAGCATTTGTAATAAATTACTTTTGAGTTAGAAGTTTGAAGAAAGTAAGGATGTAATAAAGGATTGATTATGAAATGAATATGATTTATGGATGAAGCAATACCTTTTATGGTAAACACACCAATGAAAAGTATCCCACAGAATGGAGTGTGTACAAAAAATAAGTCCGAGGATTATTATTATATGATGGTTACCCCAAGAATATGATGGATTGAAACACTATGGAAATTTAAAGGCGGAGTAATTCCAAGTATGCGTGAAAACCCACTGACCCCGGGACTAATAAGGGCCAAGTACTATCTTTTTGGAGAAGGAAACTTGTTTCAGCAAACTTTTTCTTAGGAGCATACGAAAACCTGAGAGTTGTGAAGATATGATAGATGTTTGTTCAGCTTGCAGAATCATTGGATTTATCAGAACTTCGTTCGTGGACAAGAGAAACTCTGGAACGCTTGTGAGGATGCCCAAGTGTTAGAATACGAGATTCACTAAACCTTATACAAGGTAATGATTTCAGTGCGACATGGTTTGGCCACCATGACGACTTACTATTATCATTCTCTTGCTATTCGGAATGGTAAATCTGAGAGACTTACCCATAGTGAGAGACGACGTTCTTTGAAGCTTTTGTTTAAGCCTTAGAATTGTATGATGAAAGCCCCATGTACATGGCATTCGTTGTCACGCGTAGGAAATTTTACGGTGAGGATGAAGACAAGACCCCTCTCTCTGCATCATAACCACAAATGGTAGACCACCATGAGAATCATCTATAGGTTATTTAGTATTAATAACGAGTCTGTCAGTTAAGAAGACCTAGTAATGGAAGAAGCTTGTATCAACAGAAGAACCCTCAATTTTGATGAGAACATTATGAGTATAATGGAAGAGCATCACGAGAGGAGTTAGTATGAAGACTGTGAGGAGTCAGATGCCAAAACCCGAGAGGATTTCTAAAATTCTGAGGGACCAGTAGCTCTCATTTTAAGTGTGGTGGCATCCCATTTTGCAGGAGATTGGATTTGTTAGAAGACCCCCAAACCCTAACCTTTCTTTCTAGCCTCTTCGAATCTCGAGGACGAGATTCACTTTAAGTGTGGTAGGTTTGTAACATCCCAAACTTTGGAATGTTAAAAATAATTATTAGATTGTTTGTTTGTTTGATTGAGTGATTGAAACTTGAGTGGAGTTTGAAACTTTTCAAAAACTTTTGAATGAGAGGGAATAAAATGACTTTCCCCTTCTCCGGTAAATTCAAATTCATCCAATTAAAAGCAATGAGCGAAGATGACATGACGTCTTCAACTATAAAGAATTTGAACGGAGTTTTGCATTTGAATTCTTTCAAATATTTGCCCTTGCTTCTATATTTTTCTTCCCCGAGAAATACCCCGAAAATAATCCTTGCCAAGCAAGAAAGAGAGGAGGAACATGGCCCTCCAAAACCAGGGGCATTTATTGAAATATTTTGATCCAAGAAAACCAAAATTTAATTGAGAAAATATTTGCAAAAAGAAATAAAGCATTTAGGGATTTTCTGAAAAAACATTTTTTTAAATTTTTTTATTTTGGCCGTGGAAAAATGTCCATCATTTATATTTTATTTTTCTGATAATTTTAGTATATAGAAACTCTATATTCCGAATTTATTTGGTTTCCCTTTTATTATTTACTTTCCGGTTTTTGAAAATAGGAAAGAGATATCTTTTAATTGGAAATAGATTGCTGTCCCATTAACACTCTCCAAATCTGGCCCGACAGGATCATCTTCCTCCTCACGTTCTCCTTCCTCACGTCACAGGAAACTTCCATAGCCATGGTGAGAGGAATCTCCACCTTCCCGATCTCCTTGCTCCTTCCTTCTCCGAGCACCCCGAGCCCCTATAAATACTCCCCTCAACCTCCTCTCCCCATTTCCCCCGTAGCCCAGCCCCTCCCCTCGTCGGAACGCAGCCCCCACCTCGCCGGAGTTCGCCTCCAACAGGAACTCGCCGGAGCTCTTGCTGCTCCCTCCCGTCGCCCCCACGCCCCGCCGACGCCACCAACCTTCGGCCCGAGCCCTCCTCCATCGCGTGGACCCCTCCACCTCCTCGGCCGGCCACCGGAGCAACCTTCCCGCCGTCTTCTCCAACTCCGGCGACTAACTCCGGTGAGATTCACGAAATCCCGTATTGCAGTTTTTTCACAAAATTGCAATCTTAGAAAATTCATATCTATTAGTCTATAACTTCGAATTAGGTGATTCTTTTTGTGTTGGATCACAAATTTTATGTAGTTTCTGCAGATATATAGTTTGTCTATGTTTGGATTTATAAAATTTGAATTAGATCAGATTTGATTTAAAGCTTGTTTTGCTTATACCGGGAGTTTAAAAATAGCTTGTAAATTAATTATTTTTGCTACTGTTTCCTATTGATCATTCAGTAGTTTAAGTTTCCATTTTTTATATTAATTTTACTTGGGGTTTTTACCAAAACTGATTCTGTTTTAGTTCTTTTAGGATTATGGCTATTTCTTTTTCTATAATTGTTTTTAAATTATTTTCTTTTATATTTCAGAAAGTTTATATTTTGTTTATGTTAGTTAATAGTAGGTTTTCAACAAATTTTTATTTTTATTTTTATTTGTTATCATGAAATCAATTCTAGTTCTCTAATAACTTGCAATTGATTTCTCTACTAGTTCAACTCCCATTTGAAAATACTTTCAAATAGTTTTATGAAAAATACTTTATTTTATCTTAGTTCAATTTATATTTTATTCTCTGAATATTTTAGTGTTTTATTTTCTGTTATACAAAAACTATTTTTGTGAATATTGTAGTAGAAGGCTCCCTAGCTTCTTTGAAGTTTCCTTTGGATTTTATCCGCTCTTTCTTATTGATTTTTGATTGCATCAACTTTTATTGCTGTTTGTTAATTGATTGCTAGAATGATTGCTAGTGTGAATGCTTATGTGAATACTATATTTGTTATATAGATTTCACTGGAGAGTGACGAATAGTTTTATCAAGTTATTTCTGGAGAACGAAAATTCTTCTTCGTCAACATCACCAGGCAAGTCATTTGATCATGTATCACCTATGTTTTATGCATCTTAGTTCTACCATCCTATGCCCAATTGCATGCTGAGTAGGTACTTGGAAATTATGGTTACATATTGTAGTATCATGTGGTAGGCACCCAACAACCTCGTTACTTGGCCCGAGACGACAAATTTCATATTGCTATGCTTGAGTAGACGGGATTCTGGTTGAGAGTTTATCACGGGTGATGCGAGAATAATGTAATAACCAAGACCGGTTAAGTCAAGACTTTTCAAGACCTCGTGATGCAATGCAACTGTGGGTGAAGGACGGTTGATCGGCTCCCTGGAGAAACCAGTGGATGACCCGGGATGCTGGAGACGTGCCATGACATCTTGCGGAAAGCTTCACCCAGGCTCAAAGAGACGAACGGATATTTTCAAGACCCAAGGCTTACCTGCACAGCCACAAGTCATTATGGGCTCTGGCTTGGTTGGACAACGTGACGACTCTGGACAGGCGGTGCCAGCAGATGTAGAAGAACGGTAGGATTTGGATGGGCACCGACAGGGATTCAGAGGGACCCGTTGAAAGACCATGTTTTGATCATCCAGTCTTCAAACACCCTGAAGTGCGAGGACATACACGGAGGCGATCAAATCTTGTGGGGAACGTGTGCAAAACTCTGCAGAGTACTCAAACCTAATGGATTAGCCGTGTCCACGGTCATGGACATCTTGAGCCAAAGGAACTGAAGTTATCTGGAATTCTCAACACCATTATATATATTTGATGAGGGTAATATTTATAACTTGGGTATGAGAACTGGTTGGCGGAACCATCTCGTTAACAACCAACCTTGTAGTAATATTTTGCTTTTAGCCCCTCTTGTTGTAGGAGAAAATTTGCTTTACGTTAAAACTTACAGCCCCACCTGCCATATATGCATATAGTATAGATGATATTTTACCCCCTCTCATATGTGACTTGCCGGCATATTCAATATGCTGACCTACACGGCTGCAATGTCTTATGTTGCAGATATTTTTCCTCGACGAGTAAGAGTACGACTCAGGGTTACGGTCCGCACTCAACTTGCCGTTGGTGTTTATTGGGAGTCCACTCCCTTGACTATTTTCGCTGAGATATTTAAGGTATATATCAGTTTTACGCTATTTACATGTGATTGCACTTTGATATATACATTGATGTACTGTGTGTGCCAGCATACTGATCCAGGGATGGCATAGATACACAGAGGCTTGACTCGTTTTAAGTCGGGTCGCTATAGAAATGGTATCACAGCACATGTTGACTGTAGGACGTGACCCTAGAAACTGGAAATTTCTTAGGGAAGGATCTCTCAAAATTTCTATTTTTCAAGAACACCTTTTACTTCTCATCTCTTCTGATTTCATCAAACGTTCTCTCTCACCTCAATTAGTTAGACAATGCCCTTTCCCCTTTGACCACGTGAAGGATCAACCGACTCCCACTTCAAAGTGAAGAGGATTTCATCATGCAGTTGAAGCTACACCAATTGAAGACTCTCAAGACCCGAAGAACTCGAAGACCCCGAAACGTTCCAATGTTTATTAGAAGTCCAAACCCCAATTATATACCCACGTTAGTTATGATGATTTGTGAGTCGTCATTGGTGTGTGTTTTCCGACGGCCACAACTAAAACCTATTCTCAAAAATATTGTTTGTATTGTGTGTATCTCCCTCTCTCTTACCCGTCTCATCCCCAAAACCTCAACCCTACCAGATGGAGTATGAAGTTGGACTTGTAGTCTCTGGACCAATGACCTAGCTGGAGGCGGATATATGGATTCAAAACATGGAGAACCACTTCGGGAGCAACCTGATCTCAAGGAAGTATGAAGTGGAACACGCTCTTCAGTACTTTACACAAAGTGCTGCAATATGGTGGAAAATGCATCATTCCATACAAGGATTTAGTGGAGCAGAAACCTAGGACGAATTCAAGAAGACTTCGTTAAGATCCTGTCTTATTCAAAAGTGCTATGATAATCCGAAGGAGAAGACTTGTGCATGCAAGATCTGTGGAGAAATATGACACACCCAGGAAGAACACCAGGATGGATGCACTCATTATGAAGAAAATCACCCAGATGAGGAGTGCCCAAGTAGTCAGGTGACTTGTTTCCTTTGTGAATGAACCACCCACTACCCAACTCAGTGTCACATTTACCCCAAGGTGCAACAAGTTGTCAAGTAGCAGAAAGATGGAGTGAAGGAAACCCTCAAGAAGAAGATTCTAGAATAACCTGTGATGAATGAAAATATAGAAGACCCTGATGAACAAGGTCCGAGCAGATTTTTCTCCAATGCATGCTACTCATGTGGAGAAGAAGGACATTATTCACAGGATTGCACGAAGGGAAGCCAAGAGTATTTGGGAAACTTCCCGACGGAAAAAGTGGAGTTTGATCCACTTGAAATAGAAGAACTCGCCAAAATGAAGGAGTCCGGAAAGAAGAAAAAGTACCCTCGGAAGAGCCAAATCTCTGCAGATATAGACCTGAGTCATGTCAGATGTTACAAGTGCATGGAATTTGGCCACCACAAATACATGTGCTCAGGAAGGAAGCCAGAAACCCAAGGAGCAAAAGCAAACACTAAGACGCCTCGAGACTTGACAGAACTCATTTGCTTTCGTTGCAAGGAAGCAGGACATTTTGCTAACGATTGTCCACATATACTTCTTCCTCAAGATTAACATTGAGGAACGCACTTTTCACGTCCATTTGATATAGAGTAATATTGTGATGGTTAGCATAAGCAAGTAATATTTGAATAGCTTCAAGTCTAGCCTTGGGCTACAAGCCGTGCCTTGTTCCTCACAACCTGACCATCCTGATCTTGCCTGTTTTGGAAGACCCACTTGGTGCCGATGATATTGTGTTTGCGAGGATCTAGTCTTTTGACGAGTTCCCATACACCATTTAGCTTGAACTGAAGTAGTTCATCTTGCATGGCTTGAATCCACTCAGGTTCCATCAAGGCTTCAACAACTTTTGAGGGTTTTGTGATAGACACAAAAGAGGAATGCCCATAAAATTTAACTAAATGTGAAGCTTTTGAGCGAGTGAGAGGACTTGGTGCATTGATGTCATCGAGGATTTTGTCAAGTTCCACTTTATTTGCAATCCTTGGATGAGCTGGTTGAAGACTTTGGTTGGGCTGAGGAATTTGATCTATAACATTTTCCTTAGGTGCACCTGCTTGAGTTTCATCAGTGTTGGGGATGACTTCTTCAACAAGGGGTTGTTCCTCGGTAGGAATGATATCTTCAATGGCCTTGTGTTAATAGCTTCCTCATGAGTCAATTTATTTGGTACATGAGGCAGTTGCTCTCTTTGCGAGCCATTACTCATCGAACCACACATCTACAGTTTCAAGAACCTTGTTGTGATAGGTGTTGAAGACTCTGTAGGTGTGATAGTCCTTTCCGTAACCAAGCATAAAAGCATCATGTGCTTTAGGTGCAAACTTTGAGCTATGGTGAGGATCACTAATCCAGCATCTTGTACCGAAGACTTTGAAATAACTTACATTGGATTTATTGTCAGTGAGGAGTTCATATGAGGTTTTCTTGAGGAATTTGTGAAGATATACCCTGTTGATGATGTGGCAAGCAATGTTGATTGCTTCAGGCCAAAAGCGACGAGGAGTGTGATAAGAGTCCCGTTCTTGCGTTCAGCGACGCCATTGTGTTGAGGAGTATAAGGAGCAGACAATTTGTGAGTAATACCAAGTTCATCAAGAGAATCATCAAGACCAGTATTTTTGAATTCTGTCCCATTATCACTCCTGGTGTGTTTGATCTTAACGTCGAAGTTCGTCGAGGCCCTTGAGGAATATTGTTTGAAGACTTCCTGCACTTCAGTTTTATATAGAATTATATGCACCCATGTATATCGTGAATAATCATCAACAATGACAAAGCCATATAAGGATGCTGCATTGATTATAGTAGCATAATGATTAGGTCCAAAGAGATCCATGTGAAGCAATTCAAATGGACGAGTAGTAGTCATGATACTCTTCGAGGGGTGTTTGGATCTGGTCATTTTTCGAGACTCACAAGCACCACAGAGATGGTCCTTGAGGAATTTGCAGATTCGATGCCAATGACATGCTTCTTCTTGGCCAGTGTGTGCAAATTCCTCATGCCTGCATGATCAAGTCGTCGATGCCATAGCCAGCCTTCTGAGGTTTTTACTAGTAAACACGTGGCTGGTTGAGGACGTGTGGAAAAATCAACAATGTACATGTCTCCTCTCCTAAAGCCTTCGAAGACTTTGGATTTGTCAGATTCCATGATGACTAGACATCTATATTTTCCAAAGATGACAATCATATAAAGATCACAAAGCATTGAGACTGACATGAGGTTAAACCCAAGGGATTCGACAAGCATGACCTTGTCCATGTGCCGATCCTTAGAGATAGCCACTTTACCAAGTCCCAATAGCTTGCTTTTACCTTTATCGGCATAAGTGATTTGCTTTAGTGGTGATGGAGTCAGTGGTATATTCATCACTAAGATTTTATCACCACTCATTTGATTTGTGCAACCACTGTCAAGAACCCACTCTGTATTCTTGGGTTTGTCATCCTGCAGATGAATTAGTACAACTTACCATCTCATATGCTTCAGACTTGAAGAATATGATATCAACTTCATCAGTCAAGAATTTCATTACAAACAGTAACTTTGAGGACGTGTGAAATGTTATCTTTTCATCATGTTTTAGCATGCGTCAAATCAAGCAATTTCCTCAGGTCTCCAGCAAATTCTTCAGATGATGACTTTCATCTGGAGAACTGACCTGCAGAAGTGATTTGTTCGATTTATTCACCACCCACATATGAAGGGGTGGCAAAGAGTTCATCATTCTGCGAGCACCATATGAGAATCGAGGCATTGAAGCTAATGGAATTTTCATAGTAGGGGGTTAGAGTACTCAAATGAACATGCAGAGAAATTCTTTGAGGACTTATGAACATAATGATTTGAGGAATAATGCTCATATTCATGTCCCTTGTAGTTTCCCTGCATATCAGAAGCATTAGTGCGAGTACGAGCATAATTTTGACCATTTGAGGAATTTGATCCTCATGAAGACTTTGGTCCACCTGAGGAATTCTATATGGGGTTTTGGTTCTTCACTAGTGGTTCATGAGGACATTCACCTAAAGATTTTCCAAACAACTTTTGCGGACCCAGATTTTCCTCAGGGGAGGTCCATTCGTGTAGTTAGTTCCAACATATCAAGCAAATACTTCACCAGATTGACTTTTGAACAGTTTGTAGTTGGAGTCAAATGACTCATCAGAGGAATAGGACATTTCACATGCAAAGCCTGTTAGAGTAGATGGATCAATGGGAGGACCTTTGCATCAACCCATGAGGTTTTTGGGTACTACTCAGGTTTCCAGTATGATCCATCAACATTCAATTTCCTCTCGAAGGCAATGCCCTCTTTCCCCGGGTTCCTGTTCAGAATCTGCTTTTTGAGCACATCGCAAAGGGTTTGATGCCCTTTAAGACTTTTGTATATGCCTGTCACATACAATTCCTTCAATCCTTCATTTTCATCAATATCATTTGTTGTTTCCTCAAGTGAAGAATTTGATACCACAGTAACAGTTGAAGATTTTTTAGCGAGAGAAGCATTTGATGATTCAGGTGATGACTTAGTAGTTTCACGCTCGACGCATTTCAGACATGGTGGAATGAATTCTACCTGAGCAGTACTGATCTGTTGAGCAAGCAATGAATTATTTTCCATTATAAGATCATCATGAGACATTCTTAACTTCTCAAGATCAAGCTTCCTTTGAATAAATTCATAGGAAAGTTTCTCATGATCAGCCAAGAGTGTGCCATAGCGATCTTGAAGACTATCAAATCTAGACCGAAGACTTTGAACATCTTCAATGAGGACTTGAGTACGATTCATTTCATCATTCAAAGATCATCGCTTTTGTCTAGGAGTCTCTAAAGCTTTTCAATAGCACTTTGTTGCTTAGTGGCAATGTTGGCAAGTTTATAGTAACTAGGTTTTTGATAATCATCAGGTTCATAGTCACTAGAATCAAAGGAGGAAGTGTGGTTTGGTCCCTTTGAACCTTTTGCCATGAAGCAATAGTTGGAGCGAAGTCATCATCATATTCATCGATGTAGTTGGCGTTGTCATTTTCTTCAAGGTTGAAGATCGACTTGCTGACGAATGTGGCAGCAAGTGCAAGGCTTGCCACACCACATTCTGACTCCACTTCAGAACCTTCCTCTTCATCACATTCCTCAGATTCTTCTTCAAAATCCATTTCCTTCCCAATGAGTGCCCGAGCCTTTCTGAAACTGGTCTTCTTGTGCGATGAGGACTTTGAATATGAGGATTTTGAAGATTTCTTCTTTTTCTTCGAGTCATCAGAACTTACATCCTTGTATTTCTTCTTCTTTGATTCTTTCACCCAGTGAGGATAGTCAACAATGTAGTGACCCGATTATTGCATTTGTGGCAGGTTCTTTCTTGTAATCTTCAGATGAAGATTCTTAGTTCCTCATATATTTTCTTGAAGATTTTCCAAACTGGCCAAGCTTTGTGAACTTTTGGAATTTCTTCACGAGCATTGCAAGTTCCTATCCAAGTTCTTCAGGGTCACCAAGACTGAAATCCGAATCTTCTTCTTCAGATGAGGAAACAACCTTAGCCTTTAGGCGCACGAGGTCTTGAATAGCTTGGTCCATACAGATTTCTCTTTTGTCTTGTTGGAATTCGTGAGTATTGAGACAGTATTCTTCGCTTGCGAGTCAAGTTGCTTGAACTTCTTCACATCAGCGGCAGAGATAGTAGCAGTGATGGAGGGAATACCATTTTCCACAATATACCAAAGATCATTGTCAATTGCTTGAAGATACATTTGCATCTTGGTCTTCCAGTAGGGGAAGTCCTTTCCATTGAAGGTAGGACATCCTGCAGTAACCTTGATCATACATGCGGTCGACATAACTAAAACTCCATGCGGTTAAACAAAAATCACACAGAACAAGGGAGTACCTTGCTCTGATACCAATTGAAAGTGCGTTATATCGAGTAGAGGGGGTGAATAGAATTTTTTTACAATTTCATCACTAAGGAAATTCCTAGTGAGGAAACTCCTCGGTCATGAACCGAGTGCAGCGGAAAAAGTACCAATTTAGAAGTGCAAAAACGTCTAAAGCAAAGTACCCAACGCGATTTCGGAGAATCGGTTTGCACAAGTCACAAGTACATGATAAGCAGGTGAAGAATAACTCAGCTGAAGAATTTGAGGTGAGGAATTCAGAGAAGGGGCACTAGACTCTTAACCTACAAGTCTCTTAACCTATAAGTCTCACCGACTTATAGAGCACTTGTATACTTACAAACTATCAGTCTCTTAACCTATAAGTCTTCAAACCACCAAAATCACTAAGGGGCACTAGATGCACTTACACAAGGGCATGAGATTACTTGATTATTCCATGATGCTATTGATATCGCACTATCTTATATCTTGGAAAAATGCTCCCTTGTATTGGATCTAACCTTTTGTAGGTACTTGGAAGAACTACACGTCACAAGATTGCCATCAACTCGCATCAAAAGCAATCTCGTCATGGCCAAGTATCAACAGCCCTTTCTACGAAGATGAAGGAAGAATGCAAAAAAATATGTAGGCGAAAAGTGAACCGAAACAACAAGGAGTGTTCCCAACTCAAGATGATCTTCATAAAAAATGAGTATCCACAACAATTTCACCTACATGCCATGTCATCAACATCCTTCAAATGTATGTACTCATATCCTTGATAAAGCTTTACACCAAGTCATGAGGTAAATCAACTCAAGTGATATGAAGAGATTAAAATGCTTAATAAAAAATGGTAACCCCATTTTGCGCTTAATGATGAGTATGACCTATGATCAAGAATTATTGCTTGACTCCTCGAGTCAATATAATCTAATATAGGTGACCTAGTCACCGCCCAACATCTAGATAAAGTTTCTTGTATGGTTCATATTTTTGTTACAACCCTTCTTGGAACCATTCAATTCTCATCTAGTTGTGGAAATTCTTTTCAAATCTTTTGAAATTTCCTGAAAATCATTTGAATACTTTCTGAGAACTTTGGCCAAAATAATTGAGAATTCTTATTAACAAAATGGCCAGGAAGGAGTTATCAGAATTTTTGAAGTCTTGTCACAATTGGTATCCCATATTTACTTGAAGCAAAGCTTGCATTTGAGACTCGGTCTGTCCGAGTTGGAAAAATCGGTCCAACCAATTTCTCCCAGAGGCTAAAATTTCACTCTCGGTTCTACCGAACCACTTTGCCTCGAAGACTCCGAATTGATGCTACCTTTCTTAGTGATTTTACTGGATTTATGCCAAAGGGTGACATATTCTAGTGATCCCTCAGTTTGACAAGGGGAAGAAAATTTCAAAGGGGGAGAAACTTTAAATGATACTACAATATAAGAAGGAGAAACTTCTATGATCCCATACTAAAAGGGGGAGAAATTTCAAGGAACTCTTATCCATACTCAAGGGTGAGAAGAATCCAAGATACCTTATTCTCAATGAACCTTTACCCTCTTACCTTTCTGGAAATTAATGCCGAAGGGGGAGATATATCAAAGCTTCTATATATTTATATCGAGGGGGGATACATTCAGCCATTGGGGGAATATATCTAAGCTTACACAGACAGATGGTGAAATATCTTTAAGGGGGGAGAGATATAAAAGGAGGATAAATCCCCAATGGGGAGAGATATCAATGAGTTATCCAAGCTTATGCTTAGGGAGAGAAAGTTTTATTTGCATTTTATATTTCCTGCTTTGGATTGAACTTGTCTCACCCTACCTACTCCCAATATCTACATGCCATGATTCAGGGGAAGAGGAAATTCTACATATTCACACTCTGGGAGAAAGTTCTAAATACTCTTGGAGACATATCAATCATCAAATCCTACTTTCAGTATGTGTTCCCTGTCTTGGTACTATTGAATCTATTTGCATCTTTACAATAGAATACTCTTGTGTTTTCTTACATTTGTTTTCCTACGTGTACTCCTACTGCTAAGATGCTCAAGAACCTCAAGGTGAGTATATGCACCATATCCTTGTTCAGGATGATCTCCTATCTCTTGCACATATTGTTTGCAAGAGTGAGTCTTGAACATGGAAATCCTTCATTCACATATGTGTGATGCATCTAGCCAAGATACACATGACATGTCATGTTCCTTCTACTATGTTTGTGCTCTTGCAGTCCAAAGCAAACATCTCTTAAAAGGGATTGCTCACATTTAGGGGGAGCTTGTATTAGTCATGTATCTTTCAAAGCTATCACATTCTACTGCTTATCTTTACTTGAAGCTTTGATTGTATATTGTCATCAATTACCAAAAAGGGTGAGATTGAAAGAACATAAGCTCCCTTGGTGGTTTTGATAATTCATGACAACATACATTGTCTCATGGACTAGCACTTTTACCCACTATATTTCAGATATAGCTGAAAAGGATCAAGATGGACCTATAGGGGGGGTGAATAGGTACAATTAAATTTTTTAGTTGTTACTTAGCAATTTTAGGCAATAATGTGGAATATGAACTTTAGCCTAACAATTGCACTGGTGATAAGGTGACTGATACGTCTCCAATGTATCGATAATTTATGAAGTATTCATGCCATGTTTGCCTATGTTTACATTACTTTTATATGGTTTTGTTGCACTTTATGTGATTTATTTAGAATTTACCCGGACTGACTCTGTTTTCAGCAGAACTACCGTGGTATTTTTTTGTGCAGAAATAGAAGTTCTCGGAATTGGACGGAACTTTTTGACGATTATTTTAAAAGAAATGAGAAATACGGGAGCAATGAACCACCAGAGGGGGCCCCTGGCGCCCATTAGACACCAGGCCATGCTAGCCCCCCGTGGTGTGGGCTGATGTCTAGTGGGCACCTTGTGTCCCATATTGGCATGATTCCAACGCCCAAAAATCGTATAAATATAGAAACCTCCAAAAATAACCCTAGACGAGAAGTTCTGCCGCCACAGGCCTCTGTAGCCACAAAAACCAATCTTGAGACGTTCCACTGATGAGGCCTCTGTAGCCGCATTGTTGAGAGATTGCACTAGTGAAGGTACTGACCCTAGGCCTCATTTTAAAGCATTGCAACAACGTTTATGCTCACTTTTGTTACTTGCTACCCTGCTGTTTTTATATTTTCACATTACAAAAATAAATATCTACTATCATTACTACACTTGTATCACCATCTCTTCACTGAACTAGTGCACATATACAAATTACCATTGTATTTGGTGTGTTGAGGACACAAGAGACTTTTTATTAGTTGGTTGCAGGGTTGTTTGAGAGAGACCATCTTCATCCTACGCCTCCCACGGATTAATAAACCTTAGGTCATCCACTTAAGGGAAATTTTCTGTTGTCTTACAAAACTCCGCGCTTGGACGCCCAACACGAGTCTACAAGAACAAGTTGTGTAGTAGACATCATGCTCTTTTCTGGCGTCGTTGCCGGGGAGGTGAGTGCGTGAAGGTATATCTTTAGATCTTGCAATTGAATCTTTTAGTTTCTTGTTTTCACTAGTTTGGTTTTATAAAAGAAAATTACAAAAAAATGGAATTGAGGTGGTCTCATATTGTTCATCTTTATCATGTTTTTCGTGAAAATGATGGAAAGGAAAATTGTTATCAATTGCTAGAGGAAGAAATTATGAAAATGCTTAATGCGAATTACTTGAATGGTGGGAATGATAGAAATATTGTTAGTATGAATTCTCTGAATATCCATGATGCTAATGGTATGCAAAGCCACAAGCTTGGGGATGCTATATTTGAGGAAGATGATATTTTTAGCCCCCGAAGTTTTGATGAGCAGACTTATTATGATAAAAGCATGCCTCCTATTTATGATCATTATATTGATAAAAGTGGGTCTGGAACAGTGTCAACTCTAGGTACTAATGATCCCACTATTTGGAGGGTGTGGAATCTTTTCATAATGAGAAAAGTGGATTTGGAGAGGTCATGACTTTATTTAGTGATGAGTCCACTATTTTGGAAGAGGTTCTAATTGATTATGACAACAAAGTTGCTATCTATGATGATTATGGTGATGACATGTATGTTATAAAGAGTAATAAAAACCATGAAACTTGTCATCATGATTTTAATTTTCACATGGATTATATCAATCAAGTACCTCATGATAGTTATTTTGTTGAGTTTGCTCCCACTATTATGAATGAGAAGAATTTTTCTTATGTGGAGAGTAATAAAAATTCTATGCATGTGCATCATGAAAAGAATGTTGTATGTGATAGTTATATTGTTGAATTACTTCATGATTCTACTGAAAATTATTATGAGGGAGGAACATATGCTTGTTGGAATTGCAATAATATCAAGTTTCCTCCCTATATGTTCCAAGTTTTGAAGTCATGCTTGTTTTGCCTTCCTATGCAAGATGATTCTTACTAAAATAAATTGTTTGCTTGCCAAATCCCTATGCATAGGAAGTGGGTTAGAATAAATGTGCTTTTCATGTGATTCATGATGCTCTTTTTGCATGTTTCAATTACTATTCCTTTGTGAGAATCAATGAAATCATCATGCCTAGCTAAAAATCATTAAAGAAAAGCACTTGTTGGGAGACAACTCAATATTTACCCTTTCTTTTTTTGTGTGTTCAAATAATTAATATATTGTATTAATCATGTTTTATAGATTTATTTCAATAAAGTGCCAAGTAAAGCCTTTGGGATAGTGTGGATACTTGCTTGCTTGATCCTGTGCAAAAGCAGAAACTTTTACGTCCAGTGCATAATTTCTCTATTTTTACTGGAGCGTCAAAAAACTCTGAATGTTTTACACAATTTGGGTATGAAAATTCTCTACGTTGTCCGAATTTTTAGAATTTTTATAGTCACGGAAGTATGGTTATGATGCAGATCTTCAGAGACTATTTTGTTTTTGACTGATTCTGTTTTGCGTGCATAATTTGCTTGTCTTAGTGTTTCTGTAACTTATATTGAGTGATTTAAATTATGGGAATGATATAATGCAGTAGGCATTATGTGAGAACAATTATGAATCTTGTCTTGGCAGTACCTAAGTGAATGATTTATACTTTATGTGATTGAAGTTTTCAAGTTTTGGGTGAGATACCAATATGAGGAGAAAAAGTAGCAGCAAGAACCTAAGCTTGGGGACGCCCAAGGCACCCCCAAGGTAATATCCAAGGAAGACTCAAGCGTCTAAGCTTGGGGATGCCCCGAAAGTCACCCCCACTTTCATCTCCAACATTATCGGTATATCTTACTTGGAGCAATATTTTTATTCATCACATGATATGTGTTTTGCTTGGAGCATCATTTTATTTCTTGTTTTCTGTTATATATTATTTATAATTTTGTTTTTCAATAAAAAGTTCCAAGAATTGCCTTTAGAATGCTTGAATTGCATGTGTGATGTGTGCGTTACAAAAACATAATGTTTTTCTATAGTATTTGAATTATCACATTTTACTGTGACTTGGAAAATTTCTGAAATTTTTACACAGTATTTTCATATAATTTTTTATCACTTCCTAAAGTTTAAGATTTTTTGCAGATACATGAGTGCATGTTTTAAATAAATTGCTACAGACTATTCTGTTTGGACAGATTGCTGACATAGTTTTGTTATCTACTTAGCCTATAGTTTCCATAGCTTATATTGGTAGATAAAAATTGTGGAAATGATAGTATACAGTACCTAATTTTTGAAAATTATTATGCAATTGTCTTGGCAGTACATGAAGTGTTGATTACTTTTATGTGTACTAACCTATCTCACGAGTTCTTTTCAAGTTTTGTGGGCATGAAGTTTTTGAGACTTATGTGAAACCGGGATAAGAGAGGATTGAAAGAGATACAAAAGCTCAAACTTGGGGATGCCCAAGACACCCCAAGTAAATATTTCAAGAAGTCTCAAGCATCTAAGCTTGGGGATGCTACACATCCCACCTCTATTCATCGAACAAATATAGGTTAGCCTATGTTAAGACTAAACTTTTATTTGTCCACATGTTATGTGCTATTATTGGAGTGTATTTTGTTTTATTCGCTTTTGAAATAAAGTATCATATCTTAAAATATTTATTGAGAGAGAGTCTTCACATAGCTACTTGATTGTTTAACTACTCATTGATCTTCACTTATATCTTTTGAGAGTAGGTTGATTGTGTGATCTTGTGCTTCACTTATATCCTGTGAGTAAATTATTGAATGAATTGAATACCATGAAGTTGAAATTATATTCTCATGTCATGCCTAGTAGTAGATTCACATTGGGTTTAGAAAGTGAAATCTTTTGAAGCTTGACAATCACAGTATTGGTCATACAAGCAATTCTTGAATGCTTGGTATAAGGAAGAGAACTTTCACATATAAATATATTATCTTGGACATCTTCTATGATGGTAAATACCCATTAATTATTTTCAAACTTGATAAATTAGTTGAATTTGGACAAGGAAGACAACGTAATGAGTTATGGTTGTGTATATTTGTATAGAAGTTATATTGTTATGGATCCTCTAACATGTGGTGTTTGCTTAGGATCTTTTGCTAGCCAAAAATTCGTACTAAGTAGAGATACTACTTGTGCATCCAAAACCCCTTAAAGCCAGTTTCTTGCCATGAGTGTCCACCATACCTACCTATGGATTGAATAAGATCCTTCAAGTAAGTGGTCATAGGTGCAAAACAACAATAAAAATTGCTTCTAAATGTGTTTGATCATTTAGTGTAAGAGAAAACAGAGCATTGTACGAACTTGTGATGGCAAAGTAATAAAAGCGATGGACTGGATAATAAAGGTTGCTATCGTACGGGGCAATTTAACATGATGTTCTTTTGCATTAAGGAATTGTGCATGCAAAACCAAAAAGCGCATGACAACCTCTGCTTCCCTATGCGAAGGGCCTATCTTTTACCTTTCCGTATTTACTTTTATGCAAGAGTCAATAGTATACATTCTCATTTCAACCTCAATTATTCTCTACATGGAAAGCATCATGTGGTGGGGAAAGATCTAGGCACATATGGCCAGTCAAATATATTTGATCATGACTTATTATTGTTGACAATTATCTCTATGATAAATGAGTTGGGAGGCAAAACATTAATCCCCTATCTTTCTCTGGGTTCAACGGATGCCATTTGTTCTATAAGTTTGCTTTGAGTACTAGCAATCATAGAAGACTATATGATGATTGAGTATTTGGAGCTCTTACTTAGACTTTGTTGAGAATAAGTTGAATTGTGATTGTTTGGTGACTAAGAACATGGGTTGTTAAGTTTCAAGAGAGTTCATTGTTTGAACCATAACATGTGAATTGGGTGCTACTTTATCATGATGAGTTTTATAAGAAAGAGTTGATGTTATGATGCCAGGAAAAGTGATTGAAATTATCATTGATCAAACTTATGCACTATGCTAGCATTCACACTTCATAAAATATTTCTTTTATAATTTACCTACTCGAGGACGAGTAGGAATTAAGCTTGGGGATGCCGAAACGTCTCCAACATATGAATAATTTATGAAGTACTCATGCCATGTTTGCTTATGTTTACAATACTTTTATATCGTTTTGCTGGAATTTATATGATCTATTTAGAACCAACTCGGACTGACGCTGTTTTCAGCAAAACTATCAGGGTGTTGTTTTATGTGCAGAAATAAAAGTTCTCGGAATTGGACGAAACTTTTTGACGATTTTTTTGTTAGAAAAGAGAAATACTCGAGAAAAGAATCACCATAGCCCCCTTGGTGCCCACTAGACACCAGGCCGCGCCAGCCCCCTGGCATGGGATGATGTCTAGCAGGCACCTCATGGCCCATATTGGTGTGATTCAAACGCCCAAAAATCCTATAAATATAGAAACCTCCAGAAATAACCCTAGACAAGAAGTTCCTCTGACGCATGCCTCTGTAGTCGTAAAAACTAGTCTGGAGGCGTTCGAGTACCCTGCCGGAGAGGGGAAATCATCTCCGGCGGCCATCTTCATCAACCCGGCGAAGGCCATGACGAGGAGGGAGTAGTCCACCCTTGGGGTTGAGGGTTTGTACGAGTCGCTATCTGTTTAATCTCTCTCTCTCTCTCTCTCTCTCGTATTCTTGAGATGTCATGATCTTGATATATCACGTGCCTTGTTAATATATGTTAGAGCATATATCTCCATACGTGGTTTTGGTAATTGATGACAATTCCTCTGGACTAATGGTTGCCTTAAGTTATATTTATAGGATTTGTCCATAGGCACTTCTTGAAGTCCATCTGTTGGGTTCAAGGAGTTTATATGATGACCAAGGTGGTATTCAAGGTATTATCCAAAGAATGTTCATAGAGACACAAGGTTGATCAAGATTGTCAGACAAATAGTAAATCAAGATGATCAACACACAAAGCGTACAAGATGTACCGAGAGGGATCAAGTGATCCCATGGTATGGTAAGCATTGTCCAGTACGTATTTGTGTACTAACCCATGGTCTTCTTGAGAGTTCTATGTGGGCTTAGGTGTGTTTCCATGGGATTGCGTCAAGAGGAATATCTCATACAAGCCATGCAGGATGATGTCAAGTGATGGAGGATGGTGGCAATGGACTTGTGAAGATATGCTGAAGAGCGGCTCACCCATAGTGTGTATGGGGGAGCAATCAACTAGTCTTCATCAAGCCAACGCAATCAAGAAAGGTGGTCCATCTTGAGGAAGCCAAGATCATCGTCATCTAGCTCAAGAGGACGAGGTGCAAGGTATAGGTTTGCCCTTGATAGGTTTTCTGTTTTAGGATAGATTGCCGTACTGTCAAGGGGGGCTCTCAAGTGAGTAGCTTGATTGTATCGTTCGTTGAGAGCTCAAACCATTTGCATAATTGCATCATACTTATTGGTTCTTGTTTGGTGTTTCTGTTTGTGAGTTTTAGAGCTTATGTTCATCTTCATGACAAACTCGAGTTCATCGAAAACGGAGTCCATATGCATCTTCTATGATGTTTTCGATGTTGGGAGTTTTTACCGGTCTTATTCCAAGAATGGTTCTCACCATTTTCTTATGGGACTTTTCTCACTTGCTTCTTATTGATATTTCTATCAAGATTGTGTTATCCCATGTCGTTAGCTTTCCAACAAACTTGGTTTCGTTGAATTCGGAGTCGGTATGCGAAAGTTACAGCAGTTTCAGTATCCAGCGGTAGTACCGCTCTTGGTGCCAGCGGTAGTACCGCCCCCAGAGTGGTAGTACCGCTCCGTCGGACTGTTTTTTGCATACTTTTTGGCCTCAGCATGGTTGGTGAACCTACCGAGCGGTAGTACCGCTCTGTGCGGGCTGTGAGGCTTAACGGTTGGATTTTTCCCCACCTATAAAAGGGGGTCTTCTTCCCCATTGAACCTTATCTCTTTAGCTCGTGTTCTTCCGCCATTGTTGACCTTCTTCGAGCTTGCTAACTCTCAATCCCTCCAATGATTCTTGCTAGTTCTTGAGGGAAAAGAGAGAGGAGATCTAGATCCACATTTCCACCAATCACTTTCTCCTCTAAGTGAGGGGAACTCCTTGGGTCTAGTTCTTGGAGTTATTCGTGTTCTTCTTCGTTCTTCCTCTCATTTTCCTCCCTAGCATTAGTTGCTTTGGTGGGATTTGGGAGATGAGGACTTGGGCACTCCGTGTGCCCTTGCCATTGTATTAGTTGCATCGTTTGAGTTCTCCACGGTGATACGTGGAGGTGAAGTTTGAGAAGCTTATTACCTTTGGTACTTAGTACCCTAGATATTGTTCTTCGTGGATGCTTTGGCGTCCTAGAAGCTTGGTGGTGTCTCGGAGCTCAATCATTGTGGTGTAAAGCTTCGGGCAAGCGTCAGGGTCTCCAATTAGGTTGTGGAGATTGCCCCGAGCAATTTGTACGGGTATCGGTGACCGCCCCCAAGGTTTGCCATTTGTACGGGTTCGGTGACCGCTCTCAAGGGTCCCTTAGTGGAATCACGGCATCTTGTATTGTGTGAGAGCGTGAGGAGATTACGGTGGCCTTAGTGGCATCTTGGGGAGCATTGTGCCTCCACACCGCTCCAACGGAGATTAGCATCCGCAAGGGTGTGAACTTCGGGATACATCATCGTCTCCGCGTGCCCCGGTTATCTCTTACCCGAACCCTTTACTTATGCTCTTTACTTTGTGATAGCCATATTGTTTATTGTCATATATCTTGCTATCACTTAGTTGTTTGTCTTGCTTAGCATAAGTTGTTGGTGCACATAGGTGAGCCTAGTTGTTGTAGGTTTTCTGCTTGACAAATTAAACGTTAGTTTTATTCCGCATTTGTTCAAGCCTAAACCGTAATTATTTTAAAGCGCCTATTCACCCCCCCTCTAGGCGACATCCACGTCCTTTCAATTGGTATCAGAGCTAGGTCACTCTTTATTAGGTTTAACCACCTAGAGAGTAAGGATGTCGACTCGGGGTTTAAGATTCAGTGACACTCTTAGTTTTGATGGCACAAATTTTAATGTTTGGGTAATTCGCATGCGTAATCACTTTCGGGTCTTGGACCCAAATTTAGAGCGAATTGTAGATATGTGTTTTTCTCCTCCAAAGGATTCTCAAAATATATCTTTAGAGGATGAAAAAACTCTTATCTCAATGCTCAAGCTTCTAATGTGCTTTTTGATGCTCTGAGCAATGTAGTTATATTTCAACTCATGCCATTCCAGGATGCTCATGAGTTGTGGACAAAGCTTCAAGATAAATATGGTATGTCCAAGATTTGTGGTAATGATTGTTCTCCCTCCACCTCCGGTCGTGTGGTCTTCTCAACTTCATCTACTTCACCTACATGTGGATTGCCACAAGGTAATGATATGGTGTGTAGTGGTGATCATTGCAACAATGATAGTGTGTTTATTGTTGATGATCCTTCATCACTATATTATTGAAATGCTTCATCTTTGGGCATTAACACTTCGAGCACTCTAAATTTTTTACATTCTTGTGTTGATAGTCCTTGCATATCATGTAAAAACTGCTTGACTAAATCTCATGATGATATGCTTCCTATATCTTGTTTCCATGATAAAGATGTATATATTTCCTCGAGTTGTTGTGCTAACAATGTAGAGGAAGTTCATCACTCCATGGAACAAGAGGTGGCCTTGAATGATGCTTCAAGGGTTCCTACATCATCATCTATTGTGACTCACTTTTGCCTTATGGCTAAGGCTTCAAAGGTATCTCGTACTTTGAATCCCAATATATCTCATGATGATGATGTTGATGATAATGGGGATGAGAATAATGATGAAGAGAGTGATAATATTGCATCCTTAAAAATTAAGGGTGAAATGATTTTTAAATCTCTTTATAAGAATAAACTTGCTTGTTCCAACTTCTTGGAAATCATGTCTATTGCCACTGAGGGCAAGAAATACATTGAGGAGTTGGAAGCTCATCTCGAGGAGCATGAGGCCACCATTGAGACAATGGAAGGTCATGAGCGTGAATACGCTAACGAGATCGCGGAGCTATCTCAAGCTCTTGAAAATGAACAAACCACCAAGGAATCTCTTGAGGAAACATTTGCTATAGAATTATCTAGATTAAAGGAATCCCATGATAGAGCTCTCGAGGTGGCTAATGATTTTAGAACTAAAAACGATAAGCTTGAAGTTGCACATGCTAAACTCGTTGAGGACTATGAGCTCCTCGAAAATGGCTCAAAGGCTATTAAGAGTTCACTCATCGAACTCACCGAGTCTCATGCTCAACTTGAAGCTTCATATGCTAAAGAGCTTGCCAAGTTGCCTTCTCCTCTTATTGTTAATAATGATGCTTGTGCTACTAATTCTACTTCTTGTGAAGCATCCATTTTAAAGGAGAATGTTGAGCTAAGGGCTCAACTCGAGTTGCTATCTAGCAATTATGGGAAAATGGAAGAAAGTCATGTAATGCTCACAAGCTCTCATGATGATCTTCTAGTATCCCATAATGTGCTAAAATTAGCTCATGAGGCTATTACTACCAAGGTAACATCGAGTGAGCCTCATGTGGACATTAGCACTACTTCTAGTCAAAAAGCTATATTGCCATGTGCTAGTCCTCGTAATTCATCTACTCACAATGTTGCTACATCTTGTGATGAATTACTTTCCATGCCTTGTTGCTCTAACAATGAATCTTATACTTCCTCTAGTACTTGTGTTGATACTAACCATGTAGAGGAAATCAAAGAGCTCAAGGCCCAAGTCACTTCCTTGAAGAAAGACTTGGAAAAGAGTCATGAAGGAATGTCCAAACTCAACAATGTCTTGTGTGGGAAAAAATCCTCAAATGACAAATATGGACTTGGATTCAACTCCAACAATAAGAATAAGTCCAAAAGCTTCAAGAAGAAGGGCCAAGAACAAGTCAAGAATTCGGCCAAGATTATTCGCTTCAAGTGCAAAATTGAAGGGCACCATGTTAGATCTTGCCCACTAAAGAAGAAGCCCCAAAGTCACAAGCAACAAGGGAAGAGGCCACAAGTGCACTCACATTCTCAACTACAAGTTGAAGAAAGGCCCCTTCCCAAGAAGAAACAAGCCAACACTCCTCATGTTGAGAAATCAATAGGGAAGAAATTAAAGGGTAGATGTTGCTACTTATGTCGTGAGAAGGATCACTTCGCTTCTTCTTGCACGAGAGGTAATTTATCCAACCCAATCAATATTGATGATATCTATTCACTTGGGAAGGATAAGGTTGGCAATGTGTTTGCCAAGTTTTTTGGTACTCAAAGTGGTGTCAAGAAAAGTACCATTTGGGTTGCCAAGCCTATTGTGACTAACCTCTTAGGACCCAACGTGGTTGGGGACCAACAAGCTCAAACTTGATCAATAGGTGTTTGTGGAGGACATTAGAGACTTGGATACATAATTAAGAATTAAGGGGTCTTCATCATTCATATTTTCTCAAGCTAAGTCATTTGGATTATCGAGTTTCTATCTTATATCCAATGTGCCTCCTTACGGTAACTTGTACTTAAACTGTTTACATTGTTAGTTGCTTGCCCCTTTGCATGTTCTGGTTTTGTACCTTGCATGTGTTTGTATATGTTGTGCTTCCGACTTGCTTATCTTGAGTAATCAAGTACGTGTATGTTGGTTTGCATATCATGTACATGTGAGTCTTGTATTGAGCCTTTTTGCATCTTGTTTGTATCTTTGTTGGCTCTTGTGAGAGATTAATGGATTATCCCATTGTGGGGGAGTGATGTGCTTTGCACACCTCACAATCCTATAAATGTGTATACATGGGGAATACCACTTAGTATTGATATTTCAAGATTATCTAGTTTCTATGTGGTATGTCTTACTCATGAGAAATTCAAATTCTATATGGTCCATTAATTATCTCTTGTTGGTTTTAATTTGCCACTTGTTAATATTGTTGGGTTATCACATTATGGGGGAGTAATATTCTATGTACATATTACAAGCCTAGAGAATGTGTACATTTGAGGTATTGCCACTTAGTGTTGATATTGTAAATTATCTTGTTCCTAGGTGGCATGTTTTCTCTACAAGTGACATTTGCTTGCGTTTTATGGGTAAAGATGATCTTGGATATATTTGCGATCTACCAATGAGTATCATTTCCAAAATACTTCTTGTCCTTGACAATTGGTATTCCCATCATGTGGTAGGAATTGCTAATCGTCTTTACATTGGATTTTGTGTTTCGTTTGTCTTCCTTGCCTCTTGTGGATCTATTTTAACATGTGTAGTGTTTTTATAAATATAGAGAAAGTGATGATCCCATCTTGTGCATTTTGTATTTAAATGCAAATTCTATATAATGCACATCCCTTGGGGGAGCTATCATATTTTCTTTAGAACACTCTCTTTATTCGCCCATCATAAAATCTTTTGATCCCCATCAAGTGTGTGTTGATGGGAGGCAAGTCTTGCTCTTTATGATGCTTTGTGCCATCATGAAAATTCGTCGAGGGTTTGGTTTGTTGGAACCTAGCTCTCTTTTGGAAACTAGATACCTCATGTTTGTTTTCCTTCATTTGGTATCTTGTTTCCTTTTATTTGGCATCTGTCAATGGATATCTCATTCCTTGAGGTATCTTTTAACTTATATCCTTCAAGTGATAGGTTTTCGTTTGGTATCTTATTATCACTTGATACCTTGTCTTTTGGTGTATTATCAACCTTGTATTGAGTTGATTCTTGAAAGCCTTGAGCATGCATATTTACTATATATAGATTCTTTTGCTTGCTTTCTTTCTTTGACCTAATATATAGGGGAAACTCCACCTTGTCATAAATTGGCTAAAGTGTGCATGAAATTCAAATTCATATCCTTGTGCACATATGTATGTGGAGTTTGTCCTATGTATTGTTGGTTTTCTAACTCTTTGGTCCCAATGAGCTTGGGCACCATTTTGTTTGTTTTGTTGTTCCAGGAACAATTGGAGATGCGTTGGATGCTCGGCTCACCTACAAGGAAGGTCTTGAGACCATGTGATTATTGGAGCCAAGTTAGGATGATCAACGAACAACTATCTACTACATCAATCCATTGTTGTCTCGGTAACAAGTATCTACTTCATGCATTCATTTCTTGCAAAGGCCCAAACCTGTCTTTTCTTTTCCAGGTTGCATCATGGCATGAATCTCTTGATCCTTTCTTGTATTACTTGTTTCCTTTCTCAAAGCATCCACACGATGATGTCTTATTGCTAGTTGGGATGTCTTTGATGTTCGTATGTTGGAATTTCATATTGTACAATAAGAAAATATTAGGCCATGTGCTATGCTTCCAAGCAAAGATCTTATTGATATATTTATGACTTCCTTTTGGATATCTTGTTTGTTCCTTCTTGTAACCATTTCGTGTGTACATCCTTCTTTGTGGATATATATATCATCATGATTGTCTTCTACTTAGAATCTTTTACACATGAGAGAAGTTACATCTCTAATTGGTATCCTATTTTCTTTCACGTCCACCGTTGCATTTCCTTTTTTAGTTTTGGTGGCTTCATGAAAGGATTTGTCTTGAGTGCGTATCTTATTTTCCTACATCTTGATGCACTCTTTGGCCATGAAGATTATTTTTCCTCATGCTTGTCTTGATGAGGGTTTTGCCATTTCGATTGGTATTCCTCCTCTTGACAAGGTTCTTATTTCCTATCTTCACCATGGGTTGTCACAAGCATTGGTTTTTATTTTGTTTATTAGTAAGCTTGTGAACCCATTTTCTAGTATGTGTGTGTGGGAATGATATGTCTTGCACTTTGTTTCTCATTTCATCAAGACTATGTTGATGAGTAATGCTCATCCTTATCTTAGTCTTCTCAAGTGCTTTGCCATGACTCACACACATTATTTTGGTTGAGCCTATTCTTAAGTTGCTTCTTTTATATGTTGCTCAACCATTTGTTTTGTGCAAGTGATATGCTTATTGTCTCATCTATCTTCTTGCACTCGTTGTGTGTTTTTATTAATTTTGGGGGAGCAACGATCCTATTTTGTGCGCTTGTATCCAATACAAAAATCTCTTATTAGTGCACAAATTATGGGGAGCTTCTCTAGTTTTGATAAAACACTCCTTTGCTTTTATTCATGTGGTTCGAAGGACCATGTGATTGTTTGTTCCATATGGTATCTTTTGATTGCTTGCTTATATTTTGTATTTCTTTGTGCCATACGATCCTTCTTTTTGCAATCTTTGGGTCCTCAATATAGTTTGTTTTCCTCCAACTACTTATCATTGTATTTGTGTATTTCTTTGCACTCATTTGCTGAGAAGTACGCACTTTTTGGAGGACCACCTACTATATTGGGTTTCTAAACTTTTCGTCCATTTTGGCAATCGATGCCAATGGGGGAGAATTTTAGAGAGTTTACTTTGGATATGTTTAGAGGGTTTTGCTTTTATTGCATAAGCATTTACATCTTGCACGCATGCATTATTGCTTTGTATGTGTGCGCTTGGTTATGCTTATTTCCTTATAAAAACTCTCTTGAAGTGGTTGTCATCAATTACCAAAATGGAGGAGATTGTTAGAGCATATATCTCCATATGTGGTTTTGGTAATTGATGACAATTCCTATGGACTAATGGTTGCCTTAAGTTATATTTATAGGATTTGTCCATAGGCACTTCTTGAAGTCCATCTGTTGGGTTGAAGGAGTTTATATGATGACCAAGGTGGTATTCAAGGTATTATCCAAAGAATGGTCATAGAGACACAAGGTTGATCAAGATTGTCAGAAAAAGAGTAAATCAAGATGACCAACACACAAAGTGTACAAGATGTACCGAGAGGGATCAAGTGATCCCATGGTATGGTAAGCTTTGTCCATTATGTATTTGTGTACTAACCCATGGTCTTCTTGAGAGTTCTATGTGGGCTTAGGTGTGTTTCCATGGGCTTGCGTCAAGAGGAATATCTCATACAACCCATGGAGGATGATGTCAAGTGATGGAGGATGGTGGCAATGGACTTGTGAAGATATGCTGAAGAGCGGCTCACCCATAGTGTGTTTGGGGGAGCAATCAACTAGTCTTCATCAAGACAATGCAAGCAAGAAAGGTGGTCCATCTTGAGGAAGCCAAGATCATCGTCATCTAGCTCAAGAGGACGAGGTGCAAGGTATATGTTTGCCCTTGATAGGTTTGTTGTTTCAGGATAGATTGCCGTACTGTCAAGGGGGCTCTCAAGTGAGTAGCTTGATTGTATCGTTCGTTGAGAGCTCAAACCATTTGCATCCTTGCATCATACTTATTGGTTCTTGTTTGCAGTTTCTCTTTGTGAGTTTTAGATCTTATGTTCATGTTCATGACAAGCTCGAGTTCATCAAAAACAGAGTCCAGATGCATCTTCTATGATGTTTTCTATGTTGGGAGTTTTTACCAATCTTATTCCAAGAAGGGTTCTCACCATTTTCTTATGGGAATTTTCTCACTTGCTTCTTATTGATATTTCTATCAATATTGTGTCAGCCCATGTTGTTATCTTTCCAACAAACTTGGTTTCGTTGAATTTGGAGTCTGTATGCGAAAGTTACAGCAGTTTTAGTATCCAACGGTAGTAACGCCCCCGGAGAGGTAGTACCGCCCCCGGAGCGGTAGTAATTTTTTACTACCGCTCCAGGAGCGGTAGTACCGCTCCGTTGGACTATTTTTTGCATACTTTTTGGCCTCAGCATGGTTGGTGAACCTACCGAGCGGTAGTACCGCTCCATGAGCGGTAGTACCGCTCTGTGCGGGCTGTGAGGCTTAACGGTTGGATTTTTCCCCACCTATAAAAGGGGGTCTTCTTCCCCATTGAACCTTATCTCTTTAGCTCGTGTTCTTCCGCCATTGTTGACCTTCTTCGAGCTTGCTAACTCTCAATCCCTCCAATGATTCTTGCTAGTTCTTGAGGGAAAAGAGAGAGGAGATCTAGATCCACATTTCCACCAATCACTTTCTCCTCTAAGTGAGGGGAACTCCTTGGGTCTAGTTCTTGGAGTTATTCGTGTTCTTCTTCGTTCTTCCTCTCATTTTCCTCCCTAGCATTAGTTGCTTTGGTGGGATTTGGGAGATGAGGACTTGGGCACTCCGTGTGCCCTTGCCATTGTATTAGTTGCATCGTTTGAGTTCTCCACGGTGATACGTGGAGGTGAAGTTTGAGAAGCTTATTACCTTTGGTACTTAGTACCCTAGATATTGTTCTTCGTGGATGCTTTGGCGTCCTAGAAGCTTGGTGGTGTCTCGGAGCTCAATCATTGTGGTGTAAAGCTTCGGGCAAGCGTCAGGGTCTCCAATTAGGTTGTGGAGATTGCCCCGAGCAATTTGTACGGGTATCGGTGACCGCCCCCAAGGTTTGCCATTTGTACGGGTTCGGTGACCGCTCTCAAGGGTCCCTTAGTGGAATCACGGCATCTTGTATTGTGTGAGAGCGTGAGGAGATTACGGTGGCCTTAGTGGCATCTTGGGGAGCATTGTGCCTCCACACCGCTCCAACGGAGATTAGCATCCGCAAGGGTGTGAACTTCGGGATACATCATCGTCTCCGCGTGCCCCGGTTATCTCTTACCCGAACCCTTTACTTATGCTCTTTACTTTGTGATAGCCATATTGTTTATTGTCATATATCTTGCTATCACTTAGTTGTTTGTCTTGCTTAGCATAAGTTGTTGGTGCACATAGGTGAGCCTAGTTGTTGTAGGTTTTCTGCTTGACAAATTAAACGTTAGTTTTATTCCGCATTTGTTCAAGCCTAAACCGTAATTATTTTAAAGCGCCTATTCACCCCCCCTCTAGGCGACATCCACGTCCTGTCAATATAGTTGGATCATATTGTGTTTGTCCCATGCTATTATTGTGATGAATTGAATCTTTCACTTTAAGATCTCGTCATGTTGGGTTGAATATTCAGGTTTGAGAGCACATAATATATCTCTTTAATGCAGATACCCATAGTGACATTGGGGTATTCAAGTGATTCACTTGATATATGTTCTGCATCAACTCACGGATTCCTGAGGTGACAATAAGGTAATCTTGGCATAGGTGTTGATTGCATGTTTTCATACTATGTTCTTCGATAGAAATCTTGGTGTGCTCCCTGAAGTTTTTTTATGTTCGATTGCGTTTTATGAATCTGAATTTTTATGGGGTTATTTTAATACGAACTCCTGATAGATAGATCGGAAAGGATAACTTGTTATCTTAGTATGAACTCTTGGAAAGAATAAATTTGAGGTGGTTTCATACCCTACAAAGAATTTCTTCCTATGTTTTCCACTAGATAGGAACTTTGAAGTTATTCTTCATCGCACGTCGAGGGATTATTATGTTATCCAGTTATATTAGCATTGTTGAGAGATTGCATTAGCGAAAGTACGGACCCTAGGCCTCATTTTCAAGCATTGCAACAACGTTTATGCTCACTTTCGCTACTTGCTACCTTGCTGTTTTTATATTTTCAGATTACAAAAATCAATATCTACTATCATTACTACACTCATATCACCATCTCTTCGCCGAACTAGTGCACCTATACAAATTACCATTGTATTGGGTGTGTTGGGGACACAAGATACTTTTTATTATTTGGTTGCACCTTTGTTTGAGAGAGACCATCTTCATCCTACGCCTCCCATGGATTGATAAACCTTAGGTCATCCACTTGAGGGAAATTTGCTACTATCCTACAAAACTCCATGCTTGGAGGCCCAACACGAGTCTACAAGAACATGTTATGTAGTATACATCAGTGACAAGTATGATGTACAAGTTAAACACCTAACTAGATAAATAACCCTTAATATGAAAACAGGTTAAACAAGTAAGGAGACAAGTAACCACAAGTAAGGAGCCAGGGTTAGGAATAATCGCAGCTCCGAGAGACGAGGATGTATCCCGATGTTCACTTCCTTGGAGGGAATCTACGTCACCGTTTAGAGAGGTGGATATTACCGCAAAGGCACACCAACACCACGAAGGCTCACCCTACTCTCTCCTTGAGACAACACCACGAAGGCGTTTCTCGACCACTAGTGGTAGACCTGGGGGTGGTCTCCAAACCCTCACAAACTTTCCGGGGGTAATCACAATGAACGAATCCTTGCTAGAGTACTCCTACCCCCTAGGAGTTTCCAACTTCCAAGAGTAACAAGATCCAAAGGGAAAAGCTTAAGACTTTCTCAAATCACAATTTGGTTTGGTCATAAGAAGTGGAAGTAGTGGATCTTTCCATTGATCGGAACAACTCTCTCGAACTCACAAAGGCCGACTCAGGATCTAGGATTTTGTGGGGGTGCAAGAGAGAAGGAGCACTTGTGTTCTTTGGGTGTGTTTGAGTGTAGTGGTCCGCTGAATCCCGAAGGGGTATGGGGCTTTATATACTTCCAATACATAGATTCGTTTGCCCAGAAATTGACCTGGCCGGATGATCTAGAATAGAGTCCAGATGATTCGGGATCACGAAAGAAATGCCGAGATAATAGTGTTGCGAGGTGCCCGGATGATCCGGGTGATGCCCGGATGGATCGAACGACCGTCCGAATGATCCAGCTACACTAGTAGTGTTTTCGTATTCGGTTGACATTTATGTGGATGATCTGAGGCTGGATACAGACAATACGGGCTTTGTCTCGATGATCCAGGACCTAGTCGGGATGATCTAGCTAGGCTAGATGTGTCATTAGTATTCGGTTGGCATTTATCCGGATGATCGAGGACTGGGTCGGTACGATCCGAGCTTTGTCTCGACGATACGGGACCTGGTCCGGACGATCCGGCTAGCTACGAGTATTTGAAACATATGTCATGTAGGTTCTGGCTAAGTAGTTTCCTAGGGATATTTGGTCTTTGTAGATCATTTAGTGAGACGACATATGCCAAGAGATGATGACCAAATGATGATACTTTCAGAAAATCTTGAACATAACACTTGGATCCCCTCTTAATAGTGCGGGATCCTTATTACTCAAGAAATATATCAAAGAGTCAAACGTTTCTTTTCTGCTTCAGTCATATCTCGTATGATGTGTGCATGATCCCACACAGTGATGCCAGGGGAACTAATAACCTGTGTATATACTCAACAAACATAATTAGTCCCCTATATGTAGTTTGTCAACAACATCAAAATAATCTTAAGGGCAAGATTGTACTTTCAATCTCCCCCTTTTTGGTAGTTGATGGAAAAATACATATAGCTCAAAAGCACAAGGTATATGTTTTTATAGTTTAGAAGAGTGGTTTAATATGAGTTGAAGGAGCGCTCCACCTCAATGTGTGCAGAAAGAATAGTGAGACGAGATAATGATGCACACATATAGTGCATTCCATTAGTCGTAATTAAACAAATCCAAGCATAAACATCGAATGCAATGACAACATATCCATACTTAAAACCTTACAAGGTGGCATAAGACAGGCGCCATAGCTCCATTACACATAGGTTAAATACATCACTAAGACACATATACCAGTGCTCAGCAACATCAAATATATTAAAAAGTACCATGACAAGAGCACTGAGAACACCATAACATAACAACACAGCCTAAGATATACATCTCCTCCTTGGCAGCAGGTATCAAAAAGGAAAATGACAGAAGGACCACAGTAGATCACCCAGCATCATCATCACCATCACCATCACCATCATCATCACTCGAGTCAACAGAGTCTAGGAGGTACTCGAGAAAATCTGATGCAGAAGAAAAATGGACAACCGGAAGAGGAAACCGCTCGAGAAGAGGCTCATCAAGCTCAACACGACTCCCAGGGTGCACTGATACGTCCCAAGCGTATCTATAATTTCTGTTTGTTCCATGCTCTTTTGGGTGACATTGTTATATGTTTTGCTACACATTCATACCTTTTTACACATATTTGGACTAACCTACTAACTCAGTGCACCCAGTGCCAGTTTCTGTCTACTATTGTCTTTTTTGCAGCGACTTTTACCCCAATTTACAGAGCCCCAAAAATTCCAAGAAAAATATATAAAAATTAGCGTGACGGAAGCTTCACGAAGCATCAAGTGGGGCCAGAGGGGAGCCAGGGCTCGCCCAGGCGACCACCCTGCACGGGCCACCTCCTGGCCGCACCACCAAGCCGCCTGGGTGGGGCCCACCCCCTCTGGTGTCCTCCTTCGGCCTATATTTACCTCTCCAACAGAAAACCCTAAGATCAGATCCAGAATCGCGAATTTCTCCATCATTCCGCCCCACATCGCTTCCAAGATCGGGAGTGCCAGAAGACCTCTTCCCGGTACCCTGCCGGAGGGAGGATTGACCTTCGGGAGCTTCTCCACCACCATGGACGCTTCCCGGACATGCCGTGAGTAGTCCTCCTTGGACCATGAGTCCATGACCAGTACCTATGTGATGTCTTCTCTCTAATCTTGTGCTTCAATGCTTAGCCCTTGTGAGTTGCCTACATGATCAAGGCATCTATGTAATTTACCTGCTATTGCTATGCTGCATTTGCTGGCATCCAATGGATTATGAGATTATGTTCAGATTGTGATGAGTTATATATTTGCTTCTCCTTTTATATTATGTTCTTGAGTAATTCATGCATGTTCTCCGTTGCTTTTTATTGCTTTGGCCGAGTAGTAGATTGTAACTCCAAGAGGGAGCGCTATGCATGATTGTGGGTTCATGCCCCCTGATGTCTAGCTTGAGTGACAGAAAAATGAGACTAGGGGATGTGCTATTGCCACCAGGGAGAAAACAACAATTCTTGTGACCAGGTTGCAAGGATTGTTTACCTTACGCAAAGTTTGTTAATGCAGTTGTCTGTTGCTTTGAGTTTACATTTTGGGTGGGGCTCGCAACTTAATGCCAGCGAGATGATCTGGATAGATATCTCAAGGTGGATGATTAGAGATTAGATGCTGATGGATAAACGGTCTACTTGTCTTGGCGTACTGCCCATAACTTTTGAGCCTCTAACTTTCTAGTAGCATGATTAGCATTGCGGTGCGTTTATAATTCTGTCAATTGCCCAACTGTAATTTGTTTACCCAACATAGTTGTTTATCATCTTTTGGGAGAGAGACATCACTAGTGAACATCATGTGACTCTGGTCCATATTACCACCATTGTTTACACCTCCACCATCTACTGTTTTTATTTACTTTTCCGTTGCAATCACTATCGCTATTCCCTCTTGTGTTTTGATTCTTTGCAAACTACAAGGCCGGAGAGATTGACAACCTCTCTGAACTCGTTGGGAGCAAAGTTATTTGTTGTGTGTGCAGGTCCACGTCTTTTGCTAGCGCGAGAGTAGTGGACACCTATTTGTTGATCGTCGGAGTCCTCCTTGTTCGATAAACCTTACAGTCCCCGTGTAAGGGAAATCTGCTACTGACTACATCTCCACCTTCACTTGGGGTAACCAACAAGGGGCGAGATGTATATCCATCAACTCGTCATCATGCGCACGAAGGCGAGCCCTAAGTGCATTTGCCTGAGAGATGCGACGAACCTCCGCGGTAGCAATGTGAGTGGCGGTGAAGTGGCATGTGTCAAAGATCGCTTTATGGGACTTCCCAATAAGGCGAGTCAGGAAATCAAAAGGCTTCATAAATGGCTTAGTGAGGCGAGAAGTGGTCTCGGCACTTGGAGGAACAGGAGCCTCCCCCTAGAAGAGTCATCACACGGAGTCCACATGGTGTAAATGGACGTCTTGGCGATGGGACATGCGTAAACAGAGTCAATAACTGTCTGAATGAAGGGAGCATGGGGAAGGGCCTGAAGCTTATGAAAGCAAGCCAGATGAATCTCATGCCACAAAAAGTCGGACATGTCAATGGGATGGTTGGGAGACTTCCGAGAATAATACATTAAGTGAATGTTGTAGGCCCGAACCATTCCACGATCCCCTTTCTTGGGAGCAATGGAGTTAAGGACATAGTGGAAAAGCCACCGATATTTGGGACAAAAGATAGAGATATCACTTACCACCTTCCCTTTCTCCATGATGGTCATCTTAGAAGGGGGCATGACAAGACAACCACACACACTAATGGACATGGCTTCAAACTTTGAATTGACCGCATCTATCCTATAGAGATGAGCCTCAGAGCGAGGCATCCACAAAGCAGCAGCAAAATCCTCGAAGGTGATAGTAAATTAGGAATGATGAGTCATCCACATGATGGAGCAATCCGGATGGAAGAAACAAGTGACATAGAATTGTTGAATGGCAGCCTCATTCCAGTCACAATGAAGAGTCATGGAATGAAGCAACCTCATGCCATCAATCTTCTCCAGAACACCTTCAAACTTGGAAGGGTTTGCCTCGATGTATGCCACATACACATGATGTTGGGGAGAGAACCCAAGGTGAGCAATGACGGACTCATAGATGTCTTGCTAAACCAATGTAAGAAAACAATGACCGATGACACTTGCAGGGGCAAACAATTGATTGACATATATCCTTAATGCGGAATACTCTATGGGATCGACGGGATGAAAATCAACAGACGGCGGCCATGGTTGGAGGGGTTGGCCATCAACAGAACCAAACCCACAACTGAACCACACTAAGAACTAGAACCAGTGGATGCCATCTTCTTCTTTGATTTTGTCTTGGAACGAATGGGCACGAGTTCCTCGTCCTAGAGATCAACCTCAAAATCTGGGTCATCTAGACCCACATAGGAGGGACGTGCACGACCCGACACCTTCTTGAGAGGACGAGCAGAATCCTCGGAGTCCGTTGAGGCATGATGACGCGCGACTACGAGCACGGGCAGTACAAGGCCATACGACGAATATGAAGCCCTGGATGTACAAGCGACTACAGAGGATTGAAAAACAGAGGAGGAACAGAGATGTAGTACCACGAGAGGGGACCGTGGTCGTCTTCTTAACATGCCGGCCGCCTCGACCACCCCGACCACCATGGAGGCTCCCCGAAACAAAGGAGCAAGGCAGTAGGGGGAAGGGAGTGGATAGGCACGATATCCAAGTGGACGGCCGGTCAGGCGGGCTCAAGCGGCCACGGAGATCCACTGGCGATTCAGGAGCCTCCGAATGAAGGCGAGATGGGGAGAAGTAAAAACAGAAGGATAACCATCTGCTCCTCCCGTTGGCGCTATTTTGTTTCGGGCCAGGACTCCCCCCCCGCATGACGAGAAGACGACCTAGATGATCCGCAGAAGTCCGGATGACCAGAACAAGACTCGGATGATCTGGGGTGTTCGGATGACCGGAAGAGGACCCGGATATCCGGGGTGGGCATACAAGGGAGAGGCAGGTGAGACTAGTTCTAGCATCCCCGGGGTGTATAGCAATGGTGAGGAAGATACATTATCCTAGGAGAGAAAGTGTGAGTATGCATGGCTCGGCATGGGCGTGATGAAATGCAGCATATAGAGCATGACGAACATGACTAAACCAAATAATGATGACCTTATATGTGATAAGTGAGCTTCTCTAACATTGCTCATAGGAGAGGTGGCATGGCCACCATGTTTGAGCGAACATAGCATGAGACTGCGAAGATATGAACCTTGAGACCATTGCCACAACTCCATCATTTAAAGTACCAAGTCACAAAAGTGACCACAGTAACTTTGAGAGTGTTTGGTTTATTTATGCATCAGATAGGGTGAGAGAACTTATGAATTGAGTGTATCCCCCTAGATAAATGTCTACATCTAGACAATACATCATCTGAATGTATGCATGTATGCAAGCTTTCACATAATGCTATCAAGCTCCAAGATACCAAGTTCACGCCTAAGTCGACAAAACCTACATTCATCCAGTGGTTTGGTGAAGATGTCAGTAAGTTGCATATCCATGCCAACCTGAGCAATGTCAATGTCACACTTTTGCACATGGTCTCTTAAGAAGTGATACCGAATGTCAATGTGTTTGGTGCGATAGTGATCACTAGGGTTTTCAACAATCTTATGGCACTTTCATTGTCGCATAGAAGAGGCTCATGTCTGTAAGTTATACCATAGTCCTTCAAAGTTTGCCTCATCCATAGCAATTGTGTTACACAACTTGCGATTGCAATATATTCGGATTCAGTGATGGATAAGGAGACACAATTTTGCTTCCTCGAGGACCAACTTACCAAGGAGCGTCTAATAAAGTGGCATGCCCCGGAGGTGGACTTCCTTCCCACCTTGTCTCCGACCCAATCCGCATCCGTGTACCCAATGAGATCAAACTTGGCATCCTTGGGGTACCATAGACCCAACATTGGGGTGTGAATAAGGTATCTAAGAATATGCTTAACCGCCTTATGATGACTTTCCCTAGGGGAAGCTTGAAATCTTGCACAAATGCCTACACTTAACGGGATGTTCGGTCTAGATGCATAAAGTTAAAGCAGTGAACCAATCATAGAGTGGTAAATGGACGGGGCAAATGGAATACCATTTGTGTCTTTGTTAAGAGCAGTTGTGGTTGGCATGTGTACCTTGCTTGGACTGGCGTTTGTCATTCCGAACTTCGCAAGAATGTCCTTGAGATACTTAGTTTGAGACAAGAAAATTCCTTCTTGACATTGTTGAACTTGAAAACTGAGAAAGAACTTCAAGTCAGCATTAATTGACATCTCAAAGGTCTTTGTCATGGATTCCGAAAACTTCTTGCATAAATGGATGTTAGGGGATCCAAAAATGATATCATCTATGTAAATTTTGCATAAGATCAAATCACCCTTTTCCTCTCGTAGTGAAGAGAGTAGGGTCAATCACCCCTCTCACAAAACCATCATCGAGTAGAAACTTCTCAAGATGATCATACCAAGCACGAGGTGCTTGTTTGAGGCCATATAAGGTCTTGTGAAGTTTGTACACATAGTCTTTGCGATCGGTGTCAATGAAACCGGGTGGTTTTGCTACATATACTTCTTCTTGTAGATGGCCATTAAGAAAAGCACTCTTCACGTCCATTTTGTGTAAAGTAAAACCATTGAAAGTAGAATAAGTAAGTAAAATGCGATTTGACTCAAGACGGGCAACGAGGGCAAAGGTCACATCAAAGTCCAAACCTTAAACTTGTGAGTATCCTTATGCACTAACCTTTCCTTGTTTCTGATGATTACGCCATTTTCATCTTGTTTGTTCTTGAAGATCCATTTTATTCCAATGATATTGTGCTCCTTGGTTGACCTTTTGACTAAAGACCACACTTTGTTGCACTCGAAGTTGTTCAAATCTTCTTGCATAGCAACAAGCTAGTCGTGGTCCATCAATGCATCTTGTGCCTTGAGTAGCACAAAACTAAGAACAAAAGTTTGTCAATTGTTTATGAGTGGCTCTACCTTCTGATATCTTGGTGAGAATTTGGTCAATGTCAACACAATCGGCCACACGAGGCATGATGGAGGTTAAGGTTTCATGAGGTTCAACTTTGTTCCCATCATCAAAATCTTCAACATAAGGATTGATACGTCTCCAATGTATCTATAATTTTTTATGGTTCCATGCTATTATCTTGTCAAACTTTGGATGTTTTGTATGCCTTTTATATCTTTTTTGAGACTAACTTATTAACTCAGTGCCAAGTGCCAGTTCCTGTTTTTTCCGTGTTTTTGACCCTTTTCAGAGGAGAATATTAAACGGAGTCCAAACGGAATAAAACCTCCGAAAAGATTTTTTCCGGAACAGAAGATACGCAGGGAGCAGGAGAACCAAGGCACAGGCCACCAGGGGAGGCCACAAGCCCCCTAGGCGCGGCCAGGGGGGCACCTAGATGGCTTGTGGGCCCCCTATGGCTCCTCTGCCCTACTTCTTCCGCCTATAAATCCCCGAAAAATCCAAAACCACGGGAGAGATCCACGAAAATACTTTTCCGCCGCCGCAATCTTCTATCTCCGCAAGATCCCATCTGGGGCACGTTCTGGTGCCCTGCCGGAGGGGGGATTCAAATACGGAGGGTTTCTTCATCAACACCATTGCCTCTCCGATAATGCGTGAGTATTTCACCATAGACCTTCGGGTCCATAGCTAGTAGCTAGATGGCTTCTTCTCTCTCTTGGATCTTCAATACAAGGTTCTCCATGATCTTCATGGAGATCTATCCGACGTAATCTTCTTTTGCGGTGTGTTTGTCGAGATCCGATGAATTGTGGATTTATGATCAGATTATCTATGAATCTTATTTGAGTTTCTTCTGATCTCTTATATGCATGATTTCATATCCTTGTAACTCTCTTCAAGTTGTGGGTTTTGTTTGGCCAACTTGATCTATGATTCTTGCAATGGGAGAAGTGCTTGGTTTTGGGTTCATACCGTGCGGTGACCTCACCCACTGACGGGATGGGTAGCGAGGCACACATCGTGTTGTTCCCATCAAGGGTAAAAAGATGGGGTTTATATCTATTGCATGAATTTATCCCTCTACATCATGTCATCTTGCTTAAGGCGTTACTCTGTTCGTCATGAACTCAATACACTAGATGCATGCTGGATAGCAGTCGATGTGTGGAGTAATAGTAGTAGATGTAGAAAGTATCGGTCTACTTGTCTCGGACGTGATGCCTATATGTATGACCATTGCCTTAGATATCGTCATGACTTTGCGCGGTTCTATCAATTGCTCGACAGTAATTCGTTCACCCACCGTAATATTTGCTATCTTGAGAGAAGCCTCTAGTGAACACTATGGCCCCCGGGTCAACTTCACATCATATTTTCCGCCTTACACTTTTACTTTGTTGCACTTTCCGCCTTCAGACCTCACCTTGCAATCAATCGTGAAGGGATTGACAACCCCTTTGTAGCGTTGGGTGCATGTTTGCTGTTTTTGCGCAGGTACATCGGTGCTTCATCTTGATACTCCTACTGGATTGATACCTTGGTTCTCAAACTGAGGGAAATACTTACTGCTACTGTGCTGCATCACCCTTTCCTCTTCAAGGGAAAAAGCCAACGCAAGCTCAATAGGTAGCAAAAAGAATTTCTGGCGCCGTTGCCGAGGAGCATCAAGTGAAGCTTATCCAAGTAAGTGTCGCAAACTCATCTCTTGCATTTACTTTTTTGCCTCTCGTTTTCCTCTCCCCCACTTCTGAAAAACAAAAATTTACAAAAATATTTGCCTTTTTTGTTTGCCTTTCCTTTGCTTGTGTGCTATGTGCCTTCAATATGCTTGCATCTTCGCTTGCTGAAAATCTAGTGATATGGATCCTCATCCACTTGCTAATCTCTTTAAGAGATCCAATTATGTTGAACCATTTGCTATTGAGTTGAGTGCACTTGACTTTCTCTATAGAGTTTTGCTTGAGATGCGTGAATCTGAAAATCGTGATGAAGAAATTTATGAAGTGATTCACGAGGGCTCCTTGAATGAAAATCATGATTGCAATGGTTTCACTATGAATTCTATTAATGTCAATCGTGCTAAAAATATGCAAAATCCTAAGCTTGGGGATGCTAGTTTTGCTATTCCACTACTTGTTGCAATGATCGTGATTGGGGTGATGATTTTTCTTATGATCTTGAAAATTTGTTTAAGCCTCATGATGAATATGATATTTCCAATAATATTGAAAGTGGGTTTGGAGAAGTCATGACTTTAGTTGATGATGATCCCACTATTTTTGAAGAGCGTCAACTTCGCATGCATGTGGATCATGAAAAGAATATCCTATGTGATAGCTATATTGTTGAATTTGAATATGATCCCACATGTAATTGTTTTGAGAGAGGAAAATATTGTGGTAGAAACTTTCATATCACCAAATCACCTCTCGTTATGTTGAGATTGCTATTGTCTCTTTCTTCTTCCTTGCATATGGTAACTATTGGTTGTCTTGACAATTTGTTTTCCTATAAAATGCCTATGCATAGGAAGTATGTTAGACTTAGATGTGATTTTCACATGCTTTACGAAGGTCTTGTTGTGCTTCAGTTCTTGTCTTTTATGTGAGCATCATTGAATTATCAACGCCTAGCTAAGGGCGTTAAACAATAGCGCTTGTTGGGAGGCAACCCAATGAATTTGTTTTTGCTTTTTTTCCTTTCTATTTTGTTGTGTCCACACCATAATAATTTTGTTATGATTGTGTTTTTTGTGTTTCTTTTTGTGTCTGAGCCAAGTAAAACCTTTATGACTAGTTTTGGTGATGGTTGTTTGATCTTGCTGAAAAAGACAGAAACTTTGCGCTCACGAAATTATTTTTCATTCCTATCCAGAAAGAGCTTTTGAGTTCATTCTTTTTTATGCTGGTTGATATGCCAATTTCTGCTTTTGTAGTAATTGTTCAGAATTGTTGAGATACCAGAAGTATAGGAAGTATACAGATTGCTACAAACTGGTCTGTTTTTGACAGATTATGTTTTTGTTGTGTTGATTGCTTATTTTGATGAAACTATGGATAGTATCGGCGGGGATTAGCCATGGGAAAGTGAGAGTACAGTAATCTAGCACTAATATAAATCGAAATCAAGTTTGCTACAGTACCTCAAGAGGTGGTAGTTTGTTTTCTTGTGCTAATGATATCACGAGTTTCTGTTTAAGTTTTGTGTTGTGAAGTTTTCAAGTTTTGGGTGATGTTCTCATGGACAAAGGGATAAAGAGTGTAAAGAGCTCAAGCTTGGGGATTCCCAAGGAATACCAAGCCAAATTCAAGGACACCAAAAAGCCTAAGCTTGGGGATGCCCCAGGAAGGCATCCCCTCTTTTGTCTCCAATCCATCGGTAACATTACTTGGAGCTATATTTTTATTCACCACATGATATGTGTTTTGCTTGGAGTGTCTTGTATCGTAGGAGTCTTTTCTTTTTGTTGTGTCACAATCATCCTTGCTGCACACCTTTTGAGAGAGACATGCACTCATCGTGAATTTGCTAGAATACTCATTGAGCTTCGCTTATATATTTTGAGTTAGGCAATTTAGCTCACATGTGCTTCACTTATATCTTTTGAGCTAGATAACTTTTCTCTATGTGCTTCACTTAGATCTTTTAGAGCACGTCGGTGTCATATTTTGGAGAAATAAGAACTCTCGATCTTCACTTATATATTTTTGAGAGTGCTCTCTCTGAGTAACTTGGTAGTTGGCTTGTGCTATGAAAGTAGTCCTAAAGATGATAGGCGTCCAAAGAGGATAGAATAAAACTTCCATCTTCATGTGCATTGATTAGTAAAGAGAAGTTAGATTCCTCTCAATTAGTTTTGAGACATGGATTTGGTAATATTAAGAGTTATGTTATTAGGGTGTTGTGAATCTAGAAATACTTGTGTTGAAGTTAGTGATTCTCGTAACATGCACGTATGGTGAACCGTTATGTTAGGAAGTCGGAGCATAATTGATTAATTGATTTTCATCCTTTGTGTTGCGGCCGGGATCGCACGATGGTTAACACCTACCAACCCTTCCCCTAGGAGTATGCGTTTAGCACTTTGTCTCGATTACTAATAAAAACTTCCGCAATAAGTATGTGAGTTCTTCATGACTAATGTGAGTCAATGGTATAGACGCACTTTCACCTTCCACTATTACTAGCCTCTCTAGTGCCGCGCAACTTTCGCCGGTACACAAAACCACCATATACCTTCCTCAAAACAACCACCATACCTACCTACTATGGCATTTTCATAGCCATTCCGAGATATATTGCCATGCAACTCCCACCATTCCGTCTCATGACTTGTGCTGACACTTACATATTGCCATTGCATGATCGTAAGATAGCTAGCGAGATGTTTCAACGTCATACACCAAGCTAGATCGTTGCACATCCCGGTACACTACCGGAGGCATTTCCTATAGAGTCATCATCGTTCTAAGCATTGAGCTTTGAGTAAATAAAAGTGTGATGATCATCATTATTAGAGCATTGTCCCATGTGAGGAAATAAAAAAAGAGGCCAAAGTTTCCCACACAAAAGAGAGAGAGAGAGATATGGAAAGATGCCAAAGTGCCCAAATAAAAAAAAGAGAAAAAGAGAGAAGGGACAATGCTACTATTTTTTCCACACTTGTGCTTCATAATAGCACCATGTTCTTCATGACTGAGAGTCTCTTGTTTTGTCACCACCATATACTAGTGGGAATCTTCATTATATAACTCGGCTTGTATATTCCAATGATGGGCTTCCTCAAAATTTCCCTATGTCTTCGTGAGCAAGCAAGTTGGATGCACACCCACTAGTTCTCCTTTTGAGCTTTCACATACTTATAGCTCTAAGTACATCCCTTGCATGGTAATCCCTACTCTTTCACATTGATATCTATTGATGGGCAACTCCATAGCCCTTTGATACGCCGATTCGATGTGACCATCTCCTCATTTTTGTCTCACAACCTCCACCACACTCTATTCCACCTATAGTGCTATATCCATGGCTCACGCTCATGTATTGCGTGAGAGTTGAAAAAGGTTTGAGAAAGTAAGAGTGCGAAAACAATTACTTGGCCAATACTGGGGTTGTGCATGATTTAAATTCGTTGTGTGGGGATGATGGAGCATATCCACACTATATGATTTTGTAGGGATAATTTTCTTTGGCCTTGTTATTTCGAAAGTTCTTGATTACCTTGCTAGTTTACTTGAAGTATTATGTTTTCATGTCAATAGCAAACTATTGTTTTGAATCTTACGGATTTGAACATTCATGTCACATGAAAGAAGTTACAAAGGACAAATAAGCTAGGTAGCATTCCACATCAAAAATTCAGTCTTTATCACTTCCCTACTAGAGGACGAGCAGGAGTTAAGCTTGGGGATGCTTGATACGTCTCCAACGTATCTATAATTTTTGATGGTTCCATGCTATTATCTTGTCAAACTTTGGATGTTTTGTATGCCTTTTATATCTTTTTTGATACTAACTTATCAACTCAGTGCCAAGTGCCAGTTCTTGTTTTTTCCGTGTTTTTGACCCTTTTCAGAGGAGAATATTAAACGGAGTCCAAACGGAATAAAACCTCCGAAAAGATTATTTCTGGAACAGAAGATACGCGGGGAGCGTGAGAACCAAGGCAGAGGCCACCATGGGAGGCCACAAGCCCCCTAGGCACGGCCAGAGGAGCCCGCACCTAGCAGGCTTGTGGGCCCCCTGTGGATCCTCTGCCCTACTTATTCCGCCTATAAATCCCCGAAAAATCCAAAACCACGGGAGAGATCCACGAAAATACTTTTCCGCCGCCGCAAGCTTCTGTCTCCGCAAGATCCCGTCTGGGGCACGTTCTGGTGCCCTGCCGGAGGGGGGATTCATATACGGAGGGCTTCTTCATCAACACCATTGCCTCTCCGATGATGCGTGAATAGTTCACCATAGACCTTCGGGTCCATATCTATTAGCTAGATGGATTCTTCTCTCTCTTGGATCTTCAATACAATGTTCTCCATGATCTTCATGGAGATCTATCCGACGTAATCTTCTTTTGCGGTGTGTTTGTCGAGATCCGATGAATGTGGATTTTATGATCAGATTATCTATGAATCTTATTTGAGTTTCTTCTGATCTCTTATATGCATGATTTCATATCCTTGTAATTATCTTCGAGTTGTGGTTTTTTTGGCCAACTTCATCTATGATTATTGCAATGGGAGAAGTGCTTGGTTTTGGGTTCATACCGTGCGATGACCTCACCGAGTGACAGAAGGGGTAGCGAGGCACGCATCGTGTTGTTGCCATCAAGGGTAAAAATATGGGGTTTATTCTATTGCATGAATTTATCCCTCTACATCATGTCATCTTGCTTAAGGCGTTACTCTGTTCGTCATGAACTCAATACACTAGATGCATGCTGGATAGCGGTCGATGTGTGGAGTAATAGTAGTAGATGCAGAAAGTATCGGTCTACTTGTCTCGGACGTGAAGCCTATATGTATGATCATTGCCTTAGATATCGTCACGACTTTGCGCGGTTCTATCAATTGCTCGACAGTAATTCGTTCACCCACCGTAATATTTGCTATCTTGAGAGAAGCCTCTAGGGAACACTATGGCCCCCGGGTCTACTTCACATCATATTTTCCGCCTTACACTTTTACTTTGTTGCACTTTCCGCCTTCAGATCTCACCTTGCAATCAATCGTGAAGGGATTGACAACCCCTTTGTAGCGTTGGGTGCAAGTTTGCTGTTTTTGCACAGGTACATCGGTGCTTCATCTTGATACTCCTACTGGATTGATACCTTGGTTCTCAAACTGAGGGAAATACTTACTGCTGCTGTGTTGCATCACCCTTTCCTCTTCAAGGGAAAAATCCTACGCAAGCTCAAGAGGTAGCAAGGATCTGTGATGTGTGGAGGAATATCTTCTTCTTCATGCATGATTTGTTGAGGCTCATTATCATCAGAAGGTTTGTCAACATCGGCATGTGCATGTTCTTGTTCTTGTACTTGATGATGGACTTGTTCTCGTTCTTGATGAGCATGTTCTTGTTCTTGTACTTGATAGTGACCATTTTATTGTTCTTGAATTATGGACTCCACTTGAGGGATGAGATCTTGTGGTGATGAAGGTGTAGTAGTTGGTTGAGCATGGGTGGTGCTTGTGTCCTCATCTTCACCTTCACAAGGAACATCTTCCATTTGAAGGATAGCACCTACACCCATGGTCAAGATGTCTTGCGAAGGATCTTCTTCACCTACATCACTTAGATCAACTTGCTCTCCATGGAAGCCATTAAATTCATCAAAGACCACATCACAAGTTTCTTCAACGCATCTACTGGATTTTTTGTAGATCCTATAGGCATGAGAGTTTGATCCATAACCAACAAATATTCCTTCCGTTGTATTAGATTGAAATTTTCCTAACCGTTTTCTCTTGTTGAGAATGAAGCATCTACAGCCAAATACCCGGAAATACTTGACATTTGGCTTGCTTCCGGTTATGAGCTCAGATGGGGTCTTCTCCAAGATCTTGTGGAGGAAGAGACAATTTGATGCATGGCATGTGGTGTTTACGACTTTTGCCCAAAAGCTATGGGGAGACTTGTACTCATCCAACATGGATCTTGCCATCTCCACAAGAGTGCGGTTCTTCCTTTCGACTACCCCATATTGTTGTGGGGTATATGTTGCGGAGTATTGATGCTCAATGATACGTCCATTTTGCATCATGTTTTATTACTGTTATTTATATTGTTTTTATGCTTTTAGCCACTTGGAGGAGTAATTCTAATGCCTTTTTCTCTCATAATAAGCAAGGTTTACATCAAGTGGGAGAATACCGACAGAATTCTGGACCTGGAAAAGCTACGTAAGAGATACCTATTCTGGTAACCTACAACTGAGGTGAAAATTTACTGGGATTTATTTTATAATATATAAAAAATACTAGAACGAAGAAGTGCTCGAGGGAGGGGTCACCAGATGGCCACTACACACCAGGGCGCGCCAGGGACCCCTAGCGCGGCCTGATATCTAGTGGGCCACCTAGCCCACCTCTGGCCCCCATCTTCTGGTATATATTCTCCTTTGACCTAAAAAATTAAGGAGAGGACTTTTGAGAAGAAGCGCCACCGTCTCAAGGAAAAACCTGGGGAGGAGCACTTTTGCCCTCGGGCGGAGCGATTCTGCCGGAGGAACTTCCCTCTCGGAGGGGGAAATCGAGGCCATCGTCATCACCAACAACCCTCTCATATTGGGGACGCCAATATTCATCAACATACTCACCATCACCATCTCCTATCAAAACACTAGTTCTTCTCTTGTATTCAATCTTGTACCTGAACCTTGGATTGGTACCTGGGGTGTGTCTAGTAGTGTTAATTACATCTTGTAGTTGCTGCTTTATGGTTTATTTGGTGGAAGATTATATATTCAGATCCATTATGCTATTAAATAAATCTCTCATCCTGAACATGTTTATCACTTGTGAGTAATTACTTTTGTTCTTGACGCCACGGGATAAATCATGTTGCAAGGAGTCATGTGAAGTTGATATTCGTTCGACATTTTGATGATATGAATGTTTTGATTCCCTTAGTGGTGTTATCTGAACATCGACAACATAACACTTCACCATATTTTGGGCCTAGGGGAATGTAGTGTGGAGTAGTAATTAGAGGGTGGGTTGCGAGAGTGACAGAAACTTAAACCCCAGTCTATGCACTACTTTGCAAGGGGCTGATTTGGATCCCTATGTTTAATGCTATGGTTAGAATATATTCATAATACTTTATTTGTAGTTGAGGATGCTTGCGGGAGGGTTAATCATAAGTGACTAGATTAAATTCCCGTGTGCCGGTTTGATATAAGTATCTAGGAAGGACCATATATTATATAAGATCAATAATCCCGAAGGCACTAACCTGAAGGTGGTCAGTGGACAAAGAATAAATCATTATATCATAGGTACACCAATTAATGTCGAAACAAACATTATCTAAACCATGACACTGGAGGAGCACATTAGGGAGACCTTCCAAAACACTCCAGGATCTTTACAAGGAAGAGCTATCTAATACAATAAGTAAGCGGGCTCAGAAAAATCCGCAAAAATATTTTTTGGCAGTTTTGGAATTATAGAACATTTAGGAAACATGGAAACACACGGTAAGTCAACCCAGGTGTCCACTAGATACGAGGGAAAGCGAGCCCTCCCTGGAACGACCTGATGTCTAGTGGGCCCCTCGGGTACCTTCCCGACTCCGTTTTCTTGTGGAACATGTATTTCCTTGTATAAAAAATTCTCTATGTATATCTCCCGATGATCTAACCCTAGTACCATGGAGAAATCCTCTGTTCTTGTTTCATGCTATTTTTCTGTCAGAACTATCAAGCCGGACATCATGTCTTCTTACTCCTCCAACCACTTAGAAGAAGATGATTGGCTTATGAAGATGGAGCTGAAAAAGGAGGAACCGAAAGAAACTATCAAAGAGGAATTCACTTCTCCATTTCAAACTGGGGGCTGGCATGAAGAATTCATGAGCTCGGTCCTACCAGATTCGGTTAAACCTCCCAATGCTAAGTTCATCGCGTATAGTAACTAGAGAAACTGTGTTGCTTTTCCCCCCTCAACCAGGATGCATCCGTAGGTGGACGACGCCTTAACTGTCACCAGAAAGCAATGTAATGAAATTGGACCTCAAATAGCTAGTTAACAAGCTTGAGGAGGAAAATCGTATCCCGAGGGGCATCATTGTCAAGAATCTAGCATCTTCACCACCAAAGAAGGAGACCTGAGTTCACGGGTATGGGCACTCCCCTTGGCTTGTGCCAAGCTTGTGGGAGGCAGCCCGGTATCGTATCACCATCACCCTTCTTTCTCTTTATCCATCCTAGTTTGATCTTTAGTTATTTTGTGATCTAGTCAAATAAAAGTTTAGTTCAATCTTTTCCCTTTGAGTTCTAGTTTCGTGATCTATCTATCTATCTATGTAATTGAGTGAGGGTTATATAATAAAGTTTAGTTTGAGTTTTGCTTCTCTGCTTTCTTGTTGGAATTAAAATAAAGAAAATAATGAGAAAGATCATATGTCAATCTTATAGTAAGTAGTGACATCACATAAGTAAAAGTATTAAGTGGTAAAACTTGTTGAAGATTGACAAACATAACATTGGTCGATGATACAACACTTGAAAGAATTAATAAGGGAAGAGAAGATTTACATGCAAATACACTATTCTTGACATATTTTATGATTGTGAGCCCCCACTAATTATAATATGCCAAAACTGGTGACATATTGGACAAGGAAGACAACGTAATGATTTATGCTTGTTCATATTCATAGAGAAGTTATATTGTTATAGATCCTATAACATGTGGTGCTTGCCCAATACCTTTGGTAGCCAAAAACTCCGCACTAAATAGAGATACTACTTGTGTATCCAAAACCTTAAACCCAAACCTATGTTTCAAGAGTCCACAGTACCTACCTATGGATTGAGTAAGATCCTTCAAGTAAGTTGGCATCGATGCACGGGCAATAAAAATTGCTTCTAAACATGTTTCATCATTTAGAGTAAGGTAAATTAAGTGTTGTACAAACTTGTGATGGTGATAATAAAAGCGACGGGCTACATAATAAAGGTTGCCATGACAAGGAGCAATATAACGTAACGTTCATTTGCACTAAGGGATTTAGCATACAACCAAAAAGTGCATGACAACCTCTGCTTCCCTCTGCGAAGGGCCTATCTATTACCTTTATGTATTTACTTTTGTGCAAGAGTCAAAGTATTTTCCACTACCTCCTTTATCTTTCCCTTGGAAAGCATCATGTGGTGGGGAAAGATCTAAACATATATAACCAGCCGAATGTGGATGGCATGAATTATTATTGTTGACATCACCCTCACTACATGGATCTGGGTCTATTGCAACAAAATCGTTCGTCGCAATACATGCCAATTTGTGGTCATAAGTACCTATTGCCACGAAACGACATTTGTTGGCAGCCATTGCGACTGGACACACGGTAATAAGTTATTGCCACGAAAAAGCAATCATGGCAATAAAGTGTGATATTGCAGCATCCATGCGGGAGTTTGCCACATGTTTCCCCGTGGCAACACTCACATGGTGCCACAATTTGATTTGCGGAGATAGCTTTAATGCAACATGTAACGAATCGTTGCGCCTGATAGTTTGTGGTGATAGACATTTGTGGCAACAACCTATGACAACGACGCTCGTTTCGTGGCGCATGCTCTTCTGTGGCAATAGTTAATCGTGGAAACAAACTATGGTGACAACCCTTGTTTTCATGGCATTAGGAGTTTTGCCATGAACCGCAACACTTGTGGCATTAACTTATGGCAACAAATAGTCCATTCGTTGTAACCGGAAATTGCAACAAACTCATTTTGGTGGTGATAAATAGGTATCACAACAGAAAAATGTTTGTAGCAAGAAAATATAGCGAAAATTTAAACTTCTCGTGGCGATACTCTATTTCAACAAAACTTAGCTTGGTGGCAACAAATAGTTATCGCAACAGGCAACATGTTTGTAGCGAGAAGCTACTGCGACAATGTAAACTTTTCGTGGCGATACTCTATCTCAACAAAACTTACTTTCGTCACACCATAGTTTTATTGCATCATGAAAAACAATTATGGTGCCAAATCTATTGCGACAATACAAAGTGCGCCGTTGCAACATCCTAGTGCAACAAAACAGGTAGGCGTGGCAACTACTATTTTTCGTGGTGCTAACATGTGCCAACCGAAAGTCGGTTGTGGTAATAGCCTATTGCATCCGTAAAAAAATAAAGACATTCAATTACAATATTAAAAACCATACATATAATATGTAGATTCATAAAGTTTATAATTGTCATATCAAACCATCAAATGAAATTCAAATGTAACACATCCATCCTAATTACGCTTTTTGACACAAAGCCATCCTAATGAAGTGCCAAGAATAAAATGTCTGTGATCTCGAGTCCAGTCCAACTAGTTTTTTGGGTCTTCCATGATCTCGAGTCCAATCCAGCTACTTTTTAGATCCTGCTATCAAGAAATAAAAAAAGAGTTATACTTAAGGAGCCCACAATAACATATACCATATCATTATTCCAGCCACATTGTTAAAAATAAATGTCGTGAGACGAACTGGACTATGATGGTCTACGAAGAAAACCTATCACAATATATCGTTAGAAATGCAAAGCTATGTTTACTGTGAGTCTATACTGTAACCATAGAAGTACCTACATTATATGTTTGATGTACCAAAAAGGTCGAATGATAGGTGAATCTAACTACTCCATAAATTTGTCCTAGATGAAATATGTAAAAAATATAGAGTAGTTCTCGGAGCAACTAGTATAGAATCTATAGTTGTGGTGCAAAAATAGAAAAAAAATGTATCTGGACCATACGATCAAACAAGAGAGCAGGTGTCATGTGCATCATCTCCTTCCTCTGAAGGGTGGACATTACCTGATGCACCCCTAACTGATGTTAATCCAAAATGTTAATTACCTACTCTAATATGGCATAAATTGAAGTGAACATAAATGTTATTACCAAGTTGTCAATGTATTGTACTCGGTCTCCTACCAGCAAGAACTTGTGTTGAATTCATCATTGTGCGGTTCTGTAGGCAATATCATAATTTGAAAAAATATCAAAAGAAACACAATACTTAAAGTAGGCCTAAAAAAGTGACTGTAAAAATATCTATGATGGTCTTCTTTTGATCCTAGATGCTAGCTTGCGATAATATTTTGCATGACCTTGAGTCCACTATTCCATTGAATATATTTTTCAGCTTGAATCCTACGTATCCCAATAATGCAAAGAACAAATTATACAATTAACATGAATCGATGATCTCATCCCATAAAGCTTACTTTTTCATCTCAAGCTATGCAATAGTATATAAATACCATTTCACTCTCAGTTTCACTCATACAGTAAGTTTAGTCAGTTTATTTCCCTTATCATAAACTCATTTTGTCCTATATACAACGATCTGAGCACAAATCTAAAACCGGAGAGGGCTTACCAATAGACATGCTTAATTGAAACATTAGAAATTACAAAGTATCATACAAATTTTTTTGAGCAGAAAAAATACCACACAAATTTAGAAGATAATTCGACATTGTTCATTTATCGTCATACGTCAATATATATAACCAATAAGTACAAAAGCTATAGGGATTTCTCAATCTTCCTTGAGTGTAAGATCTCCCAGCGTTGTCAATGCAACAGTACAAAAGCTAGAATAAGAGAACAGGATACTTAGGAAAACTGCAAAAAATAATCACACTGCTACATGATCTGGGAGAGAACAAATGTAAATATATGATTTCAACCATCCAGTCTAGCCACACTCCAAATAAGTTTTTAAGGGATTAATAATTGTAGGGAGGTAATCGTGCGGATTTATAACCTCCTTGAAATTACATGCCGGTTGTTAGATAAACCATCTTGAAATTATCGGCGAACTAGAAATATAACCAACTGAATCGAGATTAAGAAATATCATGCACCCGACACATGTTGGCCGGTATAGTGAAACAGAAAGCTAGCACACAAACATGATAGGTGATATTCCTGATGATGTACGAGAGTTGTGGCTCTCTGAATGTAATCATACAAAGTTACAAACACATATTAACATAAAACACATCTAGATGGAACTTTATCTGAATCCTCATGACACTGACTTCAATTCAGCCTATGCAATCTAACAAAAACTGCAGAGAGATGCCGATCTAGGTGTCAGGAACTTGGAAGGAATACAAGTTGCAGCCTAATTGGCTGCCGAATACCAAAAAAGAAGACTGATCTACAGGGCTGGCTATAGAGGTTCAGGGAATCAGGGGTGATGAACCTGCTCTACTTCTTCTCTATTCTGGCCCTGAGTCTACATTACATTTAGCAGCTTCAGTGTGAGACCAAACAACCAAATCTAAAAGAGGGAGAGCCGGAGACGCCCAACAATATTGACAATCTTAGTTTGCAGCGAATTTGATATAAAAACAAGAGCCTGATGTTACCGACATAGTGTCATGCTTGGTCCAGACACGGGATTGATGACACTGCGGTCGCGATGCAAGGGGGTAAGATGGGAACTCCGTCGGCGCCGATGCCAGACCGCATCGCTCCTGGGCAGCATGGCTGAGGACACAGAGACGCGGCCCATGTCAGCGGGCGCACAGGAGAGGGAGGAGGGCGAGATCAAGGAAAACTGCTGGTTCTAGGATGGGAGGAGATCGGGAGGAAGAATAACCTGACGCCGTGTAGCTGACTCAAGTGTGGTTAGCTGCGTTAACGCCGTCATGACGCCGGAAGCACAGAGGAACCAGGGACGGGAGCTCAGATCCAATCACTCGTGAAGACGCCGTGGTTTGGTTTATAGATAGAATAATAATCGTGGGTTGTTGAGAAGGTATTTAGCGGGAAGGTTAGATATAGACTAAATTTTTGGTGGGAATAAGGACATTAATTCAGGATCCTTTAGCGGAAGGTTAAATGTAGGACACCGATGGAAACCGCCAAACTATACCTAGGCATTACTCGGGCTTCGGGTCGGGCAAAAAAAGCCCGACGCTAAAACTCAGGCCCAAGCCCGACCCGGCCCGGCATTCGGGTCTAAATTTTGGGCCCAATCCCGGCCCAAACAAGAAAAAGCCCAACTAGGTCCGGCCGGATCGCGGCGTAATTTTATTTTTCATAGGCCCGAGCTTGGCCCGAATTGACCATCGGGTTCAACTTTCTGGCCCGAATTCGACTCAATGGACAAATAGGCTTGGCGCATTCTCAGCCGACGCCACGTGTCACGTTCTGAACTCTTCCTCTGGATTTTATTTTTTATTTTACGCACGCGATTTCGTCTTTTTATATTGTTTTTTCTTTTTTTATCGGTTTTTCATCGGTATTTCTTAGTTTTTTAACGAAATTTTTTAAACAACGAATTGCGCAAAAATGTGTTGTCTGTTTTTTTTTCGTGAGAGGCACGGTTCTGCTTCCGCGAGAGGCACGGTTTTGCCTTCGCGAAAGGCCGTGCCTCTGGAAAATGGAAAAATATGTTTTTTTGCAAGAAACACGATTTTGCTTCCGCGAGAGGTATGGTTTTGCTTCCACGAGAGGCACAGCTTTGCCTTCATGAGAGACATGGCCGTGCCTCTTGGAAAGAGGAAAAAATAACGCATTTTCTATTTGCCATGCAAGTTATATGAAAATGTCGTGGAACATTCAACACGTTTGGCATGGCGAATTTAAGAAACAAGTACTATACACATGGCGATTTCTTATTAAAAAATTGGTCTATGGGTCAAGGCAAAACACAGCGAACTACTTAAAATCGTAATTTACATTGAGGATATTCAGACATAAGCCAAACATCCATATGCACTTTGAGTAAGAATTTAAAACAGATCTCAGATATTTGAAGGATCAGACTCAGCCGCTCGGGTGTCTAATGAAGCGCGCCGCATGATGAAGGGCTCGCGCGGAGGACCAGACGCGGCGGATGGGGTTCTGATGGGGCGCTCCGTCTAGTCTAGTGGTTGTAAAATTTTGTATTTTGATCTTTTATGAAAGTTATTAAGATTTTACATTAATTTATAAAAAAATCGGAATCTAACATTTTCCTATCGTCGGGGTTCATGACGGTAGGGTATAACACCCTACCGCCGAGGTCCCTTTTCCAATCTAGGGTCAGATCTCGATCAACTTGCAGAAAAGGGTCAAAACACAAAATTTAGGCTCTCGTGGTCGCCTGTCATGTTTGTCGTCCCTTTTCTCTCCTTTCTTTATCACGTATCAATCTCTTTCTGGTTTCATGGCTTCCTTCTCCCTTTTCTCTCTTCTCCCCTCTCGATCTCTCCCAGATCACGTGGCTTGGAAACTGGTTCTTGGATTATGATCTGGTTGTCGGCCGTACAACCGTCCTTGCATTCACTACAAATAAACTCGAATTAACCCGGATAAATTTTGACAGATGCGATGGAATACTAAGCTAACTTGTAGTGAACACTGACCTCATACGTGTAGCCGCCCTGGTGGTCTTGCGCCTTCGCTATTGGCGGCGACACATCCTCCTTGACAGAATTGCCATGTTGTGCCACTGCTACCACACCACCTTCCTCGTCACCCTCTCCTCATTCGACACAATGGCCTGCAACAAGGAGTACACCATCACGGCCACTGAGGTAATGGAAGAGACGATCGTGCACCTTCGTGGCCAATGGTGACACGTCCTCCTTAACAAACTTGTCGCATTGCACCACTCGTATGACGCTTCCTGCCTCGCCACCCTCACCTCAACCGACACTATGGCCTACGACGAGGAGTCAGTGCCGCCATGGCCACTGAGGTAATGAAGGAGGTGGCCGCTCACTTTTGCGCTCGTTGAGGACACCTCCTCCATTTTGGAATTGTCGGGTTGTGCCAATGATGTCATGTCGCCCTTTCATCAGGGACCATGATGGTTGCGTGCCGGTAAGGGCGACACGTCCTCACGCGACAGATGATCTGAACGCAGTGGTTGCATGTAGGGGACAACTAGTGATCTTACATTTGATGAACGACAACTAGTGTTCTTGGATGACAATTATGCATGTAGGTAAGAACATTCAAGCTAAAAAAATTGTTGTTTTTGGATTTTTATTTTTCTATTCTTTGAGCAATAGAATTTTTCTCAGCCCATATTAAAATAATAGAATTATAAAATAAATTGGAAAACTAACATTTCAGAGAAATATGAGATATATATGCTGCTAAAAATAATGTTACAAAAATTTGTTTGTAAAAAGTTGTTCCGTGATGAAAAAACCACCAGATCCGAGAATAGTGGAGGGATGATCACGTCTTTTTTGATACAACTAGATAAAATAAATCCGAAACAAATGAAAACACACACAAAAAAACTACCCTAGATCCTTAAAAAACTACTCCTCGATCCCCTGTTTCGCCATCGCCCGACCCATCATGGCGGCGCGACGAAGCAGCTTGCGTTGGCGCTTCCCTGCCACTCCCCTATCCCTCTAACCTTGCTCCGGCACACGCCGCTCGGCGTCTTCCGCCCGTCGGCCTCCTCCTCACTGTATCTCGGCTGGTCGATCCTGCCCGTGGGCGTGTGACTGGACCGCCCGACACCTCAACTTCGGCGCCAACCGACTCTTCGGCCATCCTGCTCGCCTGCCCAGGAATCGCCCCCAATAAGTTCACTCTGAATCTCGCCGCAGGTGTGGACCCATTGATCCATCTCCGCCCTCGCCACTATTTCTTTCCTCGATCTATTGACTTCCATTAGACACTATAGTCTGTATGCCTGCCTCATCGCATTATCACATGTGAGGGCTGTAATTTATCTCTGATTTCTGTCCGGAATGGCTAAAGATGCAATCCTTTCAATCATTTTCTCAGATACAATCCATCTTGTGAATCCAGTTAGTAAGAACACATCAACCATTATCTAAACAAGTACATAAAAATACCCTGCTAGTGGAATATCTTAGAAGATTGCTTCAGAAGACGTGAACATGCTGGATAATGTACATCCGTACATGCCTGACATCTCAAGTGTGTGTATTCTGGAAATCAGTTAAATTATATACTTTTAGCTATTGAATTATAGCAGCATGGGGTTCAGACTTGCTGTTAATATAGTGCAGTAAAGAAGAGTATAGGTTCAGAACTGATATAGGTTCAAATCTGTTTCAGAAATGTGAAATATTGTACTGTAGTTTCAGAATTTATATAGGTTCAAAATTCAGATTTGAACCTATATCAGTTCATATAGTGCAGTAAAGAAGAATATAGGTTCAGAATTGAAGATTCAAATCAGTTTCAGAAAACTAAAATATTGTACTACACTTTCAGAATTGATATAGGTTCAGAATTGAGTGGAAGAAATCAGTGTACTCTAAGTTTTGATGTATGTTCATAATTCTGTGGCCGAATTTACTGAAATGTAGTACAGAAACAATGCTTGATATATGATTAGGGATACATTTGGTAGCGTTGTTGTAAAACACATTCAGTAAAGCATATGCATATTCATTAACAACAGTTGGCATTATCCGTGACACGTAACAATTGTGTACTTGTACTTGCAGGAGAAAATTCCAATTTCTTTACAGCATGTTTGAACACAATGGCATATTCCGTGTGGTGTGCTGAATGATAGAAGGACATTTTGGAGAAACACTCAAGAGAAGTATGACAATTAGGGCTCTTACTATCTTCTGTTTGGAGAAGATGTAGAAGAGAGAGGTGCGTCTGTTCCAGACCTAAATTCTCGCGAAGAAATCATTGTGACCCAAAATGCGTCTAATGATCCATTTTAAAGTAGGATGTTAACAAAGTTCGTTGATGAACTATCTAATCATGTCATAGTCCATGTCTGAACTTTGTACGCACTATAGTTTGTAAAATGCTCTAAAAACTTAAATATTGCTGCCCTGGTACTGCTATGTTATGGACCTGCTATGTTCAAATTACATATATGCATCTTCTAAAACATGCTTTGTTCTGAATCAAATTTGTTTTATGTCATCATCTATGTTTGTCAGCTGGCATGTTCAGAAGGTTTCTATCTTAGCTATCATGTTTTTCTTTTCTTTTTGAGGGAGGTAATGTTCTGACCTTTTCTGATTCTAAAGTATTTTTTTTAATTCATCGAAGATACTAAAAATTTGTCCTGCTGAAAATAGAGCATGTACCTGAAAAGGAGAGCAAACACAGATGTTAGCACGTTTAGAACGTATATACCTGCTTGCAGGTTTAGAACACATACAGAGCATGTCCCGCTAAACTTTTTGAAAATAATGGGACCTGGGATTCGGAACCCGGGACCTGAGATTTAGGGACACACTTGCTTAACCAATGAGCCATGTAGAGGAGATTAAGCATCTGGGCACTGCATCATTTATTACGTTTATTTACGTGCATTGTGTGAAGGAACATGGCTCATCTTCGCCCGCTGTCGACGGCCCAGGGAGGTGCCAGAGCTAGTTGCGACGGCGGCACCAAAGCTCAGCCGAGACGAGGAGGTCCTAACTTGGTCGGGCAATTTGTATCATATGATCGACATGCATGGATTTCTGGATTTGAGAATCTGCATTTGAGGCACATGGATGTAGGCTGCCCATAAGAGGGACTGGTGGGCACTATCCGCTGACGCTCCCGTAATCGTATCGGGAACATATTTGTCAAGTCCGGTTATAGATGCTTTAAATGTATTTTCTATTTTTTTGTTTTTTTTGTATTTTCTTTTATTTTTTCCTCTTTATTTGTTCTATATTTGTATTTTTTGGTATGTTACAAAAGTTCACTCTGTACAAAAATGTCCAATGTGTATTACACAAATGTTCATCTTATATTAAGAAAATGTTCATGGTATATCAAAAAACTTCAATATGTATCATAAAACTTTCATCATATATTAAGATTTTTTAAAAGAAATACTATAAATCTTAATTATGTCTTGTCAATTGTACAACGTATATTACTAAAATATTCAATGCGTATTCGAAAATTATTCAATGATATGTTTAATCTGTATTTAAAAATATTTCGTCATATAATACCTCTATAAACTAGTGCGCCCCTTTAATGATGATCATGAGAAATAGTATAATAAATAAAGAAACAAAATCAGGAGCATCATAGAGAATATTGTTGCAATATCTTGCTCCTTTTTGACAACACTAGAGGATTGTTGCAATATGTTGTACGTATTACCATGGATGCACAGTTTGTGGCAATATGTATTAGTTATTGCAACACAACGTAGGTGAGGCAAAAACTCGCCCCATTACAACAATACATATTTTTTGTTGCAATACAAAGCCATGTTACTGCAACGGTATCTATGACTAGTGTCACATGTCTGAATTGTTGCAATATATGTCTAAATATTACCACAAAGATATACTTTGTTGCAATACATGATCCTTATTGCAACAACATGACCAATTCACGCAACGGGACGCAATTCTCGCAATATCACTACCATATTACAACGTTGATGCAGCTTGTGGCAATACATGACTTCTATTGCAACAAACTGAGTACTTCACGCGGCGGAACGAACCTGTGGCAATTTGTAGATCCTATTGCCACGAACTAGAATTTTGTGGTAATATAGCGTTTTATTGCAACAGAAGATAGTTGTCGCAATAGACCGGAATCCTTGTAGTGCCTTTAGGTGAATACGTTGGGAGGCAACACTATAAGCCCATATCTTTCTATGGTAGGTTGAAACCTTTTGCTCATACGTATGCGCTGAGTGTTAGCAATCATAGAATACTAAATGATGGTTGAGTATGTAGACTTGCTTAAAAGTTCTGACATGAGACCCTTCGTGAAATTACGATGAATTGTGTTGCAAAGTTGACTGAGAACATATTTTGTTAGTTTTCAATAGAGTTTATGCTTTATACTTCAATGATTGTGATGAATTGCTACTTGTTTATAAGAAGCCTTTATGATAAAAGCTATATGATGAAAATTCTACGAGGAAGTGTTTTATAAAGTTTTTTTTGCTGTTATAATAATAAGCATGATGCCTCTATGTCCGTATTTTGTTTTTATCGACACCTCTCTCTCAAAGCATGTGGTCATGATTTTCGCTATCGGCTTTCGCTTGAAGACAAACGAGGTCTAAGATTGGGGGAGTTGATACGTCCATTTTGCATCATGTTTTATTACTTTTATTTATAGTGATTTTATGCTTTTAGCCACTTGGAGGAGTAATTCTAATGCCTTTTCTCTCAGAATATGCAAGGCTTACATCAAGTGGGAGAATACTGACAGATGGACCTAAAAAAGCTATGTGAGAGATACCTATTCTGCACACCTCCAATTGAGTGGAAAATTACGGGGATTTATTTTAGAATATATAAAAAAATACTGGAATGAAGAAGTGCTAGAGGGGGGGTCACCACGCGGCCACTAGACACGAGGGCATGCCAGGGACCCTTGGCGCGACCTGATGTCTAGTGGGCCACCTGGCCCACCTTTGGCGCCATCTTCTCGTATATAATCTCCTTCGACCTAAAAAAATTAAGGAGAGGACTTTCGGGATGAAGCACCGCCGTCTCGAGGCGGAACCTGGGCAGGAGCACTTTTTCCCTTTGGCAGAGCGATTCCACCGGAGGAACTTCCCACCCGGTGGGGAAATCGAGGCCATCGTCATCACCAACAACCCTCTCATCTCGCGGAGTCCAATATTCATCAACATCTTCACCAGCACCATCTCCTATCAAAACCCTAGATCATCTCTTGTATTCAATCTTGTACTGGAACCTCGGATTGGTACATGGGATGTGTCTAGTAGTGTTAATTACATCTTGTAGTTGCCCCTTCATGGTTTACTTGGTAGAATATTATATGTTAAGATCCATTATATTTTATTCAATACCTCTTTGATCATGAACTTGTTTATCACTTGTGAGTAGTTACTTTTGTTCTTGAGGCTATGGGATAAATCATGTTTCAAGTAGTCATGTGAAGTTGATATTCGTTCACTATTTTATGATATGAATGATATGAATATTTTGGGCCTAAGGGAATGCATTGTGGAGTAGTAATTAGAGGGTGGGTTGCCAGAGTGACAGAAACTTAAACCCTAGTCTATGCACTACTTCGTAAGGGTCTGATTTGGATCCCTATGTTTAATGGAATGGTTAGAGTTTATTCTTAATACTTTTATCGTAGTTGCGGAAGCTTGCAGGAGGGTTAATCATAAGTGGAAGGTTTTTTCAAGTAAGAACAGCACCCAAACACCGGTCCACCTACATATCAAATTATCGAAATACCGAACGCAAATTAACCTAACATGAAAAAAATGACTAGATGAAATTCCCGTGTGCCCTTAAGAATGCTTTGCCTATTATAAGAAATTGTTCTGGCCTGTCCTTTTCCACAAAAATATTGAGCTACCTTGCTGAACCTATTGTTACCATTTCTACTTGTCACTTGTTACAATTATCTTGCTATCAAACAACTTGTTACCACTATTTCTGTGCTTGCAAAAATTACCTTGCTGAAAACTGCTTGTATTTCCTTCTGCTCCTCATTGGTTTCGACACTCTATCGAAAGGACTACGATTGACCCCCTATACTTGTGGGTCATCATTCAATTCCTTCATCACTAAGTAACTCTTCCAAGGTGTAGTTCTTGAATTCGGATCCATTGTCACTTCTTATTGCCAAGATTTTTTTGTCAAACTTGCGTTGAGCTTGCTTGGCAAAATCAATGAAAATAATATTTGTCTCATATTTGGATTTAAGAAATAACACCCATGCGTATCTTGAGTAATCATCAACAATGAAGAACCCATACTTCTTCCCACCAGGACTATCCCATGAAGGAGGACCAAAGAGATCCACATGAAGGAGCTCCAAAGGTCTTGAAGTTGATACTATATTCTTGGGGGGTGCTTTGATTGATGTTGCTTCCTGGCTATGCATGCACTGCACACACGATTTTTCTCAAATGATACATTGGTTAGTCCAAGGATGTGTTCACCCTTTAAGAGATCCTGAAGATTTCTCATACCAACATGGGATAGCCGGCGATGCCATAGCCATCCCTTGCCGGCCTTGGTCATGAGGCAAGTTGCATGGAATGTGCTCTCTTTCGAGAAATCAACCGTGTAAAGGTTGCCATCCAACTCCCTCACAAAGGAAACTTCAAGAGTATCTCTCTTAAAGACTTTCACATCCGTTAGTCCAAAAAGTTTATCATAGACAACACAAGCCAATGACGAATATAAAGTACGTAATATTTAAGGGATTGGACAAGGATGAAATTTCCAAGGACATTTCATTTGTGATAGCTACCTTGCCCAAACCAAGTACCTGTCCTTTAGACCCTCCACCAAAGACAGTGCTCATAAATGGTCGAATTACTTCCATGAAGTCCATGAGCAATGTGCCATCTCCGGTCATATGATTGGTGCATTCACTATTAATCACCCATTTGACTCCACCGGAGAAGGCAACCTACACACATTTCAAGTCTTGGATAGAGGCACCCATTTTACAATGGGACCTCTCATGTTAGTAACAAGAGTCTAAGGGACCCAAATTGCATAGAAACAAAAGGCGTTTCAAGGCCCAACAAACTGAGCATAGACATATCCATCTTTTGCCTTATGGAGAAAATATGATGGAGGCATACATTCTTTTTGCTTGTTGGGAGTAGGTTGTCCCCTTGTGGCCTTCCTACTCACAACCTTCCCGACGTTTCCCAATCCGTTTTCCTTGTGCCCTTCTCGCACAAATATCTCCTTGAGAGGAGTTGTGGACTTATGTGTCGTCATTGTATTCATGCTTATGCTTGGATCAAATCCAAGCCCTTACTTAGCCACTACCTCCTTATGTTGACTCAACACTTCATGGAGGTTCTTTTGTCCTTGGGCACATGACATGATCCCTTTTTCAATTTCAGCCATTAGCAACCAGTTCTCCTCCAGTACAGTAACTAGGTCACCACTTGGGTTAGTAGCACAAGCATCAGCATTTATAATAGGAGAGGAATAAACTTTTCCAAGAGTGTTAAGGATGTAAGCTTGAGTTCATCAAACTTCTTTGTAAGAATGTCGAGCTCCTCTTCCTTTGTGTTGAAACACAAATGTAAGAGCTAAAAATCCTTAGAAAGAGTGGCATGAGACTCTTCAAGCTTGCACTTATCATTTTTTAACATTTCATAAGCAATTTTAGTCTTTGTCAAATAGGCAAGTTCTTTACTGTGCTTATCAATGTTTCCCCCTATTTTCAAACACAATTCGTCATTACGTGCTTACTCATATAGGACGTTCTGCTCAAGGATTTCACATTTCTCCTTTTCCTCGGTAATGAGGGTTTCGAGTTCCTTAATGGAGGTGTTGTGCTTACTCACCATCTCCATAAGCATACGAAACATAATGAGTTTCTTTCCTTTGAGAGACCACATGACTTTCTTCATTTTAGCAAACATAACATCACTTATTTCAGATTCATGATCGTGATCCTCTCCATCAAGATATTCATCACTAGATGTGGTAGAGTAAAATACAGGAGGGTAAGGTCGTGGAGTTACCTTCACTTTGTCCAAAGATGTTTATACCTCATCATCTTCTACCACTCCCTTTACCATGAAACATTTGTGTGCGTTACCCTTATAGTCTTTCATGTAGTTGTATGTGATAACTTCACCACTTTTGTTGACAAGTCTCAGTGTGGTTTGCGTGTCTTGGGCTATGCCTGCAACACCCGCAACACCATCGGGGCCAAATTGATCTTGAGCAACCATTTCCTTCCCATCTCTCTTCTTGAACTTGGAGTTTAATGGGTTGAGCAACTTGTTCTTTACAAAAGTCTTCGGAAATCTTGGTTTTCTTCTCTCTTCTCATAGGGACACTCATTTGAGAAGTGGTTGGTTTCTTCATGATTGTAGCAAGTCCTTATTTTTTTATTTTGTAACCTTCCCTTGAATCATCATGCTCCTTTTTCTACTTATCAAGGGCCCGTTCAAGATCCTCAGAAGTGAAGGATCTCCTTTCATCTATGGATGAAGATCCTCCCTCAAGGGGATGAGTGACTCCTCGCAGGTGCGTTGGTTCTCGCTCCGAGTTGAAAGGGTGATGTAGCACACGGACGACAAGTATTTCCCTCAGTTAAGGAACCAAGGTATCAATCTAGTAGGAAGATCCACAAGACTATGTAAGCAGCACCTGCACACAAATAGCAAATCCTCGCAACCCAACGCGTAGAGGGGTTGCCAATCCCGCGTGGGTAAAGTAAGGATAGATTGATAGATGCAAATAAGAGTGATAGAAAATAGAACACAACAACGTACTTTTTGGGGGGTTTGATAATATAGATATGAAAACAAAAGAGCAAGCAAAGTAGAAATGCAAATAACAAAGTAGAGATTGCAAATAGATGATGTGAAGAAGATCCGGGGGCCGTAGGTTTCACTAGTGGTTTCTCTCCAGAAAATAGCAAGCGGTGGGTATAAAAATTACTGTTGGGCAATTGATAGAAGAGCAAATAGTTATGACGATATTCAAGACAATGATCATGTATATAGGCGTCACGTCCACGATAAGTAGACCGACTTCTCCCTCCATCTACTTCTATTACTCCACACATCAACCGCTATCGAGGATGCATCTAGTATATTGAGTTCATGGAGAAATGGAGTAATGCCTTAAGAATGATGACATGATGTAGAAAAGATCTATTCATGTAGGAATAGACCCCATCATTTTATCCTTGATAGCAATGATACATGTGTGTCATGTCTCTTTCTATCACTGAGATTGAGCATCGCAAGATTGAACCCATCAGAAAGCACCTCTTCCCATTGCAAGATAAAAGATCAAGTTGGCTAGACAAAAACAAAATATCGGAGAATAAATACGAGGCTATAATAATTAAGCATGAATATATTGTCATAGATCTAATCATAAACTCACAATTCATTGGATCCCAACAAACACACCACAAAAGAGGCCCACTAGACACCAGGCCACGCCAGGGGCCTCTAGCGCGCGCCCTGATGTCTAGTGGGGCCCATGGGCCTTGTCTGCTTCTCATTCTTGGTTCCCAAGTTTCCTTATGGTCCAAAAAAATCTCTGTAATGTTTCATGGCAATTGGACCTCATCTGATATGGATTTTCTACGAAGGAAAAAACAGTAAAAACAGCAAGTGGCACTAGGCACTATGTCAATAGGTTAGTCCCAATAAATGATAATACAACAGCATGGAACAATCAAAAATTATAGATACGTTGGAGACGTATCAAGGAGCAATCACAAGGTTCCCATTCTTATCCATGTCGCTCTAGGGCGGTTAAGCCACACGATTAGAGTATGAGGCTCTCATACCAATTAAAAAGGATCGAGATGGACCTAGAGGGGGTGAATAGCTACAATTACAAACTTTAGTTGTTACTTAGCAATTTTAGGCAATAATGTGGAATATGAACTTTAGCCTAACAATTGCACTAGTGATAAGGTGACAAGTATGATGTACTCCCTCCTTTCTGGTTTATAGAGCTCAAATCTGAAATCTCATCAACCAAGGTGAATTGTGAGTGGATGACACTAGTTTTAACTACCAATGAAATATTTTTCACATATTCAATTTCCGAGACAATAAATGTAGCATCCTCCTTCTTATTGGACTTGCATGGTGGATGTAGAAAACGATGCATGCATAGCCACTCATTTCCTTTCTCTAAACTCTGTGAATTAAATATGGCATGTGACTCAAAGCACTTAACTCAATTAAACTCAAAATGAGCCTAATATAATGGAAATATGTAATCTTTTAGATGAACCCTATAAATCGGAAAGGAGGGAGTACAAGTTAAGCACCTAACCAGATAAACAAACCTTAATATGAAAACAAGTTAAACACATAAGGAGACAAGTAACCACAATTAATGAGCTAGGGTTAGGACTAACCGCAACTTTGAGAGACGAGGATGTATCCTGATTTTCACTTCCTTGGAGGGAGGCTAGGTCATCGTTTAGAGAGGTGGATGTTACCACGAAGGCACACCAATGCCATGAAGGCTCACCCTATTCTCTCCTTGAGACAACACCATGAAGGCGTTTCTCAACCACAAGTAGTATACCTTGGGGTGGTCTCCAAACCCACACAAACTTTTGTTGGAAATATGCCCTAGAGGCAATAATAAATTAGTTATTATTATATTTCTTTGTTCATGATAATCGTTTATTATCCATGCTATAATTGTATTGATTGGAAACACAGTGCATGTGTGGATACATAGACAAAACACTATCCCTAGTAGGCCTCTAGTTGACTAGCTCGTTGAGATGGTCAAGGTTTCCTGACCATAGGCAAGTGTTGTCACTTGATAACGGGATCACATCATTAGCAGAATCATGTGATGGACTAGAACCAAACTAATAGACGTAGCATGTTGATCGTGTCATTTTGTTGCTACTCTTTTCTGCGTGTCAAGTATTTGTTCCTATGACCATGAGATCATATAACTCACTAACACCGGAGGAATGCTTTGTGTATATCAAACGTCGCAACGTAACTGGGTGACTATAAAGATGCTCTACAGGTATCTCCGAAGGTGTTCGTGGAGTTAGTATGGATCGAGACTGGGATTTGTCACTCCGTGTGACGGAGAGGTATCTCGGGGCCCACTCAGTAATACAACATCACACACAAGCCTTGCAAGCAATGTGACTTAGTGTAAGTTGCGGGATCTTGTATTACGGAACGAGTAAAGAGACTTTCCGGTAAACGAGATTGAAATAGGTATGCGGATACTGACGATCGAATCTCAGGCAAGTAACATACCGAAGGACAAAGGGAATGACATACGGGATTATATGAATCCTTGGCACTGAGGTTCAAACGATAAGATCTTCGTAGAATATGTAGGATCCAATATAGGCATCCAGGTCCCGCTATTGGATATTGACCGAGGAGTCTCTCGGGTAATGTCTACATAGTTCTCGAACCCGCAGGGTTTGCACACTTAAGGTTCGACGTTGTTTTATGCGTATTTGAGTTATATGGTTGGTTACCGAATGTTGTTCGGAGTCCCGGATGAGATCATGGACGTCACGAGGGTTTCCGGAATGGTCCGGAAACGAAGATTGATATATAGTATGACCTCATTTGGTTACCGGAAGGTTTTCGTGCATTACCGGAAAAGTTTCGGGCTCATCGGTAGTGTACTAGGAGTGCCGGGAGGGGTGCCAGGGACCATCAGGAGGGGTGTCACGCCCCAAGGGGTCTCATGGGCTATGGGAAGAGATAAACCAGCCCCTAGTGGGCTGGAATAACTTCCCACTAAGGCCCACAAGGTTTGAGAAGGAAAAAACACACGGTGGAAAGAGTTTCCAAGTGGGAAGGTGGAATCCTACTCCAAGTAGGATTGGAGTAGGACTCCTCCACCTCCAATTTCGGCCAAACCTTTAGCTTTTGAGGCTGCCTCCTCCCCTCCCTCCCTCCTATATATAGTGGGTTTTTAGGGCTGATTTGAGACAAGTTTTGCCACGGCAGCCCGACCACATACCTCCACGGTTTTACCTCTAGATCGCATTTCTGCGGAGCTCGGGCGGAGCCCTGCTGAGATTAGATCACCACCAACCTCCGGAGCGCCGGCACGCTGCCGGAGAACTCATCTACCTCTCCGTCTCTCTTGTTGGATCAAGAAGGCCGAGATCATCGTCGAGCTATACGTGTGCTGAACGCGGAGGTGCCGTCCGTTCGGCACTAGATCGGAGCGGATCGTGGGACGGATCATGGGACGGTTCGCGGGGCGGATCGAGGGACGTGAGGACGTTCCACTACATCAACCGCGTTCTCTAACGCTTCTGCTGTGCGATCTACAAGGGTACGTAGATCGGAAATCCCGTCTCGTAGATGGACATCACGATGATAGGTCTTCGTGCGCGTAGGAAAATTTTTGTTTCCCGTGCGACGTCCCCCAACAGTGGCATCATGAGCTAGGTTTATGCGTAGATGTCTTCTCGAGTAGATCACAAAAGTTTTTGTGGGTGGTGATGTGCATTTATCTTCCCTCCTTAGTCTTTTCTTGATTCCGCGGTATTGTTGGATCGAAGCGGCTCGGACCGACATTACTCGTACGCTTACGAGAGACTGGTTTCATCGCTGCGAGTAACTCCGTTGCTCAAAGATGACCGGCGAGTGTCGGTTTCTCCAACTTTAGTTGAATCGGATTTGACCGAGGAGGTCCTTGGATGAGGTTAAATAGCAATTCATATATCTCCGTTGTGGTGTTTGCGTAAGTAAGATGCGATCCTACTAGATACCCATGGTCACCACGTAAAACATGCAACAACAATTATGGGACGTCTAACTTGTTTTTGCAGGGTATGCTTGTGATGTGATATGGCCAACGATGTGATGTGATATATTGGATGTATGAGATGATCATGTTGTAATAGTTAATATCGACTTGCACGTTGATGGTACGGCAACCGGCAGGAGCCATAGGGTTGTCTTTAAACTAACGTTTGTGCTTGCAGATGCGTTTACCATATTGCTAGCACCTAGCTTTAGTAGTAATAGCATGAGTAGCACGACAACCCTGATGGCGACACGTTGATGGAGATCATGATGATGGAGATCATGGTGTGACGTCGGTGACAAGAAGATCATGCCGGTGCTTTGGTGATGGAGATCAAGAAGCACATGATGATGGCCATATCATGTCACTTATGAATTGCATGTGATGTTAATCCTTTATGCACCTTATCTTGCTTAGAACGACGGTAGCATTATGAGGTGATCTCTCACTAAAATTTCAAGACGAAATTGTGTTCTCCCCGACTGTGCACCGTTGCGACAGTTCTTCGTTTCGAGACACCACGTGATGATCGGGTGTGATAGACTCAACGTTCACATACAACGGGTGCAAAACAGTTGCACACGCGGAACACTCGGGTTAAGCTTGACGAGCCTAGCATGTGCAGACATGGCCTCCGAACACATGAGACCGAAAGGTCGAGCATGAATCGTATAGTTGATATGATTAGCATAGAGATGCTTACCACTGAAACTATTCTCGACTCACGTGATGATCGGACTTGAGATAGTGGATTTGGATCATGTACCACTCAAATGACTAGAGAGATGTACTTTTTGAGTGGGAGTTCTTAAGTAATATGATTAATTGAACTAATTGTCATGAACATAGTCTAATGGTATTTGCGAATTACGATGTAGCTTGCGCTATAGCTCTACTGTTTTTATTTGTTCCTAGAGAAAATTTAGTTGAAAGTTGATAGTAGCAAACTTTGCAGACTCAGTCTGTAAAACCGAGGATTGTCCTTGTTGCTGCGCAGAAGGCTTATGTCCTTAATGCACCACTCGGTGTGTTGCACCTCGAGCATCGTCTGTAGATGTTGTGAACATCCGACATACACGTTTCTGATGACTACATGATAGTTCAGTACAAAATACTTAATGGCTTAGAAGCAAGGCGCCGAAGACGTTTTGAAACGTCACGGAACATAAGAGATGTTCTAAAGAGATGAAATTGTGATTTCATGCATGTGCCCTTGTTAAGAGGTATGAGACCTCCGACAAGATTCTTCGTCCATGAAGTAAAGGAGAAAAGCTCAATCGTGAGCGTGTGCTCAGATTATCTAAGTAAGGCAATCGTTTGAATCAAGTGGGAGTTGATCTTCCAGATAAGATAGTGATGGTTCTCCAAAGTCACTGCCACCAAGATGTGAGAGCTTCGTGATGAACTATAACATATCAAGGATAGATACAATGATCCTTGAGCGATTCGCGATGTTTGACACTGCGAAAGTATAAATCAAGAAGGAGCATCAATAGTTGATGGTTAGTAAAACCACTAAGTTTTGAGAAAGGCAAGGGCTAGAAGGGATACTTCGTGAAACGACAAAGCAGTTGCTGCACTAATGAAGAGACCCAGATTAAACCCAAGCCCGGGACTAAGTGCTTCTGTTATGAGGGGACCGGTCATTGAGGTGGAACAACTCTAGATACTTGGTAGATAAGAAGGCTGGCAAAAGTTGAAAGAAGTATATTTGATATACATGATGCTGATGTGTACTTTACTAGTACTCCTAGTAGCACGAGGGTATTGGATACCGGTTCGGTTGCTAAGTGATTAGTAACACGAAATGAAAGCTACGGCATAAACGGAGACTAGCTAAAAGCAAGGTGATGATACGTGTTGGAAGTGTTTCCAAGGTTGATATGATCAAACGTCGCACGCTCCCTCTACCATCGGGATTGGTGTTAAACCTAAATAATTGTTATTTGGTGCTTGTGTTAAGCATGAACATGATTGGATCGTGTTTATTGCAATACGATTATTCATTTAAAGAGAATAATGGTTACTCTATTTGCTTGAATAATCACCTTCAATGGTTTATTGAATCTTGATCGTAGTGTTACACATGTTCATGATATTGGTGCCAAAAGATACGAGGTAATGATGATAGTACCACTTACTCGTGCCACTGCCGCTTGAGTCATGTTGGTATAAATTGCATGAAGAGGCTCCATGCTGATGGATCTTTATACTCACTTGATTTTGAATCACTAGTGACATGCAAATTATACCACATGAGCAAGGCCTTGTTTTCATTGAGATGAAACAAGATAGTAACTTGTTGGAAGTGATACATTTTGATGTATGCAGTCCAATGGGTGCTGAGGCACGCAGTGGATATCATTATGTTTTTACTTCAATGACGATTTGAGTAGATACAAGAGTATTTACTTAATGAATCACAAGTCTGAAATATTGAAAAGTTCAATTCTGTTTCAGGAGTGAAGTTCGTCGTAACAAGAGGATAAACTATCTACGATATGATCATAGAAATGAATATCTGAGTTACGAGTTTTGGTACGCAGTTAAGACAATGTGGAAATTGTTTCGCAGTTCATGCCACCTGGAACATCATAGTGTGATGATGTGTCTGAACGTCATAGCCACGCATTATTTGGTATGGTGCATGCTATGATGTCTCTTATCGAATTACCACTATCGTTTATGGGTTATGCATTAGAGACAACCGCATTCACTTTAAATAGGGCACCGCGTATTTCCGTTGAGATGACACAGTATAGACTGAGGTTTAGAGAAATCTAAACTGTCGTTTCTTGAAAGTTTGGGGCTTCGACACTTGTGTGAAAAAGTTTCAGTCGAATAAGCTCAAACCCAAAGTGGATAAATGCATCTTCATAGGATATCCAAAACAGTTGGGTACATCTCCTATCTCAGATCCGAAAGCAAAGTGTTTGTTTCTAAAAACGGATCCTTTCTCGAGGAAAGGTTTCTCTCGAAATAATTGAGTGGGAGGGTGGTAGAACTTGATGAGGTTATTGAACCATCACTTCAACCAGTGTGTAGCAGGGCGCATGAAGTTGTTCCTGTGGCGCCTACACCAATTGAAGTGAAAGCTGATGATGGTGATCATCGAGCATCGGATCAAGTTACTACAAACCTCGTAGGTTGACAAGGTCGCGTACTACTGCAGAGTGGTACGGTAACCCTGTCTTGGAGGTCATGTTGTTGAGCAACAGTGAACCTCGAGTTATGGAGAAAGCAATGGTGGGCCCGGATTCTGACAAATGGCTGGAAGCCATGAAATCCGAGAGAGAATCCATGTATGAAAACAAAGTGTATACTTTGGAAGAACTACTTGATGGTCATAGGACTATTGAGTAAAGATGGATCTTTAAAAGGAAGACAGACAATGATGGTGATAAGTCACTATTAAGAAAAGCTCGACTTGTCGCAAAGATGTTTCCGACAAGATCAAACTGTTGACTATGATGAGACTTTCTCACTCATAGCGATGCTAAAAGTCTGTTAGAATTATGTTAGTAGTTGCTGCATTATTTATGAAATATTGCACATAGGATGTCAAAACATTGTTTCCTCGACGGTTTCCTTGAGCAAACATTGTATTTGATACAACCAGGAGGTTTTTTCGATCCTAAAGATACTAGCAAGTATGCAAGCTCCAGCGATCCTTCAATGGATTGGTGCAAGAATCTCGGAGTTGGAATATACACTTTGATGAGATGATCAAAGATTTTGGGTTTGTACAAGGTTTATGAGAAACTTGTATTTCCAAAGAAGTGAGTGGGAGCACTATAGAATTTCTGATAAGTATATGTGGTTGACATATTGTGGATTAGAAGTAATGTAGAATTTCTGTAAAGCATACAAGGTTGTTTGAAAGGAGTTTTCAAAGGAATACTTGGATTGCGCTACTTGAACGTTGAGCATCAAAGATCTATGGAGATGGATCGAAAGCGCTTAATAGAAGTTTCAACAAGATGCATGCCTTGACAAGTTTTTGAAGGAGTTCAAAATAGATCAGCAAAGAAGGAGTTCTTGGTTGCGTTGTGAGGTGTGAATTAGAGTAAGACTCAAAACCTGACCCCGGCAGAATAAACAGAATAGACGAAGGTCGTCTTCTATGCCTTGGCCGTAGAATCTGAAGTATGCCATGTTGGGTACCGCACCTGATGTGTGCCTTTACTCAAAGTCTATTGAGAAGTACAGCGAGTGATCCATGATTGAATCACTAGCAGCGGTCAAAATTTATCCTTAGTAACTGATGGACTAAGGAATTTTTCTCGATTATGGAGGTGGTTAAAAAGTTCGTCGTAAAGAGTTACGTCGATGCAAGCTTTGACACTAATCCGAATAACTATGAGTAGTGAAACGGATTCGTATAGTAGAGTTGATATTTGGAGTATTTACGAATAGCACATAGTAGCAGCATCTATAAGATGACATAAAGATTTGTAAAGAACACACGGATCTGAAAGTTTCAGAACCGTTGACTAAAACCTCTCTCACGAGCAAGACATGATCAGACCCCATAACTATATGGGTGTTGGATTCGTTGGAATCACATGGTGATGTGAACTAGATTATTGACTCTAGTGCAAGTGGGAGACTGTTGGAAATATGCCCTAGAGGCAATAATAAATTAGTTATTATTATATTTCTTTGTTCATGATAATCGTTTATTATCCATGCTATAATTATATTGATTGGAAACACAGTGCATGTGTGGATACATAGACAAAACACTGTCCCTAGTAGGCCTCTAGTTGACTAGCTCGTTGATCAAAGATGGTCAAGGTTTCCTGACCATAGGCAAGTGTTGTCACTTGATAACGGGATCACATCATTAGCAGAATCATGTGATGGACTAGAACCAAACTAATAGACGTAGCATGTTGATCGTGTCATTTTGTTGCTACTGTTTTCTGCGTGTCAAGTATTTGTTCCTATGACCATGAGATCATATAACTCACTGACACCGGAGGAATGCTTTGTGTGTATCAAACGTCGCAACGTAATTGGGTGACTATAAAGATGCTCTACAGGTATCTCCGAAGGTGTTCGTTGAGTTAGTATGGATCGAGACTGGGATTTGTCACTCCGTGTGACGGAGAGGTATCTCGGGGCCCACTCGGTAATACAACATCACACACAAGCCTTGCAAGCGATGTGACTTAGTGTAAGTTGTGGGATCTTGTATTACGGAACGAGTAAAGAGACTTGCCGGTAAACGAGATTGAAATAGGTATGCGGATACTGACGATCGAGTCTCAGGCAAGTAACATACCGAAGGACAAAGGGAATGACATACGGGATTATATGAATCCTTGGCACTGAGGATCAAACGATAAGATCTTCGTAGAATATGTAGGATCCAATATGGGCATCTAGGTCCCGCTATTGGATATTGACCGAGGAGTCTCTCGGGTAATGTCTACATAGTTCTCGAACCCGCAGGGTCTGCACACTTAAGGTTCGACGTTGTTTTATGCGTATTTGAGTTATATGGTTGGTTACCCAATGTTGTTCGGAGTCCCGGATGAGATTACGGATGTCACGAGGGTTTCCGGAAAATTCCGGAAACGAAGATTGATATATAGTATGACCTCATTTGGTTACCGGAAGGTTTTCGTGCATTACCTCAAAAGTTTCGGGCTCATCGGTAGTGTACTGGGAGTGCCGGGAGGGGTGCCAGGGACCATCAGGAGGGGTGTCACGCCCCAAGGGGTCTCATGGGCTATTGGAAGAGATAAACCAGCCCCTAGTGGGCTGGAATAAGTTCCCACTAAGGCCCATAAGGTTTGAGAAGGAAAAAACACAAGGTGGAAAGAGTTTCCAAGTGGGAAGGTGGAATCCTACTCCAAGTAGGATTGGAGTAGGACGCCTCCACCTCCAATTTCGGCCAAACAATTAGGTTTTGAGGCTGCCTCCTCCCCTCCCTCCCTCCTATATATAGTGTGGTTTTAGGGCTGATTTGAGACAACTTTTGCCACGGCAGCCCGACCACATACCTCCACGGTTTTACCTCTAGATCGCGTTTCTGCGGAGCTCGGGCGAAGCCCTGCTGAGATTAGATCACCACCAACCTCCGGAGCGCCGTCACGCTGCCGGAGAACTCATCTACCTCTCCGTCTCTCTAGCTGGATCAAGAAGGCCGAGATCATCGTCGAGCTGTACGTGTGCTGAACGCGGAGGTGCCGTCCGTTCAGCACTAGATCGGAGCGGATCGTGGGACGGATCGCGGGACGGTTCATGGGACGGTTCGCGGGGCGGATCGAGGGACATGAGGACGTTCCACTACATCAACCGCGTTCACTAACACTTCTGTTGTGCGATCTACAAGGGTACGTAGATCGGAAATCCCCTCTCGTAGATGGACATAACGATGATATGTCTTCGTGCGCGTAGGAAATTTTTTGTTTCCCATGCGACGTTCCCCAACAACTTTCTGGGAGTAATCACAATGAAAGGTTCCTCGCCGGAGTACTCCTACTGCCTAGGAGTCTCCAACCTCTAAGAGTAACAAGATCCAAAGGGAAAAGCTCAAGACTCGCTCAAATCACGATTTTATTTGGTCACAAGAAGTGGAAGTAGTGGATCTTTATTTTGATTGTAACAACTCTCTTAAACTCATAAAGATCGACTCGAGATCTAGGATTTCATGTGGGAGCAAGACAGACGGAGCACTTGTGTTCTTTGGGTGTGTTTGAGTGTAGTGGTCGGCTGAATCCCGAAGGGGTAAGGGGATTTATATACTTCCAAGAAATAGAGCGGTTTTCCCAAAAATTGACCTGCCCGGATGATTTGGAACAGAGTCTGGATGATTCGGGATCACGGAAGAAATGCTCATAAAGTAGTGCTGCGAGGTGCCCGAATAATCCGGGAGCATGTCCGGATGATCCGGGTGATGCCCGGATGGAACAGACGACCATCTGGATGATCGCCTACACTAGAAGTATTTTTGTATTCAGTTGGCATTTATCCAGATGATCCAGAACTGGGTTCGGATGATCCGGGCGTTGTGTGGACGATCCGGGACCTGGTCCGGATGATACGACTAGGCTAGAGGTGCTATTGGTATTCGGTTGGCATTTATCAAGATGATCCGGGACTGGGTCCGGACGATCCGGGACCTGGTCCGGACGATCCATCTAGCTACCAGTATTTGAAACATAGGTCATGTGGGTTCTGGCTAAGTAGTTTCCTAGGGATATTTGGACTTTGTGGATCATTTAGTTAGACAACACATGCTAGGAGATGATGACCAAATGATGATACTTTGAGAAAATCTTAAACATAACACTTGGATCTCCTCTTAATAGTGTGGGATCCATATTGCTCAAGAAATATATAAAAGACCCAAACGTTTCTTTTCTGCTTGAGTCATATCTCGTATGATGTGTCCATGATCCCACACAGTGATGCCAGGGGAATTAATAACCTGTGTATATACTCAGCAAACATAATTAGTCCCCTATATATAGTTTTTCATTGTTATTTCCATTTTGCATCATGTTTTGTTACTGTTATTTTTAGTATTTTTATGCATTATACCACTTTGTGGAGTAATTCTAATGCCTTTTCTCTCATAATATGCTAGGTTTACATCAAGAGGGAGAATGCCGGCAGATGGAATTCTGGACCTGAAAAATCTACGTCGAAGATACCTATTCTGCACATATCCAAACGGATTGAAAATTCACAGATATTTGTTTTGGAATAAATGAAAAATAATGGAGGAAAGAAGTACCACAGGGGGCTACAAGGTGCCCACTAGGCACCAGGGCGCGCTATCCCCCCTAGCGTGGCCTGGTGGTTAGTGGGCCCTGTGGCCCACCTCTGGCGACCATCTTCTCGTATAGATTCACTTTTAACCCAAAAAAATCTAAGAGTACTTTTGGGAAGAAGCGCCACCATCTTGAGGCGGAACCTAGGCACGAGAACTTTTGCCCTCCGGCAAAGCGATTCCGTCGGAGGAACTTCCCTCCCGGAGGGGGTAATCAAGGCCAACGCCATCACCAACAACACTATAATCTTGGGGAGGCCAATATTAATCAACATCTTCATCAACACCATGTCCTCTAAAACCCCTAGTTCATCTCCAGTGCTCAATCTTGTACCGGAACCTCAAATTGGTACTTGGGGTGTCACCAATAGTGTTGATTACATCTTGTAGTTGATGCTTTATGGTTTATTTGGTGGAAGATCATATGTTTAGATCCAATATGCTATTTAATACCTCTCTGATCATGATCATGTTTATCACTTGTGAGTAGTTACTTTTGTTCTTGAGGCCACGAGAGAAGTCATGTGAAGTTTATATTCGTTTGATATTTTGATGATGTGAATGTTGTGATTCCCTTAGTGGTGTTATGTGAACATCGACTACATAACACGTCACCATATTTGGGCCTAAGGGAATGCATTGTGGAGTAGTAATTAGATGGTGGATTGTGAGAGTGACAAAAACTTAAACCCGAGTTTATGCGCTATTTCGTAAGGGGCTGATTTGGATCCCTATGTTTAATGTTATGGTTAGAATTTATTGTTAATACTTTTATCGTAGTTGTGTATGCTTGCGGGATGGTTAATCATAAGTGGGAGGTTTGTTCAAGTAAGAACAACAGCCAAGCATAGGTCCACCCACATATCAATTACCAAAGGGTCGAACGCGAATTAACCCGACATGACGAAAGTGACTAGATGAAATTCACGTGTGCCCTCAAGAACACTTTACCTATTATAAGAAACCGTTCTGACCTGTCCTTTGCCACAAAAGGATTGGGATATCTTGTTGCACCTATTGTTATTATTGCTACTTGTCACTTGTTACAATTATCTTGCTATCAAACAACTAGTTACCGCTATTTCAGTGCTTGCATAAATTACCTTGTTGAAAACCGCTTGTCATTTCCTTCCGCTCCTCATTGGGTTCGACACTCTTACTTATTGAAAGGACAACGATTGATCCTCTATACTTGTGGGTCATCAAGACTCTTTTCTGGGGCCGTTGCCAGGGAGTGAAGCGCCTTTGGTAACGGAATTTGGTAAGGGAAAATTTATATTACGTGCTGAAATTTACTGTTACTTGTCACTATGGAAAGTAATCCTTTGAGGAGTTTGTTTGGGGTATCTTCACCTCGACTGGAAACACCAAGAGTTATCCCTCAACATTATGAACCTACTGAAAATGGTTATTAGGAAATTCCTTCGGGTATGATAGATAAACTGCTAGCTAATCCTTATGCTGGTGATGGAACCGAACATCCGGATATGCACCTAATCTATGTGGATGAAGTTTGTGGATTATTTAAGCTTGCACGTTTATCTAGAGATGAAGTCAAGAATAAGGTTTTCCCTTTATCTTTGGGGGGGGGCATTGACATGGTATAGGCTATGTGATGATATAGGATATTGGAACTGGAATCTATTGCAATTGGAGTTTCACCAAAAAAATTATACTATCATCTTGTTCATCGTGATCGGAATTTTATGTATAATTTTTGGCCTCATGAAGGAGAAAGTACCGCTATAGCTAGGGGGAGGCTGAAGTCAATGTTATATTCTTTCCCCAATGATGGGCTCCTGAGGGAAATTATTATTTAGATTTTTTATGCTTGTCTTTCTCCTAACGATCGAACCATGCTCGATACTTCTTGTTCTGGTTCTTTTATGAAGAAGACTATTGAATTCAGGTGAGATCTTTTGGAAAGAATTAGACGCAACTCTGAAAATTGGGAAATCGACGAAGGTAAAGAGTCAGGTATAAAACTTAAGTTTGATTGTGTTAAATCTTTTATGAATACCGATGCTTTCAATGATTTTAACACTAAATATGGGCTTGAGTCTCACATAGTAGCCTGACTCGGTGAGACCTTTGCTACTCATGTTGATCTCCCTAAAGAGAAATGGTTTAAATATCATTCACCTATTAAAGAAAAAGTTGAAGAACCAATTAAAGTTGAGGATGAAACTATCATTTACAATGTTGACCCAGTTGTGCCTACTTCTTATATTGAGAAACCACCTTCCCCTCTTAGGAAAAAGGAACATGCTAAAGCTTCAACCATGGTTAACAAAAGTTATGTTAAAATAACCAAAACCTGTGAGGAAATCAAGGTAGAACCTAGTATTGCTATGGTTAAAGATCCCTTGGTCGATAATATTGATGGATACGTTATTTATTTTTGTGATGAAGCTGCTAGGATTGCCAAACCTGATAATAAAGACAAAAATACACCCATTGTTGGCATGCCTTTCATTTCAGTCAAAATAGGAGATCATTGCTATCATGGTTAATGTGATATGGGTGCTAGTGTTAGTGCTATTACTTTTACCTTATATCAAGAAATTATGCATGAGATAGCACCCACTGATATAGAAGACATATATGTTACTATTTAACTTGCTAATAGGGACACCATCACACCACTTGGGATTGTTAGAGATGTTGAAGTCTTGTGTGAAAAAGCAAAATACCCTACTGAATTTTAGTGCTTGTCTCGCCACAAGATGATTTTAGTCCCATAATATTCAGTAGACACTTCTTGAACACTGTTAATGCTCAAATATATTGCAAAAAGGAAACCGTCAGTGTTAATTTTGGTGGTATGTCTCATGATTTTCATTTCTCCAAGTTTAGTAAGCCACCCCCTGATAAATAATTGCCTAGTAAATATGAAGTAATTGTTCTTGCTTCTATTGCCATTCCTCCTACTAATCCATTAAAACAATATATGAAGTAATTGGTTTTGCTTCTATATAATATTTTCTTTGAGCAAAAGCCTATCCTTAAACACAACTTGCATGTGGAAATCTAGGAGGTCCTCCTCCACCCAAGGGTGATCGTGTGTTTGAATTAAAGCAATTACGTGACACTTTGAAATATGATTATCTTGATATAAATAAGATATACCATGTTATTATCAGTGCTAACCTTATAGAGCATGAAGAAGGCAGGTTGTTAAAAACTTTAAGGAAGCACCGAGTTGCTATTGGGTATACTCTTTATGGTCTTAAGGGCATTCGTCCCACTCTCTGTCACCACAGGATTAATATGGAACCACATGCTAAACCCGTTGTTGATCACCAACGCAGAGTGCATCCCAAAATGAAAGAAGTGATAAGAAATGAAATATTAAAGCTTCTGGAAGCAGGTATAATTTATCCATAGCTAATAGTAGATGGGTAAGTCTCGTTCATTTTGTTCCTAAGAAAGGAGGTATTACTATTGTTCCTAATGATAAAAATGAACTCATTCCACAAAGAATTGTGACTGTTATAGAATGGTAATTGATTTCAGAAAATTAAACGAAGATACTAGAAAAGATGATTATCCTTTACCTTTCATAGACCAAATGCTAGAAAGATTATCGAAGCACACACTTTTTTTGCTTTCTAGATGGTTATTCTGGTTTCTCTCAAATACCTGTGTCACAACCTGATCAAGAGAAAACCACCTTTACTTGTTCTTTTGGAACCTATGCTTATAGATGTATGCGTTTTGGATTATGCAATGCACTTGCTACCTTTCAAAGACGTATGACTGCTATATTCTTTGATTTTTGTGAAAAGATTATTGAAGTTTTCATGGATGATTCTCCGTTTATGGAACTTATTTTGATGATTACATAATCAACCTTGATCGAGTTTTGCAGAGATGTGAGCAAACTAACCTTGTCTTGAATTGGGAGAAGTGCACTTTATGGTAAATGAAGGTATTGTCTTGGGTCATAAAATTTCCGAACGAGCTATTGAGGTGGATAAGGCTAAAGTTGGTGCAATTGAGAAGATGCCATGTCCTTAAGACATTAAAGGTATCCGTAGTTTCCTTGGTCATGCTGGTTTCTATAGGAGGTTTATTAAAGACTTCTCTAAAATTTCTAGGCCTCTTACTAATTTATTCGAAAAGGATGTTCCTTTCGTTTTTGATGATGATTGTGTAGAAGCCTTTGAAACACTTAAGAAAGCCTTAACTTCTACACCTATTGTTCAACCATGTGATGGGAACTTGCCTTTTGAAATTATGTGTGATGCTAGGGACTATGATGTTGGTGCTGATCTAGGACAAAGAGTTTATAAGAAATTAAATGTTATCCATTATGCTAGTAAAACTCTAGAGAGTGTTGATAGAAATTATGCTACCACTCTAAAATAATTCTTAGCATTTGTATTTGCTTGTGATAAATTCAGATCATACATTGTCGATTCTAATGTAATTGTTCGCACTGATCATGTTGCTATTAAATATCTTATGGAAAAGAAATATGCTAAACCTAGGCTTATTAGGTGGGTCCTTTTGCTACAAGAATTTGGTTTGCATATCATTGATAGGAAAGGAGTTGAGAACCCCGTAGTTGATAACTTGTCTAGGTTAGAAAATATTCTTGATGACCCACTACCTAGTGATGATAGTTTCCGTGATGAACAACTAGCTATGGTTAATGTTTCTTAGAACACAACGTGGTTTCCTAATTATGTTAATTACATTGTTGCTAAATACATACCACTTAGTTTCACCTATCACCAAAAGACAATGTAACATCCCAAATTTTGGTATGTTATAATAATTACTAGAATGATTGTTTGAAATTGAGTGAAATTTGAAACTTTTGAAACTTTCAAACTGAGAAGGAATAAAATGACTTTCCCTTTTTCTTTTTGAATTTCAAATTCCTCCAATCCAAACCACTGAGAGAAGATAACACGACTTCTTCAAAATAAAGGACTTGGAAAAAAGTGGTTTGTGAAAATAATCCTTTTTGCAATCTATTTCATAATTGGTCCTATTTAAAAGTTTAAACGAATTCAAATCCCCTTGCCCAAATTTAAAATATTGAGAGGAGCAATATGACACTCCAAACCACGGGCCATTTGAATTATATTTGAACTTATGAAACTCAGAAGATTATTTTGAAAATATTTCATATTATGTTTCAAAAGAAATTTTTGAAGTGATTTTCAAATTTATTTTCTCGAAAAACAAAATACATGGAAAATAGGGTAAAATGATTCCCTTCAATATAAAAATGTAGAGAAATTAATTTGAATCCGTTTTGGTATTTTCAAAATGTTTTCTTTGCATTTTATTTAAAACAGTAGCACTGTTCCAATTATTAGAATTTGTGAGATTTTTGTTTGGCCTTGAAAATATGTTCATTCTGTAGGAAATATTTTTCTGCAAATTTTGATATATAATATGTCTACATAAAAATATTATAGGTTTTGTTTTATTTATCTTTTCGTTTTTGTTTTAAAAAAGGGGGTCCTTTTAATAGGAAACGCCGAGGCCCATTTGGAAAGTCCAGCCCATGGATTTTCCCTCGCCAGATCCGAAACAAATCGGATCGGTCGCCCGATCTTTTTCCCTCTCACCCCCCCTCACTGCCGCCCGACCCCGTCGCCCGACCGAATCCCCCGCCGGTCTTCTTCTTCCTTTCCTCCCCTCCGCCTTCCTTCGCCAGTGACCACCATCGGATCTGATCGGATCCGCCGATTTATTGCCCCTTTCTTCCATCCCGAGCCCCCTATAAATAGAGGAGCTCCTCCTCGACCCGTTCCACCCCGAGCCCAACACCCTGTGCCCTGTACTCGCCGCCATCCATCACCGGAGTTTGCCACGGCCGCCCCGCCATTGTTGACGCCTCGCTCGGCCCCGACCTCCCCAGCCACCTTCGCCACCTCCACTGGCGTCGCCTCGCTCGCCCGCGTCGACCGGTGCCCTCGCCATCATCGGAGGACCACCGGAGCCCCACCCCTGACAACCACCAAGCCTCGGCTGCCGTCGACTCACCGGAGCGCCGGCGAACCCCCACTGTGAGCACCACTCCCTCTCACCTCCGTCCGATCAGTTTGAAACGGCTACGATTAGATTCCCGTACCGCTTCGGTTTATGTAAATAAACTGGCCGATTTTATGTTTAGTGTATTTTAGCCGAAGTGTTATCCTTTATATTGCGGCCGTTCAGTGTGTTGCATCTAGCATGCACTCTCCTTGGCCTATCAGAGAGCGCCACCTAGCTAGTTTCCATTAGGTTGTTTTTTTCTTTTTCTGTTTTCTGTTTTAAAAACAGAATAGTTTCTCTTTTGTTTTTGCTTTAACTTTTATGTTTTAACTCAAAATTAGATGATTATTTTTACATTGTGTCAAAAAAATATGTAGTTTCTGTAGATATAATTTTGACCATGTTTAAATATTTTAAATTTGAATTCAAACAGATTTGATTCAAATCTTCTTTTGTGAATATCTTGAGTTTAAAAATAGGTTTTGAATTGATTCTTTTTGCTACTAGTCACTTGTGACTTTGTTTATAAGTAGGAACAATTTGTGAATTTTTAGAGTATATGAAATTAGGGTTTTAAGCAAAACAGATTCTGTTTTAGTTCTTCTTCGGAGTTTTGCTAATTCTTTTGTTTTAGTTGTTTTAATTTTATTTTATTTTATATGAGTAGACACGTTTTACTTTGTTTTCTGTTTGTTAAGATTAGTATTTTATTGTTAACTATAATAACTTGCAAATTGATTTCATTGCTAGTTTGATTTCCTATTTGAAAATACTTTCAAATAATATTGTTTTATAAGTTTTATTGGTGTTGACTTTAGATTAGACTAGAAACAATTTGTATTAAAGTTTAAATTGTTTTTGATTTAATTCAAGTTAAACTTGTTTAGTTCATAAGTAGAGTTGGATAAAAGATTTTCCAATAGATCTTATGCTAATTTTTTTTATGAAAAATACTTTATGTTATCTTAGTTGTTATATATTTTTGTTTTCTGTTATTTTATTATTCTAGTGTTTTTCTTTGTTGTTAAGTTTAATTAGGACAAAAACTATTTTTGTGTTGTTGTAGTAGAAGACTCTGTAGTTTTCTTTGAAGTTCCTTTTGGATTCTTGTTTGATTTTTCTTATTGATTTATTGGATAAATTTTAATTGTTGTTTGTTATATTGATTGTTATTATGATTGCTAGTATGATTCTTATGTGAATACTATGCTTGATTATATGGATTTCATAGGAGAGCGATGAATAGTTCTATCAACTTATTTCCTGTGAGCGATATCTATCTTCATCAACCTCGCCAGGCAAGTTCACGTTGATCAACTTATTTCCTGTGCTACAAGATGTAGAAGAATGGTAGGATTGGATGGGCACCGATAGTGTCTCAAAGGAACCCTTTCGAAGACCATGTTTTGATCATCCGGTTCTCAAACACCCTGAAGTGCGAGGACTTCAACGGAGGCGATCAAATCTTGTGGGGAACATGTGCAAAACTATGTAGAGTGCTCAAACCTAATCGATTAGCCGTGTCCACGGTCATGGACAACTTGAGCCAAAGCAACTGAAGCTATGAGGAATTCTCAACACAAATAACTTAATGATGTGGGTGTTATTGATAACTTGGGTATGAGAAATGGTTGGTGGAACGTTCTCATTAACAACCAACAATGTAGTAAATTTTTTCTTTTACCCTCTCTCTTGTTGTAGGAAAGTTTGCTTTATGCAAAAACTTAAAATACAGCCCCACCTGCCATATATGCATATAGTATGGATGATATTTTCACCCCTCTCTTTTGTGACTTGCCGACATATTCAATATGCTGACCTACACGGCTGCAACGTCTGATGTTGCAGATATTTTCTACGATGAGTAAGATTTCGATTCAGGGTTACAGTCTGCACTCAACCTGCCGTTGGTGTTTATTGGGACTCCACTCCCTTTGACTGTTTCCGCTGAGATTTTGAGGTATATATCAGTTTTATGTTATTTACATGTGATTGCACTTTCATATATACATTGATGTACTGTGTGTGCCAGCATACTGATCCAGGGATGGCACAGAACACACAGAGTCTTGACTCGAATAGAGTCGGGTCGCTACATATATGGTATCACAACACATGTTGATTGTGGGACGTAACCCTAGGAAATGGCTTAGAAATAGGAAGACTTTGATAGGAACAACTTTTGTTTTCACTACTCTCGTACCTCTTAACTCTTTTACTGAACCTTCCCTATTCCAAAATATAGATGGAGAGCTACACATTGAACGAAAAAGAGGACTATGAAGATGTTCTTGGAGGCCCGTTTCTCATGGAGCTGGTACAGATGATGAAGTTGCCGACACGTGAGATCAAGGTGACTAAGAGGAAGTATGGATTTTGGGATGTCAGAACTAAAGTTTTTGGACATAAAGAAGACCCCAAGACTGAAGACATTAACTATGGCACATTGACCCATGACTGTGATATGGGCATGAACACTGGTGTCCATGATGCTATTGCACGTTTGAGTTATCGTCATCGTGTTGAGTTAGGTACCCACTACTTTGGAAGGCTTGGATGGCAGAAGCCGGATGGAGCACACATCATCCTGGCAGACGAACGAAAGAGGAAGTTTTCACCTGTAGTGGTGTACAATCAAGAACTGGAACATTATATCAAGAACCTTCAAATGGAATTTATCTCATAGTTATTTGAGAATGACGCACTCCGTGAGAGTCTCAAGACCGAGAAACTGAAGGTAGCCAATGTGAAGAAACACGATCCTAAGACTCAGAAGCTTCATCAAGACTTGAAGAATAGTCAAGCCATGGCACATGCTGGTGATGTTGAAATCCAGTAGCTCAAGAACCAACTCCTGGAACTACAAGGTCGACATCGGAAACTTCGCGTCAACAGGGATAATCTGGCAGAAGAACTTGAGAAGATCAAGCATGACCAGAAGAAGCCCACTGATGATGAAGACATGATATGAGCTAGCGTAGTAGTAGCAGCCCCACCATGAGAGAAATAAAGTTGAACGCTATTATGTATTGTGTGATCGACCATACAAACCTTATGTGGGTGGCGATACTATATTATTGATTGAACTTTATGAATGTGTGGACATGAGTTTTGATATTATTGTGTCTTTGAGTTCTTCGTACTTTTCCTCTCTCTCTTACCCATCTCATCCCCAAAACCTTGGATGTCACATTCCTGACACCTTTAGCAAGTTAGCTTTGTGCTCATGTTTTCTTTGCATTGCATCTAGGAAATTTTCAACAAGAACAAGCAAGTGATGAAGGAAAATGCTAAAACCCTAGCCACTTTAAAAGAAATAAAGGAAAATTCAAACTAGTTAAAATCAATGAACCCAAAGTAGCCTCAAGAAAAGTTCAATCTTTCTGATAAATCATGAAAGTAAATAAGCAATGAAGAAAACCTTTTTCTTGACACTTTAAGCATTTTAAATAAATGCAAAAAAAACTACTGGTTTCAAGTTTTAAATTTGAAATCAGAAACCTTAAACTTTCAAAAATGTTGAAAACTTTAGGAATGGCTGGAAATATTCGAACAAATATTCTGGTGTGTTTAAAATAACTATTTGGGAGCTGAAATAAATAGCAAGTTAATGAAATAGGAAAACAGAAACAAATCAGAAAAAAAGAGAAAGAAATTACCTCACGCTCACCTGGCCCGGCCCATCTTCTCATGTCGTCTTCCTCCTCGCCGGTAGGAGCAGGAGGTGGCCGCCGCGTCGCCGCGCGCCTCTACGCAGCTCCCTGGCTACCTGGCCGCCGCCTCGCGCTGGCAAGCATGAGGATATCCACCCCGAGGCCGTCCCTATCCATTCCCCAGCTCCAATTCCCCCCTCCTCTCGGGATCTCTCCTCCCTCCTTCTACCGCCATTGCCACGAGCTCGAGCTCGAGCCGCCGCGCCGCTAGCCACAGGAACCCCCTTCCGAGTAGTCCAGTAGCTTCGCCTCGTCGAGCTGGTTCTCTCTGCAACGGCCGAAGTCTCCCCGAGCTCTACAACGTCCCCAAAGCCATCGTCTTCAACCTTCGGTTGCCGGCAAATCGACGGTGAAACGCCGGCAATAGCCCTTCCCCGAGCCATCTAAGCCCTGCTCAGCACTCCCCGTGAGCCTGCGATCACTTCCCCTCTCTTTCCCCTCGGATCCGAGCCCCCTAGCCACTGGACCATCGAACTCGTACTCCGGCAGCCGCCCCGGCTCGTCGCCGGCTTACTCCGGCCACCTATAGCTCTCCCTGAGGCCAACAATGGATGTGGTCGAGCTTGGAGATCACTCCAGTGCTCTCAGCCTCCTTTTCCGAGCACCACATCACATTTTAGCGTGTCTCCAGCGAGGTTCTGCCGCGGATCTGGTCGCCGCCGGCCAGGCTCCAGCGAGGGCCGACGTGGCCAACCTAATCCAGTAGTTAAAATGCCTAAACACTCACTGACAGTGGGCCCAAGGCCAAGTCAAACCCACTTAGGGGTGGTCAGCGCGGGATTAGCCCCTGAGAGGCTGACCAGTGGGTCCCCCATGTCAGGTTTGACCTGAACAGGTTAGCTGACCTGCTGATGTCAGGCTGACGCAATAAAGGGATTTTCCAGTATAAGAATAATTCCAGAAATGTTTAAAACTTCAAAAATTCATAGAAATTAATGTGTAACTCCAATGAAAATAATTTATAGATGAAAAAGTATCAAAAAAATTCAAGGAATCTGAATATGTCATTTTCAAACATGTTCGAAAATGTTACAGAACCCAAACATGTAGATTATTGAATAAGTCAATTCTTATAAATACTTTATAAATGGATTATGGAAAATATTTAAATTTCACTATGATTGACATGATCAAACACTGTCCTAATTACAAACCAGCAACCTAACATGTCATCCCATGCATGTTAACATCAAGTTGATCTGAGCATCAGGTCGAATCAATTGAAACGGTATCCGAGAATACCTCGTGTGAAGTGATATTTGAATGTGATTCAAATCAACTTCAAAACTAATACATGTTAGTTACAATAGTATACCACCTTGCACCCTCATGCCATGCTCATGCATCATCTTGATTGCATATGTTTGTTATTGATTACTGTCATTCTTTTTGGCAGGCTCCGCTCCCCCGGATTCCACCGAATATCCGTCTCACGGATATTGTCACTCCTCTGAGCAACAAGGCAAGCAACCATTTTTGATCATCCCGATAAATCCCATGTTCCTGCTTCTGCACTTACTTATTGCATTAGGATCAAATGCTTCAAATGCTTTTGCCACGTTAGTTGAACCCACTTCCTTTGCATGACCTATCCTTGTCACAGTAAATAGATGAACCTTGCAACCTAGCATACCTGGTAGTTGCTTGAGCCGTGATGTGCCTTATCCTGCTATGCATGCTATGCTTAGAGTTGTGTATGGTCTGTCATCTGGGAGATGAACAGAATTGTGAGAATGTGTTCGGTAAGCAAAGGTTGTGTGTTGAACCTGATTTGGTAAAGGTACCAATGAAAGGCTGTGTAGGAGTACATGGCGGGTTGTTTCATTGGAACCGTCCTTAGGAACTGAGTTCCGTGTATGTAATCCAAGACTAGATACTACCACATGTTGGGATACTTAATTGACCCTCTCGACTTATTAATCGCTTAGTGCTCGGTCCAGGAGTTGCATGTAGTTTCTGGTGTTTATAGTCATGCTGGAGGCCGTGCATAGCGCTGACCTGAGAGGTGGGTTGTGATGCGGTAGGCAATGGCACGGTGTACCAAGTGGCACCCGGATGGTGGGCTTGGGAACCCTGCGCACATCGTTTGGGGCCGTGGTGGAAACCTCGGCCGGACTTCCGTGCGGGTTACCCTCAGATAGGCGATAAACCTGGACTAGGTACTAGTGTGGTTAACGGTCGTGGCCGACTCCCTCGCTAGGCTTCCGCTTGAAGGTTGCCGAGGTGCATGACGTGCACATGGCGATAAGTGGTGAGAGCGTGTGTGAAGAAGTACACCCCTGCAGGGTTATGATCTATTCAAATAGCCGTGTTCGCGGATATGGACTACTTGGAGACATATGTTGTTCATAGATAACTTAAATGGCTACTCACAAAATTGTCAAGATAAGTGTGAGTGTCGCGGACGGCCTTTCCGTATGGATACGGAATGATTCCACGATGGTGTATTGTTGTGGTGTTAGTGGACTCGTGTGCGAGAAATCAAGTTGTCAAAATTATTTAAAAATGCAAGTTGTCTAGCCACGTGTCAAATGATGTCTTTCCGCATGAAACCCCACCATACCTTATTGATATATTGCATGAGTAGACAGTTATCCTAAAGTCTTGCTGAGTACCTCTGTACTCATGTTTGCTTAATAAATGTTGCAGAGGTTGCTAATGACCCTAATGGAGGGTTCTTCATAGACATCGACGACGACGAGTAGCTGGTGCCCCAGCTATGATCTGACCCTAGGTTGGGTCTATAGTATAGTCAGGCCATGTGCCTTCTAGTTGCACTTGTCTGTACTCAGACAGTTTTAAACTCTTCCGCTGGCTTGTAACTGAATGACTGCTATTATGGGTCGTGAGACCCTTACTGTGTAATATTATGTGTGTGGCTCTTCTGAGCCTCTTAAATAAAGCTTGTATGTTTATGGTTATGTTGTGATGCCATCGATGTATCTACACATATCGGTATGCCATGCGTGCGTGTGTCGTACTTGATATGTATGGGGTTCGATTACCTAGTCGTTTATTTTAGTAGCACTCCTTACAGGGAAATGCCCCTTTGTGATCCAACGAGCCATGGTAGCTCGCTACTGCTCCGGACACATTGGTTGACCGGCATGTGTCCTTCTTAGCTGTTGTGTCTGTCCCCTTTGGGGAAATGTCACACGATGTAATGGAGTCCTTGTAGCTTGCTACGACTCGTCTACACTCGCTGGTGACCGACACCTGCTTTGTTGGGTCATGTATGCCTGTCCTTGTGCGGTACTTCCACTTTGGTTTATGACTAGACTTGTCGATTCGGGTTCTTTGACATTGGAATGCTAGCGACACTATTGCATACGTGAGTCAAAAGACGCAAACGGTCCCGGCTAAGGTAAGGCTGCAGTCGTGGAGTTAACCGTGCATGAGACCGCAAAGGAATGCGATATGTTACAGGCTGGATTCCTATGGCTTAGGATCGGGGTCCCGACAGCGTTGGTATCAGAGCCTGACTGACTGTAGGATTACTAAGCCAAACTTGTCGAAGTTGAGTCTAGAATTGCTTTAGTTATATATAAGGGAATTGTTTGTGGAAGGGAACGTAAGACTCTTGTTCTCTTCTCAAGTTATTCTATTCTGGTCATCCTCGTCTTTCTGCAGGAATTAAGGACTAGGTTACTCATCTTCTTCTTGGCTCGTGTTTCTGATCGGTAGATTATAGGACTCCGGGTCAAGAGATATTTGGGTTTCTTCCATTCCTAGGAAAAAGGAAGTAAGTTTGATGATGAGAGAATTGAACTTGATAGTTGAGTGGTTACGCTATTCCATTTTGGGTTGTCTCAAAATTTGTTTTTGAGCATTTACAGCCGTTATGCTGCCCAATTTTGCATTCAGAGCTCTAATGCTTTTGCATTACTCTCTATTTACAGATGCTTGGTTGTCCTTCTCGTCAGGTGGTACGTCTGACCAGGTGCATTGATGTGCCGGGTCATACGGCCATGCTGGTCAGGGTGATGTCGGTGTGCGGTTACCGCTGGTACCCCGAGTACACAGTGGAGGAAAAGTACCGAGACTTCAACCAGAGCCAGTACATCTGCACTGTTATGGTATTTCTAGACTACCCTGGAGCTAAGGATCCAATCCATTGGTCCTATGGGTTGGGAGTCACTCTTGACATGGCAGTACAAGATGCTGCCTATTCAATGCTGACCATTATGAGAGCGAGACATGCACTGCTGCAGAATTCAGAGTTCTGCTATGTTCCGGCCTCTCAGCCCGGTGAAGAGGGATACCTCAGCGGAGTCTATTTTGATTCTTCTATGGAGGATCCACTATTGCAGTCCACTGTTGAGATGCTAGAGAACAGAGACAGGGATGCTCGTGCTCTCCGCATGGAGCTTTGTGCTACCCGTGCCCGTCTGTGGACGGCTTTGACGCAGTTGGCACCGGTAGTCCAGACGGGGTACGGAGATATGGAGATGCTGAACCCTGTTAGGACCCATCTTCCGGCCCACATTGACTGGCCAGCTATAGGAGGAGTCACCCCTCTTCGGGGGGGCCTCTTACCACCAGTCAGGGGACCAAGGCCACATCCGTGTCCTTATGGATCCCAGGGATCTCAGGCTAGAGTGTTTCCTCATCCGCAGGTTGAGATTCCAGGTCATGGAGGTAATCCCTGTGAGATGTTCTATGCGGATGCCTGAGCTATGAGCGGAAGGATAGTATGGTAGTAGTCGTACGTTCACAGTCCTGCGTGACTTGTGAAGTATGCCTGTGATGTGAAATGAATTCCGGAGGCCTAGATAAATAATGTATAGGAAGCTTGTAAGCCTCTGATGAGTAGTTTCATAATTTCAGTAGTTTGCTCTTCGAGTAAGTTTGTACTGAACTATGTAAGGGTGTGTATGAACCATGGTGTATATATAGCAGATGCTTGTTACCATGTTGTTCGGATATTCATTTCTGCATTCCGTGTGTTCAGTACATTCTTAATCCATAGCTAGTATTGATATGATATTGGTCTAAGCTGTGAGTTTATTTGTCAGGATGGTGTTTACCAGGTTGAACCGTGCCCCTGCTCATGAGCAAGGCGAGGGTAGTCAAACGTCGCAGGAAGACCTGCCTCACCCGCCCTCTCTGGCGGAAGTTATGCTTGAGGCAGAGAGAAACAAAAGGGAGACCAACCGACTGTTAGAGCGTATTGAGCAGAATACGGCTCGTCGGCCTAGGAATGCTGTAGTGTCCCACAACGACTTTGTGAAGCTAAATCCTCCAAAGTTTCATCAATCCGTCGATCCCCTCGACGCTGATGACTAGCTGTGCAGCATCTCACGCAAGATTCGCTCTGCGAATGTTTCTGAGGCCGACAAGGTGACCTTCGCGGCGTATTTCCTGGAAGGACCCGCCAATCTATGGTGGGAGAACTTTGAAGCTATGCGTCCTTCTGAACCAGCAGCCACATGGGCAGACTCCAGTGCAGCCTTTCGTCTGCACCATATTCCAGAGGGCCTAATGGACAGAATGAGAGAGGAGTTCTGTGCCTTTACTCAGGGCAAGTTGATCGTGGATGCCTATAGCCGCGAGTTCAGTAACCTCGCCCGCTATTTAACAGAGGAGGTGTCTACTGACGCCAAGAAGCAAGCAAAATTCCGTAAGGGTCTGAGCCCTGAGCTTCGTCGTGATCTCCGCCTCGACGAGTGTGCAAGCTTTCAAGCCCTGGTCAACAAGGCGATCAGTGCCGAGACTGGTCATACTGACTTTGAAGCCACAAGGAAGCACTCCCGTGACTTTGGCTCGTCTTCTGGTTCTGCGTTCCCGAAATGCAGGCTGTGGGTTCCGAACAGTTCCCTGCCGCCAAGATACACTCCGAGGCCATCCTACGTGGCGCCTTAGACGAATCAGACCAACCCTCCAGCAAAAACCTATGGTGGTCTAGCTAGCAATGCTGCACCACGTGCCAACCAAGTGATATGCTACAAGTGTGGAGAACCAGGGCACTACTCCCGTGAGTGTCCTCAAAATGTGGGTGCCAAGCAACCCGGAAAGTCTGTCGGGCAAGGCAAGTCGGGTAAAGCTTACTATGTGAAGCCAACTCCTGCACGTGGCCGTGTGAACTATGTGTCAGCAGAAGAAGCTGCAGAGGATCCCGACGTCATACTGGGTACGCTTCCTGTTAATCATCACCTAGCGTCTGTTCTCTTTGACACTGGGTCTTCTCATTCCTTCATTTCAGAAAGTTATGCATAGTTGCATAACATGTATTTTTGTGATATGCCAATTCCATTGGTTGTCAGAACTCCCGGTAGTAAATGGCAAACCTCTAGGATAACCTATGACAATGAAATTCTAGTAGACATGCTAGTTTTTCTAGCCTCATTGATAGCCTTGAAATCTTTGGATATTAATATCATCTTGGGCATGGACTGGATGTCAGCTCACTATGCCAAGATTGATACTCATTCTAGAAATGTCGAGCTTACCCATCCCTCGGGTGAGATAGTAAATGTCTCTACTCGAGTTGCCAAATGCCAACTCTATTCCTTAAATGCCAACCCTCTTACGGAACTTGAATACATTCCGGTAGTCCGTGACTTCCCGGATGTTTTTCCAGAGGAACTGCCAGGAATTCCACCTGACAGAGATGTAGAGTTTGTGATAGATCTTATTCCGGGAACTGTCCCAATAGCCAGAAGACCTTATAAGATGGCACCCCTGGAGCTAGCCGAACTAAAGAAGCAACTAGATGAGGCCTTGAATAAAGATTTCATTCATCCTAGCTCTTCTCCTTGAGCTTGCCCCGTCCTCTTCGTCAAGAAGAAAGACGGAACGGATCGGATGGTTGTAGATTACCGACCAGTTAATCTGTTCACCATAAAGAACAAGTATCCGCTCCCAGGATCAACGACCTGTACGATCAGCTCGCTGGATCCTCAGTCTTCTCCAAAATGGATTTGAGGTTGGGATACCATCAAATCAAGATCAAGAACGGGGACAGTCCAAAAACGGCTTTTGTTACTCATTATGGCCAATACGAGTACACCGTCATGTCCTTCGGTTTAACCAATGCCCCAGCCACCTTCTCTCGTTTGATGAATTCAATCTTCATGGAGTATTTGGATAAATTCGTCGTGGTATACCTCGATGATATTCTCATCTACTCGAAGAACGAACAAGAACATGCCTTGCATCTAAGGCTGGTATTGATGAAACTTCGAGAGCATCGCCTTTATGCCAAGTTTTCAAAATGTGAATTTTGGTTACCAGAAGTGACCTATCTAGGTCACGTAATCTCTGGTAAGGGTATTGTTGTCAATACCAAGAGAGTTCAAGTTGTCCTTGATTGGACTCAACCTGAATCGGTTAAGCAAGTTAGGAGTTTTCTTGGTCTAGCGAGCTATTGTCGCCGCTTTGTCGAGAATTTCTCCAAGGTTGCAAAGCCTCTAACTGAACTCCTCAAGAAGGATAAAAAGTTCGAGTGGACACCACAGTGTGAGCATAGTTTTCAGGAACTGAAAAGACGCCTGACTTCCGCACCTATGTTGCTACCACCAGATTTTTCTAAGGACTTTGTTATCTATTGCGACGCCTCGCGACAAGGATTAGGTTGCATTCTCATGCAAGATCGTCATGTGATCGCATACGCATCTCGACAGTTGCGTCCACATGAGGATAATTATCCCACACATGACCTTGAGCTTGCAGCTGTGGTCCATGCACTAAAAACGTGGCGACATTACCTTTTGGGTAATCGTTGCGAAATATTCACTGATCACCAAAGTCTGAAATATATCTTCACCCAGCCGGATTTGAATCTCAGGCAAAGACGGTGGGTTGAGTTGATCTCGGATTATGACTTAGGGATAACTTACACCCCGGGGAAGGCCAATGTTATGGCCGATGCACTAAGTCGTAAATCTTATTGTAACAATTTGATGCTACAACAAGGTCAACCACATCTCTATGAGGACTTTCGGAAGTTGAATCTTCATATTGTTCCTCAAGGATTCCTTTCTACCCTGGTGGCGAAGCCTACTCATAAGGATCAAATCATAGCCGTGCAGGCTTACGATAAGGGTATATCCCGGATTGAGAAGAATATTGCTAGCGGTAACGCTAGGGATTTCTCCATCAATGAGAAAGGTGTTGTGTTCTTTCAGAACCGTTTAGTGGTTCCTAAGAGCAAACGTCTGCGGCAATTGATCCTTAAGAAGGCTCATGATTCTCCTCTCACCATTCATCCCGGTAGTACTAAGATGTATCAGGACCTACGCCAGAGGTTCTGGTGGACTAGGATGAAGAGAGAAATTGCTGAGTTCGTTGCTAACTGCGACGTTTGTCGTCGAGTTAAGGCAGAACATCAAAGGCCTGCTGGCACCCTTCAACCTCTAGCTATTCCTGAATGGGAATGGGATAAAGTTAGCATGGATTTCATTACCGGATTTCCCAAGACCAAGAAAGGAAATAATGCTATCTTTGTGGTCATTGACCGTCTCTCCAAAGTGGCTCATTTTCTTCCCGTTCATGAGAGTATAACAGCTAGCCAGCTAGCAGAGCTATATATCTCTCGAATAGTGTCTCTTCATGGTGTTCCCTTGGAGATTAACTCGGACCGTGGGAGTATCTTTACTTCTCGCTTCTCGGAAAGTTTTCAGAATGCCATGGGGACTCACCTATCTTTTAGCACTGCTTTCCATCCCCAATCAAGTGGTCAAGTAGAAAGAGTGAATCAAATCCTATAAGATATGCTCCGAGCTTGTGTTATATCGTTCGGTATGAATTGGGAGAAGTGCCTTCCATTCGCCGAATTCGCTTATAACAATAGTTATCAATCAAGCATGGGCAAAGCTCCTTTTGAAGTTCTCTATGGACGAAGATGTCGAACACCTCTTAATTGGTCAGAAACCGGAGAGAGGCAACTCTTTGGCCCGGATATGATCCAGGATGCAGAAGAGCAGGTTCGCATTATTCGTGAAAAGTTGAAAACAGCCCAGTCTCGTCAAAAGAGCCAATATGATCGTCATCATAAGGTTGTGACCTTTGAAGTTGACGAGAAGGCTTACCTTCGGGTTACACCTTTGAAGGGTACCCATCGATTCGGTATCAAGGGCAAGTGGGCTCCTCGTTACATTGGTCCTTTTCGCATTCTTGCCAAACAAGGAGAAGTTGCCTACCAGTTGGAACTTCCTCCACATCTTTCCAAGGTTCATGATGTCTTCCACGTCTCGCAACTCAGGCGTTGCTTTTCGGATCCTATCCGTGAAGTGGACCACGAAATGCTTCATCTCCAAGATAACCTTTCATACCGAGAATACCCCGTGCGTATTCTTGATCAAGCTGAGCGTACCACTCGACATCGAAACCTCAAGTTTCTTAAAGTTAAATGCTCAAATCATTCTGAAAAGGAAGCAACTTGGGAAAGAGAGGATCGTCTCCGACTTGAGTATCCTGCGTTATTCACGACGACTTCTAAATCTCGGGACGAGATTCTTTTGAGTGGGGGTGAGTTGTCACATCCCTGACACCTTTAGCAAGTTAGCTTTGTGCTCATGTTTTCTTTGCATTGCATCTAGGAAATTTTCAACAAGAACAAGCAAGTGATGAAGGAAAATGCTAAAACCCTAGCCACTTTAAAAGAAATAAAGGAAAATTCAAACTAGTTAAAATCAATGAACCCAAAGTAGCCTCAAGAAAAGTTCAATCTTTCTGATAAATCATGAAAGTAAATAAGCAATGAAGAAAACCTTTTTCTTGACACTTTAAGCATTTTAAATAAATGCAAAAAAACTACTGGTTTCAAGTTTTAAATTTGAAGTCAGAAACTTTAAACTTTCAAAAATGTTGAAAACTTTAGGAATGGTTGGAAATATTCCAACAAATATTCTGGTGTGTTTAAAATAGCTTTTACAAACTATTTGGGAGCTGAAATAAATAGCAAGTTAATGAAATAGGAAAACAGAAACAAATAAGAAAAAAAAGAGAAAGGAATTACCTGACGCTCACCTGGCCCGGCCCATCTTCTCCTGTCGTCTTCCTCCTCGCCAGTAGGAGCAGGAGGTGGCCGCCGCGTCGCCGCGCGCCTCCACGCAGCTCCCTGGCTGCCTGGCCGCCGCCTCGCACTGGCAAGCATAGGGATATCCACCCCGAGGCCGTCCCTATCCGTTCCCCAGCTCCAGTTCCCCCTCCTCTCGGGATCTCTCCCTCCCTCTGCCGCCATTGCCACGAGCTCGAGCTCGAGCCGCCGCGCGTCTAGCCACAGGAACCCCCTTCCGAGTAGTCCAGTAGCTTCGCCTCGTCGAGCTGGTTCTCTCTGCAACGGCCGAAGCCTCCCCGAGCTCTGCAACGTCCCCAACGCCATCGTCTTCAACCTTCGGTTGCCGGCAAATCGACGGTGAAACGTCGGCAACAGCCCTTCTCCGAGCCATCTAAGCCCTGCTCAGCACTCCCTGTGAGCCTGCGATCACTTCCCCTCTCTTTCCCATCGGATCCGAGCCCCCTAGCCACTTGACCATCGAACCCGTACTCCGGCAGCCGCCCCGGCTCGTCACCGGCTTACTCCGGCCAGCTATAGCTCTCCCTGAGGCCAGCAATGGATGTGGTCGAGCCTGGAGATCACTCCAATGCTCTCAGCCTCCTTTTCTGAGCACCACAACACGTTACAGCGTGTCTCCGGCGAGGTTCTGCCGTGGATCTGGTCGCTGCCGGCCAGGCTCCGGCGAGGGCCGACGTGGCCAACCTAATCCAGTAGTTAAAGTGCCTAAACACTCACTGACAGTGGGCCCAAGGCCAAGTCAAACCCACTTAGGGGCTGGTCAGCGCGGGATTAGCCCCTGAGAGGCTGACCAGTGGGTCCCCCTTGTCAGGTTTGACCTGAACAGGTCAGCTGACCTGCTGATGTCAGGCTGACGCAATAAAGGGATTTTCCAGTATAAGAATAATTCCAGAAATGTTTAAAACTTCAAAAATTCATAGAAATTAATCTCTAACTCCAATGAAAATAATTTATATATGAAAAAGTATCAGAAAAATTCAAGGAATCTGATATGTCATTTTCAAACATGTTTGAAAATGTTACAGAACCCAAACATGTAGATCATTGAATAAGTCAATTCTTATAAATACTTTATAAATGGATTATGGAAAATATTTAAATTTCACAATGATTGACATGATCAAATACTTTCCTAATTACAAACCAACAACCTAACATGTCATCCCATGCATGTTAACATCAAGTTGATCTGAGCATCAGGTCGAATCAATTAAAACGGTATCCGAGAATACCTCGTCTGAAGTGATATTTGAATGTGATTCAAATCAACTTCAAACCTTATACATGTTAGTTACAATAGTATACCACCTTGCACCCTCATGCCATGCTCATGCATCATCTTGATTGCATATGTTTGTTATTGATTACTGGCATTCTTTTTGGCAGGCTCCGCTCCCCCGTATTCCGCCGAATATCCGTCTGACGGATATTGTCACTCCTCTGAGCAACAAGGCAAGCAACCATTTTTTATCATCCCGATAAATCCCATGTTCCTGCTTCTGCATTTACTTATTGCATTAGGATCAAATGCTTCAAATGCTTTTGCCACGTTAGTTGAACCCACTTCCTTTGCATGACCTATCCTTGTCACAGTAAATAGCTGAACCTTGCAACCTAGCATACCTGGTAGTTGCTTGAGCCGTGATGTGCCTTATCCTGCTATGCATGCTATGCTTAGAGTTGTGTATGGTCTGTCATCTGGGAGATGAACAGAATTGTGAGAATGTGTTCGGTAAGCAAAGGTTGTGTGTTGAACCTGATTTGGTAAAGGTACCAGCGAAAGGCTGTGTAGGAGTACATGGCGGGTTGTTTCATTGGAACCGTCCTTAGGAACTGAGTTCCGTGTATGTAATCCAAGACTAGATACTACCACATGTTGGGATACTTAATTGACCCTCTCGACTTATTAATCGCTTAGTTCTCGGTCCAGGAGTTGCAAGTAGTTTCTGGTGTTTATAGTCATGCTGGAGGCCGTGCATAGCGTTGACCTGAGAAGTGGGCTGTGATGCGGTAGGCAGTGGCACGGTGTACCAGGTGGCACCCGGATGGTGGGCTTGGGAACCCTGCGCACATCGTTTGGGGTCGTGGCGGAAACCTCGGGCGGACTTCGGTGCGGGTTACCCTCAGATAGGCGATAAACCTGGACTAGGTACTAGTGTGGTTAACGGTCGTGGACGACTCCCTCGCTAGGCTTCCGCTCGAAGGTTGCCGAGGTGCATGACGTGCACATGGCGATAAGTGGCGAGAGTGTGTGTGATGAAGTACACCCCTGCAGGGTTATGATCTATTCGAATAGCCGCGTCCGCGGATATGGACTACTTGGAGACATATGTTGTTCATAGATAACTTCAATGGCTACTCATAAAATTGTCAAGATAAGCGTGAGTGTCGCGGACGGCATTTCCGTATGGATACGGAATGATTCCACGATGGTGTATTGTTGTGGTGTTAGTGGAATCGTGTGCGAGAAATCAAGTTGTCAAAATTATTTAAAAATGCAAGTTGTCTAGCCACGTGTCAAATGCTGGCTTTCTGCATGAAACCCCACCATACCTTATTGATACATTGCATGAGTAGATAGTTATCCTAAAGTCTTGCTGAGTACCTCCGTACTCATGTTTGCTTAATAAATGTTGCAGAGGTTGCTAATGACCCTAATGGAGGGTTCTTCATAGACATCGACGACGACGAGTAGCTGGTGCCCCAGCTATGATCTGACCCTAGGTTGGGTCTGTAGTATAGTCAGGCCATGTGCCTTCTAGTTGCACTTGTCTGTACTAAGACAGTTTTAAACTCTTCCGCTGGCTTGTAACTGAATGACTGCTATTATGGGTCGTGAGACCCTTACTGTGTAATATTATGTGTGTGGCTCTTCTGAGCCTAATAAATAAAGCTTGTATGTTTATGGTTATGTTGTGATGCCATCGATGTATCTATACATATCGGTATGCCATGCGTACGTGTGTCGTACTTGATATGTATGGGGTTCGATTACCTAGTCGTGAATTTTAGTAGCACTCCTTACAGGGAAATGCCCCTTTGTGATCCAACGAGCCATGGTAGCTCGCTACTGCTCCGGACACATTGGTTGATCGGCATGTGTCCTTCTTAGCTGCTGTGTTTGTCCCCTTTGGGGAAATGTCACGCGATGTAATGGAGTCCTTGTAGCTTGCTACGACTCGTCTACACTCGCTGGTGACCGACACCTGCTTTGTTGGGTCATGTATGCCTGTCCATGTGCGGTACTGCCACTTTGGTTTATGACTAGACTTGTCAATCCGGGTTCTTTGACATTGGAATGCTAGCGACACTATTGCATACGTGAGTCAAAAGACGCAAACGGTCCCGGCTAAGGTAAGGCTGCAGCCGTGGAGTTAACCGTGCGTGAGACCGCAAAGGAATGCGATATGTTACAGGCTGGATTCCTATGGCTTAGGATCGGGGTCCCGACACTGGACCCATAAGATGGCGTATGAAGGTGGACTAGTAATCTCCGGACCAATCACCTAGCTGGAAGCTGAAATATGGATTCAGAACACGGAGAACCACTTCGGGAGCAATTTTATTTCAAGGAAGTATGAGGTTCCACATGCTCTTCAGTACTTTAGACAAAGTGCTGCTATCTGGTGGAAAATGCATCACAGCATACAAGAAGACTCTGTTAACACCCCGTCTCATTGAAAAGCGCTATGATAACCCGATGAAGAATCCTTGTGCATTTAAGATCTGTGGATAAGTAGGACACACCCAGGAAGATCACAAGGATGGATGCCCTCATTGTGAAGAAAATCACCCAACGGAGGAATGCCCAACTAGTCAGGTGACTTGTTTCTTGTGTGAAGGAACCACCCACTACCCAGCTCAGTGTCACATTTACCCGAAGGTGCAACAAGTTGTCAAGCAGCAGAAAGAAGCAATAAAGGAAACCCTCAAGAGGAAGATTCAAGAAGAACCTGTGATGAAGGAAAATATAGAAGACCCTGATGGACAAGGTCTAACCAGATTTTTCTCCAACGCCTACTACTCATGTGGAGAAGAAGGACACCTTTCACAAGATTGCACGAAGGAAAGCCAAGAGTATCTGGGAAACTTCCCAATAGAAAAAGTAGAGTTTGATCCACTTGAAATAGAATAATTGGCCAGAATGACGAAGTCCAGAAAGAAGAGAAAGTACACCAGGAAGAGCCAAATCCCAGCAGATAAGGACCTGAGTCATATCCCATGTTTTAAATGCAAGACCTTAGGTCACTATGACAATATGTGCCTAGCAAGGAAGCAGGAAACCCAAGGAGAAAAAACAAACACCAAGAAGCCTCGAGACAGGTCGGAAGTCATTTGTTTTCGTTGCAAGGAAGCAGTACATTATGCTATTAAATGTCCAGAGGGGAAGAAAGCTAACATGAGTAGTTAAGTTTTGACAATGGCAATAAGTGTAACATGAAGCACTCTTGTTTTCATGAGATTGTGGAGTTGAATTTTATAATGTAAGAAATTGTAATAACTTCATGAATCAATGGAATTTATTGTGTCATGATTTCCTATGTTGAAATTGTATGAGTTGTTTCTCTATGAACAAAGATCTCTCACCATTTTCGAGGATATGAGAAAATATGGGGTATGCAGGCATGAGTATATTTCATTTTAAGTGTGGTAGTAATCGGTAAACCCACAGGATCCAAGGAGTAGGAATGTACCATGCATACCAAGGAGCCAAATCCACTAAATACAATTGAAGGAAATGATGGATCATATCAAACTATGGGGGTGACAACAGTTGAATGATGTACCTTGGAATTGGAAATTTGAGGAGAGATTTAATATGAGGAACAAACACTTCTATTGGTAATCATACCAATGGAAAGGAAAAATGAGTTCAAGGAATACAACCAGTACCAAGGATGCATCCCAAGATTTTCATGAAGGTTGCCCCAAGAGCATGAAAGAATAAGCTATGATGGATCATCAAAGGTTTTCTTAGGAGCATACGAAAACCTGAGAGTGGTGAACAACACGATAGACGTTTGCTCAGCTTGCAGAATCATTGGATTTATCCAAACTTCGTTCGTGAACAAGAGAAATTCTGCAACGTTTTTGAGGATTCCTGAGTGTTAGAATGCGAGATTCGCTAAACCCTATACAGAGTAATGATTTGGGCGCAGAATGGATTGATCACCATGACAACTTACTCTTATCATTTTCTTGCTATTCGAAATGGTAAATCTGAGAGACTTACCCATAGAGAGAGACGAGGTTCTTTGAAACTTTTGTTTAAGCCTTAGAATGGTATGATGAAAGCCCATATACATGGCAATTGTTGTCACGCGTAGGAAATTTTACGGTGAGGATGAAACGAAGACCCTTCTCACTGCAGGATAACCACAAATGGTAGACCACCGTGCGACTCATCGATAGGTTGTCTAGAATGGCCACGAAACTTGTGAGTTAAGAAGACACACGGACGAAAGAAGCTTATATCCACAGAAGAGACCTCAATTTTGATGGAAACATTATGAATATAATGGAAGAGCATCACCAAAGGAGTTACCATGAAGAACGTGAGGAGCGAGATGCCAAGACCCCAGAGGATTGATAAAAAATGTGAGGGACCGGTAAGTCTCATTTTAAGTGTGGTAGCACCCCACTTTGCAAGACAATGGATTTGTTAGAAGAGCCCCAAACCCTAACCTTCTCTTCCTAGCCTCTTCGAATCTCGAGGACGACATTCATTTTAAGTGTGGTAGGTTTATAACATCAAAATTTTTGGTATGTTATAATAATTACTTCAATGATTGACTGTTTGAATGATTGTTTGAAATTGAGTGAAATTTGGAACTCTTGAAACTTTAAAACTGAGAGGGAATAAAAATGGCTTTCCCTTTTTCTTTTTGAATTGAAAATTCCTCCCATCCAAACCACTGAGAGAAGATAACATGACTTCTTCAAAATAAAGGACTTGAAAAAAAGTGTTTGTGAAAATAATCCTTTTTGCAATGTATTTCATAATTGGTCCTATTTAAAAGTTTAAATGAATTCAAATCCCCTTGCCCAAATTCAAAATCTTGAGAGGAGCAATATGACACTCCAAACCAGGGGCCATTTGAATTATATTTGAACTTATAAAACTCACAAGACTATTTTGAAAATATTTCATATTATGTTTCAAAAAAAAATTTGAAGTAGTTTTCAAATTTATTTTTCTCCAAAAATAAAATAAATGGAAAATAGGGTAAAATGATCCCGTTTAATATAAAAATGGAGAGAAATTAATTTGAATCCATTTTGGTGTTTTCAAAATGTTTTCTTTGCATTTTATTTAGAATAGTAGCACTGTTTGAATTATTAGAATTTGTGAGATTTTTGTTTGACCATGAAACTATATTCATTTTGTAGGAAATCTTTTTCTGCAAATTTTGATATATAATATGTCTCTATAAAAGTATTGTATGTTTTGTTTTATTTATCTTTTCGTTTTTGTTTAGAAAAAAGGGGTCCTTTAATAGGAAACCTCGAGGCCCATTTGGAAAGTCGAGCCGAGGGATTTTCCCTCGCCAGATCCGAAACAGATCGAATCGGCCGCCCGATCTTTTTCTCGGTCCCTCCCCCTCACTGCCACCCAACCCCACTGTGTGACAGAATCCCTTGCTGGTCTTCTCATTCCTTTCCTCCCCTCCACCTTCCTTCACCGGTGACCACCACGGGATCCATCGGATCCGCTGATTTCTTGCCCCTTTCTTCCACTCCGAGCCCCCTATAAACAGAGGAGTTCCTCCTTAACCCGTTCCACCCCCGAGCCCACCTCGTCGTGCCCTATACTCACTGACATCCATCGCCGTAGTTTTCCATGGCCGCCCCGCCATTGTCGACGCCTCGCTCGGCCCCGACCTCCCCAGCCACCTTCACGACCTCCACTCGCCTCGCTCGCCCACGTCGACTGGTGCCCTCGTCATCGCCGGAGGACCACCGGAGCCCCTGCCCCGACCACCACCGAGCCTCGGCTCCCGTCGACTCACCGGAGCGCCGGCGAACCCCCGCTATGAGCAGCACTCCTTCTCACCTCCGCCCGATTAGTTTTAAACGCCTACGATCAGATTCCTTTATATTGTGGTCGTTCGCTCTGTTGCATCTAGCGCGCACTCTCTTCGCACTATCAGAGAGCGCCACCTAGCAAGTGTCCGTTAGGTTGTTTTTTCTTTTTCTGTTTTCTGTTTTAAAAATAGAATAGTTTATGTTTGTTTTTTCTTTAACTTTTATGTTTTGACTCCAAATTAGATAATTCTTTTTGCATTGTGTCGCCAATTTTATGTAGTTTCTGTAGATATAAATTATGACCATGTTTGAATAATTTAATATTGAATTCAAATAGATTTGATTCAAATCTTGTTTTGTCAATATCTTGAGTTTAAAACTAGGTTTTGAGTTGATTATTTTTGGTACTCGTCACTTGTGACTTTGTTTATAAGTAGGAACAATTTGGGAATTTTTAGATTATTTGAAATTAGGGTTTTAAGCAAAACAGATTCTGTTTTAGTTCTTCTTAGGAGTTTTGCTAATTCTTTTGTTTTAATTGTTTTAATTTAAATTTATTTTCTATTAGTATACAAGTTTTACTTTGTTTTTTGTTTGTTAACATTAGTATTTCAACCAAAATTATTTTATTTTATTTATTGTTATTTGACAGCATGAAATCAATTCTAGTTCTATAATAACTTGCAAATTGATTTCATTGATAGTTTGATTTGCTATTTGAAAATACTTTCAAATAATATTGTTCTATAAGTTTTATTTGTCCTAAATTTAGTTTAGACAAGAAACAATTTGTATTAAAGTTGAAATTGTTTTTGATTTAATTCAAGTTAACCTTGTTTATTTCATAAGTAGAGTTGGATAAAAGATTTTCCAATAGTTCTTTTGCTAACAAAATTTGATGAAAAATACTTTATGTTATCTTAGTTGTTTTATATTTTTTTCTGTTATTTTACTATTCTAGTGTTTTTCTTTGCTGCTAAGTTTAATTAGGACAAAAACTATTTTTGTGTTGTTGTAGTAGAAGACTCTGTAGTGTTCTTTGAAGTTCCTTTTGGATTCTTGTTTGAATTTTCTTATTGATTTATTGGATAAATTTTAATTGTTGTTTGTTACATTGATTGTTAGAATGATTGCTAGTATGATTGCTTATGTGAATACTATGTTTGATTATATAGATTTCAACGGAGAGCGACGAATAGTTCTATCAAGTTATTTCTTGTGAGCGATATCTATCTTCATCAACCTCGCCAGGCAACTTCACATTGATCATAATTTACCTATGGTATTATTGCATTAGATCAACCTTCTCCACCCATTGCATGCAAAGTAGGTACTTGGAAATTGTGGGTCTTGAGTTGTATATTGTGATAAGCACCCTTAAACTCTTGTTACTTTGGCCGAGACGTTATTTTGATGTGCTTCTAGTTGATGGGGTTTGGTTGAGTGTTTATCATGAGTGTTGTGATAACTTAAGAATCAATACCTGAAGACTTCAAGACTTTCAAGACCTCATTATGCAATATACCTCTGGGTGAAGGACAGTTCAGATGGGAACCCTGGGGAAGCCAGTGGATGACCCGGGATGCATGGGGAAGCGCCATGAGATATTGCGGAAAGCTTCACCCAGGCACAAAGAGATGGATGGATACTTCAATACCCGAGGCTTACCTGCACAGCCACAAGTCATTATGGGCTCTGGCTTAGTTGGACATTGTGTTGACTCTGGACGGGCGGTGCTACGAGATGTAGAAGAATGGTAGGATTGGATGGGCACCGATAGTGTCCTAGAGGAACCCTTTGGAAGACCATGTTTTGATCATTCGGTTCTCAAACACCCTGAAGTGCGAGGACTTCAATGGAGCAATCAAATCTTGTGGGGAATGTGTGAAAAACTCTGCAGAGTACTCAAACCTAATCGATTAGCCGTGTCCACGGTTATGGACAGCTTGAGCCAAAGGAACTGAGACTATCAGGAATTCTCAACACAAATAACTTAATGATGTGGATGTTATTGATAACTTGGGTATGAGAAATGGTTGGTGGAACCTTCTCATTAACAACCAACAATGCAGTAACCATTTTCTTTTACCCTCCCTCTTGTTGTAGGAAAAATTTGCTTTACACAAAAACTTAAACTACAACACCACCTGCCATATATGCATATAGTATGGATGATATTTTCAACCCTCTCTTTTGTGACTTGCCGGCATATTCAATATACTGACCTACACGACTGTAACGTCTTATGTTGTAGATATTTTCTACGACGAGTAAGATTTCTATTCAGGGTTATGGTCTGCACTCAACCTGTCGTTGGTGTTTATTGGGACTCCACTCCCTTTGACTGTTTCCGCTGAGATTTTGAGGTATATATTAGTTTTATGTTATATACATGTGATTGCACTTTGATATATACATTGATGTACCGTGTGTGCCAGCATACCGATCCAGGGATGGCACAGAACACAGAGGCTTGACTCATATAGAGTCAGGTCGCTACGGAAAATATTCTTCTTTGATTTGGGACATTACTTTTGGGATGACCCACATCTTTATAAAGAGGGAGTAGATGGTATTATTAGATGACATATATGTGAGCATGAACACGCGGGAGATAGAACTGCACACAAGGTATTACAGTCTAGATTTTTGTGCCTACTCTTTTCAAACATGCTCGTAAGTTTGTCCTCTCTTGTGATGAATATCAATGGGTTAGTGTCGGGACCCCGATCCTAAGCCATAGGAATCCAACATGTAACACATTGCATCCCTTTGCGGTCTCACGCACGGTTATCACCACGACTGCCACCTTACCTTAGCCGAGACCGTTTGCGCCTTTTGACTCGCGTATGCATTAGTGTTGCTAGCATTCCAATGTCAAAGAACCCGGGTCGACATATCTAGTCATAAACTCAAGTGGCTCGACTGTGCAGAGACATGCATACATAACCCAGCAAAGCAGATGTCGGTCAACAACGAGTGTAGACGAGTCGTAGCAAGCTACAAGGACTCCATTACACCGCGTGACATTTCCCCGAAGGGACAGACACAACAGCTAAGAAGGATACATGTCGGTCAACCAATGTGTCCGGAGCAGTAACGAACTACCAAGGCTCGGTGGAATCACAAAGGGGCATTTCTTTGTATAGAGAGCTACTAAGGCATGCAACTAGGTGTCGAATCCCATACATATCATAGTGCATCACACGTACACATGACATACTAGATATGCATAGATACAACAATGGCATCACAACATAACCTTACAACATCACGACATTTATTTAGAAGACTCGGAAGAGTCTTGCATAATATGTTCATACAAGCAGGGGTCACACGACCCGACACTCAAAGTCATACAAACCAATGGAAGCATAAACCTATCTGAGTACAGATAGATGAAAGGATAAGGCATAAAGCCTGACTATCTACAGATCCCTTCTAGAAGGAGCCAGGTCGTAGCTGGGACACCAGCTACTCGTCATCATCGATGTCTAGAAAGAACCCACCTGTTGGCTCGTGGGTATCCTCTACAACAATTATTAAGCAAACATGAGTACAAGAGTACTCGGCAAGACTTTAGAACAGATCTATCTACTCATGCTCACATATCAATAAAGGGGGTTGTGGTGTTTCATGCAGCAAGCCAGCTTTGACTCTTGGCTAGACTAAACTATGTTTTTAAATAGTTTTATGAACTTTGATTTCTCGCACACGAGTCCACTAACTCCACAACAACACACCATCATGAAATCACTCCCGTCTTCCTACAGAAATGCCATCCATGCCACTCACACTTATCTTGATACTTTTATGAGTAGCCATTAAAGTTATCTATGAACAACATATGTCTCCAAGTATTCCGTATCCGCGGACGCGGCTATTCGAATAGATCATAACCCTACAGGGGTGTACTTCTTCACACACGCTCTCGCCACTTATCGCCATGTGCACGTCATGCACCTCGGCAACCTTCAAGCGGAAGCCCAGCGAGGGAGTCGGCCACGACCATTAACCACATTAGTACCCAGTCCAGGTTTATCGCCTATTTGAGGGTAACCCGCACGGAAGTCCGGCCGAGGTTTCCACCATGGCCCCAAACGATGTGTGTAGGGTTCCCAAGCCCACCATCCGGGTGCCACTTTGTACACCGTGCCATTGCCTACCGCATCATAGCCCTCCTCTAAGGCCAGCACTATGCACGGCCTCCAGCATGACTATAAACACCAGAAACTACTTGCGACTCCTGGCTTGAGTACTAGGCGGTTAATAAGTCGAGCAGGGTCATATTTCAGGGCCCAACATGTGGTAGTATCTCGTCTTGGATTACATACACGGAACTCAGTTCCTAAGGATGGTCCCAATGAAACAACCCGCCATGTACTCCTACATAGCCTTTCATCGGCACCTTTACCAAATCGGGTTCCACACTTATTCTTTGTCACTAGAACGCATTCATCCATTCCTGTTCATCACCCAGATGAAACAGACTTGAGTCAACTCTAGGCATAGCAAGCATAGCATGTATAAACACATCACAGCTCAAGCATCTACCAGGTATGCTAGGTTGCATGGTTTGGCTATTTACTGTGACAATGACAGGTCATACAAAGTTATAGGTTCAGCTACCGAAGTAAAGCATTTGAAATATTTTGTCCTAATGCAATAAGTGGGAGTAGGAGCAATAACATGGGATGATATCGGGATGATCAAAAGGGTGCTTGCCTTGTTGCTCAGTAGAGGGGTAATATCCGTCAGTCAGATATTCTGTCGTATCCGGAGGGGCGGGGCCTACCAGAATAACAACATTCAATTAATAGCAATCACATGCAACAATCATGATGCATGAACATGGCATGAACTGAATTGTAGCATGGGTTAAAATGGCTATCAAACTTATAGGATGATGCTGATTTGAGTTCAAAAACAAATATTAATTGAATTAACATATTTATCATAATTATTTAATAGATTTGACCTGATGCTATTTCATAACTTTGTTTTTCATGCATGACAGTAGCACCATTGTGTTCATTGAATTTTTCTGATCTATTTGCATATATTATTTGTCAAATTTGGAGTTATAATCAATTTTCTATGAATTTCCAAAGTTTTGCACTTAATCTGGAATTTTATTAAATCAGAAATAGTATTTATTGCGTCATTATGACATCATCATGGTCAACTGGGCTGGCCAGGTCAAACCTGACCAGAAGGGCCCACTGGTCAGTGGCTCGGGGCTAATCCCGCGCTGACCAGAGACTAAGTGGTGTTTGACCCACTCTGGGGCCCACTAGTTAGTGGCACTCGGGGGGATTAGGTCCTAATGACCCCTCCATGTCGGCCCCCACCGGAATCTCGCCGGCGGCGACCAAATCCGCGGCAGATCCTCACCGGAGTTGCTCTAGATCACATTGCCGGCCTCGGACTCGGGATCTAAGGGCACTGGGACGTAGCCCAGGCTCGACCCCATCTAACAGAGGCATCAGGAGGGGCTGAGGGTGGCCGGAGGGCACCAGCGACGAGCCACGGCGGCGGCCGGAGCTCGGCTCGATGACTGCGGGGCTAGAGCGAAGGAAACAGAGGGGTAGATGGGGGAAATACTCCGGAGCTCACTGCAGTGTCGAGGGGAGGCTGAGGCCACTCAGGGAGGCATTGGATCCGAAGAATCGACGGTGGCTTGCCGACGGTCGAAGGTGGAAGACAACGGTGACGAGGGCGAAGCAGGGTCGGGGGCTCTTCACCTTCAGCGGGGACGTCGTACTTGTCGAGGCAGAGCAGATGGTGCACTCAGAGGCGAGGGAGGACGGCCAGAGCGATGGCTAGCTCAAGCTCAAGCTCGTAGCAATGGCGGCCGAGAGAGAGAGAGAGAGACACAGAGGGCGAGTGAGGAGGGGGAGAGGATGGGAATGGGTCTGGCGAGGCTTATCCTCCCTCTGCAGCGCATCAGGGCGAACGAGGCACGCACATAGGTGCATGGGCGCGCTGGGAGAAGCGGCGGCCAGCTCCTTCTCCGACTGGTGAAGGAGGAAGACGACAGGAGGGGAATGGGCTTGGGCCAGGTGAGCGAGGTATAACCCTTTTCCCTTTCTTTTCCTTTCCTATTTTCTGTTTTATCTCTTCTCATTTTGTTTTATTTATTTTTCTGGCTCAAAACTATTTCTAAAATAATTTGAATAATGCTGGGGTGTTATTTGGTATAATTCCAAACCCACATAAAGTTTTCAACATTTTGAGAGAATCTGAAATATTTGAAATCAAATATATAATTGATTTTAGTGACTTTTATATTTAAAATAAATGGCAAAATTATTTTGAAAATATATTTCACCCTTGATATTTTGTTTCCAAGAATTATCACAAAAGATGAACTTTTATGATGGCCATTTTGGGTTCATTGATTTGTCACCAAGTTTGAATTGTTTTGAAAATAGAATTGCTAGGGTTTTCTTTTGTTTTCATTTCTTTGCTTTTGATTTCATTTCATTTTCTTGGATGCAATGGAAAAGACATGAGCACAATCTTGCTAAACTCTATTAGGGATTTAGGGATGTGACAACTCATCCCCACTCAAAAGAATCTCGTCCCGAGATTTGGAAGTCATGGGGAATACCGCGGGATACTCAAGTCGAAGACGATCCTCTCTTTCCCATGTTGATTCTTTTTCAGAATGATTTGACCATTGAACTTTAAGAACCTTGAGGTTTCGACGTCGAGTGGTACGCTCAGCTTGATCAAGAATACGAACAGGGTATTCTCGGTATGAAAGGTTATCTTGGAGATCAAGCGTTTCGTGGTCCACTTCACGGATAAGATCCGGAAAGCAATGCCTGAGTTGCAAGACGTGGAATACATCATGAACCTTGGAAAGATGCGGAGGAAGTTCCAACTGGTAGGCAACTTCTCCTCATTTGGCAAGAATGCGAAATCGACCGATGTTACGAGGAGCCAACTTGCCCTTGATACCGAAACGATGGGTACCCTTTGATGACCCACAAGTATAGGGGATCAATCATAGTCCTTTCGGTAAGTAAGAGTGTCGAACCCAACGAGGAGTAGAAGGCTCTGATAAACGGATTTCAGCAAGGTAATAACTGCAAGCACTGAAAGTAGCGGTAACAAGTGATTGTGTAGCGAGGTGAAACATAGCAAGCAAAGAGTAAGAAGTAACAAGTAGTAGCAACGGTGCAGCAAGTGGCCCAATCCCTTTTGTAGCAAGGGACAAGCCTGAACAAAGTCTTATAGGAGGAAAAACGCTCCCGAGGACACACGGGAACTTCTGTCATACTAGTTTCATCATGTTCATATGATTCGCGTTCGTTACTTTGATAGTTTGATATGTGGGTGGACCGGCGCTTGGGTACTGCCCTTACTTGGAGAAGCATCCCACTTATGATTAACCTCTCTTGAAAGCATCCGCAACTACAAAATAAGAATTAATACAAAGTCTAACCATAGCATTAAACTAGTGGATCAAAATCAGCCCCTCACGAAGCAACACATAGACTGGGGTTTAAGCTTCTGTCACTCCACCAACCCATCATCTACTTACTACTTCCCAATGCCTTCCTCTAGGCCCAAATATGGTGAAGTGTTATGTAGTCAACGTTCACATAACACCACTAGAGGAAAACACAACATACAACATATCAAAATACCGAACGAATATCAAATTCACATGACTATTATCAGCATGACTTATCCCATGTCCCCAGGAACAAAAGTAACTACTCACAAAGCATAATCGTAATCATGATCAGAGGTGTAATGAATAGCATCAAGGATCTGAACATAAACTCTTCCACCAAGTAATACAACTAGCATCAACTACAAAGAGTAATCAACACTACTAGCAACCTTACAAGTACCAATCGGAGTCGTGAGACGGAGATTGATTACAAGAGATGAACTAGGGATTGGAGAGGAGATGGTGCTGATGAAGATGTTGATGAAGATGCCTCCCCTCCGACCAGAGGAGTGTTGGTGATGACAATGGCGATGATTTCCCCCTCTGGGAGGGAAGTTTCCCCGGCAGGATCGTCCTGCCGGAGCTCTAGATTGGATCTGCTCAAGTTCCACCTCGTGGCGGTGGAGAAACCACGAAAAAGCTCCTGGTTGATTTTTTCCAGACCAGGACGCTTCATATAGAAAAAGAGAGGGGCTAGTGGGTCGTCAGGCAGCCCACAAGCCTGCCCTGCGCCACCAGGGGGGTGGTGGCGGTGGGCAAGCTTGTGGAGCCCTGGTGGCCCCCTCCGATAGTTCTTTCGCCCAGTATTTTTTATATATTCCAGAAAAAATCCACGTAACTTTTCAGGGCATTTGGAGATGTGCAGAATAGTGGACTAGGATTTGCTCCTTTTCTAGTCCAGAATTCCAGCTGCCTGAATTCTCCCTCTTCAAATAATCTTTGCAAAATAAGAGAGAAAAGGCATAAATATTGTACCACAAGTAATATAACAGCCCAAAAAGCAATAAATATCAACATGAAAGCATGATGCAAAATGGACGTATCAACTGCCCCAAGCTTAGACCTCGCTTGTCCTCAAGCGAAAACCAAGTCCATAAACGTGTCCACATGTTGAGGGACGAAGGTGTCGATAAAACATAATACGGACATGAGGGCATCATGATCACACATAGGACATTAATACATCATAAAGATTCTTATGGGAAAGTAACAATTTCTTCACAAAGCAAAGCATGAAGCAAAAACCTTACCGAGAAGTAATCAACAATAATCCATAGTCATTGAAGCAATTGCAATTTATCACAACATCAGAAAGAGTCAAATCAGAGCTTGTAAGGCAAACCCACATACTCAATCATCTCTTTTGTTTTCCACAATTGTTACAACTCACGTGGTACTCATGGTGTCAAAGTTTCAGCTGGACACAGAGGAAGATAGGGGCTTATAGTTTTGCCTCCCAACTATTTACCTCAAGGGTAAAGTCAACAACAATAAAGTATGAGTACTCAACTCCAAGTTGATATATGAATATAGATCTTTCCCAAGCATGTGACGGTAGCCAACACAAAGGCAAAAAGGGAATTGGTGAAGATCACCATGACTTTTACAATGGTAAAAAGTAAAGGTACAATATAGGCCCTTCGCAGTGGGAAGCAGAGGTTGCCATGCGCTTTTGAGGTTTGAATGTGTGTCCTCTTAGTGCGGAAGAACGTCACTTTATATTGCCTCCTGTGATAAAGAACTTTATTATGCAGTCTGTTGCTTTTATGTCTTCCTCATCATAGGTTTGCACAAAGCTTATTTTCCAAACACTAACAGATCATACATATTAGAGAGCAATTTTTATTGCTTGCACCGATGACAACTTACTTGAAGGATATTATTCAATCCATAGGTAGGTATGGTGGACTCTCATGGCAAAATTGGTTGGAGGTTTATGGATGCACAAGTACTATCTCTACTTGGTGCGACAGTTTTGGCTAATATGAGGTGGAAGCAATCTTCACATGCTAAGGGATCTCTAATCATATAACATTGTTTGGAACCAAGCAAACACAATTCATTATGTTGTCTTCCTTGTCCAACATCTACTCCTAAGCATGTAATAGTTTGGTGAGTGCTCACAATTGTAAAAAGTGTCTAAGATGATATATTTATATGTGAACCTCTCTTTCCTTATTACTTCTTATTAATTGCAACAATTACTAATGTCTATGTTGATTTATTCTCAACAAGTTTCAATCATCATACTTGTCATAAGTGAAGTTATCACTTTCCATAAGATCATCTCATGATCTTTCATGCTATCGTTCTTTTCATACTTTTGATCATGGCACAAAGCAAAGCCCTTGACTAAGAAACTCTTTATTATATAGCTCGTAAGCTCGAATACATCGGGGGATAGACAAAAGCAAAAGACTCAAACTAAAAACTAAAGACTTATTCCTCTAAAAGAAGAAATAAAAACTGAAAAGGAAAGAACTAAAACAAAGGTAAAAGCAAAAGATATAAAGGTGATACGATACCAGGGCAACTCCCCCAAGCTTGGCAGAAGCCAAGGGGATTGCCCATACCAATGCTTAGTTGTCTTCCTTTGGTGGTGATGGTGGTGTTGTTGGAGCAGTCTTGAGCTTGTCTAATTTCCACTTGAGCAAAAAAAAAATTGCTCCCTTAGATCGTCATTTTCCTCCTCAAGCTTCAACACTCTATGCAAAGTTCATGCTTACTCTCCTGCAAGAAACGAGAAGGGATAAACAATGTCCTAGGCTTCTTCCTATGGTCAGGGAGGCTTGACTTCTTGAACTCCACATGGGTGTTTGCAGGTTGAGGTAGAGGAGCCTCCTCTTCATCAGAACTCGTTTGCTCCTTCCCTTTGGGCTCATAGTCCTCTTCCTCATCAGTGGTCTAGCCATATGGTTCCAAGTCCCCATTAATCCTAGAGTTAGCACGGATCAGCCACATAGATCTCTTCTTCTGAATCTTGAGAAGACATCTTGACCTAAATCTGCGACACACAACAAGCTCGAAACGAAAACAAAGGAAAACTGCGCGATACGGAGATCAAAACCTTCGGGCGACTATATATTGATTTTTTCTGGGCCAGAAGGAGTCCTCCGCAAGAAAACGGAGTCCGGGAGGTGCACGAGGTGCCCACAAGCTTGCCCTCCTCCACTAGGGGGGTAGGGGGCGGTGGCAGGGCTTGTGTCCGCCTCGTTCGCTCTCCGGACTGCTTTTCATTTTTCTAATTTTCCAAAAATTCCAAAATGGAAGAAATTTCCTATTGGAAAAGTATCGGAGTCCAATTTCTTACCGAAACAGATACATCTTCGTTTTCAAGGTCTGAAACAGGCTGATAAACAACCCTTATGTACTCCTCTGGAGTTATGACATTGATGATATTGGTCTCAACATTTATGGGAGTACCAGAGATGTAATGCTTGATTCTTTGCCCATTTACCACTCTAGTAAAATTTCCTTCCGTGTTATTGATTTTGATGGCACCGGAATGATATACTTCCTCGACAACATAGGGACCTTCCCATTTAGAGAGAAGCTTTCCTGCAAAGAATCTCAAACGAGAATTGTATAGCAAGACATAATCACCTACATTGAACTCTCGTTTGTGTATTCATTTGTCGTGCCATCTCTTAACCTTTTCCTTGAACAACTTGGCATTCTCATATGCCTGGGCTCTCCATTCATCTAACGAGTTGATATCAAACAACCGCTTCTCACCGGCAAGTTTGAAATCAAAGTTGAGCTCTTTGATTGCCCAATAAGCTTTGTGTTCCAGCTCAAGAGGTAGATGACAAGCCTTACCATAAACCATTTTATACGGTGACATGCCCATGGGATTCTTATACGCAGTCCTATAAGCCCATAGTGCATCGTCAAGTTTGCTAGACCAGTTCTTTCGAGATCTATTGACGGTCTTTTGTAGGATCAACTTGATCTCCCTATTACTCAACTCCACTTGACAACTAGACTAAGGATGATAAGGAGATGCAACTCTATGGTTGACATCATACTTAGCTAGGATCTTGCGGAAAACACCATGAATGAAGTGTGAACCGCCATCAGTCATCAAGTATCTAGGGACTCCAAATCTTGGGAATATGACTTCTTTAAGCATCTTAATAGAGGTGTGGTGATCAACATTTTTAGTGGGGATAGCTTCTACCCACTTAGTAACGTAATCCACAACAACTAAGATGTGAGTGTACCCATTGGAACTCGGGAAGGGTCCCATATAATTAAAGCCCTAGACATCAAATGGTTCAATGACAAGTGAATAGTTCATAGGCATTTCTTGACGCTTACTGATGTTCCCTATTCTTTGGCATTCGTCACAAGACAAGACAAACTTACGGGCATCCTTGAAGAGAGTGGGCCAATAGAAACCTGATTGCAATACCTTATGGGCAGTTCTATCTCCAGCATGGTGTCCTCCGTAGGCTTCGGAATGACACTTCTGCAGGATCTGTCCCTGTTCATGTTCAGGCACACAACGTCTAATAACACCATCTACTCCTTCCTTATAAAGGTGAGGATCATCCCAAAAGTAGTGTCTCAAATCAAAGAAGAATTTCTTCTTTTGTTGATAGGTGAAACTGGGTGGTATGTATTTGGCTACGATATAGTTTGCATAATCGGCATACCACGGTGCACTAAGTGAAGTGCGGATGACATTTAATTGCTCGTCAGGAAAGCTGTCATCAATAGGTAGTGGGTCATCAAGGACATTCTCTAGCCTAGACAAGTTATCTGCTACAGGGCTATCAGCACCCTTTCGGTCAACGACGTGCAAATCAAATTCCTGTAGTAGGAGAACCCATCTGATCAGCCTAGGCTTGGCATCCTTCTTCTCCATGAGGTACTTAATAGCAGCATGATCAGAGTGAATAGTGACTTTGGAGTCAACTATCTAAGATCTGAACTTTTCACATGCAAACACGACTGCTAAAAATTCCTTCTTTGTAGTGGCATAGTTTCTTTGGGCATTGTCTAGAGTTTTACTAACGTAGTGAATAACATTCAACTTCTTGTTAACTCTTTGTCCTAGAATAGCACCAACAGCGTAATCACTAGCGTCACACATGATTTCAAAGGGCAAGTTCCAGTCAGCTGGTTGAACAATAGGTGCGGTTATCAAAGCCTTCTTAAGTATTTTGAAGGCTTCCTCACAATCCTCATAAAAAACAAAAGGAACATCCTTCTGCAAGAGGTTGGTAAGAGGCCTAGAAATCTTAGAGAAGTCTTTAATGAACCTTCTATAGAAATCAGCATGACCTAAGAAACTTCGTATACCTCTGATATCTGTGGGGCAAGGCATTTTCTCAATTGCATCAACCTTTGCCTTATCAACTTCAATGCCTCCCTCAGAAATTTCGTGTCCTAAGACGATACCTTCATTAACCATAAAGTGGCACTTCTCCCAATTCAAGACGAGGTTGGTTTCTTTGCATCTCTGTAAGACTCGATCAAGGTTGCTGAGGCAATCATCAAAGGAAGACCCCTAAACGGAGAAGTCATCCATGAAAACCTTGACGATCTTTTCACAAAAGTCAGAGAATATAGCCATCATACATCTTTGGAAGGTGGCAGGTGCATTACATAAGCCAAAAGGCATACGTCTATAGGCAAAGGTACCGAAAGGGCAGGTGAAAGTGGTTTTCTCTTGATCAGATTGTGCAATAGGTATTTGCGAGAAACCTGAATAACCGTCTAGAAAGAAGAAGTGTGTGTGTTTTGATGGCCTTTCTAGCATTTGGTCGATGAACAACAAAGGATAATGATCTTTCCTGGTTGCCTTGTTCAGTTTCCGGAAGTCTATCACCATTCTATAGCCGGTAATAATCCTTTGTGGGATTAGTTCATCCTTATCATTAGGAACGACGGTGATACCTCCATTCTTAGGTATGCAATGTACTGCACTTACCCAATCACTATGAGCAACAGGATAAATGATTCCTGCTTCCAGAAGCTTTAATAATTCCTTTCTAATGACCTTTTTCATCTTAGGATTTAATCTCCTTTGATGATCAACAACTGGTTTAAAGTCAGGATCGGTTTTAATCTTGTGCTGACATAGAGTAGGACTAATACCCTTAAGATCATCAAGAGTATATCCAATAGCAGCGCGATGCTTCCTCAGAGTTTTTAGTAACTTCTTCTCTTCGCGCTCTAAGAGGAGAGCACTAATAATGACAGGATATATCTCCTTCTCATCAAGATAGGCATACTTAAGAGTATCAGGCAACTGTTTAAGCTCAAACACAGGATCACCCTTTGGTGGGGGAGGATCCCCAAGCAGTTCTACATGCAGATTATTCTTGAGAATAGGATATTGTTCTAAGAAAATTTTATCTATCTCATCTCTCTCCTCCATATGCATATCATTTTCATGCTCAAGCAGATATTTCTCTAAAGGATCCATAGGAGGTACGTCAATAGAGGCAAGAGCAATGATCTCATCTCTACCACACGACTCTCTTTCATGGGTTTGTCTTCCAAACTTGGAGAAGTTAAATTCATGAGACACACCCTCGAAACTTACTATGACAGTCTGTTTAATGCAATCAATGTGAGCATTGACAGTGTTGAGAAAGGGTCTACCAAATATGATGGGACAAAAGCTATCTTGTGCAGTACCAAGGACGAGGAAATCAGTAGGATACTTCCTCTTACCACACAGGACTTCTACGTCTCTCACAATTCCCAGAGGGCAGATAATGTCTCTATTAGCTAGCGTAATAGTGACATCAATGGGTTCTAACTCAGTAGGTGCAATCTCATCTTTGATTTCATCATATAGAGAACGGGGTATTGCACTAACACTATCTCCCATATCACATAAACCATGGTAACAGTGATCTCCTATCTTAACAGAAACAACGGGCAGGCCAACTATAGGTCCGTGTTTTTCTTTCACGTGAGGTTTAGCAATTCTAGCGGAGTCCTCACAGAATTTGATAACATGCCCATCTATGTCTTCGGCTAAGAGATCTTTGATAATAGCAACACTAGGTTCAACTCTAATCTCCTCAGGGGGTGCAAGTGATCTAATGTAACCCCTACGTATCACAGTTGGAGCTTTAGAATAATCCTTTATCCTAGCAGGGTATGGTGGTTTCTCAGTGTAAGCACAAGGAACAACGGGATCACTAAAAGCAATGACTTTCTCCTCAACTAGATTGGTTTTGGCTATGTTGCTTTCTGTAGGAGGATGATATTTAAACCACTTATCTTTGGGAAGATCAACATGAGCAGCAAAAGATTCACATAGAGAAGCTACTATCTCAGAGTCAAGTCCATACTTAGCACTAAAATCTCTAGAAGTGTTTGTCTCAACAAAAGATTTAACGCAATCAAACTGGAAACTCATACCTGACTCCTTACCTTCCTCCAGCTCCCAATCTTCAAAGTTGCGTTTGATTCTTTCCAATAAATTCCACTTGTGATCAATATCCTTCTTCATAAAAGAACCGGCACAAGAAGTGTCAAGCATGGTACGATCTTCATGAGAAAGCCGAGCATAAAAGTTTTGAGTGATGATTTCTCTCGAGAGCTCATGATTGGGGCATGAATATAGCATTGATTTAAGCCTCCCCCAAGCTTGAGCTATGCTTTCCCTACCACGAGGCCAAAAGTTATAAATAAAGTTCCGACCACGATGTACTAAATGCATAGGATAGAACTTTTGATGAAATTCCAATTTCAACCGATTGTAGCCCCACGATCCAGTATCATCACATAGCCTATACCATGTCAACGTCTTATCCTTCAAAGATAAAGGAAAGACTTTCTTCTTTACCTCATCCTCGGGCAAACCTGCAAGCTTAAATAAACCACAAACTTCATCTACATAGATTAGACGCAAGTCTGGATGTGAAGATCCATCTCCTGTGAAAGGATTAGCCAGCAGTTTCTCAAGCATACCCAGAGGAATTTCATAAAAGATATTTTCAGTAGGTACCTCAGGTTGAGGAGAAACTCCTCGTGATTCCGTTCGTGGTGAAGATACCACGAACAAATTCCTCAAAGGAACAGTTTCCATAGTGACAAGTGACAATAAATTTCAGCACAGTATATAAATGTTTCCTTACCAATTTCCACTTACCAAAGGCGCTTCACTCCCTGGCAACGGCGCCAGAAAAGAGTCTTGATGACCCACAAGTATAGGGGATCAATCGTAGTCCTTTCGATAAGTAAGAGTTTCGAACCCAACGAGGAGCAGAAGGCTCTGATAAATGGATTTCAGCAAGGTAATAACTGCAAGCACTGAAAGTAGCGGTAACACGTGATTGTGTAGCGAGGTGAAACGTATCAAGCAAAGAGTAACAAGTAACAAGTAGTAGCAACGGTGCAGCAAGTGGCCCAATCCCTTTTGTAGCAAGGGACAAGCCTGAACAAACTCTTATAGGAGGAAAAACGCTCCCAAGGACACACGGGAATTTCTGTCATGCTAGTTTCATAATGTTCATATGATTCGCGTTCGTTACTTTGATAGTTTGATATGTGGGTGGAACAGCGCTTGGGTATTGCCCTTACTTGGACAAGCATCCCACTTATGATTAACCTCTCTCGCAAGCATCCGCAACTACAAAAGAAGAATTAAGACAAAGTCTAACCATAGCATTAAACTAGTGGATCCAAATCAGCCCATCACGAAGCAACGCATAGACTGGGGTTTAAGCTTCTGTCACTCCAGCAACCCATCATCTACTTACTACTTCCCAATGCCTTCCTCTAGGCCCAAATATGGTGAAGTGTTATGTAGTCGACGTTCACATAACACCACTAGAGGAAAATACAACATATAGCATATCAAAATACCGAATGAATATCAAATTCACATGACTATTATCAGCATGACTTATCCCATGTCCTGAGGAACAAAAGTAACTACTCACAAAGCATAATCATAATCATGACCAGAGGTGTAATGAATAGCATCAAGGATCTGAACATAAACTCTTCCACCAAGTAATCCAACTAGCATCAACTACAAAGAGTAATCAACACTACTAGCAACCTTACAAGTACCAATCGGAGTCGTGAGACGGAGATTGATTACAAGAGATGAACTAGGGATTGGAGAGGAGATGGTGCTGATGAAGATGTTGATGAAGATGCCTCCCCTCCGACGAGAGTAGTGTTGGTGATGACGATGGCGACGATTTCCCCTTCCGGGAGGGAAGTTTCCCCGGCAGGATCGTCCTGCCGGAGCTCTAGATTGGATCTGCTCAAGTTCCGCCTCGTGGAGGCGGCGAAACCATGAAAAAGCTCCCGATTGATTTTTTCCAGACCAGGACGCTTCATGTAGCCAAAGAGGGGAGCTAGTGGGCCGTCAGGCAGCTCACAAGCCTGCCCTGCGCCACCAAGGGGGTGGTGGCGGTGGGCAAGCTTGTGGAGCCCTGGTGGCCCCCCTCCGGTAGTTCTTTCACCCAGTATTTTTTATATATTTCAGAAAAAATCCATGTAACTTTTCAGGGCATTTGGAGATGTGCAGAATAGTGGACTAGGATTTGATCCTTTTCTAGTCCAGAATTCCAGCTGCCTGAATTCTCCCTCTTCAAATAATACTTGCAAAATAAGAGAGAAAAGGCATAAATATGGTACCACAAGTAATATAACAGCCCACAAAGCAATAAATCTCAACATGAAAGCATGATGCAAAATGGACGTATCACCCTTCAGAGGTGTAACCCGAAGGTAAGCCTTCTTGTCAACTTCAAAGGTCACAGCCTTATGATGACGATCATATTGGCTCTTTTGACGAGATTGGGCTGTTTTCAACTTTTCACGAATAATGCGAACTTGCTCTTCTACTTCCTGGATCATATCCGGACCAAAGAGTTGCCTCTCTCCGGTTTCTGACAAATTAAGAGGTGTTCAACATCTTCGTCCATAGAGAACTTCAAAAGGGGCTTTGCCCAAACTTGATTGATAACTATTGTTATAAGCAAATTCGTCGAATGGAAGACACTTCTCCCAATTCATACCAAACGATATAACACAAGCTCGGAGCATATCTTCTAGGATTGGATTCACTCTTTCTACTTGACCACTTGATTGAGGATGGAAAGCAGTGCTAAAAGATAGGTGAGTCCCAATGGCATTCTGAAAACTTTCCCAAAAGCGAGAAGTAAAAATACGTCCACGGTCTGAGTTAATCTCCAGAGGAACAACATGAAGAGACACTATTCGAGAGATATATAACTCTGCTAGCTGACTAGCTCTTATACTCTCACGAACTGGAAGAAAATGAGCTACTTTGGAAAGACGGTCAATGACCACAAAGATAGCATTATTTCCTTTCTTGGTCTTGGGAAATCCAGTGGTGAAATCCATACCGACTTTATCCCATTTCCATTAAGGAATAGCTAAAGGTTGAAAGGTGCCAGCAGGCCTTTGATGTTCTGCCTTAACTCGATGACAAACCTCGCAGTTAGCAACGAACTCAGCAATTTGTCTCTTCATCCTAGTCCACCAAAACCTCTGGCGTAGGTCCTGATACATCTTAGTACTACCAGGATGAATAGTAAGAGGAGAATCATGACCCTCCTTAAGGATCAACTGCCTTAGATGTGGATTCTTAGGAACCACTAGACGATTCTGGAAGAACACAACATCTTGATCATTCATGGAGAATTCCTTAGCGTTTCCGCTAATAATATTCTCCTTGATCCGTGATATACCCTTATCACGCTTTTGGCCAGCTATGATTTGATCCCTAAGAGTAGGTTTCACCACCAGGTTAGAAAGGAATCCTCAAGGAACGATGTGAAGATTTAACTTTCGAAATTCCTCATAGAGATGTGGTTGACCTCGTTGTAACATTAAATTGTTACAATAAGACTTACGACTTAGTGCATCAGCCATAACATTGGCCTTCCCCGGGGTGTAAGTTATCCCTAAGTCGTAATCTATGATCAACTCAACCCACCATCTTTGCCTGAGATTCAAATCCGGCTGGGTGAAGATATATTTCAGACTTTGGTGATCAGTGAATATTTTGCAACGATTACCAAGAAGGTAATGTCGCCAGGTTTTAAGTGCATGGACTACAACTGCAAGCTCGAGATCATGTGTGGGATAATTATCCTCATGTTTACGCAACTGTCGAGATGCGTAAGTAATCACATGATGATCCTGCATGAGAATGCAACCTAATCCTTGCCGCGAGGCGTCGCAATAGATAACAAAGTCCTTAGAAAAATCTGGTGGTAGCAACACATGTGCGAAAGTCAAGCGTCTTTTCAGTTCCTGAAAACTATGCACACACTGTAGTGTCCACTCGAACTTTTTATCTTTCTTGAGGAGTTCAGTTAGAGGCTTTGCAACCTTGGAGAAATTCTTGACAAAGCGGCGACAATAGCTCGTTAGACCAAGAAAGCTCCTAACTTGCTTAACCGATTTAGGTTGAGTCCAATCAAGGATGGCTTGAACTCTCTTGGGATTGACAACAATATCCTTACCAGAGATTACGTGGCCTAGATAGGTCACTTCTGGTAACCAAAATTCACATTTTGAAAACTTGGCATAAAGGTGATGCTCTCGAAGTTTCATCAATACCAGCCTTAGATGCTCGGCATGTTCTTGTTCGTTCTTCGAGTAGATGAGAATATCATCGAGGTATACCACGACGAATTTCTCCAAATACTCCATGAAGATTGAATTCATCAAGCGAGAGAAGGTGGCTGGGGCATTGGTTAAACCAAAGGACATAACAGTGTACTCGTATTGACCATAACGAGTGACAAAAGCCGTTTTTGGAATGTCCCCTTTTTTTATCTTGATTTGATGGTAACCCAACCTCAAATCCATTTTGGAGAAGACTGAGGATCCAGCGAGCTGATCATACAGATCGTTGATCTCGGGGAGCGGATATTTGTTCTTTATGGTGACAAGGTTAACTAGTCGATAATCTACAACCATGCGATCCGTTCCATCTTTCTTCTTGAGGAAGAGGACAGGACAAGCCCAAGGAGAAGAGCTAGGACGAATGAAACCTTTATTCAAGGCCTCATCTAGTTGCTTCTTAAGTTCGGATAGCTCCAAGGGTGCCATCTTGTAGGGTCTTCTGGCTATTGGATCAGTTCCCGGAACAAGGTCTATCACAAACTCTACATCCCTGTCAGGTGGAATTCCTGGCAGTTCTTCGGGAAAAACATCCGGAAAGTCACGGACTACCGAAATGTCTTCAAGTTCTGGAAGAGGGTTTGCATTGAGGGAATAGAGTTCGCATTTGGCAACTCGATGAGAGACATTAACTATCTCACCCGAGGGATGGGTAAGCTGAACATTTCTAGAATGAGTATCAATCTTGGCATAATGAGGTGACATCTAGTCCATACCCAAATTGATATTGATATCGGCTATCAAAGATGCTAAAAAAACTAGCCTGTCTACTAGGATTTCATTGTCATAGGTTATCCTGGAGGTTTGCCACTTACTACCAGGGGTTTGGACAACCAATGGGATTGGCATATCACAAAAGGACATGTTATGCAAATGTGCATAACTTTCGGAAATGAAGGAATGAGATGACCCAGTGTCAAAAAGAACACACACTGGGTGATGATTGACAAGGAGCGTACCCAATATGACGTCGGGATCCTCTGCAGCTTCTTCTGCTGAAACATAATTCACGCGGCCGCGCGTAGGAGTTGGCTTCACATAATAAGCTTTGCCCGGCTTGCCTTGCCCACCGGACTTTCCAGGTTGCTTGGCACCTATATTCTGAGGACACTCTCGTGAGTAGTGCCCTGGTTCTCCACACTTGTAACAGATCATCTGGTTGGCACGTGGTGCAGCATTGCTAGCTGGACCACCATAGGTCTTTGCTGGAGGGTTGGTCTGATTCGCCTGAGGCGCCACATAGGATGGCATCGGGGTATATCTTGGCGGTAGAGAGCTATTTGGGACCCGCAGCCTGCGTTTTGGAAACGCGGAACCAGATGAGGAGCGAGAGTCACGGGAGTGCTTCTTCGTGGCTTCATAGTCGGTATGACCAGTCTCGGCACTGACCGCCTTGTTGACGAGAGCTTGAAAGCTTGTACATTCGTGGAGGCGCAGGTCACGACGAAGTTCAGGGCTCAGACCCTTGCGGAATCTTGCTTGCTTTTTGGCATCAGTTGACACCTCTTCAGTTTCATAGCGAGCGAGGTTACCGAACTCGCGGCTATAAGCATCCACGGTCAACTTTCCCTGAGTGAAGGCACATAATTCCTCTCTCTTACTGTCCATCAGACCTTCTGGAATGTGGTACAGACGAAAGGCTGCACTGAAGTCTGCCCATGTGGCTGCTGGTCCAGCAGGACACATAGCTTCAAAGTTCTCCCACCACAGATTGGCGGGTCCTTCCAGAAAATAAGCTGGAAAGGTGACCTTGTCGGCCTCAGAAACATTGGCAGAGCGAATCTTACGTCATATACTGCACAACCAGTCATCAGCGTCGAGAGGATCGACGGAGTGATGGAACTTCGGGGGATTAAGCTTCACGAAGTCATTGAGGGACACTGCATCATTTCGCGGCTGACGAGCCGTATTTTGCTCAATACGCTCTAGCAGACGGTTGGTTTCTCTTTTGTTTCTTTCCGCCTCAAGCATAACTTCCGCCAGAGAAGGCGGGTGAGGCAATTCCTCCTGTGAGGCCTGACTACCTTCTACCTGCTCATGGGCAGGGGCATGGTTCAGCCTGGTGAACACCATCCAGGCAAACAAACTCACAGCTTAGACTAACATCAACATCAATACTAGCTATGGATTAAGAATGCACTGAACACATAGAATGCGGAAATGAACATCCGAACAACATGGTAACAAGCAACGGTTATATATACACCATGGTTCATACACACCATTACATAGTTCAGTACAACCTCAACCGAAGAGCAAACTACTGAAAAGATGATAGTACTCATCAAAGGCTTTCCAAACTTCCTATACATTATTTATCTATGCCTCCGGAACTCATCTCACGACATAAGCATACTCCACAAGACACACGGGACTGTGGAAGTACAACTACTACCATACTATTCTTCCACTCACGGTTCAGACATCCGCATAAAACATCTCATAAAGGTTGCCTCCATGGCCTGGGAGCTCAACCTGCGGATCAGGAAAAACTCGAGCCTGAGACCCGTGGGAACCGTAGAGACACGGGTGTGGCCTCGGTCCCCTGACTGGTGGTAGTAGTGGTCCCCGAAGAGGGGTGACTCCTCCTATAGCAGGCCAGACAACATGAGCTGGAAGATGGGTCCTAACAGGGTTCAACATCTCCATATCTCCATACCCTGACTGGACTATAGGTGCCAGCTGTGTCAAAGCCGTCCATAGACGGGCACGTGTAGCATAGAGCTCCATACAAAGGGCACGAGCATCTCTGTCTCTATTCTCTAACATCTCAGCGGTGGACTGCAGCAGCGGATCCTCCATAGAGGATTCAAAGTAGACCCCACTGAGGTATCCTTCTTCTCCTGGCTGAGAGGCGAGAACATAGCAGAATTCTGAATTCTACAGCAGTGCATGTCTGGCTCTCATGATGGTCAACATTGAATAGGCAGCATCTTGTGCCACCATGTCAACAGTAACCCCCAATCCATAAGACCAATTGATCGGCTCCTTGGCTCCAGGGTAATCTGGGAATACCCTAACAGTGCACAGGTACTGACTCTGGTTGAAATCCCGGTACTGCACCTCCACTGTATACTCTGGGTACCAGCGGTAACCAGCTACTGACATCATCCTGACCAGCATTGATGTGTGACCCTGCACGTCAATGCCCCTGGTCAGATGGACCACCTGACGAGAAAGACAGCCAGGCATCTGAAAATAGAGAGTAATGCAAAAGGCATTAGAGCTCTGGAGACAAAATTGGGCAACATAACGGCTGTAAATGCTCAATTTTTTTTCATACAACCCACAAAAGATAGGTTAGCATAACCACTCAACTATCAAGTTCAATTCCATGGTCATCAAAACTTATTTCCTTTTCCTTGGAACAAAAGAAACTCGGAGTAACTCTCGACTTGTTGTCCTACAATCTACCGATTAGTAATACACGATCCTGAGAGAAAGATAAGTAACCTAGTTCTTAATCCCCGCAGAAAATACGAGGATGACTAGAATAGGATGACTTGAGAAGAGGAGCAAGAATCTTACGTTCCCTTCCACAAACAATTCCCTTATATATAACTAAAGCAATTCTACACTCAACTTCGACCAGTTTGGCTTGGTAATCCTACAGTCAGTCACGCTCTGATACCAACGCTGTCGGGACCCCGATCCTATGCCATAGGAATCCAGCCTGTAACACATTGCATCCCTTTGCTTTCTCACGCACGGTTATCCCCACGGCTGCCACCTTACCTTAGCCGGGACCGTTTGCGCCTTTTGACTCGCGTATGCATTAGTGTCGGTAGCATTCCAATGTCAAAGAACCCGGGTCGACATATCTAGTCATAAACTCAAGTGGCTTGACTGTACAAAGACAGACATACATAACCCAACAAAGTAGATGTCGGTCAACAGCGAGTGTTGACGAGTCGTAGCAAGCTAAAAGGACTCCATTACACCGTGTGAGGTTTCCCCGAAGGGACAAACACAACAGCTAAGAAGGATACATGTCGGTCAACCAATGTGTCCGGAGCAGTAGCGAACTACCAACGCTCGGTGGAATCACAAAGGGGCATTTCTTTGTATAGAGAGGTACTAAGGCATACGACTAGGTGTTGAATCCTATACATATCACAGTGCATCACACGTACGCATGACATACTAGATATGCATATATATAACAATGGCATCACAACATAACCTTACAACATCACGACATCTATTTAGAAGACTCGGAAGAGTCTTGCATAATATGTCCATACAAGGAGGGGTCACACGACCCGACACTCAAAGTCCTACAAACCAACGTAAGCATAAAGATGTCTGAGTACAGACACATGAAAGGATAAGGCATAAAGCCTGACTATCTACAGATCCCTTCTGAAAGGGGCCAGGTCGTAGATGGGACACCAGCTACTCGTCATCATCGATGTCTAGAAAGAACCCACATGTTGGCTCATGGGTATCCGCTGCAACAATTATTAAGCAAACATTAGTACAGGAGTACTCAGCAAGACTTTAGAACAGATCTATCTACTCATGCTCAGGTATCAATAAAGGGGGTTGTGGTGTTTCATGTAGCAAGCCAGCTTTGACTCTTGGCTAGACTAACCTATGTTTTTAAATAGTTTTATCAACTTTGATTTCTCGCACACGAGTCCACTAACTCCACAACAATACACCATCATGAAATCACTCCCGTCTTCCTACGGAAATGCCATCCATGACACTCACACTTATCTTCATACTTTTATGAGTATCCATTAAAGTTATCTATGAACAACATATGTCTCCAAGTAGTCCATATCCGTGGACACGGCTATTCGAATAGATCATAACCCTGTAGGGGTGTACTTCTTCACACACGCTCTCGCCACTTATCGCCATGTGCACGTCATGCACCTCGGCAACCTTCAAGTGGAAGCCCAGCGAGGGAGTCGGCCACGATCGTTAACCATATTAGTACCCAGTCCAGGTTTATCGCCTATTTGAGGGTAACCCGAACGGAAGTCCGGCCAAGTGTTCCACCACGGCCCCAAACGATGTGCGCAGGGTTCCCAAGCCCACCATCCGGGTGCCACTTGGTACACCTTGCCACAGCCTACCGCATCATAGCCCACCTCTAAGGTCAGCACTATGCACGGCCTCCAGCATGACTACGAACACCAGAAACTACTTGCGACTCCTGGATCGAGTATTAGGCGGTTAATAAGTCGAGCGGGGTCATATTTCACGGCCCAGCATGTTGTAGTATCTTGTCTTGGATTACATACACGAAACTCAGTTCCTAAGGACGGTCCCAATGAAACAACCCGCCATGTACTCCTACATAGCCTTTCATCGGCACCTTTACAAAATCAGGTTCCACACTTATTCTTTGTCACTAGAACACATTCATCCATTCCTGTTCATCACCCAGATGAAACAGACCTGACTCAACTCTAGGCATAGCAAGCATAGCAGGTATAAACACATCACAGCTCAAGCATGTACCAGGTATGCTAGGTTGCATGGTTTGGCTATTTACTGTGACAATGAAAGGTTATGCAAAGGAATAGGTTCAACTACCGAAGTAAAGCATTTGAAATATATTGTCCTAATGCAATAAGTGGGAGCAGGAGCAAGAACATGGGATGATATCGGGATGATCAAAAGGGTGCTTGCCTTGTTGCTCAGCAGAGGGGTAATATCCGTCATTCGGATATTCAGTCGTATCCAGAGCGGCCGGGCCTACCGGAATAACAACATTCAATTAATAGCAATCGTATGCAACAATCATGATGCATGAACATGGCATGAACTGAATTGTAGCATGGGTTAAAATGGCTATCAAACTCATAGGATGATGCTGATTTGAGTTCAAAAACAAATATTAATTGAATTAACACATTTATCATAATTATTTAATTGATTTGACCTGATGCTGTTTCATAACTTTGTTTTTCACGCATGACAGTAGCACCATTGTGTTGATTGAATTTTTCTGATCAATTTGCATATTTTATTTGTCAAATTTGGAGTTATAATCAATTTTCTATGAATTTTCAAAGTTTTGCACTTAATCTGGAATTTATTAAATTAGAAATAGTATTTATTGCGTCATTATGACATCATCATGGTCAACTGGGCTGGCCAGGTCAAACCTGACCAGAAGGGCCCACTGGTCAGTGGCTCGGGGCTAATCCCGCGCTGACCAGAGACTAAGTGGTGTTTGACCCACTCTGGGCCCATTGGTCAGTGGCACTAGGGGGGGGGTTAGGTCCTAATGACCCCTCCACGTCGGCCCCCACCGGAATCTCGCCAGTGGTGACCAAATCCACGGCGGATCCTCGTCGGAGTTGCTCTAGATCGCGCTGGAGGCCTCGGACTTGGGATCTGAGGGCACTGGGATGAAGCCCAGGCTCGACCCCATCTAACAGAGGCATCGGGAGGGGCTAAGGGTGGCCGGAGGGCACCCTCGACGAGCCACGGCGGCGGTCGGAGCTCGGCTCGATGACTACGGGGCTAGAGCAGAGGAAACAGAGGGGTAGATGGAGGGAAATACTCCGGAGCTCAGTGCGGTGTCGAAGGGAGGCTCAGGCTGCTCGGGGAGGCACTGGATCCGACGAATCGACGGTGGCTTGCGGTCGGTCGAAGGTGGTAGACGACGGTGACGAGGGAGAAGCAGGGCTCAGGGGCTCTTCTCCTTCAGCGGGGACGTCGTACTCGTCGAGGCGGAGCAGATGGTGCACCCAGAGGCGAGGGAGGACGGCCGGAGCAACGGCTAGCTCAAGCTCGAGCTCGCAGCAATGGCGGCCGAGAGAGAGAGAGAGAGACGCACAGGGCGAGTGAGGAGGGGGAGAGGATGGGAACGGGTCTGGGGAGGCTTATCCTCCCTCTCCAGCGCATCAGGGCGAACCAGGCACACACGTAGGTGCGTGGGCGCGCCGAGAGAAGCGGTGGCCAGCTCCTGCTCCGACTGGCGAAGGAGGAAGACGACAGGAGGGGAATGGGCTTGGGCCAGGTGAGCGAGGTATAACCCTTTTCCCTTTCTTTTCCTTTCCTATTTTCTGTTTTATCTCTTCTGACTTTGTTTTATTATATTTCTGGCTCAAAATTATATCTAAAATAGTTTGAATAATGCTGGGGTGTTATTTGGTATAATTCCAAGCCCAGATAAAGTTTTCAACATTTTAAGATAATCTGAAATATTTGAAATCAAATATATAATTGATTTCAGTGACTTTTATATTTAAAATAAAATGGCAAAAGTATTTTGAAAATATATTTCACCCTTGATATTTTGTTTCCAAGAATTATCAGAAAAGATGAACTTTTATGATGGCCATTTTGGGTTCATTTATTTGTCACCAAGTTTGAATTGTTTTGAAAACAGAGTTGCTAGGGTTTGCTTTTGTTTTCATTTCTTTGCTTTTGATTTCATTTTATTTTCTTGGATGCAATGGAAAAGACATGAGGACAATCTTGCTAAACTCTATTAGGGATTCAGGGATGTGACAGTTGGAAATACTAGGAGATGTCAGGAAATGCCTATGAATTATTCACTTGTTATTGAACCATTTGATGTTTGGAGATTTGATTATATGGGACCTTTTCCTTCTTATAATGGGTATACACATATTTTAGTTGGTGTTGATTATGTCACTAAATGGGTAGAAGCAATTCCAACCAATAGTGTTGATCATAACATCTCTATTAAAATGCTTAAGGAAGTTATTTTCCCACATTTTGGAGTCCTTGGATACTTAATGACTGATGGTGGTTCACATTTTATTCATGGTGCTTTTCTAATTTGCTTGCTAGATATGATGTTAACCATAGAATTGCATCTCCCTATCATCCTCAATCTAGTGGTCTAGTAGAATTGACCAATAGAGATATAAAATTAATATTGCAAAAGACTGTCAATAAGTACCGAAAGAATTGGTCTAAGAAAATTAGATGATGCATTGTGGGCCTACAGAACAGCTTATAAAAATTCTATGGATACCTCTCCTTATAAAATGATTTATGGAAAAGCATGTCATTTACCTCTTGAGTTAGAACATAAAACTTATTCGGAAATTAAAGAACGCAACTATGATTTCAAACATGTTGGTGAGAACATGTTATTTGACATTAGCTCATTAGATAAATGGAGAACCCAATCTTATGAAAATGCCAAACTATTCAAAGAAAAAGTTAAAAGATGGCATGACAAAAGAATCCAAAAGCGAAAATTCAAAGTTGGTGAATACGTTCTATGGTACAATTCTCGTCTTAGATTTTTTGCAGGAAAACTTCTCTCCAAATGGGAAGGACCATATATCATCGAAGAAGTTTATGGGTTTGGAGCCATTAAGATCAACAATTCTGAAGGCACTAACCCGAAGGTGGTCAATGGACAAAGAATAAAGCATTATATTTCAGGTACACCATAACACTGGAGGAGCACATTAAGGAGACCTTCCAGAACATTCCAGAACCCTTAAAAGCAAGAGGTATGTGATACGGTAAGTAAACGGACTAAAAAAATCCACAAAAATATTTTCTGCCAGTTTTGGAATTTTAGAAAATTAGGAAATTGATAAGCACGTGGGAAGGCAACCAAGGTGACCACTAGGCACGAGGGCATGCCAGCACCTCCTAGCGCGGCCTGGTGGCTAGTCGGCCCCTCGGGTACCTTCGTGGCTCCATTTTTTGTGGGACACGTACTTCCTTGTATAAAAATTCTCTGTATATATCACCCGATGATTTGACCCCTGTACCACCGGAAAAAAAATCATGTGTTCTTGTTTCATGCTATTTTCCTGGCAGAACTGGAATTATGTCATCTCAAGATTCAAAGGGAGGGAGCTATGTCGCTGACTACATCGCGAACCCTAAGGCCTATGGAGAGGTGGAATACTACGTCTAGACTACAGAGGAGGAGGAAGACGTGGATATGAAGGAGGCAAAGGGGGATATATTTGAGGAAGACGAATACCCACTACCTCAAACTGGAGATATGCACGTGGAATTCCAGAAGTCAAGCCTCCCCAACAAGTACAAACCTAAGGTCCAATTTCTCGCTTCCCGTTTTCTGTAGAAAAGAAAAGCGGCACTATGTGAAAAGATATAAAGCTGGAGTCTAAGAATGAGGGTCTAAGAGAAGATAATTTCCGCCTCTAACGCAAGTTAGAGAAGAAAAACACACCACCACCACCTTCATCTTCATCACCAAAGAAGGAGACCTTAGTACACAGGTATGGGCACTCCCGTTGGCTTCTGCCAAGTTTGGGGGAGGTGCCCCGGTATCATATCACCATCACTCTTATTATGTTTATCCAGCTTAGTTTGATCTTTAGCTATTTCGTAATTTAGTCAAATACAAGTTTAGTTCGATCCATCTTTTTGAGTGCTAGTTTTGTGATCTATCTATCTATGTAATCGAGTGAGAGCTAATAATAAAGTTTAGTTTGAGTTTTGCTTCTTTACTTTCTTGCTGCAATCAAAATAAAGGAAATGATGAAAAAGATCATATGATAATCTTGTTGTAAGTAGGAACACCACATAAGGAGCAGTATAAGTATTAATATTTGTTGAAGGTTGACAAACATAGCATTGGTCAGGGATGCAATACATGAAAGAATTAATAAGGGAAGAGAAGATTTACATGCAAATACACTATCCTTGACATATTTTATGATTGTGAGCCCCATTAATAATAATATGTCAAAATTGTTGACGTTGGACAAGGAAGACAACGTAATGATTTATGTTTGTTCATATTCTCATAGACGTTATATTGTTATAGATCCTTTAACATGTGGTGCTTGCCCAATATCTTTGCTAGCCAAAACTACTAAGTAGAGATACTACCTGTGCATCCAAAACCTTAAACCCAAATCCATGCTTTTAGAATCCACCATACCTACCTAAGGATTGAGTACGATCCTTCAAGTAAGTTGTCATCGATGCACAAAGTAATAAGAATTGCTTCTAAACATGTTTGATCATTTAGTGTAAGGGAAATTAAGTGTTGTGCAAACTTGTGACGATGATAATAAAAGCGACGAACCACATAATATCTAAGCATTTATATCTAGTTGAATGTGAAAGGACATGAGTTATTATTGTTGACACCACCCTTGAGGTGAATACGTTGGGAGGCGACACTTTACACACCTATCTTTCTATGTGTCCGGTTGAAACCTTTTGTTCATATGTATGCGATGAGTGTTAGCAATCATAGAAGACTAAATGATGGTTGAGTATGTAGACTTCATTAAAAGCTCTGATATGTGACCCTTCCTGAAAATATGATGAATTATGTTGCAAAGTCGACTGAAAACACAGTTTGTTAGTTTCCAACAGAGTTTATGCTTCATACTTTGACGATGTGATGAATCGTTACTTGTTTATGGGAAGTTATTATGATGATAGTTATATGATGAAAATGTTGTGATGAAGTATTTTATAAAATTTATTTGATTTTATAATAATGAGCAAGATGCTACTATGTGTGTATTTTGTTTTTAACAACACCTCTCTCTCAAAGCATGTGGTCATGATTTTTGATAACGACTTTTGCTTGAGGACAAGTGTGGTCTAAGCTTGGGGGAGTTGATACGTCCATTTTGCATAATGTTTTGTTACTGTTATTTTTAGTATTTTTATACATTATACCACTTTGTGGAGTAATTCTAATGCACTTTCTCTCCTAATATGCAAGGTTTACATCAAGAGGGGGATTGTCAGCACATGGAATTCTTAACCTGAAAAAG